>NC_142572.1:1027500-11027500 GCF_041283825.1 Pyrus communis
TTGATCTATTCCTCCTTTCATGATCATGTGCGAGAACAAACGGACGTACATAGCCCCATTGATATAATTCCAAGCAGCATTTCTGTATAATTGACATCAAACGTACATACATATATATAGAGTTTTGGAAGAGAAAGCGATCCGTTAGTGTAGAGGAAAACGAAGATGACAAGATCAATAAATTTGTATTGAAACTTGTAGCATGTTTACATATAGAAATGTAAACTATTAATTTATATGCGACTTATTATCTGTTTAGTGGTCGTCGAGTTGGTGAATGGGATCAACTAGTCACAACTCGCCAGGTTGTGGGATAGGTTGGAGGGTCTGGGATGAATCTAATGAAGCAATTGGGTTTCCGAGTCTCATATATATGCATTTCCTCCTTTTTAAGTTGCTCTACTTCTTGCTCTCTAAAATTGAAATCAAGCTCTAGTGATTGAAATTGACTGAAATTCTGGAACCAAAGATTCAAAATAATTTGCTTCGCCCGCTCTGGTTCATAACTACCACGCACACGTGGCAGCTTGGCTTTCACTCATGCATATGACACGTGGCTCAGGAGGAACTAAAATAATATGTCAAAGAAACATTTAGCGGACGTGCAATTAAGAATATTACATGAATTAATGTAAATATAGTTATGCTTTAGGTGGCCTCTTAGTATTACAGTCTAGTGATATTCCTATTCACTTGTAAATGAGAGGTTTTAGATTTGATTCTCGCTAAAGATGAATTTGAACTACATTATTGTTAGCTCATTGTGAGGCTAAACCCAACTCCTCTCCCTTAGCATAGATAATATCTTTTACTCAAAGTTATGCATTTAGGTGATCTTGGGGCTATTCTCACCATTTGCCATTGGCTTCTCTCCGACTAGGAGTTTCATGGTTTTAATATTTTAGTTCATGAAAGTTGTCAAAAATGATCCAAATGGAAAAGAGAGATTATATTCACACACCCTAAATTACTTTCCACACACCTTTTTATTTATTTATTTAATATTTTTTGACACACCACTAACACTTGATGGAAAATATTAAAAATTAAAAAGAGTGTGGAGGAAGCAATTTGGAGTGTGTGAATATAATCTCTCAATGGAAAATTGAAATTGTAAGGTCCAAATCCAATTCATTAATTTTGCAGAACAAGGTCTAATTTTTAAATCTCTATGTACTTTCCAATTACTTCTTAGAGAAATAGGAAATACGACGGAAGTGGCAGCAAAGCCGTCAATGAGCATTAACTATTTGAGTTACAATAAGTTGTCCAAAAAAATGTAGTACAAGCAAGGAAAACAAAGCAACAAATATTTCCCGCAGCTACAGTTACAAGTTGATAGGTATTTACTATTTACCTTACTATTACTATATAAATATATCAAAATTCACCAAAACTTATGTACCTATGGTCTTGAACTAATAAAAACGTTAGAGATACTAGATTTTCACCCCCAACACTCGCAAGGTGAGAGAGACTTGTTGGATGGGGTCGTCATTTTAGAGATGTAGGAATCTTCCAAGGACTCAAACCCCATCAAGTGCTTCACGCTTTGTTAAACCTGTTGTGGGCATAGACATCAATTATGCTACTTCAATCGAAAACTACAGTTATCGAATACAAGATAACTATACATATTGCAGCTCGGTTACGAGAGAGAGAGAGAGAGAGAGAGAGAGAGAGAGAGAGAGAGAGAGAGAGTAATAAAAACGTAAGCGATGTAGGAATCTTCCAAGGACTCAAACCCCAACAAGTTCTTCACTCTCTGTTAAACCTGTTGTGGTCATAGACATCAATGATGCTACTTCAATCGAAAAATACAGTTATCGAATACAAGATAAATATACGTGTTGCAGCTTGGTTACGAGAGAAAGAACACAACACATAAAAGAAAAGAACCCGTGATAAGATAGAACGGAACAATGCATGAAAATATAGCTTCAATAAAGATTTGATTTCTCATTAGATTCATTCCCACATAAAACTTCCAAATTCATGATGATTTCGAATCCAACTTCTTGAGTCCATCTGTTCTTCTGGATTAGCTGGTTCAGTTCAAATAATACTGTTTGCTTATACCGCTATCTACATCTTCATTTGCTATTTACAATGTCAAGCCTCAAACCATATATATAGTTTGGTAAACATAATAACACCACAACAAGTTACTCGATGAGGAAATTGAAGAGGATCAATGAGATGTTCTGGAATCAGGGGGCTCTCAAGAGGTGAAAAACAATTTTCCATTTTATATTTGGTCTAATATAAATCATTAAGTTGTATATATATATATTAGGACTCCTATATTTGGCCGGAGTAGGATTTGTATTCTTCCTTTCCTTGTGAGATATGGCATATCTGTGTGTGTATATATATTGTAACCCTAACGATCAATATGTAGGATTTGAAGTATATTCAGCCATTCGTTTTCTACTATATTATGGGGGGTGATGATGGAGAATTGCCGATCTTCTCCTCCAGCAATGACGATATATTCGTCGAGATACTTTCATGGCTACCGGTCATATCTCTACTCCGGTTCCGTTGTGTCTGCAAGTCATGGCGCGACTTAATCTCTACTTCCCAGTTCGTCGCCAAGCACCGAGCACATACCAACGACAACAACAAGAATGTCCTGATTCTCTTTAAACGCCCCTATCCACTTCCCCATGACTGGCCACCAATCCCCTTTCGATTTCCCCGACTCACTGACTACCAATCACTGAAGAAGAATGTTGGCTCCACTTCTGCAGCCGCATCATCAGCAATACGAAGCAGCCGTAGAGACCTTGAAGATGAATTTGCATTTGATACTAGTCTCTACAGTTCATCCCTTGTGGGTTCTTCCAATGGCCTCATCTGCCTACTACTTGACTGGCCTCGGCCACCTCGTGACTACTATAGGTGCTACGTAAACACAAGACTTCTGTTGTGGAACCCTAGTACCAGAACAGCCCGTAAGTTACCAGACATTGATTGGTTTCGTTACAACCCGTTTTATTATGGATTCGGCTATGATTCTATCACTCAAGACTACAAGGTCCTTTTGGGCGGTCAAGATCCTAACGGTTGTGAATTGGTTGCAATCTTCGCACTCAAAACGGGTTCATGGAAGAGTGTTGAAGATCCCCTCGGCCTCGAGGCGGCCTCGTTAGATATTCATGATCGAGGGTGCTTCTTAAATGGAGCTCTACATTGGCATGAGTATTATTGTTATGAAGATGAGGATTGGAATGAAGAGGAAACAGGTTATATGAGAACAAGAATCGTATCCTTTGATTTCGCACAGGAGAAATTTCATTCGTTTTCCTTTATTAAGCATAAAGGACATATGGGGATGGCGGGGGGAGTGGGGACTATTGGAAATCGTCTCTTCTTTTACACTTCCTGCTATACTTCCACAAATCGTCCAGACTTGGAAGAGGCTGGCCTTACCATATGGGTGATGAGGGAATATGGGGTCGATCAATCTTGGACTATTTTTGCGAAAATCCGACCGGAGATTTTCCCTCCAAACGTGAAGTGGTTGAATCCTATATTTCATATGGAAGACGATGGTGCAGTTTTGATGCAATCGAGTCAAGGTGACTTGGTATTATATACGCGTAAGGAAGAGAGAGAGGAAGAAGACACATGCAGGATTGTGCTCAAGATTTCTGATGTTGGAGAATTGCCGGCTAGGTACGAAGAGACGGTTATGTACGTGGACACCTTGGTTTCACCGGTGATTGGCGGCGGCTAGATGATATATTTGATTTGAAACATGACAACTGGAACTGGTAGTCTGAGTCTTGCATTTCCTATGCGCTTTTTATTAATGTAACGTAAATGTCATAAAAATTAAGATAGTGGGTATTATCCAGTATTATTTAGAATTATATTAGTTCTTTTTGATCTATTCCTCCTTTCATAATCATGTACATTTGTGTGCGGCCCAATCGATATAAATCCAATATGCATTTCTTTATAAATGAGACCAAACATACATGCATATCCTTATGGAAGAGAAGGAGACAATGTCAATAAATTTGTATATCAATTTTTTTTTTTAAATTGTAAAGAAATTCGACTGAAAAAAAAAAATTGTAAAGAAATTTCGGTTGAAATTGAATTCTGAATCATAACCACTAAAGATTTTATAGTTAATTGGTAAAATCAAGTAGTTTAGTATTAAAGTTTTTATAGTACACGTGGCATGTGAATTGTAAAACAATGTTGAATAAAAAATCTAGGGGAAACTTGATATAAGTCCAATTTTTTGAGCCAATAGTAGGAATAGTCCAATTTATTAAAATAAGTCCAATTCCTTAAAACTTATTATTTTATTATCAATAATTATCTCTTAAATGATAAGATTTTTTATAAAAATCAAAATTCTTCCTAATTATCTCTTTGATTATTATTATTTTTTTTTGTTCTTGCTTGTTCTTTATCCCGTTTTAAACCCCATTTATAGATTTTATTTTTTATTTTTATAATCAACCTATATTACAGGTTAATTATATTTATCTACCTATATGATAGATTCTTTTTTATAATCAAGTAAGATTCATGTGTCTTGCTTGTAGATATATTATGTTTTTTTCTACCTTTTAGTTAAGTTTCATATCTTACTTATAGGTATGATATACATTTATATATTTGTTACTTGAGTTAGGGTAGAATGATTTGCAGATAGATTTATGTTAATATATTATTTTTTTTGTTATAAGATATTAATTATATTTTTTGGGGTTGAAAATTCATAATATTAGAAGATTTTAATTGATTTTTAATATTTTTAGAAAATATAAAATGAGCATTAAAAAAATAAATACATATAATTAGGTAATTGGACTTACTTCTAAAAACCATCTATGTTTTTGGACTTGGATCTAAAAGCCCCAAAAATCTATAGGCTATAGATGTTCAGTCTAACAGATAGGAGTTTGAGGCACCTGAATTGAAAGCTCCCTTTTATTGATAAGTAGTTAGATTAAAACTAAAAATAAAGGATATATAGTGATATTTGCAGACTGATTTTTACCTTACACACTTTTGTTAATTTTTTGCCATTGTTATTTTTCAATTTATTCGATCCGACAGTCGAGGATTGAGGGGTGTGTGATAGTGTGAGAAGTAAAAATGAATGATATTTGAGACTATTGTCACGATTTACCATTTGGCCACTGACTTTACAAATCTCTTAATTTTCCATCATAATACTCATGGCTTCTCGCTAAGAGGCAGAGGGTTCGTGGTTTTAATATAAGAAAATTGTCAATAACGATCCAAATGGAAAATTGAGATTGTAAAGTCCAAATTCAATTTATTAATTTTGCATAACAATGTCCAGTTTTAAAATCACTATGTACTTTCTAGTCACTTTTTACAGAATTAAGAAATATGATGAGAGTGGCGGCAAAACCGTCATTGGACATTAACCTCTCGAGTTACAAGTTGCCCACAAAAACATACTACAAGCAAAAAAACTAAAAGAAATAATATTTCCTGCGTCTATAGTTACAAGCTGATAGGTATTTACTATTTCCCTTACTGTTACTATACAATTGTAAATCAAAATTTCACCAAAACCTATGTACGTACGATCTTGAAACTAATAAAAACGTAAGATATGTAGGAATCTTCCAAGGACTTAAACCCCATCAAGTGCTTCACTCTCCGTTAAACCTGTTGTGGGCAAAAACATCACTGATGCTACTTCAATCGCAAAATACAGTTATCGAATACAAGATAAATATAATTGCAGCTTAGTTACAACTTACGAGAGAGAGAGAGAGAGAGAGAGAGAGAGAGAGAGAGAGAGAGAGAGAGAGAGAGAACGAAACACATAAAAGAAACGAACCCGTGATAAGATAGAACGGAACAATGCATGAAAGTATAGCTTCAACAAAGATTTGAGTTCTCATTAGATTCATTTCCACATAAAACTTCCAAATTCATGATGATTTCGAATCCAACTTCTCGAGTCAATCTGTTCTTCCAGTGTAGCTGGTTCAATTCAAATAATACCGTTTGCTTATACCGTTGTCTACGTCTTCATTTGCGCTATTTACAATGTCAAGCCTCAAACCATATAGTTTGGTAAACATAATAACACCACAAGAAGTTACACCTTTATCAAACAGAAAGAAACACGTATGATCCTACACTAGCCGGCTTAATTCCTAACTCGGATTTTTGAGCTCCTAGTATAGCTTTAAATTTGTCTATGACTTGAATGAACTCATGGATTGGAGGGTCTTCCATGAACATGCTTCTCACTCTTTAGTGTTGGAAATTATATATTATAATTAATATTATAATTTTTAATTTTTGTATGAATGAAAAATAAGAGTCATGTGTCATAGTTGAATTCAAATTCATAAGTTGTATTTGTTTGTTAGAAATTTAGGCAATAGTCATAATGTTTCAAAAATGGTGACTTGAGTTCTATATGAACTCAAGCATCCCACCTGTCTAAAAAAATTAAGAAAAGAGTTTTCTCCAATGTCTTAGTAAAAATCTAAATCGTGTCTTGAGAGTACATAATATATGAAGTTCGCCAGAGTCCGAAGATTGAAGTGCTTTGACTTTAGATTATAAATTGTTGAATCCTGGGAGACGGACGCCTACCGGACTACAAGCACAGGAGTAGGGGCGAAATTTTGTCTTTAGGACGTTGCATTTATGCAAGCCTCAATCTCCAAGTTTTTCAGTTTTTCTAACTTTCTCTCTAGTTGTTTATATTAATCTCATACATAAATTGATGTTGTGAATTTCTTTATGATTATTATTAATGGAATTCTTGTGTTATTTTCATATTTTCTAATATTGCTCCAACAATCTAAAGACAGAAACTTTTTCTCTTGCATTGTTAGAGAATATGAGTCTAAGTAATAGAAGTTAAAATCAATAACATTGAATGTAGCCCTAAACGCTAAAAAGAAGAAACTATGATCTTTCTTTGAAAGAATTGTGGGGTTGAGTTTTATATGCATATTGATGTATATTAGTAGAATAATGTTTGTAAGTTGCCATACTAGTGTTAGTTGCATCATATGTTTTTGAACTTCTTATTTACATACACTGGAAGATGTCCTTCGCTTTTCATGGTAGTTATTTATGTGTTTTCATTGTTTGCATATGTATGTTATGGCCTACATGAGTATATGTATATCTCCAAGTCCTAGCTATTGTCAATAAAATGAATCTGTCATGCATATGAGATTTTTCGGTAACTTCCCGTCCGAACTAGGCTTCGGCCCAGGTATGAAAAATGTTCCCCTCCTTGAGTTGTACATTTCTACAAAATTTGGTAAATTTTAGTGTTGGTCGGAATTTGGGGTTTCCGTTCGCTGAAAACTGCCACCCGCGACGGTGTGTGCGATGGCCAGTGAGCCGACGCTGCCTTTTTAAGTTAAATTCGATGTCCTGATTTCAAATTTGATAACCGTTTGATATAGTTCGATAGTTTGAACCTAGCGTGGAAGCCAAATGTTGATAGCAACCTAATTCTAGCAATTGGTGGAGATCCGACTGTTGGATCATTCCAAAATTTTAGAATATTGTTCTATAAGATAAATGAGACCCTTGGGAAGTTACAGATCAGAAATCCATGGGCGGATGTTCCAGATTGACTTGTATAGGGTTGTGGACCCCACCTTGGACAGAGACCTGACTTTTGGTCAATATGCTACAAATTGATCTTAAATATTAAAATCAGTATTACTAGAGATTGTAGGGCTTAGTAGGCCTATATTGGTTAGTGAGTTATCCCATATAATAAATACATCGGTTTACGTGTATGGGACATCATGTTGTGATATATATGTGTTTCTTTATCTTCTTAATAATGTGAATGATAAGTAGGATAAATGTTATGACAATGTGATCCTAGAATCCTATTAGAAGTATTATGTAGAACTTATATGCTTGGGTGACATATTAGTTGGTGGCCAAGAGAAGTTGATGGTGTAGGTGACTACATTGTAACTCATAGGGGTTGAGGTATGCGTAGGTTGTGTGTTGAATTTACTGCACCATGTAGTAGCGGTACATGGATGGTCATGCTTGGTATATCCGCGATGGGGGACCATACGCATACTAGGGGTGAAGAGGATTAGTTGTACTTGGTACATTTCGATATATAGGCGATCAGATTTTGGTTGGATTCCGTTGAGTGTTCTGGAATTCTTGCTCACTTCCATAAAGTTAGTCTGACCCTAGATTAGAGTGAGTAGGAATTGCTCACAGTAAACGTTATGTTTATAAATTAGAATTATCATGTTATTACTTGAAATCCAAGTAGGGAATTATGTAGAATTCCTTTCTTAAATTTCGTGTATTGAAATGCGATCTTACTGATTGATTAATGTAGTTAAATGTTATTATAATGCATCTTTTATTCTTAGGACTAATTAATTGGAGTGATTGTGGAATGATGTTGGATGTGATTGTTATTATTATGATTAGACTCGTTGACCAATGCGGTTAAAGAATAATATTGTGTTTTGTTGATTGTTTCTTGAGATGTGTTGTATATTATGAATTGCGGTATTATGTAAAGTATAGTGATTTATATGATGGATAAACTGGAAATCTTGATTGTCATGTGGGTTTGTTATGTAGCCCTAAATCTAGTAAGTTCATGCTTATTAAGAATAATTGATTGAGGAATGTTATGCTTTTCCGCTTAAAGGTATTGTGATAAACGTCGGAGTGTAGTGAATGGTGAACTACAAATGACTTGATCCTTATTTAGGGTACGTAGGCAGTCTATCGAGGAGGTTAGATGCAGCCATAAAGTATACGAAAATTACTAAGCAATTTGAATCTTGATTTATGCTTTGTACATATCCCGGAGGCGGGGTCTATTAGATATACGGATACTTGGTGACGTCACATGTTAATCCTGGGCGTATGTCAAAGTCAGGGCGTGATAAAGTACATAAGTGGAAATACATGTAGTCACATAAGGAAATCAATCCTCAATTAGAGGTGTACTGGATAATCTGGATATGAAGCATATTGACTTCATATGTTGTGATGGTTTGTCGAATAGGACTTAGTAATTAAGTCCTAATATAATTTTGAGGGCTTGACATTTCAAACAATGTCAAACAACTACTCTCGTATGAAATATAATTTCATAAGATGGATTGTGCACACCATTAATGATAGTCAACCTAGTGGTGGATCCAATTATTAAAGGTTAGACTAGAGAGTAAGTTGATCATCGAGGGGAATGAGGCTAAAGCCAACATAACTAATGAATCAGTCAGGCGGAAACCTAACTTAGTTAATTGGAGATCCCATGGTCTAAGTTCAATAAGCAAACTGGTTGGGCATAATTCAAAGAAGTTAACACATTATATACCTCATTCCTATAGTGGAAGCAGTGTTGTTTGCAGAAGTTTTAGGATGTATATTTATACATAATGACAGTAATATCTTATAAATAAGAGGTATGTTGCAGATTATTCTTAATCAGTGGTCACTTATGTGAGAGTAGAAGTGAGTCACTTCTATGAGTATGAGATGGTTAAATTCTCTAAAGCACTCATGAATCCGAGATTTGTTCAAGACCAAAATGAACACAACCGTATGAACACAACCGTATGAACCGAAATATATTAGGATTAGTGATGTGTGTTGCTTATTGTCTCGATTTACTGCTACGATGAACAGTTCAAGATTTCATATCCACTACATCACCAAGTAAATCCGATAAGTATTTACTAGGGCAGGTTCAAATCCAAAAGACACATCTCCCAATGCATCTCTTGTTCTCCTGTACTCTCAAATTCTTCCTAATTTTTCAATCATGTGAGGGATTGTTGGAAATTATATATTATAATTAATATTATAATATTTAATTTTTGTATGAATGAAAAGTAAAAGTCATGTGTTATAGTTGAATTCAAATTCATGAGTTGTATCTGTTCGTTGGAACTTTAGGCAACAGTCATGATGTTTCAAAAATAGCGGCTTGAGTTCTATATAAACTCAAGCATCCCACCTGTCTAAAAAAATTAAGAGAAGAGTTTTCTCCAATGTCTTATTAAAAATCTAAGTCGCTGTCTTGAGAGTATGAAATATATGAAGTTCATCAAAGTCCGAAGATTGAAGTGCTTTAACTTCGGATTATAAATTGTTGAATCCTGGGAGATGGACGCCTACCGAACTACAAGCACAAGAGTAGAGACGAAATTTTGTCTTTAGGACATTGCATTTATGCAGGCCTCAATCTCCAAGTTTGTCAATTTTTCTAACTTTCTCTCTAGTTGTTTATATTAATCTCATACATAAATTGATGTTGTGAAATTCTTTATGATTATTATTAATGGAATTCTTGTGTTATTTTTAGAAAATTTGCTACAACACTTACATCCTTCAAGCCAATGTACAAACTATAGAATCGCAAATTTTTAGATTACCTGAGCATGTCTCCGCTTTGTAATTTTGGGCCGCTCAAAGCTGGTGATATGCTGAACGTGCTACTGTTGCCATTGCCATAACTTGAAGGATGACCAAAGGGCATCGGCCTATCTGGAATCCGTGGCACCTCAATATCTCCCTCCAACATTTTCAGGGCATCCAAAATGGTAGGCCGTAAAGCCACCATTACATGAGCACACAAAATGCCGACCAGCAAATATCTCTCCATTATGCTCTTTGGATTCGAATTCGCGTTGTCCCCATCTTTCACCAATGAAAAGTCTAAAGCCTGCTCGGCTTTTCCAGATTTCACCAATGACCAAGCCCAATCTGTGATCAAAAAAGCACGAGGGGATCCCAAAGACAAATCAAGAGCTTTCCTCCCACACATGATCTCCAAAATAACCACTCCAAAGCTATAAACATCGCTCTTCTCAGTCAGCTGTCCATAAAGAGCGTATTCGGGGGCTAAGTACCCGTGAGTCCCTGCCACTCTAGTAGTGAGATGGGACTGGCCTTCCATGCTCTGTTTTGCAAGCCCAAAGTCCGCCACCCTCGCTTTCATATCTGCATCTAGTAGTATGTTTGTCGCCTTAATATCTCTGTGATATATTGCAGGCTTCACTCCATAGTGCAGATAAGCTAAACCCTTGGCCACATCCAATATTATGCTCTTTCTTTGAGGCCAAGTCAAGGGTCTCCTTTCAGTTCCGCTCGGATTACTTGGCTGAGAAGTAAAGAGATGGTCATCTAGATTCCCATTCGGCATGTAATCGTAGACAAGGTACCTGTGACTTCCTTGCTCCTCATAATTGTCTTCCCCCTCGACCACACAACACCCTCTAAGCGGGACAAGATTTCGGTGCTTCAAATTGCTAATAATCTCAACCTCATTGCAAAACTCAGCATCCCCTTGCATATCAGAATCTATAACTTTCTTAACAGCAACCGTAGTCCCATCCTGCAACACACCCATGTAAACAACACCAAACCCACCTCGACCGATAAAATTCTTCTGCGAAAAGTTATTAGTTGCCTTCTCAAGGTCCTGAATTTTAAACCAAATTGAACCAGTGTTCGGTCTCACTCTAGTCCTAGAATCTAGTTCTTCCAAGTCGAAACCGGATTCCATCCCTTTGTTCTTCCACCTCCTATCGTACCAAAAGTACAATCCCAACAAACTACACATAACAAACGCCGCAACTCCACCGCCAGTGAGGCCGAAAACAAGAGCGGTATTGCTCTTTTTCGACGAAGCATTCGAATCAAACGACAACCCAAATATACAGTTCACAGCACCATTACTCTCAGGGCCGAACTCGTTGACAATACCAGCAGCATAAAGAATAGTAAAGTACCAACAGTCCCGAGTGTGAGAAGAGTTACCATCAACGCCAAGCAGCATCTTCTGAGTGGCAAAGCCGGCGTAGACGCAGGCCCCGCAGGAGGATTGATCGGTGAGGTCAGGGCGGCAGGCGGAGTCGAGGACGGTGGAGTTGCCGAGCTTGGAGACCCAATCACTGGTGGACTCAATGTTGGCGCAGATGTTGGGGGTGATGACAAACTGGAGGGGGTCCCAGCAGTAGTTGACAAGATTGGGAGGGAGGGAGAGGGAGGAGAGCTTGGACTGGTAGTTTTGGAGGCAGGAAATGGAGGTGGGGAGGTTGGGGAGGTTGAAGAGGGAGGTTTCTTTGAGGCGTTGGGCGAGGGAGATTCCGTAGACGGACAAAAGGGTTTGGCAGCAGGTGGTATTGGCGGGGTCCTCTGACTCCATTTGTGGGGTTTTGGGAGGAGGTTGGAAGTTTTTGCAGGTGGAGGAGTTGAAGGGGATTCTTAGGACATAGCTCAGATCCAAGGGACATGTTGCCGTTGTTGTTACGTTGGTTGTGGGAGGAGCTGGTGTTTCTGCTGCGGTTGATGGAGATAAGGTTGAGAGAGAAAGTAGAGAGAGAAACAACCAAAACCCAAATGCAAGTTTCATCATCTCTTCTCAATGTCTGCTCTAAATTTCTAAACTTTCTAATAAATTCCTAAACTTTAGGTTGTGGGCTGTGATTGTTTTGGAAAAGATAAGCTGCTGTGTATATACTTCTAGAGAGAGAGAGAAAGGAAGTGACTTGCTTAGATGGGATTTGGTTTGATGAGTCAAACCTCCTCTGCTTAATTTCTTGCTTAGATGGGATTTGGTTTGATGAGTCAAACCTCCTCTGCTTATTTTCTGCTGGCTGCTGGGTTTGGTAGGCGTCAGTGTCACGGTAGCGTGATTGTCAAAAGGCGCGTGACCAATACAAAATGAGATTAGACTTAAATTTATGTTAGATTTGGTAATTAATTACTAATTATTTAATTTAAACACTGTTGCGGCGGCGGTATCACTAGATTTTGTTTTGTTTTACGTAGCTTTGTTTTTGTTTGCGGGCCTCCTCTGTTTTATGTCACTTTCCAATGTACCAGGAGGATCCTGCCGAATCCGAGGAGCATAGGATTCTCCAATCATATTTGTGTATCATATTTCATCTAATTAGAAATTATTGTAAAATTTTTAATTTAAGATTGAATATAAACAATACCTGACAAAAACTAGCTGCATGATATGCGATGAATAAATATAATTGTAGGATCCTGGAATCCTCACAAAGAGGATCCAACGAGGATCCCCTCTCTCCAATGTATATGTTATTTTATTTTTTTAATTCAAGTATTCTAATTATTTATTTATTTTTAAATATAAACAGGTATTTATTCATATGATATAAAACAATTAGACCTCTGCCTAATATCCTAGGCACTAGGCTCTAATTTACCGCCGAATTATCGCCTAATGTCTTTTGAAACCTTAGTTCATAGACCTATGAAATTTTATATATTACACATGATAAAGGATATATTAATAGATGATCGGTCTCTAAACTTTAGAGAGGGTAGGGTGATGAAAGTACATAAAACAGTTAGGTTTACTCGGAAACAACCTAAAAATAGATACATTTTAGTGTAAAATTAAATAATTAAAAACGACATGACTTCATGCATGTCACAACAACAAACACACTTTCCCCTCATCTCACCCAAAAAACAACACTAATATTTTGCCTCACAAAAGCTCCTAAGGAAACGCTTCTTCATCTTTGGATCCCCAGCCATTCTCTTCCGGTATCGATCGATCGACATCCCTCCTCCGCCCTCCTCCTCCTTCTCTCCTCCCCCTCCCCTTTATGGGGGATCGTCCACGTTCAGCGTCGACGTCGGATCTCTACAACATGCTCGGAATATCGAATATTTGCAAAGGATACAAATCCTTTGTTATGAAATTGGCCCCCAACAATAAGAATGGAGAATCCAAGTTTACAGACAATCATGAAATCACCAAGGTAACATATGCTCTCATCAAAACCATAATCCCTAATCATTAATCATGCAACTAACACGTGATTTATCGATGCGTAATTACGTTTTGTTAAATTTAATAACATGTTTTCCGTGATTTATATATCAAAATTTACATGTATCATGATCTTGGAAATTTTTCTAGCCTGTTCCTGATGTAATTTTATGCTTGATCTGCATAACGATTGAAACCGAGGAGCAGGAGGACGAAAATTTTACGATTAGTTATCCCACGACACCGGTAGGCAGTTTCGAACGAAGTGTTGATGATAACTTCCTCTCCCGCCGAAGTCTTTCAAGAACAACGAGTAGAAGATCTAAGACACCTACACCGATGAGCTTCTCAAGATGTGCAAGCCGGAGCACCTCTCCGACATCCTCGTCATTATCGAGAATTATGAGTCGACGAAATGCCTCTGAGACCGAAATCTCTGCCTCTATTTCGAGAAATAGGGGTCGAAGGAGCACTTCAGAGATTGACATTCCTTCCCTTACATCAAGAAATATGAGCCGGGGGCACCCATCTGAGACTGAAATACCTTTACCATCACCCACCGCCACTTCAGCACCCGCCACTCCATCACCGGTCTCTCCATCACCAACCTCTCAATCATCAAACGCCAGTAAATCAGGCATGTCAGATCAACCGGAGTCTTTATCAAGAAGCGTGAGCAGGAGGAGCACAACCCCCATTGTGTTCTCTCGAACAACTGCAAGAAAGAAACCTCTTCCGATCGAGAAGAAGCTGGCATTCACACTTGAAGAGTTGTGTCACGGATGTGTAAAAAAGATCAAGATCACAAGAGATGTAATCAACAATGCAGGGTTTGTTACTAACGTTGCTGACAAACTCTTACATAATTAAGCAGTCTCTGTGTATATATATGTATATAATGATGTGTGTGATGATATATCTACAGAATTATTGTCCAAGAAGAGGAAACACTAAAAATAAACGTGCAGCCTGGATGGAGGAAAGGAACGAAGATTACATTTGAAGCGAAAGGTGATGAGAAACCAGGGTACCTCCCAGCCGACATAGTCTTCTTGATAGATGAAAAGAGGCACAATCTGTTTAAAAGATCAGGCCGCGACGATTTGGAAATCGCTGTTGAGATCCCTCTGGCAGATGCACTGGGAGGCTGCTCATTTCCAGTTCCTCTGCTAGGAGGAGACAAAATGAGGCTTTCATTAGACGACATAGTAAATCATGGCTATGAAAAAGTCATTCCAGGACAAGGAATGCCAAAGCTTAAAGAGCCAACAAAGAGAGGCGACCTCCGGATCACATGTCTCGTAAATTTTCCAACACAGTTGAGTGACGAGAACCTAGCAGAAGCAGTTCAAATTCTACAAGATTGTTCTTATGATTAACAGTTCAAATATCTCTCCATCACTTCTGACTTACGAGCAGAGGAACCAATCAGCATTGGGACGAAAAGAAAAATACTTACACTAGTATCTAGCCATGTACAAAGCTCTACGGTGGAACTATGAATATACATATAAATTCCTCTGAGAATTTTGCAACAGATAGTGTGTAATGTATTTGTGTCAAACTTAGCAATCTTTCTAATCCTTTGCTTATGTTTTCCAATATTGCGGTTAAGCTTGCAACTAATTATTTTTCATACAGAAATTCTACACGCTAAATCCTAAACTCCACATGCTTTACCCTAATCTTCCAATTAAATTCAAATGTTATATGCATATACGCACAATTAGTACATCAATATGTATATGGCAAGGTAACATAATTCCAATCAGCATTTAACATATAATTAGAGACAGATTACCAATACTATATATAAATAACTGGCGTGTTTGATGGCAATGAAGAGTGAAAACTTCAAATTTGTATGAATCTGGCACAAAAGATGAAGTAAATGTGTTCAAAACGAAAACAACCTAGATTAGAGTGTCACTGCACTGAAAATCTTGGACTCTAGCCAATCAACGGTAAACGTAACCAACCATTTGCACAAAATACCACAAATTAAACTTAATGCTATTTATTCCCTTTGGATGGAGAGCGTCAAAAGGATTGTCATTTTCCCTATTACTTATCACATTGTGTTTTGTTTTGGTAAACAACCACAAAACTCAAGCACAAATAAAAATTGGGTTTCAAATTTGTAATGTAGGGTTTATTGCACCTCAAGAGCTTGAGCTTTTTGATGGTGGGCGTTGCCCAGCAAGAAAAGGTAGTTCTACCACTGTTCCAGTAATGGCATCTCCAACAATTACGGTGTCTCCCTCCGAAACAGATTGTCTCTTGATATAACCTAAACCAATATATCCAGATTCCTTTTTTCCAGATGTGCAACTTGTCAGCTTTCCAACCTGTGAAAATTTCAAAAGCTGTTATGATGCAACCATGAAACTTGTGTTTCATTTTCTGCCCGCAACCAGTGACATGAAGCTTCTATTTCCCAATGTTTTAACAATACATTAAGAGTTAAACAACTACTACCTTTTTCCCTCCAACTGTAAGAATGCTGCCAACCTCTGCCGGCGCTGCTAGACGAATCCCCCAAAGTCGTTGCTTGACTCCATCATATGTTATGAGTCTAGCTATAGTCTCTTGTCCTTTGTAGCACCCTGCAAAAAGATAGAATTAGACCAGCTATTTTTTCATTTTTCTGTAAGATGTATACCAGTAAAGAGTATGATACCTTTGTTTAAAGAGATTGAATTCCAGAGACCAGCCTCCAAGACATTATATTCATTGGTAAGCTCCTTCTGAGGTGCTGGCCTTCCTGCAAAAGTTAGCAGGGGCCAAGGATCATGTGGGAAATCACAGAAAACTGAACTATAAAAGATTATACTCACTACTATTATCAAGAAACCTTTGATTACATACTTCTACATCTAATCAGCGCATTCCATAACAATTACTTTATTTGTTATTAAACATGAGGAATAAAATAAGAAATTTTCTTTTCCATGTTAACACCAAAAACATGTTTTAGTCCACTGTGACACTGTATACGAAATTACTGATGTGAACTCAGCGAATTTCAAATTTCAGTTGTTTCAAACAGCAACAAGAAAATGAAAAATGTTCTGCCACTGAAATTTAAATATTAGGTGACTTTGTACACACTAACTTGTCAAAGTTAATCAAATTGGTAAATAAGAATTCAAAATATATAATAGTCAACATATGATAATCAGTATATATATTGACTAAATTAGTGGACATGGTGAGGAAGAACTTTTTCCATTTGGTTGAGATGTGACCAATTTTTACATGAATTGGTGAAGTGGGTCCAACTCTGATGACATTTAATTTGTTGACTTTTTAAACTAATGTTGTGAAAGTGGAGAGTTGCATTACTTTGAACTTTGAAGTGACCGCTTAGTGGCGAGGAAGATGTTATTCCTCACTAGTACTTTGTAGCCAAGCATTTTTCATGTAAAAAGGGTTAAAAGTACCAACATCTAAATCAAGAATTCTCTACCTTGGAAAATTCTTAGTTTTTCCCATGCATTAGAGCCCATCGGGATAGCACCCTGTGACAGAATAGTTTTCCATACTGATTCAGCGGTAGCTGGTGACATCAAAAATGAAAAACCTTTTTCAGAAATGACATTTCCCACTCCCACAGTTATTGGCATCCCGCCAACCTGCAAAGTAATTGGATGTCTTAATAAGCTCTCTTGAAAAGAATAAATTGACTTTCAACTCTCATGTTGTTCCAAAAAAATGATGAAATCAGAACTAACGCTTACACTAAAATGCTGATGTGTGCCATATGGTTGTTCAACAAGGTCACCTAGGTTTAACTCCTTCATCAGCTGTTCTCGTTGAAAAGAAAACCAATAACATCATTAAGCTTCAGGATACTAAAAAGCAATGTCAAAGGCCAAAATAAAATTGCCACATAGAAGAAGAGTTAAGAGACCTTACTTGGTTGCTTTTAGGTCCTACCAAAACAAAGAAGCAAGTTTGCTTAGTGATGTCTTGAATCTCTACCTTGTCATTAAAGAATATGTACCTATTGATAACAAAGAACAGTGATGACATTTATTACATGGGACTTGTTCAAAATAAAATGTATATCAACCGAAAATCTTCCCGATCATCCCTAACTTGTACCAGCCTAGAAAATTGTCCATCCCCCTATCTCCAAATGATCTGGTATCTATGAAAGATATATTTTAACTGAAAATTTTCAAGCCAAGTGTAATTGGAGCATTTTCAAGAGTGTAAAAGCTAATGTGAGTTCTACTGAAAACTTTCTTTTTAAAGTTCTCTTCTTTTGAAAAATTGTAGTTACATTAGTAACTTCGTAGTGATGTGGTATGCAACAAGACACCGTCTTTAAAATTTCCAAAAACAACAATAGCAAGCAACTTAAAAGAAGACGCACATACTTTTGCAGCATTTCAGAGATACTTCTGGAAGTCACAGGTGAAACGACTAACAGTACTGCATTTTTCTGGGAGCACAAAAAATCATATATAAATAACAGCCTTGATGACAAAAATATGAAGATTAATTAAAATTCGGGGAAACCAAACAATTAAAAAAATAAAAAAAAGATTACCATGATCCATGCATGTGCAATATCTATTGTCCGGGCTGTTGGTGTAACAAAAACAGTGTCGCATCCCTATGGATTTCAAGCAGAAATCCTATTACTCAAGCCTGTATACTGTATAAATACAAAAGTTGCATCAAACAGAAACTTGCGTTCACTGCACAAATGCAACCAAGTTCTGATTACATCCCACCAAATATTACCTGTCCTTGATGAAGGCTTTCAACATTGGCAGTGGTTTGGTTGTGAAGAAACTGGATACGGTCCTCTCCACTAACTTCATGATGAACAGCCAAATTCATATCACAAGGGAAAAACACAGTAAAGCATCCGTCAACACCAAATACTACCGGCTTGACATATATTTGGTTGGATCACCTCATCAAAGTTAAAAATAAATACATAACAAGTTTAAGTCTCTGACATTTAGCAAAAGACTATGACCTGAATACCAAGGATGACCAGGTGAAAACATAATAACCAAAGACAGCACCTAGAATACTAATGTGCTAGAAAAGACCTGCATCACTGACACTTTAGTAGTGTTTCTTGTATATGCATTGCTCACAAGGATAAACCAAAATGAATAAACGGAGGCTTGACTCAACTTAACTTAGCTACACAAGGAGCTTGACTTAGTAACTGGCACGCTGCATGGGCATCTGGTCAAGCAACCTATTGCCTTAGAGCAAGGACCAAGCTATTTCAGAAGCTCTACACGAGAGAAACATGTTTGCCTAGAAGGACCAAGCTACTCCAAAATAAAATGTTAGTACCTATCGGATAAAGATAAACTGGCTTACTTTGGGCATCGATTCCTTATGCTTTATGTGAGTGTCCTTTCTTCTAAATTTCAACATAAACAATTTTTTTAATTTTTTCTGACTGGTTTGCCTGGTTCTTGGTCACGTTTGTTTGGATAGCTGCAGTTATGACCGTCCTTTTTACTGATTTGCATAAAGTACTCTGAGGGTTCTCTATTTTGGACTATGGTCTTGTTCAACTGTAACTCTCAGTTTTCTAATAATATAATCACTTATGTGAGTAAAACATATTCTTTGTGACATCTTGTGATTGTCATTTATCCAATTGGGAAACCTAAGGCCAACCAATTGCTTGGTGACAAAGTAGGGAAGCAAATGTAATGCAATCTCCAATTCCTTGTGAAAAGTGGCCTTATTAGGAAACAGAATTTCATGCCTCAAGAAAAATACAAACAGGTAAGTTTCCAATTCAGTTAATATATTTGAGGAAAGTAATGGGAAAGATAATATACCTCTTATCCGTCCAAAATGTGAGAGGTCCACGACCTGAGGCAATATATGCAATTAAGAAAATCAGAATAAAGGTTTCATAAAATTAAGCGATACGCCTAAACCTCATTTAAACTTAGCATTGATGCTCTAATAAGTACAGACATAAAAAAACTCTTCTTCAAATTTGTGAAGAAACTAGCGTACAGTACCTAAAGAAAACTACACACAGGTAAGAACCAATCTTATGTCATCTAGTCTCACTGATTTAAGTCATCCAGTTCGAATTCACAGCTGTTTACATGGCAAGCCTATGTTGATATACAAGTAGACATTTTATTGATATAAATGCACATCCGAAAATGCTGCCTTAAAATCAGATATTTGCCAGCTTAAATTGCATTTTGATCCAAAATTAGACATAATATTGAGTGGAGAATCGGGAAAGGACAGCGTACTAAATGAGCAAAGCACGTCAAAAATACAGCGTAATGCAGAAGCTTTTTTTTAAGGAATGTAACAAAGAACTCAAACACCATGCCTTTTTCTTTTCTGTCATAGGAAAATTCGGCAGACAGTAAATTGAGAACATCAATCTTGTGAACAAGCCCGCATTCGGAAACAAAAGTTCTCAGGACAAATTCAGATTGTCAAAAACTCGCTAAGCCATCCATAATTAACCTTATAAACCTTGCAATTCAACATCTTTTATCAATTACCAAGTTCTCAAGCATGCAAAAACACAAATATCCAACTCAAAAACTGTGCAAGAACTGAAAAATAGTGCGAAAAACACTCACCGCGACACCATTGTCAGCCGCATCCAATGCTTGGTCATCGTTATCGAAAGTTTCGATAATCCCATCATCAGAAACCTTTGCTCCTGCAGTTGCCACAGTGTCCTGCAATTTCCAACATTTTTCTTCTTACCTAAGTTCTTGTTCCAAACTCCCGACAACACAAACCCAGAAATCCTACCTAGGACTAGGAGGAGGAGGGGGAGCGACTTACGATGAGGTCGTGATCGATGGGAGGAGGGGAGAGGTCGAAGGGCAAGGCGGAAGAAACGACGCGGCTCCTGGTCGTTTTGGAAGAGAGTGTGAGCTTCTGCTTCCGGTTGTGTTGATTGTTCTTGGCCTGTGAAGAGAGAAACGCACCGTTCTGGTGGTGATAGGGGAAGGAACGCCATGGCCGTGGATTGAGAAGCAGAAAATCACCTGCTGCTGCTGCCGTTGCCATTTTTCTTGGATTGGATTCTTTTGCTTGTGGAGGACCCTCACTCGTACAATGCTGGCCATTTTAAGAAGAGATTTTTTTAGTGTAATCGGAACACGGATGATATCATACATTCCTATGTTATTATATAAATAATATAATATATATGTTAAAAAGTTAAAGAACTTTAAAAATAAAATTTCTCATTACAATAAAAATTTTCTTTATTTCAACTTCAAAGTGACTCAATAACTTTTTATTTTTTTAGCTTGGGCAACACTCGGTAACTATTTTTTTTTTTTTTTGTGGCAAAAAGAGATCGATTTTACTCAAAACTATAGTTGACCCAAACCAAATTCAACGTATAAGTGGTTGGTCCGATTTGGTTTCATTAATCTTCAAATTCAGCATGTAAGTAGTCAGTCTGGTTCGGTTTACCTCGAAGTCAAACCATATCGGCTACTACAGTTTGGATCGTCCAATTTGGTCGGTTACTGCAATGATAGGAGAATGAAAACTATATGGATGGGATAAACAAGGCTTCGATAATGATAATTGGTTGAAATTGAGTATGATATAACTAAACTGAACGTCTAAATCACTTTTTCATTTGTTATGTATTACGTTTTTTTGGGTAAAAGTTTATTGTGGTTTACCAAACATAAGATGTTCGAATGGAATAATGCCCGTACTTCGAAGGGTAGAGCCATCTCAATTGAAACTGAAAAGCCTAAGATAAAAAAATAGGGGTAGCTATATTTAACAATTTTTCAAGTTTAAGATGGTTTTCGAAACAATAATGAAGCTTCAATTTTCTTACTTTGCACCATAATACATTCAAATTCCATCAATTTGTACTTTTCAGTCGAATTGATTGTTTGATTGTTCATTAAATTGATGATAATGCAAGACTCTTATATTGCTTAATGTGAGTTGATGCATAAAATTTGATGGAATTTGGGTTAACATAAAGAGTGGTGTGAGGACCTTCGCGAGGGCGCTCTAGTCCATGGTAGATGGGTGGACTAGATGGGTGAAGCAACCAGCAAGGAAAGTAGAGTAAGTATCAAAGGCCACTGGTGTGGTACCGGCCTAACAACCTCCGAGGCTTAAGTTAGCAAAGTGTGCTTAGGGTGCCACGTGGGCAAGTTTAATAGTAGTATAGTGTTTAAGTAGTAATAGCAATTATCCTTTTGAATGAAGTAAAAGTTACCCTCTATAGAGGCAAACGTGGGGAAGATTCCTTGACTTCGGCCAACGTGGGATTAAGTGTATTTAATGTGGTGTTGCCACTTCTCGCATGTCATTCCAAGTTGGAGAGAGATCTTTCATTAGTCATGTCAATGGTCATGTGTTGTGAGGTTGATTTGTGCGCTTCGGGGAAGGGTGCCGAAGCGGGGCCCCTAGGAGGATTTGGATCCTTGTCGGATTCCCTCTTCGGGAATCCTAGGGATTAACGAATATGGACCGTTGATAAAAAATCGTGTGGTTCCAATTAAATACTTTTTATATTTTTAAAAGTAAAGCATCATCGTTTTGCGTTAAAAATATAAAAATGAAATAAATTGTGACCGCACGATTTTTGATTAACGGTCTGTGTTCTTTAATCCCTATAATCTCCAGAAAGGGGATCCGTCAAATCCAAATCCCCCTTAGGAGGGTTACTGAGGTTCTCTAGTTGGCCGGTACTCGTTGGTTTCAGACTTGATATAATATGATTCCAACAATATATAAGTCACATTTGCACCACGTTGACATCAAACACTATAATGTGAAGAAACTAGAACCTCTGTCGCCCATTTTAAAACTAGGCACAAGACAACTTGTCTTTTCGGCTGGGATGTGGACCGGCGGCTCTGCGGAAGTAAACTGAGTTCGGCTCTGTTTGTCTTCCTTGCAAACACACACGCACATATTACAATTCAACACTTTGAAGCATGAGCCTTGACGTGCAAGCATTGGTTCGAATTCTCCATTCCTGCAACACCCACCATTCAATCCACATCGGAAAGCAGCTCCACCTTATCTTCCTCAAAAAGGGTGTTTTAAACTCTGCCGTCACGCTCGGAAACCGTCTGATGCAGATGTATGTGAAATGCGGAAGCATGGCTGATGCACGGAAACTGTTCGACGAAATGCCCCAGGGAAACTGTTTCTCCTGGAACACGTTGATCGAGGG
The DNA here is from genome assembly GCF_041283825.1 of Pyrus communis. Classification (NCBI taxonomy): domain Eukaryota; kingdom Viridiplantae; phylum Streptophyta; class Magnoliopsida; order Rosales; family Rosaceae; genus Pyrus; species Pyrus communis. Next base: position 1,050,498 of record NC_142572.1, read on the forward strand.
TTATATGAAATCTGGGGACCAAGAAAAGTCTTTGGAGTTGTTTGATGCCATGTCCCATAAGGATGATTTTGCGTGGAACTTGGTTGTTTCGGGGCTTGCTAAAGCGGGTAAGCTGGAGATTGCTCGGGATTTGTTCAATGAGATGCCTAGGAGAAATTGGGGTGTTTGGAATTCTATGATTCATGGATATGCCAAAAATGGGTGTCCTGGAGAGGCTTTAAGGCTTTTCAAGGATTTGAATTCGGACGCGTTGGAATTGTCAAGTGAATATAAGTTTGTGTTGGCCACTGTTGTTGGAGCTTGTGCCGATTTGCTTGCACTGGGTTGGGGCAAGCAAATCCATGCGCGCATTTTCATTGATGAAGTTGAATTTGACTCTGTTTTGGCTAGTTCGTTGGTTAACTTTTACGCGAAGTGCGGGGATTTGGATAGCGCGAGCCACATTTTAAACATGATGAAGGAACCAGATGATTACTCTCTCTCAGCATTGATTTCAGGTTATGGAAATTGCGGTAGAATGAATGATGCAAGAAGAGTTTTCGATACAAAAAGCAATCCGGATATTGCGTTGTGGAATTCATTGATTTCTGGATATGTTAACAATAATGAAGACAATGGAGCATTAATTCTCTTCAATGAAATGCTGAGTAATGGCGTTCGTGGAAATTCATTTACGCTCGCAAGTGTTTTGAGTGCCATTAGTATCTCAGGCGTCCTTAGACATGCTGAACAAATGCACACGCATGCCTGCAAAGTTGGGCTGATCGGGAATGTTATCGTTGCAAGTGCTATTCTTGATGCATACTTGAAGTGCGGAAGTCCTAATGACGCTTGCAGATTGTTTAGTGAGCTCCAAACCTTCGACACAATATTGCTTAATTCTATGATCACTGTGTATTCAAATTGTGGGAGAGTCGAAGACGCTGTACAGGTTTTCGAAACAATTCCAAGTAAAAGCTTGGTATCTTGGAATTCAATGATCGTAGGCCTTAGTCAAAATGGTTGTCCGATTGAAGCATTAGATCTTTTCAGGCAGATGAACAAGCTGGACTTGAGGATGGACAAGTTTAGCCTTGCTAGTGTGCTCAGTTCATGTGCTAATATATCCTCACTTGAATATGGCGAACAGGTTTTTGCCAGAACTACCATCCTTGGGCTCGATTGTGATGAAATTGTATGTAACTCGCTTGTTGATTTGTATTGTAAGTGTGGTCTTGTTAAAAGTGGGCGAAAACTGTTTGACAGAATGGCAAAGTCCGACGAAGTTGCTTGGAATTCAATGTTGATTGGTTACGCTACAAATGGTCACGGAATTGAAGCGCTAGCTCTTTTCGATGACATGAGGCTTTTGGGAGTGAAACCCAATGAGATTACATTTACAGGGGTTTTGTCTGCCTGTGATCATTGTGGGTTGGTTGAAGATGGACGGAAATGGTTTTACAAGATGAAACAGGATTATCATATCGATCCAGGCATTGAACACTACACTTGCATGATTGATCTTTTCTCTCGCGCTGGTTGCCTTGAGGAAGCAATGAATCTCGTTGAAGTGATGCCTTTTAAGGCAGATGCAAGCATATTGTCATCAGTCCTAAGAGGTTGTGTAGCTCATGGACGCAAGGATCTTGGGAAGAGAATGGCAGAGCGAATCATTGAGCTTGATTCTGAGAACTCGGGTGCTTACGTTCAGCTGTCTAACATATTTGCAGACGTGGAGGAATGGGAAGTATCTGCACAGGTTAGACAAGTCATGAGAGATAACGGAGTACAAAAAGATCCCGGTTGCAGCTGGTTTGACCGTTGAAGAAGAGACACTTTGGCAAGTTAGTTCTTGGAAGCCTTCCAGGATACGGGAAATGCAAATGGGAAGGTTCATTCACCAAGCCAAGGTGGGAACTTCGACTTGGATAGGTATGGAAGGCGAACACAGCATATCACCGGAGTGTCTGGTGACAGCACGCCTGTACTCGAGCTTAAGAACACAAAGACGACTGGACTTGTCTTCACAAAAACAACTGTAGGGCAATCGCCTCATTAGTTAACGACCATCGAATGATCTGAGAAGTGCACAAACCTGTGGTTCAACCAGCAACCGCGGCGTTTAGGAGCTATCTCAATAGAACAGGGGGCGCACAACCCTCCCAAAAGCTGAGCAACTCGATCATGCGGTGATGCAGGTACTAAATCACTCTTTTCGGCTTTGCGGAAGTCATACAGAAAACTTAAGCTGGCCTAGCAGGGCAGTTATTTCGGATTAGCAAACTAAATTTCTAAGGAATTCCAAATGACAATTTTATTTTTTAGAATTTGTAATCTTCTTGTTCGATAATCTAAAAGAATAATGAAATTTAATTTGAAAGAAATGCGTATATAGACACCGCTCTTCGAACAAAAATACTTTATTGGGCAGCTTTCGACATTTCATTGTACAAAACTAGGGATCCAGAAACATATCACGGAGCGGCATACGAAGGAACTGGGAGAAACGGAAATGGTGCAATTGAGGCATATGATACAGGCGGGCGAACTTGCGTGCCATCTGTGGAATTCCTCAACCTATTCTTCCGATTGACATTGCCGTCTTGTGAGGGCAACGAAAGCTCAACGCTACTCTCGAAATTCTCCTCAGTAAGGCATTGTTGGTTATCAACGATACGGTGAAACAGAATCCCAGACATAAATACAGGAAGATAAAGAAGGCTGGCATGAAACATGTTCCTTGCTTTATGTCTTGTACGGTCTCGATAGAACGAAAATGATGTTGCAGCTATCGCGAGAGTAAGAAGAGTAGATTCAAGACAAAACCATCCCGACGTCATACCCCCTGCAGACAGATGAAATGGGTGGAACCCAACATTAATTTTTCCCTGCTTAATGATCAAAGGCCAAAGATTGCATCTCAAGCAAGGAATAAGTTAGTCATTCTACGACGAAGAGAGTTGCATAATAACAAAGATGACATGTCTGATTAATCAACCGCTTATAGATGTACTACGATGACCAAGAAATTAAATTTATCGCACATTGGTAGAAAAGAGAGGAAGAAAAATAAAAGCGCTCAAAGAGCTTTACAAGAAGACAACCACCAACAGAAATACAAAAATGCAAATAGAAACACGGTTATAAAAAGAAAGAGGGTTTTTGAGTCTTGGACTTACAGTCATAGGCCAAGAACCCCAACGGGATCATGTATATGCAATTCCTTAAAGCCACTGAGGCTGTTCTCCGACCAGAAGCATCAGCAAGGGAGAACATCCTAAACCTGAATATGCAACAAACGAAAAAGGGTTAGAGAGGAAGAAGCCAAGCGAACTGCATCAATAATATGTGGACCACCATCACTCATACAAAGATCCCACCGACCTCATACACGATCTATCTAGAAAATCAGTTGACGGCAAGTTCCTAAATCTCATGCTAATCATTTAAAAGAGTAAGTAAATTGGATAGAAAAACAGTATGCTCATGCCACTAGCTCTCAAAAGGTATAAAAAAGCTGTCTACTATAATTCTTTCTGCCTTGAACTCAAAGGGCATCATTGGATGTTGATTAATTATTTCCATGAACAGATACAAGGCCCACATCATGAAGGCAAAGGCAGGATATAAAAACTCCTGTTCTGAAACAATTTCTCAGTGCAATATGTGAATCTTTTCAACTGATGACATAAATGATAAAGTAAGACCATGAAAGACCCAAAAGTCCATACCCTCCAGCGGCATAGTCATCACGGCACAAGTATGCAAGGGCCATAAAATGTGGTATTTGCCAAAAGTATAGAGCAGCTGGGAGTAGCATTGCATTGAGGGAAACCTGCCCGGAAGCTGCAGCCCAACTGAAAACCCAAAAGAGAAATCATGAGCTAGCATGCAGGAAAAATCGGTCATTGATAATAACTTATTTATGTCATTACTCATAATTAGATCAAACAAGAATATCAGTTCAGATCTGCAAGAGAAGCTAAGGTTCATTAACTTCCCGAAATACACACATATGAAGTTCAAAACAGAGTATAAGAAAACTGCAAGGGGGAAATTCAACACGGAGAAAATTATAGAAAAGAGAACTAGATCTTTATCCACTTTTTTCAAGAAGAATAAATAAGAATTTGTACTTGGATGAATAATATAAAAAGAGTTAAATCATATAGTGATGACTATCCCATAATAACATCCTAAGACCAAAGTTGATTGACAGGGTGTGTGGCTGCAGTGTTAATGTGTGTGTGTGTACAAGGTGTACGCACACGGAAACGCACTTAATGTGTGTGTGTGTGTGTGAGAGAGAGAGAGAGAGAAAGAGAGAGAGAGAGAGAGAGAGAGAGAGAGAGAGAGAGAGAGAGATCTATTTTACTATTGAACAAGTGGAAGCTACGAGTTAAGTTCATAGATATTGACAAAAAATTTCAGACCAGAGAGGGAGGTCATGGGCAGGACTGAGAGAAAAAGATACTGGGGGAATATGCAGTTATAACTTATATGTATTAAATATTTTGTACAACAGTGGGTACTTTTCAATAGATTTTGGGAAACAAACTTGGTTTTTATTTAAAGCTTAATGGGGATTGGAGAAAATCGTGATCAGGTTTGGGCTGCCAAAATATATTGCAACAACTAACATTTAAGCTACAATAAGTTAGCTGAAAACATAATTTTTCAATAGTCAAAGCAAAAAATAAAGGAACTCCAATAAGTCCAATGAAAATAGCATGTAGCTCAAAGAAAATGACGAATCAATTACCCTAAAAGTGGAGGGATAGCCCCAACAACAGCACCAACCCACGTATTCACTGGGTGAATCTGCTTCAACGGAGTGTACACAAACGCATAAAGTATTAAATTGGAGGCTCCAAGACCAGCTGCCAACATATTAGCCTGCAACAACCTTGTCATAAGAGTGGCAACATTAATCCCCAAACTCACAGCCGATCAAACACTTGAGGTGATGGAAATCAGAAATTTAATGTCACATAACATTTACAGAAGTGAGAATTCATTTGGGCACCTTGCTTGCCAACAAAGCAGTTCCAGCTAAACCAGCAGCGGATGCCCAGGTGACTGCATGAGGGATCGTAATGCGTCCTGAAGGTAGTGGTCTGTTCTTCGTTCTGTTCATTTTGGCATCATTGTGCTTCTCAAACACCTAAAACCAAAATATTACAATGATTTAACACCTTATCTAGTAAAATTTAGATACACAAAACTACAGGTAATGCATATGGTGAGCCATTAACTACTCAAAAATGATCAAATGGGCCCTAAACATTGAAAATTAGAAACTGCACCATCAAAATAAAATAAAATGAACTTTTAGAAAATCATTAATCTTGAAATGGTTCTAATTATCATCAAATATTTTGTTCATAATTTTCATATCGGTCCCCTTCATAGTTGGATTCCATGCTAAGCTTCATTCCTACTTGTATCTTAGATCAAAGTTTAATAGACAAAGAAAATATGTTGTGTGTATGTACTCCTGTTACAAGGGAGACATCTCTTCACATACTGACCGACCAGTTAGTTCCACTTCTGTATAGTGTGTGTGTGTGTGTGTGTGACATCTCTTCGCATACCGACCGACCAGTTAGTTCCACTTCTGTATAGTGTGTGTGTGTGTGTGTTGAAAGAAAAATCTGTTACTGAAGAGCAAACCTGATTTAAGGAATTAGCAGATGCTGCAACCATCATGGTACCAGCACATGTGCAACAAAGTCCAGCAAAATCAATGGCATGGCCACTTCCAAGAACAAAGCCAGTTCCAGAAGTTGCAACGACTAACATGCTGAAGTAAAAGTGAAAATTACATAAGAAGAAATCTTAAAGTAAGTTTGAATGACAAAACTTGTAAATCCCCAGGTAGAAAACAATCCGCTATGAACACAAAAGGTACATGTTTAATGCATAAATGAAAATACACCAAATACTTCTTTCACATGTGGAAGCAAAACATCCTTTTCTAAAAGAGCAATCAAACTGAGTTCTGAATTCAGGAGTTGAAAAAAATGGCATACTAAGTGATAACTTAGATGGAGGTGGAAAATAAATACTTTCTTGCTATGTGACAATGGATATTTCCTTAAGAAAGGGATCCTTAATGAATGTTTATATTGAAAACAATTAAGGTTAAATGAACCTGGGTGGGATGCTCTTCTCAGATTTGGAAATCAAAAGTTCCTCTGAAGGTCAAAGTTCTTGTGTGGCTAGTGGCTATTGGGAGGCTCAACACTTGTGATCAAATTCAAAGGAGAAGTCCTTTTATTTGCATCTCTCCCCATTGGTGCAGTTTGTGTAAAGCAAAGGAGGAAAGTGTTAACCACATTTTTCTTCATTGTTCTTACACGATTCAACTGTGGTGGAAATTGTTTCAGGAGGTTAGAGTAAGTTGGGTCATCCCAAAGGGTTGTTTCGAGCTTCTAAGCACTAATTTTGCGGCTCTAGGAATTGGGAGGAAAGCTAAAGCTTTGTGGGGTTGTCTGGTGTCGGCAGTTTTTTGGAACATTTGGTTGGAGCGTAACAAAAGAATTTTTGACGATTGTACTGGTGTGGGGGTAGCAGATCTGTGGGGAAGAGTAAGATATTGGGCAGCCTTCTGGGCTTCAGTTTCAAATGAATTTAAGAATTACTCTCTTTCTCACATACTGTGGAATATGTTAGCAGTGGTAAAATGATTTTGGTTGAGGTTGTCCTACTTGTAATCTGATCCTCTGGAGAGATTTTCTTGTTCTGTTCTTGATGGATTTCTTATCCACTTCTGTGTATTAAACTTTTCTTTTTTAATAAACTGTTATAGTTTCTTCTCAAAAAAAAAATGAACCTGGGTGGGATGCAAAGTCTGTTGTGAGGAGATTGAGTCTAAGCCCTTAATATAATTTTCAAAGATAAGAGTCCCTTAAATCTTCCTGCAAGTTGGCCATGGTACATGAAGAGAGGATGAAATCTAGGATGAGAAAAAGGGTTGTGAGTCAGTTTTGAATAACCAGTCTCCTCACTTGTACAATATGTCCATTTACCACAACATTCCCCTTCACTAGATTTATCAAAACTTCTATTCCATTGAGCTGAGATTTTGGCTTCAGGAAAATTTCCAATGATGCAAATTGAGGGAGCTCACTTCTTTGTTGTCTTTTTTGGAAAATATTCATTTATAATTTTATATCATTTTAGATGAGATGCTAGAAGTGGAGTTTATTATAATCGTGAGGCAGCTTCTTGGTTTATGTGACAATCCATCTCTATTTATTGATTTGGTTTTTCCTTGGTGAGCTGCCTATGATATGACTTGAAGGAGAAGACTACACATCCATTTGTCTCCACACGGGTGTACAATGAGTTAAAAGTGGGGCTAAAAGTGCAGGTCCAGTGATTCTCCATTGTCCTACGGTTCTAAAACTATGAGTGAGATCGTGTAGCAATGAAATTGTGCTGGGTAGTTCTAGCTGGATGTTTCCCTAATTTTTGAGAGGCATAAAATTGTCTGGTTGTGAATAGGAAAAGGTTTTGTGGGGCTGTAGTGTGCTAGCCGATTTTAGGTGATGTTTGAATACCATCTACGATACCCTAATTTTGGTTTAAGGTCCAGGTTGTCGAAAGAAAATATATTATTGGTTCTGCAACCTAGTTTGTTTAAAGTTGACACCTTGTGCACAGTTGTAGGGGCAATTAGCTACAATAAACATATTTTGACATTTCTTTGCAGAAATGATTAGTGTTTATTATGTCATCATTATATTATCATTGTGCGACTTGTGTCGCCAATATATGATCAATATGTTGTCGAAAAATGATAATTTCTGCAAATCAAATGTCACAATATGTTTATTCTAGTTATCTTCCCAAGATTGTATTGGTTTTTAATGGAAATTAAATGTTGTTTTTCATCAGAAAATCAAACATATTAAAGAAGAATAAAATGAATCAACATAAGACTAAACATATCAAATAATCACAAAAAAAATTCTCTACAACTGTCACCGAAATTATCAATAAATCTCAGAGAACACAATTTTTAATTGTTACATGATGAAAAATGATTGAATAGATTGAGGAAATGGTGGAAATGAGTACCTGAGGCGAGCTTTGGAGAGCTCCCAATAGCAGCGGCCATAGTGGCGGGCCAAGTGCGAAGCCCTGGAAGCCAAAGACGCGAGATCAGCCGCCGCCGGAAGGGTTCTGATTCCATCGGCTCGGTGAAGCCCGAGCTTGAGAGAATCTGAAGGCGAAGGCGAAGGGGAGTAGGGGTAGGATTGGGTGAGGGAGTGAGAGAGCAGCGCCGGTCGAACGCCGCCGTGTGAGGCGGTGGGGGAGGCGGAAGACAAGTGGTAGAGTGGGTTGTTGGATATCGGGAACTTGGAAGATAAACTCTTCGAGTTCCTCCACATCGTGGTCTCGTGAATGCAGAGAGAAAGGGAAGACGAAGTAGAAGAGATCGACAGAGCAGCTGACCCGAGCGACTGCCTGCTTTTAGGCCCAACACTACTAGCTAACCGAACGGGTCGGGTTTGTCCTTATGGTTACGGATTGACCTATTATTTTCATGGGGTATGCAGTGATATCCACATATCTCATTTTACTTCTTACATACTTTTTTAATTTTTGGCAATTGAAGAAGATTAACGGTTAGAAATTATCAAGGGCGTGTGAATAGCACGTCCCTATTTTCATATCATTTTGTAAGTTCTAAAGCCTGATGTTCGAGCCTATAATAACCTAACTCATTAACAGACTCTTAACGGGTGATTTTATACCAACTCAACTCGACTCATTAATAGTATTTGTTTGTTGGAATCTACACCCTGTTAATTGGATTTCGATTAGTTCTTTTTTTTTTTTTTTTTTTTTTTTTTGGTGCATTGATTCATGAAGTAATAAATGGGGTCCAAATGAGATATGAGTAAGGATTGGAGATTATGAAGCATCAAAGGGTGAACGTTTTCGCCATCTTGGATTTATCTTGCAAAAGAACAGAGACTTAGATGGAGATCTCAACTGTAAAATTCAAGCTGGATTGATGAAGCGAAATAGTACATCGGTTTGTAAAGCGATCATCGTATGCCATTAAAACTTAAAAGAAAATTTTATAAGACGACTATAAGACCAGCAAGGCTTTATGTCACGAAGGTTTAGCAGTCATAAAGCAACACAAACAAAAAATGAGTGTAGTGGGAATGAGAATGCTTTGTTGCATGTGTGGGCACACAAGAAATGATAAGATAAAAGAACAAGGATATCCAATGTAAAGTAATAGTGATCGCAATTGAAAGTAAGATGAGAGAAAATTGGTTAAGGTTGGTAAGACATGTGAACTGAAGGCCTACAGACACTTCAGTTAGAAGATGCGGCAGAAGATCAAGTCAAAAAGGGTAAAAGAAGAAGGCTTGGGAAAACTTTTAAAGAGACTTCAAGAAAAGATATAAAGTACTTGAAGCTAACGGAAGACTTGATGCAAAATTGAGTGTAATGACGTTCTAAGATTTATGTAAATGAATCCACATAGTGGGACAACGCTTAGTTATTGTTGTTGTATAAGGTTTGCAGCTTCCGTTTGTTGCGTCATGGGAGTTTCTTCGACATATTCTTTCTACTACTTTTGCGTTGTGTTTGGTTCTGTATATGGGATAGATAAAACTTGTCTCATATATAGGAAGCGGTTTATGGCTGCATTTCAAGTACTCAAAACTCAGTTTGTAACAATACCTGAGATAGAATAAATCAAGTTTCATTTGTTCACCAATAATCTCGGCAAGAGCACAAGCCGTCTTCGAAATGGTGGAACCTCTTAGCATCTCGCATGATGAGTTTTCGGCCTACAATTTTCGAAATGATCTTCAACGCGTTATGGCAATCACCACAAACACGAAGATTCTTGATTACTCTAATAGTTGAACGAGCTGAGCTGCTGATGAGGCCATGAGCGAGAGCAAGTCGCTCACTATGGGCAAGCAGAGCATCTTCCTTGCCTTCCTGATCTATGTCATGTAGCACAAATCTAGTCTCCGGAATGTAACCAGCCTCCTTCATTTGTTCCCTTAAACCCCTAAGTTGAGCATAAATCTCATCGTTCTCAGGATGAGATTTATCACCTGCTCGATATTCATGGACTCGGCTCCTGACTTCTAAAAGATTTTGTGCTGCCAATTTTTTGTTCTCTTTCTCCTTTACCAGGTCAGATTCTTTTACAGGAATAAGGCCAGCCTTTGACTGCTCATCTAAGCAGGAGGGATCTAGCTGCTCAATAAGCTCCACACAGCGGTCCCCAAGCTCCAACTGGCCGTGAACTCTGCAGTGATTCATCAAAGTCTTCCAAACATCGACGTTAGGTTCCAATGGCATCTTTTCAATGAATTCCAAAGCTTCATCCAGATAGCCCGTACTTCCTAGCATAGCTACCGCACTCACATAATGATCCATATTTGGGACAATACCATAATCTTTGCTCATTGATTCAAAATGCAGCAATCCTTCATTAACATCTCCCACTACACTGCAAGCGTATAAAACCCCAATAAACAATTGGCCATCAGGTTTCAAGCCTGCTTTTTTGAATTGGGTAAATAGATCAATGGCATCTTCCCCAAGATCATTCTTAGCAAGCCATGTTATCATAATGTCCCATGATGTCAAATTCCGGTTAGGCATCTTCTTGAAAACCAAAAATGCGTTGTCCATAGAACCACATTTAGAATACATCTCCAAGATTCTGTTGTACGTACTCACGTTCAGAGGAGGCAATAATCTTGTAATGTTGTCATGAACAATTTTTGCTTCTTGTAGAGCCTTAGCCTCACCGCATGCCTGCATTAACTGTAAATAGAGATGCAAATCCACATGAACATGCTGCTTCTCTAGCAGTCCCAAGATCTCCACAGCCTCCTTAACTTTCCCCTCCTTGCAAAAACGATCCAACTCTTCAAGACTAGAACTAGACGGGCTATTTTCTGAAGCCTCAATCAATTGCCCTTCAGATTTTGACTCCCTTCCCACGTGAGAATCCACTATCGTATTTTGAAAAGCATCTGAATTTGTCTGATATTGTCCAATGCGAGGGCTTTGCTGGTATTGCCCAATACTAGGCTGTTGCTGGTATTGCGCATAACTAGGTTGTTGCTGATATTGTCCATATGCATAACTAGAATTCTGTTGATATTGTCCATAATTAGGGTTCTGCTGATGACCATTGGTGTTTTGCTGATACTGTGCATAACTTTGCATAGAATTCTGATTTGGGATTCCCTGAGACCCTGAATTTCCTTGTGAATTAAAACCATCGGGGTTCTGTCTAACTTCTATTGATCCCTCTTGCCGAGACACATACAGATTCTGTATATTTCCATTTCCTAATTGTTTCCCGTTCAGGTTTGGGGTGTTTTGCAACCCTCCATTTTCATAACCGTAATACCCTCGGAAATTTCCATTTCGTTGAACTGGGTCATTTAGAAATTCATTGCCTGTGCCTCTCCAGAAAGTCCCATTGTAACTTTGATTGTACTGATTTGAGCTCTGCTTGGGATCCCGCGAACCATCCGCACAAGACCCATTTAGTTTCTGCTGCAACTGCCAACTATTTTGACCAGAATACCCACTATCACTTCCACTCTGATTATATGTATTGATCCTACTCTGTATAAACATTAATTGAAATTAAATCACTATATAGCCCGCAATTAAGAAAATTTGATATCTTTAAAACTGCAAAAAGAGAAGTGTAGTTAATTTGTTAACCTGATGCTCTGCCTCAACTTCCTCATGTTCATGACCCATAGCAAATGCAGATGCACTGGAATAGGAAGTAAAGGTGGCGTGGGTGGAGGAGAGAGCACGGGATTGCTGATATGGCAACATTGAAGAGGACGATGGTGAGAAGATGAGGAGTCGAAAGATGTGTCGACATGAGGATCTATGTGAGCCTGAGGTTGAGGCAAGGGTTTGGAGCTGAGCTGATGGGGCTGATACCACTCGCTTCCACATTTTTCCCAGTTACTCAGTTTTGTTTCACTCTCTCTGCAAATGCACGGATTACCAATTTATAAATGATTTAGAAGAAATTAAGAATCAAACTGACATTATTAAGGGAGAAAAGCAGAACCATGAGCAGAAATATTCATTTATGGCTCAATCAGAATTGTTGGAAAATGTTTGATATCTGCATTTCTTTTGGGAATTGTTATTAGCACTCCAACAAATTCATTCTACCTCCTTCCGTCTTTATTTTTTGCATTAGGGAGGAGTGCATGATGACTGTTTTGGAGTGCATATAGCAGCTGCCAGCTCCCTTTCATATTTTAATAATAAGAAAATTCATGATTGTTGAGCCTTCACCCAAAGATCAGAAATGGGAGACTTAAAGGACATTAGCTTTCACCCAAAAATTAATGATTGTTCAGCCTTCACCCTAAGCTGTGTTTCTAAAACTGATGTGAGTACAAATAGCAGTTTGTGAGCGTTTGGTAAGCGGTTGTGACTGTATAATGGCCAAAAATGACAAGATATGAGAAGAACCGAAAAAAAAGAAAAAGAAAGAAAGCATAGATAACAACTTGCATGATAGTTTGACATTAAATCATGCAAGATAATGAAAATAACTCATACTTCTCCTACACATCATCAGCAATTGATTTCTCATCAATCAATAATCCTGACCTTACATCTATGATATGATCTAGAATAAGTTCATCATAATGAAAAAAACACGTGGAAACACTTTTAGGAAGTAATAGAACAGACTTGTAAACTCATTTAGCTAGATGTTGGTTCATATCTTCGGAAGTAAATTCCCCAAAAGTACTCAAATAGCGCACTGATGACTGATCTCTCTCAGAATCTCAACTTCACTCCACACACTAACAACTTCTAACAATGCACAATTAAACAAAGAGGCAGACCACTAGCAGTCTGAAAATTGGTAAAGTCATTAACACACTCGAATCAAAGGAAAAGCCACACAAATGGTGAAAAGAAAATAATGAACAACCTAAAAAGAATCCATTGTTGCAGAAAGAAAACGTGAACCGCAGCTATTCCCACTGAAAACCAAGGCAAAAAATAAAAGCTATCAAATCCTAAACATGACCAAGTAAGTGTTTAAATATGAATTCCAAAGAAGTGAACCTTGAGGTTCTCTTCAATTCATAACTAATGGTATTGAACCAGAGGTTTAATCACATTGATTTAATTCACATTACTTGTTCTGCGGAACAACTGTGGCTGCTCTCTGTGATATGAGACTGAGATTCTTCGTTCTTCCTCGGTGGGAAGTTTGCGTTATTTCCTAAGACATCTTATAGGAATTGGTTCTTGTTCAGAGGCTTCTCTAGTAGTTTTGTTTGTATTAACAGTATCTTCATCGACTAGCTGTTCAAGGAGTTCATTACTTACGCCGGCCAGGAGCAAAGCTTGGCGACGCTGCCAGGTTCTTTCTCCTCCCAGGATTGACAACATATAACGCATAAACCCATAAACCCTACGACATATTCCATCAAGAATTTCAAAACCCACCAATCATTTCGTACAAATTTCCAAAACCAATCAATCATTTCATTCATTTGTTCAGCAAATTAACTAAAACCCATCAAATTATATGTATATATAACGTAATACTGAAAGATTGAACGAAAAAAATGGGATATTTAAAGAGAAAATACCTGAAAATATCCTTTCGACTTTGTGGGTGGGAATATTTTCAGCAAAGCAAAGTCCTTGTCCTAGTCTGCAAAACTGAGTGCCCTTGTCCTTTTTGCGGTGAGTGGAATTTGAACAACGAAGAGCTGCTGGAGAGGGACGCTCTGAGTGAGAGCAAAGCGATGGGGGTGACAACGGGTCGTGTCGGGTTTGGGTCGTGGATCGGAAGTAAAAATGGATCAAGAAATCTTCATTCCAATTGAATGCAAAACCCATTTTTTCAGAACGGGTCAGAGACCCCCAGCATAAGGCAACCCGTTTATTAAACGGGTCAATAACCACCCCATAGAACATCCTAAACCCTGAACCCTACTTTCATTAGAGAAGGGTACAAAAGGAATTTCACACACCTAAAATTAGCATGGGTTAATCTATATTTATTTCAAAAAATTTGGATTGGAACACAATTTTTGGAATGATCGGATTGGTAACAAGGTTTTCAATATTTATTTCAAAATTTTGGATCAGAACACAATCTTTAAATTCAGAATTTTCTGAACATAATTTAGAATTCATATACTTTACAAATTTTAGAATTTTCTATTTGTCCGTTTTTTTGTATGCCCATAATAAAGTGCATGATTAAAATACGTTATTTCAGTAAATAAGTAAAAGAAAAAACTGAAATTTTCAGAATTTTTTTATCAAATAATTTTAGAAAATTTCATAATGAATTCTCGAAATCTCTAAATGCATTCCAAGTTTCATTTGAGTTTTTTAGAATTTTTTTAATTCATAAATTTTCGAGTCCAGATTGAAAATTTTAATGGCGGAATTGGAAATGACATTCCAACTTGCACCCCTAATTGTGTGGGTGATTTTACTAATTATGTCCCATAAATAAAAAGGGAAGTGTTATTGGCACTCCAAAAATCTTATTCTGCACTCTTCACAAATGTATTTTTCTTTCTAATTATAGAAAGTATGGATTGTAAAATGAGAAATTTGAAGTGCCAATAACAATTCCCTAAATAAAATTAGTTCAATAACTAGTTTAACGGCCTTTTTTTTTTTTTGGGTTTGAAAAGATAATTTAATTAATCTAAAAGAAGGTTATAGGCCAACACAAAGGAAGGCAAAATAACCCAAATACATCGCGGGGGGGGGGGGGGGGGTGTGGGGAACAACTATAAAAGGCCAACCAAATTAAATAAACTAAAACAGAAACCCAAATCCATAATTTTCAACCATAGAAAGCAACGTCCCCTACCATCATCGCCACGAAAGACTTGCCAGCAGCTACCGAAGCAGCAACACTAGAGAAAATGCCCGAGTGGTGAAAACAAACAAGACATCATAGCACAAAAGCACCAAACCCGCAACAAGAAGCACACCACATACATATTTCTTTACCAAATACGCATAACCAAAAGATAGTCACCATATAAAAAACACATACATGAATCCCTGCAAATATATACGAACATAGCAACACATGGGTAGAATGTGAGGCTAAAGGGTATGTAAAATACCCTTACTTTGGTCAAAGTCACAATACACTTGGCCTTGATGGAAATCCGGCAAGCTGTTTGGGGGGAGGGGGATAGTGAGGGAGGGAAATAAATCTGGAAACCATATTCACCCCAAAGTCTGCAAATCAAAGCAAAGGATGGGGTGGGGATGGTTTATGGGGAAGGGAGGAAAAGGGGATATGCGAGGAGAGATGGAGTTTTGGGTTTGAAAAGAACAACCAGAGGAGAGGGAGGGGTGGAAAGGAGGGACATGAAGCCCAAAAATGAGACAAACTCACATGAAATTTTGAGACAAAGCTCAAAGAAACTGAGAAAAATCTCAAGGGAAAATTAAAAAAAAAAGAGCAGAGGATCGGGAGAAAGAGGGAATGAGGAGAACAAGAAACTTGGACAAGGATAGTCACCCGCACTCAAGCCAAAGGCTAGGGCCGGCGGCAAATGAGTTTGCAAGGTTGGAAAACCAGAGAGAGAGAGAGAGTCTCATGTGTTTTCTTCTACAAGTATAAACGCCTAATGCGATTTCTTCAACTTCACATACAGATGAAGCATTTATACTTTTGCTACTGTTGTTACACATGATCAATTAGGCAATTGATTACGAATTTACGAAATGGTCTGCAGGCTCGAAAAGATTTAGGAAAAAACATGTACCACACTAAACCCTAAACCACACACAAAATAAGTACGGGAAATTTCATTTCGAAGTTGGATGCCCATCTCCTTCATAAAACCCCCAAAATGTCCTGCAAGTGAGAAGCTTGACTAGGCAAAATCGGACATCAACAAATCCGATTCTTGCTTTCGATTGTATTCTTCGATAAACTAAGACGATGTAACGTATTATTTCTATACAAACATGTATATCCAGCATAACCTTTTGCTATACTACTTCACATACATGAAGATCTACAACAACAAAAGGAAGCAAACTAAGATCGCCTTCGTCCATACGTGCAATGTTCTGATGCTACCTTTGTATGTCTTGATTTTCTTGCCTAGGGGGTTCCGTGTAAACTTGTCCTTGCTCTCTCACATCTCTGAACATAGAAAGAAGGGAATTGAGGCCGCCTTCAGAGGACGCCCCTCCTAAGATCCATAACAGAAGCGAACTGAATGAATTCATAGCGCCGGGGTTGGGACCATTCTCTGCTTGATTCAGATCAGCTTGGCCGGAAGCCTGAGGGTTTCCTACCCCGTCTAGGTTGTCGTTACCTGACTGTTCTTGAAGGCCGGGTGCTTCTGCTGCATTTGATGGTACTGCTGGATTTAATCCAGATCTCAGCCCGGGTCCAGGTTCCAAGTCAGAATTAACTAGGTCGGGGTTTCTTGGGTTCAATCTTGTGATCTGTACCGTTGAGGCAAGGAACGTTGACGAGGTAATGTGGAAATCTGGGTGTTGCTGGAGCTGAGATCGTCGATTTTGGATGAACCTCTGTAAAGTTGGTACCTGCAGGGAGTGTACCAAGATAATAACTGGTTAAACTTCGACTAATTAAGGTCGTTACAGATCTCAACAATAACATACAGACCACACTCAAATGTTCCATTAATGATCTTATTCTTGTACCAGTTATGCCTCTGGTCTCTTGTCAAACTAGGAAAATACGCAAAGTACATGGTAGTTTGCAATAGATCGTGTCATTCAAAAATATTTCATCTACACAATAAGCCAGGCCCTAAAGGGAAAGAATCTACACAATAAGGGTTAAGGGTTACCTCAAAACGGTTCCAGAAGTATAGAATGAGATGCTGCATAAAAGCGGCAGCTGTAGAAAGAGCCAAATACGAAAAACCTGCAAACAGTTCGAAAGGAGGATTTTAGCAACAAAACAAAAAATAGTTTCCATCTAACAGTAAAGCAAGAAGTAATACGTACCATAAGTATAGGAAAAGAAATAGATGTGGAAAACAAGAAAGTAGATCAAAAAGAAGCGGGGAAAGAACTTCATAGAAATGGGCGTCCGGACACTGCAAGAAGGGCAATCAAATGAGAAGAGCATGATACAAACTAGAAATGTAGCAAAAATAGGGTGTGCACAATGGCGGGAAAATTAGCCTTAAAATAGGTGCCATTATCAATGCATTGGGCCATAAAAGTTTTCTAAGATCATATCTTAGCCAAGTTACATAGCGACTCACATTATCAAAGCCCATGAACAAGGCTTTCAACTCTTTCATGGTACATCTTAGGGCACTTGGTGATTTTCTTTGTAGCTAAGTGGCTTTGGAGACATATCCAAGGGCTGGGAAATGGAAATTTGGAGGCTAGAAATAAAGCCTTTCTAGCTAAGTGGCTTTGGAGTTCCTTTGTGTCCGAAAGCTTTATGGAACTTGGTGAGTAAGAGTAAATATGGTGTTTCACCTAATGGGTGGGATTCAAAGGTTGTTTTGACTGGATCATGTCACGACCAGTGAAAAGACATATCCAAGGGTTTCAACTCTTTGATTTCCAATTGTAGCTTTGTTGTGGGAAATGGCAAAAGAATTCCGTTTTGGGAAGATGTGTGGTTGGGTACTTCTTGCTTGAAAGATCAGTTACTCTACAACCTGTCTGCTTCTTGCAACAAGGTTATTTCTCAAATAATGGATGCGTCTAATGGTTGGAGGAATTGGAACTTTGGCTTTAGGAGGAATTTAAATGAGTGGGGTGTGGAAGAATCTTCATCCCTCCTAGGTATGGTCAACAATGTCATCATTCACAACTCTAGGCTGTACTCAAGGAGATGGTCGTTGGACACCTGTGGAACATTTTCGTGCAGATCTCATTACAACCACATCACCAAATTGGAAAATGAGCAATCTTTCCATCCCTTTCGGCTAATATGGAAATCTTGAGTTCCTTCAAATGTCAAAATTTTGTCTTGGTTGGTAGCTCATAGCAAGGTCAATACGTGTTCAGAGAAGACGCCCCTATTTTAATTTGCTACCTCAATGGTGCATCTTATGCAAATCTTCCTCTGAATCAATCGACGACACCTTTCTTCATTGTCCAGTGACTTTGAGTTTATGGCTGACGTTCAGGAGATGGGTATCTCTTGGGTATCCCAAAGAATTATCTTTCCCTCATCAGTGAGACCCATTTTACATTGTGGAAGGGGAAGAAAGCCAGGGTTTCGCTTGGCTTTATCATGCTGCGGGTTGGGTTGTTTGGATGGAGAGAAATAAAAGGATCTTCAAGCATTACGGGGGAGCAAGTATTGAGGAGCTTTGGGATGAAGTTCAGTTTCTATCAGTCTTATGGGATTAGGATTCTAATGAGTTCACTGGAATATAGCTTTGCTTGCTTTGTTTAGACTGGAAGGCAGCTCTTTGCTAGTCCAGCTGTGTTTTTGGCTTTAGGTTGTTTTTGTTTTTGTTTGCTTGGTTTTGTGATCTTTGTTGTGGTTGAAGTGTTTGGACTGGTCTGCTAGACCACCCTATCCGTTTGTTTCTTTTTTTCCTAATAAAATTCTCTGCATAAAAAATACCCCTTGATCAAGGCAATCAACTGCAGAGATAATGGGACTAAAGCCACATCAGTTTCAAAAGAGTGCCGGTTACAACCTAACCCTGCCTCAAATCTGGTTAAGTATTGACTTTCAGGTAATATTTTATCCATATTAAGCCCAGCACTGCCAATCTAAAATAGGCCTACATACCAGATTCTAAAGAGCAACAAGTTGAGCAATCATCTGTGTCTAGACCACATATCTGATTTATACATTACAACCAAGATATGGCCGGATGAAAACTATGAACTCATGCATTGACTAATGACACCACGATTCCCATCACATGAACTGTGGAAAGGAATGTCTCTCAGAGTGAATAATTTTTTAGTTGAAACATCCTCATTATGTGTACAGGTATGGCACCCAATAATTTTCCTGCCACATATTTAAAGGGGAGAGAGAGAAACCTGATTAGCGTGAATAATTCACTCAACCAGACGAGTATGAGGACCATAAAAGCCAGCAGTTGATCGTCATAAAACTCGAACAGAAAAAATAATATACCGATCATTATCTGCAACCACAAATGGTTTGGCATGAAATGTGGAAATCCAAACTTTTCATTTGCAAGTAAACATAAGTAAATGAATAAATAAAATTCCAAAAATTCGTTGACTGACTATATATTGTGTGATGGTGAACAAAAACGATGTACTCTTACCGGCACAAAGACAAGTGATTCAATTACATGCACAAAAATTAACTGGAAAGTTGGAAGCTGATGACGAGCATGGTGTTGAAGCTGCACTGCAATAGTTTGGCAAAAGTAAGCACCCAAATATAGAGGCAGGATAAGGAGGATGTATGATGCACAGGGAAACCCAAACAATTACGTTGCCACCTCACTTTATTTATAAAAATGATATACTCATCAAACCAGGGAACCAAAATGGATGATGTTTTCAGTGAACAAAACCTTAAATTTGATGGTATTACTAACACGTGAATAAGTGCTATTTCCTGATTTAACGTCAAAATACAATTAAGAGTTTCCTAACACGCATTATTTCATTGTCTCAAGGACGGAAGAAGACACTAATGGGGGCATGTATTGTGAATGGAGCTAGCATCTTGCTTTATCCAGAATAACAAAATTAAATAACACAAACCTGTGAACTTCAGCATGCGAGTCTGTGTCTCTCTCAATGTGAATGACACAGACATGGTGGTTGTAAAGAACACAAAAATGGACATCATAAGCACACCACATTTTGTCACAAGGTAGTCTGCACAGAAACCAAATCAAGACAGAATTTTTCTTAGCATAATGCATATAGAATTGAAAAAGAATAAAATATGTTTCAGCACCTTTTTTTTTTTTTTTTTTTTCATAAATACTTGATTTTTAGTAGTCTAAGGTCCCTGATAATGTAGCATATTTTACTTTTGAGTGTCCTCAGTTGATTGTTTGGCCAGATTTAATTCCATAAAATTTGTTATAACATCCTTACTTACACAATTTTTTTTTTCAAATACCCAAATTAACCTTTAATGTAAAACTGAAAGCATCACAGTTTTAAACATCATTACATACATTCCACGTGGCCGACTTTTATAAAATATTTTTTTTGGGAAAGCGAAATTCAAGATCTATAAATCAATATTATGAAGAAAAAAAAAAGTAAATAGGATAAATAATGCAACTGTTGTACAGCTACTTTAACCAAACCATCCTAAATCCTAAATCCCAGTCGCCACCCAGTGAAAATTCTCAGCCGTCTTACAATCATTTTCCATAAAGTTCAAACCCTTCTAATCTCAAAGTCATTATTCCTGCAAATACTTACAGATCCAAATTTCCCAATATATTAGAGACCAGAAATACATTAATAAACTCGAGTAATGTTCTACCAACTTAGCTCTTGGTGTAGTGCTACTTGTCTTCCCAAGTATTGAATGAGGTTAAAAGTTTGATACCCCCTCCCTGATTGATTAAGGAAAAACAAGCATTCTAATGCTGTCACAGGTGCTTTACAGAATAACAAAAAGGTTTCTGTAGTATACTTAACAAGTACATTATGTATTCTTCGTTCTTTATGCATTTGAGAAGTAGATGCACTACTTTTTAACATAAGTTCATATTCATCAAAAAAATTATTTTATATACCTCAACAACAAGTGCTTCTCAAAACTGAAAATTTCACAAAGGCTGATGTAAAATAAAAGCCATGGCATCTTATAATTATATGTGAAAAGTCAAGTTTACTAGTGAGATTCACAATGAAACAACATTGCACAAGAATGGAAATAGAAGGCACAAGTCAACAAACCTCCAAACCTTGCAGGGCCTTGTGGCGGTTCTTGTGCATAGCTGATATTAAAAAACTCCTTTGTCTGAAAATTATAAAGATATCCTGCAATGTGTAATAACAAGCTTAGGCACAAGTCCTGAAACTCACTCTCAAGTGGTAATTTTGCCACTAAATTTAATTAATGCTCTCCTCCAAATGTCCTAGCTTATTTACAAGTGCCACATATAGAAAGGAAAAAGGAAATTAACTGCTAATTTACCTTGTCCAGGTGAACTCAATAAACTATTTATTAAAATAGTATCATATCCAACAAATCTGTTAATGAGTAGCTGCTGCCACCTGGTGATTCAATGTAAGCCACAACAATCAAAACACGTACTAGTTTACCACTCTCATATGCTTATTAATAACTCAAAGTTACAAATCAATATAAATTACAAAATTTCTTAGATAAATAATGCTTTTATGAGAAAAGAAACTGAAAGTAAAAGGTGCACCATGAATATCCATTGTTGATAAATTGCAAAATATAGCACACATAAGCAATATACTCATCAGAGTCCTGAATTATTGAGCTATATTTGATCCCAACCAGGCTATCCGAAAAGTTAAAAGATCTCCTAAGTCTCTCATCTTACTGAGAAAAATAATTTCAAAAAAGTGTTACTTTAGTAACAAGCTATCCAAGCCTAAAGAAAAGTATGGCTACTATCTCAGTATACAACATAGAAATATATTAACAAAAACAACAATAAAAATGGCCAATAAATAAATCACAATATTCCTGATTAAAAACAAAAAAACAAACACTCCTGCATATGACAGGTAAGCTGTAGTTTATGAAAAAAACAAAGCCAAGGCAGACAACTGATGTTTCATTTTGTATGCTACAAGCACTTGGGTTAAGTTGACTTTGATTTAATGTATGGGTTCTAGACAAAAATTTCACTACCAAAACCAAAAGCACACCACGCAAACCAATATATGTAGTTATTTTCAGGAGATAATATCATTACCTGTTCCCAAAACAAGAATGCCGAGCTGATATGCTAATGTTTACAGCACGAATATTATGCCGAGACCTGGCACTTTCAGGTAGTAAGAAATAACCCTACAAACAAAGTTGATAAAGACATTAGAAAACTATTACGAAACAAGCTTCTGAAGCCAAAACCTGTGCAGTCCAATTCATCAGAAAGTTCAGGAGAAATGAGTGGAAATAATCTATCACATTCAAAATTAACCTTTTCCATAGTGTACAAATAGGTTGGTTCAAAAGTTTTGCTTCTGGTCTCAAGCCACTGCACTGAAACAGATTCAAAACAAGTTGTCAATAGCAATGACTTTCAGTTCTCATAAGCTCAAGAAAGGCTGTTGAAAACTGATACACTGAACAAAATGACACAGTGCAATCCAAATTGGTGAACTTTGATAATATATTTTATACTGGCTATAAAGTAATGATAACTAGAAACATGGATTCAGCTCTCATGTTTCTTTTCCTAATTGCTGCCTTTGGTTCCAGCAGCCAACTCCAAACACAACAGGACAATAAAACACAACCTTTACCCAATCCAATGACTGAAAATAAAAGGAAAGCCCCTAAATTACTTAGACAATGAAGCCCAAAAGAAGGTAAAGAACCTAGCTGTGTCAAAAATAAAAGTACATATCATTGAAATCTCTCTTATTAGCAAAAAGAAAAACAAAAAAAAAAAAAAACAAAAAAAAAAAAAGTAACTGCTCAACCATTTGTCCTTTTCGGAGTATATTACAAGTGGTACAACAGTCACAAATTATCTTATTAGAAAAAAGGGTTTTAGATGAATGACTCAAAACAAGTGAATAGACAACATCTTCAGCGAGACTGAAGTGAACTCAAGGATGGTACAACAGCAAAATTTTGTTCCATTGATAGCCTTGATGCGATAATGTACTGCAGCAAGGGTATCTACGTTGTCCACTATTTAGCTTTAAGACTTCATGATTTACAAAAAATATTCATGTAAGCAATTTTCATGGTGTCTAAGATATACTAAGAATTGGTGCTATGGCAAATAGGAGTTTCAACTAGAACAAACACTAATAAATGCTTCTCCACCATGCTCCTCCATAGGCCTGACTTTCAACATTAAAAAACATCCTCTTACACGAACATAATATCTAGAGTCTCCAGACAACTTGCTGAAAATGACGTTGTATACCTTTGTTTTGTATCCCAATCAAGCATTTGCAACCAAATCACGGAAACAGCATTCCAAATTTAAATCCTTTGTACAAAAAAGTATATAAAAAATTCACGTCCAACCAAGGCAAACATTCTTATTTTCATTATCATTGAAAAAGTTTGTGCCTTCGCAGACTTCTTGTCTGCTCTCGTATTTTTATTGTTCCTTTGCTATAAAAATTTGTTTCTTCTTCTTCCAGAAAGGAAAAGGTGGAAAAATGGTTTGTGCTCCTTTAATTATTAAACTATAAGACTCGGTTTAAATGCACTATGTAATTAACTGTTTTTCTTTTCCCGGATGAAAAAATAAAATAGAACAAACATGGGTGTATGGAATCCAAAATGATGCTATGCAATGAATGGTTAAAAGGATAGTCAGAAACCTGCATACAAGTTAAGCCTGTCCAAATGAAGTATGCGCAACCACTTGGGAATATCAAGATCTAAATGTATCCCTGCAATGTTCTGCACTTCAAAATAAAAATCAGCAAAAGGGTCTTTAAACTACAATACAAGAAGCCAAATAATGTTCACACAAAGCATCCGTTTCCAAATATGAAATTGGTCAAATGCACGAGAGAGAGAGAGAGAGAGAGAGAGTGCCACTGCAAGCGGCAACTATTTCAATGTTAAGGGAATCAGCAGGTAGGACGAAACTACAAAGAAAAATTAGAAGGGGAAGAAAGGCTTCTTCAAAATCCTTCAAACATCAAGGTAAAGTGGGGTTATACGACAAAGTGGATAGAGCCAATTTTTCTTTATTGAAAAAAAGAGACATGCCCATGGCAATTTCAGTAATGATAATTTTCAACATGAACTAGATGAAATCAAAGGTAAATGGACCTTGAAACATAACATACTGCCACTATTGATAATCACAATCTTCCAAAACTACCAACTATTAGTTTGAGCTGTTTGTTTTGGTAAGTCTATTTTGGATCAATAAAAGTAATTGGAGGTTTACATAATTATGCAATGCTGTTAGATTATGGGCACCTATTTTGGGACACCTAAAAACAAAATGATGGAGAAAATTTGAGATCTGGGGAGATATATAAATTTCTTACTATGTCAAAGAAATTCACATCAACATATTCCGAAGCACATAGAACACCCTATAAGGATAGCAGTAACAGCAGAATGTAATAACACTACAAAGTATAGAAACCAACCACAAATCAATTATGCACACTGGTTTATTCCAATGATTTTGGTAACTAGAAAACAGGGTCAAGATATTAGTAGTTCCAAGGATGACTATAGTTCAGTTATTAATTTTCAATTGCCTCAGTCTACTTACCCATAAATTTCCAATGACATGTGCTCCATGTTTCCGAAAGACTGAAAAGAGACGGGGACGCATTTTCCACAGTTTGATAAAGTTAACAAGTGCGGCTCTAACTGTATCTTTCATAGGTGAAAGAAAACTACTACGTCTCTCCTTTATTTCATTTTTGACAACGGCATCATCAAGTGTTGCCATAGTATTCAGGCTATCGGTAGAGCTATCTGTCTGTCGATCAAGAACTTCAGTATCAGTCTTCAGTTCCAACTTACCACTCCTAACACCAGAACCAACCCAAATCAACAAAAATTTTGAAGCAAAAAATGTCAATCCATCTCCATCTACATTAGCAAAGTCTTATTTATACATTACAGATTTTGTGTCTGGGGCATCATCCATCACATTGGTGAACTCTGACTCATTCTGCGACCACAACCCTGCACTAGTTATC
Organism: Pyrus communis; assembly: GCF_041283825.1. Taxonomy (NCBI): domain Eukaryota; kingdom Viridiplantae; phylum Streptophyta; class Magnoliopsida; order Rosales; family Rosaceae; genus Pyrus; species Pyrus communis. The sequence goes on from NC_142572.1 coordinate 1,075,350, forward strand.
TAAATCAAAACAACAGTTAGTATTTAAGAGATGTCTGTTAGGCCACAATAAGAAACAAACTCAATCTCCTGTTGGATTTCATGGTTTCAAGCTTAGTGAATCTGTAAGTATTCTTGTGTTGTTAGCTTTGCTTTACCTCCATGTTTATGAATCTCTGAGCTACTTTGTTATTGAGCTTTGGTTCAGTTAAGTTGCCCCCTTTGACATTTGAACCTCTTTTGATTATTGATTCATATACCATTGCCTTTGTTTCATCGCTCAAAGTGTTTATGGTCAAACATCGAATAGGATCTAAAGTTGTCGTTGACTCAGTTCGTCTGAATCATAGTGTCTGTGCCTTCTTTGTGAAGGAGTCAGGACCTCTGATCAGTTGGTAGTAACACACCACCATGAGAATAAGGCCTCATTAGATTTACTGATGAGGAATTACATATGCTGTTTGTATCGTTATTGATCATTGAATTTATGTGTTCATTGTATTGCACCTCTTGAATCCAACTTCTTTGATTGTGCGTTTAATCATTTCATATCAGATATTGTTGCTTACTGAGCTTTGTAGCTCACCCATTTTTTCCTTCTCTTTCGGATCAGCTTGGGTTAGAAGTTGACATGTTTTGAATGTTTTTGAAGAGCTGTAGAAGATTTTGGTTCTTTTAGGAAGAATTAGATGTTGCAATAGCTGTTTTGATAGCTTTGTGTACTTTAGAAGTTTAGTACTTTTACTGGATTTTGGAGCCTTTGTAGTTCATTTTGAGGTTTATTGTAAGAAATGGTAACGAACTGTTTATGTTCAGTTTTGGAGACTTTAAAGTAGTTACTTTTTGCTCTTAAAAGTAAGTGTCACCTGCTCGGGTTTAGATTGGGCCAAATCGGGGCGTGACAAGACATGACGACATACCTTAATTTGAATAATTTGGGCTTCTGTTGTTTCGACACCAGAAAGTTCACTTGAACAGCCAGGCTTCCAATGCAAGGGAATCAAAGTTAATTCAAAGGCTCACAAGATTTTATGGAATAAAACTTTAAAAAAAAAAAAAAGGGAAAACACAAAGTGGGCATACATCTGGAGCACACCTAAACAATTATCTAAGCATTTCCTTGAAAACTAAAATGATCAGAGCAGGGTATGGGGATGCAGAGACACAAATACTTTCTCAACAAATAAAAACACATACATGGTGGGAAATAGTTGTGATTTGTGAATATACAAGTTTTCTCGGCGCTCAAGCCCCTATGCAGCATTATATCCAAATTCTACAGTACAATAAGTTGATTTCAGATATGGAAACATGATAAACAAAAAAACTGTATAAACACTATTTTGATGACATCAAGGCTGAAGAAACTCGACCGGAACTGATCGTCTATCTAATTTTAACTTTTAAAGACCCAATCAAGAGGGCCAACTATGAGCTCACCCACCCATGTTACTGTGAAGTATGAACTCACAAAATAAAATGCACATCTGCAAAATTAAGACCTACAAGTGATCAAGAATTTACATGAATGGAACTCAAACTGAAATGCAATTGGTGAAGATTTACACGAACTAAGCTCGAATTGATCAAAACCCTAACAGAAACAAACTACTAAGGCAAATGTAAGGACAAATTACAATTCTCCAGCTAAATTCAAAAACCCTAAAAAGCATAAAAAATCTGCACAAGGAAGTAGGGAAAAACCTGTTGAACGTAATTGGCGTGCATCACAACGAGAATAAAGAACAAGGTGATGGCGATGAAGAGGTATATATACTCCAAAGCAGCTCTCACTTTCGGCGTCAGGATCTGCGAGAACCGCTCTTGTACTCGGATGAAGGTCTGCTCCGCATCCATGTCTTCTTCTCCCTTTCTCTCTGATATTTCTATCTCCTTCTCTACTCTTTCATAATGTGATAAGTTTGGGGTTGAGAAACGACGATTTTCCCGAGGAAGCGATGGAACACCGATTACGTCATGATGTTTGAAGGAATGGGTGTAAATATCTGACTTTCGTGTTTCACGTGTCAAATTTGTTGGAAATCCCTTCGGATATCTTCTACCAAATTCACTCTATTATCTAATCTGGATTCTTGAAATTTGATCTAACGATTAAAGTTATTATAATTTTTAAAAGAATTTCCTGTTTTTAGTCTTTGGATCAAATTTCAAGGATCTGAATTTGTTGATTTATTGAATTTAATAGAAGAAATCCAAAAAAGATTTATTTCCAAATTTGTTATCCTAGATCCTAACCGATTCTATTGGGTAAGAGTCCGGAAAAGATCCATTTCAAGTTCTGTTCGAATCCTCCTTCCATTAATTCATATTATTCTATTGTTTTAAAAAAATAAATAATAATACAAACTCAACCCATTAAAATATGTTGCCCGACTCGTGATGTTTAAGAACAATATACTTACTTCAATAAATAATCAAATGAAAAAACAATACTAAATTACTAAATATTAATATCTAAATTATGAAGTTTTTTTCTATTCAACAATCCAGCTACAATCATTTCATTAAGCACTATATTTACATGCTATTTAAATGAACATTAATCTTTCAATTATTACATACTAAAAAATAAGAGTTTAATGAAAATACATCAGTATTTTACTTTAATCTTTCGAAGTATTATACACCCAAAAATAAAGGTTTAGTGAAAATACAATAGTATATTTCTATAAAATGCCACAGGTTTAAGCATATATCTAAAATAAATTCTTTTCAGGAAAATTTAATAGAGTGTTTTTGGGTCACATTCCACGGAAGAATAACAAACTTTCTAACTATCGGGGGAATAAGAGGGTTTGCATCAGGAAATGTGCATAAAACATCTCCCATATGAAACTGGGTACAAGTATAATTTGGGTGAAATGATTTGAAACATAAGAATGTACGATTTTTCACATTAGTTGTGACAATTTAAATACAAATAAATCAAGTTAGAAGTAGTTAGGATGGTTTACAACGTAGAGATTTGGTTTTTAAAATGAAACACTCTTGAAATTTGTTCATAAATCTCGTAACAACTCGTACCCTTTTATGAAAGAGTTCGAAGTTGGTCAAACTGCACTTGTTCGTTAAATTAACCTCGGTACTTAAGTGTTCATTTATCTTTACAAAAGTGCTACTAAGCCCACCCTAGTGTCTTATCACTTCACCCACTTTAAAATAATATTTTTATTGACAAATTTATCCTTGTATAAAATGACCTTCAAATACCTAAAAACCAACGAATCATATCTTGCCACAAGCCCCTTCACCTCCACAATTAGGATAAATCATTAGATAATTTAGTATTACCACATCAGCACATAACTACCACTCAAAATTTAACACATATATAATTATTATACAGCTAGACTTAAAACTTATTTAACATAAAAATGAAATTAAAAGAAAAAAAAATAAAAAAAATAAAAACTTGAAGAGCCCCATAACCACCACCCTCCCCAACCTCGGCCTCCACAACTTCACCCCATTTTAATTTCCTACCTCAATGCTTCAACCCCAAACTCTACTGCTTCTTCCTCCTTCCCTCTCTTTCTCCTCTCCCTCTGTCTTATGCACTGGCTTTCTCACTGATTGTCTCGCTCGCCATGGCTTAGACCTTCACCAAATTCGTCGAGGCCGTGCTTGGACGGCAAGCCCATCTCGTCCATTGATCTCCTTTGTGGTCCTCCAAAGACTTGATCAAATGGGGACTCGAGAACCATCTCCCGATTCCCAAAACATGTTGTTGATGCCGAACGAGGATTTTGGGCGAGGAGGGGCACTGGGTGTGTTTTTTTTTTTTTGGGGGGGGGGGAGCGGTTGGGTTGAGGTTTGGGTGTGTTGATAGTGACGGTTCTGGGAATTTTTTAGGGAGGGGACTACTGTGATATTTGGAGTTGGAGTTGTTGGGCATATTTGTTTGATAATTTTCATTTTTGTTAAATTATAATAATTTTTTTATGTTGTGTTCTGTATTTTTATGGTGGATGTGACTATAAGGTGGGTGGGGGAAATAAAACACTGAGATAGGTATAACACCTGACACGCCCTGATCCTGGTCATTAAACGTCCACACTTTAGTACCAACGAGTTTCATTTGAAAAGTTACAAACTTAATATGACAACGCTGAAGGGAAACAAGAGAAAGAGAGAGGGAAGTTCGGTGGGATTCGAGTCAGCGAAGTTCTCATACAACGAAGTCGCAATGTTCAATGACAACGAAGTGATTTATATGGGAAGGCCTACGAAAGACTTTTTGAAATCTTTGAAAGAAATGATCACATTTTTTAAAGGAGAGAGTCCTGATGATAATCAAATTTAATGGTAAAATAAAAGTATAGTGTTGTAGGGTTCAAGTTTAATAAATAAAAGTTGGACTGTGTTCATGTCTGGTGGATATATACTTTATTGTGCGTGTTTTCTGTGTTTAATTTGGCTTTGGAATATCATATCTGTGCAGTGCCTATTAATTTGCTTTGCTTGTCCTGGTGGGGTTTGTGTTTTTAATGGGCAATTGTAGTGAGTTATTTGGTCATAACACCTATAATTCAATTTTCAAGCCTCCAAACACCAAACACCAAACAGCTTGAGGTACAGAGATTCCAACAATAATATGAGTACCAATCTCGGGCAGCTGGTGATCACTACAAGAAAATAGCCATAGAACACCGTTCTTGTTGGTGCCAATTATAAACAGTAGACTCTGAAGTCGGTGGCAAACATCAATATCCGCTGCCGACATTAGGGTTGGGGTAAACTTTGTATTTATATGGTTATTAAAGGAAAATAAAAATATACTTTTGACAGAAAATAGGGAGAAGAAAACTGAAAATTAAGTCCCCCAAAATTGAAAAACATATAATATGTCTTTGGTGTAAAATTTTTTATAGCAGACACACCAATGCACGGTGTTGCAAAGGTTAACAATGTTGACAATCCAATTTACAAAGCCATTGTTAAAGAATAGTGCACTCAAAATGGTGCCCTATATAGCACATTTTCTTGTACGAGAAGAATACTAGTCCATCTTATTCAAGGTGGACAAGAATCCCACATGCCTAGCCGGTCGATGTACAGCCAAGCCATGCACAGTTGCCGACTTGGCCATCTAGTTGTTCAATTTGCCACTGGCCTGAAATTTGCCCCCGGAGGAAACAACTCCCCTCTGGCGTAACTCAGGTAATTGGCAAGGGCTATGGAGTAGATGGGCGGCGTATTATTCGCCTTGGGTGTGCTTATTGTAACGAGACTGGTCTCCACAGGATTTATGACTGCCCGAATTGGAACAAACTACTCAGGGAAACAGGATCAAGGAAGTGCCCATGCCCACATATTTGCTCGATGATATACCATCATGCTGAGTGCTGAAGCTGAGGAGGTCTAGGTGCATGTATGTAGCAGCTTTTGAATTATCATTTCATTTCAATGCCCAATATTGTATATATGTTGTTAAACAAGCCCTAGAGCTTGGTATGAGGCTTTCTACAAGGCTATTATCTCTTTGGGCTTCAGTTCATCATATTCTGATACCAACCTATTTATTAAAAGAGATACATCCATTACCTTTATATTGGTCTATGTTGATGATATAATCATCACTGGAAGTTCCACTTCTGAGTGTCAATCCATCATTTCCAAGCTTCAAGCTATGTTTCCTCTCAAGGATTTGGGAGATATCCACTATTTTTTGGGTATTGAAGTTCAAAGATCAACAAAGGGTTTGTTTATACATCAGTGTAAGTATGCCTTGGACTTACTTAAAAAGACAAACATGCTTGGAGTTAAACCTTGTGCCACACCTGTTTTTGCATCCAAATTAGATCATTCAGGCACTCTCTTATCTGATCCCACTTATTACAGGTCCCCAGTTGGTACTTTACAATATTTAACTTGGACAACGCCTAATTTAGCCTTTGCAGTCAGCTAAGTCTGTCAATATATGCATTCACCAATAACTATTCACCTATATGCAGTCAAGAGAATCCTCAGATACTTGAATGGATTCAAGTCTTTGGTTTACTCAAGGTCTTTAATGCCTTACTGCTTGGTCTGATATAGATTGGGCAGGTTGCCCTGTGGATAGAAGATCCACCAATGGTTACTATGTTTTCCTAGGACCTAACCTAATTTCATGGAGTGCTAAAAAACAAGCTACAATTGCTCGATCCTCCACAGAGGCAGAGTACATATCTCTTGCCAACACTGATGCTGAAATTACTTAGGTGTGCAAGATCCTGCAAGATATATCCTTTCCTTTGCTAAAGACACCTGTGATCTATTGTGATAACAAAAGTGTCATTGCTCTTGCATTCATTCCTATTTTCCATGCTAGGACTAAGCATGTTGAAATCGACTATCACTACATCTGAGAGAAAGTTTTACTTGGACATATTGGTGTGCATCATGTTGCTTACCTTCTCCAAATTGCAAACATGATGCACACCAATATACAATTGGTGGGAATTTCATTTTTTCAAGTGTTCCTCCAATTGTATACTGACATATAGCTTACCGTACACTGTGTTCCGAACATACTGAAAAATCTCTCACGAGTGCGGATGACCTGCTTAGCTTTTCTATAATTATTAACGTATCTCTACATTTTGCAAAACACACAGATAAAAAGAAAGAAAACAAGGCGGCTGTTAAAGACTCTCCGACGACTCACCTCAAGAATATAAAGGTTGTTGCGGACTCTCTGGCCCAAATCCAACTTGAGGAGAAGAATGCTAACCCAACTTTTTACCAGGAGGACAAAATTCCCAAATGCATAGTCGAGCCACGTGTAGTTTCCGAATTGCCGTCAGGTTGCCCAATTTGCACTAAGTTTGGCCACGCTCCTGAACAATGTCCCTGGAGGAGACGTCTCCCTTTCGGCGTAACTCAAGTTGGCAAGGGCTATGAAATATACGGGCGGCGTGTTAATATCCTTTGGTGTTCTTTTTGTGATGAGATTAGTCACGACACGATCTCAGAATGCCCCGAGGGGAACAAAAAGATGGGGAGAACTGGATCATGGGAAGAGTTCTTCTTCCCTGAAGATAAGGACAGTTAGGATCCTCCCTGTCCCACCCCTTTTGAGCAATGATATATCATCCTTCTGATTTCTGATCATGATATATCTTCCTGGGTGCGTACATACATGCAGCAGCTGTTGAACTATTGTTCGTTTCAGCGTGCTATATTCTTATGGACTCATATCTGACTTTGGAATACTTAAGCTAGATAGCTTAATCGTTGCCATTTCAGGCAGCCGGATATATCATTTACATAGCGTTTTCTGTGTTTAATTTAGATTTTGCTTTACTTGTACTCCTACTTTTGGGATATCTATTTATGCAGTGCCTATTAAATTGGATCGACCCTTTTGCTTTTATTTGCATGTGTGGGTGGTGTTTTCAGTTGATAATTAATTGTTGCGAGTGATTCTAAATTCAAAACATCGACTATTATTAATTTTTCAGTCAAATTGTACTTATATATATATATAATAAAATAGTTATCAACATACTAACGTCCAGGTTTTATGAAAACACATATATCATGATAAAAATAGGTTTTCCGAAACCTAGCATGCGGGGTAATGCCTCAAAACATATCTCTTATTTATCGTAATCACTAGTGAATGTCCAATGTCCCTCTAGGCCCCATGCCAGCTCCTAGTCTCTGTGCCAATTGCCAGAGGAAAATCACCCCCAGGCCCCGTGCTAGCTCCATGTCCTTGCGCTAATAGCCAGAGGAAAACCATCTTTAGGCCCTATGCCAACATTGTACCCTCGCTCGTGATGGAATCTATCCATCGTTCCGTAACGGAATAGGGACCACTAGATAAGTACAAAACTATTGAACATATATATAATTGAAAAGCATCTTCATAGTATAAAGTCATACATCATCTATACTATAAAGAAGCGTTCGAAACATGTTCTAAATATTATATCGTCATCCATCAGATATCCTATAAATAACATGGGTTATAGGAAAAATAGTAATAATTCAAACTAGCCTCAATAAGTATGTTATCTCGTAAAACGTTTCACAAAATGTAATCATTAAATCATGTTTTTCATGTGTGCATTTCTACTATTAAAACATGCATTTTTAGAAGGGGTCCACTCACAGATATTTAGCCGCCGAAGAACCACGCAAACTAGCGAATACGGAATCGTCACAAATAATTGTTGCTAAGCACATAAAGGGTCAAATTAATAAAACTCTATTATAACAATTGAAACGGACGATGGAAATGAATTCAGGACGTTGAATTACGCTATGAAGGGTCTCGAGGATTTTTGAGCTTGGGTCTATGCTTCACACTGCCCAAGGGCCTTAGTTCACTTAGGGTTTTGGGTTGGGTTTTAGAATTAGAAATTGGGTTGGGTTTAGGTAAATGGGCTAAGGGGTTTAGGCCTAAAGGGTTTTGGGTTTCTAGGTTAATGGGTTAGGGAATTGGGTTGATAAAAAGGCCTGGGTAATTAATTGGGCTTGGGCTTAAAATGGTCACGGGTTGGGCTGGTTTCAAAGGACTTAGGTTGGGTTGACCTATTTTTAGGCCAATGAATTGGCTGGTTTCTGGGCACCACTTCGAACGCCCATAACTTTTTCGTTACTCAATGAAATCAAGTGAAACAAAAATGAAAGTTATAGTCCTCGATGAGACAAAGAGAATGGTATGTCGCTATGGTTTAGCCAGAAAATGTCTCGAAAGCCTCGGAGGTCGTCGGAAACTGGGTAAGATTCAAATGGATATAACTTCTTCAATACTCAATGAAATTGGGTGATTCAAAAAGGAAAGTTGTAGTACTCAATGAGACAAAGAGATTGAACCTCATCTAAAACTATAATAAGGTAATTTAACCGCAAATGAAGGTGGGTCTCGCCCAAATATGCGTAATGTCACGTACTCCGAGAAAAGGTATGTCTTTGGGTCGAGCCCCAACAATAGCGAATCTGTAATAGCTGTCGTAGATGGATCTTCTTGCCCACTTGCTTAACGAACCCAACGCATAAGTTATCGATACAACGGTTGGCCGCCTGTGATATTAACCACACATTTGTTGTCTCGATAAGCAAGAAGTAATTTCCCAATGACGCATAATTTTCCATATCGTAATTTCGATCATTCGAAAACAAGCTTGCACAACTCCTCTGTCAGCCAGTGTTGCCTGTAGAAAACTATTGTACCATGTATACCCAAAACGAACAAAACATAAATTATCGTCGCAAAAACTCCATCCAGTACCAAGCACCCCATCCTCTTTAGTTCTTCCAAATGTAACCAACTACTCCAAAGTTTCATGGTCAAGAACCCATTTGAAAATGGTATCTTGGGATTCAAGAGAAGTGGCTACCATGTTAATAGTCGACCCAAAAGTTCAAACCAAGCAAGCAGAAAATGAAGAGTCACTTTCCCCTACCAGCAGTATCTCTCGGGAGCTATTGCAGTGTTCAAACCACCTCTTCATTTTTGCTTAGTTGCAGATTTCTAGTCAAACAAGGTCAAAGTTGGTGGAAAGAAGAAGGACTCGCAAATGATCAATTTAAACAACCCATGAGAGCACACACATTTCGAGAGAAGTGTAATTTCTAAATGTGCTTAAACCACAAGACGATTGAACACAACGCATCCTCCAAGGTCTAGATGATTCGTTCAGATACCAGACTCGGAACTCAAGATGGAATCTAAACTCAGTATATGACTATTAAAGGTGTGTTAGGGTTGGGTGGAAGATACCTTTAAAATATTTGGGCAAATGAACTTATTTACATATCGTTGGAAAAGAACTACTAGAGTACAATATAATATTGATGAATTGCAATAGGATAATGAGTGGTGACCATGCAATTCAGTGTGAAGATAGTGATGCAATCTGTTGATCACCTACACTACAATCTTCACCAGTCTCTTACCAAAAGACGACTTAAACCTCACACCCACGTGAAACTTTTTCTGGTAAGTTTGGTAAGCTTGTGAAAAGGTTATTCTCCTAACATTCCTGTCCAAATAGAAAAGAAATGGGCGCACACTTCCCCCGAATCGATCAATCTTGAATTTCTTACTGATTGAGCGAGAAACCATGTTGAAAAGGCTAAACGAACACTCAAGAATTTGAGGGTCAAAACAAGTCCACTAATTAGATTTCGAGATTTAGATATACAACTCTACTGCTTGAGTTCATACAGGTACCTAGCTTGACCGTTAAGAATTATTGACTATTCAATATCTGATGTCACATAACCGATAACATCACTTGTCTCATAACTTCGTCCGACATCTCGTGAATAATTTGACATTTGAACATCTTGACAATTTATAAAGTTGCAGTAGATTTAGCTTTTTAGCTTTTCCAATCCAATACGATCTCACTAGATAATTGTCTGATTAGATTCAGGTGATCAACATGAGGTTTGGGTGAAAGGTAGTAGAAAACATCAGTACGATTGTATGATCCAGTTTTACATTGAGGGACGAACAAGCGAAGGAAGATGAAGATACAGAAATAGAAGTCACTGTTTCTGATTATTTGGTTAAACGTCACAAAAGGTTGACTGGTTTCTTAGCCAAAAAAGAAATAGGTCTAAGCCCAAGAATAGTTAAAAAAAAAACTGTTAATAAGATTTGACAAGGCTAAAGACATTTCGAAATTCACAATACCTTATGAGAGCTGTTTCAAAGTTCAAAAATTAAACATAGAACCTCTAAATCAACAGAATCAACAGAATGATGAAGAAGAAAGATACAAAGCAGCATGCGTATGCATGCAGTGACACGATTGGCTACCTTAAAGTGATGCCCTTGAGCAAACCAAAGCTCAATGAGTCCAGAGAAGTTCAGCCCAAAGCTCAATCTTCGTACAATGATAAATATGGTAGAGTCTCAAGCCATTACACTGAAAATTACAAGGCTGAACAATTAGTGGACTAGAGCACTGGTCAGTTGGGCTACAAGCAAGAGGCTAAGTTCACCTCTACCGAAAAGTATGTGGACAAGAAGTTAAGGTTTACCGCCAAGTATCAGACCCAGTGAAGTTCAAGGATTTTGTTTATCCAAACAAGACTGGATTTTCATCATCCAATTCCAACTACAACAACAACAAGAATCGTAACTCCTTTTGAAAAATTGTGAGAATAGTGTCTGCACCGAGGATTCACTTAAGAAATTATCTAATTTAAATGAAGCCAATGCCCGAAGAATTTGGTGTGAAGCTGATGGTCAATGGTTAGGGAACTTGACTTCATCGTTAGAGTAAACGAGAAGATTATCGATAGAACAATCGTCGAGAATTGTTGTAAAGATCCACACGAATTTCCTTAGCAGGAACGAGTCTGAGGATATTGATTCAAATTCCAACTAAAACTTACTAAACGTCATAACAACTAGCGTTTTCTCGCTTCCTCAAAACGCATTTCGAAAGTTTCGTGTAGTTTCCAAAGAGATATGACTATGCCCGCCATTCCTAGGGAACTCATGTCACAAAGTACAACATTGCTTTAGATCTTCCAAATTCAACCCACTTAGGTTTTTTCGTTTCCCAACGCTCTTATATAGATCCGACTCTGCCCTTAATTCCTAGGGAACGCATGTTGCGGAGTATCGATCTGATGTTGAAAGTCATCCGACAATCCACTTCATCACTACTGATGCACAATCCCAACATGAATTCTTATATTTCAACCAGAAGGTGACAATTCAAACAGAGAAAGGTTTGTACAACTGCGCTGAATGACACCAAATTCAGAGGTCGTGACATCCAAATGACGTCATGACTGACACACTATTACAGTAACAAGAGGTCTTAAGTATGCTCTGAACAAACTAGGCTCTGATACCAATCTGACACGCCCCGATCCCGATATTCACCGAATACCAGGGTAGGTATGTGCTGGCCCACACCCGACGGTGACGAAAACCATTTATTGAATACAAATGATGAGAATAAGAAATAAATAAGACTTATAAATTTAAAATATAATGAATATGCATTTTAGGAATGTGTTCAGAGCACACATCGAATCTAGAACACTAAAAGAATTTATATAAAATTTGAATGAACAAAAGAATGGGTCCTACACCGAGAGGACTCGAAGATGCCGCTGCGGAAGTGCCTTGACGCCGGGATTGTATGCCTCGATTCTAATCCTGAAGGGGGCGCAAAACATACATGAGTGGACCAAGTTGATATATATATATATATATATATATATATATATAATAAAACAGTTATCAACATACTAACCCCCAGGTTTTATGAAAACACATATATCATGATAAAAATAGGTTTTTCAGAACCTAGCATGCCGGGTAATGCCTCAAAACATATCTCGTATATATCTTAATCACTAGTGAATGCCCAATATCCCTCTAGACCCCATGTCAACTCCTCGCCTCTATGCCAATTGCCAGAGGAAAATCACCACAAGCCCTGTGCTAGCTCCCCGTCCCTATGCTAATAGCCAGAGGAAAACCATCTTCAGGCCCTATGCCAACATCGTACCCTCGCTCCTGACAGAATCTATCCATCGTCACGTAGCAGAATAGGGACCACTAGGTAAGTACAAAACCATTGAACATATATATAATTGAAAAGCATCTTCATAGTATAAATTCATCCATCATTTATACTATAAAGAAGTGTTCGAAACATGTTCTAAATATTATATCGTCATCCATCTGATATCCTATAAAGAACATGGGTTATAGGAAAAATAGTAATAATTCAAACTAGTCTCAATAAGCATGTTATCTAGTAAAACGTCTCACAAAACGTAATCATTAAATCATGCTTTTCATGTGTGCATTTCTACTGTTAAAACATGCATTTTTAGAAGGGGTCCACTCACAAATACTTAGCTGTCAAAGAGCCATGCAAACTAGCGAATACAGAAACACTTCGAACGCCCATAACTTCTTCGTTACTCAACGAAATCAAGTGAAACAAAAATGAAAGTTATAGTCCTCGACAAGACGAAGAGAATGGCACCTTACCGTGGTTTGGCCGGAAAATGCCTCGATAGCCTCGGAGGTTGCCGAAAATTGGGTAAGATTTAAATGGATATAACTTCTTCAATACTCAATGAAATTGGGTGATTCAAAAAGGAAAGTTGTAGTAGTCAACAAGATGAAGAGATTGATACCTTGCACACCGGCCAACTCACCATGGTTTGGCCTAAAATTGCCTCAAAAGGGGCGGTGCTCGCCGGAAAACTAGGGAAAATTTCCCCCGTGAGGTTCCTACGTCCAAACATCGATAAAACCTCTTAAAACCACTTCAAAACATACACTAAGACATGATCTAAAACTTTTGGACGAGGTTCAAGGCTTACCTTCGTCGGAGGAGGAAGAAACTTGCCGGAGAACTTCGGTGAACAGTGTAGGCCGAGAGAAATTGAGGGGTTCGGGGTGTTCTCTTTCAATTCTAAGCTCACTAGGGTGATAATGGAGATGTTGATGTTGTTATGGTGTTGGGTGTATAGGGGTGGTGCTCAAGCAGAATGAGAGAGTGTAGAGAGAGAGAGCATGGGTAGAAAGAAGAGAGTGATGGAGAAGAAAGAACTGAGACAGAAGAGAGAGAAAGACCGAGGTACATAAATTAGGGGGTGGGCCCCTTGGGCTCACCAATTAACACCCAAAAATAATTTTGAAAGAAGATTATCTAGCCCAAGGTGTAAAATTCACGAAAATACCCCCTTTGTTTTGATAAAATCAGGACAAGTTGTTACAATATACCCCTGTTAAATAAAATCTTGTCTTGAAATTTAAAATAACTTGCCACACTGACAAACTCAAAAATAGGAAAAGATATATATGTATAAAGAGAAATCAAGTCAAAGTGGTTGCATCAAAGGGAATATGCCACACCGTCGCGAGCAGTTTGCCAAATCCTCTTTCATGCCTCCAAATCCTAGTTTCTTCCCCAATCCGTGTAAAAGTAGAAATCATACTTTATAAAGATATATAGCTGAAAACATATATTGACGTAAGGTCAAAAATAAGCACGCAAAATACGATAACGTCAACATAAATATGTACTAACATATGGGACTGCACTTAAAATTGAAAACGGAAAAACTTGACCAAAACTTTGCAACTTGAAAATTCGCTAAAACTATAATAAGGTAATTTAAAATACTTGAAGGTAGGTCTCGCCCAAACATACGTAACGTCACATACTCTGAGAAAAGGTGTGTCTTTGGGCCCCAACAATAGCGAATATGTAACAACTGTCATAGATGGATCTTCCTGCCCACTTGCTTAACAAACCCAATGCATAAGTTATCGATACAACAGTGGGCCGCCCGTGATATCGACCACACATTTGTTGTCTCGATAAGCAAGCAGTAATTTCCCAAGGATGCACAATTTTCCATATCATAATAGTTTTAAACTCCCCTCTTTCTCTTTAATAATTTTGTTTCTATAAGTTCTCTACAAGAGTAACATCAACAAGGTCTTCAAGTTTCACTAATGATAAAGAAATATGCGTAAAACTGTTAAAGTTCTCTCATAAAATATGGGAAGGGAATAGAGAATGAGCATAGATCAGCATTGTCTTCGTGATTTTTTTTAACTGAATGTTGGAGAAGTTTTAAAGTTACTGAGAGATTTTATGTTTTATCATCTTTTATTAAGACTTTCCTTGTCTTCCAGAAATTAGATGGTTTACTTATTTAATTAGGTATACTTAATTATTGTTCTCTATAAATACCTTCTACGCGAAGAAGAATAAAGTATAAAGAGTTGAATTGAAGTTATAATTATCGAGTTTGTGAGAATTCTGAAATTTTCTGAATGTGGTGTTGAATAAGAAGAGTATCCAAGATAACTCTAATGATCCCAAGAAGAAGAAAATAGAGCACACTCTTAAAGAAAGCTCACAAAACAAACTAATTAGCAAAGCTTTTCTTATTTAGCTCTAGGCTTTGTTTCTCCTTGGATGATATACAATGCTTGGGGACTTGGGTATTTATAGCAAACCAAATGAAAGCTACACCACACACTTAATTAAACTAAGATTATTTGCTACCACACAAAACCCATTAATTTCACCTAATTTTTTCCACTCAACCATACCTAACGTTACAATTGTAAGCAATTACATCATCAAACTAGATATGGACTTGGACTTTAGATTGGGTTGTGGATTACTTAAGTTTTGGGCTTGACATTGATTCTCAACACTCCCCCTCAATGTCAGCTCTCATTCTTTGCACTGTGCTGAGTAAACAGCGAAAAATTTCGAGCTTGCCTGTACTCAAACTTTTTGTGAACAAGTCCACAACTTGATCATTCGTCTTGACCTGTCTCATCTCAATCTCTTCTTGCAGAACCTTTTCTCTGATAAAGTGGTAATGTACCTCCACATGCTTAGTTCTTGCATGAAAGATTGGATTTTCCGCCAAACGAATTGCCGATTAGTTATCACAGTACAATGGTACTGGATAATCTACTGGTTGATGTAGATCACTCATCAACTGTATTAGCCATGCTTTCTCTTGAGCTGTCATTGCTGCTACTCTATACTCTGCTTCAGTGGTTGACAATGATACCGTCGGCTGTCTCTTGCTACACCAAGAGATGGTTCCAGAACCAAGCTTAAACACATACCCAGTTGTTGATCTCCTGGTGTCATGATCTCCCGCATAGTCAGCATCACAGTAACCAACTAACTTGCAGTCTTCACCTTTCTTGTACAAAAGACCATAGTCAATTGTACTCTTCACATATCTCAGTATTCGTCGAACTACTTCCAAGTGAGGCTTCTTTGGATTTTGCATGTACCGACTCATCACACCAACTGCATAAGAAATGTCAGGTCGAGTCAAGGTTAAGTAGATCAGACTACCTACCAATTGTCGATACATCATTGCATCTTCCAAATCTTTTCCTTCATGTGCACTCATTTTGACATTTGGCTCCATCGGCGTAGAGATCAGCTTGCATTCGAGCATTCCGAACCTCTTCAATAAATCTTTGGAATACTTCTGTTGACAGAGAAATATTCCTTCTTGTGTGCGATCAACCTCTAGACCAAGGAAGTGCTTGAGTTGGCCAAGTTCCTTCATCTGGAAATGGACTGATAGATTCTCCTTCGTCTGAAAAATTTCTGCTTCATCATCACCGGTTATGATTAAGTCAACCACATACACTAGCACAATAGCTAGCTTTCCTTCATTGGCTTTGACAAACAAGCTGGAATATGCAGGTGTTACTGAATAACCACTTTGTGTTAGAAACTCTGCAATCTTACCGTACCACGCTCTTGGTGCTTGTTTCAAACCGTAGAGTGCTTTCCTTAACTTGCACACGTACTCAGGATGAGCTTCGCTTTTAAAGCCCATTGGCTGCATCATGTAGATCTCCCGATCTAACTCTCCATGCAAGAAAGCATTTTTCACATCCATTTGGTATAGATTCCAGTCTTTGTTAGCTGCAAGTGCAAGTAAGACTCGTACTGTTGTAAGCTTCGCCACTGGACTAAACGTTTCATCATAGTCTAGTCCGTACTGTTGAGAGAAACCACGAGCTACCAATCGTGCCTTGTACCTCTCGATTGACCCATCTGGACGACGCTTTATCTTGTAAACCCACTTGCAGGATATGGGTTTCACATCTCTTGACTTTGGCACGAGATCCCAAGTCTGATTTTGCTGAAGTGCATCAAGCTCTTCTTTCATAGCTGTCATCCACTCAGAACTCTGCGATGCTTCTTCAAACGTCTCAGGTTCTGTTGCAGTTGTTTCTTCAATTATGGCTGCATTGGCGTATTTGGGATTTGGCCTTCGTGTTCTTGTTGACCTTCGGAGTTGAGATTGTGGAGTTGATACTTCCACTTCACTAGGTCTATCTTCTTCTGGTTGTTGATATATGTTAGCTTGGAAAGGGTTTTGGGGCACTGCTTGCTTAACATCATCACCATCAAGCAAATCTTCAGACTCATCAGGTCTCGACTGGATTCGAACAATTTGCTACCCTATCTTTTGCTGCAACTTATCTTCTATCTTTCTTGAATCAGGCAACGCCTCCTTTTCTGAGCACCACCAAGAAGATGCTTCAGCATCCCATTCTTCATCCATAGCTAGATATGCTATGGCATTCCAATCATCTTCACTTTTCTTCTCTGAGTTGGCAACATTACTTTCTACTGGCTTTTTGAACCAGCAATCATTCGCCATATGACCCTTCTTTCCACAATTGTAACACTTGCCCTCAAATCTTTTATTATTCTGGGACTGACCACAGTTGCCGTGATACTTCAGAGCTCCCCTTGGCCGAGAACTCCCTCCTCCTTGATGACCTTTTTCCTTGTCACCATTTCTTTTAGATCCACCACCAGCACGCTGCTTAAAGCTGCCTTTACTTTTGGTGTAGAGCGCTTCCTCCTCACCTTTTAACGAGACCCCTCCCATTTGCTTTGCCAAAGCTTCTTGATCGGCAAGCAAATTCTCGAACTCAACAAGTGATGGTTGGGTCGGCCATCCTTGTATAGCGGCAATGAACCCTCGATATTCGGGTCTCAAACCATGGATAATTATTCTCTTCATCCTGGTTTCCCCAATAGGAGCTGTTGGATCTAATTCTGAAATTTCGCGACATATCGACTTCACCTTGTGAAAGTACTGGGCAATCGTCATGTCGCGTTGTATCATCGATAGCAGCTCATTCTCGAGAAGTTGCAATTTTGTATCGTTCCTCTTCGAAAAGAGTGTAACAAAAGTGTCCCATGCTTCCTTTGGCGTTTTAGCATCCCGAATGTGCTCCAACATTTCTTCTTCTATTGTGGTCTTTAAGGCAAACATTGATTTGCCTGCTTTAATTTTCCACTTTCGCAAGACGCCGTTAACATCTTCCGCTGCCGGTTGTGTAACTTCACTACCACCAACAACCTCCCACAAGTCTTGACCTTGAAGGTAAGACTCTATACACGTTGCCCACGTGTTATAGTTTTGGTTGTTGAGCTTCTTGATTCCTCCAACAACTTGAAGATCACCCATCGTATCGGCAAGACTTTGACTACACCGAACAAGCTTGAGTGACTACCGTGCAGAGTAATACACTACTCTCGACACAAAGAAGCTCCCTCTCAAGGTTTGTGATAACCCCAACAATAATCTCAAGAAATTTTTTCTGATGTGGAAGATCAGTCAAAACTGCAACCACAGAGCATACTCGGAATTTCAAGAGACTTTACAACCAATGCTCTACCAAGAACGATCCCTGACCGACTTGGCTCTGATACCAATTGTTGAATAAGAAGAGTATCCAAGATAACTCTAATGATCCCAAGAAGAAGAAAATAGAGCACACTCTTAAAGAAAGCTCACAAAACAAACTAATTAGCAAAGCTTTTCTTATTTAGCTCTAGGCTTTGTTTCTCCTTGGATGATATACAATGCTTGGGGACTTGGGTATTTATAGCAAACCAAATGAAAGCTACACCACACACTTAATTAAACTAAGATTATTTGCTACCACACAAAACCCATTAATTTCACCTAATTTTTTCCACTCAACCATACCTAACCTTGAAATTGTAAGCAATTACATCATCAAACTAGATATGGACTTGAACTTTAGATTGGGTTGTGGATTACTTAAGTTTTGGGCTTGACATTGATTCTCAACATGTGGTAGGTTGGCTGGCTAAATCTTTCGATACATACATATATATATATATATATATGTATGTATGTGTGTATATAATATATATATATATATATATATATATATATATATTATTGTTCTGTTTAGTTAGCAAATATGAATTCAAGCAAACAATTACCGAGTGGGCACGTACTGGGAGTGTATGGACACTTTGCTGAGGATTCTGTGAGCTGCTTTGAAGATAAGGACAATTTTCATGTTTTGCCTGATGATGACAGCTTAATTACAGTGGATGACTTCTTCAGGCTTACGCTCGAGAACGAAAATAACACAGTGCTTAAAAGGATTGAAGGAAATCCAATCAAAGCTAAGGAGACAGGATCGGGAACCGTTACTTCAGCTATGCTTTTAGAGCTTGGCTTGGTGTTGGGGTCGGATTCAAGGATAACCAGAGAAGACGATAGAAGTAATACTCTATCTTTATTTATTTATTTTATTTTATTTTATTTTATTTTGTTTTATTTTATTTTATTATTATTTTTTTTAACAAACGATATTATCTATACTAAATAGAAGGGGTAAGCTTAACCTCACAATGGGATAACAATAATTTAGTTCAAGTTCGTCTTTAGCGAGAATCAAACCTAAGACCCCTCGTTTACAACTGAAGAGGAATATTACTAGACTGTAGTACTAAGTGACATCTACTATTTTAAAGTACTCTATTATTCTATTTTATATATTTATTTTTTAGTGTATTTATGTGAACTTTTCAACTGACCTTACTTTGTGAGACAAGGTTCGATTGTCGTTGTATTTATGTGAATTTTTTGTTTTTTCAGTTGGAGCTGATTAACTTAAACTTCAAACAATTAGAGTGCATCCACCGACTTTTGGCGTATGGTGTGGTGAATATGAAGCAGCGAATCGCTTCTTGCGGGCTTTAAGGCCTAAGGCGAAACTTGCACTACAAAAAATATGGGCACTGCGCACAATAAATTATATGTGCCCTTTGAGGCCAAAGAGCACCAAGACATGTGCCCATAGACCAATAGCAACAGTGCAGCTACTAAGTTTGTATCTGTGCCCTCTATGGGCGTCACCATTGCTAAAAGGACACAATACACTGTTTGGTGCTCAAAGAGGCAGGCACAAATGGACCATTATTTGTGCCTGTTTTATCAGAAGACCTTTTCCAGCCATATTGACACTTATATTATAATTGTGCCAACAAGAATTAAATATTAAAAAAAAATCAAAATTGAAAAAACTGAAACTGAATTGATGAAATTTTTTTTTTTTTTTAAATTTTCATAAAATGTAGAAAGCCTACAAAACATTCTCAATCTCAGAAACATATATTGCAATGTTACATATTTCATCTCTAATGCAAAAAGAACTTGAAAGCAGACATTTTTGGACAAATGCATCTTCCCCAGCAAGCCTTGCACCTCATCAGAAGCCAAAACAAATATAGTCGACTTCAAAACAAAATAAGTCCAAAATTACACCTAAAAAGGAGTTGGTTAAAATCAATACGTAAAAGTTCCAGATCTGCCATATCAAAGATTCACCTCTTTTTCCAACTTGGTGGATGGTGCAATCATCCTCCTGAAATCCAAATGAAAGTGAAAATGAAATTAAAAAAAAAAAAAAAAGAAAGGACCTATTTCCAGTCATGTTCAAGGACCAAAACTTTCAATCGGCATTAAGAACTCAATAGCAGTGATGCATTGCTACTTTGTTATACCAAATTACAGTGAACAAAATATGCAACTAAATTAAGCAGCAAAACCATCATTACCAGCAAACAAGATGTACAAAACAATAAAAGTTTGGACAATCATTGTTATGACATAAATTTCTAAGAAAGATAGAAACTACTAAGAACCTTATAGGCTCTACAACGCACAAGCTAATAAATAAGTATTTTCAAATCTAATTTTTAGCTTTAGTGAAGTCTTCCATGTTTCCATACGGAAAGATAAGATTCATGGAGCTGTTTAGTTTCTTAAGACTGCACGTTTCCTCACTGTTCAGTCTCTCCTAAGAGCAACCTAAACACTTAACTACAACTAAAAACTTGCAACAAAGCCCTCAAGTGGGTACTTGTAGGCTGTACCAATGTAATATATAGTCCATCCCTCTAAAATCCTTCCCCACTATTAGTTGTGTATAAACAGTTAAGAAGCTACAACATAACAATAGCATATGTTCATTTCTAACAATAAAATCATCCGGTAAGAAACGTACTCCTTATTAGACATCGTAGTGTTTTAGGGAGTGAAAACTCAAATCCGATCTTCACCTTTTATTATCAACATAATGTGATCATCAAGAAGTAAAATGAAGATAACAAATTAAATTTATGTTCATTTGCTAATAATGAAACAAGTAACAAACATACTTCATAAGTGACGTTTATTTGCCCCAATTGTCAAAACCACAGCTCTCCTGCAAGGCATCAAACAAGAAACCTCTTTTCCTTGAAAGTGAAAACAGTTAGGAATAAAAAGGAAAAATTGACGGGCATGGTAACAATACAAGAAATCAATACAATGCAATGAGACAAATCCGACAAAATTCACACCGAATGCCACATGAATTTTAGTTATGGAGATTTTGAGAAAGATTGAAAATTCATCATAATGAAAATCTGCTTATCAATGAGAGTGCACAACATTGTAACATTAGATTCAGAAAATGGTTTTAATTGGTTTTGATAGGAAGCATTGTAAGTTAATCCCAAACATTTAATTCATGCTTCCAAAATTAACAAATTCTACAATTGCAAGAGAAACCCTACTTAAATATCTTAAATGCCAAAACCAAAAACTGCCCTTATCTGCTGAAAGATAAGGGCAATCAACCACGGTTACATTCTCGTATCTGCATTACCAAACACATAAAAACAGGGCAATCAACTCTCCATCCAAGAAAACAATACAACATTGTTATGACATTATCTTTCCATTTGCTCCACAGACGAACTAATCTGGATGATATATGCAGCATTTGGACCTCTCATTGCCAAAGTCATGACTAGTATTAAAAAATTAAAACCATCGATCTAATTCATTAAATTTGATCAACAAACAGAACACACAAATGTAGAACTACAAAAATTGATAGAACAAGAGAGACATGGAGGTACATGAAAATTGTGTACGATAGGAGCGAGTCTCCAAGTGAGTAAACTGTGACGTGCATACAGAAAATAAACAATAATAAATAACTCATATCTGAAAATATATAAACTCAAGCCGCAAAAAGAACACTAATTCAGATCTGGTGCGGCTTGAAAAAACCCAGATCTGGTACACATACAATCTCTTCTAACTAATTCCTCCATACAATTGTACCTACTTAAATTCCAGGCAAAAATTTCAGATTTTCATATATAAAATCACCACCCTTCAAATAATTCACATAAAAACACACAAAAACAAGCCAAGCTCTTAGAAATCGAAAGAAGGCTACGTTTAGGGTTAGGGTTTCTCGGGTTCTTACCTAAATCCAAGAATTTGAACCACTTTCTTACAGTTCAGCTTGAATTTAATCTCCCAAACAAAACCACTAACCAAATCTTCAACATGCCAAGTTAAAACCGAATTAGTCCTGAATCTCAAGAATTTTTCATATCTAAAAGTTAAAATTGAAGAAACCCACTTACATAGATAGGAAGCTCACTATGAGAGGATCAGTTTTCTCTATTGGGTCGAGATCTAGTTTTGGCCGAAACTTGGCCGGCGAGTCCGGCTTGGTCGTTTTAGAGAGAACAGAGAGGGAAGAGCCAGAACTAAAAATAAGGAAATATGAAAGAGATAAATATGAAGGATGTGTGTGGGTTAAGGGGAGAGGGAGAGAGAGAGAGAGAGAGAGAGAGAGAGAGAGAGAGAGATGGATGCGGGTGGATTGAGGGGAGTATGATCTACGAAGGGTGTGGTGGGTTAGGGGAAGAGAGAAATAGAGTTGGATGGATGAGGGTGGGCTAAGGGGGAGTGATAGTGGGGATAATTACGAAGGGTGTCAGTGGGTTAAGGGGGGAGAGAGGGAGAGTTGGATAGAAGTGGGTGAGTTAAGCGAAAAAGAGAGTGTTGGATGGATGTGGGGCACAAGTTTTTGAAAAAAGATAATAAAGAACAAAGAATTGTGTCTTTAGAAGTAAACTATGGGCACAAATAATATATTAGAGCCATTTTTTTCAATAAAGCTGTCAGATAATGTATTTGTGCCTATTTTCTTTTACAATAGGCACAATCAATGGTGCCCTCTATGAAATGGGAACTGTTTCAGTATTTTGATGGTCAAACAGGCACAAAATTCTTAATTGTGTCCTTTATTTTGTACCCATAGCTCATTTTTCTTGTAGTGTTGGTAAATCAATTGAATTCCTTGTTAAACGTGGAGAGGCGTTTTTACATAAACATGATGATATGGACGCATTTGCGGTTTACGTTTGTTATATGGAGGACCAAGTTCCAGCAGGATATATTTTCTATTACAACCCTCAAGTAGTGAGCATAAACAAAATTGTAAAGGAGTTGACGATTGCAAATGTCCAATAGACTACATTAAACGCGGTTCTCGAAAGTTGATCTATGGTGGTGCTTTTAATGATGGATCTGGTGGAGAACATGCACATGATGATTTATCTCGCTTATTTAAGGATGCCAAGTAAGAGGAACAAGATGATGCCGAAGACTACAAACTTGTAAAAATTAAAAAAAAATTGGGCATTGATTTGGGAATTGCAAGATTTCTCACCCGTTTTGCAATGTTTCGAGCTTCTTTGAAGGATTCTTATTGTGGTGCGCCGTTTAGAGGTAGAAGGATCCGATAAAATTATATTTTTTTTCATTGTAGGTGTAACGTATTTGATATTCAAAAATTGTTATTGTTTTTCAGTATGCAGTGTCATTACAGATGGAACTATTGAGCGGAAAGGCCCTTTTGGTTTCATTAGAACATGTCTTGACTTTTTCAACATGTTGAAGGCTCGCGAGAAGACATTGTTTTTGATCTGTCACAAAAGACTCGAGGGATCAAATTTTGGAAGATTTGTAGTTGAAAACATTCCGTGAGTTTATATATATATGGCTTTATTTAAGTTATACTTACAAAAGGCTATTTATGTATTTTTCTATTTATTTCGTTGAACTTTTATGTGGTTTTAGGATTGGGTATGAAAAGGTGAAGCACAACGGACATCGTGTGGCTTTGTTGCAAGGAGACTTTTGTCTGCATCACTTGACCTTGAAGGAATCAGAAGATGTCGATACACTTTTTAACTCTGCCAATCTGGTCATTAAACGTCCACACTTTAGTACCAACGAGTTTCATTTGAAAAGTTATACCCTTAATATGACAATACTGAAGAGAAACAAGAGAAAGAGAGAGGGAAATTTTGTGGGATTCGAGTCAGCGAAATTCTCATACCACGAAGTCGCAATGTTCGAAGACTACGAAGTGATTTATATGGGAAGGCCTACGAAAGATTTTTTGAAATCTTGGAGAGAAACGATCACATTTTTTAAAGGGGAGAGTCCTGATGATAATCAAGTTTAATGGTAAAATGAAAGTATAATTCAGTGTTGTAGGTTTCAAGTTTAATAAATAAAAGTAGGATTGTGATTCATGTCCGGTATATATATACTTTGTTGTGCGTGTTTTCTGTGTTTAATTTAGCTTTCCTTTACTTGTACTGGTCGTGAAATATCATATTTGTGCAGTGCCCATTAATTTCCTTTGCTTGTACTGGTGGGGTGTGTTTTTAATTGGCAATTGTAGTGAGTTATTTTGGATGTAACTAATCATCAACCAAACCGACTGTCTTAGTAATCTCACTGGAATTATACGGTTGGTCCTCAACACGAAATACGTAACACCTATAATTCAATTTTAAAGCCTCCAAACACCAAACAGCTTGAGGTACCGAGATTCCAACAATAATGTGGGTACCAATCTAGGGCAGCTTGGTGATCATCACTACAAGAAAAATAGCCATATAACACCATTCTTATTGGTGCCAATTAGAAACCGTAGGCACTGAAGTCGGTGGCAAACATCGATTGCCACCATGCAGCCATCAAATAGGAGTATATGTCCTGTGAAGAAGTCTCTATATATTGTGACAATCACCACCGTTTAGAAGTTGGTGGCACAACGAACAGTTCTCATTTATCGGTGGTGTCAAATAGGCTGCAGCTGTTGAATTATCGTTTCATTTCAGTGCCCTATATTTATATATATGTTGCTATGGACTCACGTATGTCTTGAAATAATTAAGCTAGATTGTAAGATTATTGAATGCGTGAACATGTAATTCACAATACCAAATTAACCACTAATATGAGGACGCAGTTGCTGCAATGAACTTAAGAGTTCTACTCTCTTCACTCACTGTATACACACTTTGTACGTTGTTGGGTGTTTTCTGTATTTAATTTGGCTTTCCATTGCTTGTACATGTCTTGGAATATCATGTCTGTCAGTGCCTATTAATTTGGATCGACTCTTTGCTTTGGTTTGATTTGCGTGTAATGGTGGTGTTTTCTTTGGGGGTGTGCGTGTATTTTTAATAAACAATTGTACATACACCTTGCCCTCAAGAAGGCAAGCTTCTGCATTTCGTGTGTAATGGTTGCTTGGGGCATACGTTAACCCTGGTGGGGGATACGTAATGTCTATGAAACTTCAGCTACTTCCCAGCACTCAATTACCTTTCAGAGTTCAAATTTCATGCAGATGCTGCATTCATGGTCATCTTCGCAAGACAATCTTGAAATTTGTTAGTAAATCTCGTAACAATTCCAAGTTGATTCAAGCTTCACTCGTTCGTTAAATGTTAATTTATCTTTGTTGTTAGCCCAGCCCACACAAATAATGGAGAGTTAGGGCCGCATTAGACTAAAAAGGAAACAAAAAAAAAAATGGATATAATCAAATTAAATATGAAGGGTATTATAATCAAATTCCAGTTTGAAGGTTTAGTATTTAAGTAGGGTTTAGCATACCAAACAATCCAACGAAAACAAAACAAAACAAAAAAGAACTCGTGCAACTGCAATCTCTCTCTGACCAAAACCATGTACCGCCGAACCGAAGCCACATCGAAGGCGAAGGCTAAGTCCAAGTCCCTCGCCGGACAAGGGTCCGGGAAGGGGAAGAACCCAATTCCATCCCAACCGACGAAGCTCCGAGGTGAGATTCGGAGTCCTTTTGGTATGCTTTTCAATTTTCGTCTTTAGGGTTTGTGAGGAGGAAGATTATCTGGAATTTCCACTTTACAGCAGCATAACTGGGCTACATATGTTCGTTGCAATCTGCATATATTTTTAGGGTAACAGAGCTTGAACTTAATTAGGGTTCTTGATGCCTTGTTCATAAAAATTCAAAATCCCTTCTTATGTTGAAAATATGTGTTATATATATATATTTTATAAATTAATTCGTTTAATTATTAATAGCTAGATATTCTTTCCCAATCAGTTAAATACTTGATTGATTTACCCGGTTACTGAGTATAATTTTCAACCGAATTTTGTATCTATTCTATTCACAATCAATCAATTATTGCAAGTCGGTTTGATTTGGCCCGGCCGGTTACTTGTGTCGAAAGAAATCTCAACAAAATTTCGTAGTCCTACTCCTAGGGGAGTGTTAATTTCCAGTACCTATTTATTTTATACATATTTAGCTTTGTTGTCCTAACAAATTAACCCAGAGTAGTAGCATGTAATTGAGCATTAAGCAGTAGTAGTCAGTATTTCTAATGATTGAATGGGATCGAGAATACAAAGGAATTAAGGGCCCGAGTCCAGAGGGCCTACTCAGCTTATCTATGTTATTAATATCTGTACATTTTCCCAAACACACAGAGAAGAAGAAAGAAAAAAAGGCGGCTGTTAAAGACTCTCCGAAGACTCACCTCAAGAATGTAAAGGCTGTTGCATACTCTCTGGCTCAAATCCAACTAGAGGAGAAGAGTACTAGCCCAGCTTTTTTCAAGGAGGACAAAATTCCCAAATGCATAGTCGAGCCACGCATAGTTTCTGAATTGCCGTCTAGTTGTCCAATTTGCACTAAGTTTGGCCACGCTCCTGAACAATGTCCATGGAGGAGACGTCTCCCCTTCGGCGTAACTCAAGTTGGCAAGGGCTATGAAATATACGGGCGGCGTGTTAATATCCTTTGGTGTTCCTTTTGTGATGAGATTGGTCATCACAGGATCTCGGAATGCCCGGAGTGGAACAAAAACAAGGAGGAAACCGATTCATGGGAAGAGTTCTTCTTCCCTGAAGATAAGGACAGTTAGGGTCCTCCCAGTCCCACCCTTTTGAGCAATGATATATCATCCTTTTGATTTCTGAGCAATGATATATCATCTTGGGTGCATTCATACATGCAGCAGCCGTTGAATTATCATTCGTTTCAGCGCGCTATATTACATGTTCTTGTGGACTCATGTCTGACTTGGAATACTTAAGCTAGATAGCTCAATCGTCGCCATTCATGGCTCTCAGATATACATAGCGATATAGTTTTCTGTGTTTAATATGGATTTGCATATGTGTTGGTGGTGTTTCTAATTGATAATTGTTTCACTAACCTCGCGCAGGGTGCAACTACATTCCTCTCTGGGTTCGTTTTCAACCCAAATGTAGGCAGCTCACCAGCACCCACTGTCGATGGGGCTTTCGGCTCGACTCCAGAATTGTTTGCGTTGGGTTTTTCCCGCAAACAGATATATTTATACACAGTATATTGCTCCTGCATAACTCAGCCAACAAATAAATCGGATATCAGTAGTATCTGTGCAGGCTCAATCACTCGCTTGACCCTAATATCTCGCACAAGACCACTATAAGGGACTGGTGCAAATGCATAGGGTCCTCCAGGTGAACCCACAAATGAAAAATCAATTTCAAACGATCCACCAGAGCTACATATATATATATATTGATTTATATAATCCACGCTTCTGATCGTAATTACAAAATTTTGTGAATCGACCGAAAATTATTTTGAGGCAAAAATCATTTTGCCTCTCACCATCAAGTTGGAATAAAAATCTATTAAAACCGTTTACGTAGCATAAATACAACTTGGTTTTTGTGAAATACCTTGGGTAACGGGGCATACTTTATATTTTGCAATCTTATCTTTTTTACTGTTGTTTTTATGTCGAGTAATGTTGGGAGACTAAATTTACAAATTAAATGATGTGTTATTAATAAGATTAAGCACGTTTATCAACGTTTAAGTAATAAGTCAATCATCAACTTCCATATCCTTTAATTCGTAAAACTTTCCCCACAAATTTAATCTCTATAATATTACTCTTTTGTGCCACATGGCCAAAAGAAAAATTCTTAGATTCTTAATTTTCTTATTTTGAGAATATTTTGAATTCAGAACACTGACTAATATTAATTTTTCAGTCAATTGTACTTATTAGGCGGCACACATCTAAGCAACAATGGATCTTAGTAGTGGCGGATCTAGGTTTTGAATTTAAGGAATCTCAACGTTAAATGTCTAAATTTTTCAATAGAAATAAAGCATGAAATGTGCAAAACAATTTTAATTTCTTTATTGAGGCATTTCATCAAATATTTAATGCGTTTGTTGTCGTCAACCAAACCATATTACACATATGTTGAAGCAATCTAATAAGTGCTATGGTCTGTTGAGTGTTCTCAACATAACTTGATGAGCGAATAAAAACAGTAGACATTACATTGAATACCCTGTGACACGAAAATGAACGCATACCAAACAAACATCAGAAGGCCGCTCTTAATTTTAAGTGACCTGGGACACGAGAAATTTTTAGGAGTGCCGGGAACACTATGGCACATGGTGTTCCCTTACTCATTAGGATTTAGTTTTTTATATTTATTGAAGGGGAAACTTGATATAAGTCCAATTTTTTGAGCCAATAGTAGGAATAGTCCAGTTTATTAAAATAAGTCCAATTTGTTATATTTAATTATTTAATTATCAATAGTTATCTGTTCAATGATAAGATTTATTATAAAAATCAAATTTCTTCCCAATTATCTCTTTGCTTATTTCTTTTTATTTATCTTTTTGTTATTTCTCGTTCTTCCTCCTACTTTAAACCCCATTTATAGATTTTATTTTTAATTTTTATAATCGACCTATATCACAGGTTTATTATATTTATCTACCTATATGACATATTCATTTTTTATAATCAACCTGTCACAGATTAATGTGTCTTACTTGTAGGTATGTTATGTTTTTTCTACCCTTTAATTAGGTTTCATATCTCACGTATAGGTATATTATATACATTCATATATTTGTTACTTGAGTTAGGGTAGAATGTTTTGCAGATAAATTTATTTTATTATATTAGTTTTTTTGTTATAAGATATTAAATATATTCTTTTTGAGTTGGAAAATGCATAATATTAGAAGATTTTAATTGATTTTTAATATTTTTAGAAAATATAAAATGAGTATAAAAGAAATAAAAACATATAATTAAATAACTAGACTCACTCCTAAAAACACTCTACGTTTTTGGACCTGGATCTAAAAGCCCCTTTATTGAAATATAAAATTGAAGGATATCTAAGATGTCAAATCCTAATGAGTGAGGGAACACCATGTGTCATGGTGTTACCGGCACTTGGAAAAATTTCTCCTGGGACACGCTACTTGTGTCTGTCCATCGTGTCCCCACAGCGTATAAAAAGCCTTCACTCCAAAGCAAAGCGGCGGCGGCAGCAGCAGCAGAGACTCCCTCCCCACAAAACCTTAAGAAAAAAAACCCTCGCACTACAACAAAAAGCAACGCCTCCATTTCCCCCTCCCTGGAAACTTGCCCCACCCGAAACGGCGTCGCACGAACGATACCAGAAACCCTAGATATACAGACAGAGCGAGAGAGAGACTAGAGCAGACGACATGTCGCAGTCACTGGAGCTCTTGCTGATACAATTCCTGATGCCGGACAACGACGCCCGGCGGCAGGCGGAGGACCAGATAAAGCGCTTGGCCAAGGACCCTCAGGTGGTTCCCGCGCTCGTACAGCACCTCCGCACCGCCAAGACGCCGAACGTGAGGCAATTGGCGGCCGTGCTTCTGAGGAAGAAGATCACCGGACACTGGGCCAAGCTCTCACCTCAAATTAAACACCTCGTTAAGCAGTCCCTCATTGAGAGCATCACAATGGAGCACAGGTCTGAATTTATCTCGATTGGATTGTTTTTTATTTTGGATGATGCTTAATTGCTTGAGCTCCTGTGTGATTTATTTGCTTTGTATTTGAATTGGTTTGCTTATTGATTTCGTGGTGTTTATGCAGTCCACCGGTGAGGCGAGCCAGTGCCAATGTGGTTAGTGTCGTCGCAAAATATGCAGTCCCGGCTGGAGAATGGCCGGATTTGTTGCCCTTTCTGTTTCAATGTAGTCAGAGTGCACAGGAAGAACATAGAGAGGTAATTTCCGTTGTGTTCTGAAAGAAGCCCTTTTATTTTTCCTTGTTGCGCTCGCTCTATCGTTCCCCATGTTAACTACATTGCCCTCTATATAATTTTAATCCTGAAAGTTCGTGAATACTTGTGACATTGCTCACAAGAGGAGGTGTAATGTTTGTTAAGCCAAAACCTTTGGTGCATTATTTGCAAAATTGAATACTTGTGACTTTACGGGGTTGGGTTTTTTTTGGCTGTGTTATGGGTAATATGGACGGAAAGAAGTAGCAGAGAGGAGTAATGGGAGAAAATTTGTTTATTGTCTTAGGGATTTTAAAGAAGTTTTGTTTTTTCTTTTTCCAATTTATGGCATGGAATGTTGGGCGGTCAAGCATCAACACGAGCAAAAAATGAGTGTAACGGATTTGAGAATGCTTCGGGGATGTGTGGACACACGGTAAAGGACAAGATTAAGAATGAGGATATCCGAGGTAAAGTAGGACTTGATATAATTGAAGATGAGATGAAAGAAAATCGGTTAAGGTGATTTGGACATGTGAACCGAAGGCCTACAAATGCTCCGGTTAGAAGATGTGATTATGAGACAGAGGCTCAGCTGTTGAGGGCAAAAGGGGTAGAGGAAGACTTAGGAAGACTTAGGAAGAGACTCTAAGAAAAGATATGGAGTACTTGGAGCTAACGGAAGACTTGGCGCAAAACTGAGCGTAGTGATGTTCTAGGATTCATACAGTCGACCCCACTTAGTGGGATAAGGTTTTGTGGAGTTTTCGTAGCTGCTTTTTAGGGGGATTTCTTCTGTTGTTTCACTGATTGTTCTTTTTATGGCTTTGTTTTTACTTTGTGAACATCTTGTCCACTTTTGTAATTTCATCATCATTTGCAATGAAATTTCGTTTCTTTCTCAAAAGTAAAAAATAAAAAGTGGCAAAAGGATTTTCTAGGAAAAGTTCTTGAAGCATGTTCAACCAAACTCTTTTGTGGGCGAGACTGTGTTCTACAAAATATTGTTTACTGGAGACAAAAAAAATTTTGGAATTGGGCATTCCACATCACACTCTTGTTCATGCTGTTATGTAGTTCATATTCAGTATACTGATTTATATGGTTGGTTTTGCTTTGTTGGAATAAGGTGGCATTGATCCTGTTCAGCTCTTTGACTGAAACAATAGGGAATACGTTTCGGCCACATTTCGCAGATTTGCAAGCTCTTCTTCTGAAATGCCTCCAGGATGAGACAAGCAACCGCGTCAGAGTTGCTGCGCTCAAGTAATGCTTAGTATTTATCCATTCATAGTTTTGATATTTTATGCTTCTTTTGCTAACAAGTGATTAGCTTGTATTTTCTTAATTGAATCTTGTAATTATTATGCCAGGGCCGTAGGGTCTTTTCTGGAATTCACTCATGATGGGGTTGAAGTGGTGAGTTTGTATTTGTATCATAAATAAAAGTAAAGTATCATAAATAAATTCTTTTATTAGCAATACGTTCTTCAGTATTGATTATCTGTTTCTGTTTTATCCTTAATACCTGGGTAAGTTAGATAACCTAAAATGATGTTGAAGATGTAAATTTCCCATAAATTACTATGTGTTTACTATTCAGAATGATAGCACAATGCATTCTATTTGAAGAATGAAAGAAAAAGAAATCCAAGCACAAAGACCACTCAACAGATAAGCCTTTTGAAATATAAAGTAAAGCAACTATTGTATTATTTATAAGGTTCCATCACCATAACAACAAGAGTTTCTATTTCTTGGTTGAGAAAAATAAACAAATAAATTCAGTCTTCTCTTGGTATGATGGAACATGCTCTTGATTGGTTTTGGTGAGAAAAATTTTGGTTTAGCGCATATATTCATTTCTCTTACATTACACACTACTGTTATGTATTTGACAGACACATCAGACCTATGGTTATTTTTCCTTTGGCGTATTTTTTTTTCCTAGTGGATGGGATCATATATATTCATTGGCTGTTACATCTTTAAACATACCTAATGCTTCAATTTCATGGGATCTGATCATGGCTTGCTATGTGCTCTATGGTCGATGAAAAATAGCATTTCAGAATAAAATTTTCACAAGAGAAAATTACTCTCTCATCAAAACCACAGGTGATAGTCAATTGTAAATTGGAAAAATTTGAACACCGAGCAGTGACCACGCTAATCAAAGTTCTGAAATATACCAACATAAGATCCCAAGTCTAATTGACCGAACATGACAATCTTATTCCTTTGGCATTTTATTCCAAGTTATCTGATGTCAAGCATGCGAAACAGGCGTTTTTTTTTGGTGTTATTTTGCAATTCTCCCAAATTTCTTACGTTGTAACTAATTAGTTTATTTTTGTTGGCATTTATCTTATTCATACCAATCCAGGTGAAGTTTCGGGAATTCATACCTAGCATCTTAAATGTATCAAGACAATGCCTTGCAGCTGGCGAGGAGGATGTCGCTATTATTGCTTTTGAAATTTTTGATGAGTTGATTGAATCTCCTGCACCTCTTCTTGGTGAATCTGTTAAATCCATTGTGCAATTCTCTCTTGAAGTTTGTTCAACTCAAAGTTTAGAATCTAATACACGTCATCAGGTTAGTATAAAGGGTCAAACGTTTCCTCGCCTTTTCTCTATGAGCTCCCAGTCTTTGGTTGGGCTGATAAGTTTGGGACTGGACCTAACAGTTCTTGTTTGAGACCCAATTTTTTTGCCACTTTCCTTTATATTTTGGCCTTCAAGATATGAAAAAGAAATACTGAGACAACTGAAAACCATAGTAGCTCCCACCCGCTTACTATTTCTCTTTCTCTCTCTTTCCCCTCTCTTTGCAAACCGCACAACTCTGCCCATCACATATGATGCTAACTAGCTCTTGCAGATCCGGTTTACTGGATTTTGTGCTCTCACTGTTGCTTGGGGTGCTTAGTCCCGTCAGCTCTATCAGTTGTATGTGGGGATCTGTAGCGTTGTATTGTGATTTTGGGTTGTTGCAGCCTAGGGTTTTGACCCGTGATCTGGGGGACGGACTGATCGGATTTGATAGTTGCATACAGAGAGGGTAGGAGAGAAGAGGGAAAAGAAGAGAGAGAGAAAGGGGGGGAGGGGGCAATTTTCCGGCAGCACAGCCGTTACAGACACAGACGGAAGGTGTAGCTGCTGTGGCTTTTGTGCTTCTCAGTTTTTCTTTTTTAAATTTTAAACGAGTGAAAAATGGAAAGGTGAAGTGGCAAAAAAAAAAAAAAAAAAAACAAAGTTGAGTCCATCGGTAAACTGTTGGGTCCCAATAAGCTTGCCTGTAAGTTTAACTTATCTGCTTTGTAATAAACAAAGGCTCTCTGTCTGTGAAATACTCATATTTGTTTTTGTTGTTGCTTCTCAGGCAATTCAGATAGTTTCATGGCTAGCAAAGTATAAATCCAATTCCCTCAAAAAGCATAAGCTGGTCATCCCTATTCTGCAAGTTATGTGCCCATTGCTTGCAGAATCAAATGATGAAGATAAGGATGATGATCTTGCTCCAGATCGAGCTGCTGCAGAAGTTATTGATACTATGGCTTTGAACATACCAAAGCATGTTTTCCACCCTGTCTTTGAATTTTCTTCTTTAAGCAGTCAAAACGCAAATCCAAAATATCGGGAAGCATCTGTTACCGCTTTAGGTGTCATTTCAGAGGGTTGTCTAGAGATGATAAAAGATAAGTTGGATCCAGTTCTTCATATTGTCTTAGGCGCTCTGAGAGATCCTGAGGAAATAGTTAGGGGGGCTGCATCATTTGCATTGGGTCAGTTTGCAGAGCATTTACAGCCGGAAATTGTTTCCCACTATCAAAGTGTACTTCCCTGCATTTTGAATGCCCTTGAGGATACATCTGATGAAGTGAAGGTATGTTTGGTAGAAGGAAATTAGAAGATTGGTATAGTTTATTCATATGTATTTGATATGGACTAAAACAATCTATATGTGCAGGAGAAGTCATATTATGCTTTGGCAGCATTTTGTGACAACATGGGTGAGGAAATTCTTCCATTCCTTGATCCGTTGATGGGAAAACTACTGGGGGCCCTCCATAATAGCCCTCGTAATTTGCAGGAGACATGCATGGTATGGTGGTCTTCTTCGACCTAAATATTTAAAGTAAATTATTTTATATATATATATATATATATTCAGTGAATGGTTCGGTTTTAAATTGATTGATTTGCATCATATTGCAGTCTGCGATTGGTTCGGTTGCATCTGCGGCAGAACAGGCATTTGTTCCGTATGCTGAAAGGGTTTTGGAGTTGATGAAAAGTTTCTTGGTGCTTAGTAATGATGAGGATCTTCGTTCACGAGCAAGAGCTACTGAATTAGTTGGAATTGTTGCAATGTGTGTGGGGAGAACTAGGATGGAACCAATTTTACCCCCTTATATAGAAGCTGCAATTTCTGTAATTACATTTCCTCTTTCCTTTGATCATTTTGTCTCAATGATGTTAATTAACATGTCTAGTGTTATCACAGGGTTTTGGATTGGATTTCAGTGAACTTCGGGAGTACATTCATGGATTCTTCAGCAATGTGGCAGAAATTTTGGATGACGGCTTTATACAGGTATGGAAGGCTTTAGTTGGGTTATGCTTAATGTAATTGTTCACTTGATGCCCCTTTTTCATGAGTTTTCCCCCCTCTTTTGAAAACAGTATCTTCCTCATGTCGTACCCCTGGCTTTTTCTTCCTGCAATCTTGATGATGGAGCTGCAGTGGACATCGATGAGTCTGATGATGAAAATATTAATGGATTTGGTGAAGTTTCATCTGATGATGAAGCTCATGATGAGCCAAGAGTACGAAATATCAGCGTAAGAACAGGAGTTTTAGATGAAAAGGCAGCTGCAACTCAAGCTCTTGGCTTATTTGCACTACATACGAAGGCCTCATATGCACCGTATCCAACATCTAATTTTATTTGATTTTTAGGTTATATTCTAAGTTTATGGATATACAATGTTAATCAGTAAGATATTGTTTTGGGATCTTTGACTTCTTTTAAGCTATTTGGAGGAATCATTTAAGATCCTAGTACGACACTCAGGGTATTTCCATGAAGATGTTCGGCTTCAGGCAATCATTTCTCTGAAACGTGAGTTCAAACTTATTGTCTGTATCTGCATGCTGTCTGTCAAAGTATACTTATTTTGAATTATGTTGGAAATGTGGATGAGTTGGTGCTGCAGGGATAATTTCTATTGAGTATTGTCTTGCTTTCCTGTAGATTTTATGATATTTAATATCACTTGTCCATTAACAACTTATGTTTGGTTGATTTCAAATACAGATATTTTAACAGCAGCACAGGCAGTTTACCAGAATCATAATGTTAGTGGCTGTCATCTCTCTCTCTCTCTCTCTCTCTCTCTCTCCCTCTCCACATGCAAATGTGCAGTGCATGTCATGATCCCTGTTATTTGGTTTTGCAAACTTGTTTGTCGCCTATTCATCTGTGTACTCTAATGTGCTTCTTGGAGCCTACTCTTTGGTGCCACTTTGTTTATAGTTGAGATTTTATTTGGAGTTAGTAGGTATCAAAATATGGTATTAAGTTTACTTGTGTTCTTATTTTGCAGGAAGGACAAGCAAGGGCTAAGGAAATTCTGGGTAAGATAATGACATGAAAAACGGAAGATATATGTACCTGTCCGCATCCTGGTTTTCTGTTAACATTAAAATCAAACTCTTCACTGCAGATACTGTGATGAACACTTATATCAAGACTATGACTGAAGATGATGACAAGGAAGTTGTTGCTCAAGCTTGTATGAGCCTTGCTGATATCATCAAAGATTATGGATATATGGCTGTTGAGCGTTGTGAGTATAATTTATAGTTGGGTGTTGTCCTCTTTGTTGAAGCAATTTCTAAAGGCTGATAAAATGCTGTCATCTGATATCAGATGTACCACGGGTTGTTGATGCTACTTTGGTACTGCTTCGGGAGGAATCAGCTTGTCAGCAGACAGAATCTGATGATGAAATTGATGATGATGATGTTGTACATGATGAAGAACTTATGGATGCAGTTTCTGACCTTCTTCCTGCTTTTGCGAAGTCAATGGGTCCTCATTTTGCACCTATTTTTGCTACGCTATTTGAACCTTTAATGAAATTTGCGGTGGGTTGCAAAAACATTATATCAAATTTAGTTGCAATACCTTGCTAGCGACTTCCTACAGTAGGTATTTTGCTAATTTAACTATTGTTGTATTCAGAGAGCTTCGCGGCCACTGCAAGATCGAACAATGGTTGTTGCCTGCCTTGCTGAAGTTGCTCAAGACATGGGTGCTCCAATTGCTGGATATGTCGATGTAATTTTATCAAATTTTTTATACATTATTATAAATTAAGGATGTACATTAAGTTCAAGAATACATTAAGCTAGTTTCTAAAATTTGTGTCTGATTTCAGAGGGTGATGCCCTTGGTAATCAAAGAACTAGCATCATCAGACGCAACCAATAGAAGGAATGCTGCATTTTGTGTTGGAGAGCTGTGCAAAAATGGGGGTGAGGGGACGTTGAAGTATCCTTTTTTTACGTTAAGACTTTTTAATCTCTTTTCCTTGTTCCCGATTTTTTTCTTTGGAATTTTCGTGATCCTCTGATTCGTGTTCTGAGTTCAGGTATTACAGGATTTGTGATGAATCATCTTTATAATTATGTTGTTTGTAGAAGTTAGTTTGGCATTGAAACCTAGAATGTGCCTTCCACTAGCGTGTTCTTTAATCAATTCCCAGATACTATGGTGATATATTGCGTGGACTTTACCCACTATTTGGGGAATCTGAGCCAGATTATGCTGTCAGGGATAACGCAGCTGGTGCAGTGGCAAGAATGATAATGGTGCACCCTGAATCTATCCCATTGAATCAGGTAAGTATCCTGATGACATTTTCTGGCTTAGTATTATCATTTTTCCATCATTTTGGTTTCGTTTTGGTGAGCTTAAGTATATATCTCCTTGTTAAATTTGCAGGTACTTCCTGTTTTCTTGAAGGTTCTTCCACTAAAAGAAGATCATGAAGAGTCCATGACGGTGTATAGTTGCGTCTCTACTCTTGTTTTATCATCTAATACCCAGGTTAGTTCACAGCTCCATGATTTCAGTCTGAAACTTGTGTAGATTAAAATGATAAGATGTATATCATTTATACACACACATTTATAATATATGTGTACGTATATCATACAAACTATGTGGGATCCCTCTCTGGAGTTGACCATAAGTTTTCTTACCCACTCATTCTATTTTCCAAGCAGATCCTTTCTCTAGTCCCAGATTTGGTTAATGTATTTGCTCAAGTTGTGGCATCACCAGTTGAAACTGCTGAAGTAAAAGCACAAATTGGAAGAGCTTTTGCTCACCTGATTTCACTCTATGGCCAACAGATGCAGCCCCTTTTGGGTAACCTCTCCCCTGCTTATGCAAATGCCCTAGCCGCATTTGTTCCGAAAAGCTGATTCGTGGTGAGCCAGTGACTTGCCTTCTCGTTGCATTTGCTCCAGGAAGCTGTTCGATTGAGCCTGTGGATTGTGATTCTTCACCAATAGTTTCTACCTGCCTTTTTTGCTGAGATTCTTTTCCAATTCAAAGACCGTGGTGTGTTGTTCCCATGTTTTATAGATGGGTTGGCTGAAGTCTTGGAGGAAGACATCGTTCTATAAGGTAATGCCTGCGACCTAGGGTGAGAAAAGTAGCAAATGCCCTAAGAGGCTTTGAAACCTAATTTGCAAATTGCGTTAACCTTCTGTACGTGTTTTTGTTCATTCTTACAGGTGATCCTCCTCCTATTACCACCTCCATTTTTCAAGGCTGGTGATACTGCTTTTTCTTCTTCTTCCTTATTTTCATGTGGTAGCTTTTTCCCCCTGAATCTTCTTTACATTCTCCGGTCTGCTTTGAGCGTTCGTGTGCATTCTTTGATACTTTTATGTGCGTGCTTTTATTATTTGTTTGAGTATCATGGTTGTCCACTGTCGGGTTTCCATAGGTTTGAAAATTTCGCCTTTCCGCTCACAGAATTAGTGAAGATGATGCATACCCATAGTATATCGTCATGTGTAACGCAGCGTTGTCTATAACTTATTGCTTGGAGAATCAAATTGCCAATGGTAAAATTGGCGCTTTCGATTTTCGGCAGTCATAGCCACAAGTTTACTTTTGTGTTATTTAAGAAATGTGTTTTGATATGTACTAATTTTCAGTTGGGACTTGAGTATGGTTAATTTATGTTTTTCCATGGTTGGTAACTAGAGTCGATGGGAGCGACAACTAACCCATATTGACCGAATCCGAAAGGGGAGTAATTTTTGCACGCCCCTCTAAATTTTAGCTCCCGGTTCTCCTATTTGTTCAATCCAATGGTTAGAAACAAATAAAGGATGTGCGGGAGGTGAAAATGGCGCGCAAAAATCACTTTCCATACTAAATCGTTGTTATGTTGTGTAGACAGTTTGAGATAGAGGGAATGTGAGCACCATCTCCTTTGAAACAACAGGCTTATGGATTGATTCCATTTGGAAACAACACAGCACAGCATAGCAAGAATCATGCATACCAAAGTATAATTATTTGATACGAATACAACCTCGGTTCAACTCCGATAAACTTCGTATGGAAGTATTTATAGAGAACAAGATACGCGTCGTATTGAATAAGCAAAGGCTAAACCCACAAGAACAAGTGAACCTAAGTACGTGAAACTTTCCGTTACTATTTTCCAACATCCCCTTTCAAACTCATGCTTGTGGGGTCATGCTTCCCACAGTAGTCCTTGACCGAAAAATCAAATCCCACGGTGGACATATTTTCATAATAATATTCCAAATATTCCACTAGGTCTATTGGCTTATACTGCATGGGGTGGTCCTCGTCCGTAAGCTCATTTGGTACATATATCACTCCTTTGTTCCAAAAGAATTGTCCGAACGAGTATCTTACCTTATTTTCCTTCAAAACGACTTTGTGCTTACAAGATTTTATTCTGTCGTTACTCCAAACCTAGGCCAAATAAAACACGCATGCAAACAACATCAATAAAATATAGTTATCAAAAGTTTAAGTTAGGTTGTTAAACACACTTCATCTGTCCCCTTGTTCTTGAAACTTACATTGCCTTACACTACAAGAAAAAAACATGTCAAAGAAAATGATTTTTTTTTTTCGACACACATAATGCATTCAAAAATAGTCCCAATGGCCGCTTGATTTGTACTTTATTTGGTGGGAAGGCTCGGCCCCGATCGTCTTAACGATAAACGATATTGTCGTTGGAAATAAAATGGTTATTTTCGAGGGTATATATATATTCATGTTGTTGGAATTTGGTTGACTATTTTTTATGAGAAGTATGTCCCTCCCGATAATGCCTTCATATTTTTTAAGGATTCGTTAGGAATTGGTCTTTATAGTGTCTTTTTAATTCTTTTTATTAATTTAGTCAATTTGTGCACTTATGATTATTTTTCACAAATAAACTTTTCGGAGAATTTTTTATAGTCAAATGGAAGGAAGCTAAGAGGATTAAGATAGTTGTGTTCAACTTTCACGTTTTTTCATAAAGTTAAACGTTTCAGTTCTGCAAATCAATCCCGTAAAAGTTACATTCTCATTAATATTGTGCAACTATGGGAGAATGAAGATTTGAAGGCTTTTCCAATTTTTTCAAGTGTCGTGCCTTATATGCCTAGACATAGAGCTATAAGTTTCCTATTTTTCAGAATTCTACATAACTGAAGGTGGAACGACCCCAAATCTAGCATGAAAGATGGATGACATGTTCTCCAAGTCAAGAAGAATTCTTTCTTAGTTTGTGTCCAATATCGTTTTGGATTTTCTTTTTCTAGCCGAGTTTTTACCAAACCTTTTAGTGTTTTTTTAGTATAAATATATGTCCTATTATCTCTCTACATGTCACCATACACACAAATTTGTCCAAAAGAGAAAGGAGTGCTTAGGAGCACATCACCGTTGTTATTTCGTGTGCTATTTGTTCTTTTCATGACTTATTGTTATTATTTTGACTACGTGTAACTAAACACCCTTGCTAGGCAATGATGAAACCCTAATATGATGATCTAGTTTTCTTATTTTGCCTATCTTACGATTGCATTTTAATATGGGATTCTTAATCACCGTGCTTATTATCTTGACGCTTAGCTACCATCAAGATTCTTAATTGAGTTACTTGATGTAAATTAGACTAAATACTATAGCTAATTTGAGGCTTGCTTCTTGTGGTTGAGGGTTGTAATTCTTTTAGGGTAAACACCGTATTCCCAGAGTTTGCATGGTTTTCACAAAACATAATGACTTTTTGTATGTTCATAATTGTACTAAATGCCATAGACAAGTTGCATGTAGAGATATACGGGTGAGCCTAAATACCATATTAGTAGTTTATGAGTAAGGAAAACTATTCAACAACATCAATTGAATTAATCAACGGATAGGTAATGTAGAAGCTAGGTTGGATTACTAGTGGTGGATTTGATGTCCTAGTGCCTTCATATCTTAATTTTCAAATTTCATCATTGTCTTGGTTTAGTTTATCTTGTTAATTTTAGTTTTAATCAATCCTTAAATTCAATTCGTTTGTATAATTAAGTTTGGCGTAATTATTGGTTTAATTGGTTTTAACGCAATTCCTGCAAAATTGGCCTTGTACTTGCATATGTAAAATCCCACATCGCCCAGGGAAGTAATCCTTATATGTATATTCTCATATCTACCTAGCACGAGTGTCACATCCCGGCTCGGGACGGATCACTTCCCGGGACCGCTCCACCACCATAGCACGATATTGTCCGCTTTGGGCTTACCATTCCCTCACGGTTTTGTTTTTGGGAACTCACGAGCAACTTCCCAGTGGGTCACCCATCATGGGATTGCTCTAGCCCCCTTCTCGCTTAACTTCGGAGTTCCTACGAAACCCGAAGCCAGTGAGCTCCCAAAAGGCCTCGTGCTAGGTAGGGATGGGAATATACATTTAAGGATCACTCCCCTGGGCGATGTGGGATGTCACAATCCACCCCCCTTAGGGGCCCGACGTCCTCGTCGGCACACCACAACCAGGGTTAGGCTCTGATACCAAATTGTCACATCCCGACCCGGGGCGGATCACTTTCTGGGACCGCTCCACCACCATAGCACGATATTGTCCGCTTTGGGCTTACCATTCCCTCACGATTTTGTTTTTGGGAACTCACGAGCAACTTCCCAGTGGGTCACCAATCATGGGATTGCTCTAGCCCCCTTCTCGCTTAACTTCGAAGTTCCTACGGAATCGAAGCCAATGAGCTCCCAAAAGGCCTCGTGCTAGGTAGGGATGAGAATATACATTTAAGGATCACTCCCTTGGGCGATGTGGAATGTCACAACGAGGCCTTTTGGGAGCTCACTGGCTTCAGGTTCCATGGGAACTCCGAAGTTAAGCGAGAAGGGGGCGAGAGCATTCCCAGGATAAGTGACCCATCAGGAAGTTCTCGTGTGAGTTCCTGGAAACAAAACCGTGAGGGTGTGCTGGGGGCCCAAAGCGGACAATATCGTGCTACGGTGGTGGAGCGGGCCCGAGAAGTGGTCCCCCCGGATCGGGATGTGACAATTTGGTATCAGAGCCTAACCTTGGCCGTGGTGTGCTGATGAGGAAGTCGGGCCCCTAAGGGGGGTGGATTGTAAGATCCCACATCGCCCAGGGGAGTGATCTTTATATGTATATTCCCATATCTACCTAGCACAAGGCTTTTTGGGAGCTCACTGGCTTTGGGTTCCATGGGAACTCCGAAGTTAAGCAAGAAGGGGGCGGGAACATTCCCAGGATGGGTGACCCATCGGGAAGTTCTCGTGTGAGTTCCCAGAAACAAAACCGTGAGGGTGTGCTGGGGGCCCAAAGCGGACAATATCGTGCTACGGTGGAGTCGGGCTCGAGAAATGGTCCCGCCCAGTCCGGTATATGACAACATATCTATACTACTATTGAGTCGTGTGCTTACGAGTTAAAATTTGTTTAAGTTAATCTATTATTAGGTTAGTTTGAATATACATCAATGATTAATCACATTTTTAGAGAAGCCACATAACCACTTATTGTTTTGCTAATTTGGCACATACATTGCTAACTTCCGTCATGTAATAGTTCTAAGGTTATATATAAACTTCTGTTATCCCTCAAATAAAGCTTATTTGATTGACATCTTGTGATGACCATTTCATAACTTTTTTTTAACAATCCTAATCATTTATATTTTAATTCATTATTCATAAATTATCCTTTCCAAAAAAAGTTAAAAAAAAAAAAAGGCAAATCTAAAACAATTAAAAGATCCAATTGTAATCAAGAAAAAAGATGAATATAGTTATTCAAAGAAACACTTAAATGACTATCATTTAATCCAACGATCATATGATTTCGGATTTGGGTAATTTTTTAGAAGAATATATTTGAGAGAAGGCCTTAATGATAGATGGTTAAATTGTTGAAACACATTGAGAACTGAGCCGTACAAAAGGGATGCCTGAACGACAACTAAAATCCATGAAACTAAGGCAAGATTAATGAAAGGGTGTTGACGCACCTGAAGTCCATCACCAGCTAGGAATAATAATGATGAAGGCAGAGGATCATAACCAATCCACTCGTTATCCTTTGTGCTTATCTCAACACCATACGATTCTTGATGGAGTACGGTAGTAAAACACTTGTCTGTATGACTGTGTAGAACAGTTTCAGTTTCATCTGTCTTGGGTTCATCATATTTTATAAGTAGGGTAGTGGGCATGGTCGATTGAATGTGATCATCGTGGTATTTCTCTACCTTGTAGTTTTCAAATACCATTTTTGTCACAACTTGATTTAATTCTGTCATCACTTTTGAATACAGATCAGCACTCTCACTGCCCAAGATATAAAGAACAAATTATTATTATTAGGAAGAACAAGTATAACTGTTTAAGGACAGATTCGCATTAGCTTGTTGATAAAGAAATCGAAAGTGTTGATAGAAATCAAAAGTGTTGATAACAAAACATATAACAGTAAGTATCTAGATGTAGAAAAAACTGCTAAAACTATTTAAATGTGCAGTAATTTATACCGAAACTGGTCATTTCCTTCCGGCCAAAGTTGACATGTAACGTTCTTTATTTTTTCAGTGCTTGAACGAAATGACATGGATTCACGGGTAGGCAGCCTTACGTAACCCTCAACTAGAGGTTTATCCTGAGGAAATTGTGCTTTAATTTCGTCGGGGAAATCAAACAACTCGTTGAATGTCCCAAACATGGTGTCATTAAGCTCCCGTGAAACTTTGTTGGGAAGGACTGCCAGGAAACAGCCAAACTCTTCGAGAGCATTACAAACGTCTCTGCGTACTGAGAGCCAAGAACTTGTCCCTGACTTCCAGCAATCCTCTTGGGAGAAATCTACTACTGGAATTTTGGCCGCTGTTTGGGTCCTGGAAGCCATCTTTTTCTTCTCAGCTAGCTAACTGATAGGTTTTGAGGCTCTACTCTTAATGATATATATATATATATATATATATATATATATATATATAACGGCAAGCTGTATGCTACTCTCAACCAATCCAAATTATATCTGTACGTAGAGTAAAACATGTATATCTTTTTTCTCTTGTGTTGCACGCCTACTGACATAACCCCTCTATTTCTCTCCAATAATTCATCCAATTCAAAAACCCTCACCAACCCTACTATAAAAAAATGATGAATAGTAGCCACTGTGAAAACATGCAATTAATTATCAGATAACGGTAAGGGTGTTGGTTCATCGATCACCATCATCTGCGTGTTGTTTACTTCAGCACTATACGTACACTACTTTTAGAGTCCAAAATGGCGTGCGTGGCGGAGCCAATATATGGGAATCTGGGGGGCTTTGAATTTTTATATGAACCCTGTAGTTTTTATAATAGGTAGACCACTCTAGTTGGCAGGAGAAGAACGAATCTTGTTCAGCACACCGGGCGAGGATCAAATGATATTTAAAGATTACAAATATTTTTTCCCATCTGCCTCACCCATGACCCACCCACCCCCACCCGACACAACACCTCTCCATTTCTCTCCAATAATTCATCCAATTCTGAAACCCTCCTCACCGACCCTTATGTTAAAATGCTTGAAATAAACATGTTGGAATAATGGTAGGCTAGTCAATTTTCTTGTTCAAAGTTAGGCAAGTTAGGTTAGTCAAGCAAGTTAGGTAAGTTAGGCAAAATTAGG
The DNA here is from genome assembly GCF_041283825.1 of Pyrus communis. Taxonomy (NCBI): domain Eukaryota; kingdom Viridiplantae; phylum Streptophyta; class Magnoliopsida; order Rosales; family Rosaceae; genus Pyrus; species Pyrus communis. Next base: position 1,119,685 of record NC_142572.1, read on the forward strand.
CTTATGTTCTTTTTCTTCCCTATATATATGTTTCATCTTGTAATTGTTTTCATCAAGCAAATATACAAAGCCATCTTCAACACTTCTCTCTCATGGCTTAAACTCTAGAACCCATGAAACCTTAGCAGGTTCATATTTTATCATGGTATCAGAGCACCGTTTCTGGTGACTCTGAATACCCCACCTATCTTCAACGCTTCCGCACCACAATCAACAACATCGTCATCATGAGTGATTCAGGAACCAACACAAAACCATTAGAGATGGCTACTGATCTCTCGAACCCGTTTTTATTACACCCCTCTGATCAACCTGGGAACATCTTGGTAGAGCATTGGTTGTAAAGTCTCTTGAAATTTCAAGTATGCTCTGTGGTTGCAGTTTTGACTGATCTTCCACATCAGAAAAGATTTCTTGAGATTATTGCTGGTGCAATCTTCCACGAGGTCAACCATTCTAGGCATGGCCTCTCATTCAAAATGGGAAAGTCCCAACCACCCGCTCTATCTCCACCACTCGGATCAACCTGGTGCAATCCTCGTACCACAACCATTGGTGGAAGACAACTACAACACATGGGTTTAATCCATGAGTATGGCCTTAACGGTCAAGAACAAACTTGGTTTTGTTGACGGGACGTCAACAAACCAAGTGAGGATAATTTTGAGGAACTGCAGCAATGGAATCGCTGCAACAACTTTGTCACAACTACAACACATGGGTTTAATCCATAAGTATGGCCTTAACGGTCAAGAACAAACTTGTTTTTGTTGACGGGACGTCAACAAACCAAGTGAGGATAATTTTGAGGAACTGCAGCAATGGAATCGCTGCAACAACTTTGTCAAGACATGGCTACTAGGCTTCATGACAAAGGAAATTTCAGGGAGTGTCATCAACTACAAGGATGCTCGACAAATGTGGACCGATCTGCAGGAGAGGTTCTCACATGTGAATATAGTTCAGCTGTTCCATGTTGAGAACGAGATTCATGATTGCGTCCAAAACAATATGAGTGTAAGTTCTTACTTCACTAAACTTAAAAGTTTATGTGATGACGTGATACTTACAGGTAACAATTTGAGAGAAATTGAAGAGACTAAACTCTTCATTTCCCAACATTTTAAACTAAAGGATTTGGGAAAACTCAAATACTTTTTGGGGATAGAAGTTGCAAGATCTAAACAAGGGATTGCCTTGTGCCAACGCAAATATGCGTTGGAAATACTAGAAGATGCTGGGTTCCTTGGTGCGAAGCCCTCACAATTTCCAATGGAACCAAACCTGTCCCTTACACAAACTGATGGGACGCTCCTACATGATCCTTCTTCATACAGGCGACTCGTAGGGAGGCTGATTTACTTAACCATCACGCGACCTGATCTGACTTATGTGGTTAATTCATGGACAAGCCACGACAACCACACCTCGAAGCGGTGCAAACAGCTTACATACGGACCTCGAATCAACCTGCAGACTTGTTCACCAAACCACTAAGCTCTGCACAATTTGAGATCTTAATTAGCAAGTTGGGTGTCATCGACATTCACACTCCAACTTGAGGGGGAGTGTTAAAATGCTTGAAATAAACATGTTGGAATAATGGTAGGCTAGTCAATTTTCTTGTTCAAAGTTAGGCAAGTTAGGTTAGTCAAGCAAGTTAGGTAAGTTAGGCAAAATTAGGCTTATGTTCTTTTTCTTCCCTATATATATGTTTCATCTTGTAATTGTTTTCATCAAGCAAATATACAAAGCCATCTTCAACACTTCTCTCTCATGGCTTATACTCTAGAACCCATGAAACCTTAGCAGGTTCATATTTTATCACCTTAAACATGCAGTTATCAGATAACGATACGGGTGTTGATCAAAGGGCGTGAACTTCAAGGCTTTCACCATCATGGCATCATCTGCATGTGTTTGATATATATGGTTGAGCATGCAGGTTTATGTTCGAGTGACAATGGATTAGATATTTAGATCCCAACAACTTATTGCCACTTCCGGACCAAAATATTGAATCTGTGCCATGTAGATTATTTAGGAAGGTTGAATATTCTTGTGCTTATAGATATGAACTTTGATTTCATCTTCAAAGCTCACACTGCTTTACACACAGACACACACACAGACACACACACAGACACACATTTATAATATATGTGTACGTATATCATACAAACTGTGTGGGATCCTTCTATGGAAGCTCCGTGTGTATCGGGTAATCCTAGAAGGTGAACTTACTTGATCTTTTCTGTTTTTCTTGTTTTCTTATCCTTTTTCTTTATGAAGGTGACCATAAGTTTTCTTACCGACTCATTCTATTTTCCAAGCAGATCCTTTTGCTAGTCCCAGATTTGGTTAATGTATTTGCTCAAGTTGTGGCATCACCAGTTGAAACTCCTGAAGTAAAAGCACAAATCGGAAGAGCTTTTGCTCACCTGATTTCATTCTATGGCCAACAGATGCAGCCCATTTTGAGTAACCTCTCCCCTGCTTATGCAAATGCCCTAGCCGCATTTGTCCCGAAAAGCTGATTCCGGATGAGCCTGTGACTTGCCTTCTCGTTGCCTTTGCTCCAGGAAGCTGTTCGATTGAGCCTGTGGATTGTGATTCTTCACCAATAGTTTCTACCCGCCTTTTTTGCTGAGATTCTTTTCCAATTCAAAGACCGCGGTTTGTTGTTCCCATATTTTATAGATGGGTTGGCTGAAGTCTTGGAGGAGGACATCGTTCTATTCTATAAGGTGTGCCTGCGACCTAGGGTGAGAAAATTAGCAAATGCCCCAAGAGGCTACGAAGCTTATTTTGCAAATTGCTTTAACCTTGTATACGTGTTTTCTGTTCATTCTTACAGGTGATCCTCCTCCTAGTAGCACCTCCATTTTCAAGGCTGGAGATACTGCTTTTTCTTCTTCTTCCTTATTTTCATGCAGTATCGATTTCTCCCCGAATCGTCTTTCCGCTCTCCGGTCTGCGTGTGCATTCTTTGATACTTCTATATTTTGTTTGTGTATTACGGTTGTCCGCCGTCGGGTTTCCATAGGATTTAAAATTTCGCCTTTCTCCTCACAGAATTAGTTAGGATGATGTATTCCTATAACGCACCGTTGTCTATAAGTTATTGCTTGCAGAATCAAATTGCCAACGGTAAAATTGGCTCTTCCGGGTTTCCGGCAGTCATACTAAGACCAACTCTAATCCTTGGAGTAAAACTCAAATCTTAGGTTCTAAACCTATCTCAACTTGCTCCAACCCGTGGGCCAAATATGAGTTTTAATCCAAAACTTATTTTTGGGGGCAAATGTAGTGGGTTGGCCCACCATATATGTGTATATTTTTTTAGTTTTATATTTATAAATTTATTGAATTCAATGGTTAAAATCTAATATGATCAAATCTAACAATAAAGAGAAAGATCTAATAGCCCAAATTTATATCCAATGGCTAAAATAATTAAAAAAAAAATCTTTCATGTGTTTCATACCCTTTCATAGTGTTCTACAAGTTTCATGGTGTCAGTTTAGTGATTTTTCAATATTTATTAGAATCTAAATATTTTTAGGTTAAAATGTTCATAAAATTAATTTGGATAGTGCCAAAATAGAGTTAATTTCTTGATCTATTCATCTCCCAATCGGAGGATTTATATAGGAATACAAGCAATGATGATCAGGTATGAAACCAGTACAAGAAGTCATAAAAAACTGCTATGAAACTACTATATTAATTACAATGGATTTCACCTAATTCTTTAGCCAACAATGGCTGCTTCTTTAGTCAATAATGGCTGGATAAGTCTACAATGGCTGGCTGCTTAAGTCTACAATGGCTGGCTGCTTCAGTTAACACTCCCCCTCAAGTTGGTGCATAAATATCTCGAATGCCCAACTTGCTGAGTGAAAGATGGAAAATCCTACTTGACCCTGCCTTTGTTAAAATATCTGCTAGCTGGTCATCACTCTTCACATAAGGCAAGTTAATGGTACCATCAACCAACCTTTCCTTAATAAAGTGCCTATCCACTTCAACATGTTTAGTACGATCATGTTGAACTGGATTATGAGCAATGCTGATGGCGGCTTTGTTATCACAATAAAGATTTGATGGCTTTGTAGAATTGAAACCCAATTCTCTCAACAAAATCTTGAGCCATAACAATTCTTGCACGCCGTGTGCCATACCTCTAAATTCAGCTTCAGCACTGGATCTAGCCACTACATGTTGCTTCTTACTGCGCCAAGTAACTAGATTTCCTCCAACAAATGTAAAGTATCCAGAAGTCGATCTGCGATCAGTTACTGACCCAGCCCAATCTGCATCAGTGTATCCTTCAACTTCTTGATGTCCATTATTGGAAAACATCAAGCCTTTTCCAGGAGCAGACTTCAAATACCTGAGAATGCGTTGTACAGCATCCATGTGGGCTTCACTTGGCCTATGCATAAATTGACTCACCACACTTACAGCATAGGCTATGTCAGGTCGTGTATGAGACAAATAAATCAACCTCCCAACTAATCTTTGGTATCTTTCCTTGTTAGCCGAAACTTGATCAGGATAGTCTCCTAATCTATGGTTTTGCTCAATTGGTGTGTCTGCAGGTTTACAAGCTAACATCCCAGTCTCAGTTAATAAGTCTATAACATATTTCTTTTGAGAAAGAAAAATGCCATGCTTTGATCTTGCAACTTCAATACCCAAGAAATATTTCAAAGTACCCAAGTCCTTCATTTCAAATTCCTTGGCTAGATACATTTGAAGTTTTTGAATTCCCTCGACGTCATTACCTGTAACCACCATATCATCCACATAAACAATTAAGGCTGTAAGTTTACCTTTATCATGCTTAAGAAATAAGGTATGGTCAGCCTGAGTTTGCTTGAACCCATAATTTCTCATGGATTGAGCGAACCTGCCAAACCATGCCCTTGGTGATTGCTTCAATCCATACAAGGACTTTCTCAACCTGCATACTTTGCCAATATCACAAGTGGTAGTGAATCCAGGAGGAAGATCCATGTATACCTCTTCATCCAAGTCTCCATGTAGAAATGCATTTTTCACATCAAACTGTCGTAGAGGCCACCCCAGATTTGCTGCCAATGACATAAGAACCCTAATAGTGTTGATCTTTGCTACCGGCGCAAATGTCTCTTGATAATCAATGCCATAGGTTTGAGTATAACCTTTGGCTACCAATCTGGCCTTGTACCTCTCCACTGAACCATCAGCTTTATGCTTTACTGTGAACACCCATCTACACCCAATAGGTTTCTTGCCTTCAGGAAGTTTAACCAGTTCCCAAGTGGAGTTTTTTCGAAGAGCTTCCATCTCTTCAATCATAGCTTTTTTCCATTTTGGATTTTTAAGAGCATCCTGTAACTTATTAGGAATTGAGACTGATGACAATTGGTTTGCAAAAGCTATATAAGAGTCTGACAAGCGATGAGATGAAACAAAATTAGATATGGGATATTGAATACCCTTTGTAGAAGAATAACCATAACGAACAGGGGGTATCCCTCGATTTTCTCGAATAGGATAACGAGAAACAGACTCATGATGTGGTTCATTTGGATCAGCACTTAAAACAGACTCATGATTGGACTCATCAAATATAGTAGGCTGAAGAGAAGGAGAATGAGTGGTTACCTCAGGATAATTCGTATGAGTAGCAGCTGATTGGTCAGAGAGTTGGTCAATGAGGGGATCTATATGTGGGTGGTCTATCTCATCAGCACCTTTTTCTTTTTCTTTTCCTTTATCTCCCCTTTTTCTTGTCCTCTCATATACCTTCAATATTTTTCCACTCTTTGCCTCATCATTAGGCAAGTTTGGACCATCACCGGCATCAGACAAGTGTTCATCCGAAGAATGCATACCACCAATGTCAAGTGGCCACTGCTCTTCCTCCTTACTCCCCATCTCCCCCTGAAGAGAAGTGACCGAATCTCCCTCTGAAAAATAAGCCTCTTGTTCCTGAAAGGTAACATCCATAGAGACAAAAATTTTCCCATTGGGAGGATAGTAACATCGATACCCTTTCTGAGTAGCAGAATACCCAATAAACATACATTTGATGGCTCGAGGATCCAACTTATCACGATTTTGCATGTGGACATGAACATAGCAGACACAACCAAACACTTTTGGAGGAATATGAAGGAGTGAAGGAAGAGAATGATACTGGGAAAGGGTTTGGATAGGTGTTTGAAATTGGAGAACACGTGATGGCATGCGATTGATAAGAAAAACAGCTGTGTGAATGGCATCACCCCAAAAACGTTTAGGAACATGCATAGCAAAACATAAAGATCTAGCCACATCCAAGAGGTGACGATTTTTACGTTCTGCTATACCGTTCTGTTGAGGAGTATGTGGACAAGATGTTTGATGAATGATACCTTCTTGTTGAAAAAATGTTCCAAGTCCATAATTCAAATACTCTTTCCCATTGTCAGATCGAACAACTTGAATTTTAGCATTAAATTGGGTTTGAATCATTTGATGAAATATTGGAAAAACAGACATAACCTCACTCTTATTTTTTAGTAAGTATACCCAAGAAACTCGAGTGCAGTCATCAATGAAAGAGACAAAGTATTTAGCACCAGTATGAGTAGGAATATGAAATGGTCCCCAAACATCAGAATGAATAAGAGAGAAAGGAACATCACTTTTATTGGAGCTTAAAGGAAATGAGACACGATGATTTTTAGAAAAGATGCAAGTTTCACAATGGAAATTAGAAACCTTGACTTTAGAAAATAAAGAAGGGAATAGATATTGCAGGTACTGAAAGGAAGGATGTCCCAATCTTTTGTGCCATAACCAAATTTTTTCAGAAGCTTCAAATTGTTTAGCTTCCACTTGACAACTGTAACTTGTCTTCTCACAATCTGGTGGTAAGTCCAAGTAGTATAGACCTCCCCTCTCTCTACCATGACCAATCAACGCTTTCGTTCGAATATCCTGAAACCAACAATGAGTAGGAGAAAAGATGGCAAGACAGTTTAGTTGATTTGTGAGTTTACCAATAGAAAGCAAATTGTGAGAAAGATTAGGAGCATGTAAAACAGATGAGAGAGATAGGCATGGTGTTAATGAGATGGAGCCTGCTCCAAGCACTGGAGTGGAAATACCATTAGCAACTTTAACGGTATTTAAAGGTGGAGTAGTGTGAGAAGCAAACCATGAAGAGTTATTGGTCATATGGTCAGAAGCCCCCGAATCAATGATCCAAGGTTTATTTGGAGCACCAAATGTGGTGTTCAAGGCAAAACCAAAGTTACCTGCGTCGACTAAGGAAGTGGAAGCAGTAGTAGGAGAAACTGAGTGAGCAGATTGATCTACTCGAGGCACGGAAGGCGTTGGTGTAGACAGGTGTGCTTGTGATCCAACAATGCTTTTCTTTTGATTTTCCTTCTTTTGAACCCACCAATCAGGATATCCATACAACTTAAAGCAAGTGTCTCTAGTATGCTTATCCTTGTCACAATAAGTACACTTCCTTGTATCAGTAGCTTTAGATCCCCCTGATCGAGAATTCGAGACTCCACGGGGAAATCGAGACGGAGCAGCTACCATGGCTGATCCTTCCACTTGTGGGCCAACCAACATAATGGTTTGCCTACTTGCTTCAGCATTCACAAGAGCATAAGCAGCACGAACAGATGGCAAAGGTGTTTGAGTCAAAACTTGACTGCGAACATGATCTAAATGAGGATCAAGGCCAGCCAGAAAATCATACAATCTTTCTTCTGAAATTTCTGTCTCTCGAGCAGCAACATCATCAGCACATTTCAATTTTCCAGGACGTAAGAAATCTATTTCTTGCCATGTTTGCTGGAGTTTACCATAATATGCAGATAAAGGCTCACCATTCTGGCGAGTCGCCAGTGCTTGACGGCGAAGTTCATATAATTTTGATGCATCTTTTTCAATTGAGTAAGTTTGGGTAACAGCATCCCAAACATCTTTTGCAGTGGAGAGTCGGAGAAAAATGGCCCGCAAATCTCTAGTCATAGAGTTGAGAAGCCAAGATTGAACCATGGCATTCTCTTCCTCCCATATAGCATACGATGCATCGGCTTCTGCTGGTGCCTTCTTTTTTCCACTGACATAAGACCATTTGCCTCTGCCAGTGATGTAGATGCGGACCTTTGGGACCACGAGGAATAGTTGGACCCATCCAACTTGTCTGGGGTGATATGTAGAGACATATCATTTTGTGTAACAGCAGCTGAAACAGTGGTCTTGGAGTCACCCATTACTACTGCAACAAATTCTCTTTATTGAAACAATAGAGTCTCACTGAGAGGGATGCAGGAACAAAATGCAAGGAGGAAGAGGCAATGGCACGGGTTTGTTGGGTGATTCCAACGGGTATGGTTTATAGGGTATGGGGTAGTATTTAAAATTTTGGGTTTATAGGGTGTGGGTTCGTGGAGATATTGCAAATGGACAGAAGATGGGTAGAGATGCAGCGGAATGTATATGGTTAACAAGCTCAATATGGGTAGTGATGTTGGCAGATATGGCCAAAGAGAGATTGGATTCATATGAAAGTAGAAGGCCTGCTATTCTGCAGGTCTTATGGGGTAGATGGCAGTAGTGCCAGTAGGTTAATTAGAATAGAAACTCCTTTTGGATCAGAATGGCTCTGATACCATGCCAAAATAGAGTTAATTTCTTGATCTATTCATCTCCCAATCGGAGGATTTATATAGGAATACAAGCAATGATGATCAGGTATGAAACCAGTACAAGAAGTCATAAAAAACTGCTATGAAACTACTATATTAATTACAATGGATTTCACCTAATTCTTTAGCCAACAATGGCTGCTTCTTTAGTCAATAATGGCTGGATAAGTCTACAATGGCTGGCTGCTTAAGTCTACAATGGCTGGCTGCTTCAGTTAACAGATAGTCTACATAATTTTTTTATTTTATTTTTAAAGTTACTTTAAGAATCTTAAATTCATTATTTAATGATCTCAGACTAAAAATTTAAACAGAAGGATTGGAGCAGAAAACATATTTCTAGGTTAAAAATTTTAGGGTTTAACCCAATAGTTGAAGAAGGTCTAACAAGGTTCCATTTGTGTTATTTAAGAAATGTGTTTTGATATTTACTAATTTTCAGTTAGGACTTGAGTATGGTTAATTTATGTTTTTCCGTGTTTGGTAACTAATTCTAATGTCAAATGAGTTGATAGGAGCAACAACTAACCCATGTTGACCGAATCCGAAAGGGGAGTAATTTTTGCATGCCCCTCTAAATCTTAGCTCCTGATTCTCCTATTTGTCCAATCCAATGGTTTAGAAACAAATAAAGGATGTGCCGGAGGTGAAAATGACGTGCAAAAATCATTTTCCATACTAAATCGTTGTCATGTTGTGTAGACAGTTTGAGATAGAGGGAATGTGAGCACCATCTCCTTTGAAACAACAGGCTTTTGTATTGAGTCCTGCATATATACCAAAGTATATTACTTAACACGAATACAACCTCAGTTCAACTCCAATAAACTTCATATGGAAGTATTTATAGAGAACATGATACACGTCTTATTGAGTAAGCAAAGGTAAACTTACAAGAACAAGTGAACTTCAGTTCAACTTCAATAAACTTCGTATGGAAGTATTTGTAGAGAACAAGATACACGTCTTATTGATTAAGCAAAGGCTAAACCCACAAGAACAAGTGAACCTAAATACGAGAATTTTTCCGTTATTATGTTCCAACACCCCCTTTTAAACTCATGCTTGTGGCGTCATGATTTTGGTGAGAAGAAACCCTACCTTGTGCCTTGGACCAACAAAATCAAACCCCACAATATTCCTTGACCGAAAAATCAAATCCCACGGTGGACATATTTTCATAATAATATTGAAAATATTCCACTAGATCTATTGGCTTATACTGCATGGGGTGGTCCTTGTCCGTAAGCTCATTTGGTACATATATCTCTCCTTTGTTCCAAAAGAATTGTCCGAACGAGTATCTTACCTTATTTTCCTTCAAAACGACTCTATGCATACAAGATTTTATTCTATCGTTACTCCAAACCTACGCCAAATAAACCACGCATGTAAACAACATCAATAAAATATAGCTATCAAAAGTTTAAGTTAGGTTGTAAAACACACTTCATCTGTCCCTTTGTTCTTGAAACTTACATTGCCTTACACTAGAAGAAAAAAACATGTCAAAGGAAATGAATTTTTGTGTAGACACATATAATGCATTCAAAAGTAGTTCCAATGGCCGCTTGAATTGTACTTTATTTGGTAGGAAGGTTTGGCCCTGATTGTCTTAACAACAAACGATATTGTCGTTAGAAGGAAGGTTTTGCCCTGATCATCTTAATGATAAACGATATTGTCGTCAGAAATAGAATGGTTACTTTTGAGGGTATATATATATATATATATATTCATGTTGTCAGAATTGGTTGACTATTTTTTTATGAGAAGTATGTCCTCCCGATAATGCCTTCACATTTTTGAAGGCTTCGTTAGGAATTGGTCTTCAAAGAGTATTTTTAGTGTCTTTTTATTACTTTAGTCAATTTGTGCACTTATGATGTTTTTTTTATTATCATATATAGACTTTTCGGAGGATTTTTTATGGTCAATTGGAAGGAAGCTAAGAAGATGAAGATAATTGTGTTCAACTTTCATGTTTTTCCATGAGTTTTGCAAATCAATCCTGTGAAAGTTACGTTCTCGTCAAAATTGCGCGACTGTGGGAGAATGAAGATTTAAAGGCTTTTCCAAAATTTTCAAGTGTCGTGCCTTATATGCCTATACATAGAGCTACATGTTTCCTATTTTTCAGAATTTTACATAACTTAAGGTGGAACGATCCCAAATCTGGCATGAAAGATGGATGACGTGTTTTCCAAGTCAAGAAGAGTTCTTTCTTAGTTTGTGTCCAATATCGTTTTGGATTTTGTTTTTCTAGGAGAGTTTTTACCAGACCTTTTAGTGTTTTTTTAGTATAAATATATGTCCTATGATCTCTCTACATGTCACCATACACACAAATTTGTCCAAAGGAGAGATGAGTTAGGAGCACATCACCGTTGTTATTTCGTGTACTATTGTTCTTTTTCATGACTTATTGTTATTATTTACTGTGTGTAACTAAACACCCTTGCTAGGCAATGATGAAACCCTAATATGATGATCTAGTTTTCTTATTTTGCCAATCTTACGATTGCCCTTTGATATGGGATTCTTAATCACCGTGCTTATTAACTTGACGCTTAGCTACCATCTAAATTCTTAATTGAGTTACTTGATGTAAATTAGACTGAATACTATAGCTCATTTGAGGCTTGCTCTTGTGGTTAAGGGTTGTAATTCTTCTAGAGTAAACACCGTATTCTTAGGGTTTGCATAGTTTTCAAGATTTTCACAAAATGTAATGAGTTTCTGTATGTTCATAATCGTACTAAACGTCATAGACAAATTGCATGTAGAGATATACGGGTGAACCTAAATACCATATAGGTAGTTTATGCGTAAGGAAAACTATACAACAACATCAATTGGATTAATCAACGGATAGATAATATAGAAGCTAGGTTGGATTACTAGTGGGGGATATGATGTCCTAGTGCCTTCACATCTTAATTTTCAAATTTCATCATTGTCTTTGTTTAGTTTATCTTTTAATTTCTCTTTTAATTTTAATTTTAATTAATCCTTAAATTCAATTCGTTTGTATAATTAAGTTTGGCGTAATTATTGGTTTAATTGGTTTTAACGCAATTACTGCAAAATCGACCTCATACTTGCATATCTATATACTACTATTGAGTCGTGCACTTACGAATTAAAATTGGTTTAATTTAATCTATTATTAGGTTAGTTTGAATATACATCAATGATTAATCATATTTTTAGAGAAGCCAACAAGACCGCTTATTGTTTTGCTAATTTGGCACATACATTGCTAACTTCCATCATGTAATAGTTCTTAGGTTATATATAAACTTCTGTTATCCCTCAATTAAAGCTTATTTAATTGACATCTTGTGATGACCATTTTATAATTTTTTTTAACGATCCAAATCATTTACATTTTAATTTATTATTCATAGATTATCCTTTCAAAAAAAAAAAAAAAGGCAAGTCTAAAACAATCAAGAGATCCAATCGTAGTTAATAAAAAAGACGAATATAGTTCTTCAAAGAAACACTAAAATGACTATCTTTTAATCCAACGATCAATATGGTTTCGGATTTGGGTAATTTTTGGGAGGAATATCTTTGAGAGAAGGCCTTAATGATAGATGGTTAAATTGTTGAAACACGTTGAGAACTAAGCGCTACAAAAGGGATGCCCGAACGACATATCCATGAAGAGAGAGAGAGCTAAAATCCATGAAACTAAAGCAAGATTAATGAAAGGGTGTGTTGACGTACCTGAAGTCCATCACCTGCTAGGAATAATAACGATGAAGGCAGAGGATCATAACCAATCCACTCGTTATCTTTTGAGCGCATCTCAAAACCATACGCATCTTGATGGAGCATGCCAGTAAAACACTTGTCTGTATGATTGGGTTCACCAGTTTCAGTTTCATCTGTCTTGGGTTCATCATCTTTTAGAAGTAAGGTAATGGGTATGGTCGATTGAATGTGATCATCGTGGTATTTCTCTACCTTGTAGTTTTCAAATATCATTTTCGTCACAACTTGATTTAATTCTGTCATCACTTTTGAATACAGATCAGCACTCTCACTGCCCAAGATATAAAGAACAAATTACTATTATTATTAGTAAGAACAAGCATAAATGTTTAAGGACAGATTCGCATTAGCTTGTTGACAAAGAAATCAAAAGTATTGATAACAAAACATATAGCAGTAGGTATCGAGATGTAGAAAAAAACTGCCAAAACTATTGAAATGTGCAGTAATTTATACCGAAACTGGTCATTTCCTTCCGGCCAAAGTTGACGTGTGACGTTCTTGATTTTTTCAGTACTTGAATGAAATGACATGTATTCCCGGGTAGGCAGCCTTGCGTAACCCTCAACTAGAGGTTTTTCCTGAGGAAGTTGTGCTTTAATTTCGTCGGGGAAATCAAACAACTCGTTGAATGTCCCAAACATGGTGTCATTAAGCTCCCGAGAAACTTTGTTGGGAAGGACTGCCAGGAAACAGCCAAACTCTTCGAGAGCATTACAAACGTCTCTGCGTACTGAGAACCAAGAATTTGTCCCTGACTTCCAGCAGTCCTCTTGGGAGAAATCTACTACTGGAATTTTGGCCGCTGTTTGGGTACTGGAAGCCATCTTTTTCTTCTCACCAGCTAGTTAACTGATAGGTTTTGAGGCTCTACTCTTTAAGGATATATATATATATATATATATATATATATATATATATATATATATATATGTTGAACGGCAAGCTATATGTTTCTCTCAATTAATTATCAGATAACGGTAAGGGTGTTGGTTCATCGATCACCATCATCTGCGTGTTGTTTACTTCAGCACTATACGTACTCTGCTTTTAGAGTCCAAAATGGCGTGCGTGGCGGAGCCAATATATGGGAATCTGGGGGGCTTTGAATTTTTATATGAACCCTGTAGTTTTTATAATAGGTAGACTACTCTATTTGGCAGGAGAAGAACGAATCTTGTTCAGCACACCGGGCGAGGATCAAATGATATTTAAAGATTACAAATATTTTTTCCCATCTGCCTCACCCACCCACCCCCACCCGACACAACACCTCTCCATTTCTCTCCAATAATTCATCCAATTCTGAAACCCTCCTCACCGACCCTTAAACATGCAGTTATCAGATAACGATACGGGTGTTGATCAAAGGGCGTGAGCTTCAAGGCTTTTATCATCATGGCATCATCTGCATGTGTTTGATATATATGGTTGAGCATGCAGGTTTATATTTATAAATATTGCTTTTCTTACCCTTCGAAATGGCTGCAACATATTGCCACTTGCGGTCCATATGCTGCGAGTGACAATGGATTAGATCCCAACAACTTATTGCCACTTCCGGACCAAAATATTGAATCTGTGCCATCTAGATTATTTAGGAAGGTTGAATATTCTTGTGCTTATAGATATGAACTTTGATTTCATCTTCAAAGCTTGCATTGCTTCGCAGGACGCGATAGTGTGATATTCGAGTTCATATGCATAGTATGGAGATGCATGAATAAACAAAAAGGAATCTATCGCCTTCTAGTAATCGTTCAATAGAAGGAGACATCCCTTGGTCCACTTGAAGTTCCATCTCGGAAATCTCTGACTAGAGTAATTGTTGATCAAGTTTGCTTCAACATGAGATGCATCATGGTGATTATAGATATCTATTACTGTTGGCTTTAGTTGGAACCTAAGAGATCGCACACCTATGATAGCTCTAGCAACGTTAACAAGGTGATAATTAGAAATAATTAACTGGTAATTATATTGAATTAATTATCTAGGCTTGTTGGACATGATTTTAATTAAAATAAGCTTTGAGCTTTATTTAATTAAAAGGGGTTTAAGTCATAATCCTAAGTGGGCAAGTGAAACAGGCGTGTCGCATGGACTAAGCTCATGGCGTCAAAACCCTAAAAGGTGCAGCTACGGGGTCTATATATACCCCTTGTGTTCCTCTCATATGTCCCTAATGCTAAGTGCACTCAGTTTTGTCCCTTTGAGAAAAGAAAGAAAAATTAAGCCAAACATACATTTGTGCCGCCTAAACCCTATTGATCAAAGTGAGGGATATTGATGTCCCATTTAAATCAATCACTCCATCATCAGTTACTAGTTTATCAATGAGATACTCTTAGAAGCTCAACAATTGGAGAGCTTCACATGTGTTAACGCTCAAAATTAATAGGTCAACAAAGGCCAATATGGTCAACTGTTGATGGGCTTGGGGCAATGACTTTAAATGCTAGACAACGAGATTTAAATGGTTCACCTTTGAAAATGGGGTACGTCTACTATAAGGCTATGTATATATCTGATATGTGTTACAAGAGAAGTGCTTAGTAATAGTGTAATCCTTCTTTCTTTTTTGAATCCGACTCTTTACAAGAGGTACTTATCCCTCTTATATAGGCCTCCAAAAAGTCCAAAAGTCATGGCCCTCAAGTACTCCACTGCCATGGCATTAAGGGGCGTTTGTTTGCCTTCACTAGCTACTGGACTAGATTGGACTAACTATTAGTCCAGTCCCATATTTGTTACCATGCGGGACAAACATTAATGGGATTAGCATGGACTCGCCCAGACTAATAGGGTCGCTAGAGGTTCTTAGCAAGTCCCCCAAAAAACCATGGGACTAGCTATAAGACCTTGGATTTGTCTCTGCTATGTCCTCTCTCCGGCTAGAAACACCATCAAACCATCAACACTTTCTCCCTCTCTCCTCATCTTGCTCAACTGCAACCACCAGACCACCACCAGACGACAATCACCAAAAGCTCGACGTCGATCTCAGCGTTCGCACGCGAAAGCATACCAAATGCCCAAGTACCAGTTAGGGTTTTCGTCCGTGGTGGGGAAGAAGCTGAGAAACTTGTGAAATTTAGTAGGAAGTTGTGAAATTTGGTATTTGAATATTGTGATCTGTGAGAAACTTGTAAAATTTGGGCTTTATGTTTTGTGATTCATGAGAAGCAGGAGATGGGGTTTGACGGGAAAAGAGGTAGAGGGAGAAGGAAGAGAGGGGTTTCACGAGAGAGGGAGATAGTTCTAGAATAGTTAAAGACAAAAAAAAGAAAAAAAGAAAAAAAGAAAAAAAAAAGAATTACTTTTTATTATTCTGCTTATAGTCCGATACTACACTACACGCATTACTAAGTTAGTCCAACTTAGTCTATTCTAAATCAGTCCAACTTAGTTGCTGAAGTTAGTCCAGTCCGAAATTATCTGGTGCAACAAATGCATTCTAAATGAACTAAATACACAACCTAATTTACTGGCTATTCCTCCAACATCGATCTTATTGACAAGTGGAAGCAAAATGATATTCAGGGTTGATTTCAGCACATCGGGCGAGGTTCCAATCATATTTATAGAACCCATGTTGACCAAATCTCAAAGGGGAGTAATTTTTGCATGCCCATCTAAATTTTGGCTTCCGGGTCTTTTATTTGTTCAATCCAATTGTTAAAAACAAATGAAGATTGTGCGGAAGGTGAATAAAAATATTGTGCAAAAATCATTTCCCATACTACACCGTTGTTATTTTGTGTAGGCAATTTGAGATAAGAGGGAGTTTGAGCTCTATCTTCTCCTTTGAAACAACAGGCTTTTGGATTGATTCCATTTGGAAACATCCACCAACACACCAACACACCAACACCCCACAGCACAGCATAGCAAGAATCATGCATAACAAAGTATACACCACAATTACTTAAGAAGAAGAATTGCTTAGGGTGCTCCTGATAACTATTTGGTTTTTTTTATTATTTTATTATTTTTTATTTTTTTTGGGAATTTTAATCGGCCCTTTAAAATTCTAATGACTCGATATCATCTCACTTTGTTTAGATTCTATTAATTTCGTCAAAGTTGGTGTCCTGGCTTAAAAAAAAAATATGTGGCTTCCAAGTGGAAGTTTAGAAGGGATCCAAATTTCCCTCACATTTAGTCTCATCCTATTTGAATAGTTATGATTGAGTTACATTAGTATTTTGTGTTAACTTCTTTATAGAGAGAAAAAAAGAGGAAGATAAAAAAACATTCGTCTGGGGCTTAATTTACCATTGAGTTAGAATGACACTCTCAAACCATTCACAACTTGCCATGCGTTAAGCATTATTGTATTAGTATAATTTCTTATTTTCATTTCATATCATAACTAAAAAATTAGTTATGCCAACATCTTTCAGATTTTTAACCATGACAAGTGGTCCAATGAAAAAGTGAGAACAACAGCTTCCTAAAGAAAATAATGGGAGGTCATGGGTTCGATACTTGGCACGCAGTGAATTTGCTTGATCGTAGCCACAAGTAGGGTGCAACTTCTAACTAGCCTTCTTTGGATCTGAAAGGAGTGGATAACAGTGGTTCGCCACCTATCCCCCTTTTTAAGAGAAAAAAAAAAGTTAAAAATGTAATGGAAAAGTTAAGGAAACTTTAACGAAAAGCTCCCGGTACTGTTCACTTTTTTTTTTTAAAAAAAGGTTTATTGACATTTAGTATTACAGTCTAGTGGTATTCTTCTTCACTTTTGAGTGAGAGGCTTAGGTTCAATTCTCGCTAAATGCGAATTTAAACCAAATCATTGCTAGCCCATTGTAAGGGTTAGCCCACTCTCCCACTTTCTTAGCATAAATAATATTGTTTGTTAAAGTTATACTACCGACTTTGATGATTACACCACGTATGTCTTTTTACAACATATGTGTAGATTACTACTAGCATACAACGTCCGAATTACAAGGAGAAATGTACTGTAACGCTATAATCGTTCAATATTATATTACAAGGTAACGTAATTATGGTAAGGTTATAGTTAACAACACATAATGGTTTTATTATGGGATGTGATATTAACATATCCCATTTTACTTCTCACACATTTTTTTAATTTTCAACTGTTGGATTGGATGAATTGAAGAAGATCAACAAACAAAAATTATCAAGGGATGTGTGAGAAGTAAAATGTGATGTGTGGATAGCACATCCCTTTTATTATTACTATGACCAAGTCGCTCGTTATGTTGTAGATGTCCTTTACACTGTCAAGGTAGATTATTATACTTAAACGTGATTAAATTACAATACCAACGTTGATGATTATTATATCATGGACGTCATATTATAGTATAGATGTAAGTTAATACTAGGAGGTGTCATGAAATTACACAATATTATAGTGGTGTTACAACATGATGTTAACATTCAACGTCTAAATTACAATAGTAGGATTACACTATAATCGTTCATAGTTATACTCTAAGTATGCATAATTATAGTAATGTAATTTTTTTTAGTAGAACAATATATTTTACACTAGGGGAGATGAGAGTTCAGAAGCCACACAATACGGTTCAGAAGCCATATAATAGACAACCTAATTTGGCATCGAATCGTCATCCACGAGATTCGGACAAAAAATCTCTCACTTACAAGTGAAGAGGAATACCATCAGATCATAATATGAGTGACAATTATAGTAATGTAATTAATTATGTAAAATGGCATTGGTATTAAATGGTACTGGTTCCCTTCGTTATTGTATGAGAAATTGGAGCAATAGCTCTTGAATTTTGGTCCAATTGGAGCTTTGGTTAATGAATTAAAAATCTGTGAGTATTAGTCATGATTTTATTATAGGGAGATTATATTTACACACCTTAAATTATTTTTTCCACATTCTTTTAATTTTTAATATTTTTCTATTAAGTGTTAATGGTGTGTAGAAAATATTAAAAAAATTTAAAAAAGTGTGGGAAAAGTAATTTATGGTGCGTGAATATAATCACTCTTTATTATAATGTGTAGCAGTGACCCTTTTAGCTAACTTCATTAGAATTTTCATTCATTTTTTGTCCCTTTAAACATCTTTATTTTGGATGAAAGTTCTACTAGAGTTAGCCAAAAGAATAATTACTCCACGTTATAACAAATTCCGGGATCAATACTAATAACTATTTAGTTGCAAAGATCAAAACATTAATTGAGCTAAAATTGAGGACCATTACTCAATTACATTTTTATCAGGATTGACATTTTAGTGATGTGATTTTTAAGTAACCATACTGGAATTTTTCGTTAAAATTCTGTTTATTATATCGTAATATATCGAGACGAAAAGAACAAGGGAACCAAACACTGTAAATTTGGAGGGGACGATTGGAGAACCAGAGAAGAAGAGGAAGATGAAGAAGAGGACAGTGTACGCTTGGGGAGTAGCCATTCTTTGCTTTGTGGTGTTGATGATCGTCACTCCTGCCATCCCCCAGTCTCAGGCTTACCACGATTTCGCTGACCAACGCGAGTTTTTCGGTATCTCTCTCTCTCAATTTAGTTACACACACACACACACACACACACACACACACACACACACACACACACACACACACACACTGCAGTGTTCGTGCTCTGTATCTCTAACCATTTGTGATTTCATAGACTAGCTCGTTCTGAGATTGGAAATTGAATGTTAATTTTGCCCCTTTTTGTAATCAGAAGAGGGTTTTGTTTGGGGTATTGTGGAGGCAATCAAAGTTTGGTTGAGATTGAAATTAGTTTGTGGAAGTAGATGGGTTTCTGATAAAGTACTCTAATTAGTGAAATATTTAGTTGGTAAAGATTCACAATTTCATTTTTTGTTTAAATTTTCTGATTAGCGAATTGTAGTTATTTTGTAAATATATGGTAATGGAAAAATTAGATTTTTCAATCCGTGCTTATGTCGTAATGAAGGCTGGAAATTGCAAGGCAGTGACTAAGCTAAGCGGTGCATAATGGATCACGGCTTTTAGGATTAAATCATAACATGTATGACTATGAGCAAAGTCATGAACCTGTAGTTAGTGCAGAAAAGAAATTCGTGAGAGATGACTGAAAATTGGGCTTTGTTAGTAATTTTTCTTTCCCCGTTTCAAATTCAGACTGATTTTCTAGGTTGATTTGATAAGGTTTTAGTCAACAGCTCAGAGTCAAACTGAAATGTTGATTATGATTCATACTTCGAATTTGATAGTAATTTGAATTTGTAATAGAGTTTTGTTATTTTTAAGGTGCGTTTGGTTCTACTGTGATTCAGTGGGTTGTGTGCAAAAGAAAGATTTTAGCATAACTGATACTAAACACACAACTTTAACTTATGAACTCATGACTTTGTGGTAAGCTTGCGATTCACTTGGGTATTGGCAAACGTACTGTTTAACTTATTCTAGGATATGTTAAGTCTCACCATTCTTTAAGCTTGATCATTATTTAATGCCTTTGATCTTTTTTCTCCATTGTACTCAAACTGATATCTTCATTTCATTTCCAGGTATTCCAAATACACTTAACGTGGTTTCAAATTTTCCTTTTCTTGTTATTGGTCTCATCGGTCTTTTCCTCTGCTATTACAAGGATTATTTCAAGTTCAGGTACTGTGGTTCTTTAATTTGGGCAAATTACAATGCCTTGAATGGGGTAAAAGCTTTATTGTACAATCGGTGATAATTTTTTTGTTGTTTTAAAAATAGCTTGCGAGGAGAGCTTTGGGGTTGGACATGCTTTTACATCGGCGTAGCTGCTGTTGCAATTGGATCATCATACTATCACCTGAAGCCAAATGATGCCCGTCTAGTGTGGGACCGCTTGCCAGTGAGTTTGGTTTTGCAATGGAATACAGCTGTTATATAGTATCAACTAATTTTTTCATTTTTTGATCAGTGAATATCAACTGCTGTTAAGATGTCATATTTTACATCGATTAAAATTATATTTTTTCTTCATGACAACTGTAGATGACAATTGCATTCACATCGATCATTGCAATCTTTATCATTGAAAGGATTGATGAGTGGAAGGGAACAATTTCCATCATACCTCTACTTTTGGCGGGTGTAATCAGCATATTGTATTGGAGGCAAGCACCATACTTAATTTCCTTTGGTGATAATGATTACTTTTTCTTGAGCTCTATTTCTATTGTTGTCACCTGGATTCCTTCATTTTATGTACTGAAGTATACTTTCTGGAGTATGGCTAGTTTTCCGTACGAAATGAGTTTGGCTTTTGTATGCTGTTTTATTGGCACGCAGTGAAATTGGGATTGTATAGTTATGAGAGAAATAGGCTCTTGGTACTTATATCACTTTTCGACTTAGGCTGAATACAGACATATTTGGGAGTCTATGGTGTACCCTTATATCAAAAATGAATTCCGTAATTTCCTTCCACAGGTTCTTTGATGACCTCCGTCCATATGCTATGGTCCAGTTTCTTCCTTGCATTGCCATTCCTCTGATGGCTATCTTGTTGCCCCCAATGTACACTCATTCCACATATTGGCTTTGGGCAGCAGGTTTGTTTCTATGTTCCTTTGTGATTTTCTAAAATTTTGTACTGTTTTTACTGTGTTAGTTATGAAATCTTCCCGTTATTGCAGGATTTTATCTTTTAGCTAAGGTGGAAGAAGCTGCTGATAAAGTGATCTACGATTGGACTCATCATATTGTCAGCGGGCACACCCTTAAGCATTTGTGCGCTGCAATGGTTCCTGTATTCTTGACACTTATGCTTGCAAAGAGGACTGTTGAACCAGAGAGGTATGTCTTATTATCCCTTTTAAGTTAAATAAATTTTTGTTTCATGTATTGATACATGAGATGTCGTAAAAGTAAGCATCATGATGGAATTGGTTGAACTTTTCCGCATCTGTTTAGCTTGGATGCACATTCTACATACATGTGCATATTAAATTTATAAAAGTGACTATATCATGCTTAGATGCTTCCACATCTACGATATTTATTTGCCTTCCCTGTTACACACTCGTTACTGGTGCATATGGCCTGATGTCATCTCTGGTTTTTTGTATTTATGGAGTTGAACACCGCCATGGGATGGTTCAAACAAATCATTCTTTCAAATTTACGGAAAATTGATAGTGCCTTAATTGGCAAGTCAAATCTGTCGTTAAAACATGCCTTTCTGCTAGATTGGTCTGATATATTTGCGAGAACCAGACATAAATGTACAATATGTTTACTTATATTTTCAGCAGATGCTGTTTCTTTTTTGTTTTTTGTTTTGTTTTCCGAGTATTGTTCCGTCAGGGTTGATTCCATTTGAACCTGCAAAGGAAATGTTCAGATAGCCCCAAACACCATACGTTCATTTAAAGACCTACCTGGTTATGTACTCATTTGATTTGACCCTTGTAAAAGTTTACTAACATGAGACAATGTGCAGGCAAAGTTTGCTCCAGGTTTGGAAGATTTCCTGGACTAATTTTAGGAAGAAAGATGGCACAGTAGAGAGTGATGGCACTGTGGAGAGTTACACGTGTACCTACTCAACAGTTCCGGTTGAGGAATCACGATAATCTTGGTTTCCGATTCCTATTTCATTACGTAGAAGATAGCTTTTCACCTGTATTTGGACAGAACACAAGAAAGAAAAAGAAAACACAGCCGCACACTGACCTGCTTGTTGGCGACACTCAACATGTAAAAACGATAATTGTAGGTTTGCTTCGAAGTAACAAAGGTATCGACACTTCTCATATAGTATATATAGAATTGGATAATCATACCTAGTGATTTCCGCTGTGTTCATAGTGAATGTTCTGGTTTCCTGTGGTTCATGATCAATGTTTGCTATCTTTGCATCGTGTTTTCTGTTTACATGGATGAAGGTTTTTGTTCGGAACGTGTCGTGTTTATAAGCCGGGCGGTTTTTGTTCGGAATGTGTCGTGTTTATAAGCCGGGTTTACGTTCAGATGTGTGCGCGCATGACCAAAATGTTTTCGCACTAAGCAATGCTTGTTTTACCATCACTTGTCTCTGGTGCTGTGCCTCCACAGCCGACAAGAATTTGGTGGTTCAGGAACTTCGGTTCGGTTTGGTAACTTCAGTTCAGTTCGATTGTGGCACCTCTAGTGGTTATGTTGCCAAACAAATTGTTAATTAATAGGAGAGATTTTTCAGTGTGCTCGAAACATGGAATGATATGTCACATGTTAGGAGGGAAACATGGAAAAAATTTCCTTCAATTGTTTGATGTCATACATGGTGTGTACTACCTCATGTTCTGGATACACTGAAAATTTTCTAATCAATGAAGCTAAAGATTTTCAGGCAGAATAAAAAGATATTAACCAAAATTTCATCCGAATTCCCAAAAATACAACACTTTTTGTCATACGTACTTTCATTCTGTAACTTCAAATTTACATTATGAAAAATGCAACACTCTTTGTCACGTGACATTTCATTCTTTAAATTTGCATTCGCCTCATAAATTTCTTTTTTTCTAAGTAGCCGGTTGATAATTATTTTATCTTTATGGTGTATCAAAATTCAATGGTTATAAAACGATATCTAATTTTTTGTTTTTCTGGTTGGAAATGTAAAACAGTTGTTCATCAAACGGGCCCATTAAAAAAAAAAAAAAAAAAAAAAAAACAAGAATTTTCAAGTATCCGAAGGAGCGGGAAATATTCAGTTCCATTTCCGCTTTCTATCCCTTGAGCCTTTTCTTCCGTCGCCACTCGCCGCCAGTACCAAGTTTGTGAAAGATTTAGGGAGGGAAAGAAATGTCGAAGTTTGAGTACCCGAAGCTTACTCGCTCCGACATCGTCACAATCCTCGCCGACGCTCACATCGTCGCTATTTCCGACCGCGATCTCGTCAACCCCAACCCTGATTTCGTCGCCGACCTCTACACCCGCATCCTCGTCTCCCTCGACTTCTTCCACGAGTACTTCTCTCTCCTTATACCCTCAATTTCCCGCTAATTTTTCCACTCCGTTAGAAATTCAAATCCCTAATTTTCGTGTTTTTAAATTTCAATGGGTATATGGGGATTTGCATTTTCCAGTAATTTTTCGTATTTTCAGTAGTTAAAGAGATGGGTTTGGACCCGGTTTGATTCATGTTCGAAGCATAATCGATTATGTTTAAGAGCCGTTTGATAACCATTTTGTTTTCAATTTTTAATTTTTATTTTAAATTGTGAACTCGTTTGGTAACTAACAAAATGAATCAAACAGCAGCTTATTTTTTTTCAAAATTTTATATTTGGTACTGGAGAAGCGAGAGTCTGAGCTTCAAACCTTCATGGGGTTTCTGATTTATGCAGGGAAGATTTTGGGCAGGTTGAGTTTTCGGCCTTGGAGCAGCTCGAGAACCCTGATTTTCACATGGACTCGGCCCGGACCATGAAGCTATACAACAGAATCAAGGAAGTGGTGGCTTTAGTAGATTGTCCGAAGAGATTTACCTTAAAAGATCTCGTAAAACCTGAGACGGATCGGACTGAATATTTTGTCAGTGCACTTCTCAATTTCTCTCTTCACAGGTAAGATTTGGTGTCGTTAGTTATTCGTTTCAAGCAAGCACAAATCAAGCTTCTCCTGAAGGACAATAGTTCTTCCCATTTCGAACATAATGGAAAAGAGAACATGTTTCACATATGAAAAGCTCAACTGTCTGGTTTAAATATTTCTATCATAATTGCTTCTCACACATGATAGCTGTTTATGTTACATATCAGAGAGACAAAAATGAATATCCTTACCCAAGTCGTGGATCAATTAACTGACATTGATGAGCGACGCAAAGGATGGGAGGATAAGATTTCCCAGGTAACTTTAATATAAAAAAAGGTTCCTTTAATAAACTAAAAGGTTTAATGTCGAAGATGTGTCAATTTCACTAGATTTTTGTGTTGTAGTTCAATGCAGAGATTGCGGACTACAATGAAGCAAGAGAAAAGGAGTTGCCTCTTGTTCAAGAGGTAGATGCAAAAGTTAAAGAATTGCACCAAACCGTTTCAGGCCTTAACAATCAGCAAAAGTCACTGAGAACTTCTCGTCAGAAGTTGAAGGAGAAGATTGGAGAAATAGAGGAAAAGGTTAGATTATTGACTGCTTGGCTAACTCGTATATGCTCTAAATAACATAAAAATACACAAATAAAGTTTAAACCCTGGTAGTTTAGCTTTTGAAATTGCTGCAGATTAAGTAATTGGTAGTGTTGAATTGTTAAGAATTTGACAAGAAGCATATTTAAGAGGTGAGTTATTTTGTTATGAAGATTCACAGGCAGGCATTAAAAGAACTATAAAGTAAAGTGTGAGATTAGAATAAAATTACTCGGGTCCTCTTTACTCTTTGTGACATCCACCAAACGTAAATTAATGATCTTCCACTCTGGTGTTTGTTAGGCTGGGTTTCTTATTCTTGATGGGGCCCTTTATTTGACTGAAATTGGGCATACTATTTGTCTGATTTAACTGCAACTGTTTCCATTGTCCGTGGGTGCGTGTGCATGTGGTTGCTCCCCAAAACTCTAACCTTATGTATGTAGGAGGGAGAGTAGATCAATCCTTCCGAAGTGTTAGGATTGAAGAAGGGATACAACAGAAATGTTTTAAAACTTCCTTTTAAAGTACAACTACTCCCACTGCTTATTTTCTTTTCTTCAGTTGAACATGGTATCAAGTCTCTAACATTCTCAGAGATTATTCTTTATTTGTAAATGTTTCCTCATTTAATAAAATTCTTTTTCTCTTAAATGATGCCATGTTAAATTTTGATTTATTGTGATCAACTCTTTATGCAGATGTATTTAATTATAAATGTATGTAATCATTCTTCTGGTTTGTTCCTTTTACTACAGGTTTCGAGTGCAGAGTTTTCCTTGGTACAAAGTGTCCAAGAAAATGCAAATTTGCGCTCAAGAATTGTTCAGTCACCAGATAAATTGCAGGTATCTTCGCTTCAAGTTCTATTTTCTGAATGACATTTCACCAAATAGTATTACCACATTCCTGTTGATTGCATCCCTACTCTAGGTGTTACAAGGCTCATGAAGTTTTTCTAGTTTTATTTGCTGTAGTTAAGCAATTTGCAGATTTTATATGGTCATGCTTTGGAGATCCATATGACAACCTTAACTTGCTACTGACCATGATAGGCAATGCAATAATTTGAGATAAGATTATTAAGTAATTTTTGCTACCTTTGCCTTATTCCATTGCAAAAATATTGGCAAGTAGTACAACATAGAGTAACTTTTTCTTCAAGATAAACCTTGCAAGGCCTTACAAGAAGTTGGGCCACTCCACCATTGCCTATCGTTTTTAGTGTGGAGCCTCAATTTCCTTCACACTACTATATTTCACAGCTCGCCATGGAATCATTTTGGAAGAATTGTTGTAATCAGAATATTTATAATACCTGCACGAATTGGATTGCCATTCGATTACAATTCTACAAAAACTGCTAATAACAAATAAATCGTTGTACCCTTTCGACTCCCTTATAGCCCTGTTCTCCTTTCACTTTCTAACTTGAAATTTTTCGTAAGTATTTGTTGTGTTACCTGTTTACCTATGATACTCGATTTCATCTTATGGGTTTTCCTAACGAGGGTTTAAAATTACTTGTTTCTGTACCTTACTAGGTAAAATTAAGGCTATTATTTTGCCAATGGTGGTCAATGTTTCTTTACTTTTCTTTCATTGATTGCTCACCAGAGTTTTGCTCGTTTTGCAACTAAAAGAAATGATTTGTTTTTTGGGCTCACAGAGGGCTTTAGAAGAGAAGAAATCAGTTCGTGAGGAGGCGAAAAATGCTGAAAGGTCAGCGAAGCAATCTTTTGAGGAGAAGACCGCTGTTGATGAGGTTTATGCAAAGGTAATCTATTATGAAATGCAAAGTTAATTTTTTGTTACAATTCTTCATTCTGTCCTTTTATTTGTTGATCCAATTCTGTAAAGTTATAAACACTGTTTTATCTGTATCTACCAAAAGTTGTATCCTGATGATATCTTGCATATCCAGAAATGTTATAATCTTTGAATGTAGGTAGGTATTCAACATTTTTTGTCAGAAATGACTATTGATTACAAAAGATTTACGCTTTGAAATTAAAGATAAAATTGTATGCGTGGTGATCAATAGCTCCAATCATTAACAACTTCGAGGAAATGCTTACGTGATTGCATCTTTTCTCAATCCAGCATATAAAAATACAAACAGCCACTATTTTAGATGAATCTACAAATAGTATGCTATTGATCTCTGGCACCCAGTCTTGATCCATATATGATGCAATATGTCCTGATACGATTTGCTGAAAATAGATGATCACGAAGATGCAATTTAAACAATTAGTAAGTTGATGGAAGCAATACAAAAACTGAAAATTACATGTTAAAAAATAATTTGTAATTTAGTAATTGCTGATGTGTGTGCATGCCAGAAATATATCAAAAAACATGTGTTCGGCATCCATGAAAGGATATACTTTAGTATAATATAACATTGTAAAGTTTTATTGGTCAGGTCTCTAAGAAATTGTCAAAGCACTTGGCCCAAATGCAGGCTATACAGGAACAGGTATGAATACCTTAATTTTGTATCCTTTAATGATCTTCGTAATGTGAAGTCCTTGTTGTAGAGTGTCTTCTATTCATGAGAGAAAACATTCTTTGTGATAAAGGAGTTTCATTGTCGACATTCTTATTCATGCAGTGCAAGTGGCATTGCTTTAAATTTATTCTTTCAAAACGTTCAATTGTTTAAATATTAGGTCAATTCTGCTAAATCAGTCGACAGAGACGTTAAAGCTGTAAAAGCTAAACTAAGTGATGATGGAGTTGTAAGCAAGTCTCTTCAGGCCAAACTGGTTGAACGGGAGGGAAAAGGTAGATTCACAAAACTATGTTGAATCTCTTTCTAACATACCGATAGGACTTTTATCAAAAGAAAAAAATGGAGATAGTGATAAATGTTGGGATAAATTGATAGCGGTTCTACAAAGTTCAGAACTCTTTTTGTCTTTCTCCAGTGGAACAGTTGAATGAATTAAAAAAGCAGCTAGAAAGAGAGAGAGATGTAAAGTTTGAGGAGGCTTCTAAAGATTTGAATAATGCGGAGCTGGAGGTGGAATCTAGGAGGCGTGATCTAGAAGCAAGGCAAAAAGCTGTTGAAGCTGCAGTGGAAGAGGTATTTTCTGTGTTGTAGATTATAAATAGCGAGCTACTCTCATTCAATCTGTTGTACAAATTGATATTTAACCTTTGCAATTGGTAGGTGGATTCTATCACTTCAAAAACAGCATCGATAAAAGAAGCTGGAGCAGCTGATCAGAAAGAATTAGCTCGTAAATGTGAGGAGATCATGAAAGAGGTACCCTACCATGCCACTCATTGGTTCCCTTCCGTGCTCGGCTGGCTTTAGGATTACTGAATTGTATTTTCCTCCACCCTGAAACATTGTTTCCTTTCCTTGCAGTTCCACCAGTACCAGAACTCAATTAGGGTCCTGCTGCTGGGGAGCCAATAGTTCGTTGAGCACGCAGCAGGTTCTTTTGGATTTTGTTGGCCGGTTTGACTACAGAAAGTAAGCGTCGTGCATCTCTAAACAAATGAGCTGCAGAAAGTCAAGGTATATATTTTCCAGTTGTGTTTGGTTTGCATGTATATTTTCCAGGGACGTACTTTGTGTTTGTAATGGGTGTAATTGTTTAGGAAGGCACAGAAATGAACAATACTTCGGTGCATTCCCAGTAGCATCTCCTTGTCTCCACTCCAGTTGTGATTAACGAATGTTCACCATGCACGTCATACTCAGAATTGATAATTTCCTGAACCCCAATATAAAGATCATCTTTGTAAAAATATTAATCAATTTGGAGATCGTTTGGTAATTTGAGTATGTAAACGTTGGTTTTGGGAACAACTAAATAATCTCCAATTTGGTTGCTTCTTGTGTGGATGTTTTTTAAAGAGAATTACTCCAAAGTGGTCATTACAACCTCTTTTCTTTTTAGAACGATTAAATGCGTGATGACTTTTTTGTAGTGCGTATAGTGAGATAGTGATCAAGAGCATCTCCAATAGGATATCCTACTTTAGGGTCTCTACCACCACTCTTGAGGACTATTTTAGGGGCTTCAAGGGATATTCAGGTCCCTCAAGGAATATTGTTTCTAATAAGAGATTACTATAGGAGAATTCTTAAATATAGGGACTAAAATATTAAAAAATTATTGGTAATTTTGCAGTGGTTGATCGAAATGGTAAAAAACAAAAAACAACCAAAAAGGTATTAGGAGAGTTGATTTTTTCATCAATAAACAAAATAAAAGGCAGCGGGACTCGCTCCTGATGTTGCGCCAGGGAGTAAGAATTATTCGCATGTGTTCGGTTGGAAACGATCCTCTACATATTCCTTCCATCAAATTCATCCAATTCTCAAATTCGGATCTTTAAAATTTGATCTAACAATTACAGTTATTATAATTTTTAAAAAAACTTTTTGTTTGTAGCTGTTTGATTAAATTTCAAGGATCCGAATTTAAGAATTATGTGAATTTGGTGGAAGGGATCTAGAGAGAGGATCCCTTTCCTGTTGGGTTTATACAGTGGTAGGGACAATTCTTGGAAGAACGTTGGAGAGCCCTAAGACCAATGCTAGGTCAGTTGCTCCCCCAATCACCAGTTTAATTTGTTGACACGTGGCTGCCTTTTTCTTTTTCGGAATTAATTGAACAAAAATACTATTTTTACCATCACTTGTATCATTTTTTTAATAAAGACGTGGTCTACATGTGTTGACGGGCCCTACTTATATTAGAGAGATGATACAAATATGTGGTAAGTATAACATCACTCCTAATTGAACGGTGCAACAATCATTATTTTGTTTTACCTATAACGAAAAACCCTAAAAAGACGTAGAATGATGTTTGATAAACAATCTCAGAATTGAAATTCTAATGCAACTATAATATTATGGGTAATATTAGAGAGACAAAATTTGTGGACTAAATTTTGTAAACTAGATGACATGAAAATTGAAGATTGGATTATTACTTAGTGTTGATTAACGTGCTTCTTTTTTTATTGGTGACACGTCATTTAGTTTGCAAATTTAGTTACCTAACATTATTATTCTTCAACTTAACATTTGTCACAAAAGCAATGTTGGTCTAATGCTATTAGGATGCTTTAGGAGTCGACCGACTGGAGGGAGAGGTCATTGGAGGGGTTGCGATTTAAAAGAAAGAGATTAATGTCTTGATCCTCTTCAATTTATTTGATTCGATGACAAAAAATTAAAAGGGGTGTGTGGATAGCACCACTCTAATGATTAATCTCTTAGCATGTTATGGTGATTACATAATGATTTTTGGTAATCAAAACTCATAAATATGTGCAGGATATTACGTTCAGTCCCATTTTACATGGTAAAATGAAATTGTGGTCACTCACTGTTCGATTTTAATTCAACGGACAATGAGAGTAGAATAAAAGTTAAATGACCACCTACTGCTCAATTAAGATTGAAGATGGTTGCGTTCTTGGTGTTTTGGGAAGTCAAAAATATGCTTTCAGCTATTTGTGTTGACCCTAAAAATTACAAAGCCTATGTGGTGCTCAGTCGAGTAACTATGAGCTAACTACGTCATTTTTGTGAATGCAAGCGTGCCAACTCGCAAACAAACTCGGTTGGGTGAGTAGAATAGATGTAGTGGTGGTGTCGAATGCTCTGTTGACTTCTACACTTAAGCGACAATGGCCGAGGAAGGAATGCATCTCAGTCTTGGGTGCTCAAACCTAAAGACAAGGTTGCCTTTCACTGCGAAGTTCAATAAAAAGTTCAATGTGCTAAATACGAAATAACTTGAGTGACACCTCACTTCGCTAAGAAGTTTAGCAACCTTTTTATGAGAAAGAATTGAGAACTCTTCGTCGATCGAGACTTGGATAGATAATCAACGAACCTAGAAGTAGTGTTATTTACTCATCCAAACTGAAGGTGCTCCTATGTATCCAAACTGAAGGTGCTCTATGCTCCACTGTTGTTTTCTTATCCAAAGAGCACCATGCTCCACTGCTGTTTTCTTATCCAAATTGTTTTCTGTTTTCTTATCCAAGGAGCACCATGCTCCACTGCTATTTTCTTATCCAAATTGTGTTTTATGTTTTCTTATCCATATTGTGTTTTCTCGTTCAAATTGTTGTGTTTTCTGTTTTCTTATCCAAATTGTATGTGTTGTTTATTTATTCAAACTGAACATGTCACTACAAAAAATATGGGCACTGCACACTATAAATTATTTGTGCCCTTTCAGGTCAAAGGGCACCAACATATGTGTCCATAGATCAATGGCAACCGTGCAGCAACTAAGTTTGTATCCGTGCCCTCTATGGGCGTCACCATTACTAAAAGGGCACAATACACTGTTTGGTGCTCAAAGACACAAGCACAAATAAAGGCCTTTTTGTGTCTATGTTCTGACAAACTTGTCAGATGACCTTCTCCATCCATGTTTGCACTATTTTTGTTATTGTGCCCAGTAGGTTCCATTTAAAAAAAAAAAATAGAAATGCAAAATTTTGAAATAAAACCAAAAATTTAAAATTTTCATAAAATCAAAGATGGCAAGCAATCCAATAGTAGAAATGGAATGTCTATAATGAAACTACAGAAATATTCCTCATAAAGAACATGTTTACAAGTGTTAAAGATAAAGGACCAACAAAATAATGAGATTTTCCTATCAATGTATCCATGCATTCCTACATAATTGCCACCCGTAACTGATTTTACCCTTTTTCCCAGCTCAGTGGATTATGCAATCACCTTCCTGAAATCCAAACCAAAGGAAAAATGAAAAAGGGAAAGGATCACATATTTTCAGTGATGTTTAACTACCCAAACATCCAATCAACATTGAGAATTCATAGTATCCTGAAAATCGATTTTAAATAACCAAATGTGATCAGAGCTCGTAACACCAGCATGCTTATGTTTTCAAGCGCATTCTAAGTGCTGCTTGAAATATTATATGATTAACATATTGGAATCTGGTAGCCTGTTGTTACCAATGCGTAGAAAGGGTAGCTCACCTTAAGTTCGACTCTAGACTCTAGACGTGAGCGCGCACCCACAATGGAGTGTTGAACGCTACATTCTCGCAATAAGCAACCATGAGAAATAATTGCATCCATAATCTACAAAATTCATTTGGCCATGAGATCAAATATGTTCTCAATAATTACAAATCAAGTGATATAATATTTTTAGAGCCAGAATTTGATCCCAAGTGCAAACCAATCCACAACTATAATGCCAGTGAAGAAAAAGACCAACCTCTGCCTTCTCGATGACTGGAGACTTCTTGAATGGCAGTAAAATATGTGGGAACAAATACATATAGACCACAATTGATCAAATCACTCATCTGCATTTAGAAAATAGATAACCCTTACATAATGTGGCATGTAACAAAGTACATAAAACAAAGAATTGAGATCATGAAGCACCAACTAAATGAACAATTTTGGGACAGTAATTGCATCGTGTACATACAAAAGTCATTGGATTCTCAGTATAATGCAATAGTTCTTTGGTGGCAGGATCAACAACCAACTACCAAAACTGGTTCAAAGATTCAGCAAAAACTTACAGATGAACCCAAAAACGAAGTATGGCATGACAAAAAAACAAGAGGAAAGAACATCAAGAATATGGGGGAGAGTTGCAACATTATTCAATAGTTCAAGCAGTCTGTCAACAAACTAACCCTTTATTACTAACATTGTACCCATCACGTTATATCCTTTATGAGCAACCGCAATGACGAACAAGAAGAAGCAATAAAAGGAATTAACTTTTCAAAATCTTATCTATAATTCCAAGCAATAATCACAAACAATTTTCATTAAATTCCATAAATGAATTGTATAGTGGTACGACTAACAACTACTAATTGATCTTTTGACATGTCGCAACAGGCCACACCGCAATCAAAATTTAGGTCCAGTGACATCAATGGCACTCTAGATTAGAATTTCATTAACCTTCAATGTTTATCGTGTTTGAACTCCAATCCAAATCAGTCGTGACTATGTGTTCGATATATGCAAATGGATTTGAGTGTTTAAAAAGGATTAAAGGCAACTGCAGAAGAAGATGGGATGCTGCTTAGAAAACTACACATGCTTAGAAACAGAGAGCTATTCTTCCTACTATCCAATCAACAAAATTTGAAACATCAATTTGTTGCTTTCCTAATTTTATTATGCCAATGCAAAATGCAATGCTAATTAATATGCAATATGCTGTGTTTAAGGTTCAACAGTTCTTACCAAAGAAACATGCAAAACTCGCCAGGGCCTAGCTCGTCCCATAATCATAGCAAAGATTAAGAAATAATTAGATGAAAGTAAAACCCATAACCTCATGTATTCCACACACAAAAGTAATAGAAAAAAAAAGCACAGCAGACATGCAGCAGAGCTATAAACAATCAACGTAAACAAAATTAAGAACCAAACAGATGAGTAAATCGTTTATGCACCTCAGAATCGCTTCAACTTCGTAAAATTTGGAGTCTGGGACATAACCCACGGGCAACCAACAATATGGAGTCAGAAGCCATGCCAAGATTTAAAATTTAAAATCCGAGACACCCAAATCATAATTTGAATGGAACATGCAATAACATTGAAAACCCATAAACCATTTTTCCAGAAAATGGGAAGAAGACAAACCATTTTTCCGAATTCGAAGGTTTCCACAACGGCGATGAAATATTGATGACGACCATGACTCCTCACTCCTTCTTCGACTCACACCTGCCCTTCCCTCACCAAAACCTCCTAACCTGACGCACCTCCCTCCCATGATCCCTCCCTATTAGACTCGGATCCCAACGCGATTTCCGATTCAGGCTCTACATCCACCGATCATCCCAAACCCGACCCACCCCCTCCATTGATCTCTCCCTACCAGACCCCGATCTTCATAAACCTTCCTCCATCACGTGCATGGGGTTTCTGCTAGGGGATTCTGGCGATTATGGGGCTCAAGAGCCTCCACGATTTGTCTGGAGAAGGTAGAGAGAGAAAGAGGGGTTGGAGAGAGAGAGAGACAAAGGTGAGAGAAAGAATCTGAGGGGAAGCAGGGCGAAAGGGGAAACTAAAGGGAAAGAGATAGAAGGGACCTGAGATAGAATTAGGGTAGAATTTTAATTATCATTATAAGAGTTAGTGGGCACAATTGTGTAATGCGGTGGTGGAAACCTAAGTTTTTGAATTTAGTAGTGGGAAACCCAAACTTGCACCATAAAAGAGAGGGAGAAGTCCAATTTGGAGAAGGGCCCAAGGGGAAACTTATTATAAATCCAATTTTATAAGCTTGTCACTTCCGATCTCGACATACGTCCCGGATTGACGCGTGACGTCATCAAGTATCTGTACATCTATCATACCCCGTCTTCGGGATATGGCAAAACATAACTCGAGCATTGATTCGCATAGTATTTTTTTTTCTTCCTAATTTCTGATTGGTTGCTCAACCTCCAACCAACACCCCCTCCCCCCCCAAAAAAAAATTCTGATTGGTCCTCCACCATTTAACTTATTGGTTCCTTCCCTTTGGCCTGAATGGCCTCTTTCCCACAAGGTGGGAGTTTATATTCATTTAAATCTATAGTTTAGTGAAACGACTTCAAATGTTTGTAACTATGCCGTTATAATCCGGATTCGCAAATGGTTTTCATCTGTGCGTTCGTGGTCTCGAGATCTATTTGAAAACATCAATTGTGAACTTGAAAGGTCAACGAATTTTAAAGATTGATTACGAAAATTCAAATCTGATAGTTATTCGATTTAATTCCAAAAATCAATGGAATTAAAATTAACTAATGAAAATAATGTAAACGTGAAATACGAATTTAAATAACGAGATATGTAATTAATAGTGAAATTCCGAAGATGGGATTTCACAAAGCCATTATTAGTTATAGTCCAATTTTGTTTTAATTTTGAAGCTCTATCGAAGGTTAATTGTGTTTAGCATGATAAAAGGCTTGCGTTGTTCTTTTATTATTTTTTCTTTTTTTCTTTTCGTTTTTCTTTTGTTTTTTCTTTTCTTTTGTTTTTTCTTTTTTGTATGAACCGGGAAACATAATTATAAACCAAAAAATATATAATGTTGGGAGTATCTATATCATGGGCCAATTAGAAAGAAAATATTATTATATTGTAATACTACATAAGTTGATAAAAGGACCCAAGAGGAGTCCAGCATAGCATAAGATAGTTATATTTTCACAGTACACCAGTGAAATATAACATAATACAAAATATATTAATTGTCCTCGTCATCGCTGCTTAAAATCTCAACGGTAACATTCTGCATATTTCGTGAGCTCAACTGTGGGAGAGACAGACCTCTAGGACGAATTTGTGCTTGATAAGTGCGTGGTTCTTCAATAATAACGACAGAACTGGTAGACTGTTCAGTTGTTGTTTCAGCAGAAACCAAATTGACAGGATATTGTTCTGTCCTACCTGGGTTTGCCCATGCTGGCAATACATGTCCTTGAGGTGCGCTTACGCATCCGTTATTGAAGGGTAATGCGTAGCCAAGGCGACCATCAGCAAAAGTAGTAAGAATGTACTGATTATCAAAAGAACGAGGTATGCGCCCAACATTAACAGGTTGTCGTGGATGTTGAACTGGAGGATTCGTTGTGGAATTTTCTGTTGTAATGTTGGAAGCAATATACGAATGTGATGCTGGAGATTCAGTTCCAATTCTAACTCCACGACGTCGCCTGTCCGCCATTCTCAATGATGTAGAACTTGATCAAATTCAAAAGAAACACAAGTGTATGAAGCAACCTTCTTAATTTCCATATACAAATTAGTAAGGGAGTGTGTGGACGTTTTATAGTAGAATAAAGGCACAAATCCATAATTGTGCCAACATATTCTTTTGCTATAGAGTATTTATTATTTATTAATATTTACTGGACACAATTTCTAACATTTGTGTCAGAAAAGAGGAATTTATAATTATTAAAATATATTCTCTATTTGAAGACCCAATGAGAAGTAGAGTGATTTATTATTTATTAATATTTAGTGGACACAATTTCTATCATTAGTGTCATAAAAAGGAATCTACAATTATTAACTAATTTGTCTATCTGAAGACCAACTAACTTTTGCACAGAGACCAACCCTAAGGGCACAATTATTGGTTATGTGTCACTGCAGGTAGGACTTTAAAACCAAAAACCATATCACCAAGTATAAAAAACAAACCTGCAAGAAGATAACAATCCAAAAAGCAGTTCAAAAAGATACGAATCTAACAAACATTCATTGCACCTGGAAATGATCCTTTGCAAATCTAAAACATGCCACTTAGTACTATGGTGTAGTGATATTCTTATTTACTTGTAAGTGAGAGATCTGAGGTTCAGCTTTCGGGAAAAACAAATTTGAACAACATTATTGCTAACTTATTTTGAGGCTAAAATATTGCACGGTAATAAACAGCTTCATACCATTATTTACCACAATTTTATAAATTTTAATTATTGGTGTGCTAGTGGAGGTAAAGACAAACGATAGAGAACATATAGTGCATCTGACAAATAATTTTTATAGACACAAAATATTTTTTGTGCCCATTTTCAGTAAAAAAGTTGTTATGTGACCCCACTCGACACGATTTCCGTGCCCATTAGTGTTTTGTGTCTGCTTTTTTTAACATTGGGCACAATAGATGGTGCCCTCTATGGAATGGGAATTGTTTAAGCTTTTTGGTGGTCAAACTGACACAAAATTCTCAATTGTGCCCTTTATTTTGTACCCAAAGCTCAGTTTTCTTGTAGTGTGTGTAGGATAGTTAGTGTTTTTCTTAGGGGTGTGAAAAGAATTTTATATAGAACGAGAATTTTCGTGTAGAGTGTTTTAATTTATTTGTTGAGTTAGAAGAGTTTTCATATTTCAGAGTCCCTCCTATTTATAGGCTACGTTCTTTCCATACTCCTGGCCATCAATCCGTATGGAGGTTTTTCAAGCTACACCCATCTCTCCCATGATAAATATCAAAATATTCTTGATATTCCACACCCATCAAACCACATCTCTAATGGTCTCCTTCTGCCATAAATCTTCATCTTTTAAACGCAGCTTTATGGTAATTTTCAAACTATTGGAGATGTACCCCACACGTCAAAGAGCTCTGTCAAACCATGATGGTTTTATCCCATCAACATGTGGTTGACGGTTAGAAGATTACCACATGCCAGTCATTCTCCAACCACTTACGTACTTCACCTCACCATGAACCCGAAGATTTCTGATAAGGAGTAGGATTCTCTTATCTCTTCCCTCATCTTTCCTCTTCTTTATTTTTGGGTCCTTTTCTCTTAAAAAAATATTAACTTGATTTAATTGTAACTATTTAAATAAGAAATGAAAGAAGAAAAGGACGAGAAAATAGGAGATGAGAAATTCTTATCTCGTGTAAACTCAACCATATCCAATCAGAATAGCTAATTTAGATAGCCCTTTAATAATCTCTCAAGATAATTATCCTGATCCAAAAAATAATATCTTGAAATACCATTAAAATTGACTTGTTTTTCTATCATCCCACGGCCAAAATGCGTAGTAAAAAAACTTGAAAAATAGGGTACAAACACTTTAGCCGATTTATTTATTAAGGACAAAGAAAAGTGCGAAATCTTTTTTTGGGTCCACTGGGAAAGTGAAGATCGATTAATCTGTTTGTAATCTATTTTTTATTGTCATCCGTGATCCATTATCCACACAAATTTTATTAAGGCCAATTTTTTTGTATGGTTTCTATGGTGATACGTCACTTTTAATGTGACTTTTGTGGTGAAAAATTATTAATTAAACTCTCGTGGTGAGTTTTGTTAGCAATTGAGGTCCAAATTCAAACTTCCGTTAGTCTTTCGTTAAATAAACTCATACGATTATTACATTGATTGGTCAAATACATCATTTCAATCCAAATTACATCCTATTCCATGGACATCTAGTATGACTTAGGTATACACTTGTTCTTTCTGGGTGGGTTATGACATACACTTGTTTTTTTGTGAGTTAAAAAGTTGGCATTTGATTCTAGTGCACAAAGCAAATTGAAACAAGTGAAAATGAGAGATAATTTAGAAGAATAACTTAAAGAATTAAATACAATGGGGGAAGGCATTGCAGTATTTATGCATTTAGATAGGTGACAGACATTGCATAATTAAAAAAATTAAAGACAATGGGTGAAAGGTATTGTAGAAAATTCAATTTTCACACCCTCCGCATATGAACTTCAAGAGCGTAAGAAACTTAAATAAATAAAATTCAAAGAAGATTAAGAAAAAAATTGAAAGGCCACACTACCAATTAAAGACAAAATTGAAAGGCATATATGCATTCTGACACACCCCAATCTAAATCGAGGCATGTTGGCCGTCATGTGAGGGTGACGTAGCCATGAGCGCAGTGCGGAAGTGATAATGATACAAAAATGTGAGTAATTAAAAACCAAAACTAACTAATTTACACTAGGTAAGTATAAAAGTGCAAGTGAAGATGTTTAAAGCACGGATACACATCCTCAGAGCATAGATAACCTAAGTGCAGTCCAGCAGGCTAAATACTAATTATACATGATATGAAAGAAAACCCTACATTACTTGGAGTCTGTGAGAACCACCGTAGAGTCCTCGTGAGCCACCAACACGAACGTCTAACCAGAACCTGGACGGGTGAAAAATAGAAAACGTGAGTGGGAAAAAACAAAGCTTTTAAAAACCTTTTCAGTTTTCAAAAGTAATAACCCCTCATCGTAAAACTTGTATAATTTCCTAGAAAATAGTACTACATACGTATAAAGAAATTAGGTTTAAGAGCAACAAAAACCAGGTATATGCCATGTCATTATCTCAGTAGTAAATATGTATGTCAGGTGATATAAATCAATGCAAAAGTGATATGCCAGCCAGAGTCACCTAACGTGACTTGTACAACACTAAACCTGCACAGGAGTCGAAACCACCTAATGTGGTCTGTATGACAGGTTGGGTGTAAATAAGTACGCTCAAGTGCTATGATCACGTGAAGGCTGTGCGACAAATCATAGGTCACCTACGAGTTGGAACCACCTAATGTGGTCTGTACAATAAGTTGGCACCTGACTTGGATCCAAGCTGAGCGTGCGGTGCGGGAGGTGATCGATCACGTGAAGGCTAGGCCCTGGCCACGGTGGAGCACTAATACCGGGGTTCAGGACAATGAGTTCTATGTGCATCAACTCATAATCAACTACCGTGCAACTATACCGTCAATATACACTCACCTAAACTTACATGGGCCTCCGCAACATCATGCTATATTATGCAAAGCTATACTAATGCATATGCTAAAATGTAAAGCAAACATGACATGGCATTTTAAACGAAGTTCCATTTAAAACAGTTTTTGGGAAACACACACACACACACACACACACACACACACACACACACACACACACACATATATATATATATATATATATATATATATATATATATATATATAAACCAAAAGCCCACGCACTGGTATGTAGCTGGGTCGTAACCCCCGAGTCTCGCCTGACTGCGCTTGTCCTCCGGAAACGTTTCACCTATATGTGAAACAACTATTTTAATGTTAATTTTAAGCATATAAATAAAACCGTGTAACAACTTCTCATATGTTGCTCAATTGGGGTGTTTGAATATACCATCATGGCCTACTCAACACCAAGAGCATCCCCATATTTTTAGAATAATTTTCCGATGTCCCACGCCCTCACCGGCCGGCCAAGGCACGGCCACACATAGGCACGTGCCTGGCATATGGACGGAATCTTTAACGGCGTTAGGGAATATTCCGTTAAATAACAACATATTTCGTCTAAAAACTAACGGTGATACCTGACACCATTAGTATATTCCGTCAAAGTTGATGGAATATTCCTTGTCTTCTTCGGTGGTCCTCGCCGGAGCCGCCGCCGGCCACCGTCTATTACGCTAGAAACTAGAAAAACTTCAAATTTCAATATCTTCTTCAAAACTCAACCAAATTCCATGAATTTTATGTGGATTTAAAGCTCTCAACAAGGAGAACAAATCCTTACCTTTTAAAGGTCCTAAATTCGACGAAAATGGTTAGAAAGTCCCTCGAAATTTCTACAAAGTCTACAACTCAGTGAACCATCGTGTCCCGATGTCTAAAACATTTCAAAATGACTCCAAAGTGCTAGGGAAACTAGGGAAACACCTTCTTAAGCCTCAAAACCAATTAAATCACCCACAATCACGTTAGAGTCATTTTAACTCCTCACCGGAGTTTCTAAAATCCAAGGGTTTCGGGGTTAACTCGCTTAGTAAGTGGTATCACGAGACTCTAGAGCTCAAAAGGAGTATAAATAGAAAACCCTCGAGATCGATCCGTAAGGTTTTGATGGTGTTTGAAAGTTGTAGAACTCGGTTGTACGGACGGGAAGGAAAGATCGAGAAGAGAGGAGGGAGAAGGGTTTGCACGTGTGTATGTATGTGTGTGTAGTCACGGGTTGGCCAAAAGAAAAAGAAATCTCAGGCCCTAATTGGGCTACTATGAGAGAAAGAAAGAAAGAGTTTTAGGATCCAAAAGAAGTAAAACTAACCCAAAAATCTGATTGGGCTCCAAAGAATATCATTCCACCCATTTACTAATTCGTTTACTCATAACTTTTCCGTTACGAATCCAATTCGACCCTAACTCGTGTCAACACGGTCGTGATGGTGCATACAATTTAATTACGTCAGCGAGAAAAATACTTTAACACTATATACATACATCGACGTCACTAAGCCTTGAGGGCATAATCGTCATTTCCACACATTCGAGGATAAAATATACATTAACTCGGGACGGGTTGTCACACATTTGGATTGGTACAAATTGATACAAGAATGAAAATTTAAGATAGACTAAGACTCTAACTCATGATCAAAGACGTGTTGACATTGAAAAAAAACAATGGTTTATCACAAGTATTATGATTCCAAACGAAATTAAATCATACCTGAGAAATTATGTGTGACTTCACTTTCACCTCTTCTCCTAGCCATTGACGTGGTTTACAGGTTTTGTTTCACTCTTTGCATTCAAGCTTATTTTATGTGAAATCTTATTTCCGTTAAACACTAACTCATACTAGATGTCTATGGAATGGGATGTAATTTGCATTAAAATGATGAATTTGACCCCCTATGTGATAGTTATGTGAGTTTATTTAACAGAAGACTAACGGAAGTTTGGATTTGGATCTCAATTGTTAACAAGGCTCACCACGAGAGTTTAATTAAAAGTGTTTTCACCACAAGGGTCACATTGAAAATGCCGTGTCACCACATGGACCACGAAAAAAATTTGGCCTTTTATTAAACAAAAGCGCATAAAAATACAACGATATCCAGAAAGACCCTTGAGTCTTGTGACTTATTTTTCTGTTTTTTAAAATAACTGATAAGATTACATAAAAGATTCTCGGTGGACTTTTACTACCACATTAATCATGATGCATTGATTTGGAATAATTAATTCGGTTGTTGATCATGATCAGACCCTTCGAATCTTGGACTTGAGAAGTTTTTCTAGCTCTGGAGTTATATTAAGGGATATTCGCAGCACCTCCGGTGATAATGCTCCCAATGCTGATGTCTTTCCAGCTAAGTCTTCCACGAGAGGCCTGCAAATATAGTACCAATTAGTATTTCCTGAATTAGGAGGACTTACATGACATAATTATACCGCTGATATAGCATCCTATACTAATTGCATAATGTCATGTGGATAGAAACTAACACTTCACGTTGTATAATTGGTAAGGGACGCTATATTAGCGGCTTACTCATGTCACGTATAATATTTACATGTGTGTTAACAAATGTATCACTTTCCTGTGTCCAAATAGAATCACTCGCACTACAGTATCGAAGTGATTTCATTAGGAAAAAAAAGGGTACTAAAATGAAAGCAGTGGTGTTGTGACAGTTCAATGTGCTTACTGAGAACTAGTCATGAGAGCGAAACACTCCAACCCATTATGTCCTGCAAGTTTAGCAACCATGAAGAACGTTGGTACCACAAGCAGCTGCCCGGCAGTTACCTCTGCGTCCAACAAACGTTGACCGTTAACACCCACGATCTGTATCCGGCCACTCCCTCGAGCAACATAAATCACTTGGACTGTGGAATCGGCTGTGTAGATTGGAGAGCTGATTGCGTTGGCCTCAAGTTTTGTGAGGTTAACACTTAACCCAGCTTGTTTAAGAAAAGGAAATTCCTTTTCAGTTAATGTAGTTGTACTACTAGTACTGATGTTGTGAACAAATTTGTCCGTGAGTTTTAGATTGGGGAGGGGAATTTTGGCCTTTTCATCTTGACCTAGCTTGATGATCAAAACCCCAGTCTGGCTTTTGGTGATGCCATCAGCTTCATCCTTGGTGATGTTGAAGGACTTGCTGACAAATTCTGTTGAGAAACCTGCAAGTAGACTTAGGGTTCCGGCAATAAAAAAGTACGAAAATTGGCCGGGAACATGGGCTCCGGCAGTTTCACCCATGAAAATAAC
This sequence comes from Pyrus communis, assembly GCF_041283825.1. Lineage (NCBI taxonomy): Eukaryota > Viridiplantae > Streptophyta > Magnoliopsida > Rosales > Rosaceae > Pyrus > Pyrus communis. Next base: position 1,161,857 of record NC_142572.1, read on the forward strand.
AACAAGCTCCTCGGAGTGATCAACATTGTTGAACCACCATGAGATTGTTCCAACTGGTAATGGTATCACATCTCCATTCTTAACCCTAACCACCACCTCCTCTGATGTGTTAGGGAAGACCATTCCAACTAATCCATCATTACCTGCATCACAATTTGGTGCTAGTTAAGATCTTCAAACTTCTTTGTTCCCCAAATAACAAATCCTGGACTTATAATTACTGCTTTCATGCGCGAACCTGAATCTTAACTATTGATCATGTTGATTATTTTGGTCAACCTGATCGATCAGGTAGATTATCGTAACAAGGACAATAGTTAATGCTAAAATCTTTGAACTTCTATGATCCACTAACAAATATAACTACATATTGTTATCTTGTCAAATTGTGAATCTAAACTATGTACAGATTATATGGGATTTTCTTTGTCAACTTGATTATCGCTTGAATGTGTGGTTCAGATTCATAACAAACTATGATATAAGCATTATAGTCTAGCAACTAAAGTATGATTTGTTTTCCATCATATTAACCAGTTATGTAACAAGGGCATTGATGAATAAAAAAGAAACTTCTGTATTCCACCTTTTTTAATCACATGTGCGTGAAGAAAGATTTTTTAGTGTGCACGGATGGAAAGGAACACCACATGTTATTATATAAATACAGTTAATTACATAGGTAGTTGTAGGCTGTAGTTAATTAGTTATTAATTACCTTGAAGAACATATCCCAGTTTGGAGGAATCTGCATGGTGAGGAAGAGCGAAGCCATGAGGTTGAAGAACAAGCTTGCCTGCACCAACCTTGGCCTCAGCAAGCACCGGAACATCTGAACTCGACCAAATGTAATATGCTCCTCCATCTCCTTCAAACAACTTCTGGGCTGACTTGGGTGTTAAGTCCATCCCATCCATTGATAAAATTATTTCCTTGAAAAGAAATCATCCAAAAAGCCAAATCAACATCTGTTTTTAATAAGCTTTTACAATAAGACGATCTTTTTTTAACCAGTCTATTCTACGAGAAGGGAGATTTCAAAATGTCGTATGATGAGTTAATATTATATTATATATTTCACCCTATTCTTAGTACAATTTGGTAATTATTTTGGTAGAATTTTGATACTTTGTTTTATATTCTCAACGTAGGATATTAGACTTCCTCTAGAGCAAAACATGACCAAACGGACGAATTTTGGAGTGATTCAAATTGGAGGACGTTCGTGTGTTTCTTAGCTTGTTTGTATCAAAATCTCAGCAATTTCTACCAAGCGGTTATTTTTTGGAGATTAAATGAAGAAGCAGTGCGAGATGCTGGAAATTGAAGTTTCTGGGCTTAAACTGCGGTTTTGAAGCTCAAGATGACCTCAGATGGGTTTGTGGCCTAACCTAGCTACAACTGGTCTAACCTAGCTACATGCTAAACACAAGAGCCCCCAAAAGAGACGAAGAGCCAAGGAACGTAAGTAAAAGAAAGCATCTTGACCACAGAAAACAAAAGCATACAAACAAAGAGATAGAGCTAGGCAAGAAAATATTACCTTTATTTTACCGAAGTACCTTTAAGTTTCGTGAGTGAAGACAGATGAGCTAAGTACCTAGAATTTTTTTCAGCAAATTAAGCCTATGACTAAGGATATATATAGAGGAAGTTTGGAGTCGACTACATATTTTGCTTCGGTCACATTTTCCACATTGACTTTGGTGGCATATGCACAAAATCGAAAATGCGGGACATGTGGAAGTTGTGTTACATTCCTAAATAGTGAAAGATGGAAATTTACGTCCTTATGTGATGGGTAATGTTAGGGAGATAAATTTTAAATTAAATTTTGTAAATCAAATAATGTGGTGGTTGATAATTGAATTGTTATTTAAGTGTTGGTTAACGTGCTTATTTCCTATTGGTAACACATCATTTGATTTGCAAATTTGGTTTAAAATTTTGATCTTCGTAACATTATCCGTACGTGATACATTCACAAGTGAATATACTAAACAAACATATACACCAAGTGTCATAATACAAGTGAATATACTATGTGTCGCGACAACCTTTATCAAGAGACACTGAAAGATATATGTCATTTCACTTATATTATGATACTTGATGTACCGATACGTATTTTGGGTACATAAAAAAATCCCCGCCATTGGAGAGTGTTAGTTTTGTTTGACTTGGTAAACAAATACAACCCACCAAATATGAATATATTATGAACATTTTATTATTATTATTATTATTATTATTATTATTATTATTATTATAATTAAAGAATTAAGTACCTGAAACTCCACATTTTAGTGCCATTCCAAATTGATCACATCCTTTTTAAACATTTCAAACAAGTACCTAACATATTGAAAATGTCGCATCTGTTGAGCACTAGTTAAATTTTTGTTAAATTAACTAGGGCTTCCTTTGTCTCCAAAATAATAGAAGGTCATGGAGTATTGAACATTATAGTTTATATTAAAATTTAATGGAATTCAAAAAAATTTATGGCCACCACCAACTAACGGTCACCACATTCCCATCAGGTCATCATCTCCAAACTCAAAGCACAATCACCAACTCCACCCTACAATTCAAGCCGCCAACATAAAAAAGAAGGTTATGGAAGTTGCTAAAATGGTATGGACTGCCATGATGCAGTCACCACCATCTTCACCGCCCACAAAGAAGAACTAGAAGCTTTATGAGCTGAGAATCGGCGATTAAGGAAATCACATGAGTATAAACAAGCTTCTTAAAACCCTATCTAAATTCTTAACCCTATTATTTGTTAGGAGATCGACGTCCTGATGTAATGTCAATCTGGGTCCATTTTTTTATTCAATTTAATACTAGTTTGATCATTGGGTTTCATATTATATAATCTATGTTTGAAATTTAGATTTTGAGGCAACAAATACCAAGGCCATGGCTAAAGGGTAAAAAAAAAATGGCCTGATTTAGACAAAATCCAACTCCAACCAAAGGCTGAGCTAAAAATCAATGGAGCTCACCAGACCAAAACATAGCCAAATGGGCATTAGGCTGGCCAAGTTTGGCTTGATAGCCAGCACCCTTCTCTCTCTTCCTCTCTCGTCCACCCATTATTTTCATCACTATCTCCCATCTCTCCCTGTTTTTCACCCTTCTTCACTTTCTCCATTTTCCACCCTTGTTTCGTTTCTTCCTCCCTTTCTCTCCATCTCTTTCCTCCCGATTTCCCCATCTCTCCATTTCCTCCCGATTTGCCCTTCTCTCCCTTTTCCTCCAACTCCACTACAACTTTTCCCTCTCCAGGCCACCATGGTTGGAGATTTAGTTTATATGTATTTGCATTTAACATTCGTTTGTTTTCTGTCTGAGCATTTTGTGTCTCAGGTTGCTCTGAGCTTGGTCTCAGTCTTTCCTAAGTTTATCTCAGATTTGTTTTCTTTGCCTTGTTCCCCTTCAACCGTCGCTCCTCATTGTAAATCTGCTACTAGCTACCCTTTTAAAGTGCATTTTGCACTATTTGGTAGGATTATGGGAGCGCTCCCAGCGCAAGTAGCTTGCCTACCCTTATTTTCCGTTCATCCATTTGGTTCTTTGGCCCTTCTTCCGGGTGGTGGTGATGGATCTGCGGTGGTGGTGCGGCTGTTTTGGTAGAGGTGGCTATCTAGGTTTTTCAATTTGGTTGCTGCTATGGGCTGTTCACTTTGGGCCCCCTTCTCTTTGAAGTTTTTGTTTATGGAGTTGGGCTTTTACTTGGCTTTTTGGACTCTCTTTTGGGGTTGTCATTATCTTGTATTAGCGCTTTTTCTTTAAATGAAATTTACTTTGTTTGTCCAAAAAAAAAAAAAAAAAAAAACTTATTTCAAGAATATAGATGCAAAAATTCTACGTTTGGGTAATACATATAAGGCCATTAGTAAACTGTAAAAGCTTAGTGTGTATTTATAAATTTAGAATCATTAGAATAAAAAATTAATTTTTTTATTATTTGTTGAAATGCTTGTGATAAATCATTTTAAGTTGTCGTCTGGTGAAAAAAGTTGTCTTTCACATGACACTTAAGCAATAAATTCAAAACTAGTAAATTCAAAGAATAATTAATATAAATAAACTATTGAAGGAGCTATGTTTAGCTCATTCGGTTGAAGATGATATATGAATATGACCTAATACTATTCATTAAAAAATAATTTCTTACAAGGCTATAATTATGGACTGAGCTATGTTTAGCCCCTTCTGTTAGAGATGACCTAATGTGGACCATGGTGGGTTTTGAATATAAAGGTGGGGTGCGTTGGTCATAGTTTGAGCTTGGAGGTGGCGAGGGCTTGATATTTTTCGATCTTCATTTTTGTTTTCTATTGAGCTTGGAAATATATAAATATATATATATATATATATATATATATATATATTAATTTGAGTAATGCTTGATAGACTAAATTTAAAAACTAAATTTGCAAACTAAATGATGTGTCACCAATATGAAATAAGTATGTTAATCAACACTCAAGTAATAATCCAATCATTAACTTCCATGTCATTTAATTTACAAAATTTAATCTACAAATTTAGTCTTCCTAGCATTAGTTTATTAATTTACACCTACTTTCAATGGTTTCGAATAATGTGACTACTAGCTTTTTTTCTTAATTTATGTGCGTTATTTTATTCAAATTTTATTTATCAGTTGTAAAATACTAACTAAACAGTTTAGAGCTCACAAAAACCATGAAGCCAGCAGATACGTTCAACTGCTCAAAAATCGAAAATCAAATCAAATAGTAGAACTACTTCGGTTCAGACTCAGCTCATGTTTGATTAATTTTGTTGAGAGAGAGAGAGAGAGAGAGAGAGAGAGAGATGAGAAGGAAACATATAAAACGTATGAAGAAAAGAAAAGGGGAAGAGAAGAGCAAGGGAAAAGAGACGAGAAGAGAGAGAGAGAAGGGAAGAGGAGAGCGGACTCGTAATATCTACTATTATAAAGCCAAGTCTTTGCTTTGGTGCAACATGCTTCAACAAAAATAATTGGACACAAACGCCTCTGAGAAAAAAGAAAACTCTTTTGTACGATCTACAAAATTACTACACATGTACTTGTGTGAATCATTTATGTGCGAGCTACAAAAAAAACTTAGAGTAAATTAGGCTAAAATCAACTGGAATTTATAATTATGAAAAAGAAGAAAAAGAAACGTCATTAGACGCTCAAACGTTGTGTCATGCTTTTTAATTTAGACGGACATCTCACGTTTCACTTCTATATGAGAGTGTGTCAACAATATGATGAATATTGCGAGTACAATTAATGTAAAAGGAAATCTTCTTGTGTGAATGTGTTAAAGGAGAAGTTAATTTATCTGGACACAGAAAACCGAAGCCTACAAGCAAGGAGATATAATACAAACAGGTGTGAAAATATCACCTTTAAGTTTCGTGAGTGAAGACAAATGAGCTAACTATCTAGGGTTGCCTCCCCTCCAATTTTCCTCCTCTTCTATCCCCTCCTCTTACATTTTTGTTGTATTTCTCTCTTTATAAAGAAGACAACACAAGATGTTGATGTAGCTTAATCGTGGTCATTCAAATAGAAGAGGAGGAAGGGGAGAGAATCCTAGTTCCTTAGAAAATGGCCTCTCTTTTATTGTTATACATTGCATCAAGTTGTGAAAATTATTTGGAAATTTGTTTAAAGCGATAAAAGTTAGAGAATTGAGTCCCGAAGCAAAGATATGACAAAATAATTTAAATAATAAGAGCGATTTTTTACGTGAATATCATCGAAGACTTTGATGATAAAACCCAAGAACTAATAATAAATAGGTGGTTAAGTTAAAATAATATCAATGCTATTTATGGTGGACCATGATAAAGTTTATCAATAAACACATTCAAAATATGTTTTTCACAACGTCAAAATTCTTTCTAGCGAACGATGTGGTTGATATTTTATGGATCAAAGTCCCCATCCACCACCCCCCATGTACGTGACAAAAGCATGTTGGACCCGTCATATAGTTTTGCCCCCATCCACCATGTACGTGATACAGACGCCTCGAGTTCCCAAATGCATCACGTCGTTGTGCCTCTTACAACACATGATGTACCGGTCCAGATACATGGAAAAAAATCTCCTCAAGTGGACAGGACTAGGTACGCTGTATTATTTGCTTCACTGCCGTGTGTATAAATTATCCCTCAGCCATAACGCAAGCATTTGGAAATATATATTAATTGACACCTACTTTCAATTGTTACGAAAATTTATCTTAATCTATATGCGTTATTTTATTTTATTTTTTATTTATCAGTTGTAAATCTAAAATATTAACTAAACAATTTAGAGCTCACAAAGAGCATGAAGTCAGCAGATTTATTCAAATCCCTATAAACATGCTTAAACACTAACTAATTACAGGAGAGAACGGTTTGGTTCGATTTGGTTCATCCCAAAAAATCACAAATAAAATTAAATAGTATAACTAGTTCGGTTCAGATTTAGCTCAGTTTGATCAGTTTTGTTCGATTTGGGGAAGAGATGAAAATGGAACACTTAATATGTAAGAAAAAAAGAAAAGGGGAAGTGAATAGCAAGGGAAAAGAGACAAAAGATGCAAACGAGAAGAGAGAAAGAAGGGTAGAGGAGAGCGGGATCATAATCTTTACTATTATAAAGCCAAGCCTCTACTTCAACAAAAAGATGCCTCTGAAAAAAAAAAAGAAAAAAAAAAAAAAAAGAAAAGAACAACCTCTATTTCCGAGCTACGTGCAAATTACTCCAAATGTCCTTGTGTGAACTGTTTATGTGCGAGCTACAAAATATTTACGGTAAATTAGGCTAAAATCAAATATTGAGTTTTATACTCACACAAAAAGAGAAAAAAAAAAACGTCATTTAGACACTCGAAGTTAGCGTCACACTCTTTAGTTTAGACAATGTGTCTCACATTTCATTTTATTTGAGAGTGTCAACAATATGGTCAATTTGTAAATACAATTATCGCAAAAGGAAATCCCCTTGTGTGACTGTGTCAACAGAGAAGTTTATCATTGTTACGCTGTATTCTAAAGCTAGAAAGAGAGAAAAATGAAGAACCTACACAAATGAACATACAAAAGAAGAAAAGCTTAATGATGAACCTTTTGAATCTCTTGTTGTGTTCAGTGAAAACCGAATTCTTGTGCGTCGTTGATTAAACCTTAAAATACAAGAAGTCTCATGTTTTTGTGAGGTTGGTTGGACCACAGGCGCAATACGTCATTGTCTATTGGTCCCTTGTAAATTGATATAGATTTCATATATTTGGTTGTGAAAGTTATTTGAGAACTTGTTATATGAGAAACACGTTCAAAATGCTCCTCATGAGAGAAGTCTGGGCCAAGGCCATTGGATTATCTATGGCTTAGTTTTTCCTCAAAGGCCATTGATGGTCAGCAAGCATTGAGCTATGGCCACTGATGAACCACATACTCCATCTCAGCGGAGTACAACAGTGTAATTGTTGTTATTATGCAGAAAGTCAGAGTTGTTATGCTGAAAAATATTAGTATTGTATATTTATTTTATTGTTTAGGATTTTTGTGATTTTAGAATTTAGTTCTAGCTCGTTTTAGATTTTTGGTTTTTTAGGACAAACAATAGATTTGTTAGATTAGAAAACCGATGGGGTTCAAACTCATACTGTGGTGCAAGGGCAACTCTCTTCTTCACCACTGTCGCAGAAGGCCACTTGGTAGATTAGGGTTTCGTTTCCATGCCTTCTAGAATTAGAGTTAGTTTCTCTATAAATAAGATGTATTGTTATTTAGTTTAAAGTAAGTCAGTCACAATGTAGTCATCCGATTTGTAGTCATCATGACTTTCAGTCAATAAAATTATATTGGGTAAATTACACTTTACCACCTCAGGTTTGAGGTCTATTACAACCTCATGCAACATCTTCAAAATATTTCACTTTCATACCTCAAGTACTATTTTATTTCAATATAATACATCTGTTACATTTTCCATCCATTGATCTGTTAATAGCTGATGTGGCTGCCACATTTGTGCCACATGTCTGCCAAATTTGTGCCACGTGACAAAAAAAAAAATTTATCTGTAAAAAAAAAAAAAAAAGAAACCTTAATCCCCAAAACCCCACCCTCACCTCCCTGCAACCCCCGTCTCTTCCCAACTTCATGTCCTTCTTTCTCCATCACCACCACCCATCTCATACAACCACCATGTCAATCATCCCCTCCCACTGCAGCAACCACCTCCATCTCCTTCATCCTCACAACCAAACATTCATCATCGCCGACTTTGATAGCATGGCCTGGTTAACTGGTGGAGGGACTCGAACTCTGTGAGAAGATCATCACCGGATTCAGAGGTTTTGGGTTGTTCGGCGCATTTGGGCCATTGACTGGTTGTCGAGGTCCAGATTTAGGGATTGCTCGAGGTGGGGTGCATTGGGGGGGGGGGGGTTGCAGGGGAGGTGGGTGCAGGGTGAGATGGGGGGGGGGGTTTGGGTTGTGAGGAAAGGGTTGGGAAAGATGATAAGTAGCGGAGATAAGGAAGGGTGGGTGCGAGTTGCAAAGGAGAGAATAGTGGGTGGGGTAGCAGATCTGAGAGAAGGGAGAAAATGGGTGGGGGTGAAAAGGAGAAAAGGCTCAGGGAAGGTGGGGGTGGGGGTAGGGTGGTGGGATGATGGTCGGGGGGAATAGGTTTCTGGGTTTTCAATTTTTTTTTTAAATAATTATAAATAGGGTAAATTATTATAATATTTTTAATACATAATTTTTATTTTTTTTTGCCACGTGCCACAATCTAGCAGCCACATGGCACAAATGTGGCAGTCACGTCAACTCTTAACGGATCAATGGATGGAAAATGTAACGGATGTATTATATTGAAATAAAATAGTACTTGAGGTATGAAAATGAAATGTTTTGAAGATGTTGTATGAGATTGCAATAGATCTCAAACCTGAGGTGGTAAAATATAATTTTGTAGTCAGTTTCTTCTTCGGTTTGTTAGTCAGTTTTTTATTCATTGTATATTCATAATGCGTATTATGATTTTCAACTTATTTAATATGTGGCAAGTTGAACTGTGGCCTTTTCCCCATATTCTACGGTGCCATCAAATGTCTACAAGTTTCTTAGTGGATGATACGGTTGGCATTTCATGCACCTATGCTAAAGAGTGTTAATAAATAGTTGTATGTGTAATAACATGAATAAATTGGCATGCGATGATCAGGCCAAAAAATTACTGAGCATGTACTTGTTTGAATATGTTCGAGCTACAAAATATTTGAAGTAAATCAGGCTAAAATTAATTATTGGAATTTTTAATTATAAAAAGAATACATAATGTTATTTAGAAACATAAAACTGGATGATTTTGTATAAAATCAATAAAAATTTACAAAATATATCAACAATATTTATGTTAATTATAAATAGGTCAATCATATATTGTGATACTTAAATCCATTTAAGATAAACAAAAATTACAAAATATGTCGTTACAATTGGCACTCACTTCAATTGACTCCCATTTTCTCATTTTTTTTTTATCACAAATGGTCCATGAAATTTGACTCCCTCCATCAATGTAGTCCCTAAAAATGGGTGTTGAAAATCAGTATGATCCTCCATGATAAATTTGTCAAAATTTATGTTATGTGCTGATGTAGCATATTATTCGTAATTTGTAAATCATTCTAAAATTAACTATTTGGAATTTGTAAATTAAAAAATATATACCTATTGCTAGAAACACAAAATTAATCACATTATTGACACCCTATTCATTCTTCCACTTCATCCATCCAGCTTTTATTTTATGGTTGAGATCTTCATCTAATGATACGTTATTTTTGCAAAAAATATCCAAAATAACGAAAATGCTCACTCTTTGATTCTTCCTAATCTCTAATCTTCACCCTTATCTCGTCTGGGCCCCCATTTCACCGAACTTGCACATCATATACTCTATGTTTGACCTACTTAGGTGAAGACATTTAGATTTCAACACTTCCCACCAAAGGTTAAGCTTCAAATTTACTGCCTCCTACGTTTCATCTATCAGCACTATATCATATGTGAAAAGTGTACACAAGGGATATCACTTTAATATGTCCCGTTAACTAGTCAATTGCCAACGCAAAGGTAAGGACTTAAAGTTGAGCCTTAGTGTAGCACTATGGTATGGGAAAGCTTTCAGTTTGTCCTCCATGAGTTCTTACTGCAATCATTACTCTATCATACATATCCTTTATTGTTTTGCTGTATGCTACTCATACATTTTTCTTCTCTAGAATCCTACAAAGAATTTCTCTTGGGACCCTATCATACGCTTTTCCTAAATCTATAAAGATCATGTACAAATCTTTTTTCATATTTCTATATTATTCCATCGATCTTCATAAGAGATAGATTGCCTCCATTGACGAGCGCCTTGGCATGAACCCGAATTGATTCTCTAAGGCCTGTGTCTTTTGTCTCGGTCTATGCTTAATTACCCTCTCCTAGAGCTTCATTGTGTGACTCATTAACATAATACCTCTATAGTTCATGCAATTTTAAATGTCACCCTTATTCTTGAAGATCGACACCAAAGTGCTTTCTTGCCACTTATTGGGCATCTCCTTCATTTTTAAAATCTTATTGAAAGGGTTTGTGAGCCATGTTATACCTGTATCTCCCAAGACCTTCCACACTTCGATCGGTATACCATCTGGACCCACTACTTTTCTGTGCTTCATTTTTTCAAAGTTACAACCACTTCCTCTTTCCTAATTCGGCTGTAAAAGAAGTAATTCTACACTCTTTCAAGTCACTCAACTCACCCAAAAAAGTACTCATGTCATGTTCTTCGTTGAAAAGATTATGAAAATAAGCTATCCATCTGTCTTTAACCACGTTCTCCATACCCAGAACATTTCCATTCTCATCCTTGATGCACCTTACTTGGTTAAAGTCTTGTCTTCCTTTCCCTTGTTCTGGCCAGTTTATAGATTTTAAACTCTCCTTCTTTGGTATCTAATTGCTTACACATATTGTCAAAAGTCACTAGCTTCTATTCGCTCATGGCTTTCATTACTTCATTCTTTTCTATCTTATACCTTTCATAGTTCTTATTGGTTCTATCTAACTCTCCTTCATTGGTTCTATCCTTATAGAATTTTTAGTCAATGAGAACTATATTATATCGTATATAGTTGGGCTTTGCGTTTCTCTTTTTAGCTTCATTTCTGATAGGATACTAGAAATGGTTGAACAAATTAGTGTATATGAGTATGATTTTACTAGCTCAAAGGACCCTTGTTAGATGTTTGACACTTGTCACGAGATTAGAAAGATTAGTGAGGTGGTTATTGTTGTAAAAGCTTAGCTTGTAAGTCTGAGGGGGATATATATATTAGACTAATTGTGCAAACAGGTGGTTGGAGAAAAACTATATTGTTGTGAATGAATACAAATACAGTTTCCATGTCATGCGTTGAAGGTTAGAACAAGGTTCTTATTATTGGTATCAGCCAAATATGATCCCACGTTTCCCTTGCGTATGCTGAGAGCAACCACTCGTGCCACAAAGATAGATGCTTGCGTCACTGCCCTCGAAGCTTCGAACTCCAGAATTGAAGAATTAGCCCAGAATCTCGCAGCCCAAATGACCAAATTCATGGCATCGATCAATACTTGTCTCTCGTTGGTCGAATCTTGTTCTATTTTTATGGAAGGACATGACCGTGATCGTGTTGATCATATGGGTCCGTCAGAATTGGGGAGCAATCCCATTGATTCGGAAGAAATCTTCAGTGATCAGAATCTTGATCCCAATCTTCCATTCCAGCATCCAGATCATCGATTTCGCCATCAAGATTCTCAATTTCAGTTTCATCAACCACCGATCAAGCTTAACTTTCTAAGATTTGTTGACGGAGACGATCCCTTAGCATGAGTTTATAAGGTGGAGCATTTCTTTGACTATTTTTCGGTCACCAACGATCGTAAGGTTCAATTGGCGTCCTTTCATTTGGACCATGAAGCTCTTCAATGGTTTCAATGGCGGAATTGTCTCAAGAATTTTCCCCATTAGCCTGATTTTGTTAAGATTTTCTGTCGTGAGTTTGGTCCTTCAGAATTTAAGGATTTCTCTGAAGCTTTGGTCCAATTGAAACAAACTGGATTGGTTAAAGATTATATAACAGAGTTCAGACGTTTGGCTAATTGGACCTATAAGATTGCTTCATCGATGCTTAAGAGTTATTTCATTGGGGGATAGAAGTCGGAGCTCCGTCACGATGTGAAGCTTCTGCGACCATTGGATGTTTACGAGGCTTAAGTTATTACCTTACAAGTCGATGCCAAACTTGCAAATTCTAAGGTCCGACCCTTATCTAAAAACCCAAATTTTTCTTGGCACAATTCGATAGGCAATAAGGCTACACCAATCCATACAGATTCAGGTAGCAAGGTAATGTTAAGAAGATGATATTTGAGGAAATTAGGGAACGTCGGAAAAATGGTCTCTACGATTATTGTCCTACAAAATGGTTTAAAGGCCATGTTTACCAAAACTAGCAACATTTGTTACTTGATTTGTCTGATCGATGTGACAAGATCTTTGATGTTGATACTGTGTTAGAAGGAGATGATGAATTGTTGAATGCTCGCATTACTGCTTGTGCTATGTATGGGGTCTCCGCTCCTGATAGTATTCCGACTATGAAAGTCCTCAGGTCTATTAAGCATTGTTCTGCAGTGATTCTTTTCGATTCGGGAAGCTCTCACAATTTCATAAACTTTGCCTTGGCAAAGAAATTGGGATGGAAAATAGATCCACTTAAGAAATTTGATGTCATGATCACTAATGGGGGTACTGTTTCAAGTCTAGGGTATTGTTCTCACGTCAAACTACATATCCAAGATTATGAATATATCTCGGATTTATATGTGTTGCAACTGGGTGGCTGTGATGTTGTTCTGGGAGCTCAATGGTTGAGAACCTTAGGACTCATTCTATGGGATTTTGAGAAGTTAAAAATGGAGTTTTCATTGGGCCAACATAATTATTGCTTATATAGTTCTCCTCCTCTTGCACCAAGGTCAGTAACAACTTGTTAAGTGGAAAGACTGCTGAATCAGAGGTCTTTTAGAGAAGTTTTTATTTCTTATAGATTCGGATACTGAAGTGACCACAGTGGGAGATTTATCTAGCACTCAACAAGCTGCATTGGATGCATTATTGTCTCAATTTGAATCACCCTTCCAGTCACCCACCACTTTACCGCCATCACGATCTCATGACCATAAGATTCCACTTTTGGAAGGAAGTAACCCACTTAGTGCAAGACTTTATAGATACAATCCTATGCAAAAGTCCGAGATTGAGAAATGTGTTTAGGAGTTATTAGATTATGGTTTCATTCGAGCTAGTAATAGTCCTTTTTCTTCCCCTGTTTTGTTGGTTAGGAAGAAGGATAATGGTTGGAGGATGTGTATGGACTATCGAGCTTTGAATTTGCTAACTATCAAGGATAAATATCCTATTCCCTTAATTGATGAATTGTTGGATGAACTATTTGAAGCTCAGTTATTCTCCAAGCTTGATTTAAGTGCCGATTATCATCAAAATCGAGTTCACCCGGCAAATATTGAAAAAAAGCCTTCAGAACACATAATGGACATTATGAGTTCCTCGTGATGCCGTTTGGACTCACAAATGCTCTAGCAACCTTCCAGAGTTTAATGAATGAGCTATTTAGACCTTTTTTGTGCTAATTTGTTATGGTATTTTTTTATGATATTTTGGTTTACAGTTCTAATTGGGAAGACCATATGTTACATTTCACTACAGTTTTTCAAGTACTGCAGCATCATAAGTTGTTTGTTAAGAAATCCAAATGTGATTTTGGTAAATCACAGATCAAGTACTTGGGGCATGTGGTATCACGGAAGGGAGTTGCAGCAGACCCTTCAAAACTCTAAGTCATTCAAGATTAGCCCTTACCTACTTCAATTAAAGCTTTGAGGGGATTTTTGGGTTTGACCGGGTATTACCGGAAGTTTATACCAGGTTATGGAATGATGTGTGGCCCATTAACTTCCTTGACTAAAAAGGATGCCTTCCACTGGAATTCCGAGGCAATAGCGGCTTTCAATAAGCATAAAGAGGCGATGTTATCTCCCACAATTCTAGTTCTTCCAAATTTTTCCAAGCCCTTTGTTATTGACACAGATGCCTCGAACACTGGTATTAGGGCTATTTTACAACAAGAAGGCATACCTATAACCTTTACAAGTAAAGCTCTTGGTCTCCGAGCCCAAGCTATGTCTGCATTTGAAAGGGAAATGCTTGCAGTGGTTCATGCCATTAAAATGTGGCAAACTTATCTTCAGGGTAACCATTTTATTATTAGAACAAACCATCATAGTCTGAGGTATTTTTTGCAAAACTGAGCCCATATTCTGTTTCAACAAAAGTGGATTTCTAAACTGTTGGGCTTTAATTATAAGATGCAATTCCTACAGGGAACTGAAAATCAAGCTGCTGATGCATTGTCAAGGTTGTATTCTGAGGCTCAATTATTTGCCATATCTTACCCTTACATGGGCTAGTTAGATGACTTGCGTAGGCAAATGGAACAGGATCCTTGGATTACTTCCAAAATCAAGGATTTCTGGGTTCTTCTTGATGGCGCGATTATGTCTGCTTCTAAATATCATTATGATAATGGGTTTCTCAAGCATAAAGGCATAATTGTGTTGAGTCCTACTACTTTTTGAAGGGACAAAATATTTCACGAACATTATAACACCCCAATGGCTGGCCACTCAGGTTTTTTGAAAACTTATAAGAGGATTTCTCGTTCTTTCTATTGGAAATGTATGAAAACTGATTTCGAAGATTGGTTGTTCCTCAGACCTATTTGGATGGATATATCCATGGATTTTATTGTCAGCTTGCCCCTTTGCAAAGGGAAGATTATCATCTTCATGGTGGTGGATCGGTTATCAAAATATGCACATTTTGTAGCCATGTCTCATCCTTACACAGCTTATTCGGTTGCCCAGATTTTTGCGGATAATATTTTCAAGTTACATGGTATGCCAACTACAATTGTTAGTGATCGAGACCCGGTATTTCTCAGCACTTTTTGGAAGGAATTCTTCACCCTACAAGGATCCAAATTGTGTTTAACGTATGGTTACCATCCGCAATTTGATGGACAAACTGAGGTTGTCAATAGGTGTCTGGAAACTTACTTCCACTGCTTTTGCAGTTTTCAACCTAAAAAGTGGCTTCAATGGTTATCATAGGCTGAATAAAGTTAGGATACTTCATATCATTCTTCTTCGAAACTCACACCATATGAAATTGTTTACGGCCAACCTTCTCTTGCTGTTCCACTGTATGAATCTGGTACCACCAAGCTTGATATGGTGGATCGATGTTTACAAACCAGATCACATATCTTATCTCAGCTCAAGACCAATTTAGAGGCTCCTCAGGTTCGAATGAGGTACCAAGCTGATAAGCATCGTACCGAGCGCACTTTTGAAATATGTGACATGGTTTATCTGAGACCTGTTCCTTACCATTATCAATCACTGGCTCATCGTCCATTTCACAAGCTGTAACCAAAGTTTTATGGGCCACTCCAGGTGTTAGAAAAGATTGGCCTAGTTGCTTACAAAATCAAACTTCCAGCTCATTCCAAATTGCATCCTATTTTCCATGTGTCTTGCTTGAAGAAGCAATTAGGTGTTGGTGTGATTCCTACAACTTTACTTCCTGATGTGACTGATGATGGCCTATTGCAAGCATCCCCATTAGCTATTCTTCAACATCGTGTAGTCACCAAGGGAAACTCTCACGTTCCTGAAGTTCTTGTTCAATGGCAACATCATTGCAAGGAAGATGCGACTTAGGAGGACTATGAAGAATTAAAGCGTCGATTTCCCAGTTCCCAACCTTAAGGACAAGGTCTGTTTCTATAGGCGGGGTAATGATGGGATACCAGAAATGGTTGAACAAATTAGTGTGTAGGAGTATGATTTTACTAGCTCAAAGGACCCTTGTTAGATGTTTGACACTTGTCACGAGATTAGAAAGATTAGTGAGGTGGTTATTGTTGTAAAAGCTTAGCTTGTAAGACTTAAGTCTTAGGGGGATATATATATATATATATATATATATATATATATATATATATATATATATATATATATATATCAAACTAATTGTGCAAGCAGGTGGTTGGAGAACAACTATATTGTTGTGAATGAATACAAATACAATTTCCATGTCATGCGTTTCTGAAAGGTGCCTTTGTAAGGCCTTAGGTGTAGGCCTTGAGGCTCGCAATCAAAACTAACTAAGTGCTAGGCGTGCCACTGCTACCTTAGTATAGCAGATGTAGAACAAGATTGTGCTTAGTCGATTACTTGTGCCCCAAGTTACTCGAATTTCTTGTTATCAAAGGATTGTTTTGGATGGGTTAAATCCACATTAAGTTCTTTTTCTTGCCTTGTGACCAAGGACTTTCAGTTCATAGTCTTGTATATTCGAATGAAGGGAGTCCAGATCTCTTAAGTCATTTGTTTGGTTCTTGATTGATTTTAAATGAAAGCATATCCGTTAAGTTGACCAGATCCAGATACAAATAAGACTTTTAAAGTAGGAAAACAGGCAGAAATGACTTGAATACATGCTAGAGAATACTTTAAGCAGTAGATCTATTATCTTAGAAAACACACAAAGAACTTCAAGCAAGATTTCACCTTGTCAAGCAAGGTTGAACTTCTTACAATCACTTATCTTTGAGTTTACAGAGGTTTCTATGCTAAAAAGGGATGGATGGTAAACTAGTTTACACAAGAGAATCGATACTACGCCACTAAGGGTGATAGCATAGCTTCTAAACAAGACAAAATATAGCTTTTGTAAGGCAGGTATCCTAAAAAGGACTGAGATCTGGGTTGATTACAACTTTTTGGATGCAAATTTGGCTTGAGAGTAGAGTTTGTATGTTTGTTTGATTGGTTGAGTGTCTTTGTCTATGGGGCATCTTCCTCCTTTTATAGGCATATTAGCCCGACTGCAGTGACTTTGCTCTTTGCCCGAAAGCACTTGGAGGGTAGTGAGTCATCAGCTTTTACTTGTATTGCCACTAAAAAGTGCTTTTTGGCTGATTGTGAGTTAGTCTCCATCATTTGACATTTAAATCATAGGCACATAGCCTATGCATTAATGGGAAGGCGCCAATTTATCTTTGGGCTTGATGTTTGGGCCTCGGGCAAGTCTCCCTTTAATTGGTATCTCTGGGCTTCCACACACTTGCAGCACAAGGTTCAAATATTAACCCAAACAGGTACAAATTTTTTTTTTTGCACATTGAGCATTAGTAATTACTGAAAATTGAATGGTTTGAACGATGTGCACATGAATCTTTGCAGTTACACCAGTACCAGAACTCAATTAGTGTCTTTCTGATGAAGACCGAATATATAGTTCGGTGAGCACGGACTGGTACTTTTGGATTTTGTTGGCCGGTTTGAATGCAGAAAGTACCGTGTATCCTTAAACAAAAGTATCCAATCGGGGATGGACGTAAACCCATAAGCTATCAAGGGTAGGGATAATCGTCCAGGTCTTATTGTGAAACAAAAAAGCCTGCCTCGGCGGGGTGGTGGGTCGGCTCCTCTGTTGTTGCCAGGGAGCTCTTAGAGCGGAGACCTTAAGATAAATTGCTAAAACAGACGGGAGGGGAGGATCGACCCATTCAATATAATTCCTAAGAAAAACTGTTGACAGCATGTGTTGACATTTATTTTGCTCCCTTTAAATTTTCCGGAGACTGATTGGATTGGATGTATATTTTCTAGAGACGCATTGTGTTTGTTCATGTAGAGTAGCTAACATGATTGTGGCCAGCTTTTTCTTTTGAAAATTGGACCTCTATAGATAACATGCGTAGTAGCTTCAGTAGGGTGCTTTGTGAAATGAAACAATACTTGGGTGCATTTCGGTTGCATCACCTTAGCTCCACCCTAGTTGTTATATGAAGTCATATAACAGCTGCTATGGTAATTAGGAAAAGAGGGATGCTAGCGACCTGATGCAGGCCATGGACCAAGATCATTATTGCATAAAATTAGTGGCAGCTATGGCATCAAGGGATTAGAATGATATGAAAAAATATATGCATTTTTAGAGCTATAATGCATGTATCTTGCTTTAAATTTGTGGCTTATTATATTTCTATTATTAACTGAAATCTTTTACTTTTCTAGGAGTTTTAATGTCCTATTTTATGAATACTGAATCCTTACATTGTCATCCGTAATCCATTCGCAGAATTTTATTCAAGAAAATCGCATAAAAATAAAGATAACCAGAAAGATCTGATCGCACTCTTGCATTGCAGTAATATATCATGCACGATGATCTGCTTATTAATATATATAAGATAAATTATTAGGCCGTTGAACCGTTGATCATGATCGATCAGCCCTTTCTAATCTTTGACTTGAGAAGTCGTTCTAGCCCTGGACTTATATTAAGGGCTATTTGTAGTACCTCCGGTGATAATGCTCCCAATGCTGATGTCTTTCCAGCTAAGTCTTCTAGGACAGGCCTGTAAAAATAATACCAATTATGTTATCCCAAAATTAATACACGCACACACATATATATACACACAGTGTTTCGTACAGCAATATTTCAGTCTCCAAATAATTTCATCAAGAAAGGAAAAAAAAAATTACCGAAATTGAAGTAGTATTGTTGTGTCATTTCAATATTATTCATTCTTACTGAAACTAAAGTATTTTGCACAACAATAATGGTCAGCAATAAAACTATTTATAGATACAACACTGACATACTTTTTAATAGACTGAAATTCTTTTCTTCTATTCTCATCCATTTTCCTCCTCTCCTTTCACATATTAGTTTTTGTCTTATTGTCACTAGCTATAAAACAATCAATATAATATAAGATGTTGACGTGGCTTAATCGTAACCGTTCAAGTAGAAGAGGAGGAAAGGAGACAGAGAAGAGATTAGGAGGCGAGAGAATTCTCCATCCTTTTTAATACAAATGGATTATACTATTATACGTGAGATCTATAGATTACGTTAATATGCGCATCAATTTTTTTGTGTGTCCAAATGAAATCATTTGTACTTCGTTATGGAAATGAATTCATTTAATAAATAGCCAAAAAAAAGTACTATTGGAACTATAGTGGTGTTGTGACAGCTCAATGTGCTTACTTAGAACTGGTCATGACAGTGAAACACTCCAACCCATTTTGTCCTGCAAGTTTAGCAACCATGAAGAACGTTGGTACCACAAGCAGTTGGCCGGCAGTTACCTCTGCGTCCAACAAACGTTGACCGTTAACACCCACAACCTGTATCCGGCCACTCCCTCGAGCAACATAAATCACCTGGACTGTGGAATCAGGTGCGTAAATTGGAGAGCTAATTGCGTCGGCCTCGAGTTTCGTGAGGTTCGCACTTAACCCAGCTTGTTTAAGAAGAGGGAATTCCTTCTCAGTCAATGTGGCTGTAGTTTTACTACTAGTGATGTTGTGAACATGTGTGTGGGTGAGCTTCTGATTGGGAAGGGGCATTTTGGTCTTTTCATCTTGACCTAGCTTGATGATCAAAACCCCAGTCTGGCTTTCGGTGATGTCATCAGCTTCGTCCTCGGTGATGTTGAAGGACTTGCTGACAAATTCAGTTGAGAAACCTGCAAGTAGACTTAGGGTTCCGGCAATCAAAAAATACGTAAATTGGCCGGGAATGTGAGCTCCGGCAGTTTCACCCAAGAAAACAACAACAAGCTCCTCAGAGCGATCTCCATTGTTGAACCACCATGAGACTGCTCCAACTGGTACTGGTATCACATCTCCTTTCTTAACCTTAACCACCACCTCCTCTGATGTGTTAGGAAATACCATTCCTACTAATCCATCATCACCTGCATCACCATTAGAGCTAATTAAGATCTTCAACTATAATATAAGCATTATAGTCTAGCAAGTTAAGTATGACTTTTGTTTTCGATCGTATAGCTAGTTATATAATAAGGGCATTGATGAACAAATAACAAACTTTTGTTTTCCATCTTTCTTAATTACAAAAAATAAAAATAAAAAATAATTAAAATAGGCAAATATGTAGGTGAGGAGATTTTTTAGTGTACTAGAAATACGAGACAGAACACTAAATGTTATTTTGTAATTGGATGGACACTTGAATAAAAAAACTTTCCAATGACAATGATATTCTCTCGTGTTCTAGACGTAATAAAAAAAAAAATCTCTCATACGTGAACATGATATTTATTAATGCATTTATTTATATATGTATTTGCAGGCTGTAGTTAATTAGTTATTACTTACCTTGAAGAACATATCCCAGTTTGGAGGAATCTGAATAGTGAGGAAGTGCAAACCCATGAGGTTGAAGAACAAGCTTGCCTGCACCAACCTTGGCCTCAGCAAGCACCGGAGCATCTGAACTCGACCAAATGTAATATGCTCCTCCGTCTCCTTCAAACAACTTTTGAGCTGACTCGGGTGTTAAGTCCATCCCATCCATTGATTAAATTATTCCTTAAAAAAACCATCCAAAAAGCCAAATCAATATCGGTTTTTATTAATTAGCTTTTACGACAAGACAATTTTTTTTTTTTAACCAATCCAATCTACAAGAAGAGAGATTTCAAATTATCGTCTAATCAAGGTCTAAAATATCGATGATATCGGAAATATCGGTAGTCCAAAAATACAGAAATTTTGATGGAAATATTGAGATATTATCGATATCGATAAAAATTGAATAAAAACCACGGAAACTGTAAGAAAAACTTGGAAATTTTTATTGAAACTTTGCAGGATGTTTATTTAGGCAATTATCTATTAGTTTATCACAAAAAATTTGAAGGAAATGCATTGCATGATGGATTTAACTGATTTAAGTTGATTATATAACGAGCTAGCAAACATTGTGAGTGTAGAAAATATGTAGTAATTAATGAAAGAAGTTTAAACACACCATAATCATTTATATATAATGAATTAGTACAATATTTTACACTTTATACATTGCATGGTAAGATACATGAGTGACTTAGTACCACATAGAGTTCCTATGAGGTTCAAAATTTTCACTATCTTCATCATCTCTATGTGTCAAAAGTAGATACTTGAAAAGAAATTGTCAAAGATTCATTGTCATGTGCAAATTTGTTTCTTGCAAAAAGAATTCAAAACAAAACCATATATATAAATATTTTAGCATATTTTCATAAAAACATAAGTGATATGGTGATCAAGGTGTTGAAGGAGTAAATGGGAGGGGTTCGAATCCTTCTATGCGCAAGATTGAGATTTTTCAACATTTTTCGAGTATTTTTGGGCTATATATCGATATTTTAGACCTTGCGTCTAACTAGTCTAACTTACATATGCATAACTTAAACAAGAAAAACAAGATCCCTCAACAGAGGCGAAGAGCCAAGGAAACGTTAGTATAATAAAGCATCTGGATCACAGAAAACCAAAGACTACAAACAAAGCGATACAATTAAGCAAGACAATGTCACCTTCTAGTTTCGTGAGTGAAGATAGATGAGCCAACTATCGAGAACTTTTCAGCAAATTGAACCTATGACTATGGATATATGAAGGAAGTCTGGAGTCCACAACATGTACATATGCATATATATATATATATATATATATATATATATATAAATAGTAAATGGGCACGTGTGCAATTTTCAAAAGATTGTGTGAAGACATTCGATTAGGCTATCACATCAAGCCCTAGGTGCATGCAATCTCTTACGTGGCTAATTATTATCAAAGCCCAAAGTCATATCTCTGATATGGAAGTGAGTGGTACAGTTTAAATTGGCTTGGAATTCATGGACATGTTGGAGTGATTGTGGTTGCGTCTAACTAGTCTAACTTAACATTCGAATAGGCTATCACATCAAGCCCTAGGTGCATGCAATCTCTTACGTGGCTAATTATTATCAAAGTCCAAAGTCAAATTGACTTGGAATTCATGAACATGTTGGAGTGATTGTGGTTGCGTCTAACTAGTCTAACTTAACATTCGAATAGGCTATCACATCAAGCCCTAGGTGCATGCAATCTCTTACGTGGCTAATTATTATCAAAGTCCAAAGTCAAATTGACTTGGAATTCATGAACATGTTGGAGTGATTGTGGTTGCGTCTAACTAGTCTAACTTAACATTCGAATAGGCTATCACATCAAGCTCTAGGTGCATGCAATCTCTTACGTGGCTAATTATTATCAAAGTCCAAAGTCAAATTGGCTTGGAATTTATGGACATGTTGGAGTGATTGTGGTTGCGTCTAACTAGTCTAACTTAACATTCGAATAGGCTATCACATCAAGCCCTAGGTGCATGCAATCTCTTACGTGGCTAATTATTATCAAAGCCCAAAGTCATATCTCTGATATGGAAGTGAGTGGTACAGTTTAAATTGGCTTGGAATTCATGGACATGTTGGAGTGATTGTGGTTGTAGCACGTGGCTTTATCTTTAGATATTAAGACACGTGGAAATATGAATTGAATAATCAGTTAATAATTTATTAATAATGCATTTAACTCTTCACCCCATCAACTTCGTCTGTTGTCTTCTCTCTCCTCCCACAAGAAAATTCATTGAAGCAAAGCTCTAGATTTTCATTGAACAAAAGCTCCAGACCTTCAAGGTTGCTGCAAATCTACAACTTTCAATCCTTCCACTATTTTTCAACTGCAAAAAAAATCTGAAAACTGTTTCAATATTCCAAACCTTCAAGATTGCTACACATCCAAAAATACAATTTTTCATCCTTTTCACTAATCTGAAAAGAATCTGAAAAGTGTTTCAATTTTCATCTTTTAATTTCTTGTTTTCATCGTTTCGTGTTCCTCTTTCTAAACTATCGCCGAGGGGAACCGAGAAGAGTTTGACGAAAGTGAGCGAAGAGTAAAAGAAAAAAAAAGTTTTAGTCCTCACCGTCGGTTCTATGGTGAACAGTCGGGATTAAATGGTCCAGAGGGTCCATATGAAATTGGTCCGGAGAGGATCTAATTGTTAGAATTGTTTAAAACACTAGCCGTTATCTGATAAAGATTTACAGCTAGGGTTCCTAGTTTTTAGGGTTGTTTTATCTTTTAGAAACAATAATCCCTACACTTAAGGGACGTGTTGCATGTTTTCTGTTTTGACGTAGTCTCCACCACGATCGTAGGTCCGGTGATCGTGGGAAGTAGTTGTTTCTTTTCATGTTCAAATGTAAAGGTTATTTAATAGCCATGCAGATCGTTTTGCTTAATAAGAATTCTCCCGATTTTGTTTTGTAAGCTCTCGAACTTTGCATTACAGCAGTTCTTTGCAAGTTTCTGGTTCCAACATCTGGTATCAGAGCCCCACTCCGGGGCCTGATTGAGAGCCTGCAGCCTAAGCGGAGAGATACAATCATGGCGTCTGAGAATAGTTACATACAACCAGCTATTCCCAAGCTTGATGGACACTATGACCACTGGAGTATGCTTATGGAGAACTTCCTTCGTTCCAAAGAGTATTGGAATTTGGTGGAGATTGGGATCACTGCAGCAGCAGGAGGATCGGAAACTGGGGAAGCACAGAAGAAGATCTTAGATGAACTAAAGCTGAAAGACTTGAAGGCCAAGAACTATTTGTTCCAAGCTATAGATCGGTCCATTTTGGAGACCATTCTGAAGAAAGACACAGCAAAGGATATATGGGATTCCTTGAAACAAAAGTATCAAGGAACTGCACGTGTAAAACGTGCACAACTGCAAGCCCTTCGCAAGGAGTTCGAGGTGCTGCACATGAAGAGTGGAGAAACAGTCAACAGTTATTTTGGCAGAACTCTTGCCATAGCCAACAAGATGCGGACTCACGGAGAAAAGATGGACGACGTGGTGATCATTGAAAAAATCCTGAGATCCATGACAACGAAGTTCGACTATGTTGTCTGTTCGATTGAAGAATCGAATGACCTAGATACCATGTCTATCGACGAACTCCAGAGCAGCCTTTTGGTGCATGAGCAAAGGATGAGTCGACATCAGGAGGATGAACATGCTCTTCAGGTTACTTATGGAATCCAGCAAGGAGGACGAGGACGAGGAACCTATCGAGGAAGAGGAAGAGGACGGGGAAGGCTAGACAAGTCAACCCTAGAATGCTATCATTGCCATGAACTAGGGCATTTTCAGTGGGAGTGTCCAAAGAAACCTAAGGAAGAGAAAGCAAACTATATGGAGACAAAAGAAGAGATTTTGTTGATGGCACTTATGGAGTTCAATGAGGCAACAGCGGAGCACACATGGTTCCTTGATTCTGGACGCAGTAATCACATGTGTGGCAAGAGGGACCTATTTAGTGAGTTTGACAACAGTTTCAAAGAATCAGTGAAGCTTGGAAATAATTCCAGCTTAACTGTCCAAGGCAAGGGAAACGTTCGAATGGAGGTAAATGGTATGATACATGTGATCACCAGTGTGTTCTATGTACCAGAATTGAAGAACAACTTGTTAAGCATCGAACAATTACAAGAGAAGGGACTCTCAGTACTTATCCAACATGGAAGGTGCAAAATCTTTCACGAAGAGAAAGGTCTAATCATGGAGACCAAAATGAGTTCTAATCGAATGTTTGCAATATCAGCTCGAGGACTACCAAAGGAACAAAGGTGTCTCTCGTCTCAAACCACTGATCAAGCACGACTTTGGCACTGTCGATATGGGCATCTTAGCTGGAATGGGCTTAGAATACTTCAACAGAAGCATATGGTGGAAGGAATGCCTCAATTCACTGCCTCTCAAAGGGTATGTGAAGACTGTTTGGTAGGGAGACAACACAGAGACCTTTTTCCCAGAGAAAGCACATGGAGAGCTTCCGAGATACTACAACTAGTGCATGCGGACATATGCGAGCCAATTAATCCTGCATCAAACAGCAAAAAAAGGTATCTTATCACCTTTATAGATGATTTCAGCAGAAAAACATGGGTTTATTTTTTGGTAGAGAAATCCGAACCATTTGGCACGTTCAAATCCTACAAAGCAAGGGTAGAGAAGGAAACTGGGACATCAATAAGAAGCTTAAGAACAGATCGAGGAGGGGAGTTTACTTCACACGAATTTACAAATTTTTGCCAAGAGAATGGAGTTCACAGGAAATTAACCGCAGCATATACCCCCCAACAGAACGGTGTAGCAGAACGAAAGAATCGCACCATCATGAACATGGTGCGAAGTATGTTGTCAGCCAAGCAAGTTCCAAAAACTTTCTGGCCAAAAGGAGTTAACTGGGCAATGCATGTGTTGAATCGATGCCCCACTCTTGCCGTGAAGAACAAGACACCTGAGGAGGCATGGAATGGACACAAACCATCCGTGGACCATTTCAGAATCTTTGGGTGCATTGCTCATGCTCACATACCTGACAATAAAATAGTGAAGCTCGATGCCAAGAGCTGTAAATGTGTATTGCTTGGGGTGAGTGAAGAGTCTAAAGCTTATCGATTATTTGATCCTGTCTCACAGAAAATAATCATAAGCCGAGATGTAGTGTTTGAAGAAGAAAAGCAGTGGGTTTGGGATGACAATCACAAGGAAGTCATTATGGCAAATCTCGAATGGGATATTGATGAAGAAAATGGCACTGAAATGACAAGTAATCCTGAGGCTGAAAGTAATGAAGGAATTGAAACCGAATCTGATCATGGTGGATCAGTAGTTGAAGAAGACAACCAAGTTGTTGAAGTCTCACCTTTCATAGGACGAACTCGAAGACCACCCAACTTGGATGAGGGACTACGAAACAGGTCAGGGCTTATCCGATGAGGAGAATGAGGGTATGGCTCAATTGGCACTATTTACTGATCAAGATCCCACAACCTTTGAAGAAGCAGTAACATCCGAAATATGGAGACAGGCCATGGATCAAGAAATACAGGCAATCGAAAAAAACAGTACGTGGGAATTAGTCGAGCTACCACCTGGAGGGAAAACTATCGGAGTAAAATGGGTATTCAAGACGAAACTTAACGAGAATAGAGAAGTAGATAAGCATAAAGCTCGACTAGTCGCTAAAGGTTATTGCCAACAATATGGGATTGACTATGCAGAAGTCTTCGCACCAGTTGCTCGTCTAGACACCATTCGCATAGTAATCTCGCTTGCTGCGCAAAAGAATTGGGATTTTTATCAGCTTGATGTCAAGTCCGCATTTCTGCATGGGGAGTTAGATGAGGAAGTATTTGTTGATCAACCACCTGGGTATAAACAGAAGGGGCAGGAGACAAAAGTGTATCGACTGAAGAAGGCTCTATATGGACTCAAGCAGGCTTCCCGAGCCTGGTACAGTCATATAGAGTCGTATTTCAACAAGGAAGGATTCAACAAATGTCTTTTTGAGCACACACTATTCATCAAAACTGCAGAACAAGGTAAGATCTTGATAGTATGTCTTTACGTCGATGATCTCATTTTTACTGGAAATGATAAGTTGATGTTTGAAGAATTTAAGAAATCTATGATGGTGGAGTTCGACATGACCGATCTCGGAAAAATGAGATACTTTCTTGGTATTGAAGTAATACAAGGTTCTGGAGGAATCTTTATTAGTCAAAGAAAGTATGCTCAAGAGATATTGGAAAGGTTTAACATGCATCAATGCAACTCGGTACTAAATCCCATTGTTCCTGGTTTCAAACTTATAAAAGATGAAGGAGGAATAAAGGTTGATAGCACTATTTACAAACAGATGGTAGGAAGTCTCATGTATCTAACAGCTACACGCCCTGACTTAATGTTTGTTGTAAGTTTGATTAGCCGTTACATGGAACGTCCAACTGAAGTCCATATGCAGACGGCAAAAAGAGTTCTCAGATATGTTAAAGGAACTACTGATTTGGGGATATTCTACAAGAAGGGAGGAACTGAGGAGTTGATTGGGTACACCGATAGTGATTATGCAGGTGATCAAGATGATAGGAAGAGCACCTCAGGTTATGTATTTATGGTGAATATGGGCGCAGTCTATTGGTCCTCAAAGAAACAGCCAGTTGTTACTTTATCCACTACTGAGGCAGAATTCATAGCAGCAGCATCAAGTGCATGCCAGGTGGTCTGGTTAAGAAGAATTTTGAAGAGTTTTAACCATGAGCAACGGAGACCAACAGTGGTGTATTGTGATAATATTTCGACCATCAAACTATCAAGAAATCCTGTGTTGCATGGTCGAAGCAAACATATTGATGTAAGGTTCCATTTTCTTTGAAACTTGGTCAAGGATGAAGTTTTAGAACTGGTGCACTGCTCGTCTCTGGAACAAGTTGCAGATATTTTCACGAAGCCGTTGAAGGTCGACTTGTTTCTGAAGTTGCGGGGATTACTGGGTGTTTGCAAGCTTCAGGAGTAAACTGAATAGCTGTGGTATTCAGTTTAAGGGAGGATGTTAGAATTGTTTAAAACACTAGCCGTTATCTGATAAAGATTTACAGCTAGGGTTCCTAGTTTTTAGGGTTGTTTTATCTTTTAGAAACAATAATCCCTACACTTAAGGGACGTGTTGCATGTTTTCTGTTTTGACGTAGTCTCCACCACGATCGTAGGTCCGGTGATCGTGGGAAGTAGTTGTTTCTTTTCATGTTCAAATGTAAAGGCTATTTAATAGCCATGCAGATTGTTTTGCTTAATAAGAATTCTCCCGATTTTGTTTTGTAAGCTCTCGAACTTTGCATTACAGCAGTTCTTTGCAAGTTTCTGGTTCCAACACTAATTTCGTCGGCCGGTCATTCAAAATATGCAATATTTGGTGAACGTTTTACAGCCAAACGATCGAAACAAAATGAATAATTCTGACTTCTGACAGAAATCTAAACAACAGAAGAAGAACATCGAACTCATCTCTCTCATTCCCATTTAAATTTTAACAGTGACGAAAACCGAACTCATTTCGGATAGGGACCTCCTTGGTTCAAAAGTCTCATTTAAATTTTGATCAGTAGTCATTCACCGGTAGAGTGCACGGAGGACGAAGTTCTGCGACAGAAAGGAGGCAATGAGGAGATGAACGAAGAAGGAGATGAAGTTAAAGATTTCTCGATGAACAGAGAGGGGAGAGAGAAGAAGCCGGAGAGGTTTCAGATTTATTGACAGTTAATGAAATAATTAAACAATTATAAATATTTTTCAAGGTTCTAAAAAACGTTAGACGCTAGTTGAACGATAGGCTAGCTCCTAGTTACTAGGTGGTGTCTATGCGGATTTAGGTAAATTTCTTATATATTTTATGAATTAATTAAATTTACTATATCAAATGTAAATAATTATTGACTAATATGTTATTTCTTATAGAAGAACATACATATATGAATGTTTTATGTACATATATATTATGCTTTCCTAAGGAAAAAAAAAATTATCTAAATAATTTGTAATTTATATATATAAATAATATCACAAACTTTTAAAAATATAAAAAGTCCACATAGTGGGTGGTTTTCATTATTAAAACCATCAACCGTCCACCTCACCTCTTTCACTTCACTTATCCACCTTGGGTGGTTTTCATAATTAAAACCATTAGCTTTTGACCTTGGATTTGAGATCCTAGTCCTCAACTTGCGCCACCATATATTGAAATGTTTAAGTCTCTCTCTCTTCGCATTTTCTCTTCCCTCATCTTCACAGACGAGCTGCAAAAATTCGTCGGCAGCACTCATTCTTCCCTTATCTTCATAGAGACGAGCTGCAGAAATTCGGCGGCAGTCACTCTCTTTCTCTTCGCACTCTCTCTTCCCTCATCTTCACAGAGACGAGTTGCAGAAATTCGTCGGGACTCTGCTGCTACGTACGAGATCAGAAGTTGTAGATTCTTTGCAAAAATTGCAGCAAGTTTGGGATTTGCAGCAAGATTCAAACCGCCTAGACTACCGCCTAGCGCCACTTAGCCCACCTCAGGCGCCTAGTGAACGCTTAGGTGGCCGCCTAATTCCTCCTCGCCTAACTGAACGTTTTGGTCTAAATCGGGTTGAAGCTCCGCCGCTCAACGCCTACATGCCGCCTAGGCCGATTTTTAGAACACTGATATTTTTATTATCTCACAATTAAATGTGTCTTAATCTGATTAGTGAGTACTACCATTTGGCCTTGCCACGTGGTACTACAGTACTACTCTATAATTTCTCTACGGTCTTCATCAGGGGAAATATGCATGGCTTGGATCAGTGAAGCGATTCGATGGAGATAAACTTGTCTTCTTTTTTTTTATTTTTATGGTGACGTGACAAGTTTCTAATTAGGGGATAGGTTTTAGCCTATGACACGGATCAATTCCGCTGGTTTGAGTTGCAGTTGAATTCGGATAAAGATTATTTTCAGATCTTTTTTATAGGGATTTAGATATACTTACATCATTCAAAATGGTTTCTAACTACACGATATATGATGAATGACTAGGACGTAAGGATCCCTAGGATCCCCATAATTTGGATCTATAGGATCCCCACAATTTGGATCTATAGGATCCCCACAATTTGGATCTATAAGATCCCCACAATTTGGATCCAGATGAGATCTAAATCCATTGAACTCTACAAAATTGTTAGGTCGTACCAAGGTGAAAATATGTTTTATAAATAAAGAAACATTAGCAACGTTAAGATCCCCTTTAGACCAACACACAAAACTGCCTTGCGTAAACTCTCGCTCTACGCAAAACCTCTCCAACATCCTGAGATTTTTATTTTACCCTTTTAACACCAATATACCTTGAGTTTGGATAAACAACATTGTGTTGGCAACTGGCAACATCTTTAGTTTGGATAAACAGCAATGAAGCTGTAGAATTAGCCGATTAAGGAACACCTTGAGTTTGGATAAACAACACTTCTTCACGACCGACTGGTTATCTATCCAAGTCTCGATCAGCAAGGATTTGCTGGGTCCTTGTTGGAAAAGGTTATCTTATTAGCCTTTTCGACGAAGTAAAGTGTTACCAGGCTACGACGTTCGGCACACTGAAGGCCGAACTTACTGTATGATTAGATACTCACAAGTGCATTTCAAGGTTTTGCACTCAAACAGTCGAATCATATTTACAATCAAGACACATATCTCAAAATACTTGTGCCTCTACAGTTTGGTATCAATTTGCCATCGCTAAACCCAGTGCCGAAGATTCGTGAAATTCGCAGAACTAGCAGCCTTGTCTTCAGGCTCTAGAACCTGAAGGCTGAGATGTATTCCTTCTTCAGTCGCAGTCGCAAGATTCAGAAGTCATCAATGCGCACAACACCACATCAACATTCATTCACTCCCCGGCCAAGCTCGGCCCACGAGTTGGCAGGCCCCATAATCAATTGATGGATATAGTTAGCTTATTAACTATTCGGCATGTGAGTCACGTAGGCTAAATAGTTTTTAAGGTAAACATCGGGATTCTCTCATCTCCATCATCTCAACAAATCTCTCCGTCATTAATAAGATTGTGTTAAGAATGGAAAGTTGGCTATTTCATATCTTGCTTTGTAATCCATTCAATTGTAATCAACCATTATACCGATATATCTTATATATTGTGTAATTGGGAATGAAATAAATCATACAAGAATATTTTTTCTACACACTAAATAGTAGATTCCTTCTTCAGTTATGATATGTAATATACCAGCTCGTGTTCAAAATACTTGAAAAAATCTCCTCAGGTGGACGGACTTGAAAAATAGGGTCTAGTTGCTATATTAAATCACATAGAAAATTCAGAAATAATTCATGCAATTATATATCAAACTTAATGCATGCGCATGAGTATCCAATGTTAAATGAACATGACATAATGGATTTAAAAAATGTGGGAATATGGTCGAGACAAGTGTTAGACACTCTATCCTTAAGACAAGTTTACGCCCCACTACAGTGCTCATGGTTGATTGGCGTTTGTCCCCCAAGATACAACGACCACGTCCTTGTAATAATAGCACTCCAAATCACAAGGCTTCATGAACCACAATTGTGTTGAAACCCTCTCATATGGCAACATGCCCTGATCCCATGTATCCCCAAATACTAGGATAGGCATGTGTTGACCGACACCCGAGGATGACGAAGCTATTTTTAACATACATGCAAATTATAAAGAAGAAACGAATGTAAATAAAATAAGTAAAAAAATTAGTATATGGTCCCTAGTTTCTAATGTTTATTAACTAAGACCTTATCAGTTTTTACATTTTGATCAAAGTCCCTAGCATTAATATATTAATGAATTTTATGTAAGTTACATAATTTTAATTGATTTAGAGTTTTAATACTCACACCCTTATTAAACTCCTAATTAATTTTCAATTCAAACATTTCCAAAATATGAAAAATAAAATTAGAATAAGTTTGTACCCATTAAATTTTTATATAAAAAAAAAATTCAATTTTTTAATCTTATATGTACCCAATCTGAACTATACTAATTTGTCATATGAAAAATGTACCTTTTTTTCTAAACATATATGAGCACATTCTATTTCGTTGATTTGAGAATTTATCCATGTCAAATTTAATAAAAGAAATTTGATAATGTTATTAAGCCTTTCTTTTTTTTTCCTTTTTTTTTTTTTTTTTGTGTTTTTGAAAAATGTACCTATGTTCTGGTACAATAATTTTTTAGTTAGTTTTGATAAACGTGCCCTTGTGTGTGTATATACACACACACGCAATATATTGGAGAGTATAATTCATCTTTAATATTTTTACTCCCATAAATTATGAATTTTATTTAAAATCTCATTAATATAAATAACTTTAATTTAAGAATATAATAACCTACATAGAAATATATTATTACGTTAATGTCAGGGACTTCGATCAAAAATTAAAAACTACAAAGGTTTCAGTCAAAGAATATTGGTAGTTAGGGACTACATTCAAAGTGTCCCTAAATTTAAATATAATGAAAATGTGTGGATGCGGGAATGTGTTCAAAACATACATTTAATCAAGAATAGTGTGAAAGGAATATTACGAAACAAATGTGATTACAAAGAAAGTGAATCATACATTGAGAGGATTTGAAGATACCAATGTGGAAGTGCCTTAATATCGGGATCGTAGGCCTCAATTCTACTTGAAGGGGGCGCAAAACAAAACGTGACTAGACCAAAGTTTAAAATAATAATAATAATAATAAAATCATTTGAAATATTCTTAGAATATTCTTTGGAATATTCTTGAAATATTCTTTGGAATATTCTTGAAATATTCTTTGCATCCACTTTTACGAAACTTTTTCGGGACTCTCCTAAGCTTATTTCGATGCCCCGAGCTATTTTTGACATCTATTTAGTGAAATTCTAAAGTTTTAACGTAATTGACCATTGACTTTCCTGTTGACATTTTACGAAATTTGCCCGGGACTCCTCTTAGGATATTTCAACGCCCTGATTCCAAATCCGCACTCTATTTTCCCAAATTTAAAAGTTTTAGTTGAGTTTTACTAATGGGTCCCGATATTATGCTTAGGTGTGATGACTATTGGAGACTTTGACTTTCCTAGTTCTAACGGTTGTGACCTCGTAAGTATTAATAAGGAGTTTTGGTTTAGGTCAATTAAAAACTCACAATATTATTAGTATTACATAAATCGCATTCAACCAAATACACTGATACACATAAACCAAACAAAATTCACATACCAAACGCATATATTATTTGTACACTTGTCAACCACTTTCTCACGTTTTTAATATATTGAAATAGGTCAATCCAGATAGGACGCTGGGACATTAATTCAGCACTTAGACCAAATCTAACTCTGGGTTAAATGCTATTTTTTAGGTTTTATTCCCCCCAAATCCAACCCAACTCATGCTAAATGTGTGGGCTGAAAGCTAAAACCTAAAAAAAAGTCAGATTTAGCCCAGGATTAGTGGGGCTGGCCCACCATATATGTGTATTTTATTTAGTTTTATATTTATAAATTCATTGAATCCAACTGTTAAGATCTAATTTGATAAAAATTAACGGTCCAAATTTAAATCTAACGGCTAAAGTAATTAAAAAAAAATCTTTTATGTATTTCATATTTTTTTCATAGTGTTTAACTAGTTTCATGGTGTCGATTTGTGATTTTTCAATATTAAGTATTTTTAGATTAAAATGTTCATAAAATTAAATTAAGATATTCTACATAATTTTTTTCTTTTTAAAAAGTTACTTTAAGAAAAAAAAATAGCCTAAATTCATTATTTAATGGCTAAAATTTTAAGACAGAAGAATTGTACTAGAAAAGTTGTTTATGGATTAAAATTTTTATGTTTTACTCGAGAGTTGAAGATAGTCTCACAAGTGTTTACAACCTAAACAAAAGCAGATACTATACCGAAACTAATTAATGTTGTTGATTGGGCTTGATGGCATTCCTCACAACCAAAAAAATAAAAAAGGAGTGAACAATTGGAGATTTTTTTATTTTTTATTTTTAGTTTATCCCTCCAATTGTATAAAGAAATGTTGTGTTTACCCCATGTTTCAAGCACATAAAAAAATCTCTCAATTATTATGACCCGAGATATCATGCTGTTGTAAGATTTGTTGGACCCGTCATATAGTCAGCCCTCCGTGTACGTAACACACACACCTCAAGTTCCCAAATGCATCGCGTCGTTGTTTATTGGTCCCTTGTAAATTGCTTCGCTGACATTTTCCAGACTTTGGTTGCATATGTACAAAATAGCAAATGCGAGGTGTACTGCATTCCTAATTCAAATAGTGACTTGGCATTGTTATGTGATACATGCTATTCACACGTATCCCCAACTTGAGAGAGATTTTTCTGTATACAGAATATAAATATGTACATCATGCGTCATAATACAAGTGAATTTATTATAAATATTACGATAATCTTTACCAAGGGACACTAAAAAATATATGTTCTCTTTGTAGAATTATTAGAGAAATGGGCTGCATGCCCACTTTTAACAATACTGATAATGTTCCTAACTTAGTAATTACCACCTGCAAAATTGATCAGATGTGGGGCTTTATCACAAAAAGCCTCGATATTAGTTGGAGTGAGGTTAAGATATTTAAACTCTTCTTTCTTTATTTCTCTAGCCGATATGGGGTTTCAACATGCCCTCTCATGGGACCCAATTAGTGGGTCACACGTGGGAGATCCATACATTGGCAACTACGTGGAGCTAAAGGGACTCACCTTACACGCAGGGTCAAGGGACCCACCATTATCCGCAGGGCCAAAGTGACCCACCCATCACGTGGCAATACATATAGGCCCATTCTCTGGCTCTAATATCATGTAGAATTATCAGAAAGACCAAATGCCCACTTCCAATAACACTAATATTGTCCCCAACTTGGTAATTACTACCTGCCAAATCCATCAGGTGTGGGGTGTTTATCATTAAGGCCATTGATATTAATTGGAGTAGGGTTATGATATTTAAGCTATAATTTCTCTTTTTGTATAAGGTATGTGGGACTCAACATGCCGCCTCACATATGTCTCAATTAGTGGGTCACATGTGGGAGGTCTACACACGGGGCTAAGAGGACTAAACCTACACGCGGGGCCAAAGGGACCCACTCATCACATGGCAGTACAGGGCTTGCTTCCTAACTTTGATACCATGTAGAATTATCAGAGAGATAGGCTCAAGGTCCACTTTCAACAACACCGATATTGTCCCCAACTTGGCAATTACCACCTGCATAATCCGTCAGGTATGAGATTTTATCACAAAAAGACATCGGTGTTAGTTAGAGTGAGGTTATGATGTTTAAACTATTTGCTTTTCTTTTACTTGGTCGATGTGGGATTCAGCACGCCCCTTCACGTGGGACCTAATTAGTGGGTCACACGTGGAAGATCCACACATCAGCAACCACATGGAGCTAAGAGGACTCACCCTACACGAGGGACCAATGGGACCCATCCATCATCGCGCGAGGCCAATGAGACTCACCCATCATGTGGCAGTATAGTACGTGTTCGCTTTCTGATTCTAATACCATGTAGAATTATTAGAAAGATGGGACAGGCCAAAAACCCACTTCCAACAACACTGATATTATCCCCAACTTTGTAATTACCACTTGCACAATCCGTCAGGTGTGAGGTTTTATCACAAAAGGCATCGATGTTAGTTAGAGTGAGGTTAAGATATTTAAACTATTTACTTGGTCGATGTGGGATTCAACACTCTTATGACACGTAATGTACAAGCTCGTGTTCCGGGTACATGAAAATAGATCTACTGCAATGGAGAGGACTAGGTACATAGTATTATTTGTTTCACTGTCGTGTGTATAATCTCAGCCATAATACATGCATTTTTTTTTTGTCAATATATGGTAGAGAAATTTCATTAGACGAAGTCTAAACAGACGAATTACAACTTCAGTGGTTTGAATAATGCGACTACGAAAATATATCTTAATACATATATACTAACTAAACAATTTAGAGCTCACAAGGAGCATGAAGTCAGCAGATGTGTTCGATAATCGATTCCCTATATACATGCTTAAACACTGACTAATTAACGGTTTGGTTCGATTTGCTTCACCTTAAAAAATGGAAGATAAAATTTAAATGGTATAACTAGTTCAGTTCAGATTCAGCTCAGTTTGACCAATTTTGTTTGATTTGAGAAAGAGACGAAAAGGGAACAGATAAAACATTTGAAGAAAATACAAGGGGAAGAAAAGAACAACTGAGCAAGGGAAAAGAGACAAGATGCAAATGAGAAGAGGGAAAGAAGGGAAGATGATAGCGGGGCTCATAATCTCTACTTGCCAAGTCTCAGCTTTGGTGAAATGGATTTATGTGTACACAATTGTCATCGTCATCATTCACAGAATTTTATTCAACAAACAGAGAGTGTATTGTATTTTATCAATAGTGAATTCTTACATTGTCACTGGGATCCATTCACAAATTTTATTCAAAAAACACTACTAGAAAACAGGCCATACATAGAACACTGTTTTGGGGACACCATTCACCATCTGTGTCTTTTTAAGAGTCGATTGCACAGCTGTGTATGTTTGGTGTCCTTTAGGCTCTCCGACATCAATGATAGTGTCATTCTTCAAATTTATAACCTACAAATTCATTATTTTGCTTTATACATGCAAAATAATAATTATTAGATTCTTTTAATGACAAAGTAATAATTATTAAGTTTTTTAATTGTTATTATATTGTGCCCAAATCTAATCAGCTAACTCTCTCTCTTCATTTTCCTCTTTCTCCTTTGATTCACCCCCCCCTCTGTCTCTTTGTTTTCACGGTCACATCTCTCTTCGTTTTTTCCTCGGATCTGGATTGTCTGCCCTTCCCATCTCATACCTTTTTCATCCCTTCCTATTTATGTGGTCACGGTTAAGCCACATCAATGTTTTTCCTCTTCCTCTTGTGTTTTTCCTTCGGAGGCAAATTGTTTGCCCTTCTGTTACCGTACCCTTCTCATCCTCTCATATTTGTGCAGTCACGGTTAAGCTACGTCAACATTTTATATTCCTATTGTTTTTTATCTTATTATCTTTATTAAAAAATCAATATAAAATGTTTGATGTGGTTTAACCGTGACCGCACAGATAGGAAGGATGGGAAGGGCATGGTAACAGGAGGCAAACAATCTTCCTCATTTTCCCTAGGAGATAAAGTTCTCTCTCCCCTTTGTTTTATTTTGGATTGCAGAGGAGTTGGTGAGAGTTTTTCTCTCCCGTTTGTGAGAGCTCTTCTCTCCCTTTGTAGGAGCTTCTCTCTCTCTCTCTCTCTCTCTCTCTCTCTCTCTCTCTCTCTCTGTGAGAGTTCTTTCCTTTTCCTCAATTTCAGATCCGATTTTGCTTTCATTCAGTTTGCCATTTTGAGAGTCGACAGCTTAGGCACCCGGTGTCCATCGCCGGCTTTTCTATTCTGTTTTTTTTTTTTTTTCATTGGCCTTTTAGCTTTCTTTTCAAACCTCAATTTCAACCCTGAAGCTCCTTTCTTTCAACCCCATCCTTTCCATATTCCTATCCGTTATCCACCATCACCAACACTGCTCATGCATCATGGTCTCTCTCTCTCCTCTCTTTGTATCAGATCAGGTCCGAGTTTTTTCCCACTTTGAGCTCATATCTTCTAAGATTTGAATGTATATTTTCAGATCTCGCTTGGGTCTCCTCTGCATGCAATTTTTTGTTAATTCATACGATGGATTGTTGTTCTGCAGTGAAAAGTGTTGAGTACAAAAAGGTTTGGCATTGAGGAGGATGCATAGAGAGGTATAACTATTCTGTTTTCGCTATAATCATTTTTCTTTTATTTTTTCATTCTGACTAAAAATTTAATTTTCGTTGCTCTTTTAAGTAAATTATGATATTTTTTTATTTGTGGTTTTTTTGCGTTGTTAACTTTTTTGATAGATAGAAAGAAGTGCAGAAGATGATTTAACAATCGGATCTTAAGTGATTTATTCAGATATGAACTATGAAGTTCTTATGGAGGTAGATTTTAATTTGTTTTAGTTGTTTTTAACTATTTTAAATTTAGTATGATTATGTGATATTATCTTACAAGTTTTTATAATTTTGCCCAGGTTGTTCAAGAACGCTACCGATGGAAGATGGATGGAAGTATTTTATGAAATTGTAGGACTTGATTGCAAGTTTGTCTTGGAGGACTTGATTGCAAAAATATTAAATTTTATCAAAAGACACTGACATTAATAATGGGATTAGACAATGCAATGGGTGCTCAGATGGCGCCCTCTTCCCTTCTATTTGAACTGTTATAGTTTAATCATATCAATATCTTATAGTAATTTTTTTTTTTTTTATATAGAAATAATAAAACATGAAGGGAGGGAAGATGATAAGAATAGGAGAGGAGAATCCTACTCCGTTCTGGAAAAAAAAAAAAAAAGGGAATCTGGACACTTTCTCTGACAAGATTTACTTACTATTTTTAATTATAAATAAATAAACAAAAAGATAGAATATAATGAGACTTGTACTATTACCTTCTTACACGGATGTAGAAATGGTGGCGTTTGTTACAATGAAGATGTTTACATAGGACATCGGATTCTTATTCAGTGGCTGCATGGTGGCTGCTGATAATTGCCACCGATGTCGGTGCTCTTTCATCTTAATCCGCACCGATGCAAGGGGTGTGCTATAGCTTAAATTCTTGTAGTGAAAATTACATACAGAAAGACCGTATCTCACTCTTGCATTGCAGTAATATATCATGCATGATGCATGGATCTGCTTATTAATATTACATATATACATACATACATACATATATATATATAGAGAGAGAGAGAGAGAGATATATAATTAGGCCGTTGAACCGTTGATCATGATCGATCACTCCTTTCTAATCTTTGACTTGAGAAGTTGTTCTAGCCCCGGACTGTTTGTAGTACCTCCGGTGATAATGCTCCCAATGCTGATGTCTTCCCAGCTAAGTCTTCTAAGACAGGCCTGCAAAAATAATACCAATTAAGTATATCACTAAATTAACACACGCGAGCGCGCGCGTGCATATATATATACATACACATACTGTTTCATACGGCAATAATTCAGTCTGTAAAAAATACTACTAAAATTGAAGTAATGTTGTTGTGACATTTCAATATTATTTTGCACAATAATAATCATTAGCAATAAAATTATTTATACATACAACACTGACACATTTTTTAATACAAATGGATTACACAATTATACGTGAGACCTACTTGTATTAGTATTATAGAGTGCGTTAATATGGGCATCAATTTTTTGTGTCCAATGAGAATAATTTGTACTTCATTATAGTTCATTATCGAAATGGATTCATTTAATAAATAGCAAAAATGAAGTACTACTGAAATTAAAGTAGTGGTGTTGTGACAGCTCAATGTGCTTACTGAGAACTGGTCATGACAGCGAAACACTCCAACCCATTTTGTCCTGCAAGTTTAGCAACCATGTAGAACGTTGGTACCACAAGCAGTTGCCCCGCGGTTACCTCTGCGTCCAACAAACGTTGACCGTTAACACCCACGAACTGTATCCGGCCACTCCCTCGAGCAACATAAATCACCTGGACTGTGGAATCAGGTGTGTAAATTGGAGAGCTAATCGCGTCGGCCTCGAGTTTCGTGAGGTTCGCACTTAACCCAGCTTGTTTAAGAGGAGGGAATTCCGTATCAGTCAATGTAGCTGTAGGTTTACTACTAGTGATGTTGTGAACATGTTTGTGGGTGAGTTTCTGATTGGGAAGGGGCATTTTGGTCTTTTCATCTTGACCTAGCTTGATGATCAAAACCCCAGTCTGGCTTTTGGTGATGTCATCAGCTTCGTCCTCGGTGATGTTGAAGAACTTGCTGACAAATTCAGTTGAGAAACCTGCAAGTAGACTTAGCGTTCCGGCAATAAAAAAGTATGAAAATTGACCGGGAATTTGAGCTCCGGCAGTTTCACCCAAGAAAACAACAACAAGCTCCTGATCAGAGCGATCTCCGTTGTTGAACCACCATGAGACTGTTCCAATTGGCACTGGTATCACATCTCCTTTCTTAACCTTAACCACCACCTCCTCTGATGTGTTAGGGAATACCATTCCTACTAGTCCATCATCACCTGCATCACCATGAGTGCTAATTAAGATCTTCAACTATAGTTAATAACTTAATGCTTTCATGCGAATAACTAAATCTGAACCATTGATCATGTTGATTATTTTGGTCCAACTGATCGATCACCAGGTCGATTATCGTAACAAGGACGATGATGAATGAAATTAACATACTTTTTTAAATGATCTCTTTGCATGGCTTAATGATCATTCACTATTAGTTTCTTTCTTAAAAGAACATCACCAACATCATCTGTTATCATTATTTTGTCAGGTTGTAAATCTAAACTACAGATTATGTGAATTTCTTCGTCACCTTAATCAACTTGATTATTGATTGAATATGTGGTTCAGATTCATAACAGATAATTATATAAGCATTATAGTCTAGAAACATAAGTATGACTCTTGGTTTCCATCATATAACTAGCTATATAATAAGGGCATTGATGAACAAATAACAAACTTTGCTTTCCATTTTTATTACAAAAACAGTTAACTAAAATACGCACACATGTACGTGAAGAGAGATTTTTCAATATGCTCGGAACACAAGGTAGAACACCACATGTCATTTTGTAATTGGATGGACGCTTGAATAAAAAAAACTTTCCTCCTATTGTATAATGACATATAATGTTCCGTCTCATATTCCAAGTACAATGAAAAATCTCTTATATGTGAACATGATAATCAGAAGTGCAGTTAATTATATATGTATTTGCAGGCTGTAGTTAATTAGTTATTAATTACCTTGAAGAACATATCCCAGTTTGGAGGAATCTGCATAGTGAGGAAGAGCAAAACCATGCGGTTGAAGAACAAGCTTGCCCGCACCAACCTTGGCCTCAGCAAGCACCGGATTATCTGAACTCGACCAAATGTAATATGCTCCTCCATCTGCTTCAAACAACTTTTGAGCTGACTTGGGTGTTAAGTCCGTCACATCCATTGATTAAAGTATTTCCTTAAAAAAAAATCATCCAAAAAGCCAGATCAATATCAGTTTTTAATTAATTTTACAACAAGACGATCATTTTGACCAGTCTAATCTAGGAGAAGGGAGAATCTACATTGTCATCTAACTGGTCTAACTTACATATGCACAACTTAAACATAAAAAACAAGAGCCCTCAAAAGAGACAAAGAGCCAAGGAAATGTTAGTATAAGAGAATTGA
The DNA here is from genome assembly GCF_041283825.1 of Pyrus communis. Lineage (NCBI taxonomy): Eukaryota > Viridiplantae > Streptophyta > Magnoliopsida > Rosales > Rosaceae > Pyrus > Pyrus communis. The sequence goes on from NC_142572.1 coordinate 1,202,742, forward strand.
GATTCTCTCTGGATCTCTATGTCTGAAACCTATAGACTCAAAGATCCGGAAAACTCATTTTAAATCATGTAGTCCTCATGAAGTCTATTTTGACTACCTCACATAAACTAAGGATATGAATCTCTATTTCTCTCTCTTCAACAGCTCAGATTTCCAATTTTTAGGTTTCGAACACAAGGATTTAGAAAGGATCTTAACTCAGTATAAGAAAGCATCTGACCCAGAAAACAAAAGCCAACAAACAAAGCGATACAACTAGGCAAGAAAGTATCACCCTTAAGTTTCGTAAGCGAAGACAGATGAGCAAACTCTCTAAAAAATTTCAGCAATTTGACTATGGATATACATATGAAGATTGGAGTCGACTACATATATATATATATATATATATATATAAAAGGAATTGTTATTAGTAATCTAAAAATTTCATTTGGCACTCCAAACTTTCTATAATTAAAAAGAAAAATACACTTATAAAAAGTGTAAAATAAGATTTTTAGAGTTCTAAGCCCTCGCGTGAGATAATGCAAGAGAGATATAGAAACATTTAAAATTATATTATATTATATAGATTGGTTGCGAGGGGCAAGATCTGCATCTCTTGGAAAATAGGAATGGCCTCCCTTTTATTGTTAATTTGTTATACATTTCATGGAATAGGATCCTATCATGATCTTATTTATGAGGATCCAAATAATCAATCAATCTTGTTCGTTTATTGTACATTGTGCAGTTAAAAATTATTTTAAATTATTTTATTTAAAATTAAATATAAAGAGTACCTGAAGAAAATTGACCACACAATATACGATGAACGAACACGATTAATTGATCCTTCGAATCCCCACATAGAGAATCCGGGTCCACATTTCATTCGTTGTTTCACTCACAATTTTTAGTGTGTCAAGAACACGATTTAGTAAACTAAGTATAATAATATAATTAGTTAGAAATTTGAAAAAAAAATTCAATATTATGTCACTTGGTGTACCGAATCGTGTTCCTAACATTGAAAAATTTATTCACATTAACTTTGGTCACATATATATGCACAGAATGGCAAATGCGTGTAAGTTGTGCTCATATCTGAATAGTCGAAACAGGAAATGCATCTTTATGTGATACATTGCTATCAAGTGAGACAGATATTTTAGTGTGTTCAAAACATGAGTTTTTACATCACGTGTTATAGTATAAGTAAATTTACTAGCTACCTTCAAGGAACAATTGGGCTGGTTTGGTATTATTGTACTTTGAAAAAAAACTGCTTATGCTATGCTGCAAGAATAAATAGCTGTGAAATAAAGCAATAGAGTGTTTGGTAAATTTTTTTTGTAAAAGTGCTTTTAGAAAGGAAAAAAAGCAATGTTAAAGTGTTTGGTAAATTTTTATGTAAAATCACTGCGACTTTGTAAAATGAATAAAAAAGATATGATGTTGAATATTATATAATAATTTTTTTATCTTTTCTTTTATTATGATATTTATAAGATTTATATAAACTATTTATAAACAGTTGTGAGAGGACGGAAGAGAGACGTGGCAGGGTTGACGACGATGTCGACGGGTACAATGTATAATTTATTTAATTGCTAAAGGCCATTATGGGTATTGGAAAATTTCATTAAAGGCCTCAGCGCCTCTTGCTAAATCGGTTTGCGCAGACGCTGGGCAAGCAAAAAAAGCCAATTTTTCAAAGTTGGGTTTCGCAGCTTTGTGTTTTTGGCTTTTTTTCACCCAAAACTATGAAAAAAAACTAAAGTTGAACGTTTACCAAATCTAAAAAAGTTTTTTTTGATACCCACTTTTTTCCAGAAGCACATCAATACCAAATTAGAGCTTAAATATATGTCATTTTACTTATAATGTGACACGTAATATACCGGCATGTAATCTCTAAGTATATGGAAAATGATCTCAAGTGGCGAGGGCTACGTACGTTGTATTATTTGCTTCACTGTCTGTGTATTAAAAACAAAAGTAGCCTTCAGCCCTAATGCAAGCATTTGGAAATATATAATAATTGATACCTACTTTCAATGGTTTGGATAACGTGAGTACAATAATTTATCTTAATTTATATGCGTCATAATTTTTTTTTTTTTGTTTATATCAGTTGTAAAATGCTAACTAAACAATTTAGAGTTCACAAAGAGCATAAAGTCATCAGATGTTTACTTAGTATGACACGTGATGTACCGACAAGTAATTTGGGTATATGGAGAAATATCTCCTCGACTGGAGAGGACTAGGTTCGTTGTATTATTCGCTTCACTATCGTGCATATAAAGTAGCCTTCAGCACATGCTATTGTAAAGTCATAATCCCTACTATTGTAAAGTCATGCCCTTGCTTTGGTGAAACATGCTTTTAAAAAAAATAAAAAAAATAAAAAAGCCTCTATGTACGAGCTACAAAATTACTCCACATGTACTTGTGTGAACCATTTATGTGCAAGCTATGAAATATTTACAAAATTGCTCTTAAGTTTATCTCCATTTATTTGGACCCAAATTTACATCATTGGTCCATACAATTGAGGCCATTGGTTGAGCATAGTTCCAGACCGACGGATGAAAAGGTGAAGATAATTTTGTTATTAAAAAATATTATTATGGTTTTTATCATAATAATTATCTTTTAGTAAAGAATTGTTTTTGTATAAGATAAATGGGATGCTTTTATATCTCAAGCTTTGATCAGATAAAGACTATGAAGAGATACAAATGAGATTGAATGGGTGATTGCCTGATGCCATGCAAGAATTGGATGCCATGTGTTTGATGGAAGATGGTCTTTAGAGTATCAGATAATAAGGCATGCATGATGAGATTATATTTCATTTTACTATGCATGCATGGGATAAAGGCTACTGATGGAGTTTTGGTGATGAGATGAGAAGCCTAGGTGGGCTAGAAATGTGATGTGATAAGCCTAGATGGACTTTTATTAGGTTTGAAAAGTCTTGGAACAAATCCCACGGCTCAGTTTGAAGGATATCCCTTGGTTTCTGGTTTTTTATGCGAATCAACTTCAGGAATTAAAGTTGCAATTAAACTCTGCAACATTATCTGATCGTGCAAAGCAAGTACTTCAGTCCTATAAATATAGATGCAATGGCAACGAAAAAATGACCTCCAATTCAACACACAGCTGCCCTGCGCAAACCTCTCAAACATCTTGAGATTTTTTATTTTCTTTTTCCGCCGACACATCTTCAGTTTGGATAAACAGCACTGTGAAGGCAACCGGCGAACACCTTCAGTTTGGATAAACAGCACTGCGTCGAGGCCGACTGGTTACCTATCCAAGTCTCAGTCGAGAAGGGTTTCTAAATCCTTATTGGCAAAGGTCATCTTATTAGTTTTCTTGGCGAAGTAAGGTGTTACAAGTTACTACATTCGGCATATCGAACGCCGAGTGGTTTTATGCTTGGATACTCACAAGTGAGTTTCAGAGTTCGGCATTCTGACAGCCGAACCACATTTACCATCAAGACATACATCTCCTTTGAGTACTTGTGTCCATATAGTCTGATGTCGATTCGACGTGCTTATACTCTTACAAATATAATCATTGTGACTGAATCCGGCGCCGACGATTCATGAACTTCGCAGAACTAGCAGCCTTGTCTTCAGGCTCGAGAATCCAAAGGCCAAGACTTGTTCCTTCCTCGGCCGCAATCACAAGATCAAGAAGTCAGCGACGCACTCAACGCGACATCAACAAATTTTACTTCTCGGCCAAGCTCGGCCGACGAGTTGGCATGCCTCGCATCAATCGAATGACGTAGTTAGCTCATTAGTTACTCGGCCTGTGCGCCACGTAGACTTGGTAGTTTTAGGGTCAACACTATTAATTAATGAAACCCTTTTTGTCAACCAAAAGAGGGTGAAAATACTACTTAGTCTTCTATCACACAAAAAAAATGATGGGCAATAATGTAATTTCACATGTCCAAATTTTACTTTTTTTTATTAGAACATCACCTACATGTAATATTAAAATACCTCCAATATAAAAAATAAAAAATAATCAAAAACAAAAACCTCTCACTCCCTCCACGTTCTCTCTCTCTCTCTTTCTCATTTTCTAAAAATATGTGTTCATATACACAAAGTGTGTAGACAAATGCTAGTAATAATTATCATAACTATAACTAAATCTAATATAAAAGTACTAATATACCCTTAAGTACTAATTCCTTTACAAAATGAAACTCTTCATCTTTCTTTTCCGTTTTCGATCATTGCTGTCGACATCCCTCCTTCTCTCTCGCACCGCACCCTTATGAAACTTTAAGGTTGAATTGAATTGCATTGCAAATCAGGGTGATTGGCCAAATCCAAAAGAAATCAAACAAAACCCTAGAAAATCAAACCGAACCTCAAATTCTCCCGCCCCCATCTACAACAGTTTTTGTAATCGCTACAGGCAATATGAAATATATGCATTGACCCCATTGTCTCCATGTATTCCTCCACTCCTATCATCATACTCTCTACCTGCCTATATATAACACCTAACCCCTCCCTCCCCATAAACCCCTCATCTCTCCCTCTCTCTTCATTGTAAATTTTATTATGGCATGGGCGGCTCAGAAAATGATGTTCATGGACATGGTTTCTAACAAAATTGAGAGGTGCCATTGGAGGTGTTTCGTATCTGATCGGTATGGGAGCATCGGTAAAGCTCTGCAAAAGCTTCCAGAGGCACATTATATCCTTAACGCCAAATTGCAAGAAAGGGCATGATTGTAAATAATTTATCATTAAGGATATATTAGTACCTTCACATCAAACTTTGGTTATAATTACAATAAATTTAAAATCATGGCTATAATTCTATATCGGTTTCAAATCTTGGTTGTTTTTTCAAATTTCCCAAATCCCTTTGTGTGACTGTGGCAAAGGAGAAGTTAATTTATTGTTGTTGTCATGTATTCTAAAGTCGCAAAGCAGAAAGCCTTGTTAGCTTAAGTCCTATTATTCTAAAGGCTAGAAGAAGAAAGAAAAATAATGAACCTAAACAAAAGAACATACGTACGAAGAAAAGGAATGTACCTTCTGAATCGCTTCTTCATTGCGTTCAGCGAAAACCGAGTTCTCGTGCCTCGTTGATTAAACCCTAAAATACAGTGGGTCGCATATGGTTGTGAAAGTTATTTGGGAACTTGTTATGAGAAACACGTTCAAATACGCTCCTCATGAGAATATTAGTCTGGCCCAAGGCTATTGGATTATCGATGGCCAGCTTTTCCTCAAAGACATCAAACTATCTTAAAACAACAGAATCAATAGCACAATACCCAAACCTATCGCCGATTTATAGCCTCTATAATATGTAGTTTCAACCCTAGTGTCCGATAATATAACATCTCATCAACCGTCAAACATACAACCAAGACACTATCAATACTTGTCAACCGACCCACAACGCGTATCAACACCTGCTTCTGAGCATCAAACCACTTTGAGCAAAACTTTCTTTGAGCAAAGATGAGCTCCAACAGAAATAATGCCGGAGTCATCTTCCAAACTGTTTATGAACATCGCCACACAACTAGAACGCCTGACTCTATCCACAAGGACCCTAGTTATCATGTTACATCACAAGAAACCAAGTTCAACTCTGATATTTCATCCGACTTTTTATGTGCATCTATCATCCCACACCCGCGGTACTTCACAAACACGAGCATTATCTGTTACTCTCGTATATTCATATGATTCAATTCCATTTATGTGGTCAGAAACATCCGCTCTTAACAGGTTTTAAACTAAATGCAAGTACTGAATCAAAACTCTACATTGTACGTTCTAGTACAAACCAACTTCTCTACTTGACTGAAACATCTAGAACTGGGTCTTATGTTCCGGGTCACTACCAAAGTGTTGTTTTTGATTAATCAATGTCAGCTTGGAAGGCCCGTTCTTTGGTGTGACTCGAGTTCTTGTTCCACCAAGGAACACTTAATGAGGAAATAGGGGGGTTCATCCATTTTCTTCTATTAAATGAAAAACATAACTCACAGAAAGAGAAGTCCAACACCTCTAGATCTAAGAGGTGGAGCTGTGGAAGTAAAAGAGACGGCACCTCAGAACGAAGAATAGTCACTCAAGGTGAAGGCCTAAGAAAAAGGAGTGAAAGAATGATAATGTTGTTAAGAGGAGAGCAATGTTGCCATTGGCAGAAACAGAAAATGCAGAGTTTGAAAAGCTTCCTCGTTTAAATAAAAATCGTACGACATACATCTAGATATCTGAAAATCAAACAGCTCCTTAAACTTGTACCCGTCTAGTATTTGAGACTACCAGTGACTTCAGTATGCTCATATAAAGGCAGCATCAATCTTTTGTTTATCTATCATTGATTCTAATCAATCCTAACAATGTAACAACAGGGCATGAGCAGATCAGAAATTAAATTAAGAACTGCATCGAACAATCATGTAGTCAAAGACTGAAAACTAGCCGATATTAGGAAGCATTTCCCAATCCGGACATCAAAAACATGCCTTAGAACAACGAAACAGAACCAATAGATAATGTCAAACCATAATCTGGCTACAAAATAAACACTTCAAATGAAACTAAAGCCTCATAAGAAAACAGCAAAAACTCCCCAAAGAGCAACCTTACTTCTCAGAAGAATTAGGCCCCCTCTTCTTCCCAAATCCAACAACTGCAATTCCAATCAAAATTACAATCAGAGCCATCCAAATTATCAACCCTTTTGTTCCCAAATCCAACTATATATATGTGTGTGTGTGTGTGTGTGTGTGTGTGTGTGTGTACGTATATTAGTGTGTGTGTGTGTGTACGTATATTAGATAAACAAAACATCATTTCAACTGAACTAAGCTATCAAAAATCCGAAGAAAGAAACCCTAATTCAAAAAATTAAATTAAATTAAATTGAGGAAGTGAGGAAAGGGATGAGCTAAGCTTACCGGCGGTGACGAATCTCCGGTTATACTGCAAGCGCTTGTGGGCGCGGCCTCTGGGCTTCTTCTTCTTGTCTTGCTTGGCGACCTTCGGGGTCTGACCCCTAACCTTCCCGGCACGTGCGAGCGACCCGTGAACCTTACCTGCACAGCACTCACTCACCGTCAACGACCAATCAGACACCTTGAAAATACATATACAATAAAACTGAATCAAATACCCATGGCTGACTACAGATGCTGATCTTCGCCGGCAGAGAGACTGAGGACGACGGAAGCGTGTGTTTGTGTCTGTTTATCGCGCCTCCCTTCGCAGTTAGGGTTTTGGGGTACCTGGAGTGTTTTTATTCGTACCAATTTACAGCATTTGCCACCAGGTGAACCACAAATTTTCAATTATACCCTTGCAGCATCTACAAATAATAATTTCTGTTATTTTAATTAGTTTTCCCCACCCCACAACCCCTTCACAAAAATTGCATAATTTTTTTTTTTTTTTTGATAAATCTCAGTTTACTACTTTTAAGTTTCGTGGTTTTTAACATATAATACTTAAAATCATACCTAAAATGTTAATTTTGAGAAAGTCTCATACATCTGTTAGTCTGGCTGTTAAGTCTCCTGTTAACTAATGACATGACTCTCATGTAGATAATAACTGAGCGCCACATGTTATTAAAAAAATTTTAAAATGAAAAAGAGTAATTAAATAAAAGTATTAAAAATATATAAAAAAAAAATAAAGAAAAAAACCCATAACCCCCTTCTTCTTCCCCACCCGACACCCCTCTATCCCCACCACTCCCTCCACGGCTCCACCCCTCCATCCCCTCCACCCACTTCGTCTTCTCCACCCGAGCACCCCTTTCTCCCATCCCCCATCACCCACCCCTTGCTTACCCGAGCCACCCTTTTTCCAATCCACTCCTCCCAAATCAAATGTCAGAAAACCGTAGTTCAAAATTTCCAGGCAAAATTCATTGTCTTCTACCCAGTTCACAGAACCCTCGAAAGAGCAAATTTAACAACCAGAACCCCCAAATGTGAGCACAAATCAGATTCAAAAAAAAAAAAAAAAAAAAAAGACACCCACCATCTGCAAGCTTCAAGCTTTAAAACCCATCCATATCTTTCATTTTCTCACTCATATTTTCTTAGCAGCCAAACAGGGTATGAAGAAGAAGAACCCAATGAACATCGACCAGATTCCCACTCGAAAATTCACAAAAGCCTTCAAATCGAAACCGAAAAAGCAAAAATTCCATCCACCAAGAAGCGAAGAATGGACGTCAGAATCCCCGGTTTGGAAGCCCCGCTCTTCTCCACACTTCAGCCGCCGACGACGCCGAGAAGTCCTTCAACGCCCCTACCCGAACCTACGTTCGCGAAGCCAAGGCAATGGCCTCCACACCGGCAGACGTCAAGGAGCACTCGAACTCCTACGTGTTCGTGGAGGACATGCCGGGACTGAAGTCCTGGGACATCAAGGTCCAGGCGGAGAACTACAATGTGCTTCTAATCAGTAGCGAGAGGAAGCGGGAGAAGGAGAAGGAATGGGCTAAGTACGTGAGGATGGAGCAGAGGGTCGACAAGTTCATGAGGAAGATTGTGTTGTCGGAGAATGCGAACGTGGATGTGATTTTTGCTGTTTGCTGAATGCGAACGTGGATGTGGTTTTGACCGTCACAGTGCATAAGCTGCCACTGCCAAAGCCGAAGAAGCCGAAGACAATCGAGGTCAAGATTGGTTAAAGCTTCTGAGTGCTGTTTCTGTGATTTGGGTTCTGAGAATAATCGTGCAGGGATTATAACATAAGGGTTTCTGTGTTGGTTCTGAGAATAATCGAGGTCAAGATTGGTTGAAGCTTTTTTTTTTTTTTTTTAATACTTTTATTTAATTAATTATTTTAATTATTTAATATTTTTAATGACACGTGGCGTCCAATCATTGTCCACATAAGCACCACGTCATCAGTTAATGGAAGACTTAATAGCCCAGACCCAAAATTAACACTTTAGATATGACTCTGGGACGAAACAAACTTCATGTACTAAATGTTAAAAACAACGAAACTTGAGGATAGTAAACTGAGATTTACCCTTTTTTTATTTTTTTATTTTTTTATTTTTATTTTTTTTGGGTAAGGACTCAGCTCGTGCTTTTATCACGACAGTCCACTCTTTCAAAGGTCGGAAGGACTCAGGTGGACATTTTAGCCTCTTCTGACCACTATCATGTGATTCACCAACACTAGGGATGAGCAAAATTTACCCATCCATTTAAACTTCACGGTTACGATTATGGGTAACCGTTTAGATAAATAAACAATTATGGGTATAACTGTTTACTCACGAAAATTAAATGAGTGGTTATGAGTATTAATTGCGATTATAAATGGGTAACCGTTTACCTGTTTATTTTTTATATGTAAAATTAACACAAACCATGTTATCTATTGGACAAAACTTAGATCAATGCTATTGACTATAGTGCATGGTTTATGTAGCTAATTATATATATTATGTTAGTACTTTACATTTTGGGTTAAATAACCCAAGAATTGTATTCCAAACAGTTTTTGTAACCCAAGAATATTGTATTCTAAACAACTTTTGTAACCCAAAAATACTTAAGCAAATATTATATCACCTTCATTGGTAACAGTTAAAAATATCGTCCGTAAACTATTATTTCAATTATTGGAATGGTTAAAAAAAAAAAAAAACTAATGAAAAAGGTTTGAAAACTTTGAGTTTTAACGATAAGGACAAAATAAAGGGTAAAGTGAATAGTACCAGAATTGATTTTTAAGTGTAAAAATGTAATTTTTCATTAAAGTGAACAGTACCAAAAGCTTTTCGCTAAAATTTCCTTAAACAAATTAAAGTACGGAAATGTATGATGAATGTACCACCTATAACAATGTTTAATTGTCAAAAAAAGAAAATTATGACAATTTTTTTTTAATTTTCAAGTTAAAAAAACGTGTAGACCGGTGAAAAATGGGTAAATGCTTAAAAAAATAAAAGGATAAAAGGGTTAAGAAAGGGTAAATGGGTAAACGGGTATTAAACAATTACGGTTAAATGGGTACATGACTATAGGTATGGTTAACCGTTTATAAATGGTTATGGGTATGAGTGTAACTGTTTAGACAATTACCCAACAGGTAAACGGTTATGCAGGTATGATCATAAACGTTTATGGGTAAATAACCGCAGTTATCCGTTTACCATAATCGTTGCCCATCCCTAACCAACATCAAAAATCTACTACAAAAGGGCTTTATTGTGTCGGTGGTTGGTGTTGCTTTTATAAAATATAGTGGCGCTTAAGACATTCCGACACCTACTTTACATGGTGTCGGAATTACTGTCACTTATAACCGACATAAATTGTTAATGTCGCTTATAACCAACATAGATTTTAATTTTTTTTTTAATAGTAGTGTCGCTTTTAACCGACATAAAGACTGGTGCTGCTTTTTTTCGACACTAATGATAGTTTTTAAATATTTTCAAAGCCAGTGTCGGTTGTAGCTGACATAAGTTTTAATTTTTATTAAATATTTCAAAACCCAGTGTCGCTTGTAATCAACATAAAGTTAGCATCAGTTAAAAGAAGACTGTTGTCTCTTATACCCGACACTAGAGAAAGTTTTTAAATATTTTCAAAGCCTGTGTCGCTTGTAGCCGACATAGATTTTAAATTTTTTTAAATATTTTGAAACCCGATGTTGATTGTAGGCGACATATTGGTGGCCTTTATATACCCTATAGAATAGGCCTGGCAAACAGGCCGTGTCGTGTCACATCCGTTATTTTAACGTGTCCTTAACAGATCGAGTCACTTTACTCAACGGGTAAAGTTACCTGACCTGTTAAGAAAAATATTTTTTTTTCTTAAATTTGCACATAAGATTTTGTAGTATCCACTAGTGTAAATATTTTAAATTGAAGATCGAATTCGTTCATTGTATTCATATAGGGTCAAGAAGTGTAGGTGTAAAAAATCATCAAAATCGGAGTTAAAATAACCGTTAAATTGTGATTTTTTGTTGATAACTATAGAAAAGTTTTGTCCCGTTACTTGATCTCTGAATATTTTTTTTATTTGCAATTTTTGGTGTATACGATCTCGAAGTATATACAAACAAGTTTGTTGGTTGGATTGTTGAAACTAGTTTCGTAGAATGCGTATCCCATCAAAACAATAGATTCACCAACACTTAAGAGTTTATTCATACTTTCATTAAGTATAACAAAAGATTTTGTGGTATCCACTAATGTAAATATTTTAAATTGAAGATCAAATTCATTCATTGTATTCATATAGGATCAATGAGTGTAGCTGTAAAAAATAATCAAAATTGGAGTTAAAATAACCGTTAAATTGTGATTTTTCGTTGATAACCGTCGAAACGTTTTGTCCCGTTTCTTGAACTTTGAATGTTTGTTTTTTTGCAATTTTTTGTGTATGCGATCTCGAAGTATATACAAACATTTTTTACTGTTGGATCGTTGAAACTAGTTTTGTAGAACGCGTATCTCATCAAAACAATATATTCACTAACACTTAAGAGTTTATTCATATTTTCATTAAGTATAACATAAGATTTTGTGGTATCCACTAATGTAAATATTTTAAATTGAAGATCGAATTCATTCATTGTATTCATATAGGATCAAGGAGTGTAGCTGTAAAAAATCATCAAAATCGAAGTTAAAATAACCATTAAATCGTGATTTTTCATTGATAACCGTCGAAACGTTTTGTCCCGTTACTTGATATTTAAATGTTTGTTTTTTGCGATTTTTGGCATATGCGATCTAGAACCATATACAAACAAGTTTGATGGTTGGATCGTTGAAATTAGTTTCGTATAATGCGTATCCCATCAAAACAATAGATTTACTAACACTTAGAGTTTATTTATACTTTCATAAAGTATAACATAAGATTTTGTGGTATCCACTAGTGTAAATATTTTAAATTGAAGATCAAGTTCATTCATTGTATTCATATAGGGTAAAGAAGTGTAGCTATAAAGAATCATCAAAATCGGAGTTAAAATAACCGTTAAATCGTGATTTTTCGTTGATTTTGTAGTATCCACTAGTGTAAAGATTTTGTGGTTTAATTAAAATATTTTGGGCGGGAATTTTGCCCTTTTTTTTTGCACGGGGAAATGGATTAGACAAGCTTTTTCAGTCAGTGTCCGAGTTGGCGTTATTTAACCGACGCAAAATTGCCCTTATTTCGACGCCACACAAATCTGTCAGACTAACGTCGGTTTTATTCGACGCAATGTGATCCTATTTCAACGCTGACCCTTTCAATCAAAAGTGTGTCAAGCTGTGTGTATCTAGGTCGTGTTAGACCTAGTGTCGGTTTGAACTGACGCAAAGTCCTAATATTTCGACGCAACTTATGGCTACTGTCAGTTTGTCAAAGATGGTGTCGGTTTTTACCCACGTAAGTTGTTATAGCTATTGTCGGTATTAACTGATGCTAAGTTTTTATCCATATTTAAACCCCGTCTTTCCCATTACTTCCGTGCTTCCATTTCTCTCTTACATTTCTCTCTCTCTCGTTTACTCCCTCTCCTTCTCCCATTTCAACCTTACTCTTTCCCCCATTTCAGCCATACTCCTTCTCCTTCTACTAACTTTTGCTATGAATAATTCTAGTGAAGATCAACGTTCTGAGGAACTTCATTTAGAAGATGAGGAGTTCGAAGCTGGTTCTTTTTTGAATTATTAATAATTTCAGTTTTTGTATTGTGTTTAAACTAGTATTATGCTTAAACTGAAAATTTCCATTTCATCCGTGCTTATGTTTCTTCCCCAATTTCAGTCTCTCCTTCCCAATTTCGTCTGCATGTCCATTTCTTCTTCTATTTCAGTTTTTCTACGTCTCTTTTCAGAAACTTTTGCTATGGATCTACATTTTGAAGATCAACATTCTGATGAACTTCATCTCGAAGAGGAGGAGTTCAAAGGTGGTCTATTTTTAAATTATTATGATTATTCATTTCAGCTTTTTTGTTGTATTCTAACCAGTATTGATGAAGCCTCTCAGCGTACAGGGGTAAATGATTTTTTCGTGTTAGTATATCATTGTTATTAATTTTTAATATCTATAATTTATTTTTCTACTTTATGATTGTTGATTTTATTTTATTTTTAAATTTTATTGCAAGGCAACTATGGAGGGCAATATTCAATCTATGATTGAGTCTGGTCAAGAAGATACTGATAAGCTTAGGACCCAAGTATATGTCGAGACGAAGGGTCCTGAGCATCATAATAGAGTGCGTGGGTATGGACACTGGGTGACTCTGGATATGGTGTCTTATGCATCTTCTTTAGCTTCTACTTCTAATTCCCCCAGGAGATCATCCAGGAGTTCTGTAATAATACTGATGACTGAGAACAATGAATTGAGAATGAATTGGGACAACTGTTATTGTTATTAGTTTTTATTAATGTTTGCTTTGGCCTATATATGAAATATGATTGGAATTATATATATATATATATATATATATATTTTTTTTTTTTTAATTATTATAGACGAAAAATGGAGAAACAATTTGTATTTTGCTTTATTTTAATATATCTGGTGTCGCTTATGGACGACAACAACATAAATATTATATTTATCGAAATGTAGGTAATGTCGATTAGGACCGACAGTAGATTGATTATTTTATTTGTTTACTATTATGTAATGTCGGCTACGGCCCAGAGTAAGTGTAATATTTTATTGTTTAATTGTTACTTAATGTCGGTTAGTAGCGCCATCATGTCAAAATTTAATGTCGCTTATAACTGACGTAATCTACGATGTCTCTTTTAAGCAACATTGTTGTTCTTTTCATTTTATATTACTTTGCTTCGTGGTGGCGGATTAAGAGGTCTAAGCGATGTCAATACCCTTTCTATAACGGTAGTATTGGTGTCGCTAACCCAATCCGACATTGCATTATTTAAAGTCGGATTTTTACCAAATAGCCAACAGTAATTGGTGTTTCTTGTCGGTTTTTGACCGTCAGTGATAGCCCCTTTTGTAGTGACCCAAAACGTGCTATTAAATATGAATATAGAATTCATCACTAACCACTCAGCCACAAAATTTGCATAAATTCGCTAATCCACAATACTTGACCCACATTTGAACATTCAAACTATAATTATTATAATAAAATGAAAATTTGTTTTTAATAGTGAGAGAAAGAGAGACTTACAATGGAGACCTTCGATCCTCGATGATGAGAGAAAAATATGTTTTGGAATTTGAGGGAGAGTGCACAAAGAGGACAAGAAGATAAAATGAGGACAGAGCTGTTCGGATTTGGGATTTATTCTGAAACAAGTGAAACTTTGAGTGATGAACGTTTTGACGCCTAAGAGCATCTTCAAATGAGATGTCAAAATTGCCACGTAGGCATACAATAGTAAAAAATGACAGCAAACTCTCTCCAACCGAGCCTTCAATTTCTTAAGTGGCGCTGAGTCATTTGAAGACAAAACCTTTTGCTATCATTTGACAACAGATGTCAAATTTATTAAAAGATATTTTAATAGATTAATATAATATATAATAAATGTTGTTATGTTTTTTAAATATTTGATTGGTTGCCTTAATCATTGAACTCCATAAAAAGATAAAAAGTTTATTAAATGACATTATTATAAGCTATCAACTATTATTTTGATGTTTAAAATTTAATATCTCATTTGGAAATACTGTAAAGTATCCACTATGTCGGCCAAAGAACTTCTAGGATTAATGTCCCTCCTAACTTTTTGAGATTTCGCGCCATGAAGGATGAAAGCCGTTTGTCGCCCACTATTTAAATATATTGTCGCGCCAACCATTCATGTGTCGAGTAAAAAATGGTGTCGAAAGCTTATTTTGTTGCAAATTTTTTTTGGTCTTCACTACCAAAACAAATTTTCGTCGAGCAAATATTCCTCTTGCAACAAGTACTCTCGTCATAAGCAAGGGTTTTGTTTGTTTTTTTTTGGACAAAAAGATATTACGTGACGAAAAATTATTTCCTATCACGCAAATGTTGTTTGTTCTTTTGTATTATTTTCCAAACATTTTCATTGATAATAGTGTATTAAATAAATATAAATTCGATCGTGGATAAAATGATCCATTTATATCTCTATCTCATAGCTTATGTTTAATCCAAATAATGGGCTCTCGTATTTTCTACGATTGGGAGACCAAATAATGGGTTCTTATCTGTACTGAACAATGTATTTTAGCAGCTAGCAGTGAGATAATGTCAAACAAAACTCACGACAACAAAAAACAAGAGATCCAGCCGGCCTTACCATAAATAAGAAGAAAATAGGGCGAATAAAAATTATTCCGTTCATTCCAAACAATGAAACAAAATTTAGAAGCTGATGCTGATAGCCTCATTGCCAACGATAATAACTAACGTAAACCAACCTCGTTCGACTGTCCATCTTGTCGATGACGGAGTTGTCCAAGTCAGGAACAAACAAACCCAACATATCGGAAGATAAAAAGATTCAGAGCAACACCAAAATCCTCTGATGATCACAAGCAAAACCTCTCCTAAATAGTAAATAAACACAGTGGAAAGAGAGGGAGATGGCTGGTTTGCAGTTGCAGTCATCCCAAAGAGAGGCCGTGATAGTCGCTGTCGATGCAAATAGGACTAAAGGAAGTGTGGAAGCCGTCGAATGGGCTCTCAAACATATCGTTAAACCCGGTGACACCTTCCTTGTTTTAGGAGTTTTCACTGATCACCATGCCAAGAAGAACTCTTGCTTTCTGTTTAAGTTGCTCACGGGTCTCCGCGCCTCTGGAATATGTAAGTTTCTTTTGTTTGAACGATAATTTAATAACCTATTCAAAATTACGGTGGGGGATTCGAAACTTGGCTACGCCCATGTTTGCTACGTATATACATGTTACACATGTGTTGCTTTCTTTGCTACGTACTACTATATATATATATATATATATATATATATGCCTACTATATACCAGCTTATGTTCTGCAGGGGAGAGATCAGTATTCATGGACCACGAGGAAGTGGATCCTGTCGATCTTGGAGAAGAAATCCAGCGAAAAAGAGGACAATACCGGACCAGCCTTCAGCCTATATATAGTCGCTGCACAAAGAATGAGGTTCCTGTTTTTTCTTCTCATTTATCTTTTTACATGTCAGTTTTGTCAAATGTTATGAATATGTTCCCATGCTAAAAAACTATGGTTTACTGTTATGTGCAGGTGAGGTTGGTGTTTAAGCTTGCAGCCGGGTTTTGTCCGGCGACACTGGCAATTAAGGAATCACAGAACCTTAATACCCGTTGGATTGTATTAGACTGGTATGCCACAGGTTCATATATAGTACCCCGGTGTTCTTCTCTTCTCCCTCTATTTTTCTTCTAAATTTATTTTTTTTCGGTTTTCAGTCACTTTAAGAAATTGAAAGTTTATCTACGAGGACATGTAACGTGCAACATTGCAGTAGTAAAGGAAAAAGATTTTGCTAGCTTGATGCTATCGAATGATACACAGCCTGCTGAGATTTGCCCGAGCAATCCTGAGCCAAATTATGATTCAGCAGCTCCTGAAAAGCATCCTCGGGAAGAGCATAGTAAAGATTTCAGTGCTTGCAAGTTAAGAAATATGAGTGCACCCGCACCATATCCTCAGAATCCTTGTTGCTATCCTCTGTCTTGGAGAAGTGGTTTTCCTCGAGCGTTTTCTTACAACGAACTTGAAGTGATAACGAATGGCTTTGCTGATGATAACATTACAGGAGTTGTGGATGACATAACAGTTCATCAGGGGCTATTACAAGAAACACCTGTTCTAGTAAAGTCTTTACAGAAAACAAACAAAGGCTTCTGGTCAATCCTACAGATCTTTTCCCGGGTGAGCCACCGCAACATCTCAAACCTTGTTGGGTACTGCAGCACAGGCGTTTCTGCATTCTTGCTTTTTGACTTCCCTTGTTTGGGTACCGTTGACATGAACTTGCAATGTAAGAACGACTACTTCTCTAACTGATGCATCCTAGTTTTCGAAATTCTTGGTTTACAAGTACTTTGTTAATGAACTCGAAACACGCACAAGCACGTTCATCTTATCATAGTTGATTGGTAAATAGATATCCATTCTATTATTATGAGCCGCTTGATGTTCTTCTGTTTTTTCGGCTTCCATAACAGACTAATTGTTTTCAGTTTTGTTCTTGCACAGAATAGAATACTCAAACTGACCTCTATCAGTTTGTAGGTGATGAGCTGGCCGAGAAACTGGGGTGGGGAGTGAGGTGGTCTATTGCTCTAGAAATAGGCCGAAGCTTGCGCTATCTCCATGAGGAGTGTGTTGATGGATCTATTGTTCACAAAAATGTTCGTGCTTTCAGCGTTGCTCTTTCTCATGGTTACTCCGCAATGGTAAGTACATCCTGATACTTCATATATATGCATACGGGAACGGAAACAATGCCAAGTTATCAGCCAATATAATTAAAAAAAAAAAAGGAAATTCGATAGAATTTGTACAACGAATTCAACTTTGTTGATCTCTTCAAATATGGTTTTACAATAATTACAAAATTGGATGAGTTAGTAACGAACACAACTGATTTTTTTACTACTCATCATGCTCTTCGACTTATTGCTTATAACCGAGTACTTGGTTTTGACTACTGCTCTTCAAGCTCTGCAACTTCAAATCTGCTGAGTGGCTTAAGAATTCCCCTCCGACTAAAGATTCGATAGCCAAGTAAGAGAACTTCGTAATTATGCCTCATAACCTGCACAAGCATTTAATTTAATAGGATAGAACTGTAAAGAATGTTCTAATTCATATTCTCATATAGCTGCTGTTTGATATATTAAACTAGATATGACAAGCGCCATTTTGGCGATGTACAAGATTATGGAAAATTCCTACTGGAGCTTATTACTGGAAAGTGTGTAAGTCCGGTTCACGACCAAGGGAAGGACAACTCCATGATTGAATGGGTAAGATCTCTCGTATGTCCAACCTAAAGCTGGTCATTCTAGCTCAAATGTGACTGGAAAAAACTTCAAGGACAATTGCTTCATTTAACTGGAAGTGCATCTTCAGAACTGTATTCCGTAACATGTTTCTGATTTGACAATAAACTCTGAAACAGGCTACTAATTGGCTAGGACGTAGATTTAATCATCAAGGAAAACGATAGTCTTTTTCTTTTGGTTATGAAGTAGAAATTTGCGGCCTAATGAAAGATTTTTCACTTGCAAAACAGGCACTGCCACTTCTAGAAAATGGTGACTTTGGTAAACTGATGGACTGCAGATTGACGGAAACTGCTGGTGATGCTAGGATGGTCCAGTATATGGCTCGCACAGCGTTGCACTGCCTAAAAGTTGATTCAGATCACAAACTTTGTATAAGTGAGGTAATTCAGTGTCTTCGTAATGAACTGAATCAAACGCTGTCCTAATTTCATTATCAAATGCTGTTCTATTTTTATACACTGCTACTAATGCATAACTTGTGGAATTTTTCACAGGCCATAGCCATTGTTCGAGGTGATGAACTTGCGGTTTTTAGCCACTGCAAAACTGAAAAATGTCGACGAGATTGATAATTTGTCTCTTACAAAGTTACACAATGCGTCTATGATGTGTTGAACGCATTCTATTAATAACTTAGCTAGCAACTTGTAATAATCATTTCATTTAGATCAATCCGTTTTATGCTAACATTCGTTTATGAAACTTGGTTCTTTATTGTCATCTCTTTGCAAGATCAGTAGATACAGTATATGCAAGTGCATCGTTGCCTATTATCTCATTTCTTTTCCAAAGTGCTTCCAAACATGCATAGTGGATTTCTTGATTATCGCGAGGTGGTTATGTCTCTTCCGTGAAACTACCATAATCTACAATAACCTCATGCATTGAAACAGAAGTGATAGCTACAAAACTAGGAATTGGCTGTGTCATATTCATCATCTTTCGAGGGTACGAATCCTTCGGACCTAACTGGTCTGCCTCTCTTCGAGCATGGGCAACTGATTGGCTAACCACTAATATTGCATGAGCACTCCCATTAGGTGAGGCCGACCTCACTGGAATACAAGTGGGGGCAACATGCTGCTCTGATGCCCTCTTGGTACATCAATCCTTGCAAGCACGTTTGCAACATGTATATGTGAACTCCTCACTCTTGCTAAATCAGTAAAAGTGTGTAGCATGCTTTGAGCTACACTCTGAAGATCTAGAATGTGTCGCACTTCAGTTCGACAGTGTGTGATATAGAGATCGAGATGAGACACAAGGACTGACCACGCGAATTCACGTCTTTCATCGTGAATGTTGGTGTTCCTTCTCTCTCCTAACAGCAGGAAGAGCATCTAATCAATATGTAAAGAGATCGCCTATCAAGGGTTCTAAGTAGCAAATAGTTGAAGGTGAAACATAACTGGCATACCCATTTTAGTTCGATGTGGTGGCGTTATCTGTCACACCCCCGAATTCAGGACATGACTAAAAAAATCCATTAGTTCAACAGTGGAGTAACATTTTATTTTATTATATGGATGTAGATTAGATTGCCTACGTACCTTGTGAGGGATCAAGTCAATCATAATTCACCATTTTGTTAAGCATAAATAAAAAATAAAAAATAAAAATCTTGTATCTGCAATGACTTCCAAAATTTCTCATGGCATTGACTAGCAAGAAAACATTGAGTTCCAGAACAACTAAATGAAACTCAACGAGCATAATTCATTACACTCTAGCGATGGAACCATGACGAAGTAGAATTCTAGACCACCACAATGGAATCCAAAGAATATAGGGTTCCGAACCAACTCAATGAAACTATACATGAAGGTTTCCAGACCAACTTAATATAATCCAAAGAATATCGAGTTTCAGACCAACTCAATGAAACCATGCACGAAGTAGGATTCTAGACCAACTCAATGGAATCCAAAGAATGTAGGGTTCCGGACCAACTCAATGGAACCATGCACGGAGTATGATTCCAAACTAACTTAATGGAACCCAAAGAATATAGGGTTCCAGTGCAACTCAACGGAACCATGTACGAAATAGGAAAATCTGAATGATGAGGGTAGGGAAGGACGACAAGAGAGAGCTCAGTGGTTGTAAATTGCACTCTCCCTTGTGGTCTTGTGGCTTTATTTATAATAATCAAGTGGGCTTTTCTTTCCTCGCAAGCAATACAAGTCTTAAGGGGATTAGATATCCGAACCATATTCGAATTTACTTCTAGATTTACACACTACATCCCTAAATGATATTAACTGCAACAACAAAAGTATTATTGACTGTTCGTGGAACTTAAATTTTACAAAAGATTTTTTTTTTTTCACATTAGAAATCACTTTCTAAACATTATTATTGGAAAAATCAATTAAAATTAAAATTGTTTAGTAAATAAAAAGAAGCAAATGTTTTTTTACTAAATACGACCATCTGTTTTTATACAGATGATTAAAAAAATTTATATTTTATTAATTTTTATTGACATAGATGATTTTTACTATATTTTAGTCGATCTTAAACACAAAACTCTATGAATCGATCAATGTATTTTGATAAGCTAAGTCAATTTCTTTAATCTTTGATCGCAAGCTTAATCTCCCCAAAGCAAACTAGCTTTGGGCCAAGAAAACATTACAATTGCGCTAGACAAGCCCATTAAAACCGGCTTTTTCAGGGTTATAAGGGTAATTCGACAAACGGTCAAGCGGCTCCAACATGTTCACAGCTCCTCAGAATTCATAAACTCCTCCGATCGTAAAATCCCCAAACTAAACCTTGATTTGATTTTCTAGGGTTTAAGAATCCGTCCATCCCCGGATCGCATCGAAGAAGGAAAAACCTCTTCGCAATCACACAATGGTATCATATCTTCAATTTCTCCTTCTCCCTCTCTATTGCTTCGATTCTGTGCAAACATACATGTACGCATAGATTCACGGATTCATCTACTCACATGGGTTTCCTTCAATTTTCCTTCTTTTATTTGTGTTTGGAGTGATTTACTCAGACAATTTGTATGATAATTGCGTTTTTGTTTTCTTCGTTTTAATTTGAATCTCCATAAAATTGTTAATCTTAATCGAGTTAACGAAACCCAAATGCAGAACCCAAAATTTGTTTGTGAAATTTGCGATGGTGATGAATGTGCATGCCCTGCCTGATGCTATTTTGTTGGGTTGATTCCTTTTTGATGTAGTTATGTCTTGTATTTGGACTGAGGAGATTATTCTGATACGATTTATTTTACTTCTTATTGTAGGTTCTTTTACAGCCTGATCCATTTCTTAACGAACTCACTAGCATGTTTGAGAAAAGCACCGAGAAGGGTTCCGTCTGGGTTACCTTCAAACGATGTATGTGCACAAGTTTCCTTCTGTTTTCTTTCAATGGGTTTACTTTTTTCTTTTGTTAGTGTAATTCGTGCGTATTTGGGTTGTTTTATTACAATGTGTGAAGTACTTTTCAATCTTGTATGTATTTCAGCATCCATGAAGTCTAAGGTGCAGAGGAATAAAATGAAAACTGCCGGTGAAGAAATTGATTACCGATGCCTTATTCGTGCAACACTTGGGAATAAGACAATTTCTACTTCGGTATGTGTTTCTGCCCCTTGACATGTATTACTTGGTCATATGTTTTTTCCAAATATTTCAATTTATGACCTTACTAAATGAAAGTAATTTCATGAAATATGAACCACTTTGTGATTTAAAACTGAGACAATTCACCCTTAGATTCTTCTTCTGTGTTTGTGTGCGTGTGTCTAAGCCTTTGCGGGTTTTGGTTTAGTTTTATATACCATAGTAAAATGTCATCAGAAGTTCAGTATAATTAGGTTCTTGGGCAGGGAAATTGTTTTAGTAGTAGTTAACGGCGGATTTCACATGTCGTTGTCTTGCCGACTTTGCTTCTTTTACAGTAGTGTGAGTTGAGTTGATGTTAACAACAGTAAAACAAATGGTAAAACCTATTTGGCACATGCAATACCATTGTACCGAAAGTGCTTACTTAAAGTGTTAATTACTCTTCCTCCTACACAAAAATCTTTATATCGTTTACGCGTTGACTGCTAATTGCTTTGTTTTTGTACTTATAACTAGCCGTGCTCTACTTCATTTGATGAGAAACATAATAAAAACATACAATTATACGAAACAGCACACACATGCTAACTAAAGCATAGAGCCAGAACATGATATTCTTGTTTCTGGTTTTATACGTCAAGCGTAGTTGGCTGACATTGTTAATTGGAATTCAATTGGAAAGGTTGGGCCAAAGGAACACCAGCGTTTTCAATCCTCTTATGCAACCATCCTAAAGGCTCACATGACGGCTTTAAAGAAGCGGGAGAGGAAGGAAAAGAAGAAGGCTGCAGAATCAGATAAGAAAGGAGGTGCAAAGAAGCCGAAGAGAGTGTGACAGAGTCCCTTTCTGTACAGCCCTGCGAAACTGGAATTAAGTTTGTGTTTATGTTTCCATTTCAACTTTCGTCGAGGATTTAGAATCAGAAAGAAGGAAAAAGAGAATTTCCCAATTTTATGGGCTTATAGGACTTGAGCACAAATTGTTTTTTTTCTTTTGTTGAGATTGAGGATGAGATACTAAATTCTGCTGGATATGTCCTCATGATTTTGGATGAATCAACAGGAAGTTCTTTTGCAGATATATAATCTTCTTTTTTTTTCTTTCTTTTTCCTCCATATCTGCAACTCAAGCACAACCACCCAAAAAAATTTCAATTCTTAATTTTTTCTTTTAAGCTTAATATTTCTGATTATTGAATGTTGAAGGTATGGAGGTTCATAATCAAAGGATTTGGATCCCATCCGGATCCAAATTGTGGGGATCCTAGGAATCCTCACATCTTAATCATTAATCGTTCATCGTGCGTTCAGAATTTTTTTGACTTTTTTTTTTGTTTAAAACTAGCAAATGATCACACATTCTGTGTGTGTGAACAATTTCATTTTAGTTTTTGTTATTAATTAAGGAGGGATTAGTTTTTAAAATTTTAAAAAGAGTATGGAATAATGATGATGAGACAATTTTTCTTAATAAGTGCATATTTTTTCTTAATATTACACAGCATATGGGCACACACAAAGTGTGCGAGAAAATTTTTTATTTTTGTTTTTGAAATAGAAGGAGAGAGGAAGAGAGTGATAGAGAATGTGGGAGTGAGATTTTTTTTTTTTTTTTTTAAATTATTTTTATTATTATTATTATTATTATTATTTATAATTAGAAATATGTTATGATTACATGTAGGTGTGGCTTTGAAAAAAATTTGAAAAAAAAAAAAAGCAAAATTTGGTTGTGTGAAATTACATTTCTGCTCCATATTTCTTATTCATGTGTGTTTTATTAATTAGTAGAAATAATTATTGTTTTGCCATGGGAAAAATAGGTATATGATTGTCATTTTCTCAAAACAAATGAGGGTAAAATAGGAAAAATAGGGATATGATTGTCATTTTGTCAAAAGGTACAAAATTAAAGCCTCTTTAACCGCCCACCTTCTCTCAAGTTCTTCTCAAGCGCAACCGCTTCAATTTATTCAAACTATCCAAACAACGTCATGATTTCACTTACCTGTGTGAAAAAATGATGGTGGGACAATTTCTCTTAAGAAGTGTATATTTTTTTTATCTTATGTAAATATTATGTATCAAAAGTGAGGGTAAAATAGGAAAAATAGGGATATGATTGTCATTTTCGCAAAAGATCCAAAATTACTATTTGGCCCTCCTTATGTAAATATTGTGTATCAAAAGTGAGAGCAAAATAGGAAAAAGGGCAAAAAGTTCAAAAGATACAAAATTACTATTTTGCCTCCTTATGTAAACATTGTGTACCAAAAGTGAGGGCAAAATAGAAAAAAAGGACAAAAAGTTGACAATGAGGGTTTTCTTAATAATAGTATAGATTAAAAATAAATAATACCTGACGAAAATTGGCTGCACAATGTACAATAAACGGCTAGGATGGGGGGATCCCTAAGATCCCCACAAAGTGGATCTGGAGAGGACCCTCTTTCATAATAAAATGCATTGGCACATGTGGCATAGTCTTATTGGATGGTAAGTCTCACATATGTTTCAGGGGCGACTTTGAGTTTAAAGAAGAAGACATAGTTCACAAATCAAACTGGAGCAAATATAGAATTTCAAGAAGCAAAAGTAATGATTTTTGAATTTCATAGGGTAAAGTGGGATCAAAATTAAGTTTCAAGGAAGTAGTTAAAAATAAGCACATGATATTACGATTTAACCTATCCACGTTAGAAATTTTAGCGGCTATTTGATAGAAAAATAGAACCATGGTAAAATGGAGTGATTTTGAGTTTTAGAAAATAAAGTCATGACTTTTGAGTGCAAGGAGCAAAATGAAATCAAAATTGAGCTCTAAGGGACTTTTTTATTTTTGTAATTGGTATAAGTAAAAAATCCTTGTATAATCCTCATTCCTCACTCCCACCAAGAAGGGATCAATTTAGATGGGTTCAGCTGGTTTGATGGTCAACTCAACTTTCACAATTAGGGCTTGGGTTGAGTTTGGATTCATGTACATTTATTCGGGTTTTCTTTTATTGAGTTTAATCTTGTAACACTTTATTTTTGCAAAAATTCTCAAATTTGTAACCAAAACAACATCAATACTAGTTAATATTCAATTTTAGAAATCATCATCCATCCAAAACGCAAACCAAATAGTCTGGAGACTATTTCTATTGTTTCAAGTTTCAACATGTTGTGCTTTGGCCAGTCGGTGCGAAACAGAGATTTAGATTACCTCATCAAAATACAAACTCACAATTGAACATGATAAAATATAAGAAATAAAGACATCGAGAAATTTACGAGGTTGACAAAATCCTGTTTACGTCCCCAAAGACTTACTGCTCTTCACTATGAGGCTAGTACAAGATACACTTGAGTTAAATCAACATAAACCAAACCTGAATCCCTTGTAAACCCACTCACAAAATTTCTCCAAAATCTCACTCTGCCTCAAGTGTTTCAACTCTCACTCTCTGTTTCTCTCCTCCGTGTTCTCCTCCGAAAGCTTTCACAGTGCATGAATATTGCCTTCACTTATAGGCATACAGTAGCACCTATGCCAACAACCAAGACCACAAAGTCTCAAGTTCACTTTGAAATATTCAACACCTAGCCTACCTAGCTTACAACTCTTCTCCATTTGCCATATTTTAATACATACAAGAGAAAGCATGCACAATTGGATGCAATCCCACAAAGTCAAGACCTGCTTCCAACTTTGCTCGTGGCAGTCGTCATGTCTTCTCTTGAACGAAAACTTCCACGCCACGACCGAAAGCAAAGACACAAATGGTTGCTGTCATTTTCTTGTAGCATTCACAAAGTTACACATGCAAAATTGTTGCTAACACATAATTAATCCCTAATTTATGAGCCAGTCACAACAAAACCATGCGAAGTTGAGTTTAAATTTCAAAACAACACCAAAGCTTCAATTTAAAAAAAACGTAAAAACAACATTATCATTCATTATCCAATTGAAAACCAACAAACTTCAAATATAGTCATCACAAAACTTAGTCTTAATTTTTAGTTGTGACCTTTATACTCTAACTAAAATCTCATTTTACCTCCTACATTCTATAACGTATCACTTTACAACCTCTACTCTTCTTAAGACGTGTTTTGGATGTAAACGGAATTTGTCAAATAAGAAACATCCCCGAAAGCGATAGCATGCCCAATCAACCACTAAGAAAGTTACTAGACAGAGACATTAGAGGTGACAAAGTCCCCTCCAAGTGAAAATGATCCTCGCCAAATCCTTTTCATGGGGATCCTAGGGATCTCGTGATCATGACCGTTCATCGTACATCATACGGTCAGAAATCATTTCAAAATTTAAAATTTAAAATTAAATATAAATAGTACCTAACGAAAATTAACCGCATGATGTACGATGAACGGTCACGATTATGGGATCCCTAGTATCCCCAGGAAAAGGATCTGGCGAGGATCCTTGATGAGTCCATATTATACCATATATTTTACCCGATTAGTGACCAAAGGGACGAATTTTGGAGTGATTCCAATTGGAGAATATTCATGAGTCTTTCAAGATGATTGTATCAAAGTTTCAGATTTTTCTACCAAGCTGTTTGACCATGACGATGAAATAAAGGCCCAGCGTGCAACTTTCCAAAATTGACGTTTTTGGACGTTTTGGGTATTTTATATTAGAGGCCAAGATAACATATTTTGAGGAAGATTCCTTCTGAATATTTGTTAGGGACGTCTCAAGCTTTAAAAAGAGATCTTTTGGGACCAAATCAAAATTGATTTGGTTGGTCAAAAGTTGGATTTTTTTAGAAGTCCGAATTTTAGTTTAAATAGGAAACCTTTCATTTCCTAGTTATCTTATTCTATTATGTTTCCTAATTTTTAGAATACCTTTTGACATGCCCCGATCCCGATATTCTCCCAAACACCAGAGTAAATACGTGCTGGTCGACACCCGAAGGTGACGAAACCATATTTGAATGCATGAGAACAAGAAATAAATAAGACTTATAAATTTAAATATAATTAATATGCAAATGAGGAACGTGTTCAGAGTATACAACTAAACTGAAACACTAAAAGAATAATACAAAATTGAATGAATAAGGAAAATGGGTCCTATACCAAGAGGACTCGAAGATGCTGATGCGGAAGTGCCCTGACGCCGAGATTGTACGCCTCGATTCTAATGTCATGAGGGGGCGCAAAACAAACATGAGTGGACCAAGTTTTTTTTTTTATATATATATATATATAATACTAAAATAGTTATCAACATACTAACCCCCAAGTTTTATGAAAACATCAATAGTATAAAATGTAATAGGTTTCTGAAACCCTAGCATGCCATAAAACTTCTCATAAAATACATCTCGTATATAGTGGGCTAAATAGTGGTATCCAGTAACGATATCTCCCGACCCAATGCTAGCTCCATGTCTCTGCGCTGGTAGCCAGAGATTATTTCTCCCTACCCAATGCCAGCTCCATTTATCTAGGCCAGAAGCCAGAGATTATTTCTCCAGGCCTGCAGCCAACAACCATATCCCTCGCCCTTGGCGGTATAGTGACCACTAGATAAGTACAAAACCATTGAACATAGTCTTTCCAAACATAGGTACATATATCTCAAAAACATCTTCGTAGCATATAGTCATCCATCATATATACTACAAAGAAGTGTGTAAAAGCATGTTCATAAGCAGTATATAGTCATCTATCATATATACGACAGACATGGGTTCGATAAAATATGGTAATTCAAAATATTCTCAGTAAGCATAATATTTCATAAAACATAATCATTCAATCATGTTTTTCATATATGCATTTCTACTATTAAAACATACATTTTAGAAGGGGTCGAGTCACAGATACTTAGCCACTGAAGAGCCACGCAAACTAGCGAAGACGGAAACGCCACAAATAATTACCCCTAAGCACATAAAGGGTTCAATTAATAAAACTCTATTAAAACGATTGAATTTGGGAAAACGGACATCAAAAATGGATTTAGGACATCAAATTACCCTAAGAAGGGTCCCCGGTAAATTTCAAAAAAGTTAACACTAAGAATATTCCATGAATATTCCTTGACATAATATTTCATCCAGGTTGGGCTGGTGGGATTAGGCCAACGGGTCCTAGGCCCAAAGGCCTGGTTTCAAAGGGTCAAGGGTTTGGGTTCAACGGGCTAGGTTGGTGATGGGCCTGGGCCTAGGTGCACGTCCTAAGGGCCTAGTTAGACTAGGGTTTTGGGCTTGAAAGCTCGGTTATTTAATTAGGTCCTTTGGTTTAAAAGGCTAAGGGATTGGGCTACCTAAATAGGTTGGGTAAAAAGGGCTTTGGGTCTAAGGTTTATGGGTCACCAGACCCAACGAAGAAGAAGGCCAGAAATAGGCCGGAGAATTCCTAAGCTCCGACAGAGCTCGAAACTTAGTCAAAACAAGTGAACTAAAATACCAAAATGAAGCCCGTGAAGCAAGGAATCGAAATATACCTTCCTCGTGGCCAGTCGTGGCCGGAATATGATTGGTAAACGTCTGCAAGTCCCGGCACCTCGTCGGAAAATTGGGAATATAGTCTTTGAAGGTGTTTCTTTGTATTTTAACGTCCAAAACACAACAATGTGGTCATAAAAGAACTATAGGGATGAAAAGAGAAGCATTTGGAGTGTTATGAGGCTTACCCAAATCAGAGAAGTTACAAAATCATTCGAAGTCGCGTCGGGGAACTTTGTTCTCGTTGGAGCTTGGAGTTAGAGTCTCACGGCTCGGTTTTTCCTACGTAACAGGGCTCAGGTTCAAGCTTGTGAGGTCTAGAGGGTGAAATGGGTGGTTTCTCAGGTGGTGCTTTCCCCCATGGCACCCTTCGATGCTTGCCGATAGAGAAAGGAAAAAAGTGAGAGTGAGAGAGATAAAGTGAGAGGGAGAGTAAGACTCACGGGAGGGAAGAAAGAGAGAGATGAAGGGAGAGAGAGAAGGGAGTGTGCCGGGGACAAACTCCAAAGGTGGACCCCTTGGGGCACACCTATTAGGGCCCTCAAAAACAATATTTTAAACCAATATCCAAACCCAACATGAAATTACAACATTACCCTTTCGTTCCGTAAAAATCCGGGACGGGTTGTCACACCTTTTTCTAAGTAGAATTTTATTTTGTAGTAGTATAATAAAGTTTTTTAGCCATTAGGAACAAACGCATCAATTTGGGAGAACGAAGGCATCAATTTGGAGAACTTAGCTAGGCTTTGACGATTTGTATTTCAAGGTGTTTTCTATCCTTTTTCTATTTCAATAAAATTCCTTTTGTGTTATGGTTGTTCATAACTAATTTCCGTTTGTTAAAGCGATGCCCTGAGCCTTAGCATGAATATGTAGTCTTTATTTAATTGCTTATGATATTATACATGCATACTTTGAATTATTAATCACTGTGTTTAAACTATCTCTATATCTTAATGCTTAGCTACCATTAGGATGTTTAATTAAGTAATCGGATGCAATTTGGTAGGAATGCCACTGGAGGATTGAGTATTGCTTCTTGTGATTGATAGTTGTAAGTTCGCCTAGGGTGAATGCCACATCTTAGGGGTTGCATGGTTTTTCAAAAGGTTTTCACAAAGCATAATGAGTCATGCATGTTTATATTTGATCTGAATGCCACAGATGGATTGCATGTTTGATCTATGTTCTAGCTTGAATGCCACAAGTAGAATATGCATAAAATAAAATAAAAAATTAACCTTCAAAGTTGCATGTGTAATTTGTAAGTAATTGGTAAAACTACATAAGACTGTTAAGGGGACGACGGAACCCTAGTGATTAAATTTATTTTCAAAACTATGTTCTCTTGTTTTCTTTACTTTGACAATTTATTTATATGTTTTTAATTTAATTCGTTTTTAATATTCTAGGTCATAAAATCAACATTTTCGAAACTTTTAAATAGTTAATTAAGAATTAGTTTAAACATAAATTATTCATACAATCCCTGTGGAAACAACCTTACTTGAGCTGTTATACTACGATAACCTTGTACTCTTGCAAGTCTTTTTAAGTGTTTTTATCCCTATTTTTGCAGGTGATAAAAATCTCTATCAATCATTTTCCCACTCCAAGATAAGATTTCATAATTATATTGAGACTTTAGACTTGAATTTGAAAGCAGAGAGAGAGATGGAAGGAGAGATATTAGGAAGAGTAGTGTGTGTAACAAGAGAGAGATTAGGAAGAGTAGTGTAAGATTTCATAATTACACTGACTTTGTAGATAAACAGTGCCAACCCAAAACTGGGTGATAGTATATATAATTTGATTGAATTTGAAGAGAGAGAGAGAGAGAGAGAGAGATCTAGAGAGATGGAAGGAGAGAGATTGGGAAGAGTAGTGTGTGTAACAGGTGGTTCTGGGTACGTAGGGTCTTGGCTGGTTATGAGGCTTCTTGGTCAGGGCTACTATGTGAATACACTCTTAGATCAGATCCTACAGGTAAAGTATTACAAATTTTATTTATTATTTTTATGTCGGGTGTTTCTAAATAATGTGATAAGGCTTTGTTGTGGTAGACTTGCAGTTGTATATCGAATTTTTTGAATTTTTTTATATTTAATCTACACAAAGTATATTCATATCAATATATCTCGAATTTTTTTTCTTGTGCAGAAAATCCAAACAAAAAATTTAATTTTGGTAGAGAGTTATATCTTTGCCTATTTCCATTTCCATCTCTGCTAAGATTAGTAGCAGATTTGATCAAAAAGATATCATTAGGGTAGTAAAGGCCCCAAACAAACTTATCCAAGGTATATTAATACTAACAATTTCCTTAACATATCATTAGGAAGAAGCGCATACTTTAACTTTTGAAATTTCAACCACCTTGAATTTCGAAACTGCCTGGAAGTTATCCAAGTTAAAAATAAAATTTATAAAGAGGAAAAATATAAAATGGTCGCTAAATTTTTTTGTGACGATCTTTAAATGATGTTTCGTCATTAAAAAGGCCATTCATATCTTTAGCGACTGTTTTTAGATAACTATTTTGTCCCTAAAAGTTTATTTTTTATGGGAGAACAACGTGAAAGACAAAATGGAGCATTTGAACAAAAATAATAAAATTATTTTGTGTTTAATTTACTATATTGTCCGTACCTTTTATTTTGGTTCTTTTCTTTAACTTTGTTGACATGGTTAATTTGGATTTTTCACCTTTTTTTGGGTGACAAATAGATTTTGTAATAAGTAGTTTAGATTAACAAAAAATGCTACTTTTACTATCTACTTGTACCATCTCTCTACCTCAATTTCTTCTTGTTGAGAATGAGTCCCATATTGACGGGTGGTAGGATCTTGCATAGGCTTATAAGAGTTGAATTACTCACCAAATTGCCATTTGTTCTTATGGTGAAACCTCAACTTCTCCATAGTATCAGAGCAGGTTGTCCCACGTATGAAGCCAAACGGCTACACACGTCCACGTCACCCTGTTATGTTGTCCACGTGTTAGGATTGAAAATTCGCCACACGTAAGGGAACATGTTGAGAATGAATCTCATATTTATAAGATGAGAGACCTTGCATATGGTTATAAGTAGTTGAGCCCCTCCCCATATTACAATTGGTTTTGTGGTGGAGCCCGAACTTTCTTCATGCGGACCCTACCTGTTTAGAATGATGGTAAAAATAAGTGGTAATTATGGAATCACTCTTAAATTAAACAATTAATTATCGTTTTAATTTTCGATTGAGCTGTTTGTGTTTCGTTCCATATTGAAACCACCCTTAGTATATGCTAGAGAACAAGCGAGATCTAAGCTACCTCACAAGTCTACCAGGAGCGACCGAAAGGCTCAACATTTTCACCGCGGATCTCAGCAACCTGGACAGCTTCTGTGCAGCCGTTGAAGGGTGCATGGGAGTGTTCCATGTTGCCACTCCAGTCGATTTCCAAGACAACGAACCTGAACAAGTAGTGACTAAAAGATCAATTGATGGAGCCCTAGGTATTCTAAGGGCGTGCTTAAACGCGAAAACAGTGAAACGAGTTGTGTACACTTCTAGTGTATTCGCTGTCACGTTTGGCAGCGGCAAGGATGTGGAGGAAGTGGATGAAATTTTTTGGAGCGATATAGATTACATTAGATCTGTAAAGCCATTTGGAGGGTCATACGTGATTTCAAAGAGATTAACCGAGAAGGCAGTTCTTGAATTTTCAGAGAAATATGGGTTGGATGTTGTGACAATAATACCTTCTATTGTTGCTGGCCCGTTCATTTGTCCTAAGCTTCCCAGCTCCGTTCGCAGCACACTGGCTATGGTCTTTGGTAACCTTGAGGAGCTTAGATTTCTTATCAATATACCATTGGTGCATGTCGATGATGTTGCCAGCGCGCACATTTTCCTTTTAGAACATCATGATGCAAAGGGGAGGTACAATTGCTCATCACATGTCATAAACCTTGTACAAATGGCTGAGTTTCTTTCTGCCAAATACCCGGAATTTCAAATACCCTCAGTAAGGTACGTCAACTAGTATTCTTCATACTACAAATGTGATTCTCTCGTTGTGTTCCTACCTCGAGATTGAAATCAAAATATCATTATTTCTCGGTTCATTTGATCATTCTGTGCAGCTATTTAAGGGAGGTTAAAGGTGAGAAAACGCCTGGTCTGTCGTCAAAGAAGCTCTTGGATTCTGGTTTCAGATTCAGGTATGGGGTTGATGAGATTCTCAGCGACGCAATTCAGTGCTGCAAAGAAAATAATTATTTATAGTTTTCCGTTTTTGGATTATAATTAAGACTCGTATGTGATTATATGCACGTTTCGTTCCATACCAGAAAAACATCACCCTTGTTGGATGGAAAAGGAACTTGTACGAACGAATATATACATTGTGTGTTGTAAGAATAAAATGCATGCCCATATATACCCTCATATGTACCGGCATATGGCCATCTCGATTCTGATTCAAGTTCACAAGTTACCTTAGCTTTTTCAATTTCAAGTTCACATGTCACATGTGTATCGGCATATGGCTTCTCTCGATTCTGAATGAACATTATAAATAATTATTGAAAATGCATGCACATAATTAGTAAAATAATTAAGAAGAACGAAATTTTGGTCTTGAAAAGCTGAAACCTGTCCAACGGACTGTTACAGTAAATTATATCACGAAAACGAGACTGGGAGATGAACTGAGTAAATTATACATAATTGAGTAAATGTAGGAAATGGCATACCTGGATGTAGACAGAAATGAGCTGATAGTCCTCCCCTTTCTCGAGTAGACAGGCCAACGCTCTTGACACTGGTGGCGTGTACACTTTCACCAGACGCACGAAAATGAACAAAGAAATAAGCTAATCATATCAGAAATTTTTTCCGATAACTTGATCTGTAACATTAGTAGTTACCTTCACTACTCATTAAACTGAGTGGAAAAGGTACACAATTAAGGAATATCAAAGTTCCAATGATTGTGCGTAGTTAATACAAAAACGAGCATCACCTGCAAACTTTTCAGTGCTGGGGACACCTATTTTTGAGATTCCTTCCGAAGGCAGTCGGACGGAACAAGGACTTTGCATGTTGATATGTCAGTAATAAGATCTTGTAGTTGATCGATAAGAAATTTGATACAAACGTTCCTGTCCACAGGCTCCTATAAATAAAAACAAGGTAAGTAGAAAATTTTAAGGAATTATTGGAACAAGACAAGTAGAGCTCTTCTCTCAAATTTACATTCAGCATTGTTAAATACATGAGCTCTAGGAGGGCAGAAAATTTCAGCTAAGCTGTCATCAAGATTGTTTCACTTGTTCATCTCGGTGATCCATCTGGCAGAATCAGCATTATGTTTCACAAATGGTGATATCAATAATGACGTTCGATCTGAGCTAAGGTCCCGTATATTCATGTACATAAGCTCGTAGAAAATCAACTAGTCAAAACATATATACCCGAAGGTTTTGGCAATATGGGAGTAGCCTAACTTACTTATAAGCCCATGCAAGATCCCACCCCCCATCAATGTGGGATTTATTCTCAACAGTATATATAATTTTGTGCGACTTTCCTTATACATGTCTTCTACATCTCTCTCATTTATCCGCCATCCACTCTCATCATTCCTCTTATGTTCCATGTATGCGTTTTCCTTCTAAAAAAAGGTAAAAACTGAAAAAGAAATTGTCATGCCTAGTGGTGGATGGAAATAGGGACCAAGGTGGTCCAAAACCACTTGAGTCTAGAAAATATATATGTGAAGGTCTTCAGAGGATCCTCAGAATGTTTGGTACGGGTCCATTTTGTGCCAAATAAATGTTTGACATAATGCATGCTAAGCATATCTCGGCATGTTGTCTTCGTAGCACTCAACAAGTTCTCTCTATATAACTGATCAGATAGCTTCAGCATATCCCAATATCTATTGACATGTGCACAACAAGCCCACCAAGTGAATAAACTGTTTTTTTTTTTTTTTTTTTTTTACACGCTTCGCACTCTTTTTCTATCTAAAAAATTTGTATTTCATACTGGTACCATCCAAAGTTCAATCCCGAATATGCCACTGGTTATACCCCTTAAATGAAACGGTTGAATACGGTGTTCAAGCCTTGTTCCATGCTACAAGGAGAGTTTTTTTTTTTTTAATATTTATTTATGTAATTTGTACACGTAAATAATCATTGTGCAATCCTCATTCCTCACTAGGGGTGGGCAAACGGGTCTTCGACCCGCGGGTTGGGACAGGTACAAGGCGGGTCTTATTATTGTGTAAAAGAAATGGGGCAAACGGGTCCTGGACCCATGGGTTAGGGCAGGTACAAGACGAGTCTTAATATTGTGTAGAAGAAATGGGGCAGGGCGGGCCCAAAAGTTATAAGAAATGGGCCCCCAAATCGAACTGTGCAACCGTTGGATTCGATTGGATTTAATCCAGAACACATGTGGCAAGACTTTCTGCCAAGGAAATGTGTGCTTTCACCAAACCCAATGAAGACTTTTCTTCTTCTTGCCAAGTCGCGTGTCCATCATCAAAGCAAATGAAATTATGAAACTGTTCTTCTTCCTGCCAAGAAACCAAAACCATTTCCTAAAAATCCCACAAAACCCACAAATTTCGGGAATCGAATACAGGAATCGTCTTCAAAACCGGGCTTTTCTCCCACAGAACCAGCTCCTTTCCTGACCCAAATATTCTTTCTTTCTTTAATTTTAGATGGATCTTCACAAAAATTCAACAGCTATCGTTCTGGTTTGTTTCTATGATTCTCTCCATGTTGTTTTCCGATGCATTGACAAGCTTCGTGTTCTTTGTTGGCCACAAGTTCAACGGCTTTGCTTTGAGATGGATCTGCAGTTCGACCACAATGGCCATCCGTTTGAAATCGTTACTTCGCCAAGCTTGGATTAGACCCGTTGACCCGACCTGTTTCAAACAAGTCGGGTTAGGCCATCTCCAACCGAAGGGACTCAAGGGGCTCGTGTTAGTGGTACAAGTAGATAATCATATTGTATAGTCCTCATTTCTCACCCCAGGTAGGGGTGCAACTTAGGCACATTTGATGGTCAATCCAACCTTTACAGTTAGGGCTTGAGTTGGGTTTGGATTCATGTGCATTCTTTCGGGCTCCAAGTTCAACTGTTTCGAGTTTTCCCAAGTTTATCGAGTTTAATCTTGTAACACTTTATTTTGTAAGAGTTTTTAAATTTATGTATACTAAAGCGGAATGAGAAAAATATTGTTCATAAGAAACAGTATTTTGACGTTTTTGCCCTCATTTTAATGTTTCTGGGTTCCTACTTTTTGTGCCTTTACAGTGAAATTCCCAAATTACCCTATAGGCATACGTGTATATGGAAAAAAAAGTTTGAGATTTGCGTCACCGCTTCATTCCTCTCCTCTGCACCGTTTCCATTTCGTTCCGTACTTCTCCACCTCTTCATTCGTGCTGCACCATGAATCGAAACAAAAAACTGCTCATCGAAATCAATTTCAGTTCAAATCCCTAAAACCCAAATTTCTCCAGATCGTTGGAATCAGTTTGCTTTTGTTGTTGCTAATCCACAGGTAAGGCTTAAATTTACATACAATTTTTTATTTTTCTTGATTGGAGTTCGGAAAGAATTAGTTGTTTACAGAACATAGGAAAAGGGAAATGGGAAAGCGAGGAAATGCATGCAAATGGGTTTGGGAAAAAGACTTTTCACTGGCTTTCGCTTTTGGCTTTCATCCTTTCTGCGTATGTCTTCATTGGATGAGCTTTGTTTTCCTTTTTTGATCTTATTGATTTTTTCTTTTCCCCCTTTGGGCTAATTACTTCTCAAACTTCTGAGCGGTTATCGATAATCGTTGTTGCTGTGAATAAATTTAGTCAATGACTTACTAAAACACCAATTATCCATAGATTCTCCATAGCCAGAGCACTATTAGATGACGCTGAATTTGCCGAAAAAAAAATTGGGGTAGACAGGGCTCACAAGGAAATTTGAGCTTTTGTCAGATAAAATGTCTTTTTTTTTTTATTCATGTTAATTTGCAGTAATTTATTTTATAAGTTACTAAAAGAATGTTGTGATATGATATTATGTATGAAATATAAACTAAAAGAATGTTGTAGTGTGAGAAAATTGTCTTCAAAATTGGATTTTCCAATTTCTGGGCAAAGGAAAACAGGGAGAGAACACCAATGGTGGAGATGATGGAGAATCCCTTCTTTGCCGTGGAAATTAATGATCCATGTGCATCATTCAGTCCAGTTTATAAGAGCAGGGGTCAAAATGAAGAACGGATGACATGGGGATTTGTTTAATTTTATCAAGTTTTGTACTGAGTTAAAACTCCCCCATTTAACATGCTGATTAGTATTTGTGTAAATAGGATTGTGAGTATGGTTGTATATATGTAGTAGTAGAATTGGAAACATTGTTGTAATTATGTGTAACTACTAAAGTTGTAAACCCGCGGCATTGCGCAGGTTTTTTTGCTTGTTTGTTACTGGGGGTGGGAAAAAATCCAAAAATCTCACCCCGTCCCAAACCCAAACCGAAAAAAAACTCTAACAAAAAATCTCAAAATGTTCGGTATCTGAAACCGAACTGAACTCGAAATTTTCAGTATGGAATTCGATTACTCTTTGTAGTCGTTCGGTAATCCCGAAGATTTACCAAAAATCCCAATGTATATAATTTCCTTATAATATCTGTAGCAAACAAATTAAGGAAGATTGGAAGACAGGTTTACAATGGAATCTGGTTGAGCAATTATGAATGCGAATATGAATTTAAACTTTACCAACGTGCATTAGTTTAGCATTTCGTCCAATTGCAGAAATGAGGTTGTGGGCATAGGAATGAGATTAATAAGTTTTACGGTTAAGTTTGAGAATTGTTATTAGCACTTCAAAAATCTTATTTGGCACTCCAAACTTTCCTAATTGGAAAGAAAAATACACTTGTGAGGAGTGTAGAATGAGATTTTTAGAGTGCTAATAACAATTCTCTTAAGTTTTACTACTTTTTTATTTCTGGGTCAGCATGTTATTTTTGAGAATTGGATCCCATTTGGATTCAAATTTTGGGCATCCTAGGGATCCTCAAATCTTAGTTATTCATCGTGTATTATGCGGTTAGAAATCATTTGACTTTTTTTATTTAAAATTGTACACAAATAGTATCGATGAAAACTAGCAGTTCGATATGCGATGAAATTACAAATACAACATTATGGGAAAACAAAATGATGGCCATATCTAGCAGAAAAGAGAGGGCAAGATTGGTATTGGCTGTATTCTTTGAAAAAATGGAAAATTGCTTGAATAGGCATTCATAATTAAGGCATTTGGAAAGGGCTGTGGACTAATCAATTGGTCATCTTTTATAGTTTTTAAGAATTAAAATGGCTAAATACGACATCGTTCTTTTGCCTATAAAATTTTGATATAAAAATGGAATTAACTTGTATTGCTGCTAGGAATCGCGATAATTCGGTTTGGTTTTGGGTTATAAAATTTCTTCTCGAAAATTATTGGCTTGAGATTCAAGTTAGGTGTTTCCGTTCGGGATATTCCGACCCAAACCACCCCTACTTGTAACCAAAACAACGTCAATACTAATTAAAATTCAATTTATACATCATCATCCACGCAAAGCATAAACAATATAACTTAGAGACTTTTTCTAATGTTTCAACCATACGAAGTTGAAATTAAATTACTAAACAACACCAAGCCTTCAATTAAAAGAAATGTCAAAACAACATTATCAATTATTTTCTAATTGAAAATCAACAACAAACTTCAAATATAATCATCGCAAAACATAGCCTTGATTTTTATCTATGCCCTCTCTACTTCACATAAAATCTCACTTTGCCCCTACATTCTATAATGTCTCACTTTACACCCTCTACTCTTCTTAAGACATGTTTTGGATGTAAAACGGACTTTGTCAATGAAGAAACATGTCAAGCAGTGCCACTCAACCAGTACGAAAATTACTAGACAGAGACAGTTAAGGTAGAAACAGTCCCCACCAAGATAAACTTTCATGATTACACTGAGACTTCAATGACCTGGCAAATTATCAACCAGACTTGATTTGATTGAACTTGAAGGCAGGAGAGAGAGAGAGAGAGAGAGAGAGAGAGAGAGAGAGAAATGGAAGGAGAGAGATCAGGAAGAGTTGTATGTGTAACAGGTGGTTCAGGGAGAGAGAGAGAAATGGAAGGAGAGAGATCAGGAAGAGTTGTATGTGTAACAGGTGGTTCAGGGTTCTTAGGTTCTTGGCTGGTTATGAGGCTTCTTGATCAAGGCTACTCTGTGAATACTACTGTTAGATCACACCCTGCAGGTAAAGTTAAAAAATTATGAAGGTTTTTTATTTTTTATTTTATATTGGATCCGGCTTTTGAAATATTGAAATAAAGCTTTGTTTTTGTTGCTGTTTATCGGGTTTTTGATTTGTTGATTTTTTTATTTATTAAATCTATACAACTATAATTCATATCAACATATCTTGAAAATTTTTCCCTTGTATTATAAGCTCTATGTGCAGGAAATTCCAAACAAAAATTTTATTTTTGGTGTTTCGATTTTTATTTTTTCTTAAACTATTCCTTTGTAAGATAATAGGGTAAAGGCCTCAGACGAACTGATCCAAGGTAAATGATATGCATGTGCTTATTAAAATTAAAAAATAAATAAATAAAAAGTTTACAGAGAGACAAAAATATAAAATGGCCGTTAAGTTTTTGGGTGACGACCTTAAATTATGTTTCGTCGCTGAAGAGGCAGTTCATACATTTAATGATTGTTTCTAGATAACTATTTCGTCCCTAAAAGTTTATTATATTTGGGGCAAAAAAAACATAAAGTGGAAGCAACTGATATGGTTACTTGGCTATGAGACTTTGAACAAAACCAATAAAACTATTTTGTGTTTAATTTACTATTGGAAATTATTACTGGCATTCCAAAAATCTCATTTTGCACTCCAAACTTTCTATAATTAGAAAGAAAAATACATTTGTGAAGAGTGGAGAATGTGATTTTTGCAGTGTAATAACAGTTCCCTTTACTATATTACCTAGAACTTTAATTTTGGTTGTTTTTCTTAGCTTTGTTGACATGGTTAATTTGGATTTTTTACCTTCTTTTGGTTGACAAATAGAGTTTGTTAATACGTAGTTTAGATTAAACAATTAATTATGGTTTTAGTTTTCGATTGAGCTCCATGTTTGTGTCTCGTTCCATATTAAAACCGCTCTTAGTATATGCCAGAGAACCAGAGAGATCTAAGCTACCTCACAAGTCTACCAGGAGCAACCGAAAGGCTCAAAATTTTCACAGCGGATCTCAGCAACCCGGACAACTTCAATGCAGCCGTTGAAGGATGCATCGGAGTGTTCCATGTTGCCACTCCAGTCGATTTCCAAGACAAGGAACCAGAACAAGTAGTGACCAAAAGATCAATTGATGGAGCTCTCGGCATTCTGAAGGCGTGCTTAAATGCAAAAACAGTGAAACGAGTTGTGTACACTTCTAGTGCATCCGCTGTCGTGTTTGGCAGCGGCAATGATGTGGAGGAAGTGGATGAAAGTTTTTGGAGCGACGTAGATTACATTAAAGCTAACATTTCACATGGAGGGTCATACATGATTTCAAAGACATTAACTGAGAAGGCAGTTCTTGAATTTTCAGAGAAATATGGGTTGGATGTTGTGACAGTAATACCTTCTTTTGTTGTTGGCCCCTTCATTTGTCCTAAGCTTCCCGGCTCCGTTCACAGTACACTGGCTCTGGTCTTTGGTAACCTTGATAAGCTTAGCTTTCATATTAATACGCCTATGGCGCATGTCGATGATGTTGCCAGAGCGCACATTTTCCTTTTCGAACATCATAATGCAAAAGGGAGGTACAATTGCTCATCACATGTCATAACCCTTGTACAAATGGCTGAGTTTCTTTCTGCCAAATACCCGGAGTTCCAAATACCCTCAGTAAGGTACGTCAAATGTTAGTCTTCATATTATGAACGTGATTCTCTCGTTGTGTTCCAATCTCGAGAATGAAATCAAAATATCTTTCGTATCGGTTCATTTTGATCATTCTGTGCAGCTATTTAAGAGAGGTTAAAGGTGAGAAAGCACCTGGTCTGTCGTCAAAGAAGCTCTTGGATTCAGGTTTCAGATTCAAGTATGGGGTTGATGAGATGCTCATCGATGCAATTCAATGCTGCAAAGAAAAGCATTATTTGTAGTTCCGTTTACGGATTATAATTAAGGCTCATATATGATTATATGCACATTTCGTTCCATACCAGAAAAACATCACCTTTGTTTGATGGGAAAGGAACTTGTACAAACGATATATACATTGTATGTGTGTTGTAAGAACAAAATGCATGCCCCTATTTACCGGCATATGTTCTGGCATATGGCTCTCTAGATTCTGATTCAAGTTTACAAGTTACCTTATCTTTTTTAATTTCATGTTCACATGTCATGTGTAACGGCATGTGGCTCTCTTGATTTTGAATGAATATTATACAGAAATATTGAAAATGCATGCCCATAATTAGTAAAATAAGAAGAACGAAATTAGGATTTACTGCACGAAGAGGGAGATATCTTGGTCTTGAAAAGCTGGAACTGTCCAAACGGCTGTTACAGTAAATTATATCACGAAAATGAGCCTGAGAGATTAACTGTGTAAATTAAACATAGTTGAGTAAATGTAGGAAATGGCATACCTGGATGTTGACAGAAATGAGCTGATAGTCCACCCTTTCTCGAGGAGACAGGCCAACACTCTTGACACCGTTGGCATGTACATTTCACTGGAGTCCCCCGTCATTAGATTTATAATTTTAAAACTTGGATGGTGTTTTCTTTTTGTTTCTACAGAATATCTATAGGAATTCTGGCGTTTCCAACATGCACGCATGCAAATGAACAAAGAAATAAGCTAATCATACCAGAAATTTGTTCCGATAACTTGATCTTTAACATCAGAAGTACAAACCTTCACTACTCATTAAACTGATAGGAAAAGGTACGTACACAAGTGAGGAATATGAAAGCTCCGTTGATTGTGCAAAGTTAATACAAAAAAACAGCATCACCTGCAAACTTTTCAGTGCTGAGGACACCTATTTTTGTGATTCCTTCATAAGCCAGTCGGATGGAACAAGGACTTTGCCATGTTGATATGTCAGTAATAAGATGTCGTAGTTGATCGATAAGAAATTTGATACAATCTGGCAGAATCAGCATTATGTTTAACAAATGGTGATATCAATGACATTCAAGCTGAGAGAAGGTCCGTATCTACATGCACATAAGCACGTAGATAATGAACGAGTCAAAACAAAGGGATTGATTGTTATGACATTTCAGGTTATGTATTGACACTTTTTGCTGCACTTTACCAAGCTTGAGATTCCAAGTACGAAGCGAGGCCACATAGTTCTTATACTGAAATCCAGCCTCTTCAAGAGATCTCCAGTACCAGGGCCACCAGCACCAACTAAGTCTCCATGGTGATGGGTACAAGCGTTTTCAGAAGAAGATGAACCGCCATTATTGACACCATTTGAGTGGGAAGAAGGACCATTCGCAGCGTTAGTAGCAGCTGGAGCGGTGGACTGGGGTTGCAGAGCTCATCACTCAACAGAGCAGCACAACAAAGGCTCTTACGAGCCAGCAACCGAAAAAAACAACCTGCATTAACCAGGAACAACGCAACTAAGCAGCAACCAACCGACCCCGAAAACAAACTGAATCAAATTACAAGGGAAGTGATACACCATTCCTCCCCATCGTTGTCCCACCTTTCAATTCTCCTCGCCAGCAGATCTCCCTTATGTCCAGCAGATCTCTTCCTTATGTCACAGGTTTCAATATTTTCCAGCTCTTATATGTATAGGTTGATAGATGATTTGTATTTCTCTTTAAATTTTGTATTTAAACAAAGAGAGTGAAAACGATGGGGCTCTCCTGTCTGTGTTTCGATTACAGTCGAAGGCGAGGCGGTCACGATTGATTTTCGACCGATTCACATTTTCGAGCTTGATTGAATCACAACGGAGGAGAGAATGTCCAAGGTTTTGCTACATTGTATTAGGAAAGCTTGGTAAATGCAGGTTCTGCAGAAAAGTGACAACTTTATTATTTTAGGATCTTAAACTCTCAAGTGCTATAAAATGTAGGGTTTAAACTGGAAAATTATACCCAAAAAAGAAACTGAATAACTTGCACTAAAAAATTATACAATCCTTCGAAATAAACAGGAAATGGAACAACGTGGAGGGAAAGGGTTTATACAATGTGATTTGTACTATTCTTCGTCGTCGTCGTCATCAGAATCTGGTTCTAAAGATCTAACAAGATTGCGGTACTTTTCAGGCGAATCATACGCAGTTGGGGTGGTGAGAATGGCCTTCTCCAACCAGAACTTATCATATTCCTTCTTCTCAGTCAACGTGTGGAAGAACCTTCCCCACTTGTACATTGCACGCTGCAAACGGATACTCTTGGACCCTGAAAACACAAACTTGATGTAGTCCTTTGCCAGCCGAGTAATCTCCTCACCACTGATGATGTAAACATACTGCAAGAAAACCATTCGAGTATGAAATGTAAATACATATTGGGTAAAAGAGTAATATTACACATCCAGATTCTTTATCTGATGATCTACAACTACTAGGAATTATCATAGCTCTTATTGAAAATATTAGAATAAATAGGCTTGGCTTTTTTGCACGGAAGCCCTTCAGTCAGAAAAATAAAATAGCCCGAAAAGTATTATTTTTGAACTCTGAAGACACCGACGCTCTAAATCCAACCCTATCCCCCACAAGTGATCCACCTCCTCACACACTAGCTCCTACAAAAATCCTCATATTCCTTTCCATCCACAATACTGAAAAACTTCCCATCATCCCTGCACTATATCCTTCTTTCTCCCTCCGAAGAACTTATACTTCTCACACAATACGGCCTTGCATGAAACTGGAATATCCAAGCTTATTAGACTCCCTAAACGATCCCTGCCACAAGGACAGAGCAATGACCAATAAAGGAGCAAACGATTACACATACTCATACACCTTTGGAATCAAAGACGCCAAGACGACCATCTCCTCCGAACCATATCACAAGTATTCATCCTCCAACTAACAATAATCAAACCTAAGACTAGTATCTTAAAAGGTACTATAGACTTCCAAATGTATGATAGGGAACCAGTAAAACATTTTCTAAACAAGCCAACTTTATGAAAACAATCCAACAATTCTGTTAACAGTCAGAGGATTAGAAGGACGGACTTAAACACAACCTTGCACTGAAAGCAGTATCAAAATGAGATGATTTGTATGAACGACAAAAAAAGTTACAGAAGCTGTTACCCCCGCCCAACACTGTTCCCAAAGACTCATTGTTTTCCTATTTCCCAGCCTAAATCAACAAAAAGAGGTGAAACTGTAAAGG
Source organism: Pyrus communis (assembly GCF_041283825.1). Classification (NCBI taxonomy): domain Eukaryota; kingdom Viridiplantae; phylum Streptophyta; class Magnoliopsida; order Rosales; family Rosaceae; genus Pyrus; species Pyrus communis. The sequence goes on from NC_142572.1 coordinate 1,246,329, forward strand.
CCTTGAGAAATGTCTTTCCAAAGGCATCAACTTGAACCTCTTAACTAAAGCATGTTATTCAAAACATCACATTGAAGAAATTAAAACAGAAATCATAACTGTTTTACTTGAATACTCAATGACATTATTGCTTCTTGAAAATCCTAAATCACCCTTTGCTAAGAAAACAGTTAGAAGAACATAATTTATTGATGAGGATAAAATGGTAAAACACAAGATATACACAAAGCCTGATCAAGAAACAGCAAGAGTGTGGGATTATTACCAGAAAAATAAACCCAACAGTTGCTAGAATCACTTGCAGTGTTTCATCCATGATTCCAGCAAAGCCTTCATCTTCTGTTCCACCAGAGCCACCTATACCATCACCACCGCCACCACCGCCCCTTCCTTTGCCACCTCCGCCCCCACCTTTCTCTTCATAGAATTCGTTCTTTTCAATCTGCTGACGTAGCACATCCTCTATCGACCCTTCCTTTTTGAAATTACCCATTGCTTTCTCAAGAGCCTTCCAGGGGGAACCCTGTTTGCATTAAGAAGTGCAGTGAGAATATGGTGTCACTGGAATGCATTTGCACGATTACAAGAAACTTGCAGAAGTTAATGAGCATCCATCCTTCTCAACTCTTCCCTTTTTATAATTTGGGCACACATCTTCATACATATGCCATAAAATACATAATAATTCCTCCCATCAATACCCAACACCAATTACTCTACAAAATTGACTTTGATTAAATCATGATACTTTTAATAAAAATGCATACAAAGCATCATTTCAAATCTAAAGAAGAAACATTACAATGATGACAAGGAAAACATGATAGGAAAATGTAGGATTTTTTTTCTTTTCATAAAGCCCTAAAAAGAGTAAGTAGAAAACAAAAAGTTTGTGCTTCTGACCTTGTTTAGTCTATATGCTTGTGTACTTGAAGACTCAAAGATTGATGTATAAGATAGGTAATGCACCAAATACTTGCAAATTTTAAGTAAACAATAAATGTCAACACTGCTCTCTTAACTTAGAAAATGTACCATATGTTGTTGAACTTCAAAATAACACATTTATAATTTAACCCCATTAAGTGACATTATTGAGTTTAGCGGGTAAATTGTGTATTATAATTTTACTTTTATTTTTGGTGATCATCTAAAGCATCACATGGTCATATTTACGAGCAAACTGATCTTCACTATTCATGCTAAACAAAGAGCAATTATTGTGCATGTAACCTAAAATCTGTTTGATCGTGTGAATAAGAATCGCTTATTTATTTTTCTTATTATGCATGTGATTTCTTCGAAATTTCTCCTCCCACTCTAAGAATAATGATTTAATTGGTCTACATGCTATGCTGACATAACAACTGGCACTCAAAGGACTATTTCTGTTAAAAAAGTACATCATAAGTTACAATTTGGACCGACTAAATATATGAATGTTAAATTAGGGGAGCATCGGAGAAATTAACTCATTAAGTGAATGAAAGCAGGTCATGTGATTGATGCTACTTTTAAATACAGCAGATGCTCTACTTAAGAAGAATCAGGAGGGATGATTAAGAGAAAGACAAGACTTATGAGAAGATAATGCTATCACTCAACTTAAGATCTACATGACTAATCATGCACGTAACTACTTGCATTCAATGAGGCGTGTGACAGGTACAAAATTGGCCCCTAGCAGAACAATCCTGATATTACTACGGGAAAGCACCGGAATCTCAAAAATTTAGGTGAGGAAGATAAGATGGTTCCTAGGGGACATTTGAACCAATATCAATATGGAAAGGCAGAAACTTTGAAGACAGTTAGTAAGTCGAATGAAATTTCCATTCCATTTAAAGGAAGATAGTTCAAGCATAATAAATAACTCAAGTATTTTGTAGCAGCATGCAGAAAGGTCTTTTACCTCATCACCGTTTTCATTCTTTCCCTTGCCACCCAATAAGCAGACAGGTGCAGATCGGTGGTACTTAGATACGACCCCGCATTGCTGGTTCTTCAGTATAGCCACACATTGCTGATGGATTCGTGCATTACGTTTTGGTTTCAATGAAGTTCCAAGGAGACATTTAGCACGGTTTGGAAGCAAATACGGATTAGAATAGAGGCAGAGAGATTGAGATGGGTTCCTGAAATAGATGCTAGGTTGGCAGGATGATATCTGAACGGTGTTCATCCTCGGAAAATAATCTTCGGGTGCCTTCTAACTCTCACATGAAGCTTCAAACTTCTAAACTAGCATTCTTCAAGTGTCATTGACCAATTAGCCCGTATGAATTTGTCGAAAAACACGAAAACTAAATACAAACCAGATAGTATCAAATGCCCAATTACATAATAACCATACAAAATGCAACAAAACCAAGTAAACATCATTCCTATTCTATTAACACAACCAAATAATAGGAGAAATAAATCCCAAATTATGACGAAAATCGCAAAGGGTCCTAAAAATTCTGGAAAAAAAAAGGGGTTAGTTTTATGGGTTCTGAAAATCCAAGAAAAAAAAATTTGGAAACGCATGACCAAAAAGCAAACAAATTTATTTAAAAAAAATTGAAAGAAAATTCAAATCACCTTCAAAAAAGAAAAGAAAAATCAGAAAGCAAAGTTATGATATTAATCTCCATGAATACAGAAAGCTGAGAGGAGGATATCGTACCTTGCTGCGTCGGGTTGTAAACTGTAATTGTGAATTGTGATGGAGGAGGAGGAGCACAAAGCCTCCTTCCTTCTCGACCCTTCTTCTTGTTCCAAAGCTTTTCGGGTCGCGGTTTGGATAATACGCGGGTTTAAGGGTTTTAGCATCTACGCCGCTCCTTTTAACTTGTTCAAATCAGCGGTCGGTTGCGATGTCCGGCCCATTTAAAACAGTCAACATATTTGTCTATCTCCACTCATTTTTTATTTTTTATTTTGTAAGTTAAAGATTGAACTCTGAAATTTTATTAATATTACAATCTCAAACGTTATCATTAAAACAATACAATGTTATACACAAAATTGAAATTTAATTGTAATGGCATACACTTAATAAAAAGTCAATTACATAAGTCCTTCGGTGATAACGTGATAAATAAAAACAAAGTTAAAAAAATCATTATTTAAAGTAATTACACTGTCGATGGACAGAATTGTTAAGTTCGGTGAATTGTTTTCATTTATGGAAATATAATATATATATATATATATATATGTGTGTGTGTGTGTGTGTGTATGTATGTATGTATAAACCCTGCTGAAGATGAATTAGGCGCCGTTTGGTTGCAGAAAATGATGATATAGTAGTGCTTTCGGTTTCTTAGTGTTTGGTTGATTTGTTTTTGATAGATTGAGCTAAATAAGAGGACAAGGGAAACAATGTAGAGAGTAGCATCACATTTAGAAAGGAGATTTAATTGAAAAAAGGAACAATTATATATAATTTCATTATTACAAGCGATGTTACTACTCTAAGCTACCTTGGGTGAGGGTGGGAGAGTGTCTGAATCTGAGACGCACTGGGTTGAAGAGGAAGTCCCTAACCGCTTTAAGAATTATATTATTTAAGCAGAATTGTCCCTGGCCTAAAAATCCAAGATTGGTCTGTATAAATCTAACCTGTAAACCACTTGTTCAAAACTTTCATGAGCAGGGTAATCTCTCCTTGACGTATAAGTCTGTCAGCTTGCTATGGCAGCTGCTGAACCTGCCTGTGCATCCCTTTTTCTGAACACATTTCATTCAACCTATACCGGTTCTTTAGAATTATTGCAATAGCAAGGTTTAGTGCAATATTTCCCTTATTCGGGTTCGAATGTTAATTTCTTTATGCATTTTTTCGAAAATGTTCATAGTTATATGCCTGCAAAAGCTACCGTGTTTGACAAGAAGTGCAATCCTCTTCTTGAGCTTGGAACAGGGCCATACAATACTATCCGATGGAATCCGAAGGGAAAATGTATCCTTGACAATTGTTGCTTACTTGAGAACATTAACCAACATAAGAAATTATTATATTTCTTTCTTAGAGGAGACAAAGCTAAAAAAGTCTATGATTGTGGCCTTAATTATCTGGTTTGCAGTTCTGTGTTTGGCTGGCTTTGGTAACTTACCTGGTGATATGGTACGTTATTAAGTTAGTACTATTTGCTGTTTTGAACTTTTGAGATAGCATTCTTTGTGCTCACCGTATATTAAATTTTATGCAAGAAACTCATCATATGTTACTTTTACTGGTTTTCACATTTGCATCATATGCTCATTATGATTTCTCAAGTCCATTTGTCTTTTGTTTGCCACATAGGCCTTTTGGGACTGTATAGAGAAAAAACAGCTTGGGACAACTAGGGCTGAATTGTTTGTGACAAGCGAATGGTCTCCAGATTAGTGGCGGAGCCAGCATGGGGTCATTGGTTGTCAATGATCTCAATAACTTTAAAAACTCTATCTATATTTACTTGTATATTGTATTTGACCCTACAAACAGCTAAGGCAAACTAAATTACGACCTCCTCGTCCTACTTCTTCTATTTCCTTCTATCATATTTGTCTTCATGTTCTCTCTTCTTGTGTGAAATGTTTTAGTTGAAGAGCCTTGAAAGTCTTCAATATTACTTCACAATATCCTACATTCACCCTCAACAAGCCTGTACAAGTAATAGTAGTCGTCGACATATGTTGGCAGGAACTAACAAGTGCCTACTAGGTGCTTGACGAAATGACCCAATGCAGCTTTTTGGTTGATATTATGACCCATTATTTGAAAATCCTAGCTACACCGCTGCTCCAGATGGACGTTATTTCATGACTGTGACAACGGCTCCCAGACTACAAGTTGACAATGGGTATGTTTACTATTGTGTAGATTTTCGGGGTTTGAAAGAGGGCCGAGTATATAGTATTGCACTTCTTCAAACTGATTTAGTGCACTAAAACAATTTTTACCATGTGCCTATCGAAAATTTCTCTCATGCATTTTAACTGTTTATCAATTTCCAAGTTGTGTTTATCATATTCTTTTATCTATGGTCACAAAATTTGTTCATCTTCACGTTATAGACTATTCTTACCTTCCCGGCCAATAAGAAGAAATCTATTCTCACTTTTGTATCAGTTTGGATTGTTTCATTTGAGAAAGCAGCTACGGCAGCCTGAGCATATTTGCTCATCTCTTGCATATTATGTTGGTGGTGTGTGAACATTTTTCCATACCTGTTCAATTGAATACTTAGTCTGCTGTTCTTCTTCAAACAAGCTTATTTACCAGTTCACCACTTCATATTTATTTTTCTCTGCATTGAAGGATTAAGATTATTCCACTACAATTCTTCAAGAAGATGTTTGACAAGTTGTACCAGAGGTCAGAGGTCAGTTTTGCACCCCCATTTCGGATGAATTTGCCTACTTGGGGTATAAATTTAGTAGCCTCCATTGGGGATATGCTTTTAGACTGTCCCAAAACAACTCTTCTATTTTGTTCACACCTGACTGACTTTTTCTTTTCTTTCCTGGCGCCAACTATTTGTTCAGGTTGATTGGAAACCAGAGTCACCAGACAAATTCGGTGACATTGCCGAATTTGTCAAGTCCATTGAGTCATTAAAAGTTGTAGAAACAAAACCTCAAGGTTGCTCTTGTGTAGAATTCTCAAAACTTTGTTGATTGTGGATTTGAATTATTACCTGTATGTTTTGAAGTTCACTGAGGAACTTTTATAAATTTTTCAAGAAAGGTCAAAAAATTCTCAAGCTTCTGTAAAAGCTAGCACTAGCAAACCTCCTGCACAAAAGCCTGCTGCATATCGGCCCCCACATGCTAAGGCTGCTGCTGCTGTTCAGGCTCAGGTTTACATGACTTGTATTGCTTAATTTGGTTTCTATTTTTCTAAGTTGGTTCTATCCATATCATGGCCGAGTTCATAATACATAAAATGTTGACAACCGTGTGTAAAACCTTTTGTTCTTTTTGTTGTAATGAACCATTTGCTTGACGTGACGGTGATGCTGATGGCGTCAATAATTGTTTACTGGCAGCTGTTTGGAGAGAGCCCTACGGAGTAAGTACTTACATAAAGTTTTTTGTTTCCTCTTTCCTTAATGACCTGGATTTTCATATTCTTATGAAATGCTTGTTCATGCTAATTTAACGAAGGAGATTGAGCAAGAATGCGTTGCGAAACAAGAAGAAAAGGGAGAAGAAAAAGGCTGGTGAGGCAACCAGTGGCACTTGATAGAGAGGCAGGATATCTGACCGAGCGATTCCTATTACGCGTCCAACAGGATCAGTTTACAGGAAGTGGAGTTCTAGGCTTGAGCGGTGGATTTGACAGTTACCATTCGTTCCTACTCAGATCCAAGTATGGATTTGTTCCTTCAGAGGGATTTTTTGTTTGTAGCCGAGAAATGTCCGAGCTCGTCATAGAACATCTGCAAGTAGGAGATGGAAGAAAGGTGATTTTTATGACATGTTCTGTTTTACCAAATCTGTAACAATACGAAGGGATATGCAGTTGTTGCAAAAGAACGTTGTTTTTTGTCTGTTGTTCATATGATCGATTACTTGTATTGACTGAATCTGCAAAGAATTTCCAATATTGGAATATGTTTTGCCACCTCCCCAGTAGACTATAACTAACAACTTCTTTAACTAATCCCCATATTCAATGTTGAAAAGATCAAACGGCCGCTGCCACATTTGGGAAGCTAACGCTTCTGTAATTTTGTTGACGAAATAGGGTAAAGTGGGACAGATTAAAATGAAGTATTTGACTTTGAATTAAAAGAAAGGAAAACTAACGAAAAGTCAAAAAAACTTCCCTTTTAATGAAAAAGTCATTTTTAAAGGTATAATGAATAGTACCAGAGAAAGGTATAAATGTGGTTTTGTTAAACCTCCTTTAAAAGAATGATATTAAACAGCTTACAAAAACCAAAGAATGAGATCAAAGTATCTTTCTCTTTGAAGACACATGAGGAACGAAAAGAAAGTAATACAAACATGGCTTGATTGTGCCAACAAAATAACAAAAATAATTAATAAGTAATTAGTCGAAATATCAAAGAATGTGGGCCATTTCGTTAGTTGACTGCAGAACAAATGCGGCGGATTTCACCATTTGCGGCAGATTTTACACCGATGTTACTCATTTTCACCATCGACTTTCCAAACTCGACGTTGAAATTCAATGCTTGTAAGCCTCTCACGCCCAAAAATCGTTGGACAAAACTTTTAGTGGTGGCGTCGGTCCATAACTTCTGATCCGACTCAAGTATTCCGCGACCATTCTTCAAATTTGTGAAGAAAGTTGCATCGAATCGACTTGCGCTGCCCGTGTCTAAATCAACACGCCTCGCCGTGTCACCATTTTCAGGGCAAATTGATCTTAGTTGGGCAAGGAATAAAGGGTTTATTGTTTCGTCAGCGCCATTTCCTGTGGTGGTGAAGTTATACAGCCTGTACCTGAAGAACTGGCATGCTGAGGTGCCAATGGTGTGTGCACCAACAAGCGTGACAAGATCTTGAGTGTTGAGACCCAATTCTTGGAACTTGGCCTTTTGTACATCAATCGAATCTCTAAAGCCTGGCAAATTACTAGTCTCTGTGGCCAGCGAAACTCGTCCATCTTTTCTTCCAGTGGGCACATTCCAAGTGAATCCTTTAGTCTGCAATAAGTAAAATTATGTACGTTAGAGGAGAGTACGAATGTATAGTTGTTTTTACCGATATATTAACTCAAAATTAACAAGCACAAGAGGAACAATCAAATAAATAATGAATACTTACGAGAACCACGGAATCACGGGCAGCGAGGGCGAGAATATCTGCACAAGAAACAACCCCGGGGCATGCAGCTTCGAGCTTGGTCTTTGCATCATCAATGACTTCCCAACCTCTTAAACCGAGGTTAGGCCCAGCGGTTTTCTCAGTATTAGGGCCGTCAAGAAGGACAGAAGCATCACAACCTTGGACAAAGCAGTCATGGAAGTGCATCCTTAACAAGCCGGGAGCAACGGAAGGGTTGGAGTTGAAATGAGTTTGAATTGTTTGTTTGACAATAGACTCAGCTGCCGGACATGTACGCGAATAGAATCCAACGCGCGTAAGTTGGCCCTGGCCTTGCACCATCACCAAGGTGGTAGCCAAACCAACAAGTAGCTGTAGAAAGTACATTAATAACATTCTGGAGGAGCTCATCTTGTGGTAGATTTTGGTGCTTAAGGATGCGTGTGTGTGTGTGTGTGTGTGTATTGCAAGCTAGATGCAGCTTATAGCTTTGGTTTTGCGAGTAGCTAGCTAGCACGAAGATGATTACAGTGTTTTTGGCTCTGTGAATATTGTAATCTGCTGGTTATGTTTAGGAGTGAATGAAGCCTCAAGTATTTATAGGAGGTGGTCAAATGATTAAACGCGTAGAAATTGGATGAATTATATTATATATGCCTGTATCGTATATGTGAGGGTAAACAAAGTCGGGCTACAACTTGCTCGCACTTAGCAATAATAAGTTTTGGTTTACTCTTTCCTCACTTCTTACGCCCACACCCGCGCGTGGATGCATGGTGGGTGCTGTTCCCTTTTGACGCAGCCAAATATAATAAAGCCTGATTTGGTACCGAGGTAATTCTGAAAAAAGTTGCTATTAAAAAAAGCTGGGATATGTTTTTGTGTTTGGTAAACATTCAGCTTCAGCTTTTTTTCACAGTTTTGGGTGAAAAAAAACAAAAAACAAGAAGCTGTAAAACCCAGCTTTGAAAAACTAGCTTTTTCACATCTGTTTTACATAAAAGTTTACCAAACACTATAATACTGTTTTTTTTTTCAAAAGCACTTTTACAAAAAAATTTACCAAACACTTTGTTGTTTTATTTCACAGCTGCTTATTCTCGCAGCACAGCAAAAGCAGCTTTTTTTCAAAGCACAGCAATACCAAACCAGCCCTAAGAAGGATCCAATGAAATGTTTTCGCTTACACGCCCTAGAATTCACTAGGAAAAGAGAGAAAAAAACTTATGTTTATTGAATAATAGCCAAAAAAATTACAAATTTAAGACCAAAATGACCTATTTATGTTGTTCTTAACCATAGAAACTCTAGGTATCTAAATAGGAAAGGGAATGAACACATAACAAAATATGAAAACATCCTACGATATTAAATTCCGAATTTAATATTGTAAACAACTTAATTTGCCCAAATTCTATCTGAACTTATTGTGTAATAAGTCGTTTGTTAAATCTCATTGTTTTCTTTGAATACATATATTATATGGGTCTAAAACAGGCATGCAAAGCTAAAGTTGTGTCAATCTGGACAGTATAAAAGTCCAAAACATCCACTTTCAGGATATGATAACAATAAATAACTTATTAACACGTAAATTACCAATTATCTAATTACTTTTCTTGATTATTTATTGCTTTCTTCTTTTAATTTTTATTACTGTAAAATAACCTAATTTCTGTCCTACATCACTTTTTTATTGTTTTTTGTTCAAACAAGGAACCCTTCCACAGTTTCACTTCTGAAATTTCTATACCTACTTTGTCGACCATATATATACAGTATTTTTTAATTGGTGGGTTACTTTACCGCGTATCTTTGGCTAATTGCCAACCTTAGTCGCTTTCAGCCAATCATTTCTTTAATCGTCGACATGAAATGCTAGAACAATATTGCATGTCATCAGCACTCTACATGGAGAGAGGAAAATGATTACCAAGGATTTGGTGAACACATGCTATGGTGCTAACCAAGTCAGATTAAAATATAATACAATTGAAATGACTCATTTACCATATATGGAATTTTCTTTTGAAACAAATAAACTGTATTAAAACTGACTTAAGAACATATATAGAGAAGACAGGTCAAATGTAACCAAGAGGTCACACAAGCGAAAAAAACCCACAACTTTACAATTACAAACTTATTAAGGATACGAGACAAATCCAACCAATTAGCACTCATGCTGACCAAACCTGTAAATTGTAGAACTGTAGTAAAAGCACCACGTGAAAATGACCGCTCCACCCTTTGACCATGCAATCATCAGCAAAGAAGCACTCTGTGAGTTACCTCCAAGGCTCTAACAAAAGCTAAGCTTCCTTTTCATATGCACAAAAGCTTATCGCCTCCATTACCTCTAAGTATTAAAAAGAAATATAACAGCCATGCCCGTGAATGCATGGTGAGTGATGTTCCTTTTTGACGCAGCGAAATATAATAAGGAAAATCAAACGAAATGTTTTCGCTTGAACGTCCTAGAGTGCATTAGAAAAATAAAGAGAAAGCTCACGTTTATTGGATAATAGTCGAAAAGACTATAAATCTAAAACCAATATGACCTATTTATAATGTTCTTAATCCTAGAAAACCTAGGTATCTAAATAGGAAAGGAAATAACTAGCAAATAACAAAATATAAAAACATCCTACAATATTAAATTCTGAATTAAATATAATATACCACCTAATTCGCTCAAATTATATCTAAACTCATTGTGTAATAACAAGTCTTGTAGATCTCATTGTTTTCTTTGAATCCAAATATTATACAAGTCCAAAATAGACATGGGAAACTAAAAGCTGCATCAATCCGTCAGTATGAAAAGTCTCAAACATCCACTTCCAGAATATGACAGCAACAAATAATTTATTAACACGTGAATTACTAATTCTTCAGTTACATTTCTTAATTATTTATCACTTTCTTCTTTTAATTTTATTGCATATAAAATAACCTAATTTCTATCCTACCTCACTTTTCTTGTTTTTGTTCAAACATGGAACCCTTCCACAGTTCCACTTCTGAATTTTCTGTACCTACTTTGTCAACCACATATAAATATATAACCTATTGTTTTATTGGTGGTGTTCTTTTCTTTACCGCGTATCTTTGGCTACTTGCCAACCGTAGTCGTTTTCGGCCAATCATTTCTTTAATAGCCGCCATGAAATGCTGGAAACGTATTGCATAGTGAGGGTCATCAGCACTCTGCATGGAGATAGGAATTGATTACCAGGGATTATGTGAACACATTCTATGATGCCAACGAAGTCAGATTAAAATATAATACAGTTTTTTTTTTTTTAAAGAGAGAAAATTGGTGGCAAGTCACGGTTATCCACCATTTCCAGAGACCGGGAAAACTAACAGAGGCATGTCAGTTTTCCCCTAACTACAAATCTAGCTTCCACACTAGTAGTGGATTAAAATGACTCATTTACCATATGGAATTTTCTTTTGAAACAAATTAAACTTTATTAAAAGAAAAACCACAACTGTATAGTTACAAACTTGTCAAGAATACGATACAAATCCAACCAATTAATACTCATAATGACTAAACCTTGCAAGTTGTAGAACTATAGTAAAACTATAAAATCACCACGTGGAAATGACCGTTCCACCCTTTGATGATCATACAATCATTAGCAAAGAAGCACTATGTGAGTTATCTCCAATAAACGTTGAGCTTCTTTTTCCATATACACAAAAGCTCACCACCTTCATTAAATCTAAACAACAGTTGGCATTCAAAAATTCGAGTTTGAATAGTAAGTCATAGTTGCTACAAGGCTCTCATTGATAAAACGAAAGAGCTACATGCACAACTTAACTTTGTTAATTTAAGCAATATCTCTTTCCCTTCACCAAAGCACCTAAGCAATTTCTCTTTCTCTTCACCACTTGCATGTTATGACACAATTCTCTACATATGTAAATCCGTAATACGCAAGGTAAAAAAAGAACTTAAAGTTAAATCACTTCCATTTAATGGCACAATTTTTTGGTTCGAAGTCAATTAAGTGCAATCTCCATTACTCAAATCTCATTTACTAGCGATATCTAGTAGTGGCACGCTAGCAATCACTAAATTCATGTTCAAGTAAATTCCAACCCACACGCAAGGCCCATGGCAAATTAGGGAGTGAACAACTACTAATTTTTATCTTATCACATTTCACTAGCATATTTCTGCCTATATATATATAATGTGAGTAATTAACTCTCTATTGTTTTAGTAACTTTCTAGTCTTCTAATTTTTTTGAAAAAAAAAAAGAAAAGAAAAGAAAACAGAAAACTAGATTAAACATCCTTTCATAAGATTCATTTAAAAAAAAAAACCGAGTTTAAGATCTAATATTTAATTTTGATCGTTTGACTTTATATTCAACTCAGCAACTTTCCATATAGGAGTTGAAGAGTCAATTGATTAAAAAAACTATTTTGTTTGTTCCTAAATCGCCTTTTTCCTATGATTTAGCTAATAAATATTGACTAATATGCCCTTGAGCTTTCATGTTTATTTTGAAATCAATAAAAAACATTTTTTTACTAAATGTCTATACAAGTTGCACAATTGGGTCTCATTTATGAAGAGCAACATGTCCAACTCACATACACACTTCTCCTTTATATTATCTCTTATCTCTTTCAATTGTATATTCTCATGATTCGTATGTTTCTTGCATTATGGAACAATTAAGGTTTGCAAATCTATTTTTTACTTATGAATTGTGTTTATTTGTGTATGATAATTTTTTGTCTATGGAGATTGACAAGTACGTATGTGACATCCCACATTGCTCAGGGGAGTGATCCTTATATGTATATTCTCATCTCTACCTAGCACGAGGCCTTTTGGGAGCTCACTGGCTTCGGGTTCCGTAGGAACTCCGAAGTTAAGCGAGAAGAAGGCTATAGCAATCCCATGATGGGTGACCCACTGGGAAGTTGCTCGTGAGTTATCAAAAACAAAACCGTGAGGGAATGGTAAGCCCAAAGCGGACAATATCGTGCTACGGTGGTGGAGTCGGGCCCGGGAAGTAGTCCCGCCCGGCCAGGGATGTGACAATTTGGTATCAGAGCCTAACCCTGGCCGTGGTGTGGTAAGCCCAAAGCGGACAATATCGTGCTACGGTGGTGGAGTGGGCCCGGGAAGTGATCCGTCTCGGGCCGGGATGTGACAATTTGGTATCAGAGCCTAACCCTAGCCGTGGTGTGCCGACGAGGACGTCGGGCCCCTAAGGGGGGTGGATTGTGACATCCCACATTGCCTAGGGGAGTGATCCTTATATGTATATTCCTATCTCTACCTAGCACGAGGCCTTTTGGAAGCTCACTGGCTTCGGGTTCCGTAGGAACTCCGAAGTTAAGCGAGAAAAGGGGCTAGAGCAATCCCATGATGGGTGACCCACTGGGAAGTTGCTCGTGAGTTTCCAAAAACAAAACCGTGAGGGAATGGTAAGCCCAAAGCGGACAATATCGTGCTACGGTGGTGGAGTGGGCCTGGGAAGTGATCCGTCTCGGGCCGGGATGTGACAACGTATTTTTAAATCTATGATTTGTGTACTTGTATGAAGATACATGGAGTAAAGTTTGCATACCAAAATTATGTACCTATGTTTATGCCCTTATACTTTTGTACCTATGCCTATGCACTTATATTTCCGTACCTATGCCTATGTACTTATACTTCCGTACCTATGCCTATGCACTAATACTTCTGTACCTATGCTTATGCACTTATACTTCCGTACCTATGCTTATGCACTTATACTTCCGTACCCATGTATAGCACTTTGTTAATATACTTATAATTTTTATGGGTGTTCTTCTTTTTTTTTTTTTTTTTTTTTTTTTTTATGGAGATGGGAATTGTGTTGGTGATGATGTTTTGCTTTTCTTTTGTAATGTATTTTTGTCATTTCTTTCACGTTTATATTCACAATTAATCAATATAAAAATTTTTATTTATTTTCTTGTACCTATTTGTACTTTCCAAAAATTTTAAAACTTTAGAATTTTGATTTAAGTGTATTAATGGGTGATTTGAGTGTGAAAGTCAATTTCCAATTTATAGTCTTACTTATGAATTGAACAGAAAAATGTAGATGGGAAGTTTGTAAAGTGTATGTGATACGGGCAATTAAATATGACATGGCGTTAAGATTTTAAAATAGGGACTTAAACTGGATAGAGAAAACCATGCAAGTTATAATCTAAAAATAATCTTATTTAGGTCATAAAATCTAAAAGCTCCCAAAAAAAAAAAATTTAAATGTTAATGACTGGGCCTCATTCTTTGGTGAATATCTCTTAGTATTTCTTCAGTCCTAATGGTTTCTCTAACTCGTTAGTAGGGGTTTTCAGGAAAATGCAGGGGCATGGCGACCCCCGTCCCTTGTATATATGCTCTCCGTCCCTGATTTTCTGGATAAAATTCGTCACTGAAAGTAATTTAAAACTATCATGAAAATGTATATGAGGGTAAAGAAAGTCGGCCACAAAAAATGAGGTCAACCAGAAGACTAGAAGAGGAAAGATCAACTCTCTAAGACTATATGTCTATCTACTTATCTTAGCAGTTGGCAGTACGTATACTAAGTTTTGGTTTATTCTTTCCTCAATTGTAACGCCCGTACCCGTGAATGCATGCATGGTGCTGTTTCCTTTTCTTGTTATAAGTTTTGGTCAAACATGGAGCCCTTCCACTTCTGAATTTTCTACTCCAACTTTGTCAACCATGTGTGTGTATATATATTATTTACTGTTGTGTATTGGTGGACTGTACCGCGTATCATTGGCTTTTTCCCAAACATAGACGTTTTCAGCCAATTCTTTCTTTAATCGCTGTCAAATGATACTAGAATCTAAAGTGTCAATGAAATCGTGAGAAATTTTTAGTTGTGACGGAAACACGGATTGTACATCACGTGTTTTTATGTAAGTGGTGAAAATTTTTAATTTTTAAGTTATTAACCTTTTAACACACATAACCCACTATTTATATAAGGACACGTGGTGTACCACCTCATGTGACGGTCACACTGAAAAATCTCTCTGAAATCAAGGTCGTCTCTGATATTTTCATAGACCTATGAGAATTTAATCAAAAAATCCTCCTCATTTTAAAACATAATAATTTTTTAGACAATAAATTCATACATAACTCAACAATCAATATTCAAATTAATTGAAATCAACATCTCACTCTTTCAAATTAATCAGAGGTGTGAATAACGGCCAAGAAGTTCCAATATTGGAATATGTTTTGCCACCACCTGAGTAGAATTTAACTTACAGTTTCTTTTAACTTATCCCCATATTCAGTGTTCAAAAGATCAAATAGCCTCTGCCACATTGGCAAAGCTAAAGCTTCTCTAATCTCGTTGATAGGATAGAGTAAAGTGGGCCACAAGAGAAGAGTATATGGGGCAAAGTGAGACTAAACAACGTGAAGAGTACATCAGCCATAGTTAAAAAGAAGTACTCTTTAATGTAAGATTGTCGCACAATTCGTTACTCCTCCTTTCTTTGTTCGTCCCTCATGAGGAATCCTATCAATAATCACCATTTCTTCAATTTGGTAATGAAAACTGAAAACTTTTTCGAGGTCTTGTTTTCTTAAGTATTTTCCTTAAAAAAAAAGTTGTCAATGTCCTTATAGGTTCGACTCCCTAGCATATACACATTATCCAGTAATACAAAAAGAGTAGTATGCAAGAAAAATTTAAAAAGTACTTGAAATATAAAACTTTCAGGTAAAAGAATGATATATTTAACATTTAACAGCTTACAGAAACCAAAGAATGAGCTCAAGGTATCTTTCTCTTTGAAGACACATGAGAAACGAAATGAAAGTAATACAACATGGCTTGATTGTGACAACAAAAGAATAAAACTAATTAATTAATTAATTAGTAGAAATATCCAACAATCTTGGTCATTGACTTCGTTAGTTGACTGCAGAACAAATGCGGCGGATTTCACCATTTGTGGCAGATTTTACACCGATGTTACTCATTTTCACCATCGACTTTCCGAACTCGATGTTGAAATTCAATGCTTGTAAGCCTCTCACGCCCAAAAATCGTTGGACAAAACTTTTAGTGGTGGCGTCGGTCCATAACTTCTGATCCGACTCAAGTATTCCGCGACCATTCTTCAAATTTGTGAAGAAAGTTGCATCGAATCGACTTGCACTGCCCGTGTCTAAATCAACACGCCTGGCCGTGTCACCATTTTCAGGGCAAATTGATCGTAATTGGGCAAGGAATAAAGGGTTGATTGTTTCATCAGCGCCATTTCCGGTGGTGGTGAAGTTGTACAGTCTGTACCTGAAGAACAGGCAAGCTGAAGTGCCAATGCTGTGTGCACCAACGAGCGTGACAAGATCTTGAGTGTTGAGACCCAAATCTTGGAACTTGCGCTTTTGTACATCAATCGATTCTCTAAAGCCAGGCAAATTACTAGTCTCTGTGGCCAGCGAAACTCGTCCATCTTTTCTTCCAGTAGGCACATTCCAAGTGAATCCTTTGGTCTGCAATAAGTAAAATTATGTACATTAGAGGAGGGTATGAATATATAGTTGTTTTTACCGATATATCAACTCAAAGCTAACAAGCACAAGAGCAACAATCAAATAAATAATGGATACTTACAAGAACTACGGAATCACGGGCAGCGAGGGCGAGAATATCTGCACAAGAAACAACTCCTGGGCATGCAGCTTCGAGCTTGGTCTTTGCATCGTCAATGACTTCCCAACCTCTTAAACCGAGGTTAGGCCCAGCGGTTTTCTCAGTATTAGGGCCGTCAAGAAGGACAGAAGCATCACAACCTTGGACAAAGCAGTCATGGAAGTGCATCCTTAACAAGCCAGGAGCAACGGAAGGGTTGGAGTTGAAATGAGTTTGAACCGTTTGTTTGACAATAGACTCTGCTGCTGGACATGTACCCGAGTAGAATCCAACTCGTGTAAGTTTGCCCTGGCCTTGCACCATCACCAAGGTGGTAGCCAAACCAACAAGTAGCTGTAGAAAGTACATCAATAACATTTTGGAGGAGCTCATCTTGTGGTAAATTTTGGTAAAGGATGTGTTTGGGTATATATATATATATACACTGCAAGCTAGACGCAGCTTATAGCTTTGGTTTTGCGAGTAACTAGCTAGCACGAAGAGGATATCTGCTGTGAAACAAAGTACTTTTGGCTCTGCGAGTATTGTAATCCGCTGGTTGTGTTTAGGAGTGAATGAAGCCTCAAGTATTTATAGGAGGTGGTCAAATAATTAAACGCGTAGAAATGGAATGAATTATTTATTATATGCATGCATCGTATTTCGTATATATGTGAGGGTAAACAAAGTTGGGCTACAACTTGCTCGGACTTGGCGGTAATATGTTTTGGTTTACTCTTTCCTCACTTGTGACGCCCATACCCGTCAATGCGTGGTGGGTGCTGTTTCATTTTGACGCAGCGGGATATAATAAGGAAAAATCAAACGAAATTTCTTCGCCAGCAAGCCCTAGAGTCCACTAGAAAAATAGAGAGAAAACTCATGTTTATTGAATAAAAGTAAAAAGGATTGCAAACCTAACACCAAAATGACCTATTTATAATGTTCTTAATCTTAGAAACCCTAGGTATCTAAATAGGAAAGGAAATAACAAATAACAAAATATAAAGAAGTCTTAAATATTAAATTCTAAATTAAATATAGTAAACGACTTATATTAATTACAAGCCCAAAACAAACATGCCATCAAATTAGTTGCGTTAATCCGCACAACACGAAAAGCCCAAAACATTCACTTTTGGGATATTACAACAACAAATAATTTATTAACACCTGAATTACTAATTTTGTAATGACTTTTCTTGATTGTTAATCGCTTTCTTCTTTTAATTTTATTGTATATAAGAAAATTTTAATTTATGCCGAATATCACTTTTCTTGTTTATTTCAAACATAGAACCCTTCCAAAGCACTTCAGAATTTTCCATTCCTACTTTGTCAACCATATATGAATATGTACACATTTTTTATTGGTGGTGTAATTTACCGCGTATCTTTGGCTAATTGCCAACCGTTGTCTTTCTTTAATCACCGCCGTGAAATGCTAGAAACATATTAATTGCATAACGAGGGTCATCAGCACTCTGCATGGAGAGAGGAAATGATTACCAATGATTAGGTGAACACATGCTATGGTGCCAATAACCAAGTCAAATTAAAATATAATTCAATTAAAATAACTCATTTACCATAATTTGAAACAAATTAATTACTTTATTAAAATTGATTAAAGAACGTACATAGAGAAGACATGTAAAACATAATTAAGAGGCCACACAAGCCAAAAGAAAAACCAACAATTTTACAATTACAAACTTATCAAGAATATGATACAATTCCAACCATTAACATTCATGATGATTAAACCTTGCAAGTTGTAGAACTATAGGAAAAGCACCAAGTGGAAATGACAGCTCCACCCTTTGATGATCATACAATCATTAGCAAAGAAGCACTCTATGAGTTACTTTAGATAAACGTCGAGCTTCCTTTTCGTATGCACAAAAACTCACCATGAACCTTCATTAACTATAAACAACAGCGTAAGTTATATATAGTTTCTACAAGGCTCTCATTGACAAAGCGAAAGAGCTACATGCACAACTTAACTTTGTTAAGTAATTTCTCTCTCTTCACCAAAGTACTTATGTAATTTCTCTTTCTCTTCACCACTTGCATATTGTGATATAATTCTCTACATACGTAAAGTCCTCAATAGGTAAGGCCAAGAAAGAAATTAAAGTTAAGTCACTCCAACTTAATGGCACCGTATTTGGTTAGGCGTCAATTGAGTAAGTGCAATCTTCATCAGTCAAACCCATCTAATAGCGGTAACTAGTAGCAGCACACTCGCAATCACCAAATTCATATTCAAGTAAATTACCTACCTACATGCAAGGCTCATGACGAATTTAGGGAGCGAAGATTAATTTGCATCTTATTATATTTCACTAGCATAATTCTGCCTATATATAATGTGAGCAACTCTATTGTTTGAGACTTTTAGTAACCTTCTAGTATTCCAGGTTTTCTGAAAAAAAAAAAATATATATATATATATATATATATATATATATAATGTTTATTACTGGGCCTCATCTTAGGTGAACATCACTTAGTCTTTCTTCAGTTCTAATGGTTTCTCTAGTTTGTTATTAGGGTTTGTTAGGAAAATGCAGGGGACATGCCCAACCACCGTCCCTCACGTGCTCCGCCCCTGATTTCCTGGATAAATTCGTTACTGTAAGTTTACAAAACTAGCCATCCATGAAAATGTTTGTGAGGGTAAAAAAAGTCGGCCACAAAAAATGGGTCAACCAGATGAGGAAAGATCAACTCTCTTTCTATATGCTTATCTTAGCTGTTGGCAGTTTCCTAAATAAAAAAATCTTAGCTGTTGGCAGTTTCCTAAATAAAAAAATCTTAGCAGTTGGCAGTACGTACTAAGTTTTGGTTTTACTATTTCCTCGCTTGTAACGCTCGTGCCCGTGAATGCATGTGCTGTTTCCTTTTCTTGTTTTATTTCTAGTCAAACATGGAGCCCTTCCACTTCTGTATTTTATATTCCCACTTTGTCAACCATGTATGTGTGTGGGTGTGTGTATGCATATACATACATATATATGTATACACTGCTGTTTTTTGGTGTGCTTTACCGCGTATCTTTGGCTTTTTGCCAAACGTAGTCATTTTCTGACGATTCTTTCTTTAATCACCGCCAAAAGATAGAATCTAAACTATCAACGAAAGAAATTAAAGTTTCACTTTAAAATAATTAATTTGTAATATAAGAAGTAATTTAATTATTTATAAGCATATATAAGTCCTTCATTTCATGAGTATAGGATTTGACCTCAATACGTCTCTCATATGTGGCGAACTGTCAACCTAGCACATGAACAACACAAACATAATAACGTAGAACACTTGCGGCAGTTTGGTTTCACACATGGAACAACCTGTGATAATACCATGAAAAAAATTAAGATTTCACCATATAAAACTAATTGGCAATATGGAGGTAGTCTAATTACTTATAATCACATATAATATTCCTTCTCCTATCAATGTAAGATTCATTCTTTAATTATTGTTCCAAATCATTTCTAGGGATGGGTTCTATTTGAAAAAATTGTATATCAAAACTGAAGCGATATACAATTTTTGGGTTTTTTGGTATTTGGGTTGGGATTTTTCAAGTCGGTTGTATTTCGGTACGAAAATCCCAATCCTAATCACTTCCCCTCTTCACGTAAAGGGAATTTTCTAATATAACCAAGAGTATGGAATACTACAAGTATTTTTGTTAAATATAGAAAAATTAAGATTTAATAATTAAAACACCCGGGTCCATTTCTAATATTTTATGGCGACGATTAAATAAATAATTGGATGAAAACGACAACGGTTGGTCAAAAGCAAAAGATTCGCAGTTGACAAAGTACACCAATCATGCATGTATGGCTTTGCATCCATCTGTCGGGGTGGATTATTCACCAGTCTCTTATTTGAAAATATTTCTAAAAAAAGATATCTTTCTAATACCAAGTTATTTAGTCATTCACGTATATGAAATAAATAAAAAAATAATCACGAACATGAACGAAAATAAAAATGTTTTTGAGTGGGGTCAACTTTGAATAATAAAATTATATTAAAACTTTAATACATGCTATTCGTTTATTGTTCAACAACATAATTTTGTGTAATTGATGTTTAAAACGGTAATATTGTAAAGATAATTAATACTTATGTACTTACCTTTTTTATTTTGGTCCAATTATATTTTAACACATGTTTTATTTTATTGTTTTAAAAAAGTAGACAATTTGAGTTTTAAAAAATAAAGAACATATGACATCTTTTGATTGAACAAAATAAAAAAAGTGAGTATTTGAGGAACTCACCTAAGTACTATCCATATTGTAAATTATTAGCTAATGGAAAAACTACTTGGCTCGGGAGGGTAAGAGAGGGAAGTTATCGATGTTGCTTAGACTATCAATCACAATATGTGTGAGGATATGAATCAAAGAGTGAGAACAATTATATGTTGGAATTGAATGCTCTGACAAGAAAGGTATTTGGTGAATATATAGAGATGAGATATCCTTTTTGGAGAAGTTGTATTCTTCAGGGGAAGTTAGAACTTTTCCTGTTGAATACAACTGTTCAATTATATCCAACAATCATATCCTTTAGAATTAATTAATTAATTAATAATTGTATTACTTTCTTTATTGATTAATCAACTTATTCAACTACAATCATATGTATATTAGTACACCAGTATTATGATGTATCTTCACACATGATTACACATATTGTGAAAACTATGTTATCATAATCATATTGCGACATAAGAGGGTAGAAAAAGTATAGAAGATCAAAGCATATTTTTAGTTGAGTGTTTAGACTGAGACTCATTTATGAATATATAGCAATTTTATAGCTCTAATTGGAGCACTTTATGGAAAAAAAAAATATTGGGTAGGGAAAACTGTCTCAGTGGGCATATTCTGCCTTCGATCGTGAATATGTTGATTATGGTTGACAAACTAGGGATAGAAAGTTCTGAGGTGGAACAGTTCCATGTTTGACCAAAAACAAGAAAGGAAACAGCACCATGCCACCATGCATTCCCAAGTAATGGTCCTAAGCAAAAATATTACTTTTATCGTATACTTGAACCATTATTTGTATCATTTGTTTAATAGAGATGATACTTATGTGTTGGTAAGTTATATCTCTATTAAAAATGGTACATTAATAATACAAATAAGTAATAAGTGATAAATGTAGCATTAGTCGATCATAAGATATCATTCTGAACGTTACAAGTGGTAACCGCCAAGTGCCAGCCAGCTGAGCAGATAAATATATAGATAAAGAGTTGATCTTTTCTCTTCTGGTTGACCCCCATACAATTGTAGCCCCATTTTGTTTACCCTCTCATATACATTCTTGCGTACAATTTAATATCTACGCGTTTAATAATTTGACCAGCTCCTATAAATACCTGAGGCTTCATTCTCTCCAACACACACAGAGCAGATTACAGTACTCACACAGCCAAAAGCACTTTTGATCGAGAGTCTGAAAATAATCCCTTACCCTAGCTAGTTATATATATATCTTCCTCCAAACTACAAGCTGCGTCTAGCTTGCAATATATACACACACATCCTTTAACCACAAACTGTAGCACAACATGAGCTCCTCCAAATTGTTACTAATTTTCTTTCTACAGCTACTTGTTGGTTTTGCTACCACCTTGGTGATGGTGCAAGGCCAAGGCCACCTTACGCGCGTTGGATTCTATTCGCGTACATGTCCCACGGCAGAGTCTATTGTCAAACAAACAGTTCAAACTCATTTCAACTCCAACCCTTCCGTTGCTCCTGGCTTGTTAAGGATGCATTTCCATGACTGCTTTGTCCAAGGTTGTGATGCTTCTGTCCTTCTTGACGGCCCTAATACTGAGAAAACCGCTGGGCCTAACCTCGGTTTAAGAGGTTGGGAAGTCATTGACGATGCAAAGACCAAGCTCGAAGCTGCATGTCCCGGGGTTGTTTCCTGTGCAGATATTCTCGCTCTTGCTGCCCGTGATTCCGTGGTTCTGGTAAGTATTATTAATTTGATTGCAGCTCTTGTGTGCTTGTTAATTTTAAGTTGATATGATCGTTAAAAACGGATAGTCATACACTAATATTAAAACACTAACGGAAGGAATGCATAATTATATTCCAAGTTTGGGAATAACATTGCTCAATATAGTTAATTAATCATCTCCTTCTAATGAACATAAATTTAAGGATTCTTTAGATATAAGCTTATGCAACACTTATTTTCTTAACAAAAACTCATCTCATTTTAAACATTCAAATAAAACCCAAATTTGAAGTAGACTGCCATGTAAACAAATAAATACCTATTATTTTCAAACTATTTACAATTGTGCCACAACACTCTAATTATGTTAATGAATTTAATTATCCACCATAATTGTGGGAAATAAGTGCCTTATTATTATAAAAGTATCTACTTTATACTTCTCTTACCATCATATGTTTCATTTCTTTTATTTGTTTGACAATCATTGTAGGTAAATTATTTTGCATGTATGTATTAGACACATTTTGTTAAAATTATATATATGCGTACAAATAATTTATCTATATTTTTATGTTAAATAATATGTAATTAATTAATTTGAATTAATTGGCTAAAAAAATTATTTATTTTGCAGGTAAATTATTTTTCATGTGGTATTACATATATACTAGCCACATTTTGTTATTATTATATAGAGTGTGCAATCAATCGACATTCTTTTATTTTGTAGGGAAATTGTTTTTTTTTTTTGTTGCAAAATATTGGTATTTAATTAATTTTGAATAAAAAATATTTATTTATTTTGTAGGTAAATTATTTTGCATGTAATTTACTCGGAACTTATATTGTTATATATGTTGTGCAAAATAATTTACCTACGTTACATTTAAAATATTGATAATTTTGAATAAAATAATTTTTTTATATTGTAAGATATACTAATTTACCTGTTAGCATCATGTGAAAATAACTATATAAGGAACATTGGTATCATGTAAATTTTTTTCTATTAAATGCATAGGAATCATGACATTTAAATTTTTTTTCCAAATCCCCATAAGGTATTTGAACATTTAATTGAATGAAATAATGTAAAATAAATGTAGCTAATAAGTGAGACCCAAGGTAAGTGTTATTAGTTGGAGCCTAGTCATTGGATTTTTGTTAGAGAAATTTATTATGATGGGTTTTAATTAAAGAAAATTGAATTTCAAGGGGTGTACTCATATTTTCAGTAAATTTAATTCTACAGACCAAAGGATTCACTTGGAATGTGCCTACTGGAAGAAGAGATGGACGAGTTTCTCTGGCAACCGAGACTACTAATTTGCCTGGCTTTAGAGATTCCATTGATGTACAAAAGGCCAAGTTCCAAGATTTGGGTCTCAACACTCAAGATCTTGTCACGCTAGTTGGCGCACACACCATTGGCACCTCAGCTTGCCAGTTCTTCAGGTACAGACTGTATAACTTCACCACCACCGGAAATGGCGCTGACGAGACAATCAACCCTTTATTCCTTGCCCAACTACGATCAATTTGCCCTGAAAATGGTGACGCGGCCAGGCGTGTTGATTTAGACACGGGCAGCGCAAGTCGATTTGATGCAACTTTCTTCACAAACTTGAAGAATGGTCGTGGGATACTTGAGTCGGATCAGAAGTTGTGGACCGACGCCACCACTAAAAGTTTTGTCCAACGGTTTTTGGGCGTGAGAGGCTTACAAGCATTTAATTTCAACCTCGAGTTCGGAAAGTCGATGGTAAAAATGAGTAACATCGGTGTAAAATCTGCCACAAATGGTGAAATCCGCCACATTTGTTCTGCGGTCAACTAACGAAATGACCCTGATTGTTGGATATTTCTACTAATTAATTAGTTTTATTATTTTGTTGGCACAATCAAGCCATGTTGTGTTACTGTCTTTTCGTTTCTCATGTGTCTTCGAAAAGAAAGATACTTTGAGCTCATATTATCGTTTCTGTAAGCCGTTAAATATATCATTCTTTTAATTGAAAGTCATATATTTCAAGTACTTTTTTACTTTTCTTGCGTAGTATGTGTTTATTTTGCTGGATAATGTGTATATGCTAGGGAATCTAACCTATCAGGACAACTTTGAAAAAGAAAACTTCAAGACCACGAACAAATTTTCAGTTTTCAATACCAAATTGAAGAAATGGTGATTATCGGTAGGTTTCCTGATCTGGGACGAACAAAGAAAGGATGAGTAAGCGGTAATCTGACAATCTTATATTGCATTAGTTAGTTTCATTATAGTTTTTTTTTTTAATAAGATGTTTTATTAAACATCATAAGATAGTACACATGATAACATAATCCAAACGTGAATATCATGAACTAAAGTTGCGTCTGAATTAAAAGACACGCTATCTGATTAATATCAAGAGCATAAACAAAAAAGTCTTACAAATATCAGCACAACTAACTATAGATACAAAGTCTTCGAAGAAAGAATACATCAAGCTGGATTATGTACGCTAATAATGTGAATCTCGGTATAAAAAATTAAAAAAAATTAAAAAAAAAATCCCAAAAAAACCACTTAGAAAAAACTTTGAGATGGAAAAAAAGAGCACCGCACATGCTTGAAGTACAATATAAACCAACTTTATCATTAGTCTACACCACTTCCATGACAGCAACACTAGCATAAGGACATCCTCAATGTTAACTCCAAACCTCATCAAATTATTAAGAAGTCCTCCAGAAGAAAACCATGTAGAACAAAACACTGGGCCAGGGAAAAGAGCTCCGCAAACTTAAATGAATTGAGTCATAAGCTTGTTTCCATTACAGTAATTCAGGTTACACCGTATTAACAAAGGGTTACATTGTATTAATAATCTTTCATTATGTTGATTTTTTTTTTTAATGAACAAACGATATATTGTTGATTTGACTAAGTAAAGTTACTCACGGTCACATTTTACTAATATATAATATAGATTACACTTATGCAGTGGTGTTAGTGTGAGGGTATATTGAACGCTCGAGTAATATTATGTTAAAAGTAATTTAGATAAACCAATCCATATGGTACTAAAAGAAAAGCCTAGTCTCTAGAGAGAAAAATAGTAAAAAAAGAAAAGAAAAAAAATCCTCCGGCAGCGTGTCAGAGACAAGTCCTCTTGGTCTCTTCTTTTTCTTTCCTTCGTGTTTCGCCTACCTTTTAACTACCTTTAGTTCTTGGGATCGGTCATTCTCTCGCTATGTTGATGAGAGGCTATGATGTTCAAACTCGAATCAATGAACAACGGTTGTTGTTTAGAGTTAAGGTGGTAGCTTTTGTATTTCTTTTGATTTTGTGAGCATGCAAAAAAGACTATGAGGAAGAAGCTCGACATTTATTGGAGAACAAATAACAGTGCTTCTTGGCTAATGATTGTATGATTATCATAGAGTGCAGTACTCTTTTCATCGCGGTTCCTTTACAGTTTTAGTCTTCATAAGTGTTATCTTTCATGTCAGTAGGATTTGTATCGTATTCCTTATAATCAATTTGTAATTGTAAGGGTATGATGTTTGTTGTTGGTTTATGTGACCTCTTAATTACGTGTGACATATCTTTTCTAGATTTACCTACGTTCTTGATCGATTTTAATTAAGTTTCATTTTATTTAAAAGAAAAATCCATATGGTATATGAATCACTATAGTTGTGTGTGTGTGTGTATATATATATATATATATATATTTGAATCTGACTTGGCGCCATAACAGTCTTCACCTAATCCTTGTTCGTAGTCATTTCCTCCATCCATGCAGATTGACGTCCCTCTTTATGCAATATTTTCCTAGTATTTTATGGCCGCGATTTTAAAGAAATGATTGGCTGATACGACTACGATTGGAAATTAGTCAAAGATACGCGGTAAAGTACACCAATAAAACAGGTTTGGATCGGAGTCACATGCATACATATAAAAAAATATTTCAAAGATTTAACCAATCTTTAAATTATTTATGCAAAAAAAAAAAAAAAAGAAAAAAAAAAAAGAAGACAAATATAGAATTATCAGAGATTTATTTATAATGAAAAAAATGGACGTATACAGTTAAATAAAAAGCTAATATAACAATCAATGAATCCAGCGATTATATGGTTTCAATTCGGATGATTATTTGTAAACATGATATTTGAAAAAAAATCTAAACAGAAAATAATTGAATCGGTAAAATACATTGTAGAATAAGTTTGTGTCAAAAATTCGATATCCACTATCCAAACCCATATATATATGGTTGACAAAGTAGGAATAGAAAATTCAGAAGTGGACCGCTCCAAGTTTGACCAAAAACAAGCGAAGTAACAGCACCATGCATTCAGGGGTAACTGCCAAGGGCGAGCCAGCCGATAAGATAAATATATAGATAGAGAGAGTTGATCTTTCCTCTTCTGGTTGACCCATGCATTATTGCATCTTGTAGCCCGACTTTGTTTACCCTCACATACATACATGCATATGAATCAATTTCTCCTCCGCGTTATCTCCTATAAATACTTGAAGCTTGAAGGCTTCATTCACTCCAAAACACAACCAGCAGATTACAATACTCACAGAGCCAAAAGCACTTTGTTTCACAGCAGATATCATCTTCCTACTAGCAAAGCCAAAAGCTACAAGCTGCGTCTAGCTTGCACTATTTACACATCATTTTAACCACCAAGCTGTACCACAAGATGAGCTCCTCCAAATTATTGTTACTGCACTTTCTACAGATGCTTATTGTGGGTTTGGTGGTGCAATGCCAAGGCCAACTTACGCGCATTGGATTCTATTCGCGTACATGTCCCACGGCAGAGTCTATTGTCAAACAAACAGTTCAAACTCATTTCAACTCCAACCCTTCCGTTGCTCCTGGCTTGTTAAGGATGCACTTCCATGACTGCTTTGTCCAAGGTTGTGATGCTTCTGTCCTTCTTGACGGCCCCAACACTGAGAAAACCGCTGGACCTAACCGCGGTTTAAGAGGTTGGGAAGTCATTGACGATGCAAAGACCAAGCTCGAAGCGGCATGCCCCGGGGTTGTTTCTTGTGCAGATATTCTCGCTCTTGCTGCCCGTGATTCCGTGGTTCTGGTAAGTATTATTAATTTGATTGCAGCTCTTGTGTGCTTGTTAATTTTAAGTTGATATTAAAACACTAACGGAAGGAATGCATAATTACATTCCAAGTTTGGGAATAACATTGCTCAATATTCATGTATCTAGCTAAATTATAATGTCTAGTTAATTAATTATCTCCTTCTAATTTACATAAATTTAATTCTACAGACCAAAGGATTCGCTTGGAATGTGCTTACTGGAAGAAGAGATGGACGAGTTTCGCTGGCAACCGAGACTACTAATCTGCCTGGCTTTAGAGATTCCATTGATGTACAAAAGGCCAAGTTCCAAGATTTGGGTCTCAACACTCAAGATCTTGTCACGCTAGTTGGCGCACACACCATTGGCACCTCAGCTTGCCAGTTCTTCAGGTACAGACTGTATAACTTCACCACCACCGGAAATGGCGCTGACGAAACAATCGACCCTTTATTCCTTGCTCAACTACGATCAATTTGCCCTGAAAATGGTGACGCGGCCAGGCGTGTTGATTTAGACACAGGCAGCGCAAGTCGATTCGATGCAACTTTCTTCACAAACTTGAAGAATGGTCGTGGGATACTGGAGTCGGATCAGAAGTTATGGACCGACGCCACCACTAAAAGTTTTGTCCAACGGTTTCTGGGCGTGAGAGGCTTACAAGCATTGAATTTCAACGTCGAGTTCGGAAAATCCATGGTGAAAATGAGTAACATCGGTGTAAAATCTGCCACAAATGGTGAAATCCGCCGCATTTGTTCTGCAGTCAACTAACGAAATTACCCAGTTTGTTCTAATTAATTTATTAATTAGATTCATTATTATTTTGTTGGCAAAATCAAGCCATTTTGTATTACTTTCTTTTCGTTTCTCATGTGTCTTCAAAGAGAAAGATAGTTTGATCTCATTCTTTGGTTTCTGTAAGCTGTTTAAAATCATTCGTTCCATTGAAAGTTATATAGGCTTATTTTTAGTTATCATACCCGTACTTTTCATCAAATCTCATTTTAGCCCCGTACGCTTTATATTAACTCACTTTACACCTGCAATCTATCCCCGTGTTCCACTTTACCCTTACATTCTATATCGTCTCACTTTAACACGTACACTCTTCCTCAATGTCCCACTTTATCTTATTTCATCAAATAAGTTAAAAAGGGTTGTTAATTGTGATAACGTGACATGGACAATTTAATCTTTTCAACTTTGTTAGTAAGACCCATGAGTGCAGGATGTAGGTTAAACTCAAAGTTCGATTTCTCTAGATTAAGAAAAATAAAGAAGGGTAGAGCGATAGAGGTAGAGATTCCCACGACTGAACTCTGAGAATCTTTGTAAAAGCATCCAATAACATTGAAATTGATTCGCGAAGCTTGAAATTCATCATTCTCTTATATTTTTTTTCTTCTTAAATATGGAGAAATCAAACCCTAATTTGAGTTTAACCCACCTCTCTGTATTCTTTATTAAGTCTCCCATAATCTTACACACTCTGTTGTGTCTCCCCATCGTATGTGCTCTTGTTCTGTGGCTCAGTTTACCTTATTCCGACAACTCCGTCAACAAAACCATCAAGTACTAATGTGGCATGGGCATTGTAGGAGATACTAATTAGATTTAACACAAAAGAAGGTGAACCAAGAAGATAAAAATTTAATATTTTCAACCCACACATCTCTTTAACAATTCCGTTGACATGGACAATTTAATCTTTTCAACTTTGTTAGTAAGACCCATGAGTGCAGGATGTGGGTTAAACTCAAAGTTCGATTTCTCTAGATTAAGAAAAATAAAGAAGGGGAGAGCGATAGAGGTAGAGATTCCCACGACTGAACCCTGAGAATCTTTGCAAAAGCATCCAATAACATTGAAATTGATTCGCGAATATTGAAATTCATCCTTCTCTTATATTTTTCTTCTTCTTAAATATGGAGAAATCAAACCCTAATTTGAGTTTAACCCACCTCTCTGTATTCTTTATTAAGTCTCCCATAATCTTACACACTCTGTTGTTTCTCCCCATCGTATGTGCTCTTGTTCTGTGGCTCAGTTTACCTTATTCCGACAACTCCGTCAACAAAACCATCAAGTACTAATGTGGCATGGGCATTGTAGGAGAAACTAATTAGAATTTACAAATAAAAAAAGTGAACCAAGAAGATAAAAATTTAAAGATTTTCAACTCACACATCTCTTTAACGATTTTGTTGACGGAATTGACAGAATAGGGACAAGAAACAATAGCATGGGAGTAAAGTGAGACGCAATACAGTGTAGTGTGAAGTGAGATTTGGGTGAAGATTATGGAAGCGTATCTAAAAATAAGCTTTTTTTTCTATTTTCTCAATGATAAGCAGTCACTTTCCATGTAAGCATCCAATTGAGAATATCATAATCTCGAACAGCATCTTGATGAGGTTAAATTATTTGATCAAGAACATAATACCATATTCATAGAAGAGAAGCTGCTAAAGTAAACAACTGACTTGACTACCAATTCCGAACTATAGTCCACAACTGCTCGGAAACACACCACAAGAAACTGTTTGCGATGCGATTGTTTCTTGTGCTTCAAAACTTTACGTCAGTTGTCCAGGTACCTTGCACGCTGGGATGTTTGGTTACATGTCTAGTCTTCAGCTTCACCACTTTTCTCCCCAGTTGGTTTCTTAGCCTGTTTGCATATTGAAGAACCTCTTCTGAATCCATGTTCTTCACACATACCACCTTTTCAGTCTTGTTCTCTGTGCATTGACAAAGAAAAGCCTCATGAGGATTTAAGGTGTTATGCAGTGACCATGAGTGCAAGTGACTGCATGCACGGGTGCTTGATAAGAGAGATAAAGGGAGAGAGAGAGTTACTGTATAAGCCCTTCAGATGTGGGTGCTGACCGCGGATGAGTTCAGTAATCACCTCTAGCTGAGGATTCTTCTCCTTAAATGTCGGTAGATATGTCTCCATAAATGATCTACCATGTAAACAACTAAATTCATCAAAACTTGAAAAGGAAAGCAGTAAAGTTTAACATTCCATTATTATCCATCAATATAATGAAATGAAAAAGGATTCAATTCCCTTCTTGAACACCAGGAAAGAATTAGAGCCTTGCTTAGGGGAACGCGATGTTGGGAACCCCAAAAAGATTGGAATAAAATGAAAGAGAATGTGCTATTAAATGAAAATATCACCTAAATATCCTAAGAGACCCATAAATTCATTTGTGTGTGTTACGATTTAAGAAGGTTCTAAAGGCTAAAGGCTAAAAGAATACAAATATGCCTCGTAAAGAGTTCCAGTAGCTGGACCGACGATGCCATGATGACCTTCACTTCAGTTCAGCTCTTAGTCTATTAACCTCCAAACTTAACATTGTAATGCAAAATACCCTAACACATAACACAAACCCATTCCCCAGCTGCAACCCAAAAGTCATGTCCTAAAAGTGCAAAGAATGCGGCCAAGTCACGAAGCCTAGGCCCTAGCGTCCAATTTCATACTGCACCTAGAGAAACACATTCCCTTCCTATATTATTAAGAAAACTAACAAAAACAGTTTCCCTTCAAAATGATCTTGCAATAAATTATAATTTCCAAATTTTAAGCCACATTTGCACGGAAAAAGTGCCACTCAATACTTTATCAGAGTAGTTATGCGGATTCCAGTAAATTTGAAAGAAAAAAAAAAAAACACCCTGACAACTACAAGTTCTATAAAAACACAATCCAAGAACTCAGTTGGAGAAAAAAAAACCACTTCTTCCATTGCAAAGAAAGAAGGGTGTTTTTCTTAAATATTGGGTTCAAAGTGTTTTGCTCTGAAGTATAATGGTATTGAGTACTTAGAGCTCACGGAAGACTTGGCGCAAAATCGAGCGTAGTGGCTTTCTAGGATTCATACAGCCGACCCCACTTAGTGGGATAAGGCTTTGTTGTTGGTGTTGTTCTAATAGTATCGAGGGCTTCTATGAGAAATTCCCATAAGTTTTCGAAATTAATAAAATCAGATAATCTAACTTGATAAGAATACACAGAGAATTGCAAGCAGTGGTGGGGTTTTGACGAACAAACCTGATGCCCCTACTGCTTCCTCCCCAATCAGAATAGCTCACAACCAGTTTTTGCAATTGCCACACTCCTCTCAACGCCATCTGCCACGCATTCATTCCCAATTTCAACATAAATCATTTCAATCAGAAATTAAAACCAAAAATTAAAACAAATAATGAGTTCAAATTTTGTTAAATTCATATAAGAATTTCAAATTACAAAAACACTAAAATATCATTTCATAAAAAGTTATCAGTCATAAGAATTACCCTTTTCTCGAATCTCTGTTACGGTGAAGCCTGTATACGGTGGAGATGGCGTCGACCAGTGCTTTGGGGTGGTGGTGGACCGGTGGCGGCGGCGCAGCAAACAGAGAGAGAAAATAGACAGAAAGCGAGCGAGCGAGCGAGAGATGGAGTTGGAGGTGGAAGAGTTGTGTGGCGTGGCCTTCGTACTTAATTGAAACGATGGGCTTCCTGGTTGTGGGCCTTTAAGGCTGCATGAGATTGAGCCCACTTCAACCAAACCCAAGCCAGTTTGTTACTGTGAATTTCCCACCTTGCCCCAGGTTCTTTTTATTTTTTGATAGAACACCTTGCCCCAAGTTGGCTAAGCGTGAATTGTTATGGAGAGTTAACAGCAATGTTAGCGACTTCTAATGAAGAGGTTTGAAGAAGACCAACTAGCTCTTAAGGCCTATTTGGGAATGCGTAAGCACTTTTGTTCATATGTGCTTCTATCATTTTATACGTAACTTTAGTACTAGTTGGAAATGCGTTTGAATCAGGTGTCTATCATGTTGAAAGTTTCGTAGTTCAACACATGGTTATGGTTTTACACTCCACTCCCAAATCTAAATCCAAAAAAAAAATCGAGGGCTTGCCCATGATTATCAGCCTAGAACACCAAGTCTATTGACTTCTAACGTTGAGAAATACCGAAGCATTTTTATAACAGAATGTTATTGTGACAAAATTTCAAACCTATCAAATGTTGTCGATTGATGATAAGTATATTTGGTACGTCACGTATATTGGGAGTTCTCAAGTTAAAAAGGTCCTCACAATTGTATGATCAAGAAAACTTTGTGATCAAACCAAGTGGAGATTGCCCTTACCCGTAGAATGTAACTATCTAAAGAAGAAAGATAGACAGATTAGGCACTAAGAAGCGAACAATCTTTAGGTCTAATCGTCACAAAAATGATCATTCATGCGTAAAATCTCAGCTTTTTCAACGAAACAAACAACGCACGCGTAAAATCTCAGACACCCTTCACTGCGTACTTAAATTGCATTATATGCGAAAACAAAGCGAACTCCTCGATTAACAAGTCGACATGGAGACCGCATTGTTTCCATCTTTCTCACCTATCACCACAGAATTATCTCCAATCTCCCTCACCCATTTCTTAGCTACAACTGTCTTGATCACTGCCCTAGTTCTCTATTTTCTTTTACGATCCAAGAGTATATACCTTGTCGATTTCACCTGCTACCTGCCTCCTGAGAGCCTGCGGGCTCCAGCTTCGAAATTCATCGAACACATTGAAATATCGGGAATTCATGATAAAGAAAGTGTCAACTTCCAAGCCAAGGTATTGGAAAGATCAGGCATCGGATCGTAGAGTTGCATGCCTGTTACGTACAGTGCATGAGATCCCATCTCATTCTTCATTGGAAGCTACTAGAAAAGAAACTGAACTGGTTCTCTTCACTGTTGTTGAAGACCTTCTTTCCAAACACAACATAAATCCGAAAAGCATTGACATTCTTGTATCGAACTGCAGCCTTTTCTGCCCTACGCCGTCCATTTCATCAATGGTCATTAACAAGTAAAGAGCATCAGCCTCGGTGGAATGGGTTGTAGTGCGGGAATCTTGTCGATAAGTTTGGCTAAAGATCTTCTAAAAGTTCACAAGAATTCATTGGCTTTAGTTCTCAGCATGGAAGCTGTAATTCCCAATGGTTATAATGGTAAAAGAAAATCAATGCTTCTTCCAAACATTTTGTTCCGAATGGGAGGAGCTGCTATCCTACTATCAAATAGGAAACAAGACGAGGGAATAGCTAAGTACGAGCTCCAGCATCTTGTTCGAACCCACATTGGTTCGGATGACCAAGCATACGAATCTGTTTTCCAGCAACCTGATGAAGCAGGACATGTAGGGGTCTCACTGTCGCGGGAACTTGTACATGTGGCCACCAAAGCTCTGAGAATTAACTTATCGGAGTTGGGGCCACTCGTGCTACCATATTCTGAGCAGCTTCGATATGGATTGTCAATGATCCACAAGAAGCTTTGGTTTTTTCCAAAGCAAAAGGCAATTTACGTTCCGAAATTCAACAAGGCTCTCCAGCATTTCTGTATACATGCCGGTGGAAGGGCGGTGATTGATGGAATTGTAGATAGTCTCAAGCTGCAGAAAGAAGATGGAGAAGCTTCAAGGATGACGTTACACAGATTTGGCAACACTTCATCATCTTCGGTGTGGTATGAGCTATGCTACTTGGAGGCAAAAGGAAGGGTGAAGACAGGAAACCGAGTTTGGCAAATTGCGTTTGGAAGTGGCTTCAAGTGTAACAATGCAATCTGGAAATGCATTGCGGATATTGATCGGAAAGAAAGAAATGCATGGTCGGACAGCATCCATTCGTATCCCATTGACGATGATGTCCCAAACGTAACCAAATGACTAAAGGGATAAGTAGTCATAGCTAACAGCTTGTACAGCTGTCATTTATAGATGTAACAGTTTTGTAACTAATCTCTGTATTAGAGACCTAATTATGTGTAATTAGGTACTAAGCTTTGTTAGAGAACTGTATATATATTGAGTTGTAATTCTTACACATTAAGTAATGAAATACAAAGAGTCAGTTTCTTATATGGTATCACCGCCTCTCTGCCTAACCGCTTCTCGATCCTCTTTCTCTTGCGATTTTTTTTTCGATCGATTTGTTCTTCGATCGTTGCTTCCTCGATCTTTGATTTGCTCTTTGATCTTCGATCATGGCGTCTTCGACTTCTTCTCCTGTGCAACCTGAAGTTGTTGCTACTCCTCTTCCTGCGGCTTCTTTCCCCAATTTTACTGGGATGAACCCTAATTCTTCTTCTTCTTCAATTTCCTCTATAACTGTTCAGAATATCAGCTGTATGGTTCCTACGAAGCTCAAGCGTGACAATTATCTTGTCTGGAAAGCTCTATTCGCTCCAATTTTTCGTCGTTACAAACTCACCGGTATTATTGATGGCTCGGAGGTTTGCCCGCCGCCGTTTACTCTTGATGAATCTGGTTGCAGCACTGGCGTTCCAAATCCTGCCTTCGAAACGTGGTATGAGAAAGATCAGAATATCCTGATCTGGTTGAATTCTACTCTCTCTGAGGATATTATTCCGTTCACTGTTGGTGTCACCTCATCTCGCGATCTCTGGTTAAATCTTGAGCATCGATTTGGTGGTGTGTCTGCAGCTCACATTCATCAGCTCCGCACTCGCCTTCACTCCGTTCACAAAGGCGATCTTTCTATCTCCGATTATCTGCAGCGCATCAAAGGTCTTGCTGACTCCTTAATGGCTGCTGGAGCTCCGGTTTCTGATCATGATTTAATTGCTGTCACTCTCAATGGCTTACCTGATGAGTATGAGTCGTTCATTGACTCTCTCATGCTCAGGATTTCTACCACAACTCTGGATGAACTTCATGGCTTGTTGCTTAACAAGGAAGTTTTCATGAATCGCAAGAAGAAAAATATGGCTTCCCCTGCTTCTGAGCCGTTTCAGGCGTTTGCTGCGCAGTCTCAACCTCCTCTCCTTCCTACACCATCCCAGTTCTATCCTTTTCCCCAAGCTTTTGCTGCTCACCAGTCATCTGTGCCATCCAGGTTTCACAACAACAATCGTGGTACTCGTGGAAATTTCTCTCAACGCAATCATCGTGGTAATTTCTCTAAGAACTTCAACAATCGTCCTCAATTCAACAATTATGGTGGACATCGTGGTCAATACAGATCCAATTCTGGCAGTCGTACTGATTTTGGTGGCAACAACTCTGGAAATCGTCCCAATTCTAGTGGTCGCATTTCTTGCCAGATCTGTCATTCATTTGATCATGATGCTCTTGATTGCTATGACCGGATGAATCATTCTTTTGCCGGCAAAATCCCTCCTGCCAAGCTTGCTGCTATGTGTGCTCACACTACCTCTAAGCAATCTGCTCCCACTTGGTTGATGGACTCGGGTGCTACGTCTCATATTGTTAATGACATTTATGCAATTAGGTCTCCACATCCTTATTCTGGCGAAGACAAGGTGTATGTTGGTGATGGTCAAGGTATGGCTATCCATCATACTGGTAACTCTATTGTCACCACTCCACATGCCTCTTTCCGCTTGAATAATATTCTTCATGTTCCCATGATGAAATTCAACTTACTCTCTGCTTATCAATTCTTAAAAGATAACTACTGTTCTTTGACCCTTGATTCTGATGGTTCTGAAATCAAGGATCGCTCTTCGGGGAGGACGCTTTTTAGAGGGCCAGCTACAGACGGATTCTATCCCCTTCAAGGTCTCTCTCCGGCTTCTTCTTCACATACTGCTCTTCTTACCACTAAAGTTTCGTTGAAGACATGGCATCACAGACTTGGTCATCCTTCCTCTGCTATGTTTCGGAAAGTTTTAAATAAGCAGTGTCTTCCCTCCATTGGTGACAAGTCTGTATCTTTTTTTTGCACAGATTGTGCAATAGGCAAAAACCATAAGCTGTCTTTTTCTCCTAGCACTAGTTCTACTTCAACTAGTTTAGAGTTACTCCATTGTGATGTTTGGGGTCCGTCTCCAGTCCTTTCTGTTACTGGTTACAGATTCTACTTGTTGATTGTGGATGATTTTACTAAATACACATGGCTGTTTCCTATGAAAGCTAAATCTGAGGTCTTTTCTCTCTTTGTCATCTTCAAGGCCTATGTTGAGAACTTGATTGGTAATAAAATCAAAATCTTGAGATCTGATTCAGGGGGTGAATTCACCAGTTCTGTGTTCAATTCATTTCTCTCCAGCAATGGCATCTCTCATCAATATAGCTGTCCTCACACTCCTGAACAAAATGGATGTGTTGAACGGAAGCATCGACACCTTACTGAGACTGCAAGAACTCTTTTGGTTTCTTGTCGGGTTCCACACAAATTTTGGGTTGAAGCATTTTCCACTGCTTTGTATCTTATTAATCGGCTGCCTATTTCTCGGTTGGATACATCTCCTTGGGAACTTCTCTTTCGCAAATCTCCCGATTATTCCAAGTTAAAGATTTTTGGCTGCAGCTGCTATCCTTGGCTCAAACCCTATGCTTCCTCGAAACTGGAAGGCAAGAGCCAGCATTGTGTCTTTCTGGGTTACAGTCTTCAGCACAAAGGTTATCGCTGTTTAGATCTCCACTCTCAGCGCCTTTATATTTCTCGGCATGTCCTGTTCAATGAAGACCATTTTCCCTTTCATGATACCAGGCAGCTTTCTCCCTCATCCCTGCCATCCTCCACTGCCTCTGATTCATCTCTTTCCTTCACCCTTCCTTTTCCTAACATTCCCCATCCTTCTGTCTCTCCTTCTACTCTTCAGCACCCTTCAGTCTCTTCTATCCTCTCTTCATCTCAGCCAGTTGCTGCTGCACCCTCCCATATGTCCTCCTCTTCTTCTCCAATTAATCCGTCTTTTCCTCTGCCACCTCATTCTTCTTCCCCTCTTCAGCATTCTATTCCCACTAACTCTCATCCTATGATCACACGGTCTAAAGCAGGAGTTTTCAAACCCAAAGCTCTTTCTGCCACTAAACATCCCCTCAACCTTGATTCCTTTGTGCCTACCACTTACCACCAGGCCTCTAAACATACTCATTAGGTTCAAGCCATGTCCGATGAATTTGCTGCTCTCACAAATACAGGCACTTGGACCTTAGTCCCTTCCTCTCCTCACCACAATATTGTGGGCTGCAAATGGGTGTTCCGGATTAAAAGGAAACCTGATGGCACGATTGATCGGTACAAGGCTCGCCTTGTAGCCAAGGGATTTCACCAGCAAGCCGGTCTTGATTTTACAGAAACCTTCAGTCCTGTTGCCAAACCAGTCACCATTCGCATTTTATTAACCCTTGCTGTCCAAAATGATTGGTTTCTTCATCAGTTGGATATTAGTAATGCGTTTCTTCATGGTTCTCTGAAAGAGGAGGTGTTTATGCAACAACCTCCTGGTTTTGTTGATGCCTCTAAGCCTTCCTTTGTCTGCAAGCTAAATAGATCTCTTTATGGCTTAAGACAAGCTCCTCGGGCCTGGTATGACAAACTTGGTCGCACCTTGCTTTCTCTTGGTTTTGTTAATTCTCAGTCTGATTGCTCTTTGTTTGTGCGCTCTGCTCCTTCTCTGGTGATGGTCTTGGTGTATGTCGATGACATACTTGTTACTGGTCCCGATGCCTCTCAGTGTCAAACTTTTATTCAACAGCTCAGTACCCTGTTTCCTGTTAAGGACTTAGGACCTCTCCATTATTTTCTTGGTCTTGAAGTCCATCGATCCTCTGATGGTATTTTCATGTCTCAGGGCAAATACGCTATGGATCTTCTTATCAAGACAAATATGGAAGGCTGCAAGCCTTGTGCCACTCCTCTTGGTACTACTAAATTAGATCACATTGGAACCCTGCTGCCTGATCCAAAGGAGTACCGGTCCATCGTTGGTGCCCTTCAGTATCTCACCTGGACTCGGCCAGATTTATCCTTTGCTGTGAACCAAGTCTGTCAGTTTCTTCACTGTCCTCGTGACACTCATTTTCAGGCTGTTAAACGCATTCTTCGGTTTCTCAAAGGCACTATTGATCAAGGCATCTGGTTCAAAAAGGGATCTCTGCAGCTCACCGCTTTCTCTGATGCGGATTGGGCTGGCTGTGTTTTTTATCGTCGCTCTACTTCTGGCTATTGTATCTACTTCGGTTCCAATCTTATCAGTTGGAGTGCTAAAAAGCAGCCCACTGTTGCCCGTTCTTCCACTGAGGCCGAATATCGCTCTCTTGCACTTACTGCTGCAGAACTTACATGGATCTGCAAGATTTTCAATGACATTACTTTCCCTCTTTCTCATCCCCCTATACTGTGGTGTGACAATGTTTCTGCAATTTCTTTGGCTTCCAATCCTGTCTTTCATGCGCGCACTAAGCATGTGGAGATCGATTACCATTACATTCGGGAGCTTGTTCTTGCAGGTTTGGTCAAGGTGCTCTATGTCCCCACTGAACACCAGGTTGCAGATATTCATACCAAGTCCTTACCCAAGGCACGATTTCATTTCCTTCAATCCAAGCTTTCTCTGGGTTCTCCTCCGATTAGCTTGAGGGGGTGTAAAGGGATAAGTAGTCATAGCTAACAGCTTGTACAGCTGTCATTTATAGATGTAACAGTTTTGTAACTAATCTCTGTATTAGAGACCTAATTATGTGTAATTAGGTACTAAGCTTTGTTAGAGAACTGTATATATATTGAGTTGTAATTCTTACACATTAAGTAATGAAATACAAAGAGTCAGTTTCTTATAATGACATCCAGTGTAGATGCAACCAATGATAATCTATGCTTATACTTAAAAGAACTCTTCATGTTACCCTAATGAAATCCAATATACTCGCTTTAGCCTTTGTTGCATCACATTTTCAATTCATGAAAAGTTCATCTTTTCGTCCATTGCATCCATCGCACGTCGGACATTGTATTTTTTGGGTAACATGTTTAAAGTTCTTCAGTTCTTACTCTCTTGATAATCATTCGACTGAAGCTCGATAAAATATTTGTTGAGAGAACTTGCCCATGTGACTGGACAGAAGGAATACTGCACATATTCCTTGTCAGACAGCACGCCACCTTTACAGCAGAAGGAACACATGCTCTGATGTGTTGCAGCATGGGCAGGAAGCACGCCCCCTTTTACAACATTTGTTTATTACATGCAATTGTTTAAATGCATGCATGTGTGTAAGTTGTATATATAACAACAACTGCTATTACAGCAGTTTGAATAAGAATACCGAATACAACAAAATATTAAACTTAATATGGTATCAGAGCATAGGCAATCCTTTGCTCTGCTCTGCCTTCACTCTTCCGCTGCTATACTGTGATCTGTTACTGCAGCAACCAGTGCACTGCAAACTGCACACTCGCAGAAGAACATTCACAGCCATTAAGCACAGCCGCAGAGAACAGCCAAGCACAGCCACTGCACAGTGCACACTGCCTGCCGACATGGCAACTGACTCTTCCAGCAAACACACCAAATACGAAGATCCCAGCGATCCTCTTTATCTTCATCACTCTGATCAGCCTGGAGCGATCCTCGTCACACACCCTTTGAATGACGAAAATTACTCCACTTGGAGCCGAGCCATGGTCATGGCCCTCAATGCCAAGAACAAGGAAGGATTCATCAATAGATCCATCAAAAGGCCCGAGTCTGCATCCTCAAGGGAATTCCAACAGTGAACTCGTTGCAACAACCTCGTGAAATCCTGGCTGCTCAACTCTGTCTCGAAAGATATCGGAGCAAGTGTCATCTACAACAATGTTGCAGCTGATATTTGGAATGAGTTGAAGGAACGTTTCTCTCACACAAACAGTGTACATCTCTTCCATATTGAACAAGAGATACATGGAAGTGTTCAAGGAAATTTGAACATTGGTGCATATTATACCAAACTGAAAAGTTTTTGGGATGAACGTGATGCCATGTGCACTCTCCCAACCTGTACATGTGGAGCTGCAAAAGAATTAATGCAGTTTCAGCAAAGTCAGAAAACCATGAAGTTTCTCATGGGCCTCAATGAATCCTACGCTGCGGTTCGTGGGCAACTTTTACTTATGGATCCCCTCCCTGTTGTCAACAAAGCTTTCTCACTTATTATTCAAGATGAGAAGCAAAGAACAGTTTCAATACATGCTCCTGGAAGGTCCTCAGTCACCGATACTGCAGCTTTCGCCGTGCGGGATAACATGCGAAACTCTGGTAGGAATTTTTCTCCAAGAAATTCCCATCTAAAATGTGGTCGTTGTGATGCAACTGGACACACTTCAGATACCTGTCGTGCACACCTCAAGTGCGACTACTGTAATTGGAAAGGTCACACCATTGATCAATGCCGCAAACTGAAAAAGGCAAAAGACAACAACAATAAGGGAGATTATCAGGATCGCAGGGGTTCCAATTCCAAGGCTAATCATGTTGATACCCAGCCAACGCCTCCAGCAACATTTTCTTCGTC
Source organism: Pyrus communis (assembly GCF_041283825.1). Lineage (NCBI taxonomy): Eukaryota > Viridiplantae > Streptophyta > Magnoliopsida > Rosales > Rosaceae > Pyrus > Pyrus communis. Next base: position 1,287,248 of record NC_142572.1, read on the forward strand.
CTACAACCTCACTTCCGAGCAATATCACAATCTGCTTGCACTCCTTGATAAGAGTCAATCCAACTCCACATCTAATCATGTCGGTACCACCTCTACTATGAATAACTTGTCAGGTAGAGTTTTTTGTGCTTCTGCTCTCAATAAGGGAAATGACTAGATTTTCGATACAGGCGCCACATACCACATGGTCTGCTCACTAAGCTTAATGACCACAAGTGTTCCGGTATACAATCGACAAGTGCACTTACCCAATCATGCACTTGCCGATGTCACACATATTGGCACAGTTCATCTCTCGAATGATCTCACCCTTCACAACGTGCTTTGTGTTCCATCATTTAAACTGAATTTAATTTCTGTCAGCAAACTTACTAATACCTCATCTTGCTTTGTCATCTTCACTGATAAAATGTGTCTACTTCAGGGCCAACGATCGGGGAAGATGATTGGGACGGGAACTGAACGAGAAGGACTCTACTACCTTGATAATGTGATGAAAACCAGGTGCAATTCAGCGTCAATTGTTGCTTCTTCTTCCCAGCTTTGGCATCAACGCCTTGGCCATCTTTCCAACAAGACCTTACGGCATCTCTCTACTTGCATTAAAAATTTGAATTTTTGTAGCATTGATGATTGTTTGATCTGTCCATTAGCCAAACAAACACGTGCTCCTTTTCCTTTGAGTTCTATCACCACAAAGGCTCCTTTTGAGTTAATTCATGTTGACATTTGGGGAGGTTACCATGTTCCCACCATCACAGGGGCACAATATTTCTTAACTATTGTGGATGATTTCTCAAGATGCACATGGGTTTATTTAATGAATCACAAATTAGATGCACGATCTTATCTCATCACTTTCATCCACCTTGTTGAAACACAATTTTCCACACGAGTCAAGGTTCTTCGTAGTGATAACGATCCAGAATTTTTTATGACCCAATTTTTTTCAGATAAGGGGATTCTCCATCAAACAAGTTGTGTCTCTACTCCCCAACAAAATGGGGTAGCAGAGCGCAAACACCGCCACTTACTCAATGTTGCTAGAGCCTTACTCTTTCAATCTCATCTTCCTAAGAAATTTTGGGGTGATGCAATCCTCACTGCCACTTATCTCATAAATCGGACTCCCACTCCTCTTCTTCAAAGCAAATCACCCTATGAAATACTTCACCACAAACAGCCAGCGTATGCACATTTGCGAGTGTTTGGTTGCTTATGTTTTTCTTCCACCCACCACCATCGTCCCACAAAATTTGATGCCAGAGCCACACGGTGTCTTTTTCTTGGGTATCCATATGGCACAAAGGGATATCGAGTTTACAACCTTCACACGGGTAAAATCTTTATCTCCCGTGATGTTATTTTCCATGAACATGTGTTCCCTTTTTCATCTTCTGCTGCAGTTTCACCACTTGTGTTTCCACATACTCAAGATACTGCCTATGATGATCCCATCATTCATCCGTCCATTCTACTGGAGCAGGATTTCGTCGATCCATCCTCTTCTTCGCCGGTGAGTCCTGTTTCGGTTTCAACTCCTTTTCTTTCCACCTCACCACCTCGTCTTAAACGACCCACTCATGCACCTGGTTATCTTCAACAATATCACATCGACATCAACCTCCCTTCTCGGTCCGTCCCTTCATCTCACTCGGCGTTGACCAAAGTACCAGGTACTCCTTACCCTTTGTCTGATGTCCTCACATACGATCGTTTATCTGCTCGACATCGTGCTTTCACCACTTCCATTTCAGCTGCCATCGAACCCAGCTCATTCTCACAGGCTATACGCGACCCTCACTGGCGTTTCGCTATGGAAGAAGAACTGGCAGCCCTTGCTGCGAATAGGACATGGTCTCTGCAACCATTGCCCCCTGGCAAGAAGCCGGTTGGACGTAAATGGGTTTACAAAATCAAATTTCGATCCGATGGATCCATTGAGCGATATAAAGCACGCTTGGTTGCCAAAGGTTATAGCCAAATTGAAGGCTTAGACTATCGAGAGACCTTTGCTCCGGTTGCAAAATTGACTACAGTTCGTCTACTCCTTGCTGTTGCCTCGGTCAAACAATGGCACCTCCACCAGCTTGATGTTAATAACGCTTTCCTCCATGGTGATCTTGAAGAAGATGTCTACATGTCCTTGCCTCCTGGTTTCGGACGAAAGGGGGAGACACGAGTTTGTAAACTTCATAAATCTTTGTATGGGCTTAAGCAAGCCTCTCGTCAATGGTTTATCAAACTCTCTTGTGCTCTTCGAAAGACCGGCTATCAACAATCCAAGGCAGATTATTCATTGTTCGTCCGAAACCATGATGGTAAATTCACTGCCCTCCTTGTCTATGTTGATGATATTATCTTGGCAGGAAATAACATACAAGCAATTGAAGATACCAAGTCTTTTCTTATGAAGCAATTCAAGTTGAAAGACCTTGGCCAATTAAGATATTTCTTGGGCATTGAAATTGCTCGCTCTAGCAAGGGGATCACCCTCTCACAGCGAAAATATGCCCTTGAAATACTTGAGGATGCAGGTCATCTTGGCGCAAAACCAGCCACCTCTCCTATGGAGCAAAACTTATCACTCAGAAAGGACGAAGGACAATGGATTACTGATCCTTCCTATTATCGACGACTTGTTGGGAGACTAATCTACCTGACAATCACGCGCCCTGATTTGGTGTATGCCGTCCATATTCTTAGTCAATTTATGGAGAAGCCTCGAACTCCACACTTGGAGGCAGCCCAGCGAGTCTTACGATACGTTAAGCACACACCAGGGCAAGGTATTTTTCTTTCTGCAAGAAGTCCAATTCAATTGAATGCTTTTTGTGATGCGGATTGGGCCAGATGTCGAGACACACGACGTTCTACCACCGGATACTGTGTATTTCTTGGAGAATCTTTGATCTTCTTTAAAAGCAAGAAACAAAATACTGTGTCACGTTCTAGTGCAGAGGCAGAGTATCGTTCAATGGCAGCAACTTGTTGTGAAGTCACTTGGTTGAAATCTGTTCTACAAGACTTGGGTATCCAACATGAACGTCCAGTCAAGCTATATTGTGATAATCAAGCGGCACTTCACATCGCTTCGAATCCGGTCTTTCACGAAAGAACCAAACACATAGAGATTGACTACCACCTTGTACGAGAAAGGGTTCAAAGTGGAATGATCGAGACATCTCACATCTCAACCATGAAACAACCAGCCGACATCTTCACAAAGCCACTGAGCTTATACCAGTTTACGACTTTGCTTTGCAAGTTAGGAATAATCAACATTCATTCCAAACTTGAGGGGGAGTGTTGAGAGAACTTGCCCATGTGATTGGACAGAAGGAATACTGCACATATTCCTTGTCAGACAGCACGCCACCTTTACAGCAGAAGGAACACATGCTCTGATGTGTTGCAACATGGGCAGGAAGCACGCCCCCTTTTACAACATTTGTTTATTACATGCAATTGTTTAAATGCATGCGTGTGTGTAAGTTGTATATATAACAACAACTGCTATTACAGCAGTTTGAATAAGAATACCGAATACAACAAAATATTAAACTTAATAATATTCAATTTGGAGTGCCAAAATTGCAACCAGTTACAAGTCCATGCCATGTCATTTATATGTTCATGGCTTCACCAAACATTTTTTGATAAAAATTATGATGAGAAATTTTTCTAGGCGTGTTTTTAATACAAATGACAAGAGGCCTAATTAGGAAGTTGTTTTCACTGCTAATATTGCGGAGAGATTTAGTTGATTTCACACAAAATTGTTGTTGTCAAGTTAGAAGGATTCCTAATTGTGTGCACATGAAAACTTTATGACTAAACAAACTAGAGATTGACTTTACCCATGGGATGCTAACATCTACAAAAGAAAGATTGACGATTAACATGGACACTTGGGATGAGGGGTCTCTCTCCGTTTTTATCGACAAAGGTCAGAGAATTCGAATTTGAAATCCAATATAGTTTAGAGAAGTACTAGTAGACAAATAGTTGTATGGCAAAATAAGTCCTAAGGTTGGACTAAAACAATCAAGTGCTATGTTTTTATTGATGGAGGGAGATTAGGGAATTCGAACTTGAAACCTCTTCAGGATGACCCGAAAGGCCGAGCATGTCAACAACTTAATCCCGAATTTGAAAGTAGCGTATACGAAATAATCCAATCCCTAAACAACAATTAAATCCAACCCCATGTAGTCAGTACCCTAAGGCTAATTAGCACAAGTAAAATGCGCTCTGCATGAATCTTAGGTAAGTTGGAAAGAATTTCAGACTTTCTTTCCTACTAATATATAAGCAAACAACATATCAAATCAAATCAAAACAAAACAATTTGAGATGGAGACTGTATTGCTTAGATACATTACAGAATCTCCAATCTCCATCGCACATTTCTTAACCGCGACTGTCCTTATCATTGCGGTTCTCAGTTTCAAATTCAAATCCAAGAGTATATACCTTGTCGACTTCACTTGCTATATGCCTCCCAATAGCTTGCGAATCGCAAAGGAGAGCTACATTGAACACCTTGAAATTTCAAACCTCTTCGACGAAGAAAGCCGAAATTTCCAAATCAAGGTAATGGAAAGATCGGGAATCGGAGAGGAGAGTTGCATGCCTATTACAATCCATGAGTTCCCTCCACATTCTTCTTTAAACGCTACTAGAAAAGAAACCGAAACAGTTCTCTTCTCTGTAGTCGAAGACCTTCTTTCCAAGCACAAAATAAATCCAACAAGCATTGACATCCTTGTCTCAAACTGTAGCCTTTTCTGCCCAACTCCGTCCATTACATCTATGGTCATAAACAAGTTTGGATTCCGTAGCAACATAAAGAGCATCAGCCTCAGCGGAATGGGTTGCAGTGCTGGACTGTTGTCGATAAGTTTGGCTAAAGATCTTCTACTAGTCCACAAGAACTCATTGGCTTTAGTTCTCAGCATGGAAGCTATAACTCCCAATGGTTATATAGGTAGAAGAAAGTCCATGCTTATTCCCAACCTTTTGTTTCGGATGGGAGGAGCTGCTATCCTATTGTCCAGTAGGAAGCAGGACAAGAAAATAGCAAAGTACGAGCTCCAGCATCTTGTCCGAACACACATCGGTTCGGATGATGAAGCATACCAATCTGTCTTCCAGCAACCAGATGAAGATGGTGTTGTAGGGGTTTCACTGTCAAGGGCACTTGTACCTGTCGCCACCAAAGCTTTAAGAATTAACATATCCAAGTTGGGGCCACTCGTGCTGCCATATTCCGAGCAGCTACGATATGTATGGTCAGTAATCCGCAGGAAACTGTTATTTTCACCGCGCCAGAAGGGAACTTATGTGCCGAATTTCAAGAAGGCTCTCCAGCATTTCTGCATCCATGCTGGCGGAAGGGCAGTCGTCGACGGCATAGTAGATAGTCTGAAGCTGGACAAGGAAGATGGAGAAGCTTCAAGGATGACATTACATAGATTTGGCAATACTTCATCGTCTTCAGTTTGGTATGAACTCTGCTACTTGGAGGCAAAAGGAAGGATGAAGAAAGGAAACCGAGTGTGGCAAATAGCCTTCGGAAGTGGCTTCAAGTGTAACAGTGCAATTTGGAAATGCATTTCGGACGTTGATCCATCAGTAAGAAATGCATGGTCCGACAGAATCTATTTGTATCCCGTCGATGAGATCTCAAATTAATCCTTTTGAGATCAATTGTGTCGTAAACTATTTGTATCTGATTACACGCGTCAAACGTTATGTGATAAACCTAATTCAATTCTTTCGCTGTACAAAGGGTCAGCCAAAACCAGTCGAACCCCGGGTTTTTATACACCAAGCAACTAGCTCGAATATGTTGATGGCAATGCCAAGCTTTGACCTCAACCATCAAATTGCACTATTTTTCTCACTAGGATGGAATATACCTGGTGTTTCACAGATTTCAAACTCTTTTATCCTTCTTGCAAGATTTTGAAGCTTTCGAAATCATATGCTGCTTTGAGAGCATCTCCGGAATTTGTTGGCGACCAAAGAAGTGAGAGCTATTCGGTATCGGGTTTCTTGTAGCCGAATCAGCAACAGAACCTTGCCATGGCATCCAGCGTAGCATTTGAAAAAGCATGTCTTCTTCTCAGGGAGTGAAAAATAGTCCCTGTAGAATGCAGGAAGGAAACTGAGAGTGATTTGGAAAGGTCAAAGCTGAAACAGAAGAGGTGAAAAGCTTCCACTGAACATTTTATAGACATTGAAGATTTCATTGCTTATTTAGATTTTTCGTCGCAACTCGGCATATCTATTGACATTGTTTACGCCAGCCCGCGTACCTGAGGGAAAGCGGTAGGGTTTGTTAGCAGCAAAGCAGGGTTTGATATTTCCCCCATGCTAGCAAAAATGTGACCATGACCGATTCCGACTCGTCATTCTTCTAAATATGCACGCGTAGCATCTGATCGTCAGTGCTTCTATAAAAAAAAGTAAGTATAAACATTCTGAAGAAACTTATTGACAAGCACGATATTCACCTGATCAATCTTGCAGCCAGAAGCATCAACTGCCTTCAAAACATCATTTATCAAACTGATATTTCCCAACTTGCATTGTCCTGACCAGGAAAGAAAAAAAATAGTATTGTTACAGCTGTTGTACGGTACGGGAAGAAACAGTAAGGACGAACACAGTTCCTGAAATACAAGATACCGCCACAGTTTCAAAACTAAAGGTTCTCGCATAACCCTGTATGTATGTGTGTAGGTATTTTATGCATCTATGCATGTGTGTAAATACAAAAAAAACACTTATGCACAAGGGGATCATATTCAAAATCTAAGAAAAATCCTGCAAGAATACAGTCACTTATTTTTGTGGAAAAGGGATGCATGTACATGTTACTGTTGGGAGTGAATCCCACATCGGGAGAAATAATAGATCTTGCGTGTACTTAGTAGAATCTCAACTTTCTTCAGTTACTTAAGGTAATTTAAGAGGACCTATCTTGCACATATCATTTATATAAACCAGTGATCTGGCATGAGCGGTCGTACCCAAGAATTAGAGAGTATGGTATTGACTGCCTGTTTGCGTCACATGTTCGTTTTGAAATTGAGTCTCAGGCAAACTCATTTTGATTGATCCGAATTTTTATAAGGGGATGCCTCAAATTGGAGAGCACTATATAAAATGCGTTTACTCTCACGTGTAATTTTTATTTAATAATACATTTTTATATGAAAAAAAAATTGCACATAATAATACATTATTAGATAAGAATATGGTAATAATTTATCTGTTGTATGTAAGTTTTTCCAAACGAATTAAAAGAGTAAATGTTATTCTTACCACAATTTTATACTACATTTCTTTACCATCTTAGGTGGCGGATGAGTTGGACAAGCTACATCATTTAATTTCAATCATTTTATTAATTAAAATACTTAAATAGTCTTAGGTGGAAGAATGAGACTCCTTGTATACCACAATCATCATTTAATTAACAATTTTTTTTTATTAATTATTGATTAAAATTTTGATTAAATGCTAATTAATTTAGATCATTGTCCAACTTATTTGTGGTAAAAAAATATGATAAGAATAACATTATTGGAATTAAAATACAATTGTGAGAGAATCCGGTAAGTTGCAAGTAGAGGCTATTCCACATGGCTTTTAGGCTTAGCGGAAGACTGAAGCGACCAATGGAATCCAATTCCCCACGCGAATCACGACTCGTTTGGTGCGCCGAGACACACCCGATCCGACCCCCTCAGCCCCTAGGTAAACTATACTTTTCGTGGCTGTAAACTTGGTGTGAGTCGGCGGCTGCTTTTAGGATTCTAGATCGGGTACAACGCAGGTACACGCTTTTCCCGTCCTTTCGGGAGATGTTTCACTGTGATCGGAACATGTCATTATATAAACAGTGAGATATATGTGTTAAAAAATTAATAACTTTAAAAATAAAATTTTTCACTACTTATATAAATACATGTGATGTATCACTCGTACTACCATAACATTAGTGGTGCATCATGCGTTTTTATATAAATGGTGAAAATTTTTATTTTTTAAATTATTAACTTTTTAACACATATCTTATCATTTATATAATGACAGGTGATGTATTATCTCGTGTACCGTTCACACTGAAAAATCTCTCGTCACTTTCTTTTGGTCTATTTGTCAGCCAATCACATTCCACATGGTCCCATGTGATGATGCGAGCATTTTTGCTCATCACCATTTAGTGTGGTGTATACTCATCACCTTATTTATCATCGTTAGATAAATTTGAATTTTGAGAATCATGTAGTCGATAGGTACAAATCAAATTCATCTAACGGTGATAAATAAGGTAGTGAGCATACACCACACTAAATTTCTCGATAATGCCATGAAGTAGAAGGTGAAAGAAAACAAAGATGTGGGGCCCAATCTACGGTTGCATTACACGTGGCAGGATTCCTTAGCAACGGAACCAAGGCTCTGTTTTTCGGATGTTATTCACCTTCCCCTTGTTTTCCTTGATTCTGCATTCTTCATTCCCAGCTGGCGAAAAAACAGGAAACAGCTTCAAACCAAATGATCACTTATCGGTTCTCGATTCGAGTTTTTCTTCTGGACCCGGGTGAGTTCATGCTGTTCCTCCTTGTTTAACTCACTAATTATTTACTTGTTTGTTTATGCATTTGTATACGTTGAAGCTTGTCGTACATCGGAAACCGGGTTAAATCTCTTTTATATTGAATGGTTCTACTTACCAATACCATTTCACAAGCTTCAAAAATTATGATCACTAGACCGTTTTCATGTTGTAAGATTACTATGAAGGAGACAACGGTTGGCTGTATAATTCGCTGTGTGGGAAAGTGGTAGTTTATATAATTAAAGTTATTTGAAATTTCGTTTCTATCATTTTATAAATTAGTGTCGGATTTGTTGTCAAGGTTTCAGAGATGGTGTAGTGGCCCACTACTAATCAACATCGATATTGCCCCCAACTTATGCAGTCCAATACGTGTGTGGGGTTTTATGCAAAAGACCGTGATGTCATTAGTAGTGGAGCCATTCAATATAAGGGGAAGTTGATTTCGTTAGGTTTCTGATGTGGGACTTTACATGCTTCAACAGTATACAATTAGTACGTGCTGCTACTAGCGTTCGTTAGTAAGAAGTTGCACTCTGTTAGTAGCTTGTTGCAGTTCATTTTTATCCAAAACAATGAAGTCATATGGTGATGTTAAGAAAGATATAAGATATATGGTTTTTAGCTTCGAAGTAGATGATTAGGACAGTAGACCAATGTTGTGCTTTTACGTTAAATCCTTAGGGTTTGTTGCTTACAAGTTACAATTGTTTGGAATCCGATGTGTGGTAGCTTAATCGTGTTTGCTTTAGACATGTTCACTGATGAATATATGCAGTTCTGAGATTCCTTTCTGAAAGCTACGAGCTATCAAAATTTCTATACATCAGCATTTTAACCTTTTAAGTGTACCTCATAATTTAAGACAAAGAAGTGAATTTATCCCCAACCAGAAGTCACTATTTGTAAATAATATCCTGCAAGATTGGCAACCGTTATACAAATGTGTGATAACCTAAAAGGATCGTGCTTCTTGTCGCTAGTGCAGAAGTAAAATCAGAATCTGGCATCACAAAATGGGAAATATGATCTATGACTTTGTGTTTGATGTATGTGCTTTAATTACTGAGTCCCAAAACCCGCTTGCTGCTTCTATTGTAGATAGTGAAGCTGATTGAAGAGTATTTGTTATACTACTTGATGATCTGTCTATAGTTAGAAAGCCTGTACGAGATGAAGTTTGTGAATGCTAGCTGAGTTAATTATTATATGCTGTCATGGAGTATGCTGTGAGGTAATAATTCTCAGGTTATCTCTCTATCTTCTCTCCTCTGATATATAAACCAAGTTCCATAAATCATATCTTTCTTTTTTTCATATGTTGCGTAGCGAGAAAGCCTTCTCAAATGGAGATGTCTACGTTGGAAATTTCAAGGGAACTCTGCCTCATGGTAACGGTAAATACACATGGTGTGATGGAACAGTATACGAGGGTGATTGGGAAGAAGGGAAAATGACAGGTAAAGGGAAGCTAATTTGGACATCAGGAGCACAATATGTTGGTGATTTCTCTGGAGGTTACCTTCATGGTTATGGCATTTTTAATGGACCTGATGGTTCTTTCTACCAGGGTTCCTGGAGGATGAATATTCAGCACGGGATGGGAAAAAAACAGTACAGGAATTCAGATATCTATGAAGGATCGTGGAAGGAAGGAGTACAGGAAGGTAGTGGTAGGTATTTGTGGAGTAGTGGGAATACATATATTGGGAGTTGGAAAGGCGGGAAAATGTGTGGAAGAGGGGTCATGAAATGGGAAAATGGTGATCTGTACAATGGCTCTTGGTTAAATGGGTTAAGAGACGGGTGTGGAGTTTACAGGTTTGCTGACGGAGGATATTATTTTGGAACGTGGAGTCGGGGCCTAAAGGATGGAAAAGGAACATTTTATCCAGCAGGAAGTAAACATCCGTCCCTAAAGGAGTGGTGCAGCTCTGTAGGATATAGCAGTGAGGGATCAAGCTCGTTGTCTGGACATTTGCTAAATTCAACGGAAGGCAACGCTAGGCCAACTGTCAAGTGCAGTTTTTCAGAGAAAATATCTATTGGTGGAATTTTAAGAAATTCGAGGCGTATATCACGCAAGGCCATGTCATTAGATAAAAATTGGACCGATCGCTATCCTTCTAGAGATTTTATACGTTATGACTCCTTAAGCTCATTGTCCCAAGCCTCTGAGGATATTGAACATGAGATGCGAGATAATAACACTTCAGTTTATGAGAGAGAATACGTGCAAGGGGTGTTCGTTAGAGAGAGAGAGAGTAATCATACAGAGATATCCCGGAAAAGTAAACAACGAAATAATGTTTCTGTGATGCCAAAGAGTTCATGTATTGACATATTTGGAGCCAACAGAAGCTATTATCTAATGCTTAATTTGCAACTCGGTATCAGGTAAATCGCGTGACCCACACCTTTGTAGTCTTAAATTTTAATACTACGATGTTCACAAAAGTGACGGTTTGATATTCAACATCTGGTTTGCATGTGTGTTCAATCTTCAATGTTTCTGATTTCATGCGTATTCACCGGCACTGATCTCTCAATATCTTACCTGAAGTCTGCTGCCAGTATAAAAATTAAAAATATTGGGCAGATCTGTCTCTGCTGAAGTCATTATTTTACACTTACTAGATATTCTGCTTGAAGCTCACAGGTACACTGTTGGGAAGATCACACCAGTTCCTGTACGTGAAGTTCGACCTTCTGATTTTGGAGATCGAGCCAGAATAAGGATGTATTTCCCTAGAAAGGGTTCTCAGTTTACACCTCCGCATTATTCAGTTGATTTCTATTGGAAAGATTATTGTCCGATGGTCTTCAGGTAATAGTTGTCGTATCCACGTTTCCTAACCTCTGAAAGTGAGTGACATAATGAGCATCGTGCATTTGGATTGTTTGGTTTCTGATCAGTGCATATTTGTCTACATATGTCTCAATGAATGGAAAAATCTTAAAGTCAGATTTGTTATCTTTCATCCAGCACAATACATGAACCATTAACCCATCGGTTTTGGATTAATAGCACAGTACATTTCTTCGCTACAAGTATAGATGGATTTGTCTTATTTTTCCAAAGATGATCTATGAATGATGAATTGAAATATAGACATTTCGGAACCTTGAAAAAAGTTACACAATGGGAACCACAAAAATGTGTGTCAAAATGTGTAAATAAACACACATCTGTCGACCGCAACAGTGGTTCTCTTGGCATCTCTCTTTTTTCAATGTTATATAACTGCCTTCTGTCCTGCTCCTATGTTTTTTCTTTACTGTCCATCACCAACACCTGACCACTTTTAAATTTATTTGAGTGAATTACATTGATTTATGGGACTAATGAAAACAATGTAACTTCCCACTATTTGTAACATAACACTAGCCTCCTCCGTCACAGTGGATTTTAGCAGAGCTTTTAGTACTGGTTTATGCACATGAATAAGGTAACTGTAGGATGCTACCTACACTTAATGATTTCCTGGCGTCGGAAGTACCAATTGGCCCTTATATTCGAGCTTGCTTGCACACTTCCAGAATGTAGAATAATTGTCGGGTGTTGGTTCAAGCTCGAATAGGTTAAGCATTTGGGAATAATAGTAACGAACAGTTGAAGATGTTACCTATGGAGGGAGAGTTTGGGTTCCCACATGCGGCTTACTGCTTTGAAATTAAACTATTATTGGTCCATGTCCTAATAGCTAAGCTCAAGCATTTGGAAGCACTAAAAATAGACTAGCAGATAATAGCTCTATCACAAGAAGGCCTAATCGACTTATTTCCTTTTGGTAATGTGCTTGTTGTACCTGCATTTTACACGGTTGGCCTCCGTAATTGTGATATTTGTGGAGAATCTGCAGATATAGAACTTTAAAAATGACGCTGTTTCTGTTAAATCTGTAAATTTGATTCGTTTATATTTCGACTTAATTTCTTGTTTAATTGGAGTCATTTTCAAATATGTTCAAGTTAATTGGAGTCATACATTTCTTGACCATATGGACATTGTATGGTTGCAAGTTTATGTTTATGCTGTATCTGCGCAAATAAGCAATTGGATCTCTTTGTGCCTGATGAAACTTTCGCATTTCAGGAATTTAAGGGAGATGTTTAAATTAGATGCAGCAGAGTACATGATGTCCATTTGTGGTGACAATGGTTTACGAGAGATTTCTTCTCCAGGGAAAAGTGGCAGTATTTTCTATATTTCTCATGATGATAGATTTTTCGTCAAAACTTTAAGAAAAACTGAACTGAAGGTTTGAACTCATGCAAACTTCTACGCTCCATACACACACACGATAACTTCTGTGACTTCAAAATTCCTGTCGTGCCAAGCCGTTTAATTACCCTTTATATTCCTTTTGCTTCTTACTCGAACAGAATGATCAATCAGCTCCATGTGAGGACTTAGATTTTGCTTTTCTCTGTTTATTTTATTTCTCGCTTTATCTTCGGCAACTAACTTATCTCGGCCAAGTTTGGGAAGGATGTTGAAAAGAATTATGAATCATTTTCTTTTTCCCAATTCATATGCAGGTTATGCTGAAGATGCTACCTAGATATTATAGCCATGTAGACGAACATGAAAACACTCTCATCACAAAAAATTTTGGGCTCCATCGGATAACGTTAAAAGGTGGAAAAAAGGTATTGAGCTACTTACCACTCTCCCAGATTGCAATTCTGCATTGGATGTCGCCTCAGTTGGTGTGACTTATTCTAATGCATTGTTTTTAGGTACGGTTTATAGTCATGGGGAATATGTTTTGCACTGAATTACGAATTCATCGCCGTTATGATTTGAAGGGTTCAACTATTGGAAGATGTACAGACGAAGATAAAATTGATGAGAATACCACATTGAAAGATCTTGATCTGAAATTTGAATTTCATATGGACAAACTGTTGAAAGGAGAACTTTTTAAGTAAGTCCTTTTGAGTTTTTATTTGTTGCGGTTTTTATAATTTCATTTATTACGTTTTAGAAAAGGTATTAGTGATTACCAGTGAGTGATTTTCATTGCTTAAGCATCCTTCTGGAATAACTTATTTTTTTTTTTTCGGTTACAATCTCTCTGGAATAACCTCATTGATCATAAGATTAATAAACTTATGCAATATAACATACTTGGTCCGAGGTCTAATTCTCCAAAACCACTTGCGAGAGAATCTAACCCTTAGATATGTGTCCTGCATTAGTTTCTTCTTCCAGTCCTCTGCATCTTATCTTTGGATTCTGACCTGTAAAGCTTGCCTTGAGGAAGAGCCAAGCCGGTTTGAGGGATATTTCAACCTCACCAGTAAATTTGTATCATGCATCTTGGTACATGGAAACTGTGTAGTCCCTGGAAATCAATTCTTTGCCTTGTTGATTTGTAAGTTAAAATGCTTCAAATCTCCTGTGGTTGATTAATTTATTTACTTTCAACGTTAAGACAGGAAACGTAAAACATTTTCCAAATGCTATTAGTCAGTTCAATAAGCTTTAAGTCAATTTTAGATTTCCGAACAAAATGGATTTGATATAAGAATTCTCTTATGTTTCTGCAATTTACGTTGTTGTTTTTCTAAGTTATAACACTACTTTCCAGTACTATATTTTGTTCTTCCGGTAACAAGCTTGATATTCTTATGAAGTCTTAACGCTATATGTAGATCTACAATCAATAATACATTGTTTGTTCACATATCGTAGATTTGCTGCTTATCGATTATGCATGTGTCCCCAAAAAGCTAATGTTAATAAGAATTGGCTGATGTAAGCTCGTCCACATTTTAATCATCTCTTGGAATCTTTCCTCCTCTTTGTTTTGCAGACAAATATCACTAGACTGCAAGTTTCTACAATCTCAGCAAATTATCGATTATAGCCTTCTGTTGGGTCTACATTTTAGAGCTCCCAAGGATCTGAAGGGATTTTCACAACCTCCTGCTACAATGCACAACCATGAGAGTTTACTTGCTGATGATGGTAAGCTTCTCTTTCTGATTACAAGTACTTTTCAAATGAACTTGTATTTGTTTTACGTATGTTCTGATTTCTCTTCTATTTGGTGATGCGAATAGTTTTCCGATTAATGACTTCTTTCCCTGGAAACTGTATAGTCATACACTCAGAATAAATGCAGAGAAAAGACTGTAGGAAAAGAAAATCTGAGCAATTAATGACAACTTGGCAGCTGGCCTAGTTCTTGTTACAATTTAAAATTCAGGCCAACAGACTTTAGTACTGTTCGACATTTGGGATTTGGAACATCCTCACGCCACAAAGGGGGTGGAACATGTATCCTTACCATGTTATTGACATCTAGGCCGCCGACTAGCGCCTAGCGACTTTTAGAACCTTGATTTTCATAACTTCGAAATGGCATGCACTTGGAAGAATGAGGAAATGGGAAAGAAACATAATGAAAATGACATTGAATGGAACAATGTTGTCTTTCCCTCCAGCCATGCTTTTAATACCAACCGAATTCCCTTATCTCCTTGCATTTTACGTATTTCATATTTGAACTTATATTCCAATTTGAATAGGTGTGACTTTGCAAGGGGAGCTTTTGATTCCTCCTAAAGGTCTTCAACTGGTAACCCATGAACCTGGCTCTGTCAGTACTGCACCAGGTCCTCACATCAGAGGAAGTCCTTTGAAAGCTTATTCTCTTGGTGACAAAGAAGTCGATCTCTTGCTCCCTGGTACAGGAAGGTACTTCTATTATTTGTACTTTACACTTACTATTTGCACTTTTGCGCTCTGATATATTTTGAAGTTTGACGCCGTAAGCATTTGGATCTTCTGTTACCTTGGTATGAGTGAAACGGCACCCTAAAAGATTCATGATACGCGGCCTAACCTTCTAATCAACTTTCATCTGGTTTGGATAGTTATGCTTATGCGAGTAAATTAGTAGCACGGTCAAGCGACAGTAATTAGATTGCTGAAAACGTAGAAATTCATTGCTCGAAAACTGTTGTTGGATTCGGTGTTTCATTCATTGTTCGAGGAGCACATAGTTACTGTCAGCTGAATCTTTCTCAGGTTAAGGGTGCAACTAGGCGTAAACATGCCGGCCCGGGCCAAACGTAAGATTGCGCAGGAAGAGGTCGATTCAACAGAAGTAGAACCCTTTGAATTCTACGACGTGGTTCTTTATATGGGAATAATCGACATATTGCAGGAATACAATGCGAAAAAGATACTTGAGCATGCTTACAAATCGTTGAAGTTTGACCCTCAACGCATTTCTGCTGTCGAACCGGAGCTGTACGTTACGCGTTTCATCAATTTCTTGGAGAAAGTTTTCCCGGACCTGCCGTAACATTTTCTTACCTTCTTTCATGTTCATAGTCACTTGCGTGATCATTTGTTTGTAAAGTTGTACAATCTAAGATTTCAATGTATGAATATCAGTATTGAGTAAATAAAATCTAGAGTAAATTACGTTTTACCTCGAGAATTTATCAATAATAGTCAAAATTTAACGCTCAATTTCATAAATGTCATTTTTTATAAATTCTTTCAAATAAAACAGAAAAAACCACTTAGATAGACCTAAATACCCTTATAATTAAAACCAAATAAACATAAGAGACAACACCTTATTAGATCAGAATTAAGAAAAAATGAGAGGCACATTTTGTGATGTCAAACCAACTGTAAATTTGGAAACAAAAAGAATTCCTCAAATGAAATTGAGAAACTCCATGTCACCAAGAAGAGAAGAAAGAAAGACTTAAAAGAGGAGTACAAGAAACAACGTGAGCAAAAATGTCAGGACCGTAGTAGTGCTACCGACAAAAATTCTGATGCCAACGAAAATTCAGAGTCTAAAGCTGAGACGGAACAGAAGAGTAAAGGGTCTAGGCTTGGAGGAGTTTGAGTTGCTGCGGACAAAATCAGACCATAGGGAGGTGGTACAAGATACAAGGATGTTCGGGGCTTCCATCTTTCCATTTCAAAACATTGAGTTCCTAGCTCCCCAAATTATTGCCCAACTCAACACAAAAAAGAGGTCGAAATTTGGGGATGATCTATAAAACACGGACACGGACACGAATACGGCGATACGATACGACACGACACGACGATACAAAAAATCTCTAAAAAGTAGAATATGATACGCGATAGATACGGCAATTAAATTTATATAATAATAAACAAAGATAAAAATATAATTTAGAACGTATTTTGATAACACAAGATCATTCAAGTTCAAGTTCAAGTTCTTTTGATTTATTGGAGAAGAAAAGTTAGAAATCTAATTCCCCTGATATATATATATATATATATATATATATATATATATATAAAAGAAGGATGACAGTTGTATTTATAGTTTCAATTAGAGGTTGATGTTCATAATTCATGTTCACTGATTTCAAATAAAGCTTTGTCTCTTATTAATTTTTTATTTGAAAGTGTAAAAGTATTCTAAAAGCATGATACTTGTATCCCAAATGTAGGATACGTGTTTCCGTCCAATCAAAGTGTATCCATTAACCATGATATGTGTCCAACAAGTATCCAAGAGTATCCAGCAAGTATCATTTCCAAAAAGTATCGAATATATGACATGCAACCAAAGTAAAGTATTGGGCATCATAGGGGAGATGTAGATGAGATCTATTCAATTGTTTTGGTTTTTATGTGTAAATGGGTTTTGGATTTTGAGGGCATTTAGGTATATTTATGTGAATTTTCTGTTATATTTGAAAGATTTTATAAAAAGTGACATTTATGAAAGTGAGTGTTAAATTTTGGCTATTATTGATAAATTCTCTTATCAAGTTTTTTTTTTTTTGGTGAAAAGTTGCTTTATTCCAACACAATAACTACACAAGAAAATGCCCAAATACATACACATAAACAAAAATAAGGACCTCAGAAGCAACTAAAGAGCCCAAAACAAAGAAAACACCGAAACAAACCCTAGCAACTTCAACCCGTCGTCGCCAGAAAGCCGCTTACCAACCAACAGAAACAAACGTTCCCTGCACACACCTGAAAACGAGCTGAATAGAGCCTCAAAACTAGAAGAAAACGGAGTGAAAACAGAACCCTAAAACAAAGCCCCAAACACTGCCGAGCACCACACTGGTAGTTGTCACGCTCCGATCCTGATATACGTCCAAGACTGACACGTGACGTCATCAAAAACCTGTATATCTAACATACCCCGCCTCCAGGATATGTACCAAGCTCAACTCATGCCTCGAATTTACGTAGTCATTTTTTTCATATATTTTATGGTTGCATCTAACCTAAAAAGGGATCAAGTCATTCGTAGTTTGCCCTTTCACTACACTCGAATATTCATCACATAAACCGCCATGTCTCAACATAATACACAATTCAGTGCATGCAACATCTCAAGGAACAATCGACGAAGCGCAATAATAATCTATAGCCATATTGGTCAACGGTCTATCATAATCATAACAATTACATCCAACAGCATCCAATAATCACACGAAATAATAACACATACAATACACTAAAATGCAGGGCTAAAGCAACACAATTTGGCTGAAGCCTACATCTCTGAAGCTGAAATCAAATCCAAGGAACCAAGACACCAAAGGGATTCTAGACCTCTTAACGGAATCCAAACCAAGATACGATTCCGGACCATCACTCAACGAAATTGAGGAGTAAAAGGGATTCTGGACCATCACTCAACGAAATCCGAGTGGATATGATTCCGGACCATCACTTAATGGAATCGCAGAGTACAATGCATAACGAACCACTCAATAAAATCCAAGGCAGGATACGATTTTGGACCATCACTCAACGGAATCGCGAAGGATAAGGGATTTCGGACCATCACTCAACGGAATCCAAACGGAGCAGGGAATCGAACCTCTCAACAGAACCCTAGTGGATACCCAGTTCTGGATCACTCAACAAAACTGAGCAGAGGGCCAAGGAACATATCAATGACTCGAAGAAATAATATAGGAACCAAGTACTTGATTTAGAAGGGATGAACGAAGCAAAAAGTGAAATAAGGAAAACAAGTGTCGAAACAACAAACCCCATGACAATGGGTTAACGGTCCACTACTAGCCCTCACATTTCATCACATCAAGCCAATCATACAAATCAACCACACATTCCACAACAAGTTCAATACACAAGTCAAATCACATAAAATAAACAAGCATATCACCATATAATGCCATCATTGTGTAAATCGAGGTGCACGTCAATCGAGGAGACACGTCATCACGATAAGCCCATCAAGCTCCATAAAATCTCAATCGCACTCTAAGATCAGCAACACGCTAGAAGAACTCATGTTAGTTGACTAAAAAGTCAACTATCGATCAAGGTTTAGATTAGGGTCCACAACCCTAGAAATCTAAACATGAAGATCTACCTATCAGACTGCTAATCCGTAACCTCCCAAAGTCCACATTATGCTTCTATAATAACATACTAAAACATCATTACGATCCAACGGTTGAATCTCCGCCAATCGCAAATTCAAGTGGTGATCAACGTTTAATTTTACAAACTTAGAAATCCAATTCGGGAAGATCCATACATTAGATTCCCGATCCTTAAGTTTCTATGATCCTTAAATATTATGTTCTATAATGCATTAAGGTTTGGTGACGATCCAACGGTTGAATCGTCGATTCATATTTCGATCAAGTAAGGTATCGTAATGAAACTAAGTTCAAACAATCAAATTACGTCATACGGATATCAAATATGAACTCAGGGCACCTAATAGTACTTAAAAAGACATCGTCTGCCATTGGCCACGCGTCGCCGCAGGTGGTGGTCGGCCGCCCCGACTCACTAGAAAATTCAACTATTTCCAAAAATTCTCAAATTTAACCAGAATGAGGATCTCAATGAGTAAAGTAAGTTTTATACCTGTGACCAAGACCAATTTAGCCGGGAAACACCTCAATTTTACACAAACTCGCTACAAACTCTAAAAACGGTGTGCTTCGATTCGACCCCCATACTCGCTCCGATGCCTCCACTACCGCTTGGGCTTTATTCCTAAGGTTGAGGGGAGCCTAGCCATTTTGGTAGTCAATGGTGTTGCTTTCCCAAATGGTGGAATCGGCGCTTCCATCTTGCGCACCCATCAGTGCGGTTTCACCCAAAATCAATCCAATTTTCACAATTTTGCGGTTGGAAATGGGTGACAGAATGATTGGGTTAGTAACAAGAATCATTTTGGCACTGGTCCCGTTGTCAACGGTGGCTGGAATCGAAAAATATGGCCGGGTCGGGTCAACATACAACCAGGTCGAATGAGGGATCTGGTTCCCCTTATTCTCCCCTCTTTGTTTTCCCCCGCTTCTCTTTTCGATTGGTCCTTCTTCCCCCTCATTTTCTTGCCTTTCTCTCCTTTCGTTTCTTTCCTTTCTATCACAGTCGTCCATCTCTTCTTTTGCTTTCATCCTAGCCACACACGTGGCACATCCTTTGCTCCAAATTTTTTGGAGCCTTCTAAATGAGGGCAAAATTACAAAAATGCCCCTAACTTCAAACGTTAATAACTCTTTTGTTATAACTCCGTTTCACGAACGGTTTGCGCCTACGCTTTTGTGAGATCGAGCTCTATTCAAAAATATGAGTTGTGACCTCGAACGGTCTACGAATTTTAAACAATTAATTCCCAAACTTCACTTTTCGTAACTAGTTTAATTAAAATCTAAATTCAATTAAATTAATATAAATTCTTTAAAATAATATAAAATATCAATAATACAAATATGTAGATTATAATAGTGAAATCTAGGAATGGGATTTCACAGTAGCTGCCACACTTCGGAAGAAACTTGCCAGAAGAAGCAACCAGTTAGCAACAGGGCCAACAAAGTGAGACCCAAAATGAAGGAAACCAGTGGGAAAGAGCAACCCACTAGCAACATTGCCATCAAAGGCAATCCCAAGGAAAGTGGTGGTGTGAACACCCGAGTGAAAACTCTACACACCTTCCAAGTAAAACGTGAAAAATCGCGGTACAAAGATGGAGAAGCCAAACCAAGATGTGAAGTCGAAGAATAATGGGGCTGATTGGGTGGAAGATGGAGTAAAGTGCCGAGGAAAGTGGAAGAAAATTGAGAAAAAGATGGAAAGAAGATGCAAAGAAAGGGAAAAAGGAAGAAATGACAAAATGACAAAAAGGGAAAAATAAGTAGAAGGAAGGAAGAAGGAAAGTGGAAGGGAGGGGAGAAGGGAGAAAAAAAGGGGAAAAGTGGAAAGGAAGTGGAAAAGAGGAAGGAAACTAGGGAAAAATGGGTTACAAACAGAGAAATCAGGGGCACAAGAAATTGGAAAAAAGTGGCTATCAGGTCCTTGGAGAGCGTGAAACATAAGCTCAGGGAGAAGGAAAGGAAAAGAAAAGTGGAAAAGGAGAAGAAGAGGACTGCCACCGATCCTGGCCATAGCTAGGGTCGGCGGCTGTAGGAGGGACGAAATGGAGAACCCTCAAACACTATTGGGAAGGACTCTCACAAGGAGAGAAAAGCTGAGAGCTTACCTCATCAAGTTGGAGGTTAATTGCAACCGCTTACAACATCTTGAAAATATTTCAGTATCATATTACTTATCATTTCATTTCAATATCATACATTCGTTAGAAATTCTGTTTAATTGACCATGAAATAATGAATGGAAAATATAGGGTTCATATTTGTACTGAAGTGGTTGACACTTTTGTGCCACGTGAAAAAATAATTAAAAAATTTTAATTATCACTTTGGAAAAAAAATTATTGATAGAAAAAACAAAGAGTGTTCATCTTGTTCTTCCCCTGCCACTCGAGCAACCACTTCCATCTCCATCTCCTCTTCTCTGTCCATCACCACCCCCATTCGAACTTTGAACAACTAGAAAAATGATCTCTGTAATAAAATTATAATTTGGTACCAATATAAAAATCAAATCCCTAAAATTATAATTTGGTACCAAATTTTAAATTTACTACAATATGATAGGTAGTTTAAAAAATTAGGCATAAGAAATGAGTATGAAAGAACAAAAGTTCTACTCTTACTACTTATGTATACCATCATTTGTATCATTTTTCTAATAAAGAAAGAACTTAGATGATTTGACGTGTCCTACCTCTGTTAGAGATATAGGTATAAACATTGGGCAAGTAATTATACAAAATTATTAAGAGAAGACGAGAAAATTACAATCCGTGAAAGCTCGTGGGCCTAGGCCTTGTAATTTTCCAAATCGCACCAGTGTGCGAACCCGTTCCACAAAGTGAAATTTGAGCATCTGTTTGACCGACACCGTTGTTTCTTGGAAGAAGATGCGAAAAACATAAAGCATTCCTTTCCTATTCCCCTTTCCCTCCAATTTGCAGGTCAATCGAGTCTTTCTGTTCTTAAAATCCTCTTCATCTTTGATGCTCATCGGTGACCAGGTGCGATCGATCAATGGCTGCTTCTTCTTCTTCTGGCCGTCAATGGAAATACGATGTGTTCATCAATTTCAGAGGGGAAGACACTCGCAAGGGCTTCGTCAACCATCTTGACAGAGCTCTGCGTCAGAAATCAATCAACACCTTCATCGATGCCCAAGAGATCAGAAAAGGCGACCACCTTTCCGAGCTCCTGACAGCGATTCGAGAGTCAAGGCTTTCGATTGTTGTTTTCTCTCAAAACTATGCTTCTTCCACTTGGTGCTTGAAGGAACTCGTGGAAATCTTGAAATGCAAGGCTACCAAGGAACAGATTGTACTCCCTATTTTCTACGAAGTTGATCCGTCTGATGTTTGTAAACTCAAGAGTAGATTCGGTGAAGCTTTTGTTCAGCACGATCACGATTCCAACGCTGAAATGGAAGAGGTTCAGAGCTGGAGATCCGCTCTTACAACGGCCACCAATTTATCCGGCTGGGATTCCCGAAACTATAAGTAAATTCTAATTTGTTTTAGTTTCCTATTAATTTTGAGATTTTTTTAGGCTTTAGGGTTATTGCTTTATGTTTTTACTTTTCATTTTTCATATTTTTTTAAACTAGCAGATGAAAACTTGTTATTTGATGTTGTTATTATATTGTTATTTATTTATTTATTAATTTGACAGGGAGGATGCAAAGCTTATTGAGGAAATTGTGGAAGATGTTTTTAGAAAATTGATCCACATTTCATCAACACTACGCAAAGATAATGGCTTGGTTGAAATGGATTCTCATATGCACGAAATGCATTTATTATTACATCCTGATCCTTCTGGGGTGGAGTTGGATGATGTTCGCGTTGTTGGAATATGGGGTATGGGTGGTTTAGGCAAAACAACCATCGCTAGAGCTGTTTACGACGAAATCGCTTGTCGATTTGAAGCTTGTTGCTTTCTTGAAAATGTTAAGGAGGGTTTCATGAAGCATGGTGAACTACATATGCAGACACAACTTCTATCTAGTATCTTGGGCAACAAGGTAGGGAGTTCCGACATATTGAAAAAAGGTTTCCACGTGATGTTAAAAGGCCTTGGTCACAAAAAAGTTCTTGTTGTTGTTGATGATGTAGACAAATTAGCTCAAGTTGAAGCCTTACTCGGAAAGGAACATTCTTTTGGTGGTGGAAGTAGAATCATTATAACAACTAGAGATGTGCAATTACTAAGCAGAGCTGATGCGATATATAGCCCCAAGATTTTATGTGGTGCTGGAGCTCTGGAACTCTTTAAGCGGTATGCCTTCAGAACAAGCCAACCCACCAGAGATTATGATTATCTTTCGTGGTGTGTCATACAATATGCTCAAGGTCTGCCTTTAGCACTCAAAGTCTTGGGAGCTTTTCTTGATAACAAAACTGTACGCGAGTGGGAAGATGTGTTAGAAAAGATAAGGAAAATCCCACAAAGGGAAATTCATGATGTGCTTAAAACAAGCTTCGATGGACTAGATGACGCAAAGAAGGACATCTTTCTAGATATTGCATGTTTCTTTAAAGGAATGCAAAAGGACTATGCAATTGAAATTATGGACGGTTGTGGTTTCTATCCTCATACTGGTATAAGAGTTCTAATTGATCGAGCTCTCATAACTGTCTCATGGAGGGGGGAACTGGAGATGCATGATTCACTACAGGAAATGGGTCAGGAAATAGTTTGCCAAGAATCTATCAAAGAGCCAGGGAGACGAAGCAGGTTGTGGAGTTATGGAGATGTTCATCATGTGCTAACTCAAAATACAGTGAGAAATCATTTTCTTATGCAATGTTTAGTAGAAAGCTTCAACTTTTGACCAAAATCTATTTCTTAGGCCTGTTTGGTAACAATTTTTGTTTACAATTTTAAATTTTTAGTTTTGATTTTTTTAATAATTAAAATTGAAAACGATTACCAAACAATTTATGTGTTTTCAATTTTCAGATTTCTAAAAAAATAATTAAAATAAAAGTTAAAAACTGAAAACGAAATGATTATAAAACGGCTCCTTAAGAAACAAGCATTAACTTCATAATCTAAACAAAGGTTCTCTGTTTTTTCCTTCACTTTGATTTGCACAGGGTACAGAAGCAGTTGAAAGCATAATCCTGGATTTGTCGAACTCAGATGAGGTATGCTTAAATGCTGAAGCTTTTGATAGTATGACTCAACTAAGACTTCTCAGGATCAGTCATTCTTACGGCAAACAACACCTGATTGGGCACTTAAAGTTTCTTTCTCATGAGTTGAGGTGTCTTTCCTGGCCTGGATCCCCCCTTGGGTCTTTGCCATCCAACTTTCAATTCAAAAATCTTGTTGACCTTGACATGCAATATAGTTGCATTGAACAACTTTGGGAAGGAACGCAGGTACCTACAATCACCATTTACATTTATATGTCTCTTTTAAATGTTTGGGTTCTGATTGAGATATCTTATCAAGTAATGCATGTTTTCATGAATGTTTTAGCAGACGCTGGGAAAGTTGAAATTCATCAATTTAAGATATTGTCAATACCTTAAGGAAACACCTGACTTTACAAAGGTGCCAAATCTTGAGAGGCTAATTTTTGCAAGTTGTATAAGTTTGGTTGAGGTTCACCCATCTATTTTGACTCTTACAAACCTTGTTTTATTGGATCTGAGTGGGTGCAACAAACTTACGATTCTAGCCAACAGCATTCGTATGCAATCTCTTGAAACCCTTGATCTTTCTAGGTGCTCGAGTCTTGAGATGTTTCCAGAGATTTTAGAAGTTATGGAGGAACTGCAAGAGCTTAATTTATCCCAGTCAAAAATTAAAGAACTGCCCCCGTCAATTAATAATCTCACGGGGTTGAGATATTTGAAACTAAAAGATTGCAAGGAACTTAAGAGCCTTCCTAGCATTCGTATGAAATCTCTCAAAACCCTTGATCTTTCTGGCTGCTCGAGTCTTGAGATGTTTCCAGAGATTTTAGAAGTTATGGAGGAACTACCAGAGCTTGATTTATCCGGATCAAAAATTAAAGAACTGCCCTCATCAATTAATAATCTCACGGGATTGAGATATTTGAACCTAAAATATTGCATGGAACTCAAGAGTCTTCCAAGCCTCATTCATATGAGATCTCTCATAACCCTTGATCTTTCTATCTGCTTGAGTCTCGAAATGTTTCCAGAGATTTTAGAAGTTATGGAGGAACTACTTGAGCTTAATTTATCTGGGTCAAAAATTAAAGAACTGCCCTCGTCAATTAATAATCTCACAGGATTGAGATATTTGAACCTAAAAGATTGTAAGGAACTCAAGAGTCTTCCAAGCGTCAATCATATGAGATCTCTCGTAACCCTTGATCTTTCTGGCAGCTCGGGTCTTGAGATGTTTCCGGAGGTTTTAGAAGTTATGGAGGAACTACGAGTACTTAAGTTATCTGGGTCAAAAATTAAAGAACTTCCGTCGTCAATTAATAATCTCACGGGGTTGAGATATTTAAAACTGAAAAATTGCAAGGAACTTAAGAGTCTTCCAAGCATCAATCGTATGAGATCTCTCGTAACCCTTGATCTTTCTGGCTGCTCGAGTCTTGAGATGTTTCCAGAGATTTTAGAAGTTATGGAGGAACTACGAGCGCTTAATTTTTCCAGATCAAAAATTAAAGAGCTGCCCTCGTCAATTAATAATCTCACAGGGTTGGGGTATTTGGTCCTGAAAGATTGCAAGGAAATTAAGAGTCTTCCAAGTAGCATTTGTCAACTTAAATCCCTATGTTATCTCTCTCTTTCTGGTTGTACAAAATTTGAGGTGTTTCCAAGCATTGAAGAAAATATGGAAGGATTAACAGAGCTTCATTTGGATGGAACATCTATCAAAGAGCTTCCCTCCTCGATTGAACGGCTTCAGCAGCTTGTGGTATTAAACCTGAGAAACTGCAAAAGCCTTGTACATCTTCCCGACACTTTATGTAATTTGGCGCACCATTTAGCTCTCAATCTCAGTGGGTGCACAAATCTTTCTCAATTTCCTGTCAACTGTGAGGATTCAGTATTGTGGGGTTATCTAGTAGATTTTGATGATGACATGCTGACATGTTGACACGTGTACCACTCTCCAAAACATCATCGGTACCCACTACAGAGCTCCGTCTTGGCTCCTCTCCGCCCCAACCCCCAAATTTCTTGGTAATCAAAATCCAAACTCAGTATCTCTACATATGGAATACATTTGTTGCCGATCTTTTCGTTCGTGTTTGGCGGGGTTTCAATTGCTTTTTTGCTGCTTTTCTTATACTTTTGATTTGTGCTTGTGCAGAAACTGTGAAGATTTTGCTGTGTCAATTCCTGTTGCAAATTTGGGTGAAAGGTAGCTTGCATTTCCTTTTATCTTAACATTTCTATATCTGCAAATTACAGTGGACGAGCCCTCTGAATTTGTGTAAATGAAGTCTTTCTCGCCAAGTGAAACCGTAGTATTCATTAAAACAAACAAGACCTGCTATACAGCCTTTTACAGAGCATTGCATGGTTAACATCCATATCGCCTTAAAATCTTTCCCAATAACTCTTTGTGCGCCATTGCTAGCGAGTTTGATCTTTAAGTTTCTTTGGTAGGAAATATATCTTGGAAGTCTGGCACACAACAAGAGGAGGAATAAATAAGAGCCTCAATGATTTCATCTCCCTCTTCGGAAGAGTGTCCCTTGTACCAACTAATGTTAAAGTTGTAGACGCTAGAACTGAATGGTTCTGGTAGAGTATACTGCTTGGAGTATTTGTGTATATATTTGTTTCAAGAGATGAAATCGATGGGCGAAGCTCTCTAACAGACGTCTCATCCAAGCAAAGCTCTCGTAATCCTTCCATATTTCAGACATTTTCTGGAAGGGCCTCAAGCTTTGAACAACTAGAAAGACTATGAAATTTAAGGGACTTGAGTTGAACAATGTTACTTGGAAGAATCTCGAGTTCTCTTCAAGGACTTTCCAGAAAGTGTCGGAAATATGGAAGGATGGAAGGATTAAGAGAGCTTCTCTTAGTTCCTTTCCATAGGTGTTGAATGTGACTATAGTGTGTCAAGGTCAACAAGATTCTTAGGGTAAAGTCGGATGACAAAGACTTTAGGGGACAATTAGGCCATAATAGACAACTTAACTTTCCAAAAATAAACTTCAAATCCTTGCATTGTCCTCGAGCAGCGTCCAAGTCATCTTTTTGTTGATAAATAGTATGATTGGACTTAGTTCTGTCATTTTAACAAAAGCTGCACCACATTGTTTGAGTGCGACCAAAGCACAATTATGCTTTCAACTGCTTTCGTAGACTCAATAACCAAGAATTGCATGTTTCTCATGAATTGGTTCTTGGTCGAAGTTGAATATAATATATATATCTCACTGTGTATTTTTGAGTTGACGCATGACAAACATGTTCATAGCTCCACAACCTACTGCGCCTCCCCAGCTCTTTAATAGATTCATGTTGTACCATTTCGCAACCCATATCCTCTAGTAGATCATGCATCTACTTAGTGACTGTTTATCTCTAGTTGTAAGAATGATTCGACTTCCGCCACCAAATGAAGGTTGCTTTCCAATTAAGGCTTCAATTTGGGATGAATTCTTCACATTATCGAGAACTGCCAGAGCTGCTACCTTTTCTTTCTCAAGTTGCACTGCCACTTCAGTAAGAAGCTTCTACCGTCCTTCCTCCAACTGCCTCTGTATTTTCACTTTAATCTCATCAGAGTTTAAGCTCTCCTCAACCTTCCTACGAATTGCTTCTTCCACTCTACTTGAAGTCTCTTCTTCTAGCAGTTTCAATTCTGCTTCCTGTTGCCGCCAGAGAGCACGAGCAGAAAAGTTAAGCAATAAAGTGGTCTCTCATATAAAGAGGGGAACCGCCGCCTGAGTACAAATAAAATGCCAATTAACGTATACTGCTTCCCTTATTTTACCCCTCTCCTTCTCTCTTGTCATTATCCGACTGAATAAATGGCAAATTAACCTTCAAGAGGACGAAGGCACTACATATATGCTTATACTTTTAAGACATGCCTCAAATGTATTCTGATCCAAACAAATGAGTTTCAAAACTGGTGAACAGTAGATAAACGATTCACCCATTTTGATCATCAAATATACAAGTTGAACCAAAGCAGTATCATCCTTCAGAAAAGCCTGTGGAGGAGAATGTCAAGTAAAAACTGTGTTTTACCTGTTGAATCAGAGGACAAAACTGAAAACCCATGTCCCTCTGTCCCCCCTCCCGCACCTCCCTGCCGAAAATCCTCTCCCCTAAATCCCGGCGAACCTCTCTCTCCAAGCTGTCAACCCTTATGTCCCCCTTCCTTCTCTCAGTGCAGCCCATACCGCTGCTTGCTTTGCTGCACCTAGGTCTGTCTGCAAGACCTCTCATTCTCTCTTCTTCTCTATGTGCAGGCCATAACTTTGTCTGCAACAACACTCTCACAATCCCATCGAACAAAGCAGACAACATGGCCCCAAACCCCAAACGTGCAATCACAAAACTACCCCCACAATCTTCACCCCTGTCCGTCCGATCCGATATCTAAAGGAGCAAAAGAGTAGTTTTGCTTGTTTCAAGACTGGGCCGTTTTGGTCCAGGCCTTCAGGCCTCGGTCTGGGCCCCTTTGAATGCAAGCCGAACCTGGAAAATCCATGACAAAGCAAAAAATCTTGTAGAATGGCAATTTGGTAAATAAATCAAAATCAGAAAATTTGTACTGTAGCTTATGAATATCAGCCTGGTGTTAATATTGTAAATAAAGTGAAATCAACCCAAATTTGCACGGTGCCATCCTCCCCTTTATGTGGGAACAGATTCTTTCCTGAGCTTAGGAGGCTGAGCCTTCTGAGCAACGGATCCGGATCATTGAAATTTGATTAAACAACTGCAATTATTATAACTTTTAGAGGGGCTCTATGTTTGTAGCCGTTGGATCAAATTTTAACGATCCGGATCATTTGCTCAGCAGGCTCAGCCTCCTAAGCTCAGGAGGGGATCCGTTCCCCCTACTTTAGACTAAAGTACTGTAGCTTAAGAATATCAGCCTGGTGGTAATTTTGTAAAGAAAGTGAAATCAACCCAAAATTGCATAGTGACATCCTCTCCCCTATTTAGACTAGAGAGTCGCTAGACTCACCTCATTGTCTTATTTCCTCACTCACGTTATATTTAGGGATAAACCCACTATAAAAAGTTAAAAAATTAAAATGTTATTTTCCCACCTACTATTATTCCTCAAATAACCCTTAATATATATATATATATATATATATATATATATAATTAGAGATAAACTTTTCTCTTAAAAAAAGAAAGGGATTTGTGTGTAGGTTTCGGAGACAACACATCAAGTTGGACGATTATCAGTGCCAGTTGCGACAAACATGTTTTACTTGAATTATTACCTCAACCTAATGAAAACGAATTCCAAGAATTCTCATAGGAAAACGTGAAACAAATTGCATCCTAACGTAATGCAAATTCAAATAAAAGGTCACAGAGCTATACTTCAATTGTACAATGTCGACAAATCAAGATGACCCACATAAAATTATCTTTTTTCTCTTCAACGGAAACATAATCATCTACTTCTTCCATAGAAACGTCATCTTCTAAGTTCATTCTTTTTGTTCTCTTTGAATGATTTTGCTTTTTCTGAATGAAAAGAGATGGGAATGATGAGCTAGGGTTTAAGAGAGACAAATCGTCTAAACATAGTGTGAGAGTTATCACTCCCAAACTTTTCTTTTTTATTTTTTTATAAAAAATAAAAAAAAAAAGTAACGCAAAAGGAGGTAACTAGGATCATTATTAGTCATTTTACAAATAGATAAATTTTGTAATTAAAAATTTCATAAAAAGATGGGTAGGAAGATAAGAAATATTGAGATGAGAATAACAGCTCCCTTAAACTAAAGTAATAATAGCCAAGTAGTCGAACATGAAAACACTCTCATCACAAAAAACTATGGGCTCCGTCGGATGACGTTAAAAGGTGGAAAAAAGGTATTGAGCTACTTATCACTCTCCCAGATTGCAGTCCTGCATTGGATGTCGCCTCGGTTGGTGTGACTTAAAAGGAAAATTAATAAAAATGATTTGAAAATTTTGAGTTTTAACAATAAAGATAAAATAAAGGATAAAATAAACAGTACCAGTTTGACTTTTTAATGTAAAAATGTGATTTTTTTGTTAAAGTAAACAGTACCGCGAGTTTTTCGTTAAAACCCCCTATTCTAAATGCATTGTTTTTAGGTACGGTTTATGGTCATGGGGAATATGTTTTGCACCGAATTACGAATTCATCGCCGTTATGATTTGAATGGTTGAACTATTGGAAGATTTACAGACAAAGATAAAATTGATGAGAATAACACATTGAAAGATCTCGATCTCACATTTGAATTTCATATGGACAAACTGTTGCGAGAAGCACTTTTTAAGTAAATCCTTCCGAGTTTTTATTGGTTGCGGTTTTTTGAATTTCATATATTGCATTTTACAAAATGTATTAGTGATTACCTGTGAGTGATTTTCATTGCTTAAGCATCCTTCTGGAACAACATTTTTTTTTGGGTAACAATCTCTCTGGAATAACTTCGTTGATCATAAGATTAATAAACTTATGCAATATAACATTAGCTTTTCGATCAAAATGGATTTGATATAAGAATTCTATTACGTTTCTACAATTTACGACGTCGTTCTACGTTTCAGTACTATATTTTTTCCTTCCGGGAACAACCTTGATATTCTTATGAAGTCTTAACGCTACATGTAGATCTACAATCATTAATACATAGTGTGTTCACATCTCGTAGATTTTGCTGCTTATCGATTATGCATGTGTCCCCAAAAAGAGAATGTTAATAAGAATTGGCTGAGTAAGCTCTTCCACATTTTAATCATCTCTTGGAAGCTTTCCTCCTCTTTGTTTTGCAAACAAATATCACTAGACTGCATGTTTCTACAATCTCAGCAAATTATCGATTATAGCCTTCTGTTGGGTCTACGTTTTAGAGCTCCCGAGGATCTGAAGGGATTTTCACAACCTCCTGCCACAACGCACAACTATGAGAGTTTACTTGCTAATGATGGTAAGCATATCTTTCTGATTACAAATACTTATCAAATGAACTTGTATTTGTTTTACGTATGTTTTGATTTCTTTTCTATTTAGTGTTGCGTATAGTTTTCCGATTAATGATTATTTTCCCTAGAAATAGTAAAGTCATACACTCAGAATAAATGCAGGAAAAGGATTGTAGGAAAAGAAAATCTGAGCAATTAATGACAACTCGGCAACGGGCCTAGTTCTTATTACAATTTAAAATTCGGGCCAACAGACTTTAGTACTGGTCGACATTTTGGGATTTGGAACATCCTCACTCCACTAGGGGGTGGAACATGTATCCTTATCATGTTATTGACATCTAGGCGGTTGACTAGCACTCAACGCTTTTTAGAATCTTGATTTTCATAACTTTGAAATGGCACGCACTTGGAAGAATGAAGAAATGGGAAAGAAACATAATGAAAATGACATTGAATGGAACAATGTTGTCTTTCCCTCCAGCCAAGCTTTTAATACCAACTGAATTCCCTTATGTCCTCGCATTTTACGTATTTCATATTTGAACTTATATTCCAATTTGAATAGGTGTGACTTTGCAAGGGGAGCTTTTGATTCCTCCTAAAGGTCTTCTACTGGTAACCCATGAACCTGGCTCTGTCAGTACTGCACCAGGTCCTCACATCAGAGGAAGTCGGTTGAAAGCTTATTCTCTCGGTGACAAAGAAGTCGATCTCTTACTCCCTGGTACAGGAAGGTACTTCTTTTGTTTGTACTTTACACTTACTATTTGCACTTTTGCGCTCAGAAATATTTTGAAGTTTGATGCCGTAAGCATTTGGATCTTCTGTTACCTTGGTATGAGTGACACGACACCCTAAAAGATTCATGATATACGGCCTAACCTTCTAATCAACTTTCATCTGATTTGGATAGTTATGCTTATGCGAGTAACTTAGTAGCACGGTCAAGCAATGGTAATTAGGGCTGGTTTGGTATTGCTGTACTTTGAAAAAAAACTGATTCTGCTGTGCTGTGAGAATAAGCAGCTGTGAAATAAAGCAGTAGAGTGTTTGGTAAACTTTTTTGTAAAAGTGCTTTTGAAAAAAAAAAAAGCAGTATTATAGTGTTTAGTAAACTTTTATGTAAAAGAGATGTGAAAAAAGCCAGTTTTTCAAAGCTGGGTTTTGCATCTTCTTGTTTTTGGCTTTTTTTCACCCAAAACTGTGAAAAAAAGCTGAAGCTGAATGTTTACCAAACACAAAAACAGATCCCAGGTTTTTTTTATACCAGCTTTTTTCAAAATCACCTCAGTACCAAACCAGGCCTTAGATTGCTGAAAACAAAGAAATTCATTGCTCAAAAACTGTTGCTGGATTCAGTGTTTCATTCATTGTTCGAGCATCACATAGTTATTGTCAGCTGAATCTTTCTCAGGTTAAGGGTGCAATTAGGCGTAAACATGCCGGCCCTGGCCAAACGTAAGCATGCACAGGAAGAGGTCGATTCAACAGAAGTAGAACTCTTTGAATTCTACCACGTGGTTCTTTATATGGGGATAATCGACATATTGCAGGAGTACAATGTGGAAAAGAAATTCGAGCATGCTTACAAATCGTTGAAGAATATTGACCCTCAACGCATTTCTACTGTCGAACCGGAGCTGTACGCTAAGCGTTTCATCAATTTCATGAAGAGTGTTTTCCCGGACCTGCCGTAACGATTTCTTACCTTTTTTCTGTTCATAGTCACTTGCGTAATCATTTGTTTGTAAAGTTGTATAATCTAAGATTTCAATGTATGAATAGCAATATTGAGTAAATAAAATCTGGAGTAAATTACGTTTTATCCCATCACGTTTGAGGTTAATTGCAACCGTTTACAACATTTTGAAAACATTTTAGTGTCATACATTACTTATCATTTCAACATTTGAGGTTAAATAATGAATGGAAACTATAGGGTTCATATTTGTACTTAAGTGGTTGACACCTTTGAGTCATGTGGAAAAATAATTTAAAAAATTTAATTTTTACTTTGGAAAAAAAAAAATCTATTGATAAAAAAGACTGTTCATCTTGTTCTTTCCATGTCACCGCAACCACCTCCATCTCCATCACCACTCCCATATCCACTTCTTTCTCCATCACCATCCCTATTTGAACTTTGAACAACAAGAAAAACAATCTCTGTAATAAAATTATAATTTGGTACCAAATTTTAAATTTACCACAATATGATATGTAGTTTTAAAAATTGGGAATCTTAACGAAACATTCATGGTACTGTTCACTTTTAACGTTAACGACATTTTTACCTTGAAAAGTCACTCTTGGTAATATTCAATTACACCTTTATTTTGTCATTTTCGTTAAAACTAAAGTTTTTGAAGACTTTTCATTAATTTTCCTTTAAAAATTAGGCATAAGAAATGACATATGAATGTGTCATCTTAAACAAAAATGCTACTCTTACCACTTATTTATACTATTATTTGTATCATCTTTCTAATAGAAAATAATTCACATACTTTGACGAGACTTACCTCTATTAAATAAAATACAAATTATAATAAAAATACGTGATAAACATAGTATTATATGTCTTGTCCAAAATTATTAAGAGAAGATGAGAGAATGACGGTCGAATAGTGAATGGTCGTGGGCCTGGGCCTTATAATTTTCCAAACCACACCAATGTGTGAGTGCATTTTAGCCCATTCTACAAAGAAATTTGAGCATCTCTTCGGCCGGTGCAATTATGCGGAAAACATAAAGCATTCTTTCCTTCTTTCCTTTTGTGCTTTTTTAGCATCTCTTTTTGATCGACACCGGTCTTTCTTGGAAGAAGATGCGAAAAACATAAAGCGTTCTTTCCTTTTTCCCTTTTCCTCCAATTTGTTGATCAATTGAGTATTTCTGTTCTTTAATTCCTCTTCATCTTTGATGCTCGATCATTGGTGACCAGGTGCGATCGATTGATGGCTGCTTCTTCTTCTTCTTCTCCATCTGGCCCTCAATGGAAATACGATGTGTTCATCAATTTCAGAGGGGAAGACACTCGCAAGGGCTTCGTCAGCCATCTTTACAGTGCTCTGCGTCAGAATCCAATCAACACCTTCATCGATGCCCAAGAGCTCAGAAAAGGCGACCACCTTTCCGAGCTTCTGACAGCTATTCGAGAGTCAAGGCTTTCGATTGTTGTTTTCTCTCAAAACTATGCTTCTTCCACTTGGTGCTTGAAAGAACTCGTGGAAATCTTGAAATGCAAGGCTACCCAGAAACAGATTGTACTCCCCATTTTCTACGAAGTTGATCCGTCTGATGTTCGTAAACTCAAGGGAAGATTCGCGGAAGCTTTTGATCAGCACGATCACGATTCTAACGCCAAAATGGAAGAGGTTCGGAGCTGGAGATCCGCTCTTACAACTGCCACCAGTTTATCCGGCTGGGATTCGCGAAACTATAAGTATATTCTCTTTTGTTTTAGTTTCCTATTAATTTTGAGATTTTGTAGGGTTTAGGGGTTATTGTTTTAAGTTTTTAGTTTTCATTTTTCATTTTTCTTTTAAAACTAGCAGATGAAAACTTGTTATTTGGTGTTGTTAATATTATTATTTTTTTAATTTGACAGGGATGATGCAAAGCTTATTGAGGACATTGTGGAAGATGTTTTTAAAAAATTGATCCACATCTCATCAACACCACGCAAAGATAATGGCTTGGTTGAAATGGATTCTCATATGCACCAAATGCATTTACGATTACATCCTAATCCTCCTGGGGTGGAGTTGGATGGTGTTCGCGTTGTAGGAATATGGGGAATGGGTGGTTTAGGCAAAACAACCATCGCTAGAGCTGTTTACGAAGAAATCGCTTGTCGATTTGAAGCAGGTTGCTTTCTTGAAAATGTCAAGGAGGGTTTCATGAAGTATGACGTACTATATATGCAGAAACTTCTTCTATCTAGTATCTCGGACAACAAGGTGCGGCGTTCCGACATATTGAAAAATGGTTTCGAGGTGATGTTAAAAAGCCTTGGTCACAGAAAAGTTCTTGTTGTTGTTGATGATGTAGACAAATTAGCCCAAATTGAAGCCTTACTCGGAAAGGAACATTCTTTTGGTGGTGGAAGTAGAATCATTATAACAACTAGGAATGTGCAATTACTAAGTGGAGCTAATTCGATATATAGCCCCAAGGTTTTCAATGATGCTGGAGCTCTACAACTCTTTGAGCGGCACGCCTTCAGAACAAAGCAATCCACCAAAGATTATGATAATCTTTCGAGGCGTGTCATACAATATGCTCAAGGTCTGCCTTTAGCACTCAAAGTCCTGGGAGCTTGTCTTCATAAAAAAACTGTACGCGAGTGGGAAGATGTGTTAGAAAAAATAAGGAAAATCCCACAAGGGGAAATTCATGATGTGCTTAAAACAAGCTTCGATGGACTAGATGATGCAGAGAGGGCCATCTTTCTAGATATTGCATGTTTCCTTAAAGGAATGCAAAAAGACCGTGCAATTGAAATTCTGGACGGTTGTGGTTTCTATCCTCATCCTGGAATAAGAGTTCTAATCGATCGAGCTCTCATAACTGTCTCATGGTGGGGGACACTGGAGATGCATGATTCACTACAGGAAATGGGTAGGGAAATAGTTCGCCAAGAATCTATCAAAGAGCCAGGGAGACGAAGCAGGTTGTGGAGTTATGGAGATGTTCATCATGTGCTAACTCAAAATACGGTGAGAAATCATTTTCTTATGCAATGTTTAGTAGAAAGCTTCAACTTTTGACCAAAATCTATTTCTTACGCCTGTTTGGTAACAATTTTTGTTTACAATTTTAAATTTTTAGTTTTGATTTTTTTAATAATTAAAATTGAAAACGATTACCAAACAATTTATGTGTTTTCAATTTTCAGATTTCTAAAAAAATAATTAAAATAAAACTTAAAAACTGAAAACGAAATGATTATAAAACGGCTCCTTAAGAAACAAGCATTAACTTCATAATCTAAACAAAGGTTCTCTGTTTTTTCCTTCACTTTGATTTGCACAGGGTACAGAAGCAGTTGAAAGCATAATCCTGGATTTGTCGAACTCAGATGAGGTATGCTTAAATGCTGAAGCTTTTGATAGTATGACTCAACTAAGACTTCTCAGGATCAGTCATTCTTACGGCAAACAACACCTGATTGGGCACTTAAAGTTTCTTTCTCATGAGTTGAGGTGTCTTTCCTGGCCTGGATCCCTCCTTAGGTCTTTGCCATCCAACTTTCAATTCAAAAATCTTGTTGACCTTGACATGCAATGTAGTTGCATTGAACAACTTTGGGAAGGAACGCAGGTACCTACAATCACCATTTACATTTATATGTCTCTTTTAAATGTTTGGGTTCTGATCGAGATGTCTTATGAAGTAATGCATGTTTTCATGAATGTTTTAACAGATGCTGGGAAAGTTGAAATTCATCAATTTAAGTTCTTGTGAATACCTTAAGGAAACCCCTGACTTCACAAAGGTGCCAAATCTTGAGAGGCTAATTTGTGCAGGTTGTATAAGTTTGGTTGAGGTTCACCCATCTATTTTGACTCTTACAAACCTTGTTTTATTGAATCTGAGTGGGTGCAACAAACTTACGATTCTAGCCAGCAGCATTCGTATGCAATCTCTTGAAACCCTTGATCTGTCTAGGTGCTCGAGTCTTGAGATGTTTCCAGAGATTTTAGAAGTTATGGAGGAACTACAGGAGCTTAATTTATCTCAGTCAAAAATTAAAGAACTGTCCTCGTCAATTAATAATCTCACGGGGTTGAGATATTTGAAACTAAAAGATTGCAAGGAACTGAAGAGCCTTCCTAGCATTTGTATGAAATCTCTCAAAACCCTTGATCTTTCTGGCTGCTCGAGTCTTGAGATGTTTCCAGAGATTTTAGAAGTTATGGAGGAACTACAGGAGCTTAATTTATCTCAGTCAAAAATTAAAGAACTGTCCTCGTCAATTAATAATCTCACGGGGTTGAGATATTTGAAACTAAAAGATTGCAAGGAACTGAAGAGCCTTCCTAGCATTTGTATGAAATCTCTCAAAACCCTTCATCTTTCTGGCTGCTCGAGTCTTGAGATGTTTCCAGAGATTTTAGAAGTTATGGAGGAACTACAGGAGCTTAATTTATCTCAGTCAAAAATTAAAGAACTGCCCTCGTCAATTAATAATCTCACGGGGTTGAGATATTTGAAACTAGAAGATTGCAAGGAACTTAAGAGCCTTCCTAGCATTCGTATGAAATCTCTTGAAACCCTTGATCTTTCTGGCTGCTCGAGTCTTGAGATGTTTCCAGAGATTTTAGAAGTTATGGAGGAACTACCAAAGCTTAATTTATCCAGGTTAAAAATTAAAGAATTGCCCTCATCAATTAATAATCTCACGGGGTTGAGATATTTGGACCTAAAAGATTGCAAGGAACTCAAGAGTCTTCCAAGCGTCATTCATATGAGATCTCTCGAAACCCTTGATCTATCTGGCTGCTCGAGTCTTGAGATGTTTCCAGAGATTTTAGAAGTTATGGAGGAACTACAAAAGGTAGATATATCTGGGTCAAAAATTAAAGAATTACCCTCGTCAATTAATAATCTCACGGGGTTGAGATATTTGAACCTAAAAGATTGCAAGGAACTCAAGAGCCTTCCAAGCTTCATTCATATGAGATCTCTCACAACCCTTGATCTTTCTGGCTGCTCGAGTCTTGAGACGTTTCCAGAGATTTTAGAAGTTATGGAGGAACTATTAGGGCTTGATTTATCCGGATCAAAAATTAAGGAACTGCCCTCGTCAATTAATAATCTCACGGAATTGAGATGTTTGAACCTAAAAGATTGCAAGGAACTCAAGAGTCTTCCAAGCATCATTCATATGAGATATCTCATAATCCTTGATCTTTCTGGCTGCTCCAATCTCGAGATGTTTCCAGAGATTTTAGAAGTTATAGGGGAACTACCATACCTTAATTTATCTGGGTCAAAAATTAAAGAACTACCCTCGTCAATTAATAATCTCAGGGGATTGGGATATTTGAACCTAAAAGATTGCAAGGAACTCAAGAGTCTGCCAAGTAGCATTTGTCAACTTAAATCCCTATATTATCTCTCTCTTTCTAGTTGTTCAAAATTTGAGGTGTTTCCAAGCATTGAAGAAAATATGGAAGGATTAAGAGCGCTTCATTTGGATGGAACATCTATCAGAGAGCTTCCCCCCTCGATTGAACGGCTTCAGGGGCTTATGTTATTAAATCTGGGAAACTGCGAAAGCCTTGTACATCTTCCCAACACTTTCTGTAATTTGGCGCGCCTTGCAGCTGTCAATCTCAATGGATGCACAAATCTTTCTCAATTTCCCGTCAACTATGAGGATTTAGCCCGCTTGTGGTATTCTGTAGTAGATTCTGGAATGGGCGTGCTGTAATGGGCATCCACTACAGGGCTCTGTCTTGGCTGGGGTTCCTCTCCGCTCCAACCCCCAATTTATAGGTAATCAAAATTCAAACAGAATATCTCTACATGTGGAATACATTTGTTGCCGATCTTTTTGTGTTTGGCGGGTTTTAATTGCTTATGTGCTGCTTTTCTTATACTTTTGATTTGTGCTTGTGCAGAAACTGTGAAGATATTTCTCTGTCATTTCCCGTTGCAAATTTGGGTGAAAGGTAGTTTGCATTTCCTTTTATCTTAACATTTCTATATCTGCAAATTACAGTGGATGAGCCCTCTGAATTTGTGTAAATGAAGTCTTTCTCGCCAAGTGAAACTGAATTTGCATTTTCAACAAAGCGAACATCATTCACCCCGCGACATAACAGTGAATCCATTTTCTGTAAGCGGGAATCCATTCCAACCAAGCCATTCTTTTCACTTAATGAGATGTGGAGCAATTTCTTAAAAATATCATCCACAATCAACTCAGTAGACTCGATTTTGAATTAATTAAGTTTCTGCCATTGTCTGTGCATGGGTTGTGCTTCGCCCATAACAGCCGGTTGGGCTGTTGTTTTTGGGGCCGAATGGTGGGGGCGTGATTTTGGGGGAGAGAGGAAAGGGGGTTAGATGCAGAGATTTTGGGGAGAGAGGAGAGGGGTTTGGTCACAGAGAGTGGGTTCATGATTTGGGGGATTGCAATCCGATCTGTCCTATTTCTCAGTACACCCACCTCCCCTCTCAAGTCTCTAGCTTTAGCCAGCAGCAACCCAGCCAAACTAACCCAAACCCTCAAATGGGCAGCCCACCGGAACCCATCACCATCCATCCCCATTTTCACCGCCTACACCACGGGTCCCCTGACCCACCGTCCCTTCACCGCCTCTGCACCCAAACCAACGTCCAAATGCACTCTCTTGCTTTGTTTTTGGAATTCATTTTTAAAATTGATATCTTTTTTGCAGCTGCTGGAAAGAGTTCGCATGAAAATTTCTCTTCTGGGAGTTATGAAGGAGTTGGGGAGGAGGAACAGAGTATTCAGCAGCTGAGATTCAAAGCTGATTTGGTTTCCTTCTCAAGTGTTTCATCAAGGAAGAAGATGGTCAGTTAGTTCTTTATTTTTCGAGAAAATAATATAAAATTATGATTTGAAGAATTTTTGGGAAATTTTTG
Source organism: Pyrus communis (assembly GCF_041283825.1). Taxonomy (NCBI): domain Eukaryota; kingdom Viridiplantae; phylum Streptophyta; class Magnoliopsida; order Rosales; family Rosaceae; genus Pyrus; species Pyrus communis. The sequence continues at coordinate 1,327,028 of NC_142572.1, forward strand.
AGTTTTGAGCTTATGAATTCATTTTGCAGAAACCAAATGAACCCAAGATCTGGATTCCGAAATCTTCAGGACCTGTAGAAGAGGAAGGGTCATTGAGATTATTCTTAGTGCATGCTGAAAGCGTCTCAACAAAACATTACGCTGTTGATTTAATCATCAACTAGTTGTGGTCTGAATTCTTTCTTATTAAATTCAACTGGTATTTTACCCATATTTAGATCTGTATGTGCATCATTCGTTTTTGAGGTCTCTCTAATCCCATAATCTTTTTTGCCAAATCCTTTCAGTAAATTAGCATGTCAAATTCATAGGAATTTAGGAATTAATGCACGCTTGTTGATCTTTTCTCGAAAGCATATTCACTGAGTACACAACCTGCATAATACAGGCTTATATATACAGGCTTAGGAAGATATCAGAATTTATGTTTGGGAATGAGCTTCCTGCCAAAAGAGAGGTAATTGTCTTGTATCTTCTTCTCTCGTTGTGTTTATATTTATTTTTCCTGAGTTGTGTTCGAATTTGACAAACAAGAACTACAAAGGCAGGTAAGAATATCCCGCGATCCATTGGTGGTTGAAGAATTAATTGGCCGTATATCTTGGATTGTAGCTTTTTCATTTCGGAAACATGTGAGACTTTATGCATCATGTATATTTGTGCAATTTATATCCCTTATATATTTGTTGTACAAAATATTAGTTCACTTACAATTTAATTCTATTCATTGTTGTCGTGTCTTTTCAGGGTAAACAGTTAATATTGAAGTCTATTGATACTGCAATTTAATTCTATTCAATAGCACTTTTAGTTATTTCTGCTCAAATTTTGGTATCTAGAAACGCTTTTAGCCTTACCAATTTAATTCTATTCAATAGCACTTTTAGTTGTTTTGTTCAACATGGCATATTGCTCTTTAATATTTATGTGTATTTGTTAAAAATTGAATCAATTGATTAGGATGAGAAATTCAGTTTCTGGTTTTGTTCCATAAGGACCCTGGTTGGTCATTTATATCTCTCTGTGAATTCTGCAGTGAAATTAAGGAGAGGATTAAGAAGACCAAGTAAAGAAGAGGCATGGTTTTGCAATCTATGACTGCGATTGTGACAAAGCTTTTTGAGGGGTTGGGTTTGTTCGTTTTGGCGTCATCGTCCCCATCTGAGCAAATCCATGCTCAGAAATCAGAGATGAGAGCCCCAAGACCATTGCCTACACCGCCGTCTCAGAAAAGCTGAGCCCAGATCTCATGAGATTCAAGCTCCACACGAGCAGATCCAAAGGCCAAACCTCGAATCTTGGAGTTGGCACACCCAGAGGTAAAAATTTCTCATCCTCTCTCTTCAATTTCATATATGTTGTTAGATTAAAAGGGAAAATATTAGAACAAACTCATGCACTGAATCATGATTGAAAATTAAAATGTGCATTTCTTTCGAATGTGAGGCAGGTTTGGGTTTGGCATGGTAAGTAATTTTTTTTCGAAAGTTGAGATATATCTATCATTGATGATTGGTTTTGAAGTTAAAAGTTCTCAGTAGTTTGCTTTTGTTTGGTATCAGGCAAAGCCTTGAGTAATTTTCTGTTATACGTATGCTTTTGTTTGATATCACCCATATAACATTATTCTATGGTTTGTTTTTTAAATGAATTAGGAGATTTAGAAGGTCTATTTATTTGTTTCATTTCTCTCATTTTGAGTCTTCTTCTGTCCGTATGTTCTTTGTTCGAAGGTCGGTTGGCTGTTTTCTTTTTCTGTGTTTTTATTTGTTGTTTTCAATTTTTTAATCTGTGACTCTGTTGATTTACACCCTTTGTTGTTTTCAATTTGTTAATGTCTTCACTGCACCATTTGCGGAATCCAGTAATCCCCGGTAAGAACAATAAAGGTAAACATCACTAGCATTCGCTAAAATTTTGTGCATATATCGATGGGATACTAATAAATGTAAACATCCGTGTTGTTAATTTCTTAATGGTTCAGTTACTTTAATTTATTTATTCATTATGTTGTTGATTCGTAATTTATCACTACAAGAAAGTTATTTTGTATTTTTTTTTCTTCACATTTCAATATCTGAGTTATAACAAAAACCCATATTCTTCCCAGGAGAAACATTCACTGATGTTGTTGGTGTGCCAGAAGTACTACGGAAGCACTATGGTGAGTTATTTTCTTATAATAAATTTAGCTTTTTTTTTTTTGCTCCTATTTTAGATTGTGCCAGCCATTTTGTTTGAAATTTTGTTTTCTTGTTGGTGAGTTATGAGGGGTGAAATTTTGTTTGCTTAGAACGTATATCTGCTTCTTTTGCTATGCAAAAATTGGCGGTGTTGCTAAGTTTCTGATTCTTTTATTGCATTTGCAGACGATAAACCATATTGAGAGTGGAGGAATCAACTTCTTTTGAGCTGGTCATCTTGGAGTACATTTTTACCAACTTGGTAGACAATATGGAAATTCATGGACTCTTTCTTGCCCCTTGTGAAATTGTCTTTGTTAATTACATGACAAATTTTTCAACCCACCGCGTCGCAGTGAGGGGTCAAAGCACCACAATTCTGGGGATGCTATTGTAAAATAGGAGTTATATTTTGAACAAACTCTATGTATGTATATAATATCGGTGTAGATGGTGAAACTAACAACTGCTATATGTTTTATGTAAATAGCTTTCACATATATGTTTATGATCTATTTTTAATCCCGTTGCAACGTGCGAGCTAAACTTCTAGTTCTCTCTATTTGCTAAGGAATAGCAATCTTATCAAGCTACATTTGGTACTCGAAAGGATTCTTGCTCTCGGTCAGTGTTGGATGGGACGGAATCTGATGTCGCCATCAAGGAGCTTCAGATTTGGACTGACTCCATCGAGTTTCTGAAGTTGGAGGGACATTCTCGGGGAATTTGTCTGTCGGCCTCGGCTGCCGCTGCCGGGTCCGTTGGCTTCCCTGAATTGCGGCAAGATCGTCTATGGCTGACGTCGCCTCCACCGACCCCTCTTTCCCTCCTCCCTTGTCAGTCTTCACTCACACAAGCTTTCCCATCTCTCCTCCTCCATCAGCACGTGTCACAAGTTGGCAACCACGTCAGCGTAAATGTGGAACTCATTGTCAATATGTCATCATTTAACATAGATTTTTTAACAGCTGTATGAAATTTAAAATAAGCAATATTATAATGTATGAGATTGAAATGTTTTAAGGATCGATGTAAGACATTATAATTGTACTCAAACCTGAGGAATAAAATGTAATTAACCCTAAAATCTATTTGTTTTACCAAGTGTATTGGCCATTTAAGTTTTTGTGACGATGACGGATGAGTAGCCCATCCCATTAGTGCCAAGTATTTTACAGCTGGAATTTTGCTAATGTCGGTCACCCATGCACACGTGGACATTCCCTTGATAGAGTTTAGATCTCATCCAAGACACTTTAAAAAAAAAACCTCTAGATGAGCGACTGAATCGTAAAACAATTTTTAAATTTAATATTTAATTAACTATCAATAAAAGTAGGTCATAAGTTCCTTAATATTAAAGAATAAAAACGGATTTCAATCCTTTTCCAATTCAGAGACAAAATACAAATTTTTAACATGAGCCAGTACACCACATTATAACACGTGTGGTATCAACTCGTGTGCCGAGCACTAACAAATCTCTCCCCACTTGCGAAAGGAAGTGACCAAATCTTTAAAAACCACAGACGCTACAGGTATGCAATCAACCGCCGAGTGGAGACTGACTACAAATCAAACAATTAAGTGTGCTGAGGTGCTGAAGAACATAGGGGAACACATTTGGATGAAATCATGAGAGAGAGAGAGAGAGAGAGAGAGAGGGGGGGGGGGGGTGGTGGTGGGTGTTGGAATCGCTCACGTTCGAAAACAAAAACCCCACAAACAACATTGCAACTGGTTGCCGGATTAAGCCTAGCGGAGTTCCTGGCAATCTAAATAATACATGATGAATGCCGCAACTTTGACAGTTGGAGAATTGATCATATTAGAACACCAAAAACTGTATAGACCAAAAATATTCTTAGGTTACAAGTACAAGCGCGGCAATCAAGTCAGGGACGGACATAGTCAAAAGGAACCGGGCGGAGTTCCACAAAAAATACACTATTTGGATCCGAGTGCAAATGACAATTTTGGCCGACCCAACAATTTCATTTGGTTGAACCGTGCTTCCTCCTCCTCTTGTTTCTTCCTTCGCAACGCCTCTTCTTTTTGTCTCTGGAGTTCTTCCAGCTCCCTGCATCTCTCCTCCTCCCTCCGCTGCTGCTCCAAAGCCTCCCTTCTTTGAGCTTCTTCCACTCTCCTCCGGTTCTCTTCAAGCATCCCTTCCAGCTCTTCTTCTTCTCTTCGAGCTTGTTCCTGTAGGACACACATAACTTACTTTGATTGTTCCACTAGTATAGAGGGAGGAAAAGCAGGTGCATACTAAAAATATCATCCCATCTGGAATTGTGATTGTTTAAAATAATTACACAGCCGAGCAATGCTATGTCTAGGTCTTAGATGCTCGCCGCCCCCAATATCTAGGTCTTCTAGCACCAGCACTCTTTGTAGATGAATAATACATACTTACGGTAATGATTTACTATTATCTTAACGACACTTATTGTGTTTACTTATACCATATCTGCTATTTTACTTTTCCCCGAACAGAGCAATTGTTCCTAACATAATAACTATAAGGACGAATGGTAACAATAACAACAATAGTATTTTCAAGAAAACAGAAGATGTGTATCCAACAATCCCCCGAATGGTAAAAGCACATCAAGACTCAAAAGTGTGCCTCTGTAACAAGAGAAAATGAGATGTCGGAGGCAACATGGTAGCCTAAATATTACCTCCTTACGCCTAGCCTCAACCAGAGCTGCTTCCTTTTCTTTCTCAAGTTGCACTGCCACTTCGGTAAGAAGCTTCTTCCGTCCTTCGACAAACTGCCTCTGTATTTCCACTTTAATCTCATCAGAGTTTAAGCTCTCCTCAACCTTCCTACGAATTGCTTCTTTCACTCTCCTTGAAGTCTCTTCTTCAAGCAGTTTCAATTCTGCTTCCGGTTGCCGCCTAAGAGTACAAGCAAAAAAGTTAAGCAATAAAGTGGTCTCTAATATAAAGAGCGAAACTGCCGCCTGAGTACATATAAAATGCCAATTAATGTATACTGATTCCTTTTTTTACCCCGCCCCTTCTTTCTCGTCATTATCTGACTGAATAAATAGCAAACTAGCCTTCATGAGGACAAAGGTACTATTGATATGCTTATACTTTTTTAAGGCATACCTCTAATGTATTCTGATCCAAACAAATGAGTTTCAAAACTGGTGAACAGTAGATAAACGATGCACCCATTTTGATCATCAAATACACAAGTCGAACTAAAGCAGTATCATCCTTCAGAAAATCCTGTGCAGGAGAATGTCAAGTAAACCTGCTGCATTTTTAATGTCAAGTAAACCTGCTGCATTTTTAAAGCTAATTATCGAGTTACTTCGAATTTGAATTAAATGCATTCTTGACATATGATAAGACTATAGTTTTACAATACATGGCCCAAGTGCAGTGCGTCTTGAGTGTGATAAGCACTAAAGCAATAACAAGACATTGGAAAACATTCACATGACAGAAACGGCAGTTCAAGACTGATGGAGAACTACGGTTGCCAAATGGCAAAATGGAGTAAGATCAGAAGCCAACAAAGTCCAAACCTTAAGGAACAGACAGTGCACTAAATGATTTGGTAAACAAAAGTTAACCAGGACTTTCCACCAACACTCAACCCAACTGTTGCGTGGCTCAGCTTCTTAAGTTAGACACAACAGGTACTTCTAAAGGATCTCCAAACACTAAGGTCTACCATATGGTTGGTTTTGTTCACCAAATTAACTGACTATATATTTCTGGATACTCCAAAAACGAAATTATGCAGGAAGATGATAGTGTCCTGAAGAAGCATATGCCTCGAAGAGTAACTGAAAGTAAACAGGCTATAACCAATGATTTGTGGATGTGACAATAAGTATCTTGTGTTGACAGGACAAAGTGTGCTCTAACGCTTCCACTCATCAAATTTACACAAGAGGTGCATTTTTTCTTGATAAACCACTAAATTCTGTACATATCTTATTGATTAGCTTTCACATAACCAGACCACCTCAGCCCAATTGTAATCCCCATCGAACTACAATTGTGTAGAGAAGTACATTTCTACTCAACCTAGTCCCGACGTTCTTAAGAGGCCTTTGACTGCATTACTTACCATCATAAGAACATTAACAATAGTTAGATTCAGAATAGCTGCCTCTGGGATCAACTGCATACAATCTGGAAGTCTAACTCAATTTCATATTATTAACTTCTGAAATCAAGAAATAACTGCAACCAAACTGAGGGATTCCCAGAATAAATTTAGACAAATTCCAACTCACATTGGAAATCCGGTGGAATAATCTTTAGAGGTTAGCTGATGAAGAAATCCATAGCAAGGTCTAACAAACATGCTCAAACACAAATTTTCCTTTCTTTAAACACAATTGCAAGCCTCGTATCACTGAATAGTATCGTAAAGCATTGGATTTTGATACCTCTTCAGTATTGTGGTTTTGGAGATTTGGTTCACACTCCACTATTGAAGCTGATATTCTTTACAAATTAAAAAAAGTTGTGTGCATCTCAATTTTGCATACGTAAACAGCAGCCATACTTAATTTAATTTTCCGAGAAAGTACTGTATAAAACTTAAATGTTAACAAACAAGCATGTTCCATAGAGATGTCTAGTAGGCTAATTCAAACATGAACCCGAGGTTCTTTCCCTTATGTTAATTACACTATCGTTTCAATGAACTAAACACAATAGTAAGCATCCAAAACAAATACAGTAATTTTCAGGAGGGCTACTATTCATGTAGAAATCAAAACTCATAAATTTGTGGGTAACAATGAAAACAGTCCCACATTGTAAGCGCATTAGTCAGGAAAGAATTAAAACTGTTAGTCTACTCTAAAGATGATAAAAAAGGTCATAAAAAAACTGATATCATAAAAGAACTGATGTTAAGTGATTGTTATACCTTTTATTCTCTTCTTCTTCTTCTTCTTCCTTTCTCAAATTCTCACTGGCATTTTTCTGCTCCAACAATCCAAGACTTGAACTAGAAGATTTACAAATAGGAGACAAGGAGGAGCTCCTACTTCTTTGCCTCTTATAGCGCTTCAAAACTGGAGAACGACTTTTACGGCGTCGTGGGGTTGGAGAACGACTTTTATGATGTCTTGGGGTTGGAGAACGACTTTTATGACATCTTGGGATTGGAGAACGACTTTTACGATGTCTTGGAGTCGGAGAACGATTTCTTCGGCGCTTAGGGGTAATTGAACGACTTTTCCGTCTGTATACTAAAAACATAGCTATTAGCAACGGCAATTAAAACTGGACATGACTACACATAATCAATAACTATCAAGTCAGTCCACCATGTAGCACAAAATATATAGAAACATGTACGGTTACCTCATACATTGTTAAGTATAACCTTTGTGTGCTCCATCTTTTATCACATGAAGAAGCAAAGGTCACAATCGAGCAACAAAAGGAAATCCAACAACAACCATCACCTGCTCACTTCCCATTTGACAGGAAGCATCTGAATTCTTTTAAATTCTTAGGAAGAGCATGCAACCTTATATCACTCTGGGAACTCTATATTTTAATCCATAATTTCATACTAGACTCTTATCCAATTATTTATAAAGAATCAAGAACCAATGTATTTTTTCCAAAGGTCGCATGTCCATCAATGTTAGATCCAAAATGAGCCAATCATCAGATTTTATGACAACGTCAGCAATTCTTTGTCATTAGCATGACAGCAACAAAACCTACAAACCACAACTGTAGTTGAAGATGGGAAAAGAAAACTCAGAACAGAAAATGTCAAAGCATACCAAGCCCAGGCAATGGAACTACTAATTCCTGTCCACTTGAAGGTGTGAGGGAAAACGGTCAAATATTAGCAATTAGCATCCAGAATATGGACTCAAAGCGATATTTCATGAGAATGGCCCTTTTAGCTGTGACCTCAACATCAACATAATAGGTTCCAGGTAAACTTGAATGCACATATTCATTTTCTATAAAAACAGATTTACAAGACTTCATGATTGGGAAATGAAACAATGTTCTAAACGAAACTAATCCAAGTGTTCCAAGCGAAAAAATCTGACAGCCATTACCAAATTCCTTGATCAGATATCTAACAAATTACATACATCTGTCTCTTGTAACATGCAAGTCTACAAGTAAATAGCATTCCCACTGGACATAAAAATGTACCACCAGACCTAAAAAGAAGGATAAGAAGATGCGTACATTAAATTCAAACATTATGTAAACCAAATCACATCAGCGATATGCGACACTTCAATCTTTCCAGCAATTGATTGAGAATCAGTTAAATTATCGCAATAAAGCCGGAATATTAACTGGATCACCTGCTATAAGAATACAAGGAATATGGAGACCGGCTTCTGTCTCTGCGGCTTCTCCTGCTAGACCTATACCCCACTGGAGATGGCAAACGCCTTCGCCTATAAGAAGGTGATCTTGATTGTGACCGTGCCAAGTCACGAGGCATCCTTCCACCTCAACTTAAAGACTACTAGGAATATTTCTTAGAATGAAACTTGTACACTAACAACAATTTTTCCTACTTTGCCCTATAAAAACCAAAACAAATCAATCATTCACCGTTCGTTTGCAGCTGAGAATCTGTCAAATGATCAATTAAGCAATAAAAACAACAATTCTTAACAGTTTGGTTGCAGCTGAGAAACAGGCAGAAAATTTAATGAATATACAAAATTTGTCATGTAAATAATTAAGCAGAATGCTGAAAATACAGCAGATCAAAATTAATAACGACCCCAAGCCAACAAGGCTCCCGCTTTGCGAGGGTCAGGGGAACATAGACTGACCTTGTTTGCAAAGAGGCTGTTTCCACAAAAACCACAAATCAATAAGCATAAATTAAACAATGGTGTCTGATTTTTAAGGGCTAATTAGGAACTGAATTATCAGCGAAGAACAATCCAGTAAATCATACATAATTAATAAATAAAAATTGAATATTCTACTGACAATTTAATCGCCGAGAAACTGCAAAATTAAACATCTCCATGGAACTAAAAAAATAAAAAAAATAAAAATCGGTTTGTTCATTGATTTTGTGATGGGGAAAAATTAGAAATATACCTGTGAAGCACAGAGCACAGCAGATGGTACCTACGACAAGAGAGCAATCAGGGAGATCGGAAACCGCCGAGCTCCGCCTTGAACGAAACCCTAACACCTAACAGAGGCAGTATTGTAATTTGGTGCGACAGACAGACGGACGGAGATTTTGATAAATTTGGTATTTTGATAAAATGTTGGGCCTCGGATGAAAATACGAAAGACGGAGAGGGCTTTTTCTAAAAATATACTCATAAAATTCAAAATAAATAATAATAAAACATGACAAACCATAAACCCCTGCGCACCACCACCACCTCCTAAATCGGCAGCCCCGCCGCATCAACATTCAGGGTCCCATCACGGTCGCCAACCATCGCAGCACCACCACCACCCCAACTACCACACCTCCACCCATCTAACCTTCCCCTCTACACGATCTCTCTTTCTTTCTGTATATCTCTCTTTCGCTCTCTACCAAAGCTCGAAAGTTTGAGTGATGGGGAAGCCAGGTTCACGGTAAGACCTTATCACCATGCAGCGCAACCCATTCTCTCTCTCTCTCTCTCTCTCTCTCTCTCTCTCTCTCTCTCTCTCTCTGAGTTTTAATTTATGGGTGCAGATCAGAATCGTCGACCAAAGCCGACCGCAAGTTCGAAAAGAAGCTCGAATTTTATGCTAGTAAGTTTGGATTTTCTGTGTCTCTCGAAAATGAATCGTATCAGTAAATATCGATACAGATTTTGATCCCCAATTAGTTTCTCTCTGAAGGATGATTGCTTTTCGATATATAGCTTTTCCGAAAATTTAATTTTGTCAATGAACAATGCAGAGGTTAGAGATGCAGTTTCTTCCTTGGGTGTACAGAAGGCTATTGTTAAGGTGAGGATCTCCAATTCAACTTTCGCTTTGTTTGACGAAATACCAATGCTTTTCCGGTATTATCACCGGAGTTTTTGTGCTACATAATTTTTCTTGGTAGTTTAGATATGTCATTTGATGAGGTGATATTGGAGGAGGTCTGCAATGGCGGAAGATGTATTTGAGTTTTTAGACTTCAGAGCAATTAATTGGCGGTGACATAATGTTTAATGTTCATGGTTTTCCGGTTGGTTGCTTTGAGCTCATTTTTAGGTATTGGTTGTTTGTCTATGGTATTCTCAATCGAATTTGAGGCTACGTTGATGTGGAGGATTAGACTATAAGAAATTGGAATAGTTAGATGACTGGATTTTATGTGCAATCAAGGAAGAGTATGAAATGTTGTGTTTTTATATGGAGGATTAAAATGGATTAATCATAAGAGGTTGATGACTGAATCATATCCGTACTAATCCCACCATTTTCAAGGCAATTAATGGGCAAAAGCTTTAGGCATCAACCTCTTAGGAATATTCCATCGTAATTCTCCATGTTAGACTACCACATCCACGTTCTTCCTTGATACACACATGGAATCTAGTCAGTTAGCTATACCACATCCATATTCCTCCTTGAATGCACATGAAATCTAGTCATTTAGCTAGTCTAATCTAGTTCTCATTTCCAACATGGCATGAGAGGAATATGTTTCGTTGTATTTTTTGTTATTATTTGTGAGAGTGGGAGAGAATGCGAGTTATCAACACTGGTGGTTACTCGTGGTGTGGGTGTGGATGTTGGTGTGGGTTGATCAAGATCATTGAGTGAAACAGAATGAGAAGCTACACTATGAAAATACACATAGGATGTGTTTATTTAACAATGCTTCATGGAGAGGGGCACAAAAGTAATTACATAGGAAGTTCCTTTCAAGTTTGGAGGGAGAGAGACAGTAATCAAAAGTCATGTTTGTTGTCCATTATCAAAACCTGGGTCTGGGAAGTTTAAAACTTCGCAGCTTTATTTGGCCTCCCACTCATGGAACCTGAGCGAGTTTCAGCCCTATTTGTAGTGGACAAAAAGACGAGTAACATTTTTGATTAATCAAGGATTGGCAAGAGGGGACTAGTGACAGGGACTCTTCCGAGTTCTCTTGGGATCGAAGGGGTGATCACCCATTTGGCGTCAACACATATCAAGTTGCGAGAAAGCATCCTTAGTACCTTACACCATCTATTGATGGGTGACAATGAAGGTGCAGGAGGGTTGCTGACTTTGCACATGTTCCCTTTGGTTTCAAACAAAAGTATGGAAACACCTAAGCTCTTCTGCAAAAACTAGGTTCTTTCACAAGAATGGGGTTTAGCAACAAACAAAAAAGAATACACATTAGTGGGGTCTTGCATTTCGTTTTCCTGGGCAACTTAAAGCTTAGTACGGACTGCATATTGGGGCCAGACAAGGGATGATAGGATGTCTTCTGGCCTATTTTCAGTGTACAGGGATTTTGATCCCATTTTTAAAGGTTCAAAATGGGCCCAACGAAAACCCAACACCAAGCTGCTTCGTACGGTTTATAAGAGTTGAAACCCTTCCCAATCTTTAAACCTTCAACTTGTGTAAACTGATGAGGAAAAAGTTACCACAGCAGTGATTTTGAAAACCATGGTTGCTCTATATGAACTTGAAGTAGCTTAAGGCAGGAAAAAGGCAGTACTAAATTTCTAGAAATTCTGGATTTTTCTCTTCAAATATTCCCCCACCCCAAACAAAATGCTGTATCAAACTTCGACTTGGCATTTTGTTTTTCGGTCAAAACTTGGCATTTTGTTTGTTGCGATAACAATTGTTTTCTGGATTTTTTTTTTTTTTTATTCTGTATGTTACTGCTATATCTTGAACCCTTATCATTATGTTTTAGCTTTCTTTTACAATGCGTTGTATGGTAATGAGTTAACTTTATTTTTTACCAGAAGAAGAAACTACGTAGTCGACAGAAGAAACTGAAAGCATATGATCTCTCTTCTTTCTCAGAATTCCTTCCGGAGTTGAAGGAAAAGCGACCCACACCTGCTTCGGAGTTCAAGATAAATTGTAAATCGAAGAAAAAGCTAGTGTAAGTTTTCCAGTTCCTATGATTCTAAATCCGGTTGCATTCTTTACTTTTCATTTTCACATTCTCCAACGGAATTTCAGTTAAGTAATAATGGTTTCCATTTCATCAGATTGAAGGAAGGAAAGCAGTTGACTACAGTTCTCAATCATCCCACTTTCAAGTCGAATCCCCTAGCTGCCATTCATCAACACTTGCAGAGTACTCAGCCAGTCGTAGATGTCAAGCCAGAGAGAAGGAAAAACAGAAGTGGAAGCAAGAAGAGGAAAGAAAATAAATCTAAGGCGTCAGTCGGACCCCAAGCTATGGATATGTGAGTTGATATTCAGACCCTCATCGATCCAACCTTCCTGACTCTGACTCAGTTTTGTCTATACATCGTCGCGAATGTTACAATGCTCAAATTTTGAATTCGCAATTTTGTTAGTCTTGCTGGAACTTGTAACAGATTCTATATTTCAACACAACAACCTGAACCATATGTTAATTGTGAGCATGTATTTAATCGGCATGTACTTTAGACCGGCCGGACGAGTCAATAAAATTGTCTTTAGACCGGCCGGACGAGATCTTCGTGTGACATAAGATATACTTTCATGTTTCAAATACCATCTTGAATTGGTTCTGGAAATGGTGTGCTAAATTTTGCTTAGCTGTTTATTTACCAGGCAATGAGGCTATTGTTAATTTTGAAGAAAGAAATTTGCTTTATTTCCCTAATTAGCCAATTCAGGATTCAGGTTGATCATTTCAAATTAATTGGATGCTGGAATGAAATCAATTGGTGAGGGGAAAAAAGAAGTAACATTATAGAAAAATATATTTGAAATTTGGATAAAAGTCAAAATTTTTAGTTGATATGCATCAATTCTCTTGTTTGGATTCATAAACATAGAAATTTAAAATTTCCGCGTGAAAAAGTACTCTGAATTTGAGACTTCAAATTCTCAAGTTTAAATTTCATAAAAAGGTAGTTTTTTCTAAATATTTTATGAATGGAAAGTTTACAAATAAAGTATATAAAAAAATTAATTAAAAAAAAAAACTCAATCATGAATGATCGCTACCGCTACCACCATCATCACCATCACCATCACCATCACGACTGCTGCCACCACCACATATCAATGTTTCCCCGCTGCTAAGGCCGCCACTACGACCGCCACTACCCATCTTCATCACCGTTGCCACCATCACCCACCATTATCACCGCCGTCTTTAGCACCACTACTAACACATTTCCTAACTACTATCTCTCATTTATATGTTACTAACTCTATACACACATTAAACATTAAACTCTGTATCTAACCAAACATTAATAAATTTTACAAATTTTTAAAAAATAAAATTTCGTGATTTCAATTTCCTTCCTTTTAAATTTCCTTAGCAATTTTAAATTTGCTAGTACATACATATATACGCAGTATAAAAAAATTTATTCAGACTCAATTATTGATGTCAAAGCAGTCAACAATGAACAACAACCCACATCCCACCATCAACGGCTACCCCCGTTTGCTGCTTCTCTTTCTCCAAATAAGAATTAAAAATTAAACGACTTAGCTGTGACTGTAACATTCCGGCTCAATAATATGATGTTAGGGCAATTGATCCTTTATTATAGTGATAAAAAGATATTAAATTCTGGCAGGACGAAGTAGGTTGAAATCTTGCGTATGATGAATCTAATCTACCAAAATTATATCATTTAATAAAAAATAATAATATCTGTGTAAGTTTTTTTTTACTTACATAATATTACAAGATCAAAACACCACGAAACAAAAAACTCGTTTTACGCAAGTTGGTCTCCAAACAAAAACTTTCCTCTCGGAAAGATTGTTCCTTTACTCCATGATCTTTTTCTCACCGTCCACCCAAGTTACAATTAGATATCGTTTCTAAAAAGAACACACAAAAAAATAAGGAATTTATATGCGATTGATATGATTCATGCATCCTGAACAAAAACAATATTTCAGAAGGTATTATTTTATTCTCAACTGTATTTTGTAGAAGATTATGATCCTTAATTCCAAAACGCCTCATTCTTTCACACTGACATGGCCCAAATCCCAGTTTTCACATATGAAGATTAAGCAAATACAAAGGCAGTAATTATACTTAGAATCCAATTAATACATGATTAATTAAGAAGGGTGAACCTTCTTAGCAGAAATGCCCTTCCAAGCCGATTTCATTGAAGCAGTAGCAGAGTTGAGTGCAGCCTCAATATACCTCTTGGCAGCAACAGTTGCTGCATTTTCCACCAACATCCCCATCCTCCTAGCCCCTTCCGCCGTTGCCTCCAGTTTGTCCAATTCCGCTTTCGACATGCGTTCCATCTCCTCCTCGAAGCGTCTGAACTCGTCCATGGCGCTCTCCATCACCGAGTCCATGTAGTCCTCCGCTTCCTGCATGGCACTCTCAGCTTCTTCCAACTCTTGTTGCATTTCGAGCTCGACTGCTGCCCACGACTTGTAGGCTTCGAGCTCGAACAGCTTCATGAGGTCCTCGATCGTCGAGGGGTCGAAGGTTTTGTCTTGCAAGGCTTGGTTGGAGAGGAAGCTGAATTGGGCAATGAGACCTTCCATGTTGTTGTTGCTATTGTTGGTAACTTGGTGTTGTGGGAGGAAGAATATTATGGTAGATTTAGCTTTAAGATTAGTCTATGGTGGGTAAGATAATGGAGAGAGGCTACTTTAGCCACTTAAAATATTTTTATATAAAAGTAGATGGGGTATACAGGAACCTTCAACTTTATGTCAACTCATGGAGTCATGGGTGAGGTCAAGTGCATGATGAGACAAGCATGGCCAAAATAATCTGAAATGAATCATCTCCGGATCCCTTCTATCAAATCTTATCAATTAAGAAATTCAGATCTTTGAAATTTGATCTAATGATTAAAGTTATTATAATTTTTAAACGAGTCCCTATTTTTAGCCGTTGGATCAAATTTCAAAAACTCATATTTGTTGATTGGTAGGATTTTGTGAAAATGATCCAGAGAGGATCCCTTTTCCAAAATAATCTAGAGCGCATTGGTTGAACCGAATTATTTAGGATTGGATTAACTTTAGAGGCTAAGTTAAATTGGCTTAACTTGAACTAAGCAGAATAAAAATAGTAAGAAATGTGCTATCTACACACTCTATTTTACTTCACCTTTGATAATTTATGTTCATTGATCTTCTTCAATTCATCCGATCCGACAACCAAAAATAAAAAATGTGTGTAAAAAGTAAAATGGGGTATGTGTATATCACATTCTAATAGGAAAGTGTTTGATACAATATTGGACTAGGTTGGCCCATTTTTTTTTTTTTTTTTTTTTTTGTCCATTTTGCAATGGAACTAAACTTTATAATTTGCCTCTGAATCCAGACGGCCTTTGCGGATGAACTCGATGAGCATCAGTCGGATCGGATCGAGGTGAATCGGATCTCGACTGAGCAGAAAGAGAAGAAAGCGAGGAGAAAGAGGAGGAGGGGGAAGGGGAATTGGCGAGGGTGAAACAACATCGTTTTGGGTTCTCACCCGCCCCCCAGGGGGGATGTTTAATCCCATTAAACTTAGTTTTTACATGGAATAAACACGGATCTACGCTAATAAGTAGTCCAGTTAAAATTCAATCAAAGTTAGCGAGGTCAAACAAGGATAGGGATGTGATTTAAACTCTTTTTAGCTTTTTACATATATTTTTTGTTTTTGATTATTGATATTGATTAATCAAACAACAACAATGGCTGGAATTAAACAAGAGTACATGATAAACTAAGAGTCTTTTTAGCTTTTTACATATTTTTTTTGTTTTTGATTATTGATATGGATTAATCAAACGAAAGCAATGGCTGGAATTAAACAAGAGTCCATGATAAACTAAGAGTGCATGATAAACTAATTGAGTAAACTGTCGATTCATCCCTTGATCTTTCACCTAGTTTTCGATTTCCCCCTTGAACTTTTCTATTGGAACCAATTAAGGACTCAAACTAATTTTTTTAACCGATTTGCCCCGTTTATTTTTCATATATTCCATTCATATTTCTGTTAAGTGAGATCATGTGCACAACATGTGAGGGTAGTTAAGTCATTTCACTCTTAAAAATGATTAAAAAAAACTAAAAATAAATAAAAAAACAAAATTTTCCCTCTATTTTTCCCACTAATTCATATCCTCAATTTTATTTTTCCCTCTATTTCCTATGCATGAGAAATGACATATGGTGTTATTATCTTCATAAGTAGCTAAGTTAGTCTTTTTCTTGAAGCATGTACTACAAATGTAGCCAAGTTATATACCTCATAACTAGCTAAGTTATATACCTTGTGGATGGTAAAATCTCTTACGTTTTCCAACTTCTTAAGGATCATTTTGTGAAATTGTATTGGGATTATTATGACATTATGAAAATTCTTACGTTTTCCAACTTCTTAAGGATCATTCATCCTTGTCTGGGCTGCACATCACCATTTGACTTCTTTCCTTTTCTTTTTTGAACAAACACAATTTGACATATATGTAAAATAAACGTATGCTAAACTGTGATTTGTATGTCTTACTGGAAATTCTTGATCCAAATTCGTTGAGCAATGAATTTTCAATCGGATATAGTGATCTAAAGCATCTTAATTTTTTTCAACAGAAATATAATATGTTCTTTTCATTGTGATCCATGAAAGTTGAATCTAACCTCTCGATTGTGAAGAGTGATCATCCAAGTTAGACAGGTTATTGTGGAGAGTGATTATGTTCTTGCTATCTCTGCTATCAATAACTACTATTGGGATTTGTTCGAGTTTGGTTTACTAGCGGAGGATGCCAGGCGAGTGGCGGAGTTGCTTTCTCCGGTCCATTTTGTGCACGTGCCAAGAACATGTAATGGGGTTACCCATAAATTCGTTACGTTTGCCAGTTCTATTGGCAATGAATTTGTATGGTTACAGGACCCTTCTGATCTCATTCAGGATCTCCTCAGCCAGGAGTTGATGTAGTGCATTTTCTTTCAATAAAATATCGAGTTTTGTTATAAAAATAATAAAAAAAATAAAAACCCTCTCAATTGTAAATGCAAAAGAATATCATTAGACAGTAATTAACATGACAATATCAATTAAAGATCGTAAAAGCCACAGTCTCCCACGCCCAAAAAACAGCCTTGGGCCCAAAACCAAGACAAGTCACATAAATCAGGCCCAGTCGTCGCCAACAGATCTGAGAATTCACAAAACCCAGTTCCTTCCTTCCTGCGTGAAAAAGTCGACGCAGGGGAAAAACCATCTTCGGTTGCTGGGTATCCGTATCTCCTCCGTTTCGGAAACCAAGGAAGCACACAACGTCGTCGTTTGGGGGAGAAACAGAGAGAAGAGAGAGAAACAGAGAGGAGAGAGAAAGCAGAGGAGTTGCGATGGCGACGAGGAGGAGTTGGAGTGGGAGTGCGGTTGCTGCTGCCATCTTGTTGATCCTGTGCGTGGTACGGACTGGCCAAGCCATCTGGGTGACGTTACCTGCCTCCGGCACGAAATGCGTCTCGGATGAAATCCAGAACAACGTCGTCGTTTTGGCCGATTACGTCGTCATTCCCGATGATCACTCCCAGACCCCCACCATCGCCGCCAAGGTCTGCTCCAATTCCCTCCTTTTTTTCCCCTTTCCTTTAATTCGTAATCGATTTTAATTTTTTCTAATTTTTATTGCAATTAGGCAAGTACATATATTAGCAGAAAACCCAGTAGTTAGTTTATCGGATTTTCTGCCGTTTGGGTAAATTTTAAGAAGAAAAGAGGATCTAAATTGTGAAGTTTGGATCTTTGTATCCTGCTTGGATGTTTTTCTTACTAAAATTTGTTGATCTGTAGATTTTCATGTATGCCTGAACTCCTCTTAATTAAGAGCATAATAAACGAAACTCCTGCTGTAAATTGCAAAAGGAGAAACAAATTATAAGTTTTTTTTTTTAACAAAAAAATAAAAAATAAAAAAAATTACTTTGATGGTTCTCGGTCATTTGACTTGTATATTATGGGCTCATTCGGTGCCTAGGATTGGATTACTCGTAAAATTCATGCTATCTGGAAGTTTAAGGTGAATGGTTTCTTATTTTGAGGGGATTAGAAGGGATTAGACATGAAGGAAACTTAACCCGTCGAATCCTACCATTTTGTGGGATTGGAAAGGAGTTTCCTTAATGAGTAATGTATCTTCTTCCTTCAAGTTACACAATTTCTTCATTCCTTCCTTCAGTATTCGACGGGATCTTGGTTTCCACTTTGATGTTTTGTTGCTTGTCAAACCTTTTTTTAATGTGGTCAGACTCAGCCCTTTACCAAGGAGTTTCTAGGCTGTAGAACAAAATGGGGTTTCTTTCACTCTCAAGGCCATTGATTTGATCTGCGGCTGCAGAGTCACATCGACACCTTTAGCTGGGGTATAGCAATAATTACGTCTGTTAACAATCAGACCATCGGTTATCTTACTAGTTTCTAGTCAATGCAAAGGTGGTCTGTCCTCTGTATTGGGAATTTTTCAATATTAACATCTATTTGATTTTCTTCTCTAAAGTTCTACTTGTAGCACTTGGAAAAAAGGTATATCATTTCTACAACCTCAAATACTTGGACAGGATTCAAACTTGTAACTTGATGTCTGAGGAGAATTTAAGTGAATTTATGAACGAAGTTTCTGTTTCAAGTTAATTGAGCATTATATTTTTCATTATGATAACTCCTTTGGATCTTAAAGGAAACAGTACCGGAAAATTGCAAATGGAGTTCTAATACATTGACAAGTGCTCTACCGTCTTGGATAATTATCTTTTCGTCTTAGATTTCCTTTTGCTTTCTTAGCACTTTTCATAGTACTTCTTGCTCTTCTTTAGGTGACATCACCGTATGGGAACAATCTTCATCAAAAGGCGAACGCAACACATGGTCAGTTTGCATTCACAACTCATGAGGCTGGAAATTACTTGGCATGTTTTTGGGTTGATGGTAACAATCCTGGAGGTGGAGGGGTAAGTGTCAACC
Organism: Pyrus communis; assembly: GCF_041283825.1. NCBI lineage: Eukaryota > Viridiplantae > Streptophyta > Magnoliopsida > Rosales > Rosaceae > Pyrus > Pyrus communis. Next base: position 1,346,285 of record NC_142572.1, read on the forward strand.
TTGACTGGAAAACTGGAATTGCAGCTAAGGATTGGGAATCAGTAGCAAGAAAAGAGAAAATTGAGGTAAGCACTGCCATAATATTTGTCGTTCGTTTTTTCTATTGTTTTAACATTGTTTTATCCCAGGGACATAGACATGAACTGAGTATCATGTTTAAAGGTTTTTAAAATTTGGTGTCTGAAATAATATTAGAAATGAATTGGTGAGTTGAAAGTTGTTGGTACATGTGACTGCATATCTGCTTTCTGCCAATTAATAATCCTGATATGGATTCATCAAGTCAAGTGCACAGCCTTCACTCCAATGTGGTGGTTGAGTTAATTATAAACGTTATACAATTCTTTAAATATGTTCTTTGATTGCATCAGCATATACTCGCCTAGTTTTGATGAAGTGGCATGACTTTTTTGCCTTTTTGAAAAATCCTATTTATTGATCATGTTCGCAGTTCAGAAAACCATTTCATTAATATTAGAAGTTTTGTGACATTTGAACTTGATAGCTTGAAGGTAGGAAGAAAGGAGTAAACTTTAGTATTATACACGCAAACTTTCATGTGCAACCTGATGCACATTCACGTGTTTTAGGGTATTTGATGCAGTAACTACAGCTTGATTAAACAAGCAATAGCCTCTTTGGAATCCCAAGACTAAGCTCGTTGGCCCAAATTTAAAAATAAGGCTTTTTCGGTCTAAGGAGAAATGCCCATGGTAGTTCAAGAATCAGAATATAAAATATGATGATTAATAATTAATTCAAGTTTAATTCAGAGTCTTTAGCGGATCAATTGTTATTAGGAAGTCTTTAAAGTTTCTTGGGTCTTTTGTGATTAATGAGTACAACAACAAAGCCTTATCCCACTAAGTGAGGCCGGCTGTACGAATCCTAGAACTCCACTGCGCTCGGTTTTGCGACAAATCTTCCGTTAGCACCAAGTACTCCATGTCTTTTCTTAAAGTATTTTTCCAAGTCTTCCTCTACCCTTTTTTGCCCAGAGCCTCTATGTCGTAATCACATTTTCTAACCGGAGCCTATATTTAATGAGTCCTTAGGATTAAAAAGCTTGGAATATATGAAAATTGTGTATTGTTCAAGGCTTGGTGCCTTGTTATGTCTTGTATCCTCTGCATTCTCCAAGACCATTAGCTGCGTGTTGATGCATCATACAGTTATTATTATACTTACAGTGATTCAGCAAATGATCTAGTTCTGTCTGCAGACCTTTTTTACTTTTTATTCTGCCCTCTCTACTATACATACTTTATGTTGTATATATGTTGGACCTAAGATTATAACCTTGCCATGGCATATAAGCTAGTACAATCCTCGTCGGTTCAAACATTGACTCCTCAAGGTTAGATACGTCGTATTTGTTAGACTTTCTTGAACATGCAACAGTACGTGAAATTTCATTAACACGACTAAACTAAAACGTACTCAATTGTTTCGGATATTGAATAGCCACCACTAACATGGACTGACATTTCCTTCATATGTAGGGTCTTGAACTTGAGCTGCGAAAACTCGAAGGAGCAGTTGACGCCATCCATGAGAATCTACTTTACCTCAAGGGCAGGTAGGGTTTACATACCTAATAGGAATGCATTCAACATTTCCTGTACTGTCTTTCTGCTGTAATTTATTCGTTGTTTCTGTTTTCGATGGATGCTCAGAGAATCAGAGATGAGGGACGTGAGTGAAAGAACAAATGCCCGGGTTGCGTGGTTTAGCATGATGTCGTTGGCTGTCTGCATTATTGTTTCGACCCTTCAGTTATGGCACTTGAAGCATTTTTTCCAAAAGAAGAAGCTTATTTAAGTGATGTTACTCCAGTTTTTTTGTAGATGAAAAAAGATATCGAGAAAGAAAAATTTGAATGTCATGTAATGTAAACTACGACTTCACATACTCTCGGTTTTCTGGCTTTCCTTTCCGAAAGAGAACTGTGAAATGCAACAAAACAGTAATAGATTTTAGATGTGAACCACGGCTATCTCGAACAACTTATTTTGTCGTAAATGCATATTATGTTTGTCGTCGGGTTTGAGGATTTGAAAGGGAGCTGTTAACGGCACTCCAAAGAAGTCATTAAATCTCACCCAAAACAACCAGCCAACATAGTCAGGGTCCATGTATACCACAGTAGCAATGAGTTTTGTGTGCTGTTGGTACGTAATATTTCTAACCCCAATCCAAGAGTGACGGTTAAAAGTTGAATATTTATGGAGATTTGGATCTTAGTTGACAATTTATTTCATGATGCATACAACTAAGTGCTTTAGAAAAGTAACAGTTAGATTTTACATATAGTCATCTAATCTATCTTTGCAACGGTTGAATCGTGCATACAGCTCGTATCAGTGAGTGGGACATAATATTGACAGAACATTGTATCACCCATGCAAAACGAGATCATTTTGGGATCTTTAAGCCGAAGACAGAGATCTAAATCATTCAAGGAACAGAGAAATGAATCAGACTCTTAATTAGTATCAGGCAAGCTAGTTAACTGAACTAATAAATGTCGTAAGATTTATAATGAATGATCCAAATCTCTTTCTCTGTCCACTAGCTCCATACAGAGATCCGGAGAGTTTTCAATTCCGCTCACACAAGACACCTCAATCCTTTCGGGAAAGAGATCATCTTCAGATCTCTTCCACCATAGCCATCAAATCAAATGATTCAGACCTTTAAAATTTGATTTAATGACTAAAATTATTATAATTTAAAAAAAAAAATCTTTCTGTTTTTATCCGTTTATCAAATTTCAAAGATCTTGATCACTTAATTTTGTAACTTTAGTGGAAAAGTTCCGTCTTTCCTCCTTTTGTACCATGGTTGCAACTACACAATTTTCTCTAGTCACATTAATCTTAGGCCAACCAATAAGTATTTAACACGTGTTAAAAAAATGTGGCAGCGTCAATAAATGGTTGCCACGTAGTTGTTTATTTGTCATTTGGTGGGCCCAAAACATTTAAGAGCGGGAGAGCTGGCAGTACAATTTGTTCCTCCGTTTTTAAAAACAAGGAAACACAATATCAATACACATTGATTTCTCAGGGATCAAATCAAAGGAGTTACGACGGTGATGACGACGAGAACGACTGCGACGGCGGCCGCTACCATTTTGTTGATCGTGTGCTCGGTCTTTCCGACGGGTGAAGCCATTTGGATGAACTTACCCTCCTCCGACACCAAGTGCGTCTCTGAAGAAATCCAGAACAACGTCGTCGTTTTGGGCGATTACGTCGTCATCTCCGACGATCGCAGCCACTCCCCCACCATCTCCGTCAAGGTCTGCTCCAATTCCAATTCTCCCATTTTCCTTTCAAATATTCTTACTGAAAATTTTGTACGACTGAGATATCTTTTTGATGTGCAACTGAAAAAATAAAAAAAAGTCATTTCTTTTGTTATGCTTGGAAGAAAATTCTAATTTTTATGCGATGTGATGATGAATTAGCTGGTTTCACATTTGTCGATTCGATTTGATGCTCTTGTTTGCGAAAAAAATTGGAAGCAACTGGTGCCTCAGATTGTGTATGTACATATTTTGCATTAGTTGTGATGTTTGGTTCGACGGTATCTGTCAGCATTGTCTGCTGAAATGTAAATGAATTCCGGTGCATCAAGCTGCCAACGCTTACTGGACCGGTATATTAATGATGGTGAACAATTATGGGCTCGTTTGGAAGACTTTTGGAGAAATTTTTTTTTGGACTCCAAGAGCACTTGAAATGCTTTCCGTAAGAAGCACCATTTTTTAGAACATTGGATAATTTATATGGTTATAGTGACATGGTGTTTGTTGAGAGAGACTTTGCAGGAAAATAATTTGGTTGTCGTCAAGTGAATCGAGCAGTAGATTTTTCTGTTGTTTATAAGTCCTCTAAAATGAAAAGGGGAAAGTAGTGAACTGGAAATGAAGTTTTTGATGGAAAGCGATTGCATTGATGAGTTCTCTGTCATTTGATTTGCATCATTATATTTTCATCTTAGATCCGGTGTAAATTTTGTGTAACTTTTAGTCCTTGTTCTACATTAGATTACATCGCCATATGGGAACAATCTTCATCACATGGAGAATGAAACAGATGGCCAGTTTGCCTTCACAACACAAGAGTCTGGAACCTACCAGGCTTGTTTTTCGGTTGATGGTAACAAACGTGAAGGTAGTTCAGTAAGTGTCAGCCTTGACTGGAAAATTGGAATTGCAGCTCAGGATTGGGATTCAGTAGCAAGAAAAGAGAAGATTGAGGTGAGCGCCCAGAGAACACGTTTTCTTATAATAATACAAATACATATATCACCCACATTTTATGCACATATTATTTTTCATTCACATAAGCAGATGCTAGGATTTTGGCAACCAATGGTGGACGTTAAGATTGAACTCAGTACTGTCTTGAAAAGTTTTTCAACACTTTAGGTTTCCGATGGCCAAATGAAATGGATTTCTAAACTGAAGCTGTAAATTCATTTAACGGAAAACTTGCATTTAGACCACTACTAAAAATTTTGTATTGATTATTGGCTTATCAAGTGCAACTCTTCATTTTAAATTCAGACTAGTATACAGCAATGTCGTGGTGGAGTTAACTGTACTTCCACACTTTTATAGAACTCTTAAAATGTGCTCAATAACCCATCATCATGCCCGCCAAGTTTTGATGTGCGAGAGTGCTGCATTCTTGTCGTTTTTTTTATTTTGTTCCTATAACCTTTAATTAACCGTTTAAAGATAGAACTGGTAAGATTGAGAAAATGCCTGTTTTGCTGATTCGGATCTTAGAAATCACTTTTTGATATTCGAACTTTTGTATAGTAATGCTGTAAAATTCAGTTTTTATGACATAGGGACGAAAGTTTCCATTTGATACGTGAACAATGTTAGGAACTAGAAAGGATTGAATTTCACATTATATGCAGAATTTCAATTGCAAGCTGACGCACACACATATTTTGGGGTAAGAGTGTATTTGGACTCCATACATACGTGGTGTTTAGCAAAGTTGTTATTCTTGTGTCATCATCACTTAAGTTTCCGCAAACCCTAACTCTTAATGTCTTTCTATTTTCCTTGCATCAATATCTTTATTTGTGCTTATTTCGAGTGTCCGCCCACATATAGGGTGTTGAGCTTGAACTACGGAAACTTGAACAAGTAGTGGAGGCCGTCCATGCGCATCTACTCTATCTCAAGAACAGGTAATCTTTATCTTCCTAATTTGAATGAATTGAGAATTCCAGTCGGTTTCTGTGGTAATTTATTCCTTGTTTTATTTTGGTTATACATAGAGAAGTGGATATGAGGAATTTGAGCGAACGAACTAACTCGAGGGTGGCGTGGTTTAGCATGATGTCGTTGGGCCTCTGCATCGGAGTTTCAAGTATGCAGCTATGGCACTTGAAGAGATTTTTCCATAAGAAGAAGCTTATTTGAATTATGCTACTCTGATTATCTGTGTAGACACAAGAAAGTAAAATTGAGAATTCAATAGGCATTCGCTACATGGTTTTGTTAAAGGTTGAGAAATGCATCGTGTTGGCCAAGAAATCAAGCATGCTTTCTCAAAGAACAACTACTTAATGAATCTTAATTGTGATAGAACCGAATATGGTTGTACATAAACTTTTCCGCTATGAGAAGAAGCACTGAAGATTTGGGGGCTTCGTGTGTTTGCTTGCGCAAATCTGTTTTCATGCCATATCGAGTTTTTATGTCATTACGAGTGAATAGAAATTCGAATTTGGAACCTCTTTCATTGGAAAATGAAGTATGACTAAATAAAAAACTAGTCCGGACACGTAGAGCCAATTGAACCCGTGAGCTTTGTGCTTTCACTTCGCATTTGGGGAATTTGGTTCCTTCGGAATCAGGTTCATTTCGAGGGTCTTCGGCCTTCTAAATGAAGTGAAGATGAACCTGAGGGAAGATTCATAATTTGCCTTCCAACTTTAGTCGCAACAAGATAAGATGAAACAACATGGTATAAAAGCGACGTAGATATTGTGTAAGCCAATCAACTCGCTCTTAGTCTAGCAGTGCTGCCTTCTCTTCCAACGGAGAGGAGGTTGCAAGTTCAAACCTCCATTAGGAGAGTTTGCACCTTTATCTTGGATAAACAAGAGATTTCAGTTGCATTCAGTTGCAAAACTGAAAGACTGCTAACTTCAGATTTCAGTTGCAAAACTCAATCGTGGATCCGATTCCAACTGCAACAAGGCAGTTTTCATGCTTCTGCCGAAAACATAGATGCCTTAGTTGCATTCAACTTCCCAACAAAGAGGAAGTACAAGAGTTCCTGAATCCATTTAGTTCTGCATTTTTGCTAGGGAAGGTTTAGTTGCATTCAACTTTTCAACGAAGTACTTACAGGAAAAGTACAGCAAACACATACAATGGCATATAAAATTAAAGACAGCAAAACCATACGCAAAGTTGACAAATTAGTTTAATCCAAATTTTGAATTGATTCAATAAATGACGATCGTAGTTCAATGAAATTAGCAGTCATGCTGTATTTAATCAGAGAGTTAAGGCAATGGTATGAATTAAGAAGGAAAAATGAGTAAGTTCCCTAAGGAAGCTTTTATTCTATTCTAACGATCTTTCGGTTCATGTATCTAAACCTGCAAATCTCGTCGAAGAAATCATCTGCGCTGCTGTGACTGCTCTTCATCTGAAGAATCTTTATCACCATCGTCTTCAGATTTTTCCCGTACTTCAACAAGGACTCAAGAGTGCTCATTTTCTGTTCAGCATTCAGCGGTGATCTCACTGTGATCATCACTTCTTCCAGGCAAGGAATTGCAAATCCCGAATCAACCTGAAAAATGAAAAGAAAATAAATATAAACTCAATCGTACTTTAAAAGATTGACCTAAACTGAAACTAAATTACAAAGTAGTATCAACTTACATTTTTCAGGCTGTTCTTTTGACAAAGGGCAGCAAACATGGCTCCATGGATATCAAACTTTTGCAGCTTGGGATGGTTATTGAAGAAATCAACGAAGTCAACCTCTGGAAAGGGTTGAAGGGTCTCGAAATCCCCTGTGAATTCCACCTTCATATAAAGGTGCTTCACTTCACTTGCCCATTGAAGCATTTTTCTTATTGCGTCCCAACACCACTGGACTCCCCTAATGGATAAGAACTCTAGAGCAACAAGTTTCTCAAAATCAACCATGTAGACTCTCCCTAAACACGCACCAGAAAACACAAAGATAAGGAGACATTGTTATAATTCACACAAGTGGGGAACAAGAAAATAAAATGCACCCAATATATACTACATTTTTCAAGTCATCAAACGTAAGCTTATAGCAAATCATTACCTGCATTATTGACAATTGAAAGTTTGCTCAAATGCTTTGCATCACGAACCCGAATCCAGCTACAGCCTTGCACCTCAAGGACTTTAATTTGGGGGCACACCATGGAAAGTGAGCAGTTGCCCGAGCCATAAAAGTCTAGCTTACACTGCTCCAAATGTGGCAACTGAATCGAAACCGATCTCACCCCTTCACAACCAAGTAACACCAAATTGGTGAGATTAGGACAGGCCTGAAGCACAGTTGACAAAGCAGGATCCTCCAGTTTTGCTCCAACAATTTCAAGGTTCTTCAGTTTCTGGAAGACATCCCACTTTGGTGAACGGGCCATTAAAACTCCCCAAAGTTTTAAAGACTCCAAATTTTGTGCAGCAGTTAAGTAATCCAATTTTGAAGGGCTTTCAAGACAGGCCTGATAATCAGCAAGATTGTCCATTCGGAGCTCCAGATACTTAAGAGAGGGACCTATGATTGATAACCACGAAGCAAGGCCAGCACCGGAGAAGGGACTATAAACAACCAGATTTTCTAACCGTTCAATCACTGAAACCATCTTCAATACAATGTCATCAGGGCTGTCTCCGCCCTTATGGCTATCAAAGGAGCTTCTAGGGAAGTAAAGGCTCCTTATATAAGGCATTGAATCCTTCCATCGCTTGGATACACAATTACAAATTACAACGTCTTTGGCGTTATCCATATACGACAATATGTATTGAACAATAGCATCAGGCAGGGAGTCCATTCTGTGAGGACAGCAATCAAACAGTTAGCGGTCATTACGAAAATATTTACAAAATAAAAGGAAAAGATCTTAAAAACTTACAATTTTACACAATTCATAAAATTTGAGAAAGAAATTAGATTGGTTAATTATAGCTAGCCATTATGTCGGGCAACAGCGATTCACATGAAATCAGAGCTATCTAAAGCTAGTAGTTTTTGAGGTCAGGTACTTGTGCTCAACATTCAAACAGTGTTCCCTCTCTTCTGAATTCATTTGGTTTCTGAGGTAAACGTTGGAGATTTAAAATGAATTAAAAAAAGGGAAATACAACACGGGTTTGTCCGAAAATCGGAAGAAAAACAAAGAAAACGAAAAGGATATGACTTGGTAAGTGCAACAAGAATCTGAACAAGGAAATTACTGAAAGTACAGAATGTGCGAGACTCGTAGCTGAAACGAACGAAGATAACAAAACAATTTGGAAATTAACCACATTTGAAATGAGAACTACATCAATTAGGCAGATTGGATTAAGTGGGTTTGAACTTATAGAACCCAGATAAGGGGCGATACTTTGGAACAATTTGGAATGAACCCAAAAAAGGGTTCCTCCTAAATGCTTAACAAAATAAAAAAAAAAACCATTAAAAATTAGCTCGGAAACAACCATCCATGAATCTGATATAGCAAATGTTAGAAGCAGTAGCAGTAAATCTGTGAAACAAATCAACCATCTTAATTAAACAGATAAGAGGGAGGAGGGAGGAGGGAGCTTACAGATGAAAACTTGAATTGAAATTTGCAACGGATCTGAGAGCGTTTGACAACTTCCGCTCACTCTCTCTCAAAGCGTCTCTGGTGCTTCACAACAAATCCATTTATATCCATGTCACAGAGAGGGAGAGAGAGAGAGAGGCTCTGTGGGGAAGGCGCGCTTTTACCGTCAATATTTGGGGGGTCATTTCAAATTTCAAAAAGTTTCTGTAGAACATTTTTCCCTTTTTTAAGAAGAAAAACTAACGAAAACTTCTTAAAAATTTTAGTTTTTAATGAAAATGATAAAATAAAGGTGTAAATAAATAGTATCAAGAGTAACTTTTCAAAGTAAAAATATTTTTAACGTTAAATATAAACAGTATCAAAAGTGTTTCATTAAAAATATTTTTATTTAGTAGTTTTATGTTTAAAATTTTAAACTAAAAAGATGTGCTTTTAAAGATGTGTTTTTGAATTGAAAAGAACTACTATTGAATAGATTCCTCAATAGCACACACGGATTAGATCAGTTTGGTCAGAGACTCAGAGTCATGTGTCCACCTCTTTATATCTGAGTTTGTATCTTCGCACTCAAATAATAGTAATTTAAAACAGAATTAGGTATTTGTCAACGTACTCTCCAAATTTGTATAGAGCTGCCAATTTTCCTAAACCTTAATTTTATCCAATTACATCCTTGCACTTGTATAATTAATTAATGTCCCCCTGAATTTTTATAATAACCAATTTCTCCCTAGCGTTAGATTTTAAAACTTTTTATCGTATTTTCCCCATCCAATTTCTAGTCTTTTTGCCTCATGCATTTGTCATGTGTTGTCCGCGTGATCAAGATGGAGAAAAAATTGGATAAACATTTTAAAATCTAGCATTAAGGGAAAATTAGCTATTATAAAAGTCCAAAGGTTAATCGATTAAATTTAAAGTTTAATAGGAAAATTGGCTAATGATAAAAATTCAAAAGATAGTTAAATAAAAATTTAAAATTAAAGTTCAAAAGAAAATTGACATCTCTATACAGATCAGAGGACAAATCAACAATTGTGCCAAATAAAATATCGCATTATTAAAAAAACAAATCAACAGAGTATTTCTTCTTTTTCTTAAATATAGAAAAACCATTACTAGTTATTAAAAAAATAAGTTATTTGACCAAATAAGAACACATTTGTTTCCATTAATGTTGGGTCTTTTTCCTTATCTGTTCTTTTCAATTGGTAATAGCATGATATCAAAGTAAAATCTAAAAAAAATTAAATTGAACCCTTCAATGCGTAGCAAAATGCAAAAGTGGCCCGCTTGTTTCAAAATTTGAATTTTCGACCGTTCAAACATGTTACATTTTTAACTTTTGGCACCTCGCGAATGGTGCATATATACACAAATTGGAAAAAGGATCCTCTCTGTGAGGGGAAAATCAATCAATTACGTCTGTTCATCGTAAATCGTACGATCAGTTTTTATTAAATATTATTTATATTCAATTTTAAATTTTAAATTTTAAATGATTTTTAACCTTATGATATACAATAAACAAACGTGATTAATTGATTATTCGGATCCCTACAAAGAGAATCCAACGAGGATCCCTTCCCCACGAATTTGCACATGACAGGGAAAACTTGGTCGCTGGTCCACCACGTGTTCCTTCTTCCTGCCCAAAACACTGCTTTTAAGTTGATTAGGAGATCCAATTAATTAAAATAAAAGTTGATTAGGGAGATTATTAGTGGGAGAGCAAAGCTTTTTTAGGCGATTTTGAGCACTAAACACCCTTTTTTTTATAGGCTTTTAATATTATGTGCCGACAAATCGCTGATTTCCTTGCAAAGGTGGTGGGGCCGTGGTTATCCCTGACTTTTTATTTTTTAAATTAGTGTTGTAGGCCAAAATTGATAGAGAGAGGGAGAGAGGAATGCCGCTTAGAATTTTGGTGTTATATATACATACATATATATATATATATTGGTTGGAAACTGAAAATATTTCATAGAGATAGATGAGGGTAGTGGTGGTGGTGGTAGTCATAGTAGGGGTGGCAATGAGCTCATGGGCCATGGCAATGTGGCGGCAATGGTGACAATGGTGGCGGCAGGGATTGAGGATTGAGATGGTCATGGTGAGGTGGTGATGAAAGTGATGATAATGATATCATTACATATAGGTGGTGAAATATATTATTTGAGAATTGAGAAAAATAAAATTCATCAAAATCTTAAAGGAAAGAGGTCTGACTTGCTATGTAAAAAAACTTACCATAAAAAAGTTCAAAATCCATGAACTTCTTTTCTTTTGAGAAAAAGTACGCTATTCATTCAGATTGATATAGAATACGTACAAGATAGTAGGATACGGTGCATATTTAATGGACCTCAATAAAAATCTTACCATGGATTCCAACCTGGTTGAAGGGAAAAAGAGCGTCTTGCACTAATAAAATTATATAGTTAATTATCCTCTATCAGGAAGTCCAAAATTACATCCAAAGCTTCCTCAAACCAAATTCGTTTGCTATGGAAGTTAGGACCCCATTGTGCCAATCTTTGAGCAACCTTGTTTGCCTCTCTTATCTTTCCATGCCCTATCAAATTACAACCTGGTTTGATACTGAAATGATTCTGAAAAAAGCTGGTATCAAAAAAAGCTGGGAGCTGTTTTTGTGTTTGGTAAACATTCAGCTTCAGCTTTTTTTCACAGCTTTGGGTGAAAAAAAGCCAAAAATAAGAAGCTACAAAACCCAGCTTTGAAAAATCGGCTTTTTTTCACATCTGTTTTATATAAAAGTTTACCAAACACTATAATACTGTTTTTTTTTTCAAAAGCACTTTTACAAAAAAATTTACCAAACACTCTGCTGCTTTATTTCATAGCTGCTTATTCTCACAGCACAGCAGAATCAGTTTTTTTTCAAAGCACAGCAATATCAAACCAGCCCTACATTTGATCAACCCACTTATGGTTTCTTCCATTTTTCTACAACCCCTTTTGTCTGCTGCTTTTCATTTGTTGCCCATGCTATTTTTTAATAAGAAACTTTAACGAAAAACTTCTGGTACTATTTATTTTAACGAAAAACTATATTTTTACACTAAAAAATCAATCTTAGTACTATTCACTTTACCCTTTATTTTGTCATTATCGTTAAAACTCAAAATTTTCAAATCATTTTCATTAATTTTCCTTTTTTTTATATTCTGCCAACCAAACTTGAGCATTATAATTGGTATCCAGTGGGTGCCTTGTCGAGCCTTGTCACACTAACGCGTACCGTTCCTTCCAGATATGCCATATCGACATTAGAACGAGATCGAAACTGTCTCGTGCCAAAGATGGTGCCAAACTTGCAATCCAATCCACCCATGCAATATTTCTGGCTTCGTGAACTCGAAAGCTCAACGGACTAGAGAACCAAATGCTTGCCGCCATTGTGCAATCCCGCAACACATGCTCAATCGTTTCTACTCTACCACTGCACAAACTACAAGAGGCATCTTGAATGATTTTTCTCCTAACCAGGTTGTCTTTCGTGGGCATTGCATTCATACAGCTCCTCCATACACAGATTTTTATTTTTCCTGGCACACACGGTCGCAACTCGTGCACTCTCCTCTCCACACGAACGTGCCAGATGATATGCACTCTTGGTGGAGAACTTACCATTCTTTTCCGCATGCCAAATGAGCACATCCGGTGGTTTAAGAGAACTAAATGGGATGCTACAAATTAAGTGGACTTCCTCCTCACAAAAGATATCACATAAGAGAGCCATATCTCAAGAAATACTTTCTCGGGAGCCAACTATCCCCCCACACATTTATACTACTGCCGTTCCCCACACGCCATATCCCCCCCTTTCGCATAACCTTCCGAGCCTCCGCGATGCTCTTCCAGCAAAAAGATGCATTTGTTTTCACAGGGGCGCTCATGAAATCCGTCTTCGGGTAGTACTTGGCTCTGAATAACTGAGCCACTAGTGAACCCGGCTGTTGAAGTAGTCTCCATCCTTGCTTTGCCAATAACGCCAAATTAAAAGCATACAAATCTTGAACCCCCAACCTCCCTCACTTTTCGTTTTACATAATTTTTGCCAACTTATCCAATGAATCTTTCGCCTCCCCTGGTTCGGCCCCACCAAAATTAGGCAACCATTTGGTTCAAATCATTACAAAATGTTTTAGGCAAAAGAAAAGTCTGCATAGTGTATAGTGGTATTGTTTGTGCCACTGTCTCAATCAACAACTCCTTGCCCGCACTATTCAACAAGTTGCCCCGCCATCCATTCGATTTATTCCATAGGCAATCCTTTATGTTAGTGAATGTAGCCTTCTTTCTTTCCCCACGAAAACCAATAAACCCAAATAACGGTCATGGTATACAACTCGAGACACACCTAAACAATCAACAAGTAGCTGCCCATTAATCTCCGTGAGATTTCCACTAAACGCTACGCAACTCTTTTCATTTTGCTTGCCCCGAAGCATTTTCATAAATCTTAAGCAATGCTTTGACCCTTTAACATTCTTGGAGTGAACTTTAAACGAAAATAAAACTATCATCTGCGACCAAAAAATGGTTTACACTTGGTGCACCCTTACAAATGGTGACCCCTTTTAGCTGCCCCCTTTTCTCCCTTGTTGTAAACAAGGCAGACAACCCCTCGGCACAAAGCACAAACAAGTATGGGGAGAGTGGATCTCCCTGTCTTATCCATCTCTTAGGCCGGACATAACATACTGGATCCCCGTTTAATTTGAACGAATAAATCACTGTAGTTACACATATCATAATTAGGTGAATCCACTCTTTAGCAAAACCCATCCTTTTCATAATTTGCTCTAAAAAACTCAATTCAATTCGATCGTGTGCTTTACTAATATCAAGGTTCAACACCATGGACCCATTTCATCCACTATTTTTCTTGTGCATATAATGTGCGATCTTCAATGCCACCAAGCTATTGTTTTAAAATCCTCTAAAATAAATAAATTTGTGAATTCTCCTAATTTTGTAGACTCACAAAAAGTTGTAACTGAATACCACAAGATTCTTATAACCTTTTTAGAAGTCATAAAAAGTCATTATTCAATATCGAGTGAATTTTTTTTACTCTTTAAAGTCTATATTGAATACACTTAGATTTGAGAGTCAAGCAAAGTCCATCAAACTACATATACAATATACCCCATAAATGTACGTTTAGTCTAAAAATAAGGAACAAAAGGTATCCAAAACTAGCAATAAAATATAAAACTTGCCTACAAAATGCATACATTGAGTAATTAACTATAAAATTATTCAAAATATTGCACAACTTTTTGGTCTGAATAAGTTCGGAACACTTGAGAAAAATTCGAATAGGAAATTTAGAATTATCGACATCCTTAAATGCATTTCAATTTCTATCCCAATTTGTCGGAAAATATTTGAATTTAGAATTTTTGAGTTCAGATTAAAAAAAATTATTGTCAAAATCAGAAACACTATTCTAACTTGCACCCCTCGTTAAATCGTCATCCATATTAGTCAATTGCCACTTAGCTGAGGCAAATTTGAAACATACATTATACATTTGTGATGCTAATGAAAATAGAGCTAACTACATTTTACGCTCTCAAGGTTTGAGGTGATTTCTAAATTGGGCCGTGATGTTTCAATTTTTTGACATTGCCACCTAAAATTAAAAAATATATCAATTATATTTAAACATCTAATTATCCATTACATTGATGAGTTTTTTGGGCTTTGTAGTAATACGGCTTATATGTCAACCTAGTTACAAATTTTATATTCATCACGTCATCAATTTAATGAAGATTCAAACTATCTTGCGAAATGTAATTAGCCAAAAAATTATGGCAAAAGGCTTGCCTAGCAAGTAAGATGGTAGAAAAGTAGGAAGCCGTTGTCCAATCCCATTCTACATCACTATCCCTTTTTATAGCTTATGATGAGCTCCCCCAATCATACAAATTGTGCATAAATAACTGGTCGATGTGAGTGGGTGATCTTCCTTGCGTCCTCATCACTTAATTGAATGAAATTAAAACAATAAATAATTAAATGGTAAAATATATGGCATATGAAATTAACCCAAAATTTAAAATAATAGTAATAGGTGACGGATATGTGATATCACTTTTTTTTACACAATTTTTTACGCAAGTTTTTATGGGGCTCACTTCGTAAAGTCAAATCTCAAACCAATAAGACATTCATTTGTAGTAAATAAATGTATGAATACAGTTTCACAAACTCTAAAGTTCTAATCCAACAGTTATATGATTTCAGATTTGAGCGATTTTTTATAGACACGACCTTTGAGGGAAGATTTAAAAGACAAACGGTTCGGATCGTTGAAATACATTACGAAGTGGGTCTAAAAAAACTTGTATCAAAAGTTATGTAAAAAAGTGGTGCCACGTATCTGCCCCTATAAAAATAATAAGGGTGCATGCTTGTTCACCATATTCAAGCACGATAAATTTTCAGTGTGTCGGGAATATGACCCGATATGTCATGATACATCTGGTTGAGTTTTTTCTTTCAAGTTTGGTATTCCCAACCACGTTCCGAGCATACCAATTGTATTATTACACTTGGTAATGCTCACCACCATACATATTACCATTTAACGAGTTTAAATTTCACTACATAAATTTCAAAATTGAAAATAATAAATATGATAGTGATAATCACCATTATTTAAGAGCGGAGAACAAAAGTATTCCCATCATAATAATAAATTAGTGTTACTGATGAAAGTCCCTATCAATATGGATCATATCAACATTTCAAATTCAATTCATGGTGGATGGAGCATTTTTCTTTTCTTCTAACTTTTATAAAATATTATCCATCAATACCGTCATCTCTTTTTAATCTTTATGCTCTCCCACTTTCTTTTCATCTTTGCTTCTTCTCAACGTTCGGTAGCCTAAACATAACAATAATATAATATAAGAAAGACAAGTTGATTGTACCATGTTCAAGACTTTCTTCTTCAATCTTATTGTGCTTTAAGTTTAAACTCTCTATTTTTCTTTAGTTTATTGTAAAATTTATTTTTAAATGTAATAATATATTCACAGTAAGAATGAGAAATTTGAGTGAAGTCCTGCAACGAGTCAATCATAATATTTTGTTATATACAATGGGTTTTTTTAATTATTTATTATTTTTTTGTTTCTTAGACCGACATGCACTAAATGTTTAACCAAGTCCATCTAGTTCCTGAAACTAATATAATCCGTTTCAACCAATGCATAATTAGTAGAATATATTTTGAAATAATAATATTCTTTGTAAAAAAATAAAATAATATAAGAAGCAATAAGAATAGACTATTGTGTGACTTGTGAAGTGACAGAGTGTGTGGTTTAAACTTGAGAGAGAGAGAGAGAGAGAGAGAGAGAGAGAGAGAGTAAAAAGAAAAGGAAAGAGGGTTGAAACAGGGCGATGCCCACCATGAACATTTGTCCCTCACATCTTCCACCTTCTTCTTCTTCCTTGGATCGATTGTGTTCTCTTTAGACTGAAAGAAAGAGAGAGAAAGAGAGAGAAAGAGAGGGAAATTCCCAGATGCCCTTCAAATGGGGAAGGGTGAAGCAAATCTGGACCAGCAGCAGCCGAGTCATGAGGGTCAGAGTGCTTCGGGACTCATCTGTCCTGGATGTTCGATGGTTTTCAACCGAATCGCCAAGGGCTTGAGCTTTAGATGCGTCTTCGTTTTAGTTCTCAGTTTATCGGTTTTTCTCTCTGGGATCTTCTGGATCCTTCCTCACCGCGCTACCAACTCGGGGTTTGATGCCACACAGGCAATTAAGCTCAGTGGTATGTCCACTACTCCTCTCTCTCTCTCTCTCTCTAATGTAAATCTATTTGGTTCACTTGATTATTCTGCCTTTTTTGAATTATTTGCCTCATATTTTGATTTTTCTGATGTTTTGAGCAAATGGGTAGTATTTATCTTTACTGTATGATTGGGGATCTCTGGATGTTTTGGGCAAATGGGGTTCTGGTAAATGACCTTGTTGTGTAGATGTTTGGTAGTTTCAGGTCATCTTCGCGTTAATGTGATAATGGCGTGGTGGTTGCTTACCGAGTAATTAGGGGGATTTTTTTGGAGCTTTTCACATAAATGGGAGTTCATGATTAGTTTAGGGTGGGGAAACTGGTATTTCATTGTACTGTATAATTCAGGTCTTTGGTTTTAAGCATTTCTGGTGTTTTGGTGAGGCGGTAAATCACCTTAAAGTTAGGATGTGGACGGAAAAGAGAGTGGTCTATCATGATTTCTGGTAATCATGGAAAGACGAATATCATGTAAAGATTTTCTAAATACAGAGCTTTCCCTTTGATTTACTTGAATTTAGGAGTGTTTATGATGCTTAGCTTTAACGCATCTAGTTAGACATCAAGACCTAAATGCATTTCATATTTCCAGAAATGCTTTCGTTTTAGTGGTAGTTGATTGTACTACTATATGGTTGGAACAAGAGTGAGTTAGAATTGGAAGTGACCGTAGTGTCTTGCCTTAGTCGGAATTTCTTTTTCTAATTATATATCAATAGCTATGTTCTCTTTAGTATACATTCATGAGGAACCAGGCTTCTGAAGTTTACCACCGATATGGAAATTGTCTGAAATTGGATGTCTCAATTACAAAAAATTAAGGGCCCATCGGTGTGCATGTGAGTGTGTGCCAATTGGCTAGTTAAAATATGATTTTATCGATAATAAATTTTCAATGGATTGACAAAAACTCCACCAAGTACAATGAACTATCTCAACTTCCAAATTGGGCAACTAGGAGGTCTACGCTAACTGCTATTGTCTTTTTATTTGTGATACGAACAAACTCCCTGAATTTTGCCTTAAGGAACTCCCTAGGCTCTTAATGACTGCTAGATGCTGTCGAGTTAAAGAGTTTAGACAGACATGCTATGCAAAGGCAAGAGTGGACCATATAGTGTGTGTTTATAGTGGCGTTGAGTGGAATATTACTGTATTGCAATGGAATTGTATCAATTTGGATATATAATGTGTTTATTGTTATTTTGTAGCAATTTAATAGAATTGTAGGTGATAATTGCTGCTGAGCTAAGATGACCCAGTGTGATGATTTAATACAATTAAGAAGTTAGAAGATTAATTGGACAATTTGATAAATAGATGTAATATCCGTTATTTTTCTTGTTGAGTAGCTAACGTGCTTGTTCTTTATTGCTTTAACTATTTTTATTTTCGTTGAACTTTAACCAGAATAAATAGGCGAATGCTTGTATGTCTCATTGTCTTTTTTCAGCCACAGTTCAGGCATACTTCAGATTGGAAAAGCCAGTTATGGACCTTGTTCCACACATTGGAAGATTAGAATATGATATCAATGGGGAAATTGGTGTCCCAGGTACAAAGGTACAATTTCAATCTTTTACCATTATAGGCGTATCATGTTGCTTTCATACAAAGTGAAGCATCAAACTGAAGTCTGCTTATTGTCAACAGGTGGCTATCTTGTCTATGCACCAATTTCCTGCACATAATTGGACTGATGTGGTGTTTGGTTTTCTTTCTGATCCAATAAATGTTCCAATATTTCCTGTGTCCTTAAGTGTGCTGAGGTCATCCTTAGTTGAGCTTTTCCTTAAGCAATCCAATCTTACACTGACAACATCAATTTTCGGGCAGCCATCTACATTGGAGATTCTGAAGTATCCGGGGGGAATCACTGTGATTCCTGGTCAACCTGCTTCAATCTGGCAGTTACCCCAGATTTTATTTAATTTTACTCTCAATAATTGTATAGATGATATAGTGGAAAATTTTGGCGAGTTAAAGGAGCAGTTGAAGTTTGGATTGTATCTGAGGCCTTATGAGGTATAACACCTACCTACTCTAGTGACTTTTTGCACACTTCTCTTTAGGCATAAAATTTTGGGATTCTGATGTATTAAGGTTGTTGGTTCACCACTATTTCCGAAACCTAAGTTGTTACAACAAGTTACAACATTTGTTTTATATTCTAACATGCTAGGAACATCTTTACCATTTGAAACTTTATTATAGATCCAAGTTTCCTACCATATATGAGTTTGTGCAAGAATTGTCTTCGTTATGCAATGGAAGGCATAATATTTAACAATAGCAATAACAAAGGCAACAAAAGGGTAGCCGCAAAGAGTGCTGAATTTTCTTCTAGAAGTTTTGAAAGGATAATGAATATACTAGTACTGGTTGATGCTCTCAGACATGTGTCTTATTTCAGTGATAAATAACTCTGCATTTTTTGTGTTCATGCAGAATGTATATTTGCAAATAACAAACACAATGGGTTCAACAACAGCAGCCCCAGTTGTAGTTCAAGCTTCCCTAATGTCTGAGTTTGGAGGCTTTGGGCCCCAGAGATTAAGGCAGTTGGCTCAAATAATCACGGGTTCTCCCACAAAAAATCTTGGCCTGGATAACTCAGTGTTTGGTAAAGTTAAAAGTATCAGTTTATCTTCTTATCTGAAAGGTACACTCTCCGCAACCCCTCCAACTGTTTCTCCAGCTCCAACTCCAGAGCCATCAATTTCTCCATATCCTGCTTCTCCAGTTTACGCTCCAGCACCCTCACCTGACATTCATCATCTCTCATCAGCACCTGCACATCCTCATCCATGTCCGCACCAAGGTTCTAGAATTCCTCCATCCTCCTCACCAACTTCTCACTCTTACCCTACTGTTCCTCCTACATATCCTCCTAGAATTCCTCCATCCTCCTCACCACCTTCATCTCAACTGTCCCCACATGTTTCACCTGCTCCTGTAGTGTCTTATGCTCCCAGTCCAGAAGACAAGGGAATTGCACAAGACTTGATGTCTCCATCACCTGGCCCATCCCTGTCGTGTAAGTTACAAAATACGTTTTTTTTTTTTCTCTCCTGCTTGTGATGTAGCATATATGGTCTTTGATTTAATACTTTATGTTGTTTCTTGTGTATGGTCTTTCAAGTGTTATAGTGGTATAGAATTCTGGCTCAGAGTTCAGGTGGATGGGAATTTATGATTCTGTGCTCTTTTAATTAGAAATTAAGTGCCTATTTTCGATGATTTTGTCATTTATTAAAATTGGTTTTTCCTAATAGAAATAGGTCTTTCTGTAAAAGAGGCGTTAGCAGTCAGTTAGCAGTCAGTTTTGCAACTTCTGGTGCCATGGTTTTGAGTAAGAGTAGAGTTCGCTTGCTTTACTAATGCATGTTACGAGAAGTTAAACTTATAGACTAAAAAAATGTTGCGGCTTAATTTTTGAAGTGGGGATTACTCAGGTTTTGATTGAATCTGAATCTGGTTCAAATGTACAAAATACATAGGTGATTGATACGTGTACGTACATTTGTAATGATTTGAATTTCGTATACAAAAGAATTTTTTTTAAGCAGATTTTGGACATTGTTGGATTGAATTCATTACAAGCTGACTTTGGTGCAACCTTAATGGAAATTTGAGAATCAAGTTTGAGATTGAATTAGTGGATCAATTTTGTATGGTTATGAATCTCAATCGGCAATGGAATTTTAGGACCGACCCGATTGACAGAAAGCCAAATGTACATGTGGCAGATTTTGAAAGGCATGGATATTCTTCACTATGCCGTTAGCTTAGAGAACTATAGGCATTTGTTAGGTGCATCCATTGACATTATCATTTTCTGAAAAGTGACTACATGATTTCGTTTACTACTTCCCTTGCTTGACATGTTGCATTTGTTAGGTGCATCCATTGACATTATCATTTTCTGAAGTGACTACACGATTTCGTTTACTGTTTCCCTTGCTTGACATGCCAAACTATTTGATATTTACTTCTGATATCCAATTTAATGACACAATAAGTGTTTTTTGCTGCAGCTTTAGCGGTAGGACCTTTGTACAAGGAGATCCGGTTATTGCAACTTTCAGGAGTCTTCATCTTTCTTATCGTTTGCTGGTCACGGTGATCGTTCTTCCCTTTAAGAAAATTTGCAAGGCGTACACCGCATCCCAATGGTTTAGTTTTGTTTTCAGCGGTAATGGTAGAGTGCCAATGTGAAAAGTTTCAGAGACACATGTTCCTTATGCAACACATATACAAGTGAATTAGGAGAAGATTGCAGGTCAAAGCCAAGAGGTGGCAGGCCTCTCATCTCCCTTCTGCATTTGTGAGGTCGCGATGACGGGATGTTCTTTCCGAAGGGAAGCCTCCTAGAGATAGTGTGACCAGTTGAAGCACACCCTAGCTTGCAGAAGTTTCAAAAATGAACCCTATCTTTTTATTGAATCAATTGTAATATATGCAGGCGCTTTTTCGAGCATCTGCAACGCCGGGCAAAGAAAAAATCGGTACAGAAAGAAGAAATTGTATACCGTATACTTGTTTCTTTACATAAAAAGAGAGAAAAAACACAGTGAATTATTGAGGAGGTGCCCCCTTTTTCTTGGTGTCTTTTGTTTTTAACCCCAAAGGGGACTTTTAAAGGGCCAATTAATCTCTGCACTAATCAACCATGTTAGGTTTTATTCTTTGTTTTTTTTCTTTGATGGTGTTGGTAACAAATCCTAATTTGGCACCAAGGCCACTTTTGGACTTTGGCAAGAGGCCAATTGACAATCTTGAGGAAATAGTAGGCTATGGTGTGAAGAAAGTGCTTTTTTTGCTAAAGTTATGTGGACGTTTTGAAAAGAAGTGCTTCGTACGTGAGCAGTTCTAAACGGGTCATTCATCTTTCAATTTCTTGTTTGTTCTTAGGTACATTACAACTCTTTATGTGAATCTATCAAATCCCTTTTTTGCAAGTCTCTTAAAAAAACAGACTTTTTATCCAGAATAGTCCTTGAGGTTGGTATAATTCTTACTTTTGTCTCTGAAATTTAAGGTCGATAGAAGTGGTTCATGAGATTATCCACTGTCAATCATTTTGGTTATTCTATGAGAAATCTCTATTGAGGGCATTTTTGTTAAATCAACATTTCCCCTTGAATTGGTGGTTTCTTCAATTTAACAATTTAACAGAGATTTTTTACAGAATGACCAAAATGATTGACGTGGTCAATGAACAATCACAATGACCATTTTGGCTAAAAAGCCAAAAAAAAAAAAAAGAAAAAAAAAAGAAAAAACTAAACAAGAATATTGCTTAATATCTTTAATGTAAGAAGTAATTCTTTTTTACATGTTGATGTTACATCATTTCACTATTCAAACACATTATTACTTTTAACATCATCTATAGGTCATTTCCAAAAAATAAAAAAATCATTTCATTTGGATACCGATTAAGATGAAGATATTACTTCTCATCATAAATTTTGATTTGCGGGACACATACGAATGAAAATCATTCCCTTATTCAAATTAATGTAATTTTTTTAAAGTAATTTTTATATCATAAAGAAAATGAACGATTTAGATTATAAGATACTTTTACCGTTAAAACTTACATGTCATTATTTTTGTTCTTGGTCTGAGAACTCTGAAGACATGGACAGTGACTACGAAGTCGTAATGTACGTGATTAGCGAGTGACAGTGTATAGATGAGAGAGAGAGAGAGAGAGAGAGAGAGAGTAAAAAACGAGGGGAGGGAGAGGGAGGGAGGGAGAGAGAGAGAGAGTAAAAGATAGTAGTTTGTCCTTGTAAATGGTTTAAACAGGGCAACAATACCCACCATGAACACTTGTCTCTCACATCTTCTTCATCATCTTCTTCTTCTTCTTCCTCTCTCCTGTCGTTTCTGTACTCTTTAGAGAGAGAAAGAGGGGAAATCCCAGATGCTCTTCGAATGGGGAAGAGTGAAGCAAATCTGCAGGAGCAGCAGCAGCAGCAGCAACAGCAGCGGCAGACTCAGGAGGCTCAGAATTCTTCGGGACTCATCTGTCCGCGGTGTTCGGTGGTTTTCAGGAAAATCGGCAAAGAGCTGAGCTTCCGATGCGTCGCCGTTTTGATCCTCAGCTTCTCAATTTTACTCTCTGGGATCTTCTGGATCCCACATTACTATGCAAATAGCTCTCAGTTTGATGCCAAAGAGGAAATTAAGCTCAGTGGTATGTCCACATTCCCCTCTCTCTTGCTCTCTCTACTGTGTTTTTTGCTTCACTTCAATTTGATTATTCATTTTTTTGAATTAATTAGGTATTGCTGATGTTTTGAGCAAATTGGTATGTGGTAATATTTGGGTTTAGTGTACATTTGGGGGTTTCTGGAGGTTTGAAGCAAATGGGTTTTGTGTAGATGTTTGGTAGTTTCAGCTATCCAAATTCAAATGGATTTAACTAGTAATTAGGGATTTTTGTGCTTTTTCAGATAAAAATTGGGGTTTTGTGATTATTTTTGGAAAGGGGCAAGTGGGATTTCTCTGTGTTGTATAATTCAATGCTTGCAATGTTTCTCTTGACTCACCTGGCTATTTATAGGATATGGGCAATGCACCTTTTTTATAGACTATATCCAACCCTTGCATCGAAAATGCCTCTCGTCTGATAACAATTTCGTTTAATTCCAACCAAAAGTTTAGTACTTGACTACTTACATATGTGGTGGGGGATAGCAAGTTTAAAGATTTTCACATCTTAATTAAAGAAGGTTAAGAAACATTCTTTTTATAACTTGTGCTTCCAACATATACTGTCTGGCGCATACAAGTTTCACAAAACGATTGTCAATGTGAATTTAACATTACCATACAGTATACAGCCGGTTGACTAACTATTAAGAGGATTCAATATTCTTGCATTCCGGAAGTAAAGAGAACGTGCAAAAAGATGTATAAGATCTTTAGCTAAAACAGAATAAACATATATATAATATCGGAATAAATGGTGAACTGAATTACAATCTACAGGAGTAGCATATAAAAGCATAATTGAGTTTAGTTAAACTCATTGGGAATTATACCTCGTGTTTCTCATGTGGCTAGCTAGTACATTGAGAAAAGTCCTATATGTAATATAACAACTAAGTGCTAATCATAACATTCCAATAGTAAATAGGGGAGGAACTTGTGTTAATGCTGTTTGTCCGGAACATGTTGTTGCCCAAATTAATGAACGGTCAACGTTTTTATTTGTGTACTATTATTCTCACATGAGCATACGAGGTATGGGTTGAATTGAGTAACTAGAGTGAGTTGTGGAGTCTTGATCATTTTGATTTCACTTCCTGATTAAGTAGTTATGTTTTCATGGTGTTTTGCGGATTTGGAATGAAGTTCACTTTCAATTTAGGATGGGTGGGAAAGAGATTGGTCCTATCACGGATTCATGATGTATGGTAATCTTGTGCTCGTGCTCGCACTCTTCTGCAGTGTGTTCTAATTTCCTAGACATTATCTTTATAAATGTTAGATGTGTCTGCATCTGGGTAAATCATGAAAAAGGAATATCATGTTCACATTTGCTAAATACAGAGTGTTCCCCTTGAATTAGGTGAATTTAGGAGCACTTATGACGCTTACCTTCGATGGATCTATTTAGACATCAACACCCATATAAATCTATTTAGACATCAACACCCATATAAATTTCATACTCCCCAAAATGCTCTCTTTTCTGAATGCGGCGGATTGTACTACTATATGGTTGGAAGTACTCTAATATCCTGCCATGTCCATACTACTATTCTGCTTGATATCAATAGCTATATGTTCTTTACTGTGCATTGACAATGATAAGGATTCTGTAGTCGACTGCAGAAGTGCAAATTGTCTGATAATTGGATGTTTCACCATGTAATCTGCTGTCATGTAGTCGAACCACCTGTTTACCTTTAGTGGAAATAGCAGTTTATGAACATTGTGGATTTACAAAGGTAGTGGTCTATTTTATTCTGATACGTTTTCTCTGGTGTTGGTTCGTAGAAAGAACTGACAATAATAAATGTTAGACAGTCAAAGACTCAAGAAAATTAACTTTTTTTTTCCTCTCAAGTAAGAAAGGAAATGGATTTATACCTTCAAAATAGGAAATGATATAGGCTTCAAATAGAACATTCAATGACTACAAGAAATAGAAAGACACATTAAAGTCCTATAGGACTCATAGAACTTGTAGAAATATTAGTAGACTCATTAATAAAAGGAGATTCCTAGAACAGTTAGGGTGTGTTTGGATGAAGGACTTTAAAGTTCCATAGAAGTTAGGCCAAATTTGTTAGGATAAGGACATTGTATTTTCCTAAGACCCAAATAAAAAGACTCTTGATAACATTTGACCCAAACAAATGCATTTGACATCAATTCTTTGACTTTGGATTACCTGTTTTTATTATCTCCTTTTAATTTCTGATCTGTGCACTACCATAGGCACGTCTTTTTTTCTTTTCTTTTTTTTGAAAGAAGCTTTAGTTTTAGAGTTGTCCCAATGAGCTTAGTCTTGTGTTTATAGTCTACAAATAGGGTGCATATTTTCTAATCAAGATGTACAGATGCAGTCGATGACATGCCCACGTTAGTAACTTAGTAGCTATGGCTTTGGGAGTCGTGATATCCTTGTATATCACTGTATGCTCAGTCTCATATTTAAGTCAATAGATTTATGGTAGATGAACTCTGAGCAGTCTACGAGTAAAAGGGACAACAACAACAACAACAAAGCCTTTTCCCACTAAGTGGGGTCAGCAGTCTAAGAGTAAAAAGGACAAGAAAACAAAAATATAAGGTGGGATGAAGTGTAAATTAATATAGGAGCTAGAACTGTGATTTTGACTTAAGTCTGTTTTATTGCCTTGTTGGTACCATGGTTGGCCTCTTTGAATCTTGTTTATAATGTTGTTTTTAAGGTAATTTTGACTGAAGTGTAGAATAATATAAAATTGAATCAGAGATACACCTCTTCTCATTATTAATGCGATCCGTGGCTTCTGAGTCTTAGCATTTTGTGCTGATATACCGTGTTCGTGCTGCATAATCTTGAACTAACTGGCTGATAGACTTTATTGTCATATCTTTTGTGGACTGCTTGTTTACTGTTGTTTGTATACTTTTATAACTACATTTTGATAAGTATTTAATTTCACATCGGAATAATAATAGTAGTAGTCATAATAAACATATCATAATAACAATATTAATAATAATAATAATCTTAAGAATAATCCTCATCATTTTTCAAATCTATGTTTCGAGGAGCGGTTTGTTAGGAAATCCAAGCAAAGCAACTGAACTCAAATGCAAAACCAAAAGTAAAGCTCAACACACACAATGGAACTTGCCGCATCCTAACAATTACATAAAATAAAATATAGATCAAGCACATAATATAACTTTTAGCACTGGCATAAGTATATAAATAAAATATAAAAGTAATTAGCAAATTAGCATGTTAGGCGTCATGCAATTCCAACAAATAAGACATGTCCTGCCATGACTAAAATACGATAGGATCAACACAAGGTTATGCTTCAAATATATGATTCAATATCTCTTTTAACAACAACAACAACAACAACAACAAAGCCTTATCCCACTAAGTGGGGGTGGGTGTATGAATCCTAGAACGCCACTGCGCTCGGTTTTGCGCCAAGTCTTCTGTTAGCTTCAAGTACTCCTTGTCTTTTCTCAACATCTCTTTTAAAAATAATTAAAATATGATTTTCTCGAGAGGAATGTTGAGTGGAAGGACAAAAACTTCACCAAGTGTAATGAACTATCTCAACTTCCAAATTGGACACCTCAGATGTCTAAGAAAACCCCTATGTTTTCGGTCTTGGGATACAAACCTGAAACTCACTGAATCTTACCTTAAACTCCAAAAATCAAAGAGGCTCCTAATGACTGCTTGGTGCAGACTGCAGAGGCTGGATAGTGGACACGCAAGATTGGATTATATAGTATATGATTATAGTAAGGGAAGATATGATTTACATATGTTTCCATAAAAAAAGTACAATGTACAAATTTAGGATATATAATACATGTTTACCAACCTGCTAATCTTTATTAATTAATGAAATCCTTTTTGTCAACCAAAAGAGGGTGAAAAGACAACTTAGTCTTCTATCACACAAAATAAATGATGGGCAATAATGTAATTTCACAGGTCCAAATTTTACTGTTTTTTATTGAAGCCTCACCTCCAGGTGATGTTAAAATATCTCTAATATTTAAAATTAAAAAAAAAAACCAAAAAAAAAAAAACCTCCCATGCCCCCCCACGTTCTATCTCTTTCTCTCTCCCTCTCTCCTTCTCATTTTCTAAAAAAATGTGTTCATACACACAAAGTGTGTAGGCAAATGCTAGTATTATTGGAGATAATTGCTGCTGAGCTAAGACGTTTGATTTAAGTAATGTATTTGTACGTCCATACTATAATCATATACTAAATTATCCAATGCTGCGTTACTATAATCAATACTATATTGTACGTTCCATACTATAATCATGTACCTAATAACAACCTTTTCACAGGCCTAAAACAAAATTCATTTAATGCATTTAAGAAGTTGAAAGATAATTGGAAATCTAACGAATAGTTTTAAATTGTGTTAGTATTTTTGTTGATTAGGTAACATGCTTGTTCTTTAATTGTTATTGCTTTAACCTTTTTGTTGTTAATTTATTATTGAACTTTATGGTTTCTAATTTTTGTCGCATAAATTTGTGATGACTGAAATGAATAGGTGAAAGCTTATATATCTATTTATCTTTTTCCAGCCACAGTTCAGGCATACTTCAGACTGGAAAAGCCAGTTACGGACCTTGTTCCACACGTCCAAAGATTAGAATATGATATCAACGGAGAAATAGGTGTTCCAGGTACAAAGGTACAGTTTTAATCTTTTGCTATTGTAGCCCGTATCATATTGCTTTTCGTACAAAGTGAAGCAACAAACTGAAGTCTGCTTGTTGTCCACAGGTGGCTATCTTGTCCATGCACCAATTTGATGCATCTGATCTGACTGATGTAGTGTTCGGTGCTCTTTCTGATCCAATAAATGTTCCTATAGATCCAGTGTACTTAACTGTGCTGAGGTCATCTTTAGTTGAACTATTCCTTAAGCAATCCAATCTTACATTGACAGCATCAATTTTCGGGCAGCCATCTATGTTTGAGATTCTTAAGTATCCTGGGGGAATTACTGTGATTCCTGTGCAATCAGCTTCAATCTGGCAGAAACCCCAGATTTTATTTAATTTTACTCTCAATAATTCTATATCGGACATAGTGGAAAATTTTGTTGAGTTAAATGAGCAGTTGAAGTTTGGATTGCATCTGAGGCCTTCTGAGGTATAACACTATTCTGGCAACTTTTTGCACATTTCTCTTTAGGCGTGGCTTTTTGGGCTATTGATGTATTAGGTTCATTGGCTTAGCACTATTTCGTAAAACCTGGTTAGAACGTGGGATTGACAGTTATTTTAGTTTCGAAAATTCTGGGATTCAAGTTTCTTACCATATTTGAGTCTATGCAAGACTTGTTCAGTTATGCAATAGAAAGCATAATTTATTAACAATCAAGGAAACAACAACACCAAATAGGATAGGGTATTTGCCATTGAGTGTAGTCCAAATTTAAATGTCCATCTGGATTTTCATAGTTGTTAAGGTCCGAAAATATCAGATTGAGCAATCTAGTACTAGTTGATGGTCTCAGATTTTACGTTGTATTTTTTTTATTAACTGCAATTTTTGTCTCATTTTGCAGGATGTATTTTTGCGAATTATAAACGGAATAGGTTCAACTAAAGCGCCCCCAGTTGTGGTTCAGGCATCTCTCGTGTCTGATGTAGGGGTCATTGTGCCACAGAGATTGAAGCAGTTGGTTCAAACAATCAAAGGTTCCCCTGCAAAAAATCTGGGTCTTAATAACACTGTCTTTGGTAAAGTTAAAAGTATCAGTTTATCTTCTTATCCAAAGGGTGCACCCGTTGCAACCTCTCCAACTCCTTCACCAGCTCCATCTCCAGAGCCTACTCCTTCACCAGCTCCATCTCCAGAGCCAACTCCTTCACCAGCTTCATCTCCAGAGTCATCAATTTCTCCATATCCTGCTTCACCGGTTCACTCTCCAGAACCGTCACCTCACGGTCATTATCTTCCACCTGCACTGTCACCTGACATTCATCATCTACCACCAGCGCCCTTACCAGACATTCATCTTCTCCCCCCGGCACCCTCCCCTGACATTCATCACCTCCCCTTAGCACCCTCACCTGGCATTCATCTTCTCGCCCCTGCACCCTCACCTGAGATTCATCATCTCCCACCAGCACCATCCAAGGTACCTGCACATGCACCACCATGTCCATATCACGGTTCTAGAATTCCTCCAATCTCCTCACCAACTTCTCGTTCTAACCCCATTGCTCCTCCTACCTATGCTACTAATGGTTCCCCTTATTCGCCTTCTCTGAGTCCCTCATCTCAATTGTCCCCACACGTGCCACCTGCACCTATAACGTTCTATGCTTCCAGTCCCGGAAACAAGGGAAGTCCACAAGACTCAATATCTCCATCACCTTCCTCAAGTAAGTTACTTAACAGTTAATAATTCTGAATCTGGTTATTTCTTCTAAAATTTGATTGGCTTTTCAGTGGAATAGTTAATTTGACAGTACATCTTATGTTCAACTGTGCAAAGCACATAGGTAACTCATATAAGCATAAACATTTATGAGTATATGAACTTTTGTACAAAACACAAATTTTAAGCAGACATTGGATCTTATTTGATTGAATCTATAAAAATTTAAAATTTGGTGCAACCTTAACGGAGACACGAGAATCAGTTTTGAGTTTTGGTTGGTGAATCTACTTTTTGTGATTATGAATCTCAATCGGAAATGGAACTTTAACACTGACCTGATCCATTAAATACAAATGTATATGGAGATGGAGTTTTAAAGAGCAACGAAACTCTCTTCTGTGCTATTATAACTTAAGAATGGTATAACCATTTGACAACTGAGACAAAAAGCAAGCGTTTGGTTAGATGAATCATGCATCCATGGACGTATCTTTATTCAATTTGCGTACATGATTTTTTGTATGCGATATTTGATGCTTGGCGTGTAAAATTCTTTGACTTTTAACTTTTGACATGTAAGTTGGTCACCTGATGAGTGCTTTTTGCAGCTTCATCAGCAGGAGCTTTCTACAAGGAGATCTGGTTGTTGGAATTTTCAGGACTCCTCATCTTTCATCTGCTCTGTTGGTTCGGTTGATTAAGGTCGTCTTAAATATCTGTAGCTGCGGAAATTGTCGGAGATCCAAAAACATGGAAGCTTCGACCCAGGCATCGATAAAATGTCGATATCGACAAAAGTTTGAAGAAAAAAAAAAATAATGATGTAAATTATAAGATAAATATGGAAATTTTGAATGTAGGTGCATAGTAGTTAAGTTTGTATGATTTGGACTAAATCCAGTCCAAGCTAAAGAACATTGTCTCTCATAAATTGTTTAATATTTAATGCAATTCAATTGTATATACTTGAAAATTTGTATCTATTATTTATATACTTGGAGTCCTGAGCAAGCGGCTTATATTGTCAACTGTTCAGAGACGGACCGTCACAAACCAAAATATAAATAAATCGAAAACCCTAAACCCTAGCTCGGCTGACTCTTGAGGCTTTGATCGAATAAGATGTGAGAACCAGTGCACAAGCAATACATCTTCTTCCATGTCCGTCCTCATCATCCATGACACGATCACCTTGTCTGTAATTCGCTTCACTAATCACAACGGCATAGGCCTTCGATATGAACCGCGGTCCGCTGCTATTCTCAACAGCAGAAGCAACATATTCCAGGCAGGTTTTTCTGCAGCCACGTTGGAAGGCAAGGCCGTTGTTAATGAGACTAGACATGCTTCAAACAACGCAGCAAGACGCGCTCCCAGTTAGCTGGAAGGCTGTCGATAACTTCTCTGTCACTCGACCCACTGAAGCAAGTTTCAGCCCCAAGCAGGATACTTGAAGAACATGCAACCACGTACTCTGTAAGATTCAAAACGTAGGGTAAGAGTTTCGAATCTTCAGAAACTGAGAACAAAAGGCGGGGCATCCCTTCTCGGCCCAGCAACTGAACGGTAAACATAAACTTTATCAGCCAGACGGTCATCATTCCCCCCGTCACTTGCCAATAACCGGCAGGCGGCCATTGTCACATTGCAGGCCAACATCCAAAATGACCTCACAGATTCGTACTTGTCTATACCCGAGAGCAAGGCTACATCCCAAACGGGCACTCCCTTATCTCAAGTTTCTTGAGCTTTGGACAACCTTTCAGCACACAATGGTGTTCCCCAATCGCTTTTTTCCCGCGGGCGCTAGAACTGAAAGCGTTTCCAAATTCTTAGCATACCTCCCAATGTACTCAAAGGCACGATTGATCAATAAACCTGACACTGCAAGCCATTGGAGTTTAATGCAATTCTTCACCACTGCACTAAAACCCTCGTCCAGAGGCTCGTTTGTTAGGTATTCCGGTTGGCTTGGGATCATTACGCTGAGACAAAAGTGGGCGATATCAGCGCAGTTTTATACAACGGTTGCGACAGCGGCATTAGTCATCTGACAACAGAAGTAGAGGATGCAGCGGCGTTTTCTGCAGCCATAAGACACAGCAACAAACCCGGATTCAGTCACCTCGCGGATAATGTCAGGATGACAAGCGAAAACACGGAGTTCCTCAAGTAAAGGACAGTTAGATCCTACAGCCTCCAACTCATTGTCTTCGACCAAGTCCAGCACCCAAAGACGCCGGAGACGCGGGCAACAAGCATCAAGCTCAGCAAGGTCCCCGCTTCGCAAATCAAAAGCGTAACTCAAGTCAAAAGCGTAACTTAAGTCCAAGAAAGTAAGATTTTCAGATACAGGCAGGATATACACAACTGAGAGGATACGAGTTGTTTTTCATAATACAGAGAGGGTGTGTTATCATTTAGCCTAATCTTTCAATGCAAATAATACCGTTGTATTAAAAATACTAGCATATGCTCGAACAATTTTTTTTTAAATGAAAGAAGAGAGAGAATGTGGGAGTGAGTGGCGAGAGAGGGGAGAGAGATTTTTTTTTATTTTTTATTTTTTAATATTAGATAGAATCACTTGTGCGATTGGTTTGTGTGAAATTATATTCTGCTTGTGAGTAATGATATTCGTACCATGTTTTTATACTATATTTCCATACCATCTTAGGTGGCATCTGATATGAACAGTTACATCATTTGAAAAATTTGCAAAACTCAAGGAAAAAGAGGAGAAAAACTCCTCGTATACCACAATCATCATTTAATTAACTAGTTTTTCTTAATTATTAGTTTATTAAATAATGAACTAAATTTAAAAATCTGATTAATTCAAATGATGTGGTTGTCCACATTAAATGTAACATCCCGTCCCGGGATTATTAAAACGTACGTATGAATTTACGATTTTACCCCTAATTTGTTCGTTTACACATTAGTGTTGTATGGTGTGGTGTGTAGGACCACACACACTCATACCCTTTCTTTTTCTCCCGGGATTCCCTCCCTCTTTCCCTCACTTTCTGTCACTCTGTCTCTCAGTCTCTCTCTCTCTCTCTCTCTCTCCCCGAGTTCTTCTTCTTCTTCTTCAACATACGGATCACACTCAAACATACTCAAAACTTTCACCAATCAAGAAACCAATTACACCATTGAACTCGTGAGGTTGTGAGGAGCACAACCATACCAATTCCAGGTAAGAATTCGAACGTTTTCACGTCGTTTCAACAATGGCCGAATTATGTACTGTTCATGCAACCCTTAAACTAGCTTGTTTTTGCAATTTTGAAGCTTGTAGTTGTGTTTGTGAGGTCCCAAGGAGCCTCGGAGTGGTTCGTTGGGTGAAATTGGACGTCGGGAAGGCTAGGTTCGAAGTTGGCCGAACTTGGATCGTTGTTGCAGGTGAGATTCCTTAATTTTTAGGCCTTAAAACTAGTCTAACGTTGTTCTACTAGTTCTAAGCTTCATTTTGGTTCAAAAATCATGGAAATTGGTTGAAAAACGAAGGAGAAAACACGGTTGGAAAATTTCCCAGTTTTCCGGCGCCGTCGCCGGCGCCGGAGGCTCGCCGGAGAAGAAAGGGGAATATTCCGTTAAGTTTAACGGAATATTCCTAACGGCAGTGGACGGCGTCAGTTAAGTTTAACGGAATATTCCGTCAGTTTAACGGAATATTCCTGACGGCGTCAGTTGATGCCGTCAGTGTGCAGTGCACGTGGCCGCGCGTGGGGGGCGCGTAGGTCCGTGCCTATTCAGGCGCGTGGGGGCGCGTGCGTGGTCCAAAAATTATTTTAAAAATATGGGTGTGATCCTGAGGTTGTGTAGAGCACGTTGGTATATTCAATTGTCCAATTTGAGCAATGTATGAGAAGTTATTACGAGAAGTTGCTTAGGTGCTTTTAAATTAACGTTTTCGTAGCTTTTTCGCGTATAGGTGATTCGTATTCCGAGGACGAGCGTACATACCCGAGGCAAGGGGGCTACGACCCTTCCACTTATCAGTGAGTGGGCTTTTGTTTTCCATATATACCTATATACATATTAATTCCCAGAAATTAAATAGAAAAGGTTATTTGTTTTATGCCATGCATCATATGAATGTTGTTTACGCATCATCGCATGTATTAGTAGTGACATACATATATATATGTGTATTTGGTGCTGTGGACGCACAGGTAAGTGCCAGGTAAGCGGTATTCATGTTGTTATGCAATAGTAGTTTGAGATGTTTAGAGAGCTCATAATCTGCACCCCCGGTGTTAGTGCTCCCGCCCGAGGCCAGGGCACAGCCTTCACGTGTATGTTCACCAGCACCGCATGCTCGCCTTGGATCCAAGTTAGGTGCAAGCCTGTCGTACAGACCACATTAGGTGGTTCCGACTTGTAGGTGACCCGCGATTTATCGCCCAGCTTCACGTGATCGTAGCACTAGAGCATACATATATATATTACACCCAGCCTGTCGTACAGACCACGTTAGGTGGTTCCGACTCGTGTGCAGATTCAGATATTGAGTTGAGATTGGAGCTCTATATGCAGCCGTACAGGTCACGTTAGGTGACTCCCGGCTGCTAGATTATATGTTATTGATGTGATTTACGCTTGAGCATTTACATTTGATTATGAGATCCCATTGTGGCATATTCTCGAGCATGAATGGCATATCATGGAGCATGATTGACATATCTATACATACGTATATATGTTCATTTTCTGGGAAGTATACAGGTTTTACGGCGAGGGGTTAGAATGTATTTTGCTAAAGAGTTTTCAAAGAACTTTGTTTTTGCCCACTCACGCTTTTGTTTTTGCGCCCCTCCAGGTTCTAATGGTTTAGAAGGTTCGGTGGTTTTTCCCAGAGGGCGTCCCGGCATTTCTGACAGACACTCACCATTGTAGGGTCACCTTCGGGTGTATTTATGTCGTATCTTTTCCTTTTGGACTGTTGTAGACTTGCTCTGAGTTGTGTCTCACATACACTAGTACTTTGTATGCTAGTTAGTTTTTAATTATTCGTACTTTTATATTACTATCTTAATCGCTTCCGCACGCGCACATGGCTACGTCACCTTCGTGTGACGGCCAGCACGCCCTGATCTCGGTCGGGGTGTGTCATTAAATGCCACCTAAGATGATATGAAAATGTAGAACAAAAACATGGTATGAATAACATTACTTTTTTTTAAAAATTTCTGTTCAATTTTGATTATAAGGTTAGAATGGTAATTTTAATAGGATTTGGTTGACCGTCAATGTTCAATTAGTATTTCAAGAAAATTAAATAAAAGTTAAAAGTGAGAGATAGAGAAAGGAGGTAGCTACATTGAACAACTTCTATGTATCGGGTGATTTTTAAAATGGGCTTAATTTTCTCACATTGTCTTGTAAGATTTTGATTGTGTTTATTTTAAGGGTAATATTAGAGAGACTAAATTTTGTAAACAAAGGGATTTTAATGGACTTTTTTAAGTGACAGATTTCAAAGGATTTTAATAGATTCTACAATTTCATATGGATTTTGACAAATTATTATGGATTTCTATAGATTTGTAAGGATTTCTTTCATGGATTTCTTAGGATTGTTTTTTTACTCCTACAATTTAAATTCTTTTCTCAGTGCACAATCTGAAAAAGACATAAACATATATATATATATTGATATGAAAATATAAACGAATCAAATACGTCTTTTCTTTCCCCTTCTCATTTGAATTGTGATTTTTTTACGAAAAATAATTTTAACTAACCAAAACAAGTAGTGCTTCTTAAATCAAATGTCTCAAAATTAACCCCTTTTCCTCAACAATTGATTAGTTCATAATGTGTTGTTCAGTTTAAGTACAGTTACCAATATAAATACCAATATAATAGGCTTTGGAAGATGCTTGCACCCTTACACTAACATGATTACACGAAAAAGAACAAAAAGCTTGAATTGGCAATAAGATTCTTAGTAGTAATTTCTAAGAGTTTTCAATTAACATGGTAAAAAATTAACACCTTCAAATAGAATGCATAATCATTACAAGAATTGCTAGTAGCCATTAACACTTCCCATCAAAGCATTATAGGAAATACTATTGCACAATCCAAAATAAAGGAAATAAAAAATTCAAAAATATTATGTAAGATCCCACATCACCCAGGGGAGTGATCCTGATATGTATATTCCTATCCCTACCAAGCATGAGGACTTTTGGGAGCTCACTGGCTTCGGGTTTCGTAGGAACTCCGAAGTTAAGCGAGAAGGGGGTTAGAGCAATCCAATGATGGGTGACCCATTGGGAAGTTGCTCGTGAGTTCCCAAAAATAAAATCGTGAGGGAATGGTAAGCCCAAAGCGGACAATATCGTGCTACGGTGGTGGAGCGGGCCCGGGAAGTGGTCCCTCCCGGGCCGGGATGTGAAATTTGGTATTAGAGCCTAACCATGGCCGTGGTGTGCCGACGAGGATGTCGGGCCCCTAAGGGGGGTGGATTGTAAGATCCCACATCACCCAGGGGAGTGATCCTTATATGTATATTCCCATCCCTACCTAGCACGATACCTTTTGGGAGCTCACTGGCTTCGGGTTCCATCGGAACTCCGAAGTTAAGCGAGTAGCGCGCGAGAGCATTCCCAGGATGGGTGATCCATCAGGAAGTTCTCGTGTGAGTTCCCAGAAACAAAACCGTGAGGGTGTGATGGAGGCCCAAAGGGGACAATATCGTGCTACGGTGGTGGAGCGGGCCCGGGAAGTGGTCCCCTCTGGGCCGGTAAGATCCCACATCACCCAGGGGAGTGATCCTTATATGTATATTCCTATCCCTACCTAGCACGAGGCCTTTTGGGAGCTCACTGGCTTCGGGTTCCATCGAAAGTCCGAAGTTAAGCGAGTAGCGCGCGAGAGCATTCCCAAGATGGGTGACCCATCGGGAAGTTCTCGTGTGAGTTCCCAGAAACAAAACCGTAAGGGTGTGCTGGGGGCCCAAAGCGGACAATATCATGCTACGGTGGTGGAGCGGGCCCGAGAAGTGGTCTATTCCGGGCCGGGATGTGACATATTGTACAATTCAAAAGTTTCAAGTTTGCAACTGAGACAATGACGGATGAACATGAAAGGAAATCAGGTTGGCATGTTCTATGTCTGGAAGAAAATGGAGAGTGAGAAAGAAAGGTCGAGTTGCATAATGGAGAGAGAGAGAGAGAGAGAGAGAGAGAGAGAGAGAGAGAGAGAGAGAGAGAGAGAGAGAGAGAGAGAGAGAGAGAGAGAGAAAGAGAGAGAAAGAGCGAGGGGGTTGAAAAGAAATCTAGGGGTGGAGGTAGGATTTTGTTATGCCTATAATCTATTCTCAAATCCTACAAAATCTCTTATTGAAAGAAATTCTTCAAAATCTATGAATTTTTGAATATCTGTAAATTTGCATGGACTCTATAAAAATCCTTTAAAATCCTAGTTGACTACACTAGGATTCTAAAGTCTTTTAAAATCCTTTAATTGATTACCCCTGTATTTGAATTGATTCTTTTAAAATCTTTTAAAATCCTAGTTGACTACACCATGATTCTAAAGTCTTTTAAAATCCTCATTTGACTACACCCCTAGAAGACATGGAAGTTGATGATTGAATTATTACTTAAGTGTTGCTTAACTTGCTTATTTTTTTATTGGTGACACATCATTTATTTTCCAAATTTAGTCTACCTAGCAATACTCTTTTTACACATTTTGTGTAATAAATTATTTGAATCTTTATTAAATTGATGACAAAGTGAGCATGAAATCCCTATAAATTTTGGGGATGTATTCAATTGGGATTTTAAGTGATTTTAATTCTTTTTAGAAATTTAGGGGTATTCAATCAGAATTTTAAAGAATTCTCTTGAAAGTTTAGGTGTATACAATAAGAATTTTAAATGTGTTTATAACATTCCAGGTTTATTCAATTAGAAATTGATTTAATAGATTTTAAAAAGTTGGGAAATTCAAGGGAATTGGAAAGGTTTCATAGAGCATTCTTAGCATTCTTAAATCTCACATCTACCCTTGAGAATTTGAGAAAATTCACTCAAAATTTTACATAGAATTTCTAGAAACTTCATTAAAATCCCTCAAAATCTCAACTGAATACACTTGCAATGACATGTAAACCACATTTGCACTACAATCACTAAAATACAACTTCAAAAACTTAGGGGGCAATGTGAGAAAACTAAACCTCATGACCTATTTTAAAAATCACCTCAAACATAGTTAGCCTTGGAAAAAATGCATGTATGATTTTTTATTAACTAGACTAATCAAAGAGATCGAAAATCAATCAACTTCGCCTTCAACAAAATCCTAATTCCTAACCGAGAAAGCATTGTAATTTGGAATTTGGTGCGGCAGACCGACGGGGAATTTGATAAATATGGTATTTTGATAGAGTTTGGGCTTCGGATGGATATACGAATTCGGGCTGGTTTGGTATTGCTGTGCTTTGAAAAAAAGCTGCTTTTACTGTCCTGTGAGAATAAGCAGCTATGAAATAAAGCAGCAGAGTGTTTGGTAAACTTTTTTGTAAAAGTGCTTTTGAAAAGAAAAAAAAGCAGTATTAGAGTGTTTAGTAAACTTTTATGTAAAACAGATGTGAAAAAAAAGCTAGTTTTTCAAAGCTGGGTTTTGCAGCTTCTTGTTTTTGGCTTTTTTTCACCCAAAACTGTGAAAAAAAGCTGAAGCTGAGTGTTTACCAAACACAAAAACAGCTCCCAGCTTTTTTTGATAGCAGCTTTTTTCAGAATCACCTCAGTACCAAACCAGGTCTAAGAGCTAGCTAGTTTTAATTTTAGTTTAAGGAATTTGAAATTGACATATTGTCTTATGTGTAATTTTTTTTTTCCAAAAGGAAAAAGATAGAGAGAAGCAATAATATATATGAATAATGGAATTAGAGATCATAGAGGTATATTTCTTTTCTTTAGTTTATGTACAATGTTAATTGAGGACCGAACAACAACAACAGTCTCATTAATTACTAAGTAGGTTGATTGTATAAATCTTAGAGAGCCAATGAACAAGCATACTTTTTTCCTTCTGATTTCTTATGGAAATGTCACAAATCTTTGATAAATTGAATCCATCAAACTAATTAAAAGTGCTCCAAATTGTACAATCTGTTCTAAAAAGAAACTGCAACAAATACAAGAAATGAAAATAGTGGAGGATTAATACATAACAGAATTAGACAAAACGAAAAATAAAAGGAAAAAGAAAAGTTTAATACTAACAAAATTTTCTAATTTTCTTATTTATTAGTTCGGATTTACCTGCCAAATTAAAAGCTCGTTTGGAAGTTCTTTTAAAATGGTTAAAAGTGCTTTTAGAACCAATTCTTAGTAAAATTACAAATGAATTATGAAAAAAACACTTTATTACGTCATGCAATTGATGCTTCTTTGCAAGAAACAGTGCTTTTAAAACTCATAAGTATTTAATCTAAAAATATTTTCAATCATTTTAAAGCAGTATCAAACAAACCATACGATCTTCCAGTGAGTGCTTGATGAAAAGTAATTCACAATTTTTTGTAACAAGTTTTGCGGTTTACCAGCTCAATTAAGGAACAAATGTCCTATAGAATCATCCAAGAGGGACCACCAGGTTCTGTCTGCACGATATCATGATGATCAACAACAGAAGACAAATAAGCTCATTTAAAAGAAAAAAAAAAATATATATATATATATATATATATATATATATATATATATACACACACACATATAAACATCGGAATCGGAATTTTCATTTCAACTTGCAATTATTGTTTGAAATTTCTTTGATATGGTCGATATTTATTTTAGGTGAAAATATCAAAACCATCAGATAAATATATAGAAAGAGGATGAAGTCTAAACTTCAATCCATATCACTCTTAAATAATCGACAGATTTTATCGATGTTTCAAACATATCGGTTAAATATCGAAATTTTTTTTATATTTTGTCTAAACCAGTTTTTTTTAGCAAATTGTCATCATTTTCATAAAAAACGATCGATATTGATACATCTATCAATATTTTCACAAATATGCATATAGATATTTCTACCGATATCGATATTTTAACACTATTTGCAGCTCGTAATCTAAAATGTTCAAACTTCAAAGTAGAAAATTACCTCCAGTACGTTGTTGATTATCCAAGTAACGTTGCGCCCAATTAACCAATGCAGAAAATGGCCAGAAAGATATGAAGTGATTCCACCACCCCCAAATATCTGGGCTTTCTGTCATCTCCTCCTCATCTCCATAGCAATCATCATAAGGGTTACAGCTGCCGGCTGCTCGAAGCTCGTAGCGGCAAACCGGACAAGTATTGTGTATGTGAAGCCAAGGGAGTATGCAATCAGAATGGTAGACGTGCTTGCATGGCATCTCCCTCACTTCCCCACCAACCTCGAACGCTTCCTTGCACACGGGGCAACTGGGCTCGTTCGCTAACTGCCCTTCCGAGACTGTCACCAATGGCAAAGCTCGAATGGCAGAAGTTGCTGCCGGAGGGGGACCTGGACGGTCATTCTCAACAGTCCAAGTCTCTCCAGTAAAATCTCTTACCGCATCCTCAAAAGCGCCATCCTCGCGACTATAATTTGGTTGAGGCACAACGTTTTCTGATGATGCAGAAACTTGGAGTCGCGGAGTTCGAGGTGGTCTATCAAATCGGAGGGTGATCCAAGACACTCGTTCGTCGTCGTTTTCCGTCTGCCATCGAGCTCTTGGATGCCTTGAATCGAGGGCGAGAGACAAGGACTCCAGTAACCGGGCAGCGGGGGAGGGTGGTTGTTCTAGGCCTGTAATAAGATGATCGACAAGCCTAGGATTTGATACATCGAGCTCATGGTTGAACTCGGTGGAGCAGTAGGGACATAGAATTGTATATGGGTTGGAAGAGGCAATCCTTATGGTACGTTGGCAATGTTGGCACCAGAAGTAACGGTGTGTTCTCATTCTTCTTATTCCGTTGACAGTAACACGAGGACGATGAGCCTGCAGTGACATTTTTCGGAATTCAAACGAGA
Organism: Pyrus communis; assembly: GCF_041283825.1. NCBI lineage: Eukaryota > Viridiplantae > Streptophyta > Magnoliopsida > Rosales > Rosaceae > Pyrus > Pyrus communis. The sequence goes on from NC_142572.1 coordinate 1,386,656, forward strand.
TTTTGTTTTCCCAGGGAAGAAGAAGGGGAGGATATATACATACATATATATATATATATATGTATAGTTTATGTATAGCTAGGCAAGTTTTGTGAAGGGATGAAGGAAGAGAAAAGGATGGCTTTGGGTGATACGGTTGGAGATTCTTTTTACTAAAACTCCAGTTTGGATTTCTGCATGCTTTTCGTTATGGCGTCTTCTTATCAACTCAACAAAGCAAAGAATGATTCAAATTCGATGCAAAGTCATATAGTTTTAACTTTCTGAGTAATGCTACACTTATCACATTTTTCATACCATATTTATACCATTATTCTAATAGAGGTAAGACCCATCAACACATGTGGGTTCCATCTCTATTAGATAGATGATACAAATATGGTAAGAGTAACCTTTTTGTTAACTTCCATTAAATAATGAGTAATGTTATGTATATTATAAGTTATCACATTCTTTTTGTCAGTACGAGAGATTTCTCTAATAGAAGTAAGGCCCACCCACCAATACAAGTATGCATTTTAGCCAAAATAGTTCATGAGATTAACATAACTCTTTATTTTGATCGATGAGATATAAAATAATAAAAGTGGTCCTTAAGATTGTCCACAGTTAATGAAATTTTTTTATGAAATGATCAAAATAATTGACTGTGGACAATCTTAGAGACCACTTCTATCGACTTTAAATATCAATGATCAAAGTGATGAGTTATGTCAATCTCAATGACCATTTTAGCTAAAAAGCTATGGAAGTAGGTTCCATTAAGTAAGAGCAACATTTTCGAAGAAAATGCTTGAAAGACCATATTTTAATACTACATTAGTATACGATTTGACATGACAAGTGACAAATTTGTAATTGGATAACCAGCACTAAAAACCGTCTTTACATTGGATGGTTTAGTGTTTTGATGATCCCTACTTTATTGACTGCAATTTCTGTATTTATTATTGCTTTTGTTGCTACACCTCCGCTAGATATTGGTGATATCTTATTGGATGATGGTTGTATGCATCCTGGCATTACGCTTTGTTAAGTAATGGGTTAATTGTTGTTGTACCTGCTCAACTAACGTCCGGATTTCAATCCAAAAATGACGGTTTTCATTGTCTATTTTATCAGTAACAAGTACAACAGCAAATGTACAAGCAACAACTGTTTATAGATGAACAAATCCTTGATTGGTAGGAACACAGTTTACAACTTGGGCAAAAACATATCAACTGAAAGGCTGGCCGTGAACGTATACAAAATCCTGATCGCATATGTTCAACCTCATGTATAAAATTCCGATTCCTAACAGATTCTTTGTCACAGCGCTCCAAGCTTGTTTCATCTTCATATCATATCCACAAGAACTTGTACTTGAGTTCCGAAGCTTGGTTGCACAGCATGGGATACGAAATTCCAGTTCGCTTCTTCCTCAGCTTTCATGCAACTCACTTGACTGTGTTCACTGAGGAGTTATTCCCGGAACAAAAGGAACAGCTGGCTTTTTCTTCTTTGTTTTCTCCACCAATACAGCTTGAGTTGTAAGAACCACTCCGGCAATGGAGGCTGCAATTTGAAGGGCACATCTTGAAACCCTAGAAGGATCTATAACTCCCGCATCTGGGAGATCTTCATAGTTTCCTGTCATTGCATTGTACCCAACTCTCCAATCAGAACGTTTAGTCTTCTCCACAACAACTTCTCCATCATCCCCTGCATTAGTTGCAATTGCTTTTGCAGGAGCAAGTAGAGCCTGCATTCGACATTGACAGATTTTTTTGCATGAAAAAGGTATAGGCCTTCAACAAGGCATAACTGAAATATTAAATTTTTATACAAAGAAAACGCATTTAGGCATAAAAATTTAGTTCAAAATTTTGCATACTAAGCTAAAATTTCAACATAAAAATGAAATTTGAAATATATCTTTCGTTTCAATATCTTTGCCAATTTAATTCACCATATAAACTCAACAATTGAATTTCTACGAACACAAATGATATCAGACAAGCCTATGCTATCTCCTATCCAAAGTTCAAACTATATGCTTTTTAATTAAAGTTGACTTGACAACGCCATTAAATAAAATTTTAACCCCCTAATCAATGGATTGTAGCAGCTAAAGACTTTCAAATCCAATGAAAGAGGCCAATCACGTAATGATTTTTCTGAGAAGTAGCTTCGGCTTTTTCTGTTTGTGCTTGCTAGAAAATTGCAATTCCGTGTTGGTAAGAACATCGAGAGCGTACTGACTCAACTGATGTTACCTGTTGTTTAACATAAGGTCTAACCATAGAACCATTACTGACTCAACTGATGTTGCCTGTTGTTCAACATAAGGTCTAACCAGAGAACCATGTGTCACCTTCCGAGGAAAACTGAACATTGGATGATTGGTGCAACAACAAAGAGTGAAAAGACTCGGCAACACTATGGACTTTTCTCCTCTTTCTTGCCCTATATACAGATAGATGCCTATAGGGGCCATGTGGGCGTGTATATGTGCATGTGGATTGATAGTGTGCCTATTTGTATGTGTGAGTAAAGGTGAGAAAAGGAGGCTCTCACCTTTGCTACAAGGTCAGCACCAATTTGCTCATCTAAATCTTCCATAGAATTCTTTATGGTAGGAATAAATTCTGAGAGATGTACATATGTGGCACCACCACCAGGCACCACTCCTTCCTCCATAGCAGCAAATGTAGTGTTCTTTGCATCCTCAATTCTGAGTTTGCGATCTTCAAGTTCTACCTCAGTATGTGCTCCAACCTATGGCACATGAAAATCAGTTAATAATAAAATCATGATAAAAATAAAACTCAGAAAAAGAACAGTAATCGAAGAGATTCATTTATAATTACTACTTTGCAGCACAAATGCACAAACATAAGCTTTTCCTAATTTCCAGCACGAATGGACAATCAACATAAGGAACGTATAAAAAAAAAAAAAAAAGAAGACATTCTACGAATCTATCTGAAATGGTAGCTCTTCCATATTGCAGACCTTAATTACAGCAACTCCACCGCAAAGTTTGGCAATTCTTTCAGAGAGCTTTCTCGACAGGTATGCATTTTCTGTTTCTGCCAGATCCTTCTTGATCTGTAATATTCTTGCCTGAATCTCAGCTTTAGTAGAAGGGTCTGCAACTATCGTTGTTGAATTACTTGTTATTTTCACTTTTCTTGCAATTCCAAGTTGATCTGATGTTGCACTCTCAAGGGTCAAACCAAAATCTCCAGAGAGAAAATCAGCACCTGAAAGTTGCAATTTTGATTATTTATTTTTGCTGACACAGGGCAAATATCCTAATACCATCATGCAGAAATATTAGTAGTCTGAGGTAGAGAACCTATAGTTCTCACCAAGTTTGAAAAATGATGTTGTTTCATAGACTTTGAAGGCAGCCATGGAATTTTTTAAACTAGTAGACCAATACGTTTGATAAATGAGATTTACATAATCATCATGGCCCATGTTGTTATAAAGTGTGCTGAATATATCTCGGAAGCATGTGAAAAAGATAAATGAAGGTCAGCATGCGATGAATATGTTCACCTGTCATAAGTGCAATATCTTGCAGAATAGCTTTTTTCCCCTCTGCAAGTCCAGGACATTTAACAACAGCGACTTCAAGTAAACCCTGCTTTTTGTTCACCACTAGTGTTTCCAGTACTTGCTTTGAGATATCCTCTGCAATGATTAGCAGCGGGATACTCAGTTGGGTTGTCTTTTCCAATAAAGGAACAATTTCTCTAACAGTTGAGATCTTGTGATCAGTTACTAGGACCTTAGCTTTGTCAAACTCCACAAGAGATTTTTCCTGGTTCGTAATGAAGTGGGAGGACATGTATCCCTTGTCAAACTGTTCTGAACAAAAAATAATAGTGCATTAATTTGATATGTAAACAACTAAAAGAATAAAACAATCAACCAGAGCCCAACTCTAGTTTTGAATTTTTGTTTTGTTTGTGATTAGGATAACAAAATATGTAAGCAACTAAGCATACATATCTGGCAAACGATCATAAAAACCTTATCCTCATTCATTTATATGAAGATTTTTGTAATCTGAATTACTCAATTTTAAATTCAGAAGTTTATATACATTGTCATATTTTTTACTGGGCAAAAATCATTTCATTACCTTCAGCCCTTCTTCAACTAAAACAGACGTTTCAAATGATGAGGATGACTCAATTGAGATTACTCCGTCAGGTCCTATCTTTTCTATAGCTTCAGCAATCAAATTACCAATGAACTCGTCATTTCCAGCAGAAATTGAAGCTACAGCTGCAAAAAGGGGGAAATACTCTTGACATTATATCCATAAGAGATACGAGAAGGGAAAAAAAACGCGAAAAGTGATTTTATGTAATTTGAATGACAAGAAATGATCACCTTTAATGTCATTCCTTCCTTTTACGGGAAGACTCTTCTCCTTCAAGATCTTGACCAGTTCATTTACAGTCTTATCCATTCCCTTCTTCAAAGAAATTGGGTTAGCTCCGAAAGCTACTGCCAAAAGTCCACCTCTGATCATTTCTCTTGTCAAAATGACTGCAGTGGTGGTACCATCACCTGCCAGATTATTCATTTTCTTTGCAACCTGCAAGTACGAAAGTAAAGATCTAATCTTTCTAATTTTATGCTTGGAAATGCATCAAGATAAGATTCAGTTAGAGAATTATCTAGCAACCAAGAACAACCTCTTGGATTAGCATTGCTCCCACGTTCTCAATTGTATCTGATAGCTCTATGGACTGAACAATTGTTACACCATCATTTATCACTTTCAGTTTTTCAGACTCCGAAAGAACAACATTACGTCCTGCATGTTTCACTTAAGATCAATCAACAAAGTAAACGCATCACCACCTAATTATTTATAAATGTGTAAAAACACGAATTAGTTGCATTATTTTCAAATTGGGGGCATCTTTTAGTTTCATATCACATATAACCAGCAACAAGATTCATGTACGCCTCATTGTTCCAAATATAAAACACTTCAAATCCTTGGAAAAGTATGTGTCATAATGATCGATATTCTAGATAACCTCAAGGGTTGACCAAACAAGATGCAACTATCGATCAAGAACCCTCCTATTGATTGTTCTAATAATTCAACAAAATGGAAACAGTATCTCCCTAGAACTCCATGATCACCGCAATCTTATTGGCATTTCACTACACTAATATTCAGCACAACCGTTTAACTAGAAGTTTAAATCCGACTGAAGAAGGTACCAAATTATATCAACTGCACCGATTGAATTCGACAAGGAAACTACAATTCCTAACATATACTTGTAAAGTCATGCAATAATGGTTCACCCTCATTTACTTGGGTCTCTATTCATACACCATACGAAAATATATTCATAACAGAAAACTATAAGATTTCGAAAGAATTAAGAAAACAAAACGAAAATGCCGAACACCCAGAGTAATAAAAATCGAAAAGGAGGAAAACCCAGCTACCTTTAGGTCCTAAGGTAAGGGAAACAGCATCAGCAAGTTTATCTATCCCAGTTTGTAAGGCATCCCTGCATTCTGTACCAAAAGATATCTTTTTTGCGCCTGCTTTGACCACTAACCTCCTTAAAGACTGTGGCTTTCTCCAAAACCCAGCTACTCGTTGCTTCTGAAAATTGCTCTGCTGCTGCAATGGAAACCATTAGCCCAAAATCACACTTGAGAGAGAGAGAGAGAGAGAGAGAGAGAGAGAGAGAGAGAGAGAGAGAGAGAGAGAGAGAGAGGGAGAGTCTTACAGAGAAGTAAGGTTTATGAAAGAAGAGTTGAGAGGAGGAGGAGGAGGAGAAGGAGATGGAGATGGACATTTCTGGGTTGCTGGCGGAAAAAGGAGGTTGGGGTTTAAGGACAACTTTCCCGGAATCAGAAGGATTTTCCTGGAAAATTTTGATGGGTTTTAGTGTTAGTGCGCAGGGGTTTTGGGAGGTGTGGAGGATGGTTTTGTCATGTTTTATTTGTTTTATACATTTAATGAAAATACGAAAAAAGACCTCTCCGTCTTTCGACCTGGTTTGGTACTGAGGTGATTCTGAAAAAAGCTGCTATCAAAAAAAGCTGAGAGCTGTTTTTGTGTTTGCTAAACACTCAGCTTCAGTTTTTTTTCACAGTTTTGGATGAAAAAAGCCAAAAATAAGAAGTTGCAAAACCTAGCTTTGAAAAACTGGCTTTTTTTCACATCTGTTTTACATAAAAGTTTACCAAACACTCTAATACTGTTTTTTTTTTTTTTTCAAAAGCACTTTTACAAAAAAGTTTACCAAACACTCTGCTGCTTTATTTCACAGCTGCTTATTCTCACAGCACAGCAGAAGCAGTTTTTTTTCAAAGCACAACAATACCAAACCAGCCCGAATTCGTATATCCATCCGAAGCCCAAACTCTATCAAAATACCATATTTATCAAATTCTCCGTCGGTCTGCCGCACCAAATTCCAAATTACAATGCTTTCTCGGTTAGGAATTAGGATTTTGTTGAAGGCGAAGTTGATTGATTTTCGATCTCTTTGATTAGTCTCTTCTTGTAAGTATCAAAAATTTTGGAGGTGTCAATTCGGTTTAGTTTTTTCGTTAAAAAATAACAGCCTCAACTTTTAGAGTAATTCCACCAGTTGCAAGATATCAGGTAATTGGCTTTTTTTTGGAAAAGCCAGCTCCAACCGTCAGGGGTGGGCAAATGGGTCCTAGGCCCGGGGGTAGGGGCGGGTATTAGCGGTTCGGGACGGGTACGGGACAGGTCCATATTGTTTTATACACAAAACAGGACGGGATGGGGCGGGCCAAATCCAATCTTCTGAAGTCACGGGCCCTCGGCCCGAACCGTATCCAATAAACCTCACACACTCAATCTCACACACACACACGCACACACTCAAATCTCATACACATCACATCTTTCTCGAGACTCTCCCAGAGTCCTTCTTCTCCATCTTTCTCTCCCATAGTCCTCCCTCTCGATCTCTCTCCGAGAGTCATCCCTCTTGATCTCTCTCCCCCAGAGTCTAGACTGACTCTTATCCTTCTCGATTCTCAGTCCCCTCTCCTACTCGAGTCGAGTCCTCCTGTGAACACCACCATCGCCATCATCTCCTCCCAAACGTGATCACCCATCGCCGTCGTCGAAAACACCACCATCATCATGCGATTCGAAATATCATATCATCTTCTCTCAAATTAAGGTAATTTCTAAATTAGGGTTTTTGAATTATTTGGTTTTTGATTTTAGGGATTTAGGACTTATGAATTAGGATTTTTGAAATTTCTGGGTTATTGAATTTAGGGATATATTTTCTAAATTTTCTAGATTTAATTGGTTTTGGTTTTGATTTTAGTTTAGCTTTGGAAAATCATGCTGTAAAGGATCTGGCTGGACTTGTTGAAGTCTTATTTTTATCCATTTTGGGGGCTCGATTTGGTTTGATTTTAGGCCACTGGTTCGAGTTTGGTGGTCCACCTAATGGCAGCAGTGGCAGGGGATGCTACGGCGGAGGATGCAGTGCAGGCTATTAGGGTTTTTTATGTTGGGCTTGGTTTTGTTGGTTTGTATTGTCTGTGGGCCTCTCTTGTAAATGTAAATGTAAATGTGTTGTTGGTAATAAAAAAAGCAACCCACTGTTAGACCCAACAAAAAAATACCGAAAAAAAAGAAGTAATTGGACCCATCTCGAACCGGCCCGTTTTCCCAAACTCAAAATCCCTCTACCCCGCCCGTTACATTTTAAAACGGGTAGGTTCGATTCCTTCAAATGGCCTGGCCCGTGCCCAGCCCTACCAACCGTACCAAATAGCCCAAGTGAATGGGTGGAGCCCATGTGCCTAGTAGCAACTAGGCCAATTTGACCTAGGTGGCTGCCCAGGAAACTTAATTAGAGATGGATATGGTTTGGTTTGATCTGACACACTTCTAAAATGGTGAATTGAAAACGGTTTGGTTCAATTTGAGAACAAAAAATTTTAAAGAAAAACCGCACAAAAGCAGATTGACTCAGTTTTGGTTTAGTTTGCTCGGTTTTAAACATCTTTTTTGTTCGAGATCAAATCTACAGATGCTAGCGAGAGTTTGGGGTTGCAATCTTGAGACATGATCGAATCTAATTTGTGTGGATTGAATTTGCGGGAAGAGATGGCAGAGGAAGTGCCCAATCGATCAAGTGTGGTGAGGGAGGAATGAAGGGAGGAGAGAGAGAGATGAGATGAAAGGGTGAAAATTAGGGGTGGGCACTTGAACCCAACACAAATCAAATCGAACCGTACCGAATAGTTTGGTTTTGCGATTTCAAAACGGTTTCGGTTTGAAACCGAATCGAATAAGGGAAAAATGGTTTGGTTTCGGTTTCGGCCCTCCGAAACCGAAACCGCATAACTTTATGAAATTTTAAATTCTAATTGGTTATTTCATTGAGTCCATACATTTAGTATGAACTCAACCACATCATAACATGGCCACATAATCTCTTTCTTGGCATCTCTCTGCCTATTCTCCTTTTTTTGCTGTGTTCTCACCAACCCATGTCATGTTCCTGCTTCCTACGTTCTTGATGTTGAAGATAGTGCGGTCTCCGATCAAGAATCTAAAAAAAATGTAAGCTTCTTGGAGCCTTTTTTTGGTATTGTCTGTTTGGTTAGTGAGAAAATTGTGGGAAAGATGATGAATTGAAGTTTTGGTTTTAATGCTTTATGTTTGGATGTTGAGTAGAATGTAAGTTTTGAGTGGTGTGTTAATGGGTTGTTGAGAATGTATCTAATTAGTAATGTTATAGATTTGTTGAATGATTTTAATGCTCCTATTCCCATCCTATTGAAGGATTCTCTCTCCTCTTATTCCAATCCCCTTCCCTCCCTTCCTCTTATATATTGTTTTTGTCTTATTGTTTCTATAAAAAAATCAATATAAGATGTTGACGTGGCTAAACCCTAACTGTTCAAATAGGAGGGGAGAGAATCCTCCTCCGTTTTGACTAAAGGTTAGTTAGATTAACTGTTGTTTGTGAAATTTGGAATGATTTTGATGCTCATTTGAGTGGATTCATTTTATAGCAAGTCAAATAATAAGTTTTTGAATCTTGGCAAATGGCAATACAGATTAGTAGTTGTTCTCACCCCATTGGCTCTTATATCTGTTTCTTGTGTGATTTATCGGGTTTAGGCCAAAAAACAGTGCGATTTGAGAAATCTTTATGAGTTACTCATTTGTTGTTTGGGATAGCAGCATCAACAAATTAGTCAACATACATGCTTAAAGCTTGGTTGTTTAGGGAGTATGCATACAAAATATGAGAGTTGGAACTACTGAGTCGATTGCATTGCTTGTTGAAGGAGATCGTTCAAGTGTGAGTCAGTTCTTTTACCTGTTTCATCAAGGTGGATATTTGTTAGTATAGTAGAGATAGAGATGTCATATAATTAGGTTGAAACACCAAAACTTTTTTATTGAATTGGATGAACAATTTATTTTTCGGGTTATTATTCTGTTATGGTCCTTGTGGATATGAATTCTGTTGTCGCTGACTCGTTGCCCAGGGGAGCATAGTTAAGTGTAATAATGTTAGTTGTATGCATGCCTAATTGTAATTGAAGCCATGCTTGATTGAATTTTAATATTGTATGTATGCTTGAACAATACAGTAATAGAAGATATGAAAAATGAAAAACAAACAGTAAATGTTGCTCATAGAAGAAAATTGAAGTGTATATCAAAGGAAAATGAAATGAGATACAACTAGGTAACCATAATAGTTTTTTCAAACAATGAAACCAAACCAAAACTGTTTAAAACCAAACCGAACCGAACCAAATGGTTTGGTTTCATTTTGGTTTTAGCCTCAAAACCGCACTGAACCAAACCACAAAAACTTGCGGTTTCCATAGTGAAAATTGAGCTAAGAGCAACTTTAGCGTGTGTTGGAGCCCGATGGACAGAGGCGTGAACAGGGCCAAAAAGCCTGAGCAAGCATGTCCAGCGTGTGCTGTGAGGGAGCCAGAGCAGACCTGAGGGAGAGGCCCGGTAGAAATTGCCAGCTGAGAGCCCGAAGGCCACGTGACGCAAGGCTGACGTGGGTGGGTTCGGTGCTTCGCTTAAGATGCTTTTATGGAAGTGATTCCGGTGAAGAGCTTGGCCAAAAGCGCTTCCATAACCACTTTATTCCTGACTCTGAACTCTTTTTCCTTCTTGTCATCCTTCCGCCGATCGAGATTATCCTTGAACTTTCTGTTCAACGCGAGGAGGCAAATGCCATTGCTGGAAGCGATTCTGCTCATGGCGATGCATAGGTTGATGACTTTGCTGAAAGTCTGGATAATCTGCTCTGGTTTGGTCTCATGGCGGTGTCTATATGCAAATAGTGGAAGATCAGAGGACCGGTGAGCAAAGAGAGTTCAAATTGCTGGTTGGAGGCATAAAACTTTGGGTTTGATTTGTGGGGTTGAGGGGAATAAAAGGTGTCTTAAAGGGAAGGGATTTGTCGACCGGAGAAAAAGAGAGCGGGGAGGGAGATGTCGGCCGGAGAAAAAAGGGAAGACAACGAGGAAGAGGGGAGTGAGAGAGTGGGAAGGAAGAAGAAAACAAAAATGGTAGAAGTTTCGGGAAGAGATTGGAAAAGATAAATTAATAATATAATATTTATTATAAAAAAAAAATACTAATATTTTATTACCTATTGCCAGGGTTATTCAAATGCAACGGTGGAGATGCAAAAGACAGTTACTGTTCATTGGGTTGATTAAATAGTGAATAGCCTGGGGAGGGTTTCCAACGATAGAACTGCTCTAAGGGAGGGTAGTACTAGACTAGGGTTTGGTAATTGGGCTTTAAAAAGAATGAGTTTGGGCTTTCACAAAGGCCATGTATTGTTAAAAAAAGTATATATATTTATAAATATATCGGTTTAGTCTGAACCGAACTCCAAAAGTCCGTTTCATTTTGTTTTGGTTAACTCGATTTTCTTCAATTTTTTTTTAGGAATATGTTCCTCTCTGGATTCTCTTTGTAAGATTCGGAAAATCAATCAATCATATTAGTTCATCGAATATCGTGCTGTTAGAAATCTTTTTAAATTTTAAATTTAGAATCGAATCTCTACAAGAGAGGCTCCTTGTCCATTTTTTCAGTCTCAATTCAGTTCGGTTCGAGTTAACCAATGTGGGCCGGCCGAGGCGACTCACCCAAAAACCCCGAGTCAACCCACTTGGTCAGTAAAGACAAAAACTCGGGAAAAAAAAAGAGAAAAAAGAAAAGGGAAACGAAGCAAAACGTCGCTTTCGGACTGGGTTGTCGTCACGCAGGCGGCTATCTTCCCCTCAAAATCCCCAATCCCCAACTCCTCTCCCTCTTTTGTCTCTTCACTTCTCTCTCTCCAGAGAAGTGAAAATTCCTGAGAAAATCACCTCTTATTTTCTCGGTATCCAAACAGAAAATAAAAATTCAGAAACAGTAAGAAAAAACAAAAAAAATGTCGCACGCTGTGTTCCAGACGGCTCAAATTATGCCGATAAACACGCAGCTCCCGACGAAGCCGATGCTGGTGGTTCCGGCCCAGCTTCGGATGATGGAGCGGAGGGGCCTGGTGCTGAAGGCGAATTGCGCGCCGCCTCCGTCTACTTCCGATGCTGTTGACGGAGACTCCATGGCTATGCTGGAGCGCTGCTTCGTGGGGCCGTCGGTCCCCGGAGGGTTTGGTCCGGTTATGAAGGGACAGTACGGTGCGTTCGGTGCGGTTACTCTTGAGAAGGGCAAGCTCGATATGTCTCAGAAGCAATCCAAGTCTAGCCCCGAGGTCAGTCCCGCAGTGAAATTTTGAATGTTTCTTGCTTTTTTTGAGTTGATTGAGTTGTTTGGTTGGTGAGAAAATGTGGGAAATGGAAAAGAAACTCCCTTTAGAAATCTTTGACCTAGGTGCTGCATACTGGAGTAATCTAGAGATTGTAAATGAGATACGATTTTTTAGGAGAATAAACGAAATTGCTTGTATCAAAATCAGGTGTAGTGTAATATGCCTCCTCGCTAATTCATAGTTTTCGCAACGAAATTGGGAGTGGGGGATTGAGCTAAGCCACACACTGGACCAACCATAATTTGTTATCGAACTCGCCATTCATGGGAATCGAACCTAAAATCTCTCATATACAAGTTAAGAAGAACACTACTAGACCATAGTGCTAGTGGCGAAATTGAGTGAATTTGGGTGTTTAAAGTGTTGGAAACATTGAACGAGCTAATATATGAAAATAGGATCCTAAAAGTTATACTAAGTTTCTATATGTTAAGCAATCTTCAACTTTTCCAAGATTTTGGTTGTTTTCTTGTGTATCAGAATTTTTTATTTTATTTTATCATTCTTGTGTGTGAAATTGCAACTGATTTCATTTCATAATATTTTGATCATGCAAGTAGAAATGTATTAGAATTTGTAAATCGGATGCAGATTATGCATAAACACCTAATAAAATATGTCATTGTACCCTAAGAAAATATCAATATCAAGAAAACTGATTCTTAGACCAGAAATTGTTCTAAGGTTTCCTAACCATTCAAGTGCTACCAAATTAGACAGTTGTAAATTCTTGACTCTCGTTCTGGCCTCTGATTTCAATCAAGCAAGCCTGGTCATATAAGTTGGCATGTTATTGTTTAATTCCATTTAGTCTGTTCAGTATTTTGTGCTAATGCTAATAACTGAAATTGCAGACTGCTGTTGGGGGAGGTGGTGGAGATATTGGAAAGAGAATAAATAATGGTGGTGGTGATGGAGGTGATGATGATGGCGATGATGATGATTATTTTGATGACTTCGATGATGGCGACGAGGGAGATGAAGGTGGTCTGTTTAGAAGGAGGATGTTTCTTGAAGAGGTTGGGAATATCCTTTATTGACATAAACATTTTTGCATATTCGTTGAAAGATTTTTCTCTTTGGGTTATGTTAATTTGAAATTTATGGGTGTACTGATCATTTATGATATTTTCTGCAGCTCTTTGATCGAAAATTTGTGGATGCAGTATTGAATGAGTGGCAAAGGACAATGATGGATTTACCTGCTGGGTTCCGGCAAGCTTATGAAATGGTGCAGTACTTTTGATATCATGTTTTGTTTGAAGTCTTTCATTTAGATATTATGAACCCAAAAAACACAAATAAGGAGGAAACAGAACACTTTTGGCTTGATACTAACCGAAATATTGTCTCCAGGGATTGATCAGCTCTGCTCAAATGGTTAGATTTTTAGCGACCAATGCAAGGCCAACCACTACTAGGTTTATTTCTCGTGCGCTTCCTGATGGAATATCAAGAGCATTCATTGGCAGGTGATTTTATTTATTTTCAGAGCAGTTTCTTAAGTCTCAAGTCTATCCTTTTGCTAATTATGACCTACTGGGCTTTCCTAATGCATACTATTTTTAGCATCTTTCCATAAACTTTTATTAATTATTTTGGTATATAAGCTTCCAATCTCATACCAATTAGTGTTTCCATACAGGACACTGTTTTTAGTGGTGGGAGCGGGAATATAAAACTGTAGAAAACTTTATCTGCAAACATCAAGACATTTTCATGACACCAATGCGGTGATAGATTAGATGTTAGCAGGCTATTAAGAAATTGAGTCTCTAAGATCCATTGAAGTACGGAGGTATCTTGTCATATTGTTGAAGTAACTCATTTTATCTGGGTGGTTTTTAAGAAAATAGCAAGAGAATGAAACACATTGACTGTAATCCTTGACGGATTTTACTTACATTAATCATAATTCCTATCGGGTTTAATGGATGAGTATCATGTCACAATTGTGAACTACCTATTAAAAAAGGTAACCAATTTTTATATTCCTAAATATTATAATAAATTTTATTCTTAAACATACCTGCGAGTTGGGGTTTAGGTGATACATATCCAGCTTGTTACATTCTTCTAAATAAAATAAAAAACTACAAAAATATAAAGAAGCTAAGAACACAAAACAAAAAACACGGAAGTACACTGGATTCTGCTTATGCTGCCCTAAATGGCTCAGCCATGCAACCTTGAATTAATGAAATTTAACAGCTCAACACGAGTAACCTCGTCTGATTAAGGAGCAGTGGACCAACATTTAAGCACCATAGCTGCCAAATATAACAAACAGCAGTTTCAGTAATGATCTTGTTGAACACCTGCAAGGAAAATGAAACATGTATCACACCAAGGGAATTTTTCCTGCAAAGGCCATGGTGGAAAACACAACAAAAATGAAGAGACAGAAATGAAAGTTAGTAATAATTGTATGAAGAATCAGATATCTAACGATACAAGAAAAACAGCTATGGATAGATGGATATGATGTAATTCAGTGACAGTGCATATTCATATGCCTTCCCTTGGAGATATATTTTGGTGTCATTGAATATTTAATAATGACGCTGATGGTTATTTGTATCCTTAGTATTGATGTGTATTATAATTTGTTGTGCAGAATGCTGGCAGATCCTGCTTTCTTATATAGGTTTCTTTTAGAGCAGGCTGCAACAATTGGTTCTTCAGTTTGGTGGGAGTTAAAGAATCGCAAGGGCAGGTGTGTGTCCAAGTTATGACAAAAGCATGAAAATTTTCTGAAGCATTTTATTTATTAGACTCATTGATGTTGTTTTTTACTCTAAGAACAGGATAAAGAAAGAATGGGATTTGGCGCTTATAAACGTACTCACAGTAACAGCATGCAATGCTATTGTTGTTTGGTCACTTGCTCCTTGTCGTTCATACGGGAACACGTTCAAGTTTGATTTGCAAAATACGTTACAGAAGCTCCCCAACAATATATTTGAGAAGAGCTACCCACTAAGGGAATTTGACCTGCAAAAGAGAGTTCACTCTTTCTTCTACAAGGCTGCTGAGTTGTGTATGGTTGGACTAACTGCTGGAGCCGTGCAAGGTTCTTTAGCAAATTTTTTGGCCCATAAAAAAGAAGGAAGGTGAGCATTGTATTGTTAACCTGTTTTTGTTATCTCTACATCAATCATTAAAAGAACCATGAGTCCTATCCTATTTGTCTATGAACCCTTAGTCCATTTCCTAAAGCTTTAACAATTTCAGAATACTTTTGTCTGTCTTTTCTCCTTTTACTTTTTCTTAGGCACTTAATATTAATTACACACTAAGCAGGTGTAAGTAGGTGTTAGAGACGGATATTATCTTGTTAAAGTTGTTTGATTTAATGAAAGCTTCTTTGCAACATTATTGAATTATAAGTCACCTAGTAATAAAATATCAGTATGTTTTTATGATTTTGTGATTTAATATTTGTATATGATTTTGTGATTTAAGCTAGTCAATAACTTCATTATACAAAATTACAAATGACGTGCAATGTATTATTTTTTACTACAAGATCTTTATTTATTAAAATCATTTAGTGGAATAACTCTTTCTCCTTTTATTTTTCCCTCCTGTGTTTCTGTTCATATTCTTGCATCTGTTTTAGAATTTTCTCACGCTTATAAGAAAGTGTCATTATTGCAGCACTAATTTGGATGTACCACTTTTTTGTGTTTTGGTAATTGAGTTCTGTTATCTGTGTTACTTAAACAGGAGAGTAGAACTATTAATTTAGTATTAAAGATAGATTTCTGAACAATAGGACTTGAGATAAATTTGATGGTTATAATTTGGTAATTGTCTTTTGCCATAAGAAGAGACATTTTCCCTCTCCCCTCTCCTATTATTAGTTCCAACTAATTTAATTCCTGTGCTAGCTCAAACAATTTAGTTCCTAGGTTTGTTGAAACATTTTCGTTCCTATTCAATTGTTAACTTGTTTGGCAGGTTATCTGTGACGATCCCATCTGTCAAAGCAAATGCACTTGGTTATGGTGCCTTCCTTGGACTATATGCGAACCTGAGATATCAGCTATTAAGTGGATTTGACAGAGCAATGATGAATCATTTTGATGTTATTGGAGTGGCCCTATTTTTTAGCACGACACTGAGGTATGTTTTTCATTCTATTTGGGCACTTGTATTCAAATCATACACTGCTAAATTGCTTATACAAAGGCTTAGAAGGTTTTCCTTTCATGGTCATACATTCTTACAGTTATTACATATGAATCCTTCTTGTATTTAGTCTTTACATATGATAACTCGTTTCCCTTCTGTCCCTTTCTACCTTCCTCATTCTTCTCTGGCCACGTGTATTCCTTCTGCACTTAAAACTAAGCATTTAACCGAAAACGTAATTTCTGCCCTTAATACATCTAAAATGTTAAATCCAGAATCAAAAAATGTTTTAGCTCTGTCAGCTTTTGGGTTCGCTGGTGCCTGTTGGGGCCAGCATAGTGTCCCTTGTTTTCAAATTTAATCACACAATTCTGAGATCAATGAGAATCCCATGGAATAGGGTCTGCCCCTTTATCCAGATTTGTGGAGCAATCCCCAGTTTTTCTGAAGCTCTTAATCATGATCGCCTGAATCCCACCACCACTTCTCATTGACTTGGTACAGTAGTTAGTATGAGTACCTGGACCATTCCAGTGGGCTTTCTTTGGTCCTGAATGTGCTTCTCACCAGGGAATTCCCATGGCACATGACAAAAAGCTGCATAACATGAAAAACTCAAACTATTGCCGTAGTTCTGTAGAAATATAAAGATAACCTGAAAAGGGTAATTAATATGCCAATCATGGATGCGGTATTCAGTTCTTTCTAATCTGTAGTGTTGCTTTGCTTTAGAATTGGTTGAAATCTCACATATGGATTCCTAGTCAATAATATCCATGGTGCAGCAACATAGCAATTATTACCTTTTTGCACTGCAACTCCCCAAAGAAATGAAATTTGTGATTTTGTAACTCTCTTCAGAACAAAATGCTGCCTTGCAAGTAGAAATTTTAAAGAAAAACAGAATCATTTATGCTCTTTTAGTTTTTCTGTATGTCAATCTAAGGGTTATTAGGGAAAAATAATAATCGATATTTTTGAGACGTTAAATGCTAAGTTTAAAGTATAATTAGTACATGCTGCAGTGAGATAGCTAGTATTTCTCTTTTAAGTTGTACCTGTAACTTTGCATCTCTCGGTTCTGGCGGCATCATCCAGAGACATTTGGATTTCCTTCTTCCCTTTTCAGGACAGATTTATCTGTCATCATTATACCAAGGTCGTCTTGGCATAATTCTTCTAGGTCTTGCTTTTTGTTGGGTAGATCTTACGTCTTGCTTTAAATAGTAAAATTGCTCCATCTAGAGCGATTCTTTGACTCTTAAATTGGAATGTGGACAGGATTTTGAATGTGCAATTAGGAGAGCGGTCGAGGTTGGCTTGGCTTGGGGTGGAGGCTGATCCACTGGTTCACTCTGATGATCTTTTAAAGGTTTACAGTAGGCCTTCTGAAAATCTTGATCAGCCCTCGTCAAAATGGTTTATATCAAAGAACGCCATTGTTTCTGGCCTTGGACTCCTTGGCATCAAACAGGGGACTGTGGACTCTGCTGACGGGGAAACATCAACCCCTAAGACACGCAGAAAGAGGATTGTCCGGAAGAAGGTGACTGCAAGTTCAGCGTAGTTTAATCGAATGTAATCACCAACAGAGTCCAATTTTGTTGCCCGACGGAGATACAACTGGCTTGCGAAACCGTTACACGGGAGGATCTTGAGAGGTGTTTTGTGCAGAAATTTCTGGCATCTCTGGAAAGAGGATTGCTGAATAACAAATTTAAGGAGAAGATTTCCATTTTTCAGCTTTTATATAGCTTTCCGCTTACCTTGTTTGCAAGTGTATTGTACTGACAGATCTTGAAATTTTAGTAAATTAGAAGCTTTCATTTTTTGGAACGTTGCTTAGATTTTAGTCCGGTTCTATATTTCTCCAAGTAGAGGGTGAGCCTTGGAGCACATAAAGGTTTCGAGTCATGGAAATAGTCTTCCTATAAATCAAGGGGTAAGGCTACGTATGATAGACGCTCCTCCCGACCCTCTAAAAAGCGGAAAGCATAGTTAGCTTGGGGTCGCTCTTTTATATATCCAGTGAGTGGGTGGGACGAAGGTGCATGTATGTCGTGACATTTACTTTGTAGTTCTTTTAATACAAATGAAATTTCTATTCTAAACTACACTAAGAGGAGGGGGAATGATTTGAAACCAGAACACAAAAAATCGAAGAGAACTGTGTTGACCAGCAAGGCAATTGACCACTTAGAGAAATGGAGAAAGAACAAAATAGGAGACTAATATTAATACGGTCAGTCATCTACACGTGTGCCATTGCAGGATACTTCACTGTTGATCAGTGTAGGATGAATTTGTCGATCAGTGTGGGATGAAAATTCGTTAGGCTGATTTGAGATCAGAACCAATGTTTAATTAGACTGATTTCATTGTTTGGTCCTGCAGTTTCTCTAAAGACAATCAACTAGGCAAGTGTTCTAATTCTTACTGGTGGTAGTAAATACAAAAAATGGAGACGTGAGACTGGATTGTTGCAGACTTTGAATGAGTACGACATTGCACTAGACACACATCAACTTCAATCATTGACTGACAAGAGCACCAAAGATGACAAGGCAGAATTTGAGAGATGGACTACAGCTAACAAGGTGGCATTTTCCACATTGAGTGGCATAAAGGACTCTCTGAGAGGAGGCATCAAAAAGCATGACCTAGCTGTGTATTATCGGAAAGCTATTGAAAACAAGTTCAAGGAGCCTGAGAAAGCTGAGATCAGTCACTGGATGAATGTCTTGACCACTTTCAAGTTTGATGTCACTGGTTTAATCGATACCATATGATGAAATCGACAAATGTTGCTGAGAAGTCGAACTCAATGGATGTAAATATCAGTGATAAACAACTGGTTTTCATGATATTGCAAGCACGGCCGCCAAAATATAGGCAACTCAAAGTGTCATGCAACACTCAAAATAATAACTGGACTGTTGATGAACTCGTTGCTCAATGTGTTCAGAAGGAAAACAGGGAGAAGCAAGAAAATGGCAAGGAAGTGGATGCAGTGAACTTGTTGCATGCTGAAAGAGGCAAGAAAGGAACAGGGACCAATGGTGCTTCTGGTAAGAGTTCTAATTCTTCTAAGAACTCTTCTAAATCTGCCAAAACTACTGAATCCTCTAAGACACCGATAATCTTGAAGTTAAAATAAAGACATATATAACCAAACTCAAATGTTTCTGGTGCAAAACTAAAGTTCACTAAGAAAGATTGTGCAGTATTTAAGGACTGGCTTGAGAGTAAGGGTAAAACAGATATCTATGTGTGTGTGGAGTCTGATTGAAATTCCTGCAAATTCATGGTAGTTTGATATTGATATTGGTTGTTCTCTTCGCTTCACAAATACATTGCATGTTTTGAAAGAAATACTTACAATGTTTTTATTGGGGAGGGAACTAAGGTTGCAGTTGATGCCTATAAATATGATGACCTCTGCTCTCACAAAACCACGGTCTTATTGAATCGAAAGCCTATTGTCGGTTGAGCACGTATGAGTTTTGATAGAGAGGAGGAGGACTTTCATTGGATTTCAATCGTGGCTTCATCTTCTTCAAGTCCTGCAGGTATGGTTCTTGATTCTTGGTTAGTTTAGCATGTAATCGAATAAACATGAATGCGTTCTATTTGATTATATTGAATAGGCATGACAGAACTTTTACAAAAACTACAAATGGAGGTTTGTTATGTACATTATTAGCAAGAAACATGAACCTTTGCACAAACAAGTAATTATAGAAATAGATAATTACACGAATTGTGATGCACGAACTGCCTTCATAGAATATTTCAGTATGCGACGAAATGCGTATATGTCAATATGAAACAATTACAATTGAAGACCCAGAGATTCCAAAGAGATTGCTTCATACAAAGAAAAATTGAAACAAATAACATTACAAAGATTGACAGTTCATTCTTTAATAACAAAAACAAAGAGACAACGTAAACGGGAAACAATGTAAAATAATGAACCATTTACACTCATGGTCGTTTAGGGTTGCACAAGTCTCCATTGTTTCCTACTAGCAATTGATGCCTTCACTCTCCTTTTCCTAGGTCTCCATCATTTCTTAAGTCTAGGGTTTTCCTGTTAGACTCTCTAATTCTTCATCTAATAGGGTTTTGGTTTTTTAGTTTATTTGGATATTAAATTTAAGGGTATTTGTGTCTACTTAAGTGAGATTCTGTATATATTTGACATAAACACAAATATCCTTAATTTCAAAAATGTCAGTTTTTATAAAAAAATTTCAAATATAATTCAAATTTTTTTATAAAAACTGACATTTTAAGTACAAACAGACATTTATTTATACAATATAATAAATTTACTTAAATCCGCTTAATCTGCCTAGGTCGCTGCCTAGCTGCCTAAGCACTAGGCTCCTAACTCACCGCCCAATTATTGTCTAGCATCTTTTAGAAACTTGATTTAAACTCTATCAACTCATCGCACCTTTTACCCTCATATAAGTAGGTCTCATAAAACACCGAGCATGAATAATTATTAATTGAAATCTGCATACTTAATGGTATTAATCCACTAACCAACGTTTCATCTGTCTGGAGTGAATCATTCTCCTCTTCCGAACGCTACGAGTCCCTAACCAATAACCCCTATCCTCCAAATTTGCCGTCATTCACAACTACAAATAACAAATTCAGATCTCTCGTCCTTCTCGCAATCTCAGATCGCCATCTTTCTCGATTTTTCAAAGACTAAAACTCGAATGGGAACCTAAGAGCAACTCCACCCCTATCCACTTTGTGCCAGCACCCAGCCCATTTATCCACTTAATTGAACAGTAACAGACTCAATGAACAGTAATAGGCCAAAGCATCTCCACCCCAAAAAAAAATGTGCTGGCACCTAGTCTAAAAATGCGCTGGCACAAACGATCTCCACCCCTACAAAATGCGCTGGCACCCAGTCCATTTAAAATATTAAATAATTTTTTTATAAAATAATAAAAAAAAATAGTTTTAATTTCGGATAGGATTTTTAACCAATCTCGTCACGCCACGTGTCATTATCCGAACGTACTATTTTTTGAATAGATTTCCGCTAAGATTTTCAACCAATCCCGACAACCCACGTGTCACTTCCTGTTTACAATAATTTAGGCAAGATTTCGATAAGATTTTTAACCAATCTCGTCACGCCACGTGTCATTATCCGAACGTACTATTTTTTGAATAGATTTCCGCTAAGATTTTCAACCAATCACGTAGTGCCACGTGGCATTGTCCAGAACCTCATCTTCTTTTTTTTTGTCCATATAAACCCTACATCCCTACATCCATCCTCACACTAAACTCAATCCTTTTTTTTAGCTCAGAATTCTTCTTTATCGTTTTCAAATCTTGAGTTCTTACAATGTCTTCTTCAAGGAGAACGTATAAACAGTTGCAAGAGCAGCAGAAAAGGTTGTTGGCACAACAGGAAGAATTGGTCAATCTTGACCAAGATGGAGGTGGAGATGAGGTATTCGCAATGGAGGAGGATGAGGATGATCACCATAGAAGGCGGAGGGCCTCACATTCCCGCCGTATCATGCAAGCTATGGGTCAGATAGCCAAACTCGGACGTGCGGCAAACATCGATAGAAGAAGGGAAAGACGAGGTAAAGATCTCTTGGAAGATTATTTTATTCCCAACAGCGTTTACCCTGATCATGTTTTTAGACGTCGTTTTAGAATGCAACGAAGTTTGTTCGCTAAAATCATGAGTGATGTTTGCAACCATGATCCATATTTTGTGCAAAAAGAGGATGCTTTTCATGTGCTAGGTCTTCTTCCTGAGCAAAAAATTACGGCTGCCTTGCGAATGCTTGCATATGGAGCATCTGCAGATCAAGTGGATGAGATCGCAAGGATGGGAAAAACAACAGTTCTGGAGTCCCTGATGCGGTTTTGCTCTGCAATTGAAGCCCTCTACACCAATGAGTACCTTCGGCAACCCACGCCAAGGGACATGCGAAGGCTTCTAAGGAAGGGTGAGATGCGAGGCTTCCCTGACATGATTGGAAGCATCGACTGCATGCACTGGACATGGAAAAACTGTCCAAGTGCGTGGCAAGGAGCTTATGGCGACAGAAAAGGAGCCAAAAGCATCATTTTGGAAGCGGTGGCTTCTTTTGATACATGGATTTGGCATGCTTTTTTTGGTGTTCCAGGAGCTCAGAATGACCTAAATGTCCTTGCCCAATCTCCAGTGTTTGACGAACTGCTACAAGGGCGTGGGCCGAGATGCACATATTGGGTTAATGGTACTAAATACGAGGGACCATACTACCTTGCAGATGGTATTTACCCAAGGTGGTCAACATTTGTCAAAACAGTGCCACACCCGCAGAGTGAAAAAGATAAACACTTCGCAAAGTGTCAAGAAGGGTGTAGGAAGGATGTCGAGCGTTGTTTTGGCATCCTGCAAGCTCGTTGGGCCATTGTCAGGAGTGCAGCTAGAATGTTTGATGTCGAGGCTCTTCGATCCATCATGATGACGTGTATTATTCTTCACAACATGATTGTTGAAGACGAGTATGATTATGATGCCGTCAATGAATACGAGCCGGATCCGATGAACAACTCAAGAACACAAATCTACTATGCTCATGACCGGACCGAAGATCCCGTGCAACACGAGCCGTTGGAACGGAATGGACGTTACAATGAATTGATCGTTCAACGATACACTTCATTGCAAGAGCCATACTGGCACATAGCCCGCCAGAATGACTTGATTGACCATCAGTGGAGATTGCACGAAGGCGAAGATAATTAAAATAAGGCTTGTGGTTGAAGAATAAAGTGTATTGTTTTTTAAGTGATCTTATTTAGTGTGTTTGCTTTTTTTTTTAAGTTTAAATGGTGAGGTTATGTAATTTTATTTGGTGTTTTAAGTTTAAATGGTGAGGTTATGTAATTTTAAGTTTAAATGGTGTTTTATGTAATTTTATTTGGTGTTTTAAATGGTGTTTTAAAGTTCTAAAAATAAATAAGAAATTAAATAAAGTTCTAAAAATAAATAAGAAATTACATAAGAAATTAAATAAAGTTCTAAAAATAAATAAGAAATTACATAAGAAATTAAGTAAAGTAGTACAAATAAATGCGAAATTATACAAAGTCTGTGGAGTTAGGATATGTGGTGCTAGGATCTTGGTTGCTAGGATTTCTGTAGCTGGAACCCCCTTGACTTGTTTCGGCATCTCTTGCACGCCTCCTTCGCACGACATCTCTTTTTTCTGATGTCCAAAAATATTTTGAATTCGAAGACAGTCCTACTAGAGACTTGTTCATAGTGTCACGATCTGTTTAAGCCATCCTTTCTTCTCTAAGCATCTCATTCTCTCGATGAAGTGCTTCTCTAATCATCTCGTTCTCTCGATTAACTATTTCTCTTTGTCTCTCAGACGCCGCATCACGAGCCTCAGTAGCTGCAATAATTGTTGCCACAGCAGCAGCTTTTTCCTCATCTCTAGCCTTTTCCCATGCCATGTTCATTTCACCTTGACGAGTAAGTTCCTCCATATATTTAGTGTAGTCATTTTTGGAAGAACTACCTTTTTTCTTTGATGCCTTTTTACCTTGAGGCCTGAGGGACTGACGAGTCGGTTGGGTCTCTGGCACTTGTTCAGGTATCCCTTCCGTGTCTTCAAATGTGTTGGCTTCTTGTTCGGCTGTGTCTGCTTCTGGCGAACTGTGTAGACCCATACCGTGCATGACAACTTCTGGACCGGTTGCCACAATTTGGTATTTAGGGCAATCTTTGACAATTTGCCAACATTCTCATTTGTTGAATGATTTGTTATGGTTCTTTGCATTGTAGAATGCTTGTGCTTGTAGTGTCTATAAAAATTACATAAAAATTACATAAGAATTGTGGAATGCATAAAAATTATATAAAAATTACATAAGTATTTGGAATGCATATTACATAAAAATTACATAAGAAATTAAATAAGAATTGTGGAATGCATAAAAATTATATAAAAAGTACATAAAAATTACATAAGTATTTGGAATGCATATTACATAAAAATTACATAAGAAATTAAATAAGAATTGTGGAATGCATAAAAATTATATAAAAAGTACATAAAAATTACATAAGTATTTGGAATGCATATTACATAAAAATTACATAAGAAATTAAATAAATTAAAATAATCAAATCGGGTGGAATGCATATAAATAAATAAAAATATTGTTACCTCATCCGCTAAACTTGTCTCACTACGCAAATTACCAGAAGCATGAGAGAGGGCGTTTTTCCAACAAGTAAAGGATGCGTTGAGTTTTTTCCAACGACCTTGAAGACCTTGACTAGATCTGGCATCTTTTCCATGTACATCTTTTCCATGTACATCGTTGAACGATTTCGTAATTTTACTCCACATTTCTCGCTTATCCATCTCATTACCCGTAATCGGGTCATGAGTAGTGCGAACCCAACATTCACACAACGTAACATCTTCACTGAGCTTCCACGAAGTCATTTTTTTCTCTCAAAGTGTACAAAATATTCAAATGTAGAAAGTGTAGAAAATATTGAAATGTGGTGTAAGGTGGAAGATGAGGGTTAGGTATTTATAGAAAAAAAAAATTAATTTTTTAAAATTTTTCTGTATTTTTTTAAAAAATTTTGACATTTTTTAATTAATTTTTAATAAATTTTAATGTTGTAATTAATCGGGACCGTTGGATTTGAAAAATAATCAAATCCAACAGCACTCATTACGCCACGTGGCCAACGGTCAAATTTCTGACCGTTGGGCCTTTTTTTTTTTTTTTTTTTAAATTTTTGGTGAAATAAACGTGGACCGTTGATCTGTGATCGGACGGTCCAATTTAAAATTCAAATTCAAATTTTTTTTACCGTTGGAAATCCAACGGCCTAAAAAACTAGCCATTGGAAATCCAACGGCTCTGAGGAGGCCACGTATCGTTCACCGGACGACTGCAAGTGGGTCTGCACGCGGGCCCCAGCGCCTGCAGAGCTGTCGGCTACGCGCCCCGCCTCGCGCGTGTTGTGCACGCGCCAGAAACAGACCGGGGAATGGGTCTGTCCATTTTGGGATGGGCTCTTGACTGGCACGGGCTGGGTGCCAGGCAAGGTTGCGGGCTGGAGCACATTCTTGCATGCCGGGCTGTTATTTGGACTTGGTGCTGGGCAAAAAAAGCTCCGGTGGAGCTGCTCTAATACTTTAAGACATGGACCACGGCAATGTTGACCTATTATTTTCCTGAACTCTGCCATATATGATATATCTACCGGCTGCCGAGTTTCTTCTTTTTCCATCTTCCTTCTTTTCAACCGTCATTGAATTTCCAATTTCAAATCTAATAGGACCATTAATTCAATAGTCCACTGTATCGTAGAAATCTTCCTATAGAAGAACCACAAAAAAGTAGTCCCGAGTCCCGACTCATGACCCGAAACGTTCCAAAATTACATAGGGGAACGGGTGCTGGCTAGATCAAGAAATTACTTCGTATATTATGGTTGAGCTGAAGTTGTTAACAAGAAGCCCACATGATGACACTGACTTTAATTCTTTAGACACTAATTTTGTTAGTTTTGAATTGGTGAGATGGATTTGATGGATGCATAGGATTTCATTCATAAAATGGGCACAACGGAGAGCTATCTATAGAAATCAAATTACGCAAAAGTAGAAGTAGAAAAGGTACGAATGCATTCCACATACAGGTGCAAAATGGTGTATTAATGCATGAAAATTACTCACTCAACTAAGTGTCCAGTGTCAACCACTACATTAACATGTGAGAGGGTGAGAGAGTGAGAGATCACCCCTCCTCCCCCCTAACTCATTAAAAGCTAGAGCAAAGTCGGTAAATTTGGAACTACTAGCTACTTCCTCATGCGCCATCCCATCTTTATTTTACATGGTGGAAAAACTGGTTAGCTAGCTAGGGTTTTGCAATTGTCACATGCAGAAATAAATGGACTTCAGAGAGAGAGAGAGAGATGTCGGTTCAGGGTTTTTGACTATGTGTTTCTACTGCAGCAAGCTTGCAGAGCTTCCACCTGCATTGGTGGGCCCTACTTGTGAAATGATGGTTATATTTTTGCCTCCTTAGAAATCCTCATCGCCCATTTGCTTCCCGCACTCCAGGACACAGACACTCCACTCCTCCCCGAAACCTACTTCCAGGGTCTCAACACTTTCTCCTCTCCTTCCTTGTTTGGTCTCATTCACTACTGTGTTAGGGCACCACCGTCACCGTCACCTCTACTACTCGACAGACGGCCGAGGGCGGAAACTGGACCTCAACATGAACATCAACATCTCAAGTACCTTCCAGTATTGGTTGGTGAAGCACCCAGTGATCCTCCACTTCTCATGGAGCCCTGGAGAAACGCCGGCCTCCACCCCGCTTTTTCTCACTCTCACCATTATTTCCTACCTTGCCCTCACTTTCCTGCTCTCCCACCTCCCTCTCCCGCTCATCAAACCCCGCCGCCTCAAACCTATCACCGCCTTCCACAACCTCAACCTCCTCCTCCTCTCCCTCGTCATGGCCGTCGGCTCCTTGGTCACCATCTTCTCCTACGCGCCCTACCCCTTCTGGATCATCTGCTTCCCGCCTAAAACCCCGCCAACCGGGCCTCTCTTCTTCTGGGCGTACATTTTCTACCTCTCCAAAATCTACGAGTTCGTGGACACGTTCCTTATCATCCTCAGCGGGAGTTTCCAGCGGCTGACATTCCTCCACGTTTACCACCACACCATGGTGCTGGTCATGTGCTACATTTGGCTCCACACATCGCAGTCTCTGTTCCCGGCAGTGATCGTAGCAAATGCGACGGTTCACGTGGTGATGTATACCTACTACTTGTTGGCTGCGCTAGGGGCGAGGCCAAAGTGGAAGAGAAGGGTGACGGAGTTTCAGATATTTCAGTTCATGTCAAGCTTTGTTGGGTTGGTCTGGATGCTCATCTACCATTTCAATGGCTCTGGTTGCTGTGGGATCTGGGGTTGGTGCTTCAACATTTTTTTCTATGTTTCCCTTTTGGCTTTGTTCATGGACTTCCATCAGAAGAGTTATGGAAGCTCCAAGAAAGAGCTGTGATCATGATGATGAAGATGTGGATCTCCGAATCTACGGTGGATTATGATAATTATTTGATCCATCAAGACTCGAGAGAGTAGTGCCCTCGATTTTATCCCTTTTAAGACTTTAAGTTATTGATTACATTAATGCAGGTTAAGTTGCATCAATTGCTTTCTGTTTCTCATATTTGAGAAATTTTTAATTTTTAATTAATAGAAAGTCGTTGGATGCCACATGTTATGCTATTCTCATCCTTTTTTGAAGAGAGATGATCCTCATCAGATCCCCTGAGATTCTCCAATCATATCCGTTTATCGTACATCGTGCGGCTAGTTTTCGTCAAATATTGTTTATATTCAATTTTAAATAAAAAAATTTACAATAATTTCTAACCGCACGATATACGATAAACGAATAACAAAGATGAGCCGGCGAGGATCCTCATTCTTTTTTTAATATGTTTAGTGCATGATTATTGTTCAATATTAACAACAATTTTACTTAAGCCACCTAATAATACGACCTAGCAGTATTCTTTCACTTATAAGTGAGAAATCTTATTATTGGAACTAAATTTGTGTACCGTTGTGAGTGGTGGAGATGCTCAAACTCATTAACCTATAAAAGAACGCACACAATTGTGAGTAAGCCAAAGACTAGGGGTGTGCCAGTCAAAGCCAAAGACCAGATGTGTGCCGGTCAAAGGTTCGCCGATAGTCAAGTAAGTAAGCAATATTAAGACTTAAGCAGTGGGCAAGAGAATAAGTGTGCATATATTATGTTATCAAAGATGAACTCTAGAAGGACGTATTTATACCAGCTAAGGAGAGGGCCTTTTAGGATAGTAGAATCCTTATTATACCAAGAGAATCCCATAGAATATTTAGGAAGTAGATATTGCATCCTCTTAGGAGTATGATTACTTGTGACGCATGTTAATCCTTAGATTGTAAGGACTCCAAGATTATAGGAAACCTGCTGATTCCTTGTTGGATTAAATAGGTTCCCGAATCTTGCGGAACAAACATGATTCCCGAATCTTGCGGAACAAGCATGATCTATCTCAACGAAGTCGTCGAACTTTGTCCATTGATTATGGAACATGATAATAGTGACATCACTGTTTCGTTTAGTCAGCTCTACATCAGAGGTTGTTGAGTCTATGATCGGACTTCTAAGGTATGCATATTCCGATCCATTTTAGTTCGGCCTGAAAATCATGGTCACAGACTTATTTTCAGTACTAACGGACCCATGAAGGTAAGTGATGCAGCTACCCACACTTAGATGGAGAAATTGTGCTTGCAAGTACCAATGTATAGGAACAAACTACCCCAAAATGTTGTTTGTTAACATATCCAGCCCCCACAAGTACTCGTTAAAGAAACTTACCATTTACCCCAAAACTTACTATTCTTTTGATATCCATTAAGCAGGGAAAGTCATATTTCAAAACACTAGATATATAGAGGTTAATTATAACATTATTGTAATCTCTCAATAACATTCAAACTTTAACATTTTATACCTAACTGTATAACTTCATCAACTTTTTAACGCCCCCACTTAGACAAAATTCTAGGTCCGTTATTGATGTTCAAATCTCGTAAATGGTGAATCTAATACAAATTTGTTCTCTTAATTCATTAGTGTAAATATGCCGTTGTATCAATTCATTAATCTTTATTTGAAGATCATCATTACAAAAAAAAAAAAAAAAAAAAAAAATCATTCGAATCGAAAATCATTTAGTCATCTAAATGTACCTCAAAAATAAATAATTCATCATGAATGTGTTACTTGGTATTCACACCGTTTGTTCACTACAAAAAGAATATCATGTAAATCGAAAATCATTTAGGCATCCAATTTACAAATTAAACGTTAAAATTGACTCAAAATATATGGACATAAAGATAACTTTCACCACCGCTTTTGGAGTCAAAGGATGACATGTACATATCAACACAATCATCTAATAATTCACATAATCATTAATTGTATGTCGTTTAAGGTATTAATCTTCTATTTCTCCCTCTCTAAACCAAGTAGCCACTTTCTTGCAAGCTAAACCGACTCCAACTATCTCTTATGGACTTACCAGATACGTGCCTTTCATTATATAGAGGAATGACTCGTGGGAATTTGTTGATGGGTGTCACCTATTCCCCAGTCTCTGATTCTCTGAACGCATTCTTTCTGTGGTTGTAAGTCAATCCTCTTCCATGGCAAGCTATTTGGGACTGTTTGAATTGGCGCTCCTTATCTGCACTTAAAATAAATCAGTAGATAGCAAACACACCATTATTTTGCATGTTAACTCATAGCAAAAGTTGCAAGTGGTGGATTGCCTTGGTCGTTAGAATCATTTTCAACCCAGTGAATCATGGATTCAAGCTCTCATTTCGTCTCTTAGTGTAAATTAATGTACAATATTGCTTGTACTAAAAATAAATAAATAAACTCATAGCGGAAATGATTCACCAATAATTAAGTGATAAATGAGCATGGGTGAGTTGTCAAGCATCAAAGGTTAATTGTATGTCGTTTAGGTATTAATCTTCAATTTCTCCCTCTCTAAACCAAGTAGCCACTTTCTTGCAAGCTAAACCGACTCCAACTATCTCTTATGGACTTACCAGATACGTCCCTTTCATTATATAGAGGAATGACATGTGGAAATTTGTTGATGGGTGTCACCCATTCCCCAGTCTCTGATTCTCTGAACCTATTCTTTCTGTGGTTGCTAGTCAATCCTCTTCCATGGCATGCCATTTGGGATTGTTTGAATAGGCGCTCCGTATCTGCACTTAGAATAAATCAGTAGATAGCAAGCACACCAATTATTTTGCATGTTTACTCATAGGGAGAAGTTGCAAGTGTGGATTGCCTGGTCATTAGGACTTTCTTCAACCCAATGAATCATGGGTTTAAACTCTCATTTCGTCTTTTAGTGTAAATTAATGTAGAATATTGCTCGTACAAAAAATAAATAAATAAACTCATAGCAGAAGTGATTCACTAATAATTAAGTGATAAATGAGCATGGGTGAGTTGGCAAGCATCAAAGGTTCAAATGTCTCGTGTAGTCATCAAACTACTGAACGAACAAAGATTTCTTATTTGTGCATATTTATATATGGAGCGGATCTGTTACACAACTATATAAATATATATATATATATATATATATATATATATTTTACACAAGTTTTATGTGGCTTAGTCTATAATGTATTTTAACGATCTGAATTGCCTAACTTTTAGAATATAATCTGTAGATCATCTTTGCAAAAAATTAGACAAATTCAAAACTAGTGAAGAAAATAGACAAATGCGTTTCTACAAAGAAGCCCTAAACCCTTAATCCAACGGTCATATGGTTTCAGAGTTAGGTGATTTTTGTAAACATGATTTTTGAGAGAATACCTAAAAGATTGACGGTTTGAATCGTTGAAATGCATCAGAGAATAGATCCTATAAAAACGCATGTAAAAAATTATATCACATATCGGTCCCCCATATATATATATATATATATATATATATATATTTTATTTATTTATCTGTATATGGTTAGAATGCAATGCAAAAAGCACATGATATGCATCATATCTACACGAGAAGAACTTACATAGAATAAGCTGAAAATCAAAATACGCATAACAATCTAACAAATTAATGAACAAATATACTATAAATGAATGTAATTTTATTAACTGAAAAAAAAAAAAAGGAATGTCACGAAGGCTACAAACCAAGGGACTACATTCTGATCAACTTATTTGTCAAAATATTATTACAGGCTATATTTATGGAGATCTAAGCCTAAGAAACTATAATACATAAAATATCAAATACCCAAACAAGAATAAACCTTAAGTACTAATATTTTTCAACCGAATATGTTTATAGTCATCGTGGTGTTCCAGCCCATCAATACAATATTATGTGTAAGTTTTTCTATAAGGGTAACGCTATCCACACACTCATTTTTATTTCTCATGCATTTCTCTCAATTTTCGATCATCGGATCAAACTTATTAAAGAAGATTAATGATAAAAAATTAATACTCTAAAAGTAAAAATGAACGTATGAATATCATTATTCTTTATTTACATGAACATTATATTATTAAATTAAAATTTCGCGGAAACCTGTTGTATGTATCTGGATCAAAAGAGTTGGCCTTCTTCTTCACAGTCTGATCAGATGAAGGTACGTGGCTGCAGAGGACTTAAATGTTGGGTGGTGAGGAGTAGCAGCAGGCAGCTGTAGCTAATTACTACGATCGTTTATGGCCCGACTCCTGACATATCCTGTTTCTTGGTTTCCTTGTCGTCATCCTGCTGTATCTTTTACGACGTCATGGTTATCCATCTACATGCTTATTTTAAGCATTAATGAAATGGTCCTGCTAATTTTTTTTTTTAACTCTAGATAGTCGGGGTAACAATCGAAAAATGAAGGAAAAAAAAATTACTGTGAGAGATATTTTACAGTAAGAAAGACAAAGAAGTTTGAATTCGGAATACAGTGGATTGAAGAGGAGAATCTTAACCGTCAGAGTTAAAAAGATAGAATCTATTCCACATATATAGTGAGAAATTGCAGAATATATTATAAAATCTTAAATAAAAAAGTTCATCAAACCCTAGTAATTGTGATGATTCTTAAAAAATAAGGGCTCAAATCCTAGTAAATGCAATCACTGTGTAGTTAAGATATTATCTTGTTGGAAGTTGAAAGAGGATGTCATGAATATAAACTCATGAGAGTGGGGTGGGGGTGGGGGGATGTTGTGGTGTGGAGTGGTTTGGGGGAAATGCTAGGGGAAGGAGGGCTGCTTTAATTCTCCGGTAAGAGCAACTACACTCCTACAAATTGTCCTAACCTATAACCTATTAGGTGATTGAATTCCCCAACCCCTTCAAAATCTGCTCCAGCCCAAGTCAATTGCCCCACCTATTGAGTGGGCCCATCTCCCACTAAGCAAGCAATCGTACGAGAATGGCTTGAGGTCTTGCCTGAGGCGATCTGACATCAATCATGGTTTATTTTATTCATTTATTTATTTATTTTGCATCAGGCATGTGGCCTTCACGTGCGAGTGAGGGAGAGTGATCGACTTTGGATTTCTTAGTTCCGACGGTCGACATTAGTCTTCCTTTTTTAATTCAGAAAAAAAATAAAATAAAAGAAAAGAGTCTGAAAAAGGGTAGAGCTCACGTAGCTAAACCTGGGGGTGTTGGATTGCAAAAAATTGTAATCCAATGGTCTATATTATTCATTTAGAAAAAAAAATTAAAAAAAATATAAGAAAATGCAGAAAAATGAAAAAAAAATTAAGAGAATTTGAAATTAAAAATATTATTAAGTTTTTTAATGGCAATTGTCCAGACAATTCATTTTCAAGAGATGCTCTCAGACAATTACTGCTCACTAAGACAATAATTGAAAATTACTCACTAGCCTAGGCGTTGCCTTAAGGGGTGGAGTTGCTCTAATGGTTAAGCAGTTATATATATATATATATATATATATATATATATATATATATATATTGTACCAGTAAAGGCCAACACCACCCTCTTAACAAATTTGACAAAGACAATCCATGTTGCCTAGGGCTAGGGTTTGGTTATTATTATCGTTTCTGAAATAGCAAAATATTATTGAGACCAAGTGCGCCTACGATTAACGTTGATAGATATCCTATAAGCCTTTTAGGGCCTCAAACAGAATAGCATGAATAAATACATATGCAAAAACAAATAAACGGTTCGCCATGAGGATGCTACTTGTTATCAAAATCGTTGATTGGTTTAACACATATGGATTACTAGATGATCGTCAAATAAAATATTTTTTTGCAGATATATGAATTTTAGATGATGATAAAAAGAATGAACAGTTCTGATTATGATGTTCAGACAATAAAAGTTCATTAATTGTAAGTGGAGACAAGTGATTAAGTCCATGGCACACAAGCATTATCCTATATTATTATGGGAGTTTTAACAAAACACTCCCGGTACTGTACACTTTTAATGAAAAACCACATTTTTACCTTTTCTGGTATTATTCACTTACATATTTATTTGTCATTTTTCATTAAAACTAAAGTTTTTTAGAACTTTTCGTTAGTTTTTCTTATTATAAAAGATGTTGATTGTGGGCAAAGTATTTAATTTCTAACAAATCATCCACCCTTTACATATACAGATTGGATGAGAAAATTTAACACTACAAAGGATTCAAAATGATGGAATTTGAAATTAAAAAATTATGTTTTCTATTTGTGATTTTGTTTTTTTGTTTGGCTAGCTTAAAAGAACAATGAAATTCAAATACCGAATGTAATGTGTATATCTAGAGTCACTAATATAAAAATAAGAGAAATAGTCAAGAAATGTGATTATGGTGGTGGTGGTGACGATGATGATGGTGGTAGGTGGTGGCAATGGTAATGTTGGTGGGTGGAGGTGGCAGTGGAGATGGTGATGATGATGGTGCATGGGTGGTGACAGCAGCGGTAATGATGGTGGGTGAAGGTGGTGGCGCGGTGGTGACGATGGTAGGTGTGGTGGTACTGGCAACATTGGGGGTGACAATGGTGGGTGGTGGCGGCAACGATAGCATCGGTGGTGGTGGTGGGTGGTGGGTGGTGGTGGCAACGACGGTGATGATGGTGAGTGGTAGTGGTGATGTCAATGATGACTGTGGGATTGGTGGCAACAACAACAATGATGATGAATGGTTGTGGCGGCGTCAGTGATGATGATGGGTAAAAGTGGCGGCAGTGATGAAGGGAGGTGGTGGTAGCAGGGGCGATAATGATGATGGTGGGTGGAGGCGGCGGCAATGATGGTAATGATAATGGTGGGTGGCGAGGTGGCAGCAATGGCGCTAATGATAAGTGATGGTGGTGGGTGGAGCGAGCGGTTGTGAAGGTGATGATGTTAGTAGATGTTGGTCGCTGCATCCGTGATGACTATAGGTTGTGGCGGTGGCAGCAATGGTCGTAATGGTGATGGCTGATAAATGTAATATGATCTCTCTCTATCACAAAACTCTTAATCACATTATTAGAGCACGGATGATGAATCAAACCCCAGTCCTAATGAGATTCTAATAACTCATGAGTCATTTAAGTTAATTGAGAAACTTTCTTCCCTCAATCATACTTAATACTTTAGCTTAAGATTTCAGAATCACATCTTAGAGTATTTTACCTTCACATATTGAAAGCTAGAGATTTCTTCTTGTATACTTATGTGCCTCTATAAATAACTCCATTAACCTAACGATACATTTGTCATGCCCAAACCGAAGCATGACATGTTGCATTATCAAATTATAAAAGACCTATTGATAAGACAACTACAATGTCTCAAGTTTGAGAATTACTTGCATTATTGAAAATACTATAGAGTTACTTGCTTGACAAGTAGTAAAATACTCCATACGAGAACTCTTGTTTGATCACGTTGAATGTACTCCCCAACTATCGAGACACTACGCATGGAGTGTTTCTTGTTCATCCGGAGAAAACAATCTAAATCCCCTTCACTGTATTTCGTTCATGCGGCATTGTCAGATGATGAATGCTTACTAAGTTTATGATTTTGTGCCTCCATTCTCTCTTTTGTTTCTTTTGTGCACCGGCTTTGCATTCATTTAGTCAGATCTACTCGAATCAAACCACCCAACTGAGTGAATAAGAAATACATTGACACTAAATAGTTTCCAATTTTTGTACAATAATACAACAACAACGACAACAAAGCCTTGTCCCACTAAGTGGGTCGGATGTATGAATCCTAGAACGCCATTGCGCACGGTTCAATTTCTGTACAAATAATGTAACGAGAAAACTCTGGTCGTATTTTTTTTCTCCAGAACTGAGATAGTATATGATTTAATTTGTGAAACTACCACATATACGCCTACAAGAATCTATTCAGAACTGCTGCTGCCAAGGCTTCTTTCTGACTTTTCTGGGTCCTTGCTTTCCTTTGTATTCGGTTTTGGTGCTGGCTCCTCACTTCCAAAAGGCAATACAACTACAGGGGCTGCAGGCACTCTGTCCCAACGCTCCTTCAAGAGTTTCATAAACCTTTTAACCATTTCCCTCCTGAACTCAAGCTCCCGTGTGAACAGATCGAAGATAAAAAAGGCAAGAACATATTTGAAGGGGAAAATGAGGAGAATGGTTGCAGAAGATAACAACACCAGCGCAACCTCAGTCGTTATCTGATAAAAGTTTAAACAGATAAGATTACTTCTTGTTCAGCCCGAAGTAATTGCAAACTAAGCCATGAGATAACCATTTTTTTCCATAATTGTACGAATTTAAGCAATGAATACATACCTGAGGCTGACCAGAAAGGAAAACTGTATGTATTTTCAGAAGAGTGACATTCAGATTCTGTAAATAACTTTCCACATCGTGCATGGCATCTTTTACGGCTATAATTTTCTCAATGGTATTTGAAGGAGGCTGGTCACGGATAGTAATTTTTCCAAATGATCGTCCAAGGCGGCCTTGCTCCTTTAGCCCCTTCAATGTCAGCATGACAGCTGCCAAAATTATCAATGCCGTTGGGAATACATATGACAGCAAATTCCTGGCAAAGTAACCTCAACAGATTAGCCTATGGTAAGATCACAGTGTGGAAATTTTAGGGAGTTAAAAAATAGACGGTTCGGATCATTGAAGTTCAATGTGGAGTGGGTCAAACAACAAATCCCCAATTTTTTTTTTAAAAAAAAAATGGGGATCCTTTCCCTTAAAGGCCCTAGTTAAAAGAAAATGAAAAGTTCTCGATGCGAAAACATTGTCAAGGCACAAGGATGCATTTAAGGAGAGTGTTTAATAACTTAGTCATCTCCCAGTCAGTGTTCTTGTAAAGAAAATACAGACCAATATCTCTTTAACAAGCAATGCAACCATATCCATCAGTCAACTTTTTAGGGGTAACTTATACAATAACTGAACAAATTATAGCATCCAACAGAAAGCCAAAGGGCAATAGGTGGAGATGTATACTGCAATTCAAGCTTTACAATCCCATTGTGACACATAGACTCCTCATCTCAAGTTCTCAACACACACCCCTTACTTATGTTTGTAGGTTTTAACACGGATAGTCTGATCCATTCCATTACCTAGTGGCAATCAGTGGAAAGGCCTAAGACATCATATACATTGCAATTTGCAACACAAGGATTTACATTCCTTTTGTGGGATATACTCTCAACAATAACTCTACCAGAAATGAACCTACCTGAAGATGACTGTATAGGCAAAGGCAAGAAAAGAAATGGTCGAATATGGCTCCTCCCAGCGCCTAAGTTTTTCGAAATTTCTCACAGTTATGGTCAGGGGAAACAGAAGTTCCTGCACAGGCAAAATGGCACCAGCATTGGTTACACTACGCTTCAAACAAATGATACAAGAAACTAAATGAAATGTTTAGTAAAACAAAGCCATTGAAGAAAAAAACATGCTCACTGTGCAGTGAAGAAAGTAATAGAAAGTAGAGATTGCATTCATGGAGAAGCAATTTATAACCAACCTTGAATAGATCAATGTTACTTGGTATTCCCTTAAGTGTCGCAGCATCAATTGTGGCTTGAGTTGTTTCAGCTTCCTGCCATTTTTGTTTGCATGTTCTTGTTGCCTTTTCAACAAGGGACACATCGGCAACAACAAGATTTTTACTTAAAACTAGCCCCTGTCTTGTTGAAGTGTTCTTCCAAAAGGTAACAGAAGCACTTGAAGCCCAACATGGAGATCTCTTCCATTTGTGCAAGTAAACACTGCCATCTATGTCAAACACATGATTGCTGCTGCTTTCAATCATTTCATTAGAAGCCCTCACTCCTTGAGCTGGCTGGTAGTCCGTCTCTAAATACTTTGATATCAATGGTCCACCCCAATAATTTACTGCTAGAGTCTGAGAAACTACCTCACCAAATGGTGCATACTGTAAATATGTAAACTGAACAAGTTTGGTGGGATCATCCAACAACTTCCCCATAAATTGAAGAGCCTGTAGTCTGGCTATACTATTAATGGCAGTGGCCATAGCTCTTTCCTTCCCTTTGTGAGCACCATAAACATGAAATATGGATTCATCATCTTCCTCCGGTCCATAATCACTGATAAACTTGTGTACAGCATTAATTTCACTAATAAAAGCATGCCAGACGTCTCGCCTCATTTCTCCACCTAAGTCCACAAATTCAAGCACCCATGTTTCTGATCTGTATAGTTTTATCTCAGAGATGAGCTTCTTAAGAAACATCAAATGAACAAAAAAGCATTTGTACAGACAATTAGAGATAGCTTTTACAGTCATCGCTAACATGATTAATAGATCCTGAACGTGTCTTACATAAATTCAAACTCAGAAGATTTAAACTGAATGATATCAAAGAATTTATTAAGATGATCTTATAATGTGCGGTAGTGAAGCTTTAAACAATTTTTAGTATTTATTTCTTTTGTTTCTAACGGAGTCTGACTATCCAAAGTGAATATTCATAAACAACAAATTTTGAAATGTTTTCATATTTCATGCAAAAATGGTGACGAGATATAAAATGAAACATAGATGGTTAAGCACTCAGTAGAAAAGAAAAACAAGAACAGGGAGTCCGACTGTCAAGAAGCTTACTCACTTGGGACCATATGATATAGAGACGGCAGAGTCGAAGAGACCAGAACCAAAAGGTCCAACTTTTGCTTTCTTAATCTGTAATCCTTGTTTTGTAAGATCCAATCTTATAGAATCCTTTTGCCCAGCAAGGCCAACGGCCTGCAGTATCAAATGAAAAATAAGACTGATTTGAGGCTAGCAATGCCACAACTCAACAAAAAGTTTAGAAAGAAGAAAACATAAACAGAAACATATAGTTCGATTTGCAATGAAAGTATATCGTTTTCTAATTGATGAAATAAGAATGAATTGAGACCAGCAATGCCCAACTGGACAAATGTGAGAAAGGAGAACCAGGCAATACTACTTCACAACACGAAAAGGGAAAACCAAACATAAATCAAGGAAGAACAAAAGTACAGTTACGAGTCTCAGGAAATGACCACATAAGAAACTGCTATTTTACAATACATCATAAAGCATCTAAAAGCAATACCCTAAAGTACTAGCTATATTGGTTTTCGCTCGAAGAAACATCACAACATGAATTTTCAACCTGTTCCAAGTATCAAAACACTGCTAATTTACTAACCCTACACTGGCTAACCAAAATCTCTACACCTCATACCATCAAAATTTAGGCGTAAAAGAGTAACAAGCACGAAGAGCCATAGTGCTTTCTTCTTATTTTTTGTTAAAGAGCCATAGTGCTTTCTTCTTTTTTGTCGAAGTGCCATAGTGCTTATACAGTTTACATTTTACCAATAACCTAATGGACTTAAATGGAAGAGGACATGAAGCTACCCCTCAAATTCCAATTCAACAATTTGATATTAAATGTCAGTGTAAAAAATTAAAACTTATAAACAGATTAGTTACCTCGAAATAAATTGCTTTATCAGTTAATGTAACTTTTCCTGGCCATGCCATATTGTTCTCCCATTTTAGGACAGGCCGCTTCCTGCTGGAACCAATGCATGAAATTCTCTCCTCAGAAAGGTTGGAACATTGTCGAGTCTGGTATGATTTTCTTCCTTCGTGAATCCTACACAAATAAGACTAGTTCAACTTGAGCTTCCTTCATGAATCCTACACAATGAGGCATGCGCATAAACCTATAATGAAAATGTAATACCTGAGACATTCGTACACAATGTATGGAAATTAAAAGCAGGAAAAATGAAAAATTTGGAAAAGCATGACAAAGGTCATCTTGATCAAGCCATAGTTATGAATCTTCTGACCATGGCAGAGGGCTCCAGTTGTATCCCTGATTCCCTTGACCAACCCTTAGGCAGCTCCCTAGTACTTAAGGTTCT
The DNA here is from genome assembly GCF_041283825.1 of Pyrus communis. Lineage (NCBI taxonomy): Eukaryota > Viridiplantae > Streptophyta > Magnoliopsida > Rosales > Rosaceae > Pyrus > Pyrus communis. The sequence goes on from NC_142572.1 coordinate 1,425,720, forward strand.
AAGGAGACTACTGGGGAATCTTCTCCACTGACAGGGCTAAAGTGACTGGCAGACACAAATTCTCGTGCCAAACTAGGCGCATTCTATACATTGTTCGGGATGAGGAGGCCTCTACAATGAGTTGGAAACCATTCTAAAGCCTATTTTACAAATCAGTAAAGCAATCAACAGCTTTCAACTCTTCCTATCAAAACCATCAAAGGAATAGAAGAAAATTGATGTTAGGTACTTTTGTTCAAGACATTGTGTAAAGAAAAAAAAGCTCACTTTCACTGAAAGGTTTTTTCAATGGTTATATGTACGGAATTTTAATCTAGTTGCAGCTCACGATCATAAGTATATTGATTAAATGCTCTACTTGTCATAGTTATCAGAAGACTTAATTCAAACATATAAGGTTAGTAAAATAACACAAGTACGAAACTCACTTGAGAAGTTCATGAACATAAGTCAACCATGTGCTCAGAGAGATGCCCTGTTCATCACCGGCAAGGGCCTTAAATAGATTATTCACTGTTGACCTATCAGCCACACCAGAAATAGCAGGAGCCATTCGAACAAAAGCGTCTTCTCTGACAAGCTTTCTCTGCTCACCAGGAATAAATAAATTTACTTTAACTGACCACTGTCGTCAAAACAATGTGAGCATGTAAGTTTAACCATTTTCACAGGCTAGAACCATGTAGGTTTAACCATTTAGCCTTATTAAAGTAATTCCCTAGCATGTTCTCGGAGATGACAATTGTTATCCTAATTAACTCGTAGAGAATGATATCAATCATATCGTCCATGCCAAATTTGGCGCACCCCGCTATTTTCATCTAACTCATGATAGTCACAGTCAAAATTTCAGTTGTAACTCAAAGTGTGATGTAAGTATTTATTTGTTAACCATATTTGAAAGAAATTTCACTAGTTTCAAACGCTGGTTTATATAATTATGTAAATAAATAGATATCTGAAGAATGAACCTGAAAGGAAGCCTTCTCCGAACCATTAGCAAGATCTTCTCGATAAGGATTCTCCCATGCAAGCATAGTTATAAATATAAGTCTTTGGAATGGAGGTTCCTGTAGATGCACCAACATTTTAGAGAAACAAGGACCAAATTACTACTTGTGCGAGAAACTAATCTCAAAAGGGAAATTTTGCCGAACAGAATAAGTAAATAAAATAAGCTTCAACTACCATATCACCAAATTCAAAATTCCAGAATTCTAAAGACAACATCAGGTTTCTATGTTCAAGACACAAAAAAATAAATAAATACACATAAAGATGGTTACTATATGCACAATTCTTATACAGCATCATAGTACCATTGAGGTCATCCATCATACTACATTAAACCTTTTATTCCAAGAATATCGCTTGCAAAATTGCTAAACAGTTGAAACAAGAGGACAAAAATAAAACAAAGGAAAACAAGTAATACGCGCGCAGATTGTAATATTATTCGCTCTATTTCATAACAAAAATGGTTAGACTTTAAAAAGGTTAGTGAATTATATGTACTTCTAGACGGAACCACTCTAACAAAAGACTCCAATCTTTCCCTTCACCATACAACAGTAAGAATCTAAAAACTCGAATAGAGACAACGAAATCAACATATGAGATATTCAAGAAAGCAACATATGGATAAACAAATTCTTATTCTAGAGTGATGATAAATGAGTTTCACTTGCACTAAGTACTACTAACCTTGAGGGAAGGATGAATATCAGAATTATCCCTTGACAGAAACCTGAAGCAGCAATATTCTATCAAATTGCGAGCATCATTGTATGTAGACTCAGGAACAAGTGCTTTAAATATTTTCTGCATCTTCTGCCCTGTCAATCCATTCATCCTGCATATCTTAAGAGTCAAATGATAATTCTTCTGTCAGTTTGATACCTTGATAAGCCTATAAAACCAAGGAAGCTTTTGCATAGTGGATTAAAAACTTTCCCCAGTCAGGGAAAAATGGGAATAAACCATATTAGAGTGCACAGGGCAGGAAAATTGAAAGCAAAACTGTCTCTGACATTTATACAAATTGGAGGCCAGTTTAATGCAGTAAGATGGTTTGTTGATGCATTGCAGTAGGATACTTCTTCCTTTTTAAAAATCCCTTACTTTCTTGGAATAAAAAGTTTTTCGTACCAAAAAAGAAAAAATACAGGTAATGTTAAAGCGGTTCATCTCACGGGCAAAATTTCATATTGCAAATAAAAAACCACGTCACAATGGAGACAGATGTAAAAACTTGAAGCCAAATATTTTGACTGACAAAGAAATTCGAACCAACAAATTCACCTGCTAAATTGCTCTATAGATACAACAGCAGCTAAAGAGAGAATTCCATTTGGTGTTCTGCTATTAATTGTCTGTTCTGCCATAAATATGCCCTCCATATCTTGTGTCTCTGAAGCATTTCTAGTGACAGGCTTTTTAGTCTGATCAGTTCTTGCCAATGGAGACGTGGACGCCACTTCATTTAAAAAACTTTGCGTCTTTACCAGCCATGAATTCAACTTTTCTTGTACTGCATCTGTCAAAATACGAAAATACAATAGTTTTAGACAGCCAAAACTAGAAACAAGATAAAAGAGACTATTTTTAAAAGTGTTTAACCTAGAGCTTATGATATCAATCATATCATAACCCTAAACAAGCAGTAGGTAACTATGCATTGTTTTCCTTATACTTTCACTTTCCGCATTGCAGACGTACTAATTGTTTGTACTTTTCTCTTTTATCCACCCTTAACATTTCAAAATGAGAAGATTTTTAGATCATTCAGGAGTCTTATTATATTTCCCACAACAGAGAAATGATAAAGGTTACCATTTGCTATATTATACTTTACGAGACCAGAAGGTTCATGAGGCCTTTCCCTTGATGATCAGAAAGGGACAACGGCGGAGAAATTATTTTTTGCCATTGCCTGCAAACTCATATGATTTCTCATAAGTTCAATCATTCTCTTGAGCATTCTAATTGAATGAACGAGACACTTATGACTCAAGAGCTAGCCAATGGTATTTTTTTTTCTCTTTCTTTTTCCATAATTGGAAAGCTTTCCAACGAATTCGAGTTCAACCACACTTAAAACAAACATTTAGGAACCGTTCGATAACCAATTACGCAAAAGCCTTGGGACATAAAATTGCACTATATGAGATTATCAGTAGATCAAGAAACACATGGATTTTGTTCAATATGTGGTTTATGATATCCATAACTATCACCAAACCAAGTGAATCCCACAATTTAACTTCAATCAATGAAACATGAAGAATCAAGAAAACTAATGGAAAAAATAATAAACAAGCAGACTCACTTGCATCAAAGTCATTGAGCTTCCACCTATCCCCAAGAGACAGCCCCACAATCCTGAACCGCAACTTGTTACGCTCTGAAGAATTCCCGGCACAATATCCAAGCCTAGGACGATTCCCACGCCATGAAAATCCAGAAACGGGTGCAGCAGGTGATGTTTTCAACTGGGTAACTGAGATTTTGGACAGCATCTTCTTCCTTTTCTCTCAAAATTTTCAGGATTCGAGCTCTGAAACCGAGTAAGCAGGAACTTGGTTGCTGTGGAAGCGTAGGAGAAAAACTTAGTGGACGAGTGGGCAGACAGAGAGAGAAACGGAAAGTGAGTGGCAGGCTAAGCTTATTCAGCATGCTAATCACTCCATGTGATATGGCTGATGAATGAGCAGATATCTCCAAGCTTCCGACATAAACATTAACAATTACTCGGAGGTAAATAGCTTCGTACCTTCCAAACAAACCACACTTTTTTTCTTGGTTATATCCATTTTACCGTCCTCAAGTTTTCAATTTTCAGCTTTTCGTAGCCATAGTTTTTTTTCATCTCAATTTCGTGCGGTGATTATTTTTTTTTTTTTGAAAATTTTAACGAAAAACTCTCAGTATTATTCATTTTAACGAAAAATCATATTTGTATACTAAAAGTCAATCATGGTACTATTCACGTTACCTTTTATTTTATCTTTATCGTTAAAACTCAAAGTTTTTAAACCTTTTTCATTAGTTTTTTTTTTTTTTTTTTAAGACTTTTGTTAGTCAATCCGTTAAGTCTTGTGATTGCATGGTAGACCCTTAGCCGGCCAAAAAAAATCAAAATTATTTTTAAAAGTCATATTTTTTTAAGGTAATTTTCACTTTATTGTCATAAGTTTCGTCAAAATCACATTTTACTATACTTACTTTTTTGTCTTGCTTTTATAACTAAATTTGATTTTTCTGCCATTTTTAGACTTTCTTTAGACTTTTTGTTAGGAGTGAGCACGAGTCGAGCCGGATTTATTTTTAATGGATCAGAACTCGCCTTGTTTTTTTTTTTTGTAAACGAGTCTTAGCCGGTCATAGCTTCTGTATTTTTATTAGTAGAACCGGCTAATTTGGATCCGTCTAATACGATCCGATTCCGTTTTCTATCATGTCATACAACAAAATAACAATAGAAAAACAATCTCTATGTGTTTTTGTTAAGAAAGAATTACATCTAACAAAGTCAATAATACCAACAAATGTTCTAAAGGAAGAAGTGTGTTCATCTTTTTACTTAGGGTTGGGTAGATTTAAAATTATGGATCATGGGCTTCATTGTGGACCACTTATAAAATGGCAAGTGGTAAGACAACCATTAAACAATCCAGGGCAAGTAACCTGCACATAAAAAATTAAAAGGAAGAACAATATGGTTTTATATCAGGTCGGATAATACAGTTCGAATCTACAGTCCAAAGACCCAGATGCCCACCCCTATTTTTTGTCAAGTATTTCGTTAATTGATGACATGACGTAACTTTGACCCACCAAATTTGCCAGGTAAAGCAACATATTAAATAGATATTAAAAATAATTAATTAATGAAAAAAAAAGGTCAAAATATATGTCAAAATAAAACCATAGCTAATTTAATAGATAAAAGATGTACAAAATATACTCTTAAATATCAACATAACAATTTTTTCCGTTAAATTAGCTAATTTAAATAGTGAAAGTGTAGCTTTGACCCACTAAATTTGTCACATAAAACGATATATTGTTTTCCGTTATTCTCAAATGAAAATTACATGTATTACAATTTTCGAAAAAGAAATTTAAAAGTCTTGAGTGTTTATTATATATATATATATATATATATATATATATATATATATATATCTGTCCAATACCCCAACTCGATGAAAATCCTAATCCTATATATACCTCCAAAACCCTACCTCGATGACAATTTGAAACCCGTATCATCATGATAAATGAAGAATATAGTCACAGCTGCTTAGCTTTCCAATACTCTTCATTTATTCATGCCAATATAAAGAAATTAAAATTTTATTTTGATTCGCAATTAGTTTTAGCGTTTCAAATTCTAATAGTTTTAATATATCAGTGTGTTATTAAAAAATATGAAACCATTACGAATAACAAACATCATCTTCTTCAAGCATATTCCAGATGTTACCCAACGATTATTGGGCCGAGTTTTACTAGGAAAGCTGCTTACTTGGTGTATGATGTATCCAAAGGAATTGGAGTACAATAATAAGGATAATACTTGGTTACTTAAAGATGAATATGAATTCCTACTCAAAATTCTTAGTGTTTTAATCGCGGAGCTTTATGCTTACGATCAAAACCGTTCATATTATGAATCACATTGTAAATATTATCTCTACAAAAAATAAATTAAAACTAAAATCGTTTAGTCAGTCTATTGTAGTAAATACATAGGCGATCTGTAATGTTTTTACCAATACCGTTCATTTGTTTGTAAATAGTTTAAAGACTAAGCGATCTTAGTTTTAATTGATTTTTTGCAGAGGTGATCTTTATATAGTGATTTATAATAAGAACAGTTCTGATTATAAACACGAAGCTCTATAAATTGACAACGAATAATTTTGAGAAATTTTAAGTAAGAATTCTTACTCATCTTTAATTAGCCAAATATTATTGTAATAATAACGGCAAAAGCGCGAGGATCGTAAGTTTACTTATATTGTTTACAAAAATTATTTAAAATTATTTTACTGCTTACATTGGGAGGGGCATCTGCTCACGCTTCTGCATGGAGGATTCACTATGCCCCAAATAATTTTCAATGAATAAAAGTACTTGGTTGATGCTCTTAAAGGAATCAAACGGGTTAGAACCCGCGGTATATGAAAAGACATTAAGAGTTCGTTTAGATATGCTTTTAAAATGACTAAAAGTGTCTTTTGTGAAAATATTTTTAAAACTCATCTTTAGTAAAGATGCAAGTAAATCCTGGAAAAACATTGAAAGTGCTTTCTAGAAGAAGCAAATAACTGGTGTTTCTTGCAGAAAACATTTTAAGTGCTTTTGGAACCCAAAAAAATTTCCCTAAAAATGCTTTTAGTTATTTTAAAAGTACATCTAAATGAGTCTTAAACGGTTGGAACTCAAATTATATCCTTGCAGTATAAATGAGAGAAAGATAGCCACTGTTTGTGTGATTAAAGGTTTGGGGCAGTCATCACAGTTCTTCGATATTAACAGAGAGTATTTAAACTAAAAATTATATCCTTCATATTGTTGGAATAACCTGCTAACATTGCCCGCCAAAATTGAAGAAAATCACGTGTTAAGACAATTTATTTCCTTGTGTAATCTTCTTCTTAAAGATGAATAGAGCTGAAAATTAAACTGTTGGAATTAATCTAATGGTTAAACATATGTGTAAAAATATGTGTTAACAAGTTTGTTTTTTATCCTAACCCCATATAATATCTCTAAAAACCTACCTCGATGAAAATTTTAAAGCTGCTTAGCTTTCCAATATTCTTCATGTATTCATACCCTGATGAATCTTAATTCATTGCATCATGTCGATATAAATAAGGTACAAATGTGTCTTGATTCATTTTATCACATGATCAATTGTACTTTATATATACTACAAGGTTTGTGCCCAAGATTTATCTTTGAGGCTCATCAAATTCTTCTCAACTTCTACTTCATGTTTTCATCTTCTCTTGAATAATACTTTATGATAACCAGAGCCTTATGACTTGTCGTCAATTTTTTTTTTTTTTTTTTTTAATCTTCTATCATTTGTAGATGTTTTCCAGTTCTACTTCTCTATTGCTTCCTCTGGTTCCCTTGATTCTGCCTTCCTGTCTGTTTCTCATGCCATCACCGTCAAGCTCAATCAAAAACCAATTACCCTCTATGGATTGCACAAATTCTTCCTATGCTCAACAGTCATTGGTTGATGACTTACATCGACGGTACATGCCTACCCTGATGAAGTTTTGAAAGACGACAAAGAAAACTGTGAAGTCTAGACTTTTATGTTTGATTTTTTTTCGTCAAATCTTGTAAATGGTACCACACGTGCACTAGTTAGATTTAGGGGTTCAAAGGTTCAATGTCTCTATGGGATCATACTGTTGGAAACTGTCAGGCCATCACTTCAAAGGGTTGTTCATGCATATGCATTTCACGCCTAAATTCATACTGCATTTTGTCTAGCGATGTTGTCTGGTCAAAATTACTCTCTGTTGTCCAGCTAGCTGGGCATGCAATTTAAGACAGTCCACATGGGCTGATTGACAGCTTTTGTCCGAAGTTAAAATTTCAACCTTTGATTTGCACAGATTGTTCTCTGTAATGACAAGTGTCCCTTGTCCTTGTTGCTAAAAATAAACATCCCATTTTTGCTTAAAACCTAGCTACTCTCATTTTGCTTTTTGGCTAGGAAATTTATATATTTTCTAGAAAGTGCTTTTATAGCATTGGGGAGTACGTCTTGTGTTCATCATTAGAAACCCTAGCCACGAAACCATCTTCATTCATTAAACAGCCAATCATTGCAAAATTATCTTAAGTTTCAAATCTATATATTGACACGTTTTTTTTATTCTCGTTAGTTTCTTCTTTCAACTGTTTGATTGGAGAAATTGACTGATCATTGAATCTAGATTTTCATATTTTCATCATAACATCATTTGCATTGGTTGATTTGGTTTCGGTGCCACAAGGAGAAAAGTTCAAGGTAGGAGTTGCCTCCTCGTGAAGATCGAAGGGATCCTCATCTCATGCAAAGTAAGGTTGCACAAAGGTAAAACTGCTCTGTAGGACCGTAAATTAGGTCTAGGAATTGAGTTGTGCATGGTAATTTGTAAGAACCTTATTTGTACTAGTGGATTAGACGCAGTGGAGAGTCCTTGGTTTTTTTAACCAAGAAGTAGGTTTTTCCAGCCAAAAACTCCATGTGTTGTTTATTGTTTTTCTAGTTACATATCTTACTCCTTGTAGATATATGACTACTATGATTTGCAAATAGATATGTCCATGCAACTAAATTTATCAAAGTTAGAATGTGCATTAAGCTGGACCTTAGTTAACTAGGAACACTTCAGTAAACCAAGTTGTTAATTGATTAATTCCGTTGTTGGTACACTAACACATATTATCTTAGTTGACTGGTGTTGCTGACTAGTCAGTCAAGCATATATATAAAAAAAATTTAATTGCAAGTGATTCCATGAATTGTGAGAGCTACTGGTATAGGGTGAATCTCACCATGAATTGTGATCGTGTTGCCTTCTCTTAAGACATTTACTTTTCCATTGCCAAATATTGCCTGTATAAAAGGACTGTGTTTCAGAGATGAAAGTAGGGAAGTGAAACACATGTCAAAAAAAGCTTTACCTAACCACCAAAGTATTCTTACCATTTTTCTAATAGAAATGAAATCCATATGTGTTGATATGTCTTACTTCTATTAAAGAAATAATACAAATGATGATAAGTATGCATTAGATGCATGATTGATACTCTCTTTTACCACAAGGACAAAATTGACAAAATTGAAACCACGTCTAGGTTTTACCTTTGTAAACTACATGTAGCATTTAACTGGTTGCTTGCTTACCAAGCCATCCTGGCAAGCTCCTCCAGTTCGATTATTATTCTTGATTTGACCTATTATTACAAAAACTACTCACTATCAAAATGAAAGACGACCGATTATCTACCCAAGAAGATAAGAGAGTCCCACATAGGAGAAAAGGTCGATTTTAGTCTACTATAATATAAAAGAACACACTTTCAGGCTACAATGTATTGCAAATGGGGTAGGAGGTCAAAACCAACAAAGCCCCCGAGTTACGCCGATTAGAATTCCTACAGATATTGTAATTTACACCCTAAACCGATGAAATTGTCCACCCTCCGATCAAGCTAATTCGACCTATATTAGTTTGTATATAATCTAAAGCGGAAAATTTACAGGCTCAAACCAAATTGTCTCGGTGCTTTCAAACACGACAACAAAAAACAGGCAACTATTAGAGCTCCCCTTTGCTAAAGGTCCGTAAGCTTAAGGATCTTCAGGTTCTTCATCCTTGTCTTCCGCATTGTCCCACCACCTAACAGGGCCAAGACCATCATAATCAATTGATCCCTGCAAAATACGAAACTTTACTTGGCGGCTCATAGAATTCATCGCAATCTACTTGCCAAAAGAGAACACCCAACTTAATTTGAACAAAGATTTAGAGCAACGAGACAATGAAACTAGAGTTCCTCTATACTTGGTAATTAAATGGCCCGACCCCGAGCCAACAAGACTCCACTTTGCGAGGGTCGGGGGATGAACATCTATTGTACGCAGCCTTACCCTTGTTTTGCAAAGAGGTTGTTTCCATGACTCGAACCCGTGACCTTTTTGGTCACAAAGGCAACCCTTCCATTGCGCCAAGGCCAGGCCTCATACGTAGTAATTATCACATCTTATTAACGAAATGAAAAGTCTCACAAAGCTAGTTCATTGCCTTTGGAAAATTGTAAACAGAGATCAAGTGATGCTACAGCTAGATGCACAACCAGTCATGATAAGGTTCAGCACATAAACTTACAGTAACCACCATAGGAGCAAATGGTTTCGCGTCTTCCGGCTGCTCAATTGGAATTGGTGGATAGGTCACACTTTGAACTTGGAATCTTATCTGCTATTCAAAACTAAAAGTTAGCATGCACGTAGGCACCAGAAACTTATGTAGCCATAGATAAATCAAATCCTAACAATATGCACCTCATCCGTCCACTCAACAGCAAGATCATCTGCATCAGGACACTTCCATATCCAAATGACGTTGTTCCTGTATATCTCAGTAATATTAAAACCAAATATCCAACAGTAATTCAAACAATGAACCAATAAACAAGAATCCATCAACACAGACATGGAAGGGACATTCACCTCTTTTCTGGGTCAGGCTCGGAGCAAGATGGAGATGGCAAAAGATGTACTGGTACATAAATATCATCAAAAAATCCAAGCGACACTGCCAATTAAAGATTAAATTAGACTATGGACAAGAAATAGAGCCTGTCAATGTATTACTGCACCGTGGTGCATCTGTAGTGAGAATTACTTGCACAAAGACAACCTAAGAAGGAAAAAACTAATTGAAACCCAAGAACAGACTACAGTTAGTTCATATCATTAGAATACATACAGCGTAAACCATTTGCAGTAGATTCTTTAAGTTTTGCTGAAATTATCTCCCCCACAAATGGACGAAACATAATTAGTGTGAACTCCACCTGCAAATTGATAGGACATGATTGTCAACTTGTTGTATGAATTAGGAGTCTGTAAACACAACATGCTAATGGTTGAAAGAGAAACAGATGAGGAAATAATAAATTAGAAATGAAGAAGAAGAAGTAACATTGCATAGCATATATAATTGGCCGTCACATACTGAGCAACTGAACTGGAAATGAATTGAGGTATTTAGAAACTGAATAACGAACATAATACCAACAAGAAATATAAAACCGAAGGAGTACAGCAATTAACGCGAACATAACAACTTTGTATTCAAGAAAACAAAACAAGGTTAGAATATATACCCTAAAAGTTGGATGACCATCATTAGGTAGGATAAATCCATCTTTAATGGATTGAATACTGTGGACAGAAATGCAGAGCCCCAATTTGGCAATAACCTACATTCGAAGATTAGCGCAGTTAAAGAAAGCTCAACATTGTGAGTAAGAAACAAGGGCTCTATTCAAAATACATATTAAGAAACAATATAGAGAAGGCCATAAACCTTATCTAGGAAAATCTTCTCGATCTCTCCCTTAACCGCATCTTCTAGACGAAGGCTTAGCAGATGAGGTGGAAGACGGAGTGTGTGCTCAATTCGGCTGAGGTAGAACATCTGGGGTGCTCTACACAATTTGTATTCCAGAACCAAGTATGTAATTAACAAATTTTAGTTTGATTTTTCATCGACTAAAGAAGAAGATTCACAAATAGCTAGGTTTTCATAGTGGTGTGCGAGTACTAATTCAAATTTCAAAGTCAGAAGATTTGTGCAGACAATTCTATTTAAAAAAAAATTAAAAAAAATGCCTAACGAAGCAACTTGCAAGTGGTATGCAAATGTAATTCTTACTTAGTGTTTTCAAAAGTACAGCCCAACTGTTTGTTGAACTGCTCCAAAGATGTAAGGTTTTCTGCCGATAGGCAGCAAACCCAATTCAGCAACTCTAAGATAAGGAGGACACAAACGTAAATAATCTTGCAGCACTGGGGGCGGTTGGGATGGTGTGTTGAGGGATGGAGAGCTCATTTGGTGGGCCGGATGGGATTGGACTTGGTACTTAGGAAGGTTAGGGTTGGATTGGCTAGGATGGCACTCTTGTCAAGTGTTTCGTGCAGACAACTAACTTGGACTGGTTATGAATTAATGTACTTGTGAATAAATCCAAGAACACTGTCTGCAGACAGGCGCAGATTGGTGGTACTGAGATACGACCCCGCAATGCTGGTTCTTCAGAACAGCCACGCATTGTTGCTGAACAAGTGCATTACGTCTTAGTTTCAAAGAAGCTCCAAGGAGACAGTTAGCACGGTTTGGAAGAAAATACGGATTAGAATGGAGGCGGAGAGATTGAGATGGGTTCCTAAAATAGTTGCTAGGTTGGCGGGATGTTATCTGAACGGTGTTCATCTCAGAAAATAACCTTCGGGTGCCTTCTAACTCTCACATGAAGCTTCAAACTTCTAAACTGGCATCCTTTAAAGTGTCATTGAACAATTAGGCCGTATGAATTTGTCGAAAAATACGAAAACTAATTACAGAACCGGATAGTATAGCCCAATTACACATTAATCAGAAACAATGCAACAAAACCAATTAAACATCAAATAAACTCTGGATTGTGACGAAAATCGCAAAGGGTCGTGAATATTTAGGGGAAATGGTGGCTTTTATGGGTTCTAAAAATCCAACCAAAAAATTGGAAACGCATGAATTCACCAGAAAGCAAACAAAGTTATTGAAAAAATTGAAGATTTTCAGATTACAATCCAAAAAGAAAGAAAAATGAGAGAGCAAATTTATGGTACTAATCTCAATGAACACAGAAAGCTGAGAGGAGGATATCGTACCTTGCTGCGTCAGTTGTAAACTGTAGATTGTGATGAAGGATGAAGGAGATGAACCCTTAAACCATCGGTTCTGAGTCGCCTTCTTCGTCGTAACCTCGTCCTCTTTACGATTCTGGTTTTGGATTTGTTTGGGTTGATTGGCGGCAGAGACGAAGGACTGCAGTCTCAAAAACTGCTGAGACGGGTACGATTTGGGGGTCGTCTTGGGATTGAGGGTTCTTCTTCAGGTTCAGAGATTGACTGTGATTGGGATGATGGGATTGATAAGGATGATCAGTTTGTTTACGGGTTCATTGGAAGGACTGCAGGGATGGAGAGGCTGTTAGGTTTTTGCAGTGTCGTTTCAATTTTTTTTTTTAATTAAATTAATAGTGTTAAATTAAAGTTAAGTGAAGAAACATCTGTCAATAAACTAACGAAGAGACATGGAGGAGACACATAATTAGGGGACAGCAAACCCTCAGCCTCCGTTGAGATGTGTCTCCTTCACATTTTTCTCTAAATAAAACAAATTTTTAGTCACGGAATAGTTATTTAGAAATAGTCAATAAAGTTATGAACTTGTTTACAGACAAAAAATCATTTGAAGGTGTCATCAAAAATCCTTCGCGACCATTATTTGGAAAAAAAAAAAAAGGGGGATGAACAACTAGCAACAAACCACGATTATCCATTCATTTTGAAAGCCGAAAAAACTCACAGAGACATTTCACCTTCCCTCTGGCCACAAGTTTGGCTTTCACATTAGCAAACAATATTATCTACACTAAGGATGAGGGTGGACTTAGCCTCACAATGGGTTAGCAATAATTTAGTTTAAACTCGCCTTTGGTTAGAATCAAACTTAAAACCATTTTATATTTTCTCTTTGTAAATTTTAGGATTAAGTACAAAAAATTCTCCAACATTTAGTGCCATTCAAAATTAGTTTAATTTTTTTTTTTAAATATTCCAACAAGTATCTAACCTATTAAAAATGTCACATTCATTAAGCCAATTAAATTTCTGTTAAATAACTAGGGCATACTTCATCTCTAAAATCAATAGAAGGTCATGAAAGCATGGCTTCCGCTAACTAAAAATCATGGAGACTACTAAAATGGTATGGACACCATCTTCACCAGTCACAAAGAATAATTGGAAGCTGAAACAATTGGCAGGTTTTGAATATAAAGGTTGGAACGGGGTTTCGTTGGTCGTAGGTTCAGCTTGAAGGTGGCAGGGGTTTGATATATTCCGATATTTAATTTTGTTTTCCATTTTATTTGTGAATTTATTTATTTATTTATTTTTATTATTCATCTTCATTTTTTTTTAAGTTATTTTAATTATTATTTTAATGTCCAAGTAAGCTAAAAAGTGGGACTCATTGTTAGCAATACATTTACCGAAAAATTCAACTAGGGATTAACAGATATAACATTTTCTACAAGTTAAGTACTTATTTAGAATGTTTAAAAATATTGAGACCAATTTAAAATAACACTAAAAGGTTGAAGGGTTTTAGGTACTTAATCTTAAGTTTTACTTTTCAAAGTTTTAATAAGCATACAGTTGCTAGCAGCAAACGGCACCGTATCAGGCGATCAGCCAATAGAATTCAAATTTCAAGAGCGGAAGCGGCACTCGAAAGAAATGGCGAAATAAAAAACGAGCAGAAGCAGCTGCAAGAGCAGAAAGAGCAGTCCAACTGGGAATACGATGATTCCGATTAGTTTCTCCGAGTTGGAAAAGAACACAGCTTCTCGTAAGCTAGCAGCAGCAGCACCACCACCACCCCCATCACCAGCGGCGTAAGCTATAACAATCCCCGGATACCCAGCTAACTGATGAACCCACTCTCCATTGCACCAAACAAATATAATGATGAGAATAAAACGCAGTAAAACTAGGGATCGACAAAAAATGACATGACATGATGTTGTGAACTTGTTTGTGCACAACTTCGGGGACCAACTAAGGTTAAATCCAAATGACACACAGCCTAGCGAAAAATATAACCGATGGAAAATAACGTGTGTAAAAGTGCCTTCCACATATATAAAACCTGAAATCCTGAAATTATTTACTCCACTAAATCATGATCTAAGTTAGCAGCTGACCAAAAGGACAAGTCACAGCTTCAGGAACTTAGTAAACTGCTTCAATGCTCGAGATGGAATACATATTCTGTCAAGCTCTGCAATTTACTCGCATCCAGTTTCTGCTCCGTGACAATAGGCTGCTTCTTCACAGTAACCATTTGCGAAGCAGGGTCCACAACCCAACCTTGCTGTAGTACATCTGCATACGACAACAATATCTCAGGAGTTTGAAACAAATGATGATGGGCCTATAAGTACGCAATTAAAAAACAAGTCCTAGCATATATTACTATCTACGATACAAGGAGTCTTCATCAAAGACTTGGAAACTTTTTCAAGCAAAAACAACTGTTTTCGAAGTGAAAATAAGAAAATGAACGGAAAAATGTAGTAAATAAGGGGTTCCTCCTACGTTTCTTCTACAAGACTTACAAAAAAACTCTAATAGGCAGGACACCTTTTTTTTCTTCTAACTTAATTTACCCATTCGTATACATCTTACGTTCAGTGACATTCGACCAAAAAATGCTACTCTTACCACATTCGTACCAACTCTCTTATAGAGATGGAACCCACATGTGTTGGTGGGCTCTACTTGTATTAGAGAAGTGGAACAGATGTGGTATGAAAATTGTTAAGTGTATCATTAGTCGACATTCAACTGGTTTTTGATTCTTGATATCCTTTTACGTTTGTAAATCTCAACAAATAATCCTCCCACACTCTTTAAAGCAGCAGAACCCTTTTTTTCTTCCAGAAAACCTACTTATTCAGGATTAATAGACTTCAAAAAGGCTCATACCTCCAAAGCTGTTAAATGGTTACTTTCCCAAAGATCACTAAAAAGCAATGATAAAGATTTTAATTTCATTTTTTTTTCCGAAAAGGAAAATTAACCCTGAGGAATTTGGTAACAAATGAATTTGTGAAGACAGAAGCTTACAAGTTGTGACATCATCCTCACTCATTCCCAAGAAGAGAGCTGTGTCTTGGATGCTTATTGTAGAATAAGCAGACTGCAGGAGCTGGAACATTTTCTTTGTGTAAAGATCTGCACGAAGTTAAGAAGACAATTAATGATGACCTTACTAAACATAAGAATTATTCGAGTGTTGACCGTTCAAAAGTACTCTACTCTCATCAGAATCAACCATAATTAAAACCAATTACAAATGACACCTTACCAGCACAGCAATTTAGGTTTATGAAGGATGTGATCACAACAAACTTCGACAAATTGTTCAGCATTCTTTGACTATTGAACAATATCACTCACTTTTTAACGGATATATTTTTCGTAAATCTTCAAATTGAAGTATCACATGCGTGCAAAACATAAAGAATACAATTTTTGATCTAGTAAAACTTGCCTGAGAAGGCTGCAACAAGACCTTCAGCATCCTGACTCCATTCATATCCACGAATAGCTTCATACACACCCCCGAAGTCCCGCACCCACAACTTCTGACCAATTTTCCAAGCAGCAATGACTTCTGGATTGCTCCCTTTGACTGCGACAGGCATCGATTTCCAAAGAAACCGCGCACTATTACTGCATCATCATCACCCCACAGATTAAATTCCAAATAACAGAAAACCAACAACAAAGACAACAAACTCAGATTTAAGTCAGGATTCACCCCAAATGCCCAAACAACAATAATAGTAAAATGCGGAATCGTAAAACAACAAGTAATCAAAACCCAGAATACAAAAAGCATTGCTACCATGAAACCATCATCAGAATACAAAGATACAGTAGATTGAGATAAAAGAGAACAAATTCAACAAAAAAAAAAAAAAACATAACTTCAAATACTTATTAGCTTCCAACGAATTGTCTTACTCGTTCTACTTAAACTCATCAACATGAACAGATTCAAAAGGCAGAATAAAATTAAACGAAAATTATGAAAATTAAAAACATACATATCACCAGCGTATATGAGAGCGAGAAGATGAATGGCGTAGGGCCAGTCGTCCTGAAAAGAAACGCCCTCCGCTGCGACCTGTGCGATCAGAGAGAGAGAGAGAGAGTGAGAGCGAGTGAGAAAACAAACGAAAGTTTTGAAATTTGAATGGATTGAAAGCGAAATGTAACCTGAAGCATGAGTTGGTCGCAGATATCGGCGAGCTTTCCATAGGATTTGGAGGCCAAGGCGTCTGAAAGGGGAGAGAAATCCATGGCTGCTTTCTCTGCTATACGATTCGGAAGGAGAAGGACCTCTCTGTATTGCTTAAACCCAGAGACCCAGAGGTGGAAAAGGAAAACCCACCCGTGTTCCGCCCAAAAAAAAAAATTAACATAAAAGGAAAAGCCACCCTCGGCATTGGGCTGTCTTGGGCTGGTTTGGGTTGAATTGGGCTAGGTTGTAACCCAATAAAAGTTTGTATTTTCGAAAGCAGTTTCCACTCTATTATTATTATTATTTTTTTTTTTTAAAAGAGGGACAACTGGTGGCTTGTCCACCTTTTTCGGGGGCGGGAAGATTCATAGAAGCATTTTAACCTCTTCTGACCACAAGTTTGGTTTTCACACCAACAACGGTTTTCAAACCCTAGACCTCCAATTTTTAGTTTTAAGAAAACCTCGTAATCCATCATTTACCACTGGACCACCAGCTCGTGGTTAGTTTCCACTCAATTAGATTTTGGTGTAATTAGATCAATTAATTTTATTTTGTATATTGATTTGATTCATTTTGTTTTATCGTTTTAACTTATTACTTTGATGTCTTAATTTATTTATACTTTCTATATTTTTAATTTATTTTGTATTGTCGTACGATAATGGTGCTAACACTAAACAATCATTGACGGTTTCGTTTTTTATTGAAGCCCACTTGTTTTTTGTTTTTAATTCCTCGGTGATACATTTCGGGCAAACGTATTTTTTGTAAGATACAATTTTTGTTCCCAATATTCACGTAGGGTTTTCGAGCTGCGTATAGTTCGGTGAACTTTTTTACATGTTTGTGTGAAGTTTGATGAGGGGTGTAATACGGCTACCATATGGTGATTAGAGACATCTTGAATGCGAACCCAAAAACTGAAAACGCAAAGTAGACATAATGCACGAGAAAATTAGCCAATAGAACGTAAAGGGTGGCATCCACACGTTCATTTGTACCTCTCACACACCCCACTCAATTTCCTGCCGTTAAATCGAATAAACTAAAAAAAAAGCAATGGACAAAAATTAAAAAGATGACGTAAAAAAAGTGTATGAACAGCACTACCAGACAGAAATTGCATTACAAATGCGCTAGTTTTTACACTTTACGCGCAGTCGTTGTTAGCAGATTTAATTTAATTACCCTCCAAAAACTCCAAGTCATGAAAAACCAACGCCTAAAAATTGGGCAAAATCTTAGATAGAGAACCCTTTTCCTTCCTCTTTTGCTATTAAACTCTCTACTACTTCCCCTTTCACTTGGGGGAGCGGGGGCCTTCTTTGTTTTTACCCCTCCTCTTTACTTTTTACCTTCTTTTTTTTCATTTCTCTCCCAATTTGAAGAGTGAAAATCACAAGGGAAACAAAAATAAGCGACTCGAAAGTTACCGACGAGAAAGTTAAGTGAGCTGAGGGAGGAGCGTTTACACACTCAATCCATCAAATCCACACTGCTTGTATGTGAGAGACTGCTTCCTTGGACTTATGACAATTGCACAATCCACGGACACCTGCATTTCCCCACCATCACCACACACTTTCAGCCTTACCTCCAACCAAAATAATAGTGAACAAAAAAGGACTACAAAAACATACATAAGAAGAAAAGCATAACAAATAAGTCCTGAGTCCCTCAATTCAATCGTTGATTGCATTGAGTTCATCGGAATCAATCAACACTTAAATGCGTTAATTTCACCATACATATAGCGTTATCAATAACCAACCATAGTCTATGACATCACGTGACGTGGGACTTTAGACTAAATATATAATAAAATATTAAAAAAAAAGGGTCCTATGAACTCTCGGGCTGGGTTGGAGCATGAGGGCATGTTAAGATTTCTTCGTGCCTAAGTTATGGTGCTTTAATGGCACGACACAGCCAGAGAGACGCACATTGTAGTAGTGTTACTAGTGATATGTAAAAGGCATTTGGAAGGGAAGAATCCATGAGGAAAGGTATCCAACCTGGCACCTATTTTTAACACCTATAAAAATCGTAACTTCATTTTTTTACTTAAAAGAGGACCAGCCGGTGGCCAAGGACGACAATTCATCCTTCCAAGACAAAAAGACTTAATCGAAACATTTCAGCATTTTCTTGACCATTATTATGTAATTCATCAGAATTAAAAATCAAACTCAAAATGAACCGTGTGAAATACCTGCACAAAATTTGACTCTAACTAGGCCACCCGTGGTGGTTTATAAAAATCATAACGAAAAAAACAATAATTAGCAGACCCCACCACCGAAGTTTCCCACAAAAGTTTTTCAATTTTTAATAAATAGATAATTCTAGATTTATATTCTACATCACCTCTCCTAGTTGTCCTAATGCAGCACAAACATATGGCCCCACCCACAAGGCCCACGCAAAGCCCTACTCACATGGCGGGCCCGGAAAGCTTTTTACTACCCTGTGAAGGGCAAATTAGTTTAGCCCCTGCCTTAACTATTTTTGCTTGCTTTCTTTCTTTTGTTCTAAGTTTTTGTTCCTATAAGTATAAAAGTGATTTTCATACACTCGTTGTCATACACGTAACTGAAGTACCCAAATACGATGCGAAGAATTACCCAAAAATACATAATAAATGTAGTAAAAAATAAAGGGTAACAAATGTTTTTGAGACAGTAAAAGTTTTTAAGGCAAAAGACTCGAACGCCAGTGAACAAAATGGTTCCATGGTGTAGTGGTTAGCACTCTGGACTTTGAATCCAGCGACCTGGGTTCGACTCCCGGTGGGACCTCAATTGAGAATTATTTTTAATTTTTTATTACTTTTTTACTTCTTCTTCTTTTATTCTTTTATTCTTTTTCTTTTTCTTTTTTTGTTTTGAAACATTTTACTTCTTCTGTTTGACAAGGAGTAATTTGAACAAATGGCACAAATATAAAAATGGACACCGGCCCAAATATCCAGGAACATGCTCACTCAAACCAAAAACCAAATGGCACGCCTAATTCTCAGTTGCAACCACATGGACACATTGACAATTTTCGCATTAATATTTTTGTTGGCCATCATCACGTGATGGTCGCGGTGATTATCCTAATTAAATCATTGGATAAGTTTAAATTTTAAGAATTGTGTAGTGAATAAATACAAATTTCAAAATTAAAACTCATCTAACAATGATAAATAAGATGTTGAACATTACCACCACTTGAGGATGGTGAGCAAAAACGCACACATACTAATGGTAACTAATGGGCAATGATATTTCATTAGAGAACTAAAATAATCTTAGAGTGAACAAAAACAAACACATTGGCATGCCAACGTTCCTAACTTGCATTTTTACGCCCACCATAATATATGAATATATGGTTAAATAAAATTTGAACTTGAGTACAAGAAAACAGACACGTCGACATGACCAACGAACCTAACTCCCGTATATGTTAGTTTAAATTATGGCTAATCAAAAGTAGAAGTAGCTCTTCTATAATTGGTGCGGCGTAAAGGGAACGCAATTACGACAACCATTAATATCGAAAGTCAAGATTTATTGCCATTTCTCTCTAACCTTACCTTTTTCATATATCCTTTTTCTAACAAACCAGATCACAGAATTCATTCAAAAATTGCAAACAAAGTAAAATGTAATTTGGAATTTTGGACCCGATCCAAGAACACAAGCAAAAGTTGAAAATGCTGAGAAATGGAAGGGCATGAATGCAAAAAACGAAAAGAAAATCCGTTTCCCAACACAAAACCTATCTGGGTCTGCCAAGCATAATATCATCAACTTATAGCGGGTTTCGGTGATTTTCTTAGTAGCCAAACAGAATTTAAGGGAAAATTGGGAAGTGGGTTTTAATCTAGGAAGCAAAATTGCGTATGGGTAGTGAGAAAATTTTAAATTGGGTGAGAGACTACTGACCTGAACGCCAGGGGAATCGAAGTTCAAGACGCGGATCTTGGCGCCAACGTCACCCAAGACCCTGAGCTCGACTCGGTCGTTGAGGGAAGCGTCTCGGACTAAATCGGCGGCGTCGGCTTGGAGCAAATTGACCCGATCGACGGCGATGGTGGCGACGACTTGGCGGACAGTGTGGGCGTCCTGGTAGAAGCCGGGGATGGAGGCCTTGCCCAATGGGATCCCGCGGTACATGACAGTGAACCTGGACTCGCCGTACTTGATCCCGACCTTGTTGGGGTTAGCAGCGGAGAAGAGCATGCGAATGTTGAGGGAGAGTGAGGCAGAGGTAGGGTTTTGGTTGGGGTCGGCGGTTGCGGTGGGATTGGGCGAGTTGATGCCCATGTACTGGACGCCGACTTGCTGGAGATCAAACTGCGGCTTCTTCGGCTTGATGGCGAGGACGATGACGAGGACGACGGCGAGGACGAGGAGGGCTAGGAAGGAGAAGAGTAAGAAAAGGCAGCAGCAGCAGCCCTTGAAGGAAGCGGAGGAGGAGGAGGAGGAGTATGACGACCTCGTCGGGTAGTAGTGGTGGTGGTTGCTGCTGCTGCGGGGGTTTGAGGAGGAGGAGGACGACGGCGGCGGTCGTGGCGGTGGGACGCGGGGTCTGTGGTCTCCGTTTACGGTTGCGTTTCCGTTTGGGGTTGGGTTGTCTCTTGATGTCATTTTATTTTTGGGTTGCTTGCTTATTCACTCACGCACTCTCTGTCCTCTGAGTGAGTGTGGAAGTGGCCTCTGTTTCTTCTTTCTTCTTCAGTGTCTGTTGCTTGATATTTGAAGAGAGGGGAGAGAGAGAGAGAGAAAGAGAGAGCCGCTTTCGGTGACTTTGCTTGAGAGAAAGATAAAAAGGAGCACTTGATGATGGAGAAATTTTTTATTGTAACGAAATGAAATGAAGGATACATCAAATGTTTTTATGTAAATGATGAAAAATTTTATTTTTTAAATTACTAACATTTTAACATATACATTTCATCATTTATATAATAATACATAATGTACTATTTTACGTGTCAATCACAATAAAAAATATCTCGATGAGAATTAATGTTGCAGGACGTACTGCACTTTTTTGTATTTTGATTATTTTTTTTTGGCACTGTTGTCTTTAGAAAAGGTTACATTTAATCACTGCAAGTTCTATCCACGTTTGTGTTTAATTTTTACTATTGATAAATCGCACGATCGTGATTAAGAAAGGCTAAATGAATGATTAAAAAAAAATCTGCCCTCACGATGAAAAAAAAGAGTATATGATATGGTGAGAGTATGATTGAAAAAAAAAGAACAAAGCTAGCAACCACCTTTGGGATGAGAGACATTTTTACCTTTGGGATGAGAGGTATTTTTAAGGCTGTGATATCCACGTACCTTATTTTACTTTTTACATATTTTTTTAATTTTCGGTCATTGGATCAGATGAATTGAAGAAGAACAATGGACAAAAATTATCAGAGAGTGTTTGAGAAATAAAATGAAGTATGTAGATAGCACACCTCTATTTTTAGTGTGTTTGGTATATGAGTACACACTCATATATTATTATACAATCGAAATGATACTTGAAAGAAAAACTTTTTTTTATTTGTATAATAACATATCACGTATCGTTTCGTTTTCGAATAGACTAAGGACGCGTTTACGAAATTGTAATTGGAATCAAAACACGAAATTGAATTCTAATTACGGGATATAACTTTGTTTACTAAACTTGGGAAGTAAAAGAAAATATGGGACCCACACAAAATTTTCGAATTCAATTCCAAGATTTGGAGGATTTGGATCCCTTAGATTAACATGGTATTTGGATTCCTGATTGCTTGGGCAATCGAAATGACAATTTTGTTCCGTTTATACCCTCACTTGCTTTTTTTATTTCCAAGACTATCCTTTATAAACTCATTAACATCAGTTTAATTATGCACAACTTCTTACCTTTTTTTATTTCAATGTTCATTCATATTATGCACAACTCTATGCTCATTCATATTATGCACAACCCCATACATATGCCGAAGAGAATAATCTAACTTGACAAGAAAATTTAAATATTAAAGTAATTACTTAAATTTATAAATAAAAAAATAAAATAAACAAAAGCATTTTAGTGTGTCTATGAAATAAAAAAGTAATTTATTTTTTTTCTTACTATTATATATTATATCAAATTTTATTAAAAATATATACATATAATATTTGATTTGGGACAAGGGCATTTTAGTAATCATAATGATTTATATTCTGATTCTGCTGAATTAGTAAACAACTTTATAAAATTAGTGTCATTTATATTCAGATTTCAAAACATTTAAGTAAACAGCTCCGATTCTAACTTCTCCTCATCCCAACTCCTCCTCAATTCAATTCCACTTACTTTCATTACGGTTACGTAAATGCATTATAAAAAAACCTCACCTCCCGTAGGTCAGTTGCTAGCACACGCTGGGTATGTAATCGGCACGTGGCTTGCTTGTTTAAAAGCAAAAGATGGTATAATTTGTCTCTTGAAATCAACTTACTATTATACCCCCATTTTCTTTCTCCTCCGGTTTTCATTTCTTTTTCCGGAGGACAAGAAAGTAAATTTCTGGTTTGTTTAATGAAAACTAGCAAAATCACACACACACTGTTGAAAATATATATATTTTTAGTTTTTTTAAATATTTGTTTTTTAGTTTTTTTTCATGAGAGAAGTTATTTATTTTTAACAAATGGCAGACACCTAGCTGTGAGGTTTAGAAAAAAAAACAATAATGATCACATTATTTTCTTTTCTAATATCTTCTTTCAATTTTGTATTAAAGGGTATAGTAGTAATTTTATTAGATTTTGGTTGACAAAAATATGTAGTTTAGATGAAAGCCATGTATAAATTTGGAAAAACAAGTGTTTTATTTGGAAAATAAAGAGAATGAAGTGTTTGTCTTGGACAGATACGGAAAAATAATATACAATCAAAATCCACACACCAACTCCTTTCCTAACCGGCAACTCCCTTCCCCAACTCCTCTGTCGCCGGCGTCGGTGCCGTTTCGCCGACAACTCACTGCCCCCAATCCTCGACCTCCCTTACACCTTAAGCCCTAACCCAACACCAATCTACGAGATCCATTACCACACCGTCTTACTTGCTTTATGTTTCAAATAAGAAGAAACGAAAGAGCATTACCTAACTTGAGCTTCTTTAAATTCGGCAGAAATGCAACATATGCTTCATTCGAATTCAAAATATGCAGTAACAAATATCTGTTACTAGTCTTCTTCAGCAACTACACTAAATAATTCAAGTACACACGCGTGCTAAAGGGCGGGATGAAAAATAAGTTGACTCAAAAAGCGATACATAAATAGACACCGAGAAGAAACTGCATGACAGAAGGCTAAGTAAATCAACTATAGATTTAGAGTATTCCTAGGAGACTCCAGCTTTGAAGAACAGGTGTGACGGGTGGCTAATCTCAACGCTACTCAACAGTATCTGCGTTTGGACTGGTATTACCTGCATCCGGTTTAGCTATTTCATCGCCCCTTCGATTGTTAGCATCAACGTCAAGGACATCATCAATCATGTAGTCCTCTGCTACGTTAATATCTTCCACATCATCCTCATCTTCGTTGTTGCTTCCATCAGGGATGTTTCTTTTCTTGGGACCATGCTCAAGCCTGTGTGTGTCTAATTCTTTGTCCATTGTTTCCTGTAAGTTCATCACATCGTTGTTCGCTTTCCTTGGTTTCCTTGCATTTTGCCACCTTTCTAACTCCTTTTCAACATTGGCAATATACTGCTCCCCAATCTGCTTCTGATACTCGGTCAGTTCCTCTCTTCGTGCAGCTTTCCATGCTAGAAACTCCTGATACAGTTTTGTACAGGAAGAATCAAGCAAAATAGACATATAAATGAAGATGTAATACATAACTGGTCCTGATGTATCGCAAGAGGGGCACCCCTCAAGCGCAAAACTGTAATCTCGTTATCCTTGCTGCTGAGTTCTTACACTTATAAGCGGATATTTAAATTTAGTGCCCAATCAAATTTCCAGTTTTACTTAATTAGTAGCCTCACAGAACCACATTTTTTGTGAGAAATTAGAAAAGACATTGGCTTCCATTGAAACCATAAGCCAGTGTCTCCAGGTATTCAGAAACAACGTGACAAGTCACAAGGAACTCACCTTTTCTTTTCGCTGTTCAGCTAGCGCAGCATCCTCTTCCAATGGTTTCTTGGGCAGATAATATATTGGAGGCTCTGCTTTAGTCCTAAAATCGAACAAATTTCCAACCAATCAAACATGAGTGAGAAAATATAGAAGAAAGCACTAATTAATTCTACCTAAAACCCCACAATAACGCAGGAAACATCCAGTCATCAGGTTGCTTCAACACTAATATTCGCATGAATAGAAACTTATCTTTGTCCCAATAAAATGTGAATATGGACACTTTTTTGGACCAAAATTAAAAATAACCTGCAAAAGAAAAAAACGACAGAGAATTACTTTTTAGAACATTTTTTTTGTGACAACCGTTTAAGTAAATTGACAGTTAGAAACCTTATACCTTATAAAATTCCCAAGTCTTTTATTATGCTCACTCCACTGAAGAAAAAGAAGTTCCAATTTCTTTTCTTCCGTCTTGGCATTAACGCGTGCCCGAAGAGTCTACAAAAATAAGTGCAGGGATTAGCCAATAAGGATTAACGTGTTCCTCAAACAAAAAGTCATTTCTAGGCACACTAATGTAGGTCAAAGTATTATTATCAGGAACTTAACAACGAACCAGATCTCTCCTCCGCTTTTCCGCAATTTGTTCACGCTCTTGTAGCCTAAGTCTTTCACTTTCTTCTCGTGCTCTTTGTTCAGCCTAGATATATTACAAAAAGCATTACAAGTTTCATCATTAAACTCAAAATACTTTATAAATGAAAAGAAAAGAACAAAAATTCATGGAAAAAAGTGCTTGCAATGAGCATTAACGAGCATCTCTATATGTCGTATAAACAAAGTATTATTAAGAAAAAGTACAAAACAAAGGAAAATATGCCGACTCTACAAGACTACAATCCCTCCATGGCCAGAAAGTACAAACAATTTCAGTATTTCGCAAATATCCGTTTCATATAGAATTTCCCAAATTTACTAGCACCTTTCATTAACTATATTCAGGCAATTTTATCTATTTGGTAACTCCCCAAAAATCCAGGAGACAAGAATCAAGCTAGATATGGTCTTCATATATTGATGCTCCAAGTGTACACATTTAGACTTTCATATAGCATAATATTTTTCAAAACAAGAGCAACTCAGATAAGAATAACAAAATGCACAACATCATTTGTTCTTTACTTCTTTTCATATTCCCTGCTCGCTCCCATTGACCTAGTTGAGTATACCTTCCACTCCAGTACGAGAAAGGCCTTGTGTAAAGGGAGCATGATTAGCATGTAAGTGTTAAAGTGGGAGTGCCAGATATTAGTGGGTGAATATTATTTTGCGTTAAAGTGGGAGTGCCAGATTTGAGCATGTAAGTCCTAAAACTTCCAGCATGCCAACATTCATATAGAAATATTATTTTGCGTCATGGATATACACTAAAATAGGTATGTATTAAAGAAATCATTTATATACTCACTCTCTGTAAAGAATCTGATCTCCGCATGAATGCCTCTGTCCCTGAAAGTTGCAAGTCCTCTTTCCTGAATTTCTGCAACAGTCACCAGAGAAAATAAATAAGCATATGGAATTACAAAATATAACTGTCATTAGAAAACATGTTGAGGGAAAAAAAATTCAGCCTATAGTTTTACACCTTAAGCAGACCATATGATATATGGTGCTTAATTAATATTGTAAGTGTTAAGAAATCTCTAAAATGCAAAATTGATTACAGTGGATGCCTAAGAATATCAACCAGTGGCTTCCCCTGTAGCAAGAGGTTCGTTTTGAAAACCATTTCATTTTAAGCATGTGGTTGTCACTTTTGTATTAGTGACAGAGGGGGAATACATGGGGCAAAGGAGGGATAAATAAGAGTAGATGAAAGATGGTGTGAGAGATATAAAAGAAAGCTTTAAGGAAAGGCACACAAAATGAAAACTAGAAACTAAAAACTTTTTTGAGTGGTTTTCACTTTAAAAATTTTGTTTGAATTCGTTTTCAAAATTTTACGTCATTCTTCTTTATTTCTTCCCTTCTCTTCCCACACCCTTCTTCATCCCTCCTTTCCCCATATACGTTCCTAATATATCAAGCAGTGAAAACTAAAAACGAAATGGTTATCAAATGGGCCCTAAGAAGGGCAACTAGTGACTTCCTCTTCAATATTTGGCACTTGTGAAGTGTTATGAAACATCCCTAATGCATATTGTGAAGTCCTATATAACCCTCAAGCGCTTAAAATAATATTCTCTAGACTACAGAGCCATGGAAAAAATCTATACTCCTCAAAATTTGTTCACATTTTATGTATTCCTACATCAGAGTATGGATTGAATTAATACTAGCAAGTACCGCTTCGAGTGGCTTGACCTCGATTTGCACACAAACATAAAATGGTGACCACTCAAAAGACAAGAATTTGGTCAGTTAAAAAAAAATTTCTTCTAATAATTTTGATGTTTACAAGAAGTATATTTTAGTTGTAACAATATAAATCAGTTTTAATCACTTGTTGCTTATGAAACCAATAGACTAAACTGCACATACCTCTAGAGTCCCCAAAAGTTGTCCTAGCATTCTTTTGTTCCTATTAACCAAGCTGGGGTCTTGTTCTTTTGGCAATACTCTCGGAACATGATCTGCTGCTGGAATTTCAAAATCCTAACCACAAAACAACAATCAAATTCAATAGAGATTTATGGTTCCAGAGCAACACTCCTCAGGAAAACGAGAAAGACGTAAAGTTACCTTCTTTGCTACTCCGTGATTTCCTTCCCTCCTTGACCAGCCACTTTGTTGGGAATTTGCCAACTTCCTATCACTCTGATCAGCCGTAGCTTCTACAGCTGAATCATTCATCTTCACATCCTTGGCCTCTTCAGCAGTTTCAGTGATTTCTCCATCCTCAACCTTTATCCAAAATCAAGAAATACGACTTTCAAACTGTTTTAGGAATACAAAGTTAACAAAGCCGTCCTCAATAGTACCAAAATGTACCCCTTTTCTCAATTGACGCAGAATAATTATATCTATTACATACAATCATTACTTTTTCTTCCCTCCTAATTTCTCAGACTTCAAACGGAGGGTAAGATTAAGACCAATTACAATTAGCTCAAGTTAATCTAAACCACAACAGCCAGAGAAGAATTAGTTTATACAAAATGCAAGGGGTCTTACCTTGACAACCGCTGATGAAAGCCGGCGTTTTGCAGGACGTTGATCCTCTGCATCAGCTCTATCTGCCTGAAAATTACAATGGCCAATCACAACTCTAAATCAAAAAATAATGATTGTAAACTTATAAGTGACCTAATTTTATCAATACAAACGCAGAAATTCCCAAGAAATTTTCGCTGCGATTAGTTCCATGGAAACAAAAGATGAATTGAAACAAGCCAGCAAGTGGGTAAATTACAGGTCGAGTAAATCCACGCGGACGAACGCCAGCACCATTGGCTGCAAAATTGCGAGGACCAGCGGCTACCAAGCCTCCCTTCCGGAGTCCCCTAGGGTCTCGAAGCCGTTCCGTAATCTGAAGATTAAGAAACAAGCACATATGAATTATATGTATATCTGTATATATATGTTTTTGTGTGTATATACATATAGAGAGGGAGAAGCAGACCTCGCGCTGTTGGCGTTGGAGTTCATCGATCTCCTTACGGAGCTCCTCCTGCGTTTTCTCAACTGCGGCGCTTCCCATGAGTCGATGAAGAAACCGAAAAGAGAATAAGAAGAATAGTGTGTTCACCAAAACCCTCGACCCGCGTCTTGTCTCGCTTTCCCCAAATTTTTATCATTCTAAAACATGGTGGCACAAGCCATCACTTACTATTACGGTTTACTCTGCATTTGTAAGAGGTTTTAAGTTTGACATATTATTATAACTAGTTCAGTGTGACATTCTTTTTTTCATTTGTTTAATGTAGATAATATCGTTTATTTAAAAAAAATGTTGCATAATAACCATCACCGGGTGACATAATGATTGGGATAAATTTCAGACCCGTATTCAGTACGTTCTGCGTTCGATTTCTGGTGCTGCTAAATTGCAAGATGGTGGTTGGGAGGTTCTTAGCTCCTGAAAAGGTAAATAACGTGCCGAAGCCACCAGCTGGTACCCTTTTTAAATAATAATAAATAAATAAAACATGTAGCATAATAATGTTCTAGAGAGTAGGTAATAATATACGAAACTAGTATAATACGTGTAAGTATGTACATGTATTATTTGACAACTTTATTAAAAATTTACATTTTCAATCTAATATTTATTTATTTAAATTAATTAATCACTTTTATTTCTTGAAAATATGTTAAAATACATGGAGTCAATGAAACTCCACTAGAATTCTATCAAACCTCACAGATTTATAACTTTTTTAAAAGTTGGGTATTCTGATGAGGAAGTTTAAGGCTGGTTTGGTATTGATGTGCTTTGAAAAAAAACTGCTTATGTTGTGCTGTGAGAATAAGCTCATTTTTGCTGATTCACATTTTCAGCTTTTTTTTAACCCAAAACTGTGAAAATAAGCTATTTTTTAAGTGTTTACCAAACACCTTTTTGAGCTTAGCTTTTTTTTTTATACCCACTTTTTATAAAAGCACCTCAATACCAAACCAATACTTAATCCTCTTTCTTTAAGCATGTAGGCTTTGAAATTGCTGACAGGATCCTTAATGACTGCCTTGAGTCGTTCTTCACAATCTGTTGGGCTATATGGGGCTTAGAAATGGAAAACTCTGGAATGGAATTTGTGATTCTTTGGATGTGGTTGTTGCTCGCTACATCAAAATATAAATGTGATTCGCTTGAAAGGGGTTATCAAAATATTCTGTTTGAATGTGATTCACTTCAAATTGTGGATTCATTGAAGGGTCATTCTATTAATCTCTATTTCATTGGACAGATTATAGATGATATTAAGGCCTTGCTTCCATCAGTCACTGGAGCTTCTTTTATCCACGTTTACCGCCAAGCTAACGGAACTGCCCACGGACTTGCTTGTCTCGGTCTTACTATCATTTCCTTAAAAGAAAAAAACATCTCTCAATTAAAGACATCCCCTAGATGTGTATATGGGTGGGCAAACGGATATAGGAACCGTGGGTCGAGGCAGGTAATCAAGGTTCGAGGTGGGCACGGGCTGGTTCCTAATTTTTAAAAAGAGAAATGGGGTGAGGCTTTGGAATTTTAGGGACGGGCCAAGTCCATAAGTATAAAAAAAAAAAGGTACCCAGACCAACTCGTTCGTGTAACATCCCACTTCCTTTTGTTCCTCCCTGTGACAGTTCTCACTTTCGAGAACATTGTCTCCTTGTTTCCCTTTCTCTTATCTCAATGCTCTTTCATATTCGAGAACAAACACAGACACACACCCCACTTCCCCGTGTTTCCCCCTTCCCCAATCTCATGAACCTTCTTCCTCATTCCTCTCCTTGTTTCTTTTCCCCCATCTCTACAACTCTCATTCCCGGAGCAAACACACCACATCCACACCCATACTCCACCACAGTGTTTCACACTTTCTCGAAGACTATCTTCTCCTCAGTCTCATCCCTCTCGATCTCTCTTTCCCGACGCCTTTGTCTTCGATTTCTCACACCTTTCGGATCTGTCGATTCTCAACCTCCTCCCTCTCGATCTTTCTCCCCCAATCTCTCTCTTTCTATCTCGATGCCTCTGTCTCCGATCTGCGCAGCTTCACCGGTTTTCGCTCCCTCCTGAACTGAAGATCGTCCAATGGGATCTCGATTGAGAGGTTTCGGATGTGGTGGAATAAGCAGAGGATCTGGGCGGACGAATTCTGAGAACAGGACTAGATCGGGTCGGGCTTGGCCAAGACGAGGTCTTGAAGCAATTTGAGGATAGAGTCTTACGACTACTTCTTCAAGTACATCATCATTGGCGACACAGGTCTCAATTCCTCAAATCCACATCGTTCTGATTTTTCTTGATTTTTTTTTTTGTTTGGTTGGTTTGAGAATTGAGGTTTTAAAACAATTGGGTTTTCGGTTTGGATTTGTAGGTGTCAGAAAATCTTGCTTGCTGTTGCAATTCAAGGATAAGAGGTTCCAACATGTGCATGATTTTACCATCGGTGTTGAGTTCAAAGCTCGAATGGTCACCATCGATGGTCGTCCCTTCTTGTTTTCTGTTTAGCTACTGAGAAAATAGAATTTTCGTGGTGAATTGGGTTTATGGTTTTGTACCAGATTCGGAAACGGCGCGGCAAGCGGATGTGGGTCTTGATGTAGGAGACCGAGTTGAAGATCTGGAAAATGGCGAGTCCGGGAGGCAATCAAAACTGAAAAAAAAAAAAAAAAAAAAAAAAAAAAAAAAAAAAAAAAAAAGAAGAGTAAGAAGGACCCTTCGGTTCCAGTGATCAGATTTGCAATACCCGGCCCAGCTTGTCCCGTTTCCATTTTAAATGGGTCCGGTCTGGTCCCTTCAAATTTGGACCCGACCCGACCCGTACCCACCCCTAGATGTGTATTTGTTTATGAACCGAATGTAAACTTAAGTTATGGGACCAATTTCTGTAGTTTTTACTTGTGAAACAGAAGTTAAATGCACCGCAAGTGAACCTCCTCCATAAAGCACAACCCATTTGCCACTCCACTAACCAAAGTATATGTTAGGGCGACCCAGAACTGGAACACCATTTCAGCTCTTATGACATTTTTGGTTATCAAAGCAAGACTACCATCAAAGACAAATTTGGTGGAGGATTATGGCGGGAGAGGTGGAGGTGAGGCTTCCTCTCGATCTTCATTGGGAACTTCAGCTCTACCTCTCCCGCCAAATAATTTTATACTAATTGTTTGCTTGTGGCATTTGGTACGCTATTTACGGCTTGAGAAACCTTGTCCTCCATTAATTTGGAGCGAGTAAAAAGAGGGTATGGAGTTCACTTGTGAAGCGGATGCTAGAAACTTCTACAGTGCATACGCTAGAAAAACCGGAATTGGTGTTCGTGTGAACTCACTATTGTTCGATGATTACATCTTAGACCGTTTTGTTATTCAAAACAAGGCTTGTGAACGTCATATTTGGAAATAATCTAGATCGCAAAGTCACCAAATTCAACATAAGTCAGTTACAGAGTCATTCCACCAACTCCTCATTCATTCAAATTCACGACCAAGTATCTACAATGCATACGCTAAACAAATCCGAATT
Organism: Pyrus communis; assembly: GCF_041283825.1. NCBI lineage: Eukaryota > Viridiplantae > Streptophyta > Magnoliopsida > Rosales > Rosaceae > Pyrus > Pyrus communis. The sequence goes on from NC_142572.1 coordinate 1,457,710, forward strand.
AGGGTACGGACTTGTCCCAATCTGCTAGGCGTTGTCCCAATCTACAACACACACAACAAACCGGAATTAGGGGACTGACTTGTCCGAATCTGCTAGGTGTTGTATCAACTTGATCCGAGTAATGAATGAGCCAGTGCATATTGGGATAACGACTGTCACAGCCGAAAACCCTAGATGGAGGTGAGGGCCTCTAGGACCGTTTGAAAGACAATGTCGGAGCTGCAGAACAACATTCCAGAACTGAGGTCGAGATCCCCGGGGGGGGGGGGGGGTGGTTGTGGAGCAGGCCGTCCTCGCGGAGAAGGAGCGTCTGGTCATCGTCCGATTTGGCCGCGTTGGGTTCGAGACTTGTACTTGTACGGAGGTGGCAACTTGAAACCCACACTAGATTTTATATTTATTTATTTGTTCATTTATCTTACTGATAACACAGACATTTCACATTTTGAATCACTGTATGAGATGCGTTCTAATCACCAGGTCCCAGTTTTTCTCTACTTTTTCCAAGACAAGCAGCTTACTTGTGTCAATAGTGATTTTGTCGTCACTCCAAAATTCTATTGGTTTTGGTAGGACGTAGATGGATTCATTGCCATTGGTTAACCTTGTGTACCAGTTGGCAAGCAATGTTGCTTAATAGTTAGTTCGTTTCCAAACTTTTGTTAGATAATCTGATAGAAAGAAAGAGAAAAATATTAACACTACTAGAAAAAGGGCTGTAAGACACCCTTCTTTACACACTAATGAAGATTGGTGACTTTCTTAAATCTATATTCACCGAAGCTTATTATCAGTGGGCTTTGAAATAGGGCCACTGACAATCGGTGTGGCTTATAGAAATGTGATTAACAATTGGAATTTTGGCAATTTTTCACCTTCCTCTTCCGTGACAATTTCAAATAGATGTATTGGAGTTTGTGCATCAGTGCCAAACTTGTCTATACAAATCTTTTTTTATTCTTTTGTTTTATCTCTTTAGATATTTTTTAAGTTTCTTTATTTCTTTTTTCTCTCTCTCTCCATCCTACGGTATCCTCTCTCTTCCTCTTCTCTCTCATGCAACAGCGCCACCATCCCCCGTCACCAACGACCTTCAAATTCTACCTCTAGAATCCTCTTCCATTCCTCTTTCCAACCCCCAAGTTAGTTTCTACAAATTCGAAGCCGAATTTCCTCACAAACTAAGAGCATGAAATATGCTTGCCAACTAGTAAACGAGGTTAGCCAATGCAATGAATCCATCTATGTCCTCCCAAAACCAATAGAATTTTGGAGTGATGACAAAATCACCGTTATAAAAAAAAGCTGTTTGTCTAGGAAAAAGTAGAGAAAAACTGGGACTGGGCAATTGGAACGTATCTCATACCGTGATTCAAAATGTGGAACGTCTTCGATATCAATGCAATACATCACAGCAATGTCTCGAAGGCTCTGAGTAGCAGACGTGATCATTGTATTAGCGTAATAGGTGCGTACGTAATGGACAACCAAGAGAATAGGAAGGAAGTCATCCAAATAAAGGTTTGTAAACCAAAAATACAGTAAAATGAACAAATTAAAAAGACTGTTTTCGCAACAAACAATATAAATCCAGAGGCGCGATTCCCTCGCCCCTAAGGTTTCTAACTTCAAAAACATAGGAAAAGCTATCTTTAATCGGATTCTACTGAATTGGACATGTGCAATCACTATGGATCAAGAGATTATTGATCTTGCGTATGTCGACCTACCCTTAAGGCCATTGCCAAGTATCATACACGTCGTGAGACTAACTTTAGACAAGTGAGACCTACATTTGTATCACCTCTCAAATATAGATGAGACCTACATTTGTAGATGAGCACTATCTCTAATAAAGAGACAATATAAATGTAATATGAAAAATGTGATAAGTGTAACATTATTCATGCACATATGCATGATCAACTGTTCATCAAGTTTATTCATATGGGTGCTTTAAAGATGATGAATAATAATTGCATTTACAATAATCCATTACATAGTATATATTCCTAAGTAAATGGAACCAAATGGAGAAAGATAATGGCACATAATATTTTATGTGATTACCCATAAATTTCCCTTTGCACAAATGGATTTTTTTTTTTTTTTGGTAATCTTGCACAAATGGATTATTAATTAAGAATATTACATACAATTTAAAAGAACAAAAAAAAAAAAAAAAAAAAAGGAAAAACATTAAAAAGAGGATTATTCTCAGGTGTTTTTGCGAATGAGCTTACCGTTGGATGCGAGATAATGTTCATCAATAGCCCAAAGGTTGCTAGTAGATGAACTACCGTTGTTGTCTCCATGATCTCTTGGGGCAATAGCATTCGGCGCAGGATGACTAGTTGTTGTATGATTGTCTTTGTTAATAAGGGATGTGATAGCAGCTGCAACAGCAACCCTAAATTTGGGATCTGAAGCAATGGCACTTACATTTTCAGCCATGGACATATTTTCTTCCCCTGATCTCCAGTTACCTTTCTGATCGTCCCCTAGCGCCACTCTGGTTGATCTACTGCCGTTAGCCAAAAGACAGTTGGTGAGACTAGTACTGCTAGGGTAATTTGCAGATCTGCTGCTAGTGCTGCTCATCAACCAATTAGTACTAAAACCTGGTGGTACAGATGACGAGCTGCCACCCATGGTGTCATAGAAGTTGTTTGTGAGGTCAAGAACAAGTCCTTTGGAAGGGTCATGAGGATCGACGCTTCGCAAGTTTGACGAGGGATGAGATGAAGGGTTCATGTTCATCATATGATGGTAAGGGAGGGATGCTTGGGTGTAAGTAGAGGGTGTGCCATCTGCTAAATGAAGATTACTTGAATCTAGTAACATGAAGGAAGCTGCAGCAGCAGCTGTTGAAGCCATGGCTGTTGCACCCATGGACGTCGCACCAACTGGAAGAGGATGGTTGTGTGTTCCTTCATAAGTTGTTATAAGTATGGACATGTCCTCTTGGCATCTTTGGACCTACAACAGATGCCATCCAAAACATCAACATATATAGATTAGTCTACAAACCCTTTAAAATAAATGACATCGATACCTCTTAATCGAACAATGTTCGTGCATAACATCCTACCAGCACCTTTTCTTTTACATGATAATGTAGAATTTCCCCTATATATATACCTGTTTTCTGACTGGGCATCCCGCGACTACTGTGCAACGATAATAGGCTCGTGGGCAAGGGTTTCCTTTTGAGATTTTCTGCCCATATTTCCTCCAACTGCACCCATCATTTATCTGAAATATAGCTTAAAACATTAGCGATTAATAGATATCCTTACTTACTATATAGTCTATATTGTATGCATGAAGTTAAACCGAACGTAATATGTACAGAAGTTATCTTAAGAAATTGAGTAGTGCTTAATTAGTAGTAGTTGCAAATGGAACGTAGTGCTCACTGCGGCCGATTCACATCGTGATCTAACCGAAACCCTAGCTTTTCGATTGGGTTGGGAGCCACCGTGGCTTGTAGTTCCGGCCAATTCCGGCCGCTGTAACTTGTTTTGCAGTTGCACTGACGATGATGTAAGACTAGTAGTCCTCGTCAATCCTTCCTTGTTATTGATCTCTTCTTTATCATCATGATCTTCTTCTTCTTCTCTTCCCCTTAATTGACTGGCAGTAGTAGCAGAGCTGGTCAGCCTCAGTGACAACCCTAGTTGACTCTCATCATCACGTTTCGGTGACAGTGGAGACCTATGGCGAATATCTGACATCTTGGTAATCTTCCTGGGTCCTTGAACTGCGTTGCGATCGTTACCAGCAAGTGATAGAAAGGTTTGAGGATCCTAAATTAACGAAATTAAGATATGATTAATTAACAAAACTCTAATTCATTAATATTATTTCTTGTGGAAATACAAAACACGCAACTCGAGCAATAAAAAAGAAACTGTAATTATTCATCTAATTAAAAGGAAAAAAAAAAGAGAGGAGGATGTTAATAACAAAATTAAAATTGGATTAAACTAATTAAGTACCTTGTTTTGGCTACTTTGATGGAGAACCGTAAATTTCATTTGAAGATCATAATAATCTTTCTTGGTTTGCTCTACGACCTTCCTCAAAGCCTTGTTTTCTTCTTTCATACGGCTCATCTCCATTTGTAAAACGCTTAACTGGTAAAACAACACATATGACAGTAATTTAGTTAATTAATTGGTTAATAAATTATCATAATTAAACTAAAACTTCTAATTTACCAAAAAAATATAGAACTACAAAACTTTTCTAATGCATCTCATATAGGTTTGCTGTATGTATAATTCTACCAGTACCTCCTGATCCGTCTTCATATTATTCTCCTGCACCGATGTTTCGACTACTGAGACATCATCGTCTTCCACTTCACCGGCCCCGGTTTCTGTTGTTTTTCGCCTCTTATTCTGTACTCCTGGTCCTTGCTCATCCTCCTTTTCTTCTGCTGCTGCTGCTTCAACGCCATCGTTGACGCGATAAGCATCTTTTTCTTCTTTTTCTTCCTCGCCGCCTACACCTTCTTCTTGTTTTTCTTCTTTGGCATCAAATTTGAGTGAGAGATCAACATCCAAGTCTTTCTCCTTGTCTCCATTCCCCATTGAGGTAAGACAAGTTGCAGAATCTCTTCCCCCTTTTCTCTTTCTGTTTTGATGCTCCTTTTTAGGCACCGAAGTCAAATCTCCCGTCTTAACGACGTATTATTAGACGAACAAGGACGCATCTAAGCTTTGACTTTAATTGGGCCCTTGATTAATTAACCTCCATTAATCAAAGACTAATGGAATCACATTACATTTTAATACTACCAGACTTGGACAACCCACGCATATAAAAATGGAAAGGCGCTCATCATGGCGCAATGCCGATTCAGTCCTTCCCCATCTAAGTCCCAACTATACTCTTTCTTTTGTCCGCCAGCTTCAGCTTCATTACTACGTGGCACTTAGTATTATGGGTGTTTTAGTTTTTTATTTTAAACAACTATTAGATATTTTATTTTCAATTTCATCCATTCATTTTCAATGTCACTCAATGTTACATACCGTTTGAAGAAAAATTGCTTTCTTTTTATGAATATAATTAACATCGTAATTTGCTCTCTTAAAAAGAAAACAAAAATATTAGGTTAGTTGGCTTTCTTCGTGCCATGTTATATTAAATCTAGAGCAAAGCCATCTACTAGCTAGCTAGCCAATATACTCTTTTGAGAGTCAAAAATATTTACATAAACATTTCAACTTTCGTTTAGCAACCATCGTGCGATTCACACATTCAATTTTATATTATCTTATTTTAATAATCCGCCTACACAAAACTTAAATGAGCTGCAAAAGTAGTGCAGTTGCAACAGAACGAAATGAAGGTACAGATATAACCTATATATGGACTTGGAAAGCCGTTAACCCTAATACTTAGGCGGCAGCCTAATACACACACACACACACACACACACGGTTTAAATATAATAACGCCGTTCTGGCCGTGCACGCGTGGACATAATACATACAACTTCTACAACCCCAATTGTTATGCATTCATGCATGCAAGAATTTTCTTTCATTTTCCGGTTCCTCCTAACAAAAACCCTAAATGAGGACAAAACTAATTCAAAGTTTAATACGAACTTATTCGTTTGTTTTTAACTAATCCTAGTTATAAACAATTAAACCATTTAATTGTAGTTACTTAACTCCATTGTATTTTTCAATTTTTACTTTACACAGTGTACAATCCATTAGGTTCTAATAGCGAGGCAGTAGGCAATTAAAACTCTTACTAATCGATTGTATGTGGATTGAAACTATCTTTCAATTCTCCTTTTAATGAAGATTAGTGATTACTAATTTTCAGAGTTTCCATATGCCATGAATGACACCTAACAATCTGTGATGGCTAAACAGAAAATGCGGAGAACTTAATATATTTATTGTAAATATCTTTTATGAAGAAGACAATATATAGTGATTTTTTTTAAACAAACAATATTATCTACGAAAGGGGAGGAGATTCCTCGCAATGGGCTAGTAATAATGTAGTTTAAATTCGTTTTCGGCGAAAATCAAATATAAGACCTCTCACATACAAACTAAGTGGCGACAATATATAGTGAATTATTTTATAACTACAAAATTTAGCCATGAACGAACTTTTATGAAGACGACCCCGAGCTTATTTAATTAGCACGAGACGTTTTATGTAACATATTAAAATGCTCGTTAGCTGATACTTAGTACCAGGCCTAATTAGCATGAAATATTACGATGATTTAATACAAAATTATTATGACTGGCCCGCGATGTAATTTATCATAAATCTCTCACATCTCCGAGAAAAAAAAAAATCTGCCTGTTAACAGGATCATCAAAATTGACGATCAAGAACTCGTGATCGATCCCTAAACACTGTATTTTGGGGCACTATTATATAGTTGCAATTAAAACTAGATTCAAATTGATACTTTTTAATTGAAAAACCAATTTAAAATATTGACATCATCTTCCTCTGTGCAACACGAGCCCCGGACGAAATCCTAAAAAACAAGAGAAACCTTGGGATCAGATCTTGAATTTGTCAACAAGAAGACCTCCCACTTCCCCCGATAGACTGTTATATGTTTATAAACAATTATTTCTTATTTTACTTTTAACATATCCGATCCCACTACCTCACACGTAACTACGAAGACTTAAATATATACTAGCCTCTTCATATGCGTTCATGCACAAACGAGAGATATTTTTTTCATCACGGACGTTATGCGTCCCTAAAAATGTGTTGGTTTAGTTGTTTTCATATTTGCCCATTCAAAGTTTTTGATTTTGAATGACTAACACTCATTTTTCCAACGAATTTGTGAGAGACCAACATCCATATTTTATCCCATTTTTTAATAGACACCTTCAACGTACGAGAGACATTTTCTAGTCACATGCACATATATAACACCTCGAAAGATGTGCTTTTCTTTGTAATTGTCAAGAAAGACTTCTTCATTGTCATGCACGATCTAAATATTTGTCAAATTTTTTGTTTTCATTTTACGTAAAATAATATTTTATTTTACATATGTTCTTCCACTCTCCCTTGCGAGAGACTTTTTTTAATTACTGGCATTACGCGTTTTAATTGCGGTGGTGGTTTTTCATTGTAGTAGCCCTTCTAGTCCCGTCGGAAGTTATGGCTGCTCAGCCTGCTGTCTGGTTTCTGGGTTCCTACTTCCTGCTATTGCAGTAGTGTTTTAATTCTTTTTTTTTTTTTTTTTTTGTTTAGAAAAATCCTTGAAGGAAACTACACCATTTCATTTAGTGACAAAATTTAAAATATTCCATAACCAAATGGTGCTGTTTCATTTAGTTGATTAAAAAATAAATTAAAGTGGGGACCATTGGTTCACCCGTTACCACTGCCTTCACGCCATTAAGTCCCTCCATTCCCTTTTGAAAACTAATTAATATAGAATCATAGTTATTGAGTATTGATATTAATTAATTGAATTGAAATTTGGTTTATTGTATAGCTTATATGATTAGGGCACTGTTATTAATACTTCAAAAATCTCATTCTACACTCCTCATAAGTGTATTTTTCTTTCTAATTTTAAAAAGTTTGGACTACCAATAACAATCCCCTATGATTAATGGTATTGATTAATTGAATTGTTGGTTTATTTAGTTAGTTGTCATATATTATATTTTACTCTAGGGTTAAGAGTCTAAGACTCCTTTTTTTCTTATTATACAGTGACATAATAAAACGGTACTATGAAACAGTGCTTAAATCATTCTTCAAATATTCCGGCCAGTTCTCCTTTGAATATTTTGGCTAGTCCTCCTTCGAATATTTCGGCTAATCCTCTTTTGAATGTTCTGAATAGTTCTACTTTGAATATTTCTGATATTCTTTCTTCAAGTATTCCAGGTAGTTCCCAACAAATTGAGGTCACTGAGTTTACATAGATAAAGATGTATTTATTTTTATTGATAATGAGTCTATTATGCGACATTTTCATGACATGAAACCTCACCGCCAACAATTGTAATTTGTTTGTATTGATAAATTATGAAAGACATTACCATATAAAAGGATTTAATTGTTGCCATTTTTTTGAACCTTGCACTCTTAAGTTCGCCCCTCCCCTCGACAGTTCTTGACTTCGCCACTGGCTAGGATGTACCATTTACGTAAAGTCCAAAGCCGAGCTAACTCCTTTTCATTCTTTGTTTTATTCACGTTTTAAATATTTGAATATCGCATTGGCTTCCTCTGAATTTGAGGACCAAGCAAACTTCTTGTTTTTGTTAGTTTTTTTGTCTAACGTTTCAAATATCAGTACTGAATTGCTTAACTATTCTTCTCTAAGGGCTGGTTTGGTATTGCTGTGCTTTGAAAAAAAGCTGATTCTGCTGTGCTGTGAGAATAAGCGGCTGTGAAATAAAGCAGCAGAGTATTTGGTAAACTTTTTTGTAAAAGTGCTTTTGAAAAAAAAAAAAAACAGTATTATAGTGTTTGGTAAACTTTTATGTAAAACAGATGTGAAAAAAAACCGATTTTTCAAAGCTGGGTTTTGCAGCTTCTTGTTTTTGGCTTTTTTTCACCCAAAACTGTGAAAAAAAGCTGAAGCTGAATGTTTACCAAACACAAAAACAGCTCCCAGCTTTTTTTGATACCAGGTTTTTTCAGAATCACCTCGGTACCAAACCAGGTCTAAGACCAAACTAACTTCTTGGTTTCAATTTTTTTCCTTTTTTTAGTATTTCTTATCCACATGCAGTGCATCTCACAAACATATGCGGGGAAAAAAATGAAGAGGAAAGAAAACCTAACAAAGAGGAAGTTTTTTTTATAATACATCCATGAAAACTAAAGAAAACCTTATAATATGTTTCCAAGACATGTTGTAGTTACCAACATTAAAAATTAAATAAATAAATCCATCTATGAGTTAAAGTTTCATGCAACATCAACATCATGGTTGCCACCCATTTGTCTTCACATGATGCTTCAAGTTTTCATTGCGAATCTACAAACAATGAGAAAATTAGAAGTCTGACCATAAAAAAACAAAGCATCATTATATTAGTTGAGAGCAGTAGTAATACATGTACCTTTAAATTAGACAATTTACCTACAACAACACTTTTACTCCAATATGTTCCCTAATTTTTTTTTATTTATTATTTTTAAACTACCCCACCCTTTCATCTCGCACGGCTGCACGCTCTTTAGCACGAGATTTTGAGTCTCGCGTGTCTACCATTTCACCACCAAGGCATCTTGAACTTGGATCGTATCCCATGAATATGATACCTATCCAGTGCAATGTATGGAATATATGACAAAGGTGGAGTGTTAGAGTATATCTATTGATCAGTCATGTCATATAGGCCCGAGTCGAACATCCAGTTGATTTGATTTGAATTATCCAGAGGATGCCTTATATATATTATATAAAAAAAATGAAAAATATATTATTATATCAAAAAGATGGACAATCAAACCAATTTCTCGATTCAATAGAAGCCCAAAGAGGTGAGGTGAATAGGGTCCCATCCCAAATAACGAGAGATATGTAAAATGCAGGTCCAATACACCTATTCCTAATCCTAAATGGAATGTAACGATGTAGGATCCATATGTAAACATAGTACCTATTTAGATACGCTCGAATGACCCATTCTCATAATTAGAATGTATATAACCCTATTCCGGTCTGGTCTGGTCCGGTCCGGTATGGAATGAACTTATAATCATGGAATCGACTCGATCATCAGATTATAGATTATAAGTTCATAACCCTAGCCCATTCCCATTTTGGGCGGAACAGATCTACAAATTATTTGATTCCATTTAGTAAGAGGGATCCTGAACTAAGAAATAGATTCTAGAAGCTAAAAAAAGGTATCCTAAGCAATTTCAATAATCAGGTTCATTGATATTCCTGGTATAGTAGATGTTATCACACATACAATCATACTCAATTCGATGGAATTGTTTGATCTTAAAGGGGATCTTCTATAATTTCGCATGTGAGGGGTTATTTCTTGGTTTCGTTTAGTCATTCATAACTTGATTATTTTTAGATAATAGTAGATAGAAACAACGCTCATAAGGAGTCATATTGAAATCAAGAAATATAGGCATGCTTGCCATCCACACCAGAATAAATGAAGTTTTCCAAAAAACCCTGCAAGTGGAGGAAAACCTCCCAAGGATAAGAGACATAGGGCTAAAGAGAGAGCCAAAAAAAGGATACTTTGTGTATAATCCTGCATAATCTCGAATGTTATCAGTTCCGGTATGTAGACCAAATGATACAATGCAAGCAAACATTCCTAGATTCATGGAGATATAGAACAACATATAAGTTATTATGTTGCATATCCATGAGTCTCCAACAATTATTCCAATAATTACATATCCAATTTGACCTATGTACCAATACACAAGCATACGTTTCATGGTTGTTTGAGTAATAGCAATGAGATTCCCCAATATCATGCTAAGAATAGCTTGGATTTCTAGAAGAAGATGTCATTCGTTTGATGAGAAATAAGAAGGAATATAAAAAATTCGAGTGGCTGAAGCTGAAGTAGCTACTTTCGAAGTAATAGAAATAAAAGCAACAACTGGAGCAGGGGAGTTAGAGTCGAAAAGAGTATTCCTCACTTCTTTCTCTCATTCAAAATCATGCATGAGACTTTCATCTCACACGGCTCCTAAGAAAGAAGAACTCATCTTCTTTCTTTTTTCCTTCTTTTTAGTATTTCTTATCCACATGCAATGCATCCCACAAACATATGCGGGGAAAAAAAATGAAAAGGAAAGAAAACCTAACAATGAGGAAATTTTTTATAATACATCCATGAAAACTAAAGAAAACCTTATAATATGTTTCCAAGACACGTTTGTAGTTACCAACATTAAAAATTAACTAAATAAATAAATCCATCCATGAGTTAAAGTTTCATGCAAAATCAACGCCATGGTTGCCATCCATTTGTCTCCACATGAAGCTTAAAGTTTTCATTGCGAATCTACAAACAACGAGAAAATTAGAAGTCTGACTATAAAAAAACAAACCATCATTATATTAGTTGAGAGTAGTAGTAATACATGTACCTTTAAATTAGACAATTGACCTACAACAACACTTTTACTCCAATATGTTCCCTAGACTACCCCACACCTTACCCACACCCTCACCACTAGGCTAGCCCTAGTGGCTTGCAATATGTTCCCTGATAGTTGAATAAAAACATGAAGAAAGTAAAGTGTTAGAAATAATTCTTAACCGAAGAATAATAGGATACACTAAACTACGGTACAAAATAAACAGTATTTCTAATAAAATCATCCTCCAGCTCTCAAAAGAATGCAGGAAAAAATCCATGAATATAGCCAAATAAATTAAGTACGCATCAAACCGCACTTCCTTTAAGTTCTGTTAGTAATCAAGTGTTCTGAGTTCTTCTATGACTTGATGCAAGGCTACCTTTTAATTAAGAGAATCTTAATGAAACATTCTTGGTATTGTTCACTTTTAACGTTAAAGATATTTTTACCTTAAAAAGTCACTTCTGATACTATTGACTTGCATCTTTATTTTGTCATTTTCGTTAAAAACTAAATTTTTTGAGAAATTTTCATTAGTTTTCTTTTTAATTAATGGCCATTATTGCGATTATTTAATTTGTGAAGTTGTGATTTTTATAGAAGCCTTAACACATTGGTATCACGTTTATGGCTAATTTCATTAGCAAGATTGCAAGAATATACATTTTAGTGGAGAAGTACCTTAACACATTGGTATCACGTTTATGGGATAATAGAAGACAAAATACCATGGCAATTCAGTTTCCAACAATAATCATTCCATAGATATCCCAATTAGAAGAAATTGAGCAAAGAAATAAGAAAAATATTCCAATTAAAATGCTTATTGTGTTGTAGCTTTTGCACCGCAAAGAACAATATGTATGAGAGAACAATAAAGAAACGATTAAATAGCAATGCAAAATGAAGGAATTTCTATGAAAAAATATGAATGCGTTTTCAATCAGGCCTAAATGAAGAAGCCTTCCTCACCTTTGATGCAGGGCGGACAACAGAAACATTATGTATGGATTAATGTCTTCAACTTCAATCACCTAATTCATATCACAAATCCATACATTTCTAAGAACGAGTACTCCCACCGCCATAGCTTTGTTGCTTTGGTATGTGTTTTCACTGAGAAGAAAATGAAATAGCATCATGAAAATAAATCAAAGGTTATCTTCGAATAAAAAAAAAGGAAAAAACATTAATAAGAAAAATTCACATGTTATTACCTTACACTGGAGTAAAATTTACTCACCCATTATTGTTTCATCACACCAAAACAAAAATAAAGGAAGACTTCTAATCCCATAAATTAGCAAAAACTCTACTATCCTAATCCCATTTGACTTTGCTGCCCCACACCTAATGTGCCTTGTCTCCTACTAGAGTAAATTGTAGCAATGGTCCCTCAATCGAAAATTCATTACCATTGGTCCCTCAACTCATGAAAATGTATAGTTATGGTCATTTTCGTCAACTTCGTTAGAATTTTGTCAAAATAAGTTGTGTTGGAAGGACTATTGCGACAAATGGGGTCCCTCAACTCATTAAAACGTGTAGCTATGATCATTTTCGTCAACTTCGTCAGAATTTTGTCCAAATGAATTATGTTGGAAGGACCATTACTACAATTGGGTTAAAGTTAAGGGATCATTGCTCCAATTGGGTTAAAGTTGAGAGACCAATGGTAATGGATTTTTAGTTGAGGGACCATAGCTGCACGTTTTGATAGGTTGAGGAACCAATGGTAACATATTTTTAATTGAAGGACCATTACTCCAATTGAGTTAAAGTTAAGGAACATTTGCTACAATTTACTCTCTCCCATTATAACTGAAACACCCAAAATCACACCAGCCATCCATACAAAGTCACCGCCCGCATCAAATATGAGGGCACGATTCAAGCAACAAATTCAAAGAACGGAGTTCAGATAACGAAATTCAAAGAACATGATACATATATAAACTTTAAAAACAGGATCCAGAGGATTTGAACTATATTGAGTTGAAAACTTATCGAAGAACGATGGTTCCAGGGCGGTGGCAGTGAGGCTCAACCTATACAAAATTAAAACAAACAGCCACTTAGATCCAATAATCTGATTTTTTTGGTCTCAGCAAAAATCGCTTGCAATTATCAATTTCTAATTTTCTAGACATTGGAAACCCAAACGAAAACACACCTTGGTGGCAGGTGCCTTCCTCGGAGCCTTACCCTGGTGGATTTCCAACGAGTTTGCTTCGTACGACCCCTTTCTTAACAAATGAATGACAAAAGATGCAAAGAATCTTAAGTAAGAGAGATGAAGAACCGTCACAACCCGGAGGTTGCGAACACAACCGAGCAGATTGGTGGGCAAAAGTATTAACCGGCTATAGAGTGTTCAACCATCTCGAATTCGGATCCCGCCACCCGAACTCTATTGAGAGCCCTTGGATGATCAAAGGTGTTACGTGCAGCACAATATTCGAAGCTAGTGGAGCATCGTCATCATCAGTGCAAAGTCAACAAATTCATCACTGCAAAATTAGAAATTCAAATTGCAGTATAATAAATAATACAGTACATTAAATCAGGCAAAAAAGACAAACAAAAAATAAACCGTACCCGACGCCAATGGGGCCACCGGTCTCAGCGATAATGAAGCTGAAGCCGCCAATTTCCGGTTGGACGAAAGCTCAAGAATTTTGGCGGTTGAAGGTTTTTTGTAAAGATTGAGGAGAGAGACCGATATCAATGCAGAAATTGGCACTGTAAAACATTACCAACTACAGTAAAACAGAAACAACAACTGGTAAATGAGTAATTTCAGTAACTCCTATAAATGTCTCTCTGCAACTGCTGGTCAAGAGTGTTTCAATTCTATCTGATAGTTGTACATCGATTTTCATTTTTTCATCTGGAGCAGTAACTGTATGCTTAGGGGAAGGTGTATTCAATTGAGATTTTAAAATATTTTAATTCTTTTAATGAATATAGGGGTATTCAATCTGGATTTTCAGTGATTCTCTGAAATTCAAGGTGTATTCAATTAGAATTTTAAGATAGTTTATTAAAATCCTTAGAAATCTGGCTATATTCAATTAGTATTTTAAAAAAGTTTATAACATTGCAGGTGTATTCAATTAGAAATTGATTTTAAAGAATTTGAGAAAGTTGAGGAATTAGAGGGAATTGGAGAGATTTCGTAGTGTATTTTAAGCATTCATAAATCTCACCTCTCCCTATGAGATTTCGAGAGAATTGAATCAAAATTTTATATGGAATCTCTACGAATCAATTAAACTTCATAAAAATCTATGGATTTATAAATCCAATAAAGTTTCTCAAATTCTCAATTGAATACACCCCCTTAATCTAATGGATGAAAACTAATTTAAAGTGCGGGTGTTTTCATCCAATGGTCGAAATCATTGTTGAGATGGAATTTCATATTTTTACGTTTTTGACCCTATTTTATGGGCAGCTATCCATTGGTCATGCGTATGAAATGAGGATATTTTTGGCATTTCGGAATATGAAGTGAGGACATTTTTGGCATTTCGGAATGTTTCATCGTTTTAGGGCTCTCAGAAAACATTGAAACTTTATCGTGACAATTAAATAAGGAAATGGTTTCGGATTGAATTGAATTTTAACAAGAATAATCTATGCATCGAGACTTACAAAATAGACAATTCATATCATTGAAGTTCAATCTGAAGATGAGTCTCACAACTAATTACCATTAAGATGAGGAAACTTGATATAGGTCCAATTTTTTGAGCTAATAGTAGGAATAGTCCAATTTATTAAAATAAGTTCAATTCCTTAAATCTTATTATTTTATTATCAATAATTATCTCTTAAATGATAAGATTTATTATAAAAATCAAATTTCTTCCTAATTATCTCTTTGATTATTTATTTTTTTTGTTATTTCTTGTTCTTTATCCCATTTTAAACCCCATTTAGAGATTTTATTTTTTATTTTTATAATCAACCTATATCACAGGTTAATTATATTTATCTACCTATATGATAGATTCTTTTTTGTAATCAAGTAAGATTCATGTGTCTGGCTTGTAGATATATTATGTTTTCTTCTACCTTTTAGTTAAGTTTCATATCTTACTTATAGGTATGATATACATTCATATATTTGTTACTTGAGTTAGGGTAGAATGATTTGCAGATAGATTTATGTCAATATATTATTTTTTTGTTATAAGATATTAATTATATTTTTTGGGGTTGAAAATTCATGATATTAGAAGATTTTAATTGATTTTTAATATTTTTAGAAAATATAAAATGAGCATTAAAAAAATAAATACATATAATTAGGTAATTGGACTCACTCCTAAAAATCATCTATGTTTTTGGACCTGGATCTAAAAGCTCCTTTTTTTTTTTTTTTTTTTAATGGAGATCATTTCCTAAGAGCTTGTGTGTGTGTGTGTGTGTGTGTGTATGGTGTGTGCCATTCTTTTTTTCTTTCTATTTCCATCTTTCAGATGCATGCATGTATATATTATACAGTCCACTATTACCATAAGGGAAAGTTTAAACTTTTTAGACTGAAGAGAAATTCAGTGCAAATGGATGGGAAATTTTTTTTAAAATGCATTGTAGAGACGAAAGATAAAACCTAGGTGGTAGTAGTCTTTGATTTGGCTGTAGAATGTTTCAAAAGTGACTCACATGAATTCAGTATGCTACTTAATTATGGATATCGCAATTGTGGTGGCATGACTTTGTTGTAAAAGCAATTTTATTGAAAATATCATGTAATTACCTGAAAATTATTCATGTAGCAAAAGAATTTTCATTGAAAAATATCAGATAACGTGAAAGTTTCCATTGTTTGATCCAAATGAAGTTTGATGCTTAACTACGTAATATTGGTGGCTTCACACACACACACACACACACACAAAAATTATCTTAGCTAGGCTTCCATGCACTGAGGCCGTTCCATTGTTTCCATTTTTGGTTGGAAGCTGTCTACTTGGAGCGAAGAACTTGTATAGCACTGGTACGCTACCATGGTGATAGTTTATGTCAATAAAGTAAAGAAAAGGGTAAGTTTTTATTTACATGTTCTTGTTTTATTGATACGAAACATGACATAAAGTCGATAACGTTTCTTACTATTTGTGGCTAGAAGCTGTGTTGATTCGATCACTTATTACCTATTACCATATGGTGAGGGCGATGGTACATCCACAATAATCTGACATCGAATTCTTCATATGAAAGTCAAACTTATGACCATCCATTTGGAAGTGGAGAAGAATATAAACTCGTAGTAGACCGTACTTCATAGTATTAAATAGATTTATGAGGTTAGATCAAATATTAACAAATAAATAAATAAGTGAATTTTGTGAGCTTAAATATATAAATAGAAATTATGACAGTATTTTCAGGATAGTTTCATAAATATCCTCTTCCTACGTGGGTCGACTTGAACCTTGCCACAATTCTACTAAATTTGAACCTTGCCACAATTCTACTAAATGTTTTTTTTATAAGAAATGAAAGCACAGGCTGGAAAGTTCTCCCAAACTTGTTTCCTAAGTATCTTCTAGTGGCATGTACATTTTTACTCTTGCCCTTAGATTAATTTAGAAGTTGTAATTGTACGTTTCCATCATATTTTTTAGTCTCTCTCTAGGCGAATATTTTTCTCACCGCTCTATTTATTACGAGTTTAAATTTTGAGATCTGTATAGTGGAGTAGTTGGACTGTTTTCAGTATTCATGTGATAGATATAAATATCAAAATTTAAACTCATCCAATAATAATAAATAACATTGTTCTAAAATTCCTGCTACCGCATGCGCCAAGTGGCATGCCACCTCCCCAATTAACTCCTAGTCCTAAGCATTTGAAACTTGAGAAAGAGCAAGTCTAGGCGCCTGTCTAGCCCACCTAGAATAGCCTAGGTATCTGCTTAGGTCACAAATCTCACTTAGACAAAAAATAGATAATTTTCATTTTGTATTTTATGTTTGCAATAAATTGTAAAATACTTGTTATAAATATTTGAATAAACACTCATTCTATGTTTGTTCCTCATGTTTTCAATATCTTCTAATACTTTCTAATCTATAAGTCATTTTATTTTACAATTATGTATTTTTTTAAGTACAAGTAGACATTTATTTATATATTATATAATTTAATTAAAATTAAAAAAAAATGCCTAAGCCGCTGCTAGGCGCTAAACTCCTGCTTGCCGCCCAATTAGCGTCTAACACGTTTTTGAACCTTAATAAATGTGTGGTGAGCATTGCCATCACTTCAAGATGGTGAGCAAAATGCACCCCTCCACACACACACACACACACACACACACACACACACACACACACCTATACACTTAGGGTGTGTTTGTTTCACCTTCTTAAGTGGGATTGGACTGGCTAGGATTATTGTCCCATGTTTGGTATGCTTGGGGACTAACTTAAATGAGACTAGCCCAGACTCGTGTGGACTCCGAGCCTCGTTAGGCCGTCCAAATTAGTCCAGCATCGAACCATGGGATTGCTAAGAACTCATTCCTCACAACGTTGTCTCATTCGTCGTTCCTCATCTCTCTGTCTCTCCTTCTCCCTCTCTCTCTCTGCTCTCGTTCTTTCACTAATGCTTGCGTCCTTTCCCTCTCTCCTCGCCTCGAACCCAGATCACATCCTTTTCCTCTCTCTCCTCGTCCTGCTAGATGCCGAGCTGATCTGCACGACCCAACCTATATGCCAAGCCGATCTGCACGACCCAACCCAGATCACATCCTCTCCATCTCTTTCCTCGTCATGCTCGAATCAGAGTGTCGTTGGGTATACAAGGAACGCAATTGCGATTTCGATTTCAATTGAAATTGAGTTTTTGATTGTTTGTGTTTTGGGAGCTTTATCGATTCAAATGGAGGAGAAAGATGTGGTTGCAAGTAGTGGAATTTGGATGGAGAGCTTTATCAATTGAAATGAAGGAAAAGCCGTGATTGGAATCTATGGAGTTTGGACAGAAAAAAAAAAATAAAAAAGGAGAGGGAAGAGAAGTTTCAGGCAAGAAAAAGAAATAGAAATAGAAAAAGAAAAAAAAGAATTATTTTTATTATCCTACTTCTAGTTCGATACTGCACCAAATGTTTTACTAAGTTAGTCCTGCTTAGTCTAGTCCAAGTTAGTTCATCTTAGTCTCTGAAGCTATTTCAGTCCGAGATAGTCTGATGCAACAAACGCGTCCTTAGAAGCCAAGTATATATATTCAGAAGGACTTGGAAATTTGGAGCTGTAGCTGTCCAAACGAGGAGATGATGAATCGAGGACCAGTGTCAGTGGAGACTGAAGACTCGTGCAATGCCAACAAGTTTTCATCCATCACTTGCAGATCGTATAATTTATTAGTTATTTTTGGTTTTGGTAAAGTCTTAAATTTCTATTTAATTTGTATGGAATTTATGAATTTCAACGTTTGTTCCAATTTCACATGTCATGACATGAGAAGAGAGGTTGTAGAATAAAAGAAGAAATTATGGGTTTCGAAGAAAAAGAATATTCAATTCACTGTTTAGTTAAATATGATATAATTAGTACCCTTTCATAGAGTTAAACAGCTTTATTTGGACAGGGGATTAGTATTCTACTAAAAAATGCACAGGTGGCTTTTGATATGGAAATCATTCCCTCTGTCAACGACATTATATTAATTTTTTGGAATCCGGAACGTAGTGGATTGTAAAAGAAAACATTGTAAACTAGGACAATTCATTACCTCCGAATTCATCTAATCTAAGAGAATTTACACCCTACTAAGGCAATAATTGCCCGGTCAATTGAGCAAATGTAATTATTGTCTTAGTGAATGGTAATTGTTCTAGTGCATCCATACCCCGTAAATGAATTGTTCAGGCAATTGACATTAAAAATTTTTTTTTTTTTTTAAAAACCTATGTTTAATTTTGAATATGACTTTTTAACCAATACCTTCACACCACTTGTTATTATTTGAAATTACAATCTCATCTCAGTCACGCTACGGTTCATATTTTTTTTTTTTTTTTTCTGTATTTATAACTTTAAAATTTTTTTTAATAACAAATTTAATATGGGCCATTGGATAATATATATTGCAATCCAAGCGTCTAGGTTGTGCCATGTAGACAAAATGTGGCACAAGAAGTCTTTTTCAAATATTTATTGTTTATTTTTGAAAATTAGGACTAAACACGGACCCTCGGATTTGCGAAATTCAACAGCCCATATTCGCATCAATCCTGACAGCTTGCATTGCGGGGTCCCGCTACCTGCATTTTATCAGACCACTTGCGCTCTTGCTCACGTGCGTCGCAAAAATGTTTATAATGTGGGTAAGACGTCACACGGCCTTACCACTGAGCAGTTGAACCCTGCTTCCTTTCACTGTAGCCCGATTGATTGGGTTTAAGGTGGAGAAGATTTTGTGAGTTTTGAGGGATTCAATCACTCGTATGCTTGAGCAATTGAGATGAGTGGACTTCCTCTAAACCAATAAGCTTTTATAGGATGAGTGATTTCTAACCGTTGACGCAACACGAAGTTAGTAAGGATTACAAGCATAAATCATTGAAGAATAAAAGTCTGAAATCTACCGGTTTGATAGAAATGCCAAAAGATAATATGATTAATTGATTGAAAATATGATTACAATAGAAGCCGTCCCATGGCTTAAATAATCAGATTACAACCCCTGGGGTATCTCAAAGGGTAGGTAATTAAAACGAAAGCAAATGACATAATCGGACAAAAAACCAAAAGTCCGATTTTATGACAAACATTAAAATGCTGTGCTGGAAGCTTAAACAATTGTTTTTGGCCTTAAATGTATCAGGCTTATGATATGCCATGAGTCTTGTTCGGCTCATGATTCTCTTCAAAATCAACATATTACAAGCCCAATTTTGACACCAAAATATTTCTTGCTACCTTTTATGTTGCGATATCGATTTAATGAGATATTTCCCAACTTTAATTCTTCTTTTCTAAAATTTGAAAACACTTTATTTTCTTCATTTTTGTTTGTTCGAATAGACCCGTATCTTGTCATACATCAACCGAAAAAATCTCGAACTGACCCGAAAATTGCTTGGCCTTCAAGTCACTTAACAAGAAACAAAAGAAAATGATTATCCAATTGGAATTGGGCAAGAACAATGCACAATCATATTGGGCTTAAGAAATAAACCCATTTGCAATTTAATAACAGCCCATCACCACCACCCTCACCATGACGTCCGGAACCTCGTTGCTCCTCCTTCCCTGTAAATTTGCCACTCTTTTCTCCATCCAATTTCTCCAAAAATGGAACCCCAACAAACTTCCTGCAAATCGGAGCACCACCACCAAAACCCCAAGTCCCCAGAATCTCCACCATCTTCCATCACCACCATCGCCACCGCCATTTCCACACCAACCTGCTGTAAATGCGGAGCCCCAACCCCCATGGCCGCTCCCCCACCCTCCTTCTCCGACATCTCCCCTCCCCCAAACTACCGCCCAATCCGAGCTCCCGCCATCAACCTCCCTCCAAACTCCAACTCCCAACAGGCCATCATCCTCACCCCTGTACCCCAACCCCTCTCTGTCCCCCAAATCTCCCCTCCCTTCCACTTCCAATCCCCCTCCAAAGTCATCCAGTCCCCCGACGACCTCCGCGGCTTCCACGACTCCTTCTCCGGCAAACACTTCGTCGGATTCGTCGCCGCCCTCTCTGAGTCCATCCGCGCCAAGAAAATCTCCGACCCCTGTCACCAATCCGACACCGTCAACACCATCGTCTCCATTCTAGAAACCCTAATTCAATGGGTCGACGAAATCCCACCCACCCAGCAAGCCGCCCGATACGGCAACGTTTCATTCCGCTCCTGGCACGAGCGATTGTCCGAAACCAGCCACTCCCTCATGCTGCAGTTCCTCCCCGAGCATCTCCACCCTTCTACCATCGAGATGGTTCCGTATTTCACTGATAGCTTCGGGAACCCGAGCCGAATTGATTACGGTACAGGGCACGAGACCAACTTCGCTGCTTGGCTCTACTGCCTGGCGAGAATGGGGGTGATTAATGAAGAAGATTATCCGGCCGTCGTGGCTCGAGTCTTCGTCAAGTACTTGGACTTGATGAGAAAGCTGCAGTTGGTGTATTGCTTGGAGCCGGCGGGGTCTCACGGCGTTTGGGGCCTCGATGACTACCATTTCCTGCCTTTTATTTTCGGGGCGTCGCAGTTGATTGAGCATAAATATATGAAGCCTAAGTCAATTCACAATGATGATATCGTGGAGAATTTTTCGAAAGAATATTTGTATCTCTCGTGCATTCAGTTTGTGAAGAAGGTGAAGAAGGGTCCATTTTCGGAGCACTCGCCATTGTTGGATGATATCAGCGGAGTACCTAATTGGAACAAAGTGAATAGTGGGTTGCTTAAGATGTATAAGGCTGAGGTGTTGGGGAAGGTTCCGATTATGCAGCATTTTCTGTTTGGCTGGCTCATCAAGTGGTATGATCCTTGCCCATTTCCCTCTCTGTAAATGGTTTGAATATGATTGCTAGTTTCTGCAAATATGGAAAGATATTTAGTAAATTTTTCATTTTACTGTGTAATCTAGTGATTGTTGATAGTTTAGCAAACTTAGGTTCGTAGGAACCACGCTTGCGCTTGGCAGAATGTTGAAGCTAGTTTTCCTTACTTGGATGTGTTGTGCTAGGATAGCACCAAACTTCTTTGGAATCAACTCAAGCTAACCCACAGTAAATTTTATCAAATGAAAATGCAAGAACAAAATATAAAAGACACAAAGATTTTAACGAGGTTCCTCCACAGTCAGTGTAACTGGAGTACGTCCTCGGAGTAGTAGGAGCTCACCCAATAATCCACTATCAACCAAATGGGAGTTTACAAAGTGTTGACAATCTCACAACCCAAAAGCCCAATACACCCAATAACTCTCACACACCAAAGAAACAAATAGAGAAAGAAATATAAAGAATAATTTCTTCTCTATACATATAGCTCAAAGCTATTACAACAACAACTACTTTGATGGATGATTACTAACCAAAGAGAGGAGCTCTTTTTCAAATGGGGGATGCGGCACCCCTTCTGCTCTCTACCTCTGCAAATCAGAAATTGCTCTCTTTTCTTCTCTCTTGTTTTTCTCTGCAACTCTTTCTACAACCATAAGGCATAACAAATGCCTTAATATAAAATGTTCAACTTTTCCCATGGGAGAGCCGAATGCTCTCCCCTTGGATGCTTTCTTTATGCTTTCTTCCTCATCATGATGTTCCTTTCATCATTTTCTTATTTCTTGCTTTCGGCTTCTTTAACAAATGCTGCCAATTAAAACAATAGGAAAACCACCCCGTGGCTTTCACATGGACCAAATAAACAAAACAACTTAACCTTTTTTCCTCCCCAAAACAAGGAAAGGTGTTGTCCACCTTTGGTTTGTTTATTCTAAAGTATATGGCCACTTGGCCACATAATCCAACTACCATAGCTTGAGTTGGTTCCAAAGAAGTTTGGTGCTATCCTAGCACAACAATTGGTATCAGAGCACTGGTTGCTCTTGGGTACTGTCTAATTGCCAAAAATGTTAGACGGGCAAGATGAGAATCCTTTTGGAAGCAGCTCCGGATTTGCAAGAACTACGGTGCAAAATGCAAAGTTCGAAGTTAACAAGTTTGATGGCACAAACAACTTTGGGATGTGGCAATGTGAGGTCAAAGATGTGTTGGCTCAACAAGATCTACTTGCCGCGTTGGGAGAGAAGCCGGAAGCTATGTCGAAGCCGGAATGGGAGAAATTAAATTTGTGGGCTTGCTCTTCAATTCGGTTGTGCCTTGCAAAAACTCAGAAGTATTTTGTGATGCGGGAGACATTGGCAAGTGTGTTGTGGCAAAAATTGGAAGACAAGTATATGACGAAGAATGCAGAGAACCGGCTACACTTGAAGAAAAAGCTCTACCGCTTCCAATACAAAGGTAGAAAACCTTTGGAAATGGATGAATGTGCCTTTTGTCGTAATAAGGGCCATTGGAAGAAAGATTGTCCTAAATTGAAGACCAAAGGTAAAGAATTCCAAAGGTTTTCTACCTTTAGAGTTTCCTCTAGGTCGAGACTGTGATTTTTTCCTACTAGAAGATGATCTTCTCTCCGATGATCTACCTCTAACAAATAAAGCTTCCGAGGTACTATCATGATTTTTATCTCTATGCCTCATTTCATAATTCATCAAGGCATTTGACACATCTTCAAATTTCACAGTTTCTTTACCATGCATAATAGTGGTAACAAAATGCTCATAAGAGTCCGGCAAGGAATTCAACAATATTAAGGCCTTATCTTCATCCTTAATATCCTCATCTAAATTTAACAAGTCGGCAATCAACTTATTAAAAGCATCAAGGTGTCTAATCATTTTTGTACCTTCTTTGTATTGGAAGCGGTAGAGCTTTTTCTTCAAGTGTAGCCGGTTCTCTGCACTCTTCGTCATATACTTGTCTTCCAATTTTTGCCACAACACACTTGCCAATGTCTCCCGCATCACAAAATACTTCTGAGTTTTTGCAAGGCACAACCGAATTGAAGAGCAAGCCCACAAATTTAATTTCTCCCATTCCGGCTTCGACATAGCTTCCGGCTTCTCTCCCAAAGCGGCAAGTAGATCTTGTTGAGCCAACACATCTTTGACCTCACATTGCCACATCCCAAAGTTGTTTGTGCCATCAAACTTGTCAACTTCGAACTTTGCATTTTGCACCGTAGTTCTTGCAAATCCGGAGCTGCTTCCAAAAGGATTCTCATCTTGCCCGTCTGACATTTTTGACAATTAGACAGTACCCAAGAGCAACCAGTGCTCTGATACCAATTGTTGTGCTAAGATAGCACCAAACTTCTTTGGAACCAACTCAAGCTATGGTAGTTGGATTGTGTGGCCATATACTTTAGAATAAACAAACCAAAGGTGGACAACACCTTTCCTTGTTTTGAGGAGGAAAAAAGGTTAAGTTGTTTTGTTTATTTGGTCCATGTGAAAGCCACGGGGTGGTTTTCCTATTGTTTTAATTGGTAGCATTTGTTAAAGAAGCCGAAAGCAAGAAATAAGAAAATGATGAAAGGAACATCATGATGAGGAAGAAAGCATCCAAGGGGAGAGCATTCGGCTCTCCCATGGGAAAAGTTGAACATTTTATATTAAGGCATTTGTTATGCCTTATGGTTGTAGAGAGAGTTGCAGAGAAAAACAAGAGAGAAGAAAAGAGAGCAATTTCTGATTTGCAGAGGCAGAGAGCAGAAGGGGTGCCGCATCCCCCATTTGAAAAAGAGCTCCTCTCTTTGGTTAGTAATCATCCATCAAAGTAGTTGTTGTTGTAATAGTTTTGAGCTATATGTATAGAGAAGAAATTATTCTTTATATTTCTTTCTCTATTTGTTTCTTTGGTGTGTGAGAGCTATTGGGTGTATTGGGCTTTTGGGTTGTGAGATTGTCAACACTTTGTAAACTCCCATTTGGTTGATAGTGGATTATTGGGTGAGCTCCTACTGCTCCGAGGACGTACTCCAGTTACACTGACTGTGGAGGAACCTCGTTAAAATCTTTGTGTCTTTTATATTTTGTTCTTGCATTTTCATTTGATAAAATTTACTGTGGGTTAGCTTGAGTTGGTTCCAAAGAAGTTTGGTGCTATCCTAGCACAACAGGATGAACCACACTTAAACTACTAGGTCAAGTACTCGGTGTTGTGCAGCGTGCTTGGTTAAGCTTAGTAACTTGTTTTGGTTTGATTAAAAAATTTGTATGGAGGATGCTTCGAATTGGTATATTTATTTCTACAACATTAGGCGAATGTCTAGCAGTTGTGGTAGTCCTTTATTTAATGTTATTGAATTACCTCCAATGGCTCATTTTTCACATCAGGTTGCATCCAAATTGTGCCTCTTTATGTTATTAACCTTCTTGTGTCAAATCAACGAGATTCCTGCTAGAGCAATTTTGGAGCAGGTTTAGCTGATCACATCAACTATTTCATCATTGTTAGCGGGGTGTTATTTTGGTTATCATATTCTAGTTATGATTTTCAAGTTACCTTTATGCTATTGATTGCACAACCCTTAAGAATGGTGACATTCTGTTTACCTTAAGTTTCAGAAATGGGAAATTCCAGTGTTGTTGTTGTTGTTGTTTTTTTTTTTATTTTTTATTTTATGTACTGTTTAGACAAAAAATGCAATTTATTAGGTGTTTCGGAGTTTCCTTTTTGAATACAAACATACTGGAATCCTGTTTTGTTCACAATCACGACAGGTTTTATGTGAATAAGATCTCTATTGCCATGAGAGAGACATCATTTACTAGGTCTTAAGTCTTAACTTGAGTTGGTTTCTCTCGTACCTTTTGATAGAACTGGGACATGCTAAACTGAGATTGATTGCCTAGTTGTGAGTGTATTGGGGATCATGGTACCCGCCAACAACCAGTCATTATATGATGATTAAATAAAATATGGACTACATATCCCTCGAGGGTGCTTTCTGGGCTATACGCAGGCAGGAAAAAAAGGATTTTGAAGGTGAATTTGTTAGCAATGTGAAGTTGAGCCTTGGTGGAATGGTATGGCTTGCACCAATGACCTGATTCGCTAAACAATCTAAGTTCCACTGCACTACTCTGTCCTATGTCACAACCTCTTGGGAAACAGGAGTGTATGTGTCCATCTTGCTTCCCCAATACCGTGTGTTGTCAGGAGCCTTCACTTAGTTGTGATTATGAGCAATCTCATGTTGGAGTTAAATAGATTTATTTTCATAAGCCAGTAATGCTTAAAGGTGGCTTAAAGCTATACCAGGGAACATGATATGATCATTTCACTTTTCGTTAAACATAGGATAACCATCTGAAGTTCCTATGAAAAGGGGATAACTGCCAAAACAATATAATACCGTTCACCTTGGTTGACCTAAAGATGTTTTGTATCAGTAGTATTCATAATTTGTTTGCGTTTCCTGTTATCTTAAGACTTTTCATTGGTTGATCTAAACGGAGATGTTAATTTCTCATACTGAATGTATCAATCGTGATTCGACAGTTAACTATCTAGACAGTCTTTTTAATTCAGCATTGTACATTTCAACTGTTGGAAGGCATATTTTCTTTGATAGCGTGACGATCAAATTGCAATTATATCCCTCCATCCCGCCCTGCGCGGATGGATATTTGCAGCTTATTCTGTTTGTTAAGTGATTCATTTCCCAAATATTTTCTTCACAGGGAGTAGAAATATCGTGTGAGGTCTACCGGAGGCATCTGTTGTAGAAGAAAGAAGTCAATTTTCTAACAGGTTATAACCCATTATAAGAGCAGAATGTTACTAGATTGGAAGCGTATACTCGTCGTTTCTTATTTGTCAACTTGTTTTTGTCCTTTCAATGGTTACTGAGTATGCAGTCTTGGTGTCATGTTACTGCACTTTTCTTCTTTTGATGTTAACGTCTCACTTTGACTGGAAAATTGATTCCAAAAGAAGAAAAAGGCCCATAAAAAAAAAAGGGTAAATTAAATTTTGCCCCTCGGATTTTGTGGTCGGTTGAAATGAGTAATAAATAAATGTATGCGGTTAAAATGTTTTAAAGATCTTATATGAAATTGCAATTAACTCTAAACCTCAGAATGTGGATCTTGTATGAAATTGCAATTAACTCTAAACCTCAGAATGTGGGCTATTTGAATGTGGTCAGAGTAGGCTGAAATGCCTTCCCATTGAGAATTAGTCTTACCCTTCGAGATGTGGGAATACTTCACGCTTACTTCTTGTTTTTTAGCTAAGGCGAGCATGATGCTTATACAACAAATGACAAGAGAAAAAGAAGGTTACGAGTCATTGAAACAAGAATAAAAAAAGGGATGTGCTATCGACATATCTCATTTTACTTCTCACACATCCTGATAATTTCTATCTGTTAATCTTCTTCAATTTATCCGATCCGACTGTCGAAAATTAAAAGGGTGTGTGACAGTGTGAGGAGTAAAATAGGGTATGTGGATATCACATCCCTAAAAAAAGCCAACCGGATCCTCTCCGTATCGTTGTGAGGATCATGGAAATTCGTAAATCGTGTTTGTTCATCTTGCATTGTACGGTTAATTTTTGTTAGATATTGTTTGTATTTAATTTTAAATAAAAAATATTTAAAATGATTTTTGACCGCGTGATATATGATGAACTGATATGATTTATGGATTCTCGAATCCTCACAAAGAGGATTTGGCAAGGATCCATATTCTAAAAAAGGTAGATAGATTTCATATTATTATGGCCAGCCCACTGCTAAAGCGAAGTTGAACCATATTATTATAATAAGCTCATTGCTTATGCTTAGTTCAGTCTCCTGTTAGCATATATATTATCATTTGTTAAAATAATAATAATAATAATAATAATAATATTGCAAAACATCTATTTTTAATGATTGTACGAAACCGGTACATTCGAGAGACAGAAGAGACGGCAGGACAGGACGGGGGAGACAGTGAGCGGAGGGTGAGGTGGAGAAATCTAGGCAAGAGGAAGGGTTTCAATTTATTTTATTTGTATTTTATTTTAAGTAATTTGGTTAAAATAAAAGAAATTGTTATAACATTTTAAATATCTTATTTTGCACTTTAAAATTTATATATATTTCAAAAGAAAAATACATTAAAAAAATATAAAATAAATTTTTTGAAATGCAGTCCCTAAATAAATGACAAAATAGGAAAGAAAAAAAAAAAATGCCAAAGTCCAAATGACAAGCAAGACTCTTAAAATCCCCTTTTGTCCATTTGATGAGAGGAAAGACAAAAATAGTAAAACTTTTTGTGCAAAGTTATTTTAATGCCCATAATTTTTTATTTTTGATGTGTTAACTCACATCCCTTTTATCAGGTACAATATTAAAAATATAAAATAGTCGATTTTTAGTTTGATATTGAACTAAACGCCTGATTATATAATCAATACTATTATATGGATAGATTAGTCCATTTGACAAAAATAGCCAATACAATTTGACGTACCAAACGAGGCCTTAAGTAATTTGTCGTATACCTTACTCACAAATACACTCCATCTTAATGGATAAGCTGACAAAACTTAGCACCACAACTAGAAATGTAACTTACATAGAATGAGTCAGTCTTCTATCACAAAAAAAAATGATGGGCAATAATGTAATTTTACAGGTCCAAATTTTACTGTTTTTTATTGAAACCTCACGTACAGATGATGTTAAAATACCTCTAATGTTTATATTAAAAAAAAAAACTAAAAACAAAAACCTCCCACTCCTCTACGTTCTTTCGCTCTCTCTCACTCTCTCCTCATTTTCTAAAATAATATGTTCATACATAAAAATGTGTAGGCAAATGGTATTGAATAAGGATCCCACATGACCGTGAATCCATTTCAGTTAACGTCCTCCACAAGAAGGCGTCAAAGGTGCCGCCAAGTGTCAGCGTTTTAGGTCTTTCTCTCTCGCTCTCTGATTGAAATTGAAATATACCAGAACCGCGTTAGAGCGCCACTCGACAGCAGAAGCTAGAAAACAAAGCGACGACCGTCAATGGCCTCCACACTTCCAACCCTCCAAGCTTTCAACTTGATACCTTGATGCTGCATAGCATATACCATACTATACTTGACGAAGAAGAAGAAGCAGCATCGGCAGCAAATCATGAACGCCGCCAAGCAATCCGAACGTCCGAAACCCAAACTCGAACGCCGAAACGCCAGCAAGAACATCGACTACGACGCCTCTACCTCCTCCCTTTCCTCTTATTCTCCTTTCTACTCCTCCTCGCACGGCCGTCAGTCTCCTCTCTCCGACCAAACCAGCTTCCGCGTCAGAGGCATTGACGGCGAATTCGACCTCATCTGCCGCAGCCTTGGCCTTTCCGGCCCCGAAGACTTCGCCATCCCAATCGCAGCGTGGGAGGCCCAGCGGGCCCGCATAACCCCTCGCTCTCGCCTCCGCGAGCAGAATCATCATCCTCAGTTGCGAGACAGAGCAAACGTTGACGTTTTGGAGAAGAAGTCCGAAGCTAGGGTTAGGCAGCTCGACAGTGAAATTCAGGCTTCGAGTTTGGCGGAATTTGGGGGAAATGTGAAAAATGGTAGTGCTGGTGGAGGAATTAAAGGTCCCCGCCCGCCTCCGGTTGTTTTGAAATCTTTTTCCCCCTTGGAGGACCACATTGGTGTAAATTCGCCGATTTGCGTTGGCGATATGAGGTCGGATGAAGAGGAGCTTGCAGTTAAAGTAAATGGCGAGAGGGAAGCAGTAAACGAAGCAAACGACGAGTGTTTGTCATCCAACTCATCTCCATCCAATTACAGTAATGATGATCAAAATGCAGATGCCAGTGTTGGTTTTGTTGGCATTGTAAGATTGAACCCGGAGCCAATCCATAGTATTTTTTCTCCGAATGGGAAATTCAGGCGGAGTGTTTCGTCATCGTGGCAAAAGGGTCAGCTTTTGGGAAGTGGTTCTTATGGGACTGTGTATGAAGGCTTTACTGAGTAAGTGATCATCTTCCACCTCCATTTATCCAAAATGTTTTTTAATATTTACTCTAGCTTCCAAAACTTTATCAATTTTTGTTCCTGCCTTGTTGTACTTGTTGGTGATTAGCACTATGTTTGATTTAAACCCAATCTGAACAAGATTACTTTGAATTTGAAACAAAAATGAAAAATAAATAACTATACTTTGGTAGGAGACTGGGAATTCGTTGAAGAACTTAGCGCTAACGAATAGAAACATAGGATATCAAGACTACCACCACTTTCATAACAAGGGGGACCACCATTCATGGTTAAATGATCCTCATTTCTAATTGTATAGTTTCTTGTACTGCTATCCATTTACACACTTGTTTGTTTTTAATCTTTTGCATAATGTACCCGAAAAACCTTTGAGGTAGTCTCGAAAACCTTTATCCCTGGCATTTTCCTTTAGCATTTCCCAATTGACTTGCCATTTTATCCTACATTTATTTTTCATACTGTAAGCATTCCATTGTACTTTAGGCGTTTCCACTCAAAGTGTTTAGAATTTTCTTAGCAAGAAATTGTAAAGTTAGAAAAAGGATGGAGAAGGTGAAGTTGGGATTGCATTAAACTGGGGCTATTCTGTTCAACAAAATTAACATGTTGGTCTCACTCTCCGTTTATCTGATGCTGCAATTGTTCTTTTGCAGTGATGGATTCTTTTTTGCTGTAAAGGAGGTTTCTTTACTGGATCAGGGGAGCCAGGGGAAGCAGAGCATAATCCAACTTGAGCAGGTCGAAAGAAGCAGTCTTGTTCTGATTTGTCTTAGTTCAGCTGCAAATAACTATCTAATGGCATTATTTTGTTTTTCAAAAAAGAACATCTAATGGCATTATTAAATGATTGAAACTTCATTCAGCTGCATAACTTTTTTTTCTTACTTAGTAGATACTATTTGTTTCCTGGACCCCTTAACATTCTTCCTTCTAATACGATTGTTGTTGTACAGGAGATTCATCTTTTAAGTCAGTTTGAACATGACAACATAGTTCAATATCTGGGCACGGACAAGGTATGCTTCTTTCTTTCTTGGTTTGCATTTCTATTTGGTTCCTGCCAGTTTGTTTAGTGGGAATTACAACTTTCTACGTATTGGGGAAGATTTATCTATTCATCTTGCATGTGTTCTTGTTGTTGTAGTTAGTGCATAGGTATTTGTACTTGTATGTGTGTATGTATGTACATGTATTTGTAGAACCATAAAATGATCAATCTAAGAAATGCTTCAGCAATGCAACTACTCAAGCTGCAATCATAAGATAGAGTAGCTCGCAGTATTTCAATGTTAATTTAATATATTATTGAACTCTCCTGACTTGTACACTAATTGTTCATTGTAATCTTATTACAGGACGAAACTAAGCTCTATATCTTCCTTGAGCTTGTAACAAAAGGCCCACTTGCAAATCTATATCAAAAGTATCTCTTGAGGGATTCTCAAGTCTCTGTGTTTACAAGGCAGATTTTAAGCGGGTTGGCATATCTTCATGATCGTAATGTGGTTCACAGGTAATATACTTTGGTACTGGAATTTTTGTATTGTGAACTTTCTTTCTTGTCTTTTGTGGTTACATTGGAAGGGATTGAACCATTGACCTATACTAATCTTAGTAGACAAAACTGTGAACAAGCAGTAGACCAAAATATAGGGGAGGGTTTGTGAAATGGGTTTGTATCATTAGGTACCCTATGTTTGGGTGAGGGCCTTCCAAATTCCAAGGCATTTAGGCAAAATGATGAAGAAATGGAACACAAAATGTTTGGTAGGAGGAATTAGAAATACATTACAAAAGGCATGATAGAGGAACTTGCAAATGACTACTTGGAAGGAGTCATTTACAAGTCCCTATCACATACCTTTGTAATGATCATGAGGTGCATTTTCTAATTCCTCTTATTTGGAAGTTCCTCACCCAAACATACCCTACAGGATTATGCAATAAGTTGGAACTGAATTACACCCGAAAATCTTCGCATACAAATAATTGGATCCATCTCCTAGAATATAACTGTCTTCTTTAACACAAAATTATGAGAGCAACATTAAATATATAGGTATATCCAATTTTGTATCTTGTCACTTTTGGTGAGAATGAATTAAAACCTCTCCCATCATATAATGTGAAACATTTTATTTGTATCAATACACACGAAAGTTACAAGGAATAGAGTGACTAGGAAAACATATTTGTCTTACAACATAAAGGCCCATTTAGAGATAAGACACTAGGACGTAAAAAATAATGAACCGAACAATCCTCATTTAACCTGCGTTTGTATAATTCCCTTGGACATATTTTTCTGCTTTCTAGACTGTGTGTTTCCTATATTGATATTGAACTTGTAGAAGTTTAAAATTTGCTTCTATCATCTATATTTATAAGATTATTTTTACCAGGGATATCAAATGTGCTAATATATTGGTGGATGCAAGTGGATCTGTGAAACTTGCGGACTTTGGGTTAGCCAAGGTATAATTCCCAATACTAACCTCTCTCTCATATACATTTCATATTCATTTCTGTTTTATTGAAAAGTAAATTCATAGAATTTCTAATGCTGAATCATTCCACATTGACCTTCTGTTTTTCTAGGCAACCAAATTTAATGACGTGAAGTCTTGCAAAGGGACTGCTTATTGGATGGCCCCTGAGGTTTGCCTCCTCTCTTTACAATAAATAAGTGTTTGTAAACATCAGATTGATATTTCAACAGACGCCTTGACATAGTAAAACTAGTAATGATGTAGAGTAATTCATCTAGTTGTGATTATCCATGTAGTTAGTGTAACTTCTATTGTTGTACTGGATATACTTTTATTTTATGACTAGGATCTCCCGAATTGAAATTAGGATTTAACTGTTATTGTCCCGTTACTCTTTGACGTACAAAACTTAATTTTCATCATTTACCTTGCAATAGAAAACTTAATGACATCTTTACATTTTGTTTTTTCTGTTCTCATCCATAGATCAATTTTCTGTTGCAATGGTATAACTGGGAATAAGTTGCTCCGAGCATGCTTATCTGTTTCATGGATTTTGAGTTAACCTGTTGACCAGTAAGCTGTAAAATTGTAGGTCGTTAATCTAAGGAATCGTGGATATGGGCTTGCAGCTGACATATGGAGCCTTGGATGCGCTGTGTTAGAGATGTTAACCCGCCGGCCTCCATACTCTCACCTGGAAGGCGTATGTTCAACATTTCTGCACATTTAATGCTAATCTCTTACCCTTTCTCTCGTATAAGAAATGCATAAGAATATGCCCACTTTACATTTTGACCTAGATCATTGGATGTAGGAGCCAACCTCATGCCACACATCCCCCACCATGTGATTTTACCCGGATCATCTTACCTGTACTCGGCCTTTGTGCTACTTATTAACAATATGTTATATACTCTTCCACGTAACTCGATTACCATCAATGACATCTTAGCTCTGAAAGCTCTTAGAAGTCCCAGTTTGCTTTGTGCCCATTCCTAAATTCCTTAATCAAGTGTTTACCCCTTATAAAACCTGAATCCGGCAATTTCTTCTTTGACATTAGTGAAGATTAGGGTAACCTTAGTATTCTTAATCAATTTGGACCGTCACTCATGCAAGAAGGCTAAGACATATGAAAGACGTGGTAGATCACTAGATTGTTCCCTGTGGAGTCATTTAAGAATCTGAGAAAAATCATGGTCTTGTTTGTGTTGATTGGCAGATGCAAGCTTTATTTCAGATTGGCCAGGGTGAACCTCCTCCAGTTCCTGATACCTTATCAAGAGATGCACGGGATTTCATTCTGAAATGTTTGCAAGTGAACCCTAATAGTCGACCTACTGCGGCTCAGTTATTGAACCATCCGTTTGTGGAAAGGCCGCTCCACGCTTCCTCTGTCCCAGCTTCTCCTCATTGCAACAGTTTACGTTCGTGAATGCTTTGGTCAACCAACCTTCATCGATATCGTAAGGTAATATAGAGGAACTGGTACTGCAAGTTACCACCCTTCATATGTGCTTAGTGTTTGAATCTATATACGTCGTCAATCCATGGTAGAACATTAACTTCCACGAACGTGGTTTGGGGAAGGGGATATGCTTCCAATATTAACAAAGATATCCGATTCGCTGAAATATATGGTTACATGGAAATGGCATAAACTTTGGACATACTATAAATACGGCTCTCACCCAATACTCGTTTGGAAACAAGTCAATTTAAGAAACTTAGGATACCATCTGATTAGTAGAACTAATAAAAACACTAACAAAGAAAGATCAAAAGATAAATTCAGATGACAGTTAATTACCCATCAGTTGAAATCACGGTACTTTCAGCACGAGAGTATAAAACCGGTAAGCAGCAAGGCAGGGAATCAAGTATGACAGCCTATTGGAGTGCTGTTTCTGATTGCTGGTTTGCATCCGACAGAAAACCAAATTTCGATTGCAAGCAACTTTTGTGAGTGTCTGATACAGCAACAGCTGTTTCTGAGACATCTCTCTTCATTTCAAAAATCTTAGACTGCACATATTCTTTGTACTTCGAGACTGAGTCAATTACCGCCATGAGTCCATAAGCGCACATCTGAGTTTCTTCTTCAGTTTGTTTGATTGCATCCTGCAATTTCAGTTTGGAGGTCTGCAAGAACAATGATATTCGTTATGATATCAAACTTAACGATGTTCGTATGGCATGACAATTTGATGACCATAATGTAAAAACAACATAAACAACTTGGAAGTTAATTATTCAAGAAAGAAGTTAAAGACAAACCTTCAGAATCTCGTTTGCTTCTCTTTCCACAATATCCAAGTTACGAGTCTCCCGTTCAACATCTTCCATCAAGTTTCTAGCTTCGGCTGCACATCTGGAAGTGTATTCCTGTGTCTCTTTCTTCAACAAGCTCAGTTGAGCTTCCACCTAACGGGTAAATTATACACAAGTAAAAGATACAGTCAAAAACAAAATCTTTGTAAAATTGCATTTCTTTCCCAAAGTCCGAACCATACTGGAGCAATAACCAATTACAAAAACTGAGGTCATGTATCGCAACAGGTCTACAGTTTCGAAGTCTGACCATTAAACACCATATGATCAATTACCTTTACAGTTGATATTTTACTTTGTAAGAGATACACCAGTTATCGAGTTCATAAGGTTAAATTAACGAAATAACTCGTTCCCTTCCTATGCACAACAAAGAAAGTAATATGTCTAAGGCTTAATCTTGATCCACTTACTTCACCGATGTGAGATTGAAGCGTCGCTATAAAATTTCGTTTGCCCTCAATCTGAGCAGAAAGTTCACTTGACTGTTTCTGAAGGGAAATCAGCTCTTCCAGTTTTTCCACAGAGCTTTTCTTTATGTCTTCTGAGTAGGAGTCAAGCGCAGGCTTTAAAGTTGATTTGTAGTCAATCCCCATAATCTCAGCTGGCGTCGATCCCTTAGCATTCAATAAATACTGAAATCCATTACCAAGTTTCAACCTGCTACCACCAAAGAAAGAGAGAAATTGCAATGCATACAAAGATTACTAATTTGTAAACTTATAGCACCATCAGCTGTCATAAGCCAGCAAGCAATTCAAACAAACATAAACAAGTAGGCAAACAACGTCAAACAAATCACTAGCCATGACAAAGAGTTAATTGGCTCGACGCAAAATTGGATCAACATATCATTGTCATGCACTATCGAAGCCAATGATATGCACCGCGAAACAATCACACGAAAAAAAAATTACATTTCTATATCTATGACATCAATTGGCAAGAAAAGAAGATCACATGAAAAGGAGGGCAAACCTCCTCATTGCCTGGTTGCAGTCCATGGCCACAGCCTCAAGGTCCTTAAACTTATGGCTAAGCATGGTATCAATTTCCCAAGCCTTCTCCTCCCACGCATTCCTTTCGAGCTCGGCTTCCCCAACATCCCTCTCCACAGCCTGCAACTCCCTCTTCATTCTATCCACATCCCTGGCATTGAAGGTCTGCAACTCCACTCTCTTATTCAACTCCGCATTCTCTTGGCAAATCCTCTTATTGTCCACCACTTTGGCCTCCAATTCCTTCTCTCTCCCCTCCAACACCGCCTCCAAATTCGCGATACTCTTCTCCAGATTCCCTATGATTTCATTAAACTTGACCACATCCCCCTCCAACAAACCCCTCTCCTTCTCCAGCGCCTCCTTCCTGGACGGCTCCAACCGCATTGTTTCCACCCTCCCCTGCAGCTCCGTGGCGGTTGCCTCCAAAACCCTGACATTCTCCTCCGCATTCTCCTTCTCCCTATCCAACTTGTCCAAGAAATCCCGGTCCAAGGCCTCCACGGCATCATCGTTGCCGTGTATATAATGCAAGTAGCTCTCCAGGGCGTACTCGGACATGGCATTGTTCTCGACGAAGGCCCGGGAATCAGCGGCGAGATGGTCGGTGTAGAGCACAATCTGGAAGATCCAGTGGATGACGGCGAGCAGAGTGGGCCACTGGTGGGCGTTGACGGTGGGGTTTCGGAGCAAGGACTTGTTGGGCTTGAAGGGGCATTTCAGGAACTTGAGGAGGAGGGGGAGGTCGTCCTCGAGCTTGGGCGAAGGGTAGTCGAGCCGGGCGAGGAGGAATTTCAGGGTTTCGGTGATTTCCCGGGCGGAGGGGATTGGGAATTTGAGGGAGAATTGGAGGGAGTGGGAGGAAAGGTAGGAATTGACGGCGGAGACGGTGGACTGCTGGAAAGAGCGGTCCTTGTACAGGTCGAGGGCGGCGGTGGTGGGACCCATGCCCACCGAGGAAGGGCGGCTGCTTGCGAAGCTGGCATCGGAGTCTCGTTGGAGGCGGAAGTGGTCCAGCGGCGTCGCTGGTGGTGGCCGTGGGTTGAACGACTCCCTTGCTCGGCCGCGGCTTGTGCCTCTCATCTTTCTTTCCTTCTCTTCTCTTTCAAATTTCGGACTGCGTTTCCCGCTCCTCCGAGTAGTGGTAGGGACTAGCGAAAGACTCGGTATTCAAAAACAGAAATGGTCTCGCTCTCCGGACCATGTGATCTAAGCCGTCCACTCCAGATCGTGTGGCCTCTAATTGGTTTTACTGGTATATCCACCATGTGATCTAAGCTGTCGACTCCAAATCTACGGCCAAGAATTCTTGTAATGGATTAAAACTTGGTACAATTTTTAATTATAGGTGTAGCTAATATTGCTGAAGCTTTTGGTATTGGGGTTTATTTTATTTTTGAAGGCTTATAGCGATTGTTGTGAATATATAATATACAATTAATTATTTTCCTTATTTAATATTTAATAGAAATACGCATTGAATTTCGAACGACAAGACTTCAGTTCGGTGGTTGTTTACATTGGACAGTGAAATGTTGCTTTTTTTTTTTTTTTTTTTTTTTTGGTACCTTCTTAGTATTTTCTTGTATTTTAATTCAAATTTTGCATCGTTGAATATTGTATTCAGTTTAAGTTTAAAACGAAGATTATTTTGTGGAGTTGAATTTAAGTTTTGACCAATTTATGAAATTGAAGTTAACTAGCTTTGATGCTATTTAACTTTTTTTTTTTAGTACAAAAGAAAAAACAAAATAGCATCAAGGCTAGTTAACTTCAAACTAAGTTGTTATATAATTGAACTCAAAAAAGTTGGACAAAGTTTGATTTATTTATAAAATTTAAGTTGACTAGCTTTAATCCTATTTGGCTTAAATTTTAAGAATTCTAGCAAACTAAGTTGTTACAGTGTTAATCTCGAACAAGTTGGACGATTTGAATCCAACTCAAATGTAAACTCGAACTCAACTAAACTTATTATTTGCCTCGAATGAATCTAAATCAAACTCAACCCAAACCTGAACCCGAAACACAAAAATTGTGTAGGATTGGATTTGCCTTCCAACCAGCCAACCCGCCGAGTTTCACCCCCATGTGAAATTGTGAATCTTAGAACGTGGACAAACATTTACGGAAAGAGATCCTCTTTAGATCTTTTCCACCAAGGTCACTAGATCAAGTGATCCGAATCTTTGAAATTTTATCTAATGGTCAAAAATTATTATAGCTTTTAAGTGATCAAAACAAGTGAGCCGTTGGATGAAATTTCAAAAATCTGAATCACTTAATCTGATGACCTTAGTGAAAGAGATCCGGAGATGATGTCTTTCCGACATTTACCACATAGCACGACGACACGTGACAGCGCGACCCCTTTAAACCGGTGAAACTGAGCGTGCTCGCCAGCCGCCCAAGCAGCGCGTGGATTCCAAATCAAAGCAGCTGCCCCACGTCTCCAATCACAAATCAGAGGAGAGAGAAAATGAGGGAGGAGAGAGATAGAGTAGCGTAGAAATAACTCGAAATTGACGAAAAGCTTGGAGCTTTCTCTCTCCTCCTCTCTCTTTCTAGAAAATTAAATAAACCTCGCGACTACGAACAGCTTTTGTGATTATTTGCTTTTCATTTCGCTGCCTCCCGCCCTCTCCCGCTTATCCCTCAATCGCGTATTAGCTTCGCCTCCTCTGAAACCCTAATCCCCTTCTTCTCTCCCAAATCCAAAATCCATATCCAAATTGCTCCTACTCCGACCCGCTTTAACGTCTCCGAAGTTTCAACACTCGAATAGTACATATATAATTCTGGTGCGATTGCTATGCTTTTTCAATTTCTCTCTTATCAGATGGTTTTGTACTTTTGTTCTTCCTTCATTCTTGAGCTTGAGAGTCTGTTTGGTTGCCGGGAAATGTTAGAAAAATCATGGAAAATCATTCAGTTATGTAGTTATTCTCTCTTCCTTCTGTTTTTCATTTTTGTTTACTTTTCAAATAAAAAAAATTGGAAAATTGGAATTTTGAAAGCTGTGTTATCCCTTGAGTGCAAAATTGAGCAACCACAAGTCTACGACTCTCATTTCTGAGCAAAATCGGAGATTTTCACCTTTTTCATTGGATTTTTACAAAAGATTCTTAATATAGTTAAATTTGAATATTAATTAATATTTTTGTGGATCTCTCTCAAATGGATGAAGGGTCAGCTGCCATGTGCTTTGCTCAAGCTTTGGGTTTTTATTTGATTAATTTATTAACTTCTTAAACACGTTGGTCTGTGTATAAATCTCTGACCTGTTTCTGTTTCTCTTGCCATTGTATGCAACTGACTTATTTTGGATCCGGAATTGCTCTGACCGCGGCTCAGGTGAGGCTTTCTGGTTTTCAGTTTCAATTGCGAAAGATTATATCTTTAGCTGGAATGAAGTGCATGTGTTTCTGGGTATAATTGGCTTCGAATCAAGGCTCAAGCTGTTTCTGGCTCTGCCCAAGTTTTTAATCTTCACTAATCACATAGTTTTTGGTGATATCTATTTACTTTAGTAGTTCAATCATTCAAGATTCAATTTCATACTAGTGTGGTTATCACTGATCAGAGAGTTGATCTCGGGGGTTCTTTGTTCTTTCTTCATAGGGTTTGATAGTTGATTTCAAATTCAAGGCTTATCGACGTTATTGTCCTAGTTTAGAATTCAATTGCTACAATAAATTTGCTAGTGTATTCAGGAAAACGGGTTTTTATCACAAACAGTCCTTTATGTTTTACCAACTCATCAGTTTGGTCCTTTATTCGTCCTTTATGTATTGACTCACACATCGATGTAGTCCTTACTGTAAGACTCCTTTAAAAATTCTGTTGAGATGCTTCTGTGTGTGCTTTTTGACCACTTGTATGGTGTGTTTATGAGATAACCTGATCTAAAAATTGGTGATTGAAATGCGTACTATGGATTCCTTTCGAATTTAAAGTTCTGATATATTGTTTTTCTTTGAGACTTTGACAATTGAAGCACAGGATTGGCATCTGCAGTAATAGGGTGAACTTTATTCTATTAACGTTGGTGTGGACGTTCCTGGTTTTTGTCCTGTATGTGTGTGTATTTGTAGCCGAATAATTTTAAAGTTCCATGTATGTATATCTGGACTGTCATGGTTCTGGTATAACTTTTGCAATGTGATTTGCAGGTAGATCTTAGAAATGGCAAAAGGCAGCCGGGGACGACGCAGAATTGCTTCCCGACGATACAGACCAACTCCATATCCATTGCGGAACAGTCAAGATCTATTGGAGGATCTGTGCTCGAAGAAATGCAGAGATTTGGAAAAAAAAGACTGGGAGGATGCAACATGTTCCGTGTGCATGGAGTATCCTCACAATGCTGTTCTTCTCCTTTGTTCTTCTCATGACAAAGGTTGCCGTCCCTACATGTGTGGAACTAGTTTCCGACATTCCAATTGTCTTGGCCAGTACAAGAAAGCTTATACTAAAATTGTGTCATCTGATCTTGGACAACCATTGCTTGGCTCCAACAACGATCCAATTATGGTACCAGATGCTGGATGGCCAGTACAAAAGTGTGAAGTCACAGAACTTGCATGCCCCCTCTGTAGGGGCGAGGTGAAGGGCTGGACTGTTCTTGAACCAGCACGAGATTATCTAAATACAAAAAGGAGAAGCTGCATGCAAGAAAATTGTTCATTTGTCGGAAATTACAAGGAGCTTAAAAGACATGTGAAGGAAGAGCACCCCTCTGCGCGCCCACGAGAAGTGGATCCAGACCTCGAAGAGAAATGGAGAAGTCTTGAACATGAGCGTGAGACGAACGATCTGATGAGCACAATCCAGTCTTCCATGCCAGGTGCAATGGTTTTTGGAGATTATGTAATTGAAGGAAATAATTATGGTTTGGATATGGACGAAGAGGATGGTGGCTTTAATGCAGATGCTCCAGAAAGAAATGGGGGGTTCGGGCTGGGATTCGATGGCAATCTGGTGAACTTCTTTTTCCTATTACATGCATTTGGGCCATCAAGGACTGACCTGACAAGACGTCTAAGACCGCCTGAGAGGGCCTTCCACCACTCATTGGACAACAGTGCTGCTGGCTTCCGGCACACAACTCCTGTTGGCGGTTTGGATTCCTCTGATCAAGATGAAGGGAATGATAGTGATGGTGATGATGACGGCGGTGGTATGTCTTTCGCGAGCCGCCTTCGGCGTCATGGCAGGGTGTTGTTGGGACGTTCTGGGAGGAGACGTATGCGTAGAGAAGGAAACAGTGATGAAAGATAAGGAAGTTAGGAACACTTGTTTAGGCACACAAATTTAGTAGTGATTGCACAAAAACAGAAGTTATGATTTTAACTTTCTCGGATTTGCATTGGATTTAAGTCTCATTGAAATTGAATAGCTGTAAAAAAGGAAATTGGAGATGAAGTTGTTCCTTTTCCCTTTGTTCTGTTGTGTAATATATTTTCAAAATCTAATTTTACTCCTTACTTTTTACCTTATTCAATGTACGAATATAGTTTTCTTCATGTATGTGGTTCTCTCTCTTGGGATGAGGATATATGGATTCTCTTTGATAGGATCTTAGGAATCAATTCATCTAGTCGTTCAGTTTTCGTTAGATAATGTTTGTATTCAATTTTAAATAAAAAATTCAAAATGATTTCTGATGCAGGGTGACCGATGAATTGATTTCTAGGATCCTCACCCTTGTATCAACAATCCATTTTGGTCAATGTGCCTGAATTTGTTTTGATAGGCAGGATTTGAAATTTCACTTTACTCGCTTGGTTTTTAACATTTGTAAATCTTATTTTGGTAGAAACATTTGTAAATCTTAATCACTGCAATAAGAGTTGGTTTGGAAATACTTTTAAAAATGACCAAAAGCGTTTTTAGAGAAAATATTTTTGGATTCCAAACGCATTGAAAGTGCTTCCTGCAAAAAATATCAGTTATGTGTTTCTTCTAAGAAGCTCTATGGATGCTTTTTCAAGATACAATTGCAATGTTACTAAAGTTTAGTTCCATAAATATTTTCTTAAAAACGCTATAAGTCAATTTCAAGATAAATTATTTTTGAGTTAAAAGTACATAATTCATTCATTTTAAAACTTAGAAACACATTTTTAAAATACAGCAAGATCAAGTCTTAAAAAAAGAAAAAAAAAACACTCATAAATCAATTTAAAAAACCATTATTTTTCCTATAATAGCATTAAACCAATCAAAGTGTAGAGAGGGGAATATGAACTCGAGTGCATAAGGAGAAACACATCCACACTAGCCACCACGGCATCACCTCAATGCAATTTGATTTATCAAACATATAAATGAATAATAATAGTTTAACAACCATTTGATTTCTCTCCCAGTGTTCTAATAGTTCAACAACAAAGCAAATGACACTATGAACGAAAAATTATGTACAAATTCCATCTTCCATTTACACTGCACATTAACCTGCATTTCCGAACTCTGCTCTAAAAAATGGCTGAAACGAAAAATAATGGAAATTAGTGCGTATTGACATGTTTACTAGACAACATGTTTGCTGATTCTTGCTAGAACACACACCTTAAGTTTCCATCCTGTAGTTGGTTGCTAAAATCGGAGACTTGAAACTTAAAGCTCGCCCGCGGCATTGATGAACTTGGAGAGCATGCCATTTTCCACATGACGGTGCTATGAATCTTTTCTCCGTATGCCTGTAGGAACACACCATAACATACCGGTGAGCTCCAATCAAGAAAGGGAGACTGCAAGCTTCACGAGCCTGACTCGTGAATGATCCAATCTTCGGCCTATGATCGCAAGAAATCGTCGTTGGATCACTTCCACAAGCTTCAGGCGATTTCTTTCTCGAGAATTTCTTGGCATTACCTTGACGGCCCCTAATGCACAAGGCCTCAAATTCTTCTGCTACTTTGCATTGGGCACAACCCTGAGAGGAACTCGATCTTTCTTCTAGCCAACCATCAAGCATGGCCTTTGCAAATCGGTTAATATCCTTGTCCGTCACTTCCCATAAATTTCCAATAGTGACAGGAGAACCGGCTAGCAGATAAGATAGTGCAGGACCGTGTGGAACATAACAACCATTCAGTGTCAGAGAACCACTACTACATCCTATCAAAAGAGTAGCAGCGCAGTTTTCCAGACTCTGAATCTGATGCATGGGAATGTAGTTCACCCCTGTACCACAAGACATACGGGCACAAATGTTGAGTTTGACGTTTTAAAAACTTTTTATGCCAAACACAAAAAAGCCAGAATAATCAAACATACCACTTCCATGGCCGATATATATAACGAGGTCGTGGCTTTTCAAGGCTTCAGCCAATTCTTCAGCTGGGGGTGCACATCCAGCCTTCCCCTGTGCAGGGTACTCAAATGAAAGGTTACTTATGGAAACATATAGATTTGTGCTTATATGTATACAGATAATATATGCCGCATCCTCGTGCATCTAATTTCCGACACTGGTGAGGAATGTTTCAGAATTCCCCACAGAGGGCATGCGATAAGCATCCTGACAGAGGGCATGCGATAAGCGTCCTGGTTTCATAGTATTACTCACAACTTGATCTTGATGGTAGTTCTTCTCCAGTGTTGCAAAGATGCTTCCAACAGAAGGCGTGCGGGATAAACAGTGTTACAAATTCTTCAAGTTGTTGAATTGACTCAGGTGCAAGCCTGCATCAGGGACAAACAAATCGTGTTAGAATAGTTCATCGACAGACACCGTCTATGTTGTATAGTGACAAAAACAACCTGAGTAGATTCGTTTTTTTTCTGATCTCAAACAAATTGAGCCAGTAACAAGTGAAGCCTGAGGATTTAACAACAATTAACTTATTAGTATGTGTTAAAGAAAGGAAACAAACATTAAGGTTGCTATGCAAATACAACAATCTGGAATGCTAATCAGCAGAAGAAAATATGAAGATTAGAAAACTTTAAAAACAAATGGCAGCATGCATTTGCATCAGGGAGGTAATTCCAAATGATGGGTCATTTCACTACTAGACAGGATATTCAAGTGGCAGACAATACTTGTTCATAATTACGCAAGAACAGATCGATAATATACCATCTGCATTTATCTTGGGTGCTAAGACCCACATTCAAGTAATTGATATAAGCCCCCAAGTTTAAAAATCTGGCATATAGATTGATTAGTATGCATGTAGCTTGATTAATTGCTTATATAAATAGACTAAATAAAAAGAACCAAAGTGTGTATACATACCTCATTGTTTATAAGGTGTTGAACATTAGATATCCCAGATATATTCGTGAAAAA
Organism: Pyrus communis; assembly: GCF_041283825.1. NCBI lineage: Eukaryota > Viridiplantae > Streptophyta > Magnoliopsida > Rosales > Rosaceae > Pyrus > Pyrus communis. The sequence goes on from NC_142572.1 coordinate 1,501,537, forward strand.
TTGGCAACTAAGATGAGTGCCAGGTGAAGCTTGATGAAAAAAAGAAGCCCAATGGTTTTCACGGAGAGTTTTAGAAGGAGATGACATAGAAAACAGATCACTTGGATTTGTAATAGAAGAAATAAAAGCGAAACGACAACAGACAGAGGAAGATACTTGGATTTGTAATATAAGAAACTTGAATCAGTAACATCCAAATTCAATGCAGAGTTGTTATTTACAGTTTTACATAGATTAGGAACGAAATCCAAGTCCTAAAACTCCCTTTGAAAAAACATGGAACACAAAGGATCGTAAATTCAAAATAATTCCTGTAGAAATTATGGATAATTGGATGTTCCAATCTCCACTTTTTAGGCAGTTTAGTCAACATCCACAATTTTTAATGAGACTACATGTAGGACTAGAGGCTTGGAACATTTCAGGCTTAAGTTATTTATTGCACCGTTATTTAGGTTAAATATCACAGAAATAGCCAAGACATAATTTTCCTTTTTAATAAATAAACACAGTTGGGTGTGTTAGACCATGCAATCCAATTTGACAAGAGCTGACCCTGGTGAGCTTGATGACATTACTAGGTTCGTAGTGTATTGAAGTTGGGTGATTTCTTAACTGCAGTCTTCAAGTGCAGGAACTGTGGAACTTGCAATGGTTGGCAAGCATTGCAGTGTACCATGTCTAGAGGATCAGGGAGGGTGTAATGCCAAGTGAAGAATTACACCTTGAGAAGGTAGACTTTCATTCATTTAGATTTTGACCTCTATGTCTAGAAAATATGGTTTGGGATTTTGGAATGCATATGTGGTTCTTGGTTCTAAGAACAAAAGTTACTTTTGTTTTGAAATTGCAATTTAGTTGATGATTCTGTCTGTGTTTTGTGAATTTGTTTTTAGGACCAAAGTTACATTGCTTTTCATTCATTCAAAAGTAGGAAAAAAATTGGATTTTTAGTTGGTTTATATAATCTTTTATACAAAGCCTTAAAAATGCCAAGCTTGATTCATTCAAAAGTAAGAAAAAAAAAGGAAAATTTTCCGTGAAATTGTCTGGTTTTGGTTCAATGGTTTAGGCAGTATGGATAAAAGTTACATTGGTTTTCAAATGGTATGCTTGATTCATTCAAAAAGGAGCAGAGAATTAATTGTATAATAAGTAATTCCTCATTCTGAGAATTTGAAACCTTGGACTGATATGCATTTCTGAGATTTATTTTTAATTTTTTTTTATAGAATATTTAAAGGTGGTTTTGAAATTTTAATGTAATTATAAAAGTATGCGTCTTTGATTCCATAAAAATTGCTGTTTATATATGTGAATTCAAGAGGGGATCATTTGTATGTGGATGTAATACAGAGAGGGTGCCTTTGAGAACGTTTGGCTATCTATTTTATATTGATACACTTCATCTGAAGTCTAAAGTCCTATAAAAATTAATTTGAGATCTCTGACTTTCTATGATGAATTAGGTGATGTTGAAAACTTCTAAGCGTAAATTTAATTCCGAATTTAGTGATACTGTGACATAAGAAATGTGAGATGTTAAAAAATGATAATATACGTTGATACACAATAATTTAATTCCTGAGAAAGTAATGTTGAATTTACTCTTACTATATGTTCAATTTATAATCTAATCTTAATTTGTCTTCAATTTCTTTTAGAAATAAGAATTTCAATTTTTATACTGAGGTAAAAGTCTCAACCCTTCTGACATAGTAGTACGTATATGATCATTTATTTTTAAATACAACCGTCTTATCTTAAAGTGCCAAATGTTGAAATATAGGAATCCAATCCATTTTTAAAACTATTGAGAAGCATGCTATAAGACAATTTGGTTCTTCAGTCCACCATCTTCTAGGATATTATTCCACATATATGCCCTTCTCCAGTACAACATTGTACATCAATGTCTTCTCCATTTTAACATTCCTTACATGTTACTTGTCACATCCCCGCCCGGGGGGATCACTTCCCGGGCCCGCTCCACCACCGTAGCACGATATTGTCCGCTTTGGGCCCCAACCACGCACTCACGGTTTTATTTTTGGGAACTCACACGAGAACTTCCCGATGGGTCACCCATCCTGGGAATGCTCTCGCGCACTACTCGCTTAACTTCGGAGTTCCCATGGAACCCGAAGCCAGTGAGCTCCCAAAAGACCTCGTTCTAGGTAAGGATGAGAATATACATAGGATCACTCCTCTGGGCGATATGGGATGTTACAATCCACCCCCCTTAGGGGCCTGACGTCTTCGTCAGCACACACGCGGCCAGGGTTAGGCTCTGATACCAATTTGTCACATCCCCGTCCGGGCGGGATCACTTCCCGGGCCGGCTCCACCACTGTAGCACAATATTGTCCGCTTTGGGCCCCGACCACGCCCTCACGGTTTTGTTTCTGGGAACTCACACGAGAACTTCCCGATGGGTCACCCATCCTGGGAATGCTCTCGCACGCTACTCGCTTAACTTCGGAGTTCCCATGAAACCCAAAGCCAGTGAGCTCCCAAAAGGCCTCGTTCTAGGTAAGGATGGGAATATACATAGGATCACTCATCTGGGCGATGTGGGATGTTACATTACTCATTTATATGCAAAAATTTCGTTTGCACCTTCAGGATCACAAATAAACTCTATCTCAGTTTTACATATATGCCCTCCTTTTGTTTTCTTATGTGTCCGTACTAACAATTCATTTTTTTCAAAATTTGTAGAAACTAGTTGAAATCGTAAACCTCAACATCATGAAGATGAAGATGAGCTAGAAACATTGAAGTAAGAGAATCTAGATTCAGTAACATGTTCATAGTCTATCTAAATATTTCGAATAATGAGCAATTTAATGTTGTTAATCTTTTGATCACTATATATGTTGCTAATTTACCTTTTCAAACAATGTACATATAAACATTGATATATAAAATTTAGGGTAAATCTCTGTTTATTAACCTCATGTTTCGTAGTTTTCAACATTTAGTACATCAAGTTTTTTTTCGTCCTAGAGTCATACCTAAAGTGTAAATTTTGGGACAGTCTCATACATCCGTTAGTCAAACTGTTAAGTCTTCCATTAAATGTGACGTGGTGCCCATGTGGACAATGATTGGGAGCCACGTGGAAATTGTTTTTTTTTTTTTTTTTTGAAGTGGCGTTGAGTTAAAAAAAAAATTCATAATTCATAAATTGCGACCCCCCATTTCCCCTAGAAAAAGTGAAAAAAATGAAAAGTGGTTTCACTTTTCAATCCCCCAAAAAATCGAGACCCCCCATCTCCGTTCGAAACCTTACCAATGGCCCGTCACTCGACCTCGCCATCGCTCCACCTCGCACACTGTCGTACGTTGCACACACATTTCTGGGAAAGATTGTCATGAAGCCATCGCTGACGATGGGGTGGGAAAAAAGGAGGATCGAAGTGGGTGAAACACCACTTTATTGTAAGTAACCTACCTTTTTCGAAGTGTAGATAATATGGGTTTAGGTTTTCTGATTTTTCAATTTTGAATTTTAAGGATTAGGGATCTGTGAGTTCCAATGCCATTTTTTTTTCTATGGTTTCTGGAATTGTGTTTTGTAGTGGGTTGTGCATGTGGTTGTCTTCAATCGTGGTCCCCATGGTTTTGTTTTCACCTTTTTTCCTCATGATCCTACTAGTGTTTTCATCTTTTTCCCCATGTGCCCCTAGGATTTTATGTTGTTTTCACCTTTCTCCTTGACTTTGCAGGCAGGCCCGAATTATTTAGCCTTAAAATTAACCACGATGAGAAATGGTTTGAAAGTGCATATACGGGAGGGTTTAAGGCTTGGTTTGATTATGTAGACAAAGACTTCATGTTTTTTTTTCGAGATTGATGAAATGGTTAAGGAGTTAGGATATGCTGGGTTTATGTTGTATCACTATAGGATTCCTGGGATGTCTTATTGGGAAGGATTAAGGCTTATTGAACGAGATCAAAATGTGGGTGAAATGTGCAAGTATGTTCCAGGGGTTAAGGAAATAGAAATATACCTAGAACATCTAATTCCGAAGCAAGCTGCCTTGAAACATAAGCTTTTGATGAATCTAGATGAGAGTGCCATATTAAAAAAGGTGTCATTATAGAAGATATTGAGGAATCGAGGGTGGCGATTTCGATTACAAAGGGAAGTAGATCAAAACTAAAGAAGGGTAGAGCAAAAAGGGGTGCGGATGACTTAGAAAAACGGCTATGTCTTTTAAATGACATAGCCTACAATGGTGACGATGAACATGAGGCTGAAGCAACTGAGGGAGGACAAGGAAGTCGATATGAGGCTGAAAATGGTTCTCTCAATGCTGATAATGAAGGTGATGAAGATGATGAAGGTGATGAAACTGAAGAAGGTTACGAAGTTGAAGAAGTTAATGAAGGGACCAAAGTAGAAGCTAATGAAGGTAAAATTTTTGAAACATTTATTTTTACAATTTTAATTTCAATATTCAATTATTTTTGCAAAGTTTAGGTTTTTAACAAATATGCATTGTTTGTGGCAGTAAATGCAGAGGATGACACTACAAATAGTGAGTTTGTGGAGAGTGACTACAATTTGGAAGATGATAATCATCGTGTAGTAGATGATACAGCTGTAGAAAGTGTCGTTGAAGATGCTGAAAGGGGTGAAAGGGTTAGGAACCAACATCCAGAAGACGTTATTGATGCAAGAGGTGTAGAAGACGTTCCCCTTGATGATGAGAGATAAGACTCAGATGGCCTGCATAGTGTTGATGATTCAGGTTCAGACTGTGATGAGAAGGTCATCTACCTTGAGTTTAATGAAGAAGTCGACATGGATGATCCAAAGTTTGAAAACGGATTGAAGTTCAGAGATACTGCACATTTGAGAGAGGCAATGTGGTCTCACTCTATTAAGCATGGTGCACCTTCTATTAAGCTAAAAAGGAATGAGAAATGGAAGATTAGTGCAAGGTGTGAGAAAAACTGTCCATGGACATTGTATGCTTCTAGGATGTACAATGAAGATTCAATGCAAGTGAAAACCTATGTTGAGAAACATGAATGTCTGAGGATTTGGAGGGAAAATCGTAACTGCAAAGTGGCATGGCTTGTGAAGAGGTATGTGGATAAGTTCAGACTCAACCCAAGTATGCCCATCACTACATTTATGGAGATAGTGAAAGAGGAAATAATGGTTGATATCCACCTCAAGACAGCCTACATAATGAGAGCACAGTGTTTGAAAATCCTTGAGGGGAGTAACATGGATCAGTACACAAAGTTGTGGGAGTACTGTGATGAGCTTAAGAGGACAAACCCGGGTAGGACAGTTCAGATGAAGGTGTTGCCCCTATGATGATGCTCATGTGATATTTTAGAGGATTTATATTTGTTTGGGGGCTTGGAAAAATGGATTTAAGTATGGAGGTAGGCAGCTTGTAGGGTTGGATGGTTGTCACTTGAAGGGAGTGTTCAAGGGCCAGTTACTATCTGTAGTGGGAATGGATGCAAATAACCAAACTTGGGTTATTGCATATGCTATAGTAGAGCTCGAGAACAAGGACAATTGGGTTTGGTTTCTGGAACTGCTAGCTGCTGACTTGGGAATTGTGAACCAGCATGCTTAAACTTTCATTTCTGACAAACAAAAGGGTTTGATACCAGCTTTTGAAAACGTGCTGCCTAATTGTAATCATCGATTATGTGTTAAGCACTTATAAACCAACTACAAGGCATATGGGTTTAAAGGGAAATGATTAAAGGATGCCTTGTGGAATGCTGCCAAGGCAACAACCCTTGCTGATTTTAGAGAGAGTATGGCTGAGGTGAATAGGCTAAATGAAGAAGCTTATAAATGGTTGGAGAATAGACCAGCCTTGCATTGGAGTAGGTCACACTTTAGACACACACTCAGTGTGACATTCTCTTAAACAAACTATGTGAGAGCTTCAATTCTTTTATCCTTAGGTCTAGGGACAAGCCTATTATTACCATGTTGGAAACTATAAGAGTTTATTGATGAAGAGGATATGATTGAGAAGAGATGCAATGAGGAATGATAAAGGAACTATCTGCCCAAAAATCGAGAAGAAGTTTGAGGAGTACAAACTGAAAAACTCACACAATATAGCTACATGGTTTGGAGGAGAAAATTTTGAAGTGGATGAAGGCAGAGGCAATATATTTGTGGTGGATTTGAATGGGTGCACTTGCTCATGTAGAAGATGGGATTTGATAGGCTTTCCTTGCATACATGGTTGCTTGGCCATCTATTATGTAAGAAGACAGCCTGAGGAATTTGTTTCCTTTTGGTACAAGAAGGAGAAATACTTTAAAGCTTACGAAAACTTGATTCAACCTGTCCAAGGCATGAAATTTTGGGAGCCATCTAAAAAGAAATGCATTCTTCTTCCAACTTTTAAAAGGTAGTCGGGGAGACCAAAATAAAGGAGACATAGGGAAGGTGATGAAAATGAATTTAGGTTAAGCAAGAGAGGGCAAAAAAGTGTGAAGTATAGTGTTTGCAAGGCCTCAGGACACAACAAGGCCAGATGCCCTACCACTCATCCTCCTTCAGCTGTTAGAAAAGGAAGAAAAAGCAAGAAAAATGAGGTATAATTTTGATATTTTTTGTTGATTTTTCATTTCTTAAGTGAATTTATTATTTGTGAAGTGTAGTATCTGTCATTGCTAATGCTATATGGGTTCATTACTTAGGCCTCAACATCTAAGGCATCACAACCCTCTCAATCATCGCAGCCATGCACTTAGGAAGCTCCACAACCTTCATCTCAGCCAACTCAAGCCTCTCAAACCACTTCAAAGTCTATTGCAAGAGGTCAGAAAAGGAGGAGGAATGTTCCATGATGCTGCTTTAATGCTTTAGGTTGTTTAAGGATTCATTTTGTTATAGTTGAATATGCCCTTAGTTTTTTTGGAAACTTTCCGATAAATCTTTAGTGTTTTGGGTAGAGTTCAATTAGTTGTTAAAGTTGACCCATTAGTGTTTTGGACATATCTTTAGTGTTTTTGGAAGAACACATTGACCTATTAGTTGTAAAAGTTGTGGTATGTTGATACTTTTGTGTGAATTGGAGGATGTATATTGAACTTTGTTGTGAATTGAAAGTTGTTGACAATTGAACTTTGTTGGTAGTTTAAATGATGAATTTGCAGATTTAGAATTCAAAGTTTGTTTGGAATTGAATTCGCAGATTTAGAATAGAAAGTTGTTGTTTTTTCCTTATTTAATTTAATTTTTTTTTCAAAAAATTTTGGTGGGAAAAAAATGTAAAGTTTGTGGGAAAAAAATTTGGGCGGGAAATTTTTTTTTTTGAACCCGTAAATTTTTTTTTTTTTCACTCAACGCCACTTAAAAAAAATCCACGTGGACCCACATGGCATCCAATCATTGTCCACATGGGCGCCACGTCATAATTAACAGGAGACTTAACAGTTTGATTAACAGATGTACGAAACTGTCCCAAAATTTACAATTTAGGTATAACTCTGGGACGAAAAAAATTTGATGTATTAAATATTGAAAACCACGAAACATGAGGATATTGAATAAGGATTTACCCTAAAATTTATTTATACGTTAATAGTATTGTCTTAAATGTTATTCTTAAAACCCACGACAAAGCGCGGGCATTCATGATCTAATCACCCAAAGCCAAAACGTTCATTACAAAGAAGTTGTACGGTCATAATTCTTGTCTTTCATATTTGATCAATTTCAATTTATTATAGAAAATCATTGGTCGACAGAAACAAGATCCATTTGCTAGCGAAACGCCATCTGTACACATACTTAACCAACCGCAGATTATTCCGTTTTATCATCTTACGCAACAAGTCATTCCGTTTTATCATCTTACGCAACAAGTCACAAAGCATTCACCTCATTTTCTTCCGTAAGAAACCCGAAAACCCAATTACAAAACAAAATATCTCCGGCGACTCCGATGGACTCTACACCCTCCAGCAGCGAAGTATCATTCGAGTTCCCCACCCTCTTCCGAATCTATAAGGACGGCCGAACCGAGAGACTCATGGGCACCGAAACCGTCCCACCCTCCACCGACCCGACAACCGGGGTGCAATCCAAAGACATCGTCCTCTCGCCACAATCCGGGCTCTCTGCCCGCGTCTTTCTCCCCAAGCTCCCCGACCCGACCCGCAAACTCCCTCTCCTTATTTTCATCCACGGCGGCGCTTTCGTCATCGAGTCCCCCTACTCTCCTCTCTACCACAACCACGTCTCGTTACTGGCTTCCGAAGCGAACGTCGTGGCTTTGTCGGTGCACTACAGGCGGGCGCCGGAGCACCCACTCCCCGTTGCTTTTGAAGACTCCTGGGATGCAGTCCAATGGGCCGCGGCCCATTCCAATCGTAACGGGCCCGAGGCCTGGCTCAACGATCACGTTGACTTTGACCGTGTTTTTATAGGTGGCGACAGCGCTGGTGCCACTCTAACGCATCACGTGGTGCGCCAGGCCGGGCTCTACGGTTTGAGTGGCACCAGGATAGTGGGGATGATTTTGTTTCACCCCTTCTTCGTGAATGACAAGCCCGGTAAGTTGTTGGAGGTTATTTATCCGACATGTGGGGGGTCGGATGACGCGAGGGTGTGGCCGGGTAAGGATCCGAAATTGGGTGAGATTGGGTGTGGGAGGGTGTTGGTTTTCGTGGCTGAGAAGGATTTCTTGAGGGACAGGGGCTGGGCATACTACGAGGCATTGAAGAAGAGTGGGTATGGTGGGGTGGTTGAGATTGTGGAGAGTGAAGGGGAGGGCCACGTCTTTCATTTGTTTAACCCAAGTTGTGACAGAGCTGTGGACTTGGTGAGAAAGGTGGTTTTTTTCATAAATCAAGACTAATCGACGGCCCAAGTGTGAAGATATGGGATCTTATGGTGACAAAAACGGTCAGATGATGTATTTTTTGTGTTATAACAAGAATTATCCATGGTATTATAAAATATAGATATACGAGCATGTATTATCCTCATACAGCAACCGTCAGATGATGCAATTTTTTCGTGTTATAATAAGCATTATCCATTGTATTGTAGACTAAAGGTATACATTATCCATTTTATTAGAACTAAAGTTATTGCTTTGAATTGCCAAACATGCCATGATTCCAACATAGTTTTGCTGCAAATGCACGTTACATCACACCCAAAAACGACCTCACAACTTTTTAAATCCAATAGAAAATCCCTCTTACTGAAAGTATCAGGACAATCACACTCACTTTTTCCTTGCAACTGCTTTGAAGGACCAAGTTGGGTGATGCAATCACACTCACTTATTAATGTCAGCAAGAAATCCAACTTCCAAACAAACAAAGCGTTACCCGCAAAAGGCGAGTTATTGAGATTCATAAAAAGAAAAATAAACAAAAACACAAAAACTAAAATCAAAATTACTTACAAGTAAACATATTGCATCTGATAAACACTGAATACAGTCCTTCAGACCTCTGATTCCAGACAGCCTTAATGCCCTTCCCTTTTTAAATAGAAAAAGGATAAATATTTAATGAACTCCAACAGAAAAGAGATATAAAATGTTCTAACCTGTTCCAAAACAATTTCGCGTATCTTCTTTGGGAATTTCTTACAAGACAATAACAAACTGTATAAAGTTTGAGCATCATCGTCGACATTCACATCCTTGTAACGTTTACATTGTTGGATTATGTGGCCAAGTGGCCATATCTTTATAATAAACAAACCAAAAAGAAGAAAACATCTTTCCTTCTTTGGGGGAGAAAAAAAGGGAAAAGATGTTTTGTTGTCTTCACCACCCGTGGGTGTTGGTTCAAAGAAAGAGAGAATTTGCTTTTTATAATGAGAGCTCATTCATTTTCGGTTTGGAAGAAAAACAAGGAGGAAGAAAGAGAGCTCATTTTTCTGCAGAGAGAAGGAAAGTTGCAGAGAGCCCAAAAGGAAGAAGAAGCTGCTGCTTCATTTGGTTAGTAATCATCCATCAAAGTAGTTGTTGTTGTAATAGCTTTGAGCTAGATGTATAGAGAAGAAATTATTCATTATATTTCCTTCTCTATTTGTTTCTTTGGTGTGTGAGAGCTATTGGGTGTATTGGGCTTTTGGGTTGTGAGATTGCCAACACTTTGTAAACTCCCATTTGGTTGATAGTGGATTATTGGGTGAGCTCCTACTGCTCCGAGGACGTACTCCAGTTACACTGACTGTGGAGGAACCTCGTTAAAATCTTGGTGTCTTTTATATTTTGTTCTTGCATTTCTATTTGATATATTTCCTGTGGGTTAGCTTGAGTTGGTTCCAAAAGATTTTGGTGCTTTCTTAGCACAACAATTGGTATCAGAGCACTGGTTGCTCTTGGGTACTGTCTAGTTGCCAAAGATGTCAGACGGGCAAGATGAGAATCCTTTTGGAAGCAGCTCCGGGTTTGCAAGAACTACGGTGCAAAATGCAAAATTCGAAGTGGAAAAGTTTGATGGCACAAACAACTTCGGGATGTGGCAATGTGAGGTTAAAGATGTGTTGGCTCAACAAGATCTTCTTGCCGCCTTGGGAGAGAAGCCTGAAGCTATGTCGAAACTGGAATGGGAGAAATTAAATTTGTGGGCTTGCTCTTCAATTCGGTTGTGCCTTGCAAAAACTCAGAAGTATTTTGTGATGCGGGAGACTTTGGCAAGTGTGTTGTGGCAAAAATTGGAAGACAAGTATATGACGAAGAGTGCAGAGAACCGGCTACACTTGAAGAAAAAGCTCTACCGCTTCCAATACAAAGAAGGTACAAAAATGATTAGACACCTTGATGCTTTTAATAAGTTGATTGCCGACTTGTTAAATTTAGATGAGGATATTAAGGATGAAGATAAGGCCTTAATATTGTTGAATTCCTTGCCGGACTCTTATGAGCATTTTGTTACCACTATTATGCATGGTAAAGAAACTGTGAAATTTGAAGATGTGTCAAATGCCTTGATGAATTATGAAATGAGGCATAGAGATAAAAATCATGATAGTACCTCTGAAGCTTTATTTGTTAGAGGTAGATCATCGGAGAGGAGATCCTCTTCTAGCAGGAAAAAATCACAGTCTCGACCTAGAGGAAACTCTAAAGGTAGAAAACCTTTGGAAAGGGATGAATGTGCCTTTTGTCGTAATAAGGGCCATTGGAAGAAAGATTGTCCTAGATTGAAGACCAAAGGCAAAGAAAGTTCTGAAGCTAATGTTGCTGAGGTTGAAACAGATTTTTCTGATTTTGCTTTAACCACTTCCTCATCATTTGATTGTGCTACTAAGTGGGTGTTGGATACGGGTTGTACTCATCATATGACTCCTCACAAGGATTGGTTTTCAAGCTTGAAAGAGTTTGATGGCGGTGTTGTGTTCATGGGAGATGACAATCCTTGCACAACAAAAGGGATTGGTACAGTCCGTTTGAAGTTGCATGATGGCATGGTTAAAGAGTTGACAGGTGTTCGGTATGTACCGAATTTGAAGAAAAATCTTATTTCTTTGGGAACTTTGGAAGCCAAGGGCTTCAGGTTTCATTCAGATGGGCAGACATTGAAGGTGACTTATGGTGCACTTGTTGTGATGAAAGCTCCTCGATGTGGCCATTTGTATTTATTGCAAGGAAGCACTGTGACAGGTGAAGCATCTGTAGTCTCAGAAAATATGGGCACATCCGATTCTGATACTACTAGACTGTGGCATATGAGATTAGGCCATGCCGGTGAGAAAGCTCTACAAGGGCTTGTGAAACAAGGTCTTCTAAAAGGTGCCACGACTTGTAAGCTTGATTTCTGTGAGCATTGTGTCTTGGGGAAGCAAACTAGAGTGAAGTTTGGTACTGCTGTACATCAGACGAAGGGCATTCTTGATTATGTGCATTCGGATGTTTGGGGTCCTACAAAGACTCCCTCTTTGAGTGGTAGACATTGGTTCGTGACCTTTGTTGATGATTATTCAAGAAGGTCTTGGGTCTACACTATGAAGCACAAGAGTGAGGTGTTGAGCATTTTCTTGGGTTGGAAGAAAATGGTTGAGAACCAGACTGGGAGAAAGATTAAGATTTTGAGATCGGATAATGGTGGTGAATACACATCCGACCCTTTCTTTAAAGTTTGCAAAGAGGAAGGGATTGTGAGACATTTTAGTGTCCGGGGAACTCCACAACAAAATGGAGTTGCAGAAAGATTGAATCGAACCTTGCTTGAGAAGGTTAGATGCATGTTGTCTCAGTCGGGTTTGAGCAAGTCATTTTGGGCAGAGGCAGTTACTTATGCATGTCACATCATCAACCGATTACCCTCAGCTGCTGTTCAGGGTAAGACGCCAATGGAGGTATGGACTGGAAGACCTTCTACTGATTATGATTATATTCGTATTTTTGGTTCACCTGCTTATTTTCATGTAACTGAAAATAAACTTGATCCTAGAGCCAAAAAGGCTATCTTTCTTGGTTTTAGTAGTGGTGTCAAAGGTTACAGGTTATGGTGCCCGAAGATGAAGAAACTTGTAATCAGCAGAGATGTGACATTTGATGAAGAAAATATGTTCAGAGACTCTGAAAAGAATGTGAAAGATGTCCAACAGGTGGAGCTTGAGAAAGTTGCCTCTAGTACTTCAAATCCTATTTCCGCTGATGTCGAAGCCACTACAAGTGAAGAAGTGGGAGACCATGAGGATGTTGAAGAAGTTGAACTTGAAGATTCTATTCAAGTTGAAGAGCAAGTTTCACCTCAAGAGTCTATTGCCAAGAACAGAGGAAAGAGAAATATTACCAAGCCAGCTCGGTATAGTGACTATGTTGCTTTTGCTCTTCCTATTATCACTGATGAGATTCCATCCAATTTTGAGGAAGCCATTGAGAGTGAGGAAAAGGAGAAGTGGTGCAATGCCATGGGTGATGAGATGAATTCTCTCTTGAAGAACAAGACTTGGGAGTTAGCTAAATTGCCTAAGGGTAAGAAAGCTATTGGTTGCAAATGGGTGTATGCCAAGAAGGAAGATGCTGATGAGAAAAGCAATGTGAGATTCAAAGCAAGATTAGTTGCTAAAGGGTATGCACAAAAGGAGGGCATTGACTACAACGAAATATTTTCTCCAGTTGTGAAGCACTCCTCAATTCGCATTATGTTAGCTCTTGTTGCACAATATGATCTTGAGCTTGTGCAACTCGATGTGAAGACGGCTTTCCTACATGGTGATTTGAATGAAGAGATCTATATGTGTCAACCGGATGGGTATAAAGTGAAAGGGAAAGAAAATTTGTTTTGCAAGTTGAAGAAATCACTTTATGGCTTGAAGCAATCTCCAAGACAATGGTATTTGAGGTTTGATAAATTTATGAGAGGCCAAAATTATTCTAGAAGTCAATATGATCATTGTGTGTACTTCAAGAAGTTGCAAGATGGGTCTTTCATTTATTTATTGATATATGTTGATGATATGTTGATTGCCTCAAAGAATGTCGAAGAGATTGAGAAATTGAAGAAGCAAATGAAGAATGAGTTCGAGATGAAGGATCTTGGTGAAGCAAAGAAGATCCTTGGCATGGAGATCACTAGAGACAGAGAAAAAGGTTTGGTATGCTTGAATCAAAGACAATACCTTGAGAAGTTGATTCGGAAGTTTGGAGTTCATGATTCAACCAAACCGGTTAGTACCCCTTTGGCTCCTCATTTTAAATTAAGTTCTCTACAGTGTCCTAAAACTGATAAAGAGAAGCTGCAAATGAAAGATATACCATATGCAAATTTGGTTGGTAGTTTGATGTATGCAATGGTATGCTCTAGACCGGATATTGCTCATGCAGTTGGCATGGTGAGTCGATATATGCATAATCCAGGTAAAGAGCATTGGCAAGCAGCTAAATGGATATTGAGATATCTCCATGGTACTCGAGACGTTGGTTTATGCTTTGAGAGAGATGACTCTGGTATTGGTCATTTTGCAGTTGGTTATGTTGATTCAGATTATGCAGGTGATCTGGATGGAAGGAAGTCTACTACAGGCTATGTGTTTACTATGGCTAAAGGGCCAGTTTGTTGGAGGTCCATTTTGCAGTCGTCTGTTGCTTTGTCTACTACAGAGGCTGAATATATGGCAGTTGCTGAAGCTATAAAGGAGGCCATTTGGATACATGGGCTGATTAGAGATTTGGGGGTTGATCAGAAGCAGGTGGAGGTGCATTGTGATAGTCAGAGTGCCATTTATTTGGCTAAGTATCAGGTTCATCATGCGAGGACCAAGCACATAGATGTGCGTTATCACTTTGTTCGTGAAGTTGTTGGTGAAGGAGAAATCATTCTCCAGAAGATTCCAACTAAAGACAACCCCGCTGATATGTTGACTAAGGTTGTTGGTGTAGCCAAGTTTGTTCATTGCTTGAACTTGGCTCACATTTTGCCTATATAAAGAAGGCGTTGAGCAGTAGGAGTTTTGGAGAATTGGCTCTGCATGAGTTGTTCTCTTGCTAGTGTTTGGGAGTGTTTTTTTGTGTCAATTGTGTTGGTTAGTTTATCATGGCGTTTTCGGAACTTGGCCAAGGTGGAGATTGTTGGATTATGTGGCCAAGTGGCCATATCTTTATAATAAACAAACCAAAAAGAAGAAAACATCTTTCCTTCTTTGGGGGAGAAAAAAAGGGAAAAGATGTTTTGTTGTCTTCACCACCCGTGGGTGTTGGTTCAAAGAAAGAGAGAATTTGCTTTTTATAATGAGAGCTCATTCATTTTCGGTTTGGAAGAAAAACAAGGAGGAAGAAAGAGAGCTCATTTTTCTGCAGAGAGAAGGAAAGTTGCAGAGAGCCCAAAAGGAAGAAGAAGCTGCTGCTTCATTTGGTTAGTAATCATCCATCAAAGTAGTTGTTGTTGTAATAGCTTTGAGCTAGATGTATAGAGAAGAAATTATTCATTATATTTCCTTCTCTATTTGTTTCTTTGGTGTGTGAGAGCTATTGGGTGTATTGGGCTTTTGGGTTGTGAGATTGCCAACACTTTGTAAACTCCCATTTGGTTGATAGTGGATTATTGGGTGAGCTCCTACTGCTCCGAGGACGTACTCCAGTTACACTGACTGTGGAGGAACCTCGTTAAAATCTTGGTGTCTTTTATATTTTGTTCTTGCATTTCTATTTGATATATTTCCTGTGGGTTAGCTTGAGTTGGTTCCAAAAGATTTTGGTGCTTTCTTAGCACAACATACATTCCATCTAGATATGGCATAAAAGTGAGATACCGCAGCATGTTCATTGATACAAAATTTTAAGATTATTTGAGATTTTGTGTTGACATTTGATGATTAGATGATGTTAAGTAAACACAATACGAAAAGTAAAGGAAACTCTCAGATGATACCTTAACCCACTGCTTCACCACAGCAATAGGTCCTGGCAGCCTCCTAAACAAGTTCGCAGAAATAGGCCAATTTTCAAAGCTCTCTAATAATGTTCTTTCCACATCATAACTGTGCAAGTCATTAAGAACATCCAAAGGAAAAGCACTTCTCGTACAGCACTCATTAAACAAAATCTACAATGGCATCTTCTGGCAGATCAACCTGGGACACCTTCTGTTTGTGTGCAAACATCTCACAAAGACGTTTAACACGAGTCCATGATGCCTTACAACGTAAGTTAAATGAATCTGATGCCTGAATCGGTACTTTACAAAGTTAACAAAAGAAAGGCCTCCAAAAGAATTATAAAGTACAAAAACGGTACAAAAGTGGTTTTATTGTTTCATAGGAAATTAGATTTCATTAAAAGAAAGGAGGCATGCAATCTAGTGGACAAACACATCCACTACCCCTAAAGAACTAAACACCTGCCTACACCAATAAATGAGCCAGATACAACTACAACATCCAAACAGAAATACACAGAACAATCAAACAGCTGCATTCCTATCCTATAAGATTGAAATAAAAAAGTTTCCCGTACAAAGTGATATTACAGGAACAAAAAGAAACATTAAAAAATAACAGAAAATTTCCTTGAATCTGGTTTAATTAGGACAAAAGTGAAACATATTTCAACAAAGCAAGAGCCTAGATGTATATAAAGCTAACTTATAAAAATAAAAAGTTCAGTAAATGAGAGATAAAGCAGTGCCTTGTCTGCAAATCTATCGAGTTCAAATGAAAGTACATATGCAGATAATCAACTAGAAGCTTGAATTATAGTAAGGAGTGATCCTATATTTCTATCACATCTGTTGTAAATTGATTAAATCCTTCTAGCTTTCTATATTTCTACTACCTATAATTACCAAACACAATGTAAAAGAAAAAAAAAAGACCAAAACTATCTAACATGGGACCTCAAACCATGCAGCGGGAATCATTTTTGGAACTAAAAACAAAATAGTTCTGATGAAATATAGAAGCAAACTAAACTACTAAAGCTAATGGTATAAAATGGTTGTAGAAAATACAACTTCAAACTAGAAATGGTTCAATGTTTAGAATGGATGTGTGGCAAGAATTTATTCAAGACATAAGAGCACTTACAGAGCCTAGTACAATGAAGAAAACAAGTAGAATATAATAGAACCCAACATTACTTTAGACTAAAAATAATGCTTCTCATTTACATCATATGCCATCCAGTCATAGATATATCATTCTGTAAAAGAATACCTCTTTTAGCTCCTTGTTTTGGTACAAATGTATCCCGGTATTGTACAGAGAGACATATGGATGCTTTAGACCATGAGGTTGAATCCAAGCACCGGTGATGATATTTTCAAGTATTTGCACTCTTGTGAAACAAGAAAAAGGCAAGCAAATTACCTAGTTTGCACATATAAAGATTGTGCTGTACAAGAGTCATAAGAAATAAATATTTCACTTATGAGAAAACAAATAACTCGGACCATTTCAGTATTATATCATAAGAATGACAACCTGCATGTTCAGCTTTGTTATGATGGCGAGGGTAAAAGCAGCCAGAGCAACATCAAGGGTGCTGTTTCCATCAAATCCATCTCTATCCACGTCATATGTACATCTGCACCTAGGCACAAACATATTTCAGATACATCTTATAACATCAACTGACTGTGATCTTGTGAGATGGTATTTAGGGAAAAGACTGAAGAAATTGTGGATTAAGAAGACCAGGCAACTTCAGTCATGAGTACATAATACTCAAAGAAATGAAAACACTGAAGCTTATCGTTGACTCACATTTGCAGAGAAAGAAAACAAAACTGATGGAATGTACCCTGGATATGGCACAATTCAGTAGAAACAGAAGCAGCTTCATTATTTGTAATAATCTGTTTCCTTCCTGAATTTACTACCTCTGTAAGCGGCCGGCATAAGAATTTCAATGCATTAAAATAAGACAGAAGATAGTTCTTTCTGTCCTGCATTTGAATCAAGTATTCCCCATTGTCCGAACTCAACTGTGAATTGGATAACAAAGGGTCGTCTGCAGTCAAATTGGAAAAAACTTCTCCATGAACCAAGCAAATCGGACAAACGATTCATTGCGTCCCCATCATCAAACAAAACTCTAACTGCACCTTCAAATGATTGAAGATGACTAATTTTTGACTTCATACTGCGATCAATAAAGTGCAATCCAGTGGCATAAACCCTCAGAATCAAATGAAAAGGTGCTCCAACCTGCACAAAAAAGGCTGTATTTTAAATTACAACACAAAATGCAAATACTGTAAACGAGTGCCAGTTTACTGAAATTTTTATGAGCAAACTACATAAATAAGACACCTGATGGAAATCACCTGCTAATTTATTTAAATGGGATCCAACAATACCGCAAAGGTTTGGGTTTGTAGTTTGACATTTCTTGGCACAATAAGCAATAATTTCAATAAACTCTTTTCCTGTATTTTCCACTTTAGCCTGCCAAAAGTTTACAGAAATGCAATGAGCAGCTGACTAATTCAATTCCATAAGTAATTATCTCCAAATGGTTCAAACGAACATAGCATCACCTCCAAAAGGAAAGAAATTGTATATAAGGTTCAAGGCAACATTTGTTATGAGGTGCTCAAATAAATAAAAAGTTTACATCAAGATGTAACTCAGTAAAAGAGACAATATAATGTACTAAAAGTCTATGCATATGAAATGGAAATTTCACTATAACATTGTAATGCGATGTTGACCCAAAAAAAAAAAAAAGCATTGTAATACAATTAAGAAACCAAGTATGCTCTGTCTTAACAAAACAATGGTAATCAAATCAGAGGAATAAAACATACCAAGTAGATACAACATATAAAAAATCTGCATGATCCGATGTCTAATTCCCAAGACATCATACATTTTCAAAAGGGGCAAAGCACTTTGAATCCAGAAGATATGGCAACCTTTTTAGCTTAATCATTGTATGGTATCTCGAAGTTCAAGAATTACAAATAAAAACATGCAATCATATTTCTGCCATTTAGTTGAAATAGAGGTCAACATTTCTAATACAAACTGGCTCAGCCTTCAAGTGAATACCTTGAAACTAAACATTGACATGGGCACTGATGATTACATCTTAGTCAAACCACATTCTTTAATCTTAAAATATACATTTAAAACTCAGTGTTACCTCACATTCGTGGACAAGGGAGTCCAACAAGCAAAATAAGATGCGAGAGAGCGTGAATCTGTCATCTCGAGACAAGAACAAAGATGAACACATCGTACGGGCAAACTGTATTAACAAAAGACAGTTACTGATTAGATACATGCATGAAATTTTTTATGAATCACAACTATAAAATCAAAACATAGGCTACCTTGAAGATTGTATCTTTTATTGATGACTTGACACACTCAGCCATGGTTACAAGGCAGAACTTTTGCACAAGATCCCCATTGAACGATAATAGCTCCCCAACTAAAAATTGAGTACACCTACTCAGGTAGACAACGAGATTCCTGTACAACTTCTCACATGTGCTTGCATCTAATACCCTGAGACATTTCAGATCAGGTACACCAATCGGTAAACTACATATCATAACCTTAAAATCATAAATAATGTTGTGCACGAAATGTTTATATGCCATGCATTATGTTTGCCGTTTGTTTATGCATTATTAGTAGCATATATATATCTGTATGTTGGTGCTGCGGACGCACAGGTAAGTGCCAGGTAAGTTATGGTTATATTCATGTTCAGTAGTGATTTGAGATGCATAGAGAGCTCAAAACCTGCACCCCCAGTGTTAGTGCTCCCGCCCAGAGTTAGGCACAGTCCTTCACGTGATGTTCACCTCCCGCACCACACGCTCATCTTAGATCCAAGTTAGGTGCACAGACCTGTTGTACAGACTACTTTAGGTGGTTCCGACTCGTAGGTGACTCGCGATTATTCGCTCAGCCTTCATGTGATCGTAGCACTCGAGCGTACTTATTATACACCCAGTCCTGTCGTACAGACCACTTTAGGGGTTCCGACTCGTGTGCAGGTACAGTTAGTGAGATGGAGATCTGAGCTCTAGATTCAACCGTACAGGTCACGTTAGGTGACTCCGGCTGACAGATTCATGGCATTGATTTTGACATTTTCCTGAGCACTTGCATTTATTCGAGGCATTTGGCATGGCATATTTCCGAGCATGACTTATATATATGCATATTCTATTTTTCTGGAAAGTATACAGGTTTTACGGCGAGGGATTAGAACCTTGTTTATGAAATGGTTTTTGAAAAGCTTTGTTTTTGCCCACTCACACTTTTTGTTTTGCGCCACTCCAGGTTCTAGTTGGCTAGCACTTTTGGTGGCTCCCCAAAGGATTTCCCCGGCATATCTGACAGATTACCATCAGTATAGGACCACCTTTGGGTGTGTTTTTATAGTGTTATTTCTCCTGGACTGCATTAGGTCTTCAAGCTCTGAACTTTGTTTTTCACACTTACGCTTGCACATGTATGTTCTTACTTTGTGTAAAGCTGGTTTTTAAATATTTCGTACTTTTATTATTATTTTATTAGTTTCCGCACTGTGCACATGGTTACGTCACTTCCACGTGACGGCCAACATGCCCTGATCTTGATCGGGGTGTGTCACCCAAGTATGTTAACATATGTTAATAAATGCATTCCTCATTCCACACCTCTATCCTCGTTAATTCGTAGTTCAAAATACATAGACCTCACACATCCCGTATATAATATGCTTATACTACTCGTCCTTATGTGAATTAACACCCATCAATTCTACGTAAGTGGTTGAATTCTACGTTTCCATTCATCACGACGCAAGCCCATATAAACCACATGACTCATATATATATCGATCCCTTTCAGTTTAACTGCATGATATATATCAATCAATTATTACAATAATACCAACAAGAAGTTCATGTGATCTCATGCATATTATCCAAGCAATTAAAGCGATTGAATGAAAGCTAAACATTCGTTTCAGATTAATGATTCCGATTATCCAAACAAATATCAAGATGTAAGTTCACAAATATTAATAAGCACAGGTTACATCATGCGGGTGGACGTGATCTAAATAGTAGATACAATAAAGCTGCTCCTTATTTAGGAGTAATAGGCAGCTGCACAGTTTACCGGCATGCGGTGCAGCCGCCGTAGTAATGATATTATATAACTCATTTAAAGAAAGGAAAGGCGTCCATTCCATTTTTCTTAATCAAGGGGAAAGCATTTTTATTTTTCACCATACCTGCACTGGTCATCACCACCACCGCAGGCTTACCCTTGTAATTCCACTTCTCTTTCATGTACTTGATGCCTGGTTTGGTTGGAAAACACTTCAATGTGTACCACGGCATCTTCAACCTCGACATCTCAAGTTGTTTTTCTTTGTCTTGGTTCCACTGCTCCACAACGGGAACCCAGACAATCCGATACGATGGGTATCTTCTTATTCCCTCATAAACTGGTTTCAGATATGAAATGTAACAATCTTCAATGCCTACATCGGAGAGTAACAAAAACATATCCTTCCACTTCAGCTCATTGTCGATATTAACCTGTTTGAAAGAAAATTCCAGCACAGTTAATGAATAAATTGTGACGAGATTCTTTAACTTTTAACGCCAAATCCGACCAGCTGGATAATTTGATAATTTTTAATGCCAAATCGTAGTTAGACTGTTAATATAGAATGAGAGCAAACCTGCTTGTTAGAACCATCAAGAAGGACAGGCGTCGCATCAGTATTAGTGAATGGCTGAGGACGAGTTAAACTCTTCAACACCACCACAGCTTCAGCAAGCGTTCGAGACAAGCCTTTGGCACGGCACTCCCCTGGTTAAAATAATTATAAAAAGGAGAAACAAAATCATTAGATTTAGCATTGCCAACATAATTTTATGTGCTCTTCCTATTGAATTAAATGGTCCACTAGTAACCCACGTGCTTCTGGTATTTCAGCGAAAAGCAAAGCGATTGCCGCAGCAGTCGTTCCAAACCAGGCAGAGTGCTCCTCCTCCTCCCCTGGTTAAGATAATTATAAAAAGGAGAAACAAAATCATTAGATTTAGCATTGCCAACATAATTTTATGTGATCTTCCTATTGAATTAAATGGTCCACTAGTAACCCACGTATTTCTTTTTGTATTTCAACGTTAAGCAAAGCGATTGCCTCCGTTGCTTGTGTCCGAATCAAGTCGATTATGTTTCCGATTGCCACCGTTCCTTTCCGGTTCATCACCACCACCATGGGATTACCTTTGAAGTTCCACCGCTGCTCAAGGTACCCAATCACCGTGCGCGAAAAATATTGCACCGCGTACCATGGCATCTTAGACCTCCACTCCTTAAACTGCTCTTTTCCTCCTCCCGTCCAGTCCTCAACGACAGGGATCCACACAATCACACACTTGTTATGCTTTTCGATTCCCTCGTACACTTCTTTGAGACATGAAATATCTTGATCAGAAACATTGTCCAGGCTTGAAATGTAAAATAACACCCACTTCCCCTCTAGCACATTGATGTTAAAAACCTGTACGTGAAAAATAGATCAAAGAAGATAACTACAATTAAATAAGTTTCTGAGTAGTAATACAGATACGAAGAAAATCAATGTGCTAAGGGACCAAACCTCCTTGTTAGTGGGATTAACACTGATGATGGGAGGCTGCGGATACGCTTTATGCTTGAAAAGAACCAGCCTTTGGAAAACCTCGGTAATTTTAGGAGGGGCAGTGCATACAAGTTTCCAAAGCTCTTTCTTGGCCCTTACCTCCTCTGTATTAATTAGAAGAGAAAAAAAAAAAATTCAACAATATTGGACTAATGGCAAATGCAATATATATTGTCCCTCGGGAGTCATATCATGCATCCACAACCGACCTTTTTCTTGTTGGCAGATTGTAAGCTGTCCCTCAAACTTGTTGAGGATGAAGCCCATTTTGTGAGAAAAATGGGATAGATCATATGACTTAATGTCCCTGAAATAATTTAAGAGCAAATCAAATGATAGTCAGATATAAATAGCAAATTTAGAATATACCAAACATTAAAGACGTTTGAACTGCAAGAAATCTGCCAGTTTTAAATTTGGATTATAGCAAATTTGACTTGATGTCCCCGAAAGTTTGGATTGCAAGAAATCTGCCAGTTTTAAATTTAAAGTCCAACTGCTATTGCATGCACCATATTAGTTTCCTAATTGAAGGGCTTAAATTGCTTTTAGCTAGTTGTCTTTGTTTTGTAGTGAAGTAGAAGAAGATTGTACAAACATCCAATGTTTGAATCAATGAAAATATCTTGCAGAGCTCCCGCAATTCTCTCTGAAATTCTCTGTGTTGTTCTTCATTCCTTGTTCTTAGAAATTACATCACAAAAACACTGTCAAATATAGATTTTAACAAAAGAACCCTTTTAGTTATTATATATGTACACACGCGCGCGTATACGTAGTTGGCAAGAAGAATTGTTTTTGTTTTCTTTTATCAAATCTTAATAGAAAAATTAGTACTAGAACTTACTCATCACTGGTAAGAAGAGAGAGCTCAGTTGCGCAAGCTACAAGAGTTATGATTGACCAGTAGGCATAAAATGGGGTATCCATAATTACCCTCGCCAATTTTGGTTCACTGTCTCGATCACCAGAAATTAGTCTCTCCAACTCAAGGATGTGCTCAATCACTTGTAATGCTTGATTGACCAGATTGTTAAGCTCAACTACTGCATCTTGGCGTTTCAGCGATGTCGATTTCTTGGAAAGTTGGCCGGAACATTCTTCATATTCCAAAGCAAAAACGGCCAGGGCCAAGACTACATGTACTTCACATGGATAACTTGATAGTTTTGTAAGTATTTCTTCCGTACGTGATTCAAATGCATTTTCGTTACCTGGACTCTTACACGACATCTGAAATTGCATCATAGTGTTGTTAACAACATAAAACGGGACAATAGGATTTTAATCTTTGGATAAAACACTTTTCCATTGGAAGGTGCATCAATGAAGCTACGATTAAAAGTGCTAAAAAAATAAACTAAAAAAAATCTAATTAATTTAACATCACACTTCAATCAAAGATATTTGATAATGACAATATAATGTCTTAAACAAAAATTAAACAACATTTTCATTTTCACCAGTAATTACCAAAAGGATTACCAAATTAAGAACAAAAAGAAAATAGTATTCAGTTAATATGATGACCTTGCAGCCGAAGGAGTTAATAAGAGTGCAGAAGCTGGAGCTGGCTTTGGGTGTTTCAACATCATTAAATCCGCTGCCCTGCGACAAGACATGCAAAAGTGGTAATCATCTTTGGGTGTTTCAACTAATATCTAATTAATACTTAAAAACTCAGACATTACTGGTGCACTTCTTTAAACATTTGATCTGATTTTTTTTTAAATTTTTTTTCACAAATCAAGCAATCCTGGATTGATGTAACATTTTGGCTATTTTTGGGGTACCGCTGATCAATAAATCGAGTCAA
The DNA here is from genome assembly GCF_041283825.1 of Pyrus communis. Classification (NCBI taxonomy): domain Eukaryota; kingdom Viridiplantae; phylum Streptophyta; class Magnoliopsida; order Rosales; family Rosaceae; genus Pyrus; species Pyrus communis. The sequence continues at coordinate 1,525,438 of NC_142572.1, forward strand.
GTTTTCAAGTTTGCAATTAGAAGTTTGTCGATGGTATAATTCTCGTAACATAACAGTTAGAACGGGAAGAAACAAAAAACAGTCGTAAGGAACAAATATAAAAAGAAGGAAAAAAAAAGAGTTGTCGAGTACCCACCTCCACATTATCAATATTATTAAAAAAAAAAAAAAAAGAAAAAAAAAAGAAGAAGAAGAAGAAGAAGAAGAAGAAGAGCTAAATGAGCACTATTTTCTTACTGCTTAAAGTTCTTAAGAAGCAGCAGTATAAATACCTGCTCAATAATATTGTGTATGATCTTGGTCGAATCCTTAATGATTTTCTGACTAGTCGAGAAAATAGCATGAACATCAAAGCTGGCATGGCCCTCATCAGGAACACGGTAATTAACTGCAAAAATGAGCTTCATGATTTCGTTTTGAGACCTGTCGAAAAGGCTGATCCGTTCACTACCTTCACCTTCACCCTCACCCTCACCCTGATCACTAACCCCCATCTCCATGCGTTGCTCTTGCTCATCATCGGTTAGTAGTTGGACAGACAACTCCTCTGTCATGACCTCATTTTCTGGTAGGCTTTCCATGACCAACGAAGATGGACTTTTTTTTTTTTTATTCGGTCGAATGATCGAACCTTTTCAGATTAGTCTACGGTTTCTTGAATAAATAGGGAGCCCAAGAGAAAAACATAGACAATATTTCAAGAAACTCACGAGGGTCCAAATCAGGGTCTCCATCTCGCCTTATTAGAACGGTCAGACTCTAGTCGTCGGTTTACTGGAAGACTTTTCAAATGGATATTTAGGAAGGCGCAGACTCCGCGAACGTCCCGCGCCGCCTTATGCTAATAAAGGAAAGGAAGCATCAACCACATTCCTTTTTTTAAATATTTCAAGAAATGAAAAATACAAAAATACCCGAAGTCCAGCCCAAGAAACATTTTTTTTTTTTTAAAATGCTAGCCATACCCCTAACAATTATATTTATTAACATAGCCTAGCCCACACAACTTCAAAGAAATTAATATGTGCCATCAGCTGAACCCACTGATAGGATTTTTACCATACACGTAAAGAGGGTTAAAAACAGTTAGAATACTTGCAAGAGAAATAAGGTAATTATAGTATAGTCGGCTATAGCAAGATCATCCAATCGAAGTCCAAAACAGCTCCTTCCTACTCAATCTAACCTTCTTTGGTCAATTTTGGCAACTGGACATGAAGTCAATTTTGGCAACTGGACATGAAGTTATGAACTCGTGCCAGCATTATGGACTTTGCAAGTATCACAAGTTAAAAAAAAAAAAAAAACCCTAACATTATTTTTAGTTGAATGGAAGATGAAAGCTGGTATTGGCATGGGAGCCACAACTGAAAATTCAACTGAACAATGAGTCGATCAACATTTGGATATGAAATTTACGTTTAGGATAGTATTGGTAGGTAAGGATAGTTAAAGAAATAAATTAAAAGCAAAGTCGTGACTCGTGTCTCTCATGAATCCATGACTCGTAATCGCAAGGTCTCCCTAGTCAATCAGTACTATAATAATGTCAAAACTTGAGCAAAGCAGTAGAGGAAACTCAAAAGCCCAAACAACCTTCGCCGAGAATGATTATGGTAGTTCAGCACATTCCAAGCGAGCTCGAGGTTCCGTGATCTGCTGCCTGGTTTGCGTTTCTGAGGACCCAATCGAACTTGTAAGTCTATGACAATGAAACTCAAGAACTTTCTGTAGCTTAATCATTATGATAAGTTGCTAAATGTTGATTATTTTTCAGTCTTAGTTTCAAATGAAACGTGTTGCTGCAAATTAGTTAGAACAGATCCTTGTTTAGCTTAGTCCCTGAGTTTACAAGCAAGTGTTGCTGATTGTTTGATCGTTTTCATTTTTTGTTTTCAATTTCTTAAAAACTGAAAATTTGTTTTGTGAAAACTAAAAAATAAAAACAAAATGTTTTTCAAACGGCCACTAAATAAAATGAACTCATATGTGTCATATGTGGACACCATATCTATGATCTATTCCACTTGATATTCAACCATGTACGATCTGCTGTTGTGGCTTTTAATTATATATGATTGAAATAAATTAATGTTTTAATTATATTAATCTCAAAAGAAATCATAATATAAAAAATTATTTAATTAGATTAAAATTGAAATATTCGAACAAATGTATGTAAAATATCCTAAACTAACTACTCATGGGGTGACTACTGGGATGGCGGCTAAAGGTCGCTCGGAGGATCGGGGAGGCGAATGCTAGAGGCTACCATTGCCTGCACCATCTCTCACGTGCACTACGAAAGTCATCCTCCCATTGGCGCTCAGCTGCTTCCCAAGCTTCAGCTCGTTGGTGCATCGACTCTAACTCCATCTCCAACTACTGCAGTCTAGAAGTTGTAATGCCTGTAGGTTGAGAGGTAGATGAAGAAGATCCCTCGAGGTCCTGAACCTAACCCTCTCCTAGGTCGCAGATCTCTCGACCTTTTCGCTGCCCAACCCCATCCATCAACAACTGTAAAGACACATCTGGATCAGGCGTTAGCCGTTCCTTATGTAAAAAAATTAAAAAAATTAAAAAAATTAAAAAAATTAAAAAAAAAACCTAACTAACAAACAAACCAATTAAGATTATCAATCAAAATTTTAAAATTTTTAAGTGTTGAAATTTGAAATTAAAATTTTTGAACGGAATACTTACATAATTGTCGTCAGCCACTTGGTTGCCATAATTGTCCAGCGTATCCCCCCATGAGTCATTTCAGGAAAAGCGAACTCTTCGCACGCTGTTCCTTGACTCGAAAAGTAAAGGGCTGTGCACCAAAGTTATGGATGTATTGCTTCGCTTTTGGGTTACCTTTATTTGCCGTCAATTTCAGCAGAAAAAGGCACAAGTCTAGTACTATTTATGCAGCTTGTACTTCCACTCCTTGAACTGATCAATCGACACTTGGGTTATGTACACGGACATACCAAGCTCTTCTATGTTGATCTCAAAGTTGACCTGAAATAGATAAAAAAAAATGTTAGTTTAAAAATACACAATAAAAAATTAATAAAAAACTATTTTTATTTTATTTTATAAAAGCACACTTACTGAGATCTCTATCATCATCGCCTTTTTCACCTCTAAGGTGAGCTTCTTCTATGTAGGGGCTTTCATTAGGCACTTGGTGCGGACAATGGCTCTCATTTCATGAGTCAACAGGCTATTGACTTCGGCTGTGGATACGCTTGGTAGATTGGGCCTTCTGAACTGATGAAACTTATGATGTGGTTGACTCGGCAGTAACCACCTAGTTACCGCTGGTCCTTTCCAGTGGAATATCCATCATCTCTACCGCTTGGGTACCAAAGGCAGAGCAGCTGCCACTGGCAATCCACCACGATGACATCTGTGGAAAAAAATCACAAGGTATTGATTGTTTTGTAGGTACAAATTGGTCAAGACAAAAGGTGGCGAATTTCTGCTACCACACCTCTTTCGATTGTCGATGTCGCAAAATTGTCCAAATGGCTTGCCAGCCAAGGAAACAGTGTAGATATCAAACGTGACATCTAGAAAATAATATTTTCTGCTACAACTAACAAAATTAATTAATTAATTACACAATTAAACAAAAAAACTTAAATTAATTGGGAGAGGGAGAGTGAGATGTGTGATGAGTCAGGTGTGAGATGGGCATGAGTGAGAAAAAGAGCAAAAATATAGAGCAGAGAAGAGAGTTGGGAAAGAAGAAAGGAGAAGGAAAAGGAAATGGAGAAGGTCACATGACTTGTTTTAATGAATTGGGTTTATTTCGTTGGCACAGTAGCCAATATCATCAAGCAAAGGGGTGTCGATAGGGTTTAGGATAGGTCATCGTGGATCTTTGCTTGATGACCCATATATTAGCCCGACCAATATTTTGACGAACAAAGTTACTTCTGCCAACATACTTGTTTTTCTGTTGGGCAAAAGGTGGCATAATACGCACCAATTTTTTCCTTTGTTGCAAAAACATTACCTATGTAAATTTTGCGTCACCCAAAGTCTCTGGAAAAAACCAAAACCTTGATCACTTTTTGCCCACCCCAAATTTTTTTACTTCGTGAAATAAAGTAACTTTCCCAACGAAATTTGGTGCGTCGGGCAAATGGTAATTTTTGGTAGTGATAGTTTGCATAGAAGAATTGTAGCCTTCTTTTCCCTTTTTTTTTTTTATGTTTAAGTTAAAATATTAATTTGACATTTTCTATTTATTTATAAAAAAAAGTTTAAGTAATTAGCAACGAGGGTAAATTTGTCCTTGAAGGGTTTATGTGAAAATGAATTAAAATCTTAGGAGATGTTAATGCAAGTTTATAAATCTAAACGGGTTTTGTGAAAACATAGAAATCTTCAAAGGATGTTTGTGTAATTACCCCTTTAGGTTTACTGGTCTCTGTGGGTTTTTACGTAAAATGGTAAAATGGATGATCGAGTCGAAATGCAAAAAGTAAACAAACTAATCATTTGACAACTCATCTGTTTGGTTTTTTAACTATTCCTTTGGTCATCAAAATTGTTCCTGACATCCACTTCCGTTAGTGTGCAGATTTTACACTTGTGTGTGATCCACAAAACTAATCAAACGATGCCACGTGGAATAAAGAAAAAAAATTCTTAAAAATAGTTACCTTAAAGATTTAAATAAAAGGGGTCGGTGGGGAACGGGAAAATCTGGGGTGGGTCGATGGCAGGACAGCCGGAGAGGAGGGAGAGTGAGAGAGAGAGGGTCGGGGAAATGTGATTGAAAACCAATTGAGCATGGGTAACTTCAGCACAGGCGTTCATGTGCAGCATTGTCCGCGAGGTGGGATATGGTCAAGGTTTTAAGTGGTCTTCTTAATACATGGGGTATTATTGGTTGGGGAAGGGGGTGGGTCTGCTGGTGGTTTACATATCGGAAGAATGTCATGTTAATCTCCTTAATTCTACAGTTAACTTGATTTGTTTTCAGCGTTTCAGGACCACGAACAAATTAATTAGATTGGAATCATAAGTAATCGCTATGGACATAGACATTTTACTTGAAGCGTCGAAGGACACCTCGACGCCAAAGCTTCCCAGGTGCATCTTCAGAGTTCCTGAAGTTCTCCGCAGACATAACGTACTGGCATACGCACCTGACATTGTCTCAATCGGACCCTATCATCCACGAGACAATGTACAATTTCAAGCAATGGAAAATCTGAAATACGAGTATTTGCGTGACCTCCTCTTACACATGGATAGGTCACACGACAGGGATATGAAGACTTTTATGCGCATCCGTTTGAAACTCTGATGAAAATGGAGTTTCTCCACATGATGATACTTGATGGTTGCTTCCTAGTACAAATATTTAGGAAGTTTGTGAATAAGGAACAGAGGGACATTAATGACCCTGTATTCAACATGGATTGCATGTTCCAGTACATATGCCATGACCTTTTGCTCTTAGAAAATCAGATTCCTTGGTTTGTCCTCCAGTACATATATGAGCTCACCGTGAAGTATTACCAGAACCCTGAGCCCTGCCTCTCGGTACTCATCCTCACCAAGCTCAGCTCACAACCACAACTGTCCCATAACTGCCGGTGGTTTCTGGATCATCTACGAGGAAATAACTACAAAGAGGATGAAAGTGTGCTCCACATTCTCGATCTCATAAGAACTTCCATAGTTTCCTTATTCACTGAACGCTATGAGAAACCTTTCCACGATGCAAATATACAATTGATAGCTTCAGCAAGGATTGTCCCCTTGATGTCTCCCCTTTTCTTTCTTAGCCGAAAGTGGCCAAGTTGGCCGCCATCCAACATGGTTTCTACTTAGTCAACATGTTTGACTTTTTCTAATCTAATAACTGTAATAAATTTGATTTTTTCTATTTATTTATAATTAATTAGCAATGAGGGTAAACTTGTCCTTGAAGGGTTTTTGTGAAAATGAATTAAAATCTTTTTTTTGTTGGGGGGGTAATTAATGTAAGTTTATAAATCTGAACGAGTTTTGTGAAAACATAGAAGTCTTCAAATATTTAAATAAAAAAAGTCGATGGGGAATAGGATAATCTGGGGTGGGTCGAGGGTTGGGGAAATCTGATTGAATACCGGTTGAGCATTGGTAACTTCAGCACAGGTGTTCATGTGTAGCATTGTCCGCGAGGTGCGATATGGTCAAGGTTTTAAGTTGTCATCTTAATACATGGGGTGGGCGTGGGGCTTGAATCTGTGTAAGGAATTGTGGCTGGTGGTTTACAGATCGGAATTTTGATGACAAAAACTATAATTAAAGGACCGAGTTTGAAACATAAAAAGATCAAACTGATGAGTTGTCAAAAAATAGAAGATCTTTTGTGATTTAATAAAAAAAAAAAGTCCAAAAAAAGAAAGCATTTTACTTTTAAGTCCACATGATGTGTTGACCCAAAAAAAAGGCCATGCAGCTTTTGGTTGCAAACTGAATTTTGCGAGAAAATAAAAATAAATAATTTTTTTTTTTTTTTTATATACTAAAGCCCAGTTTTGGGTTACTGTTCATCTATAATGTCTGGACGAAAATGCCCCCAAAATGATGCTCTTAATGTTACTTTTCCCCACTTTTGCACAGAAAAATGGCGATTTTGCCCATTGTCCACACCTGTCGATCATCTTTCCTGCTCGACTTCTCTGCTTTTTGTTTTTCTGATTTCCATCTCTCTTTCTCTCTCTCTCTCTCGCACTCCCTTTTTTCCTTCTCCAGCCTTTGCATATTTCTGGTCTCCGCACAGCAAACAGTTGCAGCAGCTGTGACTTCTATTTCTTTTTTCTCTCTTGAAAATGGTATGAACTCTGATCACTCTGTCTCGATCAAATCTCACAAAGTTTTCAGCTTTTTCCGATTTTAATTTCTGGGTTACTGTTCTTTGATAACTTCCTCATCTGGGCAATCTCCAATTTTCATTTGTATTTTCATCTGGGAGGAGTTCTTGAATGCTAATTAATCAATGTTAGTAGATTGTTACTTATTAACTTGATGTTTAAGCATGGACATTTGTGAATTTCCAGGTTTACAGTTTTGTAGATTTTGTTTTGCTGTCAGTTGTGGTGCTTTGTTGGGGCTTTCCCGGCTAAAAGAGTACTTTGTGTTTTGGTTGCTCAATTAATAAATCTGAGATTTGCTAGCACCTGTGATGCTGCTGTTATATTTTGGGTACGTTTTTTGTCCTCCTGCTTTTTTCCAGTTTGCAGATGAATTGATAATTGTTGGATTAAATGGATTTGTATTTTTTGGGAAGAAATGAGAAGAAGAAGAAGAAATTGAAAGGGTAAAGCTTCATACTTTAGTATGAAGAAGGAGAAAATTACTTGGTAAAGATTTGAGCTTTAGCTACTGCATGCAGATTCAGCTTTCCTTTGCATTTGAATGAATTGGAAACTGAGTGGAAAATGTTGAGAGAGAGAGAGAGAGAGAGTTGTGTTGGGATTTTGGTGGTAAGCTAGCTGCCTTAAGCTCGCACAGGAAAACCCAGCAGCATGTAGATAAGTAGACTGAGTTGGCCTTTTGAATAAGTTTGAAATGAGTTGGAAACTGAGTAGAAAAATGTTAGAGAGAGAAACAGAGAATGTGATTTGATAATTGGTAATATGATCAATCCTTGGGGACATATATATTATATCAAATTAGATTAGAATTTTTTGATTAAATTAGATTAAAATTTGATCATATAAAGTAAAATAATTTATACATATTGGAAATAGGCATTAAAAAGTTTAAGTCTCACATTACATGGATTAGAATGACTCTTCTAGCTGCTTAAATGCTTTTTGCTGAAGAGTGTTTTGTGTTTCTACTGCCGATAACCAAATGTTGTAAGGTATACCTTAATATATATTCTATGCTGGTAAACAAAGAGGTTTTTCGTTAGAAATATTTGTTGCTGTTTTCGAGTTGCTCCATTTCTTTCAAAGTTTATTTCCTTAAAGGAATTAAGGTGTATGAAACAGCAAGTTATTATGGTTCTGATGCTTCTAAAATTTATGATTACAGGCTTCATTTGGCTGTTTGTTTTGCAGGTTTCTTTTTTGCACAGTAAAGGACATATGCAACACCTTCCACGATTTTAGAACACTTGAAGGTGAGACCTAAGAAATAAAATAGCGGTTTGAAAAGTTGTGATGGCATGCTAATTTCCCTTTTTGTGAACTGATTTTAAAGCACATTTACTTATTTATTTTTCCATATTTTGTTTACATTTGATTTATGATAGATTACGCACATACTTAACAAGTTTGCATAAATTTAATGCCTTAAGCTTACACCTTACCAAATACCTATGAAATCTGCAATATTATCTAATTGAATTGGTTAGTTTTGATTTGCATTTTGTTAATTTATATATTTGTAATAGTTGACTGTGTTGAAATTTTAGTGTATCACTTTCTGTCAACACTCTGCTTCTTTTTCATATTATATTTTCTGTGTTTAAATAGCATGAACATACTAAAAACCTGTTAATTACAAACTATCCATTACAAGTTTGTACTGCCTGTTTTCTTCTTTTACGTTCAGTAGTTTTAAGACCCGCAACAACGCGCGGGCACTATTGCTAGTAAAGAAATAAAACCAAGTCATGTTCAACTTCCCGGTTCAAGGTACAACTGCCCTCAAGCTCAAGGCGCAAACTGTATCTCTCTAATCCTTCTTCGCTTTGTATTCAATTTTCAGATACATTAGTTGGAAGTATTTTCAGTTTTATATCATTATGTTCGGAAGAATGTCATGTTAATCTCCTTAATTCTACAGTTAACTTGATTTGTTTACAGCGTTTCAGGACCACGAACAAATTAATTGGATTGGAATCATAAGTAATCGCTATGGACATAGACATTTTACTTGAAGCGTCGAAGAACACCTCGACGCCAAAGCTTCCCAGGTGCATCTTCAGAGTTCCTGAAGTTCTCCGCAGACATAACGTACTGGCATACACACCTGACATTGTCTCAATCGGACCCTATCATCCACGAGGCAATCTACAATTTCAAGCTATGGAAAATCTGAAATACGAGTATTTGCGTGACCTCCTCTTACACATGGATAGGTCACACGACAGGGATATGAAGTTAGAAGCATCGATCAATAAACTCATCGATTACATTTTAGTTCACACGAAAGTACAAGCCATGGCTGAGTTTGAGAGAAAAGCTCGTGATTTTTATGCTCATCCGTTTGATCCTCTGATGAAAATGGAGTTTATCCACATGATGATACTTGATGGTTGCTTCCTAGTACAAATATTTAGGAAGTTTGTGAATAAGGAACAGAGGGACATTAATGACCCATTATTCAACATGGATTGCATGTTCCAGTACATATGCCATGACCTTTTGCTCTTAGAAAATCAGATTCCTTGGCTTGTCCTCAAGTACATATATGAGCTCACCGTGAAGTATTACCAGAACCCTGAGCCCTGCCTCTCGGTACTCATCCTCACCGCGCTCAGCTCACAACCACAACTGTCCCATAACTGCCGGTGGTATCTGGATCATCTAAGAGGAAATAATTACAAAGAGGATGAAAGTGTGCTCCACATTCTCGATCTCATAAGAACTTCCATAGTTTTCTCGTTCACTGAACGCTATCAAGATGAGAAACCTTTCCACGATGCAAAGATACAACTGATAGCTTCAGCAACTGCCCTTTCTGAGGCCGGCATTAGATTCAAAATGAGCTCCGATGAATGTAACAGCATAATGAACATAGAATGCGAGAATGGGGTTATTATGATTCCGCATCTAGATATTGGAGAGTTAACTGAATCGATATTCAGGAACCTGATCGCCTTGGAGCAGTGCTGTTATGGTCGTTCGCATAAAATCACATCGTATGCCGTTCTGATGGATAACCTCCTCGGTTCTAGCAACGATATTAAATTTCTCTGCGACATGGGAATTATAGGTAACTGGCTGAGCGCTGAAAATGGTTCTGAGTTCTTCAGCAAGCTTTACTGCGACACGGTGCTTACTTATTTCTACTATGATGGACTCTGTACTCGAGTGAAGAAACACCAAACTGCATCGAGGAGGTGGCGAGAAATATTCAAGCGTAACTATTGGTCAGATCCATGGAAAGCCACCTCCTGGGCTGTAGCAAGTATCCTTCTGATTCTCACCATAGTGCAGACTGCATACACCATTAGGCAATACTATTCTCCTCCGGCATGAAGTTTTTTATTAGTTAAATCTGTGGCTTGTAAGCATGTAATTCATTTTAATTTTACAAATTTCTTTTCTTTTTTTTTTTTTTGGTATGACAATATATTTTAATTTTTGTTTTCGGGTATAACAATATCAACTCGTATTTTTTTTAGTATAAAAATGTGTTGTAAAGCTAAGATTGTTTTTTAAGAAACAAATAACACAATAATTTGTCATCCACCTTACTACATCTGTCCCTGGAATCTTAAGAAGTATTATAATCTCGTTCCAAAGAGCAATTGGGCAAAACCTATATTGGCTAGAAATTCATAACATGCAAAATTGATTTTCTTTTTCAACATATGCATTTCTATTTCTGTTTTTGCAACTGCAGTCAAATCCAACCATCAGATTTGGCCTAAAAAATAATCAGTTAATTGTACTTTAAGAAAAGAAAAAAAGATTCGCGCTTAAATAAAATAGTTTGAACCGAACCATGCCAATCAATTCATTTGTTATGCCAAATTTTGATACACGAAAAGTTTAGTATGGTAATTGGTATGTGATTTTTGGTACAGTAAACGTATCAAAACCACCAAAACGATCTCTCATTTTATTGATTTTCGGTAAAAATGATTTTCAAATGAAAATTAAGTTTGAACGGTTTTGATTAAAAATGTATACGGTGAAAATATGTTATTCGCAATGATGAGTTTTGTGCATTTCCCTAATAGGGAATGCAAGTATTATTCATAAATAGGTTTTGGTCTTGGTATTAAGTAAATGAAAATGGGTCATTACATAATCAGAGAGTTGATAACTATCGCAGCGAGAAACAATTATATGGCAACCAAAAATTGGAAAATTTTCTCTGAGAGTTGCTGAAATCTAAAGGCCGGCCGTGTTTCGAATTCGATCGTTTTATTTTCTAATTAATAATTTGCCATCCCCTTGACTACATCTGTCCCTAGAATCTTAAGCAGTATTATAACCTCATAATATGCAAAAATGATTTTCTTTTTCAACATATGCATTTCTATTTCTGTTTTTGCAACTACAGTTCAATTTGTAACAACCCGTCCCTAATTTTGCGATTTTATCAATTTTAAAAGAGTGAATTAATTGACGAAAATGCCATAGAGGCAAGATTGTTGACTTTCTTTGACCATCATTTCCTGACGTGTATGAGCTATTATTCTACCATATTCTCGAAGTACTCGACGGTACGAAGGCATAGGCACAAGCAGAATAGAAATCGGAGCTACGATGGAGGTTTTATAGAACTACGAATCTGGAAAATACTTTTGTAAAAATTACTATTTTATATTTTATATATTTCTCATAAATATTATATTATTATATTGTTATTTTACTATTTTTCGGTAGGATATTTTTATTATTTTAATATATTTTTTAGGCCGGGGGACCTATACCACAACCAAACTCTCATCTCCTTTCTTGCCACGTGTCACTCATCCCAAAAAAATATTAGGATCTCTCTCTTCTCCCGACTTCCCTTTCTCCCTTCACTATCTCGGACTCCCTTAGCTCTCTGTCCATCTCTGCAAACACAGACACTGACGACTCTGGCCTTCCCCAACTCCGGTGAGCTGCACTACTCGATGACCCAAGCCGGCACCACCTTCGACGTTTTCTCCCCCAGGTCGAACCAGCACCACTTACTCTTCCGTTCTTGACGAAGGTAAGGTTCAAAAACCCTCAAGAACTTCATAGATCTTGTTTTGGAGTACAATTAGGCCAAATTTGAGAATTTTTAGTGATGTTTGAATGCATAACCAACTCGGGGAAACTAATTCTCAATTTTCTAGCGAGAGCCGCGATTCTTGCAGGCGATTTTCAGGCCTCTCCGGCCACCTATTTTACTTGGGCCAAAACCCAGATTCGGATCTGAACCCGGGATCTGGCCCCGCCCATTTCCAAAAAGAATTCAGAATATTCCTGGAATATCTCGAATATTCCTAATGTTAACTTTTTTGATATTTTCTCGGAAACCCTCCTAGGCTAATTTCGACATCTCGAGTCCATTTTTGACATCCATTTGGTGAAATTTCGAAGTTTTAACATAGTTCACCGGCTCGGCATCTTGGTTGACTTTTTGGTTGACCGTTGACTTTTTACGAAATTTGCCCGGTATCGTTCTTAGCATATTTCGACGCTCTAATTCTAAATCCGGCTCCGTTTTCCCAAATTTAATCATTTCAGTTGAGTTTTACTAATGATACCTAATATTATGCTTCGGTGCGATTACTATCGGAGACTCTAGTTTTTCTTGTCCGAACGGCTGCAACCTCACAAGTATCTATGAGTGAGTTTTTTCCTTTATATATATATATATATATATATATATATATATATTTGTATAGTTTCCGTATATACATCTAATAAAAAAATTTCTATGTGATGGCATAATTAAATTAATGTTTATAAGAAATGTCATAATGATGAGAATTAGGAAATCATTATAATCTTACGGGATGCACAGGTAAGTGTACCATAAAGGGATGCCTTAATTATATTTACGACCAATAATAGTGTTATATTGACTAGAATTATTGAATTACTGTGGCATGATCATATTTTAGGTTATTTGCTCATTGTATATTACAGTAGTGTTAGTACTCGCCCAGGTCAGGGCCAGGCTTTACGTGTATGTTCACACCACACGCTCACTTTGGATCCATTGTAGGTGCCAGTCCTGTCCTAGATTGCTATAGGCAATTCAGACTCGTATGTAATGCGCATAACGCGAGTTTTCATGTGATTGTAGTACTAGAGCGTAAATCATTATTACACCTAGTCTTGTTATTGTCAGAGTATCTTTGCATGAACTCGTGTGTCAGCATATGTTGATGAGCACTCGCTATTATATGTTTTTTTATGTGAGATTATGTGATATCGGTTGTTATGTGTTTATTTACGCAATATTGCAATGTATTGCATTCTTATGATATTGTTGGCTACAGTAAATATTTTCATGCTATATGTAGTATATATATTTGTAAACTATACTTGTTTCACGGCGAGGGGTTATTACGTTTTCAAAAAGGTTTTATGAAGTTTTATTTTAGGCCCACTCACCCTTATTTTTCGCCTCTCCAGATTTTAGTAGCAGAGCTTTTGTGCCGACAAGGATTCTTGGCAAAAGTTGGTATGGAAGAGTACCTTCGATAGTATAATTCTCATTCTACTTTTACTGTACTTTACTTATGCTTTGACATCACGTGTGAAATGGGTTCATTCCCGCTCACATGCGCACTCTTCTATTTAGGCACTTTTAGGTTTAAATTTACTCACATTTTCCACATCACTACACTTTATGGCTTCATCATCCTCTTGATGTCGGCCAGCACAACGCAATTCGAAGTCCAATTGGACATTCCGGGTTGGGATGTGTCAAAATCCAACTATCAGATTTGGCCTAAAAAGTAATCAATTAATTGGACTTTAAGAAAAGAAAAAAAAGATTTGCACTAAAATAAAATAGTTTGAACCATGCCAATCAATTCATTTGGTATGCCAAATTTTAATATACAAAAAGTTTGATATGGCAATTGATATGAGATTTTTGGTACAGTAAACGTATCAAAACCAAAAAAAAGATCTCTCATTTTATTAATTTTTTTGTAAGGATGATTTTCAAATGAAGATTATGTTTGAACGGTTTTGATTAAAGAATGTATATGGTGAACATACCATATTCGCAAGGGTGAGTTTTGTGGATTTCCCTCATAGGGGATGCAAGTATTATTCATAAATAGATTTTGATCTTGGTATTAAATGAAAATGGGTCATTAGATAATCAGAGAGTTGATAACTAACATAGGAGAAACGGATTAGCTAGGACCGATCATCGTCAACTCCTAGATTACAAGCTGAAGTCCACCAGCAATCCGAAGAATCCACCTGAAGACACAAAAAACTCTAAAGTTGAATTGACAATCACATGAATAGTGTTGAAATTCAGCCCTAAAAGTTGTTTATATAGTCTTAGCAAACACTAGCTACAAAAGGAAAATAAAATAGGAACAATTAAAATTATAAAGACTTCCTAAAATATAAAAAATACAGAAGAAATGTTTCTAGCAGAATGGTCCCAAGACCAATAATCCCGAAACTTAGGTGCAAGTTTTTGGTGAACAAGTCTTCTGAGACTAGAAACCTAGAGATTTGTCAAAACTGACTCTTCTTTCTTTTTGGCTTGTCAAGCTACCTGAAAAGTCCAGAATATTAACTTTCGTGATATGACAACAACAAATAATTTTCTAACCCTAAAATTTTCAATTCTCCAATCACTTTTCTTCATTGAATGTCGCTTTCTTGTTTTAATTTTATTACATCTTGTTAGGGCCCAAAAATTTACTAAGAAGCCACTTATATTTGGAAGCACAGTCATTATATATTTGTCACATAGCTTGAATTCATGCGTAGAGTGCAAAACAAGGGGTATGCAAATTCATAATCATGCCACAACAATAGAAATGAAAATTCAAACATTCGGAAAATCACGCTAAGCCCATGCAGCACGCATATTCATTATGCCAAGTCATATCGAAACAAGCTTATAATATTAATATATTAACGTTTTAACCAGATTCAAACCCAATTTGCCTAGATTCATGCATTGACAGAGCCCAACCTTAAGTCCCGCACCTTGTTTTAATGTGCATGAAGAAACTTACCATTTTAAGCTCGTGCAGGAAACCAAGGAAGAAAATGGAGTAGAAGCATAGCTAAAGATGGAGCTTTGTTATGGGATTTGGTGTAGGAAAGGAGAGATTTGGTGCATGAAAGGAGGGATTCTGGGCAGAGCTTTCAACCTAGCCTTCACGAGGCTGCCAACTCGCTCCAATTCTAACCCAAAGAAGTAAGGTGTAGTTGTGACGATGGAAAAGAGAAAGGAAAATGAAGACTTAAAAAACAAGAAGATGAGAGAACAAAAGGATTCTCCATATGAGATTTTGAGGAATTCATGCGCCTATAAAAACAAGTCCACCCCTAATAAATGAGCTGGGCAATATCCCATTTTCCCCCTAGCCCCCCAAAAATCCACTCTACCTTGTCCAATTAGTTGGCCCAAAGTGGATGCCAACTTTGAGCCTAGCACAAAATGGACTTAGCAAGAGACCGGCTTACATGATGCCAGACTAACGTCAGCCATATGCATTTCATTTTTTTTTTCACAGTTGGCGCATGGGCACGCGTTCATCAGAATCTTATCGTTGACCACGTGTCCACTTTTGGTTTGTTGGATTTCAACCTTTTGGAAACCCAAACGGTCCAGATCAATTAACTTAATAAAAAATTATAAAAATTGTTTAAAAATACAAAAAAAATAAAACGAATTTTTATTTTATATATATACACACACAGACACATAACCATCTTCCACAAGAATTGTACTTTCGGATAATGATATGTGGCATGACAAGATTGATAATGACACGTAGTGTGACAAGATTGATTAAAAATCATATCCGAAATTAAAAATAATTTATGAAAAAAATTAATAATATTTTAATACGAATTGAATAGGATATTCAGTTTAGGGGTGGAGATGTACTTGAACAATTACTATTTATTTGGGTGGATTGAATAGACTCTTGCCCAACTTGGTTTTTAAGGGTGGAATTGCTCTAAATTCAAGCCATCATCATGCTTGGAAGGCAGAACGCACCAAGCAAAGCAAGCAATCTATGGGTACTGGAAAACCCTAATTCATGAGCCTTAGCTTTTCCTTCATTCTACGCCTCCCTGGTCCTTCAAAATTACCAACACATTAGAAAACCTAATTAGCCACTCCAAAACTAGCATCCATCAATGATATCTCTCTCACACTAAACTAGAAAGTTACAATTTGTTGTTTAATCATTATACATATTTAGATCACATTCTCTTAGGTATATATTATTTGGACTTATTGCTTAAGCCTATAACATTTGATGATATTACTTTAAACAATAATTTTTGCCCTTACATTAATCCAAATTAGTTTAACATATGAAATGTCCGTAAAATATCATCTCATGGTTAACTTTAGAGCATCTTTCAAACATAAATATAATATTAGAAAACCAAAAAGGAAAAAACAAAAAACGATCACGATGTTGCACTACCGCCATCTATCCTTCACCCTCCACCTCCTTCTTCCCGTGCCCACCTCCCATCTCCTTCTTCCTTGTCCGCGAAAATCCCAATAACCCTACCCCCATCTCCTTGACCGGCCACTCATATTTTTTGTTTCTTAATATAAAATTTTAGAATTAATTCAAACAATATGGAATAATTTTTTTTGTTTTCTTTACATGTGCTGACGTGGCATGCACATAAGCAAAGCATTGGGCCCCCACATGCCACATTAGCATTTTGAACAAAAAGGATTCTTTTTTTGTTTTTTTTTTTTTTTTAGGAATCTTTGATGTGGAAAATTTTATTGATAAATGAAAAAAGAAGTTACACCTATTCAAGAGGACATAAACTCTACCCTTGATAATACCGAAAAAAAAGGAAGAAAAAGAACATGAATAAGAAGGGGGTCATAAACCTAAACTCTCTAGAAATGAACAAAAAAAAAATGAACGAAAAAATGAACTGACTAAACGGCATAGGATAGTGTGAAACGAGCACGGCGAAGCGGACAACACAGGGGACACGGCGGTCAGGCAGTAGAGGCAAGGTAAATATCGAAGAGTTCCAGGGCAAATTCGTCATCTAACTTTGTGGGGTCGGCGAGGCGTTTGGGAAGAAGGGATAGCGCGCGGTTGAGGAAGGGGAGGAATTTCTTGGCGAGCGAGCGGATGAAGTAAGGCGGCGACGAGGGGATGAAGGCTGGTGGAGAGAGAGAGAGTGTTGCGGGTTTCGCGTTTGGGATGAAATGTCTGTCTAGTTTTCAGTCTTGGGCGCCAAGACTGCCCCTCTCGGCTTATTTCAAAATTTTAGCAATTGAGTTCATTTTCATGGTTCCATAATTATTGTTAATCTAACCTACGTATTAAATATTATTAGAATTGTAAATTTTTATTAATTATATACAAAATCAAAAAAATAAAAAAAAGGCCAAATTGGATTAATCATCCTCATGGTTGTAGGATACTTGTGTGATGACTCCTGTGGTAAAAGAATTAGAAATTAAAACTCTGTGGTCAACATTATTAGCAAATTTAATCCAGAAATGAAGTTTCTGTTAAAAATCTGTTAAAAATTGTATTTTCATGTCCACTAATCCAAAAACCATCCTACCATTGCTGATAAACTACATCCCAACATCTTTCACCGATCAACAACGTTAACTCTGGTACCATCCACCGTCGCGGCTTCTATTAATCTTTTCCTCTTCTCTCTCTCCTCTGTCTGCTTGGCCTCTATCATCTTTCTCGTCCTGCTTATGGCAGTCCCCAATACAAATCAGCATTTAATTTTGCAAACAAATTAACCCTTTCGATCTCCTTTCTACTGTTTTTGCAATGAAAGCTTGTTGAGCTTTGTTGTGGTGCTATGCGGAGGATTTGATTTTCCCCAGAATTTGACTGATTAATCTGCAGTATTTCTAATGCTTTTGCCCATTTAGTAGGATAATGCCCAAACTGCTTGCAATCAAAATAATCAAAAATAAAAAACCCAAAAAGCACCAAATGTATAAAAGGTAAGGACTAAGAAAGAACATAAAATCCCACTGCCAAGTCGACGAAGAAGCTTCCATGGAAGAGATTATAAACTCTGCTGGGCTTCCATATTTTCTCTCTCCTCTCCCCAATCTCCCCCTCCCCTGTCAATTTACCGAGTCCTTGTCCCAACTAGTTTACTATTGCACTCATACTATGTTCTTCCTCATTTTCATGGTTCCACAATATTGGGATGGATTCTATGGAACTAGGTTTCTTTCAGGTACATGCATACATATATCTACTTCCTGCTATTGTGCATGACACGCCTCGACCCCGATATTCCCCGAATACCAGGATAGGCACGTGCTGGCCGACACCCGAGGGTGACGAAAGCCATTTATTGAGTATAAATACTAAAAACAAAGGATAAATAAGGTTTATAAATATAAAAGAATAATTAATATGCAAATAAGGACCATGTTCAGAGCACACCACTAATCTAAAACACTAAAAGAAAAATAATATAAAATTGAATGAAACGAAGGAGTGGGTCCTACACCGAGAGGACTTGAAGATGCGGATGCGGAAGTACCTGGACGTCGGGATTGTATGCCTCGATTCTAAGTCCTGAAGGGGGCGCAAAACAAACATGAGTGGACCAGGTTGATATATATATATAATAAAACAGTTATCAACATACTAACCCCCAGGTTTTATGAAAACACATATATATAATGATAAACATAGGTTTTCCGAAACCTAGCATGTCGTGCAATGTCTCAAATCATACTTCGCATAAATAATAAACACTAGTGAATGTCCGATAACTCTTCAGGCCCCATGCCGGCTTCCCGTCTCTGAACCAAGAGTCAAAGGAAAATACACTTCAGGCCCCATGCCGGCTCCCCGTCTCTGAGCAGACAGTCAGAGGAAAACACACTTCAGGCTCTATGCCAACACCAAACCGTCGCCCGGGACGAACCGGATCTATCCCTACGTCCCGTAGTGAAAATGACCACTAGCTAAGTACAAAACCAGTGAACATACATATATTGAAAATCAACTTCATAGTATAAAGTCATGCAGCATCTATGTTATAAAGAGGTGTTCTAAACATGTTCTAAATATCATATCGTCATCCATCAGATATTCTATAAGAACATGGGTTATAGGAAAAATAGTAGTAATTCAAACTAGCCTCAGTAAGCATGTAATCTCGTAAAACGTTTCATAAAACATAATCATCAAATCATGTTTTTCATGTATGCATTTATACTATCAAAACATGCATTTTTAGAAGGGGTCCACTCACAGTACTTCGCCGTCGAAAAGCCACGCCATCTAGCAAAGAAGGAAACGCCACAGATAACGCCCCTAAGCACATAAATGGTACATTTAGTCAAACTCTACTCAAACGACTGAGTTTGGGAAAACGGACATCGGAAACGGGTTCAGAACGTCGAAATTAGCCTAGGAGGGGTCCCGCACGAAAACCCAAAAAGTCAACGGTCAAAGTCAACGCTGACCGTTGACCGGGTCCGGGTCAACAGGTCAAACGGGTCTGGGCTTGGATCCGGATTGGGTTAAAGGGTTTGGACTTGGGTTGGATCCGGGTTTGGGCCTAAAGGGGTTTGGGTTTAATGGGTTTAGGGTTAACGGGCCAAAGGCCCTAAAGGGAACGGCCCAAAAGCCTTTAAATTAACGAAACAAAATAAAAATAAATAAAAGGGTTGGGTTGGGCTGCCCAGGGTTTTGGGCTTGGCAGGAAAGGCCCAAAGGCCTTGGGTTTTGGTGGTTCGCCGGATTCCGAGGAAGGAGAAGGCCGGTTTTCGGCCGGAGAATTCCCAAGCTCCGTTGGAGCTCAAAACTCAACCAAAACATGTCATTCAATATACCAAATTGAAGCCCCGAAGGTAAGGAATCGAAATATACCCTTGGTTCCCATCATCATGGCCGGAGTTGGCCGGACAACAGCCTGGAAGCCACGGGTGTCCGCCGGAAACTGGGTAAGATTCAAATGAGTATAACTTCTTCAATACTTAATGAAATTGGGTGAAACAAAAAGGAAAGTTGTAGTACTCAGCGAGACGAAGAGATTGATACTAGCACGCCGGGCAACTAGCCGTGGTTTGGCTGGAAATTGCCTCAAAAGGGGCCGTGCTCGCCGGAAAACTGGGAAATGTCTCCGGGGTGGTTTCTTCGTGATTTGACGTCCAAAACACAACCACGGGGTTAGAAAAGAGCTATAGGTGTGGGCATAGGTGTGTGTGTGTGTGTGTGTTCTGCTCAGAGGGAGGGAGAGGAAGACAAAGAGAAAGAAAGAGAGAAGAGAGATATTTCAGAAAAAAAAAGAAAAGGGAAAGGGAAAGGAACCGGGAACAAAACAGGGGGTGGGCCCCTTGGGCTCACCAATTAAGGCTAAAAAACAATTTAAAAAAAGAAAGAATTCTCCAAACTTAGTAAAAATACAAAAATACCCATTTTCTTCTGTAAATTCCGAGACGGGTTGTTACAGTGCATCTCCATATCATGGTGACCACTGTTTCTAAAAAGAGTGTCATTATCTAGAAATGGTGACTATTATTTATAGAAATATTATTACTTTGTTTTAAATGATGCAAGGTTGTATTATTTAACTCATAAGATATGACATAAACTCAAAAAATTTGCCAAAACTAAATTGTTGTTTCCAAATTAAAATCAACACTCATTAAAGCTCCCTAATTATTTTCCATATTTCTAAGTTTTATCATTCCTTCATTCTCCCAAGTATGTTAGCATATGTTAATAAATGCATTCCTCATTCCCACCTTTATCCTCGTTAATGCGTACTACATAGATCTCACACGTCCCGTATATACCATGCTTATACTACTCATCCCTTTGTATTTGGTTATGTGAATTAAAATCCCATGGATTCTACGTAGGGGGTTGAATTCTACGTTTCCATTCATCACGACGCAAGCCCATATAAACCACATGACTCATATATATCGATCCCTCTCACAGTTTACACTGCATGATATATATCAATCAATTATTACAATAATATCAACAAGAAGTTCATGTGATCTCATGCATATTATCCAAGTAATTAAAGCGATTGAATGAAAGCTAAACATTCGTTTCAAATTAGTGATTCCGATTATCCAAACAAATATCAAGATGTAAGCCCACAAATATTAATAAGCACAAGTTACATCATGCGGGTGGACAGTGATCTAGATAGTAGATACAATAAAACTGCTCCTTATTTTAGGAATAATCGGCGGCTGCAGAGTTTACCAGCATGCAATGTAGGCACCGTAGTAATGATATTATATAACTCATTTAAAGAAAGGAAAGGCGTCCATTCCACGTTTCTTAAAGATAGAAAAGGCGTCCATTCCACTTTTCTTAAAGAAAGGAAAGGCGTCCATTCCATGTTTCTTAATCAAGGGGAAAGCATTTTCATTTTTCACCATACCTCCACTGGTCATCACCACCACCGCAGGCTTACCCTTGTAATTCCACTTCTCTTTCATGTATTTGATGCCTGGTTTGGTTGGAAAACACTTCAATGTGTACCACGGCATCTTCAACCTCGACATCTCAAGTTGTTTTTCATTGTCTTGGTTCCACTGCTCCACAACGGGAACCCAGACAATCCGATACGATGGGTATCTTCTTATTCCCTCATAAACTGGTTTCAGATATGAAATGTAACAATCTTCAATGCCTACATCGGAGAGTAACAAAAACATATCCTTCCACTTCAGCTCATTGTCGATATTAACCTGTTTGAAAGAAAATTCCAGCACAGTTTATGAATAAATTGTGACGAGATTCTTTAACTTTTAACGCCAAATCCGACCTGCTGGATAATTTGATAATTTTTAATGCCAAATCGTAGCTAGACTATTAATATAGACTGAGAGCAAACCTGCTTGTTAGAACCATCAAGAAGGACAGGCGTCCCGTCAGTATATGTGAATTGCTTAGGATGACTTAAATTCATCAACACCACCACAGCTTCAGCACGCGCTCGAATTAACCCACGTTTTGGCAATCGCAATATCTTTTGTCCCTCGGGATTCAGGGCTGGTTTGGTATTGCTGTGCTTTGAAAAAAAAGCTGATTCTGCTGTGCTGTGAGAATAAGCGGCTGTGAAATAAAGCAACAGAGTGTTTGGTAAACTTTTTTGTAAAAGTGCTCTTGAAAAAAAAAACAGTATTATAGTGTTTGGTAAACTTTTATGTAAAACAGATGTGAAAAAAAGCCGATTTTTCAAAGCTGGGTTTTGCAGCTTCTTGTTTTTGGCTTTTTTTCACCCAAAACTGTGAAAAAAAGCTGAAGCTGAATGTTTACCAAACACAAAAACAGCTCCCAGCTTTTTTTGATACCAGAGTTTTTCAGAATCACCTCACTACCAAACCAGGTCTCATATCATGCATCCACAACCGACCTTTTTCTTGTTGGCAGATTGTAAGCTGTCCCTCAAGCTTGTTGAGGATGAAGCCCATTTTTTGAGAAAAATGGGATAGATCATATGACTTAATGTCCCTGAAATAATTTAAGAGCAAATCAAATGATAGTCAGATATAAATAGCAAATTTAGAATATACCAAACATTAAAGACGTTTGAACTGCAAGAAATCTGCCAGTTTTAAATTTGGATTATAGCAAATTTGACTTGATGTCCCCGAAAGTTTGGATTGCAAGAAATCTGCCAGTTTTAAATTTAAAGTCCAACTGCTATTGCATGCACCATATTAGTTTCCTAATTGAAGGGCTTAAATTGCTTTTAGCTAGTTGTCTTTGTTTTGTAGTGAAGTAGAAGAAGATTGTACAAACATCCAATGTTTGAATCAATGAAAATATCTTGCAGAGCTGCTACAATTAGCTCCCGCAATTCTCTCTGAAATTCTCTGTGTTGTTCTTCATTCCTTGTTCTTAGAAATTACATCACAAAAACACTGTCAAATATAGATTTTAACAAAAGAACCCTTTCAGTTATTATATATGTACACGCGCGCGTATACGTAGTTGGCAAGAAGAATTGTTTTTGTTTTCTTTTATCAAATCTTAATAGAAAAATTAGTACTAGAACTTACTCATCACTGGTAAGAAGAGAGAGCTCAGTTGCGCAAGCTACAAGAGTTATGATTGACCAGTAGGCATAAAATGGGGTATCCATAATTACCCTCGCCAATTTTGGTTCACTGTCTCGATCACCAGAAATTAGTCTCTCCAACTCAAGGATGTGCTCAATCACTTGTAATGCTTGGTTGACCAGATTGTTAAGCTCAACTACTGCATCTTGGCGTTTCAGCGATGTCGATTTCTTGGAAAGTTGGCTGGAACATTCTTCATATTCCAAAGCAAAAACGGCCAGGGCCAAGACTACATGTACTTCACATGGATAACTTGATAGTTTTGTAAGTATTTCTTCCGTACGTGATTCAAATGCATTTTCGTCACCTGGACTCTTACACGACATCTGAAATTGCATCATAGTGTTGTTAACAACATAAAACGGGACAATAGGATTTTCATCTTTGGATAAAACACTTTTCCATTGGAAGGTGCATCAATGAAGCTACGATTAAAAGTGCTAAAAAAATAAACTAAAAAAAATCTAATTAATTTAACATCACACTTCAAAGATATTTGATAATGACAATATAATGTCTTAAACAAAAATTAAACAACATTTTCATTTTCACCAGTAATTACCAAAAGGATTACCAAATTAAGAACAAAAAGAAAATAGTATTCAGTTAATATGGTGACCTTGCAGCCAAAGGAGTTAATAAGAGTGCAGAAGCTGGAGCTGGCTTTGGGTGTTTCAACATCATTAAATCCGCTGCCCTGCGACAAGACATGCAAAAGTGGTAATCATCTTTGGGCGTTTCAACTAATATCTAATTAATACTTAAAAACTCAGACATTACTGGTGCACTTCTTTAAACATTTAATCTGATTTTTTTTTTAATTTTTTTTCACAAATCAAGCAATCCTGGATTGATGTAACATTTTGGCTATTTTTGGGGTACCGCTGATCAATAAATCGAGTCAAGTTTTCAAGTTTGCAATTAGAAGTTTGTCGATGGTATAATTCTCGTAACATAACAGTTAGAACGGGAAGAAACAAAAAACAGTCGTAAGGAATATAAAAAGAAGGAAAAAAAAAAGAGTTGTCGAGTACCCACCTCCACATTATCAATATTATTAAAAAAAAAAAAAAAAAAAAAGAAGAAGAAGAAGAGCTAAATGAGCACTATTTTCTTACTGCTTAAAGTTCTTAAGGAGCAGCAGTATAAATACCTGCTCAATAATATTGTGTATGATCTTGGGCGAATCCTTAATGATTTTCTGACTAGTCGAGAAAATAGCATGAACATCAAAGCTGGCATGGCCCTCATCAGGAACACGGTAATTAACTGCAAAAATGAGCTTCATGATTTCGTTTTGAGACCTGTCGAAAAGGCTGATCCGTTCACTACCTTCACCTTCACCCTCACCCTCACCCTGATCACTAACCCCCATCTCCATGCGTTGCTCTTGCTCATCATCGGTTAGTAGTTGGACAGACAACTCCTCGGTCATGACCTCATTTTCTGGTAGGCTTTCCATGACCAACGAAGATGGACTTTTTTTTTTTTATTCGGTCGAATGATCGAACCTTTTCAGATTAGTCTACGGTTTCTTTAATAAATAGGAAGGCTAAGAGAAAAACATAGACAATATTTCAAGAAACTCACGAGGGTCCAAATCAGGGTCTCCATCCCGCCTTATTAGAACGGTCAGACTCCAGTCGTCGGTTTACTGTAAGACTTTTCAAACGGATATTTAGGAAGACGCGGACTCCGCGAACGTCCCGCGCCCCCTTGTACTAATAAAGGAAAGGAAGCATCAACCACATTCCTTTTTTTTAATATTTCAAGAAATGAAAAATACAAAAATGCCCGAAGTCCAGCCCGAGAAACATTTTTTTGTTTTTAATGCTAGCCATACCCCTAACAATTATATTTATTAACACAGCCTAGCCCACACAACTTCAAAGAAATTAATATGTGTCATCAGCTCAACCCACTGATAGGATTTTTACCACACACGCAAAGAGTGTTAAAAACAGTTAGAATACTTGCAAGAGAAATAAGGTAATTGTAGTATAGTCGGCTATAGCAAGACCATTCAATCGAAGTCCAAAACAGCTCCTTCCTAATCAATCTAACCTTCTTTGGTCAATTTTGGCAACTGGACATGAAGTCAATTTTGGCAACTGGACATGAAGTTATGAACTCGTGCCAGCATTATGGACTTTGCAAGTATCACAAGTTAAAAAAAAAAAAAAAAAACCCTAACATTATTTTTAGTTGAATGGAAGATGAAAGCTGGTATTGGCATGGGAGCCACAACTGAAAATTCAACTGAACAATGAGTCGATCAACATTTGGATATGAAATTTACGATTAGGATAGTATTGGTAGGTAAGGATAGTTAAAGAAAAAAATTAAAAGCAAAGTCGTAACTCGTGTCTCTCATGAATCCAGGACTCGTAATCGCAAGGTCTCCCTAGTCAATGAGTACTATAATAATGTCAATACTTGAGCAAAGCAGTAGAGGAAACTCAAAAGCCCAAACAACCTTTGCCGAGAATGATTATGGTAGTTCAGCACATTCCAAGCGAGCTCGAGGTTCCGTGATCTGCTGCCTGGTTTGCGTTTCTGAGGACCCAATCGAACTTGTAAGTCTATGACAATGAAACTCAAGAACTTTCTGTAGCTTAATCATTATGATAAGTTGCTAAATGTTGATTATTTTTCAGTCTTAGTTTCAAATGAAACGTGTTGCTGCAAATTAGTTAGAACAGATCCTTGTTTAGCTTAGTCCCTGAGTTTACAAGCAAGTGTTGCTGATTGTTTGATCGTTTTCATTTTTTGTTTTCAATTTCTTAAAAACTGAAAATTTGTTTTGTGAAAACTAAAAAATAAAAACAAAATGTTTTTCAAACGGCCACTAAATAAAATGAACTCATATGTGGACACCATATCTATGATCTATTCCACTTGATATTCAACCATGTACGATCTGCTGTTGTGGCTTTTAATTATATATGATTGAAATAAATTAATGTTTTAATTATATTAATCTCAAAAGAAATCATAATATAAAAAATTATTTAATTAGATTAAAATTGAAATATTCGAACAAATGTATGTAAAATATCCTAAACTAACTACTCATGGGGTGATTACTGGGATGGCGGCTAAAGGTCGCTCGGAGGATCGGGGAGGCGAATGCTAGAGGCTACCATTGCCTGCACCATCTCTCACGTGCACTACAAAAGTCATCCTCCCATTGGCGCTCAGCTGCTTCCCAAGCTTCAGCTCGTTGGTGCATCGACTCTAACTCCATCTCCAACTAATGCAGTCTAGAAGTTGTAATGCTTATAGGTTGAGAGGTAGATGAAGAAGATCCCCCGAGGTCCTGAACCTGACCCTCTCCTAGGTCGCAGATCTCTCGACCTTTTCGCTGCCCAACCCCATCCATCAACAACTATAAAGACACATCTGGATCAGGTGTTAGCCGTTCCTTATGTAAAAAATAAAAAAATAAAAAAAAACCTAACTAACAAACAAACCAATTAAGATTATCAATCAAAATTTTAAAAATTTTAAGTGTTGAAATTTGAAATTAAAATTTTTGAACGGAATACTTACATAATTGTCGTCAACCACTTGGTTGCCATAATTGTCCAGCGTATCCCCCCATGAGTCATTTCAGGAAAAGCGAACTCTTTGCACGCTGTTCCTTGACTCGAAAAGTAAAGGGATGTGCACCAAAGTTATGGATGTATTGCTTCACTTTTGGGTTACCCTTATTTGCCATCGATTTCAGCAGAAAAAGGCACAAGTCTAGTAGTATTTATGCAGCTTGTACTTCCACTCCTTGAACTGATCAATCGACACTTGGGTTATGTACACGGACATACCAAGCTCTTCTATGTTGATCTCAAAGTTGACCTGAAATAGATAAAAAAAAAATGTTAGTTTAAAAATACACAATAAAAAATTAATAAAAAACTATTTTTTTTTTTTATAAAAGCACACTTACTGAGATCTCTGTCATCATCGCCTTTTTCACCTCTAAGGTGAGCTTCTTCTATGTAGGGGCTTTCATTAGGCACTTGGTGCGGACAATGGCTCTCATTTCATGAGTCAACAGGCTATTGACTTCGGCATTCGCTCGCAAATGTTCGTTTATGACCTTGGCTTGCATTATACAAGTGATCTAGTTCAAGGACAAGCCTTTACAAGTCCCCCACACTTTCACCTTCTTCAAACCACCTCGGAGTTCTTCATCCCCTGCCGGGGGCATGGCCTCTAAATCTACATCGGCCTTCGCAACGTAAAAAGCCGAGGTTGGGGTTGGCACAACACCAGGGCGTTTTCGGCTGTGAATACGCTTGGTAGATTGGGCCTTCCGAACTGATGAAACTGATGATGTGGTTGACTCGGCGGTAACCACCTAGTTACCGCTGGTCCCTTCCAGTGGAATATCCATCATCTCTACCGCTTGGGTACCAGAGGCAGAGCAGCTGCCACTGGCAATCCACCACGATGACATCTGTGGGAAAAAATCACAAGGTGTTGATTGTTTTGTAGGTACAAATTGGTCAAGACAAAAGGTGGCGAATTTTTGCTACCACACATCTCTTTCAATTGTTAATGTCGCAAAATTGTCCAAATGGCTTGCCAACCAAGGAAACGGTGTAGATATCAAACATGACATCTAGAAAATAATATTTTCTGCTACAACTAACAAAATTAATTAATTAATTACACAATTAAACAAAAAAACTTAAATTTATTGGGAGAGGGAGAGTGAGATGTGTGATGAGTTAGGTGTGAGATGGGCATGAGTGAGAAAAAGAGCAAAAATATAGAGCAGAGAAGAGAGTTGGGAAAGAAGAAAGGAGAAGGAAAAGGAAATGAAGAAGGTCGCATGACTTGTTTTAATGAATTGGGTTTATTTCGTTGGCACAGTCGCCAATATCATCAAGCAAAGGGGTGTCAATAGGGTTTAGGATAGGTCATCGTGGATCTTTGCTTGATGACCCATGTATTAGCCCGACCAATATTTTGACGAACAAAGTTACTTCTGCCAACATACTTGTTTTTCTGTTGGGCAAAAGGTGGCCTAATACGCACCAATTTTTTCCTTTGTTGCAAAAACATTGCCTATTGAAACTTTTCGTCACCCAAAGTCTCTGAAAAAAACCAAAACCTTGATCACTTTTTGCCCACCCCAAATTTTTTTACTTCGTCGAATAAAGTTACTTTCCCAACGAAATTTGGTGCGTCGGGCAAATAGTAATTTTTGGTAGTGATAGTTTGCATAGAAGAATTGTAGCCTTCTTTTCCTTTTTTTTTTATTTTTTATGTTTAAGTTAAAATATTAATTTGACCTTTTCTATTTATTAATTTGACCTTTTCTATTTATTTATAAAAAAAAAAAGTTTAAGTAATTAGCAACGAGGGTAAATTTGTCCTTGAAGGGTTTATGTGAAAATGAATTAAAATCTTAGGAGGTGTTAATGTAAGTTTATAAATCTGAGCGGGTTTTGTGAAAACATAGAAATCCTCAAAGTGTGTTTGTGTAATTACCCCTTTAGGTTTACTGGTCTCTGTGGGTTTTTACGTAAAATGGTAAAATGGATGATCGAGTCGAAATGCAAAAAGTAAACAAACTAGTCATTTGACAACTCATCTGTTTGGTTTTTTAACTATTGCTTTGGTCATCAAAATTGTTCCTGACATCCCTTTCCGTTAGTGTGTAGATTTTACACTTGTGTGTGATCCACAAAACTAATCGTACGATACCACGTGGAATAAAGAAAAAAAATTCTTAAAAATAGTTACCTTAAAGATTTAAATAAAAGGGGTCGGTGGGGAACGGGAAAATCTGGGGTGGGTCGACGGCAGGACAGCCGGAGACGAGGGAGAGTGAGAGAGAGGGTCGGGGAAATGTGATTGAATACCAATTGAGCATGGGTAACTTCAGCACAGGTGTTCATGTGCAGCATTGTCCGCAAGGTGGGATATGGTCAAGGTTTTAAGTGGTCTCCTTAATGCATGGGGTATTGGTTGGGGAAAGGGGTGGGGCTTGAATCTGAGTAAGGAATTGTGGCTGGTGGTTTACATAACGGAAGAATGTCATGTTAATCTCCTTAATTCTACAGTTAACTTGATTTGTTTTCAGCGTTTCAGGACCACGAACAAATTAATTAGATTGGAATCATAAGTAATCGCTATGGACATAGACATTTTACTTGAAGCGTCGAAGAACACCTCGACGCCAAAGCTTCCCAGGTGCATCTTCAGAGTTCCTGAAGTTCTCCGCAGACATAACGTACTGGCATACATACCTGACATTGTTTCAATCAGACCCTATCATCCACGAGACAATGTACAATTTCAAGCTATGGAAAATCTGAAATACGAGTATTTGCGCGACCTCCTCTTACACATGGATAGGTCACACGACAGGGATATGAAGACTTTTATGCGCATCCGTTTGAAACTCTGATGAAAATGGAGTTTCTCCACATGATGATACTTGATGGTTGCTTCCTAGTACAAATATTTAGGAAGTATTGGAAGAAAGCATGGGTGTATGTATGGTACATTGGCTGTCATAGTTGTCCCTTTACTTTTCCATGTTTTCTGCTTTACTTTTCCATGTTTTTCTGCTTTGCTTTTCCTTTCTTTCTGCTTTGCTTTTCCTTGTTTTCTTCCTTGTTTTCTGCTTCTGTTTCTTTTCCTTTGTTCCGCTCATTTATATGAGCTTTCCTTGTACTTGGTTTCACACAATACAAAATATAGACATTCAAAATTCAATATGGTATCAGAGCAGTGACCCTAACCGGCCTGTCTCTGTGGTGTTCTCTTGAGAGATTTGTGAGCTTCTTGTCCTTCAATCATGGTTGAAGAAAGCTTAGTAAATTTGGAAGGAGACGGCTTTCATGCTACTCCACCATCACCACACTCAGATATTGATATCAACCCAAATCAACGTCTTAGTTCTGTCTTGCTAAATGAGTTTAACTATCTTTCATGGGAGAGAGCAGTTTCTCTTGCTCTGGGAGGACGATCAAAGCTTGGTTATGTTAATGGTGTTATTCCAATGCCTGAGACTACCTCACCGGAGTATGATGATTGGCTATGCAAAGACCAGTTGGTCATGTCGTGGCTACTCAATTCCATGTATCGTAAGATTGAAGAAATTTTTAGCTATGCTGAATCTTCCATGACTCTTTGGAAAAATCTCAAGGAAATGTATGGAAATCAGAACAATGTGGCTAGAGTGTTTCAGTTAAAGAAGGACATTGCTGGTTTGCAACAGGAAGGGAAGCCATTTGTGCAACATCTTGGAAAGCTGACCACTATGTGGAACGAGCTGAATGTGTATCGACCACACATCATCGACGCTGCTGTGCTAACTAAAAGAGCCGAGGAAGACAAAATATTCCAACTCCTAGCAAGCCTGAGCCCTGAATTCGAAGATCTTCGAAGCCATATCCTCATGAATCCTGACCTGCATTCTTTTTCAAGTGTGTGTGCCACAATTCAAAGAGAAGAGGTTCGAAGGAAAGTCATGACCTTGGACATGAAGGCAAATATACCAGAAGCTAGGGCTTACTTCTCTAACCAAAAACTTGGTGAGGAGAGAGGCTACAAAGGAAAGAAAACTGGCTTAAAATGTAGCCATTGTGATGCTGGTGGGCACTCAAGAGACCAATGCTGGATTCTTCATCCAGAGTTAAAACCAAAGTTTCCTAGGGATAACAAAGGTGTCTCGAAAGGCTCGTACAACCCTTCTTACAAGGCAAATCATGTTGCCACAACTTCTTCTGATGGAGCACTGAAGTTCACCATTAATCCAGCTGCACTGATCAACGAGTTTGCTATGTTTCTTCACAAGAAACAAGGGCTTGGAGATAGTGAAGGACCACTAAATCATTGTGACAATAATCAAACTGCACTACTAGGACAGTTTGCTGGCTTCCTGGCTGGAAATGAAGGCGTGGTACAAATGGACATCCCATGTATCTTACACTCCTTCTCAACTGCTCTCAACATTGGTAATGTGCATGATTATTGGATTATAGATTCTGGAGCCACTGATCATATGACTAATAAGTCTACAAACTTGCATAAATTTGAAAAAAATTCTATTCCATCTCAAGTGTCAGTTGCCAATGGAAAAAATGCTATGGTTGTAGGAAAAGGAAAAATACATTTGATCTCAAGTGATGTCAAGTCTGAGGCTCTTTATGTTCCCTCGTTCCCTTTTCAACTTTTATCTGTTAGCAAGATCACAAACTCATTAAATTGTCTTGCCATTTTCTCTCCCAAAAATGTGATCTTTCAGGATGTAGTCACCAAGAAGACGATTGGTGAAGGATTTTTCTTAAATGGTCTCTACTATCTTTCCAAGCATATTCAAGTTCCCAAGGTTTTTCAAGTCACTTCAAGCTTAGCTCAAGAACAACAACTTTGGCACCAACGTCTAGCACATCCTTCTGAAAAAGTTCTATCCACCTTGTTCCCAAATATGTGCAAAGTTACAAGTCCTTGTGATGTTTGTCATTTTTCTAAGTTTACTAGATTACCATTTACTTCCTCTTTGTCTAGGGCTAGTAACCCTTTTGAAATCGTGCATTCCGATGTTTGGGGACCAACTATAGAGTCTTTTGATGGATACAAATATTTTGTAACTTTTGTGGATGATTTCACAAGGATTACTTGGTTGTATCTTTTGAAATTTAAAAGTGAAGTGATGGAAGTTTTTCAAGATTTTCATAGACTTGTGGCCACCCAATTTGCTTCAAAAATTCATATTTTACGATCAGATAACGGCACAGAATATATGTCTCATAACATGTCACACTACTTGAGCACGCATGGTATATTACACCAAACAAGCTGTGTTGGAACACCTCAACAAAATGGGGTGGCCGAGAAGAAGAATAGAGATCTACTTGAGAAGACTAGAGCTCTTATGTTTCACATGAATGTGCCTAAGAAGTTTTGGTCTCAAGGAGTCTTTACTGCGGCATATCTCATCAATAGATTGCCTAGTAAAGTGTTGAATTTTAAATCACCTTATGAGGTCTTGAAAAATAGAAAGATCAACTTTTCCCATTTGAGAGTCTTTGGGTGTACATGCTTTGTTCACATTCAAACTCAAAATCGTGACAAGCTAGACCCAAGGGCTGCCAAATGTGTCTTTCTAGGTTATTCATCTACCCAAAAAGGTTACAAGTGCTATAATTCAACAACTAGAAAAATGGTTGTTTCAAGGGATGTTAAATTTGAAGAACATGTTCCTTACTTCTCACAATCACTGGATTACTCTAGACAGGGGGAGCATTTGATGGACTTATTTCCTTTTCCATATCCAAACGGAGAAGATGCAACATGCACTCCTAGTGATCATGTGCCGGATGATGTTAACCTTCACTCGGTGGAACATCTTGAAGATGAAAACCCTTCCTCATCGGAGATTCACACTGCACCCTCCAGTGATCCTTCCAATCATGATGTTGTTCAAATACCTGTAGTTCAATCTCCTACAGTTCGTCGCAATCCTGCACGAGAGAGGAAACTTCCATCCAAGTTGCATGATTATGTGACCTACACTGCCAGGTATCCCGTGACTGATGTTATTGATTATAGCAAAGTCTCATCTTCTTTTGCTACATTCCTAAGTGCCATTAATGAAGCTCAAGAACCTCAAAGTTTTCAAGAAGCCAATCTTCACAGTGAGTGGAGAAATGCTATGGCAGAGGATCTTCAAGCCCTCCATGAAAATAACACATGGACTATAGTGAAGCTTCCAAAAGGAAAGAAGGCAGTGGGGAGTCGTTGGGTGTACAAAACTAAGTTTCATTCAGATGGCACAATCGAAAGGAATAAGGCTCGCTTGGTTGCTCGAGGTTTTACACAAACCTATGGCGTCGATTATAAAGAGACATTTGCTCCGGTGGCAAAAATGAACACTGTTAGAGTATTGTTGTCGGTTGCAATTAACAATGCATGGCCTCTCTTTCAAATGGATGTTAAAAATGCTTTCCTGCATGGTGAACTTGAAGAAGAGGTTTACATGAAGCTACCCCCAGGTCATCCTCAATCAAACAATCCAGAAATGGTGTGCAAACTCCATAAATCATTTATGGTCTCAAGCAAAGTCCACGTGCATGGTATGCCAAGCTCAGTCATGTTCTGGAAAGGGTTGGTTTTTGTCGAAGTATTGTGGATTCTTCCCTATTTGTTCGTTCCAGCTTAGTGGGTAAACTAGTTGTGCTCATTTATGTTGATGATCTAATTGTGACTGGTGATAATATGTCAGAGATTAATGCTCTTAAACAGTATCTCAACAACAAGTTTGCTATCAAGGATCTTGGCACTCTCAAATACTTTCTGGGCATCGAGATGGCACACTCTCACAAGGGTTTCTTCCTCAACCAACGCAAGTATGTCATGGATCTTCTTCACGAACCAAAAATGACAGATTGCAAGCCTGCTCGTACCCCCTTGGATAGCAACTTGAAGCTAAAAACTCACGGTGATCCAGTTCCCAATTTAAGTTACTATCAAAGAATGGTTGGCAAACCCATTTATCTGACTATCACACGTCCTGATATATCATATGTTGTCAACATTGTTAGCCAGTTTATGCACTTTCCAAACATGGATCATTTGAAGATTGTTCATCGTGTGCTACGTTATCTTAAGGGTTCCATTGGTAGAGGAATTCTTATGCGCAACAATAGTCACACTCAGATCTCAGGCTATACCGATGCTGACTGGGCAGGCAATTCTCTCGATCGCAAGTCTACCACTGGGTTTTGTACGTTTGTGGGAGGCAACCTAGTTAACTGGAAAAGCAAGAAACAAAGTGTTGTTGCACGCTCTAGTGCAGAGGCAGAGTATCGTGCTATGGCGTCCACTGCTTGTGAACTTATTTGGCTCAAAAGCCTTCTGTTGACTTTAGGTTTTCCTCATCAACAACCCATGTCCCTACACTGTGATAATCAGGCCGCGATGCACATTGCATCGAATCCTGTATTCCATGAGCGAACTAAACATATTGAAGTTGATTGTCACTACGTCAGAAATCAAGTTCAGTCCAAGGTGATCGACACTCACTACACGCGCAGTCATGATCAACTTGCGGATATTTTCACAAAAGGATTACCCTCTGCTGATTTTCAACGTCTTTTGTTCAAGCTTGGATCAATTAATCCCTTTGATCCAGCTTGAGGGGGAGTATTGGAAGAAAGCATGGGTGTATGTATGGTACATTGGCTGTCATAGTTGTTGTTTTACTTTTCCATGTTTTCTGCTTTACTTTTCCATGTTTTTCTGCTTTGCTTTTTCTTTCTTTCTGCTTTGCTTTTCCTTGTTTTCTTCCTTGTTTTCTGCTTCTGTTTCTTTTCCTTTCTTCCGCTCATTTATATGAGCTTTCCTTGTACTTGGTTTCACACAATACAAAATATAGACATTCAAAATTCAATAGGAAGTTTGTGAATGAGGAACAGAGGGACATTAATGACCCATTATTCAACATGGATTGCATGTTCCAGTACATATGCCATGACCTTTTGCTCTTAGAAAATCAGATTCCTTGGTTTGTCCTCCAGTACATATATGAGCTCACCGTGAAGTATTACCAGAACCCTGAGCCCTGCCTCTCGGTACTCATCCTCACCGAGCTCAGCTCACAACCACAACTGTCCCATAACTGCCGGTGGTATCGGGATCATCTACGAGGAAATAACTACAAAGAGGATGAAAGTGTGCTCCACATTCTCGATCTCGTAAGAACTTCCATAGTTTTCTCATTCACTGAACGCTATGAGAAACCTTTCCACGATGCAAATATACAATTGATAGCTTCAGCAAGGATTGTCCCCTTGATGTCTCCCCTTTTCTTTCTTAGCCGAAAGTAGCCAAGTTGGCCACCATCCAACATGGTTTCTACTTAGTCAACATGTTTGACTTTTTCTAATCTAATAACTCTAATAAATTTGACTTTTTCTATTTATTTATAAAATTTTTTTTTTTTTAATTAATTAGCAATGAGGGTCCTTGAAGGGTTTTTGTGAAAATGAATTAAAATCTTTTTTTTGTTTGGGGGGGGGGGGGTAATTAATGTAAGTTTATAAATCTAAACGAGTTTTGCGAAAACATAGAAGTCTTCAAATATTTAAATAAAAAGAGTCGATGGGGAACGGGATAATCTGGGGTGGGTCGACGGCTGGACAGCCAGAGAGGAGGGAGAGTGAGAGAGGGTTGGAGAAATCTGATTGAATACCGGTTGAGCATTGGTAACTTCAGCACCGGTGTTCATGTGCAGCATTGTCCGCGAGGTGCGATATGGTCAAGGTTTTAAGTTGTCTTCTTAATACATGGGGTGGGCGTGGGGGTGGGGGTGGGGCTTGAATCTGTGTAAGGAATTGTGGCTGGTGGTTTACAGATCGGAATTTTGATGACAAAAACTATAATTAAAGGACCGAGTTTGAAATAAAAAGATCAAACTGATGAGTTGTCAAAAAATAGAAAATCTTTTGTGATTTAATAAAAAAAAAAACCCAAAAAAAGAAAGCATTTTACTTTTAAGTCCACATGATGCGTTGACCCAAAAAAAAGGCCATGCAGCTTTTGGTTGCAAACTGAACTCTGCGAGAAAATAAAAATAAATAAATTTTTTTTTTTTTAATATACTAAAGCCCAGTTTTGGGTTACTGTTCATCTATAATGTCTGGACGAAAATGCCTCCAAAATGATGCTCTCAATGTTACTTTTCAGTTTTCCCCACTTTTGCACAGTAAAATGGCGATTTTGCCCATCATCTCCACCTGTCGATCATCATTCCTGCTCGACTTCTCTGCTTTTTGTTTTTCTGATTTCCATCTCTCTTTCTCTCTCTCGCACTCCCTTTTTTCCTTCTCCAGCCTCTGCATATTTCTGGTCTCCGCACAGCAAACAGTTGCAGCAGCTGTGACTTCTATTTGTTTTTTCTCTCTTGAAAATGGTATGAACTCTGATCACTCTGTCTCGATCAAATCTCACAAAGTTTTCAGCTTTTTCCGATTTTAATTTCTGGGTTACTGTTCTTTGATAACTTCCTCATCTGGGCAATCTCCAATTTTCATTTGTATTTTCATCTGGGAGGAGTTCTTGAATGCTAATTAATCAATGTTAGTAGATTGTTAATTATTAACTTGATGTTTAAGCATGGACATTTGTGAATTTCCAGGTTTACAGTTTTGTAGATTTTGTTTTGCTGTCAGTTGTAGTGCTTTGTTGGGGCTTTCCCGGCTAAAAGAGTACTTTGTGTTTTGGTTGCTCAATTAATAAATCTGAGATTTGCTAGCACCTGTGATGCTGCTGTTATATTTTGGGTACGTTTTTTGTCCTCCTGCCTTTTTCCTGTTTGCAGATGAATTGATAATTGTTGGATTAAATGGATTTGTATTTTTTGGGAAGAAATGAGAAGAAGAAGAAGAAATTGAAAGGGTAAAGCTTCATACTTTAGTATGAAGAAAGAGAAAATTACTTGGTAAAGATTTGAGCTTTAGCTACTGCATGCAGATTCAGCTTTCCTTTGCATTTGAATGAGTTGGAAACTGAGTGGAAAATGTTGAGAGAGAGAGAGAGAGAGAGAGAGAGAGAGAGAGAGAGAGAGAGAGAGTTGTGTTGGGATTTTGGTGGTAAGCTAGCTGCCTTAAGCTCGCACAGGAAAACCCAGCAGCGTGTAGATAAGTAGACTGAGTTGGCCTTTTGAATAAGTTTGAAATGAGTTGGAAACTGAGTAGAAAAATGTTAGAGAGAGAAACAGAGAATGTGATTTGATAATTGGTAATATGATCAATCCTTGGGGACATATATATTATATCAAATTAGATTAGAATTTTTTGATTAAATTAGATTAAAATTTGATCATATAAAATAAAATAATTTATACATATTGGAAACAGGCATTAAAAAGTTTAAGTCTCACGTTACATGGATTAGAATGACTCTTCTAGATGCTTAAATGCTTTTTGCTGAAGAGTGTTTTGTGTTTCTACTGCCAATAACCAAATGTTGCAACGTATACCTTAATATATATTCTATGCTGGTAAACAAAGAGGTATTTCGTTAGAAATATTAGTTGCTGTTTTCGAGTTGCTCCATTTCTTTCAAAGTTTATTTCCTTAAAGGAATTAAGGTGTATGAAACAGTAAGTTATTATGGTTCTGATGCTTCTAAAATTTATGATTACAGGCTTCATTTGGCTGTTTGTTTTGCAGGTTTCTTTTTTGCACAATAAAGGACATATGCAACACCTTCCACGATTTTAGAACACTTGAAGGTGAGACCTAAGAAATAAAATAGCGGTTTGAAAAGTTGTGATGGCATGCTAATTTCCTTTTTTGTGAACTGATTTTAAAGCACATTTACCTATTTATTTTTCCATATGTTGTTTACATTTGATTTATGATAGATTACGCACATACTTAACATGTTTGCATAAATTTAATGCCTTAAGCTTACACCTTACCAAATACCTATGAAATC
This sequence comes from Pyrus communis, assembly GCF_041283825.1. Classification (NCBI taxonomy): domain Eukaryota; kingdom Viridiplantae; phylum Streptophyta; class Magnoliopsida; order Rosales; family Rosaceae; genus Pyrus; species Pyrus communis. Next base: position 1,562,860 of record NC_142572.1, read on the forward strand.
TGCAGTATTATCTAATTGAATTGGTTAGTTTTGATTTGCATTTTGTTAATTTATATATTTGTAATAGTTGACTGTGTTGAAATTTTAGTGTATCACTTTCTGTCAACAGTCTGCTTCTTTTTCATATTATAATTTCTGTGTTTAAATAGCATGAACATACTAAAAACCTGTTAATTACAAACTATCCATTACAAGTTTGTACTGCCTGTTTTCTTCTTTTACGTTCAGTAGTTTTAAGACCCGCAACAACGCGCGGGCACTATTGCTAGTAAAGAAATAAAACCAAGTCGAGTTCAACTTCCCGGTTCAAGGTACAACTGCTCTCAAGCTCAAGGCGCAAACTGTATCTCTCTAATCCTTCTTCGCTTTGTATTCAATTTTCAGATACATTAGTTGGAAGTATTTTCAGTTTTATATCATTATGTTCGGAAGAATGTCATGTTAATCTCCTTAATTCTACAGTTAACTTGATTTGTTTACAGCGTTTCAGGACCACGAACAAATTAATTGGATTGGAATCATAAGTAATCGCTATGGACGTAGACATTTTACTTGAAGTGTCGAAGAACACCTCGACGCCAAAGCTTCCCAGGTGCATCTTCAGAGTTCCTGAAGTTCTCCGCAGACATAACGTACTGGCATACGCACCTGACATTGTCTCAATCGGACCCTATCATCCACGAGGCAATCTACAATTTCAAGCTATGGAAAATCTGAAATACGAGTATTTGCGTGACCTCCTCTTACACATGGATAGGTCACACGACAGGGATATGAAGTTAGAAGCATCGATCAATAAACTCATCGATTACATTTTAGTTCACACGAAAGTACAAGCCATGGCTGAGTTTGAGAGAAAAGCTCGTGATTTTTATGCTCATCCGTTTGATCCTCTGATGAAAATGGAGTTTCTCCACATGATGATACTTGATGGTTGCTTCCTAGTACAAATATTTAGGAAGTTTGTGAATAAGGAACAGAGGGACATTAATGACCCATTATTCAACATGGATTGCATGTTCCAGTACATATGCCATGACCTTTTGCTCTTAGAAAATCAGATTCCTTGGCTTGTCCTCAAGTACATATATGAGCTCACCGTGAAGTATTACCAGAACCCTGAGCCCTGCCTCTCGGTACTTATCCTCACCGCGCTCAGCTCACAACCACAAATGTCCCATAACTGCCGGTGGTATTTGGATCATCTAAGAGGAAATAATTACAAAGAGGATGAAAGTGTGCTCCACATTCTCGATCTCATAAGAACTTCCATAGTTTTCTCATTCACTGAACGCTATCAAGATGAGAAACCTTTCCACGATGCAAAGATACAACTGATAGCTTCAGCAACTGCCCTTTCTGAGGCCGGCATTAGTTTCAATATGAGCTCCGATGAATGTAACAGCATAATGAACATAGAATGCGAGAATGGAGTTATTATGATTCCGCATCTAGAAATTGGAGAGTTAACTGAATCGATGTTCAGGAACCTGATCGCCTTGGAGCAGTGCTGTTATGGTCGTTCGCATAAAATCACATCTTATGCCGTTCTGATGGATAACCTCCTCGGTTCTAGCAACGATATTAAATTTCTCTGCGACAAGGGAATTATATGTAACTGGCTGAGCGCCGAAAATGGTTCTGAGTTCTTCAGCAAGCTTTACTGCGACACGGTGCTTACTTATTTCTACTATGATGGACTCTGTACTCGAGTGAAGAAACACCAAACTGCATCGAGGAGGTGGCGAGAAATATTCAAGCGTAACTATTGGTCAGATCCATGGAAAGCCACCTCCTGGACTGTAGCAAGTATCCTTCTGATTCTCACCGTACTGCAGACTGCATACACCATTAGGCAATACTATTCTCCTCCGGCATGAAGTTTTTTATTAGTTAAATCTGTGGCTTGTAAGCATGTAATTCATTTTAATTTTACAATTTTTTTTTTTTTTTTTTTTTTTTTTGGTATGACAATATATTTTAATTTTTGTTTTCGGGTATAACAATATCAACTCGTATTTTTTTTAGTATAAAAATGTGTTGTAAAGCTAAGATTGTTTTTTAAGAAACAAATAACACAATAATTTGTCATCCACTTGACTACATCTGTCCCTGGAATCTTAAGAAGTATTATAATCTCGTTCCAAAGAGCAATTGGGCAAAACCTATATTGGCTAGAAATTCATAACATGCAAAATTGATTTTCTTTTTCAACATATGCATTTCTATTTCTGTTTTTGCAACTGCAGTCAAATCCAACCATCAGATTTGGCCTAAAAAATAATCTGTGACATCCCACATCGTCCAGGGGATTGATCCTTATATGTATATTCTCATCTCTACCTAGCACGAGGCCTTTTGGGAGCTCACTGGCTTCGGGTTCCGTAGGAACTCCGAAGTTAAGCGAGAAAGGGGCTAGAGCAATCCCATGATGGGTGACCCACTGGGAAGTTGCTCGTGAGTTCCTAAAAACAAAACCGTGAGGGAATGAAAACCCAAAGCGGACAATATCGTGCTACGGTGGTGGAGCGGGCCCGAGAAGTAATCCGCCCCGGGCCGGGATGTGACATAATCAGTTAATTGTACTTTAAGAAAAGAAAAAAAGATTCGCGCTTAAATAAAATAGTCCGAACCATGCCAATCAATTCATTTGGTATGCCAAATTTTGATACACGAAAAGTTTGATATGGTAATTGGTATGAGATTTTTGGTACAGTAAACGTATCAAAACCACCAAAACGATCTCTCATTTTATTGATTTTTGGTAAAGATGATTTTCAAATGAAAATTAAGTTTGAACGGTTTTGATTAAAAATGTATACGGTGAAAATATGTTATTCGCAATGGTGAGTTTTGTGCATTTCCCTAATAGGGAATGCAAGTATTATTCATAAATAGGTTTTGGTCTTGGTATTAAGTATACGAAAATGGGTCATTAGATAATCAGAGAGTTGATAACTATCGCAGCGAGAAACAATTATATGGCAACCAAAAATTGGAAAATTTTCTCTCAGAGTTGCTGAAATCTCAAGGCCGGCCGTGTTTCGAATTCGATCGTTTTATTTTCTAATTAATAATTTGACATCCCCTTGACTACATCTGTCCCTAGAATCTTAAGCAGTATTATAACCTCATTCCACAGAGCACTTGGGCAAAACCTATATTGGCTAGAAATTCATAATATGCAAAAATGATTTTCTTTTTCAACATATGCATTTCTATTTCTGTTTTTGCAACTACAGTTAAATCTATAACAACCCGTCCCTAATTTTACGATTTTATCAATTTTAAAAGAGTGAATTAATTGACCAAAATGTCATAGAAGCGAGATTGTTGACTTTCTTTGACCATCATTTTAAGACGTGTATGAGCTATTATTCTATCATATTCTCGAAGTACTCGACGGTACGAACGTATAGGCACAAGCAGAATAGAAATCGGAGCTACGATGGAGGTTTTACAGAACTACGAATCTAGAAAATACTTTTGTAAAAATTACTATTTTATATTTTATATATTTCTCATAAATATTATATTATTATATTGTTATTTTAGTATTTTTCGGTAGGATATTTTTATTATTTTAATTTTTTTTTAAGCCGGGGGACCCATACCTTAACCAAACTCTCATCTCCTTTCTTGCCACGTGTCACTCATCCCAAAAAAAATACTTGGATCTCTCTCTTCTCCCGACTTCCCTTTCTCCCTTCACTCTCTCGGACTCCCTTAGCTCTCTGTCCATCTCTACAAACACCGACACCGCACCACCCTCGCCTTCCCTAACTCCGGTGAGCTGCACTACTCGATGACCCAGGCCGGCACCACCTTTGACGTTTTCTCCCCCAAGTCGAACCAGCACCACTTAATCTTCCGTTCTTGACGAAGGTAAGGTTCAAAAACCCTCAAGAACTTCATAGATCTTGTTTTGGAGTACAATTAGGCCAAATTTGAGAATTTTTAGTGATGTTTGAATGCATAACCAACTCGGGGAAACTAATTCCCAATTTTCTAGCGAGAGCCGCGATTCTTGCATGCGATTTTCAAGCCTCTCCGACCACCTATTTTACTTGGGCCAAAACCCAAATTCGGATCTGAACCCAGGATCTGGCCCTGCCCATTTCCAAAAAGAATTCAGAATATTCTTGGAATATCTCGAATATTCCTAATGTTAACTTTTTTGAAATTTTCTCGGAAAACCTCCTAGGCTAATTTCGACATCTCGAGTCCAATTTTGACATCCATTTAGTGAAATTTCGAAGTTTTAACATAGTTCACCGGTTCGGCATCTTGGTTGACTTTTTGGTTGACCGTTGACTTTTTACGAAATTTGCCTGGTATCCTTCTTAGCATATTTCGACGCTCTAATTCTAAATCCGGCTCTGTTTTCCCAAATTTAATCATTTCAGTTGAGTTTTACTAATGAGACCTAATATTATGCTTCGGTGCGATTACTATCGGAGACTCTAGCTTTTCTTGTCCGAATGGCTGCAACCTCACAAATATCTATGAGTGAGTCTTTTCCTTTATATATATATATATATATTCGAGTAGTTTCCGTATATACATCTAATAACGAATTTTCTATGTGATGGCATAATTAAATTAACGTTTATAAGAAATGTCGTAATGATGAGAATTAGGAAATCATTATAATCTTACGGGATGCACAGGTAAGTGTATCATAAAGGGATGCCTTAATTATATTTACAACCAAGAATAGTGTTATATTGACTAGAATTATTGAATTACTGTGACATGATCATATTTTACGTTATTTGCTCATTGTATATTACACTAGTGTTGGTACTCGCCCGGGCCAGGGCCAGGCTTAACGTGTATGTTCACACCGCACGCTCACTTTGGATCCATTGTAAGCGCCAGTCCTGTCCTAGATTGCTATAGGCAATTCAGACTCGTATATGATGCGCATAACGCGAGTCTTTATTTTAGGCCCACTCACCCTTATTTTTCGCCTCTCCAGATTTTAGTAGCAGAGCTTTTGTGCCGACAAGGATTCTTGGCAAAATTTGGTATGGAAGAGTACCTTCGATGGTATAATTCTCATTCTACTTTTACTGTACTTTACTTATACTTTGACATCACGTGTGAAATGAGTTCATTCCCGCTCACATACGCACTCTTCCATTTAGGCACTTTTAGGTTTAAATTTACTCACATTTTCCACATCACTACACTTTATGGCTTCATCACCCTCTTAATGTTGGCCAGCACAGCTCGATTCGAAGTCCAATTGGACATTCCGGGTTGGGATGTGTCAAAATCCAACTATCAGATTTGGCCTAAAAAGTAATCAATTAATTGGACTTTAAGAAAAGAAAAAAAAGATTCGCACTAAAATAAAATAGTCTGAACCATGCCAATCAATTCATTTGGTATGCCAAATTTTAATATACAAAAAGTTTGATATGGCAATTGATATGAGATTTTTGGTACAGTAAACGTATCAAAACCACAAAAAAGATCTCTCATTTTATTAATTTTTTTGTAAGGATGATTTTCAAATGAAGATTATGTTTGAACGGTTTTGATTAAAGAATGTATATGGTGAACATACCATATTCGCAAGGGTGAGTTTTGTGGATTTCCCTCATGGGGGATGCAAGTATTATTCATAAATAGATTTTGATCTTGGTATTAAATGAAAATGGGTCATTAGATAATCAGAGAGTTGATAACTAACATAGGAGAAACGGAATAGCTAGGACCGATCATCGTCAAATCCTAGATCACAAGCTGAAGTCCACCAGCAATCCGAAGAATCCACATGAAGACAGAGAAAACTCTAAAGTTGAATTGACAATCACATGAATAGTGTTGAAATTCAGCCCTAAAAGTTGTTTGTCTTAGCAAACACTAGCTACAAAAGGAAAATAAAATAGGAACAATTAAAATTATAAAGACTTCCTAAAATATAAAAAATACGGAAGAAATGTTTCTAGCAGAATGGTCCCAAGACCAATAATCCCGAAACTTAGGTGCAAGTTTTTGGTGAACAAGTCTTCTGAGACTAGAAACCTAGAGATTTGTCAAAACTGACTCTTCTTTCTTTTTGGCTTGTCAAGCTACCTGAAAAGTTGAGAACATTAACTTTCGAGATATGACAACAACAAATAATTTTCTAACCCTAAAATTTTCAATTCTCCAATCACTTTTCTTCATTGAATGTCGCTTTCCTGTTTTAATTTTATTACATCTTGTTAGGGCCCAAAAATTTACTAAGAAGCCACTTATATTTGGAAGCACAGTCATTATATATTTGTCACATAGCTTGAATTCATGCGTAGAGTGCAAAACAAGGAGTACACAAATTCATAATCATGCCACAACAATAGAAATGAAAATTCGAACATTCGGAAAATCACGTTAAGCCCATGCATCACGCATATTCATTATGCCAAGTCAAATCGAAACAAGCTTATAATATTAATATATTAACGTTTTAACCAGATTCAAAACCCAATTTGCCTAGATTCATGCATTGACAGAGCCCAACCTTAAGTCCCGCACCTTGTTTTAATGTGCATGAAGAAACTTACCATTTTAAGCTCGTGCAGGAACCCAAGGAAGAAAATGGAGTAGAAGCGTAGCTAAAGATGGAGCTTTGTTATGGGATTTGGTGCAGGAAAGGAGAGATTTGGCGCATGAAAGGAGGGATTCTGGGCAGAGCTTTCAACCTAGCCTTCACAAGGCTGCCAACTTGCTCCAATTCTAACCCAAAGAAGTAAGGTGTAGTTGCGACAATGGAAAAGAGAAAGGAAAATGAAGACTTTAAAAACAAGAAGATGGGAGAACAAAAGGATTCTCCAGATGAGATTTTGAGGAATTCATGCGCCTATAAGAGTAAGTCCACCCCTAATAAATGAGCTGGGCAATATCCCATTTCCCCCCTAGCCCCCCAAAAATCCACTCTACCTTGTCCAATTAGCTGGCCCAAAGTGAAGGCCAGCTTTGAGCCCAGCACAAAATGGACTTAGCAAGAGACCACCTTACATGACGTCAGACTAACGTCAGCCATGTGAATTTCACTTTTTTTTTCGCGGTTGGCCGTGGGCACGTGTTCATCAGAATCTTATCGTTGACCACGTGTCCACTTTTGGTTTGTTGGATTTCAACCTTTTGGAAATCCAAACGGTCCAGATCAATTAATTTAATAAAAAATTATAAAAATTGTTTAAAAATACAAAAAAAAAAAAAACGAATTTTTATTTTATACACACACACACACATAACCATCTTCCACAAGAATTGTACTTTCGGATAATGATATGTGGTATGACAAGATTGATAATGACACGTGGTGTGACAAGATTGATTAAAAATCCTATCCGAAATTAAAAATAATTTATGAAAAAAAAATTAATAATATTTTAATACGAATTTGATTAGGATATTCAGTTTAGGGGTGGAGATGCACTTGGACAATTATTATTCATTTGGGTGGATTGAATAGACTCTTGCCCAACTTAGTTTTTAAGGGTGGACTTGCTCTAAATTCAAGCCATCATCATGCTCGGAAGGCAGAACGCACCAAGCAAAGCAAGCAATCTATGGGTACTGGAAAACCCTAATTCATGAGCCTTAGCTTTTCCTTCATTCTACGCCGCCCTTGTCCTTCAAAATTACCAACACATTAGAAAACCTAATTAGCCACTCCAAAACTAGCAACCATCAATGATATCTCTCTCACGCTAAACTAGTGGACTTTTAACTCCCACACCACGCATCATTCAGGAAAGTTACAATTTGTTGTTCAATCATTATACATATTTAGATCACATTCTTTTAGGTATATATTATTTGGACTTATTGCTTAAGCCTATAACATTTGATAATATTACTTTAAACAATAATCTTTGCCCTTACATTAATCCAAATTAGTTTAACATATGAAATGTCTGTAAAATATCATCTCATAATTAACTTTAGAGCATCTTTCAAACATAAATATAATATTACAAAACCAAAAAGGAAAAAAGAAAAAAAGATCACGATGTTCCACTACCGCCATCTATCCTTCACCCTCCACCTCCTTCTTCCCGTGCCCACCTCCCATCTCCCTCTTCCTTGTCCGCGAAAATCCCAATAACCTTGCCCCCATCTCCTTGACCGGCCACTCATATTTTTTGTTTCTTAATATAAAATTTTAGAATTAATTCAATTAATATGGAATAATTTTTTTTGTTTTCTTTACACGTGGTGCTGACATGGCATGCGCATAAGCAAAGCATTGGGCCCCCACATGCCACATTAGTATTTTTAACAAAAAAAGGTTCTTTTTTTTTTTTTTTAGGAATCTTTGACGTGGAAAATTTTATTGATAAATGAAAAAGGAATTTACACCTAATCAGGAGAACATAAACTCTACCCTTGATAATACCCAAAAAAAAAAAAAGGAGAAAAAGAACATGAATAAGAAGGGGGTCATAAACCTAAACTCTATAGAAATGAACAAAAAAAAAAAAAATTGAACGAAAAAAATTAACAGACTAAACGGCATAGGATAGTGTGGGACACAAAACATGCTTTAGAGTCTTAGACCATCGGCAACTGACTCAACTCTTGGTCACATTCAACCATCAAGAAGGGCAAATCGGGACAATTTTCAAAGGGCAAAGTGAGATTTAAAAACACTTTCAAGAGGTAACTGAGTAATTAAGCCTTTTTATAATAAATAAGAAAACTAATGAAAATGACTTGAAAACTTTGAGTTTTAACGATAAGGACAAAATCAAGGGTAAAATGAATAGTACCAGAATTGATTTTTTAGTGTAAAAATGTGGTTTTTCATTAAAGTGAACAGTAACACGAATTTTTCGTTAAAACTCCCTAAATAAATTAGGTTTGTGGATCCTCTTTATTGGTCTTGTAGTGTCTCATGTTTCCTTGTTATTGCAATTATGTAGAATTAAAAAGTATATATATATATATATATATATATTATATGTGTTTTTAACTTTTTAGGTTTACATACTTACACTTTTTTCTTTTTGAACAAACAATAGTATTTACACTAAAGGGGAGTGGGATACGCTAAGCCTCACAATGGGCTAGCAATAATTTGCCTAGTGGTATTCCTCTTCACTTGTAAGTAAGAGGTTTTAGGTCCGATTCTCGCCAAAGGCGAATTTCAATCACATTATTGCTAGCTCATTGTGAGGCTAAGCTCACTGACTCCTCTTTAATTAAGATAATATCGTTTGTTAAAAAAAAAAAAAATTCTTCATTTCTTCATTTTTTTAATTTTCCATATTTTATGCTTTTTCAATTTTAATATTAAAATCCACATAAGCATGCATGTCATTTAATGAATATATAAAAACCGTTGGATGTTATAAAATTTAAAGACTATAAAGAAGTGTAAAAATATGTGTCCCTTGAGAGAAAAATTTGTGTAGGGCTTGGTTTGTTACTGAAATTTGCCTAGTGATGCTACAACGTAATCAAAACTCGCCATGTGGTAAGTTTTAAATATAATATTTATCATTCTTCTATTTAAAATTTTTCATAATCATCTTTTCTGTAAATTAATATACACCATAAGATTGATCTAATATTTTTTACTCCCCTCCTTTTAATTTTCCCTCCCTCCCTGCCGTTGCAGTCTTCTTCCCCACACGTTTTTCTCGTTTCTTCATAAGAATATGGAAAAAGCCAATCTTCTCCAACTATCATGAAATAAAAACAAAAAAAAAAATCCAATTTCAAAATCATAGTTAAAATCATCTCAATCCTCAATCGAATCTTGATTGAGAAAATTCACCCATGATCTAAATTCTGGGCTACTCTACTGCTCATCAAGGTAGAAGAAGAAAAAGCAAAACAAAAATTACAGATTATTTAATATATATTTTTGTGATATTCAATTTTGTTGTTAGTCGAATGGAATTCATATTTATTGATAAAGTATTAGAATTGCATAGGCCTTTTAATAAAAGTGATCGCTATTTTTTTTTTTTTTTCAAAAAAAAGCACCCACTACTGTTAGATTTGGCTTTAATAAAATTATATGGTTGAGATTAAATTATAGACCACAGAATGTCAACCACAAAATTTCATTAAAGCTAAATATGAGATCCCACATCGACCAACGGAGAGAGGGGTGATGTGCCTTATATGTACATGCTCCCCTATAGCACGAGGCATTTTGGGAACTCAATGGTTTCGAGTTCCATCGGAACTCCGAAATTAAGCAAGTTCGGGGAATTTGCAATCCTAGGATGGGTGACCCACTGGAAAGTTCTCGTGTGAGTTCTCAGAAACAAAACCGTTAGGGAATGGTAAGCCCAAAACGGATAATATCGTGTTACGGCGGAGCCGAGACTGGGATGTGACATAATGGTTTCAGAGTTACTCTGCCTTTTGGTATGAATGTGCCGATGAGGATGCCGGGTTCCCCTTAAGTGGGAAGGATTATGAGATCCCACATCGACCAACGGAGAGTAGGTGATGTGCCTTATATGTACATGCTCTCCTCCCTATAGCACGAGATCTTTTGGGAACTCACTGACTTCGGGTTTCATCAGAACTCTGAAGTTAAGCGAGTTTGAGCGAGAGCAATCCTAGGATAGGTGATCCACTGAGAAGTTCTCGTGTGATTTATCATAAACAAAACTATGAGGGAAATGTAAGCCTAAAGCGGACAATATCGTGCTACGGCGAAGCCGAAACTAGGATATGACACCAAATCTAACGGTCAAGAGGGTGTCCTTATTTTTTTCTGAAAAACGGGGATCCCTCTTATTAAAGGTTCCTAGAATTGTAAATGTTATTGTTTACATTTGTATTCGTTTAAAGAAAGGCATGCACAACCGTTCATATTTGCTGCATTTTGCTGAACACTAGTGGTGCATTTATGTAACCATAATGAAAATAGGAGGAATTAAATTGAGGGGAAATTGAATTGAGGATGAGTTGGAATGGGAAGAAGTTAGAATCAGATTTCTGTTGAAGTTGGTTACTTAAATGTTCTGGAATCGGAATAAAAATGACACTAATTCCATGAAACTATTTACTAATTCAACAGAATCGGAATATAAACAATTATGATTACTAAAATGCCCTTGTCCCAAATCAAATATTTTATATATTTTTATAGTAAAATTTGATATAATATATAATAGTAAGAAAAAGTTAAATTGTTTTTTTTATTTCATAGATACACTTAAATGCTTTTGTTTTCATTTTATTTATTTATTTATAAATTTAAGTATTTACTTTAATATTTAAATTTTCTCACTCAAATTGTAGTTTCTTCTCTTCGACATATGCATGGAGTTATGCATAATGTGAATGAGGGCATAATAGGAAGAAAAAATGCATTCCTAATTCCCTCACCCTCTTGGAATTCAAATATCTCATCTATACAGGAATTCTACTCCTCCAATTTCAGGAATTGCATTCCTTGTTTTGGATGGGGTCCAATACACTATTGATTCCCCAGTATTTAGTAAACACTGGAGTAATCTGTAATCGGAATTTAATTCTTTTTTTTTATTCCCATTACCCTTACATAAATGTGCTCTAGAAGAACTTTTTCATAGGATTTAAGTTCTATATTTTATATTTTGATTTCATTTTAGTAATTTTCTTCTATAATGTACCACGGGAATGATTTTGAGGACCATGCAGAGCTCTAATTAAACTTTTTATCTCCTGTGGGAATCGGCTTAACAGTGGGATATGGTTCCTCATGATGCATATGAATTAGTAGCAGATAATTTCTAATTAAAAAATTATTATTTTTGCCATGTGGTGTGCCACGTCAGCACTTAACGAATCAATGGATGAAAAATGTAATGGATGTATTATTTTGAAATAAAATAATACTTAAGGTCTGAAATTGAAATGTTTTGATAATATTGTAAAGAATTGAAATATACCCTAAACATGAGGTATGAAAGTGTAATTTATCCTAAAAAAAAAAAAAAAAAAATCTCTCTCTCCCTCTCTTTCATCCCTACCTACACACACAAAGTGTGTGTGAAACGTGGGATGGAAGAGAGGAAGAGAGGTTTTTTTTTTTTTTTTTTTAAGTCGAGTAATATTAGATTAGAAGTCTCAATACGTAGGTCCTGTTATTTATAACAAATTCGGATCGTATCGGAATAAAATTCGATCCACCGACCTATTCTACTAAATGAATTTTTTTTAGTTTGGTAATTTTCTAAACATGGGCTGTTTTGGAGTTTGGAAAAATATAACCGTGGGACACAAAAAAAGAGACATGACCCATTGACCCATCCAAACCGGGCCTAACCGACCCGCCATCAACTGGCAACTTAAAACCCTAGAACAAAGAACGACGAACCTCTTTAGCTGCTCGTTGGGATTTCTGCTGTCGCTGAGAGCAAAGGGCAGAGAGCTAACCAGAAGCCGCCCGCTTCCTATCCTTCACCATGCCTAAGTCTAAGCGCGATCGACAAGGTCTGCCGTCTCTCTCCTTTCTGTTTGGTTGCCGAGAAAACTTGCAGAAAACCAAGAAATTCCGTTCTTTTTATTTAAATTTTAACATATATATATATATATATATATATGTATATATATGTTCTGAACTTTCAGGTGAAATCTCTGTAAAACAGGTTGTTTTTCATGAGTTAAGAGATTGCTTTCTATTGTTATACGTATAATTTATTGTGGGTTTGAATTGTTGAATTTTGTTTATATTTTCTTGAATATTATGTTTGTGTGTTTCAAATTGGAAACTAAAATTATATGGTTTGAATTTTGTTTCATATTATTTTCCTTTGTTAAATGTTTGTTGTGAGATGCTAACAGAAATTTAAATGTGTAGAAAATGAAGTTCATATTTTTGAAATTAGATGCATATGAAGGAAGTTTTTTTTATTTTTTTTCTTGTACATATCGCTAGCGTTGAGCGTTGGTCTTATGGATTGGAGAATTGTATGAATAATGTTATCGTCCGTTTTGTGATTTATTGAGTTTATGGTTGCAGTTACATTATCCAAGACAAAGAAGAAGGGAAGGGAACATAAAGAAACAATAGTAAATACGATTCGGCAGGCAGCGGAAGATTACAGTTCTGCTTATGTGTTCTCTTTTGAGAATATGCGGAATCATAAATTCAAGGAGTTCAGAGAGCAGCTCAAATCAAACAGCAGGCAAGTTCATTTTCAAGATGCTCCATTTGTTTTAGTGGTAACTGGTAACTCAGTATGTATGCCGTGAAAGTTAGAGAAAAGCATCGGTATCTATAGTTTGTTTTGCAATTTAAGCTATAAGAGAGGAGAGACTTTACAGATAAAAATTGAGAAGAGAAATGCAACTTTTTATTGTGTTTTGATTGGTTGGCCTAGGAAGAAATTAGTTGTATTTTTTCCATGTGTGGGGTATTCCGTAATCTTGAACGATGCAAGACTTTCAAAATCTTTTTCTCATCTCTCAACTTTCAAAGAAAATTAAAATGTGGGCCAAAAAAATTTGATGCTTCTTGTGGCTTTGGGGATGGAAACTTTTTAAAGGCGTGAGAAAGCATCTTTTACAAAACCCAGCCTGCCTTTTCAAAATCAAAATTTAAAGCCTTGAAACGATTTAATATCACTTTCCTGTGGACAACTAATCACAATTAAAAGCGAGTTGTTGCCCGGGAATTGATCTTAACCTATAAAAGATGAGCTTTGAGAGGTAAATCCTGTATTGGAGTAAACTAACTGTGCCCCAAATATGTAATTATTTTGTGGAAAGATAAGTTTCTTAGTCATGGATTCTACAATTTGAGCATGTGTATCATAAGGGATTTCATTGTTGTTTTTAGGTTTTTCCTTGGCTCAAACAAAGTCATGCAAATTGCCTTAGGTCGGTCTGAATCCGATGAGATTAGAATGGGCCTCCACAAAATCTCTAAGGTACTCCTTTTATGCACCCAAGATTTCTACTGTCTTTTTTTAGTTGAAACTGTCTTACACCTTTTGTTTATTTTTATTAGGTTCTACATGGAGATGCTGGTCTATGTTTTACCAATTTGCCCAAGGAAGAGGTTGAAAGGTAAAAGTTCACATTTTCTCATGTTTACAAGCTCGGGAAATGTGTGGAATTTTGGATTATCTACTTGTATAGAAGATGGCCGATATGAAGCTTTATAACTCAGTTCATAGAACTTCAAAATATGTGAGTCTATGATGGTCAATTCTGTGAGATTGATGCCTGCTGTGATTTTACGGATTACAAAACACATCCATCTTTATCGGCATTACAAATACTCTATTAACGCACCGGAACCCTGGAAAAATAGTTGAAATAAAAAGAATATAACACAGTTTGAAGGAAGAAACATAAGTTTGTTGGTAGTTAATATATTCAAGTGTATAAAACCAAGGCCACCTAGAAGAATGGTTAATTGAATCTTTCTGGTGCAGAGCTTTGATGCTTACATTATTTTGCCACATATAATTAATTGTTCTAATCTTGTAGGGTACCTTGAGAGTTGTATCCAAAATTGTGCTCATTTCCTTTTTAAATTTCAAAGTTTGAAAATATCCTTTCTTCCAAGTACATTATACTTGTTTTATTTTTTACGTTTTCAAAATCCTCATTCTTTTTCCAGGTTATTCAATGAATATGAGGAATATGACTTTGCAAGGACAGGAAGCATTTCGACAGAAAAGGTTCTTGAGATTTTTTTTTATGTGTTGTTAGTGAGGTTAATAGTTGTTCCTTTTTTTTTTTTTTGACAAACGATAGCGGTAGTGGGTTAAATTGTTAGTTGTTAGGGGTGAGGGGGATCGGTGGGGATCAAGCCCATACTAGGGTGCATAGCCATGATTGCTTTCCGCCACTGCGGTAAAGCGCCATCTGCATATCATGAGTTTTTAGTTGAAACACTAGACATATCTTCTGGGGTTATATTTTTTGGTTTAGTTGTTAGCTTTCAACTATCCTACCATTAACTCATGAATTTTCTTTCAAATGTATTAGGTGGAGCTCAAGGAGGGTCCCTTGGAGCAATTCAGTCATGAGATGGTGCCCTTCCTTAGAAAACAAGGGATGCCTGTTCGATTAAACAAAGGTATCTATTTTCTTTTTTGGTTTGCTAGTCTGTGTGCATGTAAGAGAAGACAACGTAAACCGTTTGATTCTACTATTCATACTTGCAGGTGTCATAGAGCTTGTTTCAGACTTCCTTGTCTGTGATGAAGGAAAGCCCTTGTCACCTGAGTCAGCTAGGATACTGGTTCGTTTCATGCTCGTATTTTTATTTAGTTTGTATTTCATGTCCATGAAATGTTGTTTTTTTGTCCCTTTCCAGTCCCATCAAGTTTTTATGCAAATTAGTAATGATAATAATACGTGTGACCTAATGTACCTATTTGTATGCAGCGTTTGCTGGGAACCAAGATGGCTAGCTTCCGACTTCACTTGATTTGCAGATGGAGCCCCGGTGATTTTGAACAATATGCTCCAGGACCAGACGATTCAGGTGTCGAATCCTCGTAAATGCTGATATGAGATCCATAGGCATTTGAATACAACACTAATGTGACGATTTATGTGGAATTATTATGTGTTTGTACTACTAAGGAATACAATGGCACTTGTAGAACCTCGGGCCAATTTTGAGTTTGTTTTGGTTTGTGGCCGTAGTCTGTAACCTGTGCACTTTTAAATTTTAATCCATATGTTTTGACCTGCTGCTGCATGCTCTGGTTTTGCAGTAGACCACTTAGCATTTATAAGAAATATTGCCATTTCTGCAAAATCCCAAATTACGGTTTCCTAGTTATTACAAGTGATCAGAAATAAGAGCCCTCTCAGAGTACGACTCTCCTTTGACTTTACCACGCTATAGTTTAACGTTAATTCTTGTGCTAGCTTTAGACATTGTGTTAAAAACATGAGATGGTAGGGTACATGAAGAGTCTCAGTTTTGAGTCTCCTTGGCATTTCTCCCGAAATAATGTTCCTTGAAGGTTGTCAATTAGTATTACGGTCTAGTAGTATTCTTCTTCACTGGTGAAAGGTCTTAGGTTCGATTCTCGTTAAGGGTGAATTTGAATCACATTATTGCTAGCCCATTGTGAGCTTTAGCTCACTCTCACATCCTCTTAGCGTCAATATCATTGTTTGTTAAAAAAAATGTTCCTTGAAGGTTTTGGCCCTCAAAAAGGGGAGCCCTCTGCTTTTAGGCTTACGTTTTTGGAGGAGGAAGCCCTACGTAACTTGGAGTGATTCTAGGCCTTCTACATTAGTTCGGAAATAGTAAGTGTGATAGCAATATATTAAACTCATGAGTATGATAGTTATAATATAAATAAGCTCGGTTCCGCTATTTTGGTGTTATATTTCTAATGAACAATCAACTCACTTTTTTTAAAAGTCAGCGGGTCACTTTTTGAATTTAAATGGACTACCTAGATTTTATGAGCTGCTGAAGATCAATGGTCCATCTTCTTCCAACAGCTACTCTCATAGTTATTAAACTCACTAGTGTAATTTAAACTCAAGTAGCCTAATTAGATATATAAGTATCACACTCACTTGAACCACTGTAGAAGACCTTAGGATTTTAATTTGATGGTTTTATACAATGGCGAATCCAGAGATTTACCCTTGTGGGGAATTTTTCAATTTTTTCATTAAAGCATTTAGTCAAACACTTGATGAAAATGTCGTTATGTTCCTAGTTTTATCAACAGCTTCGAAGGCCTAATGTCAAGCATTACCTGCCAAGGCATGTTGAGCATCACTTGCCAAGGCCTGCTGCTTGCTTTAGCATTTGTAAACCCTAGTTCTTGACTCAAACTTTGCTTATGAAGAGAATGAAGTTGCATAATCTTTCATATAATTTTCAATCCCGCAACAACGAGCAAGCATAAATTTCTAGTGTTTTTACTAAATAAGGGTAATGACTATTGCCTAGAGGTTGATCAATGCAAGGGAGCGAACACACATTGTACACGTGCAGGGCTTCGATTTGGAGCAGTAGGTTCATTCCAAATAATGTGTATGAAGAGATGAACCTCTTTCTAAAATCAGCATTCATGTCTTCATGAGTGAAAAACATAAACTGAAAACGAAACGTGGTCTATTGGTTCTAACACAAACCCTTGTTCACAGTGCGGCTGCCTCAGCGTTCTTTTTATCCTCCAAAAGCTTTAGCTCCTTACGCCAACCTTCCAGTTTCGTCAACTTCTCCAACTGTTCTGACTTGATATCTTGCTGATTAGTTTTCTGCTGTTGAGCTTCTGCAAGTCGAATCTGCAACGGTGAACCATACGATAAGAGAAAACGTACTGCATATGTTTTCAAATCATGGTCTATATCATTTAAAGGCAAGGCCGATGAGTTAATAAACTATACCTTCTTTTTAAGAGCTCGAATTCTTTTATCTATGTCTTGAGCTGGACCCGCTGGATTCGAATCCTCTGTTGAATCAGAGGGAGGGGTAACTAAAGAAGGACTAGAAGAAACACCTAGCTCGTTCATCTGAGATGCCAATGACTCGACATATTCTGATACATGACCTAAATTTTCAACTTCTTCCTTAGTTTCCCCACTTTCCGAGGTTTTCTCCCTTTCAAGAGCAGCCTGCAGAACACAGATAAAGGAAGGGAATCAAGCAGCTTGAATGAAACTAGTAACTTTGCAAAAATAAACTGGAATTTCAAATTACAGATAAACATCGGTTCCAAAAAATTGTAATTTCACATAACAGTAATGACAGCAATGCCTGAGTTCAGAAAATTAAAACCATTGCTATATTGAAAATCTCTTGCTCAACTTAAAAGCAAAGCTATGTCTAAAATCAAGAATCCCCATATTTGGGCTTTGTATATCTTCTGCCTTGTTAGCAAACAAGAATAAACACATCTATTACTTCATAAATAAGCTATTCCAACACATGGATAAACCTCAACATCAACACAATGATGAAAAAGGGATTAATACCTATTATTTTTGCTCCTGTACAACATCGTTACATCATAATTTCTGCCTTGGAAGGCGATATCGTAATGTCAATAAGTTGAGAATGTGAGATGGCAATGTATAACATTTAACTTTGAGCAGCACAAGTGGATCTAGAATGGGAGCAATCAATCACGCAGTCACCTGATCAAATTTTCAAAACTTTTACGCCTCAACATTTCAAGTTTATGAAAATTATTTCAATTCAATTTGTTTCACGATCACTGGGTCACTCAGTATTACAGGATCAAGTGACTTTCCTTTCAGCTCATGCTACCCATTTCAGTCTCTAGTTAATGGAAGACAAATGTTTGGGTTGTGGGCTAGATACTAATGAGTTCTTGGTTAGTGGATTAATAGATACCTACATGAAATGTAGAATTTTACAGGATGCCAATTATGTTTTTAGGAACATTATTCATAAAGAGTCAATCAAAGGAAATACAGTGACATGGGATGTGTAGATTTCAGTCTCTGTCCCTAATGTGTTTGCCATGTGCCGTGGGGTTGTTCCTAGAGACGTTGGCACCTTGGTTGTAACCATAACTTCCACAATGGTGGCAGCTATAGTTTTATGCTTGTAGCTATTTAATTTAGCATTTGGAAAACAACTGCGTGAATTCACTTTTAGCATTCAATTAAACAATGATGTAAGCACCGAAACAGCTCCTATGGACATAGATTGAATATGGTGATGGCAAAGCTGGTCTTGAAAGCTTGGGAAGGTTTATAGATCATAACATGGTTTACAGTGGACTGCTGTTGTCATCTCAACCTAGATGTCCTCATGAGGAACTGAATCCATTTATAACTATTTATTAGAACACTGCTTTGTATATTCTGTCACAATCTTGTCTGTTCTGGGCCTCTTTGTGCTGAGCAGTTAAGCCTGAAGGCATGAAAATCCAGGTCCAGTAGTAAAAGTGGAAGAGAATCCTAGCAGTCAAATCCATTATGATACACAAGAACAAACCAAGGGGATCTCTCGCTCTCATCGTTAGCTCTAAAACCCCTAAAAAGCTGACTTCACTGCCACTTAATAAATCCTACAACCAGTTTAAACAATATCAGCACCCTATTTGCCTCTAATCCTGTTTTATTCACACCCCACATATGCTACAAATTCTAAACTCCTCTCAGATGGCCAGCACCACTGTAACCCTTACTTCCCTAAAGCTTGCATCAATAACCTAGGTAGTTAATGTTCATATACTGATGCAATGAAACCCTCATTAAAAATCATTAGTAATACAAATAGAAGCACTCCTCAAAAAATCACATCGATTGCAGTTAAAAGGAAGAAGCATAACCTACAACCATAAATCTTTTGAACAAAATAAAAACAGAAACAAAATAAAAGGAAGAAAAATACATAGTGGGAAAAATCTATTGAAAATATAAGTAAAAGACTTTCCTAATCGTTGGAGTAAAAGTACCACAAAGTCCCCCAAGTGTCCAATTCAAGAAATAGAAAAAACTCCATCATTTCAAAACTTCAATATAGGATGTTAACATGCATGGCCTTCCTTGTGCATCCTTCACAGAGCTATTAAGAATAGCTTGGCAGAAGAAAGAAGAACGCAATTCATAATTGTTTACCTATTCACGTTGGTTTCACAAGAGAGAAGGAACAAAGTTTAGCCCCACAAGCATCAAATGAAAAGAAATTGCAGAGCCGGTGAATCTCCTTTGCACATTTATACAAACACCAATCAAGAACCAGATCCAACTTTAAGATCTTTCTCAAATGACAGAAAATGGCACACGGGGGAGGTAGTAGGTGCACCAAATTGCATTCCCAGGAGAAGAGCACAGACACCTTGACAAAGCCGTATAAAAGAATTCAACCCTATAAATCAATTATCCTTTAATCGTGTTCGAACAGTGGACAATGTCCTCTTAGGAAGTGTCTCGTTTCCGACGATGTGCTACTTGTAAGACTAGTCTAAGAGAGCATCCGTTCATCCATAAGGCATTACACTTCAGATGCTTAGCCTTGGTTTTTATCATTGCCAAACTTGTATCAGTTCTTCCAATGTTGGCAAACTCATTAAAGGGTAGATAGCTAAGAAATGTGAAGAGAATAAACTGTTGTCTTTGCTTTTGTTTGTAATTCAAAATAGCTCCCAAGTTACAAAAAAAGTTCTGGCTTTTGGGCAAAGCTTGACAGCAAAACTATGATATCAAACCCCTCCTCATGAGTAGATTTTTGAACTTTGCACCAGAAAATCGAACAAAGGAAATTCGCTAAAACCTACTCTACAAAATCGATTTAGCAACAAAGTACAATGATCAACAAACAAAACAAACCGAAGAGCAGTAAATAAGTTTTATGCAATAGCAGCTCAATAACAGACATACCTGTATCCGCTTCTCCTTTTTTCTTTCGTTCCTCTTTACAGACTTAGTCTTGGGTTTCGCTGTATCAACGGAAGTAACATCATAACCCGGAGGTCCAGCCGCTGAGGCCATCTCCTTTTTCCACTGCATTACAAAAATGAAAACCCCACCCTGAACTTCCATTCAAAACCCAACTTCACTAAATTCAAACAACTAACTTGTAACATTCCCAACTTCCACAAATAATCAAACCGAAACGAAATAAAACACTGGTTTATCAAAAGATTCAAACTTTTCACCTTGTCTATGATTTCTACTAAGCAGCCAAACATTGCAACTTAGAGTTTTGTGGGCAAAAGGAATAAGGGTTTAAAGAGGGAGAATGATATCATACCAAAGCACCTTTGGATTGGTAAATGGCGACTTCGTCTTGGGGAAAATATCCAGCCCGAATGCGGATGGGTTTACGGAGCGTACCGTCGGGTCGTCGGGTTGGCGCCAGAAGCCTCTCCCCTTCTTTTAGGGTTTTGCTAAGCTCCGCCAATTTCTCCAGCGGCTGATCTTCTTCTCCTCCGCTTCCATTGTTGCTGCTTGCCATGCTGATTCACAACACAAACAATCCAGTGATCAGATATGATGGGTTGGGCTTGTTTTCCTTTTTCCACAGAGAGAGAGAGCGAGCTGATACTTTAAGCTTAGGTGGCTACTTCGCAGGTTTCTCTCCAACTAGGTTTTAGTGGGTCTACCATATTGGTTGGATTTTACACATTAAAATTTTTTATTTTTGGGCAAATTTTTTTTAAAACTTGAATTGAGATAACTCTTCATTTTAATATTTGAGATTTGAAATCGATAGATGTGATCATTGAGTTTATTTACCATCAATTATTATAATCATTCTGTGAAAAAAATCTATTAAATAAGGATCAAAATGACCAAAATAACCTCAATTTGATTATAAAAAAAAAAGAGTTTTAACGAAAAGCCCGCGGTACTGTTCATTTTTATGAAAAACCACATCTTTACACTAAAAAGTCAAACATGATACTATTCATTTTACCCTTTATTTTGTCATTATCGTTAAAACTCTTAGTTTTCAAACTCTTTTCATTAGTTTTCCTTTTAAAAAAAAGGTCAAGATTTGACAAAAATTATGGGTATCTTTGTCATTTTATCTTTATTTAATGGAAATTTTTCACGAAATGATCAAAATGATGACGGTAGACAAATTCAATGACCACTTCTATCAATTTCAAATCTCATGATCAAAGTGAGGAATTATGCTAAT
This sequence comes from Pyrus communis, assembly GCF_041283825.1. Lineage (NCBI taxonomy): Eukaryota > Viridiplantae > Streptophyta > Magnoliopsida > Rosales > Rosaceae > Pyrus > Pyrus communis. Next base: position 1,584,428 of record NC_142572.1, read on the forward strand.
CTTATGGATCATTTTGACTTTTTAGCAAAATTTAACTGTCTGTTTAATAAATGGGTTATGTTGAGTCGAAGTCTTATTATGTCAACCAAAATTAACTCACTGAAGGACAATAATTCTTTAAAATGTAATGTATATTATGTACATCTATACATAAAATTTAGTATCTTTTACATGCATTTATATACCAATTCGTGATTTGAATAGTGAAATTTATGTAATAGCAACATGTGGTGATTCATATGATTTGGGTCTAATTTGACATAAGGATTGATTATTTGTTTGTCATACTTACATTAGGAATAAGAATAACATCAATTAAGCCCAATTTATAAAACCGGCCCAACCTAACCTGCCAAAGAATGATTTGAGTGAATTGGGTTGCCAATGTTCCTGGGTAACAATGGGTTTGAACAACTCCAACCCGAGCTTAGGGTTGGCCAACAGATTAAGGTCTAACCCGACCAACCCCCAAGGCACATCCTTACTTCCAACCCACCCAATGTTCACCCCTACTTCCAACATCCAACGAAGCAAAAGTACTGATGCAGGAAATCAATGTTAACATCCTGGCCCCATTGGGTGAATGAGCCCCACAACATTTTTTATTAAATATTTTGTCAATAAAATAAAATCTCGTTCTCTTAGACTCTATGATACAAGCAAATTATAGGCAATTTTAGTCGATCTTAATTCAACAATGGATGAAAAGAGTTCAACATAAAAAATTAAACGACCACCTACCGTTTGATATAAATAAAATGGTAGGCAACCACAATTTTCTTGAATTATAGAATCTAAATAATGACACACCAATAAAATAATACAAAATACATTCTATTGAAAAAGAGCAAGTGGGGGATGATCACAATGGTCGTGTATAGGTTTTTTTTTTCCATGAGATATTTACTTGTCTCCCACTTATTATTAATGAATTTTTACCGTTTGAACTGTTCTTCTTTTTATCACGATTTAAAAATCATATTTGCAAAAAATCATTCAATTTAAAAATTGTTTAGTCATTTATACGTGTTAAATCAATTAACAATTTTGGTAACAAGTAACATCCTTATGATGCACTATCCATTTATTTTAATTGTAACATCCCACATCGCCCAAGGGAGTGATCCTTAAATGTATATTCTCATCCCTACCTAGCACGAGGCATTTTGGGAGCTCATTGGCTTCAGGTTCCGTAGGAACTCCGAAGTTAAGCGAGAAGGGGGCTAGAGCAATCCCATGATGGGTGACCCACTGGGAAGTTGCTCGTGAGTTCCCAAAAACAAAACCGTGAGGGAATGGTAAGCCCAAAGAGGACAATATCGTACTACGGTGGTGGAGCGGGCCGGGAAGTGATCCGCCTCGGGCCGAGATGTGACATTAATCATATGAATGGCTAAACGGTCTTCCAATTGAATGATTATTTTCAGATATGATCTTTAGATGATGATAAAAGGAATAAGTAGTTCTAATTATGATGTTCGGACGATAAATGTTCGTTAATTATAAGTGGGGAACAAGTAAGTCCTCCCATGAAAGGACACAAGCATTATTATTAAGGAAAATCAATGAAAATGACTTTAAATTTTTGAGTTTTAACAAAAAAAAATCATCCTATAACTTTATTTAATAATAAAAACAAGAGAATGGCTAAACGGTCTTCCAATTGAATGATTATTTTCAGATATGATCTTTAGATGATGATAAAAGGAATAAGTAGTTCTAATTATGATGTTCGGACGATAAATGTTCGTTAATTATAAGTAGGGAACAAGTAAGTCCTCCCATGAAAGGACACAAGCATTATTATTAAGGAAAATCAATGAAAATGACTTTAAAATTTTGAGTTTTAACAAAAAAAATCATCCTATAACTTTATTTAATAATAAAAACAAGAGAATGAAAAGTGCGTGCAGTAGCTCACCCCTGCTGGTCATATTCAGCCCAATTCTTGTCTTGGCTGGGAAGGTGAGGGAGATGAAGGACATCTTCGAACCGGGTTCGTTCTAAAACTTCTTGAACCATTAGTATGAAAAATTTTTAGTAGTGACGGAAACACGGACGGTACATCACGTGTTTTTATATAAGTGGTGGAAAATTTTAATTTTTAAGTTATTAACATTTTATTACACATATCCCACTATTTATATAGGGACACGTGGTGTACCACATCGTGTGACGGTCATACTGAAAAATCTTTCCATTAGTACATGATCATGCACTGCCACGTGTTGTAGACGGAGTCGGAGGTTGTCACCGTGATGTGGGACTGCGCTTTGAGCTCCCTGGTTTGCCTTATCTGTGCATTGGCATCTGGATGATGGGGTCCACAACAATCGACAATAGAGAGATTTTTTAGTGTGACTATCACACGAGGTGATATACCACATGTTCTTATAAAAATTGTGGGTTATGTGTATTAAAAGGTTAATAATTTAAAAATTAAAAATTTCCACCACTTGCATAAAAACACGCACGTGAAATTTTTCACCACTTGCATAAAAACACGCATATGATGTACCATCTATGTTCCCGTCATAACTAAAAATTTATCTCCACGATGATGATCTCGCCGGACCGGGAAGGTCCTGCTGCAGTGGTGAAATGACTGAGATGATGATGTTGTACTCATGTGGAAGGTCATGAGTGCGGTAAAGAAGAAATTCCCACAGCCCAATTTTTTCCTCTCTTTAAAGCTTTCTCTCTCTAAAAATGGCGACTAGATGGCGACTAGAGAAAGTCGCATGTGTGTCCATCTAAGTAGTAGGTGAAGATGGGGGCTGGCTCTGGCTGGACCTTTCATTAGATTTGGCCTAAACGTTTTGGGGCTGGCCTTAATTATGTTAGGTTGGTTTGTTACTTTTTCTTTATTGAAAGAATTAGTTAGTTAGTTTAATCAAAGAAACTTGGAGAGGAGAGGTTAATTATGATCTTAATCTACGGAAAGTATTATTGGCATTCCAAAAATCTCATTCTACACTCCTCATAAATGTACTTTTATTTTCTAATATAGAAAGTTTGAAGTGTAGAATGTGATTTTTGGAGTGCTAATAATAATTCCCTAATCTACTCGTGTTTAGTTTTAGAATCAATATAAATAATTAGTGTTCAGTTTTGAGAAATAGTATTTAGTTTCAAAAATAATGCAGTACCGTTCAGTTTTAGAAATAGTGCAGTATCGTTTAGTTTCAGAAATAGTGTAGTACAATTTAGTTTCAGAAATTGTGTGTGTGATAAATGCGCGGGGTCATGCACATCAAGTTTTTTTTTACTTTTTTCTATTTTATTTTTTATTATATTAAACTTTTATCATTTTCATTAAATTTTAAATCATTTTTATTAAAGTTTAAGTTATTTTCTTTAAATAAATTTACATCATAGTATTTTGTTAAAATAAACTTAATTGCTCTTTTCATTAAAACTCTCTTATTTTTTTTCGTTGGTTTTATACCAAGTAATAATATTTTGGCTTCCACGTACCTAGGCTTCAAAACTATTCATCATGCATTTTAACACTTTTACTTTGGTTTTTTCTCTTTTATAATCATAAAGAAATACTTTAACTTAGATGTCGATAAGGGAAGGTGGTTCATATCTTTTTTTGGGTAATGCTTATGTACAAAATCTTATAAACTAAATAACATAAAAGTTGATAATTAGATTATTATTTAAGTATTGATTAACGTGCTTATTTCTAAGGCAACACATCATTTAGTTTCCAAATTTAATCTACCTAGCTTAACTTTTTTTTTCTTTTTTTCTTTTTACCTTGTAAACATTAACCTCAGGTTTTGTTGAAATCAATTCGCACATTACCGTGTGTAGTGGAGGTGTGCAAACTTGACTACCTGTAAAATAGTAAACAACCCAATTAACACCATTAGTGTACGGCCAAAACTATTCGACGGTCAAATGAGTAACAACCTAAAACTCAAGCAGCTGGTAAGAGAATAACTGAAGTGCGTAGATCCCACTAAAAATTTGTTTATCTCCTCATCAGTCTCTCATCTTTTACCAAGTAATTAGGTAAACATGCCCTCAAACTATAGATACCAGCTTTCCACCTAGCTTAATGGCCACCTATCTCTCTCTTCGGCAGTGGTCACATTATTCATTTATTTGAATTACTATCATAACACACTGAGGAGAACATATACGCAATATACCTGATTATGCACGTCTCCCAAATTAAACTCCAAATGCTATCTTTATATGGGCATCAGAGACAACGTGAAAAAGAAAGAAAAATCCCAATTAAATTAGAGTAAATTGTAGTAATAATTTAGCAGGATATCTTAGAGAGAAAGAGAGAGAGAGACGATGGGGCAGAAACTGATGTGTTGCAGTACTAGTATAGTGCAAGGGTTGAAGCCGGTGATGATGATGGTGGTGGTTCAGGCGTCATATGTAGGAATGAATATATCTTACAAACTGGTAGCAGAGGTTGGAATGAATTTCACTATCCTCGTTGCCTACCGTAACATGTTTTCTGCAGCCCTTATGCTTCCTCTTGCCCTTATATTTGAAAGGTTCGTCAATGATCATGATAATATGCTCTCTCTCTCTCTCTCTTCGAAATTAATGTATGATAATATGCTCTCTCTCTCTCTCTCTCTCTCTCTCTCTCTCTCTCTCTCTCATATAGCTAACTTTTGTTATTTAACTTATAAAATAACAGGAAGAGGCCCAAACTTACCTTAAGTATCCTGTTTCAAGGTTTTATCTCCGGATTATTGGGGTAAGAATGCTAAAACATATTCAAAAGTTATTGATTTCCCTTTTGTGCTTCTTTATTAATCACATATCTTACTCTTTTTTAGGTTATTTTATATTTCCAAGCATGATATTTTATTTTTTGTTCTTTTATAAATACCTCCGAGATAAACAAGAATTTCTATCATAAGTTTAGTTTGGTGTGTTTTAGTCAAGGTTATAAAAGAAATTGGGCGCTAGTCAGGTGGCGGGTTGAGGCCTAGCGACTAGGCAGCTAAGCGGATTTAAGTAAATGTATTATATATTTATAAATAAATGCATATTTATACTTAAAAAACGCACATAATTACATTGAGATATATAAATTGTAAAATAAAATGTCATATAAATTATAAAGTATCATAACATATTGAAACATAGGGAACAAGCATAGAATGAGTGTTTATCCAAGTATTCAACAAATTTCTTATATTTTATTGAAAAATTCAAATACAAATTGAAAGTTATCTATTTTTCGTCTAAATGAGAGTCGGGATGTAGGCAGGCTTACGCGGGTTAGGCGGGCTAGGTGGACGCCTAAGCAGGACTAGACATAATTTCTTAATTTACAAAAACCCAGAGACTAATCAGGGTAGTGGCTAGCCGCCTAGTATCTAGACGGAGATTTTTAGAACAGAGGTTTTAGTTATAATTAGTGTATTTCTCTTCAGTTTTTATTTTAGAAAACTTCATTTTAATCCTTAAAAAAATATGAGTTTTAGACTATAACCTTGTGTAAGATTAAAATCCAATTTTAGTCCCTAGCTAGTACATTTAATCATCTCATTTATGAGTTATATTTTGATATTTTATTTATCTCTTTATTCCTATTTTAATGTATTAATTACATTTAAATTTAATTTTCATTTCATTTATCAAAATATATTTTAATGTCTATGTCTACATTTAGACAACTAATTTTTTTTTTTTTTATAATATAAAATCCGATAACAATTTTGTATGTTCTTCATTTAGGTACATTAATACATTTGAATATTTTGGTATATCCATCGATACAAACATATAGTTACATTAATTCATCAATACAAACATATACATGCATTTCGGTACGTACATTTTGGTACACACATTTGAGTTTTTTTGTTTTTTAATACAACGGTATATTTTACACTAAGGCCCGCCAGGGGGGTTCGACTAAGCCACACAATAGACAACTTAATTTGGTATTGAATACGCCATCTATGAGATTCAAACCTAATACCCCTCATTTGAGTATTGACTTTTAGGTACATTAATTCAATATACTATATTTCGGTACGTACATTTTGTCATGTACATTTTGGTATTGACATTTAGGTACATTAATTCAATATAATACATTTAGGTTCATTATAATATATTCCGGTACAATCATGTAGGTACAAATATTTCGGTACAAAAAAAGTCAATTTTATATATTTCGGCATAGTCATTTATTTACACTTATGTATTTATATATTTTTGTATCACATATTTATTTTAATATTTTCTCATTTATGTTCATTTATAATTAAAGAACTAAATATGTGCATATTAATAAAATTAAAATTTAATGTGGAGAGATTAAATAAAAATACACATTAAATAACGAAAATTGAATATAAATTTTGATAAAAGTACACTTTAAGGGATTAAATTGAATATATAATCTATCACCAGTTTTTTTTTTTTTTTTTTTTTTTTTTTTTTTAATTTTAATCTTTTGCAAGGACTAATGTTCAAAAACCACTTTTATTTTAACTTCATATGTTGAACTATTGCAGGTCAACAATGGCACAAAACTTTTATATAGAGAGCTTAGGCTTAACATCGGCAACATATACCATAGCCTTCAATAACCTTATTCCAGTCATCACGTTCCTTATAGCATTATGTTTTAGGTACGTACTTGTACAGAAGTAATTAATCAATCAATTAAACGGCATTTTCAGATTCGAATATGCATGCAGAGTTAGACTAATATATATGAAAATTCGGGTTAAAATTAAATCTCAGAATGGAGAGGTTAGCCCTTGGGACACACGCGGGTAGGGCAAAAGTGGTGGGTACATTGGTTTGTATAGGAGGGACAATGATCTTCACCTTCTACAAAGGCCAAGAGATTGTCATTTGGTCGACGGACATAAATCTTTTACGTAAATATTCCCACAAAAACAGCCACTTCTTGCACAGAAACACTCGCACTCAGTTGCTGGGCTCCTTCTTAGCACTCTGCAGTACCATCTCCTTTGCACTGTGGCTGATATTTCAGGTTCAAATTAATTAATTAATTAACATATATATAATAGTAACCAGCCATGCATTCATAAATTAATCCATATGATTTGTTTAATATTGTGTTTTAATAATTAACTTGGTATATATATACAATACAGACAAAAATGACTAAGGATTACCCTTGCCAGTACTCAAGTACGGCCCTGATGTCTATCATGGCATCAATCCAGTCCACTGCTTTTGCCCTTTGCAAGGAGAGGGACTGGAGTCAGTGGAAGTTGGGCTGGGACATCAAACTTTTCACGGCACTGTATTCGGTAAATATGACTGACTAATCTCCATATCCTGCCTTATCTCTGTATTTAGCTTAGCATCCTCAGTTTGTCAAGACTATAGCTTGAGCTGTTCCACACCTGTGTTTTATATGATGCAGGGAGTCGTTACTACTGGATTGGTACTTACTCTGACCGCATGCTGTGTACGCATGCGAGGGCCGTTGTTTGTGTCAATTTTCAACCCACTCGGCCTTTTGCTGGTGGCCTTAGCTGCGACGTTGTTGTTAGATGAAAAGTTACACTTAGGAAGGTAATTTACTATGCTCTTTTTCTGGTTAAATTAAAAGGGAGAAAAATAGAAAACTGCATGAGAAATATTTTTAATTAATATCTCTATATTTTGTATGCACTGCAGCATATTAGGAGGCGCTTTAATCGTCTGTGGATTATATATGGTTTTGTGGAGTAAAAGTAAGGAGCTGAAGACGATGACACAACAGCCGCCACCACCACCACCACCACCACCACTTGAAGAGTCCCATTCTATCGACGTGGCAAAGTCGCTAGTTAGCGGTGATACTTGTGATGAAATCAGTTAGTTTTCCGTTAAGAGTGATTATGTTAGTTTTCCGTTAAGAGAGATTATGTTAGTTTTCTGTTAAGAGAGATTCTGTAGCAACTCCTGGACCAAAAAGTTTGTAATGCTCATTTAGTTGAGCTTAATGTGAATGATAAACAACTCTCTCCTCTACAATCCTTCATTTCTTTTCTTCTGTTGTTCTTCTTCTTTTCTGCTTCTTCTGCAAATTAATGTTCAAACCTTCATACGTTAACAAATCTCAACTAGTCGAAATTAAGGTTCAAACCTTCATAAAAAAATCTAGAACTTTTGGTAGAATGACAGAATATAAGATTGATATGTGAACCAAGAAAAGCCCAATCTGTGTTTTAGTGGTAAGCGCAGGCCCTCCTATTCGATTCAAGACACGTGTTCTCTAAAGCTTCCACCTCTACTCCTCCTACTCCTAGTCCTTTCACTGGGGTGGTTCGGTTCGGAATGCCGAACTGAAAAGTATAAACCGACCACCGAATCGATCCCTTTTAGGGACGGGATTCCTAAAACCAAACTGAACCAAAATTTGGTATTCCCTATTTCAGTATTTTCGGATTTGTTTTGAATTTTTCAGTATTATTCGGTAAACTACGGTGCTGGTGATGGCTGAAAGAAGAGTCGAGAGGGAGGTGAGTAAAAGTAGATAAGATAAAGGGTAAGTCGAGTCGGTGGCGGTAGCTGATTCACGGTGGCGGTGGCGATGGCTGCAAGGAGATTCGAGTGAGAGGTGAGCGAAAGGAGAGGAGAGAGAGGTGTGCGTCCAGGAGAGGAGAGAGAGGTCTGAGTCCGAGGTGAGTGAAATTGTAAGGATATGAGAGAGAGAGAGAGAGAGAGAGAGAGAGAGAGAGAGAGAGAGAGAGAGAGAGAGAGAGAGAGAGAGAGGAGTGACATTTTGGTGGAGCTTCTCGCTCTCACATTCATCAATAGCGATCGAATTTGTAATCCATGAACAAGGGGACCTCTTCCATCTCTGAATACTTGCAGCGAATGCTTTGCTCAAATTGTGTTTTAGGCAAGTGTGCCAAATTACCATTTCAAGATTCTATGTGTACCACACTTCTAGAATCTTAGAACTTGTTCAGATGTTTGAGGTCCAGCTCCTATATATTTTGTAAGTGGTTATAGATTTTATGTCATCTTTGTTGACGGCTTTACCAAATATACATGATTGTATCCATTGAAAAATAAATTAGATGTGTTTTACACTTTCGTCCAATTTCAAGCTTTAGTTGATAATTTATTTGGTAACAAAATTGGTACCTTAAGATTTAACTCATGGGATGAATTCAATAGTTTTGAGTTCAAAAGTCATCTTTTTCCTCATGGTATTCAACAACAATTAAGCTGTCCATACACACCACAACAAAAATGGTTATGCTAAGAGGAATCACAGACATATTATGGAAACTACTAGAACACTTTTGATTGCTTCCAAGGTTCCTCATCAATTCTGGGTAGAAGCCTTCCTCATTGTAATCTATCTAATTAACAGAATGCCTATAGCTTATACATCTTCTCCATGGGAACAAGTTTTTCAGAGAGCCCCGGATTATGCTACTCTAAAGGTTTTTGGCTATAGATGTTTTCCCTTGCTCAAATCCTGCCTCTTCAAAATTGGAACCCAAAAGCAAAATGTGTGTATTTATTGGTTACAGCTTGGTTCACAGGGGTTATAGGTGTTCGGATTCTCTTACAGACAGGGTATGTGTTTCTAGACATATTCAATTTTATTAGTGTTCAGTTTTCAGAAATAGTGTTCAGTTTCAGAAATAGTGTAGTACTGTTTAGTTTCATTAAATAAAGTTACTGGATGAATTTTGGTTAAAATAAATTTAGCTCAAATCATTTTCATTCACACATCTTGTTAATTTCTGCTCTTTGATTTTTTACAATTCACTTAATCCGACAATCGAAAATGAAAGGTGTGCCAATATCATCAACCTAAAATAAATATTAATAAATAATTAATACTATCCGCCCAATTTAAACAAAGCTTGGCTGCTTAGAGCATCTCCAAATGAGATGTCAAAATGTCCACATAAGTTATAACAGTAAAAAAAAGACCATATTAATGTACTCCAACCGAAATGTCAAATCCTATGTGCTGATGACATGGATTGGCAGCAAGAAAGTTGTTGTCGAATTTGACAGCAGCTTCAAAATTAATTATTAATGCTTTTTATTAATTTTTTATTGGTTTAATCATCATTGCAATTAATGTTGTTATTGATCCATTCCCCTTTTGTTCAATCGAGGTAAGTAAACAGTCCCCTCTTGTTAAAAAGAAATGGTGAATGGTCATGATTTCATAATTATTAAATGCCTTTTATTAAGTTTTTATTAATTTAATAATTTATTTTATAATATAATAAAATAATAATTTAATTTAACATATCCGGTGGACAATAAAACTTTAAGAGATGTCAAAATACCACATGAGCTATCAAATTTAAATTTTATATTCAAAATTTGACAACATCTCATTTAAAGATGTTTTTAAACATAAGCAGGAGCTCCTGCTCTCACTCACTAACAATTTGACAAATGTCTAAACAATTAAAACTTGAACTAACAACTTAAACACTTGTCAAGTTATTATTGAATGAAAGCTCCTGATTATTTTTAAGCAGCCAAGGTTTGTCCCGCAATTTTTATTTTACTTTTTACACGCACCTTGGTAGAAAAAAAAAAAAAAAAAAAATCCTCGTTTGTAGATTTTACCAATCGGAGCCAAACGGAGTTCAGCAAATTCGCCGGCCATCAGATCGTAGCTAATTGGAGGTGATGATGGCGTTTCTGGTGATTAGCAACTGATTAGGTCCAACTGGAAGGGATTGGGCTGCTTACAGTTTAGGAGGAAGAGGAGATGATACAGCGGGTCTTATCCTCGTCGTGGTTGTAGTTTGTGTGGCGGCTGTGGTGGTGGCGGCTGAAGTGGCGGTGTGGTTGGGCTCTATGACCATGCTGATCTCTGCCGGCGGTGGGTGCGGGTGTTCGTGATTGTCAGTTGATTGAACTGATCGGCGTTCCTTCATTTCCTTTCTCTGTTGGCTGCAGGCCAAGTGTTTGTGTCTTGTCCCCAATGAAAGAAGCAGAGAAAATGGAGAAGAGCTCCAAAAAGAAGGGTAATTTTAGAAAAGGCAAGGAAGAAAAGCTGATTGTTGAATCTGATGGTGGTTGGTGGTGGTTGATCCACAGGGGAATCACAGCTTCATTCTTGTCCATTGCATTGTTTTCGTTGTTGGTTCGAGTCGCGGTCTCGCTGCATCCTTACTCTGGTGCTGGAAATCCTCCCAAATATGGGGACTTTGAAGCTCAGAGGCATTGGATGGAGATCACACTCAATCTGCCAATTAAGGATTGGTATCGAAACAGTACGGTCAATGATCTCACATACTGGGGTCTTGACTACCCTCCTCTCACTGCCTATCAGAGTTATGTTCATGGCCTTTTCCTTAGATTTTTCAGCCCTGAATCGGTTGCACTTTTCGCTTCCCGTGGCCATGAGTCCTATCTGGGAAAACTTCTCATGAGGTGGACAGTGTTGTCCTCCGATGCCTTGGTGTTCTTTCCTGCTGTTTTATACTTTGTTCTTGTTTACTATGCTGGTCAAAACCCAAGTCGCCGAAGGGGTGACATAGCGTGGCATATCGCGATTATCTTACTTAATCCGTGTCTTATCCTAATTGACCATGGTCATTTCCAGGTTTACAGTTCATTTTTCCATTGCATTCTTCATATTCGGCGTCCATGAATTTTTTTGTAGTTGTTACTCCGAACTGTTTAAATTTACAATCTTATTTCTTATTGATTTTTTGCCAGTACAATTGCATCAGCTTGGGTCTGACCGTGGGAGCTATTGCCTCTGTTCTTTCGGACAAAGATCTTGTAGCCTGTGTCCTATACAGTCTTGCTCTCAACCACAAACAGGTATCTTTTAATTCAGTTTTAATTCTGCATAATGGTTGTTTAAGTTTCGTTCTATATTCTTAGCGAATAGCGACAGTTGTATTTCCTCACTTAACTATGGTTTGCAAAATGAAATTGTTGAACTGAAGTTGTCTTGGGACATTTAAACTCTGCCTCAAAGGAATTGGATGATGTTAGCGTGCAATATTGGCAAATAGATTTCTAGTTATGAACACATAACTGGCTGGATCATGTTGCATATTTAAGGTTCGAATTAATGCATCTTCTTTTTTGTCATTAATCGAAATAGGGGTGATAGGTGATGTGATCTAATGAAAAAGTGGTGCTCTGGTGGTTATCAGAAATCACAAGATGCATAAAAAAATAGGGAGGTGCATATCGGAGGAGAAATAGACACACTAACCAGAAATTACAAAAAATAAAAGTAAAACATCGTATGACGATATTTCATTAACAATTAAGGGTAGAGAAAAGAAGAGAAGAGAAGGGGGAGTTGGCCCGCATGTCTGGCACTAAGGGATTCTTCAATCAAGTTGAGGTTTTTTGGCTGAGGATGGCAGTGATGGAGGAGGTGTTGAGAAACTGGGGAATAGAAACGGCAGGGAAATGGGGGAAGATAGATAGGGAATGACACTATAAATAATGGTCAACAAAGGGTTTAGAGGTGGAGTGAATTATGTTAATATTCTAAAAGCAAAACACATGCCACATGTCGACTTGGCAATCAGCGACTGAATAAACGATGGTAGCATGACTGATGCTAGCATCCCTCTTAATCCCAATTACAATGTGGTTGAGGGTGATATTGTGGCCCATGGGGTGTTTAATCTGATTTAATTCTTAAGTACAGTCAGAGTAGAAGGCTATGAGCCCTTTCCTATCCAGTTAAATATGATCGCATCTTTGTCTTTCTGCTCTGTGATATCTACTTGTTGAACATGATATTATTTTTTGCAGATGAGTGCATATTTTGCCCCTGCATTTTTCAGTCATCTCCTGGGTAAATGCCTAAGGCGTCGATATCCAGTTCTGGAAGTGTTAAAACTTGGCATTGTGGTCTTAGGAACATTTATTGTTGTCTGGTGGCCATATGTTCATTCAACGGAAGACTTCTTGGGGGTATGGCACCAGTTAATTTTGTCAGCTCGCATAATTTTGAGCTTCTGTTTGTTTCTTTTATTTTGTAAAATTCTTTTGTTTACACTTTACGCACAACAGATGTTCGTTTCCTTATTAGTTTTGGTCAATTGTGCAGGTTCTCTCTCGTCTTGCTCCTTTTGAAAGAGGGATATTTGAGGATTATGTGGCTAACTTTTGGTGCACCACTTCGGTTCTTGTAAAATGGAAGAGATTATTTCCAACACAGTCCCTGAAGCTTATCAGCTTGGGTGCAACTGTTTCTACTTTCCTACCTTCAATGATTCAGCAGATATGGGCTCCAAGCAAGCCGGGTTTCCTTTACGGGTTGCTGAATAGTGCTTTCTCGTTTTATCTGTTCTCATTCCAAGGTAAGTGAAGTTTGCCCATCGTTTCAGCTTCTGTTCATAATTTCGTGATACTACAGTGCATAATGCTCGTTCTTCTTAACTCTCAGTGCACGAGAAGTCTATTTTGCTGCCTCTTCTGCCAGCGAGTCTTTTGGCAATGGAAGAACCAATGCTTTATACCTGGATGACACTTTACGCCTTATTCTCGATGTTCCCTCTTCTACACCGTGACAAACTGGTTGTACCGTATCTTGCGCTATCTGCTCTCTTTATCCTTTTAAACCATGTGCCAAATGGAAGACGGGCTACGAGGGACACAAGTGCCTTGAGATCATCTGTGACAACAGTCTCTGTCTTGTGCTCGGTTGTTCTTCATGTTGTTTATTTAAGCATGCATCCCCCTGCCCGATATCCTTTCCTTTTTGAAGCTTTGATAATGCTCGTTTGCTTCACCCAGTTCGTGTTTCTTACTTTGTACGCCAATGCAAAACAATGGATGTTGCTTAAAGACTCCAACTTGGTAGATAAAGAAAAGAAGCTCCTTTGAAACCTCTGTATTTAGGTACATCAGGCAGCAAGTTTTGTGAGAGATTGAATGCGACTGCAGCTTTTTTTGTAACTCGCATTCTCTAAAGCTTTTTTATGCTAATTAGATACCCGTGACTAATTCAAACAAAAAGTGTATAGAGTCAACTAGCAAAGAGAAGAAAAAAGCAATATGTTGTCCACATTAGGAATAAAATTATTTTATTACTCTCAAACATTTGTCATGTGCCCAAAACAGATTGAAAATTGAATGAAAAATTATAAAATCTAACGTTAGGGAGAAATTGGCTAATTATAAAAGTTCAGAAGGATAATCGGCTAAAATTACAGTTCAAAGGGAAAATCGACAAATGCCTCTAAAAATTAAATTCTTCAATTTATCTCATTATCTCATTTCTCTTTTAATAGAAGAGATATATTGTAAAAGAAAAGAAATGAAAAGGAAGATGACAAGTGCAAAAGAAAAGACATTGATTCATCCTTTAGAGCAAAATTACAAAACACGATGACTAATCAAGATTAAAATTGCTAAATGTGCTTTTCAATACACAGCCCTTTTCTTTCTTTTCACGACTCCATCTACTCTTGTAAAACTTTGTGGACAACCTAAGGTTTTACATACACAACAAAACGAAATTAGCTTCGAGAACAGGGGAAACAAACCTGGATCCTTTTGATTCGACCGAGTTGAAAGTAGCAAAAATTTTACAACACCTCTTTGCATGCCAAGTTGACGGGGCCAACGGGACATTGATTAAGTTAGTTGTGGGGTGTTAAGCCATGTCGGCCTCCATGAACTTGTATGAAGAGAAAGGTTCAATATAAGGTTGTCGTTGAATCATCATTCCTTCTTGTCTTCTGTATCATCTTCATCAAAATCTGTGCTTTCAATGTTGTCTTGCTTGACTAAGCTGATATCACCCTCTAGCTTGGCCCTCGTAAGAGAGTGAGATTCTTCGTCATCAGACTCTTCTCCCACTTCATCTGAGTAAGCATACCTATGGACATTTGGCAGTTCAAATCAGCTCAGTCGGGTACAAGGGAACCCTAAGAATTCTATGACATGAACGAATTTATCTAACGAGCGATGTCAGTTACAAATAGAGTTCCTGATGTCATGAATGAGGGAAACATTCCATCAATTGCATTAAAATCCAAACAATAATGAACCTAAAAAAGCATGTGGATGCTTGACACTTTGACATGATGCTTTAACTCCGTAAACTCTGGCATCTATTGGTTCAATAAGTGACAATACAAATTGCAGATAAGTTGCAAGCGGATCCGAAGTAAGCAACATACCCTCCATTGAGGACACCTTATTTCCCTAGCAAAAGGATTCGACTTAAGGATTATATTAACTATAAAGGAATAAAAGAGTATAACGCACCGTTGAGAACTCTGAGATGGAGCCCAAAGATAGCAGATCACACACAGCAATGCAAATGCAAGAATATCCCAGAAAGCAGTGATGACCCAAGCACTCTGCCACTTCTCATTGAATGGATCTGTTGCTTTAAAGTACACCTGCCAGCGGAGGCTTGTCAAATGTCTAGTAGATATTCAAACCCACGAAAAAGATCAAAATTTGAAAGGATAAGACACAGCATACAAAGAACCCAAGTTCACAACCGAAAAAAAAAAAGCATGAGAAAAAGTGAGCAGCATGCATAATAATAGTACAGTATATAGACACTACACCATATGAGTATCACTTAGTCTGTCTGCCAACATAATCTGCTAGTCTGCTGCCTTCTTTACATTAACCAGACAAGAGGTGGTGATATTTTTCAACTGCAAGATTTCTAGGTGTAACTCAGTAACCTCATAATCTTGACCAGGGGGATCTCGGTGCAAAATCAGAAGCCATGAAGGAACAGTGGTGAGTACATAATCATATGCAATCCTATTTAATTTCATATGGTGAATTGCTAAGATTCCAATTTGGCTTCAATTGAAGCCTTTATATGAGTATATTTTCAAATATAGACAAAACACACTCAGAATCCTCAGTGTTTGTACGTCAAATTTGTGCAGGTTGAACGTATGAAACACTTGAACAAAATTTTCTAGTCAGCCAAGGATGCAGGAACTCATTCTTTACCTGGGCCTAGTTAAGATAAATAAAACCATACCTCATACACTATCCATGCAACCGAGGCAATGACTGTGACTGCTAATGCATTTGAGAACTTCCTATACATATCCAGTTTGACAGAGCTTCTCTTTGCCTGAGAAGAATATATAGTTCAACATTTATAACTGCTATGTTACAGCGAAAATAAAATACCAGTAAAGCACGAAATTAAGAAACAACAATGCCATTGTAACTTAAATAGAGGAATTCAAAATTTTATACCTGTAGCTGCTCTAGTGTTTTTGAGAGAGAAGTAAAAATCCATAATATAAAAAATGCGTCCAAGAAAGCATCAGGAAGAACTAGAAACAATCTTGCTCTTCCGGATACATCATTGATTGTCCCCACATACTCCATGATATTAAGCAACTCTGTGGCCAGAAAAAATGTTATTCCAAGGAGAAGCACCTTTGAGGTGAGGCCCCCGAGAGTGGGCCGCACCACACCATAACCCATTGAAACAATGAGGATAAGAAGACGGGAAACTGTTTTTCTCACAGCTCCAACTGTCACAACCAATGTTGTAACAACAATTGGCCTCATCCCTGTATTATTAAAATTTACGTAATCAAAATACCAAAGAATCATCTCAAACAACCCAAGAGCGATAACAGCTGTGATGCAGTGCTGAAGTTGCAGAATATCCTTCCAAAACCTCACATACTGAGTGAACCAAATTATTCCAACCAACACGTAAGCAAGTGCGATAAACACATAAAACTTCATTAATGGAGCCATTCGACCCGGTAGATAACCATTGGGATTTTTCCACGAAGTTTTCCCGCTCATAGTTAGTCCCTTTAGTTTTGGATCACATGCTACAAAAAACAAGTTATACATCCCAGTTTTAGGGATTAAAATCTCTTGATAATCCATGTTTGTGTACAGGTAGTTCCCACTGAACTGTACATTTAAAACAATAGGCCAATTCTTATCTGTTGCAGAAGGTCTCCTGATGACTTCACCTTGCTTACAACCTTCCATCTTAGCAAGATCAGGAGTGCAACATATAGCTCTTTGTCCGCCATAAGCAGAACCACCAATATTATTCCGATCAGCTGTCTCAAATATTATAACTTGTATCAACCCAGTACTATGCTCCATGTCTGAAAGCTTCTCAGCAGCATCCTTGCTCCTCCAGAAGGTGATATTCTCGAATCTGTTCCACACGGAAATGTCAGAGACAAAAGTGATAATAAAAAAAAAAAATTTAGTGAGGAGAGGCAGGAACGAGGGAGCAACGTGCACATACAACAAAACTATGTTGCTGTCAAATAAATCACACCATGTAAATGTATCGGAGTATGAATTCAGTTACATTGTCTACACAATATAAAGCAGCGTCCTTAATACTTATTCAGGTCCCCGCCAAAAAGAATGATTATGCACTTGGTGAATGGCAATGTGAGGACACTCTGAGACTAAGAAATGATGTTTACAATAAATAAAACTAGAAGATCTACTTCAGCCACTTCAAGAAAAACTTTTTGTGAATTTAGTTTTGCACACTATACTTTCCGCGGAAAATTTTCTAGAAATCCTTCTTCTATTCTCTTTCATGTCCATGGATTCTGCAGGATCATAGTTACACCATATTTCGCATTCATCGTCTATGTCAGTCATCATAAACTAGTGACCTGGTAAATTTAATTGATCATTAATTTGCATCGAAAACGTAGTTGGATGCTACTAACTAAAACCCAATGTTTATACTAAACCCTTCATTGAGAATATTACTATACTGTATTAAATTTCTCCACTTCTGTTCCATCCCACATTCCGATACATTGAATTAAGCTTTACCCTTTTCAGAGAACACATTTTATTGGCTACCCAAACAAAAGTAGAAATACCCAAATCGATCACCCACTTCAAAATTCAAAAATCTAAAATCTTGCACATGTCCAACATTCCAAAAACCCAATAAAATTGAATGAAGCAAATTGTATACAGGTCTAGCAATAAAATGAAAGAAATGCAAATGCGTAAGCATTACCGAATGTAAGAACGGGCGGAAAGAGTGGCGGCGATGCCTTCGCTGCCGCCGGAGAGAAGGTTAGCATTGCCGACTTCTCTGAAGGTTTGGTTGTCGTAGACGTGGATCGAGGCGTTTGTGGGGTTTGGAAGGAATGACAGCAGGAGGAGCAGAGACAGCGTCAAGAAAATGCCATGGGGAATGCCGTTGCTTCTTCTTGTTCTCCTCGTTGCTCTAACCTGGATTGTGAAATCCATACTCTTTGGAGATTGGACTCGTTGAGCTCTGGTGTTTGAGGTTAGAGAGAGAAATGGAAGGGAGAGAGAGTTGGTGAACTGTGAAGGGTGAGTGAGACCTAAGCAATGTGTCGATGATGGATGCAACTGCTGATTGCTGTCGGTCAGGCTGGAGGTGGTTACGCGCCATATATGAGAAATTTTTTGTTGTGACGGGACAGGTGGTATATTGTTTTTATAAAAATTGTTAAATTTTTTTTGTTAAATTATTAATTTTTTAATATATATTATTTATTATTTATATAATAACACGTAATTTGTGTATCGATTAAGCTAAAAAATTTATTGGCATGTAGCCCCGGAATTGACGGCTGACCTGAATTTTATTTTTCTCAACTATTTTCTACCCTATTTGGACAAGCAAAATAAATAATAGCCACCTTTTGTAATTTTTTTGTTTTTTGGTCATATCTATTTTTAACTATTTGCACAGTTTCTTAATGTTTTTCATTGAGGATTCGAGGTTGGAGCATGATTCATGTTGAATCTAAAGGATCTATTGCTGATAGATGCATTTGGCATCTCATCCTTTTGGTAGTAAGGTAGTAGCACACTAGCACCTAAATGCACAATTATCGTGATTTTGTTGTCTAAAAATAGGTAATGGTTACTCGTTTGTTGAAATTAAATATTAGTTTGGTTGATAAGGATCCCGAATATATATATATATATATATATATATATATATATATATATATATTTTTTGGCGACAAGTTGACGACGGTTATATTGTTACCGTTGCGGAGATGATGTGTTATTGGGCCATAGCACGTAGGTGGAGAAAAGAAAAGAGAAGAGGTTAGGGAAGAAAATGACCTTTTTTGCCTTTTGAAGAGGATCACATGGAAGATTAAACGGAAGACTAGATGGAAGTTATGAAAATTTAACTATGGGGCAAAACTTAACCAATTGTACGCGTTCATTGGAAAATTGGCGAAAATTAAAATTTAGGAAGAACATTGGTAGTGTCTTACAAGTTTTGGGGGTAAATTGACTAATATTATTCAATCCAACAATGCATATGTTCCTTTTTTTTTTTCCATGGAAAAATACAAATTTTGTTGGAAACGTAGAAAAATCAAATAAAAAGAGAGATTGGTCATAAAATACGATTCAGACAACAAACACAATTCATTAATTTTATTTTAACTTAAGACATTGAGTCAAGGCTTTTGCCTCATACAATTCTTAATATATTATTAAGGTAAGACATTATTATTATTAAAGTAATTAATTATTATTAATATTATTAATTAGCAGTGACTGCTATCTTTTGGCCACGATCGCAGTGGCCAGGAACACCGCAGATGAAGTAGTATTGTCCTCGCGCAAGTTTGATTTCATCGTTTCCCGACGAGAATTCTTTGCCGCTGGCTGTGCATGTTTTGTAACCATTTTCATCTACCACTACCACATTGTGCAGGTCCTTATTGTATTTGAACACTGCAAATACAACAAATGAGAGAAAAATGAAAAATAAGAGAGATGCAGAAAATATATATAAGAAAAAACGCACAAAACGAAACAAAATAACCATTTCAACAGGTTCGCTTTCGAAATTTTGATACAATTTCGTATCAATTCCTCTAGATTTCTTCTGCTATCTCCACCACTCTTTTTAATTTCTTCTTTCCTTAATAATCCTTTTCTCATACGTCGAAAATAAAAAGTAAAAACTAAAACTCAAAACCAAAACGATTATCAAACAAACCCGTACAAATATATAAGTTGGCGTGAAGTTAAATTAGAATTTACCCAATGTATCATCGGCAGCAAAGGTCTTGCCCTTAGGCCAGTCCTCGACGTTGAAGGTCCAACCAGCATCATCTCCGACGGTGAAGGTTTTGGCATGAGCAATCCCACCATGCAACGCCATGCACAACCCTATCACTACTACTGCGGTTACAACTGCGCTGCCTCTAACCTGAGTGGCCATCTTCTGACTGTTGCAGGTTGAAAAATGACAGACGGTAAATGTAAAAAGTGTAAAGATGAATATTTTTACAGTAAATCGGACAAGTTTGCATACAATTATGTGATTTTTGTTCACTTTTTATAGGTGAATAAAGATGAATATTATTACAGAAGCTCAATCTGGAATTAATGCTTTAAGATTTTGTAATGATATGGTTTTAATTTATTCGAAATCACATTTGGAAATATAATATTTATTTCCTGAGAGAAAGATATGATTTTATCTCTCTCGATCCACCTATTGTACCAATCTCTATATTAGAAATCCATATTCCTTAAAAATAAAAATGGTAAACCTTTAAATACATTTTCACCGCCTGAAAATGCTAGAAAGATCACATTATTAAACTATATTTTGTAGACCAAGTGATGCATCGTTGATAGTTGGATACTTTTTTTTAATAAGGTGGTACTATCTACACACCTATTTTTACTTCTCACACACTTCTTTCAATTTTCATCTAGCAAATCAAATGAATTGAAGAAGATCAATAGACAACAATTAACAAGGGTGTGTGAGAAGTAAAGAAGAGTGTATGAATATCACTATCCTTTAAACAATGAAATCTGACCGTCAATTGCCACTTCATGTAGTCAGTGGTCTACGAAAAATGATTCAAGTAGATAGTTTCTCTAGCATCACTCCCTAACCCCTAATTGAAGTTGAGCTTATAAAATAATACAGCCTTGTAAATATAGTCATTGGGTTGATGAGTCTTACGGAAATTCTTCTCCGCACATTGGAACGCCAAACAATCAATCTCTTTGTCCTTTCATGCGCCCGAGAGCAAAGCTCATGAGTTTTACCCTTAAATTTTCACTTGTGGTTTATCTTTTAATCTCTGTTTTTACAGTGCTAAAAGTAAAACATTAGATTATTGAATCCGCAATTACTTCATGTAAAAATTTAAAAAAAAAAAAAAAAAAATCCCAATTGTAATAAAATATTGAATTTCTTATGTAAATTTAAAATTACTTACATATCTTTCATTAATAAATCGAGATGCAAGCCCATTAAATTGAAGGGAATAATGTGGCCCACAAGTTTTTTTTTTATTTCTTCAGTATAACGTTATATTTTACACTATGAGAAGGAAAGTTCGGTTAAGCCACACAATGGGCAACCTAATTTGGTATCAAATTCTTCATCCATAAGATCCGAACCTAAAACCTCTCATTTACTAATGAAGAGGAATATCACCAGACCGTAAAAGCACTCCTAGAGATAATCAGTGCATCTTATACACCGATGTACGGTAGAAGCACTCATAGAGATAAAATAGCGGTTATCTTTCTCCGTCAAGTTACAGTTTCTGCTCCAACCTTTCAACTGAGTTAGATGTACAACCATCTCTTTCAAAGTAGCAAATATCAAACACAAGCTACTTCATATGCTCCATATATCTTTTCCTAGAAACATGTCACCCTTTCATCTGTTTCACTTTTCAAAGTAGATGGAAATTTGACACACCGGCGGCACACGTGAGCCTACCTGGACAATGTTGTGTTTACACTTTACACTACGTTATGTTTCAAGTTCTACACATGAAAAGGATTGTGATTGAAAGGTTTCCTAATTCAGATTCCTAATGTTGAGTTTGAAGGAGGGGTTACCAAGTACGACGCGATTTAGGCATCCTTAGTAAGAAAACTTCTTACAGACATCATTAGTTCCTCCAAATCTTTGTATAGAAGAAAACTTCTCCAAAGCGAACCGTGCACCTTGTGCACATGCTTCCATCCAAGCAGTAAGCATTTCCACCATTTTCAGAATCTCGACTGTCCGCATTGCTGAGAATCTCGACTGTCCGCATTGCTGAAAACTATGTCCGAAGGCCAGTGCAAGAGATTGCGAATGATCAGCTTGAACCACCAATGATCTCTTCCTTGATATATTTGACCGCGTTTGAGACACCATCCTGAAAAGTAAAACATTATTTGGTAAATTAGATTTGTAGCACCTTTTATTCATGTTCTCAAGTCAGATTTTCAGAGAACAACCACAATTAGTTTGGGATTGCCAATAGGTTCTATTCTTCATTCTTAATAACCGGATGGAGGTTTTTTTTTGCCCCCAATTGAGAACGGGGTGTACTCGGATATAATATGAAATTTCAGAACCACAACATTTAGAACAAAATATATAAGTCAGATCTCCAAACTATCGATAGTGATTGAAAACTAGGAATATCCAACCTAGTAGAAAATTACAAATGCAAAGAAAATATTTGTTTCCATGCAAAGAAAACATTTCAATGCGAATTTTGTAGACGCATTGAATGGCATCACAGATTACACATATCACGTCGAATATTGAAAAACATAGACAAATCACGTTGCATGCCACTATAAACTATAAAGTCCCCTTCTTCTTCCTCCCCCTTCTGCCAAATCTATTTAAAATTACAGTACCATAATGACACTTCAGAAAGGGAGTGAGGAAGGTGATGGATTAGGAATAGGAATTATACAGTAACTTTGCACATCCTAAGAGTGACAGAACGGGACATAACTCATATAAATATTCCAATTCAAGGATATATAAATCTACATGTGTGGTCTTTCTACCAACAATTATTAATTTCATAATTCAAGAGTAAGTGTTACCTCAAGAGAGATTTTCTTAGAAACTTCTACAGCATGTTCTTTAATTTCAGGGGATAATGCATCATGTATGGCCCTCGATAGAAAATTAGCCGCTATTTTCTCTTCACTTTCTTCTGGAAGTAAATGGATTCTTTTCAATGGCTCGGGTGCTACTCCAAGCCAAAACATTCTTTCAGCCCAGTAAAACTGATCTAGCACAAATGGACATACTACCTGCAATTTGTTTTTGCCTCTTGACTGTTATAACTGATATACTTGATTAACAAAAGAAAACATATGTGCATGATTGAATATAGAGATGCATGTACTTCCATAAATAACCTGTGGGATTCCTGCCAATAGTGCTGCAGCAGTAGTGCCACTTCCGCATTTACAGGAAACAGGAAATAAAAAGTCAATACTTCACTTGTTACATATTACCACAAAATGTTGAAGTAATTTGAGAGGAAAAAAGAAATTGATAGGCTCAATTAGAACAATTAAAATGGCATTGACAAAATCAGCAACTAAGCGAACATATAATAAGAGTTGGAGCACTCTCACCTTCCCCCATGATGAATTGCAGCAGCACATCGAGTAAACAGCCACTTGTACGGTACAGTTCTATTCAACAAGGAAATAAAATATTATTTAGCAGAGGTAAAGAATAACCAGAGGCCAACGCACTGCAACTTACTGTGTTTTGAAATATAAGGATGGGAAGATCAAACTCAAAAAACACAAAAAAAAAAAAAAAAAAAAAAAAAAAAAAAAAAAGCGAGAAGATAAAGAACGCCAAGAATTAAGTACATTAGGCTATAACTTTAAGAGGGCAGCAACAACGAATCTCCACTATATCATCAACAGTGCAGCAAAAATATATTATCAAGCTTCAAGACTTGATGAACAACTAGAAAGGACAAGAACGAGAAAACAAGGAACACTCTTATCCCTTTCTTCTGTCTCACACACACTTTGCCTTCCATATTCTCTCATTCTAACACTCGAGTGGTTTGGACAATCTACTTAATTGATTGGATGAACAAATATGATCCACTACAACCTTTCTAAATTTTCCTTTAAAATATCAATCCATAGTCTAATAAAGTTCCAAATAAGTGCTAGTCATAAACAACTTAAAAGATGTTCCTGAAATTAAGTTATTATGAGAACCAGTTACCTCAGTTACTTAGCCTTTTCTATAGGTTTTTTAGCCAAAATCATCCCTGAGATTGACATAACTCCTCACTTTGGTCCCTGAGATTTAAAATCGATAGAAGTGGTCCATGAGTTTGTCCACCGTCAATCATTTTGGTCATTCCCTAAAAAATCTCTGTTAAAGAATGACCAAAACAACAAAAAAAGCCTCATTTTTTTGTCAAACCAATTTTGGCCCATTATTTATTAAATTGAGGATATTTTTGTCCTTTTGGTCCTTATTTGAATGGCCAGAATGATTGATGGTGGATAAACTCAGGGACCACTTCTATTGATTTCAAATCTTTGGGACCAAAGTTAGGAGTTATGCCAATCTCAAGGACCATTTTGGGTAATATGCCTTTTCTATATAAAAGCTGTGCGGTTTTTATGTAGTAGACTCCTATGTATCTTGGTGTTAACTGTTAAGATTAATACCAAGAGTACACAGGAGTCAACCTTAGTTAACTATTGCATACACTAAGTATAAACACAGTGAAGGGTAATTATGTTATTATCAAATATTAAAGTACTGTAACTACATGCAACATGTTAAGAGAAAAAAAATGTGATTTTGCTGTCACAAACACATTCAGGTGGGAGCAGATCGGAATGAGATGGCCATACAAGAAGCTTTTTGCATAGTTTTTTTATTTTTTTAATTTTAGTTTTGAAATAGCTTACTTTTTTCTTTCCAAATATCCTCACAAGGTTATTGTTTCCAAGTAAGTTTGCCAATAAACATTCACAAACATTACAAGTTTCAAGAGAAAAAATGCTCATTTTATATTCTTATAAATACGAGATGCTCACCCAGAAAAGCAAAAGAGTCGGTCATTGAAGAGAGAAATGCACTCGTCATTAAACTGCTTGTGGGTTACATATGGTGATGACTCAGCGGCAACTGCTCGGATTGCTGCATCTAAAGGTATGTAGCCGGCTGTAAAGAGGATAAAGCGGTAATTTGTTATCTCTAAGACTGTTTGGAGAAGACGAAGAAACGCTTGAGCGTTTTTTAAAAATCCCATGCTGCATGCACAATGGGAAACTCAGATATCAGTATTTCAGTAAATCATACGAGTTGATCGTGCATTAACCTGTACAAAGGAGAACAAAGAAAGCTATTTATATATAGCGCAAGACTACAGCATGTAATAATTCAATTACATCCAGAGTCCCTCATATTCTTGTAAAGTAAATTCTGAGAATGCATTAAAGAAGTAGCTAAGGAACCAATTAGAGAAAGAACTTGCCTTCCAATTGAGCTCAGGCCTATGAAAATAGGTGGCATAGACACTGGGGTCTTCAAAAAATATTCTAACTGAACATGAGCTGAACACATTTCATCTTTTGTGTAAAGACGCTCTGAAGAAACAATTCTGGAAAGTTCACTGCACTGCTTGCACGAAAACTGCCATTCATTTGGGAGAAACCAAAAGCCACAAACCTGAACATTTGATGGCCAATAACCTGTCAAAGTGCTAAAAACCAGTGAGAATTTTGACATAGTAGGAACAAAACATGACTGACCACTTGACCAGATCGACCATATTCAAAAGAAGAGACAGGATCTATGAAAGATTAATAAATGATAAAGTCGCATGCATTGATTATAGTAAAAATCATTCAGCATAAAATGATCGGGGGAAGCTATTTAAGCTGCGAAGCACTTCTAAATTTTAGGTATGGAGTATCCTGATACCCCCCCTATATGTATCCAATATTGGAATATCCCTTGGCTATTGTCAACTCTCACTTAACGATTTTCGCCGACACGCTAGCGTGACGCCACTATTACAGTCAAGATATATGGGAAAACCATATAAGAAAATGCAAATCTTTTCCTTGCTGAACAAGAACGGGATGCTGTATTATTTACACGTGAGGAAAATGAGAGCAAAGACAGTATTATGAATGATGTTAATAGTAGAATTCGCAACTTTTTGTGTTTTCTTTTGTGTGGTGAGGAAGCATAGATAGGGTGCCTGGACGAAGGGGTCATGTATGATTAGCATTGAACTTAATAATATTATCTTATTGACATATCCTTACTGAATCCGTACCCTAGTTTCTAGAGATTGTAGAATCATTGTCATAATGCCAAGAAACCTTTCTGAGGTTTTCTGTGAAGATATAGAAAAAGTGAACTTGAAGTGCAATCGTATCCATGGTCATACAGAATCACTAAGTTCAAGAAAGCAAGCAAAGTAAGCTTCGCACAGTAGTTCAAACAATCCCTTGTGTGATGTGCTTGACACAGAATCTTGCCATCTACTCTTGGAAAGACCATGTAAGTCTGATAACAAAGCAGTGCACCTCGGGAAAATAGCATTATCTTTGTCTTCATTAAATATAAAACTACATATGAAGTAGGCACCCAAAAATTGGGGATTGACTCCATCCTCTATGCTTCAAACTAGTGACAAATTTTCTCAGCACGATGAAAGAGAAGATGAAGAAGCTATCATCAAACTATTACTCAGGAACGAGTTGTTTCACAGAGAAAATGACACATAACAAATTAATGATGCCAGATAAGTGTCTGAAAATCAGAAAAGAGTTCAAGAGCCTTTTATATTTCCCATGAGTAATATTTATGGGCTAATGTAATTAATGAGTTGTTTAGGGAAGTATGCAAGAACTCGTAATATAGAGACCTTAGAAGTAAAAGAAAATATCGTCTGACCAATTCCTATTCTGCTTTAAGCCTTTACAGAGTTTTTAGCACCATTTTCACTGTTTATCAAAATCTACCTCTGTTATTTCTTAGGCTTTTCTCAGATTTCTCCATAAGTGTTGGCTCCAAGCCTTCAACGATGATTGCATTATGAATATGCTTCTACTTAATCTCTAAAGGGACTATTATTCATTCTCATCACTGAATTCCTCTCATCCCACTAAATGAAACAATACAAAACTTGTCTGGGCAATTTTTTTAAGTAGAAAGTTTAAGAGCACCTTGGTGCAACCTGTGTAAAAAGTTTAGGGCTACAACAAAGTTAGAAGGTAAGATATTTTAAAAGGCTAAAGCAAGAGCAGTAAATAAAAGGGATTTGAGAATGTTAGCTAGAGATTGATTTTCTACCTAGTTGCATGATGTGCAAAACCATCACCTTCGCAAGTATCCTATATCAAACCTATGAATTCAGTAGTACAACTGTAGACATGAAAGAAATTTGTACAAGTTTAAAATTGTATAAACATTTATACCAGGGCACTCGACTATTTCTTTGCTAAATCCATACCTGTCACACAGTGAGGAAAATCTTCAGAATAGAAACTATAAATAACTTCTTCCAGCAAAGAATTAAATAAATAACACACATTTATTTGAATAGATGCATGGAAAACTAGCCATTTTTCACATGGAACTTTAAAATCTACAGTATTTACCAGATAATTGCAGAAAGATGATCAACACTTTTAAATCTCTCTCTCAAGAATTTTCATTTTGTTACCTATACCTATGAGCAAGTTGAAAACTCAGAACTCAAAGAAAAAGGGTGGATGGAGGCCTATCATGCCAAGTGGGTAGAACTGTTACTGGGTCCTGCTTTTGAATGTTCATTTTGTTACCTATACCTATGTGCAAGTTGAAAACTCAGAACTCAAAGAAAAAGGGGGGATGGAGCCATGGAGGCCTATCATGCCAAGTGGGTAACTCTCACTCTCTCTCTCTCTCTCTGTGCTTTTGAATGTTCATTTGGTTACCTATACCTATGTGCAAGGCTGCAAGCTGAAAATTCAGAACTCAAAGAAAAAGGGGGGGATGGAGCCATGGTGGCCTATCATGCCAAGTGGGTAAACCCTCTCTCTCCAGAATTGTAAATTTTTTACTTGTACCCTATGTGCAAGTGGAAAACTCGGAACTCACAAAAGAAGCGGAGATGGAGGCCTATCATGCCAAGTGGGCAAACCTGTTACTGGATCCTGCGTTTGACAACGAAACAATTACACAAGTTCAAATATAATTACAGCAGATATGTGATAGACAATTTCAGCTCAGGTGGTACAAACTTCTTTTGATGAGTGAAGAACTCATTGCAGAAAAAAACCAAATGTGTCAACGTTGGTCCTCAAGAACCACTGTTACAATACACTGAATGCATTAAGGAGTTTCAATTCAAAGATATTAACCGTAAAAGGGCAAGGACTCAAATTCAAATCGTCACATCGCCAGGATCCCCAATACTCGCTGAAAAGTGGCCACATCCAGTGGATCACATCTTTCCAACAAACCTATGTGCATATAAAAATTGAAAAGAAGAATGTTATTTTTGCAGGTCACAAACTTAATTTATATTTCATAGACAAGGCTAAAATTGAAATTCACTTGTTGGTGATGCTGTACACCATCAATTCCTAAGGCAGACCAATACCATTTACATCAACATTATTTTCAAATATTACTCTACAAACAATAAAGTACCTTAGTGTTGTGAGCTTCCTGTAGGTATTTATATAAAAGTGGAAGTTCTTTTTCAAATTGGCGCTCAAACGACGAAGGTGCACTGGAACATAATTTGAAGCAGCAACAAATCATCAAGCCAGAACTTCAAAACATTATAGCTACTTACAAGTTCTTACAAAGTAAATCTCGTTTGAAACTCTCAACAATAAAAATGCATTTAGTGTACACTTGCAGTTGAAATTGTTGAATACAATAAAAAATTTATTCCTTGGATTTTCTATATACCTATACACAATAGTGTTGGTCTAGTTAGTTGATAATGAGGATATGGAATAATTGCTTCCTGACTTTATATGTAGGGTAGGCTATTCACACATCCATTTTTACTTCTCCCACACCCTTGTTAAGTTTTGGCCATTGATCTTCTTCAATTCATTCGATTTGACAACCGAAAAATTGAGAGGGGTGTGTGGGAAGTAAAAATGGGTGTGTGGATAGCACTACCCTATATGCATCTTCATACAATTAAACACAAAGTCAAATACTGATTTTCCTTTCTATATGATCAGTGGAACTCATTATGCAGTAGAATTTCTAAGTGGCCCTAATATTAATCCCCCCGCCTCTCCAAGATCTTCATAAACATGACAGATTCCACATTAAAAAGAGTACAGTTGAGGGTGGCCAGTCACCATATATACACTGATTGTTACATAAGATCAAGATTCAACTTAAATAAAATAAAGCAAAGGTTTAGTACCTATATGGAACAACATAAGGAGCAGCAACTATGCAACGGACATGAAAAAGTTCTGCAATACTCCATCCTTCCTTGACCATCAAGCAATTGAAACCAATTTAGATATCTCATCATTATACCTACTGTCAGAAAGTCTAGTTGGATGCAATACTTATTTAGTGTCGAATAAAATTTAACATAATGCTAACTTGAGATGCAGATGTTCAAGATGTTTGAGCCGGCAATAAAACCTACATAAGAACTTGAATGGCAAACCAGATAACCATACAAAACTTCTATTTGTTAATATTCGACATCCCTGCATATAGTCTTTCAAAATATATTCTTCTTTCATGCACAATGTATTAATCCATAGAACAGATGCCTATGACGTAAGGTACGGAAAGGAAAAAGAGAGAAAAAACCAGCAATAGGGAAGTACCAAAGCAAAGAAATTGATCAGTATAAAATCACCCTCCATGCTCGGGCCTGATCCAAATATTGTCTCCACTGCCAAACAACATTCTTGTCTGTGTTCAGCAGAAAACATGATTTTCTCCAAAGAACCTGGTAAAACAAAACATCCAATGACAACTTTACACATGTTGAGAGAAAAACAACGAGAGAGAAGCGGAGCAATCTGAACCTGGTTCTTCTGTACTATCGTGTTCCTGATGGATTGGGACAACAGGTGGTGATGAAATTGGAAGATACGAAACATGCTTTTCGGCCAAATGACAACGTAAGTTCTGCATTACAAGTCACAACAACAACCAACCAATTACAAAAACAATTAGTAAATTAGAAAAAAAAAAACCCCTACAATCATAAGTTTTCATAGAAAAACACTTCGAAAGCTCAATTGGAGGGAAAAAAATAAAAAATTAAACCCTCACCTATCGAATCGCCATGCTCTAATTAATTCTTAATTCTAAAATACCTTTTCTGTTTCAAAGTATTGGTTTTTTCTCTAAATATCGAGTTTGAAGTGTTCATACACACACACACACACATATAGTATACTATCAAACAAAAGTAATTTTCAAACGAACCTCATGCGCTGAATGCGTGATGAGGACGACGTCGTACTGGCTCTGGTCACAAGCAAAAGCCGCCGCAATGGCCTGCAAAGTGCAAACCACAGAAGCAAAAACCGTCATTAAATTTTGGCAATGTTTCAATTTCTTGCATTTTCTCGGGAACCAAACGGAAAGAGTGAATGGGAGGAAGGAATGTTGACTTACAGCAATTGGATAGACATCGCCCTTGGTACCGAAGGCCATGAACGCAGCAGCAGGTTTCGTCCTCTCCGTTTCAACCTCCATGACTATTCGCTGCTGGCTAGTGCAAATGCAGACCATGCTTTTCTGTTTAACAAGTAAGGTTTAAGTGACGAGCCCACAGGGCCAAACTCTGTACGGGTTAGTTTGGGCCTTGCCACGGGCTAGTTTGGGATTATTATGTTTTTTTTTCAAAATTTTTTCTGAAAAAAAAAAAAAAAAAAGTTTTAACGAAAAATCTATAGTACTGTTTATTTTAACAAAAAATCATATTTTAACACTAAAAAGTCAATTCTGGTACTATTCACTTTATCCCTTGTTTTGTCCTTATCGTTAAAACTCAAAGTTTTTAAGTCATTTTCATTAGTTTTCCTTTAAAAAAAACAGGTAAGTATTTGGTAAACTACAGTGTTGAAAGTACTTTTTAGTAAAAAAAAAAAAAAAAAAAAACAATGTCAGAGTGTTTGGTAAACTTTAAGCAATGCTAAACCACCCTTAAGTCTCACATGGGCTTAACATGATGATTTGGTTAGAATTGGCTCAAACATAAGATTAAGACTTCTCACTTATAAGTGAAGAAGAATATCACTAAGATGTAATACAAAGTGGTAGATTGTGATTGTATTAAATACGTATATTCACATGAATTATTTTTTACTGTTAAATGGGAATTGTATCAAATACATATAAGTATTGTAGTCAATTTCGAATAATTAGTTGTGAAATAAAATAGAATGTGTTTGATAAATGATAAGTGTGTCTCTTTATAAGTGATGTGGATATCAAAAGCAATGATGAACGGAGTTACATGACAATATTAAAAACCAATTCTAATGCGTGTTGCTAAAACCCAAAATTTAGAATTTAGGAACCAAAACCACTCCCAACTCGAGCCCAATTGTTACTAAATTTCATTATCTCATCCGTACGACCCCAAATTTGGGAATGGAATTGGATCCCATCCAAAACCATTTTGTGAGAATCCTAGTTATTCATCGTGTGTATTATACGGTAGAAATTATTTGATTTTTTTGTTTAAAATTAAACACAAATAATATATGACGAAAACTGATCACACGATGTATGATAAACGGTTAGGATGTGGGAATCCTAGGATGTGGGAATCCCTAGGATTCCCACAAAGTGGATCCGGAGAGGATCCTCTTCCTTTGGGAACTCCTTTTATTGTTGCCATTTCTTGTGGACCCCACATATAGCTTGGCAAACAGGTCGTGTTTGCCGTGTTTGTGTTGTTTTCTTATAAAAAAATAAAATATAAAAGCATTTTAGTCAAAATGGTCCTTGGTATTGGCATAATTTCTTATTTTGGTCATTGAGATTTGAAATTGATAAAACTGGTCTCTCAATTTGTTCACGGTTAATCACTTTGGTAATTCCATGAAAAATCTCTATTAAATAAAGACCAAAATGACAAATATATCCTCAATTTAATAAACAATGACCCAAATTAATTTGACAAAAAAATTAAGCGTATTTTTGTCATTTTATCATGGGGAAACTTGATATAAGTCCAATTTTTTGAGCCAATAGTAGGAATAGTCCAGTTTATTAAAATAAGTCCAATTTGTTATATTTAATTATTTAATTATCAATAGTTATCTGTTCAATGATAAGATTTATTATAAAAGTCAAATTTCTTCCCAATTATCTCTTTGCTTATTTCTTTTTATTTATCTTTTTGTTATTTCTCTTTCTTCCTCCTACTTTAAACCCCATTTATAGATTTTATTTTTAATTTTTATAATCAACCTATATCACAGGTTAATTATATTTATCTACCTATATGACAGATTCTTTTTTTATAATCAACCTGTCACAGATTAATGTGTCTTACTTGTAGGTATGTTATGTTTTTTCTACATTTTAATTAGGTTTCATGTAACATCCCGTCCCGAAACTAACGAAACGTACGTGTGAATTTACAATTTTACCCCCCTAGCTGTTATTTTACGTGTATTTTTGTGTTGTGTGGTGTGGTAGGACCACACACACTCACACATCACCCTCATTCTCCCGGGATTCCCTCCCTCATTCCCTCACTCTGTCTCTTCTCTCTCTCTCTCTCTCTCTTCCTCCCCGAGCCATCTTCTTCTTCTTCTTCATACAAACGCACGGACTACACACAAACCCAATCAATTCTTCACCAAACAAGAAACCAATTATACCATTGAACTCGTGAGGTTGTGAAGAGCACAACCATACCAATTCCAGGTAAGAAATCTAACGTTTTCACGTCGTTTCAACAATGGCCGATTTGAACACTGTTCATGCAAACCTAAACTAGCTTGTTTTTGGAATTTCTAAGCTTGTAGATGTGTTTGTGAGGTCCCAAGGAGCCTCGGAGTGGTTCGTTGGGTGAGTTTGGACGTCGGGATCGTCCTGTGCAAAGTTGGCCGAACTTGGATCGTTGTTGCAGGTGAGATTCCTTGATTTTTAGGCCTTAAAAGTAGTCCAACGTGATTCTACTAGTCCTAAGCTTCATTTTGGTATAAAGAACGTGAAATTTGGTTGAAAAACGAAGGAGAAAACAAAGTTTGAAAAATTCCCAGTTTTCCGGCGTCGTCGCCGGCGCCGGAGGTTCGCCGGAGAAGAAAGGGGAATATTCCGTTAAGTCTAACGGAATATTCCTAACGGCAGTGACGGAATCCGGTTAGATTTGACGGAATATTCCGTCAGTTAACGGAATATTCCTGACGGCGTCTGTTGACACCGTCAGTGTGCCTGGCACGTGGCCGCGCGTGGGGGCGCGTAGGTCCGTGCCTTGGCCGGCGCGTGGGGGCGCGTGCGTGGTCCAAAAATTTTTCTAAAAATTTGAGTGTGATCCTGAGGTTGTGTAGGTCACGTTGGTATATTCATTTGTCCAATTTGAGCAATGTATGAGAAGTTATTACGAGAAGTTGCTTAGGTGCTTTTAAATTAATGTTTTCGTAACTTTGTCGCGTATAGGTGATTCCTATTCCGAGGACGAGCGTACACACTCGAGGCAGGGGGGCTACGACCCTTCTAATTATCAGTGAGTGGGCTTTTGTTTTCCATATATACCTATATACCTCTAAATTCCCAGAAATAGAATAGAAAAGGTTATTTGTTTTATGCCATGCATCATATGAATGACGTTTACGCATTATCACGTGCATTGGTAATTGGCATACATTTATAAATGTGTAATTGGTGCTGTGGATGCACAGGTAAGTGCCAGGTAAGCGGTATTCACGTGGTTATGCATTCCTGTTTATTATGCAATCGTAGTTTGAGAGGTTTAGATAGCTCATAATCTGCACCCCCGGTGTTAGTGCTCCCGCCCAGGGCCAGGGCACAGCCTTCACGTGTATGTTCACCAGCACCGCATGCTCGCCTTGGATCCAAGATAGGTGCAAGCCTGTCGTACAGACCACATTAGGTGGTTCCGACTTGTAGGTGACCCGCGATTTATCGCACAGCTTCACGTGATCGTAGCACTAGAGCATACATATATATATTACACCCAGCTTGTCGTACAGACCACGTTAGGTGGTTCCGACTCGTGTGCAGATTCAGTTATTGAGTTGAGAGTGGAGCTCTAGATTCAGCCGTACAGGTCACGTTAGGTGACTCCCGGCTGCCAGATTATATATATTCGATGTGAATTACGCTTGAGCATTTATAATTGATTATGATATTCTGTAATGGCATATTGCAAAGCATGAATGGCATATTGTGAGCATGAATGGCATATGGTGGAGCATGATTGACATATCTATACATACGTATATATGTTCATTTTCTGGGAAGCATACAGGTTTTACGGCGAGGGGTTAGAATGTATTTTGCTAAAGAGTTTTCAAAGAACTTTGTTTTTGCCCACTCACGCTTTTGTTTTTGCGCCCCTCCAGGTTCTAGTGGTCTAGAAGGTTCGGTGGTTTATCCCAGAGGGCGTCCCGGCATTTCTGACAGACACTCACCATTGTAGGGTCACCTTCGGGTGTAAATATGTCGTATCTTTCCTTTTGGACTGTTGTAGACTTGCTCTGAATTGTGTCTCACATACACTAGTACTTTGTACGTTATTAGGTTTTTTTAATTATTAGTACTTTTATATTACCTTCTTAATTAGCTTCCGCACGCGCACATGGCTACGTCACCTTCGAGTGACGGCCAGCACGCCCTGATCTCGGTCGGGGTGTGTCATTTCATATCTCACGTATAGGTATTATATACATTCATATATTTGTTACTTGAGTTAGGGTAGAATGTTTTGTAGATAAATTTATGTTAGTATATTAGTATTTTTGTTATAAGATATTAAATATATTCTTTTGGAGTTGGAAAATGCATAATATTAGAAAATTTTAATTGATTTTTAATATTTTTAAAAAATATAAAATGAGTATAAAAGAAATAAAAACATATAATTAGATAACTGGACTTATTCCTAAAAACACTCTACATTTTTGGACTTAGATCTAAAAGCCCCTTTTATCATTTAGTGTTATGAGAGGGAAAGGTAAATTTGACAAAATACCCTCACTTTAACAGAGATTTCTCACATAATGACCAAAATGATCGACGACGAACAAAATTAGGGATCAGTTCTATCGATTTTAAACCTCAGGGACCAAGCAAGGAGTTATGCCAATCTTAAGGATTATTTTGATTAAAACGCCAATAATTAATTGTGATACAGGTAGCATTTTTAACAATATATAAAATATAAGCACTAATCCAGTAGTGGAGATGTTAATTTGAAATTTTATTTTTGAAATACGAACCAGTTTTAACGGGAACTCTACACCGAAGCCGAAGGGTGCCCTTATGATGGGCTGGCTAGCCCTGGATGCCCAAATCCAAGGAAAATTCCAAACTGTACCTCAAATTGACGGGTTAGTGTGAGCTTATATACTTGAATATGTAATGCTAAGTGACTTGCTTAACATGTTTTCCCAAAAAAAAAAAAAAAAAGTGACTTCTTTAACCTTTTAATCGCTTTATGAACTATGGTGCACTAAAAGTCAGCTAAAGAAAAAGAAAAAGAAAAAAAAAAGACTTAAGTGCAAAGAGGCAAAGCATAAAATAAAAAAAAATTTAACGAAAATTTCATGATACTGTTTATTTAAACGAAAAATTAAATTTTTACATTAAAAAGTCAATCATAATATTATTCATTTTACCCTTTATTTTATTCTTATTGTTAAAATTCAAAATTTTCAAATAATTTTTCTTAAAATAAATCAAGTAGGATTAGTGATTGGATAAGGATTAATTAATTGATTTTAATAATAATAATAATAATGGTAAAGCGAGCAGTGCAAGTGGGAGGAAAGGAAACAGAGGGAGAGAGTAGAGCCTACGGCATCACGACTTTTGGTTTGTTTTGTTTGTTGGTTTGGGAAGGAATTCCAAAGCAATTTTATTATTATTTTTTTTAAATTAAAAAAAGATTCATCGGAATTCTTCGCCGAAGAAGAAAAAGAAATCAGGTGAAGAATCAAATCAGAGGGCTAGAAATCCGGGGGAGAGTTGCTAGGATGATGGCGACGTCTTCGAAAATGGCGGTGGTTTCAACCGCGAATTCGGATCTGCCGCGGAGGGAGTCGTCTATATGTTCACTCTCCACTTTCCTGGCCGACGACGACGACAACCGTCACCACAAGCACCAATCCATGAGCATGGACGACATCCTCAGGAACATCTACAGCTCCACCGGGACTGGCACCGGAAACGACATACACGACAACGGTCACCATCAACAACTTCATCATCCCGCCGAGGCCAGGTCCGTCGACGAGGTCTGGAAGGAGATCGTCGCCGGTGGAGTGGGAGTGGGAGTGGGAGTGGGAGAGGAGGAGGTGGGAGTGGCGGAGGGAGACGGCGGGGATCAGGTACGGGGAGGAGAAGGAGGAGGTGGTGGTGGGGGTGGGATGGAGGGGATGACCTTGGAGGACTATCTCACTAGGGCTGGGGCCGTGAGGGAAGAGGACGTCAGCTTAAATGCCGGCGGAGTTCCGATTGGGTACGGGCAGTTCCAGGTGCAGCCTCCTCCTCCTCCTCCTCCACCTCCGGCTGCTCAGGGTCAGCTGGTGTACGCGAACGGGACAACAAGCACCAGCGGAGGCGGAGGTGGTGGTGGTGGAGGAGGGAGGGCTGGGAAGAGGAGAGCCGTGCAGGAAGCTCCACTCGATAAGGCAACGCAGCAGAAGCAGAAGAGGATGATCAAGAACAGAGAGTCCGCTGCCCGGTCCAGGGAACGGAAGCAGGTTGGATTCGGTCTTTGCTTGACCATGTTTGTTTGGTTTCTGAGAAAATGTTAAATTGATTGTAAACAGAAATCTGAAATCGTTTATTGACATTGCCGTGTTTTAATTGCAATTTTAGGCTTACACCGTAGAGCTCGAATCTCTGGTAACGCAGTTGGAGGAGGAAAATGCGCGGCTCCTCAGACAACAGGTCTATTAATTCTTCAATCATTTCTTAAAATATGATCATATGCTTTTACCATTCTGTTTAAAAGAAAGTTTTTCGCTCTAATTCCGTATGAATTCTGATTTCTGAATGCAGGCTGAGCAAAAGAAGGAGAGGTTTAAGCTGGTATGTACTTTACATCTATGAATTGTGAACTGCCTTCGTGTGTGTACCGATTTATTCTTTATGGTTTTCAATTTCGTAAATGATTCGTAGGTGTGATCATGTTGAACATAAGCAGCTTCCAGTTCACAAGCTTGGAACTTTCCTTTTCAATCAGCTTTAAGTTTAAAATATGTAATCAACTTGATAAGAGTTATTTTCTAGCTTTACTGATTTTTGACCTTGCATTGAGAAGATTTCTGTGTAGAAACAATACCTCAATTGGGAAGAACGAAAGTTTAGATTTGATTTACAAATATTGCCATCACTTACCTAGGAGGTTCTTGGGATAGGTAGAAAAAATCATTATGGCTGAACAAGATTAGGATTAGTTTTCATAAAATGCAACAAAATCCATTAAAAGAGTATTCATTTGCTCCTCGGGGTCTTTCCGATGCAAGAGAAATGAGGGTGACAACTCTATGGCCACATCCGTATGCTTTCTCAGTAAGAAGCATGACGGCTTTTCATATAATCAAATCAGAGAGGCTTAAGTTATCATTATATTTAAATGTCACAACTCTTAACTGAAGTTTTCAAACGTCTTTTGGTATTTTAGCATCATGATATTGTGGTTTGACCATAAGAAGAAAGTTGGGACTGGGTTTTGATATGCGTATGCTGCATTTAGTATGCGAGCATACAACCTAGTTTGTTAGTTGTTTGGTTTGTGAACCGGAACTTGTACGTGGACAGTCAACTAACATATCGTTAAATAACTGAATTAACTGCAAAAAAAGGTGTATCAGCCAAAGCTTTTAGTATTTTGATCAGGCTAAAGTTTGGCCTATATCTGGAACCTAAGTT
This sequence comes from Pyrus communis, assembly GCF_041283825.1. Classification (NCBI taxonomy): domain Eukaryota; kingdom Viridiplantae; phylum Streptophyta; class Magnoliopsida; order Rosales; family Rosaceae; genus Pyrus; species Pyrus communis. The sequence goes on from NC_142572.1 coordinate 1,622,268, forward strand.
GCATGCCACCCTTTCATCTTCTGGTCTGATTTTCTAACACTATTTATTATATGTTAATTTTTTACAAGGAGATGCAAGATTTTCACAATTCGGATTCTTTTCTTGGCTTTTTCTCCTGATTTATCTAGGATTTATCGATGAAACGAAGGTCCTGTTTTGCTGTTTCCCTATACTATTTTTGAAAACAGACTAGGTTGCACTTACACACCGCCATTCTTAGCGATCACTCGTAGAATACGCCATCTGGTTGCTTAGTATTGAGTTGTATAGCTTACAAGTCAACAACCTTGTTCGCGAAGATATTCCAAAACTACAACGCATTGCAGTCCGTGATTTAGATCTAATTCGATGATGTTAATGATGTTGAACTTGCTGATTACATTGTCTTCTTTATCTTTTTGTTTTGATCATATCTTCTTTATATACATCTAAAGCTGCATTTTACAAGTGTTAATAAATGATCTAACTCTCTCTCACTCTGTCTGCACTTGCAGCTCATGGAGAACCTCATTCCTGTTGTAGAGAAGCGGAGGCCACCACGTGTTCTTCGGAGAGTACATTCGGTGCACTGGTAGATGTGGTTCCTACCGTGTGGTCTGCGTTTATACATAAAAGGAATTTGGTAGATAAATACTTAAAGAAGGAAAACAGATTAAGGGTCGATTAGCTGTTGGTTGATCTTTTGGTAGTCGAAGCGGATTTTGTAAAGAGATGCAGGTACAACTGAAGCTTTGGATCAATTTCAATACAAGTAACGGTGGATGCTCTCAGTTGAAGGCTTGTGGGAGATCGTTTTCAAACACTTGACAGGTTCATTGTAATTAGTATTTGTAGAAAATAACCTTCTCATTTACAGAAAGCCCGGTTGCCCTTCATGCCGGTTGAAGGGCAAACCGATAGAGCTAGACGACAGACTAATTTATACTAATATTGCTGTTTACTCTTAAATGATATGCTCGAGTGAGGAACCATATGGTACATGATACTAAAACCCGTTCACGATTTGATTTTCGAATGTGGTTTACCGATGTTGATCTGTTTTCGAATGTGATATAGCGATGCTGATCAGTATTCGTTTTGATAAGTTCCGATAATGTGTTAGCTTCGATTTGTATGTATGTAACTGAATAGGACTGAGTTATATATATCAAACGATCCGGAGTTACAACCAAACTGTAAGAATATTGCAAAGGACTTTTAGAATGTAACATATACAAACCAAACTGTGACATACATACCTCGTTTTACCAGAAGTCCCAGAAACAAAAAATACTATGTTGCTCGCGAAACCGAAGAGATTCTTTCACGGTGTTTGTTTAACCTCTGTATTGTTGCTGACCGATATACCTCCTCTCTCCTTGCAAACTCGGAAATATGCAAAACAACGAATGTATTCGCAAATTTGTACATTTCTTGCTCGGTAGACACTCTCTCTTTTACGTTACTCCGGATTGTTTGCGCGACTCAAAAGTTCGAGACCTTCAGTTCTGCAGTTCATAATCCGACGGAATACTTCCCTGATTTGGCGTTCCAGCGGATCCAGTCCATTCTTAAAACTTTCACAAATCGATGCTAGCTCCTGCAGTTCTTGTTCGACTTCCACTTTCTGTTCCTCTGTTAACGGGAACTGAACCAGATCCATCAAGTCTGTCATGTGGCGGGCACATCTCTCGACATGATAAATCTCCCTCAGCAACCCGTGAGAGTTCTGGCGCTCTCGCTTCTTAGATTCCTCTATTATCCGTTCGTGAAGTGTGGATAACGGGATGCCCCAGGAGTACTGCGGCGGGATCGAAAAATGAGTGCTGATACCTCGATCCTGACATGGGATCGCAGCCACAAGAGACAACAAAACAAACGTGATAACACAACTCATTGTGAAAACGGACCCTGCAAGCCCATTCGTTGCAATAACCTCGTTTCCACGAGGTGCTACCAAGTTGCTTGCAATTGACTGAAGCTGCTTAGCTGCAGACCAAGAATGGGATATGCTCCACGAGTGAGAGCGGGAATGCCCAGTTGGATTCCCAGATGAGTGTTGCCGACGGCGAGCATCCTTTCTTGTGTTATTGTTACGCCCAAAAGACCAGTTGCGGTGGGAAAAAACAGACCCAGAGTCTCTCTCACCAAGCATTTCAAGTGCCAAATCCACCAAAGCCTTTCTTGCTCGACGGAACTGGCCCTCAGAGAATGCCCTCTGGCGAGACTCCAAGGCACACAGAACGATCTCTAAATGCTTATGCCACGCACGAATCTTGTCAATCCCATCGCGAGCAGCATTGCAAATGTCAAGTGCCTTCAAGCTCCTATCCAAGTACTCATCCGCCCAATGGTCCAACGGCGGTTTAGAAACCTGCACCTTGTTTTTCAACAATAAAACCCTGAACTCGTCTTGGCAGCTAACAAAAACATCCAAAAGTTTCCTAATCCACGCAATGGAGAGCAATTCATCAGCACCAACAGCTGACAAGTCATGAAACAGGTCCGTAACAAGTTTTTGAAAAGATTGAACCTCTAATTCCAGCTCACTCAACTCCTGATTAGCTTCTTCTGATTGAAATGGCTCTCGCCGGCTCCAAATCGAGCGACCAATCGAAGTCAACGGCGAAGAAGAACCCGGATTGTGCGTCGAAGGCATGGTGACAATGCCACAATATTCCAACACCAAACCCCACTGAATACTCACAAAACTCACAGATTTCACAAAACCAACATAACCCCACCTCCAATTCAGCTAAATTCGATGCACCAAACCGCGAAAAATCGACAACATTTCAAAATCCACCTACAATTCATTCAGGTTTATCAGCTAAAAAACTCGCGAATTTAAGCTTTGTTCTTCCACCCTTACTCAAAACAACCGAATGCAAAGAATTTGAAACCCTAACACAAAATCGAAGAACAAACCCACCTCTACAATGCAATAACACGAAAAACCCAGATCCAGAAAATCTCAGGAGGCAAAGGATCGAAATTTTAAATTCTGAGAAGAAGCGAGAGAAAAGAATAGTACCTTTGGTTTTGCTTGGAAGGGAGGCTCAGAACTCAGAAAGCTCAAATCTCAACGCTCTCCAGGAATGTTATTGTTGAGAATAATTGAAGACAGACAGGCAGACATGTGCGCGCCTACTGAGTCACTGACTCGGACTCGGACAAACAATATAAACAGTGGATCTTCAGAGCTCAACCCTCTCGCTTCGCTTCCTTCGAAAGCCAAAATCGAGGAGTGACAGATACGGAAATATATTTTAAGAACAAAACAAAAGGAAAATTTGACAAGTCGACCACGTGTCTGAAAAATCATAAGTATTTTTGAAATGTTACGTACGCATGTTGTGTAATACAGGTATTATATACGAATTTACTGATTACGAATGCAAGTGATAATTCGACATGTGTTTCACGAATTGTCAAAATAAGCTTTTGAAAGGTTTATTTTTAGCTACGTTGGTTGGAACTTGATTTCAATTTCACATTATCGCTGAAACTCAAAAGTCTACATTTTACCCCTTGAAACTCGATTTTGATTCAACTTTGTTCCTTAAAACTCAAAAGTCGATATTTTACTCTCTAAAACTTGATTTTGATCCACTAAACTTATAATGATTAAGTTGAGTGTGATCCTAGTTGATAGAAGTATATGCAGCTTGTGTTCTTTGGGCGATTATCACGTTGATTTGTTTAATTAGCCGTTTAAGTGGAAGAGACGAGATAGACGATGCAATTTAGAGTTTATGATTTTTAGGTAGCTAACTCGGATTATGATTCTCTTTTTTTCAAATTTCTCTCCTTATTTGAACGGTTACGATTAAGTTACGTTAACATCTGTGTTGACTTCTTTATAAAGGAACAAAAAAAAGAGAGAGAGGAGGGAAGCGACGAGTAAGAGATTTGGAGTGGAGAGAATCTTACTCCAGCTAACTCGGTTGCTAGTTAGGCCTGTGAATGGGCCAAGAGTTATGGAGTTATTGCTCTCCATCAGGTGACCATGATGAGTTGCTTGTTGAATTAGCGATTCGTTTGGAACTACTTTTAGAATGGTTGAATGTATTTTTTTTTTTGTGAAAATGTTTTTGAAATCGATCTTTAGTAAAAATGCAAGTGAATCACAGAAATATACTTGAAGTGCTTCCTACTAAAAGCACATAACTGGTGCTTCTTGCAGGAAAAGTGTTTTCGAAACCCAATAACATTTTGTCTAAAATCACTTTCAGTCAATTTAAAAGTAGTCTCAAACGAGCCATACATCATGTTAAGGTTAAAAGACTTCTTATGATGACCCGTAATTTGAGTTGTCACATGACATACCTCATTAAGTCTTTCTTGCATAATTGGTGCTTTTTGCAAGAAAAGCATTTTTGAAATCCAATAATATTTTCTTTAAAATCACTTTCAAGCGAGACATTATACTATGTGAAGAGTAGAAGACTTCGTATGATGACCCATAATTTGAGGTGTCACATGACATACCTCATTAAGCGTACCTTTCCAGTGGAGATTTGAGAATCAAAATGGTCAATAGCGGCCTCCTCGAATCCCATAGGATAAATTTTGTAAAATATTGGGTTTTTAATATGGGTTGAAACATCCATAAATAAAAACTTAATTCAATTAATTAAAACAGATAATAATATTGGGTTTTTTAATTTGGTCGAATTGAATTGGATATGATTTTCCACTAAAATTATTTGCCAAATCATGCATGCAATGCAGAGCTGTGAAAAATTGATTGTTTGACAAAATTTAAAAGGAAATTGGCATTTAATTGTGAAAATTATATGCCAACAAATGCAATGTAGTTGACAGCCTACCAAAACTACACCTTATATCATCACTTCCAGAATGCCATCCCTCCCAATGACATGATTGTGACATCCACCACCTTCAAAGGGGTCATGGGCAACCAATGACCACCCGTCGCCTTTCGCCACCACATAATAACACGAGCTAAGCCACACCCAAAATATTATATGGGGACCAATGTAAGACTCTTTTACCTTTACATTCTCAAACGCCCCTCTCACGTGTGACGAAATTTCAAGCCAAACATGTGGCTGTTAGGCTTCACACGCAGGACAACCTACTCTGATACCATGAAGAAAGCTGAGGTTCCACCATAAAACTAATTGGCAATATAAGTAGACGACCAATCTCTTATAAACCCTCGCAAGGTTTCTCCTTAAACCCTTCTATCTTCACATTCTCACAGCCAATCGGGTTGGCAAAATCAAAGCATAACTAAACGTTTGACAGCGAAGAAAACACGAAACAACAGACCAGAAGGCGGGAGACAATTTATGAACTAATTGGCAGAAACTCAAGGCAACATTAAAGATCTGAGATTAAAATGCTGTTACACCTTTTGTTATTAGGGTAGCAATTGAGTTCTTGAACAAAACAGACAATTTCCTACCCTAACGCAAACGCAAACAAGAGCAGGAAAAAAGTGGAGATAAAAGGCGAGAAAGAGAGTGATTGTCAACGGTGTTTTCTGCTTACCACCGTCCACTTACTCTCTTCTATTCACAAGCCAATTTCGTGTCAAAGCTGCTCAAGCAGATAGCGAAAGCCTGAAATGCAGATAAAGGATAGCGATAATCCATCGTGAACATATCTTTACCAACCTTGCCAAACTGCAAGAGTATCTTGTCGTGCTCTGGCGGCGCTGGCTGTGATGGAGTAGGTGCACCAGCAGCAGGCTGAGTAGCAGCAATCAACTGAAAGTTCTTAACAGAAGCAACAGTTACCCTGCCTCGGAAGTTCAGGCACCAACACTGTAATTGTTCATGCCATCGTGGGGGTTTGTTTTTCAAAACCAAGGGTCTTGTCTTGCCATCCTCATCATCTCGGGGTACATCAATTTCAGAAAACCGTGTACTGCTGAATTCTACTGAGTGGTCAAGAGACTTTGAGAAAGAGATACTTCGGAATGAGTCTTCCAGGGCTCGGGTAAGGAGTTCTGGTTGGCCAGGGACAGTACCTCCTGCATCAAGAGATGAGACCGGGATAGAATGCATGATGCAATGCATCCTTCTAGGACCGCGAGTGCCCAACACATTTAGCTCATATGTTATCTGAGCAATGTTATAGCTGCCAGTCGGGACTTTTGGCGAGACTTTTTTGGAATTAAATCTACGGCTTGACCGCCCTGGTGGGGGAACATGTTCAGAAGTGTATGCAGGCTGCGTATCATATACAATGAATTTTGTGCCAAGAAAGTTTGACCTGGGAAAAGAAACAAAACTTGAATACTTCAAAACAACATTTTCTATCGGTTGTAAACACCAGTAAAATAATAAATGATTAATCACTACGAGATCAACTATTCTTGTCTTGTAAGTCCATCGTGTCATTGCCATCCCTAATAGAACTAAATAATAGAAGACACATCTAACTATGCTTTACATTAATTCATCTCGGCACATCACAACGGAATGAATTCATAACAATAAAAATACAATGTTAAGGCCTCACTTCCATATGCATGCATCCATTCCCCTACACAGAGCGCGATATTTGTCTTCTGAATAGAAAAAATTGTTTGCACTACTAAGAGAGGTTGTACCAAATCTATTCATTCTATATGGCAAAGCTTCCTTTGAAGGAAGAATGTCAATGGAGTTCCATAGTAAGCAAAACGAGCTCTTTGAAAGAAAAGAAAAACTAACTAATAATAAGAGGATTAGAATAAATAGATATCATACCAATTGTTCGTTTAAGAAATGAGAAAAACTATATGTTACTTTAATTGTGCATGCTTGTGAATTGTAAATAGGCTTCCGGTGTCTTTGCGTCAAGTTCTTACCTTAACTTTCCAATGTAACTGCTGCTTGATCTAGAGATGTTGTCAGCATCCATAGAGATAACATATTCTGTACAAGTAGTTCTTCGAGTCCTCTTTGCAGAAAGAAGGAATTTCCCATTCTCAACTAGCAAAGCTGCAGAATTGGAGACATAACAGAATGGGGAACCATTTATGGGCCTAATCTCAAGAAAGCCAGCATAACTATTCATTACAAAAAATAGTAAACATAATCTACGAATCTTGAAAGCACCTCTAAAATATGTTGAAATAGCATATGACCCATGATTTCTTGGACACTTCTAGTGGAATCAATGTCTGACATAAAGACGGTGCATGTGTACGCCAGTATTTAACTTATCTATTAATTTTGCAGACCCTTAAGTTGTTGCATGTTTCACACTGGTGTAGTACCTATTGTAATTTTTCATGCTAAAAGGACCAAAACATGCATTGAAATGCATTATAAACGTCCAACTATATTCCTGATCTAGAAGTTTGCTATTGTTATTGACACTACGCTATGTTTACGTGAGGGACTTACAAATCCTGAGGGATTGAGGCCAAGCTAGTAAAGAATGGATTACAAAATGTTGATAAGCAAATTAAAAATGCACCACATGAGCATCACAAAGGCATGTTACAGGGATTTGCAGATGACTACTTCGACAGAGTCATTTACAAATCCCTTCTACATACCTTTGTATTGGTCATGTAGTGCATTTCGAATCCCTCCTCTATAATGTTTGTAGTGTATTTCTTCCTCACTTGGCCTAAATCCCTTGGGACTTGGAAGGCCCTCACCCAAACATACCATTAGGGTTCGCCATTATTATGTTATAATGAAATAAAAGAAAACATTACAAAAAATATAATACCTAATGTAACATTTTTACATACTATAAGTTTCTAACCATGTAAAACCTTGACAAACTAAAGCTTTTTCACACCACACCACACCGTTACTCAAGCCACCTTTAAATCAACTTTACATTCATGTATTAATGCTATCACCACTATTAACTTCTTTTCGCTGATGAAATCGGGTTGCAAACTATTATACTGAACACATGAAACGGGAATAGAAACATTAGATATTCTCTTAGCTACATTACAACCAAGAAACCCATAAACTTTTGCTAATGAATAACATTAGTATCATATGAAAAGAAAACAAAACAAATAGTAGGAAAGTTCAATTGACATTCTCAAGATCTACAAAATTTGAGAGTTGGACGATAAAATTCTAGATAGAGCTTGACATGCTCAGCATCAATAACAACTGGTCAGTCAGCTGTATACTGCCTTCATTGCCCAAAAGGCTGTTGGTAAAGATGACGCCTAGTGTGAGTCCGTAAATGATTTGGTATTCCCTGGACCGAACTTTTCCCACCCTTGTGTGATTTAAATAGGTAAGCAGTAGCAGCTATGCGAGTGATTTAGAGACATCAGAATATAAACTGTTCCGCTTTTAAACCTATGTTGACGGGCAGCAGAACCAAAATATTTCATTGTGCACGATAATTGTACAACAATAAACAATTCCAATAAAGTTCCTATACCAAGTCCTCTCTTGGATTATCTCAAGACGGTTTATTAAATTTTAACTCTTCTTCTCACTCTAAGTGTGGGTTCTCTTTCAAACTAACTGGTGAATAATCGGATTGTGAAATGAGGAAGGAAATGGGTGTTATAATATAGGTTTTGAGAAGAGGGTTGGATCATCGTGAACACTCATTCTGACTATGATTGTCCTTTACTTAATATAGGTTCATTTGGAATGCGAAGATTCTTCATGAATATTCCGTATTCATCTACACCAAATGCCTACTATCCAATTAGATTCATCCTCCACTGAAGGAAGGAAAGGCTATCTTCAATCAATATGAAGCTAGAAAACTAACCAAAGGATATAGACTTGATATATTAGTTTTAACATTTCAGCATAGTTCTTTCACAACCACAAGGTATTGCAAGTCAACCAGAATTAATTAAGAACTCCTACATTTCATAACAAGACTACTTGAAGCTAAAAACTTTGTAAACATTCACATATCTGCTAGACGAGGCAGTTTAACTAAAACAGACTAGCAGACCAACGGAAATTCAATAATTGACAAACATTAAATGAGATATTTTTGTTTAGTCTGAAAAATGTGATATTCATTGATAAATAAACACGGATTCAGTGATAGCAATAAATAAAATGTGACTCATATTGAGAAATATTTGATCGAAGAAATGGGTTGACAGGCTACTAGAGGGAACAATCAAACACAATCAAATGGTTGGAAAAGACGCTCACCAGGGCTAAGACACAGAAATAGATGATATGTTAAATTGGATTTATCCCTTTTAATGAAGCATTGAACGAGTCCATCCCGTGAACCTGGCTGAAAAACCAAACAAAATAATTATTTGTTAAGTGTTGCCCTCAAGATACTATGATGTAGCTGCTGTAAGAAAAATTATCATTACAAGCTCCATGCGCCATACACAAAAAATCTGTAACTTTGATTTCATTATAAACTTCAGGTAGCAAAAATTGTTTCCATGCAAAATCATGGTGCACATCACACTAAATGAATTAAAAGGAAAAACCTGCTTCAGCGACACAGGAAAAGTAAGCTTCCCGCAGATCTCAGGCTTCTTAACGATTTCTTTGCACATAATCCTCCAAGAACGGCAAACTGAGGCACATGCAACAACGTGCTTTCGAGAAGGCCATGTGCTCTCACTCTCCTCCAGCCTCCTAATTACATCATATAATAGTTCTGCGGGGAGGCTAGCCCAACGACAGTTCTGAACAATGAGAGGCTGGTCATGTAAATCATTTAACGAGCCATGAGATTTTTCTCTATGATGGCTCGTCAGCCGGACTTCAAAACCCCGTCTAGATAGGCTCCCAAAGCCATCCCTAACATCACGAACTATGCTACGGAATGACATTCTTGTGGTGGTAAGGCGTACCAAAAACAATTGTGTATCTTCTTCAAATCTTCTGATTTCCACAGCTTGTGCATATGGCTGCCCACAAATGGAAAGTGAATCAATTGCCACCTACAATCTTCTTAACAGAGAATAAAACATAACATGATACAGAAAAGGTAACTAAAATCGAAAAGAAAAAGAAAAGTGGGAAAGGCAGATTCATATGGGCTATAAAGTAGCATAAAGAACCAAACTTTAGTAACAAAAGTGTTTGGAACCGCAAACCCTAATTTGAACCCAAAAAAGCTCGTAACGATATATGAGCCATATAAGCTAAGAATGTGCATAGCAACCATCAACAAAGACTACAAAAAATGATATACTTAACTGTAAACATGTAAGTTTAGAAACAAATACCGGCGTTAGAAGAACCGGTTGACTTCATACAATCGAAATTCAATCACAAGTTCACAGTGGAGAAAGAAATGCAAGGTTGCAAAAGATCATATTTTGAAAAACAGCATAACCGGAAAAGGGATTCTTACAGCAATTGATCATAAACAAACCATGAACTACAAAACTACTAAATCATTTCTACATCATCGACTTCGAGAGTAAACAAGTGCAGGCTCAAAATTTAGACTCAACCTTTGACAACAATTACCTTGTCATAATTTGTTCAATACAACTTTGTTGCAACAAAAACATATCATGGTACTTACCAGTTGACCAAAACCCCCAAATTATCCGAGAGCTTAAGCTGGTCAAAGCTGCTCCATGGCTTAATCATAAAAAGTCAAAGATCTGCAAGCAACAAGAACACATCAGAATTACAAAAGCACAAAACTTGAACAGCTTACACTTAAAGTTAAACCCTGTGATTTTCCTGGGCATTTAACCCAGGTGAAAAAAACCCATAAATTGTTACAAATGTTAACAGAAAAACCAAACAAATAACAGATCTGCACCTCAGACATCAGCTGACCAAAGACAACCTCAAACAACAATCAGACAACCTTCTCCTCTGTTTTTGTTTTTCTGGGTTGGTCTGCAAAACACAAAGAGAGGAAGCAGAGCAGAAGAAAAGGAAGAAAAAGGAGGTCAGGTCAGAAAAGCAGAAAAACCATTGTTACTCTCTCTCTTAATATTTGGGCTCCAAAGCCCACATTAAATTGAGTTCACGAACCAGAAGTAAGAAAAGGGAGAGACAGTTTTCTTTTTCTTTTATCTTTTTATCTTCTTCTTTTGTTTTTGGTTGGGTATTTTAATTTTATATTAAATGGAATTTTCCTGTAATCTGTATACTTTTGGAGTGGAATTTTATGTTCCCACTCGCCGAAGATGAAGACCAAATGGGGTGTTTGACTTTCTCTTCTTCTCTCCCTACTCGCTGACGACTGACGGAGGAGCGGAACCCGGAACAAGTTCTACAGTGTTTGGGGAAAAAGAAAACGATTTGCAGAAAAAGAAAAATAATGAAAATGATTTGAATGTTTTGAGTTTTAACAAAAATAATAACATTAAATAGTACCAGTATTGACTTTTTAATGTAAAAATATAATTTTTCGTTAAAATAAACAATATCGATATTTTTTCGTTAAAGTTCCCAAAGAAAAATGGTGCACCACAAAGAAACCCCATGTGGCCTATATCTTTTCATTCCTTTTTCTCTCTTATTTATTTCACATAGTGGTGTATCAGTAGCACAAAGAAAATGATTTGTAAAAAGAAAAAGGGGAAACTTAATATGAGTCCAATTTTATGAGCCATTATTAGTTATAGTCCAATTTTATTTAATTTTTAGGTTAGGTCCAGTGATTCATTGTCCACATAAGCTTATTTGTATTCTCTTGCCAAATTTACCCTTAAATTGACCAATTAAGTAATTACTGTTTTTTTTAAGTTTGTGATTAATGTTAATCATATCCTTAATTATAGGATTAGGGATTTAAATCTCCCTTTTTTTCTTCTCCTTCCCCAAATGTTCATTTCTTTTTTCTTGTTTCTCCCTCACAATATCTTTCTCTTCCTCTGTTATTTTTCCCAGTAGTCTTCTACCATAATATTATTCTTTTGCTCCTCCTTTCATATAAGGATGATCAAATTACATTTGATTGGTTTTTTTTTTTTTTTTTTTAAAAAAAAAAATTTGTATTAGTCAATCTTTGGGTTCTTCGTCTCATATATATATATATATTTTTTGAGCTTCATTCTCCTTTATATATATATATATATATATATATATATATATATATATTTTAACTTTGAAGTTCTATCGAATTAGCATTTTCTCTAGTGTTTCCTCCCTCAATATCATTTTTCTTCACGATTTTTTTTGGTTTTTATCTACCTATATCACTTGTCCTTTATTTATTTATTTTATCTTTTTATATTATATTGTGCCTGTATCATGAATAATTGTATTTATCTACCTATATATTACATATTTTGTTGATAATCTATATAAGATTAATTGTGTTTATCTACCTATATTTCACAAATTAACTGTGTTATCTACCTATACAATAAGTTTTTGTTCATAGTCTATATCTGTATCATAGATTATTTTGTATTATCTATCTATACAATAGGTTTTTGTTCATAGGCTACCTCTATCATAGATTCTACCTACATCACAAATTTTTTATCTACCTCTAGCAATGTTTCTTTTAATTTTTGATAAACTTATAAGATTTGTAATAATGTCTTTTTAATTAAAAAACGGGTAGATAAAGGTATTTGAAAATTCAAATTTAAAGAATTAAAAAAAAAATTCCAGGGGCAAAACAGGTGTAATAGAAAATGAAATAAAATTGGACCTAATTCAACAACAGCTGAATTTTTTAGACCTGAATCAAAGTGCCCCAAAGAAAAAATGGTGTGCGAAAATCGTTTTTTAACAAATTTGACAACAAGATTCCAAAAACACAACAAATGTGTCCACAAGATTATATAGAAAAAAAATCGAATTCAATGGGGTAACAAAGGCAAAGAGTTCTATCATCGAGGGTTGGCTCAGTTAGAAAGATTTTTGTCTTGTGTGTCACCACATTAGGGTTTGAGTTTTGTGCTAACAATTCTCGTAGTTGCGCAATATGTAAATTCCTACGTAAATTTATAACAGCTATTAGGTGTCACACGTAAGTTATTCCAGTTCGAGGTTGTAGATATGTCCTAGTATTGGTGGTGATAAAAAAAAAACCAATTGTGCATATATTGCAACAAACTCCTTCAAATGTGATACAAGTCAATTTAAGAAAGTAGCCCCTGAATTTGTCCACCGTCAATCATTTTGGTTATTCCGGGAAAAATCTCCGTTGAGTAAGAGCCAAAATGACAAAAATATCCTTAATTTTAATAAATAATGAGCCAAAACGTTTTGACAAAAAATGAGGATATTTTTGTCATTTCCATTATTTAATGGAGATTTTTCACAAAATGACCAAAATGGTTGACGGTGAACAAACTCAAGGACCACTTATATCAATTTTAAATCTCATGAATCAAAGTGAAAATTTATGCTAATCTCAATAACCATTTTGATTAAAAATCTATTGAGAAATTATCAAAGAAGAGGTAATGAAGAAAGTATGAGCATGATTCAGACTAAAGTAGTTTAATGAAGAAAGTATGAGCATGATTCAGACTAAAGCAGTTTCGTTCTCCATACAATAACTCGCATAGTTTCCAAAGTAGAGTTGTTTTCATTTACTGGCTTAGGTATATCCAGTACCATAAGTTACATATTATTTCTTCATGTGGTCGTCAATTTTTTTCACCATTTTTAATGGAAAATTCTGCTCAACTTGAGAATCTGCATATACATGGAAAACAAAATTAGTGGAGCGGTGCTATTCACATACTCATTTTTTACTTCACACACATCTCTCTTAATAACCGACCGTCAATAAATTGATGAAGCTGAATAGACAAAAATTAATAAGATTGTGTGCGAAGTGAAAATGGAAATTCTGCTCAACTTGAGATTCTGCACATACATGGAAAACAAAATTACTAGCGTAGTGCTATCTGCACACCCTTTTTACTCATGACACACATCTCTTTGTTTTCGGTTGTTCAATCGTGTGAATTGAAGAAGATTAATAACAAAATCTAATAAAAGTAGAGATAAAATGAGTATGTGAATATCAATATTTAATTAGTATACGCCTATGCTGGAGTCAAGAACCAGCCCATTGAACACGACTAGTTCCATAATCCATTCCAATGTGATATGGAGAAGGCGTGTAATGGAGATATTTTTTAATATACTGGGAACAAAAAACGGTACACTAGAAATGAAGGGTCATTAGAAAAATTTATAAATTATGTCATTTAGTTATATCATAATACGTGATGTGATTTACAACTTTGTATATATTTTGAATACACATAAAAATTTCTCACTTGTAATGTGTAATTGTGTAGGGTGGTGGGGTTTACCTAGACCGGGAACTTACAATCACAATGTTGATTTTTTTTAATCAATGGTGGACAAGATTCATTAAAGAAAGTCCAAATACATGAATTATAGCGTTTCATAAATCTCGCTGCATACACGAACACACAAGAATCACCAAATTAACAAATGAATTACTACGTACAAATTACAAATAATAATGAGCAATTGAGTGTGTCAGCAATAGACTATCGTTGCAGATGTGTGTTATGTCAGTTGAAGTGTTTTTATAAAATTTGTCTTCGTCTCCCTTTCCTTAAAATAGAGTAATTTAGACTATTGCATTGACAAAAGAAATTATTTTATGTTTCCTCAATCCGGTCAAAATTAAATTAAACGATAAATCTAGCATGAAACCAATGCACTAATCCTCCGATTCACTAACTAAATGCCATAATTTGCTAATATGCAATCTAAACTCGTTAAGACACAGATAATTTAAATCAGAAAGTCTAAGTCCAAAGTAATTAATCATAATTTTATAAATTAAAAAGTAATTAAGTAGCTAGAAAAAATACTATCGCTTTGGACACAGCCAGTGCTGCAAGCAGCATAGCAGCCAACATCAGCAGATTCTACGACGACGTTCTCCATACCAGAGAAGATGACGCACAAAACCAACACTACGTCGACGTTCTTCATCATCATCATGACCATCTTCCTTCTCTGCTTTCTGCGACTGAACGGTGATCTAGTTCTTGACTTCTGGTCATTGGTCGGTTGGTTTCCTAATTTAAAACAAGACACCAGTGGTTACAAACTGCCATGACCTTGAATGGAAATACGCAAAAGCCACTATGGCAATAGGCTATTTTTGACTATCATGAATTGTAGGAACTAGGAAAGCTACCCTACACGTGTGTGATCGCATCATGATAGGTTGATAACTATTTTAATTATTTGTTCAATATAATTATTTTAATTATCAAGATAAAATACGAAAATCACTTATCAGAAAAAGAAAAAGAAAAAAAAAAAAAAAACGAATCATCACCATTTATTTCAAGATTACATATATAATTTTCGTTTTTTCAGAGAAAATAGTAAACTATATATTTTATATTTCGGTTACAAAGTACATGGTTCGAAAAGTTGACTTCTCTATTTCCTTTTTTGATCTTGTGTACAATTTTATTTCCTTTCTTCATGTCACTTTTGTTCGTTCGTGACATGAGATGTAGGAAATATCTGCAGCCTTCCTCGAATTTTCATACGCAGCATTTTAGGTTTAAAGTTTAATTCTTTATTCATGCCTGAAAGTCCAACAACTTAACATTCCTGCAAACGAAACAAAAAACTAAAACTGCAGATAGTTATATATATCTATATGATATATATATATATATATATATTTATATATACCAGATCTATGAAGATCTAAGAGTTGATGAAATTGAGGTTCCACCATAAAACCAATTGACAATATGGATAGTAGCCCAAGATCATATAAGCACATTGCAAATATTGTCCCTCATCGATGTGAGACAACTCTCAACACGCCCTTGCATGTGTGGCAGATTTTCAAGCCTACACGTGAACAACAATTGGGGACGTGAAACACGTGTGGCCATTGAGCTTTTCACACATGGACAACCTTGCTCTGATACCAAGATAAAGTTGAGGTTCCACCATAAAATCAATTGGCAATATGGAAGTAGCCCAAGATCATATAATATAAGCATATAACAAACCTTGTCCCTCATCGATGTGTGACAACTCTCAACAAGAGTGATGTTTTTCTTGTAAAACTGACAATGAGAAGGTAATACCGATATATCAAGTGATATATAAAAGGGATATTGTGGTTTATATACGAATTCTAAGAAATTTTTTAGTTTAGGTGTCAATAAAAAAATCAGCCAAAACAATTTTATAAATACTATAATAAATCAACCTTCCCACGATTGCCACTTAGTCATACCACATTTTTCGACCGGCCCACTTTTTCTTGAGACAGTTCGATTAAATTTTTTAGCGATCGACTGATTAATTTTTCGGTCTCAATATCATTGTCTATTAGTGACTAAAAAAATGTAAGTGATGAATTTTTGATAAATTCTCTAATTGTATTGTATATACATGTAAAATACAATAAACACACTGCAACAAAGCATAATTGAAGATGAACAAGTTGCACCTATTTTATTGTATGCACTAATGTTATGCTCTCAATTGATGTGATAATAAAGGGGTTGAACCCCGAGTGTGTCCCCAAGTAAGGAGGTTGTTGTAGTGACCTGTAGGATAATTTTTCGTGTTCAAGTAGTAGTGAGCTTTTCATTTCAAATTTATTCACTTCTTTAATTTATTAGCTATGACTTTGTCATTATTTTGGTGATATGTTACGTTATCAAGTTGGTGATGGCCACCATCTCTCCTCCTAGTTTGATGTCTATCAGGGTCGGAATGTGTCAAATACTTCATCATGCCGACTTCTCCAAGTAAAGTTAAGTGTTTTGATTAACATGGAAACTGATGAAGTTTAATAATTTGCTACAACCGTGCTAGAAAATCTTCTTGAACAATTAATAAACCAATATCGGAGTCAAAGGACTAGGAGGAGTAGAGGTGGAAGCTTCAGAACGTAACCACAAACACTTGGCCTGTTAAAGTATGACGGTGTGCAGCTGCTTAAAGGTCGGAATTCTTGATGGGCATATTCCTATTCGATTTTATCATTCCATGAAGCTTTTCTTGATTCACATATCAATCTTATATTTCTGTCATTCTAACAAAATCTCTAGTTTTGGTTGTAAACAAAAATTCTAGTTTTGTGTTGGCACGTACGCTCGTGCAGTATATGGCCTGTTTATATATGAAGCTAAAGCGATTAAGGAGTTACTATGTTGGATTCATAAGGATAGCATAATATCACTTTTGTTTCTGTTGTTTATTAATCGATACGTAAAATAGTACACAACTGGAACCAGTATTCTTCCGATCCTCTTACTACGTCTCAACATCCCATTAATTATTATTATTTTGTAACTAGTTCAAGCTCAATGTTTCCTTTGAGTCTGTTTATCGGAGGAGTTGAGATCGATGGAGCAGCGATATCGCAAATAGCAGCACTGTTAACTGGAGATGCTGCCATGTCAATGGAATGGGACTGATCTTCAAGCGGTGGCTGTTGTGTCTGTTGAATCATCATTTTCATCTCCTTGCTTTTACCCCACAGCACCATGTATAATCCACACACAATTAGAATCCCTCCTAATAAGCTGCAGTGCATAACAAAATACATACATAGAGACATTAAAAATCTAACTTCTCGTTCAGTTTTTTATTATTCTCCTTTTATAATTTGACCAGCACAAGGCTAACAAAATAATCAATAATCATATAAATATACGCGTGTGAGTTTTGTGAACCCTCACTTGTGTGTCGTATATATTGACATAGAAGTTCTATGCACTCTAATAAGGATTAGTGAGCATGTTGAGAAACTTCCGCCATTGGGGGTATAGCCACGTACCTTCCTAAATATAACTTTTCATTTAACAAGAAGGTCGCTGCTAGGGCTATCAGCAAAAGGCCAAGTGGGTTGAAAATTGACACAAACAGTGGCCCTCGCATTCGTACACACCATGCGGTTAGAGTCAGTACCAATCCAGTAGTAACGACTCCCTACATCACAAAACACAGGTGTGGAATACAATTTAGTTGTCAGCTCAACCTAGCCTTGACAAACTGGTACATGCATGCATGGTGCGAAGAAATAAGTGCTTATAGCTGACAAAGTTAACGTGGCTTTTCACTTATTAAAAGATAGCAAGGAATATTGTAATGGGAGATTAGTCATATTTACCGAATACACAGCAGTAAAAAGTTTGATATCCCAGCCCAACTTCCACTGACTCCAATCCCTCTCCTTGCAAAGGGCAAAAGCCACAGACTGGATTGATGCCATGACAGACATCAGAGCCGTACTTGAGTATTGGCAAGGGTATTTCTTAGTCATTTTCGTCTGTATATATACCAAGTTTTATTAAAACACAAAATTAAACAAATCACATGCATTAATTTATGCATGCACGGCTACTATTATATAGATATACATAATATATACTAATTAATTAATAAATTTGAACCTGAAATATCAACCAGGATGCAAAGGAGGTGCTACTGCAAAGTGCCAAGAAGGAGCCCAACGATTGAGTGCGAGTGTGTCTGTGCAATGAAGCAACGCGACTGTTTTCATGCGAATAGTTACGTAAAAGATTAACGTGTGTTGACCAGATGCCAATATGTTTGCCTTTGTAGAAGGTGAAGAGCATTGTCCCTCCTATACACAAGAGTGTCCCCACAACTTTTGCCCTACCTGTATGTGTCCCAAGTGCTAACCTCTCAATTCTGAGATTTAATTTTTACCAAAATTTTCATTTTAGTCAAGTTAAATGAGTTTTTTCAGAAATAATTCATGATTGAGCCACATTCGAAAATCTAAAGTTGCGGTTTAATTACTTTTGTGTACAAGTACCTAAAACATAGTGCTATAATGAAGGTGATGACTGGAACAAGATTGCTGCAGGCTACGACATACGTTGCTGATGTTAAGGCTAAGCTCTCTATGTAAAAGTTTTGTGTCAATGTTGCCCTGCAAATAATTCAACATATATAAAGGTGTTAATTTGTACATTTATTTAAAATAACAAAATAAAAATAAAAAACTCAAGGGACAATAAAAAAAAAGGTAGATAATTGCAACAGAAGACGAAAATAAGAGTGCGAAAATCATGGCCTTATTTTTTCTTTGAATGTTTTGGTTAGTGCAAGCATGATCAAATGAGAAGTTACGACTATGGGTGTTTGTAAAAAAAAAAATTAAAAAGCTAAGATTTTATAAAATTGGATTAAAAATGCATCTTTTTTGAAATACATTAGTTAATTAAAACCGTCGAAACTTAACTTTAATGCTAGAAATTCTTGTTTATCTCGGAGGTACTTATATATACAAGAGCAAAAAAAAAAAAAAAAATACATACTAGGAAATAAATCCAATAAAACGATTGAGATATCTGATTCATAAAGAAACATAAAGGGAAATCAATAACTTTTGAATGCGTTTTAGCATTCTTACCCCAATAATCCGGAGATAAAACCATGAACAAGGATATCTAATGTAAGTTTGGGTCTGCTCTTCCTGTTAGTTTATGAGTTAAATAAGCATGATCGTTAGCTAAATGAACGAGAAAGAAAGAAATGAGAGAGAGAGAGAGAGAGAGAGAGAGAGACAGCGTTATCATATATCAATTTGGAAGAGATCATGATCGTTGATGAACCTTTCAAATGTAAGAGCAAGAGGAAGCATTAGGGCTGCAGAAAACAGGTTACGGTAGGCAATAAGGATGGTGAAGTTCGTTCCAACCTCTGCTACTAGTTTGTAAAATATATTCATCCCTACATATGCCGTCTGAACCACCAGCATCATCATCACTGGCTTCAACCCTTGCACTGCACTAGTACTACAACACATCTGTTTCTGCGGCCTGTCGTATGATCTCTCTATCTAAGATATCCAGCTAACCCACCAGAGTTTCAAATCCTGGCTACGTTTCCAAAAAGACAGTAATTAGAGTCGTGAGAACAAGCTTGCTAACGCTCTGTTATAAGTGTGAATTAGCTGGCAGATGCCTCTGTCGAACCCACTTGTACGGCTGAGAGAACCATGCAAGGTGAACTCCTTCTCAAAGATTACGCGTGTATTGTACCGTTGGGTAACAATTCTCTAGTTTTTAGTAGTTGCATATTAAAGCCTTCCGTAGGTTCATGTGATGGACGAATTCTCAATTTGTCCATTTTCCGAACTTAACATTTGAAAAGGTTTTTCTTTTTTTTCTTTTTTTTTTTTTTTTTTTTTCTGGTAAAACCATAAAGCCAATTTCACTTCAACATTGCTATAATAGGAAGTGACAATGATGTAGCTTTATTAAAAAAGAAAGAAAATACAATCTGTTAAGGAAGACATAAAACCTAACCACCATATATATAAAAACAAAACCTCCAATAACCAATACAAGATATAAGAAGCCCAACAAAAGATAAGCTATCTAAAGCGGTAGTGTGGAAACCCTACATAATGACGATGATAATATAGAAAAATGAAATTAAGAGGAGACTCCCACCGAACAAAACCAATAAAAGAGGAACCATGATTTGCAAGGCATTTGAAAAGGTTTCTTTAAATTGTGTTTATTTAGTTTGAAAAAACCTTTCCAGACAAGTAATAATTTCAACACCCTTTGTTCAAATTTGGAAGGATGTATACTGCACTCAAAGTTCCATCTATAGGATTCAATTTAAACTAGTGAACGATAATAAATGGAAGCGAGTGACCCTTTATCACAGTGGTGGAAAGGTGTTGCGCATTTGCATGATGGCGTGAGTTTGAACCTTATTAGTGGCTAATCTAACATCTAATCTAACAAAATCTATCGTTTAACATAAAAAAATAAAAAAAAAACGATAATAAATCGAAATTGGGGTTTTTCTTTCTTTTTCACGTTGTCTCTGGTGCGCATATAAAGATAGCTCTTGGAGTTTGATCTGGGAGACGTGCATAATCTGGTATATTGCGTATCGTGCTCAATGGTTTCCTTAATCTTGTTATTATGGATGACAACGGTTTGGTTTGGTGACGAAAATGCCATATGCATCCTGATAACTATGAAAATTAACCATATCTATAACCGCAAATTAACCATTGGGGATTATCCATAACCATACCCACTGGGTACCAGATTCCCCATTAATGGTTAACGGTTATATCTGTCTTCATCAATACCAAAAATGTATTAGTTCAATTGACCATTATTTTGGGATGCGTACGAGCTACTATTTTGCCGTATTCTCGAAGTACTCAACGAAACAAATGCGTAGGCGCAAGAGGAATCAAATTTGGAGCTACAATAAAGATTTTACGGATTTACGAACGTGAAGGGCGAAAATGGCTCAAAAGTGGCTAACTCAAGACCAAGACAACCACTTTCGAGCTGTTTTCCGGCCAAACCACGGCCAGTTAGCCATCGAAAAATGTACCATTCTCTTCATCTCATCGAGAAGTATGATTTTCGTTTTTGAATCACTTGATTTCGTTTAGTATTGAAGAAGTTATGAACGTTTAAAATTTACCCAGTTTCTAGCTAGCTTTCCAGTTTTCCTTTGGACCAGTCAACTTTGAGGTTATTTTTTGGCCATCTCCGGCAACCATTGGGCATTCAAATAGGTATAATCTTATTCTACACTTTCATATCTTCATTTTGATATATTATGGGTTGAATTTGGTTAAGAAACAATTGAGTTACCAAGCTTTGAAAATTGCCCAAACTTTGAAAATTGCCCAAACTTTTGGCCAAGAGCTCCGGGACACTTAACGGAGTTTTTAACGGAATAACCAAAATGATGGATGGTGTCCATTCTCAGGGACCACTTCTATTGATTTGAAATCTCAGGGACCAAAGTGATGAGTTATGCAAATCTCAAGGACCATTTTGGCTATTTAGCCTAAAATATAACATGAAAGGTTTTCTATATATCTAAATAGATCTTTATTATAATGCACCATAACATATCACTTATAACAAAATCATATATTTTAGTACTATTTACAAGAATGCCATATTTATTGTCTACAATGTAACCTCCACCATCAAAGTTTTAAAAATGTAACCATAAATTCATTATCAACAATCAGCGTAACATCCATCATCATTGTCTAAAAGAATGACATCATGTGCCTATTTTTTTATTTTGTTTTGATACGTATTCAACTTTGGAATATTGTATAACCAGTTTCATTGTCATACTTTTGAAAGCTCTCATAATGATATTGGGCGGAAAATGCACTAATTTAGGTCCAAAAATTATCTTGCCAAAGACTTGATTACTTTACGATGCATACCATGTGTCTGTTGAAAGGCCTTTGTGGGGATTTGCTTTGTTTGGTTCAGTCGGTTGGTTCGATACGTTTGGTTATGTGTTGTAAATAACAATTAGGTACTTTGTACTAGTTTACATCCGATAGTTTCAATACAATCAATTTGTGCTTTCAATTAGGTACATTTTATAGTTTAGGGATCGATTAAGTACGATCAAATCGATACAGTTTGTATTTTCTAACGTTTAGGTCATTAGGTCTAATAGATTCAATACGATCAATTTGTTATAGTTTATATTTTTATGTTTTAGTTCATTAGGTACATTGATCGTTACGGTTTGTATGTTTAATGTTTAAGTTCATTAGGTAGGGTCAATTTGTACGGTTTGTATTTTTATATTTTAGTTTATTAGGTCCGAAAATTTTTACATTATTACTCATTAAGCCTCATACGTTAGTTATGATTTGCAAACCTAATGCTTTTCAATTTTTTTTATGTTTGATTCCCTAAAGCAATTCTCCCTAAGGGTAATATAGACAAACTAAAAATACAATAAATTCATAAAAAAATAATATATAAGGTGACGTGGACGAATCAAATGACTATTTTTAGTTTTTCATCTTATACATGGTATTATTGAAAACATGATCTTTTCTAAATACTAAAATAAAGTTTTCTATATAAAAAAAAATAAAATACAAGTTATGCCTTTTAATTAGAAGATACGCAATGGAGAGTGGGGAGAATTTAAAATTATTACATTAATTTAAGGGATGAGAGAGTTTCAAACACGGGACGCTTGAGTAGAAACTCAACATCCTATCCGCTAGAATGTTGGACTACATACATGTATATGAATATTTATATACAATGTCGTCCAAAGATAATCTAAATTATAAATGCCTTTATCACTTGTTTTTTCCTAGTTCGATTTAAAAGTCTCTTTTATGGACTATGATTCTCTCCCCTCCTCTTTCCATCCCCTTCCATCCCCTCCTCTCACATTCTCTTATTTTGTCTTTCTCTTACTATAAAAAATTAATATAAGATGTTGACGTGATTTAACCGTGACCGTTCAAATAGGAGAGGAGAGAAGAGGAGGAAAAAAAAAGAGGGGAGAGAATCATACTCCCTCTTTTTCCTCCCCTCTCCTTGAATCAATGAATCATGCTGACTGCAGAACTAGTAGCCTTTGAAGCGTTGTTATTTGTACGGCTCTCAATGCTGTTGCTGTTGCCTTTATTGTTATCTGGAGGCATTATCACAATCTCAATTGAGCCAGAATCCTGATGATGAAAGCTTGTCGACGGTACTGAATTACTCATCTTCTCTATTTCTTTGCCCTTACCCCACAGCACCGCATATAAGCCACACACTATCAACACTGCTCCCAAAACGCTGTTATAATTTTCCAGTTAAACAAACACCACGTAAATAATTAAAATCAAAGACAAGCAAGGACATGTGTATTTAAGAATATAAGTGAGAATGCGACGACAAAGTTCCACATTAATGGTGAGGGATCAAATCATGTAAGGTCCATTTTCTCATTAATGTATAATTCATTCTCAACAATATACATATTTTAGAGAATAATCAATGATAAATTAGAGCTATATCAATTAACAAAACCGTTATTATTCGAGAAAATACCAGATGACCATGTTAGAATGTGAAAATCAAGTTTTTCAGTCAAGAGTACGTACATACCTTCCAAGATGCAACTTCTCATCTAATACCAAAGACCCAACGATGGCAATGAACACCAACATAAGAGGGTTGAAAACAGATACAAACAAAGAGCCTCTCATGCTTATGCACAAAGCAATAAATGTAGCACATAGCCCAGTGACCATAATTCCCTACAGCATAAAGTCACCAACATATATAGATAGATCCAATTATTAATATATAGATATTGATAGATTAAATTAGTTAATAATTGACTATAAATTCAAGTACTCTAGATAAAGATGAAGAAAATGTTAAAACAATAAACAGCTAGTAAAAGAAGGGTGTGACGTACCGAGTATGCCGCTGTTAGAAGCCTAATGTTCCAACCTAGCATCCATTGGCTCCACTCCCTCTCCATGCAGAGGGCAAAACCAACGGCCTGGATTGACCCCATTGCTGACATTAAAGCAGTGCTTGAATAATAGCAAGGGTATGACACACTCATTTTAGTCTATGAATTGCACAAAACAAATAATTAGCTAAATAAATCCAAAATGTAAATACTAGCTACTATCATCATCTTGTGGAAAGATGAAACGGAAATTAATAGGAAGACAAATGCTAATTTATTTATAAATGAAAAGCTTCTTCTTAATTAATTTATTTATAGGAAGACGAGTGTTGTTTTTATTTTTTTGTTCATAGGAGATGTTGAAGAAGGAGAAATTCGATGGAAGACAAGATACAATGATGAGTGCTCTTAATTACTTGAATTGCAAATCTCTTGCATAGGCTTTAGCTTTGACTTTGTAAATTCTTCTTTAGTATAGATAATATCGTTTGTTAAATAAAATAGAGGATATTTTAGGAATAACAAAGGGTGAAGAAATAACATTTTAATTTTTAAACTTCTTATAGTGAATAGAATTATAAAGTGGGTGGGAAAATAAGACAATGAGGTGAATTTAGTAGCACTCATGAGCAATGAGCTTCTGTTTTAAAACCACGTATTACAAATATAAATAATATCTATAACTACTAATATATTATACTATATAATATATCCACATATAGATTAATTTACCTATATTTTAAAAATTCAATAATTTATCTACATTCTTTTGATATAATTGATTTACCTATGATTATATTTATACTAATCACCTGCCTTTAAATGTATATTAACTTATCTATATTTGCTTGTACAATAATTTACCTAGCTGCAAGAAAATACAAGTAAATTAATTTTCAAACACAAACATATGTAAAGAGCAAGAACATGTTAAAAAGAGCAGCAACGTGTAGTATTGTCTTAAAAAAAAATCAATTATAAAATTTGAAATTTGTTAGAAGAAAAAGGGGAAAAAAACTGGACCTATCATCCCACAGGATGAGATTATACATACCAATCAATTAAAAATTTTAAACACCATTTATGAAATCGTTACCAGATTTGCAATATATTCCACCAAATTTGTTTTAAAATAATGAGGGGCATTTTAGGATGAAAAGTTTATAGAATATGTGTCACATCCCGGCCCAGGCCCCACCACAATCCGGGCTCGACGCCATCGTATATAGTCCGCTTTGGGCCCCTGCCACACTCTCACGGTTTTGTTTCTGGGAACTCGCACGAGAACTTCCCAGTGGGTCACTCATCATTGGATTGCTCTCGCGTGCTGCTCGCTTAACTTCAGAGTTCCTACGGAACCTGAAGCCAGTGAGCTCCCAAAAAGCCTCGTGTTAGGTAGATATGAGAATATACATATAAGGTTTATAAAATCCACTCCTCTGGACGATATGGGATGTAACAATATGAGTCACTAAGCCATAAATAAAAATTTGCTTAGTTGGATTCTAGTCATTGGGTTTAACTCTAGAAAAAGAAATGAGACGGATTATTATTATTTTGAACAAAATATAATATCTATACTAAGGGGAGGGAGGGGCTTGAGGGGGTGAGATTAGCCTCACAATTGGCTAGTAATAATATGGTTCAAATTCGTTTTTGGTTAAACTCAAAAACAATTTTCAAGTTTTAGGTCTTAAAAACTTGTTTGGTAAGACTATTTTCAAAAACTGAATTCAAGATTAACTCAAAAATATAGTCTATTTTATGAAAACATAAAAAGTAGGTTTTTAGAGTTTTTAAACTTAAACTCGCTCATTTCTTTTCTCTCCCTCATTCAAATCTATCTCTTTCTTTTCTTCTTTCTCTCTCCTCATTTTTTTTCTTTTTTTTTACCTTTTTTGTCTCTCCTCCAACCTGCTCTCTTCATTTTTTAGGTTCTTTTTCTCACTGATCTTCCTCTCTATCTCGTCCGATCCTCTTTCTTCTTTCTTTTTTCCTTCAATCATCTCTTACTTTCTTTCCTCTTCTCTTCTCTTTCTACCTCTCTTGCAACCCCCCGTCTTTTTAGATCTCTTTGTTCTACTTTAAGTCGTAAGATTTAAAAATTTTAAATTGCAAACCAATCAAGTTTTTGAGTCTTAAAGAAAATTGTTTTCAAGAAATGTTCTTAAAAAATGTTTTGAGAAATGATAAAAATTTTCAAATAGGATACCAAACAGGCCCTAAACATTTGTCATTTGTTTTAGCACAACACTTATGACTCTGTTTTCTCCAGGTTACTACTCCGAATTAAGCGATTGTTTTTGTTTTTTGAGTAAAAAAAATCTTTCTTTTTTGGATCAGGAGGAGGTTCATTGATTGAAGTTATAAAAGAGCCAAACAAAGAGTACGATGAAAAAGCAGGGCAAACATCCGCAATTCGGTTTAAGAATGGTGATTCTCTCTAACTGGACCAATTTCTTCTTCAATTAGTGCTCAATTGTTGAATCTATGTTTGTTCCTTTGGTGTTTTTCAAGTATGCAGGTATTTGTTTATCATAAGTGGTGAATTTCTAAACATATATGTGTGGATTAACATCCTCAGAAGTCAACAAGCCCAATGGCATTTTGGAAATCTGTAGAATTAGCCAACATTTCATATTCGTAAGGTCAATTAGTGGGTTTCGGAGTGAGTATGGACTTCCAACTCTAATGTTTTTGTTTGACTTATTCATCTCACTAAACAAAACAAAAATCAATGTGGTGAATATTGCAGTGTACTGATATTTGTCTTATAAAATCTAATTAGTTTTTCTTCCCCAGTTGACTTCAGTCAACAACCTTCTATTGACAACCTTAAATTGGTTGAATAATTGGATTACAAAAAAATATGAATTGATGTTATAACGAACCATAACCAAGCTTTTTCAAACGAAATTTGTATGCCTTTTGAAGTTTTTATGGTAAAGATGTCTTTATGCATGCACAATTGTGGAACGAAAAAAAGAACTATGTATGCTACGTACGCGTAGCACGCAGTGATGTAAAAAAGGCATTTCGCATGGCAAGGCATAAAGAACACGTATGAATTTTTTTTGTAGTAAAGATGTCCTTACGTATGCATAGATGTGAATGGAAAAAAAAAAAACTGAATGCCGCGCGTTACGCGCCGTGATATAAAAAAAGCCTTTCGCATGCACAAAGCGCGTGCAGAAAGGCTAGGACTAATTAAGACACAAGCCGCCAACCATCTTTTCCTTTTATACCATTTCATCGCCACCGGCTCGACTTACCCTTTATCTCCTCTCCTTTTACTCACCTCCCTCTCGACCCTCCTTTCCGCCATCATCACCACCACAACGAATCAGCCATCGCTACCACCGCAGTTTACAAAATCGTACTGAAAAATTCAAAACAAATTCGAGAATACTGGAATCGGGAATACCAAATTTTATTTCAGTTTGGTTTTAGAAATGTAGTCCCGAAAAGGGATCGGTTCGGTATTCGGTTTATACTTTTCGGTTCGGCCACCAAGGGTCTAGGAGTAGTAGAGGTGCAAGCTTTAGAGAACACGTGTCTTGAATTGAATAGGAGGAGTAGAGGTGGAAGCTTTAGAAAAGCAGATGAACAACAGAAGAAAAGAAATGAAGGATTGTAGAGGAGCAAGAGTTGTTTATCATCCACGTTAAGCTCAACTGAATGAGCATTACAAACTTTTGTCCAAGAGTTGCTACAGAATCTCTCTTAACACAAAACTAACATAACCTCTCTTAATGGAAAACCAACTAACATAATCACACTTAACAAAAAAAAAACTAACTGATTTCATCACAAGTACTCTCACTGCTCACTGGCGATGAATGGGACTCTTCAAGTACTGATGGTGGCTGTTCTGTCATCGTCTTCAGTTCCTCTCTTTTACTCCACAAAACCATATATAACCCACAGATGATAAAAACCCCTCCTAATATGCTGCAGGGCATAACAGAGATATTAGAAATATTTCTCATGCAGTTTTCTGTTTTTTTTCTCCCTTATAATTTAACCAGAAAAAAGACCAAAGTAAATTACCTTCCTAAGTGTAACTTCTCATCTAACAACAACGTCGCAGCTAAGCCCACCAGCAGAAGGCCAAGAGGGTTGAAAATAGCCACAAACAAAGGCCCTCGCATGCGCACACACCATGCGGTCAGAGTAAGAACCAATCCCGAAGTAATGACTCCCTACATCATAGAAAACACAGGTGTGGAACAGCTCAACCTATAGTCTTGACAAACTGAGGATGCTAAGCTAAATACAGAGATAAGGCAGGATATGGAGAAACTGTAGCTCACAAGGATTCGGCAGCAGAAAATTGCTTATGGCTAAATACAGATAAGGCAGGGCATGCTAAGCTAAATACAGATGGTGCAAAGAGCTTAGTCAGTCATATTACCGAATACACTGCCGTGAAAAGTTTGATGTCCCAGCCCAACTTCCACTGACTCCAGTCCCTCTCCCTGCAGAGGGCAAACACAGTGGACTGCATTGATGCCATGATAGACATCAGGGCCGTACTTGAGTACTGGCAAGGGTAATCCCTAGTCATTTTCTTCTGTATTGTATATACACCAAGTTAATATTACAACACAATGTTAAACAAATCATACGGATTAATTTATGAATGCATGGCTGGTTACTATTATATATATTAATTTATTAATAACCTGAAATATCAGCCACAGTGCAAAAGAGATGCTACTGTGAAAGTCACTTTACGGGCTTAAGCAATCACCTCTTGCATGGTTTGGTAGATTCACTCAAGTTATGAGGAGGATTGGGTATTATCAAAGTCACTCTGATCACATGTTATTTGTGAAACGGAAAAGT
Organism: Pyrus communis; assembly: GCF_041283825.1. Lineage (NCBI taxonomy): Eukaryota > Viridiplantae > Streptophyta > Magnoliopsida > Rosales > Rosaceae > Pyrus > Pyrus communis. The sequence continues at coordinate 1,651,211 of NC_142572.1, forward strand.
GGCAAAGTGGCGGCCTTAATTATTTATGTGGATGACATGATAATAATGAGTGATGATTCGGAGGAGATGATGAAATTAGAACAAAGTCTTGCCGCTGAATTTAAGATGAAGAATTTGGGAGATTTGAAATATTTCCTTGGAGTGGAAGTTGCCCGGTCATCTAGAGGTATTTTCTTGTCTCAACGTAAATATGTTCTGGATTTACTAAAGGAAATAGGCATGCTGAGATGTAAGCCTGTGGACACTCCCATCACAGAGAAACATTATTTGGGGATTTATCCATATCAGGAACTGGTTGACAAAGGTAGATATCAAAGGCTAGTGGGGAGGCTGATTTATTTGTCTCACACTCGTCCGGATATTGCCTATGTCGTAAGTGTGGTTAGTCAGTTTATGCACTCACCAAGTATGGATCATATGGCGGTAGTAATGAGAATCTTGGCATATTTGAAGTCTGCCCCGGGAAAGGGAATTTTGTATGAACATCATGGACATATGAGGATTAAGGGATTTACTGATGGTGATTGGGCATGCGATGTGAATGACAAACGGTCTACATCTGGGTATTTGACATTTGTTGGAGGTAATTTGGTTTCGTGGTTGAGCAAGAAGAAGAATGTGGTGTCACGGTCCTCTGCCGAAACCGAGTATAGGAGTGTGGCACATGGTGTGTGTGAGATCCTTTGGCTACGAAAGTTGCTTTGGGGTCTTGGTTTTAAATAGAAGGAGGCGATGAAATTGTATTGTGACAATAAGTCTGCTAGAGCAATAGCTAAGAATTCGGTACAACATGACAGGACTAAGCATGTTGAGGTTGATAGACATTTTATCAAATAAAAGCTAGAAAAGAAGATTGTGTCAATACCGTTCGTGAACTCAGAGGAACAACTTGCGGATATCCTTACTCATGTCATGTGTAGTAGGAGGTTTGATGACTCACTTATCAAGTTGAGCATGTGTAACATCTATGCTCCAACTTGAGGGGGAGTATTGGTGTAAGTCTATATTTTAGGAGAAAATGAATGTAAATATTTTGTAATTATTAGAGTCATGTTTTAGGAAGGATATTGTGACCTTTATTTTTGTTTCCTTTTGTAACAATGATTGTATGTACTTTTATTTAGGATTATGGAACACAAAAAAGTTAAGCCGTAAAAGGGTAGGAAAAAGATTCCTTAGCCGATAATAAGAAAGCTAAGTAATTAATTAGTTGATGGTGAGCCTTGGAGCAATAGAAAGGTTGCTCTGTTGTGACTGAAAGATCACGGGTTCGAGTTGTGAAAATGATCTCTTTGCAAAGAAAGGATAAAGTTTGTACGATAAATGTTCTCCCCCTTCCCCCACCCTTTTTCAAAGTGGAAAGCTTTGTTGGCTTGGAACACCTATCTTGATTATATCTCTCTTGTCCTATCCACCCTTATTAGTAGGCGAAATTCAGTGGCTTTATACATGCCACCTCTTTTTTGGTTCTTATGAAAAAGGTTTTTGTTAAGGATGGGGTTGTTCCTGTGTCCATATTTTATGCCAAATAATTTGACAAAATAAGATACTTATATTAATTAACTCCCAATATCCACAACAAAACAGGCTAAGATACTTATATTAATTAACTTCCATAATCCACAACAAAACAAGCTAAGAATCAATTTTATCATTGGTCCATATTGCATGGTAATATAGAATCTTTACGTCGCCAACTAACTACAACATTGAGTTCGCTTACATTTATAATTATATTTTTAGAAAACTTCATTTAATCCTTAAAAAAGATGAGTTTTAGATTATAACTTTGTGTAAGATTAAAATCCAATTTTAGTCCCTAGTACATTTAATCATCTCATTTATTAGTTATATTTTGATGTTTTATTTATCTTTTTATTCCTATTTAATGTATTAATTACATTGAAATTTAATTTTCATTTCATTTATCATAATATTTTAATGTCTACATTTAGGCAACTAATTTATTTTTATTTTTATAATATATAGTCCGATAACAATTTTGTATGTTCTTCATCTATACAAACATATACATGCATTTCCGTACATACATTTTGGTATACGCATTTGAGTTTATTTATTTATTTTAATACATCGATATATTTTACACTAAGACGAGGAGGGTTCGGCTAAGCTACACAATAGACAACTTAATTTGGTATCGAATTCACCATCTACGAGATTCGAACCTAATCCCTCTCATTTGAGTATTGACTTTCAGGTACATTAATTCAATATACTATATTTCGATACATACATTTTGGTACGTACATTTTGGTATTGACATTTTGTTACATTAATCGGTACATACATTTCAGTACATATATTTCGGTACGTACATTTCGGTACTATATTTTGGTACATACATTTCGGTACATATATTTCGGTACATACATTTCGGTATTGATATTTAGGTACATTAATTCAATATAATACATTTTAGTACATATATTTAGGTTTATTATAATATATTTTGGTACAATTATGTAGGTACAAAAAAGTCAATTATATATATTTCGGCACAGTACAATCATGTATTTATATATTTTGTATCACCAAATTTCTTTTAATATTTTCTCATTTATGTTCATTAATAATTAAAGAACTAAATATGTGGCATATTAATAAAATTAAAATCTTAAATGGAGAGATTAAATAAAAATGCACATTAAATAACAAAAATTGAATATAAATTTTGATAAAAGTACATTTCAAGGGATTAAATTGAATATGTGATCTAGCACCAGATTTTTTTAAAATTTTTTAATCTTTTGCAACGACTAATGTTCAAATACCCCTTATATTTTCTAGAATTGTGGTTTGCATGTATTTTATGGTTCTCTTATAACAAAATAAATGAAGGGCATGAGCTATAATGAAAGGTTCTATTTAACTTATTTATGTGTTTGCTTACGTACAATAGCATCTTAGGCGGAATCCTAATTGTAACTGGGTTATATAATGATGATGATGATGATGATGATTCAATTTCCACAATCACCCACCAAGAGGGTCCCAAGACCCGATCTGTTCCATCCAATCCGTCAACGTGACTGTCATAGAGATGCTGGTCCTAGTGAGCTTTCAATCTCACTTGCTGCTATGGATACACAAATTAAGAAAAGATTAATATTTTTTTCCAAAAAATAAATCAATAATGAAGGGATTGAAAAAGTGGAAAGGTGTTTCCAAATGTGTAGTTATATATGCCTGCCTCTGGGTTAAAGGAGGAACTCCTTTTTGAAAACTTACCTGATGCAAAGCCAGTGTAGAATGTGAACTTTATGAGATCATTTTCCTGTAATGCTTTGTGTAATTGGGTCCTTACATTTAATCACACCTTTAGGTTTAGTCTAAGGAAGGCTTTAATACGCGATAGGTGAGAATCCTGCCGAATAGTTATGAATGCATTCACACATTTAAAGAGTTGATTACGTCTCTCTGCACTAAAAAAGAGCCAACATCGGAAGGTTTTAAAAAGAAGGGGCATTTAGAATTAGATGCCTCATTGTGCTATTTGTTAGATTAAACATCTATAGCTTTTAAATTTTTTATTAAACATTTTATTAATTCAAAATTACACAATTTTTCATTATATATAATGTACCAATTAATTAATAATTATTATATTAATATTCCAAATCTCCTAAAATCTAGTAGACATATGTTTTAAAAATCTAAGAACTATTCAAATTTGATCTATTTCTACTTCTAACGTGATATATATTTCTGCCATTTTCTTCCACGACCATTCAACAATCTTTTCGTGCCATTTCTTTGCTCAGGTCAGTTTACACTCTTCCGTTCTCCCTTGTCAGTTATATTCATTTCCTTTGTATTTTCATTTTATGCACCTCTTATTTGAGTATCCGTACCATGGTACATTTGGGAAAAAGATTATAGTGGTACATGGTATTAGGTATGTTTCAATTTAGCATTGTACATTTGAGGATCCTTACCATGGTACATTTAGAAAATAGAGTCTAGTGGTAGATGTTAAAAGGTAAGTTTCAATTTAGCATTGGTACATTTGTAGCCAATATGTTGGTACGTTTCAATTTGGCATGGGTACATTTTTATAAGTAGTGGTACATTTCAATTTGGCATTGGTATATTTTAAGCCAATATTGGTTCGTTTCAAATTGGCATAGGTACATTTCTATCAGTATTGGTACGTTTCAATTTGGCATTGATATGTCTCAGACCAATAATCCGGAGATAAAACCTTGAAACAGGATACCCAGGGTAAGTTTGGGCCTGTTCCTGTTATTTTATAAGTTAAATAACAAGAGTTAGCTAAATGAAATGAGGAGAGAGAGAGAGAGAGAGAGAGAGAGAGAGAGAGAGAGAGAGAGAGAGAGAGAGAGAGAGAGAGAGAGAGAGCATATTATCATATATCAATTTCGAAGAGATCATGATCATTGACGAACCTTTCAAATATAAGGGCAAAAGAAAGCATAAGGGCTGCAGAAAACATGTTACGGTAGGCAACAAGGATGGTGAAATTCATTCCAACCTCTGCTACCAGTTTGTAAGATATATTCATCCCTACATATGCCGCCTGAACCACCAGCATCATCATCACTGGCTTCAACCCTTGCACTATACTAGTACTGCAACACATCTGTTTCTGCCCCATCGTATCTCTCTCTCTCTCTAAGATATCCTGCTAACCCAACCGAGTTTCAAATCCTTTCCACGTTTCCGAAAAGAGAGGAATTGGAGTTGTGAGAACTAGCTAGTTAGCGCTGAGGAAGCATAACATCCGGTAATTATTTATATACATTTCCAGTGTCAGACCACTTATATTGTTTTTGAGAAAATGTACGATATTCATTGTAGTATTAGGAAAAAGTACAATACTAAGGATAGGGTGCATTATATGATCCTCAATAAAAACCATGCAAAGTGAATTCCTTACTAAAGATTGCGCGTGTATATTGAGGATAGGGTACAATATTAAGTGTCGGACCACTATTAAGTTTCCGAAATGAGAGTATTGGAGTCGTGAAAACTAGCCGGCTAGCGCTGTGTTATAAGGGTGAATTATGTGGCAGATGCCAGTGTTGGACCCACTTGTACTGTTGAAAGAACCATGCAAAGTGAATTCCTTGTCAAAGATTGCGCGTGTGTTACACTGACGGTCACGGTTATTTCTACGTTGTGTAATAACTTTATATTTTTTCGTAGTATCATATTAAAGTTTTTTATAAGAGAAAATTTTTAGTATGTTCGAAATACAAGATGATTTCATAAATTTTTGTGTTGGATGAATTTTCAACTCGTCCATTTTCCAATCGTAATAATTGAGAAGGTTTCTTAACTTGCGTTAATTTAATTTGGAAAAACCTTTCCAGAGACAAATAATAATTTGAATACCCTTCTGTCAAATTTGGATGGTCTTCATCTATAAGATTCAATTTAAACTAGTGAACGATAATAACTTGAACTGGGGGTTTTTCTTTCTTTTTTCACGTTGTCTCTGGTGCCCATATAAAGATAGCTTTTGGAGTTTAATTTAGAAGACGTGCATAATCAGGTAAATGCGTATATATATCCTCCTCAATGGTTTCCTAAATCTTCTTATCTAATGTGTTATGATAGTAATTCAGATAAATGTATAATGTGACCACTGCCGAAGAGAGAGATAAGTGGCCATTACAGCTAGGTGGAAAGGTAGTACTTATAGTTTGAGGGCATGTTTACCTAATTACTTGGTAAAAGATGAGACAGAATGATGACGAGATAAACAATTTTTAGTGGGATTTACGTACTTTGCTTATTCTCTTACCAATTACTTGAGTTTTAGGTTGTTACTAATTTGACCGTCGGAGAGCTTTTGGTTGTACCCCTATAGTGTCAATTGGGTTGTTTACTATTTTACAGATAGTCGAGTTTGCACACCTCCACTAAACACGGTGATGTGCAAATTTGGTTCCAACAAAATCCGATGTTAAAGTTTACAAGATAAAAAAAAAAAAATATATATATATATATATATATATATATATATATATATATATATGAACCACCTTCCCTCATCCACATCTAAGTTAAAGTAGTTCTTTCTGCTTATAAAAGAGAAAAAACCAAAGTAAAAGTGTTAAATGCAAGAGCAATAGTTTTGAAGCCTAGGTATGTGGAAGTCAGAATATTATTACTTGGTATAAAACCAACGAAAAAAAACTTTAACGAAAAACTCCAGGTATTATTCATTTTAACGAAAAATCATATTTTTACACTAAAAAATCAATTCTTGTACTATTCATTTTACCATTTATTTTGTCCTTATCGTTAAAACTCAAAGTTTGCAAGCCATTTTCATTAGTTTTCCTAAAAATCAAAGCCGAGCTAAATCAATCAATCGAACAAAATTTTATTTCTTTCTGCTTAACCGTCTTAAAGCTGTGACAAAGCTACTAAAAATCAAGATCCTAGTTCTTGCTAATACAGTACCACTTTGAGGGAAAAACTTTTGATAGCTAGGCGACTCTTGCACCTTGTCCCCTTGAAAGTTTAAATAAGAAAATTCCTACAAAACAGATTTGAATCAAACTGTTTAGTGTAGACCAATGTTTTACACCAGCAATAATATTCCATTAGTCACTAAAAAGTCAGAACATATTACGTTACCCACGAAATATAATTAATAATTAACCATCATAAATTATTGCTACTTGGTCTGAAAAGATTTTCTCAATTTCCAAACAATGTTCAATCAACGATACAACAAAAACAGTTAGTTAATACATCTATAAACAAAAAGGTGCTTCTACTTGAGAATTCCCAAATCAAAATCCTAATTAAAACCCCAATTTAAAAAACCCTAATTTGAAACCTAATCTCTATTTCAGAATCCCAAACCCTAATTAAATTTAGCGAATTAAAGGGGAAAATTTCCACCCCTAATCTCTATTTCAGAATCCCAAAACCTAATCTCTTAAGCCGGCTTCTCATTTTTTTAAAGAAATGCTAAGGATACTCTCTTATTTTTTATATCACCTTATAGATTATATTACACAATGAAATAGGACGAAACTACATCATTTTAGCTGGTCTAGCTACCTATGGGATAAGAAATGCTTAGAATGCCCCGCTCTTTTTCTACATTTTTTTTAATTAAACTTTTGTGTCTTTTAAAGATTTGATCAAAACGCTTGGACTAATGGCCACCTAAGCATTTAATTTTTTTTTTATTTACATATCATTAGTTTATTTCTTTTAAATGAAAAATATTATATGTTGATTTCCCACTTTATCTTTTAGTCGATGCAGTTTTTTTTTTTTACGTGTCAGAATTTATGCCCCTTTTTAAGGGATATATTAACTATTAAATCATCAAAAGTATCTGTCCCTTTTAAGGGATTATTAATGGATATTAACTATTAAATCATCAATATTATCTCCTGAATTTTGAACAATTTTTTTATTTTATTTTTATTTTTTTTGTTACAGCTCACTTTCACTTGTATATTATCTGTACCTCATGCTGTTTATCTCCAACAGAGATTTGCAAAACTTGAGGTACGTTTCATGGTTCAACAAGTATACCTAATAATCGGTTATGCTGCTTTAAGGAATGGTGTAACCATAAAAATATTGGTTCAAGTAGAGCATTCAGGATTTTCTGATGGAGAAGAATCCATCATTGTTTCATTTAGTGTTGAAAGAAGAACTCTTCCTTTGCATGTTGTGATCTTTACGATTACTATGCCATTTGAACACTACAAACATCTTGATTCTTTGGAAGAAAAAAAATATCTTGATTTCTTTCCCAAATAAGGAGTCTCTCAAAATGGATTCATGAAGAACAAAGAGGAGGTTCCATAAAGAAGAGGATTGCATATATGGTTAATGTGTGTTTCTCCGTCTATCCATATGCCTAATTTGAATTGTACCCATGTCCTGTTGAAACGTACTAATATTGGTTTGAGACATATCAATGCCAAATTGAAACGTACCAATACTGATAGAAATGTACCTATGCCAATTTGAAACGAACCAATATTGGCTTAAAATATACCAATGCCAAATTGAAATGTACCACTACTTATAAAAATGTACCCATGCCAAATTGAAACGTACCAACATATTGGCTACAAATGTACCAATGCTAAATTGAAACTTACCTTTTAACATCTACCACTAGACTCTATTTGCTAAATGTACCATGGTAAGGATCCTCAAATGTACAATGCTAAATTGAAACATACCTAATACCATGTACCACTATAATCTTTTTCCCAAATGTACCATGGTACGGATACTCAAATAAAGAGGTGCATAAAATGAAAATACAAAGGAAATGAATATAACTGACAAGGGAGAACGGAAGAGTGTAAACTGACCTGAGCAAAGAAATGGCACGAAAAGATTGTTGAATGGTCGTGGAAGAAAATGGCAGAAATATATATCACGTTAGAAGTAGAAATAGATCAAATTTGAATAGTTCTTAGATTTTTAAAACATATGTCTACTAGATTTTAGGAGATTTGGAATATTAATATAATAATTATTAATTAATTGGTACATTATATATAATGAAAAATTGTGTAATTTTGAATTAATAAAATGTTTAATAAAAAATTTAAAAGCTATAGATGTTTAATCTAACAAATAGCACAATGAGGCATCTAATTCTAAATGCCCCTTCTTTTTAAAACCTTCCGATGTTGGCTCTTTTTTAGTGCAGAGAGACATAATCAACTCTTTAAATGTGTGAATGCATTCGTAACTATTCGGCAGGATTCTCACCTATCGCGTATTAAAGCCTTCCTTAGACTAAACCTAAAGGTGTGATTAAATGTAAGGACCCAATTACACAAATCATTACAGGAAAATGATCTCATAAAGTTCACATTCTACACTGGCTTTGCATCAGGTAAGTTTTCAAAAAGGAGTTCCTCCTTTAACCCAGAGGCAGGCATAAATAACTACACATTTGGAAACACCTTTCCTCTTTTTCAATCCCTTCATTATTGATTTATTTTTTGGAAAAAATATTAATCTTTTCTTAATTTGTGTATCCATAGCAGCAAGTGAGATTGAAAGCTCACTAGGACCAGCATCTCTATGACAGTCACGTTGACGGATTGGATGGAACAGATCGGGTCTTGGGACCCTCTTGGTGGGTGATTGTGGAAATTGAATCATCATCATCATCATCATTATATAACCCAGTTACAATTAGGATTCCGCCTAAGATGCTATTGTACGTAAGCAAACACATAAATAAGTTAAATAGAACCTTTCATTATAGCTCATGCCCTTCATTTATTTTGTTATAAGAGAACCATAAAATACATGCAAACCACAATTCTAGAAAATATAAGGGGTTTTTGAACATTAGTCGTTGCAAAAGATTAAAAAATTTTAAAAAAATCTGGTGCTAGATCACATATTCAATTTAATCCCTTGAAGTGTACTTTTATCAAAATTTATATTCAATTTTTGTTATTTAATGTGCATTTTTATTTAATCTCTCCATTTAAAATTTTAATTTTATTAATATGCCACATATTTAGTTCTTTAATTATTAATGAACATAAATGAGAAAATATTAAAAGAAATTTGGTGATACAAAATATATAAATACATGATTGTACTGTGCCGAAATATATATAATTGACTTTTTTGTACCTACATAATTGTACCAAAATATATTATAATGAACCTAAATATATGTACTAAAATGTATTATATTGAATTAATGTACCTAAATATCAATACCGAAATTTATGTACCGAAATATATGTACCGAAATGTATGTACCAAAATATAGTACCGAAATGTACGTACCGAAATATATGTACTGAAATGTATGTACCGATTAATGTAACAAAATGTCAATACCAAAATGTACGTACCAAAATGTATGTATCGAAATATAGTATATTGAATTAATGTACCTGAAAGTCAATACTCAAATGAGAGGGATTAGGTTCGAATCTCGTAGATGGTGAATTCGATACCAAATTAAGTTGTCTATTGTGTAGCTTAGCCGAACCCTCCTCGCCTTAGTGTAAAATATATCGTTGTATTAAAATAAATAAATAAACTCAAATGCGTATACCAAAATGTATGTACGGAAATGCATGTATATGTTTGTATAGATGAAGAACATACAAAATTGTTATCGGACTATATATTATAAAAATAAAAAAAAATTAGTTGCCTAAATGTAGACATTAAAATATTATGATAAATGAAATGAAAATTAAATTTCAATGTAATTAATACATTAAATAGGAATGAAAAAGATAAATAAAACATCAAAATATAACTAATAAATAAGATGATTAAATGTACTAGGGACTAAAATTAGATTTTAATCTTACACAAAGTTATAATCTAAAACTCATCTTTTTTAAGGATTAAATGAAGTTTTCTAAAAATATAATTATAAATGTAAGCGAACTCAATGTTGTAGTTAGTTGGCGACGTAAAGATTCTATATTACCATGCAATATGGACCAATGATAAAATTGATTCTTAGCTTGTTTTGTTGTGGATTATGGAAGTTAATTAATATAAGTATCTTAGCCTGTTTTGTTGTGGATATTGGGAGTTAATTAATATAAGTATCTTATTTTGTCAAATTATTTGGCATAAAATATGGACACAGGAACAACCCCATCCTTAACAAAAACCTTTTTCATAAGAACCAAAAAAGAGGTGGCATGTATAAAGCCACTGAATTTCGCCTACTAATAAGGGTGGATAGGACAAGAGAGATATAATCAAGATAGGTGTTCCAAGCCAACAAAGCTTTCCACTTTGAAAAAGGGTGGGGGAAGGGGGAGAACATTTATCGTACAAACTTTACCCTTTCTTTGCAAATAGATCATTTTCACAACTCGAACCCGTGATCTTTCAGTCACAACAGAGCAACCTTTCTATTGCTCCAAGGCTCACCATCAACTAATTAATTACTTAGCTTTCTTATTATAGGCTAAGGAATCTTTTTCCTACCCTTTTACGGCTTAACTTTTTTGTGTTCCATAATCCTGAATAAAAGTACATACAATCCTTGTTACAAAAGTAAACAAAAATAAAGGTCACAATATCCTTCCTAAAACATGACTCTAATAATTACAAAATATTTACATTCATTTTCTCCTAAAATATAGACTTACACCAAGACTCCCCCTTAAGTTGGAGCATAGATGTTACACATGCTCAACTTGATAAGTGAGTCATCAAACCTCCTACTACACATGACATGAGTAAGGATATCCGCAAGTTGTTCCTCTGAGTTCACGAACGGTATTGACACAATCTTCTTTTCTAGCTTTTATTTGATAAAATGTCTATCAACCTCAACATGCTTAGTCCTGTCATGCTGTACCGAATTCTTAGCTATTGCTCTAGCAGACTTATTGTCACAATACAATTTCATCGCCTCATTCTGTTTAAAACCAAGACCCCAAAGCAACTTTCGTAGCCAAAGGATCTCACACACACCATGTGCCACACTCCTATACTCGGTTTCGGCAGAGGACTGTGACACCACATTCTTCTTCTTGCTCAACCACGTAACCAAATTACCTCCAACAAATGTCAAATACCCAGATTAGACCGTTTGTCAGTCACATCACCTGCCCAATCACCATCAGTAAATCCCTTAATCCTCATATGTCCATGATGTTCATACAAAATTCCCTTTCCCGGGGCAGACTTCAAATATGCCAAGATTCTCATTACTACCGCCATATGATCCATACTTGGTAAATGCATAAACTGACTAACCACACTTACGACATATGCAATATCCGGACGAGTGTGAGACAAATAAATCAGCCTCCCCACTAGCCTTTGATATCTACCTTTGTCAACCAGTTCCTGATCTGGATAAATCCCCAAATAATGTTTCTCTGTGATGGGAGTGTCCACAGGCTTACATCTCAGCATGCCTATTTCTTTTAGTAAATCCAGAACATATTTACGTTGAGACAAGAAAATACCTCTAGATGACCGGGCGACTTCCACTCCAATGAAATATTTCAAATCTCCCAAATTCTTCATCTTAAATTCAGCGGCAAGACTTTGTTCTAATTTCATCATCTCATCCGAATCATCACTCATTATTATCATGTCATCCACTTAAATAATTAAGGCCGCCACTTTGCCACTTTTCCGTTTCACAAATAACGTGTGATCAGAGTGACTTTGATAATACCCAATCCTCCTCATAACTTGAGTGAATCTACCAAACCATGCAAGAGGTGATTGCTTAAGCCCGTAAAGTGACTTTCACAACCTACATACTCCGGTTTTCCCTTCGGCATTATACCCTGGAGGAAAATCTATATATACTTCTTCTTCCAAGTGCCCATGAAGAAAAACATTTTTTACATCAAACTATTTCAGTGGCCAATTCAAATTTGCAGCTAAAGCAATAAGAACTCGTACTGTATTCATCTTCGTTACTAGTGAAAAAGTTTCCTGATAATCAACACCATAAGTTTATGTATAACCCTTTGCTAATAACCTTGCTTTATACTTGTCTACTGATCCGTTTGCCTTGTATTTGATTGTAAAGGTGGTGCTTGGATTGTTTCCACATTATTTACCCAGGCTTGATGTTCCGGTGCAAGGTACGAGTATGACACATAATTAGCCATTGGATACTTCATTTTTCCTTCAGAAGAAAACCTATCAAGAGGAACACCATGATTTGACCTTAGCGGCAACTTATACGTACTTATAATATTATCCGGATTAGTTACATGAGTATCAATTGTACTTACCTCAGGAATATTCAAAGAAGACACATTGGGTGGCATGATTGAGCTCGAGAGAGAGGGGTACGGGTTTGGTAGCTGCTGGTTTGGCAGACTTCTGCCGATATTCTGCATCATACTCGGCAGACTATTGCTAAGAAGCATCAACTGTTTCGATGCCCTGTAGTTAAACAGTAGGGCAGGTTGTTACCGAGAGCCCTCACTGTCTTCATTGTCTTCATTCTCGGCAGTGTCTTGCCGACAACCTTCACAATTTTCATTTTCAACGCACGATCCCCCTGAGCTACATATTACATTGTTTGGTATCTCCAACCACCCAAGATCACCATTAGTATTCTCCCCCTGGTGATCAGAAGGTGATGGAATCGAAGCATAAAAATACTCGAATTCCGAGAAAGTAACATCCATGGTCACATACATATGGCAAGTTTCATGGTGGTATCACTTATACCTTTTTTTGTTGGGGAGCAAACCCAAGAAAGACACACCTGAGAGCACATGGATTTAATTTACTACGATGAATCTTGTGAATATGAACATAGGCTCCACATCTAAACACACGAGAAGTGAGAGTATTAGTGGACATTATAGGAACAAATTCTGTCAACACTTAGAGAGGTGTACGAAAGTCCACAACCCGGGATGGCATACAATTAATCACATACACAACGTAGGTAACGGCTTCAGGCCAAAACTGTTTAGGCACAGACGCACCAATAAGCAAGGCACGAGTAATTTCCAAGATATGATGATTTTTCCTCTCAGCAACCCCATTTTGGTGTGGAGTATACGGACATGTGGTTTGATGAATAATTCCACGATCTTGTAGAAACAGGGATAACTCAGAATTTATGTACTCTCCACCATTGTTAGAACGTAAAAATTTAATATCAGAGGAATATTGAGTTTTAATCATCTGTTGAAACAGACAAAACACATCATAAACCTCACGTTTATTTTTCAACACATACAACCACGTCATACGAATGCAATCATCCGCGAAAGTAACAAACCACCTAATTCTTGTAGTAGTACTAAGACCTTCTCCAACAATGACCTAAAACCCAAAATTTCCCTTCCCCCCTCTCCCCCCCTCCCCAAACCCAAAAAAACCCACCCCAACCTATAACCTAAAATTAACTTAAAACCTAAAACCTAAAACTTATTCTAAGGCCAAATACTAGCCCAATTTTAGGCCACAAAGCAAAATGGGCCCCACCAACTGAGATTGAAACAGGGGTTGTGAAGCCCATTGCCTAGCTTCCAATCGCCCATAAAGCAAAATCAGCCTGCACGCACTGGAGAGAAAGATAAGCCAGGCCCACCCATGTGGGGTTGTCCCCCTGGTGTCAGCCAATTATGTAGCCCAACGGCTGGATTTAAATGGATCGTTGGTTAATCCAACGGTTCAGGTTCAAATTATTATTTTTTTAGTTTTATATTTATATATTTATTGAATCCAACGGCTTAGATCGAATATAATCAAATCTAACGGTAAGAAGAAAAAAAAGATCTAACAGTCCAAATTTAAATCCAACGGCTAAAATAATTAAAAAAAATTATTTTACTTAAAATTCGACCAAAAACTCTATAAATACCTATGTATTTGTTCAAACATCCACACAAAACTCACTTTTCTCCTACAATTCTTCCAATTTTTCTTTCTACCATTTCTTCTCATTTCCAAATTTTTCAAGATGGCAAAAGAGCATGTTAGAGGTCTTAATTGGACTTTTGACGAAGATATTGCTTTATGTTTGGCATGGATTTCTATTAGCGAAGATGGTGCCATCGGCATGAATCAAAATAGAAAGGTTTTGTAGGGTAAAATCATTGATAAGTTCCATGAAAACTCCAACGCCGGTCGAAGGGAAGTTGGTGGTGTTTATGATCGGTGGAAGATTATCAACAAAGCGTGCACTTTGTGGAAGGGAAGTTTGGAGAGAGCCACGGTTGACATGCCTAGTGGAAGGAGCTCCTCAGAAATTGTGAGTTTCTTTGTTGATATTTTAGTTGTCATGTACATAATAGTATTTTGCAACTAATTGTTTTTATGTATTTGTTGTATAGGGTGACAAAGCAATGGCAATTTACAAGATAAGAACTACACCAAAAAATCAAGCTTTTAAGTTGCATCATGCTTGGAACATCCTCAAGGATTGTCCGAGGTGGGGAACCGATGCGAACCAACAATGTGGAAGATTATTTCATAGCGAAGCCCCACCTCCAAATGATGTCAATGAAGGTGTGAATTTAACCGACAATGAAGGTGTCGAACAAATGACCCCAACTTCTTCTTTTACAAGGCCCTCAGGGTAGAGATAAGCAAAATGAAGTCTCAAGATCTGATACGTTCACAATTTGCTAGCGAAATGGTAAGAATGAATGAAAACAATATCTCTTAGCAAGAAGAATCGGCCCAAATGCGTTTGGCCATGAAGGAACAAGGGGATAGGGAGCAAGAAAGGTTCGAAATTAATTTGATGATGGAGAACCTCGACAAATACACTCCAGAGAGGAATAAATACTTGGTAAGCAAAATGACATTTTACAAAGGAATGCCTCAAGGAGTATATTTCAAGATGATGATTCATCTCAAGACTACCACCCAAGTCCATCACCAAGTCAAGATGGTGGATATCATTATTAAGTTTATGAGTTTTCGATTGTATTAAACTTATGTGGTTTATTAATTGTCTTCTTTTTTTTTTTTTTTTTTTTTTTTTTTTTTTTTTTTTTAAGTTTATGTGGTTTATTAATTGTCATTTGTATTAAGTTTATGTGGTTTATCATGATTTTTATGTATTGATTTAGTGATTTTTCAAAATTTATCGGAATTTAAATATTTTAGGTTTAAATGTTCATATAATTAATTTAGAATAGTTTACATAATTTTTTTTTTTTTTAAAAGTTAATTTAAAAAAAATAGCCGTAATTCATTCTTTGATAATCTCGGGCTAAAATTTTAGGCCAGAAGGGTTGGAGCAAAAAAGTTGTTTCTGGGCTAAAACCTAAATTTTCGGGGCTAAATATTTTTAGGTTTTAGGTTACCATTGGAGATGGTCTAACAGGGTAAGGCCCCAACACATTAGAGTGTACTAGCGCAAACGGAGAAGATCTTTTATTCATACTTGGAGGGAATGAAGCACAATGACTTTTGGCTAAAATACATATGTCACATTTCAATTCTAAGTCTTCAATACCACTGAACAGATCAGGTAATATATGTTTCAAATAACCAAACGATGCATGCCCCAAACGACGATGCAATAACAATACCTTTTGTAGATTACTATTATGTGACGCATAAACCAAATTAGCTCTTCCAGGAACCACGTCATCCACATAATATAGTCCATCCTTCTTAGTGCCATGCCCAATGATCTCCTTTGTCTGAATATCCTGAAGCAAGCAAAATGAAGGATATATTAATACAACACAATCTAATTGTTCAGTGACTTGAGGTACATATAATAAGTGATAGGACAATGAAGGAACCAATAAACAATTATGTAAAGGAAGAGAGGGTGTAAGAGACATTGTTCCCGCTCCAACAACAGCAACAGTAGTACCATTGGCAGTTGCCACAACTTCCTATGAGGATCTTTCATAGACTGAAACAAAGTTCTATCATACATCATATGATCCGTTGCACCGGAATCTAAAATCCAACCGGTATTGGTCATTGTAATAACAAATGAGACTACAGTACATGATAATTACTGATATGCAACAATTATACCAATAAGCAGTAATTGAAGCAGGAAAGCACGATGACAAGTATACAATATTGTTGTGACAATTCTCTATATCGAAAACAATCAGCAACTATTACTTCCTTTGAAGCAACACTCACGGAAAAGACAAGACCACATGGTTTCACATGTTGCCCAAGGTAGCAAGCAGCCGCATCAATTCCTTTTTTTTTTTTTTTTACCAACACAACTTTACACGCTGCAATAAGGCATCAAGCAGAAATCCACGTTTGTAGCTCTTACATGGGCAGATATCACAACAATTACGAATCGCGATTACAAGCAACATCAATTGTAAAACAAACACACCAATACACGACACAATTGCAAAAGCACAACACCACGCACGGCAGCAACAAGATCACATTGCTGCAAATCCAATATACACGGCCTGACCGATTTCTACAATGAGCTTCGCAGGAACAAGTCAACCGAACACAACAGCGGAAGAAAATATTGTTTTACAGTTTCTAGGGTTATGGCAAACCTAGCTCTGATGCCAAATAGAATTTTACGGATTAACTTTTCTGTATTTCATAATCTTGAATAAAAGTAAATACAATCTTTATTACAAAAGGAAACAAAAATAAAGGACATGTGCAATATCCTTCCTATAACATGACTCTAATAATTACAAAATATTTACATTCCTTTTCTTCTAAAATATAGACTTACGCCAATATAAATCATCCCATTATAACCCTATAGTTTTACATGGTATTAGTTTTCTAAACCCTAGTATAAGTTGTTTTTTTATCCTGCCACAAGCAGATGGTATTATTTAGCATTTATCCAAAAAAAAAAAAAAAAATCTACTCTTCATCATCCAATTTTACTCTTAGCTGGAGCAGTTCACCGCCTGAACTTTTGTCCAATTTGTTAACCAACTTGATCCATCCATATTCGTGCTCATATTCTCATTCTAAAAACCAAAATTAGAGAAATATATTTTGCCTTATTTGAGGGATTGAACCAACAGAGCTAATGGAACGAAACTACAAGGATTGAAATGTAACAAAAGAACTACACGGACGGAAATGTGACTGGAAAAAATAAAGAAAAGAGATTACAGAATAAAACAAAAAATTTAGGGAATTGTTATTAATATTCTAAAAATCTCATTTTACACTTTTTACAAGTATATTTTTCTTTCTAATTATAGAAAATTTAGAATACAAAATGAGATTTTTGAAGTGCCAATAACAATTCCCAAAATTTAATAAAAAACCATATATACCTCCCCACATATAATCTCTCATCTTGCAACAAAGACACAAGAAGTACAACCAGAGGTTAAAAGTTAATACAAACTATGACCCACGTAAATGTACAAACCATGTCGTCAGAGTCACTACGAGTCCAGTTTCCACAATTTCCTGCATCACATGACACAAAAACATGGACAATACTTTACTTTCATACTGGATAAAATGTATTTCACTTTCAATTTTCCCTCTTAATGCTGCTTTGGAACATTGGTAAAATACTAAAATTAGCTAATAATTTCCTTCTACTAGTTGATTAAATGGTGGGAAATTTTATTTTTGAAATTATTAACTTTTTAACACACATATCCCACCATTTTTGTATAATAACACGTGATGTACCACCTATGCCAATTATACTGAAAAATCTCTCCACCTGATGGTGTTGTTTTGTCACTTGTCGGCCCACTAGTACTTTTGGGACCAAAACCATGCACGTGATCTTCTTCTCTTAAATTACACGTACCGGGTGTCACACCGTGCACACAAGGGGTTGAGTAGAATTATTGGTATCACACCGTGTACGCAAGGGGTTGAGTAGAATTATTGGCTTGCATGAAAATAATGCATGTCGTAAACAATTGTATACATGAGGTTGAGTAGAATTGCAAAACGATGCCGTTTTATTAACTTCAGTTTGGTTAGGTTTAGTTCGGTTTTCAAACCTACCCTTAGTTCTTTTTGTTTTCCATTAGAAGTTTAGTATTTATAATTAAGTTAAATGCAAGGTTGGAGGACTGATCAATTCTTAAGGAACATGGAGAGCAACATATCGGAACTTCCAAAGATAAATTGTCAACCCTACTTCAAGCCACTGAAATTAGTTGCAAAGTTGAAAATAGGATATGGTGGAGTCGAATTCAGATGATTGAAAAAGGTACAGGCGTTTCTACTTCATAAATTTCCATTTAGTCATGAATTGGCATTTGATGACTTCATCCAATTGTTGGAGAATAAGCTTGTTGATGAAGATTTCTTGGATTTCAAGATTTCTGTAAAACTCTTAGTTATAGCTTGAACTCTTGGCTGCCATGCACAACTAAGATTAAAACATCTTAATAGCCTGTATTGTGCCACCTGTCTTTTCTGTTAGAAGGTTTAAGTGAAGCATGTGCTGCTCACATGGGGTTTGTTAGCTCGTAGACTCGTGTGAATCCAACGCACTAGAGAGCAACGAACTCTCTCTGCAAGATTTCTCAAAATTCCTTTTGTCTGCTTCATCAAATTCTTTCAACCATTTTTCCAGTTTTATCGAATTCAATTTTTACAAAAGTTAACACCAATGGGTTGCAGAGGCGGCGGAAGGGAAGGTATTGAGATGAAGAGGGAGCCTTCATGTTGTATGAACGCTGTTCGAAGTCAAAGATTGTGATGTGGAGGACAAACGCAGCTGCCGTGAAACGTGGATCTTTATGCTGAAGGGGTTTGATTTGAAATTGCCACTGGCTTTTAGGATGAAGAGAATTCCATTGATTGTGGAAAGAGATTTTATTTTTGTTTTTCCCTTCTTCAGTTTTATTCAAGGGTGAAATAGATTTTTTTTTTTTTTTTTGGTGAAGTTGAGCATGGAAAGATGTTAATTTTTTTTTAACAAAAAATAAAAAAATAAAAAATTATCTATGTTGCAGTCCTATTAGATTAGGAATGTGATTGTGTAAATTTATATATTAAAAGTTGTAATCCTAAAAGGTAAGGAATTAACCTTCCCTACTACTATAAATAAAGGCAAAATGGGGTGGAATATAACACACCTCACAATTACACATCTCTCTCTTTCTCTCTCTCTATGCCACCTTCCCTTTCTATCTGGCGTCCATAATTGTTTAGTAAATTATACATACAGCATGTTATCAGCACGCTCTTGACGCTGCACTAAAGAGAGTTCATTCTTCAATCAGGGGAGTATTACGTTCTTATTATTCTTTTATGATTAATTTATTATTTTATTGAATTGATATACATGCTATTGATTCAATTTAATTTCTCTTTATTGAACGTGATATAACGCATTGGAGATGCAATTCCGGCTTTCCTTGAAGGATCTACAAATTCAAAGGCTTTTATAGTTTTTTGCCAATCAAGTACGCTTAAAATAAAGTAAGATATTTGAAACGGCCTTGAAACATGAAAACATTCGTCATGATGCATGAACCCTTCTATGTTTATATTTTCCTTTCGATATATATATTGTATATGTTTCATATATTTATCAATATATATACATGTCATGCATTACGCAATTTTTGCTATGTGGAATATGTGAGTCAAAGAATCAAAAGAAATTAGAAGAAATTTAGGGTTTTTCCAAACCCTAAGATTGTCGGGAAAAAAAAACAATTAAACTTTTGGGAAAAGTTTGCGGCTGAAACGCACCAAGCCTCAAGCTTGGGTAAGCAATTAGACAGCCTTTTCAGGCTTACTGATCAAATTGGACCAAGCCTGCTGCTTGGGTCCTTGGTGCATGGGCTTCAAGCCCTCGGTCTGATATAGATGCCAGCAAACGTGCTGGCCTTCTAGCGCCTCGGCCCATCGCCGGTAGCCTCTGCGCTGCTGGGCCTCGCTGCCTTTAACTGCTTGATTGTATGCTGGGCTGCACAACAGTTTTTTTTTCCCAAGCCTGACCCGTGCAATTGCAATTGCAACCCACTTCTTGAATGAGCTGCCCCGTGCAGCCTGACCCGAGCCCAAAGACATGCAATTTTTGCTGCAGGCCTCACACAACCAGCCCACACGTGATGGGCTGTGCCATTTTAGGTTTTTTTCGACCCGACGCCATATTTTTCCATCCCGTGCTTTTTAACCATACCCAAATATTTTTGGGATATTTTTTATTAACGCTAATTAAGCTATAATTCACTTGTCACTTGGCCTGCCGCCAATTGAAGCTAATAAGACCCGAATGCCATTATTTTTGCTTCTACGATCGACCCTGAATGGTCGCGATATAGTAAATTAATTAAAAATGACCAACAGTCCATTAATAAGAAATCCAAAATTATTGGTCTGAAACCCACTCTTGGATACTAATGATTCAATATTTTATTTCTTTTCTTTGAACCATTCACATACTTTCGTAGTAACGAAGCTCTCACACTTGAGTTCCCGAAGAACCTCAAATCCACTACACTTAAAACAACATATTGTATTCAGTTTCTTGCTGGAACACTTTCTTTTATGAACTAAATGTTCATAAACTAAATTGAACCTCTAGTTTCAAATTTAGTGCCTTTGAAACCCAAAGTTTTCATAAAACAATACACCCATGAAAACCCGACGTTTTTCATGAAAACCATGTCTTAAAACTCGAATGTTCTAACTTTGATGCTTACGGATGATTCATTCCCATAGCACCAATCACAATCTTGTTCCCTCCAAATTCAATGGATTATCGAATCGTCACAAGTTTGATTTCCCTTATTTGGACGTTTCTAATAGAAACCACTTTATGTAGGGTACAAGACATTGCCTGAAGCACACCATGATTATGTCCATGAATGAATACAATTCTAAAGTTTATAAATTCGATCGAATTTTGACTAGAGAATAATTTTCTAGTCCTTCCATGTTTTTAACTTGCAACTGAAGTAGCAATGTATAAAGCGGAAGTTTAAAAAATTCTTGGATCTGATTACTACCATAAACGTGAGAGAACGGCATAGACTCGGTTCGGCTGGAGTCTACCAAATGGCTCGACGCAGTTCGGTCACAGCCTACCAAAACGGTTGTGCCCTGCTTAGGCACAGGTGCACCGAATAGTGCTGCTCTGCTTCCCCAGAGACTTATCGAACAGACCCTTCCAGCTTCGGCTGAAGCCTACCAAATCCAATTCGGGGTCTATTTATCTCACGATCCAATTTTGAGTTTGTTTTTACAACATATGGTAGAATCAAGGCATGCCAAGGTGTGGCATCATGCCTGAAGCATGATCGTTGGCACCTAAGACCTAAAAACTTCAAGAATAAGGAAAAATATTCCCGAACCTTAACCCTACAAAATCTACTTCCATCTCGATGGAATAGATCATTGGTTATACACATGTTCGTGCCCCTACCAATGTTGTTGAGGAGTACCATTCTCGTAGTCAATCTGTGACACTAATTTTGCTCCACCAAACATCGTTGGAAGAGCAGAATTTTGATATGGATGGCCTTGTTGGCATAATCCCCTTAGTAAACCATTACTTTTTGAACATTTTTCCATGTTCTTGGATTCAAGTTTGGTGTATGTTTTACTTATGGATAATCTTATTGATATTGTCTTCAAATATGAGTTAATTGAATTATGTTTCTTGTATACAAGTGACCAAATTCAATTAAACATGTGATTAGGTAGGAATGTGAGAAAGTTAGTTGTCAAGATGAATGCGATGCTACGCACACTAACTTTACACCTAAATCACATTTCTAACAACGACTTCAGGTCTATCCAACATGATTAAGAGCATTGGCACGCTCCTCATTGTATGAATGGTACCAAATTACCATTTAAGGGACCTTAAATTCTCCATGTCGTTGAGTTTTTAAGGATATTCAAGGGAACAATAATCATAAATGAAACCACCGAAGAAAATAGAGTGGAATATCTTTGCACCACCTCCAAAAATGAGCATGCAGCTTTGATTTGGGGCCAATAGGTTGTTTCCCAACTGGGAACACACCACATGTGTCCGCCCTGGAGCTTAGTGATTGAGCAGTTTACTTGCTTTGGCACGACCATTTGGGACACTTAGGTCGAACAATGATGTTACGACGCATCTCCTTACTCGAAGTAAGGATCTTGTGCCTACAAGCACACTTTTCCAACCCTGCTCATTAGGGACATTAATTTTCTATATTATTCCTTGCAAAGATACGAAATCACACCCTTTTCACAGTGGATTCAAGGGAATATATGTGGACTAATCCAACCAAAATACGAACCATATAAAGGCTTATGGTTTTGGTTGATGAATCGACAAATTGGTCACATGTTTGTCCACACACATTGCTGCTAAACCTCTTGGCCGATTAAGGGTTCACCACTCTACTTATCCCATAAAGTCCGGGAAACTGGATAATGCCAGAGAGTTTATATCGACAGTTTTTGATAAAGTATTGCATGTATTTTGGGTTTACAATTGAACATCGAATTCCCATGTTCACCCCAAATAGCCTCGCCTAGTGATCATAAAGTGCAATTTAAATGATTGCCCGGATTTTGGTGAATGTAACAAGTTTTCGGTTTCTGCCTAGGGCTATGCAATCTTGTACGCAACTGTGTTGATCTGCCTTAAGGCCCATTGCCACCCAACCTATATGACGTTACAATTGGTTACTGGGTACGAACCTGACGATTTACGCATTTGAGTGTGCATTCCATGTGCCAAGTTGCACCGCCGCAACGTACCAATATGGGTCCTCAAAGAAGGATGTGAATCTTTGTCGATTATGATTCTCCTTCACACTAGTTCTCTTCGAGCCCTTGCACGTGATCTCTTTACAGCTCATTTGTGGGTTCATTTGCGGGTTCACACTAGCAAGGACATGTATATTTAAGAATATAAGTGAGAATGTGACGACAAAGTTTCCACAATGCTGAGGGACTCATTCTCAACAATATACATATTTTAGAGAATAATCAACGATAAATTAGAACAATATCAATTAACAAAACCGTTACTATTCGAGAAAATGCAAGATGACCATGTTATAATGCGAAAATCAAGTTTTTCAGTCAAGAGTACGTACATACCTTCCAAGATGCAACTTCTCGTCTAATACCAAAGACCCAACGATGACAACGAGCATTAACATGAGATGGTTGAAAATAGATACAAACAAAGGGCCTCGCATGTCTATGCACAAAGCAATAAATGCAGCACTTAGCCCGGTGACCATAATTCCCTACAGCATAAAGTCACCAACATATATAGATAGATCCAATTATTAATATATAGATATAGATAGATTCAATTAATTAATAATTGACTATAAATTCAAGTACTCTAGATAAAGATGAAGAAAATGTTAAAACAATAAATAACCAGTAAAAGAAGGGTGTGACGTACCGAGTATGCCACTGTTAGAAGCCTAATATTCCAACCTAGCATCCATTGGCTCCAGTCCCTCTCCTTGCAGAGGGCAAAACCAACGGCCTGGATTGACCCCATTGCTGACATTAGAGCAGTGCTTGAATAATAGCAAGGGTATGTCACACTCATTTTAGTCTATGAATTGCACCCAAAAAATAATTAGCTGAATAAATCCAAAATGTTAACACTAGCTACTATCATCATCTTGTGAAAAGATGAAACGGAAATTAATAGGAAGACAAATGCTAATTTATTTATAAATGAAAAGCTTCTTCTTCATTAATTTATTTATAGGAAGACGAATTTTGGTTTTGTTTTTGTTCACAAGAGATGTTGAAGGAGAAGAAATTGGATAGAAGAAAAGATACAATGACGAGTGAGTGCTCTTAATTACTTGAATTACAGACATTAGATTTGACTTTATAAATTTTCCTTTTCATTGAACTGACAGATTTAATAATGATTTTTATTAAAAACGAGACTAACATTGTGGGACAATGATTTTTGGGACTCCACATGGTACTCAGAGTGGCCGAAATGGCCAGTAAGCTTCGGAGTGTGTGGCTCGGAGCAGGTCAGGCTCCTTAGATTGGACCCCTCAGACCATGGTATCAAAACAAGTGATTCTGATACCTCTGAACTGGAAGGCGAGATCCATCTCATCAAGACAAACGAACTTGTTCTTGAAAAAAATGAAAATATAATTAAATCCCAGTATAATGTATCTTGAATACCTGCGAAATCTCTATATTAATATGATTGGCATGCGTCGCAAGCATATCAAACGGACTTCTAATAATATTGTGTCCACCAGTGCCAAGATATATATACAACCTCGAGCTGAAAGGATTTATGCGTGACACCTAATTGTCACTACCACTGGTATAGATTTACATAGGAATTTACAGATCACGCACTAATAAGGACTGCTAGCAGCAGGACTTGAACCTTGGTGTGGTGACACATAAGGTAAGCACCTTACCAACTGAGTCAACCTTCGCTGGCAAAAAGATAGATCCTTGTAACTCTTTTTTTTTTTTTTTTTGTAGATAAAAACCCAGCTAGTGTTAAACATCCAAATAAAATCCAAAAGAGTGATGTTATTTCCACCCTAATGTCTTATCTTTTCACCCACCTTTTAATGAGTTTTTTAATTACAAATTTGTCTATTTACAAAAAGATTGATAAAGACATTAATTATCTTGTTTTGCTTAATTTAAAAATAAATAAAAAAAGTTGCGTGTGGGAACGATTTGTCTACCTTAAACTCTAACTCATATTTTCATCTCCTTCATTTAGAGAGTAAAAAAATATCAATGGACTTAGAAGATGACTTTTTCATTGAATATGTGGAAGATGACGCTTTTACGGAAGAGGTAGAAGATTATTTTTCCATTGAAAAGGTAGAAGAATAATTTGTGTGTAGATCATTTGAATTTATCCGTCGTAATTTTGAATTTGTCGTTCTTGAATTCTTTGGAATTTGGATACCTCTATCGTTTCCATTTGAATTTGCAGAACTTAGTGGTTTTCATTTACATATTATTTGTTATATTTCTTAAGAGAATTTTATAATTTCATATGTATGTATATATTAAGGGTTTATTTTGGGAATAATAATGGGTGGAGAAATAACATTTTAATTTTTTAACTTTTTAAGGTGAGTGAGATTATAATGTGAGTGTGAAAATAAAATCATGGGTGGGTCTAATAGCTCTCAATCCAAAATTCAGATAGTCTACTATGTAGCTATGTAGGCAAATAAATGACATATTATTATAAAATATTTACAACTCATGCCACAATACCCTAAATAAGTCAATAAGTGTTTTTTTTTTTTTTTGGTTGAACAATAAGTGTTATTATTACTTACCCTTAATTATGACAAATGAGCAATGAGCTCCTGTTTTAAAACCAGGTATTACAAATATAAATAATATCTATAACTACTAATATATTATACTATGTAATATATCTACATATAAACTAATTTACCTATATTATAAAAATTCAATAATTTACCTACATTGTTTTGATATAAATGATTTACCTACGGTTATATTTATTTTAATCACCTTTAATTATGATCAATGAGCAAGAATGTTGATAAACTCATCCTATTGTCCTATTTTTTCACCCACATTTTAATAAAAATATTAATGACATATTTATCCTTTTGAAAACAGCTTTTAAACCCTTATTTATTTCATTATAATTCATGTTATAATTCATGTCTCTCCATCTCTCTCTTTGTCGAAACTGGAAAAACTGAAATAGGACAATAACTTGAGCCACCAATGCCAACAAAGAAAGGTATCCCAACTTCTTACCAATTTAACTAATTCCCTCATGGCCACAAACTCCGCTCAAAATGGACACCGATCCCTTCATTTTTCCCGGTCAGCACCGAAATAAATTCTCCCTTCTCATCACTCACCACCACTTCATAAACCCTACCCCATTACTCCCCACCCATGCTTCATCCTTTCTCTCCCCCGTCCTCTCTGTTCTCCCACTCCCGTTTATCTCTCTACTTCCCTCTTCCGTTTCTCTCTTCCCAAAGGAGATGCCGCCAATCAAGTGTTAAAGGTTTTGGTTGCTGACTATGGTGGGTGACGTTTTGAGGGGGTTGGTACAGCAAGGGTAATGACATTCTGAAAAACTAAAATAGAATTAGTTTAGATATAAATTAGAGGAACCACTTAGTACTACGGTCTAGTGGTATTCCTCTTCATTTATAAGTGAGAGGTCTTATGTTCGATTATTGTCAAATGCAATTTTGAACCACATTATTGATAGCACATTGTAAGATTTAGCCCACCTCATCCCCTTAGTGTAGATAATATCGTTTGTTAAAATTAAAAAAAATAAAAAAAAAAGAAAAGAAAAAAAAGAGAGGATATTTTAGGAATAACAATGGGTGAAGAAATAACATTTTAATTTTTAAACTTCTTATAGTGAATAGAATTATAATGTGGGTCGGACAATAAGATAATGAGATGAGTTTAGTAGCACTCATGAGCAATGAGCTCTTGTTTTAAAACCACGTATTACAAATATAAATAATATCTATAACTACTAATATATTATACTATATAATATATCCACATATTGATTAATTTACCTATAATTTAAAATTCAATAATTTACCTGCATTCTTTTGATATAATTGATTTACCTACGATTATATTTATACTAATCACCTGCCTTTAAATGTATATTAATTTATCTATATTTGCTTGTACAATAATTTACCTAGCTGCAAGAAAATACAAGTAAATTAGTTTTCAAACACAAACATATGTAAAGAGCAAGAACATGTTAAAAAGAGCAGCAACGTGTAGTATTGTCTTAAAAAAAATCAATTATAAATTTTGAAATTTGATAGAAGAAAAAGGGAAAAAAACTGGACCTATCATCCCACAGGGAGATTATACATACCAATCAATTAAAAAATTTAAACACCATTTATGAAAGCGTTACCAGATTTGCAATATATTCCACCAAATTTGCTTTAAAATAATGAGGGGCATTCTAGGATGAAAAGTTTATAGAATACGAGTCACTAAGCCATAAATGAAAATTTGCTTAGTTGGATTCTTGTCACTGGGTTTAACTCTAGAAAAAGAAATGAGACAGATTATTATTATTATTACTATTATTTTGAACAAACGATATTATCTACACTAAAGGGAGGTGAGATTAGCCTCACAATTTGCTAGCAATAATATGGTTCAAATTCGCATTTGGTAGGAATCGAACCTAAAATCTCTTATTTACAAGTGAAAAGGAATATCACTAGATCATATTACTAAGTGACAATGAGATGGATTAATTAAGGGTCATAAAATATTAGTTTCACAGGGAAAGGTCAAATTTTTAGAAAGAAAAAAAAAAGCCTACATGAGTTAAAGGTTACCTAAAAATATAGCCAAAATTAAATGGTGGGTTAGAAGCTTTAGTCAGATGCCGTCAAGAAAAAAAAAATTGGTAAGAGAATCACCAGGATAATGAGCCATATAGCGTAACAAATACAGCTTCCGAAGGCCAGTAGACAACCCAATAGTCGATCACCAGAATCTGTTTGCGGTAATGATGCCAAGTGGCTGTGTTGTTGCTGACTAGTATGTAAAAGGGCAACATGCATGGACCATATTTTGATTTTCCACACCCTCATAAAAGGCCAGAAGCATTGCTCCACCTATTACTATTAATGTTCCCACCATCTTCGCCTTCCCTGTTAGGCTTCTCAAATTCAACTTCTCCAGCTTAAGAAAAATGATCATGATTAATGTTAATAATAAAAATGTTAAATATCATCAATTATCTACATCTTCATGCTTAATTTTGCCTTCAATTCTCCTTGATTGTACTTTTGACTTTTCTTAGTTTCACTGCTCATTCTCTTCGATCCATTTAGGTCAATGCGTCTGATAATTGTTTTAGATATCTTCATCAGAACTTCATCCCTTATTTATCTTTTAAAAGTTGTGTTACTAAAATGAATTATTGCTCCACATTCAGACGAGTATAATAACAATATTCACAAAATTTTAAATTGAAGGCCAAAGCTTCAATTAGGCTTAACTTCAAAGACTAATACTATAATTTTTTTTTTCAAAATAATAATAAAGCTGGAAAATATGTTGCCTGAAGGTGATGGCCAAGATGAAAGTAATAGCTGGGATGAGTCGGGCTATGGCAGAAGCAAATATGGCCGATGTTAAGGCTACGCTTTCAATGTACAAATTTTGTGATAAAGATCCACTGCAAAATTAATGTTAATTAATTAATAGTCATTTAAATACATGGAAAATAGAATATATAGTCATTAAAGACGATTTTAGCATATTTTCCTTTTTTTCTTCTATTTATTTGGAGAAGACGCATGGCATCTCATTTCATTGAAATAAAGACATAAATAAACAATTAATGTATATTTATATTATTAGCATGGAACGGCACTGCTATGGTGTATATATGTACATATCAAATAAGTTCTTTTCTTTTCGTTTTTTTTCATTTTTTTTATTTTTTGAAAATGGAAAAACTGTGGATGCTGCCTTATGAGCCCTAGAAAGATCAAATATATATTGGTGCAAAAGTTACGTAAAAAAGTTGTGGACATGCGTATTTACAGAGATATACAGTTGGCAATTCCATTTATAGTGGACCACCCCTGTAAGCACTAATATCTACAGCATGCACAACCAATATATACGTACCAATAAATATAAATATAGCTTATACGTACGATTACAATTACTTACTCCCCAAACAAATATTATTTCCAATTATAACGTAGGAGAAGATCGTGATTTGGAAGAAAGACAATTGCACATGGATACGGTTCTTACCCGAACAAGCCAGACAAAAATCCTTGCAGGAGTACCATCCATGTGAGTTTTGGCCTGTTCTTCCTGCATGCAAAAATAAACACCAGTTAACTGTTTTAAAAAAGTAGCAGATATGGTTTGCTTGCTATCTCTCTTTTCTCCTTTTTGTTTTGGAATTTGCACAGGGTTTAAAGCCAATGACACTTCTCGTACGTGCATATATGATGAACTTATTGAATGTTCTCAAACATTACTGTAAATACATTAGAAGATTATGCAGCTACTTTACAGAGAGAGAGAGAGAGAGAGAGAGAGAGAGAGAGAACTAATAACTAGACAATAATATGATTTTTATTTTTTCTGTAAGGAGAAAAAAGATTCACAAAATAACAAAAAATAGGTATTATATGGCACTGAATATTTCTATGGAAAAACAAAAAATAATAAGTTATGTTATGTATAAGAAGAAAGGAGAGAGGTGCAAAATTGCAAATGATCACCTTTCAAAGAAAAGAGCAATAGGAAGAAGGAAGGCGGTTCCAAAAATGAAGCGATATGCAACAAGAATCCTTAAGTTCATTCCATCGTTAGCGGCCAGTTTGTAGAGAACATTAACTCCTGCAAATGCAAACTGAACCACCACCATTAACAACACTGGCTTCAACCCATGCAGAGCATTACATATCCGACCAGTACCCATCGCCATCGATCACCAATATCACACACACTTAGAGAGAGAGAGAGAGAGAGAGAGAGAGAGAGAGAGGGTTTGAGTGGTAAAAGAAATAAATTACGGAATTGATTGAAATTGAGAGATTTTAGAGCGGTCGGTGCTTCTGGCTTCTTTGGTAGTTCCCACGTCACCACCTACGTACCACATGATCATCGTGGGTCGTGGGCCTTTGCCCAACGACACGAAAGCCAGGGTCGACAACAAGAGCCGTCGGGCAAAGAAAAACTAGCAGACGAACACAAGTTTTGTCGGTCAAATCTTCAAATATTATGTTTCACTTTGAGTAAATCCGAAATGTTGATTAGCTTTGCACTGTCAACTGAAAAATTAGCCGAGCGAAGTACCTTTACATGGTGAAGTTGTCGTCATCACAAAAACGTTACTGTTAAATGTAGTAGTGTAGGCCAAAGCCTTATATTCTGGGGTAGTGACATAAGGCAAATATTGATCAGGAAGAGCTAGTATAACTTAATAATTAACCTTTCCTCTAAGAGCAAGAGGAATCATAACGGCATCAGAAAACATGTTATGCGGTAGGCAATGAGTGTTGCAGCATAAGGATGTTGCTGATGAAGATCAATGGATCAGGAAGGATTGCATCACAATGCAATCCAACATGAAGTTCTGAGTTTATAGTTTGCATATGTTTGAAGGTTGTATTTGAATGTATTAAATGGTTGAGATTAGAACATCTAAATAATGTAGAGTGAGTGACGTGTATTAGTTAGTGGTGATTTAAGTTGGCCCTTGTAGTGCACATGACCTCACTAACACGAGGGAACGGTGTGAAATCCCAATAGCTTTCTTTTGTTCTTTGCTAGCAGCACACTATTGCCTTGTTTGACAGCTTGAACTGTACTG
This sequence comes from Pyrus communis, assembly GCF_041283825.1. Classification (NCBI taxonomy): domain Eukaryota; kingdom Viridiplantae; phylum Streptophyta; class Magnoliopsida; order Rosales; family Rosaceae; genus Pyrus; species Pyrus communis. The sequence goes on from NC_142572.1 coordinate 1,681,974, forward strand.
ATTATTTCAATCGAATAAGATAATTTATGTATTGATAGTACTGACTAAATTAGTCGGATGTTTGATGTAGTATTGTACTAATGACCTGATTGTTGAAATAGAAAAATCCACTTTTTGTTCTTGCATAAATTGCAGATTTGAATCTGAGGAAGGGGAGGGACCAACAACAATTCCATCACTCTCTTCAATCACTGCCGCCAGATTCCATCATATTTCTAACCTATTCAAATAAAAAGCCCAGATGAAATCTTTCCCATATGACATCAAATGTAAATTCCCCAAATTACTTTGACAAAAAATCCCCAAAATTAAAATCGCAGAACAAAAGTTCTGCAACCAACATAGCATTCTACAACCAATTTGCTCCAATTTGCGTGTCGACCTCCTTTAACAAATCAAACTCCAACCCTTTCTTCTTCAGCTCCTTGATGAACTTTCCCATAAGATTCTTATCCTCGTTATCTCTCTCCATCAACTTCTCCAGTTATACCCCATTGTGTCGGTTTTATACCCCATTGTCCAAATGATACCCAGTGATAAGCAGAGCAACAGGATCCAGAACCGGCGGCATGCGAACCCGTGCGGGTACTGCTATGAGGAACTGAAGATGAGGGCGATGAAGAAGATGAAAGCATCGTGAAAGAGGAAGAAGAAGGTGAAAGAGGAGGAAGAAGAAGAAGGTGAAAGAGGAAGAAGAAGATGAAACATCGTGATTTACTTTTGAACTGAGTTGATTTGGGGTTCTTGAGAGAGACCCTGTTGAGAATTAGCTCTTCTTCTTTCAGCCCTTGCTTCGGAAGTGGGTGTGAGGAGAGAGAGAAGACGAAGGAGAAGAAAATGAGAAAGAAAAATCTGGGATTGGCGATGGCAACGACAGCGAGCTTGCAGAACGATGCGAGAGAGCGAGAGAGCGAGAGAGCGAGAGTGATGGAGCGAGATGGATGGACCCGACTAATGATACAAAGGTTTTCGGAAGGATCAAAAACGGGCATACACCGGATAAATATGTGGGCCCAGTATAAGTAATACAGGTGGCATTCGTGTCGTGTTTTCTGTGTTCGTGTTATTTTCATGTCATACCCAATATCTTAACGGGTTGTATCGTGTAATACCCGTTAAAATAAGCGGGTAAAATGACCTCATCCTAAATCAATCCGATAATATTAACAGGTAATATGACCCGACCCGTTATCTATTAAAGAAAAAATATTTTAAACCAATAAATAATCAAATGAAAAACATAGTACTAAATAAGCATATACATACCATATTGTCACATCCAAAACATAAAAACGAATTTTTCTTTTAAGTATATTTTCACTTACCTAAATTGATCAAATGGTAAAATTGGAAAATATTGGAGTAGAGAAGGGGTTTTTTTGTTCAAAAAAGTTCTAATAATATAAATGAAATAGAATCCAACGGTATAGATTTACTCTCATTTATCTTACGGCTGTTATTTAAGTAAAGTCTTTAATAGTTTTTTAATTAATGTAGAAGTGTAAAAATATAGAAAAAATATATATAAACGCTCATAATGACAAGCTTTACAACTTTCATGAAGAGCTTAACTTCGAAATTCGCCACTATAATCATATAAATCATAGATCAAAATTTAACTGTTGATTGTTGTTTACATTTACGCTTCATTGTTCTCATCAAATTTTGTTTTTTTTTTTTAAAACATGATCTATTAAAGGATGCATAAAGATGAACGATTTAGATTGTTGAAATTATATTCACAGTTAGTGAAAATATTGCTTGATGTTTATAAAGTTTCTACAAACTATATGACATCGACTAGTTAACCATAAATATCGAAACGTGATATCAAAGATCTGAACCGTTCATCTTCTTACATCTGTCAGATGATCATGTTTTCAAAAAAGAAAATTTAAAAAATGAAATTCAGTAAGAAGAATAAAGAGTAAATGACAATCGACGGTTAAATATAAATTTAAGGTTCATGGATTATAGTGTTGGATTTCGAAGCTGACCCCTTCATGAAAGTTGTAAAGCTTGTCATTATGAGTGATTGTGTGTGTGTGTGTGTGTGTGTGTGTATATATTTTTTTTTTACATTTTTTACACTTCTACAATAATTATTATTAATTTTATTAATTTTTCCCTCAAATAAAAAACATTATTCATGAGGGTTTGGAGCATTTTAAAAATCTAAACAATAATGTAAGTGTAACCGTTATCTATTCATGGAGGAATAATGATGAATCACGAGTGTTTATATATTCTTTCACATTTTTCATACTTGTATGTATGTCTTCTTATTTCTTACCTATACAAATATTATACTAGTTTATTTTAATATTGGACAACAACATGTTAAGTAAAATTTATCCTAATAATGATAATAAGGAACTCTCATAATAAAAATAAATAGTGACAATTTTTTTTTTTTTTTTAAACTTATATAGAATAATAATACAAAACTATATATTTAATATAGAATATATTGTATATATTAATAGGGAAAGTTAGAATCCCCTGCACTTTTCTAATATTCTTTAGATTAAACATTGGTTCTATTTTGAAATTTGATTAGGACGCCTAAACAATAGCCATGTCAACATTTATATATATTTTTTAGATTAAATGTAATTATTGTGGTTTTTTAATTTAAAATGTTAATTATTAAATTCCATATATATCCTTTTAGGTTGATATATTTTTGTACATGGCCTTTTTCTTAGGAAGCCAGTTTCTTCTCCCACGTTTGAGCCGTATGGTTTCTTCTCCCACGTTAGAATTCTGTGATCCTCATTTTTGAATTTTGAATGGACTTATCCATTTCAATTATTGGTTCTTTTCACTATTTTATATTGATATCATGTGAGATAATTAGATGTATTCTCTATTTTCGGAGACTTGAGGCTGGTAGGTTCAGATAATATATTTAAATGTACCGAATACATACCAAGAAGATATATAAAGTAACGTACCAAATATATTTTTTTAAATAAATATAAATGTACCAAAATAATATATAAATGTATCAAATACATACAAAAAAGAAATATGAATGAACCAAATACGTACCAAGAAGATATATAAAGTAACGTACCAAATATGTAACAAGGAGAAATATATGTTTAATTGAGAAAATATATGTACCAAATATGTTCTTTTTTGAAATAAATATAAACGTACCAATTAAAGACATACAAAAAAGAAAACAAACATACCAAATATGTACTAAGAAGATATATTAAGTAACGTATCAAATATGTACCAAGAAGAAATCTACGTTTCATGTGTAATTTGAAAGACTTTTTATTAAAATTGAATATTACAATATTTATCTACAAGATTTTAGGAGTTTTGAGATATTATCTAAGAAAATTAAAAAGTATATTAAATATAATGGCAAGTCGCATTCATGAGTATTTTGAAAGACTTTTTATTGGAATTAAATTCTACAATATTTATCTACAAGATTTTAGGAGTTTTGATGTATTATCTAGGAATTAAAAGGTATATTTATATAATGGCAAGTTGGGTAATTTAAATTATAAAAAAGGCTACTTCTAATCCATGTGGCACCTAAATTGTAGGAAAATGTTTAATCAAAACTCTAAAAGGCATAAATGTTTAACCTTAAAATTTTAAAACCTAGGTATCTATATCAAAAGCCCCCATATTAATATGGCTATTGTATTTTATAATATATCTTTTAGTAATTAAACTTTAAAATTATCAAAATATTTTTTTCTTCTTAATGGGTCGAAATGGGTTACTTGCGTGTATACCTGTTAAGGACCCGTTACCCGATAATGACCCGATTAGTTATCGTGTTGACCTGTTACCCTATAATTGTTATTTGCTATATGATTCTCCAATTTCATGTTCCCTTTTTATACTTGCACTTTCACATATTTATGGTTTTCGTTACTTTCAAGTGTTGGCCAACATGTGCTATCTAGGTGTCACTTGGATATCTAAGTTGAGACATGTCATATTTGGAGATTACATGGTTGGTGTATATGAAGACAGAAAGCTAGTGTGCTTAGTGGCAGCTCTTCAAATCAGTGGCAGTAGGTGCTTTCCCACACTAATGGAGAATGTTACTCATGCTGCAAGAAAAGTCATAATTTATCATGAAGTTCAGAGATTTTAGTTTGAATGTTTGAAGGTTGTATTTGAATGTATTGAACGGTTGAGATTAGAACATCTAAACAGTGTAGAGTGAGCCCCGTGTATTAGTTAGTAGTGTTTCAAGTTGGCCCGTGCGGACTGCGGTGCACATGACCTCTCTTACACGAGGGGAACCGTGTGAAATCTCAACGGCTTTCTTTTGTCCTTTGCTAGCATCACACTATATGTGTGATTGTTTTGCTGTAGTGTAATCGGATCTAAGAAAGACGGATGAAATCGTGGAGCTACGTACTCCCATTGCTGCTGAGTTCATCTTTCTTCTTGCTACTTTATAACTTTTGCAGAAATCCTACAAAAAACTATACACATTTACAGAAAACAACAATGAGGACAGTGAAATTCATTACAACCTCTGCTACCAGTTTGAAAAATATATTGAGACCTGCATATGCAATGTGAGTCACCATCATCATCATCAATGGCTTCAAACCCCTCTACTGCACTACTAAAACATATCATCCTCTTCCAAATGCATGCAATCAGCATTTTTGGAGAGAGAGAGAGAGAGAGAGAGAGAGAGAGAGTGTGTGTGTGTGGCTTTTTGGGAGAGCTCCGTATTATAATTAGGATGTGAAATTGTAATGTAGCTCTTGTTTAGCTGTTGTGCAATTCACCTGGTGGTGTTGTTTGTCGACCCACTAGTTCGCTTGGGACAAAAACCAAATAAAGGGAAAAATTTCTTTGGATCCATTAAGTCGCTTTTAATACCCAATTTTAATATTTTCATCATTGAACGTAGAATTATTAGAGAGATGGACTGATATATGGTTCACTTTCAACAACATCGATACTATCCCCAACTTGATAATTACTATCTGCACAATCCGTCAGGTGTGAGATTTTATCACAAAAGGTCTCGGTGTTAGTTGAAGTGGGGTTAGGATATTTAAACTCTTCTTTTCTTATTGATATGGTCGATGTGGGACATTTCAACATTGAATTCTCTATTTTGCCGCTAAAATTGTTAAAAATAATAGTCGATGTAAGCCCCAACTACATTGACGCCCACTACTTTCCGACGACTTATTCACCAATGCTGGCGAATCTTTTGTTGCCAGCATCCCCTCCCCATCTCCTTCTCTTCCTTTTTAAATAGTTCTTTATGTTTTTTATTTGAAGTTTAGAATTAAGTTAAATGTAAGGGTGGGGGACCGATCAATTCTCAAGGGACATGGAGAGCAGACATATCGGGGGTTTTCAAAGAGAGATTGTCAACCTCTAACATTTTGTAGTCAAATCCTGAATGATTTGGTCTCAATCTTGGACTTATAAATCCTTAATAACCTGGTCTCAATAATGAATCCCTTACCTAAACATAGACTTTAGGCTTTATTTAACATAAAAAGAAAAAAAATATATTTATGCTTAATTTAAAATTTAAATGTCTAAAATATTCACTTTAAGGTGGCAGGATGAACAATGTATATGGATACTTATATCTCATATTGCTAAAAGATAATCTAATAATTATTAATACCTGATCTATCACTTGTTTTGGCTAGTTCGATAATTAAAAGTCTCTTTAATTCCTCCCCCTCATTTTGAATTAACGAACCATGCTGAGTGCAGAACTAGTAGTCTTTGACGCATTGTTATTTGATAGGCTCTCAGTGTTGTTGCTGTTGCCTTTATTATTATCTGGAGACATTACCACAATGTCAATTGAGCCAGAATCCTGATGGTGAAAGCTTGTTGATGGTACTGAATTACTCATCTTCTCTATTTCTTTGCCCTTGCCCCACAGCACCGCATATAAACCAATCACTATCAATACTGCTCCCAAAACGCTGTTATATATTTCCAATTAGTTAAACTCAATGACAAGCAAGAACATGTATAAGTAATATATATATATATATATATATATATATATTTTAGAGTATACTCAATGAGAAATTAGAGAAATATCAATTAACAAAACTGTTATTGTTCAAGAAAAATGCAAATGGCTGTTTTAGAATGCGAAAATTAACTTTTATAGTCAAGGGTATGTACATACCTTCCAAGATGTAGCTTCTCATCTAATACCAAAGACCCAACGATGGCAACGAGCACCAACATGAGAGGGTTGAAAACAGATACGAACAAAGGGCCTCTCATGCGTATGCACAAAGCAATAAAAGTCACACTTAGCCCAGTGGCCATAGTTCCCTACAGCATAAAGTCACCAACTTATATAGCTAGATCAATTATTAATAATTGACTATCAAATTCAAGTATATCTAGATAACGATAACGAAATTGTAAAATCAAGCACTAGCTAGTAGAAGAAGGGTGTGAGGTACCGAGTATGCCGCTGTTAGAAGCCTAATATTCCAACCTAGCTTCCATTGGCTCCACTCCCTCTCCTTGCAGAGGGCAAACCCAACGGCCTGGATTGACCCCATTGCTGACATCAGAGCAGTGCTTGAATAATAGCAAGTGTATGTCGCACTCATTTTAGTCTACGAATTGCACAAGACAAATTTTTAGCTAAATAAACCCAAAATATAAGTACTAATATCATGTGAAAAGATGTGAAAAGATGAAGAGGAAATTTTATAGGAAGAGAAATGCTAAGTTATTTATAAATGAAAATCTTCTTCTTCATTAATTTCTTCTATTTCCACATCAATTCTCTCTACTAATTAATAAAACACCACTTGTCAATCAAAATTCTATAAAATTACCATTTTAACCCTTTAATTAAAACAGAACATGAATAAAAAAAATATGAGGCAGAAATGTAATTTCACACAACCAAATTTTGCTTTTTTTTTTTCAACGCCTCACTTACATGTAATCCTAACATATCTCTAATTAAAAAAAAAAAAAAAAATCCCACTCCCACTTCCTCTCTCCTTCTATTTCAAAAACAAAAATAAAAAATTTCCACACAGTGTGCCCATATGCTAGTTTATACCTAAACAAAAAGGCTACGAAGATTAAGTTTTTTTGTTTTGTTCACAAGTTATGTTGGAGGAGGAAAACTTTGAAGAAAAAACCTCGGTATGATGATAAGCACTCTTAACTACTTGAGTTGCAAATTTCTTTTATGGACATTAACTTTGGCTTTATCAATAAAAAGTTAATAGCTTAAAAAATAAAATTTTCGACAACTTATATAAAAGCACGTGCCGGTCACAATGAAAAATTTCTACTTCATTGCTATGAGAGAGTTATGGTTTTATTAAATACGAGATTGATAACCTATATATATTGATTTTCTACTATGTGGGATCATAATTTATGGGACTCCACCACATAGCACTTAGTGTGGCTGGAATGGCCAGCAAGTTCCGAAGTGGGTGGTTCGGAGCGGATCAGGCTCCTCATATTGGACCCCTCAAACCAGGGTATCAAAACAAGTGATTATGGTATCCCCGGATTGGCAGGCGAGATTTGTCTTGTCAACAGAGACTTGTTCTTCAAGAAAGGAAAATATAATTGAATCCAATTAGGAATGTATGTCTAGTATCGAGGAAATCCTATATTAACGCGATTGGTGTGCGCCAAAAGCATATTCAACGGGCTCCTAATAACATTATGTCCACCCCATTACACCCAAGAATAGCTTCCTAGTAACAGGATGAAGACTGGGGAACATAATTGAAATATAAATTTTATAAAGAGCTCATAGAATGACTTCCTAGTCTTCATTAGTTAAGGGTTACCTAAAAATATAGCCAAAATAAAATGGTGGGTTAGAAACTTTGGTTAGAGAATCACCTGGATAATGAGCCATGTAGCGTAGCACAAGCAGCTTCCCAAGGCTAGTAGACAACCCAATAGTCGATTACCAGAGTCTGTATGCAGTGATGTTGCCAAGTGGCTGTGTAAAAGGTCAACATGCGTGGATATGTTGAATTCCACACCCTTATAAAAGGTCAGAAGCATTGCTCCACCTATTCCCATTAATGTTCCTAACATCTTTGCCTTCCCTGCCGGGCTTCTCAAACTCAAGTTCTCCAGCCTAAGAAAAATGATCATGATTAATGCTAATAATAAAAATGTTAACTATCATCCATTATCTACATCTTCATGCTTAATTTTCATATTAGTTTTCTTATTTCCATTGCTTATTCTCCTTGATCGATTTAGGTCAAAGTATCTGATGGTTATTTTGAATAACTCCGTTAAATCTTCATCCCTTATTACCCTTTAAAACCTTTTAACTTGAATAAAAGTTCAAATGTGTTACTGAAATGAATAATTGTTCCACACTGAGACGAATACAAGAACAATACTCACAAACTTTTAATTTGAAGTCCAAATATTCAATTAGGCTTAAGTCCAAAGACTATTACTCTTTTTTTGTTTTGTTTTGTTTTGTTTTTTTTTTTTTTTTTTCAGAATAATAATAAAGCTGGAAAATATGTATATATTATTACCTGAAGGTGATGGCCAAGATGAAAGTAATGGCTGGGGTGAGTTGGACTATGGCAGAAGCAAATGTGGCCGATGTTAAGGCTAAGCCTTCAATGTACAAATTTTGTGATAACGATCCACTGCAATATTAATGTTAATTAATTAATAATAGTCATTTAAATACATGGGAAAAATATTTATAGTCATTAAAGATATGATTTTAGCATATAAGCTTCTTTTTAAATTTTTTTTAGAACAACTTACATTGGTATACCATTACATAGTATTCTATTCCATTGAAAAAAAGTAATGCTATTCTGACTACCTAAATACGTTGCAAATTTATACCATCTGATGTGGAAGATGATAGCGGACAGTCACATCAATTAAAAATTATCCTCGTGGCAGCTGGGGTGGACAAATTTTTATTAATAAAATAATACAAAAATGAATCAAACCATACCCCTCAATCCTCCCTCCTCGGCTTCCCATTCTCCATTGTCACCTTCCTTGTCACCCTTTATCGGTTCTCCATCCCCTCCTTCTGCAGCGACGGATCACCTTGGGTATTTGCTATTTTACATGCGTGGAATTAGATTGTTATAAGGGATTCACCATGCCACGTGCACCGCGCTCTGCCCCAGCAAGCACGCCTCACTATTTCATCACTTTCTTTGTTTCTTGATTCTGAATAAAAAATATTTTATTTCTTATCCTTGTTGCTCCTATGAGATCTTGTTTGTCTATTGCATGTTGCTCCTATGAGATATTGTTTGTTTGTTGCCCTAAACTTTTTGTTCATGATATGTTTCAGGAATCCATCACGCCTCACTACTTTTTGTATATATTACTTGTTTAGATTTGTGAAGACATCATGTTCGTTGACTTTACGACAAGATTTTGCCAACAAGAGTTTTCCCTTTGTTCCACCATTAAAAATATAGGAAACAATGGATAATGATCTTGAGAGCTATTATTGATATTAAGTTATATCAATCCCGAGTTTGAAGATGATTTCTATGGACATGGATGACAATTTGGAGGAAATTAAAGAAGCAAGATAACGATGGATAGAGAGGAGAGGAAGGAAGATGCAAAGAGGGACTATAAAACCTAAAAATTAGGTTTTGACTGATTTCTAATTTTTTTATTATTAATAAATGAAAATTTGAGTTTTTATTTTTTATTTTTATTTTTTATGGATTTGATTATCCACCTCAATTGTCACAAGATGTTTTTTTAATTTTCGTGTCTTTCCACCTCACGCGCCACATTAGATGATGTAGAATTATCGTATATTTGAGAACAAACGATATTATCTACACTAAGGGGGAGGGGATAAGCTTAGCCTTACAATGGGCTAGCAATAATGTGGTTCAAATTCACCTTTTGGCGAGAATCGAACCTAATACCTATCATTTATAAGTGAAGAGGAATACCACTAGACCGTGATACTAAGTGGCAAAATTTTCGTATATTTGGATGATAAGAATAATATTATTGCTGAAATAAAGACAGTATAAAAAAAATTAGCTCATGTCTTTATTTTATTAGCATAAGACGACATGGTTGTGATGCATGCTGTCTTTTTTGTGTTTTTATTTTTTTCATTTATTTTTAAATGGGAAAACTGTAGATGCTGCTTTATGAAGCCTAGAAAGATCAAATATTTATTGTCGCCAGAGTCACGTAAAAAAGTTGTGGACACTTCTAGTGGACCACCAACTGTGACCACTAATATCAACAGCATGCACAACCAATATATACCAAGAAATACAATTACAATTACTTACTCCCCATACAAATTTTTTATTTCCAATTATAACCTAGGAGGAGATCATGATTTGGAAGAAAGACAATTGCACACGGATACGCTACGTACTTACCCGAACAAGCCAGACAAAAATCCTTGCAAGAGTACCATCCATGTGAGCTTTGGCCTGCTCTTCCTGCGTGCAAAAATAAAGACCAGTTAACTGTTTTCAAAAAGTAGCAGATAGGGTTTGCTCGCTCTCTCTGCTTTTCTCCTTTTTGTTTTGGAGTTTGCACAGGGTTTTAAAGTCAATTATGAACTTATTGAATGTTCTCAAACATTACTGTAAATGCATCAGCAAGGATTATGCAGCTACTTTTCAGAGAAAGAGAGAGCACGAATAGAGAAAGCACCAGCTAGACAATAATATGATTTTTTTTTTTTTTGGCGAGAAACAAAAAGATTAACAAAATAACAACAATTAGCAATTATATGGCACTGAATGCTTCGATGGAAAAACAAAATGAAAGTTATATTATGTATAAGAAGAAAGGAGAGGTGCAAAATTGCAAATGATCACCTTTCAATGAAAAGAGCAATAGGAAGAAGGAAGGCGGTTGCAAAGATGAAGCGATATGCAACAAGAATCCTTAAGTTCATTCCGTCGTTAGCGGCCAGTTTGTAGAGAACATTAACTCCTGCAAATGCAAACTGAACTACCACCATTAACAACACTGGCTTCAACCCAAGCAAAGCATTACATGTCTGATCAGTACCCATCGTCATCGATCACCAATATCACACACACACACACACTGAGAGAGAGAGAGAGAGAGAGAGAGAGAGAGAGAGAGAGAGAGAGAGAGAGAGGGTTTGAGTGGTAAAGGAAGAAATTAAGGAGTGAATTGGGTATTGATTGAAATTGAGAGAATTTAGAGCTCTCGGTGCTTCTGCCTTCTTTGGTAGTTCCCCACGTCACCACCTACGTACCAAATGGAGGCTAAAAACTAGATACAAAATCGGTGCTGTACTGTTTCTGTTTTTTCGTTCTAATTACAGCAACAAATTCAAATCAGGTTTGATATGTGGCACTGGGCTTGGGATAAATAATACCTACCCAAAAATGTGTAGGTTATGTTTGGACGAGGAATTTCTAAATTTAAGGGGTTGAGGTCACTTTGATATGATCGATGGTACTACAAATAGAGAAAAACACCAAATAAAGTAGAAAAATATACACCAAATATTTATGTGGTTCGGCAATTTGTGTCTACGTCCATGGGGTAGCAATTATCTTTCTCTATATCCAAATATTGGGTACATGCAAGGACAATCTTACCAAGCCTTTGGCTTGATGGATACAAGAAAGTATAACGCACTCTTTCTCGCATTATAAATCTCACTCGCACAATTTGTGGTGGAACACTCTCACTCTAAGCCTTGGAGTGGAACAACTCTTAGAACTCTCACTCTCTCTCTCTCTCTTTTGAAGTTGTATGCTTGCTTTTGGATTAGAGAAATGCTAAGGAGACTCTCAATAAACTTTCTGCCACCTCGTGTTTTTCACACAATTCCCTCACATTGTGTCAAAAATATGAAAGTGACGGAAAGTCCATAAAGAGTCTCACTTTGCAAGAATCTCTTTAACATTTTCTCTTTCGGTTATCCTAGTGAATCCAAGAATTAACTCCACCGTTAACATTGGAAGTCAAAACAGTCATGCACCATCCAATGAATAAAGCTTGGAATTCTATATATTCATGCACTACCTAGAGCTCCCATATTTGATTAATGCAACTTGCAATTTCAAAAGGATCCAATGTATTTGGTTAATGAACCGACCATTACATTCCTTTGAATGTAATATTCTCCAATGCATCATTAGTTCTCTAAAGTCTTCTAGAGAGTCCAAATAACCATCCTCCATCATGGGCTGGACACATGGTATACCAACAATCTTCCCTTCTAGCTCATGAGGGAGGAACTCCTCCAATCATGACTCCAAATTTCCTTGGAGCTCATCCTAGTTGCCTTAATGCAAAATTTTAGCTTTGATTTAGTGACTACCTTCATCAACATGTCTGAGGAATTATTATCAGTATGAATCCTCTTCAACTGTATCAACCTATTCTTAATAGCATCTCTAATCCAATGATATTGAATACCAATATGCTTGGTGCATGAGTGATATGTAGATTTTTTACTCAAATCAAGAGCACCCTAACAATCAGAATAAACAACATAATCACTTTGTTTCAAACCCAACTCTTGGAGAAAACGATTCGGCCACAACAACTCCTTGCATGCTTTTGCAGTGGCCATGTATTCAACTCGGTTGTTGACAAAGAAACACACTTTCGCAGCTTGGATTGCCAAGACACAACTCCCTCTGCAAAAGTAAACAAGTGCCTAGGAGTAGACTTTCTACCATCAAGGTCACCTCCCTGTCAGCATATGTAAACCTTTCTAAAATTGATTTGGTACCACCAAAGCACAAGCACTTAGAAGTTCCCTTCAAATATATGAAAATCCACTTAATAGCTTCCCAATGGTTTTTCCCTGGACTAGAAAGAAATTTGCTCACTACACCTACTACATGAGCAATATTTGGTCGTGTGCACACAATAGCGTACATGATACTTCTTAACGCTAAAGAGTAGAGAACAACTGCCATTTTCTCCTTTTCTCCATTTGTTTTTGGACATGACTTTTTGCTCAGCTTGATATGATTGGCCCCTTTTGTGTTGAACCTGTCAATCACCTGTTCAACATACTTCTCTTGTGACAACTACAACTTCTTGGATTTTTTGTCATAGATAATCTGCATGCCCAAATTTGCTTGGCTGGCCCCAAGTCTTTTGTATCAAAGAACTTCAATAACTCTTCTTTGAGCTTCCTAATCACAAAAGCAAGTTGATCAACAATCAACATGTCGCCAACATATAGCAATAATGAACCTACCTTCAGAATATCGTCTGATATAGACATTGGATTAGCACGAGTTCTCTTGTAGCCATTACTCACCATGAATGAGTTGGGCTTCTAATTCCACTGTCTTGGAGCCTGCTCAAGACCATATATGCTCTTCTTCAGTTTGCACACCAAATTTTCTTTTTCTTTAACTTCAAAGTCTTTGGGTTGTTCCATAAATATCTCTTATTCTAAATCGCCATTGAGAAATGCAATTTTAACATCTATCTGCTAGGGGTCAAGATGCATGCTAGTTGACATACTAAGAATAACTCAGATGAAAGTCATCTTCACCACCGGTTAAAAAATCTCATCAAAGTCAACGCCTTTCTTTTGACCAAAACCTTTGACTACAAACGGGCCTTGTATTTTGTCATATATCGTCTCTTCTCAATTTGAACACCCACTTATTTTTCAATGCTTTTATGCCATTTGGAAGCTCCACCAGCTCATAGGTACCATTCTTTAATAAGGAATCTATCTCTGACTCCATTACCTTTATTAATTTATCATTGTATTATAAGCGCTAGCCTCTTCATAAGTTTCGGGCACTCCATCATCAGTCAACAAGATATACTATGATGAAGGATACTTGGTAGATGATCTCCGATTTCTGCTGGATCTTTTGACTTGCCCTTCATTCTCTTGCGTGGCTGGAGACTTCCCCTGATTGAGTTCCCCTTGATTTGGCTCATCTTGAGCAAGCTAATCTTGATCAGGCTCTCCATGATCAGCATTTTCATGTTCTAGCTTATCTTGATCAGGCTCTCCCTGATCAACATTCTCAGGCTCTAAAGGCATCTCAGTAGCAGTTGCTTTAGAGACGTCACCGTGACTTTATTCATCTAAAGTTAAGGGATCAACTTCCCATGTTGATTAATGCCATTTGCAATTCCAAAAGGATCCAATGTATTTGGTAAATAAACCAACCACTACATTAATTATTTTACGCAACACGAAGCTAGTAATGATATAAGCATGATTCCTTCGAAGAACAAAGTTTTGGAGTTTACCAGTTTAGAGAGAATTCTAAAAAGTATTTTGATCAATTGTTGAATGTGGATTACAATACAAGCCAAAAGGCTTAAATACACTTAAACCCAGCCCTGTGGAAGTTCAGAGGTCTTTTTGGAATCAAAATGACATAAATCAGACGGAAAACTAAAAGTCCAATTTTATTACATTAAAATGCTGTTTTGGAAATTGAAACTATCGTTTTTGGTCTTAAACATGACGGGCTCATGGTTTTAACATGAGTCCTGTTTTGCTCATGATTCGTATTAAAACAACATATTATGCACCCAAGTATGACACCAAAATATTTCTTACTGCCTTTTCTATCGCCATATCGATTGAATCCAATATTCTAAATTTTAACTCATCTTTTTCAGAATTTAAAACCTTTGATTTATATTTTTTCCGTCAAAATTCACCCATATTTTGTCCTAACATTCCCTTGAATGTAGTATTCTCCAATGCATCATTAGTTCTCTGAAGACGTTTAACTATCCTTCATCATGTGATGGACCCATGGTATACTAACACAATCTAGTATGAAATGGATAACAAAATGTTAATAGGAGGGATTAGAAAATTCACATTAGAGTATCACAAATGTGAGAGATATTTGCAAATTCCTCTTGCATACCTTTATAATAAGAATTTTATAATCCTCGCATCAACATTTTGTGATTCACTTAGACTTGAAAATCTGTAATCCAAGCATAACCTTAACGAAAATATTATTGCAAATTGTTTTTTGGATCGACGTCGGACAATTAAAAAGCCATCAAGGCACAAGAAAGAAACAGCATCAAAGGGTCCATTTTGTCAATGGCATTCACAGTATAACCTCAAACCCGTAAAGTTAATAGGGAAAACTAATTAAAAATGTTTGAAAATTTTGAGTTTTAACGATAAAGATAATATAAAGGGTAAAGTGAATAATACTAATATTGATTTTTTAATGTAAAAATGTGGTTTTTCATTAAAGTGAATGGTACCGGAAACTTTTCGTTAAAGTTTTTGTTTTTTTTTAATGAGATTCGGCTTTGTGAGATTGGTGGGATATTTGATACGATATTATGCTTTTTATTTAAGTCTTTTTAATCTCATCCAAACCTCTAAATGGAACTGAGAGATGTGGCAGCACTAGTACAAAAAATACTTTGGGTGACGTAGGTCCTTCGTCGCGCAAAGTCAAAAAAACGTCGCGCAAAGTCAAAAAAACGTCGCGCAAACTTGTTTGCATATGCTTCGAGATCGCATACGCCAAAAATAGGAAAAAAAAACATTTAGAGATCAAGTAACGCGACAAAACTTTTCGACGGTTATAAATGAAAAATAACGATTTAACGGAGAAAAATAATGATCCAACCGTCATAGCCATTGTTTATCTACATAAGTATGGCATATGCTCACAAAAATCAACCCGCTCATTATTGAACTAAAACCTATTGTCTTAGCATTGAGAAAAAAGTCAATTAGTTTGCAGTTTCTACCACCCAAACTGATGAAGTAAAGGAGAAAAAAGTTATTGACTTTGCGTGACGCATACAGCGTCGCGCAAAACATCTTTGCGTGACGCAGGGCTACAGGAGTCGCGCAAAACTGTTTTGCGTGACGCGACATACGTCACGCAAAAATGTTTTGCGCGACGTAAGTGCACATGCGTCGCGCAAAGCTGTTTTGCGCGACTCATGTAGCCCTGCGTCACGCAAAGTCAACAGAAAAAGCGGTAAAACTCACTTGGTTTAGTGCCAAAAACTTGCAGCACTTTGCGCGACGCCAACCTTCGTCGCGCAAAGTGCTGTCGCGCAAAGGCCATTTGCGCGACGTTTTTTGTTTAGCGTCACGCAAACATACTTTGCGCGACGCATTTAGCTGCGTCGCGCAAGTTTTCGTCGCGCAAACATGTTTTTGTACTAGTGCAGCTGCAGTTTAGAAGGTTAATTTCAATTTAATTGTCCCGGTGCCCCTTCCTTCCAATAATGTTCCAATGAATTGGTAAATTCACAAACAGGATCCAGTCACATCCAAAACATAAAAAAATTGATTCAGTTCAAACGTCAATAAGTCTCAAATGTTGTTTTTTAGTTCTTCACAACCACTTGATCTTCCTCAAACTTGATCTTATCTCCACCATTAACTGGCTCGGTCTCCTTTATCGGCAATGCTCTTTGAGGCCCATTAGTTGCATCAGACCTTTCAGATCCTTCTGATATTGTATCCAGCACCATTGTAGAACGATCTAGGGTTATGTTATATGCTGCAAATTCACCATCCTGCTATTTCAAAAATTAGTAAATTACACCCCAGTTTTCAGTTTGTGGAAGTTCCAAGTTCCAATTGAAATGTACAAAGTGGATATACGTACATAGAATTAAGATTATGAATGAATATACAACCGATCTCATTTAGTGACATAAGACTTGGTTTTTGTTCTTGTATTTTTGTCTGAATTTGAAACACATAAAACTAATACAAAAATGTCATCATTGTCCACGTCAATTCATTTGAGACATCAGTGAAGATATTAAATAATTTGAATATAAAATACCCAAATGTGGTTTATTTTATTTTATTATTATTAAAGGAGAAAGAAGGATTCGAAACTAATACAACAATTTAGTGTAGAAAAAAATTCTGAACCCGAGACAATGGAAACCCAACACCTCATCTACTTGGTTATTGGACCACATGCAAATAGCCAAATATATTGATTATATATTGTTACTTGTTTGACACAACAAAATCCTTTTTTTTTTTTTTTCCTTTTTGAACAAACGACATAATCTCACTAAGGGGATGAGGGAGTAGGCTAAGCCTCACAATGAGTTAGCAATAATATGATTCAAATTCGCCTTTGGTGAGAATCGAACATAAGACCTCTCACTTACAAGTGAAGAGGAATATCACTACCCTAGTACTAAGTGGCCCAACGCATGTGGATCCTATTTCTATTAGAGAAATAACACAAATATGTGGTAAGAATAACATTTTTTTCATTTTTTATAACCACACATAATCCTGGTTAAAGCCTTACTTTTGCATTAGAATGGACAAGGAATCAATATAAATACTAAAGAAAAACAGTAAAACATGGTTGAATCATCTCGAATTTTTTTTTTTAAATAATACTGCAAAAATTGAACCAATAACCAAAAGAAAATTAAACAGTAGTCTGAAATTAAAAATTGAGGAAAAACTAAAAGAAAGTTTATTTAAAAGAAAACTAATAAAAGAGGTTTGAAAATTTTTAATTTTAATGATAAGGACAAAATAAAAGGTAAAGTGAATAGTATCAAAATTGACTTTTTAGTGTAAAAATGTGGTTTTTTTTTAAAATAAATTGTACCGGCAGTTTTTCGTTAAAGTTTCCCTTTATTTAATCGATGGATTGGATACTGAAGAGGGTGAGTTCACTTTGTGTATATTACTTAATAGTGTTGGTCTAATGAGTTAATTAATCAAAGCATAAACAAGTTTTAAATTTTGTGTAACGTCGTTGCTGCAAAAATATAATAATAAATACTGAAAAGGTGTAAGGTTATATATAATATACCTTCTCCTCAAGCAAACCCGTCTGTGACTTAGGCTGAATGCCATTTTCATCCCTAGCATCATGCTGATCCTTAGGGCCTCCATGTTCTTCGCCATTATCTTTTCCCATCTCATTCATGCTGTGTTCATCAATTTCTGGAATATCCACCGTATCTTCAGTTGATTTCTGCTCTGACCATGGTGGTTTCGATGATTTTCTAGTTTTTCCCTTTGCCCACGCCGGTACAGAGCTGCTCATACAACCCCCCATTTATGCAAATCCTTAAGCTTTGCTTTCAACAAGGACAAAGTCAATGACGGCCAATATGATTTTAGAGCGGCTTATATAATATGCTAGGTTTAGGGTTTTCTTTCAATCCGATTTTCTTCTGACTTTTTCAGGAATTTTTTTTTTTTGCTAAGCTGATCAAAAATCAACCTTCCACTTTTGTTTACCTATTGAATCTTGCATTGATTGGTCAAGTATCTTCTTTTCAATTATAGAAGATCAGTTTTGATTTAGAACAGTCTTTTCCTGATTATTTAGCTGCCAGTGATAAAACCCATGACAATGAGACAGTGTTAAGCAAAGATTTTCAAATCTTGTAATATGAAAGGAAACTAAATGTTTTACTGATTGAGTGTTTCTAATCGTACATCCATTTTTTAATTTTAAAAATAAAATAAATTAAATCGTAAACAGATTATAAAGGACAAATTCGACTACAACCTCCAAATTCTACGACAACCTCCGTCAAACTTATAGTGGTAAACAAAAGGAGTTTGCCAACCGAAAACATTTGTAAATGCCAGGGCCATATGCACAAATTGTCGAAGCCACGCAGATTTCAATTTCAGAGACAAGTTCATATGCAAATCCATATTTTAAATGTCGAAGCCATGTAATTTCGGATGCAGTCAGATTTGGAACAAACGTCTGCACGTTTTTTTTTTTGTTGGCAAACTCATGTTGTTTACCACCGTAAGTTTGCCATGGGTTGTTGGAAAATTAGTTTTAATAAGATTGTTATTGTTTTTCTTGTGGGCCAAGGATTATGATTTCTTGCCCGTTAAGTTTACTTATTTTGCTTGTTAAGTTAGGGTTTGCTTACATTTTCTCCCATAAATAGGATGGTTTGTACCGTAGTTAAAAACATCTTTGTCAAGATGTAGCATCTTCGGTTCATATAACCTTTTCGGCAATTTTGTAGTTTTTGTTTTCGGTTAATAAAGTTTTATATTCTATTTGTTTGTTGTGTACTCTGATTTTCAACTGAAAGTGGGATGCAACTTATGAAGAAGCCTACCTTAGGGTTGCTTTGATGCCTGATCAAGCAGCGTTTAAATTTGGGGTTGTAGATAATAAATTGTCAATTGTTTTATTGTAGAACCCTAACTTTTTTCATGATATCAGAGCAAGTTGTCTCACTTGTGAAGCCCAATGGCCACATCATCCAATTTGTGTTCTCCACGTGGACTTAAAAAATTACCACACATGAAGGTGTATATTGAGAATGAATCTTACATTGATAAGAGGAGAGACTTTTAATGGGCTTACAAGTAAGTTGGACTACTCGTCATAATCTTAATTGGTTTTATAGTCCTCAACTTTCTTCGCTATTGTCATTTGAAGATGTAAGTGATTTGATTATCATTTGAAGATGATAGTGAAATTTGTTTTTGCGGGAATATTGAAAATTGTTGGAGTTTTATAGAACATAAATTGCATATGGTTTGTCAAGAGGGAAAGAAGGATATTCTTGAATTGTTTGACATGGTTGCTTAAAGCTTTGTTAACTATAAGGACCTGCAAAGACCTCTTTTATATAAGCCATTGGATTAATCTAACAGTAGCAAGATTTATGAGGTTATATAATTCTGTTATACCTAAACAAAATGAAAAGCCAAAAAAAATAAGGGTTCACGCTCATCCTTCCAGTTGTCAGATCACAGAAATTATAGAACCAATATTCAAAATCGAAACACGCGAGTGATGGATTCAAGGGAGCAACAACACGTACCATAACTAGCCTTTTGTAGATCAACCATAATGGTTGTTGGAGTAGTTATGTTTTTATTTAAATACTTAAGTATATTTATGTTTTGTTTTACTACCAATATTATATACATAACGTTTTGCTTTATTACCAATATTAAAAGTCAATTGACTTTGGCTTAAGGAGTTATGCAATCTGTTGATAAGGTTGTTAGTAGTCATAAGCCGTCCTACCTACAAAGTACAAGCCGTCCTATAAGCCGTCCTACCTACAAAGTATAAGCCGTCCTATAAGCCGTCCTACCCAAGCCGTCCTACCTACAAAGTACAAGCCGTTCTATAAGCTGTCCTACCTACAAAGTATAAGCCGTCCTATAAGCCGTCCTACCTACACACTTGTATCCCTTAATTTAGGGTGATTTGATCTTGATACTTGAAGTTATGTATATAAATCCTTGTAACCTTGTAGAGAAAGATAATGAGAATCCAAAAGATTACATGGTATTGAGCCTCTGATCCTCCTTTTTTTTTTCATGGCTTCCGCAACTTCATCTTCCACCTTTTCAATCCCCAATATCTCTACCCTCGTTTCCGTTAAGCTTTCTGAAACCAACTATCTTCCTTGGGAAAGTCAGGTTAAGCTTTTTCTGATTGGCCCAAATCTTTGGCGTTTTGTTGATGGAACTCACCCATGTCCTCCTCTCTTTATCACCACCCCTGCGCCTGCTGCCTCCCCCATTGCTTCTGTTGATTCTGATGTTACTTCTACGATGGTTCCTCCTGTGGTCACTACGACTCCTAATCCCGATTACCTTGTGTGGTACCAGACTGATCAGACACTTGTGAGCCTGCTACGTGCTACGCTTACTAAGCCCGTTCTTTCTTTGACTGTTGGGCTGTCCACTTCTCGTGAGATATGGGAGCATCTTCATCAGAATTTTTCTCAACAATCCCTTGCCAATTCTACCCATCATCGGTTTCAGTTGCTTTCTCTTCAGAAAGGGAACCAAACAATTGCAGAATACTTGGGTCTGGCCAAGCATTTGGCAGATCAATTGGCCTCCATTGGTCAACCTGTTCAGAATGATGATTTGGTTACGTATGTGCTTAACGGCTTGGGGCCTGAATATGAAATGCTTGTCTTGGCCCTGACCAATTTTCCACCTCTGCCATCCTTTAATGATATGCGTACCCGTCTCCTAGTCTTTGAGTCCAAGCACGCCATGAAACAGGTTGCTGCATCATCCCATTCTGCTTTCTATTCTGCCCGTCATACGGTTGGTGGTTCGTCTAATGGACGCGGTGGTCACTCTTCTTCTCGCCCCAATGGTGCTTCTGGTGGCAATCGGTTTCCCCGTACCCCTAGTGGTGGCCGATCGAATCAACATGGAGGTGTTGGGCGATATGGTCAACGTGGTGCTGTACAACAACGCCTTGGTATTCTTGGACCTGCTCCTGTCAATTGTGGTCCTCAGTGTTGGGCCTGCAACCAATTTGGCCACATTGCTGCATTGTGTCCTCAAGCTACTCGTTCAAATGATGATATCTCTCGTGCCTTTGCTGGTATGCATCTTGCTTCTCCCTCTGATCCAACATGGTATCCCGATACTGGGGCTACTCATCATATGACGAGTGATGCTCGAACAATGACTTCGGCTACTGGGTATGGCTCTCATGACAAGGTGGTTGTTGGTAATGGTGAGGCCCTCCCTATTGCGCACACTGGTAATATTTCATTTGAGTCTGGGTCGTTTATTTTTCGATTATCCCAAGTTTTACATGTTCCAGCAATTAAAAAGAATTTATTGTCAGTTGCTAAGTTTACACGTGATAATCTTGTTAGTTTAACGTTCTTTCCTTGGGGTTTTGTCATCCGTGATTTAAAAACCGGTGTTGTTCTTTTTCAGGGCCCATGTGAGGATGGCCTCTATCCCATTAAGCTTGGTCTTGCCTCTAGGAATTGGTCAGCTCCCAAACGTGCTTTTGTTTCCGTTTTAGCGTCGTCATCACTTTGGCATCGTCGTCTTGGGCATCCATCTCGTCAAGTTCTTAGTGTATTAGCCTCTAGTGATGTATTAGGCTCGTCTTTTTCAGTTTCAAATAAAAAATTTTGTAATCATTGTGCGTTGGCTAAATCCCATCGTCTGTCATTTCATTCTTCTGAACATTATGCTAAGTCTCCTTTTGAATTACTTCATTCTGATGTTTGGATGTCTCCTATTTTGTCAGTCTCCGGTTTTCGTTATTATGTCTTGTTTACCGATGACTACACACGGTATACATGGATTTATCCCATGCGTAATAAGTCAGAGGTTTTTACTCACTTTAATACTTTTCTCACTCTTATTTATAATCAATTTTCGACCATGGTTAAAATCTTCCAAAGTGATGGGGGTAAGGAGTATGATAATTTATCGTTTCGGACCTTGTGTGCGCAAAAAGGGATTCACCACAGATTTTCTTGTCCGCATACCCCGCAGCAAAACGGCCTTGCTGAACGCAAACACCGTCATATTTCTGAAATGGGACGCACATTGTTACTTGCTGCCAATCTTCCTCCTAAATTTTGGGCTGAGGCACTTTGCACCGCTGTTTATGTTTTGAATCGGTTACCCTCTCATGTTCTTAAGTGGGCCTCTCCATTCCAAATGCTATTTGGACGGTCTCCAGATTATATGGCTTTCCGAACTTTTGGTTGTGCTTGCTTTCCGTATCTTGGTGATTATATGACTAATAAACTACAACCTAGATCTTTGGCTTGTGTTTTTCTTGGCTACAATGACCAATACAAGGGTTATCGATGTCTTCACCATCCGACTGGCCGAGTATATCTCTCTTGTCATGTTATTTTTAATGAGGACTCCTATCCTTATGGTGCTCTTGCTGCTTCTTCCACGATGCCACCATCAGACTTTGCATTTGTGCCAATTATTCATGCACCTTACTCGCTGCCCTCTGAGACGCCAACTCTGCCTACACCGCCATCTACTAGTTCTTTGCAACCACTTGTTGCTCCTCTCTCTGCAGCAGCTGCTTCAGATTCTGGTACTGGACAGGGTGTTGTGCCTCCCTCTGGTCCTGGCGTCACAGCTCCACCTGCATCTGGTAGCTTACTCCCGTCAGCTAGCGAGCCATCTCAAGCTATTGTTACTGCCCCAGCTCCATATATTGGACCTCAAACTCGCTCCAAATCGGGTATCTTTAAACCCAAAGCTCGGTCTTACTTTGCATCGCGCCATCCCATTCCTCACGCCTTCATTGCTTTGGTTGGGGAAGATTCTGAACCTACATGTTACAGCCAAGCATCTAGGTCCCCTGAATGGAGACAGGCGATGTCAGATGAATTCAATGCTTTATTAAAACAACGTACGTGGTCTTTGGTTCCTCCGGTTCCTCGTGCCAACATCGTCGGTTGTAAATGGGTCAGAATTCGGATGGCTCGATTGAACGTCATAAGGCGCGTCTTGTCACCAAGGGGTTTCACCAACAAGCCGGTGTTGATTATTCAGAAACTTTTAGTCCTGTGGTTAAACCTACGACGATTCGCACATTTTTGAGTTTAGCAGTGCACTTTGGGTGGCCTCTTCATCAACTTGATGTGAAGAATGTTTTTCTTCATGGCTCTCTTATGGAGGAGGTTTATATGCAGCAGCCGCCAGGTTTCGTTGATCCCACTCGCCCTAATTATGTGTGTAAATTGCACAAGGCACTCTATGGTCTTAAACAAGCACCACGTGCTTGGTTTCAACGCCTCAGTGCTTTCCTTGTCCATTCTGGCTTTGTTCAAAGTAGGGCGGATAGCTCCATGTTCACTTTTCATTAGGGTTCTACAATTTTGATTTTTCTTCTCTATGTTGATGACATAGTGTTGACGGGTAATGCTTCTTCTCTACTTCAAACCTTTATTGCAGTTTTGGGTAAGGAGTTTGAACTTAAAGACCTTGGGCGTTTACACTATTTCTTGGGTGTCGAAGTCTCCCATCTATCTTCTGGCCTCCGGTTGACACAAAACAAATATACTCTTGATATTTTGAAACGTAGTAATATGCTTGAGTGTAAACCATGCCCTACTCCAGTTGCTGCCAAGACTTCTTTATCTGCTACCTCAGGTTCACCTCTTCCAGATGCATCCCTTTATAGACAAATTGTGGGCTCACTTCAGTATCTCACGTTAACGCGTCCTGACATCTCCTTTGCGGTGCAAACTGTTGCTCAATTTATGGGACGTCCTACACTGACCATATGGATGCTGTTAAACGTATCTTACGATATCTTAAAGGGACTTTGGGCATGGGAATTACGTTCACACCCTCTGCTCAACCATTTCAGCTTGCTGCCTATTCGGATGCAGATTGGGCGGGGTGTCCAGACACCCGTCGTTCTACAACTGGTTTTTGTGTTTACTTGGGGAATAATTTAATTTCTTGGTGTGCCAAGAAGCAACGGACAGTGTCTCGCTCTAGTGCTGAAGCGGAGTATAGGGCTCTTGCCTTTGCTTGTGCCGATACCATTTGGATTCTCAGTTTACTACATGAACTACGGGTGCCTGTTCGTCTTCCTGTTTTGATGCATTGTGACAACTTAAGTGCAACGTACATGGCTGCTAACCCCGTGTTTCATGCTCGCACTAAGCATATTGCCCTTGACTATCATTTCGTTCGTGAACGAGTTGCTTCTGGTACTCATCGAGTTCAGTTTCTGCCTTCCACATTGCAGCTTGCAGATGTCTTTACGAAGGGGCTGTCTACGGCGCGTTTTCGATCTCTGTGTTCAAACTTTGTCTCCTCCCCGGAGTCAAGTTTGCGGGGGGATGTTGATAAGGTTGTTAGTAGTCATAAGCCGTCCTACCTACAAAGTACAAGCCGTCCTATAAGCCGTCCTACCTACAAAGTATAAGCCGTCTTATAAGCCGTCCTACCCAAGCCGTCCTACCTACAAAGTACAAGCCGTCCTATAAGTTGTCCTACCTACAAAGTATAAGCCGTCCTACCTACACACTTGTATCCCTTAATTTAGGGTGATTTGATCTTGATACTTGAAGTTATGTATATAAATCCTTGTAACCTTGTAGAGAAAGATAATGAGAATCCAAAAGATTACACAATCAAACAGTTTCGTTTGTATTTCCGGTTTGAATTTGAAATATGCTTTGATTGTCCCGTTGTGGTTTTTATCTTTTGTCTGTTTAGATTTCTTACAGCTTTGCACCACTAATAACTCCTTTGATTGCAGACCGTTTTGCACCTCCATAAACTCTCTTGATTCCCTATGGTTTTGCATCCCCATAAACTCCCTTGATTTCATTTTACATCCGCCAACATCTATTTCTTGATATATATATATTAGTTAGGCGTATGGGAGAAAAAAATACATGAAAGGAAAAAAGTTTTACATATATTGATTTAAAAAGTAACATATCGGAAATGTGTAAGTTTGAAGGTTTTTCCGGTGTGCAAGGAAGAATCTTATCAGAAGAAGAAGGTTCTGGGCTATTTTATCTTGGGGACGACGTGGTGTTTGTGAACTGCTTGCACACTTTGGGCAGAGCCGCGAAACATCTTAAAGAGAGCGACTTAGTCCGCGACTCATCCTAAGAATCATTCACCACTCAAGGCTTCTACATTTTTTGAGTAACTTCGTACCTTTCTATTTCAGTTTACAACAATTTTAAGACAGAATCAATCTGCCATGGAATTTGAAAACAACACCACACTCGACCTTAACAAGCCTTCTAAGTTTGAGGGTCTCCACCTTAAGCATTGGAGGCAGAAGATGTTATTTTTTCTCACCAAAAAAAATTGGCTTCATTTTGCACCACTGTCAAACCAACTCTCCCTGAAGAGCCCACTATTGCATAGACCAAAGCTTCACAAACTTGGATTGAAAATGATTTTCTTGCTAATAATTATATTCTTAATGGATTGTTTGAAGACCTTTATGATTACTACTCTGATTATGGCACTGCTAAAGATTTATGGAGGCACTTCAGAAAAAATATGACACTAAGGAAGCTGGGGCTAAGAAATTTGTTGTTAGTCGTTATTTGAAATATCAGATGGTTTATGATAAATCTGTTGAAGCACAATCTCATGAATTACAAAAAATTGCTCATGATATTATTTCTAAAGGCATGGTTTTAGATGATCAATTTCAGGTTGTTGTCATCATTGATAAATTGCCACCAACCTGGAAAAATTTCAAGAACTCACTCCGCCACAAGACAAAAGAGTTCTTCCTGGAAAGCTTGATCACTCGACTTCGCATTGAGGAAGAGGCCAGGAAACAAGAATTGAAGGAGGAAATTCTGGTCGTGTTAAGCAACCAGAAGGCTACCAACTTCAACAGGAACCAGACTCTAGCTGTGTTGAAGCCAAATGGGAAGAACATGAAGATTTAGAACAAGAATCACAACAAGCACCTCAACAACAACACAAACAAGGTTCAGAATCAAAATCCCTCTCATCCTCAAAATAGGTACCAACCCCCCTCATGTGCTGCTTTTGATTCGAGATAGTTTGAATGCTATAACTGTCACAAGCTGGGCCATTTTGCCCGGAATTGCAGAAATAAGAAAAGCCCTGCTCCACAGGCAAATCTTGTTGAAGAGCAACTGATTGTAATGATATCAAAAATCAACTTTGTTGATGGATTCGAGGGGTGGTGGGTGGACATTGGCACTTCTCACCATGTTTGCTATGATCGTTCCCTTTTCAAGATCTATTTTGTGGCTGAGGAAAGGAAGGTGTTGTTGGGCAATTCACACTCAACTGATGTTGCTGGTACTGGAGAGGTGGAGCTGAGGTTCACCTCTGTAAAAACCATGATACTGAAAGATGTGATGCATGCTTTAGCGATAAGGAATAATTTGGTCTCAGGCTTTCTTCTCAACAAGGCTGGATTTACTCAAACCATTGGACCAGATATGTATACTCTTACTAAAAATGGGGTTTTTGGGGGAAAGGGATATGCTACTGATGGAATGTTTAAATTGAATGTTGATGCTATTAAAATGTCATAATTGAGTCACTTGATGCTGATTTTTATGAGAATAAATTTCCTTTAATCTTCGAAATAGTGGGGGAATCAATTCTTCTAAAATTTATGAACCTACTGTTAGATACCCCTTTATGGGAAAAACCGATTCCAGCAGTTTTGATCCATTGTGATAGCACAGTGTAATCTCTTTTGGAGCTATAAGAGTGGATCATATACGGTCTGAAGAAAACTTGGCTGATCATTTGACAAAAGGACTAGCACGAGAAAAGGTTTGGAAAACCTCGAAAGGGATGAGACTAAAGCCCGTAGAAAATTGAGTCTTTTGTGATAGCAACCCAACCTATAGACTAGAGATCCCAAGAAATAGGTTCAACGGGTAATAACAAGTCACAAGTGATATGAGTGAAGTCTTGCTAATTTTAATTTGGAATATTATTCCATGTCCATCCCTAAGAAGCATGACATCTTGAAGCGTTTTTAGGTTGAGATTTTTTTTCTCTTAGTAAGGTCTATACTCTATGTTGAGTGGGATATCTAACTATAGGAATATCCTTGATAGTCTTACCTATGTGAATGTGGAAGTGAGGCTGCTTCCTATGAAATCTTGGGCAAGTTTCTAGAGCGTTCACTATACTGGGATACAAGCACATGGCCATAATGTGCTGGCTTTTTGAACTTCACCTTAATAAAGTTATGTGTGTGGTGTTGTCAGAGATAGAATTCAAAACTATAAGTTACTCTAGTATAATCTGGATCACTAACACTATGTACATGTTCAAGTTGAGAAACACCTTTACTTATGCATAGCTTTATGATATGTTGCTTGATATACAGTTTTTAAATAAAAACAAGTAGGGGATTGTTGGAGCAGTTATGTTTTTATTTAAATATTTAAATATATATATGTTTTGTTTTACTACCAATATTATATACATAACGTTTTGCTTTATTACCAATATTAAAAGTTAATTGATTTTGGCTTAAGGAGTTATGCAATCAAATCGTTTCATTTGTATTTCTGGTTTGAATTTGAATTACGTTTTGATTGTCCCGTTGTGGTTTTTATCTTTTGTCTATTTAGATTTCTTACAGCTTTGCACCACTAATAACTCCTTTGATTGTAGACCGTTTTGCACCTCCATAAACTCTCTTGATTCCCTATGGTTTTGCATCTCTATAAACTCCCCTGATTTCATTTTACATCCCCCAACGTCTATTTCTTGATATACATATTAGTTAGGCGTATGGGAGAAAAAATACATGAAAGGAAAAAAGTTTTACATATATTGATTTAAAAAGCAACATATCGGAAAGGTGTAAGTTCGAAGGTTCTTCCGGTGTGCAAGGAAGAATCTTGTCAGAAGAAGAAGGTTCTGGGTTGTTTTATCCTAGGGACGACATGGTGTTTGTGAACTGCTTGCACACTTTGGGCAGAGCCGCGAAACATCTTAAAGAGAGCAACTTAGCGCGCGACTCATCCCAAGAATCATTCACCACTCAAGGCTTCTACATTTTTCGGGTAACTTCGTTGCTTTCTATTTCAGTTTACAACAATACTCAGGCTGTATAATTTGGTAAATCCACCACCACAAGCCGGATCCAAATTGTGAAGGTTTTTCTTTTCTTCCTTGTGTTTTCTGTTTAATCTGTGTGTTGTTTCCCGTTGAGATGAGAAGATAATTGTAATCTAGAACAGAATCCGAGATGCAATGCAATGCGAGATCGATGGATAGATGTGAAAGATTTGAGATAATTAAGGAGGATTAGGAAGAATGAATGCCAAAAATGACAGAAACAAGAAAGAAGAGAAGAGGAAAGGGAAGAGGAGGAAGAGAAGACAGGGCTGCTCTCCTTCAACCTGCGAAATCTGCCGACTGAAAGGATGAACGTGAACTCTAGTCTTTTGGTGTTTCATTTTGTTTAGGTGTAATAGGATTATATCATCTTATCAAGTTTGCTATTGTTAGATTAATTCAACGGCTCATATACAAGAGGTCCTCATAGATCCTCAAAAACAGGACCTTACGAGAGCAACTCTTGTTAACTTTTATCTTGTGATTAGTAAAATTGTTTAAGGGGTAGCATTCCATGATCCATCTTGCAAATAAGGCATATATTTTGTCTAGCTAGGTAAATTTTTTGAAAGAATATGTACCCTTATTAATCTCATTCTTTGTCATCCAATCACTTTATTAACTACGTCTTTTTTTATTCAACAATATATTTACACTATACAGTATGAGAATAAATTGGTACCGTACTCGTTATCCATGAGATTTGAAAGTAAAGACAAAGAGGCCAGCAGACCATAGTATCAACTACGTCTTTTGATTTCACATTTTTTGTGAAATACATGCACAATAACTTGACCCCTCTATCACCCACCTATATTTAATTTTAGACAAATAAGGTATATCCACATTTTGAGCGGTGGATTCTCTCTCCGTTTTCCTTATTTTTTGGTACGAAGGGATCAACAGTCATAAATACCGATCCATATAGGTAAACAGGTAAACAGACAGATTTATAGTAAAATTCTATAATTAAATACATTAAAAAAAATTATTTTTCTTTTTTAATTTCTTCCCAATGAAATTCAGATAAAATGATTGATGTATAGATACCTTTTACAGCATGTCATCTATATATAATCATCCAGCATGTTAAGAGCTAAGTTTGATGTTGCATGCTAAATATGGATAAAACTCAAATGATAACCACCGTTGGCTTCCTAAAAATGTTCCGCACCATCGAAAGAATGGCTGGCGTTGAGATTTTGATAGCTATCCCACACATTAATCGACCCTAGCTATAAAACGTCAAACACAATTATGTTGTATTTGTCACAACTACTCTAATATTCTCGGTCGATCTTCAACCTTTCTCTCACTAAAACGTAGAGAGGGAAAGAAGACCTTTCTCGATCGAAATCAAAGAAATTAGCATGGGTAATTGTGCTAGTGAACCAAAGACCAAGGGTGATGATGCTGCTGCAGCCCCAGTACCCGAGCCCAGGAAGGAGGAATCGGTTCAGGCCAAGGATGTGAATTCTGTGCAGCTGCAGGAAGAAAGCAAGGATGAACAAAATAACGATGGTGGTCATAACAAGCAACCCTCTCTTGGGGCCTTGCTCAAGGAGGTATACAGTAATAATTCTTTTAATTTCCTTAATTTAATTATAGGCCAATTAGGATGAATTTCCTATATAGTTATATGGAATATGGACGCAGAAATGCATGCATGTATTCGACGTATATATCACCATTTTATTTAGCGGCTTGCGTAGGTTTTGAGTCCTAATTAACTTTAAATTTCATTGTTTTGGACTTGTTAGACACATTTTTACATAATTTCCTATGTAGGTTTATAAGATTTGTATGCTTACAATTACAAATTAAGTTAAGTTTCCCTCACAAGTATTTCGTTCATTCCAATTTCATATTCCCACATCTCTTTTCGTAATTTTAATTATGGATGTACTTATTATTGATACATCCCTTAATCTATGAACTCAGGAAGAAGAGAAGACAGCCGAAGTTGCGGCAATGCTAGAAGAAGAGAAGATAGCTGAAGTTGCGACAAAGCTAGAAGAAGAGAAGACAGCTGAAGTTGTGGCAAAGCTAGAAGAAGCGGAAGAAAAGACAAAGACCACTGAGAAGAAAGAGGAGATAGCAGTTGAGCTCGAGAAAGCACCAGAAGCAGCAGCAGCAGCTGTAGTTACCCAAAAAGACAAGAAATCTGATATTGAGGAGATCAAGAAACCCCAAGAGGTGAAGGAGACAAAAGCAGAAGAGATCAAGGAGACAAAAGCAGAAGAGACCAAGGAAACAAACCCAGAAGAGATCAAGGAGACAAATCCTGAAGTGAAGGACCAAATTTGAAATTAAACCTGCTTATAAGGGAGTGACTGTGGGCTTGTAACTTGAACATTATATACAACATTGTGTTTCCAATTTATTGAAATGGATTATAAGGTTATAGGTTGTAATACTATCACTACAGCTAGTCATGGGTTAGAGTGATGGCTACAACCTTACCTCTTACCCTTCCCTTGTCAATCATTCTCACCTCATCAACTTTCTCCCTAATTTTAGGGTTACTTTTCTTGTACTTTGGATTTAAGGTGTGTCCTGACTATTAGGGCTTAAATCATGGAGTTGTTGTAGTTGTTACAAACAAGGATGGTATGTCTGTTGCCGGTCACCTTGGCTCTCTATAAGAGCTTCCTTACTTGTAAATCTCACACTATGGTCAGTATACAAATTCTGAAATTCAACACAAATGTTTTGAAGAGAATTTACTCTTGGGAATAGTAGTTGTCAAAGTCAGAGTCTCCTTTCTCTCTAAATAAGTGTGGATTGATATCAATGTACTAAATTTCGCTAACCCCAATTTAGAACACTATAATTGATAGTATATTGCGCGCGCGCGCACACACACACACATATATATATATATATATATATATATATGCTTGCGAGTTCGAAGCATTTTCCATTTTGGCCTATTTATGAAATGGTCCTAAAATTCAATAGCTTACTATCTGTATCACACCTCTCACCGACCAAGTCCCACCCCTAAACGCTGGTACACAGAGTCTTAGACCATGGCATACCAATTTTTCAGTAACCTTTTTTTTTTAAGAAATTAAACCTCGATAGCGATCTTTCAGCCTGGTTTGGTGGTTGGCGGGGAGGGAGGGAGGGAGAGAGAGAGAGAGAGAGGTGGCGTTGGGGTTGGGACGCATGTGGTTCCTTTGTGGCTAAACGATCTTCCCCGATCCCCCATTCTCAATCGTTTTTTTTTTTTTTTTTTAATTTTTAATTTTTAATTTTAATTTTATTACTAAAACGAATTTTAAGTTTTCTGTAAAATTTCAGTTTACTCAATTAATGAATATTGTAAACTAAAGACTAACGGAAGTGACTAAGATTGCTAACCTTTAACAACAGAGTGACCTAATTGGTTAAATTTCACAATAACCATTTTTAAGTACAAACGATATATTGCCACTTAGTGCTACGGTCTAGTGTTATTCCTCTTCATTTGTAAGTGAGAGATCTTAGGTACGATTATCGTCAAAGACGAATTTAAACTATATTATTGCTAGCTCATTGTGAGGTTTAACCCACTCCCGCCCTTTAGTTTAGATAATATTGTTTGTTTAAAAAAAAAAAAAAGTACAAACAATATATTTTACACTAAGAGGAGGAAAGAGTTTGGCCAAGCCACACAATGGACAACCTACTCTGGTTTCGAATCTCTTACAAGTGAAGAGGAATACTACCAGACCGTAGTACTGAACTATTGACAATAACCAAATAGATTTTAACCTAAAACATAGTGAAAACTTTTTTTTTTTTTAAGGGTTTTTATCAAAAATGGTATCTGGAATTGACACTCACCATCAAGATGGTTCCTGAAATTAAAAATCAATCAATGTAGTCTCTAAAAATAGGTGTTGCAAATCAATTTGGTTCATTCGTTACAGTTTTTTTAAGTGCTGATGTGGCACATAAATGGGTCTCATAAAGTCTTTTTTGTCTCACAAATGGTCCTTGAATTGACCCACAACATCAAAATGGTCCTTGAAATTGACCCGCGATATTAAAATGGTCTTTGAAATTGAAAATTGATCATTGTAGTCCCGCAAATAAGTGTCTCAAATCAATGTAGTCATTCCGTCACAATTATATCAAAAATTTTGTTATGTGCTGATGTGACACATAAATGGGTCACACAAGTTTAATTAAATTATATAAAAAAAAAATACAAATAGGCTTAATAATTTAATAGTTAATAAAAAAAATTAACCCAAAAACCCAATCCTGCAATCACCTTCGATCCCAGTCCATATTTCTATACCTCATTTGCTTTCTATTCTCTAAAAAAAAAAAAAATCAATACACCCATCTTTATACACTTTAGACCTGGCAATTTCTGACACGACCCGATAACCCGACACGACACGACACGAAATTAACAGGTGTTTGGGTCGACACGATAACGAATCGGGTCTTATCGGGTAACCCGATAAGCACCTGTTAAGATAACGGGTTGGGTCGGGTATACACGTGGGTAAACACGATACACGATAAGCAGAATATTATTTTTATAATTTTATAACCCTAAAAAAATACTGTAATAATTATATACATTAATTTTACAATTTTATACCCACTAAAAATTATAATAAATATATATATATATATATATATATTAAATTAACTATAAAATTTATAATAATTATAATAATTATATATACTATAATAATTATACCCCCAAAATATTAAGTCTATCTATACTAATTATATATATATATATATATATATATATATATATATATATAATTTTTTAAAAACTATAATAATTATTAATTAATAATTTAATATGCATGATCATGCATTGCATATTTGCATGATTTTGCATCCATTGAAATTTGATGCGTCAGGACTCATATGTGATTTGTTTCCATTCTCAAATTTCAATAATCAATTTCTTGCCATTGCCATTTGCCAACTTGCCGCCCTTTTTGAAAAAAAAAATGGAGGGAAAATGAAAATGTTAAGAAAAGTTGAAAATAAAACAAAAAAGTGAGGGAATTCAATTAGGGAAAGATGTTGGAGGGAAAAGTGAAAATGATAAGAAAAAGTTGAAAAGGAAACAAAAAAGAGAGGGAAAAATGAAAATTAATAGAAGTGGTGAATCTAAGTATAAATAAACTCTAAGTGTTAGTCAATCTATCGTTTTACGAATTCTCCAAAACTAATTTCAACGATCCAAACCGTCAAAATTGTTTGTATATGCTTGGATATCACATCAGCAAAAAATCACAAAAAAAAAACATTCAGAGATCAAGTAAACGGGACAAAGCTTTTCAACGGTTATAAATGAAAAATCACGATTTAACGGTTATTTTAACTCCGATTTTGATGATTTTTTATAACTACACTCCTTGACCCTATATGAATACAATGAATGAATTCGATATTCAATTTAAAATATTTACACAAGTGGATACCACAAAATCTTATGTTATACTTAATAAAAGTATAAATAAACTCTAAGTGTTAGTCAATCTATCGTTTTACGAATTCTCCAAAACTAATTTCAACGATCCAAACCGTCAAAATTGTTTGTATATGCTTGGAGATCACATCAGCAAAAAATCACAAAAAAAAAACATTCAGAGATCAAGTAACGGGACAAAGCTTTTCAACGGTTATAAACGAAAAATCACGATTTAACGGTTATTTTAACTCCGATTTTGATGATTTTTTATAACTACACTCCTTGACCCTATATGAATACAATGAATGAATTCGATCTTCAATTTAAAATATTTACACAAGTGGATACCACAAAATCTTATGTTATACTTAATAAAAGTATAAATAAACTCTAAGTGTTAGTCAATCTATCGTTTTACGAATTCTCCAAAACTAATTTCAACGATCCAAACCGTCAAAATTGTTTGTATATGCTTGGAGATCACATCAGCAAAAAATCACAAAAAAAAAACATTCAGAGATCAAGTAACGGGACAAAGCTTTTCAACGGTTATAAACGAAAAATCACGATTTAACGGTTATTTTAACTCCGATTTTGATGATTTTTTATAACTACACTCCTTGACCCTATATGAATACAATGAATGAATTCGATCTTCAATTTAAAATATTTACACAAGTGGATACCACAAAATCTTATGTTATACTTAATAAAAGTATAAATAAACTCTAAGCGTTAGTCAATCTATCGTTTTACGAATTCTCCAAAACTAATTTCAATGATCCAAACCGTCAAAATTGTTTGTATATGCTTGGAGATCACATCAGCAAAAAATCACAAAAAAAAAACATTCAGAGATCAAGTAACGGGACAAAGCTTTTCAACGGTTATAAATGAAAAATCACGATTTAACGGTTATTTTAACTCCGATTTTGATGATTTTTATAACTACACTCCTTGACCCTATATGAATACAATGAATGAATTCGATCTTCAATTTAAAATATTTACACAAGTGGATACCACAAAATCTTATGTTATACTTAATAAAAGTATAAATAAACTCTAAGTGTTAGTCAATCTATCGTTTTACGAATTCTCCAAAACTAATTTCAACGATCCAAACCGTCAAAATTGTTTGTATATGCTTGGAGATCACATCAGCAAAAAATCACAAAAAAAAAACATTCAGAGATCAAGTAACGGGACAAAGCTTTTCAACGGTTATAAACGAAAAATCACGATTTAACGGTTATTTTAACTCCGATTTTGATGATTTTTTATAACTACACTCCTTGACCCTATATGAATACAATGAATGAATTCGATCTTCAATTTAAAATATTTACACAAGTGGATACCACAAAATCTTATGTTATACTTAATAAAAGTATAAATAAACTCTAAGTGTTAGTCAATCTTAAAAACAAAAACTCTTTATCCTTGCACATTTAATATTTGTAATAGATTAGTAGTGTATGTATTATTTTTTTTATTAGGCTTTCATTTTCGAGTGTAGATATAGTACTTGAACGAGAAATGTTTTAATGTTTTCAAGTAATATTTATGTCGCAATGTGTGGTATGTGCAAATTTTTAAAAAAATATATTTTTTTCTTAACGGGTCATAACGGGTCATAACGGGTCGGGTCACTTTACCCGTTGGGTAAAGTGACACGACCTGTTAAGGACCCGTTAAGATAACGGGTGTGACACGACACGACCCGTTAAGATAACAGGTGTTACACGAAAACGACACGAACACGACAGACACGACCCGTTTGCCAGGTCTAATACACTTTGACACCCTTCACTGTATTGAACTTGGATCGAGATCACCTTTGGTGACGGCTTGACCCATTGGCAACGACTTCTGGGACATCACTGTTAACATTTAGGTGATCAACATCCTCACAACCTTAATCTTGGAGAGTTTGGTAGGTAGTTCCCTGGTGGTTTGGTGATGCCAAAAAAGGGCAGTCTCCCTTGAGATAATGAGGTTATAACCAATATGCGTCTATTATTGGTTGAAAAATATTTCCACAACCCCTCTTGGGCCTTAGTTAAGCCTTGTGCCTTTGAGAATTTATGGAAGGGATATCTTTTTGGAGTAGGCCCTAGCTACTAAAAGAAAAAAAAAATTTCATTGTGCAAAAAGGTATTTAGACAATTTTTTTAATTAATTATTAAACCTACATCAGCACATAACAAATTTTTTTACATAATAGTGGCGGAAGGATCATATTGATTTGCGACATCTATTTTCAAGGACCACATTGATTGATTTTCAATTTCATGGACCATATGGATGGTGTGGGTCAATTTCAAGGACCATCTTGATGGTGTGGTCAATTTTAGGAACCATTTGTGATAAAAACTGACACACTCCGACCCGGAATGTCCACTAGGACTCCAAATTGAGTTGTGTTGGCTGACATCTATAAGGTGACGAAGCCATAAAGTGTAATAATGTGGAAAATGTGAATAAATTTAAACCTAAAAGTGCCTAAATACAAGAGTGCACAGTGAGCGGGTATGAACCCATTTCACACGTGATGATAGAGTATAAGTACAATACAATAAAATAGGGTGAGAATTATACCATCGATGGTAATCATCTACACCAAGATTTGCCAATAATCCTCGTCGGTACAAAAACTCTACTACTAGAATCTGGAGGGGCGAAAAACAAGGGTGAGTGGGCCTAAAAATAAAATTTTAATAAAAACCTTTTGAAAACATTATAACCCCTCGCAGTAAAGCCTGTATAGTTTCCAGAAAATAATAATACTACATAAGTACGAAAATGAATGCAAAAGTGCAGTGAAAACAGAAGCATGCCATGCTACAATATCTTAGCAATAATAAATGTAAGTCTGGTGTGAAATCTCTCTAAACTAGCATAACAGTCGAAGTCACCTAATGTGACATGTACGATTGGACCTATTGCTCATAAATCTATGCTAGCACACGAGTCAGAGTCAACTAGTGCGACCTATACAACAGGCTGGGTGTAAATACGTACGCTCTAGTGCTATGATCACGTGATGACTAACGATAAATCACGGGTCACCTACGAGTCGGAATTGCCTAATGCAGTTTGTACGACAGGCTAACACCTACTTAGGTCCAAGGCGAGCATGCAGTGCGGGAGGTGAACATACATGTGAAAGCTGTGCCTTGGCCCGGGGCGGGAGCACTAACACTGGGGTCCAGCAATGATGAGCTCTAAATGAATATATGCATGCTCATATAATGCAACCACTTCAATCACATAATAACTTACTTGAACTTACCTGCGCCCCCGTAGGATCATTTGGCATAATCACAAATCTCATCATAATGCAATATTTAAATATAACACCTTTAAATCATGGCATGCTATGCATAACTCAGTTCAAAGCATTTGTGGAAACTATAAAGTTTATATAGATATACTATAAAAAGGAAAAGGACCCACTCACCTGAGGTCTGTGCTACAACTCCCTAACATGAATATTGAGGTGTCACAAATGATCGGCGCCTAGAACAATTATCAAATCACATCTCAGAATTCTTATCAATAGAACACGTAACTTACATATCTTATTCGGGAAGATCCGTACTTCGGATTCCCAATCCATAAGTTTCTAATATTCTCAAATATTATGTACTATAACGTATCAAAGTTTGCTGACAATCCAACGGTCGGATTGTTGATTCATTTATTAACCAAGTGGCGGCCCTTAACGGAAATATAACCAAACAACGGAAATTTCAGAAAACGAAGGGCATATTTGGGTTCGGCATATCGATGAACCCAAGGAAGGACCTTGGGTTTTTCCCTCATGTGCCGCCGCATCTGCCGCCGAGCATGGCGGTCGGCAGCCCCAACTCACCCGAAAATCCAACAACTCCAAAAATTCTCAAATTTTATAGGAATGAAGATCTCGATGAGAGAAATAACTTTCATATCTATGACTAAGGCCAATTTGGCCAAGAAAAACCTCAA
The DNA here is from genome assembly GCF_041283825.1 of Pyrus communis. Classification (NCBI taxonomy): domain Eukaryota; kingdom Viridiplantae; phylum Streptophyta; class Magnoliopsida; order Rosales; family Rosaceae; genus Pyrus; species Pyrus communis. Next base: position 1,719,749 of record NC_142572.1, read on the forward strand.
TTTCACCCAAACTCGTCATAACCCTAAATTTGGGGGTGCATTGATTCGACTCCTCCGGTGCTCCGCCACCTCTATGGTTGATTGGGGTTTATTCTTAGGTTCAAGGAGAGTCTAATGGTGGTAGAGATCGATAGAAATCAATTCACAAATGGTGATTCAAGGTCGAGACCTACCCGGACCCGTCGGTGGGTTTTCTCACCACATTGGGGCTAAAATTCGTTGGGTTTAGTTAGAATTAGGTGATGGGGTGTTGTGGTGAGTTTTGGTGGTGATGGAAGGTTGAAGAGGGCCAGAAATTGGACGGAAAACCATCGAAAAACTCCAAGGAAGTCGGGTCATCGCGCGGGTCAAGGGGAACCCAACCGATTCGCTCAATCTCCTTTTCCCTCATTTCCCTTCTTAGTCTCTCTTCCCATTGGTCACTCACTTTTCTCTCTTTTCCCGGTCGGGCAGTGCCCATCCTCCTTCCTCTCTTTTATCTTTCATCTCCACCGCCCAACTTTTCTTCCCTTTAATCTGGGCCACACAAGTGGCTTTCTAGATTTTGCTTCAAAAATCTAAAGCATTCCAGAAAATAATAAATTTACAATTTTTCCGTAGACTTCATTTGTTAATAACTCCTTCGTTATAACTCCAAATTATGTTTTGTTTGGGCCCACGCTTTCATAAAGACGAGTACTACTAGGATACGCCAAGAAAATGAACCTTACGTGACATGACAAGATGGTAAACAAAAGTCAACGTCTTTGCCTCGAAGGGCATTTTCGTAAATTCACATTTAAAAATTATAAAGACTATAATTTTTGGGGACAGGTCATTACAAAAAGCCATAAATCTTGTGGGGCCTATTTATGTACCACATTCGCATTTAACTAAATTTTAAACAGAATTGTGACGGAATGACCACATTGATTTGCGACACCTATTTTCAGGGACTACATTGATTGATTTTTAATTTCAGGGACCATTTTGATGATAAGGTTCAATTTCAGGGACCATTTGTGATAAAAACCTTTTTTAAAATAATAATAAAAATAAGATCGTACTATTCACACACCCATTTTTTCCTATACACACTCTTGTTAATTTTTGGTCCTTTATATTCTTCAATTCATTCAATCAAATGGTTGAAAATTAAGAAACCTTTATTAATTTTCTACGCATACAGTATTGTGGATTTTTTTTTTTTGGTAAATTGGAAACAGTATTCCAGGGTAAAAGCCAGCAAGGTACAAAGAGCAAAAAGCATAAGAGAGCCTAGTTACAAGATAATCACAAAGCAAAAAAAGACCCCCAAAACAACAGTTTTGAGCCCAGAAACATACAAACCAAAAAGAAAACCTTTACATTCCTGCAACCACCATCGCCACCAACACTCAACCAAGAAATAGCCACAAACCAAAAATCCAACCCGTCATTATATATCCAGCCAACCAAATCCGCAAAAGTGAAAGAGAATGCGACTCTAACAACATCCAAAGACCACCACAAAGATTGGCACAACAACTAGAAACCAAAGAAAGTTAGTGAGAGATAACCCACCAGATAACCCACCAGCAACAAATCTATCAAAGGCAACGAAGCCACCAAAGACAAATCCATGAGAGGTGGTGGTGCGAATACCCGAGCTGGAGCTCTACGCACTTCCCGGGAGAATCCCTTCAAAACGTGTTGATGGTCCAATGTTGCATATCCGAAAATACATGGAATCAATGACTATTGGAACCAAGTGGGAAGGGTAAGAAAAAGACGGAAGAAAAACATGGAGATTGATGGTGGGAAAAGAAAAAAAAAAGGACGGGAAAAGGAGATCGGAAGTGATGGCTGAGAAATTTGATTTTTAAAGCACATAGGGTTGGGGGAAAGGGCAGATCGGAGCAAAAGAAGTAGGAAAAATAAAAACTAAAAAAAGAAAAGGAAGCAAGGAAGAAGGACCACCGACCCTGGCCATAGCTAGGGCCGGCGATAGAGGCGAAACGGAAAAGTAGAACCAAGCTGTAACAACTCGTCTCGGGATTTATGAAACAAAAAGGGTATTTTTGTATTTTCACTAAGTTTGAGGATATTTTCCTTTGAAAAATGGTTTTTGGGTCTTAATTGGTGAGCCTAAGGGGCCCACCTCCTGATTTGTCCCTTGGTTCCCTTCCATTTTCTTTTATTTTTCTGAAAAGTTTCTTTCTCTCTTTTCTCTCATTCTCCCTCTGTGATCTTTCCCTTCTCCCTCTTTCGAAACCCTCTCACCCTCTGATCCACCCACATGCACACCCTTACCATTCACCTGCAACACCATCACCATCACCTTTGTGCTCTAAGAAAATGAAGAAAGAACTCCACAAACCCTTCTTTTCTTTTCGGCCGGTACTGTTCATCATCTTCTCCGTCGTGTTTCATATTTTTCCAATGTTGGTAAGCTTCTAAAAACCCTTGGGATGTGTTTTAGGGTTAGATCGAAACTTGTTTTAAGTTGTGTATACGTTTGAATCGCAGAAAATAGCTTGGAGTAGCTTTTCCAAATTTTCCGGCGAGCACCGCCCCTTTCGAGGCAATTTCCGGCCAAACCATTATGAGTTAGCTGCGTGCAAGGTATCAATCTCTTCGGCTCATTGAGCACTACAACTTTTCTTTTTGAATTACCCAATTTCGTTGAGTATCAAAGAAGTTATGAGCGTTTAAAGTTTGCCCAGAAATCGGCCAAAACCTTAGCCTAAAAATGGGTCAACCTGACCCATTAACCCAAGGTCCAACCCAATTACCCAAGCCCAAGTTTGAAATTCCAAACCCAGGCCTTTGGGCTGGATCATAAGCCCAACCCCTTTAAGACCCAACCTAGTTTCCTTTTATTTAATTTTTGTTTATTTTTATTTTCAAACCCAAAACCCCCAAGCCCAAAACTCAGGTCTAACTCGGATCCAAGCCCAGACCGATTGACCCGATCCGACCTGGACCTGTGACCCATTGACTTTGACCCGGTCTGACCGTTAAATCGATCATCGATCAGCGTTAACTTTGACTTTGACCGGTCAACGATCAACGTTGACTTTTTGGAAGTGGCATTTATTGAGTGCTTAGAAATAGAAAAAAGGCCTATTTCTGATGCCCACTTTTTGGTGGGTCGTTTTCCAAGCACGAATAGAACGATTGTGAAGGGGGTGCACAACCTAGAGAGATGGTTGTATCTCTTTGATGAATGTGGTATCGAGGTTCGGTTCATTTGGAAACCTCCTAGGCTAATTTCAACGTCCTGAACCCGTTTCCGAAGTTTGTTGTCCCAAATTAAGTCGTTTGAGTAAAGTTTGACTAAATGTACCTTTATGTGCTTAGGGGCAATTAATTGTGGCGTTTCCGTCTTCGCTAGTTGCGTGGCTTTTCGGCAGCTAAGTACTGTGAGTGGACCCCTTCTAAAAATGCATGTTTTGATAATAGAAATGCATACATGAAAAGCATGATTTGATGACTATGTTTTATAAAACGTTTTATGAGATAACATGCTTACTGAGGCTATTTTGAATTATTACTATTTTTCCTATAACCCGTGTTCTTATAAAATATCTGATGGATGACGATATGATATTTAAAACATGTTTAGAACACCTCTTTATAGTATAGATGATGGATGACTTTATACTATGAAGTTGCTTTTCAATATATGTATGTTCAATGGTTTTGTACCTACCTAGTGGTCCTTATTCTGCTACGGGACGTAGGGATAGATTCTGGTCCATCCTGGACTACGGTTTGGTGTTGGCATAGGGCCTGGAGTGTGTTTCCTCTGGCTATTAGCACAGGGATGAGGAGCTAGCATGGGGCCTAGAGTGTATTTTCCTCTGACTGTCTGCTCAGAGACAGGGAGCCGGCATGGGGCCTGGGGGTTTTCGGACATTCACTAGTGATTATTATATGTGCAATTTATGATTTGAGACATTCACTAGTGATTATTATATGTGCAATTTATGATTCGGAAAGCCTATGTTTATCATAATATATATGTGTTTCATCAAATATGGGGGTTAGTACGCTAATAACTGTTTTATTATATATATATATATATATATATATATATTAACTTGGTCCACTCATGTTTGTTTTGCGCCCCTTTCAGGACTTAGAATCGAGGCGTACAATCCTGGCATTAAGGCACTTCCGCATCGGCATTTTCGAGTCCTCTCGGCGTAGGACCCATTCTTTTATTCATTCAATTTTATATTATTTCTTTTAGTGTTCTAGTTAGTTGTATGCTCTGAACACATTTCTTAAATGCATATTCATTATTTTTTTATATTTATAAGCCTTATCTACCTCTTGTTTTCGGCATTTGCACTCAATAAATGGCTTTCGTCACCCTCGGGTATCGGCCAGCACGTGCCTATCTTGGTATTCGAGGAATATCGGGATCGGGGAGTGTCACAAGCTCACACACAAGCAAGGTTTTAAAAAACGCTATGCGTTAGTCGAGCAGCGAGTTAGGGCCTAATGCCTAGGCGACCAGGTGGGGTCTAGGCAAACTAGGCGGATTTAATTAAATATATTATATTTCGTGTAAATAATTGTCTATTTATACTTAAAATATATACGATTTCATCATAAACTACAAAATGGAATGACATATATATTATGAGGTATTGGAACATAATGAAAACATAGAGAACAAGTATATAATGTGCGTTCCTTTAAGTATTCAAAAAATCTCTTACAACTTATTGAAAAAATAAAATGCAAAATGAAAGTTATCTATTTTTTGTCTAAGTAAGTCGCAACGTAGGTAGGTGTCTAGGTGGGTCTGGGCGGGCTTGGTGGTCTAGGAGGGCTAGGCGGTCTAGGTGCCCTTTCTTAATTTTTAAATGCTTAGGTATTAATCAGGGCGGTGACCAACTGCCTAGCGCCTAGACGGGGCTTAGGTGGCGCTAGGTGGAGATTTTTAGAACAGTGTACACAGACAAGAAGAAACTCTCACAGTAGGGAAAGAAAACCTCTCACATGAGGGAGAGAAAGTCACTTCAGTATTGTGGATATTTTGATATCAAAAAGAAAAGAGGAATGATATTTGACAGATCAACACAGGCAGGTAATGATATCCAAAAGAGAAAAAAAAGGGAAAGACATCCAAGTAAGTAAACTACTACTTTCTGCCAATAAAGTACTGCATTTGAACCGCAAAATTTTAGGTCTTAGAAAGAAGAATGAATGTGGCCCTAAATTGGAGCCCTATATATACAAACACAAACATAACCCAAGCCCTAAGCCGTAATCTTATCAAAATCATATCCTATATTTCATCTCTTTCGTCTACATCTTGTTGTTGGCGTTGTAAAAATGGGGAACAGTATGGGACATTGTGGCTGCGCCGATGGGAAAGATGCAGTGAAGGAAGGTCCTACGCCATTGCCAAAGCAACGAGATCGTGTCGATGCCTCTTCGATGACCAAAGTGGAGGATGATGTCGTGGCGCTCGCAGGCCCTGATAAGTCTATTGGGACATTGCTCAAGGCGGTAAGCATTAACTTTTTACTTGTCTAGCAATTTCTTCTGTGATCTTATAATTTTGTTTCATACTGAGTTCTTCTTTTACTTGATATTGGTTTTGTTTATCCAAGATTCCATGTTTTAAATTAAGAAATTTTTTTTTTTTTTTTTTTATCAACACTTCTATGTGTTTCTTCCTTGCGTATATTAAGTGAGTTCAAATATTAAATTCGTTGTGGCCTCTCTGTGGCTTATCTTCTGCACCCAAATTTTTTAGGACCTCTGTAGCCTATCTTAGAGTTTGACACCTATCCACTGCTAAATTCATTTTTAAACATTGTTAACCCTCTAAAAAAGATTAAGAAAATGGCATCCACCTCCATCGCAAATTTGCAAGATTGTTAAAAGTGGAGTTAGTGTGAACAAGTGTCAAACTCTGAGAAAGGTTCCAAAGAATTTTGAGTGCAGAATATTTGAACACAATTTTAGCAGTCTTGCTATACCTTCTTATTATTATTATTATTTTTCACCTTTTTCACAATATAGAGGTTTATAAATTGCAATCTGCAAAACCTCAATTGTTATGAGAAATGATCTATCGTTGAAAAAAAAAAAAGAAAAAAAAGAAAAGAAGTGATCTATCCAACAACAGAAAAGATATAATCTCCACACGCTCTTGTTTATCTTCGTACTATTAATTTATTTAATTTAAAAAAATAAGTTAGTAGAGAAAAAGACAATTAGGATGCGAAAGTTACTTCTTATAATTCTTCTTTTTCTTATTTGTTTACTCATTCTCAGATATGGTATACTGTGTTTTATACATCCTCTTATTTAAAAGCGGTGTGCGGCATCATGTTTTATTCTAAAAGAAAGATGATAAGTAACTTGGAGGAATATGGTGATAGTATAGGTGGTGCCATGGTGGTGGTGGTGGCAGCCATGCTGATGACAAGTGGTGTGCTATTGATGGTGGCACATATGTTTTCACTTTTGTTAAAGTATAGAAATGATAAACTATTTAGATGAAATTTAAAATCAAAACTTAAGAGCTTTAAATTTCAAATTTTTTACCACATAGAATTTATTAATTATTTTATTTATGTATCCAAACAAGTGCATTTATAAATGTCAATTAGAAATTTTGACTTTGTCTATATTCTAAGTTTAATTATTTTTCTCTCCTCCTAATGGAAGGTACATGTTCTTATTGAATATTCACTAGTATTTTGTTATTTTTACTTTTTAGAGTCTATTGAAGCCATACATACTGAGGCTTTTGGTTATTATGTTTAATACAATGATTATAACCTATACAAAATTAGGTTAATATAGACGTTTTAGATTGGAACCTATAATTTAACATAGTGATTTGGCATCTGCAGATTGAAGAAATGAAACAAACCCATCGGGAAGGGCCATCTGAAGTTTTAAGTGAGTCAAAATAAGAAAAGCCAAAGAATGAGGAAAGAGGAGGTTCGTCACTAAATCAGGGTTTAGGGTAAAGTTTTTGAATCTGCAACCAACCACAGAAAAACGAAGAATAAATCCATATATCTGTCAAGAAAAGGAGAGACTTAGGGATTGCCTCTTATTCAATAATTTTGTCCTAAAAAATGGTGTATTTTGTTTAAGGTGGAAAAAGGTTTTGAATATTATGATCATGTCATTGTGTATCTAGCTAGGTTAATGAAGAGAATTCATCCAAATCAATTTCTCTTTTTCCTGATACAAGCACTCTTCTAGGATTTTTAAGTTCTCTCATACACTAGCGATACTCTTCATGATGGGGCGGGGATTTGAACTAATGCCAATTTGATGAAAATGCTCAAATAGTAAACAGATTAAAACAAAAGGACCAATTAGTCAGATTGCAAGCACATATATGCATGATACATTTTTTTTTTTTTTGAACAAATGATATTTGCTTTTACAGAGAATTGAACTTAATACCTCTCACTTACAAGTGAAGAAGAATATCACTAGACCATAGGATAAGTGTCCATATATCCATCACACATAAACATTGAAATCTAATCAAGCAACTCACTATTGACCAAAAAAATCACGATTGAACCCAAATTCTCTGCTAGTCGGGTGATCATCTAATACAAATACGTACAACTCAGACACATCAATTTGCCCAATATTGGTCTAAAATGGCTCTATATGTACCACATACGGAGTATATAAAATATACTAAGACATTAAGATAGTTTATATTGTTCTAAAGTATCTTCTCAATGTTGTAAGAGGTCTCAAGTTCAACTCATTCTCCCCATTAATAAGAAAGAGAGAAAAAAAACACCATGGTGTTGGTGAATCACACAATGGTGGCCCGTGGGAGGCTGAAATACTTTTGTGAGTCTTCCCGGCCCCCATAAAAGTAGATTGCCGTGGCAAAGCTAATAGTTGGTCTCCTTTTTTTTTTTTTTTTTTATTTTTAAAAACACCATCTAGCTATTTAGTGTGACAGTATTTCTCTCTTAACACTATATATACTTTTTCTAGATCCTTTATTAGGGGTTCATAATGTCCTATTCCTACACAGACACACCTAACTATACACATTATAAGGTATGAAAAGAAAATAAGAGTTTTTATTCTTTTTGTCATTTAATTCAACAACTACAAAATCTTGTCTATCAATGAATGAGATGGAAACTCAAAGATTGCCAATGCAAATAGAGTTTTAAACATGTACTTTAAAACTAAAAATGAATAAGAAAGTAAAAATAGATTAAATAATGAAATAAAGCCACGAAGAAGACGGTAAAAAAAACCTTGTTCACGGAGGAGCAGACAAATTTACAACCGAGAACAATGTGGTTGAGTAAGCTGGTGAAATCTCCGCATCCCTGGGGATGCTTGGAATTCTCTTTAAGAACCAAACGAATGATGATCATCAGTTCAGTTCTGTAAGCATCAGCAGCATTTCTCTATTATTAGTGAATAATGAGGATTCAGATTTCAGAGATAGTTAAAATAAGAGTACATAGAAGAAGAAACTGAAATGAAAGAATGATGAAGAGGCATTAGTAGATATTGTATTCCACATTCCACTGTTATTGCTATAGTACTGCAAAGTCAGATGAGACATACTAATGTCAGATTGATGAGCGATCTATTCACCCCTATGAAATGAGGATACCGACATCCTCTGTATTGGCTTAAGATACCGCCACATTGAGGTAAGTTTCTCTCCTATAATTTGGGATCTTAACAAAGAGGATAAGAATAACTTCTTGTGGCCACTTCACTCTAGGGTTGGCCACAGGCCGGGCTGGGCCCAATTTTGAAGGGACTGGACCGGACCTGAATTTAAAAGAAACAGGTCGAGCTAGGGCAGGTACAACAAATTTTAATACAGAAATCGGACCTAACCCAGTCAGTTTGAAACGGGCTGGTTTGGGCCTGGTCCACGGGTCCTTTTTTTTTTTTTTTCTTTTTTTTTTCTCTTCTTCTTCTTCTTCGTCGACCGAGTCGCACCAGATTAGGCGGTCACCAACCGAGTTTGGAGCCTCGCACCCATCGTCTTTTTCGATTTGCAACAAGCCATCTTCATCTTATTCGATTTGCAACAAGCCATCTCCATCTTCTCCGATATGCACGAAGTTATCTTCATCTTCTTTGGTTTGCAACAAGCCATCTTTGTGATGTCGTGAATCGTATGGTGGCTGCTGTGATGTCGACGCAGTCGATTCGAGGGGTGGGAGGGAGATAGAAAACACTAAAGTTCTCTAAGTCTAGGATGTCGTCGAGGACTCAAGGAGGACAATCAAGGTTGTTGGGCCATCATGGTGGTCACCAAGGCCCAGACTCGCGATGATGGTGACGTCGGGGTGGTGGAGGAGATGATTGACGGAGAGTTACAAAATGTAGGTGGAAGAATCGTGGAGGGGATGATGCACACGAGAGAGAATCGATCAAGGAATCGAGTGACAGACAGAGAGGAGACCTAGGGTAAAACTAATGGTTAATAAGGTATACGACGGTGATGGGGTGGTGATGGTTGCGACGGTAATGATGGGTGACGATGGTGGTGAATCGGTGGTGGACTATGTTCGGTGATGTCGGCAAGGAGAGATAGCAATGGGAAAAGATGAGTTGAGTGGGAAAAGAGTCTAGGACCGCTAAGTCACTCGGAGAAGAGAAACAAATCCCATCCAGATTCCATTCATTCCATTTTAGAAACGGGCCTAGCCGGGGCGTTGTGCTTCTATAGATTTGGACTCGCCCCGCCCCACAAATACCATTGCCCCGCCCCACCCCACCCTGCCCCATTTCTTCTTTAAAAAAAAAAAAAATTAAACCCAGCCCGTACCCAATCGGAACAGCGATTACCCGCCCCGACCCATGGTTCCTAGGATCCAAGCCAACTACACAAGCCTCATGGTTATAATTTGTCATTGGATTTTCTTTTATCTTTTTTCATTGGATTATTATCTTTAGTTCTTTTTGTTGGATAGAATCAAAACACCATAAGATGTTATAAATTATTCTCAATACGGTCTAATCCAAAATCCAAACGTGAAAATAAGCAATAAAAGCATAATTTTTTTATTACAGAAGACGTGCTACCGGAAAGCTCTCACACAGCATAACATAAAAAATAAAAAAATAAAAAAGATGAAGCGTCATGCACCTCTTCTGTAACCTATCGAGTGAAAACTCTAAAATCCCATATCTTCTAAGATATGAAGTATTTTTTTTTTGGTAAAAAAGATACGAAGTATTTTGATCAGTCATGAAAATATAAAGCTCAAAATTGTACACTAATGCAGTGAGCCTCAATGAAAAAACCTTCTCGAAGAGAATCACATAGGACAAAACATTAAGTAGGAAAAATAAATCAATTGTACCACATGTCTACGACTCTTCTATCAACATATCAGAGCATCCATCATGCCAGGCTTAATCTTTGAATTTGGATCCTTTTCGGATCTCTGTCTAGAGACTCAGGATTAGGAAATCTGAGTCCTTAGTTTGTGTGAATGAGAGATTGGAGCCCGTGGTTTGTAAGAGATGAGCCAGCGGAATGAGTTAATTTGAATGATTCGAATTGCATGATCTTTGGACTCTAAACAGTAATATTCGTCGAGGATATTTGTCCCTAATCTTTGACTACTAGAAGGACTAGTAGAAGATGGATAAATAAGCAGCCAAAGAAGGAGAGGCAGTTTATGGACTGGGCTTATGTAGTTGGGTTGGATCCTAGCAGCCCAGGATACAAAACGCAGCGTCGCGTTATATGCTAAAGCAATAGAAAGGGGAAAGAAAGAATAGCAGCTGGATCAAGCTTTGGTTCGCCCACAACTCCCAACTCCCGCAGCGCAGACTTGTCGTGGACTCGGTTTCCAGAGGTAAAACTCTATTTTCTTCTCCACCTGTTTCGAGATATCTTGGGACCAACCTCTAATTTTTGTTATAATTGTTAATCAGAACTGTTTTACTCTCTAATCCCCCCCCCCCCCCCACCCCAAAAATAATAATAATAATAAGAAAGTTAAATTAAACCTGTATTTGTTCATGCGAGATGTGGATGGATATGTGGAATTGTTTTGGGATTATAAGAATTGATAGGCTTTCAAGTGTTGGGTTATTTTGTTTCAGATTATTTTGGAGTAGTTCTCTGTTTAAACTTGCATATAAATAATTTAGTAATTAATTGAACTAATTTGTGTCTTTGATAGATCTAATGCTTGTAATTTGTAATTCAAAAACACCTGAATGGTCACCGGTGTTAGATTTGTTGCTATTTTGTTTAGTGATTTGCATCTTATTATGCAATTTTTCGACCCGGGTATTTGAGATATTTTTTGTGTGGGTTACTTGATGCAGTCAGGTCATTTGGAGGCTCCCCTGTACCGAGTCGTGTGACTTCTCAACTGATCTTTCTTCATTTGCCATGTGAGTGTTATTCTTTTGTTTTATTGTTAGAATCTGCTCAAAGTTTTGTATTCGGGTTTTATACGGCTTTGCTTTTGTTTTCCAATCTGAACAAGAGTCCAAATTGGTGTTTTGTTACGTTTTGTGAACTTCTTGTTTAAAACCGTTAAAAATGGTGCTCCATGGATTGAAAAATGTTAGATAAGCAAAAACCAGTGATTCAGTGAACTAGATAACCCGCTCTTTTGGTAAGGGACTGCAAAAGAGCTAAATATGTTGTACAATATCCATCAGATAGAGAGAAAGATTACCACTGTATATATTCCGTTGATCTTTTGATTTGTTACTCCATCAAGTTCATCCATCCAGTTAGCTTTGAAGTGGGTCTTCTATTGAGGACCTGGTTCTAAAGAATCTTCCGATTAGTTGTCAATTGAAACTGTGTTTTCTTCTGTTAGATGGTGATGATTGGTGAACAGGAGTTACTAACTTACTACTGACATTTTGTGTTAGCAACATGACAATACACAGAACTAGGCTCGGTGGCTAGCTAAGTTCTACCTCCTGCTTCTCTAACCTGTAGATATTTTTCCCTTAAAAAAGCAGATGGCTGCTCAAATGGTTTCATATTTTCTGTTATATTATTAAAGATGGGGTTGGAGAGCTTACTTTATCTTGTGACTCATGTAAGTAAAGAAATCATATTGCTGTATCTCACGATATCATTCTTCTAGTTCTAGTTGCTTGTCAGATGATGCTTGGTTTAGATTTCATTAACTAAGTTTTGGTGTAATATATGATGATATTGTGCCATAGCGGGCTTACTTTACTTTAACCAATTGAAAGATCACGTTCATTTTATTTATTTATTTATTTTATTTGTGGTATGTAATTATGTATGTATATGTATGTGGTTGTGTGAATATAATGAGTCCCTGTCTGTTGAGGAATCCCTCAAATAACCTTGTTTGGGGTTCACTAATTTGTTTTAATGATCCGAACTTTCTTCGTTCAAAGTTCATCCTCAAATGAAACAAATCTGAAACTGTAAGACATCTTTTTTCAGTAGATAGAATTAGACGAACAAGGTATTTGAAGGAAACACTGAAATGAAAGCCATACAATAATGATTTCAGATTTGAGTGATTTGTTGCAAGGATGATCTTTGAGAGAAGGCATGAAAACTTATTGTTTGAATCATTGAAATACAATGCTAAGTGGGCCCTACAGATGTGTTCCCTCTAATAAGCTTATTTGAGGGATCCCTCAGTTTAAGCTTCCTTTTTATGTACTAAGTTATTCAAAGAAGCCTTTGGCTCAATATGTTTACACGTAGGCAGAAGGGAGAAATAATTTGGATCCATACACATAATAGGGATTTTCTTTTCAGCTATTTGGCTTGACTGTGAAGTCACTTTATCGTAATCTTCTTGTGAGATACCCTTTTTGGTTGTTTTCTTCATTTTGGTTTTTTTGATTTGTATGGAGGATAAAAGATGTGGCATAGAAAATAAGAAATAGCAAACGATTTTACCATTAAGCATTACAACATGTTTACCACAGGATTAACTTGTAAGGATATAAGAACAGAAACAACTCACTCTTTTATATGACAAACACATATTCTAAGTTAGACTCTAGGTTATAATAATTAGTCCTTAGATTTTATGATTAATATCTCACGTGAGTAGCTAGGTAAATTACAAAAATACATGATCGTTGCAGAATTAGCAGAAAATCTTCTTTCCATAACAAAATGGTCAGTTCTGGATGTTCGTACTACTGGATCCTTCCCTTAATAGTTGGTTGGTATTTGTAGCTCAATTCCTTCTCTAGTGATTATACTATTATGTATTCTCCAATGCTCAATTGGTTTTGTGTGTAACACCTCTATTGTTGATTTAGTTTTGACATGTCCCTTTTTTATTTGTGTGTGCATGTACTGTACGTCTCTTCTTTATTTTCATAATATTTTTGGTAAAATCTTTATTTTCGTAATATTTTTGGTAAAACATATTTAGGGCGGACGACGAACCTGTTGATCAAAAGAAGTACCTTGAAGAGTCTTGCAAGCCGAAGTGTGTGAAACCGTTCCTCGAGTATCAGGTATTTCCCACATCCTAATGTTTTCCGGCTATGAAATGTCTTTCTCCATTGTTTCATTACTCTGACCAGGATAAGGGTTGCCCTTGAAGACCAGCATGGCATCTAATGTCTTGCTAGCTAGTAAGGCACATATCGAACACCAAAAACAGTTCGACAAATTTCTGAAAATAGAAAGTAAATTTTTTTCAAGATTCACGAGTTCAGCATAAACTCACGATGATAGGTGATGATAGTCAAACATGTAATATAATTTACAAACAAACACAGAAAGAGATTGAGTCATTCATATTTTAGTAGTTTGATTTCGTTGTTTAAGCAATTGGTCAGTGGTGGGTAGTCATGAGGAAACAAAAGGAAGGCAGAAATATTTCACCCTAAGTATATGGAATTAATAAGTAGAGATAGTTAAGATATAGAATATTGATTGTCAAACAGTCCACTGTAATTATTTTGTGGTTTTCTACCTTTTGTGCATTCTCTGCTACATGCCAGAGATGAACAAGAAAACATGTCTTTCCCAAAATGGTTGACCAACACGGAAGTTTGTGTCCCTTGCATTTGAATTAGTTTGCAAAGGGTGTGTAAAAATGGCAATTTCATACTTTGTTGTAGGCATGCGTTAAGAGGATCCAAGATGATGATAGCGGACACAAGCATTGTACTGGACAATATTTTGATTTCTGGTCTTGTATCGACAAATGTGTAAGTAGTAGTGTTGAATCGTCTTGAAACTCATTTAGTTACACCGTCTTGTTTGTTCACCTAAAGCCTAAAACTACAATTGCGCGGTGCAGGTTTCTCCAAAGCTCTTCCCGAAACTGAAGTGATGTGGTGTCCCTGAAGAGACAGAAGTACATGAAAGCAAAGAAATCTTCATAAATTATGCATGTACTAATGAGTTGTGGGATCAAAATGAAATAATCATTGACGACATGTTCGTATTTGCAGTAGCCATTGAAATCATATTAAGTGATGACATTGAGTCCTACTCTGTTGATGCATGCAAACAAAGACAAGATTGGCCTAAGTGGAAAAATGCAATCCTGGCAGAATTAAATTCCTTGGAAAGGCGAAATGTTTTTGGATAGGTAGTCCAAACCTTGCCTGGTGTAAACTCCATGGGTTACAAATGGGTATTCACAAGAAAGCGCAATGAGAAAGACGTACTCTCCTGTAATGGACACAATTACGTTCCGCCCTGTAATGGACACAATTACGTTCCGTTACTTAATAAGTTTGGTAGTTTTAGAAAAACTTGGTATGCGATTTCTGGATGTTATCACCGCATATCTATATAGAGAATTAGATACTGACATATATATGAAGGTCCAAGGACTTAAGTTGCCTGAAACGACCAACAAAGCATGAGCTATGCTCCCAATCAAATTAAGGCGATCATTATATGGGCTGAAACAATCTAGACAATTGTGGTATAATTGTCTTAGTGAGTATTTGATCAAATAAAGATGTACTAACAATGTCATTTGCCATTATGTGTTCATTAATAAATCAAATTCTGGATTCGTTATAGTGGTAGTATATGTTGATGATATGAACTTAGTTGGAACCCCTGAAGAGGTCAATAAAACTGCTAAATATCTGAAAAATGAATTTGAAATGAAAGACCTTGGGAAAACCAAATATTGCCTCAGCCTCCATATCGAGCATTGTGCTAATGAAATTTTGGTCCATCAATCAACTTACATTGAAAAAGTCCTGAAGCGATTTGGCATGGAAAAGGCTTATCCACTCAGCACGCCAATGGTCGTTCGTTCTCTGGACATTAAGAAAGATCTGTTTCATCCAAAAGAGGATGATGAAACGGTCATTGGTCTAGAAGTACCATATATGAGTGCAATTGGTGCTTTATTGTATTTAGCACAATGTACTAGACCAAATATAACTTTTTCAATCAACTTGTTAGCAAGGTACAGCTCTGCTCCAACAATTCATCATTGGAAGGGAGTCAAAGATGTCCTACGATACCTTCGTGGGACAATAAACATAGACCTCTTCAACTTAGAGAAATCCACTTGAAGCTTACTCACAAACTGGTTATGTGTTCACTCATGGAGGTACAACGATCTTATGGCGCTCAGCAAAGCAAACATTAGTTGCTACATCTTCCAATCACTCAGAAATACTTGCTTTACATGAAGCAAGTCGTGAATGTTCTTGGTTAAGATCAATGATCCATCACATCCGGAATTCATGTGGTCTACCTTCAAAGACAGACGCTCCAACTATCATTCATGAAGATAATGCAGCATGTGTTGCCCAAATGAAAGAAGAATTCATCAAGGGCGATAAAACTAAACACATATCTCCAAAGTTTTTCAGTGTACATGAGCTTCAGAAGGTTAAAGTTCTTAAAGTCAGACAAATCCGTTCCAATGAAAATCTGGCAGACTTATTCACCAAATCTTTAACAAAGTGCACGTTTTAGAAGCTAGTGCAGGGTATTGGGTTACGTCGGCTTACCAATCAATTAAATTTGAAGAATGAGGAAATAAGGGGAGATACATTTTAGGGGGGAGCATCCATGATACATGCCTGTTGGACTCTTTTTTCTTCGAATAGGATTTTTCTCACTGGGTTTTTCCTTTCAAGGTTTTAACGAGGCAACATAAACATACTTAACACTATATCAACAATCCAAGCAAAGTTGTATTATTTTTCCTTCGCTATGGTTTTTTCCCACTGAGTTTTTCTGAGCAAGGTTTTAACGAGGCAGCTAATGTTGATATGTGGGCATCCAAGGAGGAGTGTTATAAATTGTGGGAATGTATGCCCACATGCTAATAGTTATATTTTCACATGCCAATAGTGTTGTTGTTGTATGAAATTCTCCAAAAAAAGGCAATCGGTCATTCTTGTAAACATTCATGGATGTGGCTTTATATAAAAAGCACTCCATGTGTGATCAAAACACACAACAAAGGAAGAAGTGAAAGAAATAATATCAGTATCTCTCCCCTCCTCTCTTTACTTGCAATCCTTTGGTGTTATAGTTAAGAAACTAAATAGTGTGATACTTTGCACCTACTTTGCTCCTGTCCCTAGTAAAGGTTATCTCTCTAACTTTTGCCTATTTATAACAACTTCCAAATTATACAAAAGATAACAATACCTTCTGGAAGTGTTCATGATAAGCCAAATATGATTGCAAATTAAGGCAAATTGGTTCCATTAAAAAAGGAAAGGGATGATAAAAACAAATACAGTAACCATTATGGGAGAAAGCGAAACAAGCAATCAAATAATTTCAATACTTGTGAATATGAAACTATATATTATATTATATCATAATCAGAGCGGATATAGGGATCGATACAGATTGAGACCCTTATAAATATATTCAACACCGTAATAAAATAATATTTCGTGGTTTTTTCTCAAATCCGAAAAAATACCTAAATTTCATCTCCAAATCTACCACATTCGAACGGTTATCAATGATTATTGAATTTAACAGGTTAAATTGTCATCCCTATATTAAAGTCACCATTTATACAGTTGAACTTTGAAAAATATCTATTTACAAGCACAAAAGTACTAGATTTTAGAAGTATTGCAAATTGGCAGTTCTTTGAACAACACGAAAAAATCATAAACCAGCTCGAAGTTTAACGGGTCAGATGTTTTATTGAGTCAACCTATTAAATGTTTTTTTTTAAGTCCATGTCATTTATTTAAAATAGACAGTGATGAATCCAGAATTTTAACATCAATTGATTTCAATATAAAAGCTCCAAAAAAAAAATTAGATAAAAATAATGTTGAAAAAATAAACGAAAAACTACAACTTTTTATTCATAATCTTTATGCAAATAACATTATAAGCTAAAAGACTAAATTTATCCCCAACAAACTTTCATAATTTAGAAATTTATCATGATAATTTCATGTTCAGCGCCAAGGAAAGGGAGTCTGGTAGTGCACTGCTGGTGGTGGCCTTCGGTGAGTGGGTGGGGCGGGGATTGGGGGAAAAGCCATTTGGAATTTGAGTTAGGTAAAGTGAAGATGTGAAATGGGATTAGGTTGGAATTGGAGTCTGACTCGTTTGGCTTTTTTTATTTACATGCTTTAAACCTTTTGAATTAAAAATGCAGCTGCTACTAATTCCTGGTGTCTGACTCATTTGGCCTTTTTCTTATAATGCTTTGAACTTTTGAATTAAAAATGCTGCCGCTACTAAATGCTCTTTCATGTGGATTAGTAGGATTTTTCACGTTGCTAAGCTTTTTAAATTTGTTTTATGATTTGGTCAAGATGATGTTTTGATCAACTCATTTTTTAAAAAAAAAAGAATTTTTTTTCTTCTTTTTTCTTTGCAGAACGTGCCCTGAAATCGGCAGCCATGGTTGCTCTTTTTCTCCACCACAGCCCAAATTTGATTGGGTTTCAAAGGCTCTCGCAATCACTTATTTGAGCTTCCGGGTGGTGACCACTCCAGTCCTTGGCCTCTGAAGATACATTTAAAAAACTTGGATGCACAAAAAAATGCGTGAGCATGCTCTAGAATTGCAGATTGAATCTTAGTTAAAAAAAAATATGTTAAAGGATTTGATTAAATCGGATCAAATGATGGAACTTTAACAGAATAGTTGTTAAATGTTATAAAATAGATGATATGTGTACAGTAAAATATAAAATAAGACAAAATATTTATAAAGTTCGAAAAATGTACTTATATGTTTGAAACAGTAATAATTTTTTTTATTATCTGAACTAATAAGAATATAGATCTCACTTCTTTCCTTTGCATGTGATATTTTATTGCGTGTACAACGATATCAATTCACCTCCTTATATAAAGGTTTTTCATCCGACAATTACAAAAAGCAAACTAATCTTGTGTACAAAGTCTTCATGTAAACAGTAAAGACTTCAATAATCAGGCTTAAAGTCTTCATGTGCACAGTAATATTGCAATTATTAGCTTTCAATTTCTACATTGGACCATCCACCATGTTTTCAACGTTAAACATTAAAAACAATATAACTGGTATAAACAATATAACTGGGAATCATTGAAGAGGACATCATCATCCACCATCTCATCACCATTTTTTTTATTGTTGTTGGAATCATATTTGCAACCACAGTCCTCCTTGCTATTTAATATGATCACCAGTCTCGTCTAGACTACTGATCATCACCTTAATTAATTATGCTGTTCTCGTTTGTCAGTTCGAACTGTACTGATTATTTCAGTCAGATTGGATAAATAATCATCGGATGGTACAGAATAAATTAGTCAGGTGTTTGGTGAACGTCAGACTAATTACCGTATTATTTGTGTTTGGTACTTTTTTTTGTGTTTGGCACTTGTTAATAATATTTTTAACTTGATAATTCAAAAAAAAAAAAAACGAAAAGCAAATGAAAAACCATCAATTCTTTCGTCACCATCATCGTCTTCCTTTTCTTTCATCCACCACCCAATCAAATTTGCAGAAGCAAATCTCCAAATTATTGATCGGAGTTTGCTCACCTAGCAAGTAGAAAGTCCATGTCCATGCTTTACAAGGGAGTCACTGCAGACAAAAACGCAGGTGAAATAAAAAAACCCAGTTTTGAGTTTTTAATCCATTGAAACCAAAACCCAGATGAAATCTTTTCCAGTTTTGAGTTTAATCACCAAATGTGACATCCCACATCGCCCAGGGGGGGTGATCCTTAAATGTATATTCCCATCTCTACCTAGCACGAGGCCTTTTGGGAGCTCACTGGCTTCGGGTTCCATGGGAACTCCGAAGTTAAGCGAGTAGCGCGCGAGAGCAATCCCATGATGGGTGACCCACTGGGAAGTTGCTCGTGAGTTCCCAAAAACAAAACCGTGAGGGAATGGTAAGCCCAAAACGGACAATATCGTGCTACGGTGGTGGAGCGGGCCCGGGAAGTGATCCGCCCGGGCCGGGATGTGACAATTTGGTATCAGAGCCAATCCCTGACCGGAAGTGTGCCGACGAGGACGTCGGGCCCCTAAGGGGGGTGGATTGTGACATCCCACATCGCCCAGGGGGGGTGATCCTTAAATGTATATTCCCATCTCTACCTAGCACGAGGCCTTTTGGGAGCTCACTGGCTTCGGGTTCCATGGGAACTCCGAAGTTAAGCGAGTAGCGCGCGAGAGCACTCCCAGGATGGGTGACCCATCGGGAAGTTCTCGTGTGAGTTCCCAGAAACAAAACCGTGAGGGCGTGGTCAGGGCCCAAAGCGGACAATATCGTGCTACGGTGGTGGAGCGGGCCCGGGAAGTGGTCCGCCCCGGGGCGGGATGTGACACCAAACATGATCAAAATCAAATAACAATTAAACCAAAAACTTAGATAATGTCTCTCCACAACGAGAACAGCGTGACTTGGATTCGATTTGCCACCTCTGGTTTTCCGTTCAAAATCTGCTTGATGCTAATCGGAGGTGGGGATGGAGAAAGAGGGAGAGAAGGAATACCTTAGTTGAGAAGGAGTTCCTGATGTGAAGAAGCAGATGGCAAGATGGTTGGAGCAATTATTTTTGCTTTAGCGTGAAGTTCATGAACCCGATTAAATAATACCAAGGTATTGGACGGGATAAGCAAGCGGGCGTAAGGGGTATAAAAAATGGTGTGGCCGGATTAATAATCCGGTGCTTATTTAGTCCAAAACTCACCAAACACCTGTTTCGTATTATATAGTACAATCTGATGTCTTATACGGTGTGCCAAACGAGGCCTAAATGTTTAAAAAATAAAAAATGTCACTTAAACTTGCTTAGATTTCCGCTAAATCTATTCAGATCCACCTAGACATCCATCTAAATCACGACTCTTACTACAAATAGATCCTTACAACTAGAAATAAAGGTTCATTACGAATAAGTCCTTACAACTCGTGTTTTCTAGACAAAAACTGGCTTATATATAAATATTTAACAAAAATATTAAAATTCAAATAAACTGCCATACAAAAATATTTAAGTAATCTATTACAAATTATTTACAACTTATGCCACATCTCTGTTGAACTGTTTCTCTTTTATTTATTTATTTTTTATTTTTGGTCAAACATAGATTTTGTTAGATTGATGTTAGATTAGCCAATGACAGAGTTCGAATCTATGCTACTATGCAATAGCTCAACTCCTTTTTTACCACTGTGATAAAAAGGCACTCGCTTCTAAGCTGTTTCTCACTCACACTTGAATTTTGGCTCCAATCAAACAGTTAA
The DNA here is from genome assembly GCF_041283825.1 of Pyrus communis. Taxonomy (NCBI): domain Eukaryota; kingdom Viridiplantae; phylum Streptophyta; class Magnoliopsida; order Rosales; family Rosaceae; genus Pyrus; species Pyrus communis. The sequence continues at coordinate 1,740,418 of NC_142572.1, forward strand.
AAACAAACAAATAATGTAACTTTTTTTTTATAGTATTTGTTTTTTAATTTTCTAACAATCTAAAGCATTCCCATATTTAATAACTACATCATTTAGGATTGTTTAATGGACTCGTTTTACATATAAATTAATTTCCCTACTAAAATAACTTGTCTACTCCTTATTTTATATGCAAATAGGTAAGCTAAAATAACTTACGTACTGTCACTCAGTACTATGGTCTTGTGGTATTCTTCTTTACTTGGAAGTGAGAGGTCTTAGTGTGACGACCCGTCCTTACTTTTACAATTTTATTAATTTTAAAAGCGTGAACTGACGAAGATGCCCCTAGAGGCAAAGATTTTGACTTTCATTGACCATCGGTTAGACTCAATTACTTTCGTTGACCATCAGTTAGACTCATTCTTTTAGCGTATTTACGTTGTTCGCGACAATACGAACGTGTAGGCACTAGCGGAAGTGAATTTAGAGCTACGACGAAGATTTTATGGACTTATGAAGTTCAAGGACATTTGGTAAATTCATTATTTCAGATAATGTTCTTCATTATTTTATTAATTTTTCTATGTAAAATTTTCTGCATGGTGAGACCCACCCATGTAGGTTTCCTCTTCCTTGCGCCCGCGTGTCACTCATATTCCTCTACTTTCTCAGTTCTCTCATCCCTCACCTCTCTTTTCCCTAAGCTCCATCTCTCGTAAACCTTTCTCGGACCTATCTCCCTTTTCGTTCCTGGCGACACCTAAACACACACACCCACTCCTCGCGACGACACCACCACTATCACTACCGTGAGGGACCTTCTCCCTTTCTCTCCCCCTCGTCCATGCGAAGCACCTGGACACCCAGAGGCCACCCAAACCCTTCGACGAGCCCCATGGCTTTCGAGTGAAAACCCGGCCAACTTCGACCACCGCACGAGGTAATCGAGGTACGAAAACTCTTCTCCTTGTCCTTACTTTCATTTTGGTAGTCAGATCACCCCTTAAGGTGGCGAATCAATGTCGACCAGAGCTCGGGATGCTTCTGTCTTCTTCCCCAACGAGAAATGGGTCATGACGACCCAAATTCAACCTTTTGAGCCGGGCTTTCAAGCCTTAAGCCCTTTAACCTAAACCTAGGGCCTTTGGCCCTATAAATCTAGAAGCCCAGGTCTTTGGGCCGTATTGACTTGGGCCTCAAGCTTAAAGAACCTAGGCCCAGCCTACACAGCCTAAACCTAATCCGGCTTTTAGGTCGTGTAGGACTTGGGCCTTCAGCCCATGAACCTAAGCCCAAAATGAACTGGACCAACACAGGACTCGAGCTCAGATTCGACCTGGATCCGACCCAACCCAATTGGATCCCATAACCCCAGGTCGCGCGTGGGCTGCATATAAGGCTAAGCCTTGGCCAGTGCGTGGCGGCATGTGGCCGTCGGAGCCGCCACCTTACGGCGGCACATGAGGGAACTCGAGGTCCCTTATTAGGTTTCTCGACGTGCTGGACCCAAATATGCCTTTCATTTTCTGAAATTCGGTCGTTTTAAGAAAGTTTCTTAATTAGCCATACTTTGTATGAAAATGCATATTTATACCAGTACATTATATTTACCAAATGGTTTCGTTTCTAGGCGAAACACTACGTAATAACTCTTAATGCTATGAGGCAGGTTTTACTCGACGACATGATTTGTGAGTGGGTTTTTTCTTTGATATACATATTGGTCAGTTTCCTTATATACATTTATTAACAAATTTCCTATGTGATTGCAATAATTAATTTAACGTTCGTAAGAAATGCTTTATTGTTGGGAAATGATGAAAGAATCATATGGGATGCACATGTAAGCTTATAATTAAGGGGACGCCTTAAATATATTTATGATCATGTATAGTATTATAATGACTAGAATTATTGAATCATTATGGCATGATTATATTTATGTAGTTTGCTCATTATTGTTGCAACCCGGTGTTAGTGCTCGCACAAGGCTAGGGCCAGTCTTTCATGTGTATGTTCACATTTGCACCACATGCTCGTCTTGGATCCTAGTAGGTGCCAGTTATGTCGTATAGGTTGCAATAGGCAACTCCGACATCTTGTCGTACATGTTGCAATAGGCAACTCTAACTCGTATGTGACCGCGAATAACACCAGTCTTCACATGATTGTAGCACTAGAGTGTATATTATGATTACACCTAGTCATGTCGTACATGTTGCATTAGGCAACTCCGACTTGTGTGCTAGCATAGGTTGATGAACATCAATTTAGTCGTACAGGTCGCATTAGGCGACTCCGACTTGTATGCTAGAATAGATTGTTGAGCACTTGATTTTACTTATGCTACTGTTGAGATTTTATGTTTTGGCATATCTTTGGATTTACTATTGTTTTGCATTTGGTTTCATACTTATACGTAGTATGATTTTCTGGAAACTATACATGTTTTACGGCGAGGGGTTATAAAGTTTTCAAAAGGTTTTTACTAAAATTTTATTTCAAGCCTACTCACCTTTGTTTTTCACCCCTCCAGGTTTTAGTAGCTGAGCTTATGTATCGACGAGGATTATTGGCAAATCTTGGTATTGGAGATTACCTTGGATGGTATAATTCTCACCCTATCTTACTATACTGTACTTATGCTCTAACATCACATGTGAAATGGGTTCATTCCCATTCACCAGCGCACTCTTGTATTTAGGCACTTTTAGGTTTAAATTTGTACATATTTTCCACATTACTACACTTTATGGCTTCGTCACCTTCCAGGTGTCAACCAGCACAGCTCGATTTAGAGTACTAGTGGACATTCTGGGTTGGGGTGTGTTACTTAGGTTTAAATCTCGTGGATGACAAATTCTATACCAAATTAGGCTACCTATTGTGTGGCTTAGCCAAACTCCCCCTCCCCTGGGTGTAAAAAACATCAATGTTCTAAAATAAAAAATAAAAAAAAAAATAAAAAAAAAAGCTAACTTACCTACTCCTTATTATATATGCAAAAGGTAAGCTAAAATAACTTATCAACTCTTTATTTATAGGGAGTTCAATGAAAAAAGTTTTGGCTAAATTTATTTCAACCAAAAACCATCATATAACTTTATTTAATAAAAATGGCTTACACCTTAATGAAAATGACTTAAATTTTAATAAAAATGACAAAGGTTTAATAATAAAAATAAAATAGAAAAGTAATTAAAAACTAATGCATAGGACCTCGCGCATCCATCACACACACTATTTCTGAAACTGAACAATATTTCTAAAAACTGGACACTAATTATTTTTGAAACTAAACACGAGTACTACATTATTTCTGAAATTGAACATGAGTACTACATTATTTCTGAAATTGAACATGAACACTATTTCTGAAATTGAATACAGATTAGTGTGCATTGACTATTTCTTAAACTGAATATGGTACCTTTTCTTTTATCTGAAATTGAATAGGAAGTCTAACGACCATTCTTCTATCTCTCTTCTTTAATTTTCTCAACACTTTCTCACATTCCAAACACCTTTTCTTCTTCTGGCATCACAAAGGCATAGATCCTATGAGGATATGATTGAGAAGGCCTTGAGGATCGAACAGACGAGATGAGACAATCTTAACCAGGGTCAACCTTAGAGTTAGAACCAGTCTCGGAGTCAAAACTGACCTTGGAATCAGAATAAGAGGGATCGAGGATTCCGATCCGTGAGTATGAGGGAGACTTCTACTTCTTCTAATTCCTTTGGCCCTAGACGCTATCATTCGTTCAAACGACATGGTCAAGGTTCGGGATCATCTAGTGACGGCTCAGGCAGTGAGTCAACGAGGCGATCTTTCAGCCACTTTGATTCAGGCGCAGCTAGACCGAATGTGTGTTACAGGTGCAGCGGCATTGGACACATTGCCCGAGATTGCGGTACTCCACCTTCATCTGTTAATTATGCTGCTGATTCGGGTTACAATGAGAGTAATAACCTGAATATTAGTTATGGTGGGAGCAATAATACTCAGGGTTATGGCAGTACGTAGAACTATAGCAGCAGTGGTGGCTAGAGTACCCAGTTTTTTGCCCAGCAACAACCACAGCATTCCGGAGTAGCTTCAGGTAGCCATGCTCGGGGGAATAGAGCATGCCGTAACAACCACGTTCTTAGGACTTAAGGTAGCAGTAATAGTGGAGTAGGACGTCAGGTTCATGGATGTATCAACGCCATGACTCAGCAGAAGGCGGAGCAAGACCCTAAAGTCATTATTTGTACGTTACTTATGTGTGGTAATTGGGCTAGAGTTTTGATTAATCCGGGTGCCACTTATTCATTTGCATCTCCATTATTTGCATGGGTTGTAAACTCACAACCTACACCTTTCGGTTTTGATATGCTCTTGGAGACTAATTTAATTCCCTTCAAACTTGCGGAGTTCGATGTCGTCTTGGGAATAGATTGGCTATCCAGGCACCATGCTTATGTCGAATGTAGGGAGAAATTTGTGACATTCAATCAACTTACTCGACCGTCGATCAAGTTTCAGGGTGAGCGATGAATCTTTCCAAATAGTATCATTTCTACCATCCAGGCGACTACGCTATTGCAGAAGGGATATGTGGGGTTCTTAGCCCACGTAGTCACGAGGGATGAACCTTCTTTGGTGCCAAAGATGTATCCGTTATGAATAAATTCACCGATGTGTTTCCTGAGGATTTGCCAGGGTTACCACTTACAAGGGAAATCAAACTATTGATTTACTTTTTAGTAATAACCCTATTTCCTTGGCACCAACGGAGTTGAGAGAATTGAAAATTCAACTTCAGGAGCTCGTGGATAAAGGTTACATGCAACCCAGCATGTCTCCCTAGGGCACTTCTGTTTTATTTGTCAGAAAGAATGATAGGTCGATGAGACTTTGCATTAACCATAGGCAACTGAATCGAGTGACGGTGAAGAATTGTTATCCTTTGCCTCAAATTGATGATCTATATGACTAGCTGAAAGGTGTTGAAGTATTTTCTAAGATCGATATTCGTTCGGTTTAGCATCAGCTACTGATCTAAGATGAAGATGTGCTGAAGGTTGCCTTCCGCACTAGGTATAGACACTATGAGTTCCGTGTCATGCCTTTTGGGTTAACAAATGCACCTATAACATTCATAGATTTGATGAACAGAGTTTTCAGATCGTATCTGGATCGGTTTATGATTGTGTTCATTGATGACATCTTGATTTATTCCAAAAGTAATGCTGAGCACATGAAGCATTTAAGGTTGGTGTTGGAGAGGTTGAGAAATCATCAGTTGTATGCCAAGTTCAGTAAATGTCAATTTTGGCTAAACCAGATCAGTTTCCTCAAACATATGATCTCTGCTGAGGGCATTAGTGTGGACCCTCAGAAGGTTTTGGCAGCATCTTACTCAAGCTCCCGTCCTTGCTCTTCCAGACGATTGACGGTGAGTTCGAGATTTACACTGATGCGTCCTTGTCAGGATTAGGGTGTGTACTGATGTAGCATAGGAAAGTCATTGTATATTCTTCTAGATAGCTCAAGAATCACGAGAGAAACCACACTATCTGTCCATTCTATTACTGGTTTGGGATGAAACAGGATATGGCAGATTATGTGAGGATATGCATTATTTGCTAGCAAGTGAAGGCAAAGAGACAAAGACTTGAGGGGCTAATGCAGAATCTCCCGATACTAGCATGGAAGTGGGAAGACATCACCATGGATTTTGTGTATGGTTTACCGATGATGCAGTCAGGATTTGATAGCATTTGGGTGATTATGGATTGACTCACCAAGACCGCTCATTTCTTGCCTGTTCAACATACCTACTCACTAGAAAAGTTGGCAAGGTTGTTCATTGATAATATTGTCAAGCTTCATGATGTGCCCATCACTATCGTTTCGGATAGAGATCTAAAATTCATCTCCAAGTTTTGGAAAGCTTTTAATGCCACCATGGATACTCAATTAATGTATAGCATTGCTTATCATCCACAGACTGATGATCAATCTGAGAGGACGATTCAGACTTTGGATGACATGTTGAGAGTGTTTATTCTCCAATGGAAGGGCAGCTGGGATAACTATTTGCCGTTGGTCGAGTTCGCCTACAACAACATCTATCACTCTAATATCGGCATGACACATTTTGAGGCACTATATGGGAAGACGTGCTAGACACCGTTGAGTTGGACAGACGTCGACGAATGGGTGTTAGTGGGGTCGAAAATTGTTGACACAACTAATACTAACATCCAGCTGATGAAGAGGAACCTGAAGGCAACACAAGACCGATAAAAGAGCATTGCGGACCAACATTCTAAGGACTGTGAGCATAAGATTGGTGACTTAGTTTTCTTGAAGTTGTCTCCCTTGAAGGGTGTGGTTTGATTTGGTAAGCGAGGGAAGTTAAGCACTCGATATGTTGGTCTCTACCATATTACGGAGAGGATTGGTACATTTGCCTATAGATTAGAGCTACAACCAGAATTGGCTCAGATTCACAACGTTTTTCATGTTTGTTTCGAAAGTATGTGCCGGATCCTTCGCATGTTATTTAACCGGAACCACTAGAAGTGAATTAGGATGCAAGTTATGTGAAGACACCAATGGTGAACGTCTATTGGTAGGAGAAGATTATGAGGAATAATGTCATCCCGTTAGTAAAAGTGATGTGGAGAAACCATGCCGTCGAGGAAGCGACATGGGAAACGGAGGATTTGATAAGGAACCAGTACCCATACCTTTTTAGTTGAGTTATAATTTCGAGTACGAAATTGTTTTAAAGGGGGTAGATTGTAAAACCTCTCCCCAAATTCTTTGTAATTTTGTACCAAATGTTCATGAAATGACAATTTTACACCCGGAATCCTACCCCTATCCAGATCCCTTTTCAGATTTCTCTCATCTCTCTACCTACCACGTGGCAGCCCACTAACTCATTCCTATCTCTCTCTCATTTCCCCAAGTCAACACTCTCATTTCTCTCTCTCAGCTCAACACACACTCACACTCTCTCGAACCCTCTCCCTTTCCTTTTCCCGACGACACCCAACCATCCATCGACCTCACCACCACCACCTTCACAAGACCTCTCATCTCTCTTCATCGTCCATGTGAAGCTCCAAGGCACCTAGAGGATACCCAACCTAGGTCTGACGAGCCTGCAAGTTTCGAGCAACGATCTAGCCACCTCCGGCCACCATTTGACATTATCAAGGTACGAAATCCTTTCCCCTCATCCGTACCTTCTTTTTGGTTGTTAGATCCTAGGGTTTAGTAGTCAAACGACGACGATCGGAGCTCGGAAGGCTCCAACCTTTTTTGCCCAGTGAGAAACGGGCAGACTAGGCCCAACCTTAGGAGTCCAAGACCTTTATATGCAACCCAGGGCCCTTGGCCCGTTGAACCCAAAACTTTTTTCCTTTGGGCCGGAATAAAAGCCCAAGCCCATTGACCCAAGCCCAAACCCGGATCCGGCCTAACCCAATCGAATCCCAACAACCCAGGCCGTGCATGGGCATGTGTGTAAACGCACGTGTACAGCTGCCGGTGCTGGCACGTGGAGCACACATGCCACTGTACACAAGACGACGCTGGTGACTTTTTCGGCCAACTTTCCAGCGACCCACAACAATGCTTGGCCCCTAGAGCTGCCACCTTGTGGCAACGTGTAAAGGCGCGTGCGGTGACAAGTGAGGTACCCGAGGTCCCCATTTATGTTTTTCGACGTCTTGAATCCGTTTATGATGTCCATTTTCGAAATTCAATGGTTTAAGTATAGTTTTGTTAATTGGACCCTTTTTGTGCTTAGGTGTGATTATTAGCGACGATTTCGTTCCTTCTATTTCACACAGCTCTTCAACGACGGAGTATCTGTGAGTGGACCCCTTCTAAAATGCATGATTTTACTATTAGAAATGCATATATGAAAAGTATTGATTTAATGGTTACGTTTTATGAGTAAACTAAATTTACATTTTATTACTGAGAATATTTTGGGATACCATGCTTTATTGATTTTCATGTTCTTTGTAGTATATATGATGGATGACTATATACAATAAAGATGTTTTGAGATATGATGTTTGAGCTACTGAGCTCGGATGGTGTGTATATATATATATATATATATATATATATATATATATATATATATTATGTTTGGAAACATTATGTTTAATGTTTTGTGCTCATCTAGTGGTCACTGTTCTACCTACGAGCGATGATACTTATATTGACCTACGAGTTGGCTTCTGTAAGAGCCTACGAGCGATGATACTTATATTGACCTATGAGTTGGGTGTTGTAGGAGCCTACGGGTGATTGATACTTGTGAAGAAAGTTTTCTGAAGGAAGAACTCTATATGCCTTCAGGCGATACTGATACCACTAGTTAGCACACTATATATGATTTATGTTTTACGAAAGTTTTATGGCATGCTAGGGTTTCAAAAAACCTAACACATATTATGCTATTAGTTTTCATAAAACTTTGGGGGTCAGTATGTTGTTGTATAACTATTTCCGTAGTACTTATATATCAACTTGATTCACTCATGTTTGTTTTGCACCCTCTCAGGACTTAGGAACGAGGCATACAATCTAAGCTACGAGGCATTCCCCTACCAATGACATTGTGTCATCCTTTCTACTTTGACATCATTGTAATAGCACATTCCACTTGTATTCTGAATTAGCTATACGCTTTTAACATGTCATGCATTATCACTATCATTTTCATTATTGGCAGTTGAATTTTTTTTTTATATTTCGGAAAGTTTGTGTTTCGAATAATACTTTGCGTAGTTACGCATGAAATTTATATGCCTGTTTCACATGTTCTCGGCATACGCATTCATTAAATGGCTTGCGTCACCCTCAGGTATCGGCCAACACATGGTCATCCTACTGTTCTCCGGACATCGGGATTGGGACATGTCACATGTTCATGTCAGGATATCTCTACATGAACTCATGTGTCAGCATGTGTCGATGAGCACTTGATGTCATATGTTTATTTCTAAGAGATTTTGTGATTACTAGAAGTTAGATGCTTATTTATGAATTTTATGACATATTGAATTCTTGAGTTATTGCAGGTTACAGTAAGTATTTTCATACCATACGTAGTATGTATATTTTAGAAACTATACTGATTTTACGGCGAGGGGTTATTATGTTTTCAAAAAAAAATTTACAAATCTTATTTTTAGGCCCACTCACCCTTGTTTTTCACCCCTCCAGGTTTTAGTAGCTGAGCCTTCATCTCGATGAGGATTCTTGGTAAATCTTGGTATAGGAGGTTACCTTCGATGGTATAATTCTCAATCCATTATGTTGTACTTTACATATGCTCTGACATCACGTGTAGAATGGGTTCATTCCTACTTACTAGCTCACTCTTACATTTAAGCACATTTAGGTTTAAATTTACTCACTTTTCCACATCGCTACACTTTATGGCTTTGTCATCCTCCTGGTGACGGCCAGCACAACTTGATTCGGAGTCTAAGTGGACATTCCGGGTCGGGGTGTGCAGTACGTAACGTATAACAATAAAATGAAATTGAGGTTTTACCATAAAATTGATTGGCAACTTAATGTTTTACAATGACATATATAGTTAATCTACCATAAAATTGGGTGAATATTTTAATTATCTTGAATTTATCTTGCAAAATAATGGAGAATTAGATGGAGATATCAACCATAGAGTACAAGCTGGATGGATGAAATGAAAGAGTGCATCAGGTGTTGAGTGATCAAAAAGCAACACGTGCAAAAAATGATAGTAACAGAGATAAGAATTCTTCGTTGGATGTATGAGCACACGAGAAAGGATATGAAGAAGAATGAAGATATCTAAGGTAAAGTATGAGTGACCGCAATTGAAGTTAAGATGAGAGAAAATTGGTTAAGATGGTTTATTACGTGAATTGAAGACCTACAATTGCTCGGTTAAAAGATGCAACTATGAGACGAAGGCTCAGAGTAAAAGGAGTAGAGGAAGACGTTGAAAGAGACTATAAAAAAAATATAGAGTACTTGGAGCTAACGGAAGACTTGGCAAAAAACTGAGTGCAGTGGTGTTTTAGGATTCATACAGCCGACCCCATTTAGTGGAGTAAGACTTTGTTGTTATTGTATATAATCATCTAAACCTAATACATGAAGTAATAGAAAATGCATATCTGGTAATGTGAGAGCACGTGGACTGTTAGGCTCAGCACATTGTTTAGTGTGCCTTGATACCAAAAAAAAAAAGGGTTCCATCATAAACCAAGTCACAATTTTTGGAGAGTAATCCAACTCTTTATAATGAAGCATGTGAGAGGTCTATTCATTCCTTGATGAGAGATTCACATAAATCGACTGCTTTGAAGAAGAATAATACAAAAAAGCCTCTGTTTGGTATGAAGGATTGGATTGGAATAGATCAATACCTATTTTCAAGTTATGTTGAAAGAAGAAAATGAAAATTTTGGTCTAATCCCCTTAAAATGAAAAATCATCCTCCCATAATTTTTTTTAGAGGTTTACCAAAGAACAATAGATAATCTACCTAAATTGATCTAAACTAGGGGGTGTGTTTGGTTATGTTCGGTTTTTTGCCTAAACCGAAAACCAAATTTAAGTCACTGTTCGTTGGTTCGATTCAGTAGTGGTTGAAGAGGAAGACTATATCTACCAAGGCAACTTACCACTTTGTCATTTTCTTCTTCCTTCAAAATAACTTAAATTAAAGAGTTCTTCATTCCAATCTCGAAGACGATGATGTATAGAGTATATATATACCAAGCTTTTTTTATTAATGGAGAGGGAAGATTTCGAAATCATAAAAACCTGTCTAATTAATCTTGGAAAGAAAATATTATTGGTCATTCTCAGAAAACAAAAGTAAAAGAGTAATGCTACACTTACAATATTTTTGTATTATCATTTGTACCATCTCACTAATAGAGGTAAGGCCTACCATCACATATGAATCTCATCTTTGTTGGAGAGATGATATATATATATATATATATATATATATAATAGATAATATTTCTTTCTTAATAGTACTATAATTACTTTGGGCAGAGTTCCATACTCCTGAATGGAAACGAACAATTTGTTCAAGAGATCCGGAAGAAATTGACTGTTTGAGGATACCATAACCAATGTCAGACGCATCGGTTTCAACTATCTTAAATGAGTTGGGCGTTGGAATGCCAAGACAGGGCAAAGCTTAACATGTAATTTGATCTGTTTGACAATAGAAGTATGAATGATAGACCATGTTGGAGGATTATTTTTGAGTCGATCAAATAGTGGTTTACATTACTGACGCAGATGAGGATAAAATTCAGAAACAAAATTCAAAGAACCAAGAAATCGCTGGAGTTGAGTTTTATCAGTAATTTGATCTGGAAATTTGTCAACAAATTGGATGACTCAATTAATAGGTCGAATGGTAGATTTATGGATATTGTATCCTAAAAATCTAATGTTAGTTTGAAACAATTTGATTTTAGATGCAGAGACAACTAATCCATTGGATTAATTATTCTAGCAAACAAATGCGATCATACTCTAAACGACTTTAGATGGTACAAGGATGTATTCATGTCTAGAGTCATGCTCAGAGAAGACAGTGACCAACCATTTTGGAAAGAAAAATTTATAAATGGATTACCAAATCTTTTTGCACATCAAATTAGAAATGTCTTAGTAATTGAGGAAGGTATCATACCATATTATACCCTTACTTATGGAAATATAATTAATATTATCCAGAAGGAATGCTTGAAAATGTGCATCGATATGAAAATTTCAAAACAAGTTAATAAAGACAAATCCATCGCTAAGTATGAGCTAGGAACATTCTGTGAACAATACGAATTACCTCCTATTGCTCCCTCCAACAAAAAGAGAAATTCTCAAGTCTATCACAAGTACTCCAATAAGTACTCAGGTAGACAATACCCCAAATACAATAAATAAAAATCCAAAAATAAACATTTTGAAACAAATAAATTTTATGAAAAACCCAAAACCAACAAGTGGAAGAGGAAACCCTCTAGAAAAATCCACTCCAGAAACCCAAAACAAAAAGGAAATTGTTACAAATGTGGCAAATTTGGTCATTACGCCAATGAATGCCGTGTTAAGAAAACAATTAACCAATTGAAGATCTCTGAGGAAGAGAAACTTCAATTAATCCAAGTCTTATATCTTCAGGACACAGACCATAGTCAATCAGAAGATGATTTAGAATTATCCTCTTCTGATAATAGTTCCTCAACCAATATTTCATCTCCCAACATCAAGCTGGGATGTACCGATGCTTGCTATAATAAAATTTCAGTCTTAAATAAACAAGAAGATCTTCTTATAAAACTAATAAGTAAAGTTGATGACCCTGAACTTAAATCTTTATATCTTAAGAAATTAAAGAAATTAGTTTCTTTAGATGAATTTGGCACTAGCCAACCTTAACCAACTCCAAAAATCTCTCTTAGCACAACCTTGGAAAGGTTTAATAAGACTAAGAAAGAGATCACAATCAAGGACCTTCAGCATGAAGTTAATAAAATCAAAGACGAAATTAGGTTTCTAAAGTCAGAAATTCTAGAAATTCGTACACATCTCAGTACAGTCGAAACCCAAACACTCAATGATGAAGAACAAAATAGTTCTTCAGATCAACACTCAGATACTCATTTGAGTAAAAAGTCCACACAAGAATTAGTCTTAGGTCTTTTAGACAAGACAAGAATCTAGAAATGGTATTCTAAAATCAAAATAATAATTCATGATTTTCATTTTGAAACCATTGCTTTGATGGATTCGGGCGCAGACTTGAATTGTATTCAAAAAGGGTTAATTCCTACCAAGTATTTTCATAAGTCAAACGAAATATTTAGTGCTGCAAACCAATCCCCAATGCAATTAAATTTTGAAATTCCAAAAGCGCATGTTTGCCAAATGATATTTGTTTTAAAACCTCATTTGTTTTAATGAAAAACATTTATGATCCAGTCATTTTAGGTCTCCCTTTTATGGCACTCATATATCCTTTTAAGGTTCATCACAATAGGATCACCACCCAAGTCTTAGGACAAAAAGTCACCTTTGAGTTCTGTAAGGAAACAGGTCTCAAAAATCTAAAACATCTTTAGAAGGATAGCATATCACAATCCATCAATTTAATCACTCATAAAACACAACAAATTAATTTCTTACAAGAAGAAATTAATCACAAAAGAATTTAAGAACAGTTAACAAATAAATCTTTGTTAGAAGCTATTAATAATTTTCAAGTGAAACTTGTTAATGACATCTGTTCTGGTGTGTGTGTGTATATATATATACATATATATGTGGTAAAAGTAACATTTTTGAAAGAAAAACGCAATTCCCGCATTTTATGGCATTCTTGTTTAAAGTCTGGTAATTTGTTTATTATTCAGTCGTACGACTTCTACAACACAGATGATTATTTTGTTAGTTTATTATTATTTTTTCCTTTGATATGTGCTGTCCAATCTCTTCCGTCGAAAGCCGGGGTCTGATCGATCTTATATATATTGTCTGTAGGTTACGGAAGAAGAAGAAGAGAATAAGAGAAAAGAAAATGGTGGTACTGATGAAACTAATAACTGAAACCCTATGCTTATTGCACCCATTTTCCTTCAAATATTTCTTGCTGGTGGCTATTTTCCTCATTCTTATATACAAATGGTCCTTCACCTCCACCCCAAACTCATCGCCACCTTCTCCGCGAAAGCTGCCTGTCATCGGAAACCTTCACCAACTAGGGTTGTACCCTCATCGCTCACTTCGAGCTTTAGCCCAACGCCACGGGTCTCTCATGATGCTTCATTTCGGAAGCATGCCAGTCCTCGTTGTCTCGTCGGCTGAGGCTGCCTCCGACGTCATGAAGACCCATGACATCACATTCTCCGACAGACCCAAGATCACCTTCTTTAAGAAATTGCTCTATGACTTCAAAGACGTGGCATCGGCGCCTTATGGCGAGTATTGGAGGCAGGTCAAGAGCATATGTGTGTTACATCTTCTGAGCAGCAAAAAGGTTCGCTCTTTTCGCGCTGTGAGAGAAGAGGAAGCCAGATCCATGATCAACAAAATCATGAAGCAATCGACGTCAACTACATCGTCAGTTTTTAATTTAAGCGATATCTTTCTGACACTTACTAATGATGTTATCTGTAGAATTACAGTGGGAACCAAGTACAACGATGGCCGCAAAGATAGGAAGATGTTTAAGAGGCTTTCCGTGGAGTTCGCTGAGATCATGTCACGCATCAATATTGGTGACTATGTCCCATGGCTTTCTTGGTTCTCACGTCTCAATGGTTTGGATGCGAAGCAAGACAATCTCGCTAAACGATATGATGACTTCTTAGATACAATTGTTCAAGAGCACATGGATGTCGATCATGTCAAGAACGAGGACGAAAAGGATCTTGTGGACGTTTTGCTTTCCCTTCAGAAAGAAAACGTGCTTGCTATTCCTATTGATCGAGTTTGCATCAAAGCTATTACCTTGGTAATGAACATTCTCTCTTACTGCTGTGTGCGCGACCTAAAGCACTAAAAATTGATTTTATGGTCGAACTTTTTTTGAACTAGTTCTACCAAATGATAACGAATAAGCAATCAATATATGTTTAGGATAATTAAGTTAATGAATAATCTTGCAGGATGTGTTTACGGCTGGCACTGATACGATATCTACAGCCCTAGAGTGGGCAATGTCTGAGCTTTTAAGGCATCCCAGAGTGATGAAAAAATTGCAGAACGAGGTACGGGGAATAGTCGGCAACAAAACAGACTTAACAGAGGATGATTTAGTCGGAATGCACTACCTGAAGGCCGTGATTAAGGAGACTCTTCGCTTACATCCTCCACTTCCGCTACTGTTGCCCAGGATGTCAAGCCAAGATGTTAAAATAAGCGGTTACGACATTAAGGCTAACACGCAAGTTATTGTGAATGCATGGCAGATTGGAAGAGATCCCAAGTCATACAACAACCCAGAGGTGTTTGAGCCGGAAAGGTTCTTGAGTAATGACATAGATTATAAAGGGACTTACTACGAATTAATTCCGTTTGGGGCTGGCAGACGGGGTTGCCCCGGAATTCAGTTTGCTGTGGCTGTTAAAGAGATTGTTTTGGCAAGTTTAGTGCACAAGTTTGATTGGGCATTGCCTAGTGGGGCAAGAGGAGAGGACCTAGACATGACCGAATACCCGGGTGGGACTGTCCATAAAAAATATCCTCTTAAGGCCGTAGCTATTCCATATTCTTGCTGAAATATACTGTTTGTGTGCACGTGCGCTTTGGGAATTAATAAAATAATGCTTTATTGTTGTTTTTGTATGGGCATGTAAAATATGTTGCACTTAGATCATACAATTGGGCAAAGACAATTATTGCCTTATTGTACAAGGTTATCAGTAAATGGAGCATGTTTGAGCAAAGTCCACCTCACAAAGGCAATAAATGCCCAGACAATTGGGCAAAGACAAGTATTGCCTTAGTGAATAGTGATTGTTGTGAGAATGCAGAGATCTGAGCTTGAAGGTTATCAATGGAGGTAATGAGATTGCAGAATATAGAGAGAGAAGTTAGAGAGAAAGATAAATGAGAAATGCTTATTGTATATTTTTACTGTATTATGAATAAAACTGTAATCTTGCCTTTCCTACTAGTTACAGTGCTTACTCTTCTCTCAACAAACACAAAATTGTGACCGGAATACGAGTGGTACACCATTACATCACGTGTTTTTATATAAGTGGTGGGAAATTGTATTTTTTAAATTATTAACATTTTAACACATATATTTCACGATTTTTATAGTAACATATAATGTACCACTCCGTGTATCGATCACGCTAAAAAATCTCTAGCCCTTACCACATAATCTAGTGACAAATATCAGCATCTTGATCATTGAATGTAGCTCGATCCTTGTCATCCTTACAATTGTCATCCGTAAATAAATTGCTCAAAGTATTGGCTTTAAAGTTCTTCAAAAAAAAAAAAAAAAAGTATTGGCATTAAAAAATTATTTTTTATAAAGATATTTATTTTATTATTAATTTTATCCTTCCCGTCGAACCTGCAACTCATCTTCACCACCGTCTCTCCTCTCTCTCTCGAGTTGTTCTTAATCCCGCCCTCGACTCGGAATTCAATGAGTAGGAGGAAGGAGCGAATGCAATTTTGGGTTTGGTCTAACGGCCCGTTAGTAACGGGTGTCGGAATTTCCTGGCGTGGGGGCGTTGCAGACGAAGAGTCGCAGACAAGTGATTGGAGGGCTCGTTAGCAATCTCGTGCTGGAATCCAGTCTCTGATGGCTGTGTCAAGAACCAGATCTGCCGCCATTGTTGGAGCTTCACGGGCAGTCACAGGTCGCCGACGCCCCAGAGATATCCGGAGCTGATGACTTGGGTTTTGAGTGGGTGGAAAGAGAGGCAGTTCTGGTACAATTTCCAGAGCTTCAGCATCATTCGGTGTGGCTGCTGCGACTCGGTGCTCGGTGTCTGACAGATCTACTCAGTCGCAAACTTGGGCCATTCCCGCCCGATTGAGCAGTCTAGCTATGCTGGGCTTCCCTTAGCACGGCTGATTGGGCTGGGGTGGAGAGACTGTTTTGGATTTTGGAGGGTTGGATCGCCAAATTACCCAAGTAATTGGCATGAGGTGGACTTGCTCTTTAAGCATAATCGACAATCAGATGAGGATGCCTCAGTGATGCTGAGTGATTAACTACGATTTGGTTCAGTCACCCTCGCAATTGTTTACAACTTGCATTCATATGCTTTCATTTTCGTTGACTATCAATTTGTAGTCACAAAAATAAGCAACTCGAATTGATAAGATACACAGTGTTAAGATGAATCGATTTCAGATCAACCAGTTCCTACCCGTCAAGTACGCTGAAATCCTAGTCCAGCAGCATGAATATGGAAACATAGCATACAAGAATTAGCTTTCTCAATCTTTCAACGTACACATTTTTCTAAGTTTGGCAACCCAATCTTGGTTTGTTTCTTGGACACACCTAACTTCATCCCAACGGATCGAAACCACCGTCTCCAGTGATCTCGCACTGTTTGCTAGAAGGTCATCATCTATCTCAATGGCATCCAGCATAGTTAACATCCCACGCAATAAGCCAGATGGAAATAATCAAGTTAAAGTCAGATTTACGCTTGCATGACACCATAAATCATAAACAGCAAACTTAGGACGATTTATTAATATTTTCTGTTATATTATTAAATTTAGGTTCGGAGAGCTTAGTTTAACTCGTGGCTCATGTAAGTAAAGAAATCATATATTCTGTATCTCATGATATCATTCTTCTAATTGCTTGTCAGATGATGCTTGGTTTAGATATCAATAACAAAGTTTTAATGTAAAATATGATGATATTGTGACATAGCTGACTGACTTTTAACCAACTAAAAGATCACGTTCAGCGTTTGATTATTATTTGTTATTTTTATTTGTGGGGTTCACACCATATTTTGTTTCAATAATCCGAAATTACAGACTGTCTTCCTTCAAAGTTCATCTTCATGTGAGACAAATCCGAAATTGTAAGATATCAAGTCTCAGTAGAATAACTAGACGAACACGGTATTTCAAGGAAAAATTAAAATGAAAGCCATACAATAATGGTGTAAGATTTGAGTCAATGGCGGAACCATAAATCAGTCACATGAGGGGCCTTTAAGCCATAAGAAAGAAATTAGACAAAATATAGCAATATAATTAGTTGGAAATTGGGATGAAAGTTTTTAATCAAACAAATATCGGTGAGGGACAAAGTTTGCTATGTGCTTATATGGTCTTGGGCTATTCCTCATATTGCCAATTGGTTTTATGGTGGAACCTCAATTTCATCATGGTATCAGAGCAAGGTTGTCCACGTGTGAAGCCCAACGGGCACATGCGCGCCACGTCACCCAGTTGTTGTCCACGTGTAGGCTTGAAAATCCGCCACACGTGCAGGGGCATGTTGAGAGTTGTCCCACATCGGCGAGGGACAAGGTTTACTATGTGCTTATATGGTCTTGGGCTACTCCTTATATTGCCAATTGGTTTTATGGTGGAACCTCAATTTCATCAAGATTTACGCTTGCATGATACCATAAATCATAAACAGCAAACTTACGACGATTTATTAATATTTTTTGTTATATTATTAAATTTAGGTTTGGAGAGCTTAGTTTAACTCGTGACTCATGGAAGTAAAGAAATCATATATGCTATATTTCATGATATCATTCTTCTAGTTGCTTGTCAGATGATGCTTGGTTTAGATATCAATAACAAAGTTTTAATGTAATATATGATGATATTGTGCCATAGCTGACTGACTTTTAACCAACTAAAAGATCACGTTCAGCGTTTTATTATTATTTATTATTTGTTATTTTTATTCGTGGGGTTCATTCCAGATTTTGTTTCAATAATCCGAAATTATGAACTGTCTTCTTTCAAAGTTCATCTTCATGTGAGACAAATCCAAAATTGTAAGATATCAAGTCTCAATAGAATAACTAGACGAACATGGTATTTCAAGGAAACATTAAAATGAAAGCCATACAATAATGGTGTTAGATTTGAGTCAGTGGCGAAACCAAAAATTGGTCACAGGAGAGGCCTTTAAGCCATAAGAAAGAAATTAGACAAAATATAGCAATATATTTAGTTGGAAATTGGGATGAAGGTTTTTAATCAAACAAATATCGGTGAGGGACAAAGTTTGCTATGTGCTTATATGGTCTTGGGCTACTTGTCATATTGCCAATTGGTTTTATGGTGGAACCTCAATTTCGTCATGGTGTATCTGAGCAAGGTTGTCCACGTGTGAAGCCCAACGGCCACACGCGTGCCATGTCATGCAGTTGTTGTCCACGTGTAGGCTTTAAAATCTGCTACACGTGGAGGGGCGTGTTGAGAGTTGTCCCACATCGGTGAGAGACAAGGTTTGCTATGTGCTTATATGGTCTTGGACTACTCCTCATATTGCCAATTAATTTTATGGTGGAACCTCAATTTCATCAAGATTTACGCTTGCATGACACCATAAATCATAAACAGCAAACTTACGATGATTTATTAATATTTTCTGTTATATTATTAAATTTAGGTTTGGAGAGCTTAGTTTAACTCGTGACTCATGGAAGTAAAGAAATCATATATGCTGTATCTCATGATATCATTCCTCTAGTTACAACTTCGAAGCCAGTTCATAATTTCGGATTATTGAAACAAAATCTGGAGTGAACCCCATGAATAAAAATAACAAATAATAAATAATAATAAAATGCTGAACGTGATCTTTTAGTTGGTTAAAAGTCAATCAGCTATGGCACAATATCATCATATATTACATTAAAACTTTGTTATTTATATCTAAACCAAGCATCATCTGACAAACTAGATTTTCTTTCAAAGTTCATCTTCATGTGAGACAAATCTGAAATTGTAAGATATCAAGTTTCAGTAGAATAACTAGACGAACACGGTATTTCAAGGAAACATTAAAATGAAAGCCATACAATAATGGTGTAAGATTTGAGTCAGTGGCGGAACCAGAAATCGGTCACAGGAGGGGCCCTTAAACCATAAGAAAGAAATTAGACAAATTATAGCAATATAATTAGTTGGAAATTGGGATGAAAGTTTTTAATCAAATAAATATATAATGTGATGGAGCTTTAAAATTCATATGAAAAAATTGGTATTGAGAAGATTATATCATAAGAACATAACTTCTTTATGAGTTTTGATAAAATAATAAATAAATAAAAAGAAAAAAAGCCCCAACAAAAATTTAAAGTTAAGAATCAAAACTATTCCTATGAGATTTTTCTTTAAGCATAATTTCTTCTTCTAAATTGTATAGACCTTGTTTTGTGTGGAGTTGTGAACTGACTAGAAAGAGCAATTGAATTTCATAACAGAAGGCTGGTTAGGTTTTTGCTCCAACAAGCTTCGAACCAATCACTCCTCCAGTATTATCAAATAGTAATCACCAATACACCACAAGCTGTTTATAAAAGGAAGCAGACAACTTGTATATATTGGAAAATTTCAGGATGGGCCTGCCCTATGCTGGCTACCATGTGGCACCGCCACTGATTTGAGTGATTTGTTGCAAGGATGATCTTGGGAAAAGACATGAAAACTTAGATTGTTTGAATCACTGATATACAATGCTAAGATGTGTTCACTCTAATAAGCTTATTTGAGGGATCCCCAATCGAAGCTTCCTCTGTGTAATAAGTTATTCAAAGAAGCCTTTGGCTGAATATCTTTACACAGACAGAAGGGAGAAATAAATTGGATCCGTGAATGGAGAAGTCTGCTATGTTTGTACGTAATAGGGATTTCCTTTTCAGCTATTTCTGCCATGCCACGATATTTTATTATCGTTGTGGGAGAGCCTTCTTGGTTTTTTTTCTTCGTTTTGGTTTTTCTGATTTCTAGTGGAGGATAAAAAATATGGGGTAGAAAATAAGAAATGGGAGACATTTTTAGGGCGGACAAGGAATTTTCATACTACTGGTCAGTTCTGAATGTTTATACTACTGGATCCTTCCCTCAATAGGTGGTATTGGTAGCTCAATTCTTTCTTTAGTGATAATACTTTTATGGACTCTCCAATGCTCTACTTGTTTTGTATGCAACGCCGATCTATTGTCGATTTATATTGAGCATGTCCCTTTTCTTTTTTGTGTGCATGTATAGTTCATATGACTTTTCTATTTTTTGTACTAGTTTTGGTAAAACATATTTAGGGCGGACGAGGAACCTATTTATCAAAAGAAGTACCCCGAAAAGTCGTGCAATCCAAAGTGTGTGACACCGTTCCTCGAGTATCAGGAATTTGCAACACCCTAAGGTTTTTTGGCAATGAACTGTCTTTCTCCCTTGTTTCATTACTCTGACCAGGTTAAGGTTTGTCCTTGAAGACCAGCTTGACATCTAATGTCTTGCTTGCTAGTAAGGCACATACCAAACTCCAAAAACGGTTTGGCAAAATTCTGAAAAATAGAAAGCAACTTTTCATTCAAGATTCAAGAGTTCAGCATAAACTCACAGTGACAGGAGATGATAGTCAAACATGTAATATAATTTACAAACAATTGGTCAGTGGTGGGTCGTCACTAAGGAAGAGAATGCTTTGAATGTGTTAATTGTATTCTTCTCATTCTAAGGTGTATATAATCATGTACAATCCTACTACAATAAGGAAAGACTAATTACAATCAATCTACAACCTAAACTAAGAAACCCAAAATTATAGCAATCCTAGAATTAAAGGAAAATATTATACAAGTCAACATTCCTCCTCAAGTTGGTGCATATATGTCACACATGCCCAACTTGTTCAAGAAGCTAGAGAACTTGTCACTCAAACCAGCCTTTGTGAGTATATCAGCCACTTGATCCTCGGTCCTAATTGGGGGCAATTCAATTATTTTTCCCTCCAATTTCTCTTTAATGAAGAATCTATCAACCTCCACCTGCTTCGTCCTATCATGTTGTATTATCATGTTGTACTGGATTAAGAGCGATATCCCTAGCAGCTTTGTTGTCACAAAATAACTTCATCGGCGAACTATGATTGACCCCCAAATCTCGTAATAGAAACTTAAGCCACAAGAGTTCACAAATACCAAGAGCCATAACTCTATATTCTACTTCTGCACTTGAACAAGCTACTACATTCTACTTTTTACTTCTCCATGTTACCAGATTACCACAACAAAAGTGAAATATCCTGATGTTGAGCATCTATCAGCTATTAAACCCACCCAGTCGGCATCGGTATACCCTTCAATTTTGAAATGCTCATTTTTCCTAAATAGAATTCCTTTACCTGGACTTCCCTTCAAGTAACATAGTATCCTCATTACCGTACTCATATGTTGTTCTCTAGGATCATGCATATACTGACTGATTACGCTCAACGCATGAGCAAGATCAGGTTTTGTATGTGCCAAATACATTAATCTCCCAACTAACCTTTGATATCTTCCTTTGTCTACCGGTACTTGATTCTTGTCGAGGCTCAACTTCGTTCCTTCAACCAATGGAGTTGCTACAAGTTTACAAGCTAACATCCCAGTCTCCTTTAACAAATCAATGATATACTTTCTTTGGGACAAGAATATCCCAGACTTGCCTCTTGATACCTCAATCCCAAGAAAGTATTTCAGTGATCCAAGATCTTTCATTTTGAACTCCGTAGACAAATACTTCTTTAGAGCCGATTGTTCCACTGAGTCATTCTAGGTAACCACCATGTCATCCATATATACAATGAGTGCTGTAATTTTTTTATTCTTTCGTTTCAAGAATAGGGTGTGATCCCAATTGCTTTGGCTAATACCCGAATGCCTTCATTGATTTAGTAAACCTGCAGAACCATGCCTTTGGTGACTGCTTTAATCCATATAGTGACTTTTTTAGCTTACATACCTTACCTTTGTTCATGTTTATTCTGGTACATCTCAGTGAAAGCTCCATATAAATTTCTTCAGTTAAATCTCCATGTCGGAATGCATTTTTGACATCAAATTGTTGAAGTGGCCAATCTAGGTTCACAACCATGGACAAGAGAACTCGAACAGTATTGATCTTGGCTACTAGCACAAAGGTGTCTGTGTAATCTATGCCATACTTCTGAATGTACACCTTTGCTACTAGTCTTGCTTTAAACTGATAAACCGTTCCATCTACTCCATTTACATCCCACAGGTTTCTTGCCTGCTGGCAAGTTTGACAGTTCCCAGGTAGCATTCTTCTTCAACAACCTTAGTTCCCCATTCATTGCTTCTTTCCATCTAGGATCGGCTAAGGCTTCTTGCACACTGTTAGGAATATATACAGTAGGCAATTGATTCACAAACAACTTATTTGATTCAGACAGGTGACAGGTGGACACATAGTTGTTTAATGGGTACCTCACTCTCGGTTCGCTCATTGAATACTTAGTTTTACACTTAGGGCCTACCTCATAAATGGGTTTAAGAATACCTCGATTAATTCTTTCCGGGAGACTACAGAGCGGTGGTTCATTTGGCATAGAAGACGATTGGTTATGAGAATCATTAAGGGACGAGTCAGCATGTACTGTTTTTTCTACAATCGTGGGTTCCACCTGCAATGGGGCCGAATGAGCCATGTCTCTTGCTATCTCAGACTCGACAGAAAGCTGATGTACAATAGACATATGTTCGGTGGTAAGCTGATTTGCAGTAGCCTGCTGCTCGGCAGTCGGTTGCTGCACCGTAGCTTGCTGCTTGACGGCAGACGGCTATGGAGTGGTCTGCCTTTCGGTGGTGGGTGGCTGCACCATAGTTTGTTGCTCGGTTCCATAATCAAACATACAAACTTCATCACCTTGAAACTCCCCATGAAGTGAGGACTCAGAGGAACCAAAATACATCTCTGTTTCATGAAAAATGACATCAGCAGTGATAAACATTTTCTTAGTGGGAGGGTGATAGCACCGATAACCTTTCTGAGTACTAGCATACCCTATAAACACACATTGAAAAGCTCGAGATTTAAGTTTGTTTTTCCATTGTGAATGATGCACGTAGACAGAAGCCATGCAATCAAGAACTTGAGGGGAAAGGTTAGGGACTGGCGGGCAGCTAAGCAGAGACATAAAAGTCTAAAATGGTGTCTGAAACTCGAGGGTACGAGAAGGAAGCCAATTAATAAGGTAGGAAGCTAACGTGAGGGCCTCACCCTAATAATACAAGGGAAGACATGCCTTAATAAGAGAAGCACGAACCATTTCTAACAAGTGTCGATTCTTCCGTTTAACCACCCCATTCTACTGAAGAGTATTCGAACATGTGTCTGATTAACAATACTGTGTGTATCAAAGAAAGAACGGAGTTCAATATTAACATACTCGCCTCCATTATGACTTCAAACCATCTGAATTTTCATATTGTTTTGTATCGAAACCATTTTGTGAAATTTTTGAAAGGCCATACTCACATCACTTTTCGATTTTAGCAAAGTAACCCAAGTCATTCTTGTACAATCATCAATAAATGTGACAAACCAATGAGCTCCACCAAGAAAGACAATTTTGGAAGAGCCCCAAACTTGGAGGAAAAAAAGTTTGATGGCTTTTAGCCATTTCACACAAATCACACTTAAACTGAGAAACATCGTTTTTCGCAAACAAACTAGGAAATAACTTATATAAATAACCAAACGAAGCATGGCCAAGACGACAGTGCCACATCCACACATCGAACCCTTTATTATTCTCGGGTGGAGTCTCATTCACTGATAGTACTTGAGTGAACAATCCCGAGCTACTGGAATTCAACTCGAGGTAGTACAACTTTCCTTGTCTAATACCATAACCAATCGTTTTATGCGTCCGTATGTCCTTAAATACACAAAAATAAGGTCAAAACACCACCAAACAATGTAAGCCAAGGGTTATTTGGGCAACCGATAATAAATTGTAATTCAAGGAGGGAACCACAAGAATAGTATCAAGTTTCATGGTATCAAAAAGGGAAATCGTGCCTTCCCCAAAGACTAGGGCGGCATTACCATTAGCCACATTAACCCTGGTGTAGGTAGAGTTTTTTAGTGAGTAAACCTGTCTAGAATCACAAGTCATAAGTTCAGTCGCTCCATAATCAATTATCCATGTATTATTCATAACAGAAATGCAGACATTAAATGCCTTACCACTTGTACCTGCCACGGTAATCAAAGCTAATGCTTTACTTGCTACATCAGCTGAATCATCCTTGGTTTTTGCAACATAAGCTCGAGATTTGTTGAAGCGAGGATCACGTGTCTTATCCCAATTATTGGGATGCCCAATTAGCTCAAAGCACCAACTTTTGGAATATCCCGTCATACCACAATAGGGACATTTACCCTGAGGGCGATCACAACCGAGTTGCCCGATTCTGGGCTGCCCACTCTTATTCTCGGACCCACCTCGATCGGTGTGGTTGGAGGGACCACGGGATTTAGCTGCCATTGCAGTCGGTTCTATGCTTTGGCCCTCCATCTTTATAGCATAAGCAGCCTGAAGTACAAGTGGTGGGTATTTGCGTAATATTTCTCCATGAACTTGATCATACCAATCATCAAGCCCACCAAGAAACAAATACGACCTTTGTCGCTCGGTTGTCTTCTGGAAAATCAGGACATCTTTTTTCACATGCCATGGCCACTTTATTAAAGTGGTCTAATTCTTGAAAAAATCTCTATCAATTCTTCAAAGTAACTAGCCAAAGGCTGCCCATTTTGCCTGAGACGTGAGGCTTTCTGATTTAATGAATAAATTCTAGCCTCATCACTCTCATCAAAATAAGCAGCCTTAAGAGCATCCCAGATCTCTTTCGAAGTTGACAAACAAATATAACGTTTCATGATCTTCGGCTTCATTGCTGACAAGAGCTAACTCTTAATTCTCTGATCTTCAGAGAACCAATCATCATATTTAGGATCATCCTCTGCATGAGCCTTAATGGGCGCATGAAGATATCTCATCCTCTTCCTTCTAGCAATATGAATTTGAATAAAAGGATCCCAAAAATCATAGTTACTCTCATCCAAAACCATCCCAATGTTGAAGTTTGAATTATTCGGCTGAATCATGACCAGAGCGATAGCAGAAATGATTTGGTTGTTCTCGACATACATCTTTCACGGAGAGTAGAAAACCTGTGCAACGACAAAGGTACTTGGGGTAGCAACATCACATGTTGCTTATCAGAATTCAGGGCAGTAAGATCGTGACACAGCAACAACTTCACGTTGCTCGCTGTTTGTCAAAGGCACCACGGTGGTGCTGTGCATGGCACAATAACAAACCATGTTAGGGTTTGAAACTTTCTTTCCTTTTTTTACGATCTGGCTCTGATGCCAAGAAGAGAATGCTTTGAATGTGTTAATTGTATTCTTCTCATTTTGAGGTATATATAATCATGTACAATCCTACTATAATAAGGAAAGAATAATTACAATCAATCTACAACCTAAACTAGGAAACCCAATATTATAGGAATACCAAAATTAAAGGAAAATATTATACAAGTCAACAACTAGTCATGAGGAAACAAAAGGAAGTCAGAAATATTTCATCCTAACTGTATGGAATTAATAAATAGAGATAGTTAAGATTTAGAATATTAACTGTTGAACTCTCCACTATAATTATTTTGTGGTTTTCTACATTTTGCCAGAGAAAGAATAATTACAATCAATCTACAACCTAAACTAGGAAACCCAATATTATAGGAATACCATAATTAAAGAAAAATATTATACAAGTCAACAACTAGTCATGAGGAAACAAAAGGAAGTCAGAAATATTTCACCCTAACTATATGGAATGAATAAATAGAGATAGTTAAGATTTAGACTATTAACTGTTAAACTCTCCACTGTAATTATTTTGTGGTTTTCTACCTTTTACCAGAGATGAACAAGAAAACACAAGTGTTTCCCAACTTGGTTGACCTACACGGAAGTTTGTAGCCCTAGAAGTTGAATTAGTTTGCAAAGGGTGTGTAAAAATGGCAATTTCATACTTCAGGCATGCGTTAAGAGGATCCAAGATTATGAAAGCGGACACAAGCATTGTACTGGACAATATTTTGATTTCTGGTCTTGTATCGACAAATGTGTTAGTAGTGTTCAATGGTCTTGAAACTCATTTAGTTATACTGTCTTGTTTGTTGACCTAAAAGCCTAAAACTATAATTGCGCGATGCAGGTTGCTCCGAAGCTTTTCCCGAAGCTGAAGTGATGTGGTGATTAGTTTTGCCCTAAAATGGTGGCATTTTGTTTTTCAGATTTTAACTCAATCTCAATGCTTCAGAAGAGTATGTGTTTTTCCCTGAACTAGGGATGGATGTATGACACATGTTATGAATATGGAGGCACTGAATTTGTGATGAATAAAAAGTAAAGTTATGGTTTTTGGTGCGCTCGACACACACGTTAATTTCTTGATAGTCTTGTAAACACAAGTTAAGACGCTTTGGAGTTCATCCGGCCAGCGTGTCAATTACTTGTATAATCATGCTAAAATTAAAAAATTAAAAGATAATGCTAAAATGATGGTTAATGCATTATTATATAATATAATTAATAATAAATGAAAAGGTTAACTAGGGTCAAGTAAGAGGACACTTGGCATGCTTAGAGGTGGGTGAGCAAAAATGCACCGAAAGCAAAACTATCAGATAATTTCCATACATGAATATAGTATATTGTATTGTATTGTAGTGTAGTGTATTTATATTATACTATATCATTTGGGGAGGAAGCGTGACAGAAATGGATAGGGGATTCCAATAATCATAAACAAAACTGTAATCGAATAATATTCACTGTTTTTCTCCACATCCGAAATATACCTCAATTTTCATCCCCAAATTTGCCCCCGTTTGGATGGTTATCCAAAGTTATTGGATTTATTTGTTGAATTACCATACCTATACCCATGTCACCATTAATAGAGTTGAACTTTGAAACTATCCAGTTACAAGCACAGAAGTACTAGATTTTAGACGTATCCAATTACAAGGGAAAATAGGGTGTGAACTAGATTTGCAATTTTATGAACGACACGAAAAAAAATCAGAAATCAGGTCGAAATTTAACGGGTCAAATGTTTTATCGAACCAACCAGTTAATATGTTTTTTTGTTTAAGTCCATGTCGTTCATTCACAGTAGATAGTGGGATTGAGGACAGATTTTTCAGTATAACTGGTACACGGGGTTAAGGTGCTCTGGTGACCATTAAATTCTCTTTCATGTGGATCCGAAGGGTCTCAAACATGGATTTCTTTTTAGGGTTTAATGGCTTTGGGTTTACTCAAAAGTCATTTGAAAATGCTTTGAACTTTTGAATTAAAAATGCTGCTAATACTAAAAGCGAATTTAAATCATATTATTACTAATTTATTGTGAAATTAATTAAATCCACCATTTCCATCTTAATGTAAACAATATTGTTTGTTAAAAAAAAAAATTTGCTACTACTAAATGCTCTTTCATGTGGATTCGAAAGATCTCTTATGTTGCAGTGCTTTTTAGGTTTTTTTTTTTTTTTTTTTTAATGATTTGACTCAAAACAACAGTTTTGGTCAAATCTTTAAAAAAAAAAAAAAAAAATTGTCTTTTTTCTTTCTCCTTCTGTTTTGCAGAACGTGAGCTGCAATCGGCATCTATGGCTGTTCTTCTCTTCCACCACAGCCCAAATTTGATCCGCCTCTGATGGTAGATACATAAAAAAATGCATGAGCATGCTGCAGAATGTAGATTGAATCTTAGTTAAAAAATTAAAAAAAATGTTAAAGGATTTGATTAAAAAGCGTCAAATGATGGAATTATAATGGAAAAGTTGTAAAATATTGTAAAATAGACGATATATGCAATGAAATATAAAATAAATAAGGTACAATATTTACAAAATTTAACAAGTATGCTTACGTCCTCATAGCAGCCATAGTTTTCCTCTTATCTCTTGCCTTAGTATAGCTCACTATTATTTTCTTCTGCATCTCTTTTCTTTATTTTGCGTGTGATGTTTTGTTGCGTGTACAATGAACTATATTCACCCTTATATAAAGAATTTTCATCCGCCTATTACAAAAAGCAAGCTAACCTTATCTACAAAGTCTTCAAGTGAACAGTAAAGACTCCAATTTCTTTCATATGGGTCATCCACCATATTTATAACTTAAACAAATAAAAGCAATATAGCTGCATACATATCATCGAAGAGGACAAACAGCATCCACCATCTCTTCATTTCAGCGTTTTGGCATTTTATTTTTGTTGATGTTTGAATTGTTCATATCATGTTTGCAACGACACTGCTCTTGGTATATAATATGATCCGTATGTAGCTAGAAATAAAGGTTCATTACAAATAGGTGAGGTAAGAGGTCCTTACAACTCGTATTTTCTAACCAAAAACTTGTTTACATATAAATATTTAACAAAAATCCTCCATGGAAAAATATCAGTGAAATATTTAATAATTTTTTTTATTAATTTATCTATTTGATTTATCAAATAAAACAATACGTAATTTTTTTTCCTCCAAAATAGATAGATAGATAGATGTGGAAGACCAAGAGTAATATGCATGGGGTAGGTAAATTAATCTTCCTAATACTAGCTTATATTTCATGAGCTGGCCAATAGCATCAATACCCCTCATACATTTTTTTTCCAGAATCATTAATTTCCCAACCCCCCCCCCCCCCATTTTTTTTGGTCAAATAATAGAATTTGTTAGATTAACCATTGACGGAGTTCAAAAAATATTTCCTGTTTCAATTTGCAGTTTGAAAAATATTTGATGACATTGATTCACATAATCCATACAATTAATTGTAGATAACAAATATAAAAATTGTGTAAAATCACACTTAATTAAGAAATTTGCTTAGTGGAGCTTAATCACTAGGTTTTAGATAGAAAAGTAAATTATGTCGGATTAAGCAAAGAAAATTGAGTTTTAAGGTCTAAAGCCATATTTTCATCAAATATAATTCTAATATTATTACCCTAGTTATCTCTAGATTATTGGCAACCTAAAACACAATGATTAAAGAAAGTTGAGGTTCTACCATAAAATATTGACAACCTAACTTTTTACAATGATATATACGGTTGTACCATAAAATTGAGTGAACATTTTCGTTATCTTGGATCTATCTTGCAAAATAATGGAGAATTAGATAGAGATACCAACCATAGAATACAAGTTGGATGGATGAAATGGAAGAGTGCATTTGGTGTTCAGTGTCCAAAAAGCAACACATGCAAAAAAAAAATAAGTGTAGTGGAAATGAGAATGTTTCGTTGGATGTATAGTCACATGAGATAAGATCGATAAGATTAAGAATAAGGATATCCGAGTTAAAGTAGGAGTGACCGCAATTGAAGATAAGATGAGATAAAATTGGTTAAGATGGTTTGGACACATGAACCAAAGACTTACAGATGCTCCAGTTAAAAGATGCAACTATGAGACGGAGACTCAGGGCAAAAGGAGTAGAGGAAGATCTAGGAAGACTTTAAAATATACTATAAGAAAAGATATGGAGTACTTGGAGCTAACAGAAGGATTGACGAAAAATCGAGCGCATTGGCGTTTTAGGATTCATACAGTCGACCCCACATAGTGAAATAAGGCTTGGTTGTTGTTGTTGTTGTTTAGCGAAATAAGGCTTGGTTGTATGTAGTTATCTAAATCTAACACATGAAGTAATGGACAATGCATATCAGGTGACGTGAGAGCATGTGGACTATTAGGCTCAACACATTGATTAGTGTGCATTGATACCAAAAATAAAGTAAGGTTCCACCATAAACCAAGTCACAATTTGGAGAGTAATCCAACTCTTATAATGAAGCATATAAGAGGTCCATTCATTCTTTGACGTGAGATTCACATAGATTGACTGCTAACTTGAAAAAACTTGTGAGAATTACTTTGAAGAAGTTATATAGAAAAACTAAAAAATTTGGTCTTAAAATAAAAATTTATTCTCATCTACTTTTATAGAGGTCTATCAAAGAACGATAGATAATCTACACTACTTCAGTTGATCTAAAGTAGGGTTGGGTTCGGTTCAATTTTTTGCCTATACCGAAAATCAAACTGAAGTTACTGTTGTTCGGTTTGGTTCACAGTGGTTGAAGTGGAAGACTTTGTCCACTAAGGCAACTTACCACTTTGCCATTCTTCTCTTCCTTCAAATAACTTAAATTTAAAGAGATTCATTCCAATCCAATCCTTCGTACCAAAACAAGGCTACATACATAGATCGAAGATGGTGATATATATAGAGTGTGTGCGTGTGTGTGTGTACACCAAGTTTATTAATTAATGGAGAGGGAAGATTTAAAATCATCAAAACCTGTCTAATTAGTATTAGAAAGAAAATATTACTGGTCGTGGATTGTCATTTTCAGAAAACAAAAGAAAAAGAGTAATGTTACACTTACCACATTTTTGTACTATCAATTTGTAACATCTCTCTAATAAGGTTAGGGCCCTATATCACATGTGGATCATATCTCTATTCAAAAGATGCATGGAACGAATATGTGGTAAAAATAACATTTCTGAAAGAAAAATGCAATAAATAAAGAGTAATGTTATTCATACCATATTTTTGTACCACATTAGGTGGCATCTGATGTGGACAGCCACATCATTTGAAAAATTTGCTAAACCCAAGGAAAGGACAGCCACATCAAATGCCACCTAAAGTGCGTGGTATGAAAATATGGTACAAAAACATGGTAAGAATAGCATTACTCATAAATAAATAAACTCGACCAGGTTTCCTGCATTTTACGGCGTTCTTGTTTAAAGTCTCTGGTAATTAATTTGTTTGTTTATTCTGATCGATCTTTTATATATATATGTGTGTGTGTGTGTGTGTGTGTGTGTGTGTGTGTGTGTGTGTGTGTGTGTGTGTGTGTGTCCATATGTATATGTGTATATATATATTGTCTGTAGGTTAGGGAAGAAGAAGAAGAGATTAACAGAAAAGAAAATGCTGGAGCTGATGAAACTAATAACTGAAACCCTGTCAAGCTTATTGCAACCATTTTCCTTCAAGTATTTCTTACTGGTGACCATTTTCCTCATCCTCATACACAAATGGTCCTTCACATCCACCCCAAATTCATCGCCACCTTCTCCGCGAAAGTTGCCTGTCATCGGAAACCTTCATCAACTAGGGTTGTACCCTCATCGCTCACTTCGAGCTTTAGCTCAACGCCACGGGTCTGTCATGATGCTCCATTTCGGAAGCATGCCAGTCCTCGTGGTCTCGTCAGCTGAGGCTGCCTCCGAGGTCATGAAGACCCATGACATCACATTCTCCAACAGACCCAAGATCACCTTCTTTAAGAAACTTCTCTATGACTTCAAAGATGTGGCATCGGCGCCATATGGCGAGTATTGGAGGCAGGTCAAGAGCATATGTGTGTTAAATCTTCTGAGCAGCAAAAAGGTTCGCTCTTTTCGCACTGTGAGAGAAGAGGAAGCCAAATCCATGATCAACAACATCATGAAGCAATCGACGTCAACTACATCGTCAGTTTTTAATTTAAGCGATATCTTTTTGACACTTACTAATGATGTTATCTGTAGAGTTGTACTCGGGACCAAGTACAGCGATGGCGGCGAGAATGGGAAGTTGTTTAAGGGGCTTTCCGTGGAGTTCACTGCGATCATGTCACGCATCAATATTGGTGACTATATCCCATGGCTTTCTTGGTTCTCACGTTTCAATGGTTTGGATGCCAAGCAAGACGATCTCGCTAAACGATATGATGACTTCTTACAGACAGTTGTTCAAGAGCATATGGATGCCGATCATGTCAAGAACGAGCACGAAAAGGATCTTGTGGACATTTTGCTTTCCCTTCAGAAAGAAAACCTGCTTGGTATTCCTCTCGATCTAGTTTCCATCAAAGCTATTACCTTGGTAATGAACATTCTCTCTCACTGCTGTGTGTGCGACACAACGCACTAAAAATTGATTTTATGGTTGAAATTTTTTTGAACTAGTTCTACCAAATGATAACGAATATGCAATGCAATATATGTTTAGAATAATTAAGTTAATGAACAACCTTGCAGGATATGTTTACAGCTGGCACTGATACGACATATACAGCCCTAGAGTGGACAATGTCTGAGCTTTTAAGGCATCCCAGAGTGATGAAAAAACTGCAGAACGAGGTACGGGGAATAGTCGGCAACAAAACAGACATAATAGAGGATGATTTAGTCGGAATGCACTACCTGAAGGCGGTGATTAAGGAGACTCTTCGCTTACATCCTCCACTTCCGCTACTGTTGCCTAGGATGTCAACCCAAGATGTTAAAATCAACGGTTACGACATTAAGGCCAACACACAAGTTATAGTGAATGCATGGCAGATAGGAAGAGATCCCAAGTCATACAACAACCCAGAGGAGTACGAGCCGGAAAGGTTCTTGAATAGTGACATAGACTATAAAGGGACTGACTACGAATTAATTCCGTTTGGGGCTGGCAGACGGGGTTGCCCCGGAATTCAGTTTGCTGTGGCTGTTAAAGAGATTGCTTTGGCAAATTTAGTGCACAAGTTTGATTGGGCATTGCCTGGTGGTGCAAGAGGGGAGGACCTAGACATGACCGAGTCCACAGGTGCGACTGTCCAGAGAAAGTATCCTCTAAAAGCCGTAGCAATTCCATATTCTTGCTGAAATATATAAATGTTAACGTTTGTGTGCGCGTGTAAAGTATTTTGTACTCGATTGATGTAGAAAAAGTTATGGGTCAATTCAGACGAAAAAAGATAAATAAAATAAAATGTTTCAAATTCTAGAAAAGAAGAATTAAAGTTTGGAAATATTGGTTTAAATTAATATGGTGACAAAAAAAAACAGTAAAAAATATTCTCGTGTCAAAATTGAGCATATAATATGTTGCTTTGTAGCGAGCTCAAGACTCCTAGTTGTAGTATGAACCTGTCATGTTTAAGGCAAGAACAATCGTTTAGGCCTCCACAATTGTAATTCGATTTTTGTAATAAAAACTGAACTTTTCGATTGTCGTGTGATTAATGTCATCTTAATTTTGTTAAATTCCCTAAGCCACTTAAGCTTCCCCATATATGGCTTTTTTTTATTATGTTATTTAAGATTTTGACTTCCATTGTGATGTCATTTTCAATTAATAACTTTAACAAGTTTTTTGGTTTTATCCCAATCTTGGATTCCGGAAGCCTTTTTCTTCAGAATTTATGTTTGTAATCTTTATACATTTGTGCTGCGTCAATTAGTATCAGAGTAGAGATTTGCCATGTTCTAATGACAATCGATCGTCGGATATACAAACATCTATTCAACATTGATCATGGCAGATACCATGAGTTGGTCGTGTTTAAGGCCAACATCGATCATGTAGGCTTCTAAAACTAAATTTATTTTTGTAATAAAAATCAAACTTTTGATTTGTTTGTCGTCCGTTTAATGTCATTTTTCTTTCATTTAATTTCCTAAGACCTTTGAGTTACCCTTGTAATCAAGTTATTTAAGTCATTGGTCTGCTTTTATTGTAATCATCTTTCAATCATTAATCAGACTAACTTTTTAGGATTTCTCTCAAAATCTGGTGGACTCCAGATCCAAAACTTATTCTTCAAAATGCTTACATTGGTATCCCTTTTAGCTTCGAGTTGCGTTAATTAGTATCAAAGCATGGATTTGCCATGTTCTAATGGCAATCAACCGTGGGAGATACAAACTTGTTTTCGACATTGATTGTGAGAGGAATGCTATTTGTGGCACACCAAAGATCTTCTATATATGGTGATGTTGGGAAGATTCATCGTTTTAAGGGTGGTGAATGCATAGAAGATTTTTTTTGAGTGGTTTTCAGTTGTGGACCAATTCTTCGAAGAAATAACTATTCTAGAGGAGAAGATGACCAAGATAGTTGCTTTTAGTCTAAAGGAAATATTACTTTTGGTGAGATAGTTTGCAAAGGGGCACAAAAGAAAGAAGGAAAGAATCATATCCGATTTTGACGTAGGATGAAGAGAGTTATTGTAAAGGTATCATTTTCGTTTGAATATGATTTGCATCTTTAAGAACATGAAAACGTTATTTTCAAAGAAAAGTAATGAGAAGGAAAAATTATTTGATGATCCCAAGAAAAAATGGAGGAACAAAATTGAAGAATAGGAAGTTGAATCGTCCATTCAAAGTGATGTCATGATTGAAGAGGCAGCCGTAATAGAAGAAGACAATCAAGTTAGCATTCATGACGAACAAGGTATTGATAAAACTCAAACTATATCTGGTCGATATATACTTGTAGGATATAAGTCATTATCAAACACAAACATGAACTACCAAGCACGTGAACCCTTACAACAAAATGAGTCAACTACATTCAAATTGTTTTTATGGAATCGAATACATGATTGTTCTAACCAGGTTTGAAGAAGTTTGGCTCCTCATGTTTAGAGATTATATGTGCTTATGCAGCTTCGTGATTTCTAATGTCAGAGTCAATTTTAAGACT
The DNA here is from genome assembly GCF_041283825.1 of Pyrus communis. Lineage (NCBI taxonomy): Eukaryota > Viridiplantae > Streptophyta > Magnoliopsida > Rosales > Rosaceae > Pyrus > Pyrus communis. The sequence continues at coordinate 1,775,558 of NC_142572.1, forward strand.
AACTCGAGATCGAGTTCCTTTCAAGTGGAGAAGTCTGATATAGGACAAAAATGCGTCAATTCAGACGAAAAAAGATAAAGAAAATAAAATATTTTAAATTCTGGAAAAGAAGAATTAAAGTTCTAAAATATTTGATTAAATTGATCTGGTAACATGAAATATAACAAGAAACATTGTGGTGTTAGAATTAGGCGTATGATATACATCGTTTTGAAAGGAATCACAAGCAGAACAAGACTCAGGGGTATACCATAAGCCAGTCATGTTTAAGGCAAAAAACGATCATTTAGCTTCCAAACTGAATTTTAATTTCTACAACATAAATCAAATTTTTCGTTTATTGTCCGATTAATGTCATTTTGATTTCAGTTAATTCCCTAAGCCCCTTGGGCATCCCCCAGAGCATTTTGATTATGTTATTTAAGTTGTTGGTTTCCATCTGTAATGTCATCTATCAATCAATAATCAAACAACCTTTGTATTGTGTCTCAATCTCTCTAGAAACCTTTGTTCTTCACGATTTACATTTGTAACCGTTGTACGCTGGTGCTGCGTCACACATAGGAACATGTTTAAGTTTAATCGATAATCAGATGAGAAAGAATGCTTCCATTTTCGTTGGGTATCATCAATTTGTAGTCACAAAAATAAGCAACTCGAATTGATAAGATACACAGTGTCATTAAGATGATCGATTTCAGATCAACCAGTTCCTTTAAACCATCCTTATAACAGGACTACAAATACCCGTCGAGTACGCTGAAATCCTAGTCCAGCAGAATGAATATGGAAACATAGCATACAAGAATTAGCTCCCTCAATCTTGCAACACACATTTTTCCAAGTTTAGAAATCCAATTTTGGTTTGTTTTTTGGACACGCCTAACTTCATCCGAACCGAAACCAACATCTCCAGTGATCTCGCACTGTTTGTTATCATCTATCTCAATGAGATCCTGCATAATTAACATCCCACGCAATAAGCCAGATGGAAATAATCATTTGCAGCAGTTAAGGTCAGATATACGCTTGCATGACACCATAAATCATAAACAGAAAACTTACGACGATTTAATAATATTTTCTGTTATATTATTAAAGTTAGGGTTGGGGAGCTTTGGTTTAACTCGTGACTCATGGAAGTAAAGAAAATCATATATGCTGTATCTCATGATATCTTTCTTCTAGTTGCTTGTCAGATGATGCTTGGTTTAGATTTCATTAACTAAGCTTTAATGTAATATATGACGATATTGTGCCATAGCTGACTGACTTTAACCAACTAAAAGATCACGTTCAGTGTTTTTTTTATTACTTTTTATTTTTTATTTATGGTATATATCTATAAGTATGTGTTTGTGTGAATATAATGTCCTGTCCATTTCGAAATCCCTCAAATAATCTTATTTGAGAGACACATCGTGGGGTTCACTCCAGATTTTGTTTCAATGATCCGAAATTACGAACTGTCTTCTTCCAAAGTTCATCCTCATGTGAGACAAATCTGAAATTGTAAGATATCGTCTCAATAGAAAAACAAGACGAACACGGTATTTCAAGGAAATATTAAAATGAAAGTCATACAAAAATGGTTTCGGATTTGAGTCAGTGGTGGAACTAGAAATTGTTCACAGGAGAGGCCTTTAAGCCATAAGAAAGAAATTAGGCAAAATATTGCAATATAATTAGTTGGAAATTGGCATGAAAATTTTTAATCAAACAAATGTGATGGAGCTTTAAAATTCATATAAAAATATTGGTATTGAGAAGATTATATCATAAAAAACATAACTTCTTTACGAGTTTTGATAAATAAAAAAGAAGAAGATAAAAGGGACGAACAAAAATTTAAGGTCAAGAATCAAAACTATTCCCATGAGATTTTCTTTAAGCATAATTTCTTCTTCTAAATTAATAGACCTTGTTTTGTGTGAAGTTGTGAACTGACTAGAAAGAGCAATTGAATTTTATAACAGAAGACTAGTTATAGGGTCGGGTCTATAAAAATAGAAGGCTTGGGTTAAAAATAATAATAAAATAAAAAATAAAAAATAAAAAATAAAAAAATAAAAAAATAAAAAAACAGAAAGTTAAAAAAAAAACAAAACGGAAGGTTTTTTGCTCCAGTAAGCTTCAAACCCATCACTCCTCCAGTATTGTCAAATACTAATCACCAATACAGCACAAGCTTTTTTTTGGTAAAGGAAGCAGACAATTTGTATATATTGGAAAATTTTCAGGATGGGCCTGCCCATATCTTGGCCACCATGTGGCTCCGCCATTGATTTGAGTGATTTGTTGTAAGGATGATCTTCGAGAAAAGACATGAAAACTTAAATTGTTTGAATCATTGACATGAAAAGACATGAAAACTTAAATTGTTTGAATCATTGATATACAATGCTAAGATGTGTTCTCTCTGATAAGCTTATTTGAGGGATCCTTCAATCGAAGCTTCCCCTATGTGTAATAAGTTATTCAAAGAAGCCTTTGGCTGAATATGTTTACACACAGACAGAAGGGAGAAATAAATTGGATCCTTGAATTGAGAAGTCTGCTACATAATAGAGATTTTCTTTTCAGCTATTTCAGCCAAGCCACAATATCTTAATATCGTTGTAGGAGAGACTTCTTGGTTTTTTTCTTCGTTTTGTTTTTTCTGACTTCTAGTGGAGGATAAAATATGTGTAGAAAATAAGAAATGGGAGACTATTTTTACCATTAGACTTTACAACACGAATAACGCAGGAGTACTTAGAATTTTACGATTAATTAATCTCACATGTAGCTAGGTAAATTACCAAAACGCATGATCACTGCAGAATTAGCAGAAAATCTTCTTTCCACAACAAAATGGTCAGTTCTGAATGTTCATACTACTGGATTTCCTTCCCTTAATAGGTGGTATTGGTAGCTCAATTCTCTCTCTAGTGATAATACTATTATGTACTCTCCAATGCTCTACTAGTTTTGCGTGTAACGCCTCTATTCTCGATTACTGTTGAGCATGTCCCTTTCCATTTGTGTGCGCGTGTATAGTATGTCTCTTCTATTTTTCGTAATAGTTTTGGTAAAACATATGTATAGTATGTCTCTTCTATTTTTCGAAAAGTCGTGCAAGCCAATTTGTGTGACACCGTTCCTTGAGTATCAGGTATTTGCAACACCCTAAGGTTTTTTGGCAGTGAAGTGTCTTTCTCCCCTGTTTCATTACTCTGACCAGGATAAGGGTCGTCCTTGAAGACCAGCTTGACATCTAATGTCTTGCTTGCTAGTAAGGCACATACCGAACACCCAAAAACGGTTTGGCAAAATTCTGAAAATAGAAAGCAACTTTTGGATCAAGATTCAAGAGTTCAGCATAAACTCACAATGACAGAAGATGATAGTTAAATATGTTATATATAAATTACAAACAAAAACAAAGAGAGATTGAGCAATACATGTTTTCGTAATTTGATTTCGTTGTTTAAGCAATTGGTCTGTGGTGGGTAGTCACTAGTCATGAGGAAACAAAAGGAAGTCAGAAATATTTCACCCTAACTATATGGAATTAGTAAATGGAGATGGTTAAGATTCAGAATATTAACTGTTAAACTCTCCACTGTAATTATTTTGTGGTTTTCTACCCTTTATGCATTCTCTGGTACGTACATGCCAGAGATGAACAAGAAAACATAAGTCTTTCCCAAAATAGTTTTACCTACACGGAAGTTTGTGGCCCTCAAATTTGAATTAGTTTGCGAAGGGTGTGTAAAAATGGCAATTTCATACTTCGTTGCAGCAGGGCCGGTCCTGAGATTTTGGAGGTCCTGTGCGAGACTCAAACGGAGGCCCTTTCAAGGTCTAAATTTTGGTTGCTATATTTTCTTTTATATTTTTTTTTTTGTGTATAAATTGATATAAACCAAAAGAAAATAAATAAAAAAGAAGCATGGTTTGGTGGCTATGTATCTACTTTTTTTTATTTTTTTTTGTTCGAAGCTCCTTACTTTTTAAATACAAAAAGCATGGTATGGTGGCTATGTACATATCATATCACCGTACATATATCATAATCAGAACAACTTATGCTCTTTATTATGAACTAGTTAGACAAATCACTGGTTATGATATTGTAGCATCTTATAATGAACTGCATTTTTTCTCACTCCCTAAAGTGAGGATGATTCTAATCCCCACTTGGTTGATTGTTGTTAGATTAGTTAGAATTCGAGATTCATGTCTTAAATCAATTAAAGCAAATTAATTTAACAGTAAGTGTTGTAAGCAAAGTTGTATTATATATATATGACTAAATGGTTTTCAAATAGAATGAAAATTAGATGATCATTAAAAGTTGACTAAAGAAGTTGACCAAAGAATAAACGAATGGCATGTATTCGATTAAATGATATCATATATGGAAAGGGGGTTTGAAAGATTATATATTCAAACTTTTAAGGATTTTAATTAATTATGATATTCCTAATCATAAATTTATCATCAAAAGTTATCTTTTATAACGATACTACAAATATTAAAGAGAAAAGAAAAAATTAATGTAGTTCAAAAAAGGCCCAAAAAAAGGTTCTACTGGGACTCGAACCCTTACAGATATTAATGTAAGTATCTGCGTTTGACAATTTCCCTAAGGCAAGATTGTGAATTGCATTCACACTCTTTTTATATGTAGGACATTATAAAGGTTAATAAAATTCAGGGCCCCCCCCTCAGGGCCGGCCCTTGCAGGCATGCGTTAAAGAGGATCCAATATGATGGTAGCGGACACAAGCATAGTACTGGACAATATTTTGATTTCTGATCTTGTATACACAAATGTGTAAGTAGTAGTGTTCAATTGTCTTGAAACTCATTTAGTTATACTGTCTTGTTTGTTCACCTAAAAGCCTAAACTACAATTGCGGGATGCAGGTCGCTCCGAAGCTTTTCCCGAAGCTGAAGTGATGTGGTGATTAGTTTTGTCCTAGAATGACGGCGTTTGGTTTTTCAATTTTTGAGTCAATTAAGAGCTTTGGTTTTTCAATTTTTGAGTCACTTAAGAGCTTCAAAACAGTATGTTTTGTACCTGAACTAGGGATGGATGTGTGATACAATCGATGGACATGGAGACACTGAATTTGTGATCAATAAAAAGTAAAGTTATGGTCTTTGGTGCGCCCAATGCACACTTTAATTTTTTGATTGTCTTGTAAACACGAGTTAAGACGCTTTGGAGTTTGTCCGGCAGTTAGTGTGTCATTTACTTGTACATGTTTTTTATGTGAGTTGGAGTGTTTTCCTCCTTATTGGCATCTATATTTGTTGACGCTGTTATGGAACTTAAAAGTCAAAACCCCCTGGAGTTGGAGTACACAAATTAAAAATGCGTTGGTACGTATTTGGTATTGAAGTAGGGATGGCAACGGTTTGGAGGCAGAAATGCCGTATTCATCTTCATAACCACGAAAATTAACTATAACTAAAATTGCGAATTAACTATCGAGAATTAGCCATATTCACTGGGTAACAGATTCTCCATTAGTTAACGGTTCTATTAGTCATTGTCAATGCCAAAAAAAATTGTTGTTCAACTCACATATTATAATTTAATAAATACTCATTTCATCAATATTCTCATCAAATCATCAAAAGCATAACAATGCTTTATGGAGGTGTTCATGATAATTCAAATATGATAGCAAATTAAGGTAAATTCGTCCCATTAAAAAAGGAAAGGAATGACAAAAGCAAATACAATAGCCACTATAGGAGAAAGCGAATCAAACTATCAAATAATTTCAATACTTATGAATATATAAAATATTATATTATATTGTTAGGGACAGATACGGATCGAGAACCTCTGTAATTATATTCAAAACCGTATGAATAATATTCACAGTTTTTCCCCATATCCGATAAATACCTGAATTCACAAAATACTGGATTTTAGAAGTATCCAATTACAAGGGGAAATGGGGTGTGAACTAGATCTAGCAAATTAATGAACGACATGAAAAAATCAGAAATCAGATCGAGGTTTAACGGTTCAGGTGTTTTATCGAAACAACTTGTTAACATGTTTTTTTGTCCAAGACCATGTCATTCATTCACAGTAGATAGTGGTTGAGTGGGGTGGGAATTTTGTGGGGTGGGGGTGGGGTGGGTTGGGCGGTGGGTGGTGGGTTGGTTGGTGGAATAGCCAATTAGGAATTAGAATTTAGTCAGGTGAAGATGTGTTAATGAGATTGGGTTGGAATTGGTGTCTGACTCATTTGGCATTTCTCTTGAAAATTCTTTGAACTTTTAAATTAAAAAATGCTGCTGCTACTAAACGTTCTTTCACGTGGATCCGAAGGGTCTGTCAAGTTGATGTGTTTTTAATTTTTTTTTTTAAGAGAGTTGTTATTGGCACTCTTAAAATCTCAATTCACACTCATTCTATATTTCTGATTTGTTTATTTTAATTATTTTAATGTGATTTCTGATTTTACCCCTATATTACATTTACTGTCTACAATCTTGAAAACCTCATTAAGTATGATGACATAAATATGGGTAAATATTTATAGGGAGTTGTAAAGACCTTTTGTGCTCTAGAAGCAAGTACTCTTTTGCTCTCAAGTCTAAGCATATATGCAAAAGACTGTAGCTCTATACATAATCGGTGGCTGCTTTATCAAGTCAGCCATTTCTTCGTCGTCAAACTTTTTTCCTCCTAGTCTGAGCAAAATTCTTCATTTTTTTTTTAGGTAAGTCATGGATGAACAACCATACATGGACCCAATACTACTAGAAAGTTCTGACGAAATTTACAATGGTGAAATGGAAGAAGTGTCAAACTTGAGTAATCCTTCTAACTCTCTTGAATCAAATTTTCATGGTATGTCTTCTCATGAGTTTTTTTTTTCTTTTTATTTACTCATTTAATTATGTTTAGTATTATAGGTGTTTCATTATGAGTTTGAACATATTTGTATTTCAATCTCAATAACATGAATTAGATATTCAATTTCATGGATTAGAATTGGGGTTTTCTAGTAGACAAATTTATTTACTGGTGCAATGCAATTTCATGAATAAGTTTTTTTGTTACTGCCCTTTGAATGCTTGTTGTTTTTTACCCTGATTTGCTTTTCATGTAATGAGTTCTACCCTCTTATCAATTGACTTCTCATTCGACCAACTTCTTTTGTTTTATTAACTAGTATGATAGCTTCCATTGTTAGTAAGTTACTATATATTATGTTGAAATAAATGGTTCACATGCTATAAAACTAAGTTTGTTTTTATCCAGGGAGTCAAGAAGAGATCAGTGAATATGACACAATGCTCTCTTTGACTGAAAAAAAAAAACTTTCAAAGTCGGGAAGACCTCCTTGGTATTGTTCGTGAAATTGCATTAAAGCAAGGGTATGCAACTGTTATTCGAAGATCGAAGGCTGATAAATATGTTATCATTGGTTGTGATAAAGGGGGTAATTATCGAAATACCAATCTTTCGTTAAAGGACAAGAAAAGGAAAACAACATCTCGATTGATAAATTGTCCTTTTGAAATTTGGGGAAAGAAGAAACAAGAAGGATTTTGGAGGGTTGACAAAAAAAATTTGTCACATAACCATGATTCTTCAGCTGACATGTCTGGGCATCACTATTGTCGTCGATTTTCAGAAGATGACATCTTGTGCATTAAACAAATGACTGTGGCTGGTATAACACCTCGCCAGATTCTTTCTTCACTTCGTCAAAGTAATCCTAATCTTCAAGCAATTTCTCAAAGTGTATATAATGAAGGGTATAAGATTGTGAAGCAGAGTTTAGGAGGACGTATGGTTGTTCAAGCCTTATTGGACGAACTTGGTCAAGGTGGTTTCACTTATAACATTGAGTATGATCAGAATGGTCATTTGACTCATTTGTTCTTTGCCCATCCCATTTCAATTGCACTGACTAAGAGCTACTCAAATGTTTTTGTGATGGATTGCACCTATAAGACTAATAAGTACAAGATGTCATTGTTGGATATATTGGGGTATCAAGTTTCAACACATCATTTTATTCTTGTTTTGCCTTCATGCAAAAGGAGGAGGAAGAGGACTATTTGTTTCATAGGAAATCTGGAAAGAAAACAAATATACTAGAAATCCCTCCAATTTTTTTCGTCAGCAAAATCAATTCCAAATGAAAGATTAATGAGGCTTTCAAAATAAGAAGAAAAAAAAAAAAAAAAAAAGGGATGCACAGAATCCAAGCATTCCCACCAATTTCTTTTAGTCATTAAAATTATACTTAATGAGGTTTTCAAATTTCTAGGCACATTAAAAACAATACAAGGGCACGATCGGAAATCACATTAAAATAAATAAAATAAATAAATTAGATATATAAAAGGAGTGTGGATTGAGATTTTAGAAATGTCAATAACAGATCTCATTTTTAATGGCTTAACTCAAAATAATATCGTTTTGGTCTTTTTTTTTTTTTAAGTGTCTTTCTTCTTTCTCCTTTTGTTTTGCAGAAGGTGCGCAATAATCAACATCCATGGTTGCTCTTCTCCTCCACCAAATCCCATATTTGATTGGTCTTCAAAGGTCCTCACAATTACTTATTCGAGATTCTGGGTGGTGGTCACTTCGGTCGCTTAATAGATCCACCTCTGATGGTAGATACATTTAAAAAACTTGGATGGACAAAAAAACGCGTGAGCATGCTGCAGAAATGCAGATTGAATCTTTAACAAACAAAATGTTAGAGGATTTGATTAAATTGGATCAAATGATGGAACTGTAATAGAAAACTTGTTAAATGTTGTAAAATAGATGATATACGTATTGTGAAATATAAAATAAATAAGGTACAATATTTATGAAGTTTGACAAGTGTGCTTATATTCTTAAGGCATGGGTAGTTTCTTTATTATTTGAAATTAAAAGAGTATAAAATTAACTCTTTCTTTTTCTCTCTTATAGCCTTGGATAGCTTACAAATATTTTATCCTGTATCTCTCTTTTTTCTTTTGCATATACATTTGGTTGCGTGTACAATGATATAAATTAAAGGTTTTTCTTCCGACAATTACAAAAAGCAAACTAACCTTGTTTCCAAAGTCTTTATGTAAACAGTAAAGATTTCAATTATCAGGCTTCAAAGTCTTCATATGCACAGTAACATTGCAATTATCTTTCGAATTCTTCATTTGGGGCATCCACCATATTTACAACATTAAAAAATTAAAACAATATAAGTGGCAGTCATTGAAGAGGACAAACAGCATCCACCACCTCATCAATTTCAACGTTTTGGCATTATATTTTTGTTCTTGTTAGAATTGTTCATCAAGTAATGTTAGAGAAATTAATATTTTAAATTAAATTTTATAAATTAAATAATATGAAAGTTAATGGTTAGATTATTATTTAAGTATCAATTAACGTACTTATTTTATATTAATAACATATCATTTAATTTGCAAATTTGATTTCAAATTTAATTTTTTTAGTATTATCCTTATTCATATCATCTTTGCAATGACAATGCTTCTGGGTATGTATTATTATGTTTGCAGCTAGAAATAAAAAATATAAGTAGTCAATTACAAATTTTTACAACTTACGTCTCTTCTAAACTATTTCTCACTCACACTTGAATTTTGGCTCCAATCAAACCTTTAATAACAAACTAATAATGCTAATGTTTTCTAGTATTTGTTTTTTTATTTTCCACCAATCTAACGCATTGCCACATATAATAACTGCATCATTTAATATGTTTGATGGACTCGTTTTTCCATATTAAATTAATTTCCCTACTAAAGTAACTTATCTACTCCTTATTATATATGCAAATAGGTAAGCTGAAATAATTTACCTACTCCTTATTATATATGCAAAAGGTAATCTAAAATAACTTACCTACTCTTTATTTTATATATATAAGGGGCGGATCCGTGTTACAAAAACAATACAAGTTTTAACGCAAGTCTTAGATCATTAGATGCGTATCTAATTAGTCCAATTAATTTTCTTTATTCAAATAATTATGAATTGGGAATAAAATTCTAAAAACCTAATGAAGATTTTTATATTCTCTTTTCTATCTCATTTATTGTTTTTCATTAATTTCTCCTTTCTCCTTTAACTCTTTCTTCTCCCTCTTCATCGTTCATCCTATGTACAGATATTTCCCCCTCTTTCCTCTCCATTCATCATCCCATGGCCATGCTATCTTATTTCTAATTTTTTGGTTTTGTTTTTAAATTTCCTCTCTCCATCTTGGTGATCGAATCTTTCTGCACCAGCTAATTAAACTTATATCCCTTGGAATGTTTTGAACACATACGGAATTATAATCCATATATTGTTGCACAACTTAGCCAACTAACAACATATTAGTGCGTCCAGGAATCATCCATTTATTGAAGAAATAATTGAAATTGTTGCAGCTTATAAGCCTCATGCATCCCATGATATTAATTATTTGACTGCAGAACCCTAACTCAATGTGAAATATAAAGCCATATTAACCCCTTGAGATTTTAGAAAAATTAAAATTCCGAACATCCTGAACTAATATATAAATTCAAACAATATGATGCCAAGTTTTAGGTTCATTACCTAACCTTTAGAAAATAGACATTGTGAACAAAGTATTCATTCTTTTACAATTCATATTATTCAATTATATATGTTTTGCTATTGAAGTTGGGTTCATGCCCTTATGGTTAGTGCAATGAGACATGTGATTATAAGGATGGAGAAAAAAATTATAAAGGAAGAAAGAAGTAGAGAAAAAAAATGCAGAAGAGAGAGCACTACTGGAGAAGAAAGAGAGAGCAAAAAATATGCAGAGGACGGAAAGATAGGAAACAAAAGAAAGAGTGACACGCCCGACCCTGATATTCACCAAACACCAGGGTAGGCATATGCTGATTAACACCCGAAGGTGAGAAAGCCATATTAGGATGTATGAGAACCAAAAACAATTAACCTACATAAATAAAACTTGTAAACTTAATTATAATGAATATGCAATTGTGCAACGTGTTCACAGCATACAACTAAACTAATCCGAGACACTAAAAATGAATAATATAAAATTGAATGAACAAAAGTATGGGTCCTACACCGAGAGGACTCGAAAATGCCGATGTGGGAGTGCCTTGACGCCGGGATTGTATGCTTCGAATCTAAGTCCTAAGGGGGCACAAAACAAAATATGAGTGGACCAAGTTGATATGTAAGTAGTAATAAAATAGTTAATCTTTAACATAATAACTCATAGGTTTAGAAAACTCGTGTAGCATAATAATTAATAGGTTTTTCCGAAAACCCTAGCATGCCATAAAACTTCATAAAACATATATCATATATAGTGCTTAGTAATAGTAGCACAAGGCATATATATATATATATATATATATAGATATATAAACATATATCTTCATTCGCCCGAAGGCACTACATCTCCCGGCAGAAGCCAATATAAATATCTTCCAGCCAAAGCCAGCTACAAACGCCTGGCCGAAGCCAATCCAATATAAATATCTTCCAGCCAAAGCCACCTACACATGCCCGGTCGAAGCCAATATAAATATCTTCTGCCCGTAGGCACCAACCAAACGCCCGGCCGTAACTAATATAAATATCTTCTGCCCGTAGGCCAATGTTCTAAAAATCGGCCTAGGCGCTGAACGGCCAGTGACCGCCACGATTAAGTCCTAATCGGTCACAAAATCGGAAAGCATATTAGGCAGACGACTGGGCGGGATTAGGTGGGACTAGGCTAGTCTAGGCGGGCATATGTGGAGAACGCCAGAATCTGAAATTTTTCTTTGTTGCAGAGCCCAGCGTCGCGAGGAAGAAGATGAAGTTCTTTGGTTTGTTTAATTGCACTGTTTTATCATTAAGATGGTCCCCACCATCTTTTCCTTTTACTTATTTTTAAATTCTTTTATTGTATTTCACTGTTGCTGCCAGTGCTAGGTGCAGGCCTAGGATTGCATGGAAGACCTGTGTGAAGTGAATAACTTAGCAAGCTTTTTTTGGATTTTGTGTTAATTTAATTGGATATAAAAGCAATTTGTAATTTGCGCGCCTTTATTACAATTGGTCAGCCTTTTTAGGGGTTAGTATCGTGGGCTTTTTGGTTTTAGAATTTGTAAAGGTCCTTTAATGTACCAAAGCAATTTGCATTGTTACAAAATTAATTGCACACTAAATAATGTTTACCATGGGCTTTTAACAGTTAAGTATCTTACATTAATCTATTTCTTTAGTTTCCTCCTATTTTGCATTTTATGTGGTTCCTACAATACTCCTCACTATGGTTATATGGTATATATGTTTAATGTGTTTTTAAATTTTAGACTTGTTGGATACTTCTTTTTGCATTTTATCATTCTTTTATTATCTTATCCATGAATTTCATACAAGTATAATTTTTTGTAAGTGTTAATATGTACTTATTTACAAGATATACAAGAAATTTACCTAAATCCGCCTAGGCACCCGCCTAGACTCCGCCTAACCGCCTAGGCGCTAGGCGCCAACCCGCCGCCTGACTAGCACCTAGCATTTTTTAGAACCTTGCCGTAGGCATAGAACCCTTCATTCGCCCGTAGGTTCCTACAGCACCCACCCGAAGGCATATAAGTATCAATCGCCCGTAGGCTCCTAAAGCACCCACCTGAAGGCATATATAGAAGTATCATTTGCCCGTAGGCAGTAACATTCGAATAACCACTAAGTAAGTACTTAGAGACATTAACATAATATTTCTAATATCTATATATATCTATCTTAATTGGCGTTCAGTAGCTAAAACGTCATACCGTAAAACCTATTCATAGTATATAGTCATCAATCATATATACTATGAAGAACGTAAAATCGATAAAGCATGAATATCATAAAGCGTAAATCCAATTTACTCATAAATGTTTCATGAAACGTAACCATTAAATCATGTTTTTCATGTATGCATTTCTAATAGTAAAATCTCCATTTTAGAAGAGGTCTGCTCACCTTACACCGTTGGCGAAGAGCCGTGCAAACAAAGGTGGACGGAAATGCCATACACAATTGTACCTAAGCACATAAAGGTACCAATTAACAAAACTATACTAAAATGGTTGAATTTCAGGAAACGGACGTCACAAACGGATTCAGAATGTTGAAAAACAAAAGGAGGGACCTAGAGTAACCCCACATGCCGCCATGGGGAGGCAGCCGGGACGGTCATGCACCACCACATGCCGATTTGGGTTGCCAGAAAAGTCACCGACGCCGCTGTGGACGGCGGCAGAGCACAATACCTTTGGTGGAGGTACGTGTGCTCCACGCGCCAGCTAAGACCTGCGCTCACGTGCAGCCTGGGTTCTGGGATGGGCCAGTTATGGGTTTGGGGTTAGGTTTGTTATGGGTTTGGGCCTAAGACTCAACTTGGGTTTTGGCTTAGGTTGTTTTTAGGGTAGTTTTGATATAGGCGCTTCTTTTTTTAATTTCTTGGATTAAACATCTGCTCCTTTTAAGAATTTGATTAAACATTCTTCCTACAATTAAGGTGCCACTTATTTTATAAGTAACATCTTTTAATGCCATATTACACGATTTGCCATTATGATAGACCTTTAATTAATTAATAATTATCATGTTAATATCCCAAATCTCCTAAAATGTAGTAGATTAGTTTTAAAAATCTTAACACATCAAACCTGATCTAATTATGCTTCTAACGTGCATTTTATACCTAACTCCACACCATACAAGTAATTAACGTGCTATCTTCTTCTACAACCATTAGCAATTTTTTCATGTCATTGCTTTCCTCGATCGGCCGATCAAACCCTCTTTCGTTCTCCCTTGTTGGTCATATTCATTTCCTTCATATTTCATTTTTGCACACCTCTTGATCTGAGTATCCATATCAAAGGGAATGTTTTTGTTTTAGCACACTTTTTACCCATCTTTCCATCTTTTTCACGTACCATGGTACATTTGGGAACTATAATTTAGTGGTACGTTTTCTTTTAAAGGATAATTTGGTACGTTTCTGTCACATCCCGACCCGGGGCGGATCACTTCCCGGGCCCGCTCCACCACCGTAGCACGATATTGTCCACTTTGGGCTTACCATTCCCTCACGTTTTTGTTTTTGGGAACTCACGAGCAACTTCCCAGTGGGTCACCCATCATGGGATTGCTCTAGCCCCCTTCTCGCTTAACTTCGGAGTTCCTACGGAACCCGAAGCCAGTGAGCTCCCAAAAGGCCTCGTGCTAGGTAGGGATGAGAATATACATATAAGGATCACTCCCCTGGACGATGTAGGATGTCACAATCCACCCCCCTTAGGGGCCCGACATCCTCGTCGGCACACACGTGGCCAGTGTTAGGCTCTGATACCAATTGTCACATCCCGGCCCGGAGTGGATCACTTCCCGGGCCCGCTCCACCACCGTAGCACCATATTGTCCGCTTTGGGCTTACCATTCCCTCACGGTTTTGTTTTTGGGAACTCACGAGCAACTTCCCACTGGGTCACCCATCATGGGATTGCTCTAGCCCCCTTCTTGCTTAACTTCGGAGTTCCTACGGAACCCGAAGCCAGTGAGCTCCCAAAAGGCCTCGTGCTAGGTAGGGATGGGAATATACATATAAGGATCACTCCCCTGGACGATGTGGGATGTCACAGTTTCAAACCGATATATTGGTACGTTTTAAGTTAGAATGGGTACATTTCAATTTAGCATCAGTACGTTTCAAGTTGTTATTGAACGTTTCAAGGTGAAATGGGTACGTTTCAATTTAGCATCAGTACGTTTCAAGTTGTTATTGGTATGTTTCAAATTGACCTGAATACGTTTCAAATTGATTTCAATTTAAAATTCACATTTATATATGGGTACGTTTCAATTTAGCATCGGTATTTTTCAAGTTGTTATTGAACGTTTCAGGTGAAATGGGTACGTTTCAATTTAGCATCAGTACGTCTCAAGTTGTTATTGGTATGTTTCAAATTGACCTAAATATGTTTCAAATTGATTTCCATTTAAAATTCACATCATATATTTCATGCCGAATAGCACTAATCTCAGTCCAAAGACTTCAAACTCATCCTTTTTTATTAACAACTTTTATATTTCAATAATAAGTTTATGATGCGAATGAGCCAACAAAAGGGGTATAAACCCTGACGCCAAAAAAAATTTCAAAATTCAAAGTTTATAGATAATATTGGTGATTTAGTTAATAGCCATTAATAATATCCCTAAAAAAAAGGTATAAATCCTGACAAGCTAAAAAAATTCCCCTTATCAACTAAAAGGATAAAGTGGGAAATCAACATATAGCATTTTTATTTTAAAAAATAAACTAATGACATGTAAATAAAATAAATTTAAAAATAATTAGGTGGACACTAGTTAAAGCGTCTTAATCAAATTTTTAGAAGAAACAAATGTTTAATAAAAATTATGTAAAAAAAGAGCGGGAGATTCTAATTTTCTCTTGTTTTGTTTTCATTCCCTGAACTTGATAGTCTTGTAAACACGAGTTAAAACGCATTGGAGTTATCTAGCTAGCATGTCGATTACTTGTAGATTTTTTTTTTAATTTGGCTTGTATATTTGCTGACGCTGTTGTGGAACTTAAAACCCCTTGGAGTTGGAGACCTGGAGTACACAAATTAAAAACATCACACAACATTCTTTACTAAATAGACGGTTCAGGTTGAATTTGAAACTATTTATGAAAATACATAGGTACATATTTGATATCGAAGTCGTCATTATAGAAGTTGTGCTTATAAATTATCTATTACAAGTACAAAAGAATACAGTTAGACTCTAGTTCTAGATTTGGCAGGTTTATAAATAACACGAAAAATTCAAATTCAAATTCCAAATTGAAGTTTAACGGGTCGAGTGTTTTTTAATTGGTCGACCCGTTAATATGTTTTTCTGTTTAATGCATTAATATGTTTTTCTGTTTAAATCCAAGCCTTTCATTCATAGTAGATACATCTAAAAAACTTGGATGCATAAAAAAATGCGTGAGCATGCTGCAGAAATGCAGATTGATTCTTCGTAAAATAAATAAATAAAAATGTTAAAAAAAAAGATTTGATTAAATCTGGCAATCAGGACAAACAGCATCCATTACTCTCATCAATGTCAACGTTTAGGCATCTTCTTCCGGCCATTGAATTGTTCATATCATGCATGCAACGACAATGCTTCATGCTATATGGATTTGGATTCCATCCGAATCTAAATTGTGGGGATCCTCACATCTTAGTCATTCATCGTGCATCATGCGGTCAGAAATCATTTGACTTTTTTATTTAAAATTATATACAAATAATACATGACGAAAACTGACCTTACGATATACAATAAACAGCTAAGATGTGGAGATCCTTAAAATCCCTACAAAGTTAATCCGTAGAAGATCCTCTTCCATGCTAAATAATATGATATGTCAGCAGCAAGAAACCCGAATAAAAATAACTTAATACTATTACCCCACTCATCTAGATTAATTAATTAAGGTAAAAAAAAAATAAAAAATTGATCAGATGTTGGTCCAAGCAATTTTTTATTGGCAGCTTGAAGTATAAAATTGATTGACAACCTAACTTTTCAAAATAATATATAGCCATCTAAACCTAACATATGAACTAATAAACAATGCTATTAAGTAAGATAATGCTAGACTGATACGAATTATTTAATAATTTTTAGGGAAAACGATCTTGTTGGAGCCATTTATACTACAATAATCTTGTCATTCTTGCAAGTATTATAGGTGTTCTTAACCCTTTTGCGTGTGTGGTAAAAATCCAATCAAGAAATTGGCATTGTTGCCGGGGATCGAACATAATTGCAGAATGCCTCGAACCCAAAAGACATCATCTTGAACGCCAAAAAGCCCAAATAAGCACAAAAACGTCACTTTGACATCACTGCACGCTACTCCTTTATTTCATCACCATAAATTATCCGTTTGGTAGAAAAACTTGAAACTTTGATACAAATAAGCTGAGAGACTCATGAACATCCTCCAACTGAACTCACTCTAAAATTCATCCGTTTGATCACTTTTTGCTCAAGAGGAAGTCGAATGTCCTACATTAGAAATATAATTCAAAGTAAAAAAATTCTCACAAAATAACCAATAAATTAATACTAAGAATAGGATAAAATAAATATATAGTATAAAATCAACTCATCAGAGACCAACGTGAGCGCATGTGTACTGTGAGGCTCAACATGTTGATTAGCGTGCTCAGTTACTAAAAAGAAAGTGAGGTTCCACCATAAACCAAGTTGCAATTTAAGGTTGGATTACTCTTTATAATGAAGAGTATGAGAGGTCTATTATTCATTCCTTGACGTGAGATTCACGTAGATTGACCGCCAACTTGAAAGAACTCATGAGAATTGCTTTGTAGAAGAATAATACATAAAATCCCTCCGTTTGATTTGAAGGATATTGGATTGGAATAGATGAGTACTTATTTTCAAGTTATGTTGAAAGAAAAAAAAATGAAAATTTTGGTTTAATCCCCTTAAAATGAAAAATCATTCTCCTCTACTTTTTTAGAAGTTTATCAAAAAAGATGGATATTCTACACTAATTTGATCTAATTTATAAGAAGATAATTGTCTGATCTCAAGACGCATCGGTTGAAGAGACAGACCCTATATTTCCCAAGTCAGATCACCACTTTGCCATTCTCCTTTACCTTCAAAATAACTTAACTTTAAAGAGATTCAACCTGTCTAATTAATATTGTCATTTAGTACTACGGTCTAGTGGTATTTCTCTTCACTTGTAAGTGAGAGGTTTTAGGTTCGAATCTCATAAATGATGAATTTGATACCATATTAGGCTGCCCATTGTGTGGCTTAACCGAACTTCCCCTCTCCTTAGTGTAATCGATGTACTTTAAAAAAAATAATAAAAATAAAAAACCTGTCTAATTTATATTGGAAAGAATAATTATTGGTCCGTGAACCGTCATTCTCAGAAAACAAATGCAAAATGCATAAATAAATAATTTCGACCAGGTTTCCCGCATTTTATGGCGTCCTTGATTAAAATTGATCTGGTAATTTGTTTGTTTATTCAGTCTTTATTTCTACTAGACAGATTATTATTATTTTGTTACTTTATTCTTTTTCCTTTGATAAGTGCTGTCCAACCTCTTACGTCGAAAGCCGGAGCCCGATCGATCTTATATATATTGTCTGTAGGTTAGGGAAGACGGAGAAGAGATTAACAGAAAAGAAAATGGTGGAGCTAATGAAAATAATAACTGAAACCCTATCATGCTTATTGCAACCATTTTCCTTCAAATATTTCTTCCTAGTGGCCATTTTCCTCATCCTCATATACAAATGGTCCTTCACCTCCACCCCAAACTCATCGCCACCTTCTCCGCGAAAGCTGCCTGTCATCGGGAACCTTCACCAGCTAGGGTTGTACCCTCATCGCTCACTTGGAGCTTTAGCTCAACGCCACGGGCCTCTCATGATGCTCCATTTCGGAAGCATGCCAGTCCTGGTGGTCTCGTCGGCTGAGGCTGCCTCTGAGGTCATGAAGACCCATGACATCGCATTCTCCAGCAGACCCAAGATCACCTTCTTTAAGAAATTTCTCTACGACTTCAAAGACGTGGCATCGGCGCCTTATGGCGAGTATTGGAGGCAGATCAAGGGCATATGTGTGTTAAATCTTCTGAGCAGAAAAAAGGTTCGCTCTTTTCGCACTGTGAGAGAAGAGGAAGCTAACTCCATGATCAAAAACATCATGAAGCGATCGACGTCAACTACATCGTCAGTTTTTAATTTAAGCGAAATCTTTCTGACGCTTACTAATGATGTTATCTCTAGAATTACACTTGGGACCAAGTACAGCGATGGTGACGAAGATGGGAAGATGTTTAAGGGGCTTACCGTGGAGTTGACGGAGATAATGTCACGCATCAATATTGGTGACTACATCCCATGGCTTTCTTGGTGCTCACGTCTCAATGGTTTGGATGCTAAGCAAGACGATCTTGCTAAACGATATGATGACTTCTTAGAGACAGTTGTTCAAAAGCATATGGATGGCGATGATCATGTCAAGAACGATGACGAAAAGGATCTTGTGGACGTTTTGCTTTCACTTCAGAAAGAAAACGTGCTTCCTATTCCTCTCGATCGAGTTTGCATCAAAGCTATCACCTTGGTAATGAACATTCTCTCTTACTGCTGTATGTGTGACATAAAGCATTAAAACTTGATTTTATAGTTCAATGAATACTCTTGCAGGATATGTTTTCGGCTGGCACTGATACGACATCTACAGCCCTAGAGTGGACAATGTCTGAGCTTTTAAGGCATCCCAGAGTAATGAAAAAATTGCAGAACGAGGTACGGGGAATAGTCGGAAACAAAACAGACATAACGGAGGATGATTTAGTCGGAATGTACTACTTGAAGGCAGTGATTAAGGAGTCTCTTCGCTTACATCCTCCATTTCCGCTACTGTTGCCCAGGATGTCAATCCAAGATGTTAAAATCAACGGTTACGACATTAAGGCCAACACACAAGTTATAGTGAATGCTTGGCAGATTGGAAGAGATCCCAAGTCATACAACAACCCAGAGGAGTTCGAGCCGGAAAGGTTTTTGAGTAGTGACATAGATTATAAAGGTAAGGACTTCGAATTAATTCCGTTTGGGGCTGGCAGACGGGGTTGCCCCGGAATTCAGTTTGCTGTGGCTGTTAAAGAGATTGCTTTGGCAAATTTAGTCCACAAGTTTGAATGGGCATTGCCTGGTGGTGCAAGAGGGGAGGACCTAGACATGACCGAATCCACGGGTGCGACTGTCCATAGAAAGTATCCTCTAAAAGCAGTAGCTATTCCATATTCTTGCTGAAATATGTGTTTGTGTGCAAGTGTAAAGTATTTTGCACTCGATATCATATTGATGTAGGACAAGATATTGGTCAATTCAGACGAATAAAGATAAAGAAAATAAAATGTTTTAGATTCTGAAAAAGAAAATTTTAAGTTCAAAAATATTGGGTTAAATCGATATGGCGACAAAAAAGGTAGCAAAAATTAATATTCTGGTCTCAAAATTGGACGTATAATATGTCGTTTTGAAGGGAATCGCCAGGGCTGGTCTTGAGATTTTTGAGGCCCGGGGAAACATCCAAAAAATGTGCCTTAACTTCATATAAGAAAAGTTATTTGTTTCACACATAAGATTTCGATAAAACTATACTTAGAAAGGTACTTCAAACTCCGGGCTTACAAGTAGATAGATGATGAGTTTTGTTTCTCTTCTATCTAAACTTTTAAAGTGTTTTTATATAAATTGTGATGTGTTTTTTCTTATTTACTAACCTTGTCAATATGGGACTAAAAAAATAATCATATTTTCAAGTCTTTAATTGATATGTAAAAGTAATGAATGGGCACTAAATTAAACCTAATATTGGTAAAGGCATACATACATTAACTTCTTGAAGGTTAATGGTAGGGATACCAAATTTTTAAACCAAATTTTGTAAGCCATATGATGTCATTGTTGATGATTGGATTATTACTTAAGGACCACTCGTTAGTAATTTAAAAGAAATTAACAACCAAACAGAAAGTCATAAAAATTGAAAAGAATAAAGATGCACATAACATTTCAAACTCATGACCACTCATTAATTTAAACAACAAAAATCACTGCTTATAACTAAACTTCTTGATCATTTAACCAAGTTTTATCAATTTCTACTCTTATAAAAGAAATTCGTAAAAATTGGAAAGTGAAAAAAAAAAAAAAAAAAAAAAAAACGCACTGAGTTTCAAACCTAGGACCGCCTCATTAATTTTAGGGAGTTTTAACAAAAAGCCCACGGTACTGTTCACTTTAACGAAAAACCACATTTTTACACTAAAAAGTCAAACTTGGTACTATTCACTTTACCCTTTATTTTGTTCTTATCGTTAAAACTCAAAGTTTTCAAGCTTTTTTCATTAGTTTTCCTTTAATTTTAAACATTATAGACCACCACTTATAATTAAACTTCTTGATCACTTAACCAAATTTTATAATTTTATACTCTTATAAAAAGAAAATTATAAAAAATGAAAAATAAATAAACGCACATATAGTTAACCCAAGACCTCTATTGGAAGAAAAAGGCAAGGAATGTGCACATACAGGCAAGCTCAGTAAGGAACGTGCACAGACAGCACAGCAAGGAACGTGCAAGTGCATGTGTGCTGTCAGATTACAAGTGTGTAGGGTGTAAAGCTTTCAGTGTAGGGTGTAAAGCTTTCAGCTTTGCTTTCAGCTTTCTTTGTATTGTATAAGTATGCCTTCCATAAGGCTTTCTAAGATATGAAATACATTACAATTCAAATCAGAAAATATCAATATGGTATCAGAGCAGGAAAAATAACCTGCTTCTGCATCATCTTATCCATGTCGTAGATAGCTTCGTTGTTGAGGAGAACCGACACATCGGTGTGCTCCAAGAGGGAGTGAGTGGAAAGCACGCTGTTGTATGGCTCAACGACGGAGTTTGAGACCAGAGGAGACGGGTAGACTGTGAACCCAAGTTTCGATTTCTTTCCATAATCGACAGAGAGCCTGTCCAAGAGCAGAGAGCTGAGGCCAGAGCCAGTTCCACCTCCAACGGCGTGGAACACCAGAAAATCTTGAAGCCCCGTACAGTTATCAGCAAGCTTTCGGATTCGATCAAGGCAGAGATAAACAATCCAAGCTGCTCCTTCCATTTCCTCAAACTCTCATCATCTTTATCTTTCTCAAGCTGCTCCTCAAGTTGTGATTGAAGGTCCCGCAACCTCTTCACACTCAAATCGCGCTCGTCAAGTCGTGGACCATCCACATTCCCAGACACGCCAGGAGTCTCCGGCTCCCAGCCCAATACTCTCGGTTCGTCTCCACCCTCGTCGCCGCCATAGCCACTCTGACCTTCGGATCTGCGCTCCGTAGCCACTCTGGCCTTCGGATCTGCGCTCAGGATTTGAGGTCTCAGTTGCTGCTTGTCTGGATGTGGCTGTGTAGAGTGGTTTGGGATTTTATGATGCGTTTTGTTTGATAGCGAGTGTCGTTTTAGTGGCTGGTGGTTATGGATCTATAGGGATTTCGTTTACTGTGATGGATTTCTGAGTAAAAAAAAAAAAAAAAAAAAAAAAAAAAAAAAGGAAGAAAAATTCTTTCTTTATTCTTATAGGTCTTTATATGGCGGAAGAGAATTCTTATTCGTTTGGAGATTCCCAGATACCTTCCTCCTCAACAGTATCTGAGGTGGATGTCAATCCAAATCAAAGATTAAGCTCGGTCTTGTTAAATGAGTTTAATTACTTACCTTGGTCGAGAGCAGTGAGTCTTGCCCTAGGTGGAAGGTCCAAGCTAGGGTTCATAAATGGAAGCATCGAAGTTCCTGATGTTTCTTCACCAACTTATGAAATCTGGCTTTGCAAGGATCAGCTAGTTATGTCATGGCTCCTAAATTCCATGGAACGTAAACTAGCTGAAATATTCAGTTATTCTGAATCATCATTCAAACTATGGCAGACAGTCAAGGAAATGTATGGCAGCCAGAACAATGCTGCACGTGTGTTTCAATTGAAGAAGAACATTTCCAACATACAACAAGAAGGAAAGCCCTTTGTTCAACTTTTAGGCAGCATGAAGAGCATGTGGAATGAGCTGGAAATGTATCGGCCTCACACAACTGAGGCGTCTTTACTACTGAAAAGGGCAGAAGAAGACAAGATATTCCAAATCTTGTCAAGTCTCGATCCAGGATACGAAGACCTACGAAGCCACATACTCATGAACCCCGAACTACCTTCCTTCACCAGCGTATGTGCAACAATCCAACGTGAAGAAGTACGAAGGAAAGTCATGAACACTGGCACAAAGACCAGTGTAACTGAAGCAAGGGCTTATCTAGCCAACGAAAGAAAATACAAAGTGAAGAATCCACCACATAGAGCCAACAATGCAACTACCTCAACCTCTCATAGGTCTGATGCACTCAAGAGCTTCACTGCAAATCCAGCTGCACTCATAAATGAGTTTGCAGTGTATCTTCAAAGCAAGAAAGAAAGGATTAAGAGTGACCAAACGGTCGGCTTTGAAGATGGAAGTTCAACAGCTTTGCTAGGCAAGTTTGCTGGATTTCTGACAGAAACACAACACATGGCCCAAGATGACATGCAAGGTATCATGACTGCTTTTAAAACTGCTCTTAATGTAAATATGATGCATGATTTGTGGATTGTTGATTCGGGTGCCACAGATCATATGACCAACCATGTTTCTAAGTTTCACAAGTTTGAAAAATTTTCAAAACCGTCTCAAGTCTCAACTGCCAATGGTGAGAGTTCTAAGGTTTTAGGGAAGGGGAATATCAACTTAATATCAGACAAAATTGAGTCAGTAGCCTTATTTGTTCCTTCTTTTCCATTTCAACTTCTATCTGTGGGAAAAATCACCAATACCTTAAATTGTTTGGCCATTTTCTCTCCTCACAATGTCATTTTTCAGGATTGCCTCACCAAGAAGACGATTGGTGAAGGGTTTTACCTTGATGGCCTCTATTACATATCAAAAAACAGTCCCAGAGGATTTCAAGCCAAGTCCAGTCCATCCCAAGATAGTCAATTGTGGCATCAACGTTTAGCTCATCCTTCCCAACCTGTTTTGTCTTCCTTGTTTCCAAACTTAGGTAATGATTTAATTTCGTGTGAAACATGTCATTTGTCTAAAGCCACCAAATTGTCTTTTACCTCATCCTTATCTAAGACTAGTAAAGTTTTCGAACTAGTTCACTCAGATGTATGGGGACCAACGTTTGAATCTTTTGATGGTTATAAGTATTATGTAACTTTTGTTGATGATTTCTCTAGAGCCACATGGTTGTACCTTTTAAAGTCTAAGAGTGAAGTGATTGAAGTTTTTAAGGATTTTCACAATCTCGTTAAGAACCATTTTTCCTCTCAAATTCAAACCTTAAGATCTGACAATGGCACCGAATATATGTCCCATATTATGTCATTATATTTGAGCAATCATGGTATCATGCATCAAACAAGTTGTGTCGGCACACCTCAACAAAATGGTGTAGCTGAAAGGAAAAATCGTGACATTCTGGAAAAAACGAGAGCATTAATGTTACAAATGAACGTACCAAAGAGATTTTGGTCACAAGGAGTCATGGCGGCTGTGTACATCATCAATAGACTTCCTAGCCGAGTCTTGGGGTTTAAATCTCCACTTGAAGTCATGAAAGGAAGAAAAATCGACCTTTCCCATCTTAGAGTCTTTGGATGTGTCTGTTTTGTTCATATACAGTCACACCATCGAGATAAGTTGGACCCTAGAGCTCTCAAATGTATTTTTCTTGGTTATTCATCAACACAAAAAGGATATAAGTGCTATGATCCTCAACTAAGAAAAATAATTGTATCTAAAGATGTACGATTCCATGAAGCTAACCCTTTTTTCAGCAAATCACATGAAGCCACAAGTCAGGGGGAGTGCATCTTAGACCTAATTCCTCTACCAAGAATCTGTACTTCTACACCTCCCATTGAAGTCAATAATGAAGGTACTCATCCTGATAATTCTGTGCATGATGATGACTCGGTGCATGATGATGACAACGGCAACATAGAAAATTCTCAAGGAGTGGTTGGAAATTTGAATGAGGATGAGACAAACCTCCTAGTACCTCGACGCAATCCTCGGCGTGATAGACAACCTCCCACAAGGTTTCAAGATTTTGTCACATATAAACCGAGGCATCCAATTTCAAATTACGTGTCGTATCAAAAGGTAACTCCATCTCATGCTGCCTTTCTTAACAACATTTCAAGTCACAGTGAGCCTCAAAACTTTTATGAGGCTAATAATCAAGTTGTGTGGAAAGAAGCAATGAGAGAAGAACTCAAAGCACTAGACCAACACAAAACCTGGAGCATCACCAAACTTCCACAAGGAAAAAAGGCAGTGGGCTGTAAGTGGATCTATAAGATCAAGTTTAATTCTGATGGTTCGATTGAGAGGCATAAAGCCAGGCTGGTGGCTCGAGGATTCACTCAAACATTTGAGGTGGATTACAAGGAAACATTTGCTCCTGTTGCAAAAATGAACTCAGTAAGGGTTCTATTGTCTGTTGCCGTCAATAAAGGTTGGTCTATGTATCAAATGGACGTGAAGAACGCCTTTCTACATGGTGATCTTGAAGAAGAAGTCTATATGAGATTGCCACCAGGACACCCTCAAAGCCAAGAGCCTAATTTGGTGTGTAAGTTACATAAGTCAATTTATGGACTGAAGCAATCACCACGTGCTTGGTATGCAAAACTAAGTACCGTTCTTCATAGCATTGGGTTCAAAAGGAGTAATGCAGATTCATCATTATTTGTTCGCACAAGAGCTGCAAGCAAATTAGTTGTGTTGATATATGTGGATGACTTAATAATTACAGGTGACAATGCTGCTGAAATCACCACACTCAAACAGTCACTTCAACAACAATTTGCGGTTAAAGATCTTGGGGTGTTGAAGTATTTTCTTGGAATCGAAATGGCATCTTCTTACAAGGGACTATTTCTTAATCAACGAAAGTACGTCATGGACCTACTTAAAGATGCAAATATGAGTGATGCCAAGCCTGCACTTACCCCTCTTGATAGCAAGCTCAAGCTTGACTTGGGAGGCACGCCACTCTCGGATATCAGCTTATATCAGAGGCTTGTCGGCAAGCTGATCTACCTAACGATCACCAGACCAGACATCTCACATTCAGTAAGTATTGCCAGTCAGTTCATGCACTCTCCCACCATCGAGCATCTGAACCTTGTCAAAAGAATCTTACGTTACTTAAAAGGGTCTGTTGGTCGTGGCATCCTCATGGCAAAGAATGACAACACTCAAATCATGGGATACTGTGATGCTGATTGGGCAGGAAACGCAATCGATCGCAAGTCCACCACTGGTTATTGTACCTTTGTTGGTGGAAACTTGGTCACGTGGAAGAGCAAGAAACAAACTGTCATCGCAAGATCAAGTGCCGAAGCTGAATATCGTGCAATGGCCTCAACCGCGTGTGAGCTGATATGGCTAAAAGGACTTTTATGTGACCTAGGTGTGTTCACAGCTCAACCAATGACCTTATTCTGTGACAACCAGGCTGCCATGCACATAGCATCAAACCCCGTCTTTCACGAGAGGACAAAGCATATTGAAGTCGACTGTCATTATGTCCGTGAACAAGTACAGTCGCAGGTGATTCAGACACATTATGTAAAAAGCCTCGATCAGCTGGCTGATATATTCACCAAACCTCTGGCTTCTCATCAGTTTCAAAGACTCCTCTCCAAGCTTGGATCCATCAACCTACTGGATCCAGCTTGAGGGGGAGTATTGGAAGAAAAAGGCAAGGAATGTGCACATACAGGCAAGCTCAGTAAGGAACGTGCACAGACAGCACAGCAAGGAACGTGCAAGTGCATGTGTGCTGTCAGATTACAAGTGTGTAGGGTGTAAAGCTTTCAGTGTAGGGTGTAAAGCTTTCAGCTTTGCTTTCAGCTTTGCTTTCAGCTTTCTTTGTATTGTATAAGTATGCCTTCCATAAGGCTTTCTAAGATATGAAATACATTACAATTCAAATCAGAAAATATCAATAACCTCCTTGTCAATTTTAAACAACAAAAATCACCAATTCTAGTTAAACTTCTTGGTGCATATGTGTGTCACATCTTCTGAGCAGCAAAAGGGTTCGCTCTTTTCGTGCTGTTAGAGAAGAGGAAGTCAAATCCGTGATCGACAATATCATGAAGCAATGGACGCCAACTAAGTCGTCAGTTTCTAATTTAAGCGAAATCCTTCTGACGCTTACTAATGATGTTATCTCTAGAGTTGCTCTCGGGACCAAGTACCGCGATGGTGACAAAGATGGGAAGATTTTTAAGGGGCTTACCGAGGAGTTGACGGAGATAATGTCACGCATCAATATTGGTGACTGTATCCCAGGGCTTTCTTGGTTCTCACGTACGTCTCAATGGTTTGGATGCTAAACAAGATGATCCCGCTAAACGATTTGATGACTTCTTAGAGACAGTTGTTCAAGAGAATATGGATGGCGATGGTCATGCCAAGAACAAGGACGAAAGGATCTTGTCGACGTTTTGCTTTCCCTTCAAAAGGAAAACATGCTTGCTGTTCCTGTCGATCAAGTTTGTATCAAAGCTATTACCTTGGTAATGAACATTCCCTCTACTGCTGGGCGTCTGTGACATAAACCTCTAAAAACTGATTTTATGGATGAAAATTATTTGAACTATTTCTACCAAATGATAACGACTAAGCAATGCAGTATATGTTTAGGATTTAATAAAATTAAGTTAATGATACTCTGCAGGATATGTTTGTGGCTGGCGCTGATAGGATATCTACAGCCCTTGAGTGATGAAAAAAACGAAAACTAATGAAAATAGTTTGAAAACTTTGAGTTTTAACGATAAGGACAAAATAAAGGGTCAAGTGAATAGTACCAGGTTTGACTTTTTAGTGTAAAAATGTGGTTTTTCGTTAAAGTGAACAGTACCATAGGCTTTTCGTTAAAACTCCCATGAAAAAATTGCAGAACGAGATACGGGGAATAGTCGGCAACAAAACAGACGTGACAGAGGATGATTTAGTCGGAATGCACTACTTGAAGGCGGTGATTAAGGAGACTCTTTGCTTACATCCTCCAGCTCCGCTACTGTTGCCCAGGATGTCAAGCCAAGATGTTAATATAAGTGGTAACGACATCAAGGCCAACACACAAGTTATTGTGAATGCATGGCAGATTGGAAGAGATTCCAAGTCATACAACAACCCAGAGGAATACGAGCCCAAAAGGTTCTTGAGTAGTGACATAGATTATAAGGGGACTCGCTATGAATTGATTCCGTTCAGAGCTGGCAGACGGGGTTGCTCCGGAATTCAGTTTGCCGTGGCTGTTAAAGAGATTGCCTTGGCAAATTTAACTACGATTTGGTTTGGTTTAGTAACCCTCGCAATGGTTTACAACTTGCATTCATATGCTTTCATTTTCGTTGAGTATCAATTTGTATTCACAAAAATAAGCAACTCGAATTGATAAGATACACAGCTTTATTACGATGAATCGAATTCACATCAACCAGTTCCTGAACACCATCCTTATTACAAGACTACAAATACCGGTCGAGTACGCTGAAATCCTAGTCCAGCACCATGAATATGGAAACATAGCATACAAGAATTAGCCCTCTCAATCTTGCAGCACACATTTTTCCAAGTTCGGCAACCCAGTCTTGGCTTGTTTCTTGGACACGCCTAACTTCATCCCAACCGAAACCAACGTCTCCAGTGATCTCGCACTGTTTGCTAGGAGGTCCTCGTCTATCTCAATGGCATCCTGCATATGGTTAACATCCCACAAAATAAGCCAGATGGAAATAATCATTTCTAGCAGTTAAAAGTCCGATATACGCTTGCATGACACCATAAATCATAAACAGCAAACTTACGACGATTTACCACCTAAATTTTAGATTAGGAGAGTTTCTGTTCCGCACTAGAAAATACCCATCTCACCCGCATACCTACCTATACATCTACCCGGAAAATTTTCAAAAACCAAAATCAATTTCTCTGAACTCTTCGCACAATCCCAAAACTACTCCCCATCTGTGTCAAAGACTCAAAAGCAACCGAAACAAGAAGAAAAGCTAGGCATGTCAATTATCTGAAAATAGGCCAAAACAGAAGAATGGTGATGCGACAATGTTTATATCCGCATCCAACACCTTTTCAATCATTATACCAACCTTTTCGAAAACGCAAATTACAGTGCTTCCACCAAATGAGAAATAGCCAAACTGCAAATTGAATGAACATAAATGTCAATAAGAAACAAAGACACTGTACATCAGCACATTATCAGTGTACAGTAGTATGTGTGAAGTACAATCATATACATGTATCAAATAGAGTTAAACGGTAGCTATATTCTCTCAACCATTACCCGATTCTAACATTGGTCCAACATTTTTGAATTCCATAGTCATCCAACAGTTTTTATTTTTATTGGCGATTTGAACATAGGGACCTTGCGTGCAGAGGTAAACGCTCTAAACCACTACAAGTTCCTTCCATAGTCATCCAACATTAAATTGTCACTTTGGTCCTTCTGTCAGTGTTTTTTCTTTGCGTCAAAACTTAGGGTTACAAATATCCACTCATGTTATATACATTCTCTAACCTCTCACCTCTCATTTTCTTCTCCCGTTTGAAGTTGTAAACCACTTTTTCATCTCAAATTGAAGTTAATCTCCAATTTTGGGGAAATAGGAGAAGGAATGCGGATGGTGATAGGCTGGGCAAGTATATATGAAGCAAGTAGACATTTTTGAACCCTTGAAATTACAGAAAAACTAACAGGCTGTGACGGAAGAATCAGGTAAGTTTTCAAGGACTATAGTTAACATCTACTCCAAAGTCTAAATTAAAAGAAAAAAAATTCAAAAATTGAATCTTAACCTCTTCTCCTTTTTTAATATGGTCCCCCTCCTTCTTTGAAAAGGTAACGCTGCCAACCATAGTCGCACCAATTGCAACAAAAGCCACCTGCAGAAAAAAAAAAATGATGATCAAAACAATTACACTACTGCTATTGGCACTCCAATAGTAAGTACAGAAAACTTATTAAACATCCATATTGTAACGCAAAAAGATACAACCGTTAATATTACTGAGTCACTAATAATAGTAATACTCAAGAAAAATACATCTCTTCTTAATCAGGAAAGCAAAAAAGCGCTGATTTTGTCCAATACAAATGAACACACTTCACTGTGACAGGAAATAAATATTTAAATTATAATAGCACAGCCCAATTTCCAAGTGAAATTGGCCATTGAAGAAACAAGTCTGAATGCTTCTACTTTTCTAGAATTCAAACAGCATTGCAACACTAGGTAGTCAGATATTTTTAGTAGATGTTAGCTAGAGGTTGAGAATGTCAATGTCAGTGAAAGACTTAGTAGTCAGATTTTACAGAAAATATTGGTAGTAATGAAAAAATTCAAGAGACAGAAAAACTTAAAAAGATGAAAATCTTGAACGAACCCTTTAGAAAATGCTAAACCAATTCATAATCCATCAATTATACATGTAAAAATCTTTAAAATGGAATCCCAAAGATACAATATGGCATTGAATCTTAACTATCATTGTGAAAGCAATTTTTGGAATTAAATGCTATCTTTGATAATACTTATTTAAGCTTAACCTACTCTAAGTAATATTTGTAAGCTAACAATTTGATGGACTCACATCTTCAGTAAGGCCAACACTTTTGTGGATCCACATTTTAATTAAGCTATATATAGTCCAACCCAAGCCACATTTTATGGGCGAATTTTTGCCGAGTAAATTGAAAATTGTCTCCTGGATCTATAGTCCAAAAATTGCTCTCTCCAGCTGGTTCACAAGAAAGTGGTTGCTTTCGCATTGTCCCTTGTTTTCCATTTTTTTTTTATTTTTTATCTGTGAACTACTTTCTAAACATGGCGTGCACCACACACCCACATGATGAATCCGGCGTAACGCACCCTGCTTATTTAAACAGCTCGAAAATCTTCCTAGATACAATACATTCCACCATGTGGAAAAATTGGAATTTTCAGATTTCCACCAAGACTGGCAACAGGATGCAATGGTCCACCTTCCATCTATGTTTGTGTCATCACTGCCGAAAAACATTGACTGATATTTCAAAGTTTCGGTCAAAGTTTTTCATCCTAAGGCACCAATATAACTCATTTTTATAAGCAGAATAGACTGAGCATGTATCACTACTTAATGTCCAAGAGAACACTTATGTGAGCTGAAATGAAATTGACGTTTTGGAAATATAAATGATTGTAGAAACAAACCTTTCCAAATTCTGCAGTTGATATAATTGATACTACTCGCTTATTCTCGGTGAATACATTACAATACTTGCTATTGACAGCTATGGGGTTAACCTGAAAAAGGAAAAAGGAAAAACATAAGGGAAAAGGAAAAAGGAAATCTGTAGAAAATACGAATCAAGGATTTCCAACATGTCATATCTATCATCTACAATCACATACTGTATATAAGCATCCAGGTATATTTACAATCTTCTGAATAGTTCCAGAAACGGGAAAATGGAAGCGATGATAATCCTGAAACCATAAGAGACGATTAATATCAAAATATAAATCAGATAATGCAAAGTTAAATTTCATAGTACACGGCAATCAAAGCACATTATAACAAATACCTGCGGTGCCAGACGAAATATTACCAATGATCCATCAATAAAACCACTGGAACATTGATCCTTCCCCAAAAGCCCAAGAATTGAAAATTTTCGACCCTAAAAATATTTTAAAAAAAACCAAGAACATAGAATCAGAAATATAAAAAGAACAACATTAAGAAGCCTAAGAAGTGGATTACAGCTCCAAATATAGAAGAAATATTACCCAACAGACCTATTAATTTTAACACATTTGCTATACTCTTTGTAGTTCTATTATTTGTTAGCAATAAAGTTGACTCGTCCCCAAATAAAACAAAATAATATCTACAAATCTTGACAAACAATTCGACTTCCATTAGCATTTCCTTCCTAAAGGATTCCAATCTTCTGGGATACTCTAAGGGGAATATAATTATCGTTTTCGCATCAATCGTAATTCCAAAGACCTAGCCTCTCAAATTTCAACTTTCTTGCTTTCTGAAGAGATGTCAATACAGAGGCTACACCAGAATCGTTGTAACCTTCAAGATTAGTTAATGTAAGTTATTTTCAGAGGTTAGATGAGAATTCTAACCTACGTAAGATTTGTGCTCCCACAAATTGATGCTTTCATCAAGTGACAAGTTCAATACTGTACTCAAACACTTAATGACCAGACTGGACAAAACACAACAATCAATTTGAACAACTTGAGGTGATGGTTTCAGTGCATGATACAGTAACATCTTGGGTACTCAAACAGTCAATACTTGGGTACTCTAACAGTATGAATACATGAATAATCATTATTTTAACCAATTGAAGGCAAAGTGGCAGAACAAAGATATATGACTAGAATCTATATCTTTATTGCATAATTTGCGTTGGTATATTAATATTTCTAGACAAGCTCCTTATAATCTTATGTCTCTGAGAAGGTAGTGAATAAGGGTCGAGTTGAATAAGTGTTCACATTTATCATTTAACTTCCATCTTTCGTGCTTTCAAATTAATTAATTATGCAATTCAATCCCCGGAACTAAGAAGAGACAAGCACCAACAAATCTTGAGAAAATAATGAAGTCATCAACAAGAATTCAAGTAAAAATGATAAAAATAACCTTAATCCAAAATCTCAGACTTTCATCAACAGATTTAAATGCCATAAGACGGCTATCCGCAGCACATACGGCAACATCATCTCGATCCATACGGGCAATTGGTCTTGCTCCAGGCTTTAACTCTCTCACAAAAAATTCGTTAAATGTCTACATGCCAAAATTCAGAAATTAGGGATGTTTATCATCTTGACAATGTAAAGGAAAATGTCAAATGTCAAACGTTCCAGCAAAAGCAAGAATATTTCACACGCAAAAGAAACTAAACTAGATCAAACAGCCAATCTGTTAAAGAGAAAGTAAAATACATAAAAATTACAAAGTACAAAAACTTCAGCCTTTGAGTCCAGGATTTATAAAAACAACAGAGGACACCCAACAGACCAGCATTTACCTGCACGCCAACTGGCGAAACTAGCAGGGTGAAGAAAGGCCATTCATGGGGAACTGGGAACACTAAAGTAGACTCGAAACAGGGTACGTTATTTTTTCACTGACTCTGCACATATAAAGGTAGGAAAGCACATGCATGTGGGGAACTGAATATGCAGAAATAAAACATAAGGTAATTTATAAAGTACGAAATAGTAATGAAAAAGAGGTTGCAAATCAACTAATATGTAAGAGTTATTCATATAGGCATCCTGTTGCCTTGTGTTAGGGCTGCTAACGCATCTTTATGCAACTTCAGCTTAGCGGAAAAACATGAACACCCCCTTGATACATTTGGTCAAACATATTAAATCAAAGTGAAGAATGCATCAATTAGCCAAACAAGAATGAACTGTTTTAATACATAGGTAAACATGATCAATTTTATCCAACTCCAAAGCCCCAGCCTACCTTAAAATGTTCCAGAGGGTGCTTAACATCAGCCAAATTGATTTGATCCTACAAAATAGTTAAACTTCATCAAATGGATGTCGCTTCAGCTTAGCGTGAATGTACAATAACATTATTCGAACTTGAGCATTACTGATAAAAAACAGTTCAAAAGGAAAGAACATCTGGTCAAATAAAGAGCTTAATTTTGGGTTTCCAGAGATGAGAATGTTGTAGCTACTGCATCACACACACAACCCAGTCTTTTCCATGTATTGCAGCATATTCAAAAAAGCTCATAACAGATTAATAAGAATGTTATTCTAACAAAAGTGTCATGCCTTAAAAAATTCGACGAATTTTGGTATATCTTTAGCAGATTCAACTGAGTTCATTTTCCTCCCTTGCTTTTCAGAGATGCTCTGCAGGAGCTCCTTTGCCCCTGCATTAAATTGGTGAACCATATTAATAAAAACAAGGTTAATAAAAAGCGACCAAAGAATTCAGAGAAACTAGAACCTGCTTCTAGCTAGCAAAAGAACTCTAAAAATTAGGAACTATTATTATTATTATTCGGATAGGCAATTGACAGTCAGTTCAAAGCCACAAGTCTCCTCTGAAAGTAGATTTAGAGTGGGTAGATTTAATGATAGAGTTCGTAGCTACAAGTTACAACCAAACCTGTCCCCACGGCCATGTGTAAAGACCATGAGCAAACTGAAACTATAGTTGTTAATATAAGATTATTGAACTTAAATCGAAAGCACTTAAAAAACAAATTGCACTTATTAGAGGATAAGGAAGGTGACATTGTTGATAGAAAAGATGGAAGGTAAATAAGGTCAATGGTCATAAGCAATTTATTGAGTAATACAAGATGTCAATTGAGATAAGAGGAAGGTGCTCGTGAATCACAACACATGCTCTGCATCTTCGTTAGATTCAACATGTCTTTACATTTTCAAATTAATTCAGACCTGTATCCAAAAGGCCAAGCCCTAGTTTTGACTGGTAAATAGCTCTCATAGACAAAACAATCTTTTCATCTATCAGTTCTTCCACAAGTCTCTTTGTCCTCCGATCAAATACCTGAAGCAATAAACTGTTAATTGAAAAATAAAGTACGAAAGAATTACATTTTGGAACATAGCAGATTGATTCACATCTACAATGCTTCAATGGCATGCTAGAGGAGAAAAATGAACAAATTTACCAGGTTAACAACCACTATGATGCATACCAGTTAAGCTCTCTGGTAATATGATCAATGTTTTATTATATCATGCAACTGGTTTTGGGTTGGATGCTCTAATTATTTTAACTTGCCAACACGGGAAGTGATCCATATAATTAAAAAACAATAGCAAACACAGCATTAACATTCAACACCTCACCACTAGAGGTACCATTCTTGTGGTACTGTTATAATCTTATGAAAACATTTCATAATCGTACATGAGTTCATTCAACTCATGCAAATTATAAGGTTTGAACATGACCTTCTCTTGTAACTTGTGCATCATTTAAACTTTCAATTTGTCGTTATGGTTAAAACAGTCTACAAAACATACAACATCAAGGGAAGGGCAGGGCAGGGCAGATATACAATGCAAGGGAGAAAGTCTGAACGGTGTCGCAACTAAAAACCACAAGCCTGAATACCATTATGGAATGGGATTCACATTTAAAACGAACAAAACAATAAATATCTATCTAACCTTTAGCAGATCTAAAAATAAGCTAAACCAAGAAAGTATACCACAATATGAGCAGCACTCGATCCAGAGTTTAAACCAATGTCATAAGATGAAACATGGGCCCATTCACTGAGTTTAAACATCCACCTACAGATATGTATGACCTTAGTATACCAAGTATAGCACAGATTGATATATCCACTCAACTGAAATGAATCACCAACAATAAGAAGCCTGTTAATATGACAAGATTATTACCCATAAGAAGCCTGTTTATCAGTCAAAAAACCTCCAGTCATGACCTGTTTTCCAGTCCCCTCATCGAAACATAGGGTCAAATGGATCATGTAGTTCAGCTTATCAGAGACTTTAAGAGTCTCACCACAAACAGGACAGCAATTCATTAGTGGTTCCCTGAAAAGCAAAATAGTTTTATTCATCTTCTCAAGAATGAGAACTAAAGGGAAATTCTACATTCAAACAAGTTGCATTTACATTAAACTGAAAATCATGGTATAAAATAAATAAAATGAAAACTCAGGTCTGGCATAAAAAAGGGTCATAGTAAGAAAGAACCTAAATTGTAAGAATTATAAAACTGTTTCCAAAGTATATAATCGATGGGCCGAACTAGTTTTGGAGCAGTTAGCCATAATTTTTCTCACAAGCCCAACAAGAATGTGCTGACCAATGGTCTCAAGTCGTATTCGTGATAAACATAATAGCAATTGAAGTTAGCAACAAAACAAGTAAGGCTCTTTTTCTTTGAACGGAGAATAGTTTCCTAAGCTGGAAATTCTTTCAATCTTTTAATTAATCTAAGTTTGTGTCAACAGAAATTACCCTTATGAGCTAACCTTTTCCAAGACATGAGCAAAGCCTCTAGTTTTGTCAAATAATTCTTCTTCCTAGATCTAATGTTGAGTTGAAGCCATTCCAAACAGAAGTACGCATAATTTTTTTTAAATGTAAGGAAAACTAAGAAGTATTTTTCTAAAACCTATCAAACAATTCAATAAACTTTTCTAAGGGAATTTTCTCCAAAACTTAAAAACAGTATAAAACCTACAGATTTTTTATTCTCGTCTGAAAACATAAAACAACTATGAGTATGACATATAACCCCAAATGGACATATGTTTACAGCTATGGAAGCTGAAAAATAATAAAATTCACATTTTCAACACTGCATAGGCTTAGAGATATTTTTTTGTCTTGTTTTGAGGTGTGATTATATGCAAAGAGATCAAAATAGTAACATATACAGTGGCAATTCATGGTTCAAAACTCTTCTAACTTCTACTTGTATCATTACTTTTCCTGTTGAATGGCAAGAAGGGCAGCCAATTCATCCATGCTAACAACACCATCCCCGTTCTTGTCAGCAGCTTTAAAAATCTCCTCTTTCTAGTAAGGAAGGAAGACATTTCTGAGACAATTGAACCAAAGGAAAAGAAAAGGACAGACAGGCCTTAAAATGTATCACAAAGTAACAAAGACATCTGAAATTGGAGGCCAAATGTATAGTTGTGGATGTTAGTTTCATGTACTGAGAACCAATTTTTAAGCACACACCAAAAGGCACTTAGACTTAGGAGCTAGGCTCAGATGAGCCATGACCTGTGAACAAATTAAAAATGTGTATTGAGTGTGTTACAGTGAGCTTGAAATGAACTCAATTGGATTAAAAATGGTTATATACGTGTTTGTTTAGCTGAATACAAATTACATCATCCATGCAAACTCCATAAGGTCCATGAGTAGAGATCTCAAACAAATTTTGAAAATAGAAATATAGATACAAAGATATAAATAAATACGTAAGTCCAAACCTTGTTAGCTGCCACTTGATTCCCGAAAGCATTAATTAAATCAGAAAATTCAGAGAAAGAAAGATTTCCATCTTCATTATAGTCCTGTGAACAGTACAATATCTCAGAATCTTCAGCTTTACGCCATAAGAATACAAGGCATCAATATGACATATGACAAGATCATATTTCAATTACCAAGGGCAATAAAAGCTTAAAAATCAATAGAAAAAAAAAATGGATTCATTATAAAAAGAAACAACATAAATTAGACTGCCCAACAACAGAAAAACAGACTAAACATCCTACCATTTCATGAATGAAATCCAAACTACAGCAGCCCTTATATCATATATATACCCACATAAACTGGCTCGTTTTATGACGTTTCTGTTTTATTGCCTTTTATGTTTTTATATTCCAATTAAAGAGTTGAGATGGATTATCAAAATTGGGGGAAAAATCGGAGAAAATAGATGTTGAGAATATAAAGTTTTGCATCTGAAATTCCAAGTGTTGCTTGATAATATATAAGATCACTCCACCCATTACAAGTTTTAGGTTGGATGGCAGTCACTTATACGAGTGTGAGGCCTAGTTCAACAAATGTACTCCGTATGCTCAGTTTGGCCATGCCTCTCTGTCACTTGATGGACTAAATTTATAGAAAGATAATACAGACAATGGTAAAGTATACAACAGAACTTAAATACAACAAAAACTAAAACCCATCTAAAATCTCTCTACCTCACCTCTCTCATCTTTGGTATTTATTTCCTCTACCTCTCTGAGTCATTAATTGAAAAAACAAATAATACATATTATCAAACAGGCCCAAATATTCTCCTCTTGAACTTCCAAAAGAAAGATGAACGTCATTCATGTGGCCATATGCATGGGTTGTAAACAATAGATGTTTGAAAAGAATTGGAAAAACATGATATTCTTTGGCCAAAACTGAGAATAATATGAGGATCCAAAAGGACTTTCCATGAGAAACTATTGAAGCCAAAATTGAATGTTGCAAGAAATTTGGCCTTTTAAATGATGGATCAGCTTGATATACAAACATTATGATCCTCAATTAATATAGTGAAAACAGACATGCAAGAAAATAGACTCAAGAAACCAAATATTTCCATTCAGGCTAGGAAATAATATCAAACAATGTAACAAACTTGAAATACATGATTAATTCTACTGACTCTCACCCAACATCCAACAAGAAAGGCCCGTCTCTAAAATCATGAGAAATAAAGCCCCACAAAAATGATAACCCTTTCCCATTAGAAGTCCACTGCTTCTCCATTAGTAACCCCGAATTAAATATCTGTTATTCCCTTCTATTTTTTCTTTTACATGTTATTCCTTTCCTTTCAATAGCAAAAGCATTACTTTCTCATGAGCAATAAACCAACCTTGTCATTGCATCTTTGAGCTTCTTTTAACTTTTTGAACTATGGGTCGTTAATGAGGTGGTTGAAGTAATATTTACACGAAATTACCAGTGAATCAGGTTTCTCTTCCATGTAACCTTAGAGTGCACTTTTCGAATCAAGGAAAGAAGATAAGAAAAACAGTTTTAATGTCACTAAAGTTTCTGCATAATTAGAACTTCAGCCCAAGGTGATGCAGTGCAGTAGAAACTATATCTTAACTACATGCAATGACATAGTGGACAAGAAGTAGAATATAGCAGAACAGTTAAGATCAACATAGATGTGTCAATGTGAAGATCAAATGATGTTAATAAAACATTTAAGAACATTTTCTAATATATGAGTACATATGCAATTGGAACATACCACTATAGATAAGATTCGCCTTGCAAAACTCTTTTCTGTTTCAATAGGGTCCTGTCAAATTTTCCAGCAAAGTGTTATTACTCCTAAATAGATTGACTAATCAAAGAAACTAGATTTATACATGGCACACCTCAACAGAGCATGAAACACAAATTTTTCCGACAATTTTGTCTGATGTTGATGGATCTAACAAGTCCAACGTCTCAGAATTGGAATCTGAATCCTGCAACAACAACAACATTTTATGCTCAGCGGAGGGAGGGAGAGAGAGAGGTAGTCTGGTACAGACGAGAGAAAGAGAGAGAGAGAGAGAGAGTATGAGAATCAGTTGGAAAGCTAATTAATTCCATTTTCAAAGCTCAGTCATAAATAACGAATGTACAGCGGAGAAAATATGATGTAGACTTAAGCAAGCTCAAGGAAACTTGTAAACAAAAGACACTTGGAAACGGATTTGTATCCGATATAATGTTTCTCAGAAGTCTACAATGCATGTCAGATTTGTACAACTGCCATTAACTTCCATTAGTTATCGAAATCTGGTGCTTTGGGGTTAAATTGCAAAAAATGTAACTGTTATGGGATTTACCTATCTGCAGAATACTTACTTCATTATTCCATGTAATAAAACAATTGTAAGAAATAAAACCATAAGAAGTTAATCGTGGAAATGAGAGAGAGAGAGAGAGAGAGAGAGAGAGAGAGAGAGAGTTATTTCAACAAAGAAGGCAGCTCACCCTGGTTAGAAATTCAAGTAGATCAATCTCACAATATCCTACCAGATTGTTTCTGGACATTTTATTCGTCTGCATTACATAATAACTTGAATAAGTGAAAAATATACACAAATTGTAATAGAGCAAGAAAAAACACCATGGCATTCTGCAGGAAATAATCATGGCACGCCTTATGAAAACACAGACATGTACACAAACCAAATTCTCAAAATGGTATTAGCAGCGGAAATGTTCTCCTTTGTGACCGAAGGGTCACGGGTTCATCATGGAAACAGCCTCTTTGCAAAACCTCGCAAAATGGGGAACCTTATTGGCTTGGGGTCGCCCTTTAGTGATGGATGTATTAGCAGCAGTAAAATGAATTTGGTTCAGCTTTAGTTACTTGTAAAGTAGTCCTAGTTGAGAGGTCTTAGCCAGTTTTGCTAGTTGGTGGATTTCTTATCCACTTGTTGTAATTCCTTCTGTTGTTTTAATAAAATTCTATTGTTTCTTCTTAAAAAAAAAGGTGAAAAAGCATTCCAAATTCTATGACACAGTGCAGTCCCAGATACCAAAGCCATATCTGTCCTTGCCACATGATACCAAACTTACCAAGGAAGAAATTGTGTGTTTCAGGACACTTAAGGTAAATAGATAAACTTACTGCATACCTCGAAAATGGAGATCCTTGCAACATGAGGCCCATTTTTTTCCAAAAGAAGTTTCTTTTCCTGAAAATCAAAGGGGTTTCAGAGGTTTATTTTCAGCTCAAGAGCTCATACCAAGAAACAAAGACTACTTAATAATAACAAGGGTGTCAGGCCTATCATAAAAAATATCATTCAAAAATCAATCTGAACATCTTGTACATCACAAATTAAACAATAAAAAATATATGGAGATCTGAGAACCAAGGAGACAAAATGCAGGGAGAATCTAAAACTGTATGTAGTTTTTTTATTTTTAAATCGGAAACAGGACATATATATATGATTTTCCCTATTAAGAATAATTGGAAACTGTACAAAAATAGAAAGGAGATCCAGCAAAAGAAAACAAAAATAAAAATACGAAATAATTCTCAAGCATGCAGGTAAAACATACCATAGGTGCCAAAAGAACTGTTGTTCCATGTTTAGAATTAACAGGAAGAAGGGGCGCGCAATAGACACCATGTTTCAATTCAACTGTTGCTATAGTAATTAACAGCAATGACATTTGTTCCTAAACCATGAATGAGGCTCTATAAAATCCTACAAAAGATATACAAACCGTCCTGGAGAGAGCAATGTTTGTGTAAAAAACAACTATATAAGACAAAGGCTGCTGTGTGTAGCTGTATTTGTAGCAAGACTTTTAGTTTAAATCTCGTAAGTGTA
This sequence comes from Pyrus communis, assembly GCF_041283825.1. Classification (NCBI taxonomy): domain Eukaryota; kingdom Viridiplantae; phylum Streptophyta; class Magnoliopsida; order Rosales; family Rosaceae; genus Pyrus; species Pyrus communis. The sequence continues at coordinate 1,816,228 of NC_142572.1, forward strand.
AAGATGTCCCAATAGCTTTACTAGAGTAAAGATAAACAGCCTTCAGTGAACAACAATCAAAAACACAATCATCTTGTATCCATAAACACTCCATCAAAAAGGAAAGTTAGACAAAACCGGTATAACAACCATCACCTAAGCAATGAGCATGCCTTTTTTTCACAGACACTAAGTCAACATATTAAGAATTTAAGATTAAGAAAAAAAATCAAAGCACGTGTGTTTTTCCGTAATAAGATACTGTATTGGGTTTCGGGTACTTACAGAGTTCCAGACGGGCTTGTCTGTTCTGCAACACCAACACCAGTAAAACAAATTAATACTCAAAGTTCAGAACTAAGCCGAAACGTTATTGAAGAACAATATAACAATGTAACATTATAGAGAAATGAATGCTCCGCAACCAGAAGCTGTCTTGTACTTGTTTGTTTCCTTCCTTTTTTTAATGACTTTCCATGTTGGAGTTTTTATCTATGTACTGTTACAATGCATGTACACAATGGTATTCCCTCGTATCCCTGTGTCATATCGTATTCCCTAGTGGTCGTACAGCAATTTTTTTCTTGTTAATTTGACGCATCCCCATATCGTGTCGTATCCTTGTATCCAATGTCCGTGACCATACATCTACTACTGCTGTTTTGGTTGTTTTAAGAAAATAAAATATATGTGGGCACTAAACTCGTGTTCAAATTCCCCTCTCCACAGTTTAGATGAATCTAGTTCAATAACCCTCCCGCTAATAAATATATATACATATATATATATATATATAAAGTAATTTGAAATACACAAGTAAATAAAATAAAAGGAAAAAACAGAGAAGTTGGAGATGGGATTATTACTGAGGGGAGATGTTGGTACGGAAGGTTTGCTCCCCAAAAGAGAGACAGGCAAGCCACTTGTCCTTGAACTTCATTTCAGCCTGCGCAAGAAACACAGATAATTAAGCAGCCCAGATCAATGTTAATCCAATTTTAATCAATGTTAATAGACGAAGAAGAAGAGAAGGAGGAGGAAACATCAAATATTTCCACGGAAATATCCATAAAAAAATCAGAGAAAAATATGGAAATGGATTGAAGTCTAAACTTCACGGAAACTTTTCAGTTTAAGCTAAAATCGACAGGTATCGTCAATATTTCTGTCACATCTGTTAATTCGTTCAAACTAATGTTTGACAATGGCTAAAGTTTCATTTTAAATTTCCTTCATTTTCATGAAAAGCGACCGATATCAATATCTGCCGATATTTTTACAAATTTGGATATCCATATTTCAACATATACCGATATTTTAAACACTGCATATATACTATAGATATAGATATGTATATACCTGAACGAGGGTTAGCAGAGCAATTCCAGCGAAATCGCCGGCATCATCAAGGCGTTTGTGATGAGACGACGACTTTGCACGACTGTGAAGGTGAAGTCGCTGCTTCAGCCGAGACGGACGCGATCCCCTCGCAGACTTCTCCGACCCGGCAAGGCTGCTCTCACTCTCTTCTTTCGAGCTTCCATGCCCCATTCTCTCTCTCTCCCCCCTCTTTCTCTCTCTAAATTTTGGGTTCTGGTATAACAAGTGACCGACGTAAAGAAGGTCAAATTGCGATAGTGATATAATAAGTGACCGCGAGCAAAACTTTCTTTTGTAATTGGAAGGATTTGGATCCTCTCCGGACCCCTCCCTGATCCGGAATCAAGGCACAACAACCGTCATCAAAGATCGTACGATCATAATTAAATTTTTTTATATTTTTAAAAGTAAAGCAATCTTGTTTGCGTAAAAAACATTTAATTGTGGTCGTACGATCTTTGATGAACCATCATTGTGCCTTGATTCCCGGATCCCCTTCCCGGGGATCCCGAAGATCAAGACACAAGGACCGTTATTTAAAGATCGTGCGACCATAATTAAATGTTTTTTATATTTTTAAAAGTAAAGCAATCTCGTTTGTGTAAAAAATATTTAATTATGATCGCACGATATTTGATGAACGATCATTGTATCTTGATCTTCGGATCCCACAAAGGGAGGGAGAGGATCCAAATCCGAAATGGGAATATCTTCTGATTAGTCTTTTCTTTTGAACTTTTCCAAGTGGGCCCCATCTCCACTCAAGGGTAATAAGCCACTTGCCCACTTTGAATCGGTTCTAAATCTATCCACTTGCCCGCGAGCAAAAGTTTCTTTTGCAATTGGAATATCCTTTCTGCGCCTTCCACTTTTCTAAATGGGCCCAATCTCCACTCTTTATAAAGCCACTTGCCCACTTTGAATCAGTGCTAAATTTAGCCGCGAGTAAACTGCATATTGAAGGCCATCAAGCCTTTCGTTCTCTCGCTTAGAGATTTTTTTGGTGTGTTTTGAATACGGGTAAATATTAAAAATATGTGTCATTATACAAGCGGATAAATACTTAAAAGAAATCTTCATTCTACTTGTATAACAACATATGACGTCCATCACGTATTCCAAGCACATTAAAAAATTTATTTCTCTTGCAGGCTCCAACATACGCATTAGGGGGCACGGGCCGGGCCGGGTCGGGCCTAATTTTGAAGGAACCGGACCTTATCCTTTTTAAACAGTAATAGAGCGGAATGGGCCAGGTAGAAGGATTTTAAGTTTTTAAACCGGACCTAACTCAGTCTGTTTGAAATGGACTGATTCGAGATGGGTCCACGGGTCCAACTCTTCTTTTTTTTGTAATTTTTAAATTGCACTGCACGACAGCACTGCAGCAACACAAACATGTTTTAGAAAATTACAAGACCTGTTTCACATGCATCTGCACACAGGAGCTGTTTTTAAAATTTGAGGGTGCACTGCACATCAATTCATATATATTCTTACACACACACACACATATTCTTCTATGTATAATATATATATATATATATATATATATATATGTATATATATAATATAATATACTCATACATGATACATCTTATATAAAGCTTTGAATGTAAACTCATCTCTGAAGAACATCATATAGAAATTCAATTTACAAACTCATCGATTACAGTAATCTAAAAACAAAATAATATTTTTAAAAATCCATGTACATATCAACTATCCCATTAAGTTTAATGCGATCAAGCTTTATTAAATGGAGAAAATCAACTAATTATTAAAACTGAGCAACACAAAATATATAAGAAAGCAAAGATAATTAATTAAAATAAAATAAAATAAAAGAATTGAAGAAAGAACATTCACGCAAACATAATTCTACCAGATTCCTCCTCAAGGAGCCACCGCTCCAATTTGGTCTCAGCAGCCAACTCAATTGGAGAAGCACTATCAGGCAATATTTAGCCTAGAAATTTAAAAGAATAAATTGTAAACACCAAATTGAGAACCCATGACAGAATCTACAAATCCTAAAAAAAACCCTAAATCCCTAAACCAGAAATTCATATAAATAAAAAACCCTAATTCATAATTTCCTAAATGTTAGCAGGATGATGGTTGCTATCAGTGTTCTCGATGGCGGTGATGTGTTGTTGGTGGTCGCAACGGCGGTGATGTCGTCGAGGAGGAGAGAAGGATGGTGTCGTCGTGGTTTTGGGACCTAGGTTCTCTGGAATGTCATCCAGGATGAGAGATAGGTGCATGGTGCCGTCGTGGTGGTCGAGACGGCGGTGAGAAGAGCAAGTACAGAGTCGCAAAGGTTGATGTCGTCAAGGAGGATATGATAGGAGTGGATGGTCTGGAGACTCTGGATTTTGAGAGAGAGCGCAACCGAAGAGTCCATCCATTATATTTAGAACGGGCCAATCCAAGGTCCCGTTATTCTAAATAATAAGACTTTGTCCACCCATAAAATACACATTCCCCGCCCCGTCCCGCTTATCCTCTAAAAAAAATGGACCCGCCCCATACCCGCTCCGAACCTTATCTACCCGCCCTAACCTGCGGTTCCTCTATGACACGCCCAACCCCGATATCCTCCAAACACCAGGGTAGGCACATGCTAGGCGACACCCGAAGGTGACGAAGCCATACTAACATGCATGAGAACTATGAAGAAAGAACGAACATAAATAAAACTCATAAATTTAACTATAATGAATATGCAATTGTGAAACATGTTCAGAGCATACAACTAATCCAGAACATTGTAAACAGAATATTATAAAACTGTGCGAACAAAGGAATGGGTCCTACGCTGAGAAGGCTCGAAGATACTAATGTGGGAATGCCTTGACACCCGGATTGTACACCTTGATTCTAAGTCCTGAGGGGGCGCAAAACAAAACATGAGTGGACCAAGCTTATATATATATAATACTAAAACAATTAATCTTCAACGTACTAACCCCCAGTTTTAGAAAACTCATATATCATAATAAGTAATAGGTTTTCAGAAAACCCTAGCATGCCATAACACCTTCATAAAACATATATCGTATATAGTGTGCTTAGTAGTAGTATCACAGTCGCCTGTAAGCACTACATCTCTCGATTGAAGCCATATATAAATATCTTCCTCCCGTAGGCACTACATCTCCCGACCGAAGTCACACATAAATATCTTCTGCCAATAGGCACTACATCTCCCGGCCGAAGTCATATATAAATATCATTCGCCAATAGGCAAATAGTATAAATAACCACTAAGTAAGCAAAAAAATCATGAACATAATATTTCCAAAATATATCTCATCGAAGCTCAATAGCTCAAACATCATATCATAAATCATATTCATAAATTCAATAAAGCATGATAATTCATAAAAGCGTAAATCCGGTTTACTTATAAACATAGTCATAAAACCATGATTTTCTTGTATGCATTTCTAGTAATTAAATCATGCATTTTGGAAGGGGTCCATTCACAAATACTCTGTCACCGAAGAGTCGTTCAAACTAGGTAGGACAGAAACGCCACTAACAAAAGCACCTAAGCACGTAAAGGGACCAATTAATAAAACTCTACCAAAACAATTGAATTTGGAAAAACGAAGCGCGGATTTGGAATCAGGACATCAAAATTAGTCTAAGAGGAGTCCCGGGCGAAACCTGAAAAGTCAACGTTGACTGGAAGGTCAACGGCTAACTCAGCCATAGGAATGGCAATAGTTCGGTTTGGGGACGGAAATGCTATATCCATCCCCATAACCATGAAAATTAACCATACCCATAACCGCAAAATAATCATCGGGGATTATCCATAATCATATCCATCAGGTAATGGATTTTCAATCGGTTATATCCATCTTCGTCAAAAAAAAAAAAAAATTATATTCATCCAATTGACGCACTATAAATTTTAGTAGATACTAATTTTGCCATTAAATAGCCACATCCAATTACAAAAAACATAACAATATATATTTGAAGTTGTTCATGATAAGCCAATATGATAAATTGGTCTAATAAAAAAGAAAAAGAGGACAAAAACAAATACGAAGGGAAGATAAAACATGTAAACTAAATATATGACAACAAACAAGAAGACAATTATTGATTTAATTTTGCACAATTCTATGGGCTCATAACATATGTAATAAACTGAAAAACAGACGCTAATTGATAATTTGCATGAATCAAATAACATGAAGAAAAAAATGAAAGATTACCTATTGAGCTTACAACATGCACCAAATTCTTGATAGTGAGACTCTTGAAGAGAGATGAATCTGATAAACTTGGAACATTTGATAATTGATATATAAAATGATTCAATGAATTAATTTGGTTGAGTATAACAATAAGAGTATTGAATTGATGAGGTTGTTGGTATGCCCCATGTATGATGTTTGGTGCATAATAAAGATAGCATAGAGTTTAATGCATGCATAATGAATTGGTACTATAGGGATAGGAATAATTGAATACGTTATGGGCATGATTCCAATACTTCAAAAGGCATAATTGAATAAAATATAATATATATATATATATAATATTCAGATTGGATTCGGGTACAGATATGGATTGGGTACCCCTATAACCATATCCAAAACCATAACCGAATAAAGTTAACAGTTTTTCCCCATATCCAAACCATACCCAAATTTTCATATCCAAATCCAATCCGTTCGGACGATTATCCACGATTAACGGGTTTAACAGTTAGAATTGTCATCCCTACTCAGCCAAGCCGAGCCGAGCCACCGGAGATCACCGAAAATTGAGGTTTTTGGCCAGAAGTTTGGGTAATTTTCAAAACTTCGTAACTTCTTTGTTTCTTAACCAAATTCAATCTATAATATATCAAAACGAAGTTAGGAAAATATAGAACAAGATTATACCTATTTGGAAGCCCAATGGTTACTGGAGATGGTCGGAAAAATGGCTTGAAAGGTGACTGGTGCACGGAAAAACTGGAGAACTCGCCGGAAACTGGGTAAACCTTAAACGTTCATAACTTCTTCAATACTTAACTGTTGGAGCAGTTATGTTTTTATTTAAATATTCATATATATATATATATATATTTATGCTTTGTTTTATTAGAAATATTAAGTATATAATTGCTAATTGCTATTAACGTTATCAATTAATAAGGAGTAATTGGCACCACATAAATATGTTTTGAGATTCCTTCACTGTATAGAGAAGAAGAACAAATCTTTATCCATAATCATTTCGTGTTGATTCTTTTTCTATTTTGATCTCTTCCGTTTTGTTTTGTTTTTCCTTTTGATTTCTTACGGTTTTCAAGTCCCAAATAACTCAACCCTTAACGTCTCTTTCTTTGTAATATATATATATATATATATATATATATTTATTTATAGATATTAGTCTCGAGAGTCGAAAAAAAAAAACAAACTACAAGTTTTACATATATTGAGTTAATAGCAACATATTAAAAGGGTGTGAGTTCGAAGGTTCTTCTATTGTGCAAGGAAGAACCTTATCAGAAGAAGAAGGTTCTGAGCTGTTTTATCCTAGGGATGACGTGGTATTTGTGAATTGCTTGCACATATTGGGTAGAGCAGCGAAACGTCTTAAAAAGAGTGACTTAGTCAGCGACTCATCCCAAAAATCATTCATCACTCAAGGCTTTTACATTTTTTCGGGTAACTTCGTTCCTTTCTATTTTAGTTTACAATAATTTTAAGACGTATTCAGTCTGCCATGGATTCTGAAAACAATACCACACCCGACCTTAACAAGCCTTCCAAGTTTAAAGGTCTCCACTTTAAGTGTTGGAGACAGAAGATGTTATTATTTCTCACCACAAAAAAAATTGGCTTCCTTTTGCACCACTGTCAAACCAACTTTCCCTGACGAGCCCACTATTACACAAACCAAACCTTCACAAACTTGGATTGGAAATGATTTTCTTGCCAAGAATTATATTCTTAATGGATTGTTTGATGATCTTTATGACTACTACTCTGATTATGGCACTGCTAAAGATTTATGGGAGGCACTTCAGAAAAAATATGAGACTGAGGAAGTTAGGGCTAAGAAATTTGATGTTAGTCGTTATTTGAAATATCAGATGGTTGATGATAAATCTGTTGAAGCACAATCTCATGAATTACAGAAAATTGCTCATGATATTATTTCTAAAGGCATGGTTTTAGATTATCAATTTTAGGTTGCCATCATCATTGATAAGTTGCCACCAACTTGAAAAAATTTCAAGAACTCACTCCGCCACATGACAAAAGAGTTTGCTCTGGAAAGCTTTATCACTCGACTTCGTATTGAGGAAGAGGCCATGACACAAGAATTGAAGATAGAAATTCTGGTCGTGTCAAATAACAAGAAGACTACCAACTTCAACCAGAACCAGACTCTAGCTGTGCTGAAGCAAAATGGGAAGAACTTGAAGATTCATAATAAGAATCACAACAAGCGCCTCGACAACAACAACAACAAGAAGGTTCAGAATCAAAATCCCATTCATCCTCAAAATAGGTACCAGCCCCCCTCAAGTGCTGCTTTTGATTTGAGACAGTTTGAATGTTATAACTGTCATAAGCTGGCCCATCTTGCCCAGAATTTGCAGAAATAAGAAAAGCCATGCTCTACAGGAAAATCTTGTTGAAGAGCAATTGATTGCAATGATATCAGAAATCAACCTAGTTGATGGATCCGAGGTGTGGTGGGTGAACACTGGCGTTTCTCACCACGCTTGCTATAATCGTTCTCTTTTCAAGACCTATTATGTGGCTGAGGGAAGGAAGGTGTTGTTGGGTGATTTGCACTCAACTGATGTTGCTGGTACTTGAGAGGTGGAGTTGAAGTTCACCCTTGGAAAAACCATGATACTGAAAGATGTGATGCATGCTCTAGCGATAAGGAAGAATTTGGTCTCGGGCTTTCTTCTCAACAAGGTTAGATTCACTCAAACCATTGGAGCAGATACATATACTATTACTAAAAATGGGATATTTGTGGGAAAGGGATATGCTACTGATAGAATGTTTAAATTGAATGTTGATGCTAATAAAAAGTCTACTTTTACTTACATGTTGTCTTCTTTTAATACTTGGCATGCTAGACTTTGTCATGTTAACAAACGCTTGGTTAAGAACATGAGTAACTTAGGCTTTTTACCCAACTTATCATTGAATGATTTTGAAAAATGTGAATATCATAGTCAAACTAAAATCGCTAGAACTTCGCATAAATATGTCAATAGAGAATCTGAACCACTTGACTTAATTCATTCCGATATATGCGAATTTGATAGAATGTTAACTAGAAATGGAAAACGTTATTTTATTACCTTTATTGATGATTGTTCAAATTACTGCTTTGTCTATCTTATGAAAAATAAAAGTGAAGCTATTAACATGTTCAAAACTTTCTTGACTGAAGTTGAAAATCAATTTAATCGTAAGATTAAAAGATTTCGTAGTGATAGAGGACAAGAATATGAATCCACTAAATGTGTTAATTTGTTTAAGTCTCATGGAATTATTCATGAAACTATTGCTCCTTATTCTCTTGAAATGAATGGTAAAGCGGAAAGAAAAAATCGAACACTTTGTGAATTGACTGTTGCTACTTTACTTAGTTCTGGAGCTGCTTCTTATTGGTGGGTGAAATTGTGTTAACTGTATGTTATGTGTTAAATAGAATTTCTAACTCAAAAACGAATATTTCTCCTTATGAAATTTGAAAAAATAAGACATCAAATGTGTTGTATTTCAAAACTTGGGGTTGTTTAGCTTATCTTCGTAAACCTGATCCAAAAAGATCGAAATTGGCTAGTAGAGCATATGAATGTGTTTTTATTGGTTATGCATGTAATAGCAAAGCATATAGAATTTATGATTTGAAAAACCATGTCATAATTGGGTCACTTGATGTTGATTTTTATGACAATAAATTTCCTTTTAATCTTTGAAATAGTGAGGGTTCTAAGTCTTCTATAATTTATAAACCTACTATTGTAGAACATAGTGAATCTACATTAGAACCTAGGAAAAATAAAAGAGCTCGAATAGCTAAAGATTTTAGGCCTGATTTTCATGTATATAACTTACAAGAAGATCCTAATATAATTCAAGAAGCTTTAACTTCTTTAGATGCAGATTTGTGGCAAGAAGCTATAAATGATGAAATGGACTCCCTGGAGTCAAATCAAACTTGGCTTGGTGGATCTTCCACTTGGTTGCAAAACAATAGGTTGCAAATGGATTCTTAAAAGAAAATTAAGACCTGATGGTTCTGTTGAAAAATTTAAAGCCCAGCTTGTTGCAAAAGGCTATAGGCAAAGAGAAAATATTGATTTCTTTGATACTTATTCACTTGTGACTAGAATAACATCTATTCGTGTATTGTTTGCTTTAGCTTCTATTCATGATCTCGTTGTGCGCCAAATGGATATTCAAACATCTTTCTTAAATGGTGAATTAGAGGAAGAAATATATACGGATCAACCAAAGGGTTTTATTATTCCAAGACAAGAAAATAAAGTTTGCAAGTTAGATAAGTCTCTTTATGGATTGAAACAGGCTCCTAAACAATGACATGCAAAATTTGATAGTTTGGTTACTTTGAATGGTTTTAAAATAAACGAAAGTGACAAATGCATCTATTATAAGTATGAAAATAATATGTGCACTATACTATGCCTATATGAGGATGATTTGCTTATTTTTGGCTTGAACATTCATGTTGTGAATAATGTCAAAACTTTGTTATGTGCTAATTTTGATATGAAAGACTTGGGTGAAGCTAGTGTAATACTTGGTTTGAAAATAACTAGGTTCGAAAATGGGTTTTCTTTAGATCAATCCCATTACATCGAAAAAGTTTTAAGAAAGTATAATTATTTTGATTGTAAACCAGCATGTACTACTTATGATCCTAGTGTAAAACTGTTTAAGAACACTGATGACAGTGTTAAACAATTTGAGTATGCAAGTATTATTGGTAGCCTTCGTTATGCTACTGATTGCACTAGACCTAATATATCTTATGTTATAGGAGTTTTATGCAGATTTACTAGCAGACCTATTTTGGAGCATTGTCATGCTATAGAGAAGCTTATGAGATACCTTAAAAGGACGATGAATTTCACAGTTTACAACTCAATGAAATTGAGTGATTTAAAAACGAAAATCACACTTCTCAACAAGACGAAGAGAATGGTACCTTTTTCGACAACTAACTCGCCGTGGTTTGACCTGAAAGATCACGGCCCAACTTGAGTTTTAATCCCAACAATCCGGAAGGAAGTTCGAGTTAAGGTTAGGTGTTCCGGGCTCATGAGGACGAGATGAAGCTCGTGGTGCTCTAGGTTTGGGCGATGGTGGGAGTGTTGTCGTTGTGTTTGTGTATGTTAAGCTCAAAGAGAGAGAGTAGAGGTGAGAGGGAGAGAAAAAATGAGATAGAGAAAGATGAGATCCACGGGAAGAAGGAGGGAAAAGTGAAAAAGAGAAAAAAAGAAGGTGGGTAGGAGACCAAAACAAAGGGGTGGGCCCCATTGGCACACCAAACAAGATCAAAAAGCAAACATTTAAAATAAGTATCCAAATTAAAGTGAAATTACAAAATTTCCCTCAACGTTTCTTAAAATCCGGAACGGGTCATTACACTCTATCTGCACCCCTAATATGCATCCCAAGTTAAGGGAAAAATTTAGCCATGCATGGCTAGAGATGAAAAATATTTTAGCCTTATAGTATACTTTAAAAATAGTTTAGCCCGATAGTGTACTTTAAAATATTAATTTTTTAATGACTAAAACAAAGTCAAAGGCTCTATGACTAGAGATGACCTAATTTGGTAAGGTTTTGAGAGGAATCAGTTTTGAGAAAAATCAAATAAGAGAGAAATCAGCTTGGGACAAAGTTAGAACAATGTTTTGTAAACTAGTTTTGAAATTGGGGAGATAGTGCTTCATGGCAGTGCCAAAAATCAATCATATTTATGCATTCTAGTGCAAGTTTGATCTCCTCCAGTTTTTATTATCTCTAACAACTAATTATTTAACTCATAATGTTATCACTCTACTAAAAGAAATTGAAATCAACTTTTGGACAAAATTGATTGTAATTGTTTGTAAAACTTTTTATTATAAGTGATTTTGATAGTTTTAATAATTGTTTGACAATTAAGGGAAAGTTATTGGGAAATTTGGAAAAATCCAAACTTTAGACTTTATATAGAATTATAGTCACTCTTTTAAGTTTATGATAATTATAATCAAAAGTTGATATGAAATGACTGATATACGCTTAAAATGAGTTTTCCATAACAACCAAAAAACAAAATCCTACAAAAACACTCAAACGTTGATAGTTTTCATTCTTAGGATTGAAAATACGTGTAAGAACGCAAAATCTAACTGTCTATATATGTGTGTTTTAGATTCCCAGAGTTTCTCTGCAACCAAACAGAGTATAACAAGCACCCAAAAGTCATATTAGTTGATATCTCTTCTCTCAATTTGTGTTACGTAGATTTTTTGTCTGATAGTTTTCTTGCTCTTACTTGTTTGTTCACATGTAAGTCCCTAATGCAGTGCGTCGAGGGATGATAAGCCTTTCTCAAGCTTCTGCAAATGCAACAATTCTACTTTTTTGGTGCAAATGAGAAGAGAAAAAAAAAAGCACACATGCATAAAGATATGTATGCAATAGAGAGAGAGAGAGAGAGAGAGAGAGAGAGAGAGAGAGAGAGAGAGTTACAAAGACAATGGTGGGCTGTGCGCTAGCTTCGGTGGAGATGACGGTGGCTGCGGAGTTGATTGTATCAACGCTGCTGTCCGTGATTGCTTTGTGTGATCCGATAAAGCTCGTTGCTTTGCTTTTGGAGCTAAATTCCTCTTCTTTTTTTCTCAAATAATCAACTCTATCGAAGATTTGACTAAATGGGTTTCGAATTCCTTGCTATGTGGTCGGAGAATGACAGTTTTCTGGCTAGATTCGACCAACATGGCAGATTCGATCTGAATGAACATTTCTCGAACCTAAATTTAAAAAAAATTCTTTTTGGTTTTATGGGAAAACACATTTTAAGGGTACGTTAGTGATTTCATGTAAAATTTCAGTTATAATTATCATAACTTAAAATGGTGGCTATAATTCAATATAAGGTCCAAAATTTGGTTAATTTTGCAAATTTCCCAAAGTTATCCCTTAAGCACTATTAGACCATCTCCAATGGTGGCTTATAACCTAAATTTTCCTTCCCCCCCCCCCCCCCAAAATCCACTTCAACCCAAAACCTAAACCAAACTTAAAACCTAAAACTTAAAATGAACCCAAATACCAGTCACAAATTTAGCCCACAAATTGAAGTGGGATCCACACCCCAAAACCCCAAAACCCAAAACCCAATCTGCCACACACGGATGAACAGTGCAGCTGAAGCCCACCCACGTGGGCTGTCCCATATGCTGTCAGTTTCACTGTAGCCCAACGGCTACTTTTCTTCATCCAACGGCTCCATTTAAATGGGCCGTTGGTTAATCCAACGGTCTAGGTTCAAATTATTTTTTTAAGTTTTATATTTATATATTTATTGAATCCAACGGCTTAGATCGAATATAATCAAATCTAACGGTAAAAAAAAAAATCTAACGGTCCAAATTTAAATCCAACGGCTAAAATAATTTAAAAAAAATATTTAACTTAAAATTCAACCAAAAACTCTATAAATACCTATGTATTTGTTCAAACATCCACACAAAACTCACTTTTCTCCTACAATTCTTCCAATTTTTCTTTCTACCATTTCTTCTCATTTCCAAAATTTTTGAGATGGCAAAAGAGCATGTTAGAGGTCGTAATTGGACCTTTGACGAAGATATTGCTTTATGTTTGGCATGGATTTCTGTTAGCGAAGATGGTGTCATCGGCACCAATCAAAATAGAAAGGTTTTGTGGGGTAAAATCGTTGATAAGTTCCATGAAAACTCCAACGCCGGTCGAAGGGAAGTTGGTGGTATTTATGATCGGTGGAAGATTATCAACAAAGTGTGCACTTTGTGGAAGGGAAGCTTGGAGAGAGCCATGGTTGACATGCCTAGTGGAAGGGATGCCTCAGAAATTGTGAGTTTCTTTGTTGATATTTTAGTTGTCATGTACATAATAGTATTTTGCAACTAATTGTTTTTATGTATTTGTTGCATAGGGTGACAAAGCAATGACAATTTACAAGACAAGAACTACACCAAAAAATCAAGCTTTTAAGTTGCATCATGCTTGGAACATCCTCAAGGATTGTCCGAGGTGGGGAACCAATGCGAATCAACAATGTGGAAGATTATTTCATAATGAAACCCCACCCCCAAATGATGTCAATGAAGGTGTGAATTTTGCCGACAATGAAGGTGTCAACCAAATGAGCCCAACTTCTTCTTTTCCAAGGCCCCCAAGTAGAGATAAGCAAAAAGAAGCAAAGAGAAAAGGGAAGTCCCAAGATCCGATACGTGCACAATTTGCTAGCGAAATGGCAAGAATGAACGAAAACCAGTGCCGTCAACAAGAAGAATCGGCCCAAATGTTTTTGGCCATGAAGGAAGAAGGGGATAGGGAGAAAGAAAGGTACGAAACTAATTTGATAATGGAGGACCTCGACAAATACACTTCAGAGAGGAAGAAATACTTACATGGTAAACAAAAGGAAATTTTACGATGGAATGCCACAAGGAGTATATTTCAAGATGATGATTCATCTCAAGACTAGCACCCAAGTCCATCACCAAGTCAAGATGATGGATATCATTATTAAATTTATGTAGTCTATGAGTTTTCGATTGTATTAAGTTTATGTGGTTTATTAATTGTCTTTTTTTTTTCTTTTTTTTAAGTTTATGTGGTTTATCATGATTTTCATGTATTGATTTAGTGATTTTTCAAAATTTATCGAAATTTAAATATTTTTAGGTTAAAATGTTCATAAAATTAATTAAAGATAGTCTACATAATTTTTTTTTAAAGTTAATTTAAAAAAAATAGCCTTAATTCATTCTTTGATAATCTGGGGCTAAAATTTTAGGTCAGAATGGTTGGAGTAGAAAAACTATTTCTGGGCTAAAACCTAAATTTTATGGGCTAAATATTTTTAGGTTTTAGGTCATCATTGGAGATGGTCTTAGGGGCAGGCGACTCATCATGGGCATCAAAAAAATATTTCAAACTTCTTGCTCCAAGCAGCATAGTTGGTTCCACCAAATAAAAAAGAAAAAAAAAAAGAGGCTTATAAGGGGAGGCTTGTAAAAAAAAAGCAAGGATGGGTCTAGTCCTTTCATCCCTTTGCCCATGCAAAAAATGATGCAGGACGGGCAGGGGTGTATCGAAAGAATGGGATATAGTTGAATTGAGATTCACTTAGCCTAGGAGAACTTGCTCGACATTCGCTAATCATGAATTCACTCAGAATCAACACAACCAAACCTAATACTTGTTTTAAAGCAGAAAATCACCCTTAGATTAAATTTTCATTCACTATTTATATGACTTACATATAGAGCCCTTTTGAATAAGGACATTAGCTACATTGATAAAAGCATCACAAAAGCATATGGTTAAATCTTTCTATATATTATACACGAATATCCTTGTACTAAAACCTACCACAATTTCTCCTAATTACACCTTGGAATCCTGTCTTGACACTAATCTGACCCATTTTTAGAATTGATTCGATGAAATCAGCCTCAAAAGATGGTCCAAAGGGAATATTGAACAAAGGAAAGTAGGAGTCCATTATGCTCCTGGTCATTGCGTCCTCGTTAAGCTTGGCATCAGATTCTAACACGGCGAACCCATTTCTTATGTTCTGCAAAATATGAAGGTCGAATGTTTGCTCGCTTCCTTCGTCGATCGGCAGCCGGACGTTGACATCGCCGTTTTGAGGGCACCTTTGTTTCAGTTGAGGGAGGAGGTTAGGGTTGATGCTTGGATCAGATCCCCCTCCTGGGAAGAAGTTGTAGAGCCTTCTTGTTAAAAAGAAGCATGCTGTCGTCCCAATTGTATGAGCAGCTGAAACAAGTAACATTACTAGTAAAACCTCTCAGTGAAAAGGTACCTAACATCATTAGACTGTATTACTGAATGGCAAAAAAACATGATTAATATGTCTTATATATTGAACCTTTTATTTTTTTGATATGACACATTTACGAATAACTCGTATTATGAGAGACAAGTCTATATATTATAATAACCTGTTTGGTGGACTGAATGGGATTGGATTGGATTTTAGGGATATGATTAGACTGCAGAGATTAGTAGGGCTATGTAAGATAAGATTTGTAACGCGTGTCTAATGATAGGTTATAAAGTAGATTCGATTCATAACACATCATGTTTAGTATTGACCATCTCACATTTTAACAAAACAAACAAAATTGAAAGTAAATCCATTTTACTTGGTCACAACCTATCCAAACCGGTCACAACCTGTCCTTGAGTCTAATTAATTAGATGTAGGATTATACTATGTACTTGCAGTGATGACTGTTCACTTGGTCGAACTGGTCATGCATGTCAAGTTAACCACACGTTAACTTGGTTTTTCACCAACCTTGGCTATCATCCAACTTTCATGAGAGAGAGAGAGAGAGAGAGAGAGAGAGAGAGAGAGAGAGTAGTACCAGTGAGAAGGACAAGGTCTTTTTCTGTGAGACCCTTCCGCATAAACTTAGCCTTGAGTTGTTGGATTGAATCACTGACATCCGGCATATCGTCAGCCAGAGACATATTTGATACCACACCATCTCTTCGACCTGTACCCACTTCATAAGCAGGGCCACCAGCCTACATGTATATTCATCATACGAACAAAATTAAAAAACAAGAGATAATCTTGGGCGCTAAGTGTGCAGCACACTAATCTAACCAACTGAATTAAACTCAAGTCTGCGAAAGTGAAACTACCGACCAAGGCTATAGCATCTCTAGCTGCCAAGGCCACAATGTCTGCACAAGAAACAACGCCTTGGCATGCAGCCTCCAACTGTGACTTGGCTTTCTCTATGACTTCGAATCCCCCAACGCCTTGGTGACCAAATGCATGTCTCTCCGCGTTTGCACCATCCTCAATAAGAATTGAACCATCACACCCCTGATCTCATCATGGTATATCATATATATATATATATATATATACGTAACACAAGTGCACAACTTAATTAACAATATGTTAACTTAATTATCATAAGAGATGGTGAGAGATGGATGAATCACCTGGACGAAGCAGTCGTGAAAATGGAGTCGGAGCAAGACTGCTGCAGTATTGGCATCGGAGAGAAAGGCATCTCTAACAACGGTACGAACAATGGACTCGGCTTCGGGGCATGTTTCGCCGTAGAAACCCACCATAAGCTGCCCGTCAGCCTGAGATAGACCAACCAGAAAGACAAAAGCCAAAGCCAAAACCAATGCCATAACTTAATTAACGGGGCTGACAGATCGAGCAGGTGCAGTCGGAAAGGCTACTGACTGAGTCAGAAGAGAAGCAAGGTAATTTATATTAGTCAAAACGCATGCACCAAGCTAAAAGCCTAACATGCATATTCTGCTTGACAAGTTTTTTGAGGATAGGACCGCATGCAATGTGTCAAATAGAATGCATGAGCATTTGTCACCTTGCTAATCAATTTTTCGTTTTTGGTTTCTTATTTATAATGAATAGTCATAACTTTGTATAATTACAACCCAGCCTTGGTTATTTTTTCAACTCATTGCGTTTCAGGTTTAAATTCTAATTTTTTTTTTTTAATTTTCGCTAGTGTGATTTCTACTTCAATGGGGAGATGTAAATTGGGATCCCTTTTTTTTTTTTTTTTTTTTAATTTCTCTTTGACTGGCCACGCTCAACTCCAATTTATTTACATTTTCCGACCAAGATGAGTATTTTACATCTTGTCTACTAAAAAGCATTTCGATCAACCAAAAATGTAAATGTCAATTGAGCATCCATGCTCTAGCCGACTTAGTCAACTTACCAAGGAAAAGAGTTTCTATTGATCAACCTCATCAGCAATCGCGAAGCTAGGATTTGCCGAGAGGAGGGGCGAAATTCAAAAGAGTGCAACGTTCAATCGAAGTGGTTGCTTTCACATTGGAGAGTGTAAAGTTTTGAGTAAATATTCATAGTAGAAAATAGTTTCTCCACCAAAGCGGTTGTAAGCAAATAATATCAAAGCCAATGTAAGAAGCTTAAATTTGCAAGGATTAGATCCTAAAAATTGTTAGGTGCTAGTCAAACAGCGGACTGGGACCTAACAGCTAGGTGCCTAGGCAAGATCTAGGTAAGAGCTTAGATGGATTTAAATTATCGTAAAATACGCATTAAACAATAGTTACATTGTTTTTTAAATTAAAAAGTAATACAATATTTATAAATAATGTGAGAGTTTAAGATAAATACGGTGGGAGTCTTGAAAGAGAAAATAAAAGTACATACAAGAATTTTTTTTTTTTTTTTTTTTTTAAAAAAAGGAGAGAAATGGGTTAATAAACCACAAAAAAAAAAAGGTGGGGTCAGAAGAGAAAAAAAAAAGGGGGGGGGGTGGGGAATGGGTAAACAAACAAGTGGGGCAAAAAGATAAAGACTATAAGAGAAGTGGTGGACCAGCATAATGGTCAGCATGATAATACTTAGGTAAGGTGTTAGTACCCAATTTTTACTGACTTAGGCAGCCCAATAATTGTCCAACACCTGTCTTTAAAACCCACACCCAAATGACAATAATTGGGTACTGACCAGTACCCAATTTATTCACCATCTTAAGTGGCCCAATAAAAATACAATACCTGTCTTCCACCACACACTTGTTATATTGGTAACCAAACACCATTTCACCTTAAACCATAAATCAAACACTCATCTTCTTCTTCCTAGATGCAAACCTTCCATGTTCCACACATTTTCAAGGAGCCTCACCAGTCACCACCCATTACCCACTCTCATCTCTGCTCCAACCTCTGTCCTCCGTTGATCACACCCTCATACCGCAATCCATCCTCCAATGGTCGAGCCAACCCTAGACCTCTGATATCTCTCCTCCATCTTCACCCTTCCTTTGCAACATTAATAAAAACCAAACACCTATCTACTTCCTCCATTCCTTATGCTAGCCACTCCATCGTCAATCCCAACCTCATCCCTTCAACCTCTCTCCTTCGTCTTCGTCATTCATTTGCAAATCCAACCAATCTATCGCCCTTCCTCAACAAATTCGACCAAGACAGTGCACCGGCCAAAACCAATTTACAGGTGCCATGAATTCCGACGAGAGCGGAGGGGCTGAACCAGCGCTCAAAGTCATGTTTTCCAACGAGGGGAGGGGCGGCCACCACTCCTCGGCCTCGTGTAGCTTCGCCACTACTACGTGAACAAACTAAAAATCCATAAGGAAATCAACACAGTTTAATGCCCCTATTATTTGGGTTTGGTTGAAGGCACAAATTAAGATAAGTGTGGAATGTGGGTAAATAAGTACTACGGTCTGGTGGTATTCCTCTTCACTTAAAAGTGAGAGGTCTTAGGTTCAAATCTCGTGAATGGCAAATTTGATACCAAATTAGGTTGCCCATTGTGTGGCTTAGCCAAACTCCTCCTCCCCTTAGTGTAAAAATATATCAATGTACTAAAACAAAAAAAACTTTCATTATTGGTGGTCCGTTAATTAACGGGTTAGTTTAGTGTAACTCATACTTACTCATTTTAATTCCATTAAGTGTGCGTTTGTTTGGCCTCATCAACTGGGATTTGACTGGTTTGGACTACTTACTAATGTAGTCCCATGTTTTGTTCGTGTTGATACTAAGTTAAATGAGACCAAATGGGACTCACGTGGACTAGAAGCCTCGCTAGAAGTTCTTAGTGAGACCCTCCCTAAACCATGGGACTTGCTATGACCCTCTGATTCTTTGCTCCGCTTTGCTATTTCTGCCTCACGCTTAGCCCCTCCCATCTCAGATTTCTTGCCGTTCAGAAAAACCCCAAAACCAACTCTCGTCATTTTAAAAACTAGCTTCTGAGGGGAGAGAAAGTTAATGTGTGGTCAAGTGTGGTGTGGTATAGGTGAGGTCAAAGTCGAGACTCAATGGACAAAGAATTAGCCATTAAGGGGGGAGAAAAGGTTGTGTTGGGCGGAGTAGAGGAGAAAACGGAAGTTGAGAGAGTCGAGACTGAAGTGAAGTTGAAGAGGTGTCGAGTGAGATGAGATGATATCAAATCAATGGTTGAGATTAAATCTTAACCAATTCGGTGACTTTAATAATTTTTAATTTTAGGGAGTTTTAATAAAACACTTTCGATACTGTTCACTTTTAACGAAAACTTACATTTTTACCTTTCCATGTACTATTCACTACACATTGATTTGCCATTTTTCATTAAAACTATAGTTTTTTTGAATTTTTTTGTTAGTTTTTCTTTAATTTTATATATTATTTATAATTAAACTTATATATATATATATATACACACACATATTTATACCAGTTCGGTACAATATTACCGAACAAACACGAATTCTATACCCATTTCCGTACCAAAAGTTTCGTTATTGGTTTGTTTTAGGCCTGGTTTAGTACTGAGGTGATTCTGAAAAAAAGCTGGTATAAAAAAAAGCTGGGAGCTGTTTTTGTGTTTGGTAAACATTCAGCTTCAGTTTTTTTTTTTCACAGTTTTGGGTGAAAAAAAGCCAAAAACAAGAAACTGCAAAACCCAGCTTTGAAAAACTGGTTTTTTTCACATCTATTCTACATAAAAGTTTACCAAACACTATAATACTGCTTTTTTTCTTTTCAAAAGCACTTTTACAAAAAAGTTTACCAAACACTTTGCTGCTTTATTTCACAGCTGCTTATTCTCACAGCACAGCAGAAACAATTTTTTTTCAAAGCAGAGCAATACTAAACCAGTCCTTAGGGTACCAAATAGTTTAGTATATTCGCTTAGGTATATATTCGGTTTGGTTTCGGTAATTAACATGTTAACATGAAAACGACAAACACAATCGAATTGTGATTCTCTAATGAGAAAAGAGAAGAAGAAAAAAGAAGAAAAAAGAAAAGGAGATATGAGGAAGAACAAAGTGTAATATTTGGGCCGGTAGTTAACAAGGTTTAACTCAGAAACTGAAGTGAATTAGGGCTAAATGACTTAAGAATCCGTTTTCAATCGCTGCTTTGATACGCATCACCCTCATCCTCCTCGACACCTTTAAATCCCACAGCGTACAGGAACTTGTTGCTTGCGATCGCCATTGAAATCCAAAGGACTCATCAGGTAATCGTAATTGCGATTTGGGGTCGCGGAAAGATTTGATTTTTGCCCAAACCGATGGAAACAATCAAAGAAATTGATTTCGGATATAATTTTCGTAATTTGTTAATTTAATTTGTCAAATTTTTAATTTTTGTTGAAGAGGGTTTGTTAGTTTGTAGTTTTGTTGAAGAGGGTTTGATTTGAATCGAATGGTTAATGTAGTAGTGATAGGGAGGAATGTCGAGGCTCCATGTGGGAGGGAAGGTGGTGGATAAAGTTGGTTTGTTGAGGACTAAGGGCTTGCTGTGGCGATTCGATGTCTGGCCTTTCGCTATCCTTTACGCTATCTGGCTTACTACCATTGTGCCCAGCGTTGACATTGTGGATTCTGGGATTGTTTTCGGTGCCCTCGTAGCGCTTCACATTCTCGTTTGGCTTTTTACTGTTTGGTCCGTCGATTTCAAATGCTTTGTTCATTATAGCAAGGTATGTATATACTTTTCATGTACGCATCTCAATCTGTGTATGTATACTACTCATATATGTGCGCGCGCTTTACTGTACAACTATATAGTTGCTCCATTGCATAGTGTAGGTTGATGGTTTGGCATGAAACAACCACTCTGTTGCGTGTATACGAAAATGCCACTCTCCTTAGAGTGGGCGTCTCATGCTGCCACTTCTCATGTGTGTTTAAATTATGTCGTATATATATGTATTTATATACAAGTATATAGCGACGCTTTATTCTGAGTGAGGATTTGGCATGTCAGTGAGGACCGTATACATAATCATCAACAATTTTGATGGCAATAGGAGAGAGTCTGGAAAGAAAGCTTTTTTCTGGGCCTCAATAATAGAGACTAGTAAAATAGCGTTACTCTTTAATATATATGTATATCCTAACTGGTATGGGAAGACATGAATTGGAACCTAACTTGATGGCATTCTTTTGATGATTTGTTGTAATTGGTGATTCTTTTGGTCTTCAGGTAAATGATATTCACCAGGCAGGTGCATGCAAAATAACGCCAGCAAAATTTTCTGGTTCTAAAGAAATAGTATCACTTCGTTTCCGTAAGCTTGTAAGTCAATTATACAGTTTGAATACTTCAACTACGCATTCTTTTAATTTCATCATAGATATTCAATAGATAATATTGTTCTACAGTTCCTGGTTACTAAGAACTATATCTATTATTAATTACTTTTCCCCACTATGGGAGCTAGCCCTTGATTTGTCTGGTGATGTAATGCATGAAATTTTCAGGGAGGCTCCTCATCCTCAGTGGATGTTGAAGAGATTTACTTTGACTTCAGAAAGCAACGTTATATCTTTTCAAAAGAGAACGATAACTTTTGCAAGCTTCCTTACCCTACAAAGGAATCATTCGGTTACTATTTAAAAAGTACTGGCCATGGCTCTGAAGCTAAAGTTGTTGCTGCTATTGAAAAATGGGGACGGAATGCGTTAGTTACCTTTCTTATTTCCCCTTTTCCTTCTTGAAAACGTATTTGTTGAATCATCATCTTTGTTTCGATTTTTCTTGCTCATACTTTGGAATGCAGTAATGTTAGTCTTGACCATCCCTTATCCAATTTTTATAACATTAGCAAAAATGCTGATTCAGTACTGGGAAACATTGTTGTCTGTTTCACTCTAACCTGTCAATGTGCATGCTTGCAAACATAGGAAACCTCATTTGGTTCCCTGTAAATTGAACTAAGTTAATATATTTAAGAACTCAAATTCCATGGCTGCTTCAAATACTTTAAATGTTTTGACAAAAATTATGAGATGAGCGGATGATAAAGCATGGTCCGTTGAGATGATTCTTACTGCCCTTGATAAGTTAGATGGAATGGTCTCAGCAATTTTCAGAAAAAAACTTAAATGTTCAGTATTTGAATTCTAAGTCTAGAATGATAAAATTTGACTTAAGGGTAAGGGTCTTTGAAGCTTTACAGTTGAGGAGGAGGTGGTGCTGCGGGATAGGCTCCTTCCTGGATATGTTCTTTGGCCCACTTTTAGATAGAATAGCTGCTATTGTTTGGGAATGATTCTGTTTTTGTCATTTTTTCCCATTTTTTCCCATTTTTTCCTTGGTGGAGCATGCAGTACATTGAGCATGATCCAGTTCATTTATCATTTTTAACTGGTCCTTGTTGTACACTTTTCTTGGTTTTGCAGATTTGAATATCCACAACCTACATTCCAGAAATTAATGAAGGAAAATTGCATGGAGCCCTTCTTTGTCTTCCAGGTTCTCTCTCTCTCTCTCTCTCTCTCTCTCTCTCTCTCTCTTTCTCTCTCTCTCTCTCTCTTTCTCTCTCTCTCCAATGTGAGAGTTCCTTTTTGTGCATGCTCCCTTTCCTTAACTACATTCTTTTGTGCTCCCTGCATGTAGGTTTTCTGTGTGGGTCTCTGGTGTTTGGATGAATATTGGTATTATAGTTTGTTCACGCTTTTTATGCTGTTTATGTTCGAGTCAACAATGGCTAAAAGTCAGTTAAAGACTCTTACTGAGCTAAGACGTGTCAGAGTGGATAACCAGACCCTCATGGTGCATCGCTGTGGAAAGTACGTTGTCTACGCGGCAATTATTTATTTGTCATAATATTTAAGCTGTTTATGCTTTATGCATTGACTGCTGTAAATTTTAGGTGGATAAAGCTTGCTGGAACTGATCTTTTGCCCGGAGATGTTGTTTCTGTTGGGCGAGCTACTGGTCCAAATGGAGAAGATAGGGCTGTGCCAGCAGATATGCTTCTATTAGCTGGAAACGCTATTGTCAACGAAGCTATTCTCACAGGCGAGTCTACTCCCCAGTGGAAGGTGGTCACCGCTTGTCAACTTATAAAGTATTAAATGTCTGTCATTGCAGCACTTTGGTTTCTTAATTTATGCATGTGCACACACGCATAGTTTTATGCATCTCAATGTGTGTACATTCTTCCTGGCGGTGATTGCTTGGCTAAATTGCTTTGGTATAGTTTTCTCGTTTTATTTAATATTACTCTTAGTCTTATCTTTGTCTACACCTTCTCCTTTTTCCTTGAGGCTTGATGCAGTTACAAAAGCTTAATGTTCTTGTATAAATTTGAAGATGTAGGGTTGATTCAAAGTTTGTGAGGATAATTAGGGTGTGGGTTGATGAATCATTCTTGGCATGAGTTGGACAAGGAAATTAGAGCTAAGAGCCTAAGACTGCAAATAGAAGTAAAGGTAGGTGAATTGAGAGGCAGAGGAAGAAAGAAGAAGAGGGACAATATTAGGAAGCCACGACTCATAGTAAACTGGTCCTGAACTGAATGAAACTTCATTCACTGTCTGAAAATAATGAGTTTTAAGTTCACTGTGATCTTAAACCCTATATTCGAGGAAATTTGGTTTAGGAAAGTTTGGAGATTCTGTGGGCTGGAATGGGATACAGTTTTGGAAGAAAAAGGTAGTAATCTGGACTTTCTGTCTGTAAAATCTGGATATAGGATTTATGGGTAGCAGCAAAGTTTGTAATTTTTATGATTGCTTTGGTGGTCATTGTGAGGTTGTGACGAATCGTCCAACATAGGAAAGTTAAGAAACATTGCAAGGGTTTGTAAGGAGTTGGGGTACTTCCCCATTGCCAATTGGTTTTGTGGTGGAACCTCAACTTTTTTTGCAGCATTTATTGATCTATGTCCTTTTTTACCCAATCCTTCTTGGATAATATGGAAAGCTGCAGTACCTTGTATGGTACAAGGTCTTGCTTGGATAATTGCTCATATGTAGGGATGAGTACTATCCAACCCAAGGAAACCTAATACATGTCTGTTATCCTCTCGTGTATTTTATCCACAAAAGGTAGCATAAAATATTGATAATTTATATCCATTTCCCTGTTGCACTTAGAAAATGGGGCTATTCTTCAACGCAAGCGTGCATCAGCACGTATGGCTTATTGTGGAGACTGTTATTTGATGAAACGTTGTAGCTTTGCTGGAGGAAAATAAGTATAGGATTATTTTCAGGTATCAATCATGGCCCGAGGAACTGAGGAGAAATTATCAGCTAAGCGAGATAAAAGTCATGTCTTATTTGGTGGGACTAAGATATTGCAGCATACTCCGGATAAGGTAGTTTATGTTAAAAATATGTTTAAGCCAACAAACTTTATCATTAATGTTTTCTTATCGAATATCATTAATGTTTCATAATCTCATGGGTTCTGTATTTATGCTTTCCTTATTTCAATGGAGTCAGGGCTTTCCTTTAAAAACCCCTGATGGTGGCTGTGTGGCTGTTGTTCTGAGAACTGGGTTTGAAACAAGTCAGGGGAAACTTATGCGTACAATTTTGTTTTCTACAGAGAGGGTATTTTTGCAATGACTACTCAACTCTATATACATTACTGTTTACTTCACTTTTACTTTATATAGTGTATTTACGTACGATTTACTGTAGGTGACAGCTAACAGCTGGGAAAGTGGGTTGTTCATTTTGTTCTTGGTCATATTTGCAGTGATAGCTGCTGGTTATGTACTAAAGAAGGTAAAAGTGGTCCCTTGATAAGTAGATGTGAGGCTTGATGCTTGTGTAGTGTTATTTTCTGACAACCAGTACGTCTATGATGTAGGGGCTTGAGGATCCCACTAGGAGCAAGTACAAGCTTTTCCTTAGTTGTTCACTCATTATTACTTCTGTGATTCCTCCTGAGCTGCCAATGGAATTATCTATAGCTGTTAATACATCTCTGATTGCTCTCGCACGCCGTGGAATATTTTGTACCGAACCTTTCCGAATTCCTTTTGCTGGAAAGGTATGTTGCGACTGCATAATAATGTCTTCTTTTTTTTAATTTCTCTTCACTTGTTTAAAGGATGCTCTTTTGACGATGCCACTGTAATCTTTTTCTCGGTTTGTAACTATGTATCTAGTTATAAAGATGAAAAGCACAACAAAAAATACCATCCACGAAGCTATCTAGCTATCTGATCTACAACTAATAAAGATGATCTTATATTACAATGAAACTTTATAAAGTAATAGTTTGTAACACAGAACTCTCCAGTCATTGAAAGTATTGCAAAATGAACTATCCTTCAGCTCTGAAGAGAATACTGACGCCCAAAGTGAGCAACCTCCTCATCCCATTCATTTCCAACTACACCACCCTGAAAATTGTGAGACCAGCACCGGGCCCCATTTTATCCCTCCAATGAATTTGTAACTCTCATACAATAAGGCATTGCATGAAAATTACCCAGCTCACATTGTTCTCTCCCTGAACAGTTTGCCCCAAGGTCAAAACAATGGGACAATGAAGCAGCAGTTTTTACACATCTAACACCATAAAACTGGATAGAGTTTCTTTATTCATGATGAATTCATTTCTCTAGTGTGCTAGACGACAAATACAAGTTTTGACTGCTTAGCCTGCATCATTCTGACATCTTCCTCCTTTTCAAGCAGAAAATGTGTTCTAGAGATCTACATAATGTGATAGTATCTTTAAAATTAGTAGAGTCATCAACCATACTTTACTCTTCGGTTACACATCAACCATACTTATTTGATACTTGTAACTGACTTCTACTACCATATTTTCACTGTTTGTTTGTACTGACGAAGCTGTTGCCCAATATGACATACCGTACAGTCTCATTGTGCTGTACAAAGTATATTTTGATACATTTATTTACTGTTTTCCGTGCAGGTTGATATCTGCTGTTTTGACAAAACTGGAACACTTACATCAGATGACATGGTAGTCCATCTTAATTTAGTATATGCTGCTCATTAATTGCCTTGGATTTACACAATTTATTGCTTTTCTCTTGCTCTTCTCCAGGAGTTTTGTGGAGTTGTTGGGTCGACTAGCAGTACAGATTTAGAAGCTGACACAAGTAACTTGCCTGTGCGCACAGCAGAGATCTTGGCTTCTTGCCATGCCTTGGTGTTTGTGGATAATAAGCTGGTATGCTAGTGTTATCATCTAAACAAGCAGTCTGTTTTAGGTTGTATTCTGTTTTATGTAGCATGTCGGATGCAGTATGATTGTTGATGATGCGAGCTCTTATAGTATTTGATTGCTTATATTGTTAAAGGCATGCTAATCACAAAGGTAAAATTACAAAAAAAAAAAAAACTCTACCTATCTATAACCACTAGATATCTTCTCCTTCGCAATCATAATGAAATGTTTGCTCCTGGGATTGCAAAAAATATAGGAACTTCAGTAATCGAGCATTTTTGTAGTTTGTTAATGAATGGTCAGAAAAGTATCTGTCTTATGTTTTTTCTCTTGTTCAGGATTCTTGGTCTGTTATGGATATCCTGCATCCGTTTCCCTAATTCTGTTTGTTTATTTTAATTGAAGTCTGTTTCTTATAATAAAATAGTTTTTTTTTTTTTTTTGCTATAATGCCTTTCCTAGATTTTCTTCTCTACTGAATCAGTTAGTTTTTTATGTGAACAAAAAGGAAGGATAAAAGGGATCTAGGCTCTTCCTTTTTTGTTTTGGGTTTGTGTTTCTAGAATTATCCAAAAAATCTAGTGAACATATTTCTTTTAGGAATTTTGTCTATTTTTGTTTTGCTAACTGCATCATCCAGTCTCCCTTTTGAGTTGGTTTTCCAATCCCGTGTATGAATTTAATTTCTTGAAAGTGCCTTCTTTATTTAACTGGATTTTGTAACTTTCAAGTCAGTCAAGATCAATTTATCATGCTTGTTAGAAAATTAATGGCTGCATTTACTGAAAGATGAAACAAGAGATATTTCAGTGTAGAGAAATTTTATCCGTAATATTGAATTGGTTCAGGATGGTGTTATGTTTTCTATCAGGATCTGGTGACAGGTGGTATTGTTTTCTCAATTTTGTTTGGAAATTTTTGAGTGATACTGCACAACTCCATGTAGGTTGGTGATCCTCTTGAAAAGGCTGCACTTAAAGGAATAGATTGGATCTTCAAATCTGATGAGAAGGCCATGCCAAAAAAGTAAGCTGAAGCTGCAATCTTTTGTTTTTTTGTTTATATCTATATGTCAGCAGTTATATTTGCACTCCTGGATTTATCCAGAATATCCTGTGATTCATTTGATGTCATATATATTTTTCAACGTTTTTTCTCATATTTTCCCATAGGCTGGTTGTTAAACGGTCATCCTGACTCCGTTGATTGAATAGTTGAATTCAATGGGAATGATAATGTTCTAAATAGACTGAAAGCGAGCTAATCCTTTTAGAAAATTGTTTAACCAAAGAAAACCTTCAGCAGGACATTGATTAAAGTACAATCCAGGATCCATCTTGATATGAATTTGCCATTTATATGGTATTTTTAGTAGAATGTCCAACCCAATCGTTAATCCTTAAGCCATTTAGTTTCTTAGGGAAACTTTGTATAGAAACTGGAAACTTCCTTTGTAAGCTTTCAATTATATTTCTGAATAATTGATTTGTACACTGTGAAGACATATATATACAGCCTTTGGCTATTTACAAAGATACCCCTTAACCGCCTAACCTTATAACAGTTCTAACTAATCACAAACATTAGCACATCTAATTACATTTAGAGATAACAAACTATTTAACAGTAACTGAAATGGGTGACTTGTCATTTTCCCTAATACACCCCCTCAAGCTAGAAGGGGAATCAGAACAGATTCCAATTGGAAGCTTGGAGCACAGAAACTAAAATTGACTTTTGGATAGGGACTTTGTGTGAAGATCAGCTAATTGGTCTTCACTGCAAACATATTGTACTTTGAGAAGATTAGCTAGAACCAATTCCCGAATATAGTGGTAATCAATCTCAACATGCTTTGTACAAGCATGAAAGACAGGATTAGATGCTAGGGAGATTGCTAAGATGTTGTCACACCAAAGTGTAGGTAGTGTAGGGATAGGGAAGTGAAGATCTCTGACGATTTTGCAAACCCAAGTAAGTTCTGCAGCTGTATGAGCTAATGAGCGATATTCAGCTTCTGTAGATGACCGTGCAACATTACTTTGTTTCTTAGCACTCCAGCTAATGAGATTGGAGACTAAGAACACACAATAGCCACTTGTAGATCTTCTATCAAAAGTGCAGCCAGCCCAGTCAGCATCAGAGTATGCTGAAAGATGGATTGGACCCTTTGTGAACCAAAAACCGTGGGAAAGAGAACCTTTAAGAAATCGGAGAACTCTTTTAGATGCCTGAAGATGTTGTCCCCTGGGAGCATGCATGAATTGGCAGATCTGGTTGACAGCAAAGGCAAGATCTGGTCTAGTCCAAGTTAGGTATTGTAACCCTCCAACAATAGAACGATATTCAATGGGGTTGGACAAGAGAGGTCCACTGTTATCTAATTTCTTGGAACTAAGTGGTGTGCAGTACGGTTTGGCACCCTCCATGTTTCTTTTCTTAAGAAGATCAAGTAAGTACTTGGTTTGATGAACAAAAATTCCTTGTGAGGATCTGTGTACTTCTAAGCCCAAGAAGTAGTGTAAAGGACCAAGATCCTTCACTGGAAACTGAGAACTGAGTTGTGTGATAAACTGTTGACAGAGTTGAGAGTTAGGACCGGTTACTAGAATGTCATCAACATACACAAGAACAATAACCAAATGAGGACCATTGAGAACAAACAAGGAGGCATCAGATGAAGATTGTTGGAACCCAAGAGAATGAAGAGCTTGAAATAGTTTATCAAACCAAGCTCGAGGAGCTTGTTTTAGTCCATATAGGGATTTCTTCAACTGGCAAACAAAATTAGGAGAATTTGGATCAACAAACCTGGGAGGTTGTTGCATGTAGATATCCTCCTTTAAGTCACCATGAAGAAAGGCATTGCTTCTATCCAATTGATTGAGAAACCAATTATATTGGACAGCAAGAGTGAGTAAGATCCGAATTGTAACTGGCTTGGCAACTGGACTAAAGGTCTCTTGGAAGTCAATACCTTCTTGTTGATGAAAGCCCTTTGCCACTAGACGGGCTTTATATCTGTCAATAGTGCCATCAACCTTTTTCTTAACTCGAAACACCCATTTACATCCAACTACATTTTGTGAAGGATGAGGGGGGACAATTGATCAAGTACCAGTAGAGATCAATGCATTATACTCATCTTGCATTGCAGCTCGCCAGTGAGCATGCTTAGAAGCTTGCAGGTATGTACTGGGAACATAATCAATGTCAATAGGAAGAGGATGCTTAGTTGCTGCATAAGCTTGAGGTTTAGATTTATAAATGCCAGCCTTGGATCTTGTGATCATTGGATGAGAATTAATAGGAATAGGAGGATGATTTGACTGACTTGAGGGTAAGGTGGAGGATTCTGAAACAAAATCAGAATCGGAAGTAGTAAGAACTGAAATGGGTTGAGAAGAAGAAGGATATGGAGAATCGGAGCCAGAAGCAGAAGCATTTGGAATGGATGTTGCACTGCTAGTGGAGAGATGGGGAATATATTTATCAAAATAAAGATTCAGAGACGAAGAGCTTGCTGGTGATGATCTATTGGGACAGAAACAGGGAGGCTGCAGTAACTCAAATGGATAAGTACTTTCATCAAAGACAACATGTCTGGAGATGTAAATTCTATTTGTAAGTGGATCAAGACACCTATAGCCTTTGTGTTGAAGACTATATTCGAGAAATGTGCAACTTTTGCTCTTGGCATCTAATTTGCTTTGAACATAGGGTTGGAGCCAAGGGAAGCATTGGCAACCAAACACTTTGAGTTTAGAGTAATCTGGGGGTTGCTTGAATAATAATTCCCATGGTGATGTGGAAATACCAGAGATTGGAAGCCGATTAATGAGATAGATGGCAGTGGAGAAAGCTTCAACCCAAAATATATGAGGAACATGAGAAGCAACTAGCAAAGAATGAGCTGTCTCAACAAGATGCCTGTGCTTTCTCTCAGCACAACTTATAGAAACAGAAAACTTCCTCTGTAAGTTTTCTGATTGTATTGAATAGAATAATCAGTTACACAGATGTGAATATATATAGCCTTAGCTGCCTTAGTCTAATTACAAGAATACCCTCAACTATCTTAACTAATTACAGTAACTAACATAACTGATTACATTTAGCTTTATCATACTACTTAACAGTAACTACAGTAGATGACTTGTCATTTGCCCTATTACACCCCCTCAAGCTAAAAGAGGAATCAGTGAGGATTCCAATTGGAAGCTTGGAACAGAGAAAAGAGAACCTGTTCTTGGACAAAGATTTGGTGTGAAGATCAGCCAATTGGTCTTCACTACAAACATATTGAACTTTGATGAGATTTGCAAGAACCAACTCTCGGATATAGTGATAGTCAATCTCAACATGCTTGGTTCGAGCATGAAAAATAGGATTAGAGGCTAAAGAGATTGCAGAAATATTATCACACCATAGGGTAGGTAGAGTAGGAAGAGGGAAATGAAGATCTTTGAGAATTTTGCAAACCCAAGTGAGTTCTGCTGCAGTATAAGCTAAAGAACGATATTCAGCTTCTGTAGAGGAACGAGCAACAGTGCTTTGTTTCTTTGCACTCCAGCTGATGAGATTAGAGCCAAGAAAAACACAATATCCACTGGTAGACCGCCTGTCAAAAGTGCAGCCAGCCCAATCAGCATCAGAGTAAGCTGAAAGGGCGAGGGTACCTTTAGTAAACCATAACCCATGAGACAGAGAACCTTTAAGAAATCTGGGAACCCTTTTTGCTGCTTGAAGGTGTTGTTCTCGTGGAGCATGCATAAACTGACAGATCTGATTAACAGCAAATGCAAGATCCGGGCGAGTCCAAGTGAGATATTGTAGTCCACCAACTATGGAACGATATTCAGTGGGATTGGATAAGAGAGGCCCACTGTGGTCCAGCTTTTGAGACCCGAGAGGAGTGCAACAAGGTTTGGCACCTTCCATATTTGTTTTCTTGAGGAGGTCAAGTAAGTACTTAGTTTGATGAAGAAGGAGGCCATTGGAAGACCTGTGAACTTCCAATCCCAAGAAATAGTGTAAAGGGCCAAGATCTTTCACTGGAAACAGATTACTAAGTTGCTGGATAAAATGTTGACAGAGTTGAGAATCAGGGCCAGTGACTAGGATATCATCCACATAAACAAGAACAATGACTTGTTGAGGACCAGGAAGGACAAACAAGGAAGCATCAGATTGGGATTGGTGAAACCTAAGAGTATGAAGGGCGTGAAACAACTTATCAAACCAAGCTCGAGGAGCTTCTTTAAGACCATATAAGGATTTCTTCAGCTTGCAAACAAAATGGGAAGAATTGGAATCAATAAAACCTGGGGGCTGTTGCATGTAAACATCATCCTTTAAGTCACCATGAAGAAAGGCATTGCTAATGTCTAACTAATTCAAGAACCAATTAAATTGGACAGCAAGTGCAAGAAGAATTCGAATGGTAACTGGTTTTGCAACAGGACTGAAGGTTTCTTGAAAATCAACCCCTTCTTGCTGATGAAATCCTTTTGCCACCAATCGGGCTTTGTGTTTGTCAAGAGTGCCATCAGGATTTTTCTTAACCCGGAAAACCCATTTACAACCAACTACATTTTGAGAAGGATGAGGAGGAACAAGAGACCATGTTCCTGTGGAGATTAAAGCATTATATTCAGCTTGCATGGCAGCTCTCCAGTGAGCATGCTTTGATGCTTGCAGATAGGTACTAGGAACAAGGTCAAGATCAACAGGGAGTGGATGTTTGGTTGCTGAATAAGCGCGAGACATGTTTAGTCCAGCCTTAGATCTTGTAATCATAGGATGTGTATTCGCAGAAAGTGGTGGATGACTTGTCTGAAGAGGCACAAGAGAGGAATTACTGAGAGAGACAGAACTGGATGAACTAGAAGAAGGATCCACTGACTGAGTGCATGAAGGAACTGCAGGTGGAGGTGGAGGTGGAGGGGCAGAAGGACATGATGAGTCTGAAGAGGTACTAGGTGTAGGAGAACTTGAGACATAGTTGCGGAAGTGAAGATCCAAGGATGGAGAATAGGCTGAAGAAGAAGTCTCTGAAGTTGAACTGTTACTCAGCAGGGACTTGAATGGATAAGAGTGTTCATCAAACACAACATGTCGAGAGATGTAGATCCTGTTGGTCACGGGATCAAGACACCTATAGCCTTTATGTTGTAGACTATACCCCAAAAACACACAACTTTTGCTTTTAGCATCCAGTTTGCTAGGAATGTAAGGCTTAAGCCAAGGATAACATTGACAGCCAAAAACTTTCAGTTTAGAGTAATCTAGATGTTGCTTGAAGAGAAGTTCCCAAGGAGATTGTGTAAGACCAGAAATAGGAAGCCTATTAATAAGATAGATGGCAGTGGAGAAGGCTTCAACCCAAAACACTTGAGGAACATGAGAGGCAACAAGTAATGTTCGAGCTGTCTCAACAAGATGGCGATGCTTCCTCTCTGCACAACCATTTTGTTCAGGAGTATGTGGACAACTAAATTGATGTAAGATGCCATGTGTTCGAAGAAAAGAAGTACGGGAGTGACTGGTGAATTCACCCCCTGAATCTGAGCGCAGAATCTTGATTTTATTGCCACTGAAATTTTCTACATAGCTTTTGAAAGTAACAAATGTAGAAAATACATCAGATTTGGACTTCAATGGAAAAAACCAACTATATTTGCTAAAGTCATCAACAAGAAGTAGGTAATACTTGAAACCACTATTAGATGTAACAGAGGCAGGGCCCCATAGATCACAATGCAGAAGTTGGAGACTTTGAGTTGTTGATGAAGAAGCCACTCCAAAAGGAAGCTTGTGGTTCTTGGCAAGTGCACAGTCTGAGCAGAAAAAATCAACACTCTTCTTGCCTTGTAGGGCAAGATTATTAGTAGATATAACCCTTTGAAAAATGGAGGAGGAAGGATGGCCAAGGCGCTTGTGCCATAGTGTGACAGGTGCTTTGATGCTGAGAAGAGCTGAGGGAGATGGATGAAGACTGGTGGAACCTTGGAGAGGATAGAAACCATCCCTAACAGGGCCGTGCAAAAGCATCTTCCCCGAAATGCGATCCTTGACAGTGGATCCATAAGGGTCAAGAGTCAATGAACAGTTATTATCCTTAAGAAACTGATATGCAGATAGGAGATTGTGTTTCATAAAAGGAACATGCAAAACATTGCTCAGTTTAAAGGAATTATGGGGAGTATGCAGAGATGATGAACCAATGTGATGAATAGACAATCCTTTACCATCGCCAATGTAGACTTTGTCCTCTCCAGTGTAGGGAGTAGGAGAAGAAATATTGGCTACATCATTGGTGATGTGGGAAGTGGCACCAGAGTCAATTAACCAAGGCTGAGATGGTTTGACTGAATTGTGCGCACACATAGCAGCTAGTTTGGCTGGAGGGATTCGACCACAGATGTCCGGATTCATACGATCAAAACAGTCAAGTGCCTCATGACTTGTAGAACCACATATCTGACACGGAACTTTGAAGGTGGAAGAACCTTGAAATTGGCGAGATCCTTGATAATTGCGATTGCCACGATTTGGAGAAAAAGTACCACGAGAATTGTGAAAACTGCGACTGTTGCGATTAGAAGAGAAGTAACCTCGAGATGGCTTACCACGGTTGGAGTTAAACCTAGAAGCAGAGTGAAGAGGTTGATGTTGAGCAGCAAAGGCAGATGGAGTAGGAAGCAGGGGAGGTTGAGAGTGGACAGAAAAAGCTTGAAACGGCTCAGTAGCAGAAGAAGGAATAATAGGCCGGCGACGAGCCATAGATAACTCTTTGGTGAGTAAAAGACCATGGAGCTCATCAAGGGAGGTAGAAGATAACCGCAACATAATGGAATCAATAAAGGATTCGAAATCATCAGGCAATCCATGAAGTGTAGCAGCAATTAGGTCACGATCGGACACTGAGGCACCAGCAGCTTGCAAGGAATCAGCAATTTCCTTGATTTGTTGCAGATAATCAGAGATGGATTGAGAGCCTTTCTGAATTGACTGGAGCCGCGATCGCAATTGGTGAATATGAGCCTCCGAAACACCACCAAAGCGCTGTTCAAGCTTTACCCAGAGCTCGCGAGAAGAAGAAACACCAACTGTGAACGGAATGATTTCTTCGGAGAGGGTAGAATTAAGCCAAATCAAAAGATTTTGATCCTTTTCATACCAATCCTCAAAGGCAGGGTTCATCGAGCGATCTGGCAGGAAG
The DNA here is from genome assembly GCF_041283825.1 of Pyrus communis. NCBI lineage: Eukaryota > Viridiplantae > Streptophyta > Magnoliopsida > Rosales > Rosaceae > Pyrus > Pyrus communis. The sequence goes on from NC_142572.1 coordinate 1,851,070, forward strand.
GGCGAAGGACAGATCTCAGTGCCATCAATGATACCAAGAAGTTTGTAGCGGCGGAAAATGGGAGCAAACAGTGCTCGCCATGGCAGATAGTTAGATCGTTTCAGCTTGATCGACACCATACTGCCAATGTTGTGAATCGTAAGAGAGGTATACGAGTTCAAAGGACTGGGATTAGAGGAAGAATTAGGGTTTTGGATCAAAGGAGAGATGATCGGAGAAGACGATCCAGTGGGTGGTGAGTCAAATTGAGCAGCCATATCTTGAAGAGATCAAGATTCAAGAGAGATCGAAGACAAAAAAGCAAAGAATCAGAGAGAAACGATCAAGAAACGATCGATTTGTCGAGCGGAAGAGAAGATCAGTGCTGGGAAGCAGAATGGCGTGATACCATATAGAAACAGAAAACTTCCTCTATAAGTTTTCTGATTGTATTGAATAGAATAATCAGTTACACAGATGTGAATATATATAGTCTTAGCTGCCTTAGTCTAATTACAAGAATACCCTCAACTATCTTAACTAATTACAGTAACTAACATAACTGATTACATTTAGCTTTATCATACTACTTAACAGTAACTACAGTAGATGACTTGTCATTTGCCCTATTACAACTATTCTGTTCAGGAGTATGTGGACAACTAAATTGGTGAAAAATGCCATGTTTACTGAGAAATGAAGCAAAAGAGCTATTGGTAAATTCACCCCCTGAGTCTGAACGCAGAACTTTGATTTTATTTCCAAGCAAATTTTCTACATAAGATTTGAAGACAACAAATGTAGAAAATACATCTGACTTGGACTTCAAAGGAAAGAACCAGCTATATTTGCTAAAGTCATCAACAATAAGCAAATAGTACTTGAAACCACTATTGGAGATAACAGATGCTGGACCCCACAGATCACGGTGCATAGGTTGAAGACTGTGACTTGTTGAAGAAGAAACTCCAAAAGGAAGCTTATGATTCTTGGCCAGTGCACAATATGAGCAGAAGAAATCAATAGTGGACTTGCCTTGTAATGCCAGTTTGTTAGTAGAAATTACCCGTCTGAAAATAGAGGAGGATGGATGACCCAATCGTCGGTGCCAAACTTTGACAGGAGCTTTGACACTGAGCAGAGCTAAAGGAGATGAAAGTGAAGAATTGCTGGAACCTTGAAGAGGGTAGAATCCATCTCTAACGAGTCCCTGCAATAGCATCTTCCCCGAAATACGATCCTTGACAGTGGATCCAATAGGGTCAAGAGTCAATGAACAATTATTATCCTTAAGAAACTGATAAGTAGACAAAAGATTATGTTTTATGTAGGGAACTTGTAAAACATTCTGTAGCTTAAAAGAAGTATGAGGATGCAAGGCTGATGAACCAATATGATGAATAGAAAGACCTTTACCATCACCAATATACACTTTATCTTCACCAGTATAAGGAGTGGGAGAAGAGATGTTTGCAACATCATTAGTAATGTGAGAAGTGGCACCCGAGTCAATCAACCAAGACTGAGATGGTTTGGCAGATTGATTGACATACATAGCAGCTAGTTTAGCTGTAGGAATCCGACCACAGATGTCAGGATTCATGCGATCAAAACAGTCAAGAGCCTCATGACTGATAGATCCACAAATTTGACAGGGAACTTTGAAATTGGAAGAGCCTTGAGCATGATGAGGTCCTTGATAGTTACGATTTCCACGAATGTTGGAATAATTACCACGGTTGGTTTGGAAACTGCGATTGCCTCTGTGAGAGAAGGAATGGCCTCTGTTATTCTTTCCACGATTGGCAGATTTTGGTTGGTGCCAAGATGGAAGTTGGTACTGAGCAGCAAACACAGAAGGAGTGGGTAAGAGAGGGGGCTGAGAGTGCACCGAGAAGGCTTGAAAAGGTTCAGCTACAGAGGATGAACTGATAGTTTTGCATCGAGCCATGGACAATTCTTTAGTGAGAAGAAGACCATGGAGTTCATCAGTAGATGTAGAGGACAATCGAAGCATGATTGAGTCAATGAAGGACTCAAAATCATCAGGCAAGCCATGAAGTGTGGTTGCAATGAAGTCGCGATCAAAGACGGAGGCACCAGTAGCTTGCAAGGAGTTTGAGATTTCCTTTATTTCTTGAAGATACTCAGAGATGGAGCGAGATCCTTTCTGAACAGATTGGAGACGCGACCTCAATTGATGAATATGAGCCTCTGAAATTCCACCAAACCTCTGTTCAAGCTTCAACCAAAGTTCGCGAGGCGAAGAAACCCCAACCATGAAAGGGATGATTTTCTCAAAAAGTGTGGAATTGAACCAGATCAAAAGATTTTGATCTTTTTCCTACCATTCCTCAAAGGTAGGATTAATGCTGCGATCAGGTAGGAATGGCGATGGACATGCTTCAGTTCCATCAATGATTCCAAGAAGCTTGTAGCGTCGGAGGATTGGGCCAAACAGCGCATGCCATGGCAGATAGTTCGATCTTTTCAGCTTGATTGGTACCATGCTGCCGTTGTTGTGGATTGTAAGAGAGGTGTAGGAACTCAGAGGACTTGGATTTCCAGAGGAATTAGGGTTTTGAACCGATGGAGAAGACGATTCAGGCGGTGGCGAAGATGATTGCGCCGCCATATCTTGCAGAGATGATGATGCAAGAAAGATTGGAGAAGAGAAACTGAAGAATCAGAGGAGAAGAACAGAAAAATCGATCAAGAATCGATCGATCGAGTCGGGTGAGCAGAAGACATATATATATAGCCTTTGGCTATTTACAAAGATACCCCTTAAGTGCCTAACCTTATAACAGTTCTAACTAATCACAAACATTAGCACGACTAATTAAATTTAGAGATAACCAACTATTTAACAGTAACTGAAATGGGTGACTTGTCATTTTCCCTAATACTTTGTTATCGTCGTTTGCCCTAAATTTTTTAGTCAATTTTTTTTTGTACAAAAGAACATCAAACTATGCTTATCCTTAAGCCAGGTACAGTATGAGAGGTTGTGGAGAAATTAGATTTACCAGGTTGGTCTAGTGAAAACTCAGTCTGTGATGTGCTAAGATATACAACAACAAAGCCTTATCCCACTAGGTGGGGTCGGCTGTATGAATCCTAGAATGCCACTGTGCTCGGTTTTGCACCAAGTCATCCATTAGCTCAGCTATATGAATCCTGGAATGCCACTGAGCTCGGCTATAAGATATAAATTTGATACTTCAAAAAATGAAAAATGGGCCGACATATTAGTTTCTTATTAATAGATGATCAATAATTTGTTAATCTAAAGTTCGATTATGTCACTGTTCATTCTTCTTTTCTGAGGCAGTCATTCCCCTTCTGTCAATATGTATGAGTGATAATTCTTTTTACATCGTACTTTTGTACTCTTCACAAACTCAGGGGAAGTGGTCAGGCTGTGCTGATTGTTCAGAGACATCACTTTGCTTCCTACTTGAAAAGAATGGCAGTTGTAGTGCGCATTGAAGATAATTTTTTAGCTTTTGTGAAGGTTCGTCAATCATTCATCAGTACTGCAGTGCAATTTATGATACCTGACTACCATAAGCATCAATCTTGTAACTTCCACAATCAATTGTATGAAGAAATTGTGTCATTTTTATTCTTGTCATATCTTGTTATGTCTACTCTTAAAGTCAGATGTGATTTGGATTTCTGCACTTGTAGAGCTCAATGCATGTTATTTGACACAGAAGAGGAGACAAATATGTTGGTGTTAAAGTGTAGGGAATAGGGGGAAAGTAGTAACTGATATTTATTGTCTTCTAGCTTTAAGTTTGTGGCTGAAACTATTTTGGGAAGCAATTTCAATCTGGGTAATCCCAAATGTTTTGATTATCAAGTGAAATAATACGGGCTTTGAGTGTGGGTTGAAGGCTAAGGTTCTTTTGGGGTTGCAGTTGTTGTCTGCAATATAAGTTGTTTTGATGCAGAGTAACAGGGAAACTTTTGAAGATTATGGAGGGGTGTGGGTGGAAGATCTGCTAGGTAAATATGGGAGCCTCAGTTTAAAATGAGTTTGGTGACTGTTCTTGTTGAATGTGAACTTGGAAAGTAATTTCTTAGGCTCCTTTTTTGGTTTTAGCCTGTCCTTGGTGTTGCCATTTGTCTGTTTGATATATATTTTACAGTCTTGTTTCTTTGAGCCTCCTTCTGGTTCACCGTTTTGTACTATTTCCATTTTTTCCAATTTCAGCGGCTATTTCCTATGTAATACTAATAGGACACAATCAAATTACTCCCTTTGCTGTATCTTTGCAGTAGGAAAGATGTTCACTCCATTATTAATAGCTGTAAACAATGATTTTGTCTTCTTTTCAGGGTGCCCCTGAAACTATTCAGGGTAGACTCACTGAGGTGCCATCATTTTATGTTGAAACGTACAAGAAATTTACTCGACAAGGATCTCGCGTTCTGGCCCTTGCCTATAAATCTCTTCCTGACATGACAGTAAGGTTTCTGGATTTGTTATTTCTCAATTACTTTGAATAGCATTTTCTTAATGCATAATGTTTATGTAGCGAGCTTACTTTTTGTTTAGTGTTGAAGGTATCATAGTTTTGAGATCTCTTAGAGAGGTCATGTATGAGGGAGTATCTTTGCATTGAGGACACAAGTTAGTGTCAATGATACTCTCTTTTTGTTTTTGTTATTATAGGTCCTGGTGGTTTATGTTAAAAGAAAATAACTTACGTATGCTTGGCATACCATGCGGTATGATTAAGTGTTGATAGGTAGCCACACAACATGGTATTAAACTGGGTTGGATAAGGAAGAGTTTTTTGAGCCATTAAGTACAGTACTTAAACTGTAAAAAAATGTTGCCCATCTTATGGTCCTTTTTCACATGTCTTACTTTTGAGTTTATGTCTTGACTCTTGAAGCTATTAATCATAACTAGAGAGTTTTTAGGACACTCTTTTTCTTCCTTAGCCAAAATCCAGCTTTTGGATTTGATGCTTTGATCTTCTACAAAATGCATGTTAAATTTCAAGCAAACCTTATTTGGCATATGATCAAGTCAAGAACAGACTAGAATCAGTATTTTCCTTTAACATTTTCCTTACTTTAGAAATTTAACCTTAATGATGAAATGGTTTAAAATATAGAATTAGTTTTGTAATTTGACATGCATAATGATCTCAAGTAAAAACATGAATTAAACATAGCTTGTCTATACTTTTCTACATTATTGTTACGTACATATGTATAATATCTGAGTAACTGAAATTAAATTCAATGACACTTCTTATACTCGAAAGGTTTTGGTCCGAGAAGCAAATAGTGTGTTCCTTCTCTCTCTCTCTGAAGAAGTTTTATAGGCTTTGTTTTCTATATTGTATTTGAGGTGTTTTGTTATCTTTTTATTGCTTGAAGGTTGGTGAAGCCAGAAGCTTGGATAGGGATGTGGTGGAGAGCGGCCTTACCTTTGCTGGTTTTGCGGTAAATTAATCGTTTCTATTAGTGTCTGGTGTAGGTTTTGGTTTCTTCCTGCTTCACGTCACTAAATTCTCATCGTTTGAATTTCAGGTTTTTAACTGTCCTATTAGAGCAGATTCAGCCACTATTTTATCTGAGCTAAAAGGATCCTCACATGACTTGGTATGTGGTTTTCCTGACTAAAATAGTATGTGGTCTATCTGTATAAAGGAATAGTAACTTGTAACTTGGCCTTAACTACCATCACTTAAGAAGTATATGCTAGACAAAAAGAAACTATGCTTGTAAACCATTTATTGAGGTGTAGAAATCATTTTCTTAATTTAATAGTTATATTTGGCCATAAACAATTAGAAGCGAGTCTATAGGAATATCATGGATCACGTTTCATTTCATGGAACTATTCCAATGAAGAAATATTGCAGACTGTAAGAGCCTTTGTATGCTGATAGCTGCAGAATTCAGCACTATGGACTTCTAGGTTCTGTGTGTAGCTATTCTTGAATACTCTCATTTGATTAATTCAAACCACGTTTTACTGTACAAGGGTCATTGTGACCCTTTTACAGAAAACCATTCTGCATATCTTCTTAAGGATTTTTGACCAACTGCTTGCTTTTGGGGTGTTGATTCTTTTGTGATGTCTGTATAAGCACTTTGGCCTTCTAGATTGGAGTTTGGTGTAGCCATTCTTAAATATTTTTATTTGATAAATTGAAATCATGTTTACGATTGAACACTCACGCATATCTTATTTTATTTGATAAACTCAAACCATGTTTTTGCTGTATAAGGGCCATTATTACCCTTTTATAGAGAACCATTCTTGTATATCTTCGTAAGGATATTTGACGAGCTGCTTGCTTTTGGATTTCCCGATTGTTTACAGCATTAGTGTAGTTTGTCTGTTTTGTCTTTGCCCACGGATCTGTGGTTTGGTGTTCCTTTCCCCCGTATTTTATTGTCTTCCTTTGTATGGTACAATCAGTCTCATTCAATTTTGTAATGAACAGAGCTGCTGTGTGGACAGATTTAAAATTTAAGTATATATATTTATTTGGAGTTTTTCTTTTGTTAGGTGATGATTACTGGTGATCAGGCCCTGACAGCTTGCCATGTTGCTAGCCAAGTTCATATTATATCAAAACCAGCATTAATTCTTGGTCCAAAGAGGGGCAGGGAAGGATATGAGTGGATATCCCCTGATGAGACTGAGATGATTCCTTACAAGTAAAGCTTTTCGTGTTAATGGATTCATTTAGTTTGGAACTCTCGATGTTTTGCTTGGCTTTAAAACCTACTAAACTTGTTCAAGATTTGGAGGTTGCTCCCCATTTCGGTTTTTATTTATGTTTTTGCAATTTTTTTTTCCTGTCTGCACTCTTTGCTGATTCACCTGCGTATTTCTTTTTCCTTCTTTGCTCTGACTGGAATTGTTGAAATTTATTTTAGTGAAAACGAGGTGGAAGCTTTGTCTGAGACTCATGATCTCTGTATTGGTGGTGACTGCTTTGAAATGTTGCAACAAACCTCTGCTGTTATACAAGTCATTCCATACGTCAAGGTGCATGTTAATAACCAATTGTGAAGCTTATCTTTGAGTAGTGGCTTTAACTTGACGTTGCTGACCAGAGTATCTTATTAGGTTTATGCCAGAGTTGCTCCTGAGCAGAAGGAGCTGATTTTGACTACTTTCAAAACAGTGGGGAGGATAACATTGATGTGTGGAGATGGAACCAATGACGTTGGAGCGTTGAAGCAGGTAATATATTTTATGGATATTCAACTATTTATTGTGTTGTTTTTTCTCGGCAAGACAACTGACTTATTTGAAATAATAAATCCTTAAGCATAAGTATTAAAAGTCAGTTATGGACATAATGGCAATTAGTAAGGATAGTAGAATTGGATTAGTTTATTTCAGTCCTATGTTTTGTACTCAAAAGTAATAGGGATTGGATAGAAACCAAACTCATCAGTTTTGTTCTTGTTTTATAATTATTCCCACCAACCCTGAACCCAAGACCAAAGACCTGGGTCCATGAACTCGGGGGTTACTAAAACTATCCTATTCTTATACTCAAAAGTTGCATGTAAATTATCCTATCCTTATAAGAAAAATTAAAGTTATCCTATCCAATCTAGTGCAATCCAATCTAGTCTATTCCCTTGACAACAATCCACTTAAAGCCTGGGCACCAGACAAGGCTTCAGGATGTTTTCCTCTGTATTCACTCCAGAACTGTTGGGTTTCCATCAAACTTTGAAGTTAGTTATCATGGCTTCAAGCTACATAAGACTAATTAAAGTTCTTGGGGTAGCAATATGTTTCACTCTTCATAGTGTACTCGCTTACACTCTACAAAATGCAGATTAAAGATGAGTTCTCACTTTTTCCCTTGATAGCTTTTTAGATATTTATTAGTACTCTTTTTTGTTATTTTAATATATGGATTTAATATAAGAAAATCAAGTTATGGCTGGAATTGTGTATTTCTTTTTCATAATTAAGCTGTGAAATAATAAAGTATGTGTTTTGTTTCTCTCCTGTCAGGCCCATGTGGGAGTTGCTCTATTGAATGTGGTGCCTCCAACTCAGAGTGGAAAGTCGCCCAGTGAAACATCTAAAGAGCCAAAGAAGTCCAAGTCTGCATTAGATGTTGCAGGTAAATCTACTAGTGTAAATGGAGAAGTCTCTTCAAAGGGAAAAGCCACTGCAAAATTGGATCCCACTAGCAACCCAGCTGGTAACCGGAATCTGTCGGCTGCTGAGTTGAAACGACAGAAGCTAGTTTCATTGCAAAAGAGACTAATGGATGAGATGAATGAGGAGGGAGATGGTCGCTCAGCTCCAATTGTAAAGCTTGGAGACGCTTCCATGGCATCACCATTCACGGCAAAGCATGCATCCGTTGCTCCAACCACTGACATAATTCGTCAAGGTCGCAGTACTCTGGTGACTACCCTCCAGATGTTTAAAATACTTGGCCTTAATTGCCTTGCGACAGCTTATGTGTTGAGTGTTATGTATTTGGATGGTGTCAAGCTTGGTGATGTGCAGGCTACAATCAGCGGTGTGTTTACAGCAGCCTTTTTCCTGTTCATCTCACATGCGCGTCCTCTTCCGACTCTTTCAGCTGAACGGCCTCATCCGAATGTCTTTTGCTCCTATGTCTTGCTTTCTCTGTTAGGACAGTTTGCAATCCACATTTTTTTCTTGATATCTTCTGTGAACGAAGCTGAGAGATACATGCCGGACGAATGCATTGAACCAGACTCTGCTTTTCATCCCAACCTTGTAAATACAGTCTCTTACATGGTAAGCATGATGCTTCAGGTGGCCACCTTTGCTGTGAACTACATGGGTCATCCGTTCAATCAGAGCGTCACAGAAAACAAGCCATTCTTGTATGCCATCGTGGCTGCTGCTGGTTTCTTCACAGTTATCACTTCTGACCTATTTAGGGACTTGAATGACTGGCTTAGGCTGGTGCCCTTGCCAGTGGGATTGAGAAACAAGTTACTGTTATGGGCGCTTCTCATGTTTGTAAGCTGCTACTCATGGGAGAAATTTTTACGGTGGGCTTTCCCGGGCAAGATTCCAGCATGGAAGAAGCGACAACGCATTGCTGCTTCCAGTCTTGAAAAGAAGAAACAACTGTGAGCGAGTACAAGCTTGATGCCGGGGAAAACCACATTGACATTTTTGGCCAATGGGCCGTGCAGAGTTATATACAGCAGATGGAGTTCTATCATGCCACAGCTCAAATGACAGCATGAACCTGGAAGTTCCATCCCCCTCTTTGATAGGAAATTTTGATCAAGGTCAAATTCTAGGAGGATTATTTTTGGGACCTGTGATCTTTAAACAAACTGTATTCCTAATTAGTTGCTTTTACACATTGTTTAACCCTTCATCTCCCTTGTAGTTGAAATTACATGTCAAAAACTATAAATCATGTAGCCCGAATTCGATCTGGAATTTCAAAAGCTAGTTCTAATTTATAATTGTTTGTCATTTGATGTCAACTTCAAATAATACTAGGTTTTCATGCTCAAAAAGTGAGGTTTTTAGGTACCATTTTTGACCTCAATGGAACAAAATCATATATTTAGTGTTGCATTTTAAAGTTGTTGGAATGTTGTGGGAACTAAATTGTTGTTCAATTTGGTTGGTTGTGTTCTGGGCAGGGCAGCCTTTGATCTCAAAAGTCAGCAATCTTGTTACTTCTATGTTTAATTACAGGGAACTTTAACAAAAAGCTCTCGGTACTGTTCATTTTAACGAAAAACTACATTTTTACACTAAAAAGTTAATTATGGTACCATTCACTTTATCTATTATTTTGTTCTTATTGATAAAACTCAAAGTTTTCAAATTATTTTCATTAGTTTTCCTTTAATTATATTTTGTGCTTTCAAGGTGATTTGCTACCCACCCGTGGGGGAGTGGGCGTATTAGATAATATCCTTTCCATTGGCATAGTTACCACCTTAGGATTGGAACGCCATAGTAGCGATGAATCTATGTCATATAAGTCATTTTATCAATTAGAGGACTTGGAAGAAACGGGAGATTTGGAAAAGTAACCAAAACTTAGAGCCTACATAGAATTATAACCACCCTTTGAAGTTTATAATAATTATAACCAAAAGTTGATATGAAAGTACTAATATACCATTAATGCAACAAATTTTATTCCTTGAAGTCCCTGGATGTCCCCCTCCTTTTATTTATTTTCTTTGAACTACAAGTGTAGTGCGGTATTGTTTATTGTGTCTGCTGAGCACCTTGCCATCTATTTCCTTTTAATCCTAGAATTGATGTGCCATTTGCTTTATTGGTTACCATTTTTATTTTTGATAAGTTGCATAGTGCCTCCAGCAATGGAGATGAGGTCTTGAAGGTAGAAGCTGCTGCTAAGGTTCATTCTCGTTCCCTAGGCAATAAGGTTACAGTTAACAATAGCTCATCGGTTGAGATCCAACTCCAGTTATTAGCATTTAAGGTGTTCATTGATCTTTTGTTGGTAACCAGCTTTTGGGGAAGGGACGAGTTAGTGCAAAGAGTTATTGGATGTTCTAGTTTTTTCACAGTTAAGAACATGAGGAAGTTTATAACTTTTCACCCATTAGGGGTATATTAGTACTTTCATATCAAACTTTGGTTATAATTATCTTTAAAGGGTGGTTATAATTCTATATGGGGTCCATATTATGGTTATTTTTCCAAATTTCCCATGAAGAAACAATGTGGGAATTCTTGGGTCCCAAGCAACAACAGTGATTGTTGATAGTTTTAGGTCCCAGGCAACAACAATGATTCTAGTGTGATTCAAGACAATGGTTGCCGAGGGGGTTAGCTACATGCATATCTGTAAATATAAACGTTTCATACATTGAGGATACATCGATTAAGTGAAAATGTGTGTTTATATGTACCAGATAAATGCTACTAAACGAACCTCACCTATACAATTAAAAAGGAAAAAATTAAACAAAATGTTCAAATTAATACACATGCATGCAACCCCTAATTAATGATCTTTAACAACTGAAACTGCATAAGTCTGCTTATAATTAAGTGTTAATTAAGTGATGATTAGTAGGTGTGTGTGTAACCTCCCATGTTTATGTTATGATGAGGGTTATGTTGTAGTTTTGTCAATCCAATCTGTCCTTGCATCCCATCCCTTGCATACTGATGCCACATCAACTGCTCGTCCATCAACAGCTTCTGCTTCCTCTCCAGGTCTGACATTTGCACGTATGATGGCGGCGGCACTACTAACGATGCAGCAAACGGGTCCACGTGTACACTTGACTTGCTTGGATGATCTAACGATGACGATGATGATGATGGTGGTGGTGCAGGCAATGCTAGCATTGCAGGCCGTCCTGCAGACCCTAATGCAACACTGCTTGCACTCCCACTCACTCCGTACCCTGGGCCTGCCATCGTGGCTGATACCTCCGCTTGCTGGTACAATCCGTCCAGCAACAACAAGTCAAAACCTCCCCCGAGGGACGCCTTTTGATTTGACAAGTGGCTTGCCGACTGGACTAACGCGGTTTCCCAATCAGCTTCGTTAGCAAACGCTTCCCATGCCGGTGGACCTGCTGGTGCTTGTTCAGTGGCGCCGTTGAACAAAGCCAATGCCAATTTGTCAGCGTGTTCGTTGCTCGACACAGCGTCTTCTCCCAAGTTCAACAGATCGCCTTCTTCTTGTTGTGGTTTCTTAATTTCCTCTTCCTTTACTGGTTCTATCTCTTTGTTATTGTTTTCCTCAACGAAACCCTCGGGCGGTGGCAGGGCCTTCATTGCATTCATGTCTTCTTCTTCGTCTTCGCCATGATTTGATTCTTCATCTTTGTTTGCCTCATCAATCTTCTGCTGGTCTAGTAGTTCCTTTACCGATCTCTTGCCTTGTGCCAAAGCCGACTTGTCGCGTATGTACTCGTCCATCACCTCCAGCTTCTTGGGTGTAATCCTCTCAACCTCTGGGTACTCTGAGGAGCGTGAAATCCCGATTTGTTTGCACCACCCATAGAGCATGTCCAGCTCATCGAATTGCTTTCCGATGCGACAGAAGATCTCGTACACCTTGGCACAGTCGGGGATCTCCAGCTCCATGAAGCGGTCGATTAAGATGCCCATTATTTCTGTTATGTCATAATATACCTGGAAACTCTCTTTGACTATCGGGTATAAGGCCATTATTACAATTCTATTGTTCTTTGCTACGCCTGTGATTAAAATTCATGCACATAACAAAAACAAAAATGTTAGAAATGCTTAATTAATATATTAATTTTTCTACAAGGAATGTGTAATTCTCTGTGAAAAAAGAAGAAAAAGAAAACAAAAGTACAAAAGACATAATTCTAGAATAGAGAGTGATTGGCGGGTATCGAATGACAATCTACAGTGTATTCAATAAAGGATCAACAAAAGATGATCATATATCAATAATACCAAATATAATGTAGTTTATAAAACATGATACCAAAATAAGCTTTCCTCTGTCTTCTAATCGTGCATGTATTTAATAAGTCGATCATATAATGTGGCGATGATTTTCTTGTAGAAATTATACAATAGAATGAAAGAATTGAATATATCATACGTGGCCATGCATGCAGGGATGAAATATTTGCATGCACGTATGTTAGAGTTGGGTGAGGAAAAATAAAATTGATCGAACCTGTTGGGCGACATGCTAAAAAGCGCTCAAGGAGCTGCTGCAAATGCTGCATCCTAGAAAACAACTTGTCGGCTTTCATTTCATGCACCGGCGTCGCTTTCGGACATGATTGCTGGTTGGTAAAATTATTGGCCGCCTCCTGAGGATCTTCGAATTCATCTTCATCAAACCCGAATGCACTACGTTTCCCGCGCCGGCTTTGCATTCGGAACTCAAGCCGTTCGTCCAGATACAATGCATACGTCCGCACAAACGCAGAATAGTCCCACGAATTGGAGCGTGAGGTGTCGCGAAAATCAGACATGTTGAGAAAGCGAGTGCCGCGCCTTGTGGAGAAAAATATTTCTTGTTCGTAAGCAGGGTCGCCTTCGGACAGCAGCCGTTGGACTAACATGAGGGTCTTGAGGGCGACGATCCAGTTTTTGGTCTTGTTTAGGCGCCGGGAGATGGTGTTGATGCAAGCGCTGATGAATTCGCGTGAGTAGCATGTTAAGCTGAGAATTTCTCGTATGTATTTCTCCTCGGTCGGGTATTCTTCATGTCTTGTTGCTTTCACAATGGCTATGTCTAGGTCCGCCAAAGAGGCGCTGCTACCAACTTTGGCAAGGCCTATGCTGGTTTGGTCCTTCACGGCCCCCAAAGCTCTTCTAAATTTGCTTGAAGCCATGAATATTCTATATATTTTTCCTATGTATACACACCTAGCAGCAGGTATCACAAATCAAAAGAACCTTATTTGCAGTATTAAAAAGATCGAGGAAAAGCAAGATTATTTGATAAAAATTAAGAAAAGAAGAGAAGATTGCCCTCTCTTCTCCTCTTTTGTTGTTTGTTTTTTGTTTTCTTTGTTCTTCTCCTTTCTCGGTCCCTATTTCCTCCCTTATTGCTCAAAACCTAAGTTTTTACGCCCTTCAATGTAACCATGCATTCTTGTGCGATATTGTAGCATCAAAATGTGGAAATTCAATGGCAGTGAAAGAGCCACGTGTCACATGATGATTGCCAGTTTATTGTTACTACTGCTTGAGTTTATAAACATAATTTTTATTTACCTGTCTTTTGTTGGGGGGTCAAAGGACATTCTTAGCCTGTCATGGCAATTTTACCATTTAAACGGTCTTGGGACCAAGAAATGATTGGTGCGTCAAAGGTGGTGTTGAAAAAGCAGCTGGATCTTCCAAATTTTCTTCTCCTATTTTTCTCTCAATTTCCACAAATATTCTCGATTTACATTCAAAAAATCCCTGGGAAAAAAAAAAAAAAAATCTCAGTAACAAAAACGATAGGGGCCGAGAGATCCAACGGTGATCAGCTACCTAAAAGAAAAATTGCTTGAAAGTTTGAGGACAGAGATTGAGATCTACTTTAGATCTGTGTCTGGAGCTGCGAACCGAGAGATCTAGACCATTCAATTTCAATCATACAACCGCTATTAGCTTATCTCATTGGTCCACTTTACAAAAACTCAAAAATTTAAATGGCCCAGATCTCTTTCTTTTTTTTGAACGGTCCGAATATCTCGATTCGCAGGCTTCGAACACTAAAATTTAGAGGGGATCTCATTCCGACCTATAGGACCATACCCTACCCAATTAAACAGATTCAACGGTTGATTGTTGCTGGTTGAGTTTTGTCAACTAGGGACTGAAATTGTCAAACTCGAAGGTTTTAGTGGATAAGAGTTTCTTGCCTTTTAGAAGAAGTACTGATAAACATAAATATTGAGTAGATCTATTTATTCAATCATACACCAACAGTATGATGGGGATCGGGGGGTCTTTGGCAAAATTTTCCTTTTTCGAATTGATCTACTATGTCCGGAAATTTTCAACTTAAAACGTGGATGAACACAAACTACGACGAGAGACGAAACTGTTGAGAAATTAGTTAATATCTTTAGACCAATTTCAATCTTACGAGGAGTACATGATTATTTATTTAACAAGTTAAAGCCCTACTAAATGGGAAAAATTCGCGGAATCTAGTTCAAAGCTCCTTTGATGCCTTCTTTCAACTTGTGAAGGAGCTTGATAAACTTGGTATAAGCTCTCTCAACTGTGTTCGAATGCAGTGACAGTCCTAGGATGAGTACTAATTTAGCTTAGAGGTGTAGATAGGTTCCAACTTAAAACTAATTCAAATTATCATTTAAATTAACTAGTTATGCAAACTAAATTCTGCACAAATATTCAGCATAAATATAAAGAGTGCGCATATGATGTAGGATTTAACAAGGCAAAACCCATCACTGGGAAAATCCTCGGGCTACCAAGCCAGGAAGCACTAATACATAAAGACTTACAAAAACTCATCAACTCGACACCCATACTAGCTGGCAGCTTTGTCTTCGGGCTTTGCTACTTGATTTTTCTTCAGCCTTCGAGTTGAAGTGGCACGATACTAATGCGGTTGTCAATCACCTTTCCCTCAAACTTTGCAAGATACTAACTCAATCATGCATAATGTATATATGATGAAGTGTTTGTTGAAAAACAATCAATTATGAAAATCACAAGGCACATTTTCATAATTGACATTCAATTAAAAACTCAAATGAAAGCAGCATGAAAAATAATATTTTCTCTTAAAAACACATGTTGTCGAAAACATAAGATAGCAGTAGTATAAAAATTATTTTTCTTGCTCAAAATACAAAGCTGCTACTTTTTGATTCTTTTGTAAAAAAAACAAAAAAAAAACCACATGCACCCTTTCTCCAAAGACCTGGCTTCTAATTTATAGACAAAAATCACCGAATGGCAAAACCTTTTCAACATCCAGATAAACAATAAGTTTATTTTGAAAGCATGCAATCAGATAAATCCCACCAACAAAAGATGTGTTTTAATAAATGTAGAAAGGATAACTCATCTTAAAGAGATAAAACACATGATGGGTAAGAGTCTTATGATCCCAAATACAGTAACATGGGATAACTAATGAATGTAGTTGGATGCGTGCGTGCAAACGTACCTGAATAAGTATCTTGTTTATGTAACATCCTTGTGATTGAAAGTGTGAGAGACATCCTTAGACTTAAACAATTACAATTGAAAATATATAACAAATCTAAGCTATTACAGACTTAGGCATTTTGTCAAGAATTGCCAATTTTGCACTAACATACAGTGGTGAAGCCACATGAGGACCTGATAGGCCCGGACCTTTCTTGCATTTTCTTTATTTTGTAAGCTTTTGCTTGTATTTGTTAGATTTAACTTCAGTTTGTGTGCTTTTGGTTGAGTACTCCATAGTTAATTCATTATTTTGTATGTATAGAGTGTTGTTAAATTTGTGTGCTTTTGGTTGAGTACTCCATGGTTAATTCACCATTTTGTATGTATAGAGTGTTGTTAAAAGAATTTATCTTCAAAGAAAAATCTCACAATTGCAGTTTTAAGACATAATAATTATTGTTTTTTGTAGCAAAACTGGTAAAAATGTCGGTGCTTATGAAATGACTATCTTTTATTTTGTATCTCTGTTCCTCTCCTTTAATTAAAAATTTTCATTCCTATACAAAACTCCCCCCCCCCCCCAACCCCAATCTTTTTCTCGCTTAATTGATTAACTTATTATTAATTCATGTGATATTAAATCTCTTGATCCCAAGTTACATCCTCAATTACTTTGTTCATTTTTTGTTTCCTTCCAAAACTCAAGTTAATCAGTGTACAATTATGATGTATTCATAAGACAAATAAGATGCCACAAGTGTGACAGTCCGTTCCGGATTTTCTAACCGTAGGGGTGAAATGACGATTTTGCCCCTAGCATGTTGGTTTCGTTGTGTGGTTGTTTTGGGTTTTGTTTGGCTGGTTCTGGACCACACACACCTTCCCACATCCCTTCACCCCTTTCCCTATCCCGTACCCTGTCCCTTTCTCTCTCTCTCTCTCTCTCTCCCATTTCTATCCCCACATGTACGGACACAACCAAAACCATCCAAACCTTCACAGATCGAGGAAACAAATTACATATTCATGCTCGTGAGGTCCTTGGGAGTTCAACCATACCCATTTCAGGTAAGGATACCTTCGTTTTCACGTCGAACTCGGGATACCCCGATTTGGTCACTGTTCATGCACACGTTACTTCTTGTGTTTTTGGGAATTTCAAGATTTTAAGAAGCTTGGTGAGATCCTTAGGAGGCTTAGGGTGGTTCGTTTGAAGGTTTTGGACGTCAGGATCGTGAGTTTCAAGCTTGGCTGGAGTTGGTGGTGTTTTCCCGGCGAGATTATGTGGGTTTTAGTGCTTGAAAGTGGTATGGATTTGTTCCTCTTGTTGTAAGCTTCATTTTGGTACCAATTTTGTGAAATTTGGTTGAAAAACGAGTGAGATACAAGGTTTTAAAGTTTTCCCGGTTATCCAGCGCCGGCGACGGCGCCGAAGCTTCGCCGGAGAAGATGACGGAATATTCTGTCAGTTTGGACGGAATATTCTTAACGGCATTAACGGAATCTGTTAAAGTTAACAGAATATTCCTGACGCCGTCAGTGTGCCAGGCACGTGCCTGCGCGTGGGCGACGCGTGTGGCCGTGCCTTGGCCGGCGTGTGGGGGCGCGTGCGGCGATGGAAAATTTTTCTAAAAATATGGGGTTGTTCCTAAGGTTGAGTAGATCACGTTGGTGTATTCATACACCCCATTTGAGCAATGTATGAGAAGTTATTTCGTAATGTTGGTTATGTGTTTTAAAATTAACATTTTTATAGTTGTTTCGCATATAGGTGAGACCTATCCCGAGGACGAGAGCGGTCACTCGAGGCAAAGGGGTTACGACCCTTCTACATACCAGTGAGTGGGCTTTTGGTTTTCCGTAGATACCTATATACTTACGTTTTTCCCAGAAAGTGATTGGAAACGTTTATACATTTATATGCCATGCATTATGTTTGCCGTTTGTTTATGCATTATTAGTAGCATATATATATATGTATGTTGGTGCTGCGAACACACAGGTAAGTGCCAGGTAAGTTATGGTTATATTCATGTTCAGTAGTGATTTGAGATGCATAGAGAGCTCATAACCTGCACCCCCGGTGTTAGTGCTCCCGCCCAGAGTTGGGCACAGTCCTTCACGTGATGTTCACCTCCCGCACCACACGCTCATCTTGGATCCAAGTTAGGTGCACAGTCCTGTCGTACAGACCACTTTAGGTGGTTCCGACTCGTGTGCAGGTACAGTTAGTGAGATGGAGATTTGAGCTCTAGATTCAGCCGTACAGGTCACGTTAGGTGACTCCGGCTGACAGATTCATGGCATTGATTTTGACATTTTCCTGAGCACTTGCATTTATTCGAGGCATTTGGCATGGCATATTTCTGAGCATGACTTATATATATATATATGTATATTCTATTTTTCTGGGAGGTATACAGGTTTTACGGCGAGGGGTTAGAACCTTGTTTATGAAATGGTTTTTGGAAAAGCTTTGTTTTTGCCCACTCACACTTTTTGTTTTGCCCCCCTCCAGGTTCTAGTTGGCTGGCACTTTTGGTGGCTCCCCAGAGGATTTCCCCGGCATATCTGACAGATTATCACCAGTGTAGGACCATCTTTGGGTGTGTTTTTGTAGTGTTATTTCTCTCGGACTGCATTAGGTCTTCGAGCTCTGAACTTTGTTTTTCACACTTACGCTTGTACATGTATGTTCTTACTTTGTGTAAAGATGGTTTTTATTTATTCGTACTTTTATTATTATTTTATTAGCTTCCGCACTGTGTACATGGTTACGTCACTTCCACGTGACGGCCAGCATGCCCTGATCTCGGTCGGGGTGTGTCAACAAGTCTAAGAACTATATTATTACAACTTTTGAGTTTCTTATTCGACAAGTAAAACATGAATATAAGAAAATTTTGTCTAATAGAGTTTACTAGACTTACTTTATTAAAAATGGAGTAGGATTCTCTCCCCCTCCTATTCCCATCCCCTTCCATCCTCTCATCTCACACATTACTTTTTGTCTTATTGGCTCTATAAAAAAATCAATATAAGATGTTAACATGGCATAACCATAACTGTTCAAGTAGGAGGGAAGGGAAAGGGAGAGAATCATCCTCCATTACAAATAACATACTTATCTTAGCTAATTTACACCAATTTAACTCAAGACTAATCATTCTCTAAAATATGAAGGCATAATATGTACTGATTTTCGAAGATTGTCGATTCTTATTGACGATAATCCTATGATCAAGAATATTTTAGGATATGAATGTAAAAGAGAAAAAGCCTTTTCAATCTAACTTTTTCATTATCATATACATATATATTACTAGAAAATTCATTTGTACTAATATATGTTAATCAATTTAGTTTACGAGTATATTTAATTTCCTTGAAATCTTTACTTACAGTTGATACCTGGTTAATTTGACACACAAAATTAATACGTTTGCTAATAATTTTTAATACAAGTAGATCATACTATTATATGTGAACCTCACTTTTATTAAAGAATACATCAATTAGTGTATCAATTTTGTATGTCCTAATAATATGAGATCGAAATTATTTACCAACTAAGTGTGCATCACTCCTAAGCATGGAATATTTGCATCATGCATGTGTCATGCTCCCCTAAGCAGCCACCCGAAAACTCAATTGTTGCTTGGGATTGTGCAAAATATTACCCAAATGCTATAAAGCAGAAAAAGATAGAGGAAAGTTTTGAGGTATGCTCAATGGCCCTTTAGCTGCAAACTTACACATTACATTACAGTGCTCCCTGGGCTCCACTTCCCTCCCTCACGTCTCTCCTCCTCACAATAATTTCTACAAGTGAGCATTCCAAGTCCCACTAAAGGACGATCGATCGAGGACCAAGACTACCCAAAAATCTCGATGCAGCGTGAAATTAAGCACAAGTCAACTCCTCTTGATATTCGTTATATCAGGTTTGTCTTCAAAAGTTCAGCCTAGCTACTAAGTAGTCCGATCTTTTAAACAATTTTTATAGTTTAATTTTTTTAAAGTTAATCTCTACCGTTCATTTTCCAAACTACTCAGTAGTCGTGGACTATTGTAAAATAACTTAATATTACACAACAACTTATTACGCCAAATTTTGGTTACAAACAAATGTATCTATTATGTATTTGCCTTGAGTAAACAAGGTTGAGTTCGTCCAGACACAAAACAAAGACAAACACTGCTACATGAGGCTTTCACTGTGAGATTCATATCTAAAGACACAAAACATATGTATCTGTTCTGTATTTGCCTTAAAATTTTCTGACCATGAGTGAATGTGGTCTTCATTGTGGGATTCGCACATATTCATGGTCAAATAATGCTTAAGCGGCTGCATGCCACTTCTCATCGAGAAGAATATGTGGTTACTTTAAGAGAATAGATCAAAATCTGTAAAACGTGTAGGATTGCTTACTCCCCTCTATATGACTGCCAGTGTTGGAAAAATAGTAAAACAGATCGATTTCATTGTTGACATACTTTCTAATATCTTTGAGTTCTACAATCAATAATATGGTCCATTTCTATTAACAATATGTTAGATATGAAATTTGTTGTGTGCAAAGTTTTAAAAAAATATTAGGCCCTAGTTGGGCGGCGAACTGAGGCCTAGCGCCTAAGCGGCGTTAGGCGGGGATATTTAGAATAGTTGTTGTGTGTTTAATTAGCATTGTTTAGGAATGTATGAAGGTAAATTCAATGTGTTGAATAGTGAGGGGGCGAAACTCGAAACTTCCGTACAATTTTTTTGCTTCAGTTTGCAATGCGACATATAAGTCTACCCACTCGGAGTGTAACTTATGGAGATTGTTTACAACGTTAATCTAGCTACAACTTGAAGTAATGAAATTATACAATTGGATAAAGCTCATCAGTAATAATGGAGCACTAGTTAGGTCCCTCTCTCTTCTCTAGCTAGTTTCTCTCTTGATGAGTTCTCTTAATTACTCTAATTATGATTAATTTGGCAAACTTATTTCATCAAGATCGTCCAAAGATAAGAACACTTCGTCCAAGCATGAAAGCTCTGTCCCATCATCATCATCATCCTCCTCTTCATCACGCTCGTAGACTCGACATAGAACATATCCACTGTATTCCTAAAAAGAAAAATATATATAGAAATAAGAATAACCGAAAATACAATTTTTTTTTTCATATGTACGCAAAATGATATAATTATTTTGCTTCTTGACGTAATATAGTACGTGAGTTGCCACGCATGCATTACTAACTGTTTTGGGTTGCCCTCTTCTTTTGGAAGATCTGGGGGTGGTGGTGATGGTGGAAGAAGAAGCACAATCTGAGGCTGACGAAGATAGACGATACTCATGCATTATCCAATTAGTTTTGATGCCTGAATTTGGAGCTTCTCCAACATAAAACGTCAAATATCTTTTCATCCCAACTTTGCTAGTAGAATTAGAAGATGAGCTTGAAAAGATAGGTTCTTCAATGCCTAATGTTTTCCAGTACCCATTACTTGTGACCCGATTCTGTGCCCTCCTGCTGTAGAAATACCACTGCTTGCCCTCGCTCAAAGCCTTACCTATATGTGCATATATACAGTGAAAAAACTCGTTAATTAATGTACAAAAATTGTTCTCTTACCAGAAAATTTGACAATATTCACTAATTATATTGCTAGTCTGAATATGTACGTGAATCAATCGGATACTTGCGTAGCAACGTATGTATACAAGTTTGGCAAGAGAGTCATGTAATGTGTGCTAGTTGTATGTATATCAACTATTCATTGTCACCTATATATATTCAACTATTCATTACTATGCATGGTACAAAAAACAAGCATACCATTTAGTTCCCACGGATCATATGGGTAGAGATGGAGATCGGGAATGACATCGGGATGGAAAGGTAAGAGAGTTGCCTTACGTTGAAGGAAATGGACTACAAGTTCTTCGTCCGTCGGGTCAAATCGAAAACCAGGAGGGAGCTTAAACTGGTTATCTCCCATTAGGATCAAATATCAAACAATAACAAGAAGAAGAGAGAAGAAGAAGAAGACGACGAAGTTATGTGATACAGTATCTAAGCTATGGATATATAATTCTTGTAAACGAAGTCTTAGCTGAAGGTGATACTTATAGCTAGCCATAAAGAAAGCAATAATAGATCGAGATGAAGAGAGAAAAAAGATAAAAAAATAAATATAAAAGAGAAGTGAGCGAGTGAGCGAGTGACGTGACGTGAAAAAGAAGGTGGGTTTTCATCAGAAATGAGAGTTGAGTTGATGGTTTGATTGATGATAAAGGTGCTTTGATTGATGATATGCAAGGCGGCGGCCAACGAATGGATTGGGGGTTTGGAGGGACATGTCTGCGTGCAACACCCCCCACAAAAAATAAAATGAAAAAACCAAAAATACTTGATTGTAAGAGTAAGTGGATGTGCCATATACACTTCTTTTGGACACTAACTTATGTAGGAGTCATTCTTCTTTCAATGACAATGTAATATCATTGTATCAAATAAATATTATAATTGAAACCATTCATTTTTTAGGAAAAATTATTTGATTAGAAAAATTTTAATCATTTATAAGAATCAAAATAAATTTACGTTTCAGTATAAAGATGTTACTTGTACGTTACGCCGATTTGTTGGACACATAGAAGAATCAGAGATATCTGAATTGAACGAATTTTCTTGAAATGGTCTTTAGATGGTTGAAGAGAATAAATAATTCTGATTATAACGTTTATACAGTAAAATAATGTCACACTGTCATTGAAAAAAAATCATCCTCACAAATAAGGAGCAAAGTCTAATATTTTTATTTGTTTATATATTCAATCATGTTGTATATTTGGAATTTGATAAAATCAGAAAATTTGGAAAATATATTGTGGGTCTTCATCATCCCACTTCATGCTGATATCATGCACCTCGTCCACGTGGCACACACGAATGTGGGTTTGGTCGTGGACCAATTTGAGGTTCGAATTCGATGGGCCATCTTCCTTTTGGAGTGTGCCGAAATACCAATAATTATCATTAATAATTATTAAAAAGTGTTTTAACTAACTCGTGGCTTTTGCTTTCCCTTGCTTCTCTTAAAGAACACTAGTCATCAATGTCCCCAACCCTAAATTCACAAATCAGAGTCTTCAGAGTCAACGCAAAACTTTTTCTTTACTTTGGGAGTTTTTATTTTTCAAGTTTATCTTATACATTCTCTTTAATTTCTATCATGTAGCTTTTTTTTTTTTTTTTCCGTTAAAAATGATGGTTTTCAACTCTTTATCTTTAACTTACTTTCACGTATAACTCTATCCGCCTTCATCGTTGGGCTAACCCTAATGGGTTCTTCCTCCTTTTATTTTATACTCTCTTCCTCTCTCTCTCTCTCTCTCTCTCTCTCACATCTAGAGTAGACTCGAATTAGTAATTTTACAGATTTTTTTTTTTTTGTTAAGAATGATGGTTTTCAGCTCTTTATCTCTAACTTACTTTCACGTATAACTCTATCCGCCTTCATCATTGGGCTAACCCTAATGGATTCTTCCTCCTTTTATTTTATACATGTTCTCCTCTCTCTCTCTCTCTCTCTCTCTCTCTCTCTCTCTCTCTCTCACACACACACATCTAGAATAGACTCGAACTAGTAATTTTTCAAATGCACTAAAACTAACTCATCGAAAAATATTATGTCTAAACATACTTGAAATGGTGATTGAAGTTGTTCTTAGAAGATGTGTAGTAATTTGGAAGCTCAGATTTATTATTGAGGATATTTGGATGCCAGCTTCTAATAGGGTGGTGCAGTTTTGAGATCATCTTATTCCCGTTGGAAACGCCATGACTTAACCACTTGCCTTGTAGTATGTGACCAAAACGGCTACATAACCAAAGAGCCACATCTTGTCAAGATTTAATTTTTAGCGTAATGTTAGGGAGGCCAAACTTTTAAACCAAATTTTGCAAACCAAACAATGTATTACCAATAAAAAAAATAAAAAAAAAGAGTTTTGAACGAAACACTCCTGGTACTATTCACTTTAACAAAAAATGATATTGTTCACTTTAACGAAAAATGACATTTTTACTTTAAAAAGTCATTTTTTGTACTATTCACTTACAACACATTTTTGTCATTTTAATTAAAACTTAAAGTTTTCAAGCCTTTTTCATTAGTTTTCTTTAAAAAATAAGCACGTTAATTAATGCTTAAGTAATCATTCAATCATCAACAACATATCATTTGGTTTGCAAATTTGGTTTTAAAAATTTGGTCTTCCTAAAATTACCCTATTTTTTATTTCCTACATAGTTACAAGAAGTGAGTTTATAAAAATTTAATATTGAAAAAACCAAGGGAGCAAATCTTAAAATCTAGAGTAAATTGTAGCAATAGTCCTTTAACTTCAACTCAATTGAAACAATAGTCCCTCAACTAAAAATTGATTACTATTGATCCCTCAACTCATCAAAACGTGCAGCTATGGTCCCTTAACTAAAAATCTATTACCATTGGTTCCTCAATTTTAATCCAACTGAAAAAATGATCCCTCAACTTTAACCCAATTGGAGCAATAGTCCCTCAACTTTGACCCAATTATAGCAATGGTCATTCCAACATAACTCATTTTGACAAAATTCTAACGAAGTTGACGAAAATGACCATAGCTGCACACTTTGATAAATAGAGGGACTCCAATTGTAGCAATGCTCCTTCCAACATAACTCATTTTGACAAAAAAGATCATAGCTACACATTTTGATAAGTTGAAGGACCAATGATAATAGATTTTTAGTTGAGGAACCATTCCTCCAATTTGATTAAAGTTAAGGGATCATTGCTACAATTTACTCTAAAATCTAATAAGAAATAGGAAATTAAAATCCTTCTCCTATAGTAGAAAAACGTATGATGATGCCATTGCCAATTCAAAATCCTGAAGCCTGTTCAAGTACAAAATTCAAATGCAATGACAAGGTAAAATTTCGATGTCTCCAATTAGAAAAGAAAAAAAAATCGATGTCAATATCAATGAACTTCCGGAAAAAAAAAAAAAAAAAAAAATCGAAAAAACTATAGCTGTCAACTTAAACTAACAAACAACTGATGTGAATTGAAGATGACACAAGTCGACATCAATCCATCCTAGATAGCAACGAAAGCATGACTCAAGTGTAAACGAGAAATTATAGTTTACAAAACATGGTCCACGCAATGAAATAGAATCCTCTTGTCCAGATAAACACATGTAAGATTGTTCCAATAAACTTCTCTAAGCCACCACACATGTCATTATCATAAGCAAACTATCAAAAAGAAAAGAACTTATCCAACGAAGTTGACCTCCGATATCAATGGTAGTCAGGAAAAGGCAGTAATCGCTTGATTCGAACTAAGCTGCTTATGTAGTGATCTGAACTTATCATTGAGCCTCTTGATCTGCAAATTCAACAGTATGTCAGGCAAATGTGTGCATGCATGCGTGAAGTGGGTAAGAAAGAGAGAAATTTGAGAGGTTATAAGTGAAATAGAAACACAAGGCATAATTGAAATACCCTTTTAATCTCAATTTCTGCATCTCGCTTTCGCTGGCCTAATGAGCGTCTCAGATTGGTGATATCAAAAATATTATCCAAGTCATCCTCAAAAGCAGATTTTAAGTCTTCTCTAAGCAGTGCAGGCAACTTATCTACAACAGGCATCAGAAGAAAGCAGTTGAACTGCAAAACAAAGGCACAAGTTATTATACAAAACAAAAAGTCCCATTAGAGGGTTGATAGTGTTTATATGTGTGTGTGTGTGTCTGATTTAAAACTAACGAAACAAGTCATTATTCACTTCGCCTGAAACATCGACCAAATAGCATGCTAGTTACCACTTCCACTTACTCAGTTACATTTGGAAAGAAGCAGTTTATATTACAAACCTTCAACTCTGCAGAGGCTAAGAAATACTCCTTTATGCCATGAAATATCTGCTGCACCAAAGCATAAACGATCCTTTCAGATGAAGGAGCAAGCCTCCTATTCCAAAGTGTACTATCTAAAAGATCAGCCAGCCTTGTTTCTGTTGAATGAATAGAAGATGTCAAATCAGTGCCAGATGCCACATGACTGAGCTTCACATCTCCCCGTGACTTTGTATCCTTCTCACTGGTGACTGACCCAAAGGATGAATCTTGAGAAAGACCAGCAGATGCACCACTACCACCTGTCGTGGCATGTTCTGTTCCAGTGAAAGAGTCTAAAAATTGACGTAACCCAGCTCGATTCTACTAATCAGGCATCAAATGACATCAAATTATTAGAGCAAGTAGATTTGATAGGGAAAATCATGCAATATAATGAATCCTGTAGAAATAATAAGGTTTGAATGCTCCCTTTTCAGGTTCCACAATATAAAAAAATATATATACATAAAGCATTCGTATGTGGGTTATTAGCTATACTAACAGCATGTTAATTGGAATATTATGTCCTTTTCCTTCTGATAAGTTATTTTAGGGGGTTGAGATCATACTTCGCGTTTATATGGCATAGAAGACAATTTTTTTTAAATCCCCTAACGGACTTTTAGTATTTCAGATGTTAATCTATTTATCCAAGTAGGTCTACAACAGTAATCTTCTTTTTTTTTTTTTTTTAATCTTTTTCTCAGCCAGAACATGAGAAAGAAGTTATCTCCTCGTTTCCAGGTAGTTCAACTAGAAAAGAGCCTTCGTTAACTGTTTTCACTGCTTTATCTTCCTTCTAAATCTATTTCATCACTGCACAATCAAACTCATTCAAAATTTCGTAAATACACCAATTTGAAATTACAGCATAAGACATGTAAGAATGCCTTCATCGTCAACTATAATTACCTTGTTGTGAAGAGACCAGGTCACATAACGGGTGGTGCTTACTAAATCCTCCATGCATCTGCACCAAAAACATATTTAACAGAAAATGGTTCAGGTGAAGAAAAGCGGGATATACAAGACATACACATTCTTGGGGATTGCATCAATTCTTAATTTCACTTGAAGTATAATCAATCGATAAACTGCACATTAATGTTTTACTGCTGCATTTAATGAAAGAATATCATATTTAATTACCTGAACAATGTTTTTATGGGTCCAGTTTGAAAGATTGACTGAAAATAACCTTAGCGGATAGCATTAGCCATGTACAAATTCTAGCTCATCAGTTCCAACCTAGTTGTAATTTATGTAATTTAGCAAATGCAGCATCTAGGGAATCGATCTAGGTTAGGTGTGGTTCATTGCATCCATGCATCCACGCAGACCAGTACTTGGGGTATTCCTCCTAAATTTCCACATTTGTTTCTTGGCTTCCTCGTGCAGGTTGGATGAATGCAAGACATTTCCTTCATGAACTGAGATTAGATCTTTAGGTGAAGCTGGTTTTTGGTAGATTTTAATGGGAGTCCAGATGTTTGTTTTTGGGCACTTTTTCCTCTTAAAATTTCCCTAGCTCCATAGTGACTAAAGGTTTTTCTTGAGAGGCAGTATGCATTTCTTGGATCAATGAGTGGCATTCCATTTGGAAACCTCTCAAAAGGCCCTACATTTCCCGAATAAATTTTGATGAATCAGTAAAACATATTACCGAAAATTTTATACGTTTTATCATTTGTGATTCTAAAGAACAGGAAATTTGGTGTAACATACTGTTTTAATGACTAGATGGAGACCTCTAAAAGATGGTTTGGATGAACAGTTAGAATTTGCTATAAAAAGATTTAGGTAACGTAATATTTGTTCCTTGTATGTTAGTAGCTGATTTAACCGGTTAATCTACCATGTTGGATGCCTTGCAACTATAATTTGAGACATTTAATTCTTTTAGCACACATTGATCATGTGGTGGCTAACACAAATTTAGAGAAGTCAGCGCTTCAATAGATCCCCCCATAACTATTGACGCAAACTAGAAGATTGACATAAAATCTTCTGTCTATGGTTGTAAACTGATAAATTTTTATTCCTTTGATTTAGTTATGACATGTTTGTTTTTATGTATCGAAAATGAAAATTAAAAAAAAAACACAGCAGGTACTCACTAAAATAGTAATATATATAAGTAACAAAGTGGCTTACTTTTCACGACAAGCCCTTTCGGTAGATTCTGCAAAGTCATTGAAAGCAGAAGCAACACGCCTCAGAAACACCTCATGGCCACTTAAATACTCACCATCTTTCTGTAGAAAGCAAGATAGAATATTGCAAGAATTAACTGCATAGAACTTGAGGAGTTTATATGCACACAAGATTTGGAAACCGCTAACCTACACAACGGTGTAGTCCATACCTGAAGAAGATAGACTGATATAGGAAGTAATCTCTTCAGAATGTGCAAGAGCCTACAACCTAACTGCATGAGTAGAAATATTAATTTTCCCATAGATGGCTAAGAACATGATGGTCATAACAAGATATTTACTTGCGAAATAATATGTAGTCTGATTCACCACAAAAAAATATAATTTGAAGCAGCACATCGCACACACAACCTCGTGTATATGGAAGGAATGAAAAATGGGATATTAGTAAATTACTGAGAGAAATTATTCATCACCTGATGAAGGAAAGGCTCAAACGTATCACGTGCCTTTGCAACAGCTATTACACAAGCTGTCCTGATTTATCAAAAGTAAATTTGAAATGGAAAAGGGATTAGTAATAGAAAGGAAAACAAAAACTTCAAGAAAAAATTTGGACCACAAATATTGCAGCTTAAAAATCAGAATCACAAGTATGACAAATAATAAAATCATAGATACCTTGAGTAGTTTGTTCCATCATGTAAATCTTCCACTCCACATGCATTTACAATTTCTTCCCTCGTAATTGGAGGGCATTTTATACCTCCAACTACAAAACGGAACTCAGCCATGGCACGATGGTATTGTGCACCCCCATATAGACGCATTCCTGCATTCTGCACAAATGGGTAAACAGTGCTTACATGCATGTGTATGAAACTCTATAAAAATCAAGTCAGTTTGGGTCCAGAAGACAAGAAACAAGTCTACAGTTTTCAGCCTAGTAGAAACCTTAACCTAGATGTTTACGAGAGAGACAGAAAAGGTAGCATCACACGGTTTGGTGTTCATATTGGAAAGGACAGCAAGAAGCCAGGCTGACTCCTACATTTAGAAAGAAAAACAAAACAAGCCACAAAAGAGGGAGAGAGAGAGAGAGAGAGAGAGAGATTTCAGTGTGGCAATGTTTCTCCCACAAGCCATGCAAACGCAAAAGAAAATTTACTCTCTGAGAATTCTATAACTTACCGGTATAAGCTTGTGAGGGAACTGAAGGCCATCACTGCTAACAAATGCCCCTCCATTAGTCCTCTCGTCTTGTAGCGTTTCACCTTGAGAAAGGAACGGTATGTAAATGAAAGTAAAATAGCAAAGACTCCAGCAACACAATATGAAATAAATTCCCATCACCAGTCCTCTCATCCTGTACTGTTTCACCTTTAGTAACCATATGCTTAAATAGTTTGTGATTAACATTATTTACCAAATTTATCTGGAGGTGCAACAACTGTTCCTTTTAGTAGCAATGATAACTGAGGAACAAAGCAAACTTTTGTCAGTAAAAACACACATAAAACCAAACAATAGTTTTTAAAACATAAAATTTCAAATGAAAAACTAAAATCTAAAACAGCCAAACTAATGAAAAAAAATAAACGATAACATAAAAAGTTTCATAAAATTATGAGACTTCTATTGTAAGCACAAACCAAACACAGCTGAGCATTAAGAATAGTCGCATGAATTTTTCCGCCCCAACAATTTGAAGGGAAATAAAAGGAAGACCCTAATCTACTTTTGCCCGATGTCCTTAGAGGGAGATCTCAATGTGGTCCTAACCTTTAGAACTATTGCGTGAGGCCATTCTACTGCCCATAGATAAAGTACAATACACCAGCCACAGAAGATTCAGATACTAAGATATGAATAACAATAACAAATGACTACTCGAAAATGACAACGTCTAAACTACAGTAACCTTTGTCAAGAACAGATCATGAAATATTCTTCCTTTCTCCTTTAGTTTCAGTTCATCCAAAGTGCTGCATAAAAAAAATAACGCAATATAACCAACCAATATAAAAGAAATCAATGAGAAAACATTTATAATATCAGAGAAAACAAAATTTGCTTAACCTTCCTGGTCAATGGTCTGATCAAAGTTTAAGCAAATAAAGTGCCATAAATTTCATCCAGTCTGTATATTGCCCTAAAGGAATGTGCTTTGTAAGTTAAAACTGTGGACCTGTGTTCTTGATTTATTTCATTCATCTTTCTTGTTGCGCTGCGGAACTCCTTCTCAAGAAGTGGAATGATTAGTGGCACATTATCCATATACCTTGCAAAATTTGATTCCCAAACTTTTAGCCATGGAACTTAGCAAGTTGTCATTATTATTATCAGAATAGGAAGGACCGAAGCATTAATAACCTTTTCTGTAGCAATTCTTCCAAAAACGACCTAAGTTTGCTTACACCTATTCGATTTCTTTCTTGCATTGACAGTGACCGGCCCATTCTCTCCTCCAAGCCTGCAACATCTTCCATCTCTCTTAATGATATTGCCTGTAGAAGAAAATGGTGCAAACCGGCCATCATTTAGAGCCATAAAGAAGCAAACTCTGACTTCAAAAGTTGCTCTGAGGATCAGTGGATTAAATTATCACGCTCAATGAAATATAGTTACTAAAGAATACTGATCTACTTTAAAGCTTATATCATTAAATGATAAAAACAATAATCTGCAGCGGAATATTGGCAACCATCAATTAGGTTGCCGAATGAACATCACAACCCTTCCTCTTTTTTTTTTAACTCTCCGAAAATGAATAGAGGGTGAGCATGAAGACCTTTTTGAACTCGTCATTAGATCTGTAAACCGAATCTTGGCCAACACCAACTCTTCCAGAGGGCACAGAAGTGAAAAAGGGAGAGTCTCCCAAGATACACCCATCGAGCATACAAGTGGGAGGTGAGAGAAATACTTCCACATCCGAGGCACGAGAAAACTGGGGTATTTTGGTATCAAGTTTTGTTGAGACAATCACAGTCCTTGAGAGCTCGGGATCAATCTGCACACATGACCAAGGTAAAGCTTGACCGGAAAGAGTAAAATACAACACAACACAACATACCGCATAAACAGAACAAAAGAAGCAATACCTGCATTACAACCCTTCTTGTAGTTGCATTACTCCAGTCACTGCAATCTTCAAGACACAAAATTATAAACTCTTTATGCTGCATTTTCGCTCGTACAAGTGCTTCGACAGCACGAGCTTGGCCCTGTCATCATCATCAATTACAAATTTACGATGCAACACTATCGAAATGTGGAATACGGTCACCAATGAAACCATCACGTTTTCGACTCGAAATTCAAACATTATTGACAATGGGAAACCTGTAAAGCTCGATTTTTTGGACCAGGAGCAGGAGCGATTAGTCCAGGAGTGTCGATAATGGTAAGATTTGGGCAATTCTTGTACTCCACTCGAATTATGATCTCCTTGGAGGAGAAAAGACAAGGCTCCTTCTCCAACCTCATGTTCTCAGCTTCAATGTAGGCTTGAATTTCTTGGAGCGAGAGAGGCTTTTCGTAATCGGAACTGGAATCCGAGGGGAGGAGGAGGCGGCAGACGGGGGAGTGGGCGTGGGGATCGTACTTCATGTGAAGGGTGATGGGGCGGCGGGTCTTGGTGCCGCCGCCGACGTGGTTAAACTGGAACCCCATGAGTGCTTCCACCAAGGCGCTCTTGCCGTCGGTCTGGTGGCCCACCACAAGCACCGCTGGCGCGTCGAATGGAGTGTCGAAGGCCTGCGCAAGGCCGTGGAGTTCGTTGTAGGCTTCGTACAGACGGCACTGCTCCTCCTCCTCCCTCGACATTGCTGCGCCGCTGCTTCTGTTACTGGTAGAGTGAAGTGGCGTAGGCCAGTCGATAGTGTACGTACGGTTATTCAGATGGAAACTCGGAGTCGACGTTTCAAACGTTATCTCTTTCTACTCGAAATGATTTTGTTTTTGTCTTGTTTCTGTCTCTCAAGTCTCGACTACTTTTTGTTTTATATTTTTAGCATAATTTTCGTGTTAATATTATAAAATATTAAGTATAAAAAATATAAGAGGTCGAAAAGTTTATAGAGAGTTTCATTTTAAAAAAGTCTCTTTGATATTTCTTCAAGAAATTATATCATTAAATTATAGTGTTCGAACTAGTATTTTTATTACCGATTATGTATATTTTTCATCCATTAATAGTAGTTTATTTGTAATTTTCTTATTTTGTAGGACTAAATGCAAACAAAGGATTTTCAAGGGGAAATTTGGAGCTTATATAGAATTCTAACAAACTTTTTAAGTTTATGATAATTATAACAAAAAATTGATATGAAAGTACTAATATACTATTAATGCATCAAAGTGGAGTTTTGAGATCTTAAAGATGGTCGGTGTACATTCAAAGTAAGATCCCAAGATATCAAAACGATGCCTAAACCTGGCGATTTAGATACTCTGAAATGTGAGAGTTTATGATTACTAGTGGGCTGTCATTTATTCATCTAGAGGAACCAGATCGAACACCATATATGGCTGGAAAGCTAAAGAAGTCTTATTTTCAGTGGCGTTGGAATCATGTCAATCTGATATTCCTACAATAAAATATGATCATTTTAGTGACGGTCGTTCAAATTTCTAGACAAGGTTAACTTTGGTGATTTGAGCCAAAGTTGTGGAGTCCATTTAGTTGGACTGCACAATATTATACTTGGTATTCCTCATCAAATTGGCAAGTAGACGGTAGAGATTTGACTCGCCATCGTAGTATGGTGATGAGCATGACCACATTAAGTGCAATGAGATAAGTGTCAATTAATTTATTGCGGCATAAAATATCAAATTTAATTCCATCCAATGGCAATCAATGTCACAGTAATGCTCACCAGTCACCGTATCTCAAACCGCGATGAGCAGAAATATTTTCCTACCACCAGTGCCAAAAAATAAGGCAAGAGTCACGAAGAAGATACAGGCCGAAGACCTCAGTTAACGAATATGGCCTAGAAAACCAATTAGTTTTCACAAAGCGTAATTACACTGGGAATTTGAAGTTTTTATAGCTAATATATCATCCAATGTTGTACAGTGTACTGTGGTAACAGCATCGATAATGCCCCGTGAACAAGTATTTCGTTGACAAGAATTCGTGCTCAATCTAATACTGTTCCGTACTGCAATATGAGCAGCGAGTCGAAAAAAAGTTGAGACTGAAAGGAACCGAGTTTGTTTGAGGAAGAAATCGGAAGAATGTACATTGTTATACCTTTGGTCTTAAGTGGAAGCTTCTCCGTACCAATCAGTTCACTGCACTGCATAAATCTCAGCAAACACTCGTAATCTCCTTCCTTTAGTGGGACCACAAAGAACGCCGCTGATGTAGGAATCTATATCTTCCCTTGATGGAGGTGTTCCAGTTGAATGCGGCAATACAACGTCAATGCCATCATCTTGGGGTGACCAGTCCAGGCTGACGGTGAGGGTAGCAGGGATTGATATGGTGTTTTTGGGGGTAGTCGATGAGGCCGCTTGTGTTCTGGCTCCTGCTGCTTCTGTAACTGCAGATGGCATGACGGAATGGACAAATCGGGACTTGGGGCTGGGTGGGCATGGATAACTTGTGGCAGTGTATGACTTGCACATATGTGCCTGGACAAACCAACACACAAGAAACAATGGCATTTTCAGTAGGTGAGCTATATCAATAGCCAACAGCTAAAAATGCACTGCACAGCTGTTCACCTCAGGTTTGTTCTTGACAGGGCAACGAGTTGGACGCTGCTTTTCTTTTCCATGAGCATACTGAAAGATAAAAATGGTAATTTATCAATACAAATCTGCAGCAAATTGTATTCTGGTCACATACTCACCATCGGGAAAGAAATTTCTGCACAAATCATCTTGAAACACCAAATGCCATTATCATAAAACATACAAGCAGCAGGAGCCAACATATTAAAACACACAAATCACCAAAAGTACCGCAACACAAACCAATTTGTAACAATAACTAAAAGTACAAAAAACCAACATCTCAAATAAAGCACCAGCCAACAAATCAAGACAAAACCAAGTAGAAATTAACAGCTTTCATTTTTCTGCCAAAGATACCAGCTTCCTTTCACTATCGAAAAACTTGCTCGATTAGTTAATTCCAAGACTGTATGATGAAAAAAGGTAGTCATGTCGACAGCAACCGACACAGCTCTACTTAATGAAATATAATTTTACTGCAACATTCATATGAGTACAAGGAAAACATTTGAACACTAGAATTGACTATGGCCTATAAAGGCAGAACCAAGAATGCAAAACTTACAGTACTTCCTCATTTAACGAGACTGCAACTCAACCCCAACTGAACCTTTGTTCATTTGCATAATCCAACGAGAAAGACGTAAACTTTAGAGTTTAAATTCACCCAAACAGTCAATGTGGAACAGTAAACCGGCTAAGTTTGACAATTACAAATCTTCGATCAAGTCTCAGACTTTAACCTCCACTTTGGAACCATCTGCTACTTCAATATTTATAACAGATGGTAAAATTTAAGTTCTTTTTTTGTACACATCTTTCAGCATCAACGGAAGTTCTTAATGCATGGACCATCATTTTGATTAACCATAGCATTATCTGAAATCTCAAAGCATTGTTAATGTTGGACGATATTTTTCGTGTATGTTTACCTATTTCGAGGAAGCAAGTAACAACATTTTTGCTTTAGTCCTAACATATTAATCAAGCGAATATCGCTTTTGTAAGAATTTAGAGTTTCTCAATCTAATCCAATCCTAGAGACCGAATGAGGCCTTAGATTTATTCTGCCAGTTAATAAGTACACGCACAAAAATGGAGGCGAGAGTTTGAGGAAACTACCGAAATCAATACGCGAAGAAGAAAGAGGTGTGGCATGGATACAGTACGAGCATACAAGATTTGTCGAATTTCAATTCCAAAAACAGAAATCTTTTACTCGAAAACAAAGAAAAAACAACCAAAAAAAAAGTAATAATTTCACACCAATCTTCTAAGGAAACAATCATAATGCTGCTAAAACAATAATCCAGGCATTAAACATTCCTCATTAGCAAATAAGCAATTAAATATTAAGAAAGAATCGATGAACAAGAAGAGAGAGAGAGAGACCTGGTATTTGGAAGTGTAACTTCGAGAATCCTCCCAGGACCTGTAAAGATCAGTCTTGCACGGAGTCTTCCCCAAATAATCCGAAGATGATGCGGACCTCGAACTCCTCCCTCCTCCTCCGGTGACCAAAACACCGTCCATCACCAAAACCTCCTCCCTCTCCACCGCTCCTATCGGCGTTCTGTAAACTGTCAGAGGTGGCGGCCTCTGCATCAGATTCTCCAGAGGCGAGAGCGGCGACCTCTGCATCAGATTCTCCAGACGCAAAAGCGGTGAGTGGTGGCGGCGACGTTGCTTCAAGGTATCCGTCGGAGAAAGTGACGGAGAGTGAGACTGAGCGCACAAGTACCTGAACAACGGCGTGTTGACGTCCACATTCTCCAAGTTCCCTCTGAGCAATCTTGTGTCCAATTTCGCCATTTTCGAGCTGTTGTGAAGGTTTTCCATCGAATTCACACTCTGTGCAAAAACAATCACACACTCAACACATTAGATTCAACGCAGTTCATACGAATTTCCATTCCCCCCAAATCTCCGATTATCTTGAAAGAAAAAAAGAAAGATAAATTGCAAGAAATTAAAGTAATAAAAATCGCTAAATCGTTTCCGATTCTCACCAATTGCAATCGGAAAATTAGGGTTATGGACGTAAAATCGCAGAGGAAGAAGATGGAGAAGAGAGGTGGCAATGGCGGAGAATAGAAGAGGCTGAACAGCGCTAGGGCTTCGTTCGTTCGATTCTTAGGGTTAGGGTTTGAGCTGGAAATGCATCGCCGTCGTTCTCAATTGGCTCGTCTTCTCCGGCGAACAAGTAGTCGTACTAAAGTTCTCATCTTTTCTATTTCTTGGTGAAACCCTAGACTCTTACCCGCCCTTTATACGTTCGTTCAAAAAAAAGGACCGGGATGCAATTTCAGGAGAAATAAAACGGTTTTGAAGGGTTTTTTGGACCTGAAAAGGCGATTTTACCCTTCCCTTATAAATGACAGTAAAATCTATGAGGTTTTGGCCACGTACCATATTAATTAAATAATAACGTTACGAAACTTTAATGAAAAGAATTTGGCATAAATTTATTATAACTATAAAATCGTTTTAAAATTTTCTTTAATCAAAAGGGCTTAAATATTAACAATAAGGATAAACCCTAAAATTTGAGCACGGGCTGAATTCTCTAAGCCCAAAACATTAAAAAGTCAATTTACAAAAACATCCTTAACGGAAAATTACAGAGCCAGCTAAAAGTTTCATATGTTTACAATACTATCATTCTCTAAATTCGCACAATCAATTCCCACCAAACTCAACCCTTAAAAATACCTAAATTTTGAAAACGGTTATTCTTCCACTGTAAACCAACCAAAAACCGTAAAATTTGAAATTTGAAGCTCGAAATCCAGCAACATTCAGTAATCGGAAGAACAAAATCAAGTTGAATACCTCTAAAAGTCGAACAAAAGCCAGAATTTTCATCCGAGCACACTGTCGACGAAGAGGTATATATTTGAATGTTTGTGATTCCATAAATCTATGAATTTTACTTCAAAAAAACGCTACAAAATCGATTAATTTTGTTTTGGAGAAGATGAGGATGGATTTCCGCAGGGACTTGGAACTGCAGAAGAGGCAGATTATGGAGAGAACACAGGCTAAGATAGCAAAATTACAGCATGGCGATGAAGAGGAGAATGATCTCTGCTAGGTTCTTCTAACTGGATGATCTAACAAGATTTGAATCACATATTTTTAGAGGTATGTAATCACTAAGACCTGCTTCTTGTTCTAAATCCACACATATGTTAGCATATCTATACAATATTTACAGGTCATAATGTATCAGGATTCCAGTCAAGAACAAGAAGAAATGAGCGCCAATCGTATATCTCCAATATCACTGCAGCATGACTTGTTTTGCAGATTCGATGCAGTTGTACAAGCCGATGCTTGAATAACGCCAAGATATATGCCAACAGTCGGCAACAACTCCATTTTGAAGTCTCATAAAGCTTTATATGGACGGTAGTGTATAAATCAGTGTTTCAAGCCTTATCTTGAGGCTGATCAAAAATACAAGCCACCTATCAAAGGTATATGATCATTGACACTGATGTAAATCGGTTTTTCAAGCTTTTGTTTTTATACACTATCATTGAAGACAACAAAAATGGGCAAATTCGACCTCGAGAGTTTATTTGGTTGAACGTAGACTCTGCAGTAATAGAAGTATCGACGAATACACCACTATAAGTAAATTGAGCTAGTTTACCATTCTTCATTCTTTTTAAATTGAGCTAGTTTAAACAGAATGACGTATATTGTTTAAACTGAAAACACTAACGGAAAAATACAAACATAAAATAAAAAGTCGTTAGGGGTAAATTTGGAAAAACAACAAGGTTGTTTATGTTGGGCCATGTTGATTTGACTCATTAAATGTTGGACTTTGTACTAACTATTAAATAAATTTATGGCCTGGTTTTTTGTTAAAATGTAAACTTTTTAAACTCTTTTCATTAGTTTCCTAATAATTAAAGATCAACGATATATGCTGCTCCACTCGGGCGCAAGCACCCTCAATAATTGGTAAGGTGACTGGCTAGATGAGCATATGCCTTTTATACAATTGCCCTCTCATTTTTTCACCGATGGAGCAAATTTTTTTGGACAAAAAAGCAATTTCACTCAATTACAAGGGCAATTGAAAACTGCCGGAGATGCTCTAATAACACCTAGCGTCAACGTTTAGGAGACACTTTGACATTTGAGCACTAAATTTACCTACTAAAATATTTTTTATTAAAAAAAAAATACTTAGTTGGTGAGTTTGTTTGAATATGGTCATATGCAAGGTAAAATTCTCTATAGCCTCTCTGAATCCGGAACGGGTGGATAATGTAACTTACCACCAGTTGTCTCCCTTTTTCAAAAAAAAAAAAATCTTTTATATTTTTCAAAGTTTTATATACGTTATAATATTTTAATTAATTATATTATTTAGGATTAAATATGTAAAACCTCCAACATTTTTTGGTGATTTCAAATTAGTCCCAACATTTTCAAACATTCCAAAAGAGTATCCAACGTATAGGAAATATCATGTATGTTAAATTCCAAGTTAGGAGAACCGTTAAGTGTTTACGTGGTATTCTTGATCATTTTTTTTAGGGAATTTTTACGAAAAGCTCCCGGTACTGTTTAGTTTAACGAAAAACCACATTTTTACACTAAAAAGTCAATCCTGGTACTATTCACTTTACTCTTTATTTTGTCATTACCATTAAAACTCAAAGTTTTCAAGCCCTTTTTATTAGTTTTCCCCTTTTTTTATGACGTGACGTGGCATTCATGGTCAAATTTAGGGGTGGGCAAACAAGTATAGGAACTGCGGGTCAAGGCTGGTAATCAAGGTTTAGGGCGGGTATGGGCTAATTCCTAATTTTGTAAAAACAGAAACAGGGCGGGGCGGGGCGGGCCTTTGAAATTTTTGGTTCGAGCCGGTTCCTGAAGTATAGGAATCGTGGGTACCCGGATCAGCCCGTTTGTAATTAGAATAGACGGACGAGATTGATCTCCATCCAATCTTAATTGTTGATTTTAGGTTTCCTCGTCCTCAACCCATCAAATTCAACTCTGTCACTTAAGACTCTCTCGCCGTCTCAAGTGCATCGTCCCCTTCCCTCCACCACCCCGACATCATGACTGCCCTGGCAACTACCATCTTCTCGATTTGTCACCTCTCTCTCGCCATCTCGATTTGACATCCCAAACTTACAGAACCCAGTCACCCCATCACCCATCTTCTCAATTTGTAACCTCTCTCTCACCGTCTCGAGTGCATTGTCCCTTCCCCTCCACCACCCTGACATCATGACAGCCCATCAACTTTGACAACATCCTAGACTTACAGAACCCAATCACCCCACCACTCATTTTCTCGATTTGTCACCTCTCTCTCAGTCTCACAGGTAAGAACCAACCTCTGTGTATATAATTGATTTGCATTTCGAGTTCTCTGCTTTATTTCGAGTATTAAATTCATAAATATTATGTGGGTCGAGTTTGATTTAGTTGTTTGTCGGCATTTCGTTGTAATCTGAATCACTTATTGTGTTTATTGTGCTAACTAATTACCAGATTAGGTCAATTTTATGTGATTAGTGCCATCATTTTAAGGATCTGAATCTGATACTCAGTCTCAGAGGTAAAAACCAAACCCCTATTTTCTTCTCTGCTTTATCAAATCTTGTTTTAAAATCAATTGAATTAAACCTGTATTTGTTCATGCGAAATGTGGATGGATATGTGGAATTCTTGATTACAAGTTTTAATAGGAATGTAAGCTGTTAGAAATGTAAGCTGTTACCATTGTTATTCAACTTCTTGTTAGAAATGTAAGTTGTGTTGTTTCTTGTTATTTAATGCCTTTGTATTAGTTTCATGTGTCTTTGTATTAGACACATGAAACTAATTAATCCAACTCTGTTGTTTCTTTTCATCCTTTTTTCTGGTAGTTTATTAGTCTTGGTTGATGATGCCTTAGGGCATCAACAATATTATTTCATAGACAAGTTTGCAACTTTAATGAGAAAAAAAAAAAAAAGGTGCAAGAAAGACAAAACAAGGTGTCATCTTACTTAATAGTACCATAAGTCTATATTGATTACATTGAGATTCTGACCGTTCTTCTTATTCTAGGTTTTTTCAGTTTGCCACAACCTTAACAGCAAATGATATTGATGAAATACAAAAGTTTCTTGATGTTGCTGTGAGTTCAAGGTATTCACTCCATTCTTTTGACTTTTCAGGGGGCAAATGGATATGAATGTTATTTTGAATGTTTCGGATTTAATTTATCGAACGATGTTGGACGATGTAATGTTGTTAATCTATGAACTTGGATGTTGGACTTTGTATTTGGATTGGATGTGATCTGTGTAGGGAGTAGTGCAAAATCTACACTGCACTGATATCTGATAGTGAAGTGAACTGTGAATCTTGTGCAAATGTGAACTTCTGGGAATGAATTTGAATATATGCAAATGTTAGTTTATATATATATAACAAAAAAAAAAAAAAAACCAAGGACCCGTGGACCCGACCTGTTTCAACCAGGCCGGGTTAAGTTTGGTTCCTATATTAGAATCTGCTATCCCTGGTCCGGCCCGACCCGGATTCGGTTCGGTCTGGTCCCTCCAAAATTTTGGACGGCCCAGCCCGTGCCCAGCCCTAGTCAAATTAGTCTCAACATTCAAAATTTCCTCTCTCTCCTTCCCTTTTCTCCCAAACAAGAGAAAATTCTTGTCAAATTTTAGTCTAATGTTATGGTGGCATCATCTCCATGCCTTGTTAAACAATATCAATTTAGCTATATACAAAACTATTTCAAGACAAAAAAAAAAATGATTGAAATGTCACGTAAGCACCTAACGGTTCTCCTAACTTGGAACTTGACGGAAGTGATATTTCCTATACGTTGGATACTCTTTTGAAATGTTTGAAATGTTGAGACTAATTTGAAATCACACCAAAATTTTAGAAAGTTTTAAGTACTTAATCCTATTATTTATGTTTCGTTAAAAAATTTACTCACGTGACCAGTGCATGCATTAGTGACAAAATTTGGTTGATGTGTTAAATTATGTAAAGTCCCCATTGAGCTATTTCAGAAAAAAAAATGATCCCTAAATATGCTGAAAAATAATTTCAACTCCAGTTAATACTTATAGGGGTACTTATTCTTAATATCTCTTTTTTGTAGTAAATTAGGCTTTATATCCTTTGAAACCAAAATTGTACACTTTTACTTAAGGGTGGTATTGGTACGATTACCGTACCAAAACCCATATACCAATTACCATACTAAACTTTTGGTATAACAAAATCTATTACCATTACCATGCCAAACTTTTGGTATACCGAATTTTGACATGCCAAATAGTTTGGTTGCTATGGTTTGGTAATGGTAATTACCATTTTGTTTTGGGCCAAAATTTGATTTTTTTTTCCAACCCAATTCAAAGCCCAAACGTGTTTTGGCCACTCCATTTGGATTTCTAAAACTCTTTTATTTAATTATGAGAATTTATAAAGATTCATTTAAGAAGCAAGAAGTAAATAGATGGAAGAATTGCTGAAAGAACCAATATCCCTAAAAAAATAGTACAAATATTCCTAAATTCCATCTTTACATTCTTTAAAATTGTAAAAAAATTAGCTTGATAGACGTAGCCAAGGAGAAAAACATCCACTTTGATGAAGGAGAAGTTGATATGGACTCCGGAGAGAGAGAGTCGTCAGAACTGGAGCAAAATAGATGAAGTCGGTGGCTAGATGAGTGAAAAGATGAAGAGTCGTAGCGCAAAAATGTTTATTTTTTTTATTGGAAAAGTAGAGGTTAGAGGGTGAGATGATTGGATAAATGACTAGGAAGAAAATATAAAGTGCATATATAATGATAATAATATCTAATTATATATAAATGAATAAATAAATAATATAATATTAATAGTAGTGGTACGGTACAGTATCCAACTCGTAATGATTTTGAATACCATTACCGTACCAAAAATATATGATACAAATTTTTTAACATAACTTTAGTATGGTAGGGTTGATAATTTGATTGGTATAGTAATTTGGCAAAAAATTCTATCCCTACTTTTACCGAAAGAAAAATTATAACCTTTTAGACTTATAATTTAATGCTCTGGAAAAAGACAATTTAATTCGAAAACGACCCTGACAACTGGATTCCTAATACATGCATGCGTCATAACTATAGTATTTCTTTCTTAATGGAATTGAATTTCATGGGAATTCATTTTGTGGGGATCCTTAGTGTTTGCATATTTTAATCATTCATCATGTATTATACGGTAAAAAATTATTTGATTTTTTAATTTAAAATTAAACATAAATAATATCTAATGAAAACTGGTCACACGATGTATAATGAACGGTTAGGATATAAAGATTCCTAAGATTCCCACTAAGTGAATCCAAAGAGAATCCTCTTCATTTCTTAATTTATTTCGTGTTCAATTTACAAAATTTTGTATTTATAATAGGAATCGTGTGTGTATATATATATATATTATAAATTACATAGTAAGATTATTTTTTATAAAAAATTAATTAAAACAAATATTGTTTAGTTAATTAACGATAGCAAACAAATTGACCGTTCATAATGCTTTTACCGATTATGTTTATATGATTTTGTGTGGTTTGACAATTAAAATTGATTTTTTTGTATAAATGATCAAGATAAAATGATTTATAATATCAATGTTTCTAATCATAAACTCGAAGTTTCATAAATTAACCTCAAAGTGAAATGGAGAGGAATTCCTTCTCAACCATTGAAGAGCAAATTAATTCCGTTTTGTAGTTATAATCGAAATACGGATTTCTGAAGTATAATAATCAAAATATTTAAAATATAAAACACTCAGAATATCTCATTTCCGACAAAATCAAAGACGTCCTCAGATGTAGTAGTGTAGTGGGCGCATTGGAAAGGAAATATTGAATGGATAGGGGACTGGACAAGACAGACAATCCGAATGAGATTGGATTTAGAAAAAATAGGTTGAAGATTGAAGAGACATGCACTTTGGGAAGAGCAAACAATGTCAAATCACAAACTCTCAAAATAGTAATTAAGATGATGCTATCTACATACTTATTTTTACATCTCATATATTACTCTGAATTTTCAATCGTCAGATTAAATTAGAGAAAATTAATAAACAAAAATTAAACCCTGTATCTCAGTCAACAAGAGATATTTTTCGTTTAATCTGATACAAGTTGGTACATCTTTACACTTATGTTATGACATTTAAAGCGAAAGAGTATCATCGCCGAATTTTTTTTCTAAGAATTCCTGAGATTCTTCGTGGTAATCGTTCACCATACATCGTGCGATCAGTTTTCATTAGATACTATTTATATTTAATTTTAAATTTTAAATTCCTTTTCCATTTTCCATGTAAAGAATCAACTTCTACCTCGAGTACTTTGGAAAAATTTCTCCAACCAAAGACCAAGGGTACTATTTGGGATTCTCAACAATATCCATTTCTTCTTTTTTTCGTTTTGTTGGAATACGCAACCTCCGTTTCGTGTCCAGCAAGAGTGCATCAATTTTTTCCTTTTTCTTTTTTTGTTTGTTTTATTGGTAAGATGGGGATATAATAGGTAGTAAAATTAAAAAAATAAATAAAAACTAGTTTGAGTTGTACCCAGATTTTTTTCCAAAAAAAACTCCAAGCAGCTCTCTGTGTTGTTGTTGATTACTTCCTTCACTGGGGATTCTGCAGGAACATAGATTCAATGCATGGTACTGGTATACAGTTTCTCTCTCCTCACTTTTGTGTTTCTGCATGTATCTATGTATCTCTCGCTGTATGTATGTATGTATATGCCTTTTAATTTTTCGGTTTCAAACGTTGAAAGCAAAAGGTAGGATTGGATTTTATTTATGCGAGCTTTTTAAGCAGTAATTTACTTAATTTATTTGGTTTTGATGGTGTTTTTTGGGGGGATTTTGTGTGTAGAGACTAGAGAATTAGAGAGATAGAAGGGAAGGATGAAGAGGC
Organism: Pyrus communis; assembly: GCF_041283825.1. Classification (NCBI taxonomy): domain Eukaryota; kingdom Viridiplantae; phylum Streptophyta; class Magnoliopsida; order Rosales; family Rosaceae; genus Pyrus; species Pyrus communis. Next base: position 1,894,532 of record NC_142572.1, read on the forward strand.
AGAAGAGCAAGGAGGAAGAAGAAGAGAAGATAACAAACAAGGAGGAGGAGGAGGAGGAGGAGGAGGAGGAGGAGGAAGATGCAGAAGAAGATTGGTGCTTCGTCTGCAAAGATGGTGGAGACCTCATGTTATGCGACTACCCGTTAGTTCTTCACTCTCCTTTCCCTTTTACTTTTCCTCATTGAGTTTCAAAAATGTGTATATATATATATATATGTGTGTGTGTGTGTGTGTGTGTGTTTGCGCGCACGTTTGGTTAGGCCACCCCAATTTGAATTTCCCTCGCTTAAAAATCAGAGACATTTCAATTTAGATAAAGGTGCCTTCGTGCCCGCGTGTAGACGTACTTAGGCCACCCAAGTTTGAATATCCCTCGCTTGAAAATCAGAGTAATTTCAATATATATATATATATATACATATATATATATATAGGTCTTTGCACACCGTGTAGATGTTGGTTAGGCCATCCAATTCGAATTCTCCCCGTTTGAGAATTAGAGTAGTTTAGAATATTGTTCCGTTAGACACAATAAATAAATAAATAGATAAAAAAATCCAACAAAACATAGTGATGGGTTTGTGTTGTACCATCCTATTGACTTGAATATCACTTTCAACTTAACAGTACAACATTCCCTTTCAAGAAGATATTGAGAGAGGATCATCCAAACGACCTAAGCAACAACCTCTTCATATGTAACGGAGTTCTTTATGAGGGAAAATAAACTTGTATTTTTGTATGGAAATGTTCTCTTTCTGGTCCCAAACTGTCAAATATGAAACATCGATAGGTGAAATCAAGTCCAAATGTGCGGTTCTGATATTTACGTGCCAAATATTTGGCAAACGATCATCACAGAGAGATGAAGATACTGTTTCCATAGCATTTATTGTTGTCAGAATTTGAATTAAAAACTATATTCAAACATGCTTTAACTTAATCGATTGTCTTGCTGATTATTTGATAACGTGTCAATAATCAAGAAAGAATAGAGCATTTGCTTGTGTGTGTGTGATTTTCGATACCAGAATGTTCTCATGACAAGTCAATTCACAAACTCTCTTCATTTTTCTTGAGTTTTATGTTTATCTAAAGAAAAGACATTTCATCCTCTATCGATCCTCAACCTGTACATTTTGGTTCCTTCTCGCATTTCTTCAATGATTTATTTCTTTGCCTAGACGTAGGATGTCTCTCCACTTCTATATTATTAACAACCTGACTCATTTCAGGGGCTGCTCAAAAGTATATCATGCTCGATGCGTGGGCAAAAAGAAATCCTTCGCTGGGGCTGGAAAGCGCTGGATTTGTAGTAAGAAACTTCACATTTATCTATGAGGATACATGAGTGTTTCAATTGAAATCATTGCACATGGAGTATTATGCATGCATGAAGGCTGATGAACCATCACTGGTTTCATGTTAAAAAATGCTCGTGTGATGCTTCTGACTGTTTTGTCTTTCATTTTGTTTCATTCCAAACCAACTCATAAAATTCATGAGTCCCTTTCTTTGTCTCTTATCAGTTTTGGGGTGCAGAGTGGGATGTGGGTAAAAGACATATTTTGATGTAACATGTATAGATAGAACTAAAGGAATTCGATTGCGCACTCAATTCTTTAGGATGCTCTTCATTAAGCAGAACCATGAAGCTTTTCTGTTCAAGTGTTGAACTTGAACCACATAAAGGGCTTCATCAACCAAATTTTGTCATTCCTACCCAAATCCGTAGAATTGAACAGAAGCTTCTTGAAGCAGAGTAAAATGGCACTGACGCCAACTTCAAACTAGTGTTCAGAGTTGAAATTTCAGGCCCTCTGTGTGGCCTGTAATTAACATACAATAGCATAATTAACTAGCCAAACGGCCACCATACACTCATTAGTGCTTGTCTTCCTAAGTCCCCCATTAGAAGGCTCCTGTATGCAAGAAATTCTTGTGGATCTTTTAATTTGAATGTTCTAGCTGTTCATCTACTTCACAAGTGTACATATCCATAGTATTTACGATCTTTTCATTTGGATATCTGATCATGATCGGTATACATGGTACTATATCTTTGAAAGAGTTCCTAACATTTAGAATGGTATAAATGCATTTTTTATGTCTGAAAATTTCTCGTCACAGATATGAACATGATTAAGCACTTCCATAAAAATATTTTTATCTTCATCTGTGCAATACTTGGGAGAATTTGTGTCTTGAAGTTTGAAAGATGATGCAATTTTATGTTTCAGGGATGCATTCTTGTGCATTGTGCCTTGGCACCCCAAAGTTTTACTGCTTCTGTTGTCCGAATTCAGCATGTCGACATTGCATAAGCGGTTCTAAGTTTACACAGGTTAGAGGGAAGAAAGGGTTTTGCAAGGAGTGTTTGGAGCTTATTCTACTGGCAGAGCAAAACTCAGAATATGGTTTAAATGGAGTAAGATAATTAATCTCACTTTGTTAATTAACTAGTTCAAAAATCTCCAAGTTTATGTTTCTGTCTGTTATTAATTATTATATTTGTAGGAAATTCTAGCATGCAGTTCTATAATGTTGCATCTTTGTTTGGGTTATGTCAAGATTTATGTGGAAGGTTATATTGTTTTAGAAATTACATTATTGTCATTTACCACCGAGATAGATGCTTTCTTGAAATTGCAGACAAGCCAATACTCTCCTCTCGCTCTCTGGGAACACCTCTGATGGGAAAAAAATTTACAACAGTTTCAGATTGCACAAGAAAATGATAGAGGTTTTTGGTCTCTCACTAAGGTTTACTTTCAGTATCATAATTTGTAACGCATGGACATCATGTTTATTGTCCGAACTCATTCCACATGTATTACTTGCTGTATAATTCACATTCTGATTAATAGCTTTCACTTTTCCTGTTTCTTGTTTTATTATTTACCAAGTATACATTGTGTATCCTTATGAGCTTCAGATAAGAACAGCTAAACTAAAAGGGGAAGAAACAGAATATGAATTGATTTTATTTTCGCTGTTCTTATCTGAAGCTCTGATACACAGTTTACACTTGGTAAATATTTAAAAAAGGAAAAGGGAAAGCAGTATAGAGTTAATCACATTTTGGCGTGTATCTATACGGCATGTAATACATGTGGCATGAAGTCAGGCAATAAATGTGATGTTCATGCGTTACAATAATGAAGGTAAATTCTCGGAACTACAAAAACCTGTCTTTTTCTTGTGGAATCTGAAGGGATGGTATATTTTTTTTCTCTTATCTGAGTTCACAGAGTGAGAGGGGAGAACGCTTCTCTGCAATTCATCTGGAAGGCTCATCGAGTTTTTACCTCTTTGTAAACCAAGGTACAATTTCGCCTGATCGGAACTTCTTGTTTCACATCAAAGGTATAGATTTTGTCTGATCTGAACTTTTCTTTCACATCATTAGAATTTTTTCTTCCGATCTGTGACTGTTCTGTAGTTAATTCAAATGGTAGATCCTTATGATTTGTTGTACTTGAACATGATATACGTTCTGTATGAAGTAATGGCAGGCATTGAGCTAAAAGCCTAAAAACCGCAGAAAACATATATTCATCTCCTTTATTTAAGTTTCAGTCTCTTGATTATATGTCCATCTATCATATAGTTAATTATCAATGCTTCCGTTTTTGGTTGTATGGTTGTTGAATTTCAGGAAAAAATAGACTTCAAGGATCGAGATACATTTGAGTGCCTATTTAAAGAATATTGGGAAATCATAAAGGAAAACGAAGGTTTGACTTTAGATGATGTCTATTCCGCAGATTTACTGTTAAAGAGGGGAGAAAATAAAACATGCAGGTTTGGTTCTGTAAAAGCTGGTGAGACTGAAGAAGCTTTTGACCTGATATCTGATAGTGACACTTCAGACACGGAATTTCAGAGACCAATGGGAAAAAGGAAGGCGCAAGAGTATATCGGATGGGCATCCAAAGCTCTTATTGAGTTCCTGCGATCTATTGGTATAGATACAACCAACAAGTTATCGCAGTATGATGTGGATTCAATCATCTATGATTATATCAAAGAGAGAAACCTTTTTGATCCAATAAAGAAGAAAAAGGTTATATGTGATGAGAAGCTTTATTCTATTTTTCGAAAGAAGTCCCTGGATAGGATAAAAATATATGGTCTTCTGGGGGAACATATGACCGAGAACTTGGTTATATCGGATGAAGATGATAGTGAGCTGGAAGACAAGAAGAAAGATACAGTGATAGCAAGCAAGAAGCGAAGAGAGAGCTCAGGTGTAGCATCTATTGAAAAGGAAGCGAGTCCTAGCATCCAGAAAAGTTGTTTTGCATCCATAGTTCCTGAAAATATCAAGCTTGTCTACTTAAGGAGGAGTTTAGTGGAGGAGTTCTTGAAGCAGCCTGAAAACTCTGAAAGCAAGCTACTGGGAAGTTTTGTGAGAGTTAAAAATGATGCCAGGCTTCGTCTGACAAATTCTCACCAACTTTTACAAGTTGAAGGTATTGTTTGTTGGAAATATATAATCTGTTATTGTGTTAATAATGTCAGATTGGAAAAAATGTTAGCCTTGTAGTCTGATTTGTTTCAATTCAATATATATGTAACATGCTGATGCATCAATGATTGGATATGCCCCTCCTTGGCATACAATGTACGATTGATCTTCAAACGTTACGGTGGTGCTATGTTGACGGGAATGCTCTTATTTTCTCCACAGGCTTTTAAGGTGCTGAAATTCCTTGATTTATTCAAGTTTTTTTTCTTTTATATCCTCACAGGCATAAAGAAAGGCTCAACGGCTGATGGAATGGATGGTGAAATTCTCCTGCAAGTTTCCAATAGAGATATTCCCATTTGTAGGCTGGCAGATTCAGACTTCACTGAGGTAATTGACCAGTATAACAACTATTCAGTTTTCCGTATACATAACATAATTTCCTCAGAAGGTTTAGTAATTGGAGAGCTCTCCACTCCTATTAATCAAATCCTCAACCTTACATGTTTTGAGGGGGAGGAGTACGACTTGGATACAAAGACCAATTTCTATCAATCCCTTTCAGTTATATAGAGATTTAAGATTTCAAGCATCAATGTGTTGAACATTTGGTACTTCATATGCACATTTGATAACTGAGAAACTAAACTTTTTGTCTTGTCCACATTGTTATTCTGTAAATACACAGATCGGTTGTTGCTTTGATAATAATATGTGCTACTTGCAGGACGAATGTAAGGAGTTGCGGGAAGATGTGGCAAATGGCCTGCTAAGGAAACCTACAGTTGTAAGTTTAAGTTCCCTTCTTGAATCTGTCTAGTTAGGATAACAAGTTTTCTTTGTTTTTCAGTTTAATTATATTCTTTCTGGTTTGTGGCAATAGGTTTGTGTGGCTCACCATGAAGATCTGTATTCATATGGACAACTATATATATTTAAAAATCGAATGTCATGAAAGTTCGTTTAGTGCATTATATACATATGTATATCTATCTTTTGTGAACGATGGTTTTTCAACCTTTAACCATAATTTATTGTTCGACAGGCCGAGCTTGAACAGAAGGCAAGACTTCTGCATGAGGATATAACTAAGCATGTAAGTAGTTCTACTTTATGGCATTAATTTCTTATATCTGTTTCCTATTCCCCCTATGCCCCCACTCTATAACAAAATGTGAAGGCTTTTGTCATATCGAGTTTATCTGAATAGGACTAGTACACTGCCATGGAGGCAAATTGCTTGCTCGTCATTTTTCTGATTTAAATTGATGTATCGTTATCAGTGGATTGAGAGAGAGTTGGTCAGATTACAGAACTGCATTGATCGAGCAAACGAGAAAGGACGGAGAAGAGAATATCCTTCCATAGTCTATACAAAACTTCCGTAGTTAAATTTTCGTAGCTTTGAGTGCATTAATCCAAGTTTGTTTTTTAATAGGTGAAAGTCCTTCCATTGGTTTGCAATTTTTTGTTTTTTACTTTTTACTGTCAAGGAAAGTTACACCTCAGAGCCCAGTTTTCAACCATGAATGGCATCTAGTCAAAAGCAGTGGTCGAACGAGATGCCAAATTTTCTAGTATATTGATAATATTTTCTTGGAAATGTCTGGTTTTGGTTCTTCATGCATCACTTTTACTCCATGCACACACAAACACAAGCACAAACACGCACAAGTGCTTGAGCATCTGTCAACCTACATTTGTGTTGTGCCACTTTGTCTCATTGAACGACGGAGGACCTTAACCTGCTTTATGTTCAACGCTGTGGGAACTTATGGAGAAGAGAGAGATGCTAAAGCAACCCTCTGTTCAAGTTGGTCTACTAAAGGAGGTGCCAAAGGTCACTGCGGAGGTTTTAGAGGCTGAATCCGGTCCTGTGGATGCCGTAAAAGCTGATAATCGATGAAGTGTTTCCTCACTAGGCTCGACCAGCATATTGAAATGAGACTGCTGTGTTAAAGGGGCTGCAATGTGCGTTGTTAGTTTTCTAGTCTGCATGTCGTTTGTCCTTTTAAGCTTGGAATAAAACTGCTTTCATTGCAGTTTAAGACATGGCCAGCAAATCGACTGTCGGTACCGTATTGATATGTTTGTATTTTATGTTTCTCAATTTCTTGTCAAGAAGCTAAAACAAAGATCAAATCTGTGGTTCCTTTCTGCCAGAGACGATTGTGTGAAGTGTTAAGTATTCTTTCTCAGTTAGAAAACAATCCACTGTGTATGAGTCGAACAAATGCAAAAGAGGGATCGATGCAGCGTCAACTTACTAGACTCACACTAGAAGGTAGTCGCCTTGTAACACCCCAACCTAACGTGGTAACTAGAAGAGTTTAAGAAGGAACAAGACTGTTAGGTAAGTCAACTGTAGAATGGAAGTAAGAAAAGAGTGAGGAGGGAATTAGAAAAGCGTGATCGCACAAAAACCCTAAAATCGAGTATGAGTCTACACTAAAGGAGAGGGAGTGCGCTTAGGTAAGTCAACTGTAGAATGGAAGTAAGAAAAGAGGGAGGAGGGAATTAGAGAAGTGTGATCACACGAAAACCCTAAAATCAAGTGAGTCTACACTAAAGGAGGGGATGCGTTTAGCCTCACAATGAACTAGCAATAATATGGTTCAAATTCGTCTTTGGCGAAAATCGAACTTAAGACCTCTCACTTACAAATGAAGAGGAATACCACTACACTGTAGTACTAAGTAGCAACAACTATTTTATTTGAATGTTAAAAGTGATTAGGTAAATCTTATATGACAAGTGTATATGCATTGGTGTTATCTAAGCTGAAAAATGATAACAATATAAGAGTTTTGTGATGTTATCAGATCCAATATTGCTTCAATGAAATCATCATAAAGCTACAATGATATGCCCTGGGGGTGTGCTGGTGCCACCGCATAGAGAGTTTGAATGTAACTGCAGCCTCGAATTGCCAAACAAAACGGCCGGATATATATCTGGATTCCAATACATGCATGCGTTGCAAATTACTGACTCACTAAGCAGGTTCTTTCTTCTTTGTTATTTTATTCAATATATGTGTGGTAATGCTTATTATCTTATTTATTATTGTTAGATGAGTTTAAATTTTGAAATTTGTATTTATACATTACATAAATTTTAAAATTTAAACTCACTTAATGATGGTAAATACTAAATAGGATGTTGAGAAAAAAATGTCTCTAAATTTTCCTAGTGGGTGGATTGAAAAGGAAATATCGATTGGATAGGACTGGACAAGACAATCCGAATAAGCAGGGGAGACATTAGGTAATAAAATAAAATAAGGGGTGTGATATCCACGTACTATTTTTTACTTCTCACACACTTTTCTAATTTTTGACCGTTAGATCGGAAGAAATGAAGAAGTTCAATGGACAAAAATTAACAAGAGGTGTGTGAGAAGTAAAAGGAGTGTGTGGATAACACATAAGAAACTAGGCTGTAATTCTTTTCAAAAAAAAAAAAAAAAGAATCCCAAGCTGTGTTATTATTTGTTGATTCCTTCCTTTCTTCACTGGGGATTCTGGAACATGCATGGTAGTGGTAAAGTTACTACAATTTGGTATTTTCCTGTCAGTCCTCACTTTTTTGTTTCTGCATATATCTATCTATCTATCTATCTATATATATATATGTGTGTGTGTGTGTGTGTGTGTGAGCTTTTTATTTATGTTAAAGTAAAAGGAAGGATTGGATTTTGTATATGTGAGCTTTTATAAGCAGTAATTTGTTTATTTATTTGGTGTTGATGGTGTTTTTTGGGGGATTTTGCGTGTAGAGACTAGAGATCTAGAGAGATAGAAGGGCAAGGATGAAGAGGCAGAAGATCAAGGACGAAGAAGAAGAAGAAGAGAAGATAATAAACGAGGAGGAAGATGCAGTCGAGGATTGGTGCTGCGCCTGCAAAGATGGTGGATACCTCATGTTATGCGACTACATGTCAGTTCCTCACTCTCCCTTCCCTTTCACTTTTCCTGATTGCGTTTCAGTATATGTGTGTATTTTCGCACGCTTGGTTAGGCCATCTAAGTTTAAATTTCTCTCGCTTAAAAATCAGAAATGTTTTAGTGTAGTTAAGGTGCGCGCGCATGTGTACATGAGCTTAGATCACTCAAGTTTAAATTTTCCTCGTTTGAAAATCAGAGTAATTTTAATACATATATACGTATGCGTATGTGTTCGCGTGCATTTAGATGTTGGTTAGGCCATCCAAATTCAAATTCTCTAGGTTTGAGAATTAGAATAGTTTAAAATTGTTCCATTAGACACAAAAGTAAATAAATAAATAAAAATTCTAACAAAACAAGATGATGGTTTTGTGTTGTACCATCCAGTTGACTTGAATGTCACTATCAAAGAATATGCCTTAAAAGAAAGTATAACAAGCATAGATAGTCAATCATCCATCCACATCTCCCAACATTTCTTTCTCCTTGTTTTGCATTAACAACAGAGCAGTCACACATCTTATACCATAAGAAAATTTTCAAATGATGTGAAGAAAAAAAAAGTTCAGATTAGGCGAAAATTTATACTTTGGTTTATAAAGAGTTAAAAACTACGATGAGAGAAATTCTTTCAGATGAACTGCAGGAAACCCTATACTCCTCTTTCATTGTCCATAAACAAATGAGAGAAAATATACAAAGCTTTCAGATTGCACAAGAAAATGACAGAGATTTTTGGAGTTATGAGAAGGTTTACTTTCCATATTGTAATGCATGCACATCACATTTATTGTTTGACTTCATTCCACGTGTATTACATTACATGCCATAAAATTTGCAATCTGATTAATAGATGCATGTTAAAATGTGATTAACATTATGTATACTGCTTTCACTTTTCATTTTTCTTGTTTTATTATTTACCAAGTTTAAATCGTGTACCTTTTTAGGAGAAGAAACAGAGTAGCTCATAAGGATACACGATTTATATTTGGTATATATTAAAACAAAAGAAAAAGGATAAGGGAAAGCAGTACAAAGTAAAACACATTTTGGTGTGTATCTATTAATCAGAACATGATTTATACAGCTTGTAATACATGTGGAATGAAAGACAATAAATATGATGTGCATTCGTTGATAATGTTAAAGAGATCATATATTTAAATCATATTTTATAACTCATATATTTAAATCATATTTTATAAATCATATTTTATAAAATTATACCTTTGAGTGTAGGCTTGTGTACAATTCATTTGGAAGAATTTCTCGCATCATAGTTTTTAATAACCATCTATTTAAATCATATTTTATAAATCATATAATGTGGTTGTTGATGATTGAATAACTTAAGTGTTGATTAAAGTATTTATTTTTTATTGGGACAGATTGACACACCCCGTCCCGAAGGAGGGCATGCTGGCCGTCACGTGAGAGTGACGTAACCATTTGCACAGTTTGGAAGCTTTAAAAATATACTACTTCTAAAATGAAACACCCGAAGGTGAGTCCTCATTTGGTCCATTTTGTCAGAACTCCGTTGAATTTCCTCGTAGTCACCACACCTTTGCAATTCTTGAACCTGGAGGGGCGCAAAACAAGGTTGAGTGGGTCAGCAAAACAATTCTTTTCCAAATCCAAACACTTCTCAAAACTTTGTAACCCCTCGCCGTAAAACAAGTATAATTTCCCAGAAAATAAACATATATACGTATGTACAAATATGCCAAACATGCTCCAAAATATGCCATTCATGCTTGAGAATATGCCATTCATGCTTGAGAATATGCCACATTAGAATCTCATAATAAATGTAAATGCTCAAGCATAATTCACATCAATAACATATAATCTGGCAGCCGGGAGTCACCTAACGTGACCTGTACGGCTGCAGATAGAGCTCCAATCTCAACTCAATATCTGAATCTGCACACGAGTCGGAACCACCTAACGTGGTCTGTACGACAGGACTGGGTGTAATATATACGCTCTAGTGCTACGATCACGTGAAGACTGTGCGAATAATCGCGGGTCACCTACGAGTCGGAACCACCTAATGTGGTCTGCACGACAAGGCTTGCACCTAACTTGGATCCAAGGCGAGCGTGTGGTGCGGGTGAACATCACGTGAAGGACTCTGCCCCTCTCTAGGCGGGAGCACTAACACCGGGGGTGCAGATTATGAGCTCTCTAAGCATCTCAAACTACTACTGAAATACAAACATGAATACCACTTACCTGGCACTTACCTGTGCGTCCACAGCACCAAATACACATATATAAATGTATGCCACTACCAATGCATGTGATGATAGTATTTCAATCGTATCCCAAACGTATTTCATACGTATATCAAATGTATTTGAAATGTAGCTTACCTGGGCCTCCTCAGCACCATGCAACAGTATGCATAATTATGGTAATGCACATATTAAAATATGATGCATATATGATAGGATATTTAATTCGTATTTCTTTTAAAATACGTCAAGCATACGTATATATATATATACTGAAAAATAACTGCCCACTCACTGATCACATCGACGTCTCATAGGTCCCTGAACCTCCCCTAGCTTGGTTACATTCTTCCTCTGTATAATTTTCACCTATACAAAAAGTAACCAAATTGACGTTATTTAACGCACATACACCAAACATTCGTCCATAACTTTCTCATACGTTGCTCAATTTGGGTGTATGAATATACCACGGTGATCTACACGACGTCACGAACGCGTGACAATTTTCAGAACTCAATTTGGAGCTCTCACGCGCCCCCACGCGCCATGTTCACGCGCTGCCCACGCGCGCGTCTTCTTCCTCGCGTCGCCGGACTGGTTTCGCCGGCGGTGGGTGTTTTGCCGGAATATCTGGGTAAACTTCAAAGTGTCATAACTTCTTCATTTCTTAACCATTTTCGACGTACTATATATCAAAATGAAGGTATTGACGAGATGAACAGATCCATACCTGCCTTGACCCCTAACTCGCCGTGGATTCGCCGGAAAAGGCCCCGAAAGCTCCGGCCAAACTTTGAACTTATCATTCTCCTTGTTCCTACGTCCATTTTTCACGTAATCTATACCAAAATGAAGCCCTAATCATAATCTACCACGTTGGACTAGTTTTATGGCCTAAAAACAACGGAATCAAACTTTTCCAAAAATACGAAAATTCGGCCAAACTTACAGTTCGTGATCCCGACGTCCAAATCCTTCAAACGAAGCACTCCGAGCTTCCTTAGGACCTCACCAAGCTTCCTACAAGCTTCAAAATCCCAGAAAACATCAAGTTTTACGTGTGCATGAACAGTGCACACGCACAGTGAAATTGAAATCCATGTTTTCCGAAGTGAAACTCACCTGAAATTGGTACCATCGTGTTCGTGTGGTCTTCAGGAGAACGATGGTGGTCTTAGATCCTTCGTTGGTATAGTTTTAGGGTGGTTTTGTGGGTGGTCCGTGTGAGTTCGAAGGAGAGAGAGAGAACTTACAGAGAGAATGAGAGGTTTGTGAGGGAGGAGAGAGAGAGACAAGATGCGGGAATGAGGGAGAGATTTGAGGGAGGTGGGATCCTACCCAATCCCCAAATCATCAAGTTACAACATATTTTACGGCCCTTAGTCCCGTTTAAGGGCATTTTCATAACTTCACGTCCTCGGAATTAAAATTCCGGGACGGGTTGTGACACAGATGACATGATTTTGGTCTAAAAATTTGGCGTACCTAACATTAACTTTCTCAGAACTCCAAAAACCTCTGTCATTTTCTTATGCAGTTTGAATGCATTGTATTTTTTCTTTCATCGGAGTTTTCCCGAAGAGTGAAAGGGGAGTATAGGCTTGTTTGCAATTCATCTGGAAGAATTTAGCCCATGTAGTTTTTAATAAACCAATGGTATAATCTGAAATTTTTATTTTCTTCTCATCATTTGAAAATTTTCTTATGATTAAGATCTGTGAGTGTTTCTGTTGTACTCATGCAAATAGGAAATCCTTACGATTAGTTGTACTTGATATATGTTCTGTATAAAATTAAGGGAGTTTTAACGAAAAGCTCGTGATACTGTTCACTTTAACGAAAAACCACATTTTTACATTAAAAAGTCAAACCTGATACTATTTACTTTACTCTTTATTTTGTTAAAACTCAAAGTTTTCAAGCCATTTTCACTAGTTTTCCTTAAAATTAATGATAGGCCTTGAGCTAAAAGCCACAGAAAACATAAAATTCATGTGGTTTATTTCAGCTTCAGTCTCTTGATTATACATGTTCATCATGGTTTAATATTGCCATAGCATGTTAACGTTGTAAGAATTTAATGTCCCAAATATAAATAGAACTAAGGAATTGTGTGGCCTTTACTTCATGCAATAACATAATTAACTAGCCAAACGGCCACCATTCGGAGCACTCATTAGTGCTTGTTGTTGGGAGTCTTAATCCCACCTCGAGGAAGGAAGAGACATTGCATGTACTAGAAGTAATTGAGCTACTCTCTATATTGCCAATTGGTTTTAGGGTGAAACCTCAATTTTCTTCATTCATCTTCCAAATCCCCTATAAGGAGGCTCCGTATGGTAGAAATTCTTGTAGTGTCTTTTAATTTGAATGTTCTAGCTGTTCATCTACTTCATTCGGATATCTGATCATGGTTGGTTGATTTGGTCCCTTATCCTTGAAAGAGTTCTTAACATTTTGAAAGGTATAAACTCATTTTTTTTGTCGGAAAATTTCCCGTCACAGAAATGCACACGATTAAGCACCTCCAAAAAAAGACTTTTATCTTCATATTTGCAGAAAACTGGAGAATTTATGTCTTGAAGTTCGAAAGATGATGCAGTTGTATGTTTCAGGGAAGCATTCTTGTGCATTGTGCCTTGGTACCCCAAAGTTTTACTGCTTCTGTTTTCCGAATTCAGTATGTCGACATTGCGTAAGCGGTTCTAAGTTTACACAGGTTAGAGGAGAGGGAACAAAGGATTTTCCAAGGAGTGTTTGGAGCTCGTTCTGGATAGATGCTTTCTTGAAATTCCTTTTCCATCTATCTGCATTAACAACAGAACTGTCACATATATCTAAATGTCATAAGAAAATTTTCAAATGTGTGAAAGAAAAAATGTCCAGATCAGGCAAAAATTTATACCTTAGGTAAAAGCTACAATGAGAGAAATTCTTCCAGATGAATTGCAGACAAGCCTATACTCCCCTCCCACTCTTCGGGAACAACTTTAGATAAATATACAATGCTTTCAGTTTGCACAAGAAAACGATAGAGGTTTTTGGAGTTCCGAGAAGGTTTACTTTTAATATTGTAATGCGTGCACATCACATTTATTGTCTAACTTCATCCCACATGTGTTGTATGTTGTAAAATTTGCGTTCTGATTAATAGATACATGCCAAATGTGATTAACTCTATTTATACTGCTTTCACTTTTCCTTTTCTTGTTTTATTATTTACCAAGTTTAAATCGTATACCATACATGTCACATCCCGGCCCGGGGAGGATCATTTCCCGGGCCCGCTCCACCACCATAGCACGATATTGTCCGCTTTGGGCTTACCATTCCCTCACGATTTTGTTTTTGGGAACTCACGAGCAACTTCCCAGTGGGTCACCCATCATGGGATTGCTCTAGCCCCTTCTCGCTTAACTTCGGAGTTCCTACGGAACCCGAAGCCAGTGAGCTCCCAAAAGGCCTCGTGCTAGGTAGGGATGGGAATATACATTTAAGGATCACTCCCCTGGGCGATGTGGGATGTCACAATCCACCCCCCTTAGGGGCCTGACGTCCTCGTCAGCACACACGCGACCAGGGTTAGGCTCTGATACCAAATTGTCACATCCCGGCCCGGGGTGAATCACTTCCCGGGCCCGCTCCACCACCATAGCACGATATTGTCCGCTTTAGGCTTACCATTCCCTCACGGTTTTGTTTTTGGGAACTCACGAGCAACTTCCCAGTGGGTCACCCATCATGGGATTGCTCTAGCCCCCTTCTCGCTTAACTTCGGAGTTCCTACGGAACCCGAAGCCAGTGAGCTCCCAAAAGGCCTCGTGCTAGGTAGGGATGGGAATATACATTTAAGGATCACTCCCCTGGGCGATGTGGGATGTCACAATACATGATTTATACTTGGTAAATATTTAAAAATAAAGAAACATGAAAAGGGAAAGCATTATTGAGTTAATCACATTTTGATATGTATCTATTGAGCAGAACACAAATTATATGACATATAATACATGTGGAATGAAGTCAGACAATAAAAGTGATGTGCATGCGTTATAATACATAAAGTAAACCTTCTCAGGACTCCCAAAAACCTTTGTCATTTTCTTGTGCAATCTGAATGCATTGTATATTTTCTTTCATCAGAAATGTTCCTGGAGAGTGAGAGGGGAGTGTAGGCTTGTGTACAATTCATTTGGAAGAATTTCTCGCGTCATAGTTTTTAATAACCAAAGGTATAAATTTTCGCCTGATCTGAAATTTTTTTTTTTTCCTTAGCATCATTTGGAAAATTTCTTATGATTAAGATCTGTGATTGTTTAGTTGTTAATGCAAATAGGAAATCCTTACGATTTGTTGTACTTGGTGTATGTTCTGTATAAAATTAATGACAAAAGCCTTGAACTAAAAGCCACAGAAAACATAAAATTCATCTATTATTTCAGTTTCAGTCTCTTGATTATACATGTTCATCATGGTTTAATTAGCTATGTTTTGTTTTTCGGTTGTATGGTTGTTGAATTTCAAGAAAAATAAACTTGGAGGATCGAGATACATTTGAATGCCTACTTAAAGAACATTGGGAAATCGTAAAGGAAAATATAGACTTCAAAGATTCTGCAGATTTACTGTTAAAGAGGGGAGAAAATAAAACATGCAGGTTTGATTCAGCAAGAGTTGGCGAGACTGAAGAAGCTAGTGACCTTATATCTAACAGTGACACTTCGGACACAGAATTTCAGAGACCGATGGGAGAAAGAAGGGCACAAGAATATATCGGATGGGCATCCAAAGCTCTCATCGAGTTCCTCCAATCAATTGGTACAGATACAACGAAAAAATTGTCGCAGTTTGATGTGGAGACGATCATATTTGATTAGGATAAAAATCTATGGTCTTTCGGAGGAACATATGACCGAGAACTTGGTTATGTCGGATGAAAATGATAGTGAACTGGAAGACAAGAAGAAAGATACAATGACAGCAAGCAAGAAGCGAAAAGTGAGCTCAGGTATCGCGTCTATTGAAAAGGAAGCGAGTCCTCGCGTCCAGAGAAGTTGTTTTGCATCCATAGTTCCCGAGAATATGAAGCTTGTCTACTTAAGGAGGAGTTTAGTGGGGGAGTTCTTGAAGCAGCCTGAAAACTCCGAAAGCAAGCTACCGGAGACTTTTGCGAGAGTGAAAAATGACGCCAGGCTTCGTCTAACAAATTCTCCGTAACCTTTACAACTTGAAGGTAATTGTTTGTTAGCAACATCCAGGCTCGTCTGGATATTGCATACTGTTAACTTTTCGTCGTGACCAACATTTGAGCTATAAATATTTTGTCATTCGCAATTCTGGAAATACACAGATCGGTTTGTTGCTGTGGTAATAATAATTTTGATCAGAAATTTCTGTCCATAAGAGTATTGTGGAATTCAATTGTGCTACTTGTAGGACGAATGCAAGGAGTTGCGGGGAAGTGCATGGAGTTGCGGATTTCCATCATTGTAAGGACTCTCATTGAACACTATAAATACGTCGCTCTAGGGCTCAAAAGGGGGATCAAATAGCTAATCTAACACAAATCTCATATATCGAGATAACACACGTCATATTCAACGCATCTCTACATGCTCATACATGGAACCACACGTGATTTGATTCTTCCTCTTCAACGTGGAGATATGTAGGCAATCATTCCCGGGATCCAAGCACACCACCCAAAATATCCCCCTATTCTTTGATGTTAATGGGATTCCAGCAATTGTTCGTATACCAACGGTTGTGCACGAATTTGGTTCCAACATATCTCGTTTGGTGTCTAGAAATGGATTGGATTAGATAACTCACTAGATTGACGTATAGCTAGATGAAGATATTAATTTCAACTTTCAAATTTTGTGAAGTTGAAATTAAAAGATGAATTAGTCATAAATAGAAGACTCCTCCCTCTCAATCCCCACAAAACAGGCAAAATTGGAACCAAAAAGCTTCCCTTGCAACTAATCCATACAAAATTGAAAGTTGCATCAACTTATTTCCTTCAACATCACATTGCATCTACTTCTTTCCTTCAATCCAATCCAATTCAATCTTCGACACCAAACAAGACTTTCAGTTATTGTATGTCAGCTCGGGATAAAGAAAGAAAAGAAACTGAGCTGAGTTTTAAGCCTACAGATTTAAAACATGCACCACACTAATCTAAACACTCATCAGAATAACAACAAACCAGAACAAATATCCATAGCATTACAGTAAAACACACAAATTATATACAAGTCTTTGAACAGGAGGCAAAGCTATATACAAATCCACCAAAATGTCCCAATAAATCTAGACATTAAGACACAAAATTACCACTCAAACACCATCGATAGCATTTTTCAGATCTCCACCAAATAGAGACATGAGAGGTCCTCCATGGACTCTCCCTTCCGGGATTTTGAACTCCAAGCTCTTTATCCCGCTACAACTGCCAACACCAACACCATACCCATCTCTCCCCTCCTCAGGCTTCTCAGAACTCGAGAAATGTGAATAGGATGATGAAGACTTCATCGATAGAGGAACCAATACCTGTGATGGTATGAGATGTGTTTTTTCAGGCTTTTCCAGCGAATCCATGCTGTCAGAAATGGCACTGGTTCCTGAAGAAGAATGATTGTTGTCAAAGCTGCTCCCTGCAGTTGAAGCCGCAGATACAAGCCCATGGAAAAGTCCTGGTCCAATGAGACCTGCCTTATCTATCCCCCCGTCCTGAACCATACTGCTATGAGCGGCACATAAACCACTCTTGCCCCTGGCGAATTTTTCACATTTACCCTCTCCCCAAGTGCATCGCTTTCCCCCACCATGGGCCTTGCAGAAGTCTGTGCTCCCTTGAGCACTTTTTCCACAGTTATCAAACTTACAACGCTTACCTCCACCATGCCTAACACAACAATCAGTGCGGCCACGGGCACTTCTTGTGCAGCCTGGCACAGAACACCTCTTTCCGCCGCCATGAGCAACACAGAAATTAGTGCCTCCATGTACACTCTTAGGGCAAATCCCACCACCATCAAAGAGACAGCGCTTCCCCCCACCATGTCCCTTGCAGAGTGGTGTGCTTCCTTCGGCACCCTTGGTGCACCCTTGAAATATGCAACGCTTTCCACCACCATGTGCCTTGCAGTACATAGTGCTCCCTTGTGCCCCCTTTGCACATGCCTCGTGCTGGCAACGGCGACCACCTCCATGCGAGATGCACAAACCAGCCTGTCCTTCAGCACTACGAGGGCAGCCATCCACCTTACACCTTTTCCCTCCCCCATGTCTGATACAAAGCCCTGATTTTCCTCGTGCAGCCTTGGTACATCCACCTGGATAGCCACATCTTTTGCCACCACCATGAGCTATGCAGTACTCTGTTTTCCCCTCAGCACTTTTAGTGCACCCCAAGTGTTGACACCTCTTCCCTCCACCATGTGCCTTGCAGTACGCCGTTCGGCTCTCAGCACCGTTCTTGCACCCAGGTTTTTGGCATCTCTGTCCGCCCCCATGACCAATACAAAGACCTGATGCCCCTCGTGCTCCCTTTCTACAGCCAAAAAATTTGCATTTTTTTAGACTGCTAATTCGGTTGTCTGAAGATGTCCCTGTAGTTGTCTGCTCGGATATTGATTCTGTTGAGTAATCTGTTGTAACAGAAGGTTCATGCCTTAGCTCAGTTAGCTGGCATTTGTCCCTGAGGTTTAAAAGTTCTTTACTGTGCAGAGAAAGATTGACACTGTCACTCCTAGGAGCAAAAAGAAGTGATGGCATATAACCACCTGATTTCCTGGACGACGTAGAACCCTCATCAACAAGTGGAATTGGCAGTTGATTATCTTCAGAAGATACACGAGTAATATTAACATCAGTCTCTCCCGAAATTGAAAAATCAAGCACGGTTGAAGCTTCAAGAGTCCCACCAGAAAGACCAAGTTGAAGGATTGAATCACCGTCAGAAGCAAATCCCTGAGATAATGCAGTGGTTGATCCTCCATTCTTTGGGGGTCCAAAATTGTAATAATCATCGCAGTATGCACTCGGTGTTGGGCCCAATCCAAGTACCAACTTACAGCCGTCATCGGGAGCACTGGAACAGTTGACCCTAAAATTGCTTTGTCTACACCTATACCTGGGTGTGTTGCTTCCACCGGAGCCAGGGCTATTCAAGCATAGAGCAGTATCACCAAAGTGGTCATTTTTTGTGAACTGACCATCATGAGAAAATAGTATACTCTTCTTGTTCAAATCCATTTTCTCAAAACTGGGCGCTAAGAGACACGAGTAACAGATCACTCTTTACCACATACAATTACCAAGTCGACACAATGGAAATAAATGAAGTAGAAGCTAATGCGCAACCCCCAGCACCCCAATCAATAAAATCTCACTTTGAAAAAATCTGACTACGTTCCTTGGATAGAACCCCTTTATAAGAATAGTTAATATTGGCGTGCAGAGATCGTTGGAGCTTGTTGTGCTCCCTGCTGTAAAATCATTTAGCTTCATTAACCCTGAAGTAAGAGGAAACAGAAAACACAACTGAATTAATGAATAAACCCAACTGATGGTAATGATATAAACTGGAAAGATAAAACAATGTCATGCAAATCCACTGCAGGAATTTAGTTCTAAAAGAAAAAAAAAAACAAAGGAAAATATTATAGGTTATGGCCAACGTCAATTCAAGAGGAAGAAACAAAGTTTTCAGAAAATCCAATATGACACACTCTGATAATATGTGACAGGATAATAAGTAGAAGCAAGAGAATATGAATCTAACTGAAGTGCAGAATTTGACAAACAGTATCTAGTTTTCCATGTATTAGCCAAAAGAATGAAAAATTTGGAGAAACTCAAAATTGGAAAATGCATTGAGCTTGGAAAGAATTTGAACGACAAAAGTTTTCTGCAAACCAGCAAACTAAGTATAAAAAATTTGGAAACATCCAATCTAAAATGCCAATACAAATAAATTTTCCAAAAAATAAGAAACTAAATTCCCGATATAAACTCACAACTTGTAACCCTGAACCCATGATCCAAAGGTGCAGCAGCAACAGGAGATCGCACAACTCAATAACATAAATTTGACATTTATAACCCAATACTTATAAAGCATAGATGAGTTAACTGTTGTTAAATTTTTCGCCATGATGCAACAGAGTTTGACAAGAACAAAGCACTTCCAAGCCCTGACAACTGTATCGGGTTTGTTTTGATTTGCCTAAGGAAAGACAGCAACCTTCAAAAAAGAACAGAAAAATAACTCAATGTCAATAATCTTAAACCCAAAACACCAAAGTTTAAACTAAACAAGTAGCAGATCAAGGTTTTTCTAGAGTTCCCTGGCAACCATAGGATTTCGACAAAATCAGAGCATCTTCTCAGTACCTACTCGTTGTCACTCCAGAGACACAATCCCCATACTCAGTGGTTACGCAACCTCAAACATAATTAAATTTTCATACGGATACAAGTTCTATTCAATTTTTATCTGTACTATGAATTCATCCTTTGGAACAACTAAACATTGACTTCAATTCAATTCTAATAACTCTTAACTGATACTTATTTGGTATCATATTAATCGTTGGTATTTCTCCAATTTCTCATGTTAGCGAGCACCAATTCCAGCAACAGCAACAAACAACGATAACAACAACAAAGCCTTATCCCACTAAGTGAGTTCGGTTGTATGAATCCTAGAACGCTACTGCATTTGGTTTTGGGCCAAGTCATCCTTTAGCTCCAAATACTATGCCTAGCGAGTATCAATTCTAGATGCAATATATTTCTTTTAGTACATTTCATTCAAACTTTCCAGGCTCTATTCCGATCGAGTTGAATTCTTTAAATTGAATTCCCGGCTCTAGTTGTTACTTGTTTGAAATCACTTCCATTCAATATCTTAGTCAACATCCATAATATAATTTCAACATCCAAATATCTTACCTAATTCAGATTTATTACTCTCCTTCCTTCACAAAACTAGACGTACAAACTAGCAAATCCTTAACACAAATTAAAAGATCTACAACAAAAATTAATTTAGAAAAATACCCATTAAGTCAAACACACAGAAATTAACTCCATAATCTCCCAAACCATCAAATAAACAAAACAGATGGTAACTATATGATCATCCATCAATTACTCAAAACCAAAACCCAATTTTCTACAGTGAAAAAAATTGAAAGAAACGCAGGGAGATGAAGAAATACATGAGCAATTCAGCAGTAGGAGGCAGATGTAATTACCTTGGTGACAAATTCAAAGGAAATTTGGAGAGAAATGGCGCATCTGGGCAGCTGCGGGAGAAGATGCATCCCAATTTTTCTTCCAACTAAAAAAATAAAATATGAAACAACCAGAGTGCCAATTGCAATTAGGTATTTTCAAATAGTGTCGGCACTATTATTTTATTTTATTTATTTATTTATTCAGACGGCTCTCCAGTTCTGTATTTTTCTTCATTTCCTATATTTTAATTTATTTTGTAATTTTATTTACTTGGTGAAATACCAGAAATAGCCTTTAGGGTCACAACCGTCGGGACTCGGGAGCGTGGCGCTTCCTAATTGCCCGATTGGGACGACCCATATACTTTTCCTTGAAAACGAGGGCTCCTGAAAAGTCAACATTGCCCTCGCCCCTCGCCCACAACCAAGTAGTGTGGCTTTTCGCCAGTAGTTTTGGGCAAAACCATGTCGCTGTTCCTACTAAAGTTGGAGAGATTTTTTTCGTCTAGTGTATAATACTACAGTAAGTATCATAATATAAATGAAAAGAGCAAATTTTACAAAAATATAATGGATTATGGGAGTGTGTGACTTAATGGTGAAGGTGACGGCTAGATCAATAGGAGGCAAGCTCAGGCAGTAGTCCAGGTTTGCGGAAGGAATGACGCGGCATCATTTCAACTTAGGATTTGGACTGGAGCGGCTTGGCTTCTTGGCTCAGCTTGGCGGCATGCCTCGTGGTAAATGTTTCATGCAATCAAGTCTGAAAACAAATCAAAACTTGAATTCATGTCTTAGAAGTGACATCAATTGCAATGATGAAAATTGTGAACGAGTTTGTAACAAAATAATCTAATGAGAGAGTGGAGTGTTATGGCATAGAGAGAAAAGAGAGTTATAGGGGAAATACTTTATCGTAAACATAATGAACTTACTTCTCATACAAGTAAGAAAGTCTAATATCTTATCGATTATATAAAAAACTTAAATACAGTATATTTGAATTTATATAATCACACAAATACTTTTTTTAGTATATTGACATTTTTACACTAAATGTCACAAAATGGACAGCCTAGCTTGATATCGAATTCGTCATCCAGAGATTTGAACATAAGACCTTTTATTTCTAAGTGAAAAAAAAGAATCATCAAATTGTAGTACTGAATGGCTAATCACACAAATACTTTAATTCTAATCACAACAATCGTCCATAGGTTCCACTCTGTAAATGTATTTTGACAAAATTGTCCCTCGATTTGGTTAAACGAATGAGATTTAATTGAGCGTTTTCTGGTGGCTTCATTGCCAGTTTGCTGCAGACGTCCTCAACTGCAATTCGTGGAATCTAACAACATTCACACGCGTCGTCATCCTATTGGCCAGCACTTCCCATAATAGTTCAGTTCCCTATGCTGATTCGATCCCAACTACGTTGGTTTCATTGGAAAGTGTGCAGCATTTAGGGCACGTGTGACACTCTGTGCTTTGTGTGGTTGTGCTTATGTTGTCTTGGCTTATTATTAACGAAAACTCAAATGTCACAAATAGACCGTCACGTGACTTCATATGTTAGCAAAATAAGGTTATGTAGTTAAAAATTCATGCGTTTTTATTTTATTACTATTAGACGCCATATTAACGGTGTATTAGTGTTGTGTAAAAATAATTTGCATTGCGTGGGTACACTTCTACAATAACTTCTCGTGCTAGTAATACAAGGACATGTGTAAATTTCTCTTTTAATGTTTATGTATGGATAATGCTTGAATTTCCCATTTGGGGTATGGGCTCATTTTCACACTTGAAAATAATGTAACTTCATCCTAGAAAATTTATAATTGGAAGCCGCTCAACTTTTTAATCTTCATTTAAATATCGTCCTTACAAAAAATCTTTCGAGTTCGAGATTGTTAAGTTATCCAAATGTATCAGATAAATCAACTGCTCATTATTAATAGCTATTTGGTACATACAACGTTGATTCAATTGATACATTTACATGACTAAATGATCTCAGATTAAAATGAGTATTAGTAGGGATCTTTTCACTTTTTTTGAAAACTAAAATCTTATTTAGTAACAACAACTTTGGCACGGAGTTTTTAAAATTTGGCACTAATTTTTCATATTTTGGTTTTAGTTTTTTTTTTTTTTAAATAGTTACCAAACAATATTTCAATACTAAGTTTTCAAAAAAGTAAAAATTGAAAATAAAATGATTATCAAACGATCACTAAGTTCTTGAAGCAAACATTGCATAGCTCCGTGTCACATTATTAGAATTAGTATTATTTCTTCTTTTCTTTATCAGAAAAACAAGTTCATTGGTTGATACGGATCTGTTGACTTTCGACATAAGACAACTTGATCATTTCATTCACTAGTTTGTTTTCTATGCTAATCATGATTAGCAACTTAACCTTACCATTAGCAACTTAACCTTACCTGGGTTGTTCATCAGGTTGGATGTTTCCTTGTCATTTTCTGTTCCCAACCAACACCTTTGATTAATCAGAAATGACCACAAAATCAGGTTTATTATATGTTAGCATGCATTCATAGGATCGAGTGACATCTCATTAATAGTAAGTATATTGACATATGGTAGATCTAAGTTTTATATTTTCTTGGGTAATCTTGTGTCGCTTTAGGACACCCTAAATAGGCTAACTAAAATTTAAATTGAATAGCTTGTAACTGCATGAATCACATTATATTATAGTTTATGTAAATATAGGTTGTTACTTCAGGGATTGATGCAACGCTACGGAAGTTATAGATAAAAGAAAGTACGAATGGTTATCTTTGAATAGATTTTTCAAACACCATAGAATCGAGAAAAACTTTCAAATTTTGATTAATAATATGATAAGATGAACAAAATACAACTCTAAAAGTTGTTTAATAATCTTAACAAACCCTAGCACCAGATAGAAAAAATAAATAAACAAATAACAAGATATCCAAAAAGATGTTAAAATATTAAAATCTTGTTTTAGGCTAGTCAAACTGAAATTCAGCCAAATTCTGACTAGGCTTGTTGTCTAACACAAGACTTGTAGATCTCGTCGTTTTCTTCGAATCCATATATAATGGTACCAAAACTGACAAGCCAAACAAAAGGTACGTTAATCTGAACAACCTGAAAAGTTCAAAACACTTACTTCCGAATATGCTAGCAGCAAATAACTTTTTAATCCATAAATTACCAATTCTCCAATCACTTTTCTTGATTAAAAGTTGCTTCCTTCTTTTAATTTTTCCTCATCTAAAGCACCAATTTTATTCTACATCATGATTACAACTTAATACTAATCGATTAAAGACACAAAGATAAATAAATAAATAAATAAAACGTAAGAAATTAATAACATGACAATAGACGGTAAGAATCATCAACATAGTCGAGTGACGAACATGGAAAAGTTAGCAAATGAATTTTGAAAATTAACAAGGCAACAAGAACAAAATCGAAACTAAATAAACAAGGAAAGATAAGCAATAAGCACTAGGGTTTCATATGCCACCACCAAGCTTCATACTCAAATCTTAGAGGCAAGTATCGAATTCTAGATTTAGTCACATATACAGACACTACGTACACAAGTTCAAGTACTTATAACATGCAACTAATCCCTGATCCATAAAATTTAATAAAGTAGAAATTCATTAAGAGTGTAAAATGTAATTAGCCCAAAAATCTAATTTTAAGGATGGAATAAATGAATGACTTTTCACAAGTTAAATTTAATATGTATCTCATTAAAATAGTTCTCTGTAAAGTGTAGAGAAAATAAATAAAAGGACAGTAAGAGCTCGTTTGGTATGTAAAGCTAGACCGTAATAGATAATTTCCTTATTTCAAGGCATATTGAAGGTAAACCTGAATGATTTTTCATTTACATGGGATTAGAAAAGGCTTATGCATGAAAGGAACTCATGCCTTTTAATCTTACGATTTTGGAAAGGATTGAGACAAATAAATTTTCTTCATGAGTAATCCATATTCTACCCTTTAATTAGACATAATGTTTTCATTTCTCCACTCAACATCTCCTTTAAGTTAGAGAAGTCTCATTCCCAATTCAATCCTCATACCAAAAGAGGCCTAAAACTATTGGTTATTTGACCTAAGCCTAGTTAAGTGATGTGTGATGATCTTGTTAGATCCCCCTTATCCCCACACACCAACCAAACCACAATCTAAATTAAAATATCAAAAGCAAGATCCTATTTGAGTAGCAAGCCCAACTTTAAGTGACAGGCCTTGTGACATTGGCTGGGATCTAATGTATTAACTGCTCTACATTTAATAATACGTAGCATTGTAGCGGAACTCTAATTTTTTTTTGCGAATTTGTTCTTATCCAAAGAAATATTGCAAGGCCAAGAAAAATAATTGAAGATAAACCCAATACTTGATTTCATTTTTCAAATTAGTAATTCTTTGATTTTGAACAGGGTTTGAGAGAATTTTGACAACTCTCCCAACTTATTCATTGCTCAAAATTTTCCATTCCGCTATCTCTATCTCTCCTCACGGAAAATGATTGAGAAGACACTGAAAAGAATTACAGCAGCAGAGAGGAGTTGAAAACTTGTATCAAATCCTAACGCTGAAAGAGTGTTTCAAGCTTCCCACATGAAGCACATGCTCTCCCAAAGCAACCTTTCTGTTTCCAAGCTCATCGACCACACTCAGGTGCTTGCAAACATCCACGTTGAACTTAACCAATGCTTCTCTCCGAGCACTCACGAACACCTTCTCAAAACCCAACAAGTGCTTCTGCGGCGACTTGTGCACTGCCGGAGGACTCGAAAACAACATCACCGTATGACCTCCACTCATCCTTCCCATGTTCTTCACCCCCAAATGTATATCAAAAGCTAGGTTTTCGCATCTTTCTTCCACAACGTCAAGTGACTTGCAGCTTGACGAGTGACATACATGACCCTCTTCTAAGGGAATCGATACCAGCTTAGGCGCTCGAACTAGTTTGTGATTGAAGGCAGAGTAGCCTAGTCCATCTCCAAAGGAGTAAACGGTTTCACCAGTGTAAAATCTGTAAGTCCGGCCAGGGTAACCGTTCGAAGGATCCGGTCTCATGTTCATGTTTGTCATTGGAACCTTGTCTACATAAGATTGTGGATACCATGTCATAGGTAGTCTCCCGCCTGCAACAATTAATATCATATATGTCATTTAGCTAGTTACGATTAGGATATATAATTATATAACTATATATGAGCAGTGCAAATTTTGAAATATTAAGAAAATAAGGACTATAATTAGCTAGCTTACTTGGATTATATTGACCAAAAACTACATCAGCTACCGCAGCTCCACCAGCTTCGCCGGGGTAACCAACCCAAAGTATGCTTGTAATTTTAGTATCGTTTTTGGCAAATGTAATGTCGAACCCTCCTCCAGACATTATGACAAGGATTACTGGGCCTTTTGCTGCCTTTGCAACTTCTGTTACGAGGAGTGTTTGCTGTCCCGGAAGAAGCAGGTCAATCCTGTCAAGACTCTCTCTCTCAATCGATTGATCTGCACCCATGACAAGTATAGTTGCATCTGCTGAGGCTGCTATCTTGGTAGCATCATCTACCTGTGCAGTACCACAAGCCACATTGGCGCAGCCGGGAACATAATTCGTTGTAACTGAGGCACTTAGGCCTTGCAGAATAGTTGTGTACTTGCACGGCGTGCCTGCAAAATTGTAATTCAGAACAATAACTTAAAGGCAATGTAGTTGTAGTTTCGTTTGATACAAACTAGAAAATTAGTTCAATTTATCATGTATTGTGTACGTATAGGTACCTTCGTAGTTTCCGATCATTGTCTTTTGGACATTGGCATTGGGACCAATGACCGCCAAGGATTTGATGGCCGTGGGAGACAGAGGCAGTGATCCCGGACTGTTTTTTAGAAGTACTATCCCTTGCCTGGCGGTTTCACGGGCTAGCTCCTGGTTCTCTGAGGTACACACATCTTTTGGGCCAAGCTTTCCATAGGGTTTGTCCCTGGGATCACCATCAAAGAAGCCTAGACGCATCAAAGTAGCAAAATTGTTGGAGATGGCCCTGTCAATGTCGGCCTCCTTCACAAGTCCTGCTTGGACAGCACCTGGCGTGTATTGTCCGAGGAAAGATCCGCAGTTGAGATCCAACCCTGCCAATATAGCCTTAGCTGCAGCTTCCTCTGGTGTTTTTGTGTAGTGTTGCTGCTTGTAGTACACATCTATTGAATCACAATCCGTAACAATGTATCTGCACCAGTACCCAATCCAATCCAATGTTACTTATGCAACTTCAACTTCAACACCTATATATTCTCAACCATCCACAGTAACATTGACAATCATACAACGGAAATAATACGTACCCATTTAGTTTCCATTCGCCTCGGATAACTCCAGCAAGAAGGTCGGGGTCTGCACAGGTTGGTATCCCATTAACCTGGTTGTAAGAACACATGACACTCGCGACATTGCCATCGATAACACAACTTTTGAATGGCGGTTGAAATGTGTCGTCCAGATCTTGTTTCGTTACCTAACAATCTCAAGCAACACAAGATCAACTAGCGAGACGAAAACTTTGTGCAAATTAAATCAAGTACATTAGAATCGACACTCAAAAAAGTTGAGAAAATTCGGTTTTTTTACCACTGCATTAAAATGGTATCTGTCAACCCCTTTCCAATTGTCTACATCGTAGGCTGTATAATGTTTGCAGCATGCAGCAACCTTAAGCTTATTCTTGTCACCATCGTCGGTTTGTTGAAGGCCTCGAACATATCCGGATCCGTATTTACTCGAGAGCACCGGGTCTTCACCCGGAGTCTCCTGGCCTCTTCCCCATCTGGGGTCTCGAAATATGTTAATATTTGGTGACCAAAATGTCAGTCCTGCCAATCCCACATTGTACATTGCTCTGGCCTCCGTCGAAACCACCTGACCGTGCAGAAAACATCTGTTTAGGTAACATGTATGTATGGCATTGGTAATTGCACGAATACAAAATTAATCATATTAGCATATATCAAGTTTATCATTCTATGCATTAAAGTTCAAGTGACTTACCATGTACATATATATACGTATATCATCTTCTTAGTAGGGATCTCTTTTGCGATAGTAAAAACAGAATAGGTATATGATCACCGTATGAATGATGTATATACCATGTAAGACCTCTTTTACATTTCCCCTTTTACCCTCTTTTTTTTTTCTTTTTTTTTTCTTTTTTTTTCAGTAATATGATGGTCAATATACAGTAAATATATAATCTCTACGATGGTACCATCGTCCTATTTTTGTGATAGTTGAATGAGATCCTTACTAAGAAGGGTTGAAGGGTTTTAAGTACAGAATTTTCACTTTAGAGCTTAGGGTTAGTGATCTGGTTTATGGTTACCTTCAAAGAACTCGATCCTATGGATGCTATCCCTCAATTTTTACAATACCAGTAAATGAGTTGATCATTTCATACACCGACCAAACTCATGGATATTAGAAAAACATCTGTATAATGGAACCAAATGCAACCAGACAATTCCTTGTGTCAAAAAAGTAAAAAAGTGTGACACATTCAAACAAAATGGTCAATGTGCAATTATTTCAATATATTATATAATACACACACACACACACACATACTTTGCTCAAATTTGGATCTATGCATCCGAATAATCTACTTTATCATTATGTATTATACAAAGTAATTAGTATACAAAAAAGTATGTGTATATTTATATTGTAACAAAAAAATGCGTGTATATATATATATATATATTCTCTTAATGATTGAGCTTGTTTTTCATTAAATTATGTTCATCATTTGTCCGCTCGTTTACTGTCCAAAACATGATATAATTTTTTAATTTTGTTTTATTATTTTTTGGGGAACGCTTTCCCTTTAAAAGATGTGATAAGTTATATATGCAGTAAGTAATCCATGTTCACAGGCAGTCGACCAGTACCAGTATCATCCATTCAACCCCCTTGTAGTACGTTTTCTTCATCTGCAAGCTGGATTCCCTTAAAAAGTATACTTACTTGGGGAACCTGTGACCGCAAAAATCAAACTTTCTCACCAACTCGGCAACTACTATTATTTTCCAAGGACTAACTCCCAAAATCAAGGTCAAATCTCTCATGTTCATGAAGCAGTAAAAGCAGATGATATTTATCAAACTAACCTCCTCAATTTTTGTTCAATTTGGAACTAATCTCTAACAACTAATCTCCAACTACGGTCCAATCGCAGATTCTTTTTCAACAGAAAAAATTTGGTGCGATATTTGACTACTTGACTAGGAAACCTCTTACGCCAAGTGCGACCGGTATCTAATTGGGTGAACCGAAACAAAGAGAGAGTACTTATGTTTGTGAAAGGTACCTACGGATGCTGTTATCGGGCAGCCCTACCACTAACAATTTTTCTCCTATTTCATTATATAAAAGGAAAACCACCGACGGATGCTTCTTTGTTCAACAGCTGTAAAAGCATTTTTCGGATACAAAGTATGTGTACAACATTACGTACATATTTCTGTCACAATTTATTAGCGGGTTTAAGCAATTTGACATTTAGTTTAGACGCATCCACTCAACCATAACAAGAGACAAACTAATAAATACACTAATCTAATTAGTAATGATTATGGATGATGGTGAGGATGACAGTGACACAAATGGCAGTGAAAGATTCAAGACGTAAAACAAAATTCATGATTAATCGATTGAACTTTGATCAAGTGCCGGAAAATTGCTAATTAGTTATTTTTTAGCCACCAATAACCGTGTGCATCAAATTTGAATGAAAATTATATCCAAAGCAAACGAAAAATGATGCAAATAATTAGCAATGTTTTGCATGGCACGAATATAATTTGACAGAATGAAGGTGAAAGAGATGGAAGTTATTAAATAATTTGACAGAATGAAGGTGAAAGAGATGAAGTTATTAAGTAGTGTCATTTGCGTGCTTACCCTGCCAATGGCTTCAAAGAGAGAAGTATTGAAAGAAGCGGCAGTGAGGATGACCTGAGGGAAGCTGGTAGCTCCGGGAACGAGACTCGAAAACTTGGTGCCGGGGCCGACGTATGAGACGCCGTGTAATGCTTCCGACCACCACTCGTATTTGGGAATTCCAAGCCTGCTCACACTCCCTGCATTGTTCACCAAAAACCCGATTTTCTCCGGCAATGTCAGCCTCTTCACCAAGTCCGCCACTCTCGCATCGACCCCCAAGGACGTGTCGCAGAAGGCGAAGCTCGATAGGGTTGCGTTGCTAGCGACATCGCAAGCAAAAACCGGCGACGATTGGCCTAAAACGCCCTTAAAATTTGGCGAAAAGAATAACAAGTATTGAAACAAAAAGGAGCAGAGGAAAACAGAGAACCAAATGATAGAGGAAGCCATTGTTTGTAATTGTGAAAGGAGGGATGGGGTGGCTTCTTTAAACAAGTTCCTAAAGAAGCAAAAGGGTTGTTATTGTTGCCTTAATGCATTTCCTCCACGCCTATGCCTTTTATGCCTCCTATGCCCAATACCTCATGGGCTTATGGGTTCGTTCTAGCAGGTTGTTACACACACATGTGTGTGTGTGTATATATAATGATATAATAAAAAGAATATATTGTGGGTTATTTTAAATAATTAGAATTTAGAAAGTAGGTAAGCAATGGGAAGAAAAGGAAAGTACAAGTAAATAAAACCACGTTGTTTTTTAGCAGCCCGTGAAGGGCAATTGGGAGGACTAATAGCAGCTTCCATTAAATGGAATGGTGCATGACATGCTGGCAGTGGCAGGAAGCAAAATTTGCCATTTGAGAGAATCTAGTGCCATGTTTTGGTGCTGGCTAGGCTGGTATTTACTATTTGGGACTTGGTAGGGCGGGTTTATACGAGTCCGTGAAGGATTTCCCCTTTTCTATCTGTTCGGGATTGGGTCTTCTGCTTCTGCGTTTTGGGAGTGTATACTGTATAGCATATATCCCATGCATGCATGTGAATATGCGAGAGAGAGAGAGAGAGAAAGTCATAGGATAGGACTAGTAGGAGGATAATAGGACATATGGTTTGATGCTTACGTTGTATAAAGTAGTGCTGCAGGTTAATTTGAGCTCGTTGTTTGGGATTGAGAATTGGCCAATGGGGTCGGTTTTGGCATACTCGGTAACATACACTCACGTGAACCGGCCGGTGAGAGAGATTCTCCCGTTCATCATATTTCGGCTTTATACTAACCCAAGCCAACCCTAGGAAGGTAAGTCATGCACTTGATACAGCCCTTCAAATCACAATACTCAATGTGCTGCCTCTCAATCTTTTCATCCATCGAATAGGACGTTTTAGGGTCTTTTTAAGAATTTTAGGATTATGTTATGGTGATGATATTTTTCTTTACTTGTAAGTGATCTTGTGAGTGACGAGTTTGATACTAATTTATTCTTTATATATAGTGTAAACATATTGCTATATCACAAAGCCCAACGAATATGTAAGAACTTGCAAAACACCAAATATAAACAAATAATTATAAAACCACACGTAGAGAAGGTGGGACAGACTTGTAAGCTCCGAACCCACAAAAATTTGACTGTAGAGGAGAGAGTATAGCTCTAAATTGGCTAATTGGTCATCAACAACATTCCTTCTAGAAACATATATATGTGAGCAATGAAAAATCCTATGATGTAAAAGAGAGAATTTGTCTAGTGAGTCTGAAGAGACCAAGGGTTTAGGGCTTAGAGAGACTCGCTAACAGCCCACTATCAACCACATTCTCTCTTTAGAGTAGAGAGACCCGCAAACCACCTACTATTAATTACACTGATATTGTACCTCAACCTGCTTCTTAATTATCACATGCATAATAGGGCAGCTGTGAAAAACTTTGAGCGGCATCTGTCGTCCAAGAATGAGGGGTGATTTTTGTGTTTCTTGTAATTTGTGTGCATGAGAAAATACTTTGATGAGGAAGCTCTAAGTTTGTTAGAGGCAACTCAGCAATGCTTCTTTGCCAGTGATTGGAAGATCCTCAAAGGGTACCTCGTGGTACCTGTAGGTAGTTTCATAGGTTGCGTGGTATAATTTTTGTGGGTGTTATTTTTCATGTTGATTGGACGTGAGTCCTCTATGGTTAAGAAATTGTATCGTATCTTTAATGAGTTTTTAATTGTGAAATCGTAGTGTTTTGTTAATGTGTGTGGGTTCTTGATTATGTTTGACATGAATGTGCACTCTACGTTCTTGATCCTTCTTAATAAAATTTCGGTTGGCTTCAATGTAATTAAAAATGAAACAACTCAATGTAATTCACATTTAACTTTGTCAATTGTTCGATATCCCATTCGTAAATTATTCAGCACAATTCTCATTGGTGAGCAACAGTTGGTTTCAAAGCATTTTCTCCTCCAATATGGCTCCATGCTACAAGCTAAAAAGTGCAGTGCACTATAATATTGGACCAATTTTTTTGTAAAAGAATATTAGTTGCAATCATCGAGCGGCAATTATATAATCAACCATTTGTAGGCATCCCCACATTTGCATTATCCATCTACGCGTGGAGTCTACTTACTCCTTATAATTCCTAAAAGAAACAACTAAGTATTATCGAGTGAGGCAGGCAATTTGGTTTCTGTTAAATTTATTTGATTAGTTTACGCGTACTTTAAGAAAATATATGCAGTATTTGGAGATAACGAAAAATTTGGTGCAAAATCGAGCGTAGTGACATTCTAGAATTCATACAACTGATCCCATTTGATAAAATAAAGCTTTGTTGATGTTGTATTAATTTACACGTACATTACAGATTGAATAACTGAGTATTAACCATATGTGTAATTGTATAAGTTCCAAATGCTTTTTGCTTGAGCTAGATGTGCATGTATATGGACATTCGGTACAGAACCTCGTGACTTTGAACTTTGTCTTGTGGCTTGAGGATATTTTGATGCCAGCCATGGATCCAGATGGATATTAACAAGTATATAGCTGCAGTGCAACTTCTTTTTCTTTTTATGCAAAAATTAATTTCATGTGCATAAAGAAAACAATTTAAACTACATGATTTTATGAATTTATATGATTTCAATGATTAAATCTTTAACTTGATTTTAGTGTTTAAAATATCGGTATCGGTGGAAATATCAATAAGCAAATTTATGGAAATATCAATGGATATATCATATGTCGATATTGATATCGATTATCTTCGATGGAAATGATAGAAATTTGCTCAAAAACATGGAAATTTAAAATTATTTTTTAGAGAATGTCATATTAAGCCACAACAGATGTATGAATCAAGAATTAATGATTAGATACTGTGTAAACAATAAGTATGTGATATGTGAGAAGAAAAACTTCCTTAGAATGACAAGTAATAAAATAAAGCATTTCACTAGAAATAATAAATTATACATAACTGAATTGAAATTTTCGTCATGAAAGCTGCACAAGTTTTATTGAAGTAAACTAATACCATAAAGAAAGAAATTAAAAAATAAAGAATGCATAGGCTCATGGATATTTCGTGCAAACTTTTTGCAAATTGTCTACAAACACTAGATATTTCTTGAAAATATTTAAAATATCGAGAATATTGACTGATTTTCGGAAATATAGTGGATATGGGGTGAAGTTTAGACTTCACCCCCTCTTTCCATATCGTTCCCTGAATTTTTGGATATTTCCTTCGAAAAATCGAGCATATCCAGGATATTTCAAACGCTGCTTGATTTACATTATGAAGTTGAAGTTTTAGGCACACCCTTATAAGTGAGATCTTTATTTTTTGTACTTTTAAAATAGGATTAAGTCTAGATACGTACCTAATCTTTAGGTGTGATTTCAAATTTGTCGTAATTTTTTAAAACATTTCAAATAATTACTTAATATTTTAAAAACTAGACATTTGTAAGGTCATCTGCTTTAGGTGATGACTTTAATTACTAACGGTAAGTGATGATATTTCTAGCATTAATTGACGAGGTGGACAAACACTAGAGTTGGTCTCTTCTAATTGTCGTCTTTGGAGCTCTAATTCCCCAAATTGACTCCTTTTAAAACGTTGTAAATAACTATCTAACGTTTTTAAAAATAGACATTTGTTAGGCTCACTAGTGTTAAGTGACGATGTGGACAATCATTTTTTATTTTTTTGAACAAACGATATTATCTACACTAAGGGAGAGGGGTGGGCTTATCCTCACAATTGGCTAGCAATAATGTGATTCAAATTCGCCTTCGGTAAGAATCAAACCTAAGACTTCTCACTTACAAGTGAAGAGGAATATCATTAGACCATAGTACTAAGTGGCAATGATGTGGACAATTATTAAAACGGGTTTTACTCTCAAGTTGTATATGGATCTTTGAATTTTCAAATCGACGCAGTTTAGTTATGCAAATTTATGACTTAAATTGGGTAGTTATTCGTACTTAACCCTTTAAAATATATATATAGTTAGTTTTTTCCAATGATGAGAATATTTTTGTAAAAGAACTTATTATGTGTCTGTTTTGTTTGTAAGATAATTTGACGTTCACTAGTCTAGACCCACTTCAAAATGTATTTCACGATCTGTTTTTAAACTATCAGTAAAAACCATCTTTAGAATAATTCATTCAAATCAAAAGCGACTGGTTATCTTACTATGATCATACGATGAACCAACACAATATTTTCAATACATGGTAAATTGGTTATGACAACAATCAATTTTTTATTTTGATCAACTTTTACAGAGATGATCCTTAAATGAAATTTTTTTAAAGATTTGAATTGCATAAGAAACGATTATTAGCACCGTATCAACTTACAAAGATGCATATATACCACTATTGATAAATCTCTAAGCTCTAGTTATTACATTCCAATTGAAAAAACATCTCTAGATATTATGTTACGGGACAAACACGGTAGAGCAGTTGATCAGAATGCAAGCTGTCCCAGCTGAAGCCTACTTTACTCTCCGAGTAATCATTAATAAAAGAACCTTAATTATATGAAGAAAGTGGCACCCGCATGCAGTTAAGAAGATCATATACAAACATAACGTGCACGTGACCACGTCGGTGTCAATTGGCCGTGATTAGATTGTCACTTGGTTTTCGACCAAACAAATAAAAAGGACATTCTCATTTGGATGAAATCTTATCTGTTCTATTTCTTACATCCAACTTTGTTGATTCCTTTGGACAGTCTGAAATACATACCGAGGATAATAGTACGAATATGACACAAACAAAAGTATTCTGTTAAGGATTCACGAACGATTCTCCTTTAATATAGAATTATGAAAATTCAGAGAATTAAGTAAAGTTCTCGTTTAAATTGATAATACGATGAAAGTAGACTGAATACAGCCCTAACAGTTGAATATAAAGTCATTGGGAAAACCCTAGCTGCAAAAGAAATTAAAAAGGGAAATTAAAAAATTACTCAAGCACCTAATAAACTTAAGGAAAACTAATGAAAATGGTTTAAAAAGTTTTAGTTTTAATAAAACACCATGTTATAAGTTTTGTTTAATGATTAGTACAAGGCCCATATTAAAGCAATACAACTAAAAATTGCCCAACTATAATAAATTATGATTTGTCGATTTTATCCCTAATTTTTTTAGGTTGAGTTCCAGATTTTCATCGTTAATGGAGTTCATCGTTGTTTTGCAGACATTCTTCTTTTTCTTTGAAACAAAAATATAGATCCTCATACTATTTAATTTATGTTTTGTATTATTTCGTTGAAATGTGATTGTCGTTATTATTCATAGTGGATTTGAGGTAATGTTTTTCAATTTTCTTCATAAGTGGAGTTCATCGTTTGTTTCTCCAGAAAATAAATTTGAGATATGCATGTTATTCAATAACAACGACGGGTCATTGTCTCTGGACTATAAAAATAAATTGTTTCTGGATTTTAAGTAACATTGTTTATGGAATCTAAGCCACTGTTTCCAGAGACGGTGTTAGTTTTTCCAAAGACAGTGTTAATTTTTCCAAAGACTGTTAGTTTTTCCTGAGATAGTGTTAGGTTTTTCTGGAGACAGTGTTAGTTTTTGCAGAGATAATATTAGTTTTTCTAGAAACAGTTACAGATTCAAAACATGACGGGTCGCATTGTTTT
The DNA here is from genome assembly GCF_041283825.1 of Pyrus communis. NCBI lineage: Eukaryota > Viridiplantae > Streptophyta > Magnoliopsida > Rosales > Rosaceae > Pyrus > Pyrus communis. The sequence continues at coordinate 1,930,608 of NC_142572.1, forward strand.
CTAAAAAAAGTGGCAAAAAAATCATACTATTTCCTAGAAATGTTTAACATTAACAGTGTTATGAAAGTTGAACGCCATAGTTGAAGTCACTTTTCTCTCTCTTTCTCGTCTACTTTTTCTATTTTCTTTTTCTTTTCTAGATTTTGTAATTGGGGAAGGTGGTTCTATCACAGGTAGAGATATATTTTTTTTTCTAGTTTTATGGAGAAATGGGTGCAAGGAATTGGAATTTTATGTTTTTTCCTGTTCCATGGAAAATGGATTCAGTTTGAGTGTCCTCCTCCTTGATTCAATTGCACAGCTCTTTTCTTGTTCGTTTCTTTTTAATCGTACTTTTGGAGATTGGATTCAATAATTTGGGATTTTTTTTTCTTCTCAAAGTCTGGTTATTCTTCAAATCTGAATCTAATTTGGACAAGGAAATTCAAAAACTGATATATGCATCGAGAATGAAGGAAGAAAAACCCAGAAAACGAAACGTTGATCGACGCTCTACTTGGAGTTGACGTGAGTTTTCTCCTTCATGAGAACAAACAAGTTTCAGACCTGCGCCTCCTTGTTGAGGTAATTTTGGAAACTTATTTTTGTTTCTGTTGGGCTCTGTAATTCAGCCCATGTAAAATTGGTGGCCTCTGTCTTTATGGTTAATTTTGAGATACTTTTGATTAAAGAAAACTATAGGATGATTTTTTGTTAAAATAATCTTGATCTAAGCCCTTTTCATTAAAGCTCCCATAAACTTAAAGGCTGTTTGTGACCTCTAAAGACAATGTTAAAACGTCAAAAAGCGTCTTATGTAGACTATTGACCGCAAGTCTTCGTCGCTCGCCGTTGGAATCACGTTTTCCAGCCCCTCGCCAGAAGATTAATGCAAATTATATATATATATATATATATATATATATATGCAGTATTTAATTATTGGTGGCAATTTTTTACAATTTAAAAAGGGGACCAAGTGATTTATTAGTTTTTGTATTCTTGTTAAATGCCTGAGGATAATTCGTGGTCAAGATTATTTCTGGCTGTCGAGGTCCCGTAATCGCTTAATTAACATGAAGAAGATGATAATTAGCTTTATACTATTTGGTGCCGTTGAATGAGTACAAATCCTTTATGGATTTACAAACACTGAACCTAAGAATCAAATGATCCGAACTGTTAAAATTTGATTCAACAATTACAATTATTATAACTTTAGAGAAGCTCTCTGTTTGTAATTTTTAGATCAAATTTCAACGATACAGATCATTTGATCCTTAGACTCAATTTTTTTAAATCTGAAAAGGATCTGTACTCCTGTTGAATATATTAAAACAATAAGCATGTATGTATTTTGATACGATCAAAATCATAAAGCAGCAATCAATCAATCAATCAATCAATACAATATATAAAAGTTGGAAAAAAACAGTATTCATAATTCCAAATATAATGAGTCTCTATATGCATGTTTATCGAGAACAAAATATAGTTGTAGATAGATAAGCTTTCGTAGGATATTCATATGACCATACGTATTTCGTTTATTAATTTTCTTCTTTATTGTCGTCTAGGTTAAACTTTGACATACTCAAAATTAGGATCCGTTTATAGGATCCTCGTTGTAATTTCATTTCAATGTTGAAAAATAAAAAAGTTTAAATTATTTTAAAATGTTGTTACTAGTGTGCCTGAAATACAATTCGATGCACAAAGTGTCATAATACAAGTGTTTGGATACTTAATAAAAAAATCCAACCACTTATATCATGGTAGTTGATGTATTTGACCGTGTTTTCGACATATTGAAAAATCTCTCTCGATTTATAAGTAGTTATGCTATTCCTATATGTTGTCAAATGATCACAAGCTACTGATAATTAAAGAGTAAATTGGAAGCCAATTAATGAAAAAATGACGGCAGGCATATTATTCATCATACATGATGGCCTTTTCCTTTGCTTTCCATTCACTCGAAGGCCGAAATGGAAGATCATTGCTTTTGGATACTTGAAGCTTTTTAAGTGGTTGGAAGGTCAGTTTCCATACCTTGGACTGTATATCAAGGTTTCTTTTTTTTCTTATCAATACCAGTTAAGGAGTATATTTTGAAGATAAAATGATATAAAATTGGTTAAGATGATTTAGAAACGTAAATTAAAGACGTATATATGTTTCGGTTAAAAAATACGATTTTGCGAGACGGGATCAAGACAAAAGGAGTGAACGAATACCTAGGAATACTTGAAAAGAGGTTTTAAGAAAATATATGGAGTACTTGAAGCTAATAGAAGACTTGATACAAAACTAAGCATGATGACGATCTAGGATCTATACAGCAACCTCACTTAGTGAGTTAAGACTTGATTGTTGTTGTAGCTTTTCTGCATTCGAATGTGTCAACCCCAAAAAATACTTCGAACTAAAACATATGCACTAAATGGAAGTGAAGTAACGAGTTTTGAGTAACGGTTTTGACACTTCCGATTCTTTGTGTCACTGCACTAAACTTGGTGCACTTAACTGTCAAATTAAACCGAGAGTATGAAAACAACTACTCACTAATTTAAGAAATTAGAGTTCTTGGAGATTTCTAACGATGTTGGCTTATGATTCCATTGTGAACTAGTTATACCCTCGTTCATAGAACAAGAACTGGCAAATACTCTTTTACAGTCAACGTCTCTCGCAACTACTATAAACATAACTCCTATAAAATCAACATGCACGGAATCTCGCATATGTACATATATAATTTGTTGATGTAAAAAATCAAGTTGATGTAAAAAATCAAGTTGATTTTGGAACAATGCAAAGTGTGAGGTTGCTTTGGTCACCTAGTTTATTCTGATGTTGATACGTGCCGCGTTATAATTGGTCTCCTAGTTGGACAGAAGCTCTTGTGCTTCGGCATGGGTGGTTCATCACAAATTCTTCAAGTGGGACTCTGAAGGTATAAAATTGACCGATGCTAGTTTTAGGATTGATGAAATATGATATTGTTGGGAGTTGTCCCACATCGGTGAGGTACAAGATTTGCTATGTGCTTATATGGTCTTAGGTTACTCTCCATATTGTCAATTGGTTTTATGGTGGAACCCCAATTTCATTATGGTATTAGAGCCAGGTTATCCTCATGTGAAGCCAAACGGCCACACGCGCTCTACGTCACCCAATTGTTGTCCACATGTAGGCTTGAAAATTCACCACATGTGCAAGGGCGTGTTGAGAGTTGTTCCACATCAGTGAGAGACAAGGTTTGCTATGTGTTTATATGGTCTTGGGCTACTCCCCATATTACCAATTGATTTTATGGTGGAACCCCAATTTTATCCTATACAAACATAATTCAATATGAATTCACGTGAATACATACGTAAGATATGCAAACATGAGGTGTATAAATTTTAAGGAAGACAATAATTTGCAATTATGTGTAGCTTCAAAGTAAAGGCATAAGAGAGAACGCTTAGGCATGAAATATCAAACATGAATGATGAATAGAGGTTTAAGGAGAGAGAATTAGAATCTATATAAGTAGCGGCTGCAGGCTGTTGCCTGCAAAGTACTATAGGGGGACTTGTCATTATTATCATTATTATCATTTTCGTTGGTGTCTTCCTTCCCAAAGTAAGTGTATGTCGGGGATTTGCTATTATTATCATTTTCATTGATCGTTCTGTCTTTACATAGAAGTTTTGGCATAGTTTCTTCGCTTGTATCTTTTTTATTTACTTTCATCTTTATCAATAAATTTGTGGAGTGATCCTCACCCTGAAGGTAGGTATCTTCACGTGACTATTACCAAAAAGCTAATTTCGTCTAATCTTTTTCTATTTGAAAAAAAAAAAAAAAAAAAAATGTGTAAGGGATCCGCGGTGTTGGATAAGACATGCTTATTGACTTGGCACCAAAAATTGTCCTACCACTTGCTCTAACCCTAGCTACTCAGAGAATCAGTGTGCATCATATCAACTTCTAGAATTTTTATTTGCTTTGTGCTCTATAATTTTAGGGTTAAGTGTATCACAAGTACGGTTGTTGAATCTCGATTGTGATATCATGCATGAATTGCCAGGTAATGTGAATGTAAACCGTGATCACAAAAATGGATATGGTAGAGGGGTGGTGGGCGGCGGAAGCGATCGCGATAGCGAGGGCATGGGCGGTGATGATAGCGACAATGGTGGCAGTATGATGGTGGTGACAATATTGGGGTGTGGTGGTTCAGGTGTAAGGATCACAATAGTGCTATGGGCAATGGTAGAGGCAGTGGTGGCAGTTATGATTGTGACGGCAGTGGTGTCGATTATCGTAGTGGTGGTCACGCTGGCGGCAACGATGGCAGTGGATATGGTGGTGGTGTTAGTGGTGGAAGTGATGGTGGTGGTGGTGGCGGGGTTGGTGATGATTGTGGTAGTGATGGTGGCAACAATGGTAGTGGTAATGACCGGGGGTGTTCATAAAAGGTTTTTTTTTATATACTTACAAGTTGTTTTTAAAAGTTGTTGTCTGAAGACCATTGTTTTTAAAATAAGCAAGATATTTTGTTTTTACCAAACACTTATTTAAAGCTTAACTTTAACTTTAAAATAAAGCAGCTGCTGATGAAAAAAATCAATACCAAACAGAGCCGTAATCATACAAAGATAATTTTAAAAGTAACTTTCCCCTTAAAACATTAAGTATATAGAATAAATAGACAATTATTTCGTGATGTTATTTACTTGACAATATGAACTAATTTCTGGATAGATAGGTACATAAATTATACGGAATGGGGTGCGCTTTTATGGCCCTTCCTAATTCCTGCTAGCACCATACAACTTCGTAATGCCAGTTGACCCTATAAAAATTACAACAACACCAACTCCGTTTTGTGATCTAAAAATTACATGAGACAAAAATAAAATCGAAAACAAAGAAGAAACATGTACACAAATGTGGTATCACTGAAATACAAAATGGACCTTCTCACGTCCTCGGAAGGCTTCTTACATGCATACGGGGACGGAACCAACGACCATATCATCTAGGACCGGACAACTCATCCGGAGGAATATGAGAAGTCGAGTCTATGATCCAATTACTATTTGCATGATGAATAGGGTTGAAATCTTGGCGGAACACCTCCTCTTTCTGCCACTCCTCCCATCTTTCAGCCAAACCATCGCCTTCAAGCATTCGGACAACCTCTGACATCTTGGGCCGATCCCCTGGGGTGCCTTGTGTGCATAGTAGAGCTACTTGGATCAGCTGCTCCACTTGATCCTCAACATAATTTCCATTTAGATCAGCATCAACAAGTGTTTCCAACCTCCGATCTTTCAGTAGTCCTTTGACCTAATGTTTTTCGTTAAAACAAAAAGGAAAATGTGAGGTAGTTCTACGATTTGAAACAAAAGGTGAGGGCACCTAGGAGAGTGAAAATGTGTTGTAATGTTCAAAATTTGAAGGGCCGCAGTTCTCTCCAGAAAATCAAAATGCTTACAATAATGTATCGTCATGCAAATATTGATATGATGCAAAGATAAGACAAATGAAAATAGAGAGAAAAGAAAGAAGCAAGGTGGCCAAATAGCGAGAATAAAGAGACGATGAGGAAATTAGGACCGACGCAAAACACATGCCAAATTCTTCAAGAAATCACAGTAAGGCCAATATATCGGCAAAAGAAGCAACAACAATAGTAACAATAATTCCTAAGATAATGTAATAAATTAGTCTCTTTAACAGTTTAAACCTTAGGCTGCTATAAATAAAGATAAATAAATCTTCACAGCTTAATCATAACACTAACTAATAAAAGGTAATTAAACCAAACTTATTTTCTAAACGCTAATTATAATTTTGTTTCTTCGATCCATGATTCTAACTGTTTTCTACATTTCGACCAAAAAAGGCAAGTGATTTTTACAGTAATCAAACAGGAACTTGCCAGCTGCATAAAGAGTAACAGGTTTTTAAAGTATCCTTACAAAGAACAAACGAAAATGATTACAGAAATGTTCCATGCAGAATGATTAAGAATGTCATAAGAGATTAGCGGTCTGAAATAAAATCATAAAGTGTGAAGACGCATCATTTTCAGCTAAAATAAATAGCAACACTGGTACTGGGAGATGCACCTAATTAACAGTATATTATATAACATTTCTTCATAACTTTGAGGTTTGAAACTTTGATAATTTCCAAGATTTGGACTTAGGGACACAAAATAAAGTGAAGCAAGAATATTGCTGAATTTCAACAACATAATGTCTTTTTGATAAAATAAGAAAGATATTATGGAATATAGAATGATAAAATATAATCAGAAGGTGGACCTAATGCAAATATTGTTGGGAAATAATCTTGCATATAAACAATAAATTAGCTACTTAAACAGACAGAAAGACAAAAATACATACCCAATCAAGTAACATGACATCATCGTCATTCGCAAGCCGAGCAAGATCAAAAGCCCTCTGCCCAGTGATGAGTTCAAGAAGCATGACTCCGTATCCAAAAACATCAGTTTTCTCGGAAGACTTTCCAGTTGAAAGGTACTCTGGTGCTATATGACCAATTGTGCCACGTACAGCTGTGGTAACATGTGTATCCTTGTAGTCCATGAGTTTAGCCAATCCAAAGTCTCCAACAACTGCTTCAAATTCCTCATCCAACAATATGTTTGCAGCTTTCACATCACGGTGAATAATTTTTGGATCACAGTGATCATGTAAATAAGCAAGGCCTCTTGCAGAACCCAATGCAATGCATTGTCTTTTTGGCCAATCAAGTGCAGGTTGTTCTTCTGGACGATCTACAATAATTTATCGACATAATTATGAAGTAGAATTTTAAATTACCGGCAACAGGTAGTTTCATTTTACACATATTATACCACCCATCCTACCCGAGAAAAGGTCACCTTGTTATCCTTTTCAAATTAAACAGAAATAAAATCAACATAAACGAGGTAACTTGAAGAAAAAAAGATCATTAAAAAAATTGAAGAAAAAAAGATCATTAAAAAAATATCTGTGTGATACTCCAAACCAAGTTGATCAGGTGTATAAAATTTTACTAATGTAATCCAAATAATTTTTAATGTCGTGAAACAAATATTTCATCAACGCAGCAAATAATTTAGAAGAGTACCTCTTAAACATGATGCCACACTTCCATTAACCATATAAGGATATACGAGCAGCCTTTCTGTTGGTGTCATGCAAAAACCACGCAGACGAAGCAGATTGCGGTGGACAGCCATGCTAATCATTTCAACTTCTGTTTGGAACTGTAGCTCCCCGCCTTGGGTTCTCTCCTCTTTAAGTCTTTTTACAGCAACCAGAGTTCCATCAGCTAAACGTCCTTTATAAACCTTACCAAATCCACCTCTACCAAGAATATTTTTGTTGCTAAAGGTATCCGTTGCAACTTGTAGCTCACGCAAAGAAAACCTTTTGAGCTGTCCTAAATGAACTTCTGGATCCTCCTCAGCTGCAAATACATTAGATGAGTGAAACCTACGTCCCATACTACAACACAATCAAGCTATATTACTCTTAATAGTTCACTAACCAGGTACATCAAAGAAATGATCCTGTGGTTTTCTTCGTCGCCAAAAAGCAAGTGCAATTGCAGGTGCAGCAAACAGCAAAGCGGCACCAGCAGCAACCCCTCCAGCAATAGCCCCAGTAGCAGTGGTGCCTAATATGATTCACCAGAGGTAAAAATGGAAGGGTTATTTGCGTAACATAAACCAGATTTAAATGAAAAATCTTTAAGAGTCAGATGCTCTCTCTCTCTCTCTCTCTCTCTCTCTCTCTCTCCCTCTCCCAGTAGCAGTGGTACTAATATGAATCACCAGAGTTAGAGTCAGATGCTCTCTCTCTCTCTCTCTCTCTCTCTCTCTCTCTGAAATAGTACAATACAAAATTAGGAGTATCCCCTCAGATCCGCAACCCATTCCTTTCCTGACTAGCATCTTCTTAGAATCTTTACAGCAGTGATTCCAACAATAATGTTATATTATGAAAAAAATTAACAGAAAAACACCCAAAAAATTAACTATCAATATCACAAGTGTATGTGAAACAAAATAGAGCCAGCTCTCAAAATAAATTTGAGTTAATATCACAAGAACAGAACGGTATTTGTAAAAACCTGGAGAACTTGGTGGGGGAGAAGGGGGAGGAGGTGGAGGGACTGCAAGTTGTTTCAGAAGAGGATTATTTTGAAAACTGCAAAATGAAGAATAGCAGTCAGTACCTCATTTAGATCATCAGCTGGGACGGCCACTGCAGGGAAAAGGTAAAGAAAAAGAATAAAGTTGCTTCAACAAACCTGATGGGAGTAAAAAGTGAAAAAGATCCATTGACAGGAATATCCCCTGTCAGATTGTTATTTGAAAGATCCCTGCATTCCATGGGAAAACTACATGTTATTTGGATTCTTTGATGGCAGATAAATTAGTAACTTTTCTCTCTACACACTTCTTATTGAGATGAAAGTACATGAAACTCACAGGACTTGCAATGATAGGATGTTAGTCAAAGTCAGGGGAATATTCCCCACCAAGGTGTTGTTGTTGAGACGCCTGTTTCATGGAACAGAAAGTGTTAAATCACAAATAATCGCAATGACAACAAATATTATATTTTCAATACATAATTATTCAAACAATAAGGGACGCAATTAATAAAATGTGAACGTAGTTTTGTGATAATTCATTTTCTTTTACCATTTTTCTAGTCGCCATAAACAACAGAAGAGTATGTGAGTTCTAAGTGTGCATAAAGTACATATGGACACAATAGACAAGAGAACAATGAGCTAGGAAACTTTCAATACATCCTACTAGATATGAGAGTTCACCCACTCTGGTTACAGAATTCCTTTCTATTTCCCCTAAAATATATTTCTGCAAATATTAGTCGACGGATTTTCCTCTTACTATAAATTTTATTGTTGTTGATATTAACATCCGCGTGTTAAGGGCCTTCACTGTTTAGGACTCACTCCTAGAAAAAGTCAAAACCTTTCCTGAACACACACATTCTAGCTCAGCACCTTACATAATATGGATCTCATAACTGTTACTGCTTGAAATACAAACGAATCATTCTCAAAATTTCTGGAAATTCAAGATGTGCTCTTTGTAACGTACACTCAGAATTCATCTAAATAAATAAATAAATCTCCTTAAAATTCCACATGAAGTTTCAGGGAAGCAAAAAAGAGAGCAAAATAGTTTACTTAGGGTAACCCTAAGAAGATGTTACAAGGGTGGCTCAAAAATTAAAAAGAAAACAATAATACTCTCCAATTAAATCTTAATGTTATACTTCCATTTGCACTATATATGAGTGCAATCAGATATATACACAAACCTTTTCGATAAGATTTTGAAAATGAAGAAGATGCGAAATGAGTGGCAAAAAAGCACTTTGGTGCCTATCAGCAAGAATAAGGGCGACATATAAAATTGCATGAGCTATACGGGTATTAAGTTAATGGGTCATACAATGAAGCTTAGGAGAGAGTAATTGAGCATCGACTGAAGCAAGAGACACGGGTCTCAGACAATTCGGGTTCATGCCAGGGCGCTCGACCATGGAGGCAATCTATCTCTTACGAAGATCGATGTGACGATATAGAGATATGCAAAAGGATTTGCAAATGGTCTTTATAGATTCGGAAAAACCGTATGATAGAGTCCCAAGAGAAATTCTTTGAAGGATTCCAGAGAAGAAATGAGTGCAAGTAGCATATATCCAAGCCATAAAGGATATGTATGATGGAGTAAGGATTGCAGTAAGAACTCATGAAGGACAAACTGAAAGCTTTCCCATATCCATAGGGTTACACTAAGGCTCAACTTTAAGTCCTTACCGTTTTGCATTGGTAATGGAAGCTCACGGGACATATTCAAGATGGTATCCCTTGATGTATGCTTTAAACAGATGATTTAGTGTTATAGATGAAACGCATGAGAGAGTAAATGCTAGACAAAGTATATGGTGTGCAATTGTATTGGGAAAGGGGGTCCAAATGGGATACGAGTAAGGATTGGAGATCAGGAAGTCCCAAAGAGTGAACGCCTTCATTTTCTTAGATCTATCTTGCAAAAGAACAGAGAATTGGATGGAGATCTCAACCATAGATTACAAGTTGAGTGGATGAAGGGGAAGAGTGCATCAAGCGTGTTGTGTGACCGTCATATGCCACTAAAGCTCAAGGGAAAATGTTACAAGAACGGCAATAAGGCCAACGATGCTTTATGGCACGAAATGCTAGGTGGTCAAGCATCAACACGTGCAAAAATGAGGGTAGCGGAGATGAAAATGCTTCACTGGATGTGTGGGCACACGAGCAAGGACAGGATTAAGAATGAGGATATCCAAGGTAAAATGGGAGTGGCTACAATTGAAGATAAGATTAAGAGAAAATCGGTTAAGGTGGTTTGGACATGTCAACCGAAGACCTACAGATGCTCTGGTTAAAAAAATGTGATTACGAGACAGAGACTCAGAGCAAAAGGAGTAGAGATGGAGACTTAGGAAGACTAGACTTGGAAAGAGACTTTAAGAAAAGACATGGAGTACTTGGAGCTCACGGAAGACTTGGCGCCAAACCAAGCGCAATGACGTTCTAGGATTCATACAGCCACAACCTCACCTAGTGGAATAAGGCTTTTGTTGTTGTTGTAATTTGATATATACACAGACTAGAAAAGTGTTAATCATAATAAATAGAAACTTCACAGTCTCACTTCATACTAAAACTTCATGAACATGATTACTAGCACAATTAATCTCTTTTGAGGCAGTCTTACCTCTATAGAGAATTCAGAAGCACAGCACTCGAAAATACTTAAAAGATTAATGAAGGGGCCTTTTCAAGGCTCGAGCTATTATATACCATGCAACCTGGGATTTCACAATTGTCACGGTAAAAGCTATGCAAAATTAAATTTTTCTTCCTTTCCTATTTTTTCTTTCCCTTTTAGGGTAGGGGATCTATAAAAGAGGAGAAAGAAAAGAAAGATATGTGGTATAACAGAAACGGGACGCTACAAATATAGGAGCTCCTGTTAGATCTTTAGAATTTTTAACATGGTGATTATAGCTTAATGCATCTTTGCATTAGAGTTCCAAATTCCGATCACCAAGCGAACTAGTCTCCCTTCTTGTGAATCTTGAAATCAGGGATCATACTATAAATTATATGCATCCGGCATAAGGAATATTTGCCTTCAAGGTTCCAGTTACATGTTTTCCTATATTTTGTTGACGTTTTGCATATTGTTCTATCACTTGTTTAATTGTGTTCCTTCTTCAAAATTGTTAAAACTCAAGCTATAGCCTATATGCCTTGACGTTAATATTGAGAGATCATAGTCAACCTAAGTAATATTTTGGGTTCAACCGAAATCCTATCGTGGACTTTTAAGGAAGAAAGTCACTCCAACGGAACAATTAAAACAGTAGATTAGCATATCGAATAAAAAAGAAAGACAAAGGATGGGGGTTCATACAGGAAACGTAGTTTTTCAAGGTTGCCAAGCGTCTCTGGAATGGTACCATGTAAATTGTTCAAGTAAAGATCCAAGCTCACCAAGTTTGACAAACCCCCAAGCTCTGGGGGAATGGTTCCAGTTATGTTATTACTGTAAAGTTCCCTGTCAAGAAAGAGTGTTTCGATATGTCAAATGAAGTAGGTGAATTCATTCAGCAGTGTATCAATACCAATTTCAATTCGAATGCATACTGATGGAACAGTTGGATAAGACACCAAAAAAAAAAAGCAGAGCGAAAAACACACTTACAAGTACTGCAACTTGGAAAGCACACCAAGCTGTGCCACCAGTTGACCAGAGAGATTGGCATTGCCCAGATCACTGGGTGGAGCAAAAATGTTAGAAATTTCGTGTAACGCAATGTTCGCTATTACAAGTGAACTGAACTGAATTGAATTGAACGGAATTGAATCGAAAAGGAGGTGTTCGCTGGGTTTGCTTACACTCGAGTAACGCTATTTTCGCTATTACAAGTGACGTGAAACCAGGTACAGGGATTGACGAGAGTCGGATCCCAACTCTGCAGAACATTGTTTGGATCAGCTAGATTGCTCTTCAAAGCATTCAATGCGTCACCTGTCAAATCCAACCAGTCATTCATTCATTCATTCATTCATTCATTAGTTCGTTCCAATTCCCGCAACCAAACACGCCCAAATTCACAGACACAGACGTACCTTCGACGTTGGCAGCAAGCTTCTGGAGGTGAAAGAAGCCAAACAGCAGAATCAGCCAAAAAGCAGAAGCAGAGGCGGAGGACGTCATCAGTGTTGGGTCCATTGGAGCTGAGCTCAGCTCATACACGAATCCCTAATTCCAATTCTAACAATTGGGGAAGCAGCTGGCGTTGACCGATCAAAATCTGGAGCATCTCTGCGTTGACCGGATTCCAGAAAATTCGGTGGCTTTTGCTTTTGCTTTGGCTGTTGATTAACTTGCAGATTGCGTTTGGCAAAGCATGCTTCTCACTTCTTACAGAGAGAACTTAGAGAGAGAGAGAGAGTGAAATCTCAGACCCTCAGTAGATTTGGAGAAGAAGGAAAGAAAAGTAAAAGGTTTGGGGGGAGAGTGGAGGAGCTGCGGGTGGAGGGCTCTCAGTCAAAGTCGCAGCCCACCACGTTGGAATTTCCTTTCTTCTTTACTTTGTATTTATTTTTTCTTCAAATTTCTAGTCCATGAAAACTAGCAATATTCTACGCTATGGGAAAGTGATAGGTTTAAATTTGAGATACGATTAGAGGTGAGAGGTATTAGATTTAAACCTCGTAGATGTCAATTCAATGACAAATTAAATTGCTTATTGTGTGGTTTAACCAAATTTTTCCTATTCTTAGTGTAAAAATATTGATGTATTAAAAAAAATTCGAGATACGATGAGTTAAAATAGAAAGACACTAATTATTAAGATGAAAGATTATTCAGCGTGTCGAGAACAAGTTTAATATTATGTGTTATAATATAAGTAATTGAATATTTAAAAAAAAAAATTAACTACTCATAATATAACATTTAATATACTGAACTGTGTTTTCAATACATTGAAAATTTTCTTTACAGTAACAATTCACGCATTCGAAATTTCCTTTCTTTTTTTGTTTATATTTATTTTTTCTTCATTTCCAATTACTATATTATTATTTTTTGGGTGAAAATTGTTCTTCAACCACGATCTGTCCCCCGGCCCCACCATATGCCCTTCTTGACTCGATGACATTCGACTGCACGCACAACATTATTCTTTTTTTTTTTTTGAACGCCAGCACAACATTATTCTTCACCTTGAGTAAACACGACGACGGAGTACAAGAATGGTTGGGAAATTGGAATATATATATTATAAATATGAGTAATGTTAGTAAAACTAATGTATAGATAAATTTTTGTAAATAAAATGGCATGAAAATTGATGGTTAAATTATTACTTAAGCGTTGATAAACGTGTTCAATTTTATTGATGACATATCATTTGGTTTACAAATTTTGTCTCCCTAGTATTACTCTATAAATATATGTTGCTTAAGTTGAAAGATCGACACGAGAATTATAGATAGGATAGTGTTATTCACTCACTCATTTTTACATCTCACACATCCTTGTTTATTTTTTGTCATTCATCTTTTTCAATTTCTTCGACCTGATGGCCGAAAATTGAGGCAGATATGTGAAAAGTAAAAGTGGGTGTGTGAATAACAGTACATTTATAGATACTATATTTTGATAGAATAGAAATTGTTCATACGATGTTTATCTAGAGGTGCGACTTGAGTTCGGTCAACTCGAATCAGCCCATGCCCAACTCAAATTCAAACCCAATCAAGCAAGTTAATATGAAGTAAAAAGACGCTCAAACTCTATTCCACTCAACCCATTCATTTATTAGGTTAGATTTGGGTTGAGTTCTTGCCTTCCCATGTCAACCCAAACCCAACCCGATTTCTAACCCGAATTTTCTCATGACATATCACACATCCCAATTGGTAATATATAAGCAAGGAACACATTTAGGGATGACAATAATTGAAGTTTGTTGTTGGTTTTCATTTGAACAATGAATCATAATGTTCATTTACATTTCTTTTGATTGAAATTTTGGTATTCCCTTGTTATTTTATTTCAATTTCACATTGTTGAAACATTAGAAGTGGTCCCCACACTATTTGGTTTAATTTTTTATGTGAATGATGTATAAAATTAAATTTCAACTGATAAAAAAATCCAACTCAATAGGTTTGATTTTTCTTCCAAAAATAAACCGAACCGACCGGAAAAGACAATTACCAGTGGATGAACCGTACTCAGTTGTTTGAGTCTGGGTTTGGTTTCTCTAAATAGCATGCGCGTGGGTTCGGTGTTTAATGGGTCTCTTCTTGTATTTCTAAAATCAATTAAAGCATTTTACTTTAATAACGAGTTCGATATCAATTTATCTTCTACCTAAATAAATATCGTTGTATTTAAGAAAGAAACTAATTTTAGTTTTAAAAATGACTGTTAATATTTAACCGTAACCACTAGCAATTGAAGTAGTTAAGTTTAGGAACAGTTTAGGAACGACGTCGAGTAAATGCCTAATTTAGAACATGTAAGATCGCATCTGAATAACAAGAAACCTCAAGCTCATTGAAATTTTAGCAAAGAAATTTATATGTTTTGAATTCTCGGCACAACGGAACAAGAACAAGATCGTGTCGACAACCCAGCCGCCTCTTCGGAGATGGCAACTCAAAATAGCACCAGAACAACAATCTTCCTATCTAAACTAGACAATTATCTTCCCATCTAAACTAGACATACAGAATGCCGCCTTGATCACACACACGTTTGCCAACTAAAAAACGTCGTATGCACAAAATAGCCCATACCCGACACGACAGCTTCACCGTTTTCCAGCGTTGATTCTTGGCTTGCCTTTAACCTCGGCTTCCTGCAGCCACAAAAAGGGTAACAATGCAGTTTGAGTATTTCCAGGCCTTCATCAACAAAATTACTGGAAACGTACGGTCAGAGACATACCTGGGGCACGTGGAGGTAAATGTAGTTCTTTGCGGTAGCAGGATTATGATTTTCAGCGCCCTTGCTCCAATCATAGCAAACCTAGAAACATACGTCGGAAAGGATCTTCAGTAAAATATTTAAAAATTATGAGAGTAAAATATAAGGAATTTGCGCAACCAGTTTTCGAGTCGAATTGGCTCTCAAGGATTAGAACCATAAACCAGCAGTCACTTGAATACAGAAAGACACAACTACAACGGCACAAGACCACAAATAACGATGGCAAGCCATGCAGTATAATCTCGACAGAAACAATAGTGAAAGACAAGCAAGTCTACAGAGCGAAAGGTTCATTGGAGGTATAATCAAAATTGCATGAAGGTTGTCATCATTGCAAGAAGTACAATAAAAATGCATACGCAAAGGTATTGCCTGAAGTTGCAGTGGATACAACCTACTTCTACCACTTTATACCAGTTGAAGAGCACAACTTCTATGGATGTATACAACTTCTATGGATGTATACAACTTCCAGACTCCATTCATTTCCGACCCAGATTTAAAAGAGGAAAACCAGAAAAGTATGAATGGTATTTTCCTTTTTCTAAACAAGTTGTACACCATGAGTCAGTCCCATGAAAGTTTGAACGACAAACCTCAGACACAGAACCCTCATATTAGTTGCAAAATCACAAAGAAAGAGACTTACTGCGTATGCAAATATGGAACCATCATTGTTGAAAGCACTGCAAGGTATAGGTTGACTGCACCTCGCCATTGCCTGAAAAAATCAGAAAACCCTCTATTAGACACTTGTACGCGTACAAAACAAATTATCAGTAACCAAATATATCACCAGATTAGCGGTAACTTGAACTGATCAGAACCCAACAGTCAAGATGCTCATAGTTTAAGCATAATACAAAAACAAAAGCAGTAGAAAATAGATGTGGAAGAAACCTTTAGTCTCTGTTTGCTATCCTTATCCCAAAAATTGAAAGAACCGTCAGAACCAGCGGTAGCAAATGTGTGATGGACCTGATCGAGGAACACAAAATAAGCTCTAATGTTTGACAAATAATAGAAAACCAAAAATGAAGCCTCAGAATTTATCCAACATCTCACTCAACAACCTAACAATAACCATAATGAACAGACTGAATGTTGTATAAACTAGTTGGATGGAAACTGTCAAATAATTAGGCATTCCAAATATTGATTCTGAAGTAAACTCATTCCTAAAAGAAGACAAATTCGAACATGAAGTAAGATTTAACTTGACCAAAGCTGCTATTCAGACAAAATAATCCAGTAAACATAGCTATGTAACTTTACAGATTCTCATACACTATGACAATCCAACAACCAATTTAATCCAGTACGTGATATAAAAGATAACTTCAAAACAAAAGAAAAATAGTAATTCAAGGTTTATTTAGAAACATTTTTGCTTTTTATCTTTCAGAATTGAAGAGAGTGAAAAGAAACAGGAAAAAGGAAAGAGCAAGATGAGACATTACAGAGGTGAAGAAGAATGCATGTAGCGAAAACCATAAACATTTCACTTCAAAATGTTTTGACTTTTGAGTTTCAAACTCTAATGTATTTATATCTCCTTCACCCCATCATCTCTCCTCTTAATGTCCTTTCCTTTTTCTTATCTATCTTAAATTTTAAAACAAGAATATAAACAACCTAAAATAAATACGTTGGACCCTCAATACACCGTCCAGACATGATTACAAACAAAGGAAAAAGATAAAGGAATCTTACAGGATGGAAGTTCAGAGAGTTGACTGAGTATATCTCATTGCCCTCTCTATGGCACTTGAAGGTAAAGTTTTTACCTTGTAGTCCATCATCCAGATGATGTACACCAACCCTCCCTTCAATAGAACCAACCTGGTCGGAGAATAATGTCAGAATCATAATTAATATAATTCAATAATTATTCAGACAAGATAAATAGGTTATGAAACAAAAGAATAAAAAGAGAGTATGACTGACCCTATGTCCTGTTCAATAATCACTATAGTTAAAACAGAAAGTACAATGGCAAATGGTAGAACTGATGGCAAAGTGGTATATCAGTTATGAGTCTTATGACCAATGATATCAACATCAAATTTTCAAAAAGGCTATAATACATTTGAGCAAATAAATTACACAATCTCCCCTGTGCTTTAGTGGAAGCACGAAAACACCCATCTCATAGTGAAAAATTATAGCACTATAATCCAAGTCAAAAAATTTTAAATTAACTTGTCAGCGCTCATAATTTTCATGGTTTCCGCCTCCCCTAGATAACTAAGAGAACAACCATACTTTCAGAGAGAAACCAAATAGAAAACTACAAGGACAAAAAAATAAGTAAAGAACAATTTTGAAGGGAAGATCAAATACTTACCAAGAATCCTTGCTGATCAGGAAATGCAGCAACACACCTTGTTTGATACTTTAGGGGTGAAACAATTCTCTTGAATTCTGTCTGTTGGTAATTGGAAATAATTGAAATCAGAAGCAAAAAATAGCATGTCAATGAAGGTGACCCAGTCAAATATTAGAATCTTTTAGATAACAAATCCCAAATCCATTGACTGGACTTGAAAACTTAAAAAAGAACAAGAAGCTTATCCTCAGGGTACCGCAAAAAATAATTAAAAGCCTAGACAAATGTTAATTTTGGAAACTAGGAGTCTAGGAGTAAACAAAGTTACTGAAGAACTAAGCTGCTTTAATTTGTCAATGTATTCTTGTTGCATCAAATTGATAAAAGAAATGCTATCTGATAACCCTTACATATAAAATGATACCTGTGGGTTTTGCAAGTTAAAAACAATCAGATTTCTGTCTGCAGTGCCAACAACCATTAGAGGGTATCTCACTGATAGAGTGTAGCAGCGCTCAGGTAGAGGTTGGGTATGGATTGGAGTTTGCTGCCTCAGATCCCAATACCTGAATATGGGTAGCAAAGGTCATACATTAAAAGAAGAAGAAAAAAACTTCTTTAAGAAATTAATTTTAACAAGAACCCCACTAAAATTTCTGGTATACAAATTCAGATAGCTCAAACTAGATAAAAACAACGGGTATGTTTAAATTACTTCAAAGTCTTGTCCCAGCTTCCTGTGACTAAGTAGTTCATCTCTGGGATCCATGCAATCTCTTTTATGGGTGCTTCATGCATGGCAACGGTCACTGGTTGGTTACCAGCCAAAGGCCACATCTTAACTTGCTTGTCGCACCCTCCAGAGAACACTGTTGATCCATCATCCTTCCAGGTTGAGCACAAAACCTATATAGATAGACATGCATCACTCCAAGTTATATCACAAAATTTCTACATTGATCTAATGTGGTCTCAAATTAAATGCACATGCTTGTGCATGTACAAACATATGTATTTATCGATAAATCTTTGAAATAGTGGTGATCCTTACTCTAAGGACTTTATCTTTTTAAATCAGATCGTATAATAACAGTACAAAAATTACTTGCTTAAAATCAACAACATATAACAATTGTAAAGCAATTGACCTTGACATCTTCATTGCAGAGACATGTCTCAGACGTCCCATAATTACAATTCCATAATTTGACCTTCTACACAGAGATTGCACTGTTTTTTACCTAAACAAAATTTTGAGTCCAATTGTAACCTTAAAAAAAATTTGCAACCAATGTATATCTCCCTGTTTTTTTATATTTAGTATCACATAAAACTACTCTTATCTCAATTCCTGAGTAATACATCTGGAAACAAACAGCAATACTTTTGTTTGTTTTGTATTCAACCAGAATAACCCTAAGTCACTATGAAGATCAGAAGTTAAGGATCATATCAGAGGGCCATGGCCAGATGTAAACTCCCCTAACTCTGCCAGTGGAGCAGACAAAAGTTCCAAGTTCGAATTCCACAAGTAAAGGCAGGCCATCTAGCATTTATAACCTCAACAGGTATTTCTAATTCATACCCTAGTTATAATTTAAAACTATAGTTGATACATTGTTGTGTACATATCCATAATTCCACAAGATGTTGGAATTCAAACTCGCGAAACAAAATAAGTTGACTACCGAACTAGTTTCATGTAATATGGAGAGAATGAGAGAGACGATACCGGTTGGTCATGCGATATGGATGCCTTGGGCACACTAGCAAGATTTTGTCCACTCTGGTGTATCTCCCAGCATCGTACCTAAACACGGGCATACCAGCAGTCATTACTTAATAGTTAATCCTACCAATAAACTGTTAGTTTGGTTGCAAAGATAAGACAAGAAATTGTAAAATTCAATCCAATGCCCAACGGTGTATCTACATAAGCAATAAGCATAAGCATAGTGTAGTCTGATGACAGAAATCCAATCAAATCCTATAGAAAAAAAACTTTCTCAGCAACCAAACAGAATGTAAGGCCACATACACACATACCTGGTTATCCCAGGAGGTGGCGACCAGAATGTTACTCTTGGGACTGAAGCTTAGGCTCGATATCGAGTCGTTCGGTGGAGGGGTGACCTAAAATATTAAAAATTAAAAGAAAAAGGAAACTAAATTAACGAAGAAAATCCAAAAAAATCAAAACAAAAAGCAAAATCGAAGAACAACTGCAGAATAACTGCAAGTGAATCGAATTCACCTCAAAGGACTTGTTCGGATTCGTATTCTGATTCGAAGCAGCCATGAAATTCGACATTGAACTCGCACTCAGAACTGTAAAGTGAAAATTGCATATCCAAATCTCAAAATTAAAAAAAAAATATTATTGTAAATAAAGAAATTAGCGAGCATTCATCAGAGAAGTACAACTGTAAAACCCTAACCCTAGAGAGAGAGATACCGTTAGCTGAAGGAGGAGAGAGGAGAGGAAACTGAGCGGAATATGTGAGAAGAAGACTGAGCCTTGAAACTTTGGTCCAAGAGGAAAAAGGAGATGAGTAATTATATATAAACACGGTCGTGGATTTTACGCACGGAGCTCTTCCACAAAGCTCATCGAATTAACTGATCCGAGCATTTGAAATTTTATTCAATAACTAAAAATTATTATAGTTTTTAAGAAGTCAAAACAGATGGACCATTGGATAAAATTTTAAAGGCTTGATCACTTGATCCGGAAAGGATCTCTTCTCCGCATGGCGTAGGTCTTCAGCACTCACAGATGTTATGGCGGTTGTATTTTCTTTTAATACTCATAGTGTATACGTATTTGTACGTAACACCCTTGTTTTTTTGTGACAAAAATGATATTTTTTAATTTCACAAAATATTTTTTTAATACACGCGTGACTTTCTCGCCTCACTTTGCATGTCAAAAGTCCGTCCCATTTTCTGTAAGTCAAACCTGCCTTATTTTGCGTGACATAGTTCACCTCGTTCTGCATGACCTGAGTCCGTCTCGTTTTGCATGCGTCGAGCCTGCCTAATCCTCATGTTTTTTGACAAAAAATGCAAAGTTTTTTATTTTCGCAAAATATTTTTCTTAAGCATTAAAGTTAAAACATTTTAAGGAATTTGGAAGCAATTTTACGGTTTATTGAGCAATAAATGTATATTTAGTAGAATATTTAAGCCGAAAACTACAAAAATAAGTGAAAAATATAGTAGTGAGGCCTAGAACATTGTCAAATGGAGTTCTTTGCACTCAAGAATCTCAACGGAAAGTCTCACCTTAATTTTCAAAACTTCACAGTGAGGCAAATGTGAAAATAAAAAAATTGAACGGTGATTTACAATGCGAATTTGCAAAACCAATTGAAAACTATGAGTGTTAATCCACGTTTTTTTTGTAAAAAAATGCAAATTTTTATTTTCTCGAAATATTTTTTGTAACACTAGGGAAATCTTTATAATGTATATGGAAGTGGATTTACAATTTATTGAGCAACAAGTATATATTTAGTAGAATATTTAAGCCTAAAAGGAATAAAATAAGTGAAAAATTTAGAGATGTTAGAATGTATAGTTAGTGTATATTTATTAACTTTTTTTTTTAACTAGAGATGTTAAAATCACCTATAGGTGCGGCTTAAACAAAAAAATAGCAAAATTTTGTTTTGTTAAATAGTCTTTCATCACTTTTGGTTGACAAAGAGGGTTCTATTAATATGTGGTTCAGATTTAGATAAAAGAAAAATTAGCAAAAAGAAAACAAAATTCAAATATCTTTAAATTTAGGTTTTAAATCATTGATTACAAGTGTTTAAATACGAATTATAATAGATTTTGTACGGAAAAATATATTTTGAAGAACATGAATACAATAGTTTGTCGTAGTGGTAAGAGAAAGAAAAGAAAAATTAACAAAAATTTAAGGCATTTTTGTAAATTTTTGTTAATTTTTCTTTTCTTTCTCTTACCACTACGACAAACGATCGTATTCATGTTCTTCAAAATATATTTTCTCATGCGTGGAGCCCGACTCATTTTTTGACCACCCGGGAGTTCGCCTCGTTCTACGTGCATAGAGCCTATCTCGTCTTGTGTGACTGGGTTCGCCTCGTTCTACTTGTGAGGTGTCCGCAACGTTCTGCCTGCTAGAAGCCCGCCTTTTTTTGCGTCCACAGAGCCCGCAACCTTTTGGCGTGAATGAAGCAAGCATCATTTTCCATGTGCACCTCGATTTGTGCGTCGTATCTCGCCTCGTTTTTTGTACCGAAGCTTACCTCGTTTTGTGTGCCAGAAGCTTGCTTTATTTTCTGTGAGCCGAGCCTGCCTTGTTTTGCGCTCCATGGTTTACCTCGTTCTACGTGACTTGAGTCTGTCTCATTTTGTGTGCATTAAGCCTGCCTAATACCCATGTTTTTTGACAAAATTGTAAATTTTTTATTTTTGCAAAATATTTTTCATGAGCATTAAGTTAAACTTTTGAAGGAATTTGGAAGTTGTTTTACGGTTTATTGAGCAACAAATGTATATTTAGTAGAATATTTAAGCTGAAAACTAAAAAAAAATAAGTGAAAATATAGTGAGGCCCATAACATTGTGAAATGGGGTTCTTTGCGCTCAAGAATCTCAACTAAAAATCATACCTTAATTTTCAAAACTTCACAGTGAGGCGAAGGTGAAAAAAAAAAAAGATTGAACGGTGAATATTTAAGCCCAAAAGTAATGAAATAAGTGAAAAATATAATGATGTTAAAATGTATATTCAGTGAATATTTTTTATTTATTTTTAATTAGAGATGTTAAAATCACTTGTAGGTGAGGCTTAAACATAAAATAGCGGAACTTTGTTTTGTTAAACAGTCTTTCACCTTTTTTGGTTGACAAAGAGAGTTATATTAATATTTAATTCAGATTTAGATAAAAGGAAAATTAGCAAAAAGAAAAAAAAAAGGTTCAAATATTTATAAATTTAGATTTTAAATCTTTGATTACAAGTGTTTAAATACGAATTAAAATAAATTTTGCACGGCAAAAAATATTTGAAGAACATGAAGACAAAAGTTTGTTGTAGTGATAAAAGGAATAAAATGATGATTCAAATTATTGGGGTGCCAGAAAGTCAAGTTTGACGTTTTGGCACCCTAAGAATTTGAATCATTTTTGTACATTTTTGTTAATTTTTCTTTTATTTCTCTTACCACTATAACAAACTATCGTATTTATGTTCTTCAAAATATATTTTTTTGTGTGTGGAGCCTAACTCGTTTTCTGACCACCCAAGAGTTCACCTCATTCTGCATGCGCAAGCATGTCTCGCCGTGTATGCCTGGGTTCGCCTCGTTCAGCATGTGAGGTGTCTGCAATGTTTTGCCTGCCAGAAGCTCGCCCTTTTTTATGTCCACCGAGCCTGCATCCTTTTGGCATGCACAGAACAAGCCTTGTTTTCCGTGCGCACCTCTATTTTTGCGTTGTATCCCGCCTCGTTTTCTTTGTGCGGACTCTGTTTTCTATGAGCTGAGCCCACCTTGTTTTACGCACCATGGTGTACCTCATTCTGTGTGACCTTACTCCACTTCATTTTGCGTGCGTCAAGCATGCCTAACGCCTATGTTTTGTTTACAAAAATGTAGTTATTTTCGAAAAATATTTTTCATGAGCATTAAGTTAAACTTTTTAAGTAATTTGGAAGATGTGTTACGGTTTATTGAGCAACAAATGTATATTTAGTAGAATACTTAAGCCGAAAACTAAAATATAAGTGAAAAATATAGTAGTGAGGCCTAGAATTTTTTTTTGGCGTGACTTTCTGGCACTTTCAAGAAATTGAAACATTTTTTTTTCAAACGTTTTTGTTCATTTTTCTTTTATTTCTCTTACCAATACAGAAAATCACGCGCGACATTTTACCAACCAAAATGGCTTCACACATCCAACAAATTTTGTCTGACTTCGAGCATAGTTCACAATTTATCTTGACCTGTCACAAACTGTCTCGGCCACTTCGAGCTCTCATTTGTTCCATCTTGATCTTTCAAGAACGGTTCAACCAATACATGCTTGTTGCGACCCGTTCTCAAAAGATCAAGAAATGGATTATAAAAAAAAAAAAATCACCAAAAATACATTTTGTAGAATATGAAGATTATAATTTGGTGTTAGGGTAAGAGAAAAAGAGAAGTTTAACAAAAAAAATTAAAATAAATAAAATTGATGGTCTAGGTGTCACATCCCCGCCTGTGGCGACCACTTTCCGAGCCCGCTCTACCACCGTAACACGATATTGTCTGCTTTGGGCTTACCATTCCCTCACGGTTTTGTTTTTGGGAACTCACGAGCAACTTCCCAGTGGGTCACCCATCATGGGATTGCTCTAGCCCCCTTCTCGCTTAACTTTGGAGTTCCTACAGAACCCGAAGCCAGTGAGCTCCCAAAAGGCCTCGTGCTAGGTAGGGATGGGAATATACATACAAGGCTCACTCCCCTGGGCGATGTGAGATGTCACAATCCACCCCCCTTAGGGGCCCGATGTCCTCGTCGGCACATCCCGGCCTGGGGGGACCACTTCCCAGGCCCGCTCTACCACCGTAGCACAATATTGTCCGCTTTGGGCTTACCATTCCCTCACGATTTTGTTTTTGGGAACTCACGAGCAACTTCCCAGTGGGTCACCCATCATGGGATTGCTCTAGCCCTCTTCTCGCTTAACTTGGGAGTTCCTACGGAACTCGAAACCAGTGAGCTCCCAAAAGGCCTCGTGCTAGGTAGGAATGAGAATATACATATAAGGCTCACTCTCCTGGGCGATGTGGGATGTCACACTAGGCGCAAGAAAATGCAGTAGAAGAAGTGGAGGCCTATGAGGTTTAGGGTTTATGAGCGTGTGAATAGTAGAACATGAATAGTAATAAGTGAATAGAAGGGGAATGCAAAAATAACACCCTAAGTTGGGCACATTTCAGCGTCCGGCGCACTCGAATGTTTTTAACCTCACCTCGTTTTGTGTCCCAGAAGACCACCCGATTTTTTGTGTGCAGGCTCGCCTCGTTTTGCATGCCAATGTTTCCTTGTTTTGTGTGAGCTGAGTATGCTTCCGCCTCGTTTTACATGTGAGGAGATCATCTTGTTTTACGTGTCAGAATACTATCCTGATTTTGTGTTCAGCTAGCCTCGGTTTGCGTGACGTATCCGGCCTCTTTTTTCGTGAGTAGAGCTCGACTCGTTTTCTGAGCACCCGAGAGTTCACCTCTTCCTGCTTACACAAAGCCCACCTCGTCTTGTGTGCGTGGATTCGCCTCACTCTGTATGTGAGGATTTTGTATCATTTCGCTTGCTAGAAGCCTGCCCCTTCCATGTGGCCCGCATCGTTTTAGTGCGCACAAAGCCATCCTCGTTTCCTGTGTGCAGGGCTGGCCTCAATTTGTGTGATGTATAACGCCTCATTTTTCGTGCGTGGAGCTTGCCTCGTTTTGCATGCTAGAAGGTTTTATGTGAGTTACTTGCATCCACTACTAGAAGGAATTGCCTCACTACGCCCTGTTTTCTATGAGCTGAGCCCTCCTTATTTTGCGTGTCATGGTTCGTTTCGTTCTTTGTGAGCTGAGTCTAGCTCGTTTTGCATGCTCGAGCCCGCCTAACATCTATGTTTTTGACAGAAATGGAATTTTTTATTTTTGCAAAATATTCTTCCTAAGCATTAAGTTAAACTTTTTAAGGAATTTGGAAGCAGTTTTATGATTTATTGAGTAATAAATGTATATTTAGTAGAATATCTTAGTCGAAAACTAAAAAAATAAGTGAAAAGTATAGTAGTGAGACCCAAAACACTGTCAAATGGGGTTCTACACTCAGGAATCTCATGGAAAACCTCATCTTAATTTTCAAAACTTGACAGTGAGACTAAGATAAAAATAAATCAATTGAGTGGAGAAGTTCATAATTCATTACACTTATGGATGTGACTATAATATGAAGGCAATATGTTCGATAAGCTCTTACATACTTTTATGTGCAGTATCTATGGAGAAGAATGATGAAACTTTTATATCTGACAGTTTGATTTACTGCCCAATACGTGTCTTTAGTTTTCAAGAAACGAGAACTTTCAGCTCTTTAATGTCTTGTTTTGATTTTCTGATATCAAGGTGAACTAACAGCTAGTTAGTTCACTTGATGGTTTACTGCTTATTCAGTTTCCAAGGTGACCTAAAGAAATTTGCCCCTGCTTATTCAATCATTTCACTTGATGATCCAATACAAAAATGATAACACATGCTTTCTCCTTACTACGCTTTGAATTATATAGTGATTGATTCGAAATTGGGCTTCGAAAATAAATATTCAACATAAATAAATAAAAATAATTATGTTTAATTCGGTTTGATTTGGTCAAAAATAAATATTCAACATAAATAAATAAATAAAAGTAATTATGTTTAGTTCGGTTCGGTTTTTTCGATTTCGATTCAGTGTTCGGATCCTTTTTTTTTAGTTTTCGATTTTTTCACCCTAGCCCCTACCTGTAATACCCTTACTAAATAAAAAAAAAAAGTTTTAACGAAACACTTTTGGTACTGTTCATTTTTAAAGAAAAATCACATTTTTACTTTTTCTTGATACTATTCACTATACTTTTATTTGTCATTTTTCATTAAAACTAAAATTTTTTTTTAAGACTTTTTGTTAGTTTTCTCAAGTAAAAAGTGCGGGGAGAATCAGGCAAACAAAGACATTCCGTCACTAGTTTTACTCTCTCGATCAACATGGGCCCAAGTCTATGGGCCGAGCTGGACTTTGGTCTCTTGGGCTTGGCCGGGTAGTCTTTGCCCACTTTCACGTCAAAAGGCAAAAGAAGTGGGAACCAAGGGCCACAAAATAATGAGACAAAGTAGACTGGTCCGAACTACTTCTCCGGGCCGAGAAAACCCAATTGCTACGTCGGGTTGGATAGCTCTCTAAACTAGGCCCAACAAATGGGTCATGTTTGTAGTATTTGTATGTGTGTCTTACCCGTCTCGTGTTAAATCCGTTATCTTAACGGGTTCTTAACATGTGACCTAATAACCCAAATCGTCAACAAGTTATGTTGTTTTGTGTCGGGTTAACTGGTCTTACAATGCAATGCCTAATGTCTAAATAGGTGACCCGTTAATGACACGAAACGTTATCGAGTTCCTAACAGGTGATCCGATAACAACACAAAATGTTAACGGGTTCTTACTGGATTATCCGATAACGACCCGACTCGTTAACAGGTTAATCTGAAACTCTTATTTTCGTATCAGATTAACGAGTCGTATAAAAAATTGATAGGCTTACTCTATACTTCTTTTTCATCCCCCGATCTTAAGAAGATTGAAATTGATAACTTATTTTAATCTTTCTCTTTTCTCTAAGTTGACCACAAAGTTTCAGTTTTTTTTTTCTTCAACATATCATTAAAATATTAAATTATCCATTTTTACCTGATCCTCGATAATAAACGAGGCCAAAGAGAATCTTCAACCGGAAAATGGAGACAAGTTGGTTCATATCCAACACAAGAAGGAGATCAAATTCATTGGCTTGCTCTCTAAGTATACCTATTAATGTGGAAGGATTATATTAAATTAAAATAATGAAACTTTAATTGAATAATTCTTTTTGTAGTTGATGCTGCTTTGTTTAAAATAGTACAAATGATATATATTTGTCCCCATGCAAGAACAAAGGCAACTAAGGCCTACTGAGAGCAGCTGTGGGCAATGAAATTTTGTGGAAAGTTAAAAATTGTGATGCTTACAAAAGGGGCAGATAAACTATTTGCCATAATATTCATTCTCCTTGAACTGATCGGTTTTTCAAATAATTTTGTATAATAATAAGCGATAACTATGAGAAAAATGGCAACATGTTGACGTAATGAAATTTGAGAACAAAACAAGGTGATGAAATTATAGAAGATATTCTATTATCATAAAAATAAAAAAAAAGATTTTCACGTATGACTAGAGGTTAAGATCGCCCCACTAAAATATGATCCGTCCCCGTCCCATGCCTATTTGATTTCATTAATTTTAGTTGTTTGGTTAGTTGGAAAATCTCATTACATTTTCGAATCCTTCCTTCCATTTCATAACCGATACGAGACCAAGTCGTTTTCAATGCATTTAATTTCCTCCTATTCCGCATGCAGTTGCAGCAGTTCGTATGGTGGGTTGATGCCCGTCCTAATTTATTATAATTTCGTGGAAAAAAAAAAAAATTAGACTTGTCAATTGTAGTAGGTGGATTGCAGATGGCGTTTATCGTATTAGTGGAAATCAATCATATTTATGCATATTGATAAAGATTTGATCCTTACAATTCATCTCTTTCTTAACTAAGAGTTTGTTTGAAAGTATTTTTAAAATGTCTGAAAGTGCTTTAGTAAAAAAGTTTTTCAGACCATTTCTTGGTAAAAATATAAGTGAATCTTAGAAAACACTCTAAGTGTTTCTGACAAGAAGCATATTAAATAACTAATGCTTCTTACATGAAACACTTCAAGTACTTTTAGAACCCAATTTTTTTTTTCTTTTCCAAAAACGTTTTCAAACGAACCTTAACTATTTAACCCATTTATGTTATCGCTCTATTAAAAACAAAATTGAAGTAGATGGGTTTTACTTCAAGCGACAATATGTCTTGATGCAGAGCACTCTTAAGGGTCAAGTGACAGTGAATTATTCCGGTCAATATTTGAGAACTGTGGCATATCGTATGCACCTGGCTATTACTTGCTTCACAATTTCTCGGAAAAACTGTGTATGTTTCTTGTGCGACTTTCGCATAAATTTGAATGGCATTAACTGGTACAGTTACGGAACGACGAATGAAGGCCGCCACGAGAAATTCACCCTATGTTCATATATGTCGATTATTCATATATACATATATACACGCATAGTGACGGTTTCAAGATTTGAACTTTAGGAGTTCCAGTATTAAATACAAGTTTTTTTATATAATAACAGAGCGTGAAGCGCGTGCAAAAAAAAAAAAAAATCATTTTATTCAGTCAAACCATGTTGCGCACATGTAAATAGATATCGGCATATGCAAACAATCTGATGAGTGATAAAGAGTGAATTTGTCGAGTGTTGTTATACTTAGTAAGCTTTACATTAAACATATAATAGGCACAAAAGGAATTTGTATCAAACATTTGGAGGGTCTTCAGAAGATCTTCACATGTATATTTTCCAGACTTCAGGTGGTCATGAGATCACCTTTCCCTATTTCCATCCGCCCTTGCACATGTGCGCACACCTATGTATGTATGTATGTATGTATATGTGCAAGTTTGTCTTTGTGATTTCTGATCAACCTGAACAAACATGTATATGACAGTACGTACGTATGTATGTATAGTAAAGAAGAAAACATGTACGTACGCTTTGACAGGCACTGAGAGTTTTCAAATTTCTTCATCTTCATCTTCATCTTCTCTTACATAAAAAGACAACTGATCAACGTAAGCATCAAGGAAAGAACCTCAAATGCAGTTTCCATGCATTATACAGGTCAATTTCCATATGGTCACTGCAGAAAGTTGTGGAATAACAGGAATTTAGGTGGTTGGTGGTGTGGAAAATAGATTTTGTATTGTTATGTTATAATATGTACAACAACAACAACCAACCTTATTACACAAAGTGGGATCGGCTGTATTCATCCTAGAACGCCACTACAATTCGATTTTGCCCCATGTCTTCCCTTAACTCCAAGTACTCCGTATCTTTTCTTAAAGTCTCTTTCAAAGTCTTCCTAAATCTTCCTCTACTCCTTTTTGTCCTTGAGTCTCCGTCTCGTAACCCTATCTTCTAACCGCAACATCTGTAGATCTTCGGTTCACGTGTCCAAACCACCTTAATTGATTTTCTCTCCTTAATCCTATCTTATGTTATAATACATATTCACACACACATATATGTGTGGGCGTGAAAGAGTACGTACAAATATTGGATGATGTTGAAATGTGGTGTGAACCAATGGATCTCACATGTGATTGCTTATGAGAACTGTAGACTGCTGCAGACTCTCTTGCTCTGGTCACCTCCCTTGCCATATAAATATATGTCAAAATTTTAGATAGACTATGTTTCTGGTAAACGCATATTTTACTATAAGTTTGACTGGAGCAATCAGTAATCCAAATCCAAAATGTACAAGTTTCCTACAACTTTGACATCAATGTCCGCTGCCATGACATTGCAGCCTGTGATGAGAATTCAGGCCTGCAGGTGCACTGCTCTTTGAGCTTTTATCTGTCACTCACGTTTCTGCATTCACAAATACTTATGCTCCATTGTAACCTTTCTTTTGTTTGTCATTTTTTTTGTTATTACGCAGTTTCAAGATCGAAAAGGAGCGATTTGGTATGAACTTTACGATTTCTACACTACGCGATTATCTATTCCACACACACCTTGTATCATACTATGATTGTTCAATCTTTACATCTATCACAACTGTCAGACCGAAGTTTCAGAAACCTGATCACGAATATGAACTGCTGTAAAATCAGGTTGTCGTACGAAGGTACCTCGCAATGCAAACATGGAGAAGCTGCGGAATGGCTATTTGTTTCCTGAGGTGGTTTCATGTTATTTCATTCAGTCTTGTTAATTTTGGCAATTGGATTAGTTTCTAAATACACTAGTTTAGTGGTTAAAATTCTTTCGACACGGTCGATATTTTCTTAGAAATATAAAAACAAAAAATTAGACAAATATATGAAAAAAGAGTGAAGTCTAAATTTCATAAGATATCGGATACACTCTTAAATTTCAGCTAAAATCGACATATTTCGTATATATTTTCGACATATCGGTTAAGTATCGACAAACTATCATATGAGAATCCTTACAATTTCATTCTAAATGTCCACGTTTTTTAGCAATTTTCTATCATTTTTATCAAAGACAACCAGATATCGGTATCAATATATTCTTCGATATTTTCATAAATTTGCGTATCGTAATTCTACCAATACCGATATTTTAAACACTGCATCGGTCAGAATTTCATACTAACAATATACACACATGTATACGTATGTATAAATTTAGATTTCAAGGCTGGAGCTTGAACACATTGAGAAGTACCCGAATGCAAAGTTGATAAGCCTCGGAATCGGCGACACAACGGAACCGGTACCCCAAATCATCACGTCGACCATGGCTAATGTTAGTAATTTCCACTGAATCATACAGATTACAGAAGAAGAGGAGCAATAAGAAAAGAAAAGAAAAGAAAAGATTTGGGTGGACTTTATTTTCAATGTCTTAATATTTTAGGGGTTTTTGGTGTTTTTGCAGTATGCAAATGCCCTTTCCACCGCTGATGGCTATACAGGGTATGGACCTGAGCAAGGCCACAAGGTACTATACTAATACCCTAAACTGCTTGCTTGCATTCACCATTTTTTCTTTTGCTTTCCGGCCCCGGGCTCCGACCGTTGTTCTCTTGTCAGATTGTGAATCTCAAATATTGGTTACATGAGTTTTTACTAGAGTCAAATATAAGTCTAGCAAGAAAACGTTGCTCCTTTTTGTCTCACTCTATACATATATGTTTGCGCACGCGCTTGCTAATTACCTAAATTGTGTAGGCATTGCGGAAGGCAATTGTAAAAGCCTTCTATAAGGATCTGCAGATAAAAGACACAGAAGTTTTCGTATCCGATGGAGCGCAGTGTGACATTACTCGGCTTCAGGTACTCGATTACCATCTAAGTTCGGTGGATGAAAGCTCGTTATCATATTCCGTTCAACGCCAGAAGCAAAGGGCATTGCAGTAATACAAATTTATGAATTGTTTGTGTGTTACAGTTGCTGCTGGGTTCCAAAGTGACCATAGCCGTGCAGGATCCATCCTTTCCGGTAAGTTGTTATGTTAATCTTGTTCACAATCAACGAATGCGTAGTTGAATTATTCCGAAGGAAGAATGAACGAATGGTACCTGATCCGATACATGGCACTGGCAGGCTTACATCGACTCAAGTGTGATAATAGGTCAGGCTGGAGATCTTAAAGGCGATGGCGGGAGGTATGGGAGCATTGAGTACATGAACTGTGGACCCGAAAATAACTTCTTTCCCGACTTGGCAACCACTCCAAGAGCAGATGTTATCTTCTTCTGCTCTCCAAACAACCCCACTGGTCATGCAGCAACCAGGAAGCAATTGGAGCTTCTTGTCAAGTTTGCCAGGGACAATGGATCCATTATCATCTTCGACTCTGCTTATTCGTCTTATGTACAAGACGATCACTGCCCTCGTTCCATTTTTGAAATCCCTGGTTCTAGACAGGTCGCAATCGAAATATCATCATTCTCCAAGTTTGCTGGCTTCACCGGTGTCCGTCTAGGCTGGACAGTTGTGCCTGACGAGCTCTTATACTCGAATGGATTTCCTGTTATACATGACTTTAATCGCATTGTCTGCACTTGCTTCAATGGGGCGTCCAATGTTGCTCAAGCTGGTGGACTCGCCTGTCTTTCCTCGCAGGGCTTCAAGGTAAACCTTTATATATATAAAATAAATAAATAACTTCCAAACAAGGTACATGTCTGCAAATTCACATTTTGCGGTTTCAGGCTGTGAATTCTCTGGTTGACTACTACATGGAGAATGCAAATATACTGGGTGAAGCACTGGCTTCTGTTGGTTTACAAGTATACGGCGGTGCAAATGCTCCCTACATTTGGGTGCACTTTCCAGGCTCAATTTCTTGGGATGTATGCAAAGACATTCTTGAGGAAACACACATAATTACAGTGCCGGGATCTGGATTTGGTCCGTCAGGTGAAGGGTTCCTGAGACTTAGTGCTTTTGGCCACAGAGAGTGTATCCTAGAGGCCGCAGCTAGGCTTAAAACCCTATTTCTATAGGAATTAGGAACACCCTATTTCTCACTTCATCTATTCACAATCGGTATGCATGGCACCACTGGGATGGCTAGGCCCGCTAGATGTTCTACGTTACAACTTAGAGGCTTCATTTTATGAGAGGGAATAATTACTAAACCAATAATGATTCGTGGCACGGGCAACAAGTTGGATGAGAATGTGATTTATCATATTTTCTATCTAATGTTAATGTTATATATGTCGTTGAGAGTGTGTGTGGGCTTTTCTAAATATTAAGTTGCTTGGCTACAGTTACCCTTGAATTAAACAGTCTTGTCACAGAAGTAGAGCAATCAATCTCAAAGGAACGAGGCACATGGTTAAGCAAAACTTTGACAAAAATATTCATTACCTACTTTCGTACAAAAGAAACCGACCAATATGAACAACTAAAACCACATATATTGTTTCTCTAAGAAAATGTTACGAAGATTTGCTGACATGTTTATGTCACTCACCATTTTAATTACTGGCCACATCGCTTCAACTCACGATAAATGCCAGGGGATGAAGGTCTGCACCTCAAAATAAAGTAATTCTTAAATAACTTTACAATCTATGTCAGTAGAAATGCATCAACAATCCGATGCACCGCTATCAAGATAAAGAAAATGCTAAAAATGTGCTTTTAATGCAGCCTAGAGATAATTGAACTAACTGCAGATCTGGGGAAATTAAGTCAAAACAAAATTCATCAAACAGGAAAGAAAATAGCTTGAGACAGCAGGTCTTATATACACTATATCCTGAACCTTTATAATTTTGAACATAATGGTCAAATATAGAATGATTACATCCAGTAAGGAGCTATCACAATGCACTGATACTAGTTTCAAACTTCGACAGAAAAAAAGAGTAAGATAGCTTACAGCGATTACATCAACCGAAACATTTTTCAAGTCTTGAGCCATATTCAAAATCTTAAGGGAATCCAAAACATCAAACATCAAGGACTAGACAACTAACCAGTTCAGCAGCCCGTGCACTGCTTGTGGCAATTACTTTCCAGAGATCTCGTTCTGATTCTGCTGGTCGTTCAACATCTTCATGGGGATCATTGTGTGATGAGGATGAAGCTACTGAGCTTGACACAAAATGGTCCTGCACTGAAGCCTGCAGAACAGCAATTTTGTGATTTGCATCCTTTGTGATTACATGAAGCTTCCCCAGCAATCCAGCAAGCAAATAGGGAGACTCCGATTCAGTGAAGTCACGAATTGGAACATCTTCTGCAACAACCTTCCAGGCATCAGCTTGGTAATCGTATACCTTGATCTTTGCACTGTCAAGAGAACTAGAAGGATCCAGTGCATACAATTCGCCATCAACTGTGACACTCATTTTCATCCCTGCCTGCCTCGCAGGCCAACCCTCGCCCATACCAATTGGCATTTCAACCCATGAATTTGCCTCTGGATCATAAACCTCTCCTCCAACATCAACAAAAAATGGCCAGCAGTACAAACTCTGGGGAACGAACAACCTTCCCCTGTATGAAGTCATTCCGGTAGCAATAGGCTTCAGCAGATCAGCCAAAAATGCAGTTGGTAACACCTGAGCTTTCATAAAAGGCATGCTTGGTATTTGAGACCACACACCTGTTTTTGGATCAAATACTTCAGCTGATTGAAGAGGGGTCAATCCACCATGATCCCTTGTAACACCTCCAACAACATAAAGCTTATCGTTTAAGATGCCGGTCTTACAATAAGCTCTACCAATTGACATTGGACTTGATTCACTCCAAGTATTTTTAACTGGATTGTACCGCCATGTGCATCTCAGGGCTGAAGCCTTGGAAAATCCCCCTAGCACATAGAGGCAGCCATCAATAGCCCCAATAGAGCAACCACAAAAAGGCATTCGATCTAGTGAATCTTTCCTCCCAAGCCAACCCATGACGGCATCCGCAATTCTGATACTGGAGCCTGCCATATTCCACAATCTCTGGCCAGTTAAACCTTTCCTAGATTCATCTTCCAGAGTAACATTAGGCATAGGTGGCAACCTTTGCCATCTTCCGGCCATAGGATCAAGTGCATACCATATGAGCTTATCATTTTGGACCTTTGTTAACATGTAGAGCCATTCCTCCGTTGTTCCTAGCTCTTTTCTCAAAGAGAAGAGTTCAGCACTTGTAACGGTGGCTTTCCAGGTCCTCGAAACAGACTTTAGCTTCATATAGTGGATCCTAGGAATTCTAGCAAGAATCTGAATAGATATCTCGTCAGGAAGGCAGGGAATCAATCTTGGGTTTTCGTCGTAAAAGCTTTGGGACAACCTCGGCCTCTTGCAAGATGCACTACGTAAATCTTGAGACGGTTCACCGACCCTAGTCTTGGAATGGTTCAAGCTCAATCTAGCCCCCATTAGAGTACCTTCCTTCAACCTCTTCAATTACAGTTTTACCAATCCTATATATCTACAGCTACAAGCACACCGAACAAACAAATAAAAAAACTTTGGCACGAGAAATCGAGAATCAATATCGAATGCAAATAATCATAAGTAACAAAATGCAATGCAGATAAATGAAAAATTGACCTTAAAACACTAAATTGCCACCTTGAATTCAAGACACCAAATCATCGAAAGTGCCGATTTCCGGCATACAGGTCAGCTTAATCTATGTAAGATATATTTCCGTTGACAATATCAATGGTTGTTAAGATTTTTCAGGCCGAAAATTGGTTCACAAGATCAAATTTTCAGGCCGAAATTCGCAAACAAATTCACAAATTCCCAATCCGTTTTGTTTGCCTCAATTTTTCTCGGCCACCAACTAAAGTAAAAAATTTGATGCAATTGGAATCAAAATTCAATCGTTTCACTTCACACAATCAACAAAATTGGAAGAAAAATTAAATAAAAAAATCAAATAAATAAAAAGGAGAAAGGGAATCGAGAGCGGTGGATCACCTGGGAAATGGAATCTGGGTGCTTCCCTCCAAGTCCAAGTTTAATAGTGAGGCGAAGCAAAATTCATTGGAAACCCTCAGTTTCTTCTCCCGCTTCTGTTTTGCTTTGTTTGTCACTTTATTTGCGTGCGCCGCGAAACGTATCTGATTCCCTGCAACGCGGTCCAGGTCTTAGCTTATGTCTCCACCTTTGCTCTAAGACTAAGACGATCTCAAACTGAGAAGGGGTTAAAGGGTCATATTTAGCCTTATAATGTTGTAATAAATTATTTTTTTAATAAACAATGTCAGATTATATTTTATACCATCTTCAAATGAGAGGGTCAAAGGATTATAGGCCAAAACATAGCTTGTTTGACAAAAAAACTTATCTCCAAGCAAAGGGGGTTATTTTTTAGCCCCTTCAATAATTTATTATTTTAATTGAATTAATATGGTTAATTGAATTAAATTATCATATTAAAATAAGATTTTTGGACATATTTTGAGTGTAATTTGTCACTAAATGAATACGCATCTAGATTTTTATCTTTATATAATGAAAAGGATGTGCAAAATTGGTGTATAATTGAAATAAAATGAAGTAAAATAGTATGTAATGGTAAAAAGGATGTGAGAAATCGTGTAGAAATGACTTAGGTATTTATAGAGAAAAAATTAGATTTTTTTTTTTTTAAATTTCATCTAAAAAAAATTCCAAGAGTAACCTGACGTCAGGTAACATGTGTTTGGGCTGGGGGAATCAGACTAGCTAGCTGATTATGGCCAGCTCGCTGGCCTGGTGGAAGAGGGTATAGCCGGGTGGGGCCCATAAGACCTTTGGCCTAGCTCTCAATTGAAGGCGGTTTTTGTGTCAAAACTGGCTAGTTTTGTGCCTATAGCGATTTGGCTGGGTTAGTTGGAGAAGGCCTAACCGAAAAGGGGTCAAAGGACCATGTTTAGCCCTATAGCCCAGCAAGAAATTATTTTTAATGAACAATGTCAGACCATATTTATATACCATCTCCAACCGAGAGGGTCATAGGCCAAAACATAGCCCGTTTACAAAAAATCCATCTCCAATTGAAGGGGTTATTTAGCCCCCTTAATAATTTATTATGTTAATTGAATTAATATGGTTAATTGAATTAAATTACTATATTAAAATAAAGTTTTCGAACATATTAGAATGAAGTAAGATAGTATGGTGGTGAAAAGGATGTGAGAAATGGTGTAGAAATGGCTTAGGTATTTATAGGAAAAAAATATTAGAATTCTTTTTTATTTATTTTAAATTTCGTTAAAAAAAAAAAATCATATTCCAACGATAACCTGATGTCAGCTAGCCGTTGCTAGCTGGCATCATGTTGACACCAGGTTACTGTTGGAATGGGTTTGGGTTGCTGCAATCAGGCTGGCTTCTTTTGGCTAGCCCGCTGGCCTGGTGGATGAATTATGGCCTGATGAAGTCCACAAGCCATTTGGCCTAGCCCTCGGTTAGAAACAGTTTTCGTGTCAAAACGGGCTATATTTTGGCCTATGACTCTTTGGCCGGGTCGGCTGGAGATGGCCTTAGGTTGCGAAATAATTTGCTTACATTTCTTTAGGATAATTTTAACCCAAGTACAAACTAAAATTTGGTTTTTTTGGTACTCTAAAAATGTTATCGTGTACTCGTCTTGATTCAAAAAAGAATTTTCTTGTGTTTTTATAAATTTGAAGTGTTAATGACATCT
The DNA here is from genome assembly GCF_041283825.1 of Pyrus communis. Lineage (NCBI taxonomy): Eukaryota > Viridiplantae > Streptophyta > Magnoliopsida > Rosales > Rosaceae > Pyrus > Pyrus communis. Next base: position 1,967,605 of record NC_142572.1, read on the forward strand.
TCCTCTCGAAAACTCTATAAAGTACTTTAATAAGGGTGTAGAAATCACTTACAACTTAAGTGATTAAGGGAAAATGTTGACAAACTTTTAGGTTAAGCATAATCTACACGTAGCATGAAGTTACTCGTCTTTTAAGATTTTATGTTGAAACGTTATCATGTCATGTTGACGTGAGTCAATGTACCATAAGGATTCAATGTATGTTGAGTTTAGATCATGTTGGCATGAGCCAATGCACATTAAAAATTCAATATATATTGGCGTGATTCAATTTATCATAGCGATTCATGTCCTTTTATCCAGTCCGTCACTCGATCTGAACGCTTGGAAAAGGTTCAAGCTGAGCATATTAGTTGTACTGCGCTCGACTCGAGTCCAAATTCATTTGATTCCTTGCAACGCAATCCACATCTTAACTTATGTCTCCATCTCATTCGTTGTTACTTAGGTTAGGAATTAATATGCTTGCTTCCCCAATTGTAGCTAAACCCTATACATTCACTCTTAATCTCCTTACATTTCTTTGGGTTAATTTTAACCCAAGTACAAACTAAAATTTGACTATTGAATGGGGGACAACTAGTGACGAATTAGAGTTATTCATCTTTTCCAGGATTGGAGGAGGCTAGTTGAGAATTGTACCCTATTCGTGTCACAATTAAGCAGATTCACAACTTACAAGTATTGAACCTCGAATCTTCCGTTATTTTCTTTAGGGTTGGTAGAAAAATCATCGCTTGGTATTGTACCCTATTCGTGCCCAAAACTTACAAGTATTGTACCCTATTCGTGCCCAAAATGTCACTATTCCAGCACCACGCATTGCTCCTTTATTTTATTGCCAGAAAATCATCGCTTGGTAGAAAAATCTGATATTTTGATACAATCAAGCTAACTGACTCACGAACGTCGTTCAACTAGAATTACTTCAAAATTCGTCCATTTGACCATGTTTTGCTCCAGAGGAAGTTGAAAGTCCTATATTGAAAATACAATTCAAATTATTAAAATTCTTCCAAAATAATTACAAAAACATACTAAGAATAAGGTAAAATATATAATATGAAATTGACTCATCACTTATGCTTTCAGTAGTTACTATTTTTTTGAACAAACGATATTATCTACACTAAAGAGGAGGGGTGGGCTTAACCTCACAATGGGCTAGCAATAATTTTGTTCAAATTCGCCTTTACGCGAAAATCAAACCTAAGACCTCTCACTTACAAATGAAGAGAAATATCACTAGACCGTAATATTAAATGGCAGTAGTCACTTGTTAACCATTAGAACTTTGTTCAAAAATACAAAAATAAATATTTAAAACGGTTAACAATCCCTAAATACAGTACGCCATAGCACCATAGAATGTTTGTACTAGGGTTGGCTGTAACTAGCTTACCTTTCCATTCCATATATAATCATCAATCTAGGCCCATTCTGGTTTTGCTGCAGGTAGCATTTAGTGAAGATGTGGGACGTTTACACAGCAAGGATACGTGATATGTGGGTATTGGATCGATGCAGGAAATAGCCAACTAGCTCTGTAGAGATATAACAAATTCTTTTAAGTATTTTAGAGTATCTGATACCTCGGATGTTATAAACGTTAAATTTTAATTTTTACATTTTTAAACAAAAAATTAATAGTTAAAGTATTCAGAAAACTGACACTATGGAGCACTTAAAAAAAAATCCCGAAATATATATACAACTTAAGATAAACAGTGAATTGTGAAGTACATTAAACAGAGAAAATGACAGGATGGTGAAGTCATTCAAAACACAGTGCCTGGTAGGCTACATTTAGTACTAGAAATAAAATTACACCGTCTGGCAGAGGCAGTTGCAGACTTGCAGTGCAATGCTGCCAAAATCTGTTAGCTAAGTCATAAAGACAGCATGTTAATTACAGTACTAGTGTTATGTAAGTTTTTCCCTTTCCTCCGCGCATCTCTCATCTATATTATTCACTGCTACCTTTTACAGAACTTAGTTATCATACACAGAGACGCACTCCCTCTCTCTCTCTCTCTGTTAGTTTGCGTTACTAATTCGCAACCAATTATATATCATGAACATGAAAAGCAGCAGCAGTACTAAGGAGAAGATGAAGAAGAAGATGATGATGAGGGGGTTCATGTGTCAGTCTCAAGCAGCAACTGCGGTGTGCATGTCTGATGCTCGCTCAGTTATCGTGCCACCGCCGACAAGACCAGCTGCAGCTACCAGTGTCCGCCACAATCACAGTGCTGGCCATGTGAATTACATGATGATGAGAAGATCAACTAGTACTAATAATGGTGGCGGCGGCGGTCACTACTACTACTCCAGGCTCCTCGATACTACTCCTCCAGCTCATGGCCATGAGACGTCCCACTACCACAGTCGCAGACGAAGCGCTGGTAGTACCAGCAGTATTCTTAACCACCATGATCAGCGGCCAATGTCAAAGTCGACCCGGAAACTACCATCATCTGATCCAGATTTACTACCACCGTCGTCATCCGCCGACAATGTCTTCCAGGTAAAATGACATATTTATTTGCAAACCATCAGCAACTTTTAATATTTTTCCAACTGTAGAGTCTTAGACAGTCTAGTCTTACGCAAAAATTCTCAAACACCTTTATCCCAGATTTCAATCAATCAGTTGAAATAGATTAGGCCCACAGACTGATCCAGTACTGAATTGAAAGCAAGCAACCAGACTGCAAGGCCAGGCCCTCCACAAGAACTTTATTTTCATTCTTTTGTTTTTTGGGTAACAATGACTATATGATCTGTAGATAGTATAATATAGAGTTGAGTACTGATAACTACTCAACTTTAAAGGGTAATTCTAAAGGATCCAGATCCTCTCTGGATCTAAGGATCCTGAGCCTAGAGATCAATTGATCCGGCCTGTTGAAACTTGATCTAACGATTACAAACATGGGGTTTCACTAAAAGTTATAATAATTGTAGCCGTTTGATCAAATTTCAACGGGTTGGATCAATTGATCCTTAGGCCCCGGATCCATACATCCGGAGAGGATCTGGATCCAATTTTAAATTAGTCATACATTTTCAAAACATTCTGAATAATTACCTAACGTATGACAACTTAAACATCAATTAGGTCTACAACATTAATTGATGACCTGAACAAGTATTGAAGCGAGTTTCACTATCACGTCATCTATAGAACTCTAGATCCCTAAACTGACCCCTATTAACAAGACAAGTTTAGTGTTTGTCTTTGCTAATAGGGGTCCATGTTGCAGATTTAAAACTCTAAAAATGACGTGTTATTGAAAATAAGTTTATATTTGTCCACGTCATCACTTAACATTAAGGACATTATATATTAACGATATTTACATCATCACTTAATATAGATAACCTAACGAATGGTTCCAATGATTATATAATCAAAGCAATTTGTAAAGTAATACACTTACACCAATCCTACGCGGTGAAATGCAAGTTATGAAGTAATTATGTCAGCGTCATTAGCAAGTTGTTGTGAGTCTTGTGACCCGTTTCTCACAAATCTTGACTTGTATTGTCAACCATAATTACTTTCCTTCCTGCCCAAAAAAAGAAAAGAAAACAAAAGGTAAATCAATAGTCAAACAAGTTTATAAGAAAGCAATTAAGGGATAATGTAGTTTAAGGTGTTGGTTACATATATATGCAGGTGGTTGTTATGAGAGTTTCTATTCATTGCCATGGATGTGCTGGTAAATTGAAGAAACATCTCTCTAAAATGGAAGGTACGTTTTAATATTTTATCGATCTTAAATTAATATCACATTAATAATATGTAGACTTTTTTTTCTTAGGGTCACCATCAAAATTTACCATTTGCTTGACGAAATTTTGCCCAACGAATCAGGCCAAGTCGGTCAACGCCCTCTGCTTAACGAAATAATGTCGTTGAGCAAACTTTGTTTACTCGACGAAATTATAATTTCGTTAGGCAAATGCTTAAGTGGCGTGTTTTGTGCGACAAACATTGCCTGACGGAATGTTGTAAGGCAAAATTATAGGCAACCAGACCTTATTTTTTATAATTTTTTTTTTGTAGTGGTCCTCCTTAATTCTATTGTGTTTAATTTTCTTTTAGAAGGTTTGGTTCACTTATATGTCCTTCAAAGGGAGGGACCAATCTTAGTTATGAGTTATTTCAATTGGAATAGGATCCCATACGGATTCTATTTGTGTGGATCCAATGGATTAATTAATCGTGTCCATTCATCGTACATTGTGCAGTTAGAAATCATTTTAAATTTTTTATTTAAAATTAAATATAAACAGTACCTAATGAAAATTGATCGCACAATGTACGGTTGATCCTCCAGATACCCACAAAGAGGATCCGGAGAGGATCCTCGACCATTTCAGTTGACACCCTTTAAAATTTATCATGTTTTTTCAAAACTTTTGTAAATTCGATAAATTACACTAAAATCTCCTAAAGTTGGTTTACTAAGCGTACTTTTCACTAAACAATTTTTGTTTCTTTTTTGTTTATCCTTGCAATTTATTATTTAACATTTTTAAGAAGGGTAATGCTAGAGAGACTAAATTTATAAATAAAATTTTGGAAATTAAATGATATAGAAGTTGATGATTGATGTTTTTGGAATTCTGTATATATACCAGGGGTTACATCATTCAGTATAGACCTAGAGACAAAGATGGTAACTGTTAGGGGACACGTTTCACCAGTTGGAGTCGTGGAGAGCATTTCAAAAGTGAAGAAGGCAGAGTTATTAACCGGTTGAATCCCATTCAAAGGTTACCCCAGATAGAAGGAAAATGGGTCAATTTTAATATATGTCATCAGCTTCTGTTTAAGGGTAACTACTCCAAGAGGTAGGTCTTCCAAAAATAAAAAGACATAAATGTGGGTGCACATTTGATCATGTGAGCTATGGCCCTATTGATATTGACATGATATTTTTTTCTTTTTCATTTTTTCCTTTTATTTTCCTGGTCACGAATTGAAAGTGATGGTGATGTACAATGGTTTGACAATCGAAGCACAATTTGTACTGTTTCTTCATTTTATTTTTGTTCTGGCAAACGAAAATTCATGAGTGGACCTGCTCACAATATAAATTATGTGAAAAGCCATTAGATATATGATTGAAAATTTATTAGCTAAAGATGTAACGGACTAAAGATCTTGGTTGATATTATACACCGATCCTGACTGAAAAAACACTTCTAAACATCCAAATTCCCTAAATTTGAGTTTGTAAACGTTAATATTGTGATAGACCATTGTCTTCAAATGACACTCAATTGAGGTAGGCATTTGGTTTTTGGAAAATCACTTTCAGGTTACAGTAAAGAATTTAAAAGTAACAATGTAACAATATTAAAGTTTTCCTTTGAGCACTCTACAAATACATCGCAAGTCTTTCGCTTAAAACCCCATAAATCACAACATGGTAATCTGCTGCACTTTTGATGTCATTCTCTTGGAAATTGCAGGTCATAGGCCCAAGTCGTAGCACCGAGTCCAAATCTGCACCGGGTGGACTTTGTAGTTGTATTTGTGCTTGTCGAGCTGATCTTCCTTAGTCTACCATATGTATCTAGGGGTTGGGATGTCTGTGAGGAGTCAAGGAAATAGATTCCCATTTTTTATAAGAAATGCAGACTATTTGTGATGACAAATGCACAATCTTTTACAACAATTCGAACCGTCTATTTTAATTTCATTCATCTATATATATATATATATATGAAATGTATATATCATCTTCTATGCCATATGGAACAAAAGTGTAGGGCAAAACTGTGTTGTAAATTAATTTGTTGTAATGTAAGGTCAGCTCACACATTAATACATTGACTTGTAAATCTCAAGAATATTAGTATTAAATTATTAATATGAATAAGAAAAAAAATCGTAAAGAAGTAGATCGGCCCCATAATTTTCCAGAATCAATTTGACCAAATGAAAAAAAAAAAAAAAAAACTATTATGCCAGTACAGAACTGGTCCAAGAATTTAGTAAAAAGGAAATATGTGATTGAATGAATGAAACGACTAGGAGATGGAATAGCTAGTCCATAGTTGAAATATCGCGACCTCTCCTTATTCTGCTGGCCCACGATCCTTCCTTTTGTGACCTTCTGTTCAACTCAAGAATTTGTTGGCGCCATCTATTTTCTGCACCTTGATCATATCTAATAGAATTATCCATATTGAAGGTGCTGCTCCTACAATAATCTTTCAAACCCAACATGTAATCATATTCATCGCGCAACAGAGGATCCGATAGCGTCTTGTAAGCCTCGTTCAGTTGCACAAATCGCTCGGTGGAAATATTGGAATAATGTTGATCGTGACATACATCTGGATGATAGCGAAGCGTCATGCTTCTGTAAGCTCGCTTGATCTCGTCTTTGCTCGTGTTAGTATTCGGACTCAAATTAAGTAGTTTGTAGAAATTGGTACGATTAGTACTATCGCTCTCGTAATTATTTGTGGCTCTGCATGTAATTTTAGTGACTTTGCGTGCATGACAAGTTAGAAAAGGTTTAGGGTTAGCAGCTGCAGCACTTGTGCTAGGGTTTTCGCAGCTTGAAGTTAGCAGAGAAGTATTCATGGCTATGTGAAGATTCTGGAAATGCATGGGAAAAGAGTTATGTGGGTTAAGGCTAATATATACAAAGTAACATATCCCATCTTTGTATAATATTTAATTATATCATAATCCAACCATTAAAAAATGGATTAAGGGAACGTGTCTAAGGAAGAAACGGTCAGCGAAAGAAGAAAATAAATTGCTAAGTAGCGGTAACTCCTAAACAAAACGCGTTTTCTCCATAACAACCATCGAGGTAGTGCTATATATATATATGCATGATATATAAGATGATGTGATATTCTTTGTTAGTACTGTGTAATTTGGTCAGCGTTGAATCATAAACTGTCGTCTTGCCTTGCAGTACTTTTAATTTCTTGACTTGGAGGGATTTGTATAGCACGAGCATTCGCACATTTAGGGTTCGAATTTTGAATTTTGGGTGGTTCTAAGTTTTCTAGATAGAAATAGCTTACAAAGCGCGTAAAAAAAAAAAAAATTCAGTTTATTCATTTAGGTGTTTCGTTGAACGCTTAATGAATGATATCGAGAGAATTTGTCGAGTATTGTTCACGCAACTTGTTGAGATATACTTAGCATGTATTACATCAAGTACTTAGTAAGTAAATAGGAACTCATACAAAACATTCGGAGGGTCTTTAGAAGACCTTCACATGTCTATTTTTGAACTCCAAGTGGTCCTGGAACCACCTAGGTCCCAATGTGCATCCACCTCTAAGCACGAGTACACTGTCATGGTGGTGTTTTGGATTAGTTCTCTCATGTGTCCTTATATATTTGCTCTTGTTGACACGCAAATTGTCATTAAAACAATGTACTTGTACCATATAAATTTCTCTCTTATTTCAGTTAAAAGATTAAAAAAAGTCCATGGTAGTATTATTAGTAATAAAACAAGGTACCGCTCGGCCGAAAGTAAAATATGCTTTGAGGTGGACTTTTTGGCTTTCTAAAATCGTCGCGCAATGCGCATAGCCGACTTGACCATAGTATTCTTTTCTTTCACAACCTTGAACTGGGAATCAGGTAACCGATAAGCTTGCTAAACTTGTTATTAAGGATGTATTGTAAACCTTACGTCAAAGAATCAAGAGACTTTGTATGTGTATAAGGGTGCCTTACTGAGACAACAATGGTAAGAGCTGGTAAGTTATACCGCTTTTGAAATTTTCACAACGAATAGTTTATCTTTAAGTAAAACGATGATATCAATGTTGATAGTAGTGGCTGTTATGGTTTGGCCATGTCGATACTACGAATAACCTCTTCCTCGAGTTTCAGCTCGAGCTTCTCCATCGTTTGTATCGCGTTCTCAAATAAGTTAACTTGGTTTATTATCCCGACTGGATCACTTTCTACAGTATTCAGTCTGCTCGCAGCTTTTTCTTCAGCTTACCTCCCATCTATATCTATAGGCAGCGGTGGTAAGAGCTGGTAAGCTATACCACTGCATTATCCTTGTACAAACGTCAAACAATCAGTCTGTACTCCTGAATCACCCTTGTACTCAAGCCAAGGACCAATTGTTTGCTCTCCCCACCCTGCTTTGGGCGGGGACGTTGCGAGCAGAATGATGGGACGCTGAATTGCTAAAAACTGACGAGAACAGAAGGCATGTTCTTAAGAAGATTGAAATCGGGACATGGTTGTGGAGCTCCCACAACCTAATGCTTCTACATCATCTATACATCATCACAAAATTCAAATTTGGGACTTGATTGTCAAGTGGAACATCCCTAATGCTTCTCAACATCTGCAACATCATGCATCTTGCAAATACCCTGCCACTTAGGCCTTATGCTCTACTGCGCCCTTCCTAATCCCGCTTTTTCGCAAAATTGCAGTCACAACACAAGAACTGTTTTGTTCAAACTTCAAATTGAAAGGGAAGGGAGCACAAATGTACATAAATACTGAAACAGGATAGAGATTAATGTTAAAGTTTCTGAGAACGTCGGAGAATGTTGAGCAACAGATTGTTTTGGTAAGAAGAATCATCTGAAGAATGGTTAAAAAGTATAAACTCACTTCTCAACCTCTTTAATCCCTCAAACCAATAGAGCTTAGCTTGCTCCAATTTTGTGGGTTTTATAGAAGGGTTTTCAACCTAGCATAAAGGACAAAAACAAAGAGATGAATGCATAACGAGAAAGTGAGCGTATAAAGTACACTAGCTTTGGCTCGCTTTCAAATCTAGATTTGCACTGCTGAATTGGAAATTAATGTGGTGAAAATTGATTCATATAGCATGAGGAGGAACACTGGTGAAACTCTTTCACATGCAGGCTCTGATGCCATGTTTAGAGAGACAGGTCACGGTCCACCACTAACAGCATCGATATTGTTTCCACTTAAATCACTCGTGCAATCAATAGGTGGAGGTTTTTATGGTAAAAGCCTCGATGCAATTAGAAGTGGAATCATTTGATATAAGTTGTGATTTGTCTTATAACATGCCCGATTTGGGACTTGCTGCTTTATTCAACAATTAATACATATACATCCAACCAACAAAAGCCATCGAAACAGGTTTCGAGTGACCCCCAAAACAAACGTTAAAACCTAGCTAGTTTAGTCACCCCTCAGAATGAACTAACCCAATGATAAAATAAACATCATAAGTTCCTTATCATCATCCCTCTCAACTAAAAAAAATGTCACCACCAAACTCAGCTATTAGAAACAAGGGAATGATGCAATTACAAGACCAACAAGCAGGGATCCAACCGAACTGGCGAGCATAAAAGAACCTGAGCTTCCCGGAGGTGTTGTTTGCTCATTCCCTCCAGCAGACGACTCTGGTGCACCAGCGCCACTACCTATAAACATACAAATCACTAATCTCAAACGGACAAGCCCACCAAAGTTGAAATCAAAACAAATTTATGCCCTCATATAATTCCCATGTCTTTTCTTAGAGGATGGGCAAACATTTTCTTATTACCATACATGGTAAAGATAAAACAGTAAATGTGAAAATTGAAGACAAATTTGTATTTCTATTTATTATTAGGGATAAAATTGGAAAAAAGTTGAGTATGAAGATTTAATATGGGATATTGATTTTTCAATATTTAATTGGAATAATGATATAACATGGAAAGGAAATGATTTCCCATTTCCAAGCCTCTGGATCATCGAGAAATTTTTTATTATGATAGGAACATGGATGATATATCACGTGTTTTTATGTAAGTGATGGAAAATTTTATTTTTTAAGTTATTAACTTTTTAACACATATCTCATCATTTGTATAGTAACACGTGGTGTACCACCTCGTGTGCCGGTCACACTGAAAAATCTCTCATTTTCGAAGGAGAAGTCAAATCTTAAGTGGAATACCATGTAATCAAATTTAAAGGTAGAAGCAAGCTCCAACTGATATATCAATTCTATATGGATTGACATATGAGTTTTCATATGTCAAATTTGACATATGAGAAAAGAGGATGTCAAATAATTTTTAATTATTTTATTGTGTAGATCTCATTAATACACCAATTATAGATCTTGAAATTTTATTTTAATTGATTTCTTTTTAAAATGAGTCATACCAATATCATTTATAACAAAACAAACATATCGGTTGGGAAAAAAAAAAAATCTGATATTACAACATCAACTATCAAATTAACATTTGATATTTATCTTTTGACATCTCATATTCCACATTCTCATCACACATACCAAAAGTAGCCCTGTAGTAAATGTAGACATTATGGAGTTTGTAGAAACATTAATTCATCTAAGAGAAATAATTTAAAGCACGCCCCTTTTCTCTTTGCAATAAAAGGCACAGAAATGAAGAGCACAATGCAAAAATAGCAAAGGGGTATGCAGAAATTGCTGCCTTTCGTTAAATCAAAGATTCTGTCATTAAATTATGAAAGAGGCTTGACTCGTTAAAATTAAGGAGGAGAGTTCTCCTCCTCAAGATGCTTTGTGGTCGATTCACGAAACTTCATGCTTATAATAAAAACCATTTATTCTATGAAAAAAAAAATCATTTAAAAATAAGATCTTTTAGTCAACTAAAAATAGCAAATAGATAAACAGTTCGTAATTTTTTTTTATCAAACTCATTCTCTGTTTTTATACAGTTGAATGATTATTTTATTGATTCTTTTGCATAAATGGTCTTTACAATGTGCCTCATGATATAAATTGTACTGATTATAAACATGAAATTCTGTAAATAAAAAACAAAGTGAATTGAGAAGCCAAGATTATTTCTTAAATTATTATTCAAGATTAAAACATGCGTTTAATTCTAAACAGCAGCCTGTCGTGTAGATCAGGCAAAGTCCAGAAGAAGAATGCCTCAAACCAATCAGACAAGTTAATAAATAAATAAAATGGTTAATAAATATAATATAAATTCAATATTCTAGAGTGCTGTCCAAACCTAATTATAATTAACAAAAGAAATAAACAATAAACAAAAGAATAAATTCAATAAATAAACAATAAAGAATTAACACAAATATCGCAGCATTAAGATGATATTAAGAACATACCAGGGGCACCAGCAGGAGTGACAGATACTGAAAAAAAATAACAAAACAAAGGGTTAAAAAAACTGTAATTCATCAAATCTTAATTTCCAAAAAATCTAAAATAAAATAAATACATAAAAAGAGTATTTAGGCAAGAAAGAAGAAAGACAGACATCCACAGTCGGCGACGGAAGGAGCGGAGACTTGGCAAGCGGCCGGGAGGGAGGTGGCCTTGGTGACGTTCAAAACGACGCCGAGTTGAGCACTGCTCTTGAAGGCCACACAGAGACAGGAAGCGTCGGCTTCGAGCACGGTCTTGAGGCCATTGCAGCAAGTCTCTGCTGGCTTCGTGTCGGTGCTCCCGTTCGACACAAACGGCAAGCAGTCTGCCATGGTCGAGATCAGGCTAATGCAGTCCACCGACGGGGCAGGCGCCGTGTGCTGCGACGGCGACGCAGGGTCCCCGAGTCCACACCCTAGCACCACCAACACAGTACTGATCCAAACCCTCCCTGCTCCTCCCATTTTTTCTTGTGTTTCTGTGAAAACTCAAGAATCTAACAAGCAACAGAAATAGGTTGTGAGTTGGGGAGGGATGGAGGTATGGAGGGACTCTATACGTGTTTCGCATCGCGTGCTCCTGTTTCATGCCATTGTAGGAAAGGCCTCTTTTTTCTATGTAGAAATTATTTGTACGCCCCATTTTTTTCTCTTACTTAAATAAGATTTTCTTCGTGTCCACGTACCACCGATGATATATATGGAAAAGGATCCTCGTGGCATTCTTTTCTGAGGATCCTTGGTATTATGTAATTATGCAGTTAAAAATCATTTTAAAATTTAAAATTTAAAATTAAATATAGATAATACCTAATGAAAATTGATTGTACGATATCGATGAACGGTAACGATCGTCGAATCTCTAAAATTCCCAAGAAAAGGATCCGGTAACAGAATTGGTAGAGATTGTATTTTTACATAATATATAAAATGATTATATTTTTTTTTGCCACTACAATAAATGCAATCTGTATATAGTTTAAATTCGATATTGAAAATTGAGATTAGAATACTAAATCAAATTATTATTCACTTTTAGTATTAAATTCAATGATGATTTTTGGTTTAGTATTAAATTCACACATTTAGTATTATTCACTTTTAGTATTAAATTCAATGATGATTGACCATATTCATTCTTGACATTTATGAAATTCACACATTTCTTTCCATTTCCTTGTGGTTAGATTGAATAATGATTAAAAGAAAACGATAAATCAACATAAATACGCATAAAAATAAAATGTGTGGATACCAGTTCACTTGCACATTTTTTATCTAAGATTTTGAGCGAGCATGCCGACAGAGACCAATTTCAGGTAAGCCTATTGACACATATCATAGCAACACATACAAAGACATGAGGCTAACAGCTATCCTGCTCAGTGTTTATCGAGGCAACTCGTCGAGAGTCAGCTTTCAAGGGCATTTCAAATTTTCAAAAGGCAACACCCAATTCTTTCATAGAGGATTTATGAGTAGGGGGTTAGCTGACCCACCTTGTCCCAAGGTTGATTAGCCCTTGGCTAGATATATGACCCCGCAGACCAAGTGTAATACTAGTATTGGTTGAAAACTTTAAGAAAAATTTAATTAATTGTATTATAGCACTTGGTGTATAAACTATGTTTCCAGCACACTAAAAATTTCTCACAAGCATGGCATTCTTCAGCGGAATTGTGATTGATTGTGAGTTCCCAAGTAAAATCATCCTACACAACTTCCTAAAACCCAATGATCACACTAGTCAAATTTTCAAACAGCTTGAAGCGCCAAGAAAGGACTAGTTTTGTGCCTCCAACGCTAAATCCAAAGAAGCAATATCAAAAACTAAAAGTTAGAATAATCATTTCGTTTCAGTTTAATTTTCAGTTTTTTAGTTTTCATCTTTTTTCAAAATTGAGAGTAGACCAAGCGATTTTTCAATTTTCAAAATAATAAAAACTAAACTAAAATTTGGAAACTGATATTTATCAAAATAGTTATCAAACACGTTAAATTGACCAGCTAAATAACTTTTACAGTCCAATACTATTCATTTTCTTAGTGGCACGCTTACACGAAAAAGGATCCGGGGTCCCGTGATCTCTAGGAAAAAGAATCCAACTGCACGATATACAATGAACGGGTGAGATCACGGGATCTCTAAGAAAAGGACATGGCAAGGATCCTTTTCCCGCTTACACAATTCCGGCATATAAGATTTACTCAACCTTGTTGAGCCTGATATCTGAAGGGGGGCAAATCAATTCATGTTTCCAAAAAATGACAATAATTCCAAAATAAAGCTAAATTTTAAAATCTCATAAATCTACATCATAAAACATTTTTTTCACCCCAGTTCCAATACTGGTAAAAAAAATGACGTGCGGAAATCATTTTCTTTCATAAATTAAATGCATGAAACAATTTCCTATTCTATATCCATATATGCACAAGCCAAGAGTTTTCATTTAAAAGAGAACTTCAAAGCTTCCACATTAGCCACTCACTGACATAATCAAGGACCGGAACTTTGACACCACAATTGCTTTAGACACACTACTTTTTTTATACAGAAGATACAAATGATATTAGTTTCCTTTCGGTATTTCGCAATTGAAACAAATGATACAAAACACAGATAAATAAATACACAAGCACGTACTCGTGTGCACACATATATACATATACATATGTACTTACCGTAAAGTACCGATGGGTTTCTTTTCTACATGTGACAGGATAACGACCACATCATCAAGCTTGCCGCCATTATATCCGGCATACCCAGATGCCTTGGCTGCATCAGCAAATGGGCTCCCTGTAGATTTAGATCGCCCCAACTCTTGTGCACTAGTAGCCAAGACCTCTGCTATGTCCTTTGAATAGATGCACATACGGAGACAACAAAAAGAAATTGGATATAAGAAACCGTTACAACAAATAAAGCTATCTGTTTTGCCAGAAATAATGTTTTCCTAGCTCAAGATGGAGTCATAGGTTTGTATTCTAAAGAATATTCTGTTTTGCTGATAAATTCGGTAATCATAAGTATAAAAGTTATTGAACCAAAAGAAGTGGCACCGCCATTATCAAGCCACATATGCTTTTGTCCAAATGCCCTTTCTGCAATGTCTATGGCACATTTAAGTGAATGCATGACAGTTCTTTTCTTTTTTCGGATTCCCTTTCAATGAAGCTTACGAAAAAGAAATATAGACAAGAAAACCATTGAGATGTGCACCTGTAGTTCCAACCCGGTTTGCAGTGACTTCGACACAATTGAGGTGATCTCTTGCTCATACAAGTTGTTGAAGAGGCCATCTGTTGCAGTGACAACCACATCGCCCTCATCCAAATCAATTCGGTATTTCTGAGAACAGATTATTCTTGTTAGCGTAATCTCTTTCATCATGTAAGACAGTCAAGTTGCAAGAAGAGTTGGTATAATTGAAAATTAAAACACACCGCCATCATCTTTCACGGACAGGGGGGGTGGGGGGGAAGTTCAGATCTACTTCTTAAGATTGATAACATATCAGGAGTCAAATTGGAAAATTTTGTTGGGCACGTAATGGCAATAAATTTTTAAAACACGTACCTCTATAAGTTCTGAGGGATCATCACCTCTTTCAATCCGTACTGGAAAATTGAACGCGTGAACCATTGGTGACGATTTTTCAAAGACAGCACCATTTCTAATTATGATGAATCCCGAGTTTCCAATGTTGGCCACATGGAGAGCCTGCAAAAGCAAATTTTCATTACCCTTGAAAATCAAAACTTTAAAATATTACATTTTAAGGTTGTCATATGCAATAACCAAACCATGGTTTAGGAAAGAACACCCTAAAATGCTATAAGAGGAAGAAAAAACTATATATAATTAGTAATACCACCCTCATGGGAGAAGAAACCCCAACTGTAAATTTTTAGTGTTTACATGGCACTTAAATTAGTTTGAGCTGGTTGAAATGTCAAAATGGGGTTTTTAATAAAGGTTGGGTTGTAGAGTGTCTTTTTATAGACTATGTAAGCATGAAGGGCTTAATTATGGATAGCCCAAAAAAATATTGTACCAAGGCGGATGTATAGACATGCCAGCTAATGGAAATTTCTCACAATCATCTGGAAATACTATGAGAACGGTAGAGAACACGGAATAAATAAAAATCATCTATAAAAAAAGGAGAACTGCAAGAATGTTAATATAGAAAGGGTGACCCCACGCCAATAAGGCTCCCCGCTTTGTGAGGGTCTGGGGAGGAACATCTGTCGTACACAGCCTTACCCTTGCTTTGCAAAGAGACTGTTTCCACGACTATCCGTGACCTTTTGGTCACAAAGGAAAGGAGCAACATTTCTGTTGTGCCAAGGCTCGCCCTCAATGTTAATATATAACACAAAATAAAATCTTTCTATGACCTTTGTTCACTTGGGCCGTATAAAAGTAAACAAGCACTTGTTTAAGGTATTAGCATGTTAATTTTGGATTTGTCCAATTCACCCTTCTAGTTCCTCTCTCATGGGTACTTCCTTACGAAAGACCCATAAATAATAATCTTAGGTAAGGAAAAGTTCATACCTGACCATCAAAATAAGCGACCAAAACCGTGGATGATCCAGGAGATTTTGTATTTGATGAGCCTCTAATAAGGACTTCTGCTGGTTCAGTCAATGGTAAACCTTTACAATCGGATATGAACCTTTCACAATTCTCCATGAGTTCACGAGCATATAGTCCAGGATTAACCCCTAATATATAAGGAGCAAAGTATAACAAATTTAGCCTATATTTTGTCTATACAGAGGTGGATAATTAACAGGCATATTGCATAAATAAGAAGAAACATTTATCTTTTTCCCTTGCCTTCCATGATGAAATAAGTGGCTCAACTAGCAGTAGATTTTAGAAAAAAAAATCTGCTAGTCAAACCACGGGAAAAAAAGGACTATTGAGATTGAGATATAAGTATGGCTATCAGGCTATCAATTATTCAACAATTATGGGAACACTGAACCAAAAACGTGCACACAAAAAGACACAAGGATGCACCCACATGCAAACAGGTTTAACGTCACATTGTGTAATCAGAAGTGAATAATTTAACAGCTATATTTGATAAATAAGTAAAAACATTTGGCTTCAGCGATAAAATAAGTGGGCTAACTAGTGGTAGTGTTTGGAAAAGAATCTGTTAGTCTAATACACTGAGATATAGGTATGGCCATCCAATATTCCTAACACTATTTATCGTGCAAAATTAAACTTCAAGGTGGTGATACCTTCTAGTGACCACTGACCCACTCCATCAGCCACACCTAACCAGTTTTGGCCAGCAACAAAGTAAGCATCCTCCCCACCTGTCAATGCCTGGAATTTATTAATTCTTGAATTATTTACAGTTATAGTAAATGCATGCCAAAGGTCAAGTAAGTATTGTGTGTGTGCACACAGATTTGCATGTATATATGTGTGTGTGTAGCAGCGTATAAATAGACAAGAGTGAATTCAAGACAAACCGAACATAAAGCTCATTTATCCAATGTGCACCTGTGGGTTAGATATGTGTGCATGTCTAGTGTCTACCTACAAACAATTCAATGCATTGATAGACACCATACTGCTATTAGCCAACACGAGTTATTATGTCCACTTCATATGCCACATAAGACATGCGTATGCATATGCACATCAAGTTGGTGGTATCCATAAACGAAAATAAAAGTTTTGAGTTTCTTATCAAAAAAGAAAATAAAAGTGTCAATATTAGGTACCACTCTGAATTATCCAAAAGTTATATAAATTATGTGTACTACGACTACATTTAAAACTTGAGAAGATACCTTTGAGGGATGGGGTAATAAAGCAGCACCAGAAGATAGTTGAAGAACAGCTGCAGAAACGTCCTCCCTGTGAAAGAAAGAAACGGTCAGCTGTCCTAGCACGCTTTATTGATGAAAATCCTCAGGGAAAACAAAGCATGAACAAAAACATCGAGCCAGGCTTTTCCCAAAATCTAATCCCTTCACCAACATTACCAAGAACCGATTTGGTACAACAAATAAACTCATGCTATCCTTGTCCGTGCACCTATTGTACACAGACAGCTGCACCACTTTTTAACTCCTCTGGTGATTTCTATTGTCCTTGCATTTTTCATACAGAATTAAATTTTAGAAGCAGATGAACTTCAAAAGCAGAAATAATAGATGGAGATTATTTGAGGTATATCAAGAGAAAAAACTAGCATACCCATCAGAAGCGCCTTCAACTGCATGGAATTCCACTATCTTAGAAGTTGATACTCCTGAAACGTCACTTCTATGTGCTTCGCCCTCTGTGAATTCATCTTCTGACTTTGTGGAAGGGGCATTCTCGGCTAACTATGTACAAGATAAAACAAAAGCACGTGAGGTCCTTAACATGAAAGAACTGTGTGATGTGCCAGACTAAAAAAAAGAAATAAAAAAAAAAAAACAAATATGTGCCAAATGATCCAGCTGCCAACTTGAGTTGGGCTATAAATTAAGAAAACATGTATAACATTTGTGCAGGCGTGCATGTACGTGCAAATTGAAGGCTTAGATTTAATCCAGACATCTCTTGTCTTGAGGTCTTATAAAACAAAATACAGCTCCCCCCACAGCTGAGTTTTCATATATCTACTAGTGTAATGTACACGTTTACGGTAATGACTAATTCGCAAAAAGGCACAAACCAGGTGCCATCCAAAAGAACTGGAAGTATAAAAGAGAGAACAACGCAGACAAAATTTGGAAAATAAATTTCACTAAGTTTCATTTATGTAACAAAGATGAAATGAAAGATTGTAGGACTTTGAAAGCTTTCTGAATCCAAAATTCAAATTAGAAATTAGCTCCATGACCTTAATCACTTGAGATACCCAGTTGGTTTAAAAACAGCATAGAAGATCCCCTCAAAAACCATCTGAAAACTTTAACATTGATCTCAGCTCTGGGCAAAACAATGCTGCACTCGTTAAAATGCAGTAATATTCCTCTCGAGCCATAAAAACCAAAAAAGGGATACGGGAGTCGCCTTGCAAAACCTTACTACTAACTAGTATATATCTTGACAAGAAGCCCATATCAATCGTCCTTAACGGCGTGCAACAGACGAAGGAAAGAACACCGTAGACAGTCCTTGCACTAGATTCTTCAAGTCCCTTTAGAAACAGAAAACTTAAAGCTAATCCATTTCTTGGAAAGATTCTCAGTTTTCAAAAATATTCACATACAGCATTTAAAACCTAGTCAAGCATCCCTGCTGGACATTTATCAATATCATGATTGTGTTCCATATCTATCTATCCATGTATCTATTTATCTACAAATATATATGTGGTGTGGGTGTGGGTGTGGTAGTCTATATTTCGACTAGGATTGCGAAATAGCTGACCAATTCAAAAGTTCTTAAACAAGTGAGGCAATGCAAGAATCAAGAGTTAATTAGTTTTACTAACCACGAAGGAGACTTGAGTCTCATCTGCTGTGGTTGTGGTTTGTTCACCACCACTGCCGCCAGTTGCATCTTCCATGCTCGTCACTGAAACCGCATCAACAGCATTCTCCTCGGCCTTTGCGGCTCCGTCACAGCCACTTGCTTCAAAAGCATGGATTTCATTGCTGACTTGAGTTTGATCTGCTGTGGTTGCGGTTGTAATTCTAATTGTGCTTTCTTCACCACCACCACCAGCAGTCGCATTGCCAGTGCTCGTCACTGCAACCACATTAACAGCATTCTCGGCCTCCGTGGCGCCGCCAATTGCTGGATAAGCATGAGTTTCATTGCTGACCTGATTTTCATCTGCTGTGGTTGTGATTGTGATTGTGATTGTGGTTGTGGCTTCTTCACCTACACCACCGTGAGTCGAATTGTCGGTGCTCGTCACTGAAACGGCATCAATAACATTCTCCTCCGCACCTGCACCGCCACCACCGCCACCAGCTCCACTTCCTGTGCTTCCCAACAATGTTTGGCTCAATTCTGAATCTTGCACAGGATCCTCCAGATGACTACGAGCATCAATCTCTGTTTCAGTGGCAACAGATTTCTCGCTCTTGTCCCCAAAGCGGAAGAGAAAGCTACCATCTCCCGACTCTGTCACACACAATTCATAAAGGAATTATATAAATAACACTAGTAATTAATACTCTGTTTGTTTCCTGAGAAAATTGGCAAGCCACATACCGCTTGTGGAAATGATATCAAAGTTTGAGGAGGAGGAGGAGGAGGAGGAGTGCGGCGGAAGCGTCGGCCGGGGCTTCGGGAATCCAATCGGAATTCTAGTGAGGACTGTTTCGTGCAAGGGTTTAAGCGGCGGGAGAATGTGGGTTGGAAACATGGGGGAGAAGCTCAACCCGCTTCTCACGAAAGGATTACCCATTTTTCTTATGTTATTATTATTATTATGTCGATCAGATTGGGCAATCTGCACATACATTTGTTTATTTATAGTGCCAAGGTCCCAAATGCATGTTGCACAATTCATATTGTCTTTTTTTTTTTATTTTTTTTAATATTGGTTTTTTCATGACATTGAGACAAGGGAGAACAATTTATATGATACGAGTTTACTATCATAATAGTATTTTGTGCCAATAATATAAATCATTGCATAATTAGCACAGAATATCACACAACGGTGAACCGTGCGATACAATACCTCGAGAGAGGGGTAGTGAGTGAAAGACATTATCTGTTGTGGATATTGCTTGGGTAGTAATTAATGGGTGAGAATGACTCTCGCCCGCCAAGTCACATGTGCTCACGTGGCACGGATGTTTAAGGGAAAAAAACTTGGATATGTCTATTCAACGACGTTTTGTGTTAATAGAATAAATTATATGTAAGTTTTTGTTCATATGTTTTTATTGTATTGGCATAGAACGTCATATGACATTGTACACAAGACAATAACACATCAGAAATGCTTATTCCTAATACTAGTGGTTTATCGATTGGTATCGAGATAAGCTATAGATGCACATAGAGACATCATGCGGTGTCTCTGGTCTTATTTGGTCACAAGCACACGCTACAAAGTTTAAATGTGGGCTTAATCTAAAAGAATAACAAAATGCGGGGTAGAAAACGAGAAAAAAAAATAATAAAAAATCAGAAGTAGCTGTCATTTTGGACCATTTGGTTATACTTTTCAGCACATTATCGTGGATGACATAATTCCATCATTTTGCAAGGACCTTAATGATATTTTGTTACCTTAGCCTGTGGAGGTAGTGGCACGAAGACAAAGTGGTAGTCCACGTGGTTGGCGGCAATGCATGCATGCGGATGGAGGACTAGTCTCATTGGTCCGAAATCTATCTAACACAACCTAGTCAGATTTCTTTATCCTAGCTGGCTCCTCCCAACGTCACCCTCTAGATTCTCTCTCCTCTCCACTCTCTCTCTCTCTCTCTCTCTCTCTCTCTCTCTCTAAAGCTCAAGGTGATAAAACACCACCACCCAAATAACTCTCAAACATTCATTGCCACCAGAAAAACTCTCTGAGTCTCTGTTTTTGCTTAGTGAGAGAGAGAGAGAGAGAGAGAGAGAGAGAGAGATGGCGGCAACCACTGGTGCAGTCCTCAACGGGTTGAACTCGGCAGCCTTCTTATGTGGAGGCAAGAGAAGTCAGGTCTTGCTCTCTGCTGCCACCGTTGGAAGCAGGGTTGGCGGTGCTTCTCCTACTCCTAAGAGGTTCATTGTGGTTGCTGCTGCGGCAAAGAAGTCTTGGATCCCGGCGGTTAAAGGCGGCGGCAACTTCATCGATCCCGAGTGGCTCGATGGCTCGTGAGTTTCATATATTATCAACCACATTATAATTCTAAGTTTGTCACAGATACATGTATGAATCTGGTCTGATATACGCGTGCAGGCTTCCAGGTGACTACGGTTTTGACCCACTAGGACTAGGCAAGGACCCGGCGTTCCTCAAGTGGTACAGAGAGGCGGAGCTCATCCACGGCCGGTGGGCAATGGCGGCAGTCGTTGGCATCTTTGTTGGCCAGGCGTGGAGTGGTATCCCATGGTTCGAAGCCGGAGCTGACCCCAGTGCCATCTCACCCTTCTCCTTCGGCTCACTGCTCGGCACTCAGCTCTTGCTCATGGGATGGGTGGAAAGCAAGAGATGGGTGGACTTCTACAACCCTGAGTCCCAGTCCGTCGAGTGGGCCACACCTTGGTCCAAGACCTCGGAGAACTTCGCCAACGCCACCGGAGAGCAAGGCTACCCGGGTGGCAAGTTCTTCGACCCCTTGGGCTTCGCCGGCTCCATCCAGGACGGGGTTTACGTTCCAGATGGCGAAAAGTTGGAGAGACTGAAACTGGCTGAGATTAAGCATGCAAGGCTTGCTATGGTGGCTATGCTCATTTTCTACTTTGAAGCTGGGCAAGGAAAGACGCCCCTTGGTGCTCTTGGCTTGTAAACCATTTGGCATTTACTTTTCAATATGTAGATATAACTAATTACCCTTTTTTTTTTTTTATGCTTTTCAATTTAATTGCTACTTAAGTGTCGTTAACGACATCTTGTCTTCGTAATCATGGCAAGCATTAACCATAAAAATCTCTTAAACACAATTTAAACTGCCAAAACGTTTACACGTGGATAAAAATAAGAACAATAATTGGCTACTCAAAGATGAGTAGGAACTCCTACTTAAAATTTCTCAAAATTGTTCGTTGTCAATTTGTAGAACTTCGTGTTTATAATCAAAACCGTTCATATTATAAATAAAGATCGCCTCTGCAAAAAATCAATTAAAACTAAGATTGTTTAGTCATCAAACTGTTTAAAAACAAATGAACGATATTGGTAAAAGCATTACAAACCGTTTATGTATTTGCTACAATAGATTGACTAAACGACCTTAGTTTTAATTTATGTTTTGCAAAGATGATCTTTACAGTGTGATTGATTGTATGAACGGTTCTGATTATAAACACAAAGCTCTGTGATTAAAATACTAAGAATTTTGAGTAGAAGTTCCTACTCATCTTTGAGTAGCCAAGTATTATTCTAAAATATAAAGCGAGAAGAAAAAATAGTACGAGTCAAGTGAAGAATACATGAAACCAATTTTAGCAATGAAATTATCGAAAAATTTGAGATCAGTCACCACCGGTACCAGTAGCCATCAGAAACTCTCCCTCACATACGACTTCACCTCCAACGTAGGCCTTGCCTTCCATCTTTGCGATTCCAAAGCGTTTCTGCAACTTAATAAGCGTCATTCTCATCACTAATGTGTCACCGGCAATCACTGGTTTCCTGAATCTAACTTTGTCAATTCCAGCAAAAAAGAAAGTGTCACGAGAGCCTCCCACTTCCGGTTGTAGCATAACCAAGCCACCAACTTGTGCCATTGCCTAGATACAACAAGCATTGACATGTATCATTACTAATCTAAACACAACAGCCAAGTGCTAACGGGAAACTTAGTCAACTGCAGCAATATGCGTTATCTTTTTGTTAAGATTACAGGATGGTATCACATGAATTGATATTGCAATGTGCTATAATTTAGCGCACGGCATTGTATTCCGAAGCACATCACATGAATCGATATTGCAATCAGCTATCAGCCAAAGAAAAACAACTATAAACTTGCAAGGACCAAAGCTGGGATAACTTGGGTTATAGAGAATAGAAAGACAGAAAAACTTGCAAGAAAAACCCCAGAATCTTGGATAGCACAGACGCTTCTATCAAGAAGAGAGGATCCAAGACAACATTAATAACGCATCATAAACCAGATCAGTTGATAGGACAGAAGTCGTTCACAACAAGGTTTCTTAGGGATCGAATTATATAGGTCAAAGTAGTACAATAATTCACAACTCTATTGCAAAGACTCATGGAAACATCAAGATCCTCCATAACCACTTCCCTTCAATCCTTAAAAACTGCCAAATAAATGCTGTCCAGTCCAGATGATTTCTTACTGCCACACTCAAATATTGCACCAGCAAACTCTTCCTTCAAACGATCATTCTGACCAAGCTTCCTTCTCATTTATAGGACTCCAATCTACATGCTCTAGTTTAGAAACCCGATCCAAAATCTTTCAAAAGCCAAAACCCAACTCAAGGATATTTCAACAGAGTTCACAAGACTAGAAATAGTCTTATAATGAAACCTTAGATATATCGGAAAGCCTGGGAAATAGATTCTGTAAAGAGTTTTCACTCGGCCACCCTAAATTCAATGTCATCTTCCCGTCCAAGGACAAAATGACAACACCCCGAATAAGAATATAACCCTGGGAAATATCTTTCCGAGGACTACAATTTGAGCCATTCAGAACCATCTTGAGTTCTTGACTAGTTCGGATTAAGAAAATCTGCAACTATCCTGGAATCCTATACGAACTAGTTGGGATTAAGATAACTTGGTCAACTTTTCAGTTGATGATCAACTGGCATAGCCACCAGGCAATCCCTAAACATTATACAGAATGCCAATACAAGTTAGCCGCTCAGTTGTATCCGACAAGTCGCGTAAATATGGTATTTACACAAATGTCCTCTATCTTTTACAATAACTTCATGTTAAAACACATACAAAGTGAAATCTACTCCCATGTTTTCATCTTACTGCCACTCAGCGACACCATCTCAGTAGCATTGACATGTCCTTGATTTAGGAAAAAGAAAAGGCTTAAAATTGTGCAGAGTGGACCATGTACAACAACTTGGCATGAGTGTTTTTGCACGGGAGTTCTCTAACATTCACTATTAATTTTACACTTTTAACATATCACTAATCTTGCTATTATTTTTGTTAGCTGTAGATCAGTACTCTAGATAGATTAGCGGAAATCATGTCCGTATGTTGCAAGTTTCATACGCTGCTTCTATTAATGCAAGCATGTTTCTGCTAATATATACTTATACAATACACACACACACAAATCTACCTTATTATTTGAAGTGTTTGAGGATAATGCATGTAAAGAGCGGCCTATCGTTTAGTTTGATAACGAAAAAAAGGATTACCTCAACCATGAGAACACCAGGCATAATCGGCCTCTCGGGGAAATGCCCAGGAAAGAAATTATCATTGATGGTGACATTCTTGATTGCAACAGCTGAAACTCCAGCATTGTATTCAATCACTCTATCCACTAACAGAAACGGAAACCTAAACCACCACCAAAACCCGATCAAACAAAATGTAGGCTCAAACTAATTCAAATGATTTGGAAAAGAAACCGAGGGCGAGCTTTGGTGCAACGGAAATGTTGCTCTTTTGTGACCGAAAGGTCACGAATTCGAATCGTGGAAACAGCCTCTTTGCAAGGGTAAGACTGCATCCGAGAGACGTTTCCCGACCCTCGCAAGGGTCGCTCTTTTTTATTTGAAAAAGAAACAAAATTTCGCAGGAAATGGTGCAGAAAAAGGCACTGACCGGTGAGGCAAAATATCACGAATTTGATTGATGTCCATGACGGTGGGAAAAGCCTCATATCCTGCACAGATGGAAGTTGTAGTGGGGTATGATCAAAGAAATCAAAGAACAGAAAAGAGAAAATCAGTTCAGTTCTTACTGAGCTCAATGGGGGTGGAATCTTTATCTTTCGCAGCGTCGGCGGAGCAATAGGTGGTGGTTGAACTCCTCCTCTTAGTTTTCAAATGCGGCAACGGCGGCAGACACCTGGGAATCGCGACGGCGACAGAGATCCCGGATGGAGCATTTGGGCGGGGAAGGAGCGGGGAGTGGCAAGTGAAGGAGGTGGAGGAAGCTGCGGTCGACATTGCTTAGGAGGGGTGATCTCTGTCTCTGTCTCCGTGTTAAGAAAGTGAATGGAGGGGGAGGCATTTAAGACGAAGGACGACAGTAACGAGGTTGTTTATGAGAACGGCGGACATTCCCAAGTTGTTTATGGTTGTTGACAAAAAAAAAATACTAAGGGCCCGTTTAGGTTGTTCATAGTTTGCTGCCTCTTTTTATTTTTTTTTATTTTTTTTTTATTTTTTTTTATGCCACGTAAATATTACATAAAATCTCAATTTAGTTGTGTCGTTTAGTTTGTACTTTTTTTTTGTGTCCCACTTTATCTCGTTTCAGCAATTAGATTAGAGGCGTTAGTTTTGTTGACAATGCAAGAGCTCTTTGAATTATTTGATTCATTTTTCATATTTTTTGTTGATAATGCAAGAGCTCTTTGAATTATTTGATTCATTTTTCATAGTAGAGGCAAAGTTACCCCAAATTCCTTCTTCAACCATGCTAAAGATGAAAAAGCATAAGTAAAACTAACATTTTTCTTCAATTCTGTTAAACTCAATTGACGAAATGAAGTAAAGTGGAGCGCAAAAGAAAAGCACATTGGGTAAAGTGAGACTAAATAGACTGTAGAGGTAAAGTGAGATTTTGTGTAGAGTACAAGAGTTATAGCTAAAATAAGTATTTGCCCATTTCCTTCTCAACTTTCTACTTAATGGTCCAAGTTGATCCCTACGCGACATGCGCAGATTACCGTTACATGTAATGGGCTTACCTGTCATTCTTTTAGCATGATAAGATTCTCTTAGGCATTTTCCAAGAATATAAGAGGAATACTCCTACATCAATGTGCAGACTAAGTAACACTCCACTAATAGGTTCAACAAACCTGGACGTTGGGGGTTAACTTTTCAGTTTCTATAAATAGCCAAGGTCAGCCACTTTATTTTAGTAATCAAGAAATCTCACCGTACTCTTATTACTTCCTACACTTTTTCTAACTTAGGCATCAGAGGCCATTTGGCTAACACCACACCGGTGTTAGTCTAACTCCATTTCTCTCTTTTCTTTGTGTGTGTAGGTTTTCGTCAAATCAATCTGAGGCGGAAATTTGCTTACACAAATTGGTGGTTTCATTAAGAGCCCTTGAAAAACACTCACGACTTTTCATCCAATTGAGCGAAAGCAAAACTCCAAACATGGAGCTTGTGTCTCCAATTTCTTCTTCCATTCAAGAATGGTGGAAACACAAAGATCATCAAGCAGGAACACCAAAGCAACGACAGCACCATCGCAGAATTTGGCGCCATATGTCGCTTGGTTGGAACCGATCCCATGACCCAACCCTTAGGTCCTGTCGTGCCACCACCATTGCCTCACGCCACACTGCAAAGAGCGGTGGTTCCCAAACTGTCACCACCGCAAAAGAAAGGGCAATCCAAGCATCCAACGCCACTATAAGACTTGCGGTGCCTAGCATTAATGCCACCACGACATCTCATGTTGTCCCAAGTGTGGCACCGCACCTCACTCCAAATGGGGCTAGGGTTTCGTAAGCCCTAATGTGCAAAACCCTAAGGTTTTCTCTCCGACAATTTTAAGGCTCGGTCCACGAAGGAACCTTAGCTAAAACAGGCCACACCACGCTCATTTTGGCTGACCACCAAGCACTCACTAATCGACCATATAATGAAGGAACTTCGTATTTTGATCCCTATAGATAACCAACAAACTCTAGACTTGTCTTTCAACATAATTTCTTGAATACGAAGTGTCTCATGAACCTAACCTTGAGCCAAATACTCATGAGATAATCGGTCCTCATTTGGACCAAGTCTAGCAATCTCATTTTGAATTTGATCCAAGTTCTGCAAGGAATTATCAATACTTGAGTTAAATTTCCCAAACGAGTATCAATTCTAACTTTTTAACTTACCCTTAAGAGTTGTAGCTTAGCTGAAAGAATAAACAGAAGAGAACCAATTAAATGAAATTGAATCCAAGCTTCTGAAACCAGTGGTAAAAACCTGACATCCTCCAACCACATTGACGCCAAACTATAACACCAAATTATCATCTTCATTTTCTACAAAATGTATTTTCGGTGAAGACTTTACTATAATCCATGTCAAAACACTCGAAAACAAGAATATAAATCCAAATCTAAGGTATTTGAATCTAAATAAAGTAAAGTTGGAGGAAAAGAAAATTTAATGGAAAAAGAAAAAAACAGAAAATAAATAAATAAAATAGAAAAAGATATGATCGGTACTTTGATACCGATATATGAAGAAACTATCGCTAGCCAAGTAACAACCATTACTCATAATAGTCGCTGGTAAAATAGTTACAGAAACCGATACCAACCGCTATCATTATACCGATCACCTTTTTAATTTTTTTAATTTTTTTTTAATTTTGTTTTATTTCTCTACCATAACAACAAACTATAATATTTATGTTCTTCAAAATATATTTTTCCTTGAAAAATCTATTATGATTCATATTTAAACACTTGAAATCAATGATTTAAAACCTAAATTAAAAATATTTGAGTTTAACAGTGGTTATCCAAATAAAATAGGGAATCTTAATGAAACAATCCCGATACTGTTCGCTTTTAACATTAATGACATTTTTACCTTGAAAAGTCATTTCTGGTACTATTCACTTACACTTTTATTTTGTCCTTTTGATTAAAAACTAAAGTTTTTGAGGACTTTTCGTTAGTTTTCCTAATAAAATAACGTATGAAAAAAAATTGAAATGAAAAAATTTAAAAGCAGAAGATAAATAAATAAGTTGGAATAGGGAAAGATCAGTACTACGCTATCGATCCTCGCCCATTCATCTGGGGCGACACTCAGGTGGTGGCAGACATCAACTATCGGCTTGTCATTTCCGTCAAGAACGAGTCAGTGGTTGATCCCGTTGCTGCCATGACCGCTGATGATTATGAGGGCAAGAGAAGGATTGGGAGCATTTCAAGCAGTTGATTTCATTTCATCAATTGTCATAAACTAACTAATTTTATGGAGACGACGATCATTTCATATTTTAATTGTTGTCTTTAAATATGCTCTGATATACTATTAATTGCTTGAAGTTATCATCATCTTTCATTATAATAAAGAAATTTTATGTTTAATTTTATTTCGGTGAATTTTCTTATAAATTCATGTCAAAACACTCGAAAACAAGGATATAAATATAAGCTAGATAAATTAATGTATGAAGAAAAAAAATTCAATGGAAAAAAGAAAAAAAAAAGGGAAAATAAATAAATAAAATAGAAAAGAATACGATCGGTACTTCCCTACCAATTTTCCAAAAGAACTATCGGTAAGTAGCTAGTGACTATTTTGAAAATCAGTCGCTACTAAAGTAGCAATGATCCTACAGAGTAGTTGGTAGAAAGGTAGCAACGAAACCTCATACCAGTCGCTAGCATCATACCAATCCCCCATTTTCAAAAAAAATTTTGTTAATTTTTCTTTTACCACAAAGAACTTTTTGTTTTGGAAAAAAAAAAAAAAAAATGGTCATTTGGCCTTTTTGTAAGGGTGTTGGTAGAAAATTGAACTTGTGGTTCCTCTGCCATCCCAGATGTGGATTGATGGATGCCATCCCAGATGTGGATTGATGGGGACAGTGGTGAGGTCATCATTGTCCCACTCAATCCGCATCTGAGACGGCGAAAGAATCACAAGATCAAAATCTACTAACACTCTTGCAAAAAGACCAAATGACCGATAATGGTTCCAAATTCCAAAGTCAATTTGATTGGCAAACCAACTCCATAAGCAATCTCAAAAACTAATCGACGGAGTTGGCATCGGTGGTCAGAAGGAAAGATGGCAACATTGTGAAAGGGGTTGCTGTTAGTGTCACTTCCACTTACTGTTGTAGTATACATTCTTGTTCTCCTGATTTTATTTCAACCTATTAACTGGTTTGAACAACCTACCTTAGCTGACCCAAACCCGTCAGCAAAGACTCCTTCAGTGAGTTCCTAAAGATATGAAGTTGACCAGTGCTTGGTAGTTTCAAGATTGGTGAAGTATGTCGTACAAACAAAATCAATTCAATTTTGCTTGGACAATGACTGGTGGCATCAGCAAATACAGAAGGAAAAAGAGACGCAGTTTTTATCGTGGTTCGACACAAATTTGTGCTCTTCAAAGTAAGACAATACAGCGTACAGAATCTAACCAAGAACACACTTAAATTTTAAAAGTTGGTATAATAAGAAGGGGAAGTGAAGAATGCACCACCATAAAAGAAATGGAGAGAAAAATGAAGCCTAGCATGTAAAAAAAAAAGGTTTGGATTAAGAACACACTTAAATTTTAAAAGTATTTAATTGATATGCAGCAGCAACATCTATTAATATTGCAAGAAAAAAAAAAGGCATGATGGGCCACAGACTATTCTAGTCCCTTAGCGGCTTTGCCCATGTGACTAAACAACTTTAAAGGTAATTTGTCATTTCCATATGGATGATCTTTAAGGGGGAAGAGATCCCCTCCAGATCTCTCCCACCAAAGCCCACTAATCAATTAATCCGGACCCTTGAAATTTGATCTAACGGCTAAAATTATTATAACTTTTAAAGAGACCCCCTTTTTGTAGCTGTTGGATCAAATTTCAAGAGTTCGGATTAATTGATTGGTGGGCTTTGGTGAGAGAGCTCGGATTAATTTCAACGGCTAAGTTGTTTATGGTTGTTAACCAAAAAAAATATTAACGGCCCGTTTAAGTTGATCATGGTTTGCTGTTTCTTTTTTTTTTGGTTATGCCACGTATATATTACATAAAATCTCAATTTAGTCTGTAGTTTAGTTTGTACTCTTTTTTCGTGTCTCACTTTATCTTGTTTCAGCAATTAGATTGGAGGCGTTAGTTTTGTTGACAATGTAGGCGCTCTTTGAATTATTCGATTCGTTTTCATATTAGAGGCAAAGTTACCCCAAATTCCTTCCTCAACAATGCTAAAGACCAAAGAGCATATCCCATGTAAGTAACACTAACATTTTTTTTCAACTCTGTTAAACTCAATTGACGAAATGAAGTAAAGTGGAGCACAAAAGAAAGGAAATGGATCCTCTCCGGATCCCGTCCACTAAATCCACCCAATCAACAAATCCGAGCCCTTGAAATTTGATCCAACGGCTAAAAATAGGGGGCCCGTTTAAAAGTTATAATAACTTTAGCCGTTGAATCAAATTTCAAGGGCCCGAATTTGTTGATTGCGTGGATTTGGTGGAAGGAATCCAGAGAGGATAGAGTGTAGAGGTAAAGTGAGATTTTGTGTAAAGTACAAGAGTTATAGCTAAAATAAGTCTTTGCCCATTTCCTTCTCAACTTTCTACTTAATGGTCCAAGTTGATCCCCACCCGGCCTGCGCAGATTACCCTTACATGTAATGGGCTTACCTGTCATTCTTTTAGCATGATAAGTTTCTCTTAGGCATTTTCCAGGAATCTAAGAGGAATACTCCTGCATCGGTGTGCAGACAAAGTAACACTTCACTAATAGGTTCAACAAACCTAGACGATGGGGTTAACTCTTCAGTTTTCTATAAATAGCCAAAGTCAGCCACTTTATTCTAGTAATCAAGAACTCTCACCATACTCTTATTACTTCCTACACTTTTTCTAACTTAGGCATCAGAGGCCATTTAGCTAACACCACACCGGTGTTAGTCTAACTTTGTTTCTCTCTTTTCTTTGTGTGCGTAGGTTTTCGTCAATTCAATCCGGGGCGGAAATTTGCTTACACAAATTGGTGGTTTCATTAAGAGCTCTTGAAAAACGCTCACGACTTTTCATCCAATTGAGTGAAAGAAAAACTCCAGACACAGAACTTTTCTCTCCAATTTCTTCTTCCATTCAAGAATGGTGGAAACACAAAGATCATCAAGCAGGAACACCGAAGCAGAGATAACACCACCGTAGAATTTGGCGCCATACGTCACTTGGTTGGAACCAATCCCCACGACCCAACCCTCAGGTCTTGTCTCGCCACCATAATTGCCTCACGCCACACTGCAAAGAGCGGTGGCTCCCAAACTGTCACCGCCGCAAAAGAAAGGGCAATATGAGCATCCGACGCCACTATAAGCCTTGTGATGCCTAACACCGATGCCACCACAATTTCTCATGTTCTCCCAAGTGCGGCACCTCACCTCGCTCCAAATAGGGCTAGGGTTTCGCAAGCCCTAACGTGCGAAACCCTAAGGCTTTCTCGCCCATAAGTTCAAGTCTCAGTCCACAAGGGAACCCTAGCCAAAATAGGCCACACCATACTTATTCTGGCTAACCACCAAACACTCACTAATCGACCATATAATGAAAGAACTTCGTATTTTGATCCCTATAGATAACCAACAAACTCTAGACTTGTCTTTCAACATAATTTCTTGAATACAAAGTGTCTCATGAGCCTGACCTTGAGCCAAAGACTCATGAGATAATCGGTCCTCATTTGGACCAAGTCTAGCAATCTCATTTTGAATTTGATCATAGTTCTGCAAGGAATTATCAATACTTGAGTTAACTTTCCCAAATGAGCCTCAGTTCTAACTCTTTAACTTACCCTTAAGAGTTGTAACTTAGCTGAAAAAATAAATAGAGGACAACCATTTAAATGAAATTGAATCCAAGCTTCTGAAACCAGTGGTAAAAACCTCACATCCTCCAACCACATTGAAAACAAGAATATAAATCCAAATCTAAGGTATTTGAATCTAAATAAGTAACATAGGAAGAAAATAAAATTTAATAGAAAAAGAAAAATACTGAACATAAATAAATAAAATAGAAAACTGTGGCTAGCCAGATAACGACTGTGAATGATAACAGTCGCTATCAAGTAGTGATGGGACTTGATACCAACCACTAGCATCATACCGATCCTTCATTTTCAATTTTTTTTTTTTTTTTTTTTTTTTTGGGGCAGTTTGATCCAAGTCCAAAAAATTCACCTGTTTTCGAATTAGGTCCAATTTTATTTGATTTTTTATTACACCTATTTTGCCCCTTGAAAATAAAAAATATTTAAATTCTTTATTTTTTAATTTAAAATTTTAAAAATTTGAATCTTCAAATACCTTTATCTATCCATTTTCTAATTAAAATCATTTTAAAAACACATTACAACCAATCTTATAAGTTTATAAAAAATTAAAAGAAACGTTGTCCAGGTAGATAAAAATTTGTGATGTAGGTAGATAATATTAATTAATCTATGATATAAGGTAGACTATGAATAAAAATCTATCGTGTAGATAGATAACACAAAATAATATGTGATATAAATAGACTAATGAGCAAAAACATATCGTATAGGTAGATAACACAATTAATTTGAGATAGAAAAATTTGTGATATATGGGTAGATAAAATACAATTAATCTATAACACAGGTAGAATAAACAAAATATACAAATAGATTCATTACAGAAATATATAATACAAGTAGATAAACAAAGCAATGCATTTCCTATAAAAGGTTGAAAAGAAAAATATGTATAATCCAAGTTCAAACTAAAAATTAGGAAGAAATTACCAGTGCATGCATGAAACTCATTTTTCATGGCAATGCTCCCAATCAAAACAACCTAACTAGTGCTATTGTGGGAGGACCTGGTGGGGATGACGAGTAGGAAGATGCAAGATTTGATGCTACAAAACCAAAACCAACCACGTACATCAATGCACCTTTTGTTGGTGTATTGGCATACTTCAAAGCTCTATACCACTGGAAAAAAAAATTAGAAATTGTGACCTTGTATTTCAAAAAGGAGGAAGAAATCATAAGAGCTTGAAAGAAGAAGACTGAACAAGAAGGAAGGGGATCGGAGAACACAAAACAAATTGTATACGGAGTTATGGAAGAAGAGATATACTTTAAAACTAATTCTACAAGTAGGGGATTATTTAAAGATAAATAATCAATTATAATTAATTTCATAAAACAAGTAAATCTAGAATTAAGGGATAATGTTAATAGAGGGGTAATTTTGACAAAAAATGAAAATAAAATGATGTGGACAATGAGTCATTGGACTTAAATCAATAATTAAATAAAATTGGACCATATCTAGTAATTGCTTACAAATTTGGACTTATTTCAAGTTTCCCCCTTCTTTTTTAGTTAATTTTATTTTATTTCTCTACCATAACGATAAACTATCATATTTATGTTCTTCAAAATATATTTTTCCATACAAAATCTATTACGATTCATATTTAAACACTTGAAATCAATGATTTAAAACCTAAATTTAAAAGTATTTGAGTTTAATAGTGGTTATCCAAATAAAATAATGTATGAAAAAAAAATTGAAATGAAAAAACCAAAAAGCAAAAAATAAATAAATAAAATAGAAAAGAATGTCAAAACACTCGAAGATAAGGATATAAATCTAAAGGTGTTTGAATCTATATAAAGTAATGTAGGAAGAAAAAAAATTCAATGGAAAAAGAAAAAAAAAGGGGAAAATAAATAAAAATAATAGAAAAGAATACGATTGGTACTTCCCACCAATAGTGCACAAGAACTGTCGCTAACTAGGTAGTGACTATTTCTAATAACAGTCGCTAGTAAAGTAGCAACTATCTTGGATATTAATTGGTAGAATGGTAGCGACGAAACCTTGTACCAGTCGCTAAATAGATAGTGACTATTTCTAATACCAGTCGCTAGTAAAGTAGCAACTATCTTGGCTATTAATTGGTAGAATGGTAGCGACGAAAACTTGCAGCAGTCGCTAACTAGGTAGTGACTATTTCAATAACAGTCGCTAGTAAGGTAGCAACTATCTTGGCTGTTAATTGGTAGAATGGTAGCGACGAAAACTTGTACCAGTCGCTAACTAGGTAGTGACTATTTCTATACTAGTCGCTAGTAAAGTAGCAACTATCTTGGCTGTTAATTGGTAGAATGGTAGCGACGAAACCTTCTACCAGTCGCTACTAGAACTGTCGCTAACTACGTAGTGACTATTTCTTATACCAGTCGCTAGTAAAGTAGCAACTACCTTGGCTGTTAATTGGTAGAATTGTAGCGACGAAACCTTCTACCAGTCGCTATCATCATACCAATCCCTCCTTTTCAAATTTCATTTTGTTAATTTTTCTTTTACCACAAAGAACTTCTTTTCGTTTTGAAACAAAATTGATCATTTGTCCTTTTTTCAAGGGTGTTGGTAGAAAATTGATCTTGTGGTTCCTCTGTCGTCCCAAATGTGGATTGATCGGAACAGTGGTGAGGTCATCATTGTCCCACTCAATCAGATACGGCGAAAGAATCACAAGATCAAAATCTACTAACACCCTTGCAAAAAGACCAAATGACGGATTAATGATTCCAAATTCCAATGTCAATTTGATTGGCAAACCAACTCCACAAGCAATCTCAAAAACCGACCGACGGAGTTGGCACCCGTGGTCAGAAGGCAAGATGGCAGCGTCGTGAAAGGGGCTGCTGTTAGCGCCACTTCCACTTACTGTTGTAATATACATTCCTATTCTGCTAATTTTATTTCAACCTGTTAACTGGTTTGAACAACCTACCCTAGCTGACCCAAACCCGTCAACACGACTCCTTCAGTGAGTCCCTGAAGATATGAAGTTGACCGGTGCTTGGTAGTTTTAAGATTGGTGAAGTATGTCGTACAAACAAGATCAATTCAATTTTGCTTGGACAATGACTGGCGGCATCAGCAGATACAGAAGGAAAAAGAGACGCAGTGTTTATCATGGTTCGGCACAAATTTGTGCTCTTCAAAGTAAGACAATACAACGTATAGAATCTAACCAAGATAATGAGAACACAAAAGCTGAATTTCTATAAGGTGTACGCATAACAGTGCGCGGGAATTCATCGCCCTCTAGTCTCTACAAAATCATGGATGTTTCATACTCCACACTGTTTCCGGCACACTGCACAGTTGCGTTTAATAAACTCCTTTGTTTTTCTTTGGCAGCTACCCCAATCAGATCTGGTTAGAAGTCCAAAAGGCCAATTCTAATCTTCCTTTTCTCCAGATCTGTGCTCTTTGCTTTCAGCCTCAACGGTTGAGCTTGTAGCGCGATCAACCTGATCTCCAGTACGAGCCACAGGGGATTCGTCGTCTTCTTTATTGATTGATCGAATAAGCATCATTACTATAACCACAAAAACGATTATGTACACAGTTCCAATCCCTATAAATGAAGTCATAAAGCTCGCAAATGATGGACCGCCAATTCTTTCCTTTATTATTCTTCCTTCCTTGTATCCTTGTATAAACTGTGAGACTTGAGACGCCTGATCTTCCTCATCAATGCTTTCTGACCCATTTACCTATTTTACAAAATAACGTCAAGGAACATTACATGTTTTGAATTTATACCATCCAAAGCAGCACAAGTCTCAAAAATACAAGTGAAATAGCTGAAACAAGGAAGTCTTGAAGCGGAATACTTAACATTAATACACATGAGACGTGCTGAAACAAGAAAAACATCAGAAGAAACCAAAAACCCAAAGAAAAACCAAAGTTAACATCAGCCCAGAGAGCTACAGAGCACCTGTCCAATCATGAAAATCCAGAGAGAGAGAGAGAGAGAGAGAGTTCATACACATGTTCACCTAAAACGACTTTCTCTTTGCATGTCCATGCCACTAATTTATATTTCCATTTTATATATTTAATCTATGTACCATGGGGGGACATCAGTTGGTGGATTGTAGCATTGTTGTTCTGAGAAATGGAACCCATCAGTAAAAAGGAGGCTAAGGTGTGTATGGTGGAATTGTTGTTCAAAGAGGCTCTCTACAAGGAAGGAAATAAAGACGGAAGAGGATTAACCTTTCACAAACACCTTCCCAAAAGCAAACGCTCTTCCCATTAGCAATCACAATTTTTCATCAAAATTAAATTCGATATATAATGAATATCATACGGCACCGACGATCACAAATTATTTACTCAAAGATATGAAACATAGATTCACCAAAATTTAGCATGGAGATCTAAAGAACATATATGTCTTAACTAATCACTTACTGTAATGTACTCCTCCATTCGATCCCAGACAACCATTTTTGGTAGTTTCGTCTTCTTGTTGGCTCCAAAGGTATCAGCAAAGTCTTCCCACTGTTTGATCCCAACATAACCAAATACAAAGTCCCGATTTGCAGATGCCGCTGATTTTAAAATATTGATAAGTTTCTTAGACTTCTCTTCATCCTCATCTTCCACGATTGTCAAAACAATTTTTCTTTCATCATCACTCAATGACTTTAATGTCTCATAGTTTATGGGCATGGCCAAAGGGAACAAACTTTGTCTTATAAAATCTTCCAAAAACTCCTCTGCATATTCAAGAAATAAAATGTAAGAGACAAAGAAGATGGCTAAAGAATAGATAGATGATTCATGTTTGAGCTTTACTAAATGACCGGTGAGCTTTACAAAACATTTAACGAAGGTTTCCTTCAACACCATGGTATAAATGGTATGCTCACATTAGAGAAAGTTTAACTTTGGAATGAAATTTGAGGGCAACTTCTAAACTCACCATGTGTCTAACTCTTAATAAACAGATAGCCATTGTCTCCGCATAATCAAATCTAAAAGGTAAATAATCTAAAGGGAGGATACAAAACGCTATTATCTTGTCTGGAACGGTTGTGTGTGTGTGTGTTTGTTGTTGGGAGGGGGGAGACTATTACCCTCATCTTACCTCTTTGATTTTTAAAGTAGAAGCTTTCACTTGAAGAAGGTGCGTCCTTTATTTTTATGTGGAAGGCAATGGGTTTTTGTACACATCTCAAGCATAAAAGTGACTAAGGCAAGAATAGGGTGCTAACAAAATGGCATGAAAAGCACTCTCACAAAGCTTACTCAACCACACCTATGACTTCATGTCTAAATGTATTCTTCCTTACAAAAAGACGGATTCTATAAGCAATGCAAGTTGAAGAAATGCTTGTAAATTTGCAATGTGATGTATCATTATGACTCATAAAAAGGTCACATTGATGTACAAAATACATGTTTCAATATACTTAGCTGAGAACAAGGACTGATCAACCACAAAAAAACTAACCTTCAAAGGGGCCATAGAAGATGTTGCGCTCATCATACGTTGGATGAAGGGATGCCAAAGCAGGAACCTTGTCAAAATCATACAACACCATTACATCTTCGGAGAAATCCTTTGCAACCGAAAACCAAGCCTTCTTTTTGTACTTTATGGCTACCTTCGATACCAAAGACTCGTTCAACCCAAAACCAATATATATAGGAAAGTAAGTGCCAGCAGCTTGGACAAATTCACTAATAGCAGAGTCTGATTCAAGTATGGAAACATCAGGAGCTGCAAACTTCTTCAGATAGCGAACGAGCGATTCTGCCTTCCTGGGTCCATTGTATTCCATGGGAACACCGTGCATAAACAGTTTGAGGGTCGGATATGCACTATACCAATAATCAAAACAAAATTATAAATTAAAATTAAATAAAATTCTGACTGGCCATGGACATAAAAGGGATTTGAAGAAACAGGATCATACTCGATTTCGTATTTTCGAGCTACAGAGGTGAATTTGTCAGCATTGAGTTTCGCAATCGCTACCGGGTGTTTCAACCCAGCAAGCAAGGGGGCAGCTGCATCCAACTACATAAATTCAATTTATTAAAATCTAAATAAATAAATAAATCCTAATTAACATGTGTTAATTAATCATCAAAATTAACATGGCTGGATCATGGATGGATGGAGATGGGATCTTAAAGAATTGTTGAAAATTATGAATTTAGAGAGAGAGAGAGAGAGAGAGGGAGACCTGAGGAGAAAGACGCTTGCAGTGGCCGCACCAGGGGGCGTAGAAATCAACCAAGACCAGGTCCAAGGCGGAGATGGCGGAATCGAAGTTGGAATCGTCGAGCTCCAACACCGTCCCGTCCACCGCCCACGACGACGCCGCTGCTACCGCCGGCGAATCTACTGCTGCTAATAATATCAGAAGCGCCCAACACCACAACGGCCTTACGCGCATGCCCATCATCCTCCCCATCGTCTTTCTTGTTTATTTGATTTCAGTTTTACAGTCTTTTTTCCCTTTTTGCTTAGGATTTCAGCTTTTCAGTCGGGGACGACGGCGATGCAGTGTTTAAAATATTATGAATCGAAATATCGATATTACAAATTTGTGGAAATATGAATGCTATATTGAAACTTACATCGGTTGTTTTTTATAAAAATAATAAAAATTTAAAATGATCTAAGTTTTGGCTTGAAATAAATATAAGAGTTCATTTTATATTTACGTGATGTATCAGAAATATATATATATATATATATATACATGTCGATTTTAGTTTAAGAGGTGTGATATGAGTTGAAGTTAGACTTTACCTATTTCCATATCTTTCTTTAATTTTTTGATTTTTTTGATTTTTGATTTTTATGAAAACACCGATAGTATCGAGAGTATTCAATTAGGAATTTGAGAGATTTTAATATATTTATACATTCATAAATTTTTATGGAATTTAATTGATTTGTAAATAGATTTTATATAAAAATTTGATTCAATTCCTTTAAAATATCATATAGAAATGTCAAATTTGTAGATGCTTAACATACATTACGAAATCTCTCAAATTCCCTCAAATTTCTCTATAATTTATTTCTAATTGAGTACATCTGGAATCTTATAAACTTTTTTAAAATCATAATTAAATACACATGAATTCTTAAGCATTTTACTAAATTGTCTTAAAACCTTGATTGAATACACTTTAAATTTCATATAATCACTTACCACTGTTGATTGAATATCATTCATAAAAAAAAATTAAAATTTCTTAAAATCTTAATTGAATACACCGTTAAACATCAATATTGTTGGAAAGGAGGTCGGATCTTCTGCAACAAAGCTTAAGGGGCCCTCTCTGTGCTCTGTTTAGTTGAGTGACACACGTGTCCTTTGACTTAAATTGACTCTGGTATCTCTCTTTACCGGGGAGAGAAGAGCAACTGCCAAAATTACCGCCGGTAATATGCAGTTAAAGCCCTTCAACTCCTTCACCATCGCCTTCATGATGAGCGGCGCCTTCTTCATCCTCTTCTTCTGCAGCTTCCTCGAATTCCCGCCTATATCGACCTCAGTGCAACCCACCAACGATCCCAGTCCGTCCCTCACCAATTCCGCACCCGACCCGTTTACCCATTTGATCGGCGCGTTCAGGAAGTGGGATGCCCGGGTGGGTTGCCCCCGTTTCAAAGAGAAGCACAAGCAGCAGCTGTTCCCGAAAAACTCTTCTTCTCTGCAGCAAATTCGTGGGGAATCGGAATTTGGTGAGGCGAAACCGGAGCATGTTAGCGTGTTGGTGGAAGGGTGGACATGGATTCCTGATAATTTGGATAATTTGTATTCGTGCCCGTGTGGGTTGAGCTGTTTGTGGACTAAATCTTCGGTTCTTGCTGACAAGCCTGATGCTTTGCTGTTTGAGACCACTACACCTCCCCTTCAGGTACTCCATTTTGTTTTCTTAATGTTGGGCAGTAATTGGTTTCGATTTCTTCGTGTTATATATGTGTGTGTGTGTTTCTATATGTTCATGGTTAGCTAGTTATTGTTCAGATCATGATTATTGATATAATGTGGTTAAATCTTGAAGGAATTTCTTCCTTAGTACTAATTTATAGAGTGAGCATATGGAAATGGAATGTTAAACAGAAGTATTGTATACAGTGGCTGATCTAGGAAATTTTCCGTGAGGTCGAAATGATGCCCCAATTTTTCGCCTTTGGAATGTTGCTTCTTTGAGCTTTTTTTCCCCAAACATTTTGGGGGGAATTGTTGAGAAACACACCAGCAATGAAAAGGAAATTACCTAAATTGTCTAATGGGTAGAGATTGAACTGGTGTGGTAGCTTGACTGCACGCTGTTCCTCTTTTCATCCACCACAGTGGGAGGGAGGAGCAAAGGGCTATAATCGATGCAGGCCAAGAGCTTTATACGTATTCAGTTTCTTGTGGTTCATGCTTTTACATGATTAGCTCCTATATGGAAATTTTCCAGAGTGAATAAACAACTTGTATTTAAGAGCTACTTGCTTCTTTTACTTGGAAAGAAGCAATATAATTACTACTACAAGATAGGGAAAGGAGCTAGACCACTATGGTTACTGCCTTGCGTTAGCACTTTGCACTTCCATTATATACGTGCAGTAGCGCTATGTAAATTCCTTTGAGTGCTTGTGGGCAACAGTTTATAATGGCACTCTCCATTGTCTTGCGATTATGCAATAGGATTCTTTTTTTTGTTGGTAAATGCAATAGGAGTTTGAGTTCTGCAAACGCTTTTCCTTGTTTAATACACTAGGATAAGTAGGCTTCTCCTCTTACTTTGTCCCAGAAGACGAGGGATTCATCATACAATAGAACCTTACTGATAGATTGAAGAGTGCGCTTGTGAATCTATAGTGGAACTAGATAATTTATCCTGTTTTCTGTGTTTGTACCGCATTTTGTAACTCGTATAGGGAATTACAGGCCCAACCCTGTTCACATGAAAAAAGGGTTACAGCACTAGACAGGGCATTCTTAGTGTATCATGCTTTGATCAGACTAGATGAGTGGTGTTCTAGGAAGTCTTTTTGTTCAAGTGCCTTTCTTTGTATCTTCACTGTGGGAAACTGTTGATTTACCATAAGATGTTCATACTCTAGGACAATTAATGTCTCAATCGTAAAATCATATAAATGATACATACGTTCTCTAAAAATTGAAGAATGAAATACATTCTTCAAAACTGGAAGTGTATACTTTGTTTTTCTTTTCTGATAGGAAATACAAGTCGTATTCGTAAAATTGGAAGGAGAAAAAATTGCACAGTAGGTTGGAAATTTTTGTAAATTCTGTATTGTATAAGCTGAAGGGTTGCCTTACTGATCTTTCTTTTACTTGGGAGCAAGTGCTTGCTGTCTAAGAATTTTTTTATCATCAATTTGATGTTTTCATCCCACTATACTCCTGCTAAGGACATATGCGCAAATATCAATTTCAATTACCTATTAATGGGGGACTTGCACGCGGATACCCATACATGTAGCTTGCACGATTGTGGTATGACTATGCTCAGCATTTCTCTGAATGTATGTAATGAGGTTGAAAGATATCTGGACCTTTATTAGTTACTGTGCTTTGATCTTATGAAGCAAACTGTTGAGGAAAGCAAAGTTAATTTGGGATCAACATTTGATGTGTGTCATTGTTGGCTGAGATGTGATGTAATCTTGTGGGTTATTTGGTAGAGCTGAATAAGAGGATCTTCGAAACTTACGTGATCGGTGGGGTTTGATCACTTGAGCGGGAGATAGAAACATCCATATATCATCAAGGTGATGGGTTTATATGATGTGTTATAAAAACCTTTTGATGTTTTTATAAATATGAAAACTGCGTCGTTTGTCCTGGTTGTTGTGTTTATAAAATATCACTCAATTGGAAGTTAGACATGTCTATTCAAATGCTTTGGGATTTATCTAGATTGATATATGGATGTATTGAGACTGTTTATGAAGCATGAGAACTTCAGTGATGGGTTATTTGAGGGATAGAAGTAACGTGTGGGGACATAAAGCAGTGAAGTGATTTAGCTGTAAGTGGCAGTCTCATGCTATGAAGTTAAAAGTGTCACGTGGGGTCGACATAACCCAGTGAGGCGAATTAGGTGCACATGGCGATCACTTTAGCCCTTGCTTTTGCAACCATGGCACTTTTCACCTGGATTTCATTCCCTATTCCATCATACCCAGAGTAATGTGAGACACAATGTGAAAGTCCAGGGAGGGAAAGTGATTAAATTTCAAAAGCAGGGGGTAAAGTGATGCTTTGGATATGTGCAAGGGGAATTTTGATAAGGGTTTACGCCTTTAATAGAAATGACCTTTTTATTTTAGTTCATATTTCATTTCTTACTTTGGTTTTGGACTTCTTTTTCTTCCTTTTCTGGCATTATATTTGTGTTCATCTTCATTTAATTCAATAGCATTCCTTCTTCTGTAAATGATTGTACCAGGTTAGAAAGCTAACCTGGGTAGTAATCTTGCTACGGCCTTATCTTGCGCATTATCTATGTACATTGTTTTGGTATGTTGTTTTCGAGGTCTACTCCATTCTCCTTAAAAAAAATTTGGTTCTGTCAGAGACGCACTGGAGATCCACTTCGTGTGTACATGGATCTTGAGGCTGGCAGGAAGCGATCTGGTGTTGAGGATATATTTATAAGTTATCACGCCGAAGATGATGTGCAGTCCACCTATGCTGGTGCACTCTTTCACAATGGTCGAAATTATCACGTGTCTCCTTATAAACAAAAAGTAAGGACTTGACTCTCTGTTCTTTCTGTGTTCTTTTCATACTGTTATACTTATTTCTGTTCATCTCTCTGTCGCATGATGTACATTTCAAATGTATACATGACTTCATCTGGAATTCTATTTGAAGGACACACTTGTTTATTGGTCATCATCGCGCTGTCTACCTCAAAGAAATAAGCTTGCCCACAAGCTTCTCAGCTTACTACCCCACCATTCATTTGGCAAGTGCTTGAACAACGTCGGCGGCTTGGACATGGCCTTTTCTTTCTACCCCGAGTGTGCAAGTGATACTAGTGTCACCCAAAAATGGTGGGATCATTTACATTGTGCCATGTCTCACTATAAATTTGTTCTTGCCATCGAAAACACAATGACAGAGAGTTATGTGACGGAGAAGCTATTTTATGCCCTAGACTCTGGGTCAGTTCCAATCTATTTTGGTGCCCCTAATGTCTGGGACTTTGTTCCTCCCCATTCGATAATCGATGGCACTAAATTTAGCAGCTTGGAGGAATTGGCGTCTTACGTGAAGTCCCTCGCCAGTGACCCAGTTGCGTATGCCGAGTACCATGCCTGGCGAAGATGCGGGGTGATGGCGAATTACGTTAAAACGCGAACATTGAGCCTTGACACATTACCATGCAGGCTCTGCGAAGCTGTTAGCAGAAAAGGTGGGAGAAATGGAAGAACCAAGTGAAATTGTTATGGTTTATGTACAAATTGTATACAAGCGCTGCTGATAGATGTATTAGTGAAAAGAAAAGAAAAGGAAACTGGGATTTATTATAAAAGAAATTAACACGTACTCATTTTTCATTTGCTTTATTTTATGGTCAAAACCAGTTTTGGCACTTTATTTTTTTGCCTCAATTTCAAATTTAGTTACTGTTTAGGGCAATTTTCCCGTCGACCATGGACGAAAACAGATGACTCTCCTCACTATAAAGAGAGATCATTCTCTCACAGTTAGAACTCAATCACGATTATGCGTAAACCTTTGTATCATGAAAACTTAGCACAATTAATGAGAACTCATTTATTCTTGTAGACGTAACGCAAAATATGATGAACCACGTACATTATGTGTTTCCTCTCCTATCTCTATCTCTTTATACATTATCTTACTTAATAGTCGCTATGTTGGACTCAAACTCTGTTGAGAGTTTGATTATTTCTATTCACATTCAGCGGAAAAGGAAGTAGGCTAATTTATAGTTTGACAACCTTACTTAGAAATTTTAGTTCTTTTCATCAGTGTCATACGAAAGGTGAGCAAGGCTACGAGTGTAGTTCAATAACTAAGTCTTCATGTGTAGTTATCTCGCCTAATCATTCATTTTTCTCCTAGAAATGTTAGGTTTCAACATCCTCTATATGTATTGAAACCTTTTAATTTATCAAATTATCGTCAATCCTAACGTATGGCTAGATGGTTAAATGAATAAGTGTCCATTAAGAGTGGGCACCAAATGCCCGTTAATTTTGTCGAGAGTTGGCATATATTAGACAGTGTCGTATGTATCGAAGCCAAATGCCAAAAGATTTAGGTGCACATAACGTGGCTTTTCCCCGACTTTCTACAACACAGACACGTACTTACCAAAGAAAATGTTCAAATAAAATAGAATAAAACTTGACGTGCATGTCTCAAAAGTACCAAGTGGCCTCAAAAGTTTCCAACGATTTGATGACTTCGAAGGGGAACAAAGGTAGTTGGCCTTTCTAACATCACCTCTCGTACCAACCTTTACCAACCATGCAATTGCACTCTCTCCCTCTCTCTCTCTCTCTCTCATAGTCATTGATGTGCATGTCTCAAAGGCTCAAAGCCCACTTGGAAATGAGTAGGTTGCGGCTCTTTCTTTGATATATTACTTATAAATAGGAATGATCGCGTTCTCCCCATTTTTAACTTTTTGATTTTCATTTTCATTCTACGTACAATGTTGTTTAATAATTAGAATCATTTACATTTTAAATA
This sequence comes from Pyrus communis, assembly GCF_041283825.1. Taxonomy (NCBI): domain Eukaryota; kingdom Viridiplantae; phylum Streptophyta; class Magnoliopsida; order Rosales; family Rosaceae; genus Pyrus; species Pyrus communis. Next base: position 2,011,879 of record NC_142572.1, read on the forward strand.
CCCTCTAAAGATCAGCTCTAGAAAAATTCTCTACTAACATTGTCAAACTTTTGGTGTTTAAAAGAAAACATGGTTCTATCTATTTATTAAATAGTTATTAGATGACTAAACAACGGTGAAGTTAGGATTTCACGTATGGGGAACTTTTCACATACATAGGTAATTTGAAATCAAACCATGAGAGATTGGAGTAATTTACATAAAAATTGAAAGACCCTAAATTCAATAGAGAGAACTAAAAATATTGTACAAACCTAGAAACTCAAATATGAGTTAAAGTGTAAGCATTTAAAATATAAGTTAAAGCTAAAAAAAAGTTGGTATAATAAGAAGGGGAAGTGAAGAATGTGCCACCATAAGAGAGATGGAGAGAAAAATGAAGCCTAGCCTGTAACGAAAAAAAGTTTGTATTAAGAACACACTTGAATTTTAAAAGTATTTGATTGATATGCAGCAACAACATCTGTTAGTACTGCAAGAAAAAAAAAAGGCATGATGGACCAAAGACTATTCTAGTCCCTTAGTGGCTTTGCCCATATGACTAAACAACTTTAAACGTAATTTGTCATTTCCATATGGATGATCTTTAAAGGTAATTTAAAAGTAAACGGTTTTTTTTTCCTGAACAGACGATAGTATTTGGGATGGGATGGGGGATAGGCTAGTGCATTGTGGGACGGGAAATAGGCTACGCCTCACAATGGACTAGCCATAATATTATAATAATATGGTTCAAATTTGTCTTTGACGAGAATCGAACTTAAAGACCTTTCACTTACAAATGAAGATGAATATCACTAAACCGTAATACTAAGTAGTAGAAAATAAACGATTTTATCATCAAAGAATATTACTGGATGAGAAAGTAAAACAAAAAAGTCTAAATGAAAAAATTGCTTGTATTCTCTTATAAATTTTATATAATATTGGATAAATAAAAGAAAATTTGAGAGCACCGAATCAAAGCAGGCTGATGTTGGCCGCGTAGAGGAAAGTTTGATGGACGAGGTTAAGTACGAACCTATAAGAAATAGAAAATTAGGGTTTGAGCGGTTGCATGGTTTCGTATGCTATTCTCTCCCTCTCTCTCTCTCTCTCTCTCTAGGTTGTAAAGTCAATCACGGCACGAGGAATGAAAGGCTGAATTTCACTGCAATTTGAGCGGTTGCATTGTTTCTTTTTGTGTTGGGATATCATTTCTCAGTTATTGAGCGTCACCTACCAAACTCATTATCAAATTAAATTTTTATTTAATTTTACAATAATGATAATTATATTATGTACATCACATTTTAATATATCACCTAATTTGACAATTAATTGAGAGTAATGCTATTCATACACTTATTTTTACTTCTCGCACACACCTCTTAAATTTCAGCTATCGGATTGAATGAATTCAAAAAGATCAATAGCAAAAAAATTAACAGGTGTGTGTGAATAATAATTTTATCTCAATAGATGCTAATTAAATATACTATTTTATGTATCACAATGGGTGGCATTAAAATGTAGTTGAGACACTTAACTGATCATTTTGATTTGGCCCGAAATGATTTAGTGACTGTGAGCGAATTCTAAATTCATATTTCACACCACACGTCTTGCTTTCGATTTCTATCGCTGATGTAAACCTCTGTTAATCTTTTTAGCGCCCAAAACCATGACCAAGCCACCAACTTTATCTCTTTTATTTTTTAAAAGAAATCATTTTGATTGTGGACTCAGTCTTTGTTTTCTCAGTTTGATCATTATTAAAACTTGGTGCACATGCAAATTTGCAACAACATCTTCTCTCTTCAGTGATCTGACTCACCCCACCACTACCAACCCTTAACTAACCAACTTTTTAGTTTATTTTGTTTCTTTCCCGCAGAGTTCCTATTATTTAATAGGAGATCGGTTACCTACCTTCTAAACATATCACATGTACAACATCTTCCTTTTTCCTTCCTCTTCCCACGAAATCCTAACGACTGGGACCCAATTTCTTAACGGATAGACGTTATGTAACGTCGAATAATCCTTTTGAGTTTGGATTATTTGATGTTTCATAACACTCATCTGTTTTCTCGTCCCAAGTGTTCATTTGAATTATTATTATTTACTTTTTTTCTTAACATTTTGATGAACAAAAAGCTTATTAAATCTTTGTGTCTTATGAATAACACTTTGGATCCTTTTGTATATATATAATTATAAACGTAGTATAACTAACTTTACATTCCACGAAATGGTATGCATTGCTATGCCTGGATTGTCATCAGATCGAAACATTGAGTTCACTATTGATCTCTTGCCTGGAAGTTTGGAATTGATTGATATCTCTCACAACTTATCAAATGGCACTATCTAAATTGATTGAATAGAAGGTTCAATTGCAAGAGTTAGTTGACAAGGGTTTTGTGCGGCCAAATACTTCTCAATGTGGTGCTCTTGTGTTGTTTGTGAAGAAGAAGGATGAGAGCATGCGGTTGTGCATTGGTTAACGACAATTGAACCAAGTGACAATCAAGAATCGATACCCTCTTTCTAGGATTGATGATTTGTGTGATCACTTGAGAGGAGCTCAAATTTTCTCTAAAATTGACTTGAGATCGGGATGTCATCAATTCAAGATTCGTGTTGGGGATATTCAGAAGATTATTTTTTGAACATGATATGGTCATTATGAATTTCTTGTTATGCTTTTTGGTTCTGCAACACTTATGGATTTGATGAATAGGGTTTCCAACCTTATTTGGACAAATTCGTGATAATCTTTATCGATGATATACTTAATTATGTATTCTAAGAGTGAACAAGACCATGCTAGGCACCTTAGGCTCGTGTTGGAAAGATTATAAAGGAGAAGGTTGTATGCTAAGTTTAGCAAGTATCAGTTTTGACCTGATGTAACATTAATTCTTTAAGCCATGTTATTTCCGTCGAAATAATCTTTGTTAATTGTTACTTAGCCCCTATATATGATTTGATGTTATGAAAGTCTAACCGAAAATTACAGCTCACTAGAGAGACATTAGTACTACCTGAACCGAAATTATTGCGCACTACGTGGTGTGTGAGTCAAATGCACATGTAGATGTAGTAGGACAATCTTGCATATACAAATAACAATATTGAATGACCAAACTTGAGTCATTCTTGGCATTATCTCTCAACAACTTTTATAATTAATTTTTTAAGAAGAAGTATAGCGTTTTGTGGATTACATGGATAGTTATTAGGGGTAAGAATAATCGGTGGAGATCGAACAAATACCAGGGTGCAACGGCCATCTGCTCAATGAACACATTTAAAGGCATGTAAAAAACATGTTTTGGTGTTACGATAAAAATAAAAAATTACCTCTATTTTTTACATATTTTCAGAAGTGGGGTTCGCTAGTTAAAAGAGATAACTAAATGAAATTTCAAAAATAATATAGCTTCCTGTAATAAGAGCAACTTGCATAAAATAAGTACACCGTTAAGTGACGTCTCAATACAATAATATTATGTCACATAAAGAAAAATTTACACATGAGAGACAACATGATACGTATTCCATATAAGACATTCTTTCCCGCTAGAGGAGTAGATAAATCTCCAAAAAAATGAAGATGTAAATGTTAAATTTGCATCTATTGCTCTTAAAGAGCCAAACATGAGAAATCTAATTCAAACATATGTAAATCTGGATTTTCAAATGATAATTGTTCTTCCAAATGTGTGTCTAAGATGAAGAGAAAAAAGAAAAAGAAAATATATAATAAAATGGCGCTATGAATTCAAAGCAGGTCAGTGAAATCTGTAGAAGCCATTGTTACTACTACACTGACAATTTCTGCATGCTTCGCTGCTTTGAAATTCAACCTGACAGCACAAACACACCGCCTGAGCCACCGCCGACGACTGCACCTTTTTAAAAAAACTGATGATTATTATTACTATTGGGAGGAACTATGATCTGATGTAGTCTTGACTCGGCCGAGTTCCCGGACGACGCCCGAGTTGGTTTGGACTGAAACGGCTCTAACCCAATTGAAAGATCCAAGTTGAGATCACCACACTTGTATTTCTGCTGCTGTTGTTGTTGGTCTTCTTCGGTTGTGGTGCCGCTGCCGGTAGCCGTGGAGCAATTGGCCTCCGATTCTATATTGTAATTGTAGCACTCCTGCTCCATCTTGGGGTGCTTCAACAATTCAATTTTGCTGTGGTTGTTGATGGGTTTATGATCAAACACCACGGACGACGGCGGAGGACGGTTTCTCAAGTCCAAGCGAGAGGCGGGAGCAGTGGAAGTGGCGGTTGTTGCTTGGTTAAGCGGGCGGTGGGTCTGAGGGTCGAGGCCGCGACTGATGAGATTTCGCTTGACGTAAGTGTTCCAGTAGTTTTTTATCTCGTTATCGGTTCTTCCCGGCAATCGCGCCGCAATCAACGACCATCTACAGAAACACAGTCCAATTACAAATCAATATGATTTATTCTGTTAGAAAAAAAAAAAAAAACTGGGTGATCTGGTTGCTTACTTGTTTCCCAGCAAGCTATGAAGCTTGATGATGAGTTCATCTTCTTCCTGTGTGAAATTCCCACGCTTGAGGTCGGGGCGGAGGTAGTTTATCCATCTCAATCTGCAACTCTTGCCGCACCTAAGCAACCCTACAAAATCATACATGAAGAAAAACTGAATTAATTATATGATGTAGATAGAGGAATATCAAGGACAAGTGTAATAGGAGCATCCGTCGACAAAAGGTTCATCCTAAGATGATCATCTCATGGCTATTGAGAATGGTGGTTCTATTTCTCAATCTTTCTGACTTGTTCCTACGGAACCAAGGTCGAAAAGATTGAGTCATTCACAATCACTGATGAAGGATTCCTTGAAAAGTTAAAGATTAGTAAATTCTTTTTAGAAAATCCTGACACAATTGAAAGGTTGCCTCTTTATGATCGAAAAGTTCCGAATTCAGAGTCATAAATATGGCCTATTTGCAAAATAAAAACAAGGCTATATCCAATAGACATTCCTCACTCGACCCTCGCAAAGCGGAAAGCTTGCTGGCTTGAGTCACACCTTTTTTAGATAGAGGAATATTGAATTGAAAATGAATAGTTGGATAGATGGATGAGTTTACGTACCGGCGGCTTTAGGGAGGGAGCGCCAGCAGCCCTCGCCGTGTTGGCGGATGTAGTCGATGAGGCGCTGGTCCTCCTCTTTCGACCATGCCCCTTTGTTGGTGTGAGATTTCTCACAACAAGGTGCTCTCCCCATCTATTTCTTCTTGTGAATCAGATACAATACAACAGCAGCTACAACAGTGACTCTGTATGTATGTGTATATAAATATATATATATATATATAGAGAGAGAGAGAGAGAGAGAGAGAGAGAGAGGGAAAGGAGAGAGATTTTGTGGTGTTTTGTTTGAAAGAGGTGAAAGGGAGAAGAAGCAACCGAGACAGAGAGAGTTTTGGTTTGGTGGATATAGCGGAGAAAGAAAGAGATATATGTAAGAAGACAGAAAGATTACTGATATGAGAGGAGAGAGAGAGTCAGGGGGTTTGATTTATGAGGTGGGGAGGAAGGATTTGACCGAGTTGGTGAAAGAGACGAGTGGTGAGTGGTTACTGGTATGGCTCCATTTTGGTAGGTAGCTCTACTTTTACGTCGCATTCCTCCCCCCTGTGGGCTCTCCTTTTCTATTCACAATTCACACCATCTTTCCCTTTTAAGAACTTTTTAGACATGGAATTACACTGTTAACGGTTGATAGGTACTCATATAAGCGTGATTCGAAATTTCAAATCAATCAAACATTTCATATTCTTCCCCATGGGAGTCTTGTTTCTCCAATTACATTTCTTCTTTTTACAACGTGATATTAATTTGAAGCTCTCCGATTTATAGTTAGGGCTTTTCAACTCGAATGGTACATTACTTTAGTTCAAATTAACCGGTTTAATTCTCATTTTACTATATAAAAACTTCTAATTAATAATTTGCGGGTTATTTAAAAGTGGAAAAAGATCTTCCTATCAAGATTGAATACTCTAATTATTCGTATCTCAATTATCACTTTAATTCAGTTAATTTATAAGATAAAAATAGCGCGAAAGATAAATTCGTTAAACGAAAACTTTTCTCCATAAAACGAAAACACACTCCATTAGACAATTTCATAATTGCCCCTCCCACCTAAAATTTAAATTCATGTGGGCTGAGGTTTCCTTATCCTGGGGCCTTAATCCAGGTGCTTATTTGCCTTTTAGCCAAGAGTCTTATCTTAATTTGTACCATAATTTTAAAATTTGGGAACAAATTAAAGGGGAATTTTGCTAGTCATATTTCGGCTGGTTGCTTATCCATCTCCATCTCCATCCTCATATGTTATGCTATTCCCTCCCACAGTAATTATACTTTCAAAAGCATCCTCAAAAGATATAAAAGTTTTCTGTTTTGTCAAAAAGGAGGATGGAAAAGGTATCAAAGTTGAATATTGGATAATTGGGAAAGGATATAAATTAGGTCAAAGTATCTGTGAATATATAGCAAGAAAAATAATGTTAATCTTATCACAATTTAAACCGTACATGCCTATATGGTATCGCATGATATGGCAAGTAGGTGGAATCGTATAGATGGCGTTTACTTAAATTTTGATTTTATCTCGTTGAATATTTATCGTATGGAAAATGCTAGCAAACCTCTGGTGGTTTACCAAAATGGTTTCAGTAGCATTTCTCATCAAATATTTCATGTGTCACATCATATGTGGTATTAAAATTAGTAAAAACTAGAGTGCAAATAACTAAATAAATAAACAAATCAAAGAACAAACCAACTACAAAAAATGAATATATTTTTTATCAGCGAAAAGAATTGCCACAACAATTACATACTAAAAGATTATATGCTATCTTACTTGTGTCTCATACTAAATTACAAGCTATATTTAGAAAAGATAAAACATAAAATGAATACAAAATCGAATCAAACCCAAAATTAACTTCCTAAATAAACGAATAAATTTCAACTCATGGTAAAAAACATGAGTTTGCCAACAAGAAAATTGACAAGCAGATGTAGATACAGATTATGTTAGGCAAATAGATAGATGGATTACATACGTAGGCATAAGCAAATGCCGAAGTTAGATGTAGATTGCCGATGCCGAAGGTGTAGAAGCAATGCAGATTCCGAACGTCGACAAATCCAGATGCAGATGCAAATTCCGAATGCCGAAGCTATGCAGAATTTCGAATGTAGACAAATGCAGAACAAGCAAATGTAGATGCTGATGTTGGGGTGTATGAAAAGAAAACATATGAAGTTGTAAACAAAAAATAGCAGCACCAGATGCGGATAGTACCTCAGTATAACGAATCAAAGCATATCTATAAAGGAGAAGATTTGATTGATGCAAAGAATTTTCCCTTGATCTGTTATTGTACATATACAATGAATTGAGTAACACACTACTGATTGGGCAGAGTTAATCAACCGAAAGAATCAAGACCTTAGGATACATTCCCCCTCCACTCAACTGAAAGAACAATTTCTCAACTTAACTGAACGACGTTATTTTTAATGATACAATAAAATTACAGGTGAACACAAAAATCGTAACCATAAAGAATAATTTTATGTATTCAAATCAGTTGTGTTAATTAAGTTACCGCTTATATTTGTGGCTTCTGCTTCTTTACACATACAATCTGGCATGGGAAATGTATACAGCGACGCACTGGGTTTTTTCAATTCAAAACCCTTCTGGTCACTGTGGCGAAGCATGTCTTGCATCTGTCGTTTGAAATCTTCCCATCTGCAATATAAGAAATACGGATGAATAAGAATGCTTAAGTTGTTTTTCTACAATGCTTTTTAGTGCAAACAAAGGACCACTAGGTGGAAGCAAAGCAAATTACATTCATGTTGTTTGTCTATAAATATCATTTGTTACCCCATTTTTGTTTGATAGTTAAATTTGTTGTTATATGCTTTAAACATCCATCATGCCCCTTTTTATTTGCTAGGTAAATCTTGATATATCATGTTTACGACAACCATACCAAACCCATTACAGAGAAAACCGAGGTGCTTGGAGTTAACAAAGGTCAAACAGAAAAGGGGTCGTTTGATAACCATTTCATTTTCAGTTTTTAGTTTTTAGTTTTGGGCTTGGAAGGTGTAATGCATGGTAATACCAAAATGTAGAAAGACAAAATGAGAAACAAAATGTTTAAATGGTGTAACTATTAAGATTGTTGTTGCATTTTAATCGAGTTTTAACTTCTGCAACATGCACAAGTTAAAATGTAGAAGGACAGAGAAAGCAAAGATGTGTCCTTAGACAACCTATACTCAGCTGAGTGTTAAATAATGTGGTCCTTTTCTTTTAGGTAGGTACCAATGCGCATGTTTTAGGTTACGTGGATGAATCCATACTATTTGAAAGTTAGAAACTCAACAGATGAAATCAATTTTAAACTAACACTTCAAGCACACGTTACCTGATACTAGGATTATCAAATAAGAGTGCTAACTTTCTTTTATCAGGCTTGATTGTCTTTGAATGTCCTCCATAGAGATACCGCCTGTGACCCATCAAGAAGTGGGGAAAATTTCCTCCCTGAGTGGTAACAAATACTTCACTGTGGAGGCAAACCGTGTAATCAAGAGCTGCCAACCTAGATAAACGGCCCTACATCAGAAAAATTTAGCATTGAAAAAATTAACTTAATGCTAAGTCTATTATTGTACCAAAAGGAGCAAATTTAGGTGAATGGACCCTACTGCAGAAATGGTATGATAAAAATTGCATTAGTTTGAAGCTGACGCGTACTTAGTTGGAGATGTAATTGCACCCAAACGATACCTTAAAAGGAGCAAGTTCTTCTGCAGTTGCCAATGTGTCTTTCAATTCCAAGCGTGGAAACATCTGTTTAAGAGGAGACATGTACTTTTCCGCTTTATAAATGTTTCCTGATGCAATGTATACTGAGGTGGCATTGTCAAACCCCATACCCCTGAGCATCATTCCTACCTACAGCACCGAATACTTCATTACTCACCAAGGTTGAGAAACAATTCAAATACTAATGCTTATTATGAACTTTAGCTGTCTGTTCTGTACTTGGTCCAGCCATGGCCAGACCAACTATCGGACAAAATTTGACCATGTTCATCCAAAATAAAAATCAATAAAAAATGTATTAGTCAAAACAATAATGATGATGCGGCATTAACATTTTGTTTATTTAAACAGAATAGAAAACCTTCAGGGAAAAAAAAAGTCCCCATGCCCCTCTGCCAAAGCCCTCTTCCCACCACCACCACCACCACCAAAACCAAAAACCACCGTCCAGCAAAAGAGACGCAATATATCTAAACCAATCTCCAAGCCCTCTTAACTTCCAAAATCTTTCAGAACAATCAGATTTTCATTCATACCCAAAAAATAAGAGTCCAGTGTGTTTTCTTTTGTTGTTATAGTTCACAGTAGTTAATTGTAGTAGCAGAAGTAGAAAATATCAGCAAACGATATTAGAACATTGAGCAAGAGTTTTTTTTTTTCAAAGAAATTTAATTAGGGAACTGTTATTGGCACTCCAAAAATCTCATTGTGGACTCCTCACAAATGTATTTCTTTCTAAATATATAAAGTCTGGAGTGCAGAATGTGAAGTTTTAAAATATTTTTCAAAAGCTCAAGTAGCAGAACTTTTATATATAACCGGGTCGGACACGATTTCACAGCTTAAATTGAAATGGATAGAAAGAATAGCATTATACCTCTAATGGAGTTAAAGGGCACTTCCCATCCACACGATTTGCACCTGGCCTAATTACTCTACCCCTTCTCCTGAATTTTCCTCTCCAACTTCTTTCTCGAGCAATATCCATTTCGCGTTTCTCTTCCTCCCCGCCATCATATTCACAGCACGAAAACGCTACCATGTCCTTTGACAAAGAGATAAAAACAAAATTTATAAATTGTTCATTTAAAAGAAATTACAGTCACAGAAGAAATCAGAAATGATTCATTTAAAAGGATAACAAAAATTACACACCTCTTCAAACCGAAGATGCACTGAAACGTATTTTCCCCCACTGTGGGAGCTACTTTTAACCATTCGTTCAACCATTTTATCTGCAAGCATTCTTATAGAACTTGAAAACCTCAGTGCTTCAAAATTGGCAAAGCATCTAAGCCCTTGGACCTTTGAAGGAACTGCATAAGCCAATCTGTTGGAAAAACGTGCAATGCGCACAGCCCTGCAACATGGGTTGAGAGAAACTATATATAGCTGTCACATCAATGTAACACAAGCCCATGACTCAAAAGTAAAGAATAAAAGAGTAAAACACATCATAATATAGATATAGAAAGATAGAAAGAAAGAAAAGGGGAGAAAAACCAACTAGAAACAACAATAAAGGCAAGGCACATACCCCATTTGCTCCAACTTTGGGAGGACCTTTTGAAGATAATAAGCTGAACTTGACCAACCCTTCACTCTCAGATTCACAATGTTGCTTATATTATTGTCAAATCGCTCCAGTATATCCCCTGGGAGCTCCCTAACCACATTCACTTGATTTCTGAGAGCATGGATGAAGTAATCTTCATCAAATATGTTCCCAAAGTGACTGCAACAAGTAGGAAATAAAATGGTCAATACCTTGAAACATCAAAACATGACAAGTTTTCAATAATTTAAATTTTTACTGCCATGCCTTACATATATTCTCAGTGGTCAGATTTCAAAGCTTAGGACCTGTGAGACAACCATGCTCCAATCAAAAGGTTACCAGGTCAAATTGTATGTTGTATCCAATACACATGCAAACCCTTTTTTGTCAACTACATCCATTATAAGCCATTAATGGTGTTATCTTTTTGGCTGAAAGAAGACCAAGGTCTAAAGAAGGGGGAGGGGAGGATCACATTTGAGCTCTCCCTCTATATGAAGTTTGCTACAACCCAAGCCATAAGTAACTAATAATTTTTAACATGAACTTGGTAAGGACAAAAACACCTATACAGAATTACTATGATCCAATTTTAAACTTAATTCATTTAAGAAAATGAAGAAGGAAAAACAGAGAATTATAGTAAATAATTCCCTTACTTGCGGCCTACACCGACTTCAAACAAAGAATTCCCATTTGCTAAGTTTAATGTTTTATTCAAAATATGCATCAGCCAAAGTTTGGTAATTCATATCAAACCAAATAGTTCAGATAAGGAGTTTTAGCAGTTGTCAACTTGTCGTGGCTGATTCAGAAACTAAGTTAACCTAGTTATACATTTTCTGAACGAATCATGCTAAACTACTTAGAACGACAAATAAAATAAAAATCTCAATGTAAGTGGTAATGGAGCTGAGCATGATGAAGATCATAATCTTAATGGTACAATAACTTTAGTCATCACCTTGAGTCTTTCCAGACACTATTTAGATGAAAAATTGGAATCAGAAGCGTTGCATTCAATAGTCCAGCCACAGCAACTGCATCACAAATCTATAATGAAGTCATGAAGAAAACTGTCAAAGAAAAAGAAAAGGAAAAATCAGATGCACAAGACATGTTTTTGACACAAGTTACTATTGTCAGCTATTCATGAAATTCATGCACAATCTTTTTGTCCAAGTCCAAATGTAATTTGATGGAACAAAATGACAACTGCACTCTGTAAATTACAATAACACGGATGGCTTTGGTCTCGCAGGAATATCATACAAATAAGTGAGTTGAAATACATACATATATGAAGGAAAATATAGGTTTGGTGGACAATGCAGCATGTTATGATGGCATACTGACATCTAGACTATTGATCATGGAGATTCTTGTTCAAATGTCCAATTTCGAAGTTTAACAAGATAACATACCATACATCTAGCAAAAGAACACAGCCCAATATATATGCATGTGTTGCATGCGTCTAACAATATAAAAAGCAATATTGCATGACATGTTGACAAGTTGATAATCAAGTTGTTACAATTGACAGTCCAACAACATATCATGTTAAAAGAAAAACAGAATTTCACACACAATAATATATCTCTACAGTTTGTTTCTCCTACGTGACAGCAATGCACAAGAACAATGTCCGATCCTTCATTTCGTTTTCAATTGTATATATAGAATCAACAGTCTGCAACCCCACAACTGCAAACACGTGGGTGTGTGTCAAGCCTAGTCAAAAAGTCAAAACATTCATACCCAGGAAAATTAGACAAAATTCCTTGGTGTTGCCCAAACAACACCCTTCAGCCATATCTTGGAGTATAGCTTTCACTTTGTAAAAAATTAAATTTTGAGGTGAACTCTACATATTGGTCTTTGCCTGTCAATTACTCTCAGGTGATTGATATCTTTATGCAACGATCAAAACCACAAAAACAATGACAAAAGACGTTCAAAGCAACCCAACCAATTAAATAAAGAATCCAACTACAACGCATAGATCACAAACCCTAACCATGGCAGCCACCCAAATCAAGAAAGATTGATATAAATCAACAAAGCCATACCAATCAAGAAAATGAATTCCAGTTGTGTGTAATCACACCTACCGATAAACGTTGCTGGTTCAATCCACCATTTGCTTCAATTATAAATAAACCATTCGACTTTGGTAGTCCTGTAACCCGTCCAAATATTAAAAAAACAACAGTTAGTTATTCATTTAGTTTTTAACAACCACATAATTATTCATTCTATCTTTCAAAAATCAGGATAACTGAAATTTAGATTTAAAATTCCTGCCACATTGACTTACTGAAAACATACCATATTCTGTTTCAAACAATTTTTTATAAGTACTTTGCCACACAGCATAAACATGATGTTAAAAAGGTGTAGCTGAAGTATAATGTTTTGGAAAACATTTGTGTATAGTTGTGCGCACACAAGAGCAGGTGGCAGGGTGTTTTCATTTTTGAACAAACCCTGTTTATGCACCCTCTCCACCATTTACCAAGTATGTGTGGTGATAGACTCTTACTGGCATTTGCAACCCATATTAAATCTGAAGCATCATCCCTAAACAATTTGAAAGTGCAGTATAGGGTGTACTGGCAAGAGAGTCTGCAAAACCCCCCGCATGGTGAGTTTGAATAAGAAAATTCTGGGTAGCCAGTATGATAAATGTATCCATTAGATATTTTAAATACGTCATTCTCAGTTTAATTGTTATCATATGAAAAACCCAAACCTTCTTCTGGAGTATCGTTGCTAATACATGGCTTCCAAACTTGCCGCCGCACTTTTGAATTCCACACTGCCATCAACTGCACAGTTTTCATATCAGCATACAGTCAGTTCACATTGGCTATAACCATCAAATTCGCAGAAGTGCAATATTAACTATCCAAGTGAACCCCCGTAAGAGCTTTCCCTAAAGAGCTACCTATCAAAGTGATTTCATATAAAGACAGTAAATTTCTATACCAAGTGATTCGATTGATGAGCAGACGGTTCTTTTCCATATGCAGATCAAACAACTATGCGTTCTTTTTCAAAATTAGTAACTCACAGTCAGATAAAATTACCCAAATCAGTAGACCCTAATACATAACAATAGATAGTGGACAGCAATGCATATCAAACTTAACACACAAGCGTGCACATAGATTAGCAAATGCTCAGTTCGTCAAGAATTTACATAAACAAAACAAAATGGTGCATTTTGAATCCTCCACCCAATCGAATCGGAAGAAGTTTGCAAGAATTCACTCACCAAATTGTGAGTGTGATTGCTGTCAGCCTGCATATGAGGCCAAAGCTTGTGAAAAACCTGAGGGCTCCTATACACCGAGCCCGGAGGCGACCGCTTACTGACCACAACAACCGCATTCTTCAAGCTAACTACATCGAAGTTCACCGAGCCCATATACAACAGCATCCCCGAAATGTACAACAATGGCGCGAACAAAAGCACGCCTCGGCGCTTAAAAACGACTGAGATGAGCAACACCACAACCTTCTCCACAATGCTCTGCTTGGGCCCTCGGCCGGCGCCCAAGTTCTTGTTGCGGCCGTGGCGGCAGCGGGGGGAGGACGGCGGGGAGCCGGCGGGTCGGGAATTGCCGAGCCGGCTGTAGCCGTGCATTGAGGAGCAGGGGAGACTCAGGGTTCTAGAGATTGGGGAGAGAGGGGAGTCGAAATCTGATTGCGAGAGCCGAGGAGGAGGAGAGATTTTTCAGTCTGCGGGAACACCGGTACGTTTTGCCGGCGTACTGAAAAATGACGACGTGGCATGAGAGAGTGGGCGTGGGAGGTGAGGTTTATTGGGGAAGAGAGAGAGAAGATAATACAGCAGAGCGCGTGGGAGTCACGGGAGCGGGAGATGCCAGCTCTGACTTGATGACGATGTGAGTGGGTGTGTGGGTGTGGTTTCGGGTGGGCCCTCTCCTAATCTCTTCCATCAAAATTACCTAATCAAGTAATCCAGGCTTTTGAAATTTGATTTAACGGTTAAAGTTATTATAATTTTTAAAGGGATTTCATATCCTAATCTCTTCCACCAAAGCTACCTAATCAAGTGATCTGGACCTTTAAAATTTGATCCAACGACTAAAGTTATTATCACTTTTAAATGACCCTTGTATCAAATTTTAAATACCCGAATCACTTGATTAAGTAAGTTTGATAGAAGAGATTAGGAAATGATCTATGTCCAGCCTTTGGCTAGTGAAATATAGTACACTTCTTTTCATTCTTTATTTATTTTATTTTTTTTAATCTTTTGTTTTCCAAATTGAGAAATGCTGATGGACTTTTGTGAGTCATTATGCGCTAAAAGTATAGAATGTCGTGTCAAAATCATTAATCTTTTTTCTTTTTTTTTAACTTATTATGTAGCTAACCCGATTTCCCATTCTTTAGGGTAACTGCTCGAACTCCAACTAGTTTATAAGTTAAACACCTGACCATCCTTTGGGGTAGGTAACTCCACATTGTAATTATATGTACTTCTAATTTTTTGTAATCATATAACCTAAATCACATTTTTATAAAAATAAAAATAAAGGAAAATCGTTTCCAAAACAGATTTAGTTTTGATATTTTGCACCGAGGATCCGTACATGAGAACTCAGGGAGATAAAAAGCAAGATACACATGCTCTGGTAATTGTTAATAATTCAAAAACTTATACCTACCCAGGGCCATCACCAATTCTGTAACTAATCAAATTATATGACTCCATTTCATTTCGATACAAAATATAACTGTTGATACAAAATTCCGTAACACAAAAGATTTCACGGGGACACGAACCAAAAATTCCTCTTTGAATTTGAATTGGACTGCATTGACTTAAAGAGTTACTAGAACGAACCTCTATAAACTATAGTCCGTCAAAGCCTCTATAGACACCGCACCACGTCCATGGTGAGGGTTGCTGATTGGGAAGTCGCTCTGTGAAGGCACCGGTATAGAGCTCACAGCCTCGCGTAACATAAATATGCAGAAGCAGATTGCCAACATTAACCTGCACGTACTGTTCACTCGACTTTGATGATTTTTCTTTTCCGTAGTGGCTCTTCAACGATGCTTCCTGGGGCACTGTGCGCCTTCCTCTTCTCTTGCTTCTTTCTCTGAGATTCATTTTGTTCACGAATTTGCTTACCTGCCTTGTATATTGGTTTCGGTAGGTGCCTATGCCTGCACAATCACCATTCACAACAACAGATAGATGAGAAATACAGACTAAAAATGGTTGACCATTTTACATGTCAAAATACAATTCATTATTTTAACAAGAAATAACGATTATAATTCCATGTTCTCTGAAACAAACAAATAACAGCAGGCCTCATCCTTTTATACCTCACAATACGCTTGATTTCAGGAAGGTGCTTGTAGCGGTTTTTGACCGCCTCATGATACTCATGCTTTTTCTGTTCCCTTGGAAGAAGCTGCAGATGACAATAATTATAAGTTTATATCTGTGAGTTTCAAGCCTATATTGGTGATAGCGTGCATGGAAGAACAAAATTCCGTAGTCAAACCAATTTATGCATTCTTTCTTTTCGAAAAGAAGAAATTTACCCAACGAAATAAAAAACCATGCTAAAAATGTAATATACAAGTATGTAATGAGTGAATATCAGAAACAGGTAATGGAAGAATAACTCCCAAGTCCCAAGGTGAAAGTCGTGCTGTAACCCGAAGGGCAACAAAAAGACGAGGTAAAAAGCAGATTTCTTACAACTCCCAATTGTTCTGATGCTTTAGACTTCCAAAGCCTAAGATTAGTATCATCACTCCCAGAAATAACATAACTACCATCGCAGCTGTACTTGACACAAAACACCCTACATAAAAAGCAGGAAGAGGGAAACAAGAGTCAGAATATCGAAGTTAGTAACTCAACATAAAGCTATAGTGACGTGATTGGCATATGAAAGCTAACAGCATAGGTTCAATAAATATGAGCAATCAAATGAGAGAAGGAATGCATGAAAGTCAAACCTTTGCATTCTCTTCGTATGATAAATCTCCCGTTTGTGACCAGCATTATATGGGAAAATCATGATCTGCAAAGGATTTTTTTTTTTTAAAAAAAAAGGACTAAGGCCATATTTACACAAACATTGATGAAATGGAATTTAATTGTATGTAAAAGGGAACTCACAGTTCTATCATAAGACCCAGTGACAAATTCTCGACCAGTTGGAGAATAATCAATATCCATCCTGAGGGGAAAAAAATGGAAGTTTGGTATACAAAATTTCCATACTAAAATATACTATAGGAAAAATGGATTTGAGGTGTGGGGAAAAAATCCAAATATTCCAATTGCAAAATTTTAAACTTACACAGCAGAAACATGATCCATGTGAACACACGTAGCTTCACCAAACTTTCTACAATCAAAGCTATAGCAGTTGGAGTCCTCGTTTGCCTATAATTGAGGAATCAGATTAGAACCGCCACGGAATAGAATAAGAAAATGCTACACAAGGAAGAAGAAAGCCCACATATTTGAGCATTGGTGTGCTAATAGGCTTGTTCTCCAAAACTGCTAATAAGGGTAACAATCAAAAGTAAAATATTTTTTGCTAACAAATGATTACAAGATTTTTTTACAATGACTACAGATCATATTACCAAGTTGCATTGGTAGAGCTAAAGTTTTATTCCAGAATTCAACTCTTAGACTCATATGTGATGATTAAACATCCTAAAACAATGAAAAGGATGCACAAAGATAATCTGGAGCAAATCCCTTATGTTCTACAGAGATAACAAATAAAAAATTCTGAATTTACATCCTTACAGCAGTGAAGTTGATTGGCTCCATTGGGTTCCAACAAATGGAATTGGTTCTTGTCTGTCAAAATAAAATGCAAGTTAGAAATACCATTAAGAGACCAACAAATATTGCTATTTTCTTAGCTCTCAAAACTTTAAAACCAAAACTGTAAACAATTGAAGGGATGAGCTGAACATCAATGATTTGGTATCAATACCCTCATTATAAACTTTGATGTTGGTTTTCCCATGCGCAAGTCATAAAGTGCTATGCTGCGGTCACTGCAACAGAAATCATATATTACTTTCTCTCCTAAAATACGATATTATATAACTTGTTAGAAAAGAAGCAAACAAATATGGAAAGATGAAATAAAATTGTTGCAGTCTGAACAAATAAAAAAACAAAAAATTATGTTGTAACAGACAATCATTACAGCTTAACCTTCTTTTACACGAAAGCATTTGTTTTCCAAGAGTATTATATTAGTTCCATTCTTATTAAATAAAACAAATGCAACGGAATACTAAAATTAGAAAGCAAGGTATCCGAAACCACATGTAACGGAAAACTAAAATTAGAAAGCAAGGTATCCGAAACCAAACACCAGAATGAGTAGGCACATGGTATCTAATCTGTTTACCGTACAAGTTTTTATTACTAGTATTATTATACACATCTTATCTACAAGCATCAATACATACCTTGCAGATGTTGCCAAGATATCGGGCTCTCCAGGATTAAATCGAACAGATACAACTGTGTCTGTGCCCCATTGGTAACTCTGCTCTGGTGCAGACCTATGCATAAAAACAATAAAGAATAAAAAAAAAATTGTCCACTTATGAGGGATAAAAAAATTATCATTTTCTTTAGTTAATAAAAGAATAACTATGCCAGATCAAAACCTGTTGTGGTTCCATATATCTACTCCAGCTCCCCCCGTAGCAAACCGATCAGAATTCCACTGGTGATCAACGGACCTTCAAATGAGAAGAATGTAAACCTAAATCTTAGGAACTTTGACAATCATAGGACATATCAATCAATTTGTAAGATCAACTAGAAAGTGTCATCTCTAAAAATTCAGTTAGAAATTTACCGGAACGCATTCTTCCAAACATAAGTTTCCCGTGGCTGCGAATTATTTATAACTAGTTAGGTAGGTATAACGTGGACTACACATTCATTCAAAAAAACATGTGACAGTATTAGGAAGGCAAATACTTGAGCAGACTTATCGGATGAGGCATCTTCCTCCAGAAGATTAGAAACAGGTACACTCCAAAGCCTAACACTGAAAAGGGAAGATAGTGACTTCATCATGGACAAATCTTCATTAACTGTACAAGAACTTAAGTTTGTAGAGGGGGCAGGGGAATAAACAAAGGAGGTTATGCCTTACGTGCTATCAGTTCCACAAGACACAAGAACACGCCCATCCGTAGATACTGTTAAACCTTGGACAGCACCTTTATGACCAGGAAACCGACCAACTGTTCGCCTATGTTGAGTTCAATAATTACAGCAAATACAGTAAATTCCAAGTATTTATGGTATGGAAATGACAAAATGATGTATAAATATATATATATATATATATATATATATATATCTACAGTCTCCTTCCGCCAAGGGATCCCTCAAATAAGTTTACTTGAGGGATCCTTTTTAGGTCTTCCCGTCAAGTAAGCTCATTTGAGGGATCCCTCAACTGAAGGGAATATATCTATAATGGTTCAAAAGCAGGGACATCTGGTCCAAGTCTCAATCAATTCATATAATACTTCACATGAAAAAATCATAACTCACCTGGAAGCTAGATCCCAAAGCCGAATTTCTGCCAAAAAAATGCACACGAATACAATTAGGGGTAGAGAAATTCAAACATATTCAAACTCTAAAAACTTACTACCATATTATATTTTGCAAATACCAAAATTAATATAAGGATAAATTAGTGACGAAAGGAATTCGAAAATTTTAGAGGAAACAAAGTACCTCCATCCATTGAACCAGAAAATATTCCTATCAAGTGGTTTGGATTCTTTGCCATGCAGGAAATGGAATCTATATGTCCCTCCATTGCTCCAACAAACGGCCTCGCGAAAATCTAAATTACCCACATAAAATACAAACAACATTCAAACAAATTTAGATGCACAATTATTCGAGGCATTCAAAGTCCAAATATCAAAATCAAAATCAAATTGAAATCAATCACAAATCACACCTTATCTAATTTTGCAGCGTTTTGTGCCCGGACATACTCGACGGCTTTCTCTTGGGTTCGGATGCTGGGGTCGAAGTTACGGAATACCCTCTGTGGAAATCGAATCAGAAACCCTAGCCTCAGAATTTAGGGAGAGAAAGAGCGACGAAGAACACTAAGTAGAGAGAGAGAAGGGGGGGGGGAGGGGAACTCACCTGGAGGTCTTGGCTTCGTTCTTTAGTGAATTCATCTGCGGATCGAGATATTACTTTCACCTTCATCGTAATCAGGATCTGCTATGATATTTGCAGAATTGGAAACCCTAACTTTGTATAAACTGGGGAGGGAGAAACCAGAGTGAGGAGTTGAAGCTAAAACCCTAGACAAGATTGAATAGAGCCGCCAAACAGCCTAAAACCCTGGCCCTGCTCTTATTTGCATTGGATGCTGTTATTTCCTACTCACATGACAAGTTTACTCTTTCAAAACCTAATTAAAATCTTCTTTTTTTAATAAATTCATTTATAAAAGGAGATTAGCCAATGGTTTTACCACATCAATTCATCATTCTAAGTTGAAAAGACTCACAAGAACATTTCAGTCTTTTCCGGCCACGATTCACTAGCGGTAGGAATCGAACCCAAAATTGGGCTTGTAATTCGTCTACAACCATTGGGTCATCCTATAGTGGTTTCTAATTAGAATCTTTTTATTATACTAACATTTGCCTACACACTTTGTGTGTATGAACATATTTTTTTAGAAAATGAGAATGAGAGAGGGGGAGAGAGAACATGGGGGAAGTGGGAGGTTTTTGTTTTTAGTTTTTTTTTTCTTTTTTTTTTAAATATTGGATGTATTTTAACATCACCTGTATGTAAGGTTTCAATAAAAAACAGTAAAATTTAGACCTGTGAAATTACATTATTGCCATCATTTTTTATGTGTGATAAAAAACTAAGTAGTCTTTCACCCTCTTTTGGTTGACAAAGAAGGTTTCATTAGTTAATAGAGATTATTCTTTTAGAAATAAATAAATAATAATACTCTTATTCGCCTCAGACCAACTCCAATGGTGGGCTAAAAGTCAAATTTCCCCATTTATTCCCCCCACACCCCCCATGCGAGTGGATGCCCTGCCACTTAGGCCAGTCTCGGCCCGCCCACGCTCCAACGTGCCCCACGTGGTTGGCTTGCAAGGCTTTCCTGACAGGGGTGGGCCCCGCTGTCAGCTGTGTGTCGGCCAACATCATCATCCCAATGGCTATAATTTTAATCCGAGGGCTGAGCTTTAAGGATCGTTGGTTGATCCAACAGTCCTGATTCAAATTTAATTTTTTTAGAATATGTTATTTTAAAATACATTAAATCCAACAGCTGAGATTGAATATAATCAATTCTAATGGTAAAAAAAAATCTAACGGCCCAAATTTAAATCTAACGGCTAAAATAATTAAAAAAATTATTTAACTCAAAATTCACCAAAAAACTCTATAAATACCTATGTATTTGTTCAAACATTCACACTAAACTCAATTTTCTCCTACAATTCTTCCAATTTATCTTTCTACCATTTCTTTCCATTTCCAAATTGTTCAACATGGCAAGAGAACATATTAGAGGTTGTAATTGGACATGTGAGGAAGATGTTGCTTTATGCTTGGCATGGGTTTCTGTTAGCGAAGACGATGTAGTTGGCACAAATCAAAATAAGAAGGTTTGTGGGATAGAATCATTGTAAAGTTTCAAGAAAACTGCAATGGCAGCGGGCGAGATGGTGGTGGTGTTTATGATCGGTGGAAGATTATCAACAATGCATGCACTTTATGAAAGGGAAGCTTGGAGAGAGTCATGGTTGGCATGGCTAGTAGAAGAAGCGCCACAGAAATTGTGAGTTTTGTTCTTGATATTTTACTTGTCATCTACATAATATCATTTTGCAACTAATTATTTTTATGTATTTTTTGCATAGGGTGACAAAATAATGGAAATTTACAAGACAAGAGTAACATCAAAAAATCAAGTTGACAAGAGTAACATAAAAAAATCAAGTTTTTAAGTTGCAACATGCTTGGGACGTCCTCAATGATTGTCCGATGTGAGAAACCGATGTGGACCAACAATGGGGAAGATTATTTCAACGTGAAGCCGCACAGACAAATGTCGGAGATGAAGGTGTTGATGAAATGACCTCATCTCCTTCTTTTGCAAGGCCCCTAAGAATAAATAAGCAAAAGGAAGCAAAGAGAAAAGGGAAGTCTCAAAATCCGATGAGTGGACACTTTGCTACCGGAATTGCAAAATTGAACGAAACCCATAGCGCTCGCCAAGAAGAAATGGCCCGAATGCTTTTGCAAATGAAGGAAATCTCGGATAGGGAGCAAAATAGGTTTGAAATTAATTTCATGATGGAGAACCTCAGCAAATACACTCCAAAGAGAAAGAAGTTCTTACGTGGTAATCAAAAGGAAATTTTGCGAAAGTTTGCCTCAAGGAGTATATTTCAAGATGATGAATCCTCTGAACCCTATATCCCAAGTCCTGTATGAAGTCCATCAGCAAGTGAAGGTGGTGGATATGATTATTAAGTTTATGTAGTCTATGTCGTTTGTATTAAGTTTATGTAGTTTATTAATTATGTGGTTTATGAATTATCAGTTGTATTAAGTTTATGTACTTGATTACATATATGTCTTATTAATTATTGTTTCTATTAATCTAGATGTTTTCAATAATTATTGTGCTTATTATTCCACAGTTTGATGTAGAATAGATGCCTTCAATAATTCAACATCCATTCAATAATTTATCCAACGTACTAGACAAAATACTTTGCACAAGAAGACACTTAGATTTATTAATAGAAAATAACAACCTAGTACACTTAAATTTATTACTCAAATGAACGCCCCATGACACGATGGCTAGATTCGCCATGGTGCTCAGATTGCATAAACGAGTTTACAAGTTCAGCTTCGGCGTTGAACAATTCTGCATCCTCAATCTCAATTCTTGCTTGGTTTTGTGTCATCTGTATTGTCATGCTATACATTCTTCTACCACCCATTGATGAGATATTGAGAATTTTTAAGAAATAAAAACTCTTTGAAAGTTGAAAGATTGGTGAATATAGAGGATGATTAAATGTTGAAAGGTTGTGTGATCAACTAATATTGGACTTATATTTACATAGAGGATGATTGATGAAAGTTGAATGGTTAGTGAAAGTTGAAAGTTTGGTGTTGAATGGTTGGTGAATTGAAAGTTAGCCCATGGTTGAAAGATTGGTGAAAGTTGAAGGTTTGCTTTGTGAAAAATTTAGTGATTTTTCAATATTTATCGGAATTTAAATATTTTTAGATTAAAATGTTCATAAAATTAATTTACGATAGTCTACATATAATTTTTTTTTTTAGATTTAAATTAAGAAAAAAAAATAGCCTAGGTTCATTCTTTAATAATCCCGAGCTAAAATTTTAGGCCAGAAGGATTGGAGCAGAAAAATTATTTTTAGGCTAAAAGCTAAATTTTATGGGCTAAAAAATTTAGCTTTTAGCCCAACCATTGGAGTTGATCTCAAATTTATAAAATTTCCTGCAAATTTGAACCATTGGATTTCTTTGCTTTCTCCGAGGGTGTACATTTAAACAAATGACATATGTTCCACTTTGTAGGGCCTGCTGAAAAAGAAATCTATCAAAGGAGTCGCATAGAAATTTAGAAAATTCAAACGCTTCACTTGAGGTACAAAATACTATTGTGCACCATATAGAATAGTTTTGTATTAATTTAAGTTATTTGTTAATACTTGTGACAAACTATTGTGTTGCTCCTTTGTGACTAAAAAATCACGGTTTTGAGTTGTGGAATCAGCTTCTTTGTAAAGTAAGAATAAGACTACGTATGACAGACTTTCCTCCTCTGACCCTCGCAAAACAAGGGCTAGTTGGCTTGGGGTCGCCCTTTTTTATATATTGGAAGACCACTTGCTATCACTTGAATAAATCAATTCAATCGATTATTTTTGTTTGATGTTGGTTATCTCTTCTATTCGAACTGGTACTGCTTGGTCTGTTGACAGTAAGTCACACTGCCTTTAAGGCTAAATCAATTTTCCCTCGTTATTTAACAGTTCCTTCACGAGCTCCCATCAGAGATCATAAAGCGAGGTAGCAAAAACTTCAAAAAACGCATGTATCATGAGGTGCGCAACGGAATCTAGTGCTGTCATTGAAGAGAAACCAGAGGAAATCTGGAACGGGAAGGTTTTCCTCACTCGCTTACTAGGAAGCTCCGGGGAATCTGATATAGAGGAGTTATCGGACTTCATTGCTTGCAAACCTGGGAGGGATTATTCGAGCTGGTTGAAGGATCTACAAAAGTACGAGGGACGAAATATCAAAAAAAAAAAAAAAAAAAAAAAAAGGAGTAAGGTGGGAGGAGGAAATATGCTTGGAAATGTATGGTAAGAAAGAAACCAGCAAATGTGTGAAGAAACATTTAGAGGCTGTTTGGTAGTCTATTTGAATCTAATTTTTTAAACTAAAAAACAATTTTTAAGTTTTAGGCCTTAAAAACTTGTTTGGTATGACTGTTTTTAAAAACTGAATTTAAGACTAACTAAAAAATATAGTATATTCTTAAAAAACACAAAAAATGAGTTTTGAAACTTAAACTCATTTTTTCTCTCCCTACTCCCCTCTCACTCCAAAGCTATTTCTCTATTTTCTTCTTTCTCTCTACCCTTCTTCCCTTTTTTTTGTACCTTTTTCGTCTTTCCTCCAATCCGCACTCATTATTTTCTCGGTTTTTTTTTTTATCACTCATCTTCTTTTTCCTCTCTATCTCCTCCGATCCTCTCACTTCTTTCTCTTTTCTCCAATCATCTTTTACTTTCTTTCTTCCTTTCTCCTTTTTCTCTCTCAACCCTCTATTTTTAGATCTCTTTGTCCAATTTAAGTTGTAAAATTTAAAATTTTTAAATCGCATACCAAACAAGTTTTTGAGTTTTAAAGAAAATTGTTTTAAAAAAAAATTCTTAAGAAATTTTTTGAGAAATTATAAAAAATTTCAAATAGGATACCAAACAAGCTCTTAGTGTCCGGAGCTGCTGCATACTTGGTTGAAAAAGTTTGCTGGCTAGCGCTAGGTGGATTAGAGAATTTAGTGTTCTCGATATGCATTTGAGTTTTATTATATGATGATTCCTGCTAATATAAGGTTCGTGTAGTATAAAAAAAGGTAGTATGACAATGAAGTTTGTTTAGAAATGTTTTTAAATGACTGAAACTAGAATCGCTTTTGTAAACTCAACTTATTTTGAAGATTGTGTAGATGTAGATTATTTCATGCATGTAATATATATTTGATCCATTTCATCCTAAGAAGTTTTCAGGAAATGAGATCACACGCTTGTCATGAAAAAAAAAAAGTAATGGAACGAGCTTCACACGACAAATTTTTAATGAAAAACACTTAATAGTCATTTTCAGGTTCAACTATCCTATTTGTAACCGGAATTTCTTTTAAATTTTTGTTATAATTTGAAGATAAACTATGGAGTGGCGGCATTGTCGTACATGAATTGAAGTTTGGATGGTGGCTATGTCATAATTAGGTTGAAGATTGGTGACAGTGACAAGTATTTCATCCTAAAACCATCAACAATTTTTTCGTAATTTTCGGTTGTGAAGAAACAATTGCCAGTGACACAAAACTTCAATTTAATTACGAAACATTAATTGTTAATTGTGTTCAAACTTCAAATTCATTATGATATTGACACCGCCTCATGTCCTTATGATTAAAGAAAGTTCATTAATTGTTTCTGGATGGAAAATGTAAGTTTGTGTTCTCTAAAAGTCACTAGCTCTAGTCGGACGGCGGCCACGAGTCTAACATTTAGGCGTCTAGCGAGGCCTAGGCAGTTTTTTAATTATAATTAAATTTATTATATAACATATAAATAAATATTTATTAATACTTGAAAAATTACCTAATTACTATTGGAATTTGGAATACATACTTACAAAATAAAATGACATATACAATATAAAGTATTAAAATATATTAAAAACATGGTAAACAAGTAAATAATTATAATTTATTAAAAAAATGCAAAATAACAATTATGTATTTGAAAGTCTCGACCTATGCTCCTAGCATTTAAGACGCCTAACATGTAAATGCCTAGAGATCAATCAGGCCATTGGCCACCTGCCTAGCCTATATATAAAGGGAGTTGTTTAGAACAGTGAGTTTGTAGGACTCTAGTTACTTGAAAAAAGGGAAAAATTAAAATTTGAAAGAAAAATAAAACGAACAAAAAAAAAAAAAATCAATTAGTACGATGATTTACTGATATTATTTTTCAACAATAAGTGAGAGATTTAAGTTCAATTCTAACCAAAAACGAATTTGAACTATTTTAATATTTAGTCTACTGAGGTTAAGCTCATTGTTTGTTAAAAATAAATAAATAAATAAAGATTCTTGATTCTTTCCTTCTACGGGCAGTAACAGATCATTCCCGGATCTCTTGCTCTCCTCCCTCCTTCAGTCCCCCAAATCGACGAAAAGGGTTTAGGTTTCTTCGTTCCCCTCTGATTTTCCACCAAATGGTAGTTGAATTCTAGGGTTTCAGATTCAAACAATGAGCACCGCCAACTCCAATAACAGTACCAACCACCACCACGGCGACCGAGATCTCAGCTTGTGGTTCCTCGAGCAACCGCGGCTCGCCTCTGCTCGGGGGCTGACCGACGAGGACGAGGACTCCCCCACGGAGCTCAACACCATCAACAGCTCCGGCGGCTTCATCGTCGTGTCCCCTGATAAGCTCTCCGCCAAGTACACCAGCGTCAATCTTCACGGCCACGACGTCGGCGTAGTTCAGGCTAACAAGCCAGCTCCGGTCAAGCGGCTCGTCTACTACTTCGAGATTTATGTCAAGGATGCTGGGACCAAGGGCCAGATTTCCATTGGATTTACTTCTGAGAGCTTCAAGATGCGGAGGCAGCCCGGGTGAGGCTTCTTGGTTGATTGGGTCTGTTTGGTTTCTGAGAAAATGATTGAAAGTTAACTGTCACAGTTGTTAGTGGATTTTTGTTTTTGGGGGTTTTAATTGTGGATTCAAGTTGGTGGATTTCTTGGTGTTTCAGAAACCTGGTAGGTTCAGAAAGAACCGAAATAGGAATTTAAAGTGGTATTTTGTGTTAATCTTCAACTGGGACTTTGCAAGCTAGAGATCTTCTTATGATGTTATGGGAGAGAAGTTTAATTTCGGTTTTTCTGATTATGTTTAATTAGGTGAGCTAGTAGAAGGTCAATGTACATAGGGTTTATTATCAGATAAGTGATCGTTGATGAGTTTTATGTTGCACATTTGTTTTTGACCTTTGATTGTGTGAACTGTGTGTTCCTAATTGGATAATAATAGTGTACTTTGTGATCAATTGGTGGAAAACGATACAAACCCTCACCGTAAAAAGTTGAGATATGAATTGGGGAGTTTGTTTCTCCACTGCCGTATTTTTATTTTTTCTGGGGAGGACCCAAGGGAGTAAATGAAGGAAAAACCAAAGGAGGAAAACATTTTGTTTTCTGCATGTTGCATTGTGTTTTCCACTGTTTGTGAGATTTGAAAACTATGATTTTAATTGGCAAGTTCTGTAACTTCTGTTATTCTAGTCATGATATTAGTGTTAATTATTTCCTCCATTAAGCAGATGGGAGGCAAATAGTTGTGGCTATCATGGCGATGATGGACTACTTTATCGGGGACATGGAAAAGGAGAAGCGTTTGGCCCAACCTACACCTCTGGGGATATAGTTGGAGGTGGTATCAATTATGATTCACAGGAATTCTTTTTCACGTAAGACTTGTCTACTTCGTTTGGTGTTTCTTCTCTTGAGACTAGAGTGGTGTTTAATGTGATCTTGTTTCGTTCATGTTGGTTCCAGTAAAAATGGTGCTGTGGTGGGAACAGTGCCCAAGGATATCAAGGGCCCCTTATTTCCTACCATTGCTGTACACAGCCAAAATGAGGAGTATGTGGTATCTTTTTCTAATATTTTAGCTCTTCTAGATGTTCATCTTTTGTAATTAGCCAACTGCTTGTGCATGTACGCAGCAGCTTCAGATGGTTCAGATTCATGTTTTCATGTTATCAGATGTGTGCTTAATTTTAATCTGCAGGGTACACGTTAACTTTGGACAGCAACCATTTGCGTTTGATCTTAAGGCAAGATATACTTTTCATTGCTTATCTTTTATTTCAAAGAAATATGATTCAATTAATATGCCTTGTGTCTTTGGTCTTCGCTAAATCAATTATTCATCAGTTGTCGTACCTCTATAAAAAATTTCAACCGTAAATTCTGATTTAGATAAATGATAATCATTTTTTTTTGTAAGGTCCAGTTTGTCTTATAGTAAATAGGCATAAACCTTTTTACTGTAGTAAAGAGGCAAAAGCCTTTTTACACTTCTGTGTTCTTTAGCTGTCCGTCATACGCTAGCCCAGAGAATAGCTTCCCAATGGCGTGCTTTATAACTTTTAAGAATAAATTTTGGGTTTTGCTTTCTCATAGGTTACCAAACCCACAAGATGTGGATTTTTAAACCTAGAAGCTTTGGCGGTGTTGCTTTCCTTCTCTTAGGAGTGAATTTTGATACTGTCTTTCAGATATATGGAATGAGTAAAAATGCCACTGGCGTCCCTTCTTGCAATTAAATAAAGCAAGCAACTTTTGATTCTTGTTCATGGAAAAATCAATCAACTGGAATAAGAAAAACTGCGCTGTTGATTGTGGTTTGCCAGCATGTCCAAAGACACAGAAGGAAATAGTTGCAACCCATAACCACACAGTCCTATGATATTTATTCCACAACATGAGCTTAGGATTCATAAGAGTCAGTTATGCGAGATAACAGGACCTTAAGGTTGTGGCAACGGATGTTTGACTTTTGAATTCATTTTCGTTTCTCTAATTTTTGGCCCTTCATTTTGAGATTTTTAAGAACTTTGTTGTTTGATCAAGTTAAGGGGCAAGTATGTGAGAATAAAGGGTATAAAAAACCATCTTGTATTATTTTTTTAACGGGGGATCATTCCCAAAAAAATAAAATGAGGGATCATTTGGTTCATTGATTGCATGTAGTGGATAGGGGACTCGTAACGATGTTGATTCATTGTAATTCTTAAGTGGAAAATAAATTATGAATGAAAGTATAGGCCAAGGAAAAGGGCTTCTTAAGTGGAAAAATAACAGATACCCTCAATACTTATGTTGGATTATGGATTCCTGAATGAGCACTGATTTGTTGCTTCTCTCATTCATTTCTGTTATATATAATGCTTTTCATGAAGTCCTATATCATTAAGGATTGTACAGGTTATAATTGTGAAGATTCGATTACTTTGAAGTAGTATAACTTGTTCAATATTTTGTATATCATGTTGTCTAATCGAAATTAATTTTAACATGCACTTAGGAATTTGAAGCGCAAGAGAGGATGAAACAACAAATGTCAATTGAAAAAATTTCTTTGCCGACTAATGTTAGTCATCAGTAAGTACACATTATTTCTTGATATCTCAAATGAAGGCATCTAATTTATTATGTCTTAGTCATATATGATATACCTTAAGGTGGAATGATCTGATGTCACCTGTTAAATAGACACTGTAATTGATTTTAAAATTTGAATTTTGTGTTCTCTCGTGTACATTAATATATGATTTGTTGATTTAGTTTTAGATTTAGATTTTTTTTTTTTTTTTTTTTTTTAAATTGTACTATTGTAGCTGAGGGATTAGACACAGTTCAGTGATAGTTGTAGCTAGATTAACACAACCCAAATCTTTTTTATATATTTCTTTTAGGTCATCATTCTGCTCCTTGTCCTGAGTCCCTGATACTTAATTTTCAACCAGATTTTAAATAAATTTGGAATTTAGACAATTCAGGTTGTTATAGGTGGTTGTGTTCTGAGGGTTGGTAAGATAAAATGTAGCATTGATAACCTTGACAATTTGTAGAACTCAGACCTGCCTCCCCAGTCAATATTGAAATTCCCTGAGGAGCCCCATGAAAACGCTCTTTAATGGAACTTTAGCTTTAGCTGGTTTTGGACATGAAAGCACTGGGTTGGTGGGCCGGGAATGCCCAACAACTCTAGCTTGTGCTGGATCAAGGAGCAATAGGTTTCCCGGAGATCTTGAACTTTGCTGGATGGGGTACGTCTGGTAGAAAAACAGTTCAAGCTCCTTGTAGTGTTTACTAAGGTTGTAACTTGAAATTTGAGTCAATAAGTTTCTTTAATACTTAAGTTGCATTTCCTGCAGTCTACATGGGCTGCAAGTAAGAATACTTGATGTCATAGGCATGTCTATTCTGCTAATCAATATGAATTCACTATTTTTAGGCATGTCTATTCTGCTAATCAATATGAATTCACTATTTTAAGTTGAACTTGATGGATGCTAGGTTTATGATCTGGTGAGTTACTTATATTTCTAGCAACATAACCAGTATGGAGGTTTACCAGGGAATCGATATTGTCATGATTTTACTGTGTATTTATTTAAAAAAAAAAATTGTTTCCTTAAAATTTTATGTGTCAATTGTTAATTTATTTATGCTTTATTGACCAGAATTGTTCGCTCCTACTTACTACATTATGGATATGAAGATACGCTCAATTCATTTGACATGGCTAGTAAAAGTACTGTTCCTCCAGTACATATAGCTCAAGAAAATGGTTTTGACGAGCAGGACATTCTGTTTGCACTAAATGAGAGAAAGGCTCTTAGACAGGTATTGATTTATTTCAGTTACAATCACTTTAAAGTTAAATGATTGACTACTATAGTGTTCTGCTTTCTTTTCTTGTTTGGGACGAAGTCCTGAGCTTCTTTAATATTTGCATGAAAGTTTTGGAATCCCAGTTGTTTGGATAAACTTAAAGGTTACAAGGAACCAGAAAAAAAAAAGTGTACGTATTATATTTTGGGGATGTGTAATAATTAATACAACTCCATTGGACTTGATGAGCATAGAATTGATGCTTACCTGACTGGGTGTTGTAAGCTAGATGCAGTTTCTTATGACTGCAACATTCATGATATCTCTGGTTGCAAAAGATTTACTTCTCTTTTTTCGATATATTACACTGACACAAAATGATGATGCGGATGAGATATGCCATAGGCCTTTTTTTGGGTGCTTTTAGTGCTTTCCTGTTTAAGTAATTGAAGATGTTGCATTATTACATGGTTAAAACAACTTTTCTGTATACAATAGTTTCATGTGAAATGTTCATGTGTTCGTCAGGGTTCGCTTGAAATCAGCCTATGATCGTGTCTTCTTTTTTTTTCCCCAATTCATTTTGAAGATTTATTTACCTGCTTGTGTTTCTCGTAGCCAATCTGCTTTGTAGGGGTGTAAAGTATGCCAATCACTCACATGTTGCTTCTTTCCTTTTCTTTTACTCTTACCTTGAGTCTCTTGATTGGATGACATTTTGGATAGAAAATTAATTTAATCAAATAATTCTAAAGGCTTTGATGTGATAGTAAAGAAATGTTTGTAGTGATGTCTTATGAAACTGTCTGCTTGGGAGTTCGGGGAGCATTGTAGAATCAGTTCAATATATGGTTTTCTTATTTGGTTTGTTTTTCCTTTGTTGTATGTACTCAGTCTCCGAGCCCTTAATTTTTTTTAGTATAAGAGTTGCACCTGGCTGACCAGTTTTATTTGCTAATGAAGCTCATTAGGAATGGGGAGATCGACTCTGCTCTTGGTAAACTCCGTGAATGGTATCCCCAAATTGTTCAGGTAGACTGTCTAATATTTCAAAATGATCTTTTGGTGGCCATTTTTATTTTTATGTAATTCTTTGCTCTCGATGTTGAACAGATCTTGGCACATGCAGTAAATTCTGTAAAGCATGTGTTTGAGAGGGTTGAAGTGTATCCTAATTGTTTCAGTTAGTTGCAGATCTCGTATTTTACCTACTTAACATGTGAATTTCTATGTCTGTAATTGTGTGTCTTGTATTCTTTTCCTACAAATTGGTGTCATATTTTTTGCAGAAAATGTTTTGAAAAATACACGAGGCTCATAGTTTCAAATTTCTATGTTTTCAATTTAATAAAGTACTTCTGCTAATAATTAATATAATGTTTGATCATCTGGTCTTAATTAAACCAACTTTTGTTTGTAGCAAAAAAAATCAGTTGAAGGTTGTGATAATATTTGATTACTCTTAGCTAACCAAAAAAATAAATTTGATTACTCTTAATTCTTAACATAATTACGAATTCCAGTATATTTGGCATGTTTACATGTTGACATTTTATGATTCTTTTGTTCGTATGCTTATGCAGTGAATTCCTTATGGATCACAGATAAATTTACTTTTTATAGGTGTATAGCAATGCTATTTATGTGGTTTTGAATTTTGGCTTTATCTTATGTGCTATTTGGTGAAGTTACTGTCCTTAACCATCTTAGGATCAATGCTTGATTTTTTTTTTTTTTAATTTAATTTTGGTCATAATGCTTATTTTGTTAAGGTCATGACTTAAGTTTTGCTCTCTGCAGGATGATAAATCTGCTACGTGCTTTCTGCTCCACTGTCAAAAGTTTATTGAATTGGTTCGGGTATGTTTCCCCTATTTGCATGAGATTAGCTTTAGTATCACATCAGATATATTAAAACATGAATATTACGGATAAAGTCATGACAATACTTGTGGGTTATTTTTTTAAATGAATTGGAAGGATACAAGAAAGTCTTGCATACCTGTTACATTCAGTGTTTAAGTGTTGAAGGAAACCATTAAATCACGATTTAGAAACATGGATTGAACTGTGTAACTTCATTTCAGATGGCTAGATATTATACTACTTTCAAGTGTTAACAAATGGCGCATTAGATTTAGTGTTCACAAATAACAGGTGCAGCCTGCATTATTTGCTTGACATCTTTTAGGTCTGGCTTATATGAGGTTTTTGTTTATTTTATAGAGCATCTGATTGCCATTTGGTGATCTTACACGAATATGACAAAGTTCTTTGGCCTGCCTTGCGATACTTAAAATTGTCATGTAGGTCGGAGCACTGGAGGAGGCTGTCAAATATGGGAGGATGGAATTGGCAAAGTTCTTTGGCTTGCCGCTGTTTGAGGACCTAGTTCAGGTAATAAAAGAATTTTTTTTTTAATTTTAATTTTATGTATTTCTAGAAAATATGGAAGACCAATGAGGTACAAAAACACAGTACCTACTGGCAAACTCATATTAATGGTGTTCTTTAATCTGCATGTTGTATTGCGTTTCAGTCGCTCCTGTGGTGCTTCTTTTGGAAGCACCACATTAGAACTAGACCCTTTTACTTTTATCATTGAAATTTAATGTTTATCATCGTTACAACACCTCTATCTGTAGGACTGTGTTGCACTGCTGGCGTACGAAAGGCCACGGGAATCATCGGTTGGATATCTGCTTGAAGAGTCTCAGCGTGAAGTTGTAGCAGACACAGTTAATGCAATGATCCTGTCAACAAATCCCAACCTGAAAGATTCTTCGCACGGTGGCTTGCATTCATATCTGGAGAGGTTACTCAGGCAGCTTACTGCTTGCTGTTTGGAGAGAAGGTTTTTGAGTGGGGATCAAGGCGAAGCCTTCCATCTGCAGAGAGTACTTAACAGTAGTAAGAAAGCTAGGTGCTAGCTGATTATTCTCTACCTCTCGTCTCCGTCTGTTCATATGCACATAAGCCATTTTCTGAACCACATCTCCAACTGAACAGACTGGCGTATCATCCGGCAGAGCATACTGTATAGAGGCGCCCAATAATGTTTACGTGAGCCACAATGATACTAAATTTCTTGTATAGAATGGGTATGTTCTCTTTCTGTAAGTTTGTAACCCACCGTTTACCCGCGAATTAGAAATTCAGTTGAACCGGCTTCTGGGAACGTTTACATGTTAGATTTCAATAGATTCAATTTACGTTGTGAACTTACCTTGTTGCTCCATTGGACTTTTAGGAAAGTACTCAGGAAACGAAACCGAGGATGGTGAATTACTTGTTGAGCAAAATTGTAGTGGTTACAGTTGGTATTCCATTTTTTAGTTTTGTTTTTAAGACTCAAGAACATGACCAAAGAATTGGAGTGCTCTTCCCTGAGGGAAAATGATGTATTTTGTAGGGATGGTAAGCAATCATGTGGTCATTTTTCCTTTGTGATAATTTGGAGCCACCCTTGCAGCACATGGCTTCTTTCCCTAGGGGAATAAACTATTTTCAACAGGAGTCCCGTTCTCTTGGACGCAGATTGTGGTCAATCGCCGTTTGATCTTAATTCAACGGTGAAGAAGAAAGTACAACAAAAATGTTAAATAATCACCTATTGTTGGATTAACTATTTGCGGCCACAACTCATAATCCTTGTAAGTAAAACATACTTGGAAGAGGTCACCTTTTGTTTGTATTTTTTCTTTTTTCTTTTTTTTTAAAAAACCTCAACGGTACAAGGAGAAATTTATTGATATCGAAAAAAAAAGGTACAGCTAATCAGGAAGAGGAAGTCAACCGTCTCACTTTCAATGGTGAAACCATTTTCTTTCTTCAATATGCTCCAACGCCCATCTTCTCTGTTTTCGTCTTTTATTTTTAGAAATGTTTCTTCTTTTAGAACTCAGTTGGGTATTCTATAGTTTCAAATTGGGACTATGGTCATTAAAAAAATGCAACAATTTTATGGTTGTCTAAAGATGTAATTTCTGGGTGTAAATAGAACTCTTCGATGATAAAAAGCAAGTTGGAAACAATATCTGCATGGGGTTGTGATATCCACACACCCCATTTTACTTCTCACACACTTTTTTAATTTTTGACCATCGAATCAGATGAATTGAAGAAGATCAACGATGTGTCAAAATTGAAAACTAAATGATGATGTGTGGTAATGTTAGGGAGACAAAATTGGAAACTAAATGATGTGTCACTAATAGAAAATAAATACGTTTATCAACATTTAATTAATAATTCTCCCTAGTATTACCCTTCTTGTAGACATAGTTGTTTTCACGTAGCTACACGCAGATAACAAGGTTTAATATTTTGTATCTTTGTTATACGTACATAATGATGTTAATTATTTCTCATAGCTAGATAATGGTGTGGAATGACTCAAACATCCTTATAGATAAATAATAGTTCATATCTTCGTTGTATGTGTTGTAATTAGTATTATTTTAGTAATGTGATTGTGTAAAGTTAAAGTAGGAATCTCAAAAGGATTGGAGATCAAATATTTAAGGCTTTATATTACTTGTAAGGCAAGAAAGTCATCGTGATTTTATAAATAAAGACATAAGGTCAGAGGGTGAAATACAATTGTCAAAAACACCAAAGCCTCTCTCATTGCCGTCCCTGTCTCTCTCAGCCACTCTTAAAATTTAGTTTACAACAATAGGTGCTTTATCAAATCATTTGAGAAGTGCTTTTAGATGACTGAAAATGATTTTAAAGAAAATATTTTTTAAATTAATTCTTAGTAAAAATTGTTTGAGTAGAGCTTTTAAAAACTAGTCCCATCATTTTTAAATCTCACAGGCTTAGCATGGATAAGTTTTTTAGCCACCAACCTCCTAGAAATAATCCATCTAAATTCTCCAACTTATGAGGACAGTTTCCATTTTCTTCTCTGGGTTGCATATAAAATCTTACTAGTCTTGTTAGTCCTGCATATCAAGGGGGCAGTATTTCTTGGACTATTTTATTAATAGACCTAGGCTGTGTTTAGAAAAGTTGTCTAGAATAGTATGCTCCTCTCTCTTTACCCAAATTCGAATCTTCGTTCTTGTAGTTTAAATTATATTTATTAGAATATCGCTCAATTACAAAACAAAAAAAATATAATAATTTTCTCTTGACGTTCTCTCGAAGTCTTCCACAACTGCTGCAAGCTAAGACATGCTTCACAAACATGCACCAAGACTGTTTATGTAACATTGGCCGGACTACTAGTTATGCACTTTATTCCGGGTTCTCTCGCTTTGCTGTCCACACATATATTGTGACTGGATAGGAAGACAACCCAAAAACACAAATCAATGGAAGAACTCTTTACCGAAAAAAGAAAAAAAAAATTGACGGAAGAACTGAGAAGTTGTCGACTAAATACAGAAGTTAGTGAGTTATCATATACAAACCCGCAGACTGTTCAAATTTTCACTGTTGTGACATACTTAATAAGCATGCCAACGATATCCGATTGGACCTTTGAGGCTGACTCCTTCAAGTTCTTAATTTTCGTATCAGTTTCTTCTTCGAGCCTTTTCGCATTGGATCCTGAACTCCCACTTGTCTGCAGAAATTTTAAAGCTAATCAGAGAAACTTATCAAATCATTAGGATCTCAAATTAATTCAAAAACCCTTATGCTGTGTTATGTTGGTATGAATCATAATGCTGCTAATTATTTCATCACAAAAAGGATCATTTTTTTTTTGGGCAACAATGGAGTGACGCTGATACATTTGGGCAGTTGATGAAAGACTAGTTAGTACATCTGCAATTTTCTTTTGGTGCTCAGCCTCCATCTTCGTGCGATAGAGTTGCACTTCCCTATCAGCTTCTTCTTTAGCTTGTCTCAAGCGTGCCATCTTCGCTGAAGAACGTAAAATTATTTTGGAGGATTCATATCAAGAGCTAAAAGGAAAAAAATAACAAACTGATAAATTCCGGCACGTAGAGAATGTTAATTGCGGAAATTAGCATAAGAATGCATTTACAGTTTCTAGCATTGTTCACAATTTGTTGAGCATCCTGTTCAGCTGTTAGCAACATCTGGATGCCTCCTTGTCCTCTAACCGAATCCATGGCGGGCAACTATATATATCTTACCTGAAAAAGGAAAAGATTCCATAGGGATTTAGAGAATTAGTTGGTAGGCTTGTAGCTTCTTACTAACACGTAAACAGAACCCGATCATAAACAATACACCAGCACTCAAACACACCAGTCTTACTGTTGATTTTCAAGGTTTTCTTTTCATTCATTGGGGATCATTACAAAGAGAGCAGGCTATATAGCCGGCTAGGAAAAACTAAAAAACGAAGCAAAGAGGTTGTCAACATTAATTAAGGAGTTGACAACTAAGACTCCTATACATAGAGATGCTAATCACATAAGAACCGGATCATTAACCACCTAGGGAACCATTAATACCCAAAAGAAAACTACATGAACAATTCCCTTATTATCCAATGTTAGCATAAACCATCCTAATAACCAGGAACCCTAATAACCACTGGACAACTTCCAATATTCCCCCTCAAGCTGGATCCAGAAGGTTGATGGATCCAAGCTTGGAGAGAAGCCTTTGAAACTGATGGGAGGCCAACGGTTTGGTGAAGATATCTGCCAGCTGATCGGAGCTTTTTACATAATGTGTCTGAATCACCTGCGACTGGACTTGTTCATGGACATAGTGACAGTTGACTTCAATGTGCTTCGTCCTCTCGTGAAAGATTGGGTTTGATGCGATGTGCACGGTCGCCTGGTTGTCACAGAATAAGGTCATTGGTTGAGTCGTGAATCCACCTAAGTCACATAGAAGTCCCTTTAGCCATATCAGCTCACACGCGGTTGAGGCCATTGCACTGTATTCAGCTTCGGCGCTTGATCTTGCGATGACATTTTGTTTTTCGCTCTTCCACGTGACCAAGTTTCCACCAACGAAGGTACAATAACCAGTGGTGGACTTGCAATCAATTGCGTTGCCTGCCCAATTTGCATCACAGTACCCCATGATTTGAGTGTTGTCATTCTTTGTCATGAGAATGCCACGACCAACAGACCCTTTTAAGTAACGTAAGATCCTCTTTACAAGGTTCAAATGCTCGATGGTGGGGGAGTGCATGAACTAACTGGCGATACTCACTGAGTAGGAGATGTCCGGTCTGGTGATTGTTAGGTAGATCAGCTTACCAACAAGCCTTTGATAGGAGCTGATATTCGAGAGTGGTGTGCCTCCCAAGTTAAGTTTGAGCTTGCTATCGAGAGGGGTAAGTGCATGCTTAGCATCACTCATATTAACGTTCTTGAGTAGGTCCATGACATATTTTCGTTGATTAAGAAATAGTCCCTTGTGAGAAGATGCCATTTCAATTCCAAGAAAATACTTCAACACCCCAAGATCTTTAATCGCAAATCTTTGTTGAAGTGACTGTTTGAGTGTGGAGATTTTTGCAGCATTATCACCTGTAATTATTAAGTCATCCACATATATCAACACAACTAATTTGTGCCCAGCTCCATTGCAAACAAATAATGATGAATCTGCATTACTCCTTTTGAAACCAACACTGTGAAGAACTGAACTTAGTTTAGCATACCAAGCCCGAGGCGATTGTTTCAATCCATAAATCGACTTGTGCAACTTACACACCAAATCAGGTTCTTGGCTTTGAGGGTGTCCTGGTGGCAATCTCATATAGATATCTTCTTCAAGGTCACTATGTAGAAAGGCGTTCTTCACGTCCATTTGGTACATGGACCAACCCTTATTAACGGCAACAGACAATAGAACACTAACTGTGTTCATTTTTGCAACAGGAGCAAAAGTTTCTTTGTAATCCACCTCAAATGTTTGAGTGAATCCTCGAGCCACCAGCCTAGCTTTATGTCTTTCAATTGAACCATCTGAATTGAACTTGATCTTATACATCCATTTGCAACCCACTGCCCTTTTTCCTTTTGGAAGTTTGGTGATGCTCGAGGTGTTATGTTGGTCTAGTGCTTTGAGTTCATCTCGCATTGCTTCTTTCCACACAACTTGGTTATTAGCCTCATGAAAGTTTTGAGGCTCACTGTGACTTGAAATGTTGTTAAGGAAGGCAGCATGGGATGAAGTCACCTTTTGATATGAGACCTAATTGGAGATTGGATGCCTCGGTTTATATGTGACAAAATCTTGAAACCTTGTGGGAGGTTGTCTGTCACGCCCAGGATTGCGTCGAGGAACTGAGAGAGTTGTCTCACTCTCGTTCAAATTATCAGACACACTTTGCAGATTTTCTTGATTGCCGTTGTCATCATCATGCACGGAACCATCTGGATGAGTGCTTTCATTGTTGACTTCAGTGAGTGGTGTAGAGGATTCATCATTGTTGACATGGTTAGAACCTCTTTCATTTAAAACATCTGGAGTCCTAATTCTTGGTAGAGGAAGCAAATCAAAGATACACTCATCCTGACTTGTGGTTTCAAGGGACTTGCTGAAAAAAGGGTTAGCTTCATGGAATCGAACATCTTTGGATACAATTATTTTTCTCAGTTGGGGATCATAACATTTATATCCTTTTTGTGTTGATGAATAACCAAGAAAAATGCATTTGTGAGCTCTAGGGTCCAATTTATCTCGATGGTGTGACTGAACATGAACAAAATAGACACAACCAAAGATCCTAAGATGAGAAAGGTCAATTTTCCTTCCTTTCATGACTTCAAGGGGAGATTTAAACTCCAAGACCCGGCTAGGAAGTCTATTGATGATGTATACAGCTGCCATAATTCCTTGTGACCAAAATCTCTTTGGTACATTCATTTGTAACATCAATGCTCTCGTTTTTTCCAGTATGTCACGATTTTTCCTTTCGGCTACACCATTTTGTTGAGGTGTGCCAACACAACTTGTTTGATGCATGATACCATGATTG
Organism: Pyrus communis; assembly: GCF_041283825.1. Classification (NCBI taxonomy): domain Eukaryota; kingdom Viridiplantae; phylum Streptophyta; class Magnoliopsida; order Rosales; family Rosaceae; genus Pyrus; species Pyrus communis. The sequence continues at coordinate 2,051,087 of NC_142572.1, forward strand.
CTCAAATATTATGACAGGATATGGGACATGTATTCGCTGCCATTGTCAGATCTTAAAGTTTGAATTTGAGAGGAGAAATGGTTCTTAACCAGATTGTGAAAATCCTTAAATACTTCCATCACTTCACTCTTAGACTTTAAAAGGTACAACCATGTGGCTCTAGAGAAATCATCAATAAAGATTACATAATACTTATAACCATCAAAGGATTCAAACGTTGGTCCCCATACATCTAAGTGAACAAGTTCGAAAACTTTACTAGTCCTAGATGAGGATGAGTTAACATGTAATCTAGTGGCCTTAGATAGATGACAGGTTTCACACGAAATTAAATCATTCCCTAGGTTTGGAAACAAAGCTGACAGAACAGGTTGAGAAGGATGAGCTAGACGTTGAAGCCACAATTGACAATCTTAGGATGGATTGGACGTGGCTTGAAACCCCCTGGGACTGTTCTTGGATATGTAATAGAGACCATCTAGGTAAAAGCCTTCACCAATCGTCTTCTTGGTGAGACAATCCTGAAAAATGACATTATGAGGAGAGAAGATGGCTAAACAATTCAAGGTATTGGTGATTTTTCCCACAGATAGAAGTTGAAATGGAAAAGAAGGAACATATAAGGCTACTGACTTAATTTTGTTCGACATTAAGTTGATATTTCCCTTGCCTAAAACTTTGGAACTCTCACCATTTGCAGTTGAGACTTGAGAAGGTTTTGAAAATTTTTCAAACTTGTGAAATTTAGAGACATGATTGGTCATATGATCTGTGGCACCCGAATCAACAATCCAAAAATCATGCATCATATTTACATTAAGAGCAGTTTTGAAAGCAGTCATGATACCTTGCATGTCATCTCGAGGCATGTGTTGAGTGTCTGCTAGGAAGCCAGCGAACTTGCCTAGCAAGGCTGTTGAGTTTCCATCTTCAAAGATGACCGTTTGATCACTCTTATTCCCTTCTTTCTTGCTTTGAAGGTACGCTGCAAACTCATTTATGAGTGCAGCCGGATTTGCTGTGAAGCTTTTGAGTGTATTAGACCCATGTGAGGTTGAGGCAGATGCATTGTTAGCTCTGTATGTGGCACGGTTCAGCTTTTGTATACCCTTGTTATCCTTCATGAACTCCGACTTTAATTTTGGATGTAAAATCCAGCATGTTTCCTTAACATGACCAGTATAGTTGCAGTGTTGGCACTTCAAGTGTGGATTCTTCCCTTTGTATTTCCTTTCGTTGGTCAGGTAGGCCCTTGCTTCTGTTACATTGGTCTTTGAGCCAATGTTCATTACCTTCCTTCGTATTTCTTCACGTTGGATGGTTGCACATACACTGGTGAAGGAAGGTAGTTCGGGGTTCATGAGTATATGGCTTTGTAGGTCTTTGTATTCTGAATCGAGACTTGACAAGAGTTGGAATATCTTGTCTTCTTCTGCCCTTTTTAGTAGCACATACGCTTCAGCTGTATGAGGCCTATACATTTCCAGCTCATTCCACATGCCCTTCATGCTACCTAGAAGTTGAACAAAGGGCTTTCCTTCTTGTTGCAGGTTGGAAATATCCTTCTTTAATTGGAACACACGTGCAGCGTTGTTCTGACTGCCATACATCTCTTTGATAGTCTCCCATAGCTTGAATGATGATTCAGAATAACTGAATATTTCAGCTAGCTTACGTTCCATGGAATTTAGGAGCCATGACATAACTAGTTGATCCTTGCAAAGCCAGGTTTCATAAGTTGGTGAGGAAGCATCAGAACTTTGATGCATCCATTTATGAACCCTAACTTAGACCTTCCACCTAGGACAAGACTCACTACTCTTAACCAGGGCAAGTAATTAAACTCGTTTAACAAGACCGAGCTTAATCGTTGATTCGAATTGACATCCATCTCAGACACGTTCGAGGAGGAAAGTATCTGAGAATTTTCAGCTTCAAACGAAGAAGAATTTTCTTCCGCCATACCAGAAGATGAACACAATCAGATGGTAGGAATGCAGAAGCAGGTTATTTTTCCTGCTCTGATACCATGTTGATTTTCAAGGCCATACCAGAAGATGAACACAATCAGATGGTAGGAATGCAGAAGCAGGTTATTTTTCCTGCTCTGATACCATGTTGATTTTCAAGGTTTTCTTCTCATTCATTGGAGATCATTACAAAGAGAGCAGGCTATATAGCCGGCTGGGAAAACTAAAAAAACGAAGCAAAGAGGTTGTCAACATTAATTAAGGAGTTGACAACTAAGACTCCTATACATAGAGATGCTAATCACATAAGAACCGGATCATTAACCACCTAGGGAACCATTAATACCCAAAAGAAAACTACATGAACAATTCCTTTATTATCCAATGTTAGCATAAACCATCCTAATAACCAGGAACCCTAATAACCACTGGACAACTTCCAATACTTACGTACATGGCAGAAATGTTAATATTTGAAGAGCATTATTAAGGAATAAGATACAGGGACTCTCTTAAAATTGAAACTCACCATGGACTCTCTACTACCTCATAGTTTAACGTTAATTCTCATGTTGACATTATGAAATTTTAGACATTTCAAAGGTCCCCGTTTCAGTCTCGCACAAGGCCCCAAAATCTCAGTGTTGCCTTACCTATTAGCTAGGTAAGATGATAACTACAACCAATTCTTACAACAACCATGATTGAAGGCAACTAAGTAAGGTGGTAACTACAAACCATAGTGTAGCCATCCAATAATGAACAAAAACTACTAGTGTGCAATACATATTGATTCATCTTCAATAAACTAGCTATTGGCCGGTCTAGTGTTGCTTCCTTTAAATAATCAAGAAGAGATCTCAAGTCTGAATTTTTCCTCCGTCAATGAATGAAAATAAAATAAAATAAAAACAATCAAAATCTACACATCTTGTTCATGTGCAACAAAGGCAGATTCGTATAATTAAAAGATTATCTCTAATTCATGAACAGATACATGCAATGGATCATATTATCCTAAAGTAGTAGCTAATCTTCAGAATAATTTGATTAACTATTTATATATGTATGTATATATGGTACAGATGAATCAAATTATATGACAATAAGAATACCTGAATTTCTGCCTTATTGAAGAGCAACGAAAAGTTCAAAACCTGAACGAAAAGATATATTGCCGAAGTGTGTTATCCTTAGAAATTAACGCTTTCAGAAGTAGGAATTCCAACCTCTTTGAGATTTATTCAAGTTGGGGAGGAGATAGACTCCATCAAGAACGGGCTTAGGTTTCAGTTTTTGAGTTCAGTCAAAGCCGTTTATATGCATACGTGTAAGTAGCATATTGAGTTAAAAATTATACCAGCTGAGAGGAACTAATTCTGTTGAGAAATTACTGGGTCCTCATACTGTCATAACCATAGAGGGATGGGGATTCTCTCCCCTCCCCTCCCTCCCTTCCTCTCACGGTTTTTTTCTTTTTCTTTTTCTCTCTCCTTTTTTCTTCTTTCTCTCTTTACAAAGACGAAATCTTGAGCATTCAAACAGGAGGGGACGGAAGAGGAGGAAAAAAGAGAGGAGAGAATCCTTGTCCCAAACTTTTATGGTGATGATGTGTGGTGAGCTCTAAACTCTTATCAATATCATCTTCTAATATATAATTTTTAAATTCTCTATATACTTTTCAAGGGTCATAGAGGTTTTCTCTTTTGCTTTGTTTATGGTTTGTTAAATATTAATAGGATAGTAAATGGAATAGCACAAAAGTGTCCATACCCAAACACTGCAATTTTAATAAAATATACATTGCTTAATTATCATGAAAACGTAAAATACGCAGCTTTGACTCTGTTGGGTAGAAAGGACACGGGGAAGAAAGTAAGAGTGATCGACCGAGATAAGATGCACTAACATCTCCAAGTTAAAATGTAAACAATCCCTACACATCTCTTATGCATTCCAAATTATTTTTGTTGGAATTTGCGATTGGATAGTTTTGGGCCAATGCACATCTTTCTCGCCTTGTAGAATTAAGAAGTACAAGGGAATCGGTTTCTGTAATTCTATATACCTCCCTTCGAGATCTCTTTTGAAGGTGCAAAATCTTGTTTATTCCTTACTAATAAGGTATCTTAACCATATAATTTTCACAATCGGAACTGTTCAATTTTTTAATTTTCATTTGAAGATCATCTCTATACTGTGAATATGTTATATGGTACCACACTGTCAATTTAAGGTCAATCTTTAAATAAAGCTTAAGAAGTTAAATAGTTCCGATTACGGAATTTATATGATGAAGTTATATTATTTACAAGGGACGAGATATGTGTATTTCCTTATGGGATTCAAGTATTATCCATTTGCAATTGTATCTTGTTCTCTTCTTACTCAGATTGGTAGTAAAGGGACTTGTGATGCGAGTTCAATACAGGTGCTAGCGTGCGTAAAGAAACATTTCCAAACGGGGTTATCAAGGGTAATAGTACACCTTGTGTTCCTGATATCTATAAATATTTCTCCGTCTAACAACATGCATATCCTCCGTTGAAAACAAGTGTAATAGTACACCACATGATCTGTGTTCCTAATATCTATAAAAATTTCTTGTACTAACACCATATCGTCCAGTCAAACGGGTTCATTTATAGACTCTACTTCATCATCTAACACTATTGTCTTTATGTTTTTGATCACATTTATCACTAGCACTACGATTAGGGATATTTTTATCAACTAGTAAATGAGAGATCTTGTGAAAGCAAGGGTTGACTTATGACTTGTTAGCCCAAATTCCAAAGTATAATCTTGTTGTGTGTGTGTGTGTGTTTTATATATATAAACACACACATATATATAAGTGAATATTGTACTTCTCCTAAACAAGCTATCCAATATTGGGAAGAGAACTTATTATCAAAAATCCAACCAACGTTGGTCCTGCCTCCTGTGTTCTCTATATGACTCTCTTCTATGCTACCTCATGCCCTATAATTGCTTTTGTTAAAAGCTTACATAACACTAACCATTAAGGGACGAACAGGAGCCGAATCTGGTTGTGCAAAGTAAGTGTTGGTGTCTTGAGCGTTGTTGGGATAATTCTCATTCCCAAAGGAAACAAATGATGACGATTCTACCAAGTCCACCATCGCACCTTCACTTTTGAAATGCTTGGATAGATTTTGATACCTCTTACACCTGCTTGTCATCCCCAAACGAGGCTGAGGCACCGAATTATATGTCACCACAGCAATTGCCTTCTCCACATTGTTGCCAGATTCAGCATCATCCTTGTCGTCATCTTCCTCATCCTCATCATCATCCAGTCGCTCTGCCTTAATTTCACCAGCATCAACTTCTTCGCTGAATAGGAGGTCTTCTTCCGTTTCGAGCTTTTCTTCATTTTCCTCGCTCTTAACGTTGTCTAGAAGTACAAGGTTGATGACAAGCCGACCATTCTCACGGAGGGCTTCGAAGTATTCTTGGTGCTTCACTTTCTCTCCTTTGAGGACCAGCCTTCCATTGTAGCAATGTCTGGTTAAACTCCAGGGCATACGACATGTCAAATTCCCTGTCTGTGCTAGCAACGGTATTGGCGGTGGGTATTCCTTTTTCCTCCGATCACATATTTGACCAGTATCAGTCCGACTCCGCTTGATATGAGTGGTAAACGTCGACGATCCTGCCGCATTCTCCACCCACAATTTATTTTGTTCTGGGCTTCGCATGACTGGGACACCGCTATCCGTCCCAATCAGGTCGTCCATTGCAGAGGACGACCATGATGTTGTGCTATCCAAGAACATAGAAGAAGGCTGCCACCGTGATGGCAACGACAGTGGTGATGAAACCATGAAGCTGTGAACAATGTGGGGGTGATGATGATCTAGATTTCGAGGGGGGTTTTGACTAGCCAGGGTTTTGAGGCCCAGTTGGAGATATTGGTTGGTTGAAAATCCTTTTGGGCTATGCATGGGAAATAATGGTAACTTAGATGATGCCCACAGCACAAAACCAAAGAGAGAGGACATGCTGGATTTAGCAGTGGAAAAATAGCTTTCACTCGACGAATACATGGGTAATTCCACTCCACAGACAAGAAACCAGAGTAGGGCTTAGCTTGGGACTGTAGAACTTGTGGCTTTCTAGAAATCACTCGCGAAACCAGTAATTAATCTGCAAATAATCAAATAATTGGATGGAGATATATCAGATTAATTTTGTGATTAATGGCTATGGTAACAATCTGATACTCTTATCTTTTTGTTGGATATATTTTTGTGATTAATTGTTATTATATGGAGGGGTTTATCCAATTGGAAAAGGACAATAGCTTTATTGTCTATAGTAGTTGTATTTTCAGTGTACCAAGAACGGTACGCCAAATGTCATAATATAATTGGTTGGAAACTTAAAATATTTTTTTTGACCAATTGTATTATGACACTTGGTAAACAACAACGTGTTTCCGACACACTGAAAAATTTCTCATGGGGAATGAATTAGATTCCTTATTCTTTGGGCAGGTAAACATCGTCGATCTAGTTTCTCAGCACAATAGACGGAAGAACAAAATCATATCTTCAAGTAATTGTGAAGATTTACTTGCCAGAAAAAAAAAATGAATAAAAACCTTTTAATTCATTGCAATTTTAGACCATAAATGAAATTGTAATTATTTCCATACACTGAACTTTAGTAATTAATCCAACAATATCGACAGTTCAGGGAAAAATATTTTCTAAAAGTATAAAAATATGGCTCCAAGAGGATTAGAACAAGAACAACTGTTTTTCATGAAATTCATCAAGTTTTATTGAATGTTTTAAAACTTGAACAAATGGAATGAAATCAGCCAGATGGGTTATCTAAATTATAATCTTATTAGTAGTATATATAAACAAATCATGTGATTTGATATACATATACATACACATACATACATACATATATATATATATATATATTACACATGTACACAAAAACATTTTTATTTTGTGTGACACATAAATGCAATATATGGTTGACAGAGAATCACCAACTAAGCATCATTGTGGGGAAAATATATATGCAAGAAGAGACGAGAAATAATGAAGATTAGGGCATATATTAATCTTACTCTGTCACCGGTCGCACATTCAATCACTCCATTTCCTCTTCTATACAAAGTGAAGAGCATCCAAGTTGCAGTGCCGTCTCCACTGTTGGTAACCCTTTAAAGGAGAAGGCTCAGCAATTAACCAAGTTAGGTTACCTCAACTGCCCCGTGGCTTTACAATAGTCCCCGCTTTGGCACGACACGTTCTCCATGGGCGCAAAGGTCATTTCCAATCTAGCAAAAATGCAAAGAAACGACTGTTTTTCTGGGCTCGGCGGAGGGCTGGGTTCACCTGCAATGGCATGGTGTCTAGTGGTTTGTAACCGGCACAGGAAATAGCACATCAGAGTCTGACCGCACTGCCGTTTATAATGTGATTGGTGGGCCTTTTGTGACAGCAGGGAAGAGATGCACAGGAGATCAGGAAGTGAGAAGTCCAATAACTGAATTTGTCTGGTTTTGTATTCTCTGGCTTCCATGTTTGATGCCAGGTCTGTTCCTTGGCTTGTTTACCAGCCAGCTTATGAGACACGTATATTTTATCTCTTTCCCTTCAATCAATGTTGTATTGAACCTGTGGTTTACTTGCACATGACTCTTGCAGCACATACAAGAGCCATGCATGTAATGTTCAAGTAAACCGTGTTATTTTCTACGGTATCCCGGAGTATAAAATACTTCAGTACAAAAACCAATATCATACATGCAAAGAATTGGTGCACAGCACAGCTGCTGGGATTAATCAAACTTTGCTTTTCCTAATCCGGTTTGACATATGTTAATATCCAAATCAAAAGAAAATCCTCAGCTGATATGCACATCAGAAAGAATCTTAAACAAGAAGATGAGGAAGTGGATTAGGATTAATAAGTACATAAATCGATTCTCTCCAATGTAATCAACAAAAAAAGTTCTCTTTCTGAACTTGCGCTTCCATTTGACCAAGAAGAAAAAACTAGATCTTTTTTTCCCGCACCCATTTTGCAACGTTCCTCAACAAAGAAAATGAATTCCCGAAGAGCAAGTATTACATCTTGCTTTCGGTTTGCAATGTTCCTTTTGCAAGTAACCTAAAATTTTTTTTTTTTTTTTTCATTTATGTTCTTAGGATTTCAAATTTTGTGAATCAATTTAGAACCCCAATGAAAGAAGAAAAAAAAAAGCAATAGAAATTAGAAATGAATGGTCTTCTTGAACGTGATCACAAAGTATTATAAAATGTAGAGATAATACCTGAGCAATAGAAACACAAGAGAGGGATGATTATAAGTTGTGCTTTTGGTACTCTCTTTATGGTTTCTCAAACGGTTTGTTTTCAAGAACCAAAAGGATTTGTGCCAAAACAATGCCAAGAAGAGCAAAAGACCTTGGACACGTAATTGGACCGTGGGTGCGATGATTTACTTCACAGTCGAGGTCTTTTGTTCAAGTCCAGAATTGCTTAACTTGAATGAGAAAATTAGGGTTACATTGTGTCTGTGGCGGCGAGATTGCTTGCTTCTATGAGTATTTCTATTTCTCTTTCATCTCCACTCAAAATTTGTCATTGAGTGAGAACATATATAGAATGAAATTAAATCTTAGTTGATGCGTCCACTGAACGCCTCTTGTGCTAAAGTAATGCACATGAGAGGCACGCGCATAAGTGACATTGTTTCTTGTGGTAAATGATAGAGATAGATTTTTCAGAAAGCATCTCTGAATGTATATACACACAATAAGGCAACCAAATCCAAAATTGGAGAACAACATTGTAGACCAAAATTGTATCAGATGAAGGGGTTCCACCATAAAACCAATTGGCAATGTGAGAGTGACCCGATTACTTATAACTTATAAGCACATGCAAGATCTCCTTTCCCGGATGTGGGTTGATGCTCTCAACTGTATCTTGTTTGGCAAACTGTTCAAACTTGTTTGACAACGGTATGGTTGTTCTATGAATATAGAAGTCCACATCCCGTACAAACAGAATTTCATGCTAGAAATTAATCAACATCATGCATCATCTCTACTTGAGAGAAGACCACTAAAAGACTCACTATATTCAAGGTCCAATTATTTATTTATTTATTTTTAATGAAACGGGGTTTCCCAAAAAGCTTTCCCTCTTTCAACCAAACCTTAGCCGTCAACTCCTTTGCCGTCGGCCTCTGGCAATGGCTGGGGACTTGTGGCAGCCTCTCCCCTCCCTTTCCTAGCTCTTCCTCCCTTCCTCTTCCCCCCTCTTCCCCATCTCAGCCATCCTCCACCCCTCGCCATTCTCGTTTCTTCCCATCTCCTCACGCCGACCCCTCCTTCCCGACCTTTCCCTTCCTCCTCTCCCCTCCCTTGCTTCTCTCCCACCATTTGGGTGCAGATATCCATGGATCTATGCCCTATACCTTGACCCGAGCCATGCCCTTTCAAGATTTTCTTTGATTTGGCGTTCGATTTCTTGGTCTAGGGTTTAGATATGTGCTGTAGGTGGGTTGGATCCTCCCTTGTCAACTCAGTTCCATGGTGGTGTCACCCTCCTCGACAACTTCGGTGCTCTCAGCTCTGGAGGATCGGCTTGGTCTGGGAGCTTGGTGTGTACGTCTCGTTGCGGCTCGACTCGGCTTGTGCGTGGACGCCAGCGTCCCACTGTCCGGAATATATAGGTGGCCTTGGCATGAGTGCCTCATTCCCTTTGTTATGAGTTGTACATCGAATCCTTTCTCGATGTAGTGTAGTTCCTCTCGCCCTGGTGCACCGCGATGGCGCTTGTGTTTTGGCTAATTTGGTCTTTGTCTTTGTGCATTGTGGATTGTGAGTCTCGTCAACTAATGATGACTTTTTGTGGTCTCGCTATTCAGTGATGATCGTTGTGTCTATCGGTATCTTTCTGTTGCGACTATCATTTATTGTGACAGATTTGTACTGGTAGTTCTTATGCGCTTGGCGATTGTGTGGTTATGCTTGTGGGTGTCTACTAGGGGTTTACTGTTATTTGTCTGTTTTGTGCAAATTCATTCCAGATCAATTTATTGGTCACTATTGGAATTATGTATCCAATGATACTCTGTAATTGTTTGGTGTTGATTCATGAAAGACTATACTATCGTTTCTTGTAAAAAAAAAAAAAAAAAAAAAAGTCCAAAAATTACTTTGAGATACAATTGAATAGTAGCAAGCGTAGATCAACGGCCGAATTCCCAGTCATAACACGAGTAACCAATCCAAAACCAATTAGCTATGCATGTAAAGGCCCAAAACCATTTACACCACAAGCAAGATTTTAATTTTAATTTTTATTTATTTTTTGTTTCCGTGGGAGAGCACTCTAAACATGACCCTTCACATGCGACACCATTTTAAGCATAACAGGTAGACGAATTGACAATGGGTGAAAGGGACCAATATCATTTAACTGAGGTCCTTGTAATCAAAAGTCACTAAACAATTACCATGAAGAGGAGGACAGAAGCAGCAGCACCCAATGACGATGATTAGTTTGTCGCAAAAATTTGAGGCTTATAGTGAAGCATTGAATAAGTTCCATCACTGAACTAAAACCAATTTAAAGGCAAAATCTTGTAAAAGAACTAGAAATTAATCACAGCAAAAATCCAATTGAAAAAAATAAACAACAATAAAATGGGCTGAGCTGCCTCATGGCGAGAAACTCCATCTTTATCATCATCACACTAGTCTATTACAGTCACTTCTTTAATCTTTCTAAACTAATAAAACTGAGACACATAAAAGCAATTTTTTTTAAGGACCCTCTCTCATTTTGGGGCTCATGCCCTGGCAATCGGTGCCCTGCCCCTAGGGCTGACCCTGGGAAAGACTATAGGCTCATCTTTTTAACTCTGAATATATACCTGTATGTAGATCTAGCAGTTTTTGACACGACACGGTGATACAACACGAAAATAACGGGTTTCCGATCAACACAATAACTAATCGGATCATTATCGAGTGACCCATTAATAACGGATTTTTAACGGGTATACATGGGGAGAAGGGGCGTTAAGAAGGTGCGAAATATGCAGTCGCACAAGGCTCCAAATTTGAAGGGCCCCCCAAAATTTTTGTCACCTAATATTTATATGTAATAATATTCTATATTTAAAATTGCTTTTGTTATGAAATAATGTTCTATATTCAAAAATTGATTTTGTTAGTACTTTAAAATCTCATCTTACACTCCTTATAAACGTAATTTTTTTTTTCTAAATAAAAAAATTTAGAGTACAATAAGATATTTTGAGTACCAATAATACACTATAAAAGACGGTATTTTTTTTCAATATTATTATATAATAATGTTACATATTCATGTGAAACTTTAAAGTTAGAGTTTTTTAAGTTTGTTTTCTTGTTTGGTTGTTTAAGATTGAACTGCTTTGATTATTTAGTGAACGTTATGTTTGTAGCTCTTTTTATTTATTATTAATGACATTTTTAAATTTGCAATCAGTGAGTGCTAAACTTTGTTTTGATTTAAGTGATTATTTTCTAACGTCAATACATTATTCTATATTTTTTAAGACTTATCTTAAGGAGGGGCACTTTTATAAATTTCGCACAGGGGCCCGAAAATCTCAGAGACGGCCCTGGTGACGCGGGTAACCCGTTTCGACCTGTTAAGAAAAAATTATTTTGATAATTTTAAAGTTTAATTACTAAAAAATTTATTATAAAATACAATAGTCATATTAATATATACAATATATTCTATATTAAATATATAGTTTTGTATTATTATTCTATATAAGTTTTAAAAAAAAAGTTTTAGTCATTATTTATTTTTATTATGAGAGTTCCTTATTATCATTACTAGGATAAATTTTACTTAACATGTTGTTGTCCAAAATTAAAATAAACTAGTATAGTATTTGTATAGGCAAGAACTAAGAAGACATACATACAAGTCTGAAAAATGTGAAAGAATATATAAACAGTCGTGATTCATCATTATTCCTCCATGAGCATATAATGGTTATACTTACATTATCGTTTAGATTTTTAAAATCTTCCAAACCCTCATGAATAATGTTTTTTATTTGAGGGAAAAATTAATAAAATTAATAATAATTATTGTAGAAGTGTAAAAAATGTAAAAAAAATAAACAATCACTCATAATGACAAGTTTTACAACTTTCATGAAGGGGTCAGCTTCGAAATCCAACACTATAATCCATAAACCTTAAATTTATATTTAACCGTCGATTATCATTTACGTTTTATTTTTCTTATTGAATTTCTTTTTTAAAATTTTCTTTTTTGAAAACATGATCATCTGATGGATGTAAGAAGATGAACGGTTTAGATCTTTGATATCACGTTTCGATATTTACGGTTAACTAAAATATGAGTTGATGTCATATAGTTTGTAGAAACTTTATAAACACCAAGCAATATTTTCACTAACTGTAAAACTCTAAATATAATATCAACGATCCAAACCATTCATCTTCCTGCATCCTCTAATAGATCATGTTTTCAAAAAAGAGAATCTGAAAAAACAAAATTTGATGAGAACCATGAAGCGTAAATGTAAACAACAATCAACGGTTAAATTTTGATCTATGATTTATATGATTATTGTGGCGAATTTCGAAGTTAAGCTTTTCATGAAAGTTGTAAAGCTTATCATTACGATCAAGTGTTTATATATATTTTCTTTATTTTTTACACTTCTACATTAATTAAAAAACTATTAAAGACTTTACTTAATTAATTAAGCTATTAATTAATTTATACCCATTTTGTTTCAGAAGCAATGGATGCTAGAGATTTAGATTCAATAAACCTTAGTGATGAGGAGCCCGTGGAAATTATAATAGGAACATAACGAGATCTTGGAGGCGAATGTATAGGCAATACAAATACGAGTCTTGCAAAGAAAAATGCTAGAGCAATCAATTTAGTTAAGTGAAAATATACTTAAAAGAAAAATGTGTTTTTATGTTTTGGATGTGACAATATGGTATGTATATACTTATTTAGTATTATGTTTTTCATTTGATTATTTATTGGTTTAAAATATATTTTTCTTAATGTGTAATAGGTCGGGTCATATTACCTGTTAACATAATCAGGTGGATTTCGGGTTGGATCATTGTACCCGTTTATTTTAACGGGTGTTACACGACACAATCCGTTAAGATATTAGGTATGACACGAAAACGGAAAGCACGACACGAATGCCAGGTCTACCTATATGATTCAAAAATTCTTTGAGTACAGCTAAAGGCAACGAAAAGAACCATATACAATGAGCAACTCCATCCCTGGCTCAGGAGTTGAAAAACCAGTATTATCCCACCAACACATGGTTTGGCAAGATTATCAGCCACCGCATGTATTGCCATTCTTTCTAAATGAGAAACTCTGAAGATCGATCATGCAGGCTTATTAGATAACATCAATGTCCCCACTGAGGACACAAAGACCAAAGAGCAGAAAGGGGTTTAGAGAAAAGAGATAGGACCAACTGAGAATTTGTATCCAACCATAGCGTAACCAACCCTTCTCCCAAGCTATGATCATAGCAAAGATGAAGGCTGCAAGTTTAGCCCTATGAGTAAAGGAGATTCCGATATTGTCACAAAAAGCGCTGATCATTACTTGACCAGCATGGCCGCGAAATAGACCGCCAAATCCAGCTTGCCCCAGAAAGCCTTTCCTTGATCCATTTGTATTGCCCTTCACACATCTGCAAATTCAGAAACTTCTTAAAATCCATTCAATTTCAAGGATGAAAATTTAAGACTTTCAATTTACTTTGATATGCATTATATTTTATGTACAGCAGAATATGCATGTATATAATGCTCTTGAAACAAGAATTTTGGCCTTGATGGTTAGAAACCCAAAACCTAAGAAAAGGTTATTTGATTCATAGTGCATTATCCACAGTAAAGAAACGTGCAAGAAATGCAATTAGGATCATATAATCCCTGGCAGCACAAGATGCTTAAGCCTAAACCACAAATATATGCAAGAATTAATAAATCTAATCAATAGTTTAGATTTAATACAGTTTTTCATATATATGCCGCTGAATATCCAACGATAATCAAACATACAGTTGCAAAGTAACCTAGGTAGCTTTAATTTTCTAGCATGCCATGACAACCCATGGAATTTCATGGAAGACAACTAAATGAAGTGATTGTAACTAGCACTCTAAAATAGTCAAGAGGCACTATTCTCCTCCCTCTCTTGTTTCTTCCATGAGCGTGAGTGCAAAATGACTATTTTTTCAAGTGTCCATAAGAGCATATAATGAAGAAAAAAATGAGCAGCAAACACACCATAATTTCATGCATGTGACTGATGGTGTGCTTGTTTTTCAATATTTTTAAAAATATCATTAGATTTTGGGAGCTCATGAGTTACATAAATGAAAGTGAGGATTAAAATTGCATGCCTTAACTGTGAACATACCTGATCGCTGGCGCTAGCACTCCCAAGATGCACGATGACTCTGTTTTCACAGTAGTGTTAATATTGCGACACTTCTCAGCTGACGCAGTTGATGAATTGGCAACCTTAATTGTTTGTTCAACATCACCATGACAACAAAGACCATTGCAGTCATTGTCATAATCATAATCATAATCACAATGACAATCGTAATCGTAATCATAAGCATCATCGTCGCCATCATAAGCATTGAGATTGTCATCGTAGAGCACATCATGATTATCACAATAGTACCCATCATTATCATCCACCTCCTCCTCATCATGATCATCATCACAACAAACTACTGGCGGAACCAAAACCTGGCCGTCAAGAGGGACAAGCTGTAGTCTAAGGCGCCCATTGGATCTATGGGCCCTGAAGTACTCATGGTGCCGAACCTTCTCCTCCGTCAAAATCAACCGTCCATCGGTGGTGTAATGCCTCTTCAAAACCCAAGGCATGTGAGAAGGCAGATTCTCCGTGCGCGCCAGCAACGAAAGTGGAGGTGGAAGTTCTTCATAAGTTCTTTTCTTCTCCTTCTCCCGCGCCCAACATAACCTTTCTTTTCTCTGACTATAACAATCATGACGACAGCCACTAAAGCTCAATTCATCGTCACTTACAACGTCGACACAGGACTCCATGCCAAGGTAGTCCCCAGACATTAATAGTGAGTCGGAGGAGGCGGAGGACGAGGAGGTCGGGGAAAACAAGTCGGAGATCATTGTATCGATGGAGGTGGAGGAGCAGCTTCTACTAAGAGAAGGGTTTTCTTGGGGTTCAAAAGTAGTTGTGAGGGGCTTGAGGTTAAATTCTAGAGGATAGGAATATTGGATTTGCGATTTGGATTTGGATTGGGATTGGCATGGACTAGAATCTATGAAACTGTTAGTGATCCGACTTGGATTGGGGATCTGCATACTGTAATATTGGGAAAAAACATGCGAGACTTACAAGTGTGTTATCAAGATAGGTATGGACTGTCTAGAAATTACAAGGGCCAGTTAGGTAAAATATGTGTCGTCAAGGGTAACTGGGTCTATTCAGGAATCAGCTGAATCACCTGGAATTTAAAAAAAAAAAATTTATTAAAACAAAATTAATTAATATAATGTAAATGTTGACGTGGTTTAACTATGACTGTTCAAATAGAAGGGAATAAAAGGGTAGAGAGATTAGAAGTGTAGAGAATCCTACTCCATAATTATATAACACATTAGATCGTTGTGTGGAGTACGTAGACGCGTCCTACAGCGTGGTTTTGCTAGACTGCACCACGCGTTGCTGTTTTCATGTCTTGCATGCATGCATGCAATGACTTTTGTTGTCTCAATCACTGTCAATCCCAGAAATGGGATTCTTGTGCATTGATTTGATTCAATCACATCGTGGTCATCCCGATCAACGGTCTAAAGTGTATGACTTGTGTGTTACTATTTTTGGTCAAAGTATACTAAATTAGTGATTTTGCCAGAAACAAAAGCAATAACCAGATGGAAAAAGTACAACAAAAGCAAACGAATACGCGTCCGAAAAGCCCGAGAGTTGAATGTGACAAAGTAAACAGATCAGCATGCAAACTTGAAACGTAGAAGCTCAAACCTCGACAATCCGATGGTTAGGCCTGTTTTCAGATTTGTTTGCTTCAGTTAATTTTATGTATAATTAATTAATAACTTATTACTGCGAAACCCTGATTTCATGAGGCATTGAGGCATTCCGGAGATTGTTGGGAGTTGATGATTCTGGAAAATATATTTTTATTGCTGCTAAAGCATGACTGGAAGAGGTGGTAGTATTGAGCAAAAAGCAAGAAATTCAATGAGAATTGAGAAGATGATGGTATTTCCCCGACTGGCCGAATCGAAGACTAACTACAAAGGAATTAACGAGTGTATGAAGTGTTTGTATCAATTCTTACTATCATTAATAAAACTGCTATCGTTTCGCTTCAAAATGAAGCCAAATATTGTAAACATGAAAGATGAAATCTCTAGACAACCCATATGCCGAACAGAAAGAAATGGTTACAGAATTAGGATAGGTAATGAGCTCGATATCATTTGATCTTTCATAAGTATATGAACTAATATAGACAACTATATATAATTGAGATATAGAAATTAAATAAATGGACTTACAGGAGGAGAAGAAGGGATGATTAAGGTGTAGGGCATGCTTGTTGTGGAGTCACAGACACAGAAGGAGCAGGTGGTGGAGGAGAAGACGACGACTGTAGGAACAACACAACTCATGACCATTATTCCAAAGAGACGCACCGATCGAGAGAGATAGAGACAGAGAGAGAGATTGTAATATTGTGTGTTTGTCTAATTGTTGAATGTGGAAGTTAACATATCTGCTGCCTTTTATTTCACGTAGCAAATGTTTTTTTGTTTTTGTATCTTAGCAGAACGAACGTACGTGTATGATGATTGTCTGTATTAATTGGTACATGCTAATTTTAGAGGCGGGGTCGTAGGAATTAGGGTGAAAACCGAGTAAGACTCGGCGCATTGCTGGAGATATCCGGACAATTTTGGTGTTCAGTTTTCACAATTTTGGAAGTGAATTGATCAAAGGAATTAAGGTTTCTGTATTTTATCTGTCACATGCCAAATTTGGCCGGCCGTAAAGATAAATATAGCCACAATAGTATAGTAATTAAATGTAGATCTCAATGTTTAAATTATGACTCATTACTTGTAGACATTTACAGAATATTCAGGATTATAATGACATACTTTTTACTAAATATATTATTTTAGGACAAACTTAAAAAATAGACAAAGGATCAAATTACACGGTGAAAGGAACAATATTAGTATGGTAAGTACATAGTAAAAAAAAGATCATGGATTATCTAATTGCTCTTTGAAAAATTTGCAATCGTCGGAGGAAAAAAAAAAAAAAAAAAACTCTGCTACGAGTCACTAATCACAACTGCCGAGCTTCAACTTCAAATTTCCTTGCCAAGAGCACAAACTATACTTCAATTTTGGACAAGTGTCGTCGTTAGACTTTACACGTGGGATAACCTATTCTGATACCATGAAAAAAGTTGAGGTACCACGATAAAGCCATTTGGCAATATGGGAAATAGCTCAATCTCTTATAAGCATAAGGTTCTTTCTCCCATTAATGTGGGATTCATTCTCAACTGTCATAACCACGAAGGCTCTCCTCGACATATTGAGGGGGGACCACTATCAGAGACAGAAACAGTGATGAATTGGACATTCAAGTTCAACATCAAAGTCCTTGCCCCTTCTATTATGGTCTCGGGTAGTGCGATGGAAAATGTTCAGCTCAACAAACCGATTGCCTCCATTAGAAGGCTTAATCTCTCTAAGGGAACTAGATATTGGAGGCTATGGAAATTTCCAAACCTCACTCCCCTGTCCAAGCTTTATATGCTATTTCTCTCTCTACAGAATTGCTTATACATATTGCTCCTCATGGTGTATACACCACCAGCGAAGGTGGCGTTTTTCTCTCTGGAAATGAAATTCCTGAGTGGTTCATGTTTGTCAATGAGGGAGGGTGACTGAATCTACTTAAAAGTTCCTCAAAGTATTGGTTCGAATTTAAAAGCGTTCTACTGTGTGCATCATTTCATCTCCTTGTTTAGAAAAATTTGAATCCGAAAACGCGACTGCCATTCTTGTTCAGAATCATAACAACAGCACGAGTATGCATATGTAGAGACTTCAGATGAAGACCACCTTTGGCAAGGACACTTACAAAAAGTTCAATTTGGAAGGGGGCGACTTGGTTGACGACGTTATTGTTTTCTTTCGAGATGGAGATGATATCAAGGAAGTAAATACGGGTCAATCTAGCATCGGACATGTTTATCCGTGAAGATATGTGGACGACGTGGGAAGGTTTACTATATGATTCACACTGTCATGATGGCAGCCACGGCCACAAGGAGCCAAAAGTCATGTCGAGTAGGGGCAGTGATGAGGAGTGACCTCCGAATGCAGTCTTGAAATGACGAGTACAGACGGATGAAAAACCAGCAGCTAAAGAAAGTTCATCGAAACATATTAGAGGTCAAGCAGCTGGTTAGAGGATTTGGTTGCACATTGACGATGTGGTACGAAAAGAACCTTGCTGCCTACAAGCATGTTAACAGTGTGATTCACCAAACACAAATGCAGAAAGGGTATCTCCAATTTTTTATTCAAATGGGGATCCCCCTTGGGAAGGGGCCTGTATATATATCAGAAGGAAGCCATTTTTCGGGTCAGATAATGAACACAGAGACCGGAAACAAGCACATTCATTATTTTGCACAAATTTATGTCAGACTTCAAGGTTTATAGGAGATAACACACTTGTCCATGTTTGGAAAATTAGTACCCTACCTGACATGACTAAGCATAGTGCTTATATATCTCACTGCTTTCATCTTGATCGCCTAGCGTGTCCCACGGTACGACCCATTGGCTTCATCTGCTCATGTCATTGAAAGGCACCTTGGAATTACAGCTGAGAAAGACATGATCAACTAATATAGACTCCATGGGACACCGGGGAGGCTTTTAATGCAAAATAAAGTATATGCCTACAGTTTAGTGGAAACATGAGCAAACAATTGAAGCATTATGATTCAAAAGATTTATCTGTGTATGTGTAAATATTTTTTTCGGCACAGTTGATGCAACAAGCTAGTAACAAAGAGTTCTAAAACAGCTTAATTACCCAGATTAAACTACTCCATTATCAAAATTTCTTCTGCCATAGTTACTTTCTCTTATTATCCTTATCCATTTCAATATATTTTTAGACATTTAGTATTAATTCTTAGCACCCCACTCACAATGGAGGTTACGGTTAGAACAACAATGTATAAGCCATCTACAAAGAGATGAACAACACCTTCATGTTTCTGAAGCTATTTAAGCTAATGAACCAGACAAATGGGAGGTTCTCCTCCTTTGCCAACGTAAAAGCGTTTCCATATAGCATACATCTGGAAGGTATCCTCCTCATCATCATTCGATTCAGAAGAAAGCCAATTTAAGTCACAAAATCCATCAACCCGTCTTGTTATGGGATCCTCCAGTACTGATTTAATGTGAAGTAACTTTTGTTGCAGAGGCTGCAGAGCCACTTTCTTCATATTTTCTCTGGCCACAAAGCCAATTTGGGCTTTTCAACTGTATTTCACTGAAAATATAGAATTCCACTGTTCGTTAACAACTACGAGAATTTGCCTTGGTTCCCAACTGTACAGGATAACCAGACAGATGTATAATCAAATCACAAATAGTATGCTAAACATAGGGATAAAAAAGCTTAAGTTGAATATAATTACACTGCATCAGGCGCCACACTAGAATTTGCAGTACCACCGCCTGGTCTTTGATCTGGTTCACTACAAAGTCTAACATCCTTTATTGAACTACATGTCCTTTCAATCAATTTATCAAAGGATGTCAACTTCATCCTCAAAAAATCTTCTCTGCAAGCAGGAATAGGGGCAAGAGTGTTACCCAACCCTCCTAAGCACGTAGAATTTATTTTTGAACTGAAAAGTTGAAAATCAAGATGAGATTAAACAGAAACATTAACTTTACAGAAGACTTGGAAAGTCCGATTGGAGCAGGTAATTGTAAATGTACAAGGTGCATAGACGTGCAATGGTCATCAATTCCAGATACATAGAAATATACCACACATCTCATCCATTCCAGATACATAGAGATTTACTAAAAACACAACCTACGGCATGTCATTGTAGTATCACAGTAATACTACAAGTTTTGTGTTTTAGTTTATTGTGATCTGAATTATCCAGGCTCACCTTCAGTCCTGTCTGTTGCAGATTGTCATAGTAGCCCCTTCTGAAACTGATACCTCCGATTTCAAAGATCCTAACTGAGTTCCGACCCAAAATGGGTTCTTGAGCATTTCGTGTGTATCTGCTTTTAAGTTCATGGTACTCCATCCGTTCGGAAGGGTTATGGGAAACACTGTCTTTTTGGAGAGGTAAATCTTTGACGCTCAAAGGCTTTGGGGCTTTTAATGTCGAGAAGGGCACCATTTCAAAGCTCAATTTGCCGTTCGACAGTGGCGGTATCGATAGCTTAATGGTTGGCGACGTGGGGAGTCACGTCTTTTTGGAGAGGTAAATCTTTGACGCTCAAAGGCTTTGGGGCTTTTAATGTCGAGAAGGGCACCATTTCAAAGCTCAATTTGCCGTTCGACAGTGGCGGTATCGATAGCTTAATGGTTGGCGACGTGGGGAGTCACTTTTGGGTTGTATGATGAATGACTCAATTTGTTAAAAATATGACGATTAGTAGGAGATGGTGATGGTAATTTATGGGGATGGACTACCAATGAGTTCTACTAGACTAACGCCTTTGGTAGTCCATCCCCATAAATTTCCATCACCATCTCCTTCTAATCGCCATATTTTTAACAAATTGAGTCATTCATCGTACTGACAACCAAAAAGTAACTCCCCACGTCACCAACCATCAAGCTATCGATACCGTCATTGCCGGCCGGCAAATTGAGCATTGAAATGTTGACTTCTCGACATTAAAAGCCACAAAACCCTCGAGCGTCACAGATTTACCCCTCCAAAAGACAATGTTTCCCATAACCCTTCCGAAAGGATGAAGTACCATAAACTTAAAATCAGATACAGACGAAATGCTCAAGAACCCATTTTGGGTCGGAACACCTGAAAAGTTAGGATCTTTGAAATCGGATAAGGAAGAAATCGTTAGATGAAAAACCAAAAGCCATAAGCCGCTGTGCCGTCCATTCCTTCGATCTGCATGAAATTGTTGTTGAGTGGATTCCAAAGGAGTAAATTTTTCTCCGTCCCCAAGCAGAAAGCCTCTACAATAACCTACGATTTTGAAATATTCTGTCAGTCAAACCGGGTTTTTCAAAGCAAAATCACTATCTTCACCGGTGAATTTTATGAAATGACGTTGTGTATCCCATCTATAGATCATAGAGGCGGAGCCACCGTGGTGGAAGAGGGACTTCCCGACAGCTTCCGACGACGCAAGATCGTTCCAAGACTTGGAAACAACTTTTAATTGTCCTAATTCTCTCAGGGGTAAGCTTTTCAAGAAGCGACAACAATGGGGCCTTCAACTTCAGTAGCGTCGGGCGGCATTGAAAAGGGTTATTAACTACTACGCCATCATCTCCATCATCTTCTTGGAGGTCTCGGTTTCGCATCCAAGAGGCGGACTCCATTCTTGGTAGGGATTAGGGGTTTGGTTTGGTAAATTTGGCAAGAAATTTTGGCAAATCACAAGAGAGGGATATGGTGATCCTGATGCAGGATATAACTGCTCGCAAAAGGGTCTCAAAGTCGCACTGACATTTGTGGGTAATTATTAGACGACACAGTACCACGTGGCACTGACAGCTTGTAGAACATACCAACAAATGCAGGACACGTTGCAAAATTCACAACTTCGACTTCCAGCTCATTTCCCTGTTAGTCCTCCTTGAATTGGGTCCAGAGGGAGTTCCGATCTGAGTTACACTCTCCTGGATCTCCTATGGAATTGGTTCGGAAGCACATTCGAACGGAACCCATCTTCTCCAAAAGATCCTTCAATTGCAGCAGGGAACCATCAAACTGATTCATCTCCGATTGTTTGAAACCAGAAACCATCTTCTTCG
This sequence comes from Pyrus communis, assembly GCF_041283825.1. Taxonomy (NCBI): domain Eukaryota; kingdom Viridiplantae; phylum Streptophyta; class Magnoliopsida; order Rosales; family Rosaceae; genus Pyrus; species Pyrus communis. Next base: position 2,073,264 of record NC_142572.1, read on the forward strand.
CCATTGTTGATCAAGTTTGCTTCTTCTTTTAAAGATTAAAAACTAAATTAAATTTAAAAAAAAAAAACCAAAAATTAAGGATCGAAATGTTACGAACGCGATTCCGTGAAATATGGACAAAAAAGAGGAAACCCTAATGTGCCTACCGTGTTCAGTGATCAAAAAAGGTGCATTTTTCAATTTCTGAAAAAATAAAACCCTAAAAACAGAGGACGTGAGATTACTGAAAGAGAGCGAAAGGCCGCCATTGCTGATGAAATGAAGAAATCGCACACCTTTGAGTTGGAATTTCTCAGCTTTGAACTTGAAATCGACTCGCACGGAGGAAGGAGGGCGCAAAGCTTGACGCTTGGTTCTTCTTCTGGAAGCCAAAGATGTGAACTTTGCCACTTATCATGCATTTGTTGATGGGCCAGCTGCCAGTGCCACACTTATCATGCATTTGTTGATGGGTACTACCAGCTGTCAGTGCCACATGATAACACTGTGCTATCTAATAATTTCTCCTAATATAAAAAAGAGAGACGCCGCTGCTCTCAATGCTCCAAGTGCTGCTGGCTCCAAAAGTAGTTTGTCTCTCAGAACTTTGTAAGAGCACGTCCACCCTTCTAAGGCCACCGTAAATCGCCAGTTTACATCATTTTGCTTGCCTAAAAAATGCAAACAAAAAAAAAAGAGAAAAAAAAGAAAGTATAAAATTCAAATGACCCGTATGAACAAAATCCAGAAAGGTAGTTCCTGAAGTTCATAGTTCCTTGTATTCCATAAATGCAATAAAAAAAAAAGTCCGTGTCTCCATTTTCCAAACAACGAAGCAAGCAAGCAACATTTCGAAAACCCTAATTCGAACCCAATTTAGAAGTATAACCAAGTAAACCACTTAATCAACAAAACCCACTACTTTTCTCAAAAACCCAACTAATTCAAAGGATACCCAGATGATAAATCCCAGTAAAATTCCAAATTTGAAAACCAGAAGAAATACTCAAAAATATTTGCCTCTTTTGCATTCATAGTTAAGAAACAATGGAAGAAACAAAAATCATAACTATACGCAACACCAAATATCTCTCTTCAAATCCTCTCAACTTTCTCTTCACCAATGATCCACCTCGTCAACCAGCTCGGATCTTCCGCTAACGATTTACACGATGCGGGGATGCTCCCGAGATCACTACCAATTTGGTCGTATTCCTTGAGGGCGGCTTCCATCTCTACCTCAACAGCTGCATCATCTACAATGTTAATTGTTCCCATATGAAGAGCATCAGCATAGTGCTTCTCCATTTCACCATCATTTTTTAAAGGCTCAATGCCACGGCCCTGCACGTTGCAGCATTTCACAATATCAATAAAATCAAATGTACCACATATGTGAGAAAGTAGGTGAACAATGCCATTTTTTAAAGGCTCAATATACAAGTGTCAAACTTCAACGAAATATCGGAAAACCATCCAAGATATAAAACTACTATAGTGCATTTGAAAGAGATTTAAGGTGTCTTATCGGTGGTGAACAATGCCATTTTGTTTGGAAACGTGACATGATAATTGTGCTTCTATAGATGGATTTTAGAGTCAAAATCCCATTTCAGGATGCAGGGATTTCAATGTAGTAGGTGTTGTTTGAACCCTGAACTACAGACCGCAGACCAAAGCTTCAAGCCAGGGATCCGGACATCGAACCCAACCACCCTAACATGTACCCCAGAATCCAATAACAGATCACAGACGCAAATCCTAGAGCCCTGGCATGGGCCCCAAATCAAACCTCAAGATTAGGCCCCAATCCTTGATCCCTAAACCCTAAACCTCGTAAACAAACAACAATAGAGAAATCAGGGAGTTAATGGTTAACTGTTTCTACACATGTTAGCGTTTTTTCTTTGTTTCCTTTCATTGAACTATGCCCAAAAGGTACACTCCCATGTGCAGCATACAGACCTATCCGTTAACTAAAATGTTAACCTACAGGGTTCACCTACAGAAAGAAATTTATAATTATGTTTCTTCAATTTTCTGGTCAGAGAATGAAGTTAATGAACACAAAGACCAGAAAAAAGCGCATTCATTATTTTGCACAAACTTATGTCAGACTTTAAAGTTTAAAGGATATACCACACTTGTCCATGTTTGGAAAATTAGAAGTACTATACCTGACATAACTCAGCATAGTGCTTATATATCTCACTGCTTTCATCTTGATCACCTAGCAGTGTCCCACCGTACCACCCATTGGCTTCATCTACTGATGTCATTGAAAGGTACCTTGGAATTGCAGCAGAGAAATACATGATCAACAAATACACTCCATAGGAATATAGGATACCCTGGAGGCTTCTTTATACGAAACTAAGTATATGGCTACAGATTACTGGAAAACATGGAATAAAGAAATGAAACATTATGATTCAACAGATTTTCTGTGTATATGTAAATCTTTTTGTCGATGTTGATGATGCCAACAAATAGTAACATAGAGTTCCAAAACATCTTAATTACCCAGATCAAACTACTCCATTATCAAAATTTCTTCTGCTATAGTTACTTTCTTTTATTATCCTTAACTTGGTTAGCAGCCCACTTATATTAGAGGTTACGGTAATAACAACATTGTATAAGCCATCTACATAGAAATGCAGAACACCTTCATGTTTCTGGAGATATTTATGCAAATGAAAAAGCAAAATGGGAGGTTCTCCTCCTGTGCCAACGTAAAAGCATTTCCATATAGCATACCTCTGGAAGATATCCTCCTCATTATCATCGGCTTCAGAAGAAAGCCAATTCAAGTCACAAAATCCATCAACCCCTGTCTTGTTATGGGATCCTCCATTACCAATTTCATGTGAAGTAACTATTGGTGCAGAGCCACTTTCTTCGTATTTTCTCTGGCCAAAAAGCCAATTTGGGCTTTTCAACTGTATTTCACTGAAAAAAAAAAAAAAAAAAAAAAAAAAAAGAATTCCAATGTTCAGTAACTACTACAAAGAATTTGCCTTGGTTCTCAAGTGCACAGGATAACCAAAGACAGATGAATAATCAAATCACAATAGGATGCTAAACATAGGGGTAAAAACTGCTTAGGTTGAATATAATTACGCTGCATCAGGCGCCACACTTGAATTTGCAGTACTACCGCCTGGTCTTTGATCTGGTTCACTACAAAGTCTAACATCCTTTATTGAACTACATGTCCTTTCAATCAATTTATCAAAGGATGTCAACTTCATCCTCAAAAAATCTTCTCTGCAAGCAGGAATAGGGGCAAGAGTGTCTCCCATTCCTCCTAAGCGTGTATCATTTCCTTGTGAACTGAAAAGTTGAAAATCAAGAATCTTATTGTAAAAAATGGGAGATTAAAATGAAACATTAACTTTACAGAAGACTTGGAAAAACCGATTGGGACAGGTAATTGTAGATGTACAAGGTGCATAGACATGTGCAAAGGTCACCAATTCTAGATACATAGAGATTTACCACACATCAAAGAGAGGGTCATCAATTCCAGATACATGAAGATAGTAATCAGAATCCAGCTCCCAGAGAGCAGGTTTCCCTTCCTGTGGTTTGAAGTAACCCAAAAATCTGGTAAAACCCACAAAAAGATCAAGGTATTAGAACCTTTTTTTAAGGCAAAAGACAGTACAACAATGTGCAATATAGCATTGTATAGTAAATTGCAACACAGTGAGATATAATACAGTACAACATAATATGACATACTATAATACAACATCGTTTCAATGTGAAAATAATACAACATAAAGTTACTACTACCTCAAGACATTCAAAACACAATATACAACTACTGCAGCAACACAACAAGTTCACATATGCAGAGATGCATCTATTTCTTAATGCAGAATGGAGAAGCTAATGATCGAGATCAATCTCTATATTTTATTTTATCTGAATTGATGGAGATCGTACGTAATAAGTCTCATCTGTTGCTACAGGAAAGAGGAGGTAATACTTAAAAATAGAAAAATAAATTTCATTAGAAACTATAATAGAGATGAACAAATACAAATTTATGGCGTCTTGCTTTTCACCATCAGTGTAAGCGTTGCTGTAGTATCGCTTAATAGACTTCAGGAACTCTCTTGATTGGGTTGTAGCTTTCCACTTTCCCTGCCTCTCAGGAAATACCTAGCATTCGTTATGAGGAAAAGGTTTCAGGAAGAAAAAATAAAGATAAATATGAATTTGAAATCTATCTATACGCATGTGCGCACACACTTCTTACACAAGCACATACACACAGAGAAACATAAATATATTAAATATTTGTTGTAGGTTGCATTCAAAAGGTGGACTCCTTGTCCACTATATGAATTATACTATTATTGTTTATATGTCTTTATAAACTTCTCAAGAAAAACCTAAGTTGAGAGGACCACATTGTTAACACCCACCCTACAATGTGGTGAAATGATCCGAACCGTCTTTCAGGTTCCCCAATCAAGGATGATCCTCACCCAATGTCCGTCTATCAGAAGCATTATTCATCTTTTTATTTCACCACAATTATAACACATTGGTTTTTTATGTGATTTTTTTTCAGTGGACATCTGATTAGAGTTGTACAGTTTTCTTTCATTTTTAACTTTGCGTTAGAATTATAGGGGTTGATCTATCACATCAAGCAACTGATTATATGCATACTCTAACCCAAGAAGAAAATAAGACCATACAGTGTTGTGAGCTGCAGAGCCACCATACTGCTGCGCAAGAGCGTCTCCCATGCTCTGGTACATATCCATGAGAGCTGCAGCAATAGTGCTATCAGGATCCACTTTGGGCAGATTTGTCAAACCCATTGCATGAAGTTGGCGGCCTAGAGCTGCAAGGCCATAAGCATACTGGGCAACATTTGTACGATCCAAACAATCAATGCAATTCGTGCGCAGAACGCCGCTTTGAAAATGTGGTGGTTCACCACTAAAATTATCATTTTTCTTCTGTTGAATAATATCAGATTCCCTGTCCCGATTAACAGAAGAATTTAGAGTTTCATTACTGCTTCCAAACATACTGAAATGTTAAAATTTTAGATAATGCGAAAACTATCACCTTTAATCATATTTATCTGTGGTAAAAAATTGAGAACATGTAATATAGAGAAATTTTACAATATAAAAAGGATTTTTACTTGCCAAACATTTACACTTCAGATGCCATGGGGATATTTTATATGCTTCTAAGCTCTAACAAAAGCGGTACACAATTCTTATTATAACAAAAGCAGTTTTACAAACACCCAAACAGGGCCTACAAGCAAGAAGATTGTATCACAAAGAAAACTAATTCTTCCTGGAACAAAAATTTGGCGCTCACTTGCACCATAGCACCTAATTTCTGCATATCCTATCTTAGATGGAATGACCAACTGAGTTGTTGAACTGAACCACCACCAATTGGGTTATATCAGGATCCATGTTGGTTATGGAGGACTAGATGTGTTCGGGCGTGCTCTGAACAGTGCCAAAGGTGCTTCTAAAGTGTATGATTTAAATATAAACAGGTACAATTTTGAGTTTAGGGAAGCATTTTACTGCTTCTTTAAGAACCTTATAAGTTTTCTGACAAAATATGCATGAAGCACTTTGAGTTTTTTAAATGCTTCTAAATTTCTAATAAAAGCAGTACAAACAAAAGTACATTACTCAGTATAGAAGTGCTCCCAACCAAACCCTATAAGTAAGGAGTTCACAGTAAAGCAAGATTGTGTTTCCTCAATAGGATGTCTGGCACTTGTCTGCCTACTAAAACTTATATGATACAAATTGATTCAAGGATAACAATCTAAGTGCAATGGAGATCTGGAACCAATCTTGAGAATACAGTTAGCAAATCACTGAACCAGCAAATATTGGGGTATATCCATGATTCAATATTTATAATTGTGCATTGTTTACTGGAGAACCAGTATGAAAGAATTGGAAAAAAAGGGTGTAACTTCAAAATATAGCATGCATGAACTGTAACTCTTATTAATAGACATGTCACCAGAAATATGCATGGAAATCAGAAATTAGGCTAAACTGTACAACTAGTGTTACAACTTCATTTTATTTTCCCAACACAAAAAGGACTGTGATTCATATCTATGATATGATTCCAATAACAATTGCAAAAACTAAGAAACCAACATAAAAAATTGCATACCTTCCCGTGCTTGTCTGACTTAATTGATTGAGCCTCCGTTTAACAACACTAGGTTTGCCACTGTAGTAAAAACCAGTCAAATCAAGCGCCTCACTTGCCACAGCACCCAAAACTGCTAAAACATTGGCAGACTTGCTTTGGAAGCAGAAAAGATAGAGAACAGTTAGACCGAAGAAAACAAACATAAACACAAACAGATAGAGATGGTTGAATTGAAAGCATTGCAGAGATATCTATTGCTAAATAAGTCTACTTCTTAGCAAGGTAAAAATGTGGGAGCAAAATGATGTATACCTATGTAAATGATATATACATAGACATAACAAATACATATACAAATCTGCAAGCCTATGAAACAGAATTAGTCATTCTTTATATGGAGAATTGGATACCAATATGGCCCGATACGTATCAAATACTCCAAATGGATCAATACAATTCCGTAAAGAATTTCTAGGTCTTGAAGAAGAATCCACTCCCCAACAATACTATGCGTATGTCTTATTTCAGTTGTGTGGGGCTCCTATAATGGTTCATGTAAAGGAAAAAGAATTTTGGTTCAATTGTGCTAACTGGTTTTTGACAAAACAAAAAAGGGGAATATGCTTTTCATACTTTTTTATGATTGCAACCAACCAGACAAGAAAAACATAGAACTAGCCTGCACCACACCAGATAGGGATGTAGTTTACCCTATTCTCTTAAATATACATACACACACACACACACACACACACATATACATATGATACAGCATTTTCTTTTATTCCCCTATCCTTATTCTAGTTTTAGGAGACTTTTTGTATAGTATGTAATCATGTATCCTATATCTATCTGTGCATCATAGGGGTGTGTGTCTGTGTCCACTTCGCCGAAAAAAGCAAAACAAAACACAAAAGGAAAATGAAAATTCAACTGGTTACCTTTTTGCAAACTTGTGAAAGTCCCAGTGAATAAATTTAAGATGGTTTTCTTCCGAAAATATTTGATTCAAGTACCCAACTGCACTTGCAAACTCACGCCTCAGCATCATTTCTCGAGGCCTTTTTTCGACAGTCTACAATAAAATTGCATGACACATGAAACGAAAAATAAGAAGAAAAAAATTGCATGATGGGCAACTAATAAATATAGCTTAACTTGTAATGCCAGCAAAATATTTATCTCTATGTATGCATGTATGTATGTATGTATCCAGAGTAGGCTATTACTCAAATATTGCTTAGAAAAGAATTTGGCACCAAAAATATTTTTACCAATTAACATCCTCGTAACCGCAACCTCCCTATGACACAGACACACGCACACACATGCACGCACACACGAGTGGAAAACTCAATCACTGTAGATCAGAAGCACAGAAAAAATCGTCAACTTATACTGAACATCAGAGAGATGTGAGAAACAAGAGATGCATTCTATTTTCAATATTGCCCCGCAATATTACACCATACTTATACAATCCTCAACTAGCTACAACTCATTCTTAATAACCAAATTTATTAAATAGAGGATCTACTATGTGGCGATAGCTATCACATAAATATTAGCCACTGCAGAATAGATGCACATTAAACTAATGTTTCTCTCATACAACAGGAAGACTTATAAAACCTCACTTTTAACTATTAACCAGAAACTTCGGCATCATTGTCAGAATTTTCTAGTGTTGTATTCTCTCTCTTCCTACTAGTTTATTAGAGTTTACATAGGTTGGCTGAAAAAATTGCATAGGTTGTTTATGATAAATATCCAATAACCAACTAGCTCTCGGTCTAGTGGTATATCCCTTCCCAATGTTCGAAAAGGTACAAAATAATGAAACAAAGGGGTGTTTCATAATGATCTGAATTGCACATTTATTGAATCCCCCACCCCCATTTAATTAAAACGAAAACAAGAAGACTAAAATAGTAATTGGTCATCCAACACATAAAAATGTTGTCACATCACATACAGTAATAGTAAAGAGTAACAACTAACAATAAACGTCGTCCCAGCATCTGTTCAGAAGGCATTTAGAAATAAACAAACCTTGATCAAATTAAGCACAATAACTGGGTTGCCATATCTCATTGCCAGGTCTTCGAAATGTAGTTTGGTAGCTTGATATGTGGGGTCATATCTCTGTACTAAAGTCAGAATAAAAACATGCAAAAAATGATTAATTCCAATGGCCCTTGTAACAATGTATGTGACATGCAGCATATGATTCAGTACAAATGAAATTAATATGCATCTGTTCTTACATATAATATCAGGCTTAGGACTAAGTCTTGAAGCTTCTTGTGACCAGAAAAGGGGAATCGAGCCACGCATCTGGACAACAGAACTCATTTTTCCTTTGCATGAGCCAACTTCTTCATCGAGGATTATCTGCTCTGTCTCAACATCATTTGCAACCCTTCCCCTATCATTCACTCCCCTTTTCAAGTAACTGCAACACAATTGAAAACATGATTAATACAACAAGAAATTTCTGTATCTCAAAACATTACCAAAGCTAATACCAGTGAAATTTCACCCTCAAAACAAAAAACTTAAACCTTTTCTTAAATTAAAGAAAAATGTATAGCTGAAAATTTTTTACTTTTGTTTTTATATGCCATGTGGACAGCTATGTGAATAATTAGAAGAAATGAAGATGGTGTGGTGTGATATTCAAACTACCACATACCGTGTTCCTGCAAAATGCCGAGAGCGTCTAGAGACCAGAGAAACACTGAAGTCCCTACCAAAGATTGATAGCCTAATCTGCCATAACGAAGTAAAATAAACTTAATCGAGATATTTAACATCTTCAGTTAAGAAGTTTTTCTTTTCAAAGAAGAAACAAGTTTTATCTAGAAAAAACATAAAGAAATACAAGAAACATGGGCGACCAGTCCATCAGACGCCTAAAGCATCAGTCAAAAAGCCTAAACTCATAAATCCCTCGGCACAAGGTAAATACATATGTAGCATGGGAAGTAAATACATAAGATATAAGTTCATCAAAAAAGAATAGATATGGTATAACCAAATTGTATCGGTTAAAATGTAGAGTAAGTCTAAAACAATGCCCTTTTCGGCCGGCTAAAACTGTCTATGGGTTCCACTAACCAAAACAATCTCCTTACCACGCACATACAGTGAGAGAGAGAGAGAGAGAGAGAGAGAGAGAGAGAGAGAGAGGGAGGGAGGGAGGGAGAAAGATTGCGTGTGTGTGTTTCATACCTGCTTAAAATGGCCATGCACTAATGCTATTGTCCAGATTGTGTTATTGCACCTTGATCGAATAGCTTGTGTTAGATAGGCATTCCATACAAATATATTATCAAACGGCATCCCTTCTTCGCCCATTGATGACACATTCTTTTGCAATCTCTGCATTATAGGATACGAGTAACTATAGAAAAAATCTTTGGTCAAATCAACACTGGATAGAAGCTTCTTGTACCTACAATTAAGAAAGAAAAATATAAGTAAATTCTATAGAAGTTGAACTAGGAAGTATGTTAGTTGGTGACCATGAAGTTGAGTAAAATTAAGCATTCAGAGTTCCGTTACAATATATTTTTCCGTTTTAGATATGAAACAATTAAATAATGGAGGGAACACTCCTTTAAGCCCCTCCACAAGAGGGATATTAAGTAAAACAGAAGTCTATGCATTTTCCAATGATCACAGATTAACTGCATAGTTCTCACATTAAAGGTCTCCACAGCATATGGCATTTGCTTCGCCAGTAACTTTCTAACATCAAATTCACACCCTTCTCCATTTACTATCCTAAGTTATTGGCGGTCACCTAACCCCTTCCCAATCCAACTTCCACGTAGTCAATACGAGAAATCATTAGCAGTGTCATTCGTGAACTGTATATTTGTACAACCATGACTTTGTCCATCTAAGCAAATAAAGGTGAACCCCCGAAGCAAACTCTCTCACTCCTCTAACAGGGCACTAATAAATATAAGTCAGGGTTTCTTTCTTTCATGTGTTAAGGAACACTGGTGTAATGACTTAAGTAGCCCCATAAAACTTCACACCGTCGGGACCCTTGTTGGGTAACCTCACCCTTCCTATCTTATTCTTTCTGGTACTCTTTGTGGCCTCTTGGTAGTATGCAAGCCTGATGTATGAAACCACGGTGAGAGACCATGCTGATTATACAATTAAATAACCCAGTGACCGTATATCTCTAATCAAACCAAATATATCTCTGCAACATTTATGCTATCATTTAACAGTCCAGACAACAGAGAAACATGAAAACAAAGGAGAAAATTACCGCAACTCAGTCTTAGAATAAGCAACATCAGTTTGAATCGTGACGTGCGGAATAGTAATCAACTGGCTCTCCTCTATGCTATAAATCGCATGACCACATATACTTCCTATTTGGCGACGCTTGGTGACCAAAATCAAGTAATACGATTCCAGAAACTTAATGCAACCTACCAAAACCCCATACAAAGAGTAAATACAAACATACAAGCAGGTAGTTCATAAATCTCAAGTAAATTTGAGGTCAAAGACACTGACCGGCGATCCCGAAAACCTTGGTGACAAAAGTAAGGCCGCCGGTGGCACGATTGCCCTCGGCGATTCGCTGGAGCAGGCGCTTGATCTCCTGCGGTGAGTACACAACCGGGTCTTCGCTGATATTCAAATCGTCGGGCTCCGAGCGGTCGAGTTTCAAGACCCGGAAGAGCCGCTTGTTCCGATCACTTCCGATCAAGTAAAATCGCTGGAATTGAGAGCGTCAATTGGAGGAGAACGAATAATTGGATTGAATTGAATTGAATTGGTGAGAGCGAGAGCGAGAGAGAGTGAAGAATTGGTTACCTGTCTGGTCTCGTAGAGCTTGAATTTTTCAAGGGAGTAGGAGTTGGGGTCGGCATCGAAGTCGGTGTGAACTTTGGCGGAGGAACGGACGTATTGGGGAATATTGGGCTTCGACTTGTCAGGTTTCGCCATTTCTGCACTGCGGATGGAGGAAATGGAAATTGCCGGTTTCGGTTGCATGTATATATAGTGTTCGATTTGGAAGTTGGAAAGGTGTGTTCTGCTTATTTGTCAGACAGTTCGGTTCGGTGCGAATCTGTTGAAATTTATTATTAAAATTATACGATTCAGTTTATGGGGTTTCATTCGGTTTTACGGCTCAAAATAAATAGGGAAAATTAGAATGATTTACAATTATTAGATTAAACATTCATTTATTTTAAAGATTTGATTAAGGTGTTTTGATCAATTACCACCTCAATCTTTTTCTATTTATTTAATTTTCATGTCACTAATTTAAAGGCATTCATATATAAAGGCATAAGGTAGCTTAGCAACTAATTACCTATAATATAGGAATTTAATTTAATCAATCCCCTTCTAAACATTAAATGACATTTTTTTTAATAAAATAAATAAAAAATTAATTAACTGATTCCTCATTACTTTATTATCAGTACTTTAAAAAAAAAAATTCTCTTTCTATTAAAAATGTCTCAATAAAAAGTCTTCAATACATATTTTTTTCACATATCGATATATAAAAAATATACTTAAAACTTATGGTACATTTAAGAACAAAAGTATCGACTTTTGGTACATTTAGATTTCAAATGTACCAAAAATTCAAATGTACCCATTGTTATGTAACCCTTTTGGTATGTTTAGATTTAAAATGTACAGAGAAACCAAATGTACCATAAAACCAAATGTGCCTACTGTCAGGTAATCATTTTGGTACGTTTAGATTCCAAATGTACCAAAAGACCAAATGAACAAAAAATCACAAATGTATCACAAAACCAAATGTCTCTATCAGATAACCATTTTGGTACATTTACATTCCAAATGTACCGAGAAATACAAAAAATCAAATCCATTGTAAAACTAAATGTGTCCATATTATAGGTAACTAGATGTAGCTATATAATCAAACAAATCTTTATTATGTGTTGGGTCTTCTAAATAATAAAATCTGACAATTTTTTTTATAAATATTCTACTATATTCACACAAAAAAAAAAGAGTAAAATTACAACAAACAATAAAAAAAATGCATAAAGATGGATAATAAATGTATAAATATATTGATATGAAGAAAAGGAAAAAAAAAAACGAAATGTCCAAGAAAAGTCGTAAAAAACTAAAATTTTAAACAAAATTGAACTTATACAAAACTGAAATTAATAACCAAAATTTTAGGAAAATGTTTGATCAAATTTTCAAAAGGAGTGTATGTTTAGTCTAAAAAATTAAAAAACACGGCGCCTATATCAAAACGTCCCAAATAAATATATACATACATGAATCCTTTAACAAGAGGGATCCCTATTTTTCTAAAAGAATAGAGATACTTTCTTGACTATTGGATTTGACTTTATGAAATTGTGTGGCCTGTGATTTAATCTCAACCGCCTGTGATTTAATATCAACCATACAATTTCATTAAAGTCAATCCAACGGTCAATAGGATGTCCATATTTTTATAAATAAAAAAAATAGTGATTCCTCTTGTCAAAGGTTCTGATATATATATATATATATATTATATAAGGTCGGAGGTGTGATGAACAGTGTAGCACAATGGATAGATTTTTGATAGCAAAATTACCAATTTACCCTTGCATATTGAAATATGATTTTGGGCAGCTTTTGAATTTTTTTGGCTAAGGGGCATTTTGGTCCATTAATTTTGTCTAAGTGGGTGACACCAAAGTTTTTGTCTCATGTGTAAAGAATAAAAAAAAATGAAGGGTAAGAGAGAAAATAATAAATAAATGACAAAGTTGATGGTGCCCACGTGATATAAAAAATGTCTTTCACACGTGGATAATAATGTGATTGAATAAGTTGTCAAATGATTGTTTTTTTTATGTAACAAACTATATTATCTACACTGAGAGGAGGGGGTGGGCTTAGCCTCAAAATGGACTAGCAATAATGTGATTCGATCAGTTGTATATTAAATATTATTTTCTCTATTTTTAAACACATTCAAAACATTGTAAGAAGCATGTAATGCTGGTTATAAAAAAGGTTTTTTGCTCGTGAATAATAATATGATTAAATTAATTGTCAAATGATTTTTTTTTAAATAAACAATATTATCTACACTAAAGGGGAGGGGGTGAGCTTGGCCTCACAATGGCTAGCAATAATATGATTCAATCAATTGTTTATTAAATATTATTTTTTTTATTCTTAATGTAAATTCTATAGAGATGAATTTTATTATGTGAATTCAGTTGTTTTAATTGGTGTCACCAAGTTTCAACAAAAAATTTGGACACAAATGCCCCCAAGACGAAAAAAATTCAAAGGCATCCCAAAATAATGCATCAAATAAGGCAGAGGCATTTTTGTCATTTTAACAGTATTTTTTTAATGATTAATTTTTTTGTGCTGTTTTTTTATTTTTATAATTAATACCTGACAATAGGCTAGCAATAATGTGATTCAATTTCTCTATTTTTAAACACGTTCAAAACATTTTAAGATGTGTGTAATGCCGGTTATAAAAAAAGTCTTTCACACGCGGATAATAATGTGATTAAATAAGTTGTCAAATGATTGATTTTTTTTTTCTTTTTTGTAACAAACGATATTATCTACACTAAGGGGAGAGGTGGGCATAACTTCACAATGGGTTAGCAATAATGTGATCCGATAAGTTGTTTATTAAATATTATTTTCTTTATTTTTAAACACATTCAAAACATCTTAAAAAGTGTGTAATGCCGGTTATAAAAAAAGGTCTTTAGCACGCGTAATGTGATTAAATTAATTGTCAAATGATTGTTTTTTTTTTTTTAAAAAAAAACAAACGATATTATCTACACTAAATGGGAGGAGGTGAGCTTGGCCTCACCAACAATGTGTTTCAATCAATTGTTTATTAAATATTATTTTCTCTATTTTTAATGTAAATTCTATAGAAATCGATTGTATTATGTGAATTCAGCTGCTTTAATTGGTTTATGAAAGGTTACTTCTAGCATGATCTAAATGATTCATTTACTTCAAATATTTGACTTTGTTTTTGTCAATTTACGCATATAAATACATTTAAAACATGTAAGTTGCGCGTAGCACGCCGTGATTCAAAAAATCTCTTTTGCACGCGCTCACGCACGTGCATGAAGGCTAGTGTGTGTGTATATATATTTGTATCTTCTATCTTCAATACCAAAGCCGGCCTAGACCCAATTTTGGAGGAACCGGATCTACTCGTTTTAAAATGTAACAGGGCGGGTACAAGGATTTTGAGTTTGAGAACCGGACCTAACCCGGCCCGTTTCAAACGGGTCGGTTTGGGACGGGTCCAATTACCTTTTTTTTTTCTTCACCCCCTCTCTGAGATTTCTTAGTCCCCAGTACGCAAAAAAAAAAAAAAAAAAACAAAGAACCCACCTCTTGGATCTCATCGCCCCTCCATATCCTACAAATTTCCCATTTCCCATTCGCTTGCCGCTTCAGATCCCACCTCCCCATTTCCCCATTCTCAATTCCCCATTCGGGCACCTCTGCTTTTGTTTTGATACAGAGCTCCAAAACCGATTTCTCAATCAACCGAAACTGATTTCCTAATTCGACTGTCTTTCCAGATGCAGCAGGAAATATACATAATCAAGGGCGTCAGTTTCAAGAAGATAGTGTAGGGGTAAAAGTCTAAATTGTGACCCTAATACCAAGCATGTCCTAGAGGGAGACAAGCTAACAATGAGAAACAAGGGGCTTCATTTTTCAAATCACAAACAATCTACCTGTGAAGGATCAATTTCAAATGCATGAGTTTTTTTTTCTTCAGCTGCAGCTACTAGTTCTGCTTCATTTAGCAAATCACTAGGACCAACTCCAATTTCACCCATTGTTTTGCTAATGGCAAAATCATCAACAGTTCTTGAAACACACCTTTTGCATAAAGAACTCCATTAACAGCTAATACAGTGACAATAGCTGCAACAACAACAATCATACTTGCACCAACAGCTGAACCACCAGTGGTGAATCGGTGAAGGTCTAGGGTGACGAAGGCAAATCAGTGACAGTTTGATTGGAATCAGTTCGCGTGCCAGTGATGTCGGCGTTTGGTGATGTCGGTGAGGAGAGATAGGAGTGGGAAAAGATGAGTTGAGTGGGAAGGGGGGCTAGGTCACTCGGAGAAACAAATCCCATCCATTCATTCCTTTTTAAAAAACGGGCCGACTGGGGTCCTGTTCTTTTACAGATTTGGATCCGCCCCGTCCCGTTTCTTCTTTAGAAAAATTGGACCGGGCTTGTACCCGTCCCGACTTGCAGTTCCTAGACCCACTTGCCCATTCCTACATTTTAATCACAAATTCAAGCAAATTATGTAGTTAAGCGTAATTAAGTATTAAATTAATGTTTTTGTTTTAATACGGTAGCACAACTTGATCAAATCCCAATTACTTACTGCCGAATCTGTTTCCCCTCGTTCCCTAAAACCAACAAGAATTGCTAATTACAACATACAACACAGCAGCCAAACAAAGGTCTGTCTAAATGTGATATATTATCTCTTATTTGACCCACCACCCACTACATACTTAAAAATTAACATTAAGCCCTAATCAATCAATTAATTATATAAAATTATAATAAAAAAATTATTTAAATTAAAAATGGTTCGATCCGGTTATTTCGTTTCTCAGCATTCCCAAACCAGAACCGTTTGAGAAGGTCTCAAACGTCCAATTTGGTTTTTGTCTCAATTTTGGCTTTTTTTGTTCAACGTGATTTTTACAATTTTTTTTTTTTTTAATCACGGTTCGACTTGGTTTTTCTGGTTTGACAGCTTTTATACCAACCCCTATTGGGAGGAGATCTTTCATAGTGACGAAAAAATACAGCTTGGTACATCAAGTCTAATTATACAATTAGACATAATTTCAAAAAAAAAAAAAAATCTAAACAATTGTATTATGACACTTCTTAATACCAGACAGTCCACATGCTAAAAAATTTCTACAATCATTGGTGCCACGAATTTTTTACAATTGTAAAAAATCTAAAGTCATTTTTCAATTTTGTGTGTTTAAATATCATTTATTCATCCACTAAAAAAAATAATTTATTCATGGCAATCATGTACAATTCATAACATGAGTTGCATTTTCATCTTTGAATTCCAAAACATTGTTGTATGTAATAACGTTAGCAACATTTAAGACAAATAATAATCAGCTGCAAAATGTGCGGTTGCACTAGTTTTTTTTTTTTTTTTTTTTTTTTTTTGAGTACATCGATATTTTTACAATAGGAGAGATGGAGTTCGGCTAAACCACAAAATAGGCAGCCTAATTTGGTATCGAATTCGCCATTCATGAGATTCAAACCTAAGACCTCTCACTTTTAAACGAAGAGGAATACCACCAAATCTTAATACTGTCTGACACTTGTTAAAGAGGGACATGGTAATACCAAAATGTTACTTGTTGTACACAACCCTTTCAGATGCTCACCTATGCTCATTTCAGAACTCGGATCGGACCTCGCGGGCGATCCTCATTAGAATGAGCCCGTCGCTCGGTCCTGCCTCGCCATTATCGCCGCGCTCTGTCTTCGACTTGATTCGTGGCTGATCATTGGAAGACAACTGTTTTCCCCACACTGAACTAGGGTCCGAAATCTACGATAAACTCACGTTCATCACAGCTTCCAAATTGAACCCTTTCCCTGCCAAAGAGATCTTCATGGGATGCTAGTTGCTGCGTCTATTGTCTCTGGCCTGGAGGTACGAATAGTGCCCGTGGTGTAATTTGTACCTAAAATACTACCATGGTGTCAAGGCATGCGGAATAAACAATGCACAGTCAACTGCGAATTACAATCAATGATATAAAAAGACCGAGGACAATCACACAGAGAGAGAGAGAGAGAGAGAGAGAGAGAGAGAGAGAGAGAACCTGTAAAACCTCGTTAAGAGCATCAGAGACCTTGTTGCAGCCTTCTACCACTCGAACGAATTTCATGGACTTCAACATAACCAAGCCTGGAATCGCAATGAGTTCGTGAAACTTTGTAAGTACCAAAGTATCCGTATTTGAGACTTCTGTTCAATTTGGGATTCTTTTCTGTCTTCTTAGTGCAGTTGGTCCTTGAATTTTCCAATCCCTTCTTCTTAAGATATGTGCCACAACGATTTCCTGCCGCCGCCTCCTTGATACCCATCACGTAATATAGCTACATTACGAGTTTACAACTATTCCAAAGAGCCATAACTTTTGATCCATTTTCCACATCGTTACTCCTTTTCCATCAGTGTATATGCTTCATATATAAAGCTTTGCCTAAGACTGAAACAGAGACACAATGTAATGATCCCATGCGACTTGGTCAATCCATACATATGTATTAGTGTTATGCAGTTTTTAGACGAGAAAAAGGAAAAGGTACTGGAGCAAGCCTAGCACACCTTGGAACGGCAATTAGTAAAACAAAAATCCGAGACATAGAAGATGTAAATGGCAGTAACTCTAGATTTTGAGTGTATAATTTGAATTCTAGAAATAGTTAGGTACTAGTTACAGCAATCCCAGCACATCTTTAGAGACAGAAACACATATTCTCAAACCATTTTTGAGTTACGATTATCAGCATAGCAGACTTTTATGACAGTTCAGAGTCAAGCACAAAACCCTTGTATATGATATGGTATTTTTACTTACATGCTTACATAATCAGTAAGAGAATCCTAGATATGGAAAGACTATAACAGAAACATGTAGATGTGCACCATCTACATTCACAGCATAAAACCTTTGGCAGAACTAAGCTTATCAACATAATCAATTCTGAATACTCGAACAAACTTAGCAACTGGAATACGTGAATCGCACAGCAAACATGATCTAAATGACAGAAACTGAAATGAAATACGTAACTGAAATTTAAATCAATTAATAAGAAGTAATCTATCTAATCTTGAAGTAGACAAAGCCCCTATCTCATAGTCAAGACAATGCCCCTATTCTCATGGTAATGTTAAAGCCCTAATCTGAGAAAAATTGAGAGCTTCCAAATCCAAAAGTAAAAAATTGTAAGGAGATATATAAACTTACAGATGAGTGATGACTTGATGAGCGGGTAGTCACCGTTAGCAATAAAATTTCTCAGATGAGAGCATAGAGGTCTGCAGCTGCAGTCGACTGCTAACTAGTGAAAGCTACACCAAACTCAGTAAAGGTAAAACACAAAATTGGAGGGATAGGGACTGTCACTTAATTAAAGTGCTTTTGCAGGCTCCGTAAGTTTTAAGTTTTAAAGCAGCTTTTTACAACTTTACCAAACCATTTGATGATCAAAATTTTAAACATAAGTCATTCTGGAAAGAAATCCCAAACGCTCCCTAATAGTATCCACCATTGCCGATTATCAAATGCACACCACAACTCACTCTTTGACTTTGCGACTGATAAACATCTGATATATGATCATGAACCATAAACACATCTTGCAAATTAAAACTATATACATAGTTTAATATACATGTGAGGTGGTAACAAGAAACATTTCAGGTGTGAATTCTAGCATACAGCAAGCATTCACATCATAGACCTCAATCACGATACTGCAACAAAGTGAGGTCAGAGTGGAGAAAAGCATCTTGGTTCACCTCCCTCTCGAGCTATTTCATAAGTCTTCATCAGCATTCAGGAAGAGATTGAGCAGAAGAAAAAGGAGAAAACGTTGCAGCTGATTCACTACAATGTAGTGGATGCGGTCGATGATTGGAAGAGCTCATGTAGCTTGGTGATGCATTGCTAGGGCTTGGAATGTGTCCAACAGACATGTATCTTGAATTCGGGGGTAATAAGGTTGGGTAACCCAAGGAATGGGGTGAAACAAAATAGGAAACATGGGACCTTTGAGACGAGGCATTTCGGAGGTCCATTGAACTTCTGCTTGCACTAATAGAAGGGGACTGGCGATAGGAGGACCTAAGAGACTGCTGAATGTGACCTGTGCTAGCGTAAGAGGGAGAATGAGACAATGAAAGGTTCCGTGACAATGATGGTCCTATCTGTATTGCTGAAGATGATGCTATTGATGATCTCATAGATGAAAGTACGGAAGATGCCATGGAGGATGGGCCGGACGAAAGCAATGGTGTGGATTCTGAAGCGGGTAGTTCACCCGTGTTAGCTCTTGCATCACGCTTGCAAACTGGACAAAAGGTTCTCCATGAAGTAAGCCAAGAATCCACACAGAGAGCATGAAACTCTGTCAAAATCCGGGTAAGTGACAGTGAGATATGCATACTACAAAATAATTATTGAAGTCAATATACAGCTGACGAGAAAAGTTGTTCAAGATTCTACATTATGTATGCAAGCTCCATTGACATTGAACAACTTCCATTAGGCTAGGTTAATAGCATAGCAGGTTATCAAAGTGGGAGATTCTTGAAGTTTACCTCCGCAACTACTTCAAATTTTATCACTATTCAAATTTAACCACTAACAACATTCTAAAGCTACTGGAAAGGTATCTGAATTTTCAGCATAAACAAATATTTAATTGCCATAACAACAAGCATTACCAAGAGTTTGTAGTTTGCAGGATAGGATTTGTAATGCCATACCATGAAGTAAACATCAAACAAATGAGATGTTTTATATGATTCTTCCATTGGTTTCTCAATGATTTTTTATAATGTGGAGTGCAGCAAATAAATCAGTTTGCATCCACTTATATGTATTTAGAGACTGATTAAGATAATATTAAAGGTTTGAACTTCAGAAGTCCCATTTGCTGCAATACCTGGCAGAAAGACATAAATTTTTCAAGGAATATGAAATCTGCGGAAATGCGTATCATATTTTTTTTTAACTTTTCACCCCTCCAGAATAATGCCAAGTTTATGCCCCTTATGACTTGTTTAATCAACAAACCAGCACTCTGTTGACTATATGTCTAAGATAAAGCAAAGTTCTTGGAGGGAAGGACCAAATTTGGACCTTTCAGCATACAAATTCATTTAAATAACTAAGTATTGTTTTCACAATATGTTATCCAAACAAAAATTGAACACCACAAGCTAATGTGCCACTGTCTCAACCCCAAGTGGGTCTCTCCTAGTGGCCCACTACTTAGTATTTCAAACAACAATAGATATTTGCCCAAAAATTCAATCAGGATTTCAAGCCTTGTATGAATGCATCAATAAGCTCTTTTTTCCTCTACTAAACAAAGTTCTGAGATCCTATATGATTTATTTGCATAGACAAGTGACTTTAAAATCCCAAAAAGTAGCACAACTTGTGGCACCCTGGCCACCAGGTCAAGCCCAGTTGAAGTCCCAAAAATAACGCAACTTCTGAATACTGGTAATTGGGAAACAATGAGAAATCAATTCTTTGTTTATATGAAGTGAGAAATAAAATGTGACCAACGAATAAAATTTTGCATAACTTAGTAGAGTAGCTATCATAGATGCATTAAAATGCTAATACAGGAAACATAAGCCAACCAATCATACAAAAAAGCTCTGCAAGGAACAATATTTTTTATATGGTGGAACAAAAAGAAACTTACTATGGCGACACGGCAGAATCCTGAGTTTTTCTCCAAAGTTATAGTCCTCAAGACATATAGCACATGTGCTTGATGTGCAGTTGTCCTCTAAAACAGTGGTAAATTTCAAACTTGGCATTGCTTTTACTAAGCGTTTGCTCATCCCATGAAATCCTTGAACACGAGAAGCTTGAGGCCTCTCTCGTCTTATTCGATGCCTGCGAACGAAAAAACAAGTAGCCAGCACTGCAGACATGGCAAGCAATGAAATGAAAGAGATTGCCATGATTGACCATGCTGTATTCTCAAAGCTTGCAATTAGCCACAGCTCCATGTTAGTAAGTCCAGTGTACTTCTTTAGTAGTTCACCAGAAGTTTTCGAAACAAACACGGCGTATATTTTTATACCAGCTGAGCTTCCTGCCACTGTATTTTCCACACAAAAGGGAATTACAGTTTCTAGAATGGGCGAACAAATAAAATAAATAATTAAAACTTAAACCACTTGGGAGGGTAAAAGGGTATAGAGAAAATTAAAAATAGACTAGAAAGTGCACGCACATTAACATATGGTCACAAATCTCAGAACATGAAGAAAGTCTGTGTATCTTCTACTGCATTTATGCATTCTTAAATGAGGTATTCATCAATTTACCCCCTGAACTTGTAAGGATTGGCCAATTTCCCCCCTCAACTCTCATAATTAGTCAATTTGCACCCTACTGTTAATTTTTTGAATTTTCCTCTATTCTTCTATTAAGTAGGTATCCACATGACTGCCTTTAAAGGGCAAAAAAGTCATTTTCCCTACACCTTCAATCTTCTTCCTTTTCTTAGAACTTTCTCTTCTTCTTCCTTGTCTCCATGCTGAGCCCGTGACTGCCGCCAACGCCTCCCTCCTCCGCTGTTTGCAGCCCAGTCCATTTGATATGCTGCTTTTGCAGTTTGCAGCTGCCCACACCCCCGTCGCCTCCTCCCTCGGCCTTGTCTACCTCTGGTAAGGTGTAGGGAAACCTACTTAACGGAAAATGACAGTAGAGTGCAAATTGAAAAAATGACAGTAGGGTGCAAATTGACTAATTATGAGAGTTGAGGGGGGAAATTGGCCAATGGTCACAAGTTCAGGAGGTAAATTGATTAATACCTCTTCTTAAATTACTTGGGGGAGAAGGTTCTTCACCACTACGAAAAGTAGTAGATTGAGGTGTAAACCTTTCGGGCATTGAACAGAAATGTAAAAACTATACACACACATATATATATGTGTGTGTGTGTGTGTGTGTGTATAATTAACAAAGTCTGAATCTATCATTCAAGCAAATAGTCAACCTTCAAACAGTTTTTTACAATATCTTCCTCCTGTGAAACTTTTTGCTATCATTTTATCATCTTTCTAACTTTAGTTTTTAAACACCTAGTTCGAATAGATAAAAAGTAAATACACCTAAGCTGAGTTATAACTAGCAAGACAGTGGTTTACTTAGGAGCTTGTGACCATTTGGGAGGCATGGACAGACTTGTGTGTTGTTTTTTTTATGGTCAACTAGACTTGTGTATTGTTTACATCTCCAACAACACCGTTAATTTTCATTGATCAGTGAGTAATTGCTGGAAAATATGGAGCTTGACAAATCAAAACACTAAGCGTGAAAAATTGTTATCGGAAAAGGTCATTACTTGAAACCAAGATGTTGCTATCTTCATTGTCGTAGATAATTGCAGCTTTGAAGCCGGCCTTTTGTGCTCTTCTAACTTTATCCTCAAAACTACACCCTCCTCTTACGATCAAAACGAAGGGGGAGCTATAATTCGTGCCTTGTTCGACTTGATTAGTCAATGTCGAGCATGCATCAGGAGGCTCTGCCAAATACAATACTCCGCATTCCCCGGAACCCTTAACCTCCGGAGCTGTAATTAACATCATTGTCCACCACAAAAATCAACAAAAACACAAACATGGAAAACAACAAACAAACACACATGCATAGAATTATTAGTTTGGTTTAACTTTCAGCTACTCTTGTTTCCCGCAATTTCTTAGCAACCAAACAGAAATTAAAACATGAAGAAAAAAGCAAAAGCAAAAGAAACTCACCAAAAGTAGCTTCCTTGTCGTCGAAAGAGAGAGTGACGTTGTTCCCCATCAGCACCACATTGGCCTTGGTGATGAAAAATCGGCCGAACAGAACCACCGCCACCGCCACCAGAACCACCGCCAGATTCATAGTGCTCATCAATCCCCCCGATCAAAACCCTAAAGTGTCACCAATTTGGATAATTTAACTCTCAACCAGTTGGGGAAAAGGACAAACAAGGAAGCAAAATTGATAATATAATTTAACAAAATCCATTTTCTGATCCACAAAGCACCTAAAATCCCCCTTTTTATATACTTTGATGCTTTTCTGCAATTTCCTGATTTGATTTCAACAGCTGAGAAAAAAAAAGAGAGAACCCTTTTGATAGCTGATTGATTTATACATAAAAGGGGTTGGTTCAATTTTACAGGAACCCCAGTTACTGCCTATCCATATTATCGTGTGTGCATTATTGATTCGTTAAATATAAACGATTTTCGAACCAAAAACAAAAAGAAAGTTTTAACGAAAAACCACGATACTGTTTACTTTTACAAAAAATTACATTTTTATATTAAAAAGTCAATCATGATAATATTTATTTTACCATTTATTTTGTCATTATCATTAAAACTTAAAGTTTTTAAGCTATTTTCATTAGTTTTCTTAAACAAAAAGTTATAGTGGCTTATTTAACAAAAAGGTAAGTTAGGTTTATTTAACTGAACTATTCTAAAAGAATAAAGAGAGAACGAGGGTGGCGGCAATAAGATTTAATTGTAAGATATGTGTTGAATCATGTCATTGTACCTTTATTTATATAGTAGTAAGATAGATTAAATCTTTATGATTACAACTCTAATAGGATAATAACTACTAAAGAGAATATTAAAAAATATGTCTAGATATAATAGGATTTACAAAATCACATTCCTATTCTAAATATAATTGTAACAAAAGGTTTTTTTTTTTTTTTTAATCACAAATTATTTTTTATATTTTGTCAACTCATCAATTTGGTCCTTTATATTTCAAAATCATCAATTTGTTCTTTTATTATATTGTTTTGGTCATCAAATCGTCTTTACTAGGGGTGGGCAAACGGGTCCTAGACCCACGGGTCAAGCCGGATCCATGCGGTTCGGGGTGGGTCCAAAAATTATAAATACAAAATGAGGCGGGCTGGGCCAGTTCTTGGTAAATAATGGGGCGGGTCGGTTCTAAAGATTGGAGAAAACGATCCCCTGACCCGGACTGTTTAAATCTCTACACACTCCTGCCAAAGCCTTTGGAGGCCCACCAACAAGATGTAACAAGTTTGGTATTCGAGGCCCATCGAACATTGAGGCCCTTTGGGAGGCCAATAGTTTTTTACACTCTTCCTTCCTCGAAATTGTTAATCTTCCTGATATTCGCCGACTCAAAAATCCCTAGGTTTGCTCGCTGCCATAACTCGCCGCTCAGGAGGTACGCACCGCCGTCTCTTCTCTTCCTTATATCTGTTTCTGCTTTGTGATTCTGTAGATCAGAACCCTCTGTTGGCAACCTGGTAGGTTCACAGGCAGGCGCTATGCGTAAAGTCGCCACCTTTTTCGCTGAAGCCCTGGCCTCAAATCTTCAGAGTCTACCATCAGCCGTCGATCGACCACTCATTCTCCGACATGTTGCAGATGCACTTCTACGAGACCTATGGCGGTAAACTCAGTCTTCGAGTTGCACAAGTTGCTGGCCCGACCCTGCACGATTGAGAATGTGCTATGAGTGGTGAAGCAAATGAAGCGGGAAACTGTGACCGTGGTGGAGCATGAGTTGAATCGCTTGGAATCAGTACGGCAGCGGATGAGGGTCTTGATGTCGGACACCAAGTCGAAGTTCGAGAGGCGATCCAAACAGGGAAAAAAAAACCCGTGGACTCATCTCGAACCAAACGGGCCGGGTTAGGTCCGGTTCCAATGATAAGATTTGTAACACCCGGCCCATGCCCACCCCTAGTCTTTACCGTCTACCTCTTTTAAAAATTTTGTTATCTGCTTCAAGGCCTTTTATTTAAAATGGTTTTTAAAATTGATATAAATCTTTACTTTAGTCTTTGAGATTTAAAATTAATAGAAGTGGTTTCTAAGATTGTTCACGGTATATCATTTTGGTTATTATGTGAGAAATTTCTTGTTAAATTGATGATATTTTTGTCAAATCAATCCCTCATCTTAAATCTGTGATTTCTTCAATTTAGCGAAATTTTTTCACAAAAAGACTAAAATAATTGATGTTAAACGATTTCAAGATTACGTCTATCGATTTAACGGAAATTTTAAATCCCATAAAACCAAACAGTTATACCATTTAAAGTATCATTTTTTAAAAAATAGTGTAAAATATTAAAAATATTTTCAGTTCGGTACGGATTATCGAATAAACGGTCAAGTGAAACCGAATACCATACCGAAACTTTCGTCTTTCTTGGCTTTTCGGTTTTTGGTATGCCCCAGTCTCAATGTAGATAAATTTCAGTTCCATTTCGAATTTTTCAATCATTTTATCCACCCCTAGTTATTAATTCAAATATTGTCTGACTTAATTTAAATCAAAAACTGAACCGAATCAGATCAATTGGTCCAGTTCAATCGATTTTCTCTGCTCCTGTGGCCACCACAAAATTATCCTATATGTTTAATTTGAATTGTCAAATCGGTGGGAATTGAAGATGGAGGCCTTCCCTTCTACTTTCCGTGCCTTCCTGTTGTGTGATCACGGTTAAACAACGTTAACATTTTATATTATTATTTTTTTTAAATCTTATTATCTTTATAAAAAATAATAAAAAATATTAATATGACTTAACTGTGACCACACAAAAAAGAGGACAAATAATCTGCCTCCATTGAAAATTACAATACTCTGTCTGTCTCGCTCCAATTTTAATTCCAAAAAGAAAAGAAGAGAGAGAGAGAGGGGGAGGGTTCCCTTTTTCTCTCTGCAACTAAATTAGGGTTTCTGCAGTTCAGATAACCAGAGAAACCCTAATAATCGCAGAGAAGAGAAAGATGAGCAGCCAAGTGGGTGTGAGGCGGACCAGTCTCAGCCAAAAACGCGGCCCCTCCGCCGGGGTTAAGAAATCGGCCCCTCCCGAGAACGGAACCTCTAATGGCACCGCCACCAAACCTTCCTCTCCTCCTCATCCTCCTCCCCTTTCGTAAGTTTTTCTTGTCCTTTCTCGTTTGCTCTTTGTTTGTTTCCCGAGAAAATGGTTTCTTGGAGAATTTGTCTTGCGTTTGTATAGTTGAGTTGATTTCAAGTTTGGGTTTCCTGAGAATTGGGGTCTGCAAAACTTAGCTTTAATTTTAATTTTTAACCGAAAATGGTGTTTTAATTTTAACATTTAAAAGGTCTGGTGGTGGGGAGAGGACCGTGAAGAAGCTAAGGTTGTCGAAAGCCCTAACTATTCCGGAGGGGACTACAGTATCCGACGCATGTCGGAGGATGGCGGCTCGCCGTGTGGATGCTGTGCTCTTAACTGATTCAAATGCGTTGCTTTCCGGAATTGTGACGGACAAGGTTCAAGTTATAACTCATAGTTGGCTGTTCTTGTGAGTTCTTGAGTATCCGCTTTGCTTATGGTACTTTTGCTTTCAGGACATTTCTGCTAGAGTGATTGCCGAGGGGCTGAGACCAGAGCAGACAATTGTATCGAAGATCATGACGCGGAATCCTATTTTTGTTAATTCTGATTCATCAGCTCTTGAAGCTCTTCAGAAAATGATCCAAGGTTAGTTTTTTTATCTAACAAGGTTGTAGTTTTTGGTATTTTTTTATTTATTAATTATTATTCGTGTCTGCGAGTGGGTTTGTCTAAGAATTTGCATCTAAATCTTCATTTATCATGGCTACGTTGGGCAACGCGTATGACTTCATTTCTTTTTCTGTAACAGGTAAATTCAGACACCTCCCTGTCGTAGAGAGTGGTGAAGTTATTGCCTTGTTAGATATCACAAAATGCCTCTATGATGCTATATCAAGATTGGAGAAAGCAGCAGAGCAGGGGAGTGCCATTGCTGCTGCAGTTGAAGGAGTTGAACGCCAGATGGGAGCCAATTTTTCTGGTTCGTATTAATGTATGAAAATATTATTAAATTACTTAGAGTGTGATTGGAAGTTGCTTCCTACAGTAAAGTTTTACAAAAGCCTCTGTTTTATAGAGAATGTGCACTGTATTAACAGAGCCTATTTGTTTATTATTTTGGTACATACATTTGATACATCTGTTAGAATTTAACTTATTCTGTTCTGTTTATCATCATGCATTGCAGCTCCATATGCTTTTCTAGAAACTTTGAGGGATCGAATGTTCAAGCCATCCTTGTCAACCATCATTGGTGAAAATACGAAGTACAGTTCTTTAGCGTGACTTGCCATTTGGTCTTTTTGGGAGGATGCAATTTATCACTTTTGGCTTAATTTTTGTTTAAGGTTTGTGACAAGCTTGTAGCTCTATGATTTCAGGGTTGCCATTGTTTCCCCATCGGATCCTGTCTATGTTGCAGCAAAAAGGATGCGGGAGTTGCGGGTTAATTCAGTTATAATTGTAATGGGCAACAAGATTCAGGGGATACTAACGTATTGTTCTTTACGTTATATTTGTTTATGAACATTTGGAGTTAGATGCCATTCTTGGATGTTGTATGTCCTCTCTAATGAATATCATATGATGCTTGCTTTTGACTGACTGCAGTTCCAAGGATATCCTTATGCGAGTTGTGGCGCAAAATCTCTCTCCTGAGTTGACTTTGGTGGAAAAGGTTTCCTCTAAACCATCGAATGTTTGATTATTCTATATTTAGAATTAACTATATAGCTCTGTTCCTTTTTTGAAATAAGCTTCCTTGAACAAACATGAATCAACTTGTGCTATCCAAATAATTTGTTTAGGTAATGACTTCAAACCCTGAGTGTGCTACGTTAGAGACAACAATCCTTGATGCACTGCATATAATGCATGAAGGGAAGTTCTTACATCTTCCTGTCTTAGACAGAGGTGAGTGGTACTTTTTATAGTACATATTTTTACTGTTTATAGGGTGTATTGACATCTGTTTGTGCAGATGGATGCGTTGCTGCCTGTGTGGATGTTCTGCAGATAACTCATGCGGCAATTTCTATGGTAGTCATCCTGGTTATGGTTTAGATGTGTGCCTTATTCATCAGAGTGAAGAAATTTTTTTTTTTTCATTTTTTCCTTTGCCTTTGGATATGAAAGATGTTGATTTTACATTGCAGAATATATTGAACTTTTAAGGTATGGGATTGCCCAGTATATAATATATATTCAATGCATTCTATTGGTTTAGTTTTTAATTTTCCAATTGTGATGAAGCTCGTCTAACATGTCTTGTGAGTGTGTTTCTCATGGTTGTCTTATTTTATTTTATTTCCATTTCGTTCCTTATATGGTTTACAAATTCTACATGCATCTTTTCCTCCTTGATTGCCATGTAAATTCTTGATTTTTTATCTTTTTCTTATGTAGATTATATGTATCTTATGTGCATATACTGTAGTTGTTGCTGAGTATTTTTTTTTTTTGGTGCATGCGAGTTATGAAATTTTGCCATAAATGTTTGAAACTTGAATTCAAAATTTGGTGCTATAAATGCATTAAATTGAAGGACTTTTAATTTGTTTCCATTATTTACCTTCAAGGGTTAATTAGCCTTGAAACATAAATAATAAATGCAAATTTGGCCCAAATTGAAATGGAAGAAAAAAACTTGGGTTAATTCTAATGATAGTTGCATTGTTTAGGCTTGAATCTAAAAGCCCCTTTGGATGTTCTCATTTATCACTTTTTTAAAGCGTCCAAGGATAAATTGATTAAGTAGTTGTTTATTCCTTTCCTAGGTTGAAAATAGCTCAGGAACTGTTAATGATATGGCAAACACAATGATGCAAAAATTCTGGGATTCAGCACTTGCTTTGGAGCCACCTGATGATTGCGATACTCAAAGGTATTCAAAACTTGCTAATATATGTATTTTGTTCACTTACACAATTTTTCTACAGACTTAAACAGTCTAGTGCTGAAGTGAGACTAATTTGATCGGAAGTGCTGAGGTTAGGAAAACTATACAACAACAACAACAAAGCCTTTTCCCACTAAGTGGGGTTGGCTATATGAATCCTAGAACGCCATTGCGCTCGGTTCTATGTCACGTCTTCTGTTAGGAAAATTATGGAAAGGAAAAATTATCTGCACAAATGCATGTTGTAATTTTGTTTCATCACTGATTCAGTGATTCTGTTTTGGATAACCTGGTTATTCAGTAACCATAATTAGGGTCTTTTGTTTTCAGTGAAATGTCTGCACTGATGGCATCTGATGGGGCAGATGGAAAGTTTTCTTATCCTTCTCTTGGTCTTGGAAATTCATTTGCCTTCAAATTTGAAGATCTTAGGGGTCGAGTGCATCGAATTAATTGTGGTGAGTGGTGGTTGAAGGCCAAAAATCATTGCAAGCATACTTTGTTGTCACTTTGCTTGATTACTTATATATACCATTCCTAGCATGAATATTTTGTGGAGTGATTGCTTGGTGAAAGGATAGAGTTGGGTACAAATTGTTAAACTATTGCACCCCTCTGCGTCAAACAATCAAGTTTATCCTTATCATTTTACAATGCAGTCTATGAGTCTATCTTTTGGTTGCATGGATGCCAAATTGATGCCGGGTTGCTCACCCTTCACTTATCTAAATTTAGAAGCTTAAGTCTTTCTTTAGAATAAAAAGTTCTTATTTGTTATGTGGCATCTGTTAATCCAGGTGTCATCGATTTGGAATCTACATAAGCAAAGAATAGGCCAACTGAGTGCTGTCTAAGACAAACAAAGGTTTACTTGACAGTTAGACTGACCCTTAGTTTTATAGCTTTTTCCATCTTTTTCTCTTTTTGGGAGTATATCTTCTTTTTTCCTCTTGGTTGATAGCTAGGTATAAACTAAAAAATAGGGGGAAGCCTTCTATCATAATCCACCTCTACTAATAGTGTCTAGAAATCTGGGGTCTCGATTTTCATTTATTTAGTGACCAATGGGATTAGTTGTGGCATAGATTCGCTGTGTGGTGACCTTGGTCTCTGTGGTTTGGTTTTTACATTGGGCTGGATCAGCACTGGGTGGGGAGAGCTCTGTGACTGAGTTGATGGACGTGATTTTTTTATTTTTACTTTTTTGTGCTTACAGACCAGATGTTTCAACGCTAGAATTGAACCCACAATGACCTTATGTTTTGCCTTTTCTTATTCTTTTTTTTTTTTTTTTTTTGTTTATTCTCCAGGCATGGAAAATTTAGATGAGCTGGTATCTGCTATCATGAAAAGGATCGGTGCTGCTAATGATCATGATCGTCCTCACATTTTGGTTAAAACTTTGAGCTAATCTTTGGTTTCATCTGATTTATTGGGCTGCAAAGCTTCACAGTGTTTACTTTAGTAATTATTTTCTTTCCTCCAGTTTGAAGACGAAGATGGTGACAGAGTTCTACTTGCAACTGATGATGATCTTATTAGCGCAGTCAGCCATGCTCGAGGAGTGGGACTGAAGGTAGTATAAATGTTAAATCTATGCTCATTTACTGGATTTCTAAGGCTTTTTTTTAAGCATTTTGGAGCAATTATTTTATTATTTAAACTCATAATTGCCTCCCCCCCCCCCCCAATCATCTGGTTGTTAATATCTTGTGGACAATATGTTGATACAAGGTGACAAATGATCATTTAATAACGGTTTGAAGTTGAGAAACTTTTATATTCATAGGTTTGGGGGTGAAGGGCTGAGTGTTTAGATTACAATTGGGGAAAGAGAAGTTTTTCATGAGGGAAAAAAATGAAATACTTAAAAGATAATTATTGTGTCCATTTTTTCTTCTAGATTTTAACAATTATACCGGAATTCAATGGAGGATATGATACAGCGAGCCAGGTTTATGTAGCTTTTTGAATTCGATTGTTGAGGAGCTGTACCTCTACATATTGTTCGTGATAGGATTAGATCACTAAAGGGGTGGGTCGGAGTTTATGTGTAATTATTTTGGGATGTGTTGGAGTTTATACTTGTAACCATTTTTCAGCTGTATGGTTTATTCCTCAAGTGTACCTCCTCTGTATCTCAGGTTCTAAGGTTGCATCTGGACTTCTCTGATTCTGGCCACCCAAGCATATCACAGCCAGGAACAACAATGACCCAAAAAAGCAGATGGACGTCCGTGCAAACCGGAGTTCTTGCAAGTGCTGTTGCGTTAACTGGCGTTGGGGTGCTGGTCTATTTGAAGCGCACGAACCTGTAATGCATGTCCCGATTGTGTAAAAAAAACATACTAGGATCGATCATAAAGGTAGTCAAGAGCCTGCCTTGCGCTGCCAAACCTCGGTGGCAGAGGATTTAAGGAAACCAAACATTTTGGACTCGAAACACGAGCCGGATGAAGGCAGAAGGATAATCCATGCATATTGTAGGTTAAACATAAAGAGCCGGATGAAGGCGACGACCGGAAAATCGTTATATTTTTGTTTCAGATATTACTGTGGAAATGGATCGCGTTTCGTTCGCAAGGGAGAATATCGGGAAGAAAAAAAATAGAGAATTTGACCCCCAATCAATCTGTAAATATCCTTTTGAAAAATTAAAAAGCTCACTCCAATTATAGCAAATTGCGTTTAACCTGTTATGCGGTAGGGATCGCGTCGTAGCAAGTTTAACTTGTTTATGATTAAAATGTTTATATTATAAATTACTTTGAAAAAAAATTAACCACTAGTTGGTGATTCAGTAGTAAATGACGGATTGCGAAACTTCCTTCAAATTAAAAATTGGAGGCCTTGGGTTCAAAATCCATTGCTGGTGTGGAAGCTAGACTTGTGGTCATGTGAGGTTGAAATGTCTTTGCGAGTCTTTTGGGCTTTTAGAAGGGGTGGATAACCGTGGGTTGTCTTGTCCCCCTTTTAAAAAAAAAGTAGACAAAAAAAACTTTTCAAAAAATTAAGTCAACTAACTGTAACTATATCTGGCTATTGTTTTCATATAGTTTGATGACTAAATAATTTTGTTTTATTATTTTGTACATATATTATATTTATAATGTTAACATAAACAGTACTATATCTTGCTATTGTTTTTATATAGTTTGATGGCTAAACAATTTTTGTTTTATTATTTTTTACATATATTATATTTATAATGTTAATATAAACAGTATCGATTATAATTACGAAATTCTATAAATCGATAATAAATTATATTGAGAAACTCTTCTCATCAATAGACAAGTCAAGTTAATTCCAAAAAGGCTAAATAGTCAAAATGATCCTTGATATTTACATAATCAATAGAAATTATTCCTGAGATTGAAAATCAATAGAAATGGTTATTGAGATTGTCCACCATCCATGATTTTGGTTATTTCGTTAAAAACTCTTTGGCCAATTTTCAAAGCTTCGTAGCTCATTCGTTTCTTAAACCAAATTCGACCCGTAATATATCAAATGAAGATAGGAAAGTGTAGAACAAGATTATACCTATTTGGAAGTCCAATGATTGTTGGAGATGGCAAGAAAATAGCCTGAAAGGAAAAATGGAAAACTCGCCGTAAACTGGATAAACTTTAAATGTTCATAACTTCTTTAATACTCAACAAAATCGAGTGATTAAAAAACGAAAATCATATTTCTCAGCGAGACGAAGATAATGGTTGCCATTTTCGAGCCTTTTTCTGGTCAAACCATGACGAGTTAGCTATCAAGAAAGGTACCATTCTCTTTGTCTCATTGAGAAGTATGATTTTAGTTGTTGAATCACTCAATTTCGTTGAGTATTGAAGAAGTTATGAACGTTTAAAATTTACTCAGTTTCCAGCGAGTTTTCCAGTTTTCCTGCAGACCAGTCACCTTTTAGGTTATTTTCCGGCCATATCCGACAACCATTGGCCTTCCAAATAGGTATAATCTTGTTCTACATTTTCCTATCTTTATTTTGATATATTATGGGTCGAATTTGGTTAAGAATCGATTGAGTTACGAAGCTTTGAAAATTGCCAAAGTGTTTTTAATGGAAAGACCAAAATCATTGATGGTGGACAACCTTAGTAACCATTTCTATTGATTTTCAATCTCAGAGACCATTTCTATTAACTATGCAAATCTCAGAGAGTATTTTGGCTATTTAGTCTTCCAAAAATACTTACGGGCTAACTTAACTCCAAAAAATAAAGGGGTGTGATATCCACACACCCTTTTTTACTTCTTACACACCCTTCTAATTTTCGGCCGTCGGATCGAATAAATTGAAGAAGATCAACAGACAAAAATTAACAAAAAGTGTGTAAAAAATAAAAAAGGATGTGTGGATATCACATCTCAAAATAAAACATGGGTGAGTTCATTATTACTCGATTTTTAGTGGGTCAAAATAAAAAGCAGTGTTACATAACCTTTCACCCTGCCCGTCGTCACTGCGTTTGAAG
The DNA here is from genome assembly GCF_041283825.1 of Pyrus communis. NCBI lineage: Eukaryota > Viridiplantae > Streptophyta > Magnoliopsida > Rosales > Rosaceae > Pyrus > Pyrus communis. The sequence goes on from NC_142572.1 coordinate 2,106,546, forward strand.
TGAGAAGCTTCAACAGTAGCAGAGAGCTAGGAAATGGAGGACATAGAGGATTTGTTGATTGGGAGCGGCGGCGGAGCTCCTCCTGGTTTTCGTCTGCCGATAAACACCGTGGGATTGAACCCAAAGAACAAACCCATTCCCAATGGCCGCAATACCACCGCCAAGCTATCTCAAATCCTAGACCCACTCGCTCCTCTCTCTCCCAAAGTCCCTGGCACTCAGGTCCCCCCCCCCCCTCTCTCTCTCCTCTCTCTCTCTCTGAAGATGGCTTTCTTCCTAACCTTGTTTTTTTCATTTGGCAGACTATATATATCAAAACATTTGGATGCTCACACAACCAGGTCCGTCTTTAGGGTTTCTTCTATTACCGTTCCAGTATTTTTCTGTAGTTAGTATTAACAATTACCAATTGTACTCTGCAATTTTAACTATATAGTATTAGTTTTAGCTTCATGTTCAATAATTAGGGGCCGAGTTTCGGTTTTTGTTAAGTTTGAGTTGTGGAGAATGGTTCATCAACCGTGTGGGTTTGGTAGCCGAATTGAAAGGTTTATGCGGTTCGTGGAAAGAATGATGGAATGAAAACAATATGTAAATGTAATACAAAAAAAATGGGTTGGGTTTAGGGTTTGTCCCATTGGAAGAGAAGACTGTTATGAGAATGCTACACTTTTATTCCCATCCTTTCTTTTATTTTATTTTTTATTTTTTATTTTTTTTTATGACAAGGGACAAGTTAAATTGTCTAGGTAAATGTGTACTTTGCCTTCAACATTTGACTAATCAGAAATCTGTCATTCCAACGGATGAGGCAAATTGTTAGGCGAATGTTATCCATTGGAGACGGTAAAAGGTGATGGTGCAAGGTACATATGGTTTGCCTTGCCCATTGCCTAGCCCCTTGGAGATGCTCATGGAATTGTCCCATTGGCTTCTGTTACGTGGTTGGTTTTCCAATGCAATGATGTAGATGTGCTCATCAAGTGCCACATGGGTTGGAAAACAAAAGTAGCCACATAGGTTGGGTATTTAAGCAGTTTCCATATGTTTATTGTGAAACGGAGTAACTGAATATATTGTTTCATCTATAAAAAGTGCTGGAAGGGGCTCAAAAGATTAGAGAACATCAAAATTTGAGGGAGTAATATTAGGTTAATTTCTTAGAATTAAATATATAGAAGTTAGTGGAATGTTAAGTGATCATTAGCGTTGGCCGGAAAGCCATTGGGTGGACAGACTACGTCCTATCGATAAATGGTCCACTTACGAAATGCATGACGTCAACTGGGGCTTCAGTAAAGAACTAGCAATGGCTGCATTGCTTTTATAGGTCTCAATGAAATAAAGGTGTATCCAATTAGATTTGCTGGTAGAGGTTTGTGTAGATCTGTACCTTCCATATCAGCTATTTGCTGATTATCCTCTCTTATCAACCTATTGCAAATGGATCTCTTGATATCAAGTTTTAGGTTGTCAGTGTGGGTACAAGTAGGATTTATATGGCGGTAAAGGCTATTTCTTTTGTTGGTTGGAGTGTTAAAGTCCTTTGTTCTATTACCTTGGATTTTGCATCCTTTCTGATGGTACTGATGGGCTACTTACCGTATTTTTCCATTTTATTTTCCCATCTATAAAAAGACAGTGGACTGACCATAATGTTATATTAGCATGAGATCTGGTCTTGTCACTGGAATTGTTTCCTAAATTTTCTATTCATTAGAGAATGCATTGAATTTCTCATTTTTGTTTTCGCCCCCTGCACTTTGTTGTTGTGGCAGAGTGACAGTGAATATATGGCTGGTCAACTTTCAGCTTTCGGGTATCCATTAAGTGACAATCCTGAGGAGGCAGACCTGTGGCTCATAAATACGTGAGGATTCTTTTATTTGTTTCATTTTTTTGGTAGATCTGGTCATGCGTTACCCCTGAAACCAATCTAGTAATTATATTTTAAAGTCAAAGTTAGGGAGTATTTAGTGCTTCAGTCCTTGGGACATTATTTTGGCACTTGCTAGAGTTTTATACGTATTTTATAATTTGTGGCATTGTAGTTTTTGAACTTTAGTAGACCTATTTTAAATGCTATTCCTATATTTAAGTCAACTATTCCGTATGTGTGCTTGCCTTGCTTATCTTTGAGTGCACATGTTTTAATACTGAAGTTCTCTCTTTGAAGTTGGCTTTTTTGTTTTGTTTACGATACTCTTTATAATTTGTCCATTTTTTTAACATCTATGTAAGCACATGCTTATGAGAGATGTCTTTTATTATCCGTTAACTCATAATTCTCCATGTATTGATTTTGTTACTTGATGTAGATGCACGGTCAAATCTCCAAGTCAGTCTGCCATGGACACTCTGATAGCAAAAGGTAAAGGTGCAAGAAAGCCCCTGGTGGTGGCTGGGTGTGTGCCACAAGGAAGTCGAGATCTAAAGGAGCTAGAAGGTGTCAGTATTGTAGGAGTCCAGCAAATTGATCGTGTGGTTGAAATCGTTGAAGAGACTTTGAAAGGTCATGAGGTGCGCCTTTTGAGCCGTAAGACACTGCCTGCACTTGACCTCCCTAAGGTGCGTTTCAGAGATTTGTACCATGGTGTTTGCATTTTATGTTGTCCCTTCTAAAATTTAGTTTTCTTTGATTGTTACCCATTCAAGCACTTTTTTTTGCTTTCTTCACTCCTGCCATCTGTTTCTGTTTCTACCTTATATTGTTAACTAGTCTAGAGATGGGGTATTTGAATGGAATTTTTTTCCACAGGTGAGGAAAAACAAGTTCGTTGAGATTCTTCCCATAAATGTTGGTTGTTTAGGTGCTTGCACTTACTGCAAGACAAAGCATGCTCGTGGTCATTTAGGAAGTTATACTGTTGATAGCCTTGTAAGTATCATGCCATTGGTTTTTCTTAAATATTATATCTGTTTCCAGTTTAATTAGAATTTTAGCACTGCAGGTGGGACGTGTAAAATCTGTGGTAGCTGATGGAGTTAAGGAAATATGGTTGAGCAGTGAAGATACTGGTGCTTATGGTAATTTTTTGTTATAATTCTATTGTCTTGATTGATTAGTGATTATAGTTGAGCTTGATTGATTAGTGATTGTGGAAGTACTTGTTTATCTGGAATACTAGATATATATTAGATAAGCATTGTTTTGTTTTTGTTTTTATTATTTTCCTGAACATTCTCATGATTGGCTGTAGAAAAGAAAACATCTTTTTATTTGGATTATTATTTTCTTAATGTTATATTATTATTTTTTAAAAAATTCGTTATATTTTTTTCCTTATTTCTCTTTTTTTAGGACTACCTATGCCACCCAAATATTATCCAAAACTCTCATATAAATAGGCACTTAAGTAGATGTTTGAAATTGATTAATTTGATTGCTTGATTAAACTTGGTTATGTGAGTTAAAATAGTTTGTGACTATTATATTTTTATATGTATAAAATATGTATTAAAAAATTAGGTCTCGTGAGGCTTCGCCTCATGCCTTAAGGCTTTCGCCTAGGCGGGGCTATCCATCAAACGCCTTGCCCACGCCTTAGCCTTTTAAAACATTGATCCGGGGAGACTTTGTCTCCGTTTTGGAGGTACTTGGTTTGAGTGATTTATACATCCATGTGAAGAATTCTTGCAAGCATGATGGATTGACCCAACTATGTAAACATTGAATTTTTATTTATATACTTAATTAGTTTGTAAGAATTTTTATAATTTCTTTTAACTTGTCTTTCTGCAGTGTAAGAATTTGTAAGGTAATCTCCAAATAATCACTATAAATCTTCGGGTTTTATATCTCAAAACTGCAATGTTGATCTGGTTGGTTGAGATCTATGTTAAACATGTAAAGTATATTTGAACAGAAAAATAGAGTAAATAATAAGTATACCATAGTCATGTGCGTTGACATCTTCACAGTTTTAGTATATTGTTTGTTGGATGTTGGAGGAGAAATCATTTCTGGCAGGACACACCAAAAAAGTATTACTTAAAGAAAAAAGAAGTCAAAATGTTGTTTAAGCCATTGTTTAGTTTATTAATAATCGGTTCCTTGATGTTTACAGGTCGTGACATTGGGGTCAATCTACCAATTTTATTGAATGCAATTGTCGCAGAACTCCCCCCTAGTGCAAGCACAATGTTACGGATAGGGATGACGAATCCTCCATTCATTCTGGAGCACTTGAAGGAAATAGCAGAGGTTTTGCGTCATCCATGTGTATACTCATTTCTACATGTACCAGTCCAATCTGGAAGTGATACAGTCTTGACTGTAAGTCCTAATTTTTTTTCTTCTCTCTTTCTTCATGGATTGGTCCATTTTCTTATAGCTAAGTTTGATGTATCCTTTACTTTATCTTCCTTCGGATTTAACATTTAACAAATGTACAAACCTAGACTTCCGATTACATTATGGTTGCTTTATTCAAATAACTATGCTTATTCATTCAGGCAATGAATCGGGAATATACTGTAAGTGAGTTCAAGACTGTGGTAGATACCCTAACTGAGCTTGTGCCAGGGATGCAGATTGCGACTGATATAATATGTGGATTTCCTGGTCAGTGAGTAGCTTGATTCTGATGTCGTGGCTCCTGTTTGTTTTTGTTTTTCACAAAGATCAAATGTTTTATGCCCACATTCTTTGTTGATCAATTATTGATGTAACATATCTCTAAATTTCAATTTAAGATTGTGACTCGGTGGCACTCCAAAAGCAAATTCAAAAAGCAAGATAAAGCACTAAGATTAAGTTGGAAATGTTGAGGGATAAACTTAGCATGAAAGGGATATAAATGATTTCTGGTGGTAAACTTAGTGATTGTTTACTTCCCAATGCTTCCCCTACTTGGTTAATTTGAAGGAATTGCTTCCCCTGTTCTTCCTTATTTCTTGCCTTTATTAAAGGAAATTAAGGTGGTTTAACATTATAGATAATAACGGCAAGTTTGTAAAGTTTTAAAAAACATGTTTGATAATATTTGGTTGCTAATAACCTAATCAGCGAGTAATCAGTATACTCTCAGCTGCTAAATTTAGCTTGCCAAGAACAGCGTTAACAATAACATATTCTTCGTATCTCTATATTTTGAGATATGGTGGGTAATTTGGGGGATTTGATTACTTTATTCTCTGCATTGAGCAATCCAGAGAACATTACAGGAGGAGTTTACACTTATTTCCTGGCTTCTCAGGTGAAACGGATGAAGACTTTACTCAAACTCTTAGCCTTATTAAAGAGTACAAGTTCTCTCAAGTTCATATTTCGCAGTTTTATCCTAGACCAGGTATGATAATTTCTGGTCAAGTTACTTTGGGATGCCGTAAAGGGCATCGTATGCATATACACAATGGTTAAAGTATGGCATCAACATTTTTCATTGTCCATATATGAGAAGTTGATATAATATGAATTTACAATAAAGTTTATTGTTTTTAGACCATGTGACATTATGCATCCCCTGCTCAGTTTGATAAGCAAGAAAAAGTATACATGGATTTGATTTGAAGAATATTTTATAAAATTACGGACGGATGAGTATAATGTGATATTACTAAATTCCTGGCTACTACTGTTGTAGAAATTAGTTTCTTCAAAATTTGGAGTGCTTTATCACTTTTTGGCAAATAGTCACTAATGTTGGACAAACCGGACAAAAATTGCTCTGTGCCCAAATGTATGCAGGACCAGATATAGAGAAGATAGGAATAAAGAAAAAAGAATAAAACAATGGGAAGAAAGGAGAAGATAGGGGGCAGAGAACAATGGGGAAAAAGGAGGAGAGCGGGCAGAGAGCTAGAAGAGATGAGATAGAGAAACAGAGGGAGGGAAAATTTGGGTAAACCCAGTCTTTATTGCCAATCTATATGCCATCGCTAAAACCTAAGACAGCCTAATATACAGATAATCCTGCCTGTATGATAAGCTAGCTACAAATTTTTAATAGAAACATATTATTAGTTGGGTTGTCAAGGGATTGTTTATCCTTTCTCTGTGAAAGTTACAAATTGTTTTGGAAGGGCAAGAAGTCCAAAGCAATATGGCAATGGTGGTGTTACGGTGGAAAGTTTGTTTTTAGTCGGCTCTTTGGGGATCTGTCTCCATTGAGTTCAGAGCTTCTTCTTTCTCGAAATGTGGTGAGATTGGTAGGCAGCTTCATGTTAATTTGCTTGTGGGAGGGATTTAGTTCTCCCTAGTTTGTTTTTCTTTATGCTGTCCCGTTTCCTCTTTTTGATGTTGTTTGGTCTTCTTGACCACCAGTTTTCCCTTCTGATTGTTCATTTTCTAATGTATAATTGTCTCCTTAGTACATATTAAAAATAAATACAGATTTTCCTATAGATTTGTTTTAACCACTTGATGGCGTCGTTAAATTTCCATAACATTTACATACCAAAACTGGTGTACTTCGGTTTTGGAACAAAAATCTTTCTAACAGAAAGTGAGGATGATAAGTTAGGTGGTGCACTATATTACAGAAATCAATGAGTTAATACATAGATTTGTAATTGGCTTTTGTGATCTTGTTTGTAAATTTAGGAACACCTGCTGCAAGGATGAAAAAGGTCCCCAGTACTGTAGTGAAGAAAAGGAGTCGTGAATTGACTTCTGCTTTTGAAGCTTTCGCACCATATGTTGGGATGGAGGGCAGGGTGGAAAGAATATGGATAACTGATATTGCGACTGATGGAACTCACTTGGTAAGTTTATGTGCTCTTTGTTTGTAACATTGTAGTTTGTACAAGTTGTCTCTTCCTAGGGTATTATATATATCATGTCAGTTAATGTTGTGCTGGGGATAAACGGCTGGCTTCTTTTGTATTGTCTATGGAATAAAACATGATATTCAAGCAGGTATCTGGAGTAATTCTACGCTTTGCTTTGAATTAGTCTCACTTTGCCCCCTGAAATTCAAAATGTCACTTAACTCCCCAAATGTCAACTTCCCGTGTCACTTTGCCCCATTCCATCAACTCTCTCATATGTGCTTTAGATTATGTAGCAATAAAATGGCAATCTCATCAGCATTAAGTGGGCCCCACTCATTCCACATCAGAGGACTTAATGGATTTCTTGCAGAGTTGACAAAGAAATGGGGCAAAGTGAGACACGAAGTTGACGTTTTGGGGGATAAGATGACACATTTTGAGTTTCAGAGGGCAAAGTGACACAGACATTGTGCTTATGTTTAAGGGTGTTTAGCAATAATTAAGCCTTTTGTTTAATGATAAACTTGAGTTATTACTTAATTGCATGCATAATTGAAGAAACTAAAAATTCAGTTTAATGTTTAATAATAAAGGTATTGATCTTTGGATCTACATTTCATTACAATTGAGTTGAACAAACATTTGTTTGTTTGTTTATATTTTCTCGAAGTGCAAGGATGACTTACAATTTGCAGTCTTATGTCTCTCGATGATATAACTCATACTGTTATGTATTGACGCAGTGTTTATTATTTCAATTTTGTTGCCATTTATCTTTTGGTCTATAACACCATGATGGCCATTGTTAGCCAAAGAGTTTTGGGGTTTAGGACAATTATTCAATCGTGGATGGAACTGAAGTGATGTTTACAATTTATGTTCTTTATTTGCCCTAGGTTGGCCATACAAAGGGATACGTGCAGGTTCTTGTAGCCGCTCCAGAAAGTATGTTGGGGACTTCAGCAATTGTGAAGATAACATCGGTGGGAAGGTGGTCGGTTTTTGGAGAAGTGATTGAGACCATCCCTCACATAAACGATAAATCCGCCTCAACAAATGAAAACCGTAGTCAGGAGAAATGTTTCCCTGGTGCCAACAGTTGTGAGACTTGCGCGTGTTCAACTTCGCCAGAAACTTGTGCCTGTGGACCAGAAAGCTGTGGAGGACAGGCTACCTCGGAAGAATGTGCTGTAACAAAGAACGCCGTTCCGCTGGAACACTGGAACAGTAGAAATCCGATTGGATGGTTACCGAGGAAGCGAAAGAACCATGTTGAGAAACAGGTGGAGGATGAAATTGGCTTGCGATCCCAGAACAAGCAAGAGCAAGCCCAAGGATGTTTGAGTGATTGGGGTTTTGTCGATAGGGCTCTTCTAGGCGGGATGCTCATGAGCTTCGTGACAATTGTAGCGCTACTAGTACATCTTGGCTTTAGGGTTATGTCGTCTAATTAGAGAAATTTAGTTGTACTAATCCATTTTTTGGCGAGATTTTCATGGAAAAAAAATGCCATATGAGCTTGCCTGTATCTTCAAGGATAGATTATTTTTGGAGTGATGTTAATGTTGGATATAGCGTGTTGTTGGATGGAAGAAGTTAAAACATAACGGCTATAAGTCATCATGCTTTTCTCTCAAGTGCTTTTCTTCGCTTGTAATTAAATCTGGAGCTACTTTTTATTGATTGAACCTGATTAGGGATGACCAGTATTACTCGAATTGGCTTTTACTTTATAGTATGGAAACAGCAGTCTGGAAGGTAGCGATAAACAACCTGTTTGAATATGCTTTTGAAACAATTAAAAGCGTTTTCAGATTTTACCAAAAGCGTTTTTGATCACCAAAGCGCTTCTGATCATGTTTGCCAAATATAAAGTGCTTTTGAGTGCAAAAGAGCAATTGAAGTGTTTTTTGGTAGAAACACATGTTGTGCGCTTCTTTCGTGAAACACTTTTAAGTGCTTTTCTAGAAAAGCACTTGCATATTTATTAAAATTTCAATGTACATATTCAAGAATTGATCGAGAAAAAAGCACATTGTGGCATCGTCTTTCCAGCTATTATTTGGTTGGGTTCTTTACTAAACAACCTTTTCTTCACAAGAATTAGGCGAATATACAAAGAATCCAGATAATTAACTGCAGGTAATAGCTTCAGTTTCATAGTAGCATATCTGACTTGGATGGCAATCTCTTGAAGAAATTAACTGGTGCAGAATGCATCTTGTTCCTGAACCGTGGATGCCGAAGAAGGTAGACACCGAACAGCACTGCCACAAGCCCGAACGGAGTAACGTATATCAACATGGCCCAGATCAACGCGAAGATGATGAAGATTGCCGTTGCTCTCGGATCCCTCCAACTTAGTAATGCTTGTGCTCTTTCCGCTTGGGTTGCCAAATCTCCAACCACCATCTGCACCCTGCCCGCCACGCTACGCAACCTGTCGTACCTCATCCTCACAATGTCCGGGGGTCGACTCGTGGGGAAGCTGTCAAATTCCTCGTCCAACTCATCCGAGTGGGCAGACTCTGCATGCGAAAGCCGAGCATCCATGTGAGGTGGGTGCCTTGGCCTGAACCTGTAGTTCCACATGCCAATGACGAAGAGGTAGAGGAAAATTGTGGGCAATATTAGTTCTGGGTAGCAAACTAATATCACAAACAAGATATGGACGAGGCAGGTTGTGATCGGGTTTCGCCAGTTGCAAATGTCATTAAACCATCTGCAGACAGTCATGACCCAGCTAAGAACCGACATTATGCGCTGGAAGTTGGCTTTGCTTCTCCTCATACTAAACATATGGTAGTCTATGTCTAACATGTACTCGACAATCTCCCGCCTGAGCGGTGGCTCTGAACGGGCTAGCCTCATTGCTACAATCTGCATTGCTTGGTGGCGGAGCCAATCAACGTGCCTAATAGGTATAGGTTGGACATAATGCATCTTTGGAAGCAATGGTCTTCCATATTGAGCTAACATGTTAACCCAAGCAAAGCAAGTGAACCTCAATGCTAACTGAAGTTCCCCGTGCTTTTTTAAACCCGAGGGTGTGAGCATCAGCAGGGGATAGAAATGCGTATAAACTCGATCAGTTCCTAAAGTCGATAATCGAATTCTCACCTTCCCAATCCTTTTATCTCTCGAGTCTTCCCTGCTTCCGTTGATATGGCAATTGTCGAAAACACCAATGGTGATTACAGTATATGGATCATAAACTTCCCAAGTATACTGCTCATTCCAGCGAGGAGTCAGAGTGTCCAGAAGCGTTCTGGTTCGTACCCACTTGTTTCCGTACTTGGCCACGCAGTATGCATCAGTAGTCCTACCCTCATTTCCCTTCAAAGGTGGAAATTTTCTGGCACTCAGGATCCCAAGCTCAAGAATTCCAATGCCTGATTTCCTCAGGTGCCTGGACGACGGCTGAAAATCGCTGCTAAAGTGTGTGGACTCATCAAGAACATGGTAACCCACGTCTAAACAGATGCGCAGATGAATCTTACTTGAGAACTTCTCCTTCTGCTTTTCAGTTTCCTCTTCAGCAGCTGCTGAAGGCTTGTGGAGATTGAACCATATCGGCTCGGGGAGCTTATGAGTGTCAATTCTCTGCGGAAGGTCTTTAACCGAAAGAATCACCCTCCCTAATATCTCATCCTTTCCAGGACCAACCCTGTCCTCAACTGATATAACTAAGATATCTTCGAAAGGCTCGGAGGCCACGAGCATGAGGTCATCATTCCAAACGGGGTTAATAGTACGCACTTGGGAAGGCTTTGAGACCCTCAGCTGGTTCCCAAGCTGCACCTTGACATATGTATCCAAAGGGCGGTTTCTATCCCAAGGAACAAGATCCTGAGCTTGCAGAATTTGAACTCGAAGGTAATATAACTTGGGGGAGAAGTAAACCTTTGATCGAGTGGTGGCGAGATTGACGTGCCTAATGTCGTGTGCATCGGAATGCCAAGCATCGGGAAAGGACTCATCGGCCTGAGTCCCCATCCAAACAGCAAGCATAAGCTCCCCTCTGACCTTGTTCCCGTGCATGTCCTGCAACATGTACCACTGAGGAGCCAAAGGGCTGTCAGGCGGCAGGCAAAGGGGGACTTCGCTGAGATCGAAATGTAGCCTCCCCACGAAATCATCCTTGGTAAAATCCTTGTCCTTGACAGTGACTTCAAGCAAATTGGATTGCACGCTCTCTTTCGAGAAGGCGAAAACCTGGTGCCACACAGGGTTCTGGTCCTTGTTCAAATGCTTGGTCACCCCTTTGTAGTTGCCAAGCTTCACCTCCACATAAGGATCAAGGCTTCCTGTAACATCCATGGTTGGAAGATCTCTTGCCTTCACCACACTCACGTACAAGTAATGCATCTGCTCAACCAGATCGTATGTGCTCGAGGTCTTGTCCCCTCCAAACCCTCTGTACCGCCGCGCCGCCAATGGTGGACTTGTCTCCACCAGGGAAAATTCCGGGTTCTGCTGCGGAGTCTGCTGCATGTGCACAACCGTGGCAGGACCCGCCCGAGCGAAATCCGTCCTTGTTTCAACGGTGGATGCCTTCATTGGAGGAGGAGGAGGATAAGAACCACCGCCGCCGCCGCCGCCACCACCCATCCCAGTGCCTATGGAGTGAAAAGTTCTCACTTCTTTTTCCTTCTTCTTGATCTTCTCTCCCCCAAAATGGTGGTGATGAATCTCCTCATCGATCCTCTTAGTATTCATTTCCTGCAGCGGAGGAGGATGAGCGGCACCACCAGTACTAGTAGTAACAAATCCATCATTTAGTGTAGGTGGTGGTGGTGCTGGTGTTGGAGCAAAGTCGCCATTGCTGATGTAATCTTGAACAGCGTAGATTCTGAGGGCAATATCGCCTTTGACATGAGAGAAGACACCGCGCTTATCGAGCGGGTACCGTTGGATGGTGGCCTGAGACTCGGAGAAAGGGACGGAGACGCCGGAGATTCTGACTCGGCCGAGGAAGTTCTTATGGTGTCCAGTTTGTCTGTCATTGTAAACGACAACGTCGAAGGTCTTGTGGGGGAGGTGAGAACGGTCGTTGATGTTGAAGACGAGCTTCTCGTTCCAGTAAGGATTGAGGTCTTTTGGCTTGGTCTGAGTCCGCTGCCGCTCCCCTTCAAGGTCTACCTCCACGAAGGGACTCGCAAAACCGTCGCCGTCTTTCGGCATCAGGTCGCTTGCGTCGTGAACTTCCACTACAAGTTTAGTATTGGCCATGGCTAGCTCGGCGGAGTTGAGAGAGCTCAGAGCTCAGAGAATATTGTCTGGTGAAATGGAAGGGTAGCTAGAAGGAGTGGGAGTGAAGAAGAAGAAGACAGAAGTGGTGGGGGAGAGGAAGAGTTGGCGGTGGTGCTGGAGATGAGGTAAGAGACAAACATTAGAAAGAATGACAAGTCGATTGTCTTGGGTCGTCAAAACTTTACTTGCAATTCCTTACATGTAGAGTTTAATATTTTTTTTTTGTGTTAATACGTGTATAATATCGTTTGTAGTAAAAAAATATTTCTTCAACTCAATACGTAAAAGAATGTAAATGTGTTTTTTCGTGCATGATATCATTTTTCCTAAAAATGTTTTCTTTTGCAACTCAATGCGTTTAAAATGTAAATATTTTTTTTGATGTAAATTTGTGTATAATATCGTTACATTAAAAAATTATTAAAAAGAGAAGTCAGGTGGCTCTTTTAAAAGTGAATCTCTCATATTATATTTTTTACATAATATTTTAAAAAAAAACATTAAATTGTTAAGCGACGTAATATTGTCTTTTTGTTTGGGGGGGGGAGAGAGAGAGAGAGGTGAATATTTAAAAAAAAAAACATTAAATTGTTAAGCCACGTAATATTGCCTTTTTGTTTTGGGGGGGGGGGGGGGGGGGGGAGAGAGTGGTGGGTTTGGTTTGATAGGGAAAGATTTTCTGCTGGTGGTGGTGACCGGTGGGAACGTTTGTGCATTTTAGGAAATTAGGAGAGAGATTGTATATTCATGCAAAGAAAAGTAGTCTTTACTTGTCATAACTCTCTTGTTTTTTTTTTTTTTTGGTAAACCATAACTCTCTTGTTTGGCAAAAGTTGTCGACATGAATCTGGACCATATATTTTGATAACAATATCAACTTGATTCATAATTCTAATTCAAAGTCTCAAAATATATATCATATTTTTTTTATGAGTAATTTTAGCATGTATCCAGAACATTAGTGTCACATTCCGGTTCGGGTTCCCATCACATTCCGGCCTCGACTCTATTGTAGCACGATATTATCCGCTTTGGGTCCCGACCACGCTCTCACGATTTTGTTTCTGGGAATTCACACAAGAACTTTCTAGTGTGTCACCCATCCTGGGAATGCTCTCGCACGAACTCGCTTAACTTCGGAGTTTCTACGGAACCCGAAGCCAGTGAGCTTCCAAAAGGCATCGTGCTAGGTAGAGATGAGAATAAACATAAAAGGCTTACATGATCTACTCCCCTGAGCGATGTAGGATGTTACAATCCATCCCCCTTAGGGGCCCGACGTCCTCGTCGACACACATCCGGCCAGGAATTGGCTCTGATACCAAATTCACAGAAATGAAGATCTCAAAGAAAGGAACAACTTTCGTACCTGCCACGAAGTTCAAAAGTGGACGGAAGATAGTCAATTTTGCCTACAAAGCCATCTAGTGGGATGTTACAATTAGTCGGTAGATTATGTATTATAATATAAGTGAGAGCATATATATTGTTCAGTGTCTAACCAATTATATCATAACACGTAATGTATCAACTCGTGTTCCAAATACATTGAAATATCTCCCCTCTTTTATGAAATTAGGAGAGAGATTGTCTAATCATACAAAGAAAATTAGTCTTTACTTGTCATGACTCTCTTGTTTGGCAAAGGCTGTCGACATGAATCTTGACCATACATTTTGATAGCAATATCAACTTGATCCATAATTTCTAATTCCAAGTCACAATTGTCAATATAAACCATATTTTCTTTATGAGTAGCATGCAATATTAGTCGGTAGATTATGTATTATAATATAAGTGAGAGTATATATATTGTTCAATGTCTTACCAATTATATTATAATACGGAATAGTGTTTCAAATACATTGAAATATCTTCCTTTGTTTTAAACCATATGTAGGAATAGAATATTTAAGTTGATTAGAATATTTAAGTCCATTTCCTTGTTCATGTGTACATAACATATTTAGTGATAGATATTTTGGCACTTGTCATGGATGTATGAAATGGGTGTATTCCACTACTCATATAGGCTCCATGTAGATGTAGATCCCGCTGCTACTTTTGAGTGAGAGATGGACTTAAGGCAATGGTGGGGTTTGATGGAGACAGCGCTTAGGAGGACAGAAGAAATGCAAAAAGGTTTTTTTTAGTTAAAATGATCTTTTAAATTGTTATAATTTTTTATTTTTATTTTTGGGATTTATAATCGATAGATGTGATTTTTAAAATTGTCTACTGTTAATCATTTTGGTTCTTTTATGAAAAATTTTCATTATTAAAAAAACCATAAGTTCAAGTGAAGAGGTTCATTTGACATAAATACCCTTAATTTATGGAAGAGTTTTTACATAATAATCAAAATAATTGATGGTAAACAATTTTAGTGACTACTTCTATTGATTTTGAATCTCAAATATCAAAATGAGGAGTTGTGATAATTTAAATAATCTTTTGACTAAAAAGCCAATGCAAAAATAATTGTTAGTGAAAGCCATGGAAACATACACACTTTTGCCAAAAGCAATATACCCTTTTTACTTATTGGGATCTCCCCGTGTCAAGGAATTAGGCAGATCCATTATTTTTGATTAATTTCTTTTATCTGTGATTGTTGCGAAGTCTTGTGGCCTCAAAGGCCAGCAGCATCATAACTTCCCTTTTGATTAGAAAAAGTAGAATTTATACTATAGGAAAGAAATCATGCTACAAAAAAATGGTTTCCAGCACAATTCAAATTACAAAAATCTCAATGCTAAGTTGATCTTGCTTTAGAAGGACGTATGTCATTTAGGGATGAACAATGATTATGTCGCATGGGTAATTGCAATTATTTACTTAGAAGCCGTTTATGTTCATACCTCAACAACCATTTACTCATTGTGTAATTGCCTAAATAGTTATATCTATTTCCATAACCATTTAACTGTAATCATTTACCCCTTTACCTCTTTTTAAACCCGTTTACCCTTTTTTTTTTCTAAATTTTTTTTTACCCATTTACCCTTTTTTCCACCTATTCACATGTATTTTTTTTTAACATCTTGAAAATTTAAAAAGACAAATTTGTCATAGATTTTTTTTTTTGACAATTAAATGCCGTTATAGGTATATTTAGCATGCATTTTCGTATTTTAATCTTTTAAATCCTCATACAATTCTAATAATTGAGTTTATTTTTTAATTGTTACCAATAAAGATAATATAATATATTTGCTAAGAATTGATTTGCTACTAACAAAATAGCTCTCACGTGAGCAATGTGACATCCCACATCGCCCAGGGGAGTGATCCTTAAATGTATATTCACATCCCTACCTAGCACGAGGCCTTTTGGGAGCTCACTGGCTTCGGGTTTCGTAGGAACTCCGAAGTTAAGCGAGAAGGGGGCTAGAGCAATCCCATGATGGGTGACCCACTGGGAAGTTGCTCGTGAGTTCCCAAAAACAAAACCGTGAGGGAATGGTAAGCCCAAAGCGGACAATATCGTGCTACGGTGGTGGAGCGGGCCCGGGAAGTGATCCGCCCCGGGTCGGGATGTGACAAATTGGTATCAGAGCCAATCCCTGGCCGGAAATGTGCCGACGAGGACGTCGGGCCCCTAAGGGGGGTGGATTGTGACATCCCACATCGCCCAGGGGAGTGATCCTTAAATGTATATTCACATCCCTACCTAGCACGAGGCCTTTTGGGAGCTCACTGGCTTCGAGTTCCGTAGGAACTCCGAAGTTAAGCGAGAAGGGGGCTAGAGCAATCCTATGATGGGTGACCCACTGGGAAGTTGCTCGTGAGTTCCCAAAAACAAAACCGTGAGGGAATGGTAAGCCCAAAGCGGACAATATCGTGCTACGGTGGTGGAGCGGGCCCGGGAAGTGATCCGCCCCGGGTCGGGATGTGACAAGCAAGCATATTGGAAAGAAAATTCATGTATTTTTGACATATTTTTTTGCTATAACCAAGCTGCTCTTCAATCATATGATCCATATAATTGTGAGTTTATGTCAAGAACTGATTGATAACAGTTAAAAATATTAACAACTGATTGTTGGATAACTAATTAAAGATGTTTTTTAATCTAAATTTATTGTTAAAGAACTAATTAAAGATATTGTTAGAGAATTAACAGTTAAAAATATCAAGAACTGACTGTTAGCGAATGTTCCTACATTTACGAACGATATATATATATATATATATATATATTTTTTTTATTTTTTTATTTTACATATATTAAAATAAATGGATAAAAAATACTACGGTTATATTTATCTATTATAACTGTAGATAATATCTATAAATATCCATTTAAATTTCACGAGTAAACGATTATATCCTAACTGTTTATTTGTCTAAACGATTACTTATAACCGTAAGCTTTAGCTTTAAATGGATGAGTAATCGTGTTTACCCATATCTATGAGTATTTTGTTCATTCCTAATGCCACTAAACCACACAAAAGGTGACTGAGCATTTTCACAACTTCTCTAAAATGATATTTTTATCATTTATTTGTATTATCATTTGTATATTTTATTTAATAAATATAATATTTACAGATTATAATAAATTTTATTTTTATTAAAGAGATAATACAAATAACACTTAGAACTAGTTGATCGAGCCCAAATGTTTGAATTACGCATTAGATATATGCGTATGTTTATTATTTTATTTTATTTTTATGGAGGATGCATGTTTCAATTGTGATATGTACGAGGGAGTCTGTGTTTTCACTGGCATAAGACTTTGGTGTCAGTAAAATACAATACAATTTCAATTTGGTCATGTGCTCATATCAGGTTGTTGGAGAAAAGAAAACGTCACAACTGGTGGTTTGACAGTGGCTTCCTAATTAGATATTTGCTTTGTAATAAATGAAGCATAACGTTAAGGTCATCCAGAAGGTCAAAGGTTCAAAATTAAAAAAATAGCTTGATTTGTTTCAGAAATTATAATTTATAGAGTTCATAAAGATATTATTTGGTCAAATGGACATTCGGAGGCCAAATATATCCTCTCTTACCACTTTTTGGAGGTTAGCTATTTAGAATAATTGATTCAAATAGCACAATTAGGGTGCATTTGTTGCACTGGACTATCTCGGACTGGACTAGCTTTAGGGACTAAGCTGGACTGACTTAGACTAGACTAAACTGGACTAGCTTAGTGAAGCGTTTGGTGCAGTATCGGACTAAACTACAGACTAATTATTTTTTATTATTATTTATTTACTTTTGCGTTCAAAAACAACAAAACAACAAATATTAAAGTATTATTTGTAGTTATTTAACTTCTAAAAACCTAATTAATGTTTCATGTGCTGCCTTTACTTTTATTTTAGAAGAACAACCTTTATTTTTTGAAGAACAGACCGATATTTCCAAAGCAAATCCTCTATGCTTCTTCATTCCTCTCCACCTCCTGCCTCGTGCCTTTTCACTTCCTCTCACAAAATCGGTTGCAAATCTAAAAGTCAAAACACATAGCAAGAAAGAGATTGAAGGAGGCAAGGTGCATGTGTGATTGGCTCGAAGGTAGAAGATGAGGGTTGGATTTGGTTTGGGTTTTCTGGGTGAAATTTTCAAGCTCATCCCACTGCAAATTCTTTTTTGGTGTTCTGGGTTATCTGGATTTGAATTTTGGGAGTTGGATCTGGTTCTGAAAAGGGAACCTTGGGAAATTTTGTTGCTTTTTTGTTTCGGATTTGGCAGGATCTGGGTTTGAAATGGGTTGTGGGACGCGAGGAAGAGGTAGATGGGAGGACGAAGCGGGTAGGAGTGAAGCAGGAAGTCACTCTTTCACGATTTTCTCTGGGCTTACGAGTCCGTCTGAAATTGGGGATCCTCGTTAAGACCTCGTAAGGAGGTGTATAATCCGAGCGAGTCCCACCTAAGGTCATTAAACCTAATCCTGCAGCAGACCAAACAAGGGACTATAGTCCAGTCCAATCTAGTCCTCCTTAATCCTGTCAAACAAACGGGCCCTTAGATTTTAAAATATTCAACAGTAATTTAATTAATTAACTAATAATTTTTTTGGAAAAAAAATTAACTAATAAATATAAGTATAAACTTAAAACTAATAAATTATTAGATGTTATATTTAATCCTTTCAGTTAAAGATGGTATATGAGTATCTGATATTATTTATATATAAATAATTTTTTATAGAACCATAATTCCGGACGAGAAAGGTAAGAAGATTTTATATACAAAGAGAGGGCGGTCTTATTTTTTATTTTTCTGTTAAACTGTGTTTGAGAGGAGGAGGCAGGGTGCGACTGCTCTATATCCCATGCTTGGGATTAGTTTTTCGCGCGAACACATATACAAGCGTTTCCAATCTCCTTAACCAGAAAATTCAGTCTATTTGTCATTCTTCCATGTTAAGCTTCTTACTAGTACAACAATCACTTTCTACATCTTACTTTGTTATAGAACCAAATATCCTCTAAAAATAAAAATGTGAAATAGCCATAAGTAAATTGTATGTCTGTAACATTACCTGTTCAATCTGCATCAGTATACCCGTCTATACTATGTGATCATTCTTTGAAAACATTATTCCTCTTCTCGGTGCAAACTTTGAATATCTAAAAATTCGAATAATTGCATTAATTTATGTGATTAAAATTAGACCCACATGTGTTGGTGGGTCCTGTTCATTAGAGAGATGGTGTATATATATGGTAAGTGTATCATTACTCTTTGTATCTAATTTTAGTTGAAATTTGATTAGCAAAAACGATACTCTTACTAATTTTTCATACTACATTTGTATCGTTCCGGTAATAAAGATAAGGCCCACATGTATTAGTAGGCTTTACTTCTATTAAAGAGATTATACAAATTTAATATGAAAACTGTGGTAAATTATATTATAAATTTATATAGTCATTGTGCGAAACTATTTGCTGCACAAATTTAGTGTAGCACGGCCCTTGAATAAACTGTCTCGTCTAAGAAAATAGGCACCCATTATAAACACAAGATAGGAACACAGGGAAAGAAGTAAAGCCATGCCAATAGCTGAAGCATTGTCCCATTGACACACAGCATCCGCTGTGGCCATGCAGGTGAACACATGTCACTCACTCAGCCGCAACGCATGTCAAGCCGCCAAGCACCACGTCGCAGATCAACAACGGGTACCAATTTCGTACACACCCCCCCATCCTTCACCCCCAAAACAAATTTTTAATTGTTATAGTATATCATGTGTTTTTATGTAAGTAGTGAAATTTTTTATTTTTTAAGTTATTAACTTTTTGACACACATATCCTACTCTTTATCTAATGACACATGGTATATCATCCCCTCCCTTATGACGGTCACATTGCAAAATCTCTCCACCCCCACCGTTGTTTCGAAACACTGAGCAAACAAAGAAAACCCTCTCGAAATTGTTTGTGATCTTCAAAGCAAGAAATCATCGAATTATTCGTATTTATACCAAAAGATCAAATAACCCGGAAAATGATGAACTTTGTGGCTCTGTTCCTTGTTGTGAGTTCACTGTTCAACGCTGGCGTGTGGCCTCCATCTGCAAGCCCACTAAATGGTCAGACTCAACAGCAGAAGCAGAGGCAAGATGATCAATAGCAGCAGCATGCTAGGGATCAGGAAATCATTGTGAAAAATGGGCACAAGGTGGTTGTCGTGGAGTACGACGAGCACGGCCTGTAACAATTCCATGTGGACTTAACTAGTTAGGATAAAAGAGAAGTAATAGGTTGGTAATACAAATCAAATAGAGTTTAAATACGTGTAAAGCTACATCCTAAAATTGAGGAATACACTTCCAACGTGCATTTGAAAATAAGCACTAATCACAGCTGCTCCATACATGGTTGGATTGGGTGCAACGGGTGAATAACCAACCCTCCACGAAGCCACGCCTGGGCTTTTTGGGCCTATCCACCAGAGGACGTTTATCCGACCTACCTGCAATTCTAGGCACATGAAGATCATGAGGAGGTGATGCGACGCAGCGGGGCGGTGGAATGTCAGAAGGTGGAGAAGCCATCGTAGGAGAATAATTCGAGTCGGAATCCGTGTCCGATTGCCCTGGCTCCTCTCCTTATTCTCTTTCGTCCTCTTCCTCTGAGCTCTTCGTTCGGGAGTCGGTCATAAGTACGGGAGACTCTGCGTTGAACTGAATATCAAGGTCGAGAGCGAAGATAGATTTAAGCAGAGGGTCTGGGGGCAACGACCAGTCGACCAAACAATACGGGAGTAAATGATGGAATTGCGAAGAGAGGTGGTTTGAGTAAGGGTGTTAGCAACTTCTTTAGAGTTCCATATCTTCCTCGTCACAAACCTCTTTAGCCAACATTTTCGGTCTTTGGAGAGTATCTGTTCAGGACCATCCGATAAAGCTGCGAAAGAAGCTCATGGTAAGTAATGTTTGCATATTTATGGAAAAACTAATAACAATGGTAAATTTATATACTAGGTTTAGGACCAAAAGTAGAAGGCATAGGTAGTTGAGACAACTCGGGAGCCTTCAAGTTCCCCGAAATTAGAAGTGGGCGGTTCTTCCAATCCCTAGCTCTTAAGGGGGCCAATGACAAGAATTTCTTGCGATGTCTAGGTTTAAAATTAAAGAAGCTAGTTTCACCCTTAATGGTAGTCATGTCGAAGAGATAGAGGAAATCTCTAAAACCTAAGGATACACCTAGCTTCAGACCCAATGTTAGAAGGTTGACATAATCAAGTAAGAGTTTGGGTTCAGTTGCATAGGGTGGGTGCTTGTGAAGAATAAGATGAGATGAATCATGGGGTGGAGCGGGAAACTAATGGCCCCTAGGTCGTCTGGAGACAAAATGGTAAACCCAGCTGGGATACCGGAGCCCAAATGCATGTCGGCTCCGGCAGAAAGTGGGCTGAGGTGCACGTTATCTAGGACATGACCTTGGTCACGAGCCTTGACGATTTCAAAGCATGGTGGAGTGCCACCATATTTAGACCAAGGTGTACGTCTCGACATGAGAAACAGGGTGGAAGACTTGTCAGCCAAAACTGATTCGAGAAGATAAAAAAGGAATATGTGGAGCATTCCTGCAAGTGGGGTTTGAAATAAAGAGTTACCTGTAAGCCAAGAGGCCACTTAAGAAACCACATGCTTGGTGGAGGAATTGAGCAGAGGAAGTGAAGAAAAAAGGGATGGAGAAGCCTAAGGTAATGACATATATATATATATATATATATATTTATATATGTGCATGTGAGCATAGAGATATATACGAAGATATGAAAAGTACGTACATATCCGCATGTCGGTACACAGAGATATGCACGTAGATGTTACGCGTAGGTGTGCCTATATATGCCTAGGTACCCAGACACATACATACATACATACATACATATATATACATATATGGATTTGGATCTTCTCCTGAGCTTAGCATCCTGATCTTACTGAGCAAATAATATGGGTCGTTGGATCAAAATCCAACAGCTACAATTATTATAATTTTTAAAGAACCTTCTATTTGTAGCCGTTGGATCAAAATTCAATGGTTCATATGATTTGCTCAGTAGGCTTAGGATGCTGAGCTCAGTAGAGGATCCAAATCTTATATATGTGTGTGTGTGTGTATAGATAGTTAGATAGATAGCCCGGTGTGCAAGTCTGGCAAGGATGTGATGTCTGCAGAAGTGTGTGTATATATATATATATATATATCTATATATTGTGAATCAAGTCAGGGTCGGAATGCATGTATGTCTATATATATATATAGAAAAGCAAGTTAGTGTCGATGTCAGTGTCAATATATATGCATGCGTGTGTGTCTGTATAAAAGCAGATGGGTGTGCAGACTAGGCGTGTTCGGCGAGAGGGACGCGCTTTTAGGCTTCTGTACTGCAGTTGCTGCTTTTGTCAGTTCAACAAGATGAGATGGTGGTTTATGTAATAGGTAATAGGTACATATATGTATAGCTTGTCAGACAACCTACTCAGTCACATTTTGTCAGTCAGTCAACGTTCGTAAGATGTCAGTTCACTTTCGTAATGTGTCAGTCGTTGTTCGTAAATCTTCGTTCGTAAATCACCTCATCCCTAAATGCACTCATTCCTTGTTCGTAAATCACCTCGTCTCTAAATCCACTTGTCAATCCTCGTTCGAAAATCCTTCTGGGAAGATGTCAGCCCTCGCAACGAAGCGAGGACTTCAGTAAATTTACCTTTAGTAAGTTTATTCTTAGAAAAAGCAATTTCCACAAATTTGGCCTTAGTAAAAAGTGTTTCAAGTTTAGCTTGGTTTAAATAGTGTAGTTTCAAGGCCCCATGAGATTGAAAAACTCAGTTTTCCCCTATTTCACATAAGTAAAAAAGGAAAAAAGGGGGCACTATGGGAGGATAAAATCCGGTTTCGACTCACGGGCAATACCAATCATCCAAGGAGAAAGTGTTGTGAAAGGTAAAAAGCCCACAAGAAATATACGGATACAAGGGAACCTAGAAAACTACCCCACTACGGAGGAGAAGTGGGAGAGGGCGACAGGTTGTGGCACTTGTTCCCAAAGCATGCAGTCATATGACGGATGACCACTAAGGAAGTGGGGAAGGAGGACTGGTCGTGGTGCTTGATCCTCAAGCATGCAATCCTATAAATAGGGAAATGAGCCAAAGAACAAGGTACGTGAGGATAACCTGAGAGAATCCAGAAGAGAAATCAATCAACTGACTTGAGCGTCAGAGTATTTTTCGCAGGTACCCCGCCTAGGCAAGCCACGGAAGAGGAAGATTATTTTAGAACACCTCAAAGAAAGATTTGATGAACGTGAGAATTGCGATTAACATATCTATGGAGGTATTTCTTCTCATAGGAAATCTCGCTCCAACACCCTCTAAGAACAATACGAGTCTCATCACCCGCAACATATGGACCCTGAAAGGCACAACAAGTCGGCTAAATGCATCGGAGGTCGGTTGCTCTCTATGTTGAAGCGTGTTGTGTTTTTCTGTGTGTGTGAATGAAGTAGAGCATTCATATATACACGCACGAGGCAACTTCGATCACAGATGAGTATAATTAATTACGTACAGTGAATCTCTTCTTCTTTTTGTAGTTGTCACTATTTTAAAGTGTCTACTGTTTTTGAATGTCGAGTTGGAATTTTTTGACACTTGTATCAATATATCTTTTTATTTTGGAAATTTTAACGAAAAATCAAAATTTTATTCTAAAAAAGCAAACTTGGTACTATTCACTTACAACACATTTTTGTCATTTTCGTTAAAACACAAAATTTTCAAGTCATTTTCATTAATTAATTTATTTATTTATGGACCACTTCATGGACGACACATGGTACTCGTTGAAGTTCTACAGGCCCATTTTGAGAATTTTTAAAACTCCTTGTCCTAACGAGTAAAATGGGCCAAAAATTGGGTTTCTCATTAGTTCTCCCTTTTGTTCTTCCTCGTTCAGAAAACACAAGTTTACTCAAAAAGTCCTAAAGCAGAGAATGGTGGTTTCTTTAAGAAGTCAAATCAGTTACAACTCCTTCCTTGTATTGAGATTATGGTTGTTAAAAGCTCGTGGTTCTTTAAAAGCTATTATATTTTCCATCGGTAGTATATAATTAAGCATAATCCATGATCATGAAATTGTTTCATGGACGCAACAGAAGGGTAGAAAATAACCATCAAGGGATGGCTTAGTGATTTGTGGACAAATTTCAGACTCATATTCTACAAGGCATGTCTTGGGTTCAATTCCTGATGAATTAGACGATGGTGGTCAAGGGATGCTGAAATGTCTTTGTGAATCTTTCCTACCCCCAAAAGGGCGGACTGCCATGACGAAGCCATCAATCAATCAGTCCCTTTTTTCAAAGAAAGAAAACAGAAGGGTAGAAAATAAAATCCATACATAGAGCAGAAAGGAGTCATACTACTGTCTGAATTACATATGAAAGTGATAATTATCTTAATCAAAACACCTCTGCTGCGACCGTAATCGATAGACAAAAACTGCGTTTATTCAGGTAAACAAAAATAAAAGTACATTCAGGCAATTGTAGGTAAATAAGATACCTGTTTCATCAACATTCAACACCTACACTCTGCTCACAATTTATTTTGAATGGCTTGCACTACTACTTCCCCCAACAGACAATAAATTAACCTTGGTTGTCGCCAACGACTCCCCCTTTAATACCACGGACCACCATCCCATCAGAATCGAGTTCAGCATCGACTTGGTTGCGCCTCAGACCCTCTAAGAACTCAATCCTATTAGTAATGAAATCAATTCTTTTATCCAATTGTTGATCAAGTCCGTTCAAACTTTCAAGGCGACCAGGATCAAGAAAATTCTTACCTTCTAGGTATTCAATCAAAAGTAGCTTCTCATCAAGTTCTTGATTCTTAAATCTCGCTCTTTCCAATTGTCTGTTCAGCTTAGATATATTGTTCTTGAGAAAGGATTCTTGATCCACCATGAACTTGCCTCGCCTTTCTTCAGATAAATTCCTGAATTTTTCGAGTACATAAAATGCTTCTTGTGGAGAAGGCCACACGTCCGTCTTGGTATCAGAAGGATTGTAAATAACAGCGCATGCAATAACACCACATAAAGTTGTGATCTCATTCAGCTTTCTGAAGAAACTTGCCTTCCTATTTTTGAAGGTTGCTCTCCTGCTTGGTTCATGAGAAATCAATTCACGCTTAGTCCTATTTTTAGCCATGGTTGAGAATACAAAGAAGCAACAGGTACCTTCTGGAAGTTGCATTGGAGATGGTTATAAAGGGAAGAACTTCGGGGGCTGCAAGGAGTCAACCCCATTTATTCTTGCTCTTAATTTGTAGCATCTTCACGGATATAGGTATAATTGGTCAGGGAAAGAGTAAGTATGGTATATAATTGAATAGGATTTCTAAACAAGATTTTCAGCATTTAGTTTGTCAACTGAATTCAGTTGGACAATGACGTATGTATTTCATTTAAGAATAAACAACCTTCTAAAATGATATTCAGCATACGACTAAAATTATTTGCATGACCTAGTGCATTTTTAGAATACATGATACCTTCATGTCGAATCTGGAATTGTTTATAATGTTGTTATCCGCTGCAAAAACTTTGACAATGTTTTGAGGAGTTCTGTTTTCATTTTTAAGCAGAACTCTTACAAGTCTTACATGCTGGTTTTGCATCCTAAAAATCCGCTAAAATTATAAAATCATATCAAATAAATCAAAATAAGATTGCTGGCTAAAAAAGACATTGAACCGTTGACCAGAAAAAACATTGAAGCTTCAACATAAAAAGGGCATTGAAGTTCCTTTTGTTTGGCTTGTTACCTAACAACCAATAAAACTTACTTCATTGAGGGACTAGATGACATGGTGAATTGGTTAAGTGAAGATATGGTGAATTTATACCATCAAAGAGTTCAGTTCAAAGTCCAAAGTAAATAGAGAATGTGAATACAAACTAACTTAGCCAATAAAAGTTACCTGAA
Source organism: Pyrus communis (assembly GCF_041283825.1). Lineage (NCBI taxonomy): Eukaryota > Viridiplantae > Streptophyta > Magnoliopsida > Rosales > Rosaceae > Pyrus > Pyrus communis. The sequence goes on from NC_142572.1 coordinate 2,131,996, forward strand.
ATATAGATATTAAGTATCTAAGATCAATTGCTTGGCTTCAAGATCAATCTCCAACAAGCGTCTCCATCATTAGCCAACTGTTGAAGGTAACAAGATTAGGGGCTTTTAACAAATGAAGTTAACCGCTTGAATGTTAGTCCTCTAACCTTTTAAGGAACCACAACCATGAATATGTCCAATTCTTGTATAAACAGTATGGACCCTCTTTTTAACAATCATACTCTCATAGAAGGAGTTGCAACTGATTTGGCATCTTAAGGAAAACACCATTCTCCGATTTAGGACTTTTGAGTAAAGTTATGTTATCTAAACGAGGAAGAACAAAAACTAATACATTTAGTAGAAGTTACCTGGCATATATGATACGGCTCCCAGGTCAGATGCTTCTCTACCAAGCAGTCCAATTTCTTCCCTACCTAGCATTTTCAATCATAAAGGAAAGTGCTGGAGGAGTAAACAGGATGAAAGAATACAACAGATAACAGATGAAGAAAAGCTAAAATTTTTAATTGTCTAAACATTTAAGGAAATATGTCTAGATTTCGCATTTTCTATCTCTGTAAAGGTCAAATTAGCAGAATCAATATCTCCAGATTTTGCATACATGCATTATGTGAATTTTCAACAATAGTAAATTCCCAACTCCAGCTTTTACAGAATATCCTTGGATCTGCTCTCCAGATCTTGCTGCGGCCAAATCATTACGCGCCCCCATCATGCTTAATACTATGAATTCATCAGGCTTCATTCCAGATTCCAAGAGTCAATAAAATAAATCAAATGCACTCTCAATCTCCCCATTTTGAATATAACCTGCAACCATGGATGTCCATGAGACAATATCTAGCCTAGGAGTTAAGTTAAAGCATCTCAACGCAGGATCGGATAAACCCAACGTAGAGTAGAAATCAATAAGTCCACTTCAATGAATTCTTCTCCTTGCAAGTCGGGCTTGCAGGCTTGAGTGTGAACTTGTTCCCTGTACTCGAGCTTCAACCAATTTACAAGCTCTCAATATGACTGAGGAGGTAATGTATATGGCTTGATTCCTATCCTTTGCATCTCAGATAGAAGATTGAACACTTTGTTTGCATGTCCATAAGAAAAAGTCTCTATTTGAAGGAACCCCGCAATCATGGCATTTTACAAAACAACATTACGGAAGGCATGAATTTGTATATTTGTATCACATCACCTAAACCAGCAGTCTTTGCATATCAAGCACTGCCGTGCTGACAAGAACATCCAAGTCCAACCCTAGTTTGACTGTGTAGCCATGAAGTATTTTCCTACATAGGCCTGAATTGTCAAATGTTTTGCATACGTCTTAAGGGCACTTCCCAGAGTTGTCAACGTTTCCTCATTAGCACCAATTCAAGCATAGCAAGCAGTCAAGGAATTCCATGAGACATGGTCCAAGTTATCCGAACTCTGAAACAAATTCCTGGCATGATCAACCTGGCCGCACATGGAGTACATATCAATAAGAGAATTGGTCAGAAAAACTTCTGAGTCCAACCCGTTGACGACTATCAATCCATGAACCAGCTTACCCAACTCAAAATCACCGGTTTGACCACATACACTCAAAGCACCGTAAGCTTATCAACTTTCCAACCAGCCATTCTTGCTTCCTTAAAAACACCCAATGCCTTATCAAACAAACCCGCCCGTGGTAACCAGAAATCAAGGAATTGTACGAAATGAGATTCCGCTTAGACATTTTATCGAACAAGTGGCGTGCACTGTCCCATTCTCTAAGCTTGGAGTAGAAGTGGAGAAGATCGTTGAGCAAAAACATACAGGGGTTAAAAGGAAGATTTGATAATGTGGGCGTGAGCAAGCTTGCCGTGGAGTGAAGACCCGGTTTTGGTAGCGAATGTGGGCGTGAGCAAGCTTGCCGTGGAGTGAAGACCCGGTTTTGGTAGCGTGTTGGTCAAGTTTCGTATAGGCAACATTGTCTAGAGAACTATTGGGATGGCAAAGTTTCGTATAGGCAACATTGTCTAGAGAACTATTGGGATGGCGAAGTTTCGTATAGGCAACATCGTCTAGAGAACTTTTGGGATGGCAAAGTTGAGACTTGAGAGCACTGCTGTGGAAACGGTGCGGGTTCAGGCAACATATTGGTCACATTTTGGCCTAAAATTTACAAAATCAGTCTCAAATCAAAGGTTAAAGGGAATCAAGTTAAAATAATCAGGCTAAGTAGCCTCAAAAAGTAATAAAATATGAAGGAAAATAAAATATAGTCATGGTTTCGGAATTGAAAATTTTAACCTACAATAGTCTTTAAAATGTTAACTTTTGGAGGGTTTAGCCCTCCGTGGTTGGAGATGGCTTATCAAGCGAGCTTTTAAGTGAGTTAAGAGTATATCCAACAAAAATGTCAAATATAAAATATAAAATTTTATTTGAAGGCTAATGTAAAAAAAATTTCATTCCAAAATAAGTGTTAAGTTATTATTTTATTATATATTGGACCCAAAGATTGTATTTGAGCACTGATGTCAAAAAAAAAAAAAAAAAAAGAAAACAAAAAAGAAAATTCAAGTCAAAATATGTGTTAAATTATTATTTCATTATATGTTGGACCTCATTGTGACAGCCCGTCCTAGAAATTTTAAAAACGTACGTGTGAAAAGACGATTTTGCCCCTAGTTCGATTTCTTTACGTGTTGTGTTATGTTTTGGGTTTTGTTGGCATGTTTTGAGCCACACACACACTCCCACACTCCACACCCTTTTCTCCCTTTCCCTGCACCTGTCCCGAGTTCCCATTCCTTTCCCATTTTCCTTGAAACGTATGTACACACCCACACACTCATCAAACCTCCACAGATCGAAGAAACCAAGCACATATTCAGACTCGTGAGGCTCGTAGGAGTCCAACCATACCCATTTCAGGTAAGAATACCTTCGTTTTCACGTCGAACTCACGATGCCCGATTTTGGTACTGTTCATGCACACGTAATTTCTCACGTTTTTGGGAATTTCAAGCTTGTAGGAAGCTTGGTGAGGTCCCTAGGAGGCTCGGGGTGGTTCGTTTGAAGGTTTTGGACGTCGGGATCACGAGTTTCGAGGTTGGCCGGAGTTGGGGTGATTTTTCAGGTGAGATTTTGTGGATTTTAGTACTTGAAAGTGGTATGATTGTGTTCCTCTTGTTGTAAGCTTCATTTTGGTACCAATTTTGTGAAATTTGAGTGAAAAACGAAGAAGTTACAAAGGTTTGAATTTTTCCCGATTTTCCGGCGCCGGAGAAGACGACGGAATATTCTGTCAAATCTGACGGAATATTCCTGACGCCGTTGGCAGAATCTGTTAGGAATAACGGAATATTCCTGACGGCGTCAACTGATGCCGTCAGCGTGCCAGGCACGTGCCTGCGCGTGGCCGGCGCGTAGGGGCGCGTGCGACGGTGAAAAATTATTTTAAAAATATGGGGATGTTCCTGAGGTTGAGTAGATCACGTTGGTGTATTCATACACCCCATTTGAGCATTGTATGAGAAGTTATTTCTAAAGGTTGGTTATGTGCTTTAAAATTAACGTTTTTGTAGTTGTTTCGCATATAGGTGATACCTATCCCGAGGACGAGCGTGGTCACACGAGGCAGGGGGGTTACGACCCTTCCACATACCAGTGAGTGGGCTTTTGGTTTTCCGTATATACCTATATACTTATACGTTTCCCAGAAAATGAATTAAAAATGTTTTTACATTATTATTATGCTGTGTTTTGGTTGCCGTTCGTTATGCATTATTAGTCATATATCTATACACATGTGTATTGGTGCTGTGGACGCACAGGTAAGTGCCAGGTAAGTATAATTCATGTTTATGTTCAGTAGTGATTTGAGATGCTTAGAGAGCTCATAACCTGCACCCCCGGTGTTAGTGTTCCCACCCAGAGTAGGGCACAGTCCTTCACGTGATGTTCACCTCCCGCACCACACGCTCAGCTTGGATCCAAGTTAGGTGCACAGTCCTGTCGTATAGACCACTTTAGGTGGTTCCGACTCGTAGGTGACCCGCGATTATTCGCCCAGCCTTCACGTGATCGTAGTACTAGAGCGTGTATATATATATATATATATATATATATATATATATTACACCCAGGCCTGTCGTACATACCACTTTAGATGGTTCCGACTCGTGTGCAGGTCTAGTTAGTGAGACAGAGATCTGAGCTCTAGATTCAGCCGTACAGGTCACGTTAGGTGACTTCGGCTGACAGATTAGATGATATTGATACGATATTACCTAAGCACTTGCATTTCATTCTGAGGTTTTGGCATGGCATATTCTTGAGCATGATTGGTATATATATATATATATGTATATCTATTTTCTGGGAAGTATACAGGTTTTACGGCGAGGGGTTAGAACTTATTTGTTAAATGGTTTTCGAAAAGCTTTGTTTTTGCCCACTCACGCTTTTGTTTTGCGCCCCTCCAGGTTCTAGTTGACTAGCAGGTTTGGTGGTCTCCCAGAGGACTTTCCGGCATCTCTGACAGACGATCACCAGCGTAGGGCCACCTGCGGGTGTACTGTTGTTGAGTTGTTTTCTTTTGGACTGCTTTAGGCTTATTGCTCTGAACTCAGCGTCACACTTACGCTGGCACTTGTTTTTATTACTTTATGTAAGCTAGTTTTATTTATCCGTACTATTTATATTACTGTTTTATTTGCTTCCGCATTGTGCACATGGTTACGTCACTCCCACGTGACGGCCAGCATGCCCTGATCTCGATCGGGGTGTTGTTACAGTTTTTAAGAAAATTAAAAGTTATCATATTAATGTAATACGGAACCTACACGCTTTATAATAAAATTGATTCTACCTTTGTTTGTTGTTAAAAAAAAAAAACGATCAACTTGGAGATTGAAGAATAATCATTGAAAGAAGAAAAATCATCGTCTTCTCAAAAATATACTTGAGGCTATACATTAAATAAAAAGATATTTTGAAGAGAAAAAACTGAAGATGGCCTTACAAATTTGTAAGGCTATTTCTCATATTTCCAGTTGAACTTGTACTCAACTATTGATTTTTCTCTCTAAATTTTAATTTTGACCAATTTTACCTTGTGGTTAGTATATTAATTATCAATTTTCTCTTATCATCAAATTTATCCACATTTATCCAACTCTTCAGGAAAATCGTCACACTTCAAGAAAGTAAAACATGTTAGACCTAAAATATAGAATCAAAGAGAATACAGAGAAAATAGAGAGGCCAAACAATTCTTATCATCAGATAGCCAATTTACATAAAAAAAAGGTGTACTATTGTCATATTACATGTTGACTCAAAAATGAACAATCATGTAATAAATACTATTCACAGCGCAACTCGTAATACTTGGGATAAAATTGGGGTTTCATCATAAAATCAATTGACAATATGGGGAGTAGCCCAAGATCATATAAGCATATAGCAAACCTTGTCCCTCACCGATGTGGGACAACTCTTAACACGGCCCCGCTCGTGTGGCAAATTTTCAAGCCTACACGTGGACAACAACTCGGTGATGTGGAGTGCGTGTGACCGTTTGGCTTCACACGAGGACAACCTGCTCTGATACTATGATGAAATTGAGGTTCCACCATAAAACCAATTGGCAATATGGGAAGTAACCTAAGATCATATAAACACATAGCAAACCTTGTCCCTCACCGATGTGAGACAACTCTCAACATTCAACAGCCATCACCGTATGATCGCAATCCTCGGTGACTCATTTGGAGTAACCAGGATCTCCTTCATCAACTTTTGGAGTTTTTCCATTCAAATATCCAAGCTTGTTCAAGCCCGCAGCTCGTTCAGTTTGAACGCAAATGGCATGGCATTAATGTTGGACGACTCAGACCCAGTCTGACATAGATAGGAATGCCTCCTCCTGCCTTTTTTCCGGCCATCGCGACGAATCTGTGATTGTGTAGGGTAGGTTTGTTTTAGGGTTTCTTGGGTTGGTATTGATTTCTTGTTTCGAGATTGGTGAAGATGGTACAACAACTTTTGAATAAAAGTTGCAGATTTGTGTGGCCAACAGAATTTTCAGTTGGCGGTTAGGTTTCGGGGAAAAAGACGGATTGTAACCCGCTGCCAAGCTCAGAGAATAACTTCGGGGTTTAATTTTTCTCTATATTATTTGTTTCTTGGAGGACCAACATATATACGAAAGTACAAGGCATTTTCTTGATTTGATAGATTTTTCTTCATTAGATAGATTTTGTTGTGAGTTTGTTGATATGGTCGACTAGCTCATCTGGTATTGGTCTCTCTTGCGTGGTAGAGTTGTATTGGTGATGGCTAGGGTTGGTGGATTATTAATGATGAGGATCCTCTCCGGATCTTTTTGTGAGGATCTTAACAATTCTCATATCTCATCCGTTCATCATATATCGTGCGACCAGCTTTCGTTAAGTACTATTTGTGTTTAATTTAAAAAAAAAAATATTTAATATGATTTATGTCCGCATGATGAACGGATAAGATGTGAAGATCCCTAGGATCCTCGCAAAGAGGATCGGGATGGGATCCAAATCCGTTTTCAAATGTTAGCTTGGCTTCTAATTCTTGCTTTGAGAAGCATGTATTAACTAATTGTCATTTCTTTTAGGTTATATATTTGTGTGGTTGGTGAGATGGGTTTGCAAATTGAATGGAGCAACGAGGAGCGTCTACAACTCGCTGCTGAAAGAATCATGTTTCGTTGCTGAAAGAAAAGCTACAAGTATTGTTGAAAAACCAATCATTAATGAACACGTCTTAATATTTGAAATTAGAAATTATATATCCGGATACTTGTTCATTTGTGATAGAGTTTCAGCAGCACTTACTTCTTTTCTTTCAGCAACAAAGCATGGTTTGTGTTGGAAATTATAACAATGTTGTGAATATATATACAACAAATATATTATATACTAATACTATAGGCATCGTATCAACACTATCCACATTATCCTTCAATACAATATATGCCTTATATCAATATACATATTGTAACAAAACTATCGCAATATAGTATTTGTGATATATTAAAGGATAATTTAGACAGTTTATTCTATCGTGATGTTGTCCATGTTATTGGACATGTCTATATCTTTATTTTGACTAGACACTTTTGAAATGGAAGTGATCTTTTATCATAATGGTGGAAATGTGTTGAGTCCTTACATGACAGCGTGTGTTTGAACTTCGTCGGTGGCTAATCTAACAAAATCTATTGTTTGATAAAAACAGAAACATTTTGAAATTAGTATAATTGTTGCAGTCCTATTAGATTAGGAATGTGATCGTGTAAATCCCATCATATCTGGGATATCCTTATGAGATTCTACCCTATCTCTTAGGCTATATATTATCCTATTAGAGTTGTAATCCTATTGAGATAAGGAATTTACCTTCCCTACTACTATAAATAAAGACACAATGGGGTGGAATAACACACACCTCATAATTACACATCTTTCTCTTTCTCTCTATGTCGCCGCACCCCCTCTCTGTGTCCTTTATATGGTTCAGTGAATTAGACCTACAACACGTTATTAGGGCTTATCATCAAGGCCTATGGTAGAATCAAGGCCTATTAAGGCGTGGCACATGCCTGAAGCATGATCCTTGGTACTTAAGACCTAAATCTTCAAAAATTAAGGAACCTTAACCCTGTAAATATACTCTCGATGGAATAAATCCTTGGTTATGCACCTGTTTACGCCCCTACCAATGTTGTTGAGGAATATCATTCTCGTAGTCAATATGTGAGACTAATTTTGCTCCACCGAACACCATTGGAAAAATAGAATTTTGACATGGATGACCTTGTTGGCCAAATCCCCTTAGTAAACCATTTACTTCGTGAACATTTTTATATGTTCTTGGATTCATCTTTGGTATTTGTTTTAGTTATGGATTATGTTATTGATATTGTCCTCGAATATGAGTTAATTGAATCATGTTTCTTAAACATGTGACCAAATTCGATTAAACACGTGATTAGGTATGAATGTGGGAAAGTTAGTCGTCTGGATGAATGCGATACTACGCACACTAACTTTATACCTAAATCACATCTCTAGCAATGACTTCAGGTCTACCCAATCTGATTAAGAGCATTGGTAAGCTCCTCGTTGTATAAATGGTACTACATTACCATTTAAGAGACATTATACTCTACTCGTTCCGGAAGAACGTCGTTGAGTTTTTTTTTTTTAAGGATATTCGAGAGAACAATAATCATAAATGAAACCACTGATGGAAAATAGAGTAGAATATCACCACCTCCAAAAATGAGCCTTAAGCTTTGTTTTGGGGCTAATGGGCTGTCTCCCAACTGGGAACACAACACATGTGGCTGACCTGGAGCCTGGTGATCGAGCAATTTACTTGCCTTGGCACGACCATTTGGGACGCTTAGGTCGAACAATGATGCTACAACACATCTTTTTACTCGAAATAAGGATTTTGTGCTAACAAGCACACTTTGCCAAGCTTGCTCGTTGGGGAAAATGATTTTCTAAATCATCCCTATCAAAGATACGAAACAACCCTCTTTTCATAGTGGATTCAAGGGAACATATTGGACTAATCCAACCAAAATGTGGACTATATAGATACTTATGGTTTTGGTTGATGAATCGACAAACTGGTTACATGTTTGTCCACACACATTGCTGCTAAACCTCCTGGCCGATTTAAGGGTTCACCACCCTAATTATCCCATAAATTCTGGAAGACTAGATAATGCTAGAGAGTTTATATCGAAGGTTTTCGATAAGTATTGTATGTCTTTTGGGTTTATAATTGGACATCGAATTCCCATGTTCACCCCAAAATAACATTGTAAAGTATCATAAAGCGCAATTTAAATGATCGTTCGGACCTTGGTGAACACACCAAGCTTTCGGTTTTTGCCTAGGGCTATGCAATCTTGTAACGCAGCTATGTTGGTTCACCTTGAGGCCCATTCCACCCAACCTATTCGATGTTACAGTTGGTTACTAGGTACAAACTTGACATTTCGTACTTACGTATTTGGGTGTGCATTCCATGTGCCAAGTTGCGCCGCCGCAACGTACCAATATGGGTCCTCAAAGAAGGATGTGAATCTTTGTCGATCATGATTCTCCTTTGCACTAGTCTCTTAGAGCCCTTGTATACAATCTCTTTACCGCTCATTTTGTGGTTTGTCACTCCAATGAGATAGTCTTCCTGCCATTAGGGGGAGATAAGAACATCAACATTCATGTTGAACGGTGAGAATTTGCATGGATGTTGCCCACTATGTCTTATTTTGATCCCTGTACCGCACAAGTGTGATGAGCAAGTGCAATGAATTCTAGCTTTCAGAATGTTACTCTAGACATATTCATCTGATCTAGCTAAAGTGACGAGATCATATACCAGCTGAAAGCATGCTTAGAAGGTTAAATGTACTTAATGGATGTCAAGTCAACATCCCTGAACAGTTTGGTAGCCCCTGTTGGACGACCGGTACATCGACGGATAGCCAATCAATCTGTCTCGGCCTAAAGCATGATCAATCACTAGGTTCATATGATTCACTTCCCTATAGGAGGAAGGTCACAGCACAACATGAATCCATACTTGATCATTGTCTCATATCATTTCCATCTCATGAGATTAATTCAGATTACTCCCGAGACTTGAAGTTCTTGGTCCAGTATACTAGTTTGGATGTGATAATGGAATTGGAATGAGATTATTATCGACGATATTTTCACTTATATGGTGGCTACCAACGTAAATGTAAAGCAACGATATTAAACCATGTTTAGTTGATTAGTGACAACGTAGAACTGATTAGACAACCAAAATCACAATCTAGGTTAAATTCCTTTCCAAAGTGTGTGTGGACATGTAGTTCCTACACTACCCGAGGTAACCTTATTATGTTACAAGTATGAAAGGAAGCGTAATGAGATGAATGAAATAGTGTGATATGATGCATGCCTTACGGCGCAAAGTTTCTCTTAAACACCCTGTGATTGACTGCAGCATTGCGAATATGGTTAGTGTTTCTCCATAAGGATATTAATACGGAGATTTTCATGTAACTTCCCAAATAATAACATAGACTAGTTCAAATAGTTCCAAACCACAAAACACCCTCTCAACTTGTTTGAGGCGTTCACTTACAGATTAAAGCAATCCGGCGGATGTGGTATACCCGTCTAAGTGATTATTTGATCAGTTAGGGATATGAATTATGCCCTTGCATGTTAAACTATGAAGTCTTATTCCAAATTGCTAGAGTTACAGTTTATGTCGTTGACATGAATCTCACTAAGATTCTAGAAGAGCTTAAGAAAACTGCCTTGTACCAGAAGACGAAATTTGAGATGACGGATCTTGGGAAAACTTGTTCACGCATTGACTTGAAGTTCAAAGTGTTGTTCTGACAATACTTTAGTCTACTAGTTGAATTACACCCTGAAGGTGTTACGTTTGAGTATACCTATGATCTTCTATACGTTATATGCAAATGAGACCTTTAAAGAGGTTAAGGAATCCAAAGTTCCATATTTAAGTTCAACTTTGCGCTTTGTTGTACTTAGCTCATTGCAATTAGATAGGACATCTTCTTCATTGTTGATCTATTGGTAAAGATGCAGCATTGCGCATACACGTAGCCACTAAATTGGTATTAAAGACGTTTTGCGACTACCCTGAAGGTGCTACGAATTTGTGCTAATCCAAATGCATCCCGAGCCGATCCAACTCCCTTGATCCTCAGAATGATGTTTGCCTTGTTTGTTATACTAACATTGGTTACTTATCAAAATTGTACAAGGTATGTCCCCAAAATGGTTATGTCTTTGTCGTTAGGGATATCGCAATATCTTGGAGGTCCACGATATGACCTTAGTTGCGAAATCTTCAAACAGTTCCCAGACTCACCCCATTTCACTACGCCACACATAAGACATGGTTAAGATCTCTAGTTGAGTATATTCAAAGTACTTACTATTTTCATCCATCGTTGAGTCCTAACAACGACCCATGAAGACTATGCCGCATGTATCGCCTGACCAAGACATGATACATCAATGAAGTCAAAGCCAAGACATATTGTGTCTACATTACATCAGCAAAGCATCAGGAGATTGAACTTATGCAAGACGATCCTAGATAACCTTGCCGACCTCTACACGGCGTCACTGCCGAAGTCAACGTTCCAGAAGCTTGTTCGAGGAATTGGTATGCCTAACTATTCATATGCAATGCTTGTAGTTCTCATTTGGAAGTTCTGTCAAACTCAAGAGGAGTATTGATAGGAGCATATTTAGGCGACTTACTTAGCTTGTTTTCGTGCATCTATGTTGTTAATTCATAATTGTTTTAGTAGTTTAAGCCATTTTCGTGTGTTTTTAGGTTCATATGGCTAAGGAAGCAAAAAGATGCATTTTGGAGCATTTTGGAGCAAAATTGGGCTTGGAATGGATAGCATATGCTTGGAGCCAAAGTGTTGGACGAATTTGAAAGCCTTGTATGCACTTTGGACATAAAACAAAGGGCCTAGCCCAATCAAACAATCCTTTGAGCCATGCAAAACCTCTAGCCCAATCAACAACCCTTAGCCACATGCATTCACATGCATCACAACCCCAAAACCATCAAGAAACACCATTCACACACACATGCACTTACTCTTTCATCATTGCACCACCATTCACACACACATGCACTTACTCTTTCATCATTGCACCACCAATTCAACACATGCATTTCCACCTTCCTACTTCATCATTTCATCCACATGCACTCTCAATCATAACGACCACATTCACTCTTAAACAATCACCCACATACACATGCATTTCCACCTTCCTACTTCATCATTTCATCCACATGCACTCTCAATCATAACAACCACATTCACTCTTAAACAATCACCCACATATTCTCCCATTCCCCCTATAAAAACCCATGCATTCATACACAAAAATCACATCTCATTTTCATACACAACACATCACAAACACATCCAATCTTCCCTCATTGCCTTGAGCTACCATTCCCTTATAATCCAAACACCACTCCTCATCCATTTCCATAATTCCCCAATCCATTCAACACACCAACAACATCCCTTAGACCTTGTGCTACGACGAAGAGGAAGATAAGAGGGCCTAAACGTTCATACAATTCAAGTTTGAGTTGTTGGAATGTTTAGGTGTTTCTTTGATTCTCTTTGTTTTGTACCATGAGGAACTTCCTCTCGGCTTCATTCCATTAGATACACTCTCCCATTTCTTAAAGGATTTCGACATCAGTTTTGCTTCAAGGGTTCTTTCTTCTTAATCCTATGTTCACTCATGTTATATATTTTTATGTCAAACCTTTTGTAAACATGAAGTGTAACTAATCTCTCTCTAGGGATTCGATGTAGCCTTGCAAGATTGCCATGTAGTTAATTCGGAATTCTCATTTAATCTATCTATTTCTTGTTTCATTCTCCGATTTAATTGTGACTTAGTGTGTTGATTTTAATGCTTGATCATCATTTGAATTAACCACAGGTTGTTTAGCCAAGATTAAAGCACACATCATGCATAATCTTGGTAGATACGTGAATGAATGAAGGGAATGTTTTGCAAACATCCTGCCGAGTGTTCCCTTTGGTTTTGTGAAAGTTTCTTGTGCACTACATAGTCTTGATTAGGAACCAAAGTTGCACATCACAATTAGGCTCATGATTAGAGACATTTGATCAAATCCACACATCATATGGCTGATCATATCTAAGTGAAACAAACCCAAGAAATAAGTAGAGGGATGAGTATAATCTGACTTAACAAGCATGGACTTGGCTTAGCAATGGTGAAATCGAATCTCTAGCTTCATCTCCATTTGTGCTATCTCTTTTTATTAGCTGTTGATTCATTCATTTTGTGTTTACTTCATTTCCTTATGCTTTAATTTACAATCTGTCATTTAGTTTAATCAAAACCTAAATCCCCCTTTACCTTATTGTTCAATTTAGTTAGAAATCAATTTAGTTTATGCTTTAAAGCATTTTGAGTCTTTGGTTTGTCTTAGTGTTTTAAAGTTTAGTTTTGCATTCTTTGAGTCTAGTATAGTGTTTTAGATTGTGTTTTTAGCGTTTTTGAGTCAAATCCAAGTGATTAACAATCCTTCCTAATCCCCGGTCCAGAACGATCCCTACTTACATACTTACTACAATTGTCAAAAAGAGGGTTTAATTTGTGTGCGTATAATTCTCGCATCAAGTATCCAGAAGTATACGCACTTGATTCAATGTACTCTTTTTCCCATGATTAAGAGCATTTTTTCCATTGGGTTTTTGCTACCTAATTAGGTTTTGACGAGGTACACATCCTGGGCTGGTTATACCCTTGTGAGCTTTTCTACTTGCGTCCGGAAGACATATAGTTTTGACTTAATGCAACTTCTCACTTTTTTCCTTAGTCTATGGATTTTCTCCCACCTTGGGTTTTGCCATAGTGAAGTTTTGTGAGTTTTACCTTTTATGCATTCTTTCATTGTTTTGAGACTCGCATTCACTCATTATGCCAACGACTTCATCAACTGTACTTATTTCATTGCTGAAGACTTGATGTGCCAAGTGTTTGAGTATTTACACACTCAAGGGGGAGTGTTGTAGTCCTATTAGATTAGGAATGTGATTGTGTAAATCCTATCATATCTGGGATATCGTTATGGGATTCTATCATATCTCTTAGACTACTTATTATCCTTTTAGAGTTGTAATCCTATTGAGGTAAGGATTTTACCTTCCCCACTACTATAAATAAAGACACAATGGGATGGAATAACACACATATCACAATTACACATCTCTCTCTTTCTCTCTACGTCGCCGCACCCTATCTATGTCTGTCCTTTATATGGTTCAGTAAATTAAGCCTACAACAATAATGACTAATTTCCCGTTCTTTTAGGACAATCTTATTGTTTGTCAAACTTTTGAAGATTTCCTTTAACTGGATCATCGTGCGATTATATTTTTATTATTTTAAGGTATTCGTTGATGATAATCTCTTAACCAATTGTAATTACTAAATTAGAAAACAAGACAAATAAATAAAAGGAAAAGTCAAACAAATCATGGTCCACTTTCTTGTTGTTTTGGAGAAAATTTTCAATGTGGCAAGAACACAGAATAATACATCACATGTCATTATGTAATTAGAGAGAAGTTTGTGGCCGGAAGTGGTACACTACACATCATAGTGGAGGAATGTTGTATATTTTAACCGTTCATCTACTTGTATCATAACATATGATGTACCACTTCATGTTCCAACCACACTAAAAATCCATCTTCTATTTTATTAAGTTTTGCTTTTATTCTAAAAAATTGGTTGGGTTGGGGCAGTTCAGGTTCGATGAGAGGAGACGCGCGAATTACCAAATTTTATTCAGTGAAGTTTTTCTTCTCAAATCAAATCAAATAATTGCACCAGAAGCACATCACACAAACTGCAAACCATAAACAAATCAGCAGCAACCGCCGCCATGGGAGACACCATAGTGCTGTACATAACTCTAGGAATGGGGCACATCATCTCTGTGGTAGAGATGAGCAAACTTATTCTCCAGCACAACGGGTCTCACAAATTCTCCATTACCATTCTGTACACCTACGGCAGCTTCATCGACACCCCTAGCATCCTCGCCTATATTCGACGTATCTCCCACTGCACATTCCTATTTCCTTCCACCACTTCCCTCGCCTCACCAATAAAATTACCTAAAACATCAATGGCTTCGCAATCATGAGCGACTTTATCCGCTAAAATGATCCCACGTCCGCCGTGCTCTCCAAGATGTCTCCAAATCTGTCGTCGTTCGTGTCTTTGTCATCGACATCTTTTGCACCTTCGTGCTGACCATTGCCAAGGAATTCGACATCCTCACATACTACTTCTGCCCTTCGGCTGCCGTAACTTTGGCTACTTTGTTGTATTTTCCTAAGATCCATGAACAAACCACCCAGAGTTTCAAGGACCTCACTCACATCGTTTTCAAATTCCTCGGACGGAAATCTCCTGTGAAGGCTATATACATAATGGAATTGGTGCTCGACCGAGATGACCCTACTTATTGAGACGTGTTCTCCTGTTGCTCACATCTTCCCAAATTCAACAGAATCATTGTCAACACGTTCAAAGAGCTCGAGCCACCTGCCGTCCTCTATGCCATTACTGAAGGCCTGTATGTTCGTGATGGGCCAACTCTGCCTGTGAACTAAGTTGTACCATTGATTGACAATGAAAAAGAATCGGGAAATGTTGCAGATGCGGCAGAGAAAGAGGATTGCTTGTCCTGGCCCAATAAGTAGCCAAGTCGAAGTGTAGTATTTCTCTGTTTTGGAAGCAGGGGATCGTTGCTTGCAATTCAACTGAAGGTTGGAGGCAAGTGGGTAGAGGTTCCTGTGGGTAGTGAAGAAGTCGTCGGTTCATGAGAAAACAAAACAGGTCTTTGGAGTTGACGACTGTGATTTGGAGGATATGTTACCTGATGGGTTCATGGAGAGGACCAAAGACAGAAGGAAGATAATGAAGTCATGGGCGCCCCAGGTGGCAGTTTGAAAAAGAAATCGGTTGGTGGGTTCGTGACACATTGCGGATGGAACTCGATGCTGGAAGCAGTGGTTGTAGGGGTGTCGATGATTGCTTAGCTGCTGTATGCGGAGCAGCATTTAAACATGAATGTTCTGGTGACGGACATGGAAATGGCGATTGCGGTGGAGCAGAAAGATAAGGAAGATGGGTTCGTGAGCGGGGAAGAATTGGAGATGAGAGTGAGGGAGTTGATGGAGTTGGAAGTAATAGTTGAAGGGTAGTTGATGTATATATGACGGTTGTTGATTAGTTATAATGTAATAAGGAGAGATGTAGAGGATTGTCATCTATGCAAATTAGTTAGAAATGCAGTGCTATAAAGGTTGTTGAGAAACAATTGCGGTTCATTCAATACAGTTAAACATTTCTCTTCCGTTGCTTTACTTCTTTCTCTCTCTAGCTTTGCTTCTCTTAGCTTTCTAGAATATCATCTTTCTCAGATTTCTTTTAGCTGTTTAGTTTAGTTATCATGGTATCAGAGCCAGTGATCGTGTGTGGGTAGTGTCGTTGCCCATGGAAGTTTGATTATTTTCTTCAATTTCAGGCAAATTGGGAGATTTCGAGTCGCAATTTCTGCGAGTTTGCTTGAAGAATTGGGAGTTTTTCTTGGTGATTTAGGGATTTCTCTTGGCAAATTGGGGGATTTCTCTTGGCGATTTGAGGAGCTTTGCAGAAATTTCAGGTTCTATGTTTACAGTATCTCTGAAGATTGCTTTTTCTTGAAATTCTTTTGGGCGATTTGTATGCAATAGTATTATTTGATTTGCAAGGATAACATATTGTTTATGAAGTTGTGAAGGCCAAAGCCATTATTACATATTTGTTTTTGCACCGAGTATTTTGAGAAGGCCAATGCCATTACTCGGTGTTAAGTAAGAATCTGAAGGCCAATGCCATTGATTCAAGAAATCTACTGCTTGTAGAATTTGACAGAATTTTCGTTCTTTTTCAAGATATTGTCTAAGGATTGATTCTTGAAGGTTATTAGATATGTCTTCTTCATCTATGAAAATTGAGAGTTTGTTAGGTATGTTGACTATCAAACTTGGTGAGCACAATTATACCAAGTGGTGTTTTCAATTCAAGTCAGTGTTAAAAGGGTATAAATTGTTTGATCATTTTGATGGGTCTACGGTTTGTCCATCAAAATTTGTAGCGAGTGCAGAAATTGGAGTTACAAAAGAATTAACTGCTGCTTTTCAAGACTGGGAAATAATAGATTTTTCATTGTTAAGTCTGTTAATAGAAACATTGACTGATGATACTATTGAACATGTTATTGGGTGTAAGACTGCTGCAGAAGCTTGGACAAATCTTGAAGAAAGATATGCATCGGTTTCTCAGACAGGGGTTAATCATTTGAAAACTGAACTGCATACAGTGCAGAAAGGTGGTGATTTAATGGATAAATATCTGTTGAGAATCAAGTCCATAAAGGATCAGTTGAAGGCTATAGGGGAGTATATTTCAGATAATGGTGTGATGATTGCAACCCTTGTTGGGTTACCAAACGAATATGCCACTATCAAGACAGTTATACTTGCAAAAGATTCTAATGTCACTATGAAAGAATTTAGAGCACTATTAATTAGGGATGAAAGGGAAAATGATGTGGTGATGAATTCACTAGCTCCAAATATGGCTACCTTGTATATGCAGGGAAATAGTGGTGGTGCGAGTTCTTCTCTGTACAACAATGGGGCATCTAGTTTAAACTCTTTTGCTAGTAAGCCATCAAGTACATGAGGTGTTATCACCTCTACTCCATTGCCACAACAAATGTCATTTCTTCCACAGCCTCAAATAGGCCAACCTAGTTATTTTCCAGACCATAATTATCTTGGTTCAAGTGTTGGTTTTGTTGGTAATATGGATCATTCACAGGATAATTCAAGGCAACATCAACCTTTATCACAGTATAATGGGGCTCAACAAAGGTTCTACAATGGTGGACAGTCAAGGGGAAACAATAATTACAAGCCAGGGTTCAAAGGAAAAGGGTTTAGTTACAGAAATAACAGTGGCTGGACTTGAAATACAGAGTCAAGAACAACTTTGTATTCGAAGTGTCAAATTTATCAAAGAAGGGGACACACTGCTCCCACGTGCTTTTACAGAAATGCTCAAAGTACTTCACCATGCTTTACCACTGAGTGTCAAATCTATGGTAAGAAGGGGCATAGTGCGCTTAAATGTTATCATGGGGGGAATTACTCTTATTAACCCTTTGGACCTCCTACTTCTCTTGCTTCATTTCCTGGTCAATCTCAAGTGGTTCCTCAGCCACAGGGTTTTATTCAACAACCTCAAAACTTTGCTGCTCATTACTCTTATCAACTGAATCCATCTGCATCTCCTATGCTTCAGCAACATATGCTTATACCTGATCTATCATATGAAGTCCACCCTACAATGCAAGGAATGGTTGCTCAAGGTTCACCATTATACTCTAATGCTACTACTACTTGGATTATAGATATAGGAGCATCACATCATATGACATCTGATCTTACTAGTTTAAATCAAGTTTCTCTTTTTGAAGGTTCTGAGCAAATAAAGATTGGCAATGGTCAAGGTATGCCGATTAAGAATACTGGATTTGCAATTGTTAAAACACATTCTCACTCTATCGTTTGGACAAAAGTGTTGCATGTTCCATCTCTTGCTGTGAATTTAACGTTTGTGAAGTAGTTGTGTAAAGATAATAGGTGTTGGCTAATTTGTGATGACCTAAATTTCTTTGTGCAGGACAAGGTGACAAGGGAGATCTTGTACAAATGAAGGAGTAGACCACAAGAGTTGTTTCATATTCCTGTGTCATCTTGGACAGTTCCGAGTACTTTCATTGGACAGTTGATAAAGTTTTCTCTGTGGCACCAAAGGCTAGGGCATCCTACAAATGAAGTGTTGGCAATTATGTTAGCAAAGTCTCATATTCCAGTATCCATAAATAATAAACATACAATGTGTAATGATTGTATTCATGGGAAAATTACTAGAAAACCTTTCTCTAATGAGTCTTCTCGATGTATCTTACCTTTTGATATAATTCACTCGGATGTGTGGGGACCTTCCTCAGTCAAGTCTATTGGAGGGTATTGATTCTATGTTGTATTTGTTGATGATTTTACAAGATACATGTGGATTTTCCCACTTTATAATAAATCAGAAGTATTTTCAATATTTGTCAAGTTTTACAAGTTTGTTGAAGTTTAATTTGGAGTACAAATTAAAACTTTACAATTAGATAGGGGTGGAGAATTTGTCAGTAATACATTCATAGAGTTTATGCAGTCAAAAGGAATGGTTCAAAGGATTTCATGTCCTTACACTCCACAACAAAATGGGTTAGTTGAAAAAAGACATAGGCATATAGTTGAAACAACAATAACCTTGATGAATATTGCTGGGTTGTCATAAGAATTCTGGTTTTTGTCATGTGTACATGCTGTATATTTGATCAACATGATGGCTTCTAAGTCATTACAGATGAATTCACCTTACTTCTGTTTATATGATAAACATCCATCATTGCAAGATTTGAAAGTATATGGTTCATCTGTGTTTCCATATTTGAGACATTATAATGACAGTATATTTCAAGCAAGGACTTCAATGTGCGTATTCTTGGGTTATGCTGCAGGTTATAAGGGTGTTATATGTTATAACTTGTAGACTAAGAAATTGATTTTGTCTAGACATGTTCTGCATGATGAGTCTGTGTTTCCTGCAAAATGTAGACCTGTAGTACTATCAAGTAGTGATTCTGTGCAACACTCAAGTCTTTCTTCTCTAATCATAGTTCAACTGAGGGTTCCAAATGAACAAGACAGAAGATTCAGTGAGCATGTTCAATCCATTTATGAGAATACTTCATTGCAGCAAGATATCGATGGAACTGCTTCCACTAATCATATAGAGTATTCATCACAGTCTGCATCATAAACACAGGGATTTGAAACACAGGAATCTGAGTCATTGGTATCACAACCTACTCTTGTACAAGATCTCAATCAACCCTTGTTACCTGTCCTAGATCCAGCACAACTTCAGGTATTACTTACTATCTCTGTGAATGATGGGAATCAATCTCCCAACTCTGATCTTATTAATGCTTCTCAAACTCATTCTATACAAACAAGACTTCAAACTGGAGCTATTATGAGAAAAGATTATACAACTTTTTATGCTAGTTTACCTGAATTACAATCTTTAACACATGATGATAATTCTCTGTGCTATAGTGGGTTTTCTTTTGTGGCTAAAATTGTTGATCCTGAAGAACATAAAAGTTTTAAAGTAGCAGCTACAAATTCGAAGTGGCAAAATGCCATGCAAGATGAATTTGATGCTCTTAAAGGACAAGGAACTTGGGTCCTTGTACTTTATCCTCATGACAGAACTATAATTGGGAGCAAATAGGGGTACAAATTGAAGAAAAATCCTGATGGGAGTATAGCTAGATATAAGGCTCGTCTAGTAGCTCAAGGATTCACACAGGAGTATGGTTTGGATTATTCGGAGACATTTAGTCCTGTGGTCCGTCATACTACAGTAAGGCTAATCCTTGCCCTTGCTACAAGTTACAAGTGGGAACTTAGACAACTAGACATAAAGAATGCATTTTTGCATGGTGAGTTGCAGGAAGAAATATACATGAAGCAACCACAGGGTTTTGTGGATCCCAATGCTCCAAATCATGTCTGCAAATTGGTCAAATCACTATATGGCCTCAAACAGGCTCCAAGAGCCTGGAATTCTAAGTTCACAGGTGTGTTACCATCTCTGGGATTCACTGTATCTCAGTCGGATACAAGTCTTTTTATTAAGGCAGATGACAAAGATATTATCATTCTACTTTTATATGTAGATGATATTATTATGACAGGCTTCAATGTCTCTAAAGTCCAAGATGTGATTACTGCACTCAGTGAGATATTTGATTTAAAATACATGGGAAAGTTGACTTACTTTTTGGGATTGCACATTCAGTACAAAAGCAATAAGGATGTGTTTATTAGTCAGTCTAAATATGCCAAAAAGCTTATAAAAAGGGCAGGAATGGAGAATTGTAGGCCTGCATCAACACCTTCAAAACCTCATACTCAGTTACTCATGTTTGAGGGTCAACCCTTAACTAATCCTAGCCTTTACAGAAACATTGTTGGAGTTCTTCAATAATTGACCTTTACTAGGCCTGATATTGCTCACTCTGTAAACGTTATATGTCAATATATGACAAATCCAACTGATGCACATATGTCCTTAGTAAAAAGGATACTTGGATATCTTCAAGGGACACTGCAATGTGGAATTACATATCCTTCAGATGTTGATATTTATATTTCAGCATATTCAGATGTTGATTGGGCCTCTGATACCAACACAAGACGGTTAATCACCAGATATGTAGTGTTTCTGGGATCTAACCCCATTTCATGGCAATTGAAGAAGCAATCTTCTGTGTCTCGAAGCTCAACATAAGTTGAATTCAAAGCTCTGGCTAATTGTGCAGCTGATATGTGTTAGATAAGGTCATTAATGAAAGATCTCAATCAGTTCTTACCTGCTGCTCCTGACTTGTACTGTGATAATCTCTCAGCATTGGCACTCAGCACCAATCCAGTGTTTCATTCCAGAATCAAACACCTTGATACTGATTATCACTTCATTCGCGAACGGGTGCAAAAGAGGATGTTGTTGTTCATTATGTTTCCACAGATAATCAAGTTGCTGATGTTCTCACTAAAGGATTGCACAATCCTGTCTTCATTAAGCACTACATCAATCTCAACCTTGGTCTCCCCAGCTACGATTGAGGGGGGTAATAACTGAAGGGTAGTTGATGTACAAGTGGCGGTTGTTGATTAGTTAGAGTGTAATAAGGAGAAATGTAGAGGATTGCCACCTATGCAAATTAGTTAGAAATGTAGTGTTATAAGGGCTGTTGAGAAACGATTGTGATTCATTCAATACAGTTAGACATTTCTCTTCTGTTGCTTTACTTCTTTCTCTCTCTAGCTTTACTTCTCTTAACTTTCTTGAATTTCATCTTTCTCAGATTTCTTTTAGCTGTTTAGTTTAGTTATCAGGAAGAAAGGAGAGTGCTTAGAGAGAGGAGCAAGAAAATTGGGGAGATGGTTGTGGCTGCTTTGGGAGAGAATGGTTCGTCCTCGAGAAACTTGGTTAACTTTGTTAATAGCATTACATAATTAAACAAGTTCTGGATTTGCATTTGATTTGGATTTTGGTGAAAAATAAGCAAATGTTAGGAAGATAAAATTTTTAGGTCATTTTTTGTATATCAAATGATGTGGCAATTTGATGGTTAAATTCCTTTTTTTAAGGATATAAAGAAGAAGTTCAACCATTAAACACTACATTATGTGGTTACAAAATATTGTCTAAAAATTTGGTCTTTTTAGCATAAACATAAAAATAAAATTAAGAAAAATTGTATTTGTATGATACTTGAATCTTGGGTTGTATTAATTATTATGTATGTAAATGAAGTTGATGAACACAAGTACATTGTTGTATTATGAATTTAAAGTATTATTTTAATATTTATTATATTTTAATTGCTATGTCTAACATCCGTGTCCTTATTTTTTGAGATTTGTCGTGTCGTGTCTCGTGTATCAATTTCTATGCAATATAGGTCGCAACCAACATGAAATCACAATTCACTCGATTGTAAATATCCAGATACATGATAGTAAACGTGATAGATGAATAAATATCCAGGTATACGTCTCTTAGAAACGATTATCAACATACCACTGCTATGAGCCGAAAGTTCCATATGGTCATTCTTTAGCTATGCATTTGCACCTACGCTGATGCTCCAAAAGTTCCTGCCATGTTTCGAAGTTTTTAGTACGTAACTTCCCTTCAATTACACAGCAGACAGACATAACATCTTATTCAAAAGAGGGAGCAGGAAAGGAACAGCTAATGCAAACTTTTTCCCTTCGAATCTTTCCCAAGTGTCTCGTTAGAGGTAATGAGGTATAATACGTAATGACAAAGTTTCTTAAGAAGGTCAACGTATTAATACCTGAATATTCTTCTGAAGAAACTTGACATACTCCACTGCCTCGTCTAACATGTTGACAATATTAGTTTGCTACAAGGAAAATCGACAGAAGCACCACATCGAACAATTGTAAGCTGCTGTCTGCTTAGTTTCGCAAAACACATGCAAAGTTTAGACAAAATTCATATACACAAAATATCTTCTGGTTTCTATTCTTTGTGCAATGTTTTAAGATAGTTTTACAAGAATGAGGATCTTAGGGATTTCTAAATCGTGTACGTTCATCGTACATCGTGCGGTCAGAAATTATTTTAAATATAAATAGTATTTGACGAAAACTGACCGTACGATGTATAATGAATGAACACGAGGATCCTCACAAAGAGGATCCTCATTCGTTTTACAAATGGTAAGGTTAAGAATTCGTAAAGACATAAAGTTTTATAAATAAATATTCTCTTGGTCACCTTTGATTAACACGTAACTCTTGATCACTCTCTTTGATTAGAAATCAACTATTGGATATTTTTTAATGTTTTTAATCTCAATATAGTATTGTGATGTTATATGGATAATTTAGACATTTCATTATATCACGATGCATACATTATTGTTCAGGACTATATTTATAAAAAAAAAAAAAAACAGCAAAAGACAAACAAATCATGGTCCACTTCCGATTTTCTTCTAAAAAGTTGGTTTGGTTGGGTTGGGTGGGGTGGGGCAGTGTAGGTCCTCTCTTTATCTTTATTTAATTGGTGAGAAGTCATAAGTCCTTGATTGTTTCAAAGTTGACAAGACTCCACTGCCTCGTCTAACAATTTGACAATATTACTTGGCTACAAGGAAAATCGACAGAAGCACCACATCGAACAATTGTAAGCTGCCGTCCGCTTAGTTAAGAAAAACACATGCAAAGTCTAGACAAAATTCATATACACAAAATATCTTCTGGTTTCTATTCTTTGTGCAATGTTTTAAGATAGTTTTACAAGAATGAAGATTTTAGGAATTCTCAAATCATGTACGTTCATCGCACATCGTGTAGTCAGAAATTATTTTAAATATTTTTATTTAAAATTAAATAGAATAGTATCTGACGAAAACTGACCGCACCATATACGATGAATGGACACGAGGATCCTCACAAAGGGGATCTAAAGAGGATCCTCATTCGTTTTACAAATTGTAGGGTTAACAATTTGTAAAGACATAAAGTTTTATACATAAATGTTCTCTTGGTCACCTTTGATGAACAAGGAATTCTTCAACTATTGGATATTTTTTAATGTTTTTAATCTCAATATAGTATTGTGATGTTATGTGGATAATTTAGACATTTCATTCTGTCACGATGTATACATTATTGTTCATGACTATATTGAAAAAAACAGCAAAAGGCAAACAAATCATGGTCCACTTCCGATTTCCCTTCGGTTATGATTACTTCGATTTTCTTCTAAAAAGTTGGTTTGGTTGGGTTGGGTGGGGTGAGGTAGTGCAGTTCCTCTCTTTATCTTTATTTGGTGCAATTACTTTAGCCGGAAGAGAGATTTAGCAGAAGTCACTATCCGGGGCGTCAAGGGTCGTTGGATGAGAGCACCCCGGAATTACCAACTTTTATTCAATTGAATTTATCTTCTCAAATCAAATCAAATAATTGCATCAGAGAACGCACCGCAGAAACACCAAAACGCAAACAAACCGGCAGCAGCAGCAGCCATGGGAGACGCCATAGTGCTGTACGCAGCTCCAGGAATGGGTCACATCATCTCCATGGTGGAGCTGGGCAAGCTCATCCTTAACCGCTACGGCCCCCACAAATTCTCCATCACCATTCTCTACACGTGCGGCAGCTTCCTCGACACACCTAGCATCCCCGCCTACATCCGCCGCATCTCCCACTCCCACCCTCCCATTTCCTTCCGCCAGTTCCCTCGCGTCGCCAATAAAATTACCCAAAACATTAGCGGCTTCGCAATCATGACCGACTTCATCCGCCAGAACGATCCCCACGTCCGCCGTGCCCTCCAAGACGTCTCCAAATCCGCCGTCGTTCGCGCCTTCATCATTGACATCTTCTGCACCTCCGCGCTGACCATTGCCAAAGAATTCGACATCCCCACATACTACTTCTACGCTTCCGGTGCCGCAGCTCTGGCTGCTTTTTTGTATTTTCCTAAGATCCATGAACAAAACACCCAGAGTTTCAAGGACCTCACCGACATCGTTTTGAAATTGCCCGGACGGAAATCTCCCCTGAAGGCTATATACATGATGGAACCGGTGCTCGACCGAGATGATCCTGGTTATTGGGACGTGCTCTCCTTTTGCTCACACCTTCCCAAATCCAACGGAATCATCGTCAACACGTTCGAAGAGCTCGAGCCACCTGACGTCCTCCATGCCATTGCTGAAGGCCTGTGTGTTCCTGATGGGCCAACTCCGCCTGTGTACTACGTTGGACCATTGATTGACGATGAAAAAGAATCGGGTAATGATGCAGATGCGGCGGAGGAGGACTGCTTGTCCTGGCTCGATAAGCAGCCAAGTCAAAGCGTTGTATTTCTCTGTTTCGGAAGCAGGGGATCATTCCCTGCAATTCAGGTGAAGGAGATAGCGAAAGGGTTGGAGGCGAGTGGGCAGAGGTTCCTGTGGGTGGTGAAGAAGCCGCCGGTTGATGAGAAAACAAAGCAGGTCCTTGGAGTTGACGACTTTGATTTGGAGGGTGTGTTGCCAGAAGGGTTCTTGGAGAGGACCAAAGACAGGGGGATGGTAGTGAAGTCATGGGCGCCGCAGGTGGCGGTGTTGAAGAAGGAATCGGTTGGTGGGTTCGTGACGCATTGCGGATGGAACTCGGTGCTGGAAGCAGTTGTTGCCGGGGTGCCGATGATTGCTTGGCCGCTGTACGCGGAGCAGCATATGAACAGGAATGTTCTGGTGACGGACATGGAAATGGCGATTGCGGTGGAGCAGAAAGATGAGGAAAATGGGTTTGTGAGCGGGGAGGAATTGGAGAGGAGAGTGAGGGAGTTGATGGAGTCGGAAGAAGGGAGAGTGCTTAGAGAGAGGAGCAAGAAAATTGGGGTGGTGGCTGTGGCTGCTTTGGGAGAGAATGGTTCGTCCACAAGAAACATGGATAACTTTGTTAATAGCATTACATAATTATGCAGTTCTGGATTTTCATTTGCATTTGGATTTTGGCAAGACATAAAATTAAGAAAAATTGTATCTGTACGATCACAATAGGATTGTCGTCCGATCACCTAAATTTTCTTTAAAAGTTGGTTTTCTTTTCGTTCCTAGTGTTATTAGACGACCGTCTATATTCTAAAACGATCGTTTTTTATATTACCAGACGATAGTTTGAAATTGAACCGTCGTTCCTAGCATTACTAGACGAGAGTTTGTCTTCTAAAACCGTCATTATTTATATTATCAGACAATAGTTTGAAATTAAACTCTCGTTCCTAGCATTACTAGACGACAGTTTGTATTCTGAAACCATCTGTTCTTTATGTTACCAGACGACAATAGTTTGAAATTGAACCGTCGTCCCTAGCATTACCAGACGATCGTTTGTATTCTGAAATCGTTGTTCTTTATATTACCAAACGACGGTGGTTTGATATTGAAATGTTGTTCCTTGCATTACCAGACGACTGTTTGAAATATGAAACCATCATTCTTTATATTTGTTAAAGGAAAGAAAATCACGTGATCTGATTGAGAGTGATTACAGCTTATGGAATTGTCAACTCTTGTAGAGTGATTGTAGGATGTAAATGTAATTAGCTTGATTATAGGTTCTATTTACTTAGAATAGCTTATTAGCTTTGTATAAAGGTCATGCCTTGTGTGCCAATATTGTCATAAATACAATATACAAGTTCACAAATTTATATGGCATCAGAGCACTAATCCTGGTGACTCTTTCACGCTTCCGCCACCACAAACACCATAACCACCATAGCCTTTCCATAATCTCTACATCTCTCCCACAAATATCATTGACAATACCATGACAGAACCAACCAAACCCGAAAATAAGAAACCAGATGAGAATCTCATGGAGTTCTCAGACTCATACACAATACATCCCTCAGATCACACTAGACTTGTTCTAGTTTCCAAAACTCTTGATGGAAACAACTACGGGCAATGGAACCGTGCCATGCGCATGTGTCTTAGCGCAAAGAACAAGATTAGGTTCATTGATGGAACCATCAAGGCTCCATCACCCCTGGACGCAAAGTATGCAGCCTGGAAAAGATGCAATGACATGGTTACATTATGGATTGTGAATTCAGTCCACTCCGACATAGCCGGCAGCATCATGTACACTAAAACTGCTACCGCAGTTTGGAACAACCTCAGAGACAGATTATCCTAGAGTAATGACTCGAGGATCTACCAGATTCGACAAGAAATTGTCGAGAATCGTCAAGGGCAGCTCTCCGTTTCTACTTATTACATGAAGATGAAAGCTTTATGGGACGAGTTAGCGTCTTATCATGACCCATTCGATTGCACTTGCACAGGCTTGAAAGGAGTTGCTGAACAGGAAGAAAAAGAGAGAGTTATGCAGTTTCTGATGGGATTAAATAACTCCTATGCAACTGTATGAGGCTCGATTCTGATGATGAGCCCACTACCTAATACACGCCGAGTTCATGGCCTCATTCTCCAACATGAACGACAGATGGATGTGGCCAGTCATCGTGATATGGGGACAAACTCTCATACGATGTAGGTTCAGCGAACTGATGCGTCGTCATCTCATAGCAAAACTTCCAACACGTTTTCACGTAAGTCACTCAAATGTACTTACTGCGACGAAGATGGACACTTGGTGGATTGTTGCTATTACATTATTGGGTTCCCAGAAGGACACAAATGGCATGGAAAAAATGTGAAGCCCAAGAATAAGAGAGCAGCCAACAATGCCGAGGTTATCAATCCTGCAACAACCACCAAGACCAAAGCTTCTGATGGTCCTACGTTCACTACCAATGAATATAATCAAATCATCGCCATGCTCCGTAACGGTAATGGACAACCACTTGCAAATGCAACAGGTATTTTCTTGCCTAAATGCAATATAGCACAAACAGACCCACATTCGACTCTATATTAGATTGTTGATAGCGGAGCAACTGACCATATATCTCATTCACCACCAACACACAACATCATGGATGCTCAACATGACTATGTTGGGTTACCAAATAGGGGACAAGCGGAAATAAAAAAGATTGGTTCTATAAAATTGTCACATGAGCTATCTCTTGATAAAGTTCTTTATGTACCAAAGTTCCACGTCAATTTGTTGTCTGTTAGTAAATTGACAAGAGCTTTGCGATGTATAGTGACGTTCTATCTTGATTTTTGTGTTGTGAAGGACATGGATACGAAGAGGGTGATTGGCCTGGGCAAGCATTTTGATGGGCTCTACTACCTTACACCGAAACAAAATCCTCACCTCGCCAACCACATTCATCATACCACCAACCTGTGGCATCGGCGCCTTGGGCACCTATCATCCGCACCTTTACTTTCATTGGCCAAGAATAATACTGAAATAATGTTTGATTCCAAACACATTTGTGAAGTTTGCCCTTTAGCAAAGCAAACTCGTTTACCCTTTCATAATAGTGAAATTAAAACTTCCACACCATTTGATTTAATTCATTGTGACATTTGTGGCCCTTACAGACACCAAACACACTTTGGGGCATGATATTTTCTCACTATTGTGGATGATTTCACTCGTTTTACTTGGGTACATCTTATGAATTTCAAATCTGACACCCAAACATTATTAAAGTCCTTTTTCTCTTGGGTCAAAACCCAATTTCAACGTACCATTAAAGCCCTTCGTGCGGATAATGGGAGTGAATTTCTTTCCATGCGTCCTTACCTAGACTCGTGTGACACCTCCTTCCAACATTCTTGTCCTTACACACTACAACAAAATGGGGTGGTTGAACGTAAACATAGGCACCTTTTAAATGTTGGTCATGCTCTTAGATTTCAAGCCAACTTACCCTTAAAATTTTGGGGGGAAAGTATCCAAACTGCTTGTTATCTCATAAATTGTCTACCTACAACCTTGCTCTCCCATAAGTCTCCGTATGAACTTTTGCATAACACACCACCTACTTATACCCACTTACGAGTTTTTGGATGCCTTAGTTATGCCACCAACCTCACACCCATCACTAAGTTTGACGTCCGTGCTCGTCGTTGTATTTTCCTTGGTTATCCACTTGGCCAAAAAGGTTATAAGGTATATGATCTTGTCACACACAAAATCTTCACCTCACGAGATGTCATCTTTCATGAACATATATTTCCTTACACAACTTCACCCACCATTGACCAAAATGACATGCCTATTACTCCCATTATCCACCCAACACACGGCACAAATACCAATACCCACATCACCTCCACTTTTGACTCAATTCCCACGGTGCTTGATTCACTACCTAATCAGGTTCCTATTTCCCCGACCGACCTTGAGAGTTCCTCACCACCTACACCACTCATTATCTCCACCACACTCGAGCCTTCCTTACCCAACTTGAGCCTTCCCATTCCACCTGCCACGACCGACAGTCACACACCACCTGAACCTTCCCCATCTGTACTCCCTCGTCACTCTACTCGTCCCACCAAACCCCCTGCACATTTCAAAGATTATGTGGCTCATCATTCAACCTTGCTCACACCCACGAATCCCCTCTCACCATCCATGTCCAACACGAGATATCCACTACATCAGTATGTTTCCTATTCTTGCTTGTCTCCTGGGTATCAACGCTTTGTTTCTCATATTTCACACTTGGTGGAGCGTACTACCTATGAATAGGCTTGTCAGAATCCCCACTGGGTTACAGCAATGCAAGCCGAACTCACAACTCTTGAAGACAACAAAACGTGGAGTTTTGTTCCACTACTGCCCGGACAATGACCCATTGGTTGCAAATGGGTTTTCAAGCTCAAGTACCACTCCGAAGGAACTCTTGAACGCTACAAAGTGCGTCTCGTGGCCAAAGGCTTCACCCAACGTGAAGGTATCGACTACAAGGAGACCTTAACATCAGTGGCCAAACTCATTACCGTGCGTTGCTTATTGACTGTGGCTGCTGTCCACAATTGGCCTTTACATCAAATGGACGTCCAAAATGCCTTTCTTCATGGAGAACTTCAAGAAGAGGTATACATGTTGCCTCCCCCGGGTTGTCGTCTACAGGGGAGAATGTTGTGTGTTGATTCCACAAATCTTTATATGGTCTTAAACAGGCGTCCAGAAGTTGGTTTCGAGAATTTTCTTCGGCAATTTGTGACATTGGTTTTTGCCAATCTAAGGCAGATTACTCTCTATTCACTCAAGTCAAGGGTACTTCGCTCACTATTGTATTGTTATATGTTGATGATATGGTGATTACATGCAACAATGAGACAGAAATCAAGAACCTAAAGGATTTCCTTAGCAGTCGATTTTGAATTAAAGATCTTGGACTTTTGAAATATTTCCTTGGAATTAAGGTCGCACGTTCGAAAGCTGGAGTCACAATATGCCAACGGAAATATACACTGGACATATTGGAGGAGGCTAGGTTACTTGGTGCTAAACCTATGAAAGTTCCAATGGAGGCCGATTTGGTGCTTACACCAGCAGGAAGCACTTCACTTCATGAACCTGCGGGGTATAGGCGCTTAATTGGAAAATTGATTTATTTGACCATCACAAGACCGGAAATAACATACACTGTCAACACATTGAGTCAGTTTATGCAAGATCCACAATGACACCATCTTGATGCAGCATATCGACTTCTTAGATACCTTAAAGGAGCTCCTGGGCAAGGTTTGTTTTCTTCCCAAAGTGAATTACATTTAACTGGTTAATGTGATGCAGATTGGGCTCATTGCCCCATTACATGTCGATCAGTGACCGGTTATTGTATTTTTTTTGGAAAGTCACTAGTGTCTTGGAAAAGCAAGAAACAAGTTATAGTAGCCCGTTCATCCGCAGAAGCGGAGTATCGATCCAGGGTTGCAGCCACTTGTGAATTAAGTTGGTTAAGATATTTACTGGAAGATTTGCTTGTTAACCATCCTCAGCCGGCAAGATTATTTTGTGACAACCAAGCCACCTTACACATAGTAGCAAATCTGGTGTATCATGAACGTACAAAGCATATCGAGATTGATTGCCACACAATCCGAGAGCGAGTTCAAAAAGGAGAAATCAAAACTTCCTATGCTAGGACAGGGGAGCAGGTTGCAGACTTGTTTACCAAGCCATTACGTGCGCCTATTTTCCATGCACATCTAGGCAAGTTGGGTGTGATTGACATTCACACTCCAACTTGAGGGGGAGTGTTAAAGGAAAGAAAATCAAGTGATCTGATTGAGAGTGATTACAGCTTCTGGAATTGTCAACTCTTGTGATAGAGTGATTGTAGGATGTAAATGTAATTAGCTTGATTATATGTTCTGTTTACTTAGAATAGCTTATCAGCTTTGTATAAAGGTCTTGCCTTGTGTGCCAATATTATCATAAATACAATATACAAGTTCACAAATTTATAATATTACCAAAAGATACTTTGAAATTGGACCGTCATTCCTAACATTACCATACGACAATCTGTATTCTAAAACCATCATTTTTATATTACTAGACGATAATTTGAAATGAACCATCATTCCTAGCATTACCAGACAACAATTTATATTCTAACGAGCTTGCTCAGCTCCAGGCCTAAGCGTGGAAATAATGCAGGACTGGGCCTCCCATTAATTCCTGGACTATTGTGCCTTTGCATGCTCATTAATTTGGGTTTGCTTTTTTTGTTGCTCAATTTGTGTTTGTGCTCAAACATTTTGGAGGAAAGAGACCTAGGCAAGATTTTGTTGTCTGTTGAAAGAGATGTACCGAATCTTGAGTCAATACACCATGTGTTATAATATAAATAAATAAAAAAGTAAAAAATATATCCTCTCTTTATTTATATAATGGCGTCGTGTATTGATTGTGTTCCGATACATGGGAAAAATCTCTAGTGGAGAGATTTAGTCTGAAAGTTGGGTAATTATTCTATGGCAGACTGCCTCATCATCTTCTCAAGTCAAACAACATGTGGTAACGTTGACCATCAGCTTAATTCCATCCAATAAGATGCATTTCTTTCTTCCTAAGTCGTTGGTTAATTCGTTGGTTGGTTTCGGAAGAGATGATCCTTCAACAATGACCTTAAACAATGAGTTGATCTGCTTCAACACTGTCAAACTTACTAGCTTATTAATGCTTCGGTGTGTATAATACCAATGCAGATGTTGCAACCAACATGAAATCGCAATTCACTCAGCCTGGACATCATCACAATTCACAATCGCAATTTGGTTGTGACTCGTGAGTAGCAAATGAAAAGCATATGCAGTTTTCTTATTAAAACAAGGATCATGATCCTTAATTCCTACAAACTTTATGAGCAACAGACAATTGAGGGTTACTAAACCAAAATACTTGACCCAAATTTCAATCCCAAGGTTTCCGCATCCTCCCACAACTCATCATATATTCCTTTGTTTATCTCTCATTTCTCTCTCGTATTTACCTTTCATATCTAAACAAAAAGTGAAAACTAAAAACTAAAAACTAAAAACTAAAAACCAAATAGTTAATTGGTGAAGCAACCGTACATTTCTTATTCTCTTTTGGTTTTTCTTCCAAACTTTATGCGGAATTGACATTATTGATGAAGGTTCTCAAGAAAATTCAGGTTGACAGCGCCTCGTTGCTTAGTTACAATTTTCCATATCCTACCACTCTCCCTTATTCGTCAGCCTCTCACCACCACCCACTAGAGAGCCCACATTCCACACAAGAGGTTGCAAATGCAAGGATTCGAACATAGGATTTTTAGCTATGATTCCCTAAGCTCTAAATTTTTAGATATAAACTAGCTGCGTGAATGATGAAGACAGCAAATCATTTTGTAATTTTGTTCTAAATAACTATCAGCCATATGCAAGTCGATAATCTCTCACTTGAGTCCTCCTGTATCGCGATAACAACATATCAAAACTCAATATCACTATGCTACACAGTAACTGAAGTTAATGAGTTATGAGAATTCCACAAGAGATTTTATTAACTGAAAATATAACTTTAACCTTTCAAATTCAAATTTTTCCATATAAAATTCGACATAATTTTTTTACTAAAAAAAAACCAGTAACTAGGATCCACTTAAGTGAATTCATTAATTACATATTACTTTACACATTTTAAATATTTTAGATGCCTAAAATACTGACACACCCCGACCGAGATCGGAGCGTGCTGGCCGTCACACAAAGGTGACGTAGCCATGTGCACGTGCGGAAGCTAATAAGTAGTAATATAAAAGTACGAATAATTAAAAACTAGCATACAAATACTAGAATGAGTGCTAGTTAGTGCAATACAAATTCAGAGCAGGTCTATAGCAGTCCAAATAAAACGACAACAGTAGTACGCCCGAAGGCGACCCTACGATGTGGAGTGTCTGTCAGAACGCCGAAAAGCTCACAAGGGAAACCACCGCAACGGCTAAGCAACTAGAACCTGGAGGGGCGCAAAACAAAAGTGTGAGTGGGCAAAAACAATTCTTTCTAAAACCATTTACAAAATACTTTCTAACCCCTCGCCGTAAAACCTGTATACTTCCCAGAAAATAAACATATATACGTACGTGCAAACATGCAAAACATGCTCAAGGGTATACCAATCATGCTCAAGATATGACATGCCACAATCTCAAAGTGATATGCAAGTGCCCAGGTATAACCATATCAATATCATGTAATCAGGCAGCCGGAGTCACCTACGTGACCTGCACGGCTACATCTAGAGCTCAAATCTCAATCTCGATATCTAAACCTGCCCACGAGTCGGAACCACCTAAAGTGGTCTGTACGACAAGCCTGGGTGTAACATATATATACGCTCTAGTGCTACGATCACGTGAAGGCTGTGCGAATAATCGCGGGTCACCTACGAGTCGGAACCATCTAAAGTGGTCTGTACGACAAGCCTATGCACCTAGCTTGGATCCAAGCTGAGCGTATGGTGCGGGAGGTGAACAACACGTGAAGGACTGTGCCCTACTCTGGGCGGGAGCACTAACACCGGGGGTGCAGGTTATGAGCTCTCTAAGCATCTCTAAACACTATGTAATGCAATCGTTAATTAACGCTTACCTGGCACTTACCTATGCCTCCACAGCACCCACATATAAATATAAATGACACATGCATATGTATATGTATGCCACAAATAATGCATGCAAAGATGCATAAACGATAATTAATAAAGTGCATGGCATAAGGCAAATAACCCTTTTTAATTCAATTTCTGGGAATATAAATGTATATAGGTATATACGGAAAACAAAAGCCCACTCACTGGTATGTAGAAGGGTCGTAGCCCCCCTGCCTCGCGTGTGCACGCTCGTCCTCTGGGTACGTGTCACCTAAATGCGAAACAACTATAAAAACGTTAACTTTAAAGCACATAACCCGTTTCTCGTAATAACTTCTCATACATTGCTCAAAATGGACAAATGAATATACCAACGTGATCTACACAACCTCAGGATCACGCCCAAATTTTTAGAAAAATTTTTGGACCACGCACGCGCCCCCACGCGCCGGCCAAGGCACGGCCCTACGCGCCCCCACGCGCGGCCACGTGCACAGCACACTGACGGCGTCAGTTGACGCCGTCAGGAATATTCCGTCAACTAGCGGAATATTCCGTTAGACTTAACCCCTGCCGTCAGGAATATTCCGTTAAGTTTAACGGAATATTCCTGCTTCTTCCTCGCCCAGCCCCCGACGCCGGCGCCGTCGCCGTCGCCGGCACCGTCGCCGGAAAACCTGCAAATCGCTATAACTCTCTCGTTTCTCCACCTTTCTCCACGTTTCTTGCACCAAATTAAAGCCCTAAACTAGTAGAACAAGTCCCAACAAGTTTTAAGGGCTAAAATCACGAGATAATACCTGTCCAAAAACTCCAAGTTCGGCCAACCTCGAACCAGGCCCTCCCGACGTCCAAAGTCGTCCAACGAGCTACTCCGACGCTCCTGGGAACCTCACAAACACAACCACGAGCTCAGAAAACCCAAAAGCTTAATGTACAAACTTTGCATGAACAGTACCCAAAACGGAGTTTAAGAAATCGACGTGAAAACATCGTTGTTCTTACCTGAAAAGGGTATATTCGTGCTCCCCTCGACCTCACGATCACAAATCCACCCTTGGTTTCCCCGATCTGCTACGGGATAAGGTTCTTGGTGTGTGTCCGTACATGTACAGTGGCAAAAAGGGAGCTCGGGGGAGAGGGAGACAGGGAGAAGGCAGAGGGAGAGAGAGCAATGTCAGTGTGTGTGTGTGGGAGTGTGTAAGGTTCCAAACACATGCCCCAACACACAAAACAACCCACAACGTGACAAAATCGAACTAGGGGCAAAATTGTAATTTCACATGTGCGTTTTCGATAATTCCGGAACGGGATGTCACAACCTTCCCACCTTAAAAAAATTTCGTCCCGAAATTCAAAACAACCAAGTAACAGCCCCTAGTGGTCAAAGAACAAACGAGGATACAAATCCCTCATTCGATCTTCTGTCTCCCACGTTGCTTCCTCAACTGAATGGTTCCTCCACAAAACCTTCACTAAATTCATTGTCTTGTTCCTCAGAACCTTCTCTTTCCAATCTAGTATCGTCACCGGCTCCTCCTCGTACGTCAAATCTGGGTTAATCTCAAGCGGTTGAGGAGGTATCACGTGAGATGGATCAGCAACATAGTGTCGGAGCATAGACACGTGAAAAACATTATGCACTCTAGCCAACTCCGGAGGCAACTCCAACCTGTAAGCTACCTCACCAACTCGTTCGGTGACCATGTATGGTCCGATGTACCTGGGACTCAACTTCCCCTTCTTTCCGAACCGCACAACACCTCTCCACGGTGAAAGCTTCAGGAATACCCAATCTCCGACCTCATAAGTTCTATCCGTAGCATGCCGATCCGCTAGACTCTTCTGCCTGTCCTGAGCTGCTTTCAGGTTAGACTTGATTACCTGAACGTTCTGAGTAGTCTCCTCAACAATCTCTGGACCTACTAAGTGCATCAGCCACTACATTCGCACGACCAGGATGATAATCAATCGTGCAATCGTAATCGCTGAGTAACTCCAACCACCTCCGCTGACGAAGATTGAGTTCCTTCTGAGTAAAGAGATACTGGAGACTCTTGTGATCCGTAAAGATCCTGCACTTTTCTCCGTAAAGATAGTGCCTCCACAACTTCAACGCAAAAATGATAGCAGCCAACTCTAAATCATGTGTAGGGTAATTTGACTCATGAGGTTTCAACTGCCGCGAAGCATAAGCAATCACCCTACCATGCTGCATCAATACGCATCCCAAACCATTCAAGGAAGCATCGCTGTAAACCTCGAAATCACCACTATCGTCTGGGAGTGCCAAAACAGGTGCATGAGTGAGACAATGCTTCAACCGTTGGAAACTCTGCTCACACTTATCATCCCACTCAAATTTGACATCCTTCCTCGTTAACCTCGTCAGTGGTAAGGCAATCACCGAAAAATCCTTAACGAATCTCCGATAATACCCTGCCAAACCAAGGAAACTTCTCACCTCGGTGACGGTTCTCGGTTGCTCCCAACTCTCTACCGCTGCAACCTTCTGAGGGTCAACCAAAATACCCTGAGCAGAAATGACGTGCCCCAAGAACGCAACTTGGTCTAACCAGAACTGGCACTTGCTAAACTTAGCATATAACTGGTGTTCCCTCAACCTTTTCAACACCAAAGTAAGATGTCGAACATGCTCCGATTTCGACTTAGAATACACCAGAATATCGTCAATGAAGACAATAACAAATCTATCCAAGTAAGGCTGGAATACTCGGTTCATCAAATCCATAAAGGCGGCTGGTGCATTCGTCAACCCAAATGGCATAACCAGAAACTCGTAATGACCGTAACGAGTCCTGAACGCCGTCTTAGGGACATCATCCCTACTGATCTTCAGCTGATAGTAACCAGACCTCAAGTCTATCTTAGAGAACACGCAAGCACCTCTCAGCTGATCAAACAAATCATCGATACGAGGCAAGGGATAACGGTTTTTAATCGTCACCCGATTGAGTTGCCTGTAGTCGATGCACAGCCTCAAAGTTCCATCCTTCTTCCTCACAAACAACACTGGAGCACCCCAAGGCGAAGTACTAGGCTGGATAAATCCCTTATCTACTAACTCTTGCAGCTGAACTTTCAATTCCCTTAACTCCGCAGGAGCCATACGATAAGGAGTTAAAGAAATAGGATTGGTACCTGGAATCAACTCAATGGTGAACTCTATATCTCGATCTGGGGGTAATCCAGGTAAATCCTCAGGAAATACATCAGGGAAGTGTCTGACCACTCTCACATCCTCTATTCTGCTAGTAACAACCTCATCCAGCACCACATGAGCCAGATACCCCTGACAACCCTTAGTTAACAACTTTTTCGCTCGTAGCGCCGAAATAACGCCATATCTCACCCCACTCTGCTCACCCACGAAGGTAATCACAGGTAGTCCAGGTCGGTGAAACGTAACCACTTTCCCATAACAGTCAATGTTGGCACGATAGAAGTGCAACCAATCCGTGCCCAGAATCACATCAAAGTCCACAATATCTAACGGGATAAGATCGGCTGACAAAGCAACACCCTCTACGATCACTGGACACCCCGGGTACACACAATCTACAACGCAACTCTCTCCCCTAGGCATAATAAACTCTAAATCATACCCTAGGGGTGTGGGGCGAGGTTGCGTCGCTTGAGCAAATGTATGAGAAATTACGGAATGTGTAGCTCCACAATCAATTAAGACTCTAGCAAAGCAACCAAGAATGTTCAACGTACCCATGATCAAGTCTGGGTTGTTCTGAGCGTCCTGCAGAGAAATATTGTGAAGACGCCCCTGTCCCTGCTGACGCCCGCCGCGGCCTCTGCCCGCCTGAACGTCGCGTCCCTGGGCACCACGCCCCTGACTGGGCTGGCCTGCCTGTCTCGAAGATCCTGCACTGCTAGTGGCAATCTCCCCCTGCTGATACTGTCCTCCCTGATACCACTGAGAACCACCCGCTGGAGCTGGAGGATACGGCATATAGCCGCCTGAATACTGGGGATAGCCACCCTGGGGATAAGGATCCTGTGGGTACTGATACTGCCCCGGAGCATAAGGAACAGCATCACCCTGATAGTGGTAAGCACCACCTCGACCCGTCTGGCCGTAGCTACTAGTACCCTGAATCTGCTGGAGTGGTGCAGGTGGTGGCATAAAGGTCTGCTGTGGTTTCTGCTGCTGCTGACCTTGGGGACAATTCGCCGCTCTATGTCCCACCTGTCCACACGTGAAGCAACCATTGCTACCACGTCTACACTCGCCGAAATGCCGGTTGTTACACCTGCGGCAAATAGGGGCTCTACCTCGACCACCCTCGCCCTGCCTCTGGCCTCTAGCGCCACCAGAAAATCTACCCCCACGACCCTGCCCAGTGGCACTGAAGCCACCACTCGAAGAACTAGAACTAGCTCCACCTCTCTTGAAACTCTGAGTCTGACGGGCCCCGAGCGATGCCTGACCTTTGCCTTTGTCATCTTTCTTCTGGTTGCCGTCCTTCTCTTCATCAGTATCGCTCGACATATTCTCGGAATCCTCGATCCTCAACAGTATCTCATAGAAGTCCCGGTAAGTCTCGCTGTGGACCGTAGACGCCATTGAACGCCACTTCTTCCTGGTGCCCAGACGGAAAAGACGGAGCATCTCCGCCGGATTACCAGCGACATCAGGGTGGTAACGAGACAAGTCCGTAAACTTGCGATAGTACTCATTCGCTGACATCTTCCGCTGTTTCAGTTCGGAAAACTCTTGTTTCTTTCTATCGATGTACTCAGGGGGAACATACCTTCTCCTAAACAACCCCGTAAACACGTTCCAATCAATCCTCTGATCCGGAGTCAACCTACGAAGCTCCTGCTCCCACCAAGCTGCCGACTCCGTATCCAGAAACCAAGCGGTCGTCTCGACCCACCTCTCCATAGGCAAGTTCCCCTGATTATGTAGCACCCGGAAAGTCTTCTCTATGTGTTCTAGCCAGCGCTCTGCGCTCTCGGGTCCCTCACTGCCCTTAAACTTATCCAACTTCAGATTGTACATGGTCTCCAGAGGAGTCCTCTGGGGAGGGCGCATCACTGCCTGAAGGGCTGTAGCAAAAGCTTCCCCCAACTGAGTAATATCGGGGAACATAGGCTCAGAAGAGCGACGGGGTTCCCGACGTGGCGGCATAGTTCTGACAGAAGACACCAAAATTATTAGAATACTCACAAGGACACAGGACTGCCAAACCTAGACTCTGATACCAAACTGACACACCCCGACCGAGATCGGAGCGTGCTGGCCGTCACACAAAGGTGACGTAGCCATGTGCACGTGCGGAAGCTAATAAGTAGTAATATAAAAGTACGAATAATTAAAAACTAGCATACAAATACTAGAATGAGTGTTAGTTAGTGCAATACAAATTCAGAGCAGGTCTATAGCAGTCCAAATAAAACGACAACAGTAGTACGCCCGAAGGCGACCCTACGATGTGGAGTGTCTGTCAGAACGCCGAAAAGCTCACAAGGGAAACCACCGCAACGGCTAAGCAACTAGAACCTGGAGGGGCGCAAAACAAAAGTGTGAGTGGGCAAAAACAATTCTTTCTAAAACCATTTACAAAATACTTTCTAACCCCTCGCCGTAAAACCTGTATACTTCCCAGAAAATAAACATATATACGTACGTGCAAACATGCAAAACATGCTCAAGAGTATACCAATCATGCTCAAGATATGACATGCCACAATCTCAAAGTGATATGCAAGTGCCCAGGTATAACCATATCAATATCATGTAATCAGGCAGCCGGAGTCACCTACGTGACCTGCACGGCTACATCTAGAGCTCAAATCTCAATCTCGATATCTAAACCTGCCCACGAGTCGGAACCACCTAAAGTGGTCTGTACGACAAGCCTGGGTGTAACATATATATACGCTCTAGTGCTACGATCACGTGAAGGCTGTGCGAATAATCGCGGGTCACCTACGAGTCGGAACCACCTAAAGTGGTCTGTACGACAAGCCTATGCACCTAGCTTGGATCCAAGCTGAGCGTATGGTGCGGGAGGTGAACAACACGTGAAGGACTGTGCCCTACTCTGGGCGGGAGCACTAACACCGGGGGTGCAGGTTATGAGCTCTCTAAGCATCTCTAAACACTATGTAATGCAATCGTTAATTAACGCTTACCTGGCACTTACCTATGCCTCCACAGCACCCACATATAAATATAAATGACACATGCATATGTATATGTATGCCACAAATAATGCATGCAAAGATGCATAAACGATAATTAATAAAGTGCATGGCATAAGGCAAATAACCCTTTTTAATTCAATTTCTGGGAATATAAATGTATATAGGTATATACGGAAAACAAAAGCCCACTCACTGGTATGTAGAAGGGTCGTAGCCCCCCTGCCTCGCGTGTGCACGCTCGTCCTCTGGGTACGTGTCACCTAAATGCGAAACAACTATAAAAACGTTAACTTTAAAGCACATAACCCGTTTCTCGTAATAACTTCTCATACATTGCTCAAAATGGACAAATGAATATACCAACGTGATCTACACAACCTCAGGATCACGCCCAAATTTTTAGAAAAATTTTTGGACCACGCACGCGCCCCCACGCGCCGGCCAAGGCACGGCCCTACGCGCCCCCACGCGCGGCCACGTGCACAGCACACTGACGGCGTCAGTTGACGCCGTCAGGAATATTCCGTCAACTAGCGGAATATTCCGTTAGACTTAACCCCTGCCGTCAGGAATATTCCGTTAAGTTTAACGGAATATTCCTGCTTCTTCCTCGCCCAGCCCCCGACGCCGGCGCCGTCGCCGTCGCCGGCACCGTCGCCGGAAAACCTGCAAATCGCTATAACTCTCTCGTTTCTCCACCTTTCTCCACGTTTCTTGCACCAAATTAAAGCCCTAAACTAGTAGAACAAGTCCCAACAAGTTTTAAGGGCTAAAATCACGAGATAATACCTGTCCAAAAACTCCAAGTTCGGCCAACCTCGAACCAGGCCCTCCCGACGTCCAAAGTCGTCCAACGAGCTACTCCGACGCTCCTGGGAACCTCACAAACACAACCACGAGCTCAGAAAACCCAAAAGCTTAATGTACAAACTTTGCATGAACAGTACCCAAAACGGAGTTTAAGAAATCGACGTGAAAACATCGTTGTTCTTACCTGAAAAGG
Source organism: Pyrus communis (assembly GCF_041283825.1). Lineage (NCBI taxonomy): Eukaryota > Viridiplantae > Streptophyta > Magnoliopsida > Rosales > Rosaceae > Pyrus > Pyrus communis. Next base: position 2,173,125 of record NC_142572.1, read on the forward strand.
GTATATTCGTGCTCCCCTCGACCTCACGATCACAAATCCACCCTTGGTTTCCTCGATCTGCTACGGGATAAGGTTCTTGGTGTGTGTCCGTACATGTACAGTGGCAAAAAGGGAGCTCGGGGGAGAGGGAGACAGGGAGAAGGCAGAGGGAGAGAGAGCAATGTCAGTGTGTGTGTGTGGGAGTGTGTAAGGTTCCAAACACATGCCCCAACACACAAAACAACCCACAACGTGACAAAATCGAACTAGGGGCAAAATTGTAATTTCACATGTGCGTTTTCGATAATTCCGGAACGGGATGTCACAAATACCCCTATTGCGTATTTGATGTGCACAATTAATTTTAGGGAACTTTAACGAAAAGCTCATTGTACTATTCACTTTAACGAAAAATCACATTTTTACACTAAAAAGTCAATCCTGATGCTATTCACTTTACCCTTTATTTTTAATTATTGTTAAAACTCACAGTTTTCAAGCCATTTTCATTAGTTTTCCTTTAATTCTATGCAAATTGTAAGGAGAGAGTTAATGATTTTGCAAAAATACAAAAATAAGACATTAATGTTAAAAAAATTCATTGCATATTAATATCAAATATGAGAATTGTTGGCTTAATTCTATGTATTTGGCATTATGAGTTCATATATATATATATATATATTTTTTTTTTTTACAAAAAAAAAAAAAAAAAAAAAAAACCTAATATATGTAATAATACATAAAAAATAAAAAAAAGTAATTTACCTACCATGCACAAAAATGTTATTTGATTCAAAATATGTGTGTGTGTGTGCGCGCGCGTGTATTTATATAATTAGACCATATTAATTTACCTACCTACTATTTGAAATGTTCATTTCCAATTATGCAAAATATTGTATACCAACAACAAAATATTGCATAAACTTAGAATTGGATCATGCTTTTGATTTTATCTTTTACCTACAAACAATCATATATATATTACTTTATATATTTTTACCAAAAAACGTCCCTAATAGGCTAATATATGTAATAATACATGAAAAATAATTTACCTACCATGTATACAAAAATGTTATTTGATTCAAAATATAGAATCTAGGTTTTCTTAAGAAATATATATATATATATATATATAATCTAGGTGTAGTATATATTTTTTTATATAATTGGAACAAATTAATTTACCTACCTACAAATTAATTTTCAATAATTTACCTGCAAAAAATTATACCATGTGTGTAATATAATTTCTTTTTTTTCACTAATACATGGAGAATAATTTACCCATAACAAGAAGAAATATAATTTGATGTATCATATTGAAAAATATTATGTCATACCTATATTTATACAACAATAAAACGTGCCTAATATATGTAACAATACATGAAAAATAATTTACCTACAAGTTAGAGAAGTGTTATTTGATTTAAAATATATAATACGGATTTAATATAATTTTTTTAATAATTGGAACAAATTAATTTACTTCCCAATTAATGCAATATATATATATATATATATATATATATATATATCACAAAAAGGTAAATTTTTGGTATGGTATGGATACAATTAATGCAATACAACATTTTACATATTTTATTTCACTTTTTCTACAACTTTTAATTTGGAATAAATTTAGGGATTTGAGAAAGTGGCATAGGTGTAAATAAAGAGAGTTTTAACAAAAAGCTCACGGTATTGTTCATTTTAACAAAAAACCACATTTTTACACTAAAAAGTCAATCCTGGTACTATTCACTTTGCCCTTTATTTTGTTCTTATCATTAAAACTCAAAGTTTTCAAATCATTTTCATTAGTTTTCCTATAAATAAATTGTATTAGTAGGTCAATAGTGTTCCGATGTGGCTGCAAATTTTAAATTTGAATTTTTATTGGACGTTTACATGGAGATGGGTTTTTATCTCGAAATCATGAATTGTAAGGACCAAAATCTAAAGCACGCTTTTATTAATTATGTAGCTCCTCACCACATAACAAAAAACTTTGTGAATATATAAACATCCAGATACACGACGGTAAACGTGACAGATGCACAAATGAAGTCTGTTAAGAATAAATAGAACAAAATATATTGTCATACTATCGTACGACTATAATTCCAGAACAATAATCTGTTTCCTTGGAAGTGAAAACCAAAATCATAGCTTTTCCAAGTAGAAGCAGCTAAGTGCATGATCATGGAATCTAGGTATGGCACTCTTACCCCTATATACTTCCAACAACACTAATATTGTCTCCAACTTAATAATTACCACATGCACGATCCATTAGGTATGGGGCGTTATCACAAAAAGCCTCAGTATTAGTTGGAGTGAGGTTAGAATATTAAAACTCTTATTTTTTCATAGATACGGTCAATATAGGATATTTCAACAATTACACTAAATAGTAGGATGCATTTCAGGTATCTTCCGGTCATTCTTTAGTTATGCATTAGCACCTGCGTTGATGCTCCGAAATTTCCTACCATGTTTCAAAGTTTTTAGTATGTAACTTCCCTTCAATTACATAGCAGACACACATAACATCTTATTCAAAAGAGGCACCTGAATCAGCTTCTGAAGAAACTGGAATACTCCACTGCCTCATCTAACATATCGGCAGTATTAGTTTGCTGCAAGGAATGAAGGAAAATCGACAGAAGCACCACACCAAACAATTGTAAGCTATTGTCTGCTTAGTTTTGCAAGACACATGAAAAGTTAGACAAAATTCATGTACACAAAATATCTTCTGGTTTTTATTCATTTTGCAAAATTTTAAGATAGTTTTACAAATTCTAAGGTTAAGAATTCATAAAAACACGGAGTTTTATACATAAATGTTCTTTGGTGAATAAGGAATGCATGGCCACTTACTCTTGAAGTTGTTATTAACAGTTGGATGTACTTTGACTGTTTTAATCTCATTACAGTATTATAATATTAAGATGATGTCTGCATTGTTGTTGTGTTTGTATTTTTATTTTGACTAAACACTTTTAAAATTAGTCTGTAATGGACTAATTTCCCTTTCTTTTATAACAATGTTACCGTTTGTCAAACTTTAAACGTTTCCTTTAATTGGGATCATTGTCTGAATTAGATTTTTATTATTTTAAGCTATTTGTTGATGTATATCTCTTGGCCAATTGTAATTATTAAAATACAAAAAATACAAAGAAAAATAAAATAAGGAAAAGACAGACAAATTATGGTCCACTTCCATGTCGTTTTGATTGACTTTTGTTTACTCCTAACTATTTGGTTCAATGAGAGCTTCCGCAGGTTAGATAAGAGCATACGCAATTTACCTAACTTTTATTCAGTTGAATTTTGTCTCATATCAAATCAGCTAATTTCAGCAGAAAACACAACACACAAACACCAAACGCAAACAAATCAGCAGCAGCAGCCGCCATGGGAGACGTAATAGTGCTGTACGCAGCTCCAGGAATGGGGCACATCATCTCCACGGTGGAGCTGGGCAAGCTCATTCTCCACCGCTACGGCACCCACAAGTTCTCCATCACCATTCTCTACACTTGCGGCAGCCTCTACGACACCCCTAGCATCCCCGCCTACATCCGCCGCATCTCCCACTCCCACCCTTCCATTTCCTTCCGCCAATTCCCTCGCGTCACCAATAAAATTACCCAAAACATCAGCGGCACCGCAATCATGGTCGACTTCGTTCGCCAGAACGATCCCCACGTCCGCCGTGCCCTCCAAGACATCTCCAAATCCGCCGTCGTCCGTGCCTTCATCATCGACCTCTTCTGCACCTCCGCGCTGACCATCGGCAAGGAATTCGACATCCCCACATACTACTTCTACACTTCTGGTGCCGCAGCTCTGGCTGCTTTTTTGTATTTCCCTAAGATCCATAAACAAACCACCCAGAGTTTAAAGGACCTCACCGACACCGTTTTCGAATTCCCCGGACGGAAATCTCCCCTGAAGGCTATACACATGGTCGAACCGACGCTCAACCGAGACGACCCTGCTTATTGGGACTTCCTCTCCTTTTGCTCATATCTTCCCAAATCCAAAGGAATCATCGTCAACACATTCGAAGAGCTCGAGCCGCCTGCCATCCTCCAGGCCATTGCTGAAGGCCTGTGTGTTCCTGATGGGCCAACTCCGCCTGTGTACTACGTTGGACCATTGATTGACGAAGAAAAAGTATGGGGTAATGATCCCGCTGCGGCCGAAGAGGGCTGCTTGTCATGGCTCGATAAGCAGCCAAGTCGAAGCGTGGTATTTCTCTGTTATGGAAGCAGGGGATCATTCCCTGCAGCTCAACTGAAGGAGATAGCGAAGGGGTTGGAGGCGAGCGGGCAGAGGTTCCTGTGGGTGGTGAAGAAGCCGCCGGTTGATGAGAAAACAAAGCAGGTCCTTGGAGTTGACGACTTTGGTTTGGAGAGTGTGTTGCCAGAAGGGTTCTTGGAGAGGACCAAAGACAGGGGAATGGTAGTAAAATCATGGGCACCGCAGATGGCGGTGTTGAAGAAGGAATCGGTTGGTGGGTTTGTGACGCATTGCGGATGGAACTCGGTGCTGGAAGCAGTTGTTGCCGGGGTGCCGATTATTGCTTGGCCGCTGTACGCGGAGCAGCATTTGAACAGGAATGTTATGGCGACGGACATGGAAATGGCGATTGCGGTGGAGCAGAGAGATGAGGAAGATGGGTTCGTGAGCGGTGAGGAATTGGAGAGGAGAGTAAGGGAGTTGATGGAGTCGGAAGAAGGGAGAGTGCTTAGAGAGAGGAGCAAGAAAATTGGGGAGATGGCTGTGGCTGCTTTGGGAGAGAACGGTTCGTCCATCAGAAACTTGGATAACTTTGTGAATAGCATTACATAATTATGCAAGTTCTGGATTTTCACTTGCATTTGGATTTTGGTGAAAAATAGGGAAAATGGTAGAGGTGTTGCAATTTTAATTAGGTTAAGAATTTGATTGTGTAAATTCCAAATCCTATTGGAATTATATCCTATCTTTTAGATAATGTTATGTTTAGCATGTAATACCTAAAAGGTATGGAAATTACCTTCTGTGCTATTATAAATAAAGGCAAAGTGGTTTGAGAAGATACACTTAAGAATTCACTCAATTCTCTTTATGTTTGCCCCACCTTTCTTCCCATCTCTCTATAACCCTCCAGTTATATAGGCTCTACAGTTATATAGACCCTGCAACAAGGGAATTCAAATTTTAGATTAGTTTTTGTAGACCAAATGATGTAGCAGTTTGATGTTTGGACCTATTTTTTAATGAATTAAAGAAGAAGTCAAATCATCAACTGTCATATAATGTGGTTTATAAAAATAGTCTAAAATTTTGGTCTCTTTAGCATCATTCGGATGATAAGATTAAGAAAAATTGGGTATCTATAGGACTTGAAGATCATTGAGACTTGAATCTAGTGTTGTTTTAATAGAAAACTTAATCCTAGGAAAAGATACTTTTAGACTATAATCTTGTTTAGGATTAAAATGTAAATTGCATCCCTTAATACATTTAATCACCTCATTTATTAATTATATTTTAATGTTTTATTTCTCTTCTTCTTCCTAATTTTAATGTATTAGGTACATTTAATCACAATTTTCATTTCATTCATCATAATATATTTAAGTAAGGGTAAATTACATTTTCATAGCTCAGGTTTGGGGCCTATTTCAATTCCTTACAACATCTTCAAAACATTTCACTTTCATACCTTAAGTACTATTTTATTTCAAAATAATACATCCGTTACATTTTCCATCCATGGATCCGTTAAGTGCTAACATGACTGCCACTTATATGCTACATGGTTGCCAAATATGTGCCACGTGGCAAAAAAAAAATTTTAATTTTTTTTAAAACCTGAATTTTCTCAAAAAAAAAAAAAAAAAAAAAAAAGGGGGGGGGGGGGTAAATTATATTTTCATACCTCAGGTTTTGGGCCTATTTCAATTCCTTACAATATCTTCAAAACATTTCACTTTCATACCTTAAGTACTATTTTATTTCAAAATAATACATCAGTTACATTTTCTATCCATGGATCCGTTAAGTGTTAATGTGGCTACCACATATATGCCATGTGGCTGCCAAATGTGTGCCACGTGGCAAAAAAAAATAATTAAAATTTTTTTTAAACCTAAATTTTCTCAAAAAAACAAAAAAAACCCATTATCCCTTCTCCCTAGCGACCCACACATCCCCAAAGAACCCAAAAACCTGAAGAAGAAGAAGAAGAAGAGGGAGGGAAAAAAAAAAAAAAACTGCAACCCCTACCCCCCAGTTCCCCACCTACAAGAACAAGAAGAAGAAGCGGGAGGGAAAAAAAAAAAAAAAACCAAACCCATTTCCCCACCTGTAAGAAGAAGAGGAAAAGAAAAAAAAAAAAAAAACTGCAACCCCTACCCCCCAATTCCACACCTACAAGAAGAAGAAGAAGAAGAGGAAGAGGGAGAAAAAAAAAAAACAAACTGCAAGAAGAAGAAGAAGAAGGAAAGAAAAAAAAAACTGCAACCCAGTTCGTCCCCTAACACCCCCAACCCTCCCTGCACACGCCCGCGACCCAGCCACCAACCTCCCCTCCCTCTCCCTCTGGACCCCGCGACCCACCTCCCCTGCACAGAGACCCCGAATCACACTTAATCTCGGGTGGTTTTGTGGTAGATTCATCTTGGGAAGTTTGAGATGGGGATTTTGAGTTTGAGATGATTTTTGGACTGGTTTTGTGGTAGATCCACCTAATCTCAGGTGGGATTTTTGAGGGTGGGGGATGGGAGAGAAGGGTGGCTCATGTGCGATTTTGGGGTGGGTGATGATGGATGGGAGACGAGGGTGGCTCGGGGATGGGTTTTTTTTTTTTTTTTTTTTAATTCAGGTTTTACAAATAAATAAAAATAAATAAAAAAATTTGCCACGTGGCATGTAACATCCCACATCGCCCAGGGGAGTGATCCTTAAATGTATATTCCCATCCTTACCTAGCACGAGGCCTTTTGGGAGCTCACTGGCTTCGGGTTCCATGGGAACTCCGAAGTTAAGCGAGTAGCGCGCGAGAGCACTCCCAGGATGGGTGACCCATTGGGAAGTTCTCTTGTGAGTTCCCAAAAACAAAACCGTGAGGGCGTGGTCGGGGCCCAAAGCGGACAATATCATGCTACGGTGGTGGAGCGGGCCCGGGAAGTGGTACCCCCCGGGCCGGGATGTGACAATTTGGTATCAGAGCCTAACCCTAGCCGTGGTGTGCCGACGAGGACGTCGGGCCCCTAAGAGGGGTGGATTGTAACATCCCACATCGCCCAGGGGAGTGATCCTTAAATGTATATTCTCATCCCTACCTAGCACGAGGCCTTTTGGGAGCTCACTGGCTTCGGGTTCCATGGGAACTCCGAAGTTAAGCGAGTAGCGCGCGAGAGCACTCCCAGGATGGGTGACCCATTGGGAAGTTCTCTTGTGAGTTCCCAAAAACAAAACCGTGAGGGCGTGGTCGGGGCCCAAAGCGGACAATATCATGCTACGGTGGTGGAGCGGGCCCGGGAAGTGGTACCCCCCGGGTCGGGATGTGACAATTTGGTATCAGAGCCTAACCCTAGCCGTGGTGTGCCGACGAGGACGTCGGGCCCCTAAGAAGGGTGGATTGTAACATCCCACATTGCCCAGGGGAGTGATCCTTAAATGTATATTCTCATCCCTACCTAGCACGAGGCCTTTTGGGAGCTCACTGGCTTCGGGTTCCATGGGAACTCCGAAGTTAAGCGAGTAGCGCGCGAGAGCACTCCCAGGATGGGTGACCCATTGGGAAGTTCTCTTGTGAGTTCCCAAAAACAAAACCGTGAGGCGTGGTCGGAGCCCAAAGCGGACAATATCGTGCTACGGTGGTGGAGCGGGCCCGGGAAGTGGTCTCCCCCGGGCCGGGATGTGACATGGCACACATTTGGCAGCGACATCAGCACTTAATGGATCTATGGATGGAAAATGTAACATATGTATTATTTTGAAATAAAATAGTACTTAACGTATGAAAGTGAAATGTTTTAAAGATGTTGTAAGGAATTGAAATAGGCCACAAACCTGAGTTATGAAAATGTAATTTATCTTTTTTTTTTTTTTTTGAGAAAATTCAGGTTTTAAAAAAAAAATAAAAAATTAATTTTTTTGCCAGGTGACACACATTTGGCAGCCACGTTAGCACTTAACGGATCCATGGATGGAAAATGTAACGGATGTATTATTTTGAAATAAAATAGTACTTAAGGTATGAAAGTGAAATGTTGTGAAGATATTGTAAGGAATTGAAATAGACCCCAAACTTGAGGTATAAAAATGTAATTTACCCTTTAAGTAAATTGTAGCTATAGTCCCTGAATTATTACTGAAAGGTAGCTATGGTCAATTAACTAAAAATCATTAGATTTTGTCTCTCAATTTGACAAAAGGTGTAGCATTAGTCATTTCGTGCTAACACTGTTAAGTTTTCCGTCAATGTGGTGGGCACATGGGATCAATAATTAAAATAATAGTATATGAAAATTTTAAAAACATAAAAAATAAAATAAGGAAAAGAGCTTTCTTTTATCTCCTTCACCAGCAACGCTGCCGTCAACACCAAACCTTGTACCTAATTTTTTCAAAATCCAATCAGAACTTTAAACCCAAAACTCATCGCAAGCATCAATACCAACCGCTGCATTTGGTGCATAATTTGTTATGGAATGCGGCTGGAATGTCGGGGGTGGGGCTGCGATGGTGAGGGATCGGCTGTGGCGTGTGGTTGGGAGAGATAAAAGAGCGAATGTCATCGAATGTGGGAGAATAGAGGTAAGCTGTGAGGTATGGACCTCTCTCTCTCCTGAAGCATTTCTCCTTTTTTATTCCAATAGTTTAAAGTGTTTTGTTTCAATTCTTAAAATTGAATAATATTATTTAATAATTTATTCCTGCCACGTACTCACATTGACGGAAAATCCAACGAAATTAGCATGAGGGACCAATGCTACACATTCTGTCAAATTCAAGGACCAAATCTAATTTTTAGTTGAGGGACCAAACTATAATTCAATCATAATTCAAGCACCATAGCTACAATTTATTCTAATATATTTTGTTGTAGACATTTAAGTAAACTAACTGTTTTTATATAATACACTCTGATACAATTTTTGTTCTTCATTTGGGGACATTATTTCATTGATATATATTTCGGTATATCCATCGATATAGAAATTTAGGTACATTAATTCTTTAATGCACTTCAGTACATACATTTGTGTATTGACATTTTGATACATGAATTTCATTTAATACATTTGGGTACAGACATTTAGGTTCATTATAATATACTGCGTTCAAAAATTTAATACAGACATTTGGTATATACGTGCATACATTTAGGTTCATTATAATATATTACGGTACAAACATTTATGTATAGGTATTTTGGTACAAAGCAATCAATTTAATATATTTTTGTACAATCATTTTGGTACACTTATGTATTTACATATTTTTCTTATGTGTCACAAATTTCTTTTATTGTTTTCTCATTTAGGTTTATTTATAATTAGAAGCAGCAAAATGTGCATATTAATACAATTAATATGGAGACATTAAATCAAAACACACATTAGATAACAAAAATAGAACATGAATTAAAATCAATATGTAAGCTAACATCAAGTTTTTTATTTTTAATTTCAATCTTTTTCAAGTCCTAATGTTGAAAAACCCCTTGAGAAACTTTAAATGTGGTCCCAATCACTAATGTTATATGATTGAAACCTTATTCGTTTTCAAATTTTAATCAAAGTTCCTGATTTTTAGTATTAATGTATTTTCGTGTCAGTTAATTATTATTTTTTTTTTTATCAATAACGAATGATTTCATTTTATAACAGAGCCAATTATACAACTTGAATGAAAGAGACAAGTAAAGAAACGACAATAACAAACAAAGAATCATACACCTCTCACTAGGGTGGTCATTCTTCATCAGAAATGTTCATATAAAAATAATCAAGGGTACATTCATCAATTCAACCAAAAAATTAATGGACCTGGATTATCTGCCCTCCTCATCCTATACCCTTCTCATACCCTCCTATTTCTGTGGTCACGGTTAAGCCAAGTCAACATTTTATATTCTCATTGCTTTTTGTCTTATTATTTCTATAAAAAAAAAATCAATATAAAATGTTAACGTGGCCTAACTGTGACCACATAAATAAGAGAAGATAAGTAGGGTATGGGATGGAAAGGGTAGACAATCCGGGTCCAAAATTAATATACCATAAAGCGTTTGGTAGACTCATCAAACCTAAAACATGAACTCAAAACATAAAAAAAATAAAATAAATAAATAAATAAAATAAATAGATATTATGCTTAATAACGAGACTTGCCTCTAGTGGATGACCTTGATTCTAAAGTTTTGTGGCATATTTGATTGAGCTAAACCCCATTAGCATATTTGAGTAGCGTTTAAAGATGAAGATAATTTTAAAAAAAATTCAGATAATCTCGTTGATTAGCTAGAAATAAGTCGTTCAGAATTTTAAAAAACTTACCATAAACAATTTTCCAACAAGAAGGCTATAAATTATGCAAATCTTAGGAATCCTATTGGAATTCTATCATATCTTGTAGATTGTGATCTGTTTAATATGTAATACCTAAAGGATAAGAAATTTACTTTCTCTACTATTATAAATAAAGGTATAATGAGTTGAGAAAATACACCTAAGAATTCACCCAATTCTCTCTATGTTTGCCCCACCTCTCTATCTCTCTATAACTCTCCAATTAAATAGGCCCTACAACAAGGAAGTCCAAATTTTTAGATTATTTTTTATAGATCAAATGATGTGGCAGTTTGATGTTTGAACCCATTTTTTAATCATTTAAAGAAGTCAAACAATTAACTGTCGCATAATGTGGTTTATAAAAATAAAAAATAAAAAATAAAAAACTAATGAAAATTGCTTGAAAACTTTGAGTTTTAACAATAAGGACAAAATAAAGGTAAAATGAATAGTACCAGGATTGATTTTTTAGTGTAAAAATATGATTTTTAATTAAAGTAAACAGTACCGAAAGTTTTTTCGTTAGAATTCCCTATAAAAATAGTCTAAAAATTAAGAAAAAGAGCTTTCCTTTATCTCCTTCACCGGCAACACTGTCGTCGACACCAAAGCCTATAATTTCAACAACAAAAAAAAAAAAACAACACCAAACCTTGTTCCTAATTCTCTCAAAACCCAATCAGAACTTTAACCCCAAAACTCAACGCAAGCATCAATACCCGCCACTGCATTTGGTGCGGAATTGGTTATGGAATGCGGCTGGAATGTTGGGGGATATAAAAGAGTGAGTGTCGTCGAATGGGGGAGGATGGAGGTAAGGTGTGAGGTATGGCTCCCTCTCTCTCCTGAAACATTTCTCTTTTTTTTTTTATTCCAATAATTTAAAGTGATTTGTTTCAATTCTTAAAATTGAATAATATTATTTCATAATTTATTCCTACCACATAAGCACATTGATTAAAAATCCAACGAAGGGACCAATGCTACACATTCTGTCAAATTCAAGGACCAAATCTAATGAATTTTTAGTTGAGGGACCATAGCTACAATTCATTTTAATATAGTTTGTTGCAGACATTTAAGTAAACTAACTGTTTTTATACAATATACTCTGATACAATTTGTGTCCTTCATTTAGGTACATTAATTCATTAATATATATATATATATATATATATATATATATATTTCAGTATATCCATCGATATAGACATTTAGGCACATTAATTCTTTATAATACACTTTGGTACATACATTTCTGTATTGACATTTAGGTACATTAATTTAATATTGAGTGATATTATTCCCATCCCAATGTCTTATCTTCTCACCCACTTTTTATTGAATTTTATGATTACTAATTTTTCCATTTGTAAAATGACTGATAATGACATTAATTATCCTCTTTTGCGTTAAAAAAAAAGGGTTGGGTTGCACGCTCAATCTATCTTAAACTCTAACTCATCTTTTCATCTCTTTTCATTCAGAGAAAGCAGCAAAAAAAAAAAAAAAAAAAAAAAAAAACAATGGATTTAGAAGATGACATTTTCATTGAAGAAGTACATGATAACGCTTCTGTGGAAGAGGTAAAAGATTATGTTTCCATTGAAGAGGCAAATGAATAATTTTGTATGTGGGTCGTTTGCATTTGCCGCACCGTATATATGTCATCGAAGTTTTCCTTTTGGATTTGGATACCTCTATGTTTTCCAATTGAATTTGCATACTTGTGACTTCAAGATCATCAAAAAGGATTTGGGCAACATGTATTTTTTTGTATTGCTTATTTGAATTTGGCCAACATGAAACACAAAACCCACCTACGAAAATCTATAAGCAAATCAAACAATCCTTTCCTTTTTGCTGTTTCACTGACATGTGTGTTTTAGAATGCTTGGAATGAATCTGCAGCACCCTGGCATGAGAGCCAGTTGAAATACCATGTTTGTGATGCATTATGAAAATTATATGTTGTTTTATAATTTCATATGTATATATATGTTAAACGTTATTTTGGGAATAATAGTGGGTGGAGAAATAGCATTTTAATTTTTTTAATTTTTTAAGGTGGGTGACATTATAATATGGGTGGGGAAATAAGACAATATGAAGGCTCTAGTTGCTCTCTTAATATAATACATTTGAGAACAAACATTTAGGTTCATTAAACTATTTGGTTAGATGAGAGCTTCTGCAGGTTAGATGAGAGCATACGCAATTTACCTAACTTTTATTCAGTTGAATTTTCTCTCAAATCAAATCAGATAATTTCAGCAGAAAACACAACACCAAACGCAAACAAATCAGCAGTAGCAGCCATCATGGGAGACGTAATAGTGATGTATGCAGCTCCAGGAATGGGGCACATCATCTCCATGGTGGAGCTGGGCAAGCTCATCCTCCACCGCTACGGCACCCACAAGTTCTCCATCACCATTCTCTACACCTACGGCAGCCTCTACAACACCCCTAGCATCCCTGCCTACATCCGCCGCATCTCCCATTCCCACCCTTCCATTTCCTTCCGTCAATTTCCTCGCATCACCAATAAAATTACCCAAAATATCAGTGGCACTGCAATCATGGTCGACTTCGTTCACCAAAATGATCCCCACGTCCGCCGTGCCCTCCAAGACATCTCCAAATCTACCGTCGTTCGCGCCTTCATCATCTACCAGACAAAGGGAAGAAGGCATCCAATTCATACTCTAGATATTCTAGTAAGAATTCCAATGCCAAACTGACCTCTTTTAAATAAAATGCACCTGTTATGGTAAATGACTCTATTCAGGGATCTAACAATCGTAAAGTAAAGACCAAAAATATTGTCAAACTTAGATGTTTTTTCTGCAAAACTAAGGGACATTTAAGGAAAGATTGTCAAGTTTTCAAAGACTATCTCAAAAGCAAGGGTCTAGAACAAGTCAATGTCTATGTTGAGTCAATTTTGATAGAAATTCCTGTGAATTCCTGGTGGTTTGATACTGGATGCTTAGTTCACATTACAAATTCTTTAGAGGGTTTTATAACATCAAAACAAACAGGTTTTAAGAATTACAACGTCTTTGAGGGTGAAGGAACCAAGGTTGCAGTAAAAGCAATTGGAATGGTAAATTTGAGACTGTCTTCTGGTTTTATATTGAAATTAAAAGATGTGTTTTATGTGCCAAAGATGAGGAGAAATTTGATCTCTGCTTCTAAGATTGTCAAAGATGGTTTTGCTTTTCTAGGTGATGATGAAAGCTTGAATTTTTTTTAAAAGAACCATCTAGATTGTGTTTTGGGAACTGTATATTTGAGTGACAATCTATGGTGTCTGAATTATACTCTGGAGTCTAATAATCAACATGTTTTAAACACAAGTACTAAAAGGATGCATTGCATTGATGATTCTTTCATTCTTTGGCACAAAAGGTTAGCACACATATCCAAAGAAAGAGTTTTAAAGCTGTCGAAAGCTAAGTTGATTCCTGAATTGAATTTTGCTACTGTAACTAAGTGTGTTGATTGTGTCAAGGGAAAAATGACTATTTTTTGGAAATTGGATTCTAAGAGAAGTCATAATTTGCTAGAAATTATACACACTAACATATGTGGTCCCTTTCCAACTAAAACTATTTGTGGTAGTTCCTATTTGGTCAACTTCATTGATGATTACTCAAGGTATTGTTACACTTATGTAATTAGTGAGAAGTCATATGTCCTTGATTGTTTCAAAGTTTTTAAAACTGAGGTAGAAAAACAATTGGGAAAGACTATAAAGATTGTTAGATCAGATAGAGGAGGAGAGTACTTTGGCAGGTACATTGAGGCTGGACAACACAAAGGTCATTTTGCTCTTTATCTTGAACAACAAGGCATTGTAGCTCAATACACCACACCTGGAACGCCACAACAGAATGGGGTTTTAGATAGGAGGCATAGAACTTTGATTGGAATGGTAAGGAGTATAATGACAAGATCTAAGTTACCAGGATTTCTATGGGGAAAAGCACTGAAAACAGCAACTTACATACTAAATAGAGTCCCAAGTAAAGCAGTTTCATCTACACCTTTTAAAATTTGGAATGGTAGGAAGCCTAGTTTTGATTACTTCCATGTTTGGGGATGTAAAGTTGAGGCTCGAATTTCCAATCCAAATGAGAAGAAACTGGATTCAAAGACTGAATCATGTTACTTCATTGGCTACTCAAAGAAATCTAAAGGTTTCAAGTTTTATTGTCCTTAAGCTCACACCAGGATTCAAGAAACTGGCAATGCCAAATTCTTTGAAGATCAAGATGTTGCATAATTGTCACAAGGCAGATTCCTTTTTGAAGAACCTGATCAAATTGAGAATCCTTCTTGCAGTGATGCTTATAAAGAGATTTTAATAACTCCTTCACCTGCAATTGACTTGGAGGAAGATCAAATGCAAATTTATCCTAATGTAGATAGAATGGAAGTTGATTTTGGGTCTCAATTACAGCCACAAAGGGATCAAACTTCAAATTCTGGAGTGCAATTAAATCCGAGCACTGAAGTTCTTAATGAACCAGCAGTCACGTTGAGATAGTCATCTCGAATCAGGAAGCTATGTGTATTTGCAAGAAAGTGAATTTGATTTCGGTGATAGAGATGACCCTTTCACCTATTCTCAGGCCATGGACAGTCTTCAACAAGCTTTATGGAACATTGCAATGAATGAGGAGTTAGAATCGATGTCACAGAATAAACTATGGACATTAGTGGCTTCTAATCCTTAAATCAAGGCTATAGGATACAAATGGGTCTATTAGACCAAGAGAAATGCTCTACGCAAGATTGAAAGGTACAAGGCCAGATTGGTTGCTAAAGGTTTCACTCAAAGAGAAAGAGTTGACTACAATGACACGTTTTCACCTGTCTCTTCCAAGGATTCTATGAGAATCATAATGGCACTTGTTGCACATTTTGACTTAGAATTGCATCAAATGGATGTGAAGACTACTTTTCTTAATGGTGAACTGCAAGAAAACATTTACATGAAACAACCTCCTGGATTTGTTCAAAGGGAGAAGAAGATATGGTCTGCAAGCTCAATAAATCTATTTATGGACTGAAGCAAGCATTAAGACAGTGGTTTTTGAAATTTGATCAAGTTGTTACAAGACATGGCTTTGTGGAAAACAAATTAGATGATTGCATATACAACAAATGGTCAGGTCCAACCTTCATCATTTTAGTATTATATGTTGATGATATTCTCCTTGCAAGTTCTAATATGAAGCCTTGCAAGTTCTAATATGAAGCTCCTTAATGACACCAAGGCCATAGTTAGCAAGAACTTTGAGATGAAGGACCTTGGAGAGGTACATTATGTGCTTGGCATTGAGATCATTCGAGACAAGTCCAAAAGGCTACTTGGACTATAACAAAAGGGTTATCTAGAAAGAATAATGCTAAGATTTAACATGGAAAACTGCAATAATGGTGAAGTGCCTGTGAATAAGGGAGACAAATTCTCTAAAGCTCAGTGTTCCAAGCAATCATTTGAGGTGGATAAAATGAAAAACAAGCCTTATGCCTCATTGGTGGGTAGTTTGATGTATATTACCATTTGCACAAGACCTGATATAGCATTCATAGTAGGAATGTTAGGTAGGTTTCAAGCAAATCCAAGAGAGTCTCATTGGGTAGCTGCAAAGAAGGTTCTGAGGTACTTACAAAGAACCAAGGGGTATATGTTGGTTTATGGCATAGAAGAGAATCTAGAGCTAGTTGGCTAAACCGATTCAGATTTAGCTGGTGATGTAGATGACAGAAAATCCACAGGTAGCTATGTGTTTATGCTTGGGGGTGGTGCAGTTTCATGGAAAAGTGCAAAACAAACTATAATAACAACATCTACAATAGAGGCAGAGGTTATAGCTTGCTTTGAAAGAATGAAACAAGTTGTATGGTTAAAAAATTTTGTGACAAATTTGAAGGTTGTCAATTATGTGCAAAGGCCTGTTAAAATTTACTGTGATAACAAGTCTGCAGTATTCTTTGTCAAGAACAATAGGAGAACTTCAGCTTCAAGGCTGATGGATGTAAAGTTTCTTAAGGTTCAAGAAAAGGTTAGAGAATGAGTAATTCAGGTGGAATATTTGAGTACTGATGCGATGATTGCAGATCCTTTGACCAAGGCATTACCAATTGGAGTGTTTAAAGCTCATGTCTCTCTGATGGGACTTCTTGAATCATTTGATCAGTGGGAGTGATCTGTTACTAAGTAACTATTCGATTGTTGCTGTGAAGTTCAGAGAGCTGGTGCAGCAATATAGACAAGTTTTATGTTTAAATTTTAAAGTTATGGCTGATTAAAGTTAGTATCAGTTTAGCTAGTCTTGTTTTCAGCTTGTTTCGTTTTTTCAAATTGGGATATGTTATGATGGTCTATTGTTTTGAGAAATAAAATTTGAGATAGTTCGTTTGATGCTTGAGTAACAGGTTGTCAGTTTAAATCAGTTGTTATTGAATTATCAATTCATGCATTGATTGGAGAAATTATCTTAAATTCTGACTGTCAATGGTTTGAAATATTGGGAGTAAATTGCTTTGCTTGGTTAATGATGATTGATCGAGTTCACAATGATGAAGATACAAATTGAATGTACGCAACTCTTGAAAACTGTTTTGCATTATGGTGGTGATGAAGTTTCAGAGTTCTACATTTTGAAATGTATATGAAATTGGTTGTGATTGAAAAACTTTAGTTAACAGATTAAGTGATCACTTCTACCTAGGTATGATTGAATAAGCCGAGTACCTAAAGTTGTTCTCATACTCAAGTGGGAGAATGTAAGAATATGAGTATGAGATGGAGAAGTTTTAGGAATGGTTATAGGTATTCAATTTGATAGAAAATCTTGTTGATAAAAGGAATGCTGATCCTTGACAGAAAAGGATTTTGTGTAGCATTTAGATTAGTTTTTGCAGGACACGGAATCAACTAGTGTTTGGTTCCTGTGTGGATTTTGATAGGGAATCCTAGTCCGTTTTGGTGAGGATTATATGTATACATATAGTGGCCTCTTTTCTCACAGATGGAATGCTTATTTTGGACTAAAACCTATCTGTAAGTCGAGCCCTTGATAATTGGCAAGAGAAGAAAAAGACCACTGGAAGTTTGTTGCTATGGCTTCGAGTTCTGGCACTGCTGCAGGTATGTTTTTCTTCCTAGTTTTCTTCCACGCATGAATTGGTTGATTCACTTGAGGTTGTAGTTCATGTTTCGATCTTGGTGTTTATGAATTTCGTGCTAACAGACACACATAACATCTTATTCAAAAGAGGCACCTGAATCAGCTTCCGAAGAAACTGGAATACTCCACTGCCTCATTCCTTCATTCCTTGCAGCAGACTAATACTGCGGACAGGAATGCTCTCCTAAGGTCCTCTTTTTAAGGATCTGTGAGGACCTCTTTCATTAGAGTCATAGGATTAATCTAACGGTACAAAAACTAATGAGTTTATATAATCCTTTTACACCTAAACAAATTTGTTACACGCCATAATTAAAAACAGGAGTCACGATCAAGAACCAAGACTGCTGCCCTTTGAAGAGGTCGAGACCCTCACCCCGGATTGCCTCCGAGGTAATTCTCCTTTCCGTTTCACTGCTCAATTTTTGTCTCCAAACCAACAGATTCTTATGATTAATTAACAACTATATATTGTGTTCGACCCTTTTGGGAAGAATGTCAATGACCTACCCAGCTTTTCGAATTGGTCGCACTCGAAAATTGTTAGATCAAAAGTTTAATTGACTTGTAAAAAATCAAATCCTGTTATAATTTTAAGAAATCAACTTCTGTGGTATCTTTTAATTTTGGTTTTCGTTTCGTTCGTGAGAAAATTTTGAAAAGAGAAATAGGGTTCACGCTCATTCTCCCTCTCTACCACTCTACTCCCGCCCTCTCACCATTTAGTAGGTGGGAAAATTGATTATATTGCATTTGCCGTTATGGTGGTGGTTCAACCTTTAGCCCCATTTTTTTTACTTCACTTTTGACTTTAATTGCAGATTGCTTTATGATGGAAGAACAATCTTCCCAGAGACCTCACCTCAAACAAGTTGCAGGTGAACGTAATCCCATTGTTGGCCAAGAATTTGGATCAATAACGGAAGCATATGATTTTTACAATCAATATACTCGAGAAGTTGGATTTAGTGTCAGAATGGGTTCAAGTAAGAAGAAAAAAGGAACAAATGAAATCACCTGGGAACAATTTGAAGGTGAACCGGATGAGACTTATCAGAAAACAAAGAAGAATACATCAACCAAGGAAGAAAGGAATGTTGGATCAACACGTGTGGGTTGTAAGGCAAAGTTAAGCATTTCTCGTGACAAGTCAAAGAAGAAGTGGTCTATTTGTAACTTTGAAGATTGTCATAATCATGTACTTTCAACACCCACAAAGGTACACCTACTACCTTCACACCGAAAAGTTTCGAAAGCAAAGAAGCTTTACATTGAAACACTAAGTAGTGCAATGTACCTACAAGTCAACAATTCAGAATAATGGAAAATGAGGCAGGTGGAATTGCAAATGTTGGATGTATTGACAAAGATTTGAGAAACGTTGAAAGAGATTTGTAGAAAGAAATCAAGGGACATGATGCCGACATGCTTCTTGAATATTTTCATTCAAAAAAGGAAAAGAACCCATCTTTTTGTTTTGAAGTTGATAGAGATGAGGAAAATAGGTTGAGCCGTTGTTTTTGGGTCGATTCCACATCAAGAAAAGCGTACTTCTTTTTTGGTGATGTAGTTGCTTTTGATACGACTTACAACACAAATAAGTATAGTATGATCTTTGCTCCATTCGTAAGGGTTAACCATCACAATCAGACAATTGTATTTGGATGTGGGTTTTTAAGTGATGAGAAAACTGAGTCATTTATTTGGTTATTTGAGCAATGGTTGAAAGCTATGCCTAGCGGTCCACCTCAATTGATAATAACGGATCAAGATCAAGCAATATCAAAGGTCATTGCTCAAGTTTTTCCTCTTGCATTCCACCGGTATTGTATTTGGCATATAATGGATAAGTTTCCACAAAAGCTTGGCCCAATGCTTTCAGTTTATATGCCACAATTTAGCGTTAGTGTATACGGTTCCGAAACTATAGAAGAATATGAAGAAAGTTGGAAGCATGCAACATAGTGCATTGGAGAATCATGAATGGCTGCTACAAATGTACAAACTCCATGAGCAATGGGTCCTTGCATTTTGCATGCATATATTTTCTACAGGAATGTCAAGTAGTCAAAGAGTTGAAAGTGGACACTCCTTCTTCAAGAAATACGTTTCAAAACGCAACTCTTTGTGGGATTTTGTTACACGATTTGAGAGGGCACTTGGACACCAAAGACATAAAGAGTTGGTTTCTGATCATGTGGATGTTAATGAAGTGCCAAAGTTGAAGACATTATTTCCAATTGAAAAGGAGATGCGCAGTTTATATACAAAAACAATATTTTTAAAGTTTCAGGATGAAGTGATTCAAAGTACTGCTAATTTGAAGTGTGATGCTATAAGGCAGGACGAAAAGGAATGTGTTTATGTTGTTATACGTGCTGATGCAAAAAGCTCAACATTGCGACGTATTGTTCACGACAAAACTTCTAGTTTTGCAAGGTGCAGCTGTCGAAAATTTGAGTTCGAAGGAATTCCATGCGGACTTATTGTATTTTTTCTTAGAAGTATTCATATTGTAGATTTGCCAAGCCAATACATCATGAAAAGATGGACCAAAAGTGTGAAGGCTGAAAGAGTTTGGGATGGAGATGGATTGGAAATAAAAGATGTGCAATACAAGTCATTAATGATGAGGCATATTCAGTTATCTCAACTTTCACAGTGCTTAATTGATGAATCATTCCGTATGGAAGAAACAACTAAACTTGTAAGAAAAGGAATCGAATCGCTTCGTATTGAAGTTAAGGGATTACGCTCCAGTTTAGGTGTTGGAGAAATGCCAACAAAAAGAAAACTTCAAAAACATATGATCAATGAACCAGCTCAAGTAAAGGCCAAGGGAATTGGGAAAGGAATGAAGTCTTCCAAAGAAAAGGCAATGGGGAAAGCTAAGAAGTATAAGGCATGTGGAGGACTCGGGCACACCATAAGACAATGTCCGATATCCGTAGACGGGTAGTAATTTATTTGATTTTAATTAGTATGTAAAATTCTTATTTTTTTTAATTGACTTCTGCTTGGTCAATCATTGCATAAGATTGTAGTTCATGTATACTTATATATCAAGTATATATTTCATTGATCAAGCATACACAATGCCGAATCTTCTCATGACAGAATATGTGTGCCAAATGAAACACCACATATTGTTGGTATGCATGGTAAGTGTTTTATAATGAAGTTACAATTATATATTACTTTGGCATAATAGCACTGATTTAGTTGGTTCTAATCCTACAATTCACTTCTATCTTCTTTGCCAGATCACTGATGTTGATTCTAAGTTCTACAATTCACTGCAGAGGGAGAGATGTTCTTAAAAGTACATTCTAATATTTTGGTGCCATGGTTCTTTGAGATAAATCTCAAGCTTCTTAGTATAATCACAAGAACTCAATAGATGTTGAACATTTGTAATTTATTTGGTGTATATCCCAATATAATAAGGAAATTCTCAAATTTGTTTACTTGGTACTACTTACTTATATTAAAAAAAATTGCCCTCGATTTTCTTGAGAAAGCATAAGATCAACGATAGCACCATTCATCGAAAGTTGCTAAAAGACATGACTTGGTTAAATTTGAAACTAAGCTAACAGAGACAAGACCTCTATTTGTTCACCTAAAGAAAGAAAAAAGAAGACTTTGGAGCCAATTTAGAAAACTAAACTGAGTTGTTCAAATACTAATTTAGTGAGATTGAGAATCAAATGACTAACAAATGATTTGAGATTGGAATCAAACCAATTTTTTTCATACTTACATAAATATTGCTTACATTCAATAAAAAGCTAGACAAGCTTTCTAGATTCATTGATAGATGATTACATTCACTGTACAATACTCCAAATTAGTGCCTTTGCAACTTGTACTACTGCATTCGCAATTACATTCTCACTTGGTTGAATGGGCGCGTATCCGTACAATATGTCCTTTCTAACACTCCTACGGTATGAAGTAAACAGATCACACCAATACCATAACCAGTTGTTGCAAGACTGCATTTACAAAACATATCCAGTCAAACTTATGAAAAATTCAGTCTATAAATCGAAAAGCTGGGTAGGTCATTGACATTCTTCCCAAAAGGGTCGAACACAATATATAGTTATTAATTAATCATAAGAATCTGTTGGTTTGGAGACAAAAATTGAGCAGTGAACCGGAAAGGAAAATTACCTCGGAGGCGATCCGGGGCGAAGATCTCGACCTCTTCAAAGGGCAGCAGTCTTGGTTCTTGATCGTGACTCCTTTTTTTAATTATGGCGTGTAACAAATTTGTTTAGGTGCAAAAGAATTATATAAACTCATTAGTTTTTGTACCGTTAAATTAATCCTATGGTTCTAATGAAAGAGGTCCCCATAGGCCCTTAAAAAGCGGACCTTAGGATAGCATTCCCGTCGGCAGTATTAGACCTGGTTTGGTACTGAGGTAATTCTGAAAAAAGCTGCTATAAAAAAAAACTGGGAGTTGTTTTTGTGTTTGGTAAACACTCAGCTTCAGCTTTTTTTCACAGTTTTGGGTGAAAAAAAGCCAAAAACAAGAAGCTGCAAAACCCAACTTTGAAAAACTGGCTTTTTTTCACACCTGTTTTACATAAAAGTTTACCAAACACTTTAATACTACTTTTTTTTTTCAAAAACACTTTTACAAAAAAGTTTACCAAGCACTCTGCTGCTTTATTTCACATCTGTTTATTCTCACAGCACAGCAGAAACAACTTGTTTTCAAAGCACAGCAATACCAAACCAGCTTTTAGTCTGCTGCGAGGAAGGAAGGAAAATCGACAGAAGCACCGCACCAAACAATTGTAAGGTATTGTCTGCTTAGTTTTGCAAGACACATAGACAAAATTTCCTCTGGTTTCTATTCATTTTGCAAAATTTTAAGATAGGTTTACAAATCTAAGGTTAAGAATTCATAATGACATAGAGTTTTATACATAAATGTTCTCTGTTGAATAAGGAATGCATGGTCACTCACTCTTAAAGTTGTTATCAACCGTTGAATGTGCTTTGAATGTTTTAATCTCAATAAATATTAAGATAATACCTGCATTAATGTTGTGTCTGTATTTTTATTTCAACTAAACACTTTAAAATGAGTCTGTAATTATTAAAATAGAAAAAAGACAAAGAAAAATAAAATAAGGAAAACACAAACAAATTATGGCCCACTTCCATGTCGTTTTGATTGACTTTAGTTTCCTTCTAACAATTTGGCTCAATGAGAGCTTGCGCCGGTTAGAATTTTCCTGACTTTTATTCAGTTGAATTTTCTCTCAAATCAAATCAGATAATTTCAGCAGAAAGCACAACACACCAACACCAAACGCAAACAAATCAGCAGCAGCAGCGGCCATGGGAGACGTAGTAGTGCTTTACGCAGCTCCAGGAATGGGGCACATCATCTCCACGGTGGAGCTGGGCAAGCTCATCCTCCACCGCTACGGCACCCACAAGTTCTCCATCACCATTCTCTACACGTGCGGCAGCCTCTTCGACACCCCTAGCATCCCCGCCTACATCCGCCGCATCTCCCACTCCCACCCTTCCATTTCCTTCCGCCAATTCCCTCGCGTCACCAGTAAAATTACCCAAAACATCAGCGGCACCGCAATCATGGTCGACTTCGTTCGCCAGAACGATCCCCACGTCCGCCGTGCCCTCCAAGACATCTCCAAATCCGCCGTCGTCCGCGCCTTCATCATCGACCTCTCCTGCACCTCCGCGCTGACCATTGGCAAGGAATTCGACATCCCCACATACTACTTCTACACTTCTGGTGCCGCAGCTCTGGCTGCTTTTTTGTATTTCCCTAAGATCCATGAACAAACCACCCAGAGTTTAAAGGACCTTACCGACACCGTTCTCGAATTCCCCGGACGGAAATCTCCTCTGAAGGCTATACACATGCTCGAACCGGTGCTCGACCGAGACGACCCTGCTTATTGGGACTTCCTCTCCTTTTGCTCAAATCTTCCCAAATCCAAAGGAATCATCGTCAACACGTTCGAAGAGCTCGAGTCACCTGCCATCCTCCAGGCCATTGCTGAAGGCCTGTGTGTTCCTGATGGGCCAACTCCGCCTGTGTACTACGTTGGACCATTGATTGACGAAGAAAAAGTATCGGGTAATGATCCCGCTGCGGCCGAAGAGGGCTGCTTGTCATGGCTCGATAAGCAGCCAAGTCGAAGCGTGGTATTTCTCTGTTTCGGAAGCAGGGGATCATTCCCTGCAGCTCAACTGAAGGAGATAGCGAAAGGGTTGGAGGCGAGTGGGCAGAGGTTCCTGTGGGTGGTGAAGAAGCCGCCGGTTGATGAGAAAACAAAGCAGGTCCTTGGAGTTGACGACTTTGATTTGGAGAGTGTGTTGCCAGAAGGGTTCTTGGAGAGGACCAAAGACAGGGGAATGGTAGTAAAATCATGGGTACCGCAGATGGCGGTGTTGAAGAAGGAATCGGTTGGTGGGTTTGTGACGCATTGCGGATGGAACTCGGTGCTGGAAGCAGTTGTTGCCGGGGTGCCAATAATTGCTTGGCCGCTGTACGCGGAGCAGCATTTGAACAGGAACGTTATGGCGACGGACATGGAAATGGCAATTGCGGTGGAGCAGAGAGATGAGGAAGATGGGTTCGTGAGCGGTGAGGAATTGGAGAGGAGAGTAAGGGAGTTGATGGAGTCGGAAGAAGGGAGAGTGCTTAGAGAGAGGAGCAAGAAAATTGGGGAGATGGCTGTGGCTGCTTTGGGAGAGAACGGTTCGTCCATCAGAAACTTGGATAACTTTGTGAATAGCATTACATAATTATGCAAGTTCTGGATTTTCACTTGCATTTGGAATTTGTTGAAAAATAAGGAAAATGTTAGAGATGTTGCAATTTTAATTTGGTTAAGAATTTGACTGTGTAAATCCAAATCCTATTCGAATTATGTCCTATCTTTTAGATAATGTTATGTTTAACATGTAATACCTAAAAGGTAAGGAAATTACCTTATGTGCTATTATAAATAAAGGTAAAGTGGTTTGAGAAGATACACTTCAGAATTCCCCCAATTCTCTCTATATTTGCCCCACCTCTATTCCCATCTCTCAATAACTCTCCAGTTATATAGGCTCTACAACAAGGGAATTCAAATTTTTAGATTAGTTTTTGTAGACCAAATGGTGTGGCAATTTGATGTTTGGACCCACTTTTTAATGAATTAAACGAGAAGTCAAACCATTAACTGCCATATAATGTGGTTTATAAAGATAGCCTAAAAATTTGGTCTCTTTAGCATCATCCAGATAATAAGATAAAGAAAAACTGTGTATGTATAAGACTTGACGATCATTGAAACTTGAATCTAGTGTTGTTTTAATAGAAAACTTTATTTTAATCCTTGGAAAAGATGACTTTTAGACTATAATCTTGTTTAGGATTAAAGTCTAAATTTCATTTCTTAATACATTTAATCACCTCATTTATTAATTATATTTTAATGTTTTATTTCACTTCTGCTTCCTAATTTTAATGTATTAGGTATATTTAAGAAAATTGTAGCTATAGTCCCTGAATTATTGTTGAACAGTAGCTATGATCCATTAACTAAAAATCATTAGATTTTGTTCTTCAATTTGACAAAATATGTAACATTAGTCATTTCGTACTAACACCATTAAGTTTTCCATCAATATGCTGACGTGGTGGGCACATGGGATCAATAATTAAAATAATAGTATATGAAAATTTTGAAAACATAAAAAATAAAATAAGGAAAAGAGCTTTCTTTTATCTCCTTCACCAGCAACGCTGCCGTCCACACCAAACCTTGTACCTAATTCTTTCAAGATCCAATCAGAACTTTAAACCCAAAAATCAATACCAACCGCTGCATTTGGTGCATAATTTATTATGGAATGCGGCTGGAATGTCGGGGGTGGGGCTGCGATGGTGTGGGATCGGCTGTGGCGTGTGGTTGGGAGAGATACAAGGGCGAATGTCATCGAAAGGGGGAGAATGGAGGTAAGCTGTGAGGTATGGACCCCTCTCTCTCCTGAAGCATTTCTCCTTTTTTATTCCAATAGTTTAAAGTGTTTTGTTTCCATTCTTAAAATTGAATAATTTTATTTAATAATTTATTCCTGCCACGTAAGCACATTGACGGAAAATCCAACAAAATTAACATGATGGACTAATGCTACACATTCTGTCAAATTCAAGGACCAAATCTAATTTTTAGTTGAGGGATCAAGCTACAATTCAGTCATAATTCAAGCATCATAACTACAATTTATTCTATCGACGGACATGAAAATGGCAATGACAATGGCGATTGCAGTGGAGCAGAGAGATGAGGAAAATGGGTTCGTGAGCGGGGAGGAATTGGAGAGGAGAGTGAGGGAGTTGATGGAGTCGGAAGAAGGGAGAGTGCTTAGGGAGAGGAGCAAGAAAATTGGGAGGATGGCTGTGGCTGCTTTGGGAGAGAATGGTTCGTCCACCAGAAACTTGGATAACTTTGTTACTAGCATTACATAATTTTGCAAGTTCTGGATTTTCATTTGCATTTGGATTTTAGTAAAAAATAAAATTAAGAAAAATTGTATCTGTATGAGGACAATAGGATTGTCGTCCC
Source organism: Pyrus communis (assembly GCF_041283825.1). Classification (NCBI taxonomy): domain Eukaryota; kingdom Viridiplantae; phylum Streptophyta; class Magnoliopsida; order Rosales; family Rosaceae; genus Pyrus; species Pyrus communis. The sequence continues at coordinate 2,199,525 of NC_142572.1, forward strand.
ATCACCCTTATTTCTTAAAAAGTTGGTTTTCCTTCCATCTTAGTGTTATCAGACAACAATTGGTTTTCTAAAAACTGTTGTTCTTTATATTACCAGACGATGGTTAGAAATTGAACCGTTGTTTCTAGCATTACTAGAAGAGTTTTGTCCTCTAAAATCGTCGTTCTTTATATTACCAGATGATGATAGTTAGAAATTGAACCATCGTTCCTAGCATTACCAAACGACAATTTGTATTCCAATGAGCGTGCTCAGCTCCAGGCTCAAGCGTGGAAATAATGTGGGACGGGCCTCCCATTAATTCCTCGACTATTGTGTCTTTGCATGCTCATTAGTTATTGTTTGCTTTTTTTGTCACTTAAGAGCATCTCCAAAGAAGATGTCAAATTTTAAACATCAAAATGATGGTTGATAGCTTATATGGTAATTTGCCACTTTGTACAATATTTTGCTTCACCCGATATGTTAAATAATAATATCATTTAATAATTTTTTTATCTTTTTGTGGAGTCCAATGATTAAGGTAACCAATCAAATATTTCAAAAATATAACAACATTTATTATATCTTATATTATTCTATTAAAAAATCATTTAATAAATTTGACATCTGTTATAAAAAAGACTTTGCCTTTAAATGACTTAGCGCCACATAAGAAATTGAAGGATCGGTTGGAGAGAGTTTGCCGTCATTTTTTATTGTTGTATGCCTACGTGGTAATTTTGACATTTCCTTTGAAAATGCTCTAATTTGTGTTTGTGCTAAAAAAATTGGAGGAAAGAGATGGAGCGGCAAGATTTTGTTCTCCCATGAAAGAGATGTACTCGAAACATAAATCGATACATAACGTGTTATAGTAGAAATGGAGAAATGCTACAAAATATATTTTCTCTCTACTTATATGATAATGTGGTATACCAACTGTGTTCTAATACAGGAGAAAAATCTTCAGCGGAAGATTTAGCCTGAAAGTTGGGTAATTATTTTATGACAGACTGCACCACTTCATCATCTTCTAAAGTCAAACATGTAGTAACGTTGACCATCAGCTTAATTCCGTCCAATAAGATGGATTTCTTTCTTGCTAAGTCGTTGGTTGATTTTCGGAAGACATGTTCTTTCAACAATGACCTTGAACAATGAGTTGAGCTACTTCAACGATGTCAAATTTAATAATTTATTAACACTTTGGCGTGAATAGTATCAATGTAGATATCATCATCAACAGGAAATCACAATTCACTCGGCCTGAACATCATCACAATCGCAATTTGGTTGCGACTCGTAACCAAAATACTTGGTTTCGACTTCTAATGTCCCAAAGAAGCTAGACCATCTGCAAGTGCAACAATGGCTTCACGCAAAGCATGACGAATATGAGCAACCCGAACATTCACCATTAAACTCCACATATCTTTCATTAGTGAAAGAAGACGGCATGATGGTCGTTTCTCTCCACCAAGTAGGTTGATCAAAATTTAAGAATCTTCCACCAGAATGTTCGTTAGATCTAATCGTAAGTTTCAACCCAAGGTTTCTGCTTCAACCACAAAAGACAAGCGGGATAGCTCTAACTCTTTTTGATTAGCAAAAACTAAAAACCAAATAGTTATCAAGCAAATCCTACATTTCTTATTCCGCTTTGGTTTTTCTTCCAAACTTTGTGCGGAATTGACATTATAGATGAAGCTTCTCAAGAAAATTCAGGTTGAAAGCGTCTCAATGCTTAGTTACAATTTTTCAACTAAACCCATCTGAACAGATAGACACCATACTTAGACCATCTGCAACCGAAGGGTCAAAGTGCCGAAAATGACCCGAAAACTGTCTCCAACTGAGGGTCAAGTCAAAGAGCTCGTGAACCCCACTGGACAAAAAATGGCCAAAAGGCCAACCAGCGGGGCCAAATGAGCCAGCCAACTTTTTTTACAAATTTTTGGTTTTTTTTACAAATTTTTTTAAATTCTATTTTTTCCCTATAATTTCCTACCATTAAATTAAATTAAGTAACATGAAACAACATTAAATAAAAATTATACAACATAAAAAAAAAACATTTAACAACATTTTTTCAGCCAAAATTTGTAAATAAATATTTAAAAATTCTCATTTTTTTCCTACAAATTTAAGTTGTTGTAGTTTTTAAATTTAATTTGTAGCTTTTAAATTTAAGTTGTAGTTTCTAAATATAAGTTGTAGTTTTTAAATTTAAATAATAAATTATGTTTAGCCCTTTGACTATCGTTTGGAGACGATTTTTTGTAACAGGACTAAAACAATCCCTATGGCCCTTTGGCTCTCTGTTGAAGATGATAAGAAATATGATCATGCACTCTTCATTAAAATATTAATTTCTTGGAGGGCCAGAGAGCTAAAACGAGCCCTCTGACTCTCCTTCGGTTGGAGATGGTCTTACAAGTTCATGTTGCAATTCGTCGAAATGATCATAAATCATCCAAGAATGATAACAAATTACGCTCTCGTCCGTATATCAAGCTCCAAAATTATATGTTTCACAAACTAAAGCATCATGGCTGAATGCATTGGTGAACCTTTAACTCAAAAATGCTAATCCAGAAATTCCCTAGGCTCTATATATATATATTAGATGTAAACTAGCTGCACAATTAACGTAAACAGCAAATCATTTTGTATTTATTCAAAATAACTATAAGCCATATGCAAGTCGATAATCTCTCACCTGAATCCTCCTTTATCGCGATGACAACGTACACATCAAAACTCAATATCACTATGCTATTGTTACACAGTAACTTAAGTTAATGACAGCTCTGAGAATTTCACAAGATTTTATTAATTATATAGCTCCTCATCACGGCTCCTCACCATGTAACAGAAAACCTTATGAATATAAATATCCAGATACACAATAGTAAACGTAACAGATGCATACATGAAGAATGTTAAGAATAAAATAAAAAATCCTGTCATACAATTCTAGAACAATAATCTGCTTCCTTGGAAGTGAATACCAAAATCATACCGATTGAACTTTTCCAAGTAGAAGCAGCTAATTGCATAATCATGGAATCTAGGTATGGTATATCTCAAAATTACAACGGTAAGTCTTTTAGAAACGATTATCAACATACCACCGCCATGATGAACCTTGGCTGAAATTAATATATCTAGTAATTACACTACACAGTAGGAGGCATTTCGGGTACCTTTTCGTCATTCTTTAGCTATGCATTTGCACCTGCGCTGATGCTCCGAAAGTTCCTGCCATGTTTCAAATTTTTTATTACGTAACTTCCCTTCAATGACACAGCAGAGATAGACATAACATCTTATTCAAAAGAGGGAGCAAGAAAGGAAAAGCTAATGTAAACTTTTTCCATTCAAATCTTTCCCAAGTTTCTTGTTTGAGGAACAATACATTTTGACAAAGTTTCGTCAACAAGGTCAATGTATATAATACCTGAATCTGCTTCTGAAGAAACTTCACATACTCCACTGCCTCGTCTAACATATCGGCAGTATTAGTTTGCTGCAAAGAAAATCGATAGAAGCACCACACCAAACAATTGTCCGCTTAGTTTCACAAAACACATAAAAAGTTTGGACAAGGTTCAAATACACAATTTACAGATTTTGAAGTTATTGAAAATATCTTCTGGTTTCTATTTTCTGTAGAAAATTTTAAGATGGTTTTACAAATGCTAGGGTTAAGAAGTCGGAAAGACAGAGTTTTATACAAAAATGTTCTCTTGGTCACCTGGTGACCACGGGATGCATGGTCCCTCATCCTTTGATTTGATATCAAGGATTAGATATGCTTTTAATGTTTTAATCTCAACCCTTGATATCTAATCCATGGGTAAGTGACCATGTATCCTTGGTCACCAGGTGACCAAGAGAATGGGACTCGAGTTTTATAAGCATTAGGATTTCAAGTTTGAAGGTAAAAATTTAATAAACATGAAACAAAAACAATTACACTATCATGGGACAAGCAGTCCTATGATGTTACAAAATTGAATAACCAGCAATTACATAACACACACCACAATCTCAATAAATTGTAGCCACAGCCCAATCCGAATGGATGAAGAAAGTGTTTATTTAAGCTATTTAGAAACCGAAGCCCACTATAATGCCAAACAACACACTCGTTCCCACAAAAGCGATACCTCCTCTCCTCATATTCCTTCAAAATACTAGCATTCCTTTAGACACAAATGTTCAAAATCCATCAGCTCCATCATATTTGCACCTTTTCTGCTCCACCGAAGGTACAACCTCTCTCGTTTATAAAGTATGCATGACTTGGGAATCATAAAAGTCAACCTTGCCTCCCTAAATAACTTTCTCCATAAGCAAGTGAGACCAATGGCCAAAATAACACTAAGTTCACCAACATATACATATTCTTTTCAAAAATCGCTCTACTGTTATGGCTTCACTGCAGCTGCGGCGATGCAACTTGTTCCCGCACATGACGTTTATTCCATACACAGAAAAATGCTCACGTGCTACTCTCTTAAAGCATTTCATTCACTCAAATTCTTCAATACAAGATTCAAGTGATTACAGTTTGAAGCATGAAAAGTATTGCTACCACATCATCATTATAGCAACGATTACTGTGCCAATGGCGTAGCCACACCAAAGGCTACGGTGGGCTGTAGCCCAGGGAAAGTTTGTGGCAATATGTATAATTGTACATGTATTTTACTGCGTAGTCTAATAAAATAGACAAAAAAATCTGCAAGAAGAATTATTTTTTAATGAAACTAGCCTAGCGACTATATAGCACAACTAGAAATATAAAAATTATCACAGAAATTGTGATACCATTTTGTTCAAGATTATTCTGCTTTGATTCAGCAATAAGTTTCAATCAATTTTTTTTTTTAATATTGCCTTTACATCTACTTTCATTGTTTTGCTTTGTACTAGCTGTGTGTTTGTAATTGAGATGTCAAGTTTTTTATATTCTTCTTGTGTTTGCATCTAAATATATGTAAGTTTAATGATTCATTGTAATTTTTGCGGTATGCAAATGCGAAGCTTAATTGAGTTCATACCAAGCACAGAAGTTAAACTTAAATTTTTGCATATAATATGTATGTAGCAAAAAAATATATATATCATTTGATTTTGGGGTAATTTTTTTAGCTAGCCCACCCACAAAAAATTTTCTGGCTCCACCTTTGTACTGTGCATAGAAATACTCTATTTAAATAGCCCCCAAGCCAAAGAGTACTCGCGACCTCTACAACAACAACACAACACAACAAAGCCTTTTCCCACTAGGTGGGGTCGACTATGGGAAAAAATGCGTTAGTGTACTTTTCTCATTTCATTGTAATTTTCTTGACCATTATTATTATTTTTTTTATCTAAAAGAGATTATCTTTATCAGTAACATTCCTAACTTGTTACCCTACGGGTTAAGCTTGATGGTAATTTGAAATATAATGGATGCTTACAGTTTACTGCATATCGTGATAACTTAGCATCTCAATAAAAAGCGGAGAAGAAAGGAGTTGAAAATACGAAAGTAAACAAGAAATCATTTAAATGTTTATTAACCATTAAAATTGATGCAGATAATTAAAACAACCCTTCATAACCCAATGACCTATCTGGGATAATTTTCTTGTAGATACACTCCTTAAACAAGCATCAACCCACGAGCCTTTAAGGAAAGTTGATGCAACTTAGAATAGACGTGGGTCTGAATTCTAAGATTTCATCATAAACTAGATACTAATTGCTTAAATTAAAAACCTATAAAATGGGTATAATAATAATACATCAACCATATACTGTTACCATTTCTGTAAGTTATCTTATGCTGTAAAATGTTTAATTCAAACATCTAGACTCCAAATCTACGAAAATTTGATTGCCTAGATTTAAAATCTAAATAGTTGAGAATCCAAACCGAGCCTTAAATTTGTTTGAGATATGATTTTTCATACAATTCTATAGTTTAAATTAATTTCACCACTACTTAGTTTTGAATATTCATGACACAAATGTTAATCATAAAAAACATGGTTAAAGTAAGTGATGCAGGACTCGAAGGAGAGATTTTTCCAAGTACCAGGTATTCAAGCGGTACTTCACATGTAATACTACAAGTGGAGTAAATAATATAATTTTTTTTTGTGGCCCTCCACTTATTTTACGACACGTGAAGTATCTGCTTGAATACCGGACATTTGGAAAATTTCTTGACTAGAAGAACTAAAATGTGTAGAAAACCGGGGCCCTAAAACTATACAAAAATTGATAAAAATAAAATGAATAGGAGGGAGGGTCAAGCGTCAAGGGTGTACCTTATCCATGTTGGGCACAAGCTCTTGAAGCTTCCTTATGCGATCACTGATCTTAGTCCTCCTGACCTACAATATAACAAATTAACCAACAAATTAAATTTGGTATCTTATAATTAATATAAATAAATTCCTTCACCTTTCAAATTTCTGGAGAAATATATACAATTAGTGTGTAGGTAACGAGTGATTAAGTTAAGTTAATGGAAGCAATTACAAACCCTTTCAGCAATGCTCCTGGGATGCGTAGCACAACCACGCTTGGCCCTCACCCTGCAACCCACCGAATCCTCCAATCCTCCTTCCTCCACTTTCTGCCATTTCACAAATTAATCCAGATTACTAAATTTAATTATAATTAATTAATTAATTAAACTAGATTAACAAACTAATAACCATATAATTCATTAAATAAAAAATAAAAAACTGACCACATGTGTGTCGGAGGAAAAGTGGTGTTGCTGTTGCTCCCGAACCCTCTTATTAGCAGAGGAAGAAGGGCTGTTTGGGGACAACGACGACGACGACGACACAAAGTCGAGGTGGGCCGGAATTCCAAACCCGGCGAAATATCCCCCCGACCCCCCGCCGCCGCCATTAAAATCAGCCGGTGAGCTTTTCTGTCGACTAAGGTACCCAGCTGCACCATCATACGAAGCTGGATCCACCGTCGTACAAGGCGTGTTGCCGGCAAGAAGCTCAGTCAAGCACTGTGTCGGCTTCAGTGGGTCCTCCTCGTCGTCTTCAAGCAGCGCTTCTAACCATGTGGCTGGGGCCGAGCTGTACCGCCCGAGTCCGCCTCCTCCTTGACTCACTTCACCGCCGCTGCTTCTGCCGGCTGCCCGTTGCATCTGCTTTGGACGGACACTCAGACTCAGCTCTTTGCTTGCTCGCTCGCTCGCTCCTTCAGTACCTTTAATAATAAAATAATAATAGCTTGAATTATTTTCTATTTTTGTTTCCGCCCGTCCTTCCTTTTCCCCTCTGAGCTTTTGATGGTTTCAATATTTGGAGAAAGAGAAAGAAAAGAAGGGAAAGAGGAAAAAGATAGACTTGTACTTGAGCGACAATTAATGGCCAGGCTCAGATCAGTATCTATTTGTGGATTCTCTCTTCTTCTTTTTTTTTTTTTTTTTTTTTTCACAATTTATACTAATTAATAAAACATTCATTGTCAATCAAAATTTCATGAAATTATCAGTTTAACTTTCTAATTAAAACAAAATTATCAGTTTAACTTTCTAATTAAAACAAAATATAAATAAGAAATATGGGACATAAATGTAATTTCATACAATCAAATTTTGCTTTTTTTTTTTTCAAAATCTCACCTTCATGTAATTCTAACCTATTTCTAACTAAAGAAAAATAAAAAAATAAAAAAAAGCTTCCCACTTCCACATTTTCTTCCTCTCTCTTTGTATTTCAAAAACAAAAATAAAAAATTTTCTCACACACTTCATGTGTGCCCATATGCTAGTATTTTATAATATTAGTGCGTAAATTTTATTAAAAATATGAAATGACAGAGAGTATAGTCTCACTTTTGAAAGTCTCTTTAACTTTTCTCTTTGAACTTATTACTTTGATTGCTTTTGTTTTCTTGCCTCTTCAATGTTGTACCAAATCAAGAAAATGAAATCTCTTAGCTGGAGAATAACTCAGATAGCATGTGTACATCCTTATAATTTTGTGTCAATAAAATAAATATATTTGAACAAAACTTATATATGTCTTCATTTTATTAATACATAATGTCATTGTAATGATATATTTGTATATGCAAGCCTTTATCCATCAAACTAAAACACTCTTGGTTAAAAGTTATATCTTTTCGTTTTATCTTAAATAAGGTCATCTCCAACCAAATGATCCAAAAGGCCAGAGGGCTGAAAATAGCTCGAAAACCATCTCCAACCGAGAGTTAGGCCAAAGGACTCGTGGGTCCCATGAGACAAAAAAAAAAGGCCAAAGGGCCAACCGGCTGGCCAGCCCACTTTTTTTTTTTTTTTTTTTTTTTTTGTTCTTTTCCATTTGCCCAACCCACTTTAGGGTTTAGGGTTTTAGATATTTTTTTTGTCCCAACCCACTTTTTTCGTTTTTTTTTTTTCTAATTCTTTTTCCTACCCCATTTCTCACATATTTTTCACCATTCAACACTATCTTACCTTATTTTATTTCAAAATTTTCACATTCCATACTATAGCCCTTTGGCCCTCAGTTGGAGATGGTTTTTTGTCATAGGGCTATGTTTGACCTATGACTCTCTAGCCCATCGGTTGGAGATGGTAAAAAATATGATCATGCACTGTTCATTAAAACATTAATTCTCTTGGAGGACCAGAGGGCTAAAATGAGTCATTTTGCCCTTCTTCGGTTCGAGATGGTCTAAGTGTTAGTGTTTAATGCGGAAAAGGTAACAAACATGATTAATATTCGTGCCAAGCAGTTAAATATATCATAACTATGAAAAAAAATTAGTCCATGAAGCCGTTTGTGTTAAGAGTTTGATTCAATATAAGAGTGTTAAAATCTGTAGAATGTCATTTTTGTACTACAGTTTAGTACTATTTCTTTTCACTTGTAAGTGAGAGGTGTTACGTTCAATTATCGTAAAAGGAGAATTTGAACCACATTATTGCTAGTCCATTGTGAGGGTAAGCCTACCCCATTTCACTTAATGTAGTTAATATCACTTGTTAAAAAAATAAAAATTGTAGAATACCAATACATAATGTCTCCTTTATTGTGCATGTGATGGAATGTGACAAAACAGTGGCATCGGCTTGTTTGGAAGTGCTTTTGATTAAAGTGTTTTTGGAATCCAAAAGCACTTTAAGTTCTTCATTCGAGAAGTACCGGTTATGGATTGATTCTTGTAGAAAGTACTTAAAATACCTTATAATAATTCACTTATGTTTTCACTAAAAATTGATTTCAAAAACACTTTCTATAAAAACAATTTTAGTCATTTTAAAACAACTTCCAAAAAATCTATCGCTAACATTGAGTGCCTAATAATTGATAAATATCTCCTACCACATAAGGATTTGTCGGCCTTTGATTTAGCAAGTACGCGAAAATGAAATGAAATGATAGCAAACATCTGTTTTCCAAACCGTAGCTCCTCCCTGATTTTGGACCGTTGGATGGGCGGAAAAGGTGTCTGATTGCTAAAGTCAACGGTGAATGATGAGTAATAATGACGTGCACGTTACTTATAGGGGTGGTTGCATATATACGTGTGGTTGGACGGTCACGGACCCTGCAAGGCTGGAGTGCCTCAACGTCATCGTTCTGGACCGATAACGGCGTCTTCAATGTCACAAAGACTGGCAAGCCCCAGACGAGACACAGCGCGTGGAGGAACTTATGGATTAAAATGGATACGAGGGTGACATTGGCGCGTGATGTAAATTATGTTGGGTAGATATTAAATCTGCGAAGACAATTGTGTTGCTTGGTTATGCTTTTTGTGGCAGATTTAAGGAGAGGAGACAGCAATGGTTCCCATTCTACAAAAAGAAAGTTATTGTTTTGGCTTTGGATGTGGACCTTTTACTTGCTGTCATCTGTTTTGAAGGGAAATTTTTCAGTGTACTTAAAACATGATCCGGTACATTATATAAGTGGTTGAATTTTCTCAAGTATCCGAATATTTATACTATGACAGTTAGTGTATCGGAGCATGTTTCCGGCACATAAAAAAACCTCTTCTGCCAAAGGGTTTGTGAGAATAGTGGGGACCCATATCAGTAGGGTTGAGTGGTTGAATTTTCTCAAATATCAGACTATTTATATTATAACAGTTGATGTATCAGATCGTATTTCTAGCACAAAATTCCTCCTTTGCTAAAGGGTTTGTGAGAATGGTGGGGACCCATATTGTTAGGGTTGGGTGGAATCCAAACGGCTGAAAAATGTTGGGGAAGATTGTGATTTTTAAAAAATGGGACTCACTTTGTACATAAGTAGAATTGTCTGAGCCGAAAAATGATTAAATTGCCCTTCAATGAACGATATTTTACTTGCTATCTTGTTAATATTTGGTCGTTATTTGGTTATTCCCTACGTTCTTTAATTTTCATTGTCGTGTATTTAAATATAAGTGAGTGGTATAATCGATTTTCCACTAATTAAGCGTTTCATAATAACTAATTAACTTTTTTTTTTTTGAACAATTGATACTATCTACACTAAAGGAAATGGATGGACTTAGCCTCACAATGTGGTTCAAATTTGCATTTGGCGAGAATCGAATCTAAGACCTCTCACTCACATATGAAATGAATATCATTAGACTGTAGTACTAAGTAGAAACTAATTAACTAATTTTTTAATACATACGACATTATCTACACTAAAGAATGAAGAAATGAATTAAGCATCACACTAAGCTAATCGTAATAATTTGGTTTAAACTCGCCTTTAGAGATGATTGAACCTAAATCCTAACTAATTTAATTAATTATTTCCTCCAACTCATCATTCCAATTTATTACGTCATAATACCTTAATTTAGGTATAAAGAACGTGATTGACTAGATTATAAATCAACGAGAGACACTGAGATGACTCTATTCTAATCATTTTAATAGATTTACACATCTTTGAATCCATCTCATAATGAAGATAATAATTATCTTCGAGGATCACACAGACTCTGATGTTAACAAAGAATTTCTAGATCATATTAACAAAGTATTCAACCTTCTCTTATCGAATGTTTAGTGTTGTCATTCACATGTCAGTGCGAATAGGTTATTACAGTTTGAGGGCTGTTGGTCTCCAAGAACAATAATTGGTCTCCAAAAACAATAATTTGTAAGTTTTTTTCTTTTTATAGTCAAAGGAAAAGTTAAAAAAGAATTAAAAAAAATGTGAAGATCATTTTAGAAACAATAATGGGTGGGAAAATGATGTTTTTACTTTTTAATTTTGATAGTGGTGAAGAAATAAGGTGGGTGGAGAAACATGAAATGTGGTTGATTCTGGCAACTCCTTACATTTTATTATACTAGCTTTTTGCCACAAACTCACGCGTATGGCAATTTGTTTTTTTTTCTGGTATATTTTTATCTTGTAACTTTTATAGCTTTTAATTTTTTTTTTTAAGAAAACTTTTTATTATTAAAATGAGAGTTCGAAACTATTATAATAATTTATTAATTTTACTCTCTTTGTCATTTTATTATTTAATCTAAACTACATTAATAAAATTCCTTTTGTCAACTAAAAGAGGGTAAAAAGATAATTTTGTCTTCTACCACAAAACAAAATCATGGGCAGTGAAGTAAATTCACACAAACTCAATTTTACAGTTTTTTTTAAAGCCTCACCCAAGGGTCATCCTAACATCCTGTAATTTTGAAAAATAAAATATATAAAAGAAAACTTCTATTTAATCCACATTCATTTTTTCTCCCTTTCTCCTTCCCAATTTAAAATAAAAATAAAAATTATTTTCACACACAGAGTGTGGGGCATATGCTAGTTTCTATAAACTAAATTCTTTTTATTTTGGAAACTCTTATTAAGCAGGGATAAATTGTTTTGGTGATTTGAATAATTTAGTAAAGGGTTTTTGACACGCCCTGATCCCCATATCCTCCAAACATTAGGATAGGCACGTGCTGGCCAACATCCAAAGGTGACGAAGTCATTTTAACATGCATGCAAGTTATGAAGAAAGAACGAACATAAATAAAATATGTAAAATTTAAAATAACAAAATATGCGAATGTGGGAACGTGTTCAGAGCATACAACTAATCAAGAATAATATGAAAGGAATATTATAAAAAAGGTACGAACAAAGGAATGGGTCTTCCACCGAGAGAACTCGAAGATACCAATGCGGAAGTACCTTTATGCCGGGATCGTACGCCTCGATTCTAAGTCTTGAAAGATGTGCAGAAACAAAGCGTGAGTGGACCAAGGTTGAATATAAATAATAATAATAATAAGAAAACCATTTTCTTTCGAACATACTAACCCCTATTTTGAAAACACATATAGCATAATATGTAATGGGTTTTCCAAAAACCCTAGCATGCCATAAAACATTCATAAAACATGTATGTATAAAATAGTGCTCAATAATGGTAACATAGTCGCCTGAAGGCAATTCCATAAAACCTTCGTCAATCATAAGAAAGTGTACTTAACTAGGGGTATCATAGTCGTCCGAAGGCATAACCATCACCCAAGGGTGAAGTTGTACGACATTAGGTTACGCCAGTGAAGAAATACGGTAGGTTCCATCACCCGAAGGTGAAGCTGTACGATTCTGGGTTACGCTAAAGATGAAAAAGGATAACACATCGACACTAGCTGTGACTAGTGAAGCTGTGCAACATTGGTTTCGCCAATGAAGCTAGAAGTATGTCATAAATATCTTACTACTCATCAATTGTGTCATACGGACATAGACACTCGTGTTGTGCGTATGTTTTGTATGATTACCCACTAAGTAAGCACAAAAAACATAAACATAATCTTTCCAAATCATATCATCGGAGCTCAATAGCTCAAACATCATAATTTTAGCTCAAATCATCATCATAAATCCACATTCACAACTCCATAATATCTCGAAAGGCGTAAAAGCAATAGGTCGCAAAATCTTTCATAAAACATAAGTTCGATAAATCATAAATAATGCATAAAACGTAAAATTATGAAATCATGCTTTTCGTGAATGCAAGCCTAGTATTTTAATAAAAATCATGCAATTTGAGAAGGGGTCCACTCACAGATACTCTGTCACTAAAGAGCCGTGCAAACTAGAAAGGATGGGGTCGCCACTAACAAACGCACCTTGAAACGAGACGAACATATTGGTACCCTTCTCGATGTCTAATTTGCGTGTGGTTTGGCCAGATTATGGCTTGAAAGGTCACAAGTTTGCCAAAAAATTGGGTTTTTTGCTGGATTTCAATTTGGGACCCTATGGTGGCCAAAGTTGGGCGGAAAAAAACCTGCAAAGAGTCGTCCCCTCACTGGAAAACTAGGGAAGGCTTTCCCCGAGAAAAACTTAAACAGTGGCGGAGCCCTTGTGCAGCAAGAGAAGAAATATTTAAGAGGTTTTTCGTCGGTCTTAGTCCAAGGGTTTCGTAGAGAGCATGGGGATGATGATAAGGTTGCCATTATTGTTGTTGTATGTGTGTATGCGTGTGTGTGGCTCAGAGATAAGAGAAAAGTGCAGAGAGATGATAGGGAGGGAAAATGAGAGAGAGTAAAATGAGAGAAAGAGATTGATAGGAAGATGCGGTCCAGGGAACAAGGAAACATATGTGGACCTTAGTGGCTCATATGACAAGGCCAAAAGAGCCGAAATGGGAAAATATCCCGCGAACGTAAAATTACCAAAACCCCCTAATGTTCCAAATTTTGTAGAATCGTTGTCATAACTATGAATTTAATTTCGTTCGCGTCTACACATAAGATCAAGTGTTACAAGGATACATTAACATAATGGGTTATACGTCTCCCGATACGAGGGTCAACTAAAGTCAACGACTTCGCCTCAAAGGGCATTTTCCTAAAATCATACTTTTAAAATTAATAAAACTGTAAAATTAGGGACGAGTTGTTACAGTTTTTATCAGTCCTTGAAATTGACCCCTCTTTAAATGGTCCATAAAATTAAAAATTGATCAATGTAGACCATGAAATGGGTATTGCAATTACATGTAATCATTCCGACACAATTTTATAAAAAAAAAATTAAAAAAAAAAATTGTTATGTACTGATATGGTATATAACTAGTCCCATAAGTCTAATTATATATTCATATATGAATTAACAATATTTAGATGATAATGATAATTTCTATTTTTATTTTTAATATACCAAAAATCATTTTTGTGACATCCCGTCCCGAAATTTAATGTATTTTATTCTCGGTTACAATGAAATTTCTAAAATGTCCCTGAGATGCCACGTAAGCCGTCCACGTGGACCTCAATTTTTCTTTCACTTTCCCATTCTTATTTTATTATTTCTGAATAGTACTTATTTTTACGAATGAGTAGCCGCATACAAAATTCAATTTGGAGTTATAACGAACAAGTTACGTTCGAAATTGTGTAAAAATACCTAAGACAAATTCAAAACTTGGAATTTTCTCCTTATGCAGCATGCACCATTGCATGGTTCTTTTTGGAACAGGAAATCAGCCTTGATGTAGTGTAAAAACTTGCATGAGTTGACCGATTTAATTAAAGAGAAGCAAATTGGTTTTAATTAATATGTTATTAGATTTGAGTGTGTGAGTGGGACCTTGTGCAGGGTGTAAGCCTACACTTGTTTCATATGGAAATGAGTAATGATATTCATACCACATTTTTATACCACCTTAGGTGACATCTAATGTGGATAGTCACATCATTGGAAAAATTTACAAAACCCAAGGAAATGAGGAGAAAAACTCATCGTATATCACAATCATAATTTAATTAACTAGTTTTTCTTAATTATTAGTTTATTAAATAATGAACTAAATTTAAAAATCTAATTAATTTAAATGATATGGCTGTCCACATCAAATGCCACTTAAGATGGTATGAAAATGTGGTACAAAAACATGGTATGAATAGCATTACTGGAAATTCAAGGCATGCAAATGGCATTTAGCCATTTCTCATCTCCTCCCTCTCGGACACACGCAACAACCACCACCATCACTCCAAGCTCCACCAACACCTCTAAATTCTCCAAAAAATTATCTACGATCCTCTGCAACTCCTTGGTGGTGCCACACTCGAACGAAAACAAGGTTCCTGTTTTGGCGTTCGACAAACTCTGGCAAATGGAAGCTTCCTCAACTATGGTAAGCCCAAGATTTCCACCCTTAAGCTCTAACTTGAGTTTTTCTGTGTAGTTTACTAGCATGCATGCAAGTTTCCATGTGTTGCATCAACACACAACCTAAACCAATTAGTGAAGCATCACCATAGATTTCGAAGTTATCACTATCGTCAGGAAGAGCAAGAACGAGGGCATAAGTAAGGCAGTACTTCAATTGCTGGAAACTGTTTTCACAGTCATTATTCCATTCGAATTTGACACCTTTCCAGGTCAACTTTGTGAGAGGTAGAGTTATGGTGGAGAAATCTTTCACAAAATGTCGATAACAGCAGGTAAGACCAAGGAAACTTCGTATCTCAATGACATTTTGCAGACGTTCCCAGTTCTCAACTGCTGCAACTTTCTGGGGATCAACATGAATACCATCAACTGAAATTATGTGCCCAAGGAAAGATACTTAATTCAACCAGAGTTGGCATTTGCTGAACTTAACGTACAATTAAGCTGAGATAGAAAGAGAAAGAGAGAGAGAACATGAGAGGTGAGGGAGAGAGAGCAATTGGGCTCGGGGGACAAAATTCAGGGGTGGGCCCCTTGGCACACCCATTAAGACCCAAAAACAATTTTAAAAGAAAAATATCTAGCCCAAGGTGCAATTTCATGAAAATACTCTCTTTGTTCCAATAAAATTGGGGCGGGTTGTTACATGTGCACGGTGTTTATTAGTTAGTTGTATTGTCCTGGGCCAATGACTAACTTCACGTGTATGTTCACATGCACCGTTTACGTTCGCTTTGGATCCAGAGTTAGGTGACAGCCTGTCCTTAGGTTTGTTGTTTGGACTCGTATGTGATGCGTGTAGTGCCAGCTTCACATGATGTAGTACTAGAACGTAAAACATACACCAAACTTGTTCATGCAGCTACTTTCTGTATGTCTTGTGTGCCTACATAGATAATGAGCAATGAATTTTTAATGATTTTCATAACTATGATCTTATGACAACTATTTGAGTTTTGATGATGAGATATTTTGTAGTAGCACCTTATATCCTTTAACTCATTTATGCTACTGGTTCCCTACTAGCTATTATTATATTATTACTTTGGAAAATTATATACTTGTTTTACAGCGAGGGGTTACACGTTTTCAAAAAGGTTTCAAAAAGCTTTATTTTTCTAGGCCCATTCACCTTTGTTTTTCGCCCCTCCAGGACATAGAGATTGAGCTCGTGGGAGTACGAGGTTTCAGTGGAAGTAGTTGACTGTCCTTCGGTCAAAGTGGGCTGCTTATGTACTAAATAATCATCCTTTATGGATGAGACAACTTTTATCTTTCTGCACTATGCTCTAAACTTCACGTTTTGTAATAAGGGTTACCACCCAATCATGTTGTGTACTCTGGCTTATTTATTTAAAGTTCAAATTTATTCTCACTTTTACACATCAACCTTACTTTATGGCTTCGTCACCTTCCGGGTGTCGGCTAACACATCACGATTCAAATGGACACGTGAACATTCCAGGTCGAGATGTGTCAATTTTTTTTATTAAATATTTTTAATTCACATATTAATATTTAATTAGACTTGTGGGATCTAGTTATGTGCCGTGCACATAACAAAATATTTGACAAACTTGTGACAGAATGACCACATTAATTTGCAACAATTCTTCTTAAAGACTATATTGATCGATTTTCAATTGCAGTATTCATTTTAACAATGTGGGTCGATTTCAAAGACCATTTGTGATAAAAACTATTTACTATATCTTGCCTCTACCTTTAGGTTAGACCTTCTCCAACCCTGACCTAAAACCTAAAAATATTTAGCCCAGAAAATTTAGGTTTTAGCCCATAAACAGCTTTTCTGCTCCAACCCTTCTGGCCCAAAATTTTAGCCCAAGATTATCAAAGAATGAATTAAGGCTATTTTTTTTTCAAATTAACCTTTTTTACAAAAAAAAAAAAAAAATTATGTAGACTATCATAAATTAATTTTATGAACATTTTAACCTAAAAATATTTAAATTCTGATAAATTTTGAAAAATCACTAAATCAATACATGAAAATTATGATAAACCATATAAACTTAATACAAACGACCATTAATAAACCACATAAACTTAATACAAACGACCATTAATAAACCACATAAACTTAAAAATAAAAATAAAAATAAAAAAGACAATTAATAAACTACATAAACTTATCACAATCGAAAACTCATAAACTTAATAATGATATCTACCATCTTGACTTGGTGATGGACTTGGGTGATAGTCTTCAGATGAATCATCATCTTGAAATATACTCCTTGTGGCATTCTTTCATAAAATATCCTTTTGCTTACCACGTAAGTATTTCTTCCTCTCTGGAGTGTATTTGTCGAGGTCCTCCATCATCAAATTAATTTCGAACCTTTCTTGCTCCTTATTCCCTTCTTCCTTTATGGCCAAACACATTTGGGCTGATTCTTCTTGTTGAGAGATATGGTTTTCGTTCATACTTGCAATTTCGCTAGCAAATTGTGCACGTATTGGATCTTGGGACTTCCCTTTTCTCTTTGCTTCCTTTTACTTATCTCTACCCAGGGGCCTTGCAAAAGAAGAAGTTGGGCTCATTTGTTTGACACCTTCATTGTCAGCAAAATTCACATCTTCATTGACATCATTTGGGGGTGGGGCTTCACTATGAAACAATCTTCCACATTGTTGGTTCGCATCGGTTCCCCACCTCAGACAATCCTTGAGGATGTTCCAAGTATGATGCAACTTAAAAGCTTGATTTTTTGGTGTAGTTCTTGTTTTGTGAATTGCCATTACTTTGTCACCCTATGCAACAAATACATAAAAATAATTAGTTGCAAAATACTATTATGTACATGACAACTAAAATATCAACAAAGAAACTCATAATTTTTGAGGCGCCCCTTCCACTAGGCATGTCAATCATGGCTCTCTACAAGCTTCCATTCCATAAAGTGCACGCTTTGTTGATAATCTTCCACCGATCATAAACACCACCAACTTCCCTTCGACCGGCGATGGAGTTTTCATGGAACTTATCAACGATTTGACCCCACAAAACCTTTCTATTTTGATTCGTGTCGACGACACCATCTTCGCTAACAGAAATCCATGCCAGACATAAAGCAATATCTTCGTCAAAGGTCCAATTACGACTCCTAACATGCTCTTTTGCCATCTTGAAAAATTTGGAAGTGAGAAGAAATGGTAGAAAGAAAAATTGAAAGAATTGTAGGAGAAAAATGAGTTTTTGTGTGAATGTTTGAACAAATACATAGGTAATATAGAGTTTTTGGTTGAATTTTAAGTTAAATAATTTTTTTAAATTATTTTAGCCGTTGGATTTAAATTTGGACCGTTAGAACTTTTTTTTACCGTTAGATTTGATTATATTCGATCTAAGTTGTTGGATTCAATAAATATATAAATATAAAACTAAAAAAAAAATTTGAACTTGGACCGTCCATTTAAATCGAGCCGTTGGATGAAGAAAAGTAGCCATTGGGCTACTTATTGGTTTGACACTCGGGGGAACAACCCCACGTGGGTTTGTCACCCTGCAACAAATGTCTAGCGTGTGGAGTGCGTAGGCGAGTTTAATTTGGGCAGTGGGCTTCACAGCCCCTGTTTCAGTCTCAGTTGGTAGGGCTCATTTTGCTTTGTGGCCTAAAATTGGGCCAGTACCCCCATATCAGTTTTAGTTTTTAGGTTAATTTTAAGTCATGGGTTGGAGTGGATTTTGGGGGAAAAAAAGGAAAATTTTAGATTTTAACCCATTGTTGGAAATAGTCTTAAAGGTTACCCCTAAAAATGGATCTTTTCTTTTCACCGGTTACCTAAATCATTTTTATGGTAGGTCCCATAATAAGAATTTTTATGTAATTTACACCCTCACAAACTCTTAGTCGATCCCGTGTGTTTTCTTTTTCTTGAAATTTTTGAGGGTTGAAATGTAACAAAGAATTCATACAGGGGGTTAATAATAATTTCATGAATACAAAAGAAAATTGAAAATAAGAAATAAGAAGAAGAAGTTAACGTGCGCTGTAGTTCTACTATTCCAGTGTCTGGTTTCGGTTTCGGTTTCGGTTTCGAATCTGCGTCTGGCTATAAACCCGAATCGTAGGAAACCCCTTGGAACTTGGGTTAATCGGTGTGCGGTGGTGTAGCTATGGCGACTATGGTGAGCTGGGCCGGTGGGCTACTAGCGATGCTGAACGAGTCCCATCCTTTGCTCAAGCTCCACGCTTTGTCCAACCTCAACACCTTGGTCGACAACTTTTGGCCCGAGATTTCCACCAGCGTCCCCGTCATGTACTCTCTCTCTTTAATTTAATTTTTCGTTTTCATTATATATTTTTCTGAATGCTTGTGACTCGTGGGGTGCGTTCGTGTTTCGCTTGTTCCGAGAGGAATTGTTTGAATTTTGTGTGTGTGTATTTTGGATTATTGAGCAGCTAAAAGGACGCGTGAACTCGAATGTTTTGTTTTGTTTTCGATTTTGTGCGAATGAGAACAGTGTTTCAATTTTTAGTTCCAGTTAAAGAGAATAAGGATTTTTTTATTTTATTTTTTTTATTTTTTTTATTTTTTATGACGAAGAGATTGAATTTCAAAGTTGGAGATTTACAATTGTTTTATGGGTGGTGGTGGAAGTGAGCACTGTGTAGGCTGCAGTAATTGAGATCATGCCGGGCGTAGTGGAAGCTATATAATGCTCCTAAGCCTATAAGGAGGCAGGTAATGGGGTTTCCGTTGTCTTCAAATCTGCATTGGGCAGTTGAATTGTACATATAAGGCAGTATTGAGAAATAAGGCTGTGGTTTGATTATAGAATCAACACGAGAAATGCAGCTAAGTTTTTCTTAATTAACTATGCAGTAAAAACTATAATGGTTGCTGATATGGATTAGTTTGTTAACTGCTATATTGTGGACTGATAATTGATAATCTACAACAAACAATAAGTAAATAAAATTATTAGACAAATAAAATTGCCCCATGTTGTAACTTGTCTCATAATTTTTATTTATCCATGCTTATTTGTTTTTCTGTTTTGGCTTATATACAAATAAGTAAATAGTTTAAGTGTATTTGGAAAATAGTAGTACAAGTAAAGGCCTAGAAACTTTTCATTTTACAGAATAAGGTTTCAAATGATGATATTTTAGGTAGATAGTTAACGTACAAAGTTTTGTTGTTTGACTTTGTATTTTGTTGTCTCAATTGTGAATACTTATCATGATGTCTTTCTGTTTCTCAGAGAAAGTTTGTATGAAGATGAAGAGTTTGATCAACATCAAAGACAACTGGCGGCATTGCTTGTGTCAAAGGTAAAAGTCAACTGCTGTGCAGCCTTCCCTTTTAAATTAGTGTGGCAGTTCGAAAGTGATTTTTAATCAATCAATTTGGTTGCAATTTTGTAAACAAATAAGGTTGGGAAAATCTATTGACGACCTGGACCCTTTTGGCTGAATTTTATAAGGTTGCATTTTTTGTTGTTCTAACAGCCAAGAAATTCTTGAAAAACATCAATGGATTAGTAATACTACATGCAATCTGCCATGTTAACTTTGAAGTTTGTGTGTCTCTCTTTCATTTGTGGGTGTAAATTCCTATTTTCTTCTGGAATGTAAGCTTAACTACTTTAATCTTTTGTTTACATGATATTTTTCCTCACTCCAGGTTTTCTATTATTTGGGTGAACTTAATGATTCACTTTCCTATGCCCTTGGAGCGGGTTCGTTATTTGACGTGTCAGAGGATTCTGATTTTGTCCATACTCTTCTAGGTAAGCATATTTTTTTAAGTATGATACTCTTAGGTTTTGTTAGTGATGGCTGTGAGTACAATCTACAATGTACTTTGAGGGTTAGAAGACTGTGAAAGGACAATGTAAGCAGGTTTAAGATATCTCAAACTAGATAATCAATTTTGCTTCTTGATCTAGTAGAACATCATCTCTGATTTAGTATTGTTAGAAGTGGATTTGCATGGAACTTTGAGGATACACAACCACAATTTATTTACATGACATATTTGGTTGTTTGCTCCTCCTCAGCTAAAGCTATAGACGAGTATGCCAGTCTTAAGTCTATGGCAGCAGAATCAAGTGCTGAAGCAGCAAATGTGGATCCTAGATTGGAGGCAATTGTAGAGAGAATGCTGAACAAGTATGCAAGCCTCTAATGGTTTTAAATACAGTTCTTCATTGCCTTTGGTTTTCTTACCTGTTTTCCCCTTTAGGTGTATCATGGATGGAAAGTACCACCAAGCTATGGGGATTGCAATTGAATGCCGAAGATTGGATATACTTGAGGAAGCAATCACAAAAAGTGATAATGTTCATGGAACTCTGTCATATTGCATAAATGTCTCTCATTCCTTTGTTAATCTTAGAGAATATAGACGTGAGGTAAGATGATACCTTATTGGCTTGTAACTTTTAGATACATTTGATTCTTTTGATAAATGAAGATGGGTGATTTCATATCTTTAACAAGGCATAATGGATAGTACATGTATACCAAAGGTGTGCATAATGGATAGTACATGTATAACAAAGGTGTGCATAATGGATAGTACATGTATTACAAAGGTTTGTATAATGGATAGTACAGTACATTGCACAGCCTTAACATGTGTTTGCACTTTCATGATGTAGTTTAGGTTTCTTTTCCATATTAATTTCGTATTATGCTTAAAGAATGTGGAGTTAATTAAAATAGGAGAAAATTGTTTAGAACTCTAGGGGTTCTGATGATGGTGTTATGGATGTTCCAGTGGATGTTGAGTTTTGAGTGAAAGAGCCTTATTTGGAAGAGTTAGAATATGATTGTTATACATGGAAGAGTTGGAATATAATTGCTAGGACAGAATTACAAACAATTTTGTAGTAAACCTGGAAGACGAGTTTTAATTCCTTTTTGGCTGTTCTTTGTTGGTATGTGAAAGTTGGGTTACATATTTGCCAAGGTATTAGGAAATGTGTTCCAGCACTCAGTTGGAGGTGTTTGATGGGTACACATGCCAGATTGGACAGATTACATGTCTCTTACATAGGAAACCTAGGTTATAAATCTTAGAGGTGTTCTCTTCTTTTTTCTTCTTTCATCTGTATTCCAGGTTACATGCTCCAAAGTTAAATCTTGATGTTAGATAAAACGGGGATTTAAGTGGTTTGGAACCAAAACCAAAGGTTTTCAGACAATTTGATTGGAAATAGTCTGTCGTGTCTTTTTTTTTTTTTTTTGTGGCCTGTTGGTGTCTCATTTTCTTTGTTATGCTTCCATATGTGTCATGTTAGATAATTTCTCACACTTCGACAGAAGGGACTGTAGTGAGTGAGACTTTTTTTTTTCTCCTTTGGTTCTTTGTTACAGGTACTTCGTCTTCTGGTAAATGTGTATCAGAAACTGCCTTCTCCAGATTACTTGAGCATTTGTCAGTGTCTCATGTTCTTAGATGAACCTGAAGGTGTCACAAGTATATTGGAAAAGCTTCTGCGTTCTGAAAACAAGGATGATGCGCTCTTGGCATATCAAGTAGCCTTTGATCTCATAGAGAATGAACACCAAGCTTTTCTCTTAAGTGTGAGAAACCGCATTTCACCTCCCAAGCCTCAGCCATCAGAAGCTGCGCTACCAGAAGCCAGTGAAGCTGCTCAAAATGAAAGTTCTGCTCCAGAGGATGTTCAAATGACAGATGGTGGTTCTACTTCTAATGTGAGTTTGCTTGAAGATCCTAAAGAAGTAATGTATTCTGAGAGGCTAACAAAAATTAAAGGAATTTTGTCTGGAGAGACATCAATACAGTTGACTCTACAATTTTTGTACAGTCATAACAAGTGAGGCTTCTGTTTTCTTCCCTTTTGTTTTATTTTTTTTTTTAATGTAAGCATCAGAACTTCTGTTTCTTCTGAATTGAGTGGTGGTTAAGCGTTTTGACTGTTTTGAAATTTGAATATAGGTCCGATCTTCTTATTCTGAAGACAATAAAGCAGTCTGTTGAGATGAGAAATAGTGTATGCCATAGTGCAACCATTTATGCTAATGCAATAATGCATGCTGGAACGACTGTGGACACATTTCTTAGGGAGAATCTGGTAAAGCACATATCTTAAGTTTTTCATTTCGCCACCGTCTCCATTGGCATATTTCTTTGTTATCAATGTTGCCAACATCAATTTAAATTGTCAGGATTGGTTGAGCAGAGCCACAAATTGGGCAAAATTCAGCGCGACAGCAGGGTTGGGTGTTATTCATAGAGGCCACTTGAAAAAAGGAAGATCTCTGATGGCACCTTACTTGCCCCAGGGTGGGGCTGGTGGCGGCAGTCCATACTCAGAAGGCAGTGCTCTGTATGCTTTGGGTCTCATTCATGCCAACCATGGCGAGGGCATCAAAGAATTCCTTTGTGATAGCCTACATAGTACTAATGTAGAGGTGTGTACTTTGTAAATTAGCGATCACATCTTTTTGTGCATATTTGGTATATTGCCAATTTTTTTTTTTTTTTTTTAATGGGATCTCTTTACACAGGTTATTCAACATGGTGCATGCTTAGGTCTTGGCTTATCAGCTTTAGGAACTGCTGATGAAGAGATCTATGATGACATTAAAAATGTGCTGTATACTGACAGTGCTGTTGCGGGTGAAGCTGCTGGGATTAGTATGGGTTTGCTTATGCACATGAGACACAACATGAAAAGATCATCAGGTATAGAGAATTGTTTGATTTTTTGTTGTTTCCTCTCGGCATTCTTTTACCTAATAATACTATTGAGCAAAGTATGATCATTTATGATCTGTGGTAGGGATAATACGTTTAGGGTCTTTGCTAACCGTATAGTATGTTACAGGGGGTTAGCATTGGGAATTGCCCTGACAGTATATGGAAGAGAAGAAGAAGCAGACACACTAATTGAGCAGATGACAAGGGATCAAGATCCTATACTGCGTTATGGTGGTATGTATGCATTGGCATTGGCCTACAGTGGGACAGCAAACAACAAAGCCATTCGTCAGCTGCTGCAT
Source organism: Pyrus communis (assembly GCF_041283825.1). Taxonomy (NCBI): domain Eukaryota; kingdom Viridiplantae; phylum Streptophyta; class Magnoliopsida; order Rosales; family Rosaceae; genus Pyrus; species Pyrus communis. The sequence continues at coordinate 2,223,709 of NC_142572.1, forward strand.
TTTGCCGTGTCTGATGTGAGTGATGATGTCAGGAGGACTGCTGTTCTAGCACTTGGGTTTGTGCTGTACTCTGAGCCCGAGCAGGTTGGTACTTTCTTATTTGTCCATTGCTATGTCCTATCCAAATCAATTTGATGCTGCTGCCCCTTTTTATTTTTTTATTTTTTTTTTGTTCTCTTATGATGCCTTTGTATCTCCAAAATTGCACAAACTGCAGACGCCTAGAATTGTCTCCCTGCTATCTGAGTCTTACAACCCGCATGTTCGTTATGGTGCTGCTCTTGCAGTAGGCATTTCCTGTGCTGGTACTGGCTTGAGTGGGGCCATATCTTTGCTGGAGCCTCTGACTTCAGATGTCGTTGATTTTGTGCGCCAAGGTGCTCTCATTGCAATGGCTATGGTCATGGTCCAGATTAGTGAAGCCAGTGATTCTCGTGTAGGAGTTTTCAGGTACTGCTCTCTCTCTCTCTCTCTCTCTCTCTCTCTCTCTCTCTCTCAATACACAAATCCCGTGCAAGCCAATGATCTTAACTGTCTATTTCTTAGGTTTTCTTTTCAAGGATAAACCATAGGAAAAACCTACCAAATTGAAAATCATTAGTTATCTATCTAGACAAAATAAGGCAACCATAATGTGCTACAATGCTCACAGTGATAATCAAATGGTTAAAATGGTTTCCAAAAGTTTATCCGAATTGGAAGTTGTTAACTACTTTATTCTCAGAAAGATGATTGTATACTGATGTATGTCTATCCGTAGGGGTAGCTTCAGATGAGGGATCCCTTGTATGAGCAATTTATAGGGATAACGTTGTAGGTCCAGCAACAGTGTGGTTTACTTTTTAGGTTTCCATTCAATATCATCTTTACAAAAAACCGGCCAAATTGAAAGTCATTCAGTTATCTAACTTCTATCAAATAAATAGATGAGTAGTTGATAAACATTGAAATCATTGTGTGATGATACTATGGCCAAACAAATTTTTGGTTTGGTTGATTAGTTATAAGAATGATCTTTTGATGGAGACCTAGAAAATGGGAGTGTTCAGAACATTGGACCGTAAAGCTGGTTGAGTCCCACAGCATGGAGTCATATATAGACAAAGATATCGTTATCCATTTACTATCAATGATGTCTGAAATTTAGAAAATTGAGTTAGCTTGTTTTATTTTTGGTTCTGCTGTTTTTTAAATTTAGGCGGCAATTGGAGAAAATTATTCTTGATAAGCATGAGGACACCATGAGCAAAATGGGAGCAATTTTGGCCGCCGGAATTCTTGATGCTGGTGGAAGGAATGTGACCCTAAGGTTACTTTCTAAGACAAAACATGATAAGGTCACCGCAGTTGTTGGCCTTGCTGTTTTCAGCCAGTTTTGGTACTGGTATCCCCTCATTTATTTCATAAGCTTGGCATTCTCACCAACAGCCTTGAGAGGACTGAACTCCGACCTGAAAGTGCCGAAGTTTGAGTTCATGTCACATGCAAAACCTTCGCTGTTTGAATATCCTAAACCGACGACTGTGCCAACTACCACATCGGCTGTAAAACTCCCCACTGCTGTACTGTCAACATCAGCAAAGGCAAGCAAAGCTAAGGCCAAGAAAGAAGCAGATCAGAAGGCAAATGCTGAAAAGTTATCCGGGGCGGAGGCTTCATCTTCCCGTGCAAATACTGAGAAAGGAAAATCAAGTGAGAAGGATGGGGATTCAATGCAGGTAAGTCCTGTCTCACCCGTTCCTCCTTTCTCTTACGCTATTTCAGAGAGTTCATTGTTTACGGTTTACGTTTCTTTCAAAAGTTGCTCGTTTGATGACATACTAGTTGTTTAAATTCTTCCATAATCATCGTCTTATCTATACACACAAACAGTAGGTACTGTTGGAAGAAAAAAGACCTCTGATTAATTCAAAATCCCCCCTTCCTTTTGGCAGGTTGATGGCCCAGCAGAAAAGAAACCCGTGCCGGAGCCTTCTTTTGAGATTTTAACCAACCCTGCTAGGGTGGTTCCTTCTCAGGAGAAGTACATCAAATTTTTGGAAGAAAGTAGATACGTGCCCATCAAGTTAGCGCCTTCGGGGTTTGTTCTCTTGAGAGACCTGCGACCTACTGAGCCCGAGGTGCTTTCACTCACAGACACCCCCTCTTCCGCAACTTCTGCGGCTGGTGGTGGATCAGCAACTGGACAGCAGGATTCTGCATCGACCATGGCAGTTGACGACGAACCTCAGCCTCCTCAGCCCTTCGAATACACTTCTAATCAATGAGAGGCAAATGTGTGGTATATAAAGTTGAGTGAGTATTTTCCCGAAAGTGATTTTCACATCCTTTTTAACTTTCCACGCATTTTCCTTTATTTATAGCCGTCAAATTAAATAAATCAAACGGAATCAATGCCTAGAATTAAACACGGGTGTGTACGAGTTACACTTTGCACCCATCTAGTTTAGGGTCAGTAACATTTTGGTCCTTTACTTTTTTTTTTTTGAACATATTATACTACACACACGTATAAGTGAAGGGAAATATCATTATACCGTAGCATTAAGTGGCTGGTCCTTGATCTTTAAAATTGACATTTTACTAACATCGAGATATGAGTTCCTACACTTTTAGCCCTCTTAAGTTTAAATATTAATTTTAAATTTCCGACTTAACACGGTTGGTTTATTTTTTGTTTGCATAGTCACTAATTGATTGACAAATTTTATATGAACAAATAAGATTTTTTGCTTAATGAAAATGATAGCTTTTCAAATATGGATAGAAATGAATAGGGTAATGCTATTCACACACTTATTTTATCTTTCATACACATTTGTTAATTTTTGTTTATTGATCAATTTGTTTGATCGACAGCTAGAATTTGAAAGGATTGTGTGAAAAGTAAAAAAGAATGTGAATAATAGTACTAATGAATATTGTCGAGCGCATCAATCTGGTGTTCATGTAAGCAAAAGGTGTGTACCTTGAGTGTCATCTAAATAAAGTTAGTTTTTTTATTGTTGCCAATGGTCGGCATAATGTGCAGTAATTTGCAACTTTTAGGACAGCAAAAAGAAAAATGCTGTGCCCACTTTGTCGCAAAAAAATCAGCGTTTAAAATATCAGCATGACAATCTGTGAAAATATCAATGCATAAATTGATATCTATCGGTTGCTTCTAATAGGATTGATGGAAATTTACTTAAAAACGCGAAAATTTTAAAATGATACTTTAGGAAATGTCAAATACTGATTTAGACAAATACAAGACTTTCTCGTATATTTAATCAATATGTCGAAAATATCCACAAAATCTGTCGATTTTAGCTGATATTTAAAAATTTCTCCGACATCCCGCTTTTCATATCTTTCTTTGATTTTTTTAAATATTCTCACAAAAATATCGACTGTATCGAAAAAAAAATTGAATGGTGAGTCCCATAAAAAACTTGTTACCTCCTACAATTTTTTAGAAACCTACAAATTTAATTTAAAAAAAAATACGTTGTATCAAATGCTACGCAGTACTCAAATTGGATCTTTTACCTAAAATCATATATTATAGATCATATCTAAACTATCTCAAGTAGAACTTAAGACAAATTAGATGAGTGTGTGCCAGTTAATGGTTAAATTTATTTTTTAATTATTAAGAAAAAATAGTCCAACATCACATCATAAAATTTATAAGAAATAGTTTAAAATTTTGATCTCTTCTTTATTTTTTTATTTAAATACAATTCACAAACAAGTAACCATTCATTACAATGGTGGAAATATGTTAAATCATCGTATGAAATAATGGATTGGAACATATCGTTAATTATTCTAATATCTAATCTAACAAAATTTATCGAAATTGACATGGCGCCTACATCTATAAATATCCCCCAACTCATGTGAATCGTGATCCCCGCACTCCAATCCCACGCTTCCAAACCCAAACCCAAACCCAAAGAAGCTCACGCTCACGGTCGCTACCGCGCTACGAGATCAAAGTCCTCGATTCCCACATTTCAACGGGCACGATCTCTCCCTCTCCCTTCCCTTTCCCAATCCTCGCCACGCCCATGATCATGCTCGCCGCCGCGTCCTCCTCCTCCACATGGCTCCGAGCTCGCCGGATCAGCTACCTCTTTCTCCTCATCTGCCACCCGATTCTCATCCATTTCCTCTGCTCTGCCTCGCCGAGCTTTGCCTGCGCCTCTGCTGCCGCATCCGTAGAAAGGCGTCTCACGGCGACGACGAGGGAGAGGAGCGGATGCGCCGGTGGGAAGAAGGACGCGGCAGTGGAAGTGCAGCGGCGGCGGTGAAGGAAGGGGAGAAAGAAGAGATGGGGCTGCTGCAGAGGTACTTGGAGGATCAGTTGGTGCTGGTTGGATCTGTGTATGATTGCGGGGACGATGAGAGTGATGACTTGTATCATGAGATTCATGACTATGATAATGATTCCAACACTGCTCTTTTGGCTTGATTCATTCCTTCTTTCCTTCTTTTGCATTTTTGCTTGCTTTTTTTTTTTGGTTGATTTTTGGTAAAATTTGTTTGTGAAGTTTATGGGATTTTGTCGATATTTTCAATATATTAATTAAATAACATAAACTGACGTATAATATTCTCTAAAGTTTCAATTAAACTTTCACGTTTCTGAGCAAATTTTCATTATTTGATTCATCTTTATTGAAAATAACTGAGATTGGTATCGATGTATCTAACGATATTTTCACAAATTTACAATATTGAATTATTTCTACCGATATCGATGATTTAAACACCGTTTATCCTTGCATTCCCAATATCACCCAGGTCCCAACGCCGGATGACCACGAGGGTACCAATTGTAATGCCAAAGAAAGTTCAAACCCGATCTCCAACAATGGTAGATGAAGGGTCTAATTGAAAGTTCCCAACTTCACCCAAAAACTGTTGCCTTTAATTGGACGGATCCGATGAGGGAGGAACATGTTTAGAGCAGAGCAGAGGGCGAGGACAAAATGGTTCAGGATGTCACGATTACAGTATATGTGTGTCATATAAGTTACTCTAATTTTACGATTTTGTGATTCATACCAATTCCTATATTTTGGGTTTCTACTTAATTTTCTTGTGTATCACGTTTTTATCATTCAATTCTTACGTTGTACACTACACGTTGTACATTTGAAAAAAATATATGATTAAAAAAAGCTAAATTCAGGCAGCTCATATCTTAATCTTATGGTCATGTCATGGCCGTGTGTCTTTCAGTTCACACTTCACATTTCATTGTGAGCTTCAATCCTCAGTCCTCAGCCCTTAGCCTGCGAGAGAGGCAACTGGATATATGTCCAGTGGCGGATTCACGAGTTGAATTTTGGGGATTTTGATGTTAAAGTTTAAAAAAAAAAAAAATAAATAGACTAAGCGCAAAGCATGAAAAAAATTGTAGTTAATTCACGGAAGCTTTTCATAGAATACTTCAGGGGTTTGGTGTCGTCAGTCAAATAATGTTGTGCATATGTCAATAGATATTGACATTTGCTGATGCAATCTGATGAGTACTATCGAGAGCACGTGTCGAGTGTTATCGATGCAACCTGTCGAGTGCTGTCGAGATATTCTTATCGGGCATTACATCAAACATTTAGTTGATACAAAAGGAATTTATACTATACATTCGGAGGACCTTCACATGCATATTTTCCGGCCTCCAATTGGTACTGTGACCATCTTTTTTTCAATGTACATCCGCTCTTGTATATATTTATATATATATATATAGAGAGAGAGAGAGAGAGAGAGAGAGAGAGAGAGAGAGAGAGAGAGAGAGAGAGAGAGAGAGAGAGAGAGAGAGTAGGCACAAGGCTGGCTGTTTGTTTGTAACTAAACCGTCAATTAAAATCAAGGGTTACAAAATGAAAACAAAAGGTTAAAAACTAGCAGCCACTACCAAACCACCCCGGCCACCTCCTGTCTTTCTTCTTCCCCTGTAAGAACAACCTGCTAGGGAATACAATCCTATTCGGATACTCTTTGTGAGAATTCCAGTGATTATTTTATCGTGTCCGTTCATTTGTCATCATGCGATCAGAAATCATTTAAAAATTTTTTATTTAAAATTAAATACAAATAGTATTTGATAAAAACTAATGATCGAGCACGACATACGATGATCAAACACGATGAAATAATTTCTGGGAATTTCATGAAGAGAATCCAGAGAGGATTCTCATTCCTCAACCAGCTCCCTACCCACCAGAATCATGACCCAGCCACCCAATGGGATTATGGAGTCTATGCTGGACCCATGGAAAAAACAAAGAAATCAAAAGTATATTTCGTTATATGTCACAAAAAATGTAAAATCTGTAAAGCTACAACAAGAAAATGTCACAAAAATGTCTCATGCGCTTCATTGCATGTCTTCTTATTGCATCTGGCAACTAAAATGTCACAAAAATGTAAATTTTAGATCGTTATCTAGTTCTTACGAGATATTTACGAAATAAGAAGAATGCAAATTACCTTCTGCATTTACATTTTTTTTTATGACTTCTCTACTCAAAATTAATGTTTTGAAATATTATTTTTCCATTTCCCCTAATACACCATTATAATTAATATAATAAATTAAAAACAAAATAACCTCTCGCTCAATCTTGTTCCCAAACATTTCTCTGTCGCGCCCTCCGCGAAAGCCATGGTCGAGGATGGTGCTTTGAGGTGATGGCGGACTTTGGCACTGATTGGGGTGAATTTCTTAATACTCGTTTGAAAATGCTTTTAAATTAGTTGAAAATGCTTTTAATGAAGTACTGATGCACCACCTAACATATTTTTTCACAAAGCATTTGCTTTTACATGGTTTACTTATATTTTTATAAAAAAATTGATTTCAAAAACATATTTATAAAAAACGTTTTCAATTATTTTAACAATATTATTTAAAATTGCATTTCCAACAATTGAGTTCTGAGTTTGTCGTTGAAGTCCACATTTCAAGTAAAGCTCAATGGACACTACTCTCCGCCAATCCCCGGAGCCGGACACCCAAACCCCACTGCTGGACGACGTCGTCGACGGTGCCGTTGACCACAAAGGCCGCCCCGTTCATAGATCCAGATCAGGCGGCTGGCGTTCCGCTTGGTTTATAATCGGTGAGCACCGCACTGCACTGAATCGAATCAAATAAAATATCATTAATTTTGTTTCAAGCTTAAATTAAATTAATTGGTGATTAGTAATAAATAAATTATGATTAGATAAGTGTCGTGAAGTTTTGATCTGAATATTTTCAGGGGTGGAGGTGGCGGAGACGTTTGCGTACAGTGGAATCTGCTCCAACCTTATCACGTTTCTGACGGGGCCTTTGGGGCAGTCCACCGCCACAGCGGCTGAGATTGTCAACATGTGGGACGGAACGGCGTCGTTGGTTACTTTACTCGGAGCCTCTGTCGCTGATTCTTTTCTTGGACGCTACCGCACTATTGTTTTTGCTTCTCTACTCTACATTTTGGTACTTGCCTCTCTCTCTCTCTCTCTCTCTCTCTCTCTCTCTCTCTCTCTCTCTCTCTCTCTCTCTACATTTTGGCACGTGACCAAGTTCCCTTAATCCTGGTCGTATTGTCCTGTGTGTTGGAATCGCTAAATGAGGTTAGAGGGAGTGTTGGAATCCTAAATCGATGGGTGAAAAGAAAATAATGGAGTTTAAATATGATTATCTCATTCTAACTAAGTGATAAAACATCGCACCTGACGGATTTGGCAGGTGATAAAGTTGGAGATAGTATTGGTGGAGAAATTTTTAGTTACGACGGGAATATAAGTGGTACACACCATGTTTTAATAGAGGGTGGAAAATTTTATTTTTTAAGTTATTAACTTTTTTGCACATATATCCCACTATGTGTACAGTGACATGTGGTGTATCATTCCGTATACAAGTCACACTAAAAAATATCTAGTATTGGTATTGGTAAAGTGGGACCCACGAGCCCGACGATCCAAAAATCCAACACTGTGATTACATTCACCGCATTAGTTGGAAATATATTTTGGGAAATTAGCTGAATTGCTAGGATTTGCAAATGTCAATTGTTGAAGTGAACAAAATCAAATATTGGACAGACATTATCGATAAAATTCTGAAAAGTGATCATTTCAGTAATTTGGATTTGTAATTTTGTAAATTACAAAAAAATATTAATTAAAGCTTGAATTCATGAGGAGCCAAGCAAATGGTTAATTAATTTCAAGAAATAGAGATGTACAAAATCAGCTTCCAATTTCCAAGCGAATTGAACGATGCTATGAGATTAGCCATCAAGAAAAGGAGTTGGAATCAGATTTTTGACTTTGTTGTATTCGTCGTAATACAATAAGGTCAAAAATAACTAATTAGAGTTGAATGGAAGATGGTTAAGTCGAGATTTTAGCTATTTGGAATGCCAAATAGTAGGTGTTTAGTAAATCCTTACAACGCCACATGTTTTAGTTGTATTAGTTCATGTAGGAAGTAAGTATATGATGTAGGACAAGAAGGGGGTATTTTCTTAGGAAGAAAAATTAGAAAAATGGGTTCAAGTCAAGAACAGGGAGGAAACGTTTAAAGATGGAAATCATGTACATCAATTCAAATGGAGCAAATTCCCATTTAGCTCTCTTGAAGGTTTTAAGGTTTTAGCCAAAAAGAAGAGACACAGTTGTTCAACCATCAATGTCTGCCAATAGGTGATTAGAAATTTAGAACATTAGTAACAACAACAAAGTCTTTTTCCACTAAGTGGGGTCGCCTATATGAATCCTAGAACGCCATTGCGCACGGTTCTGTGTCACGTCTTCCGTTAGGTCCAAGTACTAGAGTCTCTTCCAAAGTCTTCCTAGGTCTTCCTCTACCCCTTCGGCCCTGAACCTCTGTCCCGTAATCGCATCTTCTAACCAGAGCGACAGTAAGCCTTCGTTTCATATGTCCAAACCATCGTAACCGATTTTCTCTCATCTTTTCTTCAAATTTAGAACATTAATCCAGAAAAATAAAATAAAAAAAATTTAAAAAAAAAAATAAAAAAAAAAGAAGTTAATTCGAGGTTCGATTTGCTATAGGTAACTCACCTTTTAAATTTGACATGGGAGTTGGTACTTTTTCATTGCTACTTGGGTTGCTACTTCCGTTGGAGGGGGCTTTTATCTTAGATGGCATAGCAAAATGGAATTTTTTTATCTTGCTTTCGAAATTGGCTAATAACTCACTAGGTCTTGCAGAAAATGAATGTGCTTTATTGACCTTAACTTTCTTTGGCTTGATTAGTTGATTTTGGGTGAGGAGGAAGTGTGAGCTCAGTTTGGTGTGGGGGAGGTGAGATAGCTGATGTTGCGATGTAGAGGAGAGGCATGATGTTGATTTTAAAAACCAGCTCAAAATGATGTTGTTTTGGGACTGGGATTGTTTCAAACATCAAACAAAATAAAATAACGTGAAGACTGCACTTTTTGTGGAAAAAAAATGTCCAGCGTAAAGCACACCTTACGGAAAATTTCCCATGAGTTAGCCCCCCAGCCGGTTCTCGCTTTTTTTGGTCTGGCTTACAGGGATGTTGTTTCAAAACACAGCATAAAGAACTTAGAAGAGTAAAACAAGAAAACTCTTCAGATTCATTGATATTTTTACTTTTCCTTATGGTGGACAGAGTTCCTAAGAAATGATTGGTTACTATTCTTCAGATATAATTAGGGATGCAAGTTTGAGTGTTTTCTTTGTACATCTTGCTATGTCTGAGTGCTATCATTTTGGACCTAAATTGAAACAGGGACTTGGCTTGTTGACCCTGTCCACCGTGCTTCCTTCGTCTGAGATCCAAGTAGTATTCTTCTTCTCCCTATATCTAGTAGCTGTTGCACAAGGCGGACACAAGCCTTGCGTTCAGGCATTTGGAGCTGATCAGTTTGATGTGTCAGATCGAGAGGAGTGCAAAGCCAAAAGCTCATTCTTCAATTGGTGGTATTTTGGTATATGTGCAGGTACCTCAATGACACTTACCGTATTGACCTACATACAGGACAATTTGAGTTGGGTTCTGGGTTTTGGAATTCCCTGTATTGTAATGGTCTTTGCAATTTTACTTTTCTTGCTCGGAACTAGAACATATCGGTATAGCACTAAAGGGGATGAAGAAAGCCCATTTGTAAGAATTGGAAAGGTATTCGTTGCTGCTTTAAGGAACTGGCGAACTACTCCTTTAGCAGTAACTTCTGAAGAGGAATCTCGCGGTACCTTGCCTCACAAGAGTTCTGAACAATTCAGGTAAGAGAGTTAACTGTCAGCATTTGACTTCGCTATAGAAAGGAACAGTTGAGTCTGTCTAGAACATTAACTTGCATTCATTAATTCACAAGTTACTCTCACACAACCTAACTGTGATTTCAGCTAAGAAACTCCTATGATGTGATGTACTGACAGGATCCTCGATAAAGCGTTGCTTGCACCGGATGATTTGAAGGAAAACAGAAAGGTGTGTACCATCGTTGACGTTGAAGAAGCAAAGGCTGTTCTTAGGCTTTTTCCAATATGGGTTACATGCTTGGCGTATGCTGTTATGTTTGCACAGAACTCCACTTTCTTCACCAAGCAAGGTGCCACCATGGACAGAACAATTGTGTCTGGCTTTGATATACCACCCGCTTCACTACAGACTTTCATCAGCATTACCATCGTCATCTTCGTTCCCATTTATGATCGCATTTTTGTTCCAACTGCTAGAGCTTACACCAGGAAACCCTCTGGAATTACAATGCTGCAAAGAATTGGAACGGGGATGTTCATATCTATTATTTCCATGGTAATTGCAGCTCTAGTTGAGATGAAAAGGCTCAAAACTGCCAAAGACTATGGTCTGCTTGATACACCAAGTGCCACAGTTCCAATGAGCGTCTGGTGGTTGGTTCCTCAGTACTTGTTGGCCGGACTGGCTGGTTTGTTCACGATGGTCGGTCTGCAAGAGTTTTTTTACGATCAGGTGCCAAATGAACTGAGAAGTGTAGGACTCGCCCTCTATCTCAGCATCTTCGGCGTGGGAAGCTTCCTTATTTCCGCCATTGATGACGCAACCAGTTTAGAAGGCGAAAGTAGCTGGTTTTCGAATAATCTTAACCGTGCACATCTTGATTACTTCTATTGGCTACTTGGTGGAATCAGTGTGGTACAATTGCTTGTCTACCTCTACTTTGCAAAATCGTACATTTACAAATCCCACGCCCTGTAAGTTCTGTCGTTGTTCTTAGCAAAATTCCGAGGAGTATACACTTACAATTTGAATACAATGTTCGACCCATCACGGCCGTCGGTTGTAAATCTGAAATGCGAATCTGTATGATTGTAAATTTACTGTGTATAATTCATTCCAGATGGAGGAATCTAGGGAAAAGTTGCATTGCATTTGCATTAGTTCTTTTTTCGGTTGAATAAGATGCTATATTACATAGGATAGTCCAAAAATCTATATGAACTCATACATGACCATCAAGAACTAAAGTCACATCCTTATTAAAAGGCACGTTGCAAGACTCCTCATATTAACCATATAGACCCACCGTTTTTTTCAAATTGATTAGTTCGACACTTGAATTTTGTAAAAACATTAGTTCGACGCTTTCATTTTTGCTCATCATCTTTAGTGGTGGTAATACTTATCATCCTACTTATTATCATTGGATAAGTTTAAATTTAATATTTGTATCTATCTACTATACAAATCTCGAAATTTAAGTTAATCCAATTATGATAAATAGTGAACATCATCATCATTTAGAGTGACGAGCATAAATAATCCTTAGGCGGCTTACTTGGACTAAATCCACATCATCTTTTGCAGAGTGGCACATGCATTTAATGGTTGACGCCCAATCAAGACTTGATTAGAGACAGTGTCAACATCCCAAAGCCATCAACTATTTAGCCTGAGTTACATAACTCGCGGTTTAGTTATGTTTGGGTGACCTAATTCTAAGTTCCAAGTGGTTGAAACAAAGATAATAAGAAATAGATTGCACCGCTGATAACGAGATTTTACATTTGAATTACGTGAATAATGCGTTCAATAGCAACTTATTCTCCCACATCCTGTAATCCCTAAGCCATCAACTATTTGAGGTAATTAACTTGCACTTTTAGTCATGTTTGGGTGACCTAATTCTAAGTTTCAAGTGATTGAAGCTAAGTTAATAAGAAATAAATTGCACCACCGTCTAATGATATTTTTCTTCACTTGTTAGCGAGACGTTTTATATTCGAATTACGTGAATAGCGCGTTCAATACCAACTTATTCCTACATATTATAATCCCTAATAATTGTTTTTCTAATGAGAGGATTTAGCATCTCAAAGTAAAGTTAATCTCCAAACATAAATAAAAAATTAAATCTTTTGCACGTAAAATGAATGTGATTTCTCTGAGAGCCTCAATTAATAACTGACACGTGCTTACAAAAACAATTTTTCTTAGCTTGTTTCAAAAATTTAACACATATCAATTATTGATTACGGCCACAGAGAATTCACGTCTATTTTCGGTGCAGGAGATTCGATCTCCCAAAAACAATCTAAACCTTAAAAACAAATTTAAAATTCTTTTGTTGACAAAAAGAAATAAAAAAAAGTTAAGATTTTAAAATTCAAAAGCAAAGAAAGGGACAGCAAAGAACAACCAGCCAACAGCTTTAGCTTGCTTTTAGAAGCAAAACTGATAGACCCGGGAGGGGGTCCCGCCACGCCCCCAAAATGACAAGACTGGCACTGCCTCTGGCAGAAGGCGTCACAACGTATATCCGTTGCGGGCGGCTCGATCGATGTTCTCAAGGTTTCCTTCCATATTTATTATTTTCTAATAAATTAAAAAATATAAAAAAAACCTACACAAAATTTACAATACATTGTTCTTGATCCGATGACAGTCTGTTACGGAATCCGGATTCTCATTGGATTCTTTTTATGAGAATTTTAGGAATATATTAATTCTGTCTGTTCATCGTATATCAGACGATTAGAAATTATTTTAAATATTGTATTTAAAATTAAACATTAACTATACTTGAGATGATCCTGTTGGATATCAACGCCTACTAACAACGCAACATGTGTACTGAGAGGACCACGGTGTTACCTTTGTCTGAAGGTTCCGAGGTGTTAATCTTTCTTGACAGCTTTGTCATCTATGCTATCATATTCTGTAGGGAATAAAATCTTTGAAGAGGAGGAAGAGGATATTTCTGTTTCTTGTTTTTTTTCTTTTTATCATAGAATTAGAGAGGCCGGAGAGGAGATTAGCAACCTACACCTGACATCGTATCTTTATTTAGAAAAAGGAAGATGAGATCTATTAATCATACAGATAAAAAGGATTCATCGACACGTAACATTTCAATTCAATAATATAATAATATGTGGAAAAAAAACTTGCATCTGATAGTGTATAATGAGTAATGCAACACTTACCATCTATTTATATCATCATCAGTATTATTTATCTAGCAGAGCCCACTAACACATGTGAGTCATATGTTTATTAGAGAGATAATACAAATGATGGTAAGCATATTATTTTTGTTGTATAATTATTCACGAGATTCAAACTTAAAAAGTGACAAATAAACTAACATCAGACTTACTATCTACGAAATTCAAACCTACCTCATAATTATAATAAACTCGTTTTATGTTAGCTATTGTCAAATAAGAGAGGAGTATAATGATGTTTTGAAAATGTTGATAACACATCTCATAAAACGTGCTTAGCGGCTTCTGAAATTTCATTTCAGGGGACATTCTGTGTGGGTTGTGTGCGCGGCCCATTGTTTTGAAAAATCCGACGGCTTTTGGGAACTATTTAATTTGTGAAATCATTAAAATTTTCAAGGGAAAGAGAAAGAAAATTGTGAGAGGAGATGAATTGACAAATGAATCATTTCGTGACAACCATACCTCCAATCATCTTATCTCTTTATTTGGATAGAAATGATAAGTGAACTTTCTTAAAAGTAAGATTATTTATAAATTTTCTATTTTTTCACAGTTTAACGTTAATTTTCGTGTTAATATTATAAAATATTGTGTCAAAATATGAGGTTATAGAAAGTTTATGAAAGTTTCAATTTTGAGATAGTCCCTTAACATTTCTCTTATTTGGGTTAATGTTTAAGATTTTTTTTTTAAATATAAAAAAGGGCCCTTGCATCAATTAGTCGCGACTCTACCAACTTTCTCCACAAATTGAGGATTAAAGGGCTCCATCCTTGCATTGCATGTGCATTCACCAACAAAAGCGAATTAAAACGGAAAGAAAAAGCAGCCCTTCCTTGTTCATTTTTATCACAATTCACAATTCACAATCCTATCATGTTTTTAATTTAAAATCAATAAGCTTTAATTTCACATTTTTGCAATGATTAAAGGGGACGGATCCATGATGTTATGTTTTTAATTTAAAATCAATAAGCTTTAATCTCACATTTTTGTAATGATTAAGGGGGGCGGATGTATGAAACCATTTTCTTTACGCAATTTTGTATACATGTTTTTGTGGGATTCAGTTCATAATGTATTTTAATGATCCAAACCGTCTCATCGTTTAGAATATCATTCATAGACCGTCGTTGCAAAAAATTAAACAAATTCGAAACATTTAGACATTCATTTGTAGTAAAGAAAATTGATGAATATGGTTCTACAAAGGAACCCTAAACACTTCACGGTCATATATTTTTTGTACACATGATCTATGGGGAAAACCTAAAAGATAAACGGTTTTCATCGTTGAAAAAAAAATGACGAAGTGGGCCCCATAAAAACATATGTAAAAGTTGTTTAAAAAAAGTAGTGTTACGGATCTGTCTCTATGATTAAATAGTGGTACACAACTTTTTATTTTTAGAAAAAACGGCTAGTATATTATTATGTGGAGTACTAATATGCTAATTTTATGCATGTGATTTAGTAATACTATGTAACGTCATGACAAACTAATGTTCAAACTTGAAAATTTCTCATAAGACTGAAATAAATGCTTTTCTTTACTAAAAATTGTAAGCAAAAAGAAAAGAAAAACGGCAACCTATAAAGATTAAACGTAAGATAACTTTATCCATTTAGGATAGTGAAAGATAAAGCTTTTCTTTTCCCTTTTGTTCAACAAAGTGGAAAGGGAAGGGTTGAAGTCTTTGGTGTGAGGGTAGAAATTAGAACGTTCTATCACTTAAAAGATTATGTTATATTTCTTTAAATAATATGTATGCACACATTTAATATTTATTTACTTATACTCATGCATTATTGGTTCAAAATTCTTTGATCTACTAAATTATTGTAAAAGTTCTGAACTCTCCATCTTCATAATAATAATAAATTTACAAAAAAAAAAATATTTATCTATTTATATAGGTAAGTAAGGTAACCTCTAAAAAAAAATCAAATAATAATTCATATATATTGAACAAATTGCAGTGCCATCGACCTCAGGTCCTATTGGATTTAAAGCATAAATAATGGAAATTTATTTTATTTTAAATCATTGTTTTATCAAGACTATTTTTATTGAAAATTTTAAATACAACAAAATCGGGGAGGTAGACATAGTCTAAAAACATAATGACCTAACCAAGATTAAAGTTTTCAAAATTATTAATGCTCACAAAAGTCAGATGCAGTACTTTTTTTTATTTTTAAATAAAAAGATAAATATCACTAAACTGACATCGTTCTTATCACAACCGATTCTTAATAATCTTAGATGATTGCCCTTAAGAGATATAACATAAAGTGCAATAGAATTTCCCAACTTTTCTTTTCTTTGGTTTTTCTTAAAAGGAAACTCATTTAGTAGATTCGTTAGTCAATTTACTATTTTGAAGGTTGATAAGATTTATATAAGCATTTAACCTTTTTTCTGACCGCCATTGTATGATTCACCAATGCTAAAAATCAACTTCAAAACATGTTATATTAAATACAGATTTAAAATTCGTTCCCAACCACTGAATCAGTTTATAATAATTTAATAAATTTGACCTTATTACACCAAATAGAATAACTTTAATGAGAAGAGAAAAATATAAAAATGAACAAGAGGGCAGGGTTGATAGCGACATATGAGAAGAAGAAAGATCGACATTTAGACAAATTTGGGGCAAAGTACATTGGACTGGATATCTTAGGAAACAACAGTTAGAAAACTTACAAGGAGAGGGGTGGGCCCCACAGAACAAAGTGGTGTACTAGCTGGCGAACCGGTCTGACAGACTGGTTCTTTCCATAGACAACACCACCAACATCAACAACCATCCATCCAACCCCTCCCCACTCTCTCCTCCTTCCCCCCTCAACACCTTCAACTTCCACTTCCCCCTCCCCCTTCTTAATCCCCCTCCCATCTCTCTCCTCTCTCAAACTCTCTCTCTCTCTCTCTCTCTCTAGATAATTAATTATTTGATATGGCTGAGGAACACCAGAAGCCTGAGGCTGCAGCTGCGCCAGAAGTACCACCATCCGAGGAAGTTGTCGTGGTGGCGGATGCCCCGCCTGCGGACAAGGCTGTAACCGAGAAAGAAGCGGTTCCGGTTCCAGAGCCGGAGGCCGAGGCAGAGAAGCCGGCTGTGACGACGACTGAGGAGGTGGAGGACAAAGCTGCCCCCAAGGCTGACGAGGATAAGAAAGTCATCGCTCAATCGGTTTCTTTCAAGGAGGAGAGCTACGTTGTCGGGGAGCTTCCTGAGCCGCAGAAGAAGGCTCTTGACGAGCTGAAACAACTCATTAAGGAGACTCTTAACAAGCACGAGTTCACTGCCCCACCGCCCACCAAGGAGGAGGTGAAGCCTGTGGCGGCGGCGGCTGAGGAGAAAAAGGAGGAGGAGAAAATAGAAGAAGTACCACCCAAAGCTGAAGAAGAACCCAAAACGGAAGAAGCCTCCGCGTCCGTTACTGAAGCCAAAGAAGAAGCAAAAGCAGAAGCTGTAGAAGAAGCCAAAGAGGGAAAAAAACCAGAAGTAGAGGAAGAGACGGTGGTTATGACGGAGACTGTGGTGGAGAAAGTTACAGAGACTGTTGATGATGACGGCGCCAAGACTGTGGAGGCGATTGAAGAGACCATCGTCGCAGTAGTCCCTGCTCCGGCTGCAGAGGCGGAAGCAGCCCCAGCTAAAGAGACCGAGGTGGCTGCTACAGAGGCCGCTCCCGCTGCTGCAGCTGCGGAGGAGACCAAAGCAGAAGCTGAGGCCCCAGCTGAGCCACCTGTCGCACCGGAGGAGGTGGACATATGGGGAATTCCGCTTCTGCGAGACGAAAGGAGCGACGTGGTTCTGTTGAAGTTCCTGAGGGCGAGGGATTTCAAGGTGAAGGAGGCGTTCGCCATGATCAAGAACACCGTGCAGTGGAGGAAGGGGTGGGGCATCGAGGGGCTGCTGGAGGAAGATCTGGGAAGCCATTGGGACAAGGTGGTGTTCACTCATGGAGTCGACAAGAAAGGCCACCCTGTGTGCTACAACGTGTTCGGGGAGTTCCAGAACAAGGAGTTGTACCAGAATACTTTTACGGACGAAGAGAAGCGTTCCAAGTTCATCAAGTGGAGGATCCAGTTCTTGGAGAAGAGCATCAGAAAGTTCGACTTCAATCCGACCGGGATTTCGACCATCGTTCAGGTCAATGATCTCAAGAACTTTCCTGGGCTTTTCAACAGGGAGCACAATCAGGTCACCAACCAGGCCCTTCAGCTGCTTCAGGATAACTACCCTGAGTTTGTAGCCAAACAGGTACTTTACTTATTTACTTGTAGTAATTCATTTGTTTCATCTATATTCATTGTCTCGTCTTCTTGGTCACCTGGTCAATCGGATTTGATATCAGGTTTGAGATTAAAAGTTTATAACACTAAAAAGCATGTTCATTTATTCTTCATTTTTTAAATCAAATCCGAGGGCGAGTGACATGCATTCTTTGGTCACCTGATGACCCGAGTGAATATTTATGTGATTAATGAACAAGTGAATTGAACTCGAATTTTGTGGGTTTGATTTTGTGAAGGTGTTTATCAATGTGCCATGGTGGTATCTTGCTTTTAATAGGATGATCAGCCCCTTCCTGACCCAGAGGACCAA
This sequence comes from Pyrus communis, assembly GCF_041283825.1. Classification (NCBI taxonomy): domain Eukaryota; kingdom Viridiplantae; phylum Streptophyta; class Magnoliopsida; order Rosales; family Rosaceae; genus Pyrus; species Pyrus communis. The sequence continues at coordinate 2,241,808 of NC_142572.1, forward strand.
GAGCAAGTTTGTATTTGCTGGTCCTTCCAAGTCTGCTGAAACCCTTTTCAAGTAAATTAATTCATTCCTTTTCAGTTCATTTGTCTCTAATTAGTAATTAATATTTCTAAATTAGAGAAAACATGATTACGCAGATATATAGGCCCAGAGCATGTGCCAGTCAAGTATGGTGGGCTAAGCAAGGAAGGTGTTGAAGGTGAGCACGAATTCACCACATCGGACCCTGTCACTGAGGTTACTGTCAAGCCATCATCCAAGCACACCGTCGAAATCCCCGTGTCTGAGGTGTGTTATCTTATTAGTAATTATTGTTTGTTATTTTATGTAAATTTGTTTGTATTAATTGTAAAAGTTTGTGTATTGGTGCAGTGTGGGGAGTTTTTGGTGTGGGAAGTGAGAGTGCTAGGGTGGGAAGTGAGCTATGGAGCTGAATTCGTGCCAAGCGCGGAGGACAGCTACACCATAATCTTGCAGAAGACGAGGAAGGTTGGAGCAGCGGATGAGCCGGTGATCTCAAACACCTACAAGATTGGCGAGGCGGGCAAGGTTGTGCTCACCATCGATAACCAAAGCTCGAAGAAGAAGAAGCTCCTCTACAGGTGCAAGACCAAGCCCTCCTCCGTAATCTGATTCAGCAAACAAACACATTCAACTCTATGCCTTAATTCATGCTCTCTCTCCGTTCCACCGGTGTCTCGCTGCTTAGCTCTCAACACTTCCAATCAACAAATAGAAACACATTCATCTGCAGCAGAATAAACGACTCGTCTGATGTTTAAATACAGGGTTCATTTATTTATTTTCTTCTTCTTCTGGTTGATATTTGTTTTTGTTCTTGCATTGTATGTGCCTGAAGGTTTTTTTATTTTTTATTTTTATTCATATTTGTTTTAGTGAATGGGGTTTGTCGTAATTTTAGTTTTTGGATTGTAAACAATAGTGGAAGATGATGGATGATGAATCTTTGATGTGCTGTCTGCTGTGATGGGGGAAACATTTGACAGCATATGGTTATGTCTGCTGTGATGTGGCTGTAAAATTATAGATTCTGTGTAAATTTGGTCCCCTTCCCTGCCTTCTCTTTATTTTCTTTATCTGTTCAGATCTGGTTCTTGCAGCTGTTGTCAGTATATTTGTGGGGCTCACTGTGTAATATTTTTAACGATTCGAATTGATTGTCCTTAAATTTTTCCTCAAAGATCATGCCTTTCAAAAATTATTTATATATGTAATCATATGATGGTTGGATTAAGGGTTTAGGATTTTATTGCATGATCTTATAAGTAAGTTGGATTCTTTATGTTGTCAATTAATTTTATAGTGAAACATTAACTTTCTTCAAAATAATCTATGAATTATATTCTAAAAGATAAACGATTTGATTATTTGAAATCCAACTTTTTCCACTTTGTGATTCGTGTATAAAGGAATTTTTAACCCATTTGTATACATAAAAATCTCATCAGTGCGTGCAAATGCAACATTACTTATGCTAAACTTGGCAGCAAACTTTTTCTCGTCCCATGAGTAAATTGGATGAAAGAAATGAGAAAGGATTAAGGTTGCGTTTGGTGCGCAAAAAAGAATTTACGGGAAAGATTTCTCATGTTTTTTTTTCTTCGGAAGAAAATGCAAAATTACTCTCTTATGTTAGGCAACAATAGGAAGTACCTTTTTTTAAAGGATATAATGGTCATTTAAAATTATCAATGAGACCATATTTGTCATAAAAAGATGGTGATCGATAGTATTTTTTGGTTTCCCCGAGAGACTAAAAAATACTAAAAATCATTTTCCAAACCTGAACTTACGAGACATAAAAAAGGACAACATTTTTTCATTCCCAAACTCCCCCCTTCCCGCATACGACATATTTAATGTATTTTATATGATTTTTTGATATTTTGAGAACAATGAACATAAATTTAGAAGTTTTATTTTACAATGTTTTGCTTTGATAACTATTTTAAAATACTAATAACAGCTCGTTTGGTTAATAACAAAAAAAAAAAAAAAACATTGTCATTTAACCATTCTACTACAAAAACAAAAAATAAAAATTAAATAGGAGTTAGGAGAAATTTTTCTTTGTGATCGGAACACGAGTGGTACATCATATCTTTTTATATAAGTGGTAGAAAATTTTAATATTTAAGTTATTAACTTTTTAACACACATACATCATTATTTATATAGTGAAACATGATGTACTATCCCGTATTTCGATCACACACAAAAATCTCTCAAGAGTTAGGACCACTTTGTTGATTTATTGGGCAGCATTTTCGAGGTAAATAAAAACATCTTGGTACCAAACAACAATTCGAATTATAGGAAGGAGTGACTTGGACCATTTTGTTTGTCAACAATTGTTTACTAATGTCACGCTCCTTTATTACGGAAAATGATTATCTACGGATCCCTTACATCAAATTCTTCCTATCAAATAATTCAGATCCTTAAAATTTAATTTAACGGTTAAAATTATTATAAATTTTAAAATAAACATCTGTGTGTAGCGGTTATATCAAATTTTAAAAATTCAAATTAATTGATGAAGATGATTTAATGAAAAAGAATTCGCCCTTTATTACAAATGCCAAAATTGCACGCGCATTTATAGGTCACACACATTTTTCTGACACAATTTAATATATTTTTTAAGGTACACTTTATAATATATTTTAAAGATTCAACTATTTATTTTAGAAAACTGTAATTAATACTTTAAAAAGTTTGTTTTATATTCTTAATAAGTATATTTTGCTTTTTAATTACAGAAAGTTTGAAGTGCAAAATAAAATTTTTAGAGTGCTAATAATAATTCTCTAATTATAAGTCATTTTCAAAAGTTGTCCCTACTAGGAGTTACCAAAATTTGAATTCATATTTATCATTAAATAACTGGTAGTCATTTTTTTAGCGTTTCGTTTTAGAATCATATTCGTTTATTTATTTTTTTCACTATAGATGATGTCTTAATAATTGTGAATTTGTATAGGTGTTTGCAAAGATAATCTATGAATGAAGAATTTACATATAACAGTTCGAATTCCTAAAAAAAATTACAAAATGAAAACTAAAAGAAAGTGTGTCAAAAATTGTGTAAAAAGGACGCGAGTCCTCCAATTTTGACCCTATAAACATATTGCAGCGGCATATTAGATACCATTGAGAAAAAAAGGGAAAGGAAAAAGGTAGGTGGATCGAGGTACTAGGAGGAGGACCAGTGATTGCATTTTTTTTTTTTTTTAACAAACAATAGTATTTATACTAATAAGTGAACTAAGTTTTACAATGAACTTGTCATAATAATGTGGTTCAACTTTGATTTTGGCGAGAATCGAATCTAAGACCTCTTACTTACAAATAAAAAGAAATACTATTAAAATATAGTATTAAGTGACGCCAACAATTGCACTTAGCTCTCCAGTCATAGATGGTACATGCATGGGAACAAGGCTTGCAAATGTTGGTAACATTTATGATAACTTTCCGTCATTGGTTTATAAATTTTTTCTTTTTAGTACACCGGATATCAAGTGATATCATTAATTTACACTAAGGGAAGAGAAGAACGGTTTAAACAATAAAAAAAAATTCCCAATTACCTAGATAATTTACGACTTGCTTGTTTATAAATTTTTGTTCACGTTTTTTTTTTTTGTCAAACAATATAAATTTTAGTTTACTTTTAAAAGGAAAAATGGTGAGAGGGTGAGAGTCGACAGTAATTTAGGCAGTAATCAATCACTTTTGCACGAATGCAAAGCCAAAGCCTTAGAAGATCTCCAAATGAGATTTCAAATTTAAAACATTACATTTCAATTTGATGGTTGACTTGGTAATTTGACATATTATTAATATTTTTCTTCCAACTGATATGCCAAAATTTATTGTTTCATTTATGTTTTTTTTTTAAACAAAAATAATAAAAGTTGGGGAGTTGTTGGGTTTTTTTTTTGTTTTGAAACAAACGATATTATCTATACTAAAGGGGAAGTGGGGTGTGCATAACCTCACAATGAGTTAGCAATAATGTGGTTCAAACTTGCATTTGGCGAGAATCAAACCTAAGACATCTCACTTAAAAATAATAAAATAATACTTAAATATGATAGAATTTAAGGTAAGGTAAGTGGAATGTCTTTGGAAATAACAAAAATCATATTTGAAGGCAGTTTCAACTTTGACATATCTTTGTCTATGCATGTCAGTTTAGCATTCTTTTCTATTTCAGCTTTAATATCTAGGTTAGAGTAAATAATATGTTATTTATTACTGTTATATGTCTATATAACATATTTGACATTTCCTTTAATGATGATCTTATTACTTTAGTCTTTACTTGTAAGCTTAATCCATGGATGTTTGATTCCTTCCCTGGGGCTGGGACCCTCACCACGCTTGGTTTGTAATCATTTTCTCCACTACCTTAATTAATTGATTAATTAAGCATGTATCATTCATTATTGCTTTTTTAACTTATCATCAATTACTAGGTAGATCGCCTACTATATTACGTGGCATATGATATTGATGTTTTAAGGGAGAGATTATTCCGTGTAATCAGAACACGAGATAGTAAATCACGTGTCACTATACAAATGATGATATATGTATGTTAAAAAGTTAATACCTTAAAAAATAAAAATTTTCACCACTTATATAAAAACATGTGATATACCATCTGTATTCCGATCACAGTGAAAAATTTCTCATTTGAAGGGAAATCACATATAGGTTCCTCATAATTTCTCCAAAATATGGGCATTTAAGGTCCAGTATTTTGTTGCTGATAATTTGGCTCGTTTGAATTTGTTATGCAGTTTGAATCCAGTATTTTTTGAACAAATTCCTCCTTCTTGTCATCGATTGCTAGCTGTAATTATAGCTGGGGTCTCATGGTTTCGTGATATTCTATTGTAACCTTCATTTTCTTTCGAACTTATGCCGCAATGTCAACCAAAAAAAAAAAAAAAAACAAAAAAACAAACATAGGCCTTTAAATCGGATCAAAACGGCTTCTAGCAACTCAAGTCTATGTTCGACTCGATAATAAATAAGTTAAACTTAAGCAGTAGTATATTTGGTTTGTAAGGCTCGAAATCCTAGTATATTTTCTCATTAAAATGTTTGTTTTTGTTTTTTTTTATATTCTCTCATTAAAATGTGTCTGAAGTTGCAAAATTTTATTACAGCAAACCAACTTATGTTGTGAAGAGCTCGCTATCAACTTGAGGATTTGATTTTGACACGAATTAATCATTCAATCTCTGTGGAGAACTACCTTACTTGAGTCGTTTATACTACAACTACTGTGTTCTCTTGCAAATATTTTTAAGTGTTTTTATCTCTACTTTTACATGTGATAAAAATCCTATCAACATGTAAATATGAATAAAAACTAAAGAACTTTGACAAAAAATTAAAAATAAAATAAAATTTAAATCAATGAAATTAAAAAAAATGAAGGATAGGAGCCTAGGTTCTTCGAGTACTCGAGATATATATAAACAATGTGCAATTATAATTATATTAAAAGATTAAATATCACACTTGTAAAGCCTTATAAGTACAAGGAACAAGGCACCGCCACTACTTGCCTTTTATGATACATTTACACATGAGTCGCAAATCCAACAATTTTTTGTTTTTTAACAAATGATTTTATCTACACTAGAGGGAGAATGGGCTAATAATAATGTGGTTCAAATTAACCTTTAGCAAAAATTAAAGCTAAGACCTCTTACTTATAAGTGAAAAAGAATCCACTAGACCGTAGTACTAAGTGACTCAAATCCAACTATTTGAAAGAGGTATTTCCATGAAACATATTGTCGGGTCCCCTAACTCATAAAAGTGATCATACAATATTATCACAAACAAACAATGTTGAACGCCAAATATCAAAATTTTCGATAGGGTTCATAGTTTAAAAATGGATAAACCATTTTTTAGAATAAAGTTAGTGATAATTAAACCATTTTTTCTCGCCCATATGTAGTAATAACTAAAAGAATCTACATGGTTAAAGTTAAAGCCATTAAAGTCACTTAGTAACACAATCTAGTGATATTCATTTTCAGTTATAAGTGACATGTCTTAAGTTTAAAATTAAGGATGACAATTCAAATTGTTAAATCCGATAATCATGAATAATTGCCCGAATAGAATGAATTTGGGTATAAAAATTTGGATATATTTTGGATATGGGTCCTCGATTTGTATATGTCCTATCCTACCTGAATAATATGTATAATATATAATATAATAGTATTATATAGGGGTGTGGATTAGTGGCACCACATTTTTGACACAAATTTTGACACAAGTTCTAGGCTATTAGATTTGTATTCATATAGTTAATCCACGTGGTACCATATGATTGGATTAGTGGGACCATATCAGCACACTAACAAAAAATATTGACGAAATTTTAATGGAATGACTAAATTGATATGCAGTAATGAAAGTTAGGGACCAAATTTATCTATTTTTGAAACTCAAGAACTAAAATGAGGAATTTGATCAATGTCAGAGACCATTTGCTATAAAAACCCTTCTTTTGTATAATCCCCGTGTCACCATTTTATGCAATTTGTGGGTCCCACATTGATGTGCGGTAGTGATTGTCAAGGACGACATTGATTGATTTTGAAAGTGAATGTAAACGGAAGGACCAAATTTGTCACGTCCCTACCCATGAAATAAGGACTATTCACGAGCTAGGGTGTGAGTCATATCTTAGCTATAGAAATAAATTCTACAACCAAGATATGGTGGAAAAATTAAAATAATTTGGCACGATTACACAATACATCATATAACAAATCTTACATTATAAAAGCTTGAGTTTATCACATATAATTTATTGAATACGCAGCGGAAATAAAATATTAGTATACACAATTAATTCATAACAAAGTACCAACTAGAATAATAATTGAAATGAGTAGCTCTTGCCAATACATAAAATATATGCATTGAGATGCATGAATGCACTCACTCTCTTCTAATCCCGCTAACATATACCTAAGGCATCCAAGCCTACACGTCTCATACCATGCTTATACCACTTGGCTCTGAATACCTTAGAATATGAGTTAACTCCCGTTCATCCCTTAAACCTAATTTTTGTAATTAAATTCTCAATTTCCACTTTATTATACAGGCACTTCCCCTGATGCCCAATTGTATATTCAAGCTTTTCTCCTGACGCCTAACATATACAAGATTTCATTTTTTTTATAACCGACCGGTTGTATACTCAAGCCCTTCCCCTGACGCCTGACATATACAAGGTTCATTATTTTATATTCAAGGCAAACTTCAGCCCTTGAATATTCTCACAGCTTGAACACTTTACACAAGTGAGCACTTGACACAACACAACTCTTTTTCTTGCTTTGCCATGCATATGTATATGCCATGTAACAAGGATATCAATAATCACATGCTCTATAACATCTGCAACACTAATCAAACTGTTAGTAGCCAAAATCGTATGATCTTATCAATAATATATAGTATGGATAACACACCACAATCTAATTGAGAAATATTACTTTACCATTTTACTCCATCTCTCTTTAGATGATATTGATGCATAAACCATTGAGTTCCATAGAGCAATTCTGTTGGGTAAGCTCTCATGCATTTTCTGGGATTTGTCTCTCTTATTTTACAACATTATGAAGGGAAGTAAATGGACATTTTCGATGGTTTAGTGGAGTGCTTCTCATGGAAATGATCTCAAAATGTAAATGCATAAACAATACAAGATTTAAGTGGTTCACCAAATCGACTACATCCACTGGGGGTTTGCTTTCATTGTATTTCACTACATATGAGGGACTTACAAATACAATGAAAGATGGCTTAAAGCCTTTACTCAATGGAAAGTAAATGGGAAAAATGAAAAAAGTGATCTGGGAAGGAGATGAGGTTGTTTATTATTGTTTCCCTGTGTGTTGTTGTTGGTGGTGTGTTGTTCTTTCCCTCAGCTCTTCTCCTTTATTTATAGAGAATGAATCATATCAAGGCTGCTATTTGTGGATTTTAAAGATCTTCAAACATGTATGCACTTGCATTTCAAATCCACCCGTTCTCACCTCATTGGAAGATTTGGAACAAAATTGAATAGAGAATATTGTAACCAAATGATTAAGATTCCTCTTAGAGCAGCTCCAGCGGGAGCAACTGCTCGAGGGACAGGCTGCGGAACAGTGCCTGATTGCCAGAGGGAGGAAGTCCAGCGTTGGCTGGCGAGCGAGCCCGAGCAGGCCCGAGCTCCAGGCCGGTGGATTCCTGCCAGCCCGAGCGCCCGAGGGCTGTCTGACGTGGGCTGACGTCGTCGTCCTCTTCTTCGTCATCGTCGTCCTCTTAACTTGCACCAGAACACCATCTTTGTTCATCATCAAGTTTTCCCTCTCTTCATAACTCCTGAATCTTTGGCTATATTTCTGATCAAAATCTCCCATTTTCTCGGAAAACCCATCACCAGATTCTTGGCATTTCCCTGAATCCAGCTGCAAAGATTGGTTTTTGGGAAGAGTTCTGATCTGGGTGTTCCGCAAAAAGGTGGTTTGAGCTTTTGAGAGAGAGTGAGATATGATGGTGGGGGCTGCTCTGTCTGTGGTGGGTTCGTCGGTGGTGGACTCGCACACTAGTCCTTGCCTGTGTTTGGATGCGCTGCCGACTACGGCGATGAATCTCAAGAGCGGGGGAGAAATGGTTTTGCAGAGGAATTCAATGGCCAAGAAGCATGTGGTGAAACCAGGTTCCTTGGAGTTGGTTTTGTATTATTTTATAAATAAAAAAAAATACTAATATTTTATTGTCTATTGCCAGGGTTATTGAAGTGTAACGGTGGAGATGCAAATTCTATTGCCAGGGCTACTTACTGTTCATTAAGGGCAGTTACTGTTCATTAGGTGGATTGAATAGTGTATTGCCAGGGGCGAAGGCTCCAACGCTGGAGTTGCTCTTAGCCTTGTGAATCAACACTCTAAAACCACAAAATATTGCCAACTCATGCACTTAGACACACGTACCTAGTCTATGGCCCTAAATAGACTCACACCTCACCCCAATGTTTAGGGGTGAATAATCACACTACATTAACTCAACTTGCCACACCACCATTTGTTAAAAAATATCACACCAATTCTAGTTAGATAATCCCCACTTCAAGCTCTTAGCTCTTTGTTCCTGATTATGCTTCAAATTAAAGATCAATGAAGATAGCAATGGTGATTTTCCATCAACAAGTAAAAAGAATAAGTTTAAGGCCTAACAAAATAATATCATACGTGTATATATAACCATTTTTTTTAAATACGGGGTATTACAAAATTGATATGCAGTAGTGAATGTCAGTGACAACATTGATTAATTTTGAAAGTGAAGGACTAAAATAATGAGTTTGCTCAATCTCATGAACTATTAGTGAGAAAAACCGGATGATAAATGAGGGCACCACTAACATAGTAGTGGAATGAGGCATCTAAGGGGGTTGTATTCAATTAGGATTATGTGAGGTTCTAAAGGAGTTTAAAAATCCATGGGTATTCAATTAAGATTTTAAATGAATCAATCAAATGCATGTTGTATTCAATATAGATTTATAAAGAATCAATCAAAGTCTGGTGGTATTCAATCTAAATTTTTAGAGTGACTTTTCAAATATGAGAGTATTAAAAAAATAAGGGAATTCGTAAGATTCAATGAATTTGCTAATTTTGATACATTTTAGGGTGTGAGGTATAAATATCAAAAGCCTTCACAAATCAAGCACCCTTCTCCATATTTCAACGTGATTCCTCATGTTCAAAGCATGCTACATACTACGAACAACTTCTTCAAAAAGTTTCTTTTCCAGGTAATACACAACAATATGCTATGTCTCCTATTGTAAATCTTTTGATTAGGGTTCTAATTATCGTGTTTATTTGTGATTTTGCTTCTTTTTTTTTTTCTTCTTCTTTTTACTTACATCATGGATTATGTGGGTATTGGTTTATTTGAAGACGCATTGAAATTGGAAGAACTACTGAAAACTGCAAGTTCTTCCAATGGGTATTTCCTGACTACGATAATTTGGTAAATGTATTTGGCATGGAACAGCTTTTGGGAACTCGGTTGGATTGGGTGAAGACACTAATTCTAGAACATAAGAGTGGGAAACAATACAAGTGCCGTGATAGAAGACCATGTTATTGATGGCAATACTAACACAAATATGTAGAGTCAAGTTGAGAAAGATGACTACACTTTACTTTTCTTGGACACAAATTTGGAGCCTGCCATAACAAAACTCCCTCAAAGAAAGAGAGCTAGAATAGATAATGAAGCAAATAGTACCTCAGGAGAGACTCACTCGAGCAACTCTAATTGAAAAAAGTTTATGTTGGTATGGATTCAATTGAGCCAATTGCTAATGACGTTTGAGAGAGAGAGAGAGAGAGAGAGAGAGAGAGAGAGAGAGAGATAGAGAGAAAAGAAAAACAATGATTAGAATCTGTAAATAAAAAATTGCCCGATGACTATTAGACTCCACAAAAATGCATTAAACTTTATAACAAAATTGTCACATCCCCGCCCAGGCCCCCACCACATCTTGGGCTTGACTTCACCGAAGCACGATATTGTCCACTTTGGGCCTCAACCAAGCCCTCACGATTTTGTTTCTCCCAGTGGGTCACCCATCGTGGGAGTGCTCTCTTGCGAACTCGCTTAACTTTGGAGTTCCGATGGAACCCAAAGCCAGTAAGCTCCCAAAATGCCTCATGCTAGGTAAAGATGGGAATATACATATAAGGCTTACAGGATCCACTCCCTTGGGCGATGTGGGATCTAACAATCCATCGTCGGCACACCTGCATCACACGACAGAGTGGCTTGCCTATGAGTCGTACAAATTGCATTAGGCAACTCCGACTTATATGCTAACATTGATTGATAAGATATGGATGAGTCGTACATGTCACTATAGGTGACTCCAACTTATGTGCTAGCATTGATTGATGAGATATGGATGAGTCGTACAAGTCAATATAAGTGACTCCGACTTATGTGCTAGCATTGATTTATTGAGCACATGATTATTTATGTTGCTCATGAGATGTTGTGTCGTGGTATATTTATGGATTTATTGTTGATATTCCTTTAGATTTAAATTTATTCACATTTTCCCACATCACTATATTTTATGGCTTCGTCTGTATCGGCCAGCACAACTCGATTTGGAGTCCAAGTAGACTTTCTGGGTCGGGGTGTGTCAGTTCACCCATTGTGGGAGTGCTCTCGTGCGAACTCGCTTAACTTCGGAGTTCCGATGGAACCCGAAGCCAGTGAGCTCCAAAAAGGCATCGTGCTAAGTAGAGATGGGAATATACATATAAGGCTTACATGATCCACTCCCCTAGGCGATGTGGGATCTAACAATCCACCCCCCTTAGGGGCCCAACGTTCTCGTCGGCACACCTGCACCACACAGCAGAGTGACTCAGATACCAAATTGTCACATCCTGGCTTGGGCCTCCACCACATCCTGAGTTTGACTCCACTGAAGCACGATATTGTCCGTTTTGGGCCTCGACCACGCCCTCACGGTTTTGTTTCTGGGAACTCACACGAGAACTTCCCAGTGGATCACCCATCGTGGGAGTGCTCTCGTGCGAACTCGCTTAACTTCGAAGTTCCGATGGAACCTGAATCCAGTGAGCTCCCAAAAGGCCTCGTGCTAGGTAGAGATGAGAATATGCACATAAGGCTTACAAGATGTACTCCCCTGGGCGATGTGGGATCTAACAAAAATTCATACCAAATTCTTTTACAATTCACCCAATTTTATGTGAATCAATTAAAATTTATGAAATCTATGAGAGTTGATAATTACATTAAACTCTATTAGAATTCTAATTAAATACACCCTCCTAAATCTAAAAGCCCCTTAACCAAGAGAAAAAAAAAAAAAAAAATCTAAAAGCCTCATGCCACTTAGTACTATGGTAGTGGTATTCCTTTGCACTAGTAAGTGAGAGATCTTATTTTCAATTCTCGCCTAAGACGAAATTGAACCACATTATTTATTATTAGCTCATTGTGAAGTTTAGCCCGCTACCCCATCCCCTTAATGTATAACTCTAATCATCTCCTCTTCATCATCCGCCATCCCCCAAAGATATTGCAGTCTTGCTGCGATCAAGACTTAATCATAAATTCAACACACTTTCCAACCAATTAACATGCACGAACAGTAGAATTACTCCATATGAGGTAACCATTCTTGCGCTCTTGCATTCTCTCTTATTTTGATTAGAATGCATCCTCAAAACTATTTTTATTAAATATTTCAGTTCTGGTATTTCTAACTTTTTTTATATTCTAGTGCCAATTCCGACCACATTAAGAAGCTATGCAAATCAAACAATCCACTTAGAATAAGAACTCCATCCCAATCCAGTAAGGACTCTTTGATGCACGTAGCTATAATATTTGTTTTCCCTTTCCTTGTATGATCCAGTTTCCTTCTCCTTGTATGCATGATTGAGTTTCCTTCTCCTTGTATGATTGAGTCTCCTCGTTTGTATGATTGTCTTTGTAGATCAATAATAGACATACATACATACATACATACATACATACATACATACATACATACATACATATATATATATAGGAAAACTAATATAAAGGACTTTAAATCTTTACATGTTAATAAAAAATCACTCACTAACTTTATTTAATAATAAGGAAAAAAGACTAATAAATAAAAAACTTAACAAACCCAACTTGCGCTGGGGCGCGTACCCCCCATCCCCCCGTACTTTCAAATACTCCACTTTTTTGTCCCATTGTCAGTTACATTAATAGTTTTTTTTTTATTTTTTATTTTTCTTAGACTAAGAAAAATACTTCAAATTGAATTACATTCTTCTGTTTTATTTTTGTGGTGTTATTTTCCAATAGTAGTCATGATGATGAGAAACATTTCAGTGCGCCCAGAACATGGGGTAGTACATTCTATATAAGTTGTAAGATTCTTGTGTTAAAAAATTAATAACATAAAAAATAAAATTTTCACCACTTATATAATAACACGTGGTATACCATTTGTGTTATGAGCAAAAGGAAAAATTTCTCCAAGATGACACCCAACTCAAGAAATTGGATGGAGAGCTACATTTATTATTGTAGGTATATGAAAAAAGTGAGGAAATTTTAATTTGGTAATTGAAAACAGCTTTTTAAATATAATTACTGAGAACATAATCTTCTCAAGGTTTTGATCTAAAGAGTCACTTTTGGGTTCATCATTTTCGGCGCAATGGGTGCTTTTACATGACCAAAAAGGGTCTAAGTTTCAAACCTTATGAAACTGAACCAAGAATTAAACATTATTTATAAAACTTCACCAATAAGTAGACACTATTAATGAATTAAACATTATTAATGAAACTAGACCAATAAGTAGACATTATTCATGAAACTAGACCAATAAGTAGACATTATTCATGAAACTGGATCAATAAGTAGACACTATTTATGAAACGAAAACAAGAATTAGGCATTATTTCCAAAACTAAACCAATAGGTGGAAACTATTTATGAAACTGGACTATACACTAGTTATGAAACTGGAGTAAGAACTAGACAATATTTATAAAACATGAACAAGAACTAGGCACTATTTATGAAAAGTGGACCAATAACTAGACACTATTTATAAAACCGGACCAAGAAAGAGACACTATTAATGAAACTGTACCAATTACTATACATTATTTATGAAACTGGACCCAATAACTAGGCATTATTAATGAAACATGATCAAGAACTAGACACTATTTATGAAAGTTGACAAAAAAACTAGGCATTATTTATGAAATTGGAACGTTCAGTTTCATAAATAGTGTAGTTTCATAAATAGTGTTTAGTTTCATAAATAATGTTCAGTTTCATAAATAAAGTTATAGTACGGTTTTTGGTTAAAATTTAAGGGTTTTTTTTTGTCTTTTTCATTAAAAATTTAGTTTTTTATTGTCATTTTTATTAAAATTTAAGGGTTTTTCATTAAAATTTAATTTTTTTCCATTAAATAAAGTTATAGCACGATTTTTTGTTAAAATAAATTTAGCCCAAACCCTTTTCATGAAAGTTCCTGTGTGTGTGTGTGTATATATATATATATATTAGAATTAGGGTTTACAAAACTCCATTATATATGTTCTCTACTTGTTTGAACAAATCCTGAAATTTGGTTAGAAATCAGGTAATTGTGAGATCAACCATAAACTTCCAACCGCTGTCACAAGCTCTCAACATATCAGCCGTACCGTGAGATAAATAAATATAATGAAGAAGAGAGTTCGCCCAACCTCTCAATTTGTCCAGTTCAAGAAGTGCTATGTGTACAACTTGGGAAGGAGACGTTGGCCGCTAGACAGGAAAAAAAAAGATACTACCTGGGAAGGAAAGGGAAAAATGAGGGTGATTGCAGCTCGTTGGACCGGATCAGTTTGTTGCCAGATGAACTTCTTGTTAGTATATTGTCTCTTCTCCCGCTAAAGGAAGCAACATCAACTAGTATCCTTTCTCGGCGATGGCGCTGTGCGCGGGCGTCCACTATGAATCTCGTCTTTGGTTCGGGATTCAATGCTAACCCTTGTCTCCGGTTGCATGCATTCTCACCAAAACAAAGAGAAAAACAAGCCCGTAGCTACGTCGATTGGGTAAATAGTGTGATGGATCAACATGAAGGCACAACCATCATTCGATTCAGAGCTTGCTTTGAGCTAGATGATATTTTTCACAAGCTCCATTGATGAATGGATTGAATTTGCAATGAATAAGAGAATTGAAATACTTGAGTTGGATTTTTTTTCCACACGGTCTGAGACGGAATACTATTATACATTCCCAGAGAAACTATTAAGTCTTGGACAAGTGTATACCTAGAAGCTCGAGCACTCGCATCCTGAAAATCCAAGTCGATACTGTATCGGATTTGAATCTCTCAAAGTTTTTAGCCTCTGCAAGGTTTCTGTGACTCAAGAAATACTTGAGTACTTGACATCCAATTGTCCCGTTCTTGAGCACCTATCTGTGGGTTACGCTGCCAACAATTTGGTAGCTATTAAATCTTGTCTTGGTCTCAAAAGCATTGAGATTCGTGATGTGAACCTTGTTTCGTTCTATTATCGCGGTGGTTCTATAAACCTGGCTGTGAGTAAAGTACCCTCCCTTGTTGACATATCCATGTCCGTTTGTCCAGCAGACAGGGGTTTCGGTCATTGTCGCATACACCCCTTAACGCTTCATTTTGACAAACTTTCTTGCTGTCTTTCTCAACTAGAGATTCTCGAATTGGAGACCAATGGAGCTGTCTACTGTGACAGTCTCTACTTTCAGAATCGTACGTGTCCTACCTTAACAAGTCTCAGACAATTGAAGTTAGAATTTGTTCCACAGCATTACCGGAGTCTTCGCTGGTTAGCTTTTTCCATGGAGGCGTGTCCTTACTTGGAGAGACTTGTGTTGAAGCGAAGTGTGAGATGGCGTAACGCAGGAGAAGGAGAAAAAGTACCAGATAAATGCCCCTCCCTGAATAATTACCTCAAGGTAGTAGAAATAATAGGGTACCGTCACCTTCCCTGTGTCACTCACACTGTTCTAAAAATTCCTGCTTAGCGCCACCTAGGCGGTTGATGGTTGGCCATCGTCCCGATTAATGCCTTGGCGTTTGAAAATTAAGAAAGGACGCCTAGACTTACTGAGGAGTCTGTCTAGACCGCCTAGCCTGCCCAAACCTGTCTAGGTTGTGACTCACTTAGACAAAAAATAAATAACTTTCATTTTACATTTAAATTTTTTATTAAATTATAAGAAACTTGTTGAATTCTTAAAGGAACATACATTATATACTTATTCCCTATGTTTTCATTATGTTCCAATAGCTCATAATATATATGTCATTCCATTTTGTAGTTCATGATGAAATCATATAAAACACACTTATTTATACGAAATATAAAAGATTTAATTAAATCCACCACCTACCCGCCTAGGTACTAGATCTCAGCCCATCGCTTGACTAGCGCATAGCGTCTTTTGGGACCTTGGTCACTCAATATGTCAAGTTCCTAACAGAGAACATGGTTGGATTGGAGAAAATTGTTGTTCATCCGGTCTTCCAACATTGGTCTTGGGATACAGCGATTTTTCGGTACGATTTTCCCATTGAGGAAGCCCAAGCAAGAGAGCACGCCATGCAACACCTTAAAGAAATAGTGCCTTTGACTGTTGAATTCGTATGCCTCTAGTTTTTCCTTTTTAACTGCACCTGCGTTAAACTATCAAGAGATTGTCAACAACAAATTCGTTTGAGACACGGTTTTCTTTTCAATATAAAATGTTGACATGACTTAATTGTAATCGTCAACTAATGACAATGATTCATTCATGAGAACGATTTAATTCGAATCAAACAAGCCTCTTAGAATGAGAATTCCATCCCAGTCCAATAAAGATTTTCATTGTCTTCTTTATTATTGTTATTGATCCCTTAATTGAGTTTTTGCTTTTATTGCTTTTGTTTGATAAATAGTTAGTATTATCTTGGCTTGGAGTTCATGATTCAATTGGTAATGCATACACCCAAATTCCATATGTGGTTGTTTTCTATTGAATATTAGTCTCACATTTACTTGAATATCACCCCTTAACAGTCAGATATGGTCGTCCAATGTCATTACAACATATATGTGACTGTTAATAGGTAATTGTACTCGGTACATGAATGTATTGTAGCCAAGTCAGTAAGACTCATCCTTTGAAAACCCATTAAAAAAAAAAAGGAAATTGTACAAAATGATTACCAAAGTAGTACATTTTCTCAAATTTGTTGGCCTTCTTCCCAATATAATTATAATTTTTGTTTCCGAGTGTTCAACTCTAAACAGAAAAACATAAACTAGAATATAGAAGCCACCCAAAATTACAAGGAAAAAATAAATTTTAGTAACTAGAAAACCCAATTAACAAAATACAACACAAAAAGGATGATGATAAACAAGTATGATGCTAGGGAAGGATGAAATGCCGCTATGAGTTTTTCCGACCTCCAGAAGATAGGGTTGCCGCGGCGAAGCCATCAGCCAGTCCCTTTTTTGAAAAGGAAAAAAACAAGTATGATGCAGCCTGCCCAAAGTGCACAATGCATAACATATGTTTAAAGTGCTGCAGCCTCATTTAAATTGCTGAGAAAATCTTGAACCTGTACAGAAGCCTTTTCTTTTTCGAGGTTCGGTTGTCAATCTTAAGTAGTATTTTACCCAGTTCGCCAACTTTGAAGCTGTTACTCACCACTGGTTCATCGGTTGGGCTCATCTTTGTGGCTTTCTGTATAATGATTGTGTATCCATTTTCCGCCTCGGGCACAAACTCAGCCCCACAGCTCACCTCCCATCCGACCACACGGAGCTCCCACACAATGGTGCACTTCTGCAATTCATCAACTCCAAATGAATTAAACCAATGAGCCATGGATAATAATTTAGCACTTGGCCAATGCATATATACAGTTCATGGATCAAATAAAAGTAGAGAAAAAAAAAGAAAAAGAAAGATCGCAATCAAACCTCATATATTATGAAACCTCATATATTATGATTTCCACAGTTTGTTTTGTTGCAGGTTTAATTGTAACATCGGCAACTGGATCCGCAATGGTAAACTCGGGGTTGCAGTCACAGTATTCGACACTCAAGCCACCATACTGAATCGGAACATGCTCAGGAGAGATGTACCAGCATTATACGCCAATCAAAATTTAAACTAAGACAAACCAAAAAATATACGACAAAGTAAGCGTTCTTGATATCGGATGAGATGAGAACTTTGGCACATAAGATGATAGACAATAGAGAATAATCCTTCTAACTTGAAAAGGGTTTCTGCGGTTTTGGCTGGGCTTGCAACAACGAACTTGCTTTTCGTCCCCGGCATCAAGAACGGACTGATCATGGTGTAGAATGAAAGATACCACCAAGGAGCATTGATAAACACCTTCATTAACAAGATTTATCTACAACCAAACCAAGCAAACAAACATCGGCATTCAACATTCGACATAGACATATAAAAAATGCAGAGATACCCAATCAACAAACAATCAAGTTTATTAAGTAACACTTGTTTGGCTACGAATTCGGGATAATTGTCCTGGAGCAAGTGAAGGGCCTGTTTGGTGGTCAATCGAAGTTCCTTCTTTGCGGGTCCAGGAGAATTCTTGAGATCATTGACCTGAAAAATACTAGAAATACCGGCAGGAGTGAGATCAAGCTTTCGAATACCCTTCTCCAAGAACTGAACCCACCACCGGAGAAACTTGGTTCGCTTTTCCTCGTCCGAGAATGTTTTCTGGTACAATTCTTTGTTCTGAAACTCCCCGAACACATTGTAACACACAGGGTGACCACCCTATCGTACCCATGAACAAACACCACCTTCTCCAAATCATCACCGAGATCCTCCTCCACAAGAGCGTCGATCCTGAACTCTTTACACCATTGAATGGTGTTGTGTAAAGATAAAGATGCCAAGTCATGACAGCTCATATAGTGTAGGATATTATTTCTGTTATGGTTGTAATAATAATTACCTAGATTTGTTATGTTTGTTACGGTTGTTAGAGAAAACCTTGTGCATAGCTTCAGCTATATATATGTACAAATAAACACATTTGTAATTAAGTAAAAGAAAGTAAATGAGAAGAAGAATATTCAGTAAAACAAGTCTCTTAGTTTTCTCTGGTTTCTTCATGGTATCCATCGCCACCGCCTCACGGCACTATTCGATCCTGATCTCTTCCGCTGAGATTTCTTCTCCGATCTCTGGTCTGTTCTTCGTATTGTAAGTTGTTGCTGGTTGATTGATTCTCAGATCTTGATTTTGTCTTCTTGATCTTGATTTCTGATGGCGCTACCTCCTGACTCCTCTTCTCCGATTCTGCCAAATTCGTCCGCTTCAAACCCTAATTTGTCTCAATCGTACACATCTCTTACTACTCAGAACATTGGTAGCATGGTCCCGATCAAGCTCAATCGTTCGAACTATTTGCCATGGTGTGCTCTTTTTGCCCCAATTCTTCGTCGCTACAAGCTTCTTGGTCTTGTTGATGGATCTGACCCTTGTCCGGCGCCGTTTCTCCCAGATCGATCTCTGAATTCTGCTTTTGAGAGTTGGTATGAGAAGGATCAGAATCTTCTCATCTGGTTTAATTCCACTCTCTCTGAGGAAGTTATTCCGTTCACGGTTGGTGTTTCTTCATCCAGAGATCTATGGCTCAAACTTGAGCAGCGTTTTGGTGGTGTTTCTGATGCCCATATTCATCAGCTCCGTTCTCGTCTTCAGAATATTCAGAAAGGTTCTCAATCCATGGGTGATTACTTGCAACAGATCAAAGAGATTTCTGATTCTCTTACTGCTGCCGGTGCTTCGGTCTCCAATCGTGATCTTATTACTGCTACACTGGCCGGTCTTCCTGATGATTTTGAATCATTCATTGATTCTATCATGCTCTGTATGTCTTCCACTTCTCTTGATGAACTCCATGGGTTATTACTCACCAAGGAACTTTCCATGACTCGCCGGAAGAAACTTGCATCCTCTCCAAGCACTGAACCATTTCATGCTCTCTTGGCTCAAGCTGCACCACCGCTTCTTCCTACACCACCCCAAGCTTTGGCTGCTCAACATTCTCCACTTCACAATTCTTTTCGATACAATTCTAATCGTGGCCGCCACTCTCGTGTTTTTAACAATCGGGGCAACAGAGGTACTAATCGGGGCCACTACAATTCTGGATTCCAATCTGGTTCAACTCGTGGTCATCATTCCAACTCTAATTCTCGTGGTACATTCTCCTCTGGTTTTCGTATGCCCTGTCAGATCTGTGGGAACTCCAGTCATGAAGCCATTGACTGTTTTGATCGCATGAATCCAGATATTTCTGGTCGCATTCCTCCAGCAAAGCTTGCTGCAATGTGCGCTCATTACACATCCAAGTCCTCTTCTCCTTCCTGGCTTATTGACTCGGGTGCTACTTCTCACATTACAAATGACATCTCCAACATCTCTTCTCCCTCTCCTTACACTGGTGAAGACAAAGTTTATATTGGTGATGGTAAAGGTCTGTCTATAAATCATATTGGTTCTTCTTTGTTATGTACTCCTAGTTCTTGTTTTAAATTGAACAATGTCCTTCATGTTCCTCAAATGAAGCACAACTTGTTATCTGCCTTTCACTTTGTCAACGATAATTCAGTTTCATTGACCCTTGATTCTGATGGATCCCTTGTCAAGGATCGTTCTACGGGGAAGATGCTTTTGCGGGGACCCGTTAAGGATGGATCCTATCATCTGCAAGGCTCTCCTCTGCCTGGTCTTTCCTCTTCAAGTTCTCACTCCGCTCTGGTCAGTATTAAAGCTCCTGTGAAGACTTGGCATAGTCGATTGGGTCATCCTTCGTCTACTATTTTTCGTAAAGTGATTTCTGGTAATAAGCTTGCCCTAGATGGTAAATCCTCAGTTGACTTCTTCTGTTCGGATTGTGCTATAGCTAAAAATCATAAACTGCCATTTTGTTCTGTTGGTTCCTCTACTTCTCATAGTCTAGCTTTACTTCATTGTGATGTATGGGGACCTGCCCCTGTTTCTTCTGTAAGTGGTTTTCAGTACTATCTTTTGATAGTTGATGATTACACCAGATATAGCTGGTTCTTTCCTTTGAAAAGAAAATCTGAGGTGTATTCTACTTTTGTAACTTTCAAGACTTATGTGGAGAAATCAGTTGGCAATCAAATAAAAGCTATCCGTTCTGACTTAGGGGGTGAATTTACTAGTACTTCTTTTCAGTCTTATCTTGCTTTACATGGGATTTTTCATCAGTTCAGTTGTCCACACACACCTGAACAGAATGGCTGTGTCGAACGTAAGCATCGCCATCTTGTTGAAACAGCTCGGACATTGTTAGTAGCATCTCATGTTCCTCAAGTCTATTGGGTTGAAGCTCTGTCTACTGCTACTTATTTGATCAACCGGTTACCTATTTCTGGTCTTGCACAGTCACCTTGGGAGTTATTATTTCGAACATTACCTGATTACACTCGGCTCAAGGTTTTTGGGTGTAGCTGTTATCCATGGTTAAAACCTTATGTTCATTCTAAACTTGATGGCAAAAGCAAGCAGTGTGTGTTTCTTGGCTATAGTTTACAACACAAGGGCTATCGGTGCTTAGATATGGCCACTGCCCGAGTCTATATTTCTCGGCATGTTGTGTTTGATGAACAGTCTTTTCCTTTTACTCCAAAGCCTGCTACTGCTTCTGTTTCTGTTCCTCTTGTCTCTCCTAATATTGATCTGCAATTTCCTGTTTCTATCTCATCCTCTTTTCTTCCCAGTTCTCCTTCTATCTCTTCTCCTTTACCTGTTCCTCCTTCTCCTGTTTCTCCCTTCCCAACCCCTTTAAGTTCTTCACCATCTTCATCCTTGTCTCCTTTACCAGCTCCAAATTTTCATCCCATGGTTACTCGGTCTAAAAATGGTATTTTTCAACCCAAAGCCTATACTGCTACCAAACATCCCTTACTCTCATCTCATGATTATGTCCCAACAACCTATAATCAAGCTTCTAAGTTTGCTGAGTGGCGATCTGCTATGCAAGCAGAGTTTAATGCACTACTGTCTACTGGTACCTGGGTTTTAGTTCCTTCTTCTTCATCTCAAAATGTTGTCGGCTGTAAGTGGGTGTTTCGAGTCAAGAAAAAGCCTGATGGCTCTATTGACCGGTATAAAGCCCGGCTTGTTGCCAAGGGTTTTCATCAAAAAGAAGGCCTGGACTATCAAGAAACCTTCAGTCCCGTAGCCAAGCCTGTTACGATTCGGATTTTGTTGACCTTTGTAGTGCAATTCGATTGGTTTTTGCACCAACTTGATATTAGTAATGCATTTCTTCATGGTGACTTACAAGAAGACGTCTTCATGCATCAGCCCCCTGGTTTCAGTGATCCAAACTTCCCAAATCATGTGTGCAAACTCAAGAAATCTTTGTATGGCCTCAAACAGGCTCCACAGGCATGGTTTGATAAGTTGTTTCAAGCTCTCCAGTCTCTTGGCTTTACTCAGTCTTCATCTGATGCCTCTTTGTTTGTTCTTAAAGATCCAGTTCTGGTTATTGTCCTTGTTTATGTGCATGATATCTTGGTTAGTGGTCCTGATTCATCTGTGTGCAATCTGTTCATTCAGCAACTGAGTTCTTTGTTCCCTGTCAAGGACTTAGGTCCTTTACATTATTTCTTGGGTCTTGAAGTTCAACGGACCAATGAAGGGCTCTTTCTACACCAAAGCAAATACTTGCTGGATTTGTTGCAAAGGACTAAAATTGAGGGTGCTAAGCCTTGCTCTACACCCATAGGCACTGTCAAACTGGATCATAGTGGTATACCATTGGATAATCCTTCTGAGTATTGATCTATTGTGGGTGGCCTTCAGTATTTAACTTGGACTAGGCCTGATATCTATTTTGCTGTAAATCAAGTTTTCCAATTCATGCATGCTCCCACGGATTCTCATATGTAGGCTGCTAAGCGAATACTTAGATTTCTCAAAGGTATCTCTTCCCATGGTATCTGGTTTCACAAAGGTCCTCTTACTCTCTCTGCTTTTTCTGATGCGGACTGGGCTGGCTGTACCTTTGATCGGCGATCCACGAGTGGATTTTGTGTCTTTCTTGGCTCAAATTTGGTTAGTTGGAGTGCTAAAAAGCAGTCTACAGTAGCTCGTTCTTCTACTGAGGCTGAATACCGGTCTCTCGCTCATACTGCTGCTGAAATAACTTGGGTTTGTAAGATTTTTCGAGATT
Source organism: Pyrus communis (assembly GCF_041283825.1). Taxonomy (NCBI): domain Eukaryota; kingdom Viridiplantae; phylum Streptophyta; class Magnoliopsida; order Rosales; family Rosaceae; genus Pyrus; species Pyrus communis. The sequence goes on from NC_142572.1 coordinate 2,264,735, forward strand.
TTGGTTTCCTGTCCTTTGTTAAGCCTACTATTTGGTGTGATAATATCTCTGCAATCTCCATTGCTTCCAATCCCGTCTTTCATGCCCGCACTAAACGTGTGGAGATTGATTACCACTATATAAGGGAGCTTGTCATTGCCAATCTGATTCAGGTTAAGTATGTTTACAGTGAGGACCAGATTGCTGATATTCATACTAAATCCTTATCTAAAAATCGGTTTCTATTTCTTCAATCCAAGCTTTCTCTTGGTACTCCTAGTCTGTCCACGCTCAGCTTGAGGGGGTGTAAAGATAAAGATGCCAAGTCATGACAGCTCATATAGTGTAGGATATTATTTCTGTTATGGTTGTAATAATAATTACCTAGATTTGTTATGTTTGTTACGGTTGTTAGAGAAAACCTTGTGCATAGCTTCAGCTATATATATGTACAAATAAACACATTTGTAATTAAGTAAAAGAAAGTAAATGAGAAGAGGAATATTCAGTAAAACAAGTCTCTTAGTTTTCTCTGGTTTCTTCATGGTTTCTTCATTGTGGAGCATGACAAAGGCATCCTTCACCTTGAAGTCCTTCGCCCTCAGGAACTTGAGAAGAATCACATCGCTCCTCTCGTCCTTGAGAAGAGGGACTCCCCAAACGGACACTTCCTCAGCCGCCGACAATGCAGCTTCTTTAGCTAATTCCTCTGCTTCGTTCAGTGGCTGCTCTTCCATTTTGGGTTCATGGGTTGGTTTTGGTTCCGATTCCGATTCCAATTCGGAAACCTGTACTGCTGGTGGTGGTTTAGCTTTTGGGGACGTGAACTGGCGAGTGTTGAGAGCTTCCTGGACGAGCTGCTTCAGTTCTTGAAGAGCTTTCCTCTCTGAATCTGAGAGATCGGCCACTACGTTACTCTCCTCCTTGAACGAAATCAAAGATCGAGGAATCTGCTTTTTATCCGCCTCTTCCTTCACTGGCTCAGACTCCACCGATGCCGCCGCCATTGGTGGTAGTGCAAGTGCCTCTTCGTTCCCAGACTCTGCCACTTCTGGCAGCGGTGGTGGTGGGGGCGCGTCTTCTGTAGACTCAGCTACCGTCAAAGCCTGTGATTCAGACTCGGAAGTGGCGGGAGGCCCTGGTGGCGGTGCTTGGTCTGATGGTTGTGTTGGTCTGGGGATTTCGTCGGCCATTTTGGAGAAGGAGATGGGAAGGAGGAGTTTGGTGGGCTTACTGTTAAGAAGCAGAAGGAAGATATATTGATGACAATGGAGAAGGAGCAAGTGGCATTCTAACACAGTAATGGCGTTGAGTCCTCACGTAACAGTAAGTTCGAACCCCATTAACAATTAAATTAACAAAATTTGTTGGTTGACAAAAACATAAAGAGAGACGCAAACAAACGGAAGCGACAGTTTCACGAATCTGGATCCTCCCTCGATCCTCATATATCGTGTCATCATAAATTATTTTAAATATTTTTATTTAAAATTAAATATAAATAGTAGTTGATAAAAATTCATCACACAATATACGCTGAACAGACACAATTTACGAATTCCAAAAATTCTAACAAAAAGATCCGGAAAGAGGATCCTTTTGGTTTTGTTTGGTTTTGTCAGTTGCAAGGTCAGGACGGATGCTTCAGCTCAATCTGGAATCTTATGCCCAATGAAGATCGGATAATACTTAGGTACTTAGGTTTTGATTTTAATCTAATAATATTTTAATACATATTTTATTGTTTGAAAAAAATACAACGATGCTAACTTAAGGTTCTCGACCTGTGACGACCTATTTTATATAAATCGTTAAATTAAATTTAATACTAGTTAGACTTATTTACACATTTCACGTTACATCTAAACAAAGTATTGTTGATTAAAAATAAAATAAACCAGAGAAGATGGTTTCATGTATGCTCCCGTCTGGAAAATCCAATCGTCCTCGCCGTGTATCTCAACAAAATTTAACTTGAACGAAAAAGAACATAGAAAACTCAACAAATCCAATTACATAAAACTCTATTAAATTTACAAAACCAATTCCATCCAATCTTTCCTTTTTAAATCCATCCAATCCAATTCTACGAATTCAACAATATTTCAAATCTGATTCCAATTCCATAGATTCAGAATGGATGGCTATGAAAATAGGGACTTCTGAGTTTTGGAAATTGCTTCAACAATTGAAGAATTCAAATTTTCCGACGAAGACGATGCAAAATTTTGGGGAGGCTCAGTTACTTTGGGCTCGTTGGGGAATGTTTTTAAAATAACTGAAAGTGTTTTTAGTGTAAATGTTTTTGAATAAATCCTTAATAAAAATTCAAGTAGATCCTAAAAAAGCACTTTAAGTGCTTCTCACAAGAAGCACATATCTAATGCTTTTTCCAAACGAATTCTTTTGAACCCAAAATCAATTTTACTGTAAGTGCTTGAAGAGGCCCATGTACTTATGCAACTAAAGCCCAAAAAGGATGCAGCTTGAAACCAAAACGGACGACGGACACAGCCCCAACCAAATCACACAAAATCTCATAACCAAGGCGGAAAGCAAGAGGAGGAGAAGGGAGAGAGAAAAGAAAAGAATCAAAGCAGAAAATTCAGGTGGCTACAATGGCGGACAACAAAGAAATCATCCCACCGCCGTACGACGTGAAAGCCAAATGGGACGCCTGTCTCGATCTGACCGTCCGGCGCTTCGTCTACTCCTCCTTGGGTGGTGCCTTTGGCGGTTTCCTTTTGTTCAGTCAGTTGTCTTCCTCTTCTCCCCATTTCCTTCACTTTATTTCTCTCGTTTCTCCGTTTTGCTTCTCTGCAATTTCCAAGACAATTTCCATATATATATATATATATATATGTATTTATGTATACATTTATATCTATATATCTATATGAATATATATGTATGCATGTGTGTGTGTATATGTGCAAATAATTGGAAGATTAGTTAGTTAGTAGGATGATGATTGATGGGTTTAGCTGGAATGATTAGGCGAAATCCTTTTCACTGCAATTTGGAATATGCCCAAAATTATTTCGAACACGAACACGAACACCCCATATTTACTTGATTGAATTGACCTACATGGAACCTTAAATTGCGTTCGTAGGCATACATACATGTATATATATGTACAAACTGGCTATGCCCAATGAACTCGAGCGATTCTTAGTACTTTTCTGGACCGAATTAATGCATATATGTTCCTGTATTTTGTGACATCAGACAAATGGAGGGTTAGGATTTCCAGCTATTTTCTTCGGTTCGACTTTATATGTTTCTCAATGTTGTTCTATGTAGAATAGAGCTTACTGATTAATTGGATAACATGAAATGTGATGTAAATTATGATTCATTGGCTGCTAATGTCAAAGTAATGTTGTTGCCTTCTTTTATCGGGTTAGGTGTTCGTGTTTTAGTGGCTTTAATTTGGTTTATTACCATTCCTCAGGGTATTGGGCGATTATGAAAGGAAAAAATTTGCACAAGGCTATCTTTTTTCCCTTTAATAAACTGTCCTGTCGTTCATGAGATTTGAACTTATGATCTCCATTGAAGCGGAGACTAAATGCAACCAGGCTGGATAGTCATTGGCCAGCCTGAAACTATCTTGAGTATGACGTCTACCGTCCCCATTTATCCTATCTCTAGCAATTCTTAGTATAGGTTCAGGATATTAGTGGGTCGGTCATGTTGCTTTTATCGTTGCAAAATAATTTCCTTTTGCACATTTTCTTAAAACCAAGCATACTGTATGGCAATGTTTAGTGGCTTCTAATGGAAATTGACTTAGAGCCTGTCTAATACCTTGAAAGACATCATACCAGTAATTTGGTAGATGCAACCAATTTCCCTGCCATATTACTGTGACAGGACCTGACCATGATAAAATGAAACTAGACACTCCGATGTCATTGGTAATCTTTTAAAAACAGAATAATTGAACACATGGACATGTAGCTTCATCTAATATTCTTGTCCAAGTCTATGTAATATGTATCATAATTCTTAAGATAACAAGGGTATGATTTGACTTTCAAAGGCATAAAAACATAAGTAATAATATATTCTACATTTTCTTTAGCCCTTTTGAGGTTATTCGGTTCGTTGGATGCTTTATCTAATTATCATTCACATGTGACCAATGTCTTTCATTTATTTGAACTGTATATATATGTTTTAAATCTCTCATAATTAGTAATCTTGAATAAATGTATTTTTGTTGTGTCTTACTAGGAAGTCCGGCGTCTCGTTGGGCTTCTGTAGCTTTTGGTGCTGGATTGGGCATTGGATCTGCATACACAGAGTGCTCTCGTTTGTTTGAGGGATCTCCAGCAAAGCCGGCTGCTCCTAAGATTGTTGAGAATCCTGCTCCTCAGGTAGATTTGATTTCTTCTGATGTTGATTTATTCCACTCATACCCCACAACGTTGATTTATTCCACCAACATTCCTTTTTAACGGAAGATTACTCAAATTAACAATTGATAGGCAAGGCTGTCTTTTCATACATAGTAATAAAACTCAAAAACCAAAACATCTACACTCACTAATCTTTTAGAAATAGAAAAGGAAAAAAGAAAACACATTACTGGAGGAGGGTGCCTCCATCTATTCATGAGCCTTGACTCGTTTGACTTCACCCTTGTGGATGTTTTCTCACTCATTTCTCGACACATGGGCTCAAGTTTCCTCACCAAAACTGGATGATGAGGTGCTTGCTTGGGTTGAGCATGCAGCTCTGTGAGGTTCCGTATGTACTTACTCCATGGCCTGTAGCTTGTACATAGGAGACCTAGAGCTCATGAGCTTCAATATGTGTAGCTTTGGAAAACCTATTTGCACCTCACTCCATTGGTTTCCTTTTGCACCTAGTGAACATCTTGCAGTGAATTTCTAATTCTTTCCTTCATGAACCAAACAGAAAGACCGATTTGAATTAAGCATCCAAAATTTTCCTTTTAAGCCTCAAATCCTATAATTATTTTCAACTTTTTTTATTGTTTGAAAACTAAAGCTCTGATGTGCGACGACCTTGTCATTTGGAGGTTTTTTTTCTTTGTACTTTGTGATAAATGATGTAGGTTCATCTCTTGGTTCATACTCATTTTGCAGGAGAGTGTATTATTTTAGCATGTTGATGAAAATGAGTTTTATTGCAGTGAAAAATTCAATCCATTGAAGTTAGTGTATTTTCAGCATGTTGATTTATTTGAAACTAATGTACATTTTCGGGTCTTTTTTCTGTTTTGAGGATGAACATAAGTCAATTACTGAAGGGATGAATTGTGCATGGAAGTTATTTGATGTCGTTTTTACTGTTGTTTTCAGGACGGACAAGACTGAGTTTATGCAAAGTCAAGTTAACCCACAGTCTTGGGATTCAAATTGGAGGTTTTTTGACTCTCGGTCGCGTTTATGCCTGCTATGGATTTGAATATGTAGTACGAATGCTGTTTTTGATTGATAAAGATTTCACCTGATCCACTTCAGGCTTAATACAAATTTATTGCCTTTTGTTCTGTAATGCTGTCACTCTACAAACTTAGTTTGTGGAAGTTAAAAATAATTGCGATTGCGGGTTTGGTGTCTTTGATGACTAAACGAAAGGAAACTCATCAGTATGTATTATGTGCATCGTCGTTTGCTGATAATCCTAGTAGTTGTCCTTGGCGATGCTGAACACTTCATTAGTATTCTGCTTTGGTATTTGTTCATAAGAAAACATGGATTCATATGAAAATGTCGAGGGTTTCGGAAGACTGAAATCATTAATATGTTGTTAATGGTTGAAGACCCTCCTGTTGGTTGTAACCCTTGGTGAGACGACATGCTTTGTGCCCTTCAGTCGAACCATTTGCCTCTAATTTACCACGCTATTTGCTCACCTCACGTGACTGTTCTTGTGAGGGTGTTTTCCGTGGAAATCGATTCAGGTTCTTGTTAACTTGGTGACAACAGTTTCGGGCTGCACCGTGTTCCGAGCAACAAGAAATGCATAAGCAATTGTTGAACCATGTAGTTTATGGCCCATGCCAATTCTTTGTAGGAAAATTGGGGGAGCCCAATCGAGTAGAATCCCGTGAATTATAGACTCGTTTCTGTGTTAACTTGTAACACCGTGCGAATATGCTACCTGGTGTTACCTTTGCGCTAATTTTTTGCCAATCTCATCTCCAGATTGACCGTAGTTTATGTGGAAGGTTTACACTAGGAAATTAATGAAGAATTAGGAATGAGATGTAAAACAAAGATTAAGACGGAGTTAATAAACTACATATAATCTTGTGATTAATTAGACAGATACAGTAATGAAGGATTTATACTTGATTAAGCAATATCTAATTAACCTGCATTTGCATTTGCAATTGCAAGCAAGCCATCAAGCCAATTTCTCATCAAAGTGAAAGCTTTCTCTGCATCTTCATCTTCTTCAAACGACTGAGGTCGGTGCGCAAAGCCATGGCCTCTCCCCTTGAAACTCACCACCCTCGATCCCCTGCCGATGATCTTCTCAATACTTTCTACCACGCTCACACGACACAGCGGGTCGTTGTCCCCTGTAATAAACAATACAGGAACCTTCACATTAGAAGCTACTGATGTGTTGTCCATCCTTGTCCCGTAGAATGAGACCCCAATCCCGAAATAAGCGCCCTGGTCCTGCGCCAACACCTCGATCACTTTGCCACCTCCGTAGCAAAAACCTATCAAGCCAAGCTTGTTTGAGATCCCTGCAGCTGCAAACTCATCAACCATCCATTTTGCACATGCGGCAATGTCTTTTGCAACCCCTTGAGCTTCTTGTTCAGCAATCCACTTCTCAAAATCAACCTTCGGGCGGTCCTTTGTCCATGGATCTCCGCGGAATAGGTCCGGAAGTAAAACGCTGCATATTGTTGTACGTATAAAAAAGAAAACTTGAGGAACTACTTAATTGTGCATAGATATAGTCATGGCAGTTGAAGGTTAAGAAAATGTAGTTACTTGTAACCGTTGCAGGCAATGCGATATGCAAACTCTCTGGTGGATGAATCTTCGAAGCCAAAGATGTCAGACAAGAGAAGTATCCCAATTCCGTTATTGTTTTTGACTGCCTTGAAGAGATAAGCGTTGATGGTACCGGCAACACCCTCGCCGTCAACTGAAACTTCAAATCCACTGACTAGCTCACATGTTTCGTCGTCATTTACGTTGTCTTCCGCTTTTAGTAGGCTACAAGCAACTCTTGTGCCTGTACTCGCTGCAGCTGACCTCCGACGACTTGCGTTGCGTTGCGTCTGAACATAAACTGAGGTTTACACTTTACAGTCAAGGTAGAACAACACGCACAGCAGCACAGAAAATCAAATAGCTAACTGCAGCAGGCTGCAGTTGTGCTGTTCTGGCAATCATATGATGAAGATGCATGTAGAGAATCAAAAGTGAAGAGTTTTATTTTTATTAATGATACCTTAAGCCTCTTGTAGATTTAATTCAGTTCCCATCTTTGGACGAGGGACTTTCCAAGTCCCAACAACTTTAGTCTGCTATGCTTTCTTAAAACCACTGTCCTAAAAATCCCGCCTAGCGCCGTCTAGGCCCTACCTAGGCGTTAGGCAGCTGGTTACCACCCCGATTAATGTTTAGATATTTGAAAATTAAAAAAGAGCACCTAGATCTGATGAGGCACCCGCTTAACCCGCCCAGACCGGCCTAGACACCCGCTTAGATTGCGACTTACTTAGATAGAAAATAGATAACTTTCATCTTGTATTTCATTTTTTTCAATAAATTGTAAGAGACTTGCTGAATAGTAAAATGAACACACATTATATGCTTGTTCCTCATGTTTTCATTATGCTTCAATACTTGATAAACAAACACTTATATACACAAAATATATTAAATCCGGCTAGTTGGCCTAGGCGCCTGCCTAGGCGCTAGTCCCTGGCCCGCCGCCTGACTAGCACCTAGCGTATTTTAGAACCTTACTTAAAACTTAAGGGCTCGATTGAAAGTATTTTAAGATAAATGAAAGTTTTTTTTATGGAAAATGATTTTGGATTACAAAAGCACTTGGAAGTGCTTTATAGATGAAGCACATAACTATGCTTCTAGCATAAAGCACTTTAAGCGCTTTTCTAAGATTCACTTCATTTTTATTTAGTTATTTTAAAATCCTTTCCAAACGAGTCCTAAATTGCATTAAAAACTCTAACAGTGAGCTGCTTAAATACCACTAAAACACTCTCCAAATGCACTAAACTTTTGGAATTAAACCTTGAAAGGTGTCTTCAAAAGTATAGCAACTAGTGATTTTCAAAGTCCTCCCATCTAATTTTTATAATAGCATTCCAAACTAATTCAAAGTCCCTCCATCTCTATCTAATTAGAAGAAGAAACAAGTGTAAAGTAAAAGGAGGAACGTAAATAAGAACGTACTGAGGAGGAGGCGGCGGCGGCGGCCCGCAGAGGAGAAGCAGAAAATGTTGAGAGGAAATCGAATCGATGATTTAGGCTGCTTCTTCTTGTTTTTGTTTTGCTTCTGAGAAACATGGAAGCCGCCGCCGACGGCTGTGGCGTTGGTAGTTTCCCGCTTCCACTTCCAGTTGAGTATAACAGCCAATTCATATCTTTCATCTTCCTTTCTTCCTTCCTTCCTCAACACTTGCAGTTGTTTGGCTCCACGACACTTCTTCCTCTTGTGTTTGATCCTTGTTTCTTCAAACCAACGTACGCCGCAAAATTAATTTCCCTACTTCTAGTGGGGGGACCTACCTTAAGCTGTAAGGATTTCATACGCGGCCATCGACCACTTACTGATACGTAATAGGTGATGGAGTTCATTTTTGACCATCATTGTTTAGTACAGTATATACTTACCATCCTATTTATCATTGTTAGATGAATTTGAATTTTGAGATTTGTACTTATCCACTACATGAATCTTCAAATTCAAACTCATCTAACTGTGATAAATAGGATGGTGAGTATACACCACAATAAATGGTGGTAAGCAAAAATGCTCCCTAGGTAATGTTATTCACACACATTTTTAACTCATGCATATCTTTGGTAATTTTTTGTCATTGATTTTTTTCAATTCATTCAATCTGACGGTCGGAAATTGAGAGGATGTGTAAGAAGTAAAAATAAATGTATGGATAACACTACCCTAAGTAATAACATTGATATTGTCGAGATTTTGGGTCATCAACAAACCTTTTCACAAAGGACTATGATTCTCTCTCCTCCTCTTCCCATCCCCTTCCATCCCTTCCTTTCACATTCTCTTATTTTGTCTTTCTCTTGCTATAAAAAATTAATATAAGATGTTGACGTGACTTAACCGTGACCGTTCAAATAGGAGGGGAGAGAAGGGAAGGGAAAAAAAAAGGGAGAGAATCCTACTCCTTCCACAAAAGTAAAGTTCTCCTTGTTTTAGAAGTGAAACTATTTAATATAAATTCTATTTGGTGTTGTCAAATTTCTCTGGTTTACATGAGACCACCATATAATGAGGAGTAATGTTATGTAAATTAAATTTGCAATAATGTGTCACTAATAAAAAATAAGCACATTAATCAATACTTAAGTAATAATCCAATCATCAACTTCCATATCATTTAGTTTACAAAATTTGTTTACACATTTAGTTTTTCTATCATTACTTGTAATGGGTTGCATGTGAAACTAATTCCATATTGGTAATTTAAGCACGGAAGCAAAACAAGGTAGTAAAGTAGTAATTCGGGCAAGACAACATAAAGACACAATTTATTTGACTCAAACAGATTACTAAATGGTCTCCAAATCGAATAGATTTTTCATGAGATAATTTTTAGATTAGTATAAAACGGATCAATTATTCTGATTTTGTGACATTTTTTTTATAATAAAATAATGTTACATAATCATTTTAAAATGAATGACTCCTTACGTACAAGGAGCCAAACATTCTCATTTATTTTGGACAAATTATACAAATGAATTAAGACTAGTAACGAAATCAAAGTGCTGGAAACGGAACAACTTGAAACGAACTACAGCAGAAAAATAAGAAAGACTTTAGTTGAACTAAAACCTAAGGAGAAAAATGCTAGAATAACGATAGTATAAAATGATGTGTTTGGATTTTTGTGTGAGTCCAAACACATCATTTTATACACTCTTTAGCGGCTCCAATTTGGAACGATCTTCAATCATCTTGATGTAAGGCTCGTCTAGCAAATCTTCCATCACCAGTTGGTTTAACAGATTTTACACACCATAAGTAGCTAGTAACAATATTCCAATTAAATTTTGCAAAAACTTAGATCAAGTTGAAGATTCGGGCCATATCCGCTCAACAAATTTGGGTTTAGGGATTAGCAGGCCCGAGTAAGGCCCAAAAGGGGATTCCACATTGGGATCAGTTCAGAAGGGTTGATAAAGCAAGATAAGGATTGATAAAGCAAAGATCTAGGAAGATCTTCAAAAGATAATGTTTACCATAATCATAGCCCCGTACATAGGTCTTAATCACTTATGCTGTTACAGGTCGGTATTAAATGAGACTCTTAATTGGTGCCTCTCCTTATATCTCTCGTCATCAATCGTGATTAGCGGATAATATAGTGTTTAAACCAACCACTTAAAAAGCGTCATGCATGCCTTAATAAATCATCCTCAAGCTCATGTTAGACTATGTAAAGTCATGTTCATTTTCATGATAAGATAACTGTTCCTTAGCCAAAAAACTCATAGTTTGTGATTCATTTCCTACATTTAAATCTAACTTAGGCATAAAAAAGCCTTTAACATACACCACATCAGTATGACAAAGTCTCACTTGTTTTTTTTTATTTAATAATTATATAGACTTTAAAATAATTTTACGCTTGTGTGAAGTTCGTTCACCACATTTCGGAATATTGTGAAGATGCTGATTCCGAAAATTTCAAATATAAAAAATGTTCACTTTAAAACTTTTGATACGATTAAAAATCAGAAAACCTTATTTCCGATCCAATCCGTGTGTAATAATGTGACGATTACAGTTACTGCGGGTCCTGGGCGGCGACACGTGGCGATCCTTTTGTGTGGCACGTCATGGTTAAGGGGGGTTTCAGAATATCTTCCAAGGAATGAAGTAACGGCGGAGTAAGCGAAGGCGATATCGGAATGGACGGCCCTCCAGGCGGCGATCTGTGTTCGGTGTGCCATGGCAACTTCGACACTCCTTGTCAGGCCAATTGCTCTCACTGGTTTTGCGGTACCTTTCTTCCTCCCTCTCTCTCGTTCCTATTTCTTCGCTTACACAATTAACCAATTTTGGTATTGGTTTGGTGCAATCGAAAGAACCCTAAACCCAATTTGTCTTCAATTTCTCCATTCAATTGTTTGTGTTTGTGTTTTTTCTCAAGCATGCTTTTGTTCATGTTTTGATACGATTGATTGATGGTTTAAGCATGCTTGTGTTGAAAGACTTGATTGATTACTCAGAAGATTTTAGCAGCGGCGGGCTTTCGATATCATTTGCTCTTTAGAGCGAAGGGACTTATAATCCAAATCCAAACTGGGTGTTTATTTCGAGCAATCTATGACGTTTTCGCTGAAACAAGTCTTTAGCTTAGCTATGCAGCCTATGCTAACTTAAAAGTTTGGTGAAAACTAACTTAAAAGTTCGGTGAAAACAAAGAAGAGGGCCGAAGATGGAGCTCAGAAACCGCAGTAGATATTCGATAATAGTCATTTTCGTTTGATATCATTAGTCTCTTGTTCTTATTGATATGTAGAGAAGGCAAGACAGAATGTCATTGTGTACATGTAATTGTACTCTGCAGAGTTCTGTGAATAGAAAGAACACCTTTGTGTAGGTTTCCAAGACTTGCATTGTAAAAATGTGGCAAAGGAAATTTGTATGTTAAAGAATGGACTTGATATTCTTGATCAGGGCAATTCCGAGTCTAGTTATAAATCCGCGGGTACCCATAGTGCCTATTAACCAACATCTGATATAGCTAGTTTTTCCGAGCGCAATTCCAGGTCTGGTTATAAATCGTGGATGCCCATGGTGCCTATATATATTTATATATATAAATGATCATGTTTTGAACTTGATGATACAGGGCCTTAACTCATTCATGCATTCATATAGAGGTGTAATGCTGTTTTGAGCTGGGTCTAGTTATAGAACATCACCCGCGCATAGGGTTTAGGCTTTAACCTTATGTTTTGATGAGAGACTTCAAAGTGTCAAGGGAATTTAGACTGAATTGTTAAAACGCATCACAAGAATGCTATCAATGAACTACTTAAGCACTTTAAAGCTACTACTAAAACACCTGCAAATGACACCTTTCAAGGAGTAATTTGGAAGTTCTCTCAAGTGTACTTTCAAATGTATTGCATCTAGTGATTTTCAAGTCCCTCTATGTAATTTTTGTAGCGCATTCTGAACGAAAATTGCATGGAACTTAAAAATTCCCTCTTCCATGCACACTGTAAGGATTTTTTTTGTTTGACAAGTTTACTGCTTCTATTGTACGTAAAAGTGATCTCTGCTTGGAATTGTTTTGTTTGAATAGATTATACAGACTATGGATACACAGAGTGGTTACAAAGTCCCCAACTTGCTTACTTGAGAATATTTTCCCATACTTTTTGTAGGACTGTTGTTATATTACCTAAACTGAATGGGTGTGATGTTCTATTTAGTATACACTGCATACTGTGTAAGATAACGGATCAAGTATAACATTGTGAGTGTATAATAGAATTTGCAGGACTCTTACTATATACGATCATGCAAGTATCAGATTCCATTACATATAATCTACAAGGCTTGAACTCCAAATTGAGTAGTCGTTAAAAAAAAAAGTAATAGCTAATAATGCATTGTTGGCTCCCTTTCTTCAGGAAATTGTATTATGCTTGTTTGGGATCATGGATCAACAGTTCGCCCTTGTAAATGCCCGCTATGTCGTCGTCCCATCACTTTGTTGGTTCCAAGTAGGGCTTCTTCAAGGCAGCTTGATAAGCCGGAGGTTGCAGAGATTTTAGGCAAGATTGAAAGGTACAATCGTGTTTTTGGAGGTCATTCCAGAAGTCTTATTCAGGTAAATGAATCTATGTATCCATCAAATAACCTTGTGGGGCCCGGTCCATATTTTATATTAATAATCCAAACAGTCTATTTTTGAGTTCTTCATTCAAAGGTCATCTTCCCAAAATATGAGACATTTCCGACCGTTTAGCCATCTAATTCGAGTCAAGAAAATAGACAAACATGATACATCTAGAAAACACTAAAAGTGACAAACCTTCCACTTAGTAGTAAAAAAGTTTTGGGTTTCAGTGATATTTTGTTAGGATGATCTTTGAGGGAAGACTGAAAAATTAGACGGTTGAATTATTGAAATACAATGAGTAGTGAGAGCTACAACACGCGCACACGCACACGCACACACACGCACACGCTCACGCACAGCCCCCACATGCCCCACACACACACACGCGCACCAGCACACGCACACGCACACGCACACGCACACGCACACGCACAGATATGCTTTTTGTTGAAAAATATTTGCAGTTTCTGTACTCTGTCAACTACATGAAAATAATACATAGTTGATTGAGAATAATAGATCGTTATGTCCTGCATTTCTAATCTGTTTCTATAAATTTCAATAATCTTGTCAACAGAGAGCGCAGGACCTTCCTTTTCTCCTGCGGAGGCTGCTGCGAGAACTAATTAATCCTGATAGATCTCTTCCCCTTGTTATAAGGGCTCGTGTCTGGATTTCAGTTAAGTAATTGACACAAGTATGCGATCACTTCTCGTATATTTTGCATTCTCATGCAGATGTTAATGCAGTTTATATGGTTGGAAATAACATTCTGCGAGAACTTATCTCATCTTTAATCTGAAGTATATTGTATACTGTATGTTCGTTAAGAAGTTCTGACCTTTTTGGAAATTTTATTTTCTTAAATATACAGATGATAATGGGTGCTGCGTACCTATTCAGTCCTTTTGACTTCATCCCGGAAGGTGTTTTTTATGCTTTCAAGCTGGTTGAATTTTCTTGTGGGGTGGTTCTAGTAAGTAGCACTATTAATACATAATCTTTGTTTTGAGTGTTCTTGTAGCAATATTTGGTATAGCTGGTCTCCTGGACGATTTCTTCATAGTGCTCATCGTCTTCTTCCACGTTGCTGCCATTTATCGGTCTGTACTCTATCGCCGTCATGGAGGTTCCTGAACTGTGCGGCCATGGAAATTTTTAATCACACGGAAAAAACAGGGACGGAGCTGGATTTTACTTTTTTGTTATTTGGGGTCAAAAAACCGGACATAATTCACCTCATTGAAATATATGATTGTACAAGGAAGCCATCTATATATTTCAGTGTAGTTTCAGTTGTATTTTTTAACTATTTCATGCTGAATTACTGTGATTTACACATGAAATCAGAACATGTACCTACTGATGTCTATAGCATATGCTCCCAAGTGGTTCATTGAGGGTCGAATACAAATCGAGATCCTCTGCGCATCTCGAAGTCTGGAGCTAGCTAGCCCAGGGATCTGTGCCATTCAAAGTAAGGGAGATCTAAACCTTTGGTTTGCATGAGGTGGATCAGTTGGATGGGCTAATCGAGGATGGTAGAATTCAAGATGAGTTGTTTCGATTTTTGGTCCGCCGAATTCGGACATAGACATCCAAAGCGGATCTCGTGAATATTTTGCGTTCACATGCTTTTTAGGGGATGTAGGGTCTAGGGTTTAGGGTAAGCATAACTCGCTGTATTCCAACTGGAAATTACTGTGACAATGAAATTGCTTTATAGGTATAACTATTGATCACATTACCTGATATACCGACACGTTAGGACGAGTAATGATTCTACATTAGACACACAATAAGACGAGTAATGATTGTCCGTTAGACACGTAGAACTGCAAGTGGCTTATTACTGTAATGTTGAAAAAGTGTTGAATTTTTGCATAAAAATATTAGTTTAAATTTCATCGATAATTAATTTAACAAAAAAAGAAGACATAAAACTGATACACCGATACATTAACGGATGGAGATGCTTGTATAACAAGTCCTTATAAATGATTGTCTCGCTGGACCATGTCGAACCAAGTAGGAATGTCGCATCTAAATTCCAAATTTGTGTTGGCACTGGCTTCATCGAATTAAATTCAAATCTTATGTGGATTGAATTTCAATTACTAAGCATATCTCATTTCCGTATAATAATCACCAAGTCACATTTTATATATAATTAAGGACTCGTTTAGTAACCATTTGTTTTAGTCATTTTTAATTTGCATTTTTGTACTTGAGATATAAGGGAAATATATGTTAGAAAGTGGAGATGAAGAAATACTCATAGAATCGGTGTAAAAAAAAAAAAAAAAAAAAAAAAAAAAAGAAGGTAAAACTAAAATAAAATTGTCTATTTTGGAGGACTCACTCTACATCAAAGTTCAACAATCTCAATCATCTTGTATGTCTAGATTCATAGATTATTCTTGCAAAAATTCAATCTAATTCGAAATTATTTGCTTATTTAATTATCACAATGAAATTTCATTGTTTCTTATAGAACAAAGTGTTCGTCAATTTATTTGAACTCAATTAGATATCTCAAATATTTCTAATTTGGCTAATATTTTGCAAGGACAATTTAAGAGGTGCAACTTGAAAAATAGATGATTTAGATTGTTGAAGTTCAAGGTGTGGGCCCCACAACTTCTCACTTTGGTCGTTGAAATTAAAATCGATAGAAATGGTTTTGAAATTGTCCACTGTCAATCATTTTTATCTTTATCTGAAAAAATTTCATTAAATTGAAGAAACCACAAGTTCAAGTGAAGGGGTTGGTTTGACAAAATATTCTCAATTTAACGAATATTTTTCAAGAAATGACTAAAATGATTGACAAAGAAGAATCTCATGAACTACTTTTATATATTGTCAATCACATATACCATTTTGGTTAAAAATCCTTCACTCATATCCAATAGGATCCTCTCAGGATTCTTTTGGTGAAAATCCTATGGATCCGTAAATCGTGTCCATTCATCGTACATTGTGTGATCAATATTTGTCAGGTACTGTTTGTGTTTAATTTTAAATAAAAATATTTAAAATGATTTCTGATTGCACGATATACGATAAACGAATACAGATACGATTCATGGATTTCTGTGATTCTCACAAAAGGATCCGGCGAGCATCCAGATTCCACTCATATCATGTAACAATAATTACTTTTTCGTGATTTTTGGAGGAGGCCCTAGTTTCCAAATGTTGCGCATAAAGCATTTTTGTCTCTGCTCTCTCCATTATGGGCTCCCTCCCTCGCATCAGTCACGTAGATACACTATTACTCATCTCTCTCTCTCTCTCTCTCTCTCTCTCTCTCGTCCTTGCTTATCTCTTCTGCCTCCTCCACCTTCCGCTGTCTGTCTCGCTTGTTTTTCTCGTTTTTATTTGCTTAATTTCCTGGGTTTTACATACACACACATAATTATTTAGTGCCTGGGTAGATGAAAGATTACTGAGTGGTGAGTGGTGAACTTAGTAAGCAAGAAACATGTGGGTAGCAAGGAAGAGAGTGTCAGATATCATCTCTCCAGTCTCCATCCATATCCATGGACCATCACCATATGCATGCACAACACTTGTTCATATATCCCATCACCCAAACAAACACAAAGTAAAGTTATATCATAGCATGCTCTTTCTGTTTGCTTTCTCTTCTGTATAATTTGTTCACCATATTAATCCAGTTTGTTTGATCAAATTCCCACCTGTTGTTAACTTGTCCGTCATCAGATGTGATGAGGCATTGGCTGCCGACACTTGATGCTAATTCCTCCACCACATGATCTACCACTCACTTGGATCTGATCATCATCATCAGGTACTCTAATCTAATCATCTCTCACCTCTCTCTAGGTTAACTCTAAACATTATTTTCGATTCTGTTGGATTAATTCTTTCTTCATTTTTGTAATTTCTCAACTTATGAATGCCTTCTGCTTGATTAATATTACTAGATAAACTAAAAACTACTTTTTAATTATTGAAAAAAGAAAACAAAATTAATCCAAAGCCTAAATAATTTATTTTTATACTGGCAAGAAAATTTAGGAAATACAAAATTAAGCTAATTTTCTGGCTCAAAACATCGTTATTTTAACTTAATAACTTTAATTAATTAGTTGCTACTTGCAAAATATAACAGTATTGCTTTCTTTTAGTTTTAGTAAATTAGTTAAGTCCTAAGTAAGTAATTCGATGAAATTAGAGCATTGTTTCATGAATTTTGGCACAATTGGAGCCTTAGTTTCTAAACTAAAAATCAGTGTGTATTGATATCGGCCTTGTCACAATGTGAAGCAAAAACTCTTTTGCATAATACGTTTAGAACTTTCATACAAAATAAATGGTTTAAAGCGTCAAATAAGGGGCGGAAGTTCTAACGGAATTATCCAAAACGACCATTGCTCCATAGTGTGACAAATGCATGGATAAATCTCAGGAACTTAAGTGATGAGTTATGTCAATCTCAAATTTATTTTGGCTAGAAAGCTTAGTTATTAGTAAGTGCTACACTTACCATCTATTTATACCGTCATTTGTACCATCTCTCTAATACGTGTAAATTCATCAAAACATGTTGGTTTCGTTTCTATTAAAAAGTTAGGACAATGATGATATAAATAAATGATAAAAATAGCATTTTTGTTAATATTATAAATTAAAAAGATAATGCAGTCAGGGACAATGAATTGTGGGCTTTTTCTGCACAGCTGTTTCCTTAAGCTTCTTCGGAACGTGTTCAAAGTCCAAAGAATGGCATCGGCATGGGGTAGTGGTGGTGGTCCCCAAATTTAAAGCTCCGTCGTCTCTAATTGACCATTCTACCCCTACTACAACCTATTACTACATTCCAATGGCATTGTACTTGCTGCTGCCGACTGTGGTCTTCCTCTGTTTGCTTTTCCCGCCATGCATGCCTCTAACGGTCGGAACTGAAACGGAAGCTGAAGCCCTCCTTGAGTTGAAGAGGCAGCTCAAAGACCCTCTGAATGTTCTCGATTCCTGGAAAGAGACCGCAGATGGGTCGCCCTGCAACTTCTTCGGAGTCGCCTGTGATCGGATTAGCGGGAAAGTGATTGGAATTTCTCTTGATAACAAGTCCCTCTCAGGTGAGATTTCGCCCGCCATTGGTGTTCTTGACAGCCTCGCCACACTTTCGCTGCCTTGCAACAACATTACAGGAAAGCTTCCTGCCCAAGTCACTCGTTGTGCCAATCTCAAAACTTTGAATCTCACTGGCAACAAAATGGTGGGAGCAATCCCGGATCTTTCTGCCCTCCCAAAATTGGAGATTCTTGATCTTTCTACAAACTCCTTCTCCGCCGCATTCCCATCATGGGTGGGGAATCTGTCTGCGTTGAATTCTCTCGGGCTCGGGGAAAATGAATTTGATGAAGGTGAAATCCCTGAGGGGCTTGGAAACTTGACCAACTTGACTTGGCTCCATCTGGGGAATTCCCAGTTCAGAGGAGAGATTCCGGAATCTGTTTACAAAATGAAGGCATTGGAGACGTTGGATATGTCGAAGAACAAGCTCTCTGGGAAGCTCTCCAACTCGATTTCCCAGCTACAAAAACTCAATAAGATTGAGCTTTTTCGAAACAATTTGACCGGGGAAATCCCACCAGGGCTCGCTAATCTCACCCTCCTAAGGGAATTTGATTTCTCATCAAACAAGTTTTATGGGAAGTTGCCTTCGGAGATGGGAAATCTCAAGAACTTGGTGGTTTTTCAGTTATTCGGGAACAATTTCTCCGGAGAATTCCCTGCTGGGTTCGGCGATATGGAACACCTTGTTGCAATCTCAATTTATGAAAACAGATTTTCCGGGGAATTTCCAACCAATTTTGGCAGATTCTCACCTTTGGAAAGCATTGACATATCCGAGAATCAGTTTTCGGGTGGTTTCCCAAGGTTTCTTTGTGAAAAGGGCAGGTTACAATTCTTGCTTGCTTTGGGCAACAATTTTTCTGGGGAGCTGCCAGACTCTTACGTTCGATGTAAATCTCTAGAGAGGCTGAGAGTCAATCAGAACAATTTGACTGGGAAGATTCCAGCTGAGTTTTGGTCACTTCCCTACGCGACAATGATTGACTTGAGTGATAACGACTTCAGCGGAGAGATCTCCCCCAGCATTGGGTTTTCTACCAGCTTGAATCAGTTGAAATTGCAGAACAATGGTTTCTCTGGTAATCTTCCGCAACTTGGGAACCTATCAAACTTGGAGAGGCTCTATCTGAGTGGTAATAAATTTTCCGGTGAAATACCTTCCGAAATTGGTGCTCTAAAGCGGCTGTCATCTTTGCATCTTGAACACAATTCTTTGACAGGATCCGTACCAACAGAATTGGGATACTGTGATAAGTTGGTGGACGTGAATCTTGCTTCGAATTCTTTAACTGGTAATATCCCACGTACGTTATCACTAATAAGCTCTTTGAACTCTCTAAATCTCTCGCAAAATAACCTCACGGGTTTAATTCCCGAAACTTTGGTGAAACTGAAGCTAAGTTCTATAGATTTGTCGGGGAATCAGTTATCCGGAAGAGTACCATCTGATCTTCTGACCATGGGAGGAGACAAAGCCTTTGATGGAAACAAGGGACTCTGCATTGATCAATATTCCAGAACACGTACAAATTCTGGGATGAACATGTGTACTGAAAAGCTGAATCAAAAAAAGGTGCTTGAAAATAAACTGGTTTTGTTCTCGATTATAGCATTGGCGTTGGTTGCTGTTTTTGCTGGATTACTGCTGGTCAGTTATAAGAACTTCAAGCTTGGGGAGGCAGTTGACAGAGAAAATAATTTGGATGCAGGGAAGGAGAAAGATCTGAAATGGAAACTTGCGTCTTTCCACCAGTTGGAAATAGATGCAGATGATATATGCGATTTGAAAGAAGAAAATTTGATTGGAAGTGGCAGTACAGGGAAAGTTTACCGTGTAGATTTGAAGAAAGGTCGTGGCACGGTAGCTGTCAAACAACTCTGGAAAGGAGGTGGCATGAAGCTTTTGACCGCAGAGATGGACATTTTGGGGAAGATCAGGCATAGAAATATACTGAAGCTATACGCTTGTTCAGCGATGGGCGGATCTAGTGTTCTCGTGTTTGAGTACATGGCAAATGGTAATTTATTTCAAGCGCTTCACAGAGATATTAAAAGCGGGGAGCCCAAATTGGATTGGTGCCAGAGGTATAAGATTGTTTTGGGAGCAGCTAGGGGCATTGCTTATCTGCATCATGATTGTTCACCAGCTATAATTCATAGAGATATTAAATCCACTAACATTCTGCTCGACGACGATTATGAGGCAAAAGTTGCTGATTTTGGGGTTGCAAAGATTGCAGAAAGCTCTCAGAAGGGTTGTGATTACAGCTCCTTCGCCGGCACACATGGCTATATTGCTCCTGGTGAGTTTCAAATCTACGAAACCACATACATTTATCCTTCCATTGTTATGATATATAATTATACTTCGTATCTTATAGAATGTATCGGAAACCTGTTAGTCACGTCACATATGTTAGCGTTGGTTTCTTGCTTCAACTACGCGTTAAGCAATTGCTCGGTGACAAATTCTACAACTCTAGAATTTTGATCTGCTCACCAGATTTGATGCTGCTTTAATTATTATTATTTTTTTTTTTGGCCGGTTTAATTCACTTGGGATTGTATCCAAAATCTTCACAACCTGCATGTGTTCAAACTTTTTGAACTAATTTCCTGCAGAGCTGGCATATACTGCTAAAGTGAACGAAAAGTGCGATGTGTATAGTTTCGGTGTGGTGCTGCTCGAGCTAGTAACTGGCAGGAGACCAGTTGAAGAGGATTACGGTGAAGGCAAGGATATTGTTTACTGGGTTTCAAAGCATCTGAGTGACCGTGAAGCGGTTGTTAAGATTCTAGATGATAAAGTGGCACATGAATGTGTCGAGGACGACATGATCAAGGTCTTGAAGGTTGCTGTTCTCTGCACTACCAAGCTACCGTCCTTGCGCCCGACAATGCGGGATGTTATAAAGATGCTTACGGCTGCTGATCCTTGCACTTTCAGGTCCGGAAACAACACCTGTAACGACGAAAATGTCAAGGATTTCTCACCCAGTACTGATGAATTGTCTCTTTTAGCAGTAGCTGGCTAATTGCGAAGTTCAAAAGGTAGATACGTAGTGTTAATTTCTTCGTTTTATAATGCTTGTCATGTAAGTAGAGAATTTAAAATCATATATATGCTTAGTAAATGTACCGTTATGTTTACGGGTAATGCTAGTGAGACCAATTTTGTAAACTAAATTTTGTAAATCATTTGACGTGGTTGTTGATGATTGCATTACTCCTTAAGTGTTGATTAACGTACTTATTTCTTATTTGTGACACATCATATAGTTTACAAATTTGGTCTATCTAACATTACTTTAATAGTGTTCTGCCTTGCATCATCAAAGATGGTGGTGGTGGTGTGTGTGTCATTTTACCTTGTTCAATAAAAAAAGTTAAGATTTCAACATGAAATTAACTCGTAATATGAGTAATTTGGTTTCATATAAGAACGTGCAAGGTTCTTTATTTATTGAATGTAAGATTTATACTTTCAACACGTAGAACATGTAACAACCCATTTTAAAAAATTACATGCAAAATTACGAAAATACCCCTGTGTTGGGTTTGTAACCTGGCACATTGTTTTTCTTTCCCCTGCTCCCGTGACAACTTTCTCTCCTTTTCATTTTCTACAAACCTCACTTTCTCTAACTCTCAAATTCTCTTATTCTCTCTCTAAGCTCTGAGAGCTTCACCCTTGCTCTCACCTCAATCAATCCTTTCACAAATCAAACCCCAAAATCACATATTAGACATCACTGAGACTCAAGGAACACGATTTTGGTCTTGCATGTTACATCGGAGCATCGTAGGGTGATCCACCATTAAAGCCGAGAGCCTCGAGCTCTATCCTCAAATACTAGGTGAGATTTCTCGTTTAACCTTTATATTCAGGGGTTATATCTTGTCTGGTGATGATTTGGGGTTGAGTTTGGGACTATCTATTCATGCATGTTTGTTTTCTTCGAATTCCCAGATTTTCCGGTGAAACTTGGCTTGCAAGCCAATTTATGGCCAACTCCGACCATGGTCAACCCTTAAATTGGTAAACTCTAGTTCTCTTATTCCTTAGCTTCACTTTGGTTTAAAAATCATTGGAAATGGTGGAGATTTGACCCCAAATCAGAGCCTGGGAAATTTCCTAGCCAAAATCCCCAAAAATCTTGGTTTTCTTCTTCGATGGGTCTGGTGACCCACGAGCTAATTCGGGTCTATTCGACACGCAACCCAAACTAGGCCCAAAACCAACCTGTCATATAGCCCAATCTAGTAACCCATTAACTCAGGTCCAATCCGCTAATCTTAGCCCAAACCCAATCCTTTAAACTTGGCCCAAAGCCTTGACCCAATAACCTTAACCCGATCCAATTTATTAGATATGTTTTCGAGATATGTTTTCGGTGATTATCTAGTGGGTTATCATACGATATATACACACATCACGGGTATTTAGTGTATGGCCATAGGACACAGTTGAGGATACTTATGTTAGACCCCCAGCTTCATTGGCAAAATCAGTGTCGGTGTGTTATGCTATATATATAGATATGTTTCTTCTTTGGCGTAACCCAGAGTCGTACGGCTTCACCTTCGTGTGATCGGGCCTGCCATGTTTCTTCACTGGCGTAACCTAGTGTCGTATAGCTTCACCTTCGAGTGATGGACAGGTTATGCCTTCGGGCAACTATGATACCCCTAGTATTTTATCATTGATTTGAGTTATAAGATTTTTGGGTTTTGCCTTCGGGCGCTTTGATATCATTTTTAGAGATGATTTTACGGCTGTGAACATTTCCTACATGCTAAAGTTTTAGAAAAACCTGTATGTAGTATTATATGTGTTCTCAAAACAAGGGGTTATTATGTTAAGAAAGAATTTGGGTTTTTGAGTATTATTAGTATTAGTATCAATTATGGTCCACTCACCTTTTGTTTTTGCGCCCCCTCAGGACATAGTGACGAGGAATACGACCCGAGCATCGAGGCATTTCCCTACCAGTGACTTTGTGACCTTCCATTTGTGTATGATTTCCTTATGTTAATTGTAATTTGATTTCTTATCTTCACTCGTACTTCCGTGTTGTAGTGTGCTCTGGACATATTTGTGCATCTTTTGTATCGGATTTGTGATCGTTGGACCTTCCGTTGCACTCATTTTTAATTCGGAATCTTATTATGGTCTCCTAGCATTTCTATATTCAGTATCACCGTTATTTGTTATATGACTTTTGAATTATAGGTTCTCTTATATTCTTGCATATTCATATATTTTTGGTTTTCGTCACTCTCGAGTGTCGGCTAGCACGTGTCATCCATGTATCATTAAGATAATGGGGTTGAGGCGTGTCAAAACACCTATCAAACTTTAGAAGTGAAACACATGTGACTATTGGGCTTCACAAATAGGCAGGTTTACTTTTGTGTGACGCACAACGCTCACACGTGCTCCACGTCACATAATTTGTGTTGTCCACGTGTAAAGTTTGAGAATTCGTCACACGTGAGTGTGCGTGTTAAGAGTATGATTTCTACATTGAAAGAAGAAGGGACCTAAAAGCATCTCCAATAGACTTTTCAAATTTGATTATTTTATTTTTCTTTATTCATCATTATATTCATAAAATATATATATATATATATATATATATATATATTTTTTTTTTTTTTTTTGGAAACTCATAAAATTTTGTCTTCTCCCAACTCGCTATGTAACACAATATTTGATTTTGTAATAATAAAAAACTTAAGTTGAAGAGTGAGAAAGATGTCTGTAAAATTGTAGAGAGGGAATGAACTACCAAGTTTGACATTTACTTTCGAAGAGGTTGCTGGAGCTTGTTTTGTTGACGTGATTTTACACATAGTTGAAAAACAAAATTATAGAGTTTGCTGGAGCTTAATTTCCTGGGTTTGACATCTACATACATACATACATACACACACACATATAATTATTTAGTGCCTAGGTAGCTGAAAGATTACTGAGAGGTGAGTGGTGAACTTAGTAAGCAAGAAACATGTGGGTAGTAAGGAAATGTCAGATATCATCTCTCCAGTCTCCATCCATATCCATGGACCATCACCATATGCATGCACAACACTTGTTCATATATCCCATCACCCAACCAAACAAACAAACAAACACAAAGTAGAGTTATATCATAGCATGCTCTTTCTGTTTCTCTTCTGTATAATTTGTTCACCAAATTAATTCAGTTTGTTTGATCCAATTCCCACCTGTTGTTAACTGGTTCTTCATCAGATGTGATGAGGCATTGGCTGCCGACACTTGATGCTAATTCCTCCGCCACATGATCTAGCACTCACTTCGATCTGATCATCATCATCAGGTACTCTAATCTAATCATCTCTCACCTCTCTCTAGGTTAACTCTAAATATTATTTTCGATTCTGTTGGATTAATTCTTTCTTCATTTTTGTAATTTCTCAATTTATGAATGCCTTCTGCTTGATTAATTTTACTAGATAAACTAAAAACTACTTTTTGATTATTGAAAAAAAGAAAACAAAACTAATCCAAAGCCTAAATAATTTATTTTTATACCGGCAAGAAAATGTAGGAAATCCAAAATTAAGCTATTTTTCTGGCTCAAAACATCAAGTTTATTTTAACTTAATAACTTTAATTAATTAGTTGCTACTTGCAAAATATAACACTATGCTTTCTTTTAGTTTTAATAAAATGATACTTTGGATGAGGTCCTTAATCACTAGTATACATTGATTGAAATCCTATTAGTTTTTTAGATTTTGATCAAAGTCCTTTGATTTTGTACACAACAACATATTAGCATTAATCAATTTCCATGTCAATTATTTTATATTTTAAATTAAACATTATATTAAATATTGTAATATAGACATCCTTTAAAGCATTTTTTTTGTCCGAACATTTAAAGCAATTAAATAAAATAAATTACCACATTTATGGGATATAAAATCCCATAAGATTTGAACTTTAACGTTTATGGGATTAAACAACAAACTCCACCATTAGAAAATAATTGTTTTTTTATTGAATGTCATGATAAAAGATAAATGTTCTTATAAGAATGGGATTAAACAACAAACTCCACCATTAGAAAAGAATTATTATTTTTATTGAATGTCATGATAAAAGATAAATGTTCCTATAAGAATGTACCCATGTACAATTATAGTAATTCACAAGAATGTATCCATATACAATTTCAACATTAAAACCCATGTGACAAAAACAAGAAAACCAATGTACCCATATAAATTCTTAATGTAAAAAATGATTAAAGAATAGAAAAATGAAAGCAAACCATAATACCAAATTAGTTAAGGGTACATACTATATAAATCTTATAGGAAAAAGTTACATGTATGCGTACAAAAAAATTTAGAAGAAAAAAGCTACAATGGTAGTATAGAAAAAAAGTTGGGTACATGGATTATGCAACAAGAGAGAGAATGTACCCAATGAAATTAAAATTGCATTTAGAGCAATACAGAGCAATATAATGTTCATTTGTTACAATTTTGCAATATGATGGTCATGGAGAAAAAATAAGTTTGAAATTTTTTTGGTAAATTTTAAATTTGAAGATACATATTTAATATAATAATGTTGAATTTGAATATAAGCATAAATCTGAGTGAGAGAATTTTGGGATTTTCAATTATAAACATGATAATGTGGGAGAATTTATAAATTAAAATTTGGTGAGCATGGGCGCAGTTACAAGCCGAGCAAGGCGCAGCAGCAACGGCAGGGCCACCGGTGTTAGAGAACTTTGGTGAGCATGGGCGCCAATGGGGCTTCTTTGGAGGAATTTCCACTGCAACTACTACTCGAAGCCACCTTCAATTTCTTTGAAGAACACAAAATCGGAACACGCAGCTACGGCTCTGTCTACTACGCCACATTAGATGACGGTCGTCAAGTTGCCATCAAGCGTGCTGAGACATCAGTCTCTTCCTCATATGTTGGTGGCTGCACAAAGCGCCAGCAAGACCATGCTTTTGTAAACGAGCTTGAGTCCCTTTCACGTCTCAACCACGAGAACTTGGTTCGATTACTTGGATTCTTCGAAGACGCAAAAGAGCGAATACTCGTGTATGAACACATGAACAATGGCTCCCTCCATGACCATCTCCACAAGCTCCCACATTCGCCCTTGCTCTCATGGGCCAAGCGCATCAAAGTGGCTCTTGACGCAGCCCGAGGGATTGAGTACCTGCACGAGCAAGCAGTCCCGCCAATCATACACCGCTACATTAAGTCAACCAACATACTACTGCATGACACATTGCGGGTCAAGGTATCCGTTTTCGGCCTATCTTTAATGGGGCCGGAGGATGAAGAGTTGGACCTTTCGCTTGTTGCAGCTGGCACATTTGGGTACATCGACCCAGAGTACTACATAAAGGGATACCACATAGTCAATAGCTTTTACAACTGTAATTTTTGGTTATAATAGTCTTGTAACTAATCTCTGTGTTAAGAGATTAAATTAAGTATAATTAGTTACTAAGCCTAATTAGACAAATGTATATAAACTGAGTTGTATTCCTTTCTCATCAAGAAAGAAATAATAAAAGATCTTCTTTTCTTATATGGTATCAGAGCCTTTTCTGCTTCACCACCTCTCGATCCCTTGATCTCTGTTCTTTGGCCACCGCCACCGCCACCGCCTCCGCCACCGTCTCTTGATCGTCTTCGTTATTTGATCTTCGGCCATGGCGTCTTCAACTTCCTCTCTTGGACAGCTTGAATTTGTTCCTTCTCATCCTGCAAATTCTTTCCCCAATTTTGCACCGATGAACCCTAATTCTTCTAATTCTTCTTCAATCTCGTCAATTTCTTCCATAACTGTTCAGAATATTAGCTGCATGGTTCCTATAAAGCTCAAGCGTGATAATTACCTCGTCTGGAAAGCTCTATTTGCTTCGATTTTTCGACGATACAAACTGACCGGCATCGTTGATGGCTCTGAAGTTTGTCCGCCATCTTATGTTCTTGATGCATCTGGTCACAATATTCTGAATCCTGCTTTCGAGATTTGGTATGAAAAAGATCAGAATATCTTGATTTGTTTGAATTCTACGTTTTCTGAGGATATAGTTCCATTCACTATTGGTATCACATCGGCTCGAGATCTATGGTTGAATCTTGAGCATTGATTTGGTGGAGTCTCTGCTGCTCACATTCATCAACTTCGTTCTTGTCTTCACTCCTTGCATAAAGGCGATCTCTCTATCTCTGATTATTTGCAGAAAATTAAAGGCCTTGCTAATTCGTTAATGGCTGCTGGAGCTCCTGTCAGTGATCATGATTTGATTGATGTTACTCTCAATGGACTGCCTGATGAGTATGAGTCTTTCATCGACTCAATCATGCTCCGTCTTTCGACCACAACATTAGATGAACTTCATGGATTGCTGATCAACAAGGAGGTTTTTATGCTTCGCAAGGAAAAAGGTGTAAATTCTTCTGCTTCTGAGCCTTTTCAGGCTTTTGCTGCGTAGTCTAAACCTCCACTTCTTCCTACACCACAGTTCTACAATTTTCCTCAAGCCTATGCGGCTCATCAGTCATTCTCCAATCCTTCACCAAAGTTTTCAAACAACAATCGTGGTCGCGGTCTTTTTCAACGCCGTGGTAATGCTCATAAGAATTTCAACAATTTTCGTGGTCACTTTTCCAATTCTGGGGGTTCTCATGGCAATTACAGGAATAATAACAACTTTGGCCATCGCTAAAATCTTGGTGTTAGTCGCAATAGTTTTGGTGGCAGAACTCCTTGTCAAATTTGCAACTCTTTTGATCACGAAGCTCTGGATTGTTATGAGAGAATGAACCCTGCTTTTACTGGCAGAATTCCTCCTGCAAAGTTAGCTGCTATGTGTGCTCACACCAGTTCTAAACAATCTCCAACTACTTGGTTAATGGACTCGGGTGCCACCTCTGATATCACTAATGACATTTTTGCTATCCAATCTCCACATCCGTACTCTGGCGAAGACAAGGTGTATATTGGTGATGGACAAGGTATGGCTATCCATCACACTGGTAATTCTACAGTCTCAACACCACTTGCTAATTTCAGATTGAGTAACATTCTTCATGTTCCACTGATGAAATTTAATTTGCTCTCTGCTTATCAATTCTTGAAAGATAACCATTGTTCCTTGACCCTTGATTCTGATGGTTCTGAAATCAAGGATTGTTCTTCGGGGATGACACTTTTTCCCGGTCCAGTTGAAGACGGATTCTATCCTTTTCATGGTCTCTTTACTGTTCCTGCTCCTCATTCTGCGTTCTTCAGTACCAAAGAATCGTTGCAAACATGGCATAAAAGACTTGGTCATCCATCTTCTGCTATGTTTCGAAGAATATTAAATAAGCATAATCTTGCTCACAGTGGTGACAAACTTGTATCTTTCTTTTGCATTGATTGTGCTATAGGCAAGAATCACAAGTTGTCTTTTTCTTCTAGTACAAGTTCCGTTTCTACTAGTTTAGAATTGCTTCATTGTGATGTTTAGGGTCCATCTCCCATTCCTCCTGTTAGTGGCTACAAGTTCTACTTGTTAATTGTGGATGAGTTTATAAAATATACCTGGATGTTTCCCATGAAATATAAATCTGAGGTGTTCTTTCTTTTTGTCTCCTTTAAAGCTTATGTAGAAAATATGACTGGCAATAAAATCAAAGTCTTGAGATCAGATTCAGGGGGTGAATTTACCAGCTCGCAGTTCAATTCTTTTCTATCCTGCAATGGTATTTTTCATCAATATAGCTGCCCTCACACACCAGAACAAAATGGATGTGTAGAACGAAAGCGCAGGCATCTCACTGAGATTGCAAGGACTCTTTTGGCTTTTTCTCGAGTTCCCCATCAGTTCTGGGTTGAAGCTTTTACAACTGCCCTGTATCTCATCAATCGATTACCAATTTCTATCTCCTTGGGAACTTCTATTTCGTAAGTCTCCAGATTATTCAAGATTGAAGGTCTTTGGCTGCAGCTGCTATCCTTAGCTTAAATGGTACACTTCTTCTAAACTGGATGGCAAAAGCACCCATTGTGTTTTTCTTGGTTACAGTCCTCAGCTTAAGGGATATCGGTGCTTGGATATTCAAACTCAGCGCCTTTATATTTCAAGACATGTTCTGTTTAATGAAGGGCACTTCCCTTTTCATGATGCACAGAATCTTTTGCATTCTTCAAAGTCACAAGGCTCGAATTCTTCTTCTTCAACCTTCATTCTTCCATTTCCCATTTCTTCACATGCTCCAGCACCCTCTACAGCGTCACCAGTCCCACCTTCATCACCTGTTTCATCTCTGCCGTCTTCTTCTCCACCTTCTCCTCCCCTTCCATCTTTACATTTGTCCTCCAGTTCTTTCTTTCCAACTCCGTCAAATATTCCCCCCAACTCTCATCCTATGATTACCCGATCCAAAGCCGGTATTTTTAAACCTAAAGCGCTCTCTGCAACCAAACATCCAATTGCTATGGATAACTTTGTGCCTACTACTTATCTGCAAGCATCCAAACATGCTCACTGGAATCAAGCTATGTTAGAAGAATTTCAAGCTCTTCAAAGCACAGGTACTTGGACTCTTGTCCCCTCTTCTCCTCATCAAAACATTTTTGGTTGTAAACGGGTTTTTCGCATTAAGCGCAAACCCGATGGCACAGTTGATCGATACAAGGCCCGTCTTGTAGCCAAAGGGTTTCACCAACTAAAGGGTATTGACTTCAAAGAAACCTTTAGTCATGTTGCTAAACCAGTGACTATTCACATTTTACTGACTCTTGCTGTTCAGAATGATTAGTTCCTAAATCAGCTTGATATTAGCAATGCGTTTCTGCATGGATCACTAAAAGAGGAGGTGTTTATGCAACAACCTCCTGGTTTTGTTGATGCTTCTCAACCTTCCTCTATATGCAAGCTCAATCGGTCTCTTTATGGCTTAGAACAGACCCCTCGAGCCTGGTATGACAAACTGGGTCATGCACTTCTCTTCCTGGTTTTGCAAATTCTAAATCAGATTGTTCGTTGTTTGTGCATACCTCTCCTCATCTTGTGATTGTATTAGTATATGTGGATGATATCATTGTCACTGGACCAAATGCTTCTTCCTGTCAAGCATTCATTCACAAGCTCAGTTCTATGTTTCCTGTTAAAGATCTCGGGCCTCTCCACTATTTTCTTGGCCTTAAAGTTCATCGCTCATCTGAAGGCATTTTCTTGTCCCAAGGCAAATATGATATGGATCTCCTTCTTAAAACTAAAATGGAAGGTTGTAAACCTTGTGCGACTCCACTTGGCACTGCTAAATTAGATCATCTCGGCAATCTGTTGTCTGATCCCAATGAGTATAAGTCCATAGTTGGTGCTCTCCAATACCTCACTTGGACACGGCCAAATCTTTCTTTTGCCGTTAATCAAGTGTGTCAATTTCTTCATTGCCCCCGAGATAATCATTTCTAAGCAGTCAAACGTATTCTACGGTTTCTCAAAGGCTCTGTCGATCAAGGTATCTGGTTTAAAAAAGGTTCTCTACACCTTACAGCCTTCTCGGATGCTGATTGGGCTGGCTATGTTTTTGATCGAAGATCAACATCTGGTTATTGTGTTTACTTGGGTTCAAATCTCATTAGTTGGAGTGCTAAAAAGCAGCCATCGGTTGCACGATCTTCAACTGAGGCTGAATATTGATTTCTTGCTCTTACTGCTGCCGAAATCACATGGATTTGTAAAATTTTTAAAGATCTTACTTTTCCACTCTCTCACACTCCTACCTTATGGTGTGATAATGTGTCTGCCATTTCTTTGGCTTCCAATCCCGTGTTTCATGCTCGTACGAAACACATTGAGATTGATTATCACTATATCAGGGAGCTTGTTCTTGCAGATCTCATCAGAATTTTGTATGTAAATACTGAGCATCAGATTGCTGATATTCATACAAAGTCTCTGTCCAAGTCACGGTTTCACTATCTCCGGTCCAAGCTTTCTCTAGGTGCTCCACCGATTAGCTTGAGGGGGTGTAAAGGGATACCACATAGTTAATAGCTTTTACAACTTTAATTTTTGGTTATAATAGTCTTGTAACTAATCTATGTGTTAAGAGATTAAATTAAGTATAATTAGTTACTAAGCCTAATTAGACAAATGTATATAAACTAAGTTGTATTCCTTTCTCATTAAGAAAGAAATAATAAAAGATCTTCTTTTCTTATACTACAGGCTTCAACACCTAACGACCAAGAGTGACATCTATATCTTCGGAGTGGTGTTGCTTGAATTGTTATCTGGTTACAACGCAATTCACAAAAATGAGAACGGGATGCCAAGAAACCTTGTCGTTTTTGCCGTGCCGTACATTGTGAGCGACGGGATACACCGGATTTTGGATCCAAGAATGGAAGCTCCAACGCCGTTTGAAATAGAGGCAGTGGCATATGTTGGCTACTTGGCAGCGGACTGTGTAATTTTACAAGGTTGTGACAGGCCATCCATGACTTACATTGTAAGTAACTTGAAAACGGCCTCGGCTTATCTTTTGTAACGCCCTTCTCGCTCTCGTTCCAGTTCCACGACTGAATCTACGTGACGATGTAATGGTGCGACGGCATCGTCAATTGTTGTTGAGCAAAAACCATTCATTTTCTTTTCATTTTTCCAATTTTATGCATATATTGGACTTTTTTGTTTCCTTAATTTTTTTGGCGTTTGCTGGTTAGTCAAGGCAAACTGTATATATATACAAATTGCAACCACTGGATTTCAAGCCATGACCCCTTCTTTTCTTCAACTTGGTCTTTGTTTCATCCAAATGGTTTAGCTTTGAATGTTATTT
This sequence comes from Pyrus communis, assembly GCF_041283825.1. Lineage (NCBI taxonomy): Eukaryota > Viridiplantae > Streptophyta > Magnoliopsida > Rosales > Rosaceae > Pyrus > Pyrus communis. The sequence goes on from NC_142572.1 coordinate 2,296,777, forward strand.
TTTTCTTCAAGAACAAGGTCAACTTGGAGGAAAAGTATACAAATACATTGTCTGCAGCTAATATATTTAGTATAAATGGAAAAGAAATACCTAATCAATTAAAACTGAAAAGGAAGCGAAAGTATAATAAATACTTAATATAATGCTCACAAAAATAAACAACGTCATGCTGTCTACACACTATTTGTTACCTCTCACACACTCCTTTCGGCAATCAGATTGAATGGATTGGAGAAGATAACAAGGAATGTGTGGGAAATAAAAACGAGTATGTGGAAGATAAAAATAAGTGTGTGGATAGCACCATCCAAACAAATAAAGCTACCAATCTCTTCAATCTTCATTACTTGAACAAAACAAAGCCCTAAACCCTTCTTATCTTCATATCCTTGAGCGATGCAACTAGGTTGTACATGAGACGTTTAATTAACGTGTACCAAAAGAAAAATGTAGTTGCAGATGACCTTACTAATCAGAGCTATATTGTTATAATACGGATTATTGTGTATCAATATAATTTATTTGACGATATGTTACGTCCCTAGGACTCTCCTTGTTTGTTATAGTTTTTGGGCTAGTTTTGAGGTTGTGCACCCCCGTATGTTACCAAAAAATCGTACCAAACTACGATTCTTGAAAGTTTTAATGTAATTTACCTAATTATGATTGACCCACTCTTTCTAGGAAATTTAAAATAAAATAAAACGCGACCGTTGTATGGAAAAAAAACAAAGAACAATATTTCTCCATACTGCTCCAATTTTGATTCACGATATCCTTGAAAATAACAGTGGTCCAGAGTGTAATTTACTTATTTTCATTTTTTGGGCCGACCTTTCCACAGGACATGTAGAAGTTGTGTTTTCCTTTGCAGGACATTGCAAGCATATCCCTACAACCAAATTGTGCACAAATTACTGACTTGGAACTATATAAACTTGTAAGAATAGGAGCACTACACCTTCTATGCCGCCAGAGATTCCGAAGTCGCCTTTCTTTTCTCAACAAGTCTCGTCAGCGCACTGTCGATTTCGGCAAACACATCCTCCTTGGTAACACTTCCATTAATCTGAAGCAAACAGAAGTACGCTCCAAGTTATATAACACAGTGAATGTCGATAATCCGCAATCAAATGAATACATTATTTTCATCATACATTATGCAATCTCGTCCCAACGGTTGCCAGCAGAAATTAAAATACAAAAGGCAAATTACACCAATAGCACCTGTATTTTAGGTCTAGCTGCAAATTTCAACCCGGACAGAGAGAATTGAGTGACCCACCTCAGTTTTAAATTTTATTGCAATGGGCAACCCTCAACTAACTTTATGTTATAAATAGGCAAAAGTTAGAGAGATAATCATTGCTAGGGACAGGAGCGAAGCGGGGTGCAAAATATCACACTGTTTAGTTTCGTAATATAACATAAAAGGATTGCATGTAAAAAGAGGAAGGAAGTGATACTGATATTATTGCTTTCACTTTTTCTCTTTGCTGTGTATTGTGATCACACACTAAGTGCTCTTTATATAGAGCCACATCAGCGAAGGTTTACAAAAAATGAAATGAATGTCTTTTGAAAAACCTCACATATCAATAACACAACTATTCTCAAGTCTTCCTCACTATTAACTAAAGCATGTGGGCATACATTTCCACAATTTTTACAACACTCCTCCTTGGATACCCACATATCAACATCAGTTACCTCGTTAAAACCTTGCTCAGAAAAACCAAGTGGGGAAAAAAAAAACGTAGCTAAGGAAAAAGAGTACAACTTTGCTTGGATTGTTGATATAGTGTTAAATATGCTTATGTTGTCTCGTTAAAACCTCGATAGGAAAAATCCAGTGGAAAAAATCATAGTCGAAGGAAAAAGAGTACAACATGCATGTATCATGGATGCTCCTCCTGATATGTATCTCCCCTTGATTCTGCGTTCTTCAAATTTAACTGATTGGTTAGTCAATGTAATTTGATACCATGCACTATCTTCTAAAACGTGCACTTTGGTAGAGATTTGGTAAATAGATCTGCCAGATTTTCATTGGAACGGATTTGTCTGACTTCAATAACTTAAGCTTTCTGAAGCTCATGTGCACTGAAAAACTTTGGAGATATGTATTTAGTCTTATCGCCCTTGATGAATCCTTCCTTCATTTGGGCAACACATGCTGCATTATCTTCATGAATGACAGTTGAAGTGTCTGTCTTTGAAGGTAGACCACATGAATTCCGGGTATGATGGATCATTGATCTTAACCAAGAACATTCACGACTTGCTTCATGTAAAGCAAGTATTTCTGAGTGATTGAAAGATGTAGCAACTAATGTTTGCTTTGTTGAGCACCATAAGATTGATGTATCACCATTAGTGAACACATATCCAGTTTGTGAGCGGGCTTTATGCGAATCAGAGAGAAAACAGGATATGGTCATTTGTGGATTTTTCTGAGTAGATTAGACCCATGTATGTTGTCCCATGAAGGTATTGTAAAACATCTTTGACTCCCTTCCAATGACGAATTGTTAGAGTAGAGCAATACCTTGCTAACAAGTTGATTGAAAAAGCTATATCTGATCTAATACATTGTGCTAAATACAATAAAGCACTTATTGCACTTAGATATGGTACTTCTAGACCAAGGACCATTGCATCATCTTCTTCTAGACGGAATGAATATTTCTTAATGTCCAGAGAATGAACGACTATTGGCGTGCTGAGTGGATAAGCCTTGTCCATGCCAAATCGCTTCAGGATTTTTTTAATGTAACCTGATTGATGGACCAAAATTTCATTAGCACAATGCTCGATCTGCAGGCCGAGACAATATTTTGTTTTTCCAAGGTCTTTCATTTCAAATTCACTTTTTAGATATTCAGCAATTTTATTAAGCTCTTCAAGGGTTCCAACTAAGTTCATATCATCGACATGTACTGCCATTATAGTAAATCCAGAATTTGATTTCTTAATGAACACACAAGGGCAAATGACATTGTTGGTATATCTTTCTTTGATCAAATACTCAATGAGATGATTATACCACATTCGTACAGATTGTTTCAGCTCATATAATGATCGCCTTAATTTGATTGAGAGCATACCTCGTGGTTTGTTAGTCGTTTTAGGCAACTTAAGTCCTTCTGGGACCTTCATATATGTGTCAATTGTACCGCACCACTCTCATTGAAACAATATAGCATAGGATGGGCGATTATACCGCACCACTCAAGCAGTAGGAAAATTTAAATACGCAGAGCGGGGTGGGCGATTATACCACACCACCTAAAATTGCAGTAACATTAAATCTGCAGTTCAAGATGGGCGATTGTATCACACCATCTTTGATTGCAGCAAAATTAACATAAATAAACACTAGGTTAGCAATCAGGAGCTACACCAAACAAGAAATCAAAAATATAAGTAATTGTAATTTTGAGAACTAAGAGCAGGCACGGTGCTAGCAGATCTTGTCGAGGGTACATCAAGCAAGTGAGGTAGAGGAGGAAGAAGAATAGTAAAATCCTTGGAGGAAGCATTTTTCGACGAAGGGAGATGAGAACTGGTTAAGGTTATAGAGTCGTGTTGATAACGTGTTATAAATAGGCAGAAGTTAGAGAGATAACCTTTGCTAGGGACAAGAGCGAAACGGGTGCAAAATATCACACTGTTTAGTTTCGTAACTATAACACAAAAGGATTGCAAGTAAAAAGAGGAAGGGAGAGATAATGATATTATTGCTTTCACTTCTTTTCTTTGATGTGTATTGTTATCACACATGGAGTGCTCTTTATATAGAGCCACATCCGTGAAGGTTTACAAAAAATGAAATGATTGTCCTTTGAAAAACCTCACATATCAACAACATAGCTCTTCTCAAGTCTTCCTCACTATTAGCTAAAGCATATAGGTATACATTTTCACAATTTTTACAACACTTTATTCTTCTTTTCTTCCAAAGAATTGCATGTACTTCTCACATAACCCTTTCAACAGAGTTTGTACCGATAAATTAGAACTCAAAATAGTGAATACCCTTAAAAAAGGCTGACCTGCGAAACTTGCGCAACTTTATGGTGGAAAAAATAGGCGGAAGGTAGACCATAGGTGGCACAGTGCAGCAAAATTCTAATTGAGGGGGCAAAACTCACTCAATTCTTTTCCAAGTGGAAAACCGAAACGTCAATAGTTCAGATTATATTAGACAAGAGAGAGAGAGAGAGAGATTATATACATGCCTTAGTTTGCCCCTGTATGATGCCCAACATTACATAATTTGTGTTGGACAACGTCATATAATTTATGTTGTCTATGTGTAAAGTTTAAAAAATCATCACACGTGAACGTGCGTGTTATGAGTATAATTTCTACATTAGAAGAAGAAGAAACCTGAAAGCATCTTCAATTGACTTTTCAAATTTGATTATTTTATTGTTCTTTATTCATCATTGTATTCATAAAATTTTGTCTTCTCCCAAGTCTGCTACGTAACACAATATTTGATTTTGTAATAATAAAAAACTTAAGTTGAAGAGTGAGAAAGAGGTCTGTAAATTTGTAGAGAGAATGAGCTACCAAGTTTGACATTTACCTTTGAAGAGGATGCTGGAGCTTGTTTTGTTGACGTGATTTTACATATTTAGTTGAAAAACAAAATTATAGAGTTTATTCAGATGTGATTATTTAGAAATACATTAATATATTTATATCAAAGTAAATTGATTACAAACTCGTCATTTATAAGATTCAAAGTTAGAATTACTCACTTATAAACGTAAATATTTCATTCAACTGTAATACTAAGCGGCTCTCATATTTTATTGCTTTCCTATTTGTAAATAAGATTAAGTTTTGACAGTTGATCGTCCTATTCTTAGCAGGATTAAAAGTCTTTCCTGCTTCTTCTTCTACTAGCTCAGATTAAGTTTGCTTTCCTATTTTGATCAAGCTTAGCAAACAAGACTATCCTTTGTTGAGTTAGACGTAATTGAGTCTCTGACTCACACGCTCGAAGAGATTTTTCAGTGTGACGGAAACACAATCCAGTTTTTCCACCACTCCCACTCTAGTCTCTCTCTCTAGAATTAGTCTTTGGTCCTCAAAAACTCTCTCAAAACCGTGTGATTATTCTGGTCTTGGTCTTCTCTCCCCTACTCGTCCACCTTCTACACGTTTAAACTGAAGTTGACACCACAAATTTAACCAATCCCATGTCTCTAATTCTCCTTCTGCTCCTTCCTCTCCAATGAAATTTTCTGCATCCGCCCCCCAATTATTTGACTATCAAATCTCTCTCTGCCAACTATGGCTGCTGCTTCTTATTCTTTAATCCTTCTCCTCATCACCTTCTCCTTGCTTACTTTCCTTCCTCACTCACTCTCCTACTCCGCCGTGTCGATTTCCGAATCTTCTAATCAGACATTAATCTGTGCACTCATACATCCCCAAAACGAGAAATCCTTTCTCAATTGTACTGGTTTTAAGTTTCCTACAACTTCAAGTGGAAGCAATGGGGGCAGCGGCGGCGTTCAAATTCCTCTCAACAAGAATGCTTCTTCTTCCTTCACTGCTCTAGTTGCCGGAGATGGCTTCTTATGCGCCTTGAGGTCCCCACCATCTTCTTCCTCCTCCAATACTAATTCTACTTTGAGTTGCTGGAGGTTCTCAGCTAATGGCACGCACTGGTCCCACAAGCGCATCTACCGCGGTCCACCTCTCACGCAACTTGTTGCCGGAAATTCTCACGTTTGCGGACTTATTCAGAATGGGACGACTAGTACTCGTAGTCGCCTCCAATGCTGGCAATGGCATTGGTTTCACAATAGCAGGATCAGTAGACACGAGTACGGCTTTTCAAGCATTGCGGTGGGAGAAAATTTTGTATGCGGGGTATCACAAATCGGAAAGGTTACTTGCTTAGGAAGCAATTATATAGTGGTTGGGAAGGAGCCTAGAGCTAGTGGCAGGAATGTTTACAAAGCAGTGAGTGCAGGTTTCGGTCATGCGTGTGCCATCTTATTGGTCGATAACAGTTTGGATTGCTGGGGAGAAATGAAGGGTGAGAAACCTCAAGGGAGATTCACATCTCTGGCCTTGGGAGAAAACCGTAGTTGCGCTCTCCGGCCTAATGGAACAGTTGTCTGTTGGGGGGAAAATAATTTCAGCTTGCCTGAGACTCTGAAAGGTACTTACTTCACCGCAATTGAAGCAAAACGCAGCGTCTTCTGCGGAGTTTCATCATCCAACTTTTCCTTGTATTGTTGGGGCAACCCAATTTTCGATGTCTCAAACAATTTCCTGGTATTCGGACCTGATGTGAAGCCGGGTCCATGTACAAGTGAATGTCCACCATGCAGCAATCCATTGCCAGGCTATGGTAGATTCTGTGAACAAGGATATCAAGTCTGCCAACCTTGTCAATATGATGATGAAAAGTTGCCGGTGTCATTGCCAGTGCCCGTGCCCTTGCCATCGCTGCCATCAGAATCAGGAAGCAGTAAGTGGAGCAAAAAAATGATTGCTTTTCTTGTAGTGGGTTGTGTTGGGTTCTTAGCTTTGGTGCTGTCGGTATGTTTCTTTGTGTTCAAGTATTGCAAAACTAGAGTTGGAGGATCCCGTGTTCATGACTCGGGTCCCTTGGATGAGCAGCCCCAATTACAAGCCGAGCAAGGTGCAGCTGCAACGGCAGGGCCACCAGTGTTAGAGAAGCGGCTAAGCCATGTGGTGAGCATGGGCGCCAATGGGGCTTCCTTGGAGGAATTTCCACTGCAACTACTACTCGAAGCCACCTCCAATTTCTCTGAAGAAAACAAAATCGGAACAGGCAGCTACGGTTCTGTCTACTACGCCACATTAGATGACGGTCGCCAAGTAGCCATCAAGCGTGCTGAGATGTCAGTCTCTTCATCATACGTTGGTGGCTGCACAAAGCGCCAGCAAGACAAGGACAATGCTTTTGTAAACGAGCTTGAGTCCCTTTCACGCCTCAACCACAAGAACTTGGTTCGATTACTTGGATTCTTCGAGGATGCAAAAGAGCGAATACTCGTGTACGAATACATGAACAATGGCTCCCTCCATGACCATCTCCACAAGCTCCCACATTCGCCTTTGCTCTCATGGGCCAAGCGCATCACAGTGGCTCTTGACGCAGCCCGAGGGATCGAGTACCTGCACGAGTACGCAGTCCCGCCAATCATACACCGCGACATTAAGTCATCCAACATACTACTGGATGACACATTAGGGGTCAAGGTATCCGATTTCGGCCTGTCTTTAATGCGGTCGGAGGATGAAGAGTCGCACCCTTCGCTTGGTGCAGCTGGCACATTTGGGTACATCGACCCAGAGTACTACAGGCTTCAACACCTAACGACGAAGAGTGACGTCTATAGCTTCGGAGTGGTGTTGCTTGAATTGTTATCCGGTTACAACGCAGTACACAAAAATGAGAACGGGATGCCAAGAAACATTGTCGATTTTGCCGTGCCGTACATTGTGAGCGACGAGATACACCGGATTTTGGATCCAAGAATGGCAGCTCCAACGCCGTTTGAAATAGAGGCAGTAGCATATGTTGGCTACTTGGCAGCGGACTGTGTAAGTTTACAAGGTTGTAACAGGCCATCCATGACTTACATTGTAAGTATCTTGGAAACAGCGTCGGCTTATTTTTTGGAACGCCCTTCTCGCTCTCGTTCCAGTTCCACGACTGAATCTATGTGACGATGTAATGGTGCGACAGCATCGTCAATTGTTGTTGAGCAAAAACCATACATTTTCTTTTCATTTTTCCAAATTTTATGCATATATTGGACTTTTTTGTTTCCTTAATTTTTTGGCATTTGCTGGTTTAGCTTTGAATGTTATTTTTTATTCAAGAACAAAGTCAAATTGGAGGAAAAGTATACAAATACATTGTCTGCAGCTAATATATTTAATATAAATTGATAAGAAATACCTAATAAATTCAGACTGAAAAGGAATAAAAAGTATAATAAATACCTAACATAATGCTCACAAAAACAAATAGTGTGGTGCTATCTACAAATCTCTTTTTATCTCTCACACACCCTTTTCGGCAGTCGTATCAAATGAATTGGAGAAGATCAAAAGATAGAAATTAACAAGGAATGTATGGGAAATAAAAACGGGTATGTGGAAGACAAAAACGGATGTGTGTACAGTGTTCCAGAACAATAATGAAACATCAACAGCAGCAAAAACAAATCCCTTACTTCAAGAAGAACGAAAAGATCCGGCTTAAAGCCTAATTCCTTAAGAGCAATTGCTTGCGATGAGCTCCTAGGGTACCCATATAAAAGCCAACCTTTTTCTTGAGATGAGAATCTGGCTGCAATAGGCGGTCTTTCACCATCTACAGGATTAAAACCAAGAAATCATCACTAGCATGACGATATGTCAGCACAAATAATTATATTTTCCCCACCATGACAACTATTTCATCTGGAACCAATTTTTCTTGTTCCATGTACTCCCTTGCACGCCTTCCATTTTCACTCCCAGATGCAATTTCCGCTCTAAGTAAATCTCCAGCAGCAACATGCACTAAACCATACTGCAGATAGGAGGATGACTCGATTCACTTTTCGTCATGAGAAAATCATGACATAAAGTGGCAAGTAGTAACATAAGTAAACAATGGCATACATTCATTAAGATTTGAAAACTTCTCCGGCCTCAAATTTTAGCATCACAAAGGTATACACAGTACGCATACAATCATCCAAAATCAATCAATTGCTTTATGTGCATATCTATTAAATCTTAGGCAAACAAAAACCCCTGATATCATTACTCTTAGCGGCTCCGCCTTGCCACACCCTACAACCTATTAAACAATAATAATAAAAAAACAAATAAAACAAGAAATTGTGGTGGGAGGGTAAATGCGTACCAGGAAATTGGGAACTCTGCTGGGACAAAAGGGAACTACGGTTTGCGGGCAAGAGGGGGAGAAGGTGGACGCGAAAGAATATTGGGAGGATCGAAGGAGCTTGAAAGGCTTGGACTTTGAATTGGAAGACAAAGAAAAATGTGCACAGGAGGGTGGAGGAGGAGCTTTGTTAGGCTGTGCTATGGCGGATGCCATTGCTTGGTGGACTACACTTGCATTGCAAGCCATTCTCTCTCTTTCTCTCTCTCTCTCTCTCTCCGGATGGACTTCACTAGGGGTGAGTTCGGTTCCAATTGGTTTGATTTTTTGCCGAAATATAAAACCAAACTGAAATTACTGTTCAGTTTGGTTTGGTTCGGTGCCTTTCGGTTTTTTGTTCAGTTCTAGTTCGGTTTGGGCTCAGTTCGTTTTTTTTACCTGAATTTAAAAAAAAAAAATATACTAAAACAATCCAAGAGTTGTAGCACTTTGAAACAGCTGTTGAATCAAACACCAAACATTAAAACGCATACGTTTGATTCAAAAATTGCTGTGTATAGGTATGGTAAAACAAATAATATTGTAGCGTTTCCGTACACATTTAGCTGAAGAATTGGTACTAAAAACTGCCAAACAATACTTTACAAAATTATAATCAATCAAACAAAAAATAATAGCAAAAGAGACACAATTGAAGCATCAAGAAAATCGACAATGGAACAAAAGAGGATTCAAACAAATAAAATATCAGATACGTGCATTGATAAGGACACAATTAGTAGCAAAAACTATGTCTACTAACAAAATGGAATATCTGCAGAGAGTCTAATAAAAAAACAATCATATATTGATTCAGTCATGCAAAACAAAGGAAACCCAGATCATAAAACTGCAGTTTTGTGTAATCCAACAAACCAGAACCGCCCAGATATCAGATATCACATTCCAAGGCAGCTGAATCGTGAGCTCAAAAATAGAAAATAAACAGAGCCCAGAAAAGTTGGCATGCGTTTCAATACAAAGATGTAAACTTTATTGAGAGAGAGATGCGAGAGGAAGTAGAACCTGTTGAGCTTTTTTTTTTTCTGGTCGAGAAGATGAAGAGCAAGAGCGTCTGTGCACAAAACATCGAATCAGTAACGAAATTGCCCAAATTAGCTTCTGGGTCTTAATAAAATGGAGTTACGATGAGGAAGGTAGTAGCTACAGTAACTTACCTGGGCGAATCAAGCTGGACGAGGTGGGGTCGAGGAAACTCACGGGGGTGAACGTGTGAGTGAGACGGCGTGGGCGGTATCAGAACGGGAACTCAAAACGCTTTTGCCCTCTTTGAATTCTAACCTTCTGTCACATGCAAAAAGACTGAATGACCCCAAAACAAAAACACACTCAACATACGGTAAGAACTCTCTCCTCTGTGAGAGACCTCCGTTGTGAGTTTCTTCTTGAATCTGTCTTCATTTGGATGCGTTTTGGCTGTTTGCTTGGTTAATTGCGAGTTTTGTTGATAGAGGGGTGCTGTATCTATCGTTATTTCCTGTTCCCTCTTAGTCGGTTTCGTTTTGAAGGTATTTCAATGTTGGTTTTGCCTTGGGTTTTCTGTGAGGCGGTCACTTCTGTTTAGTAGATTTGCTGAGGGTATTTCACCCAATAAGGTGTCCCAGGTTGGGTCGTGGTTGTTCAGGCTATTAAGGTCATCTCCAACCGAAGGGTTTAGAGGATCGAAAATAGCTTGAAAATCGTTTCTAACATAAGGCTAGGTCAGAGGGCTTGTGAAATCTGAGAGGGTCCCACGGAATCTGAAAGGGCCAAAGGGCTGCAGCCAGCCCGAGCTGGCCAGAAAAAATGGAAATCTTGTCGGTTAAAACCGACAGGAATGATTTGAATTTTTTTTTTTTTACAATTTTATTATTATTTTTTATTTTCGAAATTTTTCCTATAACTTTTATTTTTCATATTTTTTTTTAAATTCTATTTTTTTCCTATAACTTTTATTTTACAAAATTTGTAGTTTTTAACAACATTTAAGAAATTATTAAAAACATTTCTAATTTTTCATATTTGTTAAAAAAAACATTTAACAACATGAAACTTAAACAACATTTAAGTTGTAGCTTTTAAATAATAAATTATCTTTGACCCTATGGTCCTCGGTTGGAGATGATTTTTTATGATAGGGCTAAAATGAGCCCTCTGGCCCTTTGGCCCCCGGTTGGAGACGGAGGCAAATGTGACCTTGTACTGTTCATTAAAATATTAATATCTTGGAGGGCCAGAGGGCTAAAACGAGCCCTCTGGCCAGCCATCGGTTGGAGATAGCCTAATCTTCTGTACTAAATTCCAGATCCTCATCGAGATTGTGAGGCAAGTTAGGGCGTGGGGTCAACCCACTTACGGTAGGGAGCAAATGCCAACTACTGCCTTAGTAATTCCTGCAGTCATGGAAGTTCTATCTACCAGTTCAGAAATTAATCGTTCCAGACTTTCCACTTTATTATTACCCAAGTATTACACACGAAACGGTGCAAGTGTTACACACGAAATGGTACAGCGACGATTATATGGCATAGCAGGAAGTTGAGGAATTGGTGGTCCACTTAGACAATGGATTTGTCGCTTTTGGAACATAGGATCAAATTGGTAGGTGCGGTACTGGTGAACCGACAATTAAACAGATGGGGAGTGCGAAATAGTCTTCGTCTAGCCTGGAAAGAGCTTGGCGAGCTAGAAATTAAATGGGTTCGTGATAATCTTTATATTAGCAATGTTCCTGATGAGGTTGGTGAGGATAAGATTCTGGGTCAGGTTCCTTGGGCTGTAATGAAGCAAAATTTTTCGGTTAAAAGGTAGCATTAGGAATTTGCATTAGAAGAGGTTTAATTGGAGTTAGTTCCTTTTTGGATTCAAATTCGGGGGATTCCTCTTGGACTTACATCCGAAACCAATATCCGACGTCTTGTACAGGTAGTGGGAGACTTTGTGGAATTGGAATATCCTTCACATGCACAGGGTTTTCTTCGAGCTAAGGTTGTCGTCAATACACTTAATCCACTTGTCGCTGGTTGTTGGTTATCTAGGGGGCAGGACACAGATACATGGGTGGAATTTCGATATGAAAGATTATAAGACTTTTGCTACAGATGTGGGCAAATTGGTCATGTGAATATTGAGTGTTCGTTTGAACCTTCTAACGGTGGTACTGCTGGTTATGGTGAGTGGACGAAAACGGCTCCTGTTCGAGATGTTGTGGCTCCCAATTGAGCTCTTACTATTGGATTGGGATAGCAAAGATTTGTGGGTGCTGTCAGACGTACTAAGAGGGATGATTCTCAACGAGGTCGACATGATCATGAACAAGCATCTCAAGCTGCAAAGGAACCCAGTTCTAGTATGGGGATCCCAGAAGATGGGCTTCAGCTAATAATTAGAAAATGCAAAAGATGGCATAAGATATCTCGTTCAGGGGTGGCCTGTGTGTATTCTAGTTTTTAGGGACATATCTCCAATGCTTTTATTCCCCAACAGATCCAGGGAGGATTCAGGCTTGATTCTCCAGTAATCGTTCCCAACCCTTCTACAGTTACTATTAAGGAGATCCTAGAAGGGAATGTAATGGAAAGCCCGGTTGTAAGTGGTTTACAAGCTACTGTTGAGGGTGGTTATTTAAAGAGAACTGCTGAAGATGAAGGTATGGAGTTTACTTCGTCCCCACATAAAATTTCAAGGATAGTGAAAGTAGAGTCGAGAAGAAGAGAAGAATGGTTGAGAGAATGCGAAGTATGACTCTCAGAGAACGGTGTTTAATGGTCAAACGTGCTATTTATGCGGAAGATGAGTTAGATGATCTTCTAGTGGAATATCAGGATATGTGGGAGTTGCTGGTTTAGGAATCTAAGGTGGAAAGAGTTGCTTTGTTGGCCCGACGGAAATGACAGTTTTCTCAAGGCGATAGCGGCTAGCCTACAACAGCCGTAAAGTCACCATGAGTTATATCTTTTGGAACTGTCATGGCCTTGGGTCGAACACGGTGGTTCGAACCTTTTATAGGCTTATTCGTAAATTTTGACCCTCAATGATTTTTCTTTCAAAGACTAAGATGCATGATCATCGAATTGATGGAGTGCGAAAAAGAATGGGATTTCCGTGTGGGTTCAATGTTTCTCCAATTGGTAAGTCGGGTGATTTGAGCCTTTAGTGGGATGCGAATTTGGAAGTTGAAATTTGTCTATCTTCTAAAAATGTTATTGATGCTCGAGTCCGATCAGTAGGGGAGGTATGGTGGATGCGGGTGACTGAGGTTTATGGAACAACTTATTGATCAGAGAAAGCCAAATTTTGGGAGTGGTTGACTTCATAGTTACGACCCTCTACCATTCCTTGGCTTTGTGTTGGGGATTTTAATAAGTTTATTTGGGATTCGGAGAAGTCTGGAGGATCAGCTGTCTTGTATAATCGACCTCAGTATCTGTTAGATTTTATGAACTTTGTGGAACTGATAGATCTTGACTTTAATGGGCATGCATTTACTTGGCGTAGGACACGACATGGTGAGCTGGTGGAAGAAAGGTTAAATCTGGGACTTTCAAATCAGTTGTGGCAATTTTCTTGGCCAAATACTCGCGTCACACATGTCCTTGTGTTGGGTTCGAATCATTGCCCGTTAATCATTCAGAGGGATTCCCAACCGGGTGTAGGGCGACCATTATTTCGGTTCCAAGCTTTTTGGGCTAAGGAAGATGTGTGTCAATGGCTGGTGAAAAATTTGTTGGTCTCGGCCTTGTAGAGGTGATGCCTTAACAAGATGACATAAACGTCTAAAGGAGTGTCGCTCTCAACTCATCACATGGAGTCAACACACATTTAAACGGAGGGCACAGGAAAGCATGGAACTTATGTCTAAGCTTGATGAATTACAGAAAGATTGGGGTGTACATGTTGATGAGATAAATGAGAAGACAAAGTTAGTGGATCGATTAATGGCCCAAGAGGAAAGTTTTTTGCAGCAGAGGTCACGAGTGAAATGGCTTCGAGAGGGTGACGCTAATACTAAGTTCTTCCATCAATCTACAATGCAACGCCGATGGTGGAATCATGTGCTGAAGCTCAAAAACGATGCAGGTACTTAGGAGGAACGGCCGCATAGGGTTAAGAAGATAATCAATGAATATTTCCTCTCACTCTTTTCCTTTATGAAACATAGGGATTAAGGAGCAATTTTGGATTGTGTTCCTTCTTTAGTTACTGATGATATGAACATGTCTCTAACGACATCTTTTTCTAATGGTGAAATTCATGCAGCAGTTATGCAAATGGGTAGCCTCAAGGCTCCTGGAGTTGACAGTTTTCAAGGTATATTCTATCAATATTTCTAGGAATCTATTAAGATAGAGGTTCATGCCCTTGTTCGAATGTTGGAATCTGGTGATGTTCCCCTAGTCGACTTAATGGCACTCATATAGTGTTAATTCCTAAAGTTCCTAATCTAGAATCCATTTCTCAGTTCTGACCGATTAGCTTATGTAATTATTCTTATAAGATTTTGGCGAATAGATTAAGACCGTTGTTATCAGATCTCATTTCTCCGATGCAAAACGCGTTTGTTGGGGGTCGACAAATTCAAGATAATATTGGGATTGCTCATGAGTTGTTCTACTTTCTCAAGCTTAGGAGAACTCGGAGTAAGTTTGAGCTTGGTATTAAGCTTGACATGCATAAGGCCTATGATTGGGTGGAGTGGGATTTCCTTGATGCAGTGATGGAGAAGTTAGGGTTTGATGCTTGATGGCGAAGGTTGATTATGGGATGTGTTTGTTCGGTCAATTTTGCAGTACTTCTTAATGGTCAACCAGGTAACAAGTTTACTCCTTCACAGGGCTTACACCAATGGGATCAGCTATCTCCTTATCTACTTCTGTTGGTTAGTGATGTCTTATCCAAAATGTTGCACTTGGCAGTGGAGAGGCGATCTTTGGAAGACGTACAAATGAACCCGCATGGTCCGGTTATATCCCATATTTTCTTTGCTGATGACACTCTTATCTTTTTTAGGGCTACTAGACAGAATTGTTGCACTTTGGTTCGGCTTATTGAGGATTATTGTAAGGCTTCGGGCTAAGGGGTTAATCTACATAAATCGTGTGTGTTCTTTGGAGCTAATATGTCGACGGCAGTGTTGACGGAGCTTGCCCAAGTTCTTAATATGCATGTGGCCTCTAATCTGTGTACATATTTGGGTGTTCCTATCATATGAGGAAGATCTAAGCGGCAAGGTGTTGCTTATGTAAAAGGGAGGATTTTGCAGAAATTACAAGGATGGAAGCAACATGCTCTCTCTAATGTGGGCAATGAGGTTTTAATTAAAGCGGTTGCTCAAGCTATTTCTACATACCCTATGCATTTATTTAAATTTCCAACTGCAATGTGTAAGGATCTAGATTCTTTGATATCTAAGTTTTGGTGGGGAGCCGGGGGAGGGGAGGCACGGAAAATTCATTGGCTTTCCAAAACGACTTTGGTTATTTCCAAGCGAGATGTGGCTTGGGGTTTCGAAACTTTAGTGATTTCAATGATCCCTTGTTTGCGAAACAGTGTTGGAGGTTGATTCATAATCCTAACTCTCTTTGGGCTTTGGTTTTGAAAGCTCGTTACTTTCCTCATTGTTCTTTCCTTGATGCTCAACATGGGAGTAGAGCCTCTTGTGCATGGAATAGTCTTTTGGTGGGCAAAGATCTCTTGATGAAGGAAACGTATTGGCAAATCATGAATGGACAGACTATTTGGCTTTGGGTGGATCGATGGCTTCTTTCCATTCCTCAGGTTATCTTATACCCCGGGGGCAGGTGCCTGTCACTCGGACTACTCAGGTGAAGTCTCTCATCAATCATATTTCGCGATCTTGGGATCTAAGTTTTCTTAAACCATTTTTGTTAGTTGAGGATACGATGGCTATCTTGGAGACACATATTGCAGATACTGGCAGGCAAGACCTACTAATTTGGCCTTCAACCAAAAATGGATCGTATGTTGTTAAGTCGGGGTACTACTGTGCTCGGTCTCTACACGGTTCCATGGTGGATTTCAGGCCCTCTTCTTCTGATATTCTTTCTCTTTCTTGACAAGTTTGGCCTATTATATGGAAGCTAAAAGTCCCACCGAAACTTCGACATTTTATGTGGCTACTTGGCCACGGTGCCCTGGCTACGATGGTGAATTTATTTGTTTGTAAATCTGCTTCATCGCCTATGTGTCCAATCTGTCATCGCCAAGAAGAGATTGTTAAGCATCTCTTTTTATTATGCCCTTAGGTAAAGCCTATATGGTTTAGTGGTGTTCAGAATTATAAAGTTGACAGACATCAGATCTCTTCCTGGTTTGTTTGGTTCTACTCCATTGCCACTCGGAGATTTAGGTCGAATGAGGAACATTGCTTTTTGCTTTCTCATGTTGCCTTTACTTGTTGGCATATATGGAAAGCTATGTGCCAATTTTTGTTTAATCATTCTCCCATTAGTTCTACAAAGGTTCTTCTTGCCATCTCCACCTCAGCTTTGGTGTTCTTGGACGCTACTGGGCATTCTTCCCCTTCCCCCCTGGTGCTTTCAATGGTGAGAATTTGATGGTATTTTGGTCACCCTCTCTAATTCCTTTTTTTTTTTTTTTTAAGATTAATGTGGATGCTCATTGGTCTTCTTCAGTACGGAATGGTTTTGTGGGCATTGTGATCAGGGGAGCAATGGGACAATTTGTAGTTGCAGCACGGTTTGCGGTCCAAGCGCCTAATGCCTCAACGGCTGAAGCTTTGGCTATGCTAAGAGGGTGCCAACTTGCTGCTAATTTAGGATATCGTTAGGTAATCTTCGAATCTGACTCAAAGGAAACCATTTTATCTTTGTCTAGTTCACTAGATCCTGGCAGATAGGAAGTTGTCCCCACCTTAACAATTGTTAACAAGTTTGAGGAGTATTTCCAGGACTGTCGTTGGTCTTGGGTTCCAAGGTCAGCCAATATGGCGACGCATTGCTTGGCGTCGAGAAGTAACATAAAGATGTGCAATTTCACTTGGGTCAACAAACCTCTATCTTCGTTGGTTCATGTACTAAACAAAGATGTTTACCTTATCCTCATGGTTCCTACTAATTTTGGTAGCAGTTGAAGGGGTGATGCTAGAATTTGATTCTTGTGTCTTCTCCTATCCCATTGGCTGTTTGGTAGTGCTGTTTATTTGTTAGCCTCGCGATGGGCTTTCTTGTAACTCTCTAGCTTTTAGCCCTGGTAATATATTTCCAATTTCCAAAAAAAAAGAAAGACTGAATGACACTAAACACAAATTCATGTACCTTTTCCTCCCCTTCCTTACGACCCTTCGAATCTGGATTCTTGCCGGATCCGGAAATCCATAAATCATATTCATTCATCATATATCGTACGGTCAGAGATTATTTTAACTATTTTTATTTAAAATTAAAATAAATAATATCTGACAAAAACTGTACGTACGATTTACGGATTCTCTTAATCCTCACCAAAAAAACCAGATCCTTATGATCCTCACCAAAAAAATCAAGAAAGGGTCATATTGGCTCTTCCTCCTCCTTTGTCAGTCAGTCAGTCCTCATCATCAAGTGGGTGGGCGTGGAGAGTGAGTGAGTGAGTAGTTCTCTTCTCTTGGCCACGTCACGTCACGTCTCCTCTTGTTCCGTCTCATCTCGTCTCATCTCGTCCAGGGCTTGAATTTTAATCTCAATTGGAATTTAAACAAATAAAATATCAGATATGTGCATTGATAATGTCACATCTCAATTGGAATTTAAATGAATGCTAGGCAAGGGAATCGAATATCTCAGCACGAAGCCTGCTTGGTTCATTTACGAAATTGAAAAAATAGATAACTGACTGAAATATACAAATACAACCACTGTTTTCACAATAATTTTCCGAAAAAACCAACTTGAAAAAACAGATAACTGACTCAAAACGCTTTTGCCCTCCTTAACCTTTTGTCACGTGCAAAAAGACTGAATGACCCTGAAAACAAATTCAAGTACCTTTTCCTCCCCTTCCCTGCGGCCCCATCCTCCTCCTCCTCTGTCAGTATCTCAGTCCTCATCATCGAGTGGGAGGGCGCGGTGAGTGAGTCAGTCAGTAGTTCTCTCCTCTTGGCCACGTCTCGTCTCGTCCCGTCTCGTCCGGGGCTTGAATTTCAATCTCAATTGGAATTTAAATGCGGTCGTCGAGATTGAGGCTGTTCGCGAAGGCCATTTGTGATTCCGCCCGTCATCGTCATCCACATCGCCATCACAGGATTCTACATCCAACTCACGCTCACACCCTCAGCGGTAAGTTTTGAACTTTTTACTTTTTTTACTTTCCTTCTTTTAACCCCGAATTTCATTGCTTCGTACAACTGCAACCGAATGTGTTGTTGCAGTTGCAGAGATGCATAGCTTGTCGAAAATGGAAGTAGAAAATGGGGAGGTGAAGAACAAGGAGAAGGTTACCCGTCTTCTTTTCTGCGGATCACATTTTCCTGCTGCTGAAACTTACACAAGGGAATATTTGAAAGACTACCCCTTTATCCAGGTCATTTTCCTCCTGCATTTTGTCGTCCGCTCCCACCTCCGTCGATCGATTTTATATATCTGACAGTGGCTGGCTCGTCGTTTCTGTTGCTCATCTTGTATTATACTATAACTTTGGTCAATGTCGTATATTAATCTCATCAGATTTGAAGAAGCAGTCACTTGTTAAGAAAGAATCATCACAATGTTTTGTACCGGCGAAACCTGATTTGTGATTTTGTGATTTTGTTGATCTGTTAGGTTCGATTCAGTGTGTCATGGTGGATGTAGCCAAAGAAGTATATATCTCGCTGTTTTTGTGTTCTTGTTTTCTATGTGAATTGTGTTGTTTGCGCTCTGAATTATTTTTGAGTTATTGAACCGTTTGACCGTCAATTGTCAGAGCTATGAACACCAGGCTTACATAAAAGGAATATAACAACTTGATCATGTGTGCATTATAAATATATATGCTTGAGTAAACTAGTACGTCTATCTATAATCATGCCAGTCCCCAAAATTACGTCTAAAACGTTAATATATGCTTGAGTAAACTTGTGTACATATATAATATAAATATTATAGATAGATGTAAAGTTTTTCTCAAGCAAATTGTAACTTATAATCTATCTATGTATCCATATAACAATCTCCCGTGTTTATTCTGCATCTATGTATCCATCTATCAATCTCCTGTGATTATTCTGCATATGTTCCACTATCTATCTTAGGGCTCCTTCCTGTATATGTTCCATCATCGATTTCCAGTGCTCCTTCAGTATTTCAATTTTCACTATTGTAGGTAGATGATGTTCCCCATAAAGATGTGCCTGGTGTTATCCAGAATTACAGTATGTGTATCGTGAAGTTGATGAAGTTAGATTCAGATCTTCTGTCCCGTGCAGAAAAGATGAAGCTTGTACTGCAGTATGGTGTCGGCCTGGAAGGTCATTTTCATGTGGTTCAAATTGTTATAAAAAGAGCGTTTATCTTAGGTGTCTATATTTACAATTTAAATTTATTTGCTTTAGGCGTTGACATTGATTCTGCAACTAAGTTTGGAATCAAAGTTGCTAGGATTCCGAGCCATGTAACTGGAAATGCAGCCTCATGTGCCGAAATGGCCATTTATCTGATGTTGGGCCTCCTACGAAAGCAAGTAAGTTAGGCTTAAACTTATTTTTAGTAAAGTTTTTTATTTAAATTTTTATTACCCTTATGATTTTTCAATTTTTTTTTTCTAGGCATCATAGTGTTGATTCTGTTGAATGCTTTCATCGTGTCATATCCTTTCAATTTGATCATCCAAGGGGCCTCACTAATTTTGTCCTTTGCATTTGGTCATTGCTTCTTCTTTTTTCTTTTTTCTTTTTTTTTTTGTACAAATTTGTGAAATTCTGTGTTTGTATTCATCTCTTAGGGAGGGTTTAAATATTTGCAAGAGTTGCCAAGCAGTAGCTAAACTTAAGGAATTTACATAAAGGAATTAATCCTACAGCTAGCAATACAAAATAATGTAGACATAGTTCTATGAATTGATGATACAATTAACCCACCAGTACTAAACATCAAAGTACAGTCCAAAACTATTAACTATGCATGAGAAAATTTGAGTGCCACCTTCCTATTTGCATGCACATCCTGAAATTCCAATGATTTTGATACCTACAATGATATCCCAAATCTAACTGTGTATCCCATATTCCCTCCAATCCAACCCCTAAAGATCGGCCAAAACCATCTTTTTTCTTTCCCTCCACTCCACATTAGCTAGACAATAGCCATCACACAGCAAGTCCACATTATTTTGACCTTTTTCTTCTCCACAAGCAAATTTATTTAAAATGAATGAAGCTTTGTTAGGAAAATGGTTTTTGAGATTAACCTTGGAGCACAATTCTTTCCAGTTTGAGAGTATGTTTTCAGTGCAATATAATCAGTAGAATTCTCGGATTTCTTAGAAAGGTTCGTTTTATTATCCTTTGAAATATTGTCCTGTTTCTTGTTATTATTCTCAATTATCTATCTTTGAAGGGATGTTTGGTATGGTGATCAGTCCTTCTAATAATAACGCAGTTGTGTTGTCTTGCTTCCTTTGGTTCTTCTCGGACTATTTCTTGAAAATTAACATTTTGGATGGATTTAAATATATAAATAATTTTTGTGAAATTCATCTTTGCACACTATCTTTTGGCATCTTCATGTCATGAAATCTATTATGTTGAGACGGAATTTTATAAATATTCTCTTCTGTTCACATTCATCTTGATTGGTAATTTGGATGCTAGTGCTAGTCATGTATATTTTGCAATATTTCTGGCTTTTCTTGCAATTTATTTCTTATTTTATTTAATAAAACATTTATTGTTCCATATCAAAAGTATACTTAGTGGCTCTCTTGAATTTAGTTTTTTTATTCTATTTTATTTTATATTCTTGTCTGCTCATTTTATCCGTAATTTTTCTACCATTATAGAATGAGATGCAAATTTCTATAAAGCTGAAGAAGGTTGGGGATCCAGTTGGTGAAACACTGCTTGGAAAAACAGTGAATCTCTCTCTCTCTCTTCTGTGTTCTTTTTATGTTCTTTTAGCGGTTTTCAGATAGAAACTTTCTAGAATGCAGATTGCAGTTCTCGTGTTTTTCTTTTTTACTTTTATTATTTTTCTTATGAGTATGCTCTTCTGCTAGAAAGTTTCGACACTTTACAGATTGAGAAGATCTGGAGGTTATGTTTAGCACTTTGCAACTTGAAGTGTTGATTTACTCATGTTCAAGTCAGTTTTTAAACTTGAGTTTCTTTGCTAATGCATGCAGGTTTTCATTTTAGGATATGGGAACATTGGAATTGAATTGGCAAAGCGCTTGAGACCGTTTGGTGTGAAAATTATTGCCTCCAAACGGAGATGGGCCACACAGTCACAAGATTCTTGCCAATCAAATGGTATGTGAGGATGCGTAAGCTAGAACACTGAATTGTGATACTGAAGCATACAGCCATGTAAATCACGGTTATATGTTCTGAATTTTCAGTTCAAAATTGTTCCACTGAGAATTTGGTTGATGAGAAGTGTGTCCATGAAGATATCCACAAGTTTGCAAGTATTGCAGACATCGTTGTTTGCTGCATAAATTTAAACAGTGAAACAGTAAGATCATTGGTCATTTTTATACCATGTTTTCTGCAGTGGATGATGATTGTTCCTGTTGCACTTGCACCTTCTCAATCACTGTGTCAACATGTCCAAATATGTTTTTCATTACGTTCACTTGAGATCCAAATTGTGATCATTTGATATGGGGCAAAGACTGCTCTGGTACAAATTATGTGGTTGCGGGAGAGATTGTGAAGGAAGAGACAGAATAGAAACCAAAAGGAAAAGACAAAATGTTGATAAGAGCAAAAATTATAGTACAAAGGTTGAGAAGTGAAGATAGAGAAAAAAGAGAGACAGTGGAGGGTAAACTCAGTTCTTTATTGTCAAATTAATATGCTAAAGTCCCCAAAGTAGATGAATAACCTGTAAACTCTAACAAAAAAAAACCCAATTTATATGCCCAAACAGAACTTTTCTTCTTGCATGTGTCAAAGATTATCTCATTGCTGAATGTTGACCTCATGTTACATTAAAGTAAGAGCATTTGCAAGCTTGCAGCTTCAACCAATACCCCTTCTATTTTAGAAGAAGCGTGCAAAGACTCTTAATTTCAGCTGCATTTAACTTGATTAAGAATGAAATAATTAGTACTTGAGAAAGGTTTGATGATAGGATCATTACATGCCTGACCCAGATGGGATCATAAATGGTTTGACGTCTTCCTTGGTCATTTTTCCTTTCCACTAAACGGTTCCTCATCGTGGTCCATTCATAAGTTTCCAGTTAAAAATTTTTTAATGTCATTGGTTTCTTCCACTTGTTTTGTCTCTCTAAACATCATATTTTCATTTTCTTCATTCTCTTCCTCAATCTCTGTTCTCTCTTATTTTTTTCTATTCTCCATCTGTTGCATCTTCTGTTTTGTATTCTCTCGCTCAGATGTTGTTGATGTTGCTATATGCAATCTGTGTCTGCTGCTTGTTAATTATGCCCTTAAACATCCTCTATACTTTTTTCCTTTTTCTATTATAATTTTTAGTTATGTATATAGCAAGAGTTTGTCAAATTGGATTTCCAAAATCGAATTGCATTGTATGTGAGATGGAAGTCAATATGAATTCAATTCCACTGCAGAAGATTCGGTGATGCTCAGTTGTCTGACTCCTACTTTTGCATACTTTGTGTTTCAGGTTGGCATTGTAAACAAATCGTTCATATCTTCGATGAGAAAGGTTTGGTTTCAATCCAGTGTAGTTTGTTTGATAATTGTACTTTGCAATGACAGAACCATATTAGCAAATATATGATGTGTGAGTTTGTAAACACGAGCTTACAGCCATATATGTGTGTAATATATAGATCCCTTCTTCATGTCATAGGAGGCCTCCCACTGAACCTAAAGTAGAAGTTTTTATCTGCAACCCTATGCACGAACAAGAGTCTAAAGAAATGAGGGATTAAAACTCTTAAATAATCAGGTTTCTGTTCAATTCAGAGCTTATAGAAATTTTTGGTAGAATTTCCAGCATCCTATGGTGCGATTATCCCAAATCTTAACGGCTTAAGCTCTTGCGAATGGTGGTTAAATCAGCAAACTTATTGATTGTATCAGAGTAGGAGATTGAGTTCAGGTCCCTGCAACTGGAATATTTAAGCATAAGTTGAACTTCATATTATTAGGCTTTAGACTTAGTGGTACAAATAAAATATGAAAGCGTAACGCCAAAAGGGTCTAGTTGGAACCTCCTAAGATAAGTTGAATTTGACATGTCGGGCTGTAAAGGCAAACCAACAACCTTTATCATTTCATTAGAGCAGTCAAAACATCCACATTTTAAAGTCAATTCTCCACGTGTGCTCAATATTATTACCCAATATAATTTATGTTTGGCTTATTCAGCCATACATAAGGGAATGTGTTGAGAACATTGAATTCAAAATATTGTTGAAATGGAAGGACTGGTTTCACCCTTGCTCTTGAGTTCTTGAACATCTCATTAGTTGAGCTTGGAAGGCAGCTCCTTTTAAGCATTAGGTGTTTGTGGTTTGAGAGAAATTGGAAGACCTTTGTTGGGAGGGACAGTTTCAGTCTTAATTTCCTGTTATCGATTCTTGCTGTTGATCCTCATGTTTCTTTTTTCATTCTAGGGTGCCCTTCTGGTAAATATTGCCCGAGGGGGTCTCCTGGACTATGAAGCTGTTTCATATAACCTAGAGTCTGGCCACTTAGGTGGTTTAGGGATTGATGTTGCTTGGACAGAGCCATTTGATCCTGATGATCCAATTTTGAAGTTCAACAATGTTATCATCACACCTCATGTGGCAGGAGTTACAGAGTATTCTTACAGATCCATGGCTAAGGTAAGCAACCATTGACAAAACAGAATCAGCTCGCTCATTTTTAGTTCCACTACACTACTGTATGTCCAACACCGCCATCATCTAGTGATCATCTTGTCTGAATCAACTACACTAGGCTACACCTTGCTATCAATACCTCCGGTGTCACATTGTCAATACCTCCGTTAGATGAGACAAGACGTGTATATAGGGATTGGTGATAGATATACACATCTTGTCTTTGATTATTTGGCTACTATTTTTGGTGTGGTCTTCATGCACAACCAAGTGACAGGATAATTCTTTTCCTCTATTTGTCATTTGGGCTCGTTTGGTACGCATGATTGGATTGGAATGAAGAACACTCGAATTTCAAGGTATACTGAAGGTGGAAGTGAATGATTTTTCATCCGGAGGGGATTAGAGATGGATTAGCTATGAAGTAAATTCATCCCATCTAATCCTACCATTTTAAGGAGGATTGGAATGGATAAGTTTTCTTCTTAAGTAAACCATCTTCTATCCTCGAAGCGGTCATGATTTTATCATTTCTCCCATCAACATACCTTTAATTTAGTAGGTTATCCATTCCAATCCAATCAAGTGCACCAAATGAGCCCGTTGTGTCTTGGTCGATGCTTCTTAGGTTATAGTACGATCAGGATCTTTGTGAGCTTAGTTTCCAACCGTCGAAGATTCTAGCTTCCCTTGAATCCAATGCTTATGATACATATGTCGTCTCATCGGAGCTGACTATCTTTTGTGGTGGCTCAACAAATGCAGGTAGTTGGCGATGCCGCCATTCAACTTCATGAAGGGAAGCCTTTGACAGGAATTGAGTTTGTCAACTGAATCAGTTTAGTGAAAATGGTTGATTTTTTATTGCCAAGCTTTTGATTTGGACATTCATTTAAGGAGAGCTTTTCCAATGCCCGGGACAGGGAACGCTACACTACGTGTTATTGTACAGTTAGAGGGAGAATAAGTTGGAGGGAATTTGTCCCTTAAAATGATCGCTTATCGATTTTCTACCTTCACAGTTTACTTGATATTTTCCGTAATTTAATAAAATACATGCATATTTTTGTCATTAATCGTGAAGGACTAACTCCTCACTGTGAAGTGAAATTGTATCGTACGTTAGTTAGAGAGGTTGGAGGACTACTACGATCTATAGATTCCCCATCTATATTTTCTTCCACCTTCCTCCGCTTCCTTCTATACTCCATGGATGTCGTTGCCCTTCATCTCTTCCCTTGTCAGTCTGCATCCTGTCCCCTTTCTCCGTTGTCACCATCACCGTTACTACCATCACCACCCACCATCATCACCGCCGTTGCCAGGACCATTACTAGCATAGTTCCTAACTATTATCTACCATTTATATATTAATAACTTCACACATTAAATTCCGTATTTAAATTCGATTCTTCTTTTAGGTTAGCCAAACAAGAAAACTTGCAAATTTTGTCAAATCAATTTCCATCCAATTTGGAGTACCTTAATAATCTAAATCTCCGCATCCAAACACAGTGTACTAGTATTGAAATCGTCCATGATATTATATTCAATAGAATCCGAACAGTTCCTCTCGTGAGCTTATTAATTTTTTTAGGAGCCATTGCAGAGTTCCATCGAATTTTAAACATAAAAGACCAAATGTTCAAATTTACTTGAAAACAATAAGCAGTCTCAGCACAGCAGATACAAGGACATACTACAAAGACAAACGCCCGAAATAATAGTGCAGCAAAGAAATAACAAGTATCTCTCACCTTTTGGTTCTCCTCTATCTTTTTTCTTGCCATTTTGTTCAGCTTTCTTTTTTTTTTTTTTTTGAGCTCCTCAGCAAGTCCAAGAAGACGATCTCTTAAGAACGGGTTTCATTTGCTTGTCCTCTTCGAGCGAAATCATCCCCAAGTGTGACGGATCCTCTAGCATCATCTTTGCAACCAGATATCCTGCTATCGACCATGTCTGGTACTTCCTTGCTTGTTTACCAATATATCTTCCGAGCTTCCCGTCATAATATTCTGGCCAAGCATCTTTTAGCAGACGACTCTCAGCAAGCTCAATTGCCCGTCTTGCAATTTGTGGTCTTCCCGTTTTAATGCATGCAGCAGTTAGCATCCATAGAAGCACTGCACGCATGATAGCGGAAAAAAATCCAACAAAGAAACAAAGAGAGGTTGAGAAACATCGTACACAATTGTTTGGTGTAATAATATTGTAAAGAATCTTTCCAAACAATGGTCACTGAATCAAAACACAACAATTAGATAATCCCGTTAGGTTAACCTAATGTTTAAATGAATGCTAGGCAAGGGAATCGAATATCTCAGGCACAAAGCCTGCTTGGTTCATTTACAAAATTGAAAAAATAGAAGTAAAATATACAAATACAACCACTGTTTTCACAATAATTTTCCGAAAAAACAAACTTGAAAAAAAAAACAGAAATATCAAACTTACTTTCTCAGGATGAATATTCAGTTCAGTAAGTAAAGATTTGTAACGAAACAAAAGAAGGCTGCCATTTTGTACTACTTGAACACTGTATTTAAAATGTGCTTTTCAAAGATCATCCACGCAGAGAACTCTTCCATTACGTAAAACATCCATAGTGTTTCAGATGAATGAATGAATGAATGCAGGAAACCTTCCATTCCTCAACAATGGAGTACATATAGTACTTCAGATGAATAAATCAAAATGCAGCATCCCAATATCCTTGAAGAAAAAAGATGATAAGATGTACCCATGAAATAAGATGAAGGCGGGTACCAGGGAAGAACACTTTTGGTCAAGTACAAAATCAAGTGCATCAAGTTGAAGGGAAGGGACATTTGACAGGGGTATTAGTAAAGAGAGGATGATTAGAAATAGTGTTAATCAATTATATGGTATCACAGTAGGACTGACTGACAGAACATTTACCATCACAACTATTTTTGAATTTTAATTGCAGCAATAACATAGAAACTTCAAGTAGAGGGACAAACCTGGCCAAGATCCTCCATTATGGTAACTCCATCTGGTGTTCTTGGGATCACAACCAGTTACGATTCGCCACTCATGACTTTCTATTGCTGGATAACATATTTTTAATGGCATTTCTCCAACCAACTCTTCCCAACGAGATTCAATGAGATCCATTATAGCCACCGATTGCTCTGGGGTTGCAAGAGAAGCTAGAATTGCAACACAGTTACCCAAAGCAAACCATCGAAAATCCATCCTTGCAGGACTCACATTGCCAATAAAGTAGCCACCACGGCATGGCATAAAATCAAATACCCAATCTGGGATGGAATCAGGAATGACATTGAACTTATTTACGGCCGTGTGTGAGTACTCTTCAGTCTTGTAACGGTATATGTCATTTAGTTGTTGGAAATCAAGCCAGAAGTAACCTCGCATGTGGTAACTTAAGGCATGCAAACGCTTAACAATTCGTTCTATGAATTCTTTTCCTTCTCCATCAGGTTTCAGCATTGACAAGGCACATCTCAATGCCATAAAGAACAGAGCTTGGATTTCAATAGGATAACCATAAATTCCCTGGATAACCCATATAACGTGTAAAATAAGATACGATATTTTTCTGAAGTACCATAATATTGAAATAAAGCAAGCAGGCAGACAAGAAAACTTGAAGTAAGCTACAAACCTTCATAAACGTGAAGACTAAAGGACAAGAATTATCCTTTTTCATTTTTTCTCTTACTAAAAATAAATAAATAAATAAAATCACTCATGAGCTTCTCAACCTTCATCTATTGGGACTACAAATCATATTCACTTTTATTATGGGTGGAATTTAGTGGGCTACCCATCCATACATGTCAGTGAATAAGGCATTAGACACTAACAATAGAACCACAAGAACATGACTTTTGACGCTTTAAATATTTACAAATTTCTTTCTATGCTTGCGAACTGATTAAAGCCACTTTTAATCAATGTCAATGCAGCCATCATTGTTGTCTTCAAATAAAGAAAGCAAGAATATACCGCTAATAAATACGATACTAGGGACCCATAAACAGATGGATTGCTATATGAGAAGTCTATTGGTGATATATTCCTCCAGGCACAATAAATTAGTCGCTTAGTATTTATCATCTTGTGAATCAATTCTTGTAAACGCCAACTATGCCTTATGACGGCCTTAAAGGACTTCTCAAGCTACTTCTCATGTCCATTGGCAATTAAGTTTCTTTTCGAAAGAAGAGATTCCTGTGAAAATGAAGTGAAACTTACCATTCTACGATCAATCATGGAGCATCCATCAGCACAAAGCAATGTTGGGAATGTGTCAAAACCTTCCGAGAGACATAGAGTCAATATAAGCCTCATTCCTTTTTGACAATCTTCTGTTTCCGCAAGAGATAAATCCCCAGTTGACTTTGTATATGCACGGAGCAGTATAATCCACCAAAAACCAGAGTCAACGGGAGCAACTCGTCCAATTGCACTCTCTCCGAAATCTGCAATGATTGTATCTGACTTTCGGATAGGATCATGAAGAACTTTGAAGCTTGCTGGCATTGCACCTTCCCCAAGCTTGAACCTGTCTATTCTTTTTTCCCATCCTTGAAGCTGCAGGGTCTTCAGGAGGAAGTTTTTAACTATCTCCGGCTCACCATTCATTAGGAAAGCCAGAGCACTTGGCACGAAATCTCGGACAAAAACCTAAACACAATAACAATCATGTCAAGATTTAATGCTCTCTTAACTGAACACTTCAAACTTATATGTTTTAGAGCTTTGTTTGCCTTCCCCCAAGGCTATAATTCATTCTTTTTAATCCAATCTTATTGCCAAAATCAAAGAGAACAAGCGACATTTGCAGAATCAGTAAGTTTCTCGGCGTCATCACCTCACGAGTCTAATTAGATATTTCTACCGACAGCAAATATTACAAATGTCTATCAATCTAGAGGGCGATCCAAATTTTCCCAAGTTGATTTGTTTGCCAAAATTGTTAATCCAAAAACAGAGAGATTATTGCATAATCTCACACATAAATTGAAATTGAAAACAAAAGGCAAGCAAGGGTCAAAAATTGTGGAAAGTTGACCTGATCATAATTCAAAACTTCCTCAGAAGCATGATCATATGCGGCGATGGTGCCCACAGGCTGGTTGCGAAAGAAGACCAAAGAGCGGCGGATAGCTTCCCATGCCTCGGCAACCATTGGGTGGGGCTCGAACGAGTTGCGAGTAGAGGAAGCAGGAGTGTCAAAACCAGACCTTCCACCGGGGGAGTACGCGCTGTCCATGTTGTCCAAGCCGACTCTTGTGAGTCCAATGGAGAGCTCACTTAGTGACCTCTCGTCGAAGGACCTCTGCCTCTCAATGTTGAGCCTGGGCTTGTCGAGAAGGCGCGAGAGGTCATAGTCATCCATGTCCGAAATGGAGCAATGCGAGCTCACATTTCGTAGCCCAAAGTTGGTCCCTTCCATTTCCTTTGTCTGTTTCTTCTTCTACTTCTTCTTCTTCTTGTTCTTATTTCTTCCTCAACAATCGACTGAATCAAATCAAATCAAATCAAATGACTTACTTCACTCTCAGGTCTCAACAGATCTGAAACCTCTTTGTGTTTGTGTTGTGATCGACTCCTACCAAACCAATTTATATCTCACTAGAAAAAAAATAATCAAACTTATCTCACTAAGTGAGGTTAGCTTTATGAATCCTAGAACGCACCTGCGCTCGGTTTTGAGGTTAAGTCTTCCGTTAGTTCTATCTTAATAGAAAAAGCATACAATTTTCATGAAATCACAATAAATCTTTCAGAAAAAACAAAAACACAGAGAAAGAAAGCAGCTCCAGTGAGTACTAATATGTAAAATATTATTAGAATAATTAATCATTTTTTATAAAATGGATACAAAAAATATGCAACAAAACAAAAAATTCCAGATTATACAAACAGTCTCTAACAGATTAAATCATCACAGCAGAGAAAATTAAACAAATATAAGCTTCTAACAAAATAATAATAATAATAAATAACGGTAGATCAAGATCAAACATCTAGCATTAACAAATCGACGAATTCGTATAAGAAAAACCAGATCTGAACCTTCTCAGCAAAATAATGCATATTAAGGAGAGACACAGAGAGAGGGAGAACCTTCTCAGCAAAATAATGCATATTAAGGAGAGACACAGAGAGAGGGAGCTTATACCTCAGAGAGAGAGAGAAATGTCAAAGTCGGCGGCGGCGGATGAGTCTCCGTCAGTGTGATCGGGCGTTCGCCGAGATTTCGCCGGGGACAGGTCGGAAAGATGACGCAAACAAATTATTATTACTCCAGTACTATTGGAGGAGAGGTGAAAGAGAAGGAGAAAGGAGAGAAGAGAAAAAAAGAGAGAAAGTCGTCCCACTCCTCCTATTTATCTCGTGGGAGGATGGCCGAGCAGCAAGCGATGGATATTTCAGTTTTTTAACTTTTTCTTTTTTTATTTTAATTTTGACAGCGGAAAAAGGACAAAAGGAACCGGGAATGTAAGAGAGTACACCGGGAGTAGCCGGTGCGAGAGCACGAGTGATTTGCCGACGTGGGGAAAACGACACCGTTGTAGCCCCGTCGTGTCTCTGTCTCTGACCCAGCATTGGACTTTCCCCTGCCCGCACTCCGCAGGCACGCCCGCCATCAACTTGCATTATCCGTTGGTCTTCTTTCATTTAAAACATGCTTGCCAATTCCTTCCCCACTATTATTAATTGTGGTTGGGCAAGCTAATTAAATATTGAGAAATAATTTAATACATGTTGATTATGACAGCTTCAATGACTTACACGGTTCGGATGATACAATTTTTTTTTTGTCGAAAAATGACATTTATTAAGTGGAAGACAGATAAAGTAGCTCAATAAAAAAACAAACTAAAACCAAAACTCTAATTCCTATTTTCCAAATGCATAAAGTAGCTCTCACTTACATGGTCATGAACGTCTTGCGAGTTGCCACCAAAGCCGCAACACTAGAGAAAACGATCAAGTCATCAATTCAACCAAGACATCGCAACACAAAAATTACAAACTTGAAACTAAAAACATAGCTCAACCAGATTTAATCACCGAAAACGTCGAACCGAAAAATATTCACCAGGTCTAGATATTGTATATGAACCACTTACAAGAACACACGTAAATTTACCCACACCTTGCTTTCAAGTTATTGTATATGAACCATTTAAGCTGTATACATACGATGATCAGTCTCACATTTCATGATTGTATAAATATATGCCTTTTCTAACACTTCCTCTAATTCATTTTCAGGAGAAATGTTGTTTTCTTTAATCTATTTAGTTGTTCTTGATCATTGCAAAGTAACCCTTTCAAAGCAGGAAGCCTTGTTGGCTTGGGGTCAGCTTTTAGTTGTCTTTGATCTTAATAATCAACAATGGATCTCCTATTAGCTAGTTTTCTCGAGACACCTGCTGCAAGTTCGGGCAAAGTCATGCGATCAGTTCTTGCTTACCATGTTATCATGCACAGAATATTCTTTATAGTGTATGCCACCGTCTTGTTCGCGTTCCATCCCAAGAGGCATTTCTGTATCTCTAATCCAAATATTCATACCTAAAAGCTAGAAGGAAGGAACGAAACAATTTGGAAACAAAACAATTTATCAAAAGCATTCAAAACTCTCTCTCTTGTCCAGTTCGATGCGTTTTCTCCTACTTGTGACCTTATCTTACGTTCCATCTCTTATCTTATCTTGCGCTGACCATAAAGCATTAGCATATGGTGAACAACTTCATGCACATATAGTCCGATTGAGGTTTGAACGACATCCCATTTTGGTTCCCAAGCTGGTTACATTTTACTCAAGCTTTAATCTTCATGCCGATGCTCGTAGCGTTGTTGAGAATTCAAATATTTGGCATCCTCTACCTTGGAATATGCGCATTTCTTCATATATTAAAAATGAACTTTTGGATGAGGCTCTCTCTACCTATAAACAAATGGTTGATAAGGGGATTAGGCCAAATTGTTTCACTTACCTATATGTTCTCAAGCCTTGTGGTGAAAAATTGGATATAAGTTTTGGTAGGAGGTTCATGAGTCCATTGATGCTTGTTGTCTGTAGTGGAATTTATTTGTACATGATTCATTGGTCTCCATGTATGGGAAATTAGGGCTTCTCGACGTTGCTGGCCGCTTATTTGACAATATGGCCACAAGGGATGCAATTTCTTGGAATGCAATGATCTCTAGTTATGCCTCCAAGGGCATGTGGACGGATGCATTTGAGCTATTTGGAAACATGCAGATTGAGGGAATTGGAGTTAATGTCTGACTTTGGAATACCAATGCTGGAGGATGGGTAATTTCAGGGGTGCACTTGAGTTGCCTTATCAAATGAGAATTGGTGGTATTTTATTGGACTTGGTAACATTGACGATTGGTTTGAGTGCTTGTTCACACATCAGAGCTATTAAGCCGGGGAATGAAATTCATGGTTTTATGATTCGTATTTGTTGTGAAGCGTACAATAATGTTAACAATGCATCGATTACATTGTATTTCAGGTGCAAAAATCTTAGGAAAGCATATACTTAGTTTGAATTGATAGAAGATAGGAGTATAATTACTTGGAATTCCATGCTTTCTGGTTATTCCCGCATAGATCAAGTAGAAGAAACTTCATTCTTATTTAGGGAGATGTTGTATCCAAGAATTAAACCTAACTATGTTACTATTGCCAGCATCATTCCCCATATTAACACTTGAAGATAGTTGAAGATCAAAGAATTACAGAGAAAACAATGGAGGAGAAAGAAGATTATATTGATAGCTTTGAGAAAATATATACAACCGAACTCAAAAGAAATGATAGTTATATAATCCCTTATATAGTCATATATCCCAATTACAATAATACTCTTCTAACTATATTAACAAACTTAACCACTAGAATAATGCCATGTGGCATTTCTGTTATATCAGTTATTACTCCCCCCTCAAACTAAACTTGGAGTATCCAAGTGAAGGTTGAACTAGCTAGGCTTTTGAAACTAATCTGGAGTTGTGAGACCAAGATGTATGCAATGCTTCAAGAACATTGGACTATGCAATCTTTTTGTAAAGACATCTGCAATCTGATCTTCAGTGCGTATCTCCTTTTTGCACTTTTTCTCGAACAAAATGGTAATCTATGTCGAGATGCTAGATTTTTGAATGAAAGACATGATTTGAGCTTAAAGGTGAGGCACTCAAGTTATCACAACGAAGTAATGGAGGAGCTGAAATCACCTTATGCATATCTTTAAACAGAGATCTAATCCAACATAAATCTGGTGTAGAATGTGATAAGGCTTTGTACTTAGCCTCTGTGGAACTTCGAGATACTGTAGACTACTTTTTAAACTGCCATGAGATTAGATTATCTCCCAAGTAAATCACAAATCCAGTTATTGATCTTCGAGTGTTGATATTAGCAGCCCAATCTGAGTCTGAGTAGGCAGTCAAATTGAAATCCAAGTTCTTTTTGTAATGTAGACCATAGTCCAATGTGCCCTTTAAGTATCTTAAAATTCTTTTGACCAAATGCACATGTAGGTCAGTTAGAGATGTCATAAACTGGCAGACCATGTTCACAGCATGAGCAATGTCTGGCCTAGTGAAGGTTAGATATTGAAGAGCCCCCACTAACCTTCTGTAATGACTTGGATATGAAAGAACAGTACCTTCTTGTTTAAGCAACTGTGTATGTGGTTTTGATGGTGTGGAGGTTGGTTTGCATGTCTCCGTAGAAGCCTTTTTCTGTAGTTCTCTTGCATACTTTGATTGATTTATGAACAAAGAGCCATCTTCCTTATATTGAATGTGCAATCCCAAAAAGAATGACCGTTTTCCAATATCTTTAAAATCAAACACTCATGCGAGATCACTTATAACTTCTCAAATCTTTGTGGGATTAGAACCAATGAGTATAATATCATATACATAGAGTAGAAGTATAATAATATCACTTTCATCCACTTTAACAAATAAGCTAGTCTTAGATATGGAAGTTTTAGAACCCAGCGAAGGAAAGTAACTAGTGAATTTTGAATTCCAAGCTCATAATGCTTGTTTCAACCCATAAAGAGATTTAATAAGTTTACACACATATCCTGGACAAGTAGGATCCACAAATCCTTAAGGCTGCTTCATATAGACTTCCTCCTTAAGATCACCATGTAAAAAAACATTCTTAATGTCTAGTTGTCTCATATTCCATCCATATTGTGCAGTTAGAGCTAAGACAACTCTAACAGAAGTGTGTCTCACAATAGGACTAAAGGTCTCAGAATAATCCAAACCTTGTTCCTGAGTGAAACCTCGAACTACTCAATGTCTTAGGTTCTTCAACTTCTGTAATATCAGCTAGAAAGGAAAAACCACCATAGAATATGCCAAAGAGGTCACTAGAGTAAGAATCACTAGATATAGGATCAAGAAGTTGGAGTGAACTTAACTCAAGTAAAGCAGCCAGATAAGCTACATAGTTCTTTCTTGAAATTGCACTTGTTTGTAGCCTTGTCTGAATACCATGTGGTCTCTGTTGTTGAACAGGAGATTCAGAAAAATCAGTAACATAAGACATTTCAGAGAAAGGCAATATTACCTAGAGTTGTGCTAGATCGAGGACAGGAAGCAAATGAGGTGTATCACTAGTTGGAGAAATAGTAGGATCATGATTTTCTGTTGATGAAACCCCAGAACTTCGAAATTGTGGTGTGTTACTGACATAAATACCATAATTAGAAAGTGATGTCTCAACCACCGATGTATCATTCAATACATGATGTATTGTAGTTGTATGGTCATTCCCAGATGTAGAGCTTATATGACTTGTCAGAATGGGAAATGGTATAATCACAGAAGTAAAAGTACATGGTGTCTTCACAGATTGATCCCTTATCTGAGACAACTCCAATTTTGCAGGAAAATTGACTCTTCAAAGACAACATGTCTAGATATAATACATTTCCTAGATTGTGTATCATAACAAATAACTCCCTTATACCCCATTGCATAGCCTAGGAAAATACACATCTTTGATCTTAACTGCAACTTATTAGTATTGTAGGGTTTTATCCAAGGAAACACTGCTGATCCAAAAATTCTTAAAGACTGTAATTCAGGTAACTTGTTGTATAAAAGTAAATATGGAGAGCTGAAAGACAAGGTTTTACATGACATCTTATTGATCACAAAAACTGCATGAGCACATGTAAAATACCAAAACTCACTATTTAAGCCAGCAACATGTAAGTGAGTGAGTGCAGTGTCTACAATATGTATGTGCTTCCTCTTAGATATTCCATTCTATTGCAAAGTACAGGGACATGAGATAAATTGCATAATACCCTTTGTAGCCAGAAAAGATGTAAATTTATTGCTAGTATATGCACCTCTGCCATCTGTTTGTAATCCTTTAATTGACATCACAAATTGAGTTTGAATAAAGGTGTAGAAATTAACAAAAATTTCGTACATATCAAACTTATTGCACATGGGAAATATCCAAGTACAATAAAAAGTACATAGTATCTGTATCTTTCTAAAGATTTTAAATGAGTTGGACCCCAGACATTAGTATGAACTTTCTCAAAAGGAACCAAACATCTGTTATTTCTAACAGGAAAATGTATCCTAGGCATTTTCCCTTGAATACAAGAAATACAAGTCGTATCTGTATCATCCAGTGTTCTAAAACGCGGTCTAGGCGCCACTTAGGCGCTAGGTGGCGGTGCTCCGCCATAATTAACCTGAAATCGTTCATTAAATCGGCAATGACATTAAGCGGTGTAGGCGGCCGCCTGGGCAAGCTAGGCAAGCTCCGCAGACGCTGGGCGATTTGGGAAAAAAACTTTTGTCGTGAGACTCACAACCTTATTATCTCCCTGAGTCTCGTCGTCCACGTCTCTATTTGCTAAAAGATGAGTCGAATATGGTGAGAGAGAAAGGTAGATGAGATTTGTGCAATTATAGGGATGGGTGATGGCCGTCTACCTCTCTGTTTGTTAGAAGAGGAGTCGAATATGGTGAGAGTGAGAGGTAGACGAGATTTGTGCAATTGCAGGGATGGGTGATGGCAACGGGTTGTAGAAGGTAAGTCTGCAATTGCAGAGATGGGTGCGGTGGCAGGTTGTAGAAGATAATTTGTAATTGCAGAGATGTGTGACTACTTTAAGGTTTTAAGCAATTAGTAACTTTTTGCTTTAGCTAGCATTTGTTAGGTTTGAGTCGGTGAAAGATTAATTAAAAAAAGAATGCAGGGCCAATCTTTTATTTTATTGAGTGGCCCAACAATATGGGCTTACAAAATGATACAACTTTGGAACTTTACATATATAACCATATTTAACATATATACCTATATATATTCTTTATTTTTATTTTTTTTAAATAACATAGTATCAATGTTTATTTATATATATTATGTAGTAAATTTAATTAATTTATATGATGTAATACTTAAATCCGCCTAGTATGCTTAGATGCCCGCCTAACCGCCTAGGCGCTAGGCCCCAACCCGCCGCCCAATTAGCGCCTAACGTTTTTTAGAACCTTGGTATCATCTAACTTGTGTACAACCCTAGACTGTTTCAACATAATAGTCATAGTAGTCATAGTATCATGGGCAAGATGTCCTAACCTTTGATGCCATATATTTGATTTCACCATTTTCCCTAAATAAGCAATTGGATCCCTTGTAGCAGACTTTAACCCTTTTAATGTATGTAACAAAGGTATCTGGAATAGCTCTTCTGGTTTACTCTTTTCATGATACACCACATCCCTTGTCTTCTTGTCCTACATAAAAAAATTCACATTCATCACAGATAAACCATCTATTATTATCTGCACATAATTGCTTAACAGAAAGAAGACTTCTGGCAATATTTGGAACATGAAAAACTTTGCTGAGAATGAGTGAATGATTGTTTGTTTGAATTGAAGTGGAACCAATATTTTGAATTGGTAAACTTGAACCATTACCAATGGTTATGTTCTTAGAACCTTGAAAATGGGTAACTTGGCTTAATGAAGTGATATCTGCAATCATATGGTGAAAAGCTCCTGAATCCACAACCCATGAATCCTGAGGAAATACTTGAGTTGTTTGTTGTGCATGCATGGCAAACAAATATGGTGGTGGTGGCTGACCTTGAAATGCATAATTTCCTCTATGAAAGCAGTCTAGTGCAGAATGACCCCATTTCCCATAATTCTGACACTCCACAAGAAAACCAACATAAAGATTATTTGTGTTTCTGTGAAAACAGTTTGCAGCTATATGACCCATTTTATTACATATTTAACACTCAACAGTTGTTCTTGCTTCTGTATTGCCTGACCATGAACCAGTTTCATTATGTGCTTGTTTTAACCATGTAGAGTAGGAATTGTTGCCATTGTTATACCCTTTCCTCTGAAGTTATTATTCCTATATTGCTGTTGTTATTCTTGTATTGATTACCATCGTTGAACTTGTAAGCAAAATTCTAAGATTTGAATACTTGTTGATGTCCAGAACTAGACTGTCCCATAAAACCATAGCCATAAACTTCAGGATGTCCTAGAGAAAAAGATAGTGATGTGTTTGAACCAAATGGCTGAGGCTCGATAGAACTGTGATGAGATGGATTATGTAGTTGTTGAATGATTGTACCCCCTGTAATAGCAAGTATGTGATTATGACTCTGAGGATTGGATGAGGATGCACCATGTGAAGATTCATAGCCTTGACCATACATGAGAAAACCAGAACCAGAAATCTGACCATAATTAGAACCTTACATCAAGAAAGCAGACATATTTTGGGATAACATGGTCATTTCTCCTTCAATTTCCTTTTTAGTACCAAGTAATTGTGCACGAAATTCTCTCAAAGTAATGGAAGACTCCCTTGCCAAGATAACAATCCTAATAACATCATATTCTTTAGGTTGCCCAGCTAAACCAGCAACAAGTATATCATTATCATAAATTGTTTCCCCTGTAGCAATCAACTGGTCCCTAATATTCTTCAAATGCAACAAATACTTATCAATACTCTCTGTGCCTTTCTGGATTGTATGCAATTCTGTCTTCAAATGATTAATTCTAGACTTTAACACAAATGCATATATTTCAGTAAGATTTGACCATGCTTCAAAAGCAGTCCTACAACCAAGAACATATTCCATTGCTTCATCTGTTAAAGTAGCAAGTAACAAACTAATAAGAGCTAAATCAGTCGACTCTCATTTAAGAAATTCTACAGAGATTTCCTTTGTGATACCAGTTTATGAACGTACTACAAATTTTGATGGACACACAACCATACCATCAAAATGGCCAAAAAATTTATATCCTTTAAGAACATATTGAAATTGAAACGCCCATTTCGTGAAATTGTCATCCCTGAATTTTATAGTCAACATACCCAACAAATTCTCTATCTTGAATGAAGAAGACGCCATCGAGATGAATACAACCAATACAAATTCACAGTAAAATACACTAATCACAGAGAGGAATACTTCAAGAAAGAGACAATGCTCAGTAAATCCCTTTGTAAATCATCATACGCAATCTTGAGATAATGACACTCCAAATTTCACATAAAGAATGATACTTTTTGCCTTCGCGTCAACAAAATATAATCTCTAACCAAAAAACACAAATCCTAAAGAATGATACTCCAAGATATACACTGAAAGAATGACACTTCCTGCCTTCGCATTTACAAATCGTAATCTTCAACTAAGAAACTCAAATCCTAGAGAATAACACTGCAAGATATACGCAGAAAGAATGACACTTTCTAATATCAACACATCAAAATTCTCAAACAAAACCCCCAAATCTTTTACTTTCTACAAGCCAAGACACAACTCCAATAACCACAAACACTACAAAATCATTAACAGAGACGAATTCACCTGATTTACAGCACGAACTTCCCCCAAATCTTCGAACTGTGCAATTTCAAATGAACAACCCACTTTTCAGACCTTCGAACTTCCAACTCGAGCACCAAACAAGTCAACGGAAAGCATCTTCAAGATCGGAAATGGCGATGAGCCAATACCGACGATGATACCATATTAACACTTGAAGATAGTTGAAGATCAAAGAATTACAGAGAAAACAATGGAGGAGAAAAAAGATTATATTGATAGCTTTGAGAAAATATATACAACCGAACTCTAAAGAAATGATAGCTATACAATCCCTTATATAGCCATATATCCTAATTACAATAATACCTTTCTAACTATATTAACAAACTTAACCACTAGAATAATGCCATGTGGCATTTCTATTATATCAGTTATTACCCCTCTGTGCTCGGGTAACAAATCTTCAACACAGGAAGGAGTTCCACTGCTACATTACAAAATGTGTAGTGTTTAATGATTGTTTATTACTGTGGAATACCCTTGTGGACATGTATGTCAGATCCGGTAAGGTTTTACAGGCTAAAAGAGTATTTGATTCAATGTCAAAGAGAGATGAAGTAACTTATACTTCCATGATTGCAGGATATGGAGTCCAGGGTGCAGGAAAAGCTGCACTGAAGTTATTCGAAAAGATGAACTTGTTACACATAAAATCAGATCATGTAACAATGGTTTCAATCCTATCAACTTGTAGCCATTTTGGTATAGTAATCCAAGGCCAAATACTGGTTGAAAAATGCTGAGCGTATACGGTATAACTCCCGATTTAGAGCACTATGCATGCATGGTTGCTCTCTTTGGGAGGGTCGGTCTGCTAAACAAAGCGAAACGAAGGAGATTATTTCAAGGATGCCTCACAAGCCAGCTTATGTTATGTGGGCTACTCTTATCGAAGCATGTTAGTTTCACGAAAATGTAGAGATAAGGGAATGGGTAGCCGAGAAGCTGTTAGAAATGAGACCAGGATCAATAACATGTATACTGTTGCTGGTTGGTGGAACGACCTAGCAAGAGTGAAGGCTTTGATAAGGGACTTGGGTGTGAGGAAGATAGTTGATGGAGGCGATGGATTTTCACCCTTTTTGGTGAGGGGACACGGCAAATTAGCTAAGAGATGAAAATTTTCTTTTGTTGGATGGTTTAACGAAGGTAATGAAAGATACTGATTCTGTTGTCAATGAGGATTTTAGTTCAGATTATGATGTTTTCGAGGATTAGAATACAACAAGGAGTTGATTATACTTGAATGGATAAGTAAAATAGAGTCTTGTTGGAGATTATAAGTTAAATTGACTTGCTAAATTAGGTTTTTGACATTATTCACTAACTAAAATAGCAAAAATTTAACAATATTGTTAAACCACCCAACTCGCCCTGCTTGATGGTTTCTAGTCTTAGCTAACAATGGTTTGAAATAATGTCAACCTGAGTGATTTTGGAACCTCTGTAAACTTTGGTATAACTAGCCTAAGGACCAGGAATCCGGGCCTAAGGACCAGGAATCCGGGTCTTTAGTTTGTATGAAAGAGAAATCAGAGGCCTTGATATGTGTGATGTGGGTCAGCAAAATGAGTTTATAAGAACTGTTAGATTCAATTTGAGTGGTCCAAATTCTCTAGTCCGTGGACTTGAGATATTGAGATCCAGAAAGGATCTTTGTCCAACTTGAGTGATGTGCACAGCAACGGTTCGAGGTCAAAACCAAGGCTTGTTGCCCACTCCTACTTTCTAACAATGCTCTTTTTTGCCATTGCCCCTAAATGACAACCCTCATCACCACGACCAAAACACACCTATCACTCATCTGGCCACCATGGAAATGCATTGGCAAGAAACACTTTCATCAAAAGCATTTTCAATAACTTTAAAAGCATTTCCAAACGAGTCAAATCATCAGTTTTGTGAATTATCTAAAACTACATTAATAAAAAAAAACTCTCTTTGTCAACCAAAAGAGGATAACAAGACAATTTTGTCTTCTACCACAAAACAAAATCATGGACAATAAAGTAAATTCACACAAATTAAATTTTACAGTTTTTTTTTTCAAAGCCTCATCCAAATGTGATCCTAACATGCTTTAATTTTGAGAAATAAAATACAAAAAAATAATACTTCTCTCTCTATTCCGCATTCATTTTTTCTTCATTTCTCCTTTCCATTCTAAAATAAAAATAAAAATAAAAATTATTTTCACATACAAAGTGTGGGGCATATGCTAATTAATTTATAAAAAAACGTTTTTTTCCTTTCTTGAAATTCAATTTAATG
Source organism: Pyrus communis (assembly GCF_041283825.1). NCBI lineage: Eukaryota > Viridiplantae > Streptophyta > Magnoliopsida > Rosales > Rosaceae > Pyrus > Pyrus communis. The sequence continues at coordinate 2,337,906 of NC_142572.1, forward strand.
GTAAAATTGGAATATTTGGTGAAAAGGATATTTGGGGATGGAGAACAGCACTGCGGGGGCAAAGTAGAATTTTCCCACAATACTAATCGAAGGTCTGGTGTCTTGAGGGACCCTCCTACACACTGCTTCTCGCCGTCTCCCGTCATACGCCCTCCGCCCCTCTATCTCCATCTTGCGACTGAGTTCCCTCATCTCCATCTCCACCGCTACCGCAACCACAGTATCATCTGCTCCGTCTTACTTGGTAATCAAATACTGTACTTTTCAGTCCTTTTGTATTTATGGATTTCGTTTGATTATTAAATTTTGTTTCTCTGGAAAGGGAAAAGAATAAACTGAATAATTTTCAATTATTAATTTTGAAAACAGGCAAAGCAATATATATTTTTGTGTGATGATCACTACTATTAATCGAATTCAATATGCTTTAGCGTTAAAATTTACTAGTATGATTTGGGTCTAAACTGATATTGTATCTGGTTTATTTGCTTTTTGTTTTTGTTTCGGTTTCGGTTTGTATGCTTTTGGTTAATTGTTTGTTTGGTTTCTTAATTCGAATTTACGGATTCATTTTTAAGGTGTTATGGGTTGATGATTATTGTACATTTGAGTAATTGTTTGTTTGTGGCCTAAATTGGTAAAAAATTGAAGAACATAAAACAATGGGCTCAGGGCCCCAACCGATCAAATCGGCCAAGTAAATTTGATCACTTTGCCGATAGGTTTGGTTCGGTTAGGTTGTTAGTTTGCTGCCTAAGTCAAACCAGACCAGATCATGTCTAAACATTGGTTCAGGTGCGTGGTCTGGGACTCGTACCAAGCTAATTCACACCTTGCCCAGCCTAGTTTCTGGGATGTTGCTTGTTTTGGGTTGATTGATGTCCAGCATCTCCCTCTTCTAAAATCCAACTGTAAGATTTGGATTGTTCGCTGATGCCCTTTTTCTCTCTCTTTACCACGTGGATAATAAAGAACAGAACATAACCTACTTAATTGAAAATACCGAACTGCTTCAGTTGGCGGCAGTGAGAAACAAATGAATAAACGATCATCCTTGTGATGATTGTGTTACCAGTTTAGTTCTATTCAAGTGCTTTTATAGTGTCGTATTGAGGTTTCCAATTTTAAGGTTTAATAGCTTATGAAAAAAATGCAACATGCCTTAAGAGGTCCTGGACAGAAATCATTATTCATAGACATCGCCCTTATGTCCTCTTCCATATAACATTGGCAAATGTGATTGTATTTCTAGGTCCTCGAGTTTTTTCATGCAAACTAATGTCCAACAAAAATGATATCTGAATCGTATCGTGAGACTTGAGCACCTGCAACTCTATAGCCGGCTCTTCTTCAATTAAAATAGAAAAAAAATTGGTGTGCATTTGATTATTAAGGTTTCTCAGTTAACCTATCATTGCCATAGTAGCAGCAAAATGTTCTGGATACCTAGCTAAATAGAAATCAACCTTCTTTCGATTTTGTGAACTGGTGAGATGGATCCCTTCAGCAGAGAATAACATACTGTTTGAGATTGGATTGTAAGTTTGACCATTAATTACAGTTACATAGACCTTTGGACAGAATGCTAAAAATAAAAAAACAAAATGGAAACAATGCTTGAAGTTAGTAAGTTATAACGTTAGATAATAAATGTACTCATGCTAGATTCTCGTGCTTCAAAGGTTGGAACCTTTTAAATATTTGATGGGATTCTGTAGTTGCCCCCTTATTATCTGGTCCATTGATGGAATATGGTTTTGATTTTATTATATGGTCCTAGAAAGTGGGAATCTGTAGGCTCCAGAAAATATCATGTTTTATCTTTGTTTTATATTTACTTTTATTGTGTGTTTCTTTGGACATTTGTGTTGAGTGTATGCATTTGGTTGAAGAAAGTGTTACAGACTCTCAGCTAAGCAGAGGAATGGCATTGATGAGGGGAGAGCCACTAGTGGCAAAACTGGCAGCCTTGGCCAAGTATGTGGTCTTTCCTGGAGCCATGGCCGCAGCTGTCATCTATTCCCCTCCTGGTTACGCTCTCAAGAATGATCCTAAATCCACCAAATAAGACTAGCTCGGTCAGTACCATTTTCTCTGCAAGAGTCGGGTGTTTTTCATTTCTCTTGTTATGACTCTGATTTTATACCTCTATTGTGACTTGGATGATTTTGCAAGTTAGTGCTTTTTGGTTTTACCTTTCACAACCTTCAATCATTATTCTTTTAGGATTGTATAGATATTACCCACATATATGCTCCGCTATATATCTTTAAAGGCCTCCAGATGTGCTCAAGGTATTATAGGTTACGTGTCTTGTATGCATTGGATAAAAGAGAAACTGGCCACTTTTAACACCCTCTGATGATGGGCATTTGATGTTGCTTTGGGACTCCCTTTATGTTTTTCCTTGAGAATGGTGGTTATTGATATCATGGGTGTACTGTGCCTCAACAAAAGCACAGGAAGAACCGAATTGGATGATGTCATGGACTAAGAAGACAATGAAAATAGTGAATGAATGATGTGCTTAATCACTTGGGAAAATGACTCTGCGTCACTGGCAGGGCAATTGAATAACTTGCAAAATGCTGATTGAATAGAAATACAACAACAAGAAAGCCTGGGCTCAGCTGTCTGAATCATATAGAACACCACTGCTTTCAGCGCCAAGTCTTCCCTTAGCTCGAAGTACCATATGTCTTTTCTTAAAGTCTCTGTTCAAGTATTCCTAGATCTTCTTCTATCTCTTTTGCCTTGAGCCTCTGTCTTTGATCTCATTTTCTAACCGGAGCATCTGTTGGTCTTCATTTCCCATGTTCGAATTTTCTTCTTGAAAGAGAACCTAAATAGGATTTATTGCTTCAATTCAAGATTGAATTACATTATCTTTCACAGACGTTTTCTGTTACAAGAGAGAATAGTACCGATCCAAGATTCCTAACTAACAAAACAGCCACTCACTAACTATGCTGCAGGTTTGGACAGAAAATAACTATGCTGCTGGCTGCTGAGGCGGCTTTATTTGCATAAGCAATCTGCATGTGACAATATTCATTTAAAGTTCTAAACAACCAAGACAACTATACTTCTACTTCTGCCGACATTAGTGGCACTTTTCCTTTAACATTCTTTTAATTGCTTGTGGACATTGATACGGTTTAGAAAGTAAATGCTATACTGTTACTAATTGTGAGTTTCCTTTTTTTTTTCAGGGGCATACTGCATAGAAGGCGATGCTAGAAGGTATAACTAAATGCGTCTCTCGCCTTGTTCAAATTTGGTATGTAATAATCTGGGCTAAATAGTTGCTCAATTTGAGAGGTGTTTCCTGCTTCCTTTGAAGAACTTAGACCATGAATTGTTTGGATGTACTTTCTCAATGTGGTTTCCCCGTTTGGAACGTACTCTTAACGAAAAACGCTTTGGATTACAATAATCTTTAGATAACGGCGGAGTGTAGAAGTGCTGCAAGCGATGATAGGCTCTCTGTAGACTCTGTTACTTGTCATGAATGTTACTCTTAATTTGAATTCAAATGGTTACAGTTTTCTTTTAATTTTTTTCATTAGCTGGAAAATGGGATATGATCTTGGGACATATTTCAATGTTGAAAGAGAAATACCACTAAACCAGTATCTATCCATGAGGTGTATTGTGGTTTTGTTTGAAATCGGAATGCATGGCTTCTATTTGTGTGCGCCGAATATAATGGGATATTGTTAGTAGCACACTTGTGAGAAACTTTTTAGCATGCTAGGACATTGCTGGATACTCAAGTGTCTCATAATACAAGTAGTTAGATTGGTTGGATACCGAGTCGTATTTTCAGCACATTGAAAAATTTCTTCACACTTGAGAGGTTTCATGCATTTTACATGTATGTATTTTGTGTGGTTTCATGAATATTTTTTCGGAATGTCAATGATCTCTCATTAATCCTTTATTATTGGTGCAACTTGAGTAACTTATTTTGTAAACAATTTTGTCATAGAGGAAGATCGCAATATGCTAAAACGAAACAAAATCGAACCATCAAAACAAAACTCCAGGCCAGAGTGCGGAATTTTTTTCTTTTTTGGTACTATCTAATTCACGAACATTAAAAACACAAATAACCAATGACTAATCATACAACTTCCGAGTATTTATGTAAGCAACTTTCTCGTTTACAATTTACACGTTAGCATATTTGACGTCATTTTCGATGGAATAGACGGAATTCAGAGTAAAGCGACGATATCTTTATTCTATGGTGGAAAATGGAATGAAGTTTAAGATTCACGAGGCATTATGAAAATAAGCCTAAAAAAAAGTAGAGGAAATTGTAGCAACAATTCTTCAATTTTAACCTAATTGAAGTAATAGTCCATCAACTAAAAATTTGAGATCATTGATCTCTTAACTCATCAAAACATGCAGCTATAGTAATTTTCGTTAGCTCCATTAGAACTTACGTCAAAATGAGTCACGTGCACATGAAGTTGAATCAAACAAAAAAATTGCAGTAATAATCCCTCAACTTTAACTCAATTAGAGAAGTAGTCCCTCAACTTTAATCCAATTGTAACAATAGTCCCTTAACATTAACCCAATTATACTAATAGTTATGAATTTTTAGTTAAATAATCATTGCTCAAATTGGATTAAAATTGAGAGACTATTTCTACAATTTTCTCAAAAAGGCAAGACGAGAGAATTGACACAACAACGTGTGTCGAATATTGGGTTTGAGAGAGTTGGGCTGATCGGGTTGACCCGACCCTTTTGGTTTTCCCAAAGATGTAACGTGTTGCGAAGAAACAATGAAAGCTCGTAAGCTACCGCGAAAGATCCTTACTTTTCCAGCATTGAGATAGAGATGAAATCCCAAAATTGCACCGATTCAACTCAAAGTCTCTTCTACCTTTGATCTGGATCTCTCTCACATACACTCTCTCTTCTAATCACTCTGTCTGTGTCTGCGTTGTTTGGTGGAATCCCCGTCGTCGTCTCTCCCTCTCTCCGTCGGTTAAGGGAAGAGAGAGATGAAGAGGGTCTTTGGTGTCAAGAAAGACAAAGAGCCCCCTCCTTCTGTTGGCGATGCCTCCGATAGGGTTTGTTCCCCCTCTCTTTCTCCCGATTGATTGTTGGGTTGGGTATCACATAATTTAATTAGGGTTGGGATTATCAGCGTTTTCTATTTGTAATTATGTCGGGATTGGGGATTGGGGATTTCAATTTATTGCTTTAATATGTTTAGGTTTAATTAAACCAAAACGAATAATAGTAAAAATTGGGTAGTTGTAGAATCGATGGTTTTTACTCTAATCAAGGGCTTGAAGGTTTATTCAAATCACTTTCACCAGCTTTAGAATCGATAGTTCTTGTAACTAAACGCCATGCTTGGTTTCCGAGAAACTGTTGTTTCAATAGTTAGCTTTTGTAGTTTCATTTGGTATTCTTTCTGCTACAACTGTTGATGAAGTAGATATTATTTTGTAACAGATCAATAAAAGAGGCGAAACAGTCGATGAAAAGATCAAAAAGCTTGATGTTGAACTGAATAGATACAAAGAGCAAATCAAGAAGACAAGGCCCGGTCCTGCACAAGAAGCTGTTAAGTCTCGAGCCATGAGGGTTCTCAAGCAGAAACGAATGTAGGTCCCCTGTCCCTTCCATGTTACGGGTTTATTGCTCCCCTCCGCGGTTTATCTCATATTTATTGCATGTCAATCGTTCTTCTTCATTCATATGAAATTTGTGAGGATTTTGAGATTGGTTTATTTTGACTATGGGAAAAGCTAGGAAGTGACAATGATTAAACATTTCTATGACTTAAGAACGGTTGGGACTTGGGAGTGAACTTTAAGCGGTTAATTGAAGACAATTATTGAAAAAAAAAGAAATTAAAAAACATGATGAGCAATTTACGGGTGCGCAATAGTGCTAGAAGAATGTCAAATAGAATACAAAGTAAGCATGCATGAGTCTGTACACACACTCAGTTTTCCTGGAGTGTCCTGCAGCTAGAAATCTGGCATAAGTTTACGGCGTCTTTGCATGGTCTAGCCTCAATGAGAAAAAGAAATCTGTCAAATACAAACAGTTATAGCATCATTGGTTCATTACGTCCAGTAGGTTAGGTTACAATCTGCATGTGAGGACATTAGTGCATGCCCTTTTTCAATATTAGTAGGGCCATAATGGTAGATTTGCAAAAACATTGCGCTAAATGGTTTTTTTTTAATTTTATTTTTTTTTAATTTTTATTTTATTTAATTTAAAATTTGAAAATTTTTCACTATTGATGATGTCATTTTAAATTTTTCACTGAATGATGAGATCGTTCTCTTTGGAATTTAGAATTATTGAGATATCTGTTGCAACTTTTAAGGAATGGGGTGAATATACTACGTGTATCAATTTGCATTATCCTTTTTTCTTTGATGATTGGTATAATTCGTTGAGCTTCTGGACAGGTATGAAGGACAACGGGACATGCTGTATAATCAGACATTTAACCTTGATCAAGTTTCCTTTGCTTCAGAGGGTATAAAAGATGCTCAGCAAACGGTAATGTCCTATTCTGTTAAGTTCTGTGATTAACACAATGTTTATTCATGTGTTGGATTGTTTTGATTTTCAAATGTGAGGATACGAGAATAATGAATGACATAGCTCAACACAACAAATGACATTGTGTGATGAACTGCTTTCATTGTATTGGTGAAGCCCTTTAGCATTAAAGGCTGGGGGTAGGGTACCCAGTCTGTTGTGATTATGACATGTATTTAGATGGATTAGATGCCCTCTTTCCTCTCAACAACAAGTACCTAAAAAAAAGAAGAAGAAGAAGAAGAGATAGGTAGGATGCCTAAATTAAAGGGTTAATTATTGATTTACATGCTGGAGTCACTCTATTCTACATCAAATTTGGTTGCAAAGGGGATATACTAAATTCACCTTAAAATTATTGGTTTTCCTTGGTAGTGCCCCAAGGGGCATACTTCAAGGCTGTTGAGGCGGAGCTTTTTCTGTCCCCTGATTGGAACCTGCTGCCTACCTCATAAGAGGTAGGAGATGGACCATTTGTGTCTTGGGGGGTTTTTTTTTTTTTGCTTATAACTATGTGATTGGTATAAAGCCTAGATTCCGTTATATTCATTCCTGGTATCCGTTTAGGTTTCGAAATGTAGATGCAATGGAGGCATATTTTCTGCCATAAGAATACTTTTGTTTGGAATATAACATTGATGTGTTTTACACAGATGACAGCTCTGAAGTCTGCAAACAAGGAGCTCAAGGGAATGATGAAAACCGTGAAGATTCAAGATATTGATGTCAGTAGTCTCTTTCTGTTTTTGTTCTCTTGCTTCCATACTAGCTACGTTTGAAGGCATATCTTTCTAACATGTGAATACTCAATTGTTGTAGAATTTGCAAGATGAAATGATGGACCTGATGGATGTGAGCAATGAAATTCAAGAGACCCTTGGCAGAAGCTATAGTGTTCCTGATGACATTGATGAGGAAGATCTTATGGGTGGTAAGCTTAGAAATCATTTGAGTTCCCAACTATTGAAGGAAATACTGGCTTCAGAATTTCATACATGTTCGAAATCTTTCTGATTGATTTCGGACAACCAATCTTTAGACATTAGGCTAGGGGAGACCTTGTTCATCTTGTGTGCTGCTAAGATCTATTCTGGTCACATTCAAAGCATCAACATATATGATTCTGTGTTCTGATGGTCCTGTTTCCAATTGTCTTACTGTATTCTCGATTTGGCGTGCAGAGCTGGATGCTCTAGAAGCAGACATGGGTATGGAAACAGAAGCTGATGGGGTTCCCTCCTATCTCCAGCCTGATGCTGAACCAGACTTGGATGCGGAGCTCCGCTTGCCTTCAGCACCCACAGGACAGGCAACAGCTCCGGCTGGGAGATCCAACGCCCAGGTATATGTGCCTTGATTTTGTTTGCTGGATTGGATGTTTACTTTGTGGTTAGAATGCCAAACGATCAGTCAAACTCTGAACTTTGTTTTTTACTTCATAACGTTCATGAACAAAAGAGGCAAGTCTTTGGCTTTGGCTGCCAATGATTCTGCATTGACATGGGTGGTGGTATCGGTAGTTGCACTTGCATGCTCCACATCATTGCTTTCCGTTGTGCTAATTCTTGTTTAAAATCCAATGCTGGCAGGCTGAGGACGAATTGGGTTTACCAGCTGTCCCTCGGGCAACACTTCGCGGCTAGGGTTTTGTTGGCTCTAACATTTGCGCATGTGGGACGGGAGCTGGATGGAGAAGTAACAACTCTTCTATCAACATATTGTGCAGAAGTGAATATTCATTCATCTGTTGTTCAAATTCACTTATGTTGTGGTTGGCTTTTATACCTGAACAGTTTGGTTTTCAACTTTTCATAATAAATACGATTGAGATTTATGACGATTAACGAAGATAATCGCACAAAAGTGTATTTAGGCTCGGATTGGTTTGGTTCTGAACTAGACCGGACTGAGCCACCAGAACTAGTGCCATAAATTGTCCCGCGGCCACCGTGGTTATGGCCGAAATCTTGCCACCGTCGATTTGGCTGAAATCTTTTTTCGATCACCGGCAAATTTCATGTCACTATTCGATAGGGACTTAAGGGAACGAATGTGCAACTTTTTCATCTTCAATAGTAGTATAACTTATGGTTAGGTGATGAAATTTAAGATTATTAATGAATCTTAAAACAATAGAATTTTATTTTCTGGAATTTGTAAATTTTCTTGTTTGGTTAACCTAACGCTCTGTTTGGGATGAAGAAATTAAAGATTATTAAGGAATTTTAAGACTTATTATATTAACATTCCACAAATTGTTGAATAAATCTCACATACTTAATACACCTCACATTTGCTTTTTCAATTAAAAATTATCTTAATACACCCCACATATTTCCCCATAATACTCTCACACCCCACATTCTTAATATACACATTACACTTTCTACATGCACCCCATATTTTCTATACACCCCACATTTCTCAAATCTTATGAAGCTTTTAATTTGGACAAAAAATGACGACTATAATTTTGATAAAAGATGCCGCCTGAGATTTAAAGCATATGTGAGTTGTTTTCGATTCCATCATTAAAACCCGTGTCGTCTGTTTTTAATATTTGATGATAATTTTAGGTGTTTAAGTCTTCATGTAATCTCGAAAAGATGAATACGAACATAGAAGCTTGAATAACGCATCAAAAGCAAGATTAAATAATTATCGATGTCATCAAAATCACTAAAACAATAATAAATATGAAGTCTTACCTCATGTGAAGCTTCCGAAACATCGATTTCATGTTTCATTCGTGTAGTAGATAAACATAAATATTGAAATTCAAACTCATCTAACGGTGATAAATAGGGTGGTGAACATACACCACACTAAATTGTGGTGAGCAAAAATGCACTCTAAATGAGTACTCAAAAGTGATGGTGAGAGTACCTAAATAGAAACTTCTATTGGAGATGCTCTTAGAACAATTTCACCTATTGAGGAAGTACAATGACAATGGCATTGAATTGCCTTTACTATTCACCCAAAAAGTAGTTGACTCTGTGCAACTCCCCCAGGTGAAATTTTTTATAAGATTATAGACTATACACGTAGTGCCACATGTCCTTATCCAATCTTATGACTTCCTCATAATAAGTCATATATAATTGTAAGGACCAAGGGCCTCGAAGAGACAGGGGTAGTAACTTGGGAATTACTCAACTAGGAGCAACAGAATCACTCGACGTCACTAATTATGGATTTACTCAACACAACCAAGCCTCACACTTGATTTAAGGAAGGAGAAAACTCTCTTCTTAGATTACGTTTTTTTTTAATTCACTTCTTAATCTTACATATGGAGCCTTTTAAATAAGGAGATACATGTTCATTGATACAAGAGATAATTAAAACTAAAGAAAACATATTGTAGTTACAATGCAACCTAATTAAGAAAGCCTTAGTCATGTTCTTTGAAGAATGAGAAGTCACACCAGCCGCAATAACTATTTGTGGTGGTACTGAGTTATCATTCACTGCATCAGTATATTAGAATATCTCCAAAGGAGATATAAAAAATCTTACATACTATCTTGATAAACAAAAGGTGGTTTTTTGGTCCCAAAAAAGATGCCAAAATCTTAAAGCATCTCCAAAGAAGATATCAGATATAGTATGTTAAAATTTTATTTGATGGCTGATGTGGTAAATTGAATACAAGTGCTAAATTCTCTTATTTTCCAATGGATTATGGATGTGTCAAATATTTATTTTATTATTTTATTGGTCCTAGAGTTGCATTATCTATTGAAAAATAATCAAAATTAGTTTTAGTTTTTATTCAATTGGTTGTTAATGGGATCCATGCATTAAAAATTAAATTAAATATATTTAATTCCTTCTTTATTTGCTGTCAAAAAAGGCAGCTAGAAAGCAATGAGTCAAATGACTCACATGCCACATCATATATGACATATCCATTGGAGAACACTTGAATGTCTTTTAATCCTATTTGGCATATTTGACATCTCCTTTGAAGATGATTTTACATAAATTGATATTCTCCATTCTACCACCAAATTTGAAGACATTGCCAATATTATTATTATTTTTTTAAATGCTAGGCCCACATATTTCTCTACTTTCTTCACTTATTGATTATTTCTATTAAATTCTGACCAATTTAATTTTATTTGTAATTAAAAAGAATTTTAATTTGACAAGGGATTTTATAAATTGTTAGGTTGCTACATAAGCTATAAAATCTAAACTATATAGTAATAGAACCTTTGTGACATCCCGCATCACCCAGGGGAATGATCCTTATATGTATATTCTCATCTCTACCTAGCACGAGGCCTTTTGGGAGCGCACTGGCTTCGGGTTCCGTAGGAACTCCGAAGTTAAGCGAGAAGGGGGCTAGGTCAATCCCATGATGGGTGACCCACTGGGAAGTTGCTAGTGAGTTCCCAAAAACAAAACCGTGAGGGAATGGTAAGCCCAAAGCGGACAATATCGTTCTACGGTGGTGGAGCGGGCCCGGGAAGTGATTCGCCCCCGGGCGAGGATGTGACCTCACTGGCTTCGGGTTCCGTAGGAACTCCGAAGTTAAGCGAGAAGGGGACTAGGTCAATCCTATGATGGGTGACCCACTGGGAAGTTGCTCGTGAGTTCCCAAAAATAAAACCGTGAGGGAATGGTAAGCCCAAAGCGGACAATATCGTGCTATGGTGGTGGAGCGGGCCCGGGAAGTGACCCACCCCCGGGCCGGGATGTGACAATTTGGTATCAGAGCCTAACCTTGGCTGTAGTGCGCCAACGAGGATGTCGGGCCCCTAAGGGGGGTGGATTGTGACATCCCCCATCACCCAGGGGAATGATCCTTATATGTATATTCCTATCTCTACCTAGCCCGAGGCCTTTTGAGAGCTCACTGGCTTCGGGTTCCGTAGGAACTCCGAAGTTAAGTGAGAAGGGGGTTAGGTCAATCCCATGATGGGTGACTCACTGGGAAGTTGCTCGTGAGTTCCCAAAAACAAAACCGTGAGGAAATGGTAAGCCCAAAGCGGACAATATCGTGCTACTGTGGTGGAGCGGGCCCGAGAAGTGATTCGTCCCCGGGCCGGGATGTGACAACCTTAATTGTTAACCAAGGTTCCATAAAATTACCATTCTATTCTTCTAATCAAAACTGAATAGAAATAACAAACATGACAGTAATGTAATTTTACTCTAACCAAATTTTACTTTTTTTAAGCTTCACTCACATGTGATTCTAATATTAAAAAAATCCCTTCGCATTCTCACGTTCTCTCCCACTCCCTCTCCTTTCACTTCAAATATTAAAAAAAATGTCCTCATACACTTTTTATGTGGGCATATGCTAGTAAATTAACATTTTAAGTTGATATCTCTATTAAGATGCTCAAATATAACATGACGAGTTCGAAACTCTCATTTATTTTAATTATTATAATAGTTTTGAATCATTACCCCTCTTTCTTTAGATACCTATTTTGGTAGAGTAGAGGACTGCAAATCCTTGTATCAGTGGTTCAAATTCACTTCAAAACAGGGCGAAGAAAACATACTTTTGGAAAATGGTTCAGGTAGCTCAGCTAAAAACCGGTAGTATACTTTGATTGTGGGCTATAGCTATCCCTTAAAAAGATGAGCACTACGAATATGGCTAAAACAGCGGATACGTTCTAAACCGACTCTTTCATAACTTATTATATCACCCACAATTCACTTCACTCCCTAAAGACGGATTAAGACTAAGGCTACTCTCGGTAGGCAAAAAAAGAGATATTCAATCAACCAAGCAAAAAACTAATAATTTCTTATTCAATTAATAAATAATTTTATTGTAGACTTCAGAGAAGAGAAAAGAGTCATTCGCCAGCGTAAGGAGACCCACCAACTCACCGAGCCACCGAGCGACGCTCTTTCTCCCCCCTCTCCGCCCCGCCCTTAATAATAATAATTTAAAGAAAATATCTTCTTTGTATGTTTTTTTGGTCCACATGCATTTTCCGTTTAGTCCAAGTTTTGCGCATGAAGTCATCTCGTTTACAGCAATTTTTATCACTAAATCATTGACAATCCAACATTTAATAACCACGAGGCCACGTCACACACGGCCCACCCAACAGCGTACGGTTACGCTCCACAACTAGAAAATTACTGCGCAATTTTTACCCTGGCAATTAGCAGAGAGACAACAAAGAAAGCGAAGTGAAGTTATCTTTTTACCATTTACCACTCGGTTACTGGAAAGAGACAGCCTTCCGAAGTCCTTCCACCGTTGAAAAGTTGAAAGAAAACGGAGAAGCCAATTAATAGCTATATTTCCGTTGGAGAGAGAGAGTAAGAGGAGGGAGAGTTTTTCATCGCACATTGCACAGCACACGTTCTTATTTCTTAATCCCAACCAACTTCTCTCACCTAATCTCTCTCTCTCTCTCTCTCTCTCTCTCTCTCTCTCTCTCTCTTTCTCTCTCACAGAGTAAAGAAGAAAAAACGGATAGAAAGTTCATCAGCTTTGGTACCAAAGACTGCATCTTTACGGACAGACAGTTGCATCTTGCTTCACCAAGACATCATTTTCCAGGAAAATGTGCTGAGTTTCTCCCATTTTCTGGGGAAATTTGCCGAAAACGAATCTGGGTTGTGCTTAGAATTGCTTGTCCGACAATGGGTAATCGATTTATTTGCATGTCAAAGAAGGACACCAAAGAAAATGGATCGAGAAGCAAGAGAATGAATCGCTCGCAGAGGAAACTGGTCGCGGAGGAAGACTTGCTGCACAGGCAAGCTCTGTCTATGGTTCTTCAACAACAGCAATCGTCGCAGAGGTTTGACGGATCCATGTCCAGGAGGATTGGGGGGTCCACAAGCTCCAGGAGACTCGCCTCTGATCCATTGACTAATGTGAAGCAGGTTGATTTCCACTTTTGACTTTTCATGATTTTGATCTGTGATGAAAGTGTGTTTTCATGATTTTGATTTAACCAGCTTTTTGCTAAAGCTAAAAAGTGCTTAATCATATGTGAAAATCAACAGTTAATCAATCATCAAGTTAAAGAACTAAGTGGCAAAAGTACGGAATTATTCTACTGCGTTACTATGATGGTTTGAAAAGTGCTTATTAAAAGCAGGTCTACTTTATGTGGATTGTGCACTCATAGATCTTGAAATTTTATTATTCTACTGCTTTTCTTTACCTAGAAGAGAAAGTGTGTTTCAAGACTCTCACTTTCTCTTGATAACCATGCAACTTTTACTCATTATCCCTTCGTTAGCTAGTTGAGAGCAGCGCGTTTATGGTATCTAACCAAAATTAGTGGCACTAAGTGTGATTAGTCTGCCAAATCCTGGGGGAACTCGAACGAAGAATTCAGATCCTTCCGTTATGGACCAACTGAGTCCCTTATTTTCCCCAAAGTTGCTTGCACCATACTGTTAAACAATTTTACCTCCTTTTCAGGAGGGCGATATTTTTCTAGAAAAACAGAAAGCAGTTACGTTTGTATTTGGATTGAAGCTGTCCTAAAAGATTTGGCTGTATGGGTCACAACCCAGTCCACATGGTAAGATATTGTTCGCTTTGGGCCACGCCCTCACGGATTTGTTCTTGGGTTTCCACCCAAAACTCGTCTTACTATAGGAAGGTGAGCATGTACATATAAGGCACATCACCTCCTCTCCCCCGGGCAATGTGGGATCTCACAGTATGCCCTGGGTTCGTCACTAAGCAAGATTCTGGAGGCACCCTTTTATAAATTTTGTGCCCTCTGTATGATGTATATTAGCTTCTGTCGGAATGTGTACTTATTGAACACTGAGAATAGAGTTGTTTGTATTTGAAATTTTGATAGCCGTGACGTCGTCTGGTCTTTAATGCGTAACGTGTTTATGTTTTGTTTTGTGGGTTTCAAAATTTACACAGCGTAAGGTAATCCAGTCGTCCTCTTTTAGAACATAATAATGCACAACATGGTTTTTTAACAACTCTCAACGTCCATAAAATTTTCGACTTCTTGCTATTCCTTTCTTTTGGTTTCTAGTCTGCTTCCTTTTCTAATTTTTACAGTCAAGAAACTTTTGCCATAGCAATTGACTACCACGAGGACGAGGTCATGCACCAGTTCATGTTCATCCTCCCTTGAATTGTTGGCATGATTACTGATTTCATATATTTTACAGGGACCAGAATTTTTGGAGAAGCTTACGTCAAAAAAGTTCATTCTTGTACATGGAGGAGGATTTGGGGCATGGTGTTGGTACAAAACAATTGCTCTACTAGAGGAAGCGGGATTGCTTGCAATCACTTTTGATCTCAAGGGTTCTGGTATTGATCTCACAGATACAAACTCTGTAGCTACGCTGGAAGAGTATTCGAAGCCTTTGATTGACTATCTACAAAATCTTCCAGAGGATGAAAAGGTACAAGCTGATATGTTCTTCATTCCTTCACTGTAAGCATGTAATATATTGTCAAATCTTCAATGCTTGTTACTTTTGTGCAGGTCATCTTGGTTGGTCACAGTAGTGGGGGTGCCTGCGTATCTTATGCACTGGAGCACTTTTCACGGAAAATTTCAAAAGCAGTTTTCATCTGTGCTACTATGGTGTCTGATGGCCAGAGACCCTTTGATGTGTTTGCTGAAGAGGTAAATAGTTAAAAATGAACCAGTTCAGGCTATAAGATCAGTTAAGCATTTGTTGTGCATGCCTGAAAATTGTAACAATTCAGCATATGCCACGATTACTTCTATAAAACACCACATACGTCATCCTTTTTCACAAAATTCCAAGGTGTTGCAATTATTTTGTGCCATCACGTGCGCTGAACTTCATATTGTTGAGAATTATTGAATCCATCCAGCAAAATTACTTGCATAAGAATTCCAATTGAACGAACAAGCTTATAGTGAATTTGTTGTGTGTGGTGTCTGTGTAAATATATATATGGTAATGTTGCAATGTATACATGCGGAACCTCCGCACACTGAAGAGGATGTTTGCATCCTTTCACCTTTGTTCTACAAAAATTCTCTTTATATTCCTATGAGTGATGAAGGTTATTGAAGTAACTTAGGAGAAAACTAGTTTTTCCTTTTCAAGGAAGCCATTTTCTTCCCCTTATTGGCATGTTGCCGCTTTATCCTTCAGTAGCAAGCCTGCCTCTTTCTCATGGGTTAAATTAAATTACTTGCGTATTTCATTCTTTCCATTTACCCATTCTATTTGCTACTAAATTTTGTGTTGGGGGTGCAGTTCACTTAAACAGTTTCATTTCTATATGCTCTCCGATTTCGTGTTCTCAAGAAGGAAATCTGTATTGCAGCTTGGTTCTGCAGAACAATTTATGCAAGGATCAAAGCTTTTGATTCACGGGAATGGGAACGAAAAGCCTCCTACAGGATTCATGTTTGAGAAAGAGCAGATGAAAGGGTTATACTTCAACCAATCTAATACGAAGGTATGTTACAAGTTACAACTAAAGTAGTCTAAGCTTTTTTATTCTTATATTATCTTGGTATTTTTTTTCTCATTTTAAACAGCATTTGCTTAAGTTTTGCAAATTTTGCGAGCAGAATATTATTCACAGTACCTCCAAAATGTCAACGAATGTTTAACCGCTTTTTTTAATTTTTATTACGCCTTAGAGCTAGTTTGGTATTCTCTCTTCAGTGAAAAAGAAAACCAATGAGCTTGGAAGAGATGTTTGGTGTAGTGCTAGATCTTGTTTTGTGTAGTCCAGAGCGGAAGGAGAGAAGACGAAAATGCTCTGATTCATTAAGTGTAGATAGCTCTCTCCTTACAGACCTTACATTGCACGTAGGCCATTGTAATCTCCTGCTTATATGTAGCTCAGTAACGACGAGTCGATACCTTATGGCACGATTATATAAGCGAGTCTTGTTCGTACTTTATAAATATTTTGTAGCTCATTAACAATGATTAGTCTCCATTAATGTTGGACAATAAGATATAAGTTGTGTGGCTTTACTGGAGTTTCTTTACCGTCGTAGAACCTTATGTTTTTTTTGTAAGTTGATTTAACGTACCATTACATAATTTTAACGGAAGTTGGTTCATTTCCAGGATGTTGCTCTGGCCATGGTTTCCATGAGACCTATCCCACTAGGTCCGATCATGGAAAAACTGTCTTTGACGCCTGAAAATTATGGAACTAGCCGGCGGTTCTTCATTCAAACACTAGACGATCGGGCACTGTCACCAGATGTCCAAGAAAAGCTAGTGAGGGAAAACCCACCGGAGGGAGTGTACAAGATAAAAGGGAGCGACCACTGCCCGTTCTTCTCAAAGCCACAATCATTGCACAAAATGCTGGTGGAAATTGCTCAAATTCCGTAGCTTCTTCACAAGTATCACAAATGGGATTCCTTTATTTTACCTTCCAGTTACAGAACAAAACATAGATGATTGAACAGTTCTCTACGAAGTCTAAGGCCATAGTTGTATGTAGAACACGGCGGCCGAATTGGATCCTTCAATTTCTTTTTAGTTAGCATATAGATCAAAAGAAATTCTCTGGTTATTTTTTAGATGTCTCATGGTTTCATTGTGTTAAGTTGAGGGTTATGTTCCTCGTTCTCATCTCGTCATCACCGAGCATTACTCGCCGGTGGCGAGTTGAAGCCAAAGCAGGACGCTGCTGCTGCTGGTTTAATTTGTATTGAGCTTGGATTGATCAGGTTTTAATTGCAGTGGGCTTTATAGAGGCTTGAATTTGAGTCATTTTTCAACGGTGTTTGGTTGTATACCTGAATGTTTGAGTATACCTTAAAGTGCAAAACCAAGGCCAAGCCCACCCCCTTCCGTTTAGTGTAAATAATATCGTTTGTTAAAAAAAAAAATGCAAAACCACAGCTCATGATTTCTCTTCACGAAAGTATTCCTTGTTACATGGTACACATCATTCATCGTTGTCGTTAGGTACATAGAGGTGGATGTTCTTAGACACTACCAGTCCGCCAAGTACACACAACAATCGAACTAGTAATTTACGTGATGAAATTCGTCACCAATTAAACTGTACATATGGCATAACGATAAAGTCGTAAACTGAAGATAAAAAGCCAACCATCTCAAAAACTTTTGTCGCGTTTGCAGCGGTTGTAACTTGGAGCATGCTGCATTCCTTCCATCCGGCACAAATTGGATCACACCACAAGAAAATTTGGTCTGCAATCCCAAAAGGTAAATAAATAAATTCAAGTGAGATTGCAACCCAGGGTTGAGAACCACTTCAGAATAATAACACGTGGACATACCGTAATTTGGCACAAACAAAGCTCTCCTTTTACGTATGCCTCCATTTTCATGATGTCTTCAGTCGCCTTAAGCCACGATAACGGAGATGATTGCCTTGAACATATGACGAATAGTGTTCTGACTGAATAACGTGATCTGCTTTGAACAGGGTAGCAAACCATTATAATCTACGACTACCAATCACAAATAAGCTATAGAACCTTGATTGAAAAACATATCCGCCCCGATAAACAGTTGCAATAGCCATAAACTATGCATTTGATCTAATACTTGAGATGTATGTAGGACAAAACAAAAGATGCAGTACATACCAGCCTTGGATGTTCTAAGAACCCGACGATGATTTCTGAACCCACACTTGTTTCTGCTAGTGAACGGTGAAAGATTCTTACTACTTTCAGATAAAAGGAAGGTTAAATAAAAATAATATGGTAATCAACATGGCAAAAGTGATGCATACCTCAGGGGCACCATGAACAGTAGCACCTCTTTTAGATGGCTTCCCCTCACCTACATTTTGAGAACCATCATCTTTCATATTATGGCCTGTTCCGCGGCGACCAAAATGTCTATGTGAACCTAGACAAAGTATAAAAGTCGGTTTAGCAAAATTTTTAATCACAAAAAAACAAGTGTTAAATTAAAAATATAAACAAATAAATGACATTTTATAAGTTCAGAGATGTTAGTATCTTGGTTTGAAGATATAACTAACCATTCTCTACATGAGAACTATTACGTCCACTTGTAGGATTTATAACTTCCCCAGTCCTGCTTCCATAAGAAGAGTCATCCTTCCCTTCTCCATAGGGACCTAGAAAATCAAGCAGATAGTGAGAGTAGGTTCCCAGATGACAACTATCCAGTATTCCTCCGTAAGATTAGGCATTCATCCATTGAGTTTTGACCCAAGATGATTTAACACAAAAGTCATGTTCCTAAATTAGACCATTTATAGACTCACAAAAGCCTACGCATCCATTTACAGAAACAGCCCATACCTTCAATGGAATCAGAGAGCAAACGAGGGCGTTGTAACCCGGAGGATGGTAAATGCTCATCACTAGCATGTGAACTATCAGCACGACGAAGAGGAGCCCAAACACCACGATCAGGTCTATCCTTGTTTCGTGTATTTTTTTCTTGCCTCTCACTAACACTAGTTGTACCATGCGTGTCCTTCTTCGTAAATCTATCAACTGTTCCCCTCTTTCTATCCCCTTCAGAGCTCATTGAATTTAGTTCATTAGTAGAGCCATGACCATTCAACCCTAACCTTGCATTGGAAGGCCGAGATACTCGCTTAACATCTGCGTTCAGACTCTGAACTTTTTGCTGAGGCTGAGTTTCGGTTGAAGTTTGACTTTGGTGTCCCTCATTGTTTGAAAGTATACTTCTGACCAATCTTCCACTAACCTCACGCCCTTGGTTCTGCTTCGGAGCATGTGAAACAGGAGAACTTCCAAGTTGTGACATACCCTCAGCCTGGGGAAAAAAACATTACAACCTAGTCAAAATGATAAAAAGACTGATATAATAATAGATCATGTCCATGTGATAAATTGAAAAACAGTATAATTATCCGAATCAACAGAGTCAATAGAACTTACAGGAGGTATTTGACGCTCTTTTCCTTTAATAAGTAGGAATTTCTTCTTTCCAGAGTCGGAAATCACAGGGATTCCTGAAAGAGAACCTTCATTGACAGAAATTTCAAGTTAGCAAACATAAAAACGCAGCAGAACGATATGAAAAATGACGCATATATTTTCTCTTTGTGGTATCTAGTTTAGTGTGTCAAGAAGATTGGAATTCATTCTCCCCAAATTTCAGTCAAGTGCAAACATTAACTAAGATGGGGAAAACCTTATTTCGGTTCTTTAAAAAAAAAAAAAAAAAAAAAAAAAAACATTTCAGATAGTATTTTTCATATTGGAAACTTCAATTACATGATACATTACTTATCATTCTGCACTAAGTCAAATTTGCAGAGCTATTAAACTATTCTTTAGTTTAGGATTGTTCAAACTTACAATCAGCAATAAACACAACAATACTCAGAGGTAAATGGGAAAGTATCATCAAGAAAAATACATGGAAAACTAATAATAGAGATTTGGGACTTGTTGGAGAGGACGCAAGTGGGGATTCAAAGGGAATACATGTTTGCCATCATCTCAAACTAGGGCTGTAAGTGGCTTCAATTCAGCATGGATAAAGCATGAAGAGAGGTCTATATTTCAGCCAGATCACTAAAGTAACATCCAAATTTGGGTCCACACAACAGTTTTGACAACTGCATTCCAGTTAAAGTAAAGTCCAAGAAAGAGATCAACTTCCAATGTTTTGAAACAATGTTTTCATCTAAATAAATGATTGCTCATATAATATTTCATTTAATATAAACTTCATCATGTAAAATTTAAAATCAAGTTCAGATCTACATCTAATGATTCTAATCACGTTTACATAATCCTAAATTTGACCAAACTATAATAGGATTCAGAAACAAATTTGAGCTTGAACCGTAGACTTTTTCTGTAAAATATTTGAACCTAATTGTATTCAACCAATCTTTGATCTGGCCATTGACAGCCTTATCTACATGACTAACTACTCAGGAAATTTGGGATTAGGTATTACTTCACACACTAATCGCATACTATGAGATATTATCACTTGCAACCAACAATACTGGAAAGAGCGACCAACTCCGAACTAAAATTAGAGGCAGAAATTCCTTCATGCACATAACAACAGAAATTCACCAGTTGTTTTAAATTGAAAACATCTCCTAGGAAAAGAAACAACAAAGATCAACAGAAAAATAATACTAAGTACCAATTTCATTTTCTAATGTTTCTTTTCCACTAGAACGAGCCAACTGATCCTCTCGCCTGGGCACCGCATTGAAAGTGGACTTCTCCTTTCGACTTGTCTGTTTAGTACTGTCCTTCATTATGTACTGTGTCAACAAAAGGTCATTTGCAATTCTGTTAACTTCTATATATACAGACACATGTGGTCACAGGGTAAAATAGAAGAATTGGTAAACATAAATAAAAAACAAGAAGGGGTCAAGGGTATATTTTGCTACAAGGAGAAATCATAACTGAAAGGAAAGGTTCATTGACAAAAGATGCCCTCAAAACCCCTCTTTACAGGTGATTATGAACATGCTCTACTGAAACTAAACGCATGAAAAACCTCTCTACCCACCACCACAAAACATATATTTGAGAATAAATTTAAAATATACATATAATGGAGGCACATGCCTTTTTCTTCTCAGAGACTCGTTTTGTAGAAGGTGAACCACGTTTGCTAACAGAGCCAGCCCCGACTCTTCTTCTAACCTTCCGAACAACAGGTGAAACCTAGGATCAAACAAAATATTCAATACCTCAAAGGAACTGTAGATGAAAATAACAAACTAGAATGTATCTGGAGAAAGGATTACTGTTAACAGAAAAAATGAAGTAAAAAAATTAGCTGTAACTAGTTAACAGATAATTTTATTTTTTTGGGACTGAAATGATAAGTTGTTAAAAAGATTACAAGGATTCTTAGTCTATTTATTATTTAGGGCTCTGTAATGTATTTTCAGCACAAAAACACACAGAAAAACAGTGTAGTGCCATTACCTGAGTCCCACTTCCAATAGCTCGTTTCTGTCGAACATACTCCATGAGGGGTGTAACAATAGGAGCTTCTTTTGCACCACCTAACAAAATAACAGAGGATTAGTTCTCAATCTTGAGCAAAACAATTTGTACCGATATTCCTTCAGTAAATGCATAACTAACCAGCTTGTTCTGCTTCCTTTCTCTCCAGCTGTATTTCTGCACTAGGAAGATGCTCAACAGGCTTTGCAATATGTTTGAGGAACTCCAAATAATCAGGATCTACATTCGCCAAGTATATAGCAGTTAGTTGAATAATCCCGATCATGTTTTAGAGTACTATCAAACTAGTCTAACTTAGCACCTTTATATATAGTCCCTTCACGGCCATCCCTTCTTGTACTAGGTTTTGGGACACGCTGTGAGGGTGCATATTCAACTATAGCCTTGAACTGAGCCCCTGGAAAGAGAAAATATATTTAGTTTCAAGCTTCAAAAACAAAATAAGAATGAAATTATAATACCAAGGTGCACATATTCTTTTACATTGCAAGAATCAAGCAATACCCAACCAGTTTCTTGACAGGAATTTCTTTTTTCTCTCTTTCAAGTTTAGTATATAAGAGAAACAAAGAAAAATTCAATACATCAATATCACACAAACTCATTAAAACATTCATATATAAGAATATACCATGGTAAATAAACATATTTCAGTGTTAATTACCCTTCTCATTGACAAATACATGTCCATCAAAGAATTCAGCAAACTCGAAAACATCTTCAGGTCGCTTGAAGTCTATGTAGGCCCGAGAATACCTCTGGTTCTTCTGGCTGCAACATTATTTCCAAAGAAAACTATTTAAATGAGAAAAATCCTTATTCTCCATTTCTTTGCCAAGAAACAAATAGGAAAACACAGATTCTTGCAAAACCAAACTTCCCCATCTATCATGAGTTCCACAAACATGCGAATCCACCAAAATTGATATATCAACCTGGCTACTCAAATTAAAACTTAATAAGAAAAAGGGAACTGTTATTGGCACACCAAAAATCTCTTTGTGCACTCCTCACAAGTGTATTTTGCTTTCTAAATGTAGAAAGTTTGGCGTGCACAATGAAACTTTTGGAGCGCTAATAATAATTTCCAAGAAAAAAAATGCAAAATTCAAATATTCAGTTTCCTTCTTGCCCGACGATTGATTTTAGCAACTGAAAACAAAAGGGAACAAAACCACCTTCGACATTTATCTATTGAGATTAGGCCAAGTATGAGAGTAGGAACTCTATGAGGAACGCACTGCCTATAAAACCCCATACATCCATATTGATTTATTATTGTTATCAACACGGTCATAGACCAAAGCTTAGTGGAGAATTTATTCAAAAAACAGATGAGTCATTGAACGACATTCCATAATCATATCCAAAAACTCAACAAAAATAAATAATTAGCCATTCTATAATGAAAAAACATTTTTTGTTTCACAAATTTATCCTTTTCTCGTCCCCCTTGAGCAAAAAATAAGAAATAAACATATCACTACATAAAAAACAAGTTCAATCTCCCCAATCCACCACAAAAGGGCCGAAAAATCCATGCTTTCAAAGGTATAAAAATGAATAACCACTTAAAATGCTACCCAAAAAAATGCCAGAAAAAAAGCTCCAATTAACAATAAAAAAATCCACAAAAAAAGCATAAATGAAAGCCCCATTCGAATTGAATTACAATCCTAAACCTAATTTTTCTAAGAAACAGGAATAATACGAAAAAATGATTGAGAACTGAAAGGAATTGAAAAGGGCATAACCTATTCTTTCCTGGACGGAAGCACAGCCAGTTGTAGCGGTCGGCTAGCAGGTGGTCGATTTGGCTGAAGAGATCGGACTGAGACAGAGACGGAGGCAAGTGCCGAATTAACACCTTCGTCCTCACCAATGGCTCCTTCATCTTCTTTTTTTCTCTTCCGATTTTCTTTTCCTTCTTCGTTCTACCCTCCTCCCTCTCCCTCTGTCTTTTTCTTTCCCTTTGTTGGAAAGTTTTGTTCTGTGGAACATTCAAAAGTGGGTTTGAGAGAAAATTGAGATTGGGTTTAAGCTGAGAACCAAGCCCAGAAATTTGGGATTGCGACTATTGTAGCGTACAATGTCCAACCCAACTCCGGAAAATGTGCAAACTCAGACGGGAGAAAAACTTACGTGACATGAGTGATGTTCCATACCAATTAAACAAATATATATAAGTTTTTAGGGCAACTTTTTCATTATTATCATCAAGTGTCCTAAAATACACACTTTCATCCTTAAAGTTTTATTTTTATCTTATTTCATATGAAAGTTACATTTTTCTCTCAGATTTATACTTCGGTTAGGTTGGTTGTCAAGAGCTTCGTTAAAGCGTGATGTGACGCCTATGTGGACGATAATTGTGCAGTGACATGGCACTGTTCCCCCAAGCATAACGCCATGAAAGAAACTGAGATAACCTCTCTACTTATTTCATCTCATGTAACGAATAGTTCATCATCACTGCCATAATTAAGCTAATTAATTAAACTTATTGAATACCAGATCATAGTATAGTAGTAATTATTCTGGGTAGTACTGGGTACTAAACCCCAAAGTCATATTACAATCCTTACAAATACATAATAAAGCTAGTAATTAGAAAAGTTGTTCATCATAAGAGAAGATATATCATCATTATTATCTGGATATAATTAAGATGATTGAGGTAGCATTTCCTGCATTTGAAGATTCTGCCTTCAAAAAGCTAATTAGCTACCTGCACGTAAACACAACAAAATATTAAACTCAAGAAGTTAAGATACAAATTTTCTGTTTTATTAGTAATTCTGTACGAATTAAAGTATATATGTAAGGAGAAATTAGTAATTTAATGATTACCCAAGATGGAGATTCTTCTTGTCTTGCTGTGGGAAGGTAGCTCCTCCACCCTCGATCATATTCTGGCTAAAGAAATTGCGAGAAGCTAACGCCTGGATCGCATTCATCTCTGACCCAGGAACCATGTTTGCTTGTTGAAGCCTCTCAACTTCTGATATCTGATCATTGATCCATCGGAAAATTAAACATCAAATATATATATATAGGCCTTTTATGTACAGGGATCCTTTTTTTTTTGAAAAAAAAATGGTTATTACGGTATAGGGCCAACTCTACATCGAATTTCAACGATCCGAACCGTTTATTTTGTTAGTCTCGATTTATAGATCATCCTTACAAAAATTCAATTCAATTCGAAATTTCTGATTTTATTAGGTTCACCTCCTTCTTTTTGTTACTCCATTGATTAAAATCCTATTCATTTTCAATTTTTGATCAAGGTCCTTGACTATTAATAACATCATTAATTATTTGAATAATAAAATATTTTTATTTTTAAATATTTTCCTTTAGTGTTTAAAATGTTACAATTAGTATATTTAGGGGGGTGTATTCAATTGGGATTTTAAGTTATTTGATTCTTTTAATGAATCTAGGGGTATTCAAGCATGATTTTAAGTGATTCTCTGAAATTCAAGATGTATTTAATTAGAATTTTAAGATAGTTTATTAAAATCTTTAGAAATCTAAGTGTATTCAATTAAGATTTTAAAGAAGTATATAACATTCCAGGTGTATTCAATTAGAAATTAATTTTAAAGAATTGGAGAAAGTTGATGAATTAGAGGGAATTAGAGAGATTTCGTAGTGTATTTTAAGTATCTACAAATCTCACATCTTCCCATGAGATTTCGAGGGAATTGAATCAAAATTTTATATGAAATCTCTACAAATCAATTGAACCGCATAAAAATCCATGGATTTATAAATCCATTAAAATCTCTCAAATTCTCAATTGAATACACCCCCCTTATTTTTATTGTCACATCCCTGCCCGGGCCCCCACCACATCCCGAACTCGACTCTACCGTAGCACGATATTATCCGCTTTGGGTCCTGACCACACCTTCACTGTTTTGTTTATGGGAACTCAGACGAGAACTTCCCAGTGGGTCACCCATCATAGGATTGCTCTAGAGCGAACTCGCTTAACTTCGGAGTTCCTACGGAACCCAAAGCCAGTGAGCCCCCAAAAGGCCTCATGCTAGGTAGAGATAAGAATATACACATTAGGCTTAGAGGATTCACTCCCCTGGGTGATGTGGGATATTACATTTATGGCTAAATTTTTTATCATATATTTTTATTTTTAGTTTGTACCTATTTGTAATTTGCAAATATTTTTTAATTTGTACCAATTATCTTTTCATTTTTAATTTGTACCCATATATTAGTTTCTTTTTGTACCCATATTTTTTAAAGTTTTATTTGTGTTTGTACCCAAGTGTATACCGTCACGTTACATTGTATATTTAATCAATGACAGAAAAATTACATACGGTATATTTATGTTTTATGCCTAAACTTTGTATCATATATTTATATTTTTAGTTTGTACCCACTTTTAATTTACAACAATTTTTTTAAAATTTGTAGTATTTTCTTTTTAGTTTTATTTTGTACCCATGTATTAATTTCTTTTAGCGCCTATATTTTTAAAAAATTCATTTGTACTCATAATTTTCTAATCTTTTATCTGTACCCTAATTTATTTATAATGTACCCATTCTTCTTTATTAATGTACCACTTTGTTATATGTGAAATCTACCATTTTTTTTTGTAAAATGCACCAATCTTTTTAACACTATGGATACATTCTTTTGCCATTTATTATTTCCTATTTTTACTTAGTTTTTATCCATTTATTAAATCAAAATGTTTGAATTTTTTTATTGTAACCGTTTCTAATAATGAAGGATTTTAAATTTATAGGATTATAAATCTCATAAAATATCAAACAATTAATGTCAAAACTATAAAAATATAAATATTAATGGTAATATAATGAGGTGTACAAAGTCAAGAAACTTTGATCAAACTTTGAATACTATTAAGGTTTTAATCAAAGAATATTAAGGATTAGGGACCGCATCCAAAGTACCCCTATATATATATATAAAAAAAACTTAAAGGACTGCATGCATATCAGTTATTTTCAGTGGTTTTGGTGCTAAACATGCATGTACAGATAGCGTCAGCTGATCGCACAGATGGGAAAGTACTTTCTTCATCTGATGATTATTTAGTTTCGGCATGCATTTTGATCAAAACTACTACTTAACGTATACGAATGCTAATCTCTGCGCATAAGCATTTACCTTAGTTCGAAGATAAACATTTTCGTTTTCCAGCTCAATCTCCTACGTACATAGCAGAAATAATTGATGATCGTTAGGGCATTCACTTCACAGAAAGAGGGCAACTCTTGTATACAGTAAAAGGTTTACCTTTTTCTGGAAGTACTCAATCTCTGCAAGCAGCAGTTCATGCTGTTCTCAAGCATACCAGGAAAAATATCGTATAATCAATTGCGAGGAGAGGAAAATGAAGATGGCCAATTTCTAAATTGAAAAATACGCTTATGCAGCATTCTTCGAAAGCCATCAAGATCATATAAATCAATTGTTTGACTGAATGAATTAATTAATTACCTTCTTGGACCTGATTCTAGTAATGCCTCGTTCAAGCCTATTCTCCACCTGCTTTAGTTCTTTCATACTCAGAGTGCTCAAGGCATCTCCCATTAAGTGCCTAAAATTAAGCAAACAATATTTGTATTCATCCATCATCTATACATATTACTGCAATATACTGCCTTGAGGTGCAAGCTAGGGCAATTCTATAGAGTATACTTTAACTTTAAAACTGCTGTTCCATTCTTGTTGTGTGTGGTAACTTTAAATTATATACTAAATGTAATAGTACTTTTCCAGTTCCATGTACAACTTAAGGGTTGATGAATATATAGATCGAGGATCACCTGTTAGAGTTCTGCAGCATTTGAATCTGTTGCCTCAGTTTTGCCGATTCCTGTTGATAATACTGCATATCGAGACAAAAGCAAACAAAATGCATGCATGAATTGTTAGGTTCATATATATATATATATGTATGTATGTATATATATATATATATATATATGTATGTATGTATGTATGTATGTATATAATATGGAGTACTAAGTACCTTCGCTAAACATTAATTAAGAATACATATATCCAGATCTTTATTTCAAATCTTTAGAATAAGTGACCCAAAGCATAAATTACAACTGTGCAAGTTAGATTATTTCAATTAGGAGTCGTTTGATAATTATTTCGATTTTTAGTTTTTAATTTTTAATTTTTACTTTTTTGTAAACTGAAGCTCATCTCATAATTACTTTCAGTCTTCCATCTTTTTTTTCAAAATGAAAATAAAAAACTAAAACTTGAAAGTCAAATCTTGAAAACCCAAAAACTAGCTTACAATTTTTAGTTGAAAACTGCAAAAATGAAAGTATTAATCAAATGAATTTTCAGTTTTTCAAAATAAAGGTTGAAAACGAAATGGTTTTCAAACAGCCATTTAGTTTCAAATTAAGAAATGAATCACTTTATTTATATTGCAAAGAGAAACTTATTCTAAAAGATCGAAGGGGAAACCTATTTATGATTTTATTTTTCATGTGAAACAGAAATCGTGGTTGTTACAAAATTAACCGAAAAGGCAGCAAGTATTACTGTCAATTTGACAAATGCATTATCCAAAGTAAGTTGTAAGTTCTAACCCATTAAGTAGACGAAATATAAATGTATCAAATTTCAACAGAAAATATATACAAGGTTTATATATGTGTGTATTTATATCTGGAATATACAGAAAGGGCATGCAGCAAGTATTTTAATATACACACACATATATAATATCAGGTTAGGCCTAACAACTAATATACATAGAGAGATATACCTGAGCATTAATTTCAGTAACAGAAGTTGATCCTGTGCTATCTGAACATGCCTTCTTGTACCTCTCTATGATGTTTCTTATGCTGCTGCAGGTCAAAATATTTAAGTTGTGAAATGTCAATAGGAAATGCAGATGTGAAAACTCAACTTCTTTTTGAAATAAATTCATTTCACATGAATCCACAAAAAGAAGCTAGGAAGTAAAAAAAGAGTTGATGATCCATATAGAATAATTACTCCTACTGTATATCGATTCATAATTTTGAAAATTTCTTTCATGCATGCTACGTAGCATTAATAATTACTCATACTATATTGATTCAAATTTAGAAAGTTCTTTTATGCTACGTAGCATTGTGTATTGGATGATCCAAATTGGTTTAGATTATTATTGTAGTCCCGTAAATTTAGACTATTCCAATATTCTTAGCGTTTAATGCTAACACATATTACATTGCATCTAGACCCTCTCAAACCAGCATTAAACCCTAGCCTCCCTCTCCTTCTTCATTTAAACCCAAACACTATTCCAATATTCTTAGCGTTTAATGCTAACACATATTACATTGCATATAGATATATAGTTGGAAGTTGCATGTTATTTTTAAATGAATAAGGTGATATATATAACCACATATATAAGAGTTGTCAACGAAGTTCAGCTTATAGACTTTTAAGAGTGATCTCAAATATATAAAATATTATTAGATATTGTAAATTTCTATTCCATGACAAAAAATGAAAGGTCATCTTTAATCATGGATGATTAAATGTAACCCTTGACTATATACTTTAGCCCTTCAAAAATCAATATTTTAAGTAAAATATAGGGTTAAATTTTTCCAACTTCAATCATACATGGTTAATTTTTTCCATCTTGAAAAACCAATTGGCTTACCATGTACTCTATCTTTAACTAAATTTAGTCTTGTTTCTTTTAAGCAGATTCATTTTAGCTCTTAGTTGAAGACGAAGTTTACCCAAATTGGGACTATAACACTTGGCTGAAGACAACCTAAACACTAGACACGCTCTAGAAAAGGATTCATAAAGATTCCCATCACAATTGGCTTTGTTCAATAAAAAAACTTCAATTGCAAAAGTAACCTCATGCGATTGCGAGGTGTCAAACAATGAAGGGGGAACTGAAATTAAGCACATATATGTTGGTGGAGATGGGACATGAGTGAGAGATAGGGCACACTGCCTTTGGGAATAAATTAATATATCATATTAAACAGGAAAGCACTATATACATGCATGGCACTCTCAAGTCAGTTCAACCCCTTTTGTGGAGGTCAATAACATATGCACTGGCCACCACGCAGCCACAGATGTCAAATCACAAACAAGACACTTCATTTTTCCGGCTTTGAGAAAACCTTCTTCTTGTTTAATTAACATTTTTCTTCCTTTAAAAATTAAGTACGGTACGCGAAACTCCCCATTATTCATGCAAACTTGCAAAGATTAATATGCACATCTCTTCAATGGATGCTTTCTATATATATTAAAATTAAACGATCTGACATATATACGGGAAATTTAAAACATATATTGAACATTCTTGAAATATATATACAGCCTCTTCGAATTTTTCTTGTTTTAATTACCTCTTCCTAAATTGCTTGAGATTCATATTCTTTTGGCAAAGTGACAAGTAAATATAGATAGATATTTATGTTATTAAACTATAATTATTAGAACAAGGAGATCCAGTAGTATGTATGAAAGTTAACCTTTTAGAGTGAATACTAAAGTGAAAAGTTGAAGAAAATAATGTGCATGCATGCAGATAATTAAACATAATTTCTTCACAAGAACATCAGAAATATATATGGACATGATAGATAACAATGCATGCAGATGCAGTCAGCAGAGTCGTCAGTTCGACATCAACATCAACAGTCGAAAAAGAGTATAGGTGGATCATGGATGGGTCAGTTAACTTTTTCCATGCATAACCCCCACACTCAAGCAGCATGGCACGTGCACGCCACGCTTGCCTTATCAAAATAGAAACCCTAGAACTAGAACATAAAAGTAAAACACAGAGCTAAGAGATTCATATTCTTTTTGCAAAGTGATAAATAAATACATACATATTTATATTATTAAACTATAAATTATTAGAACAAGGAGATCCAGTAGTATGTATGAAAGTTAACCTTTTAGAGTGAAAACTAAAGTGAAATGTTGAAGAAGCTTTCTTCTAAATTACAGTACTGCGCTCAATAGCTAGATAAAGACAAACAGAAGGGTATGAGGGTTTGAAAGCCAGAAATGGAAAGGTAAGACCGTCGACACGGTACCATGATCGCAATGCATGCCACTGCACAGACAGAGAGATTCAAATAGATTTGCAAAAATTCTTGGGTGCTCTGGAGTATAGGCCTCGTGTGGCAACTCGGACTATACTGACTATTTCAGTCGGATAGAATAAATAGTCATCGGATAGTATTGACTAAATTAGTCGGACGTTTGGTGAATGCCGGACTAATGACCGTATTATTTATTATGTGTTTGGTACTTTTTTTTTTTTTTTACCGATACTGTGTTTGGTACTTATTAATAATATTTTTAAATTGATAATTAAAAAAAAATGTGTTTTTAAAAATAAAAGTTCACAATCCCCTAAAAAAAACGAAAAGCAAATAAAAAATCATCAATTCTTTCGCCACAATCATCGTCTTCCTTTTCTTTCATCCACCAACCAATCACATTTGCAAAAGCAAATCTCCAAATTATTGATCGTAGCTTGCTCACCCAGCAAGCAGAAGGTCCGTGTCCATGCTTTACAAGGGAGTCAGTGCAGCCAAAAACCCAGGTGAAATATAAAAAACCCAATTTTGAGTTTTTAATCCATTGAAACCAAAACCCAGATGAAATCTTTTTCCAGTTTTGAGTTTAATCACCTAACATCGTGAAAATCAAATAACAATTAAGCCAAAAACCCAAATAATGTCTCTCCACAATAGGAACGGCGTGACTTGGATACGATCTGCCACCTCTGGTTTTCCGTTCAAAATTTGCTTGATGCTAATCGGAGGTGGGGATGGAGAAAGAGGGAGAGAAGGAATACCTTAGTTGAGAAGGAGTTCCCGATGTGTAGAAGTAGATGGCGAGATGGTTGGAGCAGTTCGTTTTTGCTTTAGCGTGAAGTTTGTGAACCCGACTAAATAATACTAAGGACAGGATAAGCAAGCGGGCATAAGGGGTATAAAAAATGGTGGGGCCAGATTATTAATCCGGTGCTTATTTAGTCCAAAACTCACCAAACACCTGTTTCGTATTATATAGTACTATCCGATGTCTTATACGATGTGCCAAACGAGACCTAGGTGTTTTAACTATTAGATCTTCATTTTTGTATTTTTAAACAAAGAACTTATGGTTAGTACCCGATACTCCCGAGTGGATAATCTGGAGCACCCAAAAAAGTCCCATTGTTTCGTAACACTAAGGATGAAGAGAAGGAAGTCCCAAACGCAACCAGCACTGGATTCTTGTGGAACAAAGTAGATCCAAATCAGTGCAAATGTTTCCTTTTCATTCACTTTTAGGTCTTTGAGAAAACTGTGACTACATTGGTACTATAAGTACCATATATACAACAGTAACACAAGCACACATAGAATAAGATGTTGAGTTTCTACTCATGCAATTCTCTCATTCCCTAAACTATTATAATAGTTTCAAACACACACAGACACAAAAGCTAGTTAATAATTGAGTGTATATTTTGACAAGAATATAATCTTCAATATATATGTTGCATAGGGACGAGTGATATTTATTAATGACTCAGCTTTCGAGCGCATAAATTGTAACCAAAATGTAATTAATTAAGGAATGTGATATCCACACATCCTATTTTACTTCTCACACATCTTTTTAATTTTCGGCCATCGAATTGGATGAATTGAAGAATATCAACAGACATAAATTATTAAGAGGTGTGTGAGAAGTAAAATAAAGTGTGTGGATAGCACACCCCTTAATTAATTAATCAATGCATGCATGCAAGTGAAGAAAATAATTAATTAATTGATAAGTGAAGTGAAGTTAAATAACAGTTAAGGATGAAATTAGTTATAGCGTATTACTTGTTGTTAGAGTACTCGTAGAGACGGCCACGAGTAGAGAAGACAATGAGGGCAACTTCAGCATCACAGAGAATGGATAGTTCATATGCTTTCTTCAGCAGCCCATTTCTTCGTTTGCAGAAGGTCACTTGCCGATTCGTCGTGTTCTCGATCCTCTTGATTTCAATCTTTCCCCTCCCCATCTTAATATCTAATTACTGTGATCGGATCCAAGAACTAACCAACCTTCTGCCTGTATACATGAATGTATTTATACAATATTAATAAATAGGAAATGTATTGTATCAATTTCATATAGATCGATGCTGCATGATTAATTAAGACAACAAGAATTAATTCAGAAGAAAAGAGCAGCTAGCATATGTATATGACTAAATAGAAACTAAATTGCTAAATAGAAAACCCTATAAATCACTTAATAGAACAGACTGAAAAATAATTAAAAAAAAATAGAAGAGAATCCTCTTTGAGATATCTCCTTCTCTCTCTTCTCTAGCTAGCAAAGGGAAATATAACTAGTTGCAAAATTAAAATTCAGCAGAATGAACTCTGTACATACAACGATTAAGGAAACATTTTCTAATGGGGGTTTGATCAAATACTGAAATTAAAGAACTTAACCCACAAATGCTAACCTTAATTGATTTGACAATTTATTATGCATGACCACACTAAAATGAAAACCCAAGAATTATTAATTCAGAGGAAAAAGATTTGGATGTGTGTGTGTGTGTGTGTCATGTAGAGGAAAAGAAGAAGAAGAAAGACGGTGAATCGGGTGATGGGATAATCTAAAGACTGTAGATATTATTAAGGATTAGTGCGTCAGAGAAAACAAATAACAAAAGAAAATGGATCAAGGAAATAAGACAAAAACTTGACGAGATCTAGAAGTAGATCTCAACGGAGAAGTATGTAAGGTTGTCATAGAAAAAACTCAAAACACACACACACACACACACACATATATATATATGCCCTATACACACTCTGGTACCAGAATCTACAACATGCTAGCTGAAAAAGATTTTGGTAGTCATGCACCATTAATAATGGTGCAGCACCCTTTATTGGGAACTCTCTCTCTCTCTCTCTCAACCTTAGGAGAGACACCGTAACTAAACATTAGCTAGATCGAAGTTAGATGAAGAAAACTGAGGGTGAAATCAAATTCAAAGAAAGAAAATGAAGAAGAAGAAGAAGAAGAAGAAGGTTTTGCAGATTAAATAGAATTTACACCTATATATATTTTGGAAAGCCAAAGGCCTAAATTTATATAAAAATGAAGTCTCAGTTATTTGGTTCTTGATATCATGTCCAATATTTACGAAAGAGTAATTAAAATAGTTGACAGAAGAAAAAGAAAGTGAAGAAAGTCTGAAAGATGAAGCAACAGATCATGCATATGATCATATATATTGACCAAAAAAAGATCATATTATCATATATATCAAGAACACTAAAACCCAGAATTTCTATGCAAGATAAAATAAATAAAAGAGGAAGAGAAAATTAGCAACAACAAAATGCTTCGGAAACACAAATATATGAAATGTGATACGATGAAAAATAATTATCGTAATTGGAAAATAAATTTGTTTTATTTTTCCGTGGAAATGATGAGATGATTTTGTTTAAAAGAAGAAGAAGAAGCTGAGCTAGGTATCAGAGAGATCTTTACTCTAGGTTCCACTACTCCGTTGGATCTTCACCTCAGCTTTCGGAAAACTTCTGATCCCAAAGAAGCCAAAGCTTGTGGGCAAGTCCTCTTTTCCACGCCAATTATAGCTTCTTTCTTACCTTGTCCAACTTTGATATTTGTGTCTGTGTGCGTTTGTGTGTGGAGAGATTTTTCACTATGATCGGCACACGAGAAGAGAGAGAAAGGGTTAGCCTTTTCCCGAAATGAGATACAAGATGTGGTTGTTTGAGCTGATTTGAACAGCTTTGCAGGTTCAAATTCGATCCATAAACTGCAAAGTTTTATTTGTTCCAATGTTAGTTGTTTATAATTATTTTGTGCAATTATTAAGAGCTAGCCTGACTAAAATGCCCTTTAAGAATGGAGAACTTACATCAAACGGGTTCACTATTATCGTGACGTACGTCTCGTTTAAATAAAATAATAACATGTGTAAATTTTCAACACATAACATTATATTTTTGAATCCAAACATTACATGACAGTGAATCCGTTATTTATAAGTTGCTCTTCTTCAAGAATATCTTTCTATCAATCTATCTTAGCTATATATAGCTAGCTAATTAACAACTCATCACTTGTATCTAATGCTTGTGATGATGAAATTAAAGTGTTTTCTGGCGATCGAAATATATGTGAGGAATTCCAGAATGTGCCAATGGAAATTTATTACCGTTTGGCAGATTAGGGTATGATGCTTTCCACGTACGTTTGCACTAGGCTTGTCAACAAATAGAAAGGGAAAAAGAAGTCATTTCGAATACCACAGCTTGTTATTAATTTTGTCCCAAAAATCTGAAACCTCAAGTTGCGTAGTATTTATCGAGTTCAAATTCATGACAGAATAGTCAATTTCTCTCAACCATTTTTATTTTGTCCTTAATCGAGACTTAGTGGACAAGTTCATCAAATTATGTCTAAGTGTGTGGTAGGGCTATTCTCATTGCCTTCTTGCTATGATTTGCTGCAGGTCTTGGTCAAAACTGTAGGTTCTTGATGAGAATTGAAGATCAAGACACTAGGGTTTAGATTTGATCGAGGAATTTTGGGTCCAAATTTAACGCAGCGTGACAAAGAAAGAATATCAAACGATAATGTTAAAGAATAATAAAGTTGTAATCCACTAGAAACTATGAAAAAACCTCAAAGTTAATTGATAGAAATTATGAAAGAAACAAGCCTAGCACCCTAAAAGTGGTTACTCTTAAACATTACAGGAGTTCAAATAGGAAAAACATTATAAAAAATAACAAAATACTGAAACATCCTGATGAAATATTTTGACAAAAAAAATAATCCTAAAATCTTAGAATCCTAATAAAACATTATAAACAATAGAATGCGG
Organism: Pyrus communis; assembly: GCF_041283825.1. Taxonomy (NCBI): domain Eukaryota; kingdom Viridiplantae; phylum Streptophyta; class Magnoliopsida; order Rosales; family Rosaceae; genus Pyrus; species Pyrus communis. The sequence continues at coordinate 2,373,381 of NC_142572.1, forward strand.
CCGAAAAACCCCATGTCATGGCATAGCCCTTTGGGTCTATTTAGTGGGCTAGATGAGATTGAGTTTTTGAAAGAGAATTGAATTGGCAGGAATATGTAAGACTGGACTTGTACTCATGTATAAGTATAGGTTAAATAACTCACTCTATTGTGGATTCATAACTCATTATGTCCAATTATGTCATTATCTCATGTTAACACAACAAACAATGGACTAATGATATTCTTCTTCTTCAATTTTACATTTAATCAATGCAGAAATACTAGTAGTATTCTTCTTCACTTGTAAATAAGAAAATTTTAAGTTTAATTACCGTCAAAACTGATTTAGAACCAAATCATTACACTTTGACATTCACTAGAAAATGCGCCGTACACTATGAAATGATTCTCGTGGTTTTTACGTCAAATCTAGTATGATGAGATTGCAGTATAAAACTCCATAATATATATACACACACACACACACACACACACACACACCATTTTACTTTGATCTACGAGCGAACACCCATATACCATTTTTGGTCACAAGCTTCCAATTACTGTGGGCTGCCTATATATCATTTTTGTTGAGCAGTTATTAACAGCTAGCTGATATATGCTGATTGGTATAAGATCCCTATCCTCCATAAATGATGATCATCCATATATAATACATGATTGGTTGGTTTACTGCTCTTGATCATATGCTTACTTCATACCTTCTAATATTTGATATATTATTATGTACTTTTAATTTCTACTCATACATACATACATATTAATCATTCAAGCACTTCATTTAAAAAAAATAAATAAACTATTTGTATGTATAAATTATTAACAAATTCGTGGTAATCAATTTTCACCATCTAATGATATAATGGCATGCGGACACTGAGAAGCCCTCATGATAAAATAGCCACTCGAATTGTCACCATCAAATGATATAATGGCATGCGGATTCTATTAGTCTAATTGACAAACACTTGAGAAAAAAAGGGAGGGTGTCCGTTAAAGGGCATCTGATGCAATGGTGAAGTCAAGAATTATTCAGTACGTGGATGGGCTAAGCTAAAATTATTACTACAAAATTAAATGCTCAAATTTTATTTATTTATTTGGAGTAAGAAATTATTTAGAGTAAGAAATTTGTAGTCTGTTTTCTAGGCTTAGAGTCTTCAAACTTTCTAATCAATAAAATGAGGAACCGTCAACCGTGTGTGGTATAGAAGTTTTAATTTATTACTATTAAAGTTTAGCATTGGTTAATGAGTTTATTTAATACTTATTAACTCTTATTTTTCCTAAAAACAGTTCTAAGTTTCAGACTTTTCATTTGATAGGTGGGTTATGACAATTAAAATAAAATAATTCAAATAATTAGTATTTTTAAGCTTAAGGAACTAAAACTCTCTCTAACTATAGTCCACTGGAGTCCGCGGGTACTCTGATGCCTAAGTTAGAGATAGTTTGTGAGAAACTAAGAACTTGAGAGTTCTGAACTACGCACGATACTATTTAATAAGAAGTAAAATACTTTATTAGTATTGACAAGTAAAAGGCTGGAGAGCAGTAACCTAACCAGTTATGGAAGGAAGTTCCACTTGCCAAGTGCAGGGCCACGTGAACATCTATACGTTTTAGGAAACCTTCAGCATCTGAATGTATGGAGCTTTCACGACCTTCATTTGTTGCTAGGGGTTCGTTTCTTGTGCCTCTTCTTCTCTCTGTCACTCTCTCGCCAGTTATACTGAAAACGACATGCACTCATATTCATAACATACCATTCGGATATGCGATTTTTCTACCGTGTTCTGGATAATTCAAACTTTTTAACTGTTAAATCTTAATTAAAAATGAAAAATTCAAGATCTAACGTTTATAAAATCCGAATTTTCGAAGCTGGGTATAACTTTTGTTATGTTGTAGATATAATGGAGTTACAAGCCTCTTACGAATGTTTTTTTTCTTGATTCGGCTTTGTTTATGCTTTCTTCTTCCCCTCTATTTCTCCTTTCAAGTATTCTGATTTGTAAATGGAGAGTGTAACTGACTGAATGTGTCTAGCACCAATAGCCACACTACCACAAAAAAAAAAAAAAAAAAAAAGGTCATTGGCAGCCAACTTTTTCCGAAGGCCTACAAATGCTCTCGGAAAAACCACTGTTTCCAATAAAAAAATTGTGCTTCGTCGGAAATATGTCAACAAGAGGTTTACTATTTTCAACACCCAAAATACCCTCGAAAAAGAGTTACATCGCCATTGGAAATAGCTATTTTTTTTAGGGAAATTCTGAAAACAACTAAACAAGTGTGTTTTTCAACCACGAGCTGGTGGCCAGTGGTAAAGGTTAAATTACGAGGCTTTCTTAAAACTAAAAACTGGAGGTCTCGGGTTTGAAACCTGCTGCTAGTGTGGAAGTTAGACTTATGAACAGGAGAGGCTGAAATGCCTCTGTGAATCTTCGTGATCCCCTGAAGAAGTGGATAAGCCACCAATTGTCACCTTTAAAAAAAAAAAAAAAAAAAAAAAAAAAAAACACAAGTGTGTTTTTCAGGGGTTGATAATTTTTTTTTCTTGTGTTTATTTAAAAAGAAAAAAGGAATCCACTACTTGATATTGCGAACCCCATCGGTTTTGGTGCTTTATATTTTGGATCAAGTTCTTGCACATCTTCGTCCTCAATTTGTAGAATCGATGGTCAAGATGTACAACAACTTAATCGATCCAAAATTCAGTTTAGAGTTTCGGTTCGGTTCGGTTTTACCGATTCTTCGAATATTTGGAACCAATTTCGACTTCCGAAAGGATCGGTTACTAAAATTCTTCTGTTATTGGACTGTCGACTTTGAGCCAACTTAGAGGTGCAAGTTGAAATGGTGTTTCCGATTCCGATATTAAAAATTTCGAATTTGATCCCAAAATTCCAAATCTGAATATTTTCCAAAAATTTGGAATGCATTTAGAGATTCTGAATTTTTTATGCGAATTTTTCGAAAGTATTTTGAACTTATTCTGATAAAAAAAACTTCCAAAAATTTCCCATTTTTTATAGTTACATAAAAAATTATATATTTTATAATCAATTGTTTATATTTTATTGTTAATTTTACATACTAGTATACCACAAAATTAATTGAATTTATATATAAGTATATATCGAATATTAAGAAAGACCATTAAATTGCACTGGCCTTCATGCCCGCGCTCACGTGCGTATGGATGACATTTTTTGAATCATGGCGTGCTATGCACGACTTACTCATTTTAAATGTATTTATATGTGTAAATTGACAAAAGGAAAGTCAAATATTTGAAATAAATGAATAATTTTAGATCATGTTAGAAGAAACCCCTCATAAACCAATTAAAGTAACTGAATTCACATAATAAAATTGGTTTATATAGAATTTACATTAAGAATAGAGAAAGTAATATTTAATAAACAATTGATTGAATCACATTATTACTAGTTCATTGTGAGGCTAAGCTCATCTCCTCTCCTTAGTGTAGATAATATCATTAGTTAAAAAAAAATCATTTGACAATTAATTTAATCACATTATTATCTACATGCGAAAGACCTTTTTTATAACCGGCATTACACACCTCTTAAGATGTTTTGAACGAGTTTAAAAATAGAGAAAATAATATTTAATGAACAACTTATTGAATCACATTATTGCTAGCCCATTGTGAGGCTAAGCACATGACACACCCCGACTCGAAAAGTCCACTAGGATTCTAAATTGAGCTGTGCTAGCTGACACCTGGAAGGTGACGAAGCCATAGAAGGTGATAATGTGTAAAATGTGAATAAATTTAAACTTAAAAGTGCCTATATACACAAATATGCGGTGAGTGGGTATGGACCCATTTCACACGTGATACGGAGCATAAGTAAGCACAGTAAGGTAAGATAATGATTATACTATCATAAGAAGCCACATGAACTGGGAGTGCCACAAGTCCTCGTCGATACGAAACTTGCCATTAGAACCTGGAGAGGTGCCAAAAATAGAAAACGTGAGTGATCGAAACAAAGATTTTCAAAATCATTTCCGTTATCAAAGGTAGTAACCACTCGCTGTAAAACATGTATAGTTTCCAACTAATCATACTACGTAAAAGTATGAAATCAAAAGGATACTAAAAGTAAACCCGAAAGTATACCACTATCCAACATCTCATTAGCAATATAAATAATCACGTGCTTAATAAACGATACTAGCATGCAAGTCAGAATCACCTATGGTGACCTGTACAACTGTACACATATATCACATCAATCAATGCTAGCACATAAGTCGGAGTCACCTATAGTGACTTGTACGACTTATCTGTATCTCATCACATATCTCATCATTTATAGCTAGTATATAAGTCGGAGTCACCTATAGTGACATGTACGACTTATCAATATCTTATCAATCATGGCTAGCATATAAGTTGAAGTCACCTATAGTGACCTGTACGACTTATCCATATTTCATCATTTATAGCTAGCATATAAGTCGGAGACACCTCTTGTGACCTGTACAACTTATCCATATCTTATCAATCATGGCTAGCATATAAGTCGGAGTCACCTATAGTGACCTGTACGACTTATCCATATCTCATCATTTATAGCTAGCATATAAGTCGGAGTCACCTATAGTGACATGTACGACTTATTCATATCTCATCATTTATAGCTAGCATATAAGTCGGAGTCACCTATAGTGACATGTACGACTTATCCATATCTCATCACATATCTCATCAATCATGCTAGCCAATAACTCAATAACATGCTAGTCAATAGCTCAATAAGTATACCTGCACACGAGTCGGAACCACCTAAAATGGTCTGTACGACAAGACTGGGTGTAAATAAATACGCTCAAGTGCTACGATCACGTAAAGACTGTGCGAATAATCGCGGGTCACCTACGAGTTGGAACCACCTAAAGTGGTATGTACAATAGGAATGTGCATCTACCTTGGATCCAAGGTGAGCGTAAGGTGCGAGAGGTGAACATCACGTGAAGGATTGTGCTCTGGCCACGGGCGGGAGCACTAACACCGGGGTGCAGGTTTATGAGCTATAATATATCTCAACACAATCATACTCACTACCATCACTATCATCAACATGTACTCACCTGAAGCTTACCTGAGCGTCCGCGGCATCATTTAGCACTTCAAAGCATTCACAATAGTTAGGTTCAGGTAATATACACATGAATATGCCATGATGTAAATCTGAAATTCAGCTATATCATAGTACTTCTAAATATATAAACATATATACAAATGACATGAAATGCATAAACTGTAACACCTCACTCCTGAACTATTTACTTTCGAGAGTAATCATCGATGATAAGTCCAATTAGACACTAGTTAGATTAACTATCATTACTTACCTTTCCTTACTTCAATTTCTTGATTCTTTACATCTTAATTTACGACCAACATTTAACTACCAAAACCTAAGGTTATATCTTGCATTTTCTACCAATCTCCTTCACACTATTCAATTCCTCAAACAAGGCTATTGTCTCAATTATTTAGTCTCGTTTATTGTATGGCTGTATCTAACGTCTCGTTAGACTGCCTACGTACCATAAACAGGGATCAAGCCGTTCGTAATTCACATCCATTATTTGTAGGTGACATGCATAAATCAATTTAAAAGCATTTGTGGAACTATTAATTATATGCCTATGATAAAAGGAAAAGACCCACTTATTTGGAGTCCACGCTATGATTTTCTAGCACGCGCACCGAGATGTCCCCGAATGATTGGCGCCTAGAACAATTATTGAATCATATCTCAGAACTCTTATTAATAGAATACGTAATTCACATAAAACACATCCTCAAGGATATTCTAAAATAGTTTGAGACCTATTGATCATAAGTTAACCGTCGATCAAAGTCCGACGGTAGGGTCTACAACCCTGCATAACTCGATTCGGAAGATCCGCATATCAGATTTCCAATCCCCAACTTCCAAAGATTTGCTTCTAGAATAACATATTAAAATTTCATTACGAACCAACGGTCGGATCTTCGCCAATTGCCCAAAACCAAGTGGCGGTTAACATTTACTTTATAAATTTACAAATCCAATTTGGGAAGATCTGTACCTCAGATTCCCAATCCGTAAGTTTCTATGGTGCTCAAATATTACGTACTATAACATATTAAAGTTTGGTGATGATCCAACGGTCGGATCATCGATTCATATAAATACCTATTAACGTATCGTACCGAATTTAGGTTTTAATGATCAACCTACGTCATTCAAATATCAAAACTGAATTCAAGACATTTAATATAACCTAAAAATAGCATTGGTGGCCCACCGACCATGTGCCACCGCCGGTGGCGGTGGTGGTCGGTCACTCCGACTCGCCGGAAAATTCCACTATTTCCAAAAATTACCAAAATTTACAGAATTGTAGGTCTCAATGAACATAGTAAACTTTATACTTGTGGCGAAGTCTAATTTTTCTTAGAAACACTTCAATTTTACATAATTCCGTCGGAAACCCTAAAGAGGGTGTGCTTCGATTCGACCTCCATGCTCACTCCGACGCCTCCACAAGTGTTTGGGCTTTGTTCTTGAAGTTGAGGGGAGTCTATTTGTGGTGGTAATTGGAGGAGGTAGCTTCAAATCATGGTGATATGAAACCCAACCCGTGCGCCCCCTTTTTGCACGGTTTTACCCAAAATTCACCAATTTCCACCCAATTTTTACATGAAAATGGAATAGGGATATGTTGGCCTCGTGGTAAGGGTCATTTTTACACTAACCTTGTCGTCCAAGGTGGCCGGAGATGGGAGAATCCACCGGGTCGGGTCACGGGTTGAGGGAAACCCGGTTTCCCCCCCTTTTCTTTTCTCCCTCCTTTTCCCTCCTTGCTCTCTTCCCTGGTTGGTCCCTCACTTCTCTTCTCTTCCTGATTAGGCAACAGCCCTTCCCTTCTCCTCCTTTCCTCTTCTCCCCCCATTCTTTTTCTTTTTCTTCCCCGTTTCCGTCACATACACACACACACACACCCACTGTCCTTCTTTTTAGCATATATTAAAATAATATAAATAGAATAGTTATTTCTTCAAAATACTTTCGGTTCTTAATTCCAAATTCATTTCTGCTTGTGCTTACTCGTTCATATTGTCGAGTACTTCAGGAATATACTAAAAGAATATTTAGTACGTCTCACAACACGTTGGTCCATGAAAGTCAAAACCTTCGCCTCTAGGGCATTTTTGTAAATTCACATTATAAAATTTATAAAATAATAAAATTTGGGACGGGTTCTCATAGCATACCCCATCTCTCTTAGTGTAAATAATATCGTTTGTTAAAAAAAAAACAATCATTTGATAACTTGTTTAATCACACTATTATCCGCGTGCGAAATACCATTTTGATAACCGGCATTACACACCTCTTAAGATATTTTGAACGTGTTTAAAAATAGAGAAATTGAATCACATTATTACTAGCCTATTGTAATGTACTAATTATAAAAATAAAAAATAAAAAAATGTACCAAAAAAATTATTAAAAAAAAAACTGTTAAAATAACGAAAATGCTCTTGCCTTATTTGATGCATTATTTTGGAATGCCCTTGAAGTTTTTTGTCTTGGGGGCATTTTTGTTGAGGCTTGGTGACACCAAAATCACTGTTCACCTTTTGTGTTCTCTTTATATAGATGTGCAAAAATATTAGAGGATATTCAAAATCTTATAAGATAAACAAATTTCTTAATTATATTCCAAAATTACTCCAATTACGAAATTTCCAAACTTGCCGAAAATTCCAAATTTGAAATTTGCGATCTGATCCAATCTGGTTTCAAAATTTTGGAACGGAGATTGAACACATTGTATCAAATCCGATCCTTCCAAAAAACACCCTTAAGCAGTCTAGTTTGGTATGTTAGTTTTGGGTTTAAAATTTGCAGCCCTGATAAATACTCTTAGAGCTTGTTTGGATGTGCTTTTAAAATGACCGAAAGCGCTTTTGGTGAAAATGTTTTTAGAATCAATTTTTAGTTAACATGTAAGTAAATCTTGAAAAATCACTTAAAGTGCTTCCTGGAAGAAGCACATAACTAGTGCTTCTTGCAGAAAACACTTTAAGTGCTTTTGGAACCCAAAAATATTTTCTCTAAAAACGCTTTCAATCATTTTAAAAGTACATCTAAACGAGTTCTTAATTTTTTGGGTTACCACATCTAAAGAATTAAAGAGACACAATTAAGCCTCTTTCTGATAAAAATCACAAAAACCGAACGTCCATCAGCTTCATTTGCTTGGCAATACTAATTTCTTGTATACTAGTCCCTGTTAACATTGTTCGAAATGTTCAAGGTACCTAGGCTAGCAATTACTAGTTTTAACAATGTTCTTTCATCTCTCTTGCACAGAACAGAAGAATCCGAACATAGCGGAGGTTGAATCGAAAGCCATCTCTACCATCATCCCCACGCAGACCCCACAACAAGAGCACCAAATTCTTCGAATACGAACGATTTCAATATCCTTCTGCTCTTGAATCTTTGCAATCAACATCGATAACCAACATATAACATATTTGCAGTTATTCAGCACAGAAAATAGGTAACAGAACAAAAAAAGACAATAGCCTAGCAAGAAAACTAATAGGTAAGTTGTCAAATTCTGGACAATGGATCGACCTCGAAACTCTATCTCAATACAATCGCGAGACATCAACGCTTCTGCAAAATGACCTCTATGTTAAACGTAACGCATAGTTAATCAACAGTTGACGATATCATATTACATCAATTCAATCTGCTTTATTCTGCACTTTCAGAAGTACTTGACTCATAAACCTGCACTCCTTTTCTTCTTTTTATGGTGTACCCCAAGAAACTTTTTTTTTGAACAAATGATATTATTTACGCTAAGGGGAGGGGGTGGGCTTAGAATCACAATGGGCTAGCAATAATGTGGTTCAAAATTCGCCTTTGGTGAGAATCGAACTTAAGACCTTTCGCTCACAAGTGGAGGAATACCGCTAGACCCTAGTACTAAGTGGCGTGTACCCCACGAAACTTTGTGGTCAGTAATGCACTCAAACCCGAGAAGATGGACTCTGTAACAACCTATGTATTCCCTGTACAGTTTCCTTCTAAATTGAAAACAATATTAACAGTCTCACTCACCACAGTTCTCCCACTCAAGAATCTAAACACCTTCACGATAAAGGTCTCTGGGTATTGTAAAATGTTTTCGATACTCACAATAAAAAGGTCTGCTAGAATCTATATATAAGTGTAAAAGAGGATGTTTAACTGATTCCCCTGCTTGCTTACACATGCAACACCAGTTTACAATAACATGCCGTCTCTTGATAAAATTATGAACAGTCGAGATTCTCTAATGAGTGTCCAAAAGAAAATGAAAATCTACTCGAACAACCTCTGAATGACTACTCTCCAAAGAATAGTGATCAAACCCCACAGAGAGACGAATAGTAACAATTGAAACCGAAGTTTAGCTACCCTCAAGATCATTACATCATCATCTCTCCCACATGATCTAGGGGTTCATGAAACCTTACAACAATAACATCTCTCGTCACCAGATCATTCATATTCTGAATGATAATAGGATGCAACTAACGTAATATTAAATCTCAAACCCAAACCCAACATATACAACAACTCACCATCACATGTTTATCAGTAGCCATATTGTAGACCAGATAAATGGACAAGACATTTCAAAAGAACATCAGCATGCAACATGCCAAAAGCAAACCACTCTACGATTATGGGATCACAGATTTTAAAGGCAATAAATATAGAAAAATCTTCCCATCCCTCTCAAAATTCCATCCTAATGAGGGTCTCTAACCAAATCGTTTAAAACACACGATTGCTGTAACTTCAGTCGAAAAATTAAAACACAGGGAAAAAATAGGAAAGGCTTAGGAAGAGACCATCAACAGCTCCTGAAATCCCAGAGTGCAAAAAAGATACCAGCAACTTAAGTATCACATACGAAACAATTGACAAGAGAAAGAAATAACTTTAATTCACAAAAATACTCCATTGCTGATATTTCATAATGCCAAACATCACCAGTAGCTGCCACTAGAGACTTTTTCTTTACCTAGATTACAACAGTGTATGAGGTCATTATCGCATTCAGACCCAATCGATATTGTTATTACTCCGATTTCAGAAAAAGAGCATACCCCTCTTGATAGCAATTTCTCTACATAGAACACAACAGAATCGATCCACACCAGCTTATTTTCATTTATGTTACCTCTAGATTGAAAAATTACCTTGATTCTGTATTCGAAGACTCACAATCCACGACACCCTCCATTCCTGACATCCTGACCTAGACTTGCTCATTTCATTGACATGTTTTTGAAACACACGAAACGTTGTTTTATCCTTTATTCATACAACATCTATCTAACCTAGGAATAAACATTCTGAATTCTTCTTCACAAATGCAGGTTGACAGAAAAAATAAAAACTTCGTCTCGCATGCTTTAAGATGCTCAATACTCACCATGCTCAGCTAATACCACAGATCTAAACTTTGAGAGTTAAACATGCAAGTGAAATGGTGTCAAACACATCAAGATCAGATAGATATTCGACATTCGGTCACTCAACGCTGCAATTCACAAGACAAATCCAGATCTAAGACTAGCCATTGTATTTGTGTGATATTATCTTCCTGTCCATAAATTAGCAAATGTATAAAAAGAACACGATCAAGGCCGCTACAACACACAAGCATATATTGTAAGATTTACAAACCAACCAACCAACCAACCAACCTGGAGGGTGGATTGTGTTCATTGGGATCAATCATCAATCCCTAATGCCAAGCTCAACCTCGAGTTCATCGTCGTCTTCAAAGAGCTTAAGAAGACGGGCGTGTTGCTCTTCTCTCTTCTTCTTCTGCCATATCTTGAACAAGAAGACGCAGAAGCCGATGACAGCCGCCACCCCCAGCAGCACAAGCACTGCCTTGAGCGCCGCCGACCCACTTGAAGCTTTGTCTCCGTTCTTGGGAGTGGGAGTTGAGGGCTCGTCTGCCGAACCTAAATTGAAAAGGAGGCTAATGGACAAGAGGAGGAGAAATGGGATTTGCAGCTGCAGACATCGTTCGCAATGGCGGCTCCGAAGTCCATTCATGTCGTCTGTCGTGCTTCTCGCGGAACCCAAATAAAACAACGACGGTGAAGATGAATTTTCAACTGCAATTTGTATTTAGTCGCGGAACCCAAATACAAATACAACGTTGAATTTTCAACTGCAATTTGGAAGTGGAAGGGGAATGTTCTCCGCTGTTTCCTTCCAACGACTAAACTTCAAACACTCATTCCGACCCTATGAATGTAACGGGTCACTTGCTGTCGTACAAATTTTCCTACAACTGGGTTAGAAATAGTGATATTATTATTTGTTTATATGTCAGAGATCTTAAGTTTAATTATCGTTAAAAGATAAATTTAAACCACATTATTATTAGCTCATTGTTAGGCTAAGCGCCCCCTCCATTAGTGTAAATAATATTGTATTATTAGCTCATTGTTAGGCTAAGTGCCCCCTCCATTAGTGTAAATAATATTGTTTGTTCAAAAAAAAAAAAAAACATTATTACAGACCCATTATAAGGCTAAACACCATCTCTTCAATAATATCATTTGTTCAAAATAAAACTATACAAGTGTTAATATCGAAGATAATTAAGAATTACTTGGTAAAGACTAAAAAGAGAAGGAAAAAAATAAATTGCATCGCATCTTGAGTTAAACCTCTATATGCCTATTGCTAAATGAAATTAATTTATTGATGAATTAATAAATTATTGTTATATGCTTATTTCTTATTTTCTTAAATACTGTATATTACTTGGAACCTTTATAAATCTTCTATAATGTATTATCTTATAAACTTAGTGAATTACTAAATTAGCACGTTATCATCAAGTCGGGACCGGTCAAAAATATTATTTAATTAATTTGCAAAGTACCAAATTATCGAGGTTTTATTGTAGCCTAATTAATTGAATGGATTATTATAGAAAGAGGTTTTTTTTTCCTTAATTTAAACACATGTAACCACTTACTACTACGGTATAGTGATATTTCTATTCCCTTCACTTGTAAGAGAGATTTTAGATATGATTCTTATCAAAGGTAAATTTGAACTATATTATTGCTAGTCCTTGTGAGGTTAAGCCCACTCCTTTAGTGGATTCAAAAATAAAAATAAATAAATAACACACAACATTTAAACGACAGACTTGCAAAAAAAAAAAAAAAAAAACATTTATCTGTTAACATGGGTCAAGTTTCCCATCTAGCCTTGCTCTCCCAATCCAGGAAGACGGAAATCACCGGTTGGCTGATGCCGCCCATCAATCCATGAAGGGCACGGGGCATTGCTTGCTCCGTCAGGTCCTAAGTACGTACTGTCTCGTCCGCTCCCAATGGATGCAGGTACAAGTGCCTCGGCGACTCAGACATGCGGAAAGTTGTCTCACTGAGCTTTTGTACTGCTTCAATCATCACAGAAGAGCAGTTTTAGAAAATGATGCATAGCGAATGGGACAGAGGACCAGGCAGCTCACATGTAGATCTCCTATGTCTCATACTTTCGTCTGAAAGTGCCTCTGGCATTCCGCTGCACATGCCGGAGGAATAACTGCTCGTGCCTAAACATCCAGAGTCGGCGAGTCCTTACTATCTCCCCAAAGTTAGGATTTCAACTAAATCATGTTAATTACATTATGACACAGAAAAATGCAGGTTTCGCTGAGATTAATTTTGAGGAAATTAAGAATTACAAGCATGAAAAACTCAACTATGATTTTAAGATGATATCGTGCGCAGAGAAGTGATCTGTTATCTGCCAGTTGTGGCAAGTTAGTGATAGACAAACCAAAAACCAGAAAGAAAAATACTGTGGCAAAGATGATGGTGGATATGTAATGAAAGCAATATGGGGTTAGGATTCATAAGGCAGGCGGGGCAAAAGCGACAGCAGGTTAAGGGATGCATGAATAGACCAAAGTGTTGCCACAAAAATTCAGTTTCCAGTAACTGGACGATGGCATAATCTCTCGTTACATAATCAAAATCATTGGCCAAAAGACAAATCATGCATTTCAATCAATACTTATCCACAAAAACAGCATGAACAAAATAGTTTCCATGTTAAAAGGACAATTTCAAAGTGTGCAGAAGATAAGAAACTCATTCCACCATAAAGGGAAAACACTGGAGAGGGAGAAAGGAAGGCTTACCAGAGTCAAAGGGATTTCCACTGTCATCTTTCCCATCTCCTCTAAATATCTGCAAACAAGCCAAATCTTTTTAACCAAACCAACCCCAAAAGTCAGAAATAAAACTATGTGAATCTCTAACAATAAATCAGGGACATCAGGACCACCATTTTTTTTCGTCTGCATGTTAACTGACTAGCTAGCTGGATCTCAGATAAACCTTCTTCAACAAGCCTAGAGTTTCCATTTTCTCTACGACTTACAGTACTTCTAAGTTCTAACAGCTAGTGTCATAAGAACTTAACATATTTACTGCAAATTTTCAATTTTTTAATAAGATCATGGACCAAAATATAGACAATGAAAGAAAGAAACCAGTACCCAATTAAATATTTACATAGATCATCCCCTAATTGACAGAATTGAAATTTAAGGAGTGAATGATGGAAAAATTTAAAATCAACAGCAAACCCTTAAAACCGATGAATGCTGCTAGCCTAATGAGTGCAACTGTGCAACAGCCCAAAAAAAACATCAGAACAGAACCGAACCAGCAATAATATCAAATCCTCACCTGTCTGGACAAACGTAGTCCAAAGATTTATTAATATTCAGTGAAATGTTGCAACTTGAACCGCTCGGCCTTGATCAACTTCAACTTCAGAATGCAGCAGCCAAACTCAAAATTAAACCAATTCATAACCATCTGGAGCTACTCCAGTTTGATAAGAAATCATTACCTACATCATTTAATCCATCTCCTCCACCGCCCAAGCTTTTTATGCATCATCTTCATCGTAAACAGTAATAGGATTCTCTTCAACCTTGCGTCCTTGTAATGATATGGGTCACGATTTTGCCAGAGAAATGGTCGTATGCCCATCGCAAAAGAAAGAGAGCAGTTTTCGGCCTTTTTTAGGCTTGAAAGAAAAGATGTTTTGGTGGTCCTGGGTTGTATCTGTGGCATATATATTTTAAGGACTTGTTTGCATTTGGCTAAAAACCAAGTTATATATATCCAGATGCGGATTTATTATATCCTACGTTGCACCTCTGTAAAAACCAATTCTCTATTGGATGAAAGGGCTTATTTTTCAGACAGGTAACATTGTGCGCGCTACAAAGTAAGAAAATTGCAGCACAAACAGGCTATAAACTGGCAACTTTACTCCTTTCAGACAAAAAAAACCCTTCACAATCCACCTTCTGCGTACAGTAGCTAATGTATAACAGACACTACACAAATGTACCTGGACAAGGCCCAAGCAAACAAAAAAGTACGAATGCCTAATCCATATTCTTAGCCCTTGTTACTTCCCAGGGCAAGCCTCTGTATACCAATCATGTAAAGCACTTTTTTTGATATATCAATCAGAAACATTTCTGCATCAATATAACACCGAACCCAAATCATGATTAGTTACCCACATACTTTTATATTGGATGTGATTGTAAACGCGAAGTATTCATTGAGCTCTTTGAATTCTCAGGAAGATGGATTGAAGCACCAAACACTGCCATTTTCTCGGTCAAGTTCTTGAGGGCCTCATGCTTGTTTGCCAGTTCCATAAGCACCTTGATCCTTCTGAAGGAAACGCTACTAGGCTTTTGCCCCTTTTCTACCATCTGCAAGAAGCACCTCTCTGCTTCCACTAGTTTTCCCAAATCACAAAGCAAATCAAACAGCACATCAGATACCAATATATAAGAACCGAAACCCTTCTCAATCATATCATTCCACAGCCGCAATGCCATATCCACCTTTTCCTGTCTCCGAAACAACCTGATCAGGAACATACAAGACTGTGTACTTGGTAAGCACCCAGCATGCATCATTCTCCCATACAAACTCCAAGAGCTTTGTAAGTCATTTGACCAGAAGAAAACCCTGAAGAACAAATTGTAAGTAGTTGCATTCGGACTCAAACCCTTACTCGCCATTGCATCCATCAATCCATAAGCATCGCCAAGCCTCTTCGCGATGCAAAAATTCCTAATGGCCGCATTGTATGCAGCAGCATCTGGGTAGCACCCATACTCCGTCATCTCCTTCAATATATCTCTGGCTTTATCTGGCTGACCAACCAACCCCAATCCACCAATGATACTAGTATAGGTGATCACATCAGGTGATATATCCCGTTCTCGCATTTCCTCTACAATCTTAAACGCCTTGTCTACTTCTCTATTCTTACAATAAACATCAACCAAACAATTGTAGGAAACGACATCAGGTTTCACACCCATCTCCCTCATCTCCTCAAAGAACCCCTCAGCTTCCTCGGATGTCTTCCACCCGGACAGCAATATATTGAAAGTCTGCAAATTCGGCTTAAAATTATGCTTGAGACTGTGATACACATTCCTAGCATCCGCCATACTCTTCTCCTGACAAAGAGTCCTCAACAAGGAATTGAAACACATTGTATCGAATTCAGGCACGAGCTTCTTGAACTTCCTAAAAGACTCAACGGTTTGCCTAACGGAGCAAACCTTAGCGATTCTAGCTAAAACAACCATTACAGTGCGCGGGGTTATCAAATTTCGATCCTTATACTTAGTGTCAACTAAGACCTCCCAAGTTTTGTCGAACATTCGACTTCGTCCTAGAATGTAAAGCATTGTGTCCAAGGAAAACTGAGTGTGGTAAAACCCTCTTCTGTTGCCGGTGTAATTGAAAAATTCCAATGCCTGTGAAGGGTTTCCATGGCTGAACCGAACCCGTTTGAGAACCTTATCAATCAAATCATTGGAGAGAAAAACCCCACTCGAATTCAATGCCTGTTTCAAGTTTTTGGAGCCAGTGGGGCAACTGAGTATGCGATAAACGGTCTCGACGTCGGCGGCGGTGGTTGAGCTGCCGCTTTCAGAGCAGAGAGAGCGAGAGAGAGACAAGACTAAAGGTGGGTACTTTCGGTTTTGCGAGGAGACGTACCTGAATAATGCCATCGTTCGACTTCCCTTGAAACGGCGCTGAACTGATTCAACCACCCACCCCCCACATCCGCGAGGAAGACGACTGAGCTAGCAGAATGTCGAGCTGTGTATGCTGGAAAGGAAGAGAAGCTCACCCTCATGGAATCATTTATATGAAGGTTGTAAACGGAAGTCGGACAGGGAAGAGATGGAGAAAATGATACAAATCAGACGGAACAGAGACGCAGTGAGAGGGAAAAGGGTTTGCGTTCTGGACCTGGGCGCGCGGGGCTACAGTGATGGGCTTCTATATGGGGGTTCCTTTAACACACGTCAGATTCATCCGACGGTCTAAGTTTGTTCACGTTATTCAGGTTGGTAAAGGTTAGGAATAAATCAAACTCATATTGTATTCAATTGAGTTTATGCCTTGGTCCAATTACCTTTTGATTTCGATCTCTTTTTTTGTAGAAACTGGGTCACTCTCTCAACAGCACAGAACTCTGCATCTGATGTTACTTTCGACTGGGATACGAAGATTGAAGTCCCGAGAGCATTCATAATTAGAAATGAGTATCATAGTGAGTTCTACTTGAAATCTGTCATACGTAAAGATGTTCTTGACACGAGTCTATTTTGCAATTCATGAATCTACCATGCTAAAATGTACAAATGACCGTGTTTTCTTTGCTAATAGGGTAAACAAATTGTGGGACGAAAGTTTGCAGTTCTAACTTCAAATCCAATTTAAGAATCACTGTAAATTTTCTCAACGACCTACTCATTTAGTTGTATCTTATGCGAAAAATACTAAATGACCGTCATTTCAATTGCTTGCTAGTTCGCGATAATTAGTGCAAAGAGTAGCAAATTGATTCATGTACTTTGTGCAGACATATCTTTTAGGTAATACATCACGGCCACTAAAGAAATTTAGAGAAGAAGAGCTCGATAACTTGAGAGGAGGTAAGAGAGCTCAAGGAATGGGACATGGTCCTCCAACTCTCTCTCTCTCTATCTCTCTCTCCCTCTTTCTCTCTCTCTCTCAAAAGAGTCTTGCTTGCCAAGCACCACATGAATTCCTAATCACATCACCAACTCTAGTAAAATTAAGTGGTCCTTTCCTACACCCATCCACATTCAGTTTAAGCCAATGATCTGGAGGGGGATCCCAATGGAGGAAGGAAAGTAAGAGTTCTGGAGGTTTGTTGAGTAGTAGCCAAATTAACCTGAAGCTATTCACAACCAGTAGCGCATAATAAAAGCTTTGGGGTTGCTTGGAATAACAAAATCTCGATAAAAAATACTCTTATTTCGCCAATGCCAAATAAACCAACATGATAGCAAGCACCAACTGCATTTCGAAAATCACGAATAACAATTTTTTATGTCATGTTCTTACGGATCAAAATAGAGAAGTCTATGGGTCCATAAAAAAGAGGGACGAATAGGCTTTGCCATGCCTTATAAGCAACAGCGCAATCCCTAAAAATATGGGTCCAAATCATAGCATCGTTCTGCAACGTTCTCTAAGCATTCTTTGCAAGAAGAGCCGAGTTCAACGTTTGCATTTGTGACTAGTAACTTAACAGTTTGCATGACATAAACTGGCATAGATGACGTGACGGATTGAATCAAAGTAGTTCTACCAGCTAAGGAGCGCAAATGAGTTTTTCTATAATTAAAGAAGAAAAATATAGTTATGATGAGTATTTTAGAATGCTAATAACAATTCCATTTTAATAACCTGCACAATTTCATTAATTAATTGAAAAATATAATTCATCTATTTATGTATGATCTTAAAAACTAAACGATCAAATCATCTATTTGCTGAGATATTAACCTAATCAATAATCGATTCAAATCCTCACGTTTCCGTTATAAAAAAGCTAACGTCCAAATGGACATGTGGTAGGATTCCACCCATATTCCACGTAAGTTCTTTTCCACCACCACTTCCACTCCATAAAAGGAGAAGGGCGATGTGGGACGGTCTGATATTTTTGGAGGGGAGTTGCAGGGCTGACTTTTAAGCCCCTACTGAGTCTTTGTATTCATTCATTCCAGAATCCAGTAAAAAGGGCCAAGTGCAAGATCAGGCGGCACTTGAATTCTGATGTTTGCTGCTCAACCAGCACCTCCCACAATTCCTCTCCTTACTCCCTACAAATAGGGAAACTTTCTCATAGGTACCTAGAACTTTCCAAATCGTATTTGTTTATTTTTCTAAATTTCTATGTCGGGCTTCTTATGATAGTTTGGACCTACCGTTTTATTTTATTTAATTCAAACGATAATTTAATTTAATGTAAATTATGAGCGGAAGATCTGAACTTGAGTACAAAGAGTAACTAGCCAATTTGGCTACACCGGATCTACAGATGGCTATTGGCTAACAAGAAGTAAAAAAAAGATGAAATTACTAATTACCTATAATCAAGTTTAGTGCACACTGTGTAGTTTATTCATGGATATGTTTTCCAACTATGATTTACAAGTAAAAAGAATGATTTCTTGCAGGGAAGGAGCCAAACCGTATTCTTGTAACTATAGCTTTGTTTATAAAATAATACAAATTTTACACACTAAAATAAACACAAAAGAGTTTAAGTAACTTCATTAATTAATTAATTGTTGATATAAAATAGTATAAATTCAAATAGTTTACAATTCGGCTTTTGATTTCACATATTTTCCTTCGTTTTTCTTAATTCCTTCTTTCTCCTTCGTTTCTCCTTTTTAACTAAGAAACAAAAACTAAAAGGCGAAACTGTTACCAAACGAGCGTTAGCAAACTATGTTTGTTGCTTGTGTTTATGGTTCATTATTTGGTTTTCTTCTTTAGAATTGTGTTCTCACCGTTAGCATACGGTAAACGGATAAAGTTCCCCAGTCACATTCTGGCTTGCATTACTTTGTATGATTGACAATTTTGTTATTCCTTGCCAAAATTGTTTCAGCACCATTGACCAGACAGAGATCATACAACAATGTTGCTCAACCA
This sequence comes from Pyrus communis, assembly GCF_041283825.1. NCBI lineage: Eukaryota > Viridiplantae > Streptophyta > Magnoliopsida > Rosales > Rosaceae > Pyrus > Pyrus communis. Next base: position 2,392,578 of record NC_142572.1, read on the forward strand.
CATGCTATCTGATATTACTCTCAGAGAACGTCGAACGGGGGTCTTCTCATAGCTGAAGCCACTGCAGTTTCCAACACAGCTCTAGGGTAATTTAACAAGAGTAGCTTTATAGACTAACATACATTTGGGGGTGCTTCTTTCGTTTCAAAGTTTGACGACATTCTTGTTTCTTTAATATTCGAAGGTACCCGCGAACACACCTGGTATATGGACAAGGGAGCAAGTTGAAGCATGGAGACCCATTGTTGACGCTGTTCATGCCAAAGGTGGCGTTTTCTTCTGCCAGATTTGGCATGCTGGGAGGGTTTCTAATACCGGTGCGTTTCTCACTTTTACGGTTTTACCATGGAATGCTTTGTCAACATGAGTGAATAATTAATAAACCGTTGACGAAGTTTGATGTATAACATAATGGTGTACGCATCAGAACGAGCGAGTGATTATCCTGACACTTCTCTGCTTATATTTTTTTTTTCTTTGAAAAAGTGGTGCTACTCTTAATTGTATAATAATTCGCAACAAGGGATTCCAAGTCGAAAGAGTATGCTGCTGTGGATGCTGGTTACTTTCTTTAGACTTCAAGTTGTGATTCTATCTCTCCTTGTTTACAGGTTATCAACCAAATGGGCAAGCTCCAATATGTTTCTGAATTCACACCTCCAGGACTATTAAGGACCGATGAAATTGCACAAGTTGTCAATGATTTTAGACTTGCTGCGAAGAATTCTATTGAAGCTGGTAATTTGTCTTCGCGTTTAATAAGAAATAGATTTTACAACAACTCAATTTGCTTCAAACTTATGCAAAACAAACCATATTTGATCAGAGAAATGTAGTAAGATATGGGAGGGGGATTCAAATTTCAAACTCTGGCCTTCAGGATGGAGTAAAAAGCTCACTGCCATCAGAGCTGCAAGCCCCCTCACACCTGTTCTTTGAACTGCATGTTAACTAACCATTATTTACTTGGGAACTCAGCGACAATGCTTAAGATTCTAATACCATTGGTATGCTGAAATTGTTATCTGCTATATAGGCTTCGATGGAGTTGAAATTCATGGGGCGCATGGCTACCTTCTTGATCAGTTCATGAAGGATCATGTGAATGATCGAACAGACCAATATGGTGGATCTCTAGAAAATTGTTGCCGCTTTCCACTGGAAGTTGTTGAAGATATTGTTAACGAAATAGGAGCAGATAAAGTTGGAATTAGATTATCTCCATTTGCGGACTATATGGACTCAGGGGATTCAAATCCAAAAGAATTAGGCCTCCATATGGCCAATGCCTTGAACAAATATGGAATGGCGTACTGCCACATGGTTGAGCCGAGAATGAAGACGGTTGGAGAAAAATAGGAAACCCCCGACAGTCTTCTTCCCATGAGAAAGGCTTTCCGCGGTACCTTCATTGCTGCGGGTGGTTACGACAGGGAAGATGGGAACAATGCTGTGGCCGAGGGTCGTGCAGATCTTATTGCTTATGGTCGTATTTTCTTGGCGAATCCAGACTTACCAAAGAGATTTGAGCTTAACGCTCCTCTAAACAAGTACAAAAGAGAGACATTCTACATATCTGATCCGGTCGTCGGTTACACTGATTATCCATTTCTTGAAGCCACTACTTAAGTTTACCGCAAAGCTTGAACGCTAGAGCTCGCTTGGTACACCGGATCTGTCTGTACTATTACAGTTGGATTGTTTTTATTGTGTTGTCCAAGGTTTGGGAGGGTTCCGGAACAAAGGGGCTGGAAAAGTTTTACTCTTTGTTCATTGTTGTACCCTACACAATAGGGGTTGGTTTAAAAAACTGAAAAACCGAACCAAATGCAGAACTAAACCGTAAAAAACCGAACCGAATCAAAATTGGTTGGTTCGGTTTTGGTGGTTCAGATAGGTATATATGCGCTGGTATAGATCAGCTGACCAAGTTTGGATTTAGACCTTGGATTGTATGCAGGTCTTCCCTCCTAGAATAAAATGTTTGTTGTTGGATTGAATTAAATGTAGCCAGTAAGTCAGAGAATGGTTTTAAATGTTTACCTTCTTCTTGGATTGGTTTCAGATTCATTTGAAAAAATAAATTTCAAATAAAAGCAATTGAACCGAACTCATATCGAACTAGAAAAGCCAATCAAAATTAACCAAACCAAATAAATATCGGAAAAAAAAAAAAAAAAAAACCTAACTGAACAAAATAGTAATTTCAATTTGGTTTTCGGTTTTGACAAAAAAAAGGAAACCGATTAGAACCGAACCCACCCTTAGTATACATGGGCCGAATGAACTGCAGTTAAAATGTTATTAACATATGTGAAAAAATAAACTATTCTTATCCCTATATAAAGTACAACCAATTGATCTTAGTTGTTCCTATTGTTCTTAAGATGTTGAAGCCATTTGACCGTACTTTTCATCCTCTGAGGATTAGAAACGATGGTACATTTTTTGAGCACGTGAAATACTTATTTAATGTATGATGCCATTATAACTATGTCTTAGTTGCAAGAGAGATTCTCTTATTTAAAAGGGAAATGAAACAAACGTACCCCTCCTTTTTTTATCAAAAACCTTATCCCCCTAATCCTATCAATTTGAGAGGGATTATAGAAGTTCCCTTAATATACTATACTGCATAATAATCAACAATCAAGGACAAAAATATGTATATAGAAATAAACTTGAATAATAAACAATAAATTGCAACAAAGTATATTAGCATAGTATGAATAAAAAGAAACTATGTTAAACGGATAAAACAGCATCGGAAAACTTGACTTTGTGGTCCTCGGAAAACTTGACTTTGTGGTCCTCGGAAAACTTGACTTCTAACGAGGTTCTCAGAATTCTTCGAAAGGATGAGTTCTTTTAAAGCCCAAATTTGCTCTTCATAGTCCATCTTCCCAATCACTCCGTAAGAAGGATTAAGTATTATAAAGTGTCAGAAACTACTGATGGTGAGCAACGTGGGATAGTGAGATAGAATGAGATTTCTACTCAAAAACTCCAACATACTACCCATCTTCTACTTTTGAAGTTTGATATCTATTTTTTTATATATTTTTTTCTTCAACATGCTCTGGATATAATGAGGTTTCTATTCCAAACCAATCATAGACACCGAACCATGCATATGTAATTTTATTTATTTAAAAAAATCCTAGCCTAATTTAAAAGCCTTTTTCACATGTAAGTTGCCCATGATCAAACACTTTAAAAGTGAAGAATAATACTAGAAAGACTAATTTGTAGACAAATAATATGTTACTAATAAGAATAAATACGTTTATCAATGACTTAAGTCAAAATTCAATTATCAACTTTCATATTGCTTAATTTATAAAATTTAGCCTACAAACCGTACTCATTTAAAAAAGAACAACTTATTCAAACTACTCTTATATTTGTCTAGACGTGATCTAGGTCAATGATGTGGAATCAACTTTTATAAGCCAATTTTATTACGGCATAAATGTTGTGACTTTATATGAAAAAGACCCCAAATTATATAGGATTACGTTTTTTTGGTGTATAACTCCCCACGTGATTACAAACTTCACCAAAACCATCCATCATTGGTCTAGATAAACATTCTGCCATATCTATCCTACCACCAAAGCCAAGTGTTACCCTTTAATAATTTTCTTTAGGGTAAAAAACTGTTTACCATCCTCATATTTTGTGGTTTTCAACATTTAGTACATCAAGTTTTTTTCGTCTCTGAGTCATACCTAAAGTGTAAATTTTGGGACAGTCTCATATATCCGTTAGTCAAACTGTTAAGTCTTCCGTTACCTGATGACATGGCACCAATGTGGATAATGATTAGGCGCTACGTGTCAATAAGGGTCTCACGTGGATATTAAAAAAAATAATAAAAAAAGAAAAAAGTTCTCCTCCACCCTTCACAGTGGACGAGCTTCTCCCTCTCCAACTCCTCGACCCACCCCTTCAGACGCCCCCACTCCTCCCTCTCCAACTTCCAGACCCACCTCTTCCTTTCCTCCACCCTCTTCACCTCCACTCCCTTCTCTCTCTCCCCCAGATCAATCTCCAAGTCCTCGAAACAGGAAAATGGAATCGGAGCAGTTAATCTCGGGGGCGGGTCCTACTACCTCCAAATGCGATCAGAGTCGGCGATGCCGCCCTCCTCCTTTCTCTGCAGTCTGTCGTCCTTCAAGCCCACTCAGATTTTCGAGGAGTTGCCGAGCACCACTATTGTCTCTGTCTTCCGTCCCAACGCCGGCAATACCAGCCCCTCACCACCACTTCCCAACCGGACCCATCTCCCTCCACTAATCCTCCATACATGACCCGGATCCCAACCAGATTCCCAATTCTAATTCTCCATCCACAAATCTTTCGAACCTTCCTCCACCTGCTTTGAGGACTGGGATGAAGGCGATATCGAATGCCCTTCAAGGACCCATCAAGTCCGACGACCTGCAATTCCAGATTTTTAATTTTTAAATTTTTTTTTTAAATTTTTTATACCAGATTGAGGTCAGGGTTAGGAATCAGAGGGATGGGTGGGAGAGCTCCGTGTGGACTGCAGAGGAGAGAATGGAGGGAGAAGGAGGGGAATGGGTGGGTGTGTCGAGGGGGGGGGGGGGGGGGGGGGGGAATGGGTGCAGGGAAAAGAAGGGAGGGAGAATGAGAGAGGGGGTCAGGAGGGATAGAGGGGGTGAACGCCAGAATAATTTTTTTTTTTAATTTTTAAATTTAAATTTTTTTTTTTTTTAATATCCACGTGGGATCCTTATTGACACGTGACACCCAGTCATTGTCCATGTGGGTGTCATGTCATCAGTTAATGGAAGACTTAACAGTTTGACTAACGAATCTATGAGACTGTCCCAAAATTTAGACTTTAGATATGATTCTGGAACGAAAAAAACTTGATATACTAAAGGTTGAAAATCACAAAATATAAGGATAGTAAACAGTTGCCCTAAAGAAAATTACGAAGGGGTAACACTTGGCTTTGGTGGTTGGATCGATATGGCAGAATGTTTATGATGGAGGGTTTTGGTGACGTTTGCAATCAGGTGGGGAGTTATACACCAAAAAAACGTAATCCTATATAATTTGGGATCTTTTTCATATAAAGTCACAACATTTATGCCGTAATCAAATTGGCTTATAAAAGTTGGTTCCACATCATTGACCTAGATCACGTCTAGACAAATATAAGAGTAGTTTGAATAAGTTGTTCTTTTTTAAATGAGTACGGTTTGTAGGCTAAATTTCATAAATTAAACAATATAGTAGTTTGAATAAGTTGTTCTTTTTTAAATGAGTACGGTTTGTAGGCTAAATTTCATAAATTAAACAATATGAAAGTTGATAATTGAATTTTAACTTAAGTCATTGATAAATGTGTTTATGTTTATTAGTAACACATTATTTGTCTACAAATTAGTCTTTCTGACATTACTTTTCACTTTTAAAGTGTTTGGTCATCGGCAACTTACATGTGAAAAAGGCTTTTAAATTAGGTTAGGTTTTTTTAAATACGACACAGTACAGAATACTCCAAAATTTTTGGCATTAGATATTTGAATAAAATTAAAAATATTAAAATTTTAATGGTTAAAAATTCTGAAGTATCTGATGTTTTGAAAATGACATCGTAGAATTTTTGTATATAAATGATATGGTATTTAATGTGATATAATAATTATTAAAGACAATAATATAGGAATAAAGATTGTAATTTTGTAAAAGATATGGGAGTATACTTGCTATTTAAAAATTTCATTAAATAAGCATTGATTACTATACTTTGAAGAAAAAAACACTTCTTTTAGAAGCATGGTAGATCATGTTTGTAACAACCCGTCCCGAAATTTACGTAAAAAAATGGGTATTTTTATATTTTCACTAAGTTTGGGGATACTTTCTTTTTTAAAATTGTTTTTGAGTCTTAATTGGTGAGCCCACCCCCTGTTTTGTTCGCCGGTTGCTTTCCCTTTCCCTTTTCTTTTATTTCTTCTGAAAAGTCTCTCTCTCTCCCTCACCCATTCTCTCTGTCTTTCTCTCCCTCCCTTCGAGCAGAACACACCCACACACACACACACACCCATGCCCACACCTATAGCTCTTTTCTAACCCCGTGGTTGTGTTTTGGACGTCAAATCACGAAGAAACCACCTCGGAGACATTTCCCAGTTTTCCGGCGAGCACCGCCCCTTTCGAGGCAATTTCCGGCCAAACCACGGAGAGTTGGCCGGCGTGCAAGGTATCAATCTCTTCGTCTCGCTGAGTACTACAACTTTCCTTCTTGTCTCACCCAGTTTCATTGAGTATTGAAGAAGTTATACTCATTTGAATCTTACCCAGTTTCCGACAGACACCCGTGGCTTCCAGGCTGTTTTCCGGCCAACTCCGGCCACGGTGACGGGAACCAAGGGTATATTTCGATTCCTTACCTTCGGGGCTTCAATTTGGTATATTGAATGACATGTTTTGGTTGAGTTTTGAGCTCCATCGGAGCTTGGGAATTCTCCGGCCGAGAACCGGCCTTCTCCTTCCTTGGAATCCGGCGAACCACCAAACCCAAGGCCTTTGGGCCTTTCTTGCCAAGCCCAACCCAACCCTTTTATTTTTATTTTTTTGTTTTGTTAATTTAAAGGCCTTTGGGCCATTTCCTTTAGGGCCTTCGGCCTGTTAGCCCTAAACCCATTAGACCAAACCCTTAGGCCCAAACCCGGATCCAACCCAAGTTCAAACCCTTTAACCCAACCCGGATCCAAGCCCAGACCCATTTGACCTGCTAACCCGGACCCGGTCAACAGTCAGTGTTGACTTTGACTCCGACCGGTCAACGGTCAACGTTGACTTTGACCGTTGACTTTTTAGGTTTTCGTGCGGGACCCTTCCTAGGCTAATTTCGACGTTCTGAACCTGTTTCCGATGTCCGCTTTCCTAAATTCAATCGTTTGAGTAGAGTTTGACTAAATGTACCATTTATGTGCTTAGGGGCGATTATCTGTGGCGTTTCCTTCTTCGCTAGATGGCGTGGCTTTTCGACGGCGAAGTACTGTGAGTGGACCCTTTCTAAAAATGCATGTTTTGATAGTATAAATGCATACATTAAATGCATGATTTGATGATTATGTTTTCTGAAACGTTTTACGAGATAACATGCTTACTGATGCTAGTTTGAATTATTACTATTTTTCCTATAACCCATGTTCTTATAGAATATCTGATGGATGACGATATGATATTTAGAACATGTTTAGAACACCTCTTTATAGTATAGATGATGCATGACTTTATACTATGAAGTTGACTTTCAATATATGTATGTTCACTAGTTTTATACTTACCTAGTGGTCCTTTCCGCTACGGGACGTAGGGATAGATCCGGTCCGACCCGAGCGACGATTTGGTGTTGGCATAGGGCCTGGAGTGTGTTTTCCTCTGACTGTTTACTCAGAGACGGGGAGCCGGCATGGGGCCTGAAGTGTATTTTCCTCTGACTGTCGGCTCAGGGACAGGAAGCCGGCATGGGGCCTGAAGAGTTATCGGACATTCACTGGTGTTTATTGTTTATGCGAATTATGATTTGAGACATTGCACGACATGCTAGGTTTCGGAAAACCTATGTTTATAATTATATATGTGTTTTCATAAAATCTGGGGATTAGTATGTTGATAACTGTTTTATTATATATATATCAACTTGGTCCACTCATGTTTGTTTTGCGCCCCCTTCAGGACTTAGAATCGAGGCATACAATCCCGACGTCCAGGCACTTCCGCATCGGCATCTTCAAGTCCTCTCGGTGTAGGACCCACTCCTTTGTTTCATTCAATTTTATATTATTTTCTTTTAGTGTTCTAGATTAGAGGTGTGCTCTGAACACAGTCCGTATTTGCATATTAATTATTCTTTTATATTTATAAACCTTATTTATCCTTTGTTTTCAGTATTTACACTTAATAAATGGCTTTCGTCACCCTCGGGTGTCGACCAGCACGTGCCTATCCTGGTATTCGGGGAATATCGAGGTCGGGGCGTGTCAATGTTTTTGCTTTTTTATGCTTTTCTACTATTATTAACAACAGTTTTTTTTTTTTTTTTTTTTTTTTTTTTTTACCGAACACATTTAGTGTTCCAAATTTTTTAATAAGCTACTTTTTTATAAAAGCATCACAATCCCAAACCAGCTCTTAGTACTACGATCTAGTGGTATTCCTCTTTTATTTGTAAGTGAGAGGTCTTAGGTTTGTGTCTCACCAAAGGCGAATTTAAACTAAATTATTGATAGCTCATTATAAGACTAAGCTCATTCCCTCCCTTTAGGCCATCTCCAACCCTTAGTTAAAACCTAAAATTTTTAGCCCATAAAGTTTAGCTTTTAACCGAGAAACAACTTTTCTGCTCCAACCATTATGGCCTAAAATTTTAGCCCCAAATTATTAAAGAATGAATTTATGCTTTTTTTTTTAAATAACTTTATTTAAAAAAAATTATGTAAACTATCTTAAATTAATTTTATGAACATTTTAACTTAAAATATTTAAATTCCGATAAATATTGAAAAATCACTAAATTGACATATAAAACTCATGAATACTATGGAAGAATATGAAACACATGATAGAAAAATTTGGAAATGGGAAGAAATGGTTTGGAAGATGATACAAAGAAAAATTGGGAGAATTGTAGGAGAAAAGTAAGTTTTGTGTGAATGTTTAAACAAATACATAAGTATTTATAGAATTTTTGGGTGAATTTTGAGTTAAATAATTTTTTTAAAATTATTTTAGCCATTGGATTCAATAAATATACAAAATATAAAACTAAAAATAAAAAATAAAAAATAAATAAAAAAGGAATATGGACCGTTGGATCAACCAACAACCTATTTGATTGTGGCCACAAGATCACATAAAGAGCCGTTAGGCTCATCACTTCCATTAGACAACCAAAAGACAAGCCCGAGTGGGTGGGCTAGGAAAGCTGAGCAGGCCTAGCGTGTACGGGCTTAGCGCGTATGGGCTGACGAGTCCAATTCACTCTCACATGTGGGAGCCACCATTAGTTTTGGGCTAAATTTTGGATGGTATTTGAGTTTTTTTTAAGTTCTAACACTTAACCCAATTTTAGCATAAGGGTTGGAAAGAAATGGAGGAAGAATAGAAGGGAAATTTTAGGACCTACTCTAAGAGTTGAAGTTGATATAAAAGTAGATAATATCATCTGTTAAAAGAAAAGAAAAAATCAACTGGTGATACGGGGTCTTCCATTCATTTGCAGCACAACCAAAAGCAAAAGCAAAAACCAAGTGCAAGACCAAGATTAGGTCTGACAACGGATATGTCTGCTCAACCAGCACCTCCCACAATTCCTCTCCTTACTCCCTACAAACTGGGAAACTTCGATCTTTCTCACAGGTATTTTCTCTTTTTCTTCTAAATTTGTATGTCGGGTTATTTTCTTGGTGGATGAATTTGCCATAGCATGGCACTCCTGCTTAAAGAAAGCCTAGCAGCGTTTGTGGAAATTCCCACTTGGCTAACAAGAAATAACTAAGAGCCGGTTCGATATCCCCCATATCGCTTTTAGTTTCGTATTTCACCTCTATCTCTAACTAGAACTAAAAACGAAATAGTAATCATACATGTCCTAATTTAGTTCGAGCGGTCATCGCTTTGTATAACAAGTTAACTGGTTGTTCATCAAATGAAGTTGTTTGTATGCATTTTGATCGTCGCAAAAACCTTCATATAGTCGCAAAAAGGCATCTTATAGTAAGTTGTTGGACTTGTGAATTGGCAATGTGTTGCAATCTGCATTCATACTTCATGATTTCTGTCCTAAATTTCCAGGATTGTTTTAGCACCGCTGACTAGACAGAGATCGTACAACAATGTTCCTCAGCCACATGCCATCTTATATTACTCGCAGAGAACGTCAAAAGGGGGTCTTCTCATAGCTGAAGCTGTTGAAGTTTCGGATACTGCTCGAGGGTGCGCAAACATATGATACATTTCGAGTAGTGCTATTGTCTGCTTTCTACATTAATATTTGCAACGTCTGATGGATGACACTTTTCTTTCCTTAATATCTGATCTGAAGGTATGTGGATATGCCTGGTATTTGGACAAGGGAGCAAGTCGAAGCATGGAAACCAGTTGTTGACGCTGTTCACACTAAAGGCGGTATCTTCTTCTGTCAGATTTGGCATGCCGGCAGGGTTTCAAATAGCGGTGCGTTTCTCCCTGCCCTTCACCTTCAATGATCCCACATATTGTGTTGTGTTCAGGTTGTGATTCTAACTCTCCTCTCTACTAACAGGTTTCCAGCCCAATGGGCAAGCTCCAATCTCTTGCACTGACAAGCCACTGACCCCCCAGCTACTGTCTAATGGTGTTGACGTTGCTGAATTCACACCTCCAAGGCGATTAGAGACAAATGAAATTCCACAAATTGTGAATGATTTTAGACTTGCTGCACGGAATGCTATCGAAGCTGGTAATCAATCTTTTATTTAAACATGAAATGGTAAAATTTGCATAAACTTCAAATTGGTTTAAGCTTAATCTGCTAAATGTAGTAAATTAAGGGAATACAAGAAGGTACTTGAAGAAATGCATGACGAAAATGCTTGTCTGATATGTATGTATAGGCTTTGACGGGGTTGAAATTCACGGGGCCAATGGCTACATTATTGATCAGTTTCTTAAAGACCAAGTGAACGATCGAACAGACCAATACGGTGGATCTCTAGAGAATCGTTGTCGATTTGCTCTGGAAATCGTTGAAGCTGTTGCTAATGAGATAGGAGCAGACAAAGTTGGACTTCGATTATCTCCATTTGCCGACTATATGGAGTCAGGGGATTCGAATCCTAACGCATTGGGCCTTTACATGGCGGAATCCTTGAACAAATACGGGATCCTGTACTGCCATGTGATTGAGCCAAGAATGAAGACACCGGGAGATATAAGTGAAAGCTCCGATAGTCTTGCGCCAATGAGAGAAGCATTCAAAGGTGCCTTCATCGCTGCAGGTGGTTACGAAAGGGAAGATGGGAACAAGGCCATTGCTGAGGGCCGTGCAGATCTTATTGCTTATGGTCGTTGGTTCTTGGCTAATCCGGATTTGCCAAAGAGATTTGAGCTTAACGCTCCTCTAAACAAGTACAATCGAGATACGTTCTACACATCTGATCCGGTAATTGGTTACACTGATTATCCATTTCTTGAAACCACGGTTTAAGTATCCAATTAAATGTGGAAGCTTGAACACTTGTACTTTTATACCTGTATACCTGCACTGATGTTCTTAAATGTTTATCCTGTTACATTGAACATTCTCAGTTGGTTAACTAGGTTTGGTGTATTATGACTCGGCAAAAATATACATGCTGTTTTATCAAGAACACGCAAAAATATACTTTAACAACAAAGTAAATTTAGAAACATGCATCAATCTCTTTAGACAAATCTAAATCCCACCCGATTTTTTTCCTGCAATGTAACAATAGCATTTGGTAATGTACATGGAATTTGTATATGTATACATATGCACTTACATTTTGAAACCTATTTACATTATAAACTAGTTTGACCATTTGAACTATTATCTCAGTTAAAACTAACCCTTTGAATTATTATTTTTTGGTAAATTAACTCCTTGAACTATTTAAATTAGCCAATTAACTCCTCACCGTCATATTCGATGAAATTTTATCCACTTTGCTGTTAAATATGGCACATGATTGTGAATGCAAATTTCCGCCGTCTCTTCCTTTGACAAAAAATGCACATGCAAAATAATAACACCTTTGATTATGGCCAAAGGCCTCACGTGCCCACGATGAATTTGGGGAAGCTTTAGCCGAAGAATCTCTAATGCCAAAGTTATAATTCTGAAAAGAATGTATTTAGGAGTTTGCGGGCAAATGACTTAGTATTTTAGTGGGATAAGAGGGGTATTTATAAGAGAGTGGTCGGCCCTTAGGGTGAGGAGTGGCGGCCTTTTATGGTGTATTTGGGTGATAATTGCAAGATATTATGCAAAATAATATCTTACAATTAACATGGCAAATATTCCTAATTTAAATAGAAAGTTTTGGGAGTTATCTTTTGAATAAAATCCATAAGGGATTGATAAAGAGCGATGAGAGGAATGTAAAATAAATTCCATATTGATCACCTTTGACTCTTTTTTGATTGAGTCGTTATTGTTCGTTGCATGCACTTAGGAATCTCGATGTACCTCGAGGTTAATCTTGTCTTTTTAACCCAAAATTCCAGGTGTCCTCAGATACAAGCTTAGCACTGTTGGAAGTGTGTGATATTTTCAGACATTTCACGTATTAAACTCATTTAGTTTAATCAAAAGGCAAGTATTATTGTTTAAATCCGTCTTATTATATGTCATACGCCAAACAATAAGTCCACGGTTAGGAGAAAGTCTAAAAAGTATAATCAAAATTAGGAATTTGAGTTGCATGAGTGGCTTGATCTATTTTGTGTTTAGGGTCAAGAATAGTAGGAGAAAAGAGAGAGAATGAGCCATCAACAAATTTCCACAGATCATGACTTACAAGAAAGAGCTTAAGCCGACGAAGCCAAAAAAGATAGTTGGAATCGGTTAATTTGAGGAAGTGAGTAATATTTGGGATTTATAGGCGAAGAGGACGACACAGACATGCAGAAGCTATTGTTTGAGGAATGATTGACTTTAACAAGGAAGACACAGTGTACGGTCTAGTAGTATTCCTCTTCGCATGTAAATAAGAGATCTTAGTGTAGATAATACATTTAGGATTTTGGAAATAATAGGAAAGTCTAAAATACATATACGATGTAGAAATTGTAATTCTCACTGCTACTAGTGTGTAACTGTGTACAACATAGATAATTATAAAATAAGAATCTACAACTTATACACATTAAGGGGTAAAGCTTCTAGAATCATTCTTAAATTAACCTGTCTTCTCTAACATAAAATCTAGCCAAAAGAGCTAAACAGTTGATATTCACGACTTTGATTTTTACAGATATATAAACTTTTATGTTTATCCAATTTTGTGATAGAAGTATGAACTTATAAATAGCTGAGTTACTGTGACATCCCACATCATTCAGGGGAGTGATCCTTAAATGTATATTCCCATCCCTACCTAGCACGAGGCCTTTTGGGAGCTCACTGGCTTCGGGTTTCGTAGGAACTCCGAAGTTAAGCGAGGAGGGGGCTAGAGCAATCCCATGATGGGTGACCCACTGGGAAGTTGCTCGTGAGTTACCAAAAACAAAACCGTGAGGGAATGGTAAGCCTAAAGCGGACAATATCGTGCTACAGTAGTGGAGTCGGGCCCGGGACGTGGTCCCGCCCGGGCCAGGATGTGACAATTGGTATCAGAGCCTAACCCTGGTCGTGGTGTGCCGACGAGGACATCGGGCCCCTAAGGGGGGTGGATTGTGACATCCCACATCACCCAGGGGAGTGATCCTTAAATGTATATTCTCATCCCTACCTAGCACGAGGCCTTTTGGGAGCTCACTGGCTTCGGGTTTCGTAGGAACTCCGAAGTTAAGCGAGGAGGGGGCTAGAGCAATCCCATGATGGGTGACCCACTGGGAAGTTGCTCGTGAGTTACCAAAAACAAAACCATTTGGGAATGGTAAGCCCAAAGAGAACAATATCGTGCTACAGTAGTGGAGTCGGGCCCGGGACGTGGTCCCGCCCGGGGCGGGATGTGACAGTTACTCCCTATATTTTCAATTAGTTTTATGATGGAACTTCAACTTTCTTCATGATATTAAAGTCAGGTTGCCCTACCCCCACATATGAAGCTCAACGACCACAGTTCAAATGAAACTCCAGAACACTTCATTTATGTTGTCCATATGTGAGAGGGCGTATTGAAATTTCACCACACGTGAGAGATGTTGAAATGTCCTACATTGACCGTATCAATGAGAAAAAAAGAGTTTAAATATCCTAACCCCACTCCAACTAACACCGATGCCTTTTGTGATAAAACTCCATACCTGACGGATTGTGTAGGTGGTAATTACCAAGTTGGGGACAATATCGGTATTGTTGGAGTGTGCTTTTAGCCCGTCTCTTTGATAATTCTACATGGTATCAGAGCTAGTGAATGGGCTTGTACTGTATTGCCATGTGATGGGTGGGTCCCCTTGGGCCTGCGCGATGATGGTTGGTTCCTTGGCCCCACGTGTAGGGTGAGTCTCCTTGACTCCACGTGGTTGTCGATGTGTGGATCTCCCACGTGTAACCCATTAATTGGGTCTCACGTAAGAGGGTGTGTTGAAATGTCCCACATCGACCGTATCAATGACAAAAAAAGAGTTTAAATATTCTAACCCCACTCCAACTAACATCGAGATCTTTTGTGATAAAATCTCACACCTGATGAATTGTGCAGATGATAATTATCAAGTTGGGAGCAATATAGTGTTGTTGGAGTAGACCTTTAGCCCGCCTCTCTGATAATTCTACCAAAGAGCGTGGCGTGTTGAAAATTCGCTACACATTGCTTTCCCGCATCTTTCCATCTCTTTTCTCACCTTAGGCTCTAGCTGTCATAATATTTCAACTTGAAAATAACAGATCATAGAGCACGAGACGGACCGTACGTCCATGCGACTGTTTAAGGTTTCACCTGTATTCTTTTTCAAGCATTTCAAGCTAAGGCCGAAAATGATGATGGAATCTTGGCTTACTGGTTCATACGAATGGCACAAAGGTTTAGTTAATTGGAAAATTAAAAAGAAACTGTTTGTGCATAATGGCATTTGTTTAGAGTCTTATACTTTTGAACTTTTGAAACCTAATAAGTGGCTAGGTGAGTGTGTTAGCAAAAGATTTCTGGAATCAAGCTTTACACTGCAAAAGAACAATATGCATCCACGCGGCGGCTTTGTAAGCCACTTCATGCAGCCTATTTGATCGCAGATGTCAAAGAGAAATCTCTTTTGTATTGTATTAAACGTGAGGGATTTGACAGGATTATTCTTGGCTTCTAAGCTAAGATGAAGAAAAATAATAACAACTGAATTCTTTGAAATTAAAAATAACTTCTAGGGAGACAGTGGAGAAAGCTGACCTGACGTTTGGAGTGTTTTTTTTTTTTCAAAAAAAAAAATTTGATGGAAAAAGTAAAATGTTTAAGGGATTTTTACAATACCCCATATAATGAAATATTTCGATATAACGATTAAAATACTTAGAACATAAAATATTTCAAGGCACTCCAATTTTTAAAGGATAATGCCATGTATTCACACACCGTTTTTTATTTTTCACACTCTTGTTAGTTTGTGTTCATTCTTCATTCATCTTCTTCACTTTATTTGATCTGATGATTGCAATGAAGAGGAGTGTGAGAGAAAAAAAATAAGTGTATGAAAGAAAAAAAATGAATATTTGAATAGCAATCATTTTTTTAACTGTATAATAAGCTTGGAAGGCTTTAAACCATGCAAAGGTTTGTCACAAAAACAAAGGCAAATGGGTGAAGAGAAGGCCGAAGGGATGTGGAAAAAGAAGAGGCAAAAGCTAACAACCCAACATGGGCAGCTCATTGGATCATTAGAGAGATTGATGGGCATCACATGATAAAATAAAAAATAAAAAAATAAAACAAAACAAAAGCTTACAAATTGCATGCTGACTAGACTTCAACTGTCCCACAAATACACTTTTCCTTCAGCTGAGAGACTGTTGAATGGTCATTGGTCACCGAGGATACCAAATCTAGTGCTGCAATGGCCATCCAATGAGCGTGACATACTATATTTCACCTTTTTAATAGAGAGTGATTCTAGAATTTAGAGAATTGGATGATTTAGTATTTGACATGTTTGCAGAAGTTAGTGATTTAGAGTACACATAAGTTCTTGGTTTACAAAACAACGAGATGAACCAAGTAATTCTAATCTAACCCTAAAAGTTAACGGAATTCTTAGATGAATTCACCTAATTAGTGAACACGCTAATTAATGTAGGAATAATCAGTTTTACTTTAGTAATTAAAGATCCAGTTTCTGAGTAACGTGATCCAATAAATGTAAGTAGCGAGAGACTTTATTAGTTTGCGTTTTACATATAAGTAGTAGAGAGCTTGTAGAGAGAAGTTTGAATTATGCTGAATTCACGTACTATATATTATAAGGTAATAACTAAATTAACCATGGATAAACAATGTGGGGTAATGTGATTAACTTTGTGAAATGGGGGGATTGAAATTCCGTTGGAGACAGAGAGCATGATAGAATAAAAAGAGATGATTATGTGAAAGGTTAACCTAATTAAATGATAAACAAAGCTAAGTGATTTGTGAAAGTAGGTGCGCATTATTCTTAATCATCGGTTGAAGATATAGATTGGAATCCACGTGATGTTATATAAAGCACTAAGCTCTTGATATTTAGAGGCAAACCGTACGTCAGTTCTAAGTTCCGAGAGAGGAGGATTGCAACAACCTCGAAGCTAGTTCAAACTAGTGGGAGGTTGTCTGCAGAGGAAATTAAACAGCCACCAAATTTTTGTATCAGCCATATATATACTCATACATATATACAGTTCAACTTTTGATATATCGATTGGTCGATATGGCTCGCGGAAAGGTTCAGATGAAGAGGATCGAGAACCCGGTGCACAGGCAAGTTACTTTCTGCAAGCGCCGGGCAGGGCTCCTGAAGAAGGCTAAGGAGCTGTCTGTGTTGTGTGATGCTGAGATTGGAGTTTTCATTTTCTCCTCCCAAGGAAAGCTCTTTGAACTAGCCACCAAAGGGTCTCAAGCTCTCTCTACCTTTTTCTGTACAATAATAATGTATCTGTATAATGTTTAGCAGATAGTTTCAAACGCCCTATAATTAAGTGGTGTGCATGTACTCTTACAAAAAATTAATAGAATTGGAACTAATATTGTATTAATTTTAAGAAATCTAGCTTTTAGATTAACTCTGATTGATATTGCTTTGTTTTTTATTATGGCAGAAGCATGCAAGGGCTTATTGAGAGGTACATGAAGATGAAGCCCACCCGAGCACCTCAGACAGAGCAAACCATGGAAACACAAACTCTGGTACAATACCTCTTGCTGTTTAATTTGTCGCTTATTTTCCAATTTATGTCATTTATTTGTTTCATCAATGATTTCTCATATTTATTTTTATCAAAAAATAATTCTCATGTTATATACACATAGTTCTAAGGAAAACACACACACACGAAATTATTGTGCCATTCATTATTATTCCTAAAGCTAGTGCAGCATCAGATGCTGGTTATGAATGATTCTTACAAGATTACAAAAATTAATTAAATACACAACATACACGCTTAGCTAGAAAAATAAAAGAAAAACAAACAAACAAAATAGCACATATATACATGATAATGTTCCTCAAATCACAACTTCTTTTTGAAAGACCGAACAATATCAGACACCTAATTGCAGTAATCTTGAATATACAAATAAATACAAACTAAATACACACACACACACACATATATATATATATATATGCGAGTACAGTAAACTCAAGTGTTAACTAGTATTTTAATACATAGCTAACCACTCATGTTCATGTATGCATGCATATATGACATTACGTATGAATACATATTTCTAATTGGATAATGCTTGTGTTCCTTCGTGGGGAAACCTACTTATTTCTTCACTTTTAATTAATATAAGTAATAGAAATTTCATAATTGCAATCGTTCTTACTCTTTACACTACAAGAATTGTAAGTACTATAGGCAATTTTATTGGCATCTTAAACATTATTAGGGGCATTTATCGTAGATTTTCGCCTCCAAAAAGAAGGAGTGGCGAATAACATAATCGCCTCTAAAAGTAGCGTCACTAATACTATTTCCGCACCTAATCATGATTATTTCCGCTCCTACTGTTTTGCTGGCAATTAAGCAATAGAGACATTTAAATCTGCCCCTATTGTATTATTATAATATTATTAATAATATTAACAAATATTACAATTGAATGCTATAAATAAATAATTGGACCTGTTTTAATTGAAAAACGTTTTCATTCTCCGTAAATGATACTATTAATAGGTTTCTTTCCTGTTAAATTTTTTGGTTCAAATATAATACATCATCTGGGATCAATACCATCAAAAGTAGAATCAAAATTTACTCTTCATTCAAAACTCTTTAGATATACAAGATTAAACTTCGATCGATAGTTACCAAATAAAAACAAAACTTCGATCGACACATGATGGATAAATACAAATAAAAATCAGAAAGTAGTACATAAGGGACTATAGCAAAACTTATATCTAAGGAAAACTAATGAAAAAAGCTTGAAAACTTTCTTATATCTAATCAACACCTGGTCTTTTGACTCCCAACAACAAAATGATGCGTCTTCCATGATCAATTTCTACAAATACACCAAAATGATGCAACTTCCATGATCCATTCTTTGATCTATTTCTGGGTAACAACATTTTCACACAAACAAGAAAAACAAAATCATATAAACAGATAAAATTAATGCAATGTAATGAAAACAATGTTTGAGTAGACCTCACATGAAAAGAAACGAGGATAAACATCTACCCATCGCACTACGAATAGCATACAAAACCTGCAAAACAAACAGAAAAATCAAACCTAATACATCCAATCTGGATTCATGATTCGTCATTTAATGTTTACATAAATAAAACAGAAAAGATAAATAAAGAACACAACCAAGAGATTTATAACCAATTTCACTTCAAATTCTTCACACCCCGTCAATTATACCTGCTAAATAGCAGATCGAGACAAAAAAAATTTAATCAAACGATACTGAAAGGTAGCAATATTAAGAAGCAATGGAGAAGGAAATAAGAGAAAAAATATCTCGGAAAGAAAGAGAGAGCAGGACAAGAAATATGAAGGAAAAGGGAGATGGGGAAGTTTGTGCCGTGAAAGGAGGAGAAAATAGGGGAGATTGATGTGCGGTTATCAGAGAAATAGGGTTTTGATAATTTCTTTAATTTATTACGTTAAGGAAATACACAAAATAATTAAATATAAGTGTATAAATATTCACATCCGCTCCTAATGGAAATTATTAAATTTGGAAAATATATGTTGAATTTAGAAATGTATATTAAATTAAAAATATATATATTAGAGGCTTACTTATCCTCCTCTAATATCTAAATTTTAATAGAGGCATTTTTTTACGCATCTAAAAGTAGTAATAGAGGCAAATATTTATTTCTGCTCCTAATGAAGATTAATAGAGGCAAATCACCATATCCGCATCTAATCTAATGCCCCTAATAGTTACAATTTTTTTAGTGTTATCATCATTTAAAGATTTGAACGATTGTAATTATGAAGTTCTTATGGTAAAAAAATACGTTAATCATAAGTGGGGGACAAATAGGTTTTTTTCATGAGTGAAGTAAGTATTATCCTTTGTAATTAATTAATTATATTTCTTACTTTATGTTAACTTTCATCTCATCTATTAGGGAAAGAGAAATGAAACCCTACATGGTGCATCTACGATAATTACAATCCTTTTGATTGACTTAGGGCATATTTACATGGATGCCATCTACGATTTTTTTCTTCTTCCTTCTAAACCTAATTTGAATTCCCTTATTGTATTGGTATATAGGATGCGAAAAAGGAGATTAACTTGATGAAACAGGAGATTGAAATACTACAAAAAGGTCTCAGGTATTACAAAGTAAAATTATATTATCCTATTTATTACCATGACATCAATATATATAGAACTTATATTTGCATGTGATTGTATCCATATATACTTCTAACAATTATATATGACAATAATATATATAGAGCTAAATCCATGTAATATAAAAAAAAAAATATGAAGGGGTAGGGGGAAAATTTGAAACTATTACATTAATTTAGAGAAGAAAAAGTTTTGAACCTGGAACGCTTGTGTAGAAACCCAACAACCTATCCACTTAGATATTAGACACATGTATAGTCTTCTAATTACCAGAATACAATCAAATATCTCGTAAATTTCAATGTACCAAATTGTAATTATGACCCTTATATAAAGCACTCCATTTCTTGAACTATATCGAATAGGTTTTTTGGAGTACGGTTAAATCTAGCGAAGTCAAAAGTCTAGTTATTTTGCCACTCAGTATTATGGTCTAGTGGTATTCCTCTTTGCTTAGGAGTGAGAGGTCTTAGATTCGAATCTCGTGGATGGCGAATTTGATACCAAATTAGGCTGCCCATTGTATAGCTTAGCCGAACTCCCCCTCCCCCTATTGTAAAAATATCAATATTCTCACAAAAAGTCTAGTTATTTTACCAAAAAAAGCAAAAAAGGCCTGTAGTTTAAATTAATTTAACTCAAAGATTATGAATTGAAGAAGTAAACTTTCAAACATATCATACGTAGTAACATGTTAATTAGGTATGATTAGTTTGGTAATGGTTGTAATTTTGGTTTTAAGGGAATTGGATTACATATGAAAACATTATAGGTATAGGTATATGTTTGATGGAGGTGCTGGGACAATGACTCTGGATGAATTACAAGTGCTTGAAAAACATCTTGAAACGTGGATTTATCATGTCCGCTCGGCAAAGGTATCGTTTTTATCCATCACTTACATTATTATTATTATTTATCACAATCCATAAATTACATCTAAGCAACAGTTAATTCATGTTATGTGTGCAGATGGACATTTTGTTCCAAGAGATCCAGCTGTTGAGGAACTCGGTAAGTTTGCTCTTCAAAGTCCCTACTTACTTTTGATGAGATCATGCATTGGTATTGTATTGTATATAGAGGTGTGATATCCACACACCCCATTTTACTTCTCACATACCTTTTGGATTTTCTACCGTCGGATCTGATGAATTGAAGAATATCAACGGACATAAATTATCAAGGGGTGTGTGAGAAGTAAAATGAGGTGTGTGAATAGCACACCCCTTGTATATAATGCTGGAGATGTTAGTACATACATCAACTTCATTAGATAAGATCCATCAATGTTCCAAAACAGTTTGGCACAATAGTTTTTTTCCATTATTTTTGCTAAGTTTTTAATATTATATCAATGAGAAGGGGAGCGAGCGGGGGTGCAATTGGAGATGTCTACCATAGTAGTTTATAAGTTTAATTGGATCGACACTGTGATTTATGTTATTAGATTATAGCTCTCTGTTTAAATAGGAAAATAATAATCACACTGTTTAATCATATTCGTTGGTTTTGCTTGGTTGATTCAATTCAGTTATTATAAATAAGGAGTTGCATAGGAGAAGAAAAATGATGCGTGGTTGTCATTTCTCTTTGAATAAGTAGAAGATGTTAGAGAGGATTTCAAAAAAATCAACTCCAATTATGCTCCTATCACCTCCTAAGATAGGATACCGCTAAGAGCTCCTAAATATGAGGGAGAAAATGAGCTCCTAGTGGTTTCATGTAATTAAATGCTCCACGTTTCAGTGTTATTATTCATAAATAATTAAATTCATATCGACTCATATTCATTATGACTTTCTAAATTATGGAGTAAAACTTTTTTAGAGAGTTTCAAAAATAATTCTTCTCTCTTTTTAGTAAATTGAGCTATAAAAAATAGAGAACATGACTGGAGTTGCTCTCAAATCCCTATATCTAACGTTTTAGAGTGTATTATTTATTTTCACTAATGTTGCCTAACTCCCTTGGTACTTGAAAATCACTGGTCCAAATGCAACACCAAATTTTTTTTTGGAAGAGAGCTCTTCATGGCCTCCAAAGTTTTTGGCACTACAACTTGACTTCATTTGTATTTTGTTACTTCATGAAGAACAAAGCTAGGAATCATTATCCTATCCATCAAATGTCACTTGAGTGGGCACATTCATGGCCCTTATAAAATTTCAACTTTTAATTTTGGATAATTGATTGAAATTTTATGTTTATTGATAATATTGTTGCCTTGCTTTTTTTAATCTTCTCAAATAATTAAATTGATATTTTGAAGGAAGGAATTCTGGCAGCTGCAAATAAGTATCTTCAAGATAAGGTAATCAACATTCTTATTAAAGTTTATGGTAAATTGCAGCTATTATCGCTAATTATTAGCAAATTTTCAATTTGTCCGCCAATTCAATTTGTTGAAATTTGATCATCTGCCAATTACCCTTTTTTGGCAAGATTTATGGGTAAAAAGACCCCATATATTGTATATACTTAGCTAACTTTTTAACTGAAGTTCTATGTTTAATTTAGAACGAAATAAAAGAGTCTGATTAAGTAAATACATTGCGGGTGGTTATTTTTCCCCAAAATAATAATAATAAAAAAATTCAGACTTTGACGTTAAGACCAAAGTGACAAAGTGTTAAATGATTGGGTATAAATTCAAAGCGTAATGTTAGGGAGACTAAACTTGCAGATAAATTTGTAAATTAAATGATGTTTTACCAATAAAAATGATCACGTTTATCAGCACTTAAGTAATAATCTAATCATCAACTTTCATATCATTTAGTTTACAAATTTATCTATAAATTTATTCTCTCTGCATTACTCAAATTCAAAATACCAATCGAGGGGCCAAGGCTAGATATAATTAAAGCACTATTGTTACAATTACTTTTGTAAAAGTACGAAGTTTTACTTTCTAACTCATTGATCTTAAATATATTTATTTATTTTATGCAGATTGAAGTGAACACTGGAGCTAATGACTTTATGCCAATAGCAACTGACAACACATATCCACTAACCATACCAAATGATATATATGAGTTTTAGAGAAGTAACTATGCTTTATATAATGGTTTAGTATTCTTATTGCCAAGTGTGTGGTGTGGTTTAAAAATTTTCATAAATAAATGTTACTAAGAATCATCCAGCTATCTATGGCTGACAATATTGCATGCATATTGTTGTATTGTACAATATGGTATTGCTATTGAAGTGCATTGTAAGGTAATTTAATGATATGCATAATATTATGGTGTGATTTGTTATTGAGTCATCACTCTTTATTGAATGTATTTTATTTTGTGTTAATTAAATTTTACTGTCACATTATGGCTTGGGGAGGACCACTTTCCGACCCTGCTCCACCACCGTAGCAGATTATTGTCCGCTTTGGGTCCCGACCACGCCCTCACGGTTTTGTTTCTGGGAACTCACACGAGAACTTCTCAGTGGGTCACCCATCATGGAAATGCTCTCGCGCGAACTCGCTTAACTTCAGAGTTCCGATGAATTCTGAAGCTAGTGAGCTCCCAAAATGCCTCGTGCTAGGTAGGGATGGGAATATACATTTAAGGATCACTCCCCTGGACGATGTGAGATGTCACATTTACCCTCTAAGTTTGGTGGTAATTTTGAGACTAATAGTCACAAGGTTTCAGAATTAGCATTTTACACATGAAAAGTTTATTGATCATTATGTCGACAAATTGACCGCTAGGTCTGCTGTTAAATGGATGATGTAGAAGTTGTGATCAATCACAAAATGGCTCGATAATTAACCAACAAAGTGTATTTATACGGAACGTGGTATACAATCTTGCTTAATTCCAGTTAATAATGGTGATTCTTAATAGATAACAACTTTAATAACAATAACTTTTCAGTACTTTGTGCAAAATGAAAACAAAAAAAAAATGAAATTTTTTTAAAACGTGCATGATAAAGAAAAAGTCTCTCACTTACACAATACATTACAACAATATCTTGAAAATCATAATAAAAAACAATTAACAAGACATTTTTTAAGTGCGTTTAGCGCCCGTGATTAAAAAACCCTCGCCCTCAAGTGTCTAAAAAGACATTTATGTCCATGTCCCTGTCAATTAACATAAATTAATTTTGGGGCCTAAACACAAATACAAAAACTGTGTTTTACACTTTACTCCATCTCCCTCTCCCCTTCCCTTCCCCCCGCCTTCTTGAAGCAGCCCTCACCCGCCCGAACTACACCAGTTTCTTTACCCCACCCGGCTTTCGCTTTCTTCTTCTTCTTCCCAGACGGCACTGCAAACCCTACTTCCCCACTGAAACTTCGTCGGCGAGATGTCCACCTTAGAAATTGAAGCTCGAGAGTACGTTTTCTTCTCAAATTGCTCCATTTTTTATTCTTTTTCTTCTCTTTAACATTGTATTGCACACACATAAATCCTATGTTTATGTTTTTCTAGGGCTCAATATTCAAACTCTAGTGTTATTTTCTGGGCTGACAAATGGGGGAGTAGAGCAGACCAGGGTTAAGTTAGGTTAAACTGGGTTCTGTTTTTTTTGTTTTTTTTGTTTTTTGGTTATCATTGGATTCTGTTTGTTTCAAAGCAAAACAATGTCTGGAAAATTCTGGGAAATTTTACATTTTTTCGGATATGTTGGCTTTCGGTAACAGGGGTAGAGACATGTCTGCTAAAGATTTAGTGAGACTACAACGTTGTGCTGTTTGAGTGTACTAGAAAATTCGATGTCGTAAATCTGGTTTGTTTTTCTCCCTTTTCAGTGTCATCAAGATTGTGCTTCAATTTTGCAAAGAGAATTCTTTGCACCAAACGTTTCAAACATTGCAGAGTGAGTGCCAGGTATCTTTGAACACTGTCGACAGCGTTGAGACATTTGTTTCTGACATAAATAGTGGAAGGTGGGATGCAATTTTGCCTCAAGTGGCTCAACTTAAGCTTCCCAGGAACAAATTGGAGGATTTGTACGAGCAGGTGTGTAACAGCACTTACCTTTTTATATGTATATTTCAAGCCTGGTTTTAGTCCTTTCACTTTCCGATGTTTACACAACTGTTCAACTTTTGCTGCTGTGACGTATGAACTATGTCGCTTTGCATATTCTTCAACTTAGAAGCTCAGTCATGGTATATAATGCTTGATATCGGTGTTATTTCTTTAGAATATGATTCATATGGGGCTAGTCTTTTTTGTCTGTGTGTGTGTATATACTTTCTATTATGCATTATGGTTTATGAGGGTGAGCCTTGGCCAATGGAATGGTTGCTCATTTGTGACCAAAAGGTTGCTCCTTTGTCACCAAAATGTCACAGGTTTGAGTCATGGAAACAGCCTCTTTGCAAAGCAAAGGTAAGGTTGCGTACGATAGACGTTCCTCCCCCGACCCTCGGAAAGCGAGGAGCCTTGTTGGCTTGGGGTCGCCTTCATATACATTATGTTTTATGTCTGATATGTCAATACTCTATGAGAGAACTTCTCCTTGTAGGATGCATAATATTGCTACCGAGTTTAGAGTGATCAAAGGCTCAAAGTGTAGGATATAAGCGACAATGTACATTTTGTTTAGTTGTAGAAAAAAGAGAGTATATTTCTGATATAGGAAAGTGTTTCAAGTGTCACATCCCATGGATAAAGGCATATTAGTGAGGAACTAGTTATGACTCATTTGAGAGGAGAAAGTACCTTAAGGTATTGTGAAGTCAGCAATAGAATTGTATTGATAGTGTAGGGTGGAAACATATTCTGTTTAATTTGAAATATTGAATATGAAAATTGTCCCAACAAAAACTTGTGCACGCATAGAAACATACCAGACCAAGCCATTGTCTAGATGCTCAAATAGCATTGTCAAGTTCTTATTTCTAGAACCCTTTGCATGACAGATGGATCAGATCAGTAGTGATGTAAGACGAGCCAACAATTTTAAAATTTGGGGACAAGTAGCGTCTAATTCTGTTGGTTATAAACAGATTCATTGTCATGAGAATGAATGACACTAGGGGAATTCAGATCATTTTCCATAAACCAAAGTTGTGTTTGTACTTGTTTTATTTGTTCATAGTGGGGTTGATACTTTTTCCCCCTATATCAGTGCCGTCTTTGTACTTCCGACATGTGGATTTTTCAGTTGGTGTTAATATGGGTTGCAGAGTTGTGTCTTCTTTAGCCCTAAATGTTAGTATGATCGCTGTGATACCTCCGCCAGGTTCAGCTTGCTACTTTGCTTTACTTCTGTGAATGTTAATTTGAATGGACTGACAATGAAGTAATTTTTGTATGTTTTCTTCTGCTCATGGTATGATCTTTCCTTTCCTATGAATCGTGTAGATTGTACTGGAAATGATTGAACTTCGAGAATTGGATACTGCTCGTGCTATCTTAAGACAGACTCAGGTAATGGGTGTAGTGAAGCAAGAACAACCCGAAAGATTCTTGCGACTTGAGCACCTCCTTGTCAGAACATATTTTGATCCAAACGAGGTATGAAAATAGCTTTGGTATAATCATTTGACTCATTAGTTACTGTATTATTGGTCATAGTAAGAAAAAATTTCTACTTTTCTTTCTTTATTGCGGTCTACTATGGTAATTTGTGCCATGAATTCCTGCCAAAAACATGTTAGTCAGTTGAAGGTTCCCAAACACCTGATGGTCCCAAAAACCTGAAGATCACAAACACCTGAAGGTCTCAAACAACATTCAGCACTCCAGAACTAATGATGCACCACATTATTGGTCTCTGTAATGCCATCAAATTAGATTATTTGCTTCTAGCTCATTCCACTGTCTTGGAGTATGTTGTGCTTTCACTTCAATCAGTATGATGCTTTATCAGAAACTTAAAGGTTTGTTATCTATAACAGGCTTATCAAGAGTCAACCAAAGAAAAGCGGCGTGCTCAAATTGCTCAAGGTTTAACTCCATCTACCTTCTATAATTGAACTTTTTATTATTTCCAGTAGGTTTTTAATTTCAATGAACACATCAGGTATTCTCTTCTCTATCATTAGAGATAAAATTTATCACTGAAGGAACATAATTACCAGAAGAAAAAAAAACTGCACAATTTGGATTGGCTTCAATCTTCAGATAACAGTTCAATTCATGGTTTGGGGAGAAAAAGTTTGATATGCTTGCCGTCTGAAGACTTTTAGGAACTGAAATATGCTCTTATGGTCATACAATGGCATAATGCATGAGAAAAGCAAAGATTTCTTGTTACTGAATTTTCTGTTCAACATTTCCTTTGATTTATTTTTTATCGTTCCTGTTTATAGATTTAGACCAGGCCCTAGGTGTGGAGAGTTTAAATGTGAGATACAGTCAGAGGTGTCAGACTTTGAAATCTGACAAAAAATGTAGATAGCAAAGGAAAAAATCTTAGTAGTTGTTGAATTTTATTCTTTGAAATTTCTGTTGTCTTTGACGACTTCTATTTTCTTTTGAATTTCTCAGCACTTGCTGCGGAAGTTACTGTGGTGCCACCATCAAGATTGACGGCTTTAATTGGTCAGGCTCTAAAGTGGCAGCAGCACCAAGGTGAACTTTTGGCATCTGTTATTTTGTTTTTGGTTATTTGGTATGAGGTTCCCTTTGAAAATTATTCTCTTGTGGATATGTTGCTTACCATTCATTTGTCCTTTACTATTTTTCCCTCCCTCCCTTCTATTTTCTTCCTTTCCATAGATGGGTACTTTTTATTTGTTATAGATACCCTTTATGGCTGTAAAATTCATATTCACTTTTATGCATGGTGAATTTTTAGTGCTACTGAAACCGAGTTTTATCTGTCCACAAGAAGTTTTCTCCGTATATGTTAGGTGAGGAAACAGAGATTTTTGTTGTTGATCTAGGTTCGGCATTTTGCCATTCCATGGAATAGAAATCCCAGCTGCATGAATCAGATGGAATCCCGCGTATATATCCATGTAATATATACGTGTGGGATGGTACTTTCTCAATATTACATTCCTTAGAAGTATGGAATAGAAATTCCAGCCTCCCATCTGTACTTCTATTCCACCTAGTCAAAGGAGTTGATTCCAGTTAGTTCCATAACTCTATTTCCATTCCAAGCTAACTAAACATCCAATTTTGACGGAAAGGGAAACAAATTCCTATTCCTACTGCCAAACAAACGAGGCTTAAGCTATCAGTCTTCTATTGGAGCAGTGGACTTCTGGTTCACTTCGTTTGGTTCTTTCTCTATCAATATATTCTAACTAGATTCCCTTTTTAATAACAGGAGCGGTCACTTATGTGGTTAAGTTTTTTTATTTTTTATTATCCAGGATTGCTTCCCCCAGGAACACAGTTTGACTTATTTCGAGGAACTGCTGCTATGAAACAAGATGTGGATGACTTGTATCCAACAACTCTTTCACACACAATAAAGGCAAGGATTTTATATGTAGCTATATATCATTTTGATACATTGTTCAGTATCCTTTATTGGTTTTAGGGTTCAGGGTTCTTAATGCTGGATACTGAACTTCGTTTTAAATCAGAATTTAGGAACTGAGACTACAGTAACATCAATCTTCCGTGGTAGTTCTTTTAGCCATGCATTGGCCTATGAAGAAATTTAAATAGATTACAAAAATCTTACTAATGTATATAAAGTAGTGGCCTGATTATTTGGAACAATTTCTTTCTGAATTTCTGATCTGTTTTTGGTGGTGTTTTTGCTGCAGTTTGGGACAAAAAGTCATGCAGAATGTGCCCGGTTCTCACCAGATGGGCAGTTTCTTGTCTCTTGCTCGGTTGATGGATTTATTGAGGTATATATGATTAAGGTGCTTTTGTTAACATGAAATTATTTGGTGTAATTTGAATGCCTTTTTTTTTCTTTCTAATGCTTGTGTCACTTCTAGGTGTGGGATTACTTAAGTGGGAAACTCAAGAAGGATCTCCAGTACCAGGCTGATGTGAGCATTTATTTTCTTTTCGGAGTCTTATGCATTCTACAACAATAATATATATATATATATATATATAAATAACCTGGGCACTGACCTGCTTGTCATGTCCTTATGACAAACATAAAAATATATTTTTCATTGCAATGGTATGGTTCATTAATTGTAAAGTTGGACCATTTTGACATATCATTGGTTCTGAACAAGAAACATGCTATTGGAAGTGGGGATAATGTTGTGTTTTTTACCCTCTAAAAAATTCTGGATGAATGCAATTGGGAACTGGCCTGCTTGTCGTGTCCTTTTACACACATGCATGCCTACACACATGGACCGTCACTCAATTGTTTTTTTTTTTTTTTTGCAACTTGGATTTAGTTGTTAATGTTCTGCACCTTGTATGACGACATTTTATTGTATCAGTCATCTAAGTGGACTGTTTTCTTCTGCATTTTCTGATGTGCTGTCAATATTGCAGGAAACTTTCATGATGCACGACGATGCTGTCCTCTGTCTTGAATTTAGCCGAGATTCAGAGATGATTGCATCTGGGTCACAAGATGGAAAGATCAAAGTAAATTATGCTCATGTTTTCTTGGATGCAGGAGTCCTTTTCTTGTTTTTACTACTAGAAGTCTAGAAGTTAAATTCGCATACATTTTTCTTATGTTTTTTTCCCCCATTAGAAACCATCGTATGACCATATATATCTCCAAATAATCAGAGAGTCCTTCAATCTCTACCTGAAATTTACTCCCACACCCGTCTGCAAATACTGTTCACAGTCCAAACCCCTGCCCTCTAGTACTTATTGGAGCAAATCTTGCCATCTGAATATGGGGACAGCTGCTCTATTGATTTTAAAACTGATGTTAGTTCGAGGTAGTTACCTTTCTATCAGAGAGTCCTTCATATGATTCTCCCACTGCTTTGTAACCATTCATTACTGTGTAACCTTATTTTCACATGTCAGCGGCCAATTTGGTGTGAATATGACACTTTTAGGAGTTCCGGAAATCGTAGTGAGTGACAAATGGAGTTTCTGATGTCGCATTCTGGCTCTAATTATAGTTCTATTAGTAGATCTCCGAGTTGTAGGTTAAAGTGCATTATTATGTCGTTGCTAGGAAAGATTGATCAACCGCCAAACATTTGTTTACTTGATTCTTCTCTTGTTATGATCACATGTTGGTATTTGTATGGGGTGTTTGTGGAGTGTTAGCTCATGTCAAACAAATGTTCTGTTTGTTTTGTGAATATATTTGGGTGTGGTTCCCTTAGGTCAGATTTTATTGTATATGATGACATAACTCATGCTTGTTTTTGTTGAGGTTTCGAAGTATGCTTCCTTTTTCTTGTTCAAGATAAGGCTTAAGTTCAGTAATTATGATTTGGCATCTTACTTGAAGCTACAAGATAGTTAGCAGTATTTTATTGTAATTTTTTTTTGTTCCTGTCCATATTGCTATTTAGCATGTGTTGATTAAATTCAATTTTGATATGTTGTACAATTTTATTGAATTTGTTTCTGATCTTAATTTATCTAAATTCTTCTTACAGGTTTGGCGTATTAGGACTGGGCAGTGCTTGCGCCGTCTTGAACGTGCACATTCACGGGGTGTGACCAGTGTTTCCTTCTCTCGGGATGGAAGCCAGTTACTTAGTACATCATTTGACAGCACTGCAAAGTATTTTTTCACATCTCTTGTTGGATATGTTTCCTAGATTGGTACATTAGTTATTACTTTATATGTCAAACATTTACTCTTATCACTGATATTGTTTCTTCAACTTCAAGTTTTGACTGTTCCTACGTTTTCATTATCAAGACATCCATTTAAGTGTATTAGTTATGTAACAGTTATGCATCACTCATTGTAACATGCATCTTCTTGGTTTTTACATTTATGTTTTGGTTACTATGATTTAATGTAAAAAAGTGCATTATTGGCTCCCACAGGCACCTCCTTTTTTCGTTTATATATATATATATATAGGAAACCTTTTATTTATTTATTTATTTTCTTTGCTATTATTTTAAAGACGTCTGTTTATGACTGATGCAGAATCCATGGCCTAAAATCTGGGAAGATGTTGAAAGAATTTCGTGGGCATACATCTTATGTAAATGATGGAATCTTTACTAGTGATGGAGCTCGTGTAATTACTGCATCTAGCGATTGCACAGTCAAGGTAAGTTTCTCGTGATATTTATTTGTATCTCATTGACGCTGCTGTTGTGCAACGCGTATCCATTTTCTGAGGCGTAAATGTTTTTTTTAGGTATGGGATTTGAAGACTACTGACTGTCTACAGACATTCAAGCCACCTCCTCCTTTAAGGGTATTCCTTTTTATTACTTTAATTAATATTTTATATATCCTGAGCTAGAGGAACCTAGCTATATTTCCTTTGAAATATTGCCTTTTCTTTTATTGTTTCGGTGTCTAATTTGTGGGTTTTTGTTTTAACTTTTAGGGAGGTGATGCTTCTGTGAATTCTGTTCATCTTTACCCAAAAAATACTGATCACATCATTGTATGTAATAAGACGTCATCTATTTATGTCATGACACTTCAAGGACAGGTATATATTTTTCACTTGAACAGAACTTAGTTTTTACATATTTTTGTTCAACATGTTGCAATGTATTTAGCAATCCATTTCTTAAAGTTTGCTTGGATATTTCATGTTTTAAAGCCAAAATCTTTTGTTTCATTGTTAAATGGTTGTGAATTTATTATTATTGAGCTTTGTCTGATTATTATGGCTTAGGTTGTGAAGAGCTTTTCATCTGGTAAAAAAGAAGGCGGAGATTTTTTGTCAGCTTGTGTGTCACCAAAAGGGGAATGGATTTACTGTGTTGGTGAAGACAGGTAAATAAAATGTCAAATTTTCATCATGCTCATATTTCACTTGGTTATGTTAGTATACATTCTTAATATGCATGTTTCCGTGTCTGTTATGTGTGTAATCTTGCCAAGTTCAAAAGATCTCTTATACACTATGCGGTGTTTATCCTCATCTTCAAGAGAACTATTCTGTTTTCGTAACATCATTGGATGGATGAAGTTTTTCTTTTCTAAAATGGCATCTCAGAGATGCTTTGGCCTCCTCACTACAGTCAGAGCCATTATGTGTTATTTATTTTTCCACCAACGGGTACCTGCCAGTTGGAACAGTTAAACTACAAAGACCGTGCTACCTGCTTTGTTCTTTTGATCATCAGCATGAGGATGCTTACCAATACTTCATCTATGTGCAGGAATATGTACTGTTTCAGTCACCAATCTGGTAATTTAGAGCATCTAATGAAGGTATGTATTTTGTTGATAAAGATTGAGTTGGTACTGAATTAGGGCTTTATAATGCTATACCTGTTGCATATCTGAAATCAAAATAAATATTGACAATTTTGTTAGTTGTGGTATTTATCTTGGTGGAGATTGAGATGGTACGGAACAAGGGCTTTAGAACGTAAATACTTGTTGCACATCTGGAATCACAGCAATCAAGATCTAGTGATGATTTTGAAAAGACAACTGACATGATCTAGTGATGATTTGTCCTTGGTTGAGTTAAATTGGTGTTTTCAAACCTTCATTGAGACATGGATCTTCTAGTATTTCTAACCAGTTTTGGTTGCTTCACTGATCGAGATCTGATCGCTCAAAGTGTTGCAAACGTCTTATTAGATTCCTTCTGCATGGCATGAAACCCTATATTCCAAGGTGTACATTGATTAAGTTGCTGATTAAGTTGCATACCTTTTTACAAATAAGGTGTGAAGGAGAAATTGAGTGTATGTTCGCTTCGATAAATATCAGTTCACTAGTTGATGACCCTTTCTATGACCGTCTCATTTAAAAGACTAATAGAGGTATCTGGTGACATCTTTGTTATATATACCTGTAAGCATACATGACATCTTTCTGAAGGTCTATTCTTCCTAAATATTTCAATTTTAAGATGGTCTGTTTTGATCCCTGAATGGCTCACACGTTAAAAGGAGTGATAGGATAATTGCAATTCTTGCCACATTCTAATTCCAGCTATTCTGGTCACGAGACCTGCACGATTCACATCCGTAGGTGTGTGCATGTGTGGACGTCTGGGATTGCACTGTTGATTGTTTGCCAAGATCTGACTGCACATGGACAACACTCTCTATTATGTGTTTACAAAATGCTCTTTTGATGGTGGTTTGATTAAAACTAAAATTGCATACATGAATGCCGAAGAGTTATAAAGTTCTCTCTTGTGATATGCAGGTCCACGAAAAGGAGGTAATTGGCATCAGCCATCATCCTCACAGGAATATTGTCGCTACATACGGCGAAGACTGCACACTGAAGTTATGGAAGCCTTGAAGCTCTGTTGACCTGTATGTATTGTATGTAATTTTGTTGCTGGGTGAAGTTTGGATGTTGAGATGCATATTTGGGTGGTATTTGAGAAACGGAATGTGGGCTGCATTGTATGCAAGTGTGGTGTCTGCAAAAACTCACTAAGACGTAGAGCCGATTAGGGCATTGGATTCGAACGTTTACCTCGTCGATCAATCATGCTTGGAGATATTGTATAGCTTTTTACTAAGCAATGTCAGTAATTTTGATTCATAACGTGTACCTCTAGATTCTCTGCGCAACTGTCATTGATTCAACGCAGAGGGAGCTTGAGCTGCCGCTTCTTCATATTGTTCTTCAGCTTAAATTAGAGACAGAGTGAGAGATCGTGATTCATGAGAGGACGGAGGGCGGAGTGGCCCAGAGAGAGTGAGAGGGCGGAAGGCAGAATCGCAGTGGCGGAGTGGCAGAGGTTAGAGGGCGGGGAGAGAGAATAGGGCAGAGTGAGTCGGCAGAGTAAGAGGGAATAAACTATAAACTCTCTCAGTATCTCAGATAGGGGTTTGAAAATTAAGAAATTAACCCTCTTTAATGGGTGATTAAGGGTTTCGTGGGTTCATCCAAAATCAACAGGTTGCTAACGGATTCTCTCGTTATGACTCCAGCCCTTTAAGGCTTCACTTGTTAATTGAAATTTTGTGAGCAAATTGAGTCGCCTTAACGGCTTAGGTTCATTTTGCGAGCATATGTAAAATGCTCAAATATGAAGGAAAATCACCACCCGTTAATTAATCCAGCCAATTAAGTCTTCGTCCGTTAATTGAAATTTTGCGAGCAAATTGAGTCGTGTTAATTTACCAGCTCTATTCCTAGATTGGAAGCTT
The DNA here is from genome assembly GCF_041283825.1 of Pyrus communis. Classification (NCBI taxonomy): domain Eukaryota; kingdom Viridiplantae; phylum Streptophyta; class Magnoliopsida; order Rosales; family Rosaceae; genus Pyrus; species Pyrus communis. Next base: position 2,426,464 of record NC_142572.1, read on the forward strand.
GGTTTAGGTTAAAGTATAGATGGATAGTAACGTGAGTTGTAGTAGGGGAACAACAAAGTTCATGTTGACCGTGCAGTCAAATGACATACATGAAGAAAGAAACGTCAACTTTATTCTCCCCAAGAGAATCAAATTTTTTTTCTTTGTTTCTTGGGACAAAGGTCAAAGCACATAGGAATGCAGCCCTGCCCTGCCCTGCCCTGCATGCATAACCACCAACTGTCCCACAACAAACTTGGAGTTAGGAGTTGCATGGGAACCTGCCAACCTCTGAATCCGCTTTCAACACCACCAATCGATCAGCTCTCCTTTCCTCTCTCTTTTAAGACTCACACAAAGAGCTTAGTTGTGAAAATATTTAATCTAGTGCGGAAACACTCGAAATACCGGATACCCTAGAGCACTCCAAAAAAAAAAAAAATCCAACTTAATTCCAAGTTTCTATGAAAAACAAAAAATAAGAAAAGAGGATCTTCGCCAAATCCTCCAATCACATTCGTTCATTGTACATCATGTGGCCAATTTTGGTCAAGTACTGTTTATATTCAATTTTAAATAAAAAAATTTACAGTGATTTTTTACCGCACAAACGGATGTGATTGGATGATCCCCATAATCCTCACAAAGAGGATCCGTGAGGATCCTAGTACTTCTTGTGTGACTGCGTACGTCTTGGTTGGTCCTTTCCTTCGTGCGCTAGGTTTTACGAGTCTTGCATGGCAAGTTGGGTTCGAAACTTCCACGAGTGCTAGTGCAATAGCTCAGTCTAGAAAAATAGTTTTATGTCGAAGAGTAATGCTAGGGAGATCACATGATATGATGATATTATATTAATGTATCATCTGAAGTGACAAGTGATTTATAATATTAACTTTCAAACAGATAAATTCATTAGTTAACGAAAGATAATACACATCACTCGGCTTATCAATACACTAATATGATATAAATATAGGACATCCCTAACATTTTTCATGTCGAAAGATTTGACGTGTTAGTGGGAGATTTTAAACTTTAATACGAAAATGTAAATTTATCATTCTGAAAAACAAAAGAATAGGGACCCCAAGGTGGGTAGTAGTGAGACGGATGGGGTTGGGGGTGATAGATTCACATGGACGAAACCCCTCTTTGGCACTCTAAAGCTCAACTGTGATGCGGCATGGCGGAAAGCTACGAAGGTGGGTGGTGTGGGTTGGGTGCTCTGGGATTTTGCCGAGATACCAAAGCTTGCGGGAGGGGTGGGTGTGAAGCATTTTGCTGCTGCGATTATGGCGGAGGCTGAGGCGATTAGGCAAGGGATGGAGATGATTATTGCTAGTGATGTTATGGAGCCTGTGATTAGGTTGGTGGTGGAATCGGACTCAAAGGGGTTGATCCAAATGATTAACAAGGAGGTCACAGGTGATGTGGCACTCGATGTTTATCTCCAAGATATTTGGAGGATAGCGAGCTTGTTCCAGTTGGTGAAGTTTTGCTTTACCCCTCGGCAATGCAATCGTGCAGCTCACTTGGTGGTGGCGCACGAAATTAAGCATGGCAGGAGATTTGGTTGGGATGAGTTAGGTCTGGAGTTTTTTTTTAAATATTTTAGCAGAAGATGCAAATGTAACCGTTCGTATTTAAATTCAATAAATTTCTATCCTTTGACAAAAAAAAAACTACTACCTTAACTTAGCCAATTATTTACATGTTAATTTGCGCACCACTTGCCACTTAGTCCTACGATCTAGTGGTATTCCTCTATACTTATAAGTGAGATGTTTTATGTTCGATTCTTGCCAACTGAGAATTTAAACCAAATTATTGCTAGTCCATTGTGAGGCTAAGCCCACCCCTTCTCATTTAGTGTTGTTCAAAAAAAAAAAAAAAATTGTGCACCACCTAATTAGGTTTGGATATTAATTCGTTGCATGGAAATGACTATCAAATTATGAGAAATGTTAATGAAACTTTCTCAAAAGTGGGATTCTTTATAACTCTTTACCGTTTCATAGTTTTGGTGCAATGTTTTATGATGTTGGCACGAGAATTAATGTTAAATTGTAAGGTGACAGAGAGCCCATAAAGAGTCCCACTTTAAGAGAGTTTTGATAGTATTTCTTTCAAATTATATGAGTGAGAGAGAGGTAGAAAAATTTCAAGAATTTAGAACAGCGTTAGGAAATTAAGTTTGGAAAATGAGAAGGATGCTTGGGAGAGTAAATTTGTATTTAATTACTACATAAGTGGACAGGTGAAAACATTTATCACATTCACAGCCACCACCTTGCCATGCCTATTAAATCATCATGCTAGCTCCTCTTGCAAATTCAACACCACCACCATCTCTCTCTCTGTGTTCCCTACATATCTCAACATCAATTTCAGTTATTCATGGCTAGGCACCTTCTAAGTAGCAGTATTAGGTTGTTTTGTTAATGGTGGTGCTGGAAGCTGGAGTAGCTTGGTGCCAAGACGTGAACTCATCATCACCATCACCATCACCAGCTGACGGTGGCGGTGGGAGGAGATCGTCGTCAGAAACAGTGCCAGCCATGTTTGTATTTGGAGACTCACTGATTGACAATGGCAATAACAACGACCTTCCGTCATTTGCCAAGGCCAACTATTTCCCTTATGGCATTGATTTCAATGGCGGTCCTACCGGTCGTTTTTCCAATGGTTACACCATGGTTGATGAAATAGCTCTCTCTCTCTCTCTCTCTCTCTTAATGTTATGTTTTGCTATGATCAGTTCAGCATATTAAGATTGACATATATGTCAGTCAAAAAGTATATTTATTTTTTGCTTTTATTTTATTTAAGGTAGAGTGTACTTGATCATTTGCTTAAAATAGACCAATTGGGTTGGTACAAAACTCTATTTTTTGCATAAGTTTGTTTTATGTGTAAATATTTACTAATATAGAATAGACCAATTGGGTTGGTATAGTTTCTTAATTTCTGAAATAATTTAGTAATCTACTCGTTAATTACACATAAATTAAATGATATGAGAGCCAAGCTTATAATTTATGTATATTATGAGAAATAACATGAATCGTCTCATGTATGTTGTCCAATATCCTAATGGATAAGGTGGTGTGTTTCTATATATCCATACTTTCTAAGTTTGAAACTTCCTTACATTCCTCATTAGGGCATAAACCAGGCAGTATTTCCATTATATGAAAAACAACTTAAACATTATTGTCATTTTTCTATCATTTAAAAAAAAAATTAATTTGTTCCTCCTGCAGCTGACCTGCTAGGACTTCCCTTGATTCCTGCTCACTCTGAAGCTTCTGGAGATCAAATGCTTCATGGAGTCAACTATGCATCTGCAGCTGCTGGAATCCTTGATGCCACTGGCAGAAACTTTGTAATTAATTAACCACTTCATGCTTCATAGTTTATTAATTACCTAACTCAATATTTATTTATTTATCTTAAACTTTGCATGGATTTAGCAGAACCATAAACTTGCATGCAATTGTTTCACAGAAAATCTTAAATTTGTAGCTAAAGGACTTGAATTATTTTGTCACAATTGTTTTCTGCAGGTGGGAAGAATACCTTTTGGTCAACAAATAAGGAACTTTCAGAATACACTTGATCAGATAACAGACAATCTTGGTTCCGATGGTGCTGCTCGATCGATTGCCAAGTGCATCTTCTTCGTCGGAATGGGCAGCAATGACTACCTAAATAATTACCTGCCCAACTATCCAACTAGGAATCATTACAATGCCCAACAATATGCTGATCTCTTGGCTCAAGAATATACACGGCTGCTCACTGTAAGAACTTCACCTCCTAAACTAGAACCTCCATATGGTTAGATTGTATGACAAACTTACATTGCGTATTTGAAGCGTTATCAATCATATAGCTGGTACAAGTTAGGGGCACTCCGCCTACTGTAAATTGGTTTTGCGTTGGATACTCTTAACTTTATTAACATCACATGCATAAACTTCTCCTACAATTACCTAAGCATCCTACTAATATATGTGATACGTTACAGAGACTTTACAATCTGGGTGCCCGAAAATTTGTTATTGCTGGATTAGGGAGACTGGGTTGCATTCCAAGTATTTTAGCCCGAAATCCAAGTGGAACCTGCTCAGACGAAGTAAATCGCCTTGTTCTACCTTTTAATGCTAATGTGAAGACAATATCAACAATCTTAATACCAACTTACCTGGTTCGAAGTTCATTTACATTGACATTGCTCGTATGTTCGAAGACATGCTTCTCGATCCTAGAACATATGGTATGCCTTGCTACTATTTACCCTCAGGTCATTCCTTATTGAAATTGAAGTTCAATTATATTAGCGATTACAATATTTTGTGAAATTTTGTTTGGAGGATTCATTGTTGCAAACCGCGGATGCTGCGGTCTTGGGCGTAACAGAGGCCAAGTTACATGTCTTCCTCTCCAAACACCGTGCCGAAATCGAGACCAATATATCTTCTGGGATGCATTCCACCCGACCGCAGCAGTGAACATCATAAGTGGGAGGAAAGCTTTCACCGGGGACCGTACGGAGGTTTATCCCATGAACATACAGCAGCTTGCCACTCTTGACATCGAAAGGAACCAGTAGAAAATGTGGTCGTTTAAGTTTACAGAAAAATTTTACACGTCAAAGAGTTGATGCATGTACTTCTACTACCACTATTGGTTTAAAACTTTAGGTAGTTGTTTTGGAACTGGCTAGTAGTGGTAGATTATCCTTCTCCTCTCATTTATTATACATTTATCCTTCTTTTTTTGTTTTTCATTTTTTGTTTCACCTTTCATGGAGATTTGGTAGATTTCTTACCATGACCTTTTGAGATCAATAAAATAGTCAATGGGCCCTAGGGTTAGGCTAACAAATATAATTTCAGGTTTTAACAAATAACCTTCTCAAAATTCTCCTCATTGTTAAAAGCACTTAAAGCACGATTTTAAACGAGAAAAATAAAAATTATGAATCCGATTGTTATTGCACTTAGACATTAACAATTGACAACGATGATTTGTAAAGAGTTCCGCACCAACTTTAGCAAGAGTGCTACACTAATTATTAATTTGATTGAACATGAACATAGTTAATCTTCTAGACCACATTTATTGAATATATTGAAGTTGTAAAAGATAATTCAAGGAATCCTTCCTAGCTTCAGAAGATAATTCAATTATATATTTCCACTAATGGTGATATAACCACATGAATTGACAACACTTTCACATTATTAAATTAGCAATCAGCTGGAAAGCATCAAAGAAATTGATAATTCATGAAATTAATCAGTGATGAGGTTGTTGCATGGATGAAGTTCCAAAAGCCTTATATTGGCTTGGCTTTCAAAGCATTGCCAGTTGTTGAATATTGATTGGGTAAGCATATGATTGTTGATTGGAACCACTGAATGATGCCTTGCCCAGCAAAATGTTTGCTACCTCTGTTGGATGGAAGGCATCCCAAAACAAGTACTTTGTGCGATCCGTACAAGCTTGCTGAAGAGGTAGACAAGTTATCTGCCCATTGTTCTTTCCTACTCCACAACAACCCTTGTCTATCACTTCAAACCCTGCACCATTGTTTAAAAATTGCAGCAGCGTTAATCTCCACATCGGCAATTTGACCGAATACATTACTGCTTATGAATGAATGGTTCCGCTACTAATACACGAAAACCTTTTTTGATAAAACCTAACACTATCGGGTTGTGCATGTGATTAAGTTGGGGCAATACTGGTGTGTTAGTAGTGGTCAGTTGGCCAGACTTTGAAATCTTGACACGTGCAACATAAATTTTTGATATGGTGTGAAGTGAAAGAGATGGGATTTTATAGTAGAGAAGGTATTACCAGTAGCAGTGGGATTTTGAAACAGATCAAAGGTGCTTTGATAAGCATCGAGGTAAACAAATTTGGCCCCAGGCAATTGACCACCATTGAAGTTGTCAACCAGTTTTTTGAGGCCTGAGTTGAAAATAAGGATAGCCTTGTTGATGTTTTCGTTGCAGCGGCTGCTGTTGCTATTGAACCTTGCTAGTTGATATGGTATGCAACCGATTTGGCCAACAGCAGTTACAATCACCTTCCGAGCTCCCAGTGAATATAATTGCTGTAATCAAAAGAATACGTAACAACAATAGTTCATAAGTTTAGTATTAAATTTGTTTTCTACGTAAACGTACCCCATTAATTGAAATTAAGATTTATCATATCAGTTTGTAATTAGGGTTTAGGCGCATTAGCTAAATGCTGCTCTCTTTCTTCGTGTCCAAGTTAAAATGTAGGACAATTATGTAGGAAGCTATAGGAATACTGTAGATAGAAAACGGATTCACAGGTTAATTACCGTGAGTTGGCGTGAGTAGTCCTGAAGGAGTACAGCAGCAAACGCTTGCGTGGTGTAATCGGAGCTAGATGTATAGAAGCTGGGCATAAAATAGTTGTTAAGGTAGTCATTACTTCCCATCCCAGAATAGAAGATGCATCTGCTAAGATAGGTGTTGAGTGCATTGGCATCTCCTCTAAAGAATCTTCTCATTTCTAGCACTGCATTCCCAAAGTTTGCAACTTGTTGGTTCATGGACATGTGAGCACCCTGCAAAATCTCTCTCTCAGTTTATCATTCATAATTTTGAGTTTGACAATTTGTAAGGTTAGTAAAAAAGTGTTCTTACTAGATTGTCTCCCGTTTCTTCTCGGATACCAGCTGCACCGGATGCAAAATTGGCTCCCCTCAGCAGTGCAGCTCCGCGTGTTCTCGAATAGGGCGGAATATAAGTTGGAAATCCAAGAAGCTGAGCTGCAAGTGCAATTGCCACCGGAATATATAAACATACATTAGCTTATAGTTTGATGTAAACTAAACGAAGTACGTACGTACATTAGTTTGTTATATACGAATGAATATATATATGTATGTATGTATGTATATTACCTAGGACATCAACATAGGTTCTACCATTGGTGAAGCGGCCAGTGACACCAAGAGGGAAGTCGATGCCATAAGGTCTATAATTTGCCCTAGAAAGTGTTATTATCCCATTGTTGTTCCCATTGTCAACCAACGAGTCACCAAAAATGAAGAAACCAGGCACTTGGGCTGTCGACTGCGGCTGCGACCAAACTCTGCCACTCAAACCCTGCAGCCACACAACTACTACAACTATTGCAAACAAACCCAAGTCGCAGAATTTTCTAGCCCTACTCATGTTTTGATATATCAGTTGGAACCCTAACTTCTGAGATACTAATTATACAATTGGTGCATGCAGTTTTGTATATATATAGAGTCATTTTTTGGGGGGAGTTTTGACTTTTTGGTTTGGCTATTATGCAATTCATGCAATATACGGTTCGTGGTTGTGAGAGTGAGCAACTTCGAGCTGGAACAAGTAAGGAAGGATCAACTTTTAGTTGGGGTCATGTGTATGCTTCTATTTTTAACTCTGAATCAGCGGTGATGATCATGATCATGATCTCTAGTATCTCGTGACCAATCGGTTGCTTGCTAACAATCCATCGTGGCAACTTCATCTTGTTCGATTTTTATTCTTGAATCGACCTATAACCATAAAGAGTGATGTTATTTAGACGTACAAACAATATTGACAATATACAAGATTGTTGATTATTCTTTCGAACTATTTTTACACGACAAACAAATACTTTTCTGCCGTTAGATTTTAGAGAATTTCATATGAATTTTTGTTAAGTGGTGTAAATGTAACTGTTCTGGATGATGAACCTTTTGAAGCACAAGTTGACGGTGTGGAAACAAGATGAGAACCCCAAATATATCAGTGCCTAAATTCATGGACGTGGTGAGATAGAAAGACAAGTTTGTCCTTAAAAATGTATCACATGTAGCTCACATGACACCACTTAACGGACTCTCAAATCTAATGGGAAGGGGGTATTAAGTTGTCTTTTAATCTCCATGAAAAATAGTCCGGATGGGTGGGGGTGGGGTACTTCGGGGGTATTTGGTAGTTTATTCTCGACTGTTAAAAAACTACTCACTACCAAAATAAAAGATGATTGAATCTCTAGCTAACATAGTAATTAATTCCCTTAATGTTGAATGTTTGTAATGATAATCAATTGGTTAAACCAATTATATGTTATGTTAATATAACTTATTATTATGATCTTTAAATAAGAATATAAACGATTTGGATCATTGAACGATATTTCAAGGTCGCCCCAATCATCTTTTAACAAACGACATATTCTCTAATGTGATATCAAGTTGTACATATGAAGCACCACTTGTACTTCAAATGGAACCCAACAAAAGGATATTGTATGAGTAGTGTGACTCCTTATATACAAAAGGATATTGTGCATCAACAACTAAAATGCCTTGTCGCTGTACTAGCTCATAATCTACCGCTCTTTTGGGAACAATGTCGGGCCTTTTTTTAGCTTGAAATTTACTTGTAAAAAGCAGATGATCAATTGGAGACATAAGAGCATCCCTAGTGAGGGGCTCTATATGAGGTTGGAAAAGTGGTGGATATATCCCATTTTAGAGCTCTAAGGAGGCTTTATAAAAGAATTTCTCCCAATGAGGGGCTACATCTTTCGGGCTCTATATGAGGCTATATATATTTATTTATATAGTAATTTGATTAAGCGATGTATTTTTTTTTTTGTTAGCTTTTCTTAAATTGATTTTTGGACGTGCTATATTAAATTTTTTTTTTATTTTTTATGAACCCTTCAACCTAAAATGTTCAAATTGTGACAAAGTTAGATTTCATAACTTATGAATCGTTCGTTGGATTAGATTCCTTTATCTCAATCTCGTCTGTTGAAAGAAACAAACCCTCACTTTGCCCTCTGAAATAATTTTATCTTCATGTATAACACAACAATTTACCTAGCACCAATTGATAAATTAGTATCAAACAATTTTGAGAAAAAAAATATTTGAAAATTTTACCCATCAATGCCCATGAACGATAAATCAATTTAAAATTTTAATTCTTAAGGAATTTAAAACAATCATTAATTAACCAAATTGCAAGAAAAATAAGTAAGAAAAAAAATTAAAAAAAAATAAAAGGAGAGCATAAGTGCATTTGCAAATGGAGGGAGAGTGATTGAATTTTGCTCACATGGGTTCCTACTTTTTTGTGGGACCCACTGTTTTTTGGGGCTAGATGTAGTCCGATTTTACGCTACCTAAGAAAGAAAGTTGCTAGCCCAAGTGGTGAATCTAACCTCATTTTCCGGCTCATTGGGGATGAAATTTCTCACTAAAGCTAGAAATATGGTAGCCTCATGGAGGATAAAGCTCCCATTGGGGATGCTCTAAGATGAGTGGCTAGGTTAGCCAACCGGGTCGTATTTGTTGTGTTTGTGTCTAACTTGTTATTCTAACGATTGTCCTGGCACCCAAATAATCTTAAAGGGCTTTAAGAATTCAAACCCCAACCTGACTCGTTAAAATTAACGAGTTTAAGATTCTTGTGTTACCAGACTATTTAACATAAAACATTATCCCACATGCATAATTGTATACAAGAGACTCTTATAAGAAGGATACCATCGATAATACAAGGAAATTCATACCATTAGTGTTGCCCCCTTTTTTTTACCAAACTGCTGCCATTTAAATTGTGAGATCAAATTAAACAGATTCAAAACTAGATTACAAAATGTTATAGCTCAACTCTAGATTCCTCGATATGCATCAACGAACTTTACGAACCTTTTCTTCCTGTCCTAGCCCAAGTGACTTTTGCGCATTTGCAATACCTTCAGGATCTGCAATAAAAGAAACCAAATTAACTGGTTGTTACAATGCCAAAGTTTTATCGTATGGCCAAGTTTTCAATTAACCGGCTTCCGAGCGAGGAATCAGGCGTAATGTATATGCATATCCACAAAAAGTTTGACTCATAATTTGGGTCAGAAGTATTGTTTGCCAATCATGAGCACGAAAGTTTACCCTCCCGTATTATAATGAAACTGAACCACAGTGAAAGAAAACTACTCTCACTTAGTTTAATAAGATATAAACAGTTTAAATCTACATATCACCCTTCTAAATTATGAGTCGAACTTTTTGTTATCTATGCTTAATGCTTCATCAACTTGGGATCCACACGGTGAAGCAGATATACGTACCAAAGAACTGTGTGAAGATACGAGTGAAGAAGTTCAAGTTGCGGGAGACATTGTATGCCATGGCAGGCGGAAGAGGTTTCACGACAGTGTCAATGCTAAACACCCGTTGAAGGAACTGCAAACCGAGTTTGTCATGCTTAAACTTGTCAAAGAACAGATTCATATGCAAACTAATAAGATATAAAGAAAAATGAGATGGAACCATGGAAATTATGTCTAAGAGATCAAACATAGAGAACCAAGAAAATATTTATGTAAATGCAGATAATCTAAAACACATAACTGAGCAGCTGCTAGATCGTCAATTCAATACAGGATCCACAGTTTCTTAGACTGTATTTTAAATTACTGAAATAGACGAGAAACACTGACAAAGTCAATTTTTGGCCTAATGTGGGGCAAGGAGAATTTGAACTGGGGACCTCTTCTACCAAAGTGGAGAGAAATGCCGCTAGACTAATAGCAAGTTTGTTCCAACGAGTCCAAGTTTTTTACCATCCTACTCATATTCTATTGCCATGGCTTGCTTCCAGATTTACCTAGAGCTTGTGCTCCTTCACTAATTGCAACTAAATAGGAAAAAAAAAACGTTTCTGAAACACTACCAGAAGGGTTTACTGAAATCTGGTTTCGGCATTCATGTTTCGGTTAATAGTCCCTACCACCCACTCATAAGCATGTGTTGCAGGCTTGCAGCATGAGAACCAACAAATTCAAACATAATAGGACTCATTTCATGTGAATATATGTAAATAAAGTTCCTCAAATTGCCGATATTATTGTTTTGGGCTAAAACGTCCTGGTAGTACTATTATTATTATATATCTACAATGACAGAATGACTTAATGAGCTATGAGCTAAGTCTTTAATCTAGGAAAGATACGCAATCCTGCCCACTTCAAGATTTGCAACACGAGACTCGGTTCTTCTAATACACCTCCTGCATACCTGGAGCATTTGAAGCTTACAACTTCAATATTTATCAATAACATTATGACTCTAATACGCACAAATCCTCATGCATTACGTACAGAAAGATTGTAACACAACGGCTGGTTATATAATAACCCAAGTCCTGAATTGTAAACTACTGACAACCAAATTTATGTACAAACAAAGTGGCAGGCGCAGACCTGGGCGTAGCCACTACAGTAGTGAATTCCCCGTGCACCCGAGTTTGAATGCCCCTCCCGTAGTTTAAATTAGACCAATTTAGGATATCACTCGATAAAAAGGCGATCCCAAACCAACGAGACTCCCTATTTTTCGAGAGTGGGGGGAACGTCTATCGGACAAAGCCTTACTCTTGCTTTGTAAAGAGGTGTTTCTACGACTCTAACCCGCGTCATTTTGATAACAAAGAAGCAACATTTCCATTGCGCCACCGCTCCCCTCAATATCTCTCGAATAAAAATAAAAATAAAAATAGGCAGCACACAATAATCACGCACAACCCAGAAAAAGTAGAAAACTGAAAAGTTCTAGAAATTACTGCGAAATTGAAAATTTCAGAATACCCAAACAAATTTCAAATTTTCAATTGAAATACAGTTTTCTGTCCCTAATTCAAAGCAGATAAATAAACAAAACCAACCAAATTAACAGATAGTTTGAGTATTAATGAAATTGCGAATTGGGACAACTTGAAAGGACCTGAAAGTTGCGCTGGAAGCTGTATCGGAGCTCAGGGTCAATCTCAGTGAGAGAATCTTGATCGTCTTGGTCTTGAGAGCGCTTGGTTTTCTTGCGAGGGACGTGCATGGTTGGAGTCGACCCTGGCTGGCTCGTCACTTTTAGCTTCCCTTCTGGGAATTCAGCTTCCGCCTCTTCTTCCACCCTCCACGGAGCTGATGACATCAGTTGCTTCTTCGTCTTCGACATGGTCGGCACTCTCTCTGTACTGCCTTGGCGGACAGCCTGAGGGGAAGGACAAGACTTTGGTTAATGGAAGAGGGGAGGGAGCGTGTGTTTTAGATAGGGATCGCGTTTGGATGTGGGTGGACTTGTGCTCTGTTCGACCACCAAAAATACCTTATACTCGTTTATAAATACTTTTAAAATAACTAAATGCGATTTTTTTTATGAAAGTATTTTTGAAATTAATACTTAATAAAAATACAAGTAAATTTTATAAAAATATTTAAAATGTTTCTTATAAGAGGTACTAGATGCTTTTGAAATTCAAAACTACTCTCTAAAAGCATGAAGTGTCTTCAAAACCAAAATTATTTTCTCTAAAAACGTTTTCTGTTATGAACACTTATAAACAAGGCTACGTTCACACTAGTGTAGTTTTCGTTTGATATATAATATAATCGGATGGCTTACATTGTACATAAAACTTTTAAAGCTTTAAAGAGCTTAAAAGTGTCTAGATAAGATCATCTTCAAGAGATTCTTTAAAGGAAACTTTAACAAAAAGCTTCCGGTACTATTTATTTTAACGAAAAATCACATTTTTACATTAAAAAATCAATCCTAGTACTATTCACTTTACCCTTTATTTTGTCCTTATCTTTAAAACTCAAAGTTTTCAAACATTTTTTTCATCAGTTTTCTTTTCTTTTCACTAGTTTAAAGAGCTAAACTCATAAAAGTCATCTTCAAGAGACTCTCTAACTTCAACTTTAAGCATAACCTAACAAAATTTAGTTAAATTTATGCTATATAGCAGTTTTGTTACAGAAAAATAATATATAATAACTGTGACGTGCGCTTTAATTCGGCATATTGTGTGAGAGAAGTGAGTGAGCAAAACCTAAACACAAACACCAAATAGCCATGGCAAGATCCAGCAACTCAAGTGGTTCTACAAGTCTCCAAACTCCTATCTTCGGTGGAGAAAATTCCCATTTTTGGGTAGTGAAGATGAAAACCATCTTCATATCCTTTGGTCTATAGAGCTATGCACAATGAGGCCTTGAAGTTGGTGTCTAATTATCTAGGAAGACTCAATGAAATTGTTAATCAAATGAAATCGCTCCTCTTTGTTTGCGAACACTAAAATTTTTATTTATTTTTAAGTACATTGATATTCTACATTATGGGGAAGGAGAGTTCGGCTAAGCCACACAATGGACAGGCTAATTTGGTATCGAATTCATCATCCATGAGATTCGAATCTAAAATCTCTTACTTTCAAGCGAACCTTGAAACTTAGATGAAAAAAACATACCACTTCCTTTTCTCTCTAAAATTCTTAAATTTATATAGTATAGTTTTACAAAATACCCTCACTTTTGACAATTGATGATTATTATTTTTTGGCTTTGTTAACAAGGAAATTTTTGGAGTTTTAAGAAAATTTAACCATAAGGGCTTCTCCCTTGGTAATATAGGAGAAATTTTTAGTTGTGACAAGAACACGAATGATATATCATGTGTTTTTATGTAAATGGTGAAAAATTTTAATTTTTAAGTTATTAAGCTTTTAACACACATAACCTATCATTTATATAAGGACACGTGGTGTACCAGCTCGTGTAACGGTCACAATGAAAAATCTCTCGGTAATATAGATAGATAGATAACAGGAAAGGTTAAGATAGAGAAAATCACACCAATAAAAAGGTTTAATCCTACTGCAGCTGCTCCTATGAGTCAAAAGTCCAGCCCAAATAAGGCCCAATGGTTCTGTATGAAAGCCCACCCAAAAACTCACATGCCCTGCTCCACTCAATAACAAAAATCAGAGACAAAAAATGTCTGACTTTTCAGCGTTTCTCTCTCTCTCAAGAGCTCGGCATGCTTGCTTTAATTCCATCAACAACATTTTTGGTGTGCGGCGGCGGCGGCGCGGTGGAGGCGTCGGCTAAGGTACCACCGTCACCAATCCTCCGAGTTACATATTCAAAATGATGATAAAGCAACTTCTTAAACTGCACCCTAGCTGTAACTTCCCCTCCCATGGCTTCTGCGTTTACTCAAGGCACTTCTCTTCACTCCCATCTATCACTTCTACCTCTGATATCGAAACCCAATTGAGGTTTCACTGTGAGAAGTCCGACCCTCAGGTTTCCGAGGCGGTTTCGGGTTTCCTCCGCGCCGTCGATACGAACCACTTGCCTTCTGGGGCAGCCTGTAATTTGCTCGTGCACACTCTCACAAAGTCGAAAAATTATGAATTGGCGTTTTCTGTTTATAGTAAGATGACCAGTGTTGGTCTTCGTCCGAGTTTTATATCATTGAGTTGTTTAGTAGCTTGTTTTGTTAACTCCCATCACCCCGAATTCGCACCCGGGGTGTTGGGATTGTTGTTAAAGCGTGGATTTCAGTTAAATGCGTTTGTTCTGAATCTTACATTGAAGGGTTTGTGTGCTAACGATGAGGTTGACAAGGCGATTGAGTTGTTTCGTGTAACGGGAAGACATTATGTAACCCCGGATATTGTTAGTTACAACATTCTTATAAACGGATTGTGCAGGGTGAAAAATTTGAAAGAAGCAACTGAGTTGCTGGTTGATATGGAGTTGTCTGGTTCTGAGCCGAATGTGACGACATACAGCACTTTGATCAATGGATTCTGCAAGGATGGTCGAGTGGATGAGGCGATGGGTTTGTTGGAGGAATTGAAGCAAAAGGGTTTGGAAGCGGATGTTGTAGTGTACAGTACCATTATAAGTGCTTTTTGTGATAAAGGGAGTTTCGATAGAGCCAAAGAAATTTTTGATGAGATGTTAAAGAAGGGTATTCCTCCGAATGTGGTTACATATAGTTGTTTCATAAATAATCTCTCCAAGATAGGGAAATGGAAAGAAGCCACCGCGATGTTAAATGATATGATAGAGTGTGGAGTTCTCCCTGATGTTATTACTTATACAGGCTTAATTGATGGGCTTTTCAAAAGTGGAAGGGCTACAAAAGCCATGGAGCTATTCAGTCTAATACTATCGAGGGGTGAAGAGCCTAACACTGTAACATACAATGTTATGATTGATGGACTGTGCAAGCAAGGCTTGGTGGATGAGGCTTTTAAGATTTTTGAAATGATGAAGGGTAAGGGTAAACAGCCTGATGTAATTACATACAACGTGTTACTGATGGGGCTTTCATGTCGCGGGAAGGTAGATGAGGCAATGGAACTTTTCAGTATGATATCAAAAGATGAGAACTTTCTTGAGCCAGATGTTATCACATATAACATGCTAATTATTGGACTCTGCAAGGAAGGCAATCTTGATAAAGCTAGGGATATTTATAATACTATGGTTGAAAGGGGCATTGCAGGTAACTTAGGTACTTATAATGCTTTGATAGGTTCATGTCTAGAGGAAGGATTTGTGGGCGAGGCCATCAAATTCTGGAGACGTGCACTTGACTTGGGATTGGTTCCGAATGAAATTACTTACGGTGTCTTGATCAGTGGATTTTGTAAAACTCATATGCTTAGGTTTGCAAAAGGACTCTTTAGTCAAATGAGAGCTTCTGGGGTTAGTCCTACTTTGATTGACTACAACATTTTGATGCTATCCTTGTGCAAGGAGAGTAGTGTGGAGCAAGCTAGGATGCTATTTGATGAGATGAGGCGTACAAATTGTGTGCCAAATCTGGTCTCGTTTAATACAATAATTGATGGAACTCTAAAAGCAGGAGATGTTGAATCTGCTAAAGGCTTGCTGCAGGACATGTGTAAAATGGATTTAACTCCTGATGCCTTTACCTTTTCCATATTAGTAAGCCGGTTCTCAAAACTTGGGCTTTTGGATGAGGCTAAAATGGTTCTCAAGAAGATGATTGATTGTGGTGTTGAACCTGATGCCTTTGTTTTCGATTCTTTACTAAAGGGCTATTGTTTAAAGGGTGAAACAGAAGAAATCGTTAATTTGCTTCATCAGATGGCAGACAAGGGTGTCGTTCTCGACTCAGAAATAACTTGTACCATCTTGGAATGCCTTTGTGAAATCTCAGACGATGTTGATGTGATGAAGATTCTCCCAACTTTTTCCCAAGAAACATCAAAAGGAGCAAGCATTACCTGCAATGAGCTGTTGGTGAAGCTCAGTAACTCTCATCCAGAACTTAAATTTCCCCAAGAGAAACCTCCAGTGCCCGGATAAACCTGCTGCTTGTTCTATCTTATGTAAGTCTTGTAGTCTTTGGTTGTCCGGTTCTGTAGAATGAACTGTTTATGCCACTTAGGATTCAGTGCCTACGGATATCTTGTTTTTATTACATTCTAGATTTTCCTCCTCCTGTCTTGTCCGTAATATGCTATACAAAGTAACATATACGTGTTTATTCATTGTTGGTTTAGTTTTTTTATTTTTAAAGGATACGGTCTAGTAGATTTAGGGATACGGGTAGGGTTAGAAGGAGGAAAAAGAATGTCGGGGTTTTGGCATTAGGGCAGCATGCATCTTTGTAAATTCTAAATGTTGTTTTGGAGAGAGAAAAATCTCAAATTAGGTGATGTATAATGAACCTTGGTTGATGATTTCTTTTGATTATGTATGTGCAGGATTAGTTAGCTGGGAAACTAGAATTGGGAAATCCTGAGCAGATCTGCCACATCTTACAAGTAGGTATTCAAAAGGATTTCATTTGATTCTTGGAACTGAAATATACATCAGGAATTGTTAATTTAGCTTTATCATAGTTAAACAACATAAATACAGTAAAGCTAATTAATTAATGATGTAAACAGAATCTGATAGATAAGAAACCCAACTTATAGGGTGTGAGTTAAACCTTATTAGCTAGGTGAGAATCGCTCCAATCCCCGTTAGGGCCTAGATTTCTAAAGGGAAATCAAACGTAAAGGCCCTTCGTTGATTTTAGAAACTGATAATACTTCAAATAAGATACATCCAGCCTAACTAGACCTTTTATAATAGTAATGACTACCGATATTGCATTAATAATCCACTAGACAAACAATTTTTTTTCCATATTCCGGTGAGATGTAAATTTGGTATTTCAAATTTCTGGTGTGCTGGAGTTGGAATTCGATTTTAAAGCTATAAAACACACATTTCAATCATTTTACCTCTCCCAATGGTGATGCTCTGATTACTTTGGTTGTTGGTGCCACTTGATTGCACTTTTTTGGTTGTTGCTGCCATTTGGGAAAAAAGAATGCCTGCACGATCATGTCAGTTGTGCGTCTTCCTGATTGTTCGCATGATGTGGAGCATAGATACTCTTGAAAAAAAAAACTTTTTCTTTAATTTGTTGTGTATACACAGTTGAAGAACATTTTGGTTCATCGCTTTTCCTAGGTTTTCTACTTAGTCAAACATTATGCCAATTTCTTGACAAAAGAAAAAGAGAGAGAAATTATGTGCATTTCAAATTGATGCTGCTTGCGAATCAGTTTGAGGGACAATCCAATTGGAAATTAGGTAGTTATCCTTCTGTTTGTCCAAATCCCTTTGCGAAACCATACAGTACAATTCTTGAGGATTTGCCCCGTGTGGTGTATTATCAACCAAAGAGAAAATGGCACTTAGTTCTCTTATTGTAAACCCAGATTTAGTTATAATTCAATTAGTTTGGGATGCGATAAAGTGCCTTGATAGCCATCTTAATTCACTAAGTGCCTTGCTGAAGTATACGTAAGTCTTGCTTACATTTTGCAAGTCTCTTATACTTTTTCTTTTGATGCTTATGATACTCGATGCTCATTAGCGAGAATAAAAGCCACATATTGTCACCAACATTTCATCATTGTTTCTTATCTACCCCCGGCTGGTACTCCTCTTTATAATTCAGTTGGAATTCAAGCTTTGGTGTGGTACGAAATTAAATCATGTGAACAAATTGACTACAATGGCTTCAAGAATTCACTATTCTGTGTACTAAGAGTTTTCTGCCCATTTTTTTGTAATCATTTTCATATACTTCCCCTCCCTTTCCTATGACTGCAGTTTTAACCGTGTAGCATGGAATTCATTGGTCAAACTGAAGCTGCAAGGTGTGATGAGATTCTGATAACGGTGTTATCTGGGACTCAACCCATCGCTGGAAATCTCGATGGAGTCATCTTCCTTGTCCCTTCACATTACAGAAGTTGTGAAACTTGTTTGAGGAAGCTCATGCAGGTTGCGCAATCCAGAATTTTGTTACGAAGTAAATACTAAGCATCCGGAGCGCCGGAACTCTTTGTGGTTATATGTTTTGGCTTATAAAATCCTGACTTGTATGATCAAGTTAGATTTGGGCTCGATCTTCGGCCATGGTCACTGTAGAATCGAGGGTGTCTTCCTTCTCCAGGTTGTTGCTGGATTGGAAAACTGCACCGAGTTGATTGTTGTTACGATTTTTGTTTTCATTTATTTTAGGTGTAATTAGGCATATTACAAAGTTTTAATTTTTTTTTTGTAATTTCAAACTGGACTCCTCAATACCGAGGCCATAGAATTGCTGAGTTAAAGAGGTTGCTTCTTAATACGTTCCTCTCCAGAAATTAGGGGATTTCCTAACACATTTGAGCGAATTAAGAAATATGTAGCGGAAATATGAAATTTCACACGCAGAATTCCTCAAACTCTTCTCTCTTCGACGTTATTTCCCTCTCTCTCTAGTCTCCCGGATATTATTTTTACACCACCCGTTTTTGGTTGGAACCTTTTGTTTTTTATTTATCCTTATTTAATGACACACCCCTTTTTAAATGACATATTTACCTTTACTTTTAACATCCTCGATGGAGATTCAAAAACTTAAGGATAGGGGTCAAAATTGGCCAATTTAAAATAGTTCATCGACTAAATTAACTGACAGAATAGTTTTAGTGGTAAATTGACGCTCACATTCTAACGTAAAGCAACATTTTATCCTTTTTATTTTATTACAATCTATTTAATAAAATTACTTTAATCTACAAGGGAAGGATTTAAACTCTGGTTGCAAGCGGTACTGCACCGATCAAATAGACTAATTCGCGTATCTTAAAATACAGACCTAATTGTTACGAAGAAAAAAAATAGTAATAATAAGTACTTATTTTTATAGTCTCTTACACACTCTTATTTAATTTGATCATTTTTTTCGTTTGATTATTTATTCAGTTTAATGAAAATAAAAGTATGTGTATAAGAAGATAAAACAAGTGTAAAAGTCATCTCCCAAACATAAGGCCAAAAAAACGAACACATACACACCAAGGAAATGTACACATGTCTAGGGAAAGAGATCCTCTTATAATTTCTTCCATTAAGGCCACCTAATCAAATGATCCGAATCCTTGAAATTTAATTCAACAATTAAAATTATTATAACTTTTACAGAAACTTCTATTTTTAATCGTTAAATCAAATTCCATGATCCGGATGACCTGATTAGATGTCCTTAGTTGAAGAGTTTACGAGAGCATCTCTTTCCCATGTCTAGTATGTCGGGACTACTTTTTGTTTTGCATTAATTTAAGACAAAAATATTTAAAAAGAAGAACACTAGTAACTTTTTGAGAGATTTGTTCGAGAAGATCATCATCTAAGGGCAGAACGGTCTACCTAATCGAGCCCTGTGACTGGGAATAGTGAAGTGCCTGATCCTGCCCTCCTGCTCCGTCAAGTACCCCTCACAGAGGAATGCCTTGGAGAAGCTGTCCTCAACCACTCTATCCACATCATGCACAAACACATGAGTTTCCCCCTCCTCCCTGTTCCTCCCCATCAGCCCCGCCGTGTATATGGCGCTCATTCTTCCCGGAGCTCCGTCGAAGTACCCCGTCGGCGCATCCACCATGATCAAATCCCACTCTATATCGTACACATCGCTCGGCAAGCTCTTGAGCGCCAACTCGCACTTTGAAAGCCTTGGATCCCCGACAGCCCTGCACTCTTCCTTCCTTCCCATCTCCATGAGCTTGTCCGCTTCGTGAACCTTGGTGTCGTACGCCACGTGGTAGGCCTCCAACCCCGGCAGCTTCTGTTTGATCTGGTCGATCCATGAACTGGCTTCTTCGAGGAAGATGGTTCTTCCGCCGTGGTTGAGAGCCGTCCACATGAGGCTGTCGAAGCCGAGGCCGAAGACTAGAAAGTTGCAGGGTGCTTTTTGGGAAAGGACCGCGGCGGAGACGGAGACTTCTTTGATGGTTTGTTGTGGGGTGACGTTTGTGGTCGCGTAGTGGATGATGGCGTGGGCGAGGGATGGTGGGGTTTTGGTGCATGTTGGGATGAAGGGCTGATCGCACGGTTGTTGTTGTTGGGGTTCAGAGGTTGACATGAGATGGGATTGCGAGGAATTGGTGGATGATGATGGTGGTGATGATGAAGAGAAGGTTGATCTGGTTATGAAGATGGTGAGGAGGAAGATGAGGAAGCAGCAGAGGAGGATGACCTTCAGATTGATGCCACATTGAAGTTTGGACCTCATGGTGCTTGATATGAGAGAGGAGGAGGAGGAGGTGCCGGCGGGAGGGGGTGGTTATTGGAGGAGATAAAATTGATATGGCGGTCTGAGGTTGTGTTGCTGAAGTTGGGGAAGAAAGAGAGGGGGAGGCGGGGGCTATATTGTTTGTTTCTGCTTTTCAAGGAAAGGTTAGCAAAGTAAGTATGCTTCAGCAAAAAAAGAAAAGTTGGTATTCATTAAATTAGGAATAATACTTTGTTTAAAAATTATTTTTATAAAAAATTAAATATCGTTTAATCATTTAAATTTATCAAATAAATCAACATTTTATCATTGATATATTACTCAATACATACATTGTTTTTATTTATTTAATACTAGCATTTACCTACATACTTTTTGTGTATGAACATATTTTTTTAGAAATAAAAGGGGGAGAGAGAGAGACGTTGGGGAAGTGGGAGGTTTTTTTTTTTAATTTTAAATATTAGAGATATTTTAACATCACATGTATGTGAAGCTTCAATAAAAAAACAGTAAAATTTAAACATGTGAAATTACATTATTGTCTATTATTTTTTTTTGTACGATAAAATATTAAGTTGTCTTTTCATCATTTTTTTATTGACAAAAAAAATTTCATTGATTAATAGAGATATTTAGATAACTAAATGATATTTGAATAATTTTTTTAAGAAATATCTTCAACTGACAGTGGTACCCGGGTACTTGAGAATTACTTGTCTCTTTGCGCCCAGCAACAGAAGTAATGATGCATATGAGAAGATCCAAGGGAACAAAAGATTTTTCAGTGTGACCGTCATACGAGGTGATACATCATGTGTTTCTATATAAATGATGTGTTATATGTGTTAAAAGATTAAAACTTAAAAATTAAAATTTTTCACCACTTACATAAAAACGCGTGATGTATCATCCATGTTCCCGTCACAACTAAAAATTTCTCTAAGGGAACATAGTGTGTACCTTCAAAGATGTCCCTAAAAACAAATTAGGTTGCCCATTGTATTGCTTAGCCGAACTCTTCCTTTCTTTAGTGTAAAAAAAATCGATGTATTAAAAAAAAAAAAAAACTTCACATCTACTATATAAAACAAACAAACTATTTTGTTTTTAATTTTCAATTAAAAAAAAAATTGAAAGTTATTTTGTCTAGTTTTCAAAATTTGAAAATTTTAGTGTTTTTTTTTTTTTTGTCAATAATTAAGTGAGATTCTAAAACCTAACATTTTAAACCCAGAAAATATAGGTTTTAACCCAAAAATAGTTTGTATCCCCTAACTTTTATGGGTTAAATTTTTAGCGCGTAATTATTAAAGAATGAATTTACAATAATTTTTTCTTAAAGTAATAGAAAAAAAATAGGTAGATTATCCTAATTTAATTTTATGAATATTTTAACTTAAAAATATTTAGATTTCGATAAATATTGAAAAATCACTAAATCGACACCATGAAATTCGTGAAACACTGTGAAAGAATATGAAACACATGAACAAAAATTAATTACTTTAGCCATTGGATTTAAAATTTGGACTGTTAGATCTTTTTTTTTACCATTAAATTTGATCATATTAAATCTTAGCCGTTGGATTCAATAAATTTATAAATATAAAACTTAATAAAATACACATATATAGTGGGTCACCTCCACTAACCCATGAAGAATTCAGGCCTAAATTTGCTCCATAAATAAGTTTTGGGTTAAAACTCATATTTACCCCAAGGGTTGGATCAAGTCAAGAGGTAAGTTTAAAACATGAAATTTGAGTCTTACTCAATTGAAGTAGGTCTAAAGGGTAAGGGGTGGGGAAGGCTCAAACCCGGATGAGAAGGGCCACAACGGTACTTAATTTCTACTATGGCTCTAGCTCTCCTCATACTAAATAAGTTTACAATTTTTATTTTTAAACATCCAAAATTTAAAACTAAAAACTAAAATGCTGTCAAACAAGCTCCCGAGTTTTATTTTTATTTTTATCACCACTCCAACTATTTTTCAACATAAGTCCCCCACACTATTATCATTGTAGTGGAGTTTGACCACCAAGCTTGGCTACACCCCTCTTCAAAAGGCTAAAAGCGTTTTCTAAATCTAAAAACTTACAAGTGTTTTTAAAATCATACAAGTGATGTTATTAAGAAATTGATAAATACTTTTTCATAAAACACTTTCCAAGTCTTTCCAGCATTTCATTCTTTCATAATTCCATAACTTTTGTGAAGAAAAATTTCTAGAGTTGATAATCATGGATATAATAACATGAATGGGACCCGGGTCATATATGTATTATGTACCGTCATTTTAAAGAGTAATGCTAAATTGATCACATATTTCTGTCATTATTTGTATAGATTTCTAATAGAGGTAGAGTCCACCAACACATATGAGTCCTAATTCTATTAGATTAAATAATACAAATATGTAGTAGGAGTAGCATTTTTTTTAGTACATTGATATTTTTACACTAAGGGGAGAGAAAGTTCGGATAAGTCACATAATGGGCAACCTAATTTGGTATTAAATTCGCTATTCACGAGATTCGAACCTAAGACCTCTCACTTCTAAGTGAAGAGGAATATCACCGGATCGTAGTAGTGGAGAGAGAGAGAGAGAGAGAGAGAGAGAGAGAGAGAGAGAGAGAGAGAGAGAGGCAATGATTAGTTATTATCTTGCTCTCTAATTGAAATATTCATCTTAGAAGTGAAGCAAGTTGGGTTGGAGGCTTAATCTAGACGCAAAGGCCACCACTGCTATTTTGGTTGGTAGAAATAACATGGTTGGTGTATCGATGACTGCTGTTTGCTTATATATTTCGGACTTTTTTTTCTTTTATATAGGGGAAGATGTGATGCTTTTGATTATCAATGTAGTAGTTATAACAACTTTGTCTAATTGCGACAAATATTGAATAGATCTAAGATTCAGAGATTTTTTTGGTGTACTCGAAATATGAGTTGGTACATTACGTATTATTATGACATATGGTTTATCGATTTGTGTTTTGAGTATAAGAAAAAAAATTTAGTCCATTTAATTTAGTTAGTGATATTCTGGATTGAGATTTAGACGTCTGTGTGAATAATAGAAAATGGATGTGCTATTTACACATCATCTTTACGTCTCACATATCCTTGTTAACTTTTGATTATTGATTTTCTACAATTTATTCGATTCAACTTTATTTAGTATTAATTTGTTTTTTGGATAATGCGTTGCTCTTTGCACTTTTTTTTTTTGGTAACAACATATTTGTATTTGTACACTAAGAGAATGAAAATAATATTATTATCAAACTCGACGCTATAAAAGTTAGACTTAAGATCACTCATTTAAAAATTAATAAAATATTATTAAACAGTAGTATTGAGTAACCACATTATTAAGAGACTTAGTAAATCCACGCATAATACACATGCGAGTACATGCGTATGTTAAAAACTATTTTTGTTTCCTGCACACTTTTTCTTGTTCTCAATGATATAAAGAAAATACATGGTTTTAAACAATTTAAACCACAAAGACCTTGGAAATATTATTGTTCTTAAGGCTCTTTGATATTTTCAATCTTGCGTAAGAAATGGGATTTGCCTAGCAGTTAAGACTAGTGGTAGATTTAGGCATTTTCTTTCAGGAGTTACTTGTAAGCAATCACGCTTCATATTCCAAGTACATTGAAAAATCTCTCCCATCTTTGGAGCCAACAAGCATTCCACAAAACAAGAAAGTAGCAATGTTACTAAGAATTATATTATTAATCTATTCCTCCTTTCATGTTTATGTACGAGACCAATTCAGATTTATATTACTTACTCTTGATCTATTCCTCCTCTCATGATCATGTACAAGAACAAATGAATATACATAATCTCATTAATTCATTTGATCAGACAGCCTAAAATTAAAAAAAGTAAAGAATGTAACAAACAAATATCATACCTTAAAATATGATGGAAGGCTTTGGCGGCAGGGGTGGAGGATAGTGGAGTGTATTTGATAATTTTTTAAGGGAATTGTTATTAGCACTCCAAAAATCTCATTCTACACTCCAAACTTTCTATATTTGGAAAAAAAAATACACTTGTAAGCAGTATAAAATAAGAATTTTGGAGTGTCAATAACACTTCTCTTTTTTAAAAGGAAAAGCAATACAAATAACTTGAAAACTTTGAGTTTTAATGATAAGGACAAAATAAAAGATAAAATGAATAGTACAATGATTGACTTTTTAGTATAAAAATATGATTTTTCGTTAAAGTGAACAATACTAAAAGTTTTTCGTTAAAGTTCCATTTTTTAAATTTAAATGCATGTCGCCTTGACGGTAATTGTATAATAATGTAGAAGAGACAATACACATTACAATTTTTACTTTGGTGTACAGATACAAAATTATGAGTTTGAAAAAAAATTTCCTGCAGCTTTTGCACCATAACATTAATGAGATATCTGCATATCCAGAATACACCAACTAGAGTGAGTGAAGACTGCTGCTGAAGTAAAAATAACAAAATAATCACGCTTGCAACAAGGCCCCCGTGAGGAATACAAAAATAAACCAGAACTCGAACTTCCTTTTTTACAGTTTCAGCGAACAAGTGACATGAAAAAGCACTCAAGCACTCAATTTTCGGATGCCATGCGAATAGGGGAAAAACCTACGCAGTAGCCTCTGAAAGAAAACATGTAAAGAGAGACACTGCCTCCTGCAAATGACTCGAGCGTTTGTCTTCAGGAATGGGAGCACTAAAGACGGTGTCAAAGCAACTTAACTGAACATCTCGTGTTGGTCCCTCGCCAATGTCGGATAAAAGCAAGCCGCATATCTCGTCCGCCATCTTCGAATACACTACCCTGTTTGGTAAATATGTAAATCTCAAGATAACTGTAGAGCTAGCTACGAACAAAAATTAAAAATATCACAGAGTACTAACAAGCATGAGTTGGCTTAATAAAACCAAACAATTTTGCCTCAATCCATGCAAAAGCTCAGTCAAGGGTTGTTGAACGTACCTCACGTCAATTGGTAACCTGACACCCCAAACAGCCAAAGACTGGTTTAACTGACCAAGAAATTCCCTACAAGCAGAATTTCTGCTTTCAAGTGAATCCTGCAGCAAACATAACATAGTGCTGATCATTCATTGAGAAAAGAAAGCAGAACTTCTGCTTTCTGACATGATAAACATCCTGTTGCATTTTTTCAATTACAGAAAGATTTAGCAATAAAAACGTTCTTCTTCTGCCGTCACAAGTCACAACAATGGGGCTATATATCGTCTTTAAGCTATTTCCTAATCCTACCTCATGCTTATCTTGTTAGCTTCCTACTACCAAGATAAGTGCAATAGAAGATCCAGAAGTGCATCAGTAACTAGCACAATATCCATACTAAAGTCCTAAGCTATCAAGGCATGGATAACATTTCTCTCGCTTTAGATATATGCAATATTTTCATTTTAGGATGCTTTTACTTTATTTTCTGACTCTGAGCGAAATGTAGAAAACCTTTTTAGGTCAATCGAATGCGAAAAACCTTAACCAAGTATATCGGTCAAACTTCAGTATAACTGTACGACATATCTTGTTCAAGCCGCTGAATTATGAGAAAGTGAAATGTCGAAATAGGGAAAACCAAGCTTTGGTGCTTGAAACAATGCAATCAGTACTACCATAATGCAGGGATGACTATCACGCAGATCTACAAAACATTTAGAATCTTATCATGTAGGATAAGCCATCATACCAATTCATTCATGGTATCGTTCACTTCCTGCAATGAACTTCTAATTGAATAGAATGAAATATAAATCCCAGCTCCATGGTCCCAATTTTCAATTTCTGATTTGTGGTCCTCCATGGAAGTTGCAAGCCTCCATATTTCTGAGTGTTCGACTGCATTCAGAAAGGAAAAAGAAAATTACATATCCATATTAACTAAAGCAAAATCGAGGCCCGAATTTAAATTTTGGAAACAAAATCAGTTAAAAGTACATTGTCTCTAAACCAATCAACTACCTGCTTATAAATCCAAAAGGTTGCAGAGATAATTGTTCTACTATATACATACACTTAACAACAGAATGAAAAGTATTCTTTGCTATGACAGATTCCTCATCAGGGATCCTACTAGAGTACATCCTGAAACTTAAGAAACACATAATGAAACTAAATGGAAATAGAAGTTATTAAATCATACCAGACAAGAATAATTTGTGAGCAATAGAAGTTACGAAAATAGTATGCGCTCTCTGCCAATTTGCACATTCAAGAAAGTGTTCAAGAGCCTTCGCAAGTTCCCCATAGTAATTGAAATAAACAGCCTGCAATCCAGGAAAAATAAAATCATTCAAACAGCAGAATAATTAAGTCGGAAGACTGAATTCCAATTCCATTTCCAAGACTTTCAGATAAGCAACCAACCACAGACAAATTAAAGGAAAACACCAGACATCAAATTTTTTGGGTTTTTATTTTTATTTTTTTTTTAGTATTTACCAACTGCTGTCCATAAGATTTGAACTCAGCGCACATCAAATTTTTGGTTAGAAACTTATATAGTGATCTTCTGATGAGAATGAACATAGGAAACTCCAAACCCTTGGATTCAGAAACTGGAAATTGAGAATGTCTAACCTTGTATGCATTGTAATTATGACAGTGATCATTTTATTGCCTCTGTCAGAAATTTAGAGCACTCTACGATTTTTAATTTAGAATTTGTGCCATGATAAAGGACAGACCTCCTACAGCCTCTATCAGCAATTCAGAACACTTGTATGATTTGTGTTGTATGATTTCTTGAGCATTACCTAGTGTATAGAAGTAGAAAAGGGGATGCTTAGATAAACAGTATCCCCAAACAGAATAACCGCGTGTTTGTCTTACTCTGTTACATGCCTGGTGAATCATAAAGAAACTAAAAGTCAATAACAGCAGACTGGTAGCCAATAGATTTCTTCTCAAAGAAAGGCTGAAGCAGGGCATTTCAAAATCTTGTCTCATATTTTTTTGGTTTGTAAATTTAGGGTCTATTTGGATGGATGAAATTAAAAGAGGAATTTAGATTTATTTTTTTTTTATTTGAATTTCTTGGTAGAAGTTCAGAAATATTAATTTCTGATTGTTAGTAAAATTCATATATGCATTTACTTATTTAACAAAAAAAAATGGTTTTGAAATATTCAAGAGAAAAGGATTGTTTGCAATCCCACACTTTTTGACATGATCAAATTTATATGCAAATATCATGGCCATAAGAGAATTAATACTTTTAAACTCTTGCATCCAAATGGATCCTTATAAAATTTCAAATAAGACAAAAAAGACAATGAAAAAAATAGGAGTTTTCAAGTACAAGGAATAACAAACCATTTCGAAATAGAATAGGGTTTCAAACTGAATATATGGTTAGTCATTGTCAATAAGCTACTAAGGTCATTGTTTATTGGTAAACATCATTTATGTTCCAAGTATGATAATATAGAGGGCATCATAATAAATTTTGGTCATACAACTATATAGTGTATCAGTAAAATGAGAAAATATGACATACCATAGCCTCATGAAGCCATGCCTTAGGAATACCCAAGTCCTCAATGGCTTGGCGTTGTGATTCTTGTGAACTCCAGGATTCACAGTATTGGAACAAGATTTCCCGAATAAGATTAGAATGAAGATATGGAAAATCTTCAGAATGGGGCATGTGCAGGACCACATAGATCGCCCAATGGCATTGCCCAAGACACAACAGCTGCGAAACAAATCCCATGTCAAGAACATGAAGTTCCTTAGAACTGATAGCCCCAACTGATTCCAACACTGCACACTGATGCCAGATCATATGGTAATCAAGTGGATCATGTGTTGACGAGAAGGCACTAAACATGGACTTCAGAAGGCCAACTTCACTTTCTTCACTGGCATGAAGCAGCATCAGATAATACGATAGGTCATAACGTTTCACCGAATTTGAATCCTCAGCCTCTTCTACCAGTCCTTCATCAATGTAGACAGGAACAGGGTATGGAGCCTTACAATCATCAAGAAGATGTTGATAAGTGCAAAATATTGTGCGTAATGAAGTGCTAGGTTCTAATTGATACCACATCAACAACCCTAGAAACCTTTTCCAATCAATGTTAACATCGTGAAAAGCACCATGGATATTACCAGCAAGCAACTCATAAAGCCTTATCCTGTCTTTCTCAATGAAGTTGAAATCGAGCCCATTGATCCTCCAACGATCAAGTTGTTGAGCAACATCAGTACGATTGACTATGGACCCACCGGCCTGACTCAACAAACAAGCCAATCTTACATCTCCCCGAGAAGCAGCAATTTCCACAGCAGCATCCAGCTGACGCCCACTCAAAAGTAATAATATATATTCCAGATAGCTGGACTCATTCAAGGAGCTTATCTTTTCTTGTACTCGATGGGAAACATTCTCTTGCAACCAACAGCTAAACTCTGCCCTCCGAATAAGAGGTAAAGCTTCCAGGTCGACTTGTTGAGAAGCCTCCTTCACATCCTGCACCATTTCTTCCTCACTATCAGCACCCATGGATTTTGATCTTCCACCATTTTCCCTATCAGAAAAGAGAATTTTAATCAATTCCCAAATCATTATTTGGTGCGTCAAAACCAAACGGGAAGATGAAGATAGGCCGGGGACTTCCAGCTGCTTCTCAATAATATCTACATAGCTCCTGCAAATCTGTGTAAGCATCAAGCGGTTGGAGACAAGCTTTTGAAACCTCAGGTTGAATGGTCCAAATTCAATCTCCTTTGTCTGATGAGATATTCTCTTGTGAAGATCTAACGGAGAATCAATAGCCATGTCAACAAGTTCCTCCCTAACTTTGTTGTTTTCATCTCGAACAACACTGTCAATAGCAACCTTCTCTATATTGATTATGGATGACAGCATCTTTGGAGAACCATTACTCCCTACTGGTGTTCCAGCATGCACAAGGATTCCATTTGGGCCCCATCCTACTCGAAATGACCTACCCATAAATAGACCTGCATCAACTATGTTGTGAGAATGTTTTCTGGTTACTGGTGTTTCATGCTTGAGATCAAGCTGAAAACCTTCTTTCAATGTCTTAAGGGGCATGGCCTTATTTTCCTGGGCCATTAGAATGGCTCCAGGAGAATTTGAGTCAAAACTACCATGCTTGTACTCAAGTAATGCCAGCGGGGTTTTTCGCACAGCTGGTGGAGTAGATCTCTGACTCATCCTCTGAGAAGCAAAGGATGGATTATAATGTGCAGGGATATGATTCAAATCCTCAGCCTCCGCTTCCTCATCATGAAACATCAACATTCTCATTTCTTTCATCTTTACTGGGTCAAGCCCAAGATGAGCAGGAAGAGAATGTGAAAGCACAACTCCAGTGGGATCTATTTCGTTTTCTTCATCAACATCAGAAATATCACCATTGTTCATTTCCACAAAATCTTGAGCTGAAGCAGTATCTTCCATCATGATGTCTTCTTCATCATCTTCATTCAACCCAAATCTGCTGAAATGGTGAACAAAGAATTTCCATTCCCCGCTTTCTGGATTAAATGAAATAAAGCGAGCTCCTTGTCCCTCCACACTCTTCCTCAACTTTTTCACAATATTATATTTCTGTCTCTTGTCAATATTTGACGGTCTTGTTTGTAGCACCAAGGTTACTTCAGCAGGCTTGTTAAGGCCTTGGCCAACCAAAGGCTTGACAGCTTCATCTTCATACACGATTACCTCATGTCTGTGGAACTTGACAATATTATCTAACTTCAAACACCTAATATCAGTCTTCCCAAGATACTTGACAGATCCATAACCAAGTCTCCCAACTGTGAAGTCCAACACTCGGCTACAAAAACCAGGATCTGCGTATTCTCGAGCAGCCAAATCCTTCAAAGAGGGATGTGTATAGTAATCAGCTGCTTCTAAAGTTGGTAAATAAGTTAAGGATCCTTCAAGGTAACTAAAAGTCTCAGACAAAGAAATGCCAGCATCCCGAGAGACCCTTCGTTTCTTGTGTTGACATGCTACTTGTGAATTAGGAGTTCCAGAATCAATGCCCATTCTGCAGGGTTGTAACAATCGATACGATGCTAATAAAGTTCACAATAATTCCCTGAAAATGTGGAACATAAATCAAACTTTAACCACGAATATTAAAAATTAGTACTCTCAATAGCACAGCATCCATGAAATATTGCTTATAATTCTTCCCCAAATAATGAGAGAAATCGTTACATCGACACCGTAAGGGTGCCCAGAACTACAAATTGACATGATGAAGGGGAAGAAACCCCAAAATTTTAAACCAAATTGGGCTTCTCCAAAACCCTACGAACACACAGTTGCAAGACTAAATTACCATAAAAAAAGGCCCCAACTTCAGTGACCCAGTAAAAAACTAACACCATCAAATCAAAAGGAATCAAAAGCAATTATCAGTGAGCTCTGAGTAAACACTTACACTGCATTCAGCTCCTGTTCCGCTCGGTTTCAGCCAAGTCAAGCATTTGAGACTATTGTCAGTTCCTCCATAATTTTGTCGGCTACCATTTCAGAGCACAACCCCAAAAAATCAGAAGCCTGCAACTTCAATGGAGCACAGCAAAGAGAACAATTAGTGGTGTCCTCCTAAGCGTTCGAAATAAAAGACGGAGCAGAAGTAAGGGGTTCTGCGGCGTCGGAGGGGATGGGCTTTCCCTTTATCGCGCGCTTTGTCCAAACTAAATATGAGTGTTCTAATTTCATGTTTTTTTATTTTATTTAAATTTTGTTTCTAATTCCTCAATTTTTTAAAATTAAATTTTAATTGTGAATATATTTAGAATGTTACAAATTTTTTTAAATTCTAATTAAATACATTTAAATTTCTAAAAATGTTAATAAATTATCTTAAAATACTAATTAAATATACGTAAAATTTTAAAAAATCACTTGCACTTCTGATTAAATACCTCTCAATTTATTAAAAAATTAAAAACCCTTCAAATCCCAAATGAATACATCCTAAATTTTCGATGCACTTCGGTGATAATTGAGGGGGTAAAAACGGACGTTGCATGTGAGAAAAACAAAAAGGTGGAGTGGAGAGCAAAAAATGAGAGGCTTGTACCGGAGGAGCTCGCTATGGAGGACAAGAAGAGAAGCTCCGCTGTCACTCTTCTTCTCAAATGCTCTCTGTACCGACGCCAACATTGATGGGGTTCAAAGCTCCAGGATCAAGGTCTTCGATCGCCACTTCAGACGCAAACAGGTTCTAATTTCCTCTCTTTTTTTCCCACAAATTTCAGTAAAAGCATCTAACTTTAGCAATTTCCAATTGGGTTGAGAGATGGGCATTCTGATAAATTATTGGATTAATGAAAGTTCATTTTTTTTTCTTTCTCAGAAATGAAAATAATAATAATAATTGTTATTTGTTATTGTTGTTTGTGTGCAGCTTGATCGAGCTGCTTGGTTGATGCGTTCCAAGGATTCTTTTGTTGATACTGTGGCTGAGAATCTATTAGATCGTTTGGAGGTAAAAACCCAGTTTCCTTTTTAATTTACTTTAACTTTTTATGTTTAAATCTATTTGTTCTACTTAAGGAATGAATTATGATCAGAACAGAGAATTTTGCTACTATAATTTGTTGGCTTCATCACTGTTTAAATCTATTTCTGATGGTAAGAACACTGCTCGTGACGATTTATTTAGTTCGGCATCTGTATGACATTGCATATCTTGAGGCTTGAGCTGTTCTATAGCCGATGAGCCGATACCTCATCATGCTGTTCTCTGTGGTTTTCATAGGACTCTGGTGATTTGTAGAATGCCATTTCCGTGAGTGCCTCTGTGCTTTCGAAAGTCCCTGTGTACATCTTTCTGAAAGGCTTTTTTATGTTTCTGTCTATGGTGCTCAATATTCAAAGAAAAACATTTCACTTTGTACTTAAGAATATGTATTTTTTATAAGAGAAATGATAACTTCCATTGCAATGTTTGGGCTTATGCAAAATGTTAAAACCCTATTATATCATTGCATTTACACTGCTAGTATTTTCTTCCCTTTTGTGTATAAATTTCCATGTGTATCATATTGAAGGACTGCAAGAAAACATTTCCAGCGGCATTATGTTTAGGAGGTCAATTGGAAGCTGTCAGGCGCTTGTTACGCGGTCGTGGTAAGAAATTAGTTTTGTAATACCTTTCTCCTTTAGGCTTTCTATTAGCTTTAACATATTGTCCGATGTGTAAGTTTCATAGTTAATGAGATAAAATGGCTATTTCAAGCCTTATTGATGAAAATTATCTTATTACAAATGATGCTATTCAGGAAGTGAGTGAAAAGATTTTGTGTTGCCAGAGAGGTCCCGGTTGTTCCATGTTCTACATTTTCCACAATAAGGTTTTATGTAGTCTCGAATCTGTGTTTTGTGCTGGTGATTGTCTAACTTAGCTTCCCCAGTGATGTTTAATAAGAAATAACGGTATGATTGTTATTGAATTGGTACCACTCACCAATCATCAATTTCCTACCATGTACCACAGTAGCATCCATAAGTAGAGCCTTAACAGAAATGGTCTCTGTGTGTGTGCGTGTGTGACACAAGTGGACAAGTGGGAACAAAACAACCCAATCACACTAGTAGTTTCCAAGATAAGCTGACTAAGGCAAAATCAGGGATGTATATATGGTGGCATAATATGATTCCTTAGGTACAGTCTTACTTAGCTTTTTTTGTTTTTGTTTTTATCTTTATTTTCGCCAATGCTAGGTGCCATTGAAAAGCTCATTATGATGTCTGCATCATCTGACATGGTAGAACTGTGTAGAAATGCTGAGCGTGAGTTACAAACTGAAAACATTGAAACATCCTTTATGGTTGGTGACGAAGAGTTTTTGCCCGTTAAGGAAAAGTATCTCTCTACATTTAATTTCTTGGTTTTGGTTATGGTCTATCTTGAGGGATTTTTAATTTTGATAAAATATCCTCTAATTTTATGTGTCAAGTTCTGTGGATCTGGTATTAAGCTGCTTGGGACTTCACTGGACAAATGATCTTCCAGGAGCCATGATACAGGTTTTTTTACCCTTTCATTGTTGTGTGCCTGAACATTCAAGTTCAATGATAGTTTTGGTATTTGGATCTGTTATAACCCATGTGAGGGTGATGCAAAGAATTCATGGAGGAGAATATAACAAAACACTTGTTAAAACTTGCATGTTTTACACACACACACACACACACACTGTGCTCTGAAAAATGGTTATTTATGTTATGGCTCTTCATTTCATATATGTACCTTCAAAAGTATATAGATGATTTTAAATTTAAGCTGTTAAAAAATTATACTTTTTTCTTTTACTTTACAAAAGATTTAATAGCTCTTAGTCAAATTCCTAAATCATATTGAAAAATCAAATTCAGAACTTTGCAACTTTCAAAGTAGAACTACATAAGCTTGCATTTGCTGAGAAAATACGAATTTATGAGACATACTCGTACATCGACCGAGACATGAGAATAAAAATCTGCACGATTTGAATGAAATAGTATTTTTCAGTATATCAAATACTTAACTTATAAAAACATGTACAAAAACTCTTTCGTAATTGTTAACACCTTATTGAAAAGTTATATCAGTTACTTTTAAAGGGAGGTATTCTGCTTGTAGTTTTGTTGGTTGATGATGAAACATGATTGCTGTTGCTCTTATGCAGTTAATTCACACAAATTTATTGGTGATTTTCATGTTTGTACCCTCAATTTTTTTTCTCTATTCATTTATCTGTGTTATATAATCCAGAATGTTATCATTGTCGTCATCGTCATCATCGTCATCAGAGTTCAGAATGTAACTGCATGAAAATATCTAAGACAAATGTTTATATTTGACAGTGCAGATTGGCATTGAAGCCAGATGGCCTATTTTTAGCAGCAATTCTGGGCGGAGAAACCTTAAAGTTGTTTATTCTTTGTTGACTTGTCAGTTACATTGAAACTTGAAAAGTAGTTTAATTTTTTAATTTGTTGATGATTGACTTATCCTTTTTTGTTACTAGAGAGCTGAGAATAGCGTGCACCGTGGCACAAATGGAGCGTGAAGGAGGCATCAGTCCACGAATATCACCTTTGGCGCAAGTATGTAATTTGTTGCATAATTGCTTTCATTTGTCCACGAATATCACCTTTTGGCACAATGGCTACACGTGCCTCTCGTTACCAAATATAATTGATCTGCTTTTTAGACTCTTGTCACGCTCATGCCGAACATATTTTTTGGGGGGGAGGGGGGGGGGGGGGGTGGACATTGAGGGTACAAAAGCCCATGTTGTTTTTGTTTCCATGCTCTGTTATTTTAGGTTTTCTGTAAAATTATATTATTGTGTGGTTAAAAATCGGCTTGTAAACCCTTCCACACATTTTCCTTGCTTAGGTGCGGGATGCAGGCAATCTTTTGACCAGGGCAGGCTTTACCCTTCCAGGTGTTGATGTGGACGAATTTGTAGTAAGATATCCAAGTGGTGAGACTTTATGGCTAATGCTTCTTGGACGTTCCATGTCTCAGTTAATATGTTCGCTCCTTCAATGTTCCATGTCTCAGTTAATATGTTTGTTCGTTCAATTTTAGGTTTATACGGTGTTTATTTAAGCTTAATTGCATGTTATCGCATGGGTGAAAAAATAATTATGGGCACAATGTCCTTTACAATGAAATGGTGCATTGCACATGGAAGACAGAAAGTCCACTTGATGCCATCTAGAAGAAGTGGTAACTGGTGTTAGTATACTTATGCTGTTTGATTCTTAGATTTATGGTGCCCTATGTAGAGATTGACAATATGGCTCTAATATACACACTCATGTAAAAAGGGCCTATATGACATATTATAACCCACTTTGTATATGAAATTTATATATTTCAAAGAGGGTCTACATCTCAAACAGTTCAGTGATCCTTCAACTTCGGGGGCCTGTTTCATGGTACTATTTGTATATGGCTATGGCAGGCCCTAGTTTTTCAGCTCATTTTTCTGTTTGTTTTTAAGTTCTTAGTTTTTTTTTTAGGTTGGGCAGGAAAGGGCGTGGGGCCTTGTATGCCAAAAATCTGACTGATTTGGGTAGCATTGAATTTAAAGTCCTCAGTTCTACAAACTTTATTCTTTTTTGAACCGAAGTATCTTTATTTTGCAATATTTTATATTAATGAATTTCCTCTTGTTATCCCTGTATCCTAAGTCTTAGTCATTATTTATTTTTCTCTCCATTCGGTGTAGCTCTGGATCTCATAGAACATTTGCGTGCAATGGGTGAAACCAATGCTCTGCTACAAAGGAACACTGTAAGATATATTTACTTTTGGGATAAACAACTTTGTTTCTTTACATTATCATTGTAAGATATATTTACTTTTGGATTGATAGGTGTGATATGCTTATAATTCAAACCAGATTTTAAAGAGAGAAACGGCCGTGGCCACCGCAGCAATTTATGATTCAATGTTTGCAGCAGAGGATGGCACCATCCCAGCAACCTTCCAGGTGAGCACATGATAAACTCCCTTACAAGTGATGGCTTGAAAAATAGATAATGAAATAACCGTCGTAACTGGGAAGAACAAAAGGATAAAGGCCGGTGTGGACATTCTGGATGGTCTGGTTTTTCATGCGTATGCCGAGTTGCTGACACCAGATGCCCGTCTCCCTTTTCTGGTTGACTGGCAGTATAATTTTTTTTTTCTTCTTAGTCAAATGGCATAGGTTTCTTGCTTAGATTTTAGGTCTTAACACTCGTGCATTAAGACCTAAAATTTAAGCATGTAGGGTTTTTCTACACCTTAAAAGAAGCAACCCCGTCGAGGACGGGATAAGAATCTAAATAAACTGATGAAAATGGTGCCTGTCAAAGAAGTGCTACTAGCATTATGAAATATAACAAGCCGGTTGTCCGGCCAAGGGAGCCGGGTGAGCAAATACACACCGGGACCAAATCTGGACATTAATGTTGATCAGAGAGTTTCTGTCTGTGCGTGTGTATATATATTAGAAAATGTTGTTATCTCCTACCATATGTTGCTTACGAGACTATTAACCAAAACAATTGAACAACTGGATTCTTTGTTGTTGTGTTGTTTGAATTTGTAGTCTAATAATATAAAATGTGGCAAGAGAACACTTTCACATGCTACATGAAACTACAAAACGAAAAATGTAATTCACATATTATACGCTGTATTGAATGGTTTTGCAATACTTAACAAATTGAAAGTAAAAGTTTCCTTTTATAAATGACTGAAATTGGTGGTTCCGCTGGAATCCGTCATCTAATTTTTCATGTTACTTGTATGCTTATCTGAGATCTAAAATTGTCCAAAGGGACGTGGATTGGACAATGCTAATTTTTCTAAATGTACCATTCGAAAACATTTAGGATACTGAACACAGAGATAAACTTAAGTTGTTCGATCAACCAGCCTCTGTCCATCCACCCTTGCTTGTCTTTTGATTTGTTTTAGTCTTGTTAACTGAGAGTGTTCAAGCTGCTATGGTCTAGGATGTGTACGCAACCTATTCTAACGCAGTTTTGTTTTCCTCTCGTATGTTGTCTGTGCCATGGACTCGTCTCTTAAACTGTACCACTGAAGTTATTTGGAGATCTTAGTCCCACACTTCATTTGATCACTATCATATCTGTATTTGTGCACGTGTGTAACAAGCTGATCCAGAAACTCTGCTCTTATCGGACGAATGCGTCTGTGTGTTGTTGGATTTGCAGGTGATATATATGACAGGATGGAGGGACCATCCATCTCAGCAGAGGGCAAAGAGGAGGGGGTCAGCAACTGTATCTTTTCAGGACATCCAGAAGCAATTTGGAAGTGAGGATTGATCTCTCTATGTGCTCACGTTTTCTAAGCAAATGAAGGTCGACTGAGAGGAGAAAGTTGTACGACCAAAATGTGGGGTTCGGTCAATCAGAATATTGGGCGATTGTTTTATGGGAGTTTTAACGAAACACTCTTGCTAATGTTCACTTTTAACGAAAATAACATTTTTACTCTAAAAAGTCATTCATGTTACTATTCATTTATAACATTGTTTTGTCATTTTGATTAAAACTCAAAGTTTTGAAGCCATTTTCATTAGTTTTTCTTTGTTTTATTTCACTTCATTTTTATAGATAATTTTCTAATTTTTATTAAAAAAATTTGCGTAAATACCACTGAAAATGAAATAAAATTGATTGTTCTAATGAATCTTAGGTCCAAGTGTTGAACTAACCAATTTCAAAAACAATATTTCAGAAAAATGATGAGTGTAAGGGTGATATGATGGGTTAAGAACATCTAATTAGTTTGACAATCAAGATTTAGTTTTTTACCATTTTAGTCAATTGCCCCAAATGCCCGTTATCCTTGTTCAAGTTTATCACATCTTGTGCACTTGGAAGAATATTTAATCAATTCATAGGATGGAGTAAGACCTCTTGAAATAGGAAAGCAATTTACATGAAATGATTTGGATTTGCAAACTAAGTGACGGTAAACTCGTTTTAAGTAGGTGCACTTGAAATGAATTGGGGTGCAATACGACCCTAAAAAAAACCTAACCATTAGAAGCTTACGTTAAAGAAAAAACTTTTGTTTTACTTTTTCATCTTGCATCAATTTGAACGTCAAACTGCTTGTCCAATCCTACATAAGGGTTTTTGGAAGGTCTCCATCCCATTTTGAAAATCACCCTAAATCTGAAGAGTGTAAATTGTATTTAATCACAAAAGTCACGTCTTATTGTATCGAGTTAATATATGTGGAGTAATGTCTTGCTAGGATATTTGTTAGGGGTTTGGTTTATTCCATGTGAAGTGTATTAGTGTAAATGATTTTGCTAGGATAAATATCTAAATATTTTATCAAGTGGTTCAAGAGTGGTTATGTGTGTGGAGAGATTTTTCAGTGTACTCGAAACACGATTTGATATATCACTTGTTATAATACAAGTAGAGGTAGAAATACTTAAAATAAAAAACCACCTCTCCACTTATATTATGACACGCAATGTATTGAGCCGTATTTCAGTACCAGGAAAAAAATCTGTGATTGTAATTTGATTGGTTGTGTGCATATAAACCTCGCTTTAAAATAAAAAATTTGATAACATAAGCCAAAAATATAATAAGATAAAGACGCAGGAGAGAGTATAATTTAAGGGAGAAGCCGTGGGCACTTCCCCATCCAAAACTTCACTGAAGAGTATTGATTTAGTAGACATGTATGGACTCAAAACTCAGAAGAAAAAAAAAATGGAATCCAGAGCAGTAGCTCATCAAGCTTCAAGATATGAGGAAATAAATTAATGAATTCTAACTGACAATTAAACTGAGTTCCAACATTTCATTCTTGCTTTCCAAAAAATTCAAAAACAAGAATGCAAAAACACAAAACGAAAAAAAGAATGCGGACTTTTCCATATGTGAATCACGAGAAATTTTTAAGGTGTCAAGAACACAATTTGGTACACCAAGTGTCATAATATAATTGGCTGAAATTTTTTTTTTCCAGTTTTAAACCAATTATATCATTAGACTTAGTGGACTCAAACATGTTCCCACCTCTCGATACGCTAAAAAATTTCTCGTAAACCACATCTTGCAGACTATCTATTCGATCTATTCTAATTAAGAAGAAATAAAACGTACGAGCACTAAGAAAACATTTTGTAACTTTTGGCTTGTACAATAATCTCACGTGCTCCTCCTATGGGTGAAAAAATGGCCAGCAGGACGCCTACAACGATCGAAAACTGAAATCGAAGCACAAAATAAAAATGTAGAGTTTAGCTTTTGTGTATTGATTATATAAAACTTAACAAAAATATAATAACAATTTGATAAAATAAAGAATGAACATATGTCACTGAAAAGCTAGCTAATGTTTTCTGAACATACCCACGATGCCCACCAATGCTTGCTAAATTTTTTTGGTTTTTGTGTGACAATCCACATAATGCAAGGCATCTGCATCAAATTCAGTTCACCAACTTTAAATCGTACACACATACTAATTATCAAGATAAATACAATGTTAAATAATTGTGGTGTTATTTTTCGTCAGTTGAGATTGTATTATGAACTCACGTAATATGATGTCGAGGAGAACACTAAGCCTCCAAATAACCCTAACAATCCTCCAAAAAATGGAATGCACATTGCAATGAATCCTGCTGTGACTATATAAAAATTTCCAAGAAAATCAAACATCATCAGAACACAAAAGATGTCACATATGTGAGCAGAGAGAGAGAGAGAGAGAGAGAGAGAGAGAGAGAGATCATATATATAGAGAGAAATGATAATTTTGTTTCATTGGGGGGAAGGGTAGAAAAATAGTACTTACGTACGTACGCACTGCGAGCAATGAGGCGCAATTGTCGTCCTGGTTTGAATGTTAAATTATTTACTAAAAACGACTCGATCACATCAAACACAGGCATTGAAAATACCTGAAATATATTGAAGCATTAGCAATTAATTTAGTTAATTGATTATGTCATGACTGTCTTAATGGTGTATAATGTATGCATGCTTTTACTAATTATATAGTGTGTTTGTTTAATTACCTGATAGCTTCCTATAACATGGAAAAACACCATAAGGTTGGCAACTGCGATGACCCAAGCAGGTTTTTCGAGTGAGAGGAGAACATCATCGTCTACAGTATTGCCAAAAGCCCAAAAGCCAGAGATTGCAACTGCAAGATAGCAAAATATTACGATGCTGTAAGCGACGACGACACCTCTCCACATGGCAATTCGTGAGGGTTTCTCTGGAGTTGAAGGGATTGTGGCTTGAATCTCTAAAGCCACGCTGTGTCCTGCAAAAGCAAACGCTATTGTTCCAAATCCACTCAACATATCAAATACTCTGCCTGGTGTCGAATGAGATCGAAATGAATGATCAACATGCTCGTGGTGATCCACACCCATTATTGTCGATGTCACAAACGCTATCATAGCATAACTGCATGCAACAAAGATATAATTTCATAAGTTTTTGGTTGACAAACAGGGTTCTAATAATATGTGGTTTAGATTAGAATCACATCATCAGAAATAACTGGAAATGAATAATTAACAAGGAAGGAATATATACCCGAAAGACATGAATGCCGCGAGAAGAGAAATTCCCTTCAAAGAATTGAAATTGGGAGATTGGGAGATCCCTAATTGCAAAATTGTGAAGAAGAGGATGAAATATGTTTGTTTAATATCACCTATGCTTGGAATAACAAGTTCGAAGAATTTTTTCAATGACTTGCCACCAGTGACTGTATACACAATGGATGAAGCCACTTGCACAGTCACCTGCTGCGGCATAATAATCCAGTACCCTAGTTTTGGCCCAAAACAATGCTGCCCTAGTTCTGGGTATCGATCAAAACGCTGTCCGGGCACGATTTCATGCAGTCTTATCAGTTGCCAGAATGAGTAGAAAGTGATCACCCAGGACAAGATTATGGCTGCAATTCCAGGGCCCCTGAATAAATAAATATCAACGTACCATAAGATATTTATGTTTAGTCACACTCCATCAAGCGTTTGTATCTAGAAATTTGATTCAGTTTTATATATGTGGTGTATATTAGCAAGAACTAAATTTCTTACTCTAACTATATATATATATATATATAGAGAGAGAGAGAGAGAGAGAGAGAGAGAGAGAGAGAGAGAGAGATAGAGAGAGAGAGAGAGAGATATTACCAGCCAAGTCCTGATAATGCATATGGTAAGCCCAGTATTCCTGCACCAACAACAGCCGTGACATTGTGGAAAGCTGAGTACCACCATTTTGCATTCCTTTTAGCTGTGATGGGCAGCCAGTTATTTATGTCAAATTGCTCTTGGGCACTTCTAGTTTCAGCCCCTGCTCCAGTTGCATTCGTAGTGTTTTCCTGGATTTTAATTGCATACATAGAAATATATATTAGGTTCATTCACGAACAGCGATCAAGATACAAATTAGAAACCCAAAAGTAAACTATGTTAGATTTTTGGATCGCCAGGCTTGCCCTACTCTAACGATACCGATAGAATCCCCAATTTAACCACCTGTCTAATCCGTCAGGTGTGGGGTTTTACCACAAAAGGTCTCGTTATTAGTTAGAGTAGGGTAATCCTATTTAAACCCATTGGGTTTCTTTGAACCCACCAATGTGGGACTTTAACGAACTAACTAGCTATTGGTCTAGTGGAATGATGAGTATATATCACCCATCATAGACAGATCGATGAATCGGCATTCACATACCGGGCTGCTTCCTAGCGGATTAATAAACTCCGGGCTGCTTCCCTGGATTTGAATTTCATAGCAACATTAAATCAGTGTATTGTGATTAGCAAAGTACAAAAGATTTACCAAAAATAAAAGAAAATGTGTATGTTTTGATGAGTATCATAAACATATGCACTTACAGTTTGAGCACTTCTTGAGTGATGTGGGTTGGTCATTGTGGTAGTCTGGTTGATTGATTAGCTAGCTTGCCAAAGAGAGTTACTGTCAAAAGTACTCTGGGGGAGCTTAAATACTAGAATTTGGATAGAGTGGAGTGTGCTGTCTGTATCTTAGAGATCCTAATTTGTTGGGTCTTGAATTAGTCGTAGAGTCTAAACTACAGTGTTGTGGTGAGCTGAGCAGTACCCTGGAGAAAATAAAGGAACAACCAGATCAGCCTTATCTAATGTAATGTGATTAAAACTAAGTATTAATTACTCCCTTTAGGAAATATATAATTATCGAAATCAAACATCTTTCCTATTTTCTAACAATTTGTCCATGATTTTTGCTTTGTAAAGGATTTGTTTTGCAAAATTGTTAAATAATTACACTTACACATAGTTCTTCAGCATTTTAGAAGGAAAACCCTAGCTGTAATAACCAAATTAAAAGAAAGAAAAAAAATATAGAAAACCCTAGACACAACAGTTTCTGTGGATCTTCTTAATTTGAATTTCGTTAGATCACGAAAATCACAAGAGAAAGTTATACAAGAGAAAATTACACATACGGAAGCCTAGTTATTATTTGAGGACTTATAACTCAACCACGAGATCAGTCTCTTTCAAAATCATTATAGATCTTCTTCTACCCTTTTGCATTAAACCTCCGTCTCATAGTTGCATCTTCTAACTGGTGCATCTGTAGGTCTTTGATTCATGTATCCAAACTATCTTAACCGAGTTTCTTTCATCTTATATTCAATTACGGTCACTCACACTTTAACTTAGATATAATTGTTCTTAAATATCCTATATTTCCTTACGTGCCCACACATCCAATGAAGCGCATTCTCATATCTGCAGCTGTCATTTTTTGCACATTTTGTTTTTTGATCGCCCAACATTATGTCCCATCTAGCAGCGCAACAAAGCAAAAAGAAAAAATACACTGACTTATTCATTTTTATTTTGCAAGTTTTGCGATGTCAGTTTCTAGGTCAAACTTTCATTTCAAGATTTGAGAGATTTCAGGTTTCTGTTTATTTTGATTATTCTAGCTAGGTT
Organism: Pyrus communis; assembly: GCF_041283825.1. NCBI lineage: Eukaryota > Viridiplantae > Streptophyta > Magnoliopsida > Rosales > Rosaceae > Pyrus > Pyrus communis. The sequence continues at coordinate 2,469,474 of NC_142572.1, forward strand.
TGTTAGGAGTAAATCGATAACTTTTTGAGGTTATCTTCGACCTATATTATAAATTTTATTATCAAATTCTGAAAATTTTCTCGCAGACTCCAGATCGTTTCTGGGGTTTAACAAAGAAATTGATTAAAATTTCTCCAAATTTTCAATGTTAATGCATATGAATTTTTTTTTTTTCTTCATATTATTTGAAATTTTTGTACTACAGAGACATATCTTGTAGTGTCTTGGTAATCCACCTATATATCCAGACTATTCACTATGAAACATCTGACTACTAGCGGAAATAAAAAAAGGCAGCCAGTGACACAAATGGCATTGACAAAGGCTAATGAATGTTGTAAAACTGGATATGTACCAGTGACGAATGCAATTGCCATGAACACCATGCCGAGCGTGGTGTAAGTTAACATAAACTCTAACAAAGGGGGCGTAAAACAAAAAAAATGCTGATTAGGGCCGGGCATACTATACTTAATTAACGCCCAAATTCCATAGCTTTGGATCCGCTATCCCGATCAAGATTTTCGTACCCCAAAGGGAAAGGTCCTTTCCTTTTTGGCCAGTTGTGGGCGAGGAGGGATTCGAACCCCCGATGCTGTGGTTTGAAGCTACATGCTCTAATCCTTTGAAGTACAGACCCCACCCCGACTAAAATATTAATTACTTTTGTAATGGCAATTGGAATGATATTAACTCCTATTATTCATTATCTATGTTATGCCAGATGTTCTATGGATACAAGCTTTTTATTTCATAGTCGACCAAACTGTCTTTCCCTCGGGGCCCCATAAAGAGGTGGCACGCAACAGATGAACTGGAGAAAACCCAGGCTAAGGTATTTGTTATAACGAATGCTTGAAAGGCTTTGGTTCTAATCAGAATTGCAGCACCCTCATTGTTGAAACCACCTGGCATGGTGAAGCCTGCTGTGAATGTTACAGTTGCTATGAGTGTGGCTACCATCAAATGGGTATCACTCCTTTTCTTCGAGATATCTGCAATCCTCATTTTACTGTCTTCTTTGCTCTTGTTTCTGGCTTCCTCTTGTTTGCTCTCTTTTTCTTCGGGAAATCTGCTACCCTCGTTTTCTTCAAGTAAATCTACAAATTAAAGTGAAGTAACACTTAGGAACACAAGCTCGACTGTTATAAAGTTATGTTCTCACTTTAGGGTCACATTAGTTTTAAATCAGAGTACGCATAACAGACGAATGAACAAACACATTACAAAACTTTGAATATTAATCGGTTAACTAAAACAAAGAGAATACTACAAATATGCCAAGATGGTTACAACCAAAAGACTACATTGTGAATTACATAATTAAAGAACTAATCCTAATCCCTAATAGATAAGGAAACAAAACTCTAATTTCAATGGGTTAGCCCAAATCCTAAACTAACAAGCAAAACCCAAACAATTAAAGAAATGTATACTAATATTTTCTAACAACAATTTCACCACTACGTTTGCGCACTGTGTGGAGAGGTTAACTAGTTAGATATATAGATAAATATAGGTAACCGTAACTATACCTCTCTAAAATACCTAGTATTAACAAAACACTCTTTGTAAACTACAAGATGATTAAAAGACAACTTGATATTCGATCACAAAATACAATTATGGGCAATAATTAATTTTTCATAACAAATTTTGCTATTTTTTTTAAACCTCGCTCTCATGTCAGCATATGACACGCCCCGATCCCGGTGTTCGAAGGACAACGGTATAGCCACGTGCTGGCCGACACCCGAGGGTGACACAAGCCATTTAATAAATGCATATGCCAAGAACATGCGAAACATGCATATAAATTTCGCGCATAACTACGCAATGTAATATTCAAGTACAAACCTTAATAGAAAATATAATAATATTCAATTGCTAACAAAATAAAAGTGATAACATGACATGTTCAAAGCATATTACTAATTCAGAATACAAGTGGAAGGTAAACTAGAAAGTGCGATTACAAGAGATGTCCTACATATAGAGGATGAAACAAATTCACTGATATGGGAATGTCTTGTAGCTTGGGTCGTATGCCTTGTTCCTAGGTCCTAAGGGGGGCATAAAACAAAACATGAGTGGACCAAGTTTTTATATAAGTAATACTAAAACAGTTATTCTTCAACGTACTAACCCCCAGTTTAGAAAACTCATATAGCATGATAAATAATAGGTTTTCCGAAAACCCTAGCATGCCATAAAACCTTTCAAAAAACATATGTCATAAAAAGTGTGCTTAGTAGTGGTATCACAATCGCCCAAAGGCCCTACATCATCCGCCCGAATGCATATATAAGTATCATTCGCCCGTAGGCACTACATCACCCAACCGAAGCCATATATAAATATCTTCTGCCCGAAGGCACTACATCGCCCGACCGAAGCCATATATAAATATCTTCCGCTCGAAGGCATTACATCGCCCGACCAAAGCCATATATAAGTGTCATTCGTCCGTAGGCACATAGTATGAATAACCACTAAGTAAGCACATAAAATCATGAACATAATCTTTCCAAAATATATCTCATCAAAGCTTAATAGCTCAAACATCATATCATAAATCCATTGTTCATAAATATCTCTGTAAACATAAATTCGATAAAGCATGATATTTCATAGAGCATAAATCTGATTTACTCATAAACGTTTCATAAAACGTAGTTATAAAATCATGTTTTTTATGTATGCATTTCTAGTAATTAAAATCATGCATTTTGGAAGGAGTCCACTCACATATACTCCGTCGCCGAAGAGCCATGTGAACTAGAAATGCCACTAACAAACGCATCTAAGCATATAAAGGGACCAATTGATACAACTATACTAAAACGATTGAATTTGGGAAAACAGACATCATAAACGGATTCAGGACGTCGAAAAAACTAAAGTGGGACCTTGGGTTCTCCACGCACCGCCGCACACGCCGCCACACTCGTCGCCACGCGCCGAGTTGAGTCGCTGGAAAGTTGGCTGGAAAAGTCGTCAACACCGTTATGGACGACGGCGGAGCACAACATCTCTGGTGGAGGCGCGTGCTCCATGAGCTGGCCATGGCAATGCCCACACGTCGACCTTCGAAACTGGAAATATCCCAGATTTTTCCCCCAACTTCAAGAGCCCATTCCGAACTCGATAAAAATCCAAATTGAGTAATTCAAAAGCCAAAGTGTAGTTAGAAATGTGGAAAAGAGATTTATACCAAGTGGGGACCGAGTGGTGGCCAGAGTTGGCTAGAAAATGGCCTGAAAGTTGGCTGGTCCGAGTGAAACTGGGGAACTCGCCGAATTATGCGCAAACTTTAAACGTTCATAACTTCTTCAATACTTAACCAAATCAAGTGATTCAAAAACGAAAATCATAATTCTCAATGAGATGAAGAGAATGGTACCTTGCATGACGGTTGGTGATGTCTAGGTTGTTGTTGTGTGATTTGTTGGAGTGAAAACCCTCTAGGAGGGTTGGTTGTTTAGAGAGAGAAAAGAGCGGCCCAAGAGTGAGAGAGAGTTAGAGAGAGTGAAATTTCAGAAAATAATAGAGGGGAGAGGGAAGAGAGCATCACAAGGGAAAATGAAGGAGATTGGGGGATAAAAATCTAATGTGGGCCCCAGTGGCTCACACATTAAGGCCACAAAAGACGAAACATGAAATATCCGAAAAAAAGTTCGTCGTTTTGAAACATAAAATCTTCGTTATAATTCCAAATTTAAATCCGTTCGCGCCTACACGTTCGTTACGATGAGTATATAAGAATAAACTAAGAAAATTAGTAATACGCGTTACAACGAGACAGTCAACGACAATTTGGTAATTTCATAAATCTGATAATACAAAATACAATAATTTAAGGACGGGGTTTCACAACATAACATCTCTATATTAAAAAACAAAAAACAAAAAAAAACACACTTTTTTTTTCTCTCTATCTCTCTCTCACATTTCTCTCAAACTTCTTTCCTTTAAGTGATTGAAAGGAATACTCAATAATGTGCTATGAAGTTTTTCTCCATTAAGAGATGACATGGTGCAGCAATTGCAACTGCCCGTGAGTTTGTCCGCAACCACGCAGTGAGGAGGATTCTTTTTCCCCTTAAACTCTCTCTTCTTCTCTCATTTCTTATTTGAACGGTTACGGTTAAGTCACGTCAATATCTTATATTGATTTTTTTTTTATAAAAACACTAATACAAAAAGCAACGTATGAGAAGAGAGAAAAAAATGGAAAGGGAGAAAAGAATGGGAAGATAATATGAAAAGAGATAATCCTACTCCACCGCGCAGACACTTTTTCACAGATTCGCCTAAAAAGTACCACACTAAAATCACAGAGGCTGTGCAGCCCAAGTCCGTCACCGTCTCACACGCGCACAATTGGGTTAATCTAAAAGCATATTCTCTGCTTCACACCGTCGCTCTCAACTCTCTCTCCTCTCGTTTCTGATTGGTCTCTCCCCGTTTTGTTTGTTTTCCAATTCTTATTTCCGTTATCGATTTTCTCACCCTCCACACACTCTCTCTCTTTCTCTCTCTCATCGTTTCCATCGTTGAGAAGAACAGTAAATTCACTCTCCCGACTCCTATTTTCTTCTTCCTGGAAAACTCATCTTCCGGCGAGGCTGCCATGGATCTGTGGTCCGTGCAGGCGAAGAACATCGGCAGAAGCCCTTTTCTACTCAGAAACTCGTTTTCTGAGAAACCCATTTCGTGGAATTTTGTACATGTGCGGCCTTCCTGGGTTGGCGTTGAAGACGGGAAGGATTTCGAGATTGGGGTCTTGAATTTGAAGCGCAGGATTTCGTCTAATGGGTTTCGTTCTTCGGTTGTCAGAGCCATGGGGAAGAAGAACAATCATGGCAATTCATCCAACTCTTCGTCTTCGTCAGGTTTGCTCTCTCAGCTGGAATTAAATTGAATTGCAATTTACATTTGATTGGTCGCTGTGAATTTTGACTTCTTTGATTTTGACGTGTTTGATTTTGTTTTGCTTTGATTTGTGTATGTGGGGTGCGATCGCCGTGATATATGAATACTGTTTGACATTTGAAATTTTAAAGTTGTCAAGTTTGATTTTCTGTTATGATTGGTTACCGGGGAGCTAGAGTGTAGATGTGGAATCTACAGTCATAGAAAGCAGAATATCCCCCTCCAATGTAGGATGGAGGGACTGGGTTGTCCCTAGGTCATATGGGTATCACTTTGGCATCAGACTAGGTTGTCCCTAGGTCATATGGGTATCACTTTGGCATCAGACTAGGTTGGTTCCTTGCAAATCTTTATATGGATTGGACGGACAAGATAAATTTGTGGTCTGAGCCGTTAAGTCGGTTAAACTAGGATAATCATCTGTGCACCCAGCTCCTATGTGTCTGAGAGTATAGTTTGATCCTGTTTGGCAGGGGTGCCTCAGCACAAATACTTTAGTAGACCCTGAAGGTATAAAGTTGACTTGTGCTCAGTAGTATGGGGGCTGGTGAGGTATGCTGCAAACAGAATTCGTCCCTAAATTTACACTCAAATTTTGGAATTCATCCCTGAACTTACACTCAAGTTTAGTATTCATCCCTGAGCTTACACTCAAACCTCATGCTATTTTACTTTTGAGTGCACTACACATATGATTAAATGAATAGTTTCTTTTTTAATCCAGTTGTTTTCCTCTCCCATACCCCTTTTGAACTCTGTCAGTATGCACTACACGATAGAAAGAAGAAGTCTTTTAGCTCTGCAACCGATTTCCACTCTTACATGTCAATTCTTAACCCCTTCATGATAACTGAATAAAGCATTCATGTAATCAATGCTAGGGGAGCTATATATAATTGAAATAAGAAGAAGAAATTGTAGGAATCGATACATTGGTCCATATGCTATGGTGATTTTTTCAGAAAAAAGAAATCTGTCGAAGCTAGAGCTGTGATCGAGACTATCTTTTCAAATGATTCTTTATTGGGGTTGTCTTTTTAAATGACTTTGGGTATAAAAGTTTTGCTTCTGTCCTCCATTTAATTCACCTTTCGGTAAAAAGCTAAAAGCAATATAAATATGATAGGTGTTAGTTCTTAGTTATCTATCTATCTGTGTGTGTACACGACTTATGCGCATCATGTCTTTATGTCTGTATGCCTACATGAATGTAGGTTTTTAGCTCTCACATGTTACTTACTTTCATTGAGCATGGTACCAGTGGTTTACTTGTAAATTTCTCTCTTTTATTTGTTACAACTTATAACTACTTGCATCACAAATAATTTTTTCCATTGGGTTTACAGGAAATGATGACCGATCTATTCCAGAAGGTGATAGTGAACAAGAAAACGATTCTTCTGAAAACTTCAATGACACTTCATCCCAGAAAAATTGTCAGATAAAGTCGGACTGGAGAGAGGTCAGAGCAAGGCTATATACTATGGAGCAGGTAAAAGTTTTACTTTCCTGAAGGGTTAATGTCCTTTGAAACTAAAATGCATAATTATCATGTTCTATATAATACTCATCAATATATTTTCACTACTCTTCCCTTATTTAGTTAATCGTTTTTATTTTTCAAGGTGATAATAAGACTTACTGAATTTTGAATCATCTTGTTATGGGTTAGTTCAAGTGTTGACCTTTTCAGTTTGTAGGTGATCGGTTGGTTTGGTTGGTTATGAGACCCAACTGAGCTGACACAGTTGGTTTCCTAGGTTGAAAATTAAACAACAACACCCAAAGGCACCATGCGACCCTCACACATGCCCCTGATTTTATGAAAACCAAAACTCACCCACACAGGCCAATCATATCACAAATATCACTCGACAAGAGTACACACAAAGCAAATCTCCAGCTTCCTCGACAGTTGTGTACTGCTGGACTAGTTTTCCATGTTTTTCGTTTGTTCTTTGTTAATAAAAATTTTGATTCTTATCAAAATATGTCTTGTCTCCCTTTCATGTATTTCATTTTCATTAGTCCTCTAAGTTGATGGTGACAGACAGCTCTGTAGAAGTTTTGATACCCTACCATAGACTTCTTCATATCTGGTATTGGTCTGTGGCCTTTTGGTTATGAGGGCTTCAGTCTATATATAGTGAGCGAGTTTTCTTCCTCCTTATTTTGATTATATGCGTCTCAAGTCCAATATTGAACAAATCTAATGGCTGGAGCAAATGAGTGCCCTTGTAAGGTTTTTGGTCCACACACAATGTTAGTAATTCTAGTGTCCTTATCGTAAACATTTCTAATGATGATCCTTCATTAATTGTCTTATGTAAACATTTCTAATGATGATCCTCCATTAATTGTCAAGTTTACTCTGGAATCTTTCAACAGGAAGAAAAGGCTGAGCCTGATGCTCAGAACCAAGGTGGGGAACCCCACCAGTCAAAACCTCTAGGCCTGAAGTGGGCTCATCCTATTTCCGTTCCAGAGACAGGCTGTGTCCTCGTTGCCACAGAAAAGCTTGACGGGGTTCGCGCCTTTGAAAGAACTGTTGTTCTCCTCCTCAGATCAGGAAGCAGACATCCAGAAGAGGGACCATTTGGAGTTGTTATCAACAGGCCACTCCATAAAAAGATTAGACACATGAAGCCCACAAATCTTGATCTTGCAACCACATTTTCTGATTGTTCGTTGCATTTTGGTGGGCCTCTTGAGGCAAGCATGTTTTTGTTAAAAAGCGGGGGCAAGTCAAACCTTCCTGGGTTTGAAGAGGTGATCCCTGGGCTTTGTTTTGGTGCTCGTAACAGCCTGGATGAAGCTGCAGCGCTAGTAAAGAAGGGTGTTCTTAAGCCTCAGGATTTCAGATTCTTTGTCGGCTATGCTGGGTGGCAGCTGGATCAGTTGGCAGAGGAGATTGAATCGGATTATTGGTATGTAGCTGCCTGCAGCTCAAATTTGATTTTTGAGGCTTCATCGGAGTCCTCAGAAGAAAGTTTGTGGGAAGAAATTTTGCAGGAAATGGGTGGCCGGTATTCTGAATTGAGTCGAAAGCCAAGGCAGGATATGTAGCCTAGCTTATGAGCCTATTCGTGCTCACTAAACAAAACCTAGTTCTAGATTCTAAGTCGAGTCGTGCAGTCGGAGTATATGTTTAAGCCAATTGTACAGAAAGTTTGCTGGCTTTCCAAACTAGTACATCTTGTCTTGTTTCATTTCTTCCTTTTCCTTTCGTCCTTCCCTTTGTATTTATTTTTTTACCCAATAAAGTTGTGCTATTTATAGTTTTTGTATGCAAAATATCCTCTATATGCACTGCAGAGGCTCTTCGTCTGCAAATTATTTAGAAACTTTACTACTGAGTCTACAGTTCAGTAGCGATTGAAAAAACTCGGTATCGATCGCGAGACAACCACAGATTGATTAAGACGTTATTGCACGTAACATGATATCGAGCGTTTTCTCTTCTTACAAGAAAAATGATCGTTCAGAGAAGAAAATTGTTATCTTACAATGTACACAAACAACATCCTTCCTCTGTACTGTACAAGGCGAAAGCCCCAAACCTATAAATTGTCCAGCAACCAACAAAAAACCAAAAGCTCCTCGGTTCTCATTTACGCGGTACACCAGAATATCGTCCACCCCATTGCATCGCCTTTCTGAACATATAACCACCTTCATCTTCGCTAAGCCTCCATGCTGACATTTCTCGCTGGTTTTTGTAGTTAATTAGCAAACTTGGCGGGTGCAAGCAGCTGTTTCTATTGAGCACTGAGCAGATCAGCATGGTTATAGAAGAGGCAGCAGAATATCAACCGTTCAGGATCACCGAGATATGTCTTTAATGGTCATCATCAAAGGTTTTCATTGGTCCTGGCCTTTGTCAACGTGCTCGTGCTTTACGTACAGCCTGCTGGATTTGTCTTTCGTGCTCTTTGAGCATGTCCTCAAGATTTCCCCCCGGAGGCACCAATGGTCCAGAGCAATGGATTCTGTTCTTAGGTACGTAGCCCTGAAACAATACAAATAAGTTAGTTCATTATTCACAATTCAGGACTACTGTCGTACGAGAACATAATATTACAAACAGAAAAGAATCTGAAAAGAAGAGGAACGAAGAAAAGCGCGTGTGATCAATATCACTGAAGGCATGTGCATTCTTTCGTAAATTATGCTCCTTTGCTCAAAAACGTGTCTAAACTTATTTTAACAAGCGGGGCAAAGATCAAGAGATCATTAGCTAACTCTACAATCTATGATTAGCCAAAAACTTTGAAAGAATAAAAGCTTAAGAAGGTGAAGTGAGTGACGAAAAACAGTTACTTACTGTTCTGGATTCTTTGCCAGCCACAGTTTCTTTTTTCTTACTCGAAGAACTTAATAAGTCTGCTGCAGCTTGAGGCATATGAGATCTCTGTGACCTTAGCTCTGGCCTATTTGTAGAACCTGCTGTCTTATTCAATGACGATCCTACTGCGCTAGGGTGTACCATTGTACTACAATGAGAATACCCATTTGACCTAGCTCCTCCATGTGGTTCCATTGCAAAGCCGGAGACAGTATCTCGCTGTGACATGTACTTGTGACCTGTGGTTTTCCGGTTTCTCTGTCCCTGCTAAGTTTATGTTAGCCAAAAGAGTGAAGCTCCAAATATATAGCATCGACAATTAAATAAATGGTAGATGTGTTAAATACATTTTTATACCTCTCCCTGGGCATTAAATTCTGGCGATGGTGCCTTGGTATCTCTTGAACCCCTTCTAACAGATTCAGGACCACGCCCCTTAATTGCATCGGCTTTTCGCCTGAAATTTAAGAAAAGAAGATGAATTTTTTAATCTAGGCTTCAGATCATTCTGTGGACTTATTTATCTTTAGTTACAGCTTATCTGATATTATTTTCTGCTATAGGCAACCATGTCATCCACTTATATATTTCTAAGTACCCATCACAGCCTGCTTCAAGTACATGTTTAATATACGCCTACCTCTGAGCGTACTATATACCAATTTACTGTTTTAGGGAAGGATTTATATCAGGACAAGTGCAATATCGTAATTGAAACTGACGGAAAAGGAATCGAGTTGTTAATATTCTCTTTGGTGTACATATCTCTTCAATATGTACAAGAAAGTGAGTCAAAGAAATGAAAGCCTCTTAGAGAAGTACCGTTTTTCCTCATCCCGAAGCTTTGCATCAAACTCCTTGCTCGGACGATATTTTGGCAGATCTGAGGGATCACAAGGTAGAGGATGTGTACTGAAGAACTGCAATAAACAGAGCCAGATAAAAGATACATGAGCAATATTTACACGAACCATATTAGCAAATGAAATCATGGAATGTCGATAGTATTAAAAACCATCATGAAGGCACATGGCTATAGTATTAAAAGGAGAAGCTCAAATTTACCTCACTACTAAGCGCGGAAGCAGCCGATCCCCGAGTCTCTGGTTCTATTGCAAGGAGTTTTTCAATAAGCTCCAAAGCTGAAGGAGGGACGTCTTTGAAAGTATCAGCAATACGACGCTTGTAAGGTTGTTGAGGTTTGAAACTAGTTGCAAGGGGTAACTTTGTTTTCTTCCAGAATTCCTCAGATGGCGAACCACAAAGCTTAAAAATTTTATGCATTTGTTCCACCTGAATAACAGCAACATTTGTTCCAAACACTGAAGACTTAATTTTAGAACTATTACTAAACTTATGGAAAATTTGTATGAATAAATATATAAAACTAGAAGATTAGACTCATTTGTAACTTATTCTGGAAGGACTAATTATTCATGTCCGGTATTATGCACTTATCGGACCCAGCGGTGACTTAGTTACAGCAAAAATGAAGAAACTCATGAAACTAGGAATGAAAAAATAAGTTATCTTACAGATTGTCAATTTTACCTCCGTTCTGCCGGGCATGATAGGCTTTCCAGCATACATTTCCGCAAGGATACAGCCACTGCTCCATAGATCTATAGAAACTCCATACTCAGTAGAACCAAGTAAAAGTTCAGGTGCCCTATACCACAGAGTCACAACACGACTAGTTAATGCCTGGTTTTGGTCAGGCTCATAAAAGGTCGCCAGACCAAAGTCGCCGATCTTGAGAGCTCCATTATTGTCAAGTAAAAGATTTGAACCCTTGATATCTCGGTGCAGTACACCTCGACTATGACAGTATTCAAGTCCGCGAAGCAGTTGTTGCATATAACATTTTATCTGCAATTCAAACACACAAGTTATGATCACAGAATATTTGGTTGCAGTGCAACAAGTACACTTTAGCTCAAAATTTATAGAAATTAAGATATAAAACTATGATTTCAATGGAAGAAAATAGAACGTACAAACCAGATATTAGAAGTACAAAATTCAAACATTAGTAATTCTTGAAATACTTATTCGTTTTTGCAGCCAACAAGTTATTTCTCAAAAAAGAAATAAACAGAAACTGGAGAATGGTACAAGAGAAAGGGATCCATATACTCGAAGAGAGAGTACCTGCGGTTCAGTAAACTTGATGCCACGTGTTGCCGCTAGACCAGCAAGGTCATGCTCCATATACTCGAAGACAAGGTATAAGCTGCATGACATTCTTGAAGTGACTAGACCCTCGAGCTTCATAACATTTGGGTGATCAAGTCTACGTAATATATAGATTTCTCTTGCCATAAAACGAACACTTTCTGGGTCCATATTTACGAATCGTACTTTCTTCAATGCAACGATTTTACCAGTTTCCAGTTCGCGAGCCTTGTATACACTGCTATAAGTTCCTTGTCCAATCTGCAAAGAAAGCATCAATTGATGTTTAAAATACTTCACCCTAAGACAAACACTCTTGTCTGGAGCGCACCTACAAACCCCATCTAACACAATAAATTACATAGCTACCAAGTACATATAGCGTCAATTTGAGTCTACCGTTTTTCATATCAAATGTAAAATCCACAAATCCAAAACATGCACATGATACTATTCTATCTTAACTTCGCGCGAAACTGATATCCATTTAAAAGTAATTAATAATGCACGAATCAGAGCATAAGAATTCAACTTAGTACTATCTCCCGAACATGATAGATGCAGCTTTCTGTAAATATCATGACAGAATTACCGTTTCTTTTTTGGGTCAATGACAGAATTACTGTTTCAGATTTAGGCAAAAGCACATTTCAAAATTCATTAACTAGAAATACCAAAACTCTATAGGGAAACGACAAGACAAAGAGAGAATTGATGCAAGCATTTAAAGCACTAATAAGAGGCAGTAGGGAAGCAACAACTAGAACTAACTTTGTCTAACTTTTCAAAGGAGTCTGCCCGTCGAGGCACCCACCCTTTGATGGCATCTCCAGCAACAGAAGTTAGCCATGATGGCCATCCAGCGGCAGTTTGTTCTCCTTGTGCCCCATGCGGCATGCTCACTATCCTGGACATCACCGTTTGCCTTCCACTTGCTCCTAAACCCAGTGTTCCCCCTCTTTGATGGTCTTCATTCTTACTACCATTGTTCCCCACGTTTGCTTTTGAGGCTGTTCTTGATGACCTGCGCACTGATACCTCAGCCCCATCACCACCACCACCTACTTCTGTGACAAAGTCATCTCTCAATGAGGGAGTAGGAGCAATCAACTGAACCGAATAATCCTTCAACGGGCGTTCTACTGTCTCAGATTGCTCCACCTTTCCCTCTTCCGATGTTGCTTTCGAGCAAAGACAGCCCATAATTTTATCTACTCCCCAAATCCCCTGTTTTCTATTTCTTCCAAAATAATCACCCCTTTCCGCAAATTGTTTGAGTGAGAGCTTTAATCAAATAGGTTACCTGCATTTTCTGGGAAACCAAGAGTTTCCCTCCTCAATCCATCATTTCTCCACAAATTCTCAATCTGGGTATCCCTCTTTCATCCCAAAAAAGTAACCTGAATTCACATATCTATAAGCATTTGATCCCTACCCACATACCCAAATTCCACAAAATATCAAAATCCAGGAAATGGGGAAGGAAAAACTCTCTCTTTCCCTATAAAAAAAAATGCAGCACAAAATTGGAAGGTGAGAAAATTATCCAATCCCAAATGTCAAAACTTGATAAACAAAACTTGGATGTTGTTGTATAGAAGGAAGAATGAAATAATGTACACAAAAGATTGGAGCTCCAGAAATGGGAGACCCAAAAATCCAGACCAGAAATCCCTGCACCAGAAAATGAAGAAATGAAGTGCTGGTGGGATGCAGAGGAGTTCTGGCTGGCTGGCTGGCAGATTTTTCTGATTCTTTTTCTTCTAATTATCAATTAATTCCCTACGATAATAAAAATAATTAAATTGATTTTGGTATGTTGATTGAGAAACCAGAAAGTAGGGAGGGGAGAACGGAGAGGAGGACATGGATGGAAAGTCCCAAAAAAAATGAAAAAATGAAAAAAGAGAGGGGAAAAATGAGGGTAGGGGGAGGAAGTGAGTTGTGATTTGGAGGTGGGCGGAGAGAGATAGAGATTTGCGTGCGGACATGGCCCCGAGAAACGCGAGGGACCGAAGGTTTTTGGGGTTTTGACAGGAAGGAGGGTCTGACTCTCTCCCTCTCTCTCCAGCTGAGCTGTTGTAGGAGAGAGAGAGACGTGCGGGAAGCATCGATTCACAGGTTCAGAAGGAAGATGTGTAGAGAGAGAAAGCGAGGAGAAAGACAGGGAGTGAGAAACGATGGAGTAAGTTGATGGATTTTGGTCTCCCGTTTGGTTGCATGATAGCAAAAGAACTGCATTGCATGCTTTAATCTTTCATGAGGATGTGCGTTGCCTAATGTTATTTGGCTACGTATATAAAACAACAAAACATTTTCTTACTAAATAGGATCGATTATATATATATATATAAATATTGACCGAAAATTTTATTTCAATTCATATAACTTATTTCTACATTTAATTTATTTTTAATTAAACTATTGATACTTTTTTTTTAAATTAAATTTTACTATTTAAACTATACTTGCAAATCTAATTCAATATGTAAATTTTTGTTACATCCATTCAAAAAATAAAAAAACTACTTAAATTTATTAAACTTTTAATCAAACCCAATTATGCGTTTTTGTATCAGCATGGTTTGTTTCCCCGAAGAACTTTGCATCACTTGCTCTGCTGATAATTATACTCGTGTAAAACGTACGGCTGCAGAAAGAAGTGGAATTCTAGTCGAGAAAGATCTGGATAGTATTGAGAATTACCCCAAAAATAAATTTACCCACAATGTGAGAAGAGGTCTACCTTCAAAATGTAAATGTCTTCCATTGCCTGTCCTGTCTTACTTTTCGTCTTCTTGGAACTCGTTGTACGGTTCTCTGTTCTAGTCAGTATTATTCTTTTTCTTTGTTTTCATTTTACCCTTTTTTTTTTCTTTCACTATGCCATGTATTCTTCTAAGGACAATGCTTGTGTTCTCATGGTCGTAAGGGGACTTACTTGTCCAACCGCTTATTGATTAACGGACTTTTACCATTCGAACATCATAAGCTGAATCGTTCGTTCTCTTTACTGTCATCTAAAGAATGTATATGCAAACAATTATTTAATTTAGATTTCTTTTAATCATTCATATGCATAAAATAAATGAACGGTTCATAATGAGAATGATACTTGTTATCAAAATCGTTGATTAAGTTTAACACGTGTGGATAACTAAACGATCTATAAATTGAATGATTTTTTGCATATCTGATCTTTAGATGATGATGATAAATATAATGAACAGTTCATATTATGATGTTCAGATGACAAAAGTTCGTTAATCGTCAGGGGGGAGACAAGTAAGTCACCCCATGATGACAAACGTATTATCCCTCTAAACAAATTTTGTAGAACTAAAGATCTGTTAGTTTGTAAAAGAACATCACTTAGTATTATGGTATATTAGAATTTACTTGTAAGTGGGACACAATAGGTTGGAGAGGAAAAATCGCTAGGGCAATCGATTACTTGCAAAGGTCTTAAAGTATTATTTCTAATCATGTGCATGCCACATGATTGGATCATCCCTTGCTTGTAATGTTCTTCTCTATGATTGATCATGTGAAGCTCCCTGAGTGTTGAGCCTCTTGAAGCATTCACACTGATAAATCTACCAGTGGATGATGAAGTGATTGAATTTAAATGTGCCAGCATTATTTCTCATTTGCATCAATAAAATGGGAGCCACTAAGGTGTTTCTGGCTTAGGAATTTTCTCTCTTTTTCCTCTGAGAGACAAAACTAATTGCACTTTTGCACAAGGATGTTGAGGGAAACACAAGGGGTATGTATAGACCCCTTGCCGCAGCCCCTTAGCGCACGTCACTAAGGCCTTAACATCTTGGGTTTGTCCCATGCGTCAAGAGCAATAACTTAACACCTCGGGCTTGCGGCTTGGACCTCTTTTAATTATATAAAGCCTAATCCTATTTAATTATAACAATGTCCAATAGGCCCAAATAATTAATTCAATATAATTAAAAATTAATTATATCTTATCAACATCCACATAATATTACTAGAACTTATCATAGTGTGACATCTTAGATTCTAACTATAGTCGACCAAGGCCACTTAGTACTACGGTCTAGTGGTATTCCTCTTCACTTGTAAGTGAAAGGGCTTAAGTTCGATTCTTGCCAAAAAAGAATTTGAACTATATTGTTATGGCTCACCCCTTGGGAGCCTTACCTCACTCCTCACCCCTTACTGTAGATAATATCGTTTGTTTAATAATAAATAAATAAACTATAGTCAACCGGGAAATTAATTAATGAATTAATTCAATTCTACAAACCATGAGTGACACTTAGCATCCAGACTAGTAGAAGAATACATGAACTAATTATAAGACTTTTCAAACCTTTAGGGCATGTTTGTTTGAACTCACTAAGTCTCATTAGACTGGACTGGCTTACCAAGAATATTAATCCAATGTTTGGTGCGAGCTAGGATTGTGTTTAATAGGGCTACGTCGGACTCGTGCCGACTAAACTTTTCATTAACTGGTCTTAGCGAGATTGCCCAAAAAGGATGGGATTACTAAGACCATCACTTCGCTTTGTTTGCTTGGTCTTCGTCTTCCTCAGCTCACTTTGTCTTTGTCTTCCTCTGCTTGCTTCCTCTTCCAAATCCAACACCAAGAAATGCACCTGCAAGTTTGTCTCTTTCTTCTGCAAGATCGATTGACATCGATTTGCAGAGGTTGATTGAAATGAATTTGCAGATCTAACGATTCGACAAAGCCTCTGTAAATTGAAAAAAAAAATGGAGATTTTTCTGGGTTTGATTTGAAGAGAAAAGTAAATTAAAAGAAGATAAATATGGATTTGAATTCAAGAGAAAGCAAATGAAAAAAAGATAAAAATATGAGTTTCATTATTTCTGGTTTGAGTTTTACTGGGAGCAAATCCAGGTGTGAAGAACCAAAGCAAATGAATGGAGAAAATAGAGAGACATGGGAGAGAGAGTCAAATAAAAATAGTTGCATTTTGTTTATTTTTTTTAAAGATAAAAAAGGTGTATTAATAATAGTAAAATGAATTAAAGAATGACAAAAAAAAGTATTTGAACTCCAAAAATATTTTTGTCCGTGATTTAGTTCGGTAGTACACCAAACACTTCGCTACTCTTATCTAGCTTAGTCCAAGCCAAAATAGTCTAGCTTAGTTCTGGAAGTTAGTCTGGTCCGAGATACTCCGGTACAACAAACGTACCCTTATTGTATTCACAATGATATTCGGTTCTTCTATCATCCATATTCCGATCAAATTATGTGATATGGATTTATGTCAAATCATATGTAGTCATTTACGATCACCATTATACATCTCATGTTGAAGCAGTTCGTACAAACATCACTTGATCAACAAGTTCTCTGCGCAGAGATTTCTAAGATCAATCTTCAAGTGGCTTCAAGGGATATCTCATTCTCTTGAACAATTACCAGAAGGTGATAAATTACTTATTGTGTAATTATATATATATATATATATATATATATATATATATATATATCTCTCTCTCCATACTCATCTACCTGAATCCAAAAAACATACTATCTTTTTTTTTTTTTTTGACAGGAAGAAACACACTATTGGGTCCCCTGCAATCTTATTGAGGGCTTTAAGGTGAAGTTAAAGTTCATAGATATCTGATAATGCATCAGGTCTAAGAATTATTTGCATACTACAACCTGAAGCTTTGTAATGTGGTAAGCATCCATACTTTAAGTTTCTTAGGCAGTCAGTGTTCAGTGAGCTTTGATAGGAGCATATTTATGCGCCTTGGTTAGCTAGTTCTTATGCATTTATGTTGTGTTTTCTTACTTAATTTAGTGTTTAAAGTCATTTTCGTGTGTTTATAGGTTCATATGGCTAAGGATGCAAAAGGATGCCTTTCGGAGCCTTTTGGAGCAAATTAGAGATTGGAATGGATTGCATATGCTTAAAGCCAAGTAGATGGACGAAATTGAAGACCAAAGGAATGAAAATAAAGAACAAAGAGTTCACATTCATCACCAACACAACCATGCATCCACACATTCTTTGTCCATCATTGCCGTGCAAAACACCATCATTGCACCACAATCCCCTTTTGCCGTGCATTACTCCATCAATTACAGTCACATTCCACATGCAACCTAGCTGTCAAAGCACATGCACTCCCATCCTTTACCATTGCAGCCACATGCACATTCCACTTCATCATTTCAGATTTCCACCATCAACAAAGAACCATTCATTAATCATTTACACTTTAATCATTCAACCACATTCACACATCACCCATTCACCTTTGTGCCGTGCTTCTACCTTTGTTCAAGCCCTTCCACATAACCTGCCTTCATTCATTCAGAAAATGCATTCCTTGCCGTGGCTTACATGCACTTCCCACTACCTTTCATTTCAGCCAAATCACATGCATTCCCACATGCATTTCCACCCACATACACCCATAATCATTCAACACATGCATCCATAATCATTTCTCAAAAAAACCGTGCATTTCATGTTCATTCCAACCTTTAATCCACATGCACTCCCTTTAAATAATCAACCCACATGCACCATTCAAACATAAACCCATTCACCACCAGAAAACAACCATGCCGTGGGTTCCCATTCCAGATTTCCAGCATTCCCTTTTATTTTCTGTCAAAACACATGCATTCCCACCCTTTAATCACATGCATTTCAGCCACATGCATCTCCCATCACCATTTCAGCTTTCCACCTAATTCCTAGTCATCATGTTCCCCCCATTTCACCTATAAATAAGCATGCATTGCAGCCACAAAACACACACTCTTCCATTTCAGAAAACCATCTCTCATACACATTCATTCACGCCAGAAATTCCTTCTCTCTCTCTAGCACTACCATACTTCACCATTCTTCATATTTTCTGCCCAAAAACACTCCTTGCCTTCCCCTACATCCATCCCTACCCTAAACACATCATTCTACATCATCCATAACCCCCAAAACTCACCAAAACCCCTTGTGCCGCAGCAACTAGAGGAGAAGAGGCCTAAACGTTCATACAATTCAAGATTGAGTTGTTGGAATTTTTAGGTGTACTTCGATTCTTGTTTTCAATGTTTACTTTGTTATTACTCTCTAAGTTTGTTGTAATCATGAGTGGCTAAACCCCTAATTAGTTAGGGGAAAGTTTGAAGTCATGAACATGTTTGAAATATGAATTGATTTCTTCCAATTGTGATTTGTTAAGTTGTGATTGTAATTCAATTATCATGTTTATTAAAAACTTGTTTTTGTATGTTGATTAGGGATGCATACTTAGTCTTCATGCATAAACTCGATGCTAGTTTATAAACGAGTTTCACCTAATCGTCACAAGTTTATAAACATGAGTAGTGAAGGTTGCTAGTCACAACCGCGTTAATTGAATTCTCGGCAAAAGTATCATGCATTCATAGTTACAATTGCCTCGTCAACACTTATAATTCTCATAGAGCATAATGATCTCTCATTGTATCTCTTCTATGCATTCATGTTGAGAACCATTGGAGAATGATTTGAATTGTCGCATGCATCATCCAATTCAATAACATAAGGAAAATTTGAGAGTTAATTAGTGCATCACGGTTAACTTGGGGTGTTGAGCATCATAGATAATGAAAAGCAATTGGAGAATCGATTCATATATAAATGTGTCATGTGTGGAGAATGGACCTCTAACTAATTCATCCATCATCTTGTTTCTCAAATCCGTTTATACAATCTGCCTAGTTTATTAACTTGTTTTATTTAATTTAATTTCGTCAAAACCTTAATCCCCCTTTACTTTAGTGTCCAACTTAGTTAGAAAGTGTCTTAGTTTGTGTTTTTAAGTGTTTTGATTCAATTTGTTACACAAATTCGTCCAAATTCACCAAAGTGTCCAAAACTGCCCAGAAAGTGTTTTTAAGGCAGTTTTGAGTGTTTTGGGTGATGTTTGAGTCTTTTGGTTTGTTTTAGTGTTTTAAAGTTTAGTTTTGCATTCTTTGAGTCTAGTAAGTGTTTTATATTGTGTTCTTACGTTTTTGAGTCAATTTCACATTGATTAGCATCCCTAGTTAATCCCCGGTCTAGAACGATCCCTATTTGCTCATTTACTACAATTGTCATCCATAGGGTTAATTTGTGTGTTTAACTATTTTCGCATCAAGCTTATTCAACAAACAAGCATCTACATATCCACCACATGTCCAACACGTGTAGCATGAGACCATGCTAACATTAATGCAATTTCACATTGGCCTTTTCTGATAGTTAATGTCCAGTTGACTTTTTAAACGGTTAGGAATTTTATTTAAGGACTTAGTGACAATGAAATATAAGTCTTCTTGTCCTAACCTCGTTTAGGCCATTGCTTTCATACCTTAAATTCTATGGACTCATTCATAGTATATTATCTCTATAATATAAAGCCAAATTCATGAATGAACTAATTTTGCTGTATTATTAATTAATTAATACGAAATTGTTAAATAATATCTAATAATATGAAATTGACTTTTAGAACAACTCGGACAATAAAGAACTCATGATGATAATTTTATGATTCTCAAAAAGAAAATGAGGAACCTAGAAGAAGTAAAAGGATTAGGATTCCTAAAGGTAATGGACCTGAATGAATATTGCCTTCATTGGAAGAGGATTACAGAGTTAAAAGGAAAACCCTATTGTAAATGAAAGACTATTTAGGGACTCCCACCACCACTTTTTAGGAAGTTAAAAGGAATCTTTGTCCCCACCACTTTTTTTTTTTTTTTTTTTTTTAACAAAAGATATTATCTATACTGAAGGGGAGAGGTGGGTTTTTCCTCACAATGGGCTAGTATTAATGTGATTCAATCAATTGTTTATTAAATATTATTTTCTCTATACTTAATGTAAATTCTATAGAGACTGCTTTTATTATGTGAATTCAGCTGCTTTAATTGGTTTATGAGATGTTTCTTTTAGCATGATCTCATTTACTTCAAATATTTGATTTTCCTTTTGTCAATTTATGCATATAAATACATTTAAAACGAGTAAGTCGAGCGTAACACACCGTGATTCAAAGAATGCCTTCTAAATGCGCGTGAGCGAGTGCATGAAAGCTAGTGTGTATGTATATAGTGAGAAAGGTAGTTAATAGGGAAGTGTTATTGGCACTCCAAAAATCTCATTCTACACTCATCACAAGTGTATTTTTCTTTCCTAATATAAAAAGTTTGGAGTGTAGAATGAGATTTTTGGAGTGCTAATAACAATTCTCAGTTAATATTTGTACTAATAATGAACATAACAAATTTTCAAAACTACGAGTAGAGGACAACTCTATATGTATTGAAACGTATACTATGGATTATGTGTATCTTAAGATGACTTTATCTTAATGGCTCTAATATTATATTTAGGGTGAACTGCTAATTTAGTCCATGGATTATCACCTGAGTGAAAATTAGGTCTTTAAACTATTTTTTTTCTTCAGAAAAATCAGTCTTTGAATTATAAAAATCTACCAATTACATCCTTAATTTTAGATTCGAAGCTATTATATTCAATTTTCCGTCAATTTAAGTCACGTTACTTGCATATGATACACATTAGATGATAGATTGGTAATTTTTCATAAAGAAATAGTGAGTTAACTTTGGAGTGTAAGATATGAAATGTTAAGGGCTTATGGGGAAGAAATTTACGGTATTACACTTTAAAGTGTGTCAAGTGACTTAAGTTGATGAAAAATTGGATAAAATAGCTTTAAATATAATAGTAGGGATGAAATTGATAATTTTTAATGAATTATGGGACTTACATGACTTAAATTGATGAAAAATTGGATAAAATAACTTTAAATATAATAGTAGGGATGAAATTGATAATTTTTAATGAATTCTGGGACTTACTTTACCAAAAAAATAATTCAGGAATCTAATTTTCACTAAGGTAATAGTTCACGAACTAAATCAGCACTTTAAAGTATTCATGTGTTGTTCAACTGTGTTATAAAGGAGTAATACTATTAATACCATATTTTCATACCACCTTAGGTGGCATTTGATGTGGACAACCACATCATTTGAATTAATTGGATTTTTAAATTTAGTTTATTATTTAATAAACTAATAATTAAGAAAAACTAGTAAATTAAATGATGATTGTGGTATACGATGAGTTTTTTTCCTTTCTTTCCTTGGGTTTTGGAAATTTTTTAAATGATGTGGCTGTCCACATCAGATGCCACATAAGATGATATAGAAATTTGATATAAAAATATGGTATGAACAACATTATTCGTTATAAAGTAGTCCATGCAATATGAGATCTTTCAATTTGTTATAGGCGTGAAAAAGTCCAACAACCGCACTTTCACAAAATCCTTTCATGAAAAAGCGTTACTTACGTGATTTATTTATTTATTATTGCAACTTACGTGGCTAAGGGCAACTTACGTTGTTTTTTTCGTCGACAACTTACGTGGTTTGGTTTAGTATACAAAGAAGGAACTGGATCTCCTATGGATTCATATATATTGAGCCTGCTTTTCGGCTATTGAAATTTGATTCTGCAAAATGCTTGAGGACTGATTGAACTGATTCTGCAAAAATGGTCGAAGACAGGTTGAATTGATTTTGCAAAAATGGTTGAGGACGGGTTGAATTTATTCTGCAAAAATGGTCGATGACGAGTTGAACTAATTTTGTAAAAATGGTCGAAGACTTGTTGAATTGATTCTGCAAATATAGTTGAAGACGGGTTGAATTGATTCTGCAAAAATAGTCGAGGAATGATTGAACTAATTCTGCAAAAATAGTTGATGATGAGTTGAAATGATTCTGCAAAAATGGTCAATGACTGTTTGAACTAGTTCTGTAAAAATGTTTGAAGACGAGTTGAACTGATTTTGTAAAAATGGTTAATGATGGGTTGAACTGATTCTGCAACAATGGTCGATGACGAGTTAAACTGATTTCGCAAAATTAGTCAAGGATAGATTGAACTGATTGTAGTAATATATGATACAAACTGATTCTGCATATAGCTTCAAAACTGATTCTGCACAAACAATTGAGGATGAGTTGAGCTTATGGAACATATTAATTTTGTTGGAGTTGTGAGGGCTAGGTTCTGTTTAACCTAAAGCCACAAGGGTATGACTGGTATTTTAAAACATTTTTTTCATGTTTTTGGGTTGGGCTTTAGTTGTTTTTATGTTTTTGTCTCTTCTTGACATGTTTAAAAACTAGTGGAGTTCCTTAAAATGTAGTAAAAGTTTTTGGGGTAAATTACACTTTCACACCTCAGGTTTGTGGTCTATCTCAATTCCTTACAACATTTTTAAAACATTTCACTTTCATACCTTAAGTATTATGTTGACGTAGTTGCCACATATATGCCACGTGGCTGCCAAATGTCTGCCACGTGGCAAATACAATATTTTTTTTAAAACCTGAATTTTCTCAAAAAATAAAAAATTAAACCATTGTCTTCCCCCGCACCCCTCCTAGCGACCCTAACCCAGAACCCAAAACCTGGAAGAAGAGGGAGAAAAAAAAAAAAGAAAAAAAAAAGCCCAGTTCGTCCCACCCGAGCCACCCCTTTCTCCCATCCCCCATCACCCACAAAAATTCCACCCGAGATTAGGTGGATCTACCACAAAACTAGTCCAAAAATCATCTCAAACTCAAAGTATTTTCAAAACCCACCCATATTGAAAGTCACGAGATCCTAACCCGAGAAGGGCGAGGAAGAGGGGAAGGTCACACGGCGGCGGCGGCGGCCGGGGGGGGGGGGGATGAAATGGGTTTGGGGTTTTTTTCCTTCTTCTTCTTCCTGCTGCTGCTGCTGCAGTTTTTTTTTTTTTTTTTGCTTCTTTTTCTCCTTCTTCTTTCTGCTGCGGCAGGTTTTTTGGGTTTTGGGTTAGGGATAAGGATGTGGGTCGCTGGGGGGGGGGGGGGAGGGATAGTGGGTTTCATTTTTATTTTTATTTATTTTTGAGAAAATTCAGGTTTTAAAAAGAAAAATTAAAAAATTATTTTTATTTGCCATGTGGCAGACATTTGGCAACCACGTGACATATATGTGGTATCCACATCAACATTTAACAAATCAATGGATGAAAAATGTAACGGAGGTATTATTTTGAAATAAAATAGTACTTAAGGTATGAAAGTGAAATGTTTTGAAGATGTTGTAAGGAATTGAAATAGACCCCAAACTTGAGATATGAAAGTGTAATTTACCCAAGTTTTTGTCTCTATATATAAAGCTCCATTTTTCTTATGAAACCACCCCCCCGGGGGGCGCGTCTTGAGTTGGCTTCTGGGACCTTAATGTATCATCGACTTTATTCTTTATTTAATTAATATTTTTGCAATATAAAGATTTTGTTGGTATTAAATCTCATGTAATTATAAGGAAACGAAATTTTTTAAATTAAATTTGCAAACCAAGTAGATAATTATATTACTGATTAAATATCGATTAACGTGTTTTTTCTTCTTCTTATTGATGACATGTCATTTGGTTTGCAAATTTAGTTTTAAGAATTTGGTCTTCCTAATTTTATCCTAAATCTCATGTCGAGAACTCGGAAAAAGATCATGCATGGTGAGTGCTTGCATTTTATATTAATTTTATAATAAAATTTCGACACGCTAGGTAGACTAAAATTTTAAACTAAAAAAATGTGTCACATATATGAATTAATTAACACTTAAGTAATAATTCAATCATTAGCAACCACATAATTTAGTTTATAAAATTTAATCTCCTTAGCATTACCCTTTTTGTAAAATTATTACCAACCTAAACAACCAAATAAGTTTTAAAAGTTTAAACTCTTCAAATCCCAGTATCCCGTCTCTTTCAAGGCTATCTTCTCCTTGCCTATACAACAAAGTCAGCAGATAAATACTCATGTGGACAAATTTCATTTTTGGATAGTGTTATTCACGCACCAATTTTTACTTTTCACACAACTCTCTTAGAGTAAATATTTGTGGATAGAACTATCCGCACACCTATTTTAACAAGGATATGTGGGAGAAAAAAAGGGGCGTAAGAATAGCACTTTCAATTTTACTTTCGGAATAGCACTTTCCATTTTACTTTCGGATTTCTGTGTGGAATTTGCCAACGAATTAGGTGATGTCCAAACTCTAACCGTGCAACTTTTCTTAGAGTAAACATGGATGAATGATTGAGAAAGGACATTGAAAAAAATAAAAAGTTGTGTAGAGTATCATCGACAGGTTAACAAGGTTGTGTACCGTTATTCGTATGCTTTTTGATCTTTTTGTGACGAAATGCAGAGAAGAATGGATGCAAAAATCAACCTCAGGTATTGAAAATATCACAACTCCTCTACAAAACTTGAGCAGTTTATATTACGATTCTTCAATTTTAACAAATTCTTCTGTCAACTTGTTCCGATTAATTGTCACATCCCGTCCCGGGTGCGATCACTTTCCGGGCCCGCTCCACCACCGTAGCACGATATTGTCCGCTTTGGGCTTATCATTCCCTCACGGTTTTGTTTTTGGGAACTCACGAGCAACTTCCCAGTGGGTCACCAATCATGGGATTGCTCTAGCCCCCTTCTCGCTTAACTTCGGAGTTCCTATGGAACCCGAAGCCAGTGAGCTCCCAAAAAGCCTCGTGCTAGGTAGGGATGGGAACATACATTTAAGGATCACTACCCTGGGCGATGTGGGATGTCACAATCCACCCCCCTTAAGGGCCCGACGTCCTCGTCGGCACATTTCCGGCCAGGGATTGGCTCTGATACCAATTTGTCACATCCCGGCCCGAGTGCGATCACTTCCCGGGTCCGCTCCACCACCGTAGCACGATATTGTCCGATTTGGGCTTACCATTCCCTCACGGTTTTGTTTTTGGGAACTCACGAGCAACTTCCCAGTATGTCACCCATCATGGGATTGCTCTAGCCCCCTTCTCGCTTAACTTCGGAGTTCCTATGGAACCCGAAGCCAGTGAGCTCCCAAAAGGTCTTGTGCTAGGTAGGGATGGGAACATACATTTAAGAATCACTACCCTGGACGATGTGGGATGTCACAATAATCATTCAAGTTCACTCAGAATACACGAAACTGAATCACAGATAACTCAGATTCGGCATAAACCTATAAAATTACAACTCCACGGCTTAGAAAACCCGAGGACAAATCCATGCATGCCAGCTCTAATCCGATGCACTTCTATATCTCTACGGAAAGTACTACTTTCCATACTTAGTTTTGAGAAATAGGACAACTGTCCATCGGATATCTTTGGCGTGGTGGACGCCTTGTCCTCGTACCCCAACAGGTTAGATTTCTCTCCTCAGGTCCCTGCAGCTCCTCGCATTTCGGTTGCTCAATCTGGGGCTGGCTAACTTCAGCCACAGTAGTAGACAGGGCAAAAGTCCCCATACGCTTCCTCCCCCTTCCCTTACCACCCTTACTGGAATTTCTTTGTGACAAACTTGACTGCCAACTCCCACCAGATCCCCTAATCAACCCTTCAATTATTTGAAGATCATCAGTCACCTCATTTCTTGACAAAGAAACAAGACCGGGAAATACATCTCTCTGGAAGTCCTTCCGCTGCCTCCCTCTCCTTGATTGACCTCTTCGTGGCTGTTTTGACAATGTCACTTCTTCTATTAGGTTGTCTGAATTTGGAGGCACATAGCAGGGCCACTCTTCCTTGGTTTCCACCAAATTTAATGTCATGTGCTCAAAGTAATTCGTCACATCAGGAAATGACTCTTCACTGTCAGTTCGCTTAACCTCTGCCGCATTTCCATTGTCAAGATTTCCATCACATGAAGAAATTGTTTTTGCAAACCAAAGAAGGGAGTCGTTTTGCGAAGAATCCATCTTGTGACCAGTGGCATTGTCCTGCATATTGGGAGTTTGAGACGATGAGATGGCAACTAGAGCCTCAGCTGCTACTCTGATAAGGCCCTCATGAGGTGAGTCCTTACCTCTTCTTTCAATGGAATCTTCCTCAAAAATATCTGTTTCAACTACTACCGGTGCCTCCAAATCTATCACAGTTTCCGTCCTCATAATTGGAGAAGCGGCAGCCATTTCAGTTTCTTCTTCAGTTAAACATCTATATAAATCTATTTGGGGTCTAAAACCAGAATTCTCATTTGAAAATCCCTTGTCTAGAACCAGACCGTCTGCTTTCAGTTCCTCTCTACATGCGCGTGGCGGAGGACCCTGAACCATATCACTCTTATCAAACGCAATTCTAGCAGAGTAGCCATTCTCAGCATCACGGCCATGCATTAATGAAAAGGAATACGGAATAAGACCTTGAGAATGGCCATTTCTCAAATCAGCTCGATTCACACACTGCACAGAAATGTTCTGTAAGGAATCTATTTTCAGCTGACGAGAACATTCACTTTCTTTGCAAAACTCACCATTGCAAAGTGACACAGCTTCGAGCCAATGCAATCTTCCTTGTCGGCTTTCTTTGTACCTTAGCCCCTGGAGGCTGGAGAGAAATTATATTTTGTTCACAAGTTACTCCATGCAGATATTTATTCAGAGGAACATCGTTCACATCAATTGCAGACACAGACACCCGGTGACCCAAACTTGAATAGTTCCCTTGGCGGGCAAGGCTCATTGAGGGGTGACAAGCTGTAATTCAACTTGAATGGTTCCCTTGAGAGACTACTCAGTTGGAGTATTACATGTGCCTCAATTGTATCAGCAATGATTCAGTTTAGTTATGTTGACGGTCTTGTGCTGATTTGGAGGCTCACTGCTTTAGTTTCCAGCTGTACATTGTAGCTAATTACTATATCTATATCTCGTCCTAAGATTTTTTTGGTATACATGAAAGGGTAATGCTAAAGAGACCATCTATTTAAATTATATGACGTGATTATTGATGGTTATATTATTAGTATACTTAAGTGTTGATGAACATGCTAATTTTCTATTGGTGACACATCACATAATCTGCAAATTCGGTTTAAAAATTAATCTCCCAAGCATTATCATATATGAAATATTGCATGTATTTGTGTTTTGGGCACTGAGCAGCTAAGTGTGTGTGGATATGTTGTGTGTTTGTTGTGTTTGGCTCTATGGAAACTTCTGCATGTTTTTTAAATCATTTATCTAGAGTTGGGATGATGTATGATAAATTTGTTGAGGAAGAAATTATAAGAAAATATGTTTGACGTTTATCTCAAAAGGGCGAGAGAGGAACTTTTGTCTCGGAGAGAGAGAGAGACGAACGATTTGTCTCGGAGCGAGAGAGAGAGAGAGAGAGAGAGAATATGTATCCGTCTGGGCTTTTCGTTTGCCGGTTGGCTTTGGTATTATTCGGAGTGTGCTATCCACATATCTCATTTTACTTCTTACAGATCTCTTAATAATTTATGTATGTTGATCTTCTTCAATTCATCCGATCCGACAGCCAAAAAAACGTGTGTGAAAAGTAAAATGAGATGTGTGGATATCACATTTCTTAGTCTAAGGGTTTTAGCATAGATTAATCCGCAGAAGACGTTAGTTTGCCTAACTAGTATAGGCATGCTTGGCGGTTAATTTCATGCAAATAACTAACATATGGATATATATAACGGTTTTCTAAACGGATTTGAAAATTGGACTGCATTTTTCTTTTCTTTTTTGGCAAACAAAACTTAAAAACAAGTTCAGGTCCTTTAGGCTTTAGGAGTGCGCTTTGTTTCTTTAGTCTCTACGATCCCGGATTGAGTATTTCTACAAAAAGTAGAGAACACTTAAAATCAGTTCATAAATTTACATAGCAATACTTGAACATTATCTATTTAACTAAAAATAATTCAAGTCAATATACTCCACAGGGAGCTAGCAAGAAAAGCAGCACAAGAAATGAAAGAGAAAAACGGAGCTCGAAATGTGGTGGTGCATGGAAGTGAAACCCGTTTATGAAGTATGTAGTTAATGGATTGAGATCCTCTTTGAAGCTCACAATCCGGAGTCCACGGATCAAGTCAAGCAATCTGAAATTTTGTAATTTAAATTTTGCAGTCCTATTAGCTTATTTTACTGGCTCAACTCACACACAATTTTTTTATCCCACGCTCATGTCTCTCTCTTTCTTGAATTGACGGTTCGGATTGCTCAATCTATAGACTCTAAAATGTGACATCCAAAAAGAATCTCATTCCGTAGCCAACCCAAATACATTTTGAATAGTTTGACTTTGGTCAAAACCTGACGAGGACAACACATGCGAGTTGTCAGCTTGAAGTATCTTCACAGCTACTGTGGAGTGACCTAGTGTGAAGGAGAAAGAAAATGCATTTGCGGACCTGTTACCGCCCTCCTCCTTTGTGCGGTTATATTGTACATAATCTTAGCTTGTTTAATACCTAAATAAAACAAACAAATATTTTGAACTTAACGTTTCTATATGTAGAGGGTTAACATTAATGTTTGCAACCTTTATTTCCCTGTACCACAAGCAAAGAGATACAATTCCTCTGAGGATGTTTTATAGATAAAAGTTTGAGGTTGTCCTAATAGAATCTGAGTAAATGTTACTATTATTCGTTGCTCATGTAAGCAACTTATGATGTTTATTTGTGGTATTTATGTGTTGTTAACTTTTTATGGTGTGGCAGAATGTAAAAAAATAAAGAAGATGATTTAACAATCAATCTGGTAAGAGGTGAAAGAAGAATTTAATCAGTGTCGGTTTTTATTATTTCAAATTTATATATTGACATGTTATTATGTTACAAGTTATTTTTTAATTTGTAAGTTTGTTGTAGGCCCGTAGATTTTTGAACACACACCAATACAAGATGGAGTATAATCTGGAACTGGAGGATGAGTTTTTCTTAAAGGACTTGATTGCAAAAACACTACTAGTGGGATTAGACAATGGAGTGGGCGCTCGGTGGGCTCCTTTTTGTAAAACATATATTTGCAATTTGGACACCTATGTGAAAAAGATATTTTCTCTGACGCAATTTTTACTATATTTAATAATAAATAAACGAAAAGATTGAATATAAGAGAGTTGTACTATTGCTTTGTCCACCGATATAGAAACGGTGGTGTTCCTCACAACAGACCTCTACAAGTCTACATGGGATTTGGACTTCCATTCAACGGCTACATGCATGGTGGTAATTGTTGTCATCGAAGTCAATACAAATTTAAATATGTATCAGATAAAGATTTAAGCTGTGAGGCATCTTAAACTAACTATTCTTATCAATACCTGCAACTTCCTTGCTCTTTCAAAAAAAAATTAAGTATCCCATTTTGGTTTTGGGATTAGGATTCTTCTGTGCCATTCAATCTCGTGTTCAGCTCTTTGAGTTTATGAATGACATAATGGAGCATGTCAGTTGCATTGGTTGGACTTGTACAAAGTCTTTTCAAGGTTGGATATGACTTAACCATAGTTGTCACAAAGCATATGACCCAACATGCGAGAGCAAACCACCCAAAATTTGGAACAAGGATAAACGTTAATAGAATCGAGGCAAAAGTTCCAGACAAAAGGCTGATTTTGTTCATCAATTCATAGAGATCTGAATTGTGGGAAGCTTGCAATATCTTGACAATTGCCAATGTCCCGGCATAAGCGAATAGATCAGCAATTAACATCAAAACAATGACGTAGTCTGTGTCAAATGGAGACACGTGAGAGTTTGAACATTTAACTTGTAGGAGCACGCCTAGCATGGCGAGGAGAAAGAAAATGCATTTGTGTTGACCAATATCCTCCCCTGTGATGCTGGAAAGAAAATTAAATTAGTAAGTGGATGAATTTCCCTAGCTAATCACCTTATAAGTACTTTATTAGGAGTAGTAAAACCAAATAATTAAGAAGTAGAGAGAATGAAAGAAAAAGAAAATGTACTAACCCAGCTGAAATTCGTAAAGAATTAGTGTCGGATTCCATAACTTCGTATGTTAATGCAAATAATTTAATTTGAGTTCTTCAAAACTTTTGGGGAGATCGAGTAAGTGTTGGAGGAAGGGTGAGATCGAGGAAGTGTTCGAGGAAGTATAAGTAAAACCTCGTCCTGTGCTCACTTAAATAGATACGAAGCCCTTTGTATGAGGTTCCATTTTTTGTATATAGGAGTCAATACCTTTGTCAGATAAATAGTTAAAACAAAAAACAAAAACACCTTTGTCAGAAAATGTGTTACTGACATAAAAAGTGTTTCTGACATAAATAGTTCAAAAATAAAAAATAAAAAAACCTTTGTCAGAAAATGTGTTACTGACATAAAAATTTCAGAAAATGTGTTTCTTACATAATAGTTAAAAAAAAAAAAAACCTTTGTCAGAAAATATGTTACTGACATAAAAAGTTCAAGAAAATGTGTTTCTGACATAAATAGTTCAAAAAAAAAAAAAAAAACTTTGTCAGAAAATAGGGTACTGACATAAAAAGTTCAAAGAAAATGTGTTTCTGACATAAATAGTTCAAAAAAAAAAAAAAATTTATTAACACTTTAAAAATAAGAAAAATTAATGACTTGAAAAACTTTAAGAACAAAATAAAGAATAAAATTAACAGTACCAAGATTGACTTTTTAATGTAAAAATTTAATTTTTCGTTAAATTAAACAGTACCGAAAGTTTTTCGTTAAAATTCCCTTAAAAATATACACAAAAAACAAAGAAATTTGTTTAAATGTGATATTAATATATAAAAATGTTTTTAAATAGCCTAATTTTGATACTTATGGCACTAATACTACGCTAATGTGAATTTAATAAATATGTAAGTGTTTTTAAGAAAACTAGTTTGATATGCAATTAAACTCATGAATTTGAAATATTTATTATTTTCACATTTATGCTTTCAATTGCTATCAATGACTATCGTACTTCAATTTGAAGAAAATTTTATGCAACACTATAAAAGCATGATTATTATACAAGTCCATTTGGTCAAAAAAATATTTATTTTCACATTTATGCTTTCAATTGCTATCAATGACTATCGTACTTCAATTTGAAGAAAATTTTATGCAACACTATAAAAGCATGATTATTATACAAGTCCATTTATTTATCACACTCATAAGACAATTAACTTGGCGGTGCAATGGACAATACTGCCCTCTAACCGCAAGATATAGAAGATTATCTTAGTCATTGTCAGTGGACTATATAAGTGTAACCGAAAAAGCATTTTTACAGAAGTGACAGAATAGCAGGATGTCAGGAACAGAAAATCTAGGAAGTTTCGTTTTTTTTTTTTTTTTTTTTTATAGGTATCACGGCTGGACGATCGACCTAAGGAATCTTCCGCAAGGGGCTATCTTCCGAGTGTGATAAACATATTGACTCATAAGAATCACTCATTTATAATAGACCGAAAAATTTGAATCCGATATTAATATATTGACTCATAAGAATCACTCATTTATAATAGACCGAAAAATTTGAATCCGATATTAATATATTGAAACCATGATATTAATTAATATATCAAACTAATTTTGTTAAAAAGACTCATATACTTATTGAATTGATAATAATACAGAATTAGTGTTGCATGTGTTAAACTCAAGTTATTTAATTTGGATTTGGATTATCTTTCCTTCTATCTCTTCCTCATTGTTTAAAAGAAATCTGATACCTTGAAGTTCTGTCACACATATAATAAGCTTTATTTTGTTTTATTTTAATTTCTTGTTCAATAAGCATTCCTCTTTTCTACTCATATCCACATCACTATTTACCCTCCTCTTTCTACATGCCATTGATGGTTGTCTCCTTAGGTTGATCTTAACGTCGTAGCAAAACTTGATAGCTATATATCTCGAAAGTCTCAGAGTTGTCAAGAAAGTCAACGAGAATTTTAGAATTGCATCGTTCTCATCCATTTGTTTAACAATTGTGTACATGGCTAGGCAATAAGCACTAGGGCTGGGTTCGGTTTGAAACGGTTCGGTTTTTTGCCAAAACCGAAACCGAACAGAAATTTTGATTCGGTTCGATTTGGCCCATTTTTTTTGGTTCGTTTTTTTTGGTTTTGGTTTTTATCGATTCAGTTTCGGTTTTTTCCATGATTTTTTTTTTTTGAACAAATCTGCAAGATGCAAAAACTTCTGCATCAAATGAACACAAACTGGGACGATCAGCCATGGATCTGACATTATTAGGTGTCGGTGCGTCTTTCTTGTTGTGGATCCGAGAGCTCTCGCAGAGAAAACACATGCATGTGTTAGTTCTTTGATTTTTCCATGAAAATAAACCTAATAGAACTAAATAACAGCAAGGAGAGATTTTTACATTGGGGGTTTGTTTTTAGTCCCAAACCTCTCAAAGATGTAGACAGTGCCCAAGGTGATTTATTTTCTATGGCGTGCATTGTCAATGGCATTGCCAACTAAGACTAACCTTGTCCGCCGTCAACTGCCCATCAGTCTCATATTGTGCCCTCGGATTTCCCCACTGCCACCATGGTTTGGCTCTCCTCCTTGCTACCGTTGAAATCCACACAGAGAAAGTGATTTGGTGTAAGAGAGGAATGAGAGAGAGAAAGAGAGACATTGAGGAAGCAAAGGCAAAGAAAAAGCAGCGGATGGGGGAGAGAGAGAGAGTGTATTTGAGAAAAGATAAAAATTGAAGTGGGAGTGAGTGACGGCTAGGGTTTGTAAACTTAAGAAATTTTATAAAGCATTAAATATTAGAAACCTATAAATAACTTAACAACATAAAGCCTATTGTCAGGTTGGCTTGAAGCAAATATCCCTAACCTGGAAGTCAGGGGTTCAAACCTTGATGCCAACATAATTTTTGAGTATTTATATATATATATATATATATATATATATATATATATATATATATTTTGGGTTCAGTTCAGTCCGGTTCGGTTTCCGAACCTCAAAAATCGAAACCGAACTGGCCAGATTCGGTTCGGTTCGGTTCGGCAGTTTTGGTTTGGTTTTTTTCGATTTAGATTTAGTTCAATTGTCGGTTTTTTTCTGTTTTCTGTTTTTTGAACCCACCCCTAGTAAGCACATATGAAAAATTCACATATCACGCAATTTATGAAGAAAAACTGCAACAATTTTCCATGATGGTGTGTTCTGCTGTGGAACTCAATAGAAGCGGCTGCCTTAGGTGCTAATGATGATCAACCTATAGACATTGGAGATTTGGATTGTGGTGTGTGTGTGTGTGTATTGAATCGTGTACGTTCATCGTATATCGTGCGGTCAGTTTTTGTCAGGTACTGTATGTATTCAATTTTAAAGAAAAAATTTAATATGATTTCTGACCGCACAATGTATGATGGACAGACACGATTCATAGATTTCCGAGATCCGCATTCATACAATTGATTCGTGGCATATATATATATATATATATATATATATGTATGTATGTATGTAACATCCCACATCGACCAACGGAGAGGGGGTGATGTGCCTTATATGTACATGCATACCTCCATATAGCACGAGGCTTTTTGGGAACTCACTGGCTTCGGGTTCCACCAGAACTCCAAAGTTAAGCGAGTTTGGGCGAGAGCATTCCTAAGATGGGTGACCCACTAGAAACTTCTCGTGTAAGTTTCCAGAAACAAAACCGTGAGGGCGTGGTCGGGGCCTAAAGTGGACAATATCATGCTATGGTGGAATGGAGTTGGGGATGTCACATATATATAAATAGAAAACCTTTAAGAGAATGGTTTTTTTTTATTTTTTATTATATATATATATATAAATGGAGATTAGTTGTGGGGTCCACACTGCATCGAACTTTAACGATCCGAATCATCTATTGATAAGGGTGGTTTTTTTTTTCTTTTTTTTTTTGTCTGGTTTTGTAATATGTAGATACACACACACACACACCATGAATCTAGCAATTTGCTCCTTTGATAAGTTTTTTTTTTTTTTTTATTTATCTTGTACATATCATTAAATAAAATTATTAGACGATTTTTGGTTAAAATTCAAAATTTTGAAGTTCTTTTTGTTAGTTTTCTTTGTTTTATTTGTGGAAGATGATTCCAACTTACTAATCATTTTAGAAAAATTATGTTACATTTAGTTTTCTTCCAGGTTCTAAGCTTGTCGTTTGGTACTTTTTCATCAAATTTCAACTTACACATGTAGTTTACATCCTAAACTTGTTTTTCACATAGCGCAGTATGCGCGAGTTAATTGTATTTTCTTTTAATTGAAGTGACATACATAACAGGTAATTACATGAGAACAATTATATAAAAGAATGCATAAAAAGCTTATGATTGCTTGATATATAATTCTTAAATTGTAATGATTATTTTATATTTTCATTTTGTGTCTTCCCCCCCCCCCCCCCTCTCTCTCTCTCTCTCTAATGTGGTTACAATTATGTCATCTGCAGTAAAAAAAATAACAAAATCAAGTGGGATAAGATATGCTAAATGCCAAAGCAATATAGAAGGAGATCCCAAATTAATTCCACAGGTGGATTTGTATCTCTTGGAATTACAGGAGTTGTGTCTTATAACGTAAATGTGCAATCACTTTGCGGAACATTTCCACAATAATTTATATTTGTTATCTTTTCTCTAGTAGTTTGTCTATATCGTATTAAAATATAAAAATTAATTTTTTCATTGTCTGGATATGAGAAATTATAAACATATAAAATCAATGTATGTAAAACATATAAAATCAATGTATGTAGAACATGTACGAAGTGTTTTTGTAATAAACATGTTTTTATGCATGTACAAGTGCGAAAAGAAAAAGCTACTTTGTACTACATTTAGTGGTATTTCTTTTTACTTATAAGTATGATGTCTTACTTTGATTCTCGTGAAAGGAGAATTTGAATCACATTATTACTAGCATATTATGAGAGTTAGCCTACTTCTCACTTCCTTAGTATAAATAATATCGTTTGTTTAAAAAAAAAAAAATCAAAACTCTATAGGTGTGTTTGTTGCACTATATTGTCTCGAACTAGACTAGCTGCAGGGATTAAGCTGACCTGACTTAGATTAGACTAAGCTGGACTAGCTTGGTGAAGCGTTTGGTGCAGTGTTGGACTAAGAAGCAGAATAATAAAGAAAAAAAAAGAAAAAAAATAAACCGATGATATATAACAAAATATTAATGTTATTTGCTTCAATTCAAAAAAGTAGCAGATCCGCAATAAAAAAAAAAAATCGAGGAACAAAGCTAAACATAAGCAATTCTTGGAAACGAAATTGAGAAAACAAAGAAACAATTCCAGAAAATATAACAGTTGACTCTGAGCCATTTATCATCTACATTCCCAATTCTTGTCTTGCCTTAGGAGTGCAAGGAAGAAACAGAGGTTCTCTGCCTTTCATTGCAATCCCCATTTTTGGCCACAAATCCCTACATACAAATTCACTCCAAGTTTCAAATTTTAATCTAAAAATTAACGAAACTTCATCCAATTAACAAAACCCAAAATCCCCATTTATGGCTACGAATCCCTACATAGCCAGAAGGGGAATTGCAAAATAACCCATAATCCACTCCAAGTTTCATATTTTAATCCCATAAATTAACGAAATTTCATCTAAATTAACAAAATCCATAATAACCAGAAGAAAAATAACCAGAATCCAAAATAACTAGAACCCATACCCCAATTCGAAAAACAAGTAATTAGACGCAAAAATGAAAACTATGATCAAGTTAGAGAGAGGGATGAGAGAGAGACGAACAGGAAAGTGAACAATGGACGCATGGGCGATGACAACGTTGGGCCGTCTAGGGGTTTTCTTTGCGTTCTCAAATGAGAAGTCGAGCCAAACGAGGATGCATCGAGCAGGAAGAGGACCAAGTCGAGCAGTACAGGGACGCAATCAAGCAAGATGACGATGCAAGCAATGATGGTATTAGCAATCCGCTGGTTTTCGGAGTGCCTCGCTAAGACTGTTTAGTGATGGATTTAGTCAGGGGGAGTCTACCCTTATCCCATTAAAATTAGTCCCTCCAACTAACAAACAACAGACTACACTAATCTTTAATCTAGTCTAGTCTAGTGAGGACTAAAGAGACCAAACAAACATTCCCTATATGCCTTGCGTAGCACACGGTCATTATATGAAGTCAGTAATATTTAATACAGTAATGCACTCATAACACAAAACTAAAGACTCTGCTGACTAAGATTTTCACTTTTCATGAACGATATCATCGACTTTATCCGTACGAGGGTCATTGATAAATGTGAAGCTCTTTCTGTTTTCTTAGGAACTGGTGACATCGACATTTATCATCGACTTGATTCATTATTTACTTAATACTTTTTCAATATTAAGATTTTGTTAGTATTAAATCTCATGTCAAGAACTCAGAACAAGATCATGTAAGGCTAGTTCGGTAGGGGATACCGAACTGAAAAGGGCATATCAAGTCCCAAACCGACTATTTTTGGGATGGAAATCTAAGGACCGATCCCAAACCAAAATTTCGGTATTCCTGAAGTTTGGGATTCCCGAAATATTTTTGGTATTTCGGGATTTTCTGAAACCAAACCTGAA
Organism: Pyrus communis; assembly: GCF_041283825.1. NCBI lineage: Eukaryota > Viridiplantae > Streptophyta > Magnoliopsida > Rosales > Rosaceae > Pyrus > Pyrus communis. The sequence goes on from NC_142572.1 coordinate 2,506,437, forward strand.
ATCATCCGAACTTGCATTAAAAATTAAAAATTTAAAACCCCAATTTAAAATCAGAGACAGTGGTGAATCGATGAAGATTGAAGGTTGAGAGTGACAGAGTGCAGAGATAGTCAGACCTTCATCTTCCTCCTGACCCGAGCCCCTAATTCGAAACCCTAAGCCCCAATTTGAAACCTTAACCTTAATTTGAAATCCCACACACACAGTGAATCGCTGGAGAGAATAGGAGGTAGGGATGAAGCAGTGAGGTGCGGTGGTGGCCAGAGTGGAGAGAGTTGGTCGGAGTCAAATTGTGAGAGAATGGGTGGGTCTTCAAATTCGAGAGGAGAGATAGAAAGAGTTTGAGACTTTGGCGAAGGCAGAGATGGGAGAGACTTTGTCTAAGAGCATCTCCAAAAGAGATGTCAAAATGTCCAAATTAGCATTAACGATAACAAAAAACAGCACTAATGTTTTCCTATCGAGAAGCCAAATCTGATATTGCATGACATGGAATGACATCTCTTTCTCTTGCTACCAAATTTGACGGCACCTTCAGATTTTTTTAATTAATTATTAAATGCTTTTTATTAATTTTTTATAAGTTTAAAGCATTATCCTTTTGTTTCTTTTGATTCCCAATGCAAAGAAAATACATATGAATTTTTATTTTATGTTTAAAATTTGGCATATTGCTTGGAGAACAAAACTTTTAAAAGATGTCAAAGTATTACGTAAGCCTTCAAATTTAAATTTTAGGTTTAAAATTTGATATCCCCTTTGGAGATGGTCTAAAGAGTCTAAGCCTTTAGACATCACCCATGTGCTTTTATGCACACTTTACTTATTTTAATATTATGTACTATGCCATTATAGATATGTTTGCAGTTTGCTTGATAGAAGTTTAGACGGCACACAACACATCATGTGTTTTTCTGCACACTTTACTTATTTTAATATTATGTAATAGGCCATTATAGATATGTTTGCAGTTTGCTTGATAGAAGTTTAGACGGCACACAACACATCATGTGCTTTTCTGCACACTTTACTTATTTTAATAATATATAATAGATATTGCGGTTTGCTTTTCTACCCACTTTGTTCTTTGGTAGCTCTGGGAAGTAGGAACCAAAAGCAAAAGGAAAAGAAGATTTCGGGATTTCAGGATTACCGAATAAATTAAATCTGGAAACCAATCCCATACCAAATATTTCGGTATTTTTCAGTACGAGATTACCAAAGTTCGGGATAGTTTCAGTTTGAGATTGAGATTTTTTTGATTTGGTTTTGGAATTTTCAGGAATTTTTTCCAGCCCTAAGATCATGCATGTGCTTTATATAGAGTTGGATCACTTTCTATATATTGTACATCACTCAATTTATGTATTGTCCGCAATTTATATTTTTAATTAACTTTATGTTAAACGGATTTCTTCATAAAAATTATTACCAACCTAATGGTTAAACAGCAAAATGAGTTATAAAGTTTAAACTCTTCCTGTTCCATTATCCCCTCTTTCACGGCTATCTTGTCGTTGCGTACAACAAAGTCAAACAAACAACTACCCATTTGGGCAATTTTATTTTTGGATTTCTCTGTGTAATTTTCCAACAAATTAGGTGATGTCTCTAACTTTGCAACTTTCCTTAGAGTAAATATGGATGAATGACAATCGATTATATTTACTGAGAAAGGTAGTTAATGTTTGTATTAATGTGAATATAAAAAAATTCAAAACTACGAGAACTCATTGAGGACAATTCTATATGTATTGAAATGCTTTATGGATCATATACTATGTATTATGTGTATCTTTATATTTTGCTCCAAAATAAGACAGAGAAATTGATGAGATGAAGTCTTGTTGATACGTGCATTTGAGTTATACAATCACCATGTAGCAACTAGTTAATCAAATATAATATTTTCTCTTTTTTTTTTTTTTTTTTTATTCGAGTAAGACACATGTTTAGAAAAATTGACACAGGTATTTTCTCTTTTTTTTTTTCTTATGATATTGCCCTCCGTGTTGTTGCAGTTGCCACTGCAATGTTCCTTGGTGATAGTGATGGAGAGGGGATGAGTCTCGTAATGTATTTCAAAGTTTCTGAGAGTTTGGAGAAAGACGTCTCTCCCCAACTCCAGGACAGCATCAAGGTAACTTCCTTCCGATGAACTTTTGCGAGATGAACTTGTACTTAACACTTTGATTATCTGTTGGTATACTCAGGTTATTGATCTATGCGAATAATGTTTCAGAAATTAGTTGACGATGACAACGGAAAAGGTTGAAGGGTTTGCCGTGCATCCCATATGCAAGCTTCATCGTGTTCCATGATGTCAGACACCGTTCAACTGCATGCTCGAATAGATTAGCTGCCATATTTAATTTCCCACACTTGGAATAAGTCGTGACCAAAGAATTGGTGAGAGATGTATCGTTGTTCATATCAGCTCGATATAAGTGACAGTGGACTTCTTTTGCAAAACTCAAACTTCCAAGCTGACAAATTGCCTGAAGCAAAGTTACCAGAGTAACTAAATCAGTTGTGCTTGCCCCATTTGCATTGACCGAAACAATGTTAAGGCTTCATCAGCATGGCCGTGGTAAACATAACCCATCATCATTGAAGTCCATGAAATCCCGATATCTCACCTTGTTAAAGATTTGCCTCGCATGGTCTAAACAACCACATTTTACGTCCATGTAGATAATTTAATTCATAGCTTCAGTATCAAGTCAAGCCCGTGTCTTATTACTCGTCCGTGGATACGCCTGCCTTTTCTTATGTCTTTCAGCTCAGAAGTAGCAGAAAGAATGCTCAACAAGGAACCTAGGTTTGGTTTAATACCTTCTTCAACCATTTCGACAAAGGTGTCCACAGCTTCGCTAGCATAATTATTGTGGAGATGGCCCGTCATCATCACATTATAAGATATAGCATCCTTTTTCTCCATTCTATCAAATGGTTCCCTGGACTGGATCAGCTTGTTTGATTTGAAGTATAGATCGACCAGAGCGGTGGCTGCCAATAGATTAAGCTGAATACCAGCTCGAATAATGTAACCATGGATACTCTTTCCTGGACACAAATGATTCAAGCAAGCACAAGACTGAATCCCATTGGACAAAGTTATCAAGTCCGGGACAGAATTTTCTTCCATCACTTGACAGAAAAGGCGGAAAGCCTCCAAGGGTTGTTCTATTTTAAGACAACCAGCAATCATCACATTCCAAGAACCAAAGGTCTTTCTATCCATTTCGCCAAAAATGCAGGCTGCCATTCTAGGGGATCCACATTTATTATACATGTCCATAAGACTTGTTTCGAACACTTCATCCAAACCACCAATTCCTCTTCTAATAGCATAGCCATGGACCGAACGTCCTTCTTTCAGTGCCTCTCACTGCGACGCTGCCTGAAGTAAGCTAACAATAGTGACCCGATTTGGATGCAATCCTTGCCTCTGCATACGGCGAGCAAACCCAAAAGCCTCACAAGCACGTTGGTCGGCACTCTGAGCATAACCAGTGATAATCAAAGTGTAGACAACAATATCTCTCTCAGTAACTTCATCGAACACTTCAGCTGCATCTTCAACAAACCCACATCTTGAGTACAACCCGATAAGCGACGAACCCACAAATCCATTTGAACTAAACCCAGACTTCAAAGCATCCCCATGATTCCCTCGTCCAAATCCCAAATCCCCCAACTCGATACAACTTTTCAAACCAAACGTAATGGCGCCGCTATCCAACCCGATATTCCACCGCCTCAAATCTACGTACCGCCGAAGAACTTCGTCTTATTGACCGGCTCTGAAATACCCAACAAGGAGTGCATTCCAGAGAGATAGATTCCCGTTGACGATTCTGTCGAAAACCCATCTGGAATCTGATAAAAGGTCGAACCTTGCGTAGCAATTCAGAAGCTTGCAGCCGAGAAATATATTGTTTCCGAGGCCGTGAGCGAAAATGCGAGCGTAGAGTTTTCTCAGTGAGAGAGCGTCTGAACAATTGTCCAAGAAAGAAGCGAGGTTTTCTGACAGAAATGGAGATTGAGGGCGTGAGTCGTCGAGAATTGATGTGCAGAGAAATCTAATCTGGGTTTTGGAGGGCAATGATCCCAACCCGGATTTAATACGATTCATGGCTGTAAGCGACTGGTGAGAAAGGAAGCATTTTGATATCTCTCTCTATCTCTCTCTCTCTCTCTCTCTCTCTCAAACCCAAGCAGATCGGTTTGTTTGAACTTTGGGTCTTCTTCTTAGTTTTCATTCATAATTAATTTATTTATAAATTCTGTTAAATATAGCAATTTTATTTAATTTTAGGGTGATAGCAATTTAATTTGAATTATACAATCTGTGTATTGAGTATTTCCGTAGCAAGTTGCATTATTGAGAATAAGTTCCTAACTTCATGAATTGTTAAAAAAAAATTGTTAACTTCATATGCTTTATGATGTCACTAATTATAATCATTCAAAAATAAAAACTATACCTTCATACATTTATTTTGTAGTAATATATCAATGAATATCGTATTATATATATATATATATATAATTTGAATGAATTTCCAAAAGAAATTTTTTTTTCTAATTTTTTTTAATTTGGTAGTCCATATAGGTAATACGTCGTGATGACACGTGGGCATATAACAAAGATATTAACTGAGAAATTGACGAATGTATGATATTGCAATGAATCTTAATTTTTTGTACAAGGTTGTACAATTTTAAGATTTTGTGTGAGTTTCAATGAAAAACAAAATTTACCCATTAATTAATCTATCTCATTTTGGTTTTGGGATTGGGATTCTTCCGTGCCGTTCAATGTCATGTTCAGCTCCTTTAGTTTGTGAATGATATACCGAAGTATGTGTGGACATCGAAATTTCGGTGAAATGAATGTTGACCAATAATTAAAATTTCAACGCTCACGTGTCACATAAATTTTACATGTAGCGTGTGACTCAACGAAAAATCGAAATAAATTGGAAAAGTCATCAAATAGGACACGTGTCATTACCTGGCAAAAATGATTTATTTCATCTGATTATTTAAATCCAAAAATCAAGTTTTGGAATTCTATAAATAGGAAGCCAAGGCATTCATTTTGGAAGAAGGAAGAAGAGGAAGAAAGAAGGGAATTTACATCACACCAAAACCTTGAAGCCTTGAAACTCTAAAGCTCTAAAGCAAATCCCGAAGGATCAAGAAAACACTCTTCGTTCTTCGTCAAACCCTCCTTCAAGGTCAAGCCCCAACGGCCCTTGAAGAACTTCCACCGACTCAAGATCAAGCCCCGACGGCCCCTTGAAGAAAGTGTTCATCATCCGTTCATCCTAAGATCAAGCCCCAACGGCCCTTTGGATCAACAACCTCAACAAACTCATACACCCATTCTTCAAGATCAAGCCCCGACGGCCCCTTGAAGAAAGTGTTCATCATCCGTTCATCCTAAGATCAAGCCTCAACGGCCCTTTGGATCAATAACACATTAACAAATTCACACATCCAATCGTTCTTCGAGATTAAGCCCAAAAGCCTTGAAGATCCGTTCATCATCCGTTCATTCAAGATCAAGCCCAAAAGCCCTTGAAGAAATCCACACAACCATTATTCAAGATTAAGCCCCGACGGCCCTTGAAGAAAGTGTTCATCGTTCATCATCCGTTCATTCAAGATCAAGCCCAAAAGCCCCTTGAAGAAATCCACACAACCATTATTCAAGATCAAGCCCCGACGGCCCTTGAAGAAAGTGTTCATCGTTCATCCTAAGATCAAGCCCCAACGGCTCTTTGGATCAACAACCTCAACAAACTCATACACCCATTCTTCAAGATCAAGCCCAACGCCCCTTGAAGATCCATTCATCAACTGTTCATCCTTAGATCAAGCCCCGACGGCCTTTGGATCAACAGCTCAACCACAAACTTACACCCTACGAAGATAGAATCAGAGGATCAAATTACAAAGAGATTGTAACCCCAAAATCATTAATATCAAAAAATATATTTTGTACACGTATTCTTGTTTCTTGTTTCAGGAATTTTTCGTGTTTACAGTATGTCACTTGCAATTGTTCTACTTGTACAAAGTCTTTTCAAGGTTGGATAGGACTTAATCACAGTTGTTACAAAGCATATGGCCCAGCATGCGAGAGCAAACCACCCAAAAGCTGGAACTAGGATGATCGTTAGTAGAATCAAAGCAAAAGTTCCACACTATAGGCTGACTCTATTCATCAATTCATAGAGATCTGAATTGTGGGAAGCTTACAATATCTTGACATTTGCCAAAGTCCCTGCATAAGTGAATAAATCGGCAATTAACATCAAAACAATGACATAGTCTATGTCAAATGGAGACGCCGGCGAGATTGCAAATTTAACTTGTAGAAGCAAGCCTAGTATGGTGAGGAGAAAGAAAATACATTTGTGGAGACCACTATCCTCCCTTGTGCTGCTAGAAGGAAAATTAGATGGTAAGTGGATGAATTTCATTGAATCCCACTTATCAGGGGACGTTGGAGGGAGGAGTAGTATCCATTTTGGCTTTTCATTTGCAAATAAAAAGAGAGACTTGATGCGACTAACAAGGTGTTTACTAGGACGCTTTGTTTCTCCGTGATCGCAGAGAAAAATATTTTATAAGAAGTGCAGAATTGGGTAGCGTTGTATTTGTAATAATACTGAACATGGGATTGGATAGGGAATGAATGTATGTCAAAAGGAGTTGAAGAAAATGACGATAATGAACAAGACCTATGGTCGTCTATGTGAACTATAGCTTAGAGCCTTAATGTGAGAGAGAGAGGTCTTTTATGTATGGGAAGCTCAAAAGGAAGCAAGCGAGTGGATGAGTTGCCTCTGAGTCATTGAGCCACTTGACAGAAAAAGGTAACAATTCCATTCCATGCATACACACGAATGTAGTGTTGTAATTTTCATACGCAATGTGACATAGGAATCCCTCCTCACGGTGCAAACCAATGTTAGAAACAAGTACCTCGGACGATTAAACAGAAAGAAACCCTCACCAAAAGGACAAAGGAAAACAAGTTATGTGCAGATTATAATCGTTGATAAGTTGACTACTGTTCTTGTATACCACTTTTTCTTTACATTTTTTATGCTCTGTTTTTTCTTTTTCATTAAAAGAACGGAAGTATGAAACTTTGTATTACACGGCTTTATACATAAGAACCACAAGAGTCATAGTCCAACTACAATATTATATCAGGTATTCAAATAAAACAAATTCAAATTTGCATCAGATGAAGATAAGAGCAACGAAATTTCTTAAACTAACCACCCTTATCAACACCTACAACTTGCTCTTTCAGAAAATTAATTAAACTATATCTATTCCATTTTGGTTTTGGGATTGTGATTCTTCTGTGTCATTCAACCTCATGTTCAGCTTCTTCAGTTTGTGAATGACATAACGGGGTATGTCAGTTACAATTGTTGTACTTGTGCAAAGTCTTTTCAAGGTTGATTAGGACATAATCACACTTGTCACAAAGCATATGGCCCAACATGCTAGAGTAAACCACCCAAAAGCTGAAAATAGGATGATCGTTAGTAGAATTAAGGCAAAAGTTCCACACAAAAGGCTGATTTTGTTCATCAATTCATAGAGATCTGAATTGTGGGAAGCTTGTTGTATCTTGACAATCGCCAATGTCCTGGCATAAGCGAATAAATCGACAATTAACATCAAAACAATGACGTAGTCTGTGTCAAATGGAGACATCTGCAAGGTTGCACGTTTAACTTGTAGGAGCACCCTTAGCATGGCTAGGAGAAAGAAAATACATTTGTGGAGACCATTATCCTCCTTTGTGCTACTGGAAAGAAAATTAGATTAGTAAGTGGATGAATTTCATTGAATCCCATCCATTGCTAATCACTTTGTAGGAAAATTAGTAACAAATATATGAATTTATATTATAGGAAAATTAATGAAAATGGCTTCAAAACTTTGCATTTTAACCAAAATCATCTAATAACATAAAATATAAACATGTGATCCCAACGCGTGTAAAGTTTCATAAACAGTGTAGTAAGTTTCATAAATAGTGTTGTACTGTTAAGTTTCATAAATAATGTAGTACCATTAAGTTTCATAAATAGTGAATTATTGTTAAGTTTCATAAACAATATAGTAAATTTCATAAACAGTTTAGCACCATTAAGTTTCATATTCTGTATAGTACCGTTAAGTTTATAAACAATGTAGTAAGTTTCATAAACAGTGTAGTAAATTTAATAAACAGTGTAGTAAATTTCATAAACAATGTAGTACTGTTAAGTTTTATAAACAATGTAGTAATATTCATAAACAGTATGTGTGAGGACCTGCGGGTCCCGCGTGTTAGTTTTTTTTTAATTATGTCTTTTTCATTAAAATTTAATTTCTTTTGTCATTTTTATTAAAGTTTAATGGTTTTTCATTAAAATTTAAGTCTTTTTCATTAAATAAAATTATAGCATGGTTATTGGTTAAAATTAACTTAGCCCAAACCCTTTTTCATGAAAGTTTCATTAACACACCCCGATCCAGAATGTCCACTAAGACCCCGAATCGAGTTGTGCTGGCCGACACCTGGAAGGTGACAAAGCTATAAAGTGTAATAGTGTATAAAATGTGAATAATTAAAACCTAAAAGTGCTTAAGTATACGAGTGCGCGATGAGTGGGTCTGGACCCATTTCACGCATGATACAGAGTATAGGTATAGTACAGTAAGGTAAGGTAATGATTATACCATCATAAGAAGAAATTTGTATTGAAAAGTGCCATGAATCCTTGTCGATACGGAACTCTGTTGCTAGAACCTGGAGGGGTGCAAAAATAGAAAATGTGAGTGAGCGAAACAATACTTTTCAAATCAATTTCAATTACTAAAGGCAGTAACCCCTCGCCGTAACACCTGTATAATTTTCGAGAAAATAATAGGCGTGACTATAACTCAAAAACAAAACCAAAATAACAGTCTCACAGCTATGCCGTGTCAAATATCTCAACAAGAATAAGTAACCCAGGTGAAATAAATCAATATGAAATGGTATGTCAGCCGGATCCACCTATTGTGGCATGTATGGTTGAACCAATAGCTCATCAACATGCTAGCCAATAACTCAATAACATGCTAGCTAATAACTCATTAACATGCTAGCTGGAGTCACCTCACGTGACCTGTCCAGCTGAATCAGTAACTCATCAACATGCTAGCCAATAGCTCATCAACATACTAGCCGGAGTCACCTCACGTGACCTGTACGGCTGAATCAATAGCTCATCAACATGCTAGCCAATAGCTCATCAACAAGCTAGCTAATAGCTCAATATCATGCTAGCCAATAGCTCATCAACATGATAGCTAATAACTCACTATCATGCTAGCCAATAGCTCAATAACATGCTAGCGAATAGCTCATCAACATGCTAGCCAATAGCTCAATAACATGTTAGCCAATAGCTCATCAACATGCTAGTTGGAGTCACCTCACGTGACTTGTAAGCTGAATCAATAGCTTATCAATATGCTAGCTCATCAACATGCTAGCCAATAGCTCATCAACATGCTAGCCAATAGCTCAATATCATGCTAGCCAATAGCTCATCAACATGCTAGCCAATAGTTCACTGTCATGCTAGCCAATAGCTCAATAACATGCTAGCCAATAGCTCATCAACATGTTAGCCAATAGCTCAATAACATAGCCAATATCTCATCAACATGCTAGCCGAAGTCACCTCACGTGACCTGTACGGCTAAATCAATAGCTTATCAACATGCTAGCCAATAGCTCAATAAGTATACCTGCACACGAGTCGGAACCACCTAAAGTGGTCTGTATGACACAACTGGGTGTAAATAAATACGCTCAAGTGCTACGATCATGTGAAGCTTATGCGAATAATCGTGGATCACCTATGAGTCGGAACCACCTATCGTGGTCTGTACGACAGGACTGTGCACCTACCTTGGATCCAAGGTGAGCGTAAGGTGTGGGATGTGAACATCATGTGGAGGACTATGCCCTGGCCATGGGCGGGAGCACTAACAACGAGGTGCAGGTTTATGAGCTCTAACTGCATCTAATATAACATGTACGACTTATGGGCAACCAGTACGACAAGGTCGGAGTTGCCTATTATTGCAACCTGTACGACAATGTCGGAGTTGCCTAAAACATAAATGTAGTCATGCCATAACTCCATCATTTCAATTAATTCCATAAACTCACCTAAACTTACCTGTGTGTCCTGCATTCACCTTTGGACTTCAAGGCATTCACAATAATTATGTGTAGATAATATACATATGGATATGCCATGATGCAATCTAATACTCAACCATAACATAGTGTTTCCAAATATATATACAACATGGCGTGAAATGCATAATCTATAACGCCTCACTTCCAAACTATTTATTTTCGGGAATAATTATCGGTGATAAACCCAACTAGACACTAGTTTAATTAACTATCATTACTTACGTTTCCTTACTTTAATTTCTTGAATCTTTGCACATTGATTTATGACCAACATTTAACCACCAAATCATAACGTTAAATCTCACATTTTCCACCAATGTCCCTTACATTGCTCAATTCCCCAAACAAGGCTATTGTCTCAATTATTATATGGCTGCATCTAACGTCTCGCTAGACTGCCTATGTACCCTAAACAGGGATCAAGCCATTCGTAGTTCACACTAGTACTTCAAAGCATTCATAGTAATTATATGTAGGTAATATGCATAAATCAATTTAAAAACGTTTGTGGAATTATCAATATATATATATATATATATATATAATATACACGATAGAAAGGAAAAGACCTACTAACCTGAGGTCCGCGCTACGACTCCCTAGCACGCATATCAAGACATTACGAACCAATGTCGCCTAGAACAATTATCAATTCATGTCTCAGAGTTCTTACCGATAGAATACATAATTTACAAAAAAAACACATCCCTACATAATTTACTCCGGAAGATCTGCATTACTGATTTCCGATCCCTTACTTCCAAAGATTCACATTATGTTCCTAAAACCACGTCCTAATATTTCATTATGATCCAACGGTCGGATCTCCGCCAATTGCCAAAATCAAGTGGCGGTCAACACTTTATTTTATGAACTAACAATTCCAATTCGGGAAGATCCATATGTCGGATTTTCGATTCGTAAGTTCCTATAGTCCAAAAATATTACGTACTATAATGTATTAAAGTTTGGTGACGATCCAACGGTCGGATCGTCGATTCACACTTTTACCAAATAACGTGACGTAGAGAATTTAGGTTCCAACCATCAACCTAAGACATACAATTACCAAGACTGAACTCAAGGCATCTAATTTAGCCTAAGAATAATATCGACAGCACCTTGGCCATGCGCCGCCGCACTCGTCGCCGTGGGTGGCAGTCGGCTGCCCCATCTTACCGGAAAATCCAACTATTTCTAAAAATTACCAAATTTTACAGGAATGAAGATCTCAATGAGTAGAACAATGTTTATACCTGCGGCCAAGGCCAATTTGGCTGGAAAATACCTCAAACTGACCATAAACCGTCGGAAACCCTTGCTTTGGGTGTTCTTGATTCGTCTCCTCCGGTGCTTCGCTGCCCCTACCATTGTTTGGGCTTTGTTCCAGACCTCAAGGGGGTACTAAAGTTGGTGGTAATTGGATGAAATCATTTCAAAATTTGGTAAATCCCGGGCAAGAACCGTCGCACCCATCGATGAGATTTCTCCCAATATCAAGCCCAAATCTCTCGAAATTTAAGGTATAGTAGGAAGAGGGAAGGGCTAGATGGTGTTTGGGAGTGGTGGCTAGGTCCATTTCGTGGAAAATCTGATGGAAAACCATCGGAAATTATGGTGGAAACAGGTCGAGGGTTGCGGGTCGAAAACGGGTCAAAGGGAAGGAGGTCATGGTTGGGTGTCACTCACCTTTCTCCTTTCCCTCCCTAATCTCTCCCTGATAAGTTCCTCACCTCCCTCTCTCCTTTCCGATTGGGCAGTGCCTATCTTTTTTCTCTCCCTCTCCTTTGTTGCCATCAGGCAGCCTCCCCTTATTTTTTTCCTTCCGTCTCCCCTTCCCCATTGGTTCTCCTTTTCCTCTCTTAAAATTGATTGGTTACCACTCCCACATGGTGGGAGTTTGAATTAATTTATAATTAAACTTTAAATAACCAATTTCAAATGTTTGTAACTAGACCGATATAATACTCGCAAACGGCTTTCGTCTATGCGTTCGTACCAACGAGTACTATAAGGACATGCTAAAAGAATAAGTCATACATCTCTCTAACCATTGGTCAACGGAAGTCAAAGTTCTCGCCTCTAGGACATTTTCATAAATTCATTCTTTTAAAATTTATAAAATCGTAGAACTAGGGACGGGCGGGTTGTCACATTCCTTATATTATGCCTATAAACAAGATACAAAACCTAACTAAAAGGTACAAAAAATAATATATCTACAAGAAAGACACATTAATATGTGATACAACTTGATCATAAAAAAGAATATGTCGTATAGATAAATAAATAAAATTAACTTGTGAGACAAGTTGATTATAAAAATTAAAAAAAAAGTTCTATAAATGGGGTCTAGAGCAGCAAGAAGGACAAGAAATAACATAAAAAAAAAAGGAAAAAAAGAGGAATCATCAAAGAGAAAATTAGGAAGAAATTTAATTTTTATAGTGAATATTATCATTAAAGAGATAATTATTGACAATAACAATCTTAAATTTAAGGAATTTGACTAAATTTAAAAAACTGGACTATTTTTAATATTGACTGAAAAAATTGGACTTATATCAAATTTTCAATTTCTTCCATATTAGTTAATGGCATGTGTCATCAACCGTTAAAATATCTGCCCACAACCCAAACTCATTTATTAGCTAATTAAGAACATGAGCTTATCCAAAATCCCGTCTCATATACATATTGTTTCTTCACTATTTTTTATTCCTCATTTCTTTCATATATCTACATATTTCTCCCTTATTTATTGCACAGAAATATTAAAACGAAACAAGAATCACACGGGCACTAATTCAATTCCACAAAAGCCTATTTATTCATATATCTACATATTTCCACTCTCCTGAACCCAAAATTAAAAAATCCCAAAACAAAAAATCCTCATATTTCGGTTGGGAATTGGGACCTGTCTGCCAAATGTTGGGTAATTCCCGAACCGATATATATAATATATATTCTTATAATTATATATATTAAAATAAATTGTAAGCGTTGGATTCCGTTGAGATTAAATATCAACCGTTGGGTAAAAGACCTCACTCTCTCTTATCTCTCAAAGAGTCTGCACTCTCTCTCGAGCATCATTTCTACACTCTCTTCTCTCCTTACAAGGATTGTTTACCCTCCCACTTCTGATGCCCTCCCGTGCCTTTCTGTTTATGTGGTTACGGTTAAACCACGTCAATATTTTATATTACTATTCATTTTTGTCTTATTATTTCTATAAAAAAATAATATAAAATATTGACGTAACTTAACTGTGACCACACAAAACAGGAGGGCACCGGAAGTGGGAGGGGTCATTCTCCCTCTTCTCCTCCTCCGCTCTGTCAACAGATTCAACACCTCTCTAATCTCTCGAATCGTCCCTGCACTCTCTACTCTCCTCCTCCTCCTCCTCCCTCTGCCGACAGACTCAACACGTTGGCCGTCGAGTCATCGACCACCACACTTCTATGAGTCCTCCATATTCCAGATTCAGACTCCTACGGTTTCACCTCCATCTCCTACCACGACCTCCAAATCGAAGCTTCTCTGATCTGAAGGTACCAAAATTCATGAAATTATTGTACCTTGACTTGGATTTTGAAATTGAGGATTAGGGTTTTAAACTTTCAATTTGGGGATTTAGAATTAAAATTAGGACTTCTGTTTTGAAAATCCCCTAATTCCAATTACCGCTTGTTTTCTTTTTCATTTGGTTTCAATTTTTTTGCTTTTGCATTTGGATCGAGGGCTTTCTTCGATCTTTGTATTGTTGACTCTCTGATTTTTTTGGGGCTGTCTGCAAATTTGGAATTTGCTTTCTTATTTGCTATTAGTTAATGTTAGACCGCTATTTCTAGTTTACTAAAATTATTTTGGTAAGTATTTTAAAATTATGTTTCTACATGTTAGAGGGTTAATTTTTAGATTTGCATCCACTGTGCAAATTGCAGAAGCCTTTTTTTTTTGGTACTACACTCAGAGTCCGTTGGCGTGCGTGAATGAGACAGTTTTAGAGAAGAATGGATGCAATAGAAGTAACCAACTATAAGCAAAAGAAAATCTACTGACCTAGCTGGGACCATAACTTCTGTGCCAAGATTATTGGTTTAGAGAGTTTTATCTAATTAGTGTCATCGTTTGGAGTCATGAGTGTAGCAAATTTATGGCTGGTTTATTTGGTAATTTGGTGAGAGTCAATTTGCAAGTTTGTGAGTTAGAGAGCAATTTGGAAGAGACTACTTGGTTTGTATTGGTTATCTACTTGTTTGGCTCAGAATTTGTAATTTATAGAATTTAGGTTGTGAGAGTTAAACACTCTTTTTGCAACCTCTATTTGTTTAATGAAAGATCAAACAATTAATCCGACCAAGTGCATAAAAGACATAATAATATTATCTTACTGTGCAAACTGAAAAAAAAATTAAAATTTCATCGCAAATTTTACAAGTCACTTAAAACCCAAAAAGCATCAAACAATTAATCCTTTCAATTCTCATTTAAACTCCTCGTTCATGCAGATTTATCATGGTTTGAATCTCTAAATTTCTTGTGGTTTGTTGTCCAATTTAATTATCGTACTCAAGCATCCCCGTTCTGATTCTGGGGTTCTTCGTTGCCGTTCAACCTCCTCATCCGCTTCTTCAATTTGTCACGGACATAAAGAACAGCGTCAGTAGACAGAGTTTTTAGGGTTTGGTAGGACTTGGTCACAATTATCACAAAATATACGACCCAACATGCAAGAGTAAACCATCCGAAAGCTGGAACAAGGAGGAGCACCAGTAGAACCAACGCAAGAGTTCCACACAAGAGGCTGATGTTGTTCATCAATTCATATATATTTGTATTGTTGTAAGCTTGGAGAATGTTGGCAATCTCCAATGTCCCCACATAAGTGAGTAAATCAGCAATCAACATCACAACAGTATCGTGGTCTGTGACAAATGGAGACGGCAAATTTCCGGTCGCATACTTCACCTGGAGGAGGACTCCTAGGATGTTGAGGAGATGGAAATATATAATTGTGTGCTGCTGGTAGAGATTTGTGCTGACCACCCTCCACCATAGTGCTGCTGTATTATAAACAACACTGAAAATTAATGAATGGGAAAATGATCTTTGTAACATTACTCTAATGATAACATGAGTTCCTAATTTTCAGTTCTTCCATATTTTGTTAATGACATTGACATGGGTCATCAACCGTTAAGAATATGAGCTTATCAAAGACCCCATTTCATATACATATTGTTTCTTCACTCTTTTTTATTCGTCATTTCTTTCATATGTCTACATATGTCTCCTTTATTTACTGCACACGAATATTAAAAAGAAAAAAATAATCAAACGGGCACTAATTTAGTTCCACAAAATACTATCTAATCAAGTTGAAATGTCAAAACATCCCACAATTAAAGATTTTAGGCTTGTATATGGTCCAATATCCTAGTGAATAAGGTGTTGGGTTTTCCACTCATGCGTACCAGATTTGAAACTCTCTCCTCCCCTAAATTATTGTAACAATTTCGAATTCTTCCCGTTTTCTTAA
Source organism: Pyrus communis (assembly GCF_041283825.1). Lineage (NCBI taxonomy): Eukaryota > Viridiplantae > Streptophyta > Magnoliopsida > Rosales > Rosaceae > Pyrus > Pyrus communis. The sequence goes on from NC_142572.1 coordinate 2,522,273, forward strand.
TAATAATAAAATTTGAAAAAAATTTGATTTTAGGCTTATTTTGCCTTGAATTTACTTGCACTCACTCAAAATTAATAAGTTCAAAACAGAACGAAGAAACTTTTTTTCCAGTTGATTTTGAAAGAACTAAAATGAAAAGGGAAAAAAGAGCTTTCCACAAAACTATCAAGATATTTGGGGACAGAATAACAACGTACATACATAATAACAGTCGTGTGCGAGGCACCAAAGCCTCTCCCGACAGAGAAATGACCGTTGCACCCAGAAACTCCCGCCCGTCCCCTCTCTACTAGATTTTATTAAGAAGAAAAAAGAAAAAGAAATACAAGCGGGGGAACTAGGTCAATACCCCCTAAAAACAACTTTTGAAGCCAAATCCTAACAAGAAGTAGAAAACTGCTTGAGACACGAAAACCCAGTTAAAACCCAACCTAACAAAATCGATAATTGGGGTGAAGAGAAAGATTATGATGATACGCAGCAATAGCACAAGGAGGACAAGAGTCCCACCAATAAACCCCAGGATGGTCCACTCCAAAATTTGCCAAACGGTCAGCCACCTGATTCCCTTCGCAAAAAATATGTGTAACTCTTATGCACATAGAAGAGAGCAACGCTCTACAATTCAACCAACGAACCTCAAACGCCAAGGAACACGATTATGAGAAGTAGAAGTGAAAAGAACAGCCAATGATGAATCACACTCAATCCAAAGGGAACGCCAACCCTTCTCCCAAGCTAAGTTTACCGCATGAATTACAGCATGCAATTCAACTTCAACAGAGTTGGCCACCCCTAAAGAAGTAGCAAAACACCCTACACATGAACCAAAATGATCACAAAAGATATCGCTAGTACCAGCCAATCCTGGTGATCCACGAGCTGCACCATCGGTATTCACTTTGACCCAATGTAGAGAAGGTGGTTTCCATAAAACTTTAATAACACGAGGTGACTTGGCAAGACGACCAGACAAACCAATAGCACGAAGAATACAAAGTTCTTCCAAAGAATTTTTTATGTTTCCCTTGCTCAGCAAATCAATTTCAAGGAGCTGAAAATTAATTGAACGAGCAATAGCAGTAATGGAAGGTCGAATATCGTCAAAACGAAGCTTATTACGTGTTGTCCATAGACAATATAAACAGGCTCCAATTAAACCCCACCATAAAAGTTGAATCTGAGAGCCATAGCCTTTGCGAATAGGATAAGTGAAGAAGGTCATAATATCATCAAAGTTAGAGATCACCCTAAACCAATTTAAACATGAAGACCAAACCTGACATGAGAAAGAACATTCAAAAAACAAATGTCTCAGAGTTTCCACATTTGAGCCACAAAGGGAACACATGGAGGCAAGAGCAAAACCTCTATCCTATAATAAAGAATCTGTAACAATTTTCCCATGCATGAATTTCCATAGAAAAAGAGAATTTCTAGGATGAAAACAAGAATTCCAAACCCAACGGTCCCAAACCACCAAAGGTTGCTTGCTTCATTTAATATCATACGCACGAGAAAGCGTGAGATAACCATCAGAAGAATCAGTCCAAATCAAAGTATCATCAATTTCAGTAGTCTTAGGTAAACAAATAGAACAAATTTGACCCCAAATAAGATGTAAACTATCATGGAGAGAGGCAGGACATATCCAATTCCCATCAATAATAAAATTGGAGACCTGTGTATGCAAAGTTTTACCCAAAGCATTTGGAATGTTTAAAACTTCAATTAAGGATTTATCCAACAAATTGGCATGCCAAAAAGAAACGTTTTTACCTGAACCAATAATCCAACGTGAGTTCTGTTGTAATTCAGAGAAAAGAGGACGAAGACCAGGCCATATAGAATAAGTCTTATACGAGGAGGAGGGCAAACCATGATTATTGAAAAACCGACCGCGAAAAATGAAGAAGCCAAAGTAGAGGTGACCAAGATGTCCCAAAATTTTTTCAGCAGAAAAGCCTGATTCAAAGAAGTGAAATTCCGAATGCCAAGACCACCCTTATTCAGTGGAGCACAACACCTCTTCCATGAAACCGTCGAAAAACCACGAGAGTCCGCACAACCTGTCCAAATAAAATTACGAGCCCAATTTCTGACTTGCACCAAAACAGTAGAAGGCCATCGGTAAACTGAAAAACTATGAGAAAGCATACTAATAACAACCGATTTAATTAGAGCAACACGTCCAGCCATAGACAACGAACGTCCTTGCCATTGAGACATCCGTTGACGCACTCTATCAAATTAATATACTCCACAGGGAGCTAGCAAGAAAAGTAGCACAAGAAATGAAAGAGAAAAATGGAGCTCGAAATGTGGTGGTGCATGGAAGTGAAACCCGTTTATGAAGTACATCGTCAATGGATTGAGATTCTCTTTGAAGCTCACAATCCCGAGCCTACGGATCAAACAATCTAAAACTCTGCAATTTAAATTTTACGGTCCTATTAGCTCATTTTACTGGCTCACCTCACACACAATTTTTCTATCCCACGTTCATGTATCTCTCTCTTTCTTAAATTGACAGTTCAGATTGCTCAGTCTATAGACTCTAAAGTGTGACATCCGGAGATAATTTCATTCCGTAGCCAACCCACATACATTTTGAATAGTTTGACTTTGGTCAAAACCTAACGAGGACAACACATGCGAGTTGTGATCTTGGAGTATCTTCACAGCTAATGTGGAGTGACCCTAGTGTGAAGGAGAAAGAAAATGCATTTGCGGACCTATTACCGCCCTCCTCCTTTGTGCGGTTATATTGTACATAATCTTAGCTTGTTAATATTAATAACTAAATAAGCAAACAAATATTTTGAACTTAAACATTTCTACATTTAGAGGGTTAACATTAATGTTGGCAACCTTTATTTCCCTGTACTACAAGCAAAGAGATACAATTCGTCTGAGGATGTTTTATAGATGAAAGTTTGAGGTTGTCCTAATAGAATTTAAGTAAATGTTACTATTATTCGTTGCTCATGCAAGTAACTTATGATGTTTATTTGTGGTATGTGTTGTTAACTTTTTTATGATGTGGCAGAATGTAAAAAAATAATGAAGATGATTTAACAATCGATATGGTCATAGATGAAAGAAGAGTTTAATCAGTGTTAGTTTTCATGGAAAATTATACAAAATTACCTCAAGTATGAGTCGAACTACAATGTCATACCTGATATTTTAAATATTGCAATGTCATACCTCGTCTTACAAATTCATTGCAAAGTCAGACCTCTGTTAAATTTTTTGTTAAATTTAACTGTTAAATGATGAAGTGACAGACGTGGAACCTACATCCTGACCAACCAAATCAAAAAAATTAATTAATTATTAATAAATATAGAAAAAGGGAAAATGGGTTTGGGGGGGGGGGGGGGGGTGGTTCTGGAACAGAAAGAGGGAAAAATAGTTGAAGGGGTTTTAGAACGACATTGGGAGAAGGGGAGGGTGGGTCCCACAATTTTGTAACAATTTTTTTAGAAAATTGTTATTGGCACTTCAAAATCTCATTCTCCACTTCAAACTTTCTATATTTGGAAAGAAAGATACACTTGTGAAGAGTGTAGAATGAGATTTTTGAAATGCCAATAACATTTCCCTTTTTTTAAATGGTTTTCATATTAATTAATATTTAATTAATTTTTTAAATTTAGTAGGGTGGGGATGTGGGTCTAGCGCGTGTTCCTTCATTATTAACAGTCAAACTTAATAGAAAATTTAATAGGGGCCTGATATTGCACTGAATTTGTAAGACGGTGTTTGACATTGTAATGTTTAAAACATGAGGTATGAAATTGTAGTTCGACTCATAGTTGAGATATGAAATTTATATATTGACATGTTATTATCTTACAAGTTATTTTTTAAGATAGTTTTAACGAAAAGCCCACGGTACTGTTCACTTTAACGAAAAACCACATTTTTACACTAAAAAGTCAATCATGGTACTATTTACTTTACCCTTTATTTTGTCTTTATCGTTAAAACTCAAAGTTTTCAAATATTTTTCATTAGTTTTCCTATTTTTTAATTTATAAGTTTGTATTGTAGGCCGGTAGATTTTCGAAGAACACGACCAATTGAAGATGGAGTATAATCTGGAACTGGAGGATGAGTTTTTCTTAAAGGGTTTGATTGCAAAAATACAAAATAGTGGGATTAGACAATGGAGTGAGCGCTCAGTGGGCTTCTTTTTGTAAAACATAAATTTGCAATTTGGACACCTATGTGAAAGGGATCTTTTCTCAGACGCATTGTTTACTATATTTAATAATAAATAAACAAAAAGATTGAATATAAGAGACTTGTACTATTGGTTTGTCCACCGATACAGAAATGGTGATGTTCCTCACAACATACCTTTACATGGGATGTGGACTTCCATTCAACGACTGCATGCACGGTGGCAATTGTTGCCACCGAAATCAATACAAATTCAAATATGCATCAGATAATGATTAAAGCCGTGAAGCATCTTAAACTAACTATTCTTTCAATTGCCATCGAAATCAATACAAATTCAAATATGCATCAGATAATGATTAAAGCCGTGAAGCATCTTAAACTAACTATTCTTATCAATACCTACAACTTACTCGCTCTTTCAAAAAAATTAAGCTATCCCATTTTAGTTTTGGGATTGGGATTCTTCTGTGTCATTCAATCTCATGTTCAGCTCATTAAGTTTGTGAACGACATAACGGTGCATGTCAGTTGCATTTGTTGTATTTGTACAAAATCTTTTCAAGGTTGGATAGGACTTAACCATAGTTGTCATAAAGCATATGGCCCAGCATGGGATAGCAAACCATCCAAAATCTGGAACAAGGATGAACATTAATAGAATCGAGGCAAAAGTTCCACATAAAAGACTAATTTTGTTCATCAATTCATAGACATCTGAATTGTGGGAAGCTTGCAGTATCTTGACAATGGCCAGTGTCACGGCATAAGCGAATAAATCGACAATTAACGTCAAAACAATAACATAGTCTGTGTTAAATGGAGACATCTTCTCTCCAATCCAATCGAGTATAGGTCCATTGTTGGTGGCTTGCAGTATTTAACATGGACACGTCTTGATCTCTCATTTGCAGTCAATCAAATTTGCCAGTTCATGCATGCTCCTCGAGAACAACACATGCAGGCTACCAAACGAGTTCTTCGATATCTCAAAAGCACTGTCTCATAAGGCATTTGGTTCAAAAAGGGTCCTATCAACCTCACTGCCTTCTCTGATGCTGACTGGGCAGGATGTACATTTGATAGATGCTCCACTGGTGGTAATGGTGTCTTTTTGGGTTCCAATCTTATCAGTTGGAGTGCCAAGAAACAATCTACTGTTGCACGATCATCCACTGAAATTGAATACCGTTCTCTAGCCCACATTGCTGCAGAACTTACATGGATATACAAAATCTTCTATGATATTGGCTTTTCCCTTTCTCAGGTTCCTAATCTCTGGTGTGACAACATTTCAGCTATCTCCCTAGCTTCCTATCCGCTGTTCCATGCCATAACTAAACACATTGAAATCGACTACCATTACATTTGAGAATTAGTATTGGCACATCTCATCAAAATCCAATTTGTTTGTAGTCAAGATCAATTGACTGAAATTCACACAAAATCTCTATCCAACCGGTTCAGCTATCTAAAATCCAAGCTTCCACTTGGTTCAATGGTTGATCCCAAGCTTAGCTTAAGGGGTTGTATTCAGGCAGATGCTAAACTAGTCAAACAAGTCACTCATTAGTTACAACTGTAAACAATTAGTTATGGTAATTGTGTAATTAGTTGTAGGAGCTAAGGGCATTAGTGCAACAAGTCTCTGGCTATATATATCCTCTTGTACTGTTATAATTATTCAATGAATGAAAATCTATTTGTTACAGAGAGAAAGAGAGCTTATGTTTCTTTACTCGTTATGATTTACTATAGTTTATGGATTCATGTTTGGGACTCGGATCTTCTCTAGAATTTTATCACCGTGGACTGTTTGATTTTGGCCCTTCGATTAACATCTTATGATTAGTTTTTTTTTTTTTTTTTTTTGGATAATCCTACAGTTAGTAATTAATTTTGTTTTTTGGGTTAAAGCTTAAAATTGTTTATCCAGAAAATTTATGTTTTAGTTCAATATTATTAAAGAATGATCCATTCTGATCCTTTGAATTCTTAGGTAGGTCTCGCTCGAGCTGTTTTACATTTTTTTTTTTTTTTGGTCAAACGATATGTTTAGTCAGATTAAATGTTAGATTAGTAATTGATGAAATTAAAACCCACTATCATTAAAGAGCTCAATATTTTTTCACAACTATGATAAAAGACCACTTGCTCGAACTGCTTTACTTTAATTTAAGGTTGCATGGATGACTTAGTGTACATAAAAAGATACACCTTTGAGGAAACTTCCTAACTCATTCGTCGAATGCCGAAGCGCGTGGAAACTTTATTATTTATTTGTTTTATATTGTTAATAAAAATTGAATTTTTCATAAACTACTACCAAACCTTAAAAAAATAAAAAATAAAAATAAAAAACTACCAACCTAAAAGTCAAACAACAAAATAAGTTTGAAATTTCAAACTCTTCCGATTCCATTATCGCCTCTCTTGCAAGGATATCTTATCATTGCCTACGACAAAGTCCCCAAGCAAATAATCATTTGGCTTTCTGTGTGGAATTTGCAACTTTCCTTAGAGTAAATATGGATGAATGATTTTTTTTTTTTTTTTTGCTTTGTCAAACAATAGATTTTGTTAGATTAGTCATCCACGGGGTTTGAATTCATATCATCATGTAAGGGCTTGATGAGTCGATATTTTACTATATATTTTACCCTATTCTTAGTATTAATTTATTGGTTATTTTGGTAGAATTTTGATACTTTGTTATATATTTTTAATGTAGGACATTCGACTTCTTCTGGAGCAAAAAGTATTCAAACGGATGAATTTTAGAGTGATTTCAATTGGAGAATGTTCGTGTGCCTTTCAAGATAATTGTATCAAAATTTCAGATTTTTCTACCAGGCCGTTTGACCGTGGCGATGAAATTAAGGCCCAGCGCGCAGTTTTTCCAGATTAATATTTCTAGATGTTTTGGGTATTTTGGAGGTCAAGATGATATATTTTGAGGAAGATTCCTTCTGAGGATTTGTAGGGGACGTCTTCAGCTTTCAAAAGAGACATTTTGGGACCAAATCGGAGTTGATTTGGTTGGTCAAAAGACTAATTTTCTGAGAACTCCGAATTCTAGTTCAAATAGGAAACCTTTTATTTTCTGTTTTATGATTTAATTATGTTTCCTAGTTTTATTCTAAGACCCTTTCAAGGTAGGGTTTTATTTTCTAGTAGTATAAATAAGACTTTTAGCCATTAGAGGGAGGGGAGAACGCACGCACTACTCTAGAGGGTTTTCGAAGTTTATTTTCTAGGTGTTTTTATCCTTTTTCTATTTCAATAAAATTCCTTTTGTTTTATGGTTGTTCGTAACTAATTTTCGTTTGCTAGGGCGATGCCTTGAGCCTTAGCATGAATATGTACTTTTTATTTAATTACTTATGATTATACATGCATGCTTTGAATTATTAATCATTGTGTTTTAAACTGTCTTTATATCTTAATGCTTAGCTACCATTAAGATGTTTAGATAAGTAATCGGATGCAATTCGGTTGGAATGCCACCGGGGAATTGAGTATTGCTTCTTGTGATTGATAGTTCTAATTTCATCTATGGCGAATGCCACATCTTTAGGGGTTGCATGGTTCCTCAAAGGATTTTCACAAAGTATAATGAGTCATGCATGTTTATATTTGATCTGAATGCCACAGACGGATTGCATGTTTGATATACATTCTAGCTTGAATGCCACAAGTAGAATATGCATAAGGAAAACCTAACCTTCAAAGTTGCATGTGTAATTCATAAGTAATTGGTAAATCTACATAGGATTGTTAAGGGGATGGCGAAACCCCAGGGTTTTACAATTTGGTTTTCAAAACGTTTTCCTTTGTTTTCTTTACTTTGCTAATTTCTTTAATCATTTTAATTAAATTCGTTTTTATTATTTTTAAATTCAAAATCAACCTTTTCCAATCTTTGTTTTCAGATAATTAATTAAGATTTGATATTTACATAAATTATTCATTCAATTCCTACAGAAAACGACCTTACTTGAGTCGTTTATACTACAATTACCTTGTTCTCTTGCAAGTATTTTTAATTGTTTTTATCCCTATTTTTGCAGGTGGTAAAATCCCTATCAGGGCTCAACACTTTTCTAGCAATGTGGTAAAATGCCACTTGCTTGGTTATATATAGTTAGAAAGTTAGTTAATATTTTGTAATAATGTGATCATAAATTCTTTTTCAAAACTATGAGAACTCATTGATGGCAATTCCATATATATGTATTAAAATGCTTTATGAATAATGCTATGGATTATGTGTATATTTAGATGAGTTAATTTGCTCTTATATTGTATTTATTTAAAGTTGCCCCTTAATAAAGATGCCACCGGAGATGTAAAAGATCCATTTACACATCTTCGCTATATATATTTGCACTACAGCTAGCCTTATTGACGTTCTGAAAATTTAATTGTGTACTATGGAAGGCAAGGGAGGCCATCCTTGTTCATAATTCCAACCAGTGAGGATGAGGGTCTTTCGATCCACGCAGAGTTGCACATCCTCGCCAAGTTATGTGACGCCACAAAGTCTGCCCCTGAGTTTGCGGATCTTAGGACCCAAGACCAAGTGCAGGCCTGGAAGCTCCGCTCTATATTTACGACTTTACATAAAACAGTATGGGGTTTTGTTTGCCACTAAAATTTGTTAAGTCACACTATAATTCAATCAAAACTCGTCACATGGCTAATGTTAATTATAATCTTTTTTATTTTATAATACTCTCATAATTATTTTTCGTAGTGATTAATATACATCATGAGAATAATCTAACATTTCATTTTTTTTTTCCTCTTCTCCTCTCTCTCGTTTTCTCCTAAATTCTCTCCCGTCTTCTTCCCCATTCTATGTCTTTCTCTTTCTTCATAAGAATATGGAGCAAAACAACTAAGCCATCTTCTCCAACTATCATAAAATGTTAAAAAAAAAAAAAAAAAAAAAAAAATCCAACACATGTTTCATTTTTGACAAAAGTTGTTTGTTCATTTTTTTCATTTTTGAGCAACATTTCATTGCCCAGCACGTCACTTGCATATAGACTCAAATACATTTGTTGATACGTTTTCTAGAGATCCTTTGCTGAGAAAATTTGGGAAGAAAATATTTAATGGCTTTAAGTTTTTTCCCCATTATCCTTATGAAGACGGAAAGACACAGAGTGAGGTCCACATCGATATTTTTATACTAAAAGGAGGGGGAGTTTGGCTCAGCCACACAATGGGCAACCTAATTTGATATCGAATTTGCCATCCACGAGATTCGAACCTAAAACCTCTCACTTCTAAGTGAAGAAGGAATACCACCAGACGGTAATACTAAGTGGCGACTGAAGCATATTGATTTAAAAATAAAAACTACACAAAATCAATTTCCAAAAGAAAAATTTTCTTTTGATTTTTTAATTTGGGTAGTCCATATACGTGATAGAGTGGGCCTCGTGATGTCACGTAGCCATATAACAGAGATACTGACAAAAAAATTGACAAATCTATGATATTACACTGAAAACTTAATTTTTCGTACGAGGTCGTACAATTTTAAGATTTTGCGTGGAGTTGCAATTAAACACAAACTTGAGGCTGCAAACTAAAATTAAACTATTACATTTTGGTTTTGAGATTGAGAATCTTCCGTGCCAATCAATCTCATGTACAGCTCCTTCAGTTTGCGAATGACATAACGGAGTATGTCAGTCGTATTTGTTCTACTTGTACAAAGTCTTTTCAAGGTTGGGTAGGACTTAACTACAGTTGTCACAAAGCATATCGCCCAGCATGCGAGAGCAAACCACCCAAAATTTGGAACTAGGATGATCATTAGTAGAATCAAGGAAAAGGTTCCACACAAGAGGCTGCCTTTGTTCATTAATTCATAGAGATCTGAATTGTGGGAAGCTTGTAGTATCTTGACAATTGCCAATGTTCCGGCGTAAGCGAATAAATCAACAATTAACATCAAAACAATGACGTAGTCTGTGTCAAATGGAGACACGTGAGAGTTTGAACATTTAACTTGTAGGAGCACGCCTAGCATGGCAAGGAGAAAGAAAATGCATTTGTGGAGACCAATATCCTCCCTTGTGATGCTGGAAAGAAAATTAAATTAGTGAGTGGATGAATTTCTCTAGCTAATCACCTTATAAGTACTTTATTAGGAGTAGTAAAACCAAATAATTAAAAAGTAGAGAGAATGAAAGAAAAAGAAAATGTACTAACCCAACTGGGATTTGTGGAGAATTAGTCGATGTTCCGACGGTCATAACTTCTTATGTTAATGCAAATATAATTGTCTAATTTGAGTTCTTTATAACTTTTGGGGAGATTGAGGAGGTGTTGGACGAAGGGGTGAGATCGAGGAAGTGTTGGAGGAAGTATGAAGAAAAAGGCTTGTCCTGTATTACTACTTATAGAGGTGTGATTACCTTATTAAACAAAATGAGTATTCCCATATTTTTGACCACTTGGATAACTCACCTTGATCTCCGAGCTAGCTGTCTCCTCTGGGTCCCCTACTTTTCCACCACCAACGATAAGAGCCGCGATTTTCTTTGTTCAATTCCACACAATTTTGTCTATCTTTTATCTAAAATAATTATTTATTCACTTTAACGGCCGTACCATCTTCTCTAAATACAAAGTAACAGAAAGGCAGTGTCAACTTTTAACTCATGAAGATGAAGAAATCATCATAGAAATATTACGAATCATGGAAATTGTTGCAGTATTTTCTTCATCAATTGTATGATGTGTGAACTTTTCATATGGGCTATGCTTATCATACACATTTTTTTACTTTTCATACACTTCTCGTTAAAAATTACAAATATATGTGAGAAGTAAAAAAGAGTGGATATCACATCTCTTTTCATATTTGCTGACGACCTAGTTATGTCATCTTCTCTAAATGCAAGGTAATTGAAAGGCAGTGTCAACTTTTGACTCATAAAAGTGAACAAATCATGGAAATTGTTGCAGTATTTTCTTCATCAATTGTATGATGTGTGAACTTTTCATATTTGCTTACTGCCTAGTTATGTCATATTCTCTAAATGCAAAGTAACAGAAGGGCAGTGTGAACTTTTAACTCATAAAGGTCAACAAATCATCTTAGAAATATTACGAATCATGGAAGTTGTTGCAGTATTTTCTTCTTCAATTATATGATGTGTGAACTTTTCATATTTGCTTACTGCCTAGTTATGTCATCTTCTCTAAATGCAAAGTAACAGAAGGGCAGTGTCAACTTTTAACTCATAAAGGTCAGCAAATCATCTTAGAAATATTACGAATCATGGAAATTGTTGCAGTATTTTCTTCATCAATTGTATGATTGTGAACTTTTCACATTTGCTTACTGCCTAGTTACGTCATCTTCTCTAAATGCAAAGTAACAGAAAGGCAGTGTCAACTTTTAACTCAATGAAGATGAACAAATCATCGTAGAACAATCGTGTTTGTTCATTGTACATCATTTCAAGTGCACTTTTTAAAAAGTGAAGCAACTGCACTTTTACAAAATCCTTTCAAGTATTGACACGACCGAGTTGCAACTCTCACAAACCTAACTGTTTACAAGACAAGAGCGAACCATCCGAAAGACGGAACCATGATGAACATAATGGATCGGACAAGAGGCTAACATTGTTCATGAGTTCAGCTGAACTTGAGTTGTGAGCTTGGAGTATCTTCACAGCTACTGTGGAGTGACCTAGTGTGGGGGAGAGAGAAAATACATTTGTGGAGTGACTCTAATGAATGATGCTTGATTTTTATTGATGATATATTATTTGTTTAAAATTTTGATCTTCTTAATATTATCCTTTGATTTGTATTGTTAATAAAACTGGATTTTTCATAAAACTATTGCCAACCTAAAAGTTAAACAAATTAAATAAGTTTGAAAGTTCAAACTCCTCCGATACCATTATCCCCTATCTCTTGCAAGGATATCTTATCCTTGCCTACAACAAAGTCCATAAGCAAATAGTTACCCAACGAATTAGGTGATATCCAGACTCTAACATTGCAACTTTCCTTAGAGTAAATACGGATGAATGACACTTGGTTATATACAGGGCCGGCTTTGAGAATTTAGGGGTCCTATGCAAGATTTAGATAGTGGCATCTCATCTTTTTTAATAGTGTATTTTCTTTGTTAGTTTTTTTTTTTCAATTTGTGTTCATAAAATTTAAATACTATGAATTAGAGCACCAAATTATAAGTATTATTTGAGTGAAAAAGAGTGTTTTTTGTCTTGAAAGGTCTTAAGTTCGAAATATGTTGAATGATTTTTTTGTGTAAAACCTATCAACTTTTTAAGTTAATAAATTTGCAAAACTTAAAAATAGCAAAATGATTCCACTAGGAATCAACCCAGGCCATGTACAAGAAGATTAAAGGCCTACACCACTAGAGCTGGTACGGTAATTATTATTATCTTGCACATTTAAATATATAATATGTATCTGGTTACATGTAAAGAAAATTTGGGGGTCCTTCCGAATCAAGGGCCCTGTGCACTCTAGAATAGTACAGTATCGTGATCGAGGCATGAATTGGACAATCTGGGCATATTCGCACATGAGGAGCAAAACGATATTTTGGCATCCTCGGGAACTTCTCACTAGCTTATTGAGACAACGATGAGTTATCTGCATTACAGGCTGCAGACTGTAATATCAATGGCTTAATTGTTGGGTTCACTAAGCAAGTGGGCAAGACGACTCATCTATGGCAACATTTACTAGTTAGTTATGGTTCAGACTCATTCTCAAAGTTTGTGACACGGCGAATGTTTGGTGAGGTCCATTTTCATTTTGGGTTTTGATTTTTTGTACAAATATTTTCTTACTACATTATTTTATTTATACAGGTATTATACTACTATATTATCGAGGAAGGAAGAAGGTATGAGCTTGGAGGCATGGAAGAGGAATAATTGCAATCCGATCACGACAAAATGGCATTCTCTTTTATGCAGCCGCTCTAACTCGATTTCTTCCTTGTGTATGTATTTACATACATATTTTCTACCTAATTTTGAGTATTTTACTTATAGCAAGTCATTTTAAATTTCAAGGACGAAATTTCCTTAAGGGGGGTAGATTGTAACGACCCGTCCCCAAAAATTACAGTTTTAATAATTTTTAAATGTGAATTTATGGAAATGCCCTTCGAGGCAAAGACGTTGATTTTTGTTGACAGTCTTGTCATGTCATGTAAGGTTCATTTTCTTAGTATATCCTCATAGTAGTCATCGCTACGGACATGTGGGTGCAAACGAAACGTAATTTGGAGTTATAATGAAGAAGTTATGGGCGAGTAAAAATAGGGACAAAATGGTAATTTGAATATTTTTTGGAAAGCTTCAGATTTTTGGAGCAAAATTTGGAGAGCCACGTGTGTAGCCCAGATTTAAAGACAAAAAAGATGGGCGGTGGAGATGAAATATAAAGGAGAGAAAAGAGGGAGGAACTGGGCCAATCAGGAAAGGAGAGATGAGAGAGTGACCAATAGGGGAGCGAAGAAAGGAGGGGAAAGGAGGAAGTGGAGGAGCATTAGATCATCCTGATCCGGTTCCTCCCTGTGACCCGAACTACATATGCAACAATTTTCGGCGGGTTTTTTGTCCATTTTTCCGGTGATTCACGGCCTACCACCACTACCAAACACCTACCCAACCTCTCCTCATTCATTTCCACACAAAACCCACCTAGATTGGCCCTGTTTTAAGGAATAACGGAACCCGTGGGTTCCTAAGGTGTCACGACGGAAATCCGCCTATCGTGAAAGCATTGTCAACCATCACCACCATCAAACCACTCACCTTGAAACAAGGACCAAAGCCCAAACAAGTTTGGGGGTGTCGAAGTTCGAATTGAGGCCGAAACAAAGCACACCCAAATCTAGGGTTCTGGCGGGTTTTTGTGAAATTGGAGCTTTTTCCTGCCAAATTGGCCTTAGTCACAGGTATGAAAGTTGCTCCACTCACTGAGATATTCATTTATGTGAAGTTTGAGAATTTTTAGAAATAGTTGAATTTTCCGGCAAGTTGGGATGGCCGACCGCCACCTACGGCGACGTGTGGGCTGGGGGATCCCCTGACCTTCATAGGCTAAATTTGATTCCCTGATTCCATTGGTGAAGTCTGATTGACAAATTTCCGTCGTTCAAATCATATTAGGTAGTTCTGACTCGTGTGCAGGAATTGGTAGATGAGTTATAGACTTAGCCGAACAGGTCATGTTAAGTGATTCCAGCTGACATATCATTTTGCATTGATTTATTTCACCTAACTTACTTATTTCATTGCTGAGATACTTGACATGGCATATACTTGGTTTTCACTACTCTTGAGCATGATTTCTACATACGTATGTATTATTATTTTCTAGAAATTATACGGGTTTTACAGTGAGGAGTTATTACTTTCAGAAAAGAGAAATGTGTTTTCTAAAGCTTTGTTTTTGTGCCCACTCACCCTTCTGTTTTTCGCCCCTTCAGGTTTTAGCTACTGAAAGTTCATATCAACGAGGATTCTTGGCGAATCTCAGTATAGGAGCTACGTCTGAGGGTATGATCCTTACCCACACTACTGTACTTTACTTATGCTCTGACGTCGCGTGTGAAATGAGTTCATTCCCGCTCACAGCACACTCTGGTCTTTAGGCACTTTTAGATTTAAATTCATTCACATTTTCCACATCACCGTACTTTATGGCTTAATTGATTTAATTAAAAACTTAATTCGAAATTAAAATTAATTGTTCAGATTAATTTTAATTCCTTGACCCCAAGTGGCCCAAGGCCCAAGGCCCTTGTCTTGATTAATTAATATTAATTAATATTAATATTATAGTATAATCATCAAGCCTAATCCACACAACCATAAGGCCCAAGCCTTCAATCCATTTCCAAATGGTCCAAGTTCGAAAAAGGAATAAGCCTATATAAAAGCTAGTGAAAAAATACTGTTGACGGACAAGAAGGTCTCAAACTTCTACATCTATAACAATTTTCCCATGCATGAATTTCCATAGAAAAAGAGAATTTCTAGGACGAAAACAAGAATTCCAAACCCAACGGTCCCAAACCACCAAAGGTTGCTTGCTTCGTTTAATATCATACGCACGAGAAAACGTGAGATGACCATCAGAAGAATCGATCCAAATCAAAGTATCATCAATTTCAGTAATCTTAGGTAAACAAATAGAACAAATTTGACCCCAAATAAGATGTAAACTATCATGGAGAGAGGCAGGACATATCCAATTCCCATCAATAATAAAATTGGAGACCCGTGCATGCAAAGTTTTACCCAAAGCATTTGGAATGTTTAAAACTTCAATTAAGGATTTATCCAACAAATTGGCATGCCAAAAAGAAACGTTTTTACCTGAACCAATAATCCAACGTGAGTTCTATTGTAATTCAGAGAAAAGAGGACGAAGACTAGGCCATATTGAAGAAGTCTTATACGAGGAGGAGGGCAAACCATGATTATTGAAAAACCGACCGCGAAAAAATGAAGAAGCCAAAGTAGAGGTGACCAAGATGTCCCAAAAATTTTTCAGCAGAAAAGTCTGATTCAAAGAAGCGAAATTCCAAATGCCAAGACCACCCTCATTCAGTGGAGCACAACACCTCTTCCATGAAACCGTCGAAAAACTACGAGAGTCCGCACAACCTGTCCAGATAAAATTACGAGCCCAATTTCTGACTTGCACCAAAACAGTAGAAGGCCATCGGTAAACTGAAAAACTATGAGAAAGCATACTAATAACAACCGATTTAATTAGAGCAACACGTCCAGCCATAGACAACGAACGTCCTTGCCATTGAGACTCTATCAAATCAATATACTCCACAGGGAGCTAGCAAGAAAAGCAGCACAAGAAATGAAAGAGAAAAATGGAGCTCGAAATGTGGTGGTGCATGGAAGTGAAACCCGTTTATGAAGTACGTAGTTAATGGATTGAGATTCTCTTTGAAGCTCACAATCCGGAGCCTACGGATCAAACAATCTAAAACTCTGCAATTTAAATTTTGCAATCCTATTAGCTCATTTTACTGGCTCACCTCACACACAATTTTTCTATCCCACGCCCATGTATCTCTCTCTTTCTTAAATTGATAGTTCAGATTGCTCAGTCTATAAACTCTAAAGTGTGACATCCGGAGATAATTTCATTCCGTAGCCAACCCACATACATTTTGAATAGTTTGACTTTGGTCAAAACCAAACGAGGACAACACATGCGAGTTGTGATCTTGGAGTATCTTCACAGCTAATGTGGAGTGACCCTAGTGTGAAGGAGAAATAAAATGCATTTGCGGACCTATCACCGCCCTCCTCCTTTGTGCAGTTATATTGTACATAATCTTAGCTTGTTAATATTAATAACTAAATAAAGCAAACAAATATTTTGAACTTAAACATTTCTACATTTAGAGGGTTAACATTAATGTTGGCAACCTTATTTCCCTGTACTACAAGCAAAGAGATACAATTCGTCTGAGGATGTTTTATAGATGAAAGTTTGAGGTTGTCCTAATAGAATTTAAGTAAATGTTACTAGTTGCTCATGCAAGTAACTTATGATGTTTAATTGTGGTATTTATGTGTTGTTAACTTTTTTATGGTGTGGCAGAATGTAAAAAAATAATGAAGATGATTTAACAATCGATATGGTCATAGATGAAAGAAGAGTTTAATCAGTGTTAGTTTTTAGGGAAAATTATACAAAATTACCTCAAGTATGAGTCGAACGACAATGTCATACCTGATGTTTTAAATATTGCAATGTCATACCTCGTCTTACAAATTCATTGCAAAGTCAGACCTACGTTAAATTTTTTGTTAAATTTGACTGTTAAATGATGAAGTGACAGACGCGGAACCTACATCCTGACCAACTAAATCAAAAAAATTAATTAATTATTAATAAATATAGAAAAGGGGAAAAATGGGTGGGGGTGTTTTGGAACAGAAAGAGGGAAAAATAGTTGGAGGGGTTTTAGAACAAAATTGGGAGAAGGGGAGGGTGGGGATGGATGGAGTGGGGAAGGGTGGATCCCACAATTTTGTAACAATTTTTTTAGGAAATTGTTATTGGCACTTCAAAGATCTCATTCTACACTCCAAACTTTTTATATTTGGAAAGAAAAATACACTTGTGAAGAGAGTAAAATGAGATTTTTGAAGTGCCAATAACACTTTCCTTTTTTTAAATGGTTTTCCATATTTATTAATATTTAATTAATTTTTTTAATTTAGTAGGGTGAGGATGTGGGTCCAGCGCGTGTTCCTTCATTATTAACAGTCAAACTTAACACAAAATTTAATAGGGGCCTGACATTGCAATGAATTTGTAAGACAGTGTTTGACATTGTAATGTTTAAAACATGAGGTATGAAATTGTAGTTCGACTCATAGTTGAGATATGAAATTTATATATTGACATGTTATTATCTTACAAGTTATTTTTTAAGGAAGTTTTAACGAAAAGCCCACGGTACTGTTCATTTTAACGAAAAACTACATTTTTACACTAAAAAGTCAATCATGATACTATCACTTTACCGTTTATTTTGTCCTTATCTTTAAAACTCGAAGTTTTTAAACCATTTTCATTAGTTTTCCTATTTTTTTAATTTATAAGTTTGTATTGTAAGCCGGTAGATTTTTGAAGAACACGACCAATTGAAGATGGAGTATAATCTGGAACTGGAGGATGAGTTTTTCTTAAAGGGCTTGATTGCAAAAATACAAAATAGTGGGATTAGACAATGGAGTGAGCGCTCAGTGGGCTTCTTTTTGTAAAACATAAATTTGCAATTTGGACACCTATGCGAAAGGGATCTAATGAAGAGGGAGTTCAGACAACTTCATCTGAGTCTTTTACATTCCTAGCACTGAACACCCAGTATATGCTGACCTGCCTCTATACTCTAACTCAAAGCTTCAACATCCGTACTTTGACACAAAGTAAGTGAGACTAAGTGATATAACCAACATGGTTCACATATCCAAACAATGGATTCATTCATGCATAGCAAAACATTCATAAGCATCACTCATGTCAATCAACATAAACACCATACATTTCAACACATTCATGCATAAGCCAACTGAGCTTCGAAGGGGTGTCAATGTGCATTTTGCCATTCGGCACTTGCTACAATGTGCCTCAGCAACTTGCCCTTATTCTCACCAACTAGGTGATGAAGGAACTCCCTTTGTATCACCAACCAGGTGATGAAGAGCACAACCAGTACTCTAATAAACAATGTTGAGATTCGGCAACTCAACACTCTTCTTACCAATTAGGTGATGAAGAAACTTACCTTCGTATCACCAACCAGGTGGTGGAAGATACAACTAGTACTTTAATAAACATTTTTCCTTTGGCAACTCACCACTCCTCTCACCAAACGGATGATGAAAGAACTTACTTTCTTTTCACCAACTAGAGAAGAACAATACATCTTGCACATGTGGACTCTTAGCATTCATTAGAAATCAAAAATTTTCAAGCCTTACAACTCGGAAAAGGCATATACAAACTCAACAAAGCCTTCCACGCTCTTGCTCAAGAGTGTGGAAGCAAAATCATATTATATGGTTCAACAAACCTTCAACAGCTACAACATGTAGATTGTCTTCTACTCTCTTACTCAAGAGTGTGGAAGCAAAATTGTATTATATGGTTTAACAAAACTCCAACAACTACAAGATGTAGATTGCCTTCCACACTCTTGCTCAAGAGTGGGGAAGCAAAATCTATTTATATGGTTCCTCTGAACTTTCAACTACTATAACATGTAGATTGCCTTCCACACTCTTACTCAACAATGTGGAAGCAAAATCTATATATGTGGTCTCTCCCACATATTCTTGTCCCTAGTTAATAAACAATAATAATAATAATAATAATAATAATAATAATAATAATAATAATAATAATAATAATAATAAATTTGTCAAAAAAAAATCTGCCAAAAAAAGTCCAAAATTAAGTAATTAATAATTATTTCGATAATTATTAATTATGACATGTGAAGAGGGCCAACAAAGCTTTAACACATAAGAGATAACTATAGCATGTGAATTGCCTTCCACACTCTTTCTCAAGAGTGTGGAAGCAAAATCAACTTATGAGGTCCTATAAAGAGCTTACCATGCCCAAGGAAGAGAGCCTCCCACACCCTTAATTTTTAAAGGAAGAGAGCTTTCCACACCCAAGGGTATGAGCTTCCCACACCCTTGAAGGGAAAGATCTTAGCTTCCCACACCCTTGAAGGGGGTGAGCTTCCCACACCCTTGAAGGGAGAGAGCTTCCCACACCCTTGAAGGAAAAAAGCCTTCACACACTTTGAGGGAGGAAACCTCCCGCACCTTGAAAGGAAAAAACTTCAACCGAAAGCTTTAACAAAAAATTCGAAAAGCCTTCCACACTCTTTTTCAAGAGTGTGAAAGCAAAATCTATTTATGTGCTTAAAAAAAGTTTCAACCGAAAGCTTCAACAAAAAATTCAAAAAGCCTTCCACACTCTTCTTCAAGAGTGTGGAAGCAAAATCTATTTATGTGCTTCAAAAAAGCTTCAACCTATAAGCTTCACCTACAAAATTTCAACCTAAAAATCTTACCTACAAAGCTTCAACACTAAAACATGTAAAAGTTTCATACACTCTTGATCAAAATTGTGTGAAGCAAAATCAATTTATGATATCTTATGAATAACTTCAATTATTCAAGCTATGCGCACAAACAAAAAAAACCTAAAACCAAAAATCTACAATAAACCTACACCCATTAAACCATAACCATAAACCTTTACCTATTAAACTATTTTTCAAACACAAACCTTTGCCACAAATTTAAAAAATATATATAAAATATAAAAAAAATCACAAAAGCCAAGATTTTTGGCAATTTGTGCAACAACAATCATATGAACAAAAACTTTAAACATAAATTTTCTTATCCTTTCTCTCCATTCACGAAGTTCCTGTTACATATTATATAATCCTTTGTATACAGCTTCAGTCATAAACAAAAGCACAATTAAACAATCAAATCCCAAGTACTTCGACACCTAAAAATAAATAAATGGAGAAGTGTTGGGCCTCTGAAGCTGCAACCGACGGCACCCACCAGCTTCCTGCAAACTACCCTAGCAAACCAGCTTTCTGTAACAGCCCAGCCGTTTAGGATTTCAAAATCCCTAGAACTTCACTCATCTGATTCTCAAATATCCCTCTGCTCCTTCCCCTACAAAGCAAAGAAAAAAAAACACCTTCCCTGCAGTCCACGGCTAACCTGCCAAATTCCCAAACAATGTTCACGAAACTGCTTTCTATCTGAATGATAAAACCAAGGAGGACTCGTGGGGAGTGAGGACAGTCTGTGGTGTGGCGAACTAGGACCACTTTCTATTTCATTTCTTTGATGCAGATGCCAATTTAACACTCCCTAGTCAGAAATCGAGCTTAGCATCTGTCAATCCCTGCCCATTTTTTTTCCAAAGCAGAAATACAACCGACGGAGCTCCACGAAGTCGAGCTTCTGAAACTATGAACCGAAACCCAGACCTTGAAGCCTACAAATCGAACCTCACAAACCCACTGCTTCAATCTGCAACTTCCAGAAATTAGGGTGGTGAGGAATTGACCTGCTACGTCAGATTGCAGAAGCAGAAACCCACTTCTCTGAACCTTCCCCCACTCCTCAAGCTTCTACAACCCACAAACTCCAACCCATGAAAGCTGCAATTTTCAGCAGCCACAGAGTCCCGGGCTTCACGACCCGCTGCAGAACTCACCGCTACAGCCAGATGCGCAACACTTCTCAAAACCCGGCAGCAGGGCAGCAGCACCAGCCTCGGGCCTGAGTTTGTTTTCTGAAAATGCGGGGAGAGAAGGATGAAGGCACGGGAAAGTTAGGACTTGGGAATTTTCAAAAAAAATAAAATAAAATAAAATAAAAATAAAATTATATATATACACGCACGCTGGGGAGGAGGAGAGTGGGAACTGCGCAGAAGGGTTGGACAAGCTGAGAAAGAAGCACGAGATGAGCTGCTGTGCAATTAGGGCACTGCAAAACATAGTCTTGGGCTGGTCTTAAGCTGGGCCTTGGGCCAGTTTCAAACAAGGGCTGGGCCTCGGGCCTATTTCAGACAAAGGATGGGTCTTCTTTTTCCTCCTTGGGCTTGGCAACTAAACAAAGATAGAAAAAAAGGCTTGGGCCTCCTCTTCTTTGGGCCTAACAACCTTCATAAAAAAATAAAAAATGAAAACATAAGAGAAAGGTGTTTTGGTCTGCCACTTGAAAAAGAAAAGGGTGAAGCTTTGTTATTTTGACAACTTGGCTACTAGCAAGACACCTTATTTGGCCACTCTCCTCGCCTGGAGACTTGAGGGATTCCTACTATATGCTATTATACCTTGGCACTTAGAGGTTTCGTGATTACTAAGTGACTTGGATTTGTCGAGTCCTCAACCAAGAAGCTTTCCTCACTCAGGAACTTAGGGGAGCACTGGTTGTCCCATACCCAATCAATCCCAAAACTACCGAGCACCGGTCAACGTCATACCTTCAAGGATCCATTGAGGGGTTCATGTTAATGCACCCCTGCCGAAGCACAAAAGTTTTCCTCCAACCAAAAGGTCAATCATAGCACGACACATTTTCCTCCAACCAAAAGGTCAATCACAGCACTACACATGTCAACTTCAAAATAAAACTCATAGAGTTCCATATCGACCGCGAACAAAAGCCGGAGACTCTCCTCAACTATAAAAGAAGACCATTCTCCTACAATTAATCCCTAATGTCATTATTGTACTTAAACTAGTAATTAGAACCTACTAATGATGATTATGCTTGAACCTATGTATCTGTGTACACACTTCACTATTAATGAGAACTCCTCTACTCCATGGACGTAGCCAAACTTAAGGTGAACCATATACATATTGTGTTTGCTTCCCTATCTCTATATCTTTACATATTTATCCTCACTAGTGACTGGAGCAACCGAACGAATGTCACAAACTTGACACTTTACATTGTTTCAAAGTCTTTACCGATTTTGTGCTTCAACAAATTTAATAAATATGTAAGTCTTTGAACAAAATTAGTTTGATATGGAATTAAACTCATGAATTTGAATATATTTATAGGTTTTTTTTTGTTAAAAAAAATATTTATATTTATATTTACATTTTCAATTGCTATCAATAAATAGCTTACTTCAATTTCAAGAAATTTTTGTGCGACACTATGGAAGCATGATTATTATACAAGTCCATATATATATCACGCTCATAAGACAAATAACTTGGCGGTGGCGTCGTAAAGATGCAATGGACAATACTGCCCTTTAACCACAAGATATGGAAGATTATCTTAGTCATTGTCAGTGGTCCATATTAGTATTACCAAAAATGCATTTTTATCCCGGTCATTGTCAGTGGTCCATATTAG
Source organism: Pyrus communis (assembly GCF_041283825.1). NCBI lineage: Eukaryota > Viridiplantae > Streptophyta > Magnoliopsida > Rosales > Rosaceae > Pyrus > Pyrus communis. The sequence goes on from NC_142572.1 coordinate 2,544,967, forward strand.
TATTACCAAAAATGCATTTTTGTCCCGGTCATTGTCAGTGGTCCATATAAGTGTTACGGAAAAAGCATTTTTTATCATAATCATCGTCAGTGGTCCATATAAGTGTTACCGTCTATGGATCTACATAGAGATCCAGGTAGTCTCGGGACCCTCCGAAGTTCTGGAGAAAGACTTGAAAAGACTTGAGAGAATCTTTGAGGACTGCCTGATTATCTGGGCAGGTTCTTTTGGTTGGGTTTAGATGCACAGTCGATGGTGAGTGGCTACATCCTACGGAGAAGAAGAGTTCTGGTTTCTCTTTTTCTCTTTTAAGGCTTAACACGTTGCCGTTTTAAAGGCTTGCCTTTAATAAAACGCTGCATTTGTTTTTTTTGTATCTTTTGGGAAAGGGCTGCATAGTTGTTTGTTGTCCTTTTTCACTTCTAAAACCCTACAAACTCGTACCACCCACATGTATTTACTGTTATATATAAAACCAGTGCCCTGATAATTTTATTTTATCCTAAAACCAAAGAAACTCATATTAATCATAAACGTAGCTGTTATTATATAAATTTTATAAATTAAAAAAAAAGTTGTTTGATAACTATTTTGTATTCACTTTTTTTTTAAACTAAATTTGTTTTACTTTCTTCTCTATCATAAGATTAAAATTAAACGATGAGTGACTACGATTTTCTTAGACCCTAGAGTCTAGGGGGCGTTTGTTTGCCCTCACTAAGTTGGACTGGACTGGACTGGACTAGCTATTAGTCCAATACTATGTTTGTTTCATGCTAGGACTAACATTAATGAGACTAAAGGGGACTGACATGGACAAAACCCTTCACTAAGAGGTCTTAGTGAGACCCCCCAATAACCATGTGACTAGCTAAGACTATCTTCTCTTTCTCGTCCTCGTAATGCTCAACGACCACTCTCGACAGACTCCTCGTCATCTCCGGTCACCTAGATCAATCATTAACTTTCCGACTCTCTTTCAGATCCATTTCACAACCAACTTTCATACAAAACATACCAAATTGAAGCTGGGAGTGACAAGATTACGATTTTACCTGAATCGAGGCCAAAATGTGGTCGAATGTGGCTGGAAAATGGCTTGGAAGTCTCGGCCTGTTTGGGCTTCTTCAAATCCATGACAGATTCGAGCATTCAAAGCTAAGATCTTGGTCCAAGGATGGTGATGAATTTTTTGGCGGTGCTAACTTCATCCAATTTAACGAGGAAATGGTAGGAAAAAATGAAGAAAAAGATAAGATCATAATAAAATATTAATAATTTATATATTAAATAATATAATATTATAATTTGTTATTATCCAGCTTCTTAGTCCAATACTGCACCAAACGCTTCACTAAGTTAGTCTAGTCTAAGCCAGTCCAGCTTAGTCCTTGAAGTTAATCCAGTCCGAGATAGTCCGGCGCAACAAACGCCCGAGAACAAGACTCATCTTGTTTGTATCAACATTTATAATTGAAAGTTATGGTTTAATGTTTCAATGCAATTTCCGTCTAAATTTTTTCTTGAACATTTACCTTAGGACCACCCGGGTTTAGATTTCTGAATCCGCCACTGCATCTATGGATATAAGTTTTTTTTGTTTTGTTTTGTAATGTGTAGAATGTAGATATATATATATATACACACACACACGCACACCATGAATCTAGCAATTTGCTCCTGCGCGTTTGATAAGTTTTTTTGTTTTGTTTTTTATTTTTTTTATTTTGTACATATCATTAAATAAAATTAGTAGATAATTTTTTGTTAAAATTTAAAATTTTAAAGTTTTTTTATTAGTTTTTATTTTATTTTATTTGAGGAAGACGATTCCAACTTACTAATCATTTTAGAAAAATTATGTTACTTTTAGTTTTCTTCCAGGTTCTAAGCTTTGCCGTTTGGTACTTTTTCATCATATTTCTGCGCGGGGTGGGAGCCACCGGTCACATGCGACTGACACCGGCCACAGTAGTGCAATATTGTGAGAAAATTACCGACACAGAGGCTTGAAAAGTTGCTTTTTCTGGTCGAAGAGAGGAATAAGATCGCAATTGTACAAACGCACAAAAACAAATGAGTTCCCAGATTTTTATTTGCAGACTTTCCCTCCTTGGTACGCAACATTTTGAGCCTCTGATTTACCAAAACAAAGTGTACTTATATTTCTGTATAACAGGATTTCTATTCAATTGAGAATTCAATTTTTAAACAGTAGTTTTGATAATAATAATATAGCTAGCATTGCAATGTCGAGTCACGTAGACTAGTAGAGTTGATCTTCGGGTTGAGGAACTACTAGATATTATTGATGAAATTGTTTAAGCCACTGAGATTAACTTAGTGGTAAAGATGATAGGAATAGGTTAAGTCTAAGATTTGAAGCCCTCGTATGTACGTAACAAAAAAACCAACTATTGTTTTGTGGAGATGTAAATCAACTATGGTTTGATGACTCAGACTTGAATTTCATTTTGTTTATGTTATATGCTTTTTTTGTTGTATGTATTGTGGTCTTACTATTGTTGGTATAATTGAGTTCATTAATCCTTTTGCTGTACTATAATTTTAGGAGAAGAAACATGGTCAAAAGTCTGATTCGGTTGAGATTTTTTGTATGTTGCATCCGAGCAAATGTCGGTATATAAGTTTTAAATTTAATTATTTTAGTAGGAATGATGTATATATTCTTTTGTTTTTTCTTAGTTTTACTCGAGAAATTAGTATTTCTAATTTGAATGAGCTTAAATATTTACAAATGAACATGTGCAAAAAAATATGTTTGTATATTTGTATGTTCGTTGCATGCGCCTACATGTTGTATGTTTTACGTTCGTTGCATGCGCCTACAAAATAATGAACATGCTTACCGCCAAAAAAAAAAAAACTGCAGTTTACACCCTTGTTATTTTAACTAAGTATTCCCTATTTTTTTAGAATGTTAACTTAGGATGGTAGCTAACAGTAGGATTCTTAATGATTAGTTGCTGTTAGATTGGGCAGGTTTTTATTATTTTCACTCAAGAAATCAGTGTTCTTATCCTAGTGCAGTTGTTGTTGAGGTTGTAGCTGTGATCGAGGCAATATAGGTTGCGTGGGATAAGAAATGGCATCACATTTGGTTAGAGACAGATTCTATGCATGTCATCAACCTTCTATCAGGTTGCTCCATGGATGTCCCATGGTTTGTCAAAATTTCTTGGGCAAATTATTTATGCATGTCATTAACCTTCTAACTGCTTTTGGTGGATAAAATTCGCTTTGGCTAATAGGAATAACTAACAAGGAAGAATAAAATTAGGAGAGGTTCCTCAGAGGAACATAAATATTCAATTGAAAGTGGCTACACCAAAAGAAACGGCAAAAGAAAATGGCCAAGGAAGACTATGTATAAAGTTTATTTCCTAGGTCAACGGCTTGGTTTAGCATATTCATTCATTTTCACAATTAATATATATTAAATCATTAATAATACATATATTGGTTCGGTTTTCACATCATCAAAATCGAAACCGAACCAATCAGTTTTGGTTTGGTCTTTCCCCTAGGTAATAGGATTGAAGTCTTACAACATATATTGAAAAATCATCCTTAAGCCCGATTATTGAAGTCTTACAACGTATTTTTTTTAGAGAATCTCCTAATTGTTCCCGAGCAACTAGATAGAGATTCTTTAACCATAAAGAATTTAGTTCAGATTTCAGATACCTATTCAGAAGTTTTTGCAACCTAGGACACCAACTCTATAATTCTAAAATGATTCATACATACATACATACATACATACATACATACATACATATAAATGAAAACGTAAAAGATTTTCTGTTTTTATTGAATAATCATAAGAGAAGCACCTTTAATCGATTGCTAGATTGCTAATGATAATATAGTATGATAAAATGGGGAACTTTCTTTGGGCTGAGCTGCGAGCCGACATTGTGATCGTATCCGGTCATGTGTTACTGTTTTTAGAATATTTCCTTCTTTTTTTTTTTTTTTTTTTTTTAACTTTTGACAATAAGCAATATAGTGGTATGCATTGAACTTCATAAACAATTACTGAGGTTGCTAATTGAGTACACAAGCTCTAGTGACCAAGAATTGATCTAGAGTATTTTGTGCAATTAAGCAAATTACAGTAAACTCTTATTTGGCTACCACAAGCACTGCCCTACTACAAACATCACAAGTACAAATCTGTCACAAAAACACGATAAATGCAACAGACCTACACATGCAACCACATAGGTCATCGCACAAGTGCGAGAGCATAGAAAGTCATCACAATGGAGCATGACCACAAAAAGTCATCGTTGAAAGACGAGACCACATACTCATAGTTTAAAGCAAAGACAACATCCATCCACCGCAACCACACACCAAGGTGAGGCAATAAAATCAACTAAACACTACTCCGAGAAAGGAACCGCCGATTAATTCATCACAACAAACATGATACGAACCAAGACTACACATTCACTGCACAAGTAAGCTCAGCTGCGTCCATGAGTAAATCAAGTCGCGCAAGGGTGGAGTCACCTGATGTGATTGCACAAGACCCACCCTAACAGCAAATCAAGCTCCAAATCAAGGAAAAGACCTTGAAACAACCAAGACTTAGATATGGGTAAAGTCACAAAACTATTGACGAGCTACTTACAAAATGGTGGGAATAACCTATTGTGGGAAGATAAGAGGTGTTATAAAAGCTAATAGAGGGTCGGGGAGATGTGAGGGAAGGGGGGACGTGGAGGAAGGGGCAGCACATGGAATGGGGAGTGAGTGAAGGAAGAAAAAAAACATAGGTGGAGGGCTTGATAGAGGGTTAGGAGGGGAGAGAGAGGCTAGAATGAGGGTGAGGAATGACTGCCAACAACCCTAAACCGAAGCAAGAGGTTGGCGGTAGAAATTGTAAGAAAACCTAAGATTTGGTTGTGGGAAAAAGTTTTAGACAATCCACCTTTGTAGGTTTGAATTTGGTTGGGGAAGATGACAATATTTATAATATTTCCTTTAGTTTTAAATGAATTGTATGGCTAATACATATGAATTGTCAATGTATGGCTAAATACATATGAATAAGCATGCCTAATACATATGAATTGTCAACTTGTAATGTATATGTATTAGCCAAGCATATTCAAAGGCAGCATGTCATCTTAATGTATCAAAAGTTTTTAGATTTTATATGACTTGCCACATCAAATGTTACAAGTTCAACTCATGATATTGTTTGGGCCCAAAATAGTATTTTGGGCCGAGCTTAGAGTTGTTCTCGGTCTAGTAACATTCATCTAAAATCTTGTCATGGGCCGTCCAGTCAAGGTTGACCGAATCCTATTGCGACAACTCTTTGAAGTTAAAGGTGCTTAGAATTGGGAGGTGAATCTGGTTCGTTATGGAGCTTGGTTCAAAGTCGTACAAGGGTTAGGATGGGCCGAAACCTAATTAGATTGGGTTAAGGAGTTCTAATCCGAGTACATTTCTAGTTCGGCTATGAGGAAGGTTCGCTGCTATAAATAGAGAAGGAAGTGCATCATTCAAAGGCCCTCTCCAATTCAACACACAAATTGCCCTACGCAAACATAACCATGTAATCTGTACGCGAGTTATGACCCTACCTTCGTTGTTGGAACTAGATGATCCTATATATATCTGCGCAATCGAGACATTACCAGACGACTGGAGAAGATTAATTATGCAATATCTCGATAATCCTAATGGTAAACACGACCGCACGATAAGGGTACATGCCACAAATTACATAATATACTAGAATGAACTATACCAAAAAGGTAAAGACAACTTGTTGTTATCGTACCTTAGCCCAGAAGAGGCCGCCCAAGCATTATAGAGGTACATGAAGGAATATGCGGAGCTCATCAATCCAGACGCAAAACACGTTGGTTGCTCAGCTGGCACGGTTATTTTTGGCCGAGTATTTTAAAAGATTGCATTGAATATGCGCGAGGTTGTGTACAATGTCAAATCCATGGGCATATACAAAAGGTCCCTGCAGAATGACTTCACTCGGTTACCAAACCAAGGTCGTTTCCATGGATGTAATCGGCAAATTTACGTCATCTTCCGGATCAGCAAAGCATGTATGGATACTCATAACGACCGACTACTTCACCAAGTGGGTCAAAACGAAATCATACGCCGAGTTAACATCTAAAGAAGTCTACATTTTTGTGAAGGAAAACATCGTGACGGGATTCGACATACCAGAAACAATTATAACAGACAACGGCACGATTTTTACAGCCGACAGGTTTAAAGAATACATAACAAGTTTGAAAATTCGGCTCGATTAGTCCACGCTGTATTACCCACAGGCAAACGGACAGGCTAAAGCAAGTAATAAAGTTTTAATCGGTATCCTTGAGAAAATAATAAAAGAAAAGCCTGGTATGTGACATTTGAAGATAAATGAGGCATTATGGGCATATCGAACTTCACTCCGGTTAGCAACAGGGACGACCCCATACGCGTTAACGTACAGACATGACGTAATGTTACCAGTTGAGCTAAGCATAAACTCGTTACGAGTCATTAAACAAAGCAGTTTGTTCAGTGCTAAGTATAGTCAAGCCATGAGGCAAGAACTGAAGGATTTGGAGGAAGCTCGACTCGATGCCTATAACTTACTAGTGGAGTAGAAAAAGATTGTCGAACGAGCTTATAATTGATGAGTTAGGCAAAAGATGTTAGGCGATGGTGAATTAACTGTGTTACTATTAGGGATTAAGGATTCTAGATTCGAGAAATGGTCACCGAATTGGGAGGGACCATTCATCGTCCACAAAGTTCTCGGCAATAAGGCATACCACCTCAAGGAAATAACTGGTTTAATTCATAAATTGCCAATCAACAGGAAATTCTTAAAAAAATATTATCAGGTCACTTGGGAGATGCAAGAATAAAGGATTTGTTTCATTAATATCCAAAGGGAGTACACAAAATTACAAAAGAAATCAAGCAGCCTACAAGTCGACACAAAATATATATCCTAAGGAGTCGAAGGAAGAAAAGCTTCAAGAGTAGCTTTCAGTTCTAGCCATTTCACCTTGCCCATCGTAACCTCGGCCTATCTTGTCCTTTTGTCAAGCTTTAGCTGCTGTATCCATTTCGCGCCAACCCGCATACTCTACCAGTCGAGGTTTGTTCGAGTCAAAATCTTTTTCAAGCTCAGAAGCAACGACCGACCTCTAACGATGAAGTTTGGTGATTTGACGGTCAAGGACGACCAATCTTTCCTTCTTTGCCTTTATCACCTCGAGCTCTGGTTGGATAGTTTGTTAGTGACCATTGTAGCCTTAAGGTCGTCATCTGCCTGAAGAATCTTCTCGAAAACAATGAAATATTGTTGAGTTCTTTCCAAGACAGTTGACAGATGAACAACACACTCGTTGCTCAGTAGGTCGTCGGATGCAAGGTCGTTTAAGCACTCTCCCACAAAGTCGAGGCATTTCCGTTTGAGGATTTGCGAAAACGAGAGAGACAGAAGTTTCTGCATCTTGGCAAGGGTGTTAGACTCGGCCGCAGTTATAGAAGGTTCGGTCGCAGTTGCAGAAGACCCTATCATCCCCGAAGTGCTTGAGATAAAGACGTCAAGTTCGCCTTCCCATTAAGGTTGCCCAGAAAATAGTTGTTAGAGAAAAGAGAACTCAAAATGATGGCAGAGAAAGTTATGTTAGACCTACTGAGAAGAGGCTTTGGCCATGTCTGTTGGTTCGTTGGTCAAGCCTAGAGAGCTTAATGGCGGAGCCCAGTGTTTATGACAACTTTTCAATTTATGTGGCCAATAAAGGTTATATACGTTTGCTGGCACCGAGGTGGCCAGGAAATATAAATAACGCCCTTCGGCACATAGAATTTTTGGTGAAAATAGCGATTGGGTACCTGGCATTTAATGTTTTTCTTGGTTTAGAGTTCTAAGGCAGAAAATTACTCAAAGAAAAGGATAATGAGTCTTACAAAAGTTGAAGTGACCTCTTGATGAGGGATGCCAAGGTTCTGGTCTTAGGGATGAACTGACATCTCTATCGTCGCTTTTAGCTCAACAAGAGGGGCCACTTCATGTCCCAAACCTACTTCGGCCACATGGAGGTCGACCTGTCCACCTGCCTCGGCCGCCGGTTGGACATCACCTAAGGGGAATATGACGCATTTTCCTTTGCCCAGAGGCGACAAACTTGTAGCTAGTGGTTTGACCCGTCGAGGACGCCTCACCAGCAAGGGCACTTTACTCTCGCCCTCCTGGTTATAAAAAGATCATTTGTTAGTCAAGAGATCCAGTCTAAAATGAAAGGAAAACATTATTAAAGGGAATTGTCATACCTCTTTCTCCAAGATGATCACTGGATTCTTCTTTGGATTAACGGAGGGGTTTCTTTCGACCGTGGTTACTGCCTCCAAAGTAGTAGCTGCTGGGCCGACATCAGCAAGAGCAACGACCTGCTCTGGAGGCACAAATTCCTTGACTAAAGGGGTGACAACCGGTTCAACTTCAACACCGACTTGCGTGATGGGTCAAACCACGGTCGCCTAGCCCATGGTTGAGATCTAGAGGTTTTGCGGCACTTCTGCCGAGACCTGGTTAACGGGAGAAGGGAGTGGGACACTAGGAATGATTGCTCCTATGGTCTGAATTGAAATGACATGTATCTTTCGCTCTCCCTTCTTTGCCTTCTTCTTGATACGTTTGTGGGGTTCGGCAACATTACCAGTCATCTCGGCCTCCGGGTGAGGTCGTTTGCTCGGTACAGTCGGAACAACATGTGTAGCCTTCTTTGGATGAGCGAGCTTCTTTTTGGCCCCGACCATCGTAACCACGTCGACCTGCTTTATCGCCTGACCACTTGATTTCAGCTAAACTTTAGTTAGAATGAAGTTTGGATAGGCGAGCAGAGAAATAACATAGAAATAAAAAAAATGTATACCTTGAGCCGTTTCTTTGGATTTTGGAGCGAAAGTCTTCTGTGGCCGATCGCCAAAAAGCTTCTTTGAAGTTTCCTCAGCTGAAACACTGAATAAATCATTGATGTAAGCATCCCACTAATCGACGAAGGTACTGGTACAATGGGTTTCTGGAATGTTCGGTCGAAGATAGAATTTTGTACATCGCTCTTGAACCTCATTCTTGGTTTCGTTGCAGCTCATCTCCGAAGAGCCGAAGAGGCGTTCTCGGCTTTAGATAGAGCCAGAAGTGAGGAGTGATACATAATAGCCCTGGAGAAAGCCTAGTTGATGAGCTAGGAAGTTGGGATGGTAAAACCAGCTAACTCACTGAGCTTCACAACCAAAATAAAGGTTGCGAGCTAGGGTGAACGAACCCTAGGAATGTTGGAGGTCGGCTTCTTCTGTTTCCTCACATGCCGATGTTGGGAGTGTGATGGAAGTCAAGTATTTCTGGTGGCGGCAGACCAAAAATTCATTGTCTGATAGATCTTTGAAAGCGAAGAAATACTTGAAGATCTCTTCGGCCGAATGAGCAGGAAAGGGGCGTAAGGCCAATTAGAGACCCATTGTTTCAGAAGAGTTGAAGCTTGGGATTTTTGGCCTCAGCATGGGAAAGTATACTTGTAACCAGACTTAGAAAACCCAGAGTGGGTCGTTCTGGTATGGGTCAATTTTCCCAACAGAAGCTTCGGCCAAACACCAGTTGAGGTTGGCAATGATGGCTGGGCTAAGGGCCAGAACATGGCCACTGGCATATTCTCTGCTAAGCACTTGTTTAACTTGGTACAAAAGACGAACTTATTGTACCAATAAAACAAGAAGGCCTCATGCTCTCCTTTCTTGAGAGCTTCCCCTTCCAAGCTAACGAAGTGGTTGATCAAAGTGTTGTAGTAAAGAAATTTTTATGCAGTTTTTGCATGTCTTCTTTCGACGGCCCTTAATTTTTCTTCATTAAAACTTCGACGGCACGCTCGTCGAATGCTGCCTTCAGGTCCAGGTCAAATTTGTATCGAGAAAGAGAGGCATCGACTAGGAGACCAGAGGGAGAAGTGCCAATTATGGTTGTGATATCCAACACGATTGGACTGATAGGCCGAGAGGAAAAACTATAATATTAGTGGCCGAACACAAGAAACTCAAGGCGGCTATTAGGAGCTATCGGTTTATACTGATCTCGAAGGTCGAGAGCTTGATAGCGTCGAAAATGCCGAAAGTCTTCCACTCGCCACCAAAATGTGGTTCCATTCGAGTGACTTAATCAGCCCAGGCCGTGATAGAGGCAGTTGGGGAAGAAGATCAACAATTTAGTTTTAAAGGATCAAGGGTAAATTCGACTGGAGAATTATGCAATCATAACAGATATTTGAAAATCCAGGTGAAGAGGTCGAAAAACATGCGAATTGAGGATGCACGATTACGTGTGACGGCGAAAGTTATGACGATGAGACGTTTCGGTGTATGCACGCCTCGAACGTGGAGGTACGTATTATTGAAGGTGGATAGTCATGATGAGAAATTGCCACATGTCAAGTTTGGCAGCGTTTTCAGAGAACTGACAGGGTTAAGAGATCATGCTCAATAAATGCATTTGGGTGGTTGGAATGTTCGAGATTTGCAATATTCTTTAGATTTTTACAAGGAATATAATAAGGGTTTAGTCTTTGACAATAAATCGCTTCTTTAAGGTCAAGGTTCGGCCAGGAATGGTAGGTCGAAGCCCTCAGAAGCGAGGGGGCAATGTTTGGGCCTAAAATAGTATTTTGGGCCGAGCTTAGAGTCGTTCTCCGCCCAGTAATATTCATTTAGGATCTTGTCATGGGTTGTCCAGTCAATGTCGACTGAATCCTATTGCGAGAATGATTGGTTCAGATAACGGTGAGGTAGTTGAACCCTAGTGCAACTAGGAGTCTTAAAGTTGAAGGTGCTTAGAATTAGGAGGTGAATTTGCTTCATTATGGAGCTTAGTTCAAAGTCCTATGGGGGTTAGGATTGGCCGAAACCTAATCAGATTGGGTTAAGGAGTTCTAATCCGAGTACATTTCTAGTTCGGCTATGAGGAAGGTTCATTGCTATAAATAGAAAAGGAAGTGCATCATTCAAAGGCCCTCTCCAATTCAACACACAAATTGCCTTACACAAAGCTTCTCAACAACCTTGAGATTTTTTCCTCTTCCATTTCTTCTCGCCAACACATCTTCAATTTGGATAAACAACACTATGAAGGCAACCTGTGACATCTTTAGTTTGGATAGACAGCATTAGAGCCGTAGAATCAGTTGACCGAGGAGCACTTTCAGTTTGGATAGACAGCACTGCTTCGAGATCGATTGAGTATTTATCCAAGTCTCTGTCAATAAAGATTTCCGAGTCCTTGTTGGTAGAGGTCATCTTATCAGTCTTCTCGGCGAATTGAGGTGTTACAAGGTTACTTGGCTCGGCACATTGAAAGCTAAGTTTTGTTTTATGATTGGATATTCGCAAGTAAGTTTCAGAGTTCGGCATTACGACGGTCGAACGACATTTACAATCAAGACATTCATTTCTTTTGAGTATTTGTGTCCATATAGTCTAGTACCAATTCGATGTACTTATACTCTCACAAATATAATTACCGTGATCGAACCCATCGCCGACGATTTGTGAACTTCGTAGAACTAGCAGCCTTGTCTTCAGGCTTTAGAATCCAAAGACCAGGACGTGTTCCTTCCTCAGCTGCAGTTGCAAGATCAAGAAGTCAGCAGCGCGCTTAATGCCATATCGACATATTTTACTCCCCAGTTGAATTCGACCGACGAGTTGGCACGCCCTGCACACAATCGAATGACGTAATTAGCTAATTAATTACTTAGCCTGCGCGCCACATAGGCTTGGTAATTTTTAGGATCAACAGATATACATATTATAACATAAATGTATGGACTAATAATATCTTTTGGTGGCAAGGAATATGACCAATTGTGGTCGTGAAGCTTAAAGCACTACAGAAGATGGCATGACGATGAATGAGAGCGGAAAAAAAAGGCGGTACTTTTGAGATACACTTACAACAAAATGACAGCAACAAACGCACTTGTGCAGCGAACAACGTCAGAAAACTTGGAAGCAGGGACGGAGCCAGAAATTTCTTCTAGTGGGGCAATCGACAACAACTAAGAAAATCTTATTATAGTATGGTTATATGCAATATGATATTAAGAATGGTTTCAAATGATGATATATCATAATTCTAATGTTACAAAAATTTCAATATAGTAGTGGAAAGTGGCAAAGTGATGAGAAAATATATAAATACACGATAGGCGGGAGATGGTTTTTTCAGTTTGAATGACAGAACAAGAGCACAATTGCTCATATAATATTTGATATGGAGTATAAGTAGAATGAATGTATGTTGGATATTAGATACATATATTTTCTTCAAAGATAACCCGTGTATATTATATAATTGTAGTCTGCAACTAAACAAACGAATTATTTGAGTGGGGACATCTACCCTCAATGAGCCTTGGCTCCGTCCATGCTTGAAAGGAACAAGGAATATTTTGCAACTAAGAGTCAATTAAAACATGTTAAGTGGATGGTACAGGGGTTTTCCCTTCAATTGAGCTTTTTGGTGTTTTTTTTTTTTTTTTTTTTTCGTTACATGGTTTCCAATTTAATAAAAAGGAAACGAAACAATTATCAAAAAACACATGCCTTGTACTATAAGGACACAGAGCTTGATGAGATAAGAGTCTTATTTACACATGCATTTACGTAATATAATCACCATGTAACAGTTAGATTTGAATAGGTACGATATTCTTTCTTTTTTATTTGAGCAAGTGTTATGCATGGGATAAAAAAGGGAAAGCACATGATTTGACAAGTTGTACTCTGTATTGCCGCTTAAGTGTCTGATTCATGACTTGAATAACAAATTGTCAACAGTTATAAAAACCATGTGGGTGTGGCAATTGATTTTTTTATATTATTTTTTATTTAAATAATTAATTTATATTCTTATTAAAAAATGAATAAAAAATATGAAACAATCCACCATAAAAAGTGAAAAAAAATTAAAAAATTAATCCTCTCTTCCCACCCACTCTTATTCCTAAAATATCCCTGTTTTAAAAACATAGCAGCCTCTCCACCTCCACGGCTCCACCCAGCAACTACCACCTGATTCACAAGTAGCACCGGGCAGGAATCCTCTTCCCCAGCCTTCCATTTACCTTAAAAGAGACATTGTAATCTTATGAAGAAAAACGAGTGAGTTAGTTATCTAAGTTTGTAATTTTGTACTAAATACAAATGGGCTTATTGAATGCTCCATCACAATGCTGCAGATGCAAACACAATTTCAAGACACATTTTTACTCCGACTTCGACAGGAAGAATCAAGTCGAAAACCTTACATCACATGCTTTTTCAATTTTCCCCAAATTCATTTTTTTGGACAAAAATTCTCTCCAACGCCTATGCCCATCTCTCTCTCCTTCGCAGCAATATTTAAACGATACTCTTTTTTATTTCTATCTCAAAACAGATTACTCTCTGTTCAACAGAAAAGGTAGTATAAAAAGCTGGCCACGTAGTACAAAGGCGTAGCTTATTAATTAAAGTTTACGTGGTAGACATGAGTTAATTAACTAACTAATTAAGGCATTCCGTTCTGGTTCTGGGGTTCTTCGGCGCCCTGCAATCTCATCATCAGCTCCTCCATTTTGCCACGGACATAACAAACAGCTGCACTACACAGTCTTCTTCGAGTTCGGTAGGACTTGGTCACAATTATCACAAAATATGCGGCCCAACATGCAAGAGTAAACCACCCGAAAGCTGGAACGAGGAGGCGCACCAGTAGAATCGACGCAAGAGTTCCACACAAGAGGCTGATGTTGTTCATCAATTCATACATATTTGTACTGTTGGAAGCTTGGAGAATCTTGACAGTCGCCAGTGCCGCCGTGTAAGCGAATAAATCAACAATCAACATCACAACAGTGTTGTGGTTTGTGACAAATGGAGACGGCAAATTTCCAGTCGCGCACTTCACCTGGAGCAGGACTCCTAGCATGGTGAGGAGAAAGAATATATATTTGTGTACTGACGGTAGAGATTTGTACTGACCACCCTCCTCCCTAGTGCCTCTGTATTATAAACAACAGAAAGGATATGACAATAAGTGACAGTGTACTATTAATGAATAGAAAAATGGTCTCTTTAGGAGAAATTTTGTGTTGTGTTCAGAACACACTGGTATATTACAGTCATAATAAGTGGAGGAAGCATTATTTTTTAAGTTATTTATTTTTTAACACAACTAACTCACTACTTATATAATGAAACGGTATAAACTGGAAGACCCATAACCACCTCCCATCTCCCTCCCGATGATTCCCAGCCCCGTCCTTTGCCTCCATAGCTTCACCCGTACGATGGGGAGGAACAAAACTAGAAACAAGAGCAATATTGAACAGACTCTAGATCTTCAAGCTCAGTGATTCAAAAATAATCTCGCCGGACCCAACCCGGATCCGCCGCCTAAAACGCGTCGAAATATAGATTAGAGGCGCAAAACTTCAGACAAGAAATCCTTGCCATCATCGCCGGTGTAGTTTTCGGCCTTTTTTTTAGCCTCTAAATATGATTAGCGGATATCACCACTAGACATTGCCACGTGGTACTACTGTATCACCACTAGACTAGACGTTCCCTTGTAGCCCTCTCTCTATCTTCTCAGTGTCTAAATACGGCAATTTATCATGGCTCAATCCGCAAGCCAAACCTCATCTGCGTCCCTTTGAACTTCCCCTGCACGCCGTCTCAGCTTAGTTTCACCATATCGTATATACTTTCACTATCGATCCAAATGAATGAATCCTTTCAAAACTCCTCACCTCACTTTCAGACAACTGAGATACAGAGAGAAGCAAGATGGGAGATGGACAAGTAAGAGCTCTCTCTCTCAGAGATACACGTGTCATCCAATGAAACTCTCTCTGATGCCGACACAAAGGTTGACGTCTGGACGACAATGTCCCCCACAACACTCTTTCTCTCTCTCTCTCTCTCTCTCTCTCCCCCCCCCTCCAAGTCTCCGACGAAGACACCGCCGTAGGCATACAAGCTGGGTGTTAAGACGCTGGCTTCGAAGATGCTGAAGGCGTCGAACTTCTCGGACGACGACGTCCCCCAGAACTCGTACTCTCTTTCTCTCTCTCCCTCAAGTCTCCGAGAAGACCGCCGCCGTAGGCATCGTAGGCTACGTATGAGGTGGGCTTTTAGGACATCAGCTTTGAACATGCAGAAGGCGTCGAACTTCTAGGACAACGACGTTGCCCATACCCTCACTCTCTCTCTCTTTCTCCCTCAAGTCTACCACGAAGACCCCGCCGTAGGCATCTTGTGCTACAAATGACGCTGGTTTTTAGGACGTCGGCTTTGAATCTGAGGAAGGCGTCCAACTTCTCGGAGGACGATTTCCCCCACAACTCTCACTCTCCCTCAAGTCTCTCAAGAAGACGCCACCGTAGGCATCTTGTGCTATAAAGGAGAACGGTTTTTAGGACGTCCCGGTTTGAAGATGCCGAAGGTGGCGAACTTCTAGGACGACGTCTCACACACTCCCTCAAATCTCCGACGAAGACGCCGCTGTAGGCATCCTGTGCTACAAATGAGGTAGGCTTTTAGGACGCCGGCTTTGAAGGACGACAACATTTCCCGACAACTTTCACTCCCTTTTCCCTCTCTCTCCTTCCAAGTCTCCGACGAAGACACCGCCGTATGCTAAGGTCGGGTGTTAGGACGCCGGCTTCAAAGATGCTGAAGGCGTCGAACTTCTCGGACGACAACGACCCCTAGAACTCATACTCTCTTTCTCTCCTACCCCTCGCGTCTCCGATGAAGACGCCGCCGTGGGCCTCATATGCTGCTACATGCTAGGTAGGTTTTTAGGAGGTCGGCTTTGAACATGCCGAAGGCGTCGAACTTCTAGAACGACGCCGTTCCCCATAACACTCACTCTCTTTCTCTCTACCGCTCAAGTCTAGGACGAAGACACCGCCGTAGGCATCTTGTGCTACAAATGACGTCGGCTTTTAGGACGTCGGCTTTGAAGGTGAGTAAGGCATCCAACTTCCCGGAGGACGATGTCCCCCACAAGTCTCACTATCCCTCAAGTCTCTGACAAAGACGCCACCGTAGGCATCTTGTGCTATAAAGGAGAACGGTTTTTAACGTCTCCGTTTGAAGATGCCGAAGGTGGCGAACTTCTCGAAGAACGGCGTCTCCCACAACTCTCATGCACTCTCTCCCTCAAATCTCCGACAAAGACGCCGCCGTAGGCATCTTGTGCTACAAATGAGGTAGGCTGTACGTAAGCATCTTATGCACACTCTCGGAGAACAACATATTTTCTCCTCCCAAGTGTCTGTCGTATGTCGTGAATAAAAACTTGGGCGATCCCGCCGCAACTATCTCACTTTGTGAGGGGGAGTTGGAGGGAGGACTGTACATAGTGTGGAGAAGCATACTAAAACCAAATAATTAGAAACCAGAGAAAAGGAAAGCAAAAGAAAATGTACTAACCCAGCTGGGATTCGTGGAGGATTGACCAGAGCTCTGTCGTCCATGACTTGTTGTGTTGATACAAATAATGACGGTCTAATATGAGTTCAGAATTTTTGGGGGAGATGTTGGGGGAGATGGAGGAACTATTGGAGAACTACTGAAAGAAAAGCGCTTCTTCCTTTTCAATCAACTTTGGCATGCATCTTAACGGATAGATAGACGGTGTTAGATGATAATTGATAATTGACAACAAAAAATTATCGTATAGCATTTTGATAAATCTGTCCTTTTCTTTGGAACAGGTGACCTCAACATCTACTCTTTTTTTTTTTATATATATATATATATATATACATAACGATGGTCTAATATGAGTTGTTTAGAATTTTTGGGGGAGATGTTGGGGGAGATGGAGGAACTATTGGAGAACTACTGAAAGAAAAGCGCTTCTTTTCAATCAACTTTTGCATGCATCTTAACGGATAGATAGACGGTGTTAGATGATAATTGATAATTGGCAAAAAAAAATTGTCGTATAGTATTTTGATAAATCTGTCATTTTCTTTGGAACAGGAGACCTCAACATGTATAATCTACTTTTTTTTTTTTTTTTTTTGGACAAATTATATAGGGTGAACTACAAAAAAATACTTCAACTATGGATCGAACCATAATTTCATATTTTATGTTCTAAAAACTATAATATCATAACTCATCTTACGAATTTGTTGTAATATCATACATCCATCAGTTTTTTTGTTAATTTCTCTATTAAATGTTGATGCGGCTTGAGACGGAGTCCATTTTTTAATCCAACTTGATTAAAATATTAAAAAACTAAAAGTAAAATTATTTAAATATTTTTATTTATAAAAAAAAAAAAAAAAAGGTGGAACCCATCCCCCTCACCTCCTTCCCCAGCCCACCTGTCTCCCCCAACCCCAACCTTTCTTCCTCAGCCACAAGATATGGAAGTATCTCTCGGGTCATACAAACGTTTTGTGCTGACTAAGATTTTGACTTTTTCAATTGTTGGGGCTACATGCACATATATGGGCTAGTGGTTACTTTTTCAATTTTAACGAACAAAGTAACCCACACAGAGAGAAGAATGGGTAAACTTAACCTTATAATATACTAATAATAATGGAATTTAAGTTCATTTTAGCAGGATTTGACTTAAAATTTCTCACTTACAAATAAAAAGTAATATCATTAGACTGTAATACTGTGACTTTTTCTTTGCACACTTGTGCATACATAAAAACATCTTTATTACAAAAACACTTCATACGTATTCTACATGCATTAATTTTAAAGAAAACTAATGAAAAATGCTTGAAAACTTTGAGTTTTAATAATAAGGACAAAATAAAGGGTAAAGTCAATAGTACTAAGATTGACTTTTTAGTGTAAAAATATGGTTTTTTTGTTAAATTGAACAATACCATAAGTTTTTTGTTAAAATTCCCTTAATTTTATATGTCCATAATTTCTCATATTCAAGCAGTGAAAATTGATTTTTATATTTTCATGCAATATTTGACAAACTGAGAAAAGATAACATATATAAATTATATTGTAGAAATATTCGACAAAGTAATTGCACCTTTATGTTATATAAGACACAACTGTTGTAATTCCATGAGATACAAATACAATTGTGGAATTAATTTGGGATCTCCTTCTCTATTACTTTGGCATTTAGCATACTTTATTGTACTTGATTTCGTCATTTCTTTACTGTAAACACATTTGTAACCACATTAGACCAAAAAAATAACACTTCAAATAAAAGAACATACAATTAACTCGTCCGTGGTGCGCTCTGTGAAAAACAAGTTTAGGATGTAAACTACATAATATGTGAGTTGAAATCTGATTAAAAAGAACCAAACGGCAAGCTTAGAACCTAGCTTAGAACCTGGAAAAAAACTGTAAGTAACATAACTTTTCTAAAATGATTGGCAAGTTGGTGTTTGGGGGGGGGGGGGGTGTGTGTGTGTTTAGATGTAGGAATTGCAGCCTACAGCGTTCGGGGGTGTTCTAGTCTGTGTTTACGGGATGTGCTGGATAAATAATTAAAGAAAAGGGAATTGTGAAGAATAGTTAGGCAGATTAAAAAATTTAAACTAAATTTGCAAGTTAAATAATGTGTCACCAATTAAAAATAAGCTGCTGCTGCTGGAGGGCAGGGCGTATTTGTAAGATTTGTGACAAGGGGTGTTGGGAAAGGAGTAAGATTCTCTCCCTCCTATTACCATCTCTTTCCAACTCCTCTTCTCACACTATTCTTTTTGTCCTATTCTCTATTAAAATTTTCAAAACAAGATATATAGATGGTGTAATCGTAACCGATTAAATATGAAGATATTAAAGGAAAGAGAGATTAAGGAGAGAATTCCGGGGCTTATTATATTAATTAATAAGAAATAGAGTCTCACTCAATATTCAAGTGATCTTTCGTTGATCAGAAGGTGGTGTTTTTTTTTCCACCGCGTTTAGAAACACTTCATAGTTTGTTTGTTATTTGGAACTCCATTCGGATAAGGCCAACCACAACATAAAAACGAGTAAAACAAGATAAAGAATCCCATGTCATCACTTTATTTTTAAATCTTTCTTATTTTTTCTCTCTTAAAATTGTTAATCCTACTCCGTTGGAGATACCGTGAAGAAATCGTGAATTGGTAGGTGGCACTGAAGTAGGGCCCCTCGTTATGATTTACTAAAGTTTATGGATTCATGTTTGGGACTCGGATCTTCTCGGAATTTTATCACCGAGGACTAATTGATTTTGGCCCTTAGATTAACATCCTATGGTAAGTTTTTTTTTTTTTTTTTTGGATAATCCTGCAGTTGGTAATTAATTTTGTTTCTTGGGTTAAAACTTAAAATTTTTTATTCAAAAAATTTATTTTTAGCCCGATATTATTAAATAATGACAATTTTTTTCTTAAAGTAACTTTTAAAAAAAAAGTATGTAGATTATCCTAATTTGATTTTATCAACATTTTAACATAAAAATATTTAGATTCCGATAAATGTTGAAAAATCATTAAACCTACACCATGAAACTTGTAGAACACTATGAAAGAATATGAAACACATGAAAGAATTTCTTTTCTTTTAATTATTTTGGTTATTGAATTTAATTTGGATCGTTAGGTCTTTTTTTTTATCGTTAGACTTGATCATATAAGATCTTAACCGTTGGATTCAATGAATTTAGAAATATAAAACTTAAAATGAAATATACATATATTGACACACCCCGATCGAGATCAGGGCATGCTGGCCGTCACGTGGAAGTGACGTAACCATGTGCACAGTGCGGAAGCTAATAAAACAATAATAGAAGAAGTACGAATAAATAAAAACTAGCATACATAAGGTAATAGAAATAAGTGCTAGCGTAAGTGAGACACAAGTTTAGAGCATAACGCCTAAGCAGTCCAAACGAAAATGACGCGACAACAGTACACCCGAAGGTGGCCCTACACTGGTGATCGTCTGTCAGAAATGTCGGGAAAGCTCTCTGGGAAACCACCAAACTTGCTAGATAGCTAGAACCTGGAGGGGCGCAAAACAAAAGCGTGAGTGGGCAAAAACAAAGCTTTTCGAAAACCATTTAACAAATAAGTTCTAACCCCTCGCCGTAAAACCTGTATACTTCCCAGAAAATAAACATATGTACATATATAAATATATACCAATCATGCTTCGGGATATGCCATGCCAAATCTCACAATGAAATGCAAGTGCTCAGGTGAAAATCATATCAATATCATATAAACTGTCACATGAAGTCACCTAACGTGACCTGTACGGCTGAATCTAGAGCTCAAATCTCAGTAACTAACTAAACCTGCCCACGAGTCGGAACCACCTAAAGTGGTCTGTACGACAGGCCTGGGTGTAATACATATAAACGCTCTAGTGCTACGATCATGTGAAGGTTGTGCGAATAATCGCGGGTCACCTACGAGTCGGAACCACCTAAAGTGGTCTGTACGACAGGACTGTGCACCTAACTTGGATCCAAGCTGAGCGTGTGGTGCGGGAGGTGAACAGCACGTGAAGGACTGTGCCCTACTCTGGGCGGGAGCACTAACACCGGGGGTGCAGGTTATGAGCTCTCTAAGCATCTCGAATCGCTACTGAATGTAAACATGAATAACACTTACCTGGCACTTACCTGTGCGTCCGCAGCACCCAATATGCATATGTATATATATACAACTAATAATGCAACTAACGATGCATAAATAACGATAATCTAATGCATGGCATATGGCAAATGACAATTCAAATCAATTCCTGGGAAAATATAAGTATATAGGTATATACGGAAAACCAAAAGCCCACTCACTGGTAAGTGGAAGGGTCGTAACCCCCTGCCTCGAGTGACCACGCTCGTCCTCGGGATACGTCTCACCTATATGCGAAATAACTATAAAAACGTTAATTTTAAAGCACATAACCAAACTTTAGAAATAACTTCTCATACAATGCTCAAATGGGGTGTATGAATACACCAACGTGATCTACTCAACCTCAGGAACATCCCCATATTTTTAAAATAATTTTCCACCGCCGCACGCGCCCTCACGCGACGGCCACGCGCAGGCACGTGCCTGGCACGCTAACGGCATCAACTGACGCCGTAAGGGAATATTCCGTTATCCCTAACGGTTTCCGTCAACGGCATCAGGAAAACTTTAAAACGTCCTATCTCCTTCGTTTTTCAACCAAATTTCACAAAATTGGTACCAAAATGAAGCTTAGAACTAGAGGAACACAATCATACCACTTTCAAGTGCTAAAAACCACGAAATCTCACCTGGAAAATCAACCCAACTCCGGCCAACTTCGAAACTAATGATCCCGACGTCCAAAACCATCAAACGAACCACCCCGAGCCTCCTAGGGACCTCACCAAGCTACCTACAAGCTTGAAATTCCCTAAAACGTGAGAAATTACGTGTGCATGAACAGTGCCTCAAATCGGACATCGTGTAATCGACGTGAAAACGAAGGTGTTCTTACCTGAAATGGGCATGGTTGGACTCCTACAAGCCTCACGAGTCTGAATATGTGCTTGGTTTCTTCGATCTGTGGAGGTTTGATAGGTTTATGGGTGTGTCCATACGTTTCAATGGAAATGGGAAAGGAATGGGGCTCGGGACAGATGCAGGGAAAGGGAGAAAACAGTGAGGGAAATGTGTGGTCCACCCTTAGCCAGTAACCAACCAAAAATAACCACAAAACGTAAAGAAAACGAACTAAGGGCAAACTTGTCTTTTCACACGTACGTTGTAATATTTTGGGACGGGCTGTCACATATATGGTGGCCCGGTGCATATATGAATACAATTAACTTGTGATTTAGGTAGATAAATACAATTAACCTGTAATATAGGTTGATTGTAAAAAAAATTATAAATGGGTTTTGGAACAGAAGAATAAAAAATAAAACAATAATAAAAGAAATTGTTTTTTATAATATCAACAAATAATACTTATTGATAATTAAATAATCCTAAATTTAAGGGATTGGACTATTTTAATAAACTGGATTATTCTTATTAGGTTAAAAGAATTCAACTTATATCAAGTTTTTCCTTTATACAATTCTTCCATTCTATTCCTCTGAATTCTTGGCATTGAGGTAGGTCCCACTCGAGCTGTTTTACTTTTTTTTTTTGTTTGTCAAATGTTTTGTCAAATTAAATGTTAGATTAACTATTGATAAAATTAAAATCCACACTGTTATTTAAGAGTTCAATACCTTTTTATTACTGTGATGAATGACCACTTCCTCGAGCTGCTTTACTTTAGTTTAAGGTTGCATGGATGACTTAGTGTACAGAAAAAGATACACCTTTGCTTAAACTTCCTAACTCGTTCGTCGAATGCCGAAGCGCGTGGAACTGATTCAATGGACGATACTACCTTCCCAGCCTTCCACGTACGGACATAAACATCACAAATTTCAATTTTTTTTTTTTTTTTTTTGGGAGAGAAGTACGATAATTCATTGCAAGAAAATTCAGAATACAAACAAACTGAGGATAGTGTGCATACTGGGCCTCGATAAAACTTTGTAGGGAATTTCACTCTGGTCGAAGGGAAAAGAGTGTCCCACACAACATAAAGGACCTATCCTCACATGTCAATCCATAAACAAATTCCAAACTATCTTCAAACAAAATATGCAACTCAGGGGTCTTCAACCCACCAAACTGATTGGTTACAAAGCTGTCGACCATTTCGTGTAGTGAGCGCTAACCGTGGGGCAAAGTTTTCGACCATTTCTTCCATAGTCCTTTCCACACGCTGCAACTCAGTCTAAGCCACGGGCAGAAAATGTCTCCAACAAATTGGATTAGTTGGACCAACATCCACATAGTATCAGTAGGAGACCTATGCCCGCAGAACTATGAACACAGAATCAAGGTAACTCAGCGTGATCGCCCTAAACGAATGACTTTATTATTTATTTGTTTTATATTGTAAATAAAACTTGAATTTATTTGTCTTATCATTGCCTACAACAAAGTCTACAAACAAATACTCATTTGAATTTCTGTCTGGAATTTGCAACTTTCCTTAGAGTAAATATGGATGAATGACACTTGTTTATTTATAGTTTTTTTTTTTTTTTGTCAAATTATTTTGTTAGATTAGTCATCGATGGGGTTTGAACTCTTGTCATCATGTAAAGGTTTAACACCTTTCCAACAATGTGGTAAAGGGCCACTTGCTTGGTTATATATAGTTAGAAAGTTAGTTAATATTTTGTAATAATATGACCATAAATTCTTTTTCAAGACTATGAGAACTCATTGATGACAATTCCATATGTGTTAAAATGCTTTATGAATAATGATATGGATTATGAGTATATTTAGATGGGTTTATCTTAATTTGCTCTTATATTATATTTATTTAAAGTTGCTCCTCAATAAATATGCCACCGGAGATGTAAAAGATCCGTTTACACATCTTCGCCGTATATATTTGCACTATAGTTGGCCTTATTGGCACTTTAAAAGTTTATTGTGCATTTCAAAATTAGCTAAATTAATGAACCTTGTTTCTTTAAAGTAAACTTTGAACATATAAATGGTTGGAAGGCTCTGATCCTCCTTCATTTTGGACATACAATATTATGAGTAAAAATCATTGTTTACAAGGCAAAAAAAAGAACATTATGCAGACTTAACCCATTTGTGACAATCCAACAAGATCAAGAAGTTTAAAGTAACTTGTGGTGCAAGTAATCAACCTAGTAAATAACCAATACAGACAGTATGTTATACAAAGATAACAATGGCACGCTCAGATCTATGTTAGTTTTGATTGTAAGCCTCAAGGCCTAAACAAAGGTCCTACAAAAGCACCTTTCAAACTAAAAGCAAACTCATATTGCAGCACACCAAGTATCAAACCTTGCCTGACAGGCAAGATCTCGGGGGAGCTGTGTGAGGGACAGATCCGGCCCGAACCTAGTGTGTTGAATTTTTGTGGATTTTGAGGGCATGGGTTGGTAATTTGTTGATTTTGAGGGCAGATAGGCAGCTGCTGGTTTTGCTCTGTGGATTTATGGTACCCTGCTTTTGGATTTCTGGGAACCAGGGCAAAGAATAATTGCTAGAGGAGAGCAGCACTTCCGCTACTGCTTCGGTTTCGGCTTCTTCGTTGCGGTCGTCGTCGGCCGAGAAGTACTCGAAGAGGTGAGTTATTTTGAAGGAGTTTCTTCATCGAAGCAAGTGGGGCAATCCATGGAGGTATTGGCCATCGGCCTAAGGATTTTGTTTAGTTTATTTTTTAATTTTCTTCCCTGTTCTACAGATTGTTTTCCATTAGCAGGCAATCCATTTGGGAATATCTCTGGTGGCCAAGTAGTTCAGTTCGAAAGATCCGCACGCCTCGTGGGTAATGGGTGTAAGTATGAAGAATACCAAGGCTATACAAAATGGATGAAGGTCATTCAGATACGTTCATGGGGAAGGATGACGAACTTCTAGCAATGAGGAAGAATATTCTGGATCATTTTTATGGAAGCTTTAAGGGACTTAGAGAGGATCGACAGAATTTTAATGAAAAGATTCAAGACAACATGCTTAAATCTAGCTTGCCTCGATTTTTCGATTTTTCCGGTTTTTCTTTGCTCTAATGAGAATACTATTTCTGTTTATCAGGGATAAACGAAAGTCACCTGCTCCAAACTACAATCTATATACTCCAACAGGTGTTGATTTATTTGTGCGCCCAAATAAGATACATCACACTGCCCAGCATCTTGAGCTTCCCAAAGTAAAAGCCGACTGAAAATTGCCTTCACTCACAATCGTACAATGTACATATACAGGTACCTTCACATAACCGAGCGCAATGGCGTTCTAGGATTCATTAGCTGACCTTACTTAGTGGGAAAAGGTTTTGTTGTTGTTGTTGTTGTTGTATGCTTTGCTGTTTACGTTGTCCTCAACGGTTTCTTATGATATTGCCCTCCGTGTTGTTGCAGTTGCCAACTTACCCCACTGCAATGTTCCTCGGTGATAGTGATGGAGAGGGGATGAGTCTCGTAATGTATTTCAAAGTTTCTGAGAGTTTTGAGAAAGATGTCTATCCTCAATTCCGGACAGCATCAAGGTAACCTCATTCTAGGTTTGGTTTAATACCTTCTCCAACCATTTCGACAAAGGTGTCCACAGCTTCGCTAGCATAATTATTGTGGAGATAGCCCGTCATCATCACATCATAAGATATAGATCTTTTTTTCTCCATTCCATCAAATAGTTCCCTGGACTGGATCAACTTGTTTGATTTGGAGTATAGATCGACCATAGCAGTGGCTGCCAATAGATCAAGCTCAATACCAGCTCGAATAATGTAACTGTGGATACTCTTTCCTGGGCACAAATAATGTAACTGTGGATACTTTTTTCTCCAAAGGTTGCTCCATTTTAAAATAACCAGCAATCATCACATTCCAAGAACCAATAGTCTTTCTATCCATTTCGCCAAAAGTGCAGGCTGCCATTCTAGGGGATTCACATTTGTTATACATGTCCACAAGACTTGTTTCGAACACTTCATCCAAACCACCAATTCCTCTTCTAACTGCAACGCTGCCTGAAGTAAGCTAACAAGAGTGACCCGATTTGGATGCAATCCTTGCCTCTGCATATGGCGAGCAAACCCAAAAGCCTCGCAAGCGCGTTGATACATGTCCGTGGATACACCTGCCTTTTATTATGCACTTCAGCTCAGAAGTAGCAGAAAGTACACTCAACAAGGAACCTAGTTTTGGTTTAGTACCTTCTCAAACCATTTCAACAAAGGTGTCCACAGCTTCACTGGCATAATTATTGTGGAGATAGCCCGTCATCATCACATCATAAGATATAGCATCCTTTTTCTCCATTCTATCACATAGTTCCCTGGACTGGATCAACTTGTGTGATTTGGAGTATAGATCGACCAGAGCGGTGGCTGCCAATAGATCAAGCTGAATACCAGCTCAAATAATGTAACCGTGGATACTCTTTCCTGGACGCAAATAATTCAAGCAAGCACAAGACAGAATCCCATTGGACAAAGTTATCAAATCCGGGACAAAATTTTCTTCCATCACTTGACAGAAAAGGCAGAAAGCCTCCAAGGGTTGCTCTATTTTAAAATAACCAGCAATCATCACATTCCAAGAACCAATAGTCTTTCTATCCATTTCGCCAAAAATGCGGGCGACCCTTCTAGGGGATCCACATTTGTTCTACATGTCCACGAGACTTGTTTCGAACACTTCATCCGAACCACCAATTCCTCTTCTAATAGCATAGCCATGGACCGAACGTCCTTCTTCCAGTGCCTCTAACTGCGACGCTGCCTGAAGTAAGCTAGCAAGAGTGACCCGATTTGGATGCAATCCTTGCCTCTGCATACGGCAAGCAAACCCAAAAGCCTCACAAGCACGTTGGTCGGCACTCTGAGCATAACCAGTAATAATCAAAGTGTAGACAACAATATTCTCCCTCAGTAATTTCATCGAACACTTCAGCTGCATCTTCAACAAACCCACATCTAGAGTACAACCCGTTAGGCGACGAACCCACAAATCCATTTGAACTAAACCCAGACTTCAAAGCATCCCCATGAATCCCTGGTCCAAATCCCAAATCCCCCAACTCGATACAACTTTTCAAACCAAACGTAATGGTGCCGCTATCCAACCCGATATTCCACCGCCTCAAATCTACGTACCGCCAAAGCACTTCGTCGAATTGACCGGCTCTGAAATACCCAACAAGATTGCATTCCAGAGAGACAGATTCCAGTTGACGATTCTATCGAAAACCCATCTGGAATCTGATAAAAGGTCGAACTTTGCGTAGCAATTCAGGAACTTGCAGCCGAGAAATATATTGTTTCCGAGGCCGTGAGCGAAAATGCGAGCGTGGAGTTTTCTCAGTGAAAAAGCGTCTGAACAATTGTCCAAGAAAGAAGCGAGGTTTTCTGACAGAAATGGAGATTGA
This sequence comes from Pyrus communis, assembly GCF_041283825.1. Lineage (NCBI taxonomy): Eukaryota > Viridiplantae > Streptophyta > Magnoliopsida > Rosales > Rosaceae > Pyrus > Pyrus communis. The sequence goes on from NC_142572.1 coordinate 2,572,035, forward strand.
GGGCGTGGGTCGTCGAGAATTGATGTGCAGAGAAATCTAATCTGGGTTTTGGAGGGCAATGATCCGAACCCGGATTTAATACGATTCATGAATGTAAGCGATTGCTGAGAGAGCAAGCATTTTGATACCTCTCTCTCTCTCTCTCTCTATCTCTCTCTAAACTAAGCAGATCGGTTTGTTTGAACTTTCTGTCTTCTCTGGGGATACAGTGAAATTCGGATTTAAGAGGATTTTAAGACTTCTAGGCCTCGTTTGTCAGCTCGGACTGTACTGACTATTTCTGTCGGATAGGATAAATAGCCACCGGATAGTACTGACTAAATTAGTCGGGTGTTTGGTGCAGTATCGGACTAGTGACCGTATTATTTATACTGTGTTTAGTATTATACTAGATAGGAGAAATCAAACTTAAAAAAAAAAAAAATTTAAAAGTGAAATCATTTTTTTGTTCCCAAATCTCTTTGCACCCCCCAAACACCCTCCCTCTCTCTCCCTTCTTCTTCCCCGACTGCAGAAGAATCCCAAATAATTGTTCCCTAGCTCTCTCCGCCACACCCCCCAAACTCCCTCCTTTTCTCTCCCATATTCTTCTTCCCCGACTAAATAATCCGGGTGTTTTGGTTGGTTTTATTAAGCGGGTGTATACCGTATTATCCTATCCGACCGGTTAAATTAATCCGGCGCTTATTTAGTACGAGTGACCGCCAAACACCCGAGTCCGTATAACTAATCTTATCCGATCCTTTATCCAATCTGCCAAACAGGGCCCTAATGTTGTGGATTAAAAGATTTTAGAATCCATTCAAATTTAAATGTAGTCAATTAAAAGATTTTAAAGTATTTTAAAATTCATAGTGTATTTAAAAAATTAAGATTTTGAAGGATTTTAATAAGTTGTGATTTTGTAGAATTTGAGATGAAAAAATATATATAACTAAGAATAAAAAGAATCCAACCCCACCCCCTAGGATTTCAAATCCTTCCACCACAATCCACCAGAATTCATTCAAATTCTTTAAAATCCATATGAATTTTGTAGGAGTTTTTAATCCTCTTAAATCCTATTAAATCTATCACTTTTTAAATCCTTTAAAATCTTAGTTTGACTAGACCCTAGTTTTCATTCATAATTTATTTATATATTCTGTTAAATATAGCAATTTTTTTTTTGTCGAATAAATTAATTTAATTTTTTTAGGGTGACAGCAATATAATTTGACATATACAATCTATGTGTATTGAGCATTTCTAAAGCAAGTGGCATTACTGACAATAAGTTCCTAACTTCATGAATTGTTAATAAAAATGGTAACTTCATATACTTTATGATGTAACTAATTATATATTCATTCCAAAATAAAAACTATACATTCATTTTGTAGTAACATGTCAATGAATATCGTACTTTTTATATAAAAAAATTTGAATGAATTTCCAAAAGCAAAATTTTCTTTTGATTTTTTTAATTTGTGTAGCATGTAGGTGATAGAGTGGGCCTCATGATGCCACGTAGCCATATAATAGAGATACTGACAGAAAAATTGACGAATCTATGATATTACACTGAAATCTTAATTTTTTTGTACGAGGCTGTACAGTTCTAAAATTTTGTGTAGAGTCACAATTAAACACAAACTTGAAGGGACAAACTAAAATATACCCATTAATTAAACTATCCCAACTTGGTTTTGAGATTGAGATTCTTCTGTGCCATTCAATCTCATGTTCAGCTCCTTTAGTTTGCGAATGACATAACAGAGTATATAAGTTGTACTTGTACAAAGTCTTTTCAAGGTTGGGTAGGACTTAACCACAGTTGTCACAAAGCATATGGCCCAGCATACGAGAGCAAACCACCCAAAATCTGGAACAAGGATGAACGTTAGTAGAATCAAGGCAAACGTCCCACACAAGAGGCTGATTCTATTCATCAATCCATAGAGATCTAAATTGTGTGAAGCTTGCAATTTTTTGACAATCGCCAATGTCCCGGCATAAGCAAATAAATCGACAATTAACATCAAAACAATAACGTAGTCTGTGTCAAATAAAGACACCTGCAACGCCGCACATTTAACTTGGACTAGCAAGCCTAGCATGGTGAGGAGAAAGAAAATACATTTGTGGGGACCACTATCCTCCCTCGTGCTGTTGAAAAGAAAATTAGATGAGTAAGTAGATGAATTTCCCAAGCTAATCACCTTATACGTACTTTATTGAGGGTAGTAAAACCAAATAATTAGACAGTAGAGAAAACGAAAGCAAAATAAAATGTACTAACCCAGCTGAGATTTGTGGAGAATTAGCCGATGTTTCGACTTCCATAACTTCTTATGTTAATGCAAATAACGATTGTCTAATTTGAGTTATTTAGAACTTTTGGGGAGACGGGTGTGGGGAGAGATTGGTGGATGGACGAAGAAAAGGCTCGTCCTATACTACTTAAATAGGTGCAATTTCTCTCGTTTCTTTAGACTAAAATAATAGCTGCGATGACCTTTTGTTTTTTGTGAAAAGTGTTTGATACTTTGAATACCATTATTCGTTTTGTTTTGAAAAGTGTTTGACACTTTGATTACCAATGTTTGTTTTGTTTTTGTGACAAGTGTTTGATTACGACTTTTTATTCTTTTGTGAAAAGTGTGCGATTTCCACTTGAAAAGTCTTTCTGATAATTTCCCTCCGCTTTACTTTTTAAGTTTCGAGGCAACAAGATCCCCAACTTTTACTCAAAAACCACGGATTTCATTTTACACTTCCTGGGCATCTTCCGACCCCATATCAATCGACTTTTGTAGAAATTTTTTTTTATAGAACTTTGCTTATGATTGCGCTGACCAAGATTTGGAGTTTCAGTTGTCACGCCCACATGTCAATTGACTTTTGTAGAAATTTTTTTTTTATAGAACTTTGCTTATTATTGGATTTTGTTGAATGATGTTACGATCTAATTAAAACTCGTTACATGATAAATGTTAATTATAATATTTTATTATTTTATAATACTGTCATAATGATTTTCCTTACTGATTATTAATCAAGAGATTAATCTATAATTCTTTTTTTTAACTCTTCTCCTCTCTTTCGTTTTCTTCTAAATTTTCTCTACCGTCTTCGTCCCTGTTCTCTGTCTTTCTCTTTCTTGATAAGAATTCGGGGGGAAAAACAACCAAGCCACCTTCTCCAACTATCATAAAATGTAAAAAAAAAAAAAAAAAAAAAAAAAAAGAAGCAATATCCAACACATGTTTGACCTTTTTACAAAAATTGTTTGTTCATTTTTTTTCATTTTTGAGCAACATTTAGTTGCCCAGCACGCCACTTGCATATATACTCAAGTAAATTTTTTGATACGTTTTCTAGAGATCCTTTGCTGAGAAAATATTTAATGGCTTAATTTTTTTTCCCCATTATCCATATGAAGGCGGAATGACACAGAGTGAGGTTCAGTCCTTTGGTTGGGACTTGGGATGCTCATATGTAGAATCTATCGTGTGGAAGATAAACGTGAGGGAGGGAAGTGGAGCTTAATTCGCACTGTAATGTCTACAGCAATTTTTGGTGTCCATATCAGTAGCAGTTAAGGCTCGTTCTAAATGATACGTGGAGCGGTTCCAATCTCTTTTTAAAGGGACTTATGCTAGCTTCGGCCCAGAGTTACCTTCCATTCATTCATGTAAAACATGGTTTTGTATATGACACATCTCGACCCGGATTGTCCATTAGGACCCTGAATTGATATGTGCTGGCTTCGACACCTAGTCAGCACGTCTTGATTTTGGTCGGGATGTGTCATATACCCCTAATTCTGAAATTTTTGGAGACACTAGGGAAATTTTGGAAAGAAAAAGAGAGAGAGAGTATAAGATTTAAAAGTTGAACCATTAAATCAATCTTAATTAGTAGGAAAAATAATTATGAGAGTTTAAATAACAAAAGATGATAAAATATTATACTTCAGATTTACCATGTGGCAAATTTTGATTGGATTGTAGTACCACTTAGCAAAATCTAGTGGCAAACCAAGCCTCACACAAGTTTTTATCCAACTTTGGAGCATGTTCAACCCCAAGAAAGTAAGTGGGCTATTGGTTACTACAAGTGCAAAAGGCTTTTTTACATGACGGTGTGCTAGCATATAGAGTTTTGTTTCTATTCACATTTTTTTGTTTGTATTTAAACAAATGATATTATCTACACTAAGGGAGTTGGGAAGTGGGCTAAGCCTCATAATGGACTAGTAATAACGTGGTTCAAATTCGCTTTTCACAAGAATCGAACATAAAACATCTCACTTACAAGTGAAGAGAAATATCACTAAACCGCAGTACTAAGTGACTTTTTCTTTTCACACTTGCACATGCATAAAAACATATTTATTATAAAACACTTCGTACGTGTTCTACATGCATTAATTTTATATGATTATAATTTCTCATATTCAAATAGTGATAAAATTAATTTTTGTATTTTCATACGATATAGACAAACTGATAGAGAACAGATAACAAGTATAAATTATATTTTTGAAATGTTTCACAAAGTAATTGCACATTTACGTTATAAGACACAACTTTTGTAATTCCAAGAGATACAAACCCACATGTGGAATTAATTTGGGATCTCCTTCTATAATGCTACGGCATTTAACATATCGTATCGCACTTTATTTCGTCATTTCGCTTACTGCAGACGACACAATTGTAACCACATTAAAGCAAAAATAAAAAAAATAAAAAAATAAATAAAAAATAAAATAAAAAGGGACACAAAATGAAAACATAAAATAATAATTACAATTTAAGAATTATTAGTCAAGCAACCATAGGCTTTTTATGCATAATTGTTCACATGTAATTTTATGTATGTCACTTCAATTAAAAACATACAATTAACTCGTCCGTAGTGTGCTCTGTGAAAAACAAGCTTAGAACTTGGAAAAAAAAACTAAAAGTAACATATGTGCTTACTGCCTAGATGCCATGTACACATTTGTTGAACAAATGAATGAGAACCACAATGTAATTCAAAAATTCTTTTTGACTATCTTAACGACTTTGAAACTTTCGAGATAGCTGTCAAGTTTTGCTACGGCGCTAAGATCGATCTGAGAAGCCAACCATCAATGACACGTAGAAAGAGGAGGACAAATGGTGGTGTGGATATGAGTAGAAAAGAGGAAAGCTTGTTGAACAAAAAATAAAATGAAATAAAGCTTATTATATATGTGACATAACTTCAAGGCATCAAATTTCTTTTAAACAGTAAGTAAGAAATATAAGCAGAGAGAATCCAAGTTCAAATAAAATAGCATGAGTTTGATACCTGTAACATTAATTTTATATTAGTGTGAATTCAATAAATATACGAGCCTTTTTAACAGAATTAGTTTGATATATTAATTAATCTCATGATTTTAATATATTAATATCGAATTCAAATTCGAAATGTTTATCACACTAAAAAAATAGCCCCTTGCGAAAAATTCGTAATTCGATATTCCAACGGTAGAACCTTCCTAGCTAGTTCCTACTATTCTTCTATGAGTCAATAATATTGAGTACAGTAATGCACTCATAACACAAAACCAAAGACTCTGCTGACCAAGATTTTCACTTTTCATGAACGATACCATCGACTTTCTCCCTAAGTCGGTCATTGACAAATGTGACGTTCTTTCTTTTTTCTTAGGAACAGGCGACATCAACATTTATCATCGACTTGATTCATTATTTACCTAATATGTTTGTAATATCAAGATTTTGTTAGTATTAAATCTCATGTAGAGAACTCAAAACAAGATCATGCATGTACTTTATATGGAGTTGGATCACTTTCTATAGATTATACATCAATCAATTTATGTATTGTCACATCCCGGCCCGGGACGGATCACTTCCCGGGCCCACTCCACCACCATAGCACGATATTGTCCGCTTTGGGCTTACCATTCCCTCACGGTTTTGTTTTTGGGAACTCATGAGCAACTTCCCAGTGGGTCACCCATCATGGGATTGCTCTAGCCCCCTTCTCGCTTAACTTCGGAGTTCCTACGGAACCCGAAGCTAGTGAACTCCCAAAAGGCCTCGTGTTAGGTAGGGATGGGAATATACATTTAAGGATCAGTCCCCTGGGCGATGTGGGATGTTACAATCCACCCCCCTTAGGGGCCCGACGTCCTCGTCGGCACATTTCCGGCCAGGGATAGGCTCTGATACCAAATTGTCACATCCCGGCCCGGGACGGATCACTTCCCGCGCCCACTCCACCACCATAGCATGATATTGTCCGCTTTGGGCTTACCATTCCCTCACGGTTTTGTTTTTGGAAACTCATGAGCAACTTCCCAGTGGGTCACCCATCATGGGATTGCTCTAGCCCCCTTCTCGCTTAACTTCGGAGTTCCTACGGAACCCGAAGCTAGTGAGCTCCCAAAAGGCCTCGTGCTAGGTAGGGATGAGAATATACATTTAAGGATCAGTCCCCTGGACGATGTGGGATGTCACATGTATTGTCCGCAATTTATATTGTTAATTAATCTTATAATAAAACTTCCACTTCTTCGTAAAATTATCACCAACTTTATAGCTAAACAGCAAAATAGGTTTTAAAGTTTAAACTCTTACTATTCCATTATTAATGCTATCTGGTCTCTTATCCTAGCTCCCAAACAGGTTTATAAAAATAGAGTGGTCATGTTGGGTAAACAGTAAACTCCGAGTTCAACTGGAACTGGAAATCCTTGCAACTTTAGGCTTTGGAAACACCTGCCTATTTACATGCAAAACACCCTCTGCTTTAATCCCATCCCCATCTCTCTCTCTCTCTCTCTCTCTCTCTCTCTGTCCTTCGGTTGGTCTGATCAATTCTGCCGAATAAGGCTATAGGATAGTGAATTAAAAGATCGAATGGGAATGGCAAAGTCTTCCTCCGCCGGACGGCTTTGTAAAATTGTTTTCTTCTGCTTCGCTGCGCTATTGGCAATCATTCTCGCCACAGCCTTGGCGTGGACTTTATTGCGTGACGCGAAGCTCAGCCCTGAATTCCCTGAGTTCCGGGTCGACTTGGTAGCCGTGTCGCCGTGCCCACTCACCGCCGCATCCAGCAGCGAGTACTTAACCGCCACGTGGGACTTGACGCTGGTTGCTATAAATCCCAACCGGAAGCTGGAGTTGTAATACGAGAACCTTCAAGCCGATATCTTCTATGGCGACGTCGACGACAAGGAAAGCGACAGCAATCTCAAGCTGGGAACGGCGCCGTTGCCTCCCATCTATGTAAGTAAGATGAACCAGACCACTCTTGATTTCTCGGTGGTAATGGTGAGGTCGTACATCGGAACCGATGCGGACAACGATCTAATCATCTCCTCCTCCTCTTCCTCCACCTCCTCAAGTTGTTATGGGTCGGGGAGCCTGTGGCTGCAGCTGTTGGGTTTTTTTAGGTATAATACTACGTTGTTTGGACTGGATGCTTCCCAACTGACGCGCTTCTCTTGCGACCTTTTCCCACCGAATGGGACGACGGGGCAGTCAAGGGCATGCCAAGGTTTTGATCGAAGTCATAGGTGTTATTGCTGACCTGATTGAGATTGATGATTCTAATTTCTACTAGCTGCTGTATTTACCTGCGTATTGTATTGTAATCTATATATATAACTATTGGCAGGTGCATTTTAGAATTGTTTTTATTTAGTTGTTTATGTTTTTGCAGCTAAATTGCTAATCCTATCAAACTGATAGATAAAGCATCCATACGAGTTACCTCTAACATTGCAGTTGAAGTAGTGAAGCACCCACTTCTTTATGTGCATTAGTTTCTGCAAGTTTCTCTTCTAGAAACTGAAAGCATTGTATAATAGGGTATAGCTTGCCACATTGCTTCAGTCAACACTTATCTTCCGCCCTGAGAAATTAATTTGCCTTCCCCTTTGTATACTTTGTTCCAAACATGGTCCTTGATTGAACAAAAAAGTTTCCGCATATCCTTCTCTAAGCAAGTAGGAAGTCCCAAAAATCTCTCATGGCAAGGGCTAGAATTTGAATTTTCGTCTGAGAGAGGGGTTGCTTAGTGGACTGACCCAATTCGTAAGAGCTAGAGAAGTGTGGACTTTGCACCCTAATCTCTAGACCCACTAAAATTTGCTCTCATCCAAACAAATTGGTTTTTGACTTATGTGAATTAGGCCAGTTGATCAGAGCAGTATGTTCGATTTTTTGTGCTCGAGCTTGAATTATTTTTCTACACAATGTCATATTTTTTTCATTCTTTAATTTTTTTTTTGTTATAATTGATATTTGTAGGATTCATTTAAAAAAAAATCAATTAAAATAAATTTTAAAATTTAAAATTGGTGTATTAATAGAACACACATAATAAAATAATAAGAAAACTAATTGACAGCAACTTTTTTTCACATGTCAAATTTGACAGCAAAAGGTTCATATTGACATATCAGTTAGAGTTTATTCCTACTTTCAAATTTGATTATGCGACATTCCACTTAGCCTTTAGAGATGGTCTAAAAATCCCATTGTATTCATTCAAGATTTTTAAGTTTTCCATAAGACCCGCTATTCGATTAATATTTGATTTTACAGTATTTAAAAAAGTAAATATAAAAGATGGAATTAAAAATTACATTTCCATTTGGTGTATTGCAACACGTTCATGGCATGGAGGGGGATTTGTTTGTTTACTGGGATGTTTTTACTGGGCGTGTGGAAGCGTCATTTTCCTTGCTCGTTGTTTTTTTTCCAATGTGGTTCTACTTTCCCTCAAGTAAAGGCTTTTTACCGAGTTCTTTCATGTGGGAGTTCCACAATGGGACTATGATTTTTGCAAATTTGGTTCCAACATTTTGTAATAAAAACAAGTTATTCCAAAAGAAGTAAACAATTCTAAAACCATAATTGATAATGAAAACTAAATGTGATTTGGAATTTCCTTACATGAGAAGGACTCGATATAACATAACACATAACGACTCGAAAGCACTAGTCTGGTTCCATCTACACAAACTGCTTCCCTAACAAAACACTACCACGCAGAAGAAAAGTCAGACTCTACGGATGTCAAAGCCTTAATTTCTTCCGAACGCTCTCATAATTCTAACAACTAGGTATGTCTGACATTTGATAAAGATAATTGTGGAAAAAAACATCCAAATGCTTGCAAAAACCATAGTGCTTGCTGTCTTTAAATAACGTGGCACAATAGGCAGCCGTTAGATTCTGTTCAACGGCTCAAATTAGAAGGAAAAAACAAGTAGAGGATCTCATAGGTTTAAATTTATGCCTATATATATTGTATTTCTTTATTCATTCGGCACATCATTGATTCGAGTTTTAGCATTGGTGAATCACACGATGATGGTCAGAGTAAGGCTGAGCATATTTATCAAGGTTTAAGTAATAAACTAATTATCAACTTACATGTCGTTTAGTTTCCAAAATTTAGTCTCCCTAACATTACCCTTAATCTAAACATTTCCAACAGCAATTATACTAAAATTATTATTTAGAGTTCCGAGATGTACGTGGATGCAAATTCCTCCAATGATGGATTGATGAAAATCACACCTGCAAAACAAGTGACACTGTTAGCATAATTGACGAACACCCTTGAAACAAAAACAGAGCCCGGGGGGGGGGGGGGGGGTGGGGTGTGTGTGGGTGGGAAGGTGATTGCTAGAGGCTGCGATGCCTAAGTCAGAAATAGTTTGAGAGATATCGAACAAGAGAGAGTTCTGAGTAAAAAGTTGCGATTATGGATCTCCTTGTTTGACTTGGATATTTATAAGAGAGACTCCATGTAGGCAGTGGACTAGTAAGGTTGCAGATTCTAGGTAGATCTTGTGTTCTGCTAGGATGGTGTAGACCTTATTGTGGAGACTGCTTGAGCAGATCTTTGGTGGTAGGCGCCGTCTTTAGCTGGTTGATTTGCCGGAGAGGATGACACCCAAGTGAGACTCCAAAGAGTTGATTCTTGCCTCCTTGAGTCGGGGATGGCACAGTCGTAGGATTGGGTATATCATGGGTCCATAGAGGATGACATGACATGTACTTGAACCCGAAGGCCCAACACCCATAGGGCAAACACATGCTTAGCTAGGGTTTTGTGTTTGGTCTGCTCACGATGTTAAGAGTAAATCAGTCATGAGCAAATAGTTCACTTATCGTTCTCCTATTGGATGTGGTTAATTTATGTCTCCACATTGTCTATTCATTTGTCTAAAAAGAACTCTCTAAAGTATATTTGTATTCTCTTTATAAAGCCTTTGGCTTATAGTTGTAATAAGAAATTAAGAAAAGCAAGAAGCAATACAATCAAGAGCTTTGCAGTGGTAACTCAAATTCTCAGTAGTACCTAGTATATATCCAACAAATGGTAACAGAGATTTTGTTCGTTCATATCTAGGAGTTCAAAACATCTCTAGCAAATGGCACATGGTCGATGTTAAGCTGCATATTATTGATAAAACTGAAGGCGAATGCATATATTAGCATCAACTGTCCCGATATCAAAAAGCCAATTAAGGCTGAAATTGATCCCATAAAATGGTACCTAAACCCAGTGGCAAAGCTACAGAGGGACAAGGAGGGGCAGCCACCCCTACGCTTGTTGGAAATTGCCACTGAGAGGGAGGATTTCGCCCCTCTGGTCTTTTGAGCCTGTCGGAATCTAGTTTTGCTTCTGGTATGCAGCGCTGCGTTGATGCTGCTGTGTTTAATTTTTTTTTTTTTTTTTTTAAATACCTAGTCCCCTATGATCTTTCTAGTAGGACTCGTGGTCGCCTTTGGAAGGTTTGCTGCTGCTCTTCAGCAATATGCCGCATGTCAGTTGTAGAAAATTGAAACTTATACGGAGAGAACGAGAGAGCTAGAGAGAGTGTGCTGAAACTTGCACGGAGAGGACGAAGGGAAAACAAGATATAAAAGGTGTTGGTATTTTACAGTTTACTAACTCAATACCAAAATATGTGGGTGATAAGTTTACAAACTCTATCACACCTCTTGCACTTTGCACTCTCAAATTTTTATTCAACCATACCTAACATTGCCTAACTTTCCATGCCTAACTTTGACATTGATTTTCAACAACGGCTAGCAGCAACCTGTTTTGATTTGAATTTCCAACACACCTCCTCAAATCAAAACGCCTTCATTCCTAGCATTTCACGCAGTAGCCGGAATGTTTCAATTGGCAATGGCTTTGTGAAGATGTCTGCCACTTGTTCCTTGGTGTGACAGTAGACAAGTTCAATTGTCTTTTGCTTCACATGGTCCCTTAGAAAATGGAACCTGGTATCAATGTGCTTGCTCCTTCCATGTTGAACAGGATTCTTTGCAAGTTTGATTGCAGACACGTTATCTACGTGAATCACAGTCGATTCCACTTGTGGATGACACACTGACTTCAACAGATTTCTTAACCAAATTGCCTCACACACGGTTGAGGCTACAGCAACATACTCGGCTTCACATGATGACAAAGCAACAATTGATTGCTTCTTTGAAGTCCATGAGAAAGCTGTTGATCCTAGAAAAAACACATAGCCAGTTGTGCTTTTCCTTTCATCTTGGTCACCTCCCCAATCACTATCTGAATAACCAAATAATTTTGCATCTTCACCAAAATTATAAAATAGACCATAGTTTAGAGTACCTCTTATGTACCTCAAAATTCTCTTGGCGGCCAGCCAATGAGACTCCCTTGGTGTTTCCATGTATCGACTCACGAGTCCAACACCATAAACTATATCAGGTCTTGTGATTGTAAGGTACCTTAGGCTTCCAACGAGGCTTTTGTACACTGTTGAGTTTACAAACTCACCCTCTCCTCCTTTGGACAGCTTCAATCCAGTTGCGACTGGGGTATTGACAGTGTTGCACTTGTCCATATTGAACTTCTTCAATATGTCTCTCATGTACCTTTGTTGAGAGATGTAGATACCATCACTTTCTTGCTTCACTTCTATGCCAAGAAAGTATGACATTAATCCATTGTCAGTCATCTCGAATTCACTGAACATGGATTGCTTGAACTCATGGAACATTGCCTCATTGTTTCCTGTAAACAATAAATCATCTACATAGAGACAAATAATTAAGAACTCCCCTTTTTCACCATTCTTCATGTAAACTGAATGCTCGTATGGACATTTCTGAAATCCATTTTGGTGAAGGTAGTTGTCGATCCTTGAGTTCCAAGCTCGTGGTGCTTGCTTGAGGCCGTACAAAGCCTTCTTCAAACGATACACCTTATCTTCTTCTCCTTGTACTTGGAAGCCTTCCGGTTGTTCCACGTACACTTCTTCCTCAAGTACTCCATTAAGGAAGGCTGACTTGACATCTAGTTGATAAATTTTCCATTTATGATGTGCGGCAAGAGAGATTAGCAATCTTACCGTGTCAAGTCTCGCAACTGGAGCATAGACTTCATCATAGTCCACTCCATACTTCTGTTTGTAGCCCTTTGCTACAAGCCTTGATTTGTATCGATCCACACTCCCATCTGCAGTGCGTTTGATCTTGTAAACCCACTTGACACCAATAGCCTTCTGATTTGGTGGGAGCTTTGTCAGCTCCCAAGTGTCATTCTTCTCGATGGCATGGATCTCTTCTTCCATGGCTTTCTTCCAACAATCTTCTTCCACAGCTTCATTGAATGAGAAAGGCTCGTGGTCTGCATACAAGCAGAAAAGGTTGGTTTCTTCTTCTTCTTCTTGTCCATAAATCTCTGTGAGACTCCTTAACCTCACTGGAGTTGAGGAGCTGCTTTCCTCACTAGATGTAGGACCACTCCTTGCAATTCTGTGCACTGGAGTTGTTGTGATTGTTTGAGCAGGCTGTTGCTCAATCGGTGGTACAACTTCTGGTTCTTCAAAATCAGTGGAGACGATCTTCTCTTTACTGACTTCTTTGTTGTTCCACGTCCATGTCTCTTCCTCACTGAAGATGACATCTCTACTAACCACTAGTTTGCCAGTTAGTGGGTTGTAGAGCTTGTATGCCTTGGACTCTTCACTATAGCCCACAAACACACACTTCTCACCTCTATCATCAAGTTTCCTCCTCTTGGCTTCTGGAACTTGAGCATATGCAACACACCCAAAAATTCTTAGGTGTGTAACATTCGGCTTGTATCCACTCCAAGCCTCTTGTGGTGTCATCCTCTTGACACTCTTTGTTGGACATTGATTCAACAAATAAATCGAACAAGCTACAGCTTCTGCCCATAACTCTTTTGGCAAATTCTTCTCCTTAAGCATGAACCTTGTCATGTCAAGGATGGTTCGATTCTTTCTTTCGGCTATCCCATTTTGCTGTGGGGTATAGGCAGCAGTAAGTTGATGCCTAATTCCTTGCTCCTTGCAGTATGCTTGGAAAGCATTGGAGGTGTACTCTCCACCTCTATCTGATCTCACAGCCACAAGCTTGTGGTTACTTTCTGCCTCTGTGAGTGCCTTGAACTCCTTGAAAATTTTTAGGGCAGCTGACTTCTCCTTGAGAAAATAGACCCAAGTCTTTCTACTAAAATCATCAATGAAGGTAATAAAATACCTATTACCTCCATAAGACATGGGATCCAATGGACCACATATATCTGTGTGCACCAACTGCAGTGGTGCCTTTGCTCTCCATGTATCACCAACAGGGAACGATAGTCGTGCTTGCTTGCCAAGCACACAACCTTCACATACTTGGCGTGTGGCTTCAATCTGGGGTAGACCACGAACCATTCCTCCACTTGACAGCAACTTTAGGCCATTGAAATTAAGATGGCCAAATCGAAGATGCCATTTCCATGACTCATCTTCCATTACACCGATGTTGCAGCTTCCAATCTTTGTGTTCAAATTCAACGGAAACATCCGGTTCTTTGACATTCAAACACGTGCAATAAGCTTTCTCCTTGCATTCCTGAGAGTGAGAAGCATGTTCTCCATATGTATAATGTACCCTTTCTGGAGCAGTTGACCAATGCTCAGAATGTTGCTCTTCATACCTGGTATGTAGTAGGTATCGGAGATGTATTCTTCTCTTCCATCCTTCTGGATGATCTTGATCTTCCCTTTGCCTTCAACTGGCAACTTTGAGGAGTCACCAAGACTTACAGATCCATAGGCCCCTTCTTTGAGTTCGGCAAAAAACTCCTTCTTTCCACACATGTGATTGCTTGCACCAGAGTCCAAATACCAAACATCTTGTTGGCTACTAGAATCATGGTGTGCTAGTAAGACTGTAAGTTCTTCATCAGTATTTCCACTTGATTCTGCCATGTTGACATGCTCACCATTTTTATGTGAACATTCATTGGCATAATGTCCATATTGCTTACAGTTGTGACACTGGATATGCGCCTTTCCTCGAGTAGATCTCCACTCCTGAGACTGACCTTGATTTTGTGCATAGCCTCGACCTCTTCCTCGGGCTCGTCCTCGGCTACGGTTGGATGAGCTCCCACGACGTGAGTTCCACTGCCCACGACCTTTATTTGGTTTGTCAATATTCAACTTTGACTCCAAAGCTTGCTCTAGCGTTGTGGGGCTTGCATTCTTCTGAATGCGTTGCTCGTGAACTAGGAGGGATCCTAGTAGCTTTTCTGCGCTCATCACCTCCAAATCCTTGGATTCCTCAATGGCAGTCACCACATGCTCAAACTTAGATGTGAGTGACCGGAGTATCTTCTCCACAACTCGTACTTCATCGAGTCTCTCGCCATTTCTCCTCATCTGATTTACTATCACAATGAGCCTTGAGTGATAGTCGGAGATGCTCTCCCCTTCATTCATATGAGCAGTTTCAAAATCTGCTCGAAGTGATTGTAACCTCACTTTCTTGACTCGATCTACTCCTTTGTAGATTGTACTGAGTGTATCCCACACTTGCTTGCTCGTTGTTGCTTCTGCAACCTTCTCGAACGTTGAATCTTCCAAACCCTGGTATAGAAGATACAACGCCTTTTGGTCCTTCTTTCGTAAGTCCTTGAGAGTGTTCCTTTGATCCGCAGTATATACGGCTTCTTGCTCGGCAGTGGGTACAACATACCCACTACTGACAACTTCCCATAGCTCCTGTGATCCAAACAATGCTTTGAATTGGATGCACCATCTTTCATAATTTTCTTTCTTCAATGTGGGAACTTGGAGTTGCACTAAGTTGGACGCCATAACTGCTGCACCTGCCAGAATGGTATTCTGGCTCTAATACCAATTGTTGGTATTTTACAGTTTACTAACTCAATACCAAAATATGTGGGTGATAAGTTTACAAACTCTATCACACCTCTTGCACTTTGCACTCTCAAATTTTTATTCAACCATACCTAACATTGCCTAACTTTCCATGCCTAACTTTGACATTGATTTTCAACAACGGCTAGCAGCAACCTGTTTTGATTTGAATACAGAGCTTTTGTTCGTTCATATCTAGGAGTTCAAAACATCTCTAGCAAATGGCACATGGTCGATGTTAAGCTGCATATTATTGATAAAACTGAAGGCGAATGCATATATTAGCATCAACTGTCCCGATATCAAAAAGCCAATTAAGGCTGAAATTGATCCCATAAAATGGTACCTAAACCCAGTGGCAAAGCTACAGAGGGACAAGGAGGGGCAGCCACCCCTACGCTTGTTGGAAATTGCCACTGAGAGGGAGGATTTCGCCCCTCTGGTCTTTTGAGCCTGTCGGAATCTAGTTTTGCTTCTGGTATGCAGCGCTGCGTTGATGCTGCTGTGTTTAATTTTTTTTTTTTTTTTTTTAAATACCTAGTCCCTTATGATCTTTCTAGTAGGACTTGTGGTCGCCTTTGGAAGGTTTGCTGCTGCTCTTCAGCAATATGCCGCATGTCAGTTGTAGAAAATTGAAACTTATACGGAGAGAACGAGAGAGCTAGAGAGAGTGTGCTGAAACTTGCACGGAGAGGACGAAGGGAAAACAAGATATAAAAGGATCAAACAGGATCATCTTTGTGAGGATCCCGGGGATCCGTGAATTATGTCCGTCTATCATATCGTGCGGTCAATTTTCGTCAGGTACTGTTTGTGTTCAATTTTAAATGAAATGATTTAAAATGATTTTGACCGCACGATATACTATAAACGGACACGATTCACAGATTCTCAGGATCCTCACAACATTAATATTGCTTACTATCTAAAAAGATTTGATTGTCTACATGTTTCTGAACTTTTTACAGTTTTAAATTTCACCCTTCCCTTGACTATTCCTGGCTTTGCCACTGCCTAAACCATAACAAAACACTGCCCCGGCATGAGAGGCTTTGTCATATGTTATCGAGGATCCAAGAAACGAATGACATGGATAACACCGCCCTTGCATCGATCGTCACCTGCACTCTGCTCAACCCCTTATCCACACAAGTGAAGGCCACCCTAATGCTTCCGCCTGCAATATATGTTTTGAATGCTATTTGTTTGTCGTGTTAATTTTTTACTTCTAGCCGGCTGAGATGACATGGTAACGTTTGGAGAATAAGAGAATTTGCTAGCTTGCAAAAAGTTGACATAGTATTTATAAACTACACTCTTATTTGGTTGTTGCTAGCTTACAAATGTATTAATTATTGCATTTGTTGGCGAAACCGAGGTCCGAAATCATAAACTCGAAGAAACTTCCCATTGAAAGCTCAATTCATATCAGACTTGTCATTTCCCTACAATTACAAAAATTACACACGCGCGCGCGCACACAATAGTAATAATTTAAAGTCCATTGCGAACAATATGTTGATAGCCCCGAAGTAACTCTAGTTATGAAGAACACTGAAGAGAAAACCTTTTTTGTGGCTGTGAGGTCAGTTTCTTGCAATCTAAGATTTTACTTTTTTTTTTTACTTCTGAATTTATTTCGTATCAAGAATATTATGAGTGCAATTTTTCAACCTTTGGCGTGTCTTCTTCAGGATTCCAGAACCTACTTGGAGTTTAGATGCTGCTGCAAATGGAAAAGCTGCAGTGAAATTATTCGATGAAGAACATAGTCATAGCCGGAGTAAAAAATATTGGCCAGTATTAATCAAGGACATTCTGTGACGTCCCGTCCCGGAATTATCGAAAATGTACGTATAAAATTACGATTTTGCCCCTAGTTCGTTTTTGTCACGTTGTGGGTTGTTTGGTGTGTTGTGGCATGTGTTTGGAACCTCACACACTCCCACACACACACAGACACTGCCTTCTCTCACTCCCTCTGTCTTCTCTCTCTTCCCCGAGCCCTCTATCCTTCTTCTTCTTCCTAAAACGTACGGACCAACACACACCCACTCGAATGTTCACGGATCGAGGAAACCAAGGATATATTTGAGCTCGTGAGGTCGAGGCGAGCTCAGCCATACCCTTTTCAGGTGAGAAACACATCGTTTTCACGTCGTTTCGACGATGTCCGTTTGGAGTACTGTTCATGCAAAGTTTGTACATTAAGTTTTTGGGTTTTCTGAGCTCGTGGTTGTGTTTGTGAGGTTCCCAGGAGCGTCGGAGTAGCTCGTTGGACGATTTTGGACGTCGGGAAGGCCTGGTTCGAGGTTGGCCGAGCTTGGAGTTTTTGGACAGGTATAATCTCGTGGTTTTAGCCCTTAAAACTTGTTGGGACATGTTCTACTAGTTTAGGGCTTTAATTTGGTGCAAGAAACGTGGAAAAAGGTGGAAAAACGAGAGAGTTATAGCGTTTTACAGGTTTTCCGGCGACGGTGCCGGCGACGGCGACGGCGCCGGCGTCGGGGACTGGCCGGAGAAGAAGCAGGAATATTCCGTTAAGTTTAACGGAATATTCCTGACGGCAAGGGTTAAGTCTGACGGAATATTCCGTTAGTTGACGGAATATTCCTGACGGCGTCAACTGACGCCGTCAGTGTGCAGTGCGTGGTCCAAAAATTTTTCTAAAAATATGGGCGTGATCTTGAGGTTGTGTAGATCACGTTGGTATATTCATTTGTCCATTTTGAGCAATGTATGAGAAGTTATTGTGAGAAGTTAGTTATGTGCTTTAAAGTTAACGTTTTTATAGTTGTTTCGCATTTAGGTGACACGTACCCCGAGGACGAGCGTGCACACGCGAGGCAGGGGGGCTACGACCCTTCTACATACCAGTGAGTGGGCTTTTGTTTTCCGTATATACCTATATACATATTAATTCCCAGAAATTAGTATAAATGCTTCGTTATATGCCATTTCTTTTATATATAATTGGTGGTTATGCATGAGTAGTGGCATACACGTTTAATTATATATTCAATTATGCATATGTCATATATATTTATATGTGGGTGCTGTGGAGGCATAGGTAAGTGCCAGGTAAGCGTTCTTTAACGATTGCATTAAATAGTGGTTAGAGATGCTTAGAGAGCTCATAACCTGCACCCCCGGTGTTAGTGCTCCCGCCCAGAGTAGGGCACAGTCCTTCACGTGTTGTTCACCTCCCGCACCATACGCTCAGCTTGGATCCAAGCTAGGTGCATAGGCCTGTCGTACAGACCACAGTAGGTGGTTCCGACTCGTAGGTGACCCGCGATTATTCGCACAGCCTTCACGTGATCGTAGCACTAGAGCGTATATATATGTTACACCCAAGCCTGTCGTACAGACCACTTTAGGTGGTTCCGACTCGTGGGCAGGTTCAGTGATTGAGTTGAGATTTGAGCTCTATATGCAGCCGTACAGGTCACGTTAGGTGACTCCGGCTGCCAGATGTTATGTTATTGATGTGATTTATACCTGAGCACTTGCATTTCATTATGAGGCTTAGACATGGCATATCTTGAGCAGGATTGTTATACCCTTGAGCATGTTTGGTATATCTATACATACGTTTATATGTTTATTTTCTGGGAAGTATACAGGTTTTACGGCGAGGGGTTAGATAGTATTTTGCTAAATGGTTTTCAAAGAGCTTTGTTTTTGCCCACTCACGCTTTTGTTTTGCGCCCCTCCAGGTTCTAGTTGCTTAGCCGTTGCGGTGGTTTCCCTTGAGAGCTTTTCGGCGTTCTGACAGACACTCCACATTGTAGGGTCGCCTTCGGGCGTACCACTGTTATCGTTTTTGTTTGGACTGCTTTAGACCTGCTCTGATTTTGTATATCACTTACTAGCACTTATATTATTACCTCGTATGCTAGTTTTGAATCATTCGTACTTTTATATTACTACTTTACTAGCTTCCGCACGTGCACATGGCTACGTCACCTTTGAGTGACGGCCAGCACACTCCGATCTCGGTCGGGGTGTGTCAGTTTGGTATCAGAGCCTAGGTTTGGCAGTCCTGTGTCCTTGTGAGTATTCTAATGAATTTGGTGTCTTCTGTCAGAACTATGCCACCTCGTCGGGAACCCCGTCGCTCTTCTGAGCCTAGTTTCCCCGATATTACTCAGTTGGGGGAAGCTTTTGCTACAGCCCTTCAGGCAGTGATGCGCCCTCCCCAGAGGACTCCTCTAGAGACTATATACAATTTGAAGCTGGATAAGTTTAAGGGCAGTGAGGGACCCGAGAGCGCAGAGCGCTGGCTAGAACACATAGAGAAGACTTTCCGGGTGCTGCATAATCAGGGGAACTTGCCTATGGAGAGGTGGGTCGAGACGACCGCTTGGTTTCTAGATACGGAGTCGGCAGCTTGGTGGGAGCAGGAGCTTCGTAGGTTGACTCCGGATCAGAGGATTGATTGGAATGTTTTTACGGGGTTGTTTAGGAGGATGTATGTTCCCCCTGAGTACATCGATAGAAAGAAACAAGAGTTTTCCGAACTGAAACAGCGGAAGATGTCAGCGAATGAGTACTATCGCAAGTTTACGGACTTGTCTCGTTACCACCCTGATGTCGCTGGTAATCCGGCGGAGATGCTCCGTCTTTTCCGTCTGGGCACCAGGAAGAAGTGGCGTTCGATGGCGTCTACGGTCCACAGCGAGACTTACCGGGACTTCTATGAGATACTGTTGAGGATCGAGGATTCCGAGAATATGTCGAGCGATACGGATGAAGAGAAGGACGGCAACCAGAAGAAAGATGATAAAGGCAAAGGTCAGGCATCGCTCGGGCCCCGTCAGACTCAGAACTTCAAGAGAGGTGGAGCTAGTTCTAGTTCTTCGAGTGGTGGCTTCAGTGCCACTGGACAGGGTCGTGGAGGCAGATTTTCCGGTGGCGCTAGAGGCCAGAGGCAGGGCGATGGTGGTCGAGGTAGAGCCCCTATTTGCCGCAGGTGTAACAACCGGCATTTCGGCGAGTGTAGACGTGGTAGCAATGGTTGCTTCACGTGTGGACAGGTGGGACATAGAGCGGCGAATTGTCCCCAAGGTCAGCAGCAGCAGAAACCACAGCAGACCTTTATGCCACCACCTGCACCACTCCAGCAGATTCAGGGTACTGGTAGCTACGGCCAGACGGGTCGAGGTGGTACTTACCACTATCAGGGTGATGCTGTTCCTTATGCTCCGGGGCAGTATCAGTACCCACAGGATCCTTATCCCCAGGGTGGCTATCCCCAGTATTCAGGCGGCTATATACCGTATCCTCCAGCTCCAGCGGGTGGTTCACAGTGGTATCAGGGAGGACAGTATCAACATGGAGAGATTGCCACTAGCAGTGCAGGGTCTTCGAGACAGTCAGGCCAGCCCAGTCAGGGGCGTGGTGCTCAGGGACGCGGCGTTCAGGCGAGCCGAGGCCGCGGCGGGCGTCAGCAGGGACAGGGGCGTCTTCACAATATTTCTCTGCAGGACGCTCAGAACAACCCAGACTTGATTATGGGTACGTTGAACATTCTTGGTTGTTTTGCTAGAGTCTTAATTGATTGTGGAGCTACACATTCCGTAATTTCTCATACTTTTGCTCAAGTAACGCAACCTCGCCCCACACCTCTAGGGTATGATTTAGAGGTCGTTATGCCTAGAGGAGAGAGTTGTGTCGTAGATTGTGTGTACCCAGGATGTTCAGTAATCGTAGAGGGAGTTGCTTTGTCAGCCGATCTTATTCCGTTAGATATTGTGGACTTTGATGTGATTCTGGGCACGGATTGGTTGCACTTCTATCGTGCCAACATTGACTGTTACGGGAAAGTAGTTACGTTTCACCGACCTGGACTACCTGTGGTTACTTTCGTGGGTGAGCAGAGTGGGGTGAGACATGGCGTTATTTCGGCGCTGCGAGCGAAAAAGTTGTTATCTAAAGGCTGTCAGGGGTATCTGGCTCACGTAGTGCTAGATGAAACTGTTTCTAACAGAGTTGAGGATGTGAGAGTGGTCAGACACTTCCCAGATGTATTTCCCGAGGATTTACCTGGGTTACCCCCAGATCGAGACGTAGAGTTCACCATTGAGTTGATTCCAGGTACAAATCCTATTTCTTTAACTCCTTATCGTATGGCTCCCGCGGAGTTGAGGGAATTGAAAGTTCAGCTGCAAGAGTTAGTGGATAAGGGATTTATCCAGCCTAGTACTTCGCCTTGGGGCGCTCTAGTGTTGTTTGTGAGGAAGAAGGATGGAACTTTGAGGCTGTGCATCGACTACAGGCAACTCAATCGGGTGACAATTAAAAACCGTTATCCATTGCCTCGTATCGATGATTTGTTCGATCAGCTGAGAGGTGCTTGTGTGTTCTCTAAGATAAACTTGAGGTCTGGTTACTATCAGCTGAAGATCAGTAGGGATGATGTCCCTAAGACGGCGTTCAGGACTCGTTATGGTCATTACGAGTTTCTGGTTATGCCATTTGGGTTGACGAATGCACCAGCCGCCTTTATGGATTTGATGAACCGAGTATTCCAGCCTTACTTGGATAGATTTGTCATTGTCTTCATTGACGATATTCTGGTGTATTCTAAGTCGAAAGCGGAGCATGTTCGACATCTTACTTTGGTGTTGAAAAGGTTGAGGGAACACCAGTTATATGCTAAGTTTAGCAAGTGCCAGTTCTGGTTAGACCAAGTTGCGTTCTTGGGACACGTCATTTCTGCTCAGGGTATTTTGGTTGACCCTCAGAAGGTTGCAGCGGTAGAGAGTTGGGAGCAACCGCGAACCGTCACCGAGGTGAGAAGTTTCCTTGGATTGGCAGGGTATTATCGGAGATTCGTTAAGGATTTTTCGGTGATCGCCTTACCACTGACGAGGTTAACGAGGAAGAATGTTAAATTTGAGTGGGATGATAGGTGTGAGCAGAGTTTCCAGCGGTTGAAGCATTGTCTCACTCATGCACCTGTTTTGGCACTCCCAGACGATAGCGGTGATTTCGAGGTTTATAGCGATGCTTCCTTGAATGGTCTGGGATGTGTATTGATGCAGCATGGTAGGGTGATTGCTTATGCTTCGCGGCAGTTGAAACCCCATGAGATGAATTACCCTACACATGATTTGGAGTTGGCTGCTATCATCTTTGCGTTGAAGTTGTGGAGACACTATCTTTACGGGGAAAAGTGAGGATCTTTACAGATCACAAGAGTCTCCAGTATCTTTTTACTCAGAAAGAACTTAATCTTCGTCAGCGGAGGTGGTTGGAGTTGCTCAGCGATTACGATTGCACGATCGATTATCATCCTGGTCGTGCGAACGTAGTGGCTGATGCACTTAGCAGGAAGTCACAGGGCCGTATTAACGCGTTGTACGCTAGTCGTGTTCCTCTTTTGGTGGACTTGCGTACTACGGGAGTAAGGCTAGAAGCCGAAGATCGAGATGTGGCATTACTTGCTAATTTCCAAGTTAGGCCGATACTTGTTGATCGGGTGCTTGAAGCCCAAGTAGCTGATCAGGAAACTCAAGAACTTATTCAAGCTCGAGATCAAGGAAAGAGGCGAGACCTCAGAGTTCGTGATTCGGATGGCATGTTGATGCTAGAAGGTAGAATGTTCGTGCCTAAGAGTGTGGAGTTGAAGAAAGAAATTCTCGATGAAGCACATATCTCGGCTTACGCTATGCATCCAGGAGCTACGAAAATGTATCATACCATTCGACCATTTTATTATTGGCCGGGTATGAAGAGGGAGATAGCCGAGTATGTGAGCCGATGTGCTGTTTGTCAGCAAGTTAAAGCAGAAAGGAAGAAGCCGTTTGGGTTGTTGCAGCCGCTTCCCGTTCCCGAGTGGAAATGGGAAAATATCACCATGGATTTTGTGTACAAGTTGCCGCGTACACAAAATGGCTTTGACGGCATTTGGGTGATCGTTGATCGACTCACTAAGTCGGCTCATTTTGTTCCAGTGAGAGAGAAGTATTCTTTGAGCCGTTTAGCGGAGTTGTTTATCTCGAAGGTTGTGAAGTACCACGGTGTCCCTGTGAGCATTATTTCGGATCGAGATCCACGATTTACATCGAAGTTTTGGGTAGCTTTCCAGGAAGCTTTGGGCACGAGATTACTTTATAGTACGGCATATCATCCACAGACCGATGGGCAGTCAGAGAGAACTATTCAGACCCTGGAAGATATGCTGCGAGCTTCGGTGTTGCAGTTTGGTGACGCTTGGCACCAGCGGTTAGATTTGATGGAATTTGCTTACAACAACAGTTTTCATTCGAGCATTGGCATGGCGCCATTTGAGGCCTTGTATGGCAGAGCTTGTCGCACACCGTTGTGTTGGTCAGAGGTTGGGGAAAGAGTCTTAGTAGGTCCAGAGATTGTTGAGGAGACTACTCAGAACGTTCAGGTGATCAAGTCTAACCTGAAAGCAGCTCAGGACAGGCAGAAGAGTCTAGCGGATCGGCATGCTACGGACAGAACATATGAGGTCGGAGATTGGGTATTTCTGAAGCTTTCACCGTGGAGAGGTGTTGTGCGGTTCAGAAAGAAGGGGAAGTTGAGTCCCAGGTACATCGGACCATACGTGGT
This sequence comes from Pyrus communis, assembly GCF_041283825.1. Classification (NCBI taxonomy): domain Eukaryota; kingdom Viridiplantae; phylum Streptophyta; class Magnoliopsida; order Rosales; family Rosaceae; genus Pyrus; species Pyrus communis. Next base: position 2,595,859 of record NC_142572.1, read on the forward strand.
CACAGAACGAGTTGGTGAGGTAGCTTACAGGTTGGAGTTGCCTCCGGAGTTGGCTAGAGTGCATAATGTTTTTCACGTGTCTATGCTCCGACACTATGTTGCTGATCCATCTCATGTGATACCTCCTCAACCACTTGAGATTAATCCAGATTTGACGTACGACGAGGAGCCGGTGACGATACTAGATTGGAAAGAGAAGGTTCTGAGGAACAAGACAGTGAATTTGGTGAAGGTTTTGTGGAGAAACCATTCAGTCGAAGAAGCTACGTGGGAGACAGAGGATCGGATGAGGGATTTGTACCCTCGATTGTTCTTTGACTACTAGGGGGGTTGCTGCTTTATTGTTTTGAATTTCGGGACAAAATTCTTTTAAGGTGGGAAGGTTGTGACGTCCCGTCCCGGAATTATCGAAAATGTACGTATAAAATTACGATTTTGCCCCTAGTTCGTTTTTGTCACGTTGTGGGTTGTTTAGTGTGTTGTGGCATGTGTTTGGAACCTCACACACTCCCACACACACACAGACACTGCCTTCTCTCTCTCCCTCTGTCTTCTCTCTCTTCCCCGAGCCCTCTATCCTTCTTCTTCTTCCTAAAACGTACGGACCAACACACACCCACTCGAATGTTCACGGATCGAGGAAACCAAGGATATATTTGAGCTCGTGAGGTCGAGGCGAGCTCAGCCATACCCTTTTCAGGTGAGAAACACATCGTTTTCACGTCGTTTCGACGATGTCCGTTTGGAGTACTGTTCATGCAAAGTTTGTACATTAAGTTTTTGGGTTTTCTGAGCTCGTGGTTGTGTTTGTGAGGTTCCCAGGAGCGTCGGAGTAGCTCGTTGGACGATTTTGGACGTCGGGAAGGCCTGGTTCGAGGTTGGCCGAGCTTGGAGTTTTTGGACAGGTATAATCTCGTGGTTTTAGCCCTTAAAACTTGTTGGGACATGTTCTACTAGTTTAGGGCTTTAATTTGGTGCAAGAAACGTGGAAAAAGGTGGAAAAACGAGAGAGTTATAGCGTTTTACAGGTTTTCCGGCGACGGTGCCGGCGACGGCGACGGCGCCGGCGTCGGGGACTGGCCGGAGAAGAAGCAGGAATATTCCGTTAAGTTTAACGGAATATTCCTGACGGCAAGGGTTAAGTCTGACGGAATATTCCGTTAGTTGACGGAATATTCCTGACGGCGTCAACTGACGCCGTCAGTGTGCAGTGCGTGGTCCAAAAATTTTTCTAAAAATATGGGCGTGATCTTGAGGTTGTGTAGATCACGTTGGTATATTCATTTGTCCATTTTGAGCAATGTATGAGAAGTTATTGTGAGAAGTTAGTTATGTGCTTTAAAGTTAACGTTTTTATAGTTGTTTCGCATTTAGGTGACACGTACCCCGAGGACGAGCGTGCACACGCGAGGCAGGGGGGCTACGACCCTTCTACATACCAGTGAGTGGGCTTTTGTTTTCCGTATATACCTATATACATATTAATTCCCAGAAATTAGTATAAATGCTTCGTTATATGCCATTTCTTTTATATATAATTGGTGGTTATGCATGAGTAGTGGCATACACGTTTAATTATATATTCAATTATGCATATGTCATATATATTTATATGTGGGTGCTGTGGAGGCATAGGTAAATGCCAGGTAAGCGTTCTTTAACGATTGCATTAAATAGTGGTTAGAGATGCTTAGAGAGCTCATAACCTGCACCCCCGGTGTTAGTGCTCCCGCCCAGAGTAGGGCACAGTCCTTCACGTGTTGTTCACCTCCCGCACCATACGCTCAGCTTGGATCCAAGCTAGGTGCATAGGCCTGTCGTACAGACCACAGTAGGTGGTTCCGACTCGTAGGTGACCCGCGATTATTCGCACAGCCTTCACGTGATCGTAGCACTAGAGCGTATATATATGTTACACCCAGGCCTGTCGTACAGACCACTTTAGGTGGTTCCGACTCGTGGGCAGGTTCAGTGATTGAGTTGAGATTTGAGCTCTATATGCAGCCGTACAGGTCACGTTAGGTGACTCCGGCTGCCAGATGTTATGTTATTGATGTGATTTATACCTGAGCACTTGCATTTCATTATGAGGCTTAGACATGGCATATCTTGAGCAGGATTGTTATACCCTTGAGCATGTTTGGTATATCTATACATACGTTTATATGTTTATTTTCTGGGAAGTATACAGGTTTTACGGCGAGGGGTTAGATAGTATTTTGCTAAATGGTTTTCAAAGAGCTTTGTTTTTGCCCACTCACGCTTTTGTTTTGCGCCCCTCCAGGTTCTAGTTGCTTAGCCGTTGCGGTGGTTTCCCTTGAGAGCTTTTCGGCGTTCTGACAGACACTCCACATTGTAGGGTCGCCTTCGGGCGTACCACTGTTATCGTTTTTGTTTGGACTGCTTTAGACCTGCTCTGATTTTGTATATCACTTACTAGCACTTATATTATTACCTCGTATGCTAGTTTTGAATCATTCGTACTTTTATATTACTACTTTACTAGCTTCCGCACGTGCACATGGCTACGTCACCTTTGAGTGACGGCCAGCACACTCCGATCTCGGTCGGGGTGTGTCACATTCTTCATCCACAAGGGTCGTTCGATCCAATGTGGAACATAATATTCATTATATCATGCGTTTTGGCAGTCTCGTTGGATCCTTTGTTCTTTTACATTCCACACATCAATCGGGATGGCAAGTGTCTTCAATTGGACAAAACTTTGCAGACAGCCGCTCTTATGTTACGATCAATGACCGACCTATCTTATGTAGTCCACATTATTTTTCAAACTAGAACACTAGTGCTCTCTGAAGTTGACGCATATTCTGGGGCATCAAAAGTAAAGTCTGATACAGTTTCTTTGAAACGAATGGGTGGTTCGGTACTTGGCAAGAAGATTTTGCAGTCATCCATCCCGATTGACATTTTATGTATTCTTCCCCTTCCACAAGTAAGAAAGAGATCGCCTTCTTGAATTAATGTTTTCTGCTTGTTAACTACCTATATATTGATATATTTTGAAGGCAAGTCAATGGATTAACTGATCGAACATGTGCTACAAGTTAACTAACTGTTGTCTTACTTTATTAATGTAACATCTGCAGGTAGTAATTTTGATTTTCTTTTCAAAAATGAGGGGCTCAGGTTCTTTGAATACAAGGAAGTTTCTAAGCTCTCTTGTTCTATTGCAATATGTGCCACGGGTTCTTCGCATCTACTTATCGTGCAAAAATCTCAACAAGAATCCTAGCGTAGAGATATGGGTTAAAGGTGTATTCAATTTCTTTCTCTACATCCTTGCTAGTCATGTAAGCTTCCGTCCTGTATAATTTATATTTGGTTAACTACTTGAGCGTTAAAATTTGCTTTAAACTAAAGTAGCTATAGTCCGGTGACTAATTAATTAATTTAGTACGTACTTGGTGTTATTTTTAGGTACTCGGAGCCTTTTGGTACTTTTTTTCTGTTCAACGAGTAACGGCCTGCTGGCAGTATGCTTGTGCAAAAACTAGATGCAAACCTAGTACTTTTCACTGTGATGACATTTCGTATGGAAATGTGACGTTTCTAAATGAATTATGCCCTATAAATCAACCAAATGCAACAGTGTTTGATTTTGGCATATTTCTTGAAGCCATTCAATCTGATGTGTTGGGGTTGCAAGATTATCCACAAAAGTTCTTGAAATGTTTCTGGTGGGGTCTGAGAAATCTAAGGTTTGCACATATATATAAAATGATTTGATCTTGCATAAATGTATATTAAACTGAGTAGAAAACAAAAAGAAAATTAACAGAAACAGAAAACAAGCAAATGCATAAACAAGTAATTACTTGCTCGGCAAGTGATATGTTCTTACTTTGAGCATTTTGAAATTAGAGATTCAGATATATATGTTATCTTTTAAATATTTGCTCGACTTCAATTTTGCAGTTCTCTTGGTCAAAACCTGCAGACTAGTACCTATGCATGGGAAAACCTCTTTGCCGTTTCTATTTCCATAATTGGCTTGCTACTATTCTTATATCTCATTGGAAATTTACAGGTTGGTGTTGGATATATATCTAGAATTATCACTTTTTGTCCTGGAAAAAAAAAAAAAAATATATATATATATATATATATATATGTCTGATGCATATAAGTGATCAAATGCTATATCCGTTTGAGTTTCTACCAGAAATGGCTACTTCTACTGAAGGATTATGTTGGTAGGGTGATGAGTCTATAAACATGATTTAACCCCTTATCGGAGAAATAAATTTACTGGTGTCGTTCATTTTTTCTCCGACTCATATTGTAACACCGATTGAGTCCCTTTCTTCTAACCACATTGTGACACAACATTGTGTTATTGATCCTGATTCCATAAAATGAAGTTTTGCATAATACTAACGAACTGATGAAGTACCTTTCTCTTGTCGTGGAATAGACGTATATGCAGTTGTCAACTACAAGATCAGAGAAGCTAAGACAGAAGATGAAAATGAAAGATCTAGAAATAGAATTATGGTTATCTAGGAATGGCCTCCCCAAGGAACTGAAGGCGGTGTTCATGGAAAACTTACAACGAAAGCTTGAAAAAAACAAAGAAATTCATGTGGTGAATATGCTCTCTATTCTTCCATTGGAACATAAGAACAACATCAAGTACCATCTCTGCTTGGCCATGCTAAAGAAAGTAAGTTCTATGTTCCTCTTAATTTCTATCAGGAAACTAGGGCCAATAACAAGGCTATAATTCTCCCACAATAAATTCTCAAGGCTGGCTGACCGTACGAGTATATATGTATAATGATACGAGTAATACTATTTAGACGCAATCTGACACACTTGGTGATGCAGTTTCTAATACGGGTAGACGCCCTTACAAGCATGTCTAAATAGCCTTTCATTAATGCTATCGCTCGTGACAAGTGATTTGATTAATTTATTATCTGTGTTTGTACCTAATGCATATAGGTGCCTATGCTGCAAACTGTCGATGAACAAGTATTGAAGGTAATTTGTGAGAATCTTAAGCCAGTTACATATAATGAAGATAGTTATATGATTCGAGAGGGAGAACTACTTGACAAGATGTTGTTCATCACGCAAGGCATCGTATGGACTTATACATCTAATAACGGTATTGAAAGATCAAGTGGATTGGCATTAAGAACTCGCTGTCTTACGAAAAGCGATTTCTGTGGCGAAGAATTGCTAGATTGGGCATCAAAGTGTACCTCCTTTTCTGACATACCCATCTCTACCAGAATTGTTAAGTCACACACAAAAGTGGAAGCATTTGCTCTAATGGCCAACGACTTGAAGACTCTAGTCTCTAAATTTTGGTGGCATTTCAACAAGGACATGCCAAACTCGCGGGAGGAGTTACTGGCAGCTACTTCCATTCAAGCAGCATGGCGCCACAATCTGGTAAAGAGAAGCCACAATCGGGTAAAGAGAAGGTCTTCGGCTGTAAGTCCCCTGTATTTGATCGACGACGGTGGAAAATCACAAAATTTTAGTACCCCCTTGTAGCAGGCCTTGTAAATCTTACTTCAAACTGGGTAAATGCCTTAATTGCTGGTAAATTTATGTGTGGAACCCCGAATTCAACTTGAAATCCTATTTAATAAGAGCATCTCCACCAGTTGGTCGAGAGCAATGGGAATTGAAGGGTAAGGACAATAATATTGTTTTTACAATTCACTGTAAAACTGGGATTGCCCTTGTGCAAGTTCACTCGTTTGGAAAGAAAAACGGCAAGGGCAAAGGCGATTAGTGTTCATAAATATATGTTTTAATTTTTTAATGAATGTGGACATTACAACAAATATAATTAAAGTCTAATTCCAATAAATAATTTTAAATACAATGAAAAGTCATAGCATTACAACAAATATAATTAGTTTTAAGCTAGGTGATAAAATCAGTGTGGCTTGGTCCGTCTTCAGTGTATGGAACTTCCTCATCTTCCAAGGAAACCTTGTCATGATGCAATTTTTTTCACTTCTCCAAAAACGTTTTGAATTAGGAGATTCACCATCGAGGTGTCGAGACATGATCTCTCGATCCTTCTCCTCTTGCCTTTCTTGCTGATTCAACTCTCTTTCTCTCACATTTGCTTTATCTCTAGCCTTGTTTTGCCCATATGTTAACCTGTCTCGTTCCATATCCAATGCATGTTGGCAAGCCAATTCATCAACTATTTTTTACATAGTTGCACCAAACACCCAGGTCCGTATTACTTATCCGTTCCGATCCCTTATACGAGCTACTAAATGAGACCTAATTATGAGACTACCTTTACCACAAAATCAAAATGACGTGTCAAAACGCTTAGTAAAAGTGATGAGAATACATTTCAGTAACCATACATTCCTCTTATACCTTAGCAGCAGATATGGATCAATTGGTTTAGATTATAGAATCTCGAAGTTGGTATTCCTCTTTAGTTGTAAGTGAGAGGTCTTAAGTTCGATTCTCGTCCAAATACAAGTTTAAACCACATTATTGATAGCCTATTGTGAGGCTACACCCATCTTCTCTTCTTAATATAGATAATATCGTTTGTTAAAAAATAAAATAAAAAATAAAAAAATCCCAAAGTTATCCCAAAACCCAGTATTATGTGGCCTCATTCTCGGGTGATCAACCAATGACTCTTTCAAAAACACTGCATGACCTATTAATCTGACAACGTGAAAAGTACTAAAACTGTTTAGAATATTCCTAAGGCCACATGTTCACAGGGGATTCTCTATGAAATTTGTTAACACTGAAGGGATTATTACATGAACTACATATCGAATGCAATAACTTTGTTTAACAGTTCAAAATCTCCGCGCGCGGCTAAAACACAAGTTCAACAACCATAATTTCTTAGAAGAGGCTACTAACATAACTACTTTCCCAGAAATGCTATAAATTTCATTCCATTTTTAGCGGACGCGAGGGACTCTGTTGGGAAATTGTGTTGGGACCAACAAATCTCCTTGGAGGAGTGCCTTCCAACAAAGGCCTTCCATAGCCTTCAGAAATAGGCCTCCCGGTGCCCACAAGGGAAGTCCTCCCTCCACCGTGCGTTGGAAGAATGAGGCGGAATGTCCAATGCAGGGTGTTAGGCACAAACACCCTGTACAGCAGGAATATGTCATACCAGCTTGGATACTTAACGTACGAATCTCCTCGACAAGCCCCAGCTACAATCAACCTGGCAAAATCTTCCACAGGCCCACCGATCACATGTACCTACAACAATATAAATATATTTCATTGATATATAGCACATCTGAAGTACTGTTTCTTAATCTGTCATGCTCTGGGTTTGAAAACCAGAGCAACTAGCAATGGCGCATGCCTCATTGGGCTAACATAATGAAATATCAAAGCCACCGACCAACCAGTACCTCCCTTTCTTCTTTCCATTGCATTTCGGCGCCTTCCTCTAGCATGAACTTGCCTCTTGTCATCTCATTTTCAATCCATCCGTGAGTTGCAATTGTTATCCCTACCTCATGGTTTACTTCTAATCTCAAGGTCTCATAAAAGTTAACCAGAGCTGCCTTTGCTGCCTAGTGATTCAAACACAACAAAAGGATAGTAATAAATTGACAATTGCTAGGTCTTCAACGTAGTTACTTCGACTACAAAAATTTGTCCTAGATAAGTTTGTCAAGGAAATTTGGTGGATCATGGAATGCATCCTAAGCACTGGATTATTCTAATTTGTGGATGAAATATATACAATTCTAGTTCCATGTATATTTCTCATTTTGAAATGTTAATGTACTTGACCAATTTTCCGAAAGTAAAATGAAATGTTTGATTGAGTAATATATACTCACAGCATATAAACTCATTCTCGGTAGAGGTAACCAGCTCTCAACTGATGCATTAACAATGATCTTTCCATTGGTTTGACGTAGGTAAGGAAGAGCAACATACGTTGGATATACATTCCCCCAGAAATTTATATCCTGAGAACAAAGATATTCAAAACCACAATATCTCATCGATAGATAATTTTCCACATAAGGAAGAGCAATTTGCTTTAGAATTTTAGTGCAAACATTTGGACTTCTAATCATGCAACTTTGCAATACTTACCAACAAATGGGGAAAGACAGACGTGTCTGTAACTTCCTCGAAGTAGAATGTGTGTCCTAGACTTACTGTATTTACAAGGTGATCCACTGCAAAATCAGAGACAAATCAAAATAACTACTTTATAATCATAACTAACATCATGGCACCACTGAAGGCACAAAATTCATCCCATGGAGAGACCATGAAAGAATTACCTATTAATTTAGTTTGTAATTATAAAAAATCATAAGAGTGCAACTGCAGAATTGTTGTTTTCAGCTTAGTAGGCAATTAACATAAAACAAATACCACTATTCATTCTTCCACTTACTATAAACCATTCATTTTTTGTTCCAATACTTCATAATATATATTTCATTCTATTTTGTAGTTTATGATGTAATTATATATATTTTAAGTATAACAGACACTTATTTACACAAAATATAATTGATTTACTTAAATCCTCCAAGGCACCTGCCTAGGCACTAGGCCCCAGCCTGCCGTCTGACTAGCGATGAAGTTTATCGATAGGGTTCTTTGCCAAAATGGATAATTAGAAGTCATGAACAATTGCATTCTTTAAACAAACAAATAAATAATAATATACAAATGTACACAAAATTGTATAAATCTGCAGACCACTCAGTAATGCTTATGACCCATTTGTTATTTCAAGTGTAAAACTTTTGTTTTTAAAATTATGGCTTTCTAAATAACAAATTTTCTCCCAGAAAAATTTAGGTGGCGCATACCTCGGCCATGGAAGCTTATTGTTTCACTGATAAATCTCCTGCATTCCTCTTCCTTGACAACATCTGCAGCTATAATCATGACATGCTTTGCACCTATAAGCCTTGCATTCTCACTGATCACTCGCAGTCTGTTCTCTCTTCGTGCCACTAGTACAATATTCGCCCTCCTCTTTGCATATTCATATGCAATTTGCTGCAATTACAACTTTTATGCTTTACACACACACACACACACACACATAACCACTTTTATCAAACTACCAACGTATCTGTTTCCTGCATTGTATCCTCTTACTTATCATATACTTGTAAGGTTAACTGTGTTTTAGAAAGTTAATATGCAATATACATGCATTATTAGGTGATAAACATTTGCTACAAAGTTTCAGAGTAAAAAATTTCACGTTTTGAACCACATATTCATCGACGGTTAGCGATATCAATATTAAATATCATATTGTCGATATTTTCACAAAAACCGATTATTTAAAACTTCGTTTGAAACAGGATGAACTTCAAAATTAATGCATACATTTTATTGGAAATAGGGGACTTATAATTACCTCTCCTATGCCAGAAGAAGCTCCTGTAATTATAACCACCTTATCTTCGACAATTTCACTGTTGAACAAATTGTAAACCCACTCACAACCACTGATGAAGGTCAACGCTGGCCAAGCAAACGCCAGCATCACTAAACTTGCCGGTGGCACCACCCAATTCAGCACCGAGATAAACAAATCCATCGGTTCGGTTCACCAAACAGCCTTGATTAACCCTAGTTAAACACACAACAGCTTTGTTTCTTTTTTGTTTTGTAACCGATGCTGGTCCAAAATGTGACCGATCAAATTCAGATAGGAAGAGATAAGATCCAGAGAGAGAGAGAGAGAGAACTTGATGAGTTTGAAATAATACGGTGGGCAGTGGTAGTGGCAGAGATGATGATCAATTTCAGTACCAATATCATTACATGCAAGGAGGGCACGTGTTGGTGGCAAGCTCTTGTACTAGTGACGGATGGAAGGATTTTTGGATTTTCCTGCATGAGTGTGTGCTGCTCCAAATTTGCTATTTGGTGATGAAATGTAGCACCACGGTCAGGACACCTGTTCTTTTCACTTGGTTATTTCGCTTTTTTTTTTTTTTTTTTGGAAACTAAAAAAAAAAAACAAATAGAACGTTCTTAGGGCAACATTGCAAAGGTTATCAAAGTGTAAGGCATTTTTTGCACCACGAGTAAGAGAATTAAGCCAAATACAACTCCAAGAAAGCGTATGCTTTAAACCTATCAGTTGATTCGCAACAAAATTTACTCCTCTAAAAATATCTTAAGGCTAAAGTCCTAGAGATTTTCATTCATTTGAATCCTCCATGGCGAACTACATGAACATTCACCGGCGTCAAAGGTTTAACCTTCATCGCAAGAGGAGCGCTGACATGAAATCTAATAACAAACCATACAGCTGCAAACTCAGAAACCACATAAACATCAAAGTTGAGTTTACCAAAATTAGCTTACTTTCCTTGCCTTAATTGTCTCTTCCTCCTCTACGTACAGCTAGCTCAAACCTCCCAAGGTTTCCATCGGTGCTCCTTTTGTACAAATGGAGGTTTTATGTCGGTAGTTAATATGCTTGCAAATGCACATCAATCTGACAAATTGTATGCAAAGAAAGGGAAAGAGAGGGTCTAATTGTTGGGAAGTCAACTATATCCCAAGTTCCTTGGCTGAAAATTTTGTAATTGGTTGTATAGAAGAATCAACTTTCCATATGTTTGCTTTGATTGTAGAATAAAAAGTTTTGTTTTTTTGTATAAAGTTACGTTTTGTAAGTCAATGAAGGCACTTTTGGTTAATACATTGAACTAGCCTTCTTTTACATGGTGTCTGAAAAAGTTGGATTCCATCCTAAAATTAACTAGCATATAGAGGGTAGTTCAACTTATTTGTAAACTCATACAGGTTTTTTTTTTTTTTTTTTTTTTTATCAATTTACTTTTGACATAGTATATTAAACCATATTTCTGGCACATTGAAATATTTATCTATCACTTGAAAGTTTGGAGGTGCGAGCAAAAATATTTTCAAAAAAAAAAAGATGCATTTTTGCTGACCATTTAAAAAGTGATGATGCCTATCATTCTACTTGTTATTATTAAATAAGTTTAAATTTTAAAATTTATATTTATTTACAGTAAAATATCTCAAAACTAAACTCATCTACTAATAATAATAAAATAATAAACGTCACCTTCACTTCAAGGGTGAAATAAAATACCCAAAAAAAGGGTGCATTTTCCGGGCCACTTACTTGTTACCGTTGGATGATGAGGAGACCGAAATTGAAGCCCAGCGTTCAAATTAAGAAACCCCAAAACGCACGACTCTCTCTCTCTCTCTCTCTCTCTCTCTCTCTCTCTTTCTCTTCCCCCCTCCCTCCTTACTCAGCTCTCTTGCCGCGCCGCCGCCACCACCAGGTCAAAGCGCATGTCGACGCCAACTCCACCAACTTTCTCCCAGGAGTCCACCCGTATCCCCTCTCATTTATTCTTCAGTTTAACCGGCCTCCTCCCATTTCACCGGGATGAGATAAGGTGCCAAGCCTCTCATCCGTTCTTTCTTCATTGTAACAAGTAACAACCATATGGTAAACATTTTCTTCATGTATTTAGATTGTGCTTTTTCCTATTCAAATTTTTCGCGTAGTTAATTTTTGGGTTTTTCATTTTATTATTAGTTTAGGGTCCACCTTCAATATTACGTACCCTTCAGTGTTACGGGTAAGATTTGATTATCAAAAGCTATGTTCCGGCGAAACATCGATCCAAACATGCGCTTCTTCTTATCAAGTATGACATTTGTTTCAGAATTTTCATTTTTGAGTGATGATTAGTTCGTCTGGGCATCTTTGTACTATCTTATGAATGATGCTTAAGTTATTTCTAAAGAAAAACATTTGTAGTTTTAACCCAGAAAGAGGAAAGAAACAATTATTGTCACTTTGTGGAGAAGGTGCCTAACAAGGAAAGAAACTAATATATTGTTTTAGTGGCACCACTGATAGTATAAATGATTTCTATGTTAGTTTATCGCGTTTTTGTTAATAGTTGTCATTTGGTGTCACCGGTTGCACAAAGAATCGCACCATTTTCTAGGGTTTCTGTTGGATTTAAAATATATGCTCAATTTGCAGCACTAAAACGTGGTTTAGAAATTCACCATAAAATTTATTGAAGTGCTAATTAATTGGGTTCCAAATCATCATATGACACTGTTTGAAATGGTACCAGGCATTGTATATTTCGATTAATCTTTGTTAAAGATTGAATCTTGAATCATAGACTTTTAGAAAAAACTGAAGTTCTTCGAGAAAGAGACAGTTGAGAAATCAAGAGTCTGTGTTCATTTCAATACAGCCAAAAAACTTAAAACATTACAAGGACTATATCAGACCTTTTCAGATCACAAAACAGAACCTATACTCTAGGAACCTAAGACCTCTTCTCCAGTCATTAATTGACATTGGAGGATATCATCCATCCACTTGGAAGAAGATGGAGAACACAGTACAATTAAAAAACCAGATAAGAACCCAGCTGTAAGAGTTCTAAAAACAGAAACTTAGCCGTTGCACATTTTAAACCAAACGGCTACTTGCTAAAAATAGCAAGTTCTTCACTTCTTCGATTTCAGAGTTCTCTTCACTTCTTTCTGCAGGATTGTCATCTGCAGGTCCACTTTAAGCTTGTATGCAGCTTACATCTCAACAACCTCTCCTAAGCTGCTTACTGGCTTCACTCAAGTCTCAATCTCAACTGATTAAATCTATCTTTTGGCAAGGCTTTTGTAAATATGTCTGCAAGTTGTTCTTCACTTCTGCAGAACTGCACATTGATCATCCCTTCTTGCAGAGCTTCCCTTATGAAATGATATCGCCTGTTTATATGTCTAGTTCTCTGATGAAATACAGGGTTTCTGACCATAGAAATTGCTGACATGTTGTCACAAAATAAAAGTGTTGCCTCAGTTTGCATTTCTCCAAAGTCATCAAGAACAAATCTCAACCAAATTGACTGTGCAGTTGCCTCAGCTGCTGAAACATACTCAGCTTCAGCTGTTGACAGTGCAACTGTGCTTTGTTTCACAGAGGCCCAAGAAAATACCCCACTGCCAAAACTGAAAGCATAGCCAGAAGTGCTTCTGCTATCATCTTCACTGCCTGCCCAATCTGCATCACAGAAACCAATAAGGATTGCAAACTTGTCTTTCACATATTCAATGCCATAGTTTAGGGTCCCTTGCACATATCTCAGTACCCTTCTTGCCACTCCCAGATGCTTCTTAGTTGGTCCATTCATAAACCTTGATAACAAACTTGCAGCATACATAAGGTCAGGTCTAGTTGCTGTTAAGTACAGCAAGCTTCCAACTATTTTTCTGTAAAGCCCTTCATCTGCCAACTCACTCACATCCACCTTTTTAAGTTTTTCACCAGTAGATAAGGGAATGGACACAGGTTTGCAATCTTCTAGCCCAAATTTCTCAAGTAGAGATTTGGCATACTTACTTTGATGAATAAATACACCTTGATCAGTTTGTAATATCCCCATACCAAGGAAGTGATGCAGGAGACCAAGATCTGACATTTCATATTTCTGCATCATATCCCTTTTGAACTCACAAATCATCTTGTCACTGCTTCCAGTATAGATAATGTCATCAACATATATTGAGACAATTATCAATCCTCCTTCATCATCAGATCTTGTGTATAGAGTGGCTTCACTTGTGCTTCTTTTGAATTTACACAGAGAGAGATAGGCATCAATTTCACTGTACTAGGCTCTGGGTGCCTGTTTAAGTCCATATAAAGCCTTCCTTAACCTGTAGACTTTTTGACCTGCATTTCCCAACTCAAAACCTTCAGGCTGCTCAACATACACTTCTTCATCAAGCACACCATTCAGAAACGCAGATTTAACATCCAATTGAAACAGCTTCCATCCCTTTTGTGCTGCTAAAGCAATGAGAGTTCGAATTGTGTCTAATCTTGCCACAAGTGCAAAAGTTTCATTGTAGTCAATCCCTGGTTTCTGTGCATACCCCTTTGCTACAAGTTTAGCTTTGTGTTTTTGCACTGTTCCATCCAGATTCAATTTTGTTTTAAACACCCATTTCACACCTATAACAGGTTTATCAGCAGGTCTCTCAACAAGTTCCCAAGTATTGTTTTTCTCAATCATTTCCAATTCTGCATTCATAGCTTCTTGCCAAGCTAAATCACTTGCTGCTTCTGAATAAGTCTCAGGTTCTATAATGCACATGTGACACCTTGCATATATATCTTATAGAGTTTTCAATTTCACTGGAGTGGAGCTTGGTGTGGAGCCTTGACTGTGATTTCCACCATTCTCCTCAACTGCCTCATGAACAACAGTGTTTGAATGAGAACTTCCAGCACTGTTATTCTGGAAATCATCAGTTTGTTCCTCTCTACCTTCTTCTTCATAGTTAAACCCTTCAAGATTGAAGTGAGTTGAAGTAGACTCCACTTGATCATTTTTCCAATTCCATGACTGTTTTTCATTGAAGATTACACTTCTTGAGAGTACTATCTTTTTAGATTGCAGATCATATACTCTATATCCTTTTTCACAGCTCCCATATCCCATGAACACTCCTTTCCTGGACTTTTCATCAAACTTGTGTCTCAGATGTGAAGAAACATGAGTATAGCATACACAGCCAAAGACTTTCAGGTGCTTGATTCCAGGTTTTCTACCTGTGAATGCTTCAAAAGGAGTTTTGTCTAGAACAGATGTTGTAAAACATCTATTTTGAAGGTATACTGCTGTGCTTACAGCTTCTGCCCATAACTCTATAGGCATTCCTTTCTCAACCATCATAGACCTTGCCATTTCACCAATCGATCTATTCTTTCTCTCAGCAACTCCATTCTGCTGAGGAGAGTAGGCAATAGTCAGTTGCCTCTCCATTCCCATGCTTGCACAGTAATCTAGAAACTCATTTGAGGTGTATTCACCACCTCTATCACTCCTTAGCTTCTTTAAACTGAATCCACTTTGCAGTTCAACAAACACTTTGAATTTCTTGAACACATTGAAGGTGTCAGATTTGTTTCTGAGAAAGTATACCCAGCACATTCTTGAGAAATCATCAATGAATGTGATGAAGTATCTATTTCCTCCAATGGACTCATTTTGCATAGGTCCACACAAATCTGTATGTACCAGTTCAAGTGGGCAGCTTGCTCTCCAAGCTTTTCCTTTGTCAAAGGATTCTGTGTGATGCTTGCCAGATACACAACCTTCACACACATCTCTTATTTCTGTCAAAACAGGTAGTCCAAACACCATTTCCTTCGGCTGCATCTTTTTCATACTGTTAAAGTTCAAATGTCCAAGTCTTCTGTGCCATATCCATGAATCCTCAACCATAGAAGCTTTCCTTGCTGCAAGAGTTATGGATTCCAGTGAGAGAGGAAAACATCGATTTCCTGCCATAATCACCTTTGCCACAACATTATTAAGACTGTTGTCATCAAAGATCACTGCCATATTACCCCCAAATAGGACATAGTAGCCATGCTCCATCATTTGACCTACACTTAGTAAGTTTTCATCCAAGCCAGGAACCAGCAAAACTTCATTTATATACCTTTTCCCACGCTGAGTTTCAACCACTAAAGTACCTTTTCCAGTTGCTTGTACAAGATCACCAGTACCCATTTTAACTTTACAAGTCACAGATCTGTCAAGATTTATCAAAGTAGACTCTTGTGATGTCATGTGGTTGCTGCAAGCACTGTCCACAAACCACACACATCTATCTTGCACAGTTGATGAGTGACAGGCATAAAACATGGTTCCTGTAGTTACTTCTTCTTCCTTTGCACAGTGAGCAACTTGCTTGTGACCATCACAGTCCTTTGCAATATGACCAAAACGATTGCACTTTCCACATTTTGGTTTTCCTTTGTATCTGCACACACCAAAATGAAATTTCTGGCACACTTGACACTGTGGTTTCACAGAACTTTGACTACTACTCCCTTGCTTGTTCTGTGAATTGAATCTGTTATTCCAATTACCTCCTGGATTGTTACTCCATCTTCCACTCGGAGACCAGTTTGATCCCTTCTTGTTTTGTCTCTGCCACTTTTGATTTGACCTACTCTGAGAACCTTTGTAAGTGCCAGTGACCTGATTGTTTCCAACTCTGAGGCTACTAAAAGCCCTCTCAGTTCCTGTCAATCTATCCCTTTCATCATGTAAGTCTTCCCTTTTATCATATACTTTGACAGATGCAATAACTTCTTCCACTCTAATAACATCCAGATCTCGAGTCTCCTCAATAATAGACACAATGGATTTATACCTCCTACTTAGACTCATCAATAATTTCTGCACAATTCTTTGTTCAGTCACATCTTCACCAAGAGACTTCAGGTTATTCACAATTCCAAAAAACCTACCCAAATAGTCATCTAGGTTTTCACTATCTGTCATTCTCATATATTCAAAGTCAGCTCTAACAGCTTGAAGTTTCACAGCTCTTACCTTTTTATCTCCTCTGAACTCTCTTCTCAGAATGTCCCAAGCCCCTTTTGCAGTCTTTTCATTTCTGATACGAGGAAAAAGCTCATCTGTTATAGCTCCTTGTATAAGACTCAACGCCTTGGCATTTTTGATTCTGTCCTCTCTGGAGATGGTTGGTGGTTCCACTGGAATTTGCTCAGCCTCGCTACCCTCCTCTCCAGAACCTTCTTCCTCTTCAGAAATCTGCTGAACTTGTACACCGAGTTCCACTACATCCCATAGATCATGCGCTATGAGGATAGTTTCCATCTTGACAGCCCAAAAATCGTAGTTTGCACCATCGAACTGTGGAGTTCGTAAGTCTCCACTGGAAGAACCTGATCCCACCATTTTCTTAGTGAGTATCAGTGAAACAACCAATAAAGGAACCACCTTTATCCCTTCTGGGATCTTGTTCTAGGAGGAACCTCACTCACAGCTTTACTCCCTTCTTCGGAATCAGACCAGTAGCTCTGATACCATGTTTGAAATGGTACCAGGCATTGTATATTTCGATTAATCTTTGTTAAAGATTGAATCTTGAATCATAGACTTTTAGAAAAAACTGAAGTTCTTCGAGAGAGAGAGAGTTGAGAAATCAAGAGTCTGTGTTCATTTCAATACAGCCAAAAAACTTAAAACATTACAAGGACTATATCAGACCTTTTCAGATCACAAAACAGAACCTATACTCTAGGAACCTAGGACCTCTTCTCCAGTCATTAATTGACATTGGAGGATATCATCCATCCACTTGGAAGAAGATGGAGAACACAGTACAATTAAAAAACCAGATAAGAACCCAGCTGTAAGAGTTCTAAAAACAGAAACTTAGCCGTTGCACATTTTAAACCAAACGGCTACTTGCTAAAAATAGCAAGTTCTTCACTTCTTCGATTTCAGAGTTCTCTTCACTTCTTTCTGCAGGATTGTCATCTGCAGGTCCACTTTAAGCTTGTATGCAGCTTACATCTCAACATACACTTGCCTTTTTCCATAGAGGATCGCTGAATTCAACAAAGTAATCGAAACATGACTTGTTCATTATTTGTACATTCAAGTAATTCAGCTGATTAAATGAATTCATACGAAATTCTGGATTTGTTTTCCTCTTTTTTCAAGATTTGTTTATTATTTGTACATTCAAACAATTCAATGAATTCACGCGAAAGTCTAGATTTATTTTTCTTTCTCTCCTTATAACGAGGTCTCAAATTCAGCTTACGTCTTTTTCAATATTAAAATGATGCAACTCCAGTCCTTTTTTAGGAGGTTAAAGTCGTATTGTAAATCATAACCAGTCTGTTTCCATTTTTTGGCATAGCTAGACTTAGTCTTACGGTGAGTGTGATACAGTGCTACCAAATCTACCCACAAACACGTGCATAGTTCTAGTTATTAACTTTATGCTAACACTGCTAAAACTTCCATGGACCTACAGTGCTACCAAATCTACCCACAAACACGTGCATAGTTCTAGTTATTAACTTTATGCTAACACTGCTAAAACTTCCATGGACCAAAATCATAGTTACAAGCGATGATGGGTTGATCTGATGGTTAGGATCTTTCTCTACCATCATACAGCGTCCCGAATTCAAATTTGTTCCGTAAACCAGCACAGAATGTCATTTGTAATAAAAAAAAATAAAAAACCGTATAACTTTGACTGACGACACTTAATAATTAGATTTAGAGATCATAATCTTCAACGGAAATGCTCAAGCACCCCTGATGATCACCGCCATTGCCAAACCCATGTCCTCCTCCCCAGCTGCTCATAGAAGTAGAAGTAGAAGTCGAAGTCTCTCCCACATAACCATTTTCCCAAAACTCAGTCGTCTCAACCGCATTGCTTCCAGTTCCAGCTGGCTGCGGCGGCGGGGACTTGTTGGCAATCAGCTGAGCATCCACTGCCATGCCAACATCGGAAGTTTCCTTCTGCACCGACCTGGGCGACATATCATCCCTCACACAAGACGGTAACATCAACGGGAAGTTAAGGCCTTCCAACTTGGAAGGTCGACGCAAGCAATAATACCCAACGTCTCGAGCCACCGCTGCCGCCTCTGCGGTGGAGAAGCTGCCTAACCAAAGCCGGTCTCGGGTCCCCGGAACTCGGATTTCGGACACCCACTTGCCCCATTTTCGTTGGCGCACCCCCTTGAGTTTTCTGTTTGATGTGCTGCATGGAGTACTCCCGCTTTCTTCCGAACTGTAACTCATTATGATGATGATATATATATGTAAAATATGAACTTTCTCTTCTGAGTTCTGACTTGTCTGCGTAAGTAGCTAATAAGGAAGATGTGGGAAACGTTCCGACTCAATCTGTGAATGAAAAAGGCAAATGGGAGGAACTGTTTATATAGGTTGAACAACTACGAAAGTCAGAGGTGCAATAATTAATTAATTGGGTAGCAGTAGCATTTCATGTGCGAGGGAGGGGAAGGTCAAAGTATAAGAGGGGTTTCCACCAATACCAGAAACTAGAAGCGGTATGGACAGTGAGAGACACCGAACTGGACTTGGCTGCTGAATTCTTCAGTAGCCAAGTCATTTCCGAGAGACACCGAAGCAACAGAAGGATATATGTCAACTGGATTCAGTGTAATGATAGGGATATATATTGAATGGATTCGTAATATAGAATAATACATTGTTAGGTTTTGATATCATGAATAAAATTGAGATTTAATTATAAAATTAATATTAGAGAAAGTTAACTCAACTATTTTTTATGATAGATTTATACTCTTAATACTTTCATCACGTATGATAAAATTTTAAATTTCATGCGCGGATACAACAATTGAGTGATGTGAAACACGTATAATTATTGGACTTCACGTGATAATAACCTACTTGATATCATAAGTAATTTTAATTGTTTATAAATAATTAAACTATTTATTAACCACTCGTAACTCTTCATTATTAGACTAAAACGGTAAAGATAAACACCTTTTATGTCAATTGGGCTACTAAAGTCTAAAACAGAGTATATAGAAGGTATTTTATTTCCTACAGAAAAACACACGTGGTTAATTAAGGTGAGCATGAAAGTTGAGTTTTGAGAGAAATTTTATTCTGTCATAAACACAGGTGGTACATTATGTGTTATTATATAAGTGGTGAGATGTTTTATTTTTAAGTTGTTAATTTTTTAATACAAGTATCTTACCATTTGTATAGTGACCCACAATGTATCACCCCATATTCTGAGCACACTAAAAAAATCTCGCATGGCTGAGATTTATGATTAGAAATACACGTTAGGAATGAGTAATCGACTTTGGGGAAGTTTAATAAATATGCAATGAGTAATCGAGTTTGGGGGAGTTTAATAAAAATGCAACTTTCACTATATATTTATATTATCTTTATAATAGAGATAAGATTCTTCTTTGAGTATTGATTGATGTGCTTTTTCTTACACATAATTTTACTTGCAAAATTGATCAATAAATTTGATCTACCTAACGTTACTCCTATTACAGAAATAATACAAATAATCGTGCAAACATGTGTTAAATGGGAATTGGATCCTCTCCTGAGTAGGAGATCAGGATCCTCCTGATCCACTAACACGGACCGTTAGATTTTGATCCAACGTCTACAATTATTATAACCTTTAGAAAAGCTTCTTGTTGAATTTTAATTCAACAATTCGTGTTAATGGGTCAGGAGGATCCTGATCTCCTGATCAGGAGTGGATCCAATTCCTGTTAAATGTAGCATGTACATGTAGTTTAAGTATGAGAGGAAGCCAAGTCAGAAAAGATCTTGGAATCTTTGAGAATTTGGTTTGACGACGGTTTGGCGCGCCAGGTTGGCATTCAATGCATATTACCTAAGCCATGATGTCACGAGTCCTCAACCAGTTTACCGAAAGGACCAAGTCCAAGGAAAATCCTCTGCCAGTTCAAAACAAGAAAAGATCAGGTTTGGTCGGTAAGTGAACCCAAAAATTACCCAAAATTCACAATCTTGTTTGCACGTGCTAACCCTTGAAACGCACAGCGTTGAAATTCAAATATGTTTTGCTCGTAGCTGGTTTCCCCCTCCTACAAACACACTCCTTCCTAATTTTATCTTTCCAATATTGTGTGAATCCCTTTGACCAAATTGATGCTTCTCTACTATATATATATATATATATATATATATATCAATTTTATAAACCATGTTTTAAATCCACATGTTGTCCTTAAAATGTAGTTTTATTGAAGTTGTCACGTGCACAACATGTTATTTGTTTCTGGTTGCGTAATACTAGTAAGAAATATTTTTTAGTGTACCGAAAACACGATCCGATACACCAAGGGTGTGTAGTCAATTTGGATTTCAAAGGATTTTAATAAATTCTACAATTTCATATGAATTTGTAATGATTTCTTTCATGGATTTGTTAGGATTTCTTTTTTGACTCCTATGACATAAATTCTTTTTTTGCACAATCTGAAAAGAATATAAACATATATATATATATATATATATATATTGATATGGAAATATAAACCAATCAAATATGTCTTTTCTTTCCCTTTCTCATTTGAATTGTGATTTCTTTACAAAAAATAATTTTAACTAACCAAAACAAGTAGTGCTTCTTAAATCAAATGTCTCAAAATTAACCCTTTTTCCTCAACAATTGATTAGTTCATAATGTGTTGTTCAGTCTAAGTGCAGCTACCAATATAGATAGGCTTTGGAAGATGCTTGCACTCTTACCCAAACATGATTACACAAAAAAGAACAGAAAGCTTGAATTGGCAATAAGATTCTTAGTTGTAATTTCCAAAAGTTCAATTAACATGGTAAAAAGTTAACATCTTCAGATAGAATGCATAATCATTACAAGAACTGCTAGCAGCCATTAACATTTCTCATCAAAGCACAACAAGAAATACTATTGCACAGTCCAAAATAAAGGAAATGAAAAAATAATAAAATATTGTACAATTCAAAAGATTCAAGTTTGCAACTGGAACGATGAAGGATGAACGTGAAAGGAGATCAGGTTGGCAAATTCTATATTTGGAAGAAAATGGAGAGTGAGAAAGAAAGATCGAGTTGTAAAATGGAGAGAGAGAAAAAGCAAGGGGGTTGAAAGGAAATTCGAAAGATAGAGGTTGGATTTTGTTATGCTTATGCAATTTTGACTGGGTCCATGACATCATGTCAAGAGGAAAAGTGTTTGAACAAGTCAAGCTGATTCTATCCATAAACGGACAAAAACTTCCTTTTTAGTGTTTATGCTTGTCAACTATTTGTGGGCATTGATTGATACTGCTAAAGGTCTTGCTTTGGCCTTCATTAACAAACCATGCGAATTTGAATTTTGCATTCATCAAAATTCTTGGCGTTTAATACAAAGAGTAGATTTTTTTGTGAATTTGAATTTGAATTCTGCATTCATTGAAATACTTGGCATTTAATACAAAGTGTAGATTTTTTACTCGAAATTCCATGAAAGACTTCCGTGTGGCTTTTGGGGATTTAAAGAGTTAATGGGTTGGCCTAATCAACATATTTTCTAATATGTTTGAAGAAAATTTTATGCACCAAAATTTCGTTGGAAATTCTGGTGAAATAACTTTTAGTATGTTGTTAATATATAATTAATTTTCAAAAAGTTGATGGGTTAGCCTAAACAACATATTTTCTAGTATGTTTCGAGAAAATCTTATGCATCAGAATTTTCAATTGTTAAATTTTTATTTAACAATTTAATAACTAAGATTTACTCGCTGGAAATTCTGGTGAAATGACTTTTTAGTATGTTGTCGATATATGATTAATTTTCAAATCTCAATTGCTGAAATAATCACTGTTTAGTATGTTATCGATATATGATCACTATATCGTCAATCTTTTATTTCTATTTTATTGATATTTGATCATTATGTCTTTGATATTTAATTTTTGATAATTTTAGCAATTAGGAATTGAAATTAAAGATCATTTCAGTCAAAAGTCCTCAGTTAAAAGAACATATAGGGTACGTTGTTTTGGAGGAGGATTCTCTACCCTCCTAATCTCTCTACCTTTCCATGTCCTTCTATTTGAATGGTCACAGTTAAGCCACGTCAATATCTTATATTGATTTTTTTGTAGAGATAATAAGATAAAAAGCAATGTGTGAGAGGAGGGGATGGAAGGGGATGAGAATAGGAGGGTAGAGAATCCTCCTCCTGTTGTTTTGGTACACTTGAGTTATCGAGTTTCGTGAAACACAACGTTGAACTTCAAAATTTGTTTGGTTCTTGTTAGAGTTTCTGGTTTCCACATTTAGGTATTTGCCATTTTAATCCTTGACCAATTTGTTGGTCCAACTATCCTCTTAAGTACATTCCAGCGACAATCATTCCATCTTTGTTCGTTGATTTTTACTTTTTGTGCTTGAGATATGAGGAAATGGGAGATGAAGAATGGCACCAAGAGAGGACGAAAAAAAAAGAAAAATGAAAGAAAATAAAATCTTAAAAGTGTACACAACTTAAAATAAATTTTAATTTTGAATGCTTTCATCGATTAAATAGTTATCAAACTGCCCTTGAATATATATCCTAGAAAGTTTGAGTGTCTCTGGACATTATCCGTCTTTTTTGAAACCCTTTTTGGAACCCTTTTTTTTGAACTACTAGTTTACAATTATGACAGAGTTTGGTCCTACAAGTAAACAGATCGCATCGTAACTATTTAACATTCCAAGTTCAGACTTGACGAGGTAAACCTACTTTTATCAATTTTAGCATTCTTAATTTTTATTTTCTCTGAATGTCGTGCAGATTACCGTGGATGTTGATGGGGATCCACGAGCTGCCTATTTCAGACAAGCAAAAACGGCTTATATATAAGGGTGGCTCTCTTGAAACTCCTACTTGTATGGTGGTGACTGATGCCGTTTTGTTTTCAATTTTTAAGTTTTGGTTCGGCTCAGAAGAAAAACTCTTCAAAATTTGGCACTTGCTTTCTTCCTTGATTATTTCGAAAAAGATTTTGTGACAAAGTCTGGCGAAGTTCAAACTCAAAAAATAAGCGGGTAAGTTGGTTTCATTTGACTAATTCTTTGAAATTTCAATTTTGGTTTCCCTTGGGTCATGATTGTAAGTATGTAAGAACAGATTCCATGAGTGTAAAACGTCTTCAGCTGAATTACCCCTTTCGTGTACATACATAAAATGCATGGAGATGATTGTAAACCAAACCGTATAAGACCAACATAAAATGGAACACAGTGCAAACAAGTACTTCTAAGCTTAAAGGGAATCAGCAGATCCTCCGAAATTGGCAACGGGATGTTGAAGGAAATCAACAGATCGAGAAACAATCTTGAAGCTAAGTTGCGGCCAAACATTGATCCAAACATGCGCTTCTTCTTATCAAGTATGAAATTTGTTTCAGAATTTTCATTTTTGAGTGATGATTAGTTCATCTGGGCATCTTTACTATCTTATGAATGATGCTTAAGTTATTTCTAAAGAAAAAAATTTGTACTTTTAACCCAAAAAGAGGAAAGAAACAATTATTTTCACTTTGTGGAGAGAAACTCGGTTGAAACTAATATATTGTTTCAATGGCACCACCGATAGTATAAATGATTTCCATGTTAGTATATCACCTTTTCGTTAATATTTGTCACTTGGTGTCACTGGTTGCACAAAGAATCACACTATTTTCTGGGGTTTCTGTTGGATTTCAAATATATGCTCAATTTGCAGCACTAAAATGTGGTTTAGAAATTCACCATAAAATTTATTGAAGTGTTAATTGGGTTCCAAATCATCAATAGGACACTTGCCTCTTTCCATAGAGGATCGTTGAATTCAACAAAGTATCTGAAACATGACTTGTTCATTATTTGTCTGGTGGTACTACATTTTGAGACAAAGGGGAGTAGTATTAGTAGAAGTCTTAAGATCGGCAAGTGGCAACATTATTTCCATGGGTGAGCACGACACTGTAGTGTCTGCCGCTAGTTCTGTGGGCAGCGATGCTGCTTCTGTTGGCTGGGCTGGCAGTGCAGCCACTGCGAGCTCGGCTAATAGTGGCAATGGAAGATCAGTGGTAGCAGCAGCCATGGTCCAAACCTACTCGTCATGCAGTGTCTCCCTTTGAAGAGGAAGGTTGGAAGATGCCGAAGAGTAATACATCTCAGACTCGGGAAAAGTAACATCCATTGTAGTATACATCTGACATGAATGAGGGTGGTAGCAACGATACCCTTTCTGATGTAATCCATACCCCATGAAAACACACCGGAGAACACATGGGTCAAGTTTTGTCCGTTGATTTTTATGTAGATGAACAAAGGCAACACATCCAAAAACTCGCGATGGGAGCACCAAAACGGACGGTAGAGGCACGAATGTAGCAAAAACTTGCAAAGGTGTAAGAAAATTCAATACTTTGGATGACATACGATTGATAAGGTAAGTAGCAGTCTGAAGAGCAACATCCCAAGAGGAGCGGGGAACATCTGCCCCAATCAATAGTGATCGAGCTGTTTCTAATAGATGGCGATTTTTGCGCTCAGCCACCCCATTCTGTTGAGGAGTCTGAGGACAAGTAGTCTTGTGGAGGATTCCGTGATTAGTTAAATAATGTGTAAAATCATTATTAACATATTCACCACCATTATCAGAACGCAAAATCCGGATTTTAGTATAAAACTGTGTCTGAACCATGGTGTGGAATGTCTTAAATGCCAGCAACACATCACTTTTATGCTTAAAAAGGTATAACCATGGCATCCGTGTGCAATCATCTATGAACGTTACAAACCACCTAATACCAGATGAAGTAGTAATCGGAGATGGTCCCCAAGCATCCAAATGAACAAGACTAAAAGGAATATCACTTTTATTAAAATTCAACGGATAAGAGACACAGTGACTCTTGGCAAGTACATAAGTGTCACATTTAAAACTTGAAATCGAACAACCAACAAATAAATCCAGAAACATATGTTGTAAATAACTTAAAGACGTATGACCCAAACGGTGATGCCATAACCATATCTGACGCCGTTTGTGATCAATGGCTTTTTGGACGAGATTGACTCGTCCTATACTGACATCGTCCACAAAATAGAGATCCCCCCTCTTAGTACCACGACCAATTATCTCCTTCGTGAGAATATCCTGAATAAGACAAAACTTCGGATACAATAGTACACAACAATTCAATTGCTCAGTAGCTTGGCCAGGAGACATTAATTTATGCTTTAGTGAAGGTACAAGTAGTGTATGTTGCAATGAGAAGGTAGGCGTGAGACGTACAATGCCAGCACCAGTTACCGATGAGGTAACACCATTTGCATTAGTAATATTTCGTCGAAGTGGAACAGTATCACAAGATAAATCAGTGGGGTCATAGGTCATATGATCTGTGGCACTGGAGTCAATAATCCAATCGGACTAAGTATCACAATTATTCATATTAAAAGCATAACCATAGTTACCTGAGGACTCCGGAGGCATGTCGGAAGAACTCGAAACAGGAGGATTCATGGTAGGGTCAGTTAGAGTAGTAGTGTTTAGGGTTGTAGTGTTTAGTATAGGGTTAGGATCGGTTAGGATGAAATTGTTTCCACCGTGGAATGGTGGTAGGTTCTTCATGGGAGGGCTGAGTTTGCTTGAGGGAACGGTCATACAAAAAGAAAAGTAACAGTTTAAATATCCTAACCCCACTCTAACTAACACCGAGACCTTTTGTGATAAAACCTCACACCTGACGAATTGTGCAGGTGGTAATTACCAAGTTGGAGACAATATCTGTGTCGTTGGAAATGGGCCGTATGGCTCGTCTTTCTGATATTTCTATAATTGATGGGGATCCACGAGCTGCCTA
The DNA here is from genome assembly GCF_041283825.1 of Pyrus communis. Classification (NCBI taxonomy): domain Eukaryota; kingdom Viridiplantae; phylum Streptophyta; class Magnoliopsida; order Rosales; family Rosaceae; genus Pyrus; species Pyrus communis. The sequence goes on from NC_142572.1 coordinate 2,622,153, forward strand.
TTTCAGACAAGCAAAGAACGGCCTATATATAAGGGTTGCTATCTTGAAACTCCTACTTGTATAGTGGCTGATGCCGTTTTGTTTTCAATTTTGAAGTTTCGGTTCGACTCAGAAGAAAAAATCTTCAAATTTTGGCACTTGATTTCTTCCTTGATTATTTTGGACAAGATTTTGTTACAAAGTCTGGCGGAGTTCAAACTCAAAAACAAGCGGGTAAGTTGGTTTCATTTGACTAATTCTTTGAAATTTCAATTTTAGTTTCCCTTGGGTCATGATTGTAAGTATGTAAGAACAGATTCCATGAGTGTAAAACGTCTTCAGCTGAATTACCCCTTTTGTGTACATAAATAAAATGCATGGAGATGATTGTAAATCAAATCGTATAAGACCAACATAAAATGGAACACAATGCAAACAAGTACTTCTAAGCTTGAAGGGAATCAGCAGATCCTTCGAAATTGGTAGCGAGATGTTGAAGGAAATCGGCAGATCGAGAAACAATCTTGAAGCTATGTTCCGGCCAAACATCGATCCAAACATGCGCTTCTTCTTATCAAGTATGGCATTTGTTTCAGAATTTTCATTTTTGAGTGATGATTAGTTCATCTGGGCATCTTTGTACTATCTTCTGAATGATGCTTAGTTCACATCTGTTTTACATAAAAGTTTACCAAACATTATAATACTGCTTTTTTTTTTTTTTTTTCAAAAGCACTTTTACAAAAAAGTTTACCAAACACTCTGCTGCTTTATTTCACAGCTGCTTATTCTCACAGCACAGCAAGAGCAGCTTTTTTTCAAAGCACAGCAATACCAAACCAGCCCTTAGTCTTACGATGAGTGTGATACAGTGCTACATATATATTCTACCAAATCTACCCACAAACACGTGCAAAGTTCTAGTTAATAACTTTATGCTCGCATTGCTAAAACTTCCATGGACCAAAATCATAGTTACAAGCGGTGATGGGTTGCTTTGATGGTTAAGATCTTTCTATGCCACCATACCGCGTCCCGAATTTAAATTTGTCTAGTAAACTAATACAAAATATCATTTGTAATAAAAAATAAAAAACCGTATAACTTTGACTGACGACACTTAATAATTAGATTTAGAGATCATAATCTTCAACGGAAATGCTAAAGCACCCCTGATGATCACCGCCATTGCCAAACCCATGTCCTCCTCCCCAGCTGCTCATAGAAGTAGAAGTAGGAGTAGGAGTCGAAGTCGAAGTCTCTCCAACATAACCATTTTCCCAAAACTCAGCCGTCTCAACCGCATTGCTTCCAGTTCCAGCTGGCTGCGGCGGCGGGGACTTGTTGGCAATCAGCTGAGCATCCACTGCCATGCCAGCATCCGAAGCTGCCTTCTGCACCGACCTGGGCGACATATCATCCCTCACACAAGACGGTAACATCAACGGGAAGTTAAGGCCTTCCAACGTGGAAGGTCGACGCAAGCAATAATACCCAACGTCTCGAGCCACCGCTGCCGCCTCTGCGGTGGAGAAGGTACCTAACCAAAGCCGGTCTCGGGTCCCCGGAACTCGGATTTCGGACACCCACTTGCCCCATTTTCGTTGGCGCACCCCCTTGAGTTTTCTGTTTGATGTGCTGCATGGAGTACTCCCGCTTTCTTCCGAACTGTAACTCATGATGATGATGATATATATGTGTAAAACTCTATATATATATATATATGTATAATATGAACTTTCTCTTCTGAGTTCTGACTTGTCTGCGTAAGTAGCTAGTAAGGAAGATGTGGGAAAACGTTCCGACTGAATCTGTGAATGAAAAAGGCAAATGGAAGTGTTTATATAGGTTGAACAACTACGAGAGTCAAGAGGTGCAATAATTAATTAGTTGGGTAGCAGTAGCATATCATGTGCGAGGGAGGGGAAGGTCAAAATATTCAAAGGTCAAAGTATAAGAGGGGTTTTCAACAATACCAGAAACTAGAAGCGGTATGGACGGTGAGAGACACCGAGGCAAGATACGGATATACGTCAACTGGATTCAGTGTAATGATAGGGATATATATTGAATGGATTCGTAATACATAATAATACATTGTTAGGTTTCCATATCATGAATAAAATTGAGATTTAATTATAAAATTAATATTAGAGAAAGTTAACTTAATTATTTTTTATGATGTTAGATTTATACTCTTAATACTTCCATCACGTATAATAAATTTTCAAATTTAATACGCGGATAACACAATTGAGTGATGTGAAATACGTATGATCATTGGACTTCACGTGATAATAACCTACTTGATATCATAAGTAATTTTAATTGTTTATAAATAATTAAACTATTTCTTAACGACTCGTAACTCTTCATTATTAGACTAAAACAGTAAAGATAAACACGTTTTATGTCAATTGGGCTACTAAAGTCTAAAACAGAGTATATAGAAGGTATTTTATTTCCTACAGAAAAACACACGTGGTTAATTAAGGTGAGCATGAAAGCCAAGTTTTGAGAGAAATTTCATTATGTTCCAAACACGGGTGGTACACTATATGTTATTATATAAGTGGCGGAATGTTTTATTTTTAAGTTGTTAATTTTTTAATACAAATATCTCATCACTTGTATAGTGACCTACAGTGTACCATCCCGTATTCTGAGCACACTAAAAAATCTCGCATGGCTGAGATTTAGGATTAGAAATACATGTCGGGAATGAGTAATCGACTTTGGGGCAGTTTAATAAAAATACTACTTTCACTATATATTTATGTTATCTTTATAATAGAGATAGGACTCTTCTTTAAGTATTGCTTAATGTGCTTTTTTCTACACATTATTTTGCTTGCAAAATTGATCAACAAATTTGATTTACCTAATGTTACTCCTATTAAAGAAATAATGCAAATAATCGTACAAACATGTGTTAAATATAGCATTACTTGTAGTTTAAGTACGAGAGGAAGTCATGTCAGAAATTATCTTGGAATCTTTGAGAATTTGGTTTGACGAGGGGTTGGCGTGCGAGGTTGGCATTCGATGCATATTACCTCAACCAGTTTATCACGGCGGTGTTTTAAATTTAACTAAAGGACCAAGTCCAAGCAAAATCCTTTGCCGGTTCAAAACATGAAAATATAAGGTTTGGTCGGTAAGTGGAATCCAAAAATTACCCAAATTGCACAATCTTGTTTGCATGTGCTAACCCATGAAACGCACAACGTTGAAATTCAAATATGTTTTGCTCGTAGCTGGTTTCCCTCTCCTACAAACGCACTCATTCCAAATTAGATCCCTCCAATGTTGTGCGATCCCCTTGACCAAATTGATGCTTCTCTACTATATATATCAATTTTATAAACCATGTTTTAAATCCACATGTTGTCCTTAAAAGGAAATTTTATTGAAGTTGTCACGTGCACATCATGTTATTTGCTTTTGGTTGCGTAATACTAGTAGGAAATATTTTTCAGTGTACTGAAAATACGATTCGATACACCAAAGGTGTGTAGTCAATTTGGATATCAGAGGATTTTAATAGACTTTTTTAAGTGACAGATATCAAAAGGATTTTAATAGATTCTACAATTCCATATGAATTTTGACAGATTATTATGGATTTCTATTATAGATTTCTATGAATTTGTAATGATTTCTTTCATGAATTTGTTAGGATTTCTTTTTTTACTCTTACGACATAAATTCTTTTTTCAGTCCCTTTCTCATTTGAATTGTGATTTCTTTACGAAAAATAATTTTAACTAACCAAAACAAATAGTGCTTCTTAAATCAAATGTCTCAAAATTAACCCTTTTTCCTCATCAATTGATTAGTTCATAATGTGTTGCAGTCTAAGTACAACTACCAAAATAAATAGGCTTTGTAAGATGCTTGCACCCTTACACAAACATGATTACACGAAAAAGAACAGAAAGCTTGAATTGGCAATAAGATTCTTAGTAGTAATTTCCAAGAGTTCAATTAACATGGTAAAAAATTAACACATTCTGATAGAACGCATAATCATTACAAGAACTGCTAGTAGCCATTAACACTTCCCATCAAAGCATTACAAGAAATACTATTCCATAGTCCAAAATAAAGGAAATGAAAAAAAATAAGAAAATATTGTACAATTCAAAAATTCAAGTTTGCAACTAGGACGGTGAAGGATGAATATGAAAGGATATCAGGTTGGCAAATTTTATGTTTGGAAGAAAATAAAAAGTGAGACAGAAAGATCGAGTTGCAGAATGGAAAGAGAGAGAGCAAGAGGGTTGAAAAAAATTTCTAGGGGTGAAGGTTGGATTTTGTTATGCTTAAGCAATTTTGGCTGGGTCCATGACATCATGTCAAGAGGGAAAATGTTTGAACAGGTGGAGCTGATTCTCTCCATAAACGGACAAAAACGACCTTTTTAGTGTTTATGTCAACTATTTTTGGGCATTGATTGATACTGGTAAAGGCCTTGCTTTGGCCTTCGTTAACAAACCATGTGAAATTGAATCCTGCATTCATTGAAATACTTGGCATTTAATACAAAGAGTAGATTTTTGTGAATTTGAATTCTGCATTCATTGAAATACTTGGCATTTAATACAAAGAGTAGATTTTTGACTCAAAATTCCATGGAAGACTTCCGTGTGGCTTTTGGGGATTCAAAGAGTTAATGAGTTGGCCTAATCAACATAAAAATGAAATACTTGGCATTTAATACAAAGAGTAGATTTTTGACTCAAAATTCCATGGAAGACTTCCGTGTGGCTTTTGGGGATTCAAAGAGTTAATGAGTTGGCCTAATCAACATATTTTTTAGTATGTTCGGAGAAAATTTTATGACCAAAATTTCGTTGGAAATTATGATGAAATGACTTTTTGATATGTTGTCAATATATGATTAATTTTCAAAGAGTTAATGGGTTAGCCTAATCAACATATTTTCTAATATGTTTCGAGAAAATCTTATGCATCGAAATTTTCGATTGTTAAATTTTTATTTAACAATTTAATAACGAAGATTTACTCGCGGGAAATTTTGGTGAAATGACTTTTTAGTATATTATCGATATATGATTAATTTTCAAATCTCAATTGCTGAAATAATCACTGGAAGTGAAATGACATTAGAAAGAGAAAAGAACAAACGTACCCCAGTTCTTCTTGCTACCTAGAATTCCATGCAGAAAAACAGCCGTTGGAGGTTCAGGTAACGACCTGTCCACAACCACAGCCGGACTCCATTTTACCTGCAAACTATGACTATTCGGATACGTGATTATGCAAAAACAATAAACATAAACTATGCGGCAACTCCTCGTGATTTCTCATCTTACTGACTAGCGCATTTGAGATTGCTCCTCAATTTAGTTTGTTAAATTTTAACATAGGTAGTGGGGCAGAACAAAAGTACGCAATTTTTATATAAATGGGTTAGAATCTGAACAACAATTGCATCAAGTTCTCAATCAACTCACTATATATGTCACCGTATCAGGAGATTAAGGAATACAAAGCCTTACGTGTGCTCCTTGAACAAGATCAAATGCCTGCCAAATAAAAACAAAACAAAAAAAATGTTATTAAGTAGCCTGAAACTTCATAACATAATCTACATTCCAAAGAAGACAAACATTTACAATTTGTTTTAAGTCACTGTGGAAAAGTAGTTTTATATGGGCTTTTTAGCCAAAATGGTACTTGAGATTTGCATAACTCCTTACTTTGGTCCCTGAAATTTCAAATCAATAGAAATGGTCCCTGAGATTGTCCACCATCCATCGTTTTGGTCATTCCATTAAAAACTCCGTTAAGTGTTTCGGAGCTCTTGGCCGGAAGTTTGGGCAATTTTCAAAGTTTCGTAACTCAATCGTTTCTTAGCCAAATTCGACCCATAATATATCAAAATGAAGATAGGAAAGTGGAGAATAAGATTATATCATTTGGAAGTCTAATGGTTGCCGGATATGGTTGGAAAATAGCCCCAATGTTGACCGGTCCGAGGGAAAACTGGAAAACTCGCCGGAAACTGGGCAAACTTTAAACGTTCATAACTTCTTCAATACTCAACGAAATTAAGTGATTCAAAAATGAAAATCATACTTCTCGATGAGTCGAAGAGAATGGTATGTTTTTCAGTGGCTAACTCGCCATGTTTTGACCGAAAAATGGCTCGAAAGTGGCTAACTTGAGACCAAGACAACCATTTTCGAGTTGTTTTCCGGAAAAACCATGGAGAGTTAGCTGTTGAAAAAGGTACCATCGTCTCTTCTAGAAGTGTGATTTTCATTTTTGAATCACTTGATTTCGTTTAGTATTGAAGAAGTTATGAACGTTTAAAGTTTGCTAGTTTCCGGCGAGTTTTCCAATTTTCCCTCGGACCAACCAACTTTGAGGCTATTTTCCGATAATCTCTAGTAACCATTGGGCTTTCAAATAGGTATAATTTTATTTTACACTTTCCTATCTTCATTTTGATATATTATGGGTCGAATTTGGTTAAGAAATGATTGAGTTACGAAGCTTTGAAAATTGCTGGACACTTAACGAAGTTTTTAACAGAATGACCAAAATGATGGATGGTGGACAATCTCAAGGACCACTTCTATTGATTTGAAATCTCAGGGATCAAAGTAAGAAGTTATGCAAACATCAGGGACCATTTTGGGTAAAAAACTTTTAGATACCAGGATGTCGGAAGGCTTGGAAAAATCACCACTTCGTGCAATCTTCGCATCAACTAATGTCATACGAACACTGGAATTCTTATCAGACTTGCCCAAGTGACCAACTGCTAATTGATTCTATATCAAGAAGAGGAAAAGAGGAAGGAAAAAAAAGTGATCGTCAAACAGAATTTTGGTCTCAAAAACAGAGAATACTAAACTACTACAAATTTGAAACTTAAACCACAGCAGGCCCACATCAAAATTAGTAAAAAATGATCATTTATAAATGATAGTTTCCTTGAATGTAATCCAAATTCCTTCATTTATAAATGATAGTTTTCTTGAATGTAATCCAAATTCCTTGATTAAACCCACATAAAATATAACAAATTTGAACAAATAAATCTAAAAAAAAAAAAAAAAAAAAAAAGGTGCAACACTTGGAACTTCACAACCAATCAAGGCTAAGGCATTGGGGCTCGTCCGATCACTGTAGCTGAGCCTACCATGCATGAAGGTAGAAAGAAGAGATCTTCCCCGCCTGCTTAGGAGATACCGGCTGAGAAAAAGCTAAAGACTTATTCCACTGCTCGTGAAGGTTCGCCGGCTGCCCCCAAGCTTGTGATTGACTTGACTTCCTCCAAGGGCGAGAAAGAAGAGGCTGCTAGATCTATGCCAGTGATGCCTTCCATTTATTGCTGACAGGAATGCTTAACATAGAAGTTTTGGCGTACCCCCAGTGCTCGAAATTTGTGCCAAAACGTCTATCGGGGGCTAAGTCTGCTTCACCTTCATAATTGTTACCATGAAGAGCGATAAGGTGGACTCTACTGCCAAAGTGGCGCCAAAACCCTCTCCCCTTGCTGCTGGGTCTGATTCGCCTGCTGAAAAGAAGGAGACTGCTTGTCCAGGTAGTTGTGAGAAGTCTACCAAGTTTGTTTTTGGGGAAGTTGCTAAGACTTGTGCGCTCTTGAGACCAGATAAGCTCGAGCACATGGATGTGTATTCCAAGTTTGTTGATGGTGTCAAAAGGGTTGTTGACCCAAGTTCCTTTGTGAAGTATACGACCGAGTATGGGAAGATTGCTCTGCTGGCTATGATGCAGAAAACGACGATTCTAGCAACTGAGTCTATGCTCCTTAATCAAGAAGATACCAAGGTTGCCAATGAGGTGGCAAGGAATGTGACATCCCACATCGCCCAGGGGAGTGATCCTTATATGTATATTCCCATCTCTACCTAGCACGAGGCCTTTTGGGAGCTCACTGGCTTCGGGTTCCATGGGAACTCCGAAGTTAAGCGAGAAGGGGGCTAGAGCAATCCCATGATGGGTGACCCATCGGGAAGTTCTCTTGTGAGTTCCCAAAATCAAAACTGTGAGAGCGTGGTCGGGGCCCAAAACGGACAATATCGTGCTACGGTGGTGGAGCGGGCCAGGGAAGTGATCCGCCCCAGGTCGGGATGTGACAAGGAATGTGGCAGCCGAAGCTTACTCCTCGGTTGAGAAAGTCAAAAGGTTGGAATCTGAGCTTGCCACTTTGAAGGGGTCTAATATATTTGCCCCTACTTCTCTATAACTTGAGACTACTCGCCAGAAGATCATGGATTTGAATACTAGGCTTGATACGATTCAAGTTAAGTATGAAAGTTCAGAGAAAGAGATCGGGTGTTACATACCTCAGATTCAAGACCTTGAGCGTGTTGTCTCTAAGCTCCGCTCTGCTGCTTACGCAAAGGATGAAGAATTGATCGCTGCTTATAACCAAGTGATCCACTTTAAAAAGGTCGTTGATAGGCTTGAACCTCAAGTGTTGGAGCTCCAGGGTGCTTCAAAGAACAATGACAGTCTGAAGAAGGAAGTGGAAGAACTACGCACGTGCTGGTCTGCTCGAGGAGAATGAGCAGTTGAAGGGTTTGAGGTTTCGCTTACTCATAGTCAAGTTGATTTCTACAAGCTGGGTTATGTAGACTGACACGCCCCGACCCCGATATTCCCCGAATACCAGGATAGGCACGTGTTAGCCGACACCCGAGGGTGACGAAAGCCATTTATTGAGTGCAAATGCTGAAAATAAGGGATAAATAAGACTTATAAATATAAAAGAATAATGAATATGCAATTAAGGAACGTGTTCAGAGCGCACATCTAATCTAGAACACTAAAAGAAATAATATAAAATTTTAATGGGTCCTACGTTGAGAGGATTGGAAGATGCCAATGCGGAAGTGCCTTGACGTCGAGATTGTACGCCTCGATTCTAAGTCCTGAAGGGGACACAAAACAAACATGAGTGGACCAAGTTGATATATATATATATATATATATATATATATAATAAAACAGTTATCAACATACTAACCCTCAGGTTTGATGAAAACACATATATCATGATAAACATAGGTTTTTTGAAACCTAGCATGTTGTGCAATGTCTCAAATCATAACTTGTATATATAATAATCACTAGTGAATGTCCGATAACCCCCAGGCCTGCCCTATGCCGGCTCCCCATCTCTGAGCAGACAATCAGAGGAAAATACACTCCAGGCCCCATGCCAGCTCCCCGTTCCTGTGCTAAATAGCCAGAGGAAACACACTTCAGGCCCTATGCCAACACTAAACCGTCGCCCGGGACGGACCGGATCTATCCCTACGTCCCGTAGCGGAAAGAACCACTAAGTAAGTACAAAACCAGTGAACATACATATATTGAAAAGCAACTTCATAGTATAAAGTCATCCATCATCTATACTATAAAGAAGTGTTCTAAACATGTTCTAAATATCATATCGTCATCCATTGGATATTCTATAAGAATATAGGTTATAGGAAAAATAGTAATAATTCAAACTAGCCTCAATAAGCATGTTATCTCATAAAACATTTCATAAAACATAGTCATCAAATCATGCTTTTCATGTATGCATTTCTACTATCAAAACATGCATTTTTAGAAGGGGTCCACTCACAGATACTTAGCCACCAAAGAGCCACGCAACCAGCGGAGACAGAACGCCACAATAAATTGCCCCTAAGCACATAAAGGATACATTTAGTCAAACTCTACTCAAACGAATTAATTTGGGAAAACAGGCATCAGAAATGGGTACAGGACGTCGAAATTAGCCTAGGAGGGGTCTCGGACGAAAACCCAAAAAGTCAACATTGATGGGTCAAAGTCAAGGTCAACGCTGACCGTTGACCAGGTCAACGGTCAGACCGGGTCAAAGTCAACGGATATGGGTCAAAGGTTTTGGATTGGACCGGGTTGGGCCTAAAGGGTTTGGGTCTAATGGGTTTGAGGGTTTAAATAAATGGGTTTAGGGTTTACGGGCCGAAGGCCTTTAATTTAAATAGGAATAAAAATAAAACAAAACTAAAAAGAAATGGGCTTCGGCTTAGTGATCCGGCCCAAAGGCCTGGGTTTGGATTTCAAACTTGGGCTTCGGTAATTGGGTTGGATTTAAAAGGATAACGGGCCTAAGGCCCTAGGTTTGGCATGGCCCAAAGGGCCTGGTTCAAAAGGATCTGGGCTTGAAAGCCCGGTTTGAGTTCAGAACATGGGCCGCCGAACCCAATTGAAAGAGAAGGCCGGAATTCAGCCAGAAAGTTCTTTAACTTTAAACGTTCATAACTTTGTCAAAACTGAATGAAATCAAGTGATTCAAAAACGAAAGTTGTAGTTCTCGAAGAGACGAAGAGAATGCAACCTCACACGACATCCAACTCGCCGTGGTTTGGCTGGAAAATGCCTCGAAAGCCTCAGAGGTCGTCGGAAACTGGGTAAGATTCAAATGGATATAACTTCTTCAATACTCCATGAAATTGGGTGAAACAAAAAGGAAAGTTGTAGTACTCGGCAAGACGAAGAGATTGATACCTTGCACACTGGCAAAATCACCGTGGTTTGGCAAGAAATTGCCTCGAAAGGGCCGGTGCTCGCCTGAAAATTGGGGAAAGCTCCTTGAGTTGTTTTCACATCCAAACCTTCACCAAAGACCATACTTTAACAACCACTAAACCTTCTAGACTACGTGGAAGGAAGATGGAAGGGTGCTTTTGACTTACCTCGTCGGAAATCACGTGCACCGTGACTGTGCACAGTGATAAGAAGAGAGATCGCAAGGTGGTGAGGGAGAGAATGATGAAGGTCAGATGATGAAGATGATGGTGAAGTTCTCCTGTTGGCTGTGCATGTGTATGTATGGGTGCGCGTGTGTTCTGGTCGGAGAGAAAAGCATTGAGAGGGAGAGATAGAAATGAGACAGAGAGAGAGCTCGAGGAGAATGAGAGAAGAGAGAGAGGCGAAAGGCTCGGGGGACAAAATCAGGGGTGGGCCTTTGGGCACACCATTTAAGATCCAAAAACTATTTTTAAAAGGAAAGTATCCTTCAAACTTAATGAAAATAAAAAAAATACTTCTTTTGTTTCGTAAATTTCGGGACGGATTGTTACATAAACTATCTCTTTGGGTGGCTGTCTAACTTTGAGTTTTCTAATAAAAACTTTGAGACCTTCTCCATTTCTACGGGCGGGTTTTGCTCATGAGTTGCGCACGACCCGCATTTGACAGTGTTTCTACACACACGATATCTATATATTATCAATACGATGAGAAAGAAAAAGGGTCTCTTTGTTTGGACTTTACCATATTTGGGCCCAATTTTTTCCCAAAGAGAGAAAAATGGATAAATTGATAATTGTATGGCATTGGCATGCTTTTGGTGGAAATTTGTACTTCAAACTATCAAAATTCCAGGGGGAAGGCATAGTTTTTTTTTACCCAGTTCCTTCTCCTCCTCTTCCTCCTCCTCTGCAGCAAAAGAAGATGTTGTTTCAGGTGGGAGGCCAAGGGACTCGCCCCACCTTCTTCGAGATGGAGGCGGCTCAGCAGCTTCCCGCCAGTCTCCGCGCCACCCTCACCTATTCCATCAGCGTAAGTTCATTTCCTTCCTTTCTCTGGAACTCTATTCATTGTTCCTCTCTGGGTTTTGGTGGGATGCTGCAAAAATTCGATCTTTTAATCTTCTGTTTATTAAGTTAAGTTTAAATTAATGTCGAATTAATTTCAACAACAAACCACAGGTGTTAGCTTTACGAAGACCTTCCTCCACAGGGTTCTCGACTACGAGGACGAGTTCTTCTCCTTGCCCATGCTCGTTCTCGAAACTCATAGCTTACGAACTACAGGCACGTTTTTGGAATTCCTACTCTTCTATCGATCAGTGGCTGTTCTCTTCTGTTCTGACGTTACTTTGTTCAGGAATTTGATTTTGTTTTCTGGGTTATGTTTGTTTTCTTCGGCAGATGCTTTGTTTTCCAAATCACTATACGGGTTGAGAAGGAAGGCTGTGAAGATAACCGTGGATGTTGATGGGGATCCACGAGCTGCCTATTTCAGACAAGCAAAGAACGGCCTATATATAAGGGTTGCTCTCTTGAAACTCCTACTTGTATGGTGGCTGATGCCGTTTTGTTTTCAATTTTTAAGTTTTGGTTCGGCTCAGAAGAAAAAATCTTCAAATTTTGGCACTTGATTTCTTCCTTGATTATTTCGGACAAGATTTTGTTACAAAGTCTGGCGGAGTTCAAACTCAAAAAACAAGCGGGTAAGTTGGTTTCATTTGACTAATTCTTTGAAATTTCAATTTTGGTTTCCCTTGGGTCATGATTGTAAGTATGTAAGAACAGATTCCACGAGTGTAAAACGTCTTCAGCTGAATTACCCCTTTTGTGTACATACATAAAATGCATGGAGATGATTGTAAATCAAACCGTATAAGACCAAAATAAAATGGAACACAGTGCAAACAAGTACTTCTAAGCTTGAAGGGAATCAGCAGATCCTCCGAAAATGGCAGCGGGATGTTGAAGGAAATCAGCAGATCGAGAAACAATCTTGAAGCTATGTTCCGGCCAAACATCGATCCAACACATGCACTTCTTCTTATCAAGTATGACATTTGTTTCATTTCATTTTTGAGTGATGATTAGTTCATCTGGGCATCTTTGTACTATCTTCTGAATGATGCTTAAGTTATTTCTAAAGAAAAACATTTGTAGTTTTAACCCAAAAAGAGGAAAGAAACAATTATTTTCACTTTGTGAAGAGAAACTCTGTTGAAACTAATATATTGTTTCAGTGGCACCACCGATAGTATAAATGATTTCCATGTTAGTATATCTCCTTTTCGTTAATAGTGGTCACTTGGTGTCACTGGTTGCACAAAGAATCGCACTATTTTCTGAGGTTTCTGTTGGATTTAAAATATATGCTCAATTTGCAGCACTAAAACATGGTTTAGAAATTCATCATAAAATTTATTTAAGTGTTAATTGGGTTCCAAATCATCAATAGGACACTTGCCTCTTTCCATAGAGGGTCGTTGAATTCAACAAAGTATTTGAAACATGACTTGTTCATTATTTGTACGTTCAAATAATTCAGTTAGTTAAGTGAATTTATACGAAATTATGGATTTGCTTTCCTCTTTTTTTATTATTTGTACATTCAAACAATTCAGCGAATTCATGCGGAAGTCTAGATTTGTTTTCCTCTCTCTCCTTGTAACCAGGTCTCAAATTCAGCTTACGTCTTTTTCAATATTAAAATGATGCAACTCCACTCCTTTTTTGGGAGGTCAAAGTCGTATTGTAAATCATAACCAGTCTGTTTCCATTTCTTGGCATAGCTAGACTTAGTCTTACGGTGAGTGTGATACAGGGCTACATATATATTCCAGCAAATCTACCCACAAACACGTGCATAGTTCTAGTTAATAACTTTATGCTAACATTGCTAAAACTTCCATGGACCAAAATCATAGTTACAAGCGGTGATGGGTTGCTCTGATGGTTAAGATCTTTCTATGCCATCATACCGTGTCCCGAATTTAAATTTGTCTAGTAAACTAGTACAAAATATCATTTGTAATAAAAAATAAAAAACCGTATAACTTTGACTGACGACACTTAATAATTAGATTTAGAGATCATAATCTTCAACGGAAATGCTCAAGCACCCCTGATGATCACCGCCATTGCCAAACCCATGTCCTCCTCCCCAGCTGCTCATAGAAGTAGAAGTAGGAGTCGAAGTCGAAGTCTCTCCAACATAACCATTTTCCCAAAACTCAGTCGTCTCAACCGCATTGCTTCCAGTTCCAGCTGGCTGCGGCGGCGGGGACTTGTTGGCAATCAGCTGAGCATCCACTGCCATGCCAGCATCCGAAGCTGCCTTCTGCACCGACCTGGGCGACATATCATCGCTCACACAAGACGGTAACATCAACGGGAAGTTAAGGCCTTCCAACGTGGAAGGTCGACGCAAGCAATAATACCCAACGTCTCGAGCCACCGCTGCCGCCTCTGCGGTGGAGAAGGTACCTAACCAAAGCCGGTCTCGGGTCCCCGGAACTCGGATTTCGGACACCCACTTGCCCCATTTTCGTTGGCGCACCCCCTTGAGTTTTCTGTTTGATGTGCTGCATGGAGTACTCCCGCTTTCTTCCGAACTGTAACTCATGATGATGATGATGATATATATATATATATGTAAAACTATATTTATGTAAAATATGAACTTTCTCTTCTGAGTTCTGACTCGTCTGCGTAAGTAGCTAGTAAGGAAGATGTGGGAAACGTTCCGACTGAATCTGTGAATGAAAAAGGCAAATGGGAGGAAGTGTTTATATAGGTTGAACAACTATGAAAGTCAGAGGTGCAATAATTAATTAATTGGGTAGCAGTAGCATATCATGTGCGAGGGAGGGGAAGGTCAAAATATTCAAAGGTCAAAGTATAAGAGGGGTTTCCAACAATACCAGAAACTAGAAGCGGTATGGACGGTGAGAGACACCGAGGCAAGATAAGGATATATGTCAACTGGATTCAGTATAAAATTAATACATTGTTAGGTTTCGATATCATGAATAAAATTGAGATTTAATTATAAAATTAATATTAAAAAAAGTTAACTTAATTATTTTTTATGATGTTAGATTTATACTTTTAATATTTTCATCACGTATGATAAATTTTCAAATTTAATACGTGAATAACACAATTAAGTAATGTGAAATATGTATGATTGTTGGACTTCACATGATAATAACTTATTTGATATCATAAGTAATTTTAATTGTTTATAAATAATTAAGGTATTTATTAACGACTCGTAACTCTTCGTTATTAGACTAAAACAGTAAAGATAAACATGTTTTATGTCAATTGGGCTACTAAAGTCTAAAACAGAGTATATAGAAGGTATTTTATTTCCTACAGAAAAACACACGTGATTAATTAAGGTGAGCATGAAAGCCCAGTTTTGAGAGAAAATTCATTATGTCCCGAACACGGGTGGTACATTTTGTATTATTATATAAGTGATGGGATGCTTTATTTTTAAGTTGTTAATTTTTTAATACAAATATGTCACCACTTGTATGGTGACCCACAGTGTAACACCTCATATTCTGAGCACACAAAAAAATCTCGCATGGCTGAGATTTATGATTAGAAATACATGTCAAGAATGAGTAATCGACTTTGGAGGAGTTTAATAAAAATACTACTTTCACTATATATTTATACTATCTTTATAATAGAGATAGGACTCTTCATTAAGTATTGCTTAATGTGCTTTTTTCTACACATTATTTGCAAAATTGAACAAAATTGATATACCTAATGTCACTCCTATTAAAGAAATAATGCAAATAATCGTACAAACATGTATTAAATGTAGCATTACTTGTAGTTTAAGTATGAGAGGAAGTCACGTCAGAAATTATCTTGGAATCTTTGAGAATTTGGTTTGATGAGGGGTTGGCGTGCGAGGTTGGCATTCGATGCATATTACCTCAACCAGTTTACCACGGCGGTGTTTTAAATTTAGCGAAAGGACCAAGTCCACGCAAAATCCTTTGCCGGTTCAAAACAAGAAAATATAAGGTTTGGTCGGTTCAAAACATTCTTGTTTGCATGTGCTAACCCATGAAACGCACAACGTTGAAATTCAAATATGTTTTGCTCGTAGCTGGTTTCCCTCTCCTACAAACGCACTCCTTCCAAATTAGATCCCTCCAATATTGTGCGAATCCCCTTGACCAAATTGATGCTTCTCTACTATATATATATATCAATTTTATAAACCATGTTTTAAATCCACATGTTGTCCTTAAAATGTAGTTTTATTGAAGTTGTCACGTGCACAACATGTTATTTGCTTTTGGTTGCATAATACTAGTAGGAAATATTTTTTTCAGTGTACTGAAAACACGATTCGATACACCAAGGGTGTGTAGTCAATTTGGATTTCAAAGGATTTTAATAGACTTTTTTAAGTGACAGATTTCAAAGGATTTTAATAGATTATACAATTCTATATGAATTTTGACAGATTATTATGGATTTCTATTATAGATTTCTATGAATTTGTAATGATTTCTTTCATGGATTTGTTAGGATTTCTTTTTTTACTCTTATGACATAAATTCTTTTTTCAGTGCACAATCTAAAAAAGACATAAACATATATATATATATATATATATATGTATGTATATATATTGATATGGAAATATAAACCAATCAAATATGTCTTTTTTTTTCCCTTCTCATTTGAATTGTGATTTCTTTATGAAAAATAATTTTAACTAACCAAAACAAGTAGTGCTTCTTAAATCAAATGTCTCAAAGTAACCATTTTTCCTCATCAATTGATTAGTTCATAATGTGTTGTTCAGTCTAAGTACAACTACCAATATAAATAGGCTTTGGAAGATGCTTGCACCCTTACACAAACATGATTACACGAAAAAGAATAGAAAGCTTGAATTGGCAATAAGATTCTTAGTAGTAATTTCCAAGAGTTCAATTAACAAGGTAAAAAATTAACACATTCAGATAGAACGCAAAATCATTACAAGAACTGCTAGTGGCCATTAAAACTTCCCATCAAAGCATTACAAGAAATACTATTCCATAGTCCAAAATAAAGGAAATGAAAAAATAAAAAATATTGTACAATTCAAAAAATTCAAGTTTGCAACTAGGGCGGTGAAGGATGACCGTGAAAGGATATCAGGTTGGCAAATTCTATGTTTGGAAGAAAATGGAGAGTGATAAAGAAAGATCGAGTTGCAGAATGGAAAGAGAGAGAACAAGAGGGTTGAAAAAAAATTCTAGGGTGAAGGTTGGATTTTGTTATGCTTAAGCAATTTTGACTGGGTCCACGACATCATGTCAAGAGGCAAAATGTTTGAACATGTTGAGATGAATCTGTCCAGACAAAATCTACCTTATTAGTGTTTATGTCAACTATTTTTGGGCATTGATTGGTACTGCTAATGGTCTTGCTTTGGCCTTCATTAACAAACCATGTGAATTTGAATCCTGCATTCATTGAAATACTTGGCATTTAATACAAAAAGTGGATTTTTTACTCGAAATTTCATGGAAGACTTCCGTTTGACTTTTTGGGGATTCAAAGAGTTAATGGGTTGGCCAAATCAACATATTTTTTAGTATGTTTGGAGAAAATTTTATTCATCGAAATTTCGTTGAAAATTCTAGTGAAATGACTTTTTAATATGTTGTCAATATATGATTAATTTTCAAAGAGTTAATGGGTTAGCCTAATGAACATATTTTCTAATATGTTTCGAGAAAATCTTATGGACCGAAATTTTCGATTGTTAAATTTTTATTTAACAATTTAATAACGAAGATTTACTCGCTAGAAATTCTGGTGAAATGACTTTTTAGTACGTTGTTGATATATGATTAATTTTCAAATCTCAATTGCTGAAATAATCACTATTTAGTATGTTATCGATATATGATCACTATATCGTCAATCTTTTATTTCTATTTCATCGATATTTGATCATTATGTCGTCAATATTTAATCTTTGATAATTTCAACAATTAGGAATTGAAATTAAAGATCATTTCAGTCAAAAGTCCTCAGTTAAAACAACATATAGGGTACGTTGTTTTGGTACACTTGAGTTATGGAGTTTCGTGAAACACAACGTTGAACTTCAATATTTGTTTGGTTCTTGTTAGAGTTTCCGGTTTCTACATTTAGGTATTTGCCATTTTAATCCTTGACCAATTTGTTGGTCCAACTATCCTCTCAGGTACATTCCAGCGACAATCATTCCATCTTTGTTCGTTGATTTTTACATTTCGTGCTTGAGATATGAGGAAAGGGGAGATGAAGAATGGCACCGAGAGAGGACGAAAAAAAAAGAAAGATGAAAGAAAATAAAATCTTAAAAGTGTACACAACATAAAATAAATTTTAATTTTGAATGCTTTCATCTATTAAATAGTTATCAAAACGCCCTTAAATTTTCAAATCAAATGATTACAGAGTTTGCATTTTACCTTTTTCTTTTCTTTTTGAACAATTTATACATACAAACATGTACGTGTTCTCATAAATTGTAAAAATAAAACTAATCTAAGCCAAACGCTTGAATCATTAAAACGTAGATATCCATCTTCTCTATAGTGATTTACACACGTTTAAAGTTATAGCTGCAACCGCAACGAGAAGGGGACGGAGGCCACGTAAAGAAATGAAAAGAACGAGGAACGATAATACACAAAAATCACTATGATATAAACGGATGTATATAATCATTTGATAGAGAACTTGACCTGTTTCTTCCGAGGACTAAAACATTGGAACCGTCTGGTGATTTCTCATTCTCAGTAGAATGCTGGTATGTCTGAACTGATCAAGAGCATGCCAAAGCTCCCCCAGGTTTTGGCAATTAAACCATTGCTTTAAAAAGAAGAGGAAAGGATCCTAAACAGCTCGTCTGGATTATCAGCACGGACCTGAAAATGAAAGGACGAAAAATGAGCACCGCTGCATATTTAGCAAATACAGTACAGTTGATATTATCCCATTCATGCAAGTTTCAAACAAATTGCGTCGAACAATTTGATATTTTAAGCAGCATCTTATGCATTCTAGACTGCATTGACAAAGCCAAAGAATCACTTGTGCATGACTGTATGACAAAAGCAACTTCCCCAAAACTACGAATTCCCTTGTCCAAAATGAGTACAAGCAGTTCCTATGATACCAATCAGTAGCATTGCCGCAAAGAAAGTGTCACTACTGAACGATACTAATTTTGCACAAAATTATAAATCCTAAAACTGCTAACCCAAATAAATGCTCAAAAGAAAAATACATTAATTATGATTCCCATGCCCAAAATGCTCGCCCAGGAGTCTGGGAGCCAATACTGATCTATCGGAACCTCTAAGATTCTAATATATCTTGTGAATGATTATATATATATATATATATATATATATATATATATATATATATATATATATATATATATCTATATATGCGTCCACATATACAAGCACAAGTGTTCCATTTTGTGTGCTTCATTCTAAACTGTAAAGCAACATAACCAGTGGCCTGCATCCTCAAGGACATGCATTTCCACTCCACCTGCTTCCTCAGCAGCAAGCTCCTCAGCCGCATGAATTCTCTGGAGATCTCCTAAAGCCCATCTGTGCAAGCTCCTTTCTGCTTTCAAAAAGTTCACATGGACACCCCAAGGCACATCTTCAACAATTTTCCTACTACGATCCAATCCAATAAGAGCCAATTGCAAATTTGACATTCAAGATATGGGGAAAAAGTTGAAGCAGACGTAACTTCAAAAATGAAAATGTCCTTTTTGTTTCAATATTTGAAGGATATGTAGTTTGATGTACATCCAGAATAAAAAATACACATAATTTAAAAGAAAATATAATTCATGAAAGAAAACCCCCAGCTCAGACAAATGGGCAGTATTTCGGTTGATTAAAAGGATATTTAACCACTAGGTATTGACTCTCCTGTGCCACATAAAACTAATCCAACAAGATAAGGATATGAACTAATTACCATAAATTTGTTTCTTCATAAGATTTATACATTTCAGCGATTCCCTTCAGATCAAACACCCATGAAAAGGTTGATGGTGATGAACCAAGAGAATTGGTTGGTCGAAGATTAGTAACCACCCACTGCACATGAAACAGCATATAATAACAATAAAATAAAATCCTCAAGGCATGGAAGAAGAAAAAAGGGGTAAATCAATTGCACCGCAAGACAAAAAAGAACACAAGAGTATCAAACATGAAAATGATATGGTGAAATTAATGAGACAGAGTAATAGCAGAAGATGGGATTGGAACCACTTTTTTCCCACATAGTCAGCTAACATAACGAGCAAATATGCATAACTGTTAAATTTGAAAGTTAGATAGGTGCTATCAATAAAGAAACAAAATGTAACGACCAAATATGAATTAGGCTAAGTATTAATGTCGGAAATAAGAAATACCAAGCTGGTCCATACATAAAAAATTTCAAAGCCCAAACTACAAATTATTCCATTCAAGCATGTCTCACAGTTTAAAGTACCTGTGCGACATCTTTGGAGAATCCTTTATTAACTAGAGCATCCACAACATCCTGCTTTGAGGAAACCTGCCTCTAAGAAAAACTGGTAGAATGAACTTTTTATTGAAAGACACATTGGTAGAAGTCTTTACAACAAACACAGTGAGAATGAAACCTTTCAGGTTTTGGTCACTGTAGTGGTGTACATGTATCTCTATTCAGTAGGACCCAAAAGCGTGTAATAAACTGATTAACAATGATCTGATATCAAGTTGTATTACATGAATTTACCTTAAGAGTTGTAAATGGAGAGACAAATGATGATAAAAAGGGGCAAGAAAGACATACTAAAGACAAATAATTAAATAATAAAAGGACTACAATACCTAAAGGCGCCCAACTTCGTAAAAAAAGAAAGGAAACAACTATTGAACATGTATTCACCTCGTTTGGCAGTGTACTTAGGACAGAAATCAATTCTTCTGGATGGTCCTCCCCATTCCCACCAGGATGACCTATTCCAGGCGTAGCATCTAGAACCAAACCTAGACAAACAACTAGTGAGACGAAAATAAGGATAATGTCCAGAGACCCTCGAACTTTCTAGGATATATATTCAATATATTCAATATATTCCCATTACTTACTCTGACTGGTCGTGCAAGAGTTTTTGCAGATTGATCCACCATGCTCAAGGCAACTACATGAAAACCAGAAACATAGTAAGCATCAATCCATTTTAAGATGGTGCAGATGTACTGTGTACTAGCACTCTCCAATAAAGGTATGCAACATGCCAAAATAGCCTAAGATACCTTTCCCTCCAAAACTGTGTCCAACTATAACCCGAGGTGTTAATCTAAGCTGTCAAACCTATACAGGAAGAAGAAACAACATTACCTCACATAGTTGTATCTGAAGCATGAGAAGGTACTAGACAAAAATATACAAACATCTGGGAGTGTTCAAATGCTGTGCATACAACACTGTTCATGAAAATAATGATGAAGTTACAAAGAAGTGTGCAAGTACGAAAGAAAAATATAGGCATAAGAAACACAGATGAAGGCTGTGAGATTCATCTAATTCAGAACAATAACTGAAACTTTTCTTGGAAAAATAGGGTAATATATGACAATGGGGAAACTTGTCCTTCAAAAATAATGACAGCAAGTGCGCAAGAAACACGTACCAGTTTTAGGACATCTAGAGCAGTGGATGAAACACTATGGGGTCCACTTTTCTTACTTGATGCTGAATCACCATGACACCGCAGGTCCACTAACAGAAACTTTGCCAATAAATAGAAGAATAACATAAGATTGTCATCATGACCAAATATAAAAATTCCCTATTCAATATATCCAAATACACACCCCAAAAACACAGAAATTACAAGCGTAATTAGTGACAACAGGCGAAGTAGTACATATGCTTAGTTAGATCAGTCACAAAACTACAGTAAACTATTTAAAAGAACCTCAAGTGAGAGATCAATTTCTAAGTGCCGCCCAAGTTTTTATTGTTTCCATTTTTCTTCTATCCCCTTGAGACAATTAAAGTATTGCTTTAAAAACTTTTGCAAATTACCCATGGTTACAAGCGGTTATTGAGAGTTAGAAGTGTAGCGTTTAGCATGGTCTGGGACTTAATAATTTGAGGTGCAGAATCACCGTTTTAGAGCTTAGGATTTTGGGTTTAGCTCTCAAACTTTGGGTGGACTACTGCTCGCCCAGGGCTGAGTAATGTGATCTTGCTTGTTAGCGATGATTTTGTGTGTGCCTTGCATGTCTTTGTGGCAGATCTGTACTGGCGGTGCTTGTGTTTGTGGTATATAGGATCACTTAGTATAATCAATTTGTCACAATACTGCAGACAAATAAATAAGCCTAGACATTACCTGCCATGTCGGAAATTCTATAAGAAAATTAAATGTTATGAGCTTTACCACATAAATACACGTTTCATTCATGATAAGTTAAAGTACAAAAGCATACCTGCCATGTCGGAAATTTTTGTGCCAATCTCCTGGTGAAGGTTCCTGCAATATCAGATATTACGGATAAAACCGCAGACTATTTATGCACAGCAAACAATAGAAAATCCACTACCACCACTATGTTGCTAATGCTGCAAAGATATGAATTGAAAAGTAATACACGAGAAAACTCCTACATGCCACAGAACAGTACAAAAAGGGACACTAAACCGGAGAACAATAGAAAGGGAAAAGAACAAACGTACCCCAGTTCTTCCTGCTACGTACAATTCCATGCAGAAAAACAGCTGTTGGAGGCTCAGGTAATGACCTGTCCACAACCACATCCGGACTCCATTTTACCTGCACGCTGTGACTATTCAGATATGTGATTATGCAAACTCAAACAATAAAAGTAAACTATGTGGCAACTCCTCATGATTTCTCATCTTCACTGACTAGCGCATTTGAGATTGTTCCTCAATTTAGTTTGTTAAATTTTAATATAGGTACTGGGGCAGAACAAAAGTATGGTACTTTTATATGAACGAGAAGCGTTAGAATCTGAACAACAATTGCATCAAGTTCTCAATCATTAACTCACTACATATCAGCTTATCAGGAGATTAAAGACAACGACTTACAAGTGCTCCTTGAACAAGATCAAATGCCTGCCAAATAAAAACAAAACCAAAAAAAAATGTTAATTAAGTAGCCTGAAACTTCAGACTAACATCATCTACATTCCAAAGAAGACACATTTACAATTTGTTTTAAGTCACAGTGTGGAAAAAGTAGTTTTTGATACCAGGATGTCAGAAGGCCTGGAAAAATCTCCACTTCGTGCAATCTTCTCACCAACTAATGCCGTACGAACACGGGAATTCTTATCTGACTTGCCCTATTGACCAACTGCTAACTGATTCTATATCAAGAAGAGGGAAAATGATTACGTGAAAAAAAAAAATTGATCATCAAACCGAATTTTGGTCTCTGAAACAGAGAAGTATTATATCACTACAAATTTGAAACTTAAAACACAGCAGGCCCACATTGGAATTGGTAAAAAAAATCATGTATAAATTATAGTTTTCTTGAATGTAACCAAATTCCTTGATTAAACCCACGTACAATATAAAAAATTTGAACAAATAAATATAAAAAAATAAAAAGTGCAACACTTGGAATTTCACAATCATCCATCCAATCAATTATTCGAATTGATGGTCTGAAGAAGTAGCATTGTTCAAATGGTCACTCTAACAACAACATTTCTCTGCGTAAATTTACATAATTGAGATGAAATGGAAAATATGAAAAGCAATTGAAGTAAAAATAATGTCATATGATACCTTAGAGGGCCAAGAGATCCGAGTTTTCAATCCAGGAGTTGACCGGAACTGTAGCCTCCTCTCTCCGAAAATAACTGAGTTCCCGCCGTGACTGCACCCCTCAAGATTCGAAATCGCCGCCATTGTTGCAACGACGGCGTCTCGCAATGACAGATTCAGGAATATCGGCGGGAAGGGAGAGGGAGAGGGAGCGAAACGGAGAGAGAAGAAGAAGACGGAAGTGGAGGCGGAGATACCGAGGGAAGCAGTCGGTGCTCCCGCGGACCTCCTTTTTTGCTATGGACGAATTACATGACAAGTGGAGACTTCGGCCTTTTTTTCATGGTTAACGAGATTTTGGCGTTTGGTTTGCTGCCTCCTGCGAATTTGGAAATTTGTAACTAGTTACCGGTGTTTAAAATATTGATCTAGGTAAAAATATCGATGCTTAAATTGACATTGATATTAGTTATGTTCGATTGAAATTATGAAAATTTGTAATGGGAGGGGTATGTAAATTTAAAAAAAAAAAAAATCAAAAGTTTAAAATCTGAAATGAATTACGGTAAAGCTTATGTTGTTAATCGATAAATATATTCGGTATTTATTAATTTTTTTATATCTCGCGGATAAAAGATGAAGGTTGCCATTTTTTTCTTTCAGTTTGCTCATGGAAAAGAAAACATGCGTACAACTCGTTACCCTGTCAAGAACAAACCTGAGGTGAACAGCTGCACAGTGTGTTTTTAGCTGTTAGCTATTGATATAGCTCACAAAAACACAACACAACAAAGCATTTTCCCACGAGTGGGGTCGGTCGTGGGGATGCAACACGAGGACTTCACAAGAGGTCATCACAACAATCCAACATTGACCCTTTAAGTTAAAAGTCAACAAAAGCACTAGACATGTAGCTCAATTAGCTAAGAGCACCTACACTCTGCATTCAATGACATGAGTTTGATTCCCCCTCCCCAATATCACTTTGTTTTTCGAGAATTTCGAAATGAATACTCCGTTCAGTTCACATTTTCTACATACGTATATGTATGCCTATACATCATATTTGCTTGCTCATGCAAGTCCAAAGTAAAAAAGTGTACATATCCTCTCCTTGAGGTAAAAAGAGAGTAGAGAAAATAACTTTAAATCTGGTCGATCAGCTGAGGGAATTGTCGTAGAAGCCATGCCACACCTCTGATGGCGATCTGTAAAACATATAGGATTTGAAGTGAAACCTGACCTAGTTCTTCAAAGAATTATAGTCTTATGATTTCTGCACATCTAGTTTTCGTATCCGTAAGGTTGAAAAGCAGATAAAACAGAACAGAAATTCGAGAAATAGGACAAATTTGAACATATATTCATATTCTACATGTTCATCCAATGCCAATGGCAGGAAGGCTGCACTACAGAATTTAGACTGGAACCATCAGAGATCAGGCCCCAACCTAAACGTCTGTTTTAGACCATGTTGGTTTCGAAATAGTATATGGAATGCCCTGAAAAAAAGAAAAGAAAAAAGAGAGAGCGTGATAGTGTGGAGGTTAAGCACTTACCAACACAGTTTCTCCAGGCTTGATCGCAGGTTCGACACTATCTCGCCCGTAGCTGTTTATCAAAGACAAAATTAGTCTCCCAACAGACTATACGCACTCAACAGAGATACACAAGTACACAAGATGTTTCCTCATCTTCGGGAACGAAATTGAATGAGCGTGCAGTACTATAATCTGGTGTAAGCTACGACTGCTATCTGTTCTTTTGAAGTATCCTTACATTATTTGTCTCTTGCCATCGATGACCTCCAACTTATAAAAGCTACATCCTTTGCTGAAGGGAAAAGGTTTCCCATTCCATTCTGATCGAAAATACATACTATTTCAGTGGGGATCGGATCAACATATATCTCACAGAGGAGGAAAGACGTAGTGTAACTAATTTCTTCCATTAACATACCTAAATGCCATGTTACCCCAACTGCCGTGGAGTCCTCAGCGGATAAGTCGTCAATAACAAACTGAAGGTCTTTGCCGACAGAATCATTGAACTTTTTGAAGAATTGAAGTATATCCTGCGCATTGTTGAAGCTGGTGCTTGATCTTGAGAATAAAATACACAATAATTCGGAGCAGCTTAACATTTTTCTATAAAAAAAATGTTTGAGAATCAAACCTAAGACCTCCTCCATCATGTTTGAAAATACAAATCCAAAAATTACTTGAAATTTATTTATATACGCAAACATTTTTCTAGACGGGCTGGAAGCATTAATACCCATAATGTTTGGGTTTTAAGTTTTGCAGGAACAACCCTACAGTTCAGTTAGTGATTTCGGACCTTAGGTTAACATGATTTTATTTTTTGAATTTTTTTTTCCAATAAAATTATTGATGCTTAAATTTTTTGGAAATTTTGTTACCAGAAGATCGATTAAAAAAAAAAAAGAACGTCCACGTAAATCCTCAAAGGTCAGTAATAAAAGTCTACATAAATCTTCGAAAGTTCATAAAGGATCCGTCAAAGTCTGCCAAAATCTATATTGTTATTTTAAAAAGTTTTTAAAATCCTTAAATCGCAGTTTGACTACACACGTAAATTCCACAAATTGTTCTTTCTTCTTATTATATTATTATTTTTATTTCTAAATATTTATTATAATTCTGTCAATTTGGACTACTTTTTCTGTTTATTTTTAAGTTTAAAATTATTATATTACAGTCAAATATCAAAGCACATACTAAAAGAGCTGAGAAGTGGATAAGAGATAGAGTACCTTGCGACCAACGAAGGGACGAGGAAAAACGAGGTCCTCGTACACACATTTCTCTGCAATGAGCCCCTCCACTGAACCCAAATCTTGGCGGTTGACTCCTCCGTAGAACTTCCTCACAACGTCCGCTCCAGATTCCACCACATCAGCAGACTCATCGCCATCAGTTCCCGGCGGTGATGCAACCTCGACTGTCGGATTGGCTGACGACGATGAGACCCGAAACTGAAGGGTCTGCGGGGTCCATCTCAGAGGTGTGCTGATAGCAGTTGCTGGATTGGATATGGAGAGGTTGGAAGTGGTAATTGGAATGGAAGGAGATTTGGTGTGGTTAAGAAGGAGACGAGGAGACGAAGAAGAAGATGAGAGGAATAAGGAGTTTATCATCAGCATGGCTGATGTTTGAAAACAAGAAACAAATCCGAAATTACTTGAATTTGAATCGGATAATACTTGCATATATAAGAAAACTAATGAAAAGTGTGTTACTTGCATCCCCAACGGGAATGCACATTATATTCTACCATTTGCGAATAATGTATTTTTATTGTCTAAATTTATAATCCAAATTGTTCAATTCCTAATTTTCATTTAAAAATCTTCCATCCAAAATAATAAAATAAAAAAACCATTCAAATCAGTGATTGTTTATTCATCCAAATATATGAAATATATCGACAGTATGAGTATTAAAGAATATATTCATGGGGGAATATACACCTTTTACCATTTACAAATAACATATCCTTACCACATAAATTAAATAATTAGATATTGGTCATGGATAGATCATCCAGGTTTGAGTCCATAGGCAGTGACAATTACCATATGAAGACTTGTTTTTGCTACGACCCTGGTGGGTTCCTTAACAAGTCACTACCTATGAGTCACCGATTCATTATTCAACAGGCACGCGGTCAAAGCCCTGGTGTGAGGATTTTAGGACAAAGTCCCACACTGAGACCAAATCATTCAAGAGCTTATAAAGAGTTGGACTACTCCATATATCATCAATTGGTTTTAAGAGTATTGAATTATTTTAGCCTAAGCTAAATATGTCTCATTGAGAAATTAATTTTTGTCATTTGGTGCTAAATAACACTTTAGCCTAACTAGGCTTTGGTTTGCATGCAGTAAACAACTGTAACTTAAATCACAAGCCCTAGGTCCAAAACCAATGGGCCTTGAAACCTAAAGCTTCATATGAGGCCTATTCAACATGTTAATCTCATGTGATTAATTATAAAATTAAAACCATTAGCTGATTTATCTCGAAATTAGAATTCATCCATGAACAAAAGTTTTTTAAATTTATGTCCCTAAATTTAACAAAATGTGCATTATTGGTCCATGCCGTTCAAATAATTTCGTAAAAAAAGTTCGTTCATCTTATGATGCAGCCCACATGCGGATTCCCATGTCCAATTTTGTGATGTCATGTAGATTAAACAAAAATATATTAATGTATTAAAAATAAAAGAAAAAGAGAAGGATTCAAGATGGAATTCGGGAGGGTGTTCACGTGTTAAGTATTAGAACATCTCTAATGTAGACAATTGAGTTGGAATACCTGTTTTAATCAAACACGTACGTAAAAACTAGCTCCAATAATAGAGGCAATTGAGTATGCAAATTCTACATACCCTCCTAAAATAGGAACGTTGCCTACACCATCATGAGTAGGCAATTCAGGCCCCACACCCTCCTTTGATAACCAAATATTCGATGTAGAGGAAGATGACAAAATCAAAAGGTAAAAATTGATGTTACACACGAAATAAAGAGTAAACGTGATGTAAATTCAATTTTTTGAGTCATTATTGAATTTAGTCCAGTTTGTTCGACTAGGTCTACTCATTGATTATCTACATCAGTTTTTATTTTTGTTTTTAAATTTAATTATTTATAATTAAATTGTAAATGTTATCCCTTATTTATAGGATTGTCTTTTACTTGAATATTGTATGTTGTAGGTGCTATATATCATCATCATCATATATATATATATATGTGTGTGTGTGTGTGTGTGTGTGTGGATTTATAAATGTATAAAAGATAAAATATCTTCGACTATTTTTATGGATAATAAGTATATTAAGTTTTATTTACTTTCGTATATACTTTTCATAAAAGTGGTTCTATTTTCATATTTAAATATTTAAATTAAAATTTTGAGTAAAGATGCATAAATCAAGAAATTTAATTAAAGTATAAAAATATGGAACAAGACTAAATCCAATAGCAACTTTAAATTTTAGACTTGGATCAAAGTATAACATATAATTTTACCTTCTTAGTTTACCTAATCTATTAGAGTCATTTCAGACTATTATTATAAGACAATTCAATAGGCAACATACTATAATATAATTTTGCCCTTTATAATATAATTTTGTTATTTTAATTGAGTATATTATTGAAATGCTTTTTAATAAGTAAATTTGTAGATCTAAATAGCATTGTATATTAGTATGTATAACATCAGAGTATATTGCCCCGCAAGATCCTTCCTTGTTTAGTCCTTTCTACTCCCAATTTTCTAATGATTATGTATGTCTCAATCAATTTGTTTCTGACCGCAGTCAGAGTAGAATCTGACTAAACCACCGGCACTTGATCTTTTGTTCCCCAAAAGTCAAGAGATATCGCAAATTTGCAATGTGAAAGTTGCAATTCGTGCGACCCAAAAACAAAGGAAAAACACATGAAGAAAACTTTCCAATATTGCTTTTAAACTTGAGTCAAAAGTAAAATAATGTCGTTTTTAGTATTTATCATGAGAGAAGTGTTATTGGTATTTCAAAAATCTCATTTTACACTTTTCATAAGCGTATTTTTCTTTTCTAATATAAAAAGTTTAGAATATAAAATGAGATTTTTAAAGTGTTAATAACAATTCTATTTAATCTTATGTAACATCCAAGTACTCTATTGTTTTGCAGCTGTTTTCCGCATTGATTATGGGCCTTTCTAATTTAATTAACTTAATCCGTTTAATGGTTTAATTATGACATATAATAATGTCTCTCGACGTGGATCACTTTAGTCATCTTCTTCTTTTCAATGGGAGTCCGGATTCTCTTTGTGAGGATCATAGGGATCTATAAATTGTGTTTTTTCATCATACATTGTACGGTTATAAATTATTTTAAATATTTTTATTTAAAAATAAACATAAACAGTACTTGACAAAAACTAACCACACGATGTACGATAAACGAACACGATTCATGGATCTCCAAAATCCTCACCCAAAAGATCCGGAGAGGATCCTGTTGATTTCAATGGTCCAAAAAAGTTGAGGTTGGTCGGATCTACTTCTGAGATGATGTGCTATAAGACCCAAATGATGACGTCAGTCGCCATTTCACCAATTAGCCAAAAAATAGAAAAAGGCAACCAGACACGTTGGATTTGGAGGCCTCGCACTACCATGTACGGTAGGTGGTTCTTGGGTGAGTTTTGTAGAGGGAAGTAAGAGCTTCAAACTGGTGGTGGTGGCGACGTCGAAAAAAAGTTCGTCCACAGTTGGCCGTAATTCGCATAAAAAACTCAAAGTTGTGCGGGTCAGTAGATTCAGTGGGTCGCGAGTTATGGGTTTCGGTTGGATTTCCATTTCTAGAAACTACTTTATGGCTTTTTTTTTAATCTGGAGTCAAGTTTTTGTTTATAGTAACTGACAAAAGATCAAAATGCGAGCACTCCGTAACTTCTTCTTTTCCACTATGATTCGTAACGGTTGTTGCCCATGCGTTCTACCTATCTATTCTAAATCCGCCTCCTATCTATTCTAAATCCGCCTCAAACACTGAAGTAAAATTTAAAATAACCAAAATGCTCTTTAAAATCATTTTTCTCACAATTGTAAAATGAATCATTTCAAGATGGCGTATCATAGGGTTATGTCTTTACTGTTGGAAATACCGCAATATCTTAGAGGTCAATCAAACAGACCTCTTAGTTGTGACTTTTTCGAATCATGCTAAGATCTCACATTTCATGAATGCTTATGGTTAAGTGTTGTTAGTGAGGATATTCAGAGCATTTGTGGACCTTCTTCTGTAGTTAATTTTCCTACAACAGTTTATGAAGATAATGTTGCTTGTGTCGTCCAAATCAAGAAAGGTTACATCAAAGTAGAGAATAGCAAGTATATCGCACCAAAGTTTTTCTATTCGCATCAGCAACAAGAGCCTCAAAAGATTGAAATCAAGCATATCCGATCCCAAGACAACCTTATTGATTTCTTCACCAAGTCATTTCCAAAGTCTATTTTTTCAGAAGCTTGTTCAAGAAATTGGTATGCGTAAATTATCTAAGCTACAACATTTATAGTTCTCATTTGGAAGTTTTGTCAAATTCAATGGGAGTATCTTGCAACACACTCATTTGACCGTAATGTACTCTTTTTCCTACAATTAGGACCATTTGGTCCCATTGGATTTTTGTTGCCTGACGAGATTTTGATGAGACACCTATCCTTGGTTGGTCATACCCGTTTGTGCATCCCACTGGCGTCCTATACACGTTTAGTGTTGACGGGTTTTGCATTAACTCACTTTTCTACTAGCCTATAGGCTTTGTCTCGCCTTGATTTTCAACATAGCTAGGTTTTTTTAGACTTACTTTCCATGTGCATTTCGTGTTTGAGACTTGCGTTTACACATTGTGCAGATGACTTCATTAACTATTTTTACATCATCGCTAAAAATCTAATGCACCATCTACTTGAATATTTACACAAACAAGGAGGAGTATTGCAGCTAATATTCCATTAGAAGTGCAATTGTGTAAATCTTAGTAGATTATGTATAGGATTGTATGAGATCATTCTTTATTGTACTTGTATTACTTGGAGAACAAGATTCTTTCTTCCATATTACTATAAATAAAGAAATAAAAGGGTGAAATCACAACACATAATTCCCACTCTCTATCTATTTTCTCTCCTATTGCCGGTCCTCTCCCTTTTCTTAGCCTACAACAACTATATATCATTTTTTGTGGAATTAATGGTTTACTAATATAAAAAGAAAATAATAACTAATATTATAATTCATATCCCTATCGTTACTCATACAAACAAAAGTTGTCGGTGGTAGACAAGTTAAAGGCTCGTTGACCAACATAAATCTAAGGATAACAAAAGGCACTTGTTCTTATTTTGTTTTATTTTTTTTATCAGTAAGGCTCTTGTTCTGCATTCAGTGAATCAAAAGATTCATCAACGATTGTAGATTTTGTGATTGAAACACTAACTTTTTATAGTTGTTGTTTTTATTTTATTGGCTTTAGTTAATAGATTAATCCTTGTCGGTTTCAACAAGTAAATGTTTAAGTCTTTCTTAAGCACAAAAAGTACGGCAATTGAATTTTGCTTAATTTTAAGTAATCGTGAGTTAGACTAATCGATTAAGGTAGCGAGCAAATGTGGCTAGGCTAATCGATTAAGGTAGTGTGTCGGTCCATCTCATTTAAATTTGAATGTTCATTTTTATTAATTAGAATAATTCAGAATTGAATAACTTCTAATTGCACTTTCTTAGTTGGTAAATTAGGTGTGTTTAAGATGGAAGATTTATACGGTCTAGTGATATTCTTCTTTATATATAAGTGAATTGTTCTCTTATTTAATTCATTAGATGGCGAGACCATAGAATATTTGTGTTGTATTCAATACGTAATTAGTGACTAATATACAATGTAACTTAGTGCAATCTCCTCTTATTGTACAGTAAAATATCGCCTCCTTTAGAGTATATCGTCGTATTAAAAAAAATAGAAATTTTAGAACATTTTTGAGCATGTAATTCAAAGTGCATGAATTGGATCATCTTCTGAGCTTGAGCTTGGGCTCAGGACTATCCTCCTGACCGATACACAAGGATCGTTGGATTTTGATTCAATGACTACAATTATTATAATTTTTAGAGGACCCTCGTTAGATCAAAATCCAACTATCTTTGTGTGTCGGTCAGGAGGATCTTGAGCCCAAGCTCAGGAGAGGATCTCATTCCCAAAGGGACAAGGATTTTCTGCCCTCCCACTTTCGGTGCACTCCCGTGCCCTTCTGTTTTGTGTGGTCACAGTTAAGCCACGTCAACATTTTATATTGTTTTTTTTATAAAGATAATAAGACAAAAATGAATAGTAATATAAAATGTTAATGTGATTTAATCATGATCATACAAATAGGAGGGCACGGAAGAACACCGAAAATGAGAGGGCAACAATCCTTGTCCTTCCCAAAATGCAAACCATCTGACTTCCACATGCAGTCATAATAACCTTGGGAACTGGAAGATTGAAGGCAGGAAAACTAGAAAGAAAATGATGATTTTATTACTTTACGTCCTGACAAGGGACTAGAAGAGATGATTCAAATGGTAAAGGATTCTCGTCGGATTCTTTTTCCAGAGATTTCGAAAATTTCGTGATCATAGTCGTTCATTGTATATCGTATGATCAGTTTTTGTTAGGTATTATTTATATTTAATTTTAAAATTTAAATATTTTTTTACTGTACGATATACCATGAACAATTACAATTACAAAATCCTTAAAAAAAAAGCCGGTGAGGATCCTTTTCCGATTCAAATGGCAAATTTGGAACTGCTCTGTGAATAGTGTTTTGCGGTTGTATTCCATTTGGGCTCATGATACGTTATTTGACAGAGAACCACGATACGAATTAAATTTTTCAGTTTCCTATGACTTAAGATGGATTCTAGCGTCTTAATGACGTTTAAAGGGTAAAAAAGAACACTTAAGTTTTAAGAATGTTTTCTCAGGATTATATAAACGACTTTAGAGTTATATCATGATTATATTACTCAATTGAAAATCGATATTTTCTATAAAATCTATAAAACTGTTCGTGATCCTGTATTCTATAACTTATGTTGTGTCACGTCCACAATCAAACATGCGAAACCTCGAGTGAACGCGGAGATCGTGTATCCGTACGCCGCATCAATATCATATTGTCATGACAAAAATTAAGAGAAGATATTCATGGCAGCGCTGATTATTTAAACCTACGATTATGTCAACGCTATTAGTAAATCAAATATTAAATGGGAATAAGGGGTAGAAACATCGCTTAATTATATTTTATTATCAAGATAATTGGATGATTAGCATGATCCAGCTGTTTCACTCTAAAGAAGGTCTCTCGTCCGCTGTATGGTCCCATTTGGATACATATTGCCCTTGAGCTGTTACCAATTAAATCCATTTCCTATTAGGACTGATTTCTGTGTTAGTCACTAGCCAAATTACATTAGAAATATGACACTAAGTGGACCCAATAGCTAGCTTCTACTATATCATATATTCGTGTGGTATAATTTACGAAACTTTGGTTATTTAGATGGGAGAAGATATATATTGTAATTTGTGGTTTAGGATTCATACATTGAATGAACAACGTGCATAACTTTCTAAAATTTTATAAAGTAGCTAGAAACAACCAACTTCGAATGAAAAGGTTCTTTAAAACGACTGACAAAAGAGGCAACTAAAGTGCGCTACTCTATCACATACATGCAAAGCAAATAAGAACACACAATCCTCAATCGCTTGGATCAAACTACAAAAAATAAGTGATGATAAACATATTCTCAGTTTATTTCTCAAAATAATGCCTTATAAATTCTATTCGATATGTAGTAGTATATTTTGAACAAATATTGAAAACGTAAATACCTTATATTTTCGTACTCCTCACATGTAGGTTCATAGTTGATTTCATATGGAAGAGGGTATATCGTTCAGGGGATACTGTGGTACTTTGGGGTACCTCATCTTTAAGGTGTTATGGTTATTAAATTTTTGTTTAAAAATACAAAAATCAAAATTTAAAAGTTAAAACTAATAAGAGTATCTATATTTCGAAGCACGATACAACTTTTGTTTCATTTAAACAGGTACAAAAGGAAGCGATCATAATGTAAGTACACAACAAATATTTTTGCATCGATTTGGGCTACTTTTAGAAACCCATGAAACCCCACGTTTCTCATTTTAATGTTAATTTTGGGTGTGCTACTATCTACAACTACAAGTATTTTGTAGTGATAGTTTAAAGAACACGTGCATACACACGAAACAGAACTTCTTCGTCTTTTCCTGGTCAACAGAATTCTCTTCTTTTTTTCTTTTTTTTTTCCTTTTTCTTTAACCAATACAGAATTTTACTTTCTTGACGACAAAAGAATTACATTCTTACAAGGATCCTGGAATAGGAAATTATAGTTTGTATCATATGATAACTAGAGTAAAGGGTAAGCTAGTTGCTGTACAAAGTAGAGAGAGATAAGAAGAGGAAAGTCAGGATGGAGAGAGGAAGAAGGTAAATCAAAATTATTATATATGAAAGTTATATTTAAACTGATTAAAGGTGTAAAGACATTATAGTCATTTTATCCTTTTTAGTTAACAAAGAGAGTTTTTTTAAACGTGTAGGGGACGAATTTCACACAAACTTAAACTTACTCTGATATCTTTGCAACCAAGAATGAAAAGGTACAGGTGAGACCTTGCCACATGTACACCGGTGTGGTGTGAGCCAAAAGCTCTTTGATGCTTAAGTTATACTTATTGTAGGAAAATGAATACTAAGTTATGAGTTTATTAGCTAAAGGATATCCTTCATTGTATAAGCATACCTTTATATAAAGACAAACATGGGCTCAAAGGTGATTTATTAGGGCATGCGTGACGCTCCTTAAGTAGTTGGTTTGAACTCACGTTATCCCGCTCATTTAGCCAACAATTGTTGACTATATGAGAGACGTGATAAGGAGCACTAATTAATAACTTGTTTAGGAATGACTCGTTATATCGGTAATCATGCATGACCTATGTATGAGCCATGATTATAGGGATCATTATGTCTGTGTCGTTTCATAATGAATTGGTTCTCCATAAAAATAGAATGCTACGTCTCTCCAAAGAATCCACTTAGTCGATCCAAATCAAGAATTGAATTCATAATTTTGGGTAGGCTATGCTTATTTTTTTATCCTTCCATGCTCATTGAACTTGTGAGTGATTCGTAATTGCAATCCAACTCCTTATTTTGTTCTTATTAATAACTAGTAAACATGCCATCATAGTATACAATACATATGAATTTGATTCTCTTTTCTAATATTCAGCATGAATAGAGGAAATGATGGGTGACACTTAATCTTATGTAAGTTAAACTTTTGGAATTTCAATTTTTTTCTTGGACGACGTCAGTGATTAGATTGAAATCTAATGGTTTAGCTAGGATCACTTAATGTGACTATACTATGTTAAGTATTTGAGTATCCAACTCAAAATCATCGGAGATTTTTTTTTTAACATTTTTTATTATGTTAGGTAGAAAAATTTGAGAGATCCTAAGTCATACAAATGTCTTCAGAAGCTAGGTGCTTCTTCAGGAGGACCTTCTTGTTCAACCTAACGCCTCTCCTGTTCAACCCGTTCTCCTTCCCTTAGTGTAGCTTAGAGTACTAACTTTACTTCTGATAAGTAATTTAAACGTAAAAGCGCTTTTAGAAAGAACACTTATGACTCGTTTGGAAAGTACTTTGTAAATGACTGAAAACACTCTCAGAAAAAATATTTTTTGGGTTCCAAAAGCATTTGAAGTGTTTTATGCAAAACTAGTCATGTGCTTCTTTCATGAAGCAGTTTGAATGTTTTTCCAAGAAGATTCACTTGCATTTTATTAAGAATTGGTTTCAAAAACATTTTTACCAAAAACGCTATCAACTATTTTAAAAACACTTCCAAACGAGCCTTTATAAGCATTGTGGTTCCTAGAGAAGCAGAATCCTTAAACAAGTTTCTAGTCGGTAGTAACATGTGGTAGTATTCTTTAACCAAAGAAGAATGTAGTAGTATTAAATCACACTAAAAATTTTCAATTTATATATTACACTAAAACATGGGCCCTATTGCAAAGAAAAAACAACATAACAGTAAAATTAAAAATTAAAAAAAAATTAAAAAAAAAAAAAAAAGGTTGTGTGGTGATCTCAGATTCGCCATGCTGATGCTTATCACTGATCAGCTCTACATTATCCTGTCTTCTGTGAGAACGGATATTCAGTGGGTCCAGACTCCGAAAGGATTTCATACTTCAACCAAAAAGGAAGAAGAAGAATGGATATGTATATTTCATGCCACCTGGGTTTAAACCGCGTCCTCAACAGTTCAGTACATATTATTTATCTATTAATTATTCTGGTTAACTGCATCAGTCCATCCAGAATTTGGCTTAAAATATTCCCCCAACACTTGTTAATCTTCTGATTCATCATATTGCCTGAATTTTCATCCCCAACTTTTATAATTTCAAATATTTTTTGTTGATTTATTTTTTAGATTCTTCGACAAATAGAAAAGATAATTCTGCAAGCCTGCACCTGGACAAGGCAACTGCGTGGAAGCTCATTTCATGTTATGCGACCACGTATCGTTCAAAAATCGTAAGACGTTCGCTTCTATAAATACGTATCAACTGGACCACACTTTCACCAACCAATGTGCTTTATAATTGTACTACCATTGCTTCAAAGCTAATTATTTTTCAAACACAAACACCAAATTTAACATTTCTGCTATCATTTCTCTGCATGCATGGGAGATCCCGCCAATTCTAGCAATGCCTACGGCCCTGCCTCTTCGACCTACAGAGGCGTCCGCAAGAGAAAATGGGGCAAATGGGTGTCGGAAATCCGCGAGCCCGGAACCAAAACCCGAATTTGGCTAGGCAGCTTCGAGACACCAGAGATGGCCGCGGCCGCATATGATGTGGCGGCGTTCCATTTCAGGGGTCGCGACGCAAGGCTCAACTTGCCTGAACTTGTCAGTAACTTGCCTCGCCCCGCCAGCTCAACCCCCGATGACATACGCATGGCGGCACAGGAAGCAGCCTTGATGCTGAGAGGTAGTGGTGCTGGTGCGGTTGAAGGTCATGATCAGGTTGAGGGCTCCAGCTCAAACGTCGGGCCGGTGACGGTGAGGCTCTCGCCGTCTCAAATCCAAGCGATCAACGAGTCACCCTTGGACTCGCCCAAAATGTGGATGCAAATGGCAGAGCCTACGATGTTCTCTAATGACTTTGAGAATCAGTGGGAGGATATGCCAAATGACTATCTTTGGGATCCTTAATTAGGTAATTAACTTTTACGTAATAGTACAATGACAAAATATCAACTATATATATTATAAAATACGAGTGTGTGAACGTAGTTAATTTGACTAAAATATATGAGCTATATATATTCAAATAAACCTTCCAAATATATACAGTTTCATTAAAAAAAAAGATGGGGACAAGTCTACCCATATAAAAAGTTTGGTAAACTTTGAGTTTAGTTTGTTTTGAATTGATTGACAAAACTAGCAAATTAAAATGATTTAAGTGCTGATGGAATAATCATATTTGGTTTGAGGAAACACCATTTGTGTACGGAAAGAGACATTCTTGGTGATCAAATGTTTAAAATTGTGGATTGGAGGGACACTGATGACTGATCAAGCATTAGTTCTGGTGTGGTAGTAGGTGAGGTGGGATCGATTTGTGTTGTGTGAAGGAGGACCATAAACTCTTTGGCTACTTTTTATATCAGCTTTAGAAGAGTGTACTCGATCGTGTGATTTTATTTTTCTTGCTCTCATTGTTTACATTATTTGATGTAATGCAAATAATTTGTCATTGAGATTAATGTACGTAATAATATTAGTGTATGTGGGCAATCATTTTTTACTTTTTTCAAACGATAGATTCGAATGGAAACTTTACATTGGAGGCCGGAGCAAGAAGTATTAAACAATCACTCTAGTTCAAAACAATTTCATCTATAAACCCTCCCTTGAAACAAAAGAAATCATTAGATGTACAAATTTTCATGTCTATTTCTGAGAGATAACAAATATGAAATTGTTGAGAAATGGTGATAAAGTATGAATGCATTTTGTTCCCTTTTCCTATGATTGGTCTATTCGATAATAAAAATAAACAACAAAACTATTTGAACAAACAAAAGTAACACGTGTGTTGACACACTATATGATAAATGTGGAATCCAGATCCTCACCGGATCCTCTTTGTGAGGATCCGAGAGATTCGTAAATCATGTCTGTTCATCATACATCGTATGGTCAGAAATTATTTTAAATATTTTTATTTAAAATTAAACAAAAACAGTATCTGACAAAAACTAATCATATGATGTACAATAAATGGATACGATTCACAGATCTATAAGATTCTCACAAAAAAAATCCGGAGATGATCCAATTAGATAAATGTGAGCTCCATTATGATGTATGAGCGTCACTTGTAGTATAGAGCACGTTTAAGTAATAGCATCATCCTAAAACAAAATTCTTTTCAGTTTTTCACTATTATTGTTAGAGAGAATTTATTGGTTGAGTTATTGGCGTGTCAATCTTATGAATGACAATACTAAGAAGAACTAATTCAAACCTGATCAGAAGTTGACAATTAACAGTGAATTTTTCAGAGGTTAATGGCACTTCAAACTTATCAGGGAGAACACTACATGCACTAGTACGAAAACATGCTTAGGCGACAGCAACTTCAGCGATGCATCAAATTTCGTCGCGCAAACAGACTTTGCACAACAACACTTTGTGGGACGAAGGCTGGTGTCGTGCAAAGCTATTTTTTTTTTTTCCTTTTGCTTTTCTTTTGGGGTTCTTGCATTGCCTTTTTCTTTTGTGGTATCCACTTATCTAAATATTTTAAATTGACGATCGAATTGGTTCACTGTATTCATATAGGGTTAATGAGTGTAGCTGTAAAAAATCATCAAAATCAGAGTTAAAATAACTATTAAATCGTGATTTTTCGTTTATCGTTGTCGAAAAGGTTTGTCCAGTTACTTGATATTTGAATGTTTGTTTTTTGCAATTTTTGGCGTATGCGATCTTAAAGTATATACAAACAAGTTTGACGGTTAGATCGTTGAAACTAGTTTCATACAATACGTATCACATCAAAACAATAGATTCATTAACACTTGGAGTTTATCTATATTTTCATTAAGTATAACATAAGATTTTGTGGTATCCAATAGTATAAATATTTTAAATTGACGATCGAATTAGTTCATTGTATTCATATAGGATCAAGGAGTGTAGCTGTAAAAAATCATTAAAATCAAAGTTAAAACTACCGTTAAATGGTGATTTTTTGTTTATAACCGTCGAAAAGTTTTGTCTTGTTACTTGATCTCTGAATGTTTGTTTGTTGTGATTTTTGGCGTATGCGATCTTGAATTATGTACAAACAAGTTTGACGGTTGGATCGTCTAAACTAGTTTCGTACAATGCGTATCCCATCAAAACAATAGATTCACTAACACTTAGAGCTTATTTATACTTTCATTAAGTATAACAAAAGATTTTGTGATATCCACTTGTGTAAATGTTTTAAATCGATGATTGAATTAGTTCATAAGCAAATGGAGGGAATAAAAAAAAAAACACTTTGCGCGACGCCAGCCTTTGTCTCGCAAAGAATTTTTTTTTTTCCTGTTGCTTTTCTTTTGGGGTTCTTTGGTTCTTGTATTGCCTTCTTTTGTGCTATCCACTTGTGTAAATGTTTTAAATTGATGATCGAATTACTTCATTGTATTTATATAGGGTTAAGGAGTGTAGTTGTAAAAAATCATCAAAATCGGAATTAAAATAACCGTAAAATCGTGTTTTTCGTTTATCACCGTCGAAAAGGTTTGTCCAATTGCTTGATATATGAATGTTTGTTTTTTTCGATTTTTGGCTTATGCAATCTCGAAGCATATACAAACAAGTTTGACGGTTGGATCGTTGAAACTAGTTTCGTACAATGCATATCGCATCAAAACAATAGATTCACTAACACTTGATTTTATCTATATTTTCATTAAGTATAACATAAGATTTTGTGGTATCCAATAGTATAAATATTTTAAATTGACGATCGAATTAGTTCATTGTATTCATATAGGATCAATGAGTGTAGCTGTAAAAAATCATTAAAATCGGAGTTAAAACAACTGTTAAATGGTGATTTTTTTGTTTATAACCGTCGAAAAGTTTTGTCCCGTTACTTAATATCTGAATGTTTGTTTTTTGCGATTTTTTGCGTATGCGATCTCGAAGCATATGCAAACAAGTTTGATGGTTGAATCGTTGAAATTAGTTTCGTACAATGTGTATTCCATCAAAACGATAGATTCACTAAAACTTAGAGTTTATTTATACTTTCATTAAGTACAACATAAGATTTTGTGGTATCCACTAGTGTAAATATTTTAAATTGAAATCGAATTCATTCATTGTATTCATATAGGATCAAGGATAGTAGCTGTAAATCATCAAAATCGAAGTTAAAATAACCGTTAAATCGTGATTTTTCATTTATAACGTCAAAAAGGTTTGTCCCGTTACTTGATCTCTGAATGTTTGTTTTTTGTGATTTTTGGTGTATGCGATCTCGAAGCATATATAAACAAGTTTGACAATTAGATTGTTGAAATTAGTTTCTAGAATGCATATCCCATCAAAACAATAGATTCACTAACACTTAAGAGTTTATTTATACTTTCATTAAATATAACATAAGATTTTGTGGTATTCACTAGTGTAAATATTTTGAATTGAATTCGAATTCATTCATTGTATTCATATAGGGTCAAGGAGTGTAACTGTTAAAAATCATCAAAATTCAGAGTTAAAATAACCGTTACATCGTGATTTTTCATTTATAACGGTCGAAAAGTTTTGTCCCATTACTTAATCTTTGAATGTTTGTTTTTTGTGATTTTTGGCTTACGCGATCTCGAAGTATATTGAAACAAGTTTGACAGTTGAATTGTTGAAATTAGTTTCTAGAATGCGTATCCCATCAAAACA
The DNA here is from genome assembly GCF_041283825.1 of Pyrus communis. NCBI lineage: Eukaryota > Viridiplantae > Streptophyta > Magnoliopsida > Rosales > Rosaceae > Pyrus > Pyrus communis. Next base: position 2,663,244 of record NC_142572.1, read on the forward strand.
ATAGATTCACTAACACTTAAGAGTTTATTTATACTTTCACTAAGTATAACATAAGATTTTGTGGTATCCACTAGTGTAAATATTTTGAATTGAATTCAAATTCATTCATTGTATTCATATAGGGTCAAGGAATGTAACTGTAAAAAATCAATAAAATTCAGAGTTAAAAATAACCGTTACATTGTGATTTTTTATTTATAATAGTCGAAAAGTTTTGTCCCGTTACTTGATCTTTGAATTTTTGTTTTTTGCGATTTTTGGCTTACGCGATCTCGAAGTATATACAAACAAGTTTGATGATTGGATCTTTGAAACTAGTTTCGTAAAATGCGTATCCCATCAAGTTGAATGGTATATATATTTATTAAGTAGCTTTAAATTTATTTATTTTGTACGTATAACACTTAAGAAATTAAATGGTATATATATATATATATTTATTTATTTATTAAGTAGATTTAAATTTATTATTGTAGTTCGGATCGAGTTTTTGTTAGAAAAATATATTATTATGGGTTTTATATAAAAAAAAATTAAATTTTAAGGGAATAAAGTTAAATTTTCAGTAATTTTTATAATATATATATATATTTTTTTTTTAAATTAACTTGCGCGACGCACTAGTCAATGCGTTGCGCAACCAGCCTTTGCGTGACGTATTAGTTGGTGCATCGCGCAAAAACACTTTGCACAACGCGGTTATTCTGTCACGCAAACACTCTTTGCGTGACGTATTGGTTGGTGCGTTGCACAAGGTATGTTTGCGCGATGAATACATGCGTCGCACAAGTTGTTAAAATTTTGGCGGCCCAACTGAAAAAAAATAGGCGTTGTTTTGCGCTGTTTCGTGCACGTTGTTAAATAAAAAATATTTTTTTCGAAAAAAAAACAAAGGTTTGTGCGACAAAGAAGTAACATACGTCGCGCAAAGTAGTTTTGCGCGACGCATGTTACTTCTTCGTCACACAAATCCTGCTGTTACGGCCTTGGCGCGACGGTTGGTACGCGACGAAGGTTCGTTGGGCTAATTTTTGTGTGACGGTTTTTGACTTTGCACAATGAAGGACATGCGTTGTGCAAAGTGTTTTTTGTACTAGTGATGCTTGACAAACTCAGTTTAAAAAATAAGCCCTTGTGAATTTTTGGCTGTTATTGATAAATTCCCGTTCCAAGATGTAGCAGTGACCCTCTAAAGAAAGAATGATTAACGCGACGTTTGTAGGAAACGAACCTGAAAGGCAATATCTGTTGGAAAATAAAAAGAAAAGTATTTTAGGGATTTGATTTAATTAGTGATTTTATATGATTTAATAAGTAATTTAATTAGTCATTTTATATGATTTAATTAGGGTTTTTATATGATTTGATTTAGTCTAGGTTACCTTGTCTTGTAGACAAAAAGGATTGTTTTGGTTTATTTCCTAGTATTGTTCCCTTGTCACCTTATAAATACCTCCTTATGTAGAAGAATAAAATATTGAAGTTGTATTTGAGAATTGTGAGATTATAGAGAATTCTAAATTTGTCCTAAACTTTTTATTTTCAACTTGGTATCAGAGTAAGGTTCGATTCTTGGTTGAACTTTGCTGTCAACGCTTCCATGTGGGTGCACGAAGCTAATTTTCTTTGCGCGCCCACATGATATGAACCTAATGGTGAAGATTGTCTACTATTGTTAGAAGAATATAAGTTTCCACTGCCAAGAAGAAGAGTACAGGGAAGAAAAGTGTGGTTTTAAAGCCTTGGAGGAAAAAGATTAGGAGGAAAAAAAATTCATGTAGGATATATGTTTCCTATCAAGTAGTTTTTTTGTGTTTTATTTTGTTTGTTCTTGTGAGTTTAGTTTTTTTTTTTTTTTTTTTTTTTTTTTAAAGTTTGAGGAAGAAAAACAACAAGAAGAAGAATGAAAAAAAAAAACATTTAAGGAAAAGAGAGATTTGGTGATTGGGGCTTCCGAAAAGAGACGATCATTTCAGTTGTGTTTTTGAAAAGATTAGCATTTGATCAACTGGAATTTTGAAAAGAGGCATTAGTTCCAACACATCAAGTGATTTATTTATCGAGCTTTCGAAAAAGAAGTTAGTTACAATTGGGCTTTCAAAAAGATTATCGTTAGTTCCAGTTGGACTTTCGAAAATAGGCTTCAGTTATGGGGTTATGATTTGTTACTAATTGTGTGACATCCCACATAGTCCAGGGGAGTGATCCTTATATGTATATTCTCATCCCTACCTAGCACGAGGCCTTTTGGGAGCTCACTGGCTTCGGGTTTCGTAGGAACTCCGAAGTTAAGCAAGAAGGGGGCTAGAGCAATCCCATGATGGGTGACCCACTATGAAGTTGCTCGTGAGTTCCCATAAACAAAATCGTGAGGGAATGGTAAACCCAAAGCGGACAATATCGTGCTACGGTGGTGGAGCGGGCCCGGGAAGTGGTCCTCCCTGGACCGGGATGTGACAATTTGGTATCAGAGCCTAAACCTGGTCGTGGTGTGCCGACGAGAACGTAGGGCCCCTAAGGGGGGTGAATTGTGACATCCCACATCGCCCAGGGGAGTGATCCTTATATGTATATTCTCATCACTACCTAGCACGAGGCCTTTCGGGAGCTCACTGGCTTTGGGTTCCGTAAGAACTCCGAAGTTAAGTGAGAAGAGAGCTAGAGCAATCCCATGATAGGTGACCCACTAGGAAGTTGCTCGTGAGTTCCCAAAAATAAAACCATGAGGGAATGGTAAGCTTAAAGCGAACAATATTGTGCTACGGTGGTGGAGTGGGCCCAGGAAGTGGTCCCCCCTGGGCCAGGATGTGACAAATTGGGCTTTCAAAAAGATTGGTGCTAACTCCAGCTGGGCATTCAAAAAGATGCGTTAGTTTAGACAGATTGTGATTTGCTAAGCTTTCGAAAAGATTGGCGTTAGCTTTAGCGTATCAATGAAGATTTCCTTCTTGGCAAACTCATGATTTCACATCCTGAGTTTTCGAGTGTTGGAAAATAAAAAGGACAGTATTTTAGGGATTTGATTTAATTAGTGATTTTATATGATTTAATTAGGGTTTTGATATGATTTGATTTGGTCTAGGTTTCCTTGTCTTGTAGACGAAGGATTGTTTTGGTTTATTTCCTATTATTGCTCCTTCTTTATCTTATAAAGACCTCCTTATGAAGAAGAATAAAGTATTGATGTTGTATTTGAGAAGTGTGGGATTGTAGAGAATAATTTTAAATTTATCCTAAGCCCTTTATTTTCAACTATATTCGACCGCATATTCATGAAAGAAATACCCAATCAATGGTCTATGTTTACAGTCTACCAACAGGACACTTCGCTGTATGAGTGTCTGTGTGTTTGTTGGGGGGGGGGGGGGGTGGGGTCGGGGTGGTGGGGTTGGTAAGTAAAGAAAACCAAGACCATTATTTTCTTGTAGGGGGGATGAAAACATACGTTGATTACCAGGTTATTACAGCTGAAGGAATAGCAAACCGGAAGAATTCCTTCATTCTTAGAATAAAGTTAAAGAAAAAGAGATTAGAGGGGGGGGGGGGGGGGGGGGGGGGTGGTTTGTGGGGGGTGGGGGTGGTGGGGTTGGTAAGTAAAGAAAACCAAGACCATTATTTTCTTGTAGGGGGGATGAAAACATACGTTGATTACCAGGTTATTACAGCTGAAGGAATAGCAAACCGGAAGAATTCCTTCATTCTTAGAATAAAGTTAAAGAAAAAGAGATTAGATTTTGTGTTGGACTTTCATCTCTATCACAGAAAAGATATTGTTGCCTTGTTAAAACCTTTACTTGAAAAACATAGTGGGACAACTAAAGTGAAGGAAAAAAGAGTACAACATTCTTCTAGATCATTGAAATGGTGTCGTACGCATTTATGATGATATATTCATGAATAAAACGTGGATATTTCCTTTATAAAGAAACTTGCTAGATGCTCCTCGATCCTCATGAATTAATCCTGAAACTGTATGAGTATATGTTAACTCTTCCCCTCTTTTTGGAGATTATATACATATATATATATATATATATATATTCATATTCTGTTCCTTCTCTGTTATCCAACTGATTCCACTATAGGTACGACCTCTTCCAGCATCCTCTCTCTTGCAAGTGAAGCCTGCATCATTCCACATGAGCTTAATTAATTAACATATCATACTTGGGGGCAAGGTTGACATTGTTGCGATGATAAAACTGCTTCTGCCATGCCGAGAAAATAATCAGCTGCGTGATTGGTGAACTATACTGAATAAGTGTTGTGAGTATGTGTAGTCACGCAAAAATAGTTGGTGAAAGAGAGCTTGAACCTGCTTTTGCCAATTTGTGAGACCAGTTTTAAGAGCAAGCAGGAGAGCCTGAACAGTAGACCCTGTCAATAATCCAATCCATAGGCCCTTGGCTCTCAAGTGTACAACAAAGGCAAGCACTACACCCACCGGAGTGCCAACCAAATAATATGCCCCCAGATTTACATAAGCTCCTATCTCCTGCCATCCTGTTCCTCTAGCAACCCCTAATTTGAAACAAAATCAACCGTCATGAGCGTGTCTCCTAGATTTCAGAGGCTTTATATGAATGTTTAAAATAAGGCTGAAAAATGCAAAAGATACATCTCGTGCACTGTGCCAGACTCCGTGCGTGATATGTGAGCCCAGAGCCTTGGCAGAACACAATTTTATATCGGTCTCTCTTTTTTCTAGTTCCTACAGGCACCAGTGACCCTCTAAAGAAGGAATTGAAGTGAAGTTTGAGAAACAAACCTGAAAGTAGTGCTTGTAACCCATCCATAACAATGGAGAGACTAATAAGAAGACCCATATCTGCTATACGCTCCACAACCTCGTTGTCTTTGCTGAATACATATCCGAGATTATGGCGGTAAGAGAAAAGAGTTGTGCTTACAACAACCATTTCCGCGATTGCAAGAACCGTAATAGCACAGACTGTCACTTTAGCAGCGCGAGGATTCCCAGCTCCTAACTCATTTGAAACCCTAGTGCTACAAAATCGGCAAAGAGTATTCTTGGAAAACAATGTAGGTACGAATTTGAATTGAAATTTTCTTTGTCAGTTATCAGGATCAGGTTAAGAGCATAACTTGCTGTGGCTCCAAAAGCATATGGTATGTAGTAGTGCAAATACGTAATTGTAAAGCTGCTCAAACTCCGTGGAAATGAAAAACCATTAGCATGCTGCATAATCTTCAAAATGTCGAAGACATTAGATAATTACGAAGGAAACATACCATATAGAAAGCACTGATGCTTCCAGTTTCGGATTTGCTAGTAGCCCAGAAAGCAAAATGAGCACCTCATAGGACCACCATTCAAGACTACAAATGTGTACCATGTCAAATAATAAAAAAGGCCAACAGGGAATTGCATACATGTATCTGCATGCTTGTTAACTTGAAATAGAGGAAGTAAGGAAAGGGAATCGAATCTACTACCCTCTTCAGTTGATTTGACTATTGATTTTTATGTGTTAAATTATGGAGTTTAAGGGGGAAACCCACACTTTCTCCGATTGCATATGTGTTAGTAACATGGGAAGTTTGAAACTGAAGTCATTTCAACACCCATGTTATAGTAGGCCCAAGGAACTTAAGAATCATAATGATTCCAATTCCTATTCCAGTAAACGTGCTAGGGTAATTTTCTTGCTGCACTTAGGTTGTTCAAGAGTCAACTTCGACGATATATTCATGAACTTAAGAATCTGATTAATAATGGTTCAGATTTACAATCTGACTGGTGAAAACCTTTGTTATATATGTGGGAAAGGCGTGCGTGCGGGCATGGGTATAAGAAACCCAATACTACTATCTTGTTAGAAGGAGGAAGAAAAGAAGAATTGATTACCAAGCCATTGCAGCTGATGGAGTAGCAAAGCAGAAGAATTCTTTAACATTTCGAATGACTTCTACTGAAAGCACACGAGCACGAGTCTTTTCACATGCCACCGAATACTTCATGTAAAACCCGAGTACAATCACATTAAACCAGTAAGAGAAGGTTATTGCTAACGCTGCTCCAACACTTCCTAAGTTCAGTTTAAGGGTGAAAGCCCAACAAAGAGGTATATGCAAACACAGAGTTGCACCTGAGCTATACAACATCGGAAGAATCAAACTCTGTGTCTGGAAATAGCGGATGAGCGATTGAAGAATGGCGTAAGAGAAAAGATTAGGGATGAGACAGACTGAGTATTTGTGTGCTACTTTGGAGATTAAAGGATCTTGACCTATCAAATTTAGAAGTTTGTCTGTGAATACCCATAGGAGGGATATTGGGAGACAGACGAGACAGAGACATAGGATGGAGGTGTAAGTATGAATTCCAAGCTTTTGATATTGCTGTGCCCCATATGCTTGTCCACAGAGAGTCTCCAGTGCACCAGCTAGACCAAACTGCAACATTTTCAAAGATTAATTACATATCATGAGTAACTTAAGGTCGCTTGACGACTAAGTAACAATTGAGCCAAAAGAAAAATTTATGATTTTATCAACATATTTGAGTTTCCAGCTTGTAGAACACGATTTCTCCGGGCAACTCATATCATTGCATGGTTTTTGGATGAAAATGTAATAAATCTATCTAAGACCCACTCCAGTGGTTGGGTTAAAACTCAAAATTTGAGTCCTAAACCTCTCAAAGTTTCTCTAATCATTGGGCTAAAAAAAGGTTTTGTGTTGAAACTTATTTTTAGCCCAAAAAATGAGCAAGGATAGTGGTTGGAGACACAGCTGCTGTCATTGTCGGCCACTTGTGGAAATACCAACGACTATTTTTTTATCGGACCGGCCACGTGGTTGAGATCGAATATGATCAAATCTAGCAGTAAAAAAAAAAAAGATCTAAACGGTCCAACATTAAATACAACGGCTCAAACAACTAAAAAAACAAAATTCACCAAAAAACTCTATATACCTATACTTTTGTTCAAACATCCTCACAAATTTTGCTTTCGTCATACAATTCTTCCATTTTTTTTCTTTCTTACCATTTTATGCGTTTAAGAATGGGCTAGGTTGTTTGGTTTTTCATGTTTGTTCATGTAGTGCATGTGTAAGGATGAGGTAGATTTAGTGATTTTTCATTCTTTATTGAAATTTAAATATGTTTAAGTTAAATGTTTTGAAAAATAAATTTGGATAAGCTAAATAAATTTTAAATGTTACTGGAAAAAAAAAGGTTTTAACCCCAACAAAATGGAATTGATCTGAAGGGTTAATTGCGGTCTAATGGTTTTTTTTTTTTTAAGTTAAATGTGGTCCAAATCGTTTGATCGACACGATGTAAAAAAAAAAAAAAAAAACGGTTTTGGGATTATATCCTTACATCGATAGGCTGATATTATTATATTTTTGCATGATGATATCGGTAGTGGTGGACGAGTTAGAGCAGTATCACACAATAGACTAGTAATAATTTGGTTATGATAGTATCTTCTAACCCCTTGGTAACCTTTTTCATTTACCTTTTCACTGAAATTTGAAGCTAGTTGTTTAAAAATGCAAGGAGTTAGAGCACAAGATATTAATACCAATATGAACAGGATGCAGGGATTGCACTTAAAGGAGAAAAAAGAGATAGGGACTTACAAGAAGACTGAAGCCAGTAACACTAGTGAAAGAGGTGGCGATGGAGACCCCGGAAAGAGAGAGCTGATCGACATGTCCAACCATCATCACGGAAACAACCTGTATAAGGTACTGCATCACCATGACAGCCACCATCGGCGCTGCCATGTAGCTCACCTTCTTAAGCTCTTTCAGGAACTCCGTCCATTTCCCTTCCATTTCCTGCAGCCTTTGCTTTCTCAACGTGGAAGATATTAGTGCCTCCTCTAAAGCGATTTCATGCTCTCCCCCTCCCATTATCGTAACTAGCAAGGAAAGTCCAAAAAGAGAGATGTGGATTTAGTGAGTGGTGGATTGTCTTTAGCCGATTCTCCTTAAAGGATGGCGCAGCGATGAATTTCTGTAAATGGATGTCATTAAAAGTTTTATTGTTTTTCTTTAAAAAGTAATTACTTGAAAAATGTGCTGTCATCGATGCGCAGTGAAACATGAATATTGTTTTTTGTGACACTGGTTCGAGTCATGAAAATAGTCTCTTTGTAAAATAAGAATAAGACTGATTACAATAAACGTTTTACTCGATCCTCGTAAAGTTAAGACTGACTACGATAGACGTTCTACCTTATTCTTGTAAAACAACGAATCTTGTCGGCTTGGGATGTACGGTGAAACCATAGTGCATTTATTAGTATATCAGGATATTGGAACTTGGGAACTGGAACAGAGTTGTGGTTAAATGTTATCCATGATGCTACCAAATTTACAAGTTTGGATGGTTGAATTATCGATAAATTTAGCATGCTAACTTGTTGCTAGGATGGACCTTAGAAACAGACTAGCTAGGCGCCACGTCATATTGTGACGTGTACTTTAAAAAAGCTACTTTGCACCGCAACTCCCTATGAATGTTAACAAAACACGCAAGATCTTATTATATTTGGTTACAGAAAGGTTATTATACTTGGCACAAGAGAAAGGTTGTTCCTTTGTAACTGAAATATCACAAGTTCAAATCGTGGAAATAATCTCTTTGTAAAACAAATGTAAGGCTGCGTGCGATGAAAGTTCTCCCTCCTCCCGCCCCCTCACCCTCACAAAGTGAGGAGACTCCATCCACCCACCCCACCCTTCCACATACTTGAAGGGAACCAACGCACCATACCTCTAATTCACTTGCTATCTAATCTAATGTCCTCTTCTTGTTTACTTTCCCTTCCCCATCGTTGTCTTGTTCCTGCAAACTCACTAATTATATATTTTTTTGTATATATAGATGACTTATTGGGATAAAACTTCATATAACCGACTCCACTTAGTAGAATAAGGTTTTGTTGTTGTTGTCCAGATGACTCATTGTTTCTCGGTGTCTGCATTGTTGCAGTTCCGAGTTTCTGTGTAGACTCGAGATGTTGAGCCGGGACTTGAACTCTCCAATGCCGTGGTGACTACTGCCCCATACAAGATCAATTGGGCTCATGCAGCAGGATGATGAACGTGTCATCACATTTATAACGCAGAAGCTGTTATGAGATGGATAGCATATCACAAGGATGCATCAACACCAATCTTGGTCAACAAATGCCTTGCCTCTTCCGACATTTCAACTTCTTGGCATCTGGTTTCCAAAATCTTATGGATTTCATCCTCTGTATAAGGATGGGTGGTAACAATACGCAGGCGATCAAGGAGATCAACAGGGATTCCGCGTGGGGATTTATAATTGTGCCGCTGGTGGTAGTTCTGTTGGTAGCAACAACTAATATCGAAGCCATCCCATTCTCCAAAGCTCGGTTCAAAAATGCAAAGGACACAATGTCGAGCATGTGCATCTCATCAATAAAGAGAACACCGTGAACAATCTCTGCCTTCCTTTCCTCAGTTCCGCCCTCCACTCAACAATAATCCAACCGAAATTGCAAGCAAAAACATATAGCATACAATTCAAGTGCACCAATAAAAGAGGAATATTCAAAAGGTAAAAGATAGAACTCGACTTCTTTCACTGTGTTGCAAATACTAAATAAACTATCTAAAGTTTCTAGACTCGCGATCACATTACATGAATGTATGTTAGACACTGATAATGAATGGCACAAGATGCATTGAGAATAGAACAGAAATCATCATATTACTACGCCAATTGGAATCAGCGGACGATCACTCCTCAATCTGCCTAATATTGCAACCAATTCTGCTCTCCTTTGCATAGGTTTCTTTGTCGATAGTATGGAATTGCATTACAAAGCTCTGCCAAAGACTTCAAACTGGCCAATGACCAAGCCCCCAGGTACTTTACAGTACATCCATAAGATGAACACAAACACGTACAAGATTATTGACACGAAAGAAAATATGCAATTTTTTTCTGCTAAAAGCAGAAAAATTTATTTGTAGCAAGTAGCAAGATGTCGAAACATATTTTCTTGAAAGTAGCGATATTTCTCACGTATGCAATTAATTAAGGACTCAACAGCACTTGAATCTTCTGAAACCCAAGTGAGGCATGAGCCCAAGTGTTGAAAATATTTTAAAATTGCACAAAAAATTACATATGAGAAGCAAAAATGTAGCTGACGAGGGTGTTGACTAACACAACCTAAACAGCTTCCTCTGCCTGTTGTCCTTAGTTTCACCAAGAGTACATGTATGGCTGGGGGCTAAGGTCTTCGTAGCTGCATTTCTAGTATTCTAAAAAGAATGCCAGCCAAACAATGGAAACTCTATAAATAAATAAAAACAGAGAGATAACAAAATGCATTACCTTTTCTTCTTTTGGAAACTCAAGTCCAACACACCAAGAAATACGGAGATAGAATGTTTTTATTCTTATAGCCTGCATAGCAACATGAAATCGTTGAGGAAAATTACCAGAAAGTTCAACTGATTTGTATTAAATCTAGCAAAAATGCTTTTGAGTATCACTTCAACAATTGGAGGTTCGATAATAGGAGATTTCAACACTTCAACTGGAAAAGAACAAACAGGCAAACATACACCAGAAGGTAAACTACATGAAAACAGGGCGAACGCGTTTTCTGGAATACATTATTCAGTTCCTGCTAGACTAGAGAACCTGCTTTCCAAATCTTCAGCCAAACCACTTCTGCCTGACTTGGACAGCCGTTTCAAAACTCTCACATACACTGAATAATCTGGTCTAAAACCCTTATTAATCATTTCGGTAAGAATATTTTGGGCAACAACTACATTTCCTTCTTTCATATAAAGCCTTGCAAGCAAGCTGTACGCTGAACTGCTAGAGAAACAGTCTTTAGCAGCTAAATCAACAACGTAATTATATGCTTCTTTATATCTCCGCAAGTTAAAATAACCCTTGACAAAGGCAGCATGTGTTGAAACGCGAGGTTTAATGCCTTCCAATATCATTCTATCAAATAACTGTCTTGCAAAATCAAGATTTCCAACTTTAAATAAGTAACAAATAAATATTTCATAGGTTATGCCATCAGGTTGACAATTCCTTTCTAGCATTTCTTCATACAGTTTAGTAGCTTCAGCAAATTTATAGTTCTTGCATAAGCTACTGAGCAGATAATTGTAAGTTTTGGTATCTGGGTCACACCCCACTAGCCTCATCTCATCAAGCATATCAACAGCTCTGCCAAAATTTCTTCTCCGACAAGTTTCTCTGACCATTATAATGTAATAACATCTCTTCCTCTCTGTTTTCTTCATCACAAACTCAGCCATTTCAAATAAACCCTTGACACTAAACATCTCAATCAAAGAGAGCACTCCAGTTGCCCGACACAGTCCACCAACTTTATTCAAAACCTCTACCACTTTGACAACAGAAGCCTTATTTGAAGATATAAACCCAAATGCCTTTTGGGTGAGACGAATTTCCTCCGATTGAAAGTCTTTCAAAATCTGAAGCATTGCAGGGTAATCACCTACCCGCCCACAATTATCAATAACCAAGCTACATATTTCATTCCCATAACTACCAATGGGTTGTGAATCCCTAATCCAATCAAAGAAACATAAAGCAGGTACCTTTTCAGAATTCAAAACCTCGAAAACCCGAGTAATGGAGGCAGGAGATAGACTTACATTCATGGAATTCAACTTGGACTTCAAATCATTCTCACCCATTCTGATCATATCAATAATTTCCAAAACTTGATTTGAAGTCTCATCCGGTCGAATCCCATCAATACCCACATTCCCAAATCGATTACCCTCATCGGAACCCGAAGCTCCTGGCGGCGAGGAAGATTCGAACACATCGGAAGGCGCAGTGGAAAATGGCTGAACGCGTCCGTGACATTGATGCTTGAGTGAGTAAATAGTCAGCAAAGATTGGGAATTTTGAGAAGATGGGGTTGACCCAAATAAGGAAATCAAGGAACTCAGAGAGGAGAAAGCAGCTTCTGTGTGGGGCAGATTTGAATTGGAGAAATTGCCAGGAGGAGAGGGCTCGTGTGAGACTAGGGTTTTGGGAGGAATAATGGGGGAATGAAATGGGGGTGTGGATTGTACTAAGAGAGAGTCGAGATTGTGAGGGTTGGAGAAACGCCTGAATATTTTCATGGTGGTAGGATGTTGAAGGTGAACACCAACTGAGCTCGCGACGGGGACAGGGAAGAGCTGCCAGAGGAGCAGGGTTTAGTGTTGGGATGTGAACTGTGGAGTCCGCCAGATTTTCAGAAGTGGGTTTGGCTTGGGTTTCAATTTTTATTTTAGTAAACTGCATTTTTCGCCACCATAGTTTTGGGTTATTTGCAAATGAGCCCTGAAATTTCTCTTCTTTTTTTCCTGAATTGTCGGGCATATTCAATTGGGATTTCCATGGATTTTAATTCTTTTAATGAATTTAGGGGTATTCAAAAATGATTTTAAGTGATTCTCTGAAATTCAATGTTTATTCAATCAGGATTTTAAGATAGTTTATTAAAATCCTTATAATTCTGAATGTATTCAATTAGAATTTGAATTTAAAGAATGTATTCAATTAGAATTTGAATTTAAAGAATTTGGAAAAGTTGAGCAATTAGAGAAAATTGGCACATTCACCAATATGCGAAGATTGAAACATCATGTCTCAATTCGCGAATGACTCTAAATCCATGTAAATAGTTAATTTTTTTTTTCTTTTATAATTTTTTCTTGTCAAACAATACTTTTTATTAGATTAGATAGTAAATCAGCCACAGACGGGATTCGAACTCATGCCGTCATACAAGGGTTCAACACCTTTCCACCACTGTGGTAAGAAGTCACTTGTACTTCTCTCTCAAAAGTGTATTTTTCTTTTACGTATAAAAAATTTCAAATGCACACCGAGATTTATGAAACTCTCTATTCACTCCATTGAGATGGGGGACATTGGTTCCAACTTCTCAACATCTAGAATAAACAAATTAAAATGTTAGAAATAGAGATAATCTTCTGTCATAGACAATGTTTTAAAAATCTCTAGTCTTTAATCAGGCACTTGTGAGGGGTCTAGCGCCTAGAGGCATAAGTGGGGGGCCAGTTGTTTTCTGATTAAGAAGATGTGAAAGCGTATCTATCTATGTATATAGAACTTCAGCCCAGGTCAGTTCCAACCCATGGTATAAAGCTCAAGTTTTGCTACGGTCACAGGGCGTAGTCCTCCTATATTAAGTCCAAGGCCCATGATCCATCTTCCACTGTCATCTCTAAGCAAACCCTCTCCTGTGGCATTACCCGCAATTCCCCTTGCACTACCATATGTATTAAGAATTACGCCTACTATTCATTCATATGAACTCCATGGTTTGTTGGCTAGAAATGTTACATATTTATCATATAAAACTATTGATTAAATTGTTTAGCACTTTAATGAATTTGATAGTACAAAATGAAAATTTAAGTGACTACAAGTTACTAGTATTTTACAAAATATTTTGCGAAGCTCTTATAAAGTTATAGTAAATTTTAAGAGAAACAATGGTGTGAAACATGTGGTATAATAAACGTTGGCAAAGTGGAATAAGCTGGGTGCAGCGCCACACCAAATCCTAATATACATTCAGCCCATGTTAATTAGCAAGTTAGGTGGTGTAACTTGGAATTGGATTCTATTCGGATTCACTTTGTAGAGATCCTGGGATTCCCACATCTTAGTCATTTATCGTATATCGTGAGGTAAAAAATTATTTGACTTTTTTTAATTTAAAATTAAACATAATAGCTTCTGACGAAGACTAGTTGCATAATGTACGATGAACGATTAGGACGTAGATCCCCACAAAATAGATCTGAAGAGGATCCTCTTCCGTATAACTTAATAAACATGGGATAAGCTGGGTGAAACTCTCCCTACTTTTTCCTCAATTCTTCTTCGTTTAACCAAAATTTGCAAAAGCATTTCTCTAATCATCCTTTGTCAAGTTTGAAAAACAGATGTTCAAAAAATAAAATTAAATAAAAATAAAATTTCGAATATAAATAAATAATTATTATTGGTACTTTAAAATTCTCATTTGAACTCTAAATTTTTTATATTCAAAAAGAAAAATACACTTATAAATAGGCAAAATTAAAAATTTAAAGTGCTAATAAAAGTTTCATGTAAATGAGCCAAATGATTATGGATAATTTTATTCGAACCCATATAACATCTCTTTACCCCCAACTTACTCTCTACACCCATCTTATTTCCAATTAAGCTATTAATATCTCCTTAAACCCTAGTTTACTTTCTAAACTACCCTCATAAACTCAATTTAATATGTAAATTTATTTTTACACCCATTTATAAAAAAAACTCAAAATCAAAACATATGTTCCCTCGTCTGACATTCTATCCTTCCAATCGGTGTGTCATTTTCCCTTAGCGGTTTGAATCTGGTGCTACTGCGATAAGGCTACTAGATTGAATCATCCATAATGAAACCATCCATAATGAAACCATCCATTTGCTTCACATTTTTTGCTGACCACAACCAGCTCTTAATTGAAATGAGTTCATTCGTTTATATATAGAATGAACTACAGCTTTAGACAAGCAATTTTACAACAGCATATAGTGCATGATAAAACTACTTATTTGCCCCACTAGCCTTCAATGGTGTACGAGGGTTCATTTGTTTATATAAATCAATTCATAACTTAGTTGAAAGGTTCAAAACTTCAAAGTTACCATTCATTCGTAAAAAAAGAGCTTGCTCTCGGCTTAGGGTTTTAGCCAAATAGAACGTTCGAAAATGATTGCGTTATGGTAAATGTTTAATTATTGAGTATGTGTTTATTGATAAATTTTAGTTTTATTGTTAATTTCATTTTGTATTTAATGGTAATTATAAAAATAGAGTAAAGAAGACAATTCACATTTAAATGTTAAGTTGGGTGTAGAAAGAGGTTTCATAGGTTCAAATAAAATTTCTCAAAGAATTTTTTTTTTTTTTTAGATAACCCGAACACAAATAAAGCAAATGAAAAACTAAACAGAACGGTATTTTCAATTTCTATATATAAAAAAGTTCAAATGATACCAAACTCAATTCTAAATTGATAATGCTAGGAATATCAAATTTTAAACTAAATTTACAAACCAAATTATGTGTTACCAATAGAAAATAAACACGTTAATCAACACTTAACTAATAATTTAATTATCAATTACCACATCATTTGGTTTGCAAATTTGATGTAAAAATTTTGTTTACTTAGCATTATCCAACATTAAGATCATTGTTGTTTTTATTTTATTTTATTAACAAACGATATTATCTATCCTAAGGGAATGATGTGAGCTTATCACTACAATGAACTAGCAATAATATGGTTCAAATTCGTTTTTGACGAAAATCAAATTTAAGATATTTTCATTTACAAATAAAAAAAATACTATTAAACCGTAATACTGTGTAAACATAATCGTGTGTATTGAAAAAAAATAGCAACGGCACGTCGAATTTATCGGTGCGGGGAAAAGTGCATTCCGTCGGAAGACTCGCCCTTTTTCGCTCAATGTGAAAAGGCCTGAGGGGCAAAGAAAAATCTGGTCCACTCGCCACGTCTAAAGCCTTTGGGCCTGCGGCACAGCACGTTTCCCACGCTTCTTCGTCAGGAAGAATCCGCGGAAAATAAATAAATTGGAGAACGTTGGGTGCGGTGCGCCTCTGTGACCAAATCAAAATCTCTCGTCTGCAAACCCTAACCCTAACCTCTCTCTCTCCAGATTTCTCGGGAAATGGCGTCGTTCGCCGAAGCTCCACCCGGAAATGCAAAGACCGGAGAGAAAATCTTCAAGACCAAGTGCGCCCAGTGCCATACTGTCGAGAAAGGCGCCGGTCACAAGCAGGGTAATCTTATCATCTCTCTCGCTCACCAAACCTCGTTTTTCCTTTTTGTTTGGTGATTGATTTGGATTATTTTCTTGATCTTGTTTGTAACCGACAATTGTAGCTCCTTATTTGCATTTGGTTTTCGGATTTGTGTATTTTGATTTTTGTTTCGATTTGGTTGTTTGGATTACGGATTGATCTTTGCCCGATCTGATCGATTTCGTTATTGGGTTATTCGTGTTTCCAATTTATATAGTTTTTGTTTGGTTTCTGAGAAAATTGACGAGGGCGAGAATTTCAGTTGATGTTGGTTTACACTATCGGAAATGAATGGTTCTAGCAGTTTTTAGGTTTAAAATGATTGGTCTGATATTATCAATCTTCCTTTCTTGTATTTGATTTTTGGATTTCGGTTACAAGTTATTTGTGTTTGTGCAAGTAATTCATAAATCCATCAACTTTCCTTTTCTGTGATTGTTAATTCGCAACTTGTGGGAGGAAAAGTTATGTTAGATCTTTAGGAGTATCCATGCTCTGAGATTTTGTATATATAGAAAGTTTTGATGCTACTCAGTATATAGGGGCACTATATATGATTCGTTAGATTGATGTGACGAGCTTGGTGATTGTATGATCTTGTGTTTATACTTTGGCGTATATGCGAACTAGCTCCATTGTTCTGTTTTTCAATCTATTGGATTTCTACATGCATTCTTTGCTAAGTTTCAGTTCAATTTGAGTTTATTAAAGTTGTTAACTTTCGATTGTTAAAACTTTCAGGACCTAATCTGAATGGACTTTTCGGGAGGCAGTCTGGTACAGGTGCTGGATACTCATACTCTGCTGCTAACAAGAACATGGCTGTGATTTGGGAGGAAAAGACCTTGTATGATTACTTGTTGAACCCCAAGAAGGTATGCAATTTTCACTATTTGTTGTTCCTCATGATACGCGATTTCTTAGAGCTAGGTTCATACTAGCATTAGAGATAGACATAGATCATCACCTATCAATCATTCATGCTGACATGTAGGTGAGCTCAGTGATAGAAAAAAAATAGTTGAGATATACACGGTGCATAAAATGTGTATAGGTGGTACCTCTCACATAAAAGAATGGGTGGAAGTGTATGGGTCTGAACATCAGCACGCTTTTATTCTTAGACTGCAACTATCTCTTCATTTATAATTCTATGTAAATTCATTGTTCTTTCAAGATCTTAGAACGTTTCATGATATTTCATCTTCTGTGTAGATGATGTAGGATCCCCTTGCATGTGTTAGGTAGTGATAGTTCATTGATGCGGACAATCCATATTGTAGACTGAGCCGGTGTAATTGTTGTTATGCAGTACATTCCCGGAACTAAGATGGTGTTCCCTGGTTTGAAGAAGCCACAGGACCGTGCTGATCTCATTGCATATTTGAAGCAATCCACTGCTTAAACCTTTGCATTTTCCTAGTCCTCGATTCCCATTTTGCAGTATATGGAGGTGGTAACTTCACACAAGGCGGATAGTACTATTTTTTTGCCAATAAATCTTAAAAGGACCGTTCGGGTCTGCAATTCTTGTTTGCATGTCTAGCTTGCTTTTTGTGTTTGTAGGAAGAGGTTGCTGTAATTGGCAACGCAACATTCAATTCAATTTAGAAGCTGTGACTAGATCTTGTGAATTTGGCAAAAATGCCAGTTTTTCTGATGATAAATTTACTGCTACATTCGTAAAGTGTGTAGCAACAACTTATGATGATCGCTACACTTGCTGGTCGCTATTAATTTATTTACTTGGGTCAATATTTTACCCGTTGCTCTCTCAAATAAGGGAGGTTAGGCTCTAAATCGACGTTTACATGCATGAATTTTTTTTTTTGAACAAATATACACTAAAGGAGTATGGTACTGGGTTGAGTCTTACAATGGGTTAGTAATAATGTAGTTAAAATTCGTCTTTGGTGAGTATCGAACTTAAAATCTCACTTATGAGGAAAGATGAATACTACTAAACCGTAGTACCAACTCACGCACACAGCATTCTTCACTAAAAGGAAAAGAAATCGTTCGCTCCGTGCTCAACGCACTCATGACCTCCTTGTGCGCACTTTGACCTACATGCCTTAGGGTAATTGAGCACACCGTTCAAGAGCAAACTAGCATGCACTATAAGTGAGAAAATTGAGAACTCGATTTCTGCGTTTTCACCAATTGAATGTACAAAAGTAAAATAGCATGCAGATTAGCTTCTTTGCTAGAAATAGCACTTTTATTTCTGAAGGAATGTTACCGGTTTCTAATGTCTTTGCTCGAAAATTGCTTTATTCTAAACCCACACTTCAAACATTTCCTTAACTGCTATACATCTGTAACTCAAGTGACGATTATCATTTTTGTCAATTGAGATGCCTTCCCACAACATTCCCCAAAAGAAAAATGCAAATAGAACCCAAAACCCACTATTGATTCGCGGAACTTTTGATTCAAGGTTTGGGCTGGGATGGCCGACGGAGTCCTGGAATCTGCAACACAACATATGATGTTAAAAGGCCGGCAAACAGACCCATAAATTATACCTCAAAGGACATGGCACGATTTAGTACCAAAAAGAGACCTACGCATCAGTTGATCATTATTAAAATAGATATGAACCTGCAAATTCCCATTTTTTATGCATCATATTATACGAATTTCGTCAAATAAAACAACAACAAAGTCTTTTCCACTAAATGGGGTCGACTGTATAAATCCTAAAACGCCATTGCGCTTGGTGTTGTGTCACGTCTTCTGTTAGATTCAAGTACTCCAATTCTTTTCTTAGAGTCTCTTTAAAGATCTTCCTCTACCCCTTCGGCCCTGAACCTTTGTCTCGTAGTCGCATCTTCTAATCGGACCGTTAGTAGGCCTTTGTTTTACATGTCCAAACCATTGTAACCGATTTTCTCTCATCTTTCCTTCAATTTTGGCTACTCCTCCTTTACCTTAAATATCCTCATTCCTAATTTTATCCCTTCTCATTTACCCACATATCCAACGAAGCATTCTCATCTTCGCTACTCATTTTATGTACGTGTTGGTGCTTCACCACCCAACATTCCATGTTGTAATGCATTGCTGGTCTTATTGCCGTCCTATAAAATTTTCCCTTAAACTTTAGTGGCATACGACAGTCGCACAACACACCCGATGCATCCATCCAATTTGTATTCTATGGTTGAGGTCTCCATCCAACTCTCTGTTCCTTTGCAAGATAGAATCTAGGTAGCGAAAGTGGTCACTATTTGGTACTTCCTGATCTCCAATCCTCACCTCTAAGTTATTTGAGCCTCCGTTCGCACTAAACTTGCACTCCATATACTCTATCTTTGACCGACTTAGGCGAAGACCTTTAGATTCCAACATTTCTCTCCAAAGGTTAAGTTTCGCATTTACTCATTAAGTTTCATCTATCAACATTATATCGTCTGCAAAAAGCATACACAAAGGAATATCATCTTGGAGATGTCCCGTTAACTCATCCATTATCAATGCAAAAAGGTAAGGACTTAAAGATGAGCCTTGATGTAACCAATTAGCATTTCCTATGCTTATAAGAGTTTCTTGGTCCTAAGAAAAAGGATATAGCCTAAGTAAACGTCTGCGGATAGAAGCATTGCCATTAATTGCAGTGTTTGTAGCAGCTTAAACGTCAGTCTTGAGTATGTAACTAAGAGCAGCCAACGGCACTTTGTCCTTCTTTGTATGACCTAAGCAAGCTATCCTATTGTTTTTCATTCTGAAGCCTATGTTTCTTGGATGGTTTTGAAGGGAAGAGTCCAAGAGAGAAGAGTAAGTGTAGGTGATTTGAGGAAGGGGAGAGTTGAGTGAAATGACAGGAAGAGGGAGATTCACAGGTAGAGCATTCTCTCGTACAAAGAAAATTATTTATTAATTTATTTTCTGAACGTCAGACGTATTCACAACCATTAGATGGTGGTTAGCTAAGGGCTAAAATGTGTCCATATGTGGCTCCTGAACTGGACGAACGTATTTAAGGGTGGGACTCTGAATTTTGAAGGAATCAGAAGAGTTTCACGAATCAAAAATACCAAATACAACATATCTCCATATGTTATAATTATAAATTATACTTTCTATCAGGATGTGCATACCTCAACTCCACGAGGGCCTATGCGATTACGGGATATAAAATTAGTTACTAGCATTGCAAATTCATCAGGAACATCTTCCTGCAAAAATATGGGACATCAAAGCTCTAGTTAGCTTTAGAAGACAAAAAAAATCCATGGAAGATAAACAGAATACATACTTGTATGGCATGCCCGGTATGTCTGATGACAACCATTTGGAACTTCCCTTGCATTTGGCCAATTGTCAGAGCTCTGTAACAAAAGAAAGAAAGACCCAGCCTACATCATTCCTTGAAAGCAGTCATGGTTCTTGACCCAAATAAATTCAATCATAGCAAGCACGCACGCACAAAAGATAACCAAGGAAATAGAAATATTCCATTAGCATGGAAGTGCCAAAAACTATCACTTACACGCAATTCACAAATATAAGGTTATCTACCTAACCAGCCGATCAGTGCTATAACATTGTGTTTGTATGATATGTTTACACAAGGATAGTCACATAGCAGCAAGTAATATCAAAATATTGTGTAATTAAATACCGCGTATAACATGCAAAATAAAGTGGATACTTCACTCCAATAAGAGCATTTGACAAGACAATATCACAAATATGGACTTGAAGGTTTTCCACATTTTTTTATTTTAATACGAAAAAAAAAGGGAAATTACAATCGTTTAAGTAATTTATGAAATTTTCCAACACACTTGTATACAAGTTTCAACAAACCTCAAATCTTTCTCTTTTTCAACCCAAAAATACACTTTATGAATTACACAATTCCTCTTGGTAAGACAATGTGAGGAAATTGCTTATATCTGTTTGTGTGTATGCAAAACGTTAAAAGTAGATGCCCTCCCGTTAATGAAGATTTCCTTTCCTAGTTTGTCATGTGTCAAAAATTAAACCTATAGTGGGACCCAAATCATAAACCGCTACGCATGCCATAAATGTGTTAATGTGCATACCATCTGCAAACAGTCAAAGTGTGATAACATAGAACATCTCTAAAGATTGTGTCATCACAAAATCGATATGATTAGACAGCATCATACTGATACTTTTTATCAAAGAAAAGGATTTCATTTAAACTATATGAGCAGATTATTCTAGCAAGTCAAATGGAAAGAACCTGTCTAGTCGGTCTGTTCCAGCTAACAGCAGGATCTTTGGAACGGGAGATGACAAAAACTTTTCTGAAAGGCCTTCATACCTGTATTTGAGTAAATATATTCAACAGGAAATGATTTATGACACAAAAGTCAAACCAAACACAATGAGTAAAAGCATCTCCATGTATGATACTTAAATGAGTTTTATCACTACGCTACCATGGCTATCAAATATTATGAGACATAAGGATAGCTCAAAGTGATGCAGTTTCATTTACATCTCTAACTCCTCTATCCAAACCAACTAGTGTAAATCTGAACAATATTGGTATGTGGGCCTGTTCGGCAAGGCTTCTCGAAGTTCTAAAAGAGCTTTCGGATAGCCAAAAGTATTTTTGATAGCCTTTAATAGAAATTTTAAAATGCTTTCTAAGTTGTGCACTTTCAGTGATTTCAGGAGAAGTACCAGGTGATTTTTTATAGAAATTTCCTAAATGCTTCTACTGAAAGTGTTTCCTACAGAAGCACCCTGAATCAGTCATATGAACAGGTTGTAACAACAAGCAAGCCATGCTACATTCTTGATGCAGCAACCAAACAAGAAAACTGTAAACAAGTATGCAGAATGAAATGTTCCAACTCATAAATGTTACATAGATGCCGGCAAGTCTGGTTTCAACTGAAATACGCACAACATGTAGTGACATGGACCCTGACCATTTGCCAAATTTTAAATGGATTAACAAGTAGTTTGAACATACCAGCTCTTCCAATATTGTTCTGTTTCTTCAAGTCGTGCTCTATAAATGTAACTGCAGAACAATACCAAAACTGTGCCTGTTATGTACAGGACTAAGATTAACAGAGACTTGACTAAAGGAATACAACAATGGATCATGGGAGTGGATAAATTATCATAATTTGCTTACAGGAATTGTAAAAGAGCAGTTACTAAAATACTTACCATTTCTTTGAATCATCATACTTTAATGTGGAAGGTATTGACACCCGAGCAGACTCAATGTTTCTTAAAGAACCTCCCCTCACACTCCATTCAATCTACAAAGGAATAAATTTTC
This sequence comes from Pyrus communis, assembly GCF_041283825.1. NCBI lineage: Eukaryota > Viridiplantae > Streptophyta > Magnoliopsida > Rosales > Rosaceae > Pyrus > Pyrus communis. The sequence goes on from NC_142572.1 coordinate 2,685,432, forward strand.
AGTTTCAGCACAACAACTCATCCCCGTCCATTACCATTTTCATAACAACATGTATATTAAGGAAGCCATTTGGTTCTGACAAATTCCATTTTCCTTGTTTGCCCAACAATTTTATTCCATATTACTTTACTTCCCTTGAACATGAAAAAGTATAATAAATGCTTATGATCGTCCATGGATTTTAAATAGCTTTACTTCACATCATAGCCAGGCATACCAAACGAGCAAAAAAATGTAATTTTAACAGTAAAGTCCACAATAAAACAGAAGGGGAAACTTCAATATCCTCCTTGAAGTTTGGGGCCAATTCCAGTGTCCATGTTTAACCTTTTTCTCTTTGGTGCTAAGAGGATGCTAGCCTTTACATTTAATTTGACCACTGTTTCCCCTAGAATAAGTAAAATTTCAAAATGCCCTTTTCCTCAACCAAATCTGTTAATAGATCATTATGCAGGTAACACGCTCGTGGTTTTCCATGGAAAAAATGGTAATCAGCAAATAAAACAATAAAACTGGTATCTTCCAATGCCCTACATAGCCTAGGAACTGCTGGCACTGACCATCAGCATTGCCACGAGATGAAATCAAATGAAAGATGCTGTAAAAGTTGACAAAGGTGATCACCACAAGAACATGATTACGTCCAATCATATTCAATGGGACTGGAATGGACTACATTTATGGTAGAGGATGTGTTTGCAGAAACCAGTTTTAGAACAAGTTATTGGAATAATAATCTGCACCGTAGGACTAATGCGCAACAGTGGATGTGGAGCTCATGTTAGTTTTGAGTTCTTAAAAGTTTAAGTCTTTTTGTTTTTAATTCATTAATCTAACATTTTTTTTCCTGGAAAGTCAGAAAAATAATTGCAAAAATGTAATTGAATGGATTTGATTGGCAGGAAGATTTAATGTTTAGGCTCTACATTAATCAAACCGGAGGCCAAGAAGAAATTGGTATTGACCCCTAAGTTCAAGGGTGCCCTTTGATATATTCCTTTAAAAGCCATAATGCCTTGATCACATTTACATATGTGCATCCTGGCATTAAGAATCTTTGTGTTAATTTGTTCATCTTCTAGTGTGATGCCCTAATTGCAGTGCAAGTTTTGAACAAAATTGTGCTTCATGCCACTCATGCACACAAGAACGTAAACAAAAGTCAGGAATTATTAGGGTTTGAAGACATTGTAGGTACCGCTTTTTCAATGCTTGAAAAATGCTGCATCCTGCCTGATAGGATTTTCTGCATATGAACCAATGAAGCCAAAGCTGTACCCTGAAATGTTCACAAATGCCAGTGTAATTTGACTGCATGTATGCCACTAAAGGCAACTAGTCTCAAACAGATCTGAGATACTAATTTGTCAGTAACCAAACCTCTACAACATCAACAACAACCAGCCCAGCCAAACTAGACAATGCTTTCCTTGCAGCGATGTGCACAGCAACTGACCCTCCCATACTGTATGACAGTGACATAAGTCAACAATGATTAATGTGAAAATTAGGAACACCGGGTATCCTTAGAGATTCATGGAAGTTAAAAAAAATTAGTAAATAAAGCTTAAGAAAATGCAATTGGGATTATCATTGATATGCTCTTCTACAAAAGATTCACCAATAATATGCAATTGTCTATTCCTGCAACCGATAGCAGTATTATGATAATGAGCTACAGATTAATGATGATGAATGGAGCTTATATGTTTCGTGCTTTCAAGCCCAAAACATCAGGAGTTCTCCATAAATGTGGTAATGTAAACAGAGAAAACCCACAAATTGATTACTGAGATCTTTTTTTATACATTTAGTAAGTGTTAAATTCACTTCTCTCAAGACACACGCCGGACCTAAAGGTAATGTACTACGAAAATTTCAATGGAAACTAAATCATTAAAAAACTACAACCTGTGGCCAACAAGCACAATTGCAGGAGGGGAATCTCCATACATTGCTTTCACAACAGCTACAACATCATTGCACATAGTCTGCACATAAGAGAACTACCATTTAGTTGACTGGATACTTACAGAGGAATCACAGCTTAGAAGAGCAAATCATAATTTACGTTTAACAATCCAATTTTGACCGCATTTACCTCAATAGAAAGATCGGTATCATTTTCGGTAGTTGATTTTCCATGTCCTCTCAAGTCCATGGCAACCACCCGAGCTTTCTCCTTAATTTTACTTGCTGACAAGGCAAATGAGAGCCTGCGCAAATAAATCATGTAATCTACCATAGCATAACAGATTTTCAAAGTATCCAAGCATAAAAATAAATACAATGTGCCGATCAAACTTAAACAGATGCGTGGAAAAATGTTAGCATTCAATATTCATGAAACTATGGGCTTATTCAAATTAAGTAAACCACAAAAAAGAGTTTATTACAACAAAATGTGATTGCTTTCAAACTTCCCTGAGTTTATTATAACAGATGTTTCAGCTCAACCTGAACAACTGAAACCTGAAAAATCAAATAATCATTCAAACATACCCTGAGTAACCACCTCCGTGCAGACAGAAAACAACTGGTCCCTCCGTTCCTGCCGTGTATACATGAAAAACCTGAAACAACAAAAGGGTAACCACATTGGAAGATCATAAACACGTAGCGGAATCAGAAAATCCAAAATTGTACACAGACAGCCTCACATCAGGCGAATCTGGAATGCTGATATCATCTTCTGTGTCGAAATACTCCTTCCAATCCAAAGCTGAGTACTTTTCTGAACTAGTCCTGCAACAACAACAGCATGTGAAAAAGCATTGAACTGTGAAGCTCTCGACACCCACAAGTTGAAATTTGAAACTCACTGAGTGGGAGGGCGATCGGGACGAGCGGCAAAGGCAGAGAGAGGTCGGGGTTGTGGTGGCGGTTGTTGTTGTTGGTCGTCTTCGAGTGTGTCCTCCGGAAGCGAGGTGAGGTTTGAAGAATCCATGGCTGCAAAGATCGATTCGATCGGTGAGGTGTCGGTGTGGGACGAAATGAAAACCGGGCAAGACCCAACTCTCCGTTCGATGCGCCGGTGACTGATTGTTTTCTCCGGTTTTTACAGTTTCAACCCTGTCTTACAAACTATGGGATTAAAAATATTAAAGATGAATTATACTCTCCAATATATTTTTTGTGTGTGTATATATACGGATACATTCATAAAAACTAACCAAAAAATTATTGTACCAAAACATGGGTACGTTATTCAAAGACTAAAAAAAAAAAAAAGATATTAGACTTAATAACATTATTAAATTTCTTCTGTTAACTAGACATAGATACATTCTCAATTCAACGAAATAGAATGTACCCTTATAAGTTTAAAAAATAGATTAGAGAAAATATTGAATGAATTTTATATAAAAAATGGTTACATTTTATATTAAAAAAAGGGTACATTTTTCATATAACAAATTGGTATATTTAAGAATGTGTACATATAAGATTAAAAAATTTAAATTTTTATTATAAATATTTAATGGGTACAAACTTATTCTAATTTTATTTTTTATTTTTTGGACATGTTTGAATTGAAAATTAATTAGGAGTTTAATAAGGGTGTAAGTATTAAAACTCTAAATCGGTTACTAATTTTTAGTATAAAAGTTATGTAACTTACATGTAATTCATTAAATTGATAAGGTTTTAATCAATGAACATTAAAAATTAGGAACCTAATACTAATTTTTTCATAAAATATAGGTAATTGGAACAATAAGAGCATATATTTGTGAGAGCAGGGGCTTGTGGTTTTTATACTACAAAATTTGGATTACCCTATAAGAATACAAGACCAAATCCTTGTACGAGTTCTATTCTTAAGCTTATCAACACAGAGTTTCAATCCAAACCATAGTCGAATTAACTCTCATAAACATATTAAGACTTCTTTATAGTAATCTGAGACAACAAGGATTATTACCAAACCGTATGAATCACACTCATACTTTAACATTCTCCCACTTGAGTATAATTCATAACAGTGAATAATCATCTCAAATTCAATTTAAAGGTGATCACATAAGTCATTCTTCAACACACTAGTACATAGACACAACTAGCTCACATAAACCAAACCACTGAATTTATAATTGCCTTTGCAACACAACATACAGATTTAACTTACAAATCACAATGTCCAGTTCATGTTCATAGCAATGTATCTAAGCTCAAGAGTAAACCAAGACGTCTACTCCCACTCATATAGACCAAAATTGATATAAAAAATACCAAACATTCTTGACAATAAGCTGTCAACATAAAATTATTCATAATTGTATGAATAGCACAACTATATCAATCAACAGCTTTATCATATCACCAAATCTTTTGGATAACAAAAGCTTAACCTCACCTACAACTTACCTATGCATTTTAAAGTATTGAACTTAAAGAATCTTTTCTGTTACCTCGCAGAATTAACTCAAAAGTCACAACAAACTTAATTTGCACTTTGTAATTATGCGAACCAATATAGCAAAACCAAACCAATTTGCTCCCACTTATCTAGGCCATACTTAACACAACCAAGTTAAGTATAAGTTAATAACAACTATATTAACTAAAAATCATTCCAATACAATGAATGACTAATTAGAATAAGCGATATAATTAATAGGATCCTTCTCATTACTTAAACAAATTAAGTAACACAAATAATTCAACCAATTGCTTCAATAAAACCATAAACTGATTTTTAAGCATCCAAATGAATTATAATGGCCTGCCTAAATACTCATAGCCTTATGCTTACATTCGAACATGGGGTGCTTCGAGGTGCTGGTGTGGTTATACGCAACGACCGTGGCGAGTTTATGCATGTGCAAGCTACAGATCAATCGCAGCGTTGTCTTGGATTTAGTTCGCTAATGATTATTTTTACTATTTGCTTTTCTATATCAAATAGATGCACATCGTCTGTTCAATGTCACATGTTGAAATACTCAAACATTCTTTGCCAGACATTGAAGAACATCTTATGGGGAATAAAATAAGCACAATAAAGGTGTGCCGTCTGAACTCTTGGTGCTTGTTTTATGTCCATTTAGTAACTTGAGCTAACGTGACAAATAAGTTAGGTTACATGTGTTTGATATCGTTGTCATAACTTCTACCGGTGTTATAATTATGCTATATATGTGTATAAGTATAGAGGAGTTTTGACCTGCACAATGTCATCTGTCTGCTGATTTCACAGGTGATCAATGGGACGATGAATGACATTGCAACATCAGGCAGCGCCTTGTAGGTGATTTTTTTTTTTTTTTTTTTTTTTTTTTTTGTATATATTCACCTATTAACATATAATTACGTATTTGTGTATGAATGCATGCTTGTATGTGTGTTACTTAGAATGGAATAGAGTACCAGCTACCTGAGAATAGGGTATGATCTGACACTGCTATTTTCAGAATGTAAAAGTTGAAACGAAAAAAAAATGACAGAATGTTGGAATACATTACAAGCTCAGTTAGGCTTTACAAAATCCAAAATCTTTATGAACGAGTAGTTAAATCTGTAAATAGGAAAGAAAAATATGCAATGGTAGGCTCATCTCAAATCATTATCTCATTCTCTTAACGAAAAAATTTAGGGGTTTCAATTTTTTTTTCTTTTACGCGAGGTTTTCTTCTTAATTGCACATATATATTTCAAACAACTTAGTGCATTTTGACAGTATAATTAACTATGCTTTTGTCTTCTTTCTTTGCCAGACTGCATCATCTTTTGCAGTTCAGGGATTTGATTATTTGCAACTTCTGAATCAGGAAGACAACTGTATAGCTGATTGGAATGAAATCTTGAAACTTTCTCACCTAAAAAGGTTAGCAAGAATTTATTTTTTCTTCCTCAACAGTAATTAGTATAGAACTTAAAGTAGGTTTTGGGATGTCTTGGCTTTTTGATGGAAAGAGAGATTTATCTTGGGGCTGCCCTTATAGTGTAAGTTTGTGCATGAGCTACTTTGTGGTTAGCCGGGCTATTACTTACTCCGTAGCATGATGGTAGAAGTCATCTTCTGATGGTTGAGCGGGTACAATTCTTACTCTTAAAAACAGTGGTCCGGTCGTAGTGTAGAGGTTGTCAGGATTCAGGAAACCTCTGTCTCACACCCGTTGGCAGGAGGTATAAAATTTCTAGTTCAGGTTATTGACCTCTGCCAAAAATAAAGACATCATAGGATGCTAGCAAGTTGGTTGGTAAATGCTTTGAGTAGAAAAAGAGCTACAAGGGAAAAATGCTCCTCGGTTCTGATGTTGCTGTATTTTCTTTACAAATTTAACATAGTGGTTTATTCATCCAGCTCGGAGCAGCTTCATTTAAGCAATAACAATTTGAACGGAGTCTTTTATCCTGATGATGGCATGATGCATGAACTACTAAATGGTTATGAATCACCCCAGAAAAACCATAAGCCATTTCAAAATTTGCATTGCCTTCTTCTTGGCAACTTATCACAACTTTTCTATAAGCCCTCACGCAACCTTCACTTGCTACTTGTGTAGTGATTTATTGCTTATTCATTATATGCTCCAGGAGGCAACAACATTGAGGATCTTCTGTTGACCCGCTAAACTCATTCCCACAACTGGGGATAAGATTTTGTATGACAACAATCATCATTCATGTTATTAGGCCGGTGATTTTCAATGAGATGCATGCTGCACTTTTTTCTGCAATATAAATTGAACCTGGTCCTGCCTGTGCTCACCATATTGAATTAAAAGTGTGCAGATGGTAGATTATGCATGCATACATACATATACTATCTGTTCCATTTCCTCTAGCTACATTACCATTCTATATCCTCCAAAGTCTCCCGATTTCCTTGTACAGATATTGGGTTATTTTGATTGGTGTTAGTTTATAGTTTATAATCAAGGTCAGTCTACACCCGACCGAGGGAAAAAAGGAAAGAGCTATCTGCACTGTGCCATATTAGGATTGTTTCTTCTCTTGCTTGCTCCTCACACGACACTTGAGCCTAATATTTGAAGTTTGATACCAAAAGAGAAAAGTTGTATTTTTTGTTGTTAAGTATAATAGGAACAACTTAACATATTCCTTTTTGTTGGGTTCAACTACCTATCCTTTTAGGAGTTGAACTCGCAACCTTACACTTAACAAAGTGGAGACTCGGGAGAGGTACGACCCCTAGATGCACACGTCTTTCAACACGGGTAACTTTTCAGTTCTTATCAATTATTGGATTTTCTTCTCTTGGAGTTTTTGTTAGTAAAATCAATCTGCTTCTCCTCTTGATCTTTGACATAAGATAATTCGCACAAATCTATGTTTCGGGTAATTTCCTATCTCATTATATTATCTGGTTTGCTCCTTTCTCTGTTTTCAAAGGATATCAGGCTCTCTGATAATCCAGTGGCCGACCCTGGGCAAGGTGGTTTCCCAAGATTTGATTTGGTCACCCGTTTAGCTAAGGTTGAAATGTTGAATGGGAGTGAGGCAAACCTAGAAGTACCATGTGCTCCAGATTTTCTTCTTTGCGTATATAATAATCTGATACTGAGTGTCTAACATATCTTTGAGGTAAGTTCTCGTGAAAAAAAGAGTCGGAGATTCGGTATGTCTCATTCTTCTCATGTCACCGTAAGCTTTTGTAGTACCAGTAATGCACACTTTCATGAAGAACCTTTAGGTTTCTGTAGTCCTGCATATTCATAATAGGAGATTGCTTCTTTATTCGTCAGGACCTGTTCAGGCTCTCTGCATATCAATTATATTTGTTGTATTCAGTGATTCATAGCTTTCTGAGAGCCTCGAACTGAATATTTACCTTCGTCATAAACGCATGCATTACTTTTTGTTCTTTTAAAGTTGACTAAATCAGTCGGTAACTTAATATAGTTTCGTTTTTACTATGCATACACTGGTTCACAAAATTATGATGTCTTGATGGCTACTGTGGAATAGATGATTTAGTTATCAACGGACCCAAGTAGTTATGTGCAGGCAATTGATTCATATGTGAATTGCTTTTCTTTAAACTGTAATTATATTGGAGTGCATGTGACATCCCACATCGCCCAAGGGAGTGATCCTTATATGTATATTCTCATCCCTACCTAGCACGAGGCCTTTTGGGAGCTCACTGACTTCGGGTTCCATGGGAACTCCGAAGTTAAGCGAGTAGCGCGCGAGAGCATTCCCAGGATGGGTGACCCATCGAGAAGTTCTCGTGTGAGTTTCCAAAAACAAAACCATGAGGGCGTGGTTGGGGCCCAAAGCGGACAATATCGTGCTACGGTGGTGGAGCGAGCCCGGGAAGTGGTCCCCCCCGGGCCGGGATGTGACAGTTTGGTATCAGAGCCTAACCCTGGTCGTGATGTGCCGACGAGGACGTCGGGCCCCTAAGGGGGGTGGATTGTGACATCCCACATCGCCCAGGGGAGTGACCCTTATATGTATATTCCCATCCCTACCTAGCACGAGGCCTTTTGGGAGCTCACTGGCTTCGGGTTCCATGGGAACTCCGAAGTTAAGCGAGTAGTGCGCGAGAGCATTCCCAGGATGGGTGACCCATCGGGAAGTTCTCGTGTGAGTTCCCAAAAACAAAACCGTGAGAGCGTGGTTGGGGCCCAAAGCGGACAATATCATGCTACGGTGGTGGAGCGGGCCCGGGAAGTGATCCCCCCCGGGCCGGGATATGACAGTGCAGGTATGTTTGATTAGTTATGTCAAAAATGCAAGGAAATGCCAAAGATATCCAGTGGCTTCATCCTAGGTATCTTGTTCTCTTTATATCAGTTTATGTGGACTCATATTACTTCTTGTGCAAGAGCATTGTTGCTTGCATTGTGAGTTCAGTGTTTCAGATTACCGTAACTGATTGGTTTCGGTTGTCTTTTGAAATTGTGAGTTCAAACTCCATTGAATTATCCAAAAACTCTCTTTCTGAAAGAGCACCAAACCCTAGCTTCATTGGCGCCGCTGGCCCTTGGGCTGGCGGCACCCTCTCCTCTCCTCCTCCTAGCCTCTTCCCCACCCTCCTACACCTTCCACAACTGTCTTTCTTGCTGTCCTTTTCTTCTTTCTTCCTTTCCCCCACCCTCTTTTGACTCCCACCGCTCTAAATCGGCTCCGCCGGTTTGTGGGTCCTTGGCATGCCTTTTCGACGGTCATTGCAACTTAGATCTCTCCCTACTTCTCACCCAGAAGCTGTTCACTGCCTCCCCCTTGTCCCCTCACCTTTGCACCCATTTTTTCTTCCTTCCTCTTGCTCCCAATCTTATTTTCCAACCCATAATCACGATTCAAATCTTGGTGTTTTGGGCTCTATTTTGACATAAGACCCAACTGGCTTGCCAGAAAATTTGGGCGAAGTGTGGAACGATTCACTTTGGAACAAGGGTGTTTTACACACCCCCTTTGCCCTCCCTCTCCTCCTGTTACGTTTTGTGACCTTCCTTGCAAGTGTGGATGTGGAGGCTTTATTTCTTTGTGGACAGATTTTGCACAATACTCTCAAATCTAGTTTATGGGTCGGGGTTCTCTTTTTCTTTTGGGACCACAGATTTTTCGCAGTGGAAGCAGCGGCGGCAGCGGCAGTCTTTTGAATGCTGAAGATTAGGGTTTTTGTTGCTTTTCTGCTATTGCTACCTACGGGCCTAATGATGTATGGGCCTCCCTTTGTGTTTTGGATTGGTGCTCTACTTTGTTTGTCTGTTTTATCTTTTATGTCCTGCTTTGTTTTATGTAAGGCTTTGTGTTTTGTTTGGACCTAGGCCCATCCTTCACAAATTGTAATTTCCCTTACATTAATGGAATGTTTCTTCGACCCAAAAAAAAAAAAAAAAAAAATCTCCATTGAATTATCCAAACTACTTAATTGGCCGGGTGTACTTTAATAGCTTAGGCATATGACCACATTTTTGCATGTTGAAACACAATTGCTGAGGGATCGGGTAAGAGCTGAGGCAAACATATCAATTTACCTGTCCTAAACTCCCTTTAGATATTCATCTGCCCCCTTGAATATGTGCATTCGAGTGCCTTGGGCTTGGGACATTAATGCCATTATATTTATATATCTCTACGAAGAATGTTATCCCTTGATATTTGAATCAGTAATTCAGTCCTTCTGTTGTCGTAAACCTATGCTTTGTTACAGGTTTGCGGAGCTTAAGGTTTTTCATGGAATTGAGGATGAAAAGCTATTGGTTGGAACAGCAGGCCCTCAGGAAATGTCTTCAGGACTTCTGTGTAGGAACTTTAATACATTTTATTAGCTTCTTTCGTGGACTAATAATCATGACATTCAAACGAATTTACAAAATTATGCAGCTATTACTCTCAATTGTGTGGGAGCATCTATTGGTGAGAAACCATCATTGGTGAAGAAACTTCCACCACAACGGTTATAGTCCCCCATACACACTCTCTCTAGAATTACCTGTCGTGTTGGATGTATAATCCTTGAAACTGCACATTTTTTCTTAGGTTGGAAAGCTAAAAGTTCTTTGTGAAAGTTTTTTCAAGCTGAAGTCTATCAAGCTAAAACTGTTTCTCAAAGAAGAGGTTCGCTCTCCCTATTACGCAATATTTTTGTCATTGTTGACTACCACTTGCTTTTGATGGAAAAATTGTCACACACTCGAACATTCTTCTGTCTTCTCTGTTTGAGAAAGAGACAAATTTATTGCTAACAAATTTAAACACTCCAAAACTCGAAAAATATTTAGAACCAAAAGAGAGAAGCTCTAAATTACCCTCAGTATAAAATAATTCTAACTCGCTAACATCTTCAATTGGTCCATGGAATAAGTACTATGCATGCACAGTTGTTACCTCCACTGCCTTGTAATTCAAGCTAAAAAATTGCTTGCTACAACGATTGCTCCAAAAAAGTAGAAATCTATTGCCAGTATAAATCACTTTCTCGCTCCTGCAGTAATTATCTTTTACCTAAATTGTCAGGGTTCTCCTTTGCCAATGTTGCTTGATGATGAAATGGCAACTTTGACGGACCTTGGGATTGGAAATGAATCAATCATTCTTGTAGATGAAGAGAGTTAAGAGAAGTATCTGCAGCGAAACTCCTTATATGTGGTCGGTTTTTAACTGTCGGTGCACCCCAAGTCCTTTCTTTTATTTTCCCTACTATTGTGATTATTTACTTGACAACTTGGATTGTTACCGTTAGATTTTCAAGCCGCATCTGCTTAACAGCCAAGATCAAGTTTTGAGCCATGCAGAAGCAAGATAGCTACTGCCAGTGTGTTATTTGAAGCATTTTCAAACTATCTACTGCTGCTGTCAATCCATGAAACAGCTATGTAGGCCGCAGGTGACTTGATTTGAGTTTTACGATTGGTTATTGTTTAAGATAATTGAATCAATAATTATTCAAATCACCTAGATTAATTCTGAGTCACATTGGCGATCTGCTAAGTATCATTGCCTATGTTGCTCATTGACGCAACGCAACTTCGTAATATTATTTTCTGTCTTCTCTTTTCCTTAATTTTGCATGGTTACCAAGTTACCATTGTTTTCTCTTGAGTTAAAGTTTTGATCAAGCAGAGCTAAACTCGTAAAAATATCGGTATAATTTTTTTCGATTAGCATGGTCCCTTCAATTATCTTCGAAACTCAAATATGCTTCCTAACTATTGACTAGTTTGTTTGTTTTCGGTCGCAAGACTAGTTAGTTTTGTAGGTTGCTCTCCTTGAGGGGTTTAGCTATATGTTCCTTTTGGCCAAGTGTTCCCTTCCTGTTCCTTTTTAATAAGTTTCTCATTCCGTCGAAGAACTATTGAAGAGTATATTAGAAAGGAATGTAATACAAAGTTTGAGGCAAATATTTCGCTTCGGTTATTTGCATGTAAAAAATAAAAAATATTATACTTACTACATATTTGTATCATCATTTGTATCATCTCTCTGATAGAGATAGGGCCCACATCTGTTGACGGACACTCCTCTATTAGATAGATGGTACAAACGATGCTACAAATAGGTGGTAAGTGTAGCATTACTCATAAAAAATTTGTTGCCATGAGAGATGAGGCAAGTAGCTAGGAAAAGGGATACAAAAATGAATTGGTTAATTGTTTGAATATATGTGTTATTTCATTTCATAGGAAGAACATTTGCCTTACTTTGAACAAGGCAAAAGTAGCTTTGCTTTACAGAAAGATGAAAATGTGGGTTGTCATCTTCTTATTTGCCTGTGAGAAGATGTGGTTTCATTTCTCCATGTTACTTTGTTTTCAAAGTTCGATTGTTTCTAAATACAACTAGTAGAATTGTAATACGGTTCCAAGGGAGAATAACTGACATGACGCAGGTGCTTCCTTTGCCTCAAGCTCAAATTCTTCTTACCTATAATTTAAATAGATTTAGTGTAAAGTACTGTTTGTATCATCAAAAGAATTACTTTGAATTAGCAACCGATGAATCTCAGGCTGAAAAGGTGCCCGAGTTGGATCAAGTGTACCAATGACATGCTTGCGGAGCTTATCACGTGACTAATAATGTGAATAATGTGGAGAAATTTGATATGTTCGCAAATTTTCAAGAGAGGATGCAGAAATCACATAACAGACTAATCAACCACGTTTAGAATGTCTGCATTTTGCGTATTATAGTTCCTAAAAATGGAGAAGATATTCCATACTTCTCCCTAACTAGGATAGCCTTCATACAGTAAAATTGGCTGGGGTGCCATACATGAAAGTCTCATGATTTTACGGGATTTATCATAATATATGCAGCACACATGCGCTCAAGCAAGTCTTTCTTTTACGAGTTTTGGGCAATTAAATTATCTGCTTTTGACATTTGGTTGCTGAAGTGATTGAAATCAAATTTTATATATCAACAACACAACCATAACATAACGACGACACGTTAAAAATGAAACACCATGCTAGATGTTGTACACTAGGGATGTGGGCTTTAGTTCTCGAAACAAAATACGTGAAAATAAAAGTTCAGGATGAGATAAAAAAACGCCACACGGTTTTACATTTACAATTGATGAAAACACCTAAACAATCCACGTTTACGTACTAGTACTAGGTGGTTCATTATTATTACCATCCTTTTGAAGCAGTGTAATATAAAAACATAAAGAGAGACGACAAAGCAGAGCCAATAACGCAAGTGGCAATAGCAATCCCTCGGGAGTGTGATAACACTGCATAAGTACCTGTAACATAGGCCACAATCATTCCCAACATGGCAATAGTAATAAGATACGACTCCACCATGAACGTTTTCTCCTTCTTCTGCTGGTTCTTAGCCGTAACCACGGAAAGGTGGAGAAGGACGGAAATACTGGATAACATCATGGATATAGTATCTGCGATTACAAATGTTCTGAACGCTGCGTTTCTTACTAGAACTGCACTGCCTTGGTCGTGGCCCTCATCGTTGATGTAGCCACCAGGCATGGTAAAGGCAGCTGCAAAAGTTACAGTTGCTATGAGTGTGGCCACTATTAAATTCACCTCTTTTGTGTCCTCATCTCCACTGTTGATTTCATTGCCTCCGCTAGTTTCATTATTTTCTTCCTTGTTGTCATTGCCTCTGCTAATCTCATTATTTTCTGCCTTGATTTCATTGCCTCCGGTAGTCTCATTATTTTCTTCCTTGATTGTCTTAACTTTGGGGGTCATAGCTTGTCCTACGGCTGGTCTATTACCAACCCCCTTCAGGTACTGTACAACATTTTCCTGTAACATGCTATATATTAGTACATATTTGTATATGATGAAATAAACTTGAGTATTACTAACTGGCTAATTAGTTTGGCATGTTTATCAAGAACATATCGTTTTTCGTTTTCAGTTTTTGTTTTTTGTTAGAGATGGGGGAAAACACATGAACAAATGAAATAGAAGAAGAGGGGTCGAGGAAGGATAGTGAAAGGGATGTGGAATAAATTAATATGGAATGATAAAATTTATGAAATCTAAAAATCAACTACTGAAATTTAACTTTTTGTCTAATACAATCTTCTTTACTTTCACTCCTCGCTCTCACTATCTTTTCTTCAAACCTTCTTCATCGCTTTATATCACATACTTTCCCTCGATATCTAACACAAAAAATGAACTAAAAACAAAATGGTTATCAAAGATCTCCTTAAGTAGTACTTGACCACATTAGGTGGCAAATGGAGTCTACTTGTTACATCAATTATTATGATAAATTGGTAAACATTGAAAGGGAGTTCCGTTTAGGAGCAAATTCCTTTCCTTTTGGGAAAAAAATAAAAAATAAAAAGTTTAGAAGCAAGCATGAAGAAAGCTAACTTTAACTAGTGCTTGTTGAGTTTGCTTTAATCAACTAATCTGAGGCAGAGATGGAGTAATTAATTTAGATCGATACTCATTCTGAAAAATGATGTGTGTGTGTGTGTGTGTTTCTGTTTTTTGCAAACAAGGATTTTAATGGAGGACGTACGTACCTTCATCTCTGAGGAACTACCATTGGCTAAAACAATGTCTAGAGCACTCAGGTTTTGCTTGTTATAGGCCATAAAATCAACTTTAGGGTGATGAATGAAAGAGGATATGCATGAGAGGGAAGCAGCAGCGTAGTGGAGAGGTGTGTTCCCTTCGGCATCTTTCTCATTTATAAGGTTGCTAAGCAATGAATTTTCTAGGACTAGTTTGACGGCGTCGTTACTATTGCTTTCAACGGAAAAGTGAAGAACATTCCACCCTCTATTGTCTACCAGTTCAAAACAATCTGGGCAGTTTGAAAGAAGCTCCTTCATTACTTTAGCATGGCCTCGGCCAGCTGCAACGTGAAGAGCCGTCTTCTTCCCCTCTTTGTCAGAAATGTAGGCAGAAGATTTATCAAACTGTAGTAGCTGCTTCACAATGGAAGCGTCACCGATATCTGCAGCATAGTGTAGCGCTGTCCACCCTTGTTCATCTACTTCTTTAGTCAAGGTCCAGTTTGCATCCAGAAGTTTTCTTGTCATTTCTAAAAAGAGAAGAAAAAATTTAATTCAAATAATAATATATAGAAAAATGAAAGGTGATACCTCAGCATTAAATTTTATCAACTCATGACATATGAAAACGTGCAGTAACTAATTAACCTTTAGCCAGCTAAAACTGTTAGGGCAAAAAGTTATAGGATAATCTTCTGTTCTGGGAACTTACTTATCATTCCACTTACAATTAATATCTCTTCACCGTACAAACATAATAATAATTGAAGCTCTTCACTATCTTTATCATCTAAAGATAATATATGCGGAAAAAAAAAATCATTCAATTGGGAGATCATTTATCCAGTCATTTGCACTCAAACAAATAAAGGGTTCATCATAAGGATGATACTTGTTGCCAAAACCGTCTATTTGTTTGATGTATATGAATGGCTAATCGATTTTCAAATTGAACGATTTTTGCAGACATAATATTAAGGTGTTGATAAGAGAATAAACAGTTCCGATTATGATGTTTGTACAGTGCAGAAGTGAAGAAAAAAAGTAGGTTCCCCCATACGGGAAACATAAGCATTATCCTTCTATGCATAAACATACTAACGTGCATAATATAATTGTTAGATGCCACATTAGCAAACCACATGATTTCTCAGTTATTATTATTATTGTTATTGTTTTCTTTTTCTTACAACATAGCGGTATATTCATCTTAAAAACATAGTGATATAATATCTTAGTGATAGGGTGTTGGGTTTCAACCATGCATGTGCCTCGGATTCGAAACTCCTCCCTCTCTAAATTATTGTAATAGTTTCAAACCCTCCTACTCCACTTACTTAATTGTAGAAACAATAACTTGTCTAAGAATATATCTAAACGTATTGTATGGTACCTCCATCTTTGAAAATTATTGCAGCATGCAGAGTCGTTCTACCATTGGGTCCTCTATGATCTGGTGAAGTACAAGTTTGTAACATTTCAAACACTACTTCACGGTACCCTCTCTCAGCAGCGAGGTAAAGTGGAGTTTCGCCAGCTTCATTAGGAGAGTATGGAAAATCAGGGTCTTCTTGGGTCAGTACTTGCACAACACCAAGTCGATTGTAGCGTGCTGCCTCATGCAAGGCTGTATCATTCTTGTTACTCTTCATGCGCAACAATACCGATATTTGTTCATGATCATCTCCTCGGACCATGCCACTCTCAAGCTCATCAGTGTGATCACCGTGAGATTGAGCAACTTTTGCGAACTCAAGAAGGACTTTGACTGCAGCAACATGGCCGTGCCTTGCCGCAATGTGCAGTGCACTCTCACCTTTGATATTAACTTGGAGTAACAGTGATGGATATATATGAAGCACCTGCTTCACAAAGTCGGTTGAGTAGTCAGTTCCACCTCCTTTTTGGGCCGCGATATTGATATGAAGGACTGTGTTCTTGTTTGGGGTTAATAAGCGGCCGAGATGCTGCTGCTGGCTGATTTCCTTAAAAATCTCAATTTTGCCTTTTGCTGCTGCCTTGTAGGTATTTGGATCCATGTATGGGTACTTCGTCAATGTTCTGGTACCTGATTTGATCTCTGTATCCATTGAAATGATCACAACTTATTTTCTCAATGGATGGACTTTGGATTCTTTGCTTTGATTGCTTCATTCACTGGTATAAGTTGGAGCAAAGGCCACATATTCTTTGCTTTGGATTTTTTGGTTTGATTGCTTCATTCACTAGTATAAGTTGGAGCAAAGGCCACATATTCTTTGCTTTGATTGCTTCATTCATCACTATAAGTTGGAGCAAAGGCCACATATTGATTTTCTGAGGCAATGAAAATTGGAAAGCCACTGATATTAATTTGCCCCAGATATTTTCTCTCATCCACACCACACGAAAGCATCGGCTCTTCGTCACCCACTCTCTCTCTCATCTATCTCTTTAATTCTCTGAGACTTAGTTTTTTTTCTGTGAAAAAAAAGCCACCATCATCGACTCAATCTCCCTCTCTCTTTCTCCATTTCTTTCCCTCTTTGCATCAGTGTCGGTTGACTCTCCCATGAATGGTAAAGGTCTTCTCTATAGGAAGTCTTGTTAAAGATTCTCACCAACTCTACGAGCCCTTGGTTCCAGCGAGGGATAACATTGCTAATTATAGTACGTCATTTCGTTTCCTAGCTAATCTATATCTTGTTATTGTGTTGGTAACAAACAATATATACTATATCTAGTTTCTTCTTTATGCGTTTCAGCTAGCATAAAAGATGGATCTTGATATCTACAATGCTGCAGCAAAAGGGAAGATTGAAATATTTAAGGAAAGATTTGTTCACTATCAACTTAACAGCCTAGTAACCCCGCGAAATAACACAATCCTCCACATCAACATTACAGCCCAAACCAGAGAAAAAGAAAAGGATGAATCAACCCAATTTATCCAACAGATTCTGGATTTATGCCCATCGCTGCTCCTTCAGGCCAACACCAAAGGGGAGACTTTACTTCACATTGCAGCAAGGCACGGACTTGTTGCCACAGTGAAAGCCCTCCTTCAGTGTGCAAAAAATTCTCATCATGATTGCAATAACCACGAGATTGAAAGCGGACTAGATATAGCCACGCAGATGGTCAGGACAATCACTACTTCTAAGGACACGGCTTTGCATGAGGCAGTTCGACATCATCACACTGGTGTGGTTCAAATATTGATTAGAGAGGACCCGGATTTTCCATATTCTGCTAATGAAGCCGGCGAAACTCCACTCTACCTCGCAGCTGAGAGAGGTTATCATGACGTGGTCTCTAAAATATTAGAAACATGCATGTCAATTGCCCATGGTGGCCCCAACGGTAGAACATCTCTACACGCTGCAGCAATTTTCAACGATGAAGGTAATTATCCTTCCTTTTTTACTTTCATAGAATGTATAACATAACAAGTCATAGTTTGAATGGTAGGTTCTAAACTTCTAAGTCATAGAATAGGCTTACAATCTTTCATTCTTTTGTGCAAGATTATTTATTTGAGTATTACAATACAAATTCAAATTTAAAAATATAAAAAGTGAATTCTTACCGTTAATTTTGTTGTTAATTAGTTGTACGTAGTAGTGTTAGTAGTTTAATTAGCATCAATGGCCGTAACATAAAGCCTTTCAAAACTGCTCAACCATCATGTGTCGGTGCATAACCAATGTTGCAGCAAAATTTGAAGTATACGTAACATTTTCAAGACAACTTTTGAAGTGTACATACTGTTTGTTTCTTTTGAAGAATCATCCTCGCCAAAAATTAACCCAATTGAATATCGTTACTGCTAAACAAGATTCTCAACCACACTCAAATTCTCTATCTGTATCATATAAATCAAATGCATCTGAGAATGTAACTAGATAATTCTTCAAGAGTTTCGATTGTTGTCCAATAAACAGATGGCCTTGGTGTTTACGATGGCTTGAGTAATCATCGCTTAATGGAATACCATTAGGTCGTCCAAGACTAACTTTGTTTGTTTTTGTTTCAGTTATAACAAAAAAAATACTGGACACAAATTGGTTTTTGACCAGCGAAGCAGACCATAAAGGATGGACTCCGCTTCACTATGCCGCATATTTTGGTCATCTTTCAGTTCTGAAGCAGCTATTATATTATGACCAGTCTCAGTCTGCGGTCTACATTGGCGACAAGGATGAGAACAAGACCGCTCTTCACATTGCAGCCAGCCAAGGCCATGTTCATGTTATGAATGAGCTCCTTTCGTACTGCCCCGATTGTTGCGAGCTGGTTGATCACAAAGGCCGGAATGTTGTTCACTTCGCCATGGAGAGCATCAATAGTGAACAAGTTGTCAAATTTATCATTGAAAACTCGTCACTTTGCAGCCTTATAAATGAAACTGATTCCGGTACAATGGCATCAAAAATAAAGAACCTAAGAACTCCTGACATCTTTTTGGCTAACGGTAAATTTTCAGGATTGAAGGTAACCCCATAGCACTTGCAATTCATTTCCCCTCCACTCTCTCGTTTTCAACCTTTTTTGCTGCTCTGTTGGTAAAAACTGAAAGTCTCACTATCATGCATCAAATGAAAGATTGACAACATGATGACATGTTGCGCAGAGATATACCAAAGAACGCATGGAAGAAGAGGGTGGGAAAAGTTCAATTCCAAGGGATAGTGCCGATTTGGAAGTAAAGGGCGAAAGTAACATCAGTGAAAACGAGAAAGAAAAATGTTAGTATTTCAAATACGTTGATCTAACATCTCAAACAATTACGTTGTTCTAAATCGTCTTTAGAATGTTTCACTTTGCATATTTTTATTCTCTGTTTTAATGCCATTCCTGATATTATAGTTGCAAAAGACTCTTCTCCTAATGTAATACTAGATGAAGTCGTGTGTAAATATATAAAAAATAAAAAAAAATTAAAAGAAAAAATGTGAGAGAGAGAAAATCTGGATTTTTTTTCTTCTCAAATTAAAGATGAAATGATGACATATGAATGAGATTTGAGGAAACAATAGCAAAATTTAGTTTGTGCAACATTACATTACTCTTCATTATTTTATTTAGTGATAGAAAATCAAATTGTCTTTTCACCGTTAACAAAGAAAATTTTGTTAATAAGTACTTCAGAATTTAGGCCTAATTCATTGGAATAGGGTTTTATTTCCTTGCCTATTAGGGATTAGGATTAGTTTTCTACAAATAACTTGTTATGTAATTTAGTTAAGAATAAGGACTCATTTGAGAAGTATTTTTAAATGACTGAAAGTGTTTTTAAAAAAAGATGTTTTGAAACCAATATTTAGCAAACATGGAAATTTATATTGGAAAAGCAATTAGACTATCTTCAAATGAGATGTCAAATCTTAAATGGAATGTCATGTAATCAAATTTGAAGGTTGGAGTAAGCTCCAACCGATATGTCAGTCCTATATGGACTGACATATGAGTTTTCACATGTCAAATTTGACATATGAGAAAAGATGATGTCAAATAATTTTTAATTATTTTATTGTATGGGTCCCATTAATACACCAATTACAGATCTTGAATTTATTTTAATTGATTTCCCTTTAAAATATATTCTACAAATATCATTTATAACAAAAAACATATCAATTAGAAAAATAGAAAATCTGACATTGTCACATCAGCTATCAAATTAACATTTGACATTTATTTTTTAACATCTCCATTGAAGATGCTCTTAAAGTGCTTCCTACAATTCCTACAAGAAGCACATAACAATGCGATTGCAATCCAAAAACATCTTATCTAAAAACGGTTTTAGTCATTTAAAAGCATTCCCAAAAGAGTTCTAAGTCATTCACAATATACTATTCTAACCCTAAATTGAGGGCATGGCTTTATAATAGTCGAGCATTTTTTTCCCATGTTATTTCACTTTAATTTGTAGATTTACTTGAAGAACACGAGGGTAGCAGATATCTCGAAGAAAAGGAGAGCAAAGAAGAGGAAGCCAGAAACATGAGCAAAGAAGCCAAAAACAAGAGGACAGAAGTAAAAGGAATGAGGATTGCAGATATCTCGAAGAAAATGAGGGATACCAATTTGATAGCAGCCACACTCATAGCAACTGTAACATTCACAGCGGGTTTCACCATGCCAGGTGGTTTCAACACTCTGGGTGCTCCAATTCTGATTAGAACCAAAGCCTTTCAAGCATTCATTATAACAAATACCTTAGCCATGGTTTTCTCCAGTTCATCTGTTGCGTTCCACCTCTTCATGGGGCGCCGACGGAAAGACAATTTGATCGACTATCAAACGGTCCACCTTATGTTGGGTTACACCTCGATTAGCATGATGTGCATGGCAATTGCATTCGTCACTGGCACATATGCAGTTTTACAACGTTCCTTTGCCTTTGCCAATGCCATTTGTGTCACTGGCTGCCTTTTGTTATGTATATTTTATTTCGTGGCAACGGCAGCTAGTGACCAGGCTGCTGCCTCTATTGCTATGTAATTCAAGCTAAAAATTGCTTGTTACAATGATTGCTCCAAAAAATTAGAAATCTATTGCCAGTATAAGTCCTATTAGATTAGGAATTGTGTAAATTCTAGTATATCTAGAAATATCTCTTATATTCCTATTAGAAGTTGATTAGCTATTAAGAGTTGTAATCCTAAAAGGGTAAGGAATTAACCTTCCCTACTATTATAAATAAAGGCACAATGAGGTGTAATAGAACACACCCCTAATTACACATCTCTCTTTTCTTTCTTTATGCCGCACCTTCCCTCTCTCTCTGGTCTCCATAATTGTTTAGTAAACTATGCCTACAACACGTTATCAGCACGCTCTTGATGTTACGCTAAAGAGAGTTTGATCTCCAATCTAGGGAGTATTACGTTTTAATCATTCTTTTTATAATTAATTTATTATTTTCTTGAATTGATCTACATGCTATTGATTCAATTTATTTTTTTATTTTTTTATGTTGAATGTGATACAACGCATTGAAGATGCAATTCCGGCTTTTTTAGAAGGATCTTCTACAAATTCAAAGGCTTTTATAGTTTTCTGCCAATCAGGTACTCTTAAAATAAAGTAAAATATTTTAAACAACCTTGAAGCATGAAAACATTCCCCATGATGGATGAATCCCCTACATTTATATTTACCTTCTGTAATAACCCGTCCCGGATTTACGTAAGAAAATGGGTATTTTTGTATTTTCACTAAGTTTGGGGGATAGTTTCTTTTTTAAAATTATTTTTGAGCCTTAATTGGTGAGCCCAAGGGGCCCACCCCCTGTTTTTGTTCCCCGTTCCCTTTCCCTTTCCCTTCTTTTCTTTTTTTTCTTCTGAAAAGTCTTCTCAGTCTCTCTTCTCTCTTTCTTTCTCTTTGTCTTTTTCTCCCTCCCTCCGAGCAGAACGCGCACACACACACCCACACACACCCATGCCCACACCTATAACTCTTTTCTAACCCCGTGGTTGTGTTTTGGACGTCAAACCACGAAGAAACCACCCCGGAGACATTTCCCAGTTTTCCGGCGAGCACCGCCCCTTTCGAGGCAATTTCCGGCCAAACCACGGCGAGTTGGCCGGCGTGCGAGGTATCAATCTCTTCGTCTCGCTGAGTACTACAACTTTCCTTTTTGTTTCACCCAATTTAATTGAGTATTGAAGAAGTTATGCTCATTTGAATCTTAACCAGTTCCGGCGGACACCCGTGGCTTCCAGGCTGTTTTCCGGCCAACTCCGACCACGATGACGGGAACCAAGGGTATATTTCGATTCCTTACCTTCGGGGCTTCAATTTGGTATATTGAATGACATGTTTTGGTTGAGTTTAGAGCTCCAACGGAGCTTGGGAATTCTCCGGCCGAATTCCGGCCTTCTTCTCCGGCGGGAAACCCAGCCCAAGAAACCACCCAGGCCTTTGGGCCATCTCCCACACCCACGGGCTTAGAGCCTGTTTGGTTTTTGGCCCAAAACCCTAACCCTTTCTGTTTTTGTTTTTATTTTTGTTTCATTTTAAAAACCCAAAAGGCCTTAGGGCCTTGGTTGCAGCCCAAATCCATTTCCCCTTTTTAATTAGGCCTTGGGCCGTGAGGTTCTAAAACCCAAACCCATTTTCCTTTTTTATCCAAACCCAACCCACCTAAAACCTAACCCAATTACCCTAACCCAAAACCCTAAAGCCCAAACCCGTGACCCATTGACCCGATCAACGGTTAGTGTTGACTTTGACTTTGACCAGTCAACGGTCAACGTTGACTTTGACCGTTGACCTTTTTGAGTTTTTGTGCGGGACCCCTCCTAAGCTAATTTCGACGTCCTGAACCCGTTTCCGATGTCCGTTTTTTCAAATTCAATCGTTTGAGTAGAGTTTGACTAAATGTACCCTTTATGTGCTTAGGGGCAATTATTTGTGGCGTTTCCGTCTTCGCTAGTGGCGTGGCTTTTCGACGGCGAAGTACTGTGAGTGGATCCCTTCTAAAAATTCATGTTTTAATGGTAGAATTGCATACATAGAAAAGCATGACTTTATGATTATGTTTTATGAAACGTTTTACGAGATAACATGCCTACTAAGGCTAGTTTGAAGTATTACTATTTTTCCTATAACCCATGTTCTTATATAATATCTGATGGATGACGATATGATATTTAGAACATGTTTAGAACACTTCTTTATAGTATAGATGATGGATGACTTTATACTATGAAGTTGATTTTCAATATATGTATGTTCACTGGTTTTGTACTTACCTAGTGGTCCTTTCCGCTGCGGGATGTAGGGATAGATCCGGTCCGTCCCGGGCGACGGTTTGGTGTTGGCATAGGGCCTGGAGTGTGTTTTCCTTTGACTGTCTGCTCAGAGACGGGGAGCCGGCAAGGGGCCTGAAGTGCATTTTCCTCTGACTGTCTGCTCAGAGACAGGGAGCCGGCATGGGGCCTGAAGTGTTATATCGGACATTCACTAGTGTTTATTATTTATGCGAATTATGATTTGAGACATTGCACGACATGCTAGGTTCGGAAAACCTATGTTTATCATTATATATATGTGTTTTCATAAAACCTAGGGGTTAGTATGTTGATAACTGTTTTATTATATATATATATCAACTTGGTCCACTCATGTTTGTTTTGCGCCCCCTTCAGGACTTAGAATCGAGGCATACAATCCCGACGTCCAGGCACTTCCGCATCGGCATCTTCAAGTCCTCTTGGTGTAGGACCCATTCCTTGGTTTCATTCAATTTTATATTATTTTCTTCTAGTGTTCTAGATTAGAGGTGTGCTCTGAACACGGTCCTTATTTGCATATTCATTATTCTTTTATAATTATAAACCTTATTTATCTCTTGTTTTCAGCATTTGCACTCAATAAATGGCTTTCGTCACCCTCGGGTGTCGGCCAGCATGTGCCTATTCTGGTATTCGGGGAATATCGGGGTCGGGGCGTGTCACCTTCCGATATATATATTGTATATGTTCCATATATTTGTTTCATGCATCGCACAATTAAATTGCTATGTGGAATATCTGAGTCAATGTATATAAAATAAATTAAAAGCAAATTTTGGGTTTCCTAAACCCTAGGTTCGAAAAAAAAAAAATTTGGGTAATCTTTGGCATCACCATGGGATGGCGTCGACAAACAGGACCACATGTGCAGCCTTTTTGGGCCTGTTGCTCCACATCGAACACAACTAAGCCTCGGCTTGGCTTATATGTCACAGGGGCCTGAAAGCCCTAGTCCACCCGAGCCCAAACCCACATGCCAGAAGCATGCTGGGCTTGTTCCCAGGCACAGGCCTGCAGCCCTGATCCCTTGTCTTAGCCTACGCCAGCAAGCTGCCATGCTTGCTGGGCTTGTATTAGCCCCGGCCCATAGTTTTTCAGCCAACCCATGCGGCTGGGCTCCTTTCCTCGACCTTATACTATAACCAGCCTTCGGCTGGGTTCCTCGCACCACAACCAGGCCAACAATTTTGTTGGGCCTGTTCCCGTGTCTAACCCCCCTGGCCTAACACACCAACCTTCATGGCTGGGCTTATCCCTTGGACCCGTGGCCTGCAGCCCACTTCCGAGCACCTTTTTTGCTCACGGCACCCAACCCTATCCTTTGGGCTATGCTATTTTCGACCCGATAATATCATTCTAATATTATTTTTTTACAATCGACCGTGTTTGGTCCCGATTTATTGAATTGATTAAAAGTGACATGCAGTACATTAATCCGATAATGAATCCAAAATTATTGACCTGAAGATCACTTTTGGACATTAGCGATTCAATCATTTATTTTTATACTTTGAACCGTTGACATACTTTCGTAGTAACGAAGCTCTCACACTTGAGTTCCTGAAGAACCTCAAATCCACTACACTTAAATAAGCATATTGCATTTTGTGTTCTTGCAGAAACCTCTCTTTTATGAACTAAACGTTCATAAACTAAATTGAACATGTAGTTTCAAATTTAGTGCCCTTGAAACCCGAAGTTTTCATAAAATAATACACATATGAAAACCCGACGTTTTTCATGAAAACCATGTCTTAGAACTCGAATGTTCTAACTTTGATGCTTATGGAAGATTCATTCCCATTCCCTCCAATTCAATGGATTGTCGAACCGTCACAAGTTTGATTTTCCTTATTTGGACGTTTATAATAGAAACTACTTAATGTGGGTTACAAGACGTGAATCTCCACTTAACTATCACGAAGCTGAGAAACCATTAAAGCCAACAATGGCATGGAAAAGCTTAATAAGCCTCCGCCATGATCTTCATTTGAAGACTTATGCCCGAAGCATTATCAATGGAAATACCTCCTGAACGAGGATTCCATGGCTCTTTGGCTCGCTTCTACAGACCGTATGATCATGCGATATATTGCCCAAAGCACACCATGATTACGTCCACAAATGAGTACAATTCTGAAGTTTATAAATCCGATCGAATTTTGACTGGAGAATACTTTTCTCATCCTTCCATGTTTCTAACTCTCCCTTGAAGCAGCAATTTAGAAAGCAGGAAGTTTACTGAAATCTCTAATCTGAGTACTACCACAAACATGAGATAAAGGTATAGATCTATACCAGTTCGGCTGAAGCCTACCGAACCCAATTCGGGTCTGTCTCTCTCACAATCCAATTTCGAGTTTGTTTTTACGACATATGGTATAATCAGGGCCTGCCAATGTGTGGCATCATGCCCGAAGCATGATCCTTGGCACCTAAGACCTAAAACTTTAAGAATAAGCGATAGTATTCCCAAACTTTAACCCTGCAAAATCTACTTCTGTCTTGATGGAATAGATCATTGGTTATGTACCTGTTCGTGCCCCTACCAATGTTGTTAAGAAGTACAATTCTAGTAATCAATATGTGAGACTAATTTTGCTCCACCAAACATTGTTGGAAGAGCAGAACTTTAAAATGGATAGCCTTATTGGCCGAATTCCTTTAGTAAACCATTTACTTTGTGAACATTTTTTCATGTTCTTGGATTCATGTTTGGTGATTGTTTTACTTATGGATAATCTTATTGATATTGTCCTCGAATATGAGTTAATTGAATTATGTTTCTTAACACCTGATTAGGTAGGAATGTGGGAAAGTTAGTTGTCTGGATGAATGTGTTCTACGCACACTAACTTTACACCTAAATCACATCTCTAACAACGACTTTAGGTATATCCAACCTGATTAAAAGCATTTGGCACGCTCCTCGTTATATGAATGGTATTGCATTACCATTTAAGGGACCTTAAATTCTCCTTGTCGTTGAGTTTTTAAGGATATTCGAGAAAACAATGATCATAAATGAAACCACTGAAGAAAATAGAGTGGAATATCTTTGCACCACCTCCAAAAATGAGCATGAGGCCTTGATTTGGGGCCAGTGAGTTATCTCCCAACTGGGAACACACCATATATGGTCGGCCTGGAGCCTGGTGATTGAGCAGTTTTACTTGCTTTGGAACGACCTTTTGGGACACTTAGGTCGAACAATGATGCTACGACGCATCTTCTTACCCGAAGTAAAGATCTTGTGCCTACAAAACATACTTTGCCAAGCCTGCTCATTAGGGAAATTGATTTCAATATCATTCCTCGCAAAGATACGAAACAACTCTCTTTCTACAGTGCATTCAAGGGAATATGTGTGGACTAATCCAACCAAAATGCGGACCATATAAATACTTATGGTTTTGGTTAATGAATCGACAAATTGGTCACATGTTTGTCCACATACATTGCTGCTAAACCTCATGGCCGATTAAGTGTTCACCACCCTACTTATCCTTTAAGGTTCGGATAATGTCGGAGAGTTTATATCGACGGTTTTCAATAAAGTATTGCATGTATTTTGGGTTTATAATTGAACATCAAACTCCCGTGTTCACCCCAAATAGCCCCGCCTAGTGATCATAAAGCACAATTTAAATGATCGCCTATATTTTTGTGAACGTACCAAGTTTTCAGTTTTCGGTTTTCGCCTAGGGTTATGCAATCTTGTACGCAGTTATGGTGGTCCACCTTTAAGGCCCATTGCCACCCAACCTATATGATGTTACAGTTGGTTACTGGGTACGAACCTGACGTTTTTCGTATTTACACATTTGGGTGTGCATTCCATGTGCCAAGTTGCGTCGTCGCAACATACCAACATGGGTCCTCAAAGAAGGATGTAAATCTTTGTAGATTATGATTCTCCTTCATATTAGCTATCTTCGAGCCCTTGCACGCGATCTTTTTACTGCTCATTTGCGAGTTGTCACTTTAATGAGACAATCTTTCTGCCGTTAGGAGGAGATAAGAACATCAACGTTCTTGTAGAACGGCGCAAAGTTGCATGGATGTTGCCCATTATATCTCATCTCAATCCTTATACCGCACAAGTGTGATAAACAAGTGCGATGAATTCTAGCTTTAAGAATGTTGCTTCAGACGCATTCCTCTGATCTAGCTAAAGTGACGAGATCATATACCAGTTGTAAACATACTTGCAAGGATAGACGTACTTAACGGACATCGAGTCAACATCCCCGAAAGGTGTGCCGCCTCTATTGGACAATTTGGACGCCCCTGTTGGACGGTCCAGTACACCGGCGGATAACCAATCAATCTGTCGTGGCCTGGAGCACGATAGATCATTTGGTTCGTAGGATTCACTTCCCTAAAAGAGGAAGACATGGCACAACAATGAATCTATACTCGATTGTTGTCTCAAATCATTTCCATCTCATGAGAATAATCCATATTACTCCCGAGACTTAAAGTTCTTGGTCTAGTATACTAGTTTGGATGAGCTACATAGAATTGAAATTCGATTACCATCGATGATGTTTTCACTTATATGGTAGATACCGACATAAATGAAAAACGATGATATCAAACCGTGTTCCGTTGATTAAGTGAAAACGTAGAACTGATTAGACAACCAAAATTACAATCCAGGTCACATTCCTTACCAAAGTGTGTTTTGGACCTGTCGTTCCTGCACTGCCCAAGGTAACCCTATTGTGTTACAAGTGGGAAAGGAAGCGTTATGAGATGAATGAAATCGTGCAATATGATGCACGTGTTATGGCGCACGGTTTCTCTCAAAACGTCCTGTGATTGATAGCAACATTA
The DNA here is from genome assembly GCF_041283825.1 of Pyrus communis. Taxonomy (NCBI): domain Eukaryota; kingdom Viridiplantae; phylum Streptophyta; class Magnoliopsida; order Rosales; family Rosaceae; genus Pyrus; species Pyrus communis. Next base: position 2,713,488 of record NC_142572.1, read on the forward strand.
TGAAATATGGTTACTGTTTTCTCCATAGGGATATAGATACTAAGATTTACATGTAAGTTCTCGAAGAATTACATGGACTGGTTCAACCAGTTCCAAATCACGGAACACCCTCTTAACTTGTTTGAGGCGTTCACTTACAATCCGATGGATGTGGTATATCCGTCTAAGTGACTATTTGATCAGTCAGGGATATGAATTATGCCCTTGTGTGTTAAACTACGAAGTCTTATTCCAAATTGTTAGAGTTACAGTTTATGTCGTTAACACGAATCTCACTAAGACTCCGAAAGAGCTTGAGAAAATTGCCTCTAACATGAAGATGGAATTTAAGATGAAGGATCTTGGGAAAACTCGTTTATGCCTTGACCTGAAGTTGAAGCATTGTTCTGACAGTATTTTGGTCTACCAGTCGAACTACACCATGAAGATGTCACCTTTGAGTATATCTTTGATCGTCCATACATTATATGAAAATGAGACCCTTGAAGAGGTTATGGAATCCAAAATTCCATATCTAAGTTCAACTTTGCACTTCGTTGTACTTAACTCATTGTATTAGACAGGACATTTCCTTTGTTGTTGATCTTGGTAAGGATGCAGCACCGCGCCTACACGCAACCACTGAATTGGTATTAAAGACATATCCTGAAGGTACCACTAGGGCAAATCCCAACGCATCTTAAGCGGATCCAACCCCCCTGATCCTCAAAATGATGCTTACCTTGTTTGTTATGTTGACGCGGGTTGCTTATCAAACCCGTACAAGGCAAAATCACCAAATGGTTATGTCTTTACCGTTAGGGATATCGTAATATCTTGGAGGTCCACGATATGACCTTAGTTGCGAAATCTTTGAATCATTCCAAGACTCACCTTACTTCATTATGCCACAAGTGAGACATAGTTAGAAGTTCTTGCTGAGTATATTCGAAGCATTTGCTGTGTTTTTCATCCATCGTTGAGTCCCAACGATGATCCATGAAGATTATGCTGCATGTATCATCCCGACCAAGCCATGATACATCAACAAAGTCAACGTTAAGACATATTGCGTCTACGTCTACATCAGCAAGGCATAAGGAGATTGAAGTCATGCAAGCCGATCCCAGACAACTTGGCCGACCTCTACACGACGTCACTGCCAAAGTCAACTTTCTAGAAGCTTGTTCGAGGAATTGGTATGCCTAACTATTCATATGTGATATTTGTAGTTCTCATTTGGAAGTTAGGTATGCCTAACTATTCATATGTGATATTTGTAGTTCTCATTTGGAAGTTGTGTTAAACTTATGGGGAGTATCCAGAAGTATACTCACTTGATCTTAATGTACTTTTTTTCCTACGATTAGGAGCATTTTTCCCACTGGGTTTTTGTTACCTAACTAGGTTTTAACGAGGTACCCATCATGGGCTGATCATACCCTTATGAGCTCTTCTACTTGCGTGAAAAAGACGTATAGTTTTGACTTAATGCAACTTCTCACTTTTCTCCTTAATCTATGGGTTTTTCTCTCACCTTGGGTTTTACCATAGCGAGGTTTTGTGAGTTTTATTTTTTTTTTATGCATTCTTCTGTTGATCTAAAACTCGCATTTGCTCTTTATGCCGATAACTTCATCAACTGTATTGGCTTCATAGTTGAAAACCTGATGCACCATTTACTTGAGTATTTACACACTCAAGGGAGAGTGTTGCAGTCCTATTGGATTAGGAAGGTGATTGTGTAAATCCTAGTATATCTAGGTATATCTCTTATATTCTTATTAGGAGTTGATTACCTGTTAAGAGTTGTAATCCTAAAAGGGTAAGGTATTAACCTTCCCTACTACTATAAATAAAGGCACAATGGGGTGGAATAGAATACACGCACAATTACACATCTCTCTCTTCTCTCTCTATACCGCACATTCCCTCTTTCTCTGGCCTCCATAATTATTTGGTAAATTATGCCTACAACATAAATCACTTTCTCGTTCCTGCAGTAAATATTTTTTACCTAAATTGTCAGGAGAGAATGCTTTTAGAATAGTATTGTGTGTCTATTCATCTCTTAAGGAGGAATTTATATGATGTTACAATCATAGCAATAAGGAAAGAAATAATTACATGAAATCATACTATGCTAAAATCCCAGGATTACAAGAATATACATAAAAATCAACATTTCCCCTCAAGTTGGTGCATGTATGTCGTACATGCCCAACTTGTGTAAGAAACATGAAAACTTTTGACTTGAAACAGCCTTTGTAAGGATTATTTTCTCCTCCAATTTTTCTTTAATGAAGAATTGATCAACTTCAATATGCTTTGTTCTGTCATGTTGTACCGAATTATGTGCAATGTCACGGGCAACTTTATTATCACAAAATAAATTCATAGGCTGATTATGTTATATACCCAAATCACTTAATAGAAGCTTAAGCCACAAAATTTCACAAATCCCCAAGGCCATACCTCTGTATTCAGCTTCTGAACTGGAACGAACAACCACATTTTGTTTCTTACTTCTCCATGTAACCAAGTTACCTCCAACAAATGTAAAGTAACCTGATGTTGAGCGCCTATCGCTAACTGAACCTGCCCAATCAGCATCAGTATAGCCTTCAACTCTAAAATGGTTATTACTTTTAAACAAGATTCCCTTACCTGGACTTACCTTCAAATATTGCAAAATCTTCATGATTGCTTTCATATGTTGTTCTCCAAGGTCATGCATATATTGACTTACTACACTCAAGGCATAAGCAAGGTCTGCTCTTATGTGTGCCAAGTACATTAAACGACCTACTAACCTTTGGAATCTCCCTTTGTCAACTGGTAACTTGATTAGGCTCAACAAAAAGCTTCAAAAGCTTCAACCCTTCCTCTAATGGTGTAGCTACTGGCTGACAAGCTGACATGCCAGTTTTGTGCAACAAGTCAATAATATACTTCTTATGTGACAAGAAAATTCCAAAACTGTTTCTCGATACCTCAATCCCTAGAAAATATTTTAGGGATCCAAGATCTTTCATCTCAAATTTTGTAGACAAGTATTTTTGCAAGGCCACACGTTCTTCCGGATTATTCCCTGTTACCACCATATCATATATATACACAATAAGTGCAGTCAACTTTCCATTTCTTCTTTTCAAAAACAGAGTATGATCAGAGTTACTTTGCTTGTAACCAAACGCTTTCATAGATTTTGTGAATCTTCCAAACCATGCTTGAAGAGAGTGCTTCAAACCATACAAGGATTTCTTCAACCTGCAAACCTTTCTTTTGTATTTATCTGGAGCATTAAATCCTGGTGGAAGATCCATATTAATTTCTTCTGTCAAATCTCCATGCAAGAAGGCAGTCTTCACATCGAACTGCTGTAAGGGCCAATTAAGATTTGCAGCCAAAGACTACAAAACACAAACCATATTGATTTTGTCCACAATAGCAAAAGTATACATATATTCGATTCCATATTTTTTATGTACCTTTTTGCTACCAGTCTCGCCTTGAAGCGATTTACCGTCCCATCGGCTTTATACTTCACAATATAACTCATTTACAACCCACAGGTTTCTTGCCAGCTGGCAAGTCTATGATCTCCCAGGTGGCATTCTTCTTCAAAGACTTCAATTCTTCATTCATTACTGCTTGCCAACATGGATCAACTAAAGCCTCCTGTACACTATTAGGAATAGATACAATAGATAATTGATGCACAAATGACTTGTTTGATCATAACAAGTAACTAGTAGACACATAATTTCTTAACAGGTATAGCACATTAGGCTCAGGGTTGGGTTTATTCAATGAATATCTAGTATTGCATTTAGGGTTAGGTTCATAAGTAAGTTTAGGAATACCTCGGGTGACACAGTTAGGGAAACGACATGGTGATGGTGCATTTGAGATCAAAGATGATTCGTTATGGTCATTAGGGCTCAATAGTGGCGAGATTAACTGTGAGATAACATGCGGCACTGGATTGTTCAGTGGTGAGGAAGGCAATGAGTTGTCTGGTGGCGTCGGCTCGTCTCTTGCAAGGTTTTCAACATTGTTTTCATGTGAATGATCACTACTTGTCTCCAAGACATTGCCACTTAATTCCACGTCATTCACATCACTATTTTCTTGTGAATGATCACCACTTGTTTCCGAGTCATCACCACTTAATTCTAAATCATTCACAGTATCTGTATCCGGAATTGTATAATCAAGAGTTTGAACTTCTAGTTGATTATCCCCATGAAGTGAAGAATTGGGATTGGCAAAGTACATCTCATGCTCATGAAATGCAACATCCATAGTAATAAACAGCTTTTTTGTTAGAGGGTGATAACATTGATATCTTTTTTTACTGAAGGCATATCCCGCAAACACACATCGTAAGGTCCGAGGTTGAAGCTTACTCATCTGCTGTTTGTGGAGATGAACAACGGCCACACAGCCAAACATATAAGGTGGAAGATTGGGGATTACATGAACATTAACATGTGAAGAAAGAGCTTGAAGTGGTGTCTGAAAATCAACTGATCAAGAGGGAACAAGATTAATAAGATACGCATCTGAAGTGAGAGCTTCTCCCCAGTAGGATAAAGGGAGACGTGCCTCGAGCAAGGAAGCACGAACAACCTCTAGAAGTTGACGGTTCTTGCGTTCGGCAACTCCATTTTGTTATGCAGTATATGGGCATGTAGTTTGATGAACCATACCATGATGATCATAAAAGGCACGAAGTTCAGAGTTCACATACTCGCCACCATTATCACTCTTGAGAACCTGTATTTTTTATTTATATTGTACTTGCACCATTTTGTGAAATCGTTGAAACAAAGAAGGAACTTCACTTTTGGACTTCATTAAACAAACCCAAGTCATACGTGTGCAATCATCAATAAAAGTAACGAACCAATGAGCACCACCAAATGTAGCAGTTTTAGAAGGCCCCCACACATCATAATGAACTATCATAAATGGAACTGAACTTTTACTCAAACTAGACAGAAATGAAGTACAATGACTTTTAGCCAATTCACAAACACCACATTTAAAGCTAGAAACATCATTATGAACAAATAAGCTAGGAAACAACCTTCGTAGATAACTAAAAAAAGCATGTCCAAGTCAACGATGCCACAACCAAACCTTCGGAGCTTTATTCTTCTCCCCCTGAGATCCTTCCACAGCAAGAGCTTGAGTCAACATTCGGGTACTATTCGGTGTCAGTTCCAAATAGTAGAGCTTTCCCTTCTTAATACCATAACCAATCGTCTTGCGAGTCCGAATATCCTTAAAAACACAAAAGGAAGGCCAAAAAATACAAGCAATGTAGGGCAACAGTTATTTGAGAAACAAATAATAAATTATAGTCAAGAGAATGAACAACAAGTACATAATCAAGATTAAGGGTATCATAAAGAGAGACAGCACATTACCCAATAATGGGGGCAACATTACCATTAGCAACACTCACGTTAGTTTTGGTGGATGGGTTTAATGTTTGTACCTATCTAGAATCATAAGTCATGTGTTCTGTAGCACCAGAATCAATTATTCATATATTATTCGAAACAGATGCAGAAACCTTTAAAACCTTATCATCATTGCTTGTATGATCATAATCTACCTTAACTTCGGCAATCAATGCACACGACTCATTACAGCGGGGATGACGAGTCCAGCATGTCGTTGCTCCGTGTGAGTTTAATGCAGCGTCTGAGATGATTGATAGGGCCAAGATTCCAAACCAACTAGGTCAAACAATGTGAGACCCTAGAAAAACAAACAGTAGCCCAAAAAAAAAAAAAAAAAAACGATTTTTTCTCTTTTCCTTTTTTCCTTTTTTCCTTTTTTCTTTTTTCTTTTCTTTTCCTTACTCCTGGGGACTTCCTTCAAAGCACGACAAAGCAAGAAAATTGCATATCACAAAAAAAATTAGTTGAACATGGGTTAAGCTGCAGATTGGTACGTGTACACACGACTTTATGATTCTTGTGTGAGTTTCAAGCAGCAGTGGTGTTTATTTGATACAAACAAGTGTGACTGCAAAAGATCAGGTGTGGGTGCGAGACGCTCATAATTTGAAAGCATTTCCAACTGGATTGTTGTTAACATCCGCACTTCAAATTGAATATTTTACAATTTTTTTTGTAAACAAAATGATGTGTAGAAAGCTCAAAAATGAGTATTATATATTGTATATTTCAACTTCCTTTGTTACTTAATTCGGTTTGGTTGCTGTCACTTAGTACTACGGTATAGTGGTATTCCTCTTCACTTGTAAGTGAGAAGTCTCAGGTTCGATTCTCGCCAGAGGCGAATTTGAATCACATTATTGCTAGCTCATTGTGAGGCTAAGCCCACCCCTCCCTTTATTCCTTTAATATAGATAATATTGCTTATTCCAAAAAAAAAAAAATCGGCTTGGTGTATTGGATTTTTCTTCACTACTTTATAACATTGAATGATACAGAAAATTGATAAATAAGAAAATAAAAGATCTCAACAGTTTTGGATAAGGATGTTTACCGAATCGAAATTATCATACTGAAAACCGAATTGAATGGTTTGGGAAGAAAGAAAAAAAAAACCCAAAACCAAACCGATTATCTCGATTGACTGAAACTGGGGAAAATCAAAATATTTTCGGGATTTCCCATCCCATTCACAGATACTCATCTCATACTGGCATTCTGAAATGGGCGAAATTCATGCCCTGCCCACTATTCAATGCAGGAATTCAAAAAAGAAGAAGAAAGGAGAATACCTTTGTTGTGTGAGAAGGTGAAAACACTCATAATATTGAATGGCACTTTGTATTAAAGAAAAACTAATGAAAATGGTTTAAAAACTTTAAGTTTTAAAGATAATGACGAAATAAAGGGTAAAATGAATAATATCAGAATTGATATTTTAGTGTTAAAATGTGGTTTTTCGTTAAAATGAACAGTACCGGAAGCTTTTCGTTAAAGTTCTCTTGTATTAAAGCTACACCCGTTGTATTGTGAATAGATATTTTGCGGGATTTGAAGAATTAATTTGTGCTATCTAGAATATTAGATAATATCGTTTGTTTAATATTCTAAATAGTCTCTATGAGTTTTTTCAATTCCTAAAAGGACAGACTATTGTAGCAAGACCATTAACTAGTTTTTTTTTTTTTTTTTTTTTATTTTAAGAAAAGGTAATGACAACAAACAAAAACCAGGGACTTTCAATCCAATCTGATTAGAAAGAGAATACAACAAACAAGTTGAGTTGTCACTTGCTAGTGTGATGAATTAAGAATTATGGACAAAAAGTATTATTTTTCAAAAGTGGGTAAGTGATTTTTCATAATTTACTATTTTAAGTATAAAAATAACTAGATTGATTAGTTAACTATTCAACTGGTGATAATTCTCCTCTTAGTGTCGGAAGAGGCCCCAAATCTCAGAAAGGGATCTTCTTCCGGATCCCTTTCATCAAATCTTGGCAATCAACCAATTCAGATCCTTAAAATTTGATCCTAACGGCTAAAAACAAGGGACCCTTTTAAAAGTTATAATAACTTTAGCCGTCATATCAAATTTCAAAGACCCGGATTTGTTGATTGACAGGATTTGGTGGAAGGGATTCTCTCAGGATCCCTTCCCCAATTTTCAGTCTCCTTGTTTTGAAATTTTGTTCAACTAGATTATGTACTGATCGTAAATTCGACACGCTTCTGAATGTGTCAATTTTAAGCTATCCTTAAAGTGATCAAATGACTTCAAGATTGAACTGAATTGAGAATCAATTAATTTTCACAATTTATATTTAGATTTGAAAACTAGCAACATAATGGTTATTGTTATAAGCATTGGTAAATACGTGACTTCCATACTTAGAGGCCAACTAGTAGGAATAAGAAAATGTGATAATAGTAAAACTGTGATTGGGAAAATTGATTTTTACACTCTTTTTCTCCAATGCGCTTATCTCTCTTTTATTAAAATATGTGACTTCCATACCAAGGGTTCAAATTTTCTGGTCCTTAGATTCCGTACACTAATTTTCAGAGAGGATCCAAATTTAGAAAACACAATCCCAGAGATGGAGCCGGTGAAAGAGTACCCTATCTCCAGGTCCGGGAGAGAAGGCCACAAGAAATAGTGCAGTTTTCAAGTAAGTGTTCGAGAGATTGTATTGGTCTATAAAATTAAAGAGGCACATTCATGGAACATGATCAAATTTAAGTATTTAACTGGACAGATTTTTTGAATTTGGTCCCAATAAAGTGTACAGATTTTGTTGAATGAACAATAAATTTGAACCATATAAGGTTTTATACCAGCGAATAATTACTCGTACTCGTCAAGATGCATAATTGCAAAGTCGTACACCCGCATACCAGTTGCTCTTTGTGTGTGTTATATTGTGTCACTTGTGTGATTTGCTAAAATCCAACTCGTGTCTCACTTTGTCTCATATCAACAAATTCCATTAAAACTGTTTGCGTGACATAGTTAGGAGGACTCATTATTGTTGTGATGTGGGTCACGCGTACCAAAAAACTTCTGTTAAAGTTCTTTTCTCCTTATTTTGAATTTAAAAAAGGTGATTTTTATTAAATTTTCAATCGAATGGCACAGATTTTTAGCAACAATTAGTCTCATTTTTTGTCGCATACCAATTTTTACTCATGTAAATTGTAAAACCTTTTTTGAATTGGTTATGCTTCAGTTCCTATGAATTTTTTTCTCTTTTAATAGCCCAAATTACTTAATAGTATGAAAAATGAACGATCAAACTTGAGTTGAATATAATATATTTGCTTACTAACAAGCAGTTTAGACTATTGAAAATTTAACTAACAGAGAGCAATAAATTCAGTAAATAAAATTGAACATACAATACACTGTAGTAGTGAGTTCTTCCCACCCTACATTTATTCCTTTTTTCCAACAAAAAAGCTTTTGACAGCTCCCTCTATGGCTGCTCTCTCTCGCGACTTCCACCACTCCAACAAACAAGACTGATTGATGCAGTGGACTGCAGTGGTGAACGTGACTCCGAGATAAAATAATGTCTCGCGAGGTGGAGCCATAAAGGGACAAGAATGGTTCTCGACCTACCCTGACATTATTTTCACGGAGAGCTTTAAGCGATGGTAAATAGAATAAGCAGTTAGAATCATGACCTTTGTTTGATAAAATAATGTCTCGTGAGGCGGAGCCATAAAGGGATAAGAATGGTCCTCGACCTACCCTGACATTATTTTCATAGAGAGCTTTTTCTCCTAGAGTTTAATTGTTTTCACATGGTTCTGGTGGTTGTTGACAAGCTTGAATTCTGCTGAAATCCATGTGCAATTTTTATGTTCTTGTTAGCCCTTTCTATTAGGTTGTTTTATTTGCCAATCAACTCTCAACTGGCCAAGCCACTCAGTACTATGATCTGATGGTATTCTTCTTCACTTGTAAGTGAGAGTCTTAGGTTTAAATCTCATGGATGGAGAATTCTATACCAAATTAGGTTGCTCATTATGTGGCTTAGCCGAACTCTCCCTCCCTTAGTATAAAATATATCATTGTACTCATAAAAGAAAAAAAAACTCCCAACTGGGCATAATGTACTGATGAAATGGAGTGGAATTGAAAAATCAACATTGTCGTCACCGAGCAAATAAACATCAGAATCGGACCAAAAATCTAAAGTATCAAAGTAGTGACTCAGACAATGACTAGATGATGAATGAGACAATAACTAGACGACGGTTGAGAAATGAATTTGCGAGTGTGAGAGAGGGATTCATGAGCGGTTGTAACGTTGTTGCATTGTTGGCGGTATATATTGTTGCGCTTTTTTTTTTTTTTTATAACATTTGTCAGAGGCCCTTCCTAATCTAAAATTCTAACTCTACCACTAACGCAGACATTACAAGAGAAACGGCCTGGGCCATCATCTGAATATTAATCTTATGAATTTTCGAAACAGATACCTACTCATTGTATTCATATCATAATTCTAGAAGTTAGCTAAACACTAGGAATGTAGTTTAGACCATCTCTAAATGAGATGTCAAATCCTAAGTGGAATGTCATGTAATCAAATTTGAAGGTAAGAGCAAGCTCTAACCGATATGTTAATCCTATGTGGATTGACATATAAGTTTTCGTATGTCAGTTTGACATATGAAAAAAGATGATGTCAAATCATTTTTAATTATATTATTGTGTGGCTCCAATTAATGCACTAATTCTATATCTTTAAATTTTATTTTAATTGATATCTTTTTAAAACGTATCATACAAGTATCATTTATAACAAAAAAACATATTGATTTGAAGTAAAGAAAATCTAACATTACCACGTCAGCTATCAAATTAATATTTAATATTTATCTTTTAATATGTTCTTTGAATATGCTCTTAAAGGATCCCATAATTTAAATAAGGAATAATGGTGGCTGACACTGACAGTTCCAAAAGTCATAACAAATCACAACCAAAATATGATATAATTGTTGTATAAAACTAATCCTCCCAACCAAACAAAGCCAAACACGAGCAAGCCAATAAGATATGATAATCCCTCCATCAAAAGCGCATTACAGCTATCATCCACATTAATTAATAATTCCTCTGCTTTTATTTAATTAATTAACTTCCACTTCACCGGACAGTACTGAGCGCATAGCCTTCACCAAAGTTCAGAAAATATTTCACATTCGCGTTTTGGAATTATTTTGAGTCCATGTCATAATTATTTTGGTGATTATAATTTATAGCTGACAAGTAATACTGATGATGAAAATAATGTCATAATTATTTTGATGGTTATAACTTACAAGTAATAGTAATGATAAAAATATTAATGTACTTTTGAATTTGACGAATAACAGACAGAATTTAACTGTAAAAAGTTAATTGGCTGATTTCAAACAATTCAAATGGTTAATTTACCAAAAAAAAATAGTTTAAGAAATTAATTTTAATTGAAGTAATAATTCAGATACTCAAATTGCAATGTACCCTATATTATTATATCAAAACAAATTACTCAGTTTTATTTATTTCGTTAAAAAGAAAAAAAACAAAAACAAAAACAGAATAAGTACATCGCGTGCACGCCCTTCCCTTACCCAAATCTTCAAACATACATGATTGCGTATCCATAAAACTTAATCATTTAATTACTACTACTTTATACTAGACTACAAACACGGAAAAGCAGCTAATATTAAACTAATTAATATGCTTAGCTGTGCCAACAATTGGATCACAGCTAATCCACATTTAAACTATTTCACTAATCCAAAACCAAAACTAACATCAAACATTTTTTTAAAGGTAAATTACATTTTATCTCTTCATGTTTGGGTGTCGTTTTGTAAGCATATTCAGATGAGGCGAAGATGAGAGTGAGGGGTGGGCGGAGGCCAAAAGAAGAAGAGAAAAAGGAAAGGATGAGTTGGAGAAGGAAAGAGCCCTTCTTTAATTAAAAATCATTTTATTATTTTTTAATCCACATGTCACACATGTATATAGGGCCCGTGAGATTTACATAAGTAGATAACTGAAAATATAACAAAAATTAAGATAGTTGTACGGTATTGAAATCAAATAATAGTAAAGATATAAAATTAAAATGTTTAAAAAATATAAAAATTGCATCCATGCAAAATGTAACTTACCTTTTTTTTAAGTCAGGGACTCCAATACCATTCCTCAAATAATAAAAAAAACTTGCAACTAAATCAAACCCTTCATTTAAAAACTAAAAAGGGAAAATTAAACAATAGCCACACGATTAAAAACAAAGTGTGCCCTGTCTACTCTCTCTCTCTCTCTCTCTCTCCTCTCACTATACACACCTACACATTCTCTCTCATCAGTCTGTACGTTAGTACAAAAAAGGACCAAACCCCAACAAAACGACGACGTTGTTCATCCCAGTCAGCCGACCAGATCGGACTGCTGACACAGCTCCTTCCTCAGCCGCTGCGAGAAAAGTCTGCAGGCATCCATGCTCAGATCAACGGCTGCGGCCAATGCCACGAAAGCCGCTGCGTCCTCCGTGCAGTTCACGTGCTGCACGCTCACCTCCACCGCAGGTTTGCTGCATCTCCCCTCACCTTCCACCTTCGCAGACATCACGAACCCTCTGTACATGCAGAAAGGCCACAACCCGTACCCGAAGTCCCCGCTCCCCCTCGGGCTACAACCCGGAGAATTTGGGCCGGCTCGGTTAGTGGACCCTGACCCGAGATCCAGGACGAATTTCCCGCCCTTGTTTAGGCTGAGAGTGGACTCCGCCAACACGACGCCGGGGCCGCTGGTGTCGGGAATGAGTTCAAAGCGGTAACCGAGGCCGTCGGCGCCACATCGTTCGCGCCAGGCCTCCAAGCGTCCCCAGGGCTTCCAGGTGTTGTCGCCGGGCCGGAGAATGAGCCAGGAGCCTGGGTTGGACCGGCTGACGCGGTCCGACCCGGGCGAGGCCACGAAGGGCGTGACCATCGAGGCTGCAGCCACAGGCGACCCTGAGAGGTCGTGGACCGTAATCGACCAGCCCTTTCGTTCCCTTCCGTGTCGCTCTCGCTCGCTCCCGAACGAGCTTAGCCAGCTCCGAGAGCTGCCTTGGTCCGACTGTAACGACCTGAAAACAAAGGGCAAAATGGGAATACAAAATTAAACTGAGATTTGAACCATTGGCATCTACGTAAAGAGAATTAACGGGATCGATTCAATTCAGACGAGCATTGAACAAAACGTCGTCGTAAGGCAAACAAAAAATTCAAACTGAAACCCAAATTGGAAAGAGGGAATTATACCTGGATCTCTGAGTGCGGTCGGCGGGTGTTCTGAAGCTGAACGTGCAGGTGAAGACTGGCTGCCGGAGGTTGCCTTGGATCTGAAACACTTGCGGGCTACACTCGGGTTCACCGTCGAACTGGAACACGAATCTCGGGTCGGGTTCGGCCTTCACATTCAAATGGAACTGCGACTGAGCCGAGGACCCGCCCTTGTTGGCCCCTTTTCCCACGGAGACCCACCCGTTGTGGAAAACGCTGGGCTTGGACTCGGTTCCCGCCAGATCCAAGGGAACCGAAACCCGGCCCAACAGCCTCCCGGAGTTGACGCCGCAGGTGGTGCCCCTGCGGCCGGTGTAGATGGAGATTTTGAGGCAGAGCTTGGAGGCGAAGATGGACTTGGAGGCGAGGCGGTCGAGATCAGACTTGCTGAGGTGGAAGGTGGCGGCCGTGGCGGGGTAGTCGAGGGTTTGGGTGTCGGGATGTAGGCAAGGGACGACGGCGTTCTGAGGGGGGATGTTGAGATTGTTAAACTTGATCTTGCAGAAGCACGGAGAGGAGGAAGGGTGGACGACGGAGCTGGCGGGCTTGGAGGCGACGGGGATCTTGAGAGCCAGATTGCCCACTGTGACCCGCACAAATGGGCATGGATCCATTTGAGCTACAAAATCAAATCAAATCGAATCACAGTAAATGGTTATGCTCTTTTCTGTCTCAGTGGAGTCTTGTAGCAAATGCTAATGCTGCTGCCGCCATTGATTTCTGGTTGGGATTTGGATTTGGAGTTTCTTAATTGGAAAGTGCAAAGAGGGTTACTGGTGAGATTGTATATTTTTATTTTTTTTTAATTTGGGGTTGGGAGACAGCTGGGTACAGCCTGCCCTCGCTGCCAGCTCGGACAAAGTTTACGCCATTTTCAGGATTGTGGAGGAATAGAAACAATTCTCTCTCCTCTCTCTCTCCCCTTTTTCTCTCTCCTCTAGTGGGGCCCCATCTCTCTGAGTCTAACCCAAGCCACCTGTCTTTTCACTGCCGCCTATAAACCTATTCTGTGTCTCTTCCGTAATATTTTTTTTAATAAATGGATATTTTTACATTAGTAAAAAAAAAGGTTCTGTAAAATTATGTAATAGACAACTTAATTTGGTATCTAATTTATCATCTGATTTGAACATAAAATCTTTCATTTCTAAATAAAGATAAATACTATCAAACTATAATATTGAATAACTCTTTTACTAATTCAAGAACTTAAGGATGCACTTAGTGTGATTTCACCTAAGATGGTCTGACCATCATAATTTCATCTTATTTGGCTTCATCGAAATAACCAATTATTTTAATATCGTGTTTAATTACAAATTCACGTTACTGATGTTTGCGGTCAACTCTGTAATATTAATAAGGGTATTTAATCTCTCCAGCTATGGGATTGGGACAGGATGGAATCTCCGGCTCTGTATGCGAAGTGTGTGACCAGCAAATCTGTGTGCTGCTTCTTCCCCCTGTGCCACACGATGACAGACGGGCAAACACGTGGGTCTTTTATTTATTTATTTTTGCTCAACTATCCGGAATTGAATTCCCTCTTGAGCAAATGGTGAAGATCCTCATGATCACACAATACGGATCGTTGGATTTTGATCTAATGGCTACAATTATTATAAGTTTTAGAGAGACCCATGTTTGTAACCGTTTGATTAAAATCCAATGGTCCGTGTTGTGTGGTCATGAGGATCCCCATCATTTGCTTAGGAGGGAATCCAATTCCCAACTACCCAACTCTATTCACAGGTGATGGATCCCTCGAACACCATGTGTACCATCCAGTTGTGATTCATAAATACCAAGCCGTGATGTGACTAGAGATTTTTTAATGTGATCAACACATAATGTGATACATTATGTGTCACTATATAAATAGTGAGATATATGTATTAAAAAGTTAATAACTTAAAAAATAAAAATTTTCATCATTTACATAAAAACACGTTATATACCACACGAGTTTCCGTCATAATCAAAATTTTCTCGTGACATTGGAGATGAAGAAGATGATTAAGCATATATAAAATAGTAATCAATTTTTAACATTTTCTTATTTTTATTTTTATTTTTTACGGTTACATTAATCCTAGCCGTTGATTTCTGTACAAATATGAAAATAACGCACTCAAAAATGCCACAATGTACCAATGGTAATTTTTTAAATTTATTTATACAATTAGGATCATTTGGCTGTTGAAAATCCAACTGTTATAAAACTGTCGTGTCATACAATCGTTTGTGTTGTCGGTAGAGCTGCTGCAACGGGCCCCATGATCCAATCAACTATTGATTTGGAAATGACTCTCTATATCAAGCGTTTCACAAACAAATTAAGGCTTGACACCCGATTCGACATTAGCTTACTTGTATACTTGTTGACGGTAATCCCACACAAAATTCTCCACCATATCTTGGCTATGTTCATCAACTGAAACATAGAGGTTGCAGAAAACACCAGTTATGACCGCTTTTTTCTTAAACGTAAGACTTTTCAAGTGTTCTCTGACCTCATTAATCTTCAGTATAGCTCAACTGTGATGCATTGATTTAAGCACCTTCTGATGGCCTTTTTTTTTTTTTTTGAATTTGAATTTGAATTTGATGGAAATCTAAAAATTCACCGATATGGTGGTTTTTTTTTTTTTTTTTTTTAACAAACGATATAATTTATACTAAGGGATGAGGGTTGTTGGTGTACCTGTACCTCACAATGGGTTAGTAAAAATATGGTTCAAATTAATCGTTCAAATTTAAGACCTCTCACTAACACATAAAGAGAAAATAGACTGTAGTACTAAGTGGCAACATAGCGGCTATTAGATTAGCCAAGTTGACCTTTTTTTTTTGTTTAGAGTCTTTTTTGTGTGAGGATCCTTCGAATTTAATCTACGATGTTGTATTTGAAGTTTATACTTTTTCTTAAATGATAACAAAATTGCTATCGTTACGCTCAAGGAAACAAAACTAATGTGTTGGGCCAGATAGGTAGCTGCTCATATTGTTCAATTGGACCCAACGACCAAAGCAAAAGGCCCATTTAAACACCAAAAGCCGACACCAAGGTCCAAGACAAATAAGGATAAATGTGGTATCCTCAACGTTATCCCCGAACGAACCAACAGAGGAGCAAAGGAAGGGCAACCCAAGCGAAGCGAAGATGTCAGTCTCAGCTGTGTTGGGGTCTCAATTCGTGGCGGTGGGTGTGCCCGTGAAGAACCCATCTGCGACGGCCTCGTTTGGTGTGACCAGTTCGGCCCCATGGCGCGGCTCAACCACCGGTAACGGCGGCGGTGGTGGTGGGTTGGTGATAGAGTGCTCGTCAAGGCCACAGAAGAAGGCGACTGCGCACCACCGGAAGACTCGGCCGCGCAAAACGCAGCCGTGGGACATTAAGCGCAAGCCCACTGTGTACGCTCCCCTCCCTCCTCTCCCTGCCGAGTGGACCTTGCTCTCTAGTGCCGACGAAGCTGCTTCTGCTTCTGCATCTTCTCCGGAAGAGTCCTCCTCTACTGAGTAGTCATTCTACCTCAATTAATCCATGTTATTATGCTCTGTTTTGTTTAATTTAAGTTTGGAGATTTGAAGTTTGTTTTCTGTTTGTTTAATTTAAATTTAAATTTACTTGTTTAAATTGAATTATTAGAATTTGTACTCATTTGTTTGGATATTAGGAATCTTTAGATTTCAAAATGCAAGTGCAGAAATGGGGGAATATCGAAAAAAATCAGAGAAGGATATGGAAGGGGGAGTGAAATCTAAGCCTCACTTTACAGTAGAGAAATTCTTAAAATTTTGACTAAATTGACGATATTTTCAACATATTAGTTAAATATCAGGAGAATTTTTATATCTCGATTAAACTAGTGTTTGGTATTCATTAAAGTTTTATTTTAAATTTTCATCATTTTTATCAAAAGCAACCAATATTGTTATCTGTCGGTATTTACACAAAATTGCATATCAACATTTTTACTAATACCGATATTTTAAACGCTGAAATTTAAACTTCAGATTTATGATTTTAAAACTCTCAAGTCTCCATCTGCATTGCTTAGTAATCCAAACAAGAGAATTAGCTTTCAGAGAATCTTAACTTTTGTCAAAATTACAAGTTTATTTTCACCGTTCAAACGTACCATAAAATAACGATAATTCAGGATGACACGATAGTAAAACACGAATTTAATACAAACAGGGGGTCCGAGTTGCTTAATACGAACTCGAAATCAGCACAATCTACTAAATTCAACAGAATTTTGGTTAGTCTTGAAAATCTTAACACGATTTTCATTTCTTGATATGGACGCAAGGCATAGAGATACAGGTAAGGTAGATTTTGTCTTAATTTGGTACTGAGTTGATTCTGAAAAAAGTGGCTATAAAAAAAAGTTGGGCCTTTTTCTATGTTTGGTAAACATTCAGATTCAACTTTTTTTCACAGTTTTAGGTGAAAAAAAACCAAAAACACAGCTGCATAACCCAACTTTGAAAAACTAACTTTTTTTTACATCTGTTTTACATAAAAGTTTATCAAACACTATAATATTGCTTTTTTTTTTTCAAAAGTACTTTTACAAAAAAGTTTACCAAACACTCTACTGCTTTATTTCACAGCTACTTATTCTTACAGCACAGCATAAACAGTTTTTTTTCAAAACAGAGCAATACCAAACCAACCCTTTGATTGTTGGCGTGAAACCAACACACAAGCTAACATGATCACAATTTGATCACCGGACTATAATAAGGCACACCCGGAACCCAGATGATACCGACAGAAACAATCGAGCCCTCGAATCACCGCGGTTTTCGTGTTCTAAAAGTTCGTTTACGTTATTGGAAACGATGGTGCATCGTAAGGCATGCCTCAACCATGCCAAAACTCTCAAGAAATAGAAAAGGGATCAGTTAAGGAAACGAAAAGATACTAGATTTGCATCTTTTCGATCTTTATTAGCTTCAAAAATGAAAATGCAGATTTAATCCGAAATTAAACTGATACATCGCAGGGACATATGCCCGTCCTACATAAAAAGCCCGACAAATTATGTGATTGCGTAATCAGCAGCTGCTTACGTTACCTGCCAACATCGCAAGCGAGTAGGAAGAAAACGAACCAACAAACAGAGCCGTTGGATTTATGAGAACTCTGTACATGAAGCATTATTCCAGGCTGAACATCTCCCGTCAGCAGCTTGAATGTACGGACAACCATCCTCCCTCAGCCATCAGCAGGGATCCACACCAGTCACTGTACGTGGGACGGAACCTTGCCCTGCAGAATCTTATTGAGGTGCTTTGCTATCTGCGTTAAGACTGTCACCTTGAAGCAGAGTCGATGGAAAAGTTTTCAGCCAGATCTCTTTTTGTGCTTCCCCTTCACCAGGCTTAAGAGGAAGTCCGTGAATATGTGCTCATATTCCGGCATTTTCCCATACCCTGCAAAAAAATTCAAGGCCAGTTAAATAAACCATACAAATGACTTCTGTTTGTGCAATCGGTAAAATCAACATACTGATGTAAATAATACGCTGAACTCAGTCAGCCGTCAAATGATAACTGAGAAAGATAATTCACTCGCCTGGGAAGTAGTTAATGTCAATGACATAAAACCGATCTCTGGTCCCATGCTCTCGGATCATATCCAAGTTGAACAATCGCAGGCCCTATATAATGACAGGACAAGCTCATTAATTCCAACTTCCATGCATCAACCTGCCCATGGCATAAACCATTGAAAAGTGTGAGTTACCAGTCGACGGCGAAGTTCCTTGGCAAGTTTCTCAAGTAATGGTCGCGGAGGAAGTTCTGCAAGAAAAATAGTAATTACACGTATTAGAGAGGCCTGCATTTAAACTTCACAGCCAAGATAGAAATTTCAAAACCACTGCTATAGTAATTGGAGCCTAACAAAAAAGATAAAAGACAAATTGTTGAATTTCACTGTTCATTCCTCAGTTGCCGGCTCAACCCCTTCAATTTCAAATACCAACGACCAGCCAATTTAATTCGTTTTTTTTTAACCAATGCCAAATTATATTCAAGAGTCCAATATCCAGCACAAAAAACACAAAGTTTATGTTTGAAAGCCAGTAAATGCAAAACTCGTAAACATGCAATGGAAGAACCTGAATTCCTGGACAGGAAAACTCACCAGCAATGCATGGGTCCAGATCTGCATCTTCTGCTGACGCTGCAGCACAAGAAACCCTCGGAAAATGATATACTCCAGCCGTTTTGGAGAGCTCTCGTTTGGTAACATCCGGTAAAGAGAAACGCCTGACAACTTTTATAGCTTCACCAACTATATAGACTTTAAAAAGAACACCTCCTATAACCAGGAAAGAAGCGAAAGTTCAATATTAGTATGTGCGTGTGCTGCTATTCAGGACATAATGATAAGAAACTATACAGATCTTAGTTGCATACCATGGTTTACAAACTCCTGAAGAACAAGAGGAGGGTCAAGCTTTTGGAGAGAGTACCAATCGTAAGCAAGTGATAATTCATGTGACTTTTTACTTCCATCATTGACCAGTGGCTTCGCAACTGAAACATAAAATCAGTACATTTATCAAAAAAGACTGGCCAGAAAAAATTACAGATATGGAACTTATGTCTCCTAACAGAAAATACTTAAGTAACATAACACCACCAACAGGTAAGCATATGGTCCTGATAGTTTACTATAACTAGTTACTACAATACATTAAGCATACCAATGGGTAGTTTCAGCCCAAAATTTGCAACAGCATCAGGGATGGATGATGCATCTTTCTTAACAACCAACTGTTTGGGAACCCCAACTTTGCCTGCACGAATTCATCAATACCACTGCCTTTAGCATCACTAAGGACAAAATTTCAGTTGCCACGCTTATAATTTAACCCGACTCTCAGACTAAAACATGTGAGCCAAAGTTCAAGCAAAATACTATTCTTAGGTAATCCAACATTTGAACAAAAGGCACAGAAGTTACCATAAGAATCAGACAAGTTCAAATCGGCAACAGCCTGGAGCATGGATTGACGATTGTGTAAATGTTGTATGGCATCAGGAGGATCAAGAATGGTGACTTCTGGGTGTGTTTGCCTATAGTCCTGTAAAAGGAAGAAAAAGGGTTGTCAAGGGAGTATAACCCAAATTCTACAAAGTACATAACAAATAATACAAAACAATAATGATTTAAAAGAGTAAAGCGATCGAACCAAATTCCAGTAACAGTACCCATCAAACAAACAAACAAACAAACAAACAAAAACTACACTCTGCAAAAGATGTTATCTATCACCTTTAAAGCAAACATATAATTCCAGTCCATATCATATTTCTACAAATACAAAAATGAACTTAGGGCATGATGAATCGTACATAGAACATAAGTGGAGAAGAAAGCAAACAAAATACAGTGTTATGTATAAATACTTGAGTCTTTTGCATACAAGGACAGTGCAGTGCATGGATAAAAAATGACAAGGGGGACGAGAGTCGTTCTGGTCCAGTTTTAAAGAATAGATTGAACCCTTATTGTCCCATTGTTAATGTAATTACACAATAAAAATTTGACAAGGACTTGAAATGTCCACTTAAAACAGCATTGGATTGTGCAAACTATTGTTCCAGAAAACAACTTGAATGTGGATATATATATATATATATATATATATATATATATATATATTTATGCACCCCCTTCCCTAGTTATTCAGCACAAAGCAAAACTGAACAAAAATCATTGTTACTGATCGCAAAGATGTATAAATAAGATAAATAGTCAAATACAGTAGTCTAACATGGAAACAATGATCAATCAACTTTCTCCAGAATTTCCAACATTTGGCAGACGTAAAATATTCCTTCTTAAACCCTTTTTTTAATAACTTATTAAAGTTGTAGTACAAACCTAAAGTAACGGAAGATGAACACAGTCTGTCCTCATTAAGGTTTTGAAATACTAGCAGGCATAAGCAGAGGAAAAAAGTAATTGATCTTATATCAGATAGATTGAATAAATTGTGTTTGCTGTAACTGATTACAGGTCTTAGAACCAAAGAATCCTATTTGGGACACATTGGACATGTTAATATTCACTTCCTATTAAACTCAGTGTTTTGGATCTGAAGATTAGAATTCAGTATACTGATAGAAAACCAAACAATTTCCAAGATACATAGAGAAAGAACTAAAGTACTGCATGACAAGATTTACAATGTTAATTACATGTTAACTGAAGTTTCATAAAACTATAAGCCTAATACAGGCTGCTGACAATGGGTCAATTGTACACAACATAGATCATCGATTACTGACTGGAAATCTGATAAGTGAAAACCAGCAGTAGAAACAACAAAAGGTAGTTACTGAGTGACACAACATTTGTCCAGAAAACATAACCATGCTTTCGGACACATTACCCACAATCACAATGACTATGATCGAGCCCACCAAAATAATAATAATTCTGATTAGTCCAAAGTGCTGGTTGCATAATCATCATTCCACATGACCTTTACATGTCAGGGATTTGTTCTAGACAATAAAGAAGTAGTTTACATGCCATGGAAGGAAAGAAAATAACAGAAATCACGATATAATTTGTATATGGTTCATGCTGAGGTCGTTCAAGATTTTAATCAATTACCAAACATACTGCGTTGTTTAATCTACTACTTAACACTCTCCCATAGGCACAAGCAACTACAAATTATAAAATAAAACGTCAATCCAGCCAATATAGGAAAGTTTGCAGCTGTAATCCTACCAGTGTATAATCGATGGCCAGCAATCTAAATGCACCCAAATGTTGGACCAGCCATCACAACCAGCGTCCGAAAGAGGATTTTGAAGAAGGGTGTTTTGCAGACCTTATCCTACTACTTATAGCGCCCTAGACACTCAAAAGCAGGTGTACCAAATCTAAATTCACTCACATCACATCAAGTTCGCTAACTCCCATTCAGCTGACAGTGAGGGTAAGTTATACCCTGAAAACATGAACCCATTGAAGAGAATCACGAATCTTCCACAAGAAAATTGCTTAGAAAACCTGAAAAACTCAGCTAGATGGCCATGGAAGTAGAAACATCATCACTTGCTGGCTTGAGGCCTCGACCTCAACTACAGTCATAATTCATGACGAAGGAAAGAGAAGCACTCTGCACGTGTCGTCAGACAGGAATAAGTTCTAAGCATTAACATTCTGGTTGCCAACCAACCTGTCGGTGATTATTTGATCCCGTGCAATGTATAAATGATGTCATGCACAAGATGAGGATAATGAATTTAAGCAGCAAGTGTGGTTTCAAGACAAATCAGTCCAGAATATAAGTTCTTAAGGCTATAAAATGATGAAATTTACAGAAACCAACCTCAAGAATCTGGCGCCACTCTTTTCCAGACAGCTGCAAGAGAGAAACGATAAAAATGTATTGAGTTACTCTTGACCATCTACATTTATCAGACCAAAATCAATAGTGGGTATGTATGGTGAAATAAATACAGTGGGAAGAAGACTTTTACCAAATCCCTCGTTGTACGGGTTGGAACCAAACAAGATAAGCAACTGTTTAAAGGAAATTTCCTAACCTTATGCAGCACTATGTCAAAAGGGCCTTGATCCGAAAGGGGCTTGTTATGATCAATAGCAACAAACAATATCCCCTTGTTTCTGCATTAAACAAACAACATATTACACTTGGTAAGGAAACACCTGAGTAAAAACTGCATGACAACATCACCATTACTTGAAAGCGCAGAGACATAACACCAACACGGAAACTCCGAATCAAAGCTATTCATCACTAGGAAATTAAGAGAAGGAAAAAAATCCACACTAATTGAATAGTATTGAAAAAGAAAATTTAACATTCAACCACTAATCTTGGTACACATCCAAGTGACACAAAGCATAGTCATAAATTTTGAAACTTATTAGAAATTCAAATTCTGGCAAATGCATATGAACACAGATTAGCATAGTCATAAAAACATATTTACAATTTTATATTTTGGATTAAACCCAGATTACAAACGTGATTGCATTTTTAATAAATGGGTCATTGGAAAATGACTTAAAAGCACACAACTTTTGCGTGCCTTTAACTCCTAAAGAATAAAAAATAAAAAATCTCAGGACTTGGTTGAGAAATAATTGATGGTTAGAAAGAAGATTCCGCAACTTTCTTTCACTTTCTCGCCAGCCAAACAAAAATGACAGTAGGGACTGGGATATTCCAGATTGGAAAAACCCCACATCACAACAAATTCAGTCCGCAAATCAATCCTCATGGGCACATCAGAAAACAAAAACAGAAGGGTTTTTCAGATTATCAAATTGTGATTAATGTCCGCAAACAGATATTAATTACCTAGCTAAACCTTCGAGCTTTGGCTGCAAAAAGCTCTTAATCTTCTTAGAGGTAAGAGCGTAACCTACCACCACCAATCTCTTATGACTGGTATTAGGGAACCCACCTTCTTCCTCCCTCCCACCTTCTTCGATACCGTACGGCATTTCCTCCCTCATTTCTCTCACCATGGCAAGATAATTTCAAAATTTAACTCCTGTGTATTGAAGATCTGGTAGGTTTAATGGCGTCTGATGCGACAGAGAGCGAGAGGCGCAGAGAGGAACAGAGACAAGTGAAGGTGATGACGATGGTTTTGTAATGTGCCTAAATTGTGTTACGAAATGTGGAAATAGGAGTTTAAATAAGATTTGGCTTCCGACCAAAAAAGTAAAATGATTTGCTTACGGTGCCAAGTAAATCGGAATTTGGATGCCCCCACCCCACGCGTTTTGTAATGGTCACGCTTTCCGGTTTATCTTTCGAGTTAACGTTATGTATCAATCAAATAAAGATATGTGTAAATTTTAGTCATGTGTTTTTATTTTATTTTTATGTGTATTTATTTCATTATCACGAGGTGTTACATTACGAAATATTCATGTCGTGTAAGGGCTACTTTGGGTTGGTGTGTTTTTTTTTTCTTCAAAATTGTTTCTTTTGTGCCGTGAGAATGAACGGCTATGATAAAAAGCATGTAAGTGTTTGATAAATTATAGTGTCAAAAGTGTCTTTAGCAAAAAAAAACCAAAAAAAAAAGATGGTATTGTGGATATAAAAGTTTCATTAATCGGTATTATTCACTTGTCTACAATGATAGAAGCGTTTTTTGAGAAGCATGTGTAGATCTGCTTATACTTTCTGCTGTTTTGAACCCATGATTTTAAGATTTTTTTTTTTTTTTTTTCATTTACCAAACTTATGTTTGTTCTTCCTAATGTCGTTCGAAATGTAAGATGTAATTCTAATGGGCCAAACTGTTTATGAAAAAGAAACTTGTGTTTATAATTCGGCAAAGAATGAGCACTCCCACTAGTTACTAGTTATAAGGACTATATAAAAATATGGGTACATCAACATCATCTAGATAATCATAGTAGGCACAAAGGCTCAATACACCTCTATTGCGTCAAGAAGCATACTTTGAGTGACGACATATTCGCACACAAAACTCAAAAATGATTGGTGAGTGAGAAAATTTAAGATTCCTTGCTATCCTTCTTGTATTAAATTTTTCGTTTTTTAAACTAATGAGTACTAAATAATTTAGCTGCAGTTAGCGTTTTTTTTTAAATGACGATTGGATCCAAGACGAATTCACCAAATGCAAGTTGTTGTGGATTGTTGTGGATCACACCCAACTGTTATAAGTAAAAAAAATCCATTTCAATTACACGAGGATGCAATGATCGGATTGTCACTTCTCACAAAATAGTTCGGTGCTCGATTATGATTTTTCAACCCAACAATCATATTTTGCAAAACCGTCTTAATACTAAGTCGTTGAAACAAGCCAATGTCGTGAACCAATGTATCGACGCACACGACGACACTCAGAGTGATTCGGTGACAAAAAATTTGATTTTCGAAACACAATAAATGTTGAAACAAATTTCGTAATCCAATAGATCATGATAAAAGATGCAACTTTCATTTCTTAATCGTATGTGAGATTCTTGCCAAAAACTCCGCGAGTGGCCGATTTTATCACGGTCTCTCTAAAATTCGCCAAATGTTTGATAGCCAAGGAAATTTGTTTTATGTCCAGATTGTGGACCTTAAGATGGTGGCGGCGGCCCACGACAACGCCGTTCATGAATTCAAGGTTACTTTGCCTAGTTCAAATTTAGATCCGAATTAGCATTTGAAATTCAAAATTACCAAACTGCCGTACTTTAAATTTTTTCAAAACCAAGATTATTTTTTGGGTAAATTATAAAAAACTACCTCAATTATTGGTATCACGACACTTTTATACTTCATCTTAAAATTGACAATGTCATACCTCATCTTACGAATTTGTGCCAATGTCAGACATTCGTTAGTTTTTCTGTTAATTTCTCCATTAAGTGCTGACGTGACTAGAGACGAGACCTATTTTTTATTAAAAAAATAATTAAATATTAAAAACTTTAAAACCAAAAACCAAAAAAACCCATCAACCCGTGTCCCCCTCCCCTGATCCCCTTCTCTCCCACCCAACCCTCTCTCTCTCCTCTCTCCCTGCAACTTGCATCCCTAAAATCCCAAAACCCAAAAACCGTTCCCACCCGTCCCTTCCCCAACCTTCCTCTCCGATCCCACCGACGACAACCTTACATCTGTCATTGACTCCAGCGATGACAACCACGACCCCCAATCGCCCTCAAACCCTAACTCTAGCCACAACCTCCACAACAACATTCCCTTTTCCTCCTCACCGTCGGAGTCTACCCCTCTGGCGCCCCGCTCGCCTCCGTCGCTCTTCCACGTCTACTTTAACCAAGACCAGGCCTGCTTCGCCGTGGGGACGGACCACAGGTTCCGGATCTACAACTGTTACCCGTTTTGCGAGCTCTTTCGCCGCGGCTTCGACAACGGAGGCGGAATCGGTGTTGTCGATATGCTATTTCGTTGAGACGATCGCAAACCCCAAGGGGTTGTGCGCTGTGTCGCAGGTGGCGGGGTCGCTGGTGTTGGTGTGCCCTGGCCTGCAAAAGAGGCAAGTTAGGGTGGAGCATTACAGGTCCGGTGAGAAGGGTTTCTTGGTTTTGGGATTTTAGGGATGCAGGTTCCATGGAGAGAGAAGAAAGAGAGGCAAGAGAGGGAAAGACAGAGATAGAGAGAGGGGAGAGAGGGTTGGGTGGGAGAGAAGGGGATCTGGGAAGGGGGAACACGGGTTGATGGGTTATTTTTGGTTTTTGGTTTTTTTTTTTTTTAATATTTAATTAACTTTTTAATAAAAAATGGGTTATGTCTCTAGCCACGTCAGCACTTAACAGAGAAATTAACAGAAAAACTGACGGAGGTCTGACATTGGCACAAATTCGTAAGATGAGGTATGACATTGTCAATTTTAAAAGATGAGTTATGAAAATGTCGTGGCACCAATAGTTGAGGTAGTTTTTTGTCATTTACCCTTATTTTTTTATTTTTTTAAATAAAAACCGAGATAATTAAATATAAAGGAAACCAATTAAAATTCGAAACGCAAAATACGAAAAAATGAATAGTAAATCTTGAGACGAGATTTCAAGGTAGCAACAAAAGGGAACGGACTTTTTGAATTAGAAAAAGAGATTGCTCACCTTCACTCTTGTAGAGATTCTTCAATACCGCAGTCGAAAGTTAAAAAGAGTACTTGAAAGGCAAAAAAAATGTGAGGATAACCCACTTAATTTGGGCATGTCTAACTCAAAGTAGTGGTGGACCCAGAAAAAATTATTTGAAGGTTCACGGGTAAAATTCACAAACATTTCTTAGATTCACACACATTTCTTAGACATTCACAAACATTTCTTAGACATATAATAACCTTAAATTAAGACATAATTCCATCATTCATAATTTATAGAACAAATAACAATACAAGTTATAATTATCTAGGACGTATTTTCATATTTTGAAAATGCTACATTATAGCTTCATTATTTAATGAAAGAAAAAACACTCTCTATATAAAGCATCATGATATCACTCACCCATTTATCTCCCATTCGGTTACGCAATGAGTTTTTCACAATATTCATAGTGGAAACAACTCTCTCTACTGAAGCAGTAGCAACTGATAGAATCAAAACCAATATAATTAGAGAATACACATGATTATATACTATGTTCCTCCCCACTCTGCCATTTTTTCTTTGCAAGAATACTAATTCTTTTGAACTGAGAAAATTCATACTTGAATACATATCAAAAATATAACGCCCAAGTTGATATTTGTTTTTAAAAATAATAAGAACTGTAACTCCTCTTTAAGGCATTTTATGAAGCATTTGAAAAGCATATACGAAGGACAACTCCAACGTTCAAAAAAACAGCACCAAATTATCCATAGAAATTACCAAACTTCAGAAAGTTAGCTGACAACGATTGATCGACCAAATTAAATTTTTTTAATTTTTTAAAGATTATAAAGATTGATCGACCAAATTAATTTTTTATATTAAATTAGGTACAGATGGGTCTGAGAGCCTCTGATGAATAATCTTATCTATACATGGTGTGGATTAATTAAGCAATGGCAAGCTGTTCGCTACTATTTGTTTTCATTTGAATGACAAAGATTTATCACTGCATTCGTGTTCCTCAGTGGCCGACCAAAACCATGCATGCTCTTCCTCAACCATTATTTATTTTTGTGGAAACAGATTTGTCAAAAGTTATGCCTACATTTTTTTTTTTTAGTAGAACCGATGTTTTACATTAATTTATATTAAGAGGGACATGGAAAAGTTTTGCGGACCATATGCAGTATGTTAAAGAAGAAAACACTAATGACCACAGCAATTCACGGTAGGCGACGGATGTGTGACGTTTCGAGTTGTCGTCCCCGTTTTCAATTGTCTCAACAATTAGATCATATTGAAAAATCAAAATACGAGAGTTTTATCGAAAAGCTTGCGGTACTGTTCATTTTAACGAAAAATTACATTTTATACTAAAAAGTTAATCATGGTACTATTCATTTTACCCTTTATTTTGTCCTTATTGTTAAAACTCAAAATTTTCAAACCCTTTTCATTAGTTTTCCTTTCAAAGATTACTTGAGTAAACTAAATATTATAAACATAGGCGTGTATGCAGTTTAATAATTGTTCTTATAGAGTTAACTAATTCGTGTCTTGCTTGCTGGTCGACAGGAGGTGCACGGATTGTGTATGCTACAAGGCTTCATTTGGTAGGTTGGACGAAATAGGTTGTCATCAATTAAACTAGATTTAAGTCTAGTTCGTTGTTTGTTGTGTCAAATGTGAGATGAATAAGATTGGACATGATGGCCACAATAGAGTGGGTTAAGTTACAAGTCCTGTCAAACAAGTTCCTATCAATCTAATCATATCTTTATACTTGGAATACATATATTTTCTTAAAAAATAACGAATGTAAATATATATATAACTATAGTCAACAGTTTAACGAACAAATTACTTGAGTGAGAGCATCTACCCCAGTGGACCTCGTTGGCTCCATGATTATCTGCATGTTTTGTCACTATCCTCGTCCTTAGAACGCAGTACATGTTTTGGAATATAAATTTTGTCGTGGACATGACTTGTAAATTACTTGAAATGTAGTTCCAACTTCACGTGAAGAGGACAAAAGCTTTTGGGTTAATGGCGATATATGTACATATCACGCTTGTTTCTTTCTTTCTCTCAGAATTTTCGACGCTCTCTCATCTGTCTCCCACTTTGCATTTGTCTCTCGTAATTTCATTGTTTGGAATTCGCATATAAGCATGCATTAATCTGGAAAGCAACATGCACCAAATCTGGAAAGCAACATGCACCAAATGAGCTTACGGTTACGTCATGGCTTATTACAGTAGTGTTATATTTCTCTAAGTGACATGATTTTATTGGAGCAGAACGTCACGGAAAGGTGAACGTGTTTTATTTAAGTCATTCTCCGATAATATGGTTACAATGACACATATTACTGTTCTCGACTATGATGATATTTATCTGCGTCAAAACAACATAAATCTTCGCTGCAACAATACTAAAATTATTTGTACGTACACTCCAGGTTTTATAGCAAACTTTTTTCGGTGTAATTTCAATGTTGCGTATCAATTAATGCTACAAATACTTTATCTGTCACTAACTAAACTATACAAATATGGATCAAACTAATATATGTATATAAATGTATATATCGATGTTCCACAAATCCAAGACATGTAAGTGACTGGTTATAATATCATTTTTAATAATTGAAGTTTATTGTCATGTTTTAAATGTAATTTTCATGCATATAAAAGTTTTCATGCATATAAAAGTCAAAAATAGTGACAAGAATTGGAAACTATAAATCTTCAGTCACATGAAAAACACAACGTGCCAGAAAATATACCGCTGTCGGTCATGTAACGTCAGAATTTATTCCTAATATATATAATTATATATCCTTGAGTAATGATATGGAGATCGTATTCTTAAACCACATTAATGTATTATTTTATGTTGAAAGTGATGCATAAAATTAACATCACTTTCATTAATTGACGTGACATATAAACATCACTTACCACATCAGATATGATAATCTAATTTGGTACAAAAATATAATCATCCTAACATTTTCCTTTTTTATGCTTTTTTTTGTTACAGAATTTATTCGGTAATTTAAGCCAAATGATTTATTCACGTCCCCTTCTATTTCTTATATGTATGTATGTATGTATGTATGTATGTATGTGTGTGTGTGTCATTGGATTAAACAAATTAAAGACGAATAACGTCATGATTAAGAGTGTGTGCAAAAGATAAAAAAAAAAAAAAAAAATGTGTGAATGACTTCCTGTAATTCATATAAAAAATGAATCCTAGTCGCCAAATGCTGGCACACATTTTTTTAGTGTAAAGCAAACAGTGGAGAGAGAGAATCTACCTAAGATTTTTGGTAGATATACATTGAGATCAATGCGGTACGAGGATTATTTGGAGTTTGAGAAATATATATGTGTATGTTTTTTTTAGGACTCTTCGAATGTGTGTATGGTATAGATCCATTTTGGGCCATCAAATATTTGATGAAATGCATGATAGGCTTCCAAGAGGCATGTCTTGGAAGCACTCGGCAGGTAATGTCGATAATACTTGACAAATCCTCTCAATAACACTCATTAAATTGCTTCTACATATGTCAATATATGTTGACATGTGCACAACAATATTCGATTGACGACAACAAACTTATCAAGTGTTCGACAAAATACCTTAATGAATAAACTGAAATTTTTTGCACATTTCAGACTCTATTGCTATTACAAAACTTAGACCTTTACACTAGGATTACCCAATGTTCAAATATGTATTGGTAAATATTCTTAACTATTTAGATTGCAAAAATAAACATCAAATCTGATCTAAAATTTCAAGTGTAAAAGTAAATACTCTGATTGCAAGTTTTTTATTTTTCTATGGAGTAAATTGTAACATCCCACATCGCCCAGGGGAGTGGATCCTGTAAGTCTTATATGTATATTCTCATCTCTACCTAGCACGAGGCCTTTTGAGAGTTCATTGGCTTCGGGTTCCGTAAGAACTTTGAAGTTAAGCGAGTTCGCACGGGAGCAATCCCAGGATGGGTGACCCACTGGGAAGTTCTCGTGTGAGTTCCCAAAAACAAAATCGTGAGGGCGTGGTGGGGGCCCAAAGCGGACAATATCGTGCTACGATGGAGTTGAGCTCGGGATGTGATGGGGGCCCGGGCTGGGATGTGACAAAATTGTAGAAATAGTCCTTCAACTTTAATTCAATTGAAACAATTGTTTCTCAACTAAAAATCCATTACCATTGGTCCATTAACTCATCAAAACATGTAGCTATGATCATTTTCGTCAAATCCGTTAGAATTCTGTCAAAATAAATTATGTTGAAAGGACCATTGCTAGAATTGGGTTAAAGTAAATGTATCATTGCTCTAATTGGGTTAAAGTTGAAGGACCATTTCTTCAGTTGTATTAAAGTTAAGGGGACCATTGTTACAATTTTTTTTATTTGAGTTTTCATATTTGTCACTTGATTCAGCCTCACGTGCATGACACGTGACTTATTTTAACGAATGTTCTCAAGGAGTTGACAAAAAGGACAATAGCTACACATTTTGATGAGTTGAGGAACCATTAGTAATAGATTTTTAGTTGATGGACTATTGCTCTAATTAGGTTAAAGTTGAGAGACTATTACTCTAATTTACTTTTTTGAGAAAAGTATATCACCACATCCACTTTATGGGAACAAGACAAAAGTCTAATTCATTTCATTCACCTAAAGTATTCATATATGAGAGAAGTGGATGTGGTGATGATTCCATGAACCACCAATCTTTTGTTTAAAAGTGGATGTGGTGATGATTCCATGAACCATCAATCTTTTTCTTTTTCTTTTCTAAACAAACGATATTATCTATACTAAGAGGAAATGGGTGGGCTAAGCCTCACAATAGGCTAGCAATAATGTGATTCAAATTTGTCTTTGGCAAGAACCAAATCTAAGACCTCTCACTTACAAATGAAGAGGAATATCATTAAATCATAATACTAAGTGGCATGAACCACCAATCTTACACCTCTAGTTTTACTTTTTCCATACTTTGTTTTTCTTTCTTTGGCACTACCTCCTGCAAGATCATGCACCAAGAAATATAGGAGCACTGCCCTAATAGTGGGGCCGAGAAAAGTTGCGGTACTAAGCCAATGGGGTTGAAACATTTTTCCAACTCTTGAGGGGTGGTGGTGGGCCGTGGGGGGGGTAACAAAATGCAAATTGCGTTGAAAACATGTAGCCCAAGTGAAGAAGAAAATTTTTAACGTGCGGCAAATACAATTTGGTACACGAATCACTTGTATATGACGTTTGGTATAATGGGTAGTGTTTCTACCACACTAACGAAGTGATAGGGGCATGATTTTGGGTTGTTTGGGCTTGAGTAGTGATTAATCTTAATTGTGATCACATGGATTTTGTATTCATTTGTGCGGATTTTGTTCGTTGCGCCGGTTGTTTATGTTGCCGTGTTAGACTTTGGTTTGTTTTTCGTCTTTATGAGAACTGATTTCATGTAATGTTGACATTTATTTGATGAAAGATATTTTTTTTGTTGGACAAAAATGGAGTGGCAATGATTTGATTTTAGTGGATGTAACTGCTCACTGGTCAGATGTGTGCATCTATGGTATTGTGTGGTAAAACTGTACTTACCTAAAAGTCAACTTAAGAGTCCAATAGATGATGAATTAATTTGTTTTATTTTTATTTTTTTATGGGTTTTTCTGGTTGTTGGATCTTCCAACAAAAGAGAGATGATGATAGCTCTGTTGCTTGAGAGGATTCCACTTATGGTGAATTATTATGAGTAGCACTTCATGGTAGGGTGTGGTGCATGTATAGCCCATTCACACATAGCTAGTTGGTGACGAGTACAAGGACCTTTGTGGAATTTTATTTTTAAGCGTTCAGTATTCAAGCGAGTACTTCACGTGTCATAAAAAAAACTAAAAAGATAGCTTTGGAAGTTTTCCATTTTTTGGGATCTCAAATGGGCGTGAAAACATATAAGAACTCTTGAATAGAAATGGAAAAGAGATGTAATCTAGTTTCTATGAAAATGGCAAGATCTTTGACACAAGAAGATGGAGTTGACTCATATCATTTTGACTTGGTTCTGATTTCTCTATGTTCTTATTTTTTTTTAAGAATACCAAGTTGGGCTCTTCTCCTACCTGTATAGAATAGAACATGCTGAGCCAAATCTTCTTTATGTAAAACCTACTTTATTTAGATCGGAAAAATCGTCCCTAAATTTTTTTTAATCGACCTCGTTTTCCACTGCATTGGGGATTTTTACAACGCACGGTCAAACACATTTGTCAAACGATGTCTTTTAGGAAACGATATCCTCGCACATTTCTTGCTCCTGTTATAGCACTTGCCAGTTTAGACATAACATTTACACGATAACAATATCATTCGGAATTAGGCTGCACGTTCAAAGGCGACCGGATTGGGGTCTGAACTCAGGTTTCCACCACCAGTTGGGAGATGATTTTTACCCAGAATGGACATGGAGATTGGGATTGGGACCAGTAAGCCACTCCAAAACGTGTGCAGCTTGAAGCTCTGCAAAACTAACAATGAGAAAGTCTTTATGGCGCAAAATTGTCTACTGCCCCTCGCTGATTTGAAATAGCGTTCTTTCTTTACGAATAACACATGAAATAATACATCAAAGAACACACCTAATGTACTATCATTCGACACAAAACATATACAGAATTGCCAGATAACGATCATCAAAATAGATACTCACAGTTCACGATGAAGATTTGGAAGAGTTACACCTCGCAAACTAGTTCATCAAATCTGCAACTGAGACATTTTAGACGGCCTTGACTTGCATGATAATACACCTTCAACCATCCATGCCAAGCAACCGAAGTAGTGATCAATGAACTCTTTCTTCTGAAAAGCAAAACTTCCACATAAGCCATCATAACAGATCCAGGCGCATACCACTGCGCTCATGTTTGAAATCTTATCACTCAGTCGTTGAAATTTTAACGCTCATGAGGCACCCACACAGCTCCACACACACACACTCACACACAAAACACAAGCCTCTTCCATGAAGGGGAATATTGTAAGAAGATGCCATTCCAATTTGTTAATGAAAATAACAGAACTTTACAGCAATCCCGCAACAGCAGGCATAACACACCACACAAATTCGTGCACATGAGCATAAGCTGCACAAACATTCACATACACAGGACCGCCAACTGTCATACTTGAGAATGTTTAAAATCTCGTACAACCTTGGATATAGGAAAACCAGTCTCAACCTCAATGCAGGCTTCTGTTGAATTACGTAACAAGAGAACACAAGTACTAACAGACAATGAACACCGCCTTTCTTCAATACTAAACTGAAAGCATATTAGCTACATTTATGATTCGGCAAACCAGGAAAAAAAATTGGAATAGTTTTCGCTCTTTTGTATGGTTGGGCATTTTCACCCTGATCCTAGTATGAATTTAAAGAAGGGGTTACACATGGTTCCATCAATTGTAGAGACCATGACAACACATTTATATATGCCTCCTAGCAAAACAAAACCTAAGAACCTTGCTTCTGGAGATGCAAGTCGTTAAGAGCAGATGCCATCAATTGCTCCCCAGTAACTGATCTACACTGTTTGACGAAATCATCTCTCGCCAGCTTTCCACCCTGCAACATTGAGAAATACCGAAAACATTTTATTCTTAGACTACGTTTTATTGTTCCTATCTTTCATAACCCACAGAGAGACAATATGACCCACAATTCTGAACCGGTGAAAAGAAGATTAACCTTCAACTCGCAAACCAGAGAGGACAGTTCCTGAACTTTAGAAGGAGGAAGGTAGCTCTGAATCTTCGAAATTAACATATCTACAGGGTATGCTCTTCGCACCGAACCTCCCAATTGAGCTGAAATCCACAAAACAAAACCAGTTATCATCAATGAAACAAAAAAACACAAAAAAGCAACCGTAACAAATAGAATCGAAAGAAACATACCTGGCACGTAATTCGATTTGTAGCTCACAACACACTCGGGAAGAACGTGTCTATTCATGTTGGTCGACCATATCACATACCACTTAGGATTCATAGGGTCATCTGCGCCATTATCGAATTCCACACTAGAAGGGTAGCATTGCTTAGAACCTGCCTCAATTTTTTCAACACTGCCTAGTATAACCCGGCACAAAATAGCATATTTTTCGCCATTATCATCCCGCTCCGACTGCCCAGAACTGCAGAATTCAGCCATTACAATATCAAATTATCAACAATTCAAAAGGAATCTTGGGCAATGGGCACCCTCGACTATACTGCGGCAGTAATATCTCCGAGTCAAAGCCGTATAAACGAGAAATGGAGATGGAGAATAAGGGCCATTTGGTCACATAATTCCAATTGGGTTTTTGGTATTGTTGAAATGAAACACAAATTTGAAATTACCTCAGGAAAGGCACCGATAAATGCGAAAGGTGAAGACCGACGCCATGCGACTGCGGCCCAGAAACCTTGCTGGGTGCGCCGAACCCATGTGTCAAAATGCCTCTCACATCGCTGC
Source organism: Pyrus communis (assembly GCF_041283825.1). Taxonomy (NCBI): domain Eukaryota; kingdom Viridiplantae; phylum Streptophyta; class Magnoliopsida; order Rosales; family Rosaceae; genus Pyrus; species Pyrus communis. The sequence continues at coordinate 2,748,468 of NC_142572.1, forward strand.
CCGAGACGCCGCACCAGGCGTATACAACATTGGCCGAGCCCCGAGCCGCCTTGGTGATCTCAATCTGCTTCTGAAACACCTCCAATCGAGCCTTCTCCAACGGTCCGTCACGAACGCACTGATGAACTGCCGTCACAGCAGCCGAGAGATCGACCTTCCTCATCCCCGCGAGAAACAAATTGCTGCACACTGTGTAAACCCTCTCAACTCCTCCCAGCAACCTAACATTCGGCCACTCCGAACTCCGTGGCCTTATCGACGATGTCACTTCGTCCTCATCCGCCGGCTCTTCCTCCGTCTGCCTCTTGCCCAAAACCCGACCCGATACATTGACCCGTCGGTTGATTTGGACCTTCGGACTATCCGACCCGTCCACCAAATCCTCGCTGACAAACGCCCTAGGGAAGAAGGGCCTGCCGTTCATGTCAATCCAAGCGATCGATCTCTGACTCCCAGCGCCCAAATCAATCTGTAACATTCGCACAAAGTCAAACAACACCGTTGACCCCTCCATTTCAACGCTGACCACCGCCTTGCGCTCCGCGAAACCTGCACGCAGAAATTCGACGATCGGGTTCGGCAAGTCGTTCCAGGACTCGTTCTGGAAAAACATGACCCGGGCTGGGGCGGCGCTCCGCTTGAAATTGGAGGGGTAGTGCATCCGATTGGATGTCCGATTGCAGAAGTTTTTAGAGCTCGCTGAGGAAGACGACGGCGAGAGGATCCGCTTCGGAACCCTAACGGTGACCGATTGGAGGATTTTCTTGGGGGTGGCGGCGGCGTAGGAAGCCATGGATTCTACTGCGTAGAGCTTTTCGAGCTAATGCGACGGCCTCACAGAACTCGAAGAACTCGTAGAATCAGGGGACTTCGCGTTGGCGTACGGTTTTTATAGCGGGCATTTTGGGTTGTATGAAATTACTAGAACGCCCCCTTGAAGGCGGTGCTTTTTGTTCGAATGGTTCGAGTTGACGAAAGGGTATGCGAGGTAATTTGCGCGTGGGTTTATGAGGCTGGCGATTCGGTTTACTTCGGCCCAAAGGAAATGAATTGAAGAGAGAGAAAAAGAGATGAGAGAGAGAGAGAGAGCGTTGGAATGGATTAATGATGTGGATCTGGTAATTTGAATGAGTTTTTATAGTGCACAAGGCTTGGAAATCCTATTGCGACAAGAAATCCCATTCTTACTAGGAAAATGAATAAAAAAACGGTTACATAAAAACGTGCATGGCACGTGACAAGGGAAATTATGAGGGAAAAATGGAAAAGTGAGAAAGTGAAAAGTTATAGGTTATGCAAGTGACATTCCACTACAATCGTAAAGAGAAGTGTTGTATTTTGCATCACAGTATGGGTTCGAATTCCGTTGATTTTCTAATCTAATATTTAATCTAACAAATTTTTCTCTTTAAATCCTAATTTACTACCTAATATTTCCCATAAACCAATTCAATATGTTGATTTATTTTTACACCCATTTGATTTTTACTAGGAGTTCAACGTGCTAGACTATGAGAAGAAAGTGGTGGATGGATTTTACGATGTACATGGACATTCCCCAGATTTAGCAATTCAAGGAAAAATGCCATCTTTCACAAATCTTGAAACAAACCTTGGGAGTTCTGGATTCAAAGTTTCATTAGTAAATTGAAAAGTTGATCCTGTCTTGGAAGAGTTGGTGCAAATTGCACAGTGTATTGCTTTAGACCGTCCTGTCACCAACGTTGGTGTTTTAGTTCAGAGGCTTGCTGAACTCATTAGCGAACGTATGGGTGGGCCTGTAAAGGATGCAAATGTCGTATTAGCGAGATGGATGGAAAGAAGCACAGAGTTGAGGACATCAATGCAAACTAGCGTGCTGCCTGTTGGATCCACAACGGTTGATAAACGAAGAATGATTGTAGGGTTAATTATAGTGTTTGAGTTTATTGATAAATTTGAGTTTTATTATTAATTTTATTTTATACTTAATAATAATTACGCAATAAGGTAAAATAGACAATTAACATTTAAAATTTAAATTGGGTGTAAAAAGAGGTTATATGGGTTTAAATAAAATTTCCCGCTGGAAAATGGGAGTCTCACAATAAGCTAGCAATAATGTGGTTCAAGTTCACATTTAGCGAGAATTGAACATAACAATTCTCACTTAGAAATGAGCCTAAACCTTATTTGTTACGTACTTTCAGGTTTTTTTTATTTTTTATTTTTTTAAGTAAAAACTAAAAAATAAAATCTCAATGTCAAATTTAAAAGCTCAAGAAAGTAATTTTCAATTTCTATTTTATAAAAATTAAAAACTTAAAATAGTTACCAAACAAGATTTCAGTTCTAAAAAACGTGAAAATGAAATAGCGATTCAACGTCCCTTAGTTATTTTTTTTTTTTTGACCTAGAAGTTAATTAAACTCGACTTTGCACATTTTTAAGTGGTTTCTCTTTATTGTGTGTTACCTTAGTCAGTTAGAATTGCTTGAAAAGACTAAGAATACAAAGTAAAGATATATTGTGCCGGCTAAGGTTTAGTGAAAATGGTATTATGGCCTAGACGCGTTTTCTATTCCATTATTTACTTAATTAAGGAAAGTAAATGTGCATAAGAATTCCTAATAGACTTATGATGGCGTATCCTATTAGGAACTTTTTGAACTTCTTTCCAAAAATGATTTTATTAAACCAACTCCAATGGTGGGCTAAAAGTTAAATTTCCTCATTTATTCACCCCCCCCCCAATCACCACCCAACCCATGCTAAAAACATTGGGCTAAAAGTCAAATGCCAAAGCTGGGCCAAATACCCCCCCATGCGAGTGGACTCGCTGGCAATTGGGCCAGTCTCGACTTGCCCACGCTCCAACGCGCCCCACGCGGTGGGCTTGCAAAGCCTCCCCGACAGGGGTAGGCCCTGCTGTCAGCCGTGTGTCGACCACCCAAAGAATCTCAACGGCTATAATTTTAATCCAAGGGCTGGGCTTTAAGGACTGTTGGTTGATCCAACGGTCCAAATTCAAATTTAATTTTTTTAAAATATGTTATTTTAAAATACATTGAATCCAATGGCTGAGATTGAATATAATCAAATTTAACGGTAAAAAAAAAAAAAAAGATCTAACCAAATTTAAATCCAACGGCTAAAATAATTAAAAAAATTATTTAACTCAAAATTCACCCAAAAACTCTATAAATACTTATGTATTTGTTCAAACATCCACACAAAATAACAACATAGTACACTTAAAATTATTACATAAATGCTTAGCCAACATCATCAACGTTCACCTTCTCGGCGCCATACATGCTCAACCAAATCTTTGCGAAGTGTGTCATGACATTGAGGAGTTTGAATTCTATTTAAACGTCTCATATTCTTACTCAAGGTAACCCTATCTTATCGGGTCTCATATGTGGTTGGAGCGAGATATTTAACATCTCTTGCAATAGCTCTCGCATGTCTTGGTTGGTCATCATCCATATTTTCATATGAATCTTCTTCAATCTCGATGTACTCATCTTCCACAATCATGTTGTGCAAAATTATGTACGTCATCATGATTGAATGGAGGTCTTCGGTCTGCCAAAATCGTGCAGGCCCTCTAACAATGGCCTATCGAGCTTGTAGGATCCCGAATGCTCTCTCCACATCCTTCCTGCATGACGCTTGCCTCTGCGAAAATAATTTCTTCTTTACACTATCGGGATGAGAAAAACTTTTGACAAAGGTAGACCAACTAGGATAAATATCATCAGTTAGGTAGTAACCTAGCTCATACCTATTACCATTTACCTTGTACCAAAATTCTGGTGCTCATCCATTAACAACATTATCGAACAGAGGAAAAGACCAAAGAACGTTGATATCGTTGTTTGATCCAGGAGCGCCGAAGAAAGCATGCCAAATTCATGTGTCGTAAGACACCACAGCCCCGAACACGATGGTTGGCTTGTTATGACGGCTCTTGAATTGGCCAGCCCAAGCAGGAGGACAATTCTTCCACTCCCAATGCATACAATCAAGACTTCATATCATGCCAATGAAGCCTCTTTTGTCTGCCTTGAGTAGAAGCCTCTTTAAGTCTTCACGATTTACCTTGCGGAGGTATGTAGCTCTACATATGCCTTGAATTGCCTTACAGAAGTGCTTCAGATTCTCAATAGCAGTACTTTTCGCAAGTCGACAATACTCACCAGTTAAGTCTACAGAGTACCCATTAGCTAGCATGCGAAAAGCAGATGTGAGCTTCTGATGAGGTGATAGACCTTGTCGGCCTGCGGCATCTAGCCTCCTTGCAAAGTAGTGGTCATGATTGACAATTGCGTTCAAGATGCTTTCAAAAAGCTCTCTCCTCATTGGAAACCGCCTTCGAAAATCATGAGAAAGAAATCTCAGACGTTCGATGAAATAATCTTTCATCATGGTGTGGGTTTGAACCCCATCGACTTCCTAATATAATATCTAATCTACCAAATTTATCATTTGCCAAAAAAAAAATGTTATGAGTTTATGAGCTGTAATTTATTTCTACACCCAACTTACTTTTTGCATCCATTTGATTTTTAACTAAATTATTAATATCTCTTTAAACCCTAATTTACTACCTAATATACCCCATAAACCCAATTCAATATATTGATTTATTTTTACACCCATTTGATTTTTAACTCTATCAAGAGTCGTTACTTTGCTTTTTAACTCATCTTGATTTGGATTGGATTCTCTTGTTCATACTAGGAGTTCAACGTGTTAGACCATAAGGAGAAAGTGATTGATCAATTTTATGATATACATGTACTTTCCCCATATTCTGCAATTCAAGGAAATATGCCATCTTTCGCAAATCTTGAAACAAACTTGGGAGTTTTGGATTCGAAATTTCATTAGTAAATCGAAAAGTTGATCTTGTCTTGGAAGAGTTGGTGCAAATTGCAGTGTATTGCTTTAGACTGTCCTGTCACCGATGTTGGTGTTTTAGTTCAGAGGCTTGCTGAACTCATTAGCGAACGTATGGGTGGGCCTGTAAAGGATACAAATGTCGTATTAGCGAGATGGATGGAAAGAAGCACAGAGTTGAGTACATCAATGCAAACTAGTGTGCTGCCTATTGGATCCATAACTGTTGATAAACAAAGAGTAATCGTAAGATTTAATTATAGTGTTTGAGTTTATTGATAAATTTGAGTTTTATTATTAATTTTATTTTGTACTTAATAGTAATTACGCAATAGAGTAAAATAGACAATTAACATTTAAAATTTAAGTTGGATGCAAAAAGATGTTACATGGGTTTAAATAAAATTTTGCGGTGAAAAATGGGAGCCTTACAATAGGCTAACAATAATGTGTTTCAAGTTTGCATTTAGCGAAAATCGAACATAACACCTCTCACTTAGAAATGAGTCTAAACCTTATTTGTTAAGTACTTTCAGGGTTGTTTTTTATTTATTTTTAATTTTTTAACTAAAAACTAAAAAATAAAATCTCAATGTCAAATTTAAAAGCTCAAGAAAGTAATTTTCAATTTCTATTTTATAAAAATTAAAAACTTAAAATAATTACCAAACAAAATTTCAATTCTAAAAAACATGAAAATGAAATAGTTATTCAACGTCCCTTAGTTATTTTTTTTGACCTAGAAGTTAATTAAACTCGACTTTGCACATTTTTAAGTGGTTTCTCTTTATTGTGTGTTACCTTAGTCAGTTAGAATTGCTTGGAAAGACTAAGAATACAAAGTAAAGATATATTGTGCCGGCTAAGGTTTAGTGAAAATGGTATTATGGCCTAGACGCGTTTTCTATTCCATTATTTACTTAATTAAGGAAAGTACATATGCATAAGAATTCCTAATAGACTTATGATGGCGTATCCTATTAGGAACTTTCTGACCTTCTTTCCAGAAATGATCTTATTAGGATTACGTACTCTATACATGTTATGTAATAGGATGAACTGCGAATTTAACCATTGAATTATTACCTGAATGAAAATTAGGTTTCTAAACTTTTTTTTTTTTTGAAAAATAAGTCATCGAATTATAAAAATTTGCCAACTACATCCCTAATATTATATTCGAAGCTAGAAGTTAATTATATTCGAAGCTATTATATTCAATATTCCATCAATTTAAGTCACATTACTTGCATGTGATACACATTGGAAGGTAGATTGGTAATTTTTTCGTAAGGAAATAATGTATGGAATTAACTTTGGAGGGTAAATTAAACATTAGATTTGCAACCTATATGAAATGTTAATGGGTTTATAAGTGAGAAAAAAAATGGTATTATGCTCTAATGTGTGTCAAGTGACTTAACTTGACGAAAAATTGGATAACATAACTTTGAATGTAATAGGAGGGTTGAAATGATCAATTTTTGGTGAATTTAGAAACTTATTTTACTGACAGAGATCTAATTTTTACTGAGGTGATAGTTCAGGGACTAAATTGGCACATCACCCTATATAATATGATCATTAGATATCGTAACTTGTCAAGTAGAAACCAATAAGTTGCCTTGCTACACATGCAGAGAGATTCAAAAATATTTCTATCGAATCTGTCAATTACTACTATTGTGGGTTTTAATCCTACGAGCATTTTACATTAACATGTGGTATCAAAGCATTTGTTCATATGATTAAAATCGCAAAGAACTCCCATGTTTTGAAATCGCCAACTTGCAAATAAGTTTACTGCAAAAAAAAAGGTTTGTTGCTCACAAAGTCTGAATTACGAGGCCCTAATATTGGAAGAATAAGCTGTCCTACAGTCGTCCTACCTTGTCCTACCTACACACTAGGACGGCTACCTTGTCCTACCTACACACTTGTATCATGTATATATATCCTTGTAATTTTGTAAAGAAATATAATGAGAAAAAGCATTTTCTTCCATATTTACCACATGGTATCAGAGCCGGAACCTTAACCGGCCTGACTCCATTGTTGTCCCTTCTCTTCTTCTGCACATTCGTTTCGATAATGGCAGAAGATAATCTTTTTGACTCAGAAGCTGAAAGCTTCACAGCTCCTCGCCCTAGTTTTCCAGAAGCTGAAGTCAACCCAAACCAACGTTCGTGTTCTGTGTTGTTAAATGAGTTTAACTATCTTCCATGGTCCAGATCAATATCTCTTGCCCTTGGAGGAAGATTTAAACTTGGATTCGTCAATGGAAGTATTGAAGCACCTGACGTCGCATCACCGGAGTATGAAGCATGGCTGTGCAAAGACCAGCTGGTCATGTCGTGGCTCCTCAACTCCATGGATCCTAAGCTGTCTGAAATTTTCAGTTTTTCAGAATCCTCTAGTGCTTTTTGGAAGGCAGTCAAGGACATGTATGGAAATCAAAACAATGCTGCTCGAGTGTTCCAGCTTAAGAGGAATCTTGCAAGTCTTCAACAAGGTGATAAATCCTTTGTTCATCATCTTGGTTGCATGAAAAACATGTGGAACGAACTAGAAATGTATCGACCACACACTATCGATGCTGCCGTACAGTTAAAAAGGTCCGAGGAAGACAAAATCTTTCATTTGCTTGCAAGTTTGGGTTCTGAATATGAAGATCTTAGAAGCCATATTCTAATGAATCTCGAACTTCCATCATTTGCAAGTGTTTGCACTACTATCCAGCGAGAAGAAGTACGCAGAAAAGTCATGAATGTTGACGTAAAACCTAGTGTGTCTGAGGCTAGAGCTTTTGTGACAAATCACAAGTCATTTGGAGATAAAGTATACAAGGGAAAAAGGCCAGATCTGAAGTGTATACATTGTAATAATGTTGGACATCTAATAGATCGATGCTGGATATTGCACCCTGAGTTGAAGCCAAGGTTTGAGAACAAGCCTTTAAGAGATCATAAGGGCTCACACGCCAGACCACATACAAACAAGTACCATGCTGTTGCTGCTACATCCATCGGTGGGTCGATGAACTTTACAGCCAATCCGGCTGACTTGTTGAATGAGTTCTCAACCTACCTTCAAACCAGAAAAGGAAGCACATGTGAAACGTCGACTGGGGAAAGTCAAACTGCTCTTCTTGGACAGTTTGCAGGGTTCTTAGCTGAATCTGGTCATGTACCTTAAGGAGACATTCCAGGTATCATGTGTGCTCTTTCAACTGCTCTAAATGTTAGTCACTCTCATGATTTTTGGATTATAGACTCAGGTGCCACAGATCACATGACAAATCAATATTCTAAGCTATACGATTTTGAAAGCCACACTAAACCATCACTAGTTTCTGAAGCAAATGGTAGAGGTGTGCTAGTTCTAGGTAGAGGGAAAGTTAAACTGATCTCAGAAACTGTTGAGTCCACAGCGTTATATGTTCCATCTTTTCCTTTTCAATTATTGTTCGTAGGAAGGATTACAAACTCTCTAAATTGTCGTGCAATTTTTTCCCCCCACAATGTTGTTTTTCAGGATCTAGCCACCAAGAAGCTGATTGGTGAAGGTCATTACCTAAATGGGCTGTACTATTTTTCAGAGGACCTCAATGTTCCAAAGGGGTTCCAAGTCAGCTCAAACCTAGAACATCGGTTGTGGCATCAACGCCTAGCACATCCCTCAGAATCTGTGTTGTCTACATTGTTCCCTAGTTTATGCAAATCCTCCCTTGTATGTGAAATTTGTCATTTGTCAAAATCTACTAGACTCCCATTCAATTCTTCTATGTCTAGGACTAGCAAGTTGTTTGAGATGGTGCACTCCGATGTTTGAGGACCTGCACCTCTAGAGTCTTTTGATGGTTATAGGTACTACGTTATCTTTGTTGATGATTTCTCAAGAGCCACTTGGTTGTACCTCCTAAAATTCAAAAGTGAAGTTATGGATGCTTTCAAGGACTTTCATAATCTTGTCATGAACCATTTTTCGTCCTAAATCCACATACTAAGGTCTGATAATGGCACTGAATATACATCCAAAAATATGACTAACTATTTGAGCACCCATGGAATTATACATCAAACAAGTTGTGTAGGTACCTCCTCAGCAAAATGGAATTGCCGAAAGGAAGAATCGGGACCTACTTGAAAAAACCAGGGCACTAATGTTGCAAATGAATGTGCATAAGAGGTTTTGGTCTCAAGGAGTTCTTGCAGCCACCTATCTTATCAACAGACTGCCTAGTCGTGTTCTGGATACAAAATCACCATCTGAGGTTATGCAAAACAAAAAAGGTAATCTTTCCCATCTGAGAATCTTTGGATGTACCTGTTATGTTCATATTCAATCCCATCACCGAGACAAGCTTGATCCCAAAGCTGTCAAGTGTGTTTTCATGGGATACTCATCCACCCAAAAAGGGTACAAATGCTACAATCCGTGCTCCAGGAAGATGTTTGTCTCAAGAGATGTACGGTTTGATGAAAACCAACCATATTTCAACAAATCATCAGATCAAAATCGTCAGGGGGAGCATTTCCTAGATCTCTTCCCATTGCCAAATCCAGTCGAACCAAGTGACTGTGTCCATTCACTACCTCACAACCGGGACTCTCATGCAACTCTTAATGACAACCTGCTTATTGGAGACGACACTGAAGCCTCAGAAGCACAAGTAGTTCCCCATGACCATAACACAACATCTACACAAGAGAGTGAAGCTGAACCTATTGTGATCCCAGCTCAACCTCGCAGGAATCCGACTTGAGATCGACATCCACCATCAAGGCTGCAAGACTATGAAACTTACCATGCCAAGTACCCTATTCACAAGTTTGTAAATTACTCCAAAGTTTCTCACTCTCATGCAGTCTTCCTCGGTAAACTGTCTTATGAAAGTGAACCAAGGAACTTTCAAGAAGCCAATCGTCAAGTTGTGTGGAGGCTAGCCATAGAAGAAGAACTCAAAGCCTTGAATGAAAATAAAACCTGGAGTGTAATTCAACTTCCCAAAGGCAAGAAGGTTGTAGGCAGTCGATGGGTCTATAAAATCAAGTTTAATTCTGATGGCTCAATTGAACGACACAAGGCAAGATTGGTGGCTCGCGGTTTTACTCAAACTTTTGGAGTGGACTATAAGGAGACATTTGCTCCGTGGCTAAGATGAGCACAATAAGGGTTTTGTTATCTGTTGCAGTGAAGCATGAATGGCCATTGTACCAAATGGATGTAAAAAATGCTTTTTTACATGGAGACCTCGAAGAGGAAGTCTACATGCAACTACCCCCGGGTCATCCACAAGCACAGAATTCAGGTATGGCTTGCAAGCTTCATAAGTCAATCTATGGCTTGAAACAATCTCCTCGTGCCTGGTATGCCAAACTGAGCTCGGTACTTGAAAATTTTGGGTTCAAGAGAAGTCATGCTGATTCCTCCCTGTTTGTTCGAATAGGATCAGTTGGCAAATTAGTTGTACTAATCTATGTTGATGATATCATCATCACAGGTGATAACATTGATGAGATTCACACTCTTAAACATTCTCTTCATCAACAATTTGCCATTAAAGACTTAGGAGTTTTAAAATACTTCATTGGGATTGAACTGGCCACTTCACCCAAGGGACTTTTTTTGAGTCAAAGGAAATATATGATTGACTTACTTCAAGAAGTGAAGATGATGGATTGCAAACCAACTCGTACTCCTCTTGATAGCAAATTGAAGTTGGACTTGACAGGAGAACCTCTCAGTGATATCAGTTACTACCAACGATTGGTGGGTAAGCTTATATATCTCACCATCACCAGACCGGATATAACTTACGCCGTCAGTCTTGTAAGCCAATTCATGCATGCACCCACTGAAGCTCATTTAAATATTGTTAAAAGAATTCTCAGATACCTCAAAGGCTCCATTGGTCGGGGAATCGTCATGAAAAACAATGGTCATACTCAAATCATTGCCTACACCGATGCTGACTGGGCAGGGAATGCTATTGATAGAAAATCCACTACTGGCTACTGCACGTTGGTTAGAGGAAACCTCGTGACATGGAAGAGCAAAAAACAAAATGTAATTGCTCGCTCAAGTGCCGAAGCTGAGTATAGAGCCATGGCTTCCACTGCATGTGAACTCATTTGGCTCAAGGGTCTTCTCTCGGACTTGGGGTTCTCAATCAACACACCTATGTCTCTTTTCTGTGACAATCAAGCAGCTATGCATATTGCCTCCAATCCGGTGTTCCATGAACGCACCAAACACATTGAAGTTGACTGTCACTACGTTCGGGAACAAGTCCAGTCCAAGGTAATTCAAACCACATTCACTCGAAGCCAAGATCAACTTGCTGATATTTTCATGAAGTCTCTTGCTTCTCCTCAGTTTCAAAGTTTGCTATCCAAGCTTGGATCAATTAACCTCCTTGATCCAGCTTGAGGGGGAGTATTGGAAGAATAAGCCGTCCTACAGCCGTCAAGTCGTCCTACAGCCGTCAAGCCGTCCTACAGCCGTCCTACCTTGTCCTACCTACACACTAGGACGGCTACCTTGTCCCTTACAGCCGTCCTACCTTGTCCTACCTACACACTAGGACGGCTACCTTGTCCTACCTACACACTTGTATCATGTATATATATCCTTGTAATCTTGTAGAGAAATATAATGAGAAAAAGTATTCTCTTCCATATTTACCACACCTAATTTACTTGCATTGCCTTCCATTGCTCAAATTTTTTATTATTTTCAATTGAAAAAGGATAGACGGCCAATGTAGAACTGGTTTCACATAAAGCGAAATGTGCGATGGTTCACGTGAGGTGTCGAGTTGTAGAATGTACAAAATTATATATCCAAAAATTCCAACAATAATACAATATATCGCTCGCAATTTGAGGCCAATTCCTCTTATAATATTAACGAATTCTACTACTAATTTCACCGAGGCCTCTTACGATAAACCTCGTAATTTGATTTGAGTGCCATGCCTCTCTAAACCTGATGTTCCATCACTTTTATTATTGAGCGTTTATTTTTTTTCAAATTTTAAATCCGAGAAGTGTTATTTTTGTAATAGAAAACATAAACTATGGGCCAAAGCCTTTTCACTAACATTGGGTTTTCAGTGCAACAGTACGCAGCCTTCTGGGCCGGGTCATCCTTAACCAGACCGGAGAGACCAATCCGGTTCACTATATTAGGGATTTCATGCTTTTGGCTTTCCAAAACCAAAGCACTCGTTCATCGGAAGAAGGAAACCAACGTCCAGGAGTTGAACGAGTTCTGTCTTCCGACCAAACGGAAACCTCTGCTTCTTCCGAATCCACCACAACCGGTGAGTCTTTGACTTTACCGATCAGTTTCTCATGTTCTCATGTTCTCTTGTCTCTTATTTCTTTTTCCAAAGACAAATTTAATGTGTTTTTGCAATTTGGGGGCTGAACTCTAGTGTTTTGCAATTTGGGGCAGGTGAGGGAACTTTCATCGAACCTACATTTTCCTAGCTGCCAAACAAAATATTAGGGGTTTTGTTATGTCTGCTGGTTTTGTATTATTTGTTGGTAAAAGTGTTTGCAATTGGGATAAGGATTTGTTTATTATATTTTATTTGAGCGATATTCGAATCTAATCTAAACTACGAGGAGGAGGATTCGAAGTGCGAAAAGTTACTGTAGCGTTTACTGTGGTTTTAGAGCTCTACTGACTATTTTCGGAGGCTCCGAATGTTAGATTCTTCTTATGTTTTATTGTTTTTGTGGTTGTATGCAAATTGCAGTGCTTTTGGTCTGCCACAATTTTGGGTAGAAATGTCGGCTCCATTGACGCCTTCGAAGAGACCACATGAGGAGAGCGTTACGGAGACTAATGGGAAAGGGAAGTTGCAGAAGTCTGAAAATCTAGATTCTAGGCTCTCCGCTGGCAATGTTGCTTTCCGGGTGCTGTGCCCTGCGTCCAAAGTTGATAATGTCACTGGTGAAGGTGGCTCTGTCATATCACAGATTTTTCAAGAAACTCTTGTAAAGGTCAAAGTCGAGGAACCTGTTCCAGGATGTGATGAAATAGTTATGATCGTGGGTTCTGATAGAGAGAATGATGTTGGTAGCGAGCATAGAAAGGAGGACGGCGTTGAAGAGGCAAATGTGGATGAAAAGCAAGATGACGCTGAGGAGCCAAGGGAGAAGGATGAAACTCAGGAATCTGTTCCTATCGAAGATTCAAAATCTGATACTGAAGATTCAGTAACCCCATCTTTGCAGAAAGCTTTGCAACTTGTTTTTGAGAGAATAGTTGAAGGGGAAACAGAAACCGATGGAGGGGATGAAGAAAGTAATAAGTCTTTGACATTTGTTTGTAGGTTACTAGTCCTATCATCTCAAGTGGGATGCCTCTTGGGAAAGGGTGGTAGTGTTATCAAACAAATGTCATCTGAAAGTGGGGCACAAATCCGGATCCTTCCCAGGGATAAACTTCCGTTATGTGCTTCGGATTCGGATGAACTAGTGCAGGTAACTTTGAATATCAATATATATTATGTAATGCTATCAACCATTGCTGCGGAAATACCTACTTTAACGTTTTCCATTACTCAATTTTAATATAATCAGCAGGGTTGTCAAATGCTCATGCAATGGAATAGTGCCGATGTAATATTCACGCATCGGGTGTAATATTTAAGCATTGGAAATTTGCACATTACAGTTGACTTTTGTGTACGTTAATATGTTGACAATTCTGATGCCTAAAGATCTATTTGGACATCATATTTTGATAATTTTGCTGCAGATTACGGGGAACATTGATGCAGCTAGGAAAGCCATTGAATCTGTTTCCCAGCAGCTTTTGGAGAATCTGCCTCGCGATAGTGATGATTCCCTTCCCACCACCGGGCCATCATCTAATTCAATCGGTCAACCTCTTCCAAGACCAGAAATATATCCACCGCCTAACCATTCTCAAGGAGCTCCTGATATTGATCAGCCTGGAGATTTTGCTGATTCCCATTCTGCTGCTCATCGATTAAACCCTAAATTACATGGAAGTGGCATCCCTCGTAGGATGAAGCCTTCTCAGGAAGTCCTAACTTTCCGCTTATTGTGCCCTGAAGAGAGAGTAGGCGGTGTAATTGGGAAGGGAGGAACCATAATAAAGACACTTAAGCAAGAGACAGGCTGTGAAATCAAGGTTATGGAAGGCGTGCCTGACTCAGACGATCGTCTTATTGTTATATCTGGTCCTGCGGTATGGTTTTGGATTTTTATTTTTATTGGACTCGTGTTGTTTGCACACACATAAGACAAAAAGAGACACATTGACAAATAGAGACACGTACATGCATGCACATGAACACAAACTAAACTGTTTGACAAACGATTTACTATTGCAGCACCCAGATGATAGGATATCACCTGTCCAAGATGCTGTTATTCTTGTGCAAAGTAGGATATTCAGGGCTATACCTAATAGCAAGGAACAATCCATGATGGCGAGGCTTCTTGTTTTCTCTAATCAAATTGGTTGTCTCCTTGGAAAGGGTGGTGCTATCATTGCAGAGATGAGAAAGTTGTCTAGGGCACATATCCGCATAATGGGGAAGGATCAAATTCCAAAATGCGCTTCAGTTGATGAAGAAGTTGTTCAGGTATATTTCTTTAGTGCATGTGTGGTTCTTTCAGCCTGACAAGGTTGGCCATATCTCTATCTGGGGTATCATTATATGTGAAGTTGCTGCTATTGCTTCTCAGTTTAGTTGCTGTAACCCTTTATGTGGATATGTGCATGTTGCTATTAATAGTCCAGGAATTCTGACTTTTTTTGCACGCAAATGTTACTTGTTTTGTCATATTAAACAAACTTGCCTTTTTTCTACTCAGTTGTGGTTGTTGCTAAACTGTTCCTCTTATTACAGATACATGGAGAATTTGAAGCCGTTAAAGATGCTCTTCTGCAGATCACCACTAGGTTGCGGCTTCACTTTTTTGGTGATGCATTTCCTACTATAAATTATCATCAAAATCCTGCGTTTCTGGATCAACCACCATTTCAATCATATCTGAGGAGGGACTTCTCACCTCCAAGAATGCATTCGAATTTAGGCCCATCGTTTCACAAGTTCGATGCTGTTGGTGGCCTGCCCCCTCATGGTAGTTTTCATCCTCACGATGATCGTGCTCCTTTTATGCACAATATTCATAGGTTAGGTGCCCCCCCACATTTATCCGAGAGAAGACCTTGGGGTCCTCAGGTATTTAGTTGGTTTAGACACTTATTTATAGTTTTGCTTTACATGGTTTCTGTAATTCTCTACTTAAATCTTTTCCGACTTTTGTTGGTTTTTTCCTCTGTTGTTTCAAACTTTTGCATCATATGCTCGTTTCATCTTGAGATAACTTCATGAATTATGTATGGCGTTGATCTGCATTGTATGGTAGTTTGAAATGGGCAAGTCTAATAGTACGTAAGTTGCTGATTACGTTTGTATCCCAAACCTATCCACAGGGACTTCATGAAGGTGGTGGTCCACTAGGCTTGCCAAACTTTCCAGGCGCTCCTCAAAGAAGAATCCCAGGGTTTGGAGGAACCCAATCAGCTATAGTTACTAACACCACAGTTGAAGTTGTTGTGCCTGGTTCCCTTGTTCCTGTTATCAATGGAGAAGATGGTGAATGTTTGAAACAAATACGTCAGGTACATTCTTGATCCAACCAACATTGCCATATTATTAAATCAAGGGCTGTGAGGATACTTGGAAATGGAATGAAGAAACATGGGTTTGCTTACCACTTTAGGTATAAAATTAAATTAATGGTTACGAATCCTGTAAGTATTTGGTGGTGTAGTTCTGCTCAGTAAACTACTCCCAGCTGATTGAGATTTTCTCATAATCGCACTTCCGCATTACTCCTAATTCCACAGAAATAGGTCACCAGTTATTTCTATTGCCGTTGCATAATGTTAATTAAAGAATGTTATGTTCATAGTCTACCTCTGTATTGAATCGGCATAAAAAAATAATTGTCAGGATACAATTGTTGAACTAAAAGTTAAAACCAATGAAGTGGCATAGATACATAGACAAATGGAGAAAGCAGGTTGGTGACACTAAGAAAGAAAGAGGGGGCGCGAGAGTGAACAGGAGGGGAAGCTAGGGTTTCAATATTGTCCAATTTTTTGCATAGTCAAGGGTTACTAAGTGTATCTCGCTGTGCCTGGTGCTTTCTGATATGCAACAGTCCATGTCTTGCCTTTGACTTGGAAATAAATTAAGCAGTTCGCAATATGCCAATAATTGTTTTTATTATTTGTACTAAACCTCAAATTTGATTGGCCTGTCTTACTGTTTGCTTGGTTTGCATTGCGTGAAAAAGTTCAACTCAATTTTGTTGGAACTTCAAAGTGTATTTATAGATACATATATTTTGATTATCTATGATTTTGGTTAGAACATGCTTTGTTGAATGGCATTTACACTTCTAACATGACCAACACTGTTCCAGATTTCTGATGCAAAAGTTACCATTACTGAGCCCAAGCCTGGAGCAGTTGAAACTGTGATTATAATATCCGGAACACCGGAACAAACGCATGCTGCGCAGAGCCTTATTCAGGCCTTTGTAATGAGTGAGACTGAATCTTCGTGATTTAGGGTAATACTGTTTTTTCTTTCTTCTAATTTGGTCATCATATTAGGCATATTATTAGATATATAGAATTTGGTATCATATACTAATACACTGTGGCACAATAGTAGCAAAGTATGCTTTGTTGGTTAGGTCTCTCTTGCTCTCGCTAAGTTGCTTGAAAGAACATTCCATATGGTTGGTAACGTGTGCTATTTGAAAACAGTACCTCAGCTGAAGATGAAGATTGAGATCAATGTTGCAGTTCTGAGAAGATTTATCTGAATCTAACAAGGAAAATTCATCGGTCCATACATGAAGAGCTTGAGTTCCTCCTCTTCAAGTTATGTGAGGGATCCCTTTTGGCGCCCATGAAAGTTTAAGAAAAGACCGGATTGGATAATGAGGTTGTAGTAAGTTCCGAAGAAGTTCTAATATCACATTCTAACCTGGCTTGTGTATCTGAGCATGTGTTAAACTTCGATATAAAATGTTGGATAACCTCACCATGTCAATTTTAGGTAAATCCAGTTTGTTCTCTTTTTTCTTCCCCGAAAAGAAATAAAACATGTTCAACTATCCTTTTTCAGTAGGACTCCGATGGATGACTTTAATGTTAGTAGTAGAATAGTAAACAATCCAGATCCTAGTCAGGTGCTTAGATGAGTTCAGATATTTACTTTGTGTTTGGCAAACATTTGGTTACCTTGGTTTGAATTAAATGTCTCGATTAGGACAGTTTTTAGTTAAGGTTCAGGTTTGTATGCTGTCTTTGATACTCGGTTTCTTTTTCTCCCTAACTGTTGATTGCAACATGCAACATAGAATCTATAACCTGCATTGTGCTACGTTGATTACATGTTCTAACCTTGGATCCGTGTTGACAATTATGGTGAACAGCGTTTCTTAATGATTTTCTTTTATTTTGTGCTTAACTGTTCTTGATTAAATATTTGTCGGATTTGTTTGACTGGTAAGGTAAACATGTTTTATGTTATGATCAGTATAAACGAGTACATAGTGTTTAAAGTTTGAACTAAAAGGTGTTACTGGTTCGACGTCGTTGCCATTGATAGAGAAACTAGCTCAATTTTGTTTACCTGTTGTGAAAATTTAGCCGTATCCAAACCCTTGGTTTTAGCGGTGAGACCTGTGAGGATAAGTGGGACAAAGGATTAGGATTAGGATTAGGATAGGTCAAGGGTTCGCTAATCCACATTCCTTTATTTTCTTTTCCAACTCTGGCATATTAGCATAATCAAGGATTAATTACGTTTACTTTTCTTTTGAGAAATACTTTGCAACCTTGACCAGTTTGGTAGCTTCAAACTTTAGGAGATATTTAAAATTACAGACTTCATGAGTTTAGGGTTTTGCTGGAAACAAAGTAATCACACACTAACAGGACTAGTACTATTGCTCGGTGTGGAAGGGCTTGTATTTCTTGACATCCGTTGCCAGACCTTGAATCGATGCAGCAGCTGCAATGAGCGAAATTACGAGGCACACCCAGCTCAGAATCTTCATCCAAGTCCAGGTGAAAGTGAACTTGGCCATTTTTGTCCTTGCAATGTACATCTCTATCGGGAAGTAGACTGTCAGCGGCCAGAAGGAGGCTGCTCCGAGCAATCCCAGGAAGTCGTTGAAGAACGGGAACAGCATGGCTAGGATTGCCGTCATCACCACGTATGCAGTCCTCCACACCAATCTGAAGGAGTTGACACAGAATTGACCACAGAACGGAATGTTAATGGGGTACTCGCCGTTTATGAACTCGCTTTCCGGCCACCGTTGAGCGCAGCTGCTTTCAACAAACCCGAATATGGGCTGGGCGAAGACCTGAACAGTAAGAGTATTGTTATTTATACCATCTCAACTGGCGGTCGTATTGCATAGGTAGAATGTTCCACCTCTACTAGAATGATGGTAAGCAACATGGTTATGCTTAACAAGCGCTTAATTACCTGGTAAGCACCGATTAGGTGGATGGCGATGCAAATGTTGGCGACATCGACTAGCCAAAAGGGTTCGTAGAATCCGAAACCGGTGAGAAAATTTCCCGGTGCATCATTCCCAAACGCTGCATAACCAACGCATCCGCATAGAACATAGAACACTGTGGTGGTTGTGATGCCAATGCTAGTTGCCCTCTTCATGGCTTTGTTTTCTGCCGGGGGTGATTTCAGTGTGTCCTGCAATTAGGCCAAATCCATGAGACACAGCCATAATCGTTAGGATTATTCTTAGAAGCAAGGATTCTACAACCTGTAATTTCTCACTTTCAATAGTATGTAGTAATAGGGTGATGATTTCCGCACACCTTTTTTTAATTTTCAAACATTTTATTTTTTGCTATTAGATTGAATAAATTAAAGAAAGTAACGGACAAAATTAAACAGATATGTTTGAGAAGCTTTTTTAAAAAAAGTGTTTATCAGTCTTCTTATAATAATAAAGTACACATCAACTTTTCTGCAAGGTCACGGAAAAATGACTTATCTAGCAAATAACTTTGATCACCTACCCCTTGTTTTAGACTGTTTTGGTGAGAAATTACTTTCGTTAGAAGTGCTTTTTGTTTTTTTTATAAAAGTATGTCACCAATGTCGTTAAAAATTAATAATTTATTAAGCTATTCTGTCAAACGTAGTAAAAAACATAGTTTTTTACTTTATTATGACAAAGCACATTTAGTCAATTCAAAAACAACTTTAAACAAACCCTAATTAATTATAAATATGGCTACAAAAAATACTAATTTATTTCCATCACAATAGTATATAGACATATAAAGAGTGGTCCAAAAAATCAAAGATTAAACCTGCATAAAACTCGCACCATAGAATAATATATATTATAATAACCGAACCCCATATTTCTTTTCTGGTATTATAATATAATTCATGTCTAAAGTTTAAGGTGCCGATTCCCGGCTGATAAAGGAACAACTTTAGGGAGATATGACGTCATAATTCATAATTCATAGGAGGGGAGGAGAAAGACGTGACACAAATGACAATGACATTTACTATAGTCTACAACAAGAAAAAAAGGGATGGAGGACAAGAAAAGTAGAAAGAATTTAAATTTTTTTTTTTTTTAATGGTCCAAGTTATTCGGTGGAACACCTTTGATGATGGTCCTCTTGGAATCTTTTATAAAGCGGGCTGTACGGCTAAAACAGTTAAACAATAACCTATGTGACACCACCTTACCGACATGGATAATTATATATTCTCTAATAACTTAATTACACATCCCTCTTCACTTCTAAATAATAGATTTTAGATTCGATTCTCGTCAAAGATAAATTTAAACAACATTATTATGGTTTACCATTGTGAGGCTTAACCCACTACTTCACCCCTTAGTGTAAATAATATAGCTTAATCAAAAAAAAGAAAAACTTAATTAAAAAACATGTTTTTAGAAGATATGTGATTTTTGCTTCTAATTTTTTTTTAAACAATATTATCTTTATTAAGGAGTGAGGGAGTATTCTAGGTCTCACAATAAGTTACCTATAATAATTTGATTTAAATTCATATTTAATGAGAATTGAACCTAAAACCTTTAACTTATGAATGAAGATGATATCACTAGACAGTAATACTAAATGGTTACTTTCTAATTATTTATAATTTGTAAACTGAATAATTTAAAGTAGGGTTAAAAGACATACAAAAACAAGCGTAAAGAAGGAGATCGCATAGATCTTTTTTCTTTAATCGTATGTGACAGTCTCTATGTAAAGATTAGAAGAATTTAAAATCTTTTAACTTTTCATTTTCTTACAAAATCATATTCTATACTATCTTAATTTACAAACAAGGAAACCAAGCATAAAGGTCTAAACAAATTTTTTATTTTTTATTTTTTTTGTCGAAGATGATACTTTAATGTCACATCTTGGTCTGAGCCCCTCACATTTCGGGCTCGACTCCACCGTAGCACGATATTGTCCACTTTGGATCCCGACCATGCCTTCACGGTTTTGTTTCTGGGAACTCACATGAGAACTTCCCAGTGGGTCATCCATCCTGGGATTGCTCTCGCACGAACTCGCTTAACTTCAGAGTTCTTATAGAACCCAAAGCCTTCCAAAAAACCTACATATAAGGCTTACAGGATCCACTCTCTTGAACGATGTGGGATGTTACATTTAAAGTATTCTAATTTATGAAAAGAAGATTCTGACTTACGGCATTTTCGAACCATTTAACTTTATGGTTAATTACAGTGTAAATTAAGCTTCCAAAACATATTCCATTTTGGTGATGTGAAAACAAAATTAAATTTTATGTCACTTTTATTAATTGTCTTTTTGTTAGAATGGATAGGTTATTCCAAAACAAGTTTCTCACTTTGGGTCCTTATCACTTTAGGTTATCGGACCACATGTATCTACGATTTTTTCTGACTAACTTCGGATAAAATTTAACCTAGTTTGCAACTTGCTTAATCATTGAGTAAATTATCAAGAGAGATCCATGCACAAAGAGAAAGCTAGACAGTTCATGCTTTAAAGGGTTTTTTGTATCTACTAAAAGAAAACTGATAGACTAAACTAACATATTTATTGACACAGATTTTAACATACGTGGAGCGTATCAATGTAAATGAGATATACTTGTATTAGAGAATATGTTAACAAGCATAACAATTTTCGGTGTCCAATTTTTCAATTTTTAAAACCGTTAGGAAGTTAAAATGCTTGAACTATAAAGACTGATCATAGATTGAGTCGAGATACGAGTTGAAATAAGGTTGAAATGAGCATATTTAATTTTCGACCTACACCTCGACTCATATATCGACCCTATCTTAAACCTTTTATAGGTCTATATAAATATGGAAATCCAGCACAGTTGTATCACCCCGACAGTTAATCAGGCACACATGTCAAGTTGCACGTATATGAATACGGTGCCAAAATATTTTGTTTCGATATTTGTGGCAAAGGCAAAACAAGCCATGTTGCATGCATGTGAGATATGGATCTGGAACCTCTTCCTTCTCATTTTTACTCTCCTCCAGTGTTCTCCTATTCGAACACTCACGATTAAGTCACGTTAACATCTTGTGTTCTTCTTGAAAGAGAGAGAGAAAAAGAAGAAAGAGAGAGAGGAGGAGACTAGAGGGAAGGAGAATGAAAGGGGAGAAAATCCTACTCCGTGAGACATATACCTAAATCATTGATATATGACAAACAAACACGCCCTAGCAAGCCGCGTGTTCACGCATATTGTTATGTTCATTTGCGCACCAAGGTAAAACAATTAGCTTAGTGGCTAATAGAGATTATGTTTCAACGACGCCGTAACATGCGAATTAATAATTTTATAGATAAATGTGACAATTATACTTGAAAAGTTTACTATCGCCTCAAAGAAATACCTAGTGATGCATATTTGAAGCAGTAAACACGTCATCACCTAAGACCGTTAACACGTGTATGTAGTGAAAATTTTGTCCGTCTAGTATTACTGATTGCATTTCTTACAAAATCAAGACTAATCACATTTCTAATAACACTTTTTGTAAAACAAGTGGATCTTACTTCTAGTAGACACAATATATATGGTAGGGTTTAGAGATTAGATGGAGATATATAGATAATTAGTGACTTGCCTGTATTTCCACAAGAACGGTAGAGTAAGCATAAGCAAAGGCAATGTCTCCAATGGCTTGGAATGTCTTCCAAACTTTCTCAGAGGCCGACACATCTATCCCAACTGTTCCTCCGGTTAAGGATGTCCTTGCATGAGGTCCACCTAATTCATTTTCCATACAACAATTATATACACATATGATATATCATCTGTATATATTTGAATCTATTAGGGTTTAGGTTTAAATATTTACTTATAACTTTTGCTAGGGAGAGGCCAAGTCCTATTGAGGAATAGGCAAAGGACATGATGGCTGCAACTATTGAGAGCCACCAGAGCTTGTGAAAGTTTTGTATTTGGCTGAGAAAGAGTTGGATGCAAGCAAAGATTATCATAAAAGGGTTATTTGATGTGTGACACTTCACATGATGGCCATGCTTGTGAAAACAATTCGACCTCTTCACCGCCCTGCATTATTACAAAACCTCAAAGTTAATTTCACTTCAATAAAAAAGGATTTTTTTTTTATTTTTTTTTTGTAACTCAAAATAGTCCATGAGATTGCATAACTACTCACTTTGCTCTCTAACAATGAAAATCGATAGAAGTGGTTTCTGAGTTTGTCTAGCGTAAATCACTTTGGTCATTCTGTGAAAATTTGGTCAATATCCTCGTCAAATTGTCATGTGAACGATTACGTGACCACCTTTTAAACGAGTTTATTGACAGCTTTTTCACAGAATGACCAAAATGATTTACAGTGAACAAAATCAGGGATCACTTCTATCGATTTTCTTTGTCAGAGACAAAAGTAAGAAATTATGTTAATCTCAAAAGACTATTTTGGCTAAAAAGCCAAAAAAAGAAAAAAAAAAGTTTCAACAAAAATTCCGTTTTAATGTAGAATAAATTAACGAGATAGGTACAGAACCATTGTAAGTATCAATATTGATTGTATATGACCTCTTAGGCTTTTTATAGTAGTTTGAGAGAGTGTAATACCTATATATTTAAGAATATACTTATAATATTACTGCTACATTAGTTTGAGTTCAATAACTATAAGAGACATACTTTAGAAATTTAATATATTGAAGTTTGAATTCAAACTCAAGTTTGATTTATATATGAGATTAATATATTAGTATCATGCTCTTTTTTCGGGCATAATATAGAAGGCCTTATATATCTCACCCTCTTTTTCTCTAGAGTACAAAAGCTTTATACAGTTAATATATGGTCCCTATTTTTGCTGTTGTGGACCTAGATTCCTGCTAAAAAGGGGTATATACACTTACTGTATTCCAACAATATTAATTATTTAATACCAACTTAATCACATAAAGTTTTCATTCTCCCTATTATTTATTCACAAAATCGTGTTTAGTTACGATTATGTATATAGTCCAAATATATGTAGACTGCTGTACCATTCAATACTAACTATTAAATAGAGATATATACAGATAAATAATCTCATGAACAATTATGAAGCACGAGTTTATTGTGTTTAATACATATATACGTACATATATATATATATATATATATATATATTGATATTGACAAGGAATCTGATGAGTTGATTATAATATGTTAGTGAGATGAGCGGCTGCGGCTACTTACACCATGCTGATGGATGCAGTGATTGTGTAACCGATGGTAACACCGACCAGATTTGAATACTGAGCCAATCCACACAGCTGCACTTTTCTGCCTCCTGCTCAAACAAAACCCAGCAAAACTCCCCAGTTAATTACGTGACCATTGATTAATAAAATACAAAATAATAATATGTATATATTACCTAGATTGGCTCGTACGACGTCCATGTAGGTGTAGTTTCTTTTGCCGCTGACAGGGTCGGGAGACCTGTAACAGTCGGCGAGCAGAGAGGCGGTGAAGTAGGTGATGAAAGAGAAGGCCATGAGAACAGCAGGCCCTGCAACCCATCCTAACTGAGCTATTGCCCATGCCAGAGACAACACCCCTGACCCTATCACAGCCGTTATGATATGTGCACTAGCAGTCATCCATGTCCCTTCAAAAAGACAAAAGATATCATATATAAGTATATATATTTCATACGAAACAGTTGAACAGATTCTGAGTTCAAATATCTTGGACGACAGGTAAGTGTATACGTACCAGTTCTTTTGGGACGGCCATCGTCGTCCACGTTCTTTCGAAAGTCACCGTTTTCGATTATTGCAGGGTTCTGATCGATGTACATGCTAGTCTTCTGAAACTTCCCTGCCATCTCTCTCTTTCTCTCTCTCTCTCTTGATTCCTAGCTCTTAGTTTTGGTTGTAGGGAAGTTGAGAGAGCAATGGTACTTAAAGACCAGAAGGGTTTGATGATAGAGAGAAATGGGGAGTGAGGAGAGAATATATGAGTCAGTGAAAAGGAAAGGGCCCCTTGGGGTGATAACACATTAAGGGTGAGGACCAGAGTCAAAATAGAAGACTTGTGCAAAGCATGTGGAGTCAAAAAGGTAGGGTAGGGAATTGAGCCATTTATGAACCAAACATTACTTTAAAATACAAATATAGTAAAAAATGATTCTAGGAAACTACATAGTTATAAAAAAAAAAATTGTGTTTCATTGCATGATGTATGCAATTAACATTCTATATAAATTCATTAATATACGTGAAATATATACGTTATTTGCCACATCAAATTGTATATAAATATGATACAAAAATATGATTTCGCTAATATTTTCTTGAAGCAAAACAAATTGGCTATAATAATAGGGCAATTGGAGAGCCTAGGATAGGGTAAATGGTTGGTACTTGCTTGGTTTGGAAATTGTCGAAATCATTATCATTAGGGTTTAGTGTCCTTGTGCACCATCGATGGTGTGATAGGCTTAAATTAAGGTCTCCAACATTCAGTGGTGTTTTTGGATTTGGTCCATCCATTTGGTGGGTTTCAATGGCATCCATTGATTGTGGATTTTGAAAGTTAGTGTGAGAAATCTCTCTCTCTCTCTCTCTCTCTCTCTCTCTCTCTCTGCATTTTTCTAATCTCATATTTGATATTTCTCATACACTTGTGCCTTCTGGTCGTTCTACTGGCGACGTGAAAATAATACGGTCTCATATTTCTCACACACTTGCCTTCGGGTCCCTTTACTGGCGACTTGAAAATAATACGGAATTGTTTGTTTAGCACAGGCACTTTCTTTTTGTATTCGACAACTAGAGAAATGCTAATGAATTCTTTTAAAGTAGAATTCTTCTTAAAGTTCTATCACTTCATAGTTTTATGTTAATTTGTGCGACAACATTATATAACATTGTGCGAAAAACATAAAGTTCTGTCACTTCATAAGAAAATCTCTATTTTAAGAATCTCTTTAGCATTTCTCTCAACAACTATTTGATCATTCACCTTGATTGAACTGTTATGATTAAAAGATGTATGCTGGCCCTTGCGGCTGCCGACTATTTTCATCACGCATCTTGAAAGACAAGCTGATTATAGCTCTTAGCATATAATGCTGTACCTTATTAGTTATTAATTTGGAAATATTCCAACAACTAACTTTTGTTTGTTACACACTAAAACCTTTAGTGTCACCTTTTTAAAATTTAGAAATACAGTCACGATATCGCTTAAATAATGATTCATTCAAATTGTGACAATTCATTCCTAATTTTATGATTTTATTAATTTTAAAAGAGTGAATTGACGAAAATGCTCTTAGAGGCGAGGATGTTGACTTTCGTTGATCGGCGTATTGTGAGACGTATGAAACATTCTTTTAGCACATTCACGTAGTACTTATCACTACGAATGCGTAAGCAAAAGCAGAATCAAATTTGAAGCTACGATAGAGATTTTATAGACTTACAAACGTGAAGGGCGATTTGGTAATTTCAATTGGGAGACATTTTGTGACTTGTTTTGTGAGCCACGTGGAACCACACCCTATACTCCTCCTTCTCTTCCGTGTCTCCCATTTTCCGGGCTCTTCACTCATTTGTCACTCTCTTTCTTTATTCACCCATTATCTTGCTGACACCTCACCTCACTATTCAACTTTCTCTCTTTTCATTCATCTCTCTCAGCTCTCTCTTAGACTCTCCTTCCTGTCCACCTTTCATTCCCGCATTTCTCTTTCTCTGTAAAACCATCATCGACACCACCGGCTATCATCTCCGTCAAACCCACGCCGTGAGACTACAACGCCACCTTCACTAACTTTTTCAGGTGATTAAGGTGGGACACACGAACCCGAGCCTAAACCGAGACCCTTGCTCACGAACTCAAACCCAAACCTTGACCTCCATGTTTTCCGGCGAGACTTCACTATTTTCCAACCAAGGTAGGCCTTGGGAACCCCTTATCTCTCATCATTTTCGTCATTTGTGAAAGATTTTAGGGGGCGTTTGTTTGCCCTCACTAACTTGGACTGGACTGGACTGGACTAGCTATTAGTCCAATACTGTGTTTGTTCCATGCTGGGACTAACATTAATGAGACTAAAGGGGACTAGCATGGACAAAACCCTTCACTAAGAGGTCTTAGTGAGACCCCCCCAATAACCATGGGACTAGCTAAGACTATCCTCTATTTCTCGTCCTTGTCATGCTTAACGACCACTCCCGACAGACTCCTCGTCATCGCCGGTCACCTAGATCAATCATTAATTTCCCGACTCTCTTTCAGATCCATTTCACAACCAACTTTCATATAAAATATACCAAATTGAAGCTGGGAGTGACAAGATTACGATTTTACTTGAATCGAGGCCAAAATGTGGTCGGAAAATGGCTTGGAAGTCTCGGCCTGTTTGGGCTTCTTCAAATCCATGACAAATTCGAGCATGCAAAGCTAAGATCTCGGTCCAGGGATGGTGATGAATTTTTTGGCGTGCTAACTTCATCCAATTTAATGAGGGTTGGCCAAAAAACACATCGGGAAACCTGCAACTCATCGGGAAAATTGGAGCCGTGAGGTTCTGTTCGAACAACGCATAGCTAGAGAGGGAGGGAGGACAGAGAAATAGAGACTGGAATCAATAAGGAGTTTGACCAGGAATGAGAAAGAGATGAATTGAGAGGTCTGAGAAGAAAAGATGGAGAAAAAGATAAGATCATAATAAAATATTAATAATTTATATATTAAATAAAATAATATTAGAATTTGTTATTATCCAGCTTCTTAGTCCAATACTGCACCAAACGCTTCACTAAGTTAGTCCAGTTTAGTCTAGTCTAAGCCAGTCCAGCTTAGTCCTTGAAGCTAATCCAGTCCGAGATAGTCCGGCGTAACAAACGCCCCCTTAAGGTTTTAGGCCTTTGTTGTAGGGTTTGGGGATAGAAACCACTCGGGGAAACACTCCCCAGATTCCGGCGAACTCACACGACTTTGTTGGCTTCTTCGACCATTTTCCCAGCCACGACAATACCTAGTGATGGTATATTTCATTTCCTCTCCTCTTAGGCTTTAATTTGGTAGGTAAAATGTGAAAAATAGTTGAGAAATCAAGCTAATTGGACCTCGTTTTGTTCTATGGAGAGATTTCCAGATTCCGGTGGTTGCAGCGGCAACCGTCCGGAGAAGAAGGGAGAAAAAAAAAAGAAAAAAAAGGGCCCAAGCTCAAACCCTGATCCGTGAGACCGACCCGGATCCACTTATAGATTGAAGGGGAATATTCCTTTGGAATATTCCGTTAACTTTAACATAACATCCTTCCGAGGAGGGAATATTCTATTAAAATTAACTGTTGATCGTTAGTTGACTTTTTGAAATTTTCTCAGAAATACTCCTAGGCTAATTTCGACACCCCAAGTCCGTTTTTGACATCCATTTAGTGAAATTTCAAAGTTTTAATGTAGTTGACCGCTGGGGCGTCTCAATTGACTTTTTAGGGTTGATCGTTGACTTGTCATTGACCTTTCATGAAAATTTCCCGGGACCCCTCTAAGCATATTTTGACTCTTTGATTCCGAATCCGCATTCCATTTTCCTTGATTTAGTCGTTTAAGTTAAGTTTTACTAATGGGTCCCAATATTATGCTTAGGTGCGATTACTGTCGGAGACTCTAGCTTTCCCAGCTCAAATGGATGTGGCATCACAAGTACCTGTGAGTGGGTCTTTTCTTTTATATAGTATATATATATAATTGTTAGTTTCCATTTATACATTTCATAAAGAGTTTTCCACAATATGCCTAGATTAGTGTGACGTTTATAAGATTTAGCGCATTGATAGAAATTATGACATTATGCTACATCCTATGGGATGCACATGTATGCGTATTATTATTAATTCCTTAATTATATTTCTAGCCATGATTAATTTTATGTTGACTAGAATTATCGAATCATTGCGGTATGACTATATTTATGTTCTCTCCTCATCGTTTGCTGCACTGGTGTTAGTACTCGCCCGAGTCAGGGCCAATCTTTCATGTGTATGTTCACATCGCACCATACACTCACTTTGGATCCATTGTATGTGTCAATATTGTCCTAGATTGCTATAGGCAATTAGGACTCGTATATGATGCGTATAGCGCCAGTCTTCATGTGATGGTAATACTAGAGCGTAAATCATTATTACACCTAGTCTTGTTCATGTTAGAATACCTTTGCATGAACTCGTGTATCAGCATATGTCGATGAGCACTCGATATGATATGTTCATTCCTGCGAGATATTGTGATTACTAGTAGTTATATGCCTATTTATGCATTTTGTGATGTATTGAATTTTTGAGATATTGCAGATTGCGGTAAGTATTTTTATATTATACATAATATGTATATTTTGGAAACTATATTTGTTTTATGGTGAGAGGTTATAAAGTTTTCAAAATGGTTTTTATAAAACTTTATTTCTAGGCCCACTCATGTTTTAATAACTTAGCTTTCGTATCGACGAGGATTCTTGGCAAATCTTGGAATTGGAGATTACCTTCGATGGTATAATTCTCATTCTACTTTGCTGTACTTTACTTATGCTCTAACATCACGTGTCAAATGGTTTCATTTCCGCTCACAAGTGCACTCTTAGTTTGATAGAGTTTAATGGACTTTTATACACCTTATGTGAATTTTGAGCGAGTTCCTTCAAAATTTAAGGAGAGGGGCATGATTTCTTAAAGTTTAAATACATTATGAAATCTCTACAAATTCATCAAAATCCTTCACTTTTTAATATACTTTAAAATCAAACCCTAATTAATAAACCCATACTATTATAGACTCTACCAAATTCTTCATTGAATACACCAAGATATATATAGACTTTTATAAACTTCTTTAAAATCCTCCAGATTTTCTTACATTCATTTAGAATCTTAATTAAATACTGTTGGATTTTAAACTCTTATTATATCCTTCGAAATTAAATACACTCTGTAAAAAAGTAGTCTAACTTTTGCTATTTTGGAAATTTCCATATCAATTCCCACTATAAACTTAAACATGCCATAGGTTAATTAATTGATCGGTAACACACACACATATATCTATTTTATTATGTAACATGGTAGATTATGGCCAATTCAGTATTTATTTTTTCACAAAAACTGTTTCACTAAAATATTTTGCTTCTAAAAGCAATGACATTAAGGCTCAGTTTGGTATTATTATTTTTTTTTCCACAAAAAACTGCTTCACATTAAAGTTAAGCAGTAAAAATAAAACATACTGTTTGTTTTAAAAGAATGACCTTGAGACAGCAGTTTTTAAAAGCAGATTGTAGGTTGCTTTTAAAAGATGCTTTGATAAAAAGCAGAGTTGAGCCTTTAGAATATTCTTAATTCCTGTAATAAGCTCTTTAATTTTAAACAAAGCATTATTTATCTTTCTAAACACTGTTTTTACATTATCTTTCATACTCACCACACTTTTAACAATACAGTTTATCAAACGCTCAGTTGCTTTATTTTGCAGCTAATTATTCTTAAAGCATAGTAGAAGCAATTTATTAAAAAAGCACAGCAATTCCAAACTGGCCAGCAGCTTTTAAAAGCAGTTTGGATGTTGCTTTTTAAAACTTCCAATCACTTGGTTAGATACTTGAAAAAACAAAAGTTTTCAATTTACCAAGAATGCAACATAGTACACCAAATGTCATAACATAATTGGTTAGATACTTGAAAAACAAAACTTTCAATCACTTGTATTATAACATTTAGTGTACCGTGCTGTGTTTTCGGTACATTGAAGATTTCTCCTATTTCCTTCTCTTTTGTAGAAAGCAAAGCAGGATTCTCATTCTCATCGGTCCTTGGAAGACAAAATTAGTAGAGAATAATCAATGTGCATTTTTCCACTGCTGGTGGTGCATGAACAAAGCATTTTACTTATCCTAAAGAACTCCTCTTTGTCAGGGAAAAGAAAAGCTAAACGGAAGTTTTCTTGACCATGTGTTTATTCTCAAACTCAATCATGAAAATCTTTTGTTTCTTCCGTTCCACACCCTTCTGAATGCATCTTTTTTCCCCTTTTAAATCACAGATTTATATTACTTGATTCATCCATGTTGGAATAGCAATCCAAAACTAGTGGAAAAGGAGAATTTTGTTTTTGCAGCGAGACGCAGGTCAAGATAACTTCTGAAAAAATAGATTTATGCTGGAGTTGTAGAATTATTCTTGTACGTTTTTTGAGTCCTAATTTGGTATGTTTTTAGTTTCCTTTGATTTTGGATAACATGTCCTACCTGGTATAGTCAAGGTTTTGGTTGCTTACAGATACACCTTTTTAGGTATTAGTTAGCTTCTTTTTAGGTTTAAATCTTCTCAGGA
Source organism: Pyrus communis (assembly GCF_041283825.1). Classification (NCBI taxonomy): domain Eukaryota; kingdom Viridiplantae; phylum Streptophyta; class Magnoliopsida; order Rosales; family Rosaceae; genus Pyrus; species Pyrus communis. The sequence continues at coordinate 2,779,349 of NC_142572.1, forward strand.
AGATTACAGCGTTTGCAAAAGAAAAAGAAAAAGGAGCAGCTTTGTAGTTAGTCTCAAAGGAGTGAAATATTGTGCTTTTGCATCCTTGAACAACGCTTCAACCGAAACATTAACAGCAATTTGAGGCTTAATGTTAGGTATGATATATACCCGAAACATCAGGGGTGCAATAAATTTCAATAAATAATTAAGGGCACTGACTAGTTTGCTGGCTAGCTGCATGTGTGAATGGAAGAGATAGATGGTGGGCGGACAGAGAAGAGACACACAATAATTGACGAACAAAAAACCAGTTGACTTCATGCATGGTCGGTCCATGCAAATTGCAATGGTTGACCCCAGTTGACGGTATTAGGGTTTAGGGTTTCGGCTCACAAAAATTCACTCTTTTTTGTAGGGAAAATTTAGAGAGATAGAGGAAGAGGGGCGGCAATTTTTATTGTGTGTTATTTTTCTTGCATGGCGCCTTTATTCATATTAACTCGAGAGAGGATTTACGTGTTCTACAAGGAATACAATAGTACACGAATCTACTTCATGTCTAACCTTACTACTAATTTACGACACTCTTCACAATTCTGTCAAACACACACACACACACACACACACACACACACATATACATATATCAAGATTTCTCCTTTCTTTCCATTTTAGCCACTACAAGTTTCTAAAGCCAACTCTTGAAAAGGGATCCTTTCCGGATCCCTTTCACCAAATCCACAAATCTGGGTCCTTAAAACTTGATTCAACGGTTAAAGTTATTATAACTTTTAAAGGGGCCTGTGTTTTTAGCCGTTTGATCAAATTTCAAGGGTCCGAATTGATAAGTTTGGTGAATTTGGTGAATTTGGTGGAAGAGATCCGGAGAGGATCCCTTTCCGTTGAGGTTGACATGATCCTTGACACTTGTAAGCCACCCATCCCAATTCCCATGACGACCCATCCTATCTTCTTTCTATTCACCCCACCATCTTTATCAAATTAGGTCATGATCATTAGACGGCATGGTTATCAACAAGCATGGTTGACCTAGCTAGAACATTCTAACAAAGATAGAAGATTGAAAGAATAACAATAGGTTTGTTAATTTCATGGGGGTGCAAAGGACCAAACTCATACGAAGTACATGTGAAGATGACTTGAGAGTAATAATTAGACGAAAAATAATGGTAGCCGGAACATAAGAAATGATATTCGATCGAGGTTGGAGGAGCTATAACAAAGGAATCAGTTGAGGCCGAGAACCAATTCCATGCAAAAACCCTACTCCTCATTATTATAAGTTAATGCGAAGTTTCTTAATAGTGCTTGCACTAAACGTGACATTATTCCTCTATAAATAAATATGTTTAGAAAGTAAGTATACAAATTGGAGGAAACCCTCAATTCAATTAGGATTGTTACTTGCAGGGGAAATTGTTAAACAAATCAATTAGTGTTATGTTTTGTTAATTCATAAGAACATCTCATTGACCTAAACTTTAGGCCGATCGATATCAAAGTTGGTCTTAATGCATATATAAAATTTTGTAGTGGGAGAAAAAGAATGGACCAAAAACAGAATGAATATAACTCGTATGATTACGTTAAGAACTTAAGACGCATATTGAATGGACCAAAAATATAATATTTGATGTCACTGGCACACTTCACCTTCACGATTCACCATGGCCCTTGCAGTGATCGAGCTATATAAAGTTACTTTTAGAGACAAGACAACTCCATTATCTTCTTGCATATGGCTTTTCGTTATTGGTTTTGATTCATTTTTCTAATTTAATAGATTTTGGTTTTATTTTCTGAGAGGGACCACGTTCGCACGGTCCTGTCGAATTTTCGAAATAATGTACTGTTGTATTCACATTCGCTTTATATATGTCACCCAAAATGCCAATCTAATCCAACCTGGGTCAAAATCCTTAATTTGAGATGCATTTTTCTTTTACAGTTTGACAGAGATGTATTGAGTTAATATAATATTGATCGATTATTTGGAAACGAAATTGAATATTAAGAGAAACTGGCACCATTATTTGCATGCATCGTCTTGGTCTTAGTTGCGTCTTTTGGCTAAAATTGCCTCCTATATACCATATGTAACTAGTGAAAAGTTTCTTTCATCATTTTATTTTTTATTTTTTATTTTTTTATTCCCATTTGGGGAGGGCATATCGAATACAGGATCTCAAGTTAAGGAGAGAAAAATAATCATATACACTATAGTTACTAATTATTTATACTGATTTTATTTACACGATGACACATTTATGAGTAGTACAATTAATATTTATAAACGGAAAAGTTTTTGGAGTGGTACTGGTACGTGGTCTCATTAAACATATTTCCTTTTCTCAAAGGACATTTCCATATAAGAATTAATGGAACATTTTGTATCAAGTTGTTAACGCAGGATTCTTTATCGACACATTAAAATAATGTATAATTATAAAGGAAAATTAATGAAAAGAACTTGAAAACTTTGAGTTTTAACGAAAATGACAAAATAAAGGATAAAGTAAATAGTAACATGATTGACTTTTTAGTGTAAAAATGTGGTTTTTCATTAAAGTAAACAGCACCAGGAGTTTTTTTGTTAAAGTTACCTAGTTATAATCCTTCGAGATGGACCTTGAGACTAAGCCCATAAAAGCCTACGAGTGCTAAGAAATCAAGTTACTAGGCCCATGAACGAGCTCATGAGCTTCCATAGGTCGAGCATTGCCTCAAGCATGGTTGAAGAACCTTATCCTCGACTCCTCAAACCAATAAACCGTCATCTCTCAGTACCGAGTAAAAGTAACAAGTGTTGGAACTTAAAATACTTTATGACTGCTCAAGGCGGATGACATAATTAACAACTTTCTGACACGAAGTTCCAAGGGACATGTCTGCCCAAACGTCAACTCCATGCCACGCGTCGATCATCAACTTGAAAGGAAGTCTATGACGAAACGTCATGACTATGAGACCGAGTGCTTGGTCTAGCTACGTTCCAAACCATCATAGTCGAGCGCTCTGCGCTGTAGTGTTCTGACATAGAAATCAAAAGGACTAGACTTTTTCAAATGTCACTACTACTCCATGCGTTAGTCGGCCACAAGATGAGTAGTTTGCAGTGGGACTCCTGCCTGCAACCCATCCATCAAGTGAGCGGTTCGAGCTTCAAAGGCCTAACTAGGCGTGGCAAACAGGTCGTGTCTGTCGTGTTCGTGTAACACATGTTATCTTAATGGGTTATGTCGTGTCACACCCGTTATGACCCGTTAAGAAAAGTATATATTTTTTTTCTTAAATTTGCACATACCACACATTGCCACATAAATATTACTTCAAAACATTAAAACACATTTGTCGTTTAAGTACTACATCTCACTCGAAAATAAGAGCCTAATAAAAAAAACATCCATACACTACTAGTCTATTACAAAATATTAAATGTGCAAGGATATACAAAATGAAAGAGTTTTTGTTTTCAAGGTTGTGAAGCTCTTCTCAAAAGTTTAAACCTTGCCAATAGAACTCACAACTTGCATGTTATTCCTTTTACAAAATTCTCAATTTTTATCGATCATCATGAGGAAATTGTATTGGAACTTTGACTTGATCTATTGCCTTCAAGAGTTATGTTGATGATGTTTTCAGTAAGGTTTTCCAAGTCAGAACTCTTTTCCGCATAAACTAAGATTGGATATGTGAAATTGAAATTGAAGTTGAAATGGATATGGTATGAAATTGGTATGAGCAAGATTTTAAGTTTTGTTTTTCTTTCTTGAAGCAATGGATGATGTAGAGCAAGATTTTACGAACCTTAGTGACGGATGCTGTAAAGTACTATTGTTTTATTTCTTTTCATAATTATTTTGGTAAACTTCTCCTAAGTTGAATGGTTTTTAATATTTGGTTTTTCTAAATCCAATTCACATATCCACACATCACAATCCAATTCAAATTTACTTTCAATTTCACAATTCAATTAAAAATACCTTGCACTTGCAGGTTGCAACCTTGTTTAATTGCTTTGCTTGTTCCAAATCTCCAAATCTGGAAAACAAATATAGACCCCACTTATTAACTTCAAGTAAGTAGACCCCACATGAAATATAGATACAAATGAACTTGCGGCGTTCACAATAATAAAAAAAAAAAAAACGACATGCTTGCCAATTGCCAATACTTGGGACAAATAATTCCATACAAATAATTAAGACATTGCATCTAGTACAGCAAAACAAAAATAGTTCTAATTTTCATGAAAACCCCAAATTACTAGTTTAAAAAAAAAAAACACAGAATACCCAAAAATACAAAATTCATACCTTTAGCGTGTGCTTGCCTGTGTGTGGTTTTCTTGTGGCTGCCGGAGTCGAGTTGAATGAAGTGAAAGGAGGAGGATGCGATAGAGATGCAGATTAAGGAGACGGCGCGAGAATAAGTCTGGATTGGATAGATTAGAGTGAGTGAGAGAGAAGAGAAGATAGGTCCAACCTAATGCACAATGGACGGCTGAGATTAAATCTCAGCCGATCCAATGGTCACCAATTTTTTAAATTTAATTTAATATATATATATATATATATATATAATTATTATAGTTTTTAGGGGTATAAAATTGTTAAATTAATATATATATAATTATTATAGTATTTTTTTAGGGTTATAAAATTAATATTTTGCTAATCCTGTAACGTGTTACCCAAGTGTATACTCAAACCAACCTGTTATCTTAACAGGTGCTTCTCGGGTTACCCGATAACAATCCAATTTGTTATCGTGTCGACCCAAACATCTGTTAATTTCGTATCGTATTGTATCGAGTTATCGGGTTGTGTCAGGAATTGCCAAGCCTAGGCCTAACACTTTCTGGGGTAAAGAGAGGCCTATATAAAGGGAAGTATTACTCCTTCGAAGTAGTTGTACCCTAAATATTGAATTTTATTAGTGGACATTGAGCACCCTTATAACTCCTAGCAAATAATAGTATATTTCTTCAGTGGACGTAGCCCATCATCATTGGTGAACCACGTAAATATTATTGTTCTCATACTTGTTTTACCACTACACCCATCAAAAGTTGACCATACTGGTCATTTGTTGACCTCGCAGTTTTGAGAGTTAACACAAGTAGCAAAATAAAGTTGGACACAAAGTTTGTTCTATACTTGAGCATCTCAAAAGTTTTGACAAAAATTGAAAATAACATTCATATACTCAAATTGTATTATTAGATTATGTAACGAAGACAACAATTTTATGACCATATATCACTGGAAACATCATTCATTTCGAGATTAGATCCTGCCATTACATCCAGTTCAACATGTGTGAGTAAGTCATATATTCTAATATGGTCCTAGTCATAGAAGACTTGTTTAGGCGTTGAACATCTCCAAAAACTAGTACGTATCATGTTGCCTCAATATGGGGAATGACTTATCTTTGATCATTAGTCTGTTGACAAATAGATAAATAGGTGCTAATTAAAGAATGAGTAAAGTATTGTACAAAACCACTTAACCTAACATAATATCGGAAAGTGATCCTCTCCAGATCCCTTTCCTATAATATCAAACCACGAAAAAGGAGTTGGCAGGATCACAAGTAGCAGCACCACACGATTATAGTTTATTTCGTTCAATTGTTGTGCATGATACCTGAAATAAATCACAGTTGTAGGAGTAAGCATAACCATCCTCTCTACAATCACGTGCTTTCCACCCCGACTAGGTTAAAAAAAAAATTAATTAAATTCTTAAACTATTTTTACACTTAAAAAGTCCTTATACTCATTAAAAATTGCAACTTTTCACTTGTGGTGGATAAACATATGCTTGTCTGTTGAACAAGTTCACTGAACATTGACCTGAGGTTACAAAGCTTATCAAACGTTACAAAACTTTAGGTTATAGTATGCAAATAGTTCTCATACCTAAGGCATCATTAGTATCTTGTGCTTGTAGATATGAATTTGATTTCACCTTAAAACCCTTATTGCTTCGTAGTGCCCAGAAGTGTGATACTTGGGTTTATAATTATATGTATGGATATGGAGATACATGAATACCCAATAAAGAATCTATCGACTTCTACTAATTGTTCAATAGAAGAAGATATCCCTCAAAACCATTTGAAGATCCATATCAGAAATCTTCAGTTAGAGTAGTAGTTTATCAAGCTATGTTTGTAAGAACTACTTCAACATGAAATGCAAATTAATATCCATAATAGGACACCTCCTAACTCATATAAATACATCATTCTAGAGTTCATCTAAGGTATCAAACATTGCACTTTGCATATCACTCGTTGCTCACTAGCCAATGCTTGAATTCTAAATATTTCGATATTGATTTGATTTTCGGATAGGTTTTGGCCGGTTCCACACCGGTGCCAAGTCTTCACGATCATTATCTCTTTTACAAGTTTTTGACGATACCGAATGTGGGTGGGGAGATCTGGTTTTATTTTCAATTATAAATGAAGAAAGAAACTCCACGCCAATGTGGCAATTGGTGGAGGCAATCAAGTGGCATGAGATGCATATGGCATTAGAGTAGTGACAGAAAGCAATAATACCTCCGCACTTTGTGAATGTTTAATCTCCACCGTTTCTCTCCCGTAACAACTCCGCACTTTATGAATGTTCAATCTCCACCATTTCTCTCCCGTAACAACTAATAATTTAACCAACACTTTTGGTTAAAAATAAATCAACCTGCTGAAACGACATCTAAGGAAACTTTTCACGTGTTAAAGAAAATAGACGGAAGGATGACAGAAATTGCAATTTGATCGACATTCTTTAGCGGATATTGGTTTCCGTCGCCAAGGACAATATTGTAAAAGAGCGCAAACAAAATTAGCGGATTGCACGTTGATGAGGTCTCTGATGTTTTCTTCCCTTCTCTGACTTTTTACTCCGACTTCAAATGATGAATCCCAAATTCCACGAACCCTAGCTGCCAGCACACAATCGTCTCAAGATTGCCAATTATCGCAGTCACAATCGCTCGCTGATTGAATTTCCTACTCCCCCACACTGTTACGTTTCGTCATCGGCAGCACAATCGGGTCAATTCCGCCATGAAATGGAGCTTCTGAGATGGTGATATTTGATGAGGATTAGGCGGGAAGCTGGAGCTGGAGCTGAAATCGGAAGTGTTTGAGGATTAGGGATGCAAATTTTTTGGATTAGGGTTACGCATGTTTCCGCATTTGGGGTGGTTTGTGGGTCTGAACTATAAATCATCATCGGCAAAGAGGTTGCCAGATGCCAAGCCTCCCCCGGCTAAGATTAAGCCGGTGGCTATGTTGGACGCTGTTCAAGAGGTTGCTATTTACATTCACAGATTTCACAATCTCGACCTTTTCCAGCAGGGGTATGTTTGTTTCTATCTGCATTTTGTGGATTGGGTGTGGGGTTTGAACCCGGGATGCAGTGGGTTTTAGAGGAAGGCGGTAACCCACTAGGGGCAATTGACCATTTGCTGTTAATTGGTGTATTTTGAGCTTGTTTGTGATTGTTTTTTGCTTAGTTGAATTTATGGGACTTTGTTAACTTATTTATGTTTTGCTCGTTTAGATGGTACCAAATTAAGATTACAGTGAGATGGGAGGACAGTGAATATACTTCTGTGGGGACTCCAGCAAGAGTTGTGCAATATGAAGGTAACTTACTTTCACTGGAGTTGTTATGGCTGCTTTTTACTTATTCACTCTTCTAGGCTAAAGTACAATCATAAATACATGTGAAGTTCCTTGCTTGTAAGTTGTAAGTATATATAAATATGGGGCTCGACTCTCATGGTTTGAGATCTTTTGCTAAGTTACTCATGGTTTAAGCCAAAATTTTATAATGCAGTATAATTTTACAAATCTTACCTTGTTATGTGTTGCAGTGATGGGTTTTAAGTAAAATTTGGAACCTGGGCATTGAAATATCGTAAACTGCCCTAGAAGTTTTGACAAGTCCCTTTTACATTGAAAGTGTATACATTCAATGGTCAATTGTTTCTGCTTTTGAATTTTCTCAATTTATCACAAGTTGGTTGCTGTTGTTTAAGAGCTAGGTTTTCATATTTTGTTTTGTAGTGTTATTCTTTCTTTGGTTCATATTCTAAATAATAGACAGTGTAGAGTCAAAACTTTACATGACCTACCCAGGTCCAACTATTTTTTTACAACAGATTGTTGGATATTCTCATGGTTTAAAAATAATCCTTGAACAAAGTTAAAGTAGTTAATAGAAGAGTATAGAAGAATCCACCCATGGTTTCTTTGTTCCCCATATTGATCATTGGGTGGTGTTGTGGGAGAGCCTCTTAGTTTGTTCTCTTTGCTTTCGTTTCTTTGTTTTTGTAGTGGTCCCCTTAACCCCTGAATCCGTTTTGTATTTTTATTCCATTTGTTTGCGATAAAATGTCTCTTCCTAAAAATTAAAATTATAAATAGTGACCATTGGGTGGACCACTTTTTTAAGATTTACTGAGCAATGTTTTGCTTCAGTTAAAAGCTTGTGGAATTTAAGTAATGCTATTTTCATAAACTAAAGGCAAGAGTTTAGAGATAATTAAATTGTTTGACTGGCAGCTTCTGATCTGGGTTCTGATGATGTATATGGAGTATGGAGGATTGATGATACTGACAACAGCTTCTCAAGTCAGCCGTTTCGAATCAAATATGCCAGGCAGGATGTCTTTTTATCAATCATGATATCGTTCAATCTATCTCTTGCTGGACTTGAGGTACTATAATCTCTCTTGCTTTCCTGCTCTGTGCGCATGTATATGTGTGTATGCACGCATTTGTGACTTATAAGGATTTTATTGAAGATGGTAGCCCTCATAACATGTTTGGTATCTGGGTTGGCTACCTACTTCCGTCATAACATTGACTACTAGCTTAATTTGTTTGGTCTGATCTTATTTCCTCCCAATGCTGAAAGGTCCCATTTGCATTCTTAATATCTTAGAGGCAAGCAGGTCAAATTCTTTAAAAAATAAATACTGATTTGCAAATGAGATTAGATTACTTTTCGAAGACTGTCATTGTTGGCTAAGTATGTGTTATAATTTGAGGATTATATATTCTATTTTAGCCCAGTAGAATGTAGAAATGTTCATATAAATTATAAAGTATTCATGTTTATAGTATATACTTTTCAGGGTATATCCTCGTCTCCTATTATTTTGAAGTTTGAACTTCTGCATGCCCCCATATTGGGAAATAGGTGAGTTGACATGATTCATTTTTTTTTGTTTTCTTACATGATTAAGTTCGCAATTGAAATTGTAGTTGGTGATTGTATTGTATAATTGCAGGTCTGACTTGCAGGCTTCTCTAGATGCTAGCCCTGCCGCTGTCCATGAATTTCGAATTCCTTCTAAAGCTCTTCTGGGTTTGCATTCATATTGCCCTGTTCATTTTGATGTATTCCATGCAGTACTTGTTGATGTTAGTGTACACATCAGTCTACTGAAAGCTGTCTCTTATACACACCCATTGAAGGTACCCAGGTTTGTCACATATTCTAGTCTATAACATAGTTTGGCATTCCATTTTGAGGAAATTAGTAGTCTTGTGATATTGGAAACTAATTGTTGTGCATAATTTATTTGTAAATTTAACTCAGATTTGATTTATTTCAGTGATTCTTCCACTCCTGAAAATGTTGGTACAGAAGGTGATTCTGGGTCCAATCAAGTATGTTTGTCATCTTTGCTTTTCTCTTTCATGTACTTGATGACAATATCAATAACTTGTGCATACACACGTGCTTTCTAAGGGCATTTACACAATACCAGAACATACAAACATCAAATGATTGGGCACATGAAAGTTCTGCATGGTTGTGGGCCCTATGGCTACACATTGCAGTTTGAAGGAATTCACTTTGTAGTAGCATTAAGTTTATATTTTCGTAATAGAGGGCTTTATGAGTCATTTCCTTAGTTACAACAGTTTAAATTACTTCACTATCCCTAATTTATTCAATATCCTTGGGACTCTTTTCTCAAGAATATCCTTAGCATTTGTTTATTATATAAATGTCATAAACACTCATTTGAAATTGCTTCGTGCTAGATCAGGGTACCATTCAGTGGAAGTCCTTCACATTATGTTAGGATTCACATTATATTATATAAATCAGTTAATGACTTTTTGTTGGAGGAAAAAAGACTAGACAAATACACCGGGCAGACTCGACTAATTTACAGGCTATAGCTACCTTTTTGGGATTGCATAATCTGAGAAGCGCTAATACGTAATTACATTATGGTTATGATATGGAATTACAAATAACCTGACTTGGAAAGTAGAAAAGTACACATCTATTGTCTGCAAAGTGACATCAATGTTGAAAAATAACATCTAAACTTGTTTAAGTTGAGAAACAATTCTTGACCGCTGTTCTCACCAAATAGTTACTAACCAAACCATGCATTTTGGAAAAGGGTGATTGAATAAAAAAAAAACACTTCTGTGATACACGAGATTTGGTAGTGTTTTTAGAGAGCGAGGTGTGGCGCACCTTGAGGCATGGCACCATTTGAGGATTGGTCATTATGCTTGAATGACAATGAATACTGATTTCATTATTTTATATTCTTATATTATATAATAATTTAATACTCGAAAAGCTTAAGTCTGAATGCCTAGAGCAGAAGTTTCATGGCAATATCAGTTCCCTTTAACCAGACATCTTTCTTAAGTCCCTAGCACTAGAAGGTTTTAAACTTATGAAGAGAAGTGCATTGAGAATAAAGAGTACTGAGCACAATATAAATAGATGGGTGGTCGAATCAATGTAATTGAATAAAAAAAAATTCAAAATTGGCTATGCTCTTGAACTATAAAGGTTTTTAATATGCTTAATCTATTTTTTTACGTTTTCTATGCCTTTTTCTTCAGAGGATGCTCTATATATATGTACGGTTTAAAATTTGTTATTGACTAGGCATCAACACAGGCAGCTGCTGCAGATGTGAATGACATTATTCTTGCTAAATCATTGTTAAATGCTCGTGACATACTGCTTGAAGAACTCCAGAAACTTGGCAAGGCTATTGACCAAGCTATTGATTTGACCGATTTTATATCTAAAATAGACGACACAAAGTTTGATTTCCTGCAAGAAAATTGGGTGACAGCAGATGACAAAGTTTCAGGACAAGGCAAGCCACAAAATGGTCTTGAGGTCCTTCCTTATTTCATACAGCACAATGTTCTTATCCCTTGTTTTTTTTTTTTGAATTTGTATGCTTTAAGGTTAGTATTTTTTCTTACTTTATATGTTTTTGAACAGAAATTAAATGGCACATCGGAGTTTGGAAGTGGTGAGGCCATACGCCACTTATCAAGGGGTGCCCTTCAGAATTCTTTTCATTCGTTGGGCGATCAAGTTTTATATTTATGGAACACTTTTTTGAACTTCCACAGGTTCGCTTTCATTTGATAATGTTATTACTTTATTATGGGTTTTTTATTGGTTTTTTTTTTTTTTTAAATTGAAACGATGCAATACTGGATGACAGTCCCAATCATGGATGTGTGTGTTTTTGTATAGATTTACATATGCACATGATATATATGTGTGTGTGTCAAATGGACCTGTGGTTTGCTATAATTGTCAAATTAGTAACGTGGTTTCCATTTTGTAAATATGGCCTTTGTGGTTGATATTTGTTGTCAATTTTAGTCAGAATAAAGGTATTTAGTCTTTTCAGTCCACCTGGAACACCAATTCTGATATCTCCCCTCCTGCAGCTAGCCCAGAACCCCCATCCCACTGCCCCTGATCTATCCCGACCCCGACCCCGACCCCAGCCACCACTCCTCCCACCCACCCCCCTCCTCTTCTTCTGCAATGCCACTACACCCCTCCCTGATCAGACTGCTTGAAAGATCATCATACCTGTGGTTTTGTTAGTGCGATTGAAAGAATTAAGAATTTTGAGAAAAATGGCCAAGTTGAAAATATTGAATTTGAAACCACAACTGAATTTGAATTTGACATTTGTAGCAAACCACAGGTACCATATACATATCTATCATATATGTATACTGAAACAGGCATCCTCTCTTAGAGTAAAGGGGCCCCCATATGAGGGTGAATTAGAGTGGATGCCTAATTGAAGGACATCTGGACGTGCAATACCAACAAGTTCTTATTGTCAATATAACCTGTCAGTAGTCTGTCATTACGTATTGACAGGTTATTGCAAATCTGCGGGTGAAGGGAAAAAAAAGGCATCACCTTTAGAAGGGCCCAAATTTGTCTAAGCTGTTCAATAAAAATGGCTCGGGTCCTCTCTGATGTTGATTGATTAATCTCCTATTTGTACCCACAATAAAAAAAGGAGGGCTAGTTCCTCTGGTCTAATTTCCAGATCTTCTGTACGTTTGTATGGTGATATTTATTCATTGCAGGTTTAACAAAACAAAGATACTGGAATACTTGCGTGACACGTGGGCGAAGGATAGAAGAGCTGAGTGGTCAATATGGATGGTTTACTCTAAGGTTGAGATGCCACATCATTTTCTGAATAGTAGTGGGGGTGAAGAGTCTTCCCACAATGGTGGCCATAAAAGACTTTCACCTATGTGGAAATTAACCGACGATGTAAGTATTCCACATGATTTTTTAGTTATGAAAGAAAAATTGTCCAACGTGTTTTAAGAAATGTCGAGGGGGTGTTCCATGTACCTTGTGCAGAGTTCAGTTATGAGCCAAATTTAGATTCTTCAATTGATCTTTTATGGATCTGACTTGTGTTCTGTACAGCCTGCCCAGACAGCTGCTACCCGTGCTGAGCTTCATCGGCGAAGTATTGCGCAAATGAAGGTGAGTCATTGCTTTCAGATGAAGTGCCGTATTGTCAGTCCTCTTGGATTTTTTTTTTCTTTCTAAACCAAAATTTTAAATTCAGATTAACAATCGGTCAATTCAAGACATGCATTTATTTGGAGATCCATCAAGAATTCCTATTGTCATTGTGGAACGTGTGTTGAATGCGCCTAGGCGTACAACTAGTGAAAATTCGTACTTGAGAAACTTGGACGTGATTAACTCTCCTGGCTTACTCTCTGGATCTGGCTCTGACTCCATAAACAAGAAATCTGACTATATCTCACCAAAGAAAGGCTGTGTTTTAAAGCTTGTCGTCTTTGTGCATGGCTTTCAGGCTAGTTTTGTTCTCTTATAGCTTCCCCTAATTTTATTATATTTCGTCGTTTTCTCTGTTCTTTCCTTGCTCCCCTCCAGTATTTCATGTGTGGACTTTTTTTTATTTTTATTTTTTAAAGTAGAAATACTAACAATTTTGAACTTGTCAAGGTATCAATTTGAATTTAGGTTAAAACTTGCTAGTTATTTGTAATAACTTATGCATATGGAGGTTCACAATACTTTGTATATGTAGTGATCTTAGACGTTGTTGGTTGTGTTAGTCTTATATATTTTGATTCTTAAAGATAGTTAAACGTTAGTGATTTGTGGGTTAATATATTTATTTATTGGTCATTCATGTTTTATGCTGCAAGTTTACAACTTCACACCAGTTTTGTTGATGGAACAGCTGCATAAGTCTATTCATTTGTACTTTGTACTGTTCTAAAAATCCCCTCCTAGGCCCCACCTAGGCGCTAGGCGGCCGGTCACCGTCCCGATTAATGCCCAAGCGTTTGAAAATTAAGAAATGGCACCTAGACCTGCTGAAGCACCTGCCTAGACCACCCAGGCACCCGCCTAGGCACCCACCTAGGTTGTGACTCACTTAGAAGAAAATAGATAACTTTCATTTGCATTTTATTTTTTTCAATAAATTGTAAGAGACTTGTTGAATACTTAAATAAACACACATTATATGCTTGTTCCCCATGTTTTCATTATGTTCCAATACTTCATAATATATGTGGCATTCTATTTTGTAGTTTTTGATGAAATTGCATATATTTTAAGTATAAAGTAAACAAACACTTCTTTACATGAAATATAGTAGATTTACTTAAATCCGCCTAGTCTGCCTAGGAGCCTGCTTAGCCGTCTAGGCGCTAGGCCCCAGCCCGCCGCCTGACTAGCGCCTAGCATCTTTTAGAACCTTATTAAGACAGATTAATGGATGCTTATTTCAATTCTCACACTACAGGGGCATCACTTGGATTTACGGCTTATTCGAAATCAATGGCTATTGATAGATCCCAAGGTAGAGTTTCTAATGTCAGAGGCAAATGAAGACAAAACATCTGGTGACTTCAGAGAAATGGGACAAAGGTTGGCCCAGGAAGTAGTTTCTTTCCTCAAGAAGAAAATGGATAAAGTTTCGAGATCTGGAAGCATAGCTGATATTAAGCTTAGCTTTGTGGGACATTCTATTGGGAATGTTATCATAAGAACGGCACTAACAGGTATTAAATTATTGACATCATGTTTTCCCATTATATGCAGTTGGTGTAAGATATTGGCCATTGTTTTTGCAGATAGCATTATGGAACCATTCCTAAGATACCTGTACATATATCTTTCTATATCGGGCCCACACTTGGGGTATCTATACTGTTCAAACTCTTTATTCAGCTCTGGGTTGTGGCTCTTGAAGAAGCTCAAGAACACACAGTGCATTCATCAGCTTACATTCACAGATGATCCAGATCTTCAAAATACGTTCTTTTACAAGCTGTGTAAGGTACTGAGAATTCCTTTATTTAATGCATTTAGCTCAGCCATTGAGGTGTTTGCCTGATAACTGCTCATCATCTTGGGAAATGTAAGCAAATCATGACATTGCATACTCGATACATTTTTCTGTGATTCAAAGTCGAGGCAAACATGACTTCTGCATTTTTATAATTATAACTTGGTTTAAGAAAAAATGGTTGACAAATGTGATGTGTTTATTTTTGCTGATGTTCTGAAGTAATTCTTTTTGCAGAAGAAGACACTTGAGAATTTCAAGCACATAGTCCTGTTATCTTCACCACAGGTATTTTGATCTCTTCCCTGGGGCTTCATGACCTAGTTTACTTAATTGAACTGTTAAACTTAACTGACACATTGTTTTTGTTGCTTCAACTCTGCTGTTTTCCGCCAAGTTTAATGTGAGACATGCAATTTGTCTATCCACAGACCCTAAATTCTCATGTGAGCCACTATGTTTGACAGTTTAGCACCTACGATCTCTTAAAAATCAATTGCCATCTTACTCGCTTATTATACTGACCAAAAAGAATAGACTTGTTTGTCATCCATCCTCAACCTGTAGACTTTTATCCTACTGCTGAACTAATTAAAAACTCAATGTGCTCATTCAGTTATCATTGATGTGAGCGGTACTCTATGGACCTTGGTGAACTGGGACTCTTAAAACTCTATTTTGTAGTTCGCTCTGTGGCTCCAAAACATGATCATTATGCTAGATTTTGACATTACTAACTATTCATGCTTTCATAATGACCATGGTCTACATTACGAAGACAACATGCACTATTTCTTTGCTTTTGCTCTTCATACTGAAAGATTTAATGTTTTCTTGGGAGGAACTCTTTATACCACTCTCGTTTCTTTATACATTTTGACGTGTCATAGAAACACTTGTATCGAAGGGTACCTTTCAGTTTATAAAGGTCGATGTCTTAGAAAATGCAGTGATTTACTAGCACCAAAATGGAATAGCTAGAATCTCATGAAACTTCTTTGCTCTTCATATTCTAATTATGGTTTTTTGAGGAAAATTTATTTTCATGATATCTATGTTATTCCAATGGAGAGTGAAACTTTTTCTTGTAACAGAAAAGAAAATTTCTTTAATAATTTGTTATAATTTTCTCTGATACCCATAATATTATTAATTGTGTTTTGTAGGACGGTTATGTTCCCTACCATTCTGCTAGAATAGATATGTGCCAGGCTGCTTCATTGGATTTCTCAAGGAAGGGAAAAGTGTTTCTGGAAATGCTGAATGATTGCTTGGACCAGATACGGGCTCCTCAGTCTGAGAATCGAGTGTTCATGCGCTGTGACATCAACTTTGATACCTCATTGTATGGAAAGAACTTGAACACCTTCATAGGAAGGGCTGCTCATATTGAGTTTTTGGAGTCCGACATTTTTGCAAGATTCATCATGTGGTCTTTCCCTGATCTATTTCGGTAGCAGCCGTTGCTGGCAATGCAGCTTCTTCTCTTGCCCTTCTTTATGTGGTTATCTCACTACCTCCACTGAAAAGACCATGTGGGGAAGACATCGGCTGTTGTAAATTTTCAGCTTTAGAACTCAATGTACGGCTAGAAGTTGTGCCATTGGCATCACATCCTTCTCATGGTAGCATCACGTCCTTCTCCACATTGAGGACGAGCAAATGATTGAAGACATGGGCTGTTGTAAGTTTTCAGCTTTAGAACTCAATTTACGGGTAGAAGTTGTGCCATTGGCTCAATGTGAAGTTTCTAGGAATGCCAATAGCCCGTGGAGCATACTATCTTATTAGTATCCAAGCGAGGCTGCTTGTGAGTTTTAAGAAAAGTAGAGAAAGCTGTAAGCATTTTGCATATTCTAGGCTAATGAGATTCTATAATTTTGCTTTTGATCCAGTTCCCGTCAAAGGATCGTGTATTTTAAGCAGGCAGTAGCGACCGGGAATGGAACTTGCAAAATTTAACTAGTTGTGCAGTAGTAAGATTATGTTACAGTTATTATCCTTTTGCAGTTGCTCTTGTTCATCTTATCGTGACACTTTGATATCATCATCATTATCTCCATGCTGAGAAATTTATATACTTATATTCCGAGAGACGAATCTCGCGATTTAATACTTGAGGCTAAATTTTCCGTTTAGATGAACCCGTTTTATGGTGCCAGCATTGATCCAGTTGCAAAAGATACCGAGACACATCTGCTGTGAAGATGCTCCTCAGTTTGATACACCATGCAACTGTCAAGATTTTAAGATTATGGAACTTCGCGTGTTGGCCAGTGCCACTCCATATGTTTTCTCAGTGCCGGTAGATCCTGCAGTTTCATCTCCCTGCGTTTTCCCATGACAGTTTGCTCCGATTTGAGCCCATCGGACAAATTTGAATGGAGAAGTGCATTCGCAAAGGTGTGACGCTTTTTCACTTCCAATAAACGTCAGATTGCCTAGAGATCCATCTGGTAAGTTACCAACGCGTAACTGTGTTAACTCATTCATGTTACTATCACACAAACTCTTCCAAGTTCTCGAGCACGAGCTTATTCGGAGCCAGATTTGTGGCCTTGTATGCATCTGATTAGGGGTGGTTCGGTATGGGATACCATACCGAAACTAGTATCCCGAATCCCAAACCAAAATTTTTCTTGGTCTTAGCAGTCGACAAGCCTTTCTCCTTGGTCTTAGCATAAGTTTCCTGCAACACTTTCCTTGGATCAACGGCTCCGATCATATCCGCGACCTTTCTTTTTCTTTTCTGTTCGTCGATGTTATTCGGATTATGGACGGCGATGAAGGCATTGTGCATGAGTTCTCTCGCGTACTGACCCGCGTCGATGCCTTTCTTGGCCCAACCGCCGACGCCGTCCGCCACGCCTATAGTCTGCTTCTCCGGGCAGATGAAGTGAGCGTCTTCGCCTAACTTGTTATCCTTGGGAAGATAAACCGACCCACAAACCATCTCGTGCAGGTTTCTCTTTGTTTCTTGACCATGGCAATTGTTATTGTTGATGATACCATTGTAGTTTACGTACTTCAACATTAATGAACTCAAAGCAGCTTCCGTCAGCATCATCTGCTCCCTTGCGTAGTCACCGGCGTCGACGCCTCCCTTGGTCCAACCTCCGACGCCATCCGCCACACCATTAGTTTGCTTCTCCGGGCAGATGAAGCGAGGTTCTTCAACCCTTGGCTTCTTAGCAATCAACATCTTAGATAATGGAGAGATAGAGACAAAGAGAGACAGAGTGGGAAGAAATTAACAGTGGAAAATATGGGGTACTCAACTAAGAGCAACTTTGTCTTTATAACTTTTCATAACTGGTAATTTCAAGTTTCCTATTCGAACTGGAAATGGGTTTCCTTTTCCTACTGGGAATGGGAAACCATAAAATAACCAAACTCTCATATATAGCAAATCAGTATTCAGAATATGACTTGAAACTTGATTTTATATAAATAAAAAAAAAATTACTATTTACTCAAATAAAACCTATTGTTTTACTTCCACATCATGATTTTACATATTTAAAAAATTTTGGATGCCTAAATACCCTATTTGAAAGTTTTTGTACACATTTAAGTCCATGCGTATTGTAAAGGATAATTAATGATTTTACAAAAAGAAAAAAGAAAAAAAACATTAATGTTATAATTTCATTGCTTAATATATAACAATAAAACATGCCTAATATATATATATACACACACATGCATGTGTGTGTATGTGTGCGCTCGCGCGTGTGTAATAATACATACTTAATTAAGTCAAGAAAATTATCTTTTACATATATATGTAGGTAATATTTTGCACACAGATATATATATATATATATATAATAAAAAACCACTACACCACAGCATGTTATTGCTTCGTAATTTTAGCATTTTTATACATAATCTTAGAGTTTCCTTCTCTTTAGGGTTTAGTGGATCAATATTGCAAAAAGTTGGGACAAATCCAAAACGATAAATAGTAGTAAAAAGATGGCCGAAAAAGGTAGTTCAAGAAAACATTATCAGCTACCATTTCATTGCGTGGTTTAAAGGATTTCGGATTTGAGTGTTTTTCTATTATTAATAATTGACATATAGTAACTCAAAGACTTAGCATATCTAATTAAAGTACGTTTAATTCATTATCTCCATGCTTAGAAACTATTTCTGACAAGATGAAATGTTGGGAGGTCAAAAACCAACACGTATAAAAAATGAGTGTAGCGAATATGAGAATACTTCGTTAGATATGTGAGCACACGATAAGATATGATTAAGAATGAGGATATTTGAATTAAAGTAGGAGTGGTCGTGATTGAAGATAAGATGAGAGAAAATTAGTTAAGGTGATTTAAACACATGAACCGAACCTATAAATGCTCTGGTTAGAAGATGAAATTATGAGAGGGAGGCTCATGACAAAAGAAATAGAGGAAGACTTAACATTATGAAACGTCAAGTCTCGCAAAAATGTCGGGCATAATGCATGTCATGATATGCAAAACCTAAAGTAAGGTTAATTGAAAGACTTAATGTACGTAAAATTTTGATTAATACAAGAACAATTTTCATTCATATTAATAACAAACAAAAACATACATCTCGATTAACAGAAGAACAAAATTTTCATTCATCCGTGGAACTAAGTTGTAATTACATATGAATACTATTAGCTAATGCTAGCCAGTCTACTACAAAGCCACAACTTGAGCAACAATAACAGTAATGTCGTCGATCTTGCCTCCTTTGTGCTCGAACCCAGCCTTTCTAGCGTTTTCTGAAAAAGGGCTAGGGTTGTGCTTATCAAACGAGTTATAGAGAGCTAGATTGGCGATGCTTGAAGCCAACGCGCCACAACCAAGATCAAGATCATGATCACCACCACCACCTTGTACGAGAACCTTCTCAATCTCACTTGGAAACATGTTGTCCAGCAAGCCATCAGTCCCAAGCACTACGATGTCTCCGGGAATTGTCTGAATGCACTCCTCCCAAGCGGAATCAGGGCGGTCACCGCTGATGCCATTCCCCAACTGATATGGACAGTTGAGCCTGCGTTGTTGAGTTGGAGATTGGTACACAACCTTGTTGTTCCTAAATAGCAAGAACCCACTGTCTCCAACGTTCACAGCATGCAAGACTCAGCTCTCTTTGTTAAGGCTGAGGATGCAAGCAGTCGACGAGCCCTTCTCCCTGGTCTTAGCATAAGTTTCCTGCAGCACATTTCTTGGATCAACGGCTCCGATCATAACCGCGACCTTTCTTTTTCTTTTCTATACGTTGATGTTATTCGGATTATGGACGGCGATAAAGGCATTGTTCATGAGTTCCCTCGCGTACTGATGACCCGCGTCGATGCCTTTCTTGGCCCAACCACCGACGCCGTCCGCCACGCCGATAGTCTGCTTCTCCGGGCAGATGAAGTGAGCGTCTTCGCCTAACTTGTTATCTTTGGGAAGATAAACCGACCCACAAACCAAATTGTGCAGGTTTGTCTTCGTTTCTTGACCATAGCAATTATTGTTGTCGATGATACCATAGTAGTTTACGTACTTCAACATTAATAAACTCGAAGTAGCTTCCGTCAGCATCATCTGTTCCCTTGCGTAGTCACCGGCACGGACTTCGACTCCGTCCGCCACGCCAATAGTTTGCTTCTCCGGGAAGATGAAGCGGGGGTCTTCAAGCCTGGCCTTCTTAACAATCAACATCTCAGAAAATTAATGGAGAGATAGAGACCGAAGGGGAAGAAACTAACGGTGGAAAATATGGAGGAACTCAACTGAGAGCAAGTTTGTCTTTATAACTTTTCATATCTGGTAATTTCATGTTTCCGTTTTGAACTTATGGAATGGGTTTCCTTTTCCAGCTGGGAATGGGAAACTATAAAATAATCAAACTCTTGAACATATATATGGCCAATGAAGTATTCAAAATATGATTTAGCCCCTCAAATTTAATTCTTTACATAAAAATTGATATTAATTGTTACTCAAATAAAACTCATTGGCTACTTTCATATTAACAAATTTATTAATTATGTTTGATTTTACTATTTAAAATTTTTTTTTTTGAATGCCTAAAATACGCCTCTTTAAATTTTATTTTTTTTACACATTTAATTTCATGCAAAGTGTAAACGATAATTAATAATTTTACAAAAGTAAAAAAAAATAAATAAATGTTATAAATTAATATTACTATTAATTGACATATAGTAACTCAAAGACTTAATATATCTAATTAAAGTATGTTGTTACTTAGTACTACGGTTTAGTAGTATTTCTCTTCACTTGTAAGTGAGAGGTCTTAGGTTCGATTTTCGCCAAATGCGAATTTGAACCACATGGTGAGGCTAAATCCATCCCCTTCCTTTTAGTGTAGACAATATCATTTGTTAAAAAAAAAAAAAGTATGTTTAATTCATTATCTCCATGCTTAGAAATTATAGAGAGAAAGAAAAGAAAAAAAGTGTAAGAAGAGTGGAGGGATGGGGAGGGGATTAAGAGGAGAGAAAATCTTACACCAAGTAATACACCCAAATTGAAACCAATTCAATGAAATAACATAATCTTGTCATATTGACAATACCTCATTCAGGATTAATGGCCACCTACATAGAAAGACCCCCAAAAATTATAGAATGGTCGTGAAAACAGATGGAAGATCAAATATAAATGATAACATGGTTACATATAGAAGTAACTATATTCGATGATATTGGTAATCTAGACTACTAAGTAGTCTGATTTTTACCATATTTGTTAATTTTAATGTTACTTTATTGTTTACAAATGCCCTCATTCAACATAATTTCTGGCTTAGTCCCTAAAAAGCATGATAGGCCCCATGTCGGCGTAGCGTACCAAATGTGGGTGTTTACTACATCATATCCTACACTAGTAATTGCATTTGAAAAAAAGTTGGCCTCTCCAAAATAATGCCTCCCGAAGATATGGTTGAAAGACGAAGAAATTTGGCGAATGTCTTGAGTAATAACCTTCAATCTCTAAAGAATCCCGCACTTATTCTTCTTAACTGCATCAATGACAAGTTTGGAATCCCCTTCCACTTCCATCTCTTGAAAACCTTTTAGCAGCTGTGCATGACAAAGGGTGTCGCGCACGTGATGATTTTTAGGAAATGAAATTCATGCATTTTTTTTATTTTACACCATTATTGTTAAATTATGTCTATTTTAGTGCTTTACTAAGGCGCTAATCATTCATTTAACTCTACTCTATAGACTCTAATCTATAATATTTTTTTTATAATCTAAACTAATCATATTGTAGGTTTCATTAAAAAATCATTTATGCAAAAATTTAATAAAATTGAAAGTCGCTTAGTAATCTTATGACTTGATAAATAGATGAATGGATAAATAATGAAATATTCGCAACAATACTTAAGAGGGCCAAACAATTTTTGATTTGGCTGAACTTTTCAACTCCTAGACTACATTGTGGGTTAAGGTTTGGTACAAGTTATTAATGTTGTATTAAATTACTAACTAGCTAACGTTGACAACTCTTATTTATTATTGTTGATAAAAAAAATAAAGAATATATTATTGATAATATAAATGTTGGGTCAGCATGTGATTAAAAGATGCATGAAAATAGTCGTTGAAAAAAATATCATATGGGTAATGTGATTAAAAGATGCATGAAAATAGTCGTTGAAAAAAATATCATATGGGTAAGTGTTGAGAATGAATTTCATATTGTTGATGAGAGAAAGACTTTGTATGAGCTTATAAATAAGTTGGGTTACTTCTCATATTATCGATGGTTATATAGTGGAATCTCAACTTTTTTCATGGTATCAGAACAAGTTGTCCCACATGTATGAAGGCAAGTGGTCACATGTGCTCCACGTCATACTATTGTGTCCACGTGTTAGGTTTGAAAATTTCCATATTGATGGAAAAGAGAGCTTACATGACTTATCAGTAAATTGGTTCATATTATCAATTGGCTTTAAAAAAACATGCGATAGCAGTAACCTTTATCGTCCTCTAATCCTCTTCTCCTAATTATCCTCTGCTGCTAAAATTTCCTTACCGGGATTTGTGTCGACTCAATACATTTACGTTACCAATCTCCGTTTCACTCGTCACCAACTTTGGTATAATCAAGGCTTCCAATTTTCTTGAAGCAGAAGCCATCAGACTTGGTTTGACTTCTCCAATGGCAGATTACTCTCTCCCCAAGGATTCCTATTTTCTTGGGTTTGACAGTTCCACTCAGTAAGTTACCATTCCCTCACTCTTTCTCCCTCCAATTTCATATCTTTCTTGATGCTGCTCATGAAATCAGAATTACCCACATCACAAGTTCACATTTTTACTTGGTTATGGATGTGGGTTTTCATTGTTTCACTGCAGTCCATGATAAGTCAATTAGTATCCCCCGTAATCTGAATTGGGTAAAACTTGATTGTTACTCGTTAATGTTTTGTGGGTTCTCATTGTCTTACTGTGAAATTAAATTTCATATGGGAATATGATTCTCTGGATGCTCCGTAATCTGAATTGGGTAAAACATGATTTTGTTTTAGTAATGTTATTGGTTTCTAACTTTCTACTACAAGGTCTCTGAAGGCAACTGTGCTAGACTCCAATCTCAACGTTGTTACTACAGAGCTTGTCCAATTTGACACTGATTTGCCTCATTACAAAACCAAAGACGGAGTCTACCGGGACCCTTCGGTTAATGGTAGAATTGTTTCACCCACCTTGATGTGGGTGGAAGCTCTAGATCTTGTGCTTAGAAAGCTTTCCAGCTCAAATTTGGATTTTGGGAAAATTGCTGCTGTTTCCGGCAGTGGACAGCAACATGGCAGTGTCTATTGGAAGAATGGAAGTTCTTCGCTATTGTCATCATTGGACCCCAAGAAGCCATTGGTGGATCAGTTTAAAGGAGCATTTTCAGTAAATGAATCGCCAATATGGATGGACAGCACCACCACAGCACAGTGTAGAAAGTTAGAGAAGGCTGCTGGTGGAGCATTGGAGTTATCCCAACTTACGGGTTCACGCAGTTATGAAAGATTCACAGGCCCACAGATTAAGAAGATATTCGAGACACATCCTGAAGCTTACAAAAACACTGAGAGGATCTCCCTGGTTAGTTCGTTTATGGCATCTCTTCTGATAGGGAAACATGCTTGTATTGATGAGTCCGACGGTGCAGGGATGAACTTGATGGATATAAAGAAAAGGGCCTGGTCTAAGAAACTTTTAGAGGTCTGTCATATTTTAAGAGTAAATTTTCCTTGTTAATTATGTTTCTCTGATCTTGTTAAGTTTCTCGCTTTTTCTTGGAGTAACATTATCAGTTTACTGTTTCTAGTTTGATTAATTTTCTTGGTGCTTGATGTTAATTGAAGGCCACTGCCCCTGGTCTGGAGGAAAAACTTGGAAAGATAGCTCCTGCCCATTCTGTTGCTGGCCACATTGCTCCCTATTTTCTGGACAGGTCAGTGGCACTCTTGTAGCATTCTCTTGACATAGATCATTATATGCTGTGTTAGAATTTTCATGAGGGACAAAATAAACTACGTGCGCCACAAAAGAAAAAAATTGTTAACATAATCCTGCATTAGGGTGAAGTAATTAAATAAAATAGCAAACCAAATGGACCCATGGGATGGTATTCTTGAGTAATGGAATGCGCCTCTGAAACCAGGAAGTGGACAACCGTAGTTTGCGCAGTCGTCTTTTATGATCTTATATGTTTTTCCATTTTTGGATAAGCGCTTTTGTGTAGGGTTTAGGGATTTACATGGTACTTGAAAGGCTAAAAATCTATGGTTTCTCCCATTTCAAAATCAACTTAATCTATAGTATCCAAGTTCTACTTATCAAATAGGAAAAAACGACTATGATATCACAAAGTGATACAAAGATTTTAAATATCACACAGGGAGCGATAAAGTCGTGTGGTAGTTGTATCCTGCATAACTTTTCAAATAATAAGCCTGAAAATGTGGATGATCATGAAAGTTTGTCATAAAAAACTTGTTCGTATTGAACGGAGTTATGCTACCATGGTCATGATTTGAGTCTGCAGCCACTGTAGTTACATGTATACTTTCTGTCTGAAAATATTTCCCTAACAGATAAGAAATTTCAATCTCGTTCCAGATTTCGCTTCAACAAGAATTGTTTGGTTATTCTGTGGACAGGAGACAACCTCAACAGTGTGGCAGGTGCCTGATTTTCAAGTTTCCATAACCGAACTCTTTTAAATCACTTAATATGTTGCTAATATTTCTAAATTTCTGATGAACTGGTGAAATCTCTTTAGCTCCTTCATGGTTCTGCTGTTGGTTGTTGTAGTTTATCATTTCATATAGTGTGGGTGCTGTCGTATGATTTAGTTTTGTTGGAGCTGCAGGTTTAACCGTAAGTACCCCAGGGGATCTAGTAATCAGTCTTGGCACAAGTGACACCGTAAGTTGAAATTCGGATCTTCTTGATACCGTTTCTATTTTCTGTTATCTTTTCCAAGTAACAGAATAGGGAGAGGAGAGAAATGAGAGTTGAAACATTGAGAGAAAAGGAAAACATAGAGCTAAAAAAAGTAGAAAATGGTTTCTGGGCTCCCTTGTGTTACTTTTCGATATTAGCTTTTAGTTTTCACTTTCAGCTAAAGGTGGGGAAAGGAGGCAAAATGAAAAACTAGTTAAAATTTGAGAACGTAAGGCAAGACGAAGAGAGAAATAAAGAAATATGTATGAACGAAAAACTTTAAAACTGCTTTTACTAAATAGTTTGCAGTTTTCATAGTGTAGCATTTTAAAATATCTTCTCCTGCCCTTAGTGTAACCAGTTAAAATGGTATCAGAGGTATTGCGAATTATTAAAGTATTGAATGTTGCATGAGTCATGACCAGAATCTCAATGGTTTCTTCTACGTAATTTACTATTGAAGTTACTCTGGATTCTTACCGATATCTCCTGTTCTCATTTACTCGTATCTGTTGCTCAGCTGAATTGGATTACTGATGATCTTCAACCTAGCTTGGAAGGAAATGTTTTCCCTAACCCTGTTGACACAAGGGGGTACATGGTAATGCTGGTTTACAAGAACGGGTCGCTTACTCGTGAAGGTACAAACCGTGCGCTGACACATTTTTATGGGTTCCAATTGAGATATCTGTCTAGTTTCCTGGTATGACCTCAATCTTCATATTAGATATTCGCAACCGCTACATGGAAAGCAGTTGGGACAGGTTCACTCAAGCGCTTTCAAATACATTACCTCTAAATGGTTAGTACATGGCTTGCCTGAATGAATTCTTCTTTTTCCCTTCATAAACTTGAAAAGTAAATAAATAAAAGCTTATTAGCCAAAATGGTCCCTGAGATTGTATAACTCTTCTCATTGGTCCTTGAGATTTGAAATCAATAGAAGTGGTCCTTAAGTTTGTCCACCACTAATTATTTTGGTATTTCCATGAAAATTCTGTTTAATAAGGACCAAAATGACAAAAATACCCTCAATTTAATAAACAATGGGCCAAAATAATTTAACAAATTGAGGGTATTTTTGTTATTTTATCCCTATTTAATGGAGATTTGATTGATGGGGACAAATTGAGAAACCACTTCTGTTGATTTCAAATCTCAAGAACCAAAGTGATGGGTTATGCCAATTTCAGGATCATTTTGGCTAAATAAATACTTTATTTTTGGAATTATTGTTGTAATTTCTATATTTCATATTGTAGTTTCTACTTTCTTGTACAGGTGGGAAGCTGGGTTTCTACTACAATGAGCATGAAATTCTTCCCCCACTTCCAGGTTTGTACTTGTAAACTCTCTCACTTACTGACTGAGGTTTATCCAATTTTACGATCTCCTGTCGAATTGCCTTCTTTTCTGGGTTGGTTTTCGAACGACAATACTAGTTAAGCCATCGCAGTTTCCGGCCAAATTGAAGGTAGATAAAACACGGTTGATCTAAATGATAGCTTTTTGTCTATTTATTTGCCTTGGGAATCAAGTGCACTGATCGGAGGTAAGCGATCCAACGGAGTCTTTTACCCGGGAGCTTTAACACTACATTGTTGCTTCTTTTAAGAGTTTACATGTTGGTTTCCATCGCAACCAATTTCTGTAGTGCCCGGTTACCCAACTGCATTTCAACTACTTAATTTCTGTAATGCCTTCAGCTGGTTTCCATCGCTACGTTCTTGAAAATTTCAATGGCGAGACTCTGGAGGGCGTGAATGAACGCGAAGTAGAGAAGGAATTCGATGGTGCTTCTGAGGTTTGTACTTTTTACATGCACATTGTTCACATAGGTGGAGGATTCCCCACAAGAACTCTCCCTGTGAAAGGCGAATTTACGAGTTTTGCAGGTTCGGGCTGTAATAGAGGGCCAGTTTGTGTCAATGCGAGGTCATGCAGAAAGAGTTGGAATGCCTTCTCCAAAACGATTAATAGCCACCGGGGGTGCGTCTGTAAATCGCGCCATCCTGGGCGTCGCAGCTTGTGTTTTTGGGTGTGAGGTTTACACAGTTCAAGGGCCGGGTAAGCGTTTCGCCGAATATATGCGTTATGCGTATCGAGAGACCGCAACTCATTATTTCTTCCTTCTCAAACCTTCTTACAGATTCGGCTTCTCTAGGAGCTGCCTTAAGGGCTGCGCATGGTTGGCAATGCAACAACAAAGGCAGTTTTGTGCCCTTCAAATGCCTGTATGAGCACAAGTCGGAGAACACATCCCTCAAGAGCAAACTTGCAGCGATTCCCGACACACATCTAGTTCCGAAGTATGGGCTGATAGCGAAGAAGAGACTCGAAATAGAGAACCGCCTAGTTGAAAAATTAGGACGTCTCTGATATTTCCTGGATGGAATACTTCGAATTGCATTATGTCATGAACCGGAAATTCTAATCGTTTTAATATCGGGTTTTAGTTTGAGATCGATTGTATTCAGAAAAATCCAGCAAGAAATATAAGATAGATTGCATACTGACACAGCAAAGGTGAGTGTGCTATGAAGATGGATAGCTACACCACCCAGAAACACCGATCAGTCGCCATAACATCGAAAGAAAACATAGCAAATACGAAAACATATAAAACCGTCAAGGTTGAGGATCAGTAGTCATCACCCTCGTCTCCGTCATCTCCCTCGGCAGACTCGGCGCCAACCTCCTCATAATCCTTCTCCAGAGCAGCAAGATCCTCGCGCGCCTCTGAGAACTCTCCTTCCTCCATGCCCTCACCCACATACCAATGCACGAAAGCACGCTTGGCGTACATCAGATCAAACTTGTGATCAATGCGAGAGAACACCTCAGCAACACTGGTGGAGTTGGAGATCATGCAAACAGCCCTTTGCACCTTGGCAAGGTCACCGCCGGGAACGACAGTTGGTGGCTGGTAATTGATACCGCACTTGAACCCAGTAGGGCACCAATCCACAAACTGGATTGTCCTCTTGGTCTTGATGGTGGCCACAGCGGCATTCACATCCTTGGGAACGACATCACCACGGTACATCAAGCAGCAGGCCATGTACTTGCCATGGCGGGGATCGCACTTGGCCATCATGGAAGCGGGCTCAAATGCACTGTTGGTGATCTCAGCCACCGAGAGCTGCTCGTGGTACGCCTTCTCAGCGGAGATCACTGGAGCATACGAGGAAAGCATAAAATGGATCCTGGGGTATGGAACCAAGTTAGTCTGGAACTCGGTCACATCCACATTCAGAGCTCCGTCGAACCTCAACGACGCTGTCAACGAAGAAATGACCTGAAAATCCGCAAAAAATCAACAACCCATCAGCCATCAAATCATAACCAATACGAATCAGTGGTTATGCAGGTAAGGTGTTTGATGAAATACCTGAGAGACGAGGCGATTCAGATTGGTGTAGGTTGGACGCTCGATGTCGAGGGACCTGCGGCAGATGTCGTAGATGGCCTCATTGTCGAGCAACACAGACACGTCGGTGTGCTCCAGCAGAGAATGGGTGGAGAGAACACTGTTGTAAGGCTCCACAACAGATGTAGAAACCTGAGGAGAAGGGTACACAGTGAATCCCAGCTTGGATTTCTTTCCGTAGTCAACCGAAAGCCGCTCCAGAAGCAACGATCCGAGACCCGATCCGGTACCGCCACCGACGGCATTGAAGACCAAGAACCCTTGAAGCCCGGTGCAGTTGTCAGCGAGTTTCCTGATGCGGTCGAGGCAGAGATCCACGATCTCTTTGCCGATGGTGTAGTGACCGCGGGCGAAGTTGTTGGCAGCGTCTTCCTTGCCGGAAATGAGCTGCTCAGGGTGGAAGAGCTGGCGGTAGGTGCCGGTGCGGACCTCGTCGATGACGGTGGGCTCCAGATCGACGAAGATGGCGCGGGGGACGTGCTTTCCAGCACCGGTCTCGGAGAAGAAGGTGTTGAAGGCGTCATCGCCGCGGCCGACGGTCTTGTCGCTGGGCATCTGGCCATCGGGGCCAATGCCGTGCTCGAGACAGTAGAGCTCCCAGCAGGCGTTGCCGACTTGGATTCCGGCTTGCCCGATGTGGATGGAAATGCACTCTCTCATTTTTGCGGGAGGTTGAGGGGGAGGGTTTGGGTTCCGACTGTTAGGAGAAAGGAGGAGGAGGAGGAGGAGGGCGGCGTTTACCAAGACGCCTGAGGAAATGGGTGGTGGGATTGGATTGGAAAATGGGGGAGTCCTAGGTCTGGATTATAAAGGGGGGTTAATCTTACCGGGGTTAAATATTGACCGCGGAGTGGGGTTAAAATCAGGGTTTGCCAGCACTGTCAATAATGTTGGGACACGCTGGCTGCCTCTCAACAACTAGACCGTTTAAATTTTCAAATTTAGATCTGGCCAAAAAGAAAAGATCAAAAAAAAAAAAAAAAAAAGGCATTTTAAAATAAGAGGGTGAGTAGTAATTAGTGGTGGGCAAGTGGGGTGGGGTGGGGTCAGGTTGGATTGTTTTTACTTCCACCATGATGCACTGGACCCTAGTAGAAAATAATCGGTTTATTTTTTGGGCCGCTCTCTTAAATTTTAATTTAAAAGTTAGATTAGATTTAAACTTACGTTATAGTAAGAACAACACTTATTTCCATCGAACGCCACTTGCCTCTTAAATTTCAATTTAGTTTTACTTTGTAAATTAGTGGTGGCCCAGGTCTCATTTAGCACAAAAAAATCCTACAATTTAGGGGTTTTGATGGAGCGGGAATTACTCAATTAGCAAATATCTTAGAGTTTTATATCAAATTACTAGGTTGGTTTTTGTGCAGATTCCTGCATGTCAATTACCTACTGCAGCCTATTGTCACCAAGGTCCGCTCGGTTTGTTACCGCTGATCTCTAATTTTATTGTATTTTATTTTTCGAAGTTGTGAAGTGACGAAAATGTTTCTGAAAGGGCTGAGTGGAAACCCTACAATTTGAGCTCATTTTTAGTTGCGGGACAAAATTTGATTTTAAAACGAAAATTCTATAAAACTTTGACGTTAAGACTAACTCTAATCTTTGGAGCAAAATTTAAATTTTAGATTTTAAATTTACTTCAATAGCTAAGATCTAATATGATCAAATCTAATGGTCCACATTTAAATTCAACAGTTAAAATAATTGAAAAAAAAATGTGTTTCATATTCTTTCATACTATTCCACGAGTTTCATAGTGTTGGTTTAGTGATTTTTCAATATTTATTGGAATCTAAATTTTTTAGATTAAAATGTTCATAAAATTAAATTGGATAGTCTACATAAATTTTTATTTTTTTAAAATTACCTTAAGAATCATAAATTCATTCGTTAGTGATCTTGGACTAAAAATTTAACTCAGAAAAGTTAGGGCAAAAAACTTGTTTCTAGGTTAAAATTTAAATTTTTTGAGTTAAAAATTTTATGTTTTAACTTAAGAGTTGAAGATGGTCTAAGGATGATTTTGTAATTTTATCACTTTTTGAGCACTTCTTATTTTATTTTATTTTGCGTTGGGTTGCGTCTCCCTCCACTCTCATTCAGCTCAACTCTCTCCTTCCCCGACTCACTACCTCTCACTTCGCACGGAGGAAGAAGGCGACTCCACCGCCGATCTTGTGAAGGCAGGCAAAAATATTGCAGCGTTTCTAGCGTCGGCGGATTGGTGAGCCACTGTTGATGGATCTCAGTGTTGGTGAGCATGAATTTTGAGGCCCAATAGTAATGCATGCTGTAGGCCCATATGCAGACTAGACCTACCGAATTGATGGTCCGCATAATAAGGCTTTTTAGTCAAAATGGTCCTGAGATTTGTATAACTCTTCACTTTGATCTTTGGGATTTAAAATTAATAGAAGTGATCCTCGAGATTGTCCACAATCATTTATTTCGATTCTTCCGTGAAAAATTATGTTAAATAAGGATCAAAATAACAAAAATACCCTCAATTTAACAAACAATAGGCCAAAATGATTTGACAAAAAATTAAGGGTATTTTTATCATTTTATTCTTATTTCATGAAGATTTTTCAAGGAATGACCAAAATGATTTATAATAAACAATCTTAGGAACCACTTCTATTGATTTCAAATCTCAATGACCAAAGTAAGGAGTTATGCAAATCTCAGAGACTATTTTGGCTAAAAAGCCGCACAATAATTAGGACTAGTTTGTCAGCGATTTTGATCGCGAGAGATGATTTTCACATATCATTTTAAAATTTTTACACATGCTCATTTATATTTTTAGCCATAGTATTGAACAAATCAAACAAAAACGACAAAAATAAATAAGAGTGAGATACTAAAAAAGAGTTCGTATTTATCATTTCCTTTTGCTCGAAGATGACCTGAATTTAAATCTCATGGATGACATTTCAAATCTACGGATTTTTCAACGACGAACCTTGTAGGTGAGAAGGGTTTAGGTTTAGCACGTTATTGCATCACCTCAATTCCTACGGTCGTACCAGAACATGATCGAAACAGAGATATGTAAAATATGCTCATATGGAAACCCGAGAAGGAAGACGAAGACAAAGCAGAAGCAAACAAGCAAACAAACAAATACAAACTGCAGGAGATCCATTGAGCTCTGCAGCTACAAGTCAGAAATAATGCCAAAAATATGTGGCAATGTAGTGTGTTAAATCAAAGACCTTGCTGATCGAGGCCTGCTGTAGGATCTCAACTTACTAAGCAGGCCAAGGTCAGCCATCATTGTCTTCTCTACTGAACATGTATGTCCTATGTATGTAAACATTATCCAATCATCCAGGAACGACAGATTTAATAATCGCATAATCATTCAATAAGCAATTGTAAATTGTAGTGTTATGCAAATATTCAACAAGCAGCGCTAGATCCCCATCGGATTAGCAAATATAACCGCGGAGTGAATACTTGACAAGAACTGCTTATAAGTAAAAGGTTTAAATTGCTTCAAGACAGAACCTAAACATGTTAGAGACTAAGGCAAACTTAAAGAGTAACTTTTGGGAGGTATATTATAAGTAGCATAGCAGAAATTTACACACGACCCAGAATTTATATTGCGTAACCAGAGACGGTATCAGATGACTATGAAACGGCACTTAATGATCGCTTCTGAACGATCTGAGAAGACATTCAGCAGGTAAACTGGAAAACGGTTAGGCTAATTCCGCAATGATTATAAAAGAATTATAATGTATCGGCAGCTGGGAGAATATATGCAGATGACCTTTAAGCAGACTGCATGTCAAACAAGGAGACAACTGAAGTATGACTCTGATAAAGTTTCGGTCATGACATGTGTAGAAATTGGTTTGAGGGCCGTTAGGACGAGGTCTGTAAGTTGCTTTGTCCGAGGGATAGACATGAGGACGGAAAAGTTTTGCACAGTCTAAGACAAAGTACCTATGCCAACAAACAGTTTGCGAAATTGACAATCTGAAGCAAGACTCAAAACACAGAATGCACAGCAATTGTAACAGAGAATGATAAACCAAATTTTGGTTCTTTTTTCAACATGGTTTCAGCATGATTTCCTAAATCCCTTCCACCCATTAGCAAGTTTCAACCATGTATTTTGGACCTTACCGACATCTATAACTAGATCCTCTACAGTCGACAACCTTGACCCTATAGAGAAGGGCAAAAGAAGGAAAATGTTGAGGTGACAGAAACCTAGTTTCTCCTCCATCGTTACTGATTTCAGACAACAAAAACACTCATAATTTCAAGTTTCATGAGACGCAATGGCAAGAAATCGCCAAGGCAGATCGACAACACTACAGACATAGAGTTTATCCTGGACCTGCTTCATCAATCCTTCTCGTTTTGAATCGTGTTTTCATAACTTAAAACACATACTTTCAGCAACTAATTAGCTTAGGAAACCTACACAGGGTAAAAAAAATAACATCTATGATGCAATGCATTGAATGAAGTCTTATACCTTACCAACTCCCACACATCTGTAAATAGACCAGTGAAAAAGAAAGATAACCGATTCAAATCAAACGGTCCATGAAGACAGACAGACGGTAATTTCTTAATCAAGCAGGCTGCTTTGCAATCATTAAACCCCTTAGTCACTTCAACAAGCAGCACACAGACATTCAGATGATTTTTCATATGATTGCTAAGCAAATAAAATTAAAAGAAATTAAAAATAAAATAGCACAAAGGGGAAACCACATAAACTATACCGCTATATTTTATAAGATGTATGGAAAATTTGGGGGAAATTACACATACATCATCATCATCATCATCATCACATTAACAGAGTCTTGTTCTTGACATTTCAGTACCCATGAAAAATGATGAACAGTAGGCTCCACCTCCATTTCTGAAATTTCAAGGACCTTTCACTTCCCAAATAAATTTGGAAAAAACCCCCACAAGGAAAACCCCATAAAAATAAATGAGAGGGTATGAAATTTTGTTACTTTTTGCTTTTTTTTTTTTTTTTGAGAAAATATATATGAACTTTGCCTGGCTCCATCCTGTTTGCCTTTTCCCAACCAATAAAGGTTGGATTTTTCGTCGTTTTACAGAGAGAAAGAGCTACATTGTAGTGCTCTCAGTCTGTGAATGCACGAAAATGTCCCTCGAAATACCAAAGCATGGTGAGAAAATACCTCCACCTCAAGGGCAACTGGGTCACTGCACAGAGTGGGCGAAAAGGAGAAGGACGACATGTCTTTCACAGCCATTGCAAGCCAAGCGAGCACAGACAACTCTCTCACTCTCTCCCCTTCGCTGTCCTCTTTGAGTCCTTTATAAAAGCTATTTTCCTTCTGGGTTTTGTTGTGGGGTTTTGGGAGAGAGAGAGAGAGAGGATAGAGAGGAGAGAGAGAGGGCGAAGGAGGGTGGGTTGTTGTTGGTGGTCTATAATGGCAAATTTGATTGGTTGGGGGGAGGTAGTTTTTATGTTTTGGAAAGCATTACGGTTTTTGGATTTGGGGAGGCCGGTGAAGTGCCATTTTCAACTTTCTCTTCGTTCCTTTTCTCCTTACAAACACTCACCCCTTTGTCTTCTTTTTCTTTATGATGCGATAAAATAAGGGATGTGATATCTATAAATCTCATTTTACTTCTTACACATCTTTTGTTAATTTTTATCCGTTGATTTTCTTCAATTCATCTGATCCGACGGCCGAAAATTAAAAGAGTGTGTGAAAAGTAAAATAGGATGTGAATATTACACCTCTAAAATAAATTTTCACACCAAATTATGGATTTAATAACAAAAAAAGAAGTTGCTAACTAGTATTACGGTCTCGTGGTATTCCTATTCATTTGTAAGTGAAATGTTTTAAGTTCGAATCTCATAGATGGCAAATTTGAACCAAGTTATTGTTAACTCATTTTGTAGTTTAGTCGACTTCCTCTTCTCATAATGTAAAATACATCTTTGTCCGCATAAACAAAAAAAAAAAAAAAAAAAAAAAAAAAAAGAAGTTGAAACAAATCTAAAGATGATAAACACCTTCACACCACAAAAAATTAGGGTCCATGTGATAACATTTAGGTTTAGCTTGCGTTTAAAAACTTGTTTGGTAACTTTTTTTAATTTTTAGTGGTAAAAAAAGGAAAACTGAAAGTCAAATTTTAAAATGTAACTTTAGTTTTGAATTTCGGTTTTTATTTTTTATTTTTAACTCAAACCTAAAAACAATTATCAAACAAATTTTGAGTCTTGTAAAAAAGTAAAAACTAAAACTAAAAAAATGAAATGGTTATCAAACCCAACAAGAAAATTGATTTATAGCATGAGTCCAAATATATTGAAAGAGAGATCGACTGTTAATAAATGACCACCGTGTACACAATTGATATACATATTTTTTTTTGAACAAATGATATTATCTACATTAAGAGGAGGGATGGACTTAGCCTTAATTAAGCTAGCAATAATGTGGTTCAAATTCCCCTTTGGTTATAATCGAACCTAAAACCTCTCACTTACAAGTAAAGAACAATTGATATTTACTCTCTTTTTGTTGGAGAAAGTATTGAATTTAAATTCAATAATTTTTTATTTCAAAAAGCAAACAGAAAAAAGAAATGAGTATTCATTAACATGAATCCATAGATGATAAATTTGTTGATACAATAAATAGTGTATGACAACACAACAAAAATTCAATTCATAAAACAATTGACTATTAATTACTAGAAGCATTTTCGCTCACCACCCTAAACTTTAGTGTATGGTCACATACATCTAATCATCTGTCATGTCTCATTTCACTTAACATTGATTTTTTTTTTTCAAAATTGAAAAAATAATATTTAATGTGAAGGTTAACTAGCGTTATGACAAATAATTAAGTTTATAGTGAGCAAAAATGATCCTTTATGAGTTATGCTTATTTTTGGTACCCAATCACCTATTTTTCGCTCACTCTTCATTATAATTCATCCCCCAAACTTTTTTTTTTTAATTTTTAAATACGTGTATTTTCTAATTTTATTTATGCACTCAATTTGAATCGCAATTTACCCATTGCTTTTGGCATGGCTGTTTTTGATATTTTAGAGGTCCTATACGAATTATAAAAAAAATAAAAATAAAAAAAATAAAAATCCCTCCTTATTTTAAAAACATAATAGTATTTTGGACAATATATTCATACAAAGTTCATCAATTAATATTCAAACTTAATGAAATTGGCATCTCACTTTTACTAAATGAATAATGTCCAATTGCAATGAATCATGATTTAGGGTTCATCCATGAAAAAATGGAGCTCGACTAAAAGAGAGATACTAAAATACGTTTATGTTTGTGAAAAAAAGTAATACACAAGTTAGTTTTTTATTGCTAAAGGAAAGTGGAAGAACACAAGTTTTTTTTTTTTTTTTTTTTTTTACTTCTAGGGAAAAGTGAAAAATTATTAAATTAAGTATAAGCTCCACTTAATCAATTGTAATGTAGATAAATCAAATGATGATGATTATTTTTAGTTAAAAACTTTTTTATTAGAAAAATTATACTTATATATAATATATAGTAGAATAAAAATCTTTGAGGCCCTCAAAAATTTGGAACCTATGCAACTGCACTTTTTAAACCCTTAGAACCCCTCTAGCCTTTTGGCTTGGCACACTTTGTCATTGTCTTATGGAGTCCGCTAAAATTTCTGTCCACAGAAATTGGTGGTAGAAATGAGGATAGTCTAAGGTAAGTTGACAAAAATTGGACCCTAAGAAAAATTGACTATTGATTAACGTGAATCCAAAAATAATAAACTTATTCATAAATAAAAGCGGATGATACTTGTATATGCATTTCTTTTTTTGGATGAGCTTATTTATCCACTCGTAAATAACGTATCTTTACTGAAAAAATTTCGTAATAAGTACCGTTTAGTCTCTTAATTTTCATTTGAAGATCATCCCTGCATAAAATCATTTGAATTGAAGACTGTTTAGTCATCCAAATGCATCAAAATAAATCAATTGTATGGGTGATCTTCGAATGAAGATTAAGAGACTGAACGGTTTTGATCATGAATTTTTTTTTTTTTTTGATAAAGATACATTATTTGCAAGTGAATAAATCACTCGCTTTTCCAAACATGAATGGGTATCGTTGCCCAACATGGCTAAACCATATACTAGTTGTTGTGACGAAGTTAAAATTACACCAAAAGATTAATTAACAATATAAGAAAAGTCTAATTACTTATAAGTACATGCAATATTCCTTCTTTTCTTCGACATAAAATTAATACTCTCAACATGTTATACAAACGTCCCCATAGATCTTGTTATCGACGGACTCCAGCAACGCATAGAATCAACAAAACCGCAAAATAAATAGCATCACGCACCCTACAAACACATGCATGCACATGTTTCAACTAAACATGCATGCATACGTCCACTTCGGTGATAACTGAAATATTTTAAGTAGTAATCAAGAACCCCTTAAGTTCGCAAGAAAACCCTCTTTGTGGAGTATAGTTGCAAGCGCGGCATTACTCGGCTAAGAGAGCATGAATATTTCAATATTTCGGAAAATGGTCCTCGCCAGATCTTTTTTTTAGGAATTTTAGGAATTTCATGATCTCATCCGTTCATCGTAAATCATGCGGTCAAAAATAATTTCAAAATTTAAATTTTAAAATTAAACATGAATAGTATCTAACGAAAACTGATCGCGCGATATACGATGAACGAATAAAATGACAGTATCTCTAGGATCCAATATTTCATATGTTTTTAACAGGTGGAAAGAGACTTTCTACCAGAAGACTGCATCGACGTCAAAATCGCGACCTGACATTTTCATTGACGCAGAATGTCTATATCGATCTACCCAAAAGTTGTTTGCAGAATGGCATTTAATACGATCCAACTGTTTTCAATACACCTTGTTATAAAATTGCAGAGCACCATGTCATTCAAGATCTGAGTTTTTTTCTTTATATTTAATGGAGACTTCAACCATATAATATAAATTGGATAGATAAAGTAAAATAGTGCATCAGATGTTGTGTGACCGTCATATGACAATAAAGTTAAGGGGAATTTTTTTTATAAGATGACAATAAGGTCAGCAATACTTTATGGCAAAAAATATTAGATGATTAAGCATCAACACGTGCAAAAAATAAGTGTAGCGGATATGAGAATACTTCGCCAAATATGTGGCCACACAAGAAATGACAAGATTAGGAACGAGGATATCCGAGCTAAAGTAGAAGTAGCCGAAATTGAAGATAAGATGAGAGAAAATGGTTAAGATGGTTTGGACACGTGAACCGAAGACCTATAGATGCTTCGGTTAGAAAATGTGATTATAAGATAGAGGCTCAGAGCACAAGGGGAAAGAAGACCTATGAAGGCTTGGAAAGAGACTCTAAGAAAAGACATAGAGTACTTAGAGTTAATGAAAGATTTGACACAACGAGTGCAGTGTCGTACGTTCTATAATTCACACAGATGACCCCATCTAGTGAAAAAATGTTTTGTTATTGTTGTTGTCGTTGTAATATTTAACCTCAATTATTATTTATTTCATGAATAATAGAATTTGTTTCTTGAATTTTAGTTTAGTTTATAAAATGGTGGGAGTTGAAGTGCAAGACACCAAGTGACCCATTGAAGTTCTTAACAATTCACTGCCAAGCCACTCGACCACTTGTGTACAAAGGTTTGAATGCCAACTGCCAAGCCACTTAAGGCACTTGCGTACAAAGGTTTGGTTTAGTGGAAAACGAGCAAAGTTTAAAACTTAAATTTTGAGTTTGAGCTTTTAGGATGTATTTTTTGGCGTCATCGGCTCTAATTTAACGTACCATTTAACTTAGAAACCGAAAATACACAACTGCACTCGCATTATGTGGTACAGAGATTGTATGAAAAGGGAGATTAGTTGGCCATCCATAGATATATGAATTGTCACATTCATTTACCTCTATTTGGAGTTTGTTATTTTTTCCCTACAATTATCTTTTATCGTCCATGCGTGATAAATATGATGTAGTATTTTCATCTTTTAGTGTAGTTTGGACAGATGCACTCAATAATATGTTTTGTACCTCCATTTTTGAGTGTTTTTAGTTGAGATGGATCGAGAGGTTGACAATACATGATTGGAAAAATATTATATGGTGTTATTGACGCTTTAAAAAAGTTATTCGACACTCTTTCCAAGTGTGTTTTTTTTTTTCTCTTGTATTTCTATATGGTTAGAGTGCACAATAATTATTTTGAATTGTCAATAATAGCTCCCTAATGTTATTCCATTTTAATGTCTTAAATTTTAGAGATCTATTATCGGAGAAAATCTTATACGTTTTCAAATTCTCTTGTATCTAGATATCATTCTTTATCAAATGTTTATGATTTAAACTTGTTTGGTAACAATTTTGTTTTTAGCTTTCATTTTTCTTAAAATAGTGAAAACAATTACCAAATAAGTTTTTCAGTTTGCAAATAGGTGAACTAATATGGTGTTAAATTTCCACGTATCCGTTATGAGTTCAAAATTTTATTCCTTAAATTATTGTAATAGTTTCAAACACTTTCCCTCCCCTTAATAATAATTTTAAAAAAGTTCTTCAATTTCCAAAAAATTGAAAGAAAAAAAAAATGAAGGCTTTATTTTTTTCAAGAGACATGACTTTGAAACTTCATTGGGCAGTAAGGGGAAAAAAGTTTTATCGAGGTGACCTAGATTAATTATCTTTGACACCTTTCCATATAACTCAACCATGTATTTTTTTCTCATATGTGAGTGCCTTAACCTCGCATATGTCTTCTGAGCAATAGGAATGGTGAAATTATCAAGCTTTTCATCATTGCCTCTTAAATCAAATATCATGTTAGGGAAGAGATACAAGGTGTCTTCCCATCGATTCTCTTTACAATAACTCATGAGTGTGGCATTCAAGAGAGAGAGACAGTTAAGTAGGGGTGTTTCATCAAACACCTTGTAGCATGACTAACTGACTCATATAAATATAAGTATACCTATGGGGTTCTATTCCCTCACTCAACATTGCATTAAAATACCTCTCAGCCATCATATACGATTGTGGCGCATAATCGGCCTTAAATAGAGCTTCATAGGACTTGAAACTTCTATGCACACCCAATTTCTTTACACTACCAAACAACTTAACAGACTCTTGGATAATGACAGCCTTACCGTACTCTCCTTAACGATATATGTCGTTCAATATTTTTTTATTCCAATTCCAAAACGACGTCGTTTTGACCTGGGTATTTAAAAAATAAAATGCAAAAGAAGTAGTGCAACATATTTTGGTGCAATTCAGAAGACCTGAGAGGCGAAGTCCCCATGTAGCTTCGCCCATGAACTCAACTACGTCGGTTTTGATTCGAAATGCCTTAACCACATAGTGAGGTAAAAAAGGTTTATTGAGGTGACCTATGTTAAAGTATGAGTATGAAGTATGTCTTACAACTGAGACTAATCATCTTAGACACTAACACTAAGTAATTTTTTGTTTAATTCAGTTGTGCGTCATTTTAATTCGAAATATCCTAATCATTAGAGTAATCCACCACTTACTAGTGTACATATTTATGAAACCCCATGAACACCACCATCTTTTCTAATTTGTGTACCATTTTTAATTTATCCTCTCCACATGTGAGACCAGCAGAACTCGTGGACCAACCCAAACACCAGTCAGAAATCAGAAGCCCCACAGAATTGTTGTCCGAAAACATCCCATTTGATATGTTTTTACTTTTTACGTTTCTGATTTCGATCTGTTTGCTTCAAATATAGATATTTAATATAAGGATGTCAGATGCAAAGGTGGTAGATGGCTGTAATTAATCCAGCGTTTAATTGTTAATAAATGGTATTAATAACATAGGCCACAGCCGTCAGGAATACTTTGTAATTGCATGGCAGATGTGCTGTGATCTGTCGAATTCATCACTCGGTCGTTTTCACTAGTATTGCTGTTTTAGTGGTTGCTGGCAAGACATTCGTAGCAGCTACGCTGCTGTCTGCACTTGGAGAATAATGATTAGGGTTTTAGTTTTAGTTTATGTTACTTTTCGACATATTATTTTATATAAATTTGATCAAGTTTGTCGTGCTCAAAAGTTCATGAACACGTTTACCACCATTGTAATATCTCAGTCCAATGCATTATTGGTAAAAAATAACACATGACGGTGAACTCATTCTTCGTAAGTTTATTCGAAAATTGTGAATTTTTATTTTTTTTATTTTTTTTTATGTTTATAAATACAGGAGGTATTCCATCACATTGATGATAGACTCTCCACCTCATGTAGCTCCTGTATAACATGAGATAGTAATATACTTTTGACTCCAAATCAAACCGCGATGACCCCAAAGAATGCATTCACCAAAGAGAGACATCCCATTTTTAGAAACTCCAACGGGTGGAGGATTAAATGGAATTGACTATATATTAAGACATACAACCCGACAAAGAGAGTGATCGGCCACCCCTTTCATTTCCGATCCCTTTTGTTTTGTTTGCTTTGCCATTTCTTATTAGGTAAAAACAATAACGTAACGAAAAAAAAAAAAAAAAAAAAAAAAAAAAGGAAAACCGAATTTATTGCCACTTAATATTACGATATAATGATATTCTTCTTTATTTGTACGTAAGAAGTATGAATCTCGTAAGTAATTAGTTCGACGTCATTCCGTTAGCTAACTCATTGTTTGACATAATATAAGTTCATCACCCTTAGGTCCCGTTTGTTGGATTGGATGTGATAAGTTATGAGTCCAAAATAGAGTGAGTTATCTAACCTATCTTTATATATATATGGTATAAGTCATGTCTTACAAGTCTCTGTCAGTCTAGTCCTATTATTAAGACTCAATTTCATCCAGCCCATCAAATGGGCCCTTAATGTATATATTTTGTCTTATAAAAAACTACTAAGGCCCAAGCTGGTCTATGATCACTTAAAAAAGGCCCAAGCTATGCTAAGCTAGGCTTTAAGTCCACGTTATGGACCCAAGTCCATACACTAGCTTTTAACTTATAGAGTTAATTGCAAAATGATTAGCTTTAGAGTTAATTGCAAAATTGATCCCTTATATGCATTTGGGGATTTCACTTTGGTTTTTTAAAAAAAAAAAAAAAAAAAAATATTTGTACCAAATTGGTCCCTAATCTTCTTTTTTTGAGTACATCGATATTTTTACAT
This sequence comes from Pyrus communis, assembly GCF_041283825.1. Lineage (NCBI taxonomy): Eukaryota > Viridiplantae > Streptophyta > Magnoliopsida > Rosales > Rosaceae > Pyrus > Pyrus communis. The sequence continues at coordinate 2,821,179 of NC_142572.1, forward strand.
TAAGAGGAATGGGAGTTCAGCTAAGTCACACAATGACAATTAATATTACAATTGGATGGGGAAAAAACCCAAAGTTGTCAGATCTAAGATGTGGTGTGATGTTGTCAATGGTGGTGGTGGTGGTGTAGCACTGATTGGTGGAGACAATGGAGATTTGCAATATGGTGGTGGCTGATTGTGTTGCCTGAATCGTGGTGGCGATTGTTTTAGTGATGGTTGCGAATTTGCGATGTCTTCAATGATGGTGGCAGTGGAGAATTGAGATGGTGAAGTAGATGGAGATAATTGTTGTTGACGTCGACGAAAGTTTTCATATTAAGTGGATGTTGTTGATATATCTTCAATACTAGGTAGATATTGTCGTATGGAGTTTGCTACCAAATACATAGGACACTGCTCCAATGGCCAAATCCAAAACAAACTATCCAAGTCAACTTTGATCATATGAGGGTGGGATCCTTTTTTTTTGCACATATGCTTTAGTGTGCACTTGGCAGACATTGCCACGACATAACCTAAGGGCAAGGGCATCAACATTTTAACCCTAAAATATGGGCGTGACTCTTTTACGAGGTTTACAGCACAGAACACACTCGTAACATTTATTAGAAAAAAGAAAAGAAAAAACAAAAATGTTTGGAAGTGTCGAGTTTTTTAATTGCTTTACTATTTCTTGCCACAGTCTAGTTCTCAAAGAATCAGAGTCCCAAAGGCATAATTCCCATGTGATATGATTTTCAACCCAGTTAAATTTAAACCACCATTGCTTGGCCTCATCAGTGCTTCATTTGTGGACATAGTAATCATTGTTATGATTGTGTATTATTTCTATATGTTTGTGCATGTCATTGTTAGGCAAACATCACTAATTTCTTACTTTCAATACTTCTTTTGTCCAATAATCCTAAGGATGCAAGCTCGGAACATAACTTTTAAATCCCAACTGATGCGGTTGTAGTTCGTTTGTTTATCTTTTCGGGCCACCGTGATTTTCATTTACTTATAATCATATTATATGATATTAAAATGTCGGGTTACGAGTTGGTAGCCCTAGTAACCGAAACTATTTTGTCATTTCAGGCAGTGGAATGGCTTCAAATAATCAAATCATATGCCGTACAATCATGTAAAATTTCAAAACAGGCATTGGCAACTTTGTTTTCTAAGTTAATTTTTTTTCAATGTGTTGAGAATACGATTTGATATACTAAGTATCATAATACAAATGGTTGAAATTTGTTTTAAAATACCCAACCATTTGTATTATGACACTTAATGATTTGGACCTTGTTTTTGGCCATATATCTCTCGTTTTCTAGGACTATATGCAGTTAAAAGTCATGATTATGTCCTTTATATTTCGTGTAAGAATGTAAAAGAAATTTGGAATTTTGAAGGAAGTCAATGATGGTAGCTCATGAGAATGATTGCAAAGGTGTTTGTAGAAATGACCGAATCAACTTAGAATTTAGTGGCCTGCTTTGTGATTAGCCTCTTGTACTTCTTGTGGAGCATATATCATATATTTGCCTCTTAAAATTTTATGACATAGATACACTGTCATGTGACAATAATATTTCGTGACAATAATGTTTTGTGTCAATAATACGACATATGTTAATTTTTCTCAACATATCCTTATATTATTTACATAAAAACACTATCGTAGTAATATATTTGTGCCATATAAGTTCATCTCCAACTATGTATTTATCTTGATACCCTGTACTTTTCATTTGAAGAACCATTATTTCCCTTAAACTGTCGAAAGCTTGTTGCTTTTGATCTCATGGAGTCTCCACCATGCCAAAAGAATAAAAATATTTGTCCCCATGAATCTCATTCTGCTAAGAGGACCCCCGCACAACACTCACTCACAAATTTAGACGCAGACAAACTTGCAATGCAAGTGTGTGTTCTCACACAGTTGCAAACACACGCACGTGTAGTTCATGAATCATATATATATATATATATATATATATATATATATATATAACCCTATATGCTTATCTTGCAACTTGTTTTTCCCATTGACTCTTATTTGCACCAAATGGCCGACTGCTTTTCTATCACGATGTTTATGTGTGACATGACTCACTTCTTATGAGATTATTCTTTTACCATATAATTAAGATATGCTTTAGGATTTTTCTTATACGATACGAATTCGTACATGACACGAAGATTTTTGTAGCTGTTAGATTGTTGGGTTCTTCCTTTTTTATTAAGATAAAAATTAATTATAAAATTTTTATGACTGTCAGATTGATGGGTCATTCTTCTCTAGTAAGGTATAAATTAATCACAACACACTAAATTATATTTTCGTAAATAAATGCTTGTACATAAGTCCACCCTTGGTATCGAGGAAAACGAAAATTGAAAAATGATCAATTTTAGGTTGAACATGATGTTGTCTATAACATCGTCTAGCTAGTTATAAAGCATCATAAAACTAGGTAGTGATAAAATATTTAGATGAAATGAATTTGAGAGAAATGGAATAAAGATATGTCACATTTGGAATGCCTTTAATCATTAAAGACTATTTCCACCTTGTGAGTGGGAAGTTCATGCCTCACTATCTATGGTGAAGCAAGCTTGGTGCTTTTCCATGCGCGCACATCACTCCAACATAAATCAATCGAGTTCATTTAGAAAAAAAATGGAAACAACATAAAAGAATACAAAGATTTACTTCCTTCTCATCTATTCTTAACTTATAAATGGAGATAATGTTACAGATACGAGTTATGTCAGTTGGTTAAGACAATGTGTTCGTTCGTTACTCTTAAGTCCAAATATCTCTCCCTGTCAATTAGACTAGTTTAAAATATCGTCTTGCAACATGCTCAACTGACAGTCATGCCCAAAGGGGTTGCTAACTCAAGTGGCCCCTCCGCACAAGAATCATATATGCTTTCTTACCTTTAAAATCAGAATCAGGAACTCACTTTTTGGATGCATAAAGAAGGCTCTCCAACAATTCACAACCCTCCACTCCTCACTAACATATATGTGCCTTTTTATTCCCCACTCCAATACAAAAGAGCACAAAAGATAAAGAGGAAAAAACAAAATTCACAAAAGCTAGGGAAGATTTGATTAGTTGATCCCTCTGAGATATGGATGCTGATGAGGTAGGGATACTGTAAAAAAGCAGCTATAGTGACTGAATTCCTCAAATCGTTACAAAAACAAAATTACAAAGTAGAAAAATAGACAAAGAGATTGAGATATGGAATCTGCAAGCCACCTTCATGAAAAACTAAAGAGAGTTATAATTAGTTATACCTTTATGACCAGTCCCCCAATCAGTTTGAGAGGAACTTTACTTATATGGTTATCTGATATCATATATATATATGCTATATAACAGTATTTGACCTAGGACTGTGGGACCCAACAAACAAACTCTTCCAGGCAAATCAGAACTCGTAAGGGTTCTTGACCTTCGTCACATTTGGTGCTTCTTTGGTCTTAGATGATGACTTGCATGAATCAAATCTGCAAGGGTCAGCTTCAATCAGCAGCTGAACCACCTCCTTCATGCTCGGACGCCGAGAAGGCGCCTTATAGGTACATCGAACGGCAATGCGAAGAACCTGGATCATCTCCTCCTGGAATGAGTCCGATAATCGCTTGTCAAGCACCTCCATGGCTCCTTCTTTGGTGTCCACTTTGTTTGAAACCCAGTATATGATGTTCTTGTTGTCTCCAAACTCTGCCTCCACTGGCTTCTTCCCTGTTATCAGCTCCATCAAAACTACCCCAAAACTGTAGACGTCACACTTGGTTGTTGCTTTGGATGAATATGCATATTCTGTCCCAAAAAAACAAATCAATCAATTAAATTTAGTTAAACATGATTTGGAGTAGTTACTAATTTAAGTCAAAACACTACTTAGTAAAAGTAAATCAAGATATCACGCATATAGTACTTGTTTAACCTAAAAAAGCAACAACTAAGAGCAAGCATAAAAAACAAATTTGATACAAAAGGTAACACATAATGGTTTATTTTTTGTATCAAGTGATATTCTAATCTAATTTAAAATATGGGGAGGGGGATTCGAACTTGGGTGCCGACGAGGGAGCATACTGCTCTAGTCAACTAGACTATGCTTAGGTTTGTAGAATAAATAATAGTTTTACTTTAACTGTAAATGTTTAATCAATCTATAGAAAGTTTGATCAGGAAATTACCTGGGGCTAAGTAACCATAAGTCCCAGCAATAACAGTGGTGGTGAAATCTTTTCCCCCACTTGCTTGTAAAACCTTGGCTATGCCAAAATCTGCAACCTTGGCTTGGTTATTGACGTCAAGCAGGATGTTGGTAGACTTGATATCTCTGTGAATAATTGGAGGCATCAGATCATGGTGGAGGTATGCCAAACCCTGTGCAATCCCGAGCGCAATCTGGTGACGAGTAGGCCAATCTAGATGGATCCATCCTTTGTGAAGGGCATCCCAAAGGTTACCATTTGGCATATACTCATAAACCAACAGGTTGCAGTCCAAGCTTGAGAAGTAGCAGTACAATTTGACAATGTTTATGTGCCTGATACTTCCCAGCGTCTCCACCTCAGTTTTCAACTCCTTGTGTATGAACAGCTGATCTTCTGCAGAATCTTTTGCTTTTCTACTCCACAGCCTCTTCACTGCAATCACATCCCCGCTGCTCAGCTCAATCTTGTACACTGTCCCTGATCCTCCATGGCCTACTATGTTCTTATCAACCATGGCTTCAATGACCTTGCGGTGGTCGAAGTTTATTCGATGAAAGCTCTTTACATCATATGAGAAGAATGATGAGGACAGGGTCTCATCATGTTCCACCTCTGCTCTTTCTTTTCCAAATCGGCGCTTTAGGAACAGCAGAGCTCCAATGAGGAGGAGGACTACCGAAACTATAATAACCCAGAAAGAATTCAACTTCTTTTTGTTCAAAGATTGTGAACATATGGGAAAATTATTTTGATCTGAAGAAACTTTAACACAGAGGCCTGGGTTGCCTGAAAAGCTTTCCACCAACCCGCCCTTTATCAATGAGAGCGGAATTGGACCAGAAAGCTTATTGTTTGAGAAGTTGATGGAGTTTGGTAACAATTCACTGAGACTCTCTGGGATTTTTCCAGTCAAGAGGTTGTTGGAGACATCAAGAACATTGAGAGATTTCAGTGAAGAAAGTGAATCGGGAATGGAAGAGTTGAGCTTGTTACATTGCAACATCAGTAGATTTAGCTTTTTTAAGTTGCCAATTTCCGAAGGAATTGGACCAGAAAGAAAATTATTACTGAGGTCAATCTTCACTAGGCTGATTGCTCCAGAGATTGCAGGTGGTAGAATACCTGAAATCCTGTTGCTTTGTATAAAAAATTCTGACAAGTTTTTAGCTCTTCCAATTGTATCTGCAATCTGACCACTCAAATTGTTGTAACTCAAATCAAAGATCGAAACATGGGGAAGACTAAGAAGTCCTGCAGGTATTGAACCCTCCAGATGATTACCGTTAAGTCGAAATCGAAGAAGAGACTGGCATTCTGCGTAGCTCTCTGGTATCTCCCCAGATAACTTATTGTCCAGCATAAGAAAATAGAGCAGCTTACCTCCCTTGCAAACCTCCGTTGGCAATGGACCAGAAAGATGGTTCTCGGACAAGTCCAGGACAATCATTGATGATGAGTGCCCCAGATTTCTTGGAACTTCTCCTGTCAGGAAGTTAGCGTACAGTGACAGCATGCTCAGTGTTTTCGAGTCTGCAATGGCGCTTGGTAATTCACCTGAAAGACTGTTGTTGTAAAGCTGCAGGACTTGGAGCTTGGGAAGGCGACAAATAGATTCTGGAATATTTCCAGTCAGCTTATTGACTGACATGTCTAAGTCTTCGAGTTCAGTGAGATTTCCAAGCTCCTCAGGGATAGTTCCAACAAGTAGGTTGTAGTAGAGCTCTAACTGTTTCAAATTCTTGAGCAAACCAAGCTCCGCAGGAATTTTACCAACCAGGTAATTGCCACTCAATTCGAGATCAAGAAGAGAAGTCATGTTTCCTATTGATGGAGGGATCTTTCCTTGAATCATGCACGTTGTCAAGATCATAGAATTGAGCTTTGTCAGCCGATGGATGTCATCTGGAAGTTGCCACAAGTTGAAATCTCCGTTTTCGTTGAAGTTGAGCACCTCAAGATTGGTGAGATTGAACACTGACATGGGGAACTTGCCTTTGAACAAATTATAAGACATGTCAAGAACCCTCAGAGATTTCAAGGGTGAAAAATCCGGAAGCGTCTGACTGAGGAACAAATGATCCATGTTAACCTCTTCCAAGAATGAGCAGTTGGTGATGCTGTCCACAAAGTCACCCTGGAGATTGTTACGTCCAAGACGGAGAACGCGCAACTGAGGCAGGTAAGAGCAGATTCCTGCAGGAAACTTGCCGGACAGAGACCTACCGGAGATATCAAGCTCAACAACATACCCATCATTGTTGCAGGTGACACCGGAGAAGTTGCAGTAAGGTTTCCCTCCTGTGACATCCCAATCTGACAGGGAGTTCCCTGAGTTAGCTGAAACAGACTTTATTATGAGCACAAAAAACTCAGACTGGTTAGTATTTGTACTGATGACGGCTTGAAACGGATAAAAAAGCGAGTGAATTATAAGCAAGATAGAAAGGACGAAGCTGGTAAGATTATAAGAAGCCATGTTTGAAAAATCAAAGATGGAGAGAGAGAGAGAGAGAGAGAGAGAGAGAGAGAGAGAGAGAAGATTTTAGAAAGAGGGAAATAAAGGGTAGTTTTAAAAATCTGGTAGGAATTGTGGCAGGGAAGGAGGAGAGGAAGAGAAGCGGTTTATAAATGTGATGATTGAGGGGATCATTGGGTGCAGCAGTAATAACAAGCATGGATGATAAAAAAGGAGGGATTGTTTGTGCAGCAGTACAGAATAGTAGTGCTGCTTAAGAGAGAGAGAGAGAGAGAGAGAGAGAGAGAGAGAGAGAGAGAGATGGCATATATCTACCTATCTTTGCATAAAGAAGCTTTACGTTTATACTCCACTAAGATGCACGTAGTAGGGGAATAACATCGATCAGTGCCAACTGCTTTATACTGAAAGCCACATGCCCAGAATTTAAAAGAAAGTGTATTTGTCTCCATGAATCTCATTCTTCTGAGAGGACCCCACCCACCCCCTTCCTATACTACTCACAAAATTAGACATAGACAGATATAAGCGCACCTGAGATCTTTATATGTAATATTTTGTTCGATTTATATATAATGTTTTCAGGAGTACACTGCTGGAGCACCTGTTCATGTGTTTATACGTACTCAATATCCAATAATAAAAAGATAATCGTATATAAACAACCAATACTGATAAGATATTAAGACCGATCTTTCTTTGGAAATGGAACTGGATTTCAATTAGGATATGAATGACTTCAAAAACTTGAGAACATGTTGAGTAGAATGTTTAATACTTGTGACACATTGTCACTTTGTACTACGAGTTTAGTTGTATTCTTCTTCATTTGTAAGTGAGATGTTTTAGATATGATTCTCGCCAAGGACAAATTTGAGTTACATTACCCTTAATATAGATATTATCATTTGCTAAAAAATAAATAAATAACTTGTGACACGTTACACAAGCATAGTACGGATGCTTGCTGCTTCTTTGGAGTATCCAAACAGGTAGCATCAACAGAACTAACTTTTATTGGTTTGGTTTTATACTTTTGAAATAAGGACTCGTTTGGAAGTGTTTTAAAAATGACCGAAAACGCTTTTGGTAAAAATATTTTTGAAACCAATCCTTAATACTTTAAGTGCTTCCTATAAGAAGCACATACCCGGTGCTTTATCCAACAAACACTTATATGCTTTTGGAACCCAAAATCAGTTTCACCAAAAGTGGCTTCATTCATTTTAAAAGCACTTCCAAAGAGTTTTAAAACCAAACTGTATCGACCATATATCTTTGAATTGTTAATTTTATTTATTTTGCACATGTCGACTTATTATAGGTTATTTGGAAGTCTTACGGTACCATATTGAGTTTCTACATGATATAAGTTGTAATGACTATTAATAATTAGGAGATATGTTTGTATTTATGTTTATGTAAAATTATAACTAGTAAATCGTTTTCTAGTATGATATTTTATTTAATTAAAACTTAGTCCTAGTTAACTTGATGAAATTTTATGTTCCGTTAAACTTAGTCTTTTGATTGAATTGGAATGTGTTAGGTGTGAGGATGTTTAGAAATTAAAATTCTTGAAATGTTGACCTTTTTTAATTAGTGCGTTGGAATTGACTTTAACCGACCGAATCAAATTGATTAATAATGCTTTGGTTTGGTTTTGTTTTCAAAAGTGGTATTGGTCAAAACTGAATCAAATTGAAGTATAGAGTACTAGTTGATTTGGTTATATTTTTAGTATTTAACTGAATCAAACCGAATCGCACATATTCTTACAAACATTTTTATGGTAACAGGTTTTTATTTCAAAAACCTCGAAGGTACGAAGAAAATGTATTAGAAGCAAATCAAAGGGAATATGAAACAGTTCTCGTAACATACATGAAGAATCAATAAACACAATATTAAAGAAGGTTGTGAAACTCGTCAAATTTATTGCTTTATTTTTTTATTAACACTAGCATAATGCCCACTTTGTGTGTGATAATATCTATTGTTTTTTTTTGGTAAAGATAATATCTGTTTTTAAAATGGGAAAGTGAGAGGGAGAAAAAGAGGAACCTGGAATGGGAGAGAGAGGTTTGTATTTTATTTTTTATTTTTCAAATTAAAGGATGTCATGATCACTTGTGGGTGAGGTTAAAAAAAATTGTAAAATTTAGTTTGTGTGAATTTACTTAACTGCTCATAATTTTATTTTGTGGTAGAAGATTAAATTACCATTTCACCCTCTTTTGATTGACAAAGAGAGTTTCATTAATATGTAGTTTAGATATATTGGTTTGTTGATGTTTTTTATTAATAGAAAATCAAAGAAAATTTCATTGGAGATAATCAAAGATATTATCAAATGACAGATTTTGTTAGATTAAATGTTAGGTTAGCTACCGACAAGGTTCGAACCCACGCCGTCGTGCAATGACTCAACACTTTTCCACCGCAGTGATAAAGGGCCACTTGCAACCAAGGTTCTAAAAGACGCTAGGCGCTAGTCGGGCGGCAAGCTGGGGCTTAGCGCCTAGGCGGACACTTAGACGGACTAGACTGATTTAAGTAAATTTATTATATTTCGTGTAAAGAAGTATATGTTTATACTTAAAATATAATTAATTACGTCATAAACTACAAAATAGAATGATATATATATATATATATATATATATATTATATGAAGTATTGGAACATAATGAAAACATGGAGAACAAGCATATAATGTGTATTCATTAAGTATTTAACAAGTCTCTTACAATTTTTTGAAAAATAAAATAAAATGCAAAATAAAAGTTATATATTTTCTGTCTGAGTAAATTGTAATCTACGTGGGTCTGAACGGGTTAGGCGGTCTAGACGGGCGCCTCATTAGGTCTAGCGCTCTTTCTTAATTTTCAAATGCCTAGGCATTAATCGGAACAGTGGCTAGCCGCCTAACGTCTAGGCGGGGCTTAGGCGGCGCTAGGTAGGGATTTTTAGAACGATGCTTGCAACATGATCAAAGATATAAACATGTCAAATGTGAAAGTCCAACATGTCAAATGTGAAAGTCCTGGTTTTCCGCAGGAACTCCAAATCCTTCATGGATTCTCATTCCCATCCCAAACGTGTGATTAACACATTAACGATTAAAGCCACACACAAACTCTCCCTAATCCTAATTGGGAATGAATTAATCCCACCTCAGTTCCTTTCGGAAAATCCCAAACAACACCTATATATATAATCCCCTTCTCTTTACATCCTAAACCCTAAACGTAGATTCGTGAACCGTGCTCATCGACATGTCGACCGAGAAAGAGCATATCGAAGCTCCTGACACCACTGACACTGAGGAAGAGGCACAGTTGGCGACGGAAAACTACGAGAGCAAGAAGATCTCCCTCAAGACCTCCGATGGCGAGATCTTCGAGATCGACGAGAATGTCGCGATGCAGTTCCAGACTGTCAAGGCGTTCTTCCAAGATGAGAGCGTGGCACGCGACATGGTGATGCCGGTCCCAAATGTCCACAGCGGGGAGCTCGTCAAGATCATCGATTTCTGCACCAAAAGCCTAGATCTGAATCGGAAGGCGGAGCATGAGGAGGTGTCGAAGAAGGAGCTTAGGAAATTCAACAACGATTTCGTCAAGGACGAGACCACCGGTAACGTGATGGAGCTGACCCTGGCCGCCGATTACTTGAACGTCGATCAAATGTTGGAGGTGCTGAACCAGTGCGTCGCCGATCGGATCAAGAACAAGAGCGTCGAGTACGTGAGGAAGTTGTTCGGCGTCGAGAGTGATTTCACGCCCGAGGAAGAGCAGAAGCTTCGCGATGAGTATGCATGGGCTTTTGAAGGAGTCGATGAAGACTGAAAATTAAATTATATATTGTTAGAAAGTTACAGTTTCTTGTTGTCGTTGAATTTAGGGTTAGGGTTTATTTTGTGTAAGTTAAAAGGGGAAGACTGGTAGTGGATTTTTTTTTTCTTGTCAAACGATAGATTTTGTTAGATTAGTCACCGATGAGGTTCGAACTCACGCTGTTGTACAAGAGCTCGACTCCTTTCCACTACTGTAGTAAAGGGCCACTAATGGATACTGGAGCTTTTCACTACTGTGGTAAAGAGCCACTAGTGGATACTGGAGCACAAATAAGAGCATGATAGCATCAATGACATGGTAGCATCAACGAGTACTAAATTTAGAAGTCAGAGACCTATAGTTAAAGAAAGCACAATGAAAAGACCGCATCACTCTTTGATGATCTTACAACCATCAACAAAAAGTATTGCTATGAATTACGGATCGAACTTCATCCTCATAATCTTTTTCAAGTGCACAAAAATCACGATCTCATATTTGAACAACAGTTGCTGCACTAAGGTTTAATGTTAAGCAGTAGGTCATAGCTGCTAAAGAAAATTTCTCAACAGAGCAACAAAACGACCACAACCCAGGAGATGGAGATGGATAGAAAATACAATAAACAGAGAGTGGTTGAAGGGAACAGACCAAGAGAGATTACTATCAGCCCTACAGTCAAAGGCAAAGGCCTGTGGTAGTTTGTCTTTCCTCTATTTTTCTCCCTAATGTGAGGATTTTCTTCGCTCTCTGCTAGTTGGATTAGTTGGTTCGTGTATGTTATTACTGGCTCACTTTTTACAAGTGGAACACTTTGACAGTTGCATATATAGAAGGTTAATTACGTTATGTTCTTTATTGATACCGCGAGGAATTCATTAATGATGTAAGGAACAATTTTTACAGAACATTCCACTATATGCTTAATACTACATTTTTTTTTCTCGAAGCCTTAGCTATCCCACACTTTGTAGGGGAACAATTTTTACAAACATTCCACTATATGATTAATATTACATTATTATTATTATTATTTTTTTGGAAGTCTGATGGGTATCCTATACTTCGAAAGATAGGACTAATTTCTAGTAGACCTGAAAAGACTAGAGGCATTCAGCCTACTTCTAACCATAGTCAAATGATATACATTCTCCCAAAACTCTCAACCAAAAAATCTCCAGTGTTTTTGCCAGCTTTAATGCTTTATATTACATTAATAATACAACAATGTACACACTTTAGCTAGTTGTGGTATATATACTGACTTCTTAGAGTTATATTTTAAATAAATAAATAATGCGGGGTGTGCTATATATCCACACACCTTTTGTTAATTTATGTCATTTGATATTCTTCAATTCATTAGATCCGACTGTCAAAAATTAAAAGGATGTGTGAAAAGTAAAAAAAGATATGTCGATGTCACACCTCATAAATAAAAGATAATACGGGCATAGAATGGCCCTTGCCTCAAAGTAACAGCCATTTTCATAATTGAATACATATTGCACTAAATTGATCGAGGGATTGATTCGATCTTATATAAACATTTGTTCATGGAGAGTTTAGTATCTTTGGGCTTGTTTGATGCTTAGGAATTAGGATTAGTTGTTTTTGGACAATTTACCAGATTGAGTGAATGTTGAATAGAAATATGGACGTCAATTTTCATATTTTGTTCAAGTGAAGGTAAAACATGAAGTCATGAAGAAAACTTGTCCCTCTCAATTAATCCTACTATTTTTGTGTGAATTAGATAAATTTTCTTCATGATTTCATCTTTTACCTTCACTTGAACAACGTATACAAGTTGGCATCCATATTTATATCAACATTCATAGAATTAAGTGAATTGTCCAAGCCAAACAAATCCTAAACATCAAACGAGGCTTAGGAGTCTAAATTATACTACGTATTGTCGCACAATCTGTTCTATTTTATGGGAATTGAAATAGCTAATAATTAATAACAAAATATTTGCACTAAATATGCTAATACACTAGCTATAAACTAAATATTAAGATACAGTCAAGTTAATAAATAATGGACTAACCACACCTACTGCTTAAGCATCAGCTGGTCTGATTCTGCCAGTTGGTTTTTGGGTGTTTTTTTTTACTGTTTTCAATTACTAGAATTCAAATAAAAGAAAGAATTTAGTAAATTCAACAGTAAGTATATATTCGGTATGGTAATAATTTTGTACCTCTTTGTGCATACCAGTGTATGGAATTGGGACATAATTTTACTCTTTCCTCATCATGCAAAGGGAAAAGAGCATAAGGCAATTAGTTGGTATGATCAATTTTTGATATTTGGTGGCTGAAATGATCAGTATTTAGCAATAATAGCATACAAATTATATTACACAACGATGACATAACAACCGCACAATAACGATGACATGATAACGATTGATAATTTCTACTAGTATCAAAACTTGATCATTCCAGCTAATTGGCAAAGAGTATATGTGCCTTAATTAGTAATTAAGGCAATGAAACAGTTGTTGGAAGAAAAAAAGCAGCACATAATGGCAAACCACCCTTTTTCAAGTGACCATTTTAGGCCAATCAAAATCTATGAATATTCTACTGTCTACGCATGAATACAAAAGGGTAAAGAATTTTAACGAGTGAATTTTTATATGGATCATTGTCTAAGTGGCACAGATCAGTAATAATAATCCTCAAATATTCCTAACTGGATGGAGGTGGATAAGTTGGAATTACAGCAATTACAAAATTGTGTTAGGGGAACTCACACCCAAAAAAGTAGATAAACGGCACCAAGAGAGTGCACCATTGTAATTTGTCTTACAATATCCACATGAATAATGTGAAGGAAGCCAAATTTTTAACTAAATTCATAAACTAAAAGACGTGTAGTACTAGAAAATAAGTACCTTAATTACACTCAAGTAATAATTCAATCATGAACATCCACATCATTTAGTTTACAAAATTTGATTTAGAAATTTTGTCACCAATCCTAAAATTACCCTATTCACATAGGCTTGTTCTTTGTGTACACTTATTAGCCTATTCACATAGGCTCATTCTTTGTTGAGACTTCTCTTACTCTAAATCCAATTGGTTAAGGTACCAAGAGGATACATAAAACCTAAACTTTTTACGATTTTTTTTTATTTTACTGCTTTTTTTCTCCTTTACCTTTTTTCAACCTTTTTTTTATACAACAATATAAGAGGGTGGATGAACAAATTAGTTACAAACTTATCATTCTTGAGATTTAAACTTAAGATATTTCACTTACAAGTGAAAATAAATACCATTATACTATAGTACTTCGTGACCACAAAATATTTCACCTTGACTTTATATGGTCTGTCCGGTATTGTCTTAAAGAATGATTTTTGAAGGATAGTTTTAGAAAGGAAAAAGAAAAAGAAAAACCGACAAATAGAATTGTGCATTTCTATAATGTGAGAATGTGCGAGGTTGTTTAATAAGTGATGTTTTCAATTTTAACTGAAAATATAGAAAACGTATTTAATTGGTTACAAAATTATAAACATCCAAAATCAATGCATATAGTATGCATACCTTGATAATTTTTTTTAAGTCTTAAATGTGCTTCCTTTCAGTAATTAGCAGAAAATAATCATAAAGCAAATTATTGATTTAATCTTTGCAAAAGAACACAAAATGGCATTTGTTGGTGTCAAAACTTGGAAGGAGTTTGGACTGAGTTCAAAATGCATGTATCTTGAGTGTCGCTTTTGGTCTAAAGGGAGGCTCCGGAGAGTTGGTGATCTACCATCATTGGACCGGGTATGGCCCGATGGCAAAACCTATTATGGGCAGCTTAGAGAGCCTATATCATACTCGGAGAGCTCATGACTTGTACCATAGGCGGCTCAGAGAGGCCACAGTCTGTTATGGCTTAAAGGCCCATTACCTTAGGGCAGACTATGTCTTATTTTCCTTAAGGTAATTTGGGGGTCTACTCACAATGTCAAGGGCAAAGCCGTCATGTTCAGCATATAATCCATGTGTCCTTCTCCTATTAGATGTGGTTAATTTATGTCTATACAAGCTTGCCACTGTTGGAAGCTGCCAATAAACAGGGTGTTTGAGTGCATGTTAAAGATGTGCGTTAATCTAAGTTCTTAATCAAATGATTGTGCACTAAGTGCGATGTTGGTTTAGTTAGGTTCTTTTATGTGCCTCTAGCGAATAAGGACAAAAATTTCAGTGTAACTCTGTGTATACTTGCCAAAAAAGTAAATAAAAGCAAAATAGAAACTCAATGACAAAAGAATATATTCATCTCATGATGGAGTCAAGATTACAAATGTTCACAAAAGTAAAATCTAGGTCGATGGGCCGAGCTTCATAACTTGAAATGTAATGAAAATAGTAAAAGTCTAGCAAGATTTAGGCCATGAAGGGTAAGATAACGCTAAAGGAGCCCGCCGAAATCACTAGTTTCAGTTTGAGCTTAGTACAAAACATTTATCTCATCGAGAAAGTGATGGTGGTTGGAATTGTACATCAACCAAATCATACCATGGCAGAGCTATAAAAGTTTTAGATCTCCATGATGGTAGGCAGTATTTTCTTCGAATGAAGGCTTTGAGATTGTAGCTAAAGAGCTAAGTGAGTTTTTGCTAAAGAGCAATTGAGCTTGTGCTAAAAAGTAGTTGGGTTGATTGAAGGATCACACAAGGATTTTGTTTAATTGTAATGATTGAATTTGATGAAGGTTCTGATCTTGAAGGCTTATGGCTCTATTTAAAGGCAGGGGAGATGGAGCAACCTTGATCATACCAATGGGCTGGAGCTGGAGTAGATCGATTATTTGGCACTAATAGTGATTGTAATTCCTAGTTGGTGACCTTCAGTTTTATCTTGAGAAGGTTAGCACGATCTTGGTAGTGACCTCAGCGTGTCAGATGACGCGTATGCATTTATGAGGGCGAGATGACGCATGGTAAACGTGCCTCGGAGAGAACCGTGTATAACCCTCGGACAAGTTAGATAGAAATGAGATGGTCATCCAATCCCTGATTTGGACTTCAAAGTTGGTGGGTCGGAATCGTGTGACTTTTGCGTACATAAAAATAGATAGACCATAGCAGGCCTTATTTTTATTATAACTCAAACAACATCTTATCCGTTAACTATCTCAGGAAGCGTTAGCCAAGTCAAATGAGGAATTTCGAAGAGGTTCAATTGAACGTATGAAGGCGGAAGCTAGCTAGGTTAGGTATGTATATAAACTAAAGTGCCTCATACTTTTCAAGATATGATGTTTAGCAACTAAAATGTGCACCTTTCTTTTGTCAAAACATTCACTTTGTGTGGTCACAAACACACAGAGGCATATATATCTGTGTGTAATTAGAGGTGCCATGTAGCTTGCATGCATGCTCGACTCAAATGGGGCAGCTATTAATTTAGTGCAAAAACCCAATCAAAAGGCCTCTTCAACAACAACAACCACCACAACCCAAATGAATAATCATGGCTGATGGGAATCCCAGTTGGGATATAAAGGACCATTTCATTCATACGAGTGCTCAATGATGATCCGCAAAGCAAAGATACTTAGATACCCCCGGTCCCCCACTCTCGATAAAGCTTTTACAGTTGGGAATTTCAGCAAAACCTGAGTTGGCAATGCCTAACAAGCTGCTTTTGCTTTTCATGGCCGATACTTGTCTATTTTTCTTCTGGTGGAGACGCTAACGTGCGCCTGAATCATGAGCGCACAATAACAACTGCATGCTTTAGTTACAACTTACAAGTATTGGACATGCTAAGGTTCTCCAACAATATATATATATATATATATATATATATATATATATATATATATATAAGGATAATGCTAAGGAGATGATTGAATTATTACTTAAGTGTTGATGTGGTTGTTAATGATTAGATTAATTATTACTTAAGTGTTTATTAACGTGCTTATTTCTTATTGATGACACATCATTTGGTTTATAAATTTAGTTTGAAATTTTGGTTTATCTAACATTACCTATATATAATGTATTGGACATGCTTTTCTTTTTGGTGTGTGATAAATTGACAACCACTTCTAAAGAGTGATGCAGATGCTCATGCTTGAGTGGCTAATTAAATTAGTTGAAGCAAGTAATTAAATTGAAAATTGAGATAATCAGAGTTGTAATTAAGGCCTTCAAATGACCACACACGTCTAATTAGAAGATTATTTTCATGCTGCGGCAAGCCGCGTCCTACTGCGTTGAGAAAATTAATATTCTTCATATTCTTTATATCTTATAGGATAGAATAAAGTCTGATTTTGATGGTCAATTCTCTCTCATTTGTTTGCAATGTAATCGTTTTCTATAGGATGGAATATGAAGCAATATAGAATTGGTGTTGCTGTGGACTTTGGAGGGTGTATTCACATTTTGGAATGTAGAGAATGTTGGAAATATTGGCGATATGGATGCTACTTCTCCTACAACAAATCATATAAGATAAATATTAGTAAATATTATTTCACATCGAAATAATAAAATAGATAAAACTAATATATTAACAACAAAATACTTATCTTTATAGGTAGATAACGTTTTTCGCCGATCCTTGATTAGAACGAGATTTTAGGTTGAGGTGTGTAGTCATTGTCATTAAGAGTAGATTTCGCCCCTCTAAGACAATGTCTCGGTGTAGCAGGTTATGACGCCCTACTCTTTAGGATACAACAACCTATGATCCTTGTAAGCGTACACTTGCAATACTCGGATCCAGTGAACAACTCAATTCTTTCCTTTGGCATATATGAGGTGGAAATTATAATAGCATTTTAGAGAATACATGAAATTAAAAGAAGAGAGGACGATGAGATTCTTTTCAACTAGTGGAATTTGTAAGAAAGAATTTGAAATTCAATTGCCAAAATCTACTCCAGGGAAAAAGATAGAATATATATATATATGACAAAATACAAAAGGACTTTGGAGGATTAAAAAGATGATTGATTGGGCAGAATCACAATTGTAATTCAAAGTCCATCAATTGTAATTCAAAACCATTCATTATACCTCAACGTTATAATGCATCATTTTTCAGTTTTACAAATCAAAACTGAAATTAGGAATTTAAAAACAAATTGAATAGTATTAAAGTGACCACTGAAGAATTGTATTTTGAAATACCCAATTTAAATTCCAACAATCCCTCACATATTTCAAAATACAAATCGACTCACAAGAAGAAGGGAATTAGAGAAACAGAAGTATAATGAAAGGACAAGGAAGTACCAAAGGAAAGTGAGAATCCAACGCATCAGAACTGGTGTCTTTTGGACTATGAACCAGCCTTAGGACGAGCTAGTCATAACTCACAGAAATTTGGTGAAAATTTAATTTTCTATGAACCAAGATTTCTTTGTGTGAATCATAGGACTAACCATCCATATTGAATCCTCGGAATCGAGCTTGTTCTAACGGGTTGGCACAAATAGGCCATGCGCCCACCTGGATATTCATGAGTGCTCTAGATAACCTGCCTAAGCTCTCATAGGAAGCGGCCTCATTCCCACACTCAAATAGGTGAAACCATTAAGTGTGCACTGCAGTCAAGCACACCACCTATATATAGGCTATGATATTCATTAAGAACATAAATTCAACCTCACACGCTGCAGTAAGAGCACTATCTACACCATAAGGATATACTCTCGTTCATAATAACATTCGATATAAACGATAGTGCACGCCCGATCAACAAGTGACTTGTTCTTACCCATATGAACCTAATTCTTGGGATCTCCGTTCACATAGGTTGGGTTACCATCACTCTTGATCGATGTTATAGGCATAAGTTTCATCCCCCTCGATTTAATAATCATCACAAGCATCTAGCTTAGTGGATTTGTCAGAGGATTAGCTAGATCCATTTTTGACCTCAAAACAATTATATCAAATACATATGTCATTTAGCTTAATGCCCTCATATCTATGATATCACACACAATGAACCAACTAGTCTCTTCCACAAATAGTGGGATATCACAGTAATATGCTCAAACAAAGTTGGTCTTTTCCATATAAAATGGGATATAACAAAGAGGTTGTTAAGCCTCAAACAAATATCTTTTCCAACGAGTGTCAACTCATGTTTCAATCCAAAGTGAACATGCATATCTATTGAAGATATTTTTGCCAATGACATTTCAACATAATATGGCATTTGCACATACAACATTACCATAAGCTGTCTAATAAAAATTACTGCTCATTCATATTAATATATACTATATAGTACTTCAAAATATTTAGCACTCAAAATATGCCTCTGCAATGGTCCATGGAACTTTTTGTTACAGCTGTTCAAATCCTTTATATCTCACCAGCTGAGTGTTAATATCATAATGGTCATATAATTTCCATACCATAATTGGTGAGAACTAAATTGATTTCAGAATGTATCTCAAAATATTATGTCAGATGCATATATGCTAGATAAATTTAAATTCAGCTCAAACTCTCTTAGCTAGGCTATTGCCACACATAAACACAGATAAACTGATCTCTTCCACATAAAAGGATTAAAAACATTTGCCGTCCAATGTTAAGTCTTCTTTAAGACTACCAACTGGATTTCATAATTGGGCCTGCATGTCTAATTAGGATAGCTGTAGACATCGCTTCTCAACATATCAAAGTAAGTATCATAGTGTTCTTCAAAAAAAAAAAAAAAGTATCATAGTTGAAATAATATTATCATCGTACATGAAAGATAAAACTCACCATACATTATCTATCAATAAAGAGTACCTCTCATATATTTGCATGCGAAATATATGGCTCTCTAAGACTTTTGAATGTACTCCAATTAAGTTTTTCATCACATATGAATTCACAGTTACATATGTTATTGTCTGGGTACCTTCTTAGCTTTATCCCCACATTCCATGTATGTCAACACCTGCAAAAGACTTTTCCGTACAAGGGCTCTCCACCCCCACAATTTGAATGGTATTCTAGAAAAGACCTGAAAAATTAGCACTAACATAGTTCCACTGCAGTCATAATCGGTTAAATGTAAAATAGGCTTTAACAATGAATGGGTGCAAATTAAATTATACTAACATTATATATATATATATAGTTAAAATCTCCTGTATTTAAGTGTCGTCAATATCCGTATTTGGAGTTTTTGAAGTAAATCTCATATGCAGTCGTAGTATGGCAACCGCTCTAATCGATGGATTGGAACCTTCTTGATTTGGAGCTCTCACAAGGGTCATCACAATTGTACCACCCCTTCTTTATAGTTACTCTGATTATATGCAAAGGCTTAATGACAACAATATCATTAGTTCCATACATGTCAAATCAACATCACGCATAAATCAACATCACAATTAAAATGCATGTAAGGAAACCTCACAATTTATTCTAAAATGATGACAACCCTCACAATTTCTAATCATATTGCAGTAAAAAATAGTAACCAATTTATTTTTTATAAATCACAAGGTATGGTGAAGAAAAATCCCCACAAGTTCTGAAAAGTCTTAAAAATTTTAATAAGGTAAATAATAAATCATACCTGATTTATTGTCATATGTATTGTTTGTACCTAGCTACTTCCACATATGGTGTAGTAATTTTTATCCCAATCTTTTCTAAAGCAATATGCAGGGCAAAACTTTACACAATGAAGGTCAAACAGTGACATGATTCATTAAATGAGCCTTCCTTGAGGTGTTGGTCATCACAGGCACCACACCACCATTCCTAAGACCACTCTTATTGTTGCAGCTTCACTATTGAACACAAACACAATACTACTCTGTAGATATCGCAGACAAGTCAAATATATAATTGACAAATAATAGTCCATTAGAATTTGGAATGAATAATATGTCTTTCATAACTAATTAAGGAAACAACTCAAGCTTGTATGTGTGTGTATTAACTTATAACGCATATGTTTTCCATTTTAAGCTATTTGATTAAGAAGTGTATACCACACAAGAAAAGTCAACAAGTTATGCAAAAACTAGCTCACCTTGAACCACCACAAATTAAGGGAAATTTCAAGCAAATGTGGGACTTACAAACTTTAGACTGCAAGCTCATATCACAAGATTGTCTTTAGCACATCACTGCTTTTCAGCATAAGCATGGCAAGATTGTGAGGTACATGACTGATATTATAATAGATTGTGAGGTACATGACTGACATTATAATAGATTACTAATAAATTGACTATGCTTATTCTCACATGATAGATTACTAATAATTTTAAATTATAAAAAGAATAAATCGATAACTAATTGAAATAATGTGTCACTTATCTGTAAACTCCATAATAGAAATGAACTTCAACCCCTTTGGAACTCTCCATATAGCCGACGGCAAGCTAATAGCATCACCCTTAGTGCCAGTTTGCCTTATTTTTTTTCTTCAACTTTCATTTGCATAAAAACTTTCCATGCTGACATAGTTGTTAGTCTTTTGAGAGAACTCAACTCATGCACAATAAGAATCACTTGCTTTCACAACAGGAAAAAGAAAAATATTAATTCATTTATTTGGAGTTCTTCATATGACTGAAGTTGAATTTGAGAGAAGTAATTGACTGAAATAATCAATAATAAAATTAAGTAATATAATCTTGTACTTCTGAGTTGTCAGAGCAAGAGCTAGGAGACTCTTCGAGATAACTTACAAAATCTGGGATGTCATTCAAGTTATATAATTCACAAGTAGAGTGCAGAAGAAAACTCCACAAATTGGAATATTATAAAAAAGATATGTAGTTATCTGAGAACCTTTCTTTTAAGATTGGAATGTAATCTAGTAGGTTGGACAATTTAGACAAATATAACCGTTGTTATTGGAAACTATATAAAAATTAAAGCTGAGTTAAATTGCATGCTAATATCACTTGGATCAAAACTGATACAAAATAAATTATATCAGATGCCAAAAACATTCCTTATTCAAATCTCTACAAGAAACGGTGCAATTAAATTATATTGGTGTAACTGAAGGCAAGGCAATATAGCACCAACCAAAAAGTTAATATAAAGACCTATACGTGATAAAAAGTAAATTAATCGAATTAAAGGGCAACGACTGTTTTATCTCTTAGCCTCAAGACCGGACAAGATCAAATTAATTATATATTGCTAAACAATACGATATAGCCATCAGTAAAATTCAAAGAGGATAAGGTAACAAGCTGGATCTTACTTGTCAAAATTTCATCCTTTATATTCACCGAAGGTTGGATCCTTTGCTCTCGGACTAATGAGAGGCCATAAGAAAAACGTACCCCTTATTCATTTGGTCCATGACAATTCCCCCGTGTCACTTGACCATGGCTCATGTTATAAGATTATTATCACATGCCATTACCATATCTTTTATAGCTCAGTTCCAACTTCGTCTACCAACATATAGAACAATGATAGGCAAATGATGGAAGTAGCAACCAAAATCTACTCTTAAGATTGTTGGAAATATTGGCGATATGGATGCTACTTCTCCCACAACAAATCATAAGATAAATATATATTAGTAAATATTATTTCACATTGAAATAATAAAATAGATAAAACTAATATATTAACAACAAAATACTTATCTTTATAGGTAGAGAACGCTTTTTGCCGATCCTTGATTAGAACGAGATTTTATGTTGAGGCGTGTAGTCACTGTCCTTAAGAGTAGATTTCGCCCCTCTAAGACAATGTCTCGGTATAGCAGGTTATGGCGCCCTACTCTCCAAGATACAACAACCTATGATCCTTGTAAGCGTACACTCACAATACTCGGATCGAATGAACAACTCAATTCTTTCCTTTAGCATATATGACGTGGAAATTATAATAGCATGTTAGAGAATACATGAAATTAAAAGAAGAGAGGACGATGGGATTCTTTTCAACTAGTGGAATTTGTAAGAAAGAAAGAATTTGAAATTCAATAGCCAAAATCTACTCCAGGGAAAAAGATATAATATATATATATATATATATATATATGTATATATGACAAAATACAAAAGAACGTTGGAGTATTAAAAAGATGATTGATTAGGCAGCAACACAATTGTAATTCAAAGTCCATCAATTGTAATTCAAAACCATTTATTATACCTCAACGTTATAATGCATCATTTTTCAGTTTTACAAATCAAAATTGAAATTAGGAATTTAAAAACAAATTGAATAGTATTAAAGTGACCACTGAAGAATTGTATTTTGAAATACTCAATTTAAATTCCAACATAGAAATGTTAAGGAAACACTTTCAAAGTAATACACTTCATAAACTAGAGGCTTTTAGAGATAAGGGTTTGTCAAAGATGATTTTTACAAATATAACTTGAAAGGTTTTCAATGTCTGAAAAAGATCCTTTCATTTTAATACACCATGACATGCCACTAATAATAAAACCACTTTTTTTTTTCTTTCTTAACAATCATTATTATCTACACTAAGAGGAGGGGGATGAGCTTAGCCTCACAATGTGCTAACAATAATGTGGTTCAAATTCGACCTTGGTGAGAATTGAACCTAAGACCTCTCACTTACCAGTGAAGAGGAATACCACTAAACCGTAGTATTAAGTGGCATAAAACCACATATTTTACTCCTAGTTACAAGAATGTCATCCTTATTGTCTACAATGTAACCTCCACCATCAAAATTTGAAAAATGTGACGGTTACATCTTATCACTCATAAAAGTAACTTCCATCTTCATTGTCTAAAAAATGTCATCTTTATTGTCTATAACTACCTAATTTTTGTGTTTATTTTATTTTATTTTATATTTATTCAAATTTTATATTGAGTGGAGAATGCACTATTTATGTCTGATAGTTTCGGTACGGTCAAATAAGCACATTATATAGTTTAGGTCCAATAGATTTGATACGGTTTGTATTTTTATGTTTTAGTTCACTAGATCTGATAAATTAGGTACGTTATATAGTTTAGGTCCAATCAATTCGGTATGGTCAATTAGGTTGTGATTTCACATTCTATTTTCTCTACATACAAAATTGTTCTTTTCATTTATCTCTAGATTCATTTTTAATTTATTGAATCCAAAACTATAAAAATAAAAAAAAATGCATTGAGAATATAGGTACACTATATTGTTCTACATACAAAATTGTTCATTTGGGTACTGTCAATTGGGTCCTAACATTCGGTACAGCTGGTTAGGTACTATGTGTAGGTTTGATGAATTCGGTATGGTCAATGAGGTTGTGATTTCACATTCCATTTTCTCTATTTGTATTTTTTTTTCCATTTATCTTTGGATTCACCATCAATATGGCATCTAAAAGCCCTTTTTTTCTTCTTTCTTCCGAATACAATGAGAATTTGGTTTCTGATTTATCTGGATTTTTTTTGTTTGATAATGGTTTCTAAGTTTTATGGGTTCTTCGATTGGAATAACACATGGAGGTTTATGGTAATGTTATTGTTATAAGGAACATGTTATTTATGGATCTAGTTAATTAAGCACTCTTGAAAATTAATTATATATTTGTTTCTCTAATTGGTTTTAAGAGAGTAATAAGGGTAAATAGGGAAACTGAAAATGCAATAAATTTATTAAAAAAAAAAAAGATTAAATGTGACATGGAGGATTATTTTTAGTTTTTAATCTTACATACGGTATTATTGAAAAAACAATCTTATATAGGGATTAAAATGAAGTTTTCTATTATAATAGCTTGTTAGCATTGTATCAAAAGAAAAAAAAATTAGTTGCGGGTTCGACTCACATAAATGATGATAAAATTTATTGTCAATGTTGTGTCTGATACTTAGTTATGATTGGCTCTTCGTTTAAACCAAATCTTGTCCCTCCCATACAATTAGAATTTCGTTGTATAAACAAAGTCTTGGCTATTTTAGGTTTTCTTATCTCTATTAATTAATGAAACCCTCTTTGTCAACCAAAAGAGGGTGAAAAGACAAATTAGTCTTCTATCACACAAAAAAAATGATGGGCAATAATGTAATTTCATAGGTCCAAAATTTTCTGTTTTTTATTGAAGCCTCACCTACAGGTGATGTTAAAATACCTTCAATATTAAAAAAAAAAAAAAAAACCTTTCACTCCCCGACGTTCTCTCTCTCCGTCTCTCCTTCTCATTTTCTAAAAAAATGTGTTCATATATATAAAGTGTGTAGGCAAATACTAGTGTTGTTAAAAGAAATGTATATGGACTTAACATAATAGGCGTGAAAATTTGAGAATGGGCTTTGGGGAAAAATTGCTCTTTTGTAGTTTGAATATTAGATGCCAGGCCTGCCTGCCTCATGGACCAACCGCACTAGACATGGAAATGCCATTAAAAAAACTCCTAATACTGTGTGGATTAAACTGTTGGCATACTTGCGGCCCACAACGGGGCTATGAGATTGTGAGGTCCCTAATCATAATTTTACAAGTTAAAACACAAATTTGGCATGACTAATGTTGCATAAATCGCGTTTGTTAACGATAGGGTTGGAAAAAAAAAACATATAATACCAAAACCGACTAAAACCCAACCGATAAAAAAAAAAAAACCAAACTAACAATACTGAATAAATCGAACCGATACTGAAATTTTCAGTATGAAATTGGGTATGAAATTTTAGAGTTTTCAATAAAACTGTCTCATTGGACTCTCACTCGATCGAGTCTCCCTGAAGGCTAAAGGTAAGAAATTTGTTTGATTTGGGTTTCTACAAAATGTTCGAATTAGGGTTTTGACTTGGGTTTCTTCAAATTGTTCAAATTCGGGTTTTGGTTTGGGTTTCTGCAAATTGTTGTAATTAGGGTTTATTGAATTTGTTTGTTGTTCTGAAAAGTGTGTTGTTTACACTGCAGACGCTAAACCGGTCCCGAATCGTACCGAAAAACTGAAATTTTTTTGGGAAAATCAAATTTTCGGTTTTCGAAATCATGTCCCGAACATTACTGGTTAGGTATTTAGTGTATGGTATTTAGTTTGGTATCGGGAATAAAACCAGCCCTAATTAATCTCATTGCTAATCACATTTCTACTGTAGGGGAGACCTGCTCACATAAATTACACCTCTATAAGAAATATGATTAAACCAAAAGGTTTTCAGGGAATAGGATACCAATAGTTTATGGCTCATTTAACTGTGTTTTTAAAGTGACAAAGTGTTTTTAGAGAAAATGTTTTTGGTTTCAAAAACACTTGAAGTGTTTTCTACAAAAAGTATCAGTGATGTGCTTCTGCCAAGAAGCACTTTAAGTGTTTTTTTTAGGATTTACTAGCATTTTTACTAAGGATTGCTTCAAAAAATATTTTCACCAAAAGCGTTTTCAGTAATTTTAAAAACACATTCAAACAAGCTCTTATTCTTTTTTTTTTAGGGCATATGACGAAGTAGGGTAATTTAGCTCAATAGAATATGAGGTGTAGGTCAAAAATTATTAATAAGACACCCTACAAGGAATTTTCTTCAAACCATATTCAAGTGTTAGATGAAATGCCTCAGTTTACAAGTTTTAGCAGTCTTCAACATTATCCGATAATTTTTTGTAGTTACCCTTGACAAGCCTTTACAAATCATAATATTTGTCGACATATGTCAGCATAAGCTTTCAGCGAATGTCTGCAAGAATCGACAAGTGTCCACCAGGTACTCGACAAAATGGTCCAATAAAGTTTTTTCGCTGAAAATAATGACCACATTACCGCCACTGAGTGTAAGATGAATATTTTGAAATTTCAACGACACGATAGTTGTCTACACTAAACTTATTAATATATCTATTTGTATTATATATTTTATTTTAGTATATTTAGCATAATGTTATTGACACTCCAGTCCAAACGCAATCTTTTAACTGAAGTTTTCGTTTCATAATTTTATACCAAAGGAATATATGATAATTATTTTTTTAAATGCCAATAACTTCAATCTTTATTCTAATAAATTGTGATTTTTTTTAAAATGAAATTGTTGCTTGATTGTCTCTGCTTGCTACCTATCTTGGCCAGAAAACAAAAAGGTAAGAGCTTTGCGTGGGTAGCTGTTGACCTAAATTTGGCGTCTACTCCATCTACCGTTCGTGTGTGTCCATTTGTTTGTGAGTTTCTTTCTGCTGTAGTAGAATAGTGCTCGACTCAGTCACAAGCATTCCTAATTATATTTTAAACCGTTGACAAACCATGATTTGCACTAAACAAATCATATTCTTGTTACAGCAATTAGTCTGCTGGAGACCAATAATATGCCATCGAATCTCTTAAGATTCAAATTTGCTCTTCTGCAGCAAAGGAGAAAAAAATAGGAAGTCTTAACGAAACATTTTTGGTACTGTTCACTTTTAACGTTAAGAACATTTTTACTCTAAAAAGTCACTTATGATACTATTCACTTACAACACATTTTTATCCTTTTGGTTAAAATTCAAAATTTTCAAGCTCTTTTCATTAGTTTTTCTGATGGTTGAACTTTAACTAAATTTCATTTAATTAAATCTCAACCGTTCACTCGTGAAAAAAATAAATATAGGACAGAATTTCCATCTTATGATTTTACTCATGTATGCTACCACACATCAACTTAAACCTTGCAAACCTAAAATTGGATCCAATTGCAATGATGCCCACACTTGTATGTGTAGCCTATTGTTGAATCTAAAAACTACCAAGCTTACGTGGCACGCAGATTGAGTAAATAATAAGCTAACTGCGTCCTTCAGTTATGTGCGAGGCGTGCCAACTCATCAGCAGAGCTCGACCGGGGAGTAAAATGTGATGATGTCGAGTTGGGTGCGCTGCTGACTTCTTCGTCTTGCGATTGCGCCCGAGGAAGGAACACGTCTCAGCCTTTGGGTTCTAGAGCCTGAAGATAAGGTTGCTTGTTCTGCAAAGTTCACAAATCGTCAGCGCTGGGTTCGGTCACAATGATTATATTCTCGAGAGTATAAGCACGTCGAACTGGCATCAGATTATACAGACACAAATACTCGAAAAAGATGTATGTCTTGATGATAAATGTGGTTCGGCCATCGGAATGCCGAACTGAAGATGTTGCCAGTTGCCTTCACAGTGCTTTGTATCCAAACTGAAGATGTGTTAGTGGGAAGAAAGGGGAGAAGGATAAAATCTCAAAGGTTGTTGAGAAGCTTTGCACAGGGCAATTTGTAAGTTGAATTGGAGGGGCTTTGAATGATGCACGCCCTCCTCTATTTATAGCAGCAAACCCCTTTATAGCTGAGCTAGAATCATATTTGGATTAGAACTCCTCAACCTAATCTGATTAGGTCTTGGCTAGTCCTAATTCCAATAGGACTTTGAACCAAGCTCTTTAGCAAATTAGATTCATCCCCTAATTCCAAGCATCCTTCGTCTTAAAGACCCCTTGTTGCACTAGGTTTCGACCACCTCACCTTTATCTAAACCAATCCTCCTCGCAATAGGATTCAGCCAATCCTAACTGGCAGGCCCATGATGATTAAACGGCCCTTGACAAAATTCCAAATGGTCACTGGGCCGTGGGCGGCTCCAAGCTCGGCCCAAAATAATATTTTGGGCCCAAACACCTATACAAACATTAGAGGAGTTTCTTGGGACAGTGGCAGTCGGGGCCATACTTGTATTGGAGTCACCCACATGCATGGACGACTGCACCTAGTAAAATCTTACACTATTGTTCACCGAACTCTTACATTGATTCATATCTTGCATATTGTATGAGTTGCAATTGCCTAAAAAAGAAAAATTATTAGAAATGACAGTACTACTCCTTTCAATTAAGCTTAAACCCTGAAGGGAACAAAGGGATTAACTAGTAGTAGTAGTAGATACGTATAAATGGTACAAAAAAAGCCCTCCTACTATTTTATGAATTGAGATTCTCTCCGGATCTCGATGTCTGGAGCCGACAGACCTAGAGATCTGGACCACTCATAAACTCAAGGTCCGGATCTCTCTCTCCCTCTTGGAATGTCCTGGATTTCTCTATCCCTCGGCTCCGAATTGCAAGATCCGAAGAGGATCCAAATTCTTATTTTACATCTGCAAAACTACAAATACATATATATATATATATATATATTTTTATACATATGCAATGATCTGCAGGCTCTGGCTAATATGTTACAAGTACTCAGCTCTCATATATACATTACATAATAGTTCCAAGTCAAACTAGTTTAACTGGAGATCGATGATCGAGCTTCTTCGACCAATAATTTTCGAAGCGTGGCCGCGTGTTGATTAATTTCAGTTCTCTATACCCTTCACTACTTTCATTTTCTTATCAGCAGCAGCACCATCTTTGCTGATAACAATCTTGAGCAATTTAAATGTCTCGTGAGCCTCTTCAAGCATTTGAACCACACTTCTCATGGAGGGTCTTAACTCCGGTACCCTAGCCGTGCAGAGAATTGCAATTCTTAAAACCTTGATAACCTCTTCTTTGTTCAGCTCTGGAATATATGAGTCCACCATACTTAATATGCTCTCTCTACTCCCGAGCATGCTGCTTACCCAGCTCACTATATCCTTGTTCTCTCCGAACTCTGGCTCTATCGGCCTTTTCCCCGTCACTAGCTCCATTAGTACCACTCCGAAGCTGTACACATCGCTCTTCTCATTCACTTTGCACGTGTATCCATATTCTGCATAATTAACAATTACATTAGCCATAATTAGTAACAAATTAATGAGCTCAAAAGTACTAAAATATTTAACTTGAGTATTTGACTAACCAGGAGCAATGTAGCCGGGTGTTCCGGCAATAACATGAGTAGAGTCTTTGTCTGCAGTGGCCTGAACAATCTTGGCAAGCCCGAAATCTGCAATCTTCGGCTTCAAAAACTCATCCAATAAAATGTTACTGGACTTGACATCCCTGTGCATCACCAGCCTCTCCAAGCCATGATGCAAATACTCCAACCCTTTGGCTGCTCCCACTGCTATCTCATGCCTTGTCTCCCAATCAAGCTTCATCTTTTGGCACGTATGAAGCTGATCCCACAAGCTACCATTCGGCATGTACTCATACACCAACAAGCTTGAGTCCTCGCTTGTAATGCTGCAGTACAACTTCACCACATTCACATGCCTAATCGAGCTCAACATCTGCACCTCAGCATTAAATTCCTTCGACTTCCCACCGCGTTTTGCAAGCACTGGAGCCATGCTCTTGAACCTTTTCCTGTCACTTGGATCGGTGTTCCATATGTGCTTTACAGCGAGATCTTTGCCATTCGCAAGTAAAACTCTGTAAACGTTTCCGGAACCCCCTTTTCCAATAAGATTCTCTTGCCTAATGGAATCAAGAATTTCACCCTCGGTGAAGCTTATCTCATGAAAAGATTTTATGTCCCAAGATTCCTCCTTTAACGAACGGTCTTCATCCTTTTCGCGCTTCTTTAAGAACAAGAAGCATGTAAGGGACACAAGCAGGATTGCTGAGCCAGCCGAGAAGCAAATAATTAGCGTCCGGACATCCTTGGACATCCCAGAACCAGAAGAACACTGGGGGAATGAGCTTGTGTCCGTGCTGCAGAGTCCGGAGTTACCAGAAAAGCTACCGTTGTAGGCTGCAATCGACAGAGATTCTGGTATGGCGCCGGTGAGCCTGTTGTGTGATAGATCAAGAAGACTTAGCCTTAGAGATGCTAAGCTCTTTGGGATTTCACCCGAAAGTTGATTTTGTGACAAATTCAGGGAGTTCAAGGTTGGGAGAGAGCCTAAAGACGATGGGATGTCACCGGAAAGCGAGTTTTCTGCCATGTTTAAGTCGCTCAGTAAATTACAGTTTCCTAGAGAATCTGGTATCGAAGCAGAGAACCTGTTGCTCTGCAAATACAGAGTTCCCAGATGCCTCAGGTCACCAATACTTCCAGGGAGGTTCCCGGAAAACCGATTGTTGTTCAAAACAATGGACACCAAAGATGTTGCTTTGGAAATCTCATCCGGCAGCTCACCAGATAACTGATTGTAACTAACGACCAACTTCGCAAGCATCTTCGCATTTCCAATGTCAGAAGTAATCGGGCCTTCGAATTGATTGGAAGTAAGGTCGATGATGTGCGCATTCGGCAACCCCCAAATTCCAGGAGGAACAACACCGGACAGCGAGTTGATATTGACTCTGAACCGCTTCAATGTGGAACACTTAGCGTAATTCGCAGGAATTTCGCCGGTAAACTTGTTCTGGAGCAGGAGAAAGCCTCTCATCGTCCCCATCTTGCACATATCGGGCGGAATACTTCCCGTCAGGAGATTCTCAGAGATATCGATGAAATCAATCTTGGACCAAGAGCCAAGTTTCTGAGGCAGAGGACCGGTCAGCTTGTTCTTGTACAACGACAGATTGACAAGCTTCTTGAATTCCCCGAACTCCGTCGGAACTTCTCCGGAGAAACTATTCTCGAACAATTGAAGGGAAACTATGTTCTGCAGGAATCCCAATTCCGACAAATCGCCTTCTAGTAGGTTCGCGGAGGCATCAAAGTTTTCGAGGTTAGTGAGGTTTCTTAGGCCGGAAGGAAGCGTCCCGGTGAACTGGTTGTCGTAGAGCTCGAGCTGCCAGAGCTTGGTGAGCTTTGTAATCTCGGATGGGATTTCTCCGATCATGTTGTTGTAGGATAACTCCAAGTTGATAAGCTCCGTGAGGTTTCCGATTCCTTTCGGAATCGAACCTCCGAGGCTGCAATTCGACAAGTAAAGCCAGATGAGTTTGTTGAGATTCAACACCTCGGTTGGGAATGGGCTTTGATGAAAAGGGTTGTCTCCCAAGCTCAATCGAATCAAACCCGTCATGTTCCCCAATGATTTCCACGGAAAAGTACCCGAAAATCCGCTGTAGTTCAGATGGAGATGTTCTAATCGGGACAGGGATGATATGTCGGGGAACGATCCTGAGAACAAATTGTTGCCCAAGTCCAAGTACTTCAAATTTACGCAGTTGTTCAAGTCCTCCTTGATTGTCCCGTGCAAGAAGTTGAATCCCAAGGAAAGTGTTTCCAACGATTTGAGCTGGCATATTGCGTCCGCCGCAAGAAACCCAGATAGGTTCTGATTCGAAAGGTCGATATCTCGAACGAATCCGTTTTCGTTGCAGGAAATTCCGGTGAAGCTGCAAACGGAATTGGTGGAGTTCCATGTATTGAATATGTTGTTGTTGGTGTTTGAAGCTTGTAACGTGGATTTTAGTTTGAGAAGAATTTGAAGCTCATCGGCCGCCGCGGTGGAGAGGAGGCAGACGAGGAGGAAGAGGAGGTAGAGGGGGAGATGGGTTATTCTCCGGTCTGTCAATGACGACATGCTGGGGGAGTCGACGGGAAAGTGGACTTGGGGGAGTGCGGGGATTTTTGAAGAGGGAAGGGTGGAAGTGAGAGTCTAAGGAGCGCCATTTTGAACCTATGAGATGATTGAGTGGTTGTAACTATTTACCCACTGGTTGTGGATTATGTTCCAAATTGTGCATGTGACCAAATTAGATGTAGGAACTAGGAAGCTTCTAAAGCGTTCACATTTTTGCAAAATTTGGAGAGCAACTATTTGACCAATTGGAAATGCTCACGTATTCTTAACTTGCGTGGTAAAACACTTCCATTCAAAAATGCACGTCTAGGTACATTCTTAACTTGTGTTATTTGAAAGTTTAAGAGGAGATTGACTACCTCACCACCAACATTAGGGTATACCCACAACCTCAAGCCGAAAAGACTTACGCGTGACACCTAACTATCAGCTGCCACCGTATGAATTTACATAGGAATTTACTAATCGCGCATTAACGAGAACTACAAGGAGTGAAACTCAAATCTCGGTGGGGCAACACACAAGCCTATGACCTTACTAACACAGCCAACAATAAACAACAAACTTTTTAAAGCATAAACGCTATTAAACACTTTAAGGGATTGTTTAATAACCTTTTTTTTTTCAGGTTTTAGTTTTCATTTTTCATTTTTTTTAAAACTGAAACTAAAAATAGTTACTAAATAAGTTTTTCATTTTCAAAAAAAATAAAAATAAAAAACTAAAACGAAATGGTTATATAACTGTCCTAACATAAACTCTCTGTTTTTGTCCGATATAGTTTTAGTTATTCTAAAAAGGGAGCTTTAACAAAAAGCTTCTGATATTGTTCATTTTAACGAAAAACCATATTTTTACACTAAAAAGTCAATTATGGTACTATTCACTTTATCTTTTATTTTGTCTTTATCGTTAAAATTCAAAATTTTCAAATTATTTTCATTAGTTTTCTTTTCTATAAACCCAGCTAACGAGAATTCTATCTGTCGAAAATACAATTATTTTCATATAAAAGTGTGAGAAGGAGCTTTGTTTTAACAAGTAAACCCCTTTTTAATCAAGGTCGGTTTGGCACGAATATGTAAAATTAATTGGTAGCAGTCTGCTTCCCTAGGCTCATCTGTATTTCGTATAATAAGTATGTATTTTATTCGCATTGTCTGTTGGTGGTAGTCTCTCAACCGCATTATTTAATGTGGCGTGGCCAAAAACAAAAGAAAAAAAAAAAGGGTCTTGTGGTGGTTTTATTATTATTATTATTATCTTCTTCTTAATTATTGGGGATATTCCTATTTGTAATTTTTGTCTGATCGGTTACACTTTTAGTTATTTATATGAATAATATAGTCTGGTCTATTTTTTTGGACCGCATTTGAAAAATGACTTTAAGTGCATTGCACATCTATCGCAAAGGAAATTTTGTTGTGTATAATTTTGCTAACATGGGCTTATTTTCTCCAACTTTAACATGACATGATTCTCCTCCGCCAGCAGCTCGTGTTGTTTTGTTTTCAGACTATATTGGCTTGCATGGATATCACTTCTCAAATCAATATGCATCTCGCATTTAGGTTTGCCTCACTTTTTTTCTTTTTTTTTTTTTCTTCTCCTAACTTTGTGGTGTTGTTCGACTTGTTTTGTAGGTTTAGACCTTTAAGTTTCGTTTTAAAAGGGTTGGGTTTCATGTCCCTTTCCCCTCCTCTTTTATTTGTATCCTTCTTGTTTTCGTTTCTAGAGGGGTAAGATTTATAATTCCCCCTTCCTTTTTTTTTTTTTTTTTTTAATTATCTTTATTTTATAGATAAGGTTTATGTCCCCTCTAATTAGGTTTAACTTCTTTTTTCGTTATTAATAAAAAAAATTCGTACAGTTGAAGTTTCCCAAAAGAAAAAAGTTGTTGGAAAGGAAGATCTTGATCATGAGCCATCTGATATGAGCTGTGGCCCACATTTAGTTGTTGAAGATTTATTGGAAGCAACTGGGAAGGAAGTAGCAAATTAAGCAGGAGACATGGTATGCAAGGGAGCCATGTCAACTTGACTAGAAGGGGAGACAAGAGCTAAATGAAAGACTCAGAAATGGACCTAGAGACTTGGAAGACAGAACAAAAGAAGAAAAAGAACAGTAGTTAAGCTCACAAGCTAGCATGCTGGTCCTACATTTTGAAAGGGAGCTACTATATGCATGATATGGCTTCTTAGATTTGGTAGTTTTTTTGTAAGAGATTTTGTAGATCAAGAATAAAAGTGTTCACAATCGTCAAATTTCTAGCTCCTCTAAAAGAATGTTAATCTAAATCTGGGAGTAAGGATCAAAACATTCCAATTTTTAGTAACTCTTTATGCTAATAAGCGTGTAATGTGTGTTGCCAAACATGTGAATGACATCTCATACGCGTTGAAGATAGTTGAAATTTTATTATAAAACCAATTGGCAATATAGAGAGTAGCTTAATTACGTATAAGCACATCTAATGTCCCTCATTTCCTCAACATGGGATTCAACTCTCAACACTCATTTCTGGTTTACATTTTTTCAAATCAAATGCAAGAAGTACATTATGAAGTGAAAGTATCATTTCCTATCTATTACTTTCAATATTTAGCAATGAAAATCTTTTAGACAGAACAAGAACTCACCGACATAACAATTGTCCTTGCCTTTTTTTTTTTTTTTCTCCCTTATTTTTTTATTACAGTTAAAAATAGCTAATAATGGAGTGAAAATAGTTGTTTTTGTTTTCGGGAAAGAAATATACAAAAATTTTAAGACACCCCGGAGTGTGAGATAATTGTTTAACCGCTCATCGTACAAAATATATTTTGAGTTAACCTTTTAATAAAATTGAGGTTTTATCATAAAATAAATTAGCAAATGAGAAGTAGCTCAATTATTTATAAGCACATACAATATTTGTTTTTTTTTTAAGTGTTGTAAGAGACCGTGACTAGTTCTGGTAAATTGTTGGTTGGATTGACCAAGTTATCCAAACCCAATCCAATAAGCTGATGGGTGGAAATACTTGGACACGAAATCACCCGTTATGCTAAGAGATCAACCATTTCACCTGTTAAAATCGATGTTTTATTTAATTATAACATTTATCACTGTCAATATGTAGCCACCTTTTGTTGTACTGAATTGTGGCTTAAAAAATGGCCAATTGACTAAAGAAATAAAACATATTTAGCTCCAGCCCATCCCTCTCATCGACATTAACTACTTGATCGAAAGTGATGGATGTCAAGTTATTCTCCAATCCAAACTATATCCAATTCTTTTTTTAATCAATAAACTAGATCCAATTCAACTACACCACCAGAAGACGAGCTTCTGCTGGTGCTATTTATTTTGATGAATTAAAAAAAAAAAAAAAACCACTTACACTTATGTTAGTGTTTTAAAAGTCGGTCTAGGCGGCGTCTAGGCGTTGGACGTTTGGTTGTCGCCGCGATTAGCTTCTAATCGGGCACAAAATCGGAAATATATTAGGTGGACGCCTGGGCAGGATTAGGCGAGACTAGGCGGAGTTATGCCGGTCTTGGTGAAGGCTAGGTGGGCGTATGTAGAGCACACCAGAATTTGGAAAAAATTGTTGTAGAGCCGCCGTGCAACTCAGCGTGAACAAGATGAAGATGATGCTTTACTTTATTTTCTTTCTCCTTGGTTCCTGTGCTAGTTAATTAGTTTATCTATTTTTTTCTCCTTGTTTCTGTGCTGTTTAATTTGTTTATTTGTTTTTTATCTTGGTTTCTGCATAAGGCTAATTTGTTTATTACGACTATAACATATTTATTTTGTTTTTAATATTGTTTCTGTTTTTGTCTGGTTGTAAACATGGGTCATTGTTCAGTTTGCATGATTCAATTAAGATGGTCCCACCATCTTTTATCTAGGAAAAACATTTATTGCAGCCTGCACGTTTTCTTTGAATGGTCCTCACCATTTTTTTTACTACTTTTTATACCCTTTTCTATTTTCATTCTTAACCCCGTTATTACTTTTCATTTTTTATTTTATTTTTTTGTTGTAATGGTTTTTTTTTTTTTTTTTTTTTTTTAAGATCATACCATATGTATTTTTATTATGTACTTAAAATGCTAAAGCTCTCGCTTAAAAAAAAAGAACATATTATTTAATGTTTAAATTTGATCATCTTATAATTCTAAATGAAATTATGTATATTTTAGATATTAACAAACACTTATTTATACAATATATAATAAATTTACTTAAATCTGCTGAATATGTGGTTTTAAATTGTGAGTTTGTTGTACATGTGTCATCTTACAATACTCCTCACTATGGTTATATAGCATATATGCTTAATGTGCTTTTAAATTTTGGACTTGTTGGATACTCTTTTTGCATTTCAACATTCTTTTATTATCTTATCAATGGATTTCATACAAGTATAATTTTTTATAAGTGTCAGTATGCACTTATTTACAAGATATATAAGAAATTTACCTAAATCCGTCTAAACTCTGCTTAACCTCCTAGGCGTTAGGCGCTAGCCCGCTGCCTGACTAACATCTAGGTATTTTCAGAACCTTGTTACGAATACCTAACGGTTTCGCAAGTGGTCTTGAAAACAACCGTTAAGTGACAGATTATTAACAAATCCAACCATTATGAACGCAGAACGTTAAAATCCAACGTATTATTTATTTTAATTGGTTAGTTAATCTGTGCAAACGGATTTGTTGCAATTGCCACCACTACTTCGCGCCAATCTTATCAAACAAATGGAGAATATTGGTGAAGCACGGCAGCGTGATGCCGCCCTTGTTGACCTTTAAAACTGGTTCACAAGTAGCCAGCCAAAAACGTGGATAATTGCTAAAATATGAACTGCCCCCACTCCACGGGCTTCAAGAGGCGCGTTCGATTACCCGTACATACATTTATCATTCTTCACGAGTAAGACCAAAGTAGTTGTCGCACTATCCTCCACCCTCCATGAAGATATTTTTACATGTATTTTTGTCATCCTTCTAGAAGATTGGGACGCATGAGTTCCACCTTCTAGAAAATTGATTGGCTTAAATAATAATAGTTAGATGAATAAAGTTACTGACATCAAAATTTTAAATTAAATTTATAAATTAAATAAGATGTCATCAATTAAAAAATAAACATGCTAATTAATATTTAAATAATAATTTAATAATTAACAACATCGTTCGGTTTATAAAATTATCATATATAATGATTGGATAAGGAATGATTTCGCCACAATGAATCTCCTTTATCTTGAGTGGAAGATTAAGAGAACTTAAGTGTTAAGTCATCAATCCCGTGACCCACTCGTGTGGAAAAATGGTTCAATATGTCCAGTGGGGAGGTCCAAAGAAGTGTTTACCCAGATGTAGACCCAAATTCTCGAGTGTGCATGGAGTACAAGGGATTGGAAACTCTCTCTTTTTGTCCTCAACATTTCTAATGCAGGAGGCAGGCCTTGAAGAAAACAATGTGAAACCATTAATATGCTTTGGGATAACAAAGGTTTTGTATTTTAATTATTTGGGAATTTGTTGAGTTATTTTAGAAGTTGTAAGGGTGTCATGAAAACTTAAAGTCTATTAATTTGTAAACACTAATAAATATTGTACTAGAAAGTCTTGAATGACAAATTTGAATGAATTAAAATATATTTTGTTTTGTGCAATTGAAGTGAGTGATTTCTCCTTCCTCTATCAAGCATTTGGCTTGGTTATGTGAGTGAATCCACGATTAGCGACGTGAGTGAGCTTTGTTGCCCCTAGTTGAGTGAATCCAAGGTTATCTATCTCCCTCACCTCGATACCATTGGTTTTGTCCTGCATCAAGTGGTATCAAAGCAGGTTATCCATTGTGGTTGAAGACCATGTGTGTGATTTGCAATCTGTTTGAAGAGCACACTGTCGAAGAAATTAGCTTCATCAATTGGAATTCACCACCAATTTACGATGAGTACATTGATGAAGACAAAGTCAATAATCGTTTTATGAATGAAGTTGATGAGGATGGTAGTGAGGTAAGCAAGTTATACCCCTCAAGTTTGTATAATTTATTAAAAGATGATATTGTTATTCACGTGATCAATGAGATTCTTGAAGGTAGTTTCTTGAATGTTGAGCACCAAGTAAAGATTGTGGATGTAAAGGAAACCTTACCGTTTATGAGCGAGGTGGTAAATTCAAACTTAATTAATGCACAACTTCTACATTGAGCAAAAACTCCTTACTCTGATATCCATGATTATATGTGGGATAAATTTCTTTATCATGATGATTTGGTTAGAAGAAAGTCTTTGAAGAAGAGAAGCATTGCTCACCATTGGAGTCATGTGCCATTTCGAGCTTATCCATTTGAAGAAAGAATATGGATCAAGACTTCGAACACTCATATATTTCTTGTGCTATTGTACATGTTATGGAAAAGTTTGAAAGGCCTTCCAAAAGATCGAGGGAAAACCAAAAGTCAACTAAAACTCGAGGACGAGTTTTTTCTGAGAAGAGGAGAATGATGCAGGAGGCAAGCCTTGAAGAAAACAATTTGAAACCATTAATATGCTTTGGAATAACAAACATTTTGTATTTTAATTATTTGGGAATTTGTTAAGTTATTTTGGAAGTAGTAACAGTGTCATGGAAGCTTAAAGTCTATTAATTTGTAAACACTTATAAATATTGTACTAGAAAGCCTTGAATGACAGATTTGAATGAATTAAAATATATTTTGCCTTGTGCAATTGAAGTGAGTGATTTCTCCTTCCCCAATCAAGCATTTGGCTTGATCGTGTGAGAGAATCCACGATTAGCGACGTGAGCGAGTTACGTTACCCTTGATTGAGTGAATCTCAGGTTATCTATCCCCCTCTTCTCGATACCCTCGGTTCTATCCTGCATCAATTTCAAACATCCCTACGAAATTGGGAATGAGTTGTTTGCTGATTTTAATCCGTTTTACCCGTCATAATTTTCCATACGAACTGTTTGCTAATTATGCAGTCCCATTATATAAGTTATGAGAAATTATTACGTCTGAAACTTGGATCGCTTGAAAAATACGACAACAGACAAAGAATCATGCCTCTTTTCCTCTAGTTTGTAGTCTGATTGTCAGATAACAGAATTTCTCATGAGTTAGACGACCATCTGTCGCCTAAAAGTGTTGAAGTGTTGAATTTTGGTATGCTTCGTGATGTCACGTACTTGTTTAACCAATTTGTGGAATCCACCAAGTTTTAGCATGGTGCTAAGAGTCAAATTTTGGGTTTTAGCATAACAGGTGGGAGATGGTCTTACTATTATCTACAATTTGAAATATAAATTATGGTTCGTATCAGGTGGGAGATGGTTTGTATCAAGTGAATCCTACAATGTAAACTAGAACATAAGTTCT
Organism: Pyrus communis; assembly: GCF_041283825.1. Classification (NCBI taxonomy): domain Eukaryota; kingdom Viridiplantae; phylum Streptophyta; class Magnoliopsida; order Rosales; family Rosaceae; genus Pyrus; species Pyrus communis. The sequence continues at coordinate 2,860,416 of NC_142572.1, forward strand.
CTAAGGAGATTCATATAATTATGAATATCTACAATTTTTGTTGAAGATTCAAGGATCAATATGGAATGGTGGTGGGATGCAACTTCATCCTATATTAACGAGAAAATCAATAAATATCAACGATATTACCGATTCATTATAGAAACTTTGCCAGAACCAAGTGCAGATTTCGAACATTTGAAATTTTGTTGAAATTTTTTTCTCTAATTTTGATTAAATCTAAATGAGTTGATATGCCCATCACATTGCACATTTCCATAATTTTCATCAAAGGCAATTGATATCAATATTTTCATAAATTTGTATATCGATTTTCCCACCTATCTATATTGATATTTTAAACACTGGTTAATACATAGTTATTCTTACCAATTACCAAAATTTTATATGGCACACCACGATACTAGTGTGAAATTCGGCTTTATAATATGCTGATTAACGACGAAAGCATAATGTTAACCTAAAAAGGGACAGACAAGGCAGTTGGTTTAGGTGTTAAAATTCCAACAAATTATAGTTTAGATACTAGTCTAAATTCAAGCACCAAAATGGAGAAAATTCAAAACTAAATTACAACGATCCTCCTAGATTTTCTCCCATAACTAAGAGGATAAATTACTTTTTTTGGAGTTCAATAAAAGGTACAGTAAATGTTGGCAAAGCCACATTGGTTGAAGTAGATGTATTTTTTTTTTTTAAGAACTCGAGTTGAATCTCACTTTTTAAAATGAATTTAAAGTATATTATCACTAATAACTTGTGGATTGGAGTACTAAATACTGGTTTGGTACTGAGGTGCTTTTATAAAAAGTGGGTATAAAAAAAAACTAAGCTAAAAAAAGGAGTTTGGTAAACACTTAAAAACAGCTTATTTTCACAGTTTTGGATGAAAAAAAAGCTGAAAACGTGAAGCAGCAAAAATGAGCTTATTCTCACAGCATAGCATAATCAGTTTTTTTTCCAAAGCACAGCAATACCAAACCAGTCCTAAGAAGTAGGAAATAGAGCATGTACATCTAGTCCTATCGGTAATTTGCTAGGCTGTCAAAAACTGTAAAAAGGGGGATTCCGAAAAAGAATGCAACGAGATAAAAATAAAAATAAAAAAAATTAAGAAAATGAGATTTATGAATAATGACGACCCGATGCATATTATTATGAAGGGAGGAGGATTCTCTCCCCTCCTATTCTCATCTCTTTCCCTCCCCTTCTTATATTGTTTTTTGTCTTATTATTTTTATAAAAAAATCAATATATGATGTTGACGTGGCTAAACCATAACCGTTCAAATAAGAGGAGAAAAATGAGAGAGAGATTAGGAAGGGAAAGAATCATTCTCCATTATGGAGTGGAGAGTGACAAAGTGTTAGGTACTCAAGCCCAAGGGAAGAGCCCAACCCAAAAGACTAGTCCAATAGGTGGGAGGACCCCAAGGACTTAAGTACCACTACACTATTTCTGATGTAGCTGATGTGGGATCATAACATTGCCCACCCCTTCAGAAGCCGACGTCCACGGTGGGCTTACTCTGGTGGCTTTCACTCTTAACGGCGGCGCACTCTGATCGTCCCATTAAGATAGGTTTAATTTATTTTTATTTTTTTTAGGGTACATAATATCAAATGTGACAAGTTTGACGTCCTTGACATGATTGATGACTAATAATATCACAAAAACTCAATTTTTGCTCCTTTGCTCCACAGCCCGTGCACCATGTATGTACTTGAGTCACTTGTTTGACTATCGTTTTTTCGATATCGCTTGTAAAAAAAAATAAAACACATAAACCTACCAATGCTGGATTATAGTTTGTAATATGGTTTTTTTTTTTTTTTTTTTTTTTTTTTTTTTTTGAGTTTAATGTAGGAGTAGGACATGCATGGAATGGCATTCTTGTGCAAGGTTTAGTATCAGATTAACACAGCCATCTAGAAGAGAGAGGACTTCATCAAACCAAACTTCATATTCTTACTTATTATTGTTATTATTATTTCAATTTTTTTTAACAAATGGTATCTACACTAAGGGGGAAGAAAAGAGGCTTAACCTCATAATGGGCTAGCAATAATGTGGTTCAAATTCACTTTTGGCGAGAATCGAACCTACAACATTTCACTTAATAGTGAAGATGAATACCACCAATGGTGTAATCAGGATTTTCAAATAATTGGGTCATAATATTTATAAAAAAAAAGCTTCATTGAGCCATTTCGTCGAGCACCTAGTAGGCACCTGCCAATTCCTGTCAACATATGCAGAAAGTTTATGCCAACATACGTCGACAACTACTATTATTTATAGAGGCTTGTCGAGGGTGAATGCAGGATATTGTGAAGTAATGTTAAAGCAACTAAGGTATTTCATACAAGAAGAGATAAAAGGAAAACAAATATTATATAAGAAAATAGAAGAAGTAGGAGGAGGATATTGTAATTTAGTGGGCCTTATATACAAACAAATATACATGGAGTTTCTGAAGTTGTTAAGGTCAAAAACAACCAATGACCCCATACTGGCTCCACCATTGAATACCACTAAACTATGGTAATAAGTGACATTATTTTGTCTTATTAAGTAATAAGGTAAATTACATAAAACAAAGCAAACCACAATTTCATACCTCATGTTTTAAACATTACAATGTCATACCTCCATTAAATTTTCTGTTAATTTGGCTATTAAATGATGACGTAGCAAGAGCAGAGCCCACTTCTTCACCAACTGAAATTAAAAAAAAAAATTTATTAATATAATTAATTTTTTGTTTAATAATTACAATTAATTAAAAAATAACTCTCTCCCTAAATGTCGATCCTATATTTCCCCTTTGTCTTCACCTTTCTCCCTTCTCCGTCCAAACCATCTTCCCCATCCATCTCTCCCACTCCACCCATTCCACTCCCACAGTAATCAACCCAACCATTAGAACCTTGTCCGTATCTCCTTTACTGCTCCCACCGCTATCTCCCTCTCTGTTGGCTTGCCGCCGCAACAAGCTTTCCTGGCTCTGCTTTTAAAAAACCCTCAACTCCAACTTTGTTTTTTAACCCACTCACATCCAAGTCCTATTGCGCAATCCCTTACTCCTCCTCCGTCTACCGGACCTGGACTTGTGACTTCCCCACGCCTATTTCTCGTGACCTGAAAAAGCTCTACCAAGCTAATCTCCTGTGCCGACTCTTCCTTCATCGAAGGCAACTCTCACCTTGAAAGCCAAAGAAGACACCTACACAACTAGGTTAATGGGCATGAACCGCAGACGATCTGTCACATCCCGGGCTCGACTCCACCGTAGCACGATATTATCCGCTTTGGGCCCTGACCACACCCTCACGATTTTGTTTTTGGGAACTCACACGAGAACTTCCCAGTGGGTCACCCATCCTAGGATTGCTCTTTTGCGAACTTGCTTAACTTCGGAGTTCCTACGGAACTTGAAACCATTGAGCTCCCAAAAGGCCTTGTGCTAGGTAGAGATGGGAATATACATATAAGGCTTATAGGATCCACTCCCCTGGGCGATGTGGGATGTTACAATCTACCCCCCTTAGGGGCCCGACGTCCTCGTCAGCACACATCTGGCAAAGGATTGGCTCTGATACAAAATTGTCACATCCCGGCTCGAGCCCCCACCACATCCCGAGCTCGACTCCACCGTAGCACGATATTGTCCGCTTTGGGCCCCAACCACGCCCTCACGGTTTTGTTTTTGGGAACTCACACGAGAACTTTCTAGTGGGTCATCGATCTTGGAATTGCTCTCGTGCGAACTCACTTAACTTCGGAGTTCCTACGGAACCTGAAGCCAGTGAGCTCCCAAAAGCCTCGTGCTAGGTAGAGATGTAAATATACATATAAGGCTTATAGCATCCACTCCCCTGGACGATGTGGGATGTTACACGAACGGTGGGTGGTGATTCGCTGGCAAGGTGGGGGATCAAATGAATCTTAGGGCATGATCAAATCTTGGGTCCAAACTTGAACTTGAATAGATTGGATACATGTGTAGCACTAGTAGGACAATGTGGCATGGAAACCATATGAAGGTATCAGAAACCTTAGAAATTGAAGAGAACTTCGAAGATGGATGGGAAAGATGGATAGGAAAGATGGCAGTGGGCGCGGCGGGGGATATGTGGACGAGGTTCTAATGGTTGGGTTAATTGCAGTGGGAGCGGAGGGGGTGGAGTGGGAGCGGAGGGGGTGGAGTGGGAGAGATGGACAGGAAGATGGTTTGGATAGAGAAGGGAGAAAGGTGAGGGCGACATGGAAATAGGACCCGCATTCGAGGAGAAAGTTATTTTTGAATTAATTTTAATTATTATATAAAAATAATAATTTATTATTAATTAATTAATTTTTTATTCCAGATGACGAAGGAGTGGGCTTTGCTTCTATCACGTTATCATTTAACAATCAAATTGATAGAAAATTTAACAGAGGTATGACATTGCAATGAATTTATAAGTTGATGTATGACATTACAATGTTTATAACATGAGGTATGAAATTATGGTTCGACTCATAATTGAGATAGTTTGTGTAATTTACCTTAAGTAATAATGTTGTTGTAGATTTGTTTATACCGTACCCGCTGGAAAGTTCTTTTCATGGAATCTCGTCAAGTCAAGGTTTATCCTAAACCTAATTAATCAACTTTATTTATAGCGCATTTACGGACTCTACAGCTTAATCAACATATACCACTCTTATTTAATAATTTAAATTGTGATTCTTTAACAATGACAGAATAATTAATATATACTTTACAACTTAGAAAAATAAGTGCAAAAGAACCAAAAGCTGTAGGCCTAAAAGTGATGATGACTTGTTCTTCCAAAAAAAAATAAATAAATAAATAAAGAAAAAGTGATGATGACTTTCTTTAAGGGCCATATATAGCTTAGATCCAACACCGATGACAATGAGACAAAATCCGTGCTATACACAATGGTGACGATATATATTATCTGCTGTTGTGTGGTACGCACTTCAATATTTAGTATTAGTATTTAATCATTATCAATTGCGAACTTCTTATCTTTTAATTAGGAAGGGTATCCACACTTTTTCGTTTTAAAATTCCTTCTATTCTTATCCTTTGTTTTTAATTTTTAATTTTTTTTAATTTTTTTTTTCTTTGTGAATGCTTTCATATTTTTCATTCCTTTAGCAACTCAATGTAAGTCTAGAGCTTATTTTACCTTTTCGCACTAAATCTATTATTATTATTATTACTACATATTTTTTAAGATCCTTTTCGACCATTGTAAATTATTATTATAGGATTTGGATCCTCTCCTGAGCCCAAGGAGAGGATCCTCCTAACCAAAGCACTTGGGCCGTTGGATGAAAATTCAACGGCTATAATTATTATAACTTTAAGGGGACCCCTCTGTTTGTAGTCGTTGGATTTTCAATCAAAGGCCCAAGTGCTTTGGTTAGGAGGATCCTCTCCTTGGGCTCAGGAGAGGATCCAAGTCCATTATTATATATCTCTACTACTTAATAAAATACTTATTGGCAATCAAAATCCTATGAAGTTACTAGTTTAACCCTCTAATTAAAACAGAACATGAATAAGAAATATGGGGCAAAAATGTAATTTCACACAACCAAATTTTGTTTTTTTGTTTTTCAAAGCATCACCTACATGTAATCCTAACATATCTCTAATTAAAAAAAAAAAAAAAAAAAAAACTTCACATTCCCACATTCTCTATCACTCTCTTCCTCTCCTTCTATTTCAAAAATAAAAATAAAAAAAATTTCTCACATACACTTTGTGTGTACCCATATGTTAGTATTTTTTAAGATCCTCATCCACGTTTTACAATTAGACAAACTTGTAAGTTAAAATTCAATTAAAAAGTGAGTGGGGATGGAAAAAGCATCACCCATATTGTTTTGTTTCCTTGCTCCACCTGCAACGTATCCAAACAAAGTTGTCATTGACTATGGAAGTTCCCACAACTTCAATGATTTATCTTTGGTTAGGAAATTAAGTGGGCATTTTGGATACTACACATATTTTTAAAAGAAAATTAATGAAAAGGATTTGAAAACTTTTAATTTTAACGATAAAAATTAAATAAAAGATAAAATGAATAGTAACAAATTTAATTTTTTAATGTAAAAATATAATTTTTTATTAAAATAAACAATAAAAATATATCGGGGTTTCGTTAAAACCCCTTATTTTTAATGTCAAGGTTGCAGATGAGGACACAGTAACAACTAAATGCAAACCAAACCAATTGCAATACCACGGATCGCCATCCCATTATCAAACCATCCAACAAGTTGACGTGGACCTACTATACCCTTCAGACTGCATCATCATCATCACCGTCCAAAAACCTACGTGCACCTTTTCAAAACAAAAGCGGATTGACACTTGGTTAAGCATAAGCCATGCAAACCCATTAGCATGATTAGGATATGCCATGATTAAAATCCATGGAAACTCTGTCGGTTCTTTGTTTGCATTAGCATGATTAGGATATGCCATGATTAAAATCCATGGAAACTCTGTCGGTTCTTTGAAAACAACGTGCCAGATGACTCCAATTCGGAAAGATATCATCTTCATATCTCTTCTTCTAAAGTTCGTAGATTAAGTGATCTGGGCTCTTAAAATTTAATCCTACAACAAAAACTTATTATAACTTTTAGGGTCCCAGATTTTAAGGACTATTGGATTAAATTTCAAGAGTTCGGATCACTTGATTCGTGGGCTTTGGAGGAAGAGATTCGAAGAGGATCTCTTTCTCCAATTCAATTTAATTTCTACATGGTCATAAATATTTTCAACATATAATTATTGCAAAAATTCAATAGTAATATCTAAAAAAAATATAAAATTTAATGACCTCTCTAAATACGCCGATAGTGCAAATTTGGGTACAAACACTTTAGTTAGAGGACCATTAGATACTACTCATACTTTTAATGTCTAGATAGCAGAGGGGGGCAGAGCGACAGATGCAGGCACTCTTGGGAAACTACCTCTTAAAATCCAAGATTACCAATGTGTCACAAACAACAAAATATTAAAATGATCCTAAACAATTCAAAAAGTCTAAAACATCCACTTATGGGATATGCTAGCATCAAATAACCTTTTTAACCTATGAATTCTCAATCCTCCAATCATTTTTGTTAATTAAATGTCACCTCCTTCATTTTATTTTCCCTTGCCTAAATTGACACCAATTTTGTCCAATTTAGCCGACTCAGAGCCTAAAGCAAGTTCCATGTTCTATTCATTTTTAAAACGGCCCAATCAAGTCCGGCATTGTGATCGGATTGGGAAGGCCGACAACCCTAAAAATAGAGCCGAACTCGAGTCACCCCCCAACGGTCCTTGGCCATTTTTTTAGCTTTTCAAGGATCGACTTAAGGTCATTTTCAATAAAGAGGGTTAAAGGTCAAAAAACCAAAACAAATAATCTGATTTGTCTAAAAATTCATCTTCAACCTATAGTTGTGCTATAATTCTATGGAGCCCACCAGACAATTATTTTGCCAAAGGGCATCTGGATGGCTGAACGTAGCAGCCTTTTAGCCTCTTTTTTGGGGCCTAGCTCATTTGTTGCAATAATTGATTCAAATTCAACGGCTAGATTTGAAAACATCTAAAAGTAATTTAATTGAAATAACCAATAGATTTATAGTATAAATTTAAAACTAATAAATTATTAAGGAGGCTATATTTAGCCCTTTTGGTTGGAGATAATTTATGAGTATGGCTTGATACTATTTATGTAAGAAATTTTTTTGCAAGGCAATAATTAATATCCTTGATGAAAAGGTGTTTTGCTTCAGCGGGTGTGGCCAATGAAAAATTACAAGTCATAAACCCACTTATATTGAATTCGACCTGGCTTGGCCCATCTTGTGCAACAAAGATTTGGCAAGCTAAGGCTTTTTGTTCATTCATACAGGTACGAAGAATTGCCGATGCGTCCAAATTTTGTAGTCTCCGAATGAGCCCGATACTGCAATTTGGGTTGTAGTTGTAGCCCAAATGGTAATTGGATCAACTGAGTTTGTTTTTAAATAAGTGTGAAGATGCAGAGTGCTGTCTTTTGTTAAAAATTTAGGAGATATTGCACTTGCTTATAAGAGTTGAGTTAAGCTACTCCTCCTATCGCCAATTGATTTTGAAATGTAATATCAACTTCTTTGTGTTTTCAAGATTTTTAGTTGATAACTTTTTTTTTCTTCTTTTAATTTTATATAAACACAAATTAGACAATATATTAGGCTGTCTCCGATGGAAGGGTGGGAAACAAAATAAACCCAAAATTTGGGTCCAAAACCTCTCCAAGGCATGTATTTTGGAGTGGGAAAAATGGGATTTTGGGATTAGGGGTGGGAATTTGGGATGACTTCCCACCCCACATGGATAAGTTTGCAAGTGGGCCAAGGGACCCGCGCCATGTGAGACTAGCAGCAGAGCCAGCCCACGTGAATGAGAGATTTTTCAGTGTGACTGATATACGGACTGGTACACCACGTGTCATTATATAAATTATGGGATATGTGTGATAAGAAGTTAATAACTTAAAAAATAAAATTTCTCACCACTCCTATTAAAACATGTGGTGTACCACTTATGTTCCCGTCACAACTAAAACTTTCTCCATGTGAAGACCATCAATGCACGAATAAGCAGACAAGGGGAGGGATCGATTGCAGGAGAGTGCACCAGCATCACACTTTCTACGACCTAGATTGGCGTGTTGTTGCCATCTAATGGTAGTAGTGCCTCCTGGATTTTGATACAGTGTGGCGCGTTCAGCTACATCTCTTTTAAATTCAACAACTCAAATTCAATTTTAACTGTAATAAAAAAGATCTAATGACTCAAATTTAATTCCAACGGTCAAAATGCTATTGTTAATTAATCCAAATTAGACCTGACACCAAAACTCCTCCACAAATCTATAAATACACATACATTTGTTCACTAATCCATAAAAATAAAAAATATCAATTTTCTCAACGATTTTTTCTTTGAAATTTGAATATTTTACATCAAAATGTTCGGAAAATAAAACAAGTACAAAAATTATTAGCAAAAAAACAAAAAAACAAAAGTTTTAACAAAATTATAAAATTAGGGGTAAGAATTATAGGTCCCTTAGTTGAAGAAAAAAAAAATACTTAACTTCATATGTATAGATAAATAGTTAAAAATACGTGACTAAATTTTAAAATTTTAACGTCTAATCTAGATTAGGAATAGCTTTACAGTCTGAAACTCCTATCTATCCAACAGAATCCTCTTCGGATCCTTTTGGTGAGGATCCTGGGGATTCGTAAATCGTATTTGTTCATCGTACATCGTGCAGTTAGTTTTTGTCAAGTATTGTTTGTATTTAATTTTAAATAAAAATATTTAAAATAATTTATAACCGCACAATATACGATGAACAAACAGATTAACAAATTTTCAAAATCCGCACAAAAAGAATCCAATGAGGATCCGGATTTCTTACCTATCACCACCTTCCAACGTCATGAACAAACTTCCAATGTTGTCAACATGCTGAGAATTGTACTAGATAGTAAATACAAATAAAGCAACCTAGGATTTTTATTGTGCCTGTACCTGTCAACCCCACTCTTTTTAATACCCTTTTCTCTCTCTAATAATACTCAACTCCTTGGAGTTTTTGTACAGGACAAGGCATCTCATAAAGCATGCTTGTTCAATAAGTACTCATGCACTTTCATTTTTATGACCATTAACAACCCCACCCCGAAACCCCGAAACCTTCCTTGAGGGCAGGTATCACATATTTATCAAATTATATATGGCCCGAGACAATGAATATATGTTGAATTTTTCAAGTCAGGGGTTGAAGGCCTCGGTGTTAGTTAGATGTGAGACTGCTGACTTCCAACACTCCCTTACACGTAAGATCCCATTTTTATGGGTCACACGTGGAGGGAGATCCACACATCAGCAATCATGTGGAGCCATGTCGGGGCTCACCTATCACGCGGGGCCAAATGGGGACCCACCTAATCATGTGGCAGTACGGGCTCGTCCCCTGGCTCTGATATCATGTTGAATTTTTCAAGTCGACGGGCCGATGGCCCACTCCAACAACACCGATACTGTCCCCATTTTACCACCTGCCTAATCTGTTAGATGTAGAGTTTTATCATAGAAGACCTCGGTGTTAGTTAGAATGTGGTAATCTATTTAAAGTACTCTTCTTTTCTCCCTCTCTCTGATGTGGGACTGCTAACTCCCAACATCAATATATATGCCTAGTGGGAGCGTTTTAACAATACATCGATGTTTATTATTCTAGTGACAACGAGATAATGATATATCAATGTATACAACTAATTAATGATAAAAACAATCTTTTTTTTTTTTATTATTTGAACAAACGATATTATTTACACTGAGGGAGGGAGTGGGCTAAGTCTCACAATGAGCTATCAATAATGTGGTTCAAATTCTCTTTTGGCGAGAATCAAACACAAGACTTCTCACTTACAAGTGAAGAGCAATAACACTAAATTGTAGTACTAAGTGACAAAGAGTTCGTTTCGGACTCAATTTTAGATGAGTAGTACTAAATGGATAAAAAAAATGTAATTCTAAAATTCCATATGTTTAAGGATCAAATGGTTTATTCTTCTCTTTAGTAGAGAAAATATATGGGTATTCACTAAAACGTAAGAACTATTACAATTTTTAAAATGACACATTTAAATTAGTGTATAGAGATCACTCAAGAGATAATACTTTGTTAACCGATGAGCCACGCATTATGTATTCAATAGATATAGTTAAGGCGAGAATTATGAGTAAATTGAGTGTCACTTTTAAATTAGATTAAAATATTGTAAATAATTACCAATTTTGCTTCAATATGAGTCTGACAATCTAACCCTTAAGATGTAATCTGGCTGGCCTAATCCTCTATGACACAGATCGAGTTTTATTCGTTTCGGTTTTAATCATTTTCATCAAATACTACCCATTTTACCTAGTACATCCAAACACCATCAAACACCCATCAAACCAACAGGCCTGCATTCATCAAAACTAAAAAAATGAATACCACCAAATTATATACATTTTTTTGTGTCGTTTACATAAACAATTTAGCCTTTCGGTGCAACCTTCTGCTTGTCACTTGACTGTTGAGCTCTCGAATGCCAAAATGCCACACCGACTTTGCCCTCACTTCCAATCATAATTTGCCACTCCAAACTCCAATCATGAAGGGTTTATAACAAAAATACTACTATTTGCCCAACTCTATAAATACCAAAGTTTTAGCATGTACTAGGCGTTAGTTGGATGGCGAGCAGAAGCCTAGCGTATAGATGGAGCTCAGGCGGAGGCTTAAGTAAGATGTTTTATGTTCGATTCTCACGAAAAATGAATTTGAAACATATTATTACTAATCCATTATGGGTTTAAAGCCATCACCATCCGCTTAATATAATATCATTTGTTCCAAAACCAAAAAAAAAAATCTTTATGTCATATTCAACAAGTGGCAGATAAAACCACATGCCAAAATAAGTATGTTTGGTTCCGATTAAAATTGTGAACATATTTTCCTTGAATTGGACAAATACTCAAATAGTGACTGCTTTTGCCAGGTCGTCTCCGTAAATTTGATCACAATTCAAGGGCATTTCCGTCTTCGCACACCCTTCCACTTCACTTTCACTGTGACTTCACAGCTGACGTTGCCGCGGCCAAACAAAAAACCGCCACCTTGTCTCTCTCTTTACTCCATCTTCCATTTCTAGAGAGAGAAACTTCGATTACAGTTGTAGGCTGAAAGAGAGAAGGAAGGTATATATTTGAGAGTGCTAGAGAGAGAGAGAGAGAGAGAGAGGGGGGACCGGTCGCCATGCCAGCTCTAGAAGCAGACCGGCACCGGGTCAGGGCTCGACCGGCGGTCAGAACCCGAATCCCACTCCGGCAGCTCCTCCGAGTGGCATCGGTCGCGTGTGGAATCCAATTCGGGTGGGCCCTACAGCTCTCGCTCTTGACTCCGTACGTCCAAGAGCTCGGAATCCCTCACGCTTGGGCCAGCATCATATGGCTCTGTGGACCGTTATCGGGCCTTGTGGTCCAGCCCCTTGTGGGACACATGAGCGACCGCTGCACAAGCCGATACGGTCGCCGGCGCCCCTTCATCGTCGTCGGAGCGGCCTGTATCGCCGTTTCCGTTCTAATAATCGGTTTCTCTGCCGATATCGGGTGGTTGCTCGGTGACAGAGGAGGCGGCATCAGGCCCAGAGCCATCGCCGTATTCGTGTTCGGGTTTTGGATTCTGGACGTGGCCAATAATGTGACTCAGGGTCCTTGTAGAGCTCTCCTCGCTGATCTCACTGGTATGAACCTTCCATTTATTAAATTTGCCAACTTTCCTTTTTTTGATAAAACAATATATTTACACTGTGTGCGGGAATAAATTGGTATCGAGGTTTAAATTGCTCAGGGATACCGTTAGACTGTAGTAAGAGACTATTCAATCCATTGACTTTAGTCAAATTTTAGTCAATTTTGGAATTATTTTTTAAGAATTTTGCGGTTGTTTATAACTTTAACTTCAAATATGTATTTATATTCTGTGAAAAAATGCTGTTGAAAACTCATCATAAATTAGGTCTCTTATGATCTGCTGGAGGCTGAAACTGTAAACATTTTCCTAATTTTGGAACTTTGGTATTGATAATCCACCCATTTTAGCCACTTTATATGCTGTGGTAATAAACGAGAAGCAGTCGTGTGTAATTTTTGATGCACGGCACGGATCATCTTATCCGTTTATGGCTCTACTTATTTGCTAATTATGTGTTTGATTGTTGGATGGCCTAGTTTCAAACCGGTTCCTAAACCTGAGAGTTTAGAACTCGAACTCGAGATCCTTGTTAAGTTTGGGGTTGGTACTTTGTATGCATATTTGAATGCAATACAGAATAATGGCTACTATTGTAGCAAGAAAGCTATTTATATTTTCCTATATGCGAGATGGACATTGAACAGACCTCCTGCACAAATATCGTGTAGAGACTATGTCTGCAAGTGCTAGAATTTTAATTTGTTGCAGTCTTGCAGAGGTTTCTAACAAAACCTAGAAATTATTGATGCATGGAGTGTGGTTGGTTCTTTTGAGGAACATCACTTAGCTGCCAATCTGCCGGATAATATCAAATGTGCTTGATGTTCAAAGTTTCAAAATAAAAACCAGTAACACTTTATTTTCCTTCTTAATTTCTCTCTTGTTAGAAAAGGATTATCGAAGAACTCGAGTGGCAAACGCTTATTTCTCTCTGTTTATGGCGGTTGGCAATGTTCTTGGCTATGCAATTGGATCACTCAGTTACTTGTTCAAGGTTTTTCCATTTTCAATTACCCCAGCATGCAATGTTAACTGTGCAAACCTCAAGTCTGCTTTCTTCATCGACACTGCCTTCATTGCAATTACTACGTGTATAAGCATATCAGCAGCTCAGGAAATACCTCTGGGTTCAAGTAACAGAACTACACCCTTTGCTGATGAAGGGCCAGGACAGTCAAGTCATATTGAAGAAGCTTTTCTCTGGGAGCTGTTTGGGGCTTTTAAATATTTCCCCGGGTCTGTATGGTTAATCCTACTTGTTATTGCTCTAAACTGGATTGGGTGGTTTCCATTTCTTCTTTTTGATACTGATTGGATGGGTCGAGAGATTTATGGTGGCAAGCCAAATGAAGGGATAAATTATAGTACGGGTGTTAGAATGGGCGCTCTTGGTCTGATGTTGAATTCGGTTGTTCTTGGTATAACCTCTGTGCTGATGGAGAAGCTTTGCAGGAAATGGGGGGCTGGTTTTGTGTGGGGGATTTCAAGCATTCTCATGACTCTTTGCTTTCTTGCGATGCTTGTTATTACATTTGTGAACAAAAGTATTGGCGTTGTGGGCCATGATTCACCTCCAGATGGCATTGTGATAGCTGCACTGGCTATTTTTGCAATTCTTGGTGTTCCATTGGCGGTAAGCTTATATCCCTGGTTGAGTGCAATGGATGCCTTCTATTTGGCAATGTATGTTTCACTGTTAGAAGGCAAACAGGGCTAAATTTTGTGAGCAGAGTGCTTACGATCAATCTTTTGCTTTTGGTAACCAATGATTGATCAAGCATACTATAATGGCAATTTTAGATCAAAAGAATATAAAAATTTGCTTCAGAATAAAATATGCTGCTGTCAGATGGGAGTGGGTGTCAAGTTGGGATCTTCTCTGTAAGAATTTGACCTATCTAGTAATAATTTTTCATTCAAAGAAAAGTCACTTCACTTTTCTCTTTTGTTTTTGAAACATTTTGGGTGGATTTGAAAGTGTTATTTATCACTCTCTCTTTTGTTTTTTTGAAAATTTTGTGTGGATTTGAAAGTTATCTATTGTTTTTGGACGTCTTTCACTGCACAATTATTATTGGATGGCTATGCTTTGTGCGTGAACTTGGTCTACGAATCGAATTTAAATTACCAGAATTTTTGTTGCAGATCACATACAGTGTTCCGTATGCTTTGGTTTCATCTCGAATTGAGTCTTTGGGACTTGGCCAAGGTGGGAATTTCTTTTACAGAAGGTGGTGTGGGTAAAAAGTTTTCGTTGGAGTTATAGCTGTAGGACTTCTTACATTGATGTTTGGTTCTTGTAGGTTTATCAATGGGCGTACTGAATCTGGCAATAGTAATCCCGCAGGTAAGAACACTCATTTTCCTTTTAGTAATGCATGTGTGCGCTTCTGTGTAGAAACTAAATTAACATGAAATGCGTTACTGGTATAAGGTTATATTTACACTTCTACAATCAGCAACCAAACGTGAAGCGATACATGCACATATGTTTCACCTGCACCTTGTCCCAACTTTGGGGTTGTCTATATGCATCCTAATTCTTTGTCATAACCTATCATTGGTTAAATTTTCATTTTAAGTCATATGTTTTGATATATTTCCTAATTACCACTAGCTAAGTTGTTGTTTGGTCTTCCTCTTCCCGTAGCACTACCTTCTATGTATTCTGTGTATACACACACGTATGAGTTTGCTTCTTCAAGCCTATTAGCTCTGAAAATAAGCACCACCTTTTCATGTTGAGCATCTCCTCACCTGGGACTTGCAGTCGCTAACCAATTGATTGATTACGAAAAATCGATTTTAAGCTCTGTACCTTTCCATTGTTATATTATGTGAAACATAGTCAGAATTGTTTTCTACTATCACATTTTTGGACGAATTAGTGACGCAACCCAAGAAGCAATACCCTGTTTCACAAAACCCCTTAAAACTGCTACTAGGATGTGATGGTTCAGCTGTTCAGGTATGGGTTGGTCCCTTATGCAAAGCATCGATGCTTGAGTTGAAGAGTATGCTTTGAAAAAAAATCGTATTTATTTTTTCTCTTATTATAACAATTACTCGATAATTGCAAGTGGGAGATTGCATTGTTGGTTAGGGCCTTCCTCTTCAACCCATTGCGTCTCGGGTTCAAACCCTCCTCCCTCCCCTTAGTATGGTAGATTAGTGTATAATATCACTTGTAATCATCTTTGTTATATTGATTGAGCTCCCATGAACTTCTCTGTGAATGACAGTTATCATCTTTGTTATATTGGTTTTGATCATGAATATTTGTTTTTTGAGAACAGGTGGTCGTATCACTAGGAAGTGGACCATGGGATCAGCTATTTGGTGGTGGAAACGCTCCAGCCTTTGCCGTGGCAGGAGTTGCATCCTTAGCGAGCGGCCTGGTGGCCATCTTGGCTATTCCACGTTCTACTGCTCAAAAGCCCAGAGCTGTCACATGAGGTATTCTGTTGTACCTACTTTTCACTCTACTTTTTTTCGTCACCGAGATGGTAAAATCTCAAATAGTTGGGGAAAATTTGAACATAGCTCAATTAGTTGAAGTTCCTTTTGCTCTGGAAATTTGCTGCTTTCCATTTTTCTCTCTTAGATATTCAAATAATTTAAAGGCCCGCCAGCGAATATATGGATATTGAACTCAATTACCATGTGAAGTGCTTCGGTTCAGCAAAATATACATCTGAGTTTCTACAATTTATTCAATTCCTGTTTAAAATTTATGATCATCTTCTGCTGGGCTCTTGGTGAAATCCCTATGTTAGAATCACACTAGCGATGAAGCCCGCGCGATGCTGTGGGTTTTTAAACCATATAAAACATGTCAAAAGTTCCATGTATATATACGATTTGCAATATTTACATACATGTGATTCATGTCTTCTTAACCATTAACAGAACAAACTGAAAAAATGAAAGGCAAAAGGAATAGGGCTTTACATTCCTTTTCAATTTCTTTACCAAAATAATTGCAAATGCATATTAAATATTCAGCGGTATTTAAATCACAAGTGTATACGTAATTCTAATGATCATAACAATACATCTTTGACCAAAACAATACATCATTTCGTTTCAGAAAAACAATACATTATTGATCATAACAAAGGTTCTAAATTCTAATGAAAACTTATATCAAAATTCGAATTAAACAGTGTATTAAACAATAACGATAGCACAGCAGTACGAAAATGCTCTCATAAATGAATTAAAGAATTATAGATGTTGTGATGCCTAGCTTAGGGTAAGGGATTGGCGTTAAGACTAATCAACAAAACAAATGATCAATGTTTAGAGGCGCTTACAGGGATCTCACATCACAAAAGTTAGAGCATGCACCAAAATACAGAGTCACAAAAATTAGAGAATGCCCCAAAATTTGAGGCCCAATTCTCTATTTCACAGAGGAGAAAAACTAAAAATAAGGGTAACAAAATCACAATTCTTTGATAATAAAAATTCAAAAATACAGTAACAAAATTACTGTAACTGAATATACCTCAAAAAGCCAACGGCCCAATTGCTCCCTCCAACGATCCAAATTTCTGAAATTCACAAACAAAGCAAATCCATAGCAATTTGACATGCTTAGTACAATCAAAATTCACAGGAACAAACAAAGGATTGAACAAACAAACTTTGCGAGCTAATTAAATATCCACACACACTGATTAGACACACTGAACAACATTCACACACACTGATTAGCTGCATAACATGGTTCTCTCTTTTTAAAGTACTTTGTATTAGTTCTTTTGTGGACAGTTCCTCAATAGCATCTGTCAATACTTAAAACAAAGAAAAAGTCACTCCATTTATCCTTCTAGATTGCATTTCAAGTTATACACTATACCTGAATGAATTTTCTAGATTGCATTTTCTATATGAATTCTCTGTTGGATGTAATCAATTGATCAAAGTGGCCAAGCAAATCTTCATTTTCACTCCCTAAGGGTTGGGCTTATATCAAGAAATGAACTAAGCCCACCGCACAAAATGTGACCGGCCCAAACCCCAACCCAGCCTTAATGTGATGGTAGTGCTGTGAATAAAGCAAAATCAAGGGTCAAACCTGTGACTGTAGCAGTTCTCAACTTTAGAATAGATCATGGGAAATCCATATAGAATGGGTGATGTTAATTAAAAAAAATTAAAAGATTTTAAAATCCATTCAAATTTAAATGTATTAAAAAAATTAAAATTTTGGAGGATTTCAATAAGTTGTGGATTTTGTGGGATTTGAGAGCTATAACCAAGACTAAAAAGAATCCAACCTCATCCTTTTAGGATTTCAAATCTTTCCACCACAATCCATTCAAATTCTTTAAAATCCATATGAATTTTGTTGGAGTCTTTAATCCTCTTTAATCTTATAGAATCTATCATTTTTAAAATCCTTTAAAATCTTAGTTTGACTACACTCTCCTTAGAACAGGTGAAGTTAGACATTGCTGTTTTTAGAAGTGTCGTGGGAAACAAGTTTGTCACAAAGCGATAGTTGTTCGGAGGTGGATTGTCTGCCCTCCCATTTCCATACTCTCCCCATGCCCTTCTGTTTATGTGGTCACGGTTAAGACACGTCAACATTTTATATTCGTATTACCTTTTGTCTTATTATTTCTATAAAAAATTAATATAAAATGTTGATATGGCTTAACCGCGACCACACAAGCATAAGGAAAGTATGGTGATGGGAGGGCAAACAATCCACCTCCTAGTTGTTCTAGTTGTTCGCGGACGCTGGCTGCGAAAATATGTTGATGTAATAGCTGATGTAATAGATGTCGATTCGTGCCCGGCGAGATAAGTTGTCTACAATTAGTGGAGAATTTCTTGAACGAAAATCAGTCCCATCTGCGGGATTGTGGCAAATTGCCATGGAAAAGTAGGTACAGCCTCTCTCAGCCGTAGATTCCGAAATTAATCCAACGCTAATTTGCTGCCAACCAAAGAAACATGTTTCGGCTGTTTAAGAATTATTCGTCACGAAAATATCATATTTTACTTTCGGTCGAAGCTTCGATTGGGCGACGGTGGTCCGATTACAAGGTATTGGAATCTCATGCGTTTTGTGCATGGACTTTGTTGTATGAATATGGGTAAAATGAAATGTACTGATTCAAACCTTGATGGAGACAATGCCTTTTTATTCTCTCTGATTTTATTTTATTTTATTTTTGTTGGAAGTTTTCTTTCTTGTGATGGGTTTGCTGTTTATTCTCTTTTTTCCTGTTCTTTTTGTTTAAATTCATTAATATTATTAATTAAATTAAAACTTATTTTCTTCTTTGTATCTGGACCTTGGAATAAATTCTTGCCTTCATTGCTTTTATCACTCTGTCTGCTTTTAATCATCCGGTGCATTGTTTGCTAGACAGGACAGGCTTTTACAAGTATTAGAAAGAAAAGAAAGAGGGAAAAAGTAAAGTAAATCTCTCGGGTGCCATCCATTTCACTATTGAAGAATATTTGGATTAGTTGCTCAGGCGTGAGTGTGTCAAACAGCCGGGAATCGCCCACTCGCGCGCTGACGACAAAATCCGTTCAGTTTTAGATGTAAGTGTTGTTATGGTCCAAAATGAAGGTAGATTAATGAGTGCAGAGTGGTATGGGGAACACAGTGGCTTCTGGAAATAAAAGATTTAAGCATGCAGAACACAAGGCCTTTACAGTATAGTGGTACATTGTTTTTGAGAGAGATTTAAGCGTGTCAGATTTTCCAGGAAAGGCAAGGGAAAAGCTCTCTTGAGAGGAGAATCTGTGAATTTGTTGGTGGTTTTTTTTAAGAGGAATATAATCTTTTTATTTCTAGTGTCAAATCCCAAGAAGTCCTATCATTGCATAAATCCTCTCCCCAAAAACTTGCATTGGAATTTGTATATTTATTTTGTTATGATATGGGTGAAGCAGAGTCATTTTTTTTTTATTTTTTTGTGATCACTAATCTTTTTATTTAATATTATAATGATGCGTTTGACAATTAGTATTACGTTCTAATAGTATTCTTCTTCATATTTAACGTCAAATCTATAACTACGAGTGAGTGACCATACATTTCTAGTCACTAAGTAACCAAAAGCGCACTTATGTGGTTGATGCCCCACCAAAATTTTGAAATTCCTTTTTTTTTTTTTTTTTTTTTTGTTGGTAACAAAAATTCTGAAATTCTTGATTGAGTGTAAGTATACAAGTATAAAACCCCACTATAACAACAACTTGGGTTGATACAAACTGGTGGAATTTGTATTTTGGGTGAGAGTGAATGAGACCACACTTCCCAATTAAGATGCTAAATTCGAAATGGGTTTGTTTTTTGCCAATTGGAAGGAAAACCATTTTTGTGTTTAAATTACCGTTCGTACATGAATAATACACCTAAAAAATGACCCGTGAATCCTTTACACTTTTCATATCAAAGATTACAAAATGTGTGACAGAAGAATGTGACAAAAATCTATATTTTGTAAGAAAAAAAATACACACACACAGATATATATATATATATATATATATATATATATATAATATTTGTATGCATGATTGATCGGTAAAGTTGCAGTTGAGCAACTCTATGCATACCTTTTGGATTTTAATTTGCAGTTTTTACTCATTTTGGTCCATTGGATTTGTTGCTTTTGACACGCACCTCTCAATTCTCATCCTTCTCTACAGGAAAAAAAAAAAAAAAAACTCATTGAGCTCGATACACATGGAGAATCTGACATGGGCGGGGGTTATGGGTTTCTGGGATGCAATAAAATCTCTACAATGCAAGCCAACAAATGAAATCTGATTCTTTCTTTCTTCAAGTTTCTCCGTCTCTTGGAGTCACTCAAAGAGGAGAGATGGACTTCCATGCGACGGAGTTGTCACTCTGTCATTGTATACACCAACACAATCATGCAATGTTAAATTAGAAAGTTAAATCGTGTGACAGTGCATAGTTAATTTGAGATACCAAAACAGTTACATTTATGTCAGTGCATGATTCCAACACAATCATGTAATGTTATATTAGAAAGTTAAATCGTGTGAACAGTGCATAGTTGATTTGAGATACCAAAATAGTTACATTTATGTCGGTGTATGATTGACTTGAGATACTGTTACGTGGCTTCTTGTTGTAAAGTAACTGTGTCTCAAAATGGGAGGTGGGAAAAAGTTTTACTTGCTCAGTATCGATCACTGCTTGTTTGGGCTGGTGGTAGCAGGCAGAGAGGCAGAGCAGGAAACAGACGCAGAGAGAGAGAGAGAGAGCCAAGGCTCTCTCCCACAGAGAGACAGACTCATCTCTGTTGTGAGAAGAGGATACAAATTAAACGGTCGTAAGTTGAGCACGTAATTGTCTCTCAGTGTTCCCTTTCTCCCATCTGCCTGCCTCTTCTCCAAACCCACACACAGAGCGATCTCTCTCTCTCTCTCTCTCTCTCTCTCTCTCTCTCTGTCTCTCATCCATTACAATCCATTTCAGTGGTCCATTCCATTCCATCACACAACACCAACCTCCAACATACCCATCAACATATATGATATATCCGCCTACATAATTATCCATCTATTTATTTGTTACATATAAAAATATAATGAAAAAGGTGCAACAGAAGATGAGTTTAGATTTGCCACACATTCTCCTCACTTGGACAAAACCCTTCCCCAAAACAAAAACCAAAATCCCGCTTGTTTAGTTAAATTAGGTTATGCCCCAATTTACCGGCAAACTAAGCAAATCTTGATGCTCAGTCTTTCTGGTGGTTGATACCTTTTATCCCGTCTCAAGTCTCTATTTCTTGTTTTCGTCCTAAACCAGCAACCTCATCTATGTGGCTTGAGTTTGAGTGCATGAAAAAAGTTCGAGCAACATCTCTCAATAGAGTGATAGCAAGGGCCCGTAAAGGCCCTACTCATCCAGGTCTTGTCTGGGAAGTGAAACTTAACCGCACATGATCAACTGAATAATTGTGTTGTCTCATGCTTGATGAACTTAACAATGATGAGACTAAGCTCCTTAAACGACATAATAGAGAAAACAAGTACACTTTATAAATGTGAGAATTTAAGGGACATAACTGTACTAGATACCAATCCTCGCACCAAACGAAGCCCTAATTAGCGTTGCACCAAAGAAGGACGACGATTTATCTTTTTTACCAAAGTGATTACTACTTTTCATATGCGATTGGGATCTTAAAAAATGGATCATGAAATCAAAGCCACTTTGAAGGGAAACAAACTCTACCACAAGTTATAATATTTGATTGACTTCAAAACCCATGTCTTTAAATCCTCCTGAGTGGGGTGGGAGGGCCTAGAACAGGTTTTGCATACAAGCTTTGGCACCTCTCAACTTGAGCTAACTAGTCAGAAGCTAGTTAGTCATGTGTCGATGTGTTCTAATCAAATAGTTGAAGACAGCAAAGAGTTTTGCTGATAATGGGTGTTGCTACATGTGTTTTGTTCCAATATGCAAAACATGCATGGCTAAAAGTTCAAACATGCAAACATGTTTGCTGCCCACAAGTTAGCTAGCAGTTGCAGTTGTTGCCCATATTCTCAAAGACAACAATACACAACCAACTTATAGGCTCTTGTCATTTCTCAAGCAAGCAACCAATAAATTAAAGGGAATTTTTTGCTACCAATCCCACTTGGCAATGGCATCCTAATTAAAGATAAACTTGTTTACTTTATTGGTAGAGAAAACCAGATCCCAATTCAAGTTAAAGATTGGGGGGAGGGGTTTAAAAAAGATTATCCACTTAAGCAAAAAGTTTAACCGTGTATGCATCAACACCAAGTTAATCCCACTATTGACAAAGTGCCAAAATGGGGGTACAATTATCATCAAAACTAAACAGAATATGTGTATGCATGGCGGTCAAAAGCAACCAATTACCTTTTCTGGGTTTTCACTTGCCTTATTTCTTTAAGTTTCTCCACCCAAACTTTTTCAAACTTCCATACAATAGCAAAACAAAATGAAGTGACTAACCTAATATTTTTAGAGAGAGAGAGAGAGAGAGGGAGGAGGGCTAAAAATTAGGGAAGAATGGAAATTCGGCCCCCACACAACCTCCCCATGAGCAATTTTCTTTCGATTTTTATCTTTTTTCCATTTTATCTTTTTGGCTGAATGAATCCTTTCAAAGCATTTTTGGGAGGACACTTTTTCCCTCTGCGTGTTCTCCTTGGATATATTGACACGTTCATGAAAGAAAAAATTGTGGCCAACTCCTTCCATGTGTATATAAAACCTCCTCCCCTACTTCCCCTTCTCACATTCAAATCCCTCCAACCAAAAACAAAATACAGGGTCCTTAGTACTATTTCTTCCCACACTTGCTCATTAAAATATTATCCAAAACATCATTAGCTTTATCTTAGCAAATTAAGGTAATCAATCATGTGCAACCCAAAGCCTTCTTCTTCCTCCCCACTTCTTTCTCCCAACAGAACCAATTTCATCGAAACCTCCAACAAAACCATCGACGACCTTCACTGTTCTGATGTTTTTGTTGAAGACGACGATAAAGCGCTCCGCAGATGGCCTACTCTCTCAGAGGTACATACAAACAAAAACCCTACAATCATTTTCATCGTACAACAAAACCAAAAACATTTAAAAGCAGTAACAATCATACAAAAAAAAGTTTATCTATACAGCTCTTGTTTTAAATTAATTAATAATGTTTGGACCTGCGCCAGCCTGACGGCGATTAGAGATAAAACAATTAATTAACATGTGTTAGTTCTTGCTTTCTTTCTTTTTGTTCATTTTTTCAGGCTGTACAAGAAATCAAGGCAATAGGGAAGATCTCAGGTCCATCAACCATGACAGGCCTACTTCTCTACTCAAGAGCCATGATCTCCATGCTTTTTCTAGGATATCTCGGTGAGCTTGAGCTCGCCGGCGGCTCTCTCTCAATTGGGTTTGCCAACATCACCGGCTACTCTGTCATCTCCGGCCTCGCCATGGGAATGGAACCCATCTGCGGGCAAGCTTACGGGGCCAAACAGATGAAGCTCCTTGGCCTAACCCTTCAGAGAACCGTCCTCCTTCTTCTCTCTACCTCCCTCCCCATCTCCTTGATGTGGTTCAACATGAAAAGAGTTCTCCTCTGGTTTGGCCAGGACGAAGAGATTTCCTCCGTCGCCCACACTTTCATCCTCTTTTCCACTCCTGACCTCTTCTTTCTCTCTCTTCTCCACCCCCTCAGAATTTATCTCCGCACCCAAAACATCACATTGCCAGTGACCTACTGCTCCGCCATCTCTGTCCTCCTCCACATCCCTCTAAACTTCCTCCTAGTCGTTAAATTCCAAATGGGGATTTCCGGAGTGGCCATAGCCATGGTTTGGACTAATCTCAACCTCTTCATCCTGCTCTTCTCCTTCACGTACTTCTCCAATGTTTATAAGGACTCGTGGGTTTGTCCCAGCGCTGATTGCCTCCGCGGCTGGTCATATTTGCTTGCGCTCGCTATCCCGACCTGCATCTCCGTTTGCCTCGAATGGTGGTGGTATGAGTTCATGATAATGCTGTGCGGACTGTTAGCCAACCCGAAAGCCACCATTTCTTCAATGGGAATACTTATCCAGACCACCTCTCTTGTCTACGTGTTCCCTTCGTCGCTTAGCCTCGGCGTCTCCACGAGAGTTGGGAATGAGTTGGGCGCTAATCGACCCTCACGAGCGCGCATTTCCATGATCGTCTCGCTCGGTTGTTCAGTGGCTTTAGGCCTTTTAGCCATGCTGTTCACAACATTGATGAGGCACCAATGGGGGAGATTCTTCACTAATGACGCCGAGATACTCAAGCTCACGGCGACTGCATTGCCGATAGCAGGGCTGTGCGAGCTCGGAAACTGCCCGCAAACCACCGGCTGCGGTGTTCTGAGGGGAAGTGCGAGACCTACGATTGGAGCCAACATAAACTTGGGGTCATTTTACTTGGTGGGAATGCCGGTGGCGATGCTGATGGGGTTCGTGATGAAAATGGGGTTTGCAGGGCTGTGGCTTGGATTGCTTGCAGCTCAAGGCTCTTGTGCTTTGCTCATGTTTTATGTCCTTTGCACAACAGATTGGAATCTTCAGGTCAAAAGAGCAAATGATCTCACCCAAGCTTCTTCTGCTTCTACAACTTCTTCAATATTACCAATATCATCACCACGGCCATCACCAAGTTCAGATCACCAGGATCCCAACTTGGAAGATGATGAGGTTGTCAAGTCATCAGAAGCGCTTGAAACAGACCCTCTTATTGTATGATCATCATATCATATCACCAGCTACTACAAAATTAACACTAGTAATGTGAGTTAGTAATATATAATTAATCATCAAAGTTAATTTAGTTTCACCCTAGCTAGTTAGCTTCCCATTTTTTATTTCCCTTCTTGAGCAACTTTATGTGAAAACTTATGTATCAGAGTTCCCCCCAACATGAGCTACTGTATAAGAATCTTCTTTTATATTTTCTCTCTTGAATATAATGTCCATTTTTTTTTTTTGTATTTTACTTCTCCGAGTTGTATTAATCAAACATTGTATGATAGACTGAAACTACTTTAAATTATTAATCAGTTTTCCATGTGTTGATCTTGTGGATGCGTGTGTTGAGAGAGAGAGAGAGAGAGAGAGAGAGAGAGAGTAGTCCGGTTGTCGGTTGATTTTGAGCCGTGGTAAAGAGGATATGTGCCTACCTTTCTTCTTGGTCTATTCCAAATTAGGCGACAACCTTGCTGTCTAAAAAGGAAAATTAGACATTATTATTTATAATTTTATGCAAGATGCCATACCTTTTACAAAGATATATTCAGAAAGATGTAATTAAATAGGTAGATGACGCTGCATAAAGTAATAATGTATATACATTGTGGTGTGGATTTGATCCTTACTAATCTTTATTTATTTATTTTTTTTAACATTTAACAATTTAACCTACTTTGTTAAAAAAAAAAACAATTCAACCTACTAACGCTATTGTTTGTAAGGAAAAAAAAAATCTTTTACAAAGATATATTCAGAAAGATGTAATTAAATAGGTAGATGACGCTGCATAAAGTAATAATGTATATACATTGTGGTGTGGATTTGATCCTTACTTATCTTTATTTATTTATTTTTTTTAACATTTAACAATTTAACCTACTTTGTTAAAAAAAAACAATTCAACCTACTAACGCTATTGTTTGTAAGGAAAAAAAAAATAGAATAGACAGATTGTTTGGTTCATAAATATAAGGGACACTTTGAATGCAGTCCCTAACTACTAATGTTCTTTGACTAAAATCTTAGTGGTTTTTAGTTTTTTATCGAAGTCTCTGACATTAATGTAATAATGTCTTTCTATATAGGGATTAAATTAAAGATGAAATTTGTAGTTATTTATATAATGAGATTTTAAATAAAACCCATAATTTATGGGATTAAAATTTAAAGATGAAATACTCTCTAATATATTGTGTGTGTGTGTGTAAACACACACACGGGTACATTCATCTAACCTAACCAAAAAATTATTGTACCAAAACATGGGTACATTCTTCAAAAACAATAATAAAAAAAAGAAGATATTAGGCTTAATAACATTATTAAATTTCTTCTGTTAAACTTGACATGCATACATTCTGAAATAAACGAAATAGAATGTACCCATATAAGTTTAAAAATAGATAAGAGAAAAGATTGAATGAGTTTTATATAAAAAAAAAATGGGTACATTTTATATTAAAAAAAGGGTACATTTTTCATATAACAAATTGGTATATTTAAGAATGGATACATATAAGATTGAAAATTTGAAAATTTGAAAATTTAATTTAATGGGTTCAAAACTTATTATAATTTATTTTTTATATTTTGAAAAATGTTTGAATTGAAAATTAATTAGGAGTTTAATAAGGGTGTTAGTATTAAAACTCTAAATCAATTACTAATTTTTATTATAAAAATTATGTAACTTACATGTAATTTATTAATATATTAATGCTAGGGACTTTGATCAAAATCTAAAAACTGATAAGATCTTAGTCAATAAATATTAGAACCTAGTGACCGGATACTAATTTTTCCAAAATATAACTATCTGCTCCTTCTTCTATACCTAATTTCAAATTCACCTTCTTGCATATAAAAAAAGAATACACATACATTCATAATGTGAGTTAAACTAGTTGTCCATAATAATATACTCGTTCATTTGCAGCCTAGTTCGAATTCTCGTCTTGGGATACAAAATTCCTCTTGTTATAGTGCTTGGAGTTTCAAGCATGCAAAAATCTTTCTCACATGCATGCATCTGGTTTGTTTGATATTATTTTATGTGCTTATGACAAGCTTCTTTTGTTGATTTTTTGAAAGGGTTTCACTTTGAAATTCTCCATATATAATAAGTGATTGTCCTTCTAGGATTCAACTCAGCACACTTTGCTAGCATCGTGAAGCAATTATACCAAGTTGAAAAGTAAACAAAAGCCAAACCTAAAAACACAGAAGTTAACACCATGAGAGAGAGAGAGAGAGAGAGAGAGAGTAAAATGATGACAGTAACTGGCGGTAGAGAAGTATCCATAGAAGGAGAGACTTTCAATGTGCCCAAACCCGAAACAATGAGCGGTATGACATATGTTTATTATATAAGTGGAAATAATTTTTTTGACAAGTGTTTCTCTCTCTTTGTATGATAATATATAACATACGTATCTGTGTTCTAAATACACTAAAAAAATCTCTTCCTAATACATTGGATGGGGTGTGAGTGGCCCCAGATTCTAATTGAAGAAAAAGAATACATCTATTATTGCTTCTGTACTTCCATGGAGTAATGCTAGGGAAACTAAATTTGTAAATTAAATTTTGTAAACTAAATGAAATGGAAGTTGGTGATTGGATTATTACTTAATCGTTGATAAACGTGCTCATTTTCTATTGGTGACACCTCATTTGATTTGCTAATTTAATCTACAAATGACAAAAATTGCAGCAGTGGCTCTGCGACGAGAGATTTTTCAGTGTGACCGGTACACGGGATGATACATCACGTGTCACTAAACAAATGGTGGGATATGTGTGCAAAAAGGTTAATAACTTAAAAAATAAAATTTCCCACAATTTCTATTAATTAAAACACGTAGTGTACCACTTTTATTCCCGTCACAACTAAAAATTTCTCCTCTACGGCAGTTTCCACTCCCCACAACCTATCTTAACCCTGCCTAGCAACTTCCCTCCATTTTTCACATGAAAAATTTTCTCTTTCGTATATTCCATAATTTAATTCATGTCTTGTAAATATATAATGTCTTCAACTTAGAAATAATATAGGGAAAGGCCATTTCGGCATTTCCCAATTTTCTTATTATTATTTTTTATACAATAGACGACTGTTAATTGATTAATTGGAATTGGATTGAAACAAACATTTCGATGAAATCAGGGAACCATAAGATGCCAGGCAAAGGGAGCTAATATAATTAGCAACAAAATTAGTTTCACAGCAAGCACCACGAGCATATATAACATATCCAGTAGTGATCTCTTTGAGCAACTCTCTTCATTGCCACCATTTGATGCTTATTTTAAGTAGTGATATACTGTAGGAAATTTTACAGTACCCTTTAAAAAAGAGTACCGTTACCTTTTAATTAAATGTTGTCAACATATGCAATCACGTCCAAATATAATATTTTACATTTACAATGTAATGTGACTATAGTATGGTTATAATTTAAAATACAAATGATGTTGTTATTACTATAACATGTCGGTATTTGCGATTACAAGTTATCACTTAGTATTAAAGCCTAATGATATTTCTCTTCACTTATAAGGAAGAGTGTCTCAGATTCGATTTCCGTTGAGGAAGAGTGTCTCAGATTCGATTTCCGCCAACGGAAAATTCGAACCAAATTATTATGGCTAGTCCATTGTAAGGTTTAACCCGCTCTCCTATCTCTTAATGTACATAATACCGAATATATTATAAAAAATAAAAAAAAGGTTAGCAGATACGTTGTAGACGTCCTATTACATTGTCAAGGTAAATTATTATACTTAGACATGATTACTTACATTATGAACATTAATGATTACATCATAGACGTATTAATATTACAACATACTCTAAAACATGAATTATATTACGTGTTACTTTTTTTTATTTTTTTGAACAAACGATATTTCTACATTAAAGGGGTGAGGATGAGCTTAGCCTCAAAATGGGCTAGCAATAACATGGTTCAAATTTGTTTGGACGAGAATCGAACCTAAAACCTCTCACTTACAAGTGAAGAGTAATATCACTAGACAATAGTAAGTGACATATTATGTGTTACTTAAGTGTTAAATAAATGATGTCCCATATTTCCTTTTTATATTTACTCTTTTAACTTTTGCATATTCAAATTTCCAGCACGTAGCGCTTGAAACCCACTTCTCCTCTCATCAGCTTTCCTTATCTTCTTTGTGATCGGATTGATATAATAATATAGCCATCCTAGTATTACTCCATGAACACCATGCATTTGTGGCAAAGAATTACAGGTTGTATTGTGTTGCAAGCTCAAAATTATTTAATTCTGTCTTTTTCTTTATTTTAAACGCAATACGAATTTAAAAAAAGTTAAGTACATATAAATACTTTTTTTTTTTTTGTGATTTCAAATTAGTCTCAGTTTTTTAAAACATTCCAAATAACTACCTAACGTTTTAAAAATTAGACATTGAGTCAGGTCACATACGTTAAATAAGGACTTTACCAACATTAAA
Organism: Pyrus communis; assembly: GCF_041283825.1. Taxonomy (NCBI): domain Eukaryota; kingdom Viridiplantae; phylum Streptophyta; class Magnoliopsida; order Rosales; family Rosaceae; genus Pyrus; species Pyrus communis. Next base: position 2,889,590 of record NC_142572.1, read on the forward strand.
TGATGATGTTTCTAATATTAAATGATAAGGTGGACTAAAGTTGCTCTCTATAATTCCTCAAATAGACTCCTTTTAGTCAAGTTAAGTCACAAATTTGCTTAACTAAACTGCGTTAATATGAAGATTGAAAGCACCAAAAATGACTTGAGGATAAAAAACTACTTTAATAATTGTCCCCAACATCACTTAACGCAAGTGAGCCTAACAAATGTCTATTTTTGAAAATGTTATATAAATATTTGGAATATTTTAAAAGGTTATAACCAATCTAAAATCACTCCCAAAGATTGGATAGTTCTCTGGATTTTAAAAAAATATGCCAATTAAACTTTAATTTTTGAGTTTTTTGGTGGAAGACACCTACGTAAACTTGGTAAAGTTTTTAAAAGTGTTCTATCTATATTTGGTAGCCAACAACCATGATTTTATTAAAACATTATTTTTGTAAGTATTTAAATAAAAGAGAGTAGCAACAGGTTTCGAACTCAAGTGATTAATGAAGAAACATTCACCCGATTTGCATCATCTTACTACGACTTTGTTTTCAAATAAGACAATACTTGAATATTGAAATCAATCTCAATGAATATTTCGAGCCTTTGATCTTTAATTTGGTGGGACTTGATCGTCATACGATAATTAATCTCAATAAAATATGGGGGTGTTTCGTTTTTCTTGTGCTAAGTCGAACTACGAGTACTTGAAAGTATACAAACCGAAAGTCGAATTCACGTTCATCCTTCTAATGTTAATGTTAATATATGGGATAAGATAATATAAACAAAGCATGGTCAGGATGGCCGAGTGGTCTAAGGCGCCAGACTCAAGTTCTGGTCCTCTAACGAGGGCGTGGGTTCAAATCCCACTTCTGACATTTGCTGTTTTAATTTTTTTAATTTCATTTCTTTATATCCAGATCCCAAAGACATAAATGACTAATTTGTTGATTGTGAGTTGAGGTTGTGATTTTTTTTGTTTTTTTTGTTTTAAACAAACGATATTATCTACTTTAAGGAGAGGTGATGAGCTAAATCTTATAATGGACTAGCATAATGAGATTCAAATTAATCCGTGGCAAGAGGTGAACTTAAGACCTCTCACTTAGAAGTGAAGTGGAATACTACTAGACCATAGTACTAAGTGGCAGCTGAGGTTATGATTAGTAAAACCTACACAGTACAAACCCTACTCGCTTTCCTTTTTCTTTCTCACACAGAAACTAAACCAAAATTCCTGCTCTTCGCGGCCAACTCCTCATTTTAGTTGGCTTAATGACAACTCCTTTTTTCATTACTCTTCCTCCTTTGGAGAGAATGGAGAGCTATTTATAGGGATATGGCCGACCCTATCGCACTGGAGAGCAATTAGTTTATCCTCTCGCACTGGAGAGTATGGAAATCATTGTCGTGAGTGCAGCTGAGGAAAAATGGATTGCTGGGAAAATCGAAATAATCCTTAGCATGTCATCGGTTCTTGGTAATTGGGTTGGAGTGTCCTTCTGGTACTCGTTTACCCCTGCGTGCTATTAGGCTGAGTTGCTACATTTGTTGGAACAGAAGTAGTCTTTATATTCAGCAATCTATATAAGGTAGTCTCGTCTGCTCGATCTTGTCATTGAAAGATGACTCGCTTATGTTGGTTATGTCTCATCGGAGCGCCTTGTCAATGGCTTCATTGAGTGGGAAATTGTGCAATCGCTCAGTCATGAGCCTTTCTACTTCTTCCTGAATTTGCTTTTGTTAGGGGTGGCAGAGCTTTCGGCTGCCCCCGGTCTAGGCTGCTCTTCCATGTGTTTGGCTCGTCTATTCCACAGCTGCGGTGGGTGTGGTATGTTCCTAGCAGGCAAGCGGGTAACCCCCAAGCTGCTGGTTGAACTTGAGCTGGATTGAGTGACTGCTTCTCTCTGTCCACTGTGTTGCCTACTCTGATGTGAGGTGAATAATGCTCCTTGTGGGCCTTGATGTGAATGAACACTTCGTCTGGAAGGTTGCTCATGTTGATTATCGGAGTGTGGTCTTAACCGTGAGTGTATGTTTATCCGTGGGCCTAACTAAGAGTGCACGCTCCTCCACGTGCTAAAACGAGAGTATACGCTATTTCGGGGGTCTAGTCGGGAGTGTACTCCGTTAGAAAGCTCGGTTCATGACTAGTCAAGTGGCTGCTTACCGGGACGCTGGTAGAGAGATTCATCTACCCTTATCTTTCTTCGGGACACCTCGTCCAGTGCACGTTGGATCTTGGTGTGTTGTAAGAGTTAATTCACCAAGGTTGTCTGTTGTGCAAGGGCACTCGTCAACTCTATGACTTGTCGAGACAAGTGTTGTTCGCTGTTTGGATTAGAAGAGCTTGGAAGGAATATGCCTCCTTGAGCAGTGGAAGTATGGTAGGCTCCAGGCACGAGATTTAAATTGGGAAATGTCAAATCTGTGAAGAAACATGGTGAAAATGCCCCCGACTCAATGGTTAGTCCGGATGGTTGAGATAGTCTTGGGGCGATTTGGGCTGCTTGGAATGCCGCGGGAGCAGGTTGGGCCACGGGAGCAGGCTACTCGGTTAGAGTAGGCTGGGCCACAAGAGTGGGCTGCTCGGCTGGAGCAGGATAGGCCACGGGAGTGGGCTGCTCGGCGTATGATGCACGCGGGTGCGAGGCTTGGGCTCAGCTTGGCAACGCGTTGGGCGTGGAGTGACATAGCTTGGGCCTTGGCCTTAATGCCATGAGCCGCCTTGGATGACACGACTCGAGCCATGGTGGTGACCCCATGGACCTCGTCGTGGGTGGCTACAGTGGTAGCCACCGCGGTGGTTCCCGTGGTGGTGGTGCCGCTCCACCTATTGTGACATTTAACCTCATGGATCGCCATGGTCCTATCTCTTAAGTGTTGAAATTTTCATTTGTTGAAATTTCTAAATTTCTAACCATTATACTTCTCTTTTACGTTTTATCAAAGAATTTTTGCAAATAAAAAATTCTAATAATAAGAACGTACGAGAAATCTACAAATGGACAAGAAAATAGAAAACCTTGGATGCGAGAGTCTTCTACGAGTATGAGACTCAACTCTCAATGAAAGCACCAATTTGTGGATCCAAATTTCCGCCTTCTCCTTCTTGGACAAAATTGCACCTACAAAACAAATCACATCTTTGGTCCTGGCCAAAAAGCCTCACGCGCCCACGATAAACTATAGGGGCTTTGGCTGAAGGACCTCTGATGCCAAAGTTAGAAATTTGAGGGAAGAGTGTTTGGAGAATTTTGTAGAGTTTTGCATGAGACTTGGAATCGTTTTTGGAGAGAATGGAGAACTATTTATAGGGATATGGCCGGCCCTATTAGGAGAATATGGACCGGCCATTTGTGGTATTTTTTTGGTGTAATTTGTAGTTAATTAGCCATTAATAGATTAATTAGGTAATAAATCCATTAATTAACTAATTAACATAATTTAAAAGAAATGTTTTGGGAGTTATGGAATAATTACCTTGTGGAGAATATAGGATGAGGGTGGATGAAATAGTTTTGAATTTGTTACCTATTTTAGGCACTTTTGACTTGGTTGAGGGATGATTGCCCGCTGCTCGCGCGTAGGAATCCCGGTATGCCTCAAGGGTATTTTGGCCCTCTTCTATCCAAAATTCCACATGTCGCCTTGTGATTATTTTTGGCTCCACAGATTTCGCTGATTCTTCTTTCGTGCCTCCAAACCAATACTTCCTTCTCATTCAGTACAAAACTATAAAATAGTACCTTTATAAAAACATAAAATAAAAAATAGGTATAAAGTAACATAACTCCAAAATATGTATATAATAATGTAAAATTAAAATTGTTATACTAAAATCAAAACTGAACATGGAAAAATTTCACCTAGGTACTCGTAACGTCATGTACTCCAATAATAAGTGTGCAGTACCTTCAGGTTAAGCCTAAACCATAAATAAATAACTAAATGATTAAATAAAAATACTAACGTAGATGGGCCTACTTGTCCACTTGCTTAACGAATCTGACGAATAAGTTATCGACACTACAATCTGGAGCCCGTAATATCGATAACTCACTGTTGTCCCGATAAGCGAGTAAAAAATTCCTGAGGGTGCAATATTACCATCTTGCCCCTCATTAGGAAACACATATACATCGTCTGATCAAAGCCTTGATTGTGCTCACGTATTACCCACTCAAGCGACAACGCCAATAGCATACAATTTCCTAAATTGTAATCTTAATCATTCGAACACCTGTTCGCAATACTATTATTTCAATTATATACTGTGCATAGACTCTAAACAATGTCTCAAACGGTGCCATTCCCAAAACTGAAAGTTGTAAATGTAGTTACATGCAACTCTAATAGGGATATGTGTCAGTCATAATCATGCTAAACTTACCAAACGAATAAAACACAACATGTCCACAAAAATCTAGATAGTTCGTTCAGACTGGCCATTAGTCTGAGGGTAAATGTGGTATTAGATAACAACTTAGTACCCATGGCTTTCAAGAAGACTTCCTAAGACTTGGAAGTGAAACGCGCATCACAGTGATATACGGTAGTGACATACTATTGACTCTAAAAATTACAAAACCTACGTGGCGCGCAGGCCAAGTAACTAGTAAGCTAACTACGTCATTCGATCGAATGCGGGGCGTGCCAACTGGTCGGCCGAGCTTGGCCGAGCAGTAAAATTTGTTGATGTCGCGTTGAGCGCGTTGTTGACTTCTCTATCTTGCGATTGCGACCGAGGAAGGAACACTCTTGGTCTCTGGGTTCTACAGCCTGAAGACAAGGCTACTAATTCTGCGGAGTTCACAAATCGTCGGAGCCCGATTCGGTCACTGTGATTATATTCGTAAGAGTATAAGCACGTCGAATCGAGACCAAACTATATGGGCACAGGTACTCAAACGTGATGTATGTCTTGATGGTAAATGTAGTTCGGCCGTCGGAATGCCGAACCCTGAAACTTACCTGCGAGTATCCAATCATAAAACCACTCGGCGTCCAGTACGCCGAGTAATACAATTCGTAACACCTGACTATGCCGAGGAGGCTAGTAAGGTGACCTCTGCCAACAAAGGTTCGAAAACCCTTCTCGGCCGAAACTTAGATAGATAACCGGTCGACCTCGACGCAGTGCTGTTTATCCAAACTGAAGGTGCTTCTCGGTCGGCTGATTCTGCGGCAGCATTGCTGTTTATCCAAACTGAAGATGCTCGTCGGGTGCTTCCACAGTGCTGTTTATCCAAACTGAAGGGTGTCGGCAGGAAAAGAAAAGGAAAAATCTCAAGGTGTTTAAGAGGTTTTGCGCAGGGCAATTGTATGCTGATTTGAAGGGGTTTTTTCTGTTGCATGATTTCTTGTATTTATAGCACCCCATTCCTTGAGACCAACTCTGATTTGGATTGGGAGTCATTGTCCCATTTCGACTCTAACTCGATCAAACCTACTCCCACTGGGATTCTGAATTTTCCTTCTTTTCGACGCTTTATTCCTTACCGGTCGAGAATCCTGGTCGCACCAGGACTTCCTCGACCTTTTCTATTTATCCGGACTACTTAGGATAGGATTTGGCCGACCCTGCCAACTGGCCCGGGATTTATTATTCGGCCCATATTATTTGTCATTACCTTGGGCCGAGCCCATCCTGCTGCTCGGCCCAACAATAATATTTTGGGCCCAAACATTGCCCCCTCGCTTCTGAGGTCGCCGACTGCTAACTCTTGGTCGGGCCTCGGCCTTGAAGAAGCGAAAACGCCTATTGCTTTTTTGGACTTTACTTCCTTAATGACTATTACTCCTGCACATTTATGAGACATGATTGCACTCTCTTCGTTGCCCCCAACGTATAGCCACGTGTCGATTCTCCGCCGCTCTTAAAAGCTTTCAATCATGGCCCTCGAAACCATGCACTAACTGAAGCGTCTTATCCTCATTAATGCATTAAAACTGACGCCGCACGCAATCGTGCGTCCTGGATTTTCGACTCCTCGATCCCATCTTCGCAGGTTCCCAAAATATCCGAAATGATTGGAACCTTTCCCGGTTAAATTTCCCCCCAATTTGAACCAGTGCTTTTCGAATTCTAGTGCTTTTCGAATTCCAGACATTTGATCTTCATTCTGAAAAGCCTATAAATACCCACACTTCTGTCATTCGCATCTTACGCCTTCAGAAATTCCAAAATCCCAATTTTATCATTCCTGTTCGTTCAAGCAAAAACCTTCCAGTTCTTCCTTCTACAATATCTTCTTCTTCCAAACCATATTCTCTCATCTCTACTAATGGCCTCCTTTATTTCGAAGCTTTCTGACGAGGTTAATAAGTGCAAGGATTTCATTGATCGGAGCGCCGTCAAGACGCTGCGGTTTGAAAATGACATGGCCACCACCTACCAGATTCTGGGTCCCCTCTTCAGAGACGCAGTGCCGTCGTCTGTCACTAATCTGCTCAAGGAGCAATGTTTAATACCCCTGCTGTAGGGGTTCGACTGGTCGAAGTGGATTCTGGCGCGGCCTCAGGGAGCCTGGCCCTCGACCACCACGGCCTGGGTTGACCAAATGAGCACATTCTTTGGCAAGGAATGGAAAGCTCTCGACATTTATGATGCCATTATTCTGTCGACCATGGAGATTGCCATGGATAAGGAACTACTCATGGCGGCCCTGAGTTTATGGTGTTCGGCCACCAACACCATGATCCTGCCCTTCGGCCCTCTCGGCCCCACAGTCCTCGACATCTCAGCCATCCTTGGGACTTCTCCAACCGGCCTTCTTATTGATGCCGCCCTTTCCGGATACCCTTCTCCTCTCGACCTGAAGGCACTATTTGACAAAAGGGCCGTCGAGACGCTAAGCCGAGGCGATCGGGAGCCCTCAAGGGAAGAAGTTCAGAAGCTCCACAAGAACTTCTTCAACTATAACACTCTCATCCTTCACTTCGCCGGCCGAGGCGAGGAAGGCCTTAGGAAAGGAGAGCACGGGGCATTCCTCTTCTACTGGTACAACAAATTCATCTGTTGTACCAGGTCAAACAAATGCCTGGTCGAGAACATGCCGGTGGCCCAGGCACTGGCTAATGGTCGCTCACTGGCGCTCAGTCCAACCATACTCGCCAACCTCTACCGTTGCCTGGCCGAGGCGACCATTAGCAAGATTGACCCGTACCAGAACGGACCCCTCTGGGTGTTCCAACTCTGGTTGCAGGTTTACTTCTCCACCCTTCGACCGGAGGTTCCTGCCTTCCAACGAACGGCCGCCCTTGGCCTTCAACTGGCCTCTCGACCGGCGCCACCTCACCGAGCCGACGAGGTCTTCAAACACTTCTTTAGCCTCGACGTCCTCTCGGATGACGAGTTCCTGGTATGCCGGCGGCAGGAGTACCCTTCCTCGCTCAGGCTCCCTACGGCAGCATGGGCCGAGTCCGAGGATGCGGACATCCGTCAATGCTGGGGGTCGTTCGTTCTGGCTCGCGATCTTCCTCTTGGTTGCGATGCCTGCCGAGCCAGCTGGGAGGTCTACCACCCCCATTTTGTCGCCCGGCAGCTCGGTTATCTTCAAGGCTGCCCCGTCCCCCTGCTTGCCTCTCGGTCTCTCCTGAGTCGAGGGCGTCTTTCCGGTACCTCTGAAAAGGAATGCAAGACGTCGGAGCAGGAGTTTCAAGAGAAGTGCAGGAAATTCTGGCTCCGGCCGACGGTTCCTGAATATTTGGGAACCGACACCTTCGGGGACTGGTGCGAGGGGTATACCGGCGACTTCTTCGGCGCCCCGGCCGAAGATCTGGTGAGCAAGATCTTCGGCGACCGTCCCAGGCCAGCGTCCTCGGCCCAACCTAAGGAATCGGTCCAAGGTATAGTCTTTCCGCTCATTTTTATATATATTTATTCATCGATTTTTATCTTTTCCTTGTTATTAATTACTTTGCTATTTCAGGGGGTCGTGGGTCGAGGAAGGTTGAAGTGGTCGCCGCGGTGGCGAGGGCGAAGAAGTTGGTGCCCATGAAAATGACCCTCGCCACCGAGCGGACGGTCCCTGCCAAACGCCCCCACCGAGAGGCCGAGCAAGAGGATGATGCCCCTCGCCCTTCTAAACGCGTCAAGAAATTGGCGAAGAAGGGCGATCAGGAGATTCATGTCGTCCCTAGTGACACTACAGGGACGCCTGCTTCTGCCGGCTCTCCTTCTGTACCGACTGCCCCGGCTTCTCCAAACCCGACTCCTCCAGCCGTCTCCCTTCCTTAGACCACGACCGATCCAATCGTCACATCAGCTCCAGCTTCGGAGCCGGTCGTGGCGCCTGCCATGGGGGAGTCGGCTGCACCTGTCGAGGCACCCTTTACTCCAACGGTCATTCTGGAAGAGGTATAATTCCACTTCCCCTCTTGTTTCTTTAGGTTTCTGGCCGTAATGCAAAATGTTTGTTTCTTTTTGTTTAGGATGTCGAGAGCGAGAGCGACGAAGTCCCGCTGGAACGCCGTCGTCGACCAGTCAACTATCCTCCCGTCCATCCTCCTCCGGTAGTCGAGGCGACCGCTCGACCGTGTCCTCCTGCGGCGGATCGCGGCAAGAGACCTATGGCCGAACCTGAGGCCACGGTCGAAACGCCCATCCATCCGCAGGATGAAGATCTCCCCATTCCTCCGCAGGAAGTCTCTTCGGCCTTTGTAAGTCTTGTTTCTTTTGCGTTGTTTTTCTCATGACACATGTTCTTAAAAGACTATTAAATGTCAGGTGCCCGAACGTTCATTTCACCGACAATGTTATGCGCCGACGGGCGTTGTCTATATTTCCTGGCCACCGTCGTGGCCATCAAATGTAGATGACCTCCATCGGCCGCGTGAATTGCGTAGCGGTCTAAGGCACTGGGCTCGGCCATTAAGTTCCCTGGGTTCGAGCAATGACCCAGAGGGCATGGCCGAAGTCTCTTCTAGGCAGGTCTAAAACAATCCCTTTTTTTTTTTTTTTTATGCACTATATCACGTTTTGCTTTCCTTCACAAAGTTTTCCTTTTATGTGCAGCCATCGTGGGAAATGGAGCTTGACGCTCTTCTTCAGAGCACGACCGGTGAGGCTGGCTACTCTGCTGCTCTTGCCGAACCAGCGGGAGTCATGCCCGAGGCCGAAGCCTTCGTGAAGCTGCACGAACTCCTGTCTCTTACTGCCTCCCAAGTTCTCCGATGCAAGGGCCTTGACTCCGTTGGAGAGTGTCTTAATGACCTCGCCAACGGTGGTCACCTGAGCACGGAGAGTATCTCTTTCCTCACCGACCTCCTGGAGCGGACTCGGCAACACTTTCTCATCTTCGAGGGAGCCCTACAAGCCGATGACGACTTGAAGGTGGCCAAGGTCGCGCAAGAGGCTGGCCGAGTCGAGATGGAGGCAATCAAAGCAAAGAAAGCGAAGCTGATCGAGTTTGATCGCCAGATTTCTGACCTCCAGCGTCAAATCTCTGACCTTCAACGGCGGCTGCTGCTTCCGAGCTTGAGAAGGATTTTGAGGCCAACAAGGCTCGGCTGACGGCCTTCGCTGCCGGCGCACGGCGTATCCAGCAACTGCAGTGCAACAAGAATACGAGGCAGGCTGAGATAATTTTGAGCGAAGCGAAGTGGCTGGAGCTAAAAGCTGCCCTCGAGACTTTCCTCCCCTCGACCCCCTAGGAAATTATCTTTGTATTTGTTCTTTGCTATAAATACAATGGTTCTTTTGCTATTAGTACACTGGTCGTTTTGCTATCAATACAATGGTCTTACTCTTGCATTTCCCATGTAATTGGGTAGTACTTTTTTAAAAACTTTCCATTAATTGGCAATTTGTGAACTGAACCCGCCCGATCTCTTAGATGATATGCGCCCTTGCCGAGGACTTTGTGAACGATGAATGGCCCTTCCCAATTCGGCGACCATTTACCAAATCGGGGGTCTTTAATCCCGACAGGCAACACAATTTGCCACACCAATTCTCCTTCGCCGAACATTTTTTGTCTTACACGCTGGTTATACGCTCGTTCGGCAATTTTCTTTTGTGCTATCAATAAATTACCCGCGTCGATTCGACTTTCCTCTAAGTCTTCTAATTCCTGTCGCATCGCTTGACTATATTCAACACTGAACAAATTACTCTGCTCGATCACTCGTAACGAGCTTATACTTAACTCGACCGGTAACATAGCGTGTTGTCCATAAGTTAACGCGTAAGGAGTGGTTCCAGTGGCTGACCGGGGTGAAGTTCGGTATGCCCATAATGCTTCATTTAACTTCAAATGCCACAACCCAGGTTTCTCTTTTACCATTTTTTCAAGGATGCCGATCAACACTTTATTGCTTGCCTCGGCCTGCCCATTTGCCTGTGGGTAGTACGGTGTAGATTGCTCGAGTCGGATATTCAAACTTGCCGCGTATTCCTTAAACCTATCGGCTGTGAATATAGTGCCATTATCAGTTATGATCGTTTCTGGCACGCCGAATCTGGTCACAATATTCTCCTCTACAAAATTGCATACCTCTTTGGCCGTTAATTCGGCGTATGATCTTGCCTCGACCCACTTAGTGAAATAGTCAGTTGCTACAATTATCCACGCGTGTTTCGCTGCCCCCGATGATGGCATGATTTTGCCAATTACGTCCATTGCCCAACCCCTGAACGGCCATGGTTTAGTAACCGAGTGTAGTAATTCGGCCGGGGCTCTCTGCACGGGTCCATGAATTTGGCATGGTACGCATCTCCGGGCATATTCGATGCAATCCTTTAATATCTTGGGCCAAAAATAACCGTGCCGTCGAAGCAACCAGCGCATCTTTCGTCCAGATTGGTGTGCCCCACAAATTCCTTCATGTACCTCGGTCATTGCTTGGGCGGCCTCATGTGGGCCGAGGCACAATAGTAGTAACCCGTCCTCGCCTTTGCGGTATAATTCATTTTGGTACGACACGTAATTCGTGGCGAGGACCTTCGTTCTTCGGTCGTGTTTCCCATTGGGGTTATCGAGGTACCGTAACATTGTCTTTCTCCAATCATCTGGTTCTACCTCGACGACACATACTTCTACGGGGTCTCCTCGTTCCAGTAGGGATGGAAGTGACATTACTCTTGTGCGTATTACGTGTGCGCGCTGGAGAATTTGCCGATTGATCAAGGCTGGGTACGAGCGCAGACTTGTGGCTGCAATTCGACCTAGCTTGCCCCTCGTGAGTTGTGCTCTGGAGGCGATTTGGGCGAGTTCGTCGGCGTCTGTGTTGTGGATACGTGAAATGTGTTCAAATGTGATCCGTTTGAACGACTCGGCCAGGTAGGTGGCGACCATGTGATAGGGCGCTAAAGTACAACTCATGCAACGAAACAGGCCGTTTAGTTGGTTAATCACAAGTTCGGAATCACCGAGGACGAGAACGCGGGAGGCCCGTAGATCGTGTAAAACGTGGAGGCCGATAATGAGGGCTTCATATTCGGCCTGATTATTGGTGCAGCTGAAATCCAACTTGAGAGAAAAATACCATCGGCAGTGGTCAGGCGATTGAATTGCAATACCGACACCCGCCGAGGTCGAAGTACTGGAACCATCAAAATGCATAGTCCAATGGCTATTGCGTGTGGTGACTAAACCGATGTCGACGTCGCCTCCCTCAGAACCATAAGGGGAAGGGTGTTGGGCCAAGAAATCGGCGAGAGCTTGTCCCTTAACCATTATAGCTTGGGCCTTGGCCTTAATGCCATGAGCCGCCTTGGATGACACGACTCGAGCCGTGGTGGTGACACCATGGACCTCGCCGCGGGTGTCTACAGTGGTAGCCACTGCGATGGTTCTCGTGGTGGTGGTGCCGCTCCACCTATTGTGACATTTAACCTCATGGATCGCCATGGTCCTATCTCTTAAGTGTTGAAATTTTCATTTGTTGAATTTTCTAAATTTCTAACCATTATACTTCTCTTTTACGTTTTATCAAAGAATTTTTGCAAATAAAAAATTCTAATAATAAGAACGTACAAGAAATCTACAAATGGACAAGAAAATAGAAAACCTTGGATGCGAGAGTCTTCTACGAGTATGAGACTCAACTCTCAATGAAAGCACCAATTTGTGGATGCAAATTTCCGCCTTCTCCTTCTTGGACAAAATTGCACCTACAAAACAAATCACATCTTTGGTCCTGGCCAAAAAGCCTCACGCGCCCACGATAAACTAGGGGGGCTTTGGCTGAAGGACCTCTGATGCCAAAGTTAGAATTTTGAGGGAAGAGTGTTTGGAGAATTTTGTAGAGTTTTGCATGAGACTTGGAATCGTTTTTGGAGAGAATGGAGAACTATTTATAGGGATATGGCCGGCCCTATTAGGAGAATATGGACCGGCCATTTGTGGTATTTTTTGGGTGTAATTTGTAGTTAATTAGCCATTAATAGATTAATTAGGTAATAAATCCATTAATTAACTAATTAACATAATTTAAAAGAAATGTTTTGGGAGTTATGGAATAATTACCTTGTGGAGAATATAGGATGAGGGTGGATGAAATAGTTTTGAATTTGTTACCTATTTTAGGCACTTTTGACTTGGTTGAGGGATGATTGCCCGCTGCTCGCGCGTAGGAATCCCGGTATGCCTCAAGGGTATTTTGGCCCTCTTCTATCCAAAATTCCACATGTCGCCTTGTGATTATTTTTGGCTCCACAGATTTCGCTGATTCTTCTTTCGTGCCTCCAAACCAATACTTCCTTCTCATTCAGTACAAAACTATAAAATAGTACCTTTATAAAAACATAAAATAAAAAATAGGTATAAAGTAACATAACTCCAAAATATGTATATAATAATGTAAAATTAAAATGGTTATACTAAAATCAAAACTGAACATGGAAAAATTTCACCTAGGTACTCGTAACGTCATGTACTCCAAGAATAAGTGTGCAGTACCTTCAGGTTAAGCCTAAACCATAAATAAATAACTAAATGATTAAATAAAAATACTAACGTAGATGGGCCTACTTGTCCACTTGCTTAACGAATCTGACGAATAAGTTATCGACACTACAATCTGGAGCCCGTAATATCGATAACTCACTGTTGTCCCGATAAGTGAGTAAAAAATTCCTGAGGGTGCAATATTACCATCTTACCCCTCATTAGGAAACACATATACATCGTCTGGTCAAAGCCTTGATTGCGCTCATGTATTACCCACTCAAGCGACAACGCCAATAGCATACAATTTCCTAAATTGTAATCTTAATCATTCGAACACCTGTTCGCAATACTATTATTTCAATCATATACTGTGCATAGACTCTATACAATGTCTCAAACGGTGCCATTCCCAAAACTGAAAGTTGTAAACGTAGTTACATGCAACTCTAATAGGGATATGTGTCAGTCATAATCATGCTAAACTTACCAAACGAATAAAACACAACATGTCCACAGAAATCTAGATAGTTCGTTCAGACTGGCCATTAGTCTGAGGGTAAATGTGGTATTAGATAACAACTTAGTACCCATGGCTTTCAAGAAGACTTCCTAAGACTTGGAAGTGAAACGCGCATCACAGTGAGATACGGTAGTGACATACACACCATGTAGTCGAACAATATGGTTCACATATGCCTCAACAAGCAGATCATTATGAATTTATCTCGGATTTAGCGAAAAACTATGACGAGAAGGCTAAAAAACACTCAAGAATTTGAAGGTCAAAACTAGTCCATCAAATCTAGAGTACAAGATAACTGGATTGCATTAACATCTCGTTATAACGGTAACTTTCAGAATATTCAGTCACCAACAGTAAAGATTCGTTTAGCAGAGTATTGTTAGGTGATTGAGGAATTGATGGTCTTAACTAAAATTTCAAGGTCCGAGCAATTTTCCTAGACAGTCTGTCTTCTAGGGAAATAATACAAAAAATCCAGTAAGGTAGACACGTGCCTAAAGTTGATTGGAATATCTTCCAACACAAGAGGTGAATATGGGATAACGGTCAAAGTAGATGTCGATCGAAACGCCAGAAAATCTGAAAAATTAAAGAATGAGGAATTTCACCAAATGGTCTAAAATGTAGTCCCCCTGGACCAACGGAAAGTAAGATGACTTGTCAAGTTGGTCGATAATCATTGAAACATCATCATGATCTCCACATTTACAAGGTACCTCGTACTGGGAGCTTATGGTGATATTTCCCATTTCTATTCAAATACAGTAAGTGATTATAACCACTCGAACGATTTCTTGAGGATTTGTAAGTAACATCATAATAATACTCGTGAATTCTAGCTAAAATGGGATAGGACAGGTTAAAATGTTCAATAGTAGGTATGTCTTTTGTTGCGGTAATCAGTAATTACGCTTGCACAATTGGGGTGGTACATGATGGTGCAATCATAGACGTTGATCTAGTTCTTCTATCATTGCTGTCAGAAATTTAGTTTCTTTCAAAGGAAGATGTATTTGAGAAGTTTGCAAGGTTGGTAAAGATTTTGGACTTGTTTCTCCACAGAGAAATGTCATCCGGTTTTCAAGTAAAGATGATAACTGTTGACTCTATGTCATGAGTAAGATGGTTCATTTCGTACCATTTCAACCGTTGGGAAGCATAAGCGATACTTCGTCATGCTGCATTGGTACGCAGCCAAATCATTCAAAGAAATGTCATCATGGATTTTGAAATTATCGATGTTATTGAAAAGTGTACGAACAAGGGTAGAAAATAGACAACACCTCAGTTGTCACAACTTTAATCATATTCCACGTCTCAACTAAACTGATTTTTCTTGGCCAACATGGAAGGAAAAATGCCACCGTTGAAAAGTCACTAACAAACTGCTGATAAAATCAACAAGGCCAAGAATGTCTTATATTTCACAACGATTTGTGAGAATATCTAATTTTCTACATTTGCAACCTTTTTGGAAATTGACAAGAAGGTCGTCTGCTGAGATCACGTCTCCTAAGAAGAATACCAATCTAAACAAAGCTACCATTTGAGGAATTTGGTATAAAGCTGATTGTCGATGTTTAGAAAATTTGATCTCGTTGCTCGAGTAGTTGAGAAAGTCGTCGACAAGACTACTACAAATTTGTCAGGTTATGGTAGAAACTCAGCTCTAAAAGTTGGTTAGAGAGACCATTAATTCGAAGTATGGGTTAACGGTTTTAATAGCCACCCAACTAAGTTGCTAAAATCTAGGTTTGATCCTAAGGTTCAATCTTTTGCCTTTACGGTTAGATTTGAGGTTCCCTAGATAAAGTGTTTGGTTTGGTAAATTCCTAGTCAATAAGCTTTTACAACTAGGTTCCTCAAGGTTGAAGAAGTCGTTCGATAAAATGAAAGAAGAATAGATGTGATATTAGAAAAATGAATCGATTGTGTACTTCACTTCACAATTTAGTGATATCTTAGGTAATTTTGGAAATGACGTCAGAGGTATACATCCTCGAAACATACTATACTACTTTCTTTCTCCACAACACACACTAATAAGTCACACAACTTTCTCAAAACTTAAATCGCACTAACAGTGGGAAATTTAGCTTGTGCGTCAATTCTAATGTTTGTCTATGGAAGTGATTGGTCGAAGAGGTGTTGGGTTACCTAAATGGGTGATTGGTCGAAGAGGTGTTGGGTTACCTAAGTTTCCATGATTGTGGTTCCGTTGGCCCTACTTGTTTTGATAAGTGTGTATATCGGTTGTGCCATTACCTAATGTCTCTATGGTATTCTAGTAATGTTTGTCTCCATGGAATCGTGAACCGGTGTCCTGGCAATGGTATGATACTCATATACCACATTGTATTTTTAATATAAAGAAACCATACTGCCTGGATACTAGTTCACAACTCCCAGATACAAGACAATCTTGTTCTGGTGGCAATTAACATCACCTAGGTTGGCTACTACCTAGGGCATGGTCGGAAAAGTAAGTAAGATTTCTAGGAAGGCTGCCTGTAAGGTGATTTTGTCACTTTTGGGAACACTGACTACTGCCTTTGGTATGTAATTATGGAAACTAGTGTTTGTGAAACTACCTTAAGCTCGAGAATGGGAATTATCGAAATTTGATCTTCCTCATGAAGATCCGAAATCATAACTGATATGTTTGAAAAATTGACGTTGTTGAGGACCAAATGTGGTTGTCCCCCAGATGTTCTTCCATTGAGTACAGCCCCTTCAGCACTAACATAGTCACTTAGGACAGTTTTAGAAACTTCGAGGTGAAGCAAAACCTCGAGGAAATTTTAGGAGGTGGCATGAAAAATAAAGATTGCCAAGGATGAAAGCACTTGTGGTTTCCCAACAAATAAAGGTTGGTAACGATGGTTGGATTGTAGTTGTGATTGATCGATAAATTTTCAGTGGTACACAATTATCGATACCTCTACCCTGCTTCAGGGTAAAAAAAAAACATCTTCATTTTAGGTATTTCTTTAGCAAAGAGGTTCTTCATGTAAAGTCTAGTGGTGGTCACCAAAGTGTTCTTCTAGAAGGTCAATAAGTCGTCAGAAAAATGTCAGCGATAGTCATTCCAAGTTGGCCCAAAGGCATGAAAACCTGTTACATTTCGTGTTCGATGAGCTGACATAATTATAAGGTCAGAATTCAAGAACCGAGATTGCTTACATCACATGTGTGATGATTGCGATGCTGTCTAACCTATGCTTTGATACCAAACTGACACACCCTAATCCGGAATGTCCACGTAGACACCCGAATCACGATATCCTGGCCGACACTTGGAAGGTGACGAAGCCATAAAATGTAGTGATGTGAAAAATGTGAATAAATTAAAACCTAAAAGTAACTAATTTAGAGTGGGCATGTGAGCGGGATTGAATCCATATCACACAAGTGATGTCAGAGCATAGATAAATTGCAGTAAAAGAAGAGTAAAGAGATTTATACTGAGAGAAGTCTCTTGCATAACAAATTTTACCAACAATCCTCATCGTTAAGAAACCTCTGCTACTAAAATCCTGAAGGGGCGAAAAATAAGGGGTGAGTGGACTTGAAAAAATAAAGTTTTGTTGAAACATTTTCGAAAAGTGTAACCTCTCGCGGTAAAACAAGTATATGGTTTCCCAAAAATATAATAATAATAATATGTAATAGGTACCCTGCAACACAAGTGAGCTAAAGGATGCAGGCACAACAACAAGGTATCTCAGCATCAAGTCTCAATTCATTATTATAAGAAATCAATGCTCATTAATTTATGTAGGCACACAAGTCCATTGCAGATATATTCAAACTATGGAACAAGCTGCGTGTAGGTTTTACATTCTAGTACTACATCACATGAGCCGTGCTAGTCGCATCATTTACGAGTCCAAAACATCACACAAAAAGACAGGCTGACACCTAACTCTAGATCCAAAGCGAATGTAAACGGTGCATGTGAACTACACGCGAAGCTAGTCCTTGGCCGAGGACAGTACAAATAACTAAGAGACACTGTGCAAACATGTAATAATGAGCAGATAAAACGCAAGGATGTCATGCCATAAGTTTATGCTCACAAATAATATTATATATATAAAGTATACACAAAGTTTATTTGTAAAGCTAAACATGGCATATCACATCATAATATATATAAAAGCAGTTGTTGGGAAAAATCACATATACACGCATATACTTAAAAACGAAAAGACCCACTCATAGGTACATTCGATGTCACATCCATTCAAGCTGGGAAAGCCGGAGTCTCCAATAGTAATCGCACCTAAGCATAATATTGGGACCCATTAGTAAAACTTAACTTAAATGACTAAATTTGGGAAAACGGAGTGCAAATTCGAAATAAGAGTGTTTAAATACATTAAGAGGGGTATTGGGCAATTTTTGTAAAAGGTCAACGAAAAGTAAACAGTCAACCCTAAAAAAGTCAAGCCAAACGGCCTGGCGGTCAACTACATCAAAACCTAGTAATTTCACTAAATGGATTTCAAAAACGGACTCGGGACGTTGAAATTAGCCTAGGAGGGTTTCTGAGAAAATTTCGAAAAAGTCAACAAAAGTCAACTAATAGTCACAGTTAACTTAACGAAATATTCCATTCTCATATGAAATATGAAATATTCTGTTAAAGTTAACTAGGAGGTTAACAGAATATTCCCTCCAAAATCTTAAATGGACACGGGTCGGATCCGGGTTAGGTTAAATAGGTTGTGGGCTTGGGCCAGTTCCCGGTTTGGGCTTTCTTCTCTTCTTTTTTTTCTCTATTCCGGTCGATTGGTCCCTGTCACAGGTTCAGTTGCCGAAATCTAGCAATTCCAAAGCTCCAAACGAGCTCAAAACTCAACCATTTTTCATACTTTTCCTACCAAATTAAATGAAGATAAATGAGAGTAGTTTAGGATTATACCTTTCCCTGAGTCAGCCATGGTCGGAATTGGCCTGAACAGGTCTGTAACTTGTGGCATACACCATTGGAAAAACTGGGGAAGACTCCTTGAGGTATTTCTCTATTCATATGTCACCAAAATCCTTAAGAAACACTAGAAACGTATGGTAAAATACGATCCACGAAAATTTGGGCGGTTTTCAAAACTTACCTTCATCGAAAACGATGAGGAGTTGCCGGAGGACATGACGTCGACGATGATTTCGGTGCTTTACACCATGAGCACATAGAAAGTGAGGAGGACAAAAGATTGAGATAGAGGGAGAGTGACAGAGGAGAGGGACGTGGTGGTTGGAGACAAGGACGATGGTGGTCGTGAAACAGGGCGTCAGCGATCGCCATGGCTACTTCTATGTAGTGAGCACATAGTGAGTGAAAGAGGTAAGGAGTCCAAGGGAGATGTGAGGGAATTTGATCCCTTTCAATTTGAGTTTTGAAAATGATGACAAGTAATGGCCTTAAGGTGGTGGTTCAGTGAAGCTCGCCAGAGGTGTAGTGGTGATGGCGGGTCTTTGTATTTACAGAGAGAGAATGAAAAGAGAGAAAGTACGGGAGTTAGAGTGTTGAGGCAAATGAGTGATAATGACAGAGATTGAGTGAGGGATAGTGCCTGAAAGAGAGAAGAGAATAGAAAAGATGGGGAAAGTGGAGATTAAAGAAAACAAAAGAAATGGATGTGATGGTTAAAATAACAAAAGAAATGAATATGATGATTAAAAAAACAAGAAAAGTCTGCAACATTCAGAGAGGGAAATCACAATTTGGATTTCCAATCCCATATAAAAATTAAAAGTAGGGCCCACCACTCAATTATAGCAATAGGTAGAAAAATGCAAATTTCAAATTTATTTCTTCTAAAAGGAAGTGTAACTAAGACTCTGAATTTGGTTCTACTTGAGTCCATGAGATTGTGCCGTCAAGTACTACAAAGATATGCTAAAAGAATGTTTCATACGTCTCACTATACATTACTGGTCAAAAAAGGTCAACAATCTTGCCTCTAGGGGTATTTTTGTCAATTCACTCTTTTAAAATTAATAATATCGTAAAATTAAAGATGGGTTGTTACATATTTTCTCAAAGAAAAAAAAAACTAATTTGTCATGCAAAAATAATGCTTGATGACATTTTTTGAAGAGCCGATAATTGCAGCAAGAAAGAAGTTTTTCGTTAATGTATAAAAACTACCACTTATTTTAATTTTTTTTCTAAAATAATGCTCCAAATAATTAAGCAACACTCATATTTATTGTAGACTATATATTAAAATTTTATCATTTTATCATATTCCTATTATCTCATGTTGGTTGCATTAAAGTTGTAACCTATATAATGAATAAGGAGATGCTGAGGAATCTAGTTTAAACATTTTTATTTTAGGTATAACACTGAAGTTAAAGGATGAATCCACACATTAGAAGCTACAAAAATTATATTTTATTCTAAAATTGATTTAATCCCACCTCCTTGATGCGTGAGTGTAAAAGTGAAAATTCAATATATATCCCTCCTCGTAGGATTATACAATATAAATAACAAATAAGAAGGATAACATCTTAAACGGAAAAAACTTAATCCCCTAAAAATAAAAAATTGGGGCGAAGAAAGATTAAGATTATGATGATACACAGCAATAGCATAAGAAGGACAAGAGTCCCACCAATAAAATTCAAGATGGTCCACTACAAGTTTGCCAAACAATAAACCACATGATTACCTTGGCAAAAAATATGTGTAGCTCTGATGTACATAGAAGAGAGCAAAGCTTGACAATTCAGCTAATGAACCTTCAAACGAAAAGGAACACGATAATAAGAAGCAAAAATAAATAGAACAACCAAGGATGAGTAACTCTCAATCCAAATGGAACGCAGACCCTTCTCTCGAGTTAAGTTTACCGCATAAATTATAAGTTAGCAATGGACACAACAGAAGGATTAAGTTGGTGGTTTAATAATATTTGTGCTTTCCTTAAACTATTATTTATCTTCAATGAAGCTTTTATGGTGTTCCTCAATAAAATCAACACTCGAACAAATTCATGCCACGTGTCGTCCACCGTTGCACATTTGACACGTGTGTGGCATCTGTGACTACTTTAGTTAACTTAAGTACGTCGTCCACCACCAATGGCATCACATTACGTGCCAAAAGAAGTTTTAAAAAGACTTGACAAACATGCCAAAATCAAACCGCCCCAATTGGTGAATTAGTGGTAGGGTTTTCGTTACACCAAAAGAATTAATCTAACAAAAAATAACACCAAAAAGTTGGTATAAAAAAAGATTAATTAAAGAAATATAATTCGCTTAAGTTTCCAGCCATAGAGGGCAGAAGCATGACTAAATGTGGCAAATTGGCCGATGCCATATTTTGCATCGAACCTTTTCCCTTCCCTATAAACGTCTTGTCAAAACCACACTAGCTCCCATAAACAGAAAGATAGAAGAGAGAGAGAGAGAGAGAGAGAGAGAGAGAGAGAGGGAGAGAAAAAGGGGGGGGGGGGGGGGGGGGGGGGGCGCAATGCATTGCAGTTGGTATTTGGTAATGGTGGCCCTTATCTCTTCCATGGTGACAGACGAGTGAATATATGATGCAGTTGGTGGCCACTACGTGCATTGATTCATGCCTTTGTCATAACGAGTATTGAGGAATGAAGACCTTCTGCTCTAGCCAAAGCAAGGCATGCAAAAGAATGGCTTTAATGTCTGTCAAACAACAACTCGTCATACAATATATTTGATTCCATTTTCCTCCTTTTTATGTTTTTTATATTTGTTTAACATTGAGAATAAATGACAACGATAATTCTCGAGGTATCCTATTTCCAGAGGGTCAACCTTTAACCTATATCATATTACAAAAAGGAAAATCGAAATACATAAGTGGTCATATTATGTTCTAATGAAACTCAGCCATCATCAACCGAATTTTTCTCTCGAAATTTATGTCGGGTTGAGAGTGTTGATATCTAATGACGGATTCAGGATTTGAACTTTGGAGCTCCCAATGTAAATTGTATTTTTTATTTTATTTTTTAAGAATTGAACAGAGCGCGAAGTGTGTTAGAAAAAAAAAAAGGTTTATTCACTTGGTGAGCTTGTTGTGCACAAGTCAACCGATATTGGCGTATGCTAAAGCAATCTGATGAGCGATATGGAGAAAATTTGTCAAGTGTTGTTGACACAACATGTCGAGATATGTGCCTAGCATGCATTACATCGTACATTTAACAAGCACAAAAGAGGTTTGTACCAAATATTCAGAAGATCCTCATAAGACATTCACATGCATACTTTCCGGACTCGGGTAGTCTTGGGATCACCTTGGTCCCTATTTCCATCCGTCCCTGCTGATATCTGATCCATCAAGTGCCAAGCATCATGGACAATTGATCAAACATTCCTAGGCACATTGATTGCCTTTTTTAAAACTTAAATCAAAATTTTAGTCTCCTTCAGTTTCTGCTCGTAATAATTGAAGCCTATATGCCCATATGAGCGCCTGTCGAACAATGAAAGCTTTAGCCTACAACACAGAAGTGATTACATATAGGATCAAAATATAGGGTGTGTTGTATTATGTGATCCCCATGCATCGATGAGGACGACCCACATCGACCCCGCAGTTTATGTCTCCACCCGGAAAAAACTTCCTGAAATTCATGATTTACAGAACTTTGTGTACCTATAAAAATTGTAGATGCATGCATTGCCATTGTTGTTGTCTTTTTTTGATAAGTTACTTAGCTTGTTCTCTGTGAACTAGATCAATTAACGTTTCCCTTAATCATAATAGGCAAGCACTAATTAAACCATAAGCTGGTCGGGAGCTAATATCCAGTACATGGAGAGACGGACCAACATATAGGAGCAGCTTCACTCCGTACTCTGTAAACCAAAAAAGAAAAAAGAAAAGTGGAGAATGAGTATCAAATCTCTTGCAAAGAAGATATGAAACCATGTTAGAATAGGGAATGTATATCAAACTTATAAAGAATTGGTTAATGTTTTTTATATTGGTAAATCTTAGAAAAGACTAAATTCATGAAGAAAAAAAATCTGCCAATTATCGATTCAAGTTTCCTATAAAATTCATGTACTTTGTTTGATCACGACTAAACGTCAGTACCACCACGTACTAGTTGCCAAACATCCACATGGGATCGATCGTAATAGGAACATTCAACCTTATACCTAAGATCACGAGTTTGGTTACTCCCACGCTAAAAGTAATACTAGCTAGGTAGACTAAATTTACAAACTAAATTATGTGTCACCAATAAAAAATAAGCACGTTTATCAACACTTAAGTAATAATCTGATCATCAACTTCCATGTCATTTAGTTTATAAATTTAGTCTCCTAGTGTTACCTCCTCGCTAATAGTGTTATGTAGAAAATAGTGCACGTACTATCTCATGCAGTAATTACAACACTTCCAAGTGGGAAATTAAACCCTAATAGTATCAAGCATGCTTATTAACATATAGTTAATATCAAAACAAAGGAGAAGAGAATGCTACATATTCAAATGATGATTGGTGAGAAAACTATATATATTATTCGGAGGTGATGATATATATCTCTGCAAAAGGAAATATGTTCATTGTTACCATGTTATTCCAATTCAATAAAACAAGGATGTGCATGTGTAATTTTTTTTCTCTATATGACATTATATTATACCAGAACACCATGATAATTGTGAATCCATTCCAACTATGTTTTGCATCTCACATCTCACAAAATAACAAAATAAAAAAGGACTTTCATATAATGAATTTACTAATATCCCTATTAAACCAAAAACCCCAAACTACCCTAAACCAACCAACTATATTATGCATCTTACATCTCGCAAAATGAAAAAGGACTCATGACATCAATATAAGATAATTACATGTATAAGTTTTTCTCGTTAAAACAACATTACATTAGATCGAAAAGCCACACTGATTGTGAACTCACCTTATACAAATTAGCTCTTCGCAAAATAACATCATGTTCTCATCGTGGCCTATATATCTCACTATTTGAAAAGTGAAAAGTTATGAAAAATTACAATACATAAAGGGATGAAGATTATTGGAGATCCACCCGTGCACTCCCCACTATCTTCTTGTAGAGGGACTGCAAATAACACCCACAACCATAATCCCTATATAAATACGACACATGGCTTTTGACAGACTATAGCACAATATATAGCATTGCCGTGCTGACCAGAAGTACCCTACTAGTGTATAAGGAGGGAAAAAATGGATCCTGCAACCATTCAAAGATGCCAATCGTGTGTCGTTCATACAGTCTCTCGCAAGGATAGCCTGCAGTGCCGTAATGGCTTTTCCATAGGGGTCCCCTGCATGGTGCTCTGCATGGACCATTTTTATTTTATATTTTTCACTACAACATCCACTAGGGGACCGACACGTTTTGGGGTTTTGTTCTAGTGGGGTATGGTACCACTTAAAGGGAACAAATCATTTGTAGGGCAAATACTGTGACCTAAGGGGTGAGGGAGGGTCTTTGCCTCTTATACATGATGATGTTTTTCCAGTTTCTAATATAAAAAACCGACCCATTACTTTGGAATGTTACAATAACTCCAAAAATTGTTGGCCTACTTTATGTTCTTCCCTCTTTCTTAAAGAAAAAAAATTTGTTTTTCACCCTAGTTTGGCAAGTTGCTGGGTGAATAAAATCCAATTCAGTAGGGAAATTTTTCGAGGTCTGTGTGAGCAGTTGCCACTCTTGTCATTGAATGGTCTATAGCTGATTGTCGGTACTATTCACAATACGAGATATTAACACGGTATAATGAAATTATTAGCTAACCATTGTCGACAATGTATCAAATATAGTAAAATAGTACCTGCTACTTAAAAAAATCGTTTATTTTTCTTTACATGAATAATATGTGTATGAAATGAAGACACAACAATCCTGTTGCTTTTACGCAGAACACGTGGATGATAAGGGGCTATAGAAAGCACACGAACCCTCACAATGCTTCATTGCAGAGCATCTTTGATCTTGAAGTGAAGGCAAAGCAAATAATAGATGCTACTTTTCTATTAGTGGGTTGACATTTGTTTTTTACTGTTTTAGACTATAATTGCGGTTTGACTATGAGGTTTAGTTGGGTCTCTCCTCCGATTAAAAGTGATTTGTTCTTAATTGAACAACCAGCTAATCATGAGACGGGGAGGTGGAAAAGAAGTCCAACAAGCTATGATATCTTATTTGGAGTAGAGAAAATGATAATTACATTCTTTGTATTATTTTGGAGGGTTGACTAGGTCAAAGACTCAATGTACATCAATGGATAGGGAAATGAACATTCGACATTAATACGACGACAGCGACGACGAACCTAGTGCTTGAGTCAACAAGGTATTTGTTCAAAAACGCTAACAATATTGGGCAAGTACAACTAAGACAATGACATGGATTTGAACCTACAGAAACATGTATCGATCAGTCTAAGCAATTTGTAGCACGGAAGCATGCGCATTGGCAGTGTTCTAGCAAAACCGAGAGGTTGAATGGTAAAAGCCAACAACAGATATGGATATGAAAATATCTATGTGCATATTAAGTTGCACACGAACGTAACTCTCCAATCATATTGTGAACAAGGGAATATGATAGTTGGGCCTAGGATAGGATATTTGAACAATTGTACTCGGAATGAGTGTCAAATTGACAGAGAGATGGGCTAAAGACCCACTTCTAATAATACCGATATTATTCTCAACTTGTTAATCACATTTGTACAATTGTACTTGCAATGGATGTCAAATTAAAGAGACAGGCCAAATCACTTCCAACAATACTGATATTGTCCTCAACTTATTAATTGCCACATGTACAATCCAACATGTGTGAGGTTTTAACGCAAAATGTCTTGGTATTAGTTAGAGTAGGGTTGAGATTTTTTTTTTTTTTTTTTCTCAGAGGGGCCAAAGTCCCACTTCCAACAACATCAATATTGTCCCTAACCTGTTAATTACCACATGCACAGTTCGACATGTGTGAGGTTTTATAAAGGCCTCAGTATTAGTTAGAGTGATGATAGGATATACAAACTCTTCTATTTTATTCGTCTCTGCCACAATGTGGGATATTTCAACAATGAGTACCAAAGTTGCAAAAAACTTACGAATTCACAACAGTGAGTAATCGAGGGCACAAGATAAGAAACAATAATAAAAGTTCCTCACCATACAATACTATGGTCTAATGATATACTTTTTACGTGTAAGTGGAATACCTCAAGTTCGACATGGATGACACTAGCGCTCGATATTTGTATTGGGTTAGACACTTCATTATGTTTTGGCCATTGTGTCAGCCAAACAAATCTTACATTCCCATATAGTAGAAAATCTCCTTTTCTGGTGGCATCTCATCATGCACTCGAAGGCTCACATCTTGGAGTGGGATGTCATTTGAGAAGGAGAGAGCAATTGATATTAAATCGAGGTTTCGGCCTACACAAAAGGGTTGGGTTTTAAGGTTGGGCTTCAGGTAAGGTCCAATAATACATACAAAAATAAACTTAATTTTTGTAGGCAAATTAGTCCGGTTCAGTTTGGTTTAGTTTTTTTTTTAAGAAAAAAACAAAAATCAAAACTGATTTAGATTGGTGAAATTTGATTTTTCATCTGAAGTAATGTTAGGAAAATTAAATTTGTAAGCAAAATTTATAAATCAAATGATGTATCATCAATACGAAATTAGCACATTTATCAACTCTTAAGTTATAATCCAATCAACCTCCATGTCATTTAGTTTACAAATTTTGTCTACAAATTTAGCCTCCCTAGCATTATTCTTTTGATACGGGCTTTTTTATTAATTTTTTTTTATTTTATTTTTGGGTTCGGTCAATTTTCTCCCCACCATTAACACATATTGTATGTATTTATTTATTTTATTTTTTTATCGAGTGTGGAGGCTGTCTTACGTTGATTCAAGCAGTCTTAAGTAGCCAACCAACTCCTTGTCAAAAGAAAAAAGAAAAAGAAAAAAAAAAAAACAAGGGTTCAATATGGGATTCTAAATCAAAATGGGATCTCGAATACCAAACCGAAAATTTTCGGGACAAAAATTTGAAGACCAGTTCCAAACCAAAATTTTAGTATTCCCAATTTTTGGGATTCCTGAAATTTTTTCGGTATTTCAGTATGAATCGGGACTAAATTTTGGGTTTTTGTGTAGAAATTTAAGATTTTTGGGTTGTGGGCTAAATTTGGCTTTTGGCTTGAAAATTTGGTGACCAATTTCATATTAATTGAAATTTAGACTTTTTACCTATTTTTGATCTGAAACTGGGATTCATTACCAAAGCACGAAGGCCAGCAAAGTACATAGAAAGCCAATAAATGGTTGACTGGCAGAGATTAAGAACAATTAATAACCACTAACTAAGGGGTTACTTAAGGACGCTGCCACAGATGGCTAAAGTGTCGTACCAGAAACAAAAGAGGAACTAATTAATCAGAAGGCAAGGTAGGCCATCCTTGTTCAAGATTCTCACAAGTGAAGATGAGGGCCTATTAACCCAAACTAAGTCGCATATCTCCCGAGTGTGCTTCGACACAACGAAGTCTGCTGCAACATTTGTTGATCTTGGAACCCAAGACCAGGAGCAAGCTTGGAAAGGTTTCCTGATCACACGAATACGACTAAGGATTGGGAAGATTTCCCAAGCGATGTTCACAGTACAATCGTTCAAACAGGTGATAACTTGTTTCGAATCAGACTCGATCATCACCCGAGGTAGATTCAATTGTCATGCCTGACACGCCCAGAACCCGATATCCCCATATACCAGAATAAGCACATGCTGGCTGACACCCGAGGGTGACGAAGCCATTTTAACATGCATGTAAGTGGTATCGAGAAACGATAGTAAATAAAATACATAAATATAAAGAAATACGCAAATGCAGAAACGTGATCAGAGCATTCAACTACTTAAGAATAATGTGAAAGAATTACTATAAAAAAATATGAACAAAAGGATGAATCCTACATTGAGAAGACTTGAAGATACCTATGCTGAAGTTCCCTGACGCCGGGATCGTATGCCTCAAATCTAACTCCTGAAAGGGGCACTAAACAAAGGGTGAGTGGACCAAAGTTTATAATACTAATACTAATAATAAGAAAACTATTTTCTTTCTGAACATACTAACCCCCTGTTTTGAAAACTCATATAGTACTACATAATAGGTTTTCTGAAAACTCTAGCATGCCATGAAAAACATTTGAAAAACATGTACTTGTAAACCAATGCTCAGTAATGGTAATATAGTCGCCCGAAGGTAAATCCGTAAAACCTCTGTAAATCACATCAATGATGTACTCAACTACGGGTATCATAGGCCCGAAGGCATAACCATCATTCAAAGGTGAAGCTGTACAACACTGGGTTACGCCAATGAAGAAATATGGTAGGTCCCATTACTCGAAGGTGAAGCTGTACGACTCTGGGTTATGCCAGAGAAGAACCATATACATAACATAACACAACGACACTACCCGTAACTAGTGAAGTTGGGAGTATGTCATAAATATCCTTAACTGTATCATATGGCCATAGACGTCTACATACCTGTGTTATGTGTATGTGTTGTATGATAACCCACTAGATAAGCACCGAAAACGTATCTCAAAACTCATACCAAGTTTAGCATTTAAAATCTCGTTATCCGAAATCATAAACAAGCCATAAATGTGGTTCCTCTAAATATGCCATTTAATAAACTGTAGATGGGTAAGCCATAAACATTTCGTAAAAATAATTTAAATAATCATAAGTTCTCCGTAACCATAATTATAGAAATCAGTAAAACATATTATAAAACATAATCAATTCATGAATATATGAAATGCATGCAAGCCTAATATTTTATAAAAACATGCAATTTAAAAAGGGGTCCACTCATAGATACTCTGCTACCGGGGAACCGCTCAAATTAGAGAGGATGGAGTCACTTCCAACCGATGCACCTGAACATAAATAGAGACCATTGAATAAAACTTTATTAAAACAATTGAATTTGGGAAAACGAACATCAGATATGGATTCAACAAGTCCAAAAATCTGAGGAGGGACCTCGGGTGCCCCTATGCACCACGTGCCAAGATAAGTCACTGGAAAAGTCACCGGCACTACTGTGAACGGCGGTGGAGGTGCGTGCACTTCACACACCGCCCCAAGATAACCCATGCACAGGCTCACGTGTCGTGAGTACAAGATGAATGAGGATGAGTAGGCAGTGGCAATCTGAACTTGTCGTCAGATTCCTTTATGTGATTTTCCCATTTCCCCATTTCTTGATCTAGGTCTTGGATCCCCACCTGCAATCGCACATGTTGAACAAGAGCTTGTCGTCAGATTTGCAGAGGGAAACAAAGCGTTTTGATGTGTAGGCGAAGCTGGCGACCTCAGGAGGCGTGAGGAAGGAAATGATGCAGAGCTGTACGTCCTCGGGGAAGTCGGAGAAGTGAATGACGCAAGCCGATTTGTCAATTGCAAGACTTGGGTCTTTGATTGTCTTCATTTTCAGATTTGGGAACTTGGAGTTGGTTTTGTTGGGAAAGTTGTGATTTTCTAGGAAAATAGTTGGGAATTTTCAGGGGAGAATTGGTGGAAACTATGTGTTTTAGGACAAGGAAATGAGAAAGCGTTGCGGTGGATTTTGTTGTTGGGGGTTGCAGGGGAGAATAGCAAAGGAAAAAAAAGGAAGGTGGTCTGGAAAGGTAGGGGACATATGGAGAAGGGAAAAGGTGGGGATGGGGTGGGCCACATAATTTTTTTAAATGATTTTCTATATTTATTATTATTATTTTTTGAAATATATTTATTAGTATTTAATTAATTTTTTAATTTAGTTGGGTAAGGATTTGGGTCCCACGCTTGCCAGCTCATAACTTAACGGTCAAACTTAACAGAAAAACTGACGGAGGTATGATATTGAAATGAATTCGTAAGATGAGGTATGACATTGTTATTTTTCAAACATGAGGTATGAGATTGTCGTTAGAGCCATAGTTGAGCTAGTTTTTTGTAATTTACCCTTTTTTTTTTTTTTTTATATTTTAAAAAAGTAGACTAGCAAACTGTACACACCCCTACAAGTGTGTTTGAGAGAGGAGTGTTACATTTGCACCATGGCTACAAACCCAGTCAGCTTCCTAATCTAGCATCTAATCTAATAAATCTATTGTTTAACAAAAAAAAAAAAAAAAAAAAAAAAACCCAATTAGTAGCTCAATTTCGTTGTAATGTTTTCAATAGTCTTCGTCTGTCTTGCATTTTAATTAATTAATTCCCATAACTGCTTTTCTTGCTTCTAAGCTCATGTTGTCTGAGTTGCATAGCGTGAAAGCCATGCTTAAGAACTGCGTACCCAGAAAAGCAGTCCGGCCAGTTCAGAAAATGATAATCTGAAACTAGACTAACATTCACCTTGTTTTAGGTTTTTAAAATATTTAAATGGCTGAAAAATTATGGAAGTATATGTGTATCAGAAGTTAATAAGATTACAAGCCTTTTCTTGTCTAACTATTTCAACTCCACAAAATTCATCGACTCCAAATTGTTCAATTTGCTTACTAGAACAAATCTCACAATCATCTTCGAGGCAATTATCAAATATTGGTGGTAGATTCACCACAACTTGAACTGAAGAAGTCAACCTCGTCAATTGAGTAACCTGGGCTTAACTCTCTAAATTTTTTGCCAGCATTTTTTTGTTGCTCAATTTGCATGGTTAGGAGTTTGACTTATCGTGGCAGATCTTGAATTTCATTATCTCCACCACAAGGATTCACCTCCCCATCATCGAATACATCATTCTTTGTTTCATGATTGGGATTATCACGTTCCAGAGGTTTGTAGTGCTCAAGACACTGCTGGAGCTGTTGCACTTGTCTTCTTAGGTCGTCTATTTCAATGTCATGTAGATCTCTCACACTGTGTTGAGTCCCGTTGAGCTTGTCGGCCTTCACGACGCCCACGCCTCCCAACTATGATCGTATAGAGCTCTGCTTGATGCAGGGAGAACCAAAGGGTCTTAAAGAGACGGGAATAAAACCTTTGGAATCACTCAACCATGGGCAACAGATTTGCTCGACGTTGCTAATACTGGATTCGCTCACACGATCAAGCCAAACGCTGGATTTTAGAAGGAGGAAATACTCACTCACTTCAATAGCACACAACAAATGTATTTTCTAATTCATTAAATCTACCTTAAACATACATATGGAGTCCTTTAAATAGAAAATAGAAATATTAAAATACATTAGTAGGATAAAATACTTAAACTAGAATTATAGTTCCTGCCACTTAGTACTATGGTCTAATGGTATTCCTATGCACTTGTAAGTGAGAGGGCCTTAGGTTTGATTCTTGCCAAAAGTGAATTTGAACCACATTATTGCTAGTCTATTATGAGGCTTAGCTCACTCCCCACCCCCTCAATGTAGATAATATCGTTTGTTAAAAAAAAAAAAAAATTATAGTTACTAGCCACCTAATAATACATAATTTTGAGATATGAGAAGCCACAAACAATTAAATTTTAGGTTAATCTTAGTTTACTACCCTGAAGTTTCTTGGTTTTCATCATTTGGTACATCAAGTTTTTTTTTCATCCCAGAGTAGTATTTGAAGTCATAATTTTGGTACACTTTCATACATCCGTTAAGGTTGTTGTGTAAATCAGTTGTTAACAGGTGACGTGGAATCCATGTGGACAATGATTGGGCGCCACGTGGATATTAAAATTTAAAATGTTTAAAAATAATAAAATTATGACTTCAGGTATGCCACGTCACCAGTTAATAGCTAATTTAATAGCAACCTTAACGAATGTATGAAAGTGTCCCAAAATTATGACTTCAAGTACCACTCTAGGATTAAAAAAAATTTGTACCAAATGTTGAAAATTAAGAAACTTCATAATAGTAAATTGAGATTAATCCTTAAATTTAATATAGGAACTATACTTATGGTCGTGCACTGCATCAACTACAGTGAAGATGTTATTATAACAATATTCCGAACTATTATTCAATGTAATGCATTTTAATTTCTTAAAAAAAAAGTGATTAGTTTGAAATACGAGTATACGCAAGCGACTCTTTATCACAATGGTAGAAAGGAAATTAGTCATTACATAAAGGCGTGAGTTCGATTTCCAGAAATAACTAATATAACATCTAATCTACCAAAATCTATAGGTTAAAAATAAATAAATATGCCACCAACTACTATGGATAAATAGTAAACAATATCAAACCAAAATACATTTTTTTGGATAAAAAATAAAAACTAAAAAACTAAAAAAAATTTACGTAATAATTACCACATGATTAATTGATTATTCCGACAACAATTCAGTAAATAAGGTAAAATACGCATTTGCAGAAACATTTGACCCCAGCTGGCACGTGTTGAATCCTCAATGGCAGACCGACGCATACTGCTCAAAAGTGCTTAACAGCAGCCCACTTCCCATTTCTGCGAAAAAAAGTACTTCCCAGGTCCAAATTAATTCAAAATCCTTGCATTTACACCTTTGACATTCCGATCCTCACCCCTCCGTATTTACACCTTTGACATTCCGATCCTCCCCCGTCCGTACACTCCCTCAGTCCACTGCAAATTACCCGATTACCATTTCCGGTCAAAGTCTGACCCGAATTCACTTTCCCCAATTTTTCAATTTTTTTGTAAAAATTTTGGAGTTTCGAATCGGATTCTGTGGATTTGGGGAAAGGATTATATTTCGATCATGTAGTGGAGATCTTGAGGGATTCTTATAGGAGATCGATCAATGGCGTCGATCCGGAGAACTCTATCGCCGGCGTTCCGAGACCGGCCGTACGTGAACGGCGCCGGCTCTCCATTTTCAGTGCCGTCGCCGTCGCAGAAGCTTCTCTCCAGCTCTAGATACTCTCCGCCTTTCCCGTCGGTGATCCTCGCCTTCGCCGTCAACGTCCGGCGCTTCGTTGCCGGAGTTCTCTTTCACCTGCCTAATCGCAAGGGCCAGCAATGGCGTCGAGGTTTCTACAGGTGCTTGCTCTTCTTCTTCTTAGGGTTTTTACTCGGCCTATTACCGTTCGGCCACGTTGACGACGACGAGATTCGAGGTCGCAGCAATTTCGACATCGAGCCGCCCCACGTCAATGTCCAGTTCGACACCGACAACGCGGATCCGGCCGTGAAACGGCGGGAAGATCTCGTCGTCGACGTGAGCCTCGGCGTCGTGGAGAGGAGTGTGGATTTGGTGCCGAGGAAGCAGCTGATTATTGTGACACCTACGTACAACCACGCACTGCAGGCCTATTTCTTAAACAGGTTGGGGCAGCTGCTCGGGCTTGTACCTCCGCCACTGCTATGGATTGTGGTGGAAACCAACACCGCATCGATGGAGACGGCGGAGATTTTGAGGAAGAGCGGCGTGATGTATCGGCATTTGGTGTGTGGCAACAATTCGACTAGCGCCAAGGACCGAGGTGTTTATCAGAGGAACACTGCGTTGGAGCACATTGAGCGGCATAGGCTTGATGGCATTGTTTACTTCGCCGACGACGATAATATATACTCCCTCGACTTGTTTGATCGCTTGAGAGACATTAGGTATCTACCTATCTTCGAAATTGAGCTTCATTTCGATCATTTTCAGTCACAATTTACCGTTGGTGGTGTTTGTTTTTGGTTCATACGCTTGTTTTCGAATGACGGTTTTCTTGGGTTTTCGGTTCCAAATTTGGCTGTTATTGCAATTTTAACAATTGGAGCTACATGGGTCTGCTTACATTTTAGATGTCATGTCTTCCTTGTTGATCCTCGCGCCCAAATAGTTTCAATACATAGAAATGCAGAGCTTGGCCACTCTTTCACTTCACTAAACTGCATTTGGTTTGAATTCTCATTTTTTGATACATTTACATAATCAAATGGCTTCGGAATAATTGTTTCGCAGTTTTTTTTTTTTTCTTTTGTCAAATTGTTTCGCAGCTTAAACTCGGTTCTTCTCATCTTCAAACAAAGATGTGCAATTTGCCAGTATTACTAACTTTAGGTAGTGGAACATATACAGCTTACCAGTCTCATGTACATTTTTTCGTTTTTGTTTTTCTCCAAGTCTACGAGTTGGCATCTCTATGTGCTATTGTGCTGTTATTGACTTGATCTGTTTGTAGAGTTTCATAAATGTCTACTTTTTTCGTTATAGATTCTATGCTACCCTGCCCACCCTTTCTTCTCTGCAGCTGATTTGTGTTTCGATTTGATTTGAAGCCGGTTTGGAACTTGGCCTGTTGCTATGTTATGGCAAAGCAAAAACAAGGCTATATTGGAAGGTCCAGTATGCAATGGGAGCCAAGTAGTTGGATGGCACACAAATGAGAAAAGCAAGAGGCTTCGTAGGTTTCATGTTGATATGTCAGGGTTTGCTTTTAATAGCACAATATTGTGGGATCCAAAGCGATGGCACCGCCCCACTTCTGCTTCAATTCGACAATTAGATACAGTGAAGGAGGGTTTCCAAGTACGGGTCATATCATCTGAAAGTTTCTCCTACTTATCATTTGCAATGACACATTGTATTCTTCAAGCACTGACATTTCTCTCCCCTTTCATCTTCAGGAGACCACTTTTATAGAACAAGTTGTGGAAGATGAGAGTCAAATGGAAGGTACCCCAGCCGGCTGTTCAAAAGTAATGAACTGGCATCTACATTTGGAAGCTCATACTCTTGTTTATCCCAAAGGCTGGCAACTTCCGCAGAACCTTGATGTTGTTCTCCCCATTGAACGATAGAACTCACTAGCCCTGCAATTTTGATGCCTATAGCTGGAGAAAGGTACGAAACTATTCTCTTGAATAGATTGTCACGCTTTCCTCTATCTCGTATGTTGTATCTGTCAGCAATTATCTGTAAACGAAAAATATCAAAATGTTCAACCCTTCGTTTTGGCAGAGGGCATGTACTAGAACCTCTTAGGGCACTTGAAGACCGCTTCTAATGCCGTAGTTTACAACATAAACACCGTTTTAACCTTGTAGTGAAAATGATCTAATATATATATACACATCCTTGTTTTATGGCAGTTCTTGAATTTCATGTTGGTGCTTCTCCGCCCGCTGAACGGATCGTTGCTTGATTTTGGTAGAGTCGAAGCACTAACAAGCCTTAAAAAACTCGGCTGGCGATGGCAAACAAACCGAAGATTCATGGTTGTTGATTTTTTTTTTTTTTTTTTCCTGTGCATGATATTCTTTGACAGAAACGAAATTTCGTTTTTGTTGAAGATCTCCCGGTGTTTGGTGTCGTTTCATTTTCCTTTGAAATTTGTTTAATATTCGACAGTTAGTACAGCTCGCCGAAATAGGTGGGAGTTAGTTAGGTTTGTTAAGGATTCCATACTCTGTGATGTAGACCGCCGTGTATTGTACCCAAATTTTAATCAAGCAAAGCAAAAGTGCAATTTCTCCTGAAATACTTGACGCATTCAAATTCAACAACCATTGAAGGCCATGTGGCTTTCTTATATTACCAGTTAATAAGACACGAAATGACGTGAAGAAAAGGTTGGTATTCTGTCATGTTAAGATAACGACGAGTTGGTTCAGTGTCACCCTTACGCA
The DNA here is from genome assembly GCF_041283825.1 of Pyrus communis. NCBI lineage: Eukaryota > Viridiplantae > Streptophyta > Magnoliopsida > Rosales > Rosaceae > Pyrus > Pyrus communis. Next base: position 2,924,648 of record NC_142572.1, read on the forward strand.
ACACATATCAATATGTCCAGAGATATTATTTTGATAATTTTAACGGCTAAAAGAAGGCCATAGCATCGTGAGTCATGTACAAATCACATGACTTAAGTTAACGGAGAATTGATTGGAAAATTTTGAAATCTGAGGCCATCTTCAAATAAGATGCCAAAAGTGCCAAATAGGATTAAAAAAAACAACAAATTTTTTCCAACCGATGTGTTTTATCTGATGTGGATATGATGCCTCCCATCCTAGGCGTTAACGTCAAATCCTTTCCAATTGAATTATTTAGGGTAAATTACATTTTACCACCTCAGGTTTTGGGTCGATTTTAATTTCTTACAATATCTTTAAAACATTTCACTTTCATACCTCAAGTACTATTTTATTTCAATATCATACATCTGTTGTATTTTCCATCCATTGATTTGTTAAAAGCTAAGGTGGCTGCCATATTTGTGCCACGTGGCTGCCAAATTTATACCATATGGCAAAAAAATAATTTTTTATTACCCTATTGGGAAAAATAAAAATAAAAATAAAAAAACACTTGAAAACCCAGAACCCCACCCCTCTTCTCCCTCCCAGGCTCAATGCCACAAATCCCACCAACCCTCAAATCCTCCCTCCCAAAAATCATGTGGTTGAGGCCATTCTGGAGAACTTCCGACATGCAGTCGAGCTGGAACTGCCATTCGGCCGGTAGCTTGACGCCAGAGTACTTGATTTCTTGGATTATGGGGAGGAGCTACTTGACTGAGGTTTTGAGTTCCTTGGCGATTCCTATGTTGTGGCATAACTTGCAGGAAATGGCGAATAAACTTTTCAGGTGCTCTGTCGTGATCTCGCCGACGACGAAGTCCGTCACTGCCATTGTTGGTGGTGGTGGGAGCTGTGAGACTATGGCGAGTGAAATGTTTTTTGGATATGGGGGGTTTGGGGTTCGAGAAAGAGAGTGAGGAGAGTGGAGGAGGGTCGGGGGAATGGGTTTCTAGGTTTCAACTTTTTTTATTTTTTATTTTTTTAATGGGTTTTTGGATTTGGATTTGCTGGGTTTTGTTTCAAGCCATGGCACGTGGAATTGTAGGGATTTGCAATGTTTGGTCCATGGCGAGGAAGGGATGAAGGGTGCAGGGAGGGAAGAAGGGGCGTGGACAGGGAGGGAAGAAAGGTGAAAGGTGCAGGGAGGGAAGAAGGGGTGTGGACAGGGAGGGATGAAAGGTGCAAGGCAGGGGATGACGATTATGGGTTTCTGGGTTTTCAATTAATTTTTTTTATTTTTTTTATTTTTTCCAATAGGGTAATAAAAAATTATTTTTTTCCATGTGGCATAAATTTGGCAATAACGTGGCACAAATGTGATAGCTACGTCAACTTTTAACAGATTAATAGATGGAAAATGTAACAGATGTATTATATTGAAATAAAATAGTACTTGAGGTATGAAAGTGAAATGTTTTAAAGATGTTGTAAGGAATTGAAATCGACCCCAAACATGAGGTGGTAAAATGTAATTTAACCAATTATTTAATAAATGGCTCTCACATCCACCAATCACATGAGACCAATTTGCACAATTTTTTACAATTTTTATAACAATATGACCTAGAATATATAATAAAAAAAATAATTTGACTCATCATTTGGACAAATGAAAATTTAGCATATGCATTCAAAGTGTCATGTCAGCTCTTAATTGAAATTTGACAATTTAAATTTAACATCTCCATTGAAGATGCTCTAATGACAATGGTAAAATTGGTAGTTTCTAATGATTTTGGGGACTCATTTTTTCAAAAAATAATATAAAGACTTAATTTTCAATTGGTTGATAAGTCAATTATTAAACCAACAAGTTTATTATTATTAAAGTAAAGGAGATGATTTGACACGTCCGACCCTGATATTCACCAAACACCAGGGTAGGCACGTGCTGCGCGCGACACCCAAAGGTGATGAAGCCATGTTAGGATGCATGAGAACTAAGAGAATTAACCAATATAATAAGACTTGTACATTTTAAATATAAAGAATATGCAACTTAGGAACTTATTTAGAACATACAACTAACTAGAACACTAAAAAGAAATAATATAAAATTGAATGAACAAGAGATGGGTCCTACACCGAGAGGACTCAAAGATGCTTATGCGGGAATGCCTTGACGCGGGGATTGTACGTATCGATTCTAAGTCGTGAGGGGGCGCAAAACAAACATGAGTAGACCAAGTTGATATATATATATATATATACATATATATATATATATATATAATACTGAAACAATTATCAACATACTAACCCTCAAAGTTTTATGAAAAATCAATAGAATAATATGTAATAGGTTTTCCGAAAACCCTAGCATGCCATAAAACCTTCATATATCATATATAGTGTGCTAAGTAGTGGTATCATAATTGCCCATAGTACTAATATCTCCCAGGCCGAAGCCAATATCTATATCTCTCGGCCTAAAGCCAACAACTATATCTCCCGACCCAAAGCCAACAACTATATCTCCTGGCCCGAAGCCAAAATACAAGTATCTTCGCCCGTAGGCAGAACAGTGACCACTAGATAAGCACAAAAATATAGAATATACTCTTTCCAAACATAAATACATATATCTCAAAAACATCTTCATAGCATATAGTCATCCATTATATATACTATAAAGAAGTGTATAAACATGTTCATAAATAGTATATAGTCATCCATCATATATACCATAAAGAACACAAATTCGATAAAGTATGATATCCCAAAATATTCTCACTAAAGCATGATAATCATAAAGTGTAAATCTAATTTACTCATAAAATGTAACCATTAAATCATGTTTTTCATGTATGCATTTCTACTATCAAAACATGCATTTTAGAAAGGGTCCAGTCACAAATACTCCGTCGTCGAAGAGCTGTACGAAATAGGAATGATGGGATCGCCGCTAATAAATGCATCTAAGCACATAAAGGATCCAATTAATAAACTTATATCAAACGATTGAATTTCAAAAAATGGACGTCAAAAACAGATCCAGGACGTCGAAATTAGCCTAGGAAGGGTCCCGACTGAAACATGAAAAGGTCAACAAAAAGTTAATGTTGATGGGTCAACGGTTAGATCGGGTCAAGTCAACTGAGTCGGGTCAGGTCAACTGGGTCAAGTCACAAGGGTTTGGGTTGGTTCCAAGTTGGGCCTAAATGAGTGGGCTCAGGCTTGGGCTGGTTATATGGCCCAAGAGTGGGCATGTTCTACATTGGGTCTTAGGTTCAGCTTAAAGGGCTTTGGGTTTGGGCCTGAAAGCCCGGCCCAAAGGTTTGGGCCAAGGGTTCAATGGGTTAAAGGGGTTAACAGGCCTAACGCCTAAGTTCTACACGGCCCAAGGCCTAAGTCCAAAAGGGTTTTGGGTTAAAGGCTAATTGGGTTAAGCTTGTAATTCAAAGGGCCAAAGGCCCTAGTTTGCTCGGCCCAAAAGGCCTGGACTATGTGGGTTTAGGTGAGCCGGCCCATTTCTCGCCAAGGAAGAAACGTACATGTGACACACCATGGACACTGTCTTATTGTTCTACCCTACGATCCTCCTACTAAAATGAAGATACAAGAGAGGGGAAAAGATTCATACATGTGACACACCGTGGGGTGGCCGGAGTCGGCCGGACTTCGACTCGAAAGTAGTCGGGTTTCCATCGAAAACTGGGAAGGGGGAAGAGCATGCACAAACGAGTTAGATACATTCGGTATTCAACTCAAAAACACAACATCAACCCTAGAATAACTCGAACGAACGAAATAGAGCAATAACCTTACCTGGGTTTGAGAAATGGAAACTTGAAGCTCTCGACTTCAATGGCGGATCACTCAAATGGTGCTCTGATGATGCGAACGAGGATGTAGTCGTGTTCCCTATGTCCCAAAGGTTCGAAATAAAGATTCATGGGACTGGCTTGGTTGGAATCAAGAGGAATGATGGTGGTTCCTTCTCAGAGATAAAGGGGGAGAAAGTGCAGAGTGATGGAGAGAACCGGGAGAGGTGAGGGAGAGGGAGAGAGATTTTGGGGGGGGGGGGAAGAAGTGGGATGCCACGTGGCAGGCAAGGAGAGGGGAGAGCCAGGGGACCAAAATCAGGGGTGGGCCCCATGGGCACACCATTTAACACCAAAAAGCAATATTTTAAAACAAATAAAATCCAACCAAAGTGAAAATACGAAGATACCCTACCGTTACATAAATTCTGGGACGTTTTGTTACATGATTTCCACAAACCTTTTCGACTTCTTCCATTTTTTGGCATTGAATAAATCAAACGAAAACAACGATCAAGATTAAACAGAAAAAAATTAAAGGGCAAATAAGGAAGTAGAATGACGTTTTTTTTGGGTGAACTTAAAAGTTTGGTACCCAGAATTTGGTTTACATGTTCAGGAGTCTCTATACATAAGGTGACGGCAACGACGTCGCCGACGAAGTTGTAGGTGAAAACTAGGGACGGTTTGTTTGATGATTTTCAGTTTCTTTCAACCAAACATGGTTAATGTTACATCAAAACTCGAAGAAATAATTATAATTCTGGAGAAATAAAGGAACAAAATACCAAAAGAATATGAACTAAACTAAAAAAATTAAAAACAACTACAATTTACAGGAGCCTATTATTTAATGACCCAAAATTTATACCTGTCCTCGTATTAGATTGGAGAATCAAAATTTACAAGGATAAATCATAAAATACAGATGCATACATTCTTTTTTTTTTTTTCCCTTCCTTTTTCTTTCTTGCCTGTATTTCTGAAGAACTGATATTTCCTATGCAGCCGGACTGATTCATCGTTAGGTTCCACCAATCGGCGATCAAATACCCGAAAGCAATCAGACGCCATATACGTGGTCAATCTACATCTTCCTTCCCACATTTGTGGCTCTCAAATATCAGATGTCCCAATTTGTACCGTACATAGCCGGTCACTTCTGAGCGTCCAAACGCTTTCTAATTACCACGTAGGAGTTACTCCATGAATTGATGAGCTTGTGTTGCTTTGTAATTATCACGTTGGAGTCCGCTCCATGAACTGATGAGCTTGTGTCTGTAGGGTAAAACGATGGTGGCACATGCGGTTGCTGCAAATGTGTTTCATTTTCTAGACCAAGGTCGGCAAGTGTTGGTCCACCAAAATACATGCAGTAAGTTTAAATAGAAGTTGCTCTGCCAAAACACATTGTAATCTCCATGAAATAGAGTTGACAGTCAACCAGATGCGCAATAGTATACCTATGGAGTGAAGCTTTTCCGCTATAGGCTGGCTAGCATAAGCGGCAGGGGGACCTCTGAGGTTCACATATTTGTTCAGAGCGCTTTCAAGTTGCGGGGGTGGTAGCTGCAAGGAAATGAGATAGGAATTAGGAAACTGAGCTGTAAACTAAAATCACCAGTTGAAAGAAAGGGGGAGTTCTCTATATAAAAGACAATGATGTGATACCTGTAACAATACATCGAAAGAATGTGGCTGTGTCTGTGACGCGCATTTCAGGAATCCAAACCATAGGTTTGGCATTCTCCACAGTCAATACATATAGAATATCACTTGTCCCCTAGCCATGTTAACAACCAATACAGACACGTCAACCTGAAAGGGTACACAGCACCAAATAACAGGCGCAGATGACACACGTACCTGTTTTCTCACAAGTTTGGAAAGTATTTCCATAACAAAATCAACCTGAATCATGAAACCATATACAACATGAATAACGAAATCAGGGCGTTGGAAAAGAAAAGGATAATAAAAGGAAAAGGAAAAGGAATTAGAGCGGTTACCAGTGAAGGAAAATCATCTATTGCCTGAATAACTGTTCTCATAAAGAGAAGAGGAAGAGGAGTTTGATCAACCTGAAAAACAAAAAAGTTACTTAAAACAACTAAATAATATGATAAACGTAATGGACAAAGATTTATAGAAAACACGTACAGACCATCTGATTCAGGGCCTTTTGCCAAGACCTGTGTGAAAACTGTGCGTTGCTCAAAACAGGCTGAGCAAGCATCTGTTATCTGCAAACAAGAGAAGCAAACAAAGCTGTTAATAATGATAAAAGGAGCATGTTATAAAAGGAGAAACTATACGATTACCATATAAAGTGCATCAAGAAATTAAGGGTAGCCTCCATTTATTACTGCCACGGGAAGGGATGCACCTTGGCAAGGCAAAATATCTAACCCAACAAGTGGATGCACCTTGCCAAGACAAATTGATAAGAAATAGGCATTGGCAAGAGCAAGTCAAAATTAGTTGAAACCTCAGACGATCTGATCATCCCAATATGTTTCAGGGTTTAATCAGTCCGAGTTGTATTTCATAAAAAAGCATATCCCCCGTATACATTGTAAAGATGATTAAATCATCTAACCATCTAATCGATAAGGCTTATATAAAAGAATCATATTCAGTAAGTACGTGCCTTCTTAAGTGCGAGTCCATCTTTCTCAGGAACAATACCATGAATGGAAACCAACACTTCTAGCGGGTGTTAAAGCTGGGCCTGTATGAGCTGAGCCCTGCGATTGAAAGGATATGAATCTTAACAAATCATTGACTCAGGTTTTGTCAAACTTTGTGTCATATCTTTGTCCAACATGAATTGTTTTTCTTTAAGAACGTGCCTTCATATTGGTGATTCTCGTTAATGGAACTTAGAAGGTAAATAATGGATAAAAAAGGAAATCACAATATTTCTAGACACTAATTTTTTGCTTTAGCAAGGAAAACCATAACCATATGGCTCCATACACAAGGAGCTATATGAAAACCACATGTACCTGCAGTAAGTGGGCAAGTGCTGTCTGGAACTTTTCCAATGGAAGAGAGACAAGCCGAGGGAATATAGGTATAAAACCTGGACCCATAAAATGGTTACACAGAATTAGAGAAAAATCAATGTGAAACTAAAAGCATCAGAATTTCTACTTTCCATTAACACAAAATAATATACTGTTTCTTAGGTATTATTTAATGAAGATAATCTTGCTCATGTGCAAGGCCAAATTCGTTGCCTGTACTCCACACCATCAACCTAAGTGATCCATTTGTTGGCCTCAGCAGGCCTGCAGTGGATGTGCTATGTTGATACTTTCACAGTTGGTATTCCAAACCATGCAGCTAAACATATAAAATCCCACCTGGTGCCAATTTAACATGGTATCATAAAGGGAGACCCTTAGTTCATATTCCTGCGATAGCAATCGTCCATTTTACATTGAATCACACAGACTGGATTTCTCCAGTGGTTGGTTCAAACCAGGCCAAGAATCTACAGACATAAACGCGGAAAAAAAAAATGGAAACTCTTGTTTGTGCCAACTGAGTTTGCAACTAAATGGATTTCTCCAATGCTTGGGCCAAACTAGGCCTAGCAATATCCTACAGACATGAACACATAAAAAAATGGAAAGCTCTCATGTGCACATATTGAGTTTGCGTCTAGCACATTACCAAGAAGTTATATTTAACTAAGCTAACACAATAAGTTAAGGTTAACCATCATGCTTTGGTTTATGAAAGTTTCAGTAACACGAGCATACCATTAAAGCACGAAACGTTTCCAGGTCGAAGCAGATCCAATGGTTAGAGTTAGATTACAAGCCAATTAGTGCCACCACTATAACAGCTTAGCTTTCAGGAAATAGTTTTAAACCAAGAACCTTGACAAAAAGGTACTTGAGAATGAGACAGAACCTATGAAACAAACCTCATTTTTAGAAAGTGCTGACAGCATTGGAATAAGAATTGTGACATCCTGCAGCCAAGAATTTCCCAACTCAGTTTTGAACATGAAAATAGCAAGAGATTTAACTACTATTCAAAAGAAGAAGCTTTAGTTAATAGAAAAACCTTTAATTTTGTTCATACAAATGTTTAACAGTGGCTATCAGATCAGCTGAAGGCTTGGGCACTCTGAGTTAATTCTTAAATTCAGTTTTTCAAAATGGCCTACCAAACAAGAACTCGAGAGTTGTAACTCAAAAACAGTTTTTGAGTTAAAATACTTGGTCTCACATAGAGTACCAAAAGGACCCTAAGATTCTATCAAATTCTGGTATTACTGGGTATATTAACAGAATCAAGATCCAAACTTTTAATATTCCCAACTCGTACAGCCAAAGTTTCCAAACCATATATTGTATCTGCAAAGGGTCGGTTCATGTGGATTTTGGCTACAAGTTTTGAGAATTCTCAGGATGTTCAAAATCACTGTGCAGTATATCAAATGTAATAATATAATAAATTATAAAATTATAAAGAAATATTTAACAAATTATAGGGTTTATCCTCGTTTGAAAGTATTTTTAAATGACTGAAAGATTTTTTGATAAAAATGTTTTTGAAACCAATTCTTAGTAAAAATTCAAGTGGATTTTGAAAAAACATCTCAGAGACATGTCTATTTCACCGAGCCTCTCTCCAAGACAGTGCCCAGATCGTTACGCCTTTCGTGCGGGTCGGAACTTACCCGACAAGGAATTTCGCTACCTTAGGACTGTTATAGTTACGGCCACCATTCACCGGGGCTTCGGTCGCCGGCTCCCCTGTCATCAGGTCACCAACTTCCTTGACCTTCCGGCACTACAAAAAAAACCTATATTTGATGCTTCTTCTAAAAAAAACATTTAAATGATTTTGGAATTCAAATTCAATTTCAAACATTTTAAAAACATATTTAAATAAACCATTAAAAACGACGTACAGGCTACTTTTAGAAGCTGATTTCTAGACACGTCAGCTTTAAAGCATAAATTTTTTTGTTACTAAATTTTTAAAATTGTATTTTATTTTATTTTATTTTTATGAAAAAGAAACGCCAAACGGCCTAATTATAACTGAAGCCTTTTTCCCGGTAAAATAAAGAAGCCAACAAATTTTTACGGGGACAAAGAAACAGTGCGAATCGAATTCAATTGGGGGTTAGGGTTTTTGCTCTGTGAGAAGAACAAAAATGGAGGGTTGGGACCCGAACACCAAGTCGACGCTGACCCAGATCCCACTCTTGACGACCAAGGCCGGTCCTAGAGACGGCGCGGCGTGGACGCAGCGGCTGAAGGAGGAGTACAAGGCGCTGATCGCCTACACCCAGATGAACAAGTCCAACGACAACGATTGGTTCCGAATCTCCGCCGCCAATCCCGAGGGCACACGGTGGACAGGCAAGTGCTGGTACGTCCACAACCTCCTCAAGTACGAATTCGATCTCCAGTTTGATATCCCGATCACCTACCCCGCCACCGCACCGGAACTTGAGCTCCCTCAGCTCGACGGCAAGACCCAAAAGGTAGGCCTTATTTTGATTTTTCGATTTTACCCCTTCCCCCTTTTTTTGCTTTCTGATAGTAATTTACTTTCTTTAATTTCTGGGTAATTTTGGATTTTTTTCAGATGTATAGAGGGGGAAAGATCTGCTTGACGGTGCATTTCAAGCCTCTTTGGGCCAAGAACTGGTAAATTTTCCATTTTGTCGTCTTTAATTTGTTGCATGTTTGTCGAAGTATTGTGAATTTTTTATCTGTTTGGTCACTGAGAAATTATAAGAAATGAAAGGAAAGTGGTTTTTTTCTTTTTTTTTTGTTTTTTTGGGGAAAAATTGTAATTTTGGATTTACAAGAGATTTCAGAATCAGCTTTGAACTCGGTTCTAAATTTGCTTGAGAATATATGACATGACAGAACAATCAAAACTCAAGTTTTGTTGCAACTCGAAATTTGTTTTGCTTTTAGATTATTTGCTTCGAGCTGAAAATTTGGATGCATGGTTTGTATATTTCAATATGTTAGTCTTCTGTTTTTGAAACCAATTCGTGTAGTTGCATTTCCTTTGTGGAAGAATGATGTTTGTTTTCTTTTCTGTGGAAGGCAAATAATTTGTGGAAAACTTGCACAACACATTTTCTTATTCCTTAATTTGAATTATAGTGGGAAACATTGATATGGGGAACTTTTGCATTTCGTTGTATTCACATAGTAATTTAGGACCATGAAAGTGTCATTCTTCCTTTAATCTCGTACGAGGAACTTACTCTAATCTCTTCTCGAAAGCGTTAATGTGAACAAACAAAGTGCCCATTTGTTTAATTAAACATGTTTGGAGTTATCGGCTATTAGTACTTATGATATTTCTCATGTTATGCAGCCCAAGATTTGGTATAGCACATGCACTCTGTTTGGGTCTTGCACCATGGCTTGCAGCAGAGATTCCCATCCTTGTGGATTCTGGTATGGTTAAGCACAAAGATGATGCTGCATCATCAGCTGAATCTTAGTTCAATGTAATATTGACGCTGTACGAGTAACACCTCGATGACAGAAAATAAATGTTGAGCCATAAGTAACAACCTATCCCGATTATTTAAACGGTTTTTGAAACGAATGGGGTATTTTTGTGAATTTGCACCTTAGGCTTGATATTTTTCTTTAAAAATTGTTTTTGGATCGTAATGGGTGTGCCAAGAGGCCCGTCCCTGAATTTTGTCCCCCGAGCCCAATTGCTTTCTCTCCCTCGTTGCAACCTCCATTTTCCCCCAAGCACCATACACACACACACACACACACACACACACACCCATCTCTCTTCGACGAACACCATCACCCATCACCGTTGTTGGGCCTTATTACCTCCCTCCTTCTCTATGAAGCACAGAGGCCACCTAAACTAGTTAAGTACACCCACACGCTAGCGAGATCCTATTTTTCTGACTAGGTGGGGCACTACTTCCCTCAAACCTTCCTTCAACATTTGGATTGTTTTTAAAGAAAATGAGTGTGTTTTTAGGGACATTTGTGATTGAAATAGCTCTGGGAAATTAATTCCCAAATTTCGACAAATACTCGGCAGTTTCAAGCCTTTTTCCGGCCAACTCCGACCATGATTGAGGAAACCAAAGGTATGGTTCGATTCCTTATCTCTCGGGCTTCAATTTGATATATGGAATGATTAGGTTTGGTTGAGTTTCAAGCTCGTTCGGAGCTCGACAATTTCCCGGCTAAAATTCCGGCCTTCTTCCTTATTGGGTTCAACGACCCACAAATCTAGCCGGGTTGACCCGACTTGTTAACCATTAACCCATGCAATCCAATAATCTAAAACTTAATCCACTAACATATTAACCCATTACCCAAACCTGGGCCCAGGCCTGGTTACTTAACCCAGCCCAAGCCCTTTTGATACCAGGCCCAAACACGAAACCTTAAGAGCCCAACCTAAGGCTTTGGGCCTAATACCCTTCGACCCAAACACAAGGAGAACCAACCCAACCCCTAGACCCAAATGGAATATTCCGTCAGGGAATATTCCTTAACGGAATATTCTTTGTGTTGATTTTTTCGAACTTTACCCGAGACCTTTCTTAGGGTAATTTGACATCCTGAATCTGTTTTTGGTGTTCATTTTCCCAAATTCAATCGTTTGAATAAAGTTTTATTAATTGGACCCTTTATGTGCTTAGGTGCATTTATTAGAGACGATTCCGTCATTCCTATTTCGTACTGCTCTTCGACGATGGAGTATCTGTGAGTGGACCCCTTCTAAAATGCTTATTTTAATAGTAGAAATGCATACATGAAAAGCATGGGTTAATAGTTACGCTTTATGAAACGTTTTATAAGTAAATTAGATTTACACTTTATGATTATCATGCTTACTAATAATATTTTGGAATATCATACTTCATTGAACTTATGTTCTTTGTAGTATATATCGTGGATGACTATATACTATTTATGAACATGTTTTCTTCACACTTCTTTATAGTATATATGATGGATGACTATATGCTATGAAGATGATTTTGAGATATATGTACTTATGTTTGGAAAGAGTATATTCAAGGTTTTGTGCGCATCTAGTGGTCAATGTTCTGCCTATGGGCAATGAAAACTTATCTATTGGCCTACGAGTCGGGTGATGTAGGGGCCTACATGTCGATTGAAGATTTATATATTGGTCTATGGGTCGGGAGATGTAGGGGCCTACGGGTCGATTATGATACCACTAGTTAGCATACTATGTACGATATATGTTTTATGAAGGTTTTATGGCATGCTAGGGTTTTCGAAAAACCTATTACATAGTATGTTATTGAGTTTTCATAAAACTTTGGTGGTTCGTATGTTGATAATTGATAATTGTTTCAGTATTTTGTGTGTGTGTGTGTGTGTGTGTGTGTATCAACTTGGTTCACTCATGTTTGTTTTGCGCCCCCTCAGGACCTAGGATCAAGGTGTACGACCCGCACTACGAGGCTTTCCCTTACCAGTGATATCGTATCATCATCTCTGCTTTGACATCATTGTAATAACGCCTTCCATTGTATTTTGAATTAGATGTATGCTCTAAACATGTCATGCACTATCACTATCTTCACACAGAAATGAATAGTCACCTCTTATTATTTTGCTACATTTCATAAACACCATATCGTACCCTAATAGTTCTTTTCGAACGATATATGTTGAATATTAGTATATTATTTTATGTTGTTCGAACAAAATTTATACGCATGTTTTACATGTTCTCAGCATATGCATTCATTAAATGGTTTGTGTCACCCTCAAGTGTCGACCATCACGTGGCCATCCCGATGTCCTCTGAACATTGAGATCAAAGCGTGTGACTTGGCCCGCTAAACCCTAAGCTCAACCCATTTAACCCTAAACCCAAACCCCTTTTTAATTAATTAAACCTCAAAACCCTTTATTATGGGTCGGGCCTTCAAGCCTAAGGCCCAATAAAACCCATCCCAAAACCCTTTTACCCTGGGCCGAGCTTTCAAGCTCAAACCATTTGACCCAAAACCCCTTTAAACCCCGGCCCAGTCCATTAAACCTGACCAACCCAAACCCCAGGCCCGTTTAACCCAGCTTGTGACCCGATCCGGTTGACCCGCACCTGTTGACCCGGTCTGACCCGTTAACTTTGGTTAACGCTGACCGTTAACTTTGACCTGTCAACGTTGACTTTTTTTTGACTTTTTTGAGTTTCGGTCGGGACCCCTCCTAGGCTAATTTCGACGTCTTAGATCTGTTTTTTACGTCCATTTTCTGAAATTCAATCGTTTGAGCAGAGTTTTATTAATTGGACCCCTTATGTGCTTAGGTGCAATTATTAGTGGCGTTTCCATTCCGACTATTTCGTACAGCTCTTCGACGACAGAGTATCTGTGAGTAGACCCCTTCTAAAATGCATGTTTTAATATTAGAAATGCATACATAAAAAGCATGATTTAATGATTACGTTTTGTGAAACTTTTTATGAGTAAAATAGATTTACACTTATGATTATCATACTTTACTAAGAATATTTTGGAATACCACACTTTAACGAATTTATGTTCTTTATAGTATATATGATGAATGACTATATACTATTTATGAACATGTTTTTACACTTCTTTGTAGTATATATGATGGATAACTATATGCTATGAAGATGTTTTTGAGATATATGGATTTATGTTGGAAAGAGTATATTCAATATTTTTGTGCTTATCTAGTGGTCACTGTTCTGCCTACGGGCGAAGATACTTGTTTATTGGCTTCAGGCCTGGAGATATAGTTATTGGCTTCGAGTCGGGAGATATAGTTGTTGGCTTCGGGCTAGGAAATGTAGTACCACGGGCCACTATGATACCACTACGTAGCACATTATACGATATATGTTTTATGAAGGTTTTATGGCATACTAGGGTTTTCAGAAAACCTATTACACATTATGTTATTGAGTTTTCATAAAACTTTGGGAGTTAGTATGTTGATAACTATTTCAGTATTATATATATATATATATATATATATATATATATATATATCAACTTGGTCCACTCATGTTTGTTTTGCGCCCCCTCAGGACATAGGAACGAGGCATACGATCCGAGCTATGAGGCATTCCCCTACTAGTGATATCATGCCATCATCTTTGCTTTGACATCATTGTAATAGCACCTTCCATTGTATTCTAGAATTAGATGTATGCTCTGAACATGGCATGCACTATCACTATCTTTATCATTATTGGCAGTTGAATATTAGTATATTATTTTATATAGTTCGAACGAAATTTATACGCATGTTCTCAGCATATGCATTTATTAAATGGCTTGCATCACCCTCTGATGTCGACCAGCACGTGGGACATCGGGATTGAGGCGTGTCAATTCAGCCGTCTGAATGCCGAACTTTTAAATGTACTTGCAAATATCCAATCATAAAATAAACTCAGCTTTCAATGTGCCGAGCCTGATAACACCTCACTTGGCCGAGAAAGCTTCTGAGATGACCTTTTCCAACAAGGACTCAGAAATCCTCGTTGACCGAGACTTGGATAGATAACCAGTCGGTCTCGAAGTAGTGTTGTTTATCCAAACTGAAGATGCTCGTTGGTTGGCTGATTCTATGGCAACACTGATGTGTTGGCGGAGAAAAAGAAAAATAAAAATCTCAAGATGTTTAAGAGGTTTGCACATGACAGTTGTGTGTTGAATTTATAGGACTATTGAATTATGATGCATCGCACTACAAGAGAATCTGACTCGTGGAATAATACCCTAATGCTAGCCGTATCATGCACTGACCTTTTTCCACACATCCCTAAAATGCATGCACTTGAAATTTCCCTTTCAAATAAGAGTAATGTTATTCTTACCACAATTGTATACCACATTTCTTTACCATCTTAGGTGGCACATGAGTTGGATAAGCTACATCATTTAATTTCAATCTTTTTATTAATTAAAACACTTAAATAATCTTAGGTGGTAGAAGAAGACTCCTCGTATACTACAGTCATCATTTAATTAACAATCTTTTTGTTAATTATTGATTAACATTTTGAAATTAAATGCTAATTAATTTAGATGATGTGGCTGTCCACATCAGATGCCACCTAAGGTGATATATAATTATCATACAAAAATATGGTAAGAAAAACATTATTGTTCAGATAATCTTCATGTGTATGCAATAATCTTCCACGTGGAGACCATAAAAGACTCCCCTTTTCATGTTCGTCTTGTCCATGTAAACCATTTGTAAATCAATTGCAAAATCTCCTATTATCACAAACTAATCATGATCACCATCATCCACCTGCTGCACTATTTCACCTTTATCCAATGCATGCATTGATTTTAAATGAAATTAATCCCTTTGTAGTTGTAATTGCCGCGTGAGTCGTACCAAACATCCCAAACCCGTTTGAACTGTACTTCCAAGTTGGAGGTATGATTTGTATCATCACTTATCTTTAAACAACCAGCTAGATATAGCTAATATTAGGTTTAGATAATCTAGTATATATTAAGAGATAATATCATGATTAAAACCACAATATTATTCTTCAATAATAATTGAAAATCATCTCAACCACTTTGTCATCCAACGGTCTAAAACTTACTCATCCAACAGCCTAAATTGCTCGGACCGATGGTGTAATTTTAGGTCCAAACAGTATGTTTCAATTAGGTTGTGTTTTCTGCAGAAGGAGGATTTGCGTGGTGAAGTATAAAACTTCTATTTCTAGCACAATCATTAGACACTACGTTTCACTGAAATTCAAGACGAAGGGGAAGGCGGGGGAAGGCGAAGGCGATCTCTGTATCCTTCCAAACATGCATTTCGGAAAGCTCGATAGTTCGCCTATATTCCATCAACAGTTTGTTCATTTTCTAAGTGGCATTCGATCATAAAATCTATTTTCTGAATTAATGGATTATGGTTGACAATGGTGTGACATTTTTTATTCTATTAGAGTTTGCCCATTTGGTTGATGTTCTTTTTAAATAAAGGAAAACTAACGAGACGGGTTTTGCCAGTTTGGTTGATGTTCTTTTGAAAATCTATGACGAGACGGGTTGTCTTTGACGATGATGTTTTTCCTGCGATTTCTTACTAATATAGACTAAATCTCTTACTACTTTGCTAATACCTCGTCCAAATGCAGCACATGTGCTGTTTTCATACGAACTCTTATTTGAAAAATGCATGACTTTTATTGATCATTCAAAGAATAAATAACTACACACAATAATTCCAAGGGAAAATGTTTTTGTGATCGTTAACTGACACATTTCTGCGGAGTGAAGTTGCTTATCTTCTTTGGAAGTTAAGGTACTTGATGCCGTAGGCAAAGAGAAAGAAGAAGAGAAGGACCCAACCAACATGAGCAAACACTACGGGGATTACAAAATCCTCTTCAAAGCCCAAATAGTCCTTAAGGAACTGATCCACTGGCTTAGACTTCTCACCAGGAATTTCGACTAGAGTCTTAACATCTCCCATTTGAGACGCAAAGAGGCCATAGATTGTCCAGGCGATTGGAGAACCCCAGTAGTACCACCTCCACCAGATGGGAATTAGCTGCAATATCGAGATTTAATTGTTAGGAATACACTAGTAACGGAGATCATCCGTAACAAGGTAAATAAGATATAAGTAAACTCCGATGAGCAATCTGCATATATTTGGCTTTTTTATGATCACTTGCTCAATCATGCAAATACTAATGACTTCTAACAACAATTTGTTGCATGTTGTCCTTATAATTCATTTGTTCAACATTCCAAGGCATAAAAGTAAGAAGAATAACTTATGACATACCGTTCGTGGGATGAGGAAACCAGAGAACAAGTTCCAGAAGCTCATGAAGAAGCCCATAACAATTGCAGCAATTTGGGGACCAGGAGTTAGGGCAACCGCCATCATCCCGTACATGGAGAAGTATGTGAAGCACATGAATATGAAGTAGTAGAAGTACAAAAATTTGTCCACCTTCCAATTGAACCCAATCATGCCATACAAAATAAGGGAATACGCAAAGGTTTGGATTAACACGTAAAATGTCTCAATAGCCACCTACAACACCAAAATCATGAATCAATACACAAAAGCAACCAAACACATAACCCTGAGCATAATTTCCAATATATTACCTGAGAAAATGCATAAGGCAACTCGGAATACATCCCAGCAGCTCTTTCACGGTAGAAAACTGTTCGTTCAACAGCAATAACAGATTGCACAGCAGAAGCATTGCCCGCTCCAAGGAAAAGAACAGCACCATATCCTGCCCCCAACAGATTCATAATGTCTTGCTGTGTGTTCCTGTTCACAAGTCAATATGCAGTTGAATATTATTTAACTAACAACTCTCAGAAATACAAAATTCTTAATTGGTGAAAGCATGCAAGTGGGTCAAAAAATCAAATTAAATTATAAGAATATAGGTGATCATAAAGTTCTTAAACTTACATTTTCTTTCCTTTGTTCCAGAAGATAATACCAAATATAATTCCAACGGAAACTGTCATGAAAAATCTAATCGCATTGTACTGCGAGTTCCTCCAGTATGACCAGTGTTGTTTCCAGAAGCACGCTTTGCATTGAGTTAAAAAGCTTTGGGAGAATTGGGTGGGGAAGTAAAGATCTTTGGAGCCTGGTTGTGGCGTGCTTAGTTCCTTGATAAGTTCCTGGTTTCTCCTGAACAGGTGAAACGAAGATGTAAATTTTTAAACACAAACAGAAAAGTGGAGGCTACGATTGAAATGTTTACACGTAACTTACCTATAGAGATCAGAGTCTGCAAATATTTCTGCAAAGTCTACGTCATTTTGAGCCTCAACGGCAGCAGAGCTAACATCTAACATCCAGGTAGCAGGATTGTAACCCTCTTTGATCTTCGGAACCCCTGGAAGAGCCTGCATGATGTTTTGGATAAGTCAAACATGTACCTGTTAATTACTTTGCTATATAACAAGTTTATCTGATGTTTGAAAATTTTTCTTCCTGAACTTGGCTTCAGCCCCGAGTCAGGATTCGATCAAATGGAGCAGTTTGGATCATTGGAAGGAAATTTAACATGAAAGCTAGTGTATTAACCTACCTCGAAATATTCAACGAGCTTGTGAGACCGATCACCTAGAGGTCCAGCATAAATCACACGTCCTCCTCTTTTCATTAGGAACAGCTGCAGCAGAAAACAAAATCGGGGTGAAATATGGCACAAAAAAATACTGAACAATGTTACAGATTTGATAGATTTGGGATCATATTATACCTCATCAAAGGCCTCGAAAATGTCAATGCTAGGTTGGTGAATAGTGCAAACAACAGTTCGTCCTGTATCCACAGTGTTTCTTACAGTACGCATAACAATAGCGGCTGCTCTAGCATCAAGACCTGATGTCGGCTCATCCATGAAGATGATAGATGGATTAGCAACCAATTCTACGGCAATAGTAAGCCTCTTTCTCTGCTCAGTTGAAAGTCCATTAACTCCTGGAAGTCCAACTAAAGCATCCCTCAATGGATTAAGCTCGACCAATTCTATGACCTCATCAACAAACATCTACAGAAACAGAAAGAAAAAAGTAAATAAAGACTGAATTGCAAGTGATCACAAATTAAATGGTAGAACTACTCAAAAGTCAAAGTGGTTAAAATAAATTACATACCTTTCGTTTATCCTTCGTGACATCCTTGGGAAGACGTAACCAGGCAGAGTATACGAGAGATTCATAAACAGTAACATATGGTGAATGAATGTCATTCTGTTCACAGTAACCGCTGACCCGAGCAAATGTGGCTTGGTTCTTTGGGTATCCAGAGATGGTAATACTTCCTTCAATGTACCCACCAGTCTTTCTTCCAGCTAAAACATCCATCAAGGTTGTCTTTCCAGCACCACTGACACCAACTAATGCAGTCAGAACACCAGGCCTAAATGCACCACTAACATCTCGTAGAAGTTGGAGTCGAGTCTCTTCAATCCCTTGGCTCTTCATTTCCTGGTAAGGAACACAAATATTAAGAGCAAATTGACCAATGACATGTGTTTGTCATCATATGTATGATCGATTGCAAGACTAAAACGGTCACTTCTTAACGAATGAGCACAAACTCATTTTTCATTTCGTTTAATGCCTTGTTAATTTATAAGTACTCACGTTGATTGCTTGAAGTTAGCATATCAAAGAAAATAGACGCAAAGTTACTTACAGGAGGCATATCCACGTAGTAGTTCATATGGTTGAAAGCAAGTGAAAGGGGCTCGAAGGGCAAAACCATTCCTTTTTTGGCTTGATTTCTCACTTGCATATCAGTACCTGACATTACTCATTTTGTATTAGACAATGAGATGTAAGTTTTATGCAGTAGGTTTTGGTAAATAGATGAATGAGAGGTGGAGTAATTCATTATTTATAATGCATATGCAAATTAAGATCCACAAGAAATATAACATTATACCTTCTGGATTGGATCGTTGCTTGGTCTTATTTTCAGCGTCGTCATTATCGATCATGGTTTTATTATCTACAATTGCTGCAATTTAGTTAAAAGAGAAAGCAAATAATTAGAACTTAAACCAATGATCCTGGTTCACTAGTACCAATGAGTAAAAAAGATGGAACATAATTCACTTACGGTCTAAGAAGGTCAATGCTGCAACGAAAAGAAGATTAAAAAGAATAGAAAACCCGAAAAGTGCGCCAATACAAATCCAAAACCAAGTCTCTGTGGTAAACAGGCCTCTTCCCTTCAGAAGGACCTTTCCAACTGTGTTTTCAGCGGCGTTGGGGACAGGCTGTGAAAAAGAAATCACGCACAGTTTGTTATTTGTTAAGCTCATTGTTAATATTACCATATAAGGAGAACTCAACTTAGATTTGATAGAACTTACAGTGCTCCATCTTTCGTCAAGAAATTCATTGATGGCAATCGCATTTTGTCCATACATCATAGGTGAAATATAGTAGCTCCATAGCATCCACGGCTCGAGGTCATCTGCACACCAAATTGAGAATATTGTGAACATTTCAAATCATAAGAAAGAAACTAGAACGTTAACACTTTGTTGATTCAAACATGGCAACGATAAAAGTATCAAGCTGCTACGTCCAGTGACTTAGGTTGGCAATTAAAGAGAGATTTCATACTTTTAGAAACAATAAAGCCTCCTAGGACAAACACTATTAGCAATGCAAAGGAACCAATAGTGTTCGCTCGAATCTCTGATCTTCCAAGGCCAGCTATGAAACGGAAGAGGCCGAGTGCCATTTGATGTATACCAAAGTAAGCCAAGAGCTGTTTGAAGAACCTGAACATATTGTACATACGTCAAACAAAAGAATAACTAGGATGTATATCTTTCATGATTCATGTAGCAACATGAAGAAAAAGTTTCTGATAATAATAAGATTGATAAATTAAAGCTTACCTACTGGCCGCAGGTGCAAATCCAATGGTGTAGTATGTCAAACAGATCCATATGAAGGATTCCATAAACGAAATGGGAATTCTGGTTAGCCAAATGGGCAAGGCAAAAGCCCATCCAGGGAAGAATAAGGCATCCCTTTGTTTAAAGAACACCGGAAGCCTGAAAACTGTCATTGAAAGCTCTGCCACTCCATTAAACATGACGTTAATGAGACTGAAAAATAATGCTCCCATGTATTTTGCCGAATCCCCTAACTGCCCAGGTTTCATTTCTGTTCTGAAGAATACAGTGAAAGTAATTGTAGCCATGATTCCTATCTGCACAATCTTGAATATGTACACAAATGAGTTACGCTGCATCAGCAACCATTCCCTTGCAAAGCATGCCTTGAAAAGCTCCATACTGCTTATTCCATACTTTTCCTTCACCAAGGCAGCAGAATGGGCTGTTGTTTTGTCATACGGAACTCTTAGGTGTTCAACAAGACGTTGGCCAACATGAAAGGTGGTGAAAGCTTGTGCAAATTCAGCTACAGAGACATATCTGAATGGTTCGCTCTTCTTAAACCAGTATTGTTCTTGATCCTTCTTTGAGGTCACTTCTTGCAAGAAATCTGCAACACCTTTTCTCTCGGGGCATCTGAACCCCATATGTTCGAAGAATTCAAGCACATTCTCTCGTGGGCCTTGGTACACAATCTGACCCTCAGAAATAAGGATAATGTCATCAAAGAGATCATATGTTTCTGGTGCAGGCTGCAAAAGAGAGATGACCATTGTCACATCGAGAATGTGAACCATTTGCCTCATGAACTTGACAATCTGAAAGGTAGTGGAACTGTCCAGCCCTGTTGAAATTTCGTCCATGAAGAACGCTTTCGCTGGTCCAACCAACATTTCTCCTGCATTATGGGAAACGACTTCCAGTTATAGTTACAGGCAAATGTTTGCAGATGACTTATCAGTCCTATTATTCCAATATGGATTGAAGAAGAATTTTGAGATACAAAACCACCATTTGAAAATAATGGGATTGGTTCCTAGGTTTCTAGTAAATCAAAGTAAAATACATTAATCATGCATTTAGCCTGTACTATCATGGTCGACATACTACACGCACTCATACCGGTAGTTACACGTTTCCTTTGTCCACCAGATATGCCCCTTTTCATGTCATCACCAACAACCGTATCAGCACAGACATCTAATCCGAGTATCTGTCAGAAGAACAAAAATAGTTAGGCTTGTACAATAAGAGCTCAACAACACATTCTTATTATTGAATTTACAAACCTTGAGAACGTAATCCGTGATCAAACTCGCTTTCTGGCCAGACAAAGATGTGGCTTTCATGACTGCATCGATTTCAGGGTCTGGTTTGATACCGGAATCTTTCTCCCGTCTAGACAACTCTACCAGCATATCATACCTGGTTCCAACTCCCAGGCAACGTCCGGAAAAGTCCAATGTTTCACGAACGGTCATCTCACCATAATGAAGATCATGCTGGCTAATGTAAGCTGAGGTTCTTTGAGGCACAAATTCCTCAAATTCATGGCCACAGTAGGTCACTTTTCCAGTTACCTGTTCATAACCCCTACTTCAATACATATACATGTAAAAGAAACACGAAACATGTAGGTGCTCGTCTGCAATAGAACAACCGAATAAAATGTAAGGACTTCGAGAGGATTACAAACCCTTAGATCCTTGTCAAGCTTTCCTGCGAGCGCTTTTAGAAGTGTTGTTTTTCCCGATGAAGGAGGTCCCAGAAGCAGTGTCATCCTGGAAACAAAGAAACCAAGCTCTTAAATTCTGTCGGAATAACGAATTGTTATTGATACCAAAAAAAACGTCACACCAGTCCAGGAAAGAGATTAAATCTGCAAAGATCTTGAGCATACCTCGATGGCCTCACGCTGCCGCTCACATCTTGGAGAATCTGAACATTTCTTTTCTTTGACGGTAAGAGTTTAAGCATTCCAATTATTCCCTATTCATATCCATAGAAATTTACAAATCTGTGAGCTCATCATACAAATTTAGAAATAAACAATGAAATTTTAGTATCAAGATATATTTTGTAAAGTACCTCTATCATGTTCAAGGAAGAATTTAGCAGTGTTGGAAGTGCTCTGCTGCCAACATATGCATCTCCCTCTATTGATACTTTCTCAAATCTAACCTCAACTTTAGGAACATCAATCCCAACCCTGTTTCCAATCGACCAAAAACATTCAAAACCGAACTCGATTTTTGCCAACCAAACAAGCAAAATATATCAAAACCCCACTTCAACAAAAACAGAATACAAATCACAAACCTTTCATTTCTGGCTTTCAGTTTCTTCAAGAACTTCTCATTGTCATTCTCCACAGCCCTAAGTATGCTGTCCATCAACCGCTTCTTTTCTTGCTCCCCAAGATTCGACGTATCGACTTCTTCAGTCACAAGCTTCCCATTGCTCATGGTCTGCCTCAGCATCCCCCTCCTCATCCTGTCATATGTGGGCAGCCTCTCTATGGCCGCCCACTTGAGCTCCTCCTCCTCACTCATCACCTGCTGCCGCCCACTTCGCTGAAAAGCGTCCGGCGCGTTCCACATCTCCCTCACACTCGTAGACCGCCAGCTCCCCCGACTGCTGGTCTGCCGGGACAAGTCCTCCCCAGCAAGCCCTGCCGCCATAGACATGGTTGCTGCTTGCTAGCTCCAATAAAACCAATCAAATAAGCCTCAGCTCAAGATTTCAGAAAAATGGGTTGATTTAAACCGCCAACTCTGGCATACAACTATTAAGGAAATTATGATTTAATTAAATGAACAATAAGATTACATTTGTGTGTATATATATTATATATATGAGGCTTTGGCATGCAGTTGTATTGACAGCTGATCCTAACTAAGAAACAACTAACGTAACAAATAAGTTTTATCTTTAGCAACAGAATTGTCCTTAATACAACTATTGAGAAAAAATTTACTTAATTCATCAAAAGTGTCCCGCTTTATGCTGTTATGTGGTCAATTATTGGTGTTGAACCAGATGTTTTTCTATTTGTTGGTTTGCGCGTGTTTCTATTTATGTCTTTTTAATTTTGCTTTGAACTCGTCATCAATGTGATGTGAAAATTGATCAACGACAAAGATTTTATCCTTATTTCTATATAATTAAACAAAAATGGTACTTTTATCACATTTTTCATACTACTTCCCAGAAAAATTATTGTCAATTGCTTGAAATGAGGAACAAAAAGTAGTCTAATAAAGACGTTCCTTGTACCACCTCTTCAATAGAGAAGGGACCCACACGTGTCGGTGGGCCCTACCTCTATTAGAAAAGTGGTACAAATGTGGTATGAAAAATGTGGTAAGTATAGCATTACTCTTATGCTAACTAGATGAGCTTGACTTGAGCACGTTAACGCATCTACACCCTAAGTCTATCATGATTACTATAAATAGAGGTTATGAGGTCAGGATTAGTGCATCGCATTGTAGCCGAAATTCAATTTGGGCCTCACAATCATTATCCAATATGCTTTTCTCCAATTCGATGAAATTTAAAAGTTAATTTTGTTGGATCAAAGGATAAAAAAAAAGAAAAGAAGAGAAAAAAAAAAAAAAAAGAAAAAAAAAAGGTCTGAACCTCCTGTGAGAATGATTTGGAAGATCAAAATGATTCGATTGATGAGATTTGGTATGATACTTATGAAATCGATGAGATTGATATTCAAATATTAAGAATTTCCCCCTCGTAGCCCTATCACAAATCTCTCCCAATACGTTTGGTTCATCACAGTAAAGGCGCAGACCCACAGGGAAACTCTTAGAGGAAACTTCATGTAGCTAACTCGCCGCACTACATCCTAGGTGTGTACACGTTGAGTTGGCTTACGTCGCATATTTTTGAATTTCAAACTTTCCTTATATATGCATCCCATCGTTGAAATGGGTATGCAATTGTAGTGACCCCAACTTCTTTAAGTTTTACACTAACTAACCGAACTCACATCTACGCATTTGATGATGATAACTGAACGAACTCACATCTACTCATTTTTTCTCACCTCAGCATAAATAAGATGAACACTTGTGGAATTTTCTTACCTCGTGTATGTATTAGCTTCTCTACAAAGTAAATAAAATCTAACCCTTCAGAGAGTTAAAATTTGGCAATTTCTGAGGAGATTCTCATGCTAAATGGAAGAAGAACTAAGAGAATCTATTTGAAGAATCTGATGATGAGACTGAGCATCTTCAGCAGCCAGAGAATGGTTCCCGGTATTATGTGTAGCTCAAGTTTGCTCGTCTTGGGAGGCATTTCACTGTAACTACACTCAACAGGAGCAGTTACGCTCGTGCCAGCCTGAAAAAAAATCAACTGTTACAACCATGGTGCTCAATAGTTTCGACAGTTCCAGGTTATTGCAAAAGTTTATTTCACCTAATGTGCAAGCTAAGTTTTTTGTGTCAATCCAAATGTCTCTTCTATGGTTGCAAGTTCACATTACAAGCACTAAATCAGAAGCCGGTTTTCATGTTCTACCAAATTCATATATGCTTGTTACCTATTGAAGTATCTATTATTATTGGTGGTAGGGTTTGTCTAGTTGTCATTGTTTAGTTGGTGATGGATAACAACTCATTGTCATCTTACTTTCGGCTAGGGTTAGCTGCTTGTTTGTTTACTTTAGGCTTATTTAAGAGCAATATTCCCTCATCATGTAAAGCTAGGTATTAGTTTAAGTTAGAGATAGTGGAGGTCAGGTCTTCACTCATGCTTGCTGAGCTGCCATCCCTGTCTGCACCATTCCTCCACTTTCTTTCTTGTATTCCTCTCCTATTTATGGTTGATCTTGTAAACTATTTTTTACATGATATATACATAAAATTGTCCATATGGTATCAGAGCAGTGATTCCTCTTGGACCTGCTTCTGTGTTCTTCCGAAAAACCCACCAAATCCAAACCAGTTGAGCCATTATGGCCATACCAGCAGAAAAAACTTCAAAAAACGAAACCATGGATACCAATCCAATTCAACGTTTGAGCTCTGTGCTTCTAAACGAATTCAACTACCTGCCCTGGTCACGAGCTATTTCTCTCGCTCTTGGAGGACGTGGAAAGCTCCCATTCATTCAAAAGGATGACATCATCCCCGAAACAACTGCACCGGATTATGCAGCATGGGTATCCCAAGATCAACTTATCATGTCTTGGCTGTTAAACTCTATGGAACCAAAGATGGCTGAGATTTTCAGCTACTCAGTATCATCTCACCAACTTTGGAATTCCGTACGAGACATGTATGGAGATCTAAACAATGCTGCGCGAGTCTTTCAGCTGAAGAAAGATCTTACGGAATTACAACAGGGAAATCTCTCTTTTGTTCAACATCTTGGCAACTTGAAGGCCAAATGGAATGAATTGGATCTCTACAGACCTCATACCACGGACACAACCATTCTTTTAAAGCGTGCTGAAGAAGACAAAGTGTTCCAGTTGCTTGCCAGCATTGGACCAGATTATGAAGACCTTAGAAGCCATCTCTTAATGACACCTGAACTTCCCACTTTACAGATGGTCTGCAACGTTATTCAACGTGAAGAAGTAAGAAAGAAGGTCATGAACGCAGACATGGTCGTTGGAGAATCAAATTTTAGGCCATCAGAAGCAAGAGCCTTCACCTTCTCCAGACCATACAAGGGAAAACGACCAGACTTAAAATGTTCTCACTGTGTGAAGATAGATCGTACAGGTATTGGACACATAAAAGAGAAGTGCTGGATTCTTTATCCAGAACTTAAACCTAAGTTCAATGACGATGGAAGAGCACCAAGAAACCAAATGAAGCCTTCCTACACTCCTAGAGGAAATCTTGTTTGCGACAATGTCTCCAATAATGTGATAAACTCTTCCTCTAGTCCCATTGCTCTCATAAATGAATTCGCTAACTTCTTGCAACAGAAACAAGGAGCAACAAATCATGAAACTCCTTCAGCCATGCTCGGCAAGTTTGCTGGCTTCCTCGAACAATCAAACTCAGTGTCACAAAATGACATGCCAGGTATTATTGCAACTATCTCCACTGCTTTGGATCTTAGTAGTAGTTGTGATTTTTGGATAGTTGACTCAGGAGCTTCAGATCACATGACTAACGATGCATCTTTACTAAATGATTTTCAAAACTTTTCCACTCCTTCTTTTGTCTCCGTAGCTAATGGCACCAAAGTTCGTATAGTAGGCAGAGGGAAACTCAAAATCTTCTCGAGTCAAAAAGAATCCCTTGTCATGCATGTCCCTTCTTTTCCTTTCAAACTATTGTCAGTAGGAAAAATAACACATTTGCTAAATTGTCTTGCAATTTTTTCAACTCACTATGTGATTTTCCAGGACCAAGTTTCGAAGGAAACGATTGGTAAAGGGTTCTTCCTCAATGGACTGTACTATGTCAAATTCTCTTCAAGTTTCCCAAAAAGTTTCTACGTAAACTCAAGCACTGTAAACAAGGAGCAGCTGTGGCACATGAGATTAGCTCACCCTTCTTCACATGTTATGTCTTTTCTTTTTCCTAGTTTCTGTAAAATGATTCCAGATTGTGAAGTTTGTCAAAAATCTAAGTTCACCAGGTTACCCTTTCCCCACTCTCTCTCTAGAGCTACCAAAGCCTTTGAAATAGTCCATTCTGACATTTGGGGACCTGCCACCTTAGAGTCCTTTGATGGTTACAGATTTTACATA
Source organism: Pyrus communis (assembly GCF_041283825.1). Lineage (NCBI taxonomy): Eukaryota > Viridiplantae > Streptophyta > Magnoliopsida > Rosales > Rosaceae > Pyrus > Pyrus communis. The sequence goes on from NC_142572.1 coordinate 2,951,624, forward strand.
TGGTTCATTGATGATTTCTCTAGAACTACTTTTGTGTATTTACTTAAATTCAAGCATGAAGCTTTCCAGTGTTTCAAAAATTTTCATAAATTAATTCAAAATCATTTTAACTCTAAAATTGGCATCTTAAGGTCTGATAATGGGTCTGAGTACACTTCCAAAATCATGACAACTTACTTAAGTGAGCATGGAATTTTGCAACAAACAAGTTGTGTAGGAACGCCACAACAAAATGGCATTTCAGAAAGAAAGAACCGAGATTTGCTTGAAAAAACACGATCACTAATGTTACAAGCAAAAGTTCCAAAGAAGTTCTGGTCTCAAGCTATACAAACCGCTGCATACATCATCAATCGCCTTCCTAGTAGAATCTTGAAGTTCAAATCTCCTTACCAAATTCTCAAGGGGAGAGAAATTGACATAAGTCATCTCCATGTGTTTGGATGTGTATGCTATGTGCACATTCAAACTATTCACCGAGATAAACTTGATCCAAGGGCTATCAAATGTGCATTCGTAGGTTACTCAACTTCCCAAAAGGGATACAAATGCTACGACTCTAAGACCAGAAAGGTATGTGTATCCAGGGATGTGCGTTTTGATGAAACTCACTCCTTCTTTCAAATGCATGATGATGAACCTCAGGGGGAGCTCTCATATGAAGTGTTTCCTACCCCTCTCTTCCTTGATGATACAAGGCTGTCAACACCGCAAAATGAAGCTATTGAGATAGAGCCAGCTCCTGAAAGTATGGAAGCAGATAATGAAGAAGTCATTCTCGAAAGGAGAGAGCCTCAACTTGAACAACCTCCTCCTCCACGAAGGAATCCTTCTCGAAACAGACAACCTCCAGCCAGGCTTGATGATTTTGAAATCTACACGCCTAGACATCCTATTGGACAAATGGTTTTTCATAGCAAGAGCTCTCCATCTCATGCTGTCTTTGTGACCAAGTTATCCCAAAATTCTGAGCCTCGATCCTTCGAAGAGGCACACCAATCTCCTGTATAGAGGCAAGCCATGCTTGAAGAACTGAAGGCACTTGATGAAAATCAAACTTGGAGCATTGTTTCTCTGCCAAAAGGTCAACGTGTGGTTGGGGCAAGATGGATTTATAAGACCAAATTTCACTCAGATGGAAACATAGAGCGGCACAAGGCAAGGTTAGTTGCAAGGGGCTTCACACAAACCTTCGGAGTAGATTACAAAGAAACCTTTGCCCCTGTGGCAAAGATGAACACAGTTCAAGTGCTTCTTTCGGTGGCTATCAATTCAAACTGGTCTCTACATCAAATGGATGTAAAAAATGCCTTCCTACATGGAAAGTTAGAAGAAGAGGTATACATGCGACTACCACCTGGTCATGAACGAGAGAAGGAACAAGGAATAGCCTGCAAGCTTCACAAGGCTATTTACGGTCTCAAGCAATCTCCAAGGGCTTGGTACTCAAAACTTAGTTATGTCCTTATGTCATCCGGCTTTAAACGAAGCAATGCAGATTCTTCAATGTTCACTAGGATTGGTACGCATGGAAGATTGGTGGTACTTGTTTATGTTGATGATCTTATTGTCACGGGAGATAATCCAGAAGAAATAACTGCTCTCAAAGCCACATTACATTCAACCTTCAAAATCAAAGATCTTGGCAGACTTCGATACTTTCTTGGAATCGAAATGGATCAATCTCCAACTGGTTTGTTTCTAAATCAACAAAAGTACGTTCTAGATCTTTTAGAAGAAGCAAATATGATGCATTGCAAGCCTGCCAAAACACCACTACCAACAAATTTCAAGGATGAAACCTCAGGCATCCAGCTTGAAAATGCATCGGAGTATCAAAGGTTGGTAGGAAAACTTATCTATTTGACTATAACCCGACCTGACATTGCTTATGCTGTTAGCTTTGTCAGCCAGTTCATGCATTCTCCCTCATCTCATCATTTGCAACTAGTTAAAAGGATCATTCGATACTTGAAAAGCTCAATATCTACTGGGATTTTCATGCAAAACAACGGACACTTCACCATTGAAGGATACACAGACTCTGATTGGGCAGGCAATGTCCTTGATCGCAAATCCACAACTGGTTACTGCACTCTTGTTGGTGGTAACCTCGTTACGTGGAAGAGCAAAAAGCAATCTGTTGTAGCTCGGTCAAGCGCAGAAGCTGAGTACCGTGCAATGGCATCAACTACATGCGAACTAATTTGGCTAAAGAGGTTGCTACGTGATCTTGAAATCATCTCCTCCAAACCAATTCTTCTTCACTGTGACAATCAAGCAGCAATGCATATTGCTGCCAACCCCATCTTCCATGAACGCACAAAGCACATCGAGGTTGACTGTCATTTCGTTCGCAACCAAGTTCAGTCCATGCTATTACAAACTGTATTTGTTCGTTCCAGTGATCAACTTGCCGATGTGTTCACCAAGCTTCTGCCTTCTGCACAACTTGATCGTCTTCTCTTCAAGCTTGGATCCAGAAGAACTCTCGATCCAGCTTGAGGGGGAGTATTGAAGTATCTATTATTATTGGTGGTAGGGTTTGTCTAGTTGTCATTGTTTAGTTGGTGATGGATAACAACTCATTGTCATCTTACTTTCGGCTAGGTTATCTGCTTGTTTGTTTACTTTAGGCTTATTTAAGAGCAATATTCCCTCATCATGTAAAGCTAGGTATTAGTTTAAGTTAGAGATAGTGGAGGTCAGGTCTTCACTCATGCTTGCTGAGCTGCCATCCCTGTCCGCACCATTCCTCCACTTTCTTTCTTGTATTCCTCTCCTATTTATGGTTGATCTTGTAAACTATTTTTTACATGATATATATACATAAAATTGTCCATATTACCGGCTTTCGGTTGGCCATGCCTGTTGTTAATGACTTAATATCAAGGTGTCCGTTGTTCTCATGTTAAGAACTTGACTTCGTGAATTTGTTCAGATCCGATTCGAAATGGCACAGAGGAAGAAGAATCTGATTCAATGGTTCATGCCCCAGATCTCGTCAAGATTATTGAAACCTCAATCCACAGTTTTAAGCTTTTCCTGAAGATGGATAAGAAAAAACCAAGCTTTTCTAGTGTATGTTTTCTTTTATATTTCCACATCGACATCTTTATGCAAGTTATAACAAACTTTAATAGTAAAAGTGCGTTCGGGAAATTCCTAGCTAACTCGTTAAGGATTCTCAATTATGAAAGTCTACTGCTCTTGTTGATTACGTTGCTGTTAATTTCGTATTCTTTTACAGGTCAAAGGGAAATGATCATGTTTTATATGTTATGATACTCTCGTATTACTATTAGGACTGTTTCTTTTACTCAAATGGTTACAACATGTCTATTTGTGTTGAAAAAATGGATTAAATTGAAGGAACTGCACAAAATTAAAGAGGAAAGCTTGGAAGAAGATATGGTGGCCGCAATCACAACAATATCTGTTCAGCTTTTGTTTAGCCTCGTTGATGCCATGGTTCTTTCAAGGGATCTACGGCTTGTGTGAAAAGTTATTTTTAATCAGATTCTGATATAATTTCAGTTATATGGTTCATTAGTTGATTCCTTGTGCAACCATATTATGCAACCACGCAAGCTCGGATACCACTTGTTCGAGCCGACATCTGTCACTTCCTCTCAAACTCAAAGTATAGGGTTTTTGTCCCAAATAATCTCGGTGCAATTTATGAACAGTTCCTTTTTCGATGTGGGACAATGGTTCTGTTAGTACAAACTACGAATTCTCTCATTGAAATAATTAGCCTCGTTGATGCCATGGTTCTTTCAAGGAATAGGTAAAAAGCAGCTATTTTGTTGTGAGGAAAAGATGGAAAAAACTGGATTTGGTAGATAGCAAGTTGCGGAGAGACCTGTCTCTTGCTCTTCTCTTGTTAATAGCTTTAGGAATGACTTAAGCATGTATTTCTTTGATGGTTAGCAGCCTTTTCCAATGTAATGAAAACAGCAATCTATGTATGAATGTTGAGAGGAACTTTCTTTTTCTTTTCTTCCATTGAGACAATGTAGAAGACGATTGATCAGTTTACTATATGAAGAACAAGAAGATCCTCAAACCAAGTTTTCTGAGGAATTGTAGTATGTCATCATTCTTTTTCATAAACTAGCGTTGCTGGAAAATTTTCCTGCGTCCTTTACCATTCCTTGAATTATTTCAATGAGAGAATTCGTAGTTTGTACTAACAGAACCATTGTCCCACATCGGAAAAGGAACTGTTCATAAATTGCAATGAGATTATTTGGGACAAAAACCCTATACTTTAAGTTTGAGAGGAAGTGAGAGATGTCAGCTCGAACAAGTGGTATCCGAGCTTGCGTGGTTGCATAATATGGTTGCACAAGGAATCAACTAATGAACCATATAACTGAAATTATATCAGAATCTGATTAAAAATAACTTTGGTTAAAAATTCAAGCCTTGACACTTGACAGGCGATGTTTTGGATTAAGCCACACAATGGGTCGGTCATAATTTGGTATCAAACTTGTCATTCAAGAGGGTCAAATCTAAGACCTCCCACTTACAAGTTTGTAGGATTACCACTAGACTGTAATACTAATAACATTTAGAGTTAACATAAAAGAAATATTATTTTGATGGACTTCACACACAAGTTGTGAGCACTTCAAACAATAAAATTCCCACTAAAACCGTAGATTTCAAGGGAAAATGCCATATGTATGAGTGAGTGAGTGAGGTTCAGTGTTCACACAAATGAAACAAGGCAGGAAGGAGGCTAAACAGCCGTTGTGCCATGCTCCCTGGTTAGTGGTCACACATTTGAAAACGTCAGTATCTCCCGCGATGAAGCGACACCGTTCCAGAATCCAGATGGCATTCCATCGAACATTCGACCCTATAAAGGTCAACTCAAAGCAGCCCCCTAAACACATGACATTGACAAAGAGAATTCAAGAGCCTTGTAGGAGAAGAGTTTGATCTGACATTTCCAGCTAAATACCTCATTTTTCTTGTTCTTTCAGTGAGGAATGGAGAGGAAGCAAGAACGAGAGTGGGCCGAAGCACAAAAGATTGTGATAAGCAAAGACCTTGTGGCTGCAGCTAAACAGCAGCTGCAGTTTCTAGCAGTTGTTGATCGAAACCAGCATCTCTATGACGGTCCTGCTTTGTACAAGGCCATTTATCGGTATGCAGTGCAGGTTAACCAGTGATTTTTAACGGCTAGAACCTTCTTCTGGCAACATTATGTTCAAGAAATTTCAGGTACAAATAATCAGAATACTTAAATGTGGGTACTTAGTTTGTCAACTTTGGAAATTTCAGGTACAAATATTGTTGGCTTCCCTTACTTGCCAAGTATGCTGAATCTGAGGTTTCAGAAGGTCCTCTCGTTGTGCCTCTTGATTGCGAATGGATTTGGCATTGTCACAGGCTCAATCCGGTAGACAACTTCACGGATTAAAACTCACACATAGTTCTTCAAGTTCTTTCACGATCATCCCAACCTGCATTTCTTTGTTGGTTTTTCAGGTGCGTTATGTCACTGATTGTGCAAATCTCTACGGAAGAATCCTTGTGAACCACAACATTGTATCCTCCATTCAGGGAATCTGCAAAAAGAAAACAGAAGAAATTTGGATCAAACTATATCCTGAAGAGCCATATGAACTCGATATGAGTAGCTGCCTTTCACATGGCAGTGCCAAAAATAATTATGCAACTTCGGAAAGCACAAAGTATAATCTAGTCTCGGCTGTCAGAAGGCAGATTCCTTTCTTTTACCAGGTAACGGAACAGAGATGTCATCTGAAATTTGTTATCCTATCCAAATTTTTGCTCAATAACTGAAACATGTACAAACAGGTATCGAGATCTTACATGAATGACAACCTCTTTCTCGAGGGAGCTGTGGACAGGTACAAAGGGTTTTTGCATTTGATCAAGAGAAATAGGGAGAGGTCTATTACGCGCTTTTGTGTTCCGACTTATGACATTGACCTCATCTGGCACTCCCACCAATTGCATCCTGCTTCTTACTGTAAAGATCTTGTGGCAATAATGGGCAAGGTGTTAGAGCATGATGACACAGATTCTGACCGAACCAAGGGTCAAAAGTTAGATGTCGGGTTTTCTGAGACCGGCAAACAATGGGAAGAGACGTTCGGTTCAAGGTACTGGAGAGCAGGAGCAATGTACAGAGGCAGTGCTCCATCTCCTCTCCCCACCAATCTCAGCCAACTACAAATACAAACAGGGAGAAAGAAGGTTGGTCAATCTGATCGGAACAAGAATATTATTCAACTTCCAAAGACAACGTTTGTAGAGGTAGATTCCAATGTTTTCATCTCCCACATTTTTTCTACCACAAGTTGTTTCCTTGTCAAACTTTAAGGTTTTACCTTTTCTACTTCCTGATTCACATTTAGGTTATGCTGGAAATCGTGGCGGTCAAAGACTTACCAACCGGGCATAAAGGCGGCCTCTTTGTCACCTTCAGTAAGAAACAGCCAGACGTGTTCTTCAAGACTGGAAAAGGGATAAACATTTCTTCAGAATCAGAGCAGAAAGCGGTGTCTGTTGTTCAATGCGAACCTGTGGGAGAGCTTGTATTCGAGCTTATGTCGTATTCCCCTTCGATTCTGTCAATGTCAAAGACTCCTACACTGCTGGGAACTTCAACAATCACTTTAGATGACATCCTCAACCCTGTTTCTAAACTGCAAGTGGAGAAGTGGTTTCAGTTGACATCGAATTCTGCAGGTCCAGGTTCAAAGCCCATCAGCATACGCATTGCTCTCTCTTCAACTACTCCGATTCCATCACCATATGGTGGTGAAGACAAGGCAAATAGATGTGGTGGGGGCGGTGGTAACTGTGGTAGCCAGTGTGGTGGTGAAAATATGGCAAATAGTGGTGCTTGTGGTGGATGCGGTGGTGCATGTGGTGGTAAAAATATAGCAAATAGTGGTGCTTGTGGTGGATGCGATGGTGGATGCGGTAGTGGATGCGGTGGCGGTGGTGGAGGAAATTGTGGTGGTGGTTGTGGCGGCGGCTGCAGGAGTGCCCGGTTTGGGATATAAATCAGAAAATGACTAGATATGCTATACCTATATCCAAAATAAATCAGAGGCAAACTTCATCCTACAAGTCTACTTTCAGCTGTAATGTATCAGAAAATAATTCAATAAAATTTTCTTCTCAAAGAAGTTTATTCTCTCTATTTGGTTTCTTGTACTCCAAGCTTATACCTTAAGTAGTTACAGGCATGCACACGAAGTCTTAGATTGAATTTCTTCCGTCCAATATCGCTCGTTTAAAATAATAATAATAATATTTTAGCACGAAGCCTTTTTGCATAGTAAAACATAACATGGTTGCATCAAAACTCTGTCTCGTCAAATTTTCGCAATTTTTTTTTTCACTTCGGATGGATTGTCAATCAATTTTGTCTCATGGAAGTACCAAGTGACGGCCATTTTTGAAGCACATAACATCATTACAACAAAGGAACACGGAAACAACCTTCTAGATCTTTGTTTGGAGTAGCAATTTTCACACTACACTCACCCCTTTGTATATATTCTTTGATACAAAACAAAATAATTTATATCGTACATTTTAGCCATTAAATTCAGCAAATCAAATGAAAATCAAAGGCATCCAATTCTTAATCTTATTCTGATTTGATATATTTATTTTCCATTTCGGTTACCACCATTATTGTGATATATTTCTCATATTCTTTCACGTCTGTTGACCAACTTTTGGATGCAGATGCTCACTCAGGAAGAGGAGAACAACTTTACATGGTACACCACCACATGATCACCAGTGTAAATGAAATAAGTATATATGAATAAAAGTCATACATATTTTTATCTTATTAGAATAAGACATCACCATAACAATGTACCCGTGCCCTAAAATTAGAGGATCTAGTCTCTCCTCTAGAGTAATGATAATGAGGGAAGAGATCCTCTCCGGATCTCTCCCACCAAAGCTCACCAATCAATTAATTCGAATTCTTGAAATTTGATCAAACAGTTACAAACAAAGAGCCCTTTTAAAAATTATAATAATTTTAACCGTTTGATCAAATTTTAAAGATCTAAATTAATTGATTGGTAGGTTTTGATGGAAGAGATCTGGAGGGATCTCTTCCCAACATAATAAAGTCCAATTGGATGACAGTGGCAGACAAAATCAAAAGTGCAAAAACCAGGGTGGAAAAGGGGTATTCTACCTATTATTTAAACTCTCCATAACGTACAAGTTGCAGCTCCTTATTCATTGCAATTTTGCAATAGGCGCAGATTGTATGCCCTCCTGTTACCATGCATTTCTCATCCCTTTCTATGCATTTCTCATCCCTTTTTATTTATACAGTCACGATTAAGATACGTTAATATTTTATATTAATTTTTTAATAAAGATAATAAGACAAAAAGAAATAAGAATATAAAATATTGATATGACTTAACTATGACCGCACAAATAGAAGAATATGAAAAGGGCACGATATCAAAAGGGCAGAATCTGCCTCCTTTTGCAATAGAATAGTACTGCAACATTCTTCCTATTACCACATCAAATCGCTCAAAGGCTAAATTTAAAATAGTTATATATCCATCCATGCAGATCCCACCACAGTGGCAACAACTTGTCTAGTCACGTGACGAGCACTATACTCACACAAAATAACATATATCCCACCAGTGCTCGCAAGAATATCGCCGCCACAGCTGCTCACAACGCTTATCATAATCGAGTTAAAAACATTAAACTTAACATCAATGATATTATCTTTAATCCTTGTTACTTGAAATCATTCTTGGTGACCAAATGAGCAACTTGTTTTACACGAAAAAGCTAAGGCACACCATCTTTTACTCTACACTACTTCCAATGCAATGACCAACATTAAAAAAACACAAACACAAACCAATAATTTACACTAAGACAGCATATAAAATACGACGCAGATACCACCAAAACAGCAGCGCGCTTATCCACCTTGTCACGACACACTTATGTTATGGATTTGTAACTCATGTATAAGAATATATTAAATAATTCATTCTGTTATGGATTTATAACTCATCACGTCCAGTCTTATTCATCTCACATTTTGACATAACAAACAAGGGACCAAACTCAAGTTCATTTTAATTGCTCACAACCTATCTCAACCAACCCACCAAACACGTTGCGTCTAGACGGGGTCTAGACAGAATTGCAAAATAGAACGACATATAAATTATAAAGTATTAGAACATATTGCAAGCATTGGGAACAAGCATATACTAAGTGTTCATCTAAGTCCTACAAGTTTCTTACAATTTATTGAAAAAATAAAATGCAAAATGAAAATTATCTATTTTCTGCATAAGTGAGGCTCACAATCTAGGCGAGTCTAGTCGGGCGCCATTTCTTATTTTTTAGACGCCTAAAAGTTAATCGTGATTGCGGCCAGCCGCCTACCGGCGGCACTAGGCGAAGGCTTTGAACACTAGACATTGCTGCATTTGATAACAATTTATAATAGAACAGATCCAACCACACCTGCAACACCCTTATCTAACTTGAAATGGTCTACAAATATATTCATCATTCAACTTTAACACCTAAAATATTTCGACCATCTTTATACCTGTTCTTGTCACATGTGTTTGTAGTCTCTTACTACCAAACCAAAGAACAATATAAAGAAAGAGAGCAAACACAGAATTTAAACCAAAACTGTGGATTAATTACGAATACATGCCAAAATTCACCACGTTTTGAATAAGACAGTCATATCGATACACTAAGCAACTTTTCAGGTAACCAAAGCAGCTACATGTTACGCGAAAGGCTCGAAGAAATTCAAGACCAACTAAAATCCAAAGAGACGCAATAATTTGCACCAAAACAATTGCTTATATACACAAGAAACAATGTGAATTGTCATAGCAGAACAACCCAAAAGGTTCCAATTTCAAAACCAGAGAGATGTATCCACCACAAAGCCATACAATTAGATTCTTATTTCTTCTTATTTAAACTATAGAACCATTAGAAGACAAAACAACAAACACATTATATATGAATTTATTATTTATTTTTGTCAATTAGCAGACGCTTGGGGTGCCATGGAAACAACAACTTTACCGTCTTGAATTTGATTCAATACACCAGCAGCAGCTTGTCTTGCATCTACAGCCACCGGAGCCACCGTCTGGTATGAAGAAACGACACCTCCAGCTGCAGTGTAGTATACCTGCCTCCCGACGGCGTCATACCCAACCGGTGCAAACCCTTCACTATAAGCTGCAATATTTACCTGTTGTGCCTGCTGAGCCTGTAGTGCCTGCTGAGTTTGCTGAGCCTGTAGTGCCTGCTGAACCTGTTGCGCCTGCTGAACCTGTTGCGCCTGCTGAGCTTGCTGAGCCTGTAGTGCCTGCTGAGCCTGTTGCGCCTGCTGAGCTTGGTGTGCCTGCTGAGCTTGCTGACCTTGTTGTGCTTGCTGAATTTGTTGTGCTTGCTGTGCTGCCACTGCATTATTGTACACCTGAGCGTCCCGGTACACCTCCGGTGCCATCCTCTGCGGTACTCCATAGTATGCCTGACCAACTGGTCCAGTTGCCGGTCTAGGAGCGGGAGCCTGGTACACACCGGTCGGAGTCGAAATGAGATAAACGGGCTGCTCCGGTCCAGATGGGGCAGCCGTCACCGGATAACCCCCAGTGTTCATGTGCCTTTCTGGCATATACCCAGTTGAAAATTGCATAGGCGGTGGCATTGCCACCGGAGACGATCCTTGCGCCGGTTGAATGTTGTCCGGAAGTTTTTGCGTGTAATAATCGCCGGTGTAACCCCTAGGGTTTCCCATTTCGTCGCTTTTCCGGTGATATATGGTGGTCGGCTCGTGACTGGCAGCGATTTGCAACCTCTGCAACTCATGGATCTGCCTCTGAATCTCCGCCGGAGATATCACCGGTTCTCCGGTGTGGCGATCCTCAGATCCAACCAGAGTGCTTTTCACAAGCGAATCGGGAACCGTAGGCGGAGTGACAGAGTCGGGAAATTTCGGAACCGGCACAGCCTTGTATCCCTTATCGAATCCGAACAAGAAATCGGGGTTCGTCGGCGAGGACGTGACGGGAGCCGTCGGAGAGGAGCCATCGGGAGACCCGATCTGAACGGAATTCAAAGCGTCGACGAACCACTGGCGCTCGGACTTGGTCTCGCTGGAGCCGAAGCTAGCGGAAGGGTTGGTGCCAAGAGGGAAGAGGAAGAGTCGAAGCCTGGCGGGCTTAGCGGAAGCGCGGTAGAGCCGGTCGTACTCGATCATCATGTGGTCGAGGTCCTCGTCGTTGGTGACGGAGATGAGAGCGTCGAGATCTTCGCCGGGGAGCTGGTACTTGAAGCAAACGTCGTCGTTAGAGGTGTCGCAGAGGGAGGAGAGCTTGGAGATGAAAGCGGAGAGCTTGATGTTGCGGTCGACGGTGAGGATTTTGGTGTCGCCGCCGACGTAGGCGAGCTGGTGGTCGTGGGGGCGGGGCTGGATTTTGCCACCGTAGCTGCACATGAACTTGACTTTGTAGGAGGAGGCGGAGGAAGGGGGTTGGTCGTCCCATGAGGGGGTGTCGCAGTCGATTTCGCGGGAGCGAGGGGAGGAGTCGCGGGAGTCCGGGTAGGGGCAGTTCTCCATCGGAAATTGAGAAATGCGGGAGGACCCGGAGGAGTGAGGAAATCAAATTAGGGTTGGGGATTTGGGAGTCATTGGAAATGAATTTGGGATTTCGGTGGCGGATTTTCGGATTCGGTGGGAAATGATGACAAAATATGGAAAGAATTTTCTTTTGGGGCGTGATTTAGTTTACTGGAAATGTGTAAAAAAAATGGAAAGAATTCACGCTACAATTCTTGATTACGACGGTACATTTTTTTAATATGGAAAAAAGATGGTGTTATTCACAAAATTTTTTTTTTTTTTTTTTTTATGTACCCTTGTTAATTTTTTTTTTTTTTAATATCCCTTTGCACTCTGCAAATTATGAAAAGATTCTTTCAATTATTCTCTTGCATGATAGAGAGAAGAAAATTTATAAACGCACAATTTGTTTGGCTTCTCACACAACCATGTTTAGTCACATATGTTGCGTATGTTTAATTTATTAAATCCGTTGATAAAAAACAAAAAATAAAAAGTGTGAGAGAAATTAAAAAGAATGAAAATCACTTCGAATAAAAGACTCTCATCTCTTCAAACCCTTAAACGCTAAGGCGTCTTTTGGGGATCTCTGGACGTGGTATGTCAACAACTTTTTTGAGTGTTACATGTCGGGTACAAGGTTGAATGTTTTGCACGACCATTCATAGTTTTCTCATCCAAAACTCAAAACAATTCTCAAAAATTTTAACCTCAAACGTTACATTATCATTTTATTTAGTAAATGTAACGACCCGTCCCCAAATATTACGGTTTTTATAATTTTCAAGCGTGAGTTTACGAAAATGCCTTTCGAGGCGGAAAATGTTGACTTTTGTTGACCACTTATAAGATTTGTTTCCTTGGCATATCCTTGCACTACTCGTTGCTACGAACGCGTGGGCGCAAGCAAAATTGAATTTGGAGCTAAAACTAAGTACTTATGGAATGTGGAACGTTAAGGGTATTTTGGTAATTTTACATTCCACGAGATATTTTCATGTTTCTTCTTTTCTTACTTGTTTGCTATGCTAGTGGGCCCACCTCTATCCTCTTTGTCTCCCAGCCCTCTCTCTCTTCTTCCCTCCCTTTTTCCATATTTTTCTTCTTTTTCCCGTGACATCTCTCACATTTCTCACTCACAACTCTCATTATCTCCCTCTCATCTCTCTCTGCATTATCTCTTTCACCCTGGGCACACACACGCGCACCACCAACGACCACCAGGATTACCTCTGTAACGACCAGTCCCCAAAAATTACCGTTTTTATAATTTTAAAATGTGAAATTACGAAAATGTCTTTCGAGGCAAATGCGTTGACTTTTGTTGATCGACATGTCGTGTCACGTAAGATTTATTCCCTTTGAGTGTCCTTGTAGTACTCAACATTACGGACACGTGGGTGCAAGTGAATCGTATTTGAAGTTATAACGAAAGAGTTATAAACGATTGAAGTTGAGGGCAAAATGGTCATTTAACATAAATCTGGAATGCTCCAAATTTGTTGGAGCATCAATCTGGTGCCACATGTGTGGCCATGATGGAAGGATGAAAGGAGAAATGATGGAAATGAGAGAGATGGACGGAGGAGAGAGTTTGCCCAATTAGGAAAGAGGAAATGAGGGGAAAGAAGGAAAAAGAGAATGAGAGGAACCGGTTGGGTTCTCCTTAACCCTCATGACCCGATCCGGTTCCCTTCAAATTTTTTTGGCAGTTTCTTTTCGGTTTTTTTTGCAAATTGCAACCATTCACCACCATAAATCAACACAGAGACCTCCCATCTTCATTTCTCTATCAAACCAGAGCTGTTTTGATCATTGTTTCACGACTAACACCCACGTCGGTCCCCGGATTCCACGACAGCGATTCCACCGATCTTGCAAACTCCAACGACAGTTACCACCCTCATTCAACTCCTTTTGAGGTCAGGAACAAAGCCCAAACAAGTTTGGGGGTGATGGAACTGCGGATTTGATGAATCGGGGTTAACCCATTTTTGGGGTTTCTAACGGATCGAGGGTGATTTGAGGTGTTTCCCAGCTGAATTGGACTTCGGCCCATATATGAAAGTTGTTCTTCTCATTAAGATCTACATTCCTGTAAAATTTAGGAATTTTTTTAGTTGATTTTTCCTGCGAGTCGGGCCTGCCAGCCACCGCCTCTTGGCAGCTTATGCGGTGGATCATGGGGGGAAACCCCAGATCCCTCCTTAGGTTTTTTGACATGCCAAATCCGAATTCACCGTTTGTTTTCCCAAATTCTATCATTTAGGTATAGTTTTACTAAATGGTCTCAAATTGTGGTCAGGTGCATTGGTAGGAAGTGACTCCATCCTTGCTAGCTCGAGCGGTTCCCAGGCAACAAAATATCTGTGAGTGGACCTTTTCTAAACTTGCACGTTTTCATAAAATCTTATATTTGCATGCATTGCATATTTCATGAATGGAGCATGATTTATAATATGCTTTTGCGGATTTCTATATTTATGATTTGCAAAGAAATTATTATTCATTTAAATTGCTTTTACGAGATAATTACGATTTATCGAATTTATGTTTTACAAAAGGTTATAAATCATTGGATTTTCGTAGATGAAATTCTATGGATTTGTGGATACGATTTATGAAAATGAGTTATGATGGAGTTATGAGATGAGACTTTGAGCTTTTGAGCTCCGAATTTGAGATGAGATTTTGAGATATGCTTTCGGTACTTATCTAGCAGGTTATCATACAATACATCCAAACAACAAGGGTATGTAGACGTTTATGGCCATAAGACACAGTTGAGGATATCTATGTATATATTTCTTCTCCGGTGTAACACAGAGTTGTACAGCTTCACCTTCGGGTGATGGGGCCTACCATGTTTCTTCACTAGCGTAACCCAGTGTCATACAACTTCACCTTTGGGTGATGGACAAGTACTACCTTTAGGCGAATGAGGAGTGAGATATTTATGCCATACCCCCAACTTCATTGGCGAAACTAGCGTCTAACGCCTTCACTAGCCACAGTTAGTGTCGGTGTGTGATGTTATATATTTCTTCTCTGGCATAACCCAAAGTTGTACAACTTCACCTTTGGGTGATAGGGCTTACCATGTTTCTTCACTGGCGTAACCCAATGTCATACAACTTCACATTCGGGTGATGGACAGGTACTACCTTCGGGCAACTATGATACCCCTAGAGAGTACAACATTGATGTGATTTACGAAGGTTTTACGGATTTGCCTTCAAATGGCTATATTATCATTTCTACGCACGGTTTTATACGTACTGATTTTATGAACGTTTTCATGGCATGTAGAGTTTTTGGAAACTACTATGTAGTATTATATATATATATATATATATATGCGTTTTCAAAACAGAGGGTTAGTATATTCATAAAGAAAATGGTTTTCTTATTATTAGCATTATTAAAAATTTCAGTCCACTCACCTTTTCTATTTTTGCGCCTCCTCAAGAGTTAGAATCGAGGGACACAATCCCGACTTCAAGGCACTTCCACATAGGTATATTTGAGTCTTCTCAGTGTATGACTTTTCCCTTCGTTCATACCTTTTTATTATAATTCTTTGAAATTATTCTTATTTAGTTGTATGCTCTGAACATGTTCCTGCATTAGCATTTTCGTTCTAATTACATATTTTATTCATAGGCATTTTAAAAATAGTTTCATCACCCTTGGGTGTCGACCAACACGTGCCCATCCTAGTATTAAAGGAATATCGGGATCGGGACGTGTCAGCCTCCTCATGACTTCTAGGAGCCCGCAAACCATAATTCATAGACAAAAACCCTTATAATACTCTTCCCCGTGTTGCACTGTAGTAACCACCATGCTTGTGTCCTCCGACGAGTTCCGCCATCTACGGTGGAGGTAAACCCCCTTGAACCTTTTAGATCATGTTTTAGTGTTAGATTAAGCTAGTGTTAAATGTGACACGCCCCGACCCCGAGGTCCTAGGGACATCGAGATGGTCACGTGCTAGCCGACACCCAAAGGGTGATGAAAGCCATTTAATTTAAACGAAAGCTGAGAAAATAAGCTAAAAAATGCAATAGGGGCTAATTACACAAATAAAAGTTCAACTTCTAAGTATTGAAATTAGGTAAATACACAACGCGTCCACAACATAAGTCTATCACAAATTACAAGCAGAAACTAAGATAGAGAAGGGTTATTACAATAGCTGGCGAAACAGAGCGAATATAGCACAATATCACTAGTAGGGGAATGCCTCGTAGCTCAGATCGAATTCCTCGTTCATAGGTCCTGAAGGGGGCGCAAAACAAGCATGAGTGGACCAAGTTGATATATATACATAATAAAACAGTTATCAACATACTAACCCCCAGGTTTTATGAAAACACAAATATAATGATAAACATAGGTTTTTTCTGAAATCTAGCATGCCATGTAATGTCTCAAATCGTAATTCATATAAATAATAAACACTAGTGAATGTCTGATAACTCTTCAGGCCCCATGCCGGCTCCCCGTCTCTGAGCAGACAATCAAAGGAAAATACACTTCAGGCCCCATCCCGGCTCCCCGTCCCTGTGCTAAATAGCCAGAGGAAACACACTCTAGGCCCTATGCCAACACCAAATCGTTGCCCGGGACGGACCAGATCTATCCCTACGTCCCATAGCCGAAAAGACCACTAGGTAAGTACAAAACCAGTGAACATACATATATTGAAAATCAACTTCATAGTATAAAGTCATCCATCATCTATACTATAAAGAGGTGTTCTAAACATGTTCTAAATATAATATCGTCATCCATCGGATATTCTATAAGAACATGGGTTATAGGAAAAATAGTAATAATTCAAACTAGCCTCAGTAAGCATGTTATCTCAAAGCGTTTCATAAAACATAATCATCAAATCATGCTTTTCATGTATGCATTTACACTATCAAAACATGCATTTTTATAAGGGGTCCACTCACCGTACACCGTTGGTGCAAACCGTACCCAACAGGAATAACGGAATCACTGCTATGAATCGCACCTAATCACACAAATGGTACCTTCAGTCAAACTCTACTCAAACGATTTAATTTGGGAAAACGGACATCGGAAACGGGTTTAGAACGTCAAAATTAGCCTAGGAGGGGTCCCGCATGAAAACCTAAAAAGTCAACTCCGAGGTCAAAGTCAACGTTGACCGTTGACTGGTCAAAGTCAAAAGTCAATGCTGACTGTTGACCCGGTCAACGGGTTATGGGTTAACCCGTCAGAGTCAACCCGGTTTAGGGTTTGGATATTGGATCCGGGTTTAGGCCCTAGGGTTTGGGTTAGGAAAATGGGTTTAGGTTTTAGGTGGGCTGGGTTAGGGTTTAAACCACACGGCCCAAAGGCCCAAATATAAAGGGTTTTGGGTTTGCTAACACGGCCTTAAGGCCTTTGGGTCTTAAAGAAATAAAATAAAAATAAAAAAGAAAAGGGTTAGGGTTTTTGGGCTGAAATCAAAACAAGCCTAAGGCCCGTAGGGGAGAAACGGTCTAAAGGGCCTGGTGCGAACCAGAGGAGAACGCCGGAGCTTCCACAGTTTCGGCCAACTGCAAACGTGCACTCTAGACCCCGATCTAGGTAACAAAATGAAGCACTAGACGAGAAGAGTATTTTTATACCTTTGGTTCGCCGTAAAACGCTTGTGGTGGTCGGAAAACTCCTCGACAACCACAAAACTCGCCGAAGATGGGTGTGCCTTCACCCGTGCCGATCTCACTCTAAAACCTTGGAAATAACGAGCTCAAACTCAGTAAAACACATCCAGTCAACAATTAACACGAATAAAAGGAAGAATCAAAGCTTACCAAACCGGAAAAACAAATGAAACTCGCCGGAGAGTGCTCGGTTCCTACGTCCTCACGGCGACGAAAGCAAGGGAGAGAGAGATGAGATTTGATGGCGATGATAATGACGATCTCCCTGTGCAGGTGTAGCTATGGGTGCGTGTGCATGGTCACGATGTAGGAGAGGGAGAGAGATGAGAGGCATTCGAGAGAGAGAAGGAAGAATGCTGAGAGAGAAAAAAAAAAAAAAAAAAAAAAAAGAAGGGTCACGGCAGGTATGGGACAGAAGAGAAAAAAAAAAAGAGATGTGTTGGGGTACTGCCACGTGGCAGCTTAGGGATAGGGACAAATCTAATCTCCAGATCTTGATTGGGTGAAAAATTAAGGACTAAAGTGATAATTCTATAAATTTTTAGGGAGAATTACAGAATTACACTTATAAGCAGGGGCAGGTGTAACAAAATGAGTAATCATACACACAACATGAGTATGTATACGTCTATGGTCATAGGACACAGTTAAGGATATTTATGACATACTCCTAGCTTCACTGGTTAAACCAGTGTCAGATAGCTTCACTAGCTATGGCTAGTGTCAGTGTGTTATGTATATGTTTCTTCTCTAGCGTAACCCAGAGTCGTACAGCTTTCACCTTCAGGTGATGGGACTTACCATATTTCTTCAGTGGCGTAACCAAGTGTCGTATATCTTCATCTTCGGGGTGATGGTTATGCCTTTGGGCGACTATGATACCCCTCGTTAAGTACATCATTGATGTGATTTACGAATGTTTTACGAATTTACCTTCGGGCGACTATATTACCATTACTAAGCACTGGTTTATACTTACATGTTTTATGAATGTTTTCATGGCATACTAGAGTTTTTAGAAAATCTACTATATAGTACTATATGAGTTTTCAAAACAGGGGGTTAGTATGTTCAGAAAGAAAATGGTTTTCTTATTATTAGTATTATTATTATTATAAACTTTGGTTTACTCACCCTTTATTTTGCGCCCCCTTCAGGATTTAGAATCGAGGCGTACGATCCCAACATCAAGGCACTTTCGCATAGGTATCTTCAAGTCTTCTCAGTGTATGACCCATTCCTTTGTTTGTACCTTTTTATAGTAATTCTTGATTAGTTGTATGCTCTAAATACGTTTCCGTGTTTGCGTATTTCTTTATATTTACATATTTTATTACTTTTTTTTACCGATACCACTTGGATGCATGTTAGAATGGCTTTGTCACCCTTGGGTGTCAGTTAGTACGTGTCTATCCTGGTATTTCGAGGTTAGGGCGTGTCAGTAAATGTTAGTCACAAATTCATATTATAACCTAAGAGTAAGAATTTATCTATATTATTATTAAGAAAACCCTCATTGTCAACTTTTTGCTCATTTTTTTCTTATTTTGCCCTTACTTTTGATACACAATACTTACATAATGAGGGAAAAATATAATTTTGTATCTTTTGAGAAAATGACAATCATATCCCTATTTTTCCTATTTTATCCTCACTTTTGATACACAATATTTACATAAAGAGGACAAATAGTAATTATGTAATATCAAGATAAAATATGCACTTATTAAAAGAAATTGCCTCATCATTATTTTTTCATACTCTTTTTAAAATTTTAAAAACTAATCTCACTCTTTAATAAAAAAATGAAAAACAAAATGAAATTGTTTACACAAACAGAATATATGCACATCGGCTAGTATCAATAATTTAAACACAAGTACGAATGAATTCCTTGAACCCAAACCCGAATTAATTCCGACTGGTTGACCTCCCAACCCGCCAAAATTGCATACCCGTATCACTACTTGATTTTGATTTAATAGGCTGACCCGTGATCATGCATGACTCGCAAGCCCGGCCCGGAAATTAACAAACCGGAGTTATGGTCAGTCAACTGACTGCGAAGAAGCTCGCTGATCCAACCAGAAAAATCACAGCTTCCGTACAACAATGGTGAAAGCCGTCGTCGGAGAGGAAACCCAGCTCAAATTAGCCGAGGATCGCCTCCAGCAATCCTCCACCGCCGTGCAGGTCCTCTCTCTCTCTAAAGATTGATGCTTCTGAGTTTTACGGTTTTTGATTTGTTTCTTATGAAAATTCAGGTGGGGCTCCTCGTAGGCAAGCTCAGCTCGTCTCTAGACCGAGGTTTCGCCTTCGATTTGGTCCCAACGCCACCGAACGACGCCGGAGAGCCTGCTTGCTCCGTCGTGGAGCCCGCCAGGGACGACAAGAGAAAGGGGTTTAAACCCAAATCTCAGCCCTCCGATTCCTCCTCTCTCTCCATTGACAAGGACTGGGTCGCCGAACATGCCCGTCAGGTCAGTTACATATACAAAAAATGTTCCTCTATATATATGTATGCTTGTATATTTGCATTCCTATTTGTATATATGCATACAATTAAAGTCTAATATGTGATCTGGTTTCTGGGTTTTTCTCATTGTGCTTGAGTAGTTGTAATAGGAATTTGTTTGATGTTTCAGGTGTCCCGAATGTTAGTGGGTGGCATGAAGGTGGTTGGCATATACATTTGGGCTAGCGATAGCGCTTTTAAGAATTCGAACATCGTGCTTTGCCAGGTATTCTTTTGGCCCGGATTGGATTTGATATGTGGATGTTTCTTTGTAGAGCTTAGTTCTGATTGCTAAAATGTTTTTATCAAACATTACTCAGTGGCACTGTTGCTCTATGAGCTTGGTTTTGTCGAGAAGGATGGGTGGCTTTAACTGTGCTTAATGCCCTGCTTAGTCACAGAGAAAATGTGTAGGAAGGATTATACGGGATTGATTGTTGAATGTTTCCATTTTCAGCCTTTGACTGTTGATTTTTTATCCGGTCTGAAAGGCCTATCAAGTAAAGTTTGAAATTCATGAAATTAGGCCTAATACAACCATTCATTTTAGTGGATGCACCCTTTTCATTTCCGAGAACTAATACAATATAAGGGTTGGCAACAAACTCTCGTGGTTATCTCAATAATGTTTTATAGTTACCAACTTACCATAAATCTAATGGAAAACAAGGAGGTTATTTCACTTTAAACTCTCTTGGCTGATTTACTTCCAAATAATGGGTCAGCTATGACCAATATGGGGGACTGCCTATATTCACTTTAGAATTTGAGTTATCGTATGCGTATTTTGTGAAAAAATGATTTTTTATTTATTAATGGAAAAGACCCCTGCAGACTGTAATGGGAGTTGCCAAAGCAGCACCCCTCTCAGAGAGTGATTGGGATGAGAGACTGCTCATTCACATTTGTTATAGTCCAAGGAGGTGTGTTCCCAACCTGAACTGTCCCACTTTATTCTCTCTTAATTATTGTCAAATGTTATTTCACGCTGATTGAAGAGGTTATTTCTGTAGGTGGACATGTCGAAATTGTGCAGTAGCTTCAAATATTACGTCAAGCAGCCTAAGACCTTGCGACTTCAAAATGGGAAGGGTCCTAAATTCCCTTCAAAGATTTAGGTGCATGTACAACTTTGATATCAGGTACTGTCTGCTTTTCTTATTAATAAGCCTTATTTAACCGAAGATAGAGGATTCTTTTATTTATGGCTTCTGAAACTGCAGGAATTTGTTTTTCCTCTCAGTGGTCCAGGCTGTTGTAAGTCCTGCCTACCAGAGTGCTCTTGTGCTATATTAATATATATTCTTAGAACTTATAAATATACTTTTCCTGTTATTTTTACACACACCAAAGCCAACACTGAAGTTGAACCTTAAATCTAAACCCTTTGCTTATATTGAGCTTCTACCTCCCCAACGTGATAGATATTGAGCTCTCATAGTACCGAGGGTCATATCCAATTTACTAATAGTATTTTTGTTATTGATGCTTCATTACAATACTGGTGCTATAATGGTGTTTAGGTTTTCTCATGGTAGTTATTCTTTCCCAGATTGCCCATATTTCACAAGAATTCATCAAATCTCCAAACTGTTACTGAAGCTCTACGTCATGGTATTTCAGTTCATGCGAAAGATTTAAAAAGTGCAAAAGCCATGATTGATGGAAATTTGGTAAGTTGCTCATTGACTTGTTCGGTTGTTCCTTTGAAAATTACTTTACAGCTTTTTGTTAATTTGCTGGATACTTGTGTGTATGTTAGTGCTCTGGGCGGTGTCTATTTTAATGCTCTGGATGACCTTGAATTGGTTCCATCGAATTCTTATGTTGATATCTGTTGTGATGTAATAGTTTACCAATCAACAGAAAAAATAAACAAATAAAACCTCGAGTTAAGCTTGCTTGCGTGCAATTTTCTCTGAGTTTCTGCTTTTTCACTTGTGCCTGCATTACTGAACAATTCCAATACCCACATCACATGTGTAATCAATCATCTTGCAGCATAAAGCAGAGTGTTTGATTGTGCTTTCCCCTTTTATTTGCCAGAATCAATAAGCATGGTTTCTAGCTTGCTACTTTTAACCTCAAGTTCTCATCTAGATTTTTCTATCTTGCATAAACTTTAGGTTGTTAACAATGATCTATGCACATCAGATGGTCTGCATGAAGTCGAGTTGCTTCTACCTTTTATGAAAGATACTGAAGGTGTGTTTATGCATTATTTAATTTTTCTCTTCATTTTTTTTCTTGAATTTCGTTTTCCATTTTGAGATTCTATCCTAATATTCATCTACATTGTGTAAAGCCTGCAGCCAAAAAGATACTGCTGGTATTCTTGATTTAAGCGGTTCGGTGTGTTCCTTTGCATACTTAAATCCTAAAGAACCAATTTCACAAGCTGTTGCTGATATAAAGGTATACAAGAGACAATCACTTTTAATTATCCGTTCATGATGTTAGACTGAATATTAATTATTGGTTTTAGTTTCTAAAAGCCATTTGGAATTCACATTTTATCATTAATTGACTGTACTACCTTTTTAGAGAATTCAGATAAGAATTGATTATAGGGATTCTGTATCGACAATGTAGTTTTTGCTAGTTTAATTTGCATAGTGCTCATATCCTGTAAAATCAAGGATTGTTTTTATGTTTGTACTTGTAGGATGACATTATCACGAGTCTGCAGAGTAGACTAGATATTATCTGTGATGAGGCAGATGGCGAGGCAGTCACAACTGAAACTAGCGGCCAGCAAGCAAAAGATGGTGCTGATACTCAGGAAGCAAGAGATGGGATATCCAGTGAAACACCTGCTTCTCATATTGTTCTTCAATCATTCAGGTCTGTTAGGGATGTTATGTTTTAATAAAATGAGATTTTCACATTGCTGACCGAGGTCGCCACTGACCATATTTGTTATGTATTTTAAAACAGAAAAACATGTAGTCTTTCACTTCCCCGAAGAGTCTTTGTTCCTTGGTTAGCGGGTACATTTGTGTGTGACTACCTACAACCATCTGAGACTTTTGAGGTTTGTACTTATAGACTAAAGACATAAAATTGGAATTTTTTTTGAAGTTTGTACTTATAAACTAAAGACATAAAATTGGAAAAAGATGATGCACCCTTTCCGTCTTTGGCTCTTAAGAGCTCTATTTGGACTAAATGTTGAGCAAATGAGCTTTTTAGTTATTCTCTTTATAGCTCCATGTCTTGGTAGCTCTGACATTTTGCTTTCCATGCTCGCTTAGGTTCTGAAAGATCGATGTGTCGAATTGCTGTCTATGGAAGCTACAATAGATAACGCAACAATCTTGGAGCCAGAAATATATGCCCCATCTGCAGTGACCAAATCTTTTTGGGATATGGCGGTGCCACTTCCCTTGGCATCTAACTCCCATTCAGAGAAGAGCGGACTTGACAAATTGAGGGGAGAAGGTGGCCAAAAATCTTCACAGTCGTCTCATGTCAACATCATGGCTGCTGTTATATTCCTTCTTCTCTCTATAACTGTAGGGTACATTCTCATATTCGTCAAGAGATCATAGTTAAAGCAAGCCTCACTTGTTCACACTGGTTAACTTTTTTTTTGTCCTATAAAATCAATTGACCTCGTCCTTTGAATTTCCTTTTACTTTTAGGGTAAAAATATGCAGCTGAATTATTGAACAATTTATATGATAAATCCATGGAATTCCTTTTGTTTTAATGTATCTTTCCACACGTATAAAATCGAGCGAATGATATGCAGATCAAAGTTCGAGATACCCAGAATTCCATTTGATAACCATTTTGTTTTTAGCTTTTCGTTTCACTTTGTCTGCCTCAGGCAGACAGAGAAAATAAAACCCACTTGAGATTGTTTTCTGCTTTTAGTTTACTTTGTGTACCAATCCGTGCATTTATCTTCTGCATCTTTCTCACCACCATTGCTTCGCAGACCTGAGCAATTCATCCCTTCTTTCTCCCATGTACTTATCATGCTTTTAGCGAAAACTTGAAAACTGAAAACGAAATGGACTATTCGAAGTGGTATCAATAAAAGAACATCTTTATACTGCTTCATATACTAAATTACAAATACAACAGGAAAGGAAAACCTCAAATCTCCAACAGCCCCTGAAAAATTAAGGCATCCGAACAATCGTATTAACTGTGTAATTCTTTCCATAACCATGGCCTCTAATTACTTGCAAGTAAGCATCCTTCTCCAGATGCTTCTCGCAGTTCTGCAACGTCAGCAGGAGGGTCAAGCTCGTGAGGAATTTTTCCCGGATAGACTCCATCAAACTGCCAAGACAAGACCAAAACTTACAGTTCTGCAGAGGTTTTCCAACGACAAGCTCACCTCCTATCAACAACTAGCACTGAACGAAGCTCACAGTAAGCAAAGCTGCATAGAAACAACAAAAAAGACAACAAGAAAGGTAATCTCCTTCGTCTGGACTTTAAATATGAAAATTACATATGGAAAATAACATAAAAAACAAGTAACTTGTAAAACAATCAACAATTTTCAGTTAGAAGAAGAATATATTCAGTTAGACAAGCAATCAAAACCAATCACACTAAATCACTTGTCAGTAGAAGATCATTTGCAGGAAAAAGAGGCCGATACTCAGTAGTGTTTCTTCTCTGCTCACATGGATGATCACCCTGCAGCTGCAGTGCCAGAGGACACACACATTTAAGTGCAAAGTTCAATTAAAATGCAGTGGTTATGTGAACTGTGTGCGGAGGAATTTTGAAATAAACCTCTTCACAGTAGTGTGCATATAGGTATCACAATTTACCAGTTGGTGAAGTCTCACTGGCATGGAACAGCTTCAAAGTAAAATTGAACTTCACCAGGTTGAAATGTTAAACATTTGCAAAGGAAAAATAACTACTGAAATAAGGATTCTCAATTTCTCTCGCCTCACCTTCGGCACAAAATTTTGCACAGCTGTTATTAGTTTTAACATAAAATGAAGTACCAGATGGTCCCGGCAAAGCTCAACACCTATAAATGGTGGGTGTTTAGACTTAAAATTTTTGGAGGGTCACAGTTCCCTACAATGCTACCACTAATCAAAACTAATTGTTTTCTCTTTTCTCAACTTCCACCAAATGTAACATCATGACTCTTATTCGTTTCAAAGAACATTGACTCACCCAATCAAGTATTCAATCAATTAATCAAGTACATAACTGAAACAACTAAGATTTAACACCTTTCCACATTGCCAAAAGAGCTGAAATCTACCACTTAAGTCAGTAACACGAAAGTTAACGAAATAGTTTGATCTTCTAGATTTATTGTAAAACTTAGAATTACATTATCACTCCAATCAATTCCAGAGAGTCGTCAGCTATGAAAATTGAAATGGGAAAACATGTAAACTAAGTGTTCAGATGCTAATCAAGATTCAATCAAGTGATTTCAGTTACAAGGGGCAACCACATACCTACTTAGTAGAATAAAGATAAAAGCCTAAGAAGAGTATTACAGAAACAGGACCCTGTTAATAACATGACGTACTAAATGTTCCCGGCAAAGCTCAACCACTGTACATCGTGGGCTGATTGCACTTGAAGCTGAATGATGGTTACTGCTCCCATCATTGCAACCTGTATACGCTTTCCGTCTGCATTATCCTACAACATTGCCATTGGTCAATACTCAATACACGTTGCTTTCTAGATCTTCAACTTCCACCAACCAAGTGAAACGTTTCGACTCTTATTTGTTTGGTATATAGGATACTGTCTCTTCAAGAGTTCCAACATAACAGTGCCTTAACAAACAGCAGCTAAATGTTTCGAGAATCATAGGCTCGTACACAACTGAAACAATAATTCCTAAACCAAACATAAAATTCACCCTATATACTTAAAAGTCGAGAATCATAGACTTCACTGCCGGATCCTTGACCACATACAAAAACTTGGAGAAATTAGGGATTCATATCTAATAACTAATAAGTGAAGTTGAAACTTGAATTCTACCAAAAATAAAGCTATAAAATTGACCGAACCAACACGCAAACCTGTCTCGTTGTAGTAAATTAAGGGTCGTCAGTGCTCAACCACCACGGATCGGATCAACGAACTTCTGTTTCTTCTGAAGAAGAAACCCTTCATCCCCATCGTTGTTTGTAGAAGATTCACACCCAGAAAGCCGCTTCCTTTTCAGATTTTTCGATGTCATATCCAGAGATGCGGCTGCCCTCCTTCTCAGCGACCTCTTCTTCTTGGGAAGGATGATGGGGACTGACGAAAACCCGAAACATGTTTTCTGGTTGGGCCTCCTTCTCAGAGACGACCGTTTCTTTCTCGGAAAGATCGGGAAGGAATCACGACCAGATTTCGATTTCTTGGCAGCACAGAAGCGGATGAAATCTGCAACAACAGAAAATTCATCAAAAACCCACCTTTTCTCTTCCTCCCATTTCTGAAGGACCACCGCAACCTCCGAAAAAAGATTCAAATTCGAATTCATACTCACAAAACCAAATCAATTCAGCAGAATGACAGAGTGAATTTAGGGTTTCAGATCAGTAGTCAACAGAATGAGAGAGAGAGAGAGAGAGAGAGAGAGAGAGAGAGAGAGAGAGCTTAAGGCTTTAGGGTCAGAATTCACAGAGACGGAGAGAGAGAGAGAGAGATCGATCGATCGATCAGGCGCTGTTTTCAGAGACAGGGATAGATAGACAGCCGCTATAAGGCGGTTCAACGGTCGACACGAGAGCATTTAGATATCAAATTTCAAATTTCAGAGTCAAACGTGGTCAACTCCCTCTCCACCTTTTTTTTCCTTCCGCGTAAAAACCCTAAAATCATTTTACCCTCTTCATGTTATTTCAGTGTAATTCACAATTTCACATAAACCAAATCCAAAATTGTTTTGTCATCAAGCAATAACAAAAGATAACGCAACTTGAATTATTTTAGAGAGAATTCTTAGATGCAAATTTATAAACTAAACAATTTAGATTATTAATCCTCGGTAGTGCACTTTCATTCATAATTTTTAGTCCGTAACAATATGATCTACGTTTATTTATTTATTATTATTTTACAAGATACGCACTTTACAGGAGGCAAGTGGTCAGACAAAAAAGATGTGCATGGTGCTCCCCTTAATTGTCAGCTGCGCACACAGCGGCTACTTCAACAGCTCTATGAGGCGTGGCACAATCATGTCCTCCCAATTCCAACAGCCATAAATTTTTTTTTAAATAAAATGTTGTTAAAATTTTGGGAGAAAAACAAATTCTTTTCTAAATAAAAAAATATCGAAAAGATAAAAAAAAGGAAAATGAGTTACCACACAAGTTTCATATTTGCATTTTCTTAACAATGAAAACAAAAATCATTATCAAACATGGTCGTAATGGTTTCCATTGAAAATTTAACCTTAAGTATTCACCTTGTCAAGTTTCACTGGGGCATACTATAAACCTTGCCCTTCAAGCTGTCGCTTATGACACTAACAAATAAGTATGTTCCAATCAAAGAACGTCTGCTATTTGTGTCTATCTGACAACGAAGACAAAGCGTGATCTAAAAACAAGTAAATTGTAAAACAATCAACAATATTCGGGCTAGCCCGAGACTATCCGAGGCTATCCCGAACCTTTTAAAACGACTAAATTTCCATCTCCGGTGTAAAAATGAGCCAAGGCTTCAGAAGAATAACATTACTTATGGAAGACTGTCCATCCATCATCATGGACTGGCTATAATTACTTGGAAGCACCCTTCTCCGAATGCTTCTCATCGGCAACATCACTAGGAAGATCAGGCCCGCGAGGTATCTTCCCAGGATAATTAGTTGTTGAAGAATCAGACCCCAGCAAACTGCACACGGAAGACAAATTATTAAAAGTTCCGCATAAGCTAGATGTGTGTGTGCGCGCTGTTAAAATTAACGAAGAAGCTCACCTCCTATCGACAATTACCACTGAACGAAGCTCACAATTAGCAAAGCTGCATAAACAGAATTCCACTCTTAAGCTTAGCATCCATCCAAAATTCAAAAAGAGAAAAAAAAGGGACTCGTTCTCCTTAGTTTAAAGAATAAATATATGAGACCAGTAGAACGATTTTTGTACACATATGATTATAAACATTATCCCGTGCTGTGGAATGTAATGTGCATGCTCTTGAATTAAAAGTTGGGATAAAACAACCACCATAACACTTACTGAGTGCATATTTCGTTCTTGATAGACGGATGGCAATCATTTCCAAAAGCACTCAAGGTATGAAACAAGAATCCACTGTGCGAAACAATTGCAATGTCTTTCTCTTTACGAGTCCACAACCTGGACCAATTGAGAGCGGGAAAAGAAACAATTAACAGTTTAACACCTTTCCACATTGCCAATACAAGAATAATTGTCAAAATAGCTGAAATCTATAAAGTAAATCATTAACAAGTAACTTCACGAAATAGTACGAACCATTAGATTTATTGTAAAACTAACAATTACATTAGTACTACAATCTATTCCAGAAAGGTCAGCTACGACAATGAAACAAATGTAAGCTAAATGTTCAGATGCTATGCAAGATTCTACTCGGTAGAATAAAGATAAAAGCCTAAGCAAGATGCTATGCCTGACAGAAACAGAATGATGCTAACAAAATTTGTTGCACTGGTAGTTGGGTCAACACCTATGCAATGAACTCATGTGACACATCCAGCAACTATAAACAGATTTCTGGAATAAATTAAATCCTGAGTTGCTTGAGGTGAGAAAACAGCACAATAGCCGATAGGTGTATCACAACACTTATAATTGAACTCCGGAGAAAACTTGGATTACAAGTCAGCAAAGCTAAAACCTCCATAGGACCATGAATTGGCATAGCATACCCACAACACAATTTTCCTATAGGCACCAATAAAAGAATTCATGTTGTTCACGACATCCTAGTTAAATTTAGATATCATTCTCCTGTCCTCTGCACCATAGGTTTCTTATCACTTTTACTTTTCCTCAATGATTCTTTTCTTGGTGATGAATAGTAAAGAAACCAGTAACCAAAAATGCAATGTAACTTAGAGAGTAATTAAGAGATCACCAGTTCAAAAACTTCAGTCCCCTAGCTGCCACTTCTTCATTTTTCTCTCTAACGTCAGGCGTCCACAATATGTCATCCTCATTCTCTATCTAAACAAAGGGTGAACCAGAATACATTCCAATCAATCAAAGTTGATGGTTAGACAAGCAACCAAAACCAAAGTGACAAGTCAAATGACCGCATAGCTTTTCTCAATGTAATTGCAATAAGTCACTTGCCAGTGAAAAATCAATTGCAGGAAAAAGAGGCCGATACTCGCTAATGCTTCTCCTCTTGTCGCATGGATGAACACCCTGCAGGAGAAGAGAAAACATACATTTAAGCATGATGTTCAATTAGAACCCAGTGATTGTGTGAAGGGTGAATAAGGAAATCAAATAAACCCACTTTAATTAATTTATGTGAAAAATTAATGAATAAAATATGTTCAAAAAATAAATATCTCATAAGTTTGTAATTCTGTACGAGCAAAAGGGGGCCTGCTCAAAGGCTCTGTATATAGTAGTATGGATCCGGGTATCAAATTTATATTCAAATCTGACTGCCTAACAGGGTAACAGGTCAGAATAAAATAAAATTCTTTTAGATAACACTGAGTGTGTTGTAAAATTATACCATTTGCAAAGCAAAAATAACTACTGAAATCAGGATTCTCAAATCCTGTTCCCTAAGGTTTTATTTTATTTTATTTTATTGTTTGCATGAGTGGAGTCAAAATTACCCAAACCAGACTCCATCTCTCTGCGTTTTTGGTACCTTCTATACAAAGCTTACATAGCTGTTACTAGTTTTAACTTTTAACACGACATACCAAATGTTCCCGACAAAGCTCCACTGCTATAAATGGTGGGGAGTTTAGACTTGAAATTGCAGGATGGTCACTGTTTCCAGCATTTGCAACCATTAGAGGAGGTACATCTATCCCGTCTGTGTATGCTTGACCACCAAAAACGCCCACTGCTGTCTGCATGGTCCTACAAGGCAACAATTGGTCAAAATAGAGTCCTTTTTCTTTTTTCAACTTCCACCTATTGAAACATTCACACTCTTATTTGTTTGGCGTATGTACTGCATTCTCCTAAAAAAAAAAAAAACAAATGCACCTTAGCAGCAGCTTAATGTTTCAAGGGACATAGGCTTTACAGATCACTCAATAATTAGTCACGTGCAAAAATGAAATAATAATTCCAAAAGCAAGAACAAATGTTCACTCTATTACATGAAACCACAAAAAGTTAAATTTCTCTAGAGAGGGGCAAATTATCATAGCTGTTATGAGTTTTTAAAAGAGATATCTAAAAAAAAGGACCATATGCTTAGCAGTCTCAAGTTTCTGAATCATTTCAACGGCACCTCATCATCTTAATGTCTATTTGAATCCAACTCACTTCAACAAATGTAAATTCTTATCTAATCCACTGAAGCAAAAGACCTGCAGCTGTTCATTTTATTTTCTTTACAAAAAACTAGAAAGAATTGTTATAACTATACAGTGCAAGGTAAAAAGCTCTTTTTGACACATGAAAGGAGCCCAGCCAACCTAATTGAAAAGGTAGTATCATTCCTCACTCAGAAATGGAAGCAAAGATGACATTAAGGATGAAATAGTAAAGGAATAAAGGCTTGCAGCATGTCCCCTCTTAAATTAAACTAGTCCATAATTTCACCTATTTCTCATAAATTCTGGGGAAATTGGGTTCGATAACCCTATTGCAAAGGCAGCAATCAAAATTAGTGCTCCTCCTGAATTCAATCTGTACTAGCCCTCTTTGACAAATATACCCTTAGTTTTAAAGACCCTTTTATCAAGTATCCATATGTTGTCCAAATGTTGTTGATATTCATTGATATGTTGTCCACCTGTTATTGATATTTCGTTGATATGTTGCTCATATTTTGTCGATATGGATAAGCCCCAAGTGAAAGGCAATTAATTTCGCCAAAGAGGGCTATTATTGAATACATTTTTGAAGCAGGGCTATTTCGTCAATATGTCGTTGATATAATGCTATTGGTTATTTCTTCTCACAAAATAAACGGGTTCTTCTTAGCTTGTGTATTAGAGAATGCATTTCTTCATCGAAAATTCTATCATAAAAGTAAGCGTCATGCAAGTTCACAATAAAAGATAAACAGAAGAAAAGGTGGGTCTGCTCCACCAGAGTGAAGTAAAGATCCATGCTGAACTTGATGATAGAAATTTTAGGAGAAAAAAAATTTGAAAACTCGATACCTTAACAAAGGAGATGTTATGACCAAATCAATTTTCTTGGAAAGTCCACATGCTTGAACATGCTTGTGCAGATTACCAACCTGTTGTGAAAGCACAAAATTATTACATGGTATTTGTTGATCTATTATGAGAAAAATAAAAAGAACACTTAGCGGCAGACACAAGGAACTTAAAAGGAGAAATAACTCCAATAAAATCCTCCTTGTAAAACTGTTCTTTTGATGGAATGCCAAAAAAGTTCATTAAGACCGTGTTTTGTACACCCAAATTGAACTAAATAGTCCAAAATCAGTGTTTGTACAACTCCTAGCTCTTTAGCAACAGGATTAAAATCATTCAGTTGCTTAAGATCAGTTCACTCCACTTGGAACTAATAACCCCATGTGGAACCTTGGGACTAAAACACAACAGCACCCTTGCTCTGGTTAGAATGACTATGCATTCATGGTATATCTCAACATCACATTGAAACTGGAAAAAAATGTATTCCAGTATTTTGATTATTATTCTAAAATACTGATTAAGAACTTAATGATGTGTGTCGGGTTGACATGGTCACTACACCATCAACAGTTGGATGTTTCCTGGACGTGTACCTAACATTGCATGGGGTTCTATCTGTGCAGAATCAGAATGACGCAGTAAAGGTTTTTTGGTGGCATTACATTAAAATACTGGATTCATGTTTCATGTGAAGTACACCTTTGTGAGCATTTTGGTTCTTAATAATCTAATTTGTCAGCAGTAATAGTTACTTTTGATGGGATAACTATCCATTATTGGCTCGCTCTTTTGAGATGATGCCAAGATCTCAAAAAATTTCTGTCCACTTTTGTGTTGATTTTGTACTTTCGTTAAAATATGAACACTTCAGACTTTCATAGATGTTTACATAATGTGCACAACTTTCCTCATATGTTAATCAATAAAATAATAAATCTGTTAATATTTGAATGTTTTAAAACTGTAGTTAAGTTAGGTCTCTTATTATGTTTGGAAACAAAATCCAGTACACCAAGATCAGACTCTCGGTTCAGTACAACATTAAGCTTACAGAAATATCAGTATATCTAGTACAGCCGGCAGATACTGAACAAACCCTAAAACTCTTATCGGTGTAAAAAGTTCGAAAAGATTTACAATGATAGCATTCTTTTATACCAACATAAACTCAACTAACCAATTAGTTTAGCAATTACCTGACTCCAGCCAAGAGGGGTAAGATGTGCATCAAAAAGATCATAAGACATGTATGCCGCATGATCCTTCTCGCCTTCCACATTGTGAATCCCTTGTGCATGCCTTACCTGGATATATGATCATTTTGTCAGAAAAAACCTGAATGCACTTCAAAGACCACAGATTAAACGAAAAGAAAACGCGATTTAAGCCTGTAACAAACCAGGTGAAGAGTTTTAGTTCGGTGCAACGGGTAGAGACTTGGACCTGTAGCGGCATCCATATCTGCATCAATCAAACCCCCCCCCCCCCCCCAACCCCCCAGAACAGTTAAAATTAAAAAATAAAAAAAAATCCACAAAACAGAGATGAGCATATCTCAAAGAATATACCACGAAAATGAATGATGCCAATATTTCAAAAGAATATGGACTAACATTCGCGTCGCACAAAATACAAACAAGGGGCAGAAAACCAGCATAAACTACAATTATTTTGCTTTATAACTGAAAATAAAAGGAAAGAGAAAGATTTCACCTTTTTGACTAGTCATTTTCATTTTAGTCGATCGATATTTTAATCAATCTAATCTAAATTACCGAAAAAAATATTTAACTTGTGCACAGATACATTGCTCTAACCAACTTGACTCTGCGACAAGGGATCTTATATCTTAGGAAGGAATAAATTGATGGATATCCAATCGCATTACTACCTAATCACCCAACAAAAATATTAAAAACTAAGCAATAAAATAATAGAAAAATGGTTAATTGTGGCGCCATAAAGCAAAATCCTTGATTAACTAACTAATTAACGCTAGAAATGGAAGATCAGAATAAGAATCAAAACGCACAATCGAAATACAGGTGGTGAGAGTTAAGGAGGAAGAGAATTGCAGTACCTGGAGGCGAAGAGAAGCAGAGAATGGAGGAGCGCCGCGGCGGTTTTGGCGGTGGTGAGATGACTTTTGGGAGCTTAGAAATGGGAGTGGGGACAAAGAGGGGATTTTCGGAGAAGAGAGGGGTATATATAGCA
Source organism: Pyrus communis (assembly GCF_041283825.1). Classification (NCBI taxonomy): domain Eukaryota; kingdom Viridiplantae; phylum Streptophyta; class Magnoliopsida; order Rosales; family Rosaceae; genus Pyrus; species Pyrus communis. The sequence goes on from NC_142572.1 coordinate 2,985,019, forward strand.
GAAATGGAAACGGTCATGGCTGATGGCTAAATTAGGGATTGGTTAATTTACAGGGACACGTATGAAACCCAGGGAAGGAAGGACCTTGAGATACGTGAAGGGTTGCACTTGCACATGCCGCGGTTCAAGCCCCCTCTCTCTGTAACATCAAATTCAAATCAATCACAATCAATGAGATCAACCAAAAACTTGGAAGTTGGATAAATGTAGTTGGTTTTTGACCCAAGAACAGTTGATTTACTTACTTCGGAACACCATTATGACAATATTCTAAATTAATAAAATGATATCTATGACAAATGTGATCTTAAGTTATCATCAATTCTCGTTACATTTTTTTATTTGTCTTTTCTAATTTATCTTTCTCGCTGATCTTTTATCATTTTATATGTCCAATTCTCTGTTGTTTATTTATTCGAGATACCATTGTGGCATTCGATCATTCAACAAGAAGACTTTTCCAAAATGCACAACTAATTCATATATATCCCTAAAATTGTGAACCAAACGCAACACAAATGTTTATGTGCTCATTTGGAAATACTTTCAAATTGAATTAAAGCGTTTTGGTCAAATTGATTTTGGGTTCTAAAAATACATTAAGCGCTTTTCGAAGAAGTATTAGACATGTGCTTTTTGTAGGAACTTTTTTAAAGATGCGTTTGTTGCACCGTACTATCTTGAACTAGATTAGTTTTAAAGACTAAGTTGGACTGCCTTAAATAGACTAAAATTAGACTAACTTAGTGAAGCATTTCGTGTAGTGTCAGATTAAGAAACAAGATAATTAATAAATTCTAAGATCCATATCTATTAAAATTTTTTTTTCTTTTGAAAACTCTTCCTCTTCTTCGAAAACCAATTCCACACTTTGAGATCAAATCAAAATCAACTTCATACAATTGCATATCAAATCAAAACCAACTCCCCACAATTACAGATCATATCAAAATCAACTCCAGACAATTTTAAATTCCACAATTTGAGATCAAATCCAAAACCAATTCCACAATTTGGCGTCTTAGGCTGCTTAACCCATCTTCATCGTTGTGCAACCCCAAGCGACTATCGTCCCAATCCAAGACCTTCGCCGTCTTCATGCCGTCGTGGGCGCCAGCGTTCTTAGCCTCCAATATTCCTTCATCACCTTTGTTTTCCTCACCCACCATTAGGTTCACAAGGATTCCGTGATTTGGGTTTCAACGGCCGTGTCCTCAACCATCACTAGGTTCACAAAGATCCCGTGATTCGGGTTTCAACGAAGACCATCGACGGCAATCTATGCCCACGACGGTCAGAGGTGGTGCAGTTATATGGGTCTTGTTGGAGGATGAAGAGACGGAAGAAAGCAGAGAAGGAAGATGGTCTTAGCTAGTCCCCTCCATTTCGGGGGCTCTCGCTAAGAACTTCTAGCAAGCTTGTTAGTCCACACAAGCCCCCTTTAGTCTCATTAAACATAGTCCCAATATGTAACAAACATTGGATTAAAATCTAGTCTAATCCAGTGAGAGTTAAGGAAGTCAAACAAACACATTCTAAGTGCTTTTCTAAGATTCACTTAGATTTTCAGTAAGAGTTGGTTTAAAAATTATTTTTACTAAAAATGTTTTCAGTAATTTTAAAGCACTTCAAAACAAGCCTTGTATTAGGAGTGTGAGCTGTTGGGGGAGGAATACATATAGGAAGTGAGCTGTTGGGGGAGGAATATATATATAGGAAGGAGAAGGGGATTTTTGTATTTCTCAAAGAAAACAATTTTAATGTTTGGAAAAACCAAACAATTATCATGCTAAGGGTGGGCTTTATTTTAAATTCGAGGTCCAATGCTCTGCATGTGGAATGCTGGACTTTTGAAAATTTTGAGACCGAAACGGTTTTGGTAGAGTGCCTAGCCCATACTCAAATCTAAGGCATTTTGGCACACTTGTTCTAATTTATTTGGGGAAGCATTTTTGCCCACCATCATAAATTATGATATATGCTCATTATATATCTAATCATTTGTTATTGTCTTTTCACTTAAACTTGGTTAATTTTTTTCAAAATTGAAAGAGTAACATTCAATGTGAAGTATAGTTATGTGAAAATGATATATGACAGATGATTAAATGTATGGTGAACATAAAACATAGTTATGATGGTGAGTAAAAGTGCCCTTGAGTGACATGTCTTACTACTTAATTTGTGCAATAACTATTATCTAATATTTTCTGATTCTGAGATGGAACGAAATGGACAACAGATGAATTGTTAATTTGACGATCTCCATTGATTATGTGTTTTCGTTTACCAACACAGCAAACTATATGTTTGAAACCGACTAACTCTTGCAAGCAGTGAATTGTCTTGGTGATTACTGCATCATGGATTCGCACCCTTCCCCCTCCCCCTTGTTAAAATTAAGAGTTTAGTGTTTATCAAATAATCCAATTGTATTATTCCTCTCCAAAGTTAGAGCATTTATAAACATATTGATTCAGCTAAGTCTACTATTATTAAAAATTCCCAAGTAATTGGGTTAACACTTCTATATTATTCTTAGACAGCTAATAATTTAATTACGTATATTCCTAGCTAAGGCAGAATGATTTTCTAGCAATGTTAAACACATTAATCGTCTTATAATTCAATGCGTGGCAATTTTTCTTCACGTGTTTAGTGAAATGACAACATTATGTAGATGCAGATTTTATACATGATTGATTTGACGAAGTTCTACCTAAAAGAATAAACATCATTAGCCTAATTGACGAACAACCTAAAAAAGGGAGATGATGTCTGCCAAAGGGCCTTCGATGGCTAAGTTAGAAAAGTAGTAGAGAGAAAGGATAACTTGAGAGAGTTTTGAGTTGGAAGTGGTGATTATAGTTTTCTTTGTTTGACCTGGCTATTTATAGGGAAAAACCCTAGCAATCAATTGGGAAGGGAGGCCGCATAGCATTCTAGGCAATCCTTAATGATGCATGCGAATCTCTGTAGTCCTACCAGATATCAGTTCTGAAGGTCCTTGTTGGTGAGAGCGCGAATGCACTGGACACCCAAGGGGAGACTCTGAAGAGTTAGTGTCTTGTGGACAGTTGGGCCGGGTATGGCCCGATGGCAGGATATATTATGGGCAGCCTAGAGAGCCCATCATATGTGTCATGGGCGGTTAGGAGAGCTCATGGTCCGTTAATGGCATGAATGCCCATTACCTTAAGGGTAGACTACGTCTTATTCCCTTAGGGTAATTTTGTGATCTACTCATGACATCTAGACTAAACCATCATATTGAGTATATTTTTCATGTGTCCTTATTCTATTAGATGTGGTTAATTTATGTCTCCACAAGTTATTGTTAGAAATTAGAATAGAATTACTTAACCGAAATCGTCTTCATAATTATAGAAAGGTAATTTTATAAGGGAAGTGTTATTGACACTCCAAAAATCTTATTCTAAACTCCTCATAAATGTATTTTTCTTTCTAAATATAGAAACTTTGGAGTTTAGAATGAGAAATTTGGAGTACCAATAACAATTCCCTTTTATAATTGTATTTATTTCACGATCCTTCCACCATCCACATATGGTGGTTTTTTTTTTTTTTTTTCAAACCTATATATTGTAACTATTGGGGTAAATTATTAAGTCAATGAGCTTGCACGTTAAAATTTCCCTCACTACTTTCGATGGCTCTCTTTTGGCTTCTCCTACTCAGTATCGCGAGTTGCTTGACTCTTATAGTATCTCACTCTCACTCACCTTTATATTTTTGTTGTTGTCAATATTAATGATGCCTAATTTATGAGCTAACCTCACACTACTCATACGACTATGAGTGCTACCAAACGGATTCTCTGATGTCAAAGGTACAAAGGATTTTGCCTGACATTGACTCTGCTTGCTTCTGCTACCTTATCTGCATGATTGGATAGGTTATTTGGATGCTCGTCGTTCCATCACGCTTCATCATTGGCTACTTTATTTATCTTGGCTCTAATCTCATATCTTGATGCTCCAAAAACAGCTGACTGCGTCTCGTTCTACCGATTCAGAATACCACGCTTTTGCTAATGCTTGTGCTGAAACTACGTACTTGGATTTGTTTCCTCCTACAAGAGCTTGGTGTTCGTTTATCATTTCATGGTCTCCTGCACTATGATAATCTTAGTGTCACTTATGTCACTTCCAATCCGGTTCATCATGCTTGCACATGCCATATTGAACTTGATTATCATTTTTTCGTGAAAACGGGGCACTTGACAATCATTGTGTTTGTTATATTTGTTCTACTAATCAGCTTATTAACCTCCCTGCCAAAGCTCTTCATCAACACTGTCACTAGGAGAATGTTATTCCACGGACTAAGTAATAAAGTTGTCTATTATCTCATTCCCATACTCAAACCACAGAAGTCTACTTCTCATTCTCCTTATCTAGTTGCATTTGTGGGTCAAAGAGATTCATCTACATTGTGGCATTGCAGATTAGAGCATCCTACACATTCAATAGTCACTACAGCCCTAAATAAATCTCATATTTCTTTTCCTTGTAATTCTCAACCTCACATCTGTAAAGCTTGTTTGCATGGCAAGTTTACAAAACTACCTTTCCCTGTAATTGCTTCAAAGTCTGTCACTCCTTTTGAAGTAATTCATACTGATGTTTAGGGTCCCTCACCTAGTATGTCTATAGAAGGTTATAAGTATTATGTTTCCTTTATAGATGAGTGTACTAGGTATACCTGGATATTTTCATTAACTAATAAAGCTGAAGTGTTCAATGTTTTTGTCAATTTTCTTGCTTTTGTCTCAAATTATTTTGTTCATGTGAGAATATTGCAAAGTGATGGGGGTGGGGAATATATTAGTACTCAATTTTAGCAGTTTCTTCTTGACAAAGGCATTGTTCATAAAAAATCTTGTCATCATACCCTAGAACAAAATGGGTTAGCTGAGAGAAAAAATAAAAATATTGCAGAAACAGCCATTACACTTTTACACCAAGCCTCTTTACCTTCAAAGTTCTGGTTTCATGCTTGTGCTACTGCTATTTTTTTAATAAACAGAATGCTTACACATGTCCTATAAATGCAGTCTCCATTTGAAAAATTATATCATTCTCCACCTAAGCTTGAACATTTGAGAATTTTTGGATGTTTGTGTTATCCTACCATGAAACCCTATAGAACCAATAAACTTGAACCTAAAACTACTAAGTGCATCTTTCTGGGGTATGCTACACAATACAACAAGTATATCTGTTTCTCTCTCAAGATCAAAAATTGTTGGTGTCTAGACATGTTGTCTTTGATGAATCCAAGTTTCATTCATTCTCTAATGTTTTATCTTTCACTCCCAAAGATGTTTCTAGTCATTCTTCATTCCCAGTGCCTATTGTGCATTCAAACACATTCATTCACACCCCTAGGGTTCCAACCACATTTTCATTTCTTGGTTCCACAATCCTACTCCTCTTCCCCTCTTAATCACCACATGTTCTTCCCATAATAGCTCTGGTGATCTCGTCTCCTCATCCACAAGTTCTAGTTCTTCTTCAGAGATCATTCCTTTTGTGTATTCAGAAGATCATCTAAATATTATAGTGTCTCAAATTGATGATTTACAACCAATATGTATTACTTCTCAAAATTGTCATCCTATGCAAACCAGGTCTAAGTCGGGGATTGTTAAAAAGAACGTGTTTTTTGTTCAAGTAGACAAGGAGTCTGAAATCAAGGAACCTCAGTCTTTTGCTAGTGCAATTAAGTCCATTCAGTGGCAAACTGCCATGAAAGAGGAGATGGATGCTTTAATTCAGCGACAAACTTGGAAACTTGTACCTCTACCCCCTGACAAGAATCTTGTTGGTTGCAAATGGATTTACAAAATTAAGGAAAATCTAGATGGTTTAGTGGCTAGATACAAAGCCAGACTTGTAGCTCAGGGGTACTCTTAAGAGGCTGGTATTGATTACTATGAAACCTTTAATCTTGTGGTTAAGCCAACCAGAGTTCAATTAGTTTTATCCTTAGCTACATCTCACAACTGGAAACTTAAACAACTCGATGTCAAGAATGCTTTTTTGCATGGTTTTCTTAAGGAAGAAGTTTACATGTCTCAGCCTTAAGGTTTTGTGGATTCTAGTTGTCCAGATTATGTGTGCAAATTGGAAAGATCCTTATATGGTCTTAAGCAAGCCCCTAGAGCCTGGAATGACAGGTTTTCAAGTTTTTTACTTGAGCTTAGGTTTAAATCCTCATATGTTGACCCTTCTCTATTTGTCAAGTATGATAGTTTTTCAATCATTGTTCTACTATTCTATGTTGATGACATCATTCTCACTGGAAGTGATAATGTGAAGGTTCAACATGTTATTACTCAGTTAACAAGAGAGTTTGAAATGAAAGATCTGGGTCTCTTGCATTATTTTCTTGGCTTACAGATTGAGTATCAGCCTCAGGGTCTCTTTGTTCATTAGGCCAAGTATGTCAAAGAGTTGCTTCAAAAGATGCACATGCTTAATTGTAAACCTTGTCTCACACCATGTCATCTTAATCAAAAGCTTTTGAATCATGGTAGCGCACTTGTTTCTAATCCTAGCATCTACAGAAGTATTGTTGGGGTTTTACAGTACCTCACCTTTACAAGGCCAGACATTTCTTTTTCTGTCAATCAAGTGTGTCAGTTTATGCACTCACAATTAGACACTCATTTTGCTACTGTCAAACGTATTCTGAGATATCTCAGAGGTACCATGCATTTGGGATTGTCTTTTAAGTCAAGTTTCTCTCTGTTAAAAGCATACACAGACGCTGATTGGGTAGGGGATCCCAATGATCGGCGTTTAACTACTGGCTTTGTCATATTTCTGGGTGATTCTCCTATCTCTTGGAGTTCTAAGAAACAGCACATAGTGTGTAGGTCCTCTACTGAAATTGAATATCAGGCAATGGCTACAACGACTGCTGAAGTTATCTGGATACAACTTCTCAGAGATTTGCATGTTCATTGTTCTCATGTTCCAGTCCTTCATTGTGATTACATTTCTGCTATGGCTCTTGCTACTAATCATGTTCTACATTCAAAAGCCAAACACATTGAGATTGATTGCCACTTTGTTCATGAGAGAGTTCAACAAGGGACAATTCTTTTGCAGTTTGTTACTTCTGCATATCAGCATGCAGACATGTTCACTAAGGGCCTATGTTCACCTCAGTTCACTCGAAATTGTTCCAATCTCATGCTTGACATTTTGTCGCATGAGCTTGAGGGGGGATGATAGAGTTGATGAGATTATGAGTGCATAGGATTATGACAAGTGTCCTTGTATTATTAGTAGTGACCTTGGTTAGTTAGAAGTGAGGTGTCTTACTAATGTATAAATACAAATAGTTGTAATTATTCTACACAAGTGAATATTCAGTTTTAACAAACTTTCCCTCTCTACTTTCTCTCCCTTGTTTACTTAGTTCTTAAGTTTTTACATAATTGACAACACATCGCTTGGCAAGGTATAGCTTTACTATAACCAATTGTTTAATATGGTTTGAGGAACCACCAGATTTGATTTTAGATTCTCTATTTGAGGATAGTAATTCCATTTTGTAATTTGGTGCGGGACGCTTTTTTTTCCTTAGACCAGGTTAAATCTACCGGCAAGGTTTTTATTGAGACCCTTAACATGCACCTTAGTCTTAGCACTATACGTATTCCCTCATTATTAATGAATATCGTACTTCTTCTAAAAAAATGTTAAATTAATTTTAAAAAGTTTAATATAAACAAAAAATGTGCACCTAATTAAATTATTACATAAAATTGTAAAAACTTAAAATTTGGAGATTCTACTATAAGGACTCTTCCATTTGAGATAACATTCCTTTAGGGACACAAAGATTCCTTTTATATCTTTGAATGAATACTCAAAGATGGTGGTAGGAGTCCCTAAATAGGACTCCTATTGGAGATGATCTTTAGATCTTGTTGTCGACATGTCTGGGCTTATTAATTTTCCGTGAACCAGGTATATATAGATATTGATATATGTTGCAGGAAGACCGTTGGATTTAGGTCCAAAAATGTCGGGACTTCAAATTTTCCTTAAAGCTGCCCCCGCCATTGACAAATATTTTCGCACTTCCAACTAATCTGTTGAACCCAAACTTAAAAAACCTAGCTAGACACCTGATGTTGTATACTAACTAAGCATAGATTTTTCAATGATTTGCGACAAGTGGGATTAGATTTGTTTATCTTAAACCATCACCATGCATTCTATTTGCAGTTCAAGTACTTGATCAACAACAAAATCTTTGCATTTATATTCCATTAACCTATAGCTAGCTAGAACATATATTATATTCCATTAACCTATAGCTAGCTAGAACATGTAATATGTGTGTGTGTGTGTGTATATATATATTATTCAAGTTTCAAGCGCATATATAAAAATATATATGTTATTTTTGTCTTTAACTATAGTGGGGTTATTTTCTAAACAATGTTATTATTTCCATCTCAAGCTGGGCGTTTAATATTTATATTAACCAATAGCTGGGGTTAAGTTTAACTAATCCCTTGTAAATGTAGACTGAACATGCAATCCATACAATGCATCTTTCAACATTAGTACTCTAGTTACCTTTATCCTACATTAGAAATAAGTCGTCTGGAAATTGTTTTCCGAGTGTTAATCAAGGCGCAATCTGACAAACTAGAATATCATATGTAATAACATGTCGATGAATTCAATCTAAGGTTGACAATGATTGAAAACTTTGTGACTTGAAACCCCCATCCCAATATTCGTTCTTCTGGTTACGTGAATCCTTGATCACCACATTTACATGACGGACAAATTAGGTCATCCAGGTCGTGGGTCGTGGATGTGACTAAACTGCCCACGAAAGAAGAAATTTTTCAATGTGACTGAAACATGAGTGGTGCACCATGTGTTTTTATGTAAGTGGTGAAAATTTTTATTTTTAAGTTATTAACTTTTAGATACACAAATCTCACCATTTGTATAATAACACGTGATGTTCCACCTCATATGTCCGTCATACTGAAAAATCTCTCCCACAAAAGGCCTATCTTTAGTGATATTTTTGGCGGAAATGAATATGTATAATTACGCACACAGATAAACGTGGAGATGATATTGATCGATTTGAAATGTGAGGGACAAAAGTTATAAGTTGCCCGAACGTCTTGAATTAGTTGCAAAAGAAACCATTAATTAATTTTTTTAAATGGAGTGTGAATATTTTGATGTGTAGCAACAACGTCACCCTCAACCAGATTTCATTGTTTTTGTTCCTTTAAGCATTGGATATCAACACGATTCGTTGTTTTTGTTCCTGTAATTAAGCGTAGTCCTGATATATATTTTCTTGTAACATTAAACAAACAGCTGCTTGTTCCAGACGGTTGTTTTGTTCCTGTAATTAAGCATAGTCCTGATATATATTTTCTTGAAACATTAAACAAACAGATGCTTGTTCCAGACAATTCTGTTGATATTATTTTTATAGGTATAGCACTTTGCATGCTGTATTTTTTGTATTTGACCATGCCAACCCTAACAAGAGGAGAACCCACGAAAATTATGCATAAAGATAAGACGCACCAGTGCTGTAAAATTAACATTCTTACACCATCTCATTATTTCAATATTTTGCTTTACCTTTTCATTTCTCAACAATCGATTTCAATAGAAGCTTATATATATACGGACATGGTTCTACATCTCAAATCCAAAAGTGATTCAATTTTTCAGAGTATAAATATATATATACACACACACATATAGGAGAAACAAATTTCTTTAAAAAAAATTAGAGCATCCAATATAAATAGATGAGTTAATAATGAGTGAAGATCTGCGATATTTCATCATCTTGTTACAAAATGAGTGTAATATCGATGTAAAATTTTATGTCAGGAATTGTAAAGTATCTAATATTTACATAAAATGTGATATTTGTAATATGTATGAATAATATATAATACCCAACAATTAAATTGTTGAAAAAACGGAATTTGCAGAAAGTTATGAGATGGTTTAGTAACAACTTTTCTTTAGCACTATTAAATTTAACATCATTTATCAACAATCTCTTAACCTGTTGAAATTTCTCTTTCCTATGTAAAAAATAGTGATGTGTTTAATTTGCTTCTCCCCTTTAGATCATTTTTTGTGTTTACACAATTCCTTCTTGAATGGTGTGTGTCAATAATTTTTACTAGGTGACAAACAAGAATGTATACACTTTTTAAGTCGCAGTTGCATGTGATGGGTCGTAAGGCTTGTGTAAGCTGCTTTTTATCTACTTCTATAGTTTTCGATCAAACCAACCTATTTATATAGTTTCTTTTAACCAAGAAATAAAAACAAAGACAAAAAACAAAAGAGAATGTCACTAATAAATTAGACTAGCTAGCTAGATGAAAAGCAAACTTTACACAGAAGCAAATGAAGTGTGGACATATGGAAGTGGAAGAGTGTAGAAGCATCACTTATGTTTTTTTGTATGACTTTCGTGTATAAAATCAAATGAAGCAGTAATCAAATTGGTACATGCATGTAATTTAACGTTACATAAGCAGATCGACTGGACTGCAGAGAAAGACATGGATATTTCAATACTTGAATTGACACGCCTTTTGATGATGATGAGTGAATCTGCGGAGGATCTGTGTGAAAATATGAATATGTGGTGGGGTTGCCATGCATCTGGTTTTCTTGCCAGGAAAAGACTCAAGAGTGAAGACTCAAGGATTTCCTATCCATGGAAACGTACACAAAATTTGATAGGGCCAACCCAACATCATGCTTTATTTTTGCAGTGCATCAACTTTTACACTGTAACGATAATATTAAGCTCACTGACTGGTTCCATGTTGCCGGATGAAGATTTTCAGTGCTTGTTCATTATTGATAATTGGTCAGCTGTGTGGATGAGCCCACGGTGGTTTTCTCTTGGCTTAATTGTGTTTTGTGTATGTTTTTGCCATCTAGCAGTTTGTGTGGCCTCGCTTTTAGTAATGGTTATGTGTGTTCTTTGGTTTTGAATCTGTCATCACTAATCTATTATGACAAATTGACACAGTTACTTTTTGTGCGTTTTTTGTTTACTGTACGTAGTTTCCATGTAGAAAATTTATTATGTTTGCTAATTGTGCGTTTATTCTCTCGAAATCAAGAATTTGATCACTAAAGAAAATGTACTCAGTTGACACATTTTTGTAATCAAGTTTCTCTTATTTATGGATTATCATCGCTTCGGTTATAAAAAAAAAAATTGATATTTGGTCAATTGCTAGCACAAAATTTATTGCTATACTTAGTGAAAAAATGGCGCAGTTGATGAGCCATGGGATCCGTGACTATTAGTTATAACTTAGACGGTGCGTAACTGCTGTCACTTTATTATTAGTCACATAGACCTTTTACGTATATTGTTCACTATTTTTATGGGCACAAATTAGGATATCAAATTCAGGCTTAAAGATATATAGAACTAATGATTGAAACAAGCGGTCAGTGGTAATAAACAAAAAATATGGGAGGTCTTGTGTTCGATGTTTCGAGTTGGTGAGTCCACTTGACTGTGGCCACGAACAAGGTGAAATTTCTCATAGCCTCTTTGGGCTCGGAATAGATGGATAACCATGGTTTGCCACTAATTGTTCTCCTTTATAGTGTAAAAAAAATGATATTTACAAACACTTATTATCATTTTTTATATAAATCGTATTTATTTAATACATTGGTTTATGTTCGGTCCATGTTTGAGTGATATCGTTTAGGGACTCGAAAGTTAATCTATCTAATATTACTCATGTTGTAGGTGATAGAAAGAAATATGATTCAAGGTTATCAATATTTTATTGATATTAGGGGGCACCAAACACTTTTTTCCCTAATAGTAGGGATAGCTAATCTCTAATTTCACATGGGCCTCTATGTATAATGGTTAGTTTTGTAACTCACACATATATTATACTACCACAACAGTCATACACAGAGACACAAGGAAGCAGCTTCTGTCTCCAAAAAGGCGAAAAATGACGACCTACTTCTCATCCATAGAAAAAGGCTGAGTACGCAGAGCTAGAACTGTAGCACCTTGGCCTCCTCTGCCCCCCCTTTGGACCCCCTACCCACTGTGAATGGTGCTAACGAACAACCCATAACAAGACAAAACTAAGTGAGAGAGAGAGAGAGAGGGAGAGAGAGGAGAAGACCAGAAGTGGTTTGGAGACGACCTCACCACCTCATTCCGATATTGTGGGCTGTCAAAAGTTGTATTGTATTCTGTGTGATGTGCGTGCATGCATTATGCAAATCAAAACCGCTTTGGGAAACCGCTTAGTGTCGGGGTGGTAGGGGAAAGAAGCCGCGGTTTTCTCACACCACCCATAAGAGCCCTGTGCCTCTCGTGGCCGTACCAGTCTTGTCATATATAGTTTGATTAGCTTAATCATAATTTGATCTCTAGTCGTTGTTAATTAATCTCTCAAATCTCTGGACCTGTTTCTTTGATGTTGAGTTTTTATTTTTTATTTTTTATTTTTTATGGGTAGAGCTATACGCATTGCTTGAACGAAAACTTGTGACCTCATGTGCATGGCTTAACCACTTAATTAGAACAGTAAATCTCTTCAAACAAAAATTTAATTTTTATTGCAAGTGGTGGATTGTCTATTTGTCTTAGTTTTCAAAGCATTTTATTCAATTTTGCACTCTAAGTTCAAACATTTTCCCTTTCTTTAATTTAAGAGTAAATTGTAGCAATGATCCTTCAATTTTAATCAAATTGGAGCAATGATTCATCAACTAAAAATCCATTATTATTGGTCCATCAACTCATCAAAATGTGTAGTTATGGTCCTTTTCGTTAACATCGTTAGAATTTTGTCAAAATAAGTTATATTAGAATGACCATTGCTACAATTGGGGTCCCTCAACTCATCAAAACGTGTAGCTAAGATCCTTTTCGTCAACTTCTTCACCATTTTTGTCAAAATGAGCTATGTTGGAAGGACCAATGCTGCAATTGTATTAAAGTTGAGGAATCATTGTTCTAATTTGGTTAAAGTTGAGGGACTATTTCTCCAATTAGATTAAAGTTGACGGATCAATGGTAATGAATTTTTAGTTGAGGGACAATACCTGCATGTTTTGATAAGTTGAGTGACCAATGGTAATGGATTTTTAGTTAAAAGATCATTGCTCCAATTGAGTTAAAATTAAGGTACTATTACTACAATTTACTCTTAATCTAAATTAGAGTAGTATTATTATAACAAAAATAAAATAAAATAACTTAATTTTAATCCTACACATTTTTTTGTCACTTAATACTACAACCTAGTGGTATTTCTCTTCACTTGTAAACGAGATGTCTTAGATTTGATTCTCGCCAAAGGCGAATTTGAACAAGATTATTGCTAGCTCATTGGGAGGCTAAACCTACTCCCTCCCCCCTTAGTATAGATAATATCGTTTGTTAAAACTAAAATAAAAAATAAAAACAATCCTACACATTTGTGTACAATCAAAGTATATTAAGCGTTAAGCGAGTTTGGGCGATAGTAGTACTAGGATGGGTGACTTTCTGGAAAGTCCTCGTGCTTCATCCCCCTACCTTTTTTTTGACAAAAATAAAAGTATATTAAGCACCACATTTTAATATCACACTGTTTAGTAAATATTGTGTAAAGACCATATCCTTCTCCCTATTGATAAATAAAATTCTTTTTTTTTTCTTAAACATAGAAATAAATTATAACCTTTCTTTTTCTTGTCAAATTCCTCTAAGTTTATGTTCCTTAGAATTTTTCAAACGATATTACTTTTACCGAAATATGGTGATGGATAGTTTTTGTTGTTATTTAAGACATATTACTTCTGCCACTTAGTACTACAGTTTAGTGATATTCCTCTTCACTTTTAAGTGAGAGATCTTAGGGTCGTTTCTCGCCAAAGGTAAATTTGAATCACATTATTGCTAGCCTTTTGTGAGGCTAAGGCCACTCCCTCCCTTTTAGTATAGATAATATCGTTTGTTCAAAAGAAAATTAAATACTATTACTTCAATTTTGTATTTGGTCTTGTAATTTCCAGCTACTTAATTATATTTCTATAGATCAGATTGTGATATTAAATTATGATACTTAAAAATTAACATTAAAGCGAACAATACGATACTAGAAATCTGAAGTCAAAGCCAGGTTTCTTAATTAGCACGTTATATTTTTAAAATTGGCGAGGTGTAATGCACGTATATAACATATATAGTTTTGCGTGATTTTTAGTATAGATGATTTTAAGGAAAAATAAAAAATAGACAGTCAGATTATTTGAAATACAAGTGATGGCTCAAATAAGCTTATTTTAGGAATCCAATCAATTGGAGGGAGTAGTAGCATATTGAAGAAGTTGACATTCTACTATAAAACTAATTGATAATATGAGAAGTAATCCAATTACTTATAATCATATGCAAAGCCTCTTCCCCTGATGTCGGATACATACTCTCAAGACGTCCCTTCATGTGTGGTTAATTTTCAAGCTTAACATGTTGATAGCACAAATTGTGACAGCTCGTCCCGAGAAATTCTAAAAACGTAGCGTGAAAAGACAATTTTGCCCCTAGCGTGATTTTTCGTTGTGTAGTTGTTCTTTTTGGCTTGGTGTGGCTGGTTTTGCACCACACACTCACCCTCACTGTTTTCTCCCTTTCCCTGCACTTGTCCTGAGCCCCATTCCTTTCCCATTTTTCCTTCCATTGTACGGACACACACCCAAACCCATCAAACCTCCACAGATCGAAGAAACCAAGACCATATTCAGACTCGTGAGACTTGTAGGAGTCCAACCATACCCATTTCAGGTAAGAATACCTTCGTTTTCACGTCGAACTCACGATGCCCGATTTTGGTACTGTTCATGCACATGTGATTTCTCACATTTTAGGGAATTTCAAGCTTGTAGGAAGCTTGGTGAGGTCCTTAGGAGGCTCAGGGTGGTTCGTTTGAAGGTTTTGGACGTCGGGATCACGAGTTTCGAGGTTGGCCGGAGTTGGGGTGATTTTGCAGGTGAGATTTCGTGGATTTTAGCCCTTGAAAGTAGTATGATTGTGTTCCTCTCGTTGTAAGCTTCATTTTGGTACCAATTTTGTGAAATTTGGTTGAAAAACGAAGAAGATATCAAAGTTTGAATTTTTCCCGATTTTCTGGCGCCGTCCGAAGAAGACGACGGAATATTCATGACGCCGTTAACGGAATCCGTTAGGAATAACGGAATATTCCTAACGGTGTCAACTGACGCCGTCAGCGTGCCAGGCACGTGCCTGCGCGTGGCCGGCGCGTGCGGCGGTGAAAAATTATTTTAAAAAAATGGGGATGTTCCTGAGGTTGAGTAGATCACGTTGGTGTATTCATACACTACATTTGAGCATTGTATGAGAAGTTATTTCTAAAGGTTTGGTTATGTGCTTTAAAATTGACGTTTTTGTAGTTGTTTCGCATATAGGTGATACCTATCCCGAGGACGAGCGTGGTCACTCGAGGCAGGGGGGTTACGACCCTTCCACGTACCAGTGAGTGGGCTTTTGGTTTTCTGTATATACCTATATACTTATATTTTCCCATAAATTGATTTGAATTGTTATTTGCCATATGCCATGCATTATATTATCGTTGGTTATGCATCGTTAGTTGCATTATTAATCGTTTATATATATATATGCATATTTGGTGCTGCGGACGCACAGGTAAGTGTTATTCATGTTTACATTCAGTAGCGATTTGAGATGCTTAGAGAGCTCATAATCTGCACCCCCGGTGTTAGTGCTCCCGCCCAGAGTTGGGCCCAGTCCTTCACGTGATGTTCACCTCCCGCACCACACGCTCAGCTTGGATCCAAGTTAGGTGCACAGTCCTGTCGTACAGACCACTTTAGGTGGTTCCGACTCGTAGGTGACCCGCGATTATTCGCCCAGCCTTCACGTGATCGTAGCACTTGAGCGTATATATATGTTACACCCAGGCCTGTCGTACAGACCACTTTAGGTGGTTCCGACTCGTGTGTAGGTCTAGTTAGTGAGATTGAGATTTGAGCTCTAGATGCAGCCGTACAGGTCACGTTAGGTGACTCCGGCTGCCAGATTATATGTTATTGTTATGATTATACCTGAGTACTGCATTTTATCTTGAGATGTTGGCATGGCATATTTTTTAGCATGATTGGTATATATTTATATACGTATGTCTATTTTCTGGGAAGTATACAGGTTTTACGGCGAGGGGTTAGAACGTATTTATTAAATGGTTTTCGAAAAGCTTTGTTTTTGCCCACTCACGCTTTTGTTTTGCGCCCCTCCAGGTTCTAGTTGATTAGCAGGTTTGGTGGTTTCCCAGAGGACTTTCCCGGCATTTCTGACAGACGATCACCAGCGTAGGGCCACCTTCGGGTGTACTGTTGTCGCATCATTTTCATTTGGACTGCTTTAGGCTTTATGCTCTGAACTAGGCGTCGCACTTATGTTGCACTTATTATTACTTTATGTAAAATCAGTTTTTATTTATTCGTATTACTATTTCCATTTTTATTTTATTAGCTTCCGCACTGTGCACATGGTTACGTCACTTCCACGTGACGGCCAGCATGCCCTGATCTCGGTCGGGGTGTGTCACAAATCATGTGACGTAGAGCACATATATATGGGGCCATTGGGCTTCCTACAAAGGACAATTTTCTCTGATACTATGGAGAAAGTTGAGGTTCCACCATAAAACTAATTGACAATATGAGGAGCAAGGCCGCTCCTGAGATTTTGGAGGCCCTGTGCGAGACTAAAACGGAGGCCCTTGCATGGTCTAAAATTTTAGTTGCTATATTTTCTTTTATATTTTTATTTTTTATTGTGTATAAATTGATATAACGCAAAATAAAATAAAAAATTAAAGAAAAATGAAGCATAGTGTTGTACTGTGGTGGTCATGTACCTATATGCGTTCTCTATGTTTTTGGTTTGAGTCTCCTTACTTTTTAAATATAAAAAGCATGATGTGATGATTATGTACCTATCATATCACCGTACAAATATCATAATATGAACCATTCATGCTCTTCTTATCATCTAGAGTTCATCTCAAGAAAAATTATGTGTTAAACGAATCACAAGTTATAATATTAGTAACATCTTCTAATGAACATTTTTTATTGCATTTTTCGTCACGCCCTAAAGTGAGGATGATTCTCACTCCCCCTCTCCTGTTGATTGCCATTAAATTAGTTAAAATTTTAAGATTCATGTTTTAAACAATTAAAGCAACTTAATCTAACGATAGGTGTAGTTGTACTATAATTTTCTTTTTGATATGGATGACTAAATAGTCTTCAAATGGAATGAAACATAAATGACTTTTAAACGGGGACCAAAAAAATAAATGATTTTAATTATGAAATATATTCTATTAAATGATATCATATAAGAAAGAGGGGGGTTTTTAAAGATTATATCATATTTAAGAATTTTAATTTATTATGATATTTCTAACTACATATTTATTAGCAAAATTATCTTTTGTAATGAAAGATTTTTTTTTTTTTTTTTTGAACAATATAATGAAAGAAATTAAACTACAAATATTTAAAAATGGAAAAAATAGTGTAGCTCAAAAATCCCAAAATAGTTACCCCGCACATACCCTATACATATATATATATATGTATGAGAAAGTAGGGAGTCGAACCTATAAACTACCACATGGAAGAATTAGTGCTTGACAACCATGCTAGGAAAACATCTATATATTATTTCCCAGCTTACATACATACATACATATACATATATATATTAAGAAAATATTTAGAGTTCAGGTGCCCCAGAAATCGGGGGCCCTATGCGGTCGCACTCCTCGTACCCCCTCAGGGCCGGCCCTGATGCGGAGTAGCCCAATTACTTATAAGTACGTGCAAGGTCTCTTACTTTTCCGATGTGGGATCCATATTCTCAAAATATATATACTTTTTGTGGAGTAAAGAATAATCAAGAAAATTATGGAAGTGACACTTGGACTTTTGGGTTAAAAGAACAAAATTACCCTTGAAACACACTGGGATTCCTACGCACATGCAACGGACAATAACGGCTCAATCAAGGAAGAGTCAAAGGTGATCAAAATGATATTCATTCAAATCTCTCTCATCACTCCTCATCAAATCCTTATTCAAAAGGTAACTCCCAAATTTCCTATTTAATTTAGGATTAATTATTCACGTAATATCTTGCAATTATTTTCCAATTACAACATATATGGCCGGCCATTATTCTCCAAATAGGGTCGGCCACTCCCCTATAAATAGCCTTATTATCCCACTAAAAAGTGAAGCCATTTGCTACACACAAACTCCTAAACACATTCTTTTCAGAATTCTAACTTTGGCATCGGAGATTCTTCGGTCAAAGACCCCTATTCATCGTGGGCACGTGAGGCTTTTGGCCTTAATTTTAGGTGTTATTATTTTGCAGGTGCATTTTCGTCAAAGGAGAAGATGGCAAAAATTTGCATCCACAAATTGGTGTTTTCATTGAGAGTTTGATTCATAAGCTCAAAGAAAACTCTCGCATTCATAGTTTCTCATTTCTCGTTCATTCGTAAATTTTTTTGTACTTTCTTATTCCTAAATTTTTTTAATTCTTTGAACAGAAGTAAGGGAAAAATATAATGACAAGTAATTCGAAAACCATGATGAACGAAACTTCTTACGTTCAAAGATCCAGATCGAATGATAGAGGATGAGACGTAGCCCCACCACGACGATCCACGAAGCTCAACGCAATGGCAAGATAAGCAACTTTGCCACCATGGAACACCACCACCATGGCGCCATGGAGACCACCGTAGTAGTGAGAAGTGGGCCAGCTTCATGGCAGTAGGCCTATAGAGAGCAGGGAGCAGCTGCTCTAGCAACCCAGGAGGCGGCCCAAGTCGCTGCCCCAGCAGCGCATGCCCAAGCCTTGTTAACAATCATCTCGGCGCAGGCCATAGCCCCAACAGCGTAGATCCAACACGCTTTCATCGCCGTACCACGCCCACGCGCCCCACACATGGCTTGGCCCACTTCCGCAGCGCAACCTGCTCCCGTGGCCCACTTGGCAATCCCTACCGGTCCAAGACCAGTTCAACCATCCCAGCTTTAGATTTCTAGACAAACGATTGAACCGGGGGCATTTTCACCTTGAGTTTTTGCATATTTGACTATCCTAGCTCAAAATTTTGCACACAAAGTCTACTACACTTCTACTACCTATGGAGAAACCTACCATCTAAGCTTTTCCAACCCGCATGGCAAACAACACTTGTCTTGACAAGTTATAAAGTTGACAAACGTCCTCGCGCAGCAAACGATCTTGGTGAATTAACGTGCCCCAGAAGAAATGTCTCGAAGCAGGATAAGGGTAAACAACGAACATCACCAACAACGTCCCAGCAAGCAACTCTTCAATCAGTCACGAACCGAGCCTTCTAGCAATGTACACTCCCGCCTGGGTCTTCGAGATAGTGTATACTTTCATCTTAGTGCGCGGAGTAGTGTGCACTCCCGATTAAGCCCCACAGATGAGCATACATTCATGGTTAAGGCCACATTCCAATTATCAACATGGTCAATCTTTGAGGCAAAGTGTTCATTTTCATCTAGGCCTACAATGAGCATCATTCACTTCACATCAGTAATAAACCACATCCACCGGCAGCCTACGAGTAACCCGCTCGCCTACCAGAAATGTACCACATCCACCGCAGTCGCGACATTGATGAGCCAAGCATATGGAAGAACATAATAAACCAACAGGTTACAACCAGAGGTAGCTGGAAACTCTGCTGCCCCAACAGAGATTAATTCAGGAAGAAGTTTAGAAACTCTCGACCAAACAATTACGCGATTTCAACACAACGAAGATACTAACGGGGCCCTCCGACGAGACATGACCAACATAAGCAGGTCACATTTCATTGACAAGATTGAGCAAACAAAACCATCCCACATGCACTTACGGATACAAAGATTACTTTTGTTTCGACAAATGAATCAACTCAGCCTAATAGCGCGTCGAGAACCTACAGGTACCAGATAGACACATTAGCCTAACCACCAAGAACCAGAGGCATGTCTTGTTTTCATCACAACTCCACACTGAAAGTTGTGCCTACCTGCTCCACTATTCTCGGCCGCCCTTGATCTGTCACCATGGCTCCTAGTCGTGCCACCTTACATATCCTATTAGCGTCATCCAAGCCCATGACACTTCAAACTTCAAAGCATCCAACGATTGAGCAGAATATGAGGCTTTACTAGCAACCTCTACTAGCAAAAGACTTCGCGGTGGAGAAACTTGCAATCCATTCAGATTCTCAACTGACCACCGACCAAGCTTTAGAAGAACACATGATGAAACATCTACAAATGACGCAATACTTGGAGAAGGTCCATGAACAACTTATTGTGTTTCCCACTTCCACAAGCATTTCGAAGTCTCAAGCAGATTGCCAAACAAGACCTCACAGGCTGAGGATTATTTCAGTTGTCCAGCTTTCCTTAGCTGCGCTCACAACAACGACTTACATGCTCTTCAGTGCGAAGGGTAAATCAATTCCCCCACACCTATCTAGGTATGTTCTCCAGTGCGAGAGGGTACACTAATTCCCCAACATTCATCTGGGTAAGCTCTCCAATGCGAAAGGGTAAACCAATTCTCCGACACCTGTATGGGTATGCTTTTTAGTGCGAGAGGGTACACCAATTCGTCTCTAGTGTGAGAAGGTAAACTAATTCCCCGACACCCATATGGGTAAGCTCTCCAGTATGAAATGATAAACTAATTGCTCTCCAGTGCGAGAGGGTAAACCAATCCCCCGATACCCATCTGGGTAAGCTTTCCAGTGCGAGAGGATAAACTAATTGCTCACAAGTACGAGAGGGTAAACCAATTCCCCAACACCCATATGGGTCTACTCTCCAGTGCAAAAGGGTAAACTAATTGCTCTCCAGTGCGATAGGGTAAACCAATTCCCCGATACCCATCTAAGTAAGCTCTTCAATGCGAAAGGATAAACTAATTGCTCTCTAGTGTGAGAGGGTAAGCCAATCCCCTGGCACCTATCTGGGTAAGCTATCCAGTGCGAAAAGATAAATTAATTGCTCTTCAGTGTGATAGGGTAAACCAATTCCCCGACATTCATTTGGGTAAACTCTCCAGTGCGAGAAGATAAAATAATTGCTCTTCAGTACGATGGGGTAAACCAATCCCTCGACACCCATCTGGGTAAGCTCTCCAGTGCGAGATGATAAACTAATTCTCTGACAACGAACTCAACAGCTCAACGCCCAAGAAGCCAAAACTTACGGCCATAATGATTTTGTGGGATCTTCAACTTTTTTCAAAGCAGCGTGCCTAACACCAATGGTTCTATGTCTAAAAGTTTTGCAAGACGCTTCAAGCAAGCAAAGTTTCAAGAAAAATGAAGATGGAGTAAAGCGAAGAAAACAATTTATTTCTAGCAACTTGATAAACTTATATGAAGGTTGTCAAAATCCGACACAAGCTAAATAGAGCAGACTACTTATTTAGTAGCTTGCATGACATTTGGCTCTCTAGCAACCATCATGCCCTTAGTAGACACTTCGCACTCAGTAGTTTACCTATCCGACAATTCTTCTTCGCCAGCTTCGATCTTGGCAGCTCCATTCTTGATTGCTCCATTTATAGCAGCTGAGAAATCAAACTCAAGCAATTTCCTCATTCTTAGTAAGCAGTCTAAACCATGGCCCATGCCACGACACTTCCTCGACCTATGCCGAGCTAACCCTTGGCTCCAACCAAGCCGTGGCCTTTGCCACACCATCTCATTGGCTCATGCTGAGCCGACTACTGGCTCATGCCAACCAACGTGTCGCACTACCCCAACGATTGCCCCGTGGCAGCACCACCCAAGAAGAAGACAAAGAAAATTAAGTTTTTCTTACCTTGGTGCGGCGCGGAGAAGACAAAGAAATCAATGGAAGACAGTTCTTTGCATGGGCAAGCGAAGAAGAATGCTAGGGGAAGGGGAACAAATATCCTTTAGCTTTCTCTCTTTCTTGTAAGGATAAATAATTGTCCTCCGAAGTTGATTCAATCCCCTACTTAGGGTAGGCTTAAATAAGCTTTGGTGGCGATTTATTTTCCTTTCCTAGAAGAATCTAATTTCAAGTCCAAGTGGGAATCTACATCAAAGTTGGAGATATCTACACCTACTACCTTTCCTGCGAGCAGCCTAGCAGGTGTGGGGGAATTTATGGAGCCAAAAATAATCAAGAAAACTATGGAGGTGACACGTGGAATTTTGGGTAAAAAAGGACAAAATTACACTTGAAGCACATTGGGATTCCCACGCACATGCAACGGACAATAATGGCTCAATCAAGGAAGAGTCAAAAGTGATCAAAATGATATTTATTCAAATCCCTCTCATCACTCCTCATCAAATCCTTATTCACAAAGGTAACTCCCAAATTTCCTATTAAATTTAGGATTAATTATTCACATAATATCTTGCAATTATTCTCCAATTACACCATATATGGTCAGTCACTATTCTCCATATAGGGTCAGCCACTCCCCTATAAAGAGCCCTATTATCCCACTAAAAAGTGAACCCATTTGCTACCCATAAACTCCTAAACACATTCTTTTCAAAATTCTAACTTTGACATCGAAGATTCTTCTGCCAAACCCCTCTCCCTCATTCAGCATGGGCACATGAGGCTTTTGGCCATAATCTTAGGTATTATTATTTTGCAGGTTCATTTTCGTCAAAGGAGAAGATGGAGGAAATTTGCATCCACACTTTTGTCTGTCTATCTATACATATATATAAATCTCATACCTAAGCTATGATGTGCATACTAGTATTGTATGTGAAATTAGAAATATTATATAGACAGCACAACTGATCAAGTTATATTATTTAAAGGGTTGGTTCCGGTCCCTAATGAACCTAGTTGTTAGAATGAAACCTTATTTGTTTAAATAGTTTGATCAAGGTCCCAAACATCATTTAAGGGATTTAATTCATGCATTTATGCATTGAATATCCCACAAATTATAAAATTTAAACAAATCCAAATAATATTGTTACAAATATAACAATTAATTAAACATCAATAATAGAGTAATTTGTTTTTCACATAGTTCTAGCAAAAAAATAAATAAAAATGTACCCACGTAATTATTAATACAGTGCAAGAAATAACGATTGATATATTTTAAAACAGAAAATAAACACATATAATTAGCCTGCGTTCATAAAAAATACTAGTACAAATTAAATTTTAAAAAATAAATTAAAAATATGAGTACATATTAAAATTCAAAAGTATGGGTACAAATTAACCTGAAAACATGGGTACCTATTAAAATTTAAAATTATGGGTACAAATTAAAATTAAAAAGAATATTGGTATAAATTAAAAAATGATACAAATTATAAATAGTAATATATAAAAAAAATACTAAAAAGATTATATTTGAAAATGATTAATAATTTTTTATTTTTAAATTGACATATAATGACTTGTAAATAATTCAATATTCAAATAATGACATGAAGAAAGGTCAGAGAACCTTGATAAAAAATGAAAAAGGAATAAGATTTCAATAAATGAGAATAAAAAATGAGGAATGAGAACTTAATTTAAACTATAAATAATCAAGACAAAATAATAGTCAACGAAACAACAATTTAGAATTTGTTTTCGTTTACATATCTAGTACATACATGGAAGTAAAAGGATCTTATTTGCCCAGTGGCAGGGTTTGGCCATGTAATGACTATGCATGGTTTTTGTTAATAATATTGGTATGTTGTGCATGAAAGTACGGTGAACGAGCAGACGATTAGTTACACATATATTGAACGTACTGTACACGAGTAATCATAAACAAGAAATTAAAACAAATTAAGTCTTAACTAATTAGTAGTAAGACAAATTAGCTAGATCCAAATTCTAATGTATGTGTTGGGTAGAGAGGAATAGTCAGCTCTGGTTGGGCGGATATTTGGGTCGGTTTCGAAATCAGCCATCAAATTTTGTCTGCTTAAGAAAACAACTCACGCGGTAATTGAGATAAGCACACGATTCAGCCTTCATGAAAGTATATTCTACCTCGCGTTTTCTGAGGAGGTTTCATGCACTTCACACGTAAATTACAACGTGAGTTGGCAATTCGCATATATGCTTTGAAAACTGTTTATTAATACTTAAAAAGATTTTTTTTTTTTTTTTACTCGGATTGCATGAAATCGAAGGAGGGGATCGATTAATCTGCTATCAATGTGATGTGTAATGTGTAGTGTGGTATCTTTTTATTAAAAAAACTGTTTTTGTCTTTTGTATTAACGTTGACTGCTTCTTCCATGCATGGATGTGCTACATTACACTCAAAATTTACCATATGAATGTAGTTTAGTTGGGGATACCTTCACTGCAAACATTTGATCAAATGTTGATTAACTCAAAATTTGGTACATACTTCACTCACAATTATGTAACACAAACACGTGAATACACACACACACACACACACACACACACACACACACACACACACATATATATATTGCGGTTATAAGTACTAATCATACTTTACATAATAAGATCATGAAATTCTACTACCATTATATTACTATTAATCATTATTTTATTCTCTATTTTCGACTATCAAATTAAATAAATTAAAATAAAATAATAGACAATGTTAAATAGCAGTAGGTATAAGAAAAAATATGTGCATTCATCATTCTCCTTGTTTTTATCGTTTTACTTTGTTGAGAAAATTTCATCATTTTATGTTTGACGGTTTCAAAGTAATATATATATAATAGAACACCTAAGAAGTAACATTGAACAAATAGCCTCGAGAACAAAACGTATATTAAATTATAGATTGCCTTCACAATCATTATGATGGTTCTTAGTTTCTACAAGTTTTAGTCAATTGTTGCATGTTTCATCATTTCATACATAGAATGGTAGCTAGGCTGCTAAGAAAATAGCACCGAGTCAACACTATCAAATTTCAAATAGAAACTCAAACTTCATTCAAAACCAAATGCACGATTTCTCTTGCCACCGAATATCTATTATATATATATATATATATATATGTGTGTCTGTGTGTCTGTCTGTGTGTTTTTATATCAAAGAGAATTACTTACCATCTCTTTTTTTTTCTTAATTTCTTATGATCTTGGGAATTGGTGTTCGATATACTAATCACAATTAATCTTTTAGCATTTGTGAATAACATGCACACAGCTGCATAATTGCTAGGTAATTAGTAGCTAGCTTTGCTGGACTCTTCCCAGGTGTCGAGAATTATCTTTTCAATATTGCTTGTTTTGTTGCATGAATAGCATGTGGCTCGTATTCGCATTACCAAAATGCTCAGATCAGACTCATCAGATAGAGAACAAGTTCAGTTAATTATATTTTTTAAACTTATTAGTCGTAAACGCAGGATACGTCTGCCCTTGGTTACAGAAACCAGAATCAACTCAACCCTTGGGTTGAACTAGACCCCTTGGGCTAATCCATTGTTTAACCCTTAAAACAGCTGCTAGATTTAAATTCCTTCCAGAATACTCTGACAGTGAACAGTATTTTTATAAGACCCTAAAAATTATGGACAATGATTGTTTGTCCTTCCACTTCCGATGCCTTTTCGTGCCCTCCTGTTTTGTATGGTCACGGTTAAGTTACATCAATATTTTATATTTTTTTTATAGAGATAATAAGACAAAAATGAATAGTAATATAAAATGTTGACGTGGCTTAACCGTGACCATACAAACAGGAAGGCACGAAAGGGCATCGGAAGTGGGAGGGCAGACAATCCTTGTCCAAAAATTAATGACAAAATGTAGTATAAATGACAGAGAAATGCTAATGAGACAGATTTTCTGTTATCTCATATTTTTTACATAATGTTTTATAATATTAACACGAAAATTAATGTTAAACTCTGAAGTGTATGTAAGACTATGAAATCTCCTTATCATTTCCCTCGCTTATAATGTACCCGTGCAAGTATGAACTACTCCGTCGTACTACGTACCCATCTGCAAATTATAAATGAGCTATCTAATCTAGTAGAATGATCATACCTACTACCTGCACACAATTAAATAAAAAGAAAAATAATTAAAATGATTTGAAAATTTTGAATTTCAACTATAAGGATAAAATAAAAAGTAAAGTGAATAGTACCATGATTTTTTTAGTGTAAAAATATGGTTTTTTGTTAAAATGAACAGTAACGAGAATTTTTCGTTAACATTCTTTTAACTAAAAATATTATGTTATCGTTTCAAGGACAAAAAATGATACTTATGTCAAATTTAATATCTTTAATTAAGTGGCTTGATCTTAGTCTGAATTACAATTTAAGTTTATAGTTTCGCAACATAAACATTTGTACGATAAAATCACATCCCTCATTAAGCAAATATCATTAAACCCTTTATAAATGCTTGTATTGACAAAGATATAAAACGATGACGGATTAGTGAACCTTTGCGGCCGTGTGTATGCAAATTGTGGCACCAATCCAATATTAGACATGGACAAGGATACAATATCTGCGAAGTCAAACACAAACACCCTACACCAGTACCACCAACTGGATGGGGCTCTATGTCGACACCCTCAAATTATGGTTTTTATTCAGATCCCCAGCTTACCAACCAAGAAAATTGCTAATACAAACAATAGTGATAATAGTAACAACAATGATAATAAACACGTCGACTTGGTCAATCGATGACTACCAAAGACCGTTGTTTTGATAGGAGCTAAAACAGCCACACAAATATATGAGAATTTACAGCCTCCATACATATTCATGAAATATTAGCAAAAAAAACTTACAAATACAATGCCAAAATTGGTCTTTAGGTAACACCACTATTTTAATATATAATGGTAATTATAATTAAGAAAATACAGTGTTCTAGGGGCTAGACGGTTGACCACATTTACCATTAGTTCTTAGGTCTTTAAAAAATATAAAAGGGTGCCTAGACCAGTCTGGTTGCCCGCCTAGGTGGACATAAGAAGGTTAGGCGGGCCCAGGTGAGCTGGGTGGTTTGTGAAATTTTTTGCTTATTTTTTTATTTAAAAAAATAGCTTAGGGTCATATGATTCTCACTTAGATGGAAAATAAATAACTTTCAATTTGCATTTTATAAATTTTCAATTTGCATTTTATATTTTCAATAAATTGTAAAAGACTTGTTGGATACTTGAATGAAAACTTATTATATGCTTGTTCTCCGTATAAACTCTATTTCTATTAAAAAAAAAAAGTGGTACAATGCGATTTTCTCATTATTACCTTTACAATCATTCGGTGAAGACTTTCTTTTCTCATGTGATTTATGTTGACTGATAGTTATCGCTTAACTTAAAATTTATCTTGTATGACAAAATCTTAATAGTGGTAGCTACCAATCAACCTATTGCCACTAGAGTTTTATTTTGAGTGATTTTCTTTAGGCCATTTTATTTAGATTTGATCATCTATCTAATATAGATGAGTTTCACATGTTAACTTTTATTAGAGAGACAATCAACAAGATCCGTAAATATTGTACACTGAATCCATAAGCATAGGTGAGGAGAGAATGAAAACCTACCATCATGCTAAATCTCAAAAATAAAAGAAAGAGATTAATCAAGTTGTTTATCAGAAAACTGCATAGGATGATTAAAATCTAATGTCGACGAATAATTTTTAGAAATAAGGGGCACAAAGAAAAACAAACGACGTCCACTAACTCATTCGAATATGTGATCTCACCCAAATTTGGAGGCATTGTTGCATGGGACCCAATTGAGCCATTTTTCTCACACACAGAGAAAGTGATAGAGACAGAGAGTATGATCATGGCCAATTAAAATTACTGAGCTCAAGCATACAAGGAACCTGACACGGTCTATGATGCTAAGCCCACCCTTTGCGGTTCAGACAGAAAGTGTGGGTCAAAGTTTTCCGAGCGTATCAATTTTATATTGGTTGTTTGATTGCAGATATTTCGGTGAAAAAGACTTGAAATCCCTGCTTTTGACGAAACATACTTGTCTTCTTACTTCAGCTGCTGTTTCATCCAAGTCACGGTTAAACACATTAAAAAAGAGATTCGAACTTGAATACAAAATCGAAGAGTATATAATTCGTTTGCTTATGTCAAGCCTTCTTAGCCATCTCTAAACACATGTATTTGCAAATAAATAAGATTTTCCTTTTACCTATAAGGAGTCAAGTATTATTACTTATAGACATAAAGAATAGCCAGAAGTAGTTACCTATTGACATAGAGAGAGAGAGAGAGAGAGAGAGAGAGAGAGAGAGAGATTCCATATTAATCTTAGGTTTTTGAGGGTCCTAAAATAAAATAAATAAATAAACCTAATAGATAGTGAAATGTATTAAAATAATGGAACTAGCCTTTTAAGCTTGTTCCTATATAAATGTTCCACTTGTTGCATCTTCTTGTTATCAGGGCACTTACCTAATTAGCAACATCAACATTCCCAAGAGAAATACACAGCGGGAGAGGAGAGGGAGAGGGAGAGGGAGATGGAGTTGAATGAACATAGTTTCTTACAGGACTTATTAGCTCTAAGAAGAGACAGTAGTAGTAGCTGTACATGGGAAACCAATATTCCAACAGAAATGAATGATTTGTTGTCTAGTAGTGGTAGCTGGGGAAGTTTTGAGTACTTTGATCAACAAAACCCTTCATCTTCTTTCTTCCCAAATTCTTCTTCCACCCATGAATTCTCACCTCCATTTGAACCCAACTTTAACAACTTCAACGCCACCTTTAATCAAGAAGTCTACTATCCCTTCGGCTTTGGCGTTACTGATGAAGCACTACTCTCAGCTCAGCAACAAGTCACTGACTCATCCTACAGCACCCTTGATACGCCGCCGTTTCCGGTCCAGGAAGACAATCCATGGTCCATGCTTGAAGAAGAAGAGTTGGGTTTGCTTGGTGATGAAATACACTACTTGGAGACTCAAGCTGAAGCTGCAGCAGCCTGTAAAGTGGAGCCAACTCAGTCCCCTGACCAAGTCCCCTCTTTCAACGTGGGAATCTGTGCGGAGAGAAATACCAGAGCTACTAATAAGAAGTTGCAGGGGCAGCCATCAAAGAATCTAATGGCTGAGAGAAGAAGAAGAAAGCGATTGAACGACCGGCTTTCGATGCTAAGATCAATTGTGCCCAAGATAAGTAAGGTAATTAAGTTTAAACCCCTTTTTTTTTTTTCAGAATGCATGTAGATATGATTAATGTTGAATACAGAGGCTAATTTTCTTTTTTAATTTATTACTGTGATTTTGTAGATGGATAGAACATCTATACTTGGAGACACTATAGATTACATGAAGGAGCTCCTAGAGAGAATCAACAATTTGCAACAAGAAATTGAAACAGATTCAGATCAGTTAAATGTGATGAGCCTTTTCAAGGATATCAAACCAAATGAAATGCTAGTCAGGAACTCACCTAAGGTATGTACCCTGCAAATTTAAATCTTAAAATGCAGACCAGGGCGTACTCAAGTTGGCTAGAGCAGTTTGTGTGTGTGCGCTCTCCCCTCTGCGCCCAAGTTCAAATCTCCTGTACCGCAGTTTAGATTACTTTAGAATATCGCTCGAATATGAAAAAATAAAGCTAAGAATTGACATTGGTGTTGGATTGATTTGCAGTTTGATGTGCAAAGGAGGAATGTGGACACCAAAATTGACATATGCTGTGCAGGAAAGCCAGGGCTGTTGTTATCAACAGTGTCTACCTTGGAAGCCTTAGGCCTTGAGATTCAGCAGTGTGTGATTAGCTGCTTCAATGACTTTGCAGTGCAAGCTTCTTGCTCAGAGGTATGTGAATTGGCTTTCCAGTAATATAAATAGAATCTCTTTGTGACTTGTTTAGTTGGAGAAGTATTAAGTTAATGTTTTTATCTGGTGATTCGTTGATGTCATTAAACAGGATTCTGATCAGAGAACACTGGTAACTTCTGAGGACATAAAGCAAGAACTATTTAGAAATGCAGGATATGGAGGAAGATGCTTGTAATTGCAAGAATAAAGTGGGAAGAGGAAAAGTAACAACTTTTGCGGTAAAGCTTTAGAGGAGATGGCTTTTTGTTGTAATCTCTGGAATTTCAGTGACAGTTTGCTATTGAGAGGTTATATTATAATTCACTTTTTTTTATTATATATTATTAAATAATTGGTGTCTTTTCATGGAGTAGCATTTGCTTCAGTAGTAGGAGATGTTAATTCATGTACAATGTACTTTGTTCTCCAAGAGTGAAAGAGTGTCCTTAACATTTTAAGTGCCAAGAAAAGGCTAAAATTAGGGTTTAGAAGCTATGTGGGAGTGAATTGACACAAATTAACCAACTTTGTATTGGTGATGCTGGTTGTTGATTGCAAATAAAATTAGTTGGAGAAGAGGATGTAATGATGATGTAAGAAAGCTTTTCTATGGATGTAGTTGTAGATTGTTGCGTACAGATTCCTATGCGGATATATTATTTTGCATACGAGATTAAATTTTTTGCACTCAAATTTTTTGTGATTTATCTTATTTGTTTGACTCTTGGTCATTCATTTAAATTCCAATTAACAATTTTAACTCTTCAACTTATCTTTTTGATAAAAAAATTAAAAACTAAAGATAAATTAAGTCAAAATGACATATAGTGCTCAAATAGATAAGACACAAAAAGGTCACAAAGAATTTTAAGTGCAAAAGATTTGAACGCTTTGTATACAAAGAGCAGATGTAGACAGATTATTCTTGTTGTGTATAATTTAATTTTCTTTTGGCCTTTTCTTTTTGTTTCATTGGGGTGGAATAGAGTCATGAAACGAAGGTACCATCTTATGCGAAAATGATGTAGCTATTCACACATCACATATTTTTGTAAATTTTTTGTTATTTATATTTTTTAATTTATTCAATCCAACTGCCGAAAGCAAGAGATACGTAAAAAGTAAAAAAATGTATGTAGATAACACTACTCGTGTTGAAATCATTATCTTTGTAATATGCGACAAAGAAATTTAGCTTTTTACCGTTGGGACCAACCTTCTTAGCCCAAAATAATAAGCCCAAATTACTATTTCTTGACTTTGTAATGGGTCTGGGCCCAGTAGGGGTTTCCATTTCCTTTTCTTTCTTTCTTTTTGGTTAAACGGTTAATTTTGTTAGATTAGTTATCGACGAAGTTTGAATTCACGCAGTCATGTAAGAGCTTGACTCATTTCCATCACTGTGGTAAAGGGCCACTTACTTCCATTTCCTAATTAAATGTTCTAAAACCTATATAGCTGCTATGATAATAATTTTGTTGCCTCCTTTAGTCTAGTTGTTTTTTTTTTTTTATATCCTTTAGTCTAGTTGTTGAAGAATGATATTTTTCTTTTGAATATTTTATTTTGGATAGTGCTAGGAGAATAAATTTTTAAGTCAAATTTGCAAACTAAATGACATGTCACCAATAGAAAATACGCATGCTAAGCAACACTTAAGTAATAATTAAATCACTCACTACCGCATCATTTGGTTCATATAATTTGGTTTAAGAATTTGATATCCCTAGCATTAAACTCTGTTGCACGTACACCCACGGAAAAATGAGCATAGCATGGTTCAACAAAAGCTGAAACATTTTACTCTGATCCTAAGTTCCACAAAGTGTTTCAAAATTTCTGTTATAACTTCATAGTTAATAATCGTCGTCTCCTTTGCTATAAGATGACTCCCTTTTATACGACATTTCCATTTTCATGAGGAGGTCCTTATGGGGAAACAAGATACATGGATACGTCGACAAGGTTTCATGAAATTGAGTAATTGGTTATGAATGTTTGTTATGTTTTTGCCTATTTACATTAATACTATAAAAGTTGAGTAAAACACAATTTAATTAGGGGATCTATATATTGTTAAAGATGTGTATATTAATCCTGCCTAACATTTTAAAGAAAATATATACCAACTTCTTTTTTTTTTTTTTTCTTTGTAGGAGTAGATAACACACAATGCAAAGTACTAGAGCAATGGCAATGCAACTGCCAAGTTCTCAATTGATTTCATGGAAATCATGATTTGGTCTTAATTGCAAATACGGATTCAATACAATCACAATTGGAAATGACCTCAACTTATGACTATATGTATTTGAACCTCTTCCAGGTATTTAATAGAAATATATTTATGACGCATCCAAGAATCGTCACATGGTTGAAGCTATTCCAAGTATTAATAAATATGTTTTATTAAAGGAAACTGTTATCAGCATTCCAAAAATTTCATTATATACTCGTCATAAATGTATTTTTCTTTCTAATAGTTAGAGAAAGTTTGGAGTGCACAATAAGGTTTTGGAGTGCCAATAACAATTCCTTTATTAAATTGAAAAAAAATGATAATTTTATCTATTATCCTTGCTGATTATTGTAATTTTGAATTTCATTGCATGTAAAAACCGACAATTTAATTGGGTGGCTATTTATTTATTTATTTTTGCAAACTTACGAAGCAGGATTGGGCATTGAAAAATAACTTCAATATCTGCAAAATTTGCCGGTAATTCCATTACGTAATTATCTGAACATTATTCTAAAGTATTTTTTCTCAACACTTCAATAATATATTATGTCGGTTAGATAGTTAATTTACACCAATACTTTTGTTTTTGTTTGATTTGTGAGATTTTAAGGATGTCGCTGGATCATGATAATATTAGAGATATAGAGGTTGAGTCACCTCCATGATGTTATAGATAATGGATGGTTATGAAACGCCAAATATCATAAATTTGATGTATTGATTGGTCTAAATAGTAGTTCGTCCAGGACACACTCATGGTAATACGTGGAAATACAATGCAGAAACATAAAGAAATAGCCGAACATTGAGAAGGTTGCTTTAGATGCATATTTATCACTTGGATGTTGCTGAAGCGAATATATGCTTAAATTAACCAATATAGACAATTCATACTAGAATAGTGTGCATATGCAGATATCCTGTCGAAGAGAATATGAGTTATATTTGTATATGTAAGAGCAGTTCAACCGTGGGAAAGGCCCTCCCGGGCTATCCACTATTTAATCTACCTAGTGAACAGTAATTGTCCTTAATGAACAGTAATTACCTTTTGCATCTCCACCCCTACACTTGACTAGCCTTGACAACAGTTAATTAAAATAATAATATTTTTTGCAATTATTTGGAATTTCCCGTGCACCTCTCCACTCCCTCACACACACACACACACACAATCTCTGCAAATTCACAAATTCTAATTTCAAAACTAATTCGAAAAAAATGAAGTGCAAACCAATCCGAGCGATGCAAAACCTCCAAGCAGCGCCGTACCTGGAGGCGAGGAAGAAGCTCCGGTCAGTGCTCCCTCGCCGGAAGCGACCTCAGATCTCTCCGGTTCTTTACTTGCCTCTGAAGCACAATGCTCGCAACGAGACCTCCGGTTTCTCTGGTTTCTCCGTGAACGCCGAGGCAAAACAGAAGAAAAAACGTGG
Organism: Pyrus communis; assembly: GCF_041283825.1. Lineage (NCBI taxonomy): Eukaryota > Viridiplantae > Streptophyta > Magnoliopsida > Rosales > Rosaceae > Pyrus > Pyrus communis. Next base: position 3,018,682 of record NC_142572.1, read on the forward strand.
CTGACGTCAGGGCGACATCAGCCTAGCATCAAACCTACTCCAAACTCTCGGGCTGGCAACTCTCCACCGGCCTCTCGCTCGGCCCTGCTCGAGCTCCCTTGCCAGCACACGCTGGACTTGATTACTCGAGCTCTATAGCTCGGTTCACTCACCTGTCCCTCGGGCTCCAGCACATGTTGGAGCTGCTCTAAAGCAACCACAACAGGCTTTGAATATATAAATTTATCAAAATCCAATTTTTGTATGTAGCTCATCAGGAAGTGATTTTTTTATCATAGTGGTAAAAAGGTGTTCAGTCCTTGTATGACGGCGTAGGTTCAAACCCCGTTGTAGCTAATCTAACATATAATCTAACAAAATCTATCATTTGACAAAAAAAAAAAAATTGTAGCTTATCACATTTATGAACAACCAAGGGTCACATCACAGTGAAAATATATTGTGATATGTGACCCTTGACATGTTTTGCCTTTGAATTAGTATTGATCAAGTAAACGATAATAACTCCCAAATGAGTTATACTCATAATTTGGGTATGTTCCATTAGTAACGTTTTCAAAGCGCTAGTCGGATAGCGATCATGAGTCTAGCGCCTAGGAGGGGGCTTAGGCAGTTTTCTAATTTTAATTGTTTACTCGTTCCAACCTCCTCCCTTAAGTATTCGATTCTTTGGAACTCAAGAATCACATTCTAAATTTTGAGTGGGACTCGCATCTTTTCATTCTCCATGGTAAGTAAACGTAAGGTTCATCCATAATAGGAATTACTCGCATTCTTTACATTCCTATTATCCTTATTTAAACATGCCCCTAAAAAGACTTGATTTGAAATGATAGTTTTCTTTGAGGCTGCTCTTTGAGAGAGTAATACTTGAGAGATTGGTTTTTTATTCAACTTGTTTGAGCTTTTCCCTTTGCCTTTGGTGGCTCCACAAGATATTCATAAATACTCATTCAAAATAATTGAATATTGTGGCTAATGACTAAAAGCTCTCATATCCGCACGAAATTTTATCTCGCAATTATAATTTTGCCCGCAGTTATCCTCAAGGTTTTCGAGCAACTAGTCAATATAGACATAACATCTCCTATTGTAGAACTCATATGAAATGCAAGTTATGGTCCAAACGGGGTGAGCTTCATTTGAAAAGCATAGTTGGGTTGTGCATAGGGATCTGTATTGACAACATATTTCCATCATAATGATGATACGATATTATATGTTATGTGTTGGAACTACGTAATCAGTATACTAGTAATACGTATCATACGTAATCCACACAAACAATCCGCGTGCGCATAAAAGAATTTTTGGTCAATAGAGACACCAACTTGCATTTGGACCTTGTGTTATGTATGTGATATTACTGTTTTCTTAAGTGAAAAGAAAAAACAAGATAGCTAGTTATTTACCCCAAATCTGTCTTAAATTCAGAGATAGAACTAGGGATTTTAAGTACCAGATGGAGAATTCTTGTCCCTCTGATTACTAGATCAATTTTGAACAATCAGAATCGAGAAGAATTAGATGTCTGTAAATCAGCAAGGTCACTTTCCAAGAGGAGATCCTCTCCGAATCTCTTCCATTAAGGCCACCGGATCAATGATCCGGGCCTTTGAAATTCCATCCAACAACCTACCTGTTTTGACCCTTTAAAAGTTATAATAATTTTTAACCGTTGGATGAAATTTCAAAAGCCTAAATAACTCTTCTCATTTTCCAAAGGTTTGTTTGCATAGTATGAAATGTACCACAAAAGAATTGGAAAGTACAAAGCTGCATTTGTACGAAGCAATTTCGAATAATCAAACTGTACCGCATTTATATTGTAGTACATTTAAATCCAATAGTGTAATTTGTTTTCTTTTATATGTATGGTTAAGCAAGAAGATTTGTACTAGAAAGACACCTTTGTTCATATAGTACAATGGAGTGAAAGTAGTACACAACTAAGTTCTAAGTTGTGCTATATATTAACAGTGTAAGGCAGGGAAGTTGCACAGAAATAAGTCTAGAGCCACGTCGAAGAGAACAAGTGTTGCAGTATATGCCAAAGCGGTAGAGGGGTTCTGTAGGAGTGACCTGAGATCACATATGGCGCTATATGTTGCGCTTGATGTGTTCTCAGGTCGCCCCTGCGGTACCTTCTCTGCCACATGAATGCACTACTGTTGATCTGCTGAATGTCCACTCATGATGGACCCGAGGTGCTACATCAAAAGGTGAGAAAGTTCTATCATGTTTCGGTGTATTAAAAAATGTAAGAAACATTGCTAACTTTACTCTCGACTACATGCATCGATTGTTCTACCACTACTGTAACACAAATTTGAAGCTCATACTGTAAGTACGTGTTGGTGCTCACAAAAGAAATTCAAATCTATTCCTACCTGGATAAATCAGTGACTGAATCAATATCCTTACAGCTGACTTGATGGCTAGTAGCTCTCCTTCCCCAACTTTCCGAGGATAAAACATTAGTTATCTTGGTAGACTGAAGATGTTGCTTATCCAGATTGACTATTCATACTCTGAGCATTATTTGACTGTCATTTGATCTTTATACTGCCATGTTACTATTATAGTTCATGCCAGAGAATACAGTATGAATTGACTAGCGATCTGTCGTAGTCCAGTCAAGCGTATTGTTCAACCATACAACTGAGAAATTTGAGAGTGAAACTATAGTAATAACTCTATTACCCTAATTATTGCACACAGTTAGAGTTTGCTTATTTATAATTACATCTTAATACGTTACTACTCTTCAGGGGTGTTATTACTGTAGAGGGTCACCTGAGTTATACAAATGCATAGAGTCACCCTATGAGTTTAATTGGATATGTTATTACTATTGCAGCAGTTTGCTATTATCCCCTATGGAATCAATAGTCAAGTATACAGTCTACAATTTGTCAACAGTATAACTCGTCATATAGCTCTTTCCCACTCTCCCATGTAAATGGGTCTCGAGTTTTCATGTTTCAAATTGTATCTGAATTGCAGTCCATCACTCCATAGTGCTCCAGTGTTTGAATTTTCTTTCAAGCAGTATCTGAATTGCTAGAGTGCTTCAATGTTCGAATTTGAATTTGTTTTCAAATTGTTGTCAGTTTTAGTTTTCATTTTGTTTGTTATATCTTTCACATTTCTTTCATCTTTTCTCATTTATCTCATATATTTTTCTTTTATTTATAGGGCAAAAAAAAAAAAAAACTAATAGTTAAAAAAATTAAGGCAAATGTAAATGACGCTTTACCGTAATAGCGAACCCTTATGCGTATGTATTCCTAGTACAAGTTCGATCTCTACTAATTTTTTTTCCTTATATAATTAATAATTTAACCCACTAATCACTATTGTTTGTCAAAAAAAAAATTGTTATCAAGCCCTTTTCTTCGAAGCGGTTACCCAGGCCTTGATAGAGTAAGAGCTGGTTTGGTATTGTTATGCTTTGAAAAAAAATTGATTCTGCTGTGCTATAAGAATAAACAGCTATGAAATAAAGCAGCAGAGTGTTTGGTAAATTTTTTTGTAAAAGTGCTTTTGAAAAGAAAAAAAAACAGTATTATAGTGTTTGATAAACTTTTATATAAAACAGAAGTGAAAAAAGCTAGTTTTTCAAAACTGGGTTTTGCAGCTTTGTGTTTTAACTTTTTTTCACCAAAAATTGTAAAAAAAAAACTAAAACTGAATGTTTACCAAACATAAAAAAACGTTTATAACTACTTTTTCCAAAATCAACTATGTATTAAACTAGGGCTAAGCACAGTGGGTTATTTGCTCATCTCTAGGACTGCAAGTCTCAAGCCAACCACCAACCTCCAAGGGGTTCTAGACTCTGCAAGGCCTCGCTTTGTGTCATAAGTGGAAGTCGATGTAGCTCAATTTATGGAAGTTGAGAGGGACAAGGACCTAATATTTTCAAGACCCACCCATCATCCGTGTTATATAATATAAGGATGAGGATTATCTCCAGAATCTCTTTGCGGGAATTCTAAGAATCTTTATATTATGACTGTTCATTATATATTATACCGTCAGTTTTCGTTAGATACTATTGTGTTTAATTTTAATTCAAAAAATTCATGATCACATGATGTACGATAAACGATTAGAATTTGAGAATCCTAAAGATCTCTACAATTTGGATCAGGATGATATACAAATCCATGTAATATTATATTATAATATAATATAATAATGATTCCACATTATTTTATCTGTAACTTTACAGGACCCACACATTTCTCCGGTTATTAATTAGTAACAAAAAGAGAGGGGAAAAAAAAAATCTCATTTTTATTGGGAAGGAAAAATTCAGTATGAAAAGTAGATTACTTTTTAGGCACCACTCTTTTTCACGAGAAATACTGTAGAATACTTAGAACATGATTTAGTATATAACATATCATAAGAGAGGGACACTAAAAAAAAAAAATTCTTCATTTATACTATAATATGTGATGTACCGATTTATCTTTTAGGTACCTTAAAAAAATCTATCCTCTCTCACAGACCCCATGCATTTGGAGAATGACTTGTATAGAATGATTCCTTGTCACATAGTTTTTCAATTAATAACACATTCTCATGTATAAGCTTTTTTTTTACATGATAACATATTAAATTGAGATGCGATGACATCTGTGAATTTATTTCTTATAAATTGCTCTTTGCTAATGTCGACATGACAATTTCTTAATGACTTGCTCTATATACTCAACCACATAACGCGTCTACCCAAGTTTTTTTTCTGGGGGAAATATGGCAACTATGTAATTACTAATTAGCAATGTTATTGATCACACTGAATGTAATAGTGTTGGAGTGAACAAGAAATCGTGAATTATGCTTCTCTTACATGCGGAGGTTGTTGAAATACAAAAAGAAATGGTTGTACAGCAGCCGCTTCAAACACACAAGCATGGTTTTGTATGGAAATTGATCATCTTCGGATTTCTTTCATCAAATTCATCCAATTAATCAATTCAGATCTTTGAAATTTGATCTAACGGCTACAAATGGAGAGTCATTTTAAAAGTTATAATAATTTTAATCATTTAATTAAATTTTAATGATTCTAATTAAATAATTAAGTGGATTTAATGGAAGAGATCCGCATCTTTGCGTTTTGTATAACAAGTAATAATGGAAATAATGCAAGGGATAGGATAACGTCTTTTCATACATCTGCTGCAATGTGACAGGTTCTAAATTTCTAATCGAGAAATGACAACCATTACTTTTTCTTCATGGTGACCCTCTTTTTACTTTTTAATTATTAAATTAAGCAAATCAAACGACAACAAATATAATTAAACAAGAGATCCCCATTTCTGAAACAGCGCACTTACGAGTATCCTTTCAGTTTCAAGTCTAATGACAACTTTTTTTAAAATTTCAATCATTTCTACAGACTATCAGCCAACAGTGGAAAAATCGGTTGGATATTTAATTAGCATCGTTATCATTTCAATTTTATTAGAGGGGCGACGTCTACCTGCACAGTTTATATCCTCAACTAATATTTAATATGATTGATTTTCAGAAACATTGACAGATTACTTCTGTTCCGCATCAGATCTAAACTCATTCTAGACACACAAAAGTTTGTTTTGTAAATACACAAAAGTGTGAATTTGGATCTGTGTTTATGTAATCTTCTTGTTGGTAAATGAATTTATCTCTTACCTTCCAAAGAAATTAAAAAAAAAAAAAAAAAAAAAAAAAAAAAACTCATTCTAGATTGGATGAGAGAAGGAAGTTTGTTTTTTGGTTGAAAATTTTTGACACTTGCATGAGTGTGTGAATAGCTCGACCGTCTCTGAGTAGAAGTAGCTCTCATGCTAAAATAGTTTATTGGTTGTATTCTTCTATGTGCTTAGAAATTACAATGCTTACATGGCGGGCATATCGAGTAATTATAAGCTAATTATGTCTTTTTTTTGTGAATACAAGCGTTTCAACTCGCAAACAATCTCGGTCGAGTGAGTAGAATAGATATGGTGGTGTCTGTTGAATGCGCTGCTGAATTCTATACACTACGACCAAGGAAAGAACATGTCTTGCCTTGGGTTCTAGAACCTAAAGATAAGGTTACCTAGATCACGGCGAAATTCAATAACTGGCTTAGCTTTCACTGTGCCGAACAAGGTTAACTTGGTAACACCTCACTTTGCCGAAAAAGCTATGGGATGACCTCTTTAGGAGAATTGGAAACTCTTCATCTGCCAAGTCTTGAATAGGTACCCAATTAACCAGAAGCAGTGATGTTCACTTGTCTGAATTGAATATGCTCCTAGATCACTTGCTTGTACGACTCCAGTGATATTTACTTATCTGAACTGAAGGTGTTTTCTCAGAAATGTGAGAAGTGTTTCGCTTAGAGCGTTTGAATTGTTTATTGTGTTGAAGGGGGGTTTTCTCATATTGCACGATGTCTTATATTTATAAGATTGAATTGCTCCGTCATGCAGCTCTCCCTGATAACACCAATCATTTCCAGGCTGACTAATTTCAGATAAAAAATCATGTGGTCCTTATCATGCTTCTTAATCAGAAGACTTTCTTTTCCAACTTGTTTGTCCATATGCATCCATACAATCATAAAGCAAATTAGAATACAATTGCAATCCTACATCTGAATCATTATCCCGCGTTTTTCCATCCTTATTTGTTTACCAATTCAATTCTTGTGCTGACCAACCAATTCAATCCTTTATCCAAACGTTACTCACCAAACCATTAGCAATAGCATGCATGATCTTAGCTATGCTCCTAATTAGGTGGCCTCGACCTCACATTCTGTTCCAACCAACACCTTACAAATCTCAACCTATCCCGACTCAATTTGGATTATACCAATATCCTAAATCAAATGTGTTTGCCCTCAAACACCTTGTCCAGGTAATTATCAATAAAATATTAGGATAATGAGCACTCGTGCTTAACCACATGATTACTATACAAAGGAGAAACAAAACATTAGCCATATGTACTGCATCGTGATCGTAATAATTACTTAAATAATGTCGTTTTGATAGGGTGGTGTAAAATGTAAAGGGTTATTATACAAAATGGTACATAAGATTTGCATGATCAATAGAAATGGTCCCTGAGATTGAAAATCAATAGAAATGATCCTTGAGATTGTCCACTATCCATGATTTTGGTCATTCCGTTAAAAACTCTTTGAATAATTTTCAAAGCTTCGTAACTCAATCGACTCTTAACCAAATTCGTCCCCATAATATATCAAAATGAAAATAAAAAAGTGTAGAATAAGATTATACCTATTTGGAAGTCCAATGATTGCCGGAGATGGCCGGAAAATAGCCTGAAAGGTGGCTGGTCCTCGGGAAAATTGGAAAACCACGGCGAGTTAGCCTTCGAAAAGGTACCATTCTCTTCGTCTCATCAAATTTTCGTTTCTGAATCACTCGATTTGGTTGAGTATTGAAGAACTTATGAACGTTTAAAGTTTACCTAGTTTCCGACGAGTTTTCCAATTTTCCTGCGGACCAGTCACCTTTCAAGCTATTTTCCGGCCATCTCCGGCAACCATTGGGCTTCCAAATAGGTATAATCATATTCTTCAAGCTATTTTCCGGTCATCTCCGGCAACCATTGGGCTTCCAAATAGGTATAATCATATTCTTCACTTTCCTATCTTCATTTTGATATATTATGGGTCGAATTTGGTTAAGAAACGATTGAGTTACAAAGTTTTGAAAATTGCCCAAAATCGTTTTTAACGGAAAGAACAAAATCATGGATGATGGACAATCTCAGAAACCATTTCTATTGATTTTCAATCTCAGAAATCATTTCTATTGATCATGCAAATCTTAGGAACATTTTGTATAATAACCCAAATGTTGCATCTTGTATAATAACCCAAATGTAAATGACAAGAAGTGGGGCAGACTGGGCAGTAACATCAACGTAGAAATATGACTCTTTTCACTAGCCGCCGCGACCACCACCACGGCTTGTCAAATTACCATCATCGCCATGGGAATTATTCAGAGGCTCAGGTGGGCTCACCATCATAAGGGCTTCACTAGAATTGAGTTAAGAGTTCTTTTCGGGAGTATTAAAAACTATCTCCTTGTAAAGACATGTTGGTTGATAGAGGCCAGCTTATCGGCGATAACTATGACATGCTGGAGACACTTTGTGATGCACGAAAATTTGTCACATAAAAATAGAGTATGTGAGGATTTTTGAACGTTCATGTGATTCGTGGCCAAATAATTCTTCAACATCTTCATGGCGAGCCAGTCATCACGCTTTTAAGTATTATATATGATGACTAAAGTAGGCGTCACATATTGACATTTTATTTTTTTAGGTCATGACCAACTCGTCTCTTAAATTTTTTTAGACAATTTATGATATTAAAAGCGGGAAATAAATATAAGCAATTTACCAAAACTCTAAATGTAACGAAACTTCACTCGTTGTCACATATAATATCTCAGGGTGACAAATCAAATCGTCACATTAGGCAGACTATGTACAAACATAACAAACGGATATGCCCATTTACTCTTACCTGAAATAGACTCTTCCATCACCTCAACACCGGCCATTCACCGATTCTGATTCTCCCTCTTCCGTGACTAAGTTAGTCAGATCCCATCTCTCTCCGTATCTCACCCTGTAATTATCTCTAACCTCTCTCTCCCGATCCGCCTTCTAACGCTTTCTGCCGTAACACCACTAGAAAGGGTGACAAATTAGACTTGCGGAGATTGGCTTTGCCAACAACATAGATTTGGGGGGTGTTGTTGAAGACAAACATAGATTTGGGGGGTGTTGTTGAAGACAATCTCAGACATCCTTTTTGGTGTCGTACCCAATAGTAAGGGTAAGAAGGGACTTAGAGATGACACTCGTGATATAAATAATAACCAATTGATCTTGTTGAATTCAAAGATAGTAGTCATGATTGGGAATTTGAGGAATAGTTTCGTTTTCTTTGGCTTGCGTTTAGGGTCGGCAATTTGAGATGGAGGGAGAAGGTGAGAGCTATCCACAAATTTTCAAAGATTTAGGCCAGTAAGACAGGGCTTCATCTGACGAAGCCATGGGAGGTAATTGGTTTCAATGAGTTGGACAAAGTGGGTGCTGTTAGAGCTAGAGAGGGATGAAAAAACAATGAGAAGATACAAGAAACCCTAGAGAGCTAAGGGAGAGGGGCCGACCGGAGGGTGGATGAAAATTTTGAAAAATCCTACGATTGGCTAATACCTGGTAGAATTATGACTCTTTGTATTAATCAATGAATAATAGTACAATATGGTTAAAACAATTTCTATGTGAAAGAAATCCTACACTAATTGCAATTGGTAATTACTTGATAAACAAAAAAGGTAACTAAAAAATGGATTTTGGAGTTTAGGATCCTACTCTAAACAATCAAAACATAAAGTAACTTATAGGGCAAGTGCAGGTGACATAATATAATCAAGATTCAAGGACTTTAATGTAAACTAAGGCAACAAACATCTCACATCTGAATAATTAGTGTATGTATACAATTCTTATAGTACTACTTTTGATCATTTTCTAATACCTGGCAAGCTAGGTAGCCATAAACTTCTACGATCAATTCTATCCATGGGTCAGTGCTTTCCTTGTCAACATTTAAGTGCTTATTAGAGGCCTCAACGATACGTAAGCTTATGCAGTGTGGTTCATCAATCATCTCTAGACGATCTAGCTAGCAAGCAAATGATTGATTTGTATAAAGTACTTCTCCGTTGTTACGCAATATCAATCATAAAACATACTATAAAAGACCATTGAATCATTTGTAGATATATATCAAACAAATTAACAGTATTTGTAACAAGTGAAATATTCATGACAAACTCTATTTATTCATCAAATAACATTTATAAAACAAACCGTTTTGATTATAAAATTTAACTTGGTGCTATATTAAAATCTTTTAACTTTCCTTTGCGTATTAGTTCACTTCATCTCTTTTAAAAGAGTTGACTCGTATATCATCTTATATGTTGTTGTGGCGCATATTTATGATATTTAACAACCTTTGAAAATTGAATCGACGTATGCATGTCAATTCTTTCTCTCAATCAGCACATACTTAGATAAACTATAATAATAAATAAAATAATTGTAACCTTTAAACCACTAAGTCCTAAATTATATATCTGTGTTGATCATCCTATCTAGTAAGACTCATGCCTTGATTAGATTCGATCGCAACACACTTACTATTACTTTACTGGTTTTGATTAGTTCTACTTTATTTACCAACTCATATTTTCTTCCCTAAATTACAAAGGAAAACTAATGAAAAAGGTTTGAAAACTTTGAGTTTTAACGATAATGACAAAATAAAGGGTAAAGTGAATAGTACCAGAATTAACTTTTTAGTGTAACAAAGTGATTTTTTGTTAAAATAAAGAGTACCGGGAGCTTTTCTTTAAAGTTCCCAAATTATAATATGTTGATCATCCTATCTAGTAAGACTCATGTCTTGATTAGATTCGATCGCAATACACTTACTATTACTTTACTCGTTTTGATTAGTTCTACTTTGTTCAACAACTCATATTTTCTTCCCTAAACCGCCTAAAGAAACTTTTTCCTTTTATGTTTTTTAATCGATGATATTGCATGCTTTTTCAAAACCTAAATTGTGTCCCTTTCCGTACTGAATCACGTAATAGAGTACTAGTAATGCGTACGAGCACTAGTGCCATTATCACTTGTATATTATACTAAGACCCAATCCACCCACAGACGCACATCTAATCTCCATCTCATCCCCAACAAAATTATCATAAGCGGCACTTACACACACTTTGCATATATAAATCAAACCCCACCTCATCATTCATTACTGCTTTTTTAGGTCATAAAAACCCAGAGGAGAAAGGAAGCAGTAGGCAAGTATGGAGCAAAACGATGAAGTTTCAACTCCATCTCTAGATTTTCCTGTTGGCTTGGCGCTGCTTCTGTTGCTGTTATTGAGCGTCAGTGCCTTCTTCTTGTGTTGCCTACACTGGGACAAGGTTCGGTCCCTATTTCTATCCTCGGTGGAAGAAGGCAGCCCTGACGATCATATCCTACCAGACTTAGATCAGAAACCTACTCGTCCAAACATGGTACGTACGTACATAAGTCAATCTGTGCCTCTTTTTTCTATAAAAATTAAATTCAAGTGTTGTGTTTTGATTGGTTTTATAATTTGTACCTTATTTGATAGACGGAAAAGCAAAAACAGCAGAAGAGCCTGACAGTGCTGATGCCTGGAGAACAGGTGCCCAAGTTCATAGCAATTGCTTGTCCATGTCAGCCTCCGGTAATGGAGAAGCCTTCTGTGGTTGTGCAGAAGCCTACCCTTTTTCAGTGATGATGCTACTGTATATAACTAGTTACTGAGTGGTGTTACCTCCTCAGTTCAAGTTAGTTTTGTTCTGTTTTTAGCATTTTAGTTTGAGGCTTGAGCATAACCTTAACCTCCCCTTTTGTTCTTAATTTTGATTACTTAATTAGATTTGTTTTTTCCTAAATACATGAAAACCAACCAGGCATTTGTTGAGATATTAAAAGATTTTAATTTAATTTGTAAGGTAGCGCTCAAGGATTAATCATTTAGAAAGTTAATGCAACGTTATCACAAGATTTGAACTTAAGATCACTTATAAGTGAAAAATAATATCATTAGACCATGATATTAAACGGCTAAACCAGTAATAACCAAATGATTGTTAAATGGTTCAAATCATGAGATAACACCGTGTTCGTCTACTCTGATCACAGTTAATTATACTTTCAATTTGAGAACTTCTTAGCGTTTATGAGCTCCTTTGAATTTGTAAAACTAAAGATGCATCAGTAGTTTTTCCTTCGAGAGTTCGAAGTTGGCCTACCAGTTAACCGGAACATAAACCATAAGCGAATCAAGTCAATCAACATAATGTAGAAAGTGTGTGGCTGTGAGTTTTCACAGAAAACTTAATCTTGTATTTGGTTTGTTTTCCTCATGTAATAGTTCTATTTTTTAATTTTTAATTGTTTTAAAAACAAACCATCTAATAGTTTCGCCATAACAGTCTACCATTCCGGGTCATGTAATAGTTTTTAGAGTTCCTAGAGGTTCTCTGTAAGTTGTGTTTCTTCATCTTTCAAACAAAATCAAAAGGAAAGAGCCCAACCAAGTGGGTTGATAGCATATTATTATCTCCTCCCCTACTGTTATGAAATGAACAGTTACTGTCTCAACCAAATGGTCAAGGCATTTAGCCTGGAATTAGATCCTAAGGTATTAGATACTGTTCTATACCCCTACTTGCAAAGCCCAATTTGCAATGTTTTTAAGGCCCAATTTGCAATCTTGCTCAACACATGGCACACTAATGAACAAAATCCAACTAGGGAGTTGAAGTTTAGGAGAAAGAGTAATACTGAGTATGGAGATCACATTTTCTCTACCACATCGGTGTACCATATGGTGTGATAAGTGATATATACATTTTACATAAAGTAATGAATTTGTTTAATGAGTAATGCTACACTAGCCACATACTTGTACTATTATTTGTACCACCTTTCTAATAGAGGTAGAGTCCACCAGTACATGTGGGTCTCATATCTAGTAGAGAGAGTACACATGATAGTACATATATGTAGTAAGAGTATCATTTTTTGTTAATTAATTGGATGGTAATTTTATGTTATTTGACACATCATGTGATACATCTACGCGATACAAACATACACTTTTAACCACTTAAGATAACTTGATGAACATCATCATTTGACAATTTTGGTTAGCAACCTTCTCCAAGGTGAAAAGTACGGTAAACGTGGTCCATCTAAGAGCCTTGTTGCTGCCAAGACAAGTTTAATTTGTACTCTTATGATCATTTTTCTGGCAAAGTGACAAATTTGAAGGACAAACATATCTAATGTGCTGCCAAACATTATCATATGACAAAAAAATTGATGTTAACAACGACTTTTGCTTCGTGCATGAAGTTTTTTGAAAGAATAAATAACAAAACAAAAACATGAAGGTGGTGAGATGGTGCTTTCTCAATTTCATGAAGGAGTCAATGAAAATTGTGATATATATATTCTGGCTATTGCCGGCATTTTATCTTTAGAAGTAGTCGTTAGAGGAAATTGTAATCGTCGCTTAATATTTAGAAGTTATTCTCTCAAGTTTTATTTTTCTCTTTACTATTTCTTACTTAGGAATGGGAGGCTTTGGCTGACACCCTTTTTTTCAGGATGTTCATTAATTAGGCTAACCGTGTTTATTTTCTTGTAGGTGAAATTTCATCAAATTAGCCGTGTACAAAATTTACATCCACATCTGGCCGTTGGGCTTAGCACATGAGTCAACCTACTTGAATACCATAAATGGAGTTCACTATAAAATCGATTGACAATATAGAGACTTTTAGTTATATTATTGGACGTTTGAGATCTTTAGTTTAGTTTTGAGATATAATATTTTGAAGTTGTGAGATTTTAAATTTAAGTTCTAAGGTTGTTTAATGATGATTATCTTATAAATTGATAGGTTTACAAACTTTTTGTAATACTTTGACAAGGTTGTGAATTTTTCATTTAGTAGTAAATCCATGATAAACCGAAAATCGAACCAAATCAAACTGCAACATTAGTGAATCAATTGCATCAATTTAATCCCTTGTGGTTTGAAATTTTGACAAATCAAGTTGTGCTGTTTATTTATTTATTTTTTTGAACAAACTATATTATCTACATGAAAAATGAAATCGTGAGCTAAACTTCATAATAAGTTAGCAAAAAAATGTGTTGTTAGTTCGAAATTTGGATCCAAAACCGAGATACTTCAAACCGCGCCCGAATCACCCTTGTCATGGACTAGATTGTACCTTTCACGCGCCATATGGTGCGGGAGCCAAGAAGAGTGTGGCGGGTGAAGAAAGGAGGTTATGTGTCGCGTTCTGAGGCCGGCAATACAAAAATAAAAGGCGCTTTCTTTGTCCCCCAACACATCATTTCGTTTGGCCCATGTTTTTCTCTGTCCCCCTCTAATTCTCTCTCACGCCCTCTCCTCTCCTACGTAACTTAATTACTATTATTGTTAAAAAAAACTAATTAAATGATTTCTAATTCTGTAATTCCACTTGCTCCCCTAGTTTTTTTTTTCCAATATTCTTTGCCCATACAGGCATTTACAAAAATAAAATTACAAATTATGATGGGGGTTTCCCACATTTGCCCTTTTATAATGCAAGGTAGGACCCTGGTTGGGTAGGGCATGTGAATGCAGCCTTGGGTGTGGATCCATTGGAAGTCAAGTCATGCATGTGAGTGTGCGAGAAGGAATTACATCACATCATAACACCATTACAGTAATATAAAGACAACTTTTTTTTATTCACATGTCCTAATTTTATTGAAACGATAAAGTGATTTTGTACTCGTATTATATTCTTGTTTATTGACATGAGGTATCACGTAACAGTATAATCGTGTCATATGAGGTGGGTTTATGGTTTTAAAGTAGGAGTTTGGATGTAACATGGGGCAATTAGGAGGGGAATCTCTTGTTTAGAATAGGAGAGAATAGTAGGGAAAGCAATGAGTGGGGTAGTTAAACTTGAATTATGAAATGTTTGGCTATTGTATTTGATATGAAGGTGTTTGCTTTTGGTTTGCATTTCGTAATGACTACATATGTTTCCATGTTTAATGGCAATTAAGCCCTAATGATTTGCTTGTTAAGAACTACAAAGTGTGCACATCTATATAATTTGATGACTAAATAATTTCATATTTTATTGGGTTTTGCATCGATGATCTTTACAAAGTGAATTATAATATCCGATCATAAGCAAGGAGTTTCGTGAATTGGCAACGAATTGAACTACTTTTGTTTAAGAACTCCTTCACAATTTTGTGGAGCCAAGTATCTGTCTTGAAATAATAGAAGCATATAATGCGTGCTCAATATGTCTATAATTTTTTATATCCATACTAATTTAGAGTAATATTAGGTAGATTTATTAGACCACATTTGCAAACCGTGTCACATATGTACCAATAGAAAATAAGCAAGTTAATCAACACTTAAGTAATAATTCAATCATCAACAGAATTCACTATTTCGAATTATACAGAGAAAAAGACAAAAGAAAGTGTGAAAAAAAAGGAGACAAAAGAAAGGGGAAAGTGCGTATACAAATAGCAGAAGTTTGTGATAGTATTTTACTTACTCAAGTAATGAGAATAAGCACGTTAATCAATACAAAGTAATAATTCAATCATCAACAGCTATATCATATGATTTACTTTAAATTGACAGTTTCGTAGTATTATCCAACAAAATAGGATGTGTTTTTATTTTTATTTATTTATTTATTTTTTTAATTAAGGGGGATGGCCTCTGGTATCTGGATATTGGAGGGCAGTATGATTACGCAGCCATGCCACTAATTCTCAGTTAAAGTTAGAGCATGGTTTAGTGGGTAAAAGTGGTATTTATGCAGCACCCCACGCTCGATGAAAGAAAAGGAATCACTGCCCAGAAATTGTAAGACAGTATGATTCCTCCATATATATCTGTGTATGCTGTTGCTGCTGGTAGTGCGAAGTAGTTGTCAAGCTCAGCAGTGCACACACTCACGCACACATCCTCACGCTCACAGAATATATCTGCTTTGCTTTATTAGGACCGTATGATGTGATCTGATGCGTACCAAAAACTCATCCCATCTTTTATATTTGGATTCAGCCTCAGCATCCGCCATTTGCATGGACAATTGGGCATGCACTCTCTTGTTTATGCTATCCGAATTTTAGGGAAGAGAAATAGGATTTTGCATTTTTATAATTTGGAAATGCGTATAGTAGGTTGGTTCCAGAGAGTTTTTTTAGGAAAAAAATAATTGAAAAGATGTTTAGTATTCATATTTTAAACGTCAAATAAATAAATAAATTCATGTTGGTTAGTAATGCTTTTGTAAAATAAATTTCAAGATGATGGTGGTGGTAGTAGAGTGGTTGTGGCAATAGCGGGGTATGGGGCAATGATGGTGGGAGTGGTGGTATTGGCGGCAATAGTGTTACAAGGTGATTGTGTTAACAAAAGTTGTAAGAGATGTTTGTAGCAATGATGGTTATGGTGGCAGAGAAGGTGACAAAGGTGGTGACCCTAGTGGACCGTGAAGAATGTGGTGGTGGTGCTGATGGCGGCGATGGTTGTGGGTGGTGAGACAATGGAGGTGTTAGTGGCCATGATGGCTAAACGATAAGATAATTATGCAAAATTTATTTAAAGGCTTGTCAGCCGAAATGATCCATAAAATTAACTTAACTCTTCAATTTGGTCTTTGACAATATTAATCAATAAATGTTTTTAGCACATTACAAAAAATCAAGCGAAATCCTAATGGTAGAACCACATTGATGTTTCGCATTCAAAATCAACCAGAAGATTATCGATTTTTATTCTTAAGAGATAAATTAAGGAGTTAGATTAATCTCATAATCATTTCAACTAAAAACCTTTCTCTGAACTATTGTGAAGAGGAGGATTCAAGTGAAGATATTCGAGCATAGAGAGCAAGATACTATTCTAGTCAACTTAACTAAAATCAGATTACAGATGACATTTTATCACAATGATAGAGAAAAGTGTTACTTTTACACTACAGTGCGAGTTCCAACCATTGGCTCCTAATCTATAACTAATAAAAAAATAAGGAAAAATTTGAAATAGGTCCATTTTTATAGACTACTTTTTGAAATATGTTCAATTTTTAGTGACTTTTGACTTTTGAAATAGGTCAAATTTTAAATTACTTTGGACCTATTTCAAAAAATCCCAAATAATAAATCGTTTGACATAAAAAATAAAAATAAAAAAACCTAAAACCAGATTATGGTGACACTTTGTTTTATTAATGTGTGTTATTTTAATACAGGGAGAGAGACACACATCAGACTGCTTCTCTTACTTTGTGCCGTATGGAGGGTCCTTAGGTCTTTCTCTCTCTCTCTCTCTCTCTCTCTCTCTGTGACTCTCAGCTTCCTGTCAGCCAAATCAAAGACCTGTTCTTCAATCCAAAATTTGTTTTGCTTTTTCTGCAGCCACTGATCCACCCAGTCGTTTCAGGTATACTCGCCGTAGTCTCCAATCACCTCCGCCGAATCGTTGCATTTTTCCGAATTTTGGTTTCTGGTAATCTTCACTTCCAGTGACTGTGAGACACAGTGAGTTTTCTCTTCTTTTTTGTTTGTTTTGATTTCAGCTCTCTCTTTCTTTCTTTTCCCTGGTTTTGGGTATCTCAGACTTTGAAGGGAAGAACTGGTTTTTCCGTTTTTATTTCTGGGTCTCTCTCTGTCTCTTGTTTTGAAATTTTCTTTTTATTTACTTGCATTGAATTTCCCCACAAAACCCTTTATTTGTTTATGGCACACAGTGAATCAACGCTCATCAATTGAATTTTTTTTTTCTTCTCTAATTATATATCAAAGTTCTATAACCATTTGTCCTGAAATCTGAAAACCCACCATCAATTTATTTTATTTTATTTTATAATTCCTGGTTGTGGCTGTGATTTGGTTTCTGAATCTCTGTAGATATGATGATTGCAACTTGATCAGTAGATTACTGTTTAATTTTCTTCAGTTGTCTGACCTGCATGTAAATATTGACAAAATCTTCAGCTTCACACTATTTAATTTTTTAGTGTATCCACTGATTAATTGTTATATGAGAATATGCTGAAGTTATCATTGTAAATTATTTTGCGGGCTTTCTTGTAAGTATGGTTCCTGGGCAGAAAACAAGATTATTTGTATTTTAAGGGATGCTTGATTATTTGTATCCACTGATTAATTGAATCTTTCGGCTACTTGTGCCGGATTTGTTTTCTCATTAAGGGTGGATTGCTGTTGTTAAATGCATTAGTTTTCGTTCTTCTTGGTCCTTTTTCAGGATTCTCAGAGTTCTTTTATTTCTGATTAACGTCTGTTTTATGGGCGTTTTTCTGAAGATATTTCATTCCATTTAGCAGGTTTCAAGTATAAATTGAGTGATTTTGCATTGTGAATTGTGATGTCTCCGCCACTGCTTGGTGTTGATGAGGAGGAGGGTCAGAGCGATGTTACATTATTGGCTTCTTCGGGTTCTATGGAGAGTGTATGCCAGAACAGTTTGGAACTGAAGGAGCGAAATTACATGGGATTGTCTGATTGCTCTTCGGTAGACAGTTCGAAGGTCTCTGCTGTCTCTGATGGAAGTAAAAGTAGTCTGCATTTGAAGGCTACAGAACTTAGACTTGGGCTTCCTGGATCCCAGTCTCCTGAGAGAGACTCAGAGGCGAGGGTAATCTCCACTCAACTTGATGAGAAGCCCTTATTCCCGTTGCATCCTCTAAAGGATGGCCACCTTTCTTCATTGCAGAAAACAATTGTTTCGGGGAACAAGAGAGGTTTCTCCGATGCTATGGATGAGTTCTCAGAGGTAAAAACAACTGGTTTGCTTGAAGAGAGAATTGGATATGTTTATTTATTTATTTATTATGTCTAGCTTGACGATCACCTGATTTGTGATGCAGGGGAAATATGCTAATTCAGAGGTAAACCTGTTACTGTCACCCAGACCTTCTCCAAACTTTGGACTGAAATCTGGTTCTGCTCTTGAGAACCTTGGGACTCAACCACCCAAAACAAAAGAGGTGGCACCAGCAAAGGTAGTACAAGAGAGGCCTCATGCTGTCAACGAAAGCAGACCGAATCATAACGAAAATAGTACTAGCGGTGCACCTGCTTCCAAGTAAGTGCGAGAAAATTGTCGTACCACTGAAATTTATTTGGCAGAAAATTTGTACTTTGGTCTTTCACGATGAAAATGGAGTCTCAGCTTCTTTATATATCAGGGCGCAGGTTGTGGGTTGGCCACCTATAAGATCATTTAGGAAGAACTCATTGGCCAGTACATCAAAAAACACTGAGGAAGTAGATGGAAAATCGGGCCCTGGTGCTCTGTTTGTCAAGGTCAGCTTGGACGGTGCACCTTATTTGAGGAAAGTAGATTTGAAAAATTACTCTGCATACCAGGACCTTTCTTCTGCTCTTGAAAAGATGTTCCGCTGTTTTACCATAGGTGAGCAGTTGCGAACATTCAATGTTTACAGATGTCTTTGCGAATATGAGTTTAAGTAGAAAGCTTCTGCATTTTGTATGGATCCAGTTACTGCTATGTTGGTATGATTTCAGGTCAATATGGATCTCATGGAGCTCCAGGCAGAGAGATTAGCGAAAGCAAGCTGAAAGATCTGCTTCATGGCTCAGAATATGTTCTAACTTATGAGGACAAAGATGGTGACTGGATGCTCGTGGGCGATGTTCCTTGGGAGTAAGTTCTCATTCATCTGCACATTTGTTTTTCTACTAAGTTCATTTTGTTACGTACATAATGGACTTGCCAGTGATACAAAAAAGCTTAAATCTCAAAAACTGCCCCTTTACAACTTAACTTTTGCATAGGCTGGCAATGGAGTTACATTTTGTATTAAGTAGCACGGATTTACATTACTTTTTTGGTTAGGGTTACGTTAGTTTGGCTATAATTTAAAGGGAGCTGTTATCTGCACTCCGCTCTAGTAAAAAATATAATGGCGGGAGGAGTGCAGGATGAGTATTTTTGAGTGCTAATAACATACTCAATATAAAATCTGAATTGATTTTGAAATTTTGCAAGTCAATGAACTAGTGAAGGTTTTTGTTACTCTTTTTTTTTTTTTTTTTTTTTTTGAGCAAAATGGTGAACTTTCATGGATAGGTAGGTGTCTTTGTTGATTGTTTATACGAGCTTCTATATGCTGCATACAGCATGCACGTAACTTCTATGCGCACATTAAACTTGTTTTATTGGAACCCTAGATTAGGACATCAGTTTGATATAACTTGGGATGGCTTGAACTTGAATAACATGTGGAAAACTTATAAACTATGACTGATGGAGGTGAAACGTGATATTGTAATGTGTAACCCATAGAACTTGATGTTAGTCGTTATTTATGGTCATTGAGGGGGACTCTTGTTAAGCAATGCAATTAAAGTATATCTGAAGAATCATAAAGACGTGAATGTAGATGTAGTTGCATTTACCTTGTCAACCATCAACTTATATAGATGTAGATGCAGTTTACTTCCTTTGTCCGCCATCTATTGAAGTGAATAAGGCAGCGTCACCAAGAATGGCATCGTTGTTATAACTATGAGTTATAAGCCAACATGTCAAGATGTTAGTTTAGATATTCATAGGCATAATTTTCCATGCTATAGTTATCAAGGAACTTCTTAACCAAGGAACTTCTTAACCATTAATAAGATAGATTGTTTCTTATTCTAAGGAGGTGATCTGTTTTCTTTTGTAACGCTGACCTCTCATGGTCATAACTAGGTGTGATTGCAATGTTTCAAAATGTGGGCATCATGGTGAGCTTTAATGTGTTGCCATGCATGGACGGTTTATGTTACTATGTGCCTGCATCTATTTATTTACCATTTTGCTTTGATGAAGTTAAATATGTTCAAGTGTAATGTTGATTTTGAATATGTACCAGGGCTTTTTAATATTTTATTGTCTTAAAGTCTGATTCAAAATATGGACTTTTGACAGCATGTTCATTGATACCTGCAAAAGGATGAGGATTATGAAGAGCTCAGATGCCATCGGCCTAGGTGCGCATATTATATTCTATTATATTCCATGGATTATCATTAATCAGGATCACAGAATTAAGACAGCCCTTCACTTTCCCCTACGATTGAGATTTGCACTTTACTGATTTTATTCCAGCTATAATCCCAAAGAAAACGTAGGTTATCCAGGGAGTTTAGTTTTGTCTGTAAATTCGGAACGTTTCCTTGTTAGGATTGCAATGGTCGAACTAATTGGGTGCTGATTATGGTGTTAGTTTTCATTAGTACATAATTGAAAACAAATAATTAGGATTGAAGTTTCAAATACTACAGGGTAACAGGAAGGAGTACATCCAGTATGCTGTTTTATTTATTCAAGTTTTATTTAGCAGATAAGCACAACAAAGTTTGCTCTCATTTCACCTGTATGTTTCGTAACTTCAGCCTTCTAAGATTTTACACTATCGATCTTAACCACATTTAGATTACAAAAACTAAGTTTCTTTTATAAGAAATTGGGCCGTGCTTATTGCTTAATTATGGTTTCTTGTGATATGCTCCGTATTCAACCTTATTCTAGTATGTAGACGGGTGCAGGGTACATCGGTGAGTTTGAATATAGCATATGCATATTCCACGGTATCCTTGTCGTCTTTGTATTTATTTTTGTTCATTTTATGTACAGCACCAAGGGCCATGGAGAAGTGCAGGAACAGGAACTAGCCAGTAATATACATTGTGATGTCTTCCATCCAACAGTCTGGAGTGAAGGCAATGCCTAAAACCACGGCAACCAGATAAATCGGAGTGCAAGGATTTGTAGATCTTTGGGCTGGACGGGACATCACAGGTGGCTGGTCTTACTATCTTAATACTACATCTGTGTTTTTTGTTTACCGTGGATTCATGTTTCCGAGCGTTCTGTTTCTAACTTATTGACGTTATCAAAGCTACCGAAACTCAATCTCTGCAGTTGTATGTGCACAGGTTCCTGTTCCCATACAGGATCCTTAAGTTTGTAAAGTGCCAATTGTTTGTGAACCTTTTGTGATGAATTCGTGTGAGCTAAAACTTCCAAGTTTCTGTCATTCTGCCTCCATGTATTCTATCCCCTCCTATCCCAGGGCATTTATCTGTTTGGCCCCACTCGAATTCCGAGACCGGACGAAGACCGGTGTTCGGTGGCTTTATTATTAAGAACTTTGTAGGGTTTATAGTTTGTGCTTGAATTATTCAGATATTGCCCATATTAGTAGGTAGTGTTTACCAGAAAGGTTAGGGGGGTCATGTTCATGTTGCGGTGTTTGGATTTATTTGTGTAGTTTATGGTTGAGAAATTGCAAATGGGGCCAAACGGCCCAAAACCGAACAACTAACCATGAATGCTCCTGGGCAACTTATATCTGGTATTATTTTGGGGTCGTCGGAATTCTATTTTATTTTTTGGTACAACCGATATTGGGGGCATGCGGAATCGAACTCAGGACTTTGTAAAGCCTTGGTTGAAGGACTGGTTTGGATAAGATAAGTCCAATTAATTTGATTATAAATCTTGTCTATGGTGGCGTTAAATGTATCATGGATCGTAGGGACGGGCATGGTCCGGTTTGATTTGGTTACTCCTCAGAATCCGGTTTGATTTGGTTACTCCTCAAATCATGTATCGAATTGTATAGTATTTTTGGTTTGGTTTGGTTCTTAAGATATAAAAAAATTAAAAATCAAGAAAAACATTGAACTAAACCGGACCGACTCAGTTGCGGTTCAGTTTGGTCAGTTTTCGGTCATGGGTTTGATGTGAGCTGAGCGGAGGCGAGGGAGGTGATGAGGGTTGGATCGGAGTCTTAGGATACGTTCGAAGTCAACAACCTAACCTTAGACATGGGTTCGAAACCAATCCAATCTAATACCCAAAGCCTAATCCAATTCAGTCCAAGCTAGTCCACCAAACACGTTGTGGGTGCAAAGAGTGAATGCTCTGAAGTCTTAAACTAAAGTGAACTAAGTCATGGTTTTGACTTCAAAAAGAGAACTCTAAGTTGTTCCTTTCCTCATGCACAAATATGCAATCATCTTGTAATAATATCGAACGTTTCGATATAATCTTGGCTTCTTAAAATTCGTTTCAGCTGAGTCGAGTGCATATCTTTGTTTCTCTTTATCTTCTACACCAGTAGCTCATGTATTAATCAGTTTAATCAATTGGTACAACCACCAGAAGCCCACAAATATTCGTCTACGTCGCCATTGGTTTATATACGATTCAATTGATATAATTATATTATAAGTTAAAGTCGTGGATTGTTTTAATAGATTGTGTTGTCATACACATGATTGAACTAGGGGTGGAGCTGTGAAGGGACTAGAATGGTCCCGGGCATATCCTGACATTTTTCTACATAGAAAAAACCTAGAGTATCCATATGATTTCTAAAGATTTTTCAGGGTATTAGGGCCTAACTAGATATCCTTCATTGGGTTCAATTTGAGGCTGGTGGCTATTATTTAGCTAACTAGCGCCCCTATGAGTTTTGAGACTCAGGTGATCAGAAGAGGGAGAGAGAGGGGAAGTAGGCGGGAAAACTGGTTTTTAATTTGCTTTATTTTTTTATTTTATTCCTTGAAGTCTTTTAATATAATTACTTTCGCTATTTTTTTTTCCCTTCTATTCCTCTCCTCCTTTCTTCCTTTGTTTAAAGGGTCTTTCATTTGAATCTGAGTCAGGGTACTTGGCATGGAGGTTGATTGAGGAAGAGAATGACAAGAACGACGTCATACCAAATCCAAATGATGATGATCAGTAGCTTAGGACACATCTAATCTTTATTTTTCTTAAATCAGAAGAGCATTTTAGAGTGAGACTTTGGACTACTTCTGAGCCAAAATTCTAATTCCGTCACTAAATTGAACTGTTAATTAATCGCAGTAATTTATATATATAAACACAGGATTTTGAATGGAATACTCAAATAAATATACATTAAAAATAAATAAATAAATAAACCTCAATTGTTCTGGTGATAGATATCATATTCATTCATGTTTATCAACTTCTGACGGCCTATACAATTGATCTAGCCTTATTCTGTCATATTATTACCTGCCTCCAAATCAATATATGCCCATTCCTCCAATTACTAATGCCAAAAAGGAAAACACCCTTTTGAATCTTTGATGCAGGTCCTTTGCCCTCAATTATTTCCATCACAAGCACAACTGATCATGTGCCCGTTATCGTTCATATACTTTATTTTATTTTATTTGACTTTTATTATTTGTTTGGAAGATTTCCTTCACTTTCCCACACAACGAATATTTGCTCATTATGCTAAAGTGATGGAGATACTTAATACATTTTTATCATGGTTAAATGAGTTAGCATCTACAACTAAATAGCGAATAGAGATAAATCTTAAAATTTAGATTTATCTAAATGTGATAAATAAAATGATAAGCATTACTAACACTTGAGGGTAACGAGCAAATACGTACCATACCCAGATTACCTTTCTTAGTGCCATATCTTGGATTAGTTAGCATCTACAAATAACCCAAAAAAATAGTTAAACCTTTTTGAGAAGGAAACGAATATCAGTCAACAAAGGAAACCATGGAAATTTTGGTCGGTTTGACCACAATTAAACGCACAAAAAGGTTAATTAAACATTTTAATTCAACTGATCTCATCTGATAAAATTGGCCACTGATTAATTAAACAAACAAATCTGAGATGTAAACATGTGAAGTAGATTAGAGACGACTGATTATCTGCATGCAACAATATTCTTTGGTACTTTCTGTTTATATATAATAATATTACTGGGGAGTTGGAGTGGTTAGCAAATGTTCGTTGGAATTAAATTCAACAAAGTAAGATTGCATTTGAAGATTTTCCGTCTTAATTATTATCATCAATTTTTAATTCCCACCATCAACTTTCATAATTGCTGCTTTAGACTCTCATGCATGATTCTCGTCATCTGATTTTTCCTGTACTTGTTATATGAAAAAATTATATACTGAGTGTTCATTTGAAAAGCATTTTAGTTTTAATTTTTAAGTTTTACTTCTTGTAGTTGAGATATAAAGAACGTTTATAAACGGG
Source organism: Pyrus communis (assembly GCF_041283825.1). Taxonomy (NCBI): domain Eukaryota; kingdom Viridiplantae; phylum Streptophyta; class Magnoliopsida; order Rosales; family Rosaceae; genus Pyrus; species Pyrus communis. The sequence continues at coordinate 3,043,484 of NC_142572.1, forward strand.
AGGGGTGAAGAAGGTTGGTGAGAGGAAAGAAAATAAATGAAGATGAAAACATCTTAAAACGAAAATTAAAAATTGAAAACCAAATAGTTATTTAACAAACCATATATGTGTGTGTGCAATTAAGGTTAGGGAAACCAAATTTGTTAAATCATATAACGTGATTGTTGATGATTGAATTATTATTTAAGTGTTAATTAATGTGTTTATTATCTATTGGTGAAACATCACATGATTTACAAATTTAATTAGTCTAAAAATTAGGTCTACCTAACATTACCGTGTGTCTAAGTATGTATGGAAAGATGGCAGTGAGTGAGAACAATATTTCGTATGCAGAGAGACATGGTGGTTTTAATTTAGATAGAAAATTAAAGCAGCCTACTGCGTGCATGTTGCTCCTGCATCAATGCCATGATCTTCATAATAATTTATAACCAAATGCTCAGTTGAGTCAATTTTGTGACATGCCACCACAAGCAGCTAGACAAAATTAACAACTCAATTTTGTATTCGAGAATACTCCCGTATATTTCATTATTCTCTGTAGGCAAGTATTTTAATAATTAGAATTTTTATAAGAACGTACTTAAAGACTAACTTAACAAGGAACTCAATAATGGAAGGGAAAGAAATTCCCCACAGGCCAGATAATTAGGCTTCCACCGACCCTCGTTCTCAAGTTGGTGCATAAGAGCATTTTTACTTATGTAATTGACATGACTAGATCCTAATTCCCCAATCCAACCCAAAACACACCTCCACCTATTTTTGGGTCGCCAAAGCTCATCAGTCATGACTGGTGCTGTGTCAATTTTGAGTAAAAGCCCAAATCCTTGGTGCTTACGTCAGGGGATCCACTTTTTTTTTTTTTTTTTTATGTACTAGGGGCGTGCACCACACTCGTCCAACTGGAAGAGTGGCAAAAAAAAAAAAAAAAATGACGTCTGGGGACCACCACAATAGTCAATTATGCTTCGAACGGTAACTTGCCAAGTGGACATCTCAAACGTCCATTTCAAATTCTCACTTCAATTTAATGGTTCTTTTTCATTCCGTAGTACTAATTTTTTAAAGATTGACTCTGCAAAAATTAATTAAAACTAAGATCGTTTAGTTATTGAACTGTATAAAAACAGATAATAAAATTGGTAAAACCTTACGAACCATCTATGTATTTGCTACAATAAATTGACTATATGACCTTATTTTTAATTTATTTTTTTGCAAACATGATATTTACAAAGTGATTCATAATATGAACAGTTCTGATCGTAAGCACAAAGCTCTGGATTCGAACACGAGGAGTTTTAAGTTAGAGTTCCTACCAATCCTTTAGTAACCAATCATTCTTCTTTATAAAAGTCAAGTTGAATATGCAAGGCAACTTGAAATTGATAGGAGACGCAAAACTATGTCCAAGAGGTAGACGAAAATGCATCCCCGACTACTTAAAGCTTTTTCAAGGCACGAATGAAGAGAAGTGACAAGGAGAAGAAATCTTTTCCGTAATGACAGACCTAGCACCTCGAATCTTAGTGAAGACGAACCTAGCACCACAAAATTTGTTGAAGATTGGCCAAGCACCACAAATTGGTTTGAAAAAAAAAAAAGAAAAAGAAAAAAGAACCTTAAAAAAAGAAAAAAAACATAACTCAACAAAGCATGAAAAAATAAACATAATCCAAAAAAGCATTAAAAACACGATCTCCAAACCATTTACTGCTTCCCTCTAGCCCTTTAATCTAGAAAAGAGAAACGTAAATCTAATAAGAAGTATATATATCTTTGATCACATAACAGAGATATACATAAATAAAAGAAATACATGCCGTATTACAAATAACTTTTAACTCTAATTTACCAAAAGAACTTCATCAAAACCAGTTCATGCAAATCTTATTGTTGTCTCTCGTCACATGACGAGCTTCATGAACTCTTGATATTCAATTTTTTTTTATCGTAATTCATTTACATGGACGGGCCCCCGGAGTAGGGTCTTGTTGATTGTACGGACGCATGCTATATATGATTGGACGGTGCATGCAGAAAGACCACACATATTGACATGAATCTTGTGATTAAGGTTGGAGATTCCTTAGCTTAGCTGTTGTAAATATGAGTGTTGCAACTAGTTTCCTCCATAGCCCGCGGCAGTACCCAGATGGTCAGATATCAATGTGACCCCATGTTTATTGGAATCTCAATTGCTACATACATTGCTAGGTTGAGGTTGATATAAGAACACGTTCCTCCCTAAAAAACCACTTCTTTCATCATTTGTGATGATAACTGTGTTGTTAGATTTAGAGACTGAACCAAACAATTGTTCACTTGCATGGCTTCATTTGCGTAATTAACGGCTTCAGTGAGCCTGACAGACTTTAAACTACTACCTCATATGAATAGTTTAGAAAAAAAGTTACTGAGATAGCATTTTTTATACATATTTTAGTGTACTATTTGAAGTGGCAAGTAATATATAAATTTTATGTCAATTAATAAGTTTATTTCATTTGAGGCTGGTTATAGATACAGAAATGTGGTCGACAGTTATAATTTCTATAGCATTATTCATAATTTAGTATCGCTGGGTGTGTTCCATTAATTAATTTGAGATACTGAAATTTGACTACAACAAAGCATTAAACTTGTGTGATTGAGTAATTTGGGTTGAGTTGGTGAAGTAAGATATCGAGTAATTTTTTTCCCGATTCAAGGAACGGGAACTGGAGACAATAGTTGATTCATTTTTTACAAGAAGTGATAGTACATTCTTTAGACACCAATATATTGATCTAGGCAAGTGGCTTTATCACAGTGGTGAAAATGAATTATGCCTTTACATGACAATGTGAATTCGAACTTCAATGGCCAATCTAACAAGACCTATCGTTTGACAAAAGAAAAATACATTGATTTAGAGATGATCGCACAAATATGCATAAAAATGAACTTCTAAAAGTTAATACAAGAAAGCACCCTTGTACTAGCACAAGCATTCCGGTATAAATCCGCCACAAAGATAGCAGATGCAACAAACCTATACCGAAGCATCTGAAATGTCATTCCCGATAAGCGAGACCATATCACTCACTAGGAGGAAAGACTGGCGCCGACCTCTTGCTCCGGCTTGGGGGAGAGAGAGGACACTACAATATATCCTTTATTGTACTTAATCACTCAACCTTCTGAAATTGAACGTTGAAACAACAATTAATGAACCGTCGACAGAAGTTGATCTTTCACTGTGATATATATGATGTAAATGTTTCTAACACAAGAACTGTTAAATCCTACCAAATATTTAATTCCCGCCACCAACTTTCATAATTGCTGCTTTAGACTCTCATGCATGATTCTTATCATTTTATTTTTCTTTCTATTTTTTTTAACAAATGATACACTAAGGGGTAGGGAAATGAATCTAAGACCTCTTACTTACAAGTGAAGAGAAATACCATTATACTGTAATACTAAGTAACTATTTTTCCTCTACTTATTGTATGCAAGATTATAACACTACTTATTCTCTATCTATGTAAGGCACGTTGGATGCCTCGTATACTTAGGGCTCATTTGATAAAAATTTTAGTTTTAACTCTTAATTTTTTACTTCTTGTTCTCGAGATATAGAGAAAAGTATATAAATATGAAGGATGCAGAAGGTTAATGCTAAGGAGACTCTTTCAAACTCACCTTACAATTCAACGTTAATTTTTATACCAACATCATAAAACATTTTGTCAAAAACATGAGACGACAGAGAGTCCATAAAGAGTCCAACTTTTAACCCAGTCTCCTTACCATTTCTCAAATGGAGAAGAAAACATGAAAGGGAAAACTTCTTAAAACGAACTGAAAACAAAATAGTTATTTACCAAATCATATGTGTGTGCACATGTATGTATGGAAAGATGGCAGCTGTGAGTGAGAACAATATTTCGTATGTAGAGAAACAAGGTGGTTTGGAATTTAGATGGAAAATTCAAAGAGCCCACTGCGGGCATGTTGCTCCTGCATCAATGCTATGACCTTCATAATAATTTGGGTAAATGACAAAAAACTATCTCAACTATTGGTCTCACGACATTTTCATACTTCATTTTTTTTAAATAACAATGTCATACCTCATCTTACGAATTTGTGCCAATGTCATACCTCCGTCAGTTTTTCTGTTAATTTCTCTATTAAGTGCTGACGTGGCTAAAGGCGGGGCCCACTCATTAATCCAATTAGATTAAAAATTTATTAAATATATTTTTAATAATTAAAAATTAAAAATAATTTTTTTTTTATATTAAATCTCTCTCTCTCTCTCTCTCTCTCTCGCCTTCTTTGCATCCCCAAAACCCCTTCCCACCTGAACCCCCCACCCCTTCCCACCCGTCCCCCCCCCCCCAACCTTCCTCCACCACCCTCTCTATTTCCTCTCTCTCTCTCTCTCTCTCTCGCCTCTCTCTCTTCTCTCTCTTTGGGCAAGTATGGGGGATCCACCCTAACCCACCCGAAGTCTACTTCCTCCCACTTTTCTCTCTCGCCGTGCCCAGAACCCTCCACACCCACTGGATTATTTCATCCGCCCTCATTTCTCGGATCTACCTGCAAGCTCCGACCCAATTCCCTTTCCCATTCCATTGCCCACCGTCGATCCGCCGTCGTTGCCGTCTCCGAAGCTATCAAGGAGAAAGGGAGAGAAGGAGAGCTATCAAGGTCGGGGCCGACAAGGCTACTGTTCAAGCGTGAAAGGGAGAAAGGGAGAGAGAATACGGGAGGAAAAAGGATGGCGGATGAAAAACCCAGGTGGGTTTGGGGGGTTCTGGGCACGGCGAGAGAAAGAAGTGGGGAGGAAGGAGACTACGGTGGAGAGTAGAGGGAGAGGCGAGAGAGAGAGAGAGGGTGGTGGAGGAAGGTTGGGGGGGACAGGTGGGAAGGGGTTTTGGGGATGCAAAGAAGAGAGAGGCAAGAGAGAAGGGGGTGGAGAGAGAGAGAGAGAGAGATTTAATATATAAAAAAAAATTAATTTTTTAATTTTTAATTATTAAAAATATATTTAATAATTTTTTAATCCAATTGGATTAGTGAGTTGGCCCCGACTCTAGCCATGTCAGCACTTAACAAAGAAATTAATAGAAAAATTGACGGAGGTATGACATTGGCGTAAAATCGTAAGATGAGATATGACATTGTCATTTTAAAAAGACAAGGTATGAAAGTGTCATGAGACCAATAATTGAGGTAATTTTGTGTAATTTACCTTAATAATTTTAACCAAATACTCAGCTGAGTCATTTTGTGGCATGCCACCACAAGCAGCTAGACATAATTAACAACTCAAATTTGTATTCGAGAATGCTTCCGTACATTTCATTCTTCTCTATAGGCAAGTACTAACTTTACAAGGAACTCAATAATGGAAAGGAAAGAAATTCCCGGCCGGCCAGATAATTAGGCTTCCACCGACCACCTTTCTCAAGTTAGTGCATAAGAGGCATTTCTACTTATGCTACTGAGATAATATTTTTTAAACATATTTTAGTATACTATTTGAAGTGGCAAATAATATATATTATTGACATAAGTTTATTTCATTTGATGTTGGTTATAGATACACAAATGTGGTTAATTAATTTGAGATACTGAAATTTGACTATTACAAAAGCATTTATACCTGTGTGATTGAGTAATTTGAGTTGAGTTGGTGGAGTATGATATTCAATAATTTTTTTTCCAACTCAAGGAACAAGTACTTCGGTATAAATCCGCCACAAAGACAGCAGATGAAGTAAATCTATACCAAAACACACTTAATGTCATCCCCGACAAGAAAGACTACAAAAATCATCGCTGACAAGCGATGCTCCATCACTCGCTAGGTGAGACCTCACTCACTCGCTAGGAGGAGGTGCCGATCTCTTGCTCCGGATTGGGGGAGAGAGAGGACAATATATCCTTTATTGTACTTATCCACTCAAGCTTCTGAAATTGAAAGTTGAAACAAACCGTCGACAAGAGTTGATCTTTGACTGTGATATATGAGGTAAATGTTCTAACACAAGAACCGTTAAATCCTACCAAATTAATAATGGATGTTTGGAGGAAAAGAATGTCATTGGAAAATACTTTTTTGTATGTCCTTTGTTGTTCAATCTGAGAAAGGGTGCGCCCCTTCCCCCTGCTAAAGAGTATGTTTGATTTTTTTTTTTTTTTTTTTTTTTTTTTAAAGAAATTTATACGTAGATGGTTTGGTTCAAGAAATCACCAGATTTTTGTTAATGATGATTAATTACTTGAGGATTGTAACCATTTGAATTAATATTAGGGTTTCTTTTGTTCAAGTTCTCGCAGTGAAACGTCCAAGCGGGGAAAAAGAGTAAGTTGCATAGTCAGTCGCAATTCCAATCCTGATGTATATTTTGTCTCACTTAATTTTCTATGGCTTGAATCAAGTTTTCTCCTGCTCGGTTATAATCATTTTGAAGCATCAATATATTATCAATTTCCACTAAAAAAAATTATATATAATGAATAGTAATATTGTTATATTTTGTTTATTACATCCGCAATGCTCAAAAACCTCGAGACCCAACCAGCAATAATGTATTCATGGAATTCGTTGGATTGGCTGCTAAACTGGATTAGAATACTAAATAATCATGGTAATGATGAGAGCGGCATGTTATAAATAAATATAAGCTTAATTCTTTTTAAGATCAGCAGCCATGTTACTAATTAATTAAAAATATGAATGATACGATATTACATATGGTTGTTAGGGGATTATTGTAATTTTCTTTTTTTTTAACAAATAATATTATCTATACTAAGAGAGTCAAGGTGGACTTAACCTCACAATGGGTTAGCAATTATGTTGTCCAAATTCGTTTTTGACGAAAATCGAACCTCAAACCTCATACTTACAAGTGAAAATAAATACCATTATACCGTAATACTAAGTGGTAGAAGATTATTGCAATTAGTTTATCACGTATGTGATCAGTTGGAACATGTGCCCCAATAATTAATTAATGGTAGCATCTCACAGGCCAATTAGAAGGAGATCCTCACCCAATTATTTATATATTTTTTATCAAATATTTCAGGTCTTCCTCTTAATTAATTGCTTATTGCTTAATTAAAATAGATCCATCACTTAATACATACATCACCCATGTGCCTCTGTAACCTTACCAACCAATTACTATCACTTTGAACTATATATTCCAAAACCAACTGCTAATATCTATTTTAAAAGTCCCTTCAATAAGACAATGCCAACCACCTCTTAATGGTAGTCGCCTATAACATCAAAGTTATGACTTATTCAATAAGGTGGTGTTATCCACATATCCATTTTTATTTTTCATAATTTTTAATCTTCGGATCGAATGAATTGAAGAAGATTTATCCACACACCTCTTTTTCTCTCTCACACGCTCTCAATTTTTGACCGTCCGATCGAATGAATTGTAGAAGATCAAAGGGCAGTAATTAACAAATGGTGTGTGAAAGAAAAATAAGTGTCGAATAGCACCATCATTTAATATTATAGATAGAGAAATGCTAGCAACTTTCTTACTTCTCTTTATACCACTAGTATTCTAAATTTTTTCTTTCTTTATTAGCATAATTAAAATTTTAGTTTGTCAAGTAAAAATAATCATATTTTTAGTTTTGTGTGTTAATGAAAGATATGTGACATGAGTAAAAGTGAGAAGGTTGAGTTAGTTGGTAAAATTAGGAATAACTCATCTAAAATGTCATTGTGAATTTATATTTTCACCTTTTATGTTCCTCTTCTTCATTTTGTTTTTTGATATGCCTTTGAGCACGCTACTCGATTCAATGACTAAAAACAAGAGAATTAAGTGTAGAAGGTAGAAATGGAGTGAAGAAATCACTTCTCAAACTCGACAACATAATAATTAATTTGGGATTAGAAGCTAAAATTAATTATTAAATAATCAGCAACCATGCTATATTAATTAGACAGGTTCAGTGGACTAATTCAACAGGTTATGGTGAATGCATTGTGATGGGATCTCTCGATTAACAAGTTGCTGGACAACAAATCCAGAGCTTGGAGTTTGCAAACTGATGGGATATTTTTCCGTATGGGTTGTCCAATATTATCTCATGTGCTATATGAGAGTTTTTCCTAAACTCCAAATTGTTCTTTGTAATATTCTCTTCTCTTGCTCAAGTTGTCTAGTAAATTTGCTACACAGTTTACTTTTATTCATCATCTACATTTTATTTTAAAGTTCTTCTATAAATATAGTAATTTTTACCATGCGGACTGCGAATATACAATTATTTTATTTGCATAATCCCTGATTTTATTGATTTAAATCCAGTGCGATGTTTGTTATGAAGTTAATTAAAATTGATGATTAGGAAACAAGGTCGTAAGACAATTGACTTTATTTTAGGGAACTGTTATTAGCATTCCAACAATCTCATTCTATACTCCTCATAAGTGTATTTTTTCTTTCCATCTATAGAAAGTTTGGAGTGCCAAATGAGATTTTTGGAATGCTAATAACAATTTCCTTATTGTAACGTGAAAAATTAGTAGTATATTAAGAAAATCACTATTTTCCCGTGTGGTAGTATGCATATATACACTCTTGTAGCTAAAATTATAAGTGTGTGATGAGATGCTAGCTAGAATAAATGAAGGTTTCATATTTGCGAACCAATAATCCTCGATTATAATGTAAGACTTGTAAATAACTCATGTAATCTAAGGTTTTGTGGTCATACAAAATCTAGCCATAGATCAATGAAAAGTTTACTAATTAGTTATATATCAATGACTTTTTTTATTTTAGACTTGGTTAATGTAGTATTTTTATTAATTAGGTTTAGATCAATTAAAAATGTCACAAGTATTGCATGCTTATATACATATTAATTTTACCTCTCTGCCCAAATAAAATCCGACAACCCTTTATTCAAAGTACGCAAAACAAAACAAAACAAAAAAGAGAGAAAATTTACTGAGAATTGTGAGTTCAAAACCACAACTTGATTTGAACCAAACCACTCGGTCGAGTTCAAGTCACCACCACGCATTTACTGTAAATTTACTGAAAAATAGTGAAAAAAAAAAAATCAATTTCTCACTGAGACATTTCGTTTAACATTTGATAGGTTTGTTGTCGTTAGTGAAACATATTGCGCACATCTTAATACATATTGTTATATGTCGAAGCAATCTTTATGAGCGATATCTTGTTGAATATTGTCGACGCAACCTATTAAGAATATATGTCTACTATTGGTAAGTACAAAAAAGATTCATATTTAAAAGATCCTTGAAAAATCCTTTCATATATGCTTTCAGAGCTCCGAATAATCTTGGGACCATCTTAATTCCAATGTGCATCTACCCCTTGCAATATTGGGCACCAAATATTATACTTACTACCATTTTAGAGTAGTGAGCATCACTGCTATTTTAACTATTTTAAACTACTGAGGCAAAAATACACTGTGATTTCCTACTCATGAATATGTGGTCAACAGCTTTGACTGAACCGACTTAGGTTGTGCCACGTGGCGACGGCATAAACAAATTCCAAATGATGGGACAATGGTGACGTGGTATCCCACATAGTATATATGCTAGTGCCACTTGGCTAATATAAGTGGTCCACGCGGGAAGAACTTGGGTTAAAGCCACAAAAACTTCGCTGCCTCGGTATTCACAATCATGACTGACATGCATGGATGCATTTACATTAATTGTCATAATATAGAAGAAATTTTTTTTTTAAATTATTAAATTTTTAATACAAGTATCTCATTATTTATATACAAATATGTAATGTATTATTCCGTGTCTTAAAACACTGAAAAATCTCGTGCTACATACGTAGGAACAAAAGATCCCACTACCCGACGCCTAGTTGCCTTTGATTTAGTTAAGGAAGAAAAAATTTATGGTCTAAGTCATCGGAAGAAAGTCCTATCTGGATTCAATTTGTGAGAATTTTAGGGATCTTCTAACCGTTAATCAGGTATTATTTGTGTTTAATTTTAAATAGAAAAAGTGAGATAATTTCTGACATAAGATCCCCACAATTTGGATCGGATGGGATCCAAATCCTAATTGACCATGTTTAACTTTGAAGATAATTGGAGTTTGAACATAAAACTAATGCAACTATTATGCATGGTATTTTTATTCTCTCCCTTTATTACCCTTTATTACATAATAATTTTGTTTTGGAATATCATTAATTCTTTTTTTATTTATTCAATTCAATAGTTAGTAGAAAAAAGAAAGCTGGAAGGGACCAAACATTTTTGTTCTTTATTTTTTTGATGAGGAGCGGAAAGAAGTGATTTGAGTGGCGAGCGCCAAAGTTCCGCGGTGAATAGTAATATTTAAGTTTGTAACATCCATTTTGGACGTAGAATACTTTTTTGGAAGGAGAACAGTGAGATAAGTTCAACTTGCACATCTTTCAGAACGTACGATGGATTTTGCCATTTTAAAACCATTAAAGAGTTAAAAATGGCTTTATGTTGTAAACATTCTTAGTTGAAGTGTGATTATGTAAATCTTATATTAGATTTGATTCTAGTTATCCTTTCCTATTACAACTTGTATTACTTGGGGAAGAAGGAATATATTCTCTCATTTTACTACTATAAATAAAGGCACAATGTAGGAAGGATAATAACACACATTCCCCTACAATTCTACAAACACATCTCTCTCAATTTCTCTACCCTTGCCGCCAACCCCCTTTAACCTTGTCAGATAAAATAAACCACAACACATTATTAGCACGCTCCTACCACTGCGCTTAGGAATCTGACGTTGAAGAATTTTTCTACATCAAACCAGTTCATCCATATCATCACGCAATTAGGTTCTTTAAAAACAACTGTTTTTATCTCGATATTTTTGCAGTCCTGATAGCATGAACATTCACCATAATGCATGACCTAACTTTACGTTTTTCAAATTTTAGATTTTACATAAATTGTGTATGCATCATATTCATAATTATTGAATTATGTGAATTTGATATTTGCCATGAATTGCATTAAATATATGTACATGCATTATATTATTGAATTGCATATGTTTTGAATTGAATTATATATGAATTAAATTGAAAAAAAAAAAATTCGATTGGGAAAGCTAAGGTTCTTCGAACCCGTGCCCTGCACTATCCCATCCATGGCGATGGCCACACCGTGCAAGCCCAGCCCAATATCGATCACTGGCCGCAAGCCTTGAGCCGAAATGGTGCACTTGATGCACCACCGTCCCGACCCACAGCCTGAAGCCCAAGTCTCCCATGTCGGTTTTCCAATGAAACACGACCGACAGTCGTGAAAATTGGACAACACTTATCGTTTTTCATAACGATTTCTCGAAATTCCAGAAGAATTTCATTTTTTTTTTTTCGAATTCAATTGACTTCATTTGGTTCTCTCTCCCTTGATGTTGAGATTTCATCTCCATCGACAAACACTTGGTTTTACGACTAACCATGGCTTGCCTCGACTTGGAAACATTGTCTGACACGGCACCGTCAACTAATTCCGGCGTTCTTCCCCGGCAAAGCACACACAGCACGCGTTGGGTTGTTCTTTTGGTCCAACAACATAACCCTTTGGGCTTTGGTTTTTCACAGACCAATCTAAAACCAAAACTTGGTTTTGGGTTTGTATGCCAAAGCCCGCTGCAAACCCTTCTTTTAGGCCCATTGGTTTCCTCTAACCCGAAAAAAAATTTAAAAAAATAATTTTTTTGGCCCGCCTAAAGCGGGCCGTGTGCATTTTTTTGAAGGCTTGCTTTCAGCGGCCCAACCTCCTCGTGGGCTTGGCAATCCCACCTGAGACAAAACCCAGCCCACCCTAGGGCCTAGGATGCGCAACACCATTTTTTAAGCCACCTGTGGGCTTAGTTTTTTCTTTTGGGCCTCGAGTTTTATTTGCCTAATTATTTTAGACCCAATGGGTTTTATATCTTTTTCACCCACACTTTAAATTAGCTCGAAGTCCAAATAATTAATTCAATTATAATTATAGACCTAAAATTATATTTTGCATATTCTTGTTGAAGATTTATGTATATATATATATATATATATATATATTTATGTTTGCTTGTAGGAATATATGAACTTGAAGTTCATAATTATTTTTGAAACCTGAAGTTTCTTATAAACATGCCTTGTTTGAAAACTTGAAGTTTTCATTTAAAAACATCACCCATGAAAACCCGAAGTTTTTTCATGCAAAATTAAACCAATACATGTCTATTAGAACCTGTATGTTCTACTCCTATGTGAATGGATTGATTTTTTCTCCATTACACTAACCACATCTTGTCCATCTATTTTGTGATAGGAGCATGTCGAATTTGAACAAACTCGACTTCACCGCTTTAAAGGTCTTTGGAAGAAACTACCTCAAGTGGGTCCAAGATGTGAAGCTCCACCTCACTGCAAAGAACTTGCATCCCGCTATTGAAGAAGAGACGAACAACCCTGTTGGCGAAGCTGAAAAAACCACCGCTATAATCTTCATCTGAAGACATATCCATGACGCTCTGCAAACTGAATATCTTGCTGAGGAAAATCCACGTGCACTATGGGTCATTTTGGCTTATCGTTTTGATCACTAAAATGACATATTCTTGCCTAAAGCAAGACATGACTGGCAGTATTTGCACTTCCAAAACTTTAAGTCTGTGAATGAATATAATTATGAAGTTTGTCGAATCTGATTACTTCTCAGGTTTTGTAATGAAACTTTGACCGAAGTAGATCTCCTGGAGAAGGCCTATTCGACCTTCTCTGCTTCTAATATTGTCCTGCAGCAACAATACAGAGCTCAGAAGTTCACTAAGTTCTTGGATTTGATCTCTATTTTACTTCTTGCTGAAACCAGAACTAGTTGTTGATGAAGAATCATCAAGCTCGACCTACTGGGGCGACTGTTGTGCTTGAAGCACATTATAGCACAAACCAATGCCCAAAACGCCAAAAGAGGCATGGTACGGGTGGCCAGAAGCCATCCACCAAGGTCAACAGAGTCAATGCCCATCCAAGGGAGGAATCAAAGCCCAGAAGCGCTCAAACCTCGCTTCCAATGTCCCGAACTTCAAGAATAAGGGCAAAGCACCTGAAACCATGGATGCAGATATGTGCTATCGTTGTGGTTCAAAGGATCATTGGTCTCGTGTTTGCTGAGCTTCCAAGAAGGTTGTAGATGATTATCATTCTCGTCATAAGAATCAAACTTAGTGCAAGTGGACGAACCGGAGACTACAAAGATGGAGGTTTCTGACTTTCAAGAGGATACCATCCCTATGGAAGATTAGAATCTTAGACATAGACTTATTTCTTTAGTTGAAATAAGACAATGGGGCTGAATTCCACCTAGTGGTTGAACCCCTCCTTTGTTTTTGGTTGATTTTTGAACAATTTTCCTTTATGCTTGGATTATTTGTTGGTGATTTGTTTTTTTTTTTTTTTTTTTTTTTTTTGGATATTAAGTCTTAATTAATTACCATCCTTGAATAAATGAAATTATTTTGAATTCATATTTGTTTTTAGAAGTTTTATGCATGTGACCAATTCAAATTAAATTTTCATTCTAGGTAGCTGGAATAGACTTGTATGGATTATCTCAACAATATTATATAGATGATTTACATGTGACTTAAAAAACGTAATGTTAAAACATCATCCCGAAATTAAAGAGAATATGCTTGAACCAAACAAAGTCCAAAAACCTCATCTTTTTTTCAAAAAATCCCAAGCTGTTTAGCCAAATATTACAGCAAGGAAATTCCCCAGACCAGTGAAATTTGTTCTTCCAAGAGGTTGAGTGATGCCTCCCAAAACAAAAGTAGGGTGAAGCAGCAGTATAAAAAATTACCTACATTTGTAGCCCGTCAATCCAGAACACTGCCAAACAAAATACACTGAGAATCATCTCCCACAAGGAAGAGATCCGCAGAAAACTAGTAAACAAACGTTAAAGCCGCTTTACAGTTTTAATCTGCCAAACTCTGATTTGAAAAGATTAAAGTTGGTAATTTAAAAATGATTAGGTACTAATTAGATTAGGTTTGAACGCACTTTATTCCTTGAGGAGTTGACATTGACAAACCCATTCAGCATCTTGAAAAAAACGTCAGCAGTGAGAAACTTGGGGTAAACTTAGGGTTAGGGTTAACAGCATACGTAGTAGGACTAGTCGGAGTCCCACAGGGACCCCACGTGAGTGTCGAAATTATTGACCTTTGATGACTACTTCTGTCAAACTTTGCTGTCCAAATCAACCTGTGCCACTCTGTGATGCTTTTTTGGGAAGGTACGAATACTATAGGCATCCCCTCATGAGTCATGGCTCTCCCTGCCAACCCAGAAGTTTATCTAACCCGGAAAAAAGGTACAAAAGTAATTCAATTATTACAATTTAGTCGGAGAGCTTGGGTTTTTGGGAGTAGGCAGTAGGCCCGTCTATTTGAAAAAAATGACACAAAAATAAAAAGTTTTGAGTTAAAGTGTTAACAAATTTGATAGTCGTCGAATCTAGATATTTAGTGTCACAGTTTTTTCATGACTCCCTAGCTCGACATGATTTGTTAATGAATCAGATCGTTATTTAGTTACTTTTTAAGAATCTATCAAGATGACGAGTTTGATGTAGCATAACTCGTTAAGATAAAAAATATGACACGATAACAACAAAATATGACAAACAAGATCCATTCACCGTGCCTAAATTGAGAGTACATTAGATGATTGTAACTTCAAAAAGTAGTAGGATATGAAGGTAAAGTTTATATAGAAGTAACTCGACTCTTTATAAGTATTTGTTAAGCACCTTGTATGGGACTCTCATGCCTTCTTACGTGCAAAAGTTTTCAAATTTAATAGGTAAACAAAATTAAGAATTCAAGACATAATTTGTCAAATCTAGACATTTAGTGTGACAATTTTTTCATGACTCACTAACTCGACATAAATCATTAATGAATTGGATCATTATTTAGTTGCTTTTTAAAAATCCATCAAGATGATGAGTTTGACACAACACAACTCTTTAAGATAATAAATATGACACGATAACAACAAAACATGACAAACAAGATTCGTTCGCCGTGCCTAAATCGGGAGTATATTAGATGATGGTAACTTCAAAAAAGTAGGATATGAAGGTAAAGTTTACGTGAAAGTAAATCGACTCTTTATAAGTATTTGTTAAGCACCTTGTGTGGGACTCTCACGCCTTCTTACATGCAAAAGTTTTCAAATTTAATAGGTAAACAAAATTAAGAATTCAAGACATAATTTGTCAAATCTAGACATTTAGCGTGACCGTTTTTTCATGACTCGCTAACTTGACATAACTCGTTAATGAATCGGATTGTTATTTAGTTACTTTTTAAGAATCCATCAAGATGATGAGTTTGACACAACATAACTCATTAAGATAATAAATATGACACGATAACAACAAAAACATGAAAAACAAGATTCGTTTGCCGTGCCTAAATTGGGAGTACATTAGATGATGGTAACTTCAAAAAAGTAGGATATGAAGGTAAAGTTTGTGTGGAAGTAACTCGACTCTTTATAAGTATTTGTTAAGCACCTTGTGTGGAACTCTCACGCCTTCTTACATGCAAAAGTTTTCAAATTTAATAGGTAAACAACACAGATAGGTGACAATGTTTGATTTTAACTCTTATACGATAAGCCACTCAGTACTACAGTTTGGTGATATTTTTCTTTACTGGCAAGTGAGATGTCTTAAGATCGAATCTTGTAGGTGACAAATTCTATATCAAATTATGTTACTTATTGTGTGGTTTAGCGGAACTCTTGTACTTTAAAAAAAAAAAAAAAAAAAAAAAGGATGAAGTTTTGTTGTTGCTTTCTCCTTAAATGCGAAACAAAAATATACTAGCATAGTAGCATTCCCCTCGATTCCCTTCTACAGTGACAGCTATTAAAAATTAAAAAAAATTAAAAAAAGGAAAAAGAAGGGTTAATCTGGAAAGGGAAGAAGAATCATTCGACGACTGCAAAACAACTTTGGAACCCATAGAGATGATGATGATACAAACCAAAGGGAAAAAGGTTGAAAACTTAACCTTATTGAGATAAAGAATAAAGAGAGAAAGACTTACAAGCATGCGTATATGAATTGTTGGGATTCTTTTGGATAACGTTGTTTTTTCATTAGAGTCAAATGTTAGATTGAATTTTAATGCTAACCCTATGATTACCTTCATGTGTACAAAGTTAAAGGTGGAGATTATGTACCAATTTGTCCACGATTTTCTACCCATGTACACATTCACAATAATGTGAATTGATTTACTTTCTATACAATAAAAAATGAATGCACCAGCTTCACCAGCATTAGTTGAATTAAGGGCTCTCGAATGTCTAAGTTAGATTTAAAAATAAATGATAATTTAAGAGCCTAAGATTTCTCAGCAGATGAACTGCCTCTAGCTCATGATTGAAGGCTGTCTTTCTATACCAGTAGGGTTGAGCATGATGGTCGATTCGAGTGGTGCAAGTGGTGCTAAGAATGGTGTTTCGGGACAATAGCAGAATTGTTGGTTTGAGATCCGTTATTTATTTTTTTAAACAAACGATATTATTTACGTTAAAGAAATATAATGAATTAATCTCACAATGAACAAATAATAATGTGATTTAAATTCATTTTTTACAAGAATCGAACCTCATATTTAAATGGGTAAAGTACAAAAAACTACCTCAACTATTGGGGTCACGACAGTTTCATACCTTATTTTTTAAAATTGACAATGTCATACCGTATCTTACGAATTTGTAACAATGTCATACCTCCGTCAATTTTTCTGTTAGTTTTTCTGTTAAATGCTGACGTGGCAAAAGACGGGAACCACTTTCTATTAAAAAATTAATAAAATATTATTCAAAACTAAAAAAAATATTTAATATTTTTTAAATATTAAAATAATAAATAAAACTAAAATTAAAAAAAAGGGTAAAGTACAAAAAACTACCTCAACTATTGGGGTTACGACAGTTTCATACCTCATCTTTTAAAATTGACAATGTCATACCGCATCTTACGAATTTGTGACAATGTCATACCTCCGTCAATTTTTCTGTTAGTTTTTCTGTTAAGTGCTGACGTGACTTGATTCGGGACCTACTTTCTATTAAAAAATTATTAAAAACTAAAAAACAATTATTTAATATTTTTAAAATATTAAAATAATAATAAAAAGCAGGGAAAAAAAAACCCTCATTTCGTCCCTCCCCTCCCCCCTTCTCCCTCCTCTCTCCTTTCCCCATCTTCATCTTCTTCCCCCACCTGCAAATCCCAAAAAAAAAAAAAAAAAAAAAATCCAATTTTTCTTTCCCCCACACCCACACCCACACTCTTCTCCCTCCAGCAACCCAGGAAAAAAAAAATCCAGATCCCGTCGGCGGAAAGATGGGTGCGCAGAGAAGGTGGAGGATGGGTGCGAAAGAGGATGTGGGGGAATGAGGGAGGAGGGGGGAGGGAGGAGATGGGGAGAGGAGGGAGGAGGGAGGAGGGGGGAGGGGAGGGACGAAATGAGGGTTTTTTTTCTTCCTGCTTTTTATTATTATTTTAATATTTTAAAAATATTAAATAATTGTTTTTTAGTTTTTAATAATTTTTTTAATAGAAAGTAGGTCCCAAATCAAGCCAGTCAGCACTTAACAGAAAAATTGATGGAGGTATGACATTGTCACAAATTCGTAAGATGCGGTATGACATTGTCAATTTTAAAAGATGAGGTATGAAACTGTCGTGACCCCAATAGTTGAGGTAGTTTTTTGTACTTTACCCTTTTTTTTTAATTTTACTTTTATTTATTATTTTAATATTTAAAAAATATTTTAGTTTTTAATAATATTTTATTAATTTTTTAATAGAAAGTGGTCCCCGTCTCTTGCCATGTCAGCATTTAACAGAAAAACTAACAGAAAAATTGACGGAGGTATGACATTGTCACAAATTCGTAAAATACGGTATGACATTGTCAATTTTAAAAGATGAGGTATGAAATTGTCGTGACCCCAATAGTTGAGGTAGTTTTTTGTACTTTACCCTGTTTAAATTCATGTTTGATTAGAGGAGCCATCACGAGTGACGTCATACTAGATATGCTTGGTAACATTGATGATTGTGCCACAATGATTCAATTCGTTGTCCCATTCTATTGATCATGCGGAATTTGATTACAATTAACAAACCATGTAATTTCCTTATCAATAATGTTATTCTTACCATAATTTTATACCATATTTTTTTACTATCTTAGGTGGCAGATGAGTTAGACAGCCACATCATCTAAATTAATTAGCATTTAATCAAAATTTTAATCAATAATTAATAAAAAGATTGTTGATTAAATGATAATTGTGGTATACGAGGAATCTCCATCTTCCACCTAAGATTATTTAAGTGTTTTAATTAATAAAAATATTGAAATTATGATGTAGCTTATCCAACTCATTTGCCACCTAAAATGGTAAAGAAATATGGTATAAAATTATGGTAAGAATAGCGTTACTCTTTCTTTATTAGGCATTGTTGTGCTTAAGAGTTGTTTAGGCTTGGAGCATGATTCTCTCCCCGCTTAATTTCTTTTTTCCTCTCTCACCTTTTATTTAAACGATTAGGTTTAAGTCATGTTAATATCTTATTTTAAATTTTTTTATAAAGAAAAAAAGACAAAAATAAAAGTGTGAGAGGAGAAGAGGGAATTAGGAAGGGAAAAATCCTACTTCTTTAGGCTTTACTAGGCCTTTTGGGTGCAATAACCCAAGGTCATAACACGTGAGCTGAGCAAAGGTAGCCACGCTTTGCAGCTCATACATCGAGGCACCAAATGCCGGATGGATCATACTTGTTGGAACCAAATTCGCGCACCATTGCATAGGGAGGAGATGTACAAACTCGACTACTTGTAAAATAACAAACAATCGTAAAATAACCTCGGCACTAGTGGGGTGCCAACCAAAGGCTCTCCAATAGTCACGTTAGTGAGCAGTTTATGAGACTCAAGTAATAGGCAAGAAAATAGAGTATGCGATAATTGCATTATTAGAGATAAATCCTAGAATGGTGTATGCATACCAGTCAAGAAAGATCTTTTAGGATATAGAATTTTAATTAAACCATGAGAATCTCAGAGGATATCTAGGACTAGATATTGTATCATCTTAGGAGTTTGATTACTTATAACCGACACCAGATCCTAAATTGTAGGAATCTCCAAGAATATAGAAAACATGATTGATTCTATACTGAGTCAGGTTTTCAAATCAATTCTGCGTGACTTCAAATCAATTAAAATATTAATAAAATAGATGAAAACAATAAAGGTATAAGACTTGTTTCTTTAAGCATCACATGTTTATTTTTCGTTATTCTGAATATAACGTGATATTATAGATATCTTTTCAATAATTCGAATTATCGAATACAGAAAAGGGAAAGCTAACTGGATGAGTATTTTTGTTTGGATACGTAATCCAAATTAGCAATTTATAACCATACCAGACTTCTTACTATATATATATATATATTATCGGATTCCACAGCCCTACCTAATATCATTCCATGTACTACATTTTCCCCTCTTTTACCACACCACCAAGTCTCATTCCATGTACTCCATTTTTCCCATTTGCCACCGTCACATTTCTACTTATCCGACCAAGGGTCAAATTTGAAATGACATGTCATCTCCATAAGAATCACGTTGCCCAAAATTTACCATAATCTCTTCTCTTACAAAGAGGATGAAAAGGAAAAGTTTTTCAGTGTGTCGAATGAAGAAATATTTTTTTTTATTTTTTATCAATGTGCCAAAAATGCAAAAAAATGCAAATAAATAAAATGAAACGACCTAATTTCTCCTATTCCTAAATTACCTTCTCGAACGAATACAAATAATTAAATAAATATTGGATTTCAGAAAATCTCTGAATCTGATCACGTAAAGGAGAGTTAGGAGAGAGAGACTGAGAGAGAGGAGAGAGAAGCAGTAGATCTATAGTCTTTTGGTTGCAGATATCTTTTTGGTGCTCTCAATACAGGAAAAATAAAACCAATAAAAAGCCAAAGCAGTAGGGAAGAGAGAGAGAAAAAAAGAAGTCTACAGATCAGACCCAGAGCAGAGAGGACCTCTCTCTCTCTCTCTCTATCTCTTTCTCTATCTCTATCTCTCTCCTCTCTCTCTCTCACTTTACCTTGTTATTAATCCCAGTACTAGTTTGTCTCATTGCTTTTTATTTCATTTGATCCCATGCTCTTTCTTCTCTTCTTCCTAAATCCCATCTTCCCCTTTTGTCTTCTGCCCTCCTCTCCGTATCTTCTTCTTCTTCCTCCTTCTCTGTTCTACAAAAGTTAAACAAAAGCTAGATTCATATTATATTTACATATCTTATATAATATTGTTTTGCTTCTTTTTATGATCTTTTATTTTTTCTGGGTTTGAATTGATAAATGGCAACTGGTTGGAGGCGAGCTTTTTGCACTACAATCCCTCGAGATCCAGCCGATGAATCCATACTCTCTGAAAAGATAAGCCCCAGCTCAAGTCCCACTCCCAGAAGCTGCACCAGGCTTGGCTTCTTCTCCGGTGGCAGTAACCCTTCTACCCCGAGATTGCAAACCCAGCAGCCCCAGCAGCAAACCCAGGTTGGCGACCATGAAAATCCCAGAAAACTTGAGTGCAAAACCACTACTCCAAAGAGTAGTAGAACGTCGTTTCTCTCGAGCTCCAACCCGACTTCTCCTCGATCCCCTCTCAAGCTCTCCCTCTTCCGTAACAGCTTCAAGTTTCGAGTAATTAACTCTCTTATTAATCATTAATCCACCCATTAATTTGTTAATCATTTTGTTGCCCAGTTGATTAGAATTTGTTTCATTTCGATGTGTTTTGAACTACTGCAGAGTAGCTGCGGGATATGCCTGAACAGCGTCAAGACTGGCCAAGGCACCGCCATTTACACGGCGGAGTGTGGCCACGCCTTTCACTTCCCTTGCATAGCTGCCCATGTCCGCAGCCATGGCATCCTTGTCTGCCCCGTCTGCAACTCCACCTGGAAAGACGTCCCTCTCCTCGCCATCCACCAGAACCTCAACAACAACAACAACAACAACAACGCCCAGAACGACGTTGTCCGAAGTCAAACCACCCCAAAGCAGAAACCCAAATCCAAGCCAGCCGAAGTCGAGAAGAAGATAATAATGGAGTCCACGCCACCACCCAGAGCCTCGTCCAAGCCATTGTACGACGACGACGAGTCTCTTCTCTCTACAACGTCTCGGATCATCCCCATCCCGGAAGCCGACGACGAGGAGGACGAAGATGACACCGTCGCATACCCCGAGACCGACGACGTCCAAGAGTTCCAGGGCTTTTTCGTCAATCCAAACTCTTCATCTTCCGATGCTCAGATCAACGGCAGAGATTTTAGAACCAATAATAATGTTCAGGTGCGGATTTTGCCCGAATCCGCTTTGCTCTCTTCGGGTCGGGGCTCCGACACTTATGCCGTGGCGTTGAGGGTGAAGGCTCCGCCTCCGTCGATTTTAAACCCGTCGCACCGTGCACCGGTCGATTTGGTGACAGTGCTCGACGTCAGCGGAAGCATGACCGGCGCCAAACTCCAGATGCTGAAACGCGCCATGCGTTTGGTCATTTTGTCGCTCGGCTCCAACGACAGACTTTCGATTGTTGCTTTCTCGGCTACGACGAAACGGTTGTTGCCGTTGAGGAGAATGACGGCTTACGGTCAACGTTTGGCTAGAAGAGTCGTTGACCGGCTTGCGTGCGGTCAGGGTTCGAGTGTGGGTGATGCCTTGAGGAAGGCGACAAAAGTGCTTGAAGATCGGAGGGAGAAGAATCCGGTTGCCAGTATCATGCTCTTATCGGACGGTCAGGATAGGGCAAAAAATTCGGGCAATCACCGTCAAGGTTCCGGCCACGTGTCGTCCACCCGCTTTGCTCACATTGAGATCCCGGTTCATGCCTTCGGGTTCGGCGAAACCGGCGGCTTTAACCAGGAGCCGGCTGAGGACGCGTTTGCCAAATGCGTTGGGGGATTGCTGAGTGTGGTTGTCCAGGACTTAAGAATTCAGCTGGGCTTCGATTCCGGCTCGGCTCCCGCTGAGATATCCGCCATCTATTCGTGCAATGGTGGGCCAGCAGTGCACGGCTCAGCTTCTGTTCGGCTCGGCGACTTGTACGCCGAGGAGGAGCGGGAGTTGCTGGTAGAGTTGCGGGTTCCTCGCTCACTAGGAGTTCGTGGATCCCGACACGTAATGTCCGTCCGGTGTCTCTACAAGGATCCTGCAACTCAAGAGATTGTGTATGGTAAAGAACAGGCACTTTTCGTGCCTCTCACGGATACCGTGAGATCGTCTACGGGCCCGAAGATCGAACGGCTGAGAGGGCTGTTTATTACAATACGCGCGGTAGCCGAGTCGCGGAGATTGGTTGAGCACAATGACTACTCTAGTGCGCATCATTTGCTTTCATCGGCTCGGGCTCTGCTTATGAAATCCGGCTCAGTATCAGCTGACGAGTACGTGCGCGGCCTGGAAGCCGAGCTCTCAGAGCTGCATTGGAGAAGGCAGCACAAGATCATGGAGGAGCAGCGGCAGATGATGATGATGATCCAACGGCGGAGAGGCGGTGTGGAAATGGACGTGGCGGCGACCGCTGTAGTGGATGAAAACGGGGAGCCGCTTACACCGAGTTCGGCTTGGAGAGCGGCTGAGAAGCTGGCTAAGGTGGCAATCATGAAGAAGTCGCTGAATAGAGTGAGCGACTTGCACGGCTTTGAAAATGCTAGGTTTTAGTTCTTGTTTTTAGAGGGAAAATAAAAGCACTTTTTCTTTTCGTTTTTCAAACTTTTAGTTGATAGGGACAAGGCCGGTAAAAAATGTACCCCCACCAACACATGCACATTCATTTGGGTGGATTTAGTTTGTTGCTTTTTTCAGTTATTTCGGTTGGATGGTGATTTTCGCAATTCTGTTTTCTCATTTTGCATTCTTCTCATTATTCCTATACATTAAGGGCGTGTTTACACACCCGTAATCAAAATGAAACTTCAGAATCCGATTCTGATTATGGATAATTTTTGTGTTTACCACGATTTGGAAGAACCAACCGCGTGTTGTATCCACGTGAAAAATGAAATTCAATTCCTGAAATTGGAGGAATTGGACTCCCTCCATGAGTGAGGTATTTGGATTCCTGAATGGTGAAGGAATCAGGAATGCACTCTAGTTTCCTATTATGCCCTCTTATTCACATATGCTTCAGCTTGGCGTTGGAGTTGGAGGAAGACAACTGGGAAGATGAATTTGGCTAGTCAGCTTGGCATTGGAGGAAGACAACAAGATGCCGATAGGAGTGAGCGGACGCCTAACAACTCGTTAAGCAACACAAGAAGGTGCCAACTCTGTTGGCTAGATTCTTAAAATGTTAATTTTTTTTCCACAGGGAAGATGAATTTGGCTAGGTTAAAAGCAAGACGTGCTGAGGAGGTGGATGAGGACAACTATGGATAAAGACAACTGTGGGTTTTAAATGCCCTTTGGAAACTGTTCTTCTTGATCCTAGATGGGGTTGTTTATTTAGTATCCTTCAGGTCCCTGCGATTGATGTATTGTATATAGGAATGCAATTTGGAACTTCGATAAGGAAGTAAATGCAATGGGAGTGGTTGTTGATCCTCCTGGAACGATTAAGATGTTTGCTGATCAGTTTAATTCCCTACTATCTCTTCTAGCTTGGCTGCCGCTAATGTGATGTTGTTAGGTTGCATTAGAGAACTGAGGCAAACTATGTTGTTACAGTGCTCTGAACTGGAGTGGTTGTTGTGTGAGAAGTGGTTGAAAACACGGCATGGTTACAAGACTCCTGCTGAAATAAAAAAGGGCATTTTAGTAATTATATTAATTCTTATTTCGATTCAGCTGAATTAGTAAACAATTTTTACGAACTCAAGTTCATTTCTATTCCGATTCCTGAACATTTAAGTAAATAGCTTCAACGGGAATTCGATTCTGATTTCTCTTCATTTCAATTCTTCCTCAATTCAATTCCTCCACAATCCAATTCCTCCAATTTTAATTACGGCTATGTAAACGAGCCATAAAGGTAATGAACAAATGAGTAGCTTTTGATTTTTGAATGACAAAATAGATCCTTCTAGGAGATATTATGGTTGTTGAAGTTGGCAATTCTTTTTTGCATTTTTTCTCTTCTTTTTGGCAAAATGAATGGTTGTTAGCAATATTTCTTTCGTCGGTTATAGAGGGGGATTTAAATTCAAGATCTCGTTCAATATTATGAGAGGAAAATACCATAGGATTAAAAATTACACTACAACACAATTCTTCAGTCATAGCATTACATTATAGCACTTTTATACAAGTTCTATAAGTACATAATGGGCTTCACTATCTCTTAAAACCATATGAACAAATTGAAGAGATCGGCTTAAACTAATTAACTGACTAGGAATAGAATAAAAATACAAGGTACATTAGGATTAAATAACGAGTGGGATATAAAGTTTTAAGGAAAAAAAAACTAAATTTAATGAAAAGTATTTTGTTTACTTGGTGGGTCTAAATTTTGTTTATTTTGTTTACTTGGTGGGTCTAAATTTAATGAAAAGTATTTAGTTTTAAGGAAAAAAAAAAACTAAATAACGAGTGGGATATAGGTTTTTCTGATTTGGACTTCAATTTCTGTATTGAGCTCTGTCTTTTGTTTACTTGGTGGGTCTATTCCTTTGCTTTGTGCTTACTATTGTATTTGGATCACCTTTGTGTAATTTTTTCGATGGTAATGAATCTTATTTCCTTTGCCCCCAAAAAAGAAAAAAAAAAAAAAACTAACAAATGCTAATTAATCATATTTCTCTAATCAATTTGTGAAATTAACAAATTCATTTAGCTACCAAATAATATAGGACCCTTTTCTAAAAATATACCAATGCAATTCATCTGAATTAATGCAAAATACCAATTCAATTCATCTGATTTAATGCAAATTACCAATGCAATTCATCTGAATTATTGCAAATTTAATGAGAATATTTGAATATTTGATTAATTAGTGTACCATTTTTGTGCATATATATATATATGTATATATATAATGGAAGAAGGTCATATGCATCAAACTACAACAAATCAAAGAAAATGGTGGGAGCTTCTTGGCCTCATTACCCTCCTTGTGTCAGCGAGGGCTGTACAAATGCTGCATGTTGTGGTCAAGGTTTGTTCTTTCTCTTTCTCCAACACTTTATGGTTTGTTCTTTCTCTTTCTCCAACACTTGACGGTTCTAACTTTATATATATATCAAATACAAACTTACAAATTTGAACGTCGTCTTGACTGTTTCCAGGATTCAAATATGTTTGGCCTGAGCTAGTTGGAAAGCCTGCGTCGGAGGCGGCAGCGACAATCAACAAGAACAACCCAGCTGTTACAGTTCTCATCTTAAAACCTGGATTCATTAGATTGGAAAACTTTTGTTGCAACCGTGTTTATGTTTTCACTGATGAAAAAGGCATTGTCTCGGAAGTACCTACTGTCGGATAGAGACTCGAGAATTATCCCGTCATCTAGTCCTTCAAAATAATGTCTATCTTCTTATCACATTTATAATAATTGTGGAAAATTCTATGACGTCCATTTACGTTTATTCGATTCCTTTTCAAGTTTTAATTCAGGATGAGACCTTTTTTTCTTTTTCTTTTTTTTGTTTGATAAACGATATTATCTACATTAAGGAGGATGAGTGACCTTAGTCTCACAATGGACTAGCAATAATGTGGTTCAAATACATTGTTCTAAAAATCTTCGCATAGCACCAATTAAGCCCTGCTTAGGCTCTAGATTGCTGGCCACCATCCCGATTAAACCTTAGGTGTACCTACCCAGACACCCGCCTAACGAGCCTAGGTTACGACTCACTTAGACAAAAAATAAATAACTTTCATTTTGTATTTTGTTTTTTCATTAGCGCTTTTTAGAACCTTGTATCCAGGTGATCACCTAAGGCTCCTCATCGGAACCTTCAGTGTTTCCCTAATGAGAGACAACAGGACAATAATTTCGCCAAATTATGATTACAATACACATTAGTCACAAATGACTTTTAATTACAACAATTGACAGTATTACACATATCTCAAAATTTCGATACAAAGCCGAACAGCCACTTATGAACATGTGGTGGTAGACATATAAACAATTCCCAGAGAAAAATCATGCTACGGTGTATTGCACCAGTGAGTGAATTGGAAGATCCCCCGGCCGGGACCAACACAATTTGTCTATCGAGTTGCGGGTTCCACGCTCTCTAGGAGTTCGTGGATCCCGACACGAAATGTCCGTCCGGTGTCTCTACAAGGATCCTGCAACTCAAGAGATTGTGCATGGTAAAGAACAGGCACTTTCCGTGCCTCTCACGGATACCGTGAGATCGTCTTCGGGTCCAAAGATCGAACGGCTGAGAGGGCTGTTTATTACAACTCGCGCGGTAGCCGGGTCGCGGAGATTGGTTGAGCACAATGACTACTCTAGTGCGCATCATTTGCTTTCATCGGCTCGGGCTCTGCTCATGAAATCCGGCTCAGTATCGGCTGACGAGTACGTGCGCGGCCTAGAAGCCGAGCTCTCAGAGCTGCATTGGAGAAGGCAGCACAAGATCATGGAGGAGCAGCAGCAGATGATGATGATGATCCAACGGCGGAGAGGCTGCGTGGAAAGGGATGTGGCGGCGACCGCTGTAGTGGATGAAAACGGGGAGCCGCTTACACCGAGTTCGGCTTGGAGAGCGGCTGAGAAGCTGGCTAAGGTGGCGATCATGAAGAAGTCCCTGAATAGAGTGAGCGACTTGCACGGCTTTGAAAATGCTAGGTTTTAGTTCTTGTTTTTAAAGGGAAAATAAAAGCACTTTTTCTTTTCATTTTATCAACTTTTAGTTGATAGGGACAAGGCCGGTGAAAAATGTACCCCCACCAGGCACCAATACATGCACATTCATTTGGGTGGATTTAGTTGGTTGCTTTTTTAGTTATTTCGGTTGGACGGTGATTTTTGCACTTATGTTTTCTCATTTTACATTCTTCTCATTATTCTTATACGTGAAAGATAATGAACAAATGAGTAGCTTTTGATTTTTGAATGACAAAATAGATCATTTTAAGAGATATTATTGTTGTTGAGATCGGCAATTCTTTTTAGCATTTTCTCTTCTTTTTGGCAAAATGAATGGTTGTTTGCAGTATTTCTTTTATCGGTTATAGATGAGGATTCAAATTCAAGATCTCGTTCAATATTATGAGAGGAAAATACCATTGTATTAAAAATTACACTACAACACAATTCTTCAGTCATAGCATTACATTATAGCACATTTATATAAGTTCTATAAGTACATAATGGGCTTCACTATCTCTTAAAACCATATGAACAAATTGAAGAGATCGGCTTAAACTAATTAACTGACTAGGAATAGAATAAAAATACAAGGTAAATTAGGATTAAATACCGAGTGGGATATGAGTTTTGAGAAAATCATTGAACCGTCGGATAATGTTCTTGCCAACGGCTCCTTTGCTACCTCTTGTGTGGTTTTTCCGCCATCTTAATATGTTTTTTTTTGGTCATGTTCTCTCACCATTCCTTTCATTCACTATCTCTATCCGTAACTCTCTTTTCTCATCTCCTTATGTATTGAGCTGTCTTTTGTTTACTTGGTGGGTCTCTTTCCTCATCTCCTTATGTATTCGGGTCACCTTTGTGTAATTTTTTCGATGGTAATCAATCTAATTTCCTTTGACCAAAAAAAACTAACAAATGCATGCATTCGTTCCTTAAAACGGTAAGCTAATTGATCTTATTTCTCTAATCAATTTATGAAATTAACAAATTCATTTAGCTACCAAATAATATAGGACCCTTTACTAAAAATATACCAATGCAATTCATCTGAATTAATGCAAAATACCAATGCAATTCATCTGAATTATTGCAAATTTAATGAGAATATTTTATTAATTAGCGGACCATTTTTGTGCAGACATAGACATATATATATACACACACACATAGGAAGAAGATCAAATGCATCAAACTATAACAAATCAAAGAAAATGGTAGGAGCTTCTTGGCCTCATTACCCTCCTTGTGTCAGCGAAGGATGTACAAATGCTGCATGTTGTGGTCAAGGTTTGTTCTTTCTCTTTCTCCAACACTTTACGGTTCTAACTTTTTATACATATATATCAAACACAAACTTACAAATTTGAACATCGTTTTTACTGTTTCCAGAATTCAAATATGTTTGGCCTGAGCTAGTTGGAAAGCCTGCGTCGGAGGCCGCAGCGACAATCAACAAGAACAACCCAGCTGTTACAGTTCTCATCTTAAAACCTGGATTCATTAGATTGGACAACTTTTGCTGCAACCGTATTTATGTTTTCACTGATGAAAAAGGCATTGTCTCGGAAGTACCTACAGTCGGATAGAGACTAGAGAATTATCCCGTCATCTAGCCCTTCAAAATAATGTCTATCGCATTTATAATAATAGTGGAAAATTCTACTACGTTCACTTACGTTTATTCCATTCATTTTCAAGTTTTAATTCAAGATGAGACATTTTTTTTTTTTTAAAACGATATTATCTACGTTAAGGATAATAGGTGAGCTTAGCCTCATAATGGACTGACAATAATATGGTTCAAATACGCTTTTGGCGAGAATCTAACCTAAATTTTTTTTTTACAAATGTAAAGAAATACTACCAGACTGTAGTATTAAATGGCAATTCAAGATGAGACTTATGGTGTATTTTTTCTCATATTTTTATTTGTTGAATAAATCCTAAAACATGTAAAATATTAATGGTGTGATATACCATTCGTTTAAAAGAAGATATGTTTTTTCATTTAGGTACCAAATAATAATGTGGTCATGCTGATAATTCTACGACTATTAGAGTTGAAGTCAAAGGATTAGGATTCCTGAAGATTATGGACCTGATTTCTAAGTCTTCTTAACTGAGGCAGGGCAATAAACCTTTGAAGAGGCTATCCAAGCACTGTTTTAAAAATCTTTGCATCTGCTTAGGCGCTAGTTTGCTGGCCACCATCCCGATTAAACCTTAGATGTATGAGAATTAAGAAAGGACGCCTAAACCTACCCAGACATCTGTCTAACGAGCTTAGGTTACAACTCTCACTTAAACAAAAAATAGATGACTTTTATTTTGCATTTTATTTTTTCCTTAACGCTTTTTAGAACCTTGTATCCAGGTGATCACCTAAGGATCCTCATCGGAACCTTCAGCGTTTCACTAATGAGAGACAACAGGACAATAATTTCGCCAAAGTATGAATTACAATACACATTCATCACAAATGACTTTTAATTACAGGAATTGACAGTAATACAGATATCTCATAATTTCGATACAAAGCCGAACAGCCACTTACGAACATGTGGTGGTAGACATATAAACAACTCCCAGAGAAAAATCATGTTACGGTGTCTTACACCAGTGAATGAATTGGAAGATCCCCCAGCCAGGACCAACACAATTTGTCTATCGAGTTGAAGATTACACAAGAAGGAACACGAAAATGACAATGTGAGGATGTTTTCCCCTTATTCGAGTTTGAGGAAGTCGATGTGTCGTGAAAGAAATTTGACATTGTAGCTTTACTTCTGGGTTTGTTCCACCTTAGCTCGAATTTTCTGTTCCAATACAGATATTTCTGTCTCGAGGCTGAACATTCTGTTAAGAGCGTGCATGTTCTCAAGTGTCTCACTCAGAGTTCGACTATCACTCCCATCGCATCTTAAGTGCTGCATCGGACCATGAAGGAGCTTGTTCACAATTCCTCGGCTAAGATCATCTACGGCTCTTCTTGTTTTCTTTGATATGTCGTCGCCCATTTTTGATAAACATTTGTCGAGCTCTGCAGCTCTGATTCTTTCAGCATAAGCTCTTAATTTCTTGATCGTAGGTACTGTCTCCAAAGAATCCCTCCAAGCTTCAAATTGTTTTGATTCTTCAGTGATAATTTCCTGAGCTTCCATTGCTTTCCGCAGACGATCCTCTTTGTTAGCAGCCACAACCTCCTTAAGGTCATCAACATTGTAAAGTCGAGCACCATCAACATCTGCAACACATGAACTCACGTTCCGGGGGACGGAAATATCAACAAAAAGCCTCAAACCGCCAGTGTCTAGACCTACAGCAGGAAGGTCCTTCACATTGTCTTGGAAAAATAATGGGGTTTCTGATGCGGTGCTAGTAAAAACCACATCTGCCTCTGCTGCACAGGTAAGCATATCTGTAAGAGGCTTGTAAATGATCTCAATACCATGCAGCTCCTCGCGGATAGATGCCACTCTCTCCTCAGTCCTATTCACAACAACCATCTTTGTGCAACCTTTTGCTACCAAGTGTTTGATCACAAGCTTTCCCATTTTGCCCGCACCAATCACCAACATTCTTGCGGTAGCATGTGACGATGCAGGAAGCTTCATCAAGGCAAGTTCAACAGCAGCAGAGCTTACAGAAACTGCCCCAGCAGCAATGTTAGTTTCAGTTCTAACCCGCTTTCCCACAGTGATTGCGTGCTTGAAGAGCCCACTGATGTTTCTACCAAAGCCAACAACTCCTTGACCGACTTTAACAACTTGTTTCACCTGGGCAAGAATTTGACCTTCTCCGAGGACAAGAGAGTCAAGACCTGCTGATACTTCAAAGAGGTGCTGAGTGGCATCGTTATTATAGAGTAAAAACCGGTGCTGGCATAGCTCAGAAACAGGGACTCCACTCGTCTGCAAACAAAAGCAAAAAGTGTCAGGTAATGTATTAGAGCAAGAAATAAGCAGGAGAAAGGAAACACCGTACAAGCTCAAACTATAACCCACAAGGAATTGAGTGTAATTTTTCGTTTCAAAGAAATAAATTAAAAATAAACAAACCAAACATTTTCTCAAACGTCAAACAAGATGATTGATTAATCCATACCACAAAACATAAGCCAAAAGCAACATATAAAGAAAGGAAAAGTACCTTTGACATCCACTCGGTAACTTCTTTGACACCACGATGCTGAGATAGAGCTACAACATATATCTCCATTCGGTTGCAGGTGCTAAGAACAGCAGCTTCTTCTATGTGATTTAAACCACACAGCTCCCCTATGGCTCGAGGCCATTCTGCTTCTGGAATGGCTAGTTTTTCACGCACTTCAACCGGTGTTGTGTGAATACTAAGTCCGATGACCACAATGCTGCTTCTTTCCTTTGTGTACCCTGAGAAGAACAATTGTGGAACTTTAGTCAGACAACATTACAAAAACAAAAAACAGTACGCCAAACACGTTCTTATATAAAGTATGCAAATAACCCTGAATAATGAACACAATCAAACCGAACATTATCCGAATAAACACAATCAAACAACGGTCATCAAAAGCATCTGAATCATAGAACCGCGACGATTAAAAACAAGGAACATCCAGAACCGCAACGATTACGGAAACATTGTATGGCTGTGATTTCTCTTGTACTCAAAATTCATACCGAAAAGATGCTTGGGAAAGTGAGAAACTTTCTATGACGCAATTCTAAACCCAAACAATCTCCAAATTTAAGCACATATATATGGGGAAAAAACCCCATAAAAAATACACCAAAAACCATGATGAATTAACTTATTTAGAACAAATACATTCACAAAACCAACAATTGCAAGCAGAAAATTCAATTCCAATACAAACCCATTAGAGAATTCACACAATAAAGTTCATAACGGGAAAAAGGACACGTACTGTCAGAAGCAGAGGTCTTGAGCTGCTCAAGAGCGGAGACATTGGAAGCGACAGACTGAACCACCGCCGCAGAAGCATCAGAAGAAGCGGCCACTTCGCACCGCACTCCTCTCTGAATTTGGAGCCTTCTAGTCCTAATGGGCCTCACAGAACCCACCAAAGAAGAACCGGTAGAGGCCCTGGACGACGTCGTGGCAGCCGACGACGAAGACAATGACAGCAAAGCCTCCAACTTTGCTCCGGCGAAACTGGTCGACACCGCCATTGACCCAAACCAGACGGCGTTTTCAAACGCTCAAAAAAATACGAGAAGAGTGAAAGATTGGAAAAGTGTGTATTGGGATTGGGATTGGAGCAGTGGAAGGAAGGAATGCCGGGCGTTTGATTTGGATTTTGGGTTTCGAGAGGGGAGGAGGGAGAGGAGTGGGGGTGGGTTTAGACTTTGGTGGTGGGTATACAAAAGAATTGACCCTCTCACTCTCTCTCCTTCTGTGTGTGGGAGTTCGGACTTTTGGTATGTTTGGGATTGCTTTACATTCTGATTGGTGGAATGGAACGCACGTTTTATCCACACTCCCCTTCAACCTTGTGTGGACCCCATCTATTCATCTATTCCGCTTTTTGTTGATAAGATTTCGGCCAAAAATGAAAGATAATACTTGCATTTTGTAGATAAATTCTTGTTACTTAGTGCTCTCGTAAGTTAGAGATCTTAAATTTGATTATCATCGAGGGTGAATTTAAATCATATTTTTAGTAGCTCATTGTTAGATTTAACTCACTTCATCATCCTCTTAATAAATAATATCGTTTGTTATATAAAAAAAATTACATACAACTCTTCGTTTCATAAAAATAAATATACAGACAACTCCAACAAAATGAAGACCTAGTGCCACTACCTATATTTGAACTTATTAACCACCTAGCTTTAATTCAAAGTTATAATATAATTTTTACTAGTATTATGGTTTAATAGTATTTAATACATTATTATCTGAAAATATATAATTTATGTGATTATATATGTTTAATGCAATTAGCATATGACGGTCGAGATAATATTTGGGTAGGTATGTACTTATTATTCCAAAGGGTACAAATGGAAACAAGTTCACTACTGACAACAATTAAAACCAAAGTGGGGATCAAACTAAAGATGTTATATTGATTCTTTCCAACTGACTTGATGCCTTTTTCCGAAAACATTATGTTGAATAATTTTACCACTTATATTAATCTTACTTGGCTCCGTGCCATCCGTTGGATTACATGTTACACTCATCAGCACAATGGAATCCATCGGCCAGGAACTCAGAAAGAAGCTAGATAGGACCCACAGCAGCAGGCTGAAACTGAGAGGGATAAGATTGGAGGAGTTGGGGTGTGAAGATATGTGAAAGAGATTGCTTTCTGAGATTTCAGGCCTCTGTTTGCCACAACTTTGGTTTCAAATTAAGTCCTACGTGGAGAATAAACATGCTCACACTTTTGGATATCCAACTTTGTGGTTTTCATAATTTAACCACCATCTATGTATAGTGTGACTCTATACAGTTACTACACAATTATTGTGAAAAAACGACAAAAATCTGTCACAATGACGATAAAAGTAACAAATCAGGCACCAAATGCACATATAGAATCACGGTTAAAATAACGAGGCTACATCACACCATCATCCAAACAACAAAGCCACAACAACTCGTCGAAGCGACATGACACATTTATTACTCGATGTTTTAGTCGAGCTTTTTATTACTCAACCACATCATCCTCTAAGCGAGACACATTATGAGCTATATTTGATAAGGATAAATGAAAGACATTGGAATATTGTCCTCTAATTTTTCACATTAACTAAGAAATAAGTATATGCATAAAGAGAGAAAAAAGGCATACTAAGAAATTAGTATAAAATTTGACCTTATGTTAGAAAGTACACCAGATAATAAAAGAAAAACAAAAAGCATCGATCGTCTGTTTTTGCGTAAACAATAATTCAGAATGAATACTTTAAATGCGTACAAATTACTTCACATCGATGGTCACGAATGATCGAACGTACCATTCTATCATAGAATATTAATCAACATGCTAGAAATCAAAGGACAAATCTAATGAAAATTCAGCAGTGCAGTTTTTTTTTGTAAACCAAGTATATACCATGTTTAGAAGTACTTCGGAGCAATATAATTTGAAGTATATTATTCCAAAGCATCACTCAAACACATCAAATATCCGACAGTCTTGCCGTAATGTTTGTGTCAGACTAATGTAGAATTAATTTGTGCTTGAATTCATCTTCATTCTAGTTTTGTATATGATATTGGGTGCATTCCAAGATAACCCTACATCTTGGTGCCAGCAATTTGGGTTTTGTATTCATTTTTTAACTTCAACTGGTTTAAAGAAACAAGGAAGTTCAAGAATTGAGATCCTCTTCGGATCTTGCAGTCTAGAGCAACAGACCAAGTAATCTGAATTATTCATTTCAAATCATATAAGAGTAGGATTCTCTCTCCTCCTATTTTCATTCCCTTCCCTCTTCTCACACATTGCTCTTTGTCTTATTGTCTCTATAAAAAAATCAAATATAAGATGTTGACGTGGCTTAACCGTGACCGTTCAAATAGGAAAGGAGGGAATGGGAGAGAGATTAGGAGAAGAGAGAATCCTCCTCCAATCATACGACTTCCATTAGTTCATTTCATTGGTCATCTTACAAAAACCTAGAGAGTGGATCTCTCTCCTTCTCTTGAATGGTTTGAATTACGCAATTTGTCGCTCCAAATTACGAGATCCGGTGGGTTTAAGATCAAAATGCTACTTCCCCCCCCCCCCCAAAACAATAAGGACATTGTTTTTGGTGTAAAGTTAACTTGAAAAACTCCGCATTATCTTCACAGTGAATACAAAGATTGCTGGAAAACAATAACCTACAACTTTTATAGCACGTTTACTAACCTATAATCGGAATAAGAATAAGGAATCTGATTTCGATTACAGATTATAGATGTGTTTACTAAAATTGGGAGGAATCAAAAGTGTGTGGGGCCCACACAAAAAATGGAATCCAATTCCTGAAATTGGAAGGTTTGGATTCCCAACATATAAAAGGTATTTGGATTCCGGATTGCCCAAGATATCGGAATGATAATTTTTTCCCTTTATGCCCTCACTTACTTTCATTATTTCCAAGATTATCCTTTTAACACTAGACTTATTTTTCTGAAAATGCTCCTAACAATTTATTTCCATGTCCTTCTAGCTCATTAAGCATAATTCTATGCTCATTCACATTATGCACAACTCCATACATATGCCGAAGAGAAAAAACTACAACTTGAGCAAGAAAATTTAGATATTAAAGTCAATACTTAAATTTATAAAAAAAAAATTAAACAAAATCATTTTTGTATGTCTATGAAATAAAAAAGCAATTTAATTTTTTCTTACTATTATATACTATATCAAATTTTATTAAAAAAAGTACATAAAATATTTGATTTGAAACAAGGACATTTTAGTAATCATACTGCTCTATATTCCGATTCTGCTGAATTAGTAAACAGCTTTATAGAATTGTATTTCGATTCCGAACAGTTTTAGTAAACAACTTCAACAAGAATCTGATTCTGATTCCACCTCATTTCGATTCCTCCTCAATCCAATTCCTTCTCAATTCAATTCCTCTCAATTTGATTACGGATTAGTAAACGCGCTATTAGAGCTGTAAATTATATATTTTAATGGAAATGATATTGCACAAGTACTAATCAAGTATTTCAGACCAAGTAATGTTATTCATACTATATTTTTGTACCACATTTTCATACCATCTTAGGTGGCATTTGATGTGGACAACCACTTTATTTGAATTAATAAGATTTTTTAATTTAGTTCATTATTTAATAAACTAATAATTAAGAAAAATTAGTTAATTCAATGATGATTGTGGTATACGAGGAGTATTTCTCCTTCATTTCCTTGGGTTTTGCAAATTTTTCAAATGATGTGGCTGTTAACATATGGCATCTAAAATGATATAGAAATATGATAAAAAAAACATGGTATGAATAACATTACTCTTTCAGACCACTTCTGTTTAAACTGTGACCAAGACAAAGAAAAATTGGAAGATTTTTCTATCACATGATATGTTGAGTAATATGTATTGTCTAATTAAATATATCATGTGTTACAAATGTTTGAATATCAATGAAAAAATTTCCACACAATAGAATTTTCGTTGTACTATAAATTATAAAACTCGTCGCAGAAGTTTACCATCGTCTACAGTACTGTGTTTGATTATTCATGTGTCTGAATTAATCAAATGTACTGCCCAGAGATGCAAATTGGTGCAAAACAAATTTTCCCAAGGCAACATTGGGTTAGAAATGTTACTTAACAGAAACGGCCCAAGTAAATTAGAATACAGGTGTCTAGAGAATTCTATTGGGTTGTAAGCAAAATTTGTTTAATTTCTATCATTAAGGCATTTCCATAATGGTTCACGTGAGTATGATACTTATGCTATGAATCAGACATCTTGATTTTAATTTTTAACACTACTGCTACATTAATATGAGTTCGATATATTAATACCATACTTATGAGTTCAACAAATTAATATGACACATAAAATTTTCAGCGCACTGTAGAAGTTCAATTTCTGTATGGTTCAATATACGGTACCACGCTCACTTTTTTCGCCTAGGCCTAAGACCCTTTTAACTACAGTGGACTCCACACTTATGCATACACAACATAGGAATAGATATCTAGACCCTCAGGCTGGCCCAACTGACAATGGGCTCGTGCAAGGCTGCCCATCACTCATGTACGATACTACTAATATCAAATTAAAAGTGTGCGTCTTGCTTGACTTGACCCACCAAAGATTATGTTGTCCGAATCCAGATTCTTTTTGAAACTAAAAAAATAAAAATAAAAATAAAAAAAAAGCCTAAGGATCAAATAATCTGGGCCGTTGAAATTTGATCCAACGACTACAAACAAGGGACCCTCTAAAAGTTATAATAATTGTAGTTGTTGGATCAAATTTCAATGGTCCAGATATTTGATCCTTAGGCTCAGTTTTTTGGGATTCGGAGAGGATCTAGGTTCATGGTGTTCTACGCCAACTTTGAAATAAGTGAATATGGACATGCTCGTGTTGTACTTTTAAGGTGTATTTATTTGGATTCACTAACCTTCACTGGATTGGACCGTGTTTGGTAATCACAGGGGCTAGTTTAAGTGGGACTAAATGGGATTCGCCCACACATATATACACCCACCCACACACACACACACACACACACACACACACACCCACACATATATGTATGTATATGTTTTTGCTATGATAATTTGACAACTGTGTCCTATTTATGATGGGTGAGTGGGTCGATGCACGGGATGGCTGAAAAAGCATTGCCTAGATGCAGATTGAAGACGATGGAACAAATTGTCAAATTCCGGTTTCGTCAATTTTGGAGGGGAGAGAGAGAGAGAGAGGATAAAATGGTGGTGTTCTACTGGATTTGATCTTTTATTATTTATTTTTTTTAGTTTTTAGTTTTTTTTTTTAAAGCAAGTGTGGAATAAAAAGTGAATTAAAAATGAAAAAAAAAAAAAAAACGACTTGAGTCCCAAAATATTTTAGTCAATAGTTTAGTCAGGTACTGCAACAAATACTTAACTATTCTTATTCTTCTTATGTTTAGTCTAACCAAGTTAGTCCAACTTAGTCCTTTACACCAGTCCAAGATAGCTTGGTGTAACAAACGCACCCTTATGCTCCGTTTGGTGAGCTAGATCGGATAAGTTGTGATCAATTAAAATAGATTTAAGTTCAGTATGTTGTTTGTTGTGTCTAAATATGAGATAGATAGGACTGTACAAGATGTGTTATGAATCAACTACAAAATGGATTATCTAACATATCCAGATATCCTTATACATGTTACAAGTTATATCTTACAAGTTCTTGTCAATCCAACCTTATTTCTATATCACAATCTCTTCCAACCCACCGAGCCCTTAGCGTACACAAAATGGTGTTGATCAAAATTAAAACCGACTATGTATCAATAAAAAATCAACAACATCATCGCTCAATTTAATAAAATTTTAACAAGTGATAATTTAACAATTGACATTTAAAATTTCACTATGTTAACACTACCTTAAAAATTAAGCAACTAAATAATTCAATAGAAGAAGACATTGGAAAGCACCCAAAACTAAAGCAAAGCAGTCTTGTGATATCACGGGGTAGTTCTTTTTCATCAGAAAACATGTGAAATTTGACTCGACTCGATGTTAGCATGTGACTTGTATTGGTTTTCTTCTCCATTTGGAAATAAATTGTTCTCTTGTATTTTATTTTTATTTGAAAACCTTTTAAAGGCCGAACTAATTAACCCAACATAGATTTTTTTATTCATATCTGTCAACAAAACCTTCAGCATCTTGTATTTCGCCATGCCTTATTTGGTATGGAGGATTGAATTGAAATAGATAAAGAACTATTTCAAGGTATCTTGAAACAAGAAACGAAAAATTTGGAGTCAATTTGGAGTTAAAAGATAGATTATTCAAGAAGGAACGTTGTTCATTTCAATCCTCCCAAAAATGAGAGTTTTAGAAGAGAGAAGTTTTTTTCATGTCGAATCTTCTACTAATTTCCTTAAAGTGATAAATAATTTTCTTCTACTTTGTTTTCTTCATGTCGAATCTTCTTCTAATCTCCTTAAAATAATAAATAATTCTCGCCCACTTTTAAAATGCATTAGAGAGTTATCTATTTCAATTCAATTCTTCTCACCAAACAAGCTACTAATGTTACAAAATCCATATTTATTTGACATTGTACCAAACTATAAGAAGAATTGCAAACCAACTCATCGATGATCAATGGTCAATATCAACTCATCAACTCATCAATGAGATGTCATTTGATTCAGTTCTTTTTTAAGTCTTGGAAAAAAAGGGATGATTTAAATTAGAAAATAAAGATATTTAAGGCATGCTAACGAGAGATTATTTTCTTACAATATTATTGGAAGGAATCGAATAATATGCGTTATATTTAAGATTCTATCTAGGAGATATACAAGTTTTTTTTTTTTTAAATTATTTTTTTACAAGCAACATTAAGAAAGAAGGACTTTCAAACTCGAAATTTCAGTTGCAATCATAAATGTTTCTAACCAACTGAATTACGAACAATTTGCATTTTGAATGCAAGTTGAATTGAATCCAAAACATATTCGCATCTCAACCCATTTTACGGGTAAGATTGTAAGCTGCTCATCGGCATGCACATCATAAGTTTTGAGCAAAACCTAATTTGGATGAACAGAACAGAACGGGCGAATACAGGTGTAACAGACATGACGTTATTATCCAACTGCAACACAAAACGCGTCTTCGCTTTGGGTCAACTTGACATGATCACCCATATTGAAAAGCGTTTCACAGTTATTTTCAACTTGGAAATTTCTTCTTCCCATTATATATATTATCTGCAACTGTGACTTTTCTTATTTTAATTTCCTTATATATAACAATTAAGGATCATATAATAAATATCAACCATGGTTACTTAAACTAACTCTAGTTACTCTATAAAGCTTTAATCCCGGGACTAAAAGCCTTTTTATGCGGATCGTTTTCAAGTGATCTCTCATATCAAAATCTGCAACTCTCTCTTTCATCCTCCCGTAATTTGAAACTTGCAGGCTTTCTTGGTGACTGGTCTCACTCTCAGTTTCTGGTTCGAATTTCTCTTTGTTTGTTACCATCCTTTACATGCAAAAGAAAGGGTAAATAATGTTTAGTATCCGGTACTAATTTACAATATTATTTGCTCGATTTTCATTTGGATGGCTTAATTATTTAGCCAAATATTTTGCATGTTCTGCAGGGATAAAATATAAACAAACATGGCTCAGAATAATAGGGCAGAAATTGGAGGGTTTAACTATTCAAGGACTGGAAGTATGGGACGCCATGGACTGCCGAAAATCCAAACCCAGCTTGAGAAGTCCTCGGCCGAGGTTTGCCACGATGACAGCACAACGCCGGTGAAGGCCAAGACGATCGACGAGCTCCACTCTCTTCAGAAGAAGAAGTCGCAACCCACCACCCCCATCACCGGATCGCAGGGGGCTTTTGCCGCCACCATGTCTGAAGAGGATCGCCACAGGCAGCAGCTCCAGTCCATCAGGTACGTATTTGTTTAGATTAATCATGCAGTTCTGAGTTCTGACCGAAACGCTGCGTTTTTATGTTACTCAAATGGTGGTGCACTGTGCAACGTGGGTGTCTGTGACAGTGCCTCATTGGCGTCGCTGACGAGGGAGACGGGGCCGAAGGTGGTGAAGGGGGACCCGAAGTCAGATGGGCAGAAGGCGACGCATGTTGAACATCATCTTTACGACGCTTCTCTCTTTGGCGTCAGTGATAGTGCCCTCAAGTTTACCCATATCCTTTACAATCTCTCTCCTGCTGGTAATTCAATTTACAATCCCCTTATTGACATTAGTCTTTATAAAGTTGATATAGGAATAATCATAGATTGGTAAGGATCATATTAGGTGATAATATCTGATATATTTAGTGGGTATCAGGAACATAAGTCACATGAAGTATTATTTCACGTGTTATAATTAGGGCCGGTTTAAAGATTTTTGAAGCCTGGGGTGACGTAAAAAAATGTGCCCTCATTTCATATAAAAAAATATTTGTTTTCACACGTTAGACATTGATAAAATTATATTTAGAAAAACACTTTAAACTCAATAATTTAGAAAACACGGAATAATTAATTTATTTTGTATCAAGAGAAGGAAACTAAAAAACTTCGGGCTTACAAGTAGATAGATTATGAGTTTTATTTTTCATCTGAACTTTTAAAGTGTTTTTGTATAAATCGTGAGTTATTTTTTGTTATTTACTAACCTCGTCAAGATAAGACTAAAAAAATATTAATGTTTTTCAGTCTTTAAGGATATGTATAAGTAATGAATGAACACTAAATTAAACCTTTTGATGATAGGTAATATTATTTGCAAATTTGGTCTAAAAATTTAGTCTACGCATTACTCTTTGTTGAAGATTAGACTTGAATTGGAACGGATATTTAAAAATAGCAAGCCACATAGCTACTAGCTAGTAAATAAATTAACAGCCAAACAAAAATTTGTAAAAATTGAAAAAAATAAACATGCACATAACATTTCGAACTTAGGATCTCTCGTTAATTTTAAACAACAAAGCCACCTGTTTTAATTAAATTTCTTTGTCACTAAACCAAATTTTATAAATTTATACTCTTATAAAAACATATATAAATATACTACCCTAATAATTTTAGTACCCCCAATTTTTTTGGGCCTCGGACGGTCGCCCTGCTCGCACTAGGCCTGGTTATAATGTATGTACCATTCAATGTGCTAAAATAAGGGTGGATAACTGTGTTAGTATGTCCTATTTATAGTCTATATATGTTGATAAAAAAGAATAATACTTAGTTACTCACGTGTGAGTACTACATATTCTCATTTTTAAGATTTTGCCCAATAATATTTTAACACATTTTTATTATTTTGAAAAAAAGGTGCATTAGTTATTTAATTTTTCTTGAACTTTTAAAAACAAGCATCAAGTATCATCTTTTGTTTGAACTCAATTATAAAGTCATGTGTTATAATAATAATATGAGTAAAATAATAACTACCGGATACGAGACCATGATTTTAGTCCAACAAAAAATATCTTAACATCTATTTGAAATAACAATTCATCATAGACTCATAGTAATCGATGTTACAGGTCGAAAGCACACATTATATGTGCGTGCGTGTACGAATCAACTCGTCAAAATAATCATGATTAGCCTCCAAGGAGACGCTGGAGCATATAGTATTAGTGGGATAAGATAAAAAGAAAAAAAAAAATTAGTAGGATAAGGACAGGTTATTTAGTATTTGAGTATTAGTTAGTGATTAATATGTGTAGTATGGTTTGTATGACAATCCCAAGTGTCATTTTAAATTTTCACATTTTTGAACAAGTTTCCTTCAAAGTAATCGAAACTGATATTTTTATAAATTTGTATATTACCATTTTCACCGATATCAGTATTTTAAACAAGAATTATAAACTAACTTATTCTTCATATGTACGTACAGAACTATATGAGCAAGCTATAAAGTACGAGAAAGGTTCGTTTATAACGGCATCGGGTGCGTTGGCCACTTTATCTGGGGCAAAAACTGGGCGTTCTCCAAGAGACAAACGAG
Organism: Pyrus communis; assembly: GCF_041283825.1. Classification (NCBI taxonomy): domain Eukaryota; kingdom Viridiplantae; phylum Streptophyta; class Magnoliopsida; order Rosales; family Rosaceae; genus Pyrus; species Pyrus communis. Next base: position 3,085,722 of record NC_142572.1, read on the forward strand.
TTGTCAAAGATGAAGAAACTGAAAAGGAGCTTTGGTGGGGAAAGTAAGTGCCTGCTTGCATCTTCTAAGTACCGCAATTAACATATTTGATTAACCTTAATTACCCAATTGAGTGATAATTTGTTTTGCTTAATGAATTAGGGGCTCACCCAACATTGAAATGGACGAGCATACTTTCTTAGTGAACAGAGAAAGAGCTGTAGATTACTTGAATTCCTTGGACAAGGTATTACTCAAAGACATGTTGATCATTATTCTTCCTCATTTGTTTTTCTATTATTGGTTCAATCGTCCATGTTCATGTTCTGACTAATTCTACAACTCAATTGTTTATCTTCAAGTTTTGGTAACAAGACGAGTAAAGAGCTTGTTTTGAAATATGCTCTTGTGAAAAAACGCTATTAAAAGCACTTTTGGTAATAGAACAATGAAAAAATCACTATAAAAGATTTTGTCTATCATGTACGACAAAAAATGCTTCTAATTATCTGAAAACACTTTTAACGCTTATAAAATCGATGTAAATCAACCCTAAATATCTTAAAACATTTTGTGCTTAAACATGGGGTCCTAAAACCATGGATCAAACATGTTAATCAGCTGGCAATGACTGTTTGCAGATTAGATTGCGTGTAAGCTTATCTTCTTGTTGTCCATTTCCTCAATTCAAGGGATGTGCAAATATTATATTTGTAACCCATTAGCAATCTGCCTAGTATCATATGTAGGTGTATATGATGATGCATTGGCTGCTAAAAAAAATGATATCCCCTCTCAGTCGCTTTTGTTTCTTTTCGTCAACTTAACTTTGTGCTACATGATATATATATATATATATATATATATATATATATATATATATTTTTTTTTTTTTTAAACAAACGATATTATCTATACTAAGAAAGAGAGGGTGGACTTGACCTCATAATCAACTAGTAATAAAGTGGTTCAAATTCGCCTTTGACGAAAATAAAACATAAAACCTCTCACTTACAAGTGAAGAGGAATACCACTTGACTGTAGTACTAAATGACTGTGTTACATGATATTTAAAACAAACAGTTGACCAAACTATTTTAGTTGGTTTGGTCTGACCAGTCTTTAATTTTGGACCTTTTCTTTTCCCTTACGAAAGTCTTGCTGTTTGCTGCTGTCATGTAAAGATTCAATAAGCTAATCATAGATATAACACATATCCTCATGAGTCATGTACATACATATTGACCCCGTCATAATAATGTACTAACAGCTCACTGTCTAGGAAAGTCTCTTTCGAACCTAAAATCTTTCACTTGCAAGTAGAGGTGCAACTTGGGTTGGGTCAACCCAAATCCGTCCATGCCCAATCCGATTTCAAATTCCATCAGGCAAGTTAGAAGAAAGAAAAAACTCGCCCGAACCCAATCGGACCTCAGCCTGATCACAGATTTACTTGCAAGCCAGAGAGAAACAAATTAAACATACGAATCCATTTTGATAATTTTCCTAATCTCTTTGGTTCTTCCAATTTGTACACTCTGCAATACTTAATAGTGTCTGGTGTCATGGTAAATCTGTATTTCAGGTTTTTGTGAATGATCAGTTTCTTAACTGGGATCCACAACACCGAATCAAAGTTAGGATTGTCTCTGCGAGAGCTTACCACTCCCTCTTTATGCATAACATGTAAGTAATGAATCTGATATGCCAAGATTATTAAGTGCATAATGCTGAATGCATGCAACAACATATTACACTCTTAGCATAGTGTTGAAACGATAACTGGCTGGATGACAGGTGCATCCGCCCAACTCCTGAAGAGCTGGAGGATTTCGGTACTCCAGACTTCACAATATACAACGCCGGGCAGTTTCCATGTAACCGTTACACTCACCACATGACGTCCTCTACAAGCGTAGACCTCAATCTTTCTAGGAGGGAAATGGTCATCCTTGGCACCCAGTATGCTGGAGAAATGAAGAAAGGCCTGTTCAGTGTCATGCACTATCTCATGCCTAAGCGTCAAATCCTCTCCCTCCACTCTGGATGCAATATGGGGAAAGGCGGTGATGTTGCCCTTTTCTTTGGCTTATCTGGTAACAGTTTCATTGCACTGCCACAACCGTGTGTGCAAGGATCAATTGGCGACGGATGCATAAATCTTTCGTGTTTCATTTTCTTTCGTGTTTGTGTAACTGATCCTGGAATATATCATCTGCATTATGTTTGTCATAGGCACTGGGAAGACGACTCTGTCTACAGACCATAATCGGTATCTAATTGGAGATGATGAGCACTGCTGGAGCAACAATGGTGTGTCAAACATTGAAGGTGGTTGCTATGCCAAGTGCATTGATTTATCAAAGGACAAGGAACCAGATATTTGGAACGCTATCAAATTCGGGACTGGTAATTAGCATCATGATATAATTTGAACTTTCTACTTTAAAAAAGACAGTTAGCGCGAAATGTTTCAGTTCTGTGTCATGATTGGAGTGATGTTTCAAATTCTTATCAAATATGGTTGCATATGTGTTTGGCAGTTTTGGAGAATGTTGTGTTCGATGAGTATAATCGAGAAGTTGATTACTCAGAGAAATCTGTTACTGGTAAGTAGTAACAAGTAGTAGCAAGTGAATAAGATGTTACAGAGAATGATATGAATCACAGTCCTTATAAAGAACGTTCTCTTGATCTGTACAACTATTTACCATGTCCTGCCGATTTTTGGTTTGACCTTGGCAAACATTGTAACAGAAAACACCCGGGCAGCATATCCGATAGAGTATATACCGAATGCTAAAATACCGTGTGTTGGCCCCCATCCGAAAAATGTCATCCTCCTGGCATGTGATGCATTTGGTGTGCTTCCACCAGTGAGCAAGCTGAGCTTGGCTCAAACTATGTACCATTTCATCAGCGGTTACACTGCTTTGGTATTCATTTGACCTTCTGTCCGGTTTGTAGTAGTTGCATGCATTTGATTTTATTGATGGAACTTTGAATGCAAAAATAGGTAGCTGGAACAGAAGATGGTATTAAGGAGCCACAAGCTACATTCTCAGCATGTTTCGGTGCAGCGTTTATTATGATGCATCCGACGAGGTATGCAGCAATGTTGGCTGAAAAGATGCAGAAGCACGGAGCCACAGGGTGGCTTGTTAACACAGGCTGGTCTGCAGGGAGGTATAAAATCTATCGAAACAGAAATCCGCTGATGCCTTTGATGATGCTCGTCCAGCATTGGAAAGAGAAATACAACAAGACCAAGAGTTAGTCAGTGCACTTCGATTACATAACATTTAGTTCTTTTGCAGGTATGGAACAGGTAACCGTATCAAATTAGCCTACACCAGGAAGATTATCGATGCGATCCACTCGGGGGACCTTCTGAATGCAACCTACACAAAGACTGAAGTTTTCGGTCTTGAGATTCCTACAGAGATTGAGGGTGTACCTTCAGAAATTCTGGATCCAATAAACACCGTAAGTTGCTCATTTCTTTTTCCGTCTACGTATTTTATTGCTGCTTTAAATTTTGGTATGCATTTTTTCATTTGTATTAACAAGGTCTCTGTGAATATTTTCAACGGCAGTGGTCAGACAAGAAATCCTACAAAGACACACTACTTCATCTGGGTGGTCTGTTCAAGAAGAACTTCGAGGTGTTCACGAATCACAAGATCGGAAAGGACAACAAGCTGACCGGGGAAATTCTTGCAGCGGGTCCAAATTTTTGATCCGGAAGCTGTGTGATTTGATTTGATGAAATGAAATAATGAACATTTATATGTATATCTATCCGTGTCATGTGAACCGATCGATGAACTCACTACCTTGTGTAAAGAAAGTGTCATTCAGTTTTCATTTTTCTTGGTTGTGTTCCCCGATTACTCTATGCAACCTTCTAAACCTTGTGTAAAGAAAGCATGTAATTGTCAACTTTATGGATTGTGGAAGATGAGTTTGGTTTAAGAAGCTTCCTGCGGACGGTCACCTCCGCATGGCTAATTAGCAGGTTGATATTTGAAAGCATGACATAATTTGCAGGGTTTTTTGGTTCGAGTTCAATGAATGAGCCTTTCAATAGCCCACTCCGCCATGTAGACGTTCTTGAATACCCGACACGCCCCGAGTAAGGCAGCCCAAATAACAGCATCTGCTACCATTGTATTTTCCTCACAGAGTTCGTAGCCTGGTCCAAAAGACCAGAGCGTCCAAGCAGATCAACCAACAACCATAGTGCTCAATCTTAGGCACAATGAAATAGTCATCAAGCACTGACTTTAAGTACAAAAAGCCATCTTCGACTAATCCAAGATGCGTACAAGAGCATAAAATGCCTATGAAGGTGATCCCATATGTTTTTTTTTCTCCACAATTCTTCATTACAAACCCCAAAGTGTGTGAGTGTTCGACACTCCGGCACGCCTCGGACACAGGTTGGACATGGTCAACAGTTTGAACACTGACACATCTAGGACATAGTCAAGACATGATAGGGGTATTTTTGTAAATATAAAAATTGGGGCATTTTTGTAAATATCAAAGCTTCTAAAACCACTAAAACCTAAAACCTAAAACTTGAAGATCATTGAGACTCGAATAGTATGTTGTTTTAGTTATTATGCTTGTGTTTTTAATTATTATATATAGTGAATGAATTTGATGAATACGAGTACCTTGTAATATTATGAATTTCAAGTATTGTTTTAATATATGTAATACTTATTATATTTTAATCGCCGTATTCTAGCTGTGTTCGTGTCTCATTTTTAAACTTTAACATGTTGATGTATCCGTATTTGTGTCCATGTCCATGCAACCTAGTGGATATGTATAACATCACTCTTATGGTATTTGGGTTTAGTAGCCCTTTTACAAACCACCAACCAAAAATAGTCATGTTCTAAAAATGCATTCTCTACTCGCATTTTTAACGAATACTAATTCATTCTCGACATAATTATGATAAATTATTGACAGAAAGTTGAGGATATTTTCGTAAGAAAAAACCAATGAAGTTTGTATTTTGAGAGCACGATTAATTTTAATTAGTGCAGTAAAGCCCAATTTCCCTTTACATGAACAATTTTATTATTTTTATAAAAAGTAATATTAAGAAGATTAATTTTTTTAAATCAAATTTACAAACTAAATAGAATGATGATAGATAATTGAATTATTAATTAAATAAAATATCAATTAACGTGTTTATTTTTTTTCTGAAAACACATCTGTTTACAAATTTAGTTTTTTCCTGAAACACTCCAAATCTTTGGAATAATTAAAGCCCGAAATCCAGGCCAGGGAATAATGGTCGATGTCATGAGCAGGATAAAGGTGTCAGCGAGAGAGAGACTGAGAGAGACAGTGATCGTCAGCACCGAAGACTCACCTCCTATTGTCTTTCTTGGCTTCGATTACCCTCATCGTTTTCATCGGGATTTAAACGCACTTTGGGCTGCTATTTCGTGCTGTCTAATCAGAAATTCATACCCATTTAAATATTCGGCACAAAGTTGTTAGCTTTTGATTGCTTCCTTTGTTGAAATTTGAAGCTGTCAGCTGCTACTTTTCTCTTTCTTTTCTTTTCTTTTCTCATTATTTTATCACACAGAGAGAGAGAGAGAGAGAGAGAGAGAGAGAGAGCAATTAATGTTCTCAAGCTGAGATTTTGAGCTCAGAGAGAGATAGAGGAGAGAGAGATGGTGGTGAGGAAAGTGGGAAAGTATGAGGTTGGGAGGACGATCGGCGAAGGGACCTTCGCCAAGGTGAAGTTTGCTCAGAACACTGAGACGGGTGAGAGTGTCGCCATGAAAGTGCTGGATCGCACTACCATCATTAAACACAAGATGGTCGACCAGGTATCCTCCAATTTCCCAGAAACTTACCCAATTTACCTGTTTTGCATATTTTAATTTTGAATTCAAAAAGTTTTCTAATTTACCCACCCATTTTTTGGTTTATGGTAATTTACCCACTTTCTGATTTAGCTTGGTTTCTATTTTTACTGCCCCATCTATGTAGTATCTAGGATTACAGAGTGACCCAGTTTCCAAATTGAGGTTTTTTCTTATAAGAAATTTGATATGTGTGGTGCAGATCAAGAGGGAAATATCTATCATGAAGCTTGTCAGGCATCCCTACGTTGTTCGTCTGCACGAGGCATGTCATATCTTTATTTTTAGCTGCAAAAACTTTCTGTTTCTGTAAATTGTTTGATTTGTGATTGTGCAGTCGGTCACTGAGGATGAATGTTGTTTTCCGTAGGTTCTAGCGAGCCGTACTAAGATTTATATAATCTTGGAGTTCATTACTGGTGGTGAATTGTTTGATAAAATCGTGAGTACTCCTAACTTTTCAAATACCACAACTCAATTTCGAATTGTGGACCATTAGTTCTTTCAGAAAATGGTGATGGTAACGTTGAAGTCGCCTGTTTTTAGGTTCGTCATGGGCGACTAAGTGAAGGCGAAGCCAGGAGGTACTTCCAACAGCTTATTGATGGGGTGGATTATTGCCACAGCAAGGGAGTATATCATAGAGACTTGAAGGTCTTCCTTTTATAGCATTTAGCTAGCTATTGTGATTCTTATCAGTTTTCTTTTGCATGAGATTCTTATCGTTGTTCTTTGCAGCCGGAGAATCTGTTACTTGATTCTCTTGGAAATTTAAAAATTTCCGATTTTGGTCTGAGTGCATTGCCTGAACAAGTAAGATTATTATCCGAATCATTCTTGTCCATTGTTTGACACTTTAATGGTTGAGAGATTTGATATTTGTCGGGATTGTTGACATTATAATGGTTGTGAGATTTATTATTTATCGGGACTTATTTTGTGATGTCTCGTTGTCTGACATTTTAACGGTTGAGAGATTTGATATTTGTCGGGATTGTTGACATTATAATGGTTATGACATTTGATATTTGTCGGGACTCATTTTTGTGATGTCTCATTGTTTGACATTTTAACAGTTGAGAGATTTGATATTCATTGGTATTGTTGACATTATATTGGTTATTAGACTTAATTTTGACGGGACGGGACTCATTTTTTTGGTGTCTGCACATAGGGAGTCAGCCTCCTTCGGACAACCTGTGGCACCCCTAACTATGTAGCACCTGAGGTAACGACAAATTTATCTAGCTTCAGCGTTAAATGTTGACTATATCTCAACTGCTGATTCTTTTAGTTTCAATCATTGTCGTGTAATATGCTGATTCTTTCTTCTTATATTTTATTTTGCGCTCTAGGTACTCAGTCACAAGGGTTATGATGGTGCCGTGGCAGATGTTTGGTCCTGTGGGGTCATCCTTTATGTTCTGTTGGCAGGTTATCTTCCGTTTGATGAGCTTGACCTAACCACACTATATAGTAAGGCATGAACTTCTTTCGTGTGTATTCATTTCTGCTTATTGTGCCTTTGAGCATTAAGTTTCTTGATTGATATTTTGGATCAATAAATGCACACTCTGAAAAATATTATGTTTGGTTAATGGGTAGCTCAGTTACTACCGCAATATGATAACATTGAAGGGGTGATTAAGTGTATTTCGTTGAGAAGGAAAGTAGAAATTCTGTCTCTGTTCTTTCACATGCTAGATACCCCTTTGACATTATTTTTGGGTGCAGTTTCTAGTGGATGCTAGGTTTGATTCTTTAATCATCTAGTTTCTGTTGCAACTCAATACTTTGCCTCGTCTGTTGACTAGTTTTCCACAAGGATGTCGAAGTAGGATGTTAATACTAGTCACTATCGTTTAATTTCTGCAGATTGAGAAAGCAGACTTCACATGCCCGTCTTGGTTTCCAGTGGGAGCAAAATCCTTGATCCACAGAATTTTAGAAACAAACCCTGAAAATGTAAGTATTGGCTAAGCTATAAGATGTTGCTCAGTTTTTGTATGCGTAAAGTGCACATTTTCTGGCTTCATTACTATTTTCATATCTATCAAAAACAACATCACAAAGTGTTCGTGTCAGTTTTTTATCATATTACTTTACAGTGGACATCTTAAAATCTTGGAATGAAATAGCACATGTAACTAACCAAGATAAGTGTGAGGTGTGTAATAAAACAAGTGTTAGAAGAGAAGTATTTAATTAGAAGTACTAAGGCCTATGCTTCATTTAATCGGAAACCAGAATGAGTCTGTTTAGTGTTTGACCCAACATTAAGCCTTTGCTGAGAATTTTGACTTTCCTTGAGTTCGTCACCTTTTTTTATCTCTGTATTATTGTTTTCCTTCCCTTATTAGGTGTTTTCGTCATGCCAAGGGAGGGAGACCGTCATGTTTGAAATTTCGGATACAAATCACCTTTGCTCTATGTTCATTTTAAAATTTTTTAACCCTTAGTAATTAAAGAAAAGTTGGTGTTGCGTTAGTAAAGTTTCATGTGATATTCCACAGTTCAAGTTTTATAGTTTTCCTCGAGCACCAACGTTACTATGTCCTCAGATTTCTTTCACCATTAAATGATTTATTTCCAATGCATGTTAAATTGACAGTAAAGCTTAGTTTTTCAGAACTTGGTGTGTTAAAGATTTCTAAAGAACTAATGTTTTATGTGCTTTCTAAACATTTTCCTCTGGCTGTCACCAACCTTGGATTGGGCCATGACAATCTTCTTTCAGTTACCAATCCCAGTTACGGGTGTGACTGTTAAGGGTATCATAAATTGGTCCGAAGAAAAACGCTCCTCACTGGAATATGATTGAAATAAAGTCAGTGCTTTTAAGCGTGTCATATTTGCATATGTAATGCAAGAGAAATCTAACTGTAGATTAGCTGGAATATTGTTGAGAGTTGTCCCCACATTGGTGAGGGACAAGGTTTGCTATGTGTTTATATGGTCTTGGGTTACTCCCCATATTGCCAATTGGTTTTATGGTGGAACCCCAATTTCATCAAATATGACTGAAATAAAGTCAGTACTTCTAAGTTTTTTATTTTTATTTTTTAATAAATTAACAAGAAAAAAAGTCCACCTTGGATTTTTTTTTTTTTTTTTTTTGGAGAGCAGTTAAAAATTCTAAGTTGGAATGGTTCATATTAAAAGTAGAAGTCTAGTTGTTATGAACAGTAAATATTTTTTTCTTTATTGAGAATTATGAGCGCTGGCTTGTGCCATTTACAGTGGGATATATCCCCTAATTATTCTTCAACCCACATGGCCTCTCTTTTTTTTCCTTTTAACATCGATAGTGTTCAGGACCCGCTCATGACATACAGTTGCGTTCTTGGTTATGTTTTTTTGCTATTTTTGAAAGTTTATTTCCTACTGCATCACATTATTCATCCCCCCTGAGTGATTTAATTCAAAAGTGTGGACAAACATCAAGTACTGTATTTGAATAAAGTTGAATGAACTCTATGTAATTATGTAACAAGTGTTCTGGGATTTACGTATCTTGAATTTCTAATTCACTGAGTTATTTTGGTTTTTGTTTTTCTGAAACATTTGTGTGTGTGATTGTGTAAATGCAGCGTATTAAAATTGAACAGATCAGAAATGATGAGTGGTTTCAGAAGAATTATGTTCCTGCCCGATTACTTGAATATGAAGATGTAAATCTGGATGATGTGAATGCTGTTTTTGATGATGCCGACTCTGAGGTTGTCAAGACTTAGCGAAGCTACATTTTGTTTTGTTGAGATTGACAACACAAGTAACTCTCTTGTTATATATGGTTTATAGCAGGAACAAAGGGCTATCGAGCACCACGGAAATGAAGACATGGGTCCTTTAGTTCTTAATGCATTTGACTTAATAATTTTATCTCAAGGCTTAAACCTCGCAACAATGTTTGACCGTGGAAAGGTAAGACACTAGCTTATTGGTTAATTTCCTTTTATCTTTATCCCTTAGCTACTCAGTAAACCATACTTCCAGTTTTACAATTTGGTGTAAAGTTCTGTGTGTTTCATATGAAAGGTACCCTCTCACCCTTAAAGCTGCTAATCTTATACCGTTCTATCTTGTTCCTTCAACCTGTCAAAATCTGCACAAAGCAACTGTCAATTGAGATTCAGTATTTAACCTTCATGACCTTTGCTTATGGATACAAGTTTTCACAAGATAGTTACTTTATGCCGGTTGCCTACTTATCTGACATGTGAATTGCTTCCCCAATTGTAGGATTCTATGAAATATCAGACGCGCTTTGTTTCACAAAAGCCAGCAAAGGTTGTATTATCCAGTATGGAAGTCGTTGCCCAGTCAATGGGATTCAAGACACACATTCGCAACTATAAGGTAAATCAGCCCAGATCTATACTGATCTATATTTTTGGTGATTCATTTTACTTCTTCCCCTTTATTTGTTTACCAATATCGTGATATATACAAGTCCCTTTACTTCTAATTTGTTTGCTAAATGTGTGTGTGTATGTGTGCAAGCATGTCTGTTCATAATTCTGGGAGGAAGATCCTGGATAGAAGTACTTGAAAACTCATATTTCTTTTTTTTCCAGATGAGAGTGGAGGGTCTTTCAGCAAATAAAACTTCTCATTTCTCCATTATTCTTGAAGTAAGCTTTTACTCCTCCGACACTGAATTGAAGCCACCCCTACCAGTTTAGTAGACTGATTATTTTTAATATTTTTTATTGCCTGCAGATTTTTGAAGTTGCTCCGACCTATTACATGGTAGACATTCAGAAAGCTGCCGGAGATGCTAGTGAATTCCTCAAGGTTAGTTTTCAGTTTGCTTCTAACTATTTTTGTTTGGTATCGATAACATGGTAGCTTGTATCACCTGCGTGTGCATGCATGTTGGTTGCGTCTGTTTGCATCAATAACATGGTAGACATTCAGAAACCCTAAACCCTTCTGAATTGAAAAGATGTGCTTCTGTTATACAGTTTTACAAGAACTTCTGTAGCAATCTTGAGGATATCATCTGGAAACCTCCTACTGAAACTAGCAAGTCGAGGATCAGCAAGACTAAAAGTAAGAAGCGCTGATTTCTGACATGCGCATCATCTGCTTTCGGTTATCAGTGCTTGACATGTAGTTTGCGATGGTTTTGGCCTTTGGGGGCGCGGGGTGTTGAAGTTGTAATCGCAGTTTACCAAACCCCGTCTGGAATCTCCTTCGCCGTGACACTACAGCCCCTGAAGAAGAGGGAAGATAAAGAAGAATCCAGAAGGAAAGAGATGTATTTCGTTTTTGTTTTTCAGCGTAAATGTTTGTATAAATCGAGTTGTTCTAGTGTAAAAGTTTGTATAAACCGAGTCTTAATCAGGATGTGAGGAATGTGCGTACGTAGCTAACCAGGAGACTCCCTTTAAAGCTATGAACATATCCTCTTATGTATCTGCAGTTCTCTCTCTCTCACACAGATACAAACACACATTATAAACTCGTAGCATAAACTCTTAGATACAACAGTTGTACCACGTCATAGTGTTACATGAATCCCAGAAAAAATGATATGAAATATGAGATTTTGTTCCGTTCTAACATTTTGTTGTTCATGAAATTTGAACTCAGGATTTCTTCTCTCTAATAAAGTAGAGAAAAAGTGCTACTAGGCTCCTACAGCATGTCATATCACTCGCCATACGAACCAAGTTTGTATCAATTTCGACGTGTTTTTTCTAGCTGAAGTAAATAGCACCTTTTGAAATCCTCACACGATCATGTTGTATAATTATTAGAGAGATGGGCCGAAGGTTTGCTTTCAACAACATTGATATTGTCTTTAACTTGGTAACTATCACCTGCACAATTTGTTAGGTATGAGGTTTTATCACAAAAGGCATCCGTATTAGTTGGAGTGAGATTATAATATTTAAATTCTTCTTTTTTTAGAGATACGGTCGATATGGAATATTTCAACACGTCCCCCTCACTTGGGATCTAATTAGTGAGTCACACATGGGAGATCCACACATCAACAACCACATGCAACCAAGTAAAGAGGTTCATCCAAATTTGGGGTTTCCTTGATAGCATGCACTATAAACACTCTCGACCTTCGCTTTTCCATTTTCTTGTTGTTTTGTCTCCTATTTATACTATGTTTTAAAAAATAATACAAATAGATAGTAAATGTAACACCATCCATCCAACGCAACCTTACTTTGGTGCAAAGTTGATCCGTTTGCGCGTGTGAGTCGGATCCATGATGTGGCATGGAATTCCTTGCCAGATGTATAATTTATTACCGAAAATCAGAGTCCAACACAAGTGACACTGACACATATCCCTCTTCCCTTCCGCGGGACCCACATTCTGACAGTTGTCCTCGCCACCAACCCCAACCTTAACCCGGACCCCACCAACACCTACCGCACTCTAAACCAACACAAATCTTCAAATTAGAACAACAAAAAACACAGAGCGACAGAGAAGAAACTCCCTCCCGTTTCAATGGCGCTTCGCAGGCTCTCCAGCTCCATCAACAACAAGCTTCCCTTTCAACCTTTCGCCCATGGCGGCTCCATATACCACATGGTACGTAAACTTCTCCAATCAGTCAAATCCAAAATTGTGTAGTTCCAATTTCCACCCGCCATAGTTTTGAACTCCGTCGTCGTTTTGATTTCAGTCCTCTCTGGCCAGCCAAGCTGCTCAAGATAAAGAGAAAGCTCGCGCCACTGTATGTCCTTGTTCTCTTCACGATTTTGTGATTGATTGGTTTATTTGGATCTGGATTTGTGTTGGGTTTGGTTGTGTTGATGGTGTGGAATTGTTTGGATTCAGTGGATTAAGCAGCTGAATGAACCGCTTGAGGTTGTCGATCCCGAGATTGCCGATATTATCGAGCTCGAAAAGGCTCGGCAATGGAAGGTATATTTGATTTGATTTTGCATTTAAGTTTGGAATATAATTGTACTTGTCATATACATCAATAGAATGGAAAATGTTCTCTTGCGAGACGATGAATGTGATACACTGATACGCCTTTAATCTGTTGAGAATGAATCCCACATTGATGAGATTAGAGATCTTGAATGTGTTTATAAGACTTCTTCTCATATTGCCAATTGGTTTCATGGTGGAACCCAAGTTCTTCATGGGATCAAAGCAGGTTATCCCACGCGTGAAGCCCAATGGCCACACGTGCTCCACGTCACTTGAGTGGGTGAATCCCGGTTAAGCCTGGCAAGAAATCATTACTTTCAATGCAATGTTGAGCATTAAAGTTTTGTTGATGATCAGGGTGTTCATATTTCTTTACTTTCTGTTTATATTTTCTTCTAGAATTTCTTAGTAATTTTTAGTTTATGATAGGGGCTAGAGCTTATACCCTCAGAAAATTTCACGTCACTTTCCGTGATGCAAGCTGTTGGGTCTGTCATGACCAACAAGTACAGTGAAGGGTATCCTGGTGCTAGATACTATGGAGGAAATGAGTAAGTAGATCCCCGGTGAATATCTTATGAGTGTTTGTGCTTTCCTGTATGTAACTGTTATGAGAAAATGTATCTATTCGTCAGTTTTATCTTTCCTAAACTGTTTTTTTTTTTTGGGGAAAGTGGTATCTATCACTGAAAGGAGAAAGTAGATGATGGCGTGATTAACCTCGTTTGACATTCTTCTTGTACTTTTGTTTTAATTAATTACACTTGACTGATATTTATTTATATTTATAATTGTAGATATATCGACATGGCTGAGTCCCTGTGTCAGAAACGAGCATTAGAAGCCTTCCAGTTAGATCCTGCAAAATGGGGAGGTAATAGAACTAGATATAGGGTTATACATGTGGCATTGCCAACACTTTTCTTCCATCAGTCCAACATAAATTTTCACATTTTGCGTTTGTCTACATTTACATTGTACAAGTTATGAATGATGTCTTGCGCCCAACGAGTTCAGACTTTCAAATTATTTGGTAGGGAGGGCTTTACTGTTAAGTATTTGCTTTAAAGAAAAATAATTGGGCACACTTTGATCTGATTCTATCCAGTGAGTGATTTTCATTGTATACAATACTCTGTCAACAAATAAAACTGTTTGGGCTTGTCTTGCTATCTGTTTCTTAATGCTAGTGCATGCAAGATGAGTGGTAAATTGTTTGGCTGTTATTTTCTTTGCCAATCCTAAACTTTTATCTATTGACCTCTTCAGTGTGGTTTGTGTTTCTATCATTGGCTAATCACTTTGTTCCCCCTCCCTTTTCTGACCTTTTCCTGGAAGAATATCAAGATTGCATCTTATGGTTATATACCGTTATAGTTATGATTTATTTGGTAGGCTATCAGGATTTATCTGATACAGTTTTAGTACTGTTTAATTGATTTTTATTCCTGGTGTTTTGCGCGTAAAGAATAGAATTTATCGACCAAAGAGTATAGTTTTCCACACATTATTGAGTCCCATCTCCTCTTCCCACAGGAAGGAAAAAAAACATAAGGCACAATATATTCCAGTGTTGAAGTATAATGGTTCTTCTTTTGTGAATTGCAATGGCATGGTCTAGTGAATATGCTTAGTAGGGATTCCAGTAAAAGCTATTTCGGTAACTTATTTCTTCATGATTTTGAACTTGGAATGTAATACTTTGTAAAGTTTGGCTTTGGGATTAGACGGCATTAGAATAGCATTGTTTTACTTAATTAGATTGTTGAAAATGGGACTAAAGGAATTAAAATCTGTTATGTTGCGTAAACATGTCAACCATTGATTTATAAATGCGTGGCTCACATAATAGCTGTGTTATAATAAAGTTTTATTCTGGGCTTTATCTCTTGCTTTTGTAACTCATGTTCATTCAATTATTGGACTGTTGATGTATTTAGTAAAATATATCGTATATACTTATTTTGGGGGTCCTGCCACAATGGTACGTACGTACGAGTTTTATGCAAGATCTAACCGTTGCAAAGATCCATTAGATCCCTATATGGAAGATCTGACTGTTGATTTAAATGATACGTACCATGGAAGAAAAATTGCTTATTTTGTTAAAGATACTTTACTTTATTCTTTCAGTGAATGTGCAGCCACTATCTGGATCCCCTGCAAACTTCCAAGCTTACACTGCATTGTTGAAACCTCATGAAAGAATCATGGCACTTGATTTACCTCATGGCGGCCATCTTTCTCATGGTTATCAGGTGTCTACGTCTCTGATGATTGTTTTTCCAGATTATACTTGGCTATAATTTTGTGCTTTTTGTGGTTAACAGTGACAGCCTGTGTAGCTATTAGTTAGTCTGGTGCGTCTGGGTTGTTTTGTTTATATTCCCCTTCATTTTTCCTGGAAAGAATAAATTAAACCTAGTACTGTCTTTACAGAACAATTTCTCTGAATATCCAATGACTACATAAACTGGAATCCCTTTCTAAGTATATTTATGAAATATTAATTATTTTGAGAATGAAATTGTGTTTGGTATTCCAAGCAATCTGGATATTCAAAACTACACAGAACAAGTAAACCTAAATTTTGTTCTGGTGATTTTACATGCTTCTGATGTCTGGATGTCGCATATCATTTTTGTTTGTAAATACGTAAATGTAATGCTGCCTGTCTATATACTAAATGACACAAACATTTCACCATTGTGCAGACTGACACCAAAAAGATATCTGCTGTGTCAATATTTTTCGAGACAATGCCATACAGATTGAATGAGAGCACTGGCTACATTGATTATGATCAGGTGCCTTGCTCATCCCCATCTTCATTGTTCTAAATTCTCATACTTTTAAGCATACTTAAGAGTTCGTCTTACATGTGTCCTGCAAATATTATTATCAAAACATGATTTTTTTGGTCCAGCCTCAGACATAGGATGAAATGGGGTTCTGGTCCGTCTTACTTGTTTCCTTCAGATATTAGTAGCAAAACTGCACAAAAAATGTTTCAAGCGAATCATTCTGGTTATTGTAAAATGAAAATTGAAAGATAACCACGTGAAGAAATTGCTCACAGGACCACAGTTTAGTTATCATCAAATGGATAATAGTGGACATTATTTGAAATTAGAGTGTGTATCCTACTATCCTTGACTAGTCCTGGGAAATACAGAACTTTGTTAGCCTAAAGATGTCTTGAACTGGGAAATTTGTTGGCATGTCTCCTTCGTTGTTTTGGAGTTTGAGTGCCTATAGTGCTAAGCATTCGCCATGTGTTATTTGCCATTTATCTTTCAAAAATTACATTTACTCTATACGTTTTTTTTCCAACTTTTTATCTTTGAATTAAAGGCTGACCTACGTGAATAAATATGTCCACAGATGGAGAAAAGTGCCACACTTTTCAGGCCAAAGCTAATAGTTGCTGGTGCTAGTGCTTATGCACGCCTGTATGATTATGAACGTATCCGCAAGGTAAATTTTGAGTTTTGTGATTATCATAATCAGTGTTATGCATGTCTGAAATTCTTATGGTACTCAATCTTTAAGTGAGATGTTATTCTTGTGGTGTTGTCAGGTCTGTGATAAGCAGAAAGCAATTCTGTTGGCCGATATGGCACACATCAGTGGATTGGTTGCTGCTGATGTTATACCATCTCCTTTTGAGTATGCAGATATTGTTACAACCACAACTCACAAGTCACTTCGTGGACCCCGTGGGGCTATGATCTTCTTCAGGAAGGGTGTCAAGCATATAAACAAGCAAGGGCAAGAAGTAAGTTCGGATAATTAATTTTAGAATATATATAAATGAAGGAAATTGAATGAATATTAAAACTCCCATTATTTAATGCTTGAGTTTCCTTCTTCAGGTTATGTATGATTATGAAGACAAAATCAATCAGGCTGTCTTTCCTGGGCTCCAGGGTGGTCCGCACAACCACACCATAGCTGGGCTAGCAGTTGCACTGAAGCAGGTTCCTTTGGTGTTTTTGTTCTTTCCTTTTGTTACATGTTGAATGTTGATCAGATTTATGCATCTTCTTGTTACTTGACCGCTGACTATATTATGATTCTAGGTCAAAACTCCGGAGTACAAAGCTTATCAGGAACAAGTTCTCAGTAATTGCTCAAAATTTGCAAAGGTTTGATGAACGTCACTTTCTAAAATATTAATGCAAAATCTGAAAGTTGTTCTCTTTTTTAAATGGGTTCTCGTTATATAGCAATTTGGAGTCAATTTTTTATATGACTAAGGCACACGATGTTTTATTTCCTTTATTGGGTTGTTTCATCTGTCTCACTATTTCCTCTTATAGTTTTTGTCCTTTGAACATGCAGAGCTTGCTAGAGAAGGGCTATGATCTTGTTTCCGGTGGAACAGAGAACCATTTAGTGTTGGTGAATTTAAGAGACAAGGTAACAGCAGATTGATTCTTCCACTGACGGGAAGATTGCAAATAGGAGATTGATTCTCCCTCTGATTGGAAGATTTATTCACACTTAAGTTTTGAGCATGTTTGACCGGGGGTTTAAGAAAAATGATGTCATATGATTACTGAAAGATATGTTACTAGATGAACAACTAGGCCTGGTAATCAAAAAGTGTGATAACATCTCGTTATTCCATGATTAAACCCTCTGAAATAGATTTGAAAAGTGAATTATGTTATAGACGAATGAATGAAAAGGGAAACTTTAAAACCTTTAGTCAAGTTCTGAAAGTTGGGTTATTACAAATCCATGGATTTCTAATGCTTTAGAAAACTCTAGTGGGAAAATCATAGAATTTCCCACATTTCTTGTATACTAGAGGGCTTGATGTTTAATTCATTGATGTATGCTTCTGTGCTGTGAATGGGTTATAGGCTTATAGCAGGAGAAAACTAATGAATATGGAATCTGTGGCAGGGCATTGATGGCTCAAGAGTTGAAAAGGTTTTGGAATCAGTACATATTGCGGCAAATAAAAATACTGTTCCTGGGGACGTGTCTGCTATGGTCCCTGGTGGCATACGCATGGGTAAGGCCATCCATCTCCATTTAATCATTTTGCACCTACTGGCGATTAGCCAAGTACTTTTTCTGACGAACGCCGTGTTTTCTGGTTCCTCAGGTACCCCAGCTCTTACATCTAGGGGGTTTTTGGAGGAGGATTTTGTGAAAGTAGCTGAGTATTTTGATGCAGCTGTGAAGCTGGCCTTGAAGATCAAGGCTACTGCCAAAGGTTTACTCTACGACCATCTTTGTTGATATAAATTATTTTAGGGTTTGTAATGTCACATGTTTCACTACCATAGTTACATGCTCATGCACGTCTGGGTTGCAGGTACAAAGTTGAAGGATTTCGTGGCAGTTCTCCAATCAGACAGTCAAGTTCAATCTGAGATTACAAAGCTTCGCCACGAGGTTGAGCAGTACGCGAAACAATTTCCAACAGTTGGATTCGAGAAAGAAACAATGAGATACGGACAATAAAGTCATAATCTCACAGATCATTCACAGGTCAACTCCTTATCTCCACCTCCGATGTATGCTTAACCACAATGCTTAATATTTTTGTAGGGAAGTGCAATTTTATTCAATTTTCGTATGAACTATTTTGCAGATAAGTCAAAAGATTTCCAATAAGAAGACCATGTCGGACTTTCATCAACACAACACAATAGTAATGGAATTTTGTTATAAACTACAAACTTTTCTATTATCATTCACTGAATTTTGGTGTCAACATTGCAACTGTTGAATGAGACGTCGTTGTAGATGTCTCATTATTACGTACTCAATAATCGATGCTATTTTTCTATTGAATGAGATGTCGTTGTAGATCGAATTCATCTACACATCGTTTACCAGCTTTGATGTAGTTGATGGACAGCATTGTAGCAATTATAGAAAGATAAAGAAAAACAGTGGAATGTAGGGTGTGAACGGAGCATGATCCTCTTGTTTTTATGTGGATTTATGCTTGGTGTAGTTTAACATGAATACAACGTTATGAGGGGGACAGGCGATCTTTCTGAGAAACATTCAACAGGATGACCTTGTGATTGAACAAGTTTTGGATTTTTGGTACAAAAATCCGAAAAATCCTTCGGAGGGTACAGGATTGTGTTCTCGGGCACGTAAAGTTGTTTATTTTTCTAATGATATTGTTTTTGCTCCAAAAGGATTCATAATTTGGTTGATAATTAGTTTAGCTTTGTGTAAGAATCGTTGCTTATTGTCAAGGATTTTGATGGGACGAAAGGTATCCATTTTGTTTGTTTTCTAAAGGATGATAGAGGTCCCAATTTTATTTCTTCCTCGCCAATGGAGGGCTGGGAATAAGGAGAGATGATGGTTTTAATACTAATAAAAATAAGATTTTTCAGGCAAAATGGTCTCTGAGACTGTCCCAACTTTTCACTTTGGTTCCTGAGATTTAAAATTGATAGAAATGGTTCCTGATATTATCTGCACATCAATCATTTTGGTTTTTTAATGAAAAGTCTGTTAAATTGAAGAAACCATCGATTCGAGGGGGTTTATTTGACAAAAATACTCTTGATATATTACAGATTTCTCACAGAAGTGCAAGATGATTGACGGTGGACAATCTCAAAAATTATTTCAATCGATTTTAAATTTCAGAGATAAAAATGAAGAGTTATAAAAAAATAATTGTGGTCATTGATCATCTATGACTATTTTTTGCTCAAAGGACACCGATGGTGAGGCAATAACCCCCGGCTGATGGGCCACAGGCTCCATCCATCTCAGTGAGGTACAAGAGTGCAGCTACTCACTTGATTTGGGGGTCCTAACCATGGGTACAAATTGGTAAACGAAAGTATAATTAATGAGAATTCTTGAGCACAAAAGATGAACACCCAGCGCCACCCTCACTAGCTTGGACTCGAATTCAAGGAATGTTTTGGTGGAGAAATTTTTTTAAGTGTTTTGTATTTAAGCAGATATTTTACGCGTTATATTGAAGCATAAACTTTTTAGAGTTATTGTGGACATTTCAACATAAAGAATATCATCCAACTTTACTATAGATGGAGGGTCCCCAATGGAAAAGGATCCTCGTCGGATCCCTTTCCTGGGGATTCAGGAGATCCTGTGATCATAACCATTCATCGTACATTATGCAGTCAGTTTTTGTTTGGTACTATTTATATTTAATTTTAAAGTTTTAAATTTAAAATGATTTCTGACCGCACAATGTATGATGAACGGTCATGATCACGGAATCCCCCAAATCCCCAGGAAAAGGATCCGGCGAGGATCCTTTTTCGTCCCCAATGACTATTTTGAGTCATCTTCACTGCGAAACACAGAGAAGTAAGTGCAAGTCGTTCCTGTTTTTTGAGAAACCTTAGAAGCATTTTTGGTGAACATATTAGAAGGAGAGTGAGTTGTTGAAATAACCGAAATAATCCTGAACACAAATCATGTGCAACTTATTTTGGATGAAAAACTTAACCGAGTTATGGTGAGATGACAAATTAATAATTTTGAAAAATTGGTATGACAAATTGCTTAAAATATAACAAATTAAAAAAGAGTGGATAAGCGTATAAGGTCATTTGCTATTTGAGTTATACTCTATATTTTTGTATCACATAACTGATATTGTGGCAATGATATTCTTCACAAATGGTTATTATCAAAGAATATTGGTGGAACTAGTATTTTCTTTTTCTTGAAGCGTAACTTCTAAAAGAATGACTGAAGAAATTAAGATGAGCTTATAAATTTTTATTAGTAAACGATTGGGCTGAGTTCAATTTCAATTCAATTGAGAGAACTACCAGTAAGTAATTACTCGATTACAAAATTCATTGCTTCGAATTCGAATTTTGATCTCCTTCCATACTTCACAAGCAACATCTAGTTCAGGACTCCATTTACTAGCCTCACGAATAATTTCATTACCCTCACGAGCAAGATCACGTCCCTCATTACAAGCTTGTACACATACTTCTAGAGCTACTCGATTAGCTACGGCACCGGTGCATTTCCCCAAGGATGTCCTAAAGTTCCGTCACCAAATTGTAGTAAAGAATCATCTCCAATGATTTCGGTCAGAGCAGGTATATTCATTAATTTAGTTTGCTTCATTTTTCTTCTAAAAAGGAACCATGCATAAAGAAATATATAATAAATAACTCAATATTAATATCTTTGTTAGCTTCCTTAGTATACCTTAATCATAGATTAATAAAGCATCGATATTGTCCACATCAAACCAATTTAATTAATTTTGCAATCAGCACAACACGCTTCTATGCATGTCTTGTCAATACCTCCAATTCCACCTGCCGTACCCGGCCGGCAACGAAATGTCGATGACAAAAAATCCAAAATCATAAAATTGTAAACAAACTGTAAAAACACTTATAAAAATCCTTCATTTCAATTCATACGTTCAACATCCAAACCCTTGACACACATACATTCACCTTTCAAAAAAACCTCTCTACTCTCCCTCCCTCTCTCTCTTCCCCATGGACACCCCAGCCACCGCCTTAGAAGTGGAGGCCGATGCTATAACCGAGATCGAGGAGGAGGACAAGAACGGTGATGACGTGTCATCGGTCGAGCAGGTCCGTCTAACGGTCTCCAACCAAGACGACAGTTCCCTCCCTGTATGGACGTTCCGTATGTGGACTATAGGCATATTCTCGTGCTTCCTCCTCTCATTCCTCAACACCTTCTTCTCGTACCGCACGGAGCCGCTCGTGATATCAATGATTTCCGTGCAGGTGGCAAGTCTGCCGATCGGGAGGTTCATGGCTAGGACGCTACCGAGGAGAAAGTTTTGGATTGGTGGGAAGTCATTCTCGTTGAACCCGGGAGAATTTAACATAAAAGAGCACGTGCTGATTTCGATATTTGCAAACGCCGGATCTGGGTTTGGGAACGGACCGGCGTATGCGGTTGGTATTGTGAATATAATCAAAGCGTTTTACGGTAGGAAGATATCCTTCTTTGCAAGTTGGGCACTTGTGATTACAACACAGGTACGTACGTAATGCATGCATGCATGCAGAAATTACTCGTAATGAACTACAATATTAAGCACACTTGTGGGAGAGAGAGAGTGTTAATTAACACTAGTACAATTTGAGTATTTCAAAAGGCTTTGCTGGGAGTGCGCCCTCAGAGGTGAGGGAGAGTTGGTGGGCATTTTCTTCAAGTCTGCCTTGCCATAAGAGACGAAGGTCGACAGATATAGGGATTTTCTGAATAGAAAGTGGTGGTACTGTTCTTTTACCCTTGTCGAACGAACGGCTCTTCGATTTCTGAACGAACGGCTCTTCGATTTCTGAACGAACGGCTCTTCGATTTCTGCATGGCAAAAGTAGTCACGGGTGCGGCTCTTTTGACAAAGCTTCACGTGATTTGCGGAGGAAAATCCGGCTCTCTGAATAGGTGGACGCATCGCCTTGGCATTTTATAGAGTTATCTATCACCACAACAAACACACTCTGAAGAATTCCCATTCTTGAAAATCGACTCCGGCCCTTTGAGAATTAATTTCATCCACCCCTTCTCTTTGAACACTTTGAAAAAATGGCAAACCCATCAAACCTTAGCTTAGAATTAAGTCTCAGCAGTGATACGGGCGCGCCGCGTCAAGGTAATGTATGGCGCCCTTCTTTCCTATCTTCTAACGGTCCCCTTACAGGTGAAGACTCCGTGATCCAGGACGCCACAACAGCTACAATAGTAGCTAGGAACCTCCTCACTCCAAAAGATAGTAGGCTGCTGTCAGGACGGTCCGATGAGTTGGCCGTTCAAGAGTCCCTCGCACTTAGTGTTCAGTGTGCGAGCTCTGTGTCCAATATGGGCCAACGCCTACTTGCCCGCTCCCGTCAGGTGGAATCATTGATGGCAGAGGTGGAAAGTCTCAAGCAAGAGATCAAACTGCTTAAGCATGAGAATAGAAGTTTGCACGTGCTTGCAAACAACTATTCGACGGGCATGAAGAGGAAGCTTGATGAGCTGCAAGAATCCGAAGGTCGGATTCAAAGTGACCGTCAAAGGTTTTCGGCTTATCTCCAGAGGCACCTTTTTCCTGGGTCATCCAGCATTTGTCCAAGTATTGAGGCCTCGAATGCTCTATATCCGATGCCTTCCGCTCCGATGCCTTCCGCTTCAATGCCTTCTGCTCTGATGCCTTCCGCTCCAAGAGTTTTGCCACGTAGTGGGGCTTCAAGCAAACAACCTTTGTGAAAGTTACATTCTTTTATTTATTTATTTTTTTTTTTTTTTTTAATGCACATGCTTTTTTCATGGAATCTCGTCAAGTCAAGGTTTATCCTAAACCTAATTAATCAACTTTATTTATAGCACATTGACGGACTCTACAGCTTAATCAACATATACCACTCTTATTTAATAATTTAAATTGTGATTCTTTAACAATGACAGAATAATTAATATATACTTTACAACTTAGAAAAATAAGTGCAAAAGAAAAGCGGATTGACACTTGGTTAAGCATAAGCCATGCAAATCCATTAGCATGATTAGGATATGCCATGATTAAAATCCATGGAAACTCTGTCGGTTCTTTGAAAACAACGTGCCAGAGGACTCCAATTCGGAAAGATATCATCTTCATGTCTCTTCTTCTACAGCCTGTAGATTAAGTGATTCGGACTCTTGAAATTTAATTATACAACAAAAACTTATTATAACTCTTCCATGGCTTCAAATTCACCTCTAACTAAAAAGAAATTAGTTCCACATGTTTAACTAAATCCACCTATTTTTTTTTTTCTTTACCTTCATCATTGCTTCCCAACATCATCATTGCTACCTCTTTTTTTTTTATGCCGTCCATCATTTCCCTCCTTCCCGTAAAAACCCCAGTTTTCCTGTTTCCCTGTAACTAGGTTTTCCCTCTTTCCCTCTTTATTTCCCTCTTCCCTTTTTCCCTCTTTCTTTCCCTCTTTCCCTCCCGTATAAACCTCTTTCCCTCTTCCCTTTTTCCCTCTTTCTTTCCCTTTTTCCCTCCCGTATAAACCTCTTTCCTTCTTCCCTTTTTCCCTTTTTCTTTCCCTCTTTCCCTTTTTCTTTCCTTCTTTCCCTCTTTCCCTCTTTCCCTCCTCACTTTCTTCTCCCGAACTTCCTCTCCACTATCGATCCCCCTTGCACAAAGGAAGAAGACAATGATTTTTTTCAGGACCTCAAGGTTTTATTTCTCCATCTTTTTCTTTGGTTTTTACGATTTTTCCTCTCTTTAGTTTTGTTTTCCCTCTTTTCAGTATTTAATTCACTCTTTAGTTTTGATTTCCCTCTTGCAATCGACTTTAATTTGTAGAAACATGCTTATTCACTCTTTTCATTCTCTTTGCTTCTTTGCAGATTTATGAAGTTGAATCAATTATATCAAATTTGTGGTATGTACATAATACTTTAATAATAATTTACTGTTTTTGTTATTTTTTTTTAAGTTTTTTTTTAATAATTTCATTCAAATAATCGCACTAACATTTATATTGTATGTTTAACAGAAGAAATCTATTGCTGGCAAGAAAGCTCGGGACTCAAAGACACTTCTCCACCATTCCGGTTCAAAGCCCTTTTCGTATAGGCTTGAGGCACGACGTCAGGTAAAAGTATATTAATTTTTAAATTTTATACATTTTATTTTTTATTATTGACTAATAAAATTTACTTAATGATTTTTTTTACTTAATGTTATGGTGGAAAAGTCCACTGCTGTTCTCCAAGAAGCAACATCGCAGCTTCCCCCGGAGACCCCGATCGAGGACGTCAATGTACCCGAGGATGCAGATATTCAGATCGTGACTGAGGTCTTGGATCAGAAGTTGGGTCGTCGTTATGGCAAGATTGTTCGATGTATGGGGAAGGCGGGGGTTCGTGAGACGGGTGCCTCCTCTTCCAGATCGTCCACAGGAGAGGTCAATGCCTTGAAGGAGGAAGTGACAACCCTAAAAGGTCAGCTTGCGGCCCAGGGCGAGTACATTAAGGCCCAGGACGAGAGGATGAGTATGATTGTACAAGCCTTAGCGATGTCCGGCCTCCAGATCCCGATGCCAACACGTGATGTTGCTCCACCTTCAACTTCCCAGCCACTTCACCCAGCTGATACCCAGTAGCATGATGTATCCTAGAAGACTAGTAGTTGTTTTTTTGTGTTTGGACATCTTGTGTGTACATTTTTATATATTTTATAATTAAATACTTTTTCTTGGTTTAATAATTATTGTTTAGAATTTCATTACAATATTTATTAAAAATTAAATAAAAAAAATTCTTTGGCCAAAAAAAAAAAACAAAGGGTTTGCGCGACGAAGAAGTGATCTGCGTTGCGCAAAACCACTTTGCGCGACCCAGGTTCTTAGTTGCGCAAAGTTGTTTTGCGCGACGCAGGTACATTTTTATATATTTTATAATTAAATACTTTTTCTTGGTTTAATAATTATTGTTTAGAATTTCATTACAATATTTATTAAAAATTAAATAAAAAAAATTCTTTGGCCAAAAAAAAAAAAAAAAAAAAGGGTTTGCGCGACGAAGAAGTGATCTGCGTTGCGCAAAACCACTTTGCGCGACCCAGGTTCTTAGTTGCGCAAAGTTGTTTTGCGCGACACAGGACCTAGGTTGCGCAAAGTTGTTTTGCGCGACGCAGGACATTCGTCGCGCAAAGTGGTTTTGCGCAACGTAGATCACTTCTGCGTCGCGCAAACCCTGCTTTCACGCACTTGGCGCAACGGTGAATGCGCGACGAACATCCGTTGGGCTAATTTTTGCACGACGTTTTTTGACTTTGCGCTACGAAGGTCCTGCGTCGTGCAAAGCCTTTTTTGTACTAGTGTAAATGCTAAATTTATGGTAAATAAGTACTGCAGGTATTGGGGTATGGGTGGGCTGGTATTATCAGAAAGTACGTGGTGGATCCGGCGGGGATGTGGTGGCCTAGTAGTCTCGTTCAGGTTTCTTTGTTCAGGTAATTTACCATAAAACGAACAATAATGTTATTCTTACCATATTGTTATACCATAATCTTATACCACCTTATGTGGCGGCTGAGTTAGACATGCCACCTCACTTAATTACAACATACTTGGATTTCCATATAAATTTTATTAATTTTAATTAGTTTTTGTTTGGAAACATATATTAGATTGAATTAAAACACTTCAATTCTCATATTCTTGCATCCCTCATCCAGTCGTCCTCAAATACTCTTTTCGTCATCCCAATCTCCTCTATCCCTCCTTAAAGTTCCTCTAATTGTCTTGTGCTTCTTCATCCTCCTTCCTCCTCTTTTCCAGAACAAATAGATCAAAGAACATTAAAAAAACAAAAAACAAAAACAAAAGGCCAATTGCGAAAGGAAAAAAAAAAAAAAAAGCATAATTAATTTCAATAATTGGCGAGCAACTGCAGCATAAATCTAAGGATTTTTCAAGAACAGTGACCCCATAACCTTCAATCTGATAGAATTAATAAAAGATATTAAAGAGTAATGCTATAATAAGAGTAATGCTATTCATACCATGTTTTTGTACCACATTTCTATACCACCTTAGATGGCATTTGATGTGGACAACTACATCATTTGAATTAATCAAATTTTTAAATTTAGTTCATTATTTAATAAACTAATAATTAAGAAAAACTAGTTAATTAAATGATCATTGTGGTATACGAGGAGTTTTTTTCCTTCCTTTCCTTGGCTTTTTCAAAATTTTCAAATGATGTGGCTGTCCACATTAGATGCCACCTAAGGTGGTATGAAAATGTGGTATAAAATTATGGTATAAATAGCATTACTCTAATAATAAAACTAAAACTAAAGATGTGGCATGTCCAAGTAAGCTGCCACATAAGGTGGTATAGAAATTATGATATAATAATATGGTAAGAACAACATTACTCTAAAACGAAATTGTAATTTCAATTCTCTGTGAGACAGATTCACAAATTGGTATTCCATCCACACACACACACACACACACACACACACACACACACACACATATATATATATATGTGTATATATGTGTGTATATATATATATATATATATCTCCATACTTTTTATTCCTGCAGAATCATGTTTAATTCTTGCATTCGTTAAATCAAACGCAAAAAATGCACCAAGAATGTGAAAGAGAAAATAATTGTGCACAACTCATTTCCTTAGAAAAATATACTCAAGGAAAATGCTTTGCAAGGTTATAACATATGTGTATACAATTTGCTATATTTTCATAATAATTCTATGAAAATAAAGAGTTTACAAATTAATTTGGTACATACATTCATAATGGATTGACATGTAATGGAAACCAAAGATATTAAAGAGACTATATTTTTGCACCACAACTACATATTATATGATGAAACAACTAGTTGTATGAATTATTTGTCACAAGAATATAATTTATGTAAATTAATGGGATAAAGTCGTACTACAAATCTACAAAGATCCCTAGAATATGTATTTTTATTTTTATTTTTTGGTGTTGTGTGTGGTTAATAAAAATGATAGCTGTGTCATATAAAAAATGAATTTGTGACTTCAACTTTGAAAATCAGTGATTCAAATCATTCAATACGAGTCTAGCAAGAAAAGGAATTTTGTATTTTTAAATTTTTTTGATATGTACTCCATTATTGATTAACAATTTATAGGATAAAAAAAATTATATGTTTGTAATGTTTAAATATACTGGTAATGTAATAAGTATATTAATTAGTGGTAGTACCTAAAGTTAACAATATATATATATATATATATATATATAGCTTTTAAGGTAAGAGATCTCCATTTTTTTAAATGGGGATTAGTTGTGGGGCACAAAGGATACCAAATTTCAATGATTTAAACCGTCTATTTTTTAAGTAGCACCTCATAGATCATCCTTGCAAAATATTAGCCAAATCGGAAATATTTGAGGCATCTAATTGAGTTAAAAAAATAGACAAACATTGTGGTCTAAGAAACATTGAAATTTCATCGTGACAATTGAATGGGCAAAGGTTTGGATTGAATTGAATTTTTACAAGAATGATCTATGAATCGAGATTTACAACATGTGGCTCCCTAGTTTATTTTTTGTTTGTGGTATTCCTGTCAATTTGTACTTAAGTTGTATTTTTCTCAACTTGTACTTTAAGTAGGTTTTAGGTTTAACTTTCATGAACGACAATTTTTTACACTAATTTACTATGCTTGACCCACTATGGTTTAAACCCAAATCATCTATTCTTTAGTATAAATACACTGTTATATCTTACTAAAAAAATTGTATATAAATTTGTAGCCAGCTAGTTTATGCATATATATATTTACTTCAGCTCCTAATTGATGTTCATATTCCTTTAAAACAATTAACCTAATTAAGGAAGCAAAATATTAATCTTGCAATATCAATGTATTTTATTTCAGTTTTAAGACAATACATATTTATGAATGGATATTTGACTTTGATTTGCGTACAATATGCATGAACATGAAGGGCTCTGCATGAGAAAGACAAAAATCGAATGTCCAGAGGGAAATTCTTTTTGATAGCACTGGTATGCAGCTTCTCTTGGTACGCAGTGCCGGGCTACCTCTTCACAACTCTCTCAATAATTTCATGGATTTGTTGGATTTACCCTAAGTCCATAAGAGCTCAGCAAATCGGCTCAGGCTACCGTGGACTTGGCCTTGGGTCATTTACCCTAGATTGGTCGGTCATATCCTCTTACTTGGGGAGCCCATTGATCAGCCCCTTCTTTGCCATTGCCAACGTCACCGTCGGATACATCGTCGTCATGTATGTCATCATTCCGATTGCCTACTGGAGGCTCAACTTGTACAACGCAAAGAATTTTGCAATCTTCTCTTCGCACTTGTTTGATTCCGACGGCCAAATATATAATGTCAAAGGGATTGTGAATGACCAGTTTCAGATTGACATGCCTGCCTATGAAAAACAAGGATACATAAACTTGAGTGTATTCTTTGCCCTAACATATGGGCTTGGTTTTGCTGCTGTTATATCAACCCTCACACATGTGGCTCTATTCAATGGAAGGTGCGTGATAGTGAATACTTTGCATGACTTCAAGTTTACTCTGTGTGTGTGTTTTATTTATTTATTTTTTAAATACTATTACACACAAATAGACACACACAAACTAACACGCTGAAACAATTTCTAATAAAAATGTACCTTGTCATTGTACGTGGAACCCATCCCTTGTTCTATTTTTGTTTTCTATATGTAGGCATGATTTTGATTTTCATCTTGAGATATGATTGTCTAATTACTTGAGCCAAAGTATGAGATTGAATTTTGATTTTGGAACTTGAATTAGGCATATTATTTTGAGTATATTCATATATAGGTGCATTTGTAAGTTCATATTTATTTGTAGGTACACTAAGGATAGGTAAAATGTACCAACGAATGTACATACGTCTCCTTTTGTACCTGCATAACATGTTCATATATATAACGTACCTAAGTAAAAGATCAAAATCCAAATTCAATTTTAATGCTTAATTATAATTAATAATTTATTTATAAAAATGTTAATCTAATTTTTTTTTAAAGTTGATGTTTCACCATAAGATGAATTAGTACAATGAGGAGTAATTTAGCTTCTTATACGGACATACAAGGTTCCCTATGCTTCTGTTGAATTCAAACTTTCAACAATTTTTTATTTATTTTGTTAAGAAAATAAAAAATTTATTTATTTCTGGGTAATAAAATGTTACTAGTTATTATTGTGGCAGTAATATGAATGATATTCTTCTAACAGGGACATATATGAACGATACCAATCGTCATATAGTGGAAAGATAGATATACACACCAAATTAATGAGGAAATACAGGGACATACCCAGCTGGTGGTTTCATGTTTTGCTTGTGGTGTCGTTCGTATTCTCTCTAGCATTGTGCATTTTCATGAAGGATGAGGTGCAAATGCCATGGTGGGGACTCGTTTTTGCAGCAGGAATTGCATTGATTTTCACACTTCCAATCAGCATAATAACTGCCACAACAAATGTGGTAAGTTTGCAACTCTTGAACCTCCTCCTTTCGGTCACACTTGGTTGAGACCCATATACATTAGAGATTGCGGCAACCTGGTCTATTTATTAGTGTGTCTATAAATAGCATTACTTGAAAAATAATGTTAAGCTATTCGATTTGGAGTGCAGATGTTTAAATGGTGAGTGTCACACACCCCATATCTATAATTGATAGTTTAAGATCATGAATCTCTAAGAATCTTATCTCTTTTCTAATTTTTTTAGACACCAGGACTAAACATCATCACGGAGTACGTCATGGGTTTGATACTACCTGGATATCCGATAGCCAATGTATGCTTCAAAACTTATGGATACATAAGTATGTCACAGGCAATTTCATTTTTGAGTGATTTTAAGTTAGGTCATTACATGAAGATTCCTCCCATCTCCATGTTCGTAGTTCAGGTATGTTTATATTCTTCTCCCTTTACATTTTAGTTATTGGATACGATCACACTATAAATTAGTTAAAAATGTAACTCATATCTTATTCTTTGAATTATAGTTAGTACCTAACTTAATATTAATGTATTCCAGTTATTCAAACTAAATGACCTCAATTAGCTTGTAATATTATAATATATATGGGTAAATTACACAAAACTACTTTAACTATGGGTCGAACGATACTATCATACCTCATCTTTTAAAAATGACAATTTCATATCTCATCTTATGAATTTGTGCCAATGTCAGACTTCCGTCAGTTTTTCTGTTAATTTCTCTGTTAAGTGCTGACGTGGCTAGAGACAAGACCCACTCATTAATCTAATTGGATTTAAAAATAATTAAATATTTTTTTAATAAATAAATATTAAAAAATATTTTTTTATATAAACTTGGGGGATCCACATCTACAAATCCTTCCTCACCCGTCCCCCCTTAACCTACCTCCACCACCCTCTCTCTCTCTCTCTCTTCTCTTACCCTGCAACCTGCATCCCTAAAATCCCAAAACCCAGAAACCCTTCCCACTCATCCCCCCCCTAACCTGCCTCCACCACCCACCCTCTTCGATGCCAAGGAGGCCGACGATGGCTTCACCCGCGGCTCCTCGAGCTGGTCCTTGTTCATGTACCAAAAAAAAAAAAAAAAACCAATTCATCTTCCCCACCCAAGCCCACTCCCAAATCAGACACACCCCTTCTCCCCACCCGAGCCCACCACCAAATCAGAGAAACTCCTTCTCTCTCTCTAATCCTTGCACCATCTGGATAGGAAAGGTGAGGTCGAAGTCGAACACGGCCGCCTTTTCGAATTTGAGAGGTTTGATGAGATTTTGGGTTTTGAGATTTGTAATGGGTTTTGGGATTTTGGGGATGCATGTTGCCCAGAGAGAGAGAAGAGAGAGATGTGTGAGAGAGAGAGAGAGAGAGAGAGAGAGAGAGAGAGAGAGAGAGAGAAAGAGAGAGAGAGAGAGAGAGAAAGAGAGAGAGAGAGAGAGAGAAGAGAGAGAGAGAGAGAGAGAGAGAGAAAGAGAGGGAGAGAGAGAAAGAGGGTGGATGGTGGAGGAAGGTTGGGGGGGGGGGGGGGGAACAGATGGGAAGGGTTTCTAGTGGGGAGAAGGGGATCTAGGTTTTGGGGAGGGGGGACACAGGTTGATGGGTGTTTTTTTGTTTTTAATTTTTGTTTTTGTTTTTAATTTTTTAATATTTGGTTAATATTTAATTAATTTTTTTAATAGAAAGTGGACTCTGAATCAAGCCACATCAGCATTTAACTGAGAAATTCACGGCCAAGCTAACAGAAGGTATAACATTTGACCAAATTCTAAAGATGAGGTATGACATTGTCAATTTTAAAAGATGAGGTATGATAGTGTCGTGAAACCCATAGTTGAGGTAGTTTTTTGTCATTTACCCTGTATATATAGGGAAGTGTTATTGGCACTCCAAAAATCTTATTCTACACTCCTCACAAGTGTATTTTTCTTTCCCAATATAGAAAGTTTGGAGTATAGAATGTGATTTTTTAGAGTGCTAATAACAATTCTATATATATATATATACACACATATATATATATATATATATATATATATATATAATATGAACAACCAATTTGTACCATCTAATCAGAAAACAACTCTCCACAACATGCACATACAATATATTATAACATGAATTAGATGCGTGTGTTTAAAGTGGTATTAAATTTGCCAATAAAAAAAAGTGGTATTGAATTCTGAATGAAAGTGATTAACTATAGTATCATATACAAATCTAGTAAGAATGTGGATATTGATTTTTTGTTTTTCTTTCTAAATTTTATTATTAAATTTAGGGTTAAAAAATATTACAATAATTTAGTGGAGGGAAAGTTTCTAACCCGGGATGCATGAGAAGCTGCTATCTTTTTACTATGAATTTATAATTTTCTTTTTCCTGCCATTATAAAGTGCATAGGAACTATAATAGCCGGAACAGTCAATATTGGGACAGCATGGTGGCTGCTAACTACAGTGGAAAACATATGCAATACTGACTTACTCCCTGACACTAGTCCTTGGACTTGTCCTAATGATAGTGTCTTCTTCACTGCATCTGTGATTTGGGGTCTGGTTGGACCGAGACGAATCTTCGGCTCTCTCGGACTCTACGGAGGACTCAACTGGTTCTTCCTGGTAGGTGCACTCGGACCTGTCTTGGTATGGTTGTTGCACAAAGCTTTCCCTAGTCAGAAATGGATCGCCTACATCAACCTTCCAGTGCTTTTCGGAGCAACAGCTGTGATGCCACCAGCTACAACAGTGAACTTCAACAGCTGGATTGTGGTCGGAATCGTTTTCAATTACTTTGTTTTCAGATACAGAAAGAAGTGGTGGCAGAGGTACAATTATGTTCTTTCTGCTGCCCTAGATGCTGGAGTGGCTTTCATGGGGGTGCTTATATATATATGTTTAACCATAAACAATGTAAGCATTTCCTGGTGGGGTACAGCAGACCATGACCACTGTATATTGTCTACTTGTCCAACATCCAAGGGCATAGAACCCGGTCATGCTTGTGTATTCCCTTAAGCTACTAGCCTACTACATCGTATGCTGCTTTTGGATTTTGAAGTTGATTTTATGCAAAAAGGTTCATTTGAAGGAAACGACGTTGTAAATAACAAAAAATGAATGAATGAATGAACCCTTTCTTCTATTTAAGTGTTGTCTTATAAGAATCTTATACATATATAAGATAGGTGAATAGTCAAACCCTAATTTGCCCATTTGGGTACACTGCTAGATAGCCATTGCTAAAAGGTGGTGTGCTAAATTTAGGGTAGTGCTATTCACACATCCCATTTTACCTCTCACTCACCCTTGTTGAATTTTTGTCCATTGATCTTCTTCAATTCATTCGATCCGATAACCAGAAATTGAGAAGGGTGTGTGAGCGGTAAAAATGGGTGTGTAGATAGCACCACCCTAATTTTATTTATATGAAACTAGATAATAGTCTCTAAATAAGATCTATTTTTCAATAAAATTGGGTGTAAGATTAAATACCGATTTTGGTTCTTTAACTTCATATTTAAAGCCCCGACAAGGTTTTTACCGAGGTCCATGTATGCATCGCTATCCTCTTATTTGTACGCTTCATTTCATTTTAATGAATATCGTACTTTTTTCCTCAAAAAAAATCTAGCTAACAATTATTAACTTTTGTTTTGTTTTATTTTGAGTATTATAAATAGATGAATTTTACTTAATGGTTTTTATCACAAATGATCATTGAGATTAACCAAACTCATCATTTTGGTCCTTAATTAAGTTTCAAAATCAATCAATCAGATCCTTGACATTCAATGCCGCACATCAATGTTACCCTTCCGTTAGAACTCTATCAATAATTCTGTTAGTTTGCTTATGTGGCATATATATAGGACCCACAAGTCCAACAATATAGTGCCACGTGGATTTTACAAAAACAAAAATTTAACTATTGCAAAATTCTAAAATCTGCAAAAGCAAAATAACAAAGAAGAAAAGAAATTAGAACCCACTCTCCAACCCATTTTCCTCATCTTCTTCCACCTGCCTATCTCTCCCAATAGCTACCATCACATCTTTTTTCCCCCACTGCGCGCCTCCTCCACAATCCGACGGCCAGTTTCTTTTTCCAATCAATCCATTCATTCTTAATGGACGAAAAAATAATTTATTCTTAACATTTTTCGATCGAATTCGAATTCAAACTCAAACCCTAGCGTCGCAAACCCTAAAGAGAACAGACTTCAAGTTTACCAGTAATCTTTTATCTGGGTAGATGGCGGATCTCGAAAATAGGCTCGACTTGGTAGGTAAGCCCAAAGCCACCTTCTTCTTTAATCCGAGAAACCGGTGCTCGAAACTTTGATAAATCCCAATCATTGTCGACGGTCAAGCAAAGACTGTGGAAATCAATGGCCCTGTCAAAATCCCTGGCAGTTGCTGGGTATCGATGATATTCTGGTGATATTAGAATTGTAAAAAATAATTCTTTCTTTTCTCCCTTTTTGTTTTTTTTTTTTTTTGTTTTTTTTTATTATAGATTTTTAGAATTTTGAAATGGTTTTTTTTTTTTTTTTTAATCCACATGGCATATATTATGGGACTTGTGGGTCCTATATGTGTGCCTCATAAGCAAACTAACAGAATTATTAACGGAGTTTTAACGGAATGACAACATTGGTGTACGACAGTGAATGACAAGGACTAGATTGATAGATTTTGAAACTCATAGATCAAAATGATGAGTTTGATCAATCTACCATTTGTGATAAAAACCCTTTACTTAATGTGTATTCAATATAGGTAAAAAAAATTGCAATGTGCTATTAAATATCATGCATTTTTTTTCATAAAAAACAAACTTTATCAACGTGGAGAGACCTAAAAAAAAAAAAAAAGGAGAAAAAGACTACCATAATGATAATGCTATATATACATATATTGCTTAAGTGGTAACAATATTGTTATAAACATTGTATTAAAATGTGATTGTGTAAATTCTAGATTAGATTTGGTACTAGTTATTCTTTCCTATTATGACTTGTATTCCTTGGAGGAGAATGATTTTTGCCTCCCTTATTACTATAAATAAAGGCACTGTGAAAGGGGAATAACACATCCTCTACACAACCCTACAAACATATCCCTCTCTACTCTCTTTCTGCTGCGCTTCCTCTTTCTTGTGGTCAGATAAAATAAGCCACAAATATGTGTCCACATATATATGTACATATAATTTGTGTGCCTATGCATATGTACAAAGATATATATATATACACACACACACACACACTACATTAATAAAACTTTCTTTGTCAAACAAAAGAGAGTAAAAGATAATTTTGTCTTCTACAACAAAACAAAATCATGGGCAGTAATGTAAATTCACACAAACTAAATTTTACATTTTTTTTGTTTAAAGCCTCACCCAAGAGTGATCCTAATTTCTTCTAATTTTGAAAAATAAAATATAGGAAAAAACTTCTCTCTCTAATCCACATTCTCTTTTCTTCCCTTTCTCCTTTCCAGTTTAAAATAAAAATAAAAATTATTTTCACACACAAAGTGTGGGGCATATGCTAGTATATATATAAAAGGAGAGGGATTACCATTTTTTGAAATTTATTTTTGAAAAAAATGGGAATTTGTGGAAACCATTCTACATCAAACTTCAACGATCCAAACCTCTATTTTGTGAGTCTCAATTTATAGATCATCCTTGCAAAAA
Organism: Pyrus communis; assembly: GCF_041283825.1. Taxonomy (NCBI): domain Eukaryota; kingdom Viridiplantae; phylum Streptophyta; class Magnoliopsida; order Rosales; family Rosaceae; genus Pyrus; species Pyrus communis. Next base: position 3,121,299 of record NC_142572.1, read on the forward strand.
TTCAATTCAATCAAAAACTATTTGTCTATTTATATATCAAGATAAAATTTTAATGTTTTCTTAAAACAAAGTGTTCGTTAATTTCTTTGAACTCAATTAAATGCATCAAATATTTCAAATTTGGGTAATATTTTGAAGGATGATCTATGAAGTGCAACTTGAAAGTAGATGGTTCAGATTATTAAAGTTTTGATGAGATGGAGTGCCACAACTAATCCCCATTTTTGTAAAAAAAAAAAAAAAAAAAAAAAAACAAAAAAATGGGAATCCCTTCTCTTAAAGACTTCCTATATCTATAATACTCTTGTTAGAAACCTAGTTGGACTTGACTAACATTATAAGTGTGAATCTTCTATTGCGTATATATTATAAATTGATTAAGGAGTTGTAAGCGTGGATGACTACTTCCTATAAACAAGGATACGTGGATGATATGCAGCAAACGATAACTGTTATCCACTACTTGGTAAAACTACAGGTAACTGATTTCCACGATAGATGGAAGTTAGACAAGCCTGTGTCTATATAATCTAATTCCCTGTTCGTGAAGAATACGTTCTGAATATTAAGGGGTTCTATTGCCTTTGGAACATAAGGTCTTAAATGAGTAGAAGAATTGCATTTCTTTTTTAAGATGGCTGCTTCAGGTATCACACATAGTCACACAAATGTAATTAATCTGAGATACTTGTTATACAATAGGTTTTTGCATTGGCAGTGTGCATGAACATTTGTTACATACTACAATATTGATGACAACATTTACATCTCTAAAGTTCAATGAAGGGAAAGGTGTTAGAGAGTGTATTATGAAGTTGGTGAACACTGCAGCCAAACTAAAGGGTTTGAATGTTCCAGTTGAAGAGGCTTTTGTGGTCCATATGGCATTGACTTCCCTGCCTTCATGTTATAACCAGCTGAAGGTTACTTGCAGTACACAGAATGAGAAATGGTCCATGGATGAACTAATTTCAATTGCTGCTCAAGAGGAATGCAGGCTTAAGCGCAATGCTGTAGCGAACTTTGTGCACATTGACAAGGGGAAAAAACCATTCTTCCATACTAGTAAGGCCCTTAAACTGATCTCCAATAGTAGTTCTACCATGACTCTATCTTTCTCCAAAGGCCTTCAAAATTATAAGGATATAATGGACAATATAAGGGGTTTTTTTTTTTTTTTTTTTTTTTTTTTTTTTTTTTTTTTTTTTTTTTTTTTGCAAAAGACTTGGTCACATGAAAAGGGACAAAGAGAAACTCAAAGATCTGAAAACTAAGAAAGGTATTTTGGTCAAAATTTTTGTGTGTTTTGAATCTAATCTTGTTGAAGTCCCTCCAAATTCTTGGTAGTTTGATACTGGTTATTCGATTCACATCACCAATTCATTGAAGGGTTTCACAAGAAGAGGTACAACAACAAGAAATGAAGTGTTTGCAGTCTATGTTGGCAATGTGAATAAAGTGGCTGTGGAAGCAATAGGCGACTTCAAGCTCATGTTATCCAATGGCTTTGTTTTAGATTTAGTTGATTTTTTATATGTACATTCATTTAGAAGGAATTTACTTTCATTTTTGAAACTTGTAAAAACTGGCTTTGTTTTCGATGGAGACAACGAAGGTGTCAAGATTTACATGAAAAATAATCCAAGAGTTGTACTTGGAGTTCGCTTTTTATTTAATGAATTGTGGCAAGTACTTTGCTCGATTTGCAATGAAAGTGTTTGTTTTAATACTGAATCATCTACATCAACTAAAAGACTTGCTTTAAATGAAAAATCTTCCATGCTTTGGCATAGGAGATTAGGGCACATATCTAAAACAAGAATGGATTGCATGATTAAGGATAAAATTTTGCCTGCTTTGGATTTCTCAAATTTCAAAAGTTTCATTGAGTGTTTTAAAGGGAAGATGATTAAAACTAAGAAAAAGACTTTAGTTAGAAGTCAAAAACTATTGGAGATTATCCTTTTTGATATTTGTGGACCCTTCCCAACTAAAACAATCTGTGGAAATATTTATTTCATAACTTTTATTGAAGATTATTCCAGATTTTCATACCTTTATTTAATTTCAGAAAAATTTTGAGTGTTAAATTGTTTCAGAGTATTTAAAACTGAAGTAAAGAAACAATTGGAATTGTCCATTAAAATTCTAAAGTCCGACAGGGGAGGCGAATGCTATGGGAAGTACATTGAGGCAGGTCAATCTAAAGGGCCTTTGGCTCTATATTTAGAGGGGTGTGGTATTTAAGCACAGTATACTACTCTAGGCACACCACAACAAAATGACATTGCTAAGAGGAGAAATAAAACACTGATTGAAATGGTTAGAAACATGATGAGTTGTTCAACACTTCGACAGTTCTTATGGGGTGAAGCCGTGAAAATGTCGAACTACATACTGAACTGAGTTCCTAGCAAGTCAGTTTGTAAAACTCCTTTTGAATTATGGACAGGGAGAAAGCCAAGTTTAAATCATATGCATGTTTGGGGTTGTAGTGTAGAAGCCAAGATAAGATGTATAATCCTGCTAAAAAGAAATTGGATGTGAGGACAGTTTCTTATCGTTTTGTAGGATTTCCTGATAAATCAAAGGGATACAGATTTTATGCATCAAATCTCTCAAATAGAATTTTTGAGTCCAACGTTGCCAAGTTTATTGAAGATAAAGAAGCATCGAGTAATTTTCAAGCAGCATCAGTCTTGGAATTTGAAGATCAAGGTGAAATAAGTGAGGGTAAAAGTCACGGGGAAACTTTTGATTCTCAACAACCTATGGTTGAATTTCAGATTGAAGATTTTGATTTGCAAAGTAGCACACCTATTACAAATGTCAACACACCTATTAGCATTGTTAATGCAGCTTCTACTTCATCACATGCTTCAACTAGTCAACCATTATAAGCATATGTAAATGAAAGAAGGGTGATGCCACAAAGAGTTAGGAGGTCAACAATTCCAAATGATTATTTTATGTATTTTCAAGAAGTAGATATGAATGAAGGCATATCGGATGATCCTGTCACTTATCAAGAAGCTATGAGTAGTTCTCAATCTAAATTATGGCAGGAAGCAATGAATGATGAGCTGAAATCCATGCAAACAAATAATGTTTGAAGTTTAGTTCAAGCACCAAATGATATCAAGGTAGTGGGTTGTAAATGGGTGTTTAAAACCAAGATGGATTCGACTGGAAAAACTGAGAGGCACAAAGCCAGGCTAGTGGCTAAGGGTTATACTCAAACTGAGGGAGTGGATTATTTAGAAACTTTCTCTTCTGTATCAACTAAAGATTCATTTCGAATTGTATTGGCTTTCGTGGCTCTTTACAACCTTGAATTGCACCAGATGGATGTAAAGCAACTTTCTTAAATGGCGATTTAGAGGAAGATATTTATATGGAATAGCCTATTGGTTTCATTAAAGAAAGTGAGGAGAACATGGTTTGTAAGTTGAACAAATCGTTGTACGACTTGAAACAAGCCTCGAGACAATGATTCTTGAAATTTGATGAAAAGGTAACTTCTTTTGGTTTTTGTGAAAATAAGATTGATGATTGTATTTATCTCTAGGTCAATGGATCAAGATTTATTTTGCTCATGCTTTATGTGGATTATATTCTCTTGGCAAGCAATGATCTTAATCTTGTGCTTGAAACTAAGAGATTATTGTCTAAGACCTTTGAGATGAAGGATATGGGAAATGCATCATATGTCCCTGGAATATAGATTAAAAAAGATAGGGCTCGAGGGTTGTTGGGGCTCTCACAGAAGTCGTACATTGAAAAGGTGATGCACATATTCAATATGCAAACTTGTGCCAATGGAGAAGTACCAATGGGAAAGGGAGACATGTTGAATAAGTCTTAGTGTCCGAGGAATGAAATTGAGAAACAAAGCATGTTCAATAAACTTTATGCATCCTTAGTAGACAGCTTGATGTATGCACAAGTCTGCACTAGACCTGATTTGGTATTTGCCATTAGTGTGTTGGGAAGATATCAATCAAATCCAGGTAAACAACATTGGGTTGCAACAAAGAAAGTGTTAAGATACTTGAAAAGGACAAAATCTTTTATGTTGGTTTACAAGAAAGTAGAGAACTTGGAACTAGTTGGCTACACTGATGCTGACTTTGCAGGTTGCGTGGATGACAGGAGATCCATAAGTGGTTACTTGTTCTTCTTAGCAGGAGCAACTATATCATGGAAGAGTGCTAAACAAAAGGGACTGGCCATATCAACCATGGAAGCTGAGTTTATAGCGTGTTTTGAAGCTACTAAGATAAGCTTGTGGTTAAGAAATTTAACAGATGCATGGCTATTATAGATTCAATTTCAAGACCATTAATCATATACTGCGATAACAAAGCTGCAGTATTTTTCTCTAAGAAAAACAAGAAGTTCGAGGCAACAAGGTTAATAGACATCAAATACCTATCGGTGAAGGAACATATGAGACAAGGCAAAATCGTGATTGAGCACATTGAAAAAAATTTGATGATAGTTGATCCTCTGATTAAGTCGTTGGCAGTAGTAGCATTTAAGGACCATGTCACTAAGATGGGAATGCTTGAATTATTATAATTTGCTAAAGTGTGGAAGTGAGAAAAACTTACTGCAAGTCACATGTTTATTTCAATATGAATTTGAATGTCACTATGTTGTTTAACATCAAGACCTACTGAATTATACCTATTGACCCTAGTGGTTGTCTGAGTTGCTGATTGTATACATGTATATGTGTATTATGGTGTTTTGATGATTGGACATGAATAATTCGAGAGTTGCAGTTTAGTGAATGTTTCAGGATCTTCCAAAAATGATCCATGAAATGAATGTTTTGAATGAATGAATGAATATAAATTCATTGATAAGTCTAAAGTTTCTTTCTACATATTGGTTTTAAGTATTTGTGGTTTCAGGGTGCTTGTGTTGTCTATAAAACATGTTTTTTCTGGATTTCAATACTTGAATTAATTATAGTAGTTGAAAGGAAGTTAGTAAGCATGAAACTTGATGTGATCACATAAGGTATCAGTATTAAAAAAGGGCATGACTTTGATTATAATGTTTAGTCTATGTCCATGTGGGAGAATGTTAGAAACTTAGTCGGACTTGACTAACATTATAAGTATGAATCTTTTGTTGCCTATATATTATAAACTAATTAAAAAGTTGTAAGCATGGATGAATATTTCCTATAAACAAGGATACGTGGATAATATGCAACAAATGGTAACTGTTATCCACTACTAGGTAAAACTGCAGGTAACTGATTTCTATGATAGATGGAAGTTGGACAAACGTACGTCTATATAATCTAATTCCCTGCTCGTGAAGAATACGTTCTGAATATTAAGGGGTTACATCACCTTTGGAACATAAGGTCTTAAACTATAACGACCCGTCCTCAAATATTACGGTTTTTATAATTTTAAAGCATGAATTTACGAAATGCCCTTCGAGGCAAAAACATTGACTTTTGTTGACCGCCTTGTCGTGTCACGTGAAATTCATTTCCATGGTGTATCCTTGTATTACTCATCGCCATAAACGCGTAGGCACAAGCGTAATCGAATTTGGAGCTAAAACGAAGATTTTACGGAATTCGAAACATAGGGGCATTTTGGTAATTTTCCAAGTAGGGATATTTTGCACTTTGGACCACTCCCAAGCTGACATGTGGCAATTTTTCCCCTATTTTCTAGGGTGCTCTTTTCTGGCCCGTGTATCTCTTTCCCTTTTTCTTATTCTCTTACCTCTTTCATGTGCCTTACCTCTGCAACAACAATGGCAACACCACACCTACACGCACGCAAGACCACAAACTCAGCCACCTCTGGCCCTTCGTCTCTCCTTGATCTCCCTTCTCTCTTCTTCCATGTCTGTGCATGCTGCACAAGAAAGCAGAAACCACAACTTGCCACTCCGGCGAACTCAACCCCACCAAGCATCCATGAGCCTTGCAACCATAACCTCTATCTTTATCTCTTCTTTATAGTCAAGCCACCACCACCACCATCGAACCAAGATCAAGACCAGTAGCCATTGCCATTGTTCATTGTCTTCTTCGGCGAGCTTCTCGATTTTCCGACTTGGGGAACAAAGAAAGTAAGAAACCCAGTTTACCGACGAAGGTCCGATGACTTTAGAGCGATTTTCTGGCCAACTCAGGCCACGGCCAAGAACACCAATGGTGTGTCAATGGGAAGTGATCCCATCCTCTCTAGTTCGAGTGGCTCCCAGGTAGCGGAATATCAGCTAGTGGCCTTCTTCTTAAATTGCATGTTTTTTATAAAATATTAGGCTTGCATTCACAAAAAGCATGATTTCATGATTTTACGTTTTATGCATTATCTTTGATTTATCAAATTATGTTTTACTAAAGGTTATGAATTATTAGATTTATGCATATTATATTATGGATTTATGAATATGAATTATTATGGTTTATGAATTGATGCTTTGAGCTTTTGAGCCCCGATGATTTGATATGAGGTTTTGAGATACGTTTTCGGTGCTTATCTAGCAGGTTATCAGACAGCAGATACACATAACACGAGTATGTAGACATTTATGGCCATAGTGTCACATCCCGACCCGAGCTCCACCACATCCCGGGCTCAACTCTACCGTAGCACGATATTGTCCGCTTTGGGCCCCAACCACGCCCTCACGGTTTTATTTCTAGGAACTCACATGAGAACTTCCCAGTGGGCCACCCATCTTAGGAATGCTCTCGCCTGAACTGGCTTAACTTCGGAGTTCCGATGGAATCCGAAGCAGTGAGTTCCTAAAAGGCCTCGTGTTATATGGAGGTGGTCATGTACATATAAGGCATAGAGGATCATCTCCCCTGAGTGATGTGGGATCTAACAATCCACTCCCCTTAGGGGCCCAACGTCCTCGTCGGCACACTTTTGACCAGGGACTAGCTCTGATACCAAATTGTCACATCCCGGGCTCGACTCTACCATAGCACGATATTGTCCGCTTTAGGCCCCAACCATGCCCTCACAGTTTTATTTCTGGGAACTCACACGATAACTTCCCAGTGGGTCACCCATCCTAAGAATGCTCTCACCTAAACTCGCTTAACTTCGTAGTTCGGATGAAATTTGAAGCCAGTGAGTTCCCAAAAGGCTTCATGCTATGTGGAAGTGGGCATGTATAAATAAGGCATAGAGGATCATCTCCCCTAGGCAATGTAGGATCTAACACATAGGACATAGATAAGGATATTTATGACATAATCCTAGCTTCACTGGCAAAACCAGTGTCAGATAGCTTCACTAGCCACGGCTAGTGTTGGTTTGTTATGTTATATTTTCTTCTCTGGCGTAACCCAGAATTGTACAACTTCACCTTCGAGTGATGGGGTCTACCATGTTTCTTCACTGGCGTAACCGAGTGTCGTATAGCTTCACATTCGAGTAATGGTTATGCCTTCAGGTGACTATGATACCCCTATTTGAGTACATCATTGATGTGATCTACAGAGGTTTTACGGATTTGCCTTCGGGCGACTATATTGCCATTACTGAGCATTGGTTTATATGTACATGTTTTATGAACGTTTTCACGGCATGCTAGAGTTTTCAGAAAACCTACTATGTAATACTATATATGTGTTTGCAAAACAGAGGGTTAATATGTTCAGAAAGAAAATGGTTTTCTTATTATTATTAGTATTATTATTATAAACTTGGGTCCACTCACCCTTTGTTTTGCGCCCCCTTCAAGAGTTAGAGTTGAGGCACACAATCCCGGCGTCAGACCTAGATGTGGGCACGGGTTGGGCCGAGCCCAAATTTGGAGAGATCGGACCGGACCTGACCCGTTTAAAAAGAAAACGGGACGGGCTGGGCTGGATATTGCAAATCTGATCACTCAAACCGGACCTAACCAGGCCCGTTTCAAATGGGTCGATTCGGGACTGGTCCATGGGTCATCTTATTTTTTATTTTTTTTTCCCAGTTTTGATTACCTCTCGGACTCACTCATTCTCCAGTCTAGTCACCACAAGGACATTCTAGTCACCACAAGAAAACCAATTTCCATCTGCTCATCACAAATTTCCCTCGAATAGCTTCTCTTATGAGATCAGCCAATTCTGATTCCAATCACCAGACCAAACCACTAACAAGATCGCGAGATTTTATCGCACTCATAAGTCACGAACAAAGGCAAAGATGTCGAAAATGGATGAACCGGTGATGATAGTTCCAGTTTACACGGTACAGAATACGTACCAGGCCGGAATGATCCCACTAAACGTCGTCTACGGCGACCCCAAAGGTGTCCCTCTCTAGTAGACCTTTTATATAGACACTTCTGCTCCCTTCAACTGCGCTTATTATGGCGATACCGGACTCACCCAAGTCAGGTAAATAACAAAATTTGATCATTTTGGGCAATTGGGATTTTGGGTTTGATTTTGTTGTTCTTGTTGAGATATGTTTGATTGATGTTTATTGGTGTTGAATGAATCGACAGATAAAAGCCGAGTATGACATATGTGGTGGCTTGCATGAGCAGATCGGAGACAAAGGCGTCCAAAGAAAGAGAGAGAGACTGTGGAGAGAGAGATCGAGAGGGAGGAGATTGAGAATTGACAAATCCGAAAGGGAGAACTAAGGAGATGAGACTCAGGAAAGTCTTCGAGAAAGTGTGAGAAAATAGAAGAGGAATGGGAAAATGTTACAAACGGGACGGTCTGGGTACCCATTTTTTATACTTCTGGAACCGACCAGCCCCGCCCCGCCCCGTTTCTCTTATTAAAAATTTGGAACCGGCCCGTACCAGCCTCAACCTGCGGTTGTTGTGACAGCCCATCTCGAATTATTCGTACCGTAGGTGTGAAATGATGATTTTTCCCTTGGAGGTTATTTGTCATTTTAGGTTGTTGTTTTGTTATGTTGAGGGTTGAGTCTCCATGACACACACACACTTACACCCACATCATCTTCTCCAGTGCTCTCTCTCCCTATTACAGACTTTCTCTCTCCCCTTCTCACTTGTACGGATGATACTCAAAACCCTTGCAAACGTGACGGATCGAGGTGGACAATGGTACCTTTGTGTTCGTGAGAACCATACGAGTTCAACTATACCAAATTCAAGGAATTTAAAGCTTATACGAAATTTAATGAGGTCCTTAGGAAGCTTGGGGTGGTTCGTTGGGTGGAATTGGACGTCGGGAAAGCTAGTTTTGAAGTTGGCCGGTTTTCTCGAATTTCTCCGGCGAGATCCTGTGATCTTTGAGGTTTCAAACAGGTGAGACCTATCCCGAGGACGAGCGCAGTCACTCAAGGTTTGGGGGTTACGACCCTTCCACATATTAGTGAGTGGGCTTTTGGTTTTCCGTATATACCTATATACTTGTGGTTTTTCCCCGAACATGAAATTGAATGTTTTATGTTTTAAAATGCCATGCATAATGGTTACATAATTATTTATGCATGAGTAGTGGTGTGTGTGTGTGTGTGTGTGTGTGTGTGTTTGGTGTTGTGGACGCCCAAGTAAGTGCCAGTTAAGTTATAGTTTATGGTTGTGACGTAGTAGTTATGTGAGATGCATAGAAAGCTCATAGCCTGCACCCCCGGTGTTAGTGCTCCCGCCCAGAGTTAGGGCATAGTCCTTCACATGATGTTCATCTCCCACACCATACACTCACCTTAGATCCAAGTTAGGTGCATTGTCCTGTCGTACATACCACTTTAGGTGGTTCTGACTCGTAGGTGACCTGTGATTATTCGCCCAGTCTTCACGTGATCGTAGCACTTGAGCATATTTAATTACACCCAGTCATGTCGTACAGACCACTTTAGGTGGTTCCGACTTGTGTGCAGGTAGAGTTAGTGAGATGTGGATTTGAGCTCTAGACTCAGCCGTACATGTCATATTAGGTGACTCCAGCTGACATGTTATTGGCATTGATTGATATTACCCTGGTTACTTACATTTTTATGTTGAGACATTCGACATAGCATATTTCTGAACATGTGTCGATATATGTATATGTTATACTTTCTGGGAAATTATACAGGTTTTACGGAAAGGGGTTAGAACTTTTGAGAAGTGTAATGTTTTTGTAAAGCTTTGTTTTTGCCTACTCACACTTTCTGTTTTGCGCCCCTCTAGGTTCTAGTTTGGATAGCTCTTTTGGTGGCTTACAAGGAATCCACGGCATCCCTGATAGATTATCACCAGTGTAGGACCACCTTTGGGTGTGTTTAGTTAGTTTTCGTTCTTCTGGACTGCACTTAGGTTATTTGGCTCTGATTATGTTATCACACTCAAACTTGCATTTGTACTTTAACTAGATTGTTTAGTAGTTTGGTTTTTATTTATTCATAATTTTATTATTATTTTTGTTTCCGCACTGTGCACATGGCTATGTCACCCTCACGTGACGGCCAGCACGCCTTGATTTCGATCGGGGTGTGTCAGTTCCTATACCCCGTTTGCCCACCCCTAGTTAGGGCACTTCCGCATAGGTATTTCGAGTCTTCTCAATGTCGGACCCATTCCTTTATTCGTATCTTTTCATAGTAGTTCTTTCACATTATTCTTGATTAGTTATATAATCTGAACACGTTTCCGCATTTGCGTATTTCTTTATATTTACATATTTTATTTGAATGCATGTTTAAAATGGCTTCATCGTCTTCAGGTGTCGGCCAACACGTGTCTACCCTGGTATATGGGGATATCGGGGTCGGGGCATGTCATAAACGAGTAGAAGAATTACATTTCATTTTGAACATGGTTGCTTCAAGTATCACACATAGTCACACAAATGTAATCTGAGATACTTGTTATACAATAGGTTTCTGCATTCACAATATGCATGAGCATTTATTATGTACTACAAACTTGTAAAATTCAACAACTCCATATACATTAAAAAAATATTATACTAGAAATTTATCTATATGCAAATATCAGTGTTCTAAAAATCGGGTTAGGCGGCCGCCTAGGCGCTAGGCGATAGAGTGCTGCTGCGACTTAGGCCAAATCGGCTAGGAGTTAGGCGCCCGCCTAGACCTAGACACTTTTTAGGCAATCTAGGCGGCCTGAGCGGTGGCCTAGGCGCTGACCATGGCGGTAGTTTTTTTTTTTTGGCTTCGGTTGTTGTAGGCGCGTTACATCTTTCCGTTTCACTCGCCGTCATATTTTTAGCAGAACATGGATGATCTATAGAGAAGAGGAATGATGGGAGAGAGAACAATTCAAATTGAAAATTTGTACTCCATCGAAGAAGAAGGAGGAAAGTTACATAGCAAAATAGAAGAAGAAACTAAAGTAGACGAAGAAGAGGATACAAAAAAGAAACCCCAAATAAAAGCTTTCCGCTTTCCAATGCGTCAAATGTGTTGGTGTGTGTTGATTTTGAAATTTTTACACTATTTTATATCTGATATGGGATTGGGAGTCTCAATTTAGGACCTTGGGTTACGTGAGAGACATGGGATGAATCTTTGACGTGGCTCCACGGTTTGGAACCTTGGATGATGTGAGGGAGTGAGGTGGAGAGGCCACCATGTGGTTTAAAGAAAATGTTAAACTCTAATTTTATTCAAAATATCTTTTATTTATTTATTTTTTTAAATTAAATTGTTTTATTTGGGAAATCCATCTTTTAGACCTTGAAAGTCTCTTTGAAGATCAGATCATGCTATATACTTGAAACTCTAACGTCACATATACTATTTTTTTGTAAGAAAAAAAATATATATATTTTTCATGTCTTTCTTATATATTACATTGTAAATTTAATTAACTTATATAATATATAATAAAATTTCTTAAATCTGTCTAGTCCGCCTAGGCTCTAGGCTCTAGTCCACCGCCCAACTAGCACCTAGCATTTTTTAGAACCTTGTTTTTTTACATTTTATCATTCTTTTATTATCTTACTCATGGATTTCATACAAATATAATTTTTTGTAAATATCAATATGCACTTATTTACAAGATATATAGGCAATTTACCTAAATCTACCTAGGCGCCCGCCTAGACCCCGCCTAGCCGCCAACATAGGCGTTAGGCGCCAGCTCGCCGCCCGACTAGCGCCTAGCATTTTTTAGAAATAACATATATTTTGTAAGTAACTTAATTTGAATAAAAAAAACATTTCTTTATTTTGTAAGTAATTTATTTTCTATTTTGATAAAAAAAAATGTAATTTATTTTCTCTGTATGATTACATATATATTGGGCACATTTTATTATTATGAGATATATTTACAAATAATAGGTAAATTAAGTTTGAATCAAACAACATTGCTTATGAATCAGCTATTGCCTCTACTTTTGTGTAGTATAACAAAAAGTTTGTTCCTTATGATCTCCATGGGAGTTTGAATCAAATAACATTGCTTATGAATCAGCTATTGCCTCTACTTTTGTATAGTGTAACACAAAGTTTGTTCCTTATGATCTCCATGTGATTTGAATGAAGGGGCAGCATGTCTGTCTGAGAAACCGCGTTTAGCAGAGTCCTCATCATTCATTTGGTCCCAACCATCGTCGAAGTTCTGTGCATAGCTCAAAGGATCGGACCGGAAACGGCCACGGGGATTTCCAACACTTCTCTACCTTGCGGTTGTATATCGTCTTAATCCTCTTATCCATGGAAGCTTCAACTTTATACGTCCCCAGCAAGAAAAAACACCTTCGTTTTTTCCTCTGGGAGATGGAATATTCTCCATGACTTGGTGCTTTTACCAATAACGGTTTCAATTTTCAAGTATTGGTCTCATAGACGTCCGTGCTGGCATGCACAAGCATTGATGACATTAGCGCACGTCATGCATCTGTGATGTTGCACGGGAAGATCAGGATTCAGAACCCTGGTAATGATCGTGCATTATCCTCTGTGATAACATGGCCTAGTGCAGACATAAACCACGTAGTTCAGGCAGATGTGAGTGAAGATGCATACCGACTCCCTATGAGAACACGGCGTAGTGCAGATGGAAGCCACCAAGTTCAGGTGGATGTCAATGAAGATGCATGCATATATGATTCCCTAAGATAAGTGCAGGGAGGAACCACACCAACTCGGGTGAATGTCAATGACAAGATAACCGCAGCCTAATTTACAGAACCTTAGGGCCCGTTTGGTGGGCATAATGGGATGGGTTCTAGTCAATTAAAATGGAGTCGGAAGTCTGTTGTTTGTGGTGCTAAATGGAATTTTGACAGGATAGGTTACGAATTCAAAATAGCTAGATTATGTAACCAAACCCCACACACGGGCTACAAGTCTAATCGTCGCAGATGAGGCGAGGTGCCGCCTCCTTTATGTCAACATCTTCCTCTGCTCTCTGTCATCGTATCTTTCCTTCATTGCATGGTTGTTGGAGCAGCGCTGCTGCGTCATCCCAAGCATCGTCGCGGGGTCATCGCAAGCATTGTTGTGGAGGAAAACTAATGAAAAATGCTTAAAAACTTTGAGTTTTAACGATAAGGACAAAATAAAGGGTAAAGTGAATTGTACCAAAATTGACTTTTTAGTGTAAAAATATGATTTTTCGTTAAAATAAACAGTACCGGAAGCTTTTCTTTAAAGTTTCCCTGTCGTTGTAGCACCGTCGTGCTTCTTTTCTCAGAATCTCATTTCTGATTGCATGTGGAAATCGTACACTTCCCTTCTAGAAGTGTGACCAGCATTGTGGATGATGGTGGGTTGGCGGGTTGTGATTTGTGAGTGTCGATCTGAATGCAGGAGGAGGTCGTAGGTCGCAAACCTCGGGGTTGATCATCGTGGGTTGGTGATTGGGGGGTCGCAAACAACCGTCTGTCGTCGTTGTGGTCTCAACTTCTCTGTTTAAGCTAAGCTATTTCACATTTCAATCCAATCCAAATCCAGTGGAGTTAAACTACACCAAACAATAGACAAAAAGCCAACCTATCAAATCCAATCCTAGCCTAACCGCTCCGAAATACGAAATCCTATATTGTCCGGTCCACCTAATGTGCCCTTAACTACTACGTTTAAACTTAGTCCGTATGAGCTACTCAGACGCCTTTCAACTTTGATGTGTGAAGTAAATCGGACACGGTACAAGCTACTCAGAATCAGTCTTCAATACAGAATATCTCAAGCCAAAACAATCGCAAACAATAATTTTAACAACGGAAAGAGAATATAACAAAAAAAATCACAAAATTAAAGAGCAATGATACAATTTTTAACAGCAACTCTTTAGTTAATCTTTTGCAGCATTAAAGGTAACTATCACATTGATTACAGGTTGGCACAATGTGGAAAACTAGAGCAAGTATAAATATTTTAGATATTGGAAACTACTCGACAGACAACCATGGATTCATCAAAGCACAAGAATCAGATCAAATAAAATGACGAGAAGAGTACATGGATATCTAACAAAATCGATTTTGGATTTTGCTCCTCGAGACAAAGAAAATGAGTGAATTAAAGAAAACATATTTTGGACACCATGGAAATCATTATCATGAAAATAAGGCCGACGAAATTCAAAGCCAATACTTAAACAATGACCTACCAACTGCGTACATCTACATCTTGACTGCCACTTGTTCAGCAGAGCTTTTCTTCATAACCCCTTTATAGCACAATTCATTCAATAACTCCAGAGCCTCTTTTGCTAACCCTTCATAAGCTACGCCTTCAATGAGAATTGTGTATGTTGCTTCAGTAGGTTTGCATCCTCTAGATACCATATAAGCGAGGAAATCAATTGCACGACAAGTTTGCTTAGCCTTGCAAAGCCCCAACATGATGGAGTTAAAAGTGATAGCATTCGGCTTGACGCCCACATCTTCCAAATCATGGACAAACTTAATTGCCTCATCAACCTTTCCTTCTCTGCTAAGCCCTCCCACAAGAGAAGAATAAGTAATTACATCGGGCTTTAAACCCTTTTTGCGCATCTCATGCAAAAGTTCTAAGGCACGTTCTGTTTTCCCCACCTTTGAGAGCCCATCAATTACTGTGTTGTATGTGATTAGAACAGGAGAGCAACCCTTGCTACTTAGTTGATTAAGTATCTCAACAGCGATATCAACCTTTCCATCTTTGCACAAAGCTGTGAGCAAAGTATTGTAGGTTACAATGTCAGGATAACAGCCACGAGAAACCATTATATCCAAATACTCAATCGCCCTATCCATCTTCTTTTCCTTGCAAAAGCCATGAAGCAATGGGTTGTAACTCAAGGAGTTTGGTGTACAACCGTGCTTAGGCATCTTCTCCAAAATGTCAATTGCTCTACCCAATAAACCCTTCCGGCACAAGAAGTTAATCAAAATATTGAAAGTAACAACACTGGGAGAACAGCCTCTGTGGACCATTTCAGCTAATAGTTTCTCAGCATCCATCCACCTCCCGGTGCTGCACATGCTACGCAAAATAATATTGTGGGTAATGACATTTGGTTGGCAATCAGATGATGGCATGCCGTTCAAGAATTTGATTGCTTCATCCAACCGTCCTTCCTTGCAAATTCCATTTATAAGAACATTATAAGTGACTACATCAGGCTTGCATCCTTTGCTCCTCATCTCATCCAAAAGCTTCATCGCCTGCTCAACCCCACTTTCCTTACAAGTTGCTTCGATCAGTATGGTATATGTAATCACATCTGGATAACATTGCCTTTGCATCTGTCGATCAAGAACTTCCATTGCTTGCTTCAATTTCCCACTATCACACAAAGTACGCAAAATTGTATTATACGTAACAACATCTGGAGAAACACTCATCCGGTCCAAAACCCTCAAGGCATTATCAATCTCACCAGCCTTGCAGTAGCCACTGATCAAGACATTGTAAGTTATAACATCAAGGACAGCCCCGGAGTCTTCTAGAATGTTCATAATCCGAGTCGCCTTCTTTGTCTTTCCACTCTTACAAAACCCCCGGATTAAACTCGTACACGCAATAATATCCGGCATATCACCGCGATAAAGCATGTTCTCTAGAAACTTAAATCCCTCTTCTAACTCCCCATTTCTAACCAACCTGCGGAGATGATTGTTACTCTCAAATTCTTCGAAACCATTGGAAGAGTCCATTCCATTCAAACCCCCATGTGGGGCATACTCAACATTCTGCAGCCTACCATTGGAACTAAACGTTTCAACTTTCGACACAGCAAGTACACGCTTTCGCCTATGTTTCTGGTAACCGTCCTGTATTCTACACTGAATGCTATCAGAGAGAACAAGAAACCGAGCTCTGCAGCCCACAAAGAGCCTCCCAGAACTGGGTTTGGTGGGACCAACCTTACCACAAACCGTAGCTCCAAAATTACCAGTCTTTCTTGTCCTCTGCCTACCAACTCTGTGAAATGAGCAAAACCCATCAGGGGTTTGCTTCACAGGTACCATCAAATCCATAACTTCACCCACTTATGTATAAAACCACAACCCACTACTCAAAACACCATGCTTAAACGGAAATACAGCAAAGAAAATAGATAGAAAAACAAATTTGCAGAGTTGGGTTGGGTTTTTTGTGACAAACAGAAATGAACTTAGAGAAGAAAAGATGAAGCTAGAGAGAGAGCTTACCCAAAGCAGAGCGAGCTTCTTTCGTTTTCAAATGGAAGGAGAAGTATTACATAAGAGAGGGGCAGAAGGTTGAAAGAAGAAAGAGTGAAGAAGCGGTGGTGGGTGACAATGTGCCGCCGTGCTTATCCGTTTTATGTCGTTTTCTTCTGTGTGTCTGCAAAACGCGAGGTACGCTAGAGCTGAACGAGGAAGGCCT
This sequence comes from Pyrus communis, assembly GCF_041283825.1. Taxonomy (NCBI): domain Eukaryota; kingdom Viridiplantae; phylum Streptophyta; class Magnoliopsida; order Rosales; family Rosaceae; genus Pyrus; species Pyrus communis. The sequence continues at coordinate 3,138,059 of NC_142572.1, forward strand.
CGGCGTCGTAGATGGCACTTGAAACTGGGAGGCAATGAGGGGGTGGGTTGATTGCAGCGCAGGCCTGTGCGGCCTTGCTGATAATTTTTTTCAATGGGCCAAGTTTATTTGGACCAAACTTAAGGTTGTGATCTTTCTGTTCCCTTTGTACATTTTTGTCACTTATGTTTGAAAATAACGTCCCTACAAAACTAGATAAGACGATTATGGTAAAAAAAAAATAACAGAACTGTTATTAGCAATTTAAAAATCTAATTATGCATTTTTTATGAAAGTATTTTTTTCTTATAGAAAGCTTGAAGTGCACAATTAAATTTTTGAAGTGCTAATAAAAATTATCTAAAATAATAGTAATTCACGTTAGACTCAATCTTGTGTTCTAAAGCTAGATTAGGGTACGAAGTATGATTCTCTCCCTTTTCCTCCTCTTCTCTCCTCTTCTATTTGAACGCTCAAAATCTCATCTTGTTTTTTTTTTTTTTTTATACTTTGTAGAGAGAGAGAAAGGAGAAAATAAAACAATGAGAGGAGGGGGAGGAGGGGGTGCGGAATAGGGAGTGGAAAGAATCCCCGTCCTTAGGGTACTAGTTGTGTGGCGGCTAAATCTCATGGTCAGAAGAAATTATTTGGTGCGACTGTGAGAAAGTGGTGTGATGTAGTAGTTCATTAAGTTATAACGCGTATTTTATTATTATTATTATTATTATCCCTAAATATAAACATTGTATTACGATAAAACTATTAATTTGCCTCACAATCTACAGTAGTTGGGCTCTAATATTGTATGTAGGTTTCTCATGTATTGCAGAATGTGGAAGCAAATGTGTTGTTTGTGTGTTTCTAAACAACAACGCCCCCATATTATTGCACGTGAAACAGTGAGTATAGAAAGTTTCAAATTCAAGATCTTCCACCGTACCAATTTTTTAAAGAAAATAATAGCTAGAAATGGTTGTTAATACCCCCATAGACTAAGGAGCAAAGAAGCTCAATTAACACTAGTTAGCGAGACAATAACTTACCAAGACAATGATGAATAACACCAATTGGAGCATTGTCATTAGGGGCGAATCTATTAAGGGACCCGAGTGGTCCCAGGACCACTCGGAAGTCCAAATAAGTGGCTGTGAGGGCCTCTAAGGACCACCCAAGTCTAGGCATGTAGTGCAGGAGGAGAAGCGTGGCTGCACATCATTTTGGTATTCTGCATTTTGGAAACCAGGAGGAAGAAGAAGACTAATTCTATTTCAAATGACTTGGCCAAAATGACTGCACATTGTTCTGGTATTTTGCATTCTGGAAACCAGGAGGAAGAAGAATACTAATTCTATTTCAAATGACTTGGCCAAGACGACGTCGTTTTGAGTCAAGTCATTTAAGTAAAACGGTGCGTTTGGTTTGAAAAGACATCCACCTTTGAGCCTATACTAAATCCCATTCTTTGATATATAGTTTTTGCCATTTTTTATTAAAAAAAAACAAAAAAAATTCAAACTGTCAAAGAGATCTGACTTTTCAATTCCAATACTAACAAGCCTAATTGGTTATCCCATTCCCCAATTCCACTCCCTTCCTCCAAAAACTGAGTCCACGGACAACCAGTCAGGTGTTTTTTCTCCACTACCATTTAATCTCTTCATTTTTTAATTTAAGTAAATTTTTCATTTTAATCTAAATTAATATTGTAGAATGTTAAATTATAGTTATTGTTAATTTGTTGTGATTTTTTCATATCGTTTGGATCATGTGTTGGTTAGTTCATTTATATTTTTTACTTCATCAATTGATATGGTTTTTTGTTTTGCTTAATTAATATGTGTAGAAATTAGGAGTATGAAACGATATTACAAGCGAAAATCATTAGAGTATGAAAACCTCGTCATAGACAAATTTAGTCTTTATAGCTTGTAATGTTGTTTGTACACATATTATGAATGAAAAATTGTAATTTATCATTTAAATTTTCAAAGTTATATTTCATCTAATATTTTTTGGAGCATTTATATGGAAAAGGATCTTTGCCGGATCATTTTCTTGGGAATCCTAAGGATTCCGTAATTGTGATCGTTCATCATATATCATGCGATCAGAAATCATTTCAAAATTCAAAATTTAAAATTAAATATAAATAGTAATTAATAAACTGACCGCACGATATACGATGAACGGTCACGATTACGGAATCCCTAGGAAAATGACCTAGCGAAGATCCTTTTTCCCTTTATATTGGGACCATTCAGTATTAAAATCTTGAATCCGCCACTTATTGTCATGGTACAAAAGATATTTTAGAGGCTCATGAGAGCCCATTTACTGGCCAGCAATGATTTGTAAGTTTTGAAAGTGGTGTGATATAAGATCTCAAGTAACATAAATAAATGAGCAAAGAGTTCATGCACTAAGCATTGTTAATTTCCAGCTATCGGTCTTCCGTTGCGGGCATCCAAATGGGAGTCCTCAAAATTAGAGTTAGAAAGCATTATTGTTGCTTATAGTTGGTTTTATATTAACATTTAACACTGATAAGTACATTTTGCATGAGCATGCATTTCAAGATGTACTTATTTCTTTATTTTCTTAATCAAGTTCGAATTAGACCGTTTAGATTTTTCTTTTGTTATTACTCTTAAGCTTTATGTGGTGGATTAACTTCTTGTAACATTTCGATTCACAGTTCAAAGCTATGTATGTACAGAAAATTTTATACATGATTTTCTATTAAGTCAAAATGTTACGATATAAATTTATACTATGTAAGTTGTTCTCAAAATTTTACACAATTTTTAGTTAAGAGCGAAAAATCAAAGTACGCATAATGAAGGAACAAACAAGCAGAGTTCAAAACAAATATATCACTCAATCAACCAAACAAAAGAGAACACTACATATTATCTGAGACGGCTACAAAACTCGAAAGTACCACATTGTTACTAACTTGTTTATCACACTAAACTACAAGCTACATTTATAAAGAACAAAACCTAAAAAACCTAAACTCAGATGGGTTAGGCATAAATCTTATACTAACAAGCGAAATCCAAATAATTAAATAAACACTAATATTTTTCAACACTATCTACATACTCAATTTTTACTCCCATACACTCCTTGTTAATTTATATTATTTTATTTTCTTTAATCCATTCGATACGAGGGTCGAAATGACACACCCCGACCCAGAAAGTCCACTTGAACCCTGAATCGAGCTGTGCTGGCCGACACCTGGAAGGTGACGAAGCCATAAAATGTGATAGTGTACAAAAAGTGAATAAATTTGAATCTAAAAGTGTCTAAGTACCAGAGTGTGCTACGAGTGGGAGCGAACCCATTTCACACGCGATGTCAGAGCATAAGTAAGGTACAGTAGTATGGGTAAGAATCATACCCTCAAAAATATCCATCAATACTAAGATTCGCCACAGATTCTTGTCGATACAAACTCAGCAGCTAAAACCTGGAGGGCACCAAACAGAAGGTGTGAGTAAGCAATAAAACCAAGTTTCCCAAAGTTATTACCTCTCTAAAAGTAATGCCCCTAAATGTAAAACCCGTATCGTTTTCCATAAGACAGTACAACATATATACATATATCCAAACCATACTCAGAAATGACCAAAACCACGGTTTGCCATTAACTCCACCATACATTAATAAGTAGGCCAAATGAACTAAATCAATACAAAGTGATATATCAGTCAGAGTCATCTAAAATGACATGTACAACTTATCCGTATCTCATCAATCATGGCTAGCATATAAGTCGGAGTCACCTCTAGTGACCTATACGACTTATCCATATCTCATCAATCCAGTCAGAGTCATGTAAAATGACATGTACAACTTATCCATATCTCATCAATCCTGGCTAGCATATAAGTCGGAGTCACCTCTAGTGACCTGTACGACTTATCCATATCTCATCAATCCTGGCTAGCATATAAGTCGGAGTCACCTATAGTGACCTGTACGACTTATCTATATCTCATCAATCCTGGCTAGCATATAAGTCAGAGTCACCTCTAGTGACCTGTACAACTTATCCATATCTCATCAATCCTGGCTAGCATATAAGTCGGAGTCACCTATAGTGACCTGTACGACTTATCTATATCTCATCAATTTAAAAGTATCGATAGAACTCTCAACAATATGTACGATAAAAAGGAAAAGATCCACTTACCTGGAGTCCACGCTATGATTCTCTAGCGCACACATCGAGGCGTCCTGAATGATTGGTCCCTGTGACCAATTATCAAATCACATCTCAGAACTCTTATCTGAAGAATACGTAATTCACATAAAACACAACCTCAACGACATTCTAAAATAGTTTGATACCTATTGACCACAAGTCAACCATCGATCAAAGATCGACGGTAGGGTTTACAACCCTGTATAACTTGACCCGGAAGATCCGCATATCAGATTTCCAATCCGCAACTCCCAACGATCCACAATATGTTTCTAGAATAACATACTAAAATTTCATTACGATCCAACGGTCAGATCTCCGCCAATTGCCTAAAACAAGTGGCCATGAACATTTATTTTACTAACTTACAAATCCAATTCAGGAAGATCCGTAAGTCGGATTCCCGATCCATAAATTTCTATGATCTTTAAATATTACGTATTATAATGTATCCAATTTTGGTAACGATCCAACGGTCGGATCATCGATTCATATTTTTATCAAGTAACGTATCGTAATGAATTTAGGTTCCAACTATCAACCTACGTCATTCAAACGACAAAACTGAATTCAAAACATTCGACATAGCCTAAAAATAGCATTGGCAGCTCACTGGCCACGCGCCGCCGCGGGTGGCGGTCGGCCGCCCCGACTCGCCGGAAAATCCAACTATTTCCAAAAATTATAAAACTTCACAGAAATGAAGATCTCAGTGAGTGGAGCAACTTTCATACCTGTCACGAAGTCCAAAAGTGGACGGAAGATGGTCAATTTTGCCCACGAAGCCGGCGGGTGCCTGAAACTTCCCGACGTCGATTCGTCGTCTACGGTGGTCCAACGGGGTCAAGGTTGGTTGGGTTTTGCTCCTGGGATGATGGGCTACAAAGCCCAAGTTGTGGCATCGGCCATTGCTTTGCCAATTTACCGGAAAATCGAAAAGGGTGGCCGGAGCACCATTGATTTTCGTCAACTTTCGTGGCCTCAAACCACCCCATACCATGGTTAATCAAGGTGGTTCTTGGGTGGGTTTTGTAGAGGGGAATGAGAGCTTCAAGATGGTGGTGGTGGCATCGAAAAAATCCACCGGAGTTGGCCGGAATCGGCCTTGGAAGATGGACTCGCGGTGGTGCGGGTATGGGTGCACGGGAAGCTCTCTTCCCTTTTTTTTTTTTTTTTCTTTTCTTTTCTTTTCTTCTTTCTTTTTGATTGGCTGCAAGCTTCACTTTTATTTTCTAATTGGTTCCTTGTCGCTTTAATTTAATTGGTCCACTAATCCCACAATGTGGGAATTCAAATATTTAAATAACCAATTTCAAACGTCCATAAGTATACCGTTATAATCCGGACTCGCAAACGGATTTCGCCTATACGTTCGTACCAAAGAGTACTACGAGGATATGCTTAAAGAATAAGTCCCACATCTCTCAAGTCGATGGTCAACGGAAGTCAAAGTCCTTGCCTCTAGGGCAATTTCGTAAATTCACGCTTTTAAAATAAAATAAAAACGTAAAATTTGGAACGGGTTGTCACACGAAAAGTGAGACCATTGTGTATTAATTTGAGAAGGAAGCTATCTACATACTTATTTCTACCTTCACAAATTCCTTGTTAATTTCTATCTTGATATTTTTTAATTCTTGATCCCACTGCAAAAATGTGAAAAAGTATGTAATAGATAAAAAGAGGTATGGATATCACTATTCTTATTTAATTATGTTTTGCTCATGTGCAAACAAGATTAAGGCACTAAATTTTGGAAAAGGATCATCTCGGATTTTCTTTATGAGGATTTGATAATCAATCAATCAAGGCCGTTCATCGTATATTATACGGTCAAAAATTATTTAAAATTTAAAATTGAATATAAATAGGGGTGTAATATTCACACACATCTTTTTACTCCTCATACATTCTTTTAATTTTCAATCGTCGGATCAGATGAATTGAAGAAGATCAAAGAACAGAACTCAACAAGAGGTGTGTGAGAAGTAAAAATAAGTGTGTGGATAACACATCCCTATAAATATTATCTAATGAAAATTGATCTCATAATATATGATGAACGATTGTGATTGATGGATCTTCTGGATCCCTACAAAAAGGATATGGAGATGATCATTTTTCCAAAATTTTGAATATGTGGTCAGCTTTCTTCCAATGTGTAGGTACTTCGAATTCAACCAACAAACAAGAACAGTAAAAACACATGATAAGCCCAACAGTACAGCTCAGGTGCCTTTGATCTTTTCACAACATTTTACTTGGAGAATTACAGACATAGGACTGGACGAAATTCTAGTAGATCGACACGTGTCCACAATAAGTGGGTAGGGCCGCTCTCGTTTGCAACTTTGATACGTATTATTTACAATTTTCGCTTCCGGATGCTTCGAAACACGAATATAATAATGCAGAACCATGGTTAGATTTTGAAACATACCAATCGCGCTTTCTAGAGCGCGCGTCATGTACCTAAATCCGAATTCTCGAGCGTGGGTACGTGTCTGGTTGCGATATGCCCACGCAGGCATGTCCTTAAATCTTGGTTTGGTCTTAGGTGGAGAAATGTTTATTCGGGAGCATAAATAGTATATCAGGTGTTAAAATAGAAGTAATGAGAAATTTTATTTTTTAAGTTATCAACTTTTTAACACATATATCTTACTATTTATATACTGACACGTAATATACTATCCTGAATATTAATCATATTGAAAAATCTCTCTGATCGTAGGTAATCTGGTAGATGCTATTTGCTGTCCCAACACCATCGACCCAGCTGTTTATTACTTCCGTGCTTTTTCTTCTCTCGTTTTATTGGAAGACCAAGCGGTTTGATTGTTCCCAGATCAACGAGTTTCCTACTCAAAGTTTTTTGTTGTCGGCTAGGCTTCTACAGTAACTTGTGTTAGTGTAACATCTATATAAAAATCAAGCAGTTTAAGTTTGATATCTATAACATTTATGTTGTATTAGCGTGCGTTCAATGTATTTATATCACATTTATGAGTTTAATATAGGGGAGTGTTATTGGCACTTCAAAATTTTTATTATACACTCCTCACAAGTGTATTTTTCTTTCCAAATATAGAAAGTTTGAAGTGTAGAATGGGATTTTTGAAGTGCTAATAACAACTTCCTTAATATATTGAATTCAAGACAAAAATACATTGAACCTTAAACCGTAATGGGTATTATACTGTAATGTTTTAGCCAATTGTAGAAGTGTGATTCCTATATGAGTTCAATAAAGTGGTATCACACTCACTTTTTCCTACCTAATGTAGAAAACTTTAATAGAACTCGAGTTTATGATCAGAATCAGTCATATTATAAATCATTATGTTAAGATCATCTTTGCAAAACGTCAATTAAAATTAATGTTTAATCAATTAACAATAACAAATAGATAAACGATTCATAAAACTTTACTAAATCCTTCCACTTGTTTTTATACATGTCAATTGTTAACGCTTAAAATTGGAAGGTCAACAAAAACCAGCATGACCAACCCTTGGTGGCCTCGAGATATAGAGCTAGACTACAAACAAAAACATTTGAGTGGTTCATCGTTAAAAATGGGCTACGACCACTGTAATGGTCTAATATACATTTGACGTGGATTACAAGAGAGCTCAACAATTGAATAATGTAGTTTACTTCTCGTGGTCCGACTGCTTATAAGGGTTCCTTGACCTTTTTAGGCCTTAAGCGACACCCAAAAGTTCTAGCTCTCAATTCTCTCATTGTCCTATCATTTTATGAGCCAAGCAATAGACATGACCTATAAGCTATTCCTCCATTATTCACTCAACATGTGGAGAGGAATTGACATTCTCTCAAAGCTACTTGCACAATTTCTCGGATGCCATATACTGAGCACACTACTCATTCAAAAGTGGTTGGAAAGCACTTTACTGAGCGCTAGGCCTGACATCCTTTAAATCTCTACATATACTTCTTTGCCTGTCGATGGCAAACATGTGGTTGGGAGTTCACGTCCGGCAGACTTGTCCTTGGAGCTCCATGCCACAAAATTGGTTAGGTTTTCCAACTGGCTCAAGCGGTCGGAAAATACTTTTAACTTTTGCACCCCGTAGAGTCCTTATCCACAATACGCTTCTCTTCTCATAATGAAAATACTACGCGGCTATTAATTCCGTTTTATATAAATTGTCTCCAAATACTATACTTGATAACCACCACGGGTGGTTCAATGGTTGAGAACGAATTTTAGATTCATATTCAACACGGCACGTTCTTGGTTATTTTCCTGACGCTGATGAATCACACCATGATGGCTAGGGGGAGATTGAAATGCTTGTTCACGACCTCCAAAAAGGAGGTGGACTACCGTGGCGAAACCATCAACTGATATATATTTTTTGAATAAATGATGCTATCTATACTAAGGGGTGGTGACTAAACTTCACAATGAGCTAACAATAATACTGTGATTCAAATTCATCTTTAGCGAGAATCAAACCTAAAACATTTTATCTACAAATAAAAGAGAATATCTTTAAACAGTAATACTAAATGGCAGCATCGAGTCCTTTTTAACCAAAAAAAGAAAAAAAAAAGAAAAAAGAAAAGAAATACAACACATGATGAGCCGATGGAATATCTCCTTGTTCTGGTGAGAAAGCTATTGGGAGAATCCGAAACCCCAGATCTATCTAATAATATTTTATTAGAGAATCAGCAAATGAAAGAGAGGAACAAAAGGAGATTACGTGTAAGATCGAGTGGGGGCATCATAGACCTCCATAGCCCCCACTAGCTCTCTCTCTCCTTCAGAGTCTCCCCCACCATCATTTCCCCTCTCTTTTTTAATTCGTCTCTTTCGCAGATATTTTTCATCTCTCTCAACTCCCTCCTCTCGCACCTTCTTTTTCCTCGTTAGGCATCCGCTCACTACTGTCTCCTCCATTGAAGCAGAGATCTCCTTCTCCTCATCCTCTGTTTGTCCCCTTCTCTCCGTCCGATTCTCCTGATTCCACCGACCTCGCGATCTTCCTTAATCACCGCGTTTCTCTGCCTGCATTCTCCTTCTTCTGATTTATTCCATTTCCTCCACCTCTTCCGACCTGTAATTTCGCTGTTTCTTGACTAATATCCGTCCGCCTTCGACAGCGAACCGTCTGTTTGGCTGCCAAGAAAACTACGAGAAAATTCCAGAAAATTACAAGCTTAAATGAAACTGAGAAAGAATCGCGTAATAGTAGAGTCCTTATCGTAAGCCCTACGTCGTAAGTGTCATACTTATCTTTCACTTTCAGATGATTTTTATCTTACTGTGAATTGAGCATTGAGCTGAGCTTCTTTTATTTATTTATTTATTTATAAATATAATTATATATTGCAAAATTTGAGAAAAATATATGTTCACTGCCACTTGTTTGTGATCTCTACTTATATTTTTGTTCTTTGGAATTTTCAGAAAATAATATTATTGTAGAGGAAATTTATTTTGTTTTGGAGACAGACGCCTTCACTTCGCAATTCAGGTACAAGATTACTACTTTTTCTTTTTCCTGTTGCTTGTAAATTGTGCTCTGTTCGCCACAAATTGCTTTTAACTTGGTTGGTGTCACTGCCTTGATCACCTTTAACTTTAATTTAAATTTTACCTTGTTCGATGCACCTGTTTTTTTATATTATTTTCATGATCTCTCTGTCCCCTTTCCCCTTACGGTGTAACGTTAATTCTGTGACAACATTAAAAAAAAAAATGAGGTGATAGAGAGTTCATGAAAAGTTCCACTTTTGAGCAGTCTTCTTAGCATTTATCTATGATTTATAGGGTAAATAGTAGACAAATCGAGGTGGTAGTTGCTATGGATATTGTCAATTTGATTTGAGGATTCATTTATTGGACCATATCGGCTCCACAATATCTCTTTATTTCATGATATGCCGCTAAGTAGGTGTTAGTGTGTGCAATCTTGTACAAGTACCAAAGTAGCTTGTAGTATATTAGTATCGATGCTTTATGGGTTAACCCTCGAATCAATTGTATACCCGCTTCTTTTTATGACAAAGATTCAAGATTTGCTCGGTTATATTATTGTTTTATCTTCCAATTGTTAAGTGTGTTTGTCTGATGCAGTTCATCAAGTTTCTGGTCTGCGTAAGGAATGTATGATGTTCAATCATAGCTTTAAAATACATTATGTAATGTACATCCGTTATTAACAGTTGTCAATGTGTTATGAACTTACATTCTTGATCTATATTATATGATAACTTTAGAACATTATGAATGTACATACTAAATGTGCATCCATTAATGGAAGTTATTAGAATACGTCTAAAAATAAGCCCTTTTTAGCCTCGAGGAGGCATCTAGGTTTTCATATTTGCTTAATAATGTTTTTCAGATAGTTATTTCAACGTTCAGATAAACTAGCTAGGTACCTGTGTATGGCCTGGCAGGTCGTAGTAGTAGTGCTTGTGGCATTGATTATGGCATGTTGGATTAATGCTTGTTTCATGGCGGATTGTATAACCAAGAGGTGGTGGCATGATGATTTGTAGTAGTACATTTGTTCATTGGTGGAACTTAGTCTTGTAGTTGCAGTGGTTATGTTAGCGTCCTTAGAGTTAAGGTGGTGATAAAAATGTTGATTTAATAGTTAACTGTTCATGGTGCTAATGCCCAAAATGATGGCGTTTTTTAGGGTGATTGAATATTGTGAGTTGATACTGTGACTAATTCGAAACTTTGCCTTACTTAGCAGTGGTTGATCTCAATCTCATATTTGTAAAAAGTCCTGGAGAATAAAAATATAGAATATTTATATCTTGTGAAGGAACAATTACTGAGTATATATGATAACTTTCACTGTTTCACATGAGAGAAGACTGATCATTATCAGTGATTTGAAATTTTTTTATTTATGTTTTGATTTGCTGTTTTTTCTCGTGATGTGTTTTCATTGTAAAAATTGTGGATTCACAAAGTTTTCTTAAGTTCAATTAGACTTTGTCTGGTGGGTGGTTATCACCACCATACGTAGAGGAGCATGATAGACTGATAGTTTGTGCAGATGAACCTATAAAATTGATTGGAATTGAGCATGATAGACTCAAACTATTCTCATAAGTTATAAAATAGTTAGTAGTATTGCTTAATATACATTGTTGGCTCATCCTTCAAGTGTTTGTTGGGAAATGATAACCAATGTTTGGGTTGTGCAATAGTAAGATTATTAATTTGTTAGTTGAGCATTCATGTTCTGGTTAGCCTGTGTTTGTGTAGATCAACTCTGATCTTTCGTTTCCAATAGTTAACCGCAACTTGACATTTGGATTTATAGATCTTTGCGTAAGTATCATATACTTTCACATGTCATCCATGATGTAGGATTCAAGGTATTCCCTTGCCCCCCTGCCGTCTTTCCCTCTCAGTTTAGGGCTGTTTTTTCCTCACTGAGATGGGAAGCATACCCATAACAAATATACATGGACGAACCTAACTGATTTGCTTACTTGTTAGAGTAAGGGAATAAGGGGGAGCACTTCTACTACGGGATAGAGAATAGGTCCGGAAGGAACAATCTTTGAAAGAACTTAAAATAAGAGTGTTTCCCCCTCGGCAAGCAGAGTGACCTCTTCCAGTTACCGGTAACTTTGTCCTTTCTTCTGTTAGTTATCTCAACTCTTCAAGTCGAGTTCTAATTGCTATAAAAAAAAATTATCTCATTGAGTTGTTAGTTCGTTCCGGTGGACTATATAAACATGCATGCTTTGCTTTATAAAGGACCTTATTATGGGCTTCTTAGTTGCTTTGTTTATGCCACCTAGCATGGTAAATTAATGCAATGGCTTACCTGCTTATGAATTATGTCACCTTTGGTAGAAGGTACTTTCCTCATAATTGTATGGCCCACGATCTAAGGCCTTCTAAAAAAGCGATTGCTCAAGCTGCTCTTCTTGAGTAACTTAGACCTCCTCAACGCATGCATGGCTGCCGTAGGATTCAGAGTATCTCAATACAAGCTTTTCTCTATGAATAATTTGTAGTAGTTCGAGTTGATATTTGAATTTCTATGCCTTATTTACGTTTCCCAAGTTTCCTCATTGTCATAATTCCTACTCCTTTTGGATCTTGCTCTTTGATGTATCCGGCAATAGATTAAACTTAGCAAATTAGAGAATAACTAGGAACACACAAGATTATATACTAGTTCGGCTGGACTATTGCCTACTTTCAGTTGTGATTTTCCTAGGTAGAGAAACAACTTATTTGATTAATAAAAGAGTTATAGTACTTTTGCAAAGCCCTAGAACTAATCGCCCTTTATCCCTCTCGACTGCCTCTGGCATCTCTCTCCTTTTCCTAGCCATGCCGCCCCCTATTTATATGTATAGGTATGATTTAAATGCCTATTTTCTGATTAAGTTTCCTATTCTATATGGAATAGGAAAGTACACTTTCTACCTGTTCCAATTAGACTTCTAAGATTTCTTATCTAATTGTACAAGGAAACTTTGATTCTTTCCTAGTCCCTTTAGGAGAAGAACCGATGCACCCTTACGTTCCCCAATACAATCCTAAACAAAATAGGACACTAAATTTGACGAGCCAAAATCCTAACAATCTCAGGCCACACCTTTTCTACACTCTGTTAATTGGCTTCTCAGACCACACCTCTTTTGCACTTTGCCAAAAAATGATCAGGTAATCCTGTATGAAATCGCATACTTCTCTCTTTCCATGAAAGTTTTGTTCATCCCCTCAAGAACTCCGTCTTGTTGGAATTTTTTTTTTTACTGTGAAGTACCTTGTGATGCCTTCCTGCTTATAGTAATCGGCAAACTCCTTGCTTGTATGCTCACCTATGTTGTCAATTATGAGATACTGAGATACTTGATCTTTCTTCCAGTTTGATTCTCGATTTTTGTCTTTCATGCCTTGAACTTTGCAAAAACCTCGGATTTTTGCTTCATGAAATAAACCCAAACTTTCTAGAAAAACCATCCATGAAAGTAAGCAAATATTGGCTCTACCTTTGAATTTAGGTGGTGTAGGGCTTCAAACATTTGAGTGAATATGGTTGAGTTGCTCCTCACTTTGATTATTTGCACTGCTGCTTGCGAATGAGCCTTTGTTTGCCTTTCGAGAACGCAGAATTTACAAAAGTCTAGCTTGCGATGTGACATGCCTTCTAGCAAGACTTTTGTGCAATTCTTGCAACCCATTCTGACTTATGCGCCCTAGCCTGTATGTTAGAGTCCAAACTTGTCTTCTGTACTCTGCTTTGTGGAAACAACTGCTCCTCCAGCTATCATTGTCCCAATTAGATTGGACAACATTTTATAATGCTACCTTGTATTACCGCCAATGATCCAAATTGGGCTTGGGATGAGACAAGCTTCTCTATCAATTGGCAACTCTGAGCCATAATCTTTCTATTCAAATTAGAGTTATAAAATATGAATATTTAGTAGGAAGTCATCCATGCTGAGGTTAACAAAGAATTGGATTCCCTATGAATTTTAAAATTAATTAAAAGCCAAAACATCCTTTACTCACCTTGACTCTTCTTGCTTCATAACGGTACCCATAACCGGCCTTGTCTAAAGTACTCAAGGAAATCAATTTTTTTTTTCTTTTCAGTCTAGTGATATATCTAACATTCCCCAAAGCCTGCACACCATCAACCATCCTGATTCTAACAGGCCGATTCCCTTTATAGGACATGGTGAATCGTTCCCATTAAAACTTCTCAGCTGCTGACCTCCTTGTAGGTATGAAGCCATTCTCTTACTGCACACAAATGGAATGTGCATCCAATATCCAAAATTCAACTTGTGAAAGCTTTGGAGCCTGATGTTACCGAAAGAAGCTCCCCATTTCTCACTTCCTCGGTAACTGTACTAGCTGAACTTGAACTTCTTTCCATCTTGATTTTCTTCTCTTTCCAAATTTTGCCGTTCTTTTTCCATTGATCGGCATAACCACATTTGTAGCAACCTTCCTTCTTTTCCTTTTTCTTCTTGGATTTTGACATACCCTTTTTGTTGCTTTCTCTTTCTTTGTCTTTTCCTGCCCTTTCTCCTTGACTTTGACATAAAGGCCTTGAGAGCTTTAAGTTATATCATCTAGTTTAGCATATGACTAAAGGGCTTGTCTTCAAGCTTCAAGGACTCCTTTCCAAATATTAGTGTTGTTCGAGAGTGCTTGAGAGACGAAGGTAGAGACCTCAACTGGATGATAGCCATATCGTCATCTTTGCAAGTTTCTTCAACCTTCTAAAGATTGGCTATGCAATTCTGGAACCTGCATAAGTCAATATCACCTCCTCCTTCCAATCAAAGCTTAAATAGCTCATCTTTGAGAAATAGTTTGTTGGACATGGTTTTGCCCATATAAACGTTCTCCAACTAGTCCCATGCTTCCCTAATAATCATCTTTTCTGTGATCTGGGACCTGACTGATCTCGTGCGATGGATCTTAATGGAGCTCTTGCCTTCTTACGAATCTTGGTCTATGCCTGTGTTGTGATGGTCGTTGGCCTCTCACCAATGAATGCATCATCCAATTCCTACTATATCAATACATTCTTTATCGTCTTTTGCCAGTCCGTGAAGTCATCCTTGCCATCAAAAGGTTTTAGTGCAGGCCTTAGGTTCGTGGTCGCCTTGCCTTTTGACATCACACAACACCTTGAACCAATCTCTCGACACCAATTGGTATAATTGTGAGACTGTGACTCACTTTGGATATTTTTTTTATTGATGTACCTGGCAATAGATTAAACTTAGCAAATTAGAGAATAACTAGAAACGCAAGATTTATACTGATTTAGCAAAAGTTTTGCCTAGGTCAGAGTTACAGTACTTTTGCAAAACCCTAGAATTAATCACCCTTTATCTCCCTCTGCTATCTCTGGCTTTTCTCTCTTTTTCCTAGCCTCACCACACCCTATTTTGGTTTACATGCCTATTTTCTGATTAAGTTTCCTATTCTATATGGAATAGGAAAGTACGCTTTCCTTCTAAAATTCCTAATCTAATTGTACAAGGAAACTTTGATTCTTTCCTAAACAACAATATTCTCCACTGTTTGTAGAGCTATAATTGATATTTCCTCTGTTAAAAAAAAAATAGTTTTCATAATAACAGAAAATAAAAAATAGGGTGTTATCCGCACACTTATTTTTACTTCTCATACACCCCTGTCAATTTTTGGCCGTCATATCAAATGAATTAAAGAAGATCAATGACAAAAAATTAACAAGGAGGTGTAAAAGGTAAAAATGGGTATGTGAATAATCTTGAAAAATACATTATAAAATATAGTTGGAATTGTAAATAAAAAAATAAAATCGTGTATACCACCATTATAGTCGCCATTGCCATTACCTCCACCACAACATTCATCATCGTCTCACCATTATCACCATTATCTTTGGCACCACAACCTCCCATCACCATTGCTGCTACCACCATATCCTCCTCCACCATCACGCTCAACACCACCACCATCACCTCTCATAACCATTGCCATCATCATTATCATTACCCTCACCATGGTCACCACCACCCACCCCATTACCCTCACTACTACCACCACTGCAACCACCATTGCTACCAACACCACTCTCATCTCAACCACCATCTCTACAATCACAGCCACCATTACAACCAAACATGAATGTGTGTGTCGGTGTTTTAAAAAACTCGCCTCGGGGCGCGCCTAGGCGGCCTTGAAGGTTGGGCGGCCGAATTTTCGCCTCCGTTTTGTGGGGGTGGGTGTAGGGCGGCGTCGGGTCATGCCTAGGTGGCTGACTTGGGCGTTTTTTCCCTTCAAAATTCATGTCTGTTTCTAAAATGCAGGAGACTGTTCTAATTTAAACGAAGAAGAAAGAGAGAGTTTCTCTGTCCAAATGGCGAAGTCTAACTCCAACTCTAGCTCTTCCTTTATTTTCCTTTAAATTTCCTATAATAATTGCCCCACTAAGCCTTTATTTCCTTTTAAATTCTCTATAATTTCTCCACTCAGCCTTTATTTCATTTAAATTCCCTATAATTTCTCCACTCAGCCTTTATTTCATTTAAATTCCCTATAATTTCTCCACTCAACCTTTATTTCCTTTTGAATTTCCATATAATTGTGACATTCAACCTTTATTTTCCTTGAAATTCCCTATAATTGTGGTCACTCACCCTTATTTCTCTTAAAGTTCTATATAATTACTTACAATAAAATAAATAATTACAACATTTTAAGACTTTATGACATAGTTTCTAAGTACAACTAGACTTAGTAATGAAGAAGATGATATTATTTTTGACTTAGTTATAATTATATTTGTTTTACAAAGTATTATATGTATAAAATATAATTATATATGAAATATATATTAAAATTTTAGGTACCTTGAGGGTTTGCCTCACGCCTCACGCCTAGGCGAGGCTATCCATGGAACGCCTCGTCTACGCCTTCGCCTTTTAATACAATGGTGTGTGTGTGTGTGTATGTTTTTTGGTGACATTATAGATATTGGTACCATACCCATTTTCAATGTTTTCATTATCAGATTAAACTACTACACACATTTTCAAATCGTAAAAATGCAAAATTCTATTTGTTGTTTTCGTTTTACAAATAGTTCTTCAAAAGTCATTTTACAAAACGTTACCGGACGGGCCCTTATCTTTCAAAGTCCTATTGACTCTTGCCAAATACAACATATGCTTCAATTTTGTTGAATGCATTGACTTTTTCCGGCTAATGTATGTCTAATCGTAGAAAGTCTTTTGTTCTTTAAAGTACTATATTGTTTCAGGAAGCGGCATGAAATTATACTAGTTGTATTCTTAGACGTCCGTTTTTGCTTCTCTTGAAATAACCATTAAAATATACGGTAAATAAAACATATTGCCAGATATTGCTGGCTCCAGTTTTATACGTTATTTATTTACTTTTGTTGTATTATGAAATAGCCAATTAGCCATTAAGATTGAGTTGAAAATGCTCAAACAGCTATCATACGTTTTCCTTCTCTTTATAAAACCAATGGTCTGACAAGATTTGGTGATTCATAATTTTATTTGAAGACCCAGATTTTTATTTGAACATGTTTCTTACCCTTTCCTCGCAAGCTATGTTACGTAGGCCTTAGTTGCTGATGTATCTAATCTCACGAATAATTATTTGTCCCTGTTTTCCAAAAGAATCTCAATGTGGCATGATTATGTGATCTTCCCTGTTGAAAAGGAAACCTCTCATCTTTTAGAATTCCAATATGGGATATGCATCGCAGTCCATAGATCTCTTGGAACTTTATTCATTTCTGTTGTTTGTGTATTTGGTGCATCAATCTGTGAACTTGGAAACAAGGGATCTGGTTATGGTAATCTTAATTAGAATTATGTTGTTTAACAAATACCATAGAGTGGCATGGGACTCAAAGCTAAGCATGCATAGTCTACTAGTGCTAACTTGATACAAGATTTACTGTTTAATAGTCCCGGAGCCTTATTATTTGTGGATTGCTCTGAATTGCACTTGTATCTGATAAATGAAACATTGTATTCACATGTTTTATGTTTGTTTCAACCAAAGTTGGTCCAAGATCTACATTTGATCATAAGATTCATAACCAGCATTAAAGAGTTTTACCTTGATTCGACCATGCATGTTTTTTTTTTTTCCCGCTGATAACATAAATTTTGAATTTATTTTATTATAGTGTCCTAGAGGTGGATTTATTATTATATCAGAGAATTCTGCGTATTGTCATACTTACATGTAATGGTTGTTTCATTGAATTTATATATGGTTTACCATAAACAAAACTATCAATGGCTTGATTTCGCTTACTGTGCTTAACTAGCTATTACTTCCATGGTGAACATTGTATTGCAGTCAGGACGTCAAATCATTGCAGATGCTGTCAGTGAAATATCAAACTGCATGAACATGAAGGTAAACACCTCATACACCATTTTGTGAAATGCAATACTTCAGTGGACCAAACCTGAACGCAGTAAGTTGAAAAGTTTTGCTTCTTTCTCTTTATATTTTCATCTTTTGTCAAAGCAAGTGCTTTTGTTCACATGTTTTGTTGTACAAAAATTGGCGACATGCATATAAACATTGCAATATGTTTCAGAGCATGTTTGTTCCACAGCTGCATAGAGACTTAAGAGATTTCTAAACGCTGCGGTGCACGTGAAGTGCAAGTCAATTATTCTTTATTATATATGAATCTCATCTTTACATATGTAGGTGGTTTCTTTGATTGTCACACACATCAAAACATTGTTTTCAAATAAAGGTCCTTTTGCTGATTGTTTTGCAGCTCTTTTACCACATTGTGATAGAACATAAATTTTATCCAACAGCCTTGTTCTTGAGAAATCAAGTAACATCATCCTAGTCTGATGCATCTTCTTTGCTAGCGTAGTTGTAGTCTGCCGTAGTCGTCACGGAAATAGTTTGATCAAAAAATGAAAACTTATAAGTGATTATCATAATAGACACTATAGTTTTAGGAAGGAGGTATACCCCAGATCTGTAGCCCTTGCTGCTGGCTCGTAGTTTTGCTGCTGTGGCTGGCTAAGCTGGAGACGGACAGGTCCATGTGAGTCCTCTTCGATACCTTGACCATTTGTCAGAATGAGACTTTGGTTGGCTTCATTTACATCCATTGTTCCATAAACCTGGGATGTGAAACTTTTCTGTTGAGGCGTTGTGAAAAATGTTGCAATTTGTTGTAGGTTGGATTGTAGATTTTATTACTCTTTCGTGGATAGTTAAAGTTTATTACGCTATCAAAACCAGTACCTTCTTAGATAACTCCACATTTTCTTCACGAAGTAGGTTTACCTTCTTAAACAGATGGACATTTTCTTGGTGAATGACGTTCCCCTGCATAGACGTTAAATTAGCTACTTGAGTAATAAAGAGGAAAAGGCTGAAAAGTGGTACCAAAGTTTTGCAAGGTTTTAACCTTTCGGTTTAGTTCTTCTATTTCATCCATTAAAAGTTGGTCCTACAAAAGTAAAAATTGTGATTTAGCC
Source organism: Pyrus communis (assembly GCF_041283825.1). Lineage (NCBI taxonomy): Eukaryota > Viridiplantae > Streptophyta > Magnoliopsida > Rosales > Rosaceae > Pyrus > Pyrus communis. The sequence goes on from NC_142572.1 coordinate 3,157,290, forward strand.
CCCTATGGGAAACATTATGTAAATAGATGATTTTCAGAAATTGAGCGACTGTTCGTACCTTTTTCATTCGGACAGCCTGAAGACTTGTTTCCAATTGGTTCTCCAGATTGTGTAAATCTTTCACACTCAGACCAGAAAGCTCTTCTCCCATCATTTGCCTGTAGTCATTGAGAGAGAAGCATTGTTTAGGCCCTAAAATGGACTTTGGGCATCTTAAACCCAGTAGTGAGGCGGATTTATGAGATGCATAGCAATTCTGTTTGATGCCAAACATCTTTATCCTAGATTATGTCTTCATTTTCAACTGTACCTAATCCCATTATTTAAGCACTGTATTGTCCTCTACCTGTGTTGTCCTCTATCTTGTACGAGTATAAACAATGTCACTCCTTAGGGAAAATTCAATAACTTGTTATGAAGAGTTGTCACGCCCTCATTGTATAACATCTGGTATAACATCATGGAACATGCCAATCGGTTCAATGCAGTGCATTCACCGATAAGAAAAGACTTCACTAGAGTGCTTTATTAAGTTGGAATTAGCATTATGAACATTTTTAGGATCTTTTAATTTATTTTTGACATTATATATAAAGCTAAAAATTGTATATGCAATATCTCTGGCTTTATGCGTGAAATGATTTTGTATTTCAAGGAAAGCACTTGGTTGTGATACAATTGGAATAGCAGAAATATATGTCATACAAAAATAATTTGGGTAGGCAAAAATTTATTTCGCCTACAGTTCTCAATTTAGCATAATCAAGCATGCAGCATAAGATGTCCTTCAATAATCAAAATAAGCACTGATAGTTATTATAAATTTTTGTTTGTAATCTTGTTATTTTCTTTTATCATTCTGCACCCTATATAAACAACTAGACATAGTTTTAAAAAGTAGCTTCCATAGTTGTTTGTTTTAGCTAGCAATCAACTTGTTCACCCATTGCTGTTTAATGTTTTAATTTAATTAGCATGAGAAGTGTGCATATCATAGTACACCATGTGAACAGTTCCTGTAAAATTTTTTATTAACCACTGCAGGAAAGGTTGAGAGCTAGATCCAAACCTTTACAAAAACCATTAGAAATTAAGAACTTGACCAAGAATTTTCTCCTTTACAAGTCTTGTCATATATTCTATATCTATAACGACATAAGATCATTCTTTTTCTCTTTGAGCTCGTTCACTAGTCCCTTAAGTAACAAAATAGCTTCTATAATTGTTTGTTCTACAAATCGTTCTACAAATCATATGCAGGGCCGGGCCTGAGGGTGTCCAAGCAGTGCCACTGCACAGGCCCTGGTCTTGGAGGGCCCATGATTTTATTTTTCTCATATACTTGTAGAATATATATCATAGCTTGCAGTAGAATAACAAATTATGGACAAAGCACCAGGGTTTAGAGATTTTTCTTGTTTTCCTGTAGGGAGTAGGTTCATGCCCTCACCCTAGCACTTTTACTTTCTGCATGTTTTCTTAAATAAGACTTAAATAGCAAAAGAATCCAAAACTACAATTCAAACCTAAGATCACTTAGGCAAGAGTACAAACCCTAGCTGCTGTTTATTCTTTGGTGTTTGTAAGAAATGAAGACTTTGTTTAAAATAAAGTCAGTAAGGCACCGTTACAGTCTTATTAAGAAAATCAGGCTGTACTCATATTGTCGAAGAATTTGAAACCTTCAGTAGGGCTTCCATTGAGTTCAGTTTGTTTCTCATACATTCATGTTCTTCATTACCAATTTGACCCAGCTACCCTGAGTCTCTGTTTGGTGTAGCTCTTCAGACCACTAAACCACACTTATGCACCATAGAAGTGCATTATCTGCTAATATGTTTTTCTTCTCTTGAATTTTAGTTGAAATTGAAAAGAGTTTCTGGTGAAGCTAAAGTTCGAGCTTCTCCCAGAAGATGCAAAACAAAGAAATCTTTATGTAGGAAAATTTTGCCTTATGATTTTGATTAAAGTGCACTCAGGCTCTTTGAATTATTCAAACAGCAAGTAATTTCCTGGTATAGCACCTTCCGAAGCCTCTCTGAACATTAATGTCTTAATTTTATACATGCAATTGGTGATAGACGTAGTAAGATAGTTCACCTTTATGAATGGATAATGCTACTATGCACTTTAAACCTCAAAATGGACATTTGTAAATTTTCGTGTTTCCTGTACACACAAAGTTGGAGTGCACTAGTGCCAATTGTGCTGCCTTTACAAGTATTGAATTCTCTTTTTATACAACTTTAGTAAAATGTATTTTTTTGGTGAAAATGGTCTGTAGACACTTGCGTGTTAACTTCTTGTGTGTAAGGGGCAAGGCCTTGTAGTCTAGTCTAAATGACACGAAATACCCCAATTGTATTGTGAAATTTTAACTTTTTATTTCTCATCGTCTTTTGCTAATGATAGTGTTTCTTGGTTATGATATGCAACAAAGTATTCATGATAGAAAAGGAAAATCATTATACCTATGGTTTTCTTGCAAGTTTTGAAGTTGTTGCCTCAACATTGCTGCTTCCCTTTGCCATAACTAGGAAGTAAAAAAGTACCATCTTTAGACATAACTATAGAATGAACAAATTTAAAGTAGAAAATGGAAATTTCAATACAATTAAAGCACTATACGTGAGAGCAATACTCTCATTTGTATAACATTTAAACGTGCAAGGAAAAGTATGAGCTTATATTAACCTATGATAATCGCCTTACTCACAACATCTTTTGAATGCAACAAATAGCTAAAGCTACTTAAAATGTAACTCCTATTTGGACCTTATATTGTGCAGTTAGGTGCAGTAACCATTTCAGATTTGCACTATCATTTTTCTTGTACGAGACTATTGGATGGATAATTGTGTCCATCCATTGACTTATAACATTTTTCTTTTATTTTCTGAGTCAGTTTTATCTTCTTTTTCCCCCCTTCTCTTTTCACTCTTTGCATGATATAGAGATAAAGACCCATTGTAATGTTTACACGTATTAAGTGGCACCGGACAATGATATTGAGAAATGAAGGCATGTGGACTTTCACACCTTAAATATTTTTTCCCTTGGGTGTTGGAGTAATATTTATGAGGTTTTAGGTATTTAGTGGGTATGCTTTGAGATGGGTGGGTTAGTGGCAATGTTTTAAAAGACGTGCCCCGAGGCGCGCCTAGACGGCTTTGGAGGCGGGGCGGGAGTGATAACGCCTCTGCCCAGTGGGAGTGGGCGAAAACTCACCGAGGCGAGACTAGGCTGCTAAGGCGCGCCTAAAGGCGGTTGGCGGGCGTTCCTAGATCCATCCGCGACCCAAAATCGAAGTCAACTGCTCTGTTTTCAAGCTCTGCCATCTGGGTTTAGGGTTGCAGGCTGTGCGGCGTCTTAATGAGGAAGACGACCGCGAAGAAGAAGAGGGATTTTTTGTTTTTTCTTTTAAGACTTGGTCCAAAACGACGTCGTTTTGGCCAAGTCTTTAATTTTTTTTAAATGACTTGGCCCAAAACGACGTAGTTTTGGCCAAGTCTGTTTTTCTTTTATTTTTAAAGCCCCAAGAGTCTCTGTTTCCTCTGTTTTTCTCACCTGTTTCCTCTGTTTTTTTCAGCAATCCTCTATTATTTAAGGTCCCGTAAGGCTTCGCCTCACGCCTTACGCCTCACGCCTAGGCTGGGCTATCCCTCGGACGCCTCGCCCACGCCTCACGCTTTTAATACAGTGGTTAGTGGAGAGACGAGAGAGACGAGAGAGCCAAGGTGCTGCATTTGGTAAGGGTCTTCCTCTGAAGGTAAGGCTGTGGTTTCTTTAGGGTTGCAAAAATGACCAAAAAGTTGAAGAAATACTTTGTGGTAATGTTTGGTAGAAGGGAAGAATAAACTGTAGTATAGGTTTGAACCAAAGTCGGTAATTCCTTTCACATAAAATTAGTTTGAGCAGACCTCCAGAGTTCTAGCATATACTGATGGCCTTACTCTTTGTGGTGCCTATTCTAATACAAAACTAGGAGCCAATTTGGCAAGTTGGGAACATTAATGCAAAGGAGGAAACTTGGCCGATTCAGTAAAGGAGACAGTCTGACGAGCCAAATGCCAAGCTCAATGAATTGGTAGAAAGAAAAGATGAACTAAAATTTTGCAAAAGAGAGCTTGGTGATGGTTTTCCACCTAGGTAAAGGTTTCCATGGTGGATTGTTATGAATGTTTATGATGCGGACTTCCCTCAAGATTTAAGTGTACATCATGAAAGTAATGTTTTAAGAGTTGTACCGATTCGTAGATACAAGGCAGAGAGGCTATAGCCAAGACTTAAACTTGAGGTTGGAGTTCATATTGAAGACATTTTGAGGGGGTTTCATCTATAAAAATAAAAACATCTAACTTTTATCAAAGTTTTGCAGCGTTATTCAATATTCAGATTTGATGGTATGTACTGTATCAGCAAACCTTTTTTTACCGAGAAATGGACTATCTTTTTCTTCATTCAAGTTGTTTTGGGCTTATGGCACAATTTTTTACGAAAAAGGTTGAATTTCAATGTTCCATCATGTGTTGCATTGTTCATTGAGTTACAGTGTACTTTTAGATGAGAGAAAAAAGGCGTCTGATTTGTAGACTCTGACAAAGCTTATTTTGGTTATATGGATGGCTTATTTGTGGGTAGGTTGCATTGAAATTCATATGTGCTATGCATAGAAATGATTGGTTTGTTCTTGAACTGAGTTTTAATAACAACGTAGTTTTTATAATTAGTAGAATGGAAGTTTTTATTTCACGGATGTTTCTGTTGACAAGAACAATCCATGAATATGAGTTATTGATGGATTAGAATTTTGGCACGTGCATGCACATACAATGCCTTTGTATGGATGTCGAACTCGATTTCTAATCAAGGAAAAAAAGGGAGCTAGCATGACCTTAATGTTTTTTGCCTTAATTTATTTCATTGATTTCACTAACCCTATGTGCACTGATTTAAAGAGAAATTTTTGTAGGGAAGAAAAGTGGAACTGGAAAAATTCTCAGAGCGAGGTTATTACTGCCTCTGGGATGAGCCTTACCAATAATTGCATTTGGATTCTCATTCAGATCTCCATTCTTGAATTGAAACACCTCAAAGTAAGAAGAGATGCCCTGGAGATTGTGAACGGATTTCTTATTACTGAGCAACTTCACACATATGGGAGCAGACATATTTGGTGCTTTGTCATAGCAATAACCTCATGCCCCATTGTTACTGAACTTGAGAGGTTAGCTATTCAGTCTTTGCTCCTTGGTTCCAAGATTCTGTTTGGAATTAATGCCTGAGCTTCCACCAAATCGCAACTTTGTTGCTATGATCTGTCAAGAAGAACGAACTGTCTATGATCTGTCAAGAAGAACGAACTATCTTTTAATGGAATTATTTCAAAAGCTGTGTAGCTGTTGGAACTCTGTCCTTATGATGCATTACTTGGTTTCTTGACTGCCCATTTTCCTCTGCAATTGCAAATGAAGAGCATCACGGCTTTGGCTGATGAAACAACATTGAATTCTGAATTGATTTTGGCATTCTGTTTCATTCATAGTCTTCCTGCCACCTCAAATATTTCTTTGAAAAGAGCGAAGAAAAACATTCCTGTTCTTGATTGATCTCTATATATAGACGAAGACCCATGTCATTGGAGTTCTTCAAATCCATGATTTTGACTTATGGGCTCACGAAACAGACATGCGCGTTGAATTGGCAACTAGTTATGCAAGGAAGTCCTCTGTTATCACAGTTGTCCTTCTGTGACCAACCCTTAATCACGACTTCTTATGCAAATGAAGAAGGTGAAATTGGATCAACAATTTGGAAGGAGTAAGTAGCTTGAGGCTGTATGCTCCCTGTATGTTATTTCTTGTGATAGCAAAGAAGTAGAATCTGGGTATTTGTTTCAAAGGATCCAGAAACAGTGTTTATACTCATCTGGCTCCCAATCAATTTACATTTCCGTTTTCTCATCTTTTTTACCATGTTATTAATCTAGTATTCAATGCATTGCAGCACTTTCATTGTGTTCGGGACTTCTGATTGGAAATTTACTTCTGGGAGATTGACTTTTGGATGATATGCTGTTATATATCAAGGAATAATATGCAACGAAGCCTTCTGTAGTGTCCTAACAAATAAAAGGAATGGTGTTACCAATACTTTAACTACTCGACTCTGGACATCTTGGTAGGCTTCAGTTTCCTCGGATGGTAAGGATTGGTCCTCTCATGCTATCTATTCTGATTGGAAAGCTTCTATAAATTAGTCGTTTCTCTTCTTTTGTTCTCATTGGTTTCTATTTTGTTGTTCTTTAGATCGGTGTAATTCAGCAAACACCTTGTCCCCTGTTTTGTAGTTTCTTTGTCTTTGCTGCGAAAATATTTGTTTTCCATAAAATAAAAATTAAGTATGCCAACCATATGTTTTTAGAGCGTTTATAATTTCTTAGGATGGGTGAGGGTGCAAATCTCTTTCAACCGCATATACAATTTATGAGCAGATGTTTGTATCCCTAGGTTGGAGAGCTGATCTGAAGATTTGACAAGAATTATGTTGATGGTGAAACTTACTAAATTGGTGCATTCAATGCCACCAATGGGATCACTTGAACCATTATATGAAGATTTTATTTTAGAGTATTTTTTCGAACTTCTATCTTCCAAACATACATCCACGAATTCAGGTTGTATATGGAGCTTAGTTGTATCGTTGTTTGCTTTCATTTGTGTTTTTTTCGATTGTAGAAAAGTCTATTATAAGTTACAGGTGTGAGTCATTTTTAAATGCGTTTTCCTGAAAAGCAGCTGTCAGTGAGCAACCATCATTGCCGGTAACCTTTGGCTGTCCTACAAATCATTGGGGTGGCTACTGTACTTAATTAAATTACTTAGCAATGACAATCTAATGCATTCTGCGTATGTTCTGTTATGATGAATCAAACAGCAGTCTTTAACTTTCTAGTTTCTCCTAACACCCTTTTCTTCGTAAAGATTTGAGATTTCTTACTGTATAGAGTTTAATTTCTTACTTTATTCGCACATATTTTTAAAATTTAGTCATTAGATTTATTATAAAAGATATGTGTGAGTACATACATATCTTGCTGTACGATTGGATGAATGAGCTGTTTGTTATTTCAGAGTCGTATGTTAAAAGAAACTCACATGTTAAATTTTTTTTAGGTATATTCTCAAGGAAAAGCTTGCAGGATAGGGAACTGAAGGATACCTTAATCTCAGAAGCTGGATTCCCAAATTGACGGTGCTCCTCTTTTGCTTTGTTGTATCGTTCAATTGCTGATTTCATGCTGGTAAGAAGATACATTTATATCAGATATACTCTTCGCTTTTTGTGAGCTTAGCACAAAAAGAATTTGGAATATGATTTCAAGAATCTGTATATGGACATGGAACGAAAGAAAATTGACATATCATGGTAACATTTTAGACTATAACTTTTTAATAGACTTCCATGCAAGCTTCTTTTTTCTTTTAAGCTGCTGTTACCGATAAAGATGTGGTTTTCAGATCTGCTACCAGACATTGTTGAAGCAGGGAACTAGAGATAAGTTTCTGTATCTTTTCCTAACTTGTTTTTCAGACCTCTAAACTCTAAATCTAGTTTATTCTATAGTTGGGACAGTTGACGACACAAGTCATTTCATGGCGACTGAAGCTGTAACACGAGAACTAGTTTTAGCAAATTTTAAACAACGCTTCATTCTCATTTCTTGTAAGCGTGCTGCTAGACTAGCACGTTACAGTCATTTGCATATCAAGAATTACTCGTACATGCAGACAAGATTAAATTGAACTGCATATTTTATAGATATACAAGAGCTTTCCTTAGTTTCTGAACTATGTTCTACAAGAGCTTATGGTTCGTCAATGTCAGTTAAGTTAATAATCTGCACTGGGAACAGGAATGTGTCCTCACTTTGTACTGTTGCGGTGCAAGGGTTGTTGCTTGTGAGAAGTACCTTCTGTAGGATTGAACAATATATCTACGGAATACTTCCGCTATTTATAAAATCCTAGGACCAGATTTAGTGGCAACTGGTAATTATTGTTTATACTAACACTGTTGTTGGAGTTCATATTCTGCAGTTTCTAGTTTGATTCCATGGGAGCTCATCGGTTTTCAACTACGTCGCTTTTCTATGTGCTGCAGTTTCTACAAAATGGTAGTCAAGTTTAAAACAGGTTAAAGTGTTTTGCTTCTAATGTGTCAACGACATGTAGTGTTCTTCCTGATAGTCATGTATTTTGGCATGAATTAACCTAATACATATCCTGTATTTTGGCATGAATTAACCAATACATATGTAACATGTTGCTAGTGGCAGTCGTCCATGTGAACACACACATAAACACACATATACCAACAGACAAGAAGCTTCAGTTTTAATGTTATTTTGGAGAATTGTTCATGCTAGGGATCAACCAAATAAAAAAATTAAAGCCATTTGACTGCAACGTGCGTTCTTTCTTTTCTTTAACTGAACAATTGTGCATCTAATAGTCTGATGGATGAGTAGATTATAGAGAGCTTGATCCTGACCAGGCTACATGATGAGTTCCAGATTTTAGGCCACATTGTGATCCATATAGACAATAAAGATGCATCGATTACGTGAATTACGAATTCAGTGGAGAGTTTAGAACACACCAAGGCTAAGAAGATTTTAAGGACAAACAAAACCAAACGGAAAACAAAAAAAATACTGTACTAACATTTTGGATATAAGGCTTCGTTTGGCTTAGAGGATTGGATTGGGATGGTAAACTCACCGAACTCAACGTATATTGAAGTGAAAAATTAACAAATTGTGTTCGACGTGAAGATAAAAGATATGTTATGCATTAAGTGAACTTATCCATTCGCATACCCTTCAAAATGGCAGGATTAGAATAGACAAACCTAGATGGCCTCATTTCCTGTGCCGTATTCACTCTCTTCCTTTTCATTCATTGATCTAAGCCGACTCTTGCTTGAAAGGACAGTTTAATTAAGATTAATAAGGTGTTCTATGAGTCCTCAGACCCCTGCTGACTAAATTCTTGTCTCCTACACAGGCGAGCTTTGTGTTTGGCTGCTATATCGCTGATAATATAATTGTGGCTCAAGAGATTCTAAAATAATGTAGGGTTTCTAAAGCTTTACTTTCAGAATCTTTAGGATTAAAAAAAGGCTTCAAGCTTAAGTGCAAGTGGAGTAAACTTGTTCGTTCCACATGTCCAATCCTCGTCTAGTTCTTTAATAAATCGGTCACATTTACCTTAAATATACCGTGAAGATTTATAAATTAATCTTAAAGACCAAATGAGGCTTAGTTTATTATTTCTTGTCAAAGCACTAAAAGTACTCTTATGTCACAATTTGGTGGTAACTTGTCACATCGCTCAAGATTTATTCAAAGTATTCCTTGTCAAAGCACCCAATGTACACCATGACACAATTTATTACTCCTTGTCAAAGCACTCAAAGTACTCTCAAAGCACAATTTGTTAACTCTCCCTGTGTAAGTTTATCTTACGTTGTAGATCCCAAACCCGGATAAAGAGGAGGGGGGAAGGTGTCAGGTAGTAAACAGTCAACATACTATTTTCACCTATCATCCCTATGATAATAAATCATAAACAAAATTTCGTTAAAGCTAGCTCATCATCGGGAAGTGACGCAGTTGTGGCCTAGGCACATTGATAAGTGAGCAAGGGTTGTATCTTCGTCGCTAGTTGGATGCAATGTTAAACGAGCAAGGGTGCGGTAAAAACTTCTTTTTGAATGATTCTACTCAAAGTTGTTTGGAAGTATCCGTTTACAGCAACTTTACTAGGGACACGTAGAAGAAGAATTTTGACCTTACTGCACAAGTGATGTCAAAGAAGGTATGACATGAAGGTAGGGTTCAAGAGAGTATACTGTGTTTAGGAATGTAGAATAGTGCAAGTTATATCGAGTAAAATGATAAGTATTATGTGCCTCCAAGGAACTAAGCGGGTTGGTCTTAAGGAGGATTGAAAACTCAGGTTTTAAGCTTTGGTATTCGAGCACAAATAAATTGAGAAACTGTGTTGGCATCATCATGGATAATACTTTGACAAAAGATGTTGTAGATGTCAAGAAGGTTGATGATAGAATTATAGCAATAAAGTTTGTGATAGTACAAACTCACCATTGTGATTAGTGCGTATGCACCTCAAGTACGGTTAGATAGGAATCTGAAGGAGAAATTTTGGGAAAATCTTGGAGAATTGGTTCAAGGAGTATCTCAGATGAAGAAGTTACTCATAGGAGGAGATTTAAATGGACATATGGGCAAGGACACAGGCAACCATAGAGGTTTGCATGGTGGCCATGGTTGTAGGAAGAGAAACGAGGAGGATGAAACCATTTTCGATTTTGCAATGGCATACGATCTCTTTATAGCCAATATCTTCTTTAAGAAGTGAGAAGCATGTGATCAGCTAGAAATGTGGGTCAGAAAAAACACAAATAAATTTATTTTTAATGAGAAAGAGGGATTGTATAACTTGTAAGGATTGCAAAGTTATATAGGGAGAAAGCCTGACTAACCAACATCACATATTGGTGATGGATGTACGTATCAAAAGAGATAAAAGAAAGAACAAGACCTTGAAGTGTCAAAGAACTGGATGAGGGAATCTAAAGGGGGAAAAACAAGTCACTTTCAAAGAGAAAATACTCGCCCAATATGTGTGTGATACAGAGGGGAATGCTAGCCAAATGTGGGATTCCATGGCTAGGTATATCAGAAAAGTTGCATAAGAGGTATTAAGAGAGTCAAAAGGGTTTTGCTCCACATTAAAAGAAATCTTGATGGAGGAAGAAGAAGGTACATGAAAAGGTAAGGGCTAAGAAGGAATGTTGTAAAACTTTATACAAGAATAAAACAGATGAAAATGTGAGGTATAAAATAGCGAAAAATGAGGCAAAGAAAGTCGTGAGAGAAGCGAAGCTGGTGGCTTTAGATGATATGTATAAGGGATTAGATACCAAAAAATGCGAGTTGGACATCTATAAACTAGCTAGAGCAAGGGAAAGGAACACAAGAGACTTAAACTGAGTAAGGTGCATCAAGAATGAGAATGGAAATGTTTTAGCTGTGGAGAACGCAGTTAAAAACAAATAAAGAGCTTATTTTCATAATCTTTTCAATGCAATGAGTACTTCTTGGGTGAGTTGAGTATCTTGGAAGAGTGTAGAAAGAGGAAGTGGCTGTAGCTTTAAGAAAGAAGCAGCATATAAATGTAGTGGGTCCCAATGGTATATCGATTGAAGTGTGAAAGGTCTCAAGAGAGACAGGTATAGCATGACTCACAAACTTTTTTAATAAGATTTTGAAAAGGAAAAATGTCATATAAGTGGCAAAAAGCACTTTGTTGCCTATTTACAAGATAAGGGCGATATATAAAATTACACGTACTATAAAGATATTAAGTTGATGAGTCATACAATGAAGCTTTGGGAGAGAGTGACTATAAACTGAGGCAAGACACATGAGTCCCAAACATGAGTCCCAAACAATCAATTCAGATTCATGCCGGGGCGCTCGACTATAGAGGCAATCTATCTTTGATGGAGATCAATGGAACGATATAGAGATATGAAAAAGGATTTGGTCTTTATAGATTTGAAAAAAGTCGTATGATAAGGTCCCAAGAGAAATTCTTTGGAGGATTCTAGAGAAGAAAGGGGTACGAATAGCATATATCCAAGCAATAAATGATATTATGATGGAGTAAGGACTGCAATAAGAAATTATGAAGGACAAAATGAAAATTTTCCCATAATCATAAGGTTACACCACAGTTCAGCTTTAAGTCCTTACCATTTTGCATTGGTAATGGATGAGTTAACTGGACATATTCAATATGATATCCCTTGGTGTATGCTTTTCACATATGATATAGTGTTGATAGATGAAACGTGGGGATAGGGAGAGAGGGATGGGGAGTACATGCGAAGCTTAACCTTTGGTGGGAAATGTTGGAATTTAGAGATATTCGCCTGAGCATGTCAAAAACAGAGTATATGGAGTGAAGTTAAGTGAGAATAGAGATCCAAATAAGATATAGTAGAGATTGGAGATCAGGAAGTACCAAGGAGTGAACGTTTTCATTATCTTTGATCTATTATGCAAAAGAACAGAGAACTGGATGATGATCTCAACCATAGAATATTGGATGTATGCAGTGGAAGAGGATATCAGATATGTTGTGCGACCGTCGTATGTCAAGCTCAAGGAAAATTTTATAGGATGACAATAAGGCGAACAATGCTTTCTGGTATGGAATGTTGGGCGGTCAAGCATCAACACGTGCAAAAAATGAGTGTAGCGGAGATGAGAATGCATTGTTGGATGTGTGGGCACACAAGAAATGATAGGATTTAGAACAAGGATATCCGAGGTAAAGTAGGGGTAGTCGTAATTGAAGATAATATGAAAGAAAATTAGTTAAGGTGGTTTGGACATGTGAAAGGAAAACCTACAGATACTCCAATTAGAAAATGTAATTATGAGATTGAGGCTTAGGGCAAAAAGGGGTAGAGGAAGACCTAAGAAGACTTGTGAAAAGACATTAAGAAAAGGCATGAAATACTAGGAGCTAATGAAAGACTTGGTGCAAAACTGAGCGTAGTGGCGCTCTAGGATTATATAGCGAATCCACTGAGAGAGATAAAGTTTTGTTGTTGTCCAAGCATTCAAACAAAAATGCATACACCTATAATGGATCCTTCCCACTAATGTAGATGCGCAATACATATGGATCGAAGTAATGTGATAAGAGCATCTCCAATAGGCTCCTTAAATGAGCTCCTAACTAGAATTTAAGAAGGATTTTTAAAAATCAATTCCAATCATGCTCCACATCACCTTCTAAGATAGAAATTCAGTCTACAATTTTTGTCTTAAAATATGTATGAACTGAATCGAACGAGAGGAGTTTTATAGTCTTTATTTTGTACACGTAGTTGGTTCTAACTGGAGGTTGAATACACTTATCGTTTCGAGAACCCAAAGAAATCAAAATCCTCATCCTCATTCTATTAGAAAACTATCAATCACCATTTTCTCTTTTCGTCTTTTCTCTCCTCTCCTCTTTTCTCTTTCTTATCACTCCTCAACCTCATCTCTTGTTGCACTCTTCTTATCCTCATCTTTCTTCTCATATGTCTTTCTTTATCTTCCCTTAATGCCATTGTTTGACGCTCAATTCAGTGCAGCCTCATTGTCACACCCTTGGTGAAGCCTTTCTGCATATCAACGTCCTTCACGAAGCCTCGCTACCTTAATCTCGACAAAACCTCATTGCTTCAGGCCACTTAAGGTCTGAGTCAAATATGCTAATATCGAAGATATGTGGTATGTTTGGATCCTGGCGACCGCCTGTATGTATGCAGTTTCGTAATGGCTGAGCCATGAAGAGACCAGAATGGGCCGAGCCTACCTTAACATTTTTTCACATAAAAAATGGAGTTATTCGTCTAATTTCCAAAGATTTTCAGGGTATTAGAGCCCCAATCACAATTTTTTCCTTATTCCTTCATTGGGTTTGACTTAAGGCCAGTGGTTCTTATGCAGTTAACCATCATCACTATGAGTTTTGAAGGACTCAGGTGATAAAAAAAGGGAGAGAGAGAAAGTTGGCAAGAGGCTGGTATTTTTTAAAATTTTTAAATTTTATTCCTTGAAGTCTTTTAATACTATTATTTTTGTTTTTTGGTTTTTATTTCTATTCTCACCCCCTTCCCTTCATTCTTTTGCTTAAAGGGACTTTTAATCTGAGTCTGGGCATGGGGGTTGAGTTGAGGAAGAGGATGACAAGAATAACATCATACCAAACCCAAATGATGGTGGTTAGTAGTTAGGACACGACATATCCTTATTTTTCTTAGATCAAAAAAACGTTTTAGGGAGACTTTTGGCTCCTCTGAGTCATAATTCTAGCTCCACAACCTAAAGTTTTGCTACCTCTCATCTTCCAAACTTGATGGGTTGACCAACTAAATTGACTTTGGAATAGTGTGATTTGGTTTAGTTGTTGCCACCATTTTAAGTGAAAACTAAACCAGATTGAACCAGACTGAACTATTAGGGTTACTATGGTCGACTAGCGGTTTAGGTGTGGAACCAAGCTCAAATAATGGCCTCACTTACATTTGATGACATGTTTACTTACCATGAATAAGTTTGAATCATTCCGATTTTGTTGAAACATGAGTGTTCAAATCATTCTAATTTTTAACTTCGCTTGTGTTTACTAACGTATATGGAATGTGAATAAAGGGTGGGTTTCACTTTAATATATGTAATTTTAGTACCTCAAAATCAGGAAATCATATCAAATATTGATCCCATACATATTTGGCTTTTAAACCAAAATGTTCTCTAATATTGGTACAACTTCTCACTTTGGTACTTAACAATGAAAATCAATATAAGTGATCCCTAAGTTTATTCAGCATAAATCATTTTGGTATTTTTGTAATTTGTCAATATCCTCGTTAAAGTGTCACGTGAACAACCATGTGACCGCATTTTAAAGGGTATTTTTGTCAAACCAACCCCTTCACTTAATGGGATATTGACAGATTTTTTACGAAATAACTAAAACAATTTATTGTGGACAAACTCAGTGGTCACTTATAACGATTTTCATTGTCAAGGATTAAAATAAAAAGTTATGCAAATCTTAATAACCATTTTGGCTAAAAAATCTTCATATTTCTTTCTCTTACCGGATTCATAACTTCATTAAAGTAAGCAAAGATGCGATGAGTAGAAAACATGCCATGAGTTTGTTATTATCAGAAATTTGTTTCACTCAAGGTACTCCTACGGATATATACGGATCAAATATGTCGAGAACTCTACATATTTTCATAAATAATGTACTTCTCGAGCGTTTTGTCCAAACTTCGTCATGATTTGTAGGTCTCTGTTTTCCCTTCACTCCCTAGGAAATTCTAACCCAAAATCCAAGAACACATTATGTCATGGTGTTGTATGAATAATAACAGAAGATAATGTGCATGACTTTGATGATCTTCTTTAGATTCTTTGTCACCTCATTTCATAAACAACATATACATGCAATAGTGCCGGAGCCCGTATGGGGTACTTAGTTGTCCTTGACCTCGAAAACTTCAAAAACCCATGTATATTTATTTGTGTATTGTATTTGACTCCTATAAACAGCTAAGGCATATTAAATTACAACATTCTTCTCCTACTTCTCTATTTTCTTCTATCATATTTGTCTTCCTTTTCTCTCTTATTGTGTGCGACTATATTGTGAGTACCATGTGCTTAATGAAATACCTTAGTTGACAAGTCTTGACAGTCTTCAACGTTACTCCACAATATCCTGCATCCACCCTCGACAAGCCTCTACGAATAATAGTAGTTGTCGACTTATGTTGGTATAAGCTTTTGGCATACATTGGCAAGAATTGATAGGTGCCTACTAAGTGCTCGACAAAATGGTAACGAAGCATTTTTGTGGATATTATGACACCATTATCTGAAAATCCCGACTTCGCCATGTGCAATTGCATTAGCTTAAACTTATTTATGGATCTTAGCACTCAAGTATTTTGTCCCCGCTGGTTTGTAGGGTTCGAGGGTAAGAACGGCCTTTGCACTAGTACTTCATTAAAGACAATCTCATGAACCACAAATGACAAACTTCTATTTCCGCAGGGTCAATAGACTCAATCTAATAACACTTACCACTGAACTAGCTCTTTATCTTAACAGTATATATACTTCTCCTTGAAATATTGAAAGAGATTTTAAGCTCTCATCCTCCCCTTCCCCGATGATACGTATAAGTGATAAAACATAAAAAGTCCTACCAAGGGAAAAAGAAACAAGTGAAAGTGCGTCCGATTTAATCCGTCCAACCAATTGCATGCAGCACCATGCATAGCGTAATGGTGATATAACTGGAGAAACTAAAATTTTTGTGAAAAGGTCACTAGACTATTGCAAGTCGCGAGTCTGAAACAAAACAAGCATGGCAAATTACTCTACCAGAGTTAATCATGTCAATTCAATTTTAAAATAAGGATGAATTAGCCTCGATCGATTGGCTTAGTTCTCCTGGAGAATTCCTCCAGAAGAAAGGATTTGATATAAATTATTTGATATAAATTAAATATTAAACCACGTCAGATTCAATAATATCAATTTCTCATCCTACAAAAACATGAAATTGTTTGGTCATTCATAAAGAAATCGATGATTGTTTGATCATTTTAAAGAGAAACATTATGTATTATTGAAATATGAAGTAAACATACAAGGGAGGATCCTCTACCAATCCTATCACAAAATGACTCAAATTAATTATGAAATGTGTGTTGAAACAATAAAAGTATTAATTACCCCATATAATTTGAAATGGCATAAATAGTTAATTGGTGTTATTTTTAGGAAGAAAACAAAGTATATACATCATACCGTAACACACTTTTGCAAACCAGCAAATAATTGTTCAATCTATATTCTAGTGATAGATCATGCACTTTCATCTAAGCCTTTGGTCGTTTTAAACTTTCCAAAAAAAGGAGACCGGAGCTATTATCGTGTGGTTTTTTAAGTTTGTGATTAGAACTAATTTATCTTATTTTTATTTTTATTTTTTTTAAAGAACGTATTAGCTCACATTCATTCAAAAGAGAACATCTCTCTCTGATATAAGGTAGCTTCGCCCGTCGAACAGGGTGTAATCTTCGTTTGCTTTAAGACTAGGCGGTGTCTTGGATTAACTATGTACTCCCTTAGTTAGAACTCATATCTAATTTTTGTTAGTAAATGAGAAGAGATACAAAAGGAGGAAGTGATTATACGATATACGTTAATTCTTATGAGATCTTGTTGTATGGGTTTGAAATTTTATAAGGAATTTAAAATTAAAAAGACACTACTCAATTTACGAACAAGGAATTATTAGTTCTAATTATACTAATGTGTAGTCCTTGCATGTTATAATTTATGTGATTCCGAATCAAAATCTATCGGACATTTGCGAACAATGAAGCACCACAAGACATGCATGTTTTCAGGCTAATTTATCAACCATATTAACTTCAATTCCACATGGATCTCAAGCTACGAATAAATGCCATGTCATCAGATAAAATGAATAACAGATGCAATTAAGCTTAAATATTGTTAAACTAAAGTTGATAGAATTAGGAAGACCTGGTGCTTGCAAAATCATAGAGCTTGCCGGTGCTGGAGAAGATCATGACTCCGACCTCAGCATCGCACAAGATCGCCAGCTCCTTCGCCTTCTTCAACAGCCCGTTCCTCCGCTTTGAAAACGTCACTTGCCTGCTGGTCGAATTGTCGATCCTCCTTATCACAATCTTACCCCTTCCCATCGATCACCTAACAAATCTGGGTTAGTTAATTAATTCACTACTTCAAAATTAATCATCTGCCCCAATAAATTACATGTATATGCACGAAAGATTAATGAGAACAATTTATATTAGCTTAAAGTTATATGAGGAAGTTCATTCATTTTTCAATTAGTTCAAGATCGGACAGGTTTGAAATCAAAATGATGGATTTATGAAACGATATTGAAATAGAAGAAAGGAAGAAACTGAGGAATTAAAATTTAGGGAAAAAAGAAAGAAAATTAATGGAAATAAAAGAGAAAAAAAATGGACTTAAAACTTACTCGGTTCTCAAAGAAGCTATAGCTTTTAAGTAATGGAGACAAATCGAGGTTTCTCCCAAAATAGCTCTGGCTGTACTGATGATTAACATCAGCAGAAGGCTATATAAGGAAAGTGCGCCTGAGGACAACGAAACCACTATCTTTTCGGCTATAAAACCACTAGTGGTTTTCATGTTCTTGACACGTGGAGCAATCAGCTGCAAGGACACCTTAAAGCCACCCATCGTATAGATCTTTGACGCGTGTGTCTAGGAATACGCATACCCTTTTTTGGGAATTTTTTCTTTTTTTTTCAAAATACTCGGGAGACGTTGGACGAATAGAAAAATGCAGCAGACAAAGTTGCCCTAGCAGAGTTTTGGAATGGCCGTTGTGTCCCCTTTGGGAGTGCCCGCTAAACTTGCATGGGTGATGTCATGCATGTCAATGTCATATTCTGCAGGCTTTTCCAAACCTATGTAAATATGTTTTGGATAATGCTAGGAAAATTAAATTTATAAATAAAATTGTGTAAACTAAATGACATGTAAGTTAATGATTGAATTACTACTTAAAAGTTGATAAATGTGCTCATTCCTATTGATGACACCTCATTTAGTTTGCAAATTTTATCCACAAATTTAGTTTTCCTAGCATTACCCATACACTTTTATCAATTCTTAAGTGGCGGTTATCACCAACTGATTGATTATCGTTAAATAAGTTTGAGTTTTGAGATTTGTATAGTAATAAATTTGATCAAACTCATGACAAACTTCACCATCTCTCACTACGTTTGGATAAGAGAAATAAACTTGAAATTTGGACAAAAGTTGGAATTTATAAATTAACATTCACCAATTTCTTTATTTGAATTCATAAACATACAAATTTAAAATTTTCGCAAGAATTTTTAATTTGGGAATTTGGAACCATCCCTCTATCTTTCCCTTAGCTAGATATGAAAAGGACAACCTTGAATAGGAGTTTTCATGCTCACACCACCCAAAATTCACTACGGGTAGGGTGAGAATAAGAAGGGTGGATAACCCCTAAGATAAAGTAATCAACATCCACCTTTTTCTTAGCAGTGCCGGCCCTGGGAGTAGCCCAAGTAGGCGGGCGCCTAAGGCCCCCACTTTGGGGGGGGGGGGGCAATTTTTATTTTTATTTTTTATATATATAAAGAAGTGTTATTGACACTTTAAAAATCTCGCCCTACACTTTTTACAAGTATTTTTTTTTTCCAAATATAGAAAGTTTGGAATGTACTCCACTAGAATTTTGGAATACCAATAACAATTATATATATATATATATATATAATTTTGTAGTTTGAGTAAAATATCTCAATATGAAATTATAAAAAAAAATTTGGAACTTGCTGTGCAGCTTTTGGCCTCGAGAAGGGCCGGAAAGCCCAAAATATTTCTTAAGTATGTGTGTGTGTGTGTGTGTGTGTGTGTATATATATATATATATATATATATATATATATATGGTTTTTGTAGTAGTTAATTAATTTGAAGAAGTTAAAAGATGTAGACAATGATAGCTTGAAGAGTTTTTGTATCAATCTTGAAGGATTTCTGAAACATGGTGAGCATTCTGATATTGATAGAAATGACTTATTTATAGAGGTAATAATCTTGAGAGAAACTTTGTCGAAGGAAATAAATCGGGCAATGGAAGTGTTGAAATATATAAGACAAATGGATGGTTGTTTCCTGAATGCATGGGTTGCTTATCGTATTTTGTTAACCATACCAGTTACAGTTGCCTCTACTGAAAGAAGTTTCTCAAAATTAAAGTTGATCAAATCGTATCTTCGATCAACTATGTCACAAGAAAGATTAAATAGGTTAGCTATTTTGTCAATTGAAAAAGAATTGATTGAAAAGTTAGATTATGTAAACTTAATTAATACATTTGCGTCTAAAAACGCGAGACGTGTAATATTTAAGTAATATTTGCATATGTTTCTTCTTTGGATATGAATTCTAATGATTTTTGATGTAGAAATGAACTTTTTCATGTATTTAGCGAAACATTTTCTTATACATATAAATGTACGACGAGTCGGGTGTTAAAGAACTTTAGGACCCCCATTTGAAGGCTCGCCTTGGGCCCCCAATTTCTCAGGGCCTGCCTTGCTTCTGAGTGGGATAAAAGAGAAGTTTTCCATCAATCCATTGACATATTTAATTAGTACAAGGATTGCTCTCTTCCTTCGGGAACTTTCGAAGAAGCAAGAGGAGACCTCTCAAGAGAAGGAGTAGCCGCACTTTTCCTTCAACAAATAGAAGTGCATTTTCACCTCGCCAAATTCTAAGTTTAAATTACATGTAAATATGAGTAATTTTCAAATTTCTATGAGTGAGCATAAAAATAAAATGTATAAAAAAGAAACTCAACCATGAGTGTGGCCACCACCACCACATGTCACTACCACCTACCACCACCACCGCCATCACCATCACGGTTACCGCCACCACCAAATACCATTATGGTTGCCGCCATCACCCACCGCCGTCAGAACCCACCATCATTAATGTCATCACCATCACCAGATTCACCACTACTAGCACATTTTGTAACTATTATCTCTGATTTATATATTAATGATTGTATATGCACATTAAATTTTGTATTCAAATTCCATTGTTTTTTTAAGTTAACCAAACAAATTCTAGAAAATAAAATTCCGTCCTTTTTGCATTCCTTAGTAATCTTAAATTTCTCTCATCCAAAGACAATTTAAGGAGCAAGAATTCACTCCCAAATAAAATATAGGGTTGTTTTATTCACACCCTACATTTTATTGATTGCACCCACATACTTAATAAACCCCACATTTACTTTTGAAATTAAAATTTATCTTAATATACCCCCACATACTTTTTAGTACTACCCTCACACCCCATACTCTTTACATACACCCCACTCTCCAGTTAAACCCTACTTTAAATTTAAGGTTATGTCAATTAGGAATTTTGGGGTTTCTCCTGTAATATGTAGGTGTGTTCACTAATATGTGAAGTGGTAATAAAAAAGCCCTGGAGTATTATAATGTTTTTTTATACTTTCGCTGTCCGTGAACAGGAAATGAGGATTTGTATCATAAATATATATGCCTCTAAATTATGAGATATTTGGTTACATGGGAGCTTTCCATAAAGAGGTATAGTGGGTAAAGTGACGTCTAAACCATTTTGGCATTTTTAATAAATAAATTAACACAAGTGGTACTTTAGCACATAATAAATATTGGCATACTTTGCCTAATTGGGTCCAGAATAAAGTTAAAAAATAAGGCAAGTTTGCTAGAGTACAATGCTAATGTTGCGTAGGCAAATGCTTGATCTGTTACTCATCGTTAATATATACAATTATACAACCATGACTAACAATAGTTTAAGCATATACTAAATTATACTCACATTTATGTCGTGCTTCCACAATATTCTCAACCTCATTTCTTTTAATTTATATTAACAAATCGAAGAACGAGAAAACAATGAGAATTTTATTAGAAACTCTAATTCTTATATATTTCAATGACTAAAACAAACAATGTAAAAAAGAATTGACAGAAATAAAGAGGTGTATTTTAGAGACATAATTTTGAAACTACTTAGCAAAAGAATTACATCTTGCCAAAAACTTATTTCTTATATTTGATCATATATTTAATCATAAGAGGTGTATTTTAAAGACCTAATTTTGAAACAAGCATGAAATTAATAAACAAACATGAAAGTAATTTTTTCTTTCTTTTATAATGTAAGAAATATTCATTAATCAATTATAGAAAGGAGTATCGTTGGTACGAAATACAATTTCACGATTTCAAACACAACGTAAATCAATACAAAACATAACCACATATCACATCCAACCAATTGAAAAGATAATACTTGTGAGACAAAACCTTGCATTACTTCTTGATGAACTTGCAAAAGATGACCCTCCTTCGAACATGAAAGTAATCTTGAGTCTTAGTAAAAAATAGGAAATGAATCATAATCCTTCTCTCACTAAAAAACACTAACACGTAAAATACCAAAAATATTAAATGCAACATAAAAACAAACCAAATTTCTAACTCGATAACTTTCGAGCAACTAATATGTCTTTTAACTTCCGAAATTATTTTTAATTTGGTGGAACATATATAAATATATAGTTTACTGAGTAGTTAATTATATGTATAAGGGACTGTTGACACTATAAAAAGATCAGTATGTACTCGTCCATGTTTATTTTGCATTTGTAATTTTTTACAAAGGACTGCGAGATAACATGTTTTGAGTGCTAATAATAGTTGCATGTACATATTGATTTTTTATCATAAACGATCCTTGTTGTTTTCTTCCAAGTGTAAATATGTGGGTAGTATAATAATACAAGTAAGAGTGTCAAACCACAGGAATTGATGAGACCTTTACAAATCACTAGTTTTATGGTAATCCTAACTGACAATGAAAATAAAAAATTGAATTTGACTTTTGTGTTGTACATGAAAGTATCTTAAAAATGCAAGGAGAATGTAACGGTGAATGATATACTGATTTAGAGGAAATGGGGATGGACGAGGGATCTCGAGTTTGCTGTTACAAAGCTAATTTCATGTTTATTAAATTAAGCTATATTCAACTACCAATCTGCCTCTAGAGTTCGTTTTAAATATGTATGACTAGTTATATGATGTGTGGTGTGATTAAATTCTCCTAATCTGAAACCTAATTGGGATGTACAACTTCAATATAAATTAAGAGTCTATAATATACGAAAAAAAAATATTCACTAACCAAAGAAAATATATAGCTGGATGTTTGCATAGCATTCTCTTCATTTATTCACATGTCAACAAAGATTAAACACGATGTGTACTACTACCTTGGTCATACAATTTGTATGCAGCCCTAATGGTGATACAAAATTTAAACAAACAAATTAAACATTATCACTGAATAAGACAAGAAGCATATTGGAGAATTGAATACTTTATCTTAACGACATGGATTAGTTTTGCAAAGCTAAATCAAAATCCCTAGATATGAATCTACTTACACATCATGATCATAAAGATTATAACAAGGATACACAACATGAGTGAAATAAAATTCAAGAGAGGAAACCTTGAAGCAATTTTTGTGTACTTCTCCAAGAGAGGAATCTTTGGTAGATGGTAGAAGTGTATAGAATGGCTACGGTTTTTTGTATGAATGAAAGGTGAGAGATGAATGGCCTAGAGTTATGAATTTCATCCAAATAAAAGGGGTGTATAAAGTGGGCTAAAGGGTAAGTATTTATGTGCTAAAAGTGGCTACGACATGCAGATTGTAAATAGATCTCATCAATTACGCTAAGATTTTGAACAAGTTTTACTTATTTGACATCTCCGAATTAGGCTAGAATTCCTCTTACATCCTACTCTGATCTTCTGACAGGGAAGATTCGTGTTGGATCCTTTATAAACCTTATTTGGACTTCAAAACAACAAGAAGTTTCATCTTTCCATGCTCAGTAGGGAAAACTCCAAAAGTGTTATATTTTGCTTCTTTTGCCTTCAAATGGATCATAGAATACATGCAACTACACACTAACATAAAATAGAGTAAAACGCAACCAGTTTAACTCAAAAGCATCTCAAAGAGACTATAAATGAATGGTATAAATGTATGCAATATATGACTAATTAGTCCCTGCGATTGACCCAAATCATCGTCGTCGTTCCTGAATTTAACTACCGAACATCAATGTAGTCTCTGCTGTCCAAATCTATCAAATTTTCTCTTAGTTTACTGACATGGTACATAATGACTCCACACAACTAATGGTTTTGTAGCCACGTAGATGACACAATTTTTTTTTTCAAATTAAAAAAAAGGGTGAATCTCAGTTTACTATCCTGAAGTTTTTTGGTTTTCAACATTTGGTACATCATGTTTTTTCGTCCCAGAGTGGTACCTAAAGTCATAATTCTGGGACACTTTCATACATCCGGTAAATTTTCTGTTAAAATCTCTGTTAACTGATGACGTGGTGCCCACATGGACAATGACTAGGCGCCACGTGGATATTAAAAAAAAAAATTTAAAAATTAAGAATTAAAAATTAAAAAAAATAAAAATCCAGGGCCTATTCTACCCAACCCTGCTCTCACCCACCCAGCCCTCCTTCCCTTCTCTCTTCTCTTCTCTGCGCCCAACCCAAACTCAGCCATGTCGAATAAGAGATTCCTTCTTGGCTCTCCCTCCCCTCATAACTCCTAAATCTGCAACTCCCTCTTAAAACCACCAGCCTTCATCGAAGGCAACCATACATTCGTCCAATTATGCTCCCACTAAACCAAAATCCCAACATGATTTCTTCAATTTTATACAAATTCAATTTGTTTTTTCAATTTCGATTCCTAAAACAGATGGACAAAGATTTGCTTCTTCCCCAATTTTTTTTTGTAGAGAACAAGGTATATACTTTGCAGAGATGAAACCCAGGGTTTGTGGTGGGTCACAGGTATGGGATAACCGAGATAGATCGTGACGTCGTGCGCATGGAAGCCGTAATGGAACAAACTACCGGAAATGGGGCAAGCGAGGTAGGGAGTGCTGACGATGGCGGAGTTGGATGTGGTGAATTCGGATATGGGTTTGGGTGTGAATCAGGTCGGTTGGAAATCAAGGAGACATTTTTGAGAAGCGGGTGGGTGATGCTCGGATGGGGTGGGCAGCGGTCATGGAAAGAGAAAGGAGGAAGGGTTAGGTGGGTGGGCGCAGATGAGAGAACAGAAAAGGAAGGGATGGCTGGCTGGGTGCGGGGGTAGGTAGGAATAGGCCCAGAATTTTTTTTTTCATTTTTTAATTTTTATTATTATTTTAAAAATTTTAATGTTTTAATTTTTTTTAACTTTTTCATTTTTTAATATCCACGTGCCTAGTTATTGTCCATATAGACGCTACATCATCAGTTAACATAGGTTCTGACAGAAAACTTAACAGATGTATGAAAGTGTCTCAGAATTATGACTTTAAGTATCATTTTGGGACAAAAAAAAACTTCATATATCAAAAGTTGAAAAACCAAAAACTTCAGGGTAGTTAAGATTAAGCCTTAAAAAAAATTAGAAACCAAATAAAATATTTACAATTAAATAAAAAAAAAATATATATATAAAAAGACCCAGCAAAGACATCACATACTTCCTTTCCTCCACATCCACCTTTATCCTTCCATCTCCTCCTATCCGTCTGCAAACCCTCAACAATGCCGTTTCACTCTCCCTCAAATGCTAGGTCCTCAATCTCCTCCATCGGTAAATACCTCTAGACCCAGAGCGACTCAACTTGATGCATGCATAAAACAATATCATGTTTTATGATCATTGATTTGTTGTATAGGCTTCCTAAAACAACAGAAAATTTGACATATTTGGGCAGTAGGGACCACATCTATGTGTGGTGGTTAAATTTTAGGACAAGATTGATTGATTTTCAAAATGATGAGTTGGGCAAATCTCATAGGCCATTTGCAATAAAAATGCATAGATGTTTGTACTTTTAATTGTGGTCCTATTTAACTGCAGAGTTGATTATATAGGTTATAAAATGAATCACAAAGCATAGATTTAGGTTTTAAGCTCCATTAAAATTTGAGACTTGAGCGTTAAAATTTATGAGATTGATCTAAAATATAAGTTATAAACTCTTAAACTCCGTAAATAATCAACCATTTAAAATAATTATACAATCACATATATAAAAAAAGAAAAAGAATTTGTATATATATGTATATATATTTTTGGAGAAACTGGAAATGTATTCCACAACTAGGCAAAAGCCAAAGTACAAAAGGAAAGCCAGAAATGGCTAACAAGGTTAACAAAATAAACAGGAGTAGAGAACACAAGGAGACGCCAACACTACAAACCAAAGTGTCATTCCCCACTCCAATAAACCGTCTAAGGAGGACATGGTAATTCATCATTGTTTAAGATTCTAACCAATGAAGATGATGGTCAGTCAATCCAACATTTCTCGCTCATCTCCGTACCAATATATGTTGCGACAAGCTTTGCCGCTTTATTCGCTGACCTTGGCACCCAAGACCAGCTGCAAATCTGTAAAGATTTCCCAATATCCAAAATACGATTAACAATGGGAAAAATCTCCCAACTACAAGTCTCCCTTCCTCCACTAAGAGACGAAATTACCTACTTTGAGTAAGACTCCACAATTATGCAGGGATAATTCCTTTGCTTTGCACTTAGACAACCTTGAAGTACCGCCATAACCTTTGCCAGCAAAGCATTCAAAGCAAGGACTTCCTTTCTTTCAATGCTCTGACATCTTCCTTGTGAGTCTCTAATCACAATTCCCACATATCCTTTATTTTTCTTGGGTTTCCAACTTGCATCAACATTCACTTTTATCATTTGAGAAGTGGGATGAGACCAAGGTGTCATTCTCCTTTGATTCTCCATTCTCGGGGGTTGTCGATCACTAATCAAATCCTTAGCCTTTTGGAAAATCATGTTTACACAAGTGATATCATGAATGGTTTAAGAAGGAGATGGAATTTGATGATTAAAAACAACTTTACACCATGCTTTCCGTATATGCCAACATTCGAAAGCCATTAATGTTATATATCTCTTCATGTGCTCTTTTGTTGCATAGTTCTCTTTCAGCATTTTCACCAACCAAGCATTGATATTTGTCATAGAACATTTATCAATCTAGTAACCAAGCAGACTCCCAAACCAAATCAGCTCCACCCATGGACACATTAGGAGCATGTGCTACACTGTCTCCTTATATTCATTGCAAATTGGACACAACGGTGATGGGGCACACTTTTTCTTGAATAAGTTTGCCTGCGTTGCAATTGCCCATTTTGCTACTTTCCAAAGAAAGTTTCTAATTTTTTGCGGAGCCTCAAGACTCCAGATACCCTTCCACACTAAAGGTTCAGTCATACACGAAGAGGATGGGCGCTGATTCTGGAGCCTCATTTTCTTGTTTCGAATCCATCTGTATCTCTACTTCACGGAAAAATTTCCTTTCTTTTCCACTGGCCATATCAGTCTGTCATTGGTTCCAAAATCCCTAACATTTGTTACTGCAATTGCCATGCACGTCTCATCCAAAATTAATTCTGAATAGAATCTAAACACCAACTTATAATTTCCTTCTGAATAATTGATGCCACATTTTGATTTTTATCAACACAAATTCCATTTAAAAGATTCAGATGTCCATTTGTAATCTTAGGCAACCATTTATCAACCCATAACTTGGTTTGACGTCCGCTCATGACCTGCCAACGAGCACCTTCCAGAAGAATCTCCTTACCTTCCAATAAGTTTGACCAAATCTAATATGCTCGCCCACCCTTTTTAGCCTCCAGAAACGAGACATGAGGAAAATATCTCTCCTTTAGAACTTTAGCCCAGAAAGTACCAGGTTCATGAATTAATCTCTAACACTGTTTTGCTAGGGCAAGATTGAAGTCCTTTAGGTTTCTAAAACCCAATTCTCCCTCACCTTTAACATGTCCCATTGTTTCCCAGCAAACCCAATGTATTCTTCTTTCCTTCTCATTCTGACCCCACCAAAATTTTGCAAGAGCTGCAACAATTTCTTTGCATAACTTATTAGGAAATTTAAAGACAAACATAGGATAAGCCGGGACCGCTTATGCCACCGCCTTGATTAAAATTTATCTGACAGCCTGAGAGAGAAACTGCTGTTTCTATCCTTGAATTTTTCTCAAAACCCTTTCTTTAACATACCCCAAAATTTCTTTTTTTGAACGTCCCCATAGAGGAACACCCAAATAGCGACCATGGTCATCAACTTGAGGCATTCCCAAGATCCCACATAAATCCTCACGGATCATCCTTGGTGTGTTGGCTCCAAAATAAACTATTAACTTTTGTAAACTAACTTCATGCCTAGACGCTTGACAGTAAGCATTAAGAAGCTTGACCACATTTTGACAGTTATTTCTTGTTGCTTTTAGAAATCAAAATATCATCTGCAAATAACAAGTGAGAAAGGCAAGGCTCATTAGCACAAATAAGAATTGGTATAACATAATTTCACTAGCACTATGTTTTCCTTTAAGCACAAAGTGATATTTTCTCGCATTCGTTCTTTAGAACTTTGTTACGTATGTTTTTGTAAGTTTGCTAATTTCTATATTTAGTAAGTATTAAATGCCTTATCTTTTCTTTTTTTTCCCTTCTAATTTTGGCTAAGTTTGTTACCTCAAAAAAGAATAACTTGTATGTCATGGGCCGGTTCACCACTATAATAGCATTTCGTGCCAATAACATAAATACATTATTGACATAAAATATCATATGACATTATATCCGGGTCATGCAAGCCGTTCTACTAAAAAAATATAATAAGCTTTATATGATGATTGCAGAAAATGCTTGTACGTTGACATCATTCAGAAAAAAGCCAAAACAAACAGATGACTTTGAATTTACCTACCCACTAACAACTTTCTTGTGACATATACGTCTGATTGATTGGACTTTTGTGGTGCTGTAAACATATATAGTACTATTGAATATGATTCTGGTCTGAACTGAAACGGAAAATGTGGATCTTTTTAATATTGGAACTCCTAGCTGTACTATGCGAATTGTGAAGATTTAATATTATCAACTTCGATCGCTTTCTAATAATTAAAAAAAAAAATATATATATATTGGACCAACAAGAGGTTGAGTTAATAAATTATCTACAAAATTGTTTTCAAAGTATAGATTGTAAAAAATCTATGCCAAATAAAATAGAAACAATAACTTGTGTACCATAAATATTAGAGATGACGAAAATATTTCCATATATTCACGTCTCTAATAGAATTAATAAAAAATATTCCGATACAATGTACTCTACAATGGATATTATTTGACTTGCAAAAGTATGCTATACCTACATTATTATTGTAAGCGAGTGCAAACTAAATCCATCCATGAAAAGCCTTCTCTTAGTTTTGATTTCACTGACAACGTATACTTAAATAAGGCGAAACAAAGAAGGGGAGTTTCGAACTCAACCCTTGAGTGCAAAAGTTGGCATACTCTGGTTTTTTTTTTTTAATTTTATTTTTAATTTTTTTTTTTTTGTTGGAAGAGATTTGAGTTCTCTATCAATCTAAAAGTAGACCTATAAGTCCAAGAAAAGGACTGGATATTGCTTTACTGGTGAAACACTCATATGAAAGACCTAGAACGTTCAAAAAGTACATCTTATTATGTAAATGGGCGAGGATTTTCTCCTTTTTTTTTTTATTTACATTTCCTCTCCTTTTGTTTGAACGCTCAAGATTTCATGTATGTAGAGAGAGAAAGAAAAAAAAATAGTGAGAGAAAGAAGAAAACAAACTGTGG
Organism: Pyrus communis; assembly: GCF_041283825.1. Classification (NCBI taxonomy): domain Eukaryota; kingdom Viridiplantae; phylum Streptophyta; class Magnoliopsida; order Rosales; family Rosaceae; genus Pyrus; species Pyrus communis. Next base: position 3,186,399 of record NC_142572.1, read on the forward strand.
AATGAGGGGAGGGAAAAAGGATGGGGATCTCCCATTCCTATGTAAATATGTAGTTGTGTCACTTCAATTAAGCATGCATGACCGCTATACCGTCATATCCAACTAGGATGTTTCCTTTCCCATCTAAAACAAATACCAGCCCTACCAGCCCCTGTCGAGTCCCACAAATTACTTGAAAAGAGGATATCCTGGTCAATTTCCAAAAACTCAAGGGTGTACTTGCCACTTTAATTCAACCAAAAGAAGAAGGTCACGACTCACGTACATCACGAGTCCCCAGTTCCCATGATATGTGTGGTGCGGGACGAGTCAGGAGTCAGGAACATAAAAACGTGGGGAATGGAATGGGGCCTCGAACAGACTTATGAAAGCCAATTTTCCTCTTTCGTTTTATGTTTCCCAGAAAAATGAGGTTTCAGGAAAAGGAAGTTGGCTACGCCCATGATTTCTATCCATGAACTACTTAAACTTGATGTTGCCAAAGCACCTGACTGACCTCGACCCTCTCTTGTTTTTTTTTTTTTTTCTTTTTTTCTTTTTGTTAACAACTATGGCATGAAGCATCTAATTCTCTCTGCCAAGTGCTAATTTTGTCCCTCACCTGAAACAAAACAAGTTCCAAAGTTGGCACTTTCAAATATGTAATACGTGCATCGACCCACTTGCAGTTTCATGCCCACCAAAATATCATTCAACACTACATTACATGATTTATCCATAAGTGGTAAGAGTCATGGCTTCTGTACTTTTATCTATACTAAACCTGGTTTAGCAAACCTTGTATACAAATCTCAATAAATATTCATGTATTTTAGTCTTCTTGCTTGAGAAGTTTGATTGGTTCAATATCAATATTATAATCCCTCCTTTCTGTTCAATACCTTTTTTATCGAGCTTGAACTTTCAGTTGCATAACAATGTCTTGTTTTTTGACTTCTTATTCTGTTAATTTAACTAAAGAAATTAAATACTCTACGCCATTGGACATTGGGCATCCAATAATGTTACCGATATATTTATATTATCTTGTTAGATATTGATTGTCCCAATGTAGTGTATTCTTTAGCGACTAAATTCTAATATTTGAAATCATCAAGTGTGTGAGATAGTCTATACTATGTAAAAGGAATATATATATACACCTATGATCTGTATCTAACTTAATGACAGAGTGGCATATGAGTTGTTATTATTATCTCTTATCAAATCATTATAATAACTCATCATTGATGAATTTTTCTTATTGAATGCTTCACCGAAAGTGCCCTGATAATGAATTATTTATTCAATATGCCCAGAGCATCGCATTGGGCTCAATAAGTGGGATCCACTATTATGCGACAGGTTCCTGATTATGAAAATGAATTCTTACATGATTCAAAACTCTAAAAATGTGTTGACATTTGAAAAAATTGGTCCACAAAAATGATAAAATGATTATTAAGATGTTACAATCAATTTTCAGATTTAGAACAATATTGCTCTACAAACTTACAATTACAATTACTCATTTAAACAACTAGAAAAATAATGTCTTCCATTTTGTTTTGTTTCATCTATATCATGAACTTACCCCTATATATTATCGACATCCTTGCATGTTCTTTTACAAGTATGGGTTATATATATAACCCATACTTGTAAAAGAACATGCAAGGATGTCGAAAGAGGTACAATTTATAGAATGAAAAGGAGGTTATAGAAGATACAAAGCAAACGAAAAATATGGGTGATATTGCAACTCAAACACACTTCACCAGACCTTATGTTTCTTTCAGAACGAATGTATCTTGGACATGCGCAAAACACAACTCTAAGATTGCTCTCACCATCGAGTTAACTCATATTTATAACTAATTTCTATGTAATTACAGGTTCGACGTTGATGTCGCAATCTCCATAGAATCTGATATTGTATCCAAACCCATGGGAGCCGATAGCAGATGTCAAAATATGATTGAAACACCCTGCACGTGCAAATGCAAAAAAAAGCTAATCGAGGGAGCCATTTGAACACCGTTGTTGGGTGTGTAGTCCGATGGCATTCAATAAGAATCACAATCCTGCCAATAACATCTCACCATTTCTAAAAAGGGGTATTGCAGGTTACAATAAAAACCATTTGTATGTACTCACTACGTACTTTTACCAAAAAAATTTTTTATGTTACAACCGCGAGTTTCAAACTTTATATTTCTAGCCTATTAGTACTCATCACCTTATTCATTGTCACCCGTCGATTGACTCTAATAACTTCACCAACAACTACTTCTAAGAAGAAAACAATTTTTGTATGATTGATTTTTATTTTTTTTTTATAACAAATTTGAGTGATATAATGGTTCATTTAAAAAATGGGTGTTGTTTGGTCTCCAAAAAAGTAATGGTACACTTCAAATTTTTTATATTTAGAAACAAATTCACTTAGGAAAAATGCAAAATAACTTTTTTTTGCAATTTCAATGAATTTCCTTAAAAATATAGAATGCTTTGTAAATTCTTATAATTAGACCTAGCAATTTCTTACACGACCCATTAACATGACACGTAAACGATACGAAAATAACGGGCTTTGGGTCAACACGACAACTAATTGGGTTATTATCGGGTCACACGATAATAACCCGTTAATAACGGATCCTTAACAAGTTTACACAAGAGTGACACGTGGGTAACTTGCTTCAACAGGATAAGAAAAAAGTTATTTTGATGATTTTAATTTTTTAAACTACTAAAAAGAACTTACTATAAAATACAATAGATATAATGAATATGTATATATTGTTTATTAATTATTATTCTATATAAATTTTAAAATTTAAGTTTTATTTATTTATTTATTTTTATAGTATATTATAGGCAAAGATTGAGATTAAAAATCATAAAACACATTAAAAATAAAATATCAAGTAATTTAAAATACCAAACACATTAAAAAAATTATAATAATTAATTTACATGTGCGAAAAATATGAAAAAAAAATGCAATCACTCGTAGTTGCATCCTCTACGCTTTGAGGATGGGTATATGATTGTTTGAATTTTTAAAACCGTACAAACTCTCATGAATAGTATTTTTAAGGGAGTTCAAAATAAACAAAATTCATAATCATTAATGTATAAGTCCAAAAGATGTGAAAACATAATAAACGTTCATAATTGCATCCTCAACGCTTAGACAATGGTTACATGGTCGTTTAGATTTTTAAAACCTTCCAAATCTCATGAACAGTGTTTTTTATTTGAGTGCAAAATTAATAATAATTATTGTAGAAGTGTGAAAAATGTAATCACTCGTAATGAAAAGCTTTACAACTTTCACGAAGGGGTCAACTCCAAAATTTAGTATGTATATACTAATTTAGTATTATGTTTTACATTTTTTTTGGGTCAAATTATGTTTTTTATTTTCATTTTCATTGATTTAAAATATATTTTTCTTAACGGGTAATGGGTCGGGTCATATTACTTGATAATATTAACGGGTTGATTTCGAGTCGGGTCATATTACCCGTTTAGTTTAACGGTATTACACGACATGACCCATTAAGTTATTGGGTATGACACGAAACCAACACGAACATGAGAAATACGACACAAATGCCAGGTCTACTTATAATGCATTAAGGCCTCGTTTGGCATGCCGTATAAGACCACCGGATAGTATTAATAGTAGGAAACGGTGTTTGGTGAGCTTCGTATTAAATAAACACCGGATTATTTAATCCCAGCCCACTTATTTTATACACCTCCCGCCGCTTGTTTATCCCAACCAAAACCTTCGGATAATTTAGCCGGGTAAAATGGCTCTCCTCGCTTACTCCGTCCCTCTCTATCGCTTCTTTGTCTCTCTCCTTCTCTCGCATCACTTTCCTTCCACTTTCTTACATCGCCTGCACTCTCTTGTCTGGATCCCAAGTTCATTTTCGCCTTCTTCTTCTTTTATCTCTTTGTTCCTCCCTCCTCACACACGCACACACACACCTCCCACCTCATCCATTTGCCTTCGATCTCTGACAAGTGGCAACAAAACCTTCCATGGGTTGAAGGAGGAAGACAATGATTCGAATTCTTCCGATCTGGGTTTTGACGAGGAAGGGAGCCGGGCTCCGACGAGGAGCCTGTTGGTTTATTACCATTGAAAATATGGAGTTTTAACGAAAAGCCCACGATACTGTTCACTTTAACGAAAAATCACATTTTTACACTAAAAAGTCAATCATGGTACTATTCATTTTACCATTTATTTTTTCCTTATCATTAAAACTCAAAGTTTTCAAGCCCTTTTCATTATTTTTCCTTTGAAAATATTCAATCTGGGATTTTAATTTTGGTTGGTGAATCAATGAGTGGGTTCGTATGGAGGGTGGGATTTGATAAGTTATAGTAAATATTTTTGTAAGTCTGTAAATATTTCTGGTATTATTTTGGGTATTTTACCATTTGGAAGAGAATTACTCTGGCGTGGGACACAGGTTTACTGTCAAATATTGTTCTTATGTTCAATGCATCTGGTTCTTATGTAGAACCCCCAAATCTTGTTCTTAAGTTCAATGCATTTGTTTCTTTAGCATGTATTTTCCGAACTTGTTTCTTCCTGCCAAATAACAAAAGGCATGAAATTTATTATGAATGCTTTGTGAATGAGTTGCGTTGCTGAGCATTTTTACATGATTGCCTCTTATTATGCAGGTTGTGTTGGCAGCTAATGACTTGCCTTCTATCAATGATGTAACTTACACTGAACTGATTGAGATTATATCAATGATGTAACCTCTATTTTCTTATCTGGTTCAGTACCAAATACAGTATAAATAATACGGTCATTAGTCTGATACTGCACCAAACGCCTGACTAAATTAGTCAGTACTATCCGGTGACTATTTATTCTATCCGACAGAAATAGTCAGTATAGTCCGAGCTGCGAAACGAGACCTAAAGGATTCATTTTTAATGCTATTTTTTTATTTTTTTATTTTTTTTTTAAGAATATCTTATTGAAGACTGCATAGAAAATTGTGCTTCTTTCTTGAGTAGTTGTTTGGATTGGCTGACTCATGTGAATGATATTCGATATTCCTTCGATATGTACTAGGGTATCGAGTAACCACCAATAAGATAACCTTGGAGATTTATATGCGAATCGAAAACTAAATGCATCCCAATAAAAAAAAATCAGGTCTGCCATTATTCTAGTTAATTACACTCCCCAAAGTTCTTCAATTTTTCAAAACTCCCTCAAATTTAAGAACGGGATACATTAACACCTCTTTAAGTTTTAGTTCACTTGCACGTAACTCCTCAAGAACACCCCTCAAGAACAAGTTTACCCTCTAAAATACCTTTTTACAAAACAAAAACCCTATTTGAATAATGAGAAACAAAAAAAGAAAAAGAAAAGAAAAACCAAGGCATCTCCTTCTTGTGCATCTTCTCCTCCTCCTCCTGCCATATTTTTTTCCTAACAATCATACCCCAAATTTTACGAAAACTCTCTCTCTTATGAGATGTTTAAGAAGGCATCATGATTAGTAACCTAACTTGGCTAGCCAAGCCGATTCACTCTATTTTTCTAAAGACTTATCACCCACAAAAATTACCGTGAAATTAAGAGCTCACCATCATCACTTCTCGACCATCTACCTCTCCATTTTTCTATCACTATGCTTTTAAAATCGTCACTGCTTGAATAGAAGAATTCTATAATTTGGCTCTTTTTTTATGTTAAAATTCAAAACCCACTAGGGCTGATGTAATAGTTGTTGATAGCCCAATATCGTTCGTCGTGGATGCAATTTCACATAACTGGAAATTTCGAGTAGAAGACAATTACACACTTTCTGTGTGGTTTGTATATTCGTTTTTCTTGCCTTATCAAAATTTGTAATTGGAAAAACAGTTTTGTTCTATGCTTTTCTGATGTCATTGAAAAACTGTTTTGTTAATTGGTGGGGGAAACGGTTTGTGGTCGGGAAAAAAATTGCAAGGGGAAGAACAAGCCGCATAGGTTTTTCTGTTTTTTTTTTTTTTTTAATGTTTAATGCCTTCTTTAATTTTTGATTTATTTTTCTATTTATTTATAGGCTTTTTTATTATTAAAATAAAATTAATTATAAGGGTAAAATTTCATTAAAGGGTGAGGTGAAAGTGAATTAAAACTTCAGAGAATGTTAGTGTATGTTCTTAAACCTCAGATGGTATTAGTAATAAGTTCGAGGTCATCGTGACTTTTCAATTTAATAGTATAACATTATGTCTTAAACCAATTCAATATAAGTCATTCTCTTCCCCCACCTTTATTGGATATATAAGATAATATATCACTTTCATTGATTGCTTTATTATCTAAAGAGTGGAAATGGCACTTTACTGATTCATTCTCCCTTTTAAACTTCTTTCTTCCTTATGAATCCTGATGATCAGATGCAGGTGAACTTTATCTTTTATGGAAAGAAAACTTTGCTATTATTTTTGTAAGAAAGCATGCTTCAATATATATTCATCGCGTAAATGGATTCACCAACCCTATCTTGTGACTTTTTCCAACCAAGTTTTTAAAAGATGCTAGTTGCTAGTTGAACGGTTGACTAGTGACTAGCGCTTAGATGACTAGGCGGGGTCTGGGTGGAGGCCTAGGTGGATTAGGTGGATTTAAGTAAACTTATTTATATCGTATAAATAAATGCCCATTTATCCTTAAAAAAATACATAATTGTATGAGATACATAAATTGCAAAATAAAATGGCATATAGATTAAAGTATTTGAACATATTGAACATATGGGGCACATGCATACAAAGAGTGGTCATCCAAGTATTCAACAAGTCTTTTACAATTTACTGAACAAAAATAAAATGCAAAATGAAAGATATCTATTTTTTGTTAAAGTGAGAGTTGCGACCCAAGCAGGTGCCATGACGGGTCTAGGCGGGCACCTAGACAGGGTAGGCGGGCGCCTAAGGAGGTCTAGGAGCCATTTCTTAATTTTCAAACGCCTACGAGTTAATTGGGAATGTGGCTAGCCGCCTAGCACCTAGGCGGCACTAGGTGTTGAAATATCCCACATCGATCGTATCTCTAAGAAAAGAAGAGTTTAAATATCAGAACCCCACTCTCACTAATACCGAGGCTTTTTTTGATAAAACTTCGCACCTGACAAATTGTGTAGGTGGTAATCTTTTTAGTTTTTTTTGGGTAAAGTACAAAAAACTACCTCAATTATTGATGTCACAACACTTTCATACCTCATCTTTTAAAATTGACAATGTCATACCTCATCTTTAGAATTTGGTCCAATGTTATACCTTCCGTTTCTTGGCCGTTTATTTTTTAGTTAAATGCTGACGTGGTTTGATTCGGGATCCACCTTCTATTAAAATATTAAAACCTAAAAAAAATTTATTTAATATTTTTTAAATATTAAAATAATAAAGAAAAGTAAAAAAAATAAAAAATAAAAAATCCCTCAACTTGTCCCTCCCCCTCCCCCCTCCTCTCTCTTCTTCCCCCCACCTGCAACCCCCCCACCCCTTCTTCTCCCTCCTGCAACCTGGAAAAAAAAGAAGAAAAAAAAAAAAACCCAGATCCCGTCGGCGGGAATATGGGTGTGCGAAGAAGGTGGATGATGGGTGCGGAAGAGGATGTGAAGAATGGATGAGAGTGGTGGACTTGGGGTTGGTAGGGGGTTGAGTTTGGGAGGGGGGGGGGGACGAATTGGGTTCGCTTTGGATTTGTTTCCCTTCTTCTTCTTTCTGGGGGAAGGAATTAGGTTGGGTTGGGTTGGTTTATTTATTTATTATTATTTTTTTCCTCCTTCTTTTTCCTCCTCTTCTTCTTCCTCCTTCTTCTTTCTAGGTTGCAGGGGGTTGGTTTGGGATTTTTTTTCTCTTCTTCTTCTTCTTCCGGCCGGGGGGGGGGGGGGGGTGGGGTGGGGTTAAATGGGTTTTCAAAATTTTTTTTAACACTTTTCTTTATTATTTTATCAATTTTTGTTAGTTTTTAATAATATTTTAATGATATTTTAATAGAAAGTGGGTCTCGAATCAAGCCACGTCAACATTTAATTGAAAAGTAAACGGCCAAGTAACGGAAGGTATAACATTGGATCAAATTCTAAAGATGAGGTATGACATTGTCAATGTTAAAAGATGAGGTATGAAAGTGTCGTGACACCAATAGTTGAGGTAGTTTTTTGTACTTTACTCTTATTTATTTATTTATTTATATATAATAGAAAAGTAAAAAGTTCATTGAGGGTTAACAAGTTGGAGACAATATCGGTGTGGTTGGACGTGGGCCTTTGACTCGTCTCTCTGATAATTTAACATGGTATCAAAGCCAGGGAGCGGGCTTGTACTACCACGTGATGGGTGGGTCCCCTTGGCTCCGCGTGGTTGACAATGTGTGGATCTCCCACGTGTGACCCAATAATTGGGTCCCACGTGACTGGACGTGTTGAAATATCCCCTATCGACCGTATCTCTAAGAAAAGAAGAGTGTAAATATCCTAACCCCACCTTCAACTAATACCAAGGTCTTGTATGGTAAAACCCCACCTAACGGATTATGCAGATGATAATTAACAAGTTTGGACAATATTGGTGTGGTTGGAAGTGGGTCTTTGACCCGTCTCTTTGATAATTTAACACTAAACCAAATTTTTTAAACAGTAGTCCCAACTACAAAGTATGTCTAATCAGGGTCCTAGCTTCTTTCTTCTTCTTGCTGGAAACTGATCATTATTCTAGCTAGCTTCTATGTGATGGAAATTTTCCTCGTCTCCCCCTAGACTAACCATATGGTATTTCAGTACTAAATAAATGGGTGAGATTATTTTTCAGTATCAGATTAATGGGTGAGATTATTTTCTTCTCTTATTATCTTCCATCAATGGATGAGATTATTTCAGTACTATACATTAGATCGAAAACGCACATTTTTATTTTCGTTGATTCATATGTTAATTTTCTCAGTTGTAATTAAGCAGAGTTTTGAAAATGTCCGTTGTCTCCAATTTAAGTAAGTTTGTAAACTGACGTGGATGTGTTGTCAAGCGTCGGGCATCATTTTAGGCATGGTGCTCAAAACCCAGTTATCGTTAATTTTTTAATCACAAACGATATTTTACTCTAATCTATACTAAAAAGAGAAAATTTTGAACTCGGAGCATAGTGAGTTGAAGAAAAAGATATAAACATCGATGCTGAAACTAACCTTTTTTTAACACTATTGTGCTTTCTTTGAAATAGAAACGGAAATTTATATTATTATATGCATGATAAAACATCTTTAAAACACAAGAAGAATATAACGGCAAAATGATATACTGTTTTAGAGGAAATGGGGATGGACTAGGGAACTCAAGTTTGCCATAGTATGCTTAAATATGCACATGATTCATGCTAATTTGAAAGAGTTGATTTTTTTTTCCTTTTCAATAAGGCAAAACAAAGAAGGGGAGTTTCGAAATCAAACTTTGAGTGCGGAGGTTAGCAACTCCTTTTCTTTTTCGGTGGAATAGATTTGCTACTCTATCGATCTAGAAGTAGACCCATAAGTTCCAAAAAAGGACTGGGTATTTCTTTAGTGGTGAAGTACTCAAATGACCTAGCACGTTTAAAGCACGTCTTATAATGTAAATATGTAGTTGTATCATCAACTAAGCTGTTAGCATGATTGTTACCGTCATATCCAACTAGGATGTTTCCTTTCCCACCTGAATCAAATACCAGCCCTACCAGCCCCTGCGGAGTCCCACAAATTGCTAAAAAAGAGGATATTCTGGTCAATTTCCAAAAGCTCAAGGGTGTATTTGCCACTTAAATTCAACCTAAAGAAGAAGGTCACGACTCACGTGCATCACGAGTCCCCAGTTCCCATGATATGTGTGGTGTGGGACGAGTCAGGAGTCAGGAACGTAAAACGTGGGGAATCGAACAGACGTAAGTTTCCTCTTTCGTTTTATTTTCCCTGAAAAACGAGGTTTCCGGAAAAGGAAGTTGGCTCCGCCTATGATTTTTCTCCATGCACTACTTAACTTGACTTTGCCAAAGCACCTGACTGACCTCGACCCTCGTTTTCCTTTTTTTTGTTAACAACTATATGAAGCACCTGATTCTCTCTGCCAAGTGCTAATTTTGTCCCTCTCCTGAAACAAAACAAGTTCCAAAGTTGGCACTTTCAAATATATCTTGCAGTTTCATGCCCACCAAAATATCATTCAACAGTACATTACATGACTTATCCATAAGTGGTAAGAGTCATGGCTTCTGTACTTTTATCCATACTAAACCTGGTAATCACTTGGTAATTAGCAAAACTTATATACAAATCTCAATAAATATTCATGTATTTTAGTCTTCTTGCTTGAGAAGTTTGATTGGTTCAATATCAATAATTATAATCCTTCCTTTCTCTTCAATACCTTTCCCATCGACCTTGAACTTTCAGTTGCATAACAATGTCTTGTTTTTTGACTTCTTATTCTGTTACTTTACTAAAGAATAAATACTCTACGCCATTGGACATTGAGCATCCAATAATATTTACCCACTGACATATTTATATTATCTTGTTAGATGTTGATTGTCCCAATGTATTTATCCTTTCGCAACTAAATTATGATATTTGAAATGATCCAGTGTGTTAGATAGTTTATGTTATGTAAAGGGAATATATATACATATGATCTGCATATAACTTAACGACAGAGTGACAGACGAGTTGTTATTATTATCTCTTATCAACTCATTATAAAACTGATAATAACTCATTGTTGATGATTTTTTCTTATTGACTGCTTCGCCAAAAGTGCCCCGATAATGAGTTATTTATTTAATACGCATAGAGCATCGCACTGGGCTCAATAAGTGGAATCCACTATTATGTGACAAGTTCATGATCATGAAAATTAATTCTTACAGGATTCAAAACTCTAAAAATGTGTATGAAATTTGAAAAAATTGCTCCACAAAAATGATAAAAATGATTATTGAGATGTTAAAATCAATTTTCAGATTTAGAACAATATACGTCCAATTACAATTACTCATTAAACAACTAGAAAAATGATGTCTTCCATTTTGTTTTGTTGCTTCCATATATGAACTTACAACTATAGTTTTTCATCTGTCAATCCAGAGCTTTAACCCATACTTGTAAAAGAACATGCAAGGATGTCGAAAGAGTTACAAACTATAGAATGAAAAGGAGGTTACAGAAGATAAAAAGCAAATGAAATGGGTGATATTACAGTTGAAACAAACTTCACCAGAGCTAATAGCTCCTAAGTTCTATATATCTTTCTTCCGGAACGAATGTAACTTGGACATGCGTAAAACACAATTCTAGGATTGCCCTCGTGAGCATTGAATAAATTAACTCATATTTATAACAAATCTATGTAATTACAGGCTCCGGGTTGATGTCGGATCCATCCATATAATCTGATAATGTATCCAAACCCGTGGGAGCGAATAGCAGATGTCAAAATATGATTGAAAGACCCTGCACGTGCAAATGCACAAAATAGCTAATCGATGAGGGAGCCATTTGCTCACCGTTATTGGGTGTATAGTCCGATGGTACTCAACCGGCTCCCAACTAGAATCACAATCCTGCCAATAACATCTCACCATTTCTTAAAAAGGGTTTTGCAGGTAACCATTTGTATGCACTCACTACTTTTACTAAATTTGTTTTTTACAACCGTTAGTTTCAAACTTTATATTTCTAGCCTACTATTATTTATCATCTTTTTCATTTTCATCCGTCGGTTGATTCTAACGACTCTGCCAACTACTTTTAATAAGAAAACAGATTTTGTGTGATTGATTTTGTTATAACAATTTTGAAAGATATAATAGTTCATTTAAAAAATAATTGCTGTTATTGGTGTTCCAAAAAAATAATATTACACTCCAAATTTTTTATATTAAAAAACAAAAATTTACTTTTGAGAAGTGCAAAATAAATTTATTTATTTTTTTTTTTTTTGCCGTTTTAGCGACATTTCCTTGAAAATTTAGAATGCTTTGCAATTTCCTATAATTTAGAAAAAAATTGCCTTTTAATGCTATTTTTTTCTTTTATTTTTAATTTGGATAATACTAAAGAGATCAAAATTTTAAACCAACTTTGCAAACCAATGATGTATGATGTGTAGTACGTTAATCGACATTTAATTAATAATTCAATTATTAACAACATCATTTAGTTTACACAGTATGATTTAAAATTTTGATCTCCCTAGTATTATCTTCTTTTTTTGGGGGTCAAACGATAAATTTTGTTAGATTATGTATTAGATTAGCCATTAACGGAGTTTGAACCCGTGTCATCATGCAAGAGCTCAACTCATTTTCACTACTATAGTAAAATGTCACTCACCTAGCATTATCCTTTTTACTGCATAGAAAATTGTGCTTCTTTCTTCAGGAGTTGTTGGGGTTGGTAGACTCACGTGAATGATATTCGATATGTACTAGGGTATCGAGTATCGACCAATAAGGTAACCTTGGAGATTTATATGCGAATCGAAAACCAAATGCATCCTAATTGAAAATCAGGTCTGCCATAGTTCTAGTTAATTACACTCCCCAAAGTTTTCAATTTTTCAAAAAACTCCCTCTGATTTTACAACGTACACTAACACCCCTTAAATTTTAATTCACTTTCACATAACTCCTCAAGAACAAATTTACCCTTTAAATTACTTTTCTACAAAACAAAATCTTTTTTTTAATAAAGAGAAAAACGAAAAAAAGAAAAAGAAAAAAAAACCTAGGCATCTTCTTCTCCTCCTCCCATATTTTTTTTTCCCAACAACCATACCCCAAATTTTACCAAAACTCTCTCTCTCAAGAGATTTTAAGAAGGCATCATGATTATTAACCTAAATTGGCTAGCCAAGCTAATTCACTCTATTTTTCTAAAGACTAATCACCCATTAAAATTACCATGAAATTAAGAGCTCATCATCATCACTACTCGACCATCTACCTCTCCATTTTTCTATCACCATGCTTTTAAAATCGTCACTGCTTGAATAGAAGAATTCTATAATTTGACTCTTTTTTTATGTTCAAATTCAAAACCCACTAGGACTGATGTAATAGTTGTTGATAGCCCAATCGTTCCTTGTGGATTCAATTTCACATAACTGGAAATTTCGAGTAGAAGACAATTACATATTTTCTGTGTGGTTTGGTTTGTATATTCGTTTTTCTTGCCTTGCCAAAATTTATAATTGGAAAAACAGTTTTGTTCTATGTTTTACTGATGTCATTGAAAAACTGTTTTGTTGTTAATTGGTGGGGGAAACGGTTTGTGGTCGGGAAAAAAAATTGCAAGGGGAAGAGGAAGATGCATAATGTTTTGCTGTTTTTTTTTTTAATCTATTTATTTATAGGCTTTTTTATATTTTAAATAAAATTAGTTATAAGGGAAAATTTTTCATTAAAGGGGTGAGGTGAAAGTGAGTTAAAACCTCAGGGTGCATTTGTTGCACCGGACTGTATGGGACTAGACTAGTTTTAAGGACTAAGCTAGACTGGTTTAGACTAGATTAAACTGGACTAACTTAGTGAAATGTTTGGTGCAGTGTTGGACTAAGAAGCTGGATCATAACAAATTCTAATATTATATTATTTAATCTAAAAATTATTAATATTTTATTATGATCTTATCTTTTTCTCCATCTTTTCCTACCATTTCCGTCCCACTCTCTCCCTCTTCTCTCAGTTCTTCGTCCCACCCTGTCCTTTTTTTTTCCTCCCAAACCTCTCGATTCCTGTCTCTCTCTCACTCTCTCATTCCCAGTCAAACCCTTTATCGATTTCAGTCTCTATTTCTCTGTCTTCCCTCCCTCTCTAGCTATGCGCTGTTTGAATGGAACCTCACGGCTCCATTTTTCCCTACAAGTTGCAGGTTTCCCAACTTGTTTTCCGGCCAACCCTCGTTGAATTGGATGAAGTTAGCACCACCGAAAAATTCCTTACCATCCCTGGATTAAGATCTTAGCTTTGCATGCTCGCATCTGTCATGGATTCGAAGAAGCCTAAATAGGCCGAGAATTCTAGGCCATTTTCCTGCCATATTCGACCACCTTTGGCCTTGATTTAGGTAGAATCGTAATATTGTCACTCCCAGCTTCAATTTGGTATATTTTATATGAAAGTTGGTTGTGAAATGGATCTGAAAGAGAGTCAAATCGGAAAGTTAATGATTGATCTAGGTGACTGGAGATGACGAGGAGTTTGTCGGGAGTGGTCGTTGAGCATGATGAGGACGAGAGAGAGAGAGAGAGGATAGTCTTAGCTAGTCCCATGGTTTTTGGGGGGCTTCGCTAAGACCGGCTAGCCCATTATTTAGTCTAGGCAAGTGAGACTTAGTCTCATTAAATCTAATCCCTGTTGGGAACAAACTTGGGACTGGACTAAACCTTAGTCCTGTCTAGTCCAATGAATTTTAGTGAGGGCAAACAAACGACCCCTCAGAATGTTAGTGTATGTTCTTAAACCTCAGAAAATATTAGTGTAACTTTGTAAGTTCTTCAACTTACAAGTAACGAGTTCATCGTTATGTGACTTTCTAATTTAATAGTATAACATTATGTCTTAAAAAACGTTACGCGTATCTTTGCTTTATTAGAACGAAATGCGAATGTGACATTAAACCAATTCAGTATATTCTCTTCCCCACCTTTTATTGGATATATAAGATAATATATCACTTTCATTGATTGCTTTATTATCTAAGAGTGGAAATGGCATTTACTGATTCATTCTCCCTTTTAAATTTGCAATATGATTCTTTCCCTTTCTATTCTTATCTTCTTTCATCCCCTCCTGTCATACTTTATTTTTTGTCTTTTTGTCTCCATAAAAAATCACTATAAAATGTTTACGTGACTTAATCGTAACCGTTCAAATAAGAAGAGAAAGAAGAGAAGAGAGATAATCCTTCTCCTTTAAATTTCTTTCTTCTGTAATCCTGATGATGATCAGATACAGGTTAACTTTATCCTTTATGGAAAAAAAACTTTACTATCATTTTTGTAAGTAAGCATGCTTCCATATATATTCATCGTGTATATGGATTCACCAACCCTATTTTGTGACTTGTCCCAACTACAAAGTACGTCTAATCAGGGTGCTGCATGGCTTCTATTTTCTTCTTGCTGGAGACTCATTATTCTAGTTAGCTTCTACGTGAAGGAAATTTTCTTCTCTTATCCCCTTAGACTAACCACATAGCATTTCAGTACTAAATCACTGGGTGAGATTATTTTTCAGTACTAAATTAATGGGTGAGATTATTTTCTTCTCTTATTATCTTCCATCAATAAGTGAGACTATTTCAGTACTATACATTAATTAGATGAAAACATATATTTTTATTTTCGTTTGATTCATACGTTGTCTCAGTTGTAATTAAGCTGAGTTTTGAAAATGTCCGTTGTCTCCAATTTAGATAAGTTTGTAAAGTGACGTGGATGTGTTGTCAAGCGTGGGGCATCATTTAGGCAAGGTGCTCCAAATCCAGTTATCGTTAACTTTTTTTAATTGCAAACGATAATTTACTGTAATCTACATAAAAAAAAAAAAGAGAAATTTTGAACTCGGAACACAATAAGTTGGAAAAAAAAAGACTTAAACACCGATGTCGAAGCTATCCTTTTTTTAACACTATTGTTCTTTCTCTGAAATAGAAATGGAAATGGAAATTTGTATCATTATATGCATGATAAAACATCTTAAAAATGCAAGAAGAAAATAACGGTAAATGGTATACTATTTTAGAGGAAATGGGGATGGACTAGGGATCTTGAGTTCGCCATTACAAAGCCAATTCTATGTTTATTAAGTTAAGTTATATTCAACTACCACCTGCCTCTACAATTTGTTTTACATATGTGTGATCAGCCATATGATGTGTGGTTATGATCAAATTCTCATAATCTAAAACCTAACTAGGATGTATAAATTCGATTGCAAATTAAGAGTCAATAACATACAAGAAAACTTCAATAACCATACAAAATACATGGCAGGATGTATGCATATCATTGTCTTTATTCATTCACATGTCAACCAAGATTAGGCATAATGTGTACTACAACTTTGGTCATATAATTTGTAAGCAATCATAATGATGATCAAACATTAAGATAAACAAACAAATTAAATATTAAAATCAATGAATAAAACAAGAAGCATATTAGAGAGTTGAATACTTTATCTTATAGATAATTAGTTTTGCAGACTAAATCAAAATTGTAAACCATTGAAGAATGTTGATGAAGATAGTTATGTAGAAAGAGAGAAGAAGAAGAGAAGATCGAGGGAGAAGAGAATTTCTAAAAATGTATTATCTTTCTTATTAGTTACAAATGATGGTTACAAGGTTTATATAGTTTGTATTGGTAGCTTACACTAAGCTACACAATAACAAACTTTAACTAACTTCTTTAATCTTTTGACACATGTCTAATTCACAGCCATAGGATCTTAATACTCCTAACATCTCCCCCCAAGCTCAGGAGCAGAGAAATTAACCCTAAGATTGGCACAATGAGTTCGGAAAATTGGTGCAAAAAGCCCTTTGGTAAGTATATTCGTAAACAGCTCAGTGGAAGACATAAAGTGCACATGTAGTTGCTGTGTTGCTACCCTTTCACGAACAAAATGAACATCAACCTCAATGTGTTTTGTGCGTTGGTGTTGAATAGGATTACAGGTCAAGGCTATCGTAGACAGATTGTCACAAAAGAAGAGGGGTTTCTCAATAATCGGAATCTGGAGAAAATGCAGCAGAGACTTGATCCAATCCAATTCAGCAGCTGTAGTAGATAGTGCCCGATATTCAGCCTCCATTGATGATCTAGATACGGTGTTTTGTTTCTTGGACATCCATGAAATAGGGTTAGAACCCAAGAACACCACCATTCCAATAGTTGACCTTCGATCATTAAGATCTCCAGCCTAATCTGCATCACTATATGTAGTTATATCAAAAGAGCCTCAGACATATTGAATACCACAACCTCGAGTGGCCTTTAAGTACCGGAGGATCCTTTTTACAGCCACAAAATGTGATTCCATTGGTCTTTGCATAAATTGACAAACCTGATACACTGCAAAAGCGATGTCCGGTCTAGTAAATGTCAAGTATTGTAGGGCACCAACCAAGCTCCTATACAATGAAGGATTATTGTACGACTTTCTATCATCTGTGAGCAGTCTATTGTATGGCAAACATAGGGTAGCACAAGGTTTGGATAATAGCATGTTAGACTTAGTTAAGAGATCAGTAACATACTTATCTTAGGAAAGAAACAAGCCATCCTTATTCTGCACAATTTGAATTCCCAGAAAGTAGTGAAGGGGTCCCAAATCTTTTATTTCAAACTCTTTAGCAAGGGATCAAATGACTTTAGTGATAACATGTGTAGCACTCCCTGTTATGATTATGTCATCAACATATAAAAGCAAGATCACCAAAGAATTATCAACAGTTTTCACAAACAATGATGAATTTGCATAAGTAGACTTAAATCCCAAAGATGGTAGAAAAGTAGTGAACCTCTCATTCCAGGCTCGTGGTACCTGTTTCAAACCATATAGTGATTTATGTAACCTGCAAACATAATCTGCATGCTTTAGATCAACAAACCCAGGTGGCTATGTCATATAGACTTCTTCTTGCAATATGCCATGGAGAAAGACATTTTTCACATCCAATTGTCTCAAAGTCTTCTCAAAAGTGTGCCTACCAAATGTTTGTTGTTAGTTCTCTGTCAGGATTTCTACGTAATTGGCAACAATGGTGACTGCTGCTCAGTTACAGATTCTATAATCACTGATTGCGTTTTGATTTCATCCGTCTCAAGCTCGGTAAATGTGAAATTGGATGAATCAAATTACTTAGGTTGGCATTTCCAGATGGAGTTGCTTTTTGAATGACATAGCATAATTGGTTTTGTTGATGGTTCGATGCCTTGTCCTGCTCAGTTTTGTCATGAATCTTCTGGTGATTCTGCTACAAAGGTTCAATCTAATGACTACAAGGTGTGGAAAATGCATGATAAAACATTAATGTAGTTGATCACTGCAACATTATCTCCGGCTGCGATTTCCTGTGCCATTGGGAACACTAGCTCCAAAGAACTGTGGATTCACCTTCGAGAACAATTCTCTACAATCACAAGAACGAGTATATTTCAACTTAAATCTGAATTGAAAACCATAAAGAAAGGGAATGATTATATCATTATGTATTTGCAGAAAATTAAAAAAGCACGAGATTTGTTGTCTGCTGCTGGTGTATTTTTTGATGATGATGATATAATCATTATTATACTAAATGGTCTGCCTACTGAGTTCAACATAATAACATCTATGATTAGGGGCCGTGAAACTGTGATATCATTAAAAGATCTTCGGTCTCAATTGCTTGCTGAAGAAACTCTGGTTGAAACTATTCCTCCATCACTAGTGTTATCTGCACTAATGGCACAAACCAATGGCCTGCCATCCAAGAATCAATCTCTTTCCAATTCTAATGGAAATTGTGCTAGTTCTAATTCCAATGCATATAAGTCCTTTAATCAAAATGGTAAAGGCAGAAATCAGTTTGGAAACAACTTCAATCCGAAATATTATAATGGCAAGAATTTTCATGCAAGTCCGGCACCTAGCGTTCTTGGTACATCACCACCAAGAACACAGAACTAGGGTTTTCAGGCTCAAATTTGTCAAATTTGTGGGAAAATAATCATTTGGCATCTACATGTCGATTCAGAAATACCAATGTCTCCCAAGGTTGTCAAATCTGTGGCAAGCACAATCATCTTGCTAACACCTGCATATATCGAAATAAAAGTGGTGCATCAAGCTGTCATGTATGTGGGAATCCATACCATACTACAGAAACATGTTTTCAGAAGAATGCAATGTCTCAAATGAGTGCTATGCATGTTGCAACAACCAATGGTACTTACTCTTCATTCTCAGTGCCATCAGCTTCATCCCAACAACAAGTTTGGCTTACTGATTCTGGTGCAAATAATCATATGACCTCTGAACTGGGAAATCTCTCATTGTCAACCCCATATCCTTCAAATAAAATCATTTAAACAGTTAATGGTGAAGGTTTAGCTATCTCCTATATTGGTTCTAGTCTTCTCAGAACTCCAATGCAGCCTATTAGGCTTAATTCTGTTCTATATGTGCCAAAACTGTCTCAGAATTTATTATATGTGCATAAGATCTGTTTGGATAATAACTGTTGGTTGATTTTCGATACTTTTTCATTTTGGATTTAGGACAAAACCACAGAGAGGATACTCTACAAAGGGATATGTCATAATGGATTGTATCCTATCATCCCATCATAGTCTCATCTGGCTATCAATAAAGGAGGAATTGCAGCTTTTCTGGGAAAACAAGTTACAACTAGTATTTGGCATAAGAGACTAGGTCATCCCTCTAATTCCATTGTCTCTCAAGTTTTAACTTCCTCTCATGTTTCCTGTGTTGCTGATAAAGATCTTTTTGTGTGTCAACCATGTTTAGAGGGCAAATTTAGTAAACTACCCTTTTCTTCTTCAGGAGAAAAATTTGTAAAACCCTTTGACATTGTCCACAGTGATGTATGGGGTCTTGCTCCTTGTATTTCTCTAGAAGGATTTAAATATTATGTCACATTCATTGATCATTGTACAAAATATTGCTGGATTTTCCCCATATGCAAGAAAAGTGATGTTTCTGGTATATTTGTTTCCTTTTACAATTTTATCATCACTCAGTTTCAAACATCCATTAAAACTCTCCACAGTGATGGTGGTGGTGAATATATAGGTAAAGCATTTCAAAAGTTTCTATCTGATAAAGGAATAAAGCATTAATTGTCCTGCCCTCACACAACAGAACAGAATGGGATAGCAGAAAGAAAACACAGACATATCATTGAAACATCCATCACTTTATTACAATCTGCTTCCTTACCATCTTTGTTTTGGTCTTTTGCTTGTCAAACCTCAATATATTTGATTAATAGGATGCCATCTCCGTTATTGGGAATAAGTCTCCATTTCAATTGTTGTACAACTTTATACTTGAAATACAACATTTGAAAGTGTTTGGGTGTTCTTGTTACCCTTGGTTGAGGCTATACACTAGTACCAAATTAGATCCCAGAACAACAAAATGTGTATTTTTGGGGTATGCATCCAAGTATAAAGGTTTTCTTTGTTATGATGTTTCTAAAAAGAAAATGTATGTTTCTCAACATGTCCTATTTGATGAGACAGAGTTTTCTTATCGTTCTCTGGTGCCTAGATCTCACCCCGGTTCTTTTTCATCACTACCATCACATATACCAATCCCAAATCCAGTTCCAGATCACAGTAATGTTCTTATGTTTCCACAGTCACATCAACCCTCGACTTTAAATTCATCATCCAGTTCTATACCATTAGATTCTATCCCAAGTGTCATGCCAAATACTGGACTACATCAATCTTCCGCAGATTCTACTCCAGTCCCAATTGAAGTTTCAAGTTCCAATACAGACGGTTCTTCTGATACTCAATCTTCATCAACAACACAGCCCTTATCCTCTACACTCTCTGTGGTACCTGAATTCCAACCTGACCAACTGCAAGTGGTTCTCCCTATTCCTCCAGTTAACTTACATCCAATGCAGACATGGTCAAAGAGTGGGATTGTTAAAAACATTGCTCTACTTGCTGCTGTTCATGAAAAAGGAGGTGTTGATTTGACTCAAGTGGAACCTGCAACATATAAATCTGCATTGAAATCTCCAGTTTGGTATGATGCTATGAATGATGAGATCTTAGCTTTACATAATCAAGGTACATGGTCTTTGGTTCCATTGCCCAAACACAAGAACTTAGTTGGGTGTAAATGGGTGTATAAGATAAAAAAGAATGCTGATAGTTCAATTGGGAGATATAAGGCACGACTGGTGGCAAAATGATTTAGTCAAGAAGACGAAACCAGACGTAGAAATACTGATGAAATACCCCAATTTACTAGAAAAGATCACAAATCCATAGAGAAAAGATCACAAAGAGAAGATTGTAGAAGCGGAAGCAAATGAAACCAAGATCGAAAGACCGTCAAGCTGCTATGCTTGTTTAGGCGAATGATACCATGTAAACAATTGAAGAATGTTGATGAAGATAGTTATGCAGAAAGAGAGAAGAAGAAGAGAAGATCGAGAGTTAAAGAGAGAAGAGAATTTCAAAAAACATATTATCTTTCTTATTAGTTATAAATGATGGTTACAAGGTTTATATAGTTTGTATTGGTAGCTTACACTCTAAGCTACACAATAACAAACTTTAACTAACTTCTTTAATCTCTTGACACATATCTAATTCACAACCATAGGATCTTAATACTCCTAACAAAAATCTCTAGCTGTTTACACATGGTAAGATGATATGATTCAGAAAAATTCCAAAACAAACAGATGAAGCTTGAAGTTGAATCACCTACCCACTAACAACTTTTTAATGAAATATATGACTGATTGGTTGGACTTTTGTGGTTCTGTAAAAATATAAAGTACTATTGAATATTATCATGGTCTAAAATGGAAAATGTGGATCTCTTTCTAATATTTGTAGAGTAATTTAAGGAAGAATTCTATGCCAAACAAAATAAAAACAACAAAGATGTGTACCATTAATATTAGGGGTGATCAAATATAGGTGGAAATATTTCCGTATATATTCACAACTCTTTACATTTACCTTCTTGTACGTCTTCTCACATATGGTGAATTTTCAATTCAAATATATGGACAATACGAACTTGTTGACGTGGAGCACGTGAACCATTGGGCTTCACACATGGGTCAATTTACTCTGATATCATAAAGAAGTTGAGGTTTCACTATAAAACCAATTGGCAATATGGAGAGTTGTCCAACCTCTTAGCCCTTGTAAGGTTTATTCTTTTACCAATGTGAGACTCTTTTCCTTTCACATTCTTACATTAATTTCATTAACAACGTGGTATACTTAAATATGCACATGATTCATGCTAATTTGAAAGAGTTGATTTTTTTTTCTTTTTCAATAAGACAAAACAAAGGATGGGAGTTTCGAACTCAAACTTTGAGTGTGGAGGGTAGCAAACTCTTTTTCTTTTTCTTTTCTGGTGGAATAGATTTGCATACTATATCGATCTAGAAGTAGACCGATAAGTCCCAGAAAAGGACTGGACATTGCTTTATTGGTGAAGTCAAATGAAAGACCGAGCACGTTTAAAGCACATCTTATTATGTAAATATGTAGTTGTATCACTTCAACAAGTATGTATGATCACTGCCGTCATGTCCATCTAGGATGTTTCCCTTCCCACCTAAATCAATTACCAGACCTACCAGCCCCTGCCGAGTCCCACAAATTATTAAAAAAGAGGACATCCTGGTCAATTTCCAAAAGCTCAAGTGTGTATTTGCCACTTTAATCCAACTTAAAGAAGAAGGTCACGACTCACGTGCATCACGAGTCCCCAGTTCCCATGACATGTGTGGTGTGGGACGAGTCAGGAGTCAGAAACATAAATACGTCGGGAATGGAATGGGGACTCGATCAGACTTATGAAAGCCAACTTTCCTCTTTCGTTTTTTTTTCAAGAAAAATAAGGTTTCCGGAAAAGAAAGTTGGCTACGCCTCCCATGATTTCTCTCTATGCACTACTTAACTTGATGTTGCCAAAGCACCTGACTGAACTCGACCCTCTTTTTTTTTTTTTTTTTTGGTGTTAACAACTATGGCATGAAGCACCTGATTCTCTCTGCCAAGTGCTAGTTTTGTCTCTCACCTGAAACAAAACAAGTTCCAAAATTCGCACTTTCAAATATATATGTAATACATGTTGGAACTTGTGAACTAATATAGTCCCACATCGCCCATTCCACAGATTTAGCTCCTCTTTATAAGTGTTTTCCCTCACATATAATTTGAAAGAAATTGGACCAAAAACATGAACCTTGGCTTTAAACCTGGAAGGTTTGGGTATAAATATTAAATGTTAAAGATGGACCTTGGGCTTGAATGGAAGAAAAACACAAGTCCAATTTTTACGTTTTTGATTTTAAGGATTCAGTTTTTCCGAAATGATATGAACAGTTACATCCTTTCTGGAAGGATAAGCTTGAACAGACATAACTATTCACGAATGCCATTATATATATGGCCGAGATATCAATTCCATCGCTTCCTTTTCATTCTTAGAGAAACGCCACAGTCAATTCGCCAAGAATCCAAGTTCGAGTGCAAGAACTTGGGTTAGATAGTTGTATCCTGTAAAATAGACGTCCGTTGAACTACAACATTGATGTAGGGGCGAATTTCTGTCTTAGGAGATTGCTACTGCAAACCTTTATCTTCATAAACAAGTCAGTATTTTGTGATTTTATATGCAATTTCATTAATTGTTCGTATTTTGGTATATTGTATATGTTGTGTAATATTCATTCAAAATAAACTATCCAAATCTTTATATACTATATACTTGATATTTGATTGGTTTTAACAATCTAAGACAAAAATTTCTACCATGGATCAATCAAATGTTGGTGTCGTCAAGTAACACGTTGAGAAACCTGAGAAATTCAAGGGAGTTGATTTTAAACGTTGGCAACAAAAGATGTTGTTCTACTTAACAACTCTGAACTTGAGTCACGTCATTACTTCTGAGGCCCCTAAAGCACCAAAAGAGGGAGATATTCCTATCGAAATTCTGCAGGCTATAGAAGCCTGGACTCACAGTGAATTTCTATGCAAGAACTACATTTTGAATGTTTTAGATGACCCTTTGTGTGATGTTTACTGATCATATAAAACAGCTAAAGAACTGTGGGAGTCTTTGGACAAAAAGTACAAGTCTAAAGTGGCTAGTTCCAAGAAGTTTGTGATTCGAAAATTTCTGAATTACAAGATGAGTGACACCAAGTTTGTTGTCAAGCAAGTTGAAGAACTCCAAGTGATTGTTCATGAGTTAGATGAAGAAAATCTTGGTCTGAAAGAAGGTTTTGTGGTTGGCGCTGTTATAGAGAAATTGCCTTCGAATTGGAAAGACTTTAAGATTTATCTGAAACATCTAACTGAAGACATGAGCATAGATCAATTAATTCTCAAACTGCATGTGTATAAAGATCATCGCAAAAATGAGAAGTATGATGTCTCATCGCTGGAGGCAAAAGCCAATGTTGTGGAATGAGGAGACTCACACAAGGCAAAGCACCATCAGAAAAATAAAGGCATGGATGCTGCAAAGAAAGCATTGACTGCTGCGAAAAGGAAAACTTTTAGGAAAATCAAAGGAGGTTGCTGGGTTTGTGGAAAAACAAGTCATAGGGCAAATAATTGCCGTCACAAGAAGGATCAGAATACTGAGAATACCAATCAAGCAAACATTGCAAAAGACAAGTTTGTTGCTGTTGTATTTGAAGTCAATTTATTGACTAATTTCAATGACTAGTGGGTTGATACAGGAGCAACAAGGCATGTTTGTGCTAATCGGAATTTATTTGTTTCTTACTAATCAGTTGATGGTGGAGAAAATTTGTACATGGGAAATGCAACTATATCTGCCGTTGCAAGGAAGAGAAAAGTGACGCTCAAACTCACTTATGGAAAAGAGCTTTCACTCACCAATATTCTGCATGTTTCTGATATTCGCTAGAATTTGATCTCTGGATCGCTTCTGAGTAACAAAGGTTTCAAATTAGTCTTTGAATCTGATAAGTTTGTAATCACCAAGGGTGGGGTGTATGTGGGAAAGGGCTACCTGGTTGAAAGGCTTTTCAAATTGAATGTACTTTCTGTTGATGCTATTAATAATAATACCAAGCCTAGTGCTTCCTCTGTTTACTTGATTGAGTCCTCTACATTATGACATGCAAAATTAGGACATGTTAATTTTCGCTCTCTTCAACAAATGGTTAACTTAGGCTTATTGCCCAAATGTTCCATGAACAAAGTGGAAAAATCCAATTATGCAAGACACTCATATAAATCAGTGGAAAAATCCAACGAAATACTTCGTTTAATCCATAGTGATCTTTGTGATTTCAAGTCCACACCAACTAGTGGAGGAAAGAACTCCTATATTTCTTTCATTGATGATTGCAGCAAGTATTGTTATGTCTATTTGATTCATAGCAAAGATGAAGCTTTAAACATGTTTAAAACATTTAAAGCCGAAGTCGAAAATCAACTAGACAAAAGAATAAAAGTCTTAAGGTCGGGTAGAGGTGGTGAATACGAATCTAATGACTTTGCATAATTTTGTTCGAAACATGGAATAATATATCAAACAACATCACCATATACTCCTCAACAAAACGGAATGGTTGAATGGAAAAATCGAATGTTGAAAGATATGATTAATTTCATGTTAAATAGTTTTAGTGCACCACATAATTTATGGGGCAAGGCACTTCTTGTTGCCAACACAATATTGAACCGAATTCCACATAAGAAGACCAATCAATATCCTTATGAAATATGGAAAGTTAGATTACCTACATATAAAACGTTGAAAGTGTGGGGTTGTCTTGCGAAAGTTCAAGTGCCTCTTCCGAATAGACAAAAACTTGAACCAAAAACAGTAGATTGCATATTTATTGATCACGCCAACAATAGTTTAGCATACAGAATTTTGGTTCATAAATCTGAAATTGCAGACATTCATGTAAATACAATACTTGAATCTGCAGAAGCTGAGTTCTTTGAGGAATTTTTCTTTACAAAGATTGGTCATATGTTTTGAACAAAAGAGTACATGATGATACTACGAGAAATGATGACGATAATCATGCTTCAACTTATTTTCTATTCATAGCAAAGACTTTACTAATTTAGTTAGTATCTTATTTTCTATTCAAATGTGCGGTATTGTTCGAGTTTGAATAGAAAATGTGGGCTATTGTTGGAACTTGTGAGGGACATATAGTCCCACATTGCCCATTTTCCACAGATTTAGCTCCTCTTTGTAAGTGTTTTCCCTCACTTATGGTTTGAAAGAAATTGAGCCAAAGCCATGGACCTTGGGCATTGGACTTGGAGGGTTTGGATATATATATATATTAATTGTCAAAGATGGGCCTTAGACCTTGGGGCTCTTGGGCTCGGATGGAAGAAAAACACAAGTCCAATTTTTACGTTTTTTTTATTTAAAGGATTCAGTATGTTCGAAAGGATAAGAACATTTACATCCTTTCTGGAAGGATAAGTTTGAACAAACATAACCATTCACGAATGCCATTGTATATATGGCTGTGATATTAGAAATGTAGATATCAATTCCATCGCTTCCTTTTCATTCTTCTCAGAGAAACACCACAATCAATTCGCCAAAAATCCAAGTTTGAGTGCAAGAACTTGAGTTAGATAGTTGTATCCTGCAAGATAGATGTCCGTTGAACTAAATGCACTGGTGTAGGGGCGAATTTCTGTCTTAGGAGATTGCTACTGCAAGCCTCTATCTTCATAAACAAGTTAGTGTTTTGTGATTTTATATGCAATTTCATTAATTGTTTATATTTTGATATATTGTATCTGTTGTGGAATATTCATTCGAAATAAACTGTCCAAATCATTATATACTATATACTTGATATTTGATTGGTCTTAACAATTCATACATCAAGCCACTTGCAGTTTCATGCCCACCAAAAGATCATTCAACAGTACATTACATGACTTATCCATATGTGGTAAGAGTCATGGCTTCTGTACTTTTACATATATTAAACCTGGTAGTTACTTGATAATAGCAAAACTTCTATGCCAATCTCAATAAATATTCATGTATTTTAGTCTTCTTGCTTGAGAAGTTTGATTGGTTCAATATCAATATTGTAATCCCTCCTTTCTATTCAATACCATTCTTCTCGACTTTGAACTTTCAGCTGCATCTAACAATGTCCAACTATATCTTGTTTTTTGACTTCTTATTCAGTTACTTTACAAAAGAAATTAAATACTCTACACCAATGGACATTGAGCATCCATTTATCTGACCCAGTGATATATTTATATTATCTTATTAGATGTTGATTGTCCCAATGTAGTTTTCTTTTGCGACTAAATTACGATATTTTCGGAGACTAAATTATGATATTTGAAATGATCAAGTGCGTGAGCTGTTTATGCTATGTAAAAGTAATATGTGCATGTGTACACCTATGATATGTACGTAACTTATCGCTAGAGTGATAGACGAATTATTATTATTATTTCTTATCGACTCATTATAAAACTGATAATAAATCAAAGTTGATAGATTTTTCTTATTGAATGCTTCGTTGAAAGTGTCCTGATGATGAATTATTTATTCAATATGTCCGGAGTATCGCACTGCGCTACATAAATGGGATCCACTATTTTGTGACAAGTTCTTGATTATGAAAATTAATTCTTACATGATTTAAAACTCCAAAAATGTGGGTGACATTTGAAAAAATAGCTCCACAAAGAAGATAAATTGATATCGTTGAGATGTTAAAATCAATTTTCAGATTTGGAAACAATATACTTGTTGCTCCACAAACTTACAATTACAATTATTCATTTAAACAACTAGAAAAATGATGTCTTCCATTTTGTTTCGTTTCTTCTATATATGAACTTACCACTATATATAGTTTTTCATCTGTCATCCGGACCTTTAACCCATAATTGTAAAAGAATATGCAAGGATCGATGTCGATAGAGGTACAAACTAACGAATGAAAAGGAGGTTATAGAAGATAAAAAGCAAATGAAAAATATGGGTGATATTAAAACTGAAACAAACCTCACCAGAGCTAAGCTCTTGAACGAATGGACTTGGATATGCACAAAACACAATTCTAGGATGGATCTCACCATTGAGTTAACTCATATTTCTATGCATTACATGCTCAAGGTTGATCCCGCAATCTCCACATAATCTGATATTGTATCCAAACCCATGCGAGCCAATAGCATTATCCAATTTTTTATATTTAAAAACAAATATTCACTTATGATAACTGCAAAATAACTTTTTTGTAGTTTCAATAAAATTTCCTTAAATGTAGAGTATCTCCAAATGTGCTTTTAAATTCATATAATGCATAAAAGAATTCCCTTTTAAATGCTATTTGTTTTTCTTTTATTTTATATGTGGTTCTTTCTTGAGTATTTATAATGATAGACGAGTTGTTATTATCTCTTACTAAGTCATTATGAAAACAATAATAACTAATCTACATATAATTATCCATGATGAATTTTTCTTATTGTATATTTCGTCAACATGACCCTAATAATGAATTATTATTCAATATGCCTAAAGTATCGCATTGAACTTTAATAAATGAGACCCATTATTATACAACGAATTCTTGATCATGATAATTAATCATTACAGAATTCATAGCTCGAAGAATATGCCTGACATTTGAAAAAGTTGCTCCACAAAAATGCTAAAATGAATTTTGAAATGTTAAAAGTTAGATCCAGTAAATCAAAATTAGAACAAAAATGCATTGCCTTCTAAAGTATTTCAATTTCAATTATTCCTTTCAACATGTATCTCTCTCGTGCACAAGCTTACAGTTAAAATGCATCGAGATGGATGCATCGACAAGAGTGACGTTGTATATGAACTTGTCAAATATTTTAAAACTAATTAACTTTTGGTGGACGATGGTGATTAATGAGTCAGCATTCAACCTATACATAAAAAGAAGGATATGCAAATAAGGTAATTATAGGAAGCAAATGAAAAATATGTGATTATTACAGTAGTTGGAACAAGTTTATTAATGATATATATTTTGAATTCAAAATGAGATATTAAATCCTAAGTGGAATGCTATGTAATCAAATTTGAAGGTAAGAGTAAGTTTCAACTGATATGTCAATCCTATGTGGATTGACATATATAAGTTTTCATATGACAAATTTGACATATAAGAAAGCTTATGTCAACTAATTTTTAATTATTTTATTATGTGGGTCCCATTACTACATCAATTCTAGATCTTGAAAATTTATTTTTAATTGATTTATTTTTAAATAGATGATGCAAATATCATTTATAACAAAAAAAATACATCGGTTGAAATAAGAGGATATTTGACATTGTCACTTTAGCCATCAAATTAATATTTGTTATTTATCTTTTGACATTCAAAATATATATCATTAATAAGTTTCATTGAATGCTTCGCCGAAAGTGCCCCGAAATGAATTATTTATTCAACATGTCCTGAGCATCGCACTGGGCTCAATAAGTGGGATCATTATCATGTGACAAGTTCCTGATCTTGATAATTAATTCTTATAGGATTCAAACTCCAAAAATGTGTATGACATTTGAAAATAAAAAATTGCTCCACAAAAATGATAAAATGATTATTGAGATATTACAATCAATTTTCAGATTTAGAACAATACACTTGTTGCTCCACAAACTTACAATTACAATTACTAATTTAAACAACTAGAAAAATGATATCTTCCATTATGTTCTGTTTCTTCTATATATGAATTTAATTACCATTATATATAGTTTTTCATTTGTCAATCCGGACCTTTAACCCATACTTGTAAAAGAACATGCAAGGTAAACTTACAATTACAATTATTAATTTAAACAACTAGAAAAATGATATCTTCCACTCTGTTCTGTTTCTTCTATATATGAATTTAATTACCATTATATATAGTTTTTCATCTGTCAATCCGGACCTTTAACCCCATACTTGTAAAAGAACATGCAAGGCAAACTTACAATTACAATTACTAATTTAAACAACTAGAAAAATGATATCTTCCATTATGTTTTATTTCTTCTATGTATGAACTTAATTACCATTATATATAGTTTTTCATCTGTCAATCCAGACCTTCAACCCATACTTGTAGAAGAACATGCAAGGGTGTCGAAAGAGGTACAAGTTATAGAATCAAAAGGAGATTATAGAAGATAAGAAGCAAATGAAAAATATGGGTGATATCAAAACTGAAACAAACTTCACCAGAGCTAATATGGGTTAAAGGTTCATACATACATACATATATTTATTTATTTATATTTATGTTTCTTTCAGAACGAATGTAACTTGGACATGAACAAAACACAATTGTAGGATTGCTCTCACCATTGAGTAAACTCATATTTACAACTAATTTCTATGTAATTACAGGCTCGAGGTTGATGTCGCAATCTCCATATATAATATGATATTGTATCCAAACCCATGGAAGCCAATAGCTAGCAGATGTCAAAATATGATTGAAAGACCCTGCATGTGTAAATGCAAAATATAACTAATCGATCGAGGAAGCCATTTGCACACTGTTAGTGGGTGTATAGTCCGATGGCATTCAACTGGCTCTCAACTGGAATTACAATCCTGCCAATAACATCTTACCATTTCTAAAAAAGGGCTTTGCAGGTTACAATAAAACCGTTTGTATATTCTCACTACGCTACTAACATTTTTTTTTTTTACAACCGAATCTCAAATTTTATATTTCTAGACTACTATTACCTATCACCTTATTCATTCACACCCGTGGACCGACTCTAACGACTTTACTATAACTACTTTTAACAAGAAAACAACTTTTGTGTGATTGATTTTGTTATAACAATTTTGAGTGATGTAATAGTCCATTTAGAAAATGGGTGTTGCTTGGTCTCCGAAAAAGTAATAGTAAGCTTCAAATTTTTTATATTTAGAAATGAAAATTCACTTATGAAAGGTGAAAAATAATTTTTTTCATAGTTTCAATAACATTTTCTTAAAAAATCAATCAGAATATCTTCAAGTGTGCTTTGTAAATTCCTCTTCACCCCAAGCCCAATCCCTCGGGCTACAGCGGGAGGTAGCAGAGCTCGACTGCTCAATTGGGCATAAATAGCCCAACCTAGCACCTGAGGTCATGTGACGCCAGCTGACGTCACCCACATTATAATTTTTTTTTTTTTTTTTTTTTTGCCCTAGGCGCGTAAGCTTCATGCTCGCGTGAGTGTGAGTGGTCTGACAAAATGAAGGCGAAATGTGTAGGCACTTTTAGTCCACTGCGAACATGGATTGTTGGATTTTCCAAATCCGATGGTACATATTAATTCGAATTTTTTTAATAAATTAGAAAGAAAAAAAGAAGGAAATATCTGCAAAAGAGTTTTTGACCATATGGCACAACCTGGACTCTTGGATTGCTAAAAAAAGGTTATCCACTGGTCCATATTAATTCTGTTAGTAAAACATGTTTAAAAATTATAAAAAAATACAAAAAAAAAAGTAAGATAATATGAACCATGAGTGAGCAAAACAAGATTAATTGTAATTTTGGATAATAATATATGGTGTGACGAGATTAATTAAAAGTTCTATTCGAAATAAAATAAAATATTAATTTTAGGAACTGTTATTTGCACTACATAAATTTTATTCTACACTCCTCACATGTGCATTTTTCTTTATAATTATAGAAAGTTTAGAGTGCAAAATAAAATTTTTGGAGTGTCAATAACAATTTCCATTAATTTTTAAAAAATAATTTTTTTAATAACAATTGTCCAAACAATTCATTTACGGGGTGAAAATGCACTCAAACAATCACTAAGGCAATAACTGCCTTTGTCCAAATGACAAGACAATACTTGCATTAATGGGGTGGGCTTACTCTAATGCCTAAAAGAATTCCCTTTATAATGCTATGTCTTTCTTTTAGTTTTTGTTTTTCAAAGAATCTCATTGAAGACTGTATAGAAAATTCTTCTTTCTTGAGTAGTTGTGTGGATTGGCTGACTCATGTGAATGATATTCGATATGTACTAGGGAGTAAGGCATCGACCCAATGGGCAACCTTCGATATTTGGTAATGCTAGGAAGATTAAATTTATAAATTAAATTTTGTAGATTAAATGACATAAAAATTGATAATTGAATTATTATTTAAGTGTTGGGCTAACATGCTTATTTTTTATTAGTGACGCATCATTTAAATTCCAAATTTAGTCTACCTAGCACTTCTCTTGGAGATTAAATTTATAAACTAAATTTTGTAAACTAAATGATATGGAAGTTGATAATTGGATTATTAGTTAAATATTGATTAACACGCTTATTTCTTATCAGTGACACATCATTTAGTTTGCAAATTTAATTTCCAAATTTAGTCCATTTAAGATTACGCTCGAGATTTGTATGCTGATAAAAAATTAAATGCATCCCATTCTTAAATCAAGGCTGCGATGATTCCCAATACTTAAGGGAGGGCAAGTTCAATTCAATCATCAGCCAAAATGATACTAAGCAGATGAAGCAAAAAGAAACTTAATCTCCCTATAGAAACTTACACGTAATGAGTGCACTATTATGTGACATTTTAACATTTTAGTATAATGTTTGTATTGAAAAACTATTGAAAAACTTACATGTATCATTGTTTTATGAATAATGTCACTACTAGAATTAGTGCTATAGGATACCGATGTTTGCACACTATTTGCAATCGGTGACTATAGACATAAAGATAGCACTCTTGGCTTTTTTTGGTGTCCTTTTAGCTAATGCCACTAATATTGGTGACCTTCAAATTTGAGATTGGTGACCTTTTATTTTTGATGTCTTTTAAGCTGAGATTGGTGTCTTGCTTTTGTGTAAAAAGCTAAATCCTCTCTCTACCCTTCACAAACCTCCAACTCCTCCTTCGCTTCATTCTCTCTCTCCTTTCCCTCTTCTCTTCACACAACAGCACTGACGTCCACCAGTCACCAATGACCGTCAACTTGTACCTCCGAAATCCTCTTCCCATCCTCTTTCCAACCCCCAAGTTAGTTTCATCAAATTCGAAGCCGAATTTCCTCAACTTCAAATCTAAGAAATAGTAACCGCATGTTTTCCGACCAATTTATGACCAAGCATGCCAGAATTGGACCTTGACCCAAGAGGTAAAGATGATCCTCTCCTCGTGGGCTGTCCTCCAGTGTAAGTTCTTTTTCAAAACAAAAACGTTCAATTTTTGGATCGATTGTAGATTTCAAATTTTAACTCCATTTTTTTTATGCATGTCGAAGAACCCACTGCTTATTCTCAAAACCATGCTTGGCAGGGTGCTGAACCAAATGACAGAAAAATTGGGAAACTTGTGAATATGCTTTGAAGAACCCACTGCGAATTCCCTGGGTAATGCTTTTGGTGAGCTTGATGTAGAGTTTAAAGTTCAAAGTCGATTCCACAATCTTTTCTAATTCATACTTTATTTTTCCATTAACTAATGTTTAATTTTATTTTCTAGCGCTAGTTATATTTAAGATTTAATCTTTTCCAGATGTTAATTTTGGTTCGTAAATAAAATGGCACTAACCTCACATATGAAGACAACAATTTGTTGGTTTTCAAATTCTAACGATGACAGATGTTAATTTTGTTTTGTGAACTGTTTGAAATATCATTAAGCTCAAATATGAAGACAATATGTCTGTTTAAAATTTTGTTGTAATAGGAAAAATCATGTTCATGTCCAATTCTATACGTTTGCTTTAAGTGCATATTTATAAAAGAAATTCTCTATATATATTCCATCTCATGTGTTTCCATTTTTCTACCCACTTGCAAAGATGTTACAAGGATTAGCAAAACGAGCACTTTGGATCAGTGTGCTATGCATTTATAGGAAGTTGTTATCTTCGTGTAAGGAGCAAATGTAAGTCTTAAGTAGGTTAATCTTGTAACAGAATTATGATTTCAGCAAGGGAAGCTTTTCTCCTTTAGCCATTCGTTCACTCTAACTTTTCAGTGTATTTGGTACCACTCATATGGGTTTCTCTGTCCATTTTTCTGTGAAGCAATTCAGTAATTATATTTGATGCTTACAGATCACAGAGAAGTTGATAGCATATATGTTCTTAGTCGAAGTTGCAGAAAGGTTGCAGTGAATTTGTTGAGATTTTTGTATGGTAAATTATGATCGCAAATCCCTTGAAAATCTACTTTTCCCATGTATTTATATGATCATATCTCAGTGTTGTCCTCAACTCTAATCACTTTAACAGTTGGACTTGAGTTAACGTTATTCTTACGAAATTTGTGGGTTTGATTTTGGGTGCAAGCTGCAACTGATGATCAGATTCAAGTTATTAAGATGATAAAGCTGTTGGAAACAAAGGGTTTCGAAGACTTTTTAAAGTATGGTTCCAACATTTGTACAAAATTGTATAAAATATCAGTTATGCAAATTTATAGTTGTATTCTTATATTTTAATGATATTACAATTTGTTTTCTCACCAAAACTGAAAAGAAATATGATACTCCAATTTGGGTGCCCACACAGGGCATCCTTTTTTAAAAACATAATTTTCAACTTTGACACCAATGAATTAGGGTGGCATTGTTTTAGTTAGCACCGATCTATTAAGGGTAGCCATTGTTACAATAGAGACTTCTCTATAGGACATGTACACTTATTTAGTGGCTGCTTGGTGGTAATTGAGGTTTGCCACCAATGTCAGTGCCCACTATTTATAATAGACACCAATGAAAGGAGTGTCCTCTAGCCAAAATTCTAGTAGTGTGTTATTACGACATATTTGTATTATCATGTTTACCATCTTTCTAATAGAGATAGGACCCACTAACGGATCCTTATCTTTTTAGAGAAATGATACAAATGATGATATAAATATGTGATAAGAATAAAAAAATTTATTGTTTATTAGAAGAGGATGCTACTGTGACGTTAAACCCATTCAATATAAGTCATTATATTCCTGACTTTTATTGGATATATAAGATAATATGCCACTTTCATTGATTGCTTTATTATCTAAGAGTGGAAATGGCACTCTACTGATTCATTCTCCCTTCCTTTTAAATTTTCTTTCCCCCTTATGAATTCTGAATTCCTGACGATGATCAGATGCAGGTGAACCTTATCTTTTATGGAAAGAAAACTTTGGTACCATTTTTATAAGAAAGCATGCTTCCATGTATATATTTTTTTTATTTTTTTTGGTGTTAAGAGCATACTTCCATATATATATATATATATTCATCGTATACATGGATTCACCAACCCTATTTTGTGACTGGTCCCAACTACAAAGTATGTCTAATCAGGGTCCTAGCTTCTTCTTTTTTCTTGCTGGAAACTCTAGCTTCTACGTGATGCAAAATTTTCTTTTCTTTTCTTCTCCTCCCTAGACTAACCATATTGAGTCAAGAGGTAGGATTAGTTTCTTTCATCAATGGGGGAGATTATTTTTCGGTACTATATACACATTGGATGAAAAAATACATTTTTATTTTCGTTTGATTCATATGTGTTCTCACTTGTAATTAAGCAGAGCTCTGAAAATGCCTCTGTCTCAAATTTAGGTAAGTGTGTGAAGTGACATGAATGTGTTGTCGAGCGTCCGGTCTCATTTTAAGCAGGGCGCCCAAATCCATTTATCGTTAGTTATCATTTAATTTTTATTTTAATTACAAGCAATGTTTTACATTAATCTACACTAATGAAAAGGATGAAAGTTTGAACGCAGAACTTAGTGAATTGATAAAATAGATATGACCATGGGTGCCTCGCGCTCGCCTATTGTTTTTTTTTTTTTTTTTTTTAACACTACTGTGCTTTCTTTGAAATAGAAGTGGTATATCATTATATGCATAAAATATCTCACATTATTCAGTTTTACATGATAAAATATGGGGTGTGCTATCCACACATTATTTTTAACTTCTCACGTACCCCTTGTTAATTTTTGTCATTTGATCTTCTTCAATTCATCCTATCTAACAGCTGAAAATAAGAAGGTTGTAAGAAGTAAAAAAAAGTGTGTGGATATCACACCTCTTAAATATATAGGGTGGCCTTTGTCAATCCATTTTGGCATTTCCAAGATAAATAAAAACAAGTGGGTACCTTTGACGTAGTGAATATTGGAATACTTGGTTGGTGCTAGAAAGACTATTTACTTTAAGAGTAATATTAGGGAAACTAAATTTTGTAAACTAAATTACATAAAAGTGAATGATTTGATTATTACTTAAGTGCTGATTAACGAACTTATTTCTTATTGTTGACCTATAATTTAGTTTGTAAATTTAATCTACCATTACTCTTTACTTAAATCATATTTTATTGATCACATGATACGACAGTTGATGATTGTATTCCTTATTTAATGATTTAAATAAAGAATCCAACTATCAACCGCCACTTCATGTGTTTACAAAATATAGATGGTGTCCCTAACATTTTTCTTTTTTTAATTATCAATACTTGCCTGATTGAGGCCATAATTGAATGGAAAAAAAGTGATCCAAGTTTCTACAAGACAATGCTGATGTTTAGGCAACTGCTTCTACTTAACCTATAAGTATTATTATATTGTATGTATACACTATACAGTATACTTATTTGTATACAACTATACAATATAAGTTCAAAGTTGTTTAAAATTACAGTAATGATATTTTTACCATGTTTTTATACCACATTTATATACTACCTTATGTGGCATCTGATGTAGATAGCCATATCATTTAAATTAATCAGAATTTAATTTAAATTAAAAACATTTAATAAATCATAATTAAAATAATAAAAAAAGCTGGAATTAAATGGTGATTGTGGCATACGAGAAGTCTTCACCTTCCTTCCTCGTTCAATCCTGCTTCTTCTCCCGTTTCTTCTTCCACGCTAGTTCTTTCACGCCATTTTGTAGGCAAAATCCTCCAAACTGAACGTGTATTAGGCTTGTAATTGGAATGTTGAATAAATGAGTTTATTGCACTATGATGTGGCTCTGAACTCTAATTTGAACGCCAGTCCTTTGTGTTGCAGTTCATTCCGCTGCCTTCAGTTGCTGGTTTCTATTTGGCTCGATTTTTCACAAAGAAGAGTGTTTCATCATACTTTGCTTTTGTTGTTCTTGGAAGCTTGATGATGACATGGTTTGTAATACAAGTGGGTACAGAAGTACAAAAGAGGGTGGTAGTCCACACTAACGTGAAAAAAAGTGGGGTGAAAAAAAATGGCATGAAAGAACTGGCTTGGAAGAAGAAACGGGAAAAGAAGTAGGAAAAAATGGCATGAAAGAACTGGCGTGGAAACGGGAAAAGAAGCAGGATTGAATGGGGAAGGAAGGAAAAGACTCCTCGTATGCCATAATCACCATTTAATTCTAGCTTTTTTTTTAATTATTGGTTTATTAAATGTTTTTAATTTAAATTAAATTCTGATTAATTTAAATGATGTGGCTATCTACATCAAATGCCACATAAGGTGATATATAAATGTGGTATAAAAACATGATAAGAATAACATTATTATTAAAATTATGCACACATTTGTATAATGTGTTTTCGTAATATACAATTTTTTGTCAATCTATTCCCTTCCACTTCCACGTTCTTTCTCGCTCTTTTTCTTATTTTGCTCATATGGTGTAGAATCTTTCTAATGATTTGAGCGATATTTTTAATCTAGTTTAACCCACGAAGATGGGATTGGAACTTAGATGTGACAAGGTCACGTTGTCCTACCCAACTTAGATTATTTGTGGAACACTAATATATTCATCTAGTAAGTAATGGTTTGATAATAGAAGCAAATATTAAAGCTACTATCTGTGAAGTTGAATTACCCACACACTTTAAGGTCTAAAATTGGTTGGACGTATTTGGTGCTACAAACAGTTGTGAAATAAAAAAGTAATGATGAATAATTAGTCTGGCAAACAATAGAAGTGAATTTCTTTCTTTTATTGTTAGTAGTAACTATGTCAACTGTGAAGATTAAGAACAACTAAACTCTAAGTTAACACATCCCTTTACAACTAACTATTTAATCCATCGACGCTTTCAATCACTCTACTAAAAAAGAAAAATCTAAGTTAAGAAAGTTATCTCAGAACATGGATCACATTCTTATGGCTAGTACTGCTTTTTTAGGCTTATTTTTAGCTACACCCCCTAAAACTTTATTTTGATCTTACTTTGCCATTTGAAACTCAAAAGCCACCACTTTACTCTTTGAAACTCAAACTTTGTTCTAGTTTGATTTGTGGACTCTCTCTTCTCGTTGAAACTTATGAGTTGCCTCCTAAAACATATGTGGGATGCTAACACCCAATAAAACTATGCCACATGTGCAATAAATTTGATTATAAATCTCCATTATGCATTAACATTCAAGAATCATAGAATACTAAGTTGAAAAGAAATTGAAGAGATGAAAAAAATTGATTAGCCTGGCACACCCAAAGCAAACTCACATAAGAAATTAACAAATTGAAGGCATTACGGAGTGAATTTTGAGCTTCAGAGAGACGACTTTCAAGTTTTATGGGCCAAAATGGGATCAAAATTGAGTTTCATAGAGTAAAGTAACGACTTTTGAGTTACAGAGAGCAAAATGAGATTAAAATCGAGTTCCAACGGGCGTAGCTAGCTAAAAATAAACTTATAATAAAATTGTTGTGATATGGCTAGTGCTTTTTAAAATAAACAGTGCCTAATTCATGTGCCTGCAAATTAAAATGGAAACTAAGTTTATGAACCGCTTTTTACTTATCACATATATTTTTCTTATTGAAGATGGTTCTTCTTCTTTCTTTTTGGGTTGCAGGGGTGGGGGAAGACAAACTTAGGGTTAAAAAAAAAAAATCTTTAATTAATTATTATTTTAATAGTTAAAAAATATTAAATTTTTTTTTTTAGTTTTTAATAATATTTTTTTAATTTTTTAATATAAAATGTGTCAGGTCACAAGCCACGTCAGAACATGACAACGTGGGAAGTCGAAAGTGGTATGAAAGACTACAATTTTTATTTTCGTTTTTTCCAAAGGACAAGGTTACCAAAACGGGAAAGTTGCCATGATTTCACTTTAGTTCACTTTGTTGATGTTGCCAAAGCACCTGAGTGACCTGATTCCCCTCTTCCAAATCTGAAATTTCCCTCGCCCTAGGAAACAAGTTCCAAAGTTGGTACCATCAACCGTATACATTGACCCACTTGCACTTTCATGCCCACCAAATAACCATTCAACACAGTCAACACTTTCTTTTTGCCAACCACATTGAACACATTATACATAGGACTTATCGACAAGTGGTTGGAATCATGGCTTTTTGTAGTACTTAAAATGACCAAGCGCGTGAGATAATTTGCCCTATGTAAAAGTAATATATGCATGCGCACACATACTATTTGTATTTTATTTAATGACATGATAGACGAGCTGTTATTATCTCTTATCGACTCATTATAAATACGATAATAACTAATCTATTTATATAATTATCTGTGATAGATTTTTCTTATTGAATACTTTGTCAACATAATGAATTATTTATTCAATATGCCCAGAGCATTGCACTGAGTTTTAATAAATGAGAATCATTGGTATGCAACGGATTCTTGATCACGATATTTAATTATTACATGATTCTTATCCTGAAGAATATGTTTGATATTTGAAAAAGTTGATCCACAAAAATGCTAAAATGATTTTTGAAATGTTAAAAGTTAAATCTACAAAATTAAAATTAGACCAAAAGACGTGTTGCATTGTAAATTATTTCAATTACAATTATTCCTTTCATGTATCTTTTTCTCTCTGTTGCACAAAAGCTTACAGTTAGAATAATGGCCTCAAGATGGATGCATCGAGAAAAATGACTTGTTATATTTGGTTTTGTTTATTCATGATGAACTTATCAAATATTTTAAAACGAATTAACTTTTGGTGAACGATGGTGATTAGTCAGCATCCAACTAAACCTACCACCACTTCTTTTATCTGTCAATCAGGATCTCCAACCTATAGATAAAAAGAAGGATATAGAAGGTAATTATAAGAAGCAAATGAAAAATATGAGTGACTATGACAGTTGAAACAAACTTAGCCAACGAAGAGTAACTCTGCCCATAAATACACACACGTCCCCTTCAGTTTGATCTCACCATGTAACTGGATTGCTCTCACCATTGAGTAGTTAGCTCATATTTATAACTAAATATTGCTACGTAATTACATGCTCGAGGGTATATATCGCAGCGGCCATTACCTCATCTTGTATCCAAAATCTCCAAACCCAGGAGGCAATAGCAGTGTCAAAATATAATGAAAATCCTGCAAGTGAAAATGCACATGATAGCTAATCGAGGGAGCCGTTGCAGTTGCACGCCGTTACTGGTGTAGTCCGAGGGCATTCAACTGGCACTCAACTAAAGAATCACAAGGTCCGCAACCCTACCAATAACATCTCATTAGTTTTAAAAAAGGGTTTTCCAGGTTCATTCTCAACAGCACTCTCTATACTTTACTAACCACACATTTGTAAAAAAACCCTGATGGCTCGATTTCCAGATATAAGGTATTGGAAGAATGGTGATGGTGGTTATTAGGGCTGCAATAGTGTATCGGCTCTAGGGACTAGGTGCTCTTTTATGTGTTACCTTGTCAACTTGTATGTAGTCTTTTTCTTGTTAGCTACTCCTTAATTTAAGGAGATTTGCTGGAAGTCTTTTCTCTTGTTGTCAACTCCTTGATTTAAGGAGATTTGGTTTAAGTCTCCTGGACTAGCTTTTGTGTAGTGGTTAATGGGGTTTTCTGGATGACTGAGTGCACAACATGTGCACTGATTCCTACCCCTTAAATATCTCATCTTCCTTTTGTAACTTCATGACATTTTGGAATTGAAGAAAGAAATCTATACTTGAATCTCAAGATGGTATCAGAGTAGACCTTCTTTGGAGCCTGTTTTTGTGTGTATCACAATGTAAACATCTCTAATCTTCAAACAAATGGCTGAAGAAAATTCAGTCAACCAGGAAGTCGAAAACACCATCACTTCTCGACTTGAGAATCTGTCTGAAGTGGATACCAATCCCAACCAAAGGCTAATCTCATTATTACTGAATGAGTTCAATTATCTTTCGTGATCAAGGGCAGTTGTTCTTGCTCTTGGTGGAAGAAACAAACTTGGGTTCATTAATGGTAATGTTCCTGCTCCAAAAGCTTCATCCTCAGATTATAAAGCTTGGCTATGCAAAGATCAACTTGTTATGTCATGGTTACTTAACTCCATGGAAAGAAAAATAACTGAGATCTTCACCTATTCTGAGTCTTCTCTCTTGCTATAGACAACTGTGAAGGAGATGTATAAGAACCAAAACAACTCTGCTCGCGAGTTTCAACTTAAAAAAGACATATCATGTATCCAGCAAGAAGGTAAGAGCTTTACTTAGCATCTTGGATCTCTAAAAGGTATGTGGAATGAACTGGATGTCTACTGCTGCCACATACCACTGACTCCACAGTTTTCCTAAAAAGGGCTAAGAAAGATAAAATCTTTCAACTCTTGTCTAGCCTAAGCTCAGACTATGAAGATCTAAGAAGTCATATCCTCATGAATCCCGGACTGCCAACCTTCACAAGCATTTGTGCTACCATTCAATGAGAGGAAGTGAGAAGAAAGGTTATGAATGCAGGAACCAAAGTGAATGTAACTGAAGCTCGAGCCTATATGACCAATGAGAAGAGATACAAGGGTGAAAACCCTAACTTGAAATGTCAGCATTGTCATTACAATGGGCATGATAAGGAGACTTGCTGGATTTTGCATCCAGAGTTGAAACCTGATTTTATGAAAAACAAGGTTCCACCTAGAAGATATCATTCACCACAACTTTCCCACCGAGCCAACATGGCTTCATCTTCAACTATCAACAGTCATGATCATTACAACCAGTTCACAGCTAACCCTGTAGATCTTATAACTAAGTTTGCAACCTTCATACAAAAGGAAGGAGAAGAAAAGTAGCTGATCAAGCTATTGATCCTAAAGTTGGAAATACCATTGCCTTGTTGGGCAAGTTTGCTGGTTTTTTGGCAAATGTTGATCACATACCAAAACAAGATCATCAAGGTATCTTAAGTCTTTCAAAATTGCTCTAAATGTTAATTTGTTGCATGATTTCTAGATTGTTGATTCTGGAGCCACAGACCACATGACTAACAAAGTGTAAAAACTAATAGAGTTTGAAAAATTGAATGAACCATCACAAGTGTCAGTTGCAAATGGTGAAGGGGCTAAGGTTGTAAGAAAGGGAATAATTCATCTGATTCTAGATAAAATCGAGTCAATGGCTTTGTATGTACCTTCATTTCCTTTCCAGCTCTTATTTGTGGGGAAAATCACAAATACTTTGAACTGTTTGGTCATTTTTTTCACCACAAAGTGTCATTTTTCATGATTGTATCATCAAGAAGATGATTGGTAAGGGTTTTTTTTTCCTAGATGGACTGTATTACATCTCAAAAAACAATCCAAGTGGATTTCAAGTCAAGTCAATTCCTAACCAAGACAATTTTTTGTGGCATCAACGTCTAGCTCATCCTTCCCAACATGTTTTGTCCGCTTTGTTTCCCAATTCAAGCAAAGAAGCAATTGGTGAAACTTATCATATTTCCAAAGCTACTAGATTACCCTTGGGAGAGTCTGTATCTAGGGCTAGCAAGATTTTTGAACTTGTACACTCAGATATTTGGGGTCCTACTAGTGAATCTTTTGATGGCTACAAATATTTTGTAACTTTTGTTGATGATTATTCAAGGGCCACTTGGTTGTATCTTTTGAAATCAAAAAGTCAAGTAATGGATATATTTAAAGACTTTCATAATCTTGTCAAAAATCATTTCTCTTCAAATATTCAAACTCTAAGGTCTGATAATGGCTCAGAATACATGTCTCAAATCATGTCAAAATACTTGAGCAACAATGGCATTATGCATCAAACTAGCTATAACCCTCAGCAAAATGGCATTGCTGAGAGAAAAAATCGTGACTTATGGAGAAAACTAGGGCATTTATGTTGCAAATGAATGTGCCTAAGAAATTCTAGTCACATGGTGTTATGGCAGCTGCTTATTTAATTAATAGATTGCCTAGTAGGGTGTTGAAGTTCAAGTTTCCAATGGAGATAATAAAAGGAAGAAAAGTGGATCTTTCTCATCTTAGAGTATTTATATGTATATGTTTTGTGCACATTCAATCTCTATATCAAGACAAACTTGATCCTCGAGCAGCAAAGTGCATCTTTCTTGGGTATTCTTCAACTCAAAAAGGATATAAATGTTACAACCCTCAACTTACGAAACTTATTGTGCCTAAGGATGTTAAGCTTCATGAAACTAACCTTTTTTACAGTAAGAATCTTGAAGTTAACACTCAGGGGAAGAACTAATTGGATCTGTTTCCCTTGCCAACCACAAATGTCTTGATCATTGAAGATTCAAATTCAAGTCTCAACCTACGTGTTCAAGTAACCCTTCCTTCAAGTGAACAAATCAATGAGGGTTAGTCTCTTAGCAATCCTGCCGATGAAGGGTGTGAAAACTTGCGAAGTGTGACCTTAGAAGCCATGGAACATGAATCAACACCTATTGCACCACGACGCAATCCTACAAGAGAAAGACAATTGCCTGCTAGATTGCAAGACTATGTGACTTACAAGCCATGGCATTCAACTTCTAATTATGTCTCTTACCACAAGCTGGCATTTGCTCACAGTGCATTCCTCAACAAGGTTTATGAGATCACAGAACCTCAAAATTTTCATGATGCAAATAAATCTGAAGTGTGGAGGAAAGTTATGCATGATGAGCTACATGCACTCGATCAACACAACACTTGGAGCATTGTAAAGTTACCAAAAGGAAAAATGGTTGTTGGATGTAGATGGAAATATAAGATTAAGTTCAACTCGGATGGATCAATTGAAAGACATAAGGCAAGATTGGTAGCTCGTGGATTCACACAAACTCTTGATGTTGAATACAAGGAAACCTTTGTTCCTGCTGCAAAGATAAACTCAGTAAGGGTACTTCTTTCAGTTGTTGTGAGTAAGGGATGACTAATGTATCAAATGGATGTTAAAAATGCATTCTTGCATGAGGATCTCGAAGAAGATGTCTACATGAAATTGCCTCCTGGACATTTGCAAAGTGGTTATTCACAGATGGTATGCAAGTTGAATAAAGCTATATATGATCTTAACCAATCACCTCGAGCTTGGTATGCCAAACTCAGCTCAGTTCTCATAAATGCTGGTTTTGAT
Organism: Pyrus communis; assembly: GCF_041283825.1. Classification (NCBI taxonomy): domain Eukaryota; kingdom Viridiplantae; phylum Streptophyta; class Magnoliopsida; order Rosales; family Rosaceae; genus Pyrus; species Pyrus communis. Next base: position 3,230,558 of record NC_142572.1, read on the forward strand.
AGAAGCAATGCAGATTCTTCCATGTTTGTGCATACAGGACATGTAGGGAAATTGGTGGTACTAATCTACGTTGATGACTTCATTATCACTGGTGATAGTGATGAAGAAATTGCCAATCTTAAACAAGCTCTCCAACAACAGTTTGACATCAAAGATCTAAGAGTATTGAAGTATTTTCTAGGTATAGAAATGTCTTATTCCCATAAAGGCCTATTTCTAAACCAACGAAAGTATGTGCTTGATCTACTCAAGGAAGCCAAGATGAGTGATGTCAAACCAGCCAAGTCACCTCTTGATAGCAAACTTAAACTCAGTTTGGAAGGTGAACCTCTTCACAAAGCTGGTTACTATCAAAGACTTATTGGTAAGTTGATATACCTCACTATAACAAGACCAGACATCTCATATTCTGTGAGTATTGCAAGTCAGTTCATGCATGCACCTATTATTGAGCATTTTAATCTTGTCAAAAGAATCCTTTGTTACTTAACAGGATCAGTAGGTCGTGGCATAGTCATGAAGAACAATGGAAGCACTTAAATAAAGGGATATTGTGATGCTGACTGAGCTGGAAATTCAATAGATCACAAATCAACAACTGGAAATTGCATTTTTGTGGAAGGAAACTTAGTCACATGGAAAAGCAAAAAATTAGCAGTAGTTGCCAGATCAAGTGTTGAGGCTGAGTATAGATCAATGGCTTCCACTGCTTGTGAGCTAATTTGATTGCGAGGTCTCTTTTGTGATTTAGGAGTCTTCAATTTTCAGCTCATGTTTCTTTATTGTGACAATCAGGCAGCCATACACATTGCATCCAATCCAGTGTTTCACGAAAGAACCAAGCACATCAAAGTGGATTGTCATTATATGCATGAACAAGTGCAAACACAGGTTATTCAAACTCACTATGTTCGAAGTACTGATCAACTTGCTGACCTATTCACTAAATCCTTGCCTATGCATTAGTTTCAACGCCTTTTGGGCAAGCTTGGTTCCATTAATTTGCTGGATCGAGCTTGAGGGGGAGTATTGGAATAATGGTGATGGTGGTTATTAGGGGTACAATAGTGTATTAGCTCTAGGGACTAGGTGCTGCTTTATGTGTTACCTTGTCAACTTGTATGTATTATTTTTCTTGTTAGCTGCTCCTTAATTTAAGGAGATTTGGTGTAAGTCTTTTCTCTTGTTGTCAACTCCTTGATTTAAGGAGATTTGGTGTAAGTCTCCTAGATTTGGTGTAAGTCTCCTAGCATTGGTGTAAGTCTCCTAGACTAGCTTTTTTGTAGTGTTTAATAGAGTTTTCTGGATGACTGAGTGCATGGCATATGCACTGATTCCTACCCTTTAAATATCTCATCTTCCTTTTGTAACTTCATGACATTTTGGAATATAAGAAAGAAATTTATACTTGAAACTCAAGATAAAGTAAGGTTGGTTGCTCAAGGGTACAATCAAGAACAAGGTTTGGATTACTTTGAAACGTTTAGTCTAGTGGTAAGACACACCACTGTGAGAGTCATTCTTTCTTTAGTTGCATAATATGGTTGAGAGTCTAAGGCAATTAGATGTTAAAAATGCATTTTTGCATGAAGACCTAGAGGAAGAGGTGTATATGAAACAACCTCAAGGTTTTGTGGATAAATCATGTCCTGATTATGTTTGCAAATTGATTAAATCTTTGTATGGTTTAAAACAAGCCCCGAAAGCCTGGAATTCAAAATTCACAAGTTATCTTCCAGCTCTTGGCTTTAAAACTTCATTATCAATTACTAGCTTGTTCGTTAAAGTTGACGGTGATGATATTATTCTCTTACTACTATATGTGGATGACATAATTGTGAATGGTTCCAGTGTAGCTAAGATTCAAGCTGTGATTCAAGATCTTGCAAAAGTATTTAATTTTAAGGATATGGGCAAACTCACATTTTTCTTGGGATTACATATTCAATACAAAGATGATGGGATTACATATTCAATACAAAGATGATGGTTCTCTATTTGTTACTCAGTCAAAGTATACCAAAGAGTTATTAAAGAAGGCTGGGATGGAGATTTGCAAGCCTACATCAACACTTTCAAAACCATGTACTTAATTGTTGGAGAGTAAAGGTCTTGACCTAGCTGATCCTACTCAGTACAGAAGTTTAGTAGGTGTTCTTCAGTACTTGACATTCACTCGACCTGATATAACTTATGCTGTGAATATGGTATGTCAATTCATGACAAAACTAACTAATTTACACTTTCATTTGGTTAAAAGAATACTGCAATACTTGAAAGGTACAATTGAATGTGGATTGCACTACAAGAAAAGTCTAAAGTTAACTTCACATCATATTCAGATTCTGATTGGGCTATGGATATCAACACAAGAAGTTCATTCATAGGTTTTGTGGTCTATCTGGGACTCAATCCTTTATCTTGGCAGTCAAAGAAACAAACCATTGTCTCAAGAAGTAGTACAGAAGCTGAATATAAAGCATTGGCACACTTGGTTGCAAACTTGTTTTGGATTCGATCCTTGTTTAAAGATATGTAATTACAAAATCTCCATTACTGCAGTTTGACAACTTGTCTGCCTTGGCTCTTAGTTCAAATCCAGTGTTCCACTCCAAAATCAAGCATTTTGACACGGATTATCATTTTGTAAGGGAAAAAGTGCAGAAATGTGACTTGGTGGTGCAATACATTCTTACTGAAAATCAAATTGCAGATGTGTTCACCAAACACAGTCATGTGTTTCTCAAGCATTGTAGGGGTTTTGGCTTGGGAATTCCAGATCGATCACTCCATTCTTCTGATGCTTCAATCACTTGATGCAAACTAAGCTTCAAGAGCTCTAAGCTCAGTTTGAGAGAGGGGTAATAACAGTAATAATAGAAATTGTTAACAATAATGCCATGTGTCATTTGATGATTAAGAGAGTTTGTTAGTTTTGATCAATATAGTTAGAGGGGTAGAAGTGTAATTCAGACAAGTGTATGGAGGGCTATATATATATATATATATATAGCTATAGAGGCCATCATTAAATGATCATTGTGTAATAATCCATTTTTCTGTGAAGTACAATTCTTTCTTCTGCCATTGTTATTCTTCAACTCTCTCTCATCTCTCTAGAGATCCTTCTTAGTTTCTTTCGTTAATAAGATCAACTTGTCTGTGATTGATTTTGTCCCAATAATTTTGAGTGATATAATAGTTAAAAAATTCCAAGTTCAAAGAGGTAATTAGTAACATGATTAAGAATATATAGCTGTATAACAAAAAAAAAAAAAATTTGAAATTGTTATAGTGCTCTAAAATTCTACATTGTGATGAGAATCCTTGAAACAAACTGTAATATCATTGAGCCAAACTTTTGGGATGCACACCTAACACTTATCTCTAGGTAACTGATGATGCTCTGAAGCACTGGCATGGGAGTCATTTTCTGAACCATTGAATGTTCTAAATTTTCTTACTTGTACATATGTTAAGGAAATTTTACTTTCTTTTTTTTTTTAAAAAAAGAAAAAGAATTCCATTACTAGGACTGGATACATGATTAAATATACACTCTTTTTGGTTTTTGTGTTATACATGTATGTGCAAATTCAGACATTGGAATACCACTGTACTAAGTATTGGCATTTATGTGATAACCAGCAAAGTAGTTTGTAGCCTTGGACTTACATATGTTACTGCTCAAAAAGTAAAGGCGTTTAGTCAGATTACAACAAAGAAGTTGAGTATAAGCAAACCGGAAATCCTTTTACTTCTCCGTCTCTGCATGTTCTTTTCTCATTCTCTTTTAGTGATTATGCTAGTCCTTTCTAGCTAGTAAAAATAGACTTTCAATGTGTTTTAATATCAAGGATAAAATACATTAGCTTTTTTTTTTTTTTTTTTTTTTTTTTTTGTTTTGTTTTGTTTTGTTTTGACAAACGATAGTATTAGTGGGTTAAATTGTTTGTTTTTAGGGGGGAGGGGATCATTGTGGATCGAACTCGCATCATGGTGCATAGGCATAATTGCTTTCCATCCACTGCTGTGGAGCCAAAAATAATTCAGAAAATTCTAGAACTAACACATGCACTTGCGTTCAAAATTAACGAGAATGCTTGGGGAGGTCCACAGTCATTCTACTAGCAGTTCAACCAATGAAGAAGGCTTAAGTTGTAGAATACAATTTCTCCAAGCTCCTCTGCCCATGTCAAGGAGATATGGTAAGAAAATTAAAGATAGAGTTAATAACTAATTCTTACCTTTAAGCTTTCCTAATTGAAGACATATTCCTTTATTATGGGAAACGCAATCAAATCCAATAAAGGATTCTTCAAAGATAATTCTTAGATCCAATAAAGGATTCTCAAACGTCTCTAAGACATTTCAACATCTATACTTTCCTACTGCATCTAACGGACGACACACTAGAACATGTCATCTAAAATCAAACGTAGTAAAATGTGCCATATGTCACAACGAAATTTTTTCAATTTTTTTACTGTTGAAAATCCAACGGTCCAGATCATTAGGCCCTTAGAAATCCAATGCTCTCATCACGCCACGTCATAGAGCCGGTGGGGTTTTTCTGATGAGTTACCGCAGGGGAACCCACCGTTGTAAATTTAGGCGGCCACTCTCCCCCTTGCGTGTGTAATACACGCTCCCGACAAAAAAAATAAAAAAATATAACACGACTAAAGTTATGCTAACATCATTCTTGTCTGCTGGAGCAAAGTCGGGCTTAACTTGCTCGGGCTTTGGGGGACTTCACATGGCCCACCACTTGCCCTCTTTACTTTGGCCTGATGGAGGTGATTTTTGGTTGAAGAACATGTTTCAAGCCCTTACTCTTGCCATCCATCGGTGGTGGAAGTGCTCTTATAGCCAAGAGAATGAGAGTTCAAATTGAACTTGGCCGAACAACTACATAGTTAAACTTGGAATAACAAAGTTTCGTAAAACTTTTATGCAATCATAAGCTAAAAAAATAAATGTTTCGAAAATTCGAGAAAACATGAAAAATAGTGTGTGTGTGTGTGTGTGTGTTTGTGAATAGTGATCGCGATGACATTGATAAAACAAGTATAATTACACTAAGGCAATTACATTTCAAGGTGTATAGTAACTGCATTGGGCTGGGTTTGAATTGCTCAATGTAAGACTTTTATGTTTGAAAATTTTAAACGACCAGTTTGACACGAACTTATTCTCAACGTCCTTATTTTAATCTCGGCAACCCAGTAGACTGAGAGAGAGAGAGAGAGAGAGAGAGAGATAAACCTATGCAAGAAGGCCCAAAGCCCTGGTTGGATACCGACAGCTGAGCCTTCTCTCAAACAATCCATGGTCAATTTAGACCGCTACTCTGTTTTATTGGGTGCAAAAGTCTTCATAAAATTTAAAAAAAAAGGGATAAAAGGGGAACAGGCTGCCTAAATTTATTAAAGCATTTCTGAGTTCCTTCCCTTTCGTTCGATCAAAAAATTAACAATAATTGTCTAGCCTGCCGAACCCAGAAGCTCCTTTTTGCTCTCTGTAAGATTTCATCTCACAAATTCTTCTTCTTTTTTTCCCCCCGATAATTTCATGTGATTTTTGCCTAATTTGTTTCCTGCTGATATTTTGTTTTGTTTTTCAAGATTTCTGAAACGATATGGCTGTTGCATCTGAAGAAGCAACCACAATATGCAATCACTGGTGATTTTTTTCATTATTATTATTTTTTATTTTTTTACAGTTTCCGTCTCGAATTTCGTAATTCTGGTATTATATATACATGTTTATGCATGATTTCTGTGTTTTAATTGTAATGATTTGAGAAATCCGGGATACCCCGATTAGATAAATCATGGATTACCATAATTATTAAGTGGGTTCTTGTGTTTTTAAATTTTTGGCAGTTGGTTTGAATTTTGTGAGATACCCCAGTTGATGCTAATATTTTTAAATTTGACATAAATGTGTGAATTTTCCCAGCTTGAGCTGAGATCATTTAGGCATTGAGTCAATCAACTTCGTTTTCCCTCTACGTACTTTTAAATGGTTTATTCTTTGTTTCGGTTTTATAAGATCAAACACACTCTTTAGATGTTCAATGCCTCAAATTTGTTTACTTTGCTTGATGTTTGTAAACATTCAGGTGCTTCATTGCACTAACTGTACTCTCCTAATGGATATTTGTTTTTATGTTTCCAGTCACAGAGCTATCCCCTCGTCAAATATTGATTTGCACTCTGCTCATTGCTTCCGCAATCTAGAAAAATGTAAAGTCTGTGGTGATATGGTTCCAAAAAAATATGCCGAGGAACATTACTCGAACACCCATGCTCCGGTATGTGTGTTTCCATATTCGCTTTTTCTTCCTAGTGCAGTTCATGAAACATTAAACAAAATGCAGTTTCTCCTGTTAGTTTTAAGTGAAAACCTACAGTTGCACTGCTTTTGTTTCGCCTAAATTTTTCCAGCTTTTACCCGTATTCAATGAGAAAAGTTAGATTACAATATTTTAATATGTGTGTTGAGTGTTGCCATCCTCTGGGTTTAAAGGATCTCATTTTTCTGTTATCTTATCAATTGTATTAGCTACTTCTTTGCTGAATACTTTTATAAGAAAGTTTTCCCTAAATTTTTTCATTTAAATTAAACCCTTCAGAAGTCACTCCACCATGGTAACGTTCAGAGACCTCAATTCTTCAAGTCCTAGGCCATCATAATAACATATGTAACCTGGTCTTTAGTTTTAATCTAAAGCTTCTAGAAGTATTTGAGGATACAGAGATGCCTTCTCTAGATGATAATTGGAGGCATATGAGAATCCATTTACGACCAACCGTTATTCTTGTCTTGACAGTGACACTAAGAGTGACTTAGTTATTTTATTACAATAAGTTGATATGCACTTGTAGAACTTTCATGCTTGTAGTCTGTACACGTGAACATGGTTAGTATCTATCAAAGAATGTCTCTTCAAACTGGGATAGTTAGCAAAAGAGATTCCATTTAATTAGTTTGGGGCTTTGTTGAGTTGACTGTTACTTGTTAGATAGTAATTGTTGAAACTTGGTAGTACAATGTTGGAAATTATTAACTACTTAGTCATTATTTATCGAACCCCTTGTAGGGCAGCAAGTGTCTCAAGTAGGTTTTTAATACACTATTTCTGCTACATTATGATTAAAACATGTTAATGATCATAAAGGTAACTTCAGCATTCTGTATCAAGCTCCTTGTCAGTTTACTTAGCAATCAAACAAAAGCTTCATATTATTCTGGAAGCATACAAATCATTAATTATGCCTCTTGCATGTCCTTTAATATAGAGTGAAGGCTTTTCATCTATACTGTAGCGGTGTAGCCTGAACATGCACCTTTTTTCATATAGTTTGCGAATCTAACGTCTACTTTACCCTCCAAAGTTAACTCCATACACAATTTCTGTATGGAAAATCAGCAGTCTACCCTCCAATGTGGATCATATGCAAGTAACGTGACTTAATTTGATGGAAAATTGAATATAGTAGTTTCAAATCTAATATTAGGGATGTAATTGGCAGATTTTTATAATTCAAGGACTGATTTTTCTGAAAAAATAGTTTAGGGACCTAATTTTCACTCAAGTGGTAATCAGGGACTAAATTGGCAATTCACCCTATTTTTTAACAACGCATCTTATTTGTTTAGGATTATCTTAAATTGGGTAGATATTACCATTTAACTGTAATTTGCATCCAAATTGTCGTGTATTATTGCAGGTAGCCTGTTCACTTTGTAGTGAGACAATGGAACGTGAAATATTAGCCATCCACAAAGGTGAAAACTGCCCTCAAAGAATTGTCACGTGCGAGTTCTGTGAGTTCCCATTGCCTGCAATTGATCTTGCTGAGCATCAGGTAAACACTGAACAAAATTTTAAATTTGATGACATTGAATAATATACATCAGCACCAAATGAGTGTTACTGTTATCTCAGTGCTTCTTTGTAATTGTAGGAAGTATGCGGGAATCGAACAGAACTTTGTCATCTTTGTAACAGATACATCAGACTGCGAGAACGCTATAACCATGAAATTAGGTGTAATGGTGTCTCGGATAATACTGCTGGTCCTTCCAGGTTGGTTACTATCGTTTAGCATTTTCCATATATTAAATGGTATGGTATAATTTTATAGCTGTGTGTAATTGAGTAATTTAGTGAAATATCTTTGAGGAAGGCGTAAGAACAAATTCACTTGCCATCTTTTAGCCTATAATTGATAGTCAACTACCTGTGTTTCATAGGTTTAGTTATCGATTCTTGGACATCTCTTATTTCCTTCCCCCCTCCCTAATTCTGTGGATGGTATTGTTTTTATTAGAAACTGTACTGTGTGTATATCAACCTAATTTATGGCAAAGTGTTCTTCACAAACTACTTCAGAAGTCTTAATTGATTGTGAATGATGTAACATTGGGTGCTGTTTTATGTTTGCATGCTTCTTTTTTTTTTCTTTTCTGTATCTCTTTTGATAATTTCATAATTGGTTTGAATTTAGTGACCTTTATTATGCATCTCAGAATTTTTTTAGTGTTGTAACGTTGCACTTGTTATGTTAGGGTGATTAAAGAACCATGCTGGTCCTCTGTTTGGGTAGCAATGCTAGTATCAGTAGTAGTTACTCATAGTAATATTACAGACTTTTATCCTTTTTGGTCACATTCTGTTCCTAAGATTGGATTAAACTGGATAATCCACTAGATTTGATCTATGTTAAAGTAAGAATTGAAGGTCAATTTCTTAATTTTGTCCAAGTGAAAGGATGGAGTAGTCATGAAGGAAACTTTACCTTCCAATCCCCACAAAATGGTTGGATTAGAAAGGAAGTAAGTTTCCTTCATGACTAATATATTTCTAACCTTCATCATCCATGGATAAAATTTGGATGTTGGCCTCCTTTTCGTACTTCAACGTATCTTGAATCTAGTGAGTTACCCAATCAAATCCTTGATACCAAAAAGACGTAATTACTTATTTGGAAAGAAAAAGAGAAAGAAAAGTGTCCTCAATTGTTCCATTATTGATGCCTTAAGTGTGTAGCTAAACCTTCATCTGCTTTTTTATTCAAGTTAATTGAAAAAAAATTAATTAGGGTAAAGTTACACAAATCTTTCTGACTGATCAGTCTTTGAAGTCAGTTTCTTTTTAATTTGGGTTCATTTGCAACTGTTTGTTATTTATTGCTGTAAAGTAACAAAAGAGAAGTCAAATTGAGTCACGATATTGTGATTTCTAGCTCTTGCTTTCAGTACAAGCTGATTTACATGTTATTTAGCATGGTGTTACAATCTGATTATGAGTGGATCAGATTCGTTAGATTTCTTTGGGTTGGTGAATCTTGTGAATAACCCTGGTTTTGTAATCCTGCACTGTCAGCGTTTCACCATCTTTGAACGAGTTGGGAGAGACTTTATTTTGTTTACTTCATTTGAAACTGCCTAACCTTTTAGCGTGTGTATTCATTGGTTGACATTAGGAGATGGCCTAATCTTATAATTACGGTGACTGGTTAAGTGTTGTTCCTGTTGTCTTCATCTGTCGGGTATTAATCCTTGGATTTTCATCTGAAGGGATGCTAGGCCAGCTGAAAGAAGACAAGGTCCTCCAAGAAGACAGGCAAACGAGGTTTCACAGAAGCGGCTTATATTCACCATTGCACTAACAGGCATTGCTGTTCTATTAGGGTCTCTTTTTTTCCAGAGAAAGCCAGACGAGAGTCGTGTGCATTAGCAACTGAGAAGATATACTCATTGGGTTATGTAGATCTTTTTCAAGCTTCCAATTTATATGTATCTTAAATCTTCTGAAGTCGTACCCACTTCTGTAACCGTATTAAACTACATTGAGACTGTGATAATACACTGACTGATTCTGCCATACTGCCATATGCTTGTTTTATACTTATTAATTTCGCCATTTTGGTTGGAATAAATACGACTTTGTAAAAAGTAAACATGAGATATGCAACAATCTTCTTCCGTATCAAATGCTATTTTATTTGCTTTTGTTTTCTTTACTGATCTTGCAATGCCAAGGATTACCACTGACGACATAAGGTCTGTGACATGCATTTCAAGGCAACTAATGCACTGGTTGGAAATGTTATGCAGCGGTTCTGTCAACAGTGTAGCAGGTTGGTACCATTCTATTGTTATTTCTTGTTTGGCCGAAAAATTTCCACGATTTTGTTTATTGAAGATGAAATACAGAGTTTGGTTGTGTAAGTTTCTTGTTATGCGTTTGTTGTCCATGGCTGTTCATCAATCTTTTTTTAGTATTGTTGGGTTCTGCAGAAGTTTTCTTTTGTTGAATTAAATGTAACAGGGTTAACACTCATGTACAGGTTTCATGCTCTTCGAGAGCTTGATGAAGGGAAGAGAAGTTGCCGTAAGGGTTTGGCTGACCATAATAGGAGGAGAAGAAAAACGCATCCTGATACTGTACTTAATGGAGGCTCTTTAAATAATGAAAGCAGAAGCAGTTATCCATTGGTTAGCTTGCCGAGAATACTCTCGAATAGGTGAAATTATGGACTAGTTTGATTTAAGAGGAGACATGCTTCCTTTATTATTTCAGTTTTGCACTTGACTAATTATTGAGTGATTGGTAAAGTCTTATGTAGGTTTCACTAGGTCGAAGGACTGTGTTTTGACCAATAGTTGCCTTGTAGGACATTGCAGACAGCAGCGGCTGTTTTGGGGGAGAAGCATACAGAGACGGGATAGATGTACCTCTGCAGCACGGGATAATGTTTATAATCGTATGTGTATAAAAACGTTCTACTGGTCTCGGATATTTGTTCTTTAAACTAAGGAGAACTAGTCCTTTTCTTTCTCTCCTTAATTTTTGTATGAATGCTAAGCTTGAGAGTGGAATTCTGTTTATATGCAGCTTTGCTAATTGTGAGCTTCGTGCAGTGGTAATTGTTGATAGGAGGTGAGCTTCTTGTTCGTTATATTTTGACACCACACGCATATATGTAGTGGAGCTTATTCGGAATTTTAATAATTTGTCTTCTGTGTGCAGTTTGATGGGGTCTGATTATGCAAGTAACACTTGATTTTTCAGGGGCTGGTGGTTTATTTTTACACCGGAGACGGAGATTTAGTTGTCTTAAAAGGTTAGGGAAACCTGAATGTCGTTGATTGTTTTACAAGTTACTTGTTTTTGGATCGCACGTTGTCTTCCCAGTCAGTCATGCAGGCACACATAGAAGACGTTCTATGGTTGGAACTGACTTATGTGTTAATGTCTTAAGCGATAGCTTGAAGGGCAAGGTTCACAGCATGCCGAACGAAACTTGACAAGGTCAATACTCAAGCTTAATCTAATCCATACTCAAGCTTGATCTAATCATGTATTTCGTTTAGTAATTTTTCAATGGAAACCATTACGAGCTTGTTTGATAATCACTTCTGCATTAATTTTTTCGTTTTTACTGTAAATAAAATGAAAATATAAAACTTGTTTGGTAACAACTTATTATAAATAAAATCATGACCGTTGGAATTGGATGGACATGATTGTGCCACGCCTCATAGAGCTGTTGAAGTAGCTATTATGTGTGCAACAGACAATTGGGGCGGGCACCATGCACAACTTTTTTGTCTGGCCACTCATCGTGTCTCGTATAAAAAATAAAATAAAAAAACGTGGTTGACATTAGCTATAGATGACTATCCTTGGGGCTAGAAAAAAAAAAGAAATTTTAACGAAAAGCTTCTGATACTATTTATTTTAATGAAAAATCACATTTTTATACTAAAAATCAATTCTTGTACTATTCATTTTACCTTTTATTTTGTTTTTATCGTTAAAACTCAGTTTTCAAGTTCTTTTCATTAGTTTTCTTGAAAGAAAAAAATTGAGTAGGGACTATTTTGGAGTTGGTTTGGCATCTCGTCATGGCTAAAAATCATGAATTAAAGTACCCTACGAAGAATCAATAATTCAGATTGTTTAATTTTTAAATTGCCGTTTAAGAATTTTCTCTAAGAGCAGTTCCACCAGAGGTGGAATAGCCAAGCACCCAGTTAAAAACCCAAACTGGGGGTCTATCAATCCACTCCAGCGCACAAAACAGCCTGGCACCCAGCCCAAGCTAGGCAAGAGACTAGCCCATTTTTGACTGACCCAAGGACTGGCCTATTTGGTTGACACGTGCAGCTCACTCGCACGTGGGCGCGAGTAGGGGACAAGGGTGCAGGCGGTGGGGCCTGCTATCAGCCCACTTGCTCTTCACTCGAAAGTAGGCGACGTGGCCCTCTCTATGCCGTTGGATTTTCAACGGCTAGTTTTTCTAGACCGTTGGATTTCCAACGGTAAAAAAAATTTGAATTTTACTTTTAAACTGGACCGTTCGATCATAGATCAACGGTCCACAATTTTTCCCCCAAAAATTAAAAAAAAAAAAGGCTCAACAATCAGAATTATGACCGTTGGCCACGTGGCAGCTCCTTGGCTCTTGGATTTGAATATTTTTCAAATCTAACGGTACATATAAATTAATACATTAAAATTTATTAAAAATTAAAAAAAATATATAGAGAATTTTTTTAAAACTTTTTTTTTCTATAAATACCTAACCCTCATCTTCCACCTTACACCATATTTCAATATTTTTTACACTTTCAACATTTCAATATTTTCTACACTTTGAGAGAAAAAAAAAACCCTTCGTGGAAGCTCATTGAAAATGTTACGTTGTGTGAATGTTGGGTGCACACTACGTTGTGTGAAGATGTTACTTTATGTAATTTCGTCTAAATTTTTAGAACTTTATGCAATTTCAAATTTATTTTTTGTACTTTATTTAAACACATCAAATAAGATTACATAAACTGACCAAATAAGATTACATAAACTCATCAAATAAGATTACATAAACTCACCAAAAAACACACTAAATAAGATTACATAAACTCACCTAATAAACTTAAAAATAAAAAAAAACACCAATTAAATTTACATAACCTCACCAAATAAACTTAAAAAAAAAAAACACTAAATAAAATTACATAAACTTAAAATAGTACATTCGGATAATGACACGTAGCGTGACGAGATTGGTTAAAAATCCTATCCGAAATTAAAACAATTTTATTTATTTATTATTTTATAAAAAAAATTAATAAGATTTTAAATGGGCTGACTGCCAGCGCATTTTGTAGGGGTGGAGATTGTTTGTGCCATTGCATTTTTAGACTAGGTGCCAGCGCATTTTTTTAGGGATGGATATGCTTTGGTCTATTACTGTTCATTGGAGTATATTATTGTTCACTAAAGTGGATAAATGGGCTAGGTGCTGGCACAAAATCCTTATTGGCAGAACTGCTCTAAAATAACAAGAAAGGGGTAAAATTGATTTTAGGGATTATGCAAAAGAAAAAAAAAAATGGTGAGAGAGTTGACCAGGTTTGACTTAAGCTTCCAATTCCAGTCCAATCACTATAATCGTCACTCGTCTGACGTATGCAAGGACGTATGCAAGGCATTTGGAATTCTGAAATTTGAAATTTGAAATCTCGCTCTAGAATCGACCGTTGAACCGCCTTATAGCGGCTATCTATCCATCTCCCCTCCCAACGGTTCATTCTCTCTCTCTCTCTCTCTGTGCAAACAGCGCCTGATCGATCACTCCTCTCTCTCTCTCCGTCTCTGTGAATTCTGATCCTAAAGCCCTAAGCCCACTCTGTCTCTCTCTCATTCTGTTGACTACTGATCCGAAACACTAAACCCACTCTCTCTCTCTCATTCTGTTGAATTGATTTGGTTTTGTGAGAATGAGTTTGAATTTGAATCTTTTGTCGGAGGTTGCGGTTGTCCTTCGGAATTGGGAGGAAGAGAAAAGGTGGATTTTTGATGAATTTTCTGTTGTTGCAGATTTCATCCGTTTCTGTGCTGCCAAGAAATTGAAATCTGATATTGATTCCTTCCCGATCGTTCCGAGGAAGAAGCGGTCGTCTCTGAGAAGAAGGCCCAACAAGAAAACAAGTTTTGGGTTTTCGTCAGTCCCCATCATCATTCCCAAGAAGAAGAGGTCGCTGAGAAGGAGTGCAGCCGCATGTCTGGGTACTACATCGACAAATCTGAAAAGGAAGCGGCTTTCTGAGTGTGAATCTTCTACAAACAACGATGCGGTTGAAGAGTTTCTTCTTCAGAAGAAGCAGAAGATCGTTGATCCGATCCGTGGTGGTTGAGCACTGACGACCCAGGTTTGCGTGTTGTTCGGTTCAATTTTGTAGCTTTATTTTTGGAAGAATTCAACTTCACTTATTAGATTTTACACGAAACCCTAATTTCCCCAAGTTTTTGAAAGTGGTCAACGATCCGGCAGTGAAGCACATGGATCGAAGAGAAATAGACAGATTTTAATTCTCATCATTATTTGAGGTTTTACAGTGTAGAATAGCAAATTGGGTCTTCTCCAATAACTCCACATGATAGGCGTAGTCGTAGGATGATCTGCTCCACTACATACAGAGTCAAGTCGATTTTGTTCTTCAATACAACTTCTTCGCATCTAGGTTATTCGTATATGCATATACCTGACTTTTGCGTCTGCTGACTTTACGGCCTTGCTTTTAGATGTATCTCCTTTTGAAAGCGATGATAGCTGTTGAATTACTGAATCTTTTTGCGGCTGCTGAATATTTGGTGAATTTTATGTTTGGTTTAGAAATTAGTTTTCAGTTGTGTAATTCAATGAGTGATTGATTTGTATGAGTCTATGATTCTCGAAACATTTAGCTGCTGTTTGTCAAGGCACTGTTGTGTTGGAACTCTTGAAGAGACAGTGCCCTATATACCAAACAAAAAAGAGTCGGAATGTTTCACTTGGTTGGTGGAAGTTGAAAATCTAAAAGGAACCTGTATTGAGTCTATTGACCAATGGCAGCGTATACAGTCAGAAAAGATTTACATCCTCTACAGGTTGCAATGCTGGGAACAGTAACCATCATTCAGTTTCAAGTGTAATCTGCCAACCATTTACGGCGGGTGAGCTTTGCCGGGAACATTTGGTACGTCATGTTATTAACAGTCTTCTGTTTCTGTCACATTCTTCTTAGGCTTTTATCTTAATTGTACTAAGTGGGCCTGTGGTTGCCCCTTGTAATAGAGATCACTTGATTGAATCTTGCATAGCATCTGAACATTTAGCTTATATTCTTTTCCATTTCAATTTTCATAGCCGACCACTTTCTGGAATTGATTGGAGTGGTAATGTAATTGTAAGTTTAACAATAAATCTAATTGATCAAACTATTTCGTGGACCTACGTGTTACTGGTTTAAGTTGTAGATTCAGCTCTTTTGGCAATGTGGAAAGGTGTTAACTGTTGATTTTCATTAATGTATGAAACTACTTGATTAATCGATTGAATACTTGATTGGTGAGTCTACGTTCTTTGAAAGGATTTAGTTGCAGTTTGTCGAGGCGCATCTATTTTTAGAAGACTCTGCCCTGTATACCAAACAAATACGAGTCATAATGTTTCACTTGGTGGAAGTTGAGAAAAGAAAAAAAACAACCTGTTTTGGTCAGTGGTAGCATTGTATGTGTCTGTGGGGGTGAAGCATACACAGATAGAATAGATGTCTGTCTCAAGTGGTTGCAAATGCAGGGAACCGTGACCCTCCAAAAGTTTTAAGTCTTAACACCCACCATTTATAGGGGTCGAGCTTTGCCGGGACCATCTGGTACGTCATTTTATGTTAAAACTAATATCAGCTGTCACAGTTTTGTGTAGAAGGTGAGGCGAGAGAGATTGAGATTCCGTATTTCACTGGTTATTTTTCCTTTGCAAATGGTTTAACTTTTCAACTGGGTGAAGATCAAATTTACCTTGAAGCTGTTCCGTGCCAGTGAGACTTCACCAACAGGTAAATGTATTTTTCTTCAATATGTTAAGTTGTGATACCTATATCCACACTACTGTGGACATATTTTATTCACCTAGTTTTCATACAAATGTTTGTGTAAAGAGGTTTATTTCAAAATTCCTCCTCCCACACTCCGCATAACCACTGCGTTTTAATTTAACACTGCAGTTAAATGTGCGTTTCCTCTGTCACTGCAGGGTGATCATCCATGTGAGCAGAGAAGAAACATTATCGAGTATCGCCCTCTTTTTCCTGCAAATGATCTTTCACGGACAAGTGATTTAGTGTGATTATGTACCGGAGAAAGCTCTGGTTTTGATTGCTTGTCTAACTGAATATGTTCTTTTTCTAACTGAATATTGTTGATTGTTTTACAAGTTACTTGTTTTTTTATGTCATTTTCCATATGAAATTTTCATCTTTAAAGTCGAGACAAAGGAGATTACCTTTCTTGTTGTCTTTTTTGTTGTTTCTATGCAGCTTCGCTAATTGTGAGCATCGTTCAGTGCTAGTTGTTGATAGGAGGTGAGCTTGTCGTTGGAAAACCTGCGCAGAATTGTAAGTTTTGGTCTTGCCTTGGCAGTTTGATGGAGTCTATCCTGGAAACATTCCTCGCGAGCTTGATCCTCCCGGTGACGTTGCAGAATTGTGAGAAGCATCCGGAGAAGGGTGCTTGCAAGTAATGTGAGGCCATGATTATGGACAGTGTTACACAGTTAATATGACTGTTCTGATGCCTTCATTTTTCAGGGGTGTTGAAGATCTGAGGTTTCCCTTTATTTTTGTATTTGTAATTTTGTATATGAAGCAGTATAAAGATTCTTGCATTATCTTCTTTTATTGATACCATTTCCAACAGTTAGTTTTCTAAACTCTATGTACCGGGATTCGGCTTTTATATTTCCTTTCGGAGCCCAATATTTGGGACTGGATTCTGTCAACTCACCTATTTTTGCTAGTTGGCCCAAAATCCAACCGATTAAAACAATAATTTATTTTTCGGACTAAAGCTCCACCTTTTCGGGCTCTCCCTTGTGCCTTCACATGAATGGTTTTTTTTGTAGGAAGCATATTAAGTGCTTTTGAAATTCAAATTTTTTTTTTTCCTTTCAATTATTTTAAAAATATTTCTTAACAAATCATTAATTATTATTACCTATGAGCTAAACATATAACAAATTTGGAGAAATGAATGTGGAGGAAAATAATAGACGGTGGGTAGAGAAAATAGATAATTAGATTTGATGTGTTTTGAAACTTTCCTAATCGATCATATATCTTATCTTATCTTATATGTAGAATGCCAATGGAAAAGTGCACAGTGCAAAACAGTGCACATGCTGAAGAAAACTTTGGTGTCACCGGCTTCGACAAGAATAATTGGACGAAAATACCCCTCAGCCAAAAAAATTTCAAATCATGAAATATGAATGCATAAAATAATCCAAGGGTAATTTGGTAAATTTATTTTTAAATAATTTTGTCATAACTGGGATGAACAGTGCAGATGCAGCCAAAATTTTGGGGTCACGCATGGTTGGACCAAAATGCCCTTCATCCACAAAAAATACAACAGCAAAATTGAATGCAGTAAGGGTACTTTGGTAATTTAGCTATCATAAAATATAATATAAATATAAGTGGGAAGAGAGAAAAGAATAAAAAAATGAAGGGGAAGAAAGAAAAAAATAAACAAATGACAAAAACATTTAAAATGTATAAATCCCGAGTAGCGCTGTGATTGAAAAAATGTATTTTGCACTCGATTGTTTATTAAATATTATTTCTCAATTTTTAATTAAGAGGTGCATGGTGCCGGTTATAAAAAAGTTTCTTGCATGCATATAATAATATGATTCAATTAGTTGTCAAATGATCATTTTTTTTTCTTTATAAAAAAAGTCTTTCGCACGCGGATAATAATGTGATTAAATTAATTGTCAAATGATTTTTTTTTAACAAATAATATTATCCATACTAAGGGGAAGGGAGTGCGCTTAACCTCACAATGGGTTAACAATAATGTAATTCAATCAATTGTTTATTAAATATCATTTTCTCTATTCCTAATGTAAATTTTATACAAACCGATTTTATTATGTTAATTCAGCGACTTTAATTAGTTTATAAGGGGTTTGTTCTAGCATGATCGAAAATTATTCATTTACTTCAAATATATTTAATTTTCCTTTTGTCAATTTACATATATAAATACATTTAAAACGTGTAAGTCGCGCATGGTATGCTGTGATTCAAAAAATGTCTTCTGCACGAGCGTGAGCTCGTGTGTGAAGACTAGTTATAGTTTAATTGGTTAAGAGTTAAGACCTTTGCACCGATGTCCCAATAGTTAAGACTGTTGCCATAATTTTTTTTAAACAAATTTGGTAATTTGGCATTTGATCAAAATAAAGAAAGAATAATAATGACATTTTTTCAGTAATATCATGTTTATGCATCTGGTTGTAAATTCGGTCTGTTGATTGTTCCCTTGCTTAGCTCTATTAAATAAATAAATTAATATATGCCCATACATAAAATGTGTGAAATTGTTTACTTTGGTTGTTAAAAGGCAGGAGGGAGGAAGAGAGTGTGAGAGAACGAGTGAAGAGAACGTGGGAGAGAGAAAGAAAGATTGTTTTTTATTTTTTTTAATTAAAGATGATAAACTTACATGTAGGTTAGATTTAAAAAAATATATATTTATTTTGTAAACTTATGTTACTATCTTAAACTTTTATATTATGATAGAAATTAAAGATGTTTTTTTACGAAATTGACAAAAAGAATTTCATTAATCTAATTTTAGATAAATAAAGACGAGGAAATTTGGCAATATTTACCACCCAACCGACTTGTTCCGTCCGTTAAATCAAACTACCGAAACCGTCCTCATTCTCCCTAGTGCGCGGTAACGGCCGCCATCAACTATCAAATTAATCATCATATGCCACCACCCCATCACACTCACTCCCTCTCACTCACCCGCCCTCATCGAGGGAAGAAGACGATGACATCTTCCGGTGCATCTTCGTAATTTCACAAATCCCGGCAAACCCATCTCTCTCGTGTAAGTGATCTCAACTTTAACAAACGCAAATATTGTTTTCATGTCTTAAAGTTTTGATCTTTACATACATACATGTGTTTTTGGTAAATTAAAATCCATCTGGGTAGTTATTGCAAATCACATATTTTCCATGATCTGATTGTGCCACGCATCATGAATTTGGGTTTTCTGTGTTCTCCAGAAATTCATATTCTGGGTTTTTTCTTGTGGCCAACAAGTTCCAATTGATATCAAGAGTCTCACACCATGTCATCTGCCGCGGTGCGATTGCATATTCAAGGTCCCCATGTGAGTGAATTATCGGCCTTATTGTAGGCTACAAGTTGCTAAATTAGATATAATTTGAATTGATCAATGGATGAGCTTGGATTTTTGTTAAGGAAAAACGAATTTCTTTCGGTTTCGGTTATGTGGTTGAACTTGATTCCATGTGCAGGTGGTGATGGATAATGGCATACTCCAAGTCACCTTATCGAACCCAGATGGCATTGTCACTGGAATACGATATAATGGCATTGACAATTTGCTTGAGCCTCTTAATAAGGAAACGAACAGAGGGTACATGATCACCGTGTTTAGTTGCTTCTGTTTTTGTCCCTCCGCTTCCTTCTCCTTCTTTCTCTTGTTTTCTTCAGCGTTTAATATAATATATTCAGCCTTTGTTGTCTTTGAGGATTAAGAATTGACTTTGGATTCCAATGAATGTGTAGTTATTGGGACCTTGTTTGGAGTGCACCAGGAAGTAAGGGAATATTTGATGTGTATGTATTTCCCTCTTTTCTCTCTACATATATAGTGGAGCAACTTTTTAGGTTATCTGATGGAGTGAAATTATCTGATAACTATACAGGATAAAAGGTACAACTTTTAAGGTTATAGTGGAGAATGAAGAACAGGTTGAGCTCTCGTTTTCAAAAATGTGGGATCACTCTCTTGAGGGGAAATACGTTCCCCTAAATATAGACAAAAGGTCACTCCTGAATTTATAGAAAGTTTCTATTATTATGAGTACAGCGAATTCCAATTATACTTTAGGATCTAGGCTTATTTAAACTGACTGTAACCTTATGATTCCTCTTATGTCAGTGATAGTATTATCTGTATTTCATTTAGGTTTGTAATGCTTCGTGGTTCCTCGGGCTTCTACTCCTATGCCATTTATGAGCACCTGAAGGATTGGCCTGATTTCGACATTGGTGAAACCAGAATAACCTTCAAACTGAGAAAAGACAAGTAAACAATATATACTTCTGCTTTCATATTATTAGCTACTATTTCTCATTTTGCATAGTGGTTTTGTAGAAACTAATTATTAGTAGACATTATGTTACATACGAGTATATAATTTTGGGTAGGTGCAAAGTTGCAAACTAAGGATATGTATTAGAATTCCAGGATTATTTAGTTTGTAGTTAGTAGAGTTTCTCAGGATTAGTTATTTGAAGTATATTGTTTTTCTGTGTTTAACTATTTGAAGTATATTTTTTTTCTGTGTTCGTAATACCGTTTCAAACTTGAAGTGAGAAAAAAGGTTATTGACTTATTGTGTGTGTGTGTGTCCTACATTACCTTCTCAGCATATGCTATAACAAATAATTAGTAATAAACATATTCCTTTTAGTATTTTAGCTTGTATATGAATTATTAACAATGGTACAATTTGAGTGGATAGGTTCCAATACATGGCTGTATCAGACAACAGGCAGAGATACATGCCCCTACCTGATGACCGGTTACCAGGACGATGCCAAACCCTTGCCTATCAAGAAGCTGTCCTACTTGTCAATCCCAAGATGAAAGAACTCGCAGGAGAGGTATTTTCTCACAACTTCCTACTGTATAGTACTGCATTGGAGTTTTTTTCTGTTTCGGGAGTGATAGTGGCGTGGGACTATTGAGCCAATTTTTCTCACATATTCTTCCAAGTTATTTTACTATTGTCATTGTTTTTCTTTGGGTGGAAGTTACCCCGTTAGTGGGTCAAGATGTTTCTAAACTAAAGTTCTGGACTTTGAAGGCCATAAAAACCTCTGTTATGTTTTGATTCTTTTGTTATAATTTTGTGAGCTGTAGGTGGATGACAAGTACCAGTATTCGTGTGACAACAAAGATAATAAGGTTCATGGGTGGATATGCACCAACCCACCAGTCGGGTTTTGGCAGATCACGCCCAGTGATGAATTTCGATCGGGTGGACCTCTGAAACAGAACCTAACCTCACATGTCGGCCCTACCACTCTTGCTGTATGTGATTATTCTTAGAATACTAGTCACTGTGAACATTTTGCAATGTGGATCACTTGCTTGTCAGAGATGTTGGTATAACTTTGGGATATTAGTCTGATTAGGACCTTTCTATTGGTGTCATCAGATGTTTCTTAGTGGTCATTATGCGGGACAAGATCTGGTGCCAAAATTTAGAGGTGGTGAACCATGGAAGAAGGTTTTTGGCCCTGTTTTTATCTATCTCAATTCTTCCACAATTAAAGATGATCCGTTTTGGCTATGGGAGGATGCTAAAATACAGGTTGGTCGTCGAAAGCAAACCTAATTTCATTCTAAAGATGGAAAATTAGGAAAGAGAGTTTTTAATCAGAAATTGCTGATACAAAATGGTATTCAGATGATGACAGAAGTACAAAGCTGGCCATATAGTTTCCCAGCATCTGAGGATTTTCAAAAGTCGGATCAACGGGGTAATGTGAGTGGTAGACTACTTGTCTTGGACAGGTTCGTATCGAGATACACTTGTTTGTATTATTAGTTTTATCTTTTAGGGTTTGTACTATTAATTACTAAATCTGAGTATTGAAAAGATTTGCTGGCATACTATCAGTTTCACTTCTTTTCTTAGTTTATTTGAAAACTTAAGTTGAAAATAAGCAATTAATTAACATGAGTGGATGATAAATTAATTTCTAAGTATCACATTGATGGCTCTCATTGTAGAAAGAAAAATAAGAAAACTAATGGTCGAGTACATTTGTTTTACCTCAAAATCTTTCTGAGTATGCATAAGTTGATCTCAGTCTTCTTAATTACAATGTCCAGGTACATATGTGAAGAATACACACCAGCAGGTGGTGCGTATGTTGGTCTTGCCCCACCAGGAGATGTGGGATCATGGCAGAGAGAATGCAAGGTGAATTTTGTGAACCTCTATATCAATTACATATTGGGCTGCTGCACAATGTTTGCTGATTAGTTATGTGCTACGTCGAAGAAAATTTATGGTTTTTATTTTTTATAATTATGTTAATTTTCTGATAAGGTATTTGAAATCTAGATCAGGGTTCTATTCTTTAATATAGCTTGGCTTCATTAAAGGCCACAGTCACAGAGCACTGGAACATTATCCCACATTTGTGGTTTTTGTGTTAAAGGTCTCACAGTTACCCCAAACAATTATCTCATATTTTAAAAAATGCTACTTTCTCAGTCAATTGCATGTCCACCATATAATAAAGAGCCTGCAAGATGTTAAGATTTATTTTCTTAATGAGGAAACTGTGCTTCAAAATGATGCAACTGGAAACAGTATAACTCATGATTTCTGAGGAGCCTGATGAAATATGAATTGCACTGTGATAATGCTGCTATCACTGAGCTGCTTTTTTACGTGATCTTGTGTCAGAAAAAGTTTCAAGTGATCTATTTTATGGCATAGCATACTTCGTTGATACATGCCTTTTGTTATATCTCTTAATATTGAAACTATATGAAGCAACCATATTATATACTATATGTACCAAAACACCATCCAAAGTCCATAAGTCATGTCTAAAGACATTCTTATTTCATTATCACACTTCTTAGGACTATCAATTCTGGACAAGAGCAGATGACCGTGGCTATTTTGCTATTAACAACGTGCGTACTGGCAATTATAATCTTTATGCATGGGTGCCTGGGTTTATTGGTGATTACCGGTATGATGCTGTCATTGACATAACCTCAGGTATATTTTCTCAACTTCTGTGAACTTCATAATTGTAGATTCAATTGTTTTTTTTACATTTCATTCTTGTTTCCCTTTATTGAACATTTTGGTTTCATAACTTGTGATGCAGGTTCTTTTATTGAAATGGGTGATCTTGTGTATGAGCCCCCAAGAGATGGCCCAACATTGTGGGAAATAGGCATTCCTGATCGTTCTGCTGCGGAGTTTTATGTTCCTGATCCTGATCCAAAATATATCAACAAACTTTTCATAAATCATCCTGACAGGTAAGCTATCTTATTTCAGTGTTAAAGTGTTGATTGTTTGTCGATCTTCATAAGGTCATACCAATGTGATCAAAACTAGCCTTGTATAATTGTAAGTTCGAACATGCAAATGGTGGAAACATTATCTGTATCATCTTGTACGTCGCTTTATTCATTTAAAATGATCCATCAGCCAAATTAAGCGCCTATATTTTTCTTTTATGCAAACGATAGTGGGTGAGGGAGGAAACCAACCTAGGATCTCAAACCCATGTTAATGCTCAAGAGTTCGGTAATAACTTATTAAAATCTTGACCTTGTCCTTCTGGCAGATTCAGGCAATATGGGCTGTGGAACAGATATGCTGAAATATATCCTGATGAAGACTTAGTTTACACTATTGGTGTTAGTGATTATGCTAAAGATTGGTTCTATGCTCAGGTTCCCAGGTGCGGTTCTTCTTTTAAATAATGACCGTCATTGTGAAAATCATAAGGAAAGTGAGACTCGTGTTGGTTACCTGGTGCTTAAAGTTCTTGTGTACTGCAGGAAAACGGACAACGGACATGAAGGAACAACATGGCAGATTAAGTTTGAACTGAAAAATGTGGATCGGAACAGTACCTATAAATTGCGAGTGGCAATTGCATCTGCAACTCTTGCCGAATTGCAGGTATAGTATATCATGAGTTTTCTCATTGGTAGTTATAACTCACACTAATTTATCTTTTCTTTTCTTTTCGTAAGGTTCGGATTAATGATCCAAATTCAAGGCGACCTCTATTTACTAGTGGATTGATAGGGAGGGACAATTCGGTTGCGAGACTTGGAATTCATGGGATTTACTGGCTGTACAACATTAATGTACCAGGCACTCAGCTTGTTGAGGGGAAGAATACTTTCTATTTCAGACAACCAAGATGCACCAGCCCTTTCCAAGCGATTATGTACGATTATATACGATTTGAAGGTCCCCCCGCCTTGTAATTTGAGTCCATCTTAGATTGAAACTCATATGTCTGCATCAGCGTGTGTAATATTTCATGTAAATATATATATATATATATATATCTACATATATACAATTGAATAATATTACATACATATATGTAATTGTAGTTCAAAATAAAATATATGCTATGTTGTATGATCTCTCTCTCTCTCTCTCTCTCTCTCTCTCTCAAAATAAAATAAAAATGTTACATACCTACAATTCAATGGTACTCATGTGCATTGTTCACTGTCCGATGTATACAATAATCTATCTATTGCCAAAGAGATTACCTTTGTACATTACTTATCAGGTATCTGAAGTGAGTTTCATTGGTTGTTTGATTTGCATTGGAGCCTGAGACGGCTATTACTTATAGCTAATGCCTAGGGTTATAAGTCGGCTCGAACGGTTCGAGTTTGACTTGTGTTGAGCTCGTTCATGCGTGAATCGTATGTTAAACAAGCTGAACTTGAACAAAATATTATGCTCGTTAAAAAAAATGAGTTGAGCTTAAGCTTTGGTACGTTCGACTCACAAAGCTTTTGAGAAGCTCGTATCTTTTTATGTTGGATATGCAGTCAATATAAAGCATTTAACTTATTATTTTGTGCACACTCTTGCAGTAGTAATATCAACGGTTTGTTATTATGTTTATTTTATTAGGTTTTAATGAAAATTAAATCGAACTAAACATAGCTTGAGCTTGTTTAAGGAATGGGTTGAGCAAAGCCAACAAAAAACTCATGTATAGTTTACAAACAAGCGGAGTCGAGTCGAGCCGAGCTCGAGCTTGAAAAATTATCCGAGTTGAGCTTGAGCTTGCGATTACGAGCTTTTTCTATGCTTGAGCATGTAAAAGATTTGATCCCAGAATCGTAACCTATAATAGCGGCTGGCCTGCTCTACATAACGAGTCTTGTACGCCTAACAATTAAGCAATGGTGCCGACTACGTAACGATATATATATTACACAAAAGAAAGCTGGAAATGCTTTGCTTTCATTTTAGTCCAAGTAAGCACATTATTCTTTATTTTTTATTTATTTCTTTCTTTTAGAAGGTCAGTGCTATAAAACTAGATAAATAATTGAGACTGATATTCCCATTGGAGTACATAAATAAGTTCCAGAAATTAGGTCGATCGATCATCCATCATGGCACCTATTGGGGTGCAATTGCTTGTCCAAGATGACCATGTAAATTACCTGATAAAATCTACAGTGCAAATTACTCTTAATTTTTCTGCATATTAGTTTGATAAATCTGTAGGCATGCATGCATGCATGTTTTGGTTTGGTTTGAAACTTTTTCATGGTGAAATGAATTGCAGGTAATGATGGATAATGGGATTGTCCAAGTGACGCTATCAAAGCCAGACGGAATCGTGACTGGAATCCGATACAATGGCATCGATAACTTGCTTGAAATTCGTAACGAGGAATCTAACAGAGGGTATTTTTACAGCTTACAACATAGTCCTGATCGATAATTTTTATTTATTTAATTTGTAGTTAATTTGAATGGAAAATATTGTAGGTACTGGGACCTTGTTTGGAGTTCAGCTACTACTGGAACAACAGGAACATTTGATGTGTACGTCCCATATATATATATAGTTATAGTTATAGTTATGGTATAATCAGAACATAACACAATATATTCCTCAATCTGTGTCCTAATATCTTTATATAATCTGTAATTTTAAAACGATTGACTATGAACATGAAATTTCACAACGGATCTCTTATTTGCTTTCTTTTTCTTTTTTGGTCGACGAACTTGAGTTTAGAAATGGTACTTCCAATGCTGAGAAAAGATCACACCGTTACCACTAGCTTAGCTCAACTAGTTGGCTGGTACGTAGTTTAAAAGTTATATAAACTAATTAGTAATACTTATTACATGAAATATATGCTCCTCTCTACAACACACTACCTTCTTAGCAAGAACAGGACGATAAAACTCTTAAAATAGAAAATGGGAAAACATTGAAATGTATAAAAGGTTCTATATGGTTAATACATGGTCACTACGATGATCCTACACCTATCCCCTTTTCGCTACATAATTCCTTCAATATTAAGTTGTATGTTATAATTTCGGTTGGTAACAATGTTCCATTTGAACAAAGTGTGCACATTACTAAAGCAATATGCATGCAGGATCAAAGGAACAAGCTTTACGGTTATAATGCAAAATGATGAACAGGTGGAGCTCTCTTTCACAAGAACCTGGGATCCCTCCCAAGAGGGACAACTCGTACCCTTAAATATTGATAAAAGGTCATTGTTCTCTATCCACATTGCCATCATTTTAATTGAATATATAGATCTTGAAGATGTTTCGATTACTATGAATGATCATACGTAGATTTGCACGTAGGTTCATTATGCTTCGAGGGTGCTCAGGCTTCTACTCCTATGCCATTTACGAGCACTTGAAGGACTGGCCTGCTTTCCAGCTTGCAGAAACCAGAATTGCCTTCAAACTCCGGAAAGACAAGTACACAAATTCTCTCAATTTTTTATATACGAAAGAGAAACAAAATTATGTGCACTGTAATGCCACTACGTGGTATTACTGTTTCACACTTACAATATGGTCGAAAGATAGATCAAGGGTATATTAACAAAACAAAAAACAAATACATATATTAAATAATTAGAGTGAAATAGTAACACTACGTGATGATATTCTATGTACACTAAAAATTACTCCAAACACACGTAGCACTTTATTAGCGCTTAAAAAGTTACTAGGATTAAAGGGTTAATCTAATTAGTGATATGTGTGGCATTTTGGATTGAAAAAAGCTTTCACTATATGGCCATGGCGGACAATAGGAAAAGATACATGCCCTTGCCTGATGACCGTTTACCACCGAGAGGCCAAGCCCTGGCCTATCCGGAGGCAGTTCTTCTTGTCAATCCTGTGGAGCCGGAGTTTAAGGGAGAAGTAACAATTTTTCCTATCTATATTTATTTTCTCATTGAATCTTGTATTACATAGGAAAAAAATATGAAAAAGAAAACTTTTTTTAGAGATGACAATCTTATCAATTACCCTGCTTACTTGATGCTTAATTAATCAGGTGGATGATAAGTACCAATATTCATGTGACAACAAGGATAGTAAGGTACATGGGTGGATATGCACCGAGCCGCCGGTAGGGTTCTGGCTAATTACACCAAGCCAAGAGTTCCGATCTGGTGGACCCTTTAAACAAAACCTCACCTCCCATGTTGGCCCCACCACCCTTGCGGTAAGTGACCCAAAAAACTCAACCATCTATGTTTGTTACAGTGTCTGTTTCAAACTCCTAATTAATTTGTCATTCTTGAACTTTATCCTAGAATTGGAAAAGTAAACCTAACAACGTATTATAAAAGATTTTGACTCTTTCCCTCTCCAAACAATGCCAACTAATTTTGGGTTAAATGCTCTAGCTAGTTCTATTTTTTGCTTAAATATGAATGACACAATCAGGTGTTTCTAAGCGCACACTATTCTGGAGAAGATTTGGTGCCA
The DNA here is from genome assembly GCF_041283825.1 of Pyrus communis. NCBI lineage: Eukaryota > Viridiplantae > Streptophyta > Magnoliopsida > Rosales > Rosaceae > Pyrus > Pyrus communis. The sequence goes on from NC_142572.1 coordinate 3,258,259, forward strand.
AAATTTGCAGCTGGTGAGGAATGGAAGAAAGTCTTTGGGCCAGTTTTTATGTATGTTAATTCTGCATATGAAGGAAATGATCCACTTTCGTTATGGGAGGATGCTAAATCACAGGTTTAATTTACATTAATTAATAGCAATATTAATGAAATTTTCTTTAATTTTCTTCCAAACACTATATATAGATCACATGAATGGTGGTGATTTACATATATTTTAGTGACATTTCACTTGAAGGGATGTGATTTTTGGACACCCTTTTTCTCCCCTACAAACCCTGTTTTAATCCTAACTAGCTTTTGGACTTAATAAATCAACGAAGAATCAAGGGACAGAAATAGTGCAGAAGTAATTTTCCTTCAATGAATTAATTAAATTGAAGTTGTACTGCTGCCGCAGATGGTGATGGAAGTCCAGTGCTGGCCCTACAGCTTCCCAGCATCTGAGGATTTTCCCAAGTCACGCCAACGGGGTAATGTTAGGGGCCGACTACTTATTCAAGACAGGTACACAACTATAAGTATTAATTAATTATTTTAGTCACGTCTTAATATTTTTGATAATTAACTTGTAATCCAAGACTATGGACACTAAACAAGCTTCCATTTGGAATTTTGGTATTTGATTTTTTTCAACATCAAGATACGTTAGCGATGATTATGTATCCGTCAATGGTGCATATGTTGGGTTAGCCCCGCCAGGAGATGTTGGATCGTGGCAAAGAGAGTGCAAGGTGACTGAATCCTACATGCTCAAACTAAGTTCAAACATATAATTCTCAACTTAATTTGCTCTTAATCTCACATTTCGTTACTAATCAGGACTATCAATTCTGGACCACAACCGATGAAGATGGCTACTTTTGCATCAACGGGGTACGCACGGGCGATTATAATTTGAATGCATCAGTCCCTGGTTTTATTGGAGATTATCATTACGATGTTGTTATGACTATAACCTCAGGTGGTCCAACTAATTCCCTAATGTTAATTTGTATAGGGCTTAACTATAACCTCAGGTGGTCCAACTAATTCCCTACTGTTAGTTTTAGGGCTTTCTTCTTTCCGTTTGCCTATCGGCTATGCTAAAATGTTGAAAAGAAAAATGGAATTAACAATGTATGCAATGCAGGTTGTGACATTGATATGGGTGATCTTGTATATAAGCCTCCCAGAGATGGCCCTACTTTATGGGAAATAGGCATTCCTGATCGTTCTGCTGCAGAGTTTTATGTTCCCGACCCTAATCCGAAGTACATTAACAAACTTTTTGTCAATCATCCTGACAGGTTTGCTTAATTATATGCTCCTTGCTGTTATTCGTACTTTTAAGCATATTATTATTCAAGTACCAGCAAATCACTATCTGACATGTGTATACAAAATTACTATAAAAATTATAAGAATGATTTGAGGCAGACTGTGATTTTGCATAAATGAGGAACAACTCGATATAAGGTATGAACTAAGATTTCAATTGGCAGGTTTAGGCAGTACGGACTGTGGGAAAGATACTCAGAGTTATATTCTGATCAAGACTTGGTTTATACCGTAGGTGTCAGTGACTACAGTAAAGACTGGTTCTTTGCTCAGGTTACTAGGTGCCACTTCTTCCCATGCCATACTATATATAATCGCTTTTTCTTGATCCACAAGCAATTTGTACGGTTATCACATGTAGTACTAGAAGCAAGAATACCGATGACCAGTGTATCGATTGGCTTAATATTTATGGCATTTTATTGCTGATTACCATATACAGGAAGAAAGATGATAATAAATATCAAGGAACTACTTGGCAAATTAAATTCAAACTTGAGAATGTAGACAAGACTGGTTCCTACAAGCTAAGAGTGGCACTTGCATCTGCAAATTATTCAGAATTGCAGGTATATTTCACAACTCACTATTTGATTATAATTTCATCATTAATGTGCCATGCATGGATTTTTTTTTACGCGTGGATATATTCTATTGTCAAACTTATGTTACTAGATAGATTCTTATATTGTCCAACTGTAAAGAATATGTGCGTACCATGCATTCATAAAATAATCAACTTGATTATCAATGGATCAAATCCACACTAATGTTTTGAGGCGGTTTGGCGAGAACATATTCTTTAAATTCTGCTTTGACTAGTGAATATTAACTGTATATGTTCTATATATATAGGTTAGGGTGAACGATCCAAAGGCAAATCGCCCTCTATTCACGAGCGGGATGATAGGGAAAGACAACTCAATAGCAAGGCATGGAATCCACGGGCTTTACTGGCTTTACAATGTAGACGTACCAAGCTCTCGGCTTGTCGAGGGAGACAATATTATATATTTGACGCAACCAAGAAGCACAACAGGCCCTTTCCAGGGTATTATGTATGATTATCTTCGCTTAGAAGGTCCCCCATCTCCAAGCTCCAAATGACGATAGATTACCTGCACTTTGTATAATATTGAAGCAAAGAATTGTACTTCTGCTTTGTAAAGTGCATGACCTGAGATTGAGATAGCTTGATTAAATAGCAAAAAGCATGCATCCTTGGGTGGTTGTCCATAACTTCTGTGCGTTCCCCATCTCTAGGTTCAAATCCCCAGCTATGCTTCTCCACAATTCTCTCTTGCCTTTGTTTCATCAACATATATATATATATATATATATATATATATATATATTGAAAATGAGAGGACAAAAGTATCATATTTTTAATTAAAATTACAATTGGCAAAAACAATTTCATTGAAGGGTGTGACTGAAAGTCAAACAAAAATTAGAAAGAAAACTGGTTTAGGAAAGTATGAGGCATGTGGATCCAGTTATGCCATTTTGAGAATATGTTTTATAATTAGAACTGACTTTGATGTGTGAATATATAAAAATTGGTTCATGTTGATGATCATTATTTTTGTGTTAAATGTATTATGTACCAAAAATTGCTGAAAATTCCGAAGTGGCATGAGTTTATGAAATTCGAGTTTTCTATTCCTGAATTAGAATTTTAATTCAGTTACGAAACCTTTTGGATTGAAAATGGTACCAAGTGTTTATGATTCTATCCAGCCAAAAATCAAGCCTAGTCTCCACCTTCTATGATAGAAGCCACCATTGGAGAATCCTTATCGGGCCTGCAAACCACCATTGAAGACATCGTGACCACCACCGTGGCGGTCAATTTTAAAAAGGAAAACTAATGATAAGGACTAAAAAACTGTATGATTTTGTCCATCTGCTTCCTTTATTTTTCTTGTTCAATATCAGTACCTGGAATTCCTTATGCTTGTGGTTCAGGTTCCAATTGGAGACGATGATGACGAAAAAGAGAGAGAGACTCAACCACCTAGCACAAACCCGAAGGGAAATCATGGCTGAAATCTCGAGATAATCAGATCCAAAAAGAAAAGGAACAAAACCAAGCCATAGCCTCATGAAGAATCCAAGGCTCCTGGTCTGTTTGCTTGTGTTTGTGTTTATTTTTTTTATTTTTTTATTTTTGAGGCTGGTTACTTCTCACTGTTTGGTTTATGAGAAATTTTTTTGGTTGTGTTCTTTTTTTGATATTTGATTCTTTAACCCTTTAAGAATTGTGGGCAGTAGTTTGTAAATTTGTGTTGTGTGTTGAATAAAGGTTCATGCCTTTAGTTGACCGAAATAAAAAATTGATGGAGAGACAATATGGAATTGAGAACTATGCCATGGGATTCCATTGTTTATTTTAGGAAAACGATGATATAAATTAATTTAATGAAAAAATTAAATTTTATGAATTTTTTTAAAATTTTAATGAAGAGGATAAAAGAATCTAAATTTTAATTAATATTAAAAAATTATATATAAGAAAAAAAAAAAAAAAAAATAGACATGCGGGATTCGTACGTCCATTACAGATATTGTTTATGAAACTAAACAGTACTACATTGTTAATGAAACTTAACAGTGTTACACTATTTATGAAATTGACTGGTACTACACTATTTATAAAACTAAATGGTATTATACTATTTATGAAACTGAACGGTACAACATTATTTATTGGTCCAAATTCATAAATAGTGTCTAGTTCTTGGTTCACTTTCATAAAGAGTGTCTAGTTATTGGGTACTATTTCATAAATAGTGTATAGCAATTGGCATAGTTTCATAAATAGTGTCTCATTCTTGGTTCAGTTTCATAATAGTGTCTAGTTCTTGGTCCACTTTCATATATAATGCTTACTTTTTTGTCACGTTTCATAATTAGTGTCTAATTCTTGATCTAGTTTCATCAATATTGTACAGTAGTTAGTACAGTTTCATAAATGGTTTCTCTTTCTTGGTCCAGTTTCATAAATAATGTCTAATTCTTGGTCTAGTTTCATAAATAGTGTATAGAAATACTACATTGTTTTTGAAATTAAACACGGGTACTACACTATTTCTTAAACATAACATGAACACTATTTTTGAAACTAAACATATATACATGCAAAAACCGACATTAAATCTTATTTTTTTCTTCCCAGTTTTTGGGTGCTTATGGAATTTCATCTCATTTTAAAGCAGAACACAACATTAATTTAAATGAGGAAAAAGAAAAAGTTTATAAACGTGTTGACCCTAAAAACTATCAAGTCTACGTGGCGCACAGGCCGAGTATCTAATGAGCTAACTACATCATTCGATTGATGCGGCTTGTGCCAACTCATCGGCCGCGCTCAGCCGAGGAGTAAAACGTGTTGATGTTGCGTTAAGGGTGTTGCTGACTTCTTGATCTTGCGACTGCGGCCGAGGAAGGAACACATCTCGGCCTTCGGGTTCTAGAGCCTGAAGACAAGGCTACTAGTCTTGCGAAGTTCACGGATCATCAGCGCCGGGTTTGGTCCCGGTGATTATGTTCGTAAAAGCCGAACCGGTACCAAACTATTTGGACACAAGTACTCAAAAGAGATGTGTGTCTTGATGGTGAATGTCGTTCGACCGTCAGAATGCCGAACTCTAAAACTTACTTATGAAGATCCAATCATAAACAACTCGACGTTCAATGTGCCGATCCCAATAACTCGTAACACCTCATTTCGCCAAGAAGGCTAATGAGATGACCTCTACTAACAAAGACTCGAAAATCCTTGTCGGTCGAGACTTGGATAGGTAATTAGTCAGCCTTTGATGTAGTGTTGTTTATCCAAACTGAAGGTACTCCGCAATCGGCTCATTCTACGGCAACAATGTTATTTATCCAAACTAAAGATGTTCACCGGTTGTCTTCACAGTGCTGTTTATCCAAATTGAAGATGCGTCGGCGAAAAAAAAAAAATAAATCCCAAGATGTTTGAGAGGTTTCGCATAGAGGGAAAGTTTGCGCAGGGCAGTTTGTGTGTTGAATTGGAAGGACTTCAATCATGCACTCCCCTTTATATATATAGCAGCGGACCTACTCCTGGCTGAACCAAAGTTGTATTCAGACTAAAACTCCCAAGCCTAATCTGATTAGGATTTGGCCGACCCGAGTTCCAATAGGTTTTTAAACCAAGCTCCATAATGAACCAAGTTCACTCCCATCTCCTCAACATCTTCAACTTTGAAATCCCCTTGTTGTATCAGGACTCGACTTATTCGCTCTTATCTAGATCAATCCTTCTTGCAATAGGACTCGACCAACCTAATTAGGCGACTTGTGACCACTGGACAGCCCATAGCATTAGTGGAAGAGCCTTGGGCCGAACATAAACCTAAGCTCGACCCAATAATATTTTTTTGGGCCCAAACAAAACGAGGAAGAAGAAAAGGTTCTAATTTTTTTTTTTTTTCTTTTTAAACGACCTGAAGGTGGAGAGATCATTGTCTCCATGGATATGTAGGCAGAAGGTTTTAAATTTGGAAGAAAAAAGTTTTTTTTTTCCTTCAGTACAACGATATATTTTAGGAAATCTTAATGAAACACTTTTCATACTGTTCACTTTTAACGAAAAAAAATCATTTTTACCTTGAAAAATCACTTCTGGTACTATTTACTTACACCTTTATTTTGTCATTTTGATTAAAAACTAACATTTTTTAGGACTTTTTGTTACTTTTCGTTAGTTTTCCTTATATTTTATACTAAAGAGAGAGCGGAGTTCGGTTAAACTACATAATGGACAATTTAATTTAGTATTGAATTCATCATCCACGATATTCGAACTAAGAGCTCTCACTCACAAATAAAAAGAAATACTATCAAATCGTAGTACTGAGTGACAATTTTATTTCTTTTTAGATGACTTGACCAAAATGACATCGATTTGAGTCAGATCGTATATAATAAAAATTATTAAAAAAAAAAAAACCTCTCTTTCCTGTAGACTACAAACCCGAGAACCCTCATTTCCTTCCCACTGTTTAATTCCCAGATTCATTTTAGAAACCCAGACGTTCCAGGCCCAATGTGCAATCTTCCCAATTCTCCACCCCACCAGTCGCCACCACCTCTCTCCACCACCACCTGCCGTGCCACCACCTAATTCATTTTTCTACAAATTCATGTAAGTTTTTCAATCTTAAACTCTTAGTACCAATTTATAATATAGCTGTTAACCATTTGAATTGATGTGTGTAATGCCAACCAATTACATCTTTGGAAAGTCATAATTGCATTATGGTGGCGATAAGCATTTGTTGGTTTTTGGACATCTGAGTTTAACTGTGATTTTTTAATATGAACCAAATTTGATGGAAAATAAAGGTGTGAACCAAATTTGATAGAAACTGATGATGTTTACAAAGATGGTCAATGCTGGAACTTTCAGAACTTCTACACAACCCGGCATTGGAATTCTGAATTCACCACTGCCAGCACCACCGCCTTACTCCAATGTTAGCCAGATAGCGTACCCAAACAACGCACATACTTGCGACAGTGTCTTTAATTATTAGACTAATAGGCTACCAAAAGTTGGATTAATCGTCATAATTCAAAAATGAACAATATGAACTGAGACGGAAGGGATGAGGCCAAGTTCCTGAAACGAAGTAAAGGCCTGATTAGGAGAATTAATGAAAAATCCTGATCCATATACTTTTAAAAATCAATAAGAAAATTAGGAAATAACAAATGATATTGAACGAGCGAATGGCAAGCATGTCGAACACGTCGGCACAACCCATTCAAATTCAAGATTCTATAAGATCAAATTTCAAAACACACCCAATCAAATTGATATTCGACCCAAAAAAAACAAATATATATATGTATGTATCAAATTGATAAAAGATTTCAAAGTTGTGGTTCAAAAAAATACAAGCATGCACCAGCGCTCTTGTGAATTAAACAATTCATGAAGACACAATTTATCCTGTACCACTGCTTTCACTTTTTTTCTAACGAATTTGGCTAACGGAAACCCTATTCCGTCAGGGGCAAGGCCGAAAAAAAGTTAATTACATTTTGGGCTATTAATTCAGTCCATGTGTGATTGATGTTTGTAGGGTCTCATACAGATTAGTTTTATCCTTATGATTAAATATGAAGTTTTTTTGGTTAAATAATAACATAAGGTAGTTTTTTATTAAATTAAAGTTAACTCAAACCCTTTTCATTAAAGCTCCCGTTTTAAAAATCTCCTCACCGTCGAATTTTTGTTGTCCAACATGGGTATTTTTTTTTCTCTCCTCTAAAAATGAGGACAACTAGTGGCATGGATATACAAAATCAGATTTTGCTCAAAGCTAAAAGCATAGAAATCTGTTTTAAGACTGTTGGTTCAGCCCAATTTTTAATGGATAATACTTGCGTCACTCATGTGTGTGTCAATTTCAGGAACCATTGTAATAAAAACTCGTAAATCTTGTGAGACCCATTTATGTGACACATCAACACTTAATTGAATTTTTAACAGAATTGTGATGAAATGACCACATTGATTTGCCACACCTATTTTCAGGGACTACATTGATTGATTTTTAATTTTAAGAACCATCTTGATGGTGAAGATAAATTTCAGGGATCATTTGTGATAAAATCCTTTCTTAATTGCATCCAACATTGAACTCGGTGAGTTAATTTTAGCACCAAACTAGTCATTGGTTATTATCCAATTATTAATGACAAATTATCGATTCAATAACCTAATCACCGTTCACAAAGAACAATTTCGAATCAATAAGAGTTTAGTCTAAGAAAGTTATCAACCAAGGACCGAAACCAAGTGTCCTTATTATTTTTAACATATTTTGATTTGTATATTTTGTTCTTGGAAATTGTTTCCGCCGGCTCTAATATGATGTCGTGTTGTTTCAGGTACAACGCTAAGCACAAGAACGGGTTTTTAGGTGGATACCCACTCCTCTATTTCTTAAGATTTTAATTATGACAAACAATTTTATATTAATTTCATATTTGGTTTGTAATTTTAACAAAAATTATGCATAGTTCAACAAAATTAAAATTAAAATTACAAACCAAATATGAAATTAAAATAAAATTGTTTGTCATAATTAAAATTTTAAGAAATAGAACAACGAGTATCCACCTAAAAATCCGTTCCTCTACTTAGCTTTGTACCTAAAACAACACTACACCATATTAGAGCCAGCGGAAGCAATTTCCAAGAACAAAAAATGTTAAAAATAATAGGGACACTTGGTTTCTGACACACCCCGACCCAGAAAGTTCATTTGGACCCTGAATCGAGCTGTGATGGCCGACACCTGGAAGATGACGAAGCCATAAAATGTGATAGTGCATAAAAAGTAAATAAATTTGAATCTAAAAGTGTCTAAGTACCAGAGTGCGCTACGAGTAGGAGCAAACTCATTTCACACGCGATGTCAGAGCATAAGTAAGGTACAGTAGTGTGGGTAAGAATCATACCCTTAAAAGTAGCCACCAATACTAAGATTAGCTATATATCCTCGTCGATACGAACCCAGCAGTTAAAACCTGAAGGGGTACAAAACAGAAAGTGTGAGTAAGTAGTAAAACCAAGCTTCCCAAAACTATTACCTTTCTAACAGTAATAACCCCTCACTGTAATTCCCTTATCGTTTTCTATAGGACAGTACAACATATATACATATATCCAAACCATACTTAGAAATGACCAAAACCACGGTTTGCCATCAACTCTATCATACATTAATAAGTAGGCCAAATGAATTTAATCAATACAAAGTGATATATCAGTCAGAGTCATCTAAAATGACATGTACAACTTATCCATATCTCATCAATCATGGCTAGCATATAAGTCGGAGTCACCTATAGTGACCTGTACGACTTATCCATATCTCATCAATCCTGGCTAGCATATAAGTCGGAGTCACCTATAGTGACCTATACGACTTATCCATATCTCATCAATCCTGGCTAGCAAATAGCTCAATAAGTATACATGCACACGAGTCGGAACCACCTAAAGTGGTCTGTACGACAGGACTGGGTGTAAATAAATACGCTCAAGTGCTACAATCACGTGAAGATTGTGCGAATAATCGCGGGTCACCTACGAGTCAGAACCACCTAAAGTGATCTGTACGACAGGACTATGCACCTACCTTGGATCCAAGGTGAGCGTAAGGTGCGGGAGGTGAACATCACGTGAATGGCTGTGCCTTGGCCATGGGCGGGAACACTAATACCGGGGTGCAGGTTTATGAGCTCTCAATGCATCTCAATATAACATGTGGAACTCATGGCAACTAGTACGATAGTATCGAAGTTGCCTAACACATAACTGTAGTCATGCTATAACTCAATCGATTCAACTAATACCATAAACTCACCTGAACTTACCTAGGTGTCCTGAGTTCACCTTTGTACTTGAAAACATTCTCAATAACTATATGCAAGTAATATACATATGGATATACCATGATGCAATCTAATACTCAACCATGTCGTAGCATTTTCAATTATAAACAATACGGTGAGAAGTGTACAATCAATAACGCCCTTCTCCCAAACTACTTATTTTCAGGGATAATTATCCATGACAACCCAATCAACACTAATTTAGCTAACTAATTCATAAAACTAAAACTTGTCTTTACCAATTTCCTTCGCATTACTCAATTTCCCAAGCAAGGCTTTTATCTCAAATATTTTATGGCTGCATCTAACGTCTCGTTAGACTGCCTACGTACCCTAAACAGGGATCAAGCCATTCGTAGTTCATATAGTACTTCAAGCATTCACAATAATTATATATGAAAGTAATATGCCTAATCAATTTAAAAGTGTCGATAGAACTCTCAATAATATGTACGATAAAAAGGAAAAGATGCACTCACTTGGAGTCCACGCTATGATTCTCTAGCGCACGCATCGAGGCGTCCTCAATGATTGGTCCCTGTGACCAATTATCAAATCACATCTCAGAACTCTTATCTATAGAATATGTAATTCACATAAAACACAACCTCATCGACATTCTAAAATAGTTTGAGACCCATTGACCACAAGTCAACAGTCGATCAAAGATCGACGGTAGGGTTTACAACCCTGTATAACTTGACCTCAGCATATCAGATTTCCAATCTGCAACTCCCAACGATCCACAATATTTTTCTAGAATAACATATTAAAATTTTATTACGATCCAACGGTTGGATCTCCGCCATTTGCCCAAAACCAAGTGGATGTGAACATTTATTTTACTAACTTACAAATTCAATTCGGGAAGATCCGTACATTGGATTCCCGATCCATAAATTCCTATGATCTTTAAATATTACGTATTATAATGTAACCAAGTTTGGTGACGATCCAACGGTCGGATCGTCGATTCACATTTTCATCAAGCAATGTATCGTAACGAATTTAGGTTCCAACGATCAACCTATGTCATTCAAATAACAAAACTGAATTCAAGACATTCGACATAGCCTAAAAATAGCATTTGCGGCCCACTGGCCACGCGCCGCCGCACGCGCCGCCGCGGGTGGCGGTCGGCCGCCCCGACTCGCCGGAAAATCCAACTATTTCCAAAAATTCTCAAACTTCACAGAAATGAAAATCTCAGTGAGTGGAGCAACTTTCATACCTGCCACGAAGTCCAAAAATGGACGGAAGATGGTCAATTTTGCCCACAAAACCGGCGGGTGCCTAAAACTTCCCGACGTCGATTCGTCATCTACGATGGTCCAACGGGGTCAAGGTTGGTTGGGTTTTGCTCCTGGGATGATGGGCTACAAATCCCAAGTGGTGGCATCGGCCATCGCTTTGCCGATTTTCCGGAAAATCGAAAAGGGTGGCCGGAGCACCATTGATTTTCGTCAACTTTCGTGGCCTCAAACCGCCACATAACATGATTAATCAAGGTGGTTCTTGGGTGGGTTTTGTAGAGGGGAATGAGAGCTTCAAGATGGTGGTGGTGGCATCGAAAAACTCCACCGGAGTTGGCCGGAATCGGCCTTGGAAAATGGGAACTCGTGGTGGGTGCGGTGGAGGGGAAGCCACTTTTTTTTTTTTTTTTTTTTTTCTTTTCCTCCATTTCTGATTTGGCTTCACCTTAAATAACCAATTTCTGATTGGGGATTTAATTTAATTAACACTAAACCTTGAATAACTAATTTCGAACGTCCGTAACTATACCGTTATAATCCGGACTCGCAAACGGCTTTCGCCTATGCGTTCACATCCACGAGTATTACGAGAATATGTTAAAAGAATAAATCATACGTCTCTCTAGACGATGGTCAACAGAAGTCAAAGTCCTTACCTCTAGGGCAATTTCGTAAATTCGCGCTTTTAAAATAAAATAAAAACGTAAAATTTGGAACGGGTTGTCACAGTTTCCGTCCTTGGTTGGTTGACAGTTAATTACAGTGGACAAGAACTGGGGCATGTGGTTGGGACCGACCTTAGTAGTGTTATAGTCAGGCAACTGCCATTTGCGGCGTTGTCAAATTTCATTTAGTTGTGACTTATACATTTTACTTTTGCTTTTGGAAGATTGGCAAGAGTATTTACTCTTTGAGTTGGTAGCCAAATGGTTATTATAAATAAGAAATGGAGACGGATCCACAACAAAGGAATGAACCTCCAACACTAAAATCATGCCTCTCCTAATTGTAGTCACACCGAATGCTCTGGTCCTAAATGCCTAAAATTAGAGCACACTTTTGGTGAAGCCTAAAATGGCTATTTTCTCTCTTCTTCTTTTTTTTTTTTTTTTTTTTTTTAATTTTAAATTTTTTAAAGAATACAATTTAATTTATATAAAAAAAACTATAAAAATACAAATGCAAACGCATTTGAAACAATTTGAACTACTTATTACCCGAGCTACCAAGGGTGATGTGTGAGATATTAACCCAAATGTCAATTCCAACTACCACATAAAAAAAAGGGGAAAATTAGAATCCCCTACAATTTTTCTATATCATTTATATTAAACATCTGTGCCTTTTTAAAATTTGATTAAAGTGCTTTGACCAATAATCAGCTCAAGTTAAATTACATGTCATTATTATGTTGTTTAAAATTAAAATATTTTTTGAATTTATCCTTTTATCTGCATGATACTTTTCGTGGAGATATTAGTAATTTTTTCTCTTCTTCCAGATATGTTTTTTCAATCACAATATTTTTTTTTTTTTGTCATGCAAACGTTTAATATTATTTATTTTTCCAAATGGTTTTTTTTTTTTTTCCAAATAGTTGGTGTGACATCCCACATCACCCAGGGGAGTGATCCTTAAATGTATATTCTCATCCCTACCTAGTACGAGGCCTTTTGGGAGCTCACTGGCTTTGGGTTCCGTAAGAACTCCGAAGTTAAGCGAGAATGAGGCTAGAGCAATCCCATGATAGGTGACCCACTGGAAAGTTGCTCGTGAGTTCCCAAAAACAAAACCGTGAGGGAATGGTAAGTCCAAAGCGGACAACACCGTGCTACGGTGGTGGAGCGGGCCCGGAAGTGGTCCGTCCCGGGCTGGGACGTGACAATTGGTATCAAAGTCTAACCCTGGCCACGTGTGTGCCAACAAGGACGTCGGGCTCCTAAGGGGGGTAGATTGTAAGATCCCACATCGTCCAGGGGAGTGATCCTTAAATATATATTCTCATCCTTACATAGCACGAGGCCTTTTGGGAGCTCACTGGCTTTGGTTCCATGGGAACTCCGAAATTAAGTGAGAAGGGGGCTAGAATAATCCCACGATGGGTAACCCACTGGGAAGTTACTCGTGAGTTCCCAAAAACAAAACTATGAGGGAATGGTAAGTCCAAAGCGGACAATATCGTGCTACGGTGATAGAGCGGGCCCGGGAAATGATCCGTCCCAGGCTGGGATTTGACAATTGGTATCAGAGCCTAACCCTGGTCACGTGTGTGCCGACGAGGACGTCGGGCCCCTAAGGGGGGTGGATTGTGACATCTCACATCGCCCAGGGGAGTGATCCTTAAATGTATATTCCTATCCCTACCTAGTACGAGGCTTTTTGGGAGTCACTGGCTTCGGGTTCCGTAGGAACTCCGAAGTTAAGCGAGAATAGGGCTAGAGCAATCCCATGATGGGTGACCTACTGGAAAGTTGCTCGTGAGTTCCCAAAAACAAAACCGTGAGGGAATGGTAAGCCCAAAGCAGACAATATCGTGCTATGGTGGTGGAGCGGGCCCGGGAAGTGGTCCACCCCAGGCCGGGATGTGACAGTTGGTGATCAACATAAAAGTTCCGAGTAATTTTTTCAATTTTTTTTTGTGAAATTATATTTTTTTTTGGCTGTTTTTTTTAGTATAGTTGTTGACAAATTATTATTAGGTACAATACATTACGTATATATTATCTGCAGGTATATTTGAATTTACAAAAATCATTAATTGGTATGTTTATTTACAATTTTGGTACATTTGATTTGACATATATGGTTAATATTCGTACTTTTGATTTGATACATATTGTTAATATTGGTACATTATTTTTATTTTGGTACGTTTTATTTTGTACACATTGTGTATTGATACGTTTATATTATTCTCAAATCCTATTTTCTCTTAACGTACTAAAAGAAACTTATTTCGGCACGTTTGATTTTATGGGATTTAAAAATGTTTTAAATTATTTTGGAAAGAAAACATTTTAAATCGTAGATAATTATTGCTAAATTGTAGCATTATTGTGAAAATAAATTGAATCTAACCAACTTTTTTTTTTTTAAATAATTATCTCTAATGGATGAGAGTGTAATTAAAAGGCTAGATTATAGGAAATTTGTTACAATATAATGTGCATATAGCACCAAAATTATGACAAAAAAAAAATAATAATAATCAAATCACTAAAAGGCATAGATATTAAATCTAAAAAATTCAAAACTGCTACGCCTATATGAAAATATCCTAAAAAAAGGATGCTGATTCATTTCTGCAATTAAGTGCGAGTTGTCTTCAACACCATTAAACATCAAGGAGGCTGAACAGAATGAAGCATTGAAGCATGGAACTTTATTTTCGTACTCTGAGGACAAAACTCCAAGTCTTTTAACCATGAAGAACCTAGTTGCTGCTGAAGTCGCCGGTAACCATGGTACATGTGAGCTCTTGAAGTTGTTAAGATGGCGAGTGTCCACCAAAAGGATCCGGTAAGAGCTAGAATAAAAATACACTTAACTTCAACAGTAGCAGCGTTAACTTGTGCCGACTTCTGGGAGTACCAGCCATGAAAGGATCAGATGTAGAGCCATTTTCGGTATTTCCACGTTTGGAAGGAGAATTGTCCGGAGAAATTACTCGAATAGGAAATCTAAATGTAAAACTATTGTTATCAGAAGAAGCTCTTCTGTCCAAATCTTCTTTATCTGTTTTATCTTTCATTGAGAGTCAAAAATAAAAAATCATTGCTACTGCCATACATCCGCAGCCTAAACAGACCTCGATGCAGAGGTCTGGCCATTCTTCGATTTCAATCAATGCAGGCACCAGACCAAGAGTTTGCTAAACGAATAGATAAAATTAAAAATCATACACAATCAAAAGACATCCAGGGAAGCTCAAACAAGAGAAAAACAAGCTAAATGGTGAAAAAATAAAAATAAAAAAAGACAAAAACCCACAAATGTTCTTCTACTTAAATCCCAAGAAAATTGCAAAACCACAACAATTCTGAAGACACAGATCAACAATGTAGCTCCATGTCAGTAGCACATTTAGCAATATCTTAGCTAGGCTATCATAGTTTGTTACTAGCAGGAATGCCTGCACTTTGCTGCGGGTTTTCAAACTATATCTGACAACAGACATGAAAATATCCATAGAAAAATTAAATGAAAATCCTGCAGCAATACAATCGCATTCTTAAATGTAGAAATTTAGACAACCCACGTTTTACTTAAGCAACACTCACAAACCCACGAACAATCCCATAAAAGATATTAACTTTAGAATCAATTCAAGTATACACTTTGCTTTTGTTTCTTCTTACCTAAGCAACACTCACAAAACCACAAAACCAACTCACAAAACCACAAAACCATTCCAACTGCTTCAATTTGATAAAGATTCATCAGCTATTTAACTCTACAAATAAGATAAACATATAAAATTTCGAATTCAAATCAAATCACACAAACAAATTGGTTATGAATTGAGAACTATACCTTGTATGCATACCTAAGAAAATGTTGATTTTCTTTTGTTTGATACTAATAGAATAGGCGGCTTGCAAATTCTTCTTACTATTTATTTCTGGATTGCTATCAAATTGTTATAAGGAATCAAATTAGACTAATCGGGGTCAAGAAAATAGGAGGGGGTGGGAAGTAAGTGATGCTGGGGGGTTAAGAGTCAAGACCAATTAGAAATAAAGTGAAATAGCTAGTGTTTTAAGATGTGCAAATTTTAGAAAATGGAATTTATTGGGTCTGAATATTCCGATTTGAATCTACTGGATCCATTGTGGTAACCGTCAAGGTTTATTAGATGGAAGCAAGTTTGTAGCATCAAGATGATCAATCTTGAGCTTTTCGCTTGCAATCCTCCAAATGGGTACGGTTGAATTTGTAAAAAAAAAAGTTTGATTGATACGTTTATTTGCAATTTTGGTACATATTATTGATATTTGTACATCATTTTTTATTTTGGTACGTTCGGTTTCATATATATCCCTTGCTATGTTTATATTGTTTTCAGTCCTATTTTCTTTTAATGTATTGATATAAAAATTATATTGGTATGTTCAATTTTGCGGGATTCAAAAACATTTTAACCGTTTAAAAAAAAATTGATACTAAATCGTACTAATCATTGTTAAATTAGGAAGTTTTTTGAAAATAAATTGTATTTAACTTCTTCTTCTTCTTTTTTTTTTTTTTTTTTTTTTAACAATTACTATAGTGTAGAGTTGGAACTCAAATTGCACTAATCATCTGCATATGAATTCAGGCTTCGATTTTGAATCAATAACGATTGTGCCGGGGTGTGTGGGTGTTGTTCTTCACCCAAAACAGGCGGGTTGGGCTGCTGTATTTGGGCCTGGGGTCAGCTGTCATGCGCGTTGGCCCGGGTTTCCCCGAAAGGGTCAAAATGACTCTTTTGCAGCCTTCGGTCCAGATCCAACGACCACCATCTGGGGCGGTTCATCTCGATGTCGTCGAGGAGATCGTGCAGAGAAGAGGCAGACGGTGACATCGAGGAGACCGTGCACAGGGAAAGGGTGACGGTTGATGGGAAGGTTTGGACGTGGACAGAGGCCTGTTGGTTGCAGAGAGCAATCGCAACATTTATTTGCAGTATATATATTAATATTTATTTGCATGCATGTGTATTGATATTTATACATGCAGATAACTGGCCTCTATCCATCCAAGTTTTAATATTTATACATACAAATATATTCGTATTTATTTCAAAATCTCTATGAAATCGCAATATTTATTTGCATGTGTGTGTGTGTATTAATTTGTA
This sequence comes from Pyrus communis, assembly GCF_041283825.1. NCBI lineage: Eukaryota > Viridiplantae > Streptophyta > Magnoliopsida > Rosales > Rosaceae > Pyrus > Pyrus communis. The sequence goes on from NC_142572.1 coordinate 3,275,112, forward strand.
TAAATTCAATCCTTTTTTTTTTTTCTATCATATATGAGAAAACCCAATTTGTGAATATTATTGAAAAACAGGAATGGCAGCTCTTGGGTTGGGCACATATGGCGCCTGTGAATTCTAGACTTATGTCTTTGATTTTTCTTTTTTCCTTGTTTTTTTTATTTTGGTTAAAGCAACGATAGTAGATTTCATAAATAAGAAAAATAGTTATATCAAAGGCTAGCAAAAATGTCGCAGGTATGGAAAACACACGCACCAGCAAAATGGTACCACACTAGATTCCATAGATAAGAAAAATAGTTATATCAAAGGCTAGCAAAAATGTCGCAGGTATGGAAAACACACGCACCAGCAAAATGGTACCACACATGCTCTAGTTATCTCTAAAGGGAAAGGTTAATCAAAACGCTTGATTATAGGAAATTTGGTTCAATATCATGTGCATTCTTTTGACATGATATTTTAAGAAATATGGGTAGTGGCAGGTCATGTAATTTTGGTACAAAAAATGATTAATTCAATACATGCGGCATGCAAGTGTATCTTTACCACAGTGGTAGAAAGATGTTGAGCATTTGCATGACAATGTGGATTCGAATCTCATCGGTGACTAATCTAACAAAATTTATCATTTGACTAAAAGAAAAAAAATACATGCGCCATCAAATTATTAGAAGAAGTGTTTAACAAATCTCTAAAAGGCATATATGTTTACCACAATGGATCTAGTAGGCTAGTAGCTACAAATTGGAATATGCAGACCCAATAAATTCCATTTTCTAGAATTTGCAGATCTTAAAACACTAGCTATTTTGTCATATAGTACTATGGTTTAATAATATTCTTTTTCACTTATAAGTGAAAGGTCTTATGTTACACATCGATCCCGACATACGTCTAGGATCGACACGTGACGTCACCAAGGGCTTGAAAATCTAACATACCCAGCTTCCGGGATATGTACAAAGCACAACTCAGGATTCGAATTGCGTAGTAATTTTTGGTTTACTCTATGATTTCATCTAACCTCTTAATTAGACTATCTACGTATCCTCTAATGAGATCAAGCCATTTGTAGTTCACCATTTGTTAAATTCTGAACTTTTCATAAAACACTTCTTAGCAGAAAACATAGAGTACCACACTACATGTCAACCATAAGTCAAACTCATCTTGCCATTCACACACACATATACTTTCCAACACCATTCCAAAATCACATCAATTAATAACTTATACAATACACCAAAATGCAGGGCTAGAGCGACACAGTTCGGCCAAAGCCTACATCTCTGAAGCTTTCTCAATTTAAACCGAATCCAACGAATCAAAGGATGCGATTTTAGACCACTCAACGAAATCCAACCATATCGGGTTCCAGACCACTCAACGAAACCAAAATACCAGGTGAGATTCCGAACCACTCAACAAAATCCAAACCAGGATACGATTCCGTATCACTCAACGAAATCATAGAGTAGAAGGGATTTCAGACCTCTCAATGGAATTCGAGTGGATCTCCGGACCACTCAACGGAATCGCGGAGTACAATGGATATCAGACCACTCAACGAAATCCAAAGCATGATACGATTCCGGGAATCCGTACCACTCAACGGAATCGCAGAGCATGGGGGACTCTGGACCACTTAATGAAATCCAAACGGAGCAGAGAACCAGACTACTCAACGGAACCCCAGCAGAACCCAGTTCCGAACCACTCAACGAAACCGAGCAAAAGTCCAAGAAGCATATCAACGGCTCAAAGAAACAAGACATGAATCAAAGTACTCATATTATAACAGTTCAACGAAACAAGAAATGAAACAATGAAATGAGATATGAAACAAGCACAAGTACTAAATTTAGAACGGATCAACGAAGCAAGAAAAGAAATGATATCGAAACAACGAATCCTCATGACAATGGATTAACGGTCCACTGCTAGCCCTCACATTTAACAAACAATCCAACATGCATTTCAAATCACATTTCACAAATAGCTTCAATACACAAGTCAAATCACATTTATAAACATAGATCAATGGCTAAATATAAAACATTTCAATATAAATCACATTTATAAAATCAAGTGATATCCACAAAGGATACTAAATACGAAATTAGGGTAATAACCATATCACATACATTAAAGTTACTCACTAACCAATGTAGGCCCATTAGACTTCACTTAGTCTCTAGTAGTACTTTTAGTATTTAAGAACGATTCGAAACATGTTGACCAAAAGTCAACTCTCAGTCAACGGTGGGGTTCACAACCCTACATAAATCGATTAGGAATATCCGCCTAGGGATTTCCGATCCGTAATTTTCCAAGAGTCTCATTTATCTTCTAGAACAATATCCTAAAATTTCATAACGATCTCCTAAAATTTCAGAACGATCTAACAGTCGAATCTCCACCAATTGATAGAAATTGGTAGCAGTTAACAATTAGTTTTACAAACTTAAGAATTCAATTCATCAAGATCCGTACATCAGATTCTTGATCTGTCAGTTTCAAATGTCCTGAAATATTACATATTATAATGTACTAAATTTTGGTGTCAATCCAACGATCGAATCATCGATTCATATAATGATCAAGTGGCTTACCATAATGAACTAGGTTCAAACAATCAAATCACATCATACGGATATCAAATCTGAAATCAGGACATCTAATTTAACTTAAAAAGGTATCGTCGACTCACTAGCCATGTGCCGTTGCAGGTGGCAGTTTCCGACGAACGGAAACCTAATTTTTCGACAAACTCCAAAAATTACCAATTTTCACAAAAATGTAGAGAAATTCAAGGGGAATAATTTTTATACCTGAGCTGAAGTCCAATTCGGCCGGGAAAAGGCCTGAAATGCCTCGATCTGCCGAAAACCCTAGAAATTGGTGTTCTCAATATGACGCCAAAACGAATTCCAACGCCCCAACCAATGCATGGGCTTTGTTCCTAAGGTTGAGGGGAGTCTATTGGTGGTGGTGGTCAATGGAATTGGCTTCAGGAATGGCGGATCGCCGCCATGGGACCATTGGCGCCACTGACGTTGTCCTTCGTAAAACTAGAGCCAAAACTAGTCGGGTTTAAGTGTAAATGCAGGAATGAGGGTCGTGGAGTGCTTTCTAAGTGGTTGTTTGATGTGGTTTGCAAGAAAAACCGATGAAAAACCATCGGAGGAGTCGAAGGAAATCGGGTCGGGTCAGCGAGTCAAAGGGGATTCAGTGCTCATCTCCTCTCTCCCTTTCCTCCTTTCTTTCATTTCTGATTGGCCAGTTTCTTCCCTCCTTTCTCTTCTCTTATTCCCATCTCAGTCATACACATGGCACCCAAATTGCTGCTCCAACAAATCTGGGAGCCTTCCAAATAATGATCAAATGACCAGTTCGCCTGTCTTTGCTCACTTATATCTTATTCATTATAGCTCTGTTTGGCGAAGGGTTTTCGCCTACACACTCGTGAGGTTGAGCTCTATCCAAATATGTAAATAAAAGTGACAAAACACATAGGAATTAAATAAGTTCGCGAAAAGTCCGTTTAGTTCATTAAGGGCATATTCGTCCTTTTACTTATCGAAAAAAACCTATACGCCATAATTATAAACACGTCAAAACTAAGAATACGAAATACGTAATTTTAAATAGTGAAATCCGGGGACGGGATTTCACATCTTAGGTTAGTTTATCGCTAAAGGTGAATTTGAATTACATTATTGCTAGCTCATTGTGAGACGAAACTCACTCCCTCCCCATTAGTGTAAATATCTTTTGTTTCAAAAAAAAAAAAAAAAAAAAAAAAAAAAAAAAAAAAAAAAAAAAAAAAGGCGCAACTTAGAGTATATGGGCGAGTACATGCAAAATCGGGTACTAATATTAACTCAGCCAAAAATGTGAATTTCAAGTCCAAACCCATCGGCTAGCCTTGATTGTGTCCATCATCTTTATTTGCATCAAAAGTGCTTTGAATCAGTTAAATTGTGGATATGATTTTGGAAGTTTTAACGAAACACTTTCTATATTGTTCACTTTTAAGGAAAATGACGTTTTTACTCTAAAAAGTCACTTCTGGTACTATTCACTTACAACACATTTTTGTACTTTTGATTAAAATTCAAAGTTTTCAAACAATTTTCATTAGTTTTCTTTATAATTTTTTTATGATATCCTTTTCACCTTGATTTGTATCGCTACATTATAGATTATAATCAATTAGATAGCAATTTGTAAATTGGGGTACAAACACATGGTGAACATTCAAAACGCTCCACATCCACTGATCACCACCAATCACGTGTAATGTTCAAACTCCACAACCACCGATGATGTCCCACTCTCCAACTCAGTGGCCGTTAGCTATGGACTTGTCTTTCTCAATAGGCTAAACCAATCGTACAGGCATCACATGGAACTGATCCAAATCACAACTAAGTTGAATGATTTGGTTTCGTTTTTATGGAAATCACTTGCCTGTATTAATTCTTGATACTTGACATTTTCTTTTCTTCCTTTTTCAAAAAATTTATTATTACTAAGGGAATGATGTAAAGTTTGAAACTATTACAATAATTTAAAAAATATGTGAGTTTCAAACCCTGATTACATGATTGGAAATCCAACACCTTATCCATTAGTATATTATACCATATACATGTTTATTATGTTCGCATGTTTTTAACTTGAGATTTGTGTGTCTGTCGTGGGTTCGATCTGGATGTGGATTGGCGGCCCCCTTTTTACCGATAATCTTTACATGAAAATAAGGTATCAAGGCCTACCAAAGGAAGGGTACTTTGAAATTGTAACCTACAAAAAATATGGAGTTTGACACCAAGCAGCATCACTAGATAGCTTGAGACTTGCATCAGGTTGGAGGCTGCCCGAAACCCTCATTTTCCTTTCATTATTGCGCGACTCCATGTGACTGCCGAATTCGGCTTTCCACAGTTTGGTATTTTTCTTTGGCAAACTGGTAACTTTCATTAATTAAAAAAATTTAATACAAGAAATAGAATGTTTAAACACAATTCAAATACAAGCATAGTTTAAAAGTAAATACAATAAAAAGCACAAACCTACAACAACAAAAATTTTAAATGTGAAAGAATGCAGACTCCATCACACTAGTTGCGCCGCCATTACCGATCTACCACCACCAACAAAATTTTAAAAAAAAAAGCCCGTAAACAAAATGAATGAACAAAAAATGAGGATAAGCGAGTCATTTGCTTAAAAAAACCTCAGTCTGGTCTATAAATTGGGTTTTGGGAGGAGTCTAATCGGTTGTCATCCAATCTTTAACATCATGGCAGGACGATATGGGCCTATATATAAAAAAACTGAGAAGGATAAAAAGGTGAAACATATAAAATACCAAAAATTGTTCTTCAAGAATTGTAAAAATTACAATTGAACCATAAGAATTTAAAGTAATTCACCACATTTTAATTTTGAATGAATTTTGAATTTAAAACTTTAATTTAAAAAAAAAAAAAAAAAAAAAAAAACTCCCATATTAGTGGGTGGTTTCATGGTTTAGCTTCTTTTTTTTTTTTTTTGAATAATTTTTTCATAAAAATATAAAATAGTTATTTAAAAAAATAAATTACAAGATATAATCTAATATAAAAAAACCATACACGTGTAGGAAGATGCTAGTCAGGAGTTGGTACGATTTCCAATCGTACCTAAAAAAGAAGAAAAAGTGGATAGATCAGTGTGCGGAATTCATGTCAAGTGACTGATAGAAATAAATAAGATTGATGCGATCATATCCACTCATATGCATTGAATTTCATCAGAATTTCGAAATTAAGTGAGTTTGAACGAGAGTACTAGAATATGTGATCTCTTGAAAAATCCTTGGATTGCATCCCCCAACCTCTTTAGACCAAGGCAAACACTACAATATTCAACATACGGGTTAAGCGAATGAATTGGGATCCTCTGCATGTTTTACCCTACAAGACTATACATGACTTTTAATCTACACCGTCCAAAAGAATCGAAAGGTTATCGCTGTGCCACGTATCAAATATTCCAGTTTTGTTCCCCACCCCCTCCTGCCTCCTGCCTCCTGCCTCCTGCCTCCTGCTGCATGCATCCACGAATATTGAAGAAATTTATGAGTCATCCATGGATAAATCCATCGCAGAACCATGGTGGAAAGTCACAGCATTGTTAACTTGTTACCATGCTGGATCATTCACGTGGTTTGATGGATAAGGAGCGACAGGAAAGGTGGTGTGAGTGACGACTGACGACGGAGGAGGGAAGGAGGGGTCGGCGGAGGCGATGACAGCCGTACGATCTTGCCGCACTTCAGAGAAGCCAAGGGATTTGGGTGGGGAAAGGTTATCAAGCTGAGAAAAAAGCTATAAAACTGGAACATTAAATACGTGGCACATTTATAACCTTTGGATTATTTTAAACGGTAAGACAAGTCGTGTATAGTCTTGTACGTAAAAAACATGCAGAGGATTCGTATCTCTCTCATTGTAAACGAATAATTTACACTACGGCTTATGTAATTGATTTGCCTTGAAAGTGTCATTTAATCTCACTTATATCTTGAAATGGTTTTGTCTCAACGAAATTGTCATTTTTTGTCATGTTGTCTCAGTTCACCGCATTTTATTTTTGACACAATTTGTTGTCTCTAACTTACCTACTAAAACAATCTCAATTTCATTTTCGATAACTCAAATTTCTGTCCGTGTCTCTTGCACACTGATGCGTATATGTACTTGCAGTCGTTGGATCAATGAGTGGCTTGAATTAGATTTTGAAACATAACCCGCTATTTACTTTTGAAACATAGTCCATTATTTTCTTTTGCAAATGGCTGCAACTCTAGCCACACACCAATCCGCAATAGAGATAGACGAGTTTGAATTAGTTATGAAAATAGAATTGGCTAAACTGCCAATTTGCTCCTTGAACTATCACTTAATTTTTGATGTTCCCCTGAACTTTTTAATTGAATAATTAAGGACTTAAACTAATTTTATTGACCGATTCCCCCCATATTGTTAGTTTTTCATAGATTTCATCCAAATTAACGTTATCTATTATCACATGCACATTACGTGACTCTCTTTTGTGGACAAAAGTGTCACTTCACCAAACCTTCAGATACAAAAGCTATAGAATCACACATATTTGCTGAAAGTTAAGTGATAGTTTAGGGGGGCAAATCGCTAGTTTACTCAAATAGAATTAGGATTGTTTTAACAGAAAATTTGAAAGCAAAGAGATGTGGTACTACACTTTAATTTAACATTTATTCGATGAAATGGACGAGAGTTAAGTGAACTAAGACCAAATAAGATAGAAACAACATTTTCATAGGGCAAAACAAGACAAAACCAATTTTATAGGTTAAAATAAGACAATTGTTACTGGCACAGTGGCACTTCAAAAATATCCTTCTGCATTACAAATTTTCTATAATTAGAAGAAAAAAACACTTTTGAGAAAGTGTAGAATAAAATTTTTAGTATTCTAATAATAATTCTCTAAAATAAAACTAAATGACAGTTTTAGAAATAAATTAATTAGAATAAATCTTCTATATATAAAATAAATGTGACCTCTCTAAAGTTTCAATAAAATTTACACTATTGCTTACATATAAAAACCAGCGTCAGATATTTATTTATTTTTTAAAAGTATATATATAAGATATCGCCATCATGGGCAGTACTGACGCAACATTATCCTGCACAAGAGTGAAGCCCCTAGTTTCTGACTAGTTTACTGTTAAACGCGTATCTTGTTTTGGATAACAAATGCGCAACGAATTTATCATTTTTGGTCTGATAATAAGATGCTTGGATAACAGCTTATATGCAAGGAATTTACTATATTTGATTTAATTATAAGGTGTCATATGTGTAAAAAAATATACATATTATTGGTTTATTATTTGAATTGAATGCCATAATAACAGTTACGATGAACTTGTTGAGCGCGATCATAACAATGACAATGAACCCGTTCGTTATAGTTGCTTTCATAATAAATGGATCACGTGTACACCGACAAGATTTGTCATAGTCGTTGGCTTTTTCTTTCCTCTCTCTGCTTTGCAGCTCAGCAGACCAATAATGTCGCTTTTATCTTTTTTACCAGAATAGCTACAAATACTCTCGAAATCTATTTCACTGGAAAGCACTTAGCTTTCTCTTCACATCACACTTTAATACCTTGCTTTTGCTCGGAAAAACAAAGACTCACACACAAGATATATATTCATGTACACATATATATAATTGGAATAAGAAGCTCAAGCATTCAAGGTTTCTTTCACATTCTTTCTTCTACCATTGCCTTCAGATTATTCTCTATTACCAGGTACGGACTAGAAGAGTAATGCTATTGTTTTATTTTTTATGTTTATTTATATTTTTTTAATCACTTGGTTTTCTTATGATATCAAAACTTTGATTCAGTTTATGTTCATTTTGTATTTTGTAACTTGGTGGTTCGGACTGGTGGATTATAATAAGACCTGTGTTTTTATGAGCTTAATCAAAGTTTGAAATTTGGGTTGTGTTTTTATCATAAAACCTCATCAAGCTGCTTGAGCTTACAACAGCAACTAAGCCATATCGTACTAAGTGAGGTCGGTTGTACGAGTCATATCACCCATTGCTTTGGTTAGACAATGGATTCCGAAACGAGGAATAACAGTTTTGCAGTTTCATATATTTTGTTGGTAATATTATGTAATCTATGATTTGTAATTGATGACTAAGCAATGCGTAAATCTTCGCTCTGTTTCTTTATTTTTTATTTGTATTTTTTTTTTTCTCTTTCTATATACTTGTTAAAATTTGATTTTTGTTCTGATGGAACTGGATCTTTTGACTATTAAGAAATATCAAGGGTAAGATTTTGGTTGCCCAAACCGGTTTGGAAGATTTGTTTTCGGCTAAATATATTCGGGTTTTCGTAGGATCTTGACAACGTATGGTACTGTGTTTGTGTAGTGGAGTCTGCAACTGAAGCTGGCAAAAGATGTTTATTTAACTGCTGAAAATTTGTATGTGCAGAATGGCCTGTTCAAGATTAGGCCAATGGTTAACTCTTCTAGTATGTCTACTGGTATTGCTGAAAGCAGAAAGCCACCCTGTGGCACTCACTCTCGTCGAGAATGCAGTTGCTAAAGGAGCTGGTACGAAATACTACTGTACCCCGTACATTTAACTGATTAGAATTGAGTCTGATACCTAAAGTTTCATTTTCATTGCTCAAATGTCTGTTTCTTTTGAGTTTTATTTTTGCGCTGTTTATAAATTTGACGTGCTATGCAGTTTGTTTGGATGGAAGCGCACCCGCTTACCATTTCGACAAGGGATTTGGTGCCGGAATCAACAATTGGTTGGTTCATGTTGAGGTTTGTGTTTTTCATATCATGCTAAAATGGATTTTAAAGATAAGAATGACAAGGGTAGAATTTTAATCTTAGAAACTATTTATCTCCAACTTTTCAATGGGAAGAGAAATCTGTTTATTGTATCCGAGTTCTGTTATAACATTAGTCAAATATAGTTGGAGAATTCGGAGGTCCCGTGCCTCAAACCTTTTTCTCTTGTTCATGCAACTAGGTGTACGATTCGTTAGCTTAGTTATTATAAAATTTTGCATTAAAGTTTACAATTTCTTCCATTGATATTTTGTTGTTAGGGTGGAGGATGGTGTAACACCGTTGAAGATTGCCTTGATCGCAAGAGCAATTACCGCGGTTCATCAACCAAAATGGAAAAGACAATGTCTTTTTCTGGGGTTCTTGGTAACAAGCCAAAGACTAATCCAGGTTCGGTTACCTTTTATATCTCATTAATAGCTTTTGTATTTCAATTAATGTTTTTGCCTTGCTAAAATCATTTTTCTTTAAAATGCTAGACTTCTACAATTGGAATAGAATCAAAGTTAGGTACTGTGATGGCTCGTCATTCACCGGCGATGTTGAAGCAGTCGACCCAGTAAGTTCTCTAAAGTTAATGAGCAACCCATGTTTTACATTGATACAAAAGTCTAAACCTGGTGTCTGTTGTACGTCCTTAACCATCGGCTTTCCCATCACATAACATGTTTCCAATCAAACTAATTTGATCAGGCAACAAATCTTCACTTCAGAGGAGCAAGGGTTTTCCGTGCCATCATTGATGATTTATTGGCAAAAGGAATGAAAAATGCTCAAAACGTATGGCCCGTTCTACAAACTGTCTACTTTTTTCATCCTATCCTCGCTACCGATAGCTCATTAATACCATTTTTGATCACAGGCTCTTCTATCTGGTTGTTCGGCTGGTGGATTAACCTCGATTCTTCATTGTGATAACTTTCGTTCTCTCCTACCTGTGGGTACTAAAGTAAAATGTCTAGCAGATGCTGGTTACTTCATTAATGCGTAAGCACTAAGCACGTACTTTATACATTTAATCATGAAAGCTTGACCGAACGTATTTTATACTTATAATCTTTTCTAGTTTCTAAAACCCTATAATGACTTACAGGAAGACTTTGTCTGGATCACAACACATACAAGACTTTTACAGTGAAGTGGTTGCGCTACATGTATGGTCTCTCTCTCAAGCCTCCGTTACGTGCAAGTGATAAGATTTAGCTTCTAGTTCTGATAATCTATATTTTGTGCAGGGTTCGGCGAAGAACTTACCTGCATCCTGCACTTCAAGAATGAGTCCAGGGCTGGTGTGTGTTTATACTTTTGTATGATTTTGCTATTCGCTCTATCCTTATTACTTCTGACATTTCGCTCTATAATATTTCAGTGCTTCTTCCCACAAAATGTGGTACCACAAACCCGGACGCCAATATTTTTGGTCAATGCAGCTTATGATTCGTGGCAGGTTAGCTGATTCTCTTAATTCTTGAATGCGTCCTGTAATTTTGATTGTATTCTACTGTGCAGTGTTATTTAATAATAGTTTTCTTAAGTTCAATGACATATCCTGTATATGTGACCCTGATTATAAAATCGACTAACAGTTTGGTTTGTAATCGTAATAACTTCTTCTTCTTTTTTTGTTTGAAATTTGCTAATAATCAACAATTACTAGTTCTCCCTTTCCACATTCGGAGAGTATGTTAGCGTGCTTTTTTTTTTCTGATTCGTTGTTGTATCCACTCAGATAAAGAACATTTTGGCACCGGGTGTTGCTGATCCTAAGGGTGCCTGGAAAAAGTGCAAGCTTAATATAAAGAACTGCTCACCCAGTCAACTTCAAACCATGCAAGGTATTTCATAACCCTCCTTCACTTCATACCAGCAGCTTGTTCACGTTTTTGACATGTTGCAGAATTTAAAAAAATAAAACCGTCTGCTGGAAAATTGACTTGTCTTTTCGTCTTGGAATATGTTTCAGAATATAGGTTACAGTTCTTAAAAACAATTGCCGGTGCGAGCAATTCTGCATCTCATGGCGTGTTCATAGACTCTTGCTTTGCCCACTGCCAAATTGGAACGCAGGAGACATGGCTGGCAGCTGACTCTCCTATGTTGAGCAAGACGGTAAGAGTACCGTGATCTGCACTCAAATCTCGGTTTTCATTCAGTTTGAACGTGAAAAACTATAACTTGTTTTTAGTTTTTTGTAACGTGTTTACTGTGTTATGCAGACAATTGCAAAGGCAGTTGGAGACTGGTATTACGACCGCACTGCGTTCAAAAAGATTGATTGCCCTTACCCTTGCAATCCCACTTGCAAGAACCGTGAATTTGACTCAAACGATCAGGAAGATTAATTTCTTTATGTCGAAAATATAGTTTTTATGAGCTATATGAGCTGTGAACGTTACATTGATGTAATAGCCTACGTACTTATGGTTCTCGGTAATATTTATTCATTTGAGCTTTGATTTGAAAGTGGTACCGAGCATCTTGTATAGTGTTGCGAATAAAGTTATTCTAGGAGTGTTATTGTGTAACTAAATGTAGAATTCAATAAGATTTAAGAAGTCTTATCTTATTTTGACTTTGAATTACGTAAAACCCTATCTATGATTAGTATAAATAAAGACACAAGGACAAGTGAAAAATACATCTCTCACAAACAGCTGACCCCTTCTCTCTCCAGTCGTCTCTTGCTCTCTCTCTCTCTAATTGTTTTATTTCACAACATGATATCAGCAAGAACGTGAAGGCAAAGTCTTGAAACTGCAGAGAAGGGGACGTTCTGCTTCCTTTTAAGCGCTAGGAGGTGCAATGAACGCATATCCGGGAGGCAATACTGGCGCCACCTGTGCAGGGTGCACCCTGAGGTAGGCCAAGCATATATGCTTTGGTTAGATCTGTCCCTGCCCTCTGAAACAAACGACGAGTCGAAAGAAACAGGGGAAAAACTTCACGTTCTCTCAGGATGACGCGACAAGAACTGTCGCTTCTTGCCTCCTGCTTTGATCTTTCTCTCAAAGGATGAACGCTGCGAGGGCTGGAGGGCTTGCATTTTGGACATGAAGGTTAGCCCACAGTTTTTGAGTAAAAATGCGAAGTCGTAGCCATAGGCTAAAGCCTATCCTTCAGATGGCTATCCTTGAGTTTTCAAACAAATAAAAGTCTATAATTTTTTTTTTTTTTTGAACAATAAAAGTCTAAGCTTATCAAGTAGTCACCAGGCCTCCTATCTCATCACAATTCCATCATCTTTTATATGCCTCCACCCATGTGCCCTTTTCAAATCATGCTTTCTGTTCCAGCTAAATTTTCCACCATGTGTGGTCGAGATGCATGCATAATAAATTGGAATTTAAGAAGAAGTTTCTGATTTGAAATTTAAGAAAGAAGTTTATGATTTTTGACTATATTGTATGACGCGTACGTTGACTCGTGTTTTTAAGTAACTTACACGTCGTTGACTTAACAATAAAATATCATATTTTTAATATTGCTCGGAACGAAAAAGACTTACACCACACACACACACACACACGCACACATCTATATATATACATATACATCTATATACACGCACACACACACATCTATATATCTATATTTATATTTGGAATAAGAAGCTCAAGCATTCAACAGCCTTCAGATTATTCCCTATTATCAGGTGCAGACTACGGTGCAATGCTATTTTTTTTTTTTTAGGTATATTTTTAATTTATATTATTTTAAACAGATAAATCTGTCCTATATTAGTTTCCTTTTATCACTTGGTGTTCTTATGAAATCAAAACTTTGATTCAGTTTATGTTCATTTGTGTAATATAAGTTGGTGGTACTTAGGCCCATACGGGCCGGGCGACCGTCTAGGGCATACAAAAATTAGAGGCACCAAAATTTTTAGAGTTGTATATTCATATATATTTTTATAAGAGTACAAATTTTTTAAATTTGGTTAATTGACAAAGAGATTTAACTAGAATTGGTGGCTTCCATTGTTTGAAATTAATAAGGAGTTCTTGGGTTCACTGTTCAACACACCATGACTGGTGGTTGTGTTGTTTAAAATTGACAAGGATGTCCCGGGTTCGAAGCATTAGCTGTGTTTTTTTTAACTTTCCAACTTTTACAAAAAAAATTTCATAAGAGTTTAAATTTATGAAATTTGGCTAAATGATCAAGAGAGTCAATCATAAGCAATGGTTTTTGTTTATTCTTTTCAATTTTCACGATTCTCTATTTGGTTGTTAATTCTTTTTAATTCCTAGCTAGTAGCTATGTGGATTGCAGTTTTTAAACATTCGTTTCAATTCAAGTCTAACCTTCAACAAAGAGTAATGCATAGACTAAATTTGCAAATTATATGATGTGTCGCTAATAGGTTTTTTTTAGTGCTCGTTCATTGCTTATACATATCAATTAAAGACTTGAAAATATCATTATTTTTTTAGTCCCATATTGCCAAGGTTAGTAAATAAGAAGAAAAAAAACACATCACAATTTATATAGTACACTTTAAAAGTTCATATAGAAGGAAAACAAAACTCATAATCTATCTACTTATAAGCCTATGATTTTTAGTTCCCTTATCTTGATACAAAATAAATTAGTTTTTCCGTGTTTCGAAATTATTGAGTTTGAAGTGCTTTTCTAAATATAATTTATCGAAGTCTCACGTATGTAAACAAATAATTTTCTTATATGAAGTTATGACACTTTTTTGACGTCGTCCTGAGCCTCAAAAATCTTAGGACTGACCTTGGTGGTTTGTACTGGAGTATAATAAGACATGTATTTATAGGAGCTCAATCAAAGTTTGAAATTTGGTTTCTGTTTTTTTTCATAAAACCCCATCAAGCTGATTGAGCTTGCAACAACAACCAAGACCTATCGCACTAAGTGGGGTTGTTGTCACTCATCGCTTTGGTTAGACAATGGATTCCAAAACGAAGAATAATAGTATTGCAGTTTCATATATTTTGTTAGTAATATTATGTAATCTATGATTTGTAATTGATGATTATGCAATGTTTCTTTATTTTTTATTTATACTTTTTTCTCTTACTATATGCTTGTTAAAATTTGTATTTTATCCATTGAATGAATGAAGATTCATGGTCTTGGTTCTGAATCTCTGATGGAATTGGATCTTTTGACTGTACGAAAGATCAAGGGTAAGATTTTGGTTGCCCAAACCAGTTTGGAAGGATTTGTTTTCGGCTAAATGTAGTCGGATTACCGCCCATGACGGAGGATTCCTTTGACAAATATATACACAGACTGTATAGAGAGGGATTCTTTATTAGATTTAGAAACAGATTTTTCAGTGAAGAAAAGCTGCCAAATGCTCTGTATATTAATTGCTGAAAAATTGTATCTGCAGAATGGCCTGTTCAAGATTAGGCCAATGGTTAACTCTTCTAGTATGTTTACTGATATTGCTGAAAGCAGAAAGCCACCTTGTGGGAATCACTCTTGTCGAGAATGCAGTTGCTAAAGGAGCCGGTGAGAAAAACTAGTGCACCATGTGACCATGTCTGTTTCTGTTGAGTTTTATTTTTGCGCTGTTTCTAAATATGACATGCTATGCAGTTTGTTTGGATGGGAGCGCACCCGGTTACCACTT
Source organism: Pyrus communis (assembly GCF_041283825.1). NCBI lineage: Eukaryota > Viridiplantae > Streptophyta > Magnoliopsida > Rosales > Rosaceae > Pyrus > Pyrus communis. The sequence goes on from NC_142572.1 coordinate 3,290,156, forward strand.
TGACAAGGGATTTGGTGCCGGAATCAACAATTGGTTGGTTTATTTTGAGGTTTGTGTCTCCCCTATCATGCTAAAATAGTTCCCGAATTCGGAGTTCTTGTGTCACAAACCTTTTTCTCTTGTCCATGCATCTAGGTGTATGATTAATTAACTCAGTAAGCTTAGTAATTATAAAATTTTGCATTAAAGTTTATGTTCTTACATTGATATTTCGTTATTAGGGTGGAGGATGGTGTAACACCGTTGCAACTTGCCTTGATCGCTCGAATAATTCCCTCGGTTCATCAACCAAAATGGAAAAGACAGTGTCGTTTTCTGGGGTTCTTAGTAACAAGCAAAAGACTAATCCAGGTTCGGTAGATTTTATACCTCATCAATAGCTTTGTGTATTTCAATTAATGTGTTTGCCTTGCTTTGAAGGTTTGCTTTGTTTAAACAAGCATATATATCTTAAGAATTACTCAATAGTGATGAACATACCTATCATTTTCTTTTCACTAACGGTAAAATCATTTTTCTTTTCAATGCTAGACTTCTACAATTGGAATAGAATCAAAGTTAGATACTGTGATGGCTCGTCATTTACTGGTGATGTTGAAGCGGTAGACCCTGTAAGTTTCAGTTAATGAGCAACCCATGTTTTGCATTGATACAAGTCTAAACCTGGTGTCTAATGCACCTCCTTAACCCTCCGCTTTCCAATCACTTGGCATGTTTCTAATCAAACTAATTTGATCAGGCAACAAATCTTCACTTCAGAGGAGCAAGGGTTTTCCGTGCCATCATGGATGATTTATTGGCAAAAGGAATGAAAAATGCTCAATCTGTATGGCCCATTCTTCGAACTGTCTGCTTTTTTCATCCTGTCCTCACTGCCGATAGCTCATTCGTACCACTTTTGATTACAGGCTCTTCTATCTGGTTGTTCGGCTGGCGGATTGGCCTCGATTCTTCATTGTGATAACTTCCGTTCTCTTCTACCTGTGGATACTAAAGTGAAATGTGTACCAGATGCTGGTTACTTCATTAATGCGTAAGCACTAAGCACGTACTTTAATCATGAAAGCTTGACCTAACATATTTTATTTTTATAAACGTTTCTAGTTTCTAAAACCCTAGACTATAATGACTAACAGGAGGACGGTGTCTGGATCACCATACATTCAAGCCTTTTATAGTGAAGTGGTTGCGCTACATGTATTCTCTCTCTCTCTCTCTCTCTCTCTCTCTCAAGCCTCCGTTCTGTGCATGTGATAAGTGATGGGTTCTAATTAATTCTGATAATCTATGTTTTGTGCAGGGTTCGGTGAAGAACTTGCCTGCATCCTGCACTTCAAGAATGAGTCCAGGGCTGGTATGTGTTTATACTCTTGCATGGTTTTGCTATTCGCTCTATCCTTATTACTTCTGATATTTCGCACTAAAATATTTCAGTGCTTCTTCCCACAAAATGTGGTACCACTAACCCGGACGCCAATATTTTTCGTCAATGCAGCTTACGATTGGTGGCAGGTTAGCTGTTTCTCTTATTTCTTGGATGCGTCCTGTACTTTCCATTTTATTCTAATTTCTTAGCACAACCTACTCCATAGTTCTCTAAATTTGCTAACAATCAACAATTACTAGTTCTCTTTTTCCACATTCGGAGAGTCTGTTAGCGTGCATTTTTTTTTTTTCTGATTCATTGTTGTATCCACTCAGATACAGAACATTTTGGCACCGGATGTTGCTGATCCTGAAGGTGCCTGGAAAAAGTGCAAGCTTAATATAAAGAACTGCTCACCCAGTCAGCTTGAAACCATGCAAGGTATATCAAAACCCTCCTCCACTTCACACCAGCAGCTTGTTTACTTTAGTGTTTAAGATGATAATAAGCAACTTAAAACTCCTCGCTGTCTACGAGTTCCCATAGAAGCTTCTTTGGACCTTACCAAGAAACCGTTTTGATACGTTGCAGCATTGAAACAAAAAAAAAAAAGAAAAAAAAAGAAAAAAGCTGTCTGCTTCGAAAATTGACTTGTCTTTTCGTCTGGAATATGTTTCAGAATTTAGGTTACAGTTCTTAAAAACGATTGCTGGTGCGAGCAATTCTTCATCTCATGGGTGGTTCATACACTCTTGCTATTCCCATTGCCAAATTGAATTCCAGGAGACATGGCTTGCAGCTGACTCTCCTATGTTGAGTAAGACGGTAAGATTGAGTACCGTGATCTGCACTCAATCGTGGTTTGATTCGGTTTTAACGTGAAAAACTGAACTCGTCTTTAACGTGTTATTGTGTTATGCAGACAATTGCAGAGGCAGTTGGAGACTGGTATTACGACCTCACTCCGTTCAGAAAGATCGATTGCCCTTACCCTTGTAATCCCACTTGCAAAAACGCTGAATTTTTTTAACGATCAGCTAGTGGGATAGTTTCTATGTGGTAGCGAGCGTCTTGGATCCAATAAGATCTAGGATATTTTAACCTTTATGGCTTGTATTACTTTGGGTTATATGATTTGTATAAATAAATGCATAAGGCCAAGCGAAAAATATGCATCTACAAACAGCTGAGCCCCTTCTCTCTATAGATGTCCCTCGCTCTAATTATTTTATTTCACAAATAGCTGAGCCTCTATTACGGTCTCGTGATATTCCTCTCTTCACTTGTAAGTGAGAGGTCTTACGTTCAAATCTCGTAGATAGAGAATTTGATACCCAATTTGGTTGCTTATTGTGTGGCTTAGCCGAACTCCATCCCCCCCCCCTCTTTCTTTCAATGTAAAATATATCATTGTACAAAAAAAAAAAAAAAAAAATACATGTTATCAACGTCAACATGACTTTGCCAAGAAGAGGATTCTTTAAGAACGGTGTTCTTAAAAGGAAGGTGTTGAGAGCGCTCATCATCTAAGTAATTTTGAGCCTAATTTACTTTTCGAATTATATATCCTACTGCATTATTTCCTAAATTTTATGCTACGTTTTAAATGAAGTCTTAAGAATGAGTAAATCCTACAACCTTGCAAAATATTTCCTTCAGTCACACAAACCGCAGCCGGAGGAGTTTGAGTACAACGTAACATCGGACCACTAGACACTGGCAGGGCTTTTCCTGTGGAGCCCAGGCACATCAACCCCGATGAGTTGGATAGTTTCCGGTCTAATATATTATATTATCAAACTGTCAACATAATTCCATCAAGTGCATAGCATATAATTGTCCGCTCATCTCAAGTATACATTCAAACAAGAATCCACTTGCTGTTTGAATCCACTTGAGCATCGGTTTAAATTTGCGCAATCCGACAAAATAACATGTTAAATTGTCTAAAATGAGTACAGCTCACGAAACTTTCCTTCGACTATTCAAAGGTTCGGACCAATGACCCAGTAACAAGAAGTCGACCTTTATTTTCTACTGGACTGATTGGAAGAGAGAACACAATCGCAAGGCATGGAATTCATGGGCTGTATAGGCTGTACAGCGTCGACATTCCAGGGGCTCAGCTGGTGCCAGGGAACAATGCCATTTTCCTCACTAGAGAAAATAGTGTCAGTCCTTTCCAAGGAATTATGTATGTTATATTCGTTTAGAAGGTCCATCATCTTCTAAACCCAACAATCCTTGATTGCTTCTGTTCCAAGTAATCAATCAGACGACACCATTCATCCATTGAAAGAGCTAAAATTGCTTCCTAATAACCTAATTTGCATTTGATATAAAATAATTAAAAAGTGCTAGGTTATAAAAGTACTTTAGGTGGAAGCACTTGTCAAATCCTTCTTCAGCGAGCACTTACACGGTTACACCTGCTTTTTCACGAAGCATTTAAATTTTTATAGAAATGTCAAAGAGTTTCTAATAAAAGTATTCTAGCATAAGTGCTTCCTAAAGAAACAACCACAAACAAGCCTTAAGATTGTTTTAGCAACCTTTAAACTGATTGTTAATAACGGTTATGGACTAGAGTGAGTTAAAGAGACAAGAGCATGGAAGAAAATAAGTTTCCTTTTTCATGAGATTGCTATGTACAGAGGTAGACAGTGAATACACAACTCAAAGCATGAAAAGTTCAAGGTTACTCAAACATGAGGACTTGATCTTAGCACCCTCTCTAATTTCTCGGCCTTAGTGTAATCATTTTCTGTGAGAGAGCCAGCCGGAAAAGGAGTGATCTCCACAACTAGGTGAGGAGTTGGAAGCTCATCAAACAGTGCCCTCACATTGTTGCAACAGACACTTTCTCCATGAGCGGTCTCCCTCCTGATCTGACAACCCTATGAAGGCCCGAAGAATTCGGGACAAGTGAGATTAGATGGCTTTCTGATCACCGCTATTAAGAATTTGACTAAGAAAAAACTAAAGAAAATATAAAAAATATCAACCAAATTGGAAGAGGAAAAGAAATTGAAAAAAGTTTCCTCAAAGTTGTTCCCCACAGTTGTAATTACCTTGTGGGAGGTTGCATCTACAAAGTGATCATCGTCTGACAGTAAGGAAGCAATACCCTTCAGAAGACGACGCCCTTCAGATTTAGATGGTACCCTGTAGTTCCTTCTGAGTGTGCCCTTTGTTGTAGGATGCCATTTGCTTACTAATTTCCTTTTATCAGCAGCTTCTTTTGCTGATAAAACAAATCAACAGTCGGGGGTTTACAGCATATTTATAATACACACGATGATGATAAAAGTAAAGTGAAGCTCTAAATGAAAAATTTGTGAAGTGAAAATAAACAAATACATAGCCCAAAAATTTATATTTACAAAAGCCAAGAATCATTACCTTCAAGCAGAACACAACAACTAGAGTTTCTCAGCCAAAAACCTTTTATAATAACAAAACAACTTTTCATAAATATTGATCCGAGTAGGTAATCAACAATTCATTGTGGCATTTGAACACATTTTGGTCCATCATGGTTGAGCGTATCTGTTAGTACCAATTCAGGAGGTGATATAGGCAAACCCCCTGTTCTATCACTCCATAACCGCAGAACAAGATGAACTTTTTTCATCAATAGCAAACCTCATGAAACAAAGACTTTGTTCTGATGTGCTTTGGGCCTTTCAACAACATTAACAGAAATATAATAAATGCCAGCAGTATTCTTCCCGCTCCTCGATAGCCTTGAGGATAGAACCACCATATCCATTTTTCCTCATTCACTATCTTTTTTATTTTTCTTTGGCCTGGTCATTGTCTTTCCGATATGCAAACACCATAAAATGCCAATCTCTATCAATTCTTTTTCTTTAAATAACCAAGGCAAATAGCAATCCATCAATTTTTTACTTCATTCATCCTAGATATTCAGTGTAACCCATCTTGTAACAGAAGCTAGAACATGCCAAGGGCGGCGGCTAGCACAGCAACCCAGTTAATTAATCACAATGAATGATGCTGAAAACTAATTACATACTATGAAAATCATGTGTCCCTTAGATATTCATAATCCTCATGGAACAGAAGCATTGGAACCTCATGCTAGCCTTAAAAACAAAACTCATCATTGACCATTTAACCATATAAATGTTGTTAGTCCCGTGCTTAAATGCTTATCAAACGGGCATATCCTGCGAACAAATTTATCGTTCTCATTGCATCTTCATTCTTGAGTTAGAAACTGAGAGGAGAGAGCTCTACTTTTCTTTTCCTACCTTTCACATACTAAACATACTTTAAATCTTAACTTCCCAAGTTTTATCTGCAACCCAAGTTAAATTAATGCAACAAAATGTCATTCTGTCAAACAAAGAAACAAACCTGGTTTCCCTTGAATGCTGTTCAACCACTTAGAGAACCCCAAATCAACGGACCCACTAACAACCCCATCACCTTCTTCACCTTCAGTTCTTCCCAAATCTGAAAACCAAGTAAAATAATGAACAAATAAAGGCCATCAAAACTATTTAAAACTTAAAAACCAACCAAGGAAAACAGAAACAACCCATTACTTCTGAAACTTTATCAAGAAAAACGCAAATCAAAATTTCAGGAGCAACCCATTATTTCTGAAACTTAAATAATTGGTAATACAATCCATATACTGAATAACCAAGAAAAATAGAAACAACCCATCAAAGAAGTATACCTGACAGAAGTGGACTAGCTGGAGATCCAGCCAAACCAGTCTTCAAGAGAGCATAGAAGATGCAGAGCCTGCCAGCCCAGAGGACCGGAGCTTCAAGCAGAGAAGCATGGATTCTGAGCTTGGGGTTTCTGGGGTTTGTGTAAGAATGCGAGCTTTTGAGGGGATTTGTTATGGGTTCAAATCCAAGACCAAGAAAGGGAGATTTGGGCGGCGCAGCAGTGGGATTGTTGAGAATCTGAAAGTGTGAGGAGTGGAAAGAAGGGGATGATGCTAAGGTGGTTTGGACTAGAGAAAGAAGCATGTTTCTTCGATTACAGAAATATACAGTGATGAGATTGATGAGAGTGCCGGAGGATGAGATCAATAGTTGTTTGGGGACTTTGGGCAATGTGTGATGCGGGAAAACGTTGTCGTACCGACCCCCTATATTTATTAGGGAATGTGATATCCACACATCTCATTTTACTTTTCACACACCTTTTTAATTTTCGGCCGGATCGGATGAATTGAAGAAGATCAACAGACATAAATTATCAAAGAGCGTGTGAGACGTAGGATGGGGTGTGTGGATAGCACACCCCTATTTATTACTCCAAAATCTCTCATTTTCAAAATCTTAATTATTGACATGATATTTTTTCAATGTATTACTTGTATATGATTGCTATTCCGTCAATTTTTTTTTTATTACTACATGATTAACGTTTAATTTTGATCGATTTTCAACATTTTTATTTGTTTTTTGTGAATTTTCTAGCATTTATATTTCCGTAGTATATAATATATATATATATATATATATATATATATATATTGGGATCTTTCTAGATTGGATATTTGTTCATTAAATTCTTGATTCGTACATGCAAACATGACTTAATTATGACCGTTCAAATAAGGACAGACGAGAGGGAGAAGAAATGAGGAGAGAACGTAAATAAAAAGGGAAAGAATTTCTGGCATGTGCAATCAACATTAAGCCTCTCCTCTTCACTTTTGTCTTACTTTTCAACTACATTATTCGGAAATAATAGATAACGGATAACAAATACTGAAACATGAAACGAAACGAACGCATTTACAGAACAAAACCTATACAACTAAAGCCACAGTTCCGACGCGGGACTACTGCGGCAAGAAAAACCACAATCTATGCCGTTTTATACAAGATACTTGGCGGATCAAAAAGGGTAGGCGGGCCGAGAGGGGGTCATAAATACAGGATATCGGAAACTCTTCTCTTCATATCTTTAGAAACCGGATGTCATTTTGACCAAACGGAGTTCCACAGGCAGGACACTTTCGATGATGTATCTCTAGATTTTTTTGAACGCAGTAATTGCAAAATAGATGATAGCACTTGACGATTACCACCTGCCAATCAAATAATTAGAGCTAACATCATCAGTTCACCAGAAGATTTAGGAGATGGTAACAAATTTGTATCTGAAACACTGGTTAGACAAGGGTATATGCGGCAAATATCTTCCTTACCTCCTTCGGCCTATCAGTACAAACACTGCACTGCAAAATATTTTTGCAGAATTTTATTTCAGTTTGGAGTTTCTGTATTGCAGCCTCTCCGGTTTCAGAACTCATCTCAGCAACTATGCTGTTCAATTCCCCGAGTTCTTCCTCAAGGTTCTTCCTTGAGCTTCTGCACAACAAGAATCCAACTTCTCAGAGCTACATTTATGACCAAGTATTACAATGATTAGCTGCACAAACACATCCTGCATAAAGAATTTCCGTACTTGCAAAATCTGATCAAGCAGGGAAGATATACAGTTGTACTAGCTTCCTAGCTTGCATATAAGATTGTAGCCAAAGATTTAAGTAATTCCATGAAATCCATTGTACTTAAAACGAACAAACATTACCTTTCATTGTCTAATTCCAATCGGACGTCATCAATGTCCTTTTCAATATGCACATGTTCCTTCTCAGAAGATGCAAAGGCAGATTTCAACGACTGCAACTCCTTCTCAGAATCAGCCAATTCCCACTTGACAGTTTCCACGTTGACTGCGAGTTGCCTATCTTCCTCAGTAGTTTTTATGGCATCTGTCAGGAGAGCCTTCATCTGCAAGATTAAAGTACACGCTTGATAAAGGTTAACAAATGGAAAAAGATTGTGCATAGGAGTCACCATACCTGCTCTTCACCATGGGAAACTCTAATTTTTAGAGATTCTAATGATGTGTTTACTTGTTGAAGTTGCTTCACCAATAGAGAGTACAAAGCTCTGTGCTTGCTTTGTCTTCACACTCTCAGAAACGAGCTGCACCACCAAAGACATCATTTAAAAACCAAGGACAATGAGCCACCATTCCACCGCACCAATAAATTTGGTAATAATGTGGTGGGAAGAAGGCAACAAAAATCTTAACAGAGACCTTGATATTGTAGTCATCCCTCTCTGTCACCTGCTGCAACAGATGCTGATTTTGCATCTGCATATCTTCATATGCCTGACCAATGGTCTGCGGGAAAACAATAAATTTATCAGAAAGATAGAGTAGGTGAAGCAGAAAAGTGAGCCAACATCATCGTATAAATTATCAAGGAAGAAAAACTCCGGACATGAATAGGATATAAGCATAAACACGCACCTCAATTTCAGATATATAAGCCTCTGCCTCCTTGTCTTTAATTCCAATAGCCTCAGTAAGCACCATAACATCCCTGCAGATAAAGGTGACGCATAGCATTACAGGTTTCATTTTAGTGAAAGAAAACGAACTGCTTATCTAACAGCTGCGAAACAGAATAGTAATGTACTTTAATCAAAAGAAACAAATATTACTAAGCGAAATTGAATGAGATCTGTGTGCTACTAAAGAGAGGAAACATGTCCATAATGTTTGTTAGTAACAGGGGGGCAAGAAGGACACTGAATATAAATATAGAATAACATAATCCTACCCCTATTGTGTCATCTACTACAGGCCTGTTTGGTTTTTTGATAAAAATTTTGACATGCTTCTAATAAAAGCTCTTCTTGCAAAAGAACTTATGAGCAAAAGTCCTTCCTACAAAAGCAGTCCCATATGCACCCTAAATTTCAGAACCAAAAGCACCCAAGTTTGCCTTGATTAAACAATTTCATCTTCAGTGGTAGTTAAATACATACACTGATCAACTGAGCTCAGTGTGTCATCTCAACATTCCTATGCTACATATATCGGCTAACAAAAGCCCATCTAATTTACACATGGCAAGAAATTACCGGTCGTTTAGATTAATTAACCTACAGACAAATTTTTAGTAATGTTTTCCAAATTATGCCAAATGTCCGGTGAAAACACTGCATCTAGAAATAGAATAACATACTACTACCCTTCTTTTTGTAAAGGAAGCGATAGTGTTGAAGAGCAAAGAAAAGACACAGAGATTGCCCGAGCCAACAAGACATGAGAAAGCTCAAAAAAATAAAATAATAATAATAATAAACCACCCGTATGCTACTATATTCAAAACTAAAATGGAACCAAGAAAACTAACCGCTCTGATGCATCAAGTTTGGCACTTAATTCAGTTATTTCAGCCTTGGTAGCAGAAAGCCTTTGCTAACAAGCAGCTTCTACTTCATTGGCTGCTTTCACCCTCAACTCTAGACTATGTTCATCCAATGCATTCTTGAGCATTTCAGCTTGAGAGTAAGCTCTGCGTTCTGATTCTTTGATTTCCATCAAGTCTCTGAAATTTAAAATTCAAATCTTAAATGTACTGATAGAAAATAACCTAGATTTATTTACGTGGAATAGAGAATGTGAGGAGCACATAAGGAAACGTAAAGATGTTTATAATAGATAACCGAAAGCTAAAATAGTTCCAAATAAAACTGTTAAACGAATTAGTCGAATCCACGAATCATATAATGAAGAAATTACTGCATTCTATGTCTACCCCAAAAGAAAACAATATAAACCCTCCAAAATGTATGAAAACAAGAAAAACAAATAAATGTACATATACAAGCTTATGCTTGTATACAAAATCCCTACATTGCCCCCACGTGGCACTCACGAAAAAATGTTTACCTGTTTTCATAGCGTTCCTGTGCATACATGTCTAAGAAGATCTGCAGTTCCAGTTTTTCCTTCTGCAACTTCTCAATCTGCAATAAGTACATCTTCATCAATTACTGACCTGAGCTCAGTTATGGTACAGTCCATGTGTCTTCGAACTTAAATGTTATTAAATGGTTACCGATATCTACATATTTTCTTTGCTAACTATTTTCTTGTTAGGTCATAAGTACATACATATTTGTTTATAACATTTATGACCTTTTAAATAAGTAATCTATTGATAGAACTGAAAAAAAAAAAAACAGTAATTCCAAAAACAAATTGGACAACACTACCACAAGGATATAAACAAATAATTCCACCACAGCATTATTGCCTTAAAGATCAAACTGAAGAATTAAATTGAAAGTTCCAAAAACATTCATGAGGCAAAAAATGAAAAAAAATTCTTACCCGCCAAAAATTAATAAACAAACTTTATTTGACTGAGAAACACAGTATACAGGGTAACTTATCAGGTTCATACAGTCAAAGTGAATCTTAAATTCTCAAATTGGATAGAATTAAAATCAAACATCGGGCACAGATATACAAAGGACCTACATGTAGAGGAGTTGATATAAACTGAAACATAGAAAAGTATATATCAAAAACATTGATGAAGCTAAAAAAAGAAAATCCTATATTTGAATGGTCAAAAAATCAAATAACATGGATCCAATAGAAGTGAAGGCAATGGTAATCAAGACTAATAGAGAATCTCACCAATGCCTTAAGAGACTTTATCTCTATCACCTGTTCACCACACTTGTCCCCAAGGATCTTTTGCTCATTTGTCTTCCAAAAACAAAGAATTCGAGAAATTCAGAGAATATTCCACAATTAAATACTAATCAACAGTAACAACTAAAAAGTAGAAGTTGTAAAACTATTAGAAACCCATTCAGATAGCATTAATAAGAATCTTTTACTTTAAGATCAGAAAGGAGTTCTCCCAAAAAACCAACTTGCAGAAAGAAAAAAAATGATTACATTGTATGTGTATATATACATGTGTGTGTAATTTGATTCAAGCAACATAATCATAAATATCATTATATCCCTTTCTTTCTGGATTGCACGAGTACCCTTGATCTGTATTCATCACCTCCAAGAAAATAAATAGAAAAAAGAGCAGTGCAACTGATATGAGTATGAGAGAGTTAACTGGGAATGGAAGTAGACCCTTGTACTTAATGAAGCTTTCAATGATTGGGCTTTGTCACGTAAACAAAGTGTTTCATGAGCTGTTTCCTTCCACTGCTTCAACTGAGTTTCCACCATTTCCATTTCTTTACACAAAGATGAGGCCATCAAATGAAACTCTTCTATAATGTCCTTTCTTCCTGCAGCAAAGAGCATTTTCAGTGCCACAAGCTTGGGTAAATTAACAGTTAATATCAACAATATCAAACTTATAACACTTTTACCTGAATCCTGGACAGCTTCTTCCATGTTTATCTCAAAGTCATTTTTTGCAATTATACACTTCTGCAGCTGAAGTTCTAGTTCTTCAATCCTAGAATCAGAATAGTCAATGGGATTCCTAACTGCATCTGCTGACTCTAATTTGACATTTAGGTCCTTCTCCCTTCTCACAACAAGAGTCCTGTCAGCCTGAAATTAAACTTTTAAAACATAAAAAATATAGGGCAAGCATTCCAAACATCTGCACATAAACCAAGCATTTTAACCTGCAAAGAATCAGTTAATGCTTTGTATCGGTCCAATTCTGCATTCCAATGTTGGAGTTGATCATTTAGCATAGAGAACAGTCTTGATGAAAGTACGTATTTGTCATCCTTCACTTCATCCTGGGACAACATATAGCTTTTTTTATCAAAGAAGTAAACAGACAATGAAATCTTTGAAAATATTAATAACTATCAAAACTTGAATTTAAGATTAGAAACCTGAAATTCTTGCAATTGTTTTGACAGCGGTAAATTTTCTTCATGTATGTCTTGATACTCAGAAAGGCGGTCGGCTACTAGTATCTGCAACAAATGCTGAGAGAGAGAGAGAGAGAGAGAGAGAGAGAGAGAGAGAGAGAGAGAAGAGAAAGTAAGACAGTGCAACGGAGGACAGGGTTCCATTAAGTGCACTAGAAGTATGGTTCTGCACCCCAGGTCCAACATCCTTTTGCATTTCTAGGTCAGCCATTTTGTCATCCAGCTCACCGGTCACCCATAACAAAAAATTTACGCATTCAACAGACACTCAAAAGGCAGCATACCAAAATTTGGTAAAATTTGATACTTGCTCTGTCACAAATTGAACATAGATCCTAAAATATATAGGTATCAAATATTATGAAGTTTTGCCCAAAAAAAAAATAATATATATATATGATGATGATGCATCTCTACACGTGCTGCCATGAACTTTACTTCAAGTGACATGTGCATAAAAAACAGAGGCTTGTCGTAATAACAATCTCAGAAACCTGTGATGCGCCTAATTTCAGACTGATCTCTTGAATGGCTGCTGAGGTAAGTCTGAATTACGTCAGTATACTCTTTATGCTTCAGATGAAGAAAATCAATCCCTTCGTGTAGATTTTTAACCTCCCTTTCCATCATATCATCAATTTTAGAAAACTGGATGATAGCATCTGAGAATAGCAAGAAAGAAAAGACAATCTATATTCAATACATATTTCCTGGTGCACTTACTCCCTCAAAACATGGTAGAAAATGCAAATGTGATCTTATGAAATTAGTTTGTGCAACTATGAATATAAAATTGAAGCGCTGACCTTCTGAAGATATCTTTCCATCCAAAGTGTGAGATATGTTCATTGTTTTTTCCCTATGAGCATAAATGGCATGTTCTAAGAGTTCCAACAAGTCCATGGTAGACATATGCCACAAAGCGAGAGTTTCTTCAACATATTTAACAATTTCATCATTGCCATTAGCTTCTAGAGAATCTTGTTGTAGGAGTCTAAAAAGAAATATCTCTTCTGCAGAACATGATGGAATTGAACCTACAAATAACTTCAGGTTAATCCAATTTATACGATGAGACAAAAAAACTAAAACTTGGGTTTAGTAACATAAATTTGGACATGCTCGAAAATACCACGAGAATACTCAGCACCATCTAAAATTTCTAAAGCATTTTGGGCTCCTCCAGCACATAGTCCAAGAAGAATTAGATCATCAACCAACTAAAGAGCAAAATAATGAAACCGCCATCAGCAGAAAGTGCAAGTCATCCTGGTATACCTAATAGAGACTATGAAAAGGAAGGAAACAAATCAAACATACGAGATAACCTGATTCCATAGCTGATTCATTGTGATTAAGAAATCATCATAAGAACCTTGCTTATCCTTTAATTCCTGAATTTTCGCTTCAAGATCTTGCAAGTCAAGCTTCTGTTTGTCTACCTGCTGATTAAGTTGCTGGTTCTGGAGCTGGAGAGCTGCTGCATTGACCTAGACGGATATACATACACAAACCGCATACAAATATCTTCAATCTGCTTCCAATTTCAAATCAAAATTAATGTGTACTTGAGGCACATTGAACCATAAACGTACACTCATCTAACTCTGGGCATATTCATGGAATATCATACTATATCCAGAAATGGCTGCATCCAAAATTAGAAATTAACCTCATAACCGTGCTCGTGCTGTTGTTACCCTAAATTACAACATTATTAAACAGAAACCCTTTTCTCTTGATCCCAAAATTTCAATTGGATTCCCCTTTTCTTACACTTTCTCCACAACCAAACAGAGAAGAGCAGAAATGATAATATTCTCGAACGCAAATCCAAAGCAGAAATTAAACACACCCAATGACTCTCATCACCCTTCAATCACACACCTTTGATCTCAAACCCAAAAATTTATTAGAAAAGCAACAAGCAGACAGTTGAGGGAGAGAGAGAGGGATTACGCTGTGGTTCTTGGGCGGAGAGGTGGAGGAGCTACGGGCCATGGTGGGGGAAAGGGAGTTCAAATGACGTCTCTTCTTCTCTGGTTCGTCAGAGTCTGAGTTTTCCATTTACTGTAAATTACAGGAGCTCCTTATGGAATCCACCACACCATTACAACTCTCTCAGCTTCAGTTCAGAGCTTTTCCGTCTCAAAACTCTAGAAGAATAAATAAAATAAAATTCCGCTGATCCGCAGAGAGTATTTGGAGCTGGAGAGGGAGGGAGAGACCCTCGATTACAGTCGGACTCGTGACGACGTTGTAGGAGTATTAATCAAGTATACAAACCTCTAATTTCAAAAATGCCAGTTTTTATATAAACTTTAAAATATATTCAAAATCTCACCCATATCGAGACAAATACCTCAAAATTTTAAAACAAAATAAACTAAAAAACCTAAAAAATGGTAGAGACATGGTGAAGGCATTGGCTGCTGTTGGAAACTTGTGTAACCCTAAACGGCGATGAGTGTAGATAGTTAATTTTTTACATTTTTCCTCCTTTTTTTTTATCAATTTCTTTCCATGTTTCAATCGTTATCTTTGTTTTTTTGTTCTTTCATCTCACTGATTTTTGGGAAGGCTAGAGAAAGAGGATCGAATCCTCTTTGTGAGGATTCTAGGAATCTTTCAATTACATTCGTTCATCGTACATTGTGTGATCAGTTTTCATCAGGTACTGTTTATATTCAATTTTAAATAAAAAAAATTTACAATGATTTCTGATCGCATTATGTATGATAAACAAATATGATTTAAAAATCTTTAAGATCCTTACAAAGAGAATCCGGAATACGGCGAGAATCCTCACTCATACGTAAATGTAGTTTCGTTGAGTTTTGGTTCTTAGCTAACGGTTTGGAGTTCCATATGTAAATATCCCTGTAATTGTGTCAATTCGTCTAGGTACAAAAAGACAAAAGACAAAAACAAAATGCAGATGGAGAAAAAGTTGTGTGTTGTAAAATTGTCACCGTTGATTTCTTATTTATTATCTGGGCAATATTGTACATGGTCCCATATTCAATTGGAACATCAGTGATTGCTACTATTTGAAATGCCAATTTTTCTTTGTTTGTGTTTTTATTCTTCTTATCTTGGCTTGGAAATTGTCAATTAATTGTACTAATAATCTGGACAATATTAAATCAAACATTTTGCTTCTGTAGTTTCTAATCTATGCGGCAGTGTTGTAGTTCTGGCTAAATCAGTATGCACTTCTCCTACAAATCATTATTTGCAAATTGCTTTGTAGTTTTTTTTTTGCGGATTTTTATTGTTTTTCGGTCCTTCTTTTGTTCTAGTAATATATACACATATATATTTTTTGCTGAGGAATATATACATATACATATATATATATATGTATATATATATATATGCGAATATGCAGGTATATATATGCGAATATGCATGTATTGTCCATCACAGCTTATAGTACAAAGAATCTTTTTATCAACAGCTGATTATTCATATAAGTTGAAGGTATTTTTGTCTATTTAAATGGGATTTTGGACAAAATTGAAAGTTTTTATAAAAAATGATATTTTTGAAATTGAAAACTAATTTTTTGCTATTATTGATAAATTTCCACGTTGCAGATCACAAGGAATTTACAACTATCACATTTTCATTTTATTTCTCTCATTCTTTATACAAGAAATGTACAATTTTCAAATTTATTAAAAAAAAACTAGCAATTTTGACAAGTGGGGCATATAATAAAAGCCGTTATTATGAGAAGTACTTTCATGGCATGGACACACCTCTACTATAGGTTTTTTTCAGTTAGTTATTATGAGAAACACTTCAATGATATTGACACTCGTATTGTTGTTACGACAAAAACTTCCATTGATGTACAGCTACAACAACATCATATCCAGTTGTGAAAAAAAAAAGGAAATAAATAAATATGTAATTAATTTTTGTTTTTATTATAGGCGGTAATACTTTTTTATATAGGAGAATACAGTAGCAATTTTATTACTTGATAAGTAGTATCTTTAAAATGTACATCTAGATGATATATAGAGGTCGTCGAATCAAGGATATTCAAATTTATAAAGCAAGTCCAATTTGGCCAAATGATGTGCCACAACATTGGTAGAAGGATGGGACACATGTGAATCATCGAAGGAGCGAAGCTAATGCTTCATGTTATAAACAACTAGACCTAAAGAAGAAGAACTCTTGAGGGCTTCCAATCGCATGAACTAGCTGAAAAGAATCACTCTCCAAATGCTTGCGGTTTTGATGATGCTCCAAAGCGAGATGCACACCCTCCCTTGATGACATGAACTTCGTAGCCTTTGGACTAGTGATATGAGAGACCATATAAACAAACAGTCCTATGACTACGGCTTTGTGTCGAAAAACAACACCAACGCCACCAAATTTCAACGATCCATTGAAAGCCCCATCAACTTAGAGCTCTTGAAATGGTTTTAAGCCATTTGTTGGAAGTGTGTTCTAAAGGTTAAACATAAGATGATATTTTTACAAACATTTCATATATTAGACTGATTTAGTGACTCATAAGAAATAAGAGGCTTTTCTTAACAATTGCAAAATCATCAAAAAGTGGTGCAATCTTTCCCTCGTGGGCATCAGTTGTAGTGGCTTTGATTCATAGGCTTGTTTTTTTTATCGTTTCAAGGTCTTTAGGTGAATGGTACGATGTTTACCTTGTGTATTTGATGGTGTTGGGTCCATCTTGTAGAGTTTACGCCTTTTGAGCTTATCTTTCTTGTTGGTTACGTGTGGGTCTTTCATGGTTTAGAAATCGTACTTCCACGGAGTTTGTTTTGTGTTTTTTTTTTTTCTTTTTTAGTTTGTGATGTTGTTGTTTTTCCCTTGGCAAAGGACTAAAAGAACATCTTTTTGATGCCTCATAGCTAGCAAGACTTCTTTGTCGATGGAGCACTGTCTGTTGCAAGTTCATCAAAATATGATGCAAAGTTTTGTCCTCATAAGCGTTGCCTTTCCTTTTGGTATGTGTAATCATGATACTATTGTTATGACGTTCTTGATTGAGGATCAGTCAACGAATGTGGGTTTCATCTTTATTGGAAAGATGGTACAAATGATAGAACAACTAGGTCATACAAGTATCATTTTTTATTATTAATGAAATGTTTCTTACCTTATGAAAACAGTTTGGTTTCATACGTTCTATTTTTTTTGCTTCATTCTCCCTCCCAGTTCTACCTCCCCTTTTCATTTTCCTTACAAAAACTGGAACTTGAATGAAACTTAAACTAGTCACCAAACATTAATCACCATGCAGTGTTTCCTTGTGCAAGCGACAATATATGAATAAGAAAGTTTAATCAGTTGACAACGACTTCAGACTTTAAGGGCAGCAAGAATATTTGGTGAGGTTCGCAAAACATCACATTGAGATCATCCAATTCCATCTATACGTCCAAAGTTAACCTTATAATATCTGTTAATTGTAACCTAAAGCATGAACAGATATGCACACATTGTTCATGACAGATGGGTTTGGTGTGGCCTTTTGCTTTTTGCATATCATAGAATAATCCACTTTTTCAAATCGCACGCAAGAGAGAAGTAAAAGAAAGAACGCTTAATTTTGAAGTTGAAGAAAACCCAGCACCAGCAGAAAGACAACTTCTTTATATATATGCAATTCATGAAGTACCTCAAACGCCACACTGTCATTGAGATTTTTGTTCTGCCAAAGGAGCAGGCTCGTAAGATCGCTATAGCTAGAGATCGATCGATCGAAGCCTCACTATATGTCATCTCAGAGCGTTCAACTGATTATTCAGGACCGTTATGTAAGTTTCATCATGCTATATATATATATATAGAACCCTAATGAATGTATATGCATGTATTTCAAGATTAGCTTGATCGTTAAGCGAAGTGAATGGATCCTATCTTTGGTCTTAGGATGTTTAACAGGATGCAAATCATGATAGAGCGCTACTTAATTTCATGTTAATTTGGTTTTGATGATCTCGTCACTTCGTCATTTTTGTTTTGTTTTATGGCCTTTTTCTGCGTAAATTTCACGAAAGTTACAATATGCATGGTAAACCAAGTGTGTGGGTGTACTGCGAAATTGTTGGAATTTCAGACAAAACAATACTGGCTAGCCAATCAGGCAATCATGATTACCATATGGTTGTGGTCATCATAGTGAAACATAACTTCCAGATTATATTTTGATAGAGGTGGCGATGAGTTCAAATCTCATGATAAAAATAAAAAGGTTACAGAATCAACCTTATTTGTTGAGTGGACTAGCCAAATGTTAGATTAAAACAGAAGCACTCGAATTTTTACCCTAATGCCCATTCACATAATTTTGCTCGAGGTCTTGAATTCGATTCTCCTCTCTCAGTCTTACTAAAAACATTGCAAGTACAGCCACACATAGGTTAAAGGCTTAATTAGAGCAAATCTCCGTTATCTTTTTACTCCAATGAGCATTTTTTGGCATTACCAAATTGTGGTTTTATGTCAAAATTAACCTAAACAAAGTGTATGATGACCCCAAAAAAATTGTCATTTGCGTAATATATCGTATTGAACCTTTTTCGCAAACAGGTGGTCATGGATAATGGCATACTCCAAGTCACTTTATCAAAACCAGATGGAATTGTTACCGGAATACGATATAGTGGCATCGATAATTTGCTCGAAGTTCTAAATGAAGAAGTAAATAGAGGGTATATATACTTCACCATGTAACTCCTTATAGTTCCTTTCTTCGTTTATGATCAATGTTGAAACAGTACCAAAATTAGGTTTGAACAGTTTTACTTATACTAAAACTTGGAAATTTGAAGGTATTGGGACCTATATTGGAGTGAAGCAGGAAGTGTGGGCACAACCGGGACATTTGATGTGTACGTAAAATTACTCTACTATTAAGGTGTTGAGAAAACTAGATATAAATCCAGTTTTGTAGGCCAATTGGACTAAATCCTTAAGGGGAAAATGTGGCAGAAAAAAAGGTCCATTGGACCTGTCGATTAGAAAATGAATTGTACTAAATCCAATAGCAGCTTAAGCTTTGGACTTAATCTAAGAGTATTTAAATTATTGATCTTTATATCTCTTGTATCAAATCGTTTAGTCAATACACTACAAGAAAAATTGCCAATAACCGCTAACATATTAGTGGTACAACATGAGGTTGATAAAACTTTATCAGCGGCTAAAGATGAACATTGCCTTTACCCACCTCATTTTGTACAATAATGCTAGTGGCAATCTTGTCAACTTTTCTTGTAGTGTTCGTGGCTTCTCTTCTAAGCAATAAGTATGGCTCCTGTACAGGATTAAAGGGACAAAATTCAAGGTTAGAGTGGAAAACGAGGAACAAGTAGAGATCTCCTTCACAAGAAAGTGGAATCCGTCTCAAAAGGGAGAACTTGTCCCTCTCAATATAGATAAAAGGTTTGATAATTCATATAGTTCTTAAGACATGAAAAACTTGAAATAATAATCGAGTGTCACAGTCTTGATCACATGACATTACATTTTGCAGATTTATAATGCTTCGTAATTCTTCAGGCTTCTACTCATATGCCATCTACGAGCACTTGAAAGAATGGCCTCCTTTCAACCTTCCACAGACCAGGATTACCTTCAAGCTCAGAAAAGAAAAGTAGTGAAAACTTTCTTCATTGTTTTCTATCTATAATCAAGTTAGCTATATAATATGTAGTCATTGTTATGGACACTTAAAAATAGTAGTCGAAATGGTAATCGTTGTTCCTCCATAGTGCAAAGTATGAACGCAAAATGATTATTTTGTTGTTAAAAATTGTGATTCCTTGCAAGAGATCATATTTCAGATTCACAGCACTATGAAATCTTGATTCAAATAATGTAACGTTAACAACTTTTGTATATAAGCTAGTATGTTATTTACTGGGAATACTAATTGACTATCTTTAATATTTTTGGTGGGTGATTTATCAGGTTTCACTATATGGCCATAGCAGATAACAGGCAAAGATACATGCCCCTCCCTGATGATCGATCACCTGAGAGAAGTCAAGCCCTAGCTTACCCTGAAGCGGTCCTTCTTGTCGATCCTATAGAGCCAGAATTCAAGGGAGAGGTAAATCTTTCCTCCTCTATAAAGAGGTCTAGCTACTAGCTAGGGTTAATTACGAAAATATTCTTGAACTTAATTGTATCAGAGTTCAAGAGACTAGGGTTTATGGTTGGCTTAGTAAGGTTAGGGTTTACCGAATTTATATAGTTTCAAAATTTCATAGAACTTTTTTCGAAGAAAAGTACTATATTCATTAATAATAAAAAGAATACAATTGCAAATTGTAGGTGGATGATAAATATGAATACTCATGCGAGAATCAAAATCTGCATGTTCATGGTTGGGTCTGTATGGACCCACCTATTGGCTTTTGGCAAATAACGCCTAGTGATGAATTTCGATCCGGTGGACCTCTCAAACAGAATCTCAGCTCCCATGTTGGCCCCACTTGCCTTGCGGTAAATGAAATAAACGGTTGCATGCAACGACAGAACTAGGAATTTAAATAGCGGTTAACTAATTCAATTTTCTTAAAATATGAATGTGTAGTGAAATTTAAACATTGAGGGTAGGCTAAATTTTTGTTTTGTGCAATAAAGACCATAGCATGCTTATCTCAACAGCAAACAATTTCATCTTTTAAAATTTGGGGTGTGCTAGAGGCCAGGGCAGTCACTAGTTGGCTCCGCCCTTGGTTGCATCCATTGACAATAAGTAGTGTTACAAAATACAAGATACACATCTCTCACGTCGAAAACTTAACAGATAGAATATTTGAAAAAATCTACAGAATTAACTATATTATACTTTTTTTTTATTCTTAGAAATAAGTTTGATTTATATTGTTGAAAATACAAAGCAGATGTTTCTTAGCGCTCATTATTCAGGAGAAGACCTAGTACTGAAGCTGAAACCAGATGAGCCGTGGAAGAAAGTTTTTGGCCCTGTATTCATTTATCTTAATTCTAAGTCCGATGCAACTGATCCATCACTACTTTGGGATGATGCAAAAAAACAGGTCGACCTTTTTTCTTCGAATTTAAACAAACTCTAAAAGTATTTATATTCATTTATGTTCAAAAAATTCAGAGACTGATAACTAATAAGTAGCTAGAACATTTACTTTGGATATTCAGATGATGACAGAAGTGCAAAGCTGGCCTTACAAGTTTCCTGCTTCCAAGGATTATCCGCCGTCGGATGAACGGGGTAATGTTAAGGGTAGAATACAGATTCTGGATAGGTACTATTACTTAACCCAAATAAAAACACCTCGTCATGTAATATTACTTAAGCTAACTAATTAGTAGATTATTGGAAGTACATAGATATCATGAGAATTGAATATACTGTCTTTTATTCCCAGTTTTTGTGAAATTCGTCCAAAATTTTACTTAAATCTATACATGTCTAGGTATGTTAGTAAAGATCGCGTACCTGGAAACGGTGCATATGTAGGCTTGGCACCACCAGGAGACGCTGGATCATGGCAAAGAGATTGTAAGGTGATTTGTTTTCTCAACTTTATAACCGAGCAAGTACTGTTTTCCAAGAACTCGGAAAACAGGAACTAGTAGGAAAGAGTATTGCAACTCAATTGGTTGACAATATTTGCATTTTATATATCAGGGCTACCAGTTCTGGACTAGGGCAGATGAGAAAGGATATTACTCTATACAGAATATACGCGAGGGTGACTATAATCTCTATGCATGGTGTCCTGGTTTTATCGGAGATTATCGATATGACGCAACTATTACCATAACCACAGGTCTCTCTCATATTTTTCTCTTCCAGAAGACTTGATGAATTACCGTTATGATCAATACTTTAATATATGTCTATATTAATAAGCAGGTTGTGATATTGATGTGGATGATATTGTATATGAGCCTCCAAGAGATGGACCAACGTTGTGGGAAATTGGCATCCCTGATCGTTCTGCTGCTGAATTCTATGTTCCTGATCCTAATCCAATGTATATCAATAAACTTTATGTCAACCATCCTGATGGGTTAGTTTTCGAGCTTGGTTAACTGATCACTCCATCTCTATGGAATTTAAATTTAGTCAAAGCAATCTACATCTGACTACTATAGTACTATAGTACTATAGTAGTCCGTGAACGTATAAGCTACTATACATCACAAATAAATGTTCTCTTACCAGACATCTTTGGCAAAGATAAGATGGCTGGTTGCCACCATTCATCAACTTGATTTTGGCTTTTGCCTGAATGTGTGATCTAGATGTTGTGCGGAAGCGTCAACCAAGTGTGAGTGAAAATAAACCACAATAACTGACAAAAGATAAATGAAACAATACCAACAAGAACACCAAGATTTATACTGGTTCGGCAATGCCTACATCCAGTTTGGAGACGACGGAGTATTCCACTATAATCAATGAGAACATACAATAGTGTTTATCACTCAATTTCCCAAAGACCCGAATAACCCAAACTCTCACACATACAATAGGAAGAGAAAACCAAAAATACAAAGCAAGACAATTTGAGAAAATTCTTCTCTATGCCAAATGGCTTCTTGCTATTTTTCTTTCTTCCTTGTTTCCTTGGTGTTGTATTTGAGTTATGCCTACACCTCCTTTTATAGGCCAAAGGCCTCTCATCAAGTCAAAAGAATTAGGCATAAATGCATCCATTCTTTGACAACAAATTAGGCATAAGACCATCCATTTTATTTCCCACATGTAGCATGCCAACCATCAATTTTGACCACAAAAGTAGCCAACATCATTTGTTGGTTTTAGACTACTTGTTTGAGCCAATAATCAACAATCTCCACCTTGGCGCAAACCCTCTAAGTAGAACTTCCAATAGTCGTCTCCCACTCCCCCATGGGGCAATCAACAAATTTTACAAATGCCAATCAAGTCTAAGCAGTGCTTAAACTTGAGCAACGAAACTGGCTTTGTTAACATATCCGCAGGATTGTCAGCGGTCCCAATCTTCTGAAGAAGAATATCTCCCTCGTCAATAATCTCACGAACAAAATGGAACCTCACGTCAATGTGTTTCGTACGTGCATGATGAACTTGATTCTTTGCTAAATGAATAGCACTCTGACTGTCGCAATGAACATCCACATGGTCTTGTTGAACCCCTAAGTCATCAAGCAACCCTTGAAGCCAGATGGCTTCCTTTATAGCTTCTGTTACAGCCATGTATTCTGCCTCAGTAGTTGACAGAGCAATTGTAGATTGCAGAGTCGACCTCCAACTTACTGGACCTCTAGCAATAGTAAATACAAAACCTGTAGTGGATCTACGCTTGTCCAAATCACCTGCGTAATCAGAATCCACATATCCAACAACACATTGACCAGTAATTTTATCCTGCTGGAACAATAAACCAACATCCACAGTACCCAGAATATACCGTAGAATCCATTTCACAGCTTCCCAATGCCCTTTTCCTGGATTATGCATATATCTACTAACAATACTAACAGCTTGTGAAATATCAGGCCTAGTACACACCATAGCATACATCAAACTACCAACAACATTTGCATAAGGAATTTGAGCCATGTACTGACTCTCTTTAACAGTTTTAGGAGACATAGAAGCACTAAGTTTGAAATGAGGGGCAAGAGGTGTACTAACCGGTTTTGAATTTTCATTCATCCTGAAACGTTGTAGTACCTTCTTCAAATATTGCTTCTGACACAAACTAATCTTGCCCTTCGGTCTATCTCTTTCAATTTCCATACCTAGTATCTTCCGAGCTTCTCCCAAGTCCTTCATCTCAAATTCATTACTCAGTTGAGTCTTCAACCTTTCAATCTCCACTTTGCTCTTACATGCTATAAGCATATCATCAACATATAAAAGCAGATAAATGAAGGTTCCATCTTGTAGTTTGCGAAAGTATACACAATGGTCATAGTGACTTCTTGTGTACTTTTGCCCTATCATAAATCGATCAAATCGCTTGTACCATTGTCTTGGAGACTGCTTCAAGCCATACAATGATTTTTCCAATTTGCAAACCCAATTTTCCTTTCCAGCAACCTTAAAACCTTCTGGCTGAGACATATAAATCTCTTCCTCCAAATCACCATGTAAGAACACAGTCTTGACATCAAGTTGGGCCAACTCAAGATCAAACTGCACAACCAAAGCCAACAGAATACGAATAGAAGAATGTTTTACTACAGGAGAAAATACCTCATTGTAGTCAATGCCTTCTTTCTGAGCATAGCCTTTAGCTACCAATCTGGCTTTGAATCTTACATTGTCTTTTCCCAAAGATTCCATCTTTTTGGCATACACCCATTTACAACCAATTTCTTTCTTCCCCTTTGGTAACTGAACCAACTTCCAAGTCTTATTTTTATGAAGAGATTTCATCTCCTCATCCATAGATTTCTTCCACAACTCGTACTCTGAACTCATGACAGCTTCTTTGTAGGTGGATGGAATATCATCTTCAATAACGGGAAGTGCATATGCCACAATATCAGTAAATCGAGCAGGCTTTCGAATTTCCCTTCTCGATCTTCTGGTTGCAATATAGTCTTGTTGCTGTGGAGGCTCTTGGGTAGGTGCCTCCTCTTCATCATCCTCGTCCTCATCATCATGATTAACTGTAGGACTAGTGTTTGTAACATCAAACCTTACTGGAACAACTGAAGTCTTCAGTAACTCCACCTGCTTTGAGCTACTCATGGTCTCGGTTGTTTCAGTTTCACCTTCATGCTTGTTCTGATTAACCATAGCAGCCTCATCAAAGGTCACATCTCTGCTTACAACAAATTTCTTCTCATCTGGACACCAGAGTCGGTATCCCTTCACGCCAGTGCTAAAGCCCATAAATAGAGCTTTCTTTGCTCTTGGATCCAACTTGCTTTCTCTGACATGATAGTAAGCAGGACAACCAAATATATGTAAAAACTTGTAATCAGTACAAGGTTTACCAGACCATACCTCCATGGGCGTTTTGCCCTTATTCGCAACAGCTGGCAATCGATTTATGAGATGGCTTGCATAAGTAATTGCCTCAGCCCAAAACGCCTTGCCTAATCCAGCATTAGACAACATACACCGAACTTTCTCAAGCAAAGTACGGTTCATGCGCTCCGCCACCCCATTCTGTTGCGGTGTCTCCCTAACCGTGAAGTGCCTCACAATACCCTCATCTTGACAAACTTTCAAGAAAGGATCAGACTTATATTCACCCCCATTGTCTGATCTGAGAGTTTTGATCTTTCGACCGCTTTGCGTTTCAATCATCTTTTTCCACTTCAGGAATATCTTCAAGACTTCATCTTTACGCTTCATGGTGTACACCCATATTCTTCTAGAGAAGTCATCAACAAAAGAGACAAAATAATGGCTACCTCCCCAAGATGCATTCTTGGAAGGTCCCCAAACATCAGTGTGAACATAATCAAGAATGCCTTTAGTGTGGTGAATAGCAGTGCCAAATTTTACTCTAATTTGCTTACCCAACACACAATGCTCACAGAATTCCAATTTGCATGCCTTTGCACCTTTCAATAAGCCTTGCTTCACCAATCCTTGCAACGCTTTTTCACCAGCATGCCCAAGACGCATATGCCATAATCTCGTGGTGTCTGTGCTATCTGCGTCAGCAGCTTCGGTGACAGCTGCTTCACCAATAACTGTACTCCCCTGCAAGAAATACAAGTTATTTCGTCTTGTACCTTTCATCACCACCAGTGCCCCGTAAACAGCTTTAAGAACTCCACCCTTCATGGTGATCTTGAGACCCTTGGATTCCAATGCACCCAGTGAGATAAGATTTTTCTTCATATCCGGTACATACCGAACATCACTTAATTCTCTGACTGTTCCATCATGCATCTTCAAACAGATTTTGCCTATCCCTTGTGTTTTGCAGGCATTATCATTACCCATCAAAACAACTCCACCATCCAGCTCCTCGAAGCTAGAAAACCATTCTCGAATGGGACATATATGATAGGTGCAACCTGAATCCAAAATCCACTCCTTGGAGTGACCATCAGCAGATGAACTAGTCAAAGCAAACTCGAAATCATCATCTCCAGATTTTGCAATATTTGCTTCAGAACCTGCTTTCTCCTTCTCTTTGTTCTTCAATTTGGGGCAGTCTTTCTTCCAATGACCCTTTTGGCGGCAAAAGGCACATTCATCTTTAGCAGGAAACTTCCCTCGTGACTTTGACCGAGATTGTCCCCGCTTCACATATTTTCTTTCCACTGTTCGACCCCTTGCAACAAGTGCCTCGGTTTGTGAATTGTGAGTCTTTAGTTCCTTCTTTCGACACTCATGATTCACCAATGCCGCAGACACCTCATCAAGTTTCACCTCGGTTTTTCCATACAACAAAGTAGTTGTCAAATGATCATAATCATCAGGCAATGAATTTAACAAACATAGTGCCTTATCCTCGTCAGGAATTTTCACATCAAGGTTTGCTAAATCAGCAAGTATTTTATTATAATCATTGAGGTGTTCATGCATAGAAATACCTGGACTATACTGAAAACGGAAGAGTCGCTTCTTCAAGAAGAGCCGATTTTCTGCGCTCTTGGTCATATACTTCTCCTCCAATTTTGTCCATAACTCCTTAGCAGAAGTTTCCTTCATATACGGGTATTTCAACTCCTTATCAAGGAATGATCGAATAGCAGCACAAGCATGAAGATTAATTCGTGTCCACTACTTGTCATCAATATCTTCTGGTTTATCTTCCAGAACCATATCCAACTCTTGTTGATACAAGACATCCATAACTTCACATTGCCACATACCAAAATTATTAGAGCCATTGAATTTATCAACCTCTAACCTTGTAGTAGCAATTTGATGTCTATTGGATGTAGATGCCGACGAAGACGATGTCGACTCCTTCCCCTTCACAGATTCATCTTTATCTCCAGCCATCTACTCAGCACTATTCACGGGACTGTAGCGCCAACAAATTTTTCACTCCCACGAGAACGCCTAGTCGAAACACTAGGCTCTGATACCACTTGTTGTGCGGAAGCGTCAACCAAGTGTGAGTGAAAATAAACCACAATAACTGACAAAAGATAAATGAAACAATACCAACAAGAACACCAAGATTTATACTGGTTCGGCAATGCCTACATCCAGTTTGGAGACGACGGAGTATTCCACTATAATCAATGAGAACATACAATAGTGTTTATCACTCAATTTCCCAAAGACCCGAATAACCCAAACTCTCACACATACAATAGGAAGAGAAAACCAAAAATACAAAGCAAGACAATTTGAGAAAATTCTTCTCTATGCCAAATGGCTTCTTGCTATTTTTCTTTCTTCCTTGTTTCCTTGGTGTTGTATTTGAGTTATGCCTACACCTCCTTTTATAGGCCAAAGGCCTCTCATCAAGTCAAAAGAATTAGGCATAAATGCATCCATTCTTTGACAACAAATTAGGCATAAGACCATCCATTTTATTTCCCACATGTAGCATGCCAACCATCAATTTTGACCACAAAAGTAGCCAACATCATTTGTTGGTTTTAGACTACTTGTTTGAGCCAATAATCAACACTAGATTCACAGTAAGCTACCAACATAGACATCAGTCTGGCAAGAGAACCAACATAACATTTTGTTGGAAAAGTTAGCAAGTTAGCAATTTGGTTTATTTTTATGTTAGGGTATTCTTTTGTGGTATTTTATGTATTAGGGCTTTCTAGTTAGTAGGATATAGATTATGTTTGCTTTCCTATTAATCGTGAACCCTTTTGTTTCAAGATCAGGTCTCTATAAATACACCTTTTATGATTTTATAGAAGTTTGTGTTCTTCTTTGTTTTAGTCAATAGAATAAGAAAAATTTTGCAATGAGTTTTTTTTTCTTTTGTCATCCTTTCATTTGCTAACACATTTTCCTATGTGTGTGTATGTTTGGTTGGGAGTATTAATCCCATATCGGTGAAAGAAGGGACCTTACACGTACTTATAAATAGTTGGTTACTTCTCATATTACCAGTTGGTTTTATGGTGGAACCTCAACTTTCTTCACTTTCCATAAAAGATCTTGATCATTTTCTTACCTACACTTTCAGGTTTAGGCAGTACGGATTATGGGAAAGATACCAAGAGTTATATCCTGATGAAGATTTAATTTACAGCATCGGCACCAGTGACTATACTAAAGATTGGTTCTTCGCCCAGGTTCCTAGGTGGAGTTCTTCCTAACCTGCATTGGCTTTACTTTCTCAATGTGCCATTCTTTGTGAGTAGTTAAATTAACAAATAAATTTCGAAATTAAATCCGTAGCCTTAACTTCGAGCCTTTTGTTTTACAATATATAGGAAGAAAGATGATGACACTTATCAAGGCACTACATGGCAAATCAAGTTTCAACTTAAGCATTTCAGTGAAAGTGATACCCTCAAACTTCGAATAGCCCTTGCCACTGCAAACATTGCAGAATTACAGGTACATGTTTTGTGTAGAATTGCATGTAAATGTAACCAAAGCTCTAACTAATCTGGTTGCTTTTGTTGTTCTTTTCCTGTTGAAGATTCGAATAAATGATTTGAAAGCAGACCCTCCGCTGTTTACGACCGGAGTGATTGGAAATGACAATACAATTGCTAGGCATGGAATCCATGGTCTGTACTGGCTGTATAACATAGATATACCAGGCACATTGCTGGTGGAAGAAGCCAATACCCTATTTCTAACGCAACCAATGAGCACTAGCCCTTTGGCTCCTTTCCATGGACTCATGTATGACTATATTCGTTTAGAAGGTCCATCATCTTCTTCTTCCAGTACCACCTAAATTATATCTGTGCTTCTTTAATTAACACAAATTAATGAGGATAATATTAAAATTTAATGTATAAATACCTTAAACTTATCATACTCTCTGGCAATTTCTTATTTCTTATTTGTTGTGTGTGTTTTATGCACTTGTTGGATCATATGTGAAGGCACATCATTTACACATTATAAATAAATTAAAGTAAAGGTAGTGCTATTCACACACCTATTTTGACTTCTTATACATTTCTCTTAATTTTCTGCTATCGGATTGAATAAACTGAAGAAAAAAAATCGATTTCTTGTATTCTTTGAAAAAGCAATTCGATTGATGGAATTTAGCCAATGTGGTTATGCTCAATGTGGTTACGCTCACGTCTGTAAATAGCTATGTCATTAAGGCAAGAACAAACTAACCTGACCAACGAAGCATGCCTTCTTAACATTACGAAAACCCTCTTGCAATGAAACAGTGAAAGACAAGCAGTCGTTCTTCAGGCGAGACATGATTGAGTACGAGTTTGAGATTAATTTCTTTACTTTCAGAAGTCGGGAGGATTAGCAAACAACACATCCAAAATCCACAGAGAGAGAGAGAGAGAGTGAAGAGAGAGAAGTTGTGTAGACGTTTTGTTTTGTAGGGAGTGTGCGCAGAGCCACGAGAGTCGTGGCAGCTAAACAACACATCCACGTAATCAAACTATTTTTTCTTGTCCTCTAAAACGTGGCTTTCACGTCAACCACTTATGTCTCATATGTTGCATCAGCGCCGACATCCGGCGTGATCTCATCTCTAACACAAAATTTTGGTTATATAAGTAGAAGATGAAATTGATATGTAATTTTTAATTTTATTTTCGTCTATTTAAATTATGACACGTAATATATTGGAATTAGAAATATTTACATGAAATTGTGCATCAAACATTCTAATCTAACAATTCAAGAATATGTGTTCCTTAATGTGATATTACAGTATACACTTAATATATCACGTACCGATAAATTTGTTCTACACAAGTTGCCCACGTAACAAAATATTTACCATAAATGTCACATTACCGCATGTAGCAAAGTCTAGGTGTATGTTGTTGATTGTAAATCCTTTTTGTTCAAGTGGGATATTATATATGTGCAATTTCCCAAACAAAATTACTAATTTGATAAAAATTGAATTTGACTTAAAAAATACAAAGGACTTGGACACGAACCTAGGCCACGATATCATTCCGAAAAATTAAACCAAGATCAACATTTACTCAATTTCATGGGGAACACATTTTCTTATTTCCGTGTCATGTTTATTTTTAATCTATTCAATTCGAAGGTCATAAAAAAATTAAGGTATGCAGCAATTGATGTGCAATTCAATTTTGGTAGAATATTCATAAGCATACAAAATTAGTAAGACGTAATAAATTTAAACGCACATAGGAAACACATGTTTGAACAAACAGCAACTTCACAGGCTTGCCTTGCCATACAAGTTACAACTAATAAGTTGAAGCAACTGATCTGAGTACGAGAGAGTTAACTGGGAATGGAAGTAGACCTTTGTACTTAATGAAGCTTTCAATGATTGGGCTTTGTCACGTAAACAAAGTGTTTCATGAGCTGTTTGCTTCCACCGCTTCAACTGAGTTTCCACCATTCCCATTTCTTTACACAAAGATGAGGCCATCACACGAAACTCTGCTATAATGTCCTTTCTTCCTGCAGCAAAGAGCATTTTCAGTGCCACAAGCTTGGGTAAATTAACAGTTAATATCAACAAAATATCAAACTTATAACACTTTTACCTGAATCCTGGACAGCTTCTTCCATGTTTATCTCAAAGTCATTTTTTGCAATTACACACTTCTGCAGCTGAAGTTCTAGTTCTTCAATCCTAGAATCAGAATTGTCAATGGCATTCCTAACTGCATCTGCTGACTCTAATTTGATATTTAGGTCCATCTCCCTTCTCACAACAAGGGCCCTGTCAGCCTGAAATTAAACTTTTAAACATAAAAAATATGGGGCAAGCATTCCAAACATCTGCGCATAAACCAAGCATTCCAATGTTGGAGTTGATCATTTAGAAAGTACGTATTTGTCATCCTTCACTTCATCCTGGGACAACATATGAATAAGAGCTATCAAAACTTGAATTTAAGATTATAAACCTGAAATTCTTGCAATTGTTTTGACAGCGGTAAATTTTCTTCATGTGTGTCTTGATACTCAGAAAGGCGGTCGGCTTCTAGTATCGGCAACAAATGCTGAGAGAGAGAGAGAGAGAGAGAGAGAGAGAGAAGAGAAAGTAAGACGGTGCAACGGAGGACAGGGTTCCATTAAGTGCACTAGAAGTATGGTTCTGCACCCCAGGTCCAACATCCTTTTGCATTTTCAGATTAATTAGTTTCCTTCTCTTCAACTCTAGGTCAGCCATTTTGTCATCCAGCTCACCTGTCACCCATAACAAAAAAATTTACGCATTCAACAGACACTCAAAAGGCAGCATACCAAAATTTGGTAAAATTTGATACTTGCTCTGTCACAAATTGAACATAGATCCTAAAATATATAGGTATCAAATATTATGAAGTTTTGCCCAAAAACAAAACAAAAAAAAATGATGATGCATCTCTACATGTGCTACCATGAGATTTACTTCAAGTGACATGTGCATAAAAAACAGAGGCTTGTCGTAATAACAATCTCAGAAACCTGTGATGTGCCTAATTTCAGACTGATCTCTTAAATGGCTGCTGAGGTAAGTCCAAATTACGTCAGCATACTCTTTATGCTTCAGATGAAGAAAATCAATCCCTTCGCGTAGATTTTTAACCTCCCTTTCCATCATATCATCAATTTTAGAAAACCGGATGATAGCATCTGAGAATCGCAAGAAAGAAAAGACAATCTATATTCAACATATTCCCTGGTGCACTTCCGATATATATATATATACTTTGGGAAATTGTGCGGCACAGTCACTGCACCACCATTGTGGCACCGTCGTTGTCCTTTACGCTGGCCTGCAGCCCAACCACGTCAAGCACGCCATCAAGATGATGTCGTTCCAACGTCAGGACTATGACGACAGCCCTTTGGATTTTGCTACGCCTACACGGACACACTAGGCCTTCGGCCTGGCCAGCTTACCCAGGCACGAAGCCCAGCCCATCTCCTTAGAAACCCTGCAGCCTTTCTTAGACCTATCCATGTGTTCTCGGCCCAACTTACCAGCAGCCTTGTGCTGTTGTGCTTTGTCATGCGCCATAGGCCCGACTGTAGCAAGCCCATGCCGCTTGCTGGGCTTTGACCTCGCATCGGCCCACTTGCCCGCAGCTTTTGCTATTGGGCTTAGCTTGCCTTGACCCAAACCCAGCTTCAGTTGGGCTCCCTAGACCAACTCACAACCAACTTTTTTGATCCCAAAGCCAATTTTTTTGATCCCCGCATTATAAATCATGCCCAAAATATTTTTTGGGGAGCTTTGATTTACGCTAATTAATTCTAATTTAATTATCACTTGGTTTATCACCAACTGAAGCTAATATGACCCATTTGTCATTATTTTGCTTCCACAATTGACCCCGTTTTGTCTCAATCTATTGAATTAATTAAAAGTGACTTGCAGTCCATTAATCTGATAATTAATCTAAAATTATTGACCTGAAGATCACTTTTGGACATTAATGATTCAATAATTTATTTTTATCCTTTGAACCGTTGACATCCTTTTGTAGTCCCGAAACTCTCACACTTGAGTTTCCGAAGCAACTCAAATCGACTACACTTAAATCAGCATATTGCATTATGTGTTCTTGCAGGAATCTCTCCTTTATGAACTAATCATTCATAAAACTAAATTAAACCTGTAGTTTCATATTTAGTGCCTTTGAAACCCGAAGTTTCATTCAAAACTTACCACATTAAACTTGTAGCTTTCATGCTTAAATTAAACCAATACATATCTATAGTACCCGAATGTTCTACAATGTATGTCTATGGATTACCATATAACTAAACACGTTTTTGTTGTACCTTCTGTTTTAGGGACATGTCGAACTTAAACAAGCTCGATTTCACCGCTCTGGAAGTATCTAGAAGAAACTACCTGAAGTGGGTTCAAGACGTGAAACTCCATCTTATTTTAAAGGGTATTAGAGCCACTATCGAGGCACATATTGACAACAAACCTGTCGACGAAGCTCAGAAAGCTATTGCAATGATCTTCATTCGAAGACACATCCATGATGCTCTGCAGACTGAGTACCTTGATGATGATGACCCGCGCACTATCTGGCTTGCTCTGGCCGACCGTTTCGATCACCAGAAAGACATCTACTTGCCTGAAGCAAGACACGACTAGCACCATCTTTGCTTTCAAAACTTTAAGTCCGTGAATGTATACAACTCTAAAGTTTGTAGAATCTGATCACTACTTAAGTTCTGTAAAGTGGAACTAACCGAATCAGATCTCTTGAAAAAGACCTATTCGACCTTTCATGCCACCAATATTATCCTGCAGCAACAATATAGGGCATAGAAATTCACCAAATTTTGGATTTGATCTCTTTTTTACTTCTCTCTGAAAAACAGAACTAACTTTTGACGAAGAATCATCAAGCTCAACCTACTAGCTTGAACACCGCACTTGAAGCCCATGCGACCAATTTTAGCAGCCATAAACGTCGCAAAAATCATCGTGGTTGTGGCAATGGGTGGCAAGCCCAACCACGATCCCAAGGTCCACATAATCAAGGCCCACCTAAGGGAGGAAATTTGACCCAAAAGAGCCAACCCCTTGCCACTAAGGCCCCATACTTCAAGAACAAGGGAAAAGCTATCGTTCAATCGGCTTCCACAAAAATGGACATGTGCTACCGCTGTGGATCAAATGATCATTGGTCACGCGTATGTAGAGCTACCCCCGAGGCTATTGCCAAATATCATTCCCGTCATGAGTCTAACTTTGCGCTTGTGGAAAATCCGGAAGATGCTACTACATCTATGGAGATATCAGATTTTCAGGGGGCATCAGCTCCTATGGACGAATAAATTTTAGACATGTTTTTAGGGTGTTTTACCCCTAGTGGCCAAACCCACTAGGAGTGGCTGGACACCCCCCCCCCCCCTAATTTTTAGGTTTATGGTTTAATTTTTGGACAATTTTTTTTATGTATTTGAAATAATTTGTTTGGTTTTGATTTGTTTTGAATTAAGGATTGTTATTTTATAGATATTATTTCTCAAATTGATGAATTGAATTAATGGAATTATATTTATGCATGTGACCAATTCAATCAATTTATTTCTAAGTATATGTCTAGTGAGGAAGTTAGTTGTTTGGCTGATAATGCTACCATGCACTCCATATTGCATGAGCATCACTATTTTACTAAATTTGTACCTAAGAACGCACCTCTGACAACTCTCTCAGGCCCATCCAACCTGATTGAAGGATACACAAAGGTCCATATCAAGTTGTCCAATGGTACTGTTTTAACCATTAAAGAGGCATTCTA
Source organism: Pyrus communis (assembly GCF_041283825.1). Taxonomy (NCBI): domain Eukaryota; kingdom Viridiplantae; phylum Streptophyta; class Magnoliopsida; order Rosales; family Rosaceae; genus Pyrus; species Pyrus communis. The sequence continues at coordinate 3,324,596 of NC_142572.1, forward strand.
TTCTCCACGTTCCGAAAGAACGTCGCTAAGTTTTAGAGATATCATACTGAAACAACTGAAGATAATGGTTCTGAATTTCTTCCTATCATGTCGTACAAATATGGCCAAAAGCGTATTCACGAGAAGTTGGAACGTGTCCCGAGTGGGTTGTACATCACAACCATTCGCGGCATAAAAGTCCACCATGTGGCTTGCCCTGTGCCTAAGTTCCAGAGCACTTTGTAGCTTTGACATGATAGTATGGGACATCTCGGATGTGACATGACGCACCGTATCCTCAAATCATCACATGGGCATCATTTACATCCTTTCGTTTGATTCCTGCCATGCAAAGCGTGTTCTTTAGGGAAGTTGAATATTCAACCCTCAAATACAAAGATTATTCACAACCCTTCTAAGTTTCTTCAGAGGATTCAAGGGGATATTTATGGACCTATCCAATCAACATGCGAACCATTTAGATACTTTATGGTGTTGGTTGATACATCGACACGATAGTCACATTTTTGCCTATTGTTCACATGCAATGTTGCATTTGCAAAACTCCTAGCATAAATTATTAAGCTAAGGGCTTACCACCCTGAGTATCCGATCAAGTCAATTCGACTGGATAACGTTGGAAAGTTTACATTACAGACTTTTGACGATTATTGCATGTCAGTAAGGATTGATGTGGAACATCATGTACCCCAAGTTCACACCCAAAATGGCCTGGCAGAAGCTTTCATAAAGCATCTTCAAGTGATAGCTCAGACTTTGGTTATGTGAACCAAACTGCCGGTATCTGCCTGAGGCTATGTAATATTGCACACAGTTATGCTGGTCCACCTGAAGCCCACCACTACCTAACCTCATTCACCGTTACAGTTGGTTACTAGATACGAGTCTGACGTCTCGCATTTATGTGTGTTTAGATGCGTAGTTTATGTGCCAATAGCGCCGCCACAACGTAACAAAATGAGTCCTTAGAGAAAAAATGGGAATTTATATCGGTCATGATTCGCCGTCAATTGTTCGCTATTTAGAACCGTTAACAGGAAATCTTTTTACCACACGTTTTGCAGATTGTCACTTTGAAGAGACAATTTTCTCGTCATTAAGGGGAGATAAGCATGCTAACGTTCCTGGAGAACGCTGCAAATTGTTGTGGTATGTTCCCACTATGTCTCATTTAGATCCCCTCACTGCCTAGTCTGAAACTGAGGTGCGACAAATTATAGATATTCAGAGCATTGCTCAAAGCATGCCGGATGCTTTTACCGATCTAGCTAAGGTGACATGATCACATATACCTGCTGCAAACGCACATGCAAGGATAAACGTACCCCGCGTATGTCGTAACACCGCCTGGGAAGGCAGGACCTTCCCCGAATGTGGGGAAGCCACAACTTCCACGTGACCCGGTACATTGGCGGTTGGCCAATCATCTACTCCGACCCTGAAGCGTGGCAAACCCCTTGGTTTAAAGGATTCACAACCCCAAAAGAGGAAATCGGCACCAACTAGTGACCCCAGTTTGAATCCGACCATCGTTTACTCATGTGTTCCAATGCATGAGGTCATTCTAGATTACAGTGATGTCTTAGACGAGACAACCCGACCTCCCGAGAGTTGCGAAATTGCTGTCCATTGTGAAGTATTGGATGAGGTTTGAAATCGAAATGAGATGATCGTCAATGATGCATTTGCGTACACAATAGCTACTGACATCATGCTTAGCGATGACATTGAACCACATTTTGTTGATAAATTCCGATGTATAACAGATTGGTCAAACTAGAAACAAGCAATCCATAACGTAAGGTGTTTAGACCTATAGTTCCTACTCCACCACATATGAAGCCAGTGGGCTACAAGTGGGTTTTTCGTAAGGAAGCATAATGAGAAGAATGAAATAATATGATACAAAGCATGCCTCGTAGCGCAAGACTTTTCTCACCATCCTGGGATTGGTTACAAAGAGACATATTCCCCTGTAATTGACGTTCTAACGTTCGACTACCTAATTAGTTTGGTAGTTTTTGAAAAAAACTGAATATGCAGCTTATGGACGTGGTAACCAGATATCTTTATGGGGATTTAGGTACGAAAATCTACATGAAAGTTCCAAAAGGACTTCCATTGACTGGTTTAAATAGTTCTAGACCACAGAACACTCTTTCTATTAGATTGAGGAGATCACTCTACGGATTGAAACAATTCGAGCGGATGTGGTATAATCGCCTGAGTGAATATTTGATAAGTCAGGGTTATGTGAACAACGAATTATGCCCATGCATGTTCATAAAGAAGTCATATTCCGGATTTGCGATCGTTGCAGTTTATGTCGACGACATGAACCTTATTGGAACTCCCGTAGAGCTTAAGAAAATTGCCATTCACTTGAAATCAGAATTTGAGATGAAAGATCTTGGGAAAACTTGATATTGCCTTGGCCTAGAGATCAAGCATTGTTCGGATGGAATCCTAGTACATCAATTAAACTACACCCAAAAGGTGTTTCGACGTTTTAATGAAGATAAAACAAGGCCTTCGAGTACACCTATGGTCGTTCGAACTCTAGATGCTAAACGAGATCCCTTCCGTTCAAAAGAAGATGAGGAAGATATTTTGGAACCTGAAGTTCCATACCTAAGTGCAATTGGGGTTTTATTTACTTGGCCCAATGCATTAGGCCCGACATCTCATTCATTGTTAATCTTTTGGCTAGATACAACAATGCGCCCACACCTAGACACTGGAATGGTGTTAAAGACATTTTCCGCTACCTCAAGGGTATGACGAATTTTGGCTTGTTCTACACCCACGAATCTTCGAGAGTTACCGCACCCCTCAATTCTCAGGTTGATTCCCGCCTTATTGGTTACGCAGATACTGGATATCTGTCTGACCCACATAGGGCAAGTTCCCAAACAGGCTATGTCTTTATCGTTAGAGACACCGCTATTTCTTGAAGTTTTACCAAACATACGCTAGTTGCGACTTCTTCGAACCATGATGAGATTCTCGCCTTGCATGAAGCATAACGTGAGTGCTTTTGGTTGAGAGTAGTCATGGAACATATTCAAAGCTCTAGTGGTCTTACTTTTGTTATTGACCTTCTTACGATGATCTTTAAAGACAATGCAGCATGTATCGAGCAGTTAAACAAGGGATACATCAATGGACATAACACTAAGCACATAGCGCCGAAGTTCTTTTATTCTCACCAGCAACAACATCATCAGAATGTTGAAGTTACAACTTGGCTAATCTCTTTACCAAGTTATTGCCCAAGTCGACTTTTCAGAAGCTTGTCCAAGGAATCGGTATACGTAAATTATCTGAGTTGAATTGCTTGTAGTTCTCTTATTTGGAAGTTACGTTTAACTTAAGGGGAGTATCTTGAAGCATACTCACTTGATCTTAATGTACTCTTTTTCCTACGATTAGGAGCATTTTTCCCACTAGGTTTTTGCTACCTAACGAGGTTTTGACGAGGCACCCATCTGAGATGATCATACTCCACTAAGTTCACTACTTTCGTCATGTTTGACGTTTTTTTTAGACATTATGCATACTTCTCACTTTTCTCTTTAGTCTATGGGTTTTCCCCATGCCTTGGGTTTTACCATAGTGAGGTTTTGTGAGTTTTACTACCAATGTAATTTGAGACTCACATTTGCCCGTTGTGCCAACTTCATCAACTATTCTACCTTATCTGCTGAAGATCTGATGCGATGTTTTGTTTGAGTATTTACACACTTAAGGGAGTGTTGCAGTCATATTTAGAATAAGAATGTGATTGTGTAAATCGTAATGTATCTAGTGGTATCTTTGAATATTCCCTTTAGTAGTTTAATTCCTATTAGAGTTGTAATCCTAAAAGGGTAAGGATTTAACTTATCCTACTACTATAAATAAAGGCACAATAGGGTGATACAGCACACACCTCACAATTAAATCTCTCTCTTCTCTCTCTTATTGTTGCCGGCCTCCCCTCTCTATTCCCCTAGAATAGCTCAGTTAAATAGGCCTACAACAAGATGTAATTAATTTTTGTTTTTATTATAGGTGGTAATACTTTTTTATATAGGAGAATACAGTAGCAATTTTATTACTTAATAAGTAGTATCTTTAAAATGTACATCTAGATGATATAGAGAAGTCATCGAATCAAGGATATACATATTCATAAAGCAAGGCCAACTTGGCCAAACGATGTGCCACAACATTGGTAGAAGGATGGGACACATGTGAATCATCGAAGGAGCGAAGCTAATGCTTAAGGTTATAAAAAAACTAGACCTAAAGAAAGGAGAATCCTCTTGAGGGCTTCCAATCGCATGAACTAGCTGAAAAGAGTCACTCTTGAGATGCATGCGGTTTTGATGATGCTCCAAAGTGAGATGCACACCCTCCCTTGATGACATGAACCTCATAGCCTTGGGACTAGTGATATGAGAGACCATACAAACAAACAATCCTATGGCTATGGCTTTGTCTCGAAACACAACACCAACGCCACCAAATTTCAATGATCCATTGAAAGCCCCATCAACTTAAACCTCTTGAAATGGTTTTAAGCCATTTGTTGGAAGTGTGTTATAAAGGTTAATCATAAGATGATATTTTACAAATATTTCATATATTAGACTAATTTAGTGACTCATACGAAATAAGAGGGTTTTCTTAACAACTGCAAAATCATCACAAAGTGGTGCAGTATTTCCCTTGTGGACGTCAATTGTAGTGGCTTTGATTCATAGGCTTATTTTCTTATTGTTTCTCGTTTCAAGGTCTTCAGGTGAATGGTACGATGTTTACCTTGTGTATTTGATGGTGTTGGGTCCATATTATAGAGTTTACGCCTTGTGAGTTTATCTTTCCTGTTGGTTACATGTGGGTCTCTCATGGTTTAGAAATCATACTTCCAAGGAGTTTGTTTTGTGTTGTGTTTTTTTGAATTTGTGTGTTTTTCCCTTGGCAAAGAACTATGAGCAGATTTTTCTAATGCCTCATAGCTAGCAAGACTTCTTTGTCGATGGAGCATTGTCTTTTGCAAATTCATCAAAATATGATGCAAATTGATCAAAATATGATGCAAATTGTTTTGTCCCCCATAAGCATTGTCTTTCATTTTGGTATGTGTGATTATGTGGCTATAATTTTATATTATATTTTTTATTGTAGTTGTAATCATGATACTATTGTTATGATGTTACTGATTTAGGATCAGTCAACGCATGTGGATCCCAACTTTATTAGAAAGATGATACAAATGATAGTACACTATGTCATACGAGTATCATTTTTTATTATTAATGTTTCTTACCTTATAAAAACAGTTTGGTTTCATACATTCTTTTTTTTTTTTTTGCTTCATTCTCCCTCCCACTTCTACCTTCCATTTTCATATTATCTATATACTAAAACCCGATAGAAAAGCACTATTCACGAACAGTGTTTTGGCGGAATTGCCCTTGCGCTGCTGCCCATTCACATCTATTTTTTTCCGTTCTGTACAGTAAATTTACAATTTTACCCTTTGTATGCATGTGTTGGTCATCATGGAAAAGAAAAAACAATCTTCGAGGTCTTGCGTCTCTCATCAGCATGTACTCCCCTCTGTGCTACATCCGAAGCCTTTGAAAAAAAGCCGAAAGAAAAAAGCTACTCACAAAAGAGATAATAAATGCGAAGACCCATTCCTTGAAAAGACAGAGGATAGAAGGGATGCCACAATTACATAAAATGATAAAGATATCGGTTAGAGAGAAAAAAATGATTAAAAAATATGAAAAGCTGATTTGATGTGTTTGGTTTTTGTTTTCTAATATTTTTTTTGTTTAGCATACCAAGGAAATTGATGAGCACGTCTTGATCGTTCCCTTCCATTTAAGAAAAAGACAGGAAAACAGAGATGCCATTGCCATTGCAGTTGCGTGGTGGTGGTGGTAGTAATGAAGGCTCATTCCTCGAAAAAGGGCTAATAAATGCGAAGTGGCAGAAATATATATATAGGAAAGATAGTCCAATCTGAAATTGTGAGGTCATGATGTGAGGTGGGAGGAAAAAAAATATATATTATCTATATCTATATACTAAAGCTCAGCAGAAAACACTGTTCATCCTGTGAGAGCAAGCACTGTTCACCAGCAGTGAACTCCCCAAGCTGCCCTCCCATTCCTTCCTTCCCGTTCTTTTCTCCCTCTTTGCTGCAGTGAAATGACCTTCTTGCCCTCGAATCCAACGTTTGATTTTTTTTTTTCAGCCTGAATGCTCTCCGCGTGTTGATCATCGCTTCGGCTTCATTTTTGCTCTGCACCAAGAGTTGTTTTCTTCTTTTTTATGGTTGTGAATATATATATATATATATATATATATATATGTGAACATATAATACCTTCGTTTGGACTGAATCGAAAAGCTTACTACGATCAAATTATATTTTGTGGTACTTGAATATTAGCCCATGATATAATCAGTTTCTACTCAAAGTCTAGAAATCAAGGACCCCAAATTTGCTAGAAAACGAGTAGAGGTTGGTTGTCCTGCAATCTAACCTCAATAATTATGGTTTAAACTTTATAAATTCTGGATTTTTTTAGTTAATTGTTTGGACTTTGAATTGGCAGATGAGGTTATATTAAGTTTTGAACTTTGATTTTTGTTTTGTGTGATTGCAGAGCAAGGAGAATTGACCCCAGTTAGCTCCAAGCTTGCGGTAAACATTTCTTTTTGTTTAGAGTTATGAGAATTCTTATAGAAAAAAATTAGAAAAACTCAAATTATAATTTTTGGTTTAAATATGTTTTTAATTTGGTCCACCATGTTATGTTTGTTAACAGGAACCTAGAAGAGTCTCAAATTCAGTTGCGGACTCTGACTAAAAATGGAACTTGGTGCTATTAAGCGATCGTCCTCAGCCCTCAAAATTCAAGTAACCCCATGATTTTTACATTACTGCGTTCGTTTTCTCTACTAATTATTGTTATATGAATTGTATTCTTCTATTAAAAATGATTAATTAGACTGTCTAGAAAAGAAAAAAAACCTCAGGCATTGCAGGTTTGGGATGATAGTTTAAATCGATATGCTCATTAGCCAGTCAGAGAATCTAATTTGGGAAGTGGGTTTTAAAGTTTCAATAGTTTCGTTATGTGTAATTTTCTTGCTTTGCCTACTAAGAATCTAATAACCAAATGCTTGGTTATTTTCTCCAAATGGTTTTTAATTTATTGTAGGTAAACGAGAGCTACTCTACTATTTATGCAGCAGGGGAAGGGAAGGGAAGTAAAAATTATAGGAAAATGCATAAAAGTTACAAGCTTCTAATTAAAAATAGAAATGGAGTGACCAAACAAAAAATAGGTAAAACTGACCACTACTTTCTTTCTATTTAAATATAAATCAATTGATTAAGTTTGTGCCTTCACAAGTTTAAAATGAAGTTATGTGTTGATTTTAAAAGAACTATGCATGCTGGATTTTTATAGAAGTGTCATGAAAGTTTTATACCAAACTTTTTACAGGAATTAAGTTGATTTAAGTATGGGTGGTTTTGTATTTGAAATCTGAAAGGAGAAACAGAAATTACAAGAAGAAGAGGAATACTGAATTCCGATCATGGCCTTCTCTTCCTGCCTCTTATCCAAATCCTGACAAGTTAGTTACTCAACCTTCATTTCTCATTCATCTCCTTTTTTTTTTTTTTTTAATTGTTTGGCTTCCGAAATTCGAGAAAATTAGGATATTTAAAGATTTTGATTTCATTTTAAATTTTCTTAAATTTATTGATTATTAAATGGCATAATTTGTGATATACTGTAATTGATTTGAGCGATTATTATTAATTTTAATTTTTCATTGTTAGAGCGGCAACGCAGTGAAATGGGTATGAATAACATCTTTTGTGTGTTTGAATCCTCAATGAAGTTGTTTACTACAGTAATTGTGTTTGTTTGATAATAGGGATCTTATTGAAAAGCAAGGAAGAAGAATTGAATTAGATTATTGTGGGGCTCAGGAAAAACTATGCTTCTTTGCAAGAGAAATTTACGAAATAAGAGTTGGATAAGATGGTAATTAGATGGGTTTGATATTCAATGTGGCTAAATTTAGTTAACTTCTGTACATTAGTAAATGTTGAATATGTCTATCAGGCTGCAATGGAATCTCTCATTAGGGAAAGAGAGGCTAGACTTGAAATTGAGCAACAACAAAATTCCCTCTCATATGAGCACACGAGAGTTCAAAGAGAGCTTTCAAGTGCTACTCAAAAGGTAGGCTCCATGTGCAATTGTTCATTACTATTTAGGCAATTTCCTGGAACATTGAGTAGAAAAACAAATTAGAATTCTGTTAGTTTTTTCTGATTAAGTGTAAGCGTTAATGTATTTCATCCTAATATGCAAGTGCAACTTTTATTAGTATTGCATTTTGAAAGGTTAGCATCTCAAGTGAACCAAATTTACCATTTTCCATTTAAATGAATTTTAAGATAACCTCCAGTCCATGTTTGTTTAACAATTTTTTATAATTCATTATATAGTTTTCAAAAAGGTCGTGCATAATTCTTGCTGAACTTGGTTTGGGTTTCTTTTGTTTACAGATAGAGTGAGTTAATCACAGTTCTATCTGGGTAGTCATGTTCCCATTGTTGCGTGACTTTATGTCCAAAGCGATCTTTCTCTGCATGCTGACTGTGTGTTGATTTGAAGGGATGGTTTAGTGAATGGGTGTTTCTTCTTTTTGGCCTTTCTCTATTATCATATATCTTTTTCTATTCTCGGGTATCAGATCATTCGAAACAAAAATATTTTAACTTTAATTTTGCAGGTTAAGGTTGGGTTTGAGTCCAACACGATATACACTTGGACAGAGTAGAGTAGAAGACAGTATGCAAACATGATTTAGGACACAGTTTACCTATTTGTAAACAGTGTGAAATATTATTAGTGATGAACATCCAATTTGAATCCCCCACATGCTAAATTAGGTACTATTAAATTAGTTTTATGTCCTTTTTTTTTTATTTGAAAGCTGCTTCTTATTTCTCTGTCTTTATTAAGATTCTAGGGTGTGCTTTGGATTTGCTACATATGTTCATATTTTTTGTCATTGGCTTTTTGTTCTGCTTAGTTATTTTTAATTGAGTGTTTTATCTGGTATTTCATTTTGTTTTGTTTATTTTTTTTCCTTTTTATGTTTAAATGTTTTTTTTTCCCTTCTAAATTTGGGCTTCTGGGAAATTCTTGCTCACTGTTTGGATTCCGAGAAAATTTAGGGGATGTCCAGTGGTATTCACATCCTGAAAACTCAGTGAAAATACATACCAATTTATGTGCAGCTGAAAATTTTGTTATCTGATTCTGTTCTAATTAACATGATTTATTTGTTTTTTAAAATTTTAATTATTTCGTATTTATTTTGTGATTGCAGATGTTTAAATGATGTAGACGTTCGCAAAGCTGTTACTCGGAGGAGACATGTCTGGATGAAGGAAAGGTGTCTGCACTGCCCTTGCTATCTCAAATGGCATCACCAATCTCTCTGGTTAGTCACATTCCTCTTGGAATATGCATATTCTTATGTGATGTTGGCTGATACCTTGGTGAATCAACTTAATAAAAAATGTGAGATGAGCAAATTGAAAAGTCTACTTTCTTCTCATATGCATCCTTTAACATATGTCAGTTTTAATTATTGATGAGCAATTGAAAATTTAGTTTTTCTTCTCATGGTACACTTACATTGGTAGATCAACATATGTTTGTTGTTAACATATCTTATTAATGCATTTGAGAATCGATTGAAGAAACTATTCAGTTCTTTTAGCAATTAAGAACAAGGTAAACATAGTTGTAAATATGTGTAAATAAGATAGGAATTTTGATGAATTTATGTTTTTTCCTCCGTTTTGCAGTGTTTTCAGGCATTGAAGCTAAATATGGAGAGGGTTTTGAGACTTTTAGACCTATTGGACCTCCCAAGGTTTGCGTGGTCAGGAATTTATGGAGTTATACGTATAGTAGTCATTATATTTTATGTTCTATTGAATTTAATTTAATGGTTATACTTTATGCTCCTGTGAGTTATTACTGTTATTTTTACTCTGAGTAGGATTTGTTGAACGACAAACTACAAGGAGGTTTTCTTAAACGAATATGATATGCTATGAAACCGAATGAAGCTTACGGTCTTCTATTCTCTTTTGTTAATTTCGTGGTAAGTTTCTATAACACTGATTAGTTATGTCTTCGAGGTTCTAATGGCTAGAAATGCTAATGTAATGAACTGTGGAATATTGTAATAGTTTATGGTCAATGTGATCCCATATCTATTTGATTGGAATATTGTTCTATAATAGATTTGAACTTTGTTTTTCCAATACCTTATCACAAAATAATTCCACCTTGGACAAATTACAAGGTATGCTGGAACCTGTGCTTTGATTAATTGCATTCAAATTGATACTGCTTAAGAATGCATTTGAACATGTTGAATTTCACGCCAGCAGCATCGCGGGGGCACTATTGCTAGTTCCTTACTAAAATTGGAACTTAAATGAAACTTCAACTAGTCACCAAACATTAATCACCATACAGCTTTTCAGCGTGCAAGCAACAATATTAAGAAAGTTTAATCAGTTGACATCGACTTCAGACTTTAAAGGCATCAAGAATATTTGGTGAGGTTCGCAAAACATCACATTGAGATCGTTATGGAAAATGATCTATCTCTGGATCTTTTCCTCTTAATCCATCAAATTAGAGAATCTGAACTATTGAAATTTGATTCAACGGATGAAGTTATTATAACTTTTAAAATAAGATTCTATTTGTAGCTGTTTGGATCAAATTTCAATAGCACGGATTCCTTGATTGTACCCTAAAGAAGGAACAGATATGCACACATTGTTCATGACTGATGGGTTTGGTGCGGCTTTTTGCTTTTTGCTTTTTGCTTTTTGCTTTTTGCACATCATAGAATAATCCACTTTTCAAATTCGCACGCAAGAGAGAAGTAAAAGTAAGAACGCTTAATTTTGAAGTTGAAGAAAACCCCGCACCAGCAGAAAGACAAGTTCTTTATATATATGCAATTCATGAAGTACCTCAAACGCCACACTGTCATTGAGATTTTTGTTCTGCCAAAGAAGCAGGCTCGTAAGATCGCTATAGCTAGAGATCGATCGATCGAAGCCTCACTATATGTCATCTCAGAGCGTGCAACTGATTATTCAGGACCGTTATGTAAGTTTCATCATGCTATATATATAGAACCCTAATGAATGTATATGCATGTATTTCAAGATTAGATTGATCGTTAAGCGAAGTGAATGGATTCTATCTTTGGTCTTAGGATGTTTAACAGGATGCAAATTATGATAGAGCGCTACTTAATTTCATGTTAATTTGGTTTTGATGATCCCGTCACTTCGTCATTTGGGTTTTGTTTTTTGGCCTTTTTCTACGTAAACTTCACGAAACTTACAATATGCATGGTAAACCAAGTGTGTGGGTGTACTCCGAAATTATTGGAATTTCAGAAAACATAATACCGGCTAGCCAATCAGGCAATCATGATTACCATATGGTTGTGGTCATCATAGTGAAACATAACTTCCAGATTATATTTTGATAGAAGCGGCGATGAGTTCAAACTCATGATTATAAAATTAATAAGGTGACAGAATTAACCTTATATGTTGAGTGGACTAGCCAAATGTTAGATTAAAATAGAAGCACTCAAATTTTTACCCTAATAAAGCATTCACATAAGTTCACTTGAGGTCTCAAATTCGATTCTCCTCTCCCAGTATCACTAAAAACATTGCAAGCACAACATTTAGGTTAGAGGCTTAATTAGAGCAAATCTCTGTCATCTTTTTGCACCAATGAGCATTTTCTGGCATTACTAAATTGTAATTTATGTCAAAATTAACCTAAATAAAGTGTCTGAGACCCCAAAAAAATTGTCACATGCGTAATATATTGTATTGAACCTTTTCCGCAAACAGGTGGTCATGGATAATGGCATACTCCAAGTTACGTTATCAAAACCAGATGGAATTGTTACCAAAATACAATACAATGGCATTGACAATTTGCTCGAAGTTCTTGATGAAGAAGTAAATAGAGGGTATATATACTTCACCATGTAACTGCTTATAGTTCTTTTCTTCGTTCATGATCAATGTTGAAACAGTACCAAAATTAGGTATGAACAGTTTTACTTATACTAAAACTTGGAAATTTGAAGGTATTGGGACCTTGTTTGGAGTGAAGCAGGAAGTGTGGGCACAACCGGGACATTTGATGTGTACGTAAGACTACTCTACTATTAAAGTGTTGAGAAAACTAGATATAAATCCAGTTTTTCAGGCCAATTGGACTAAATCCTTAAAGGGAAAATGTGGCAGAAAAAAAGGTCCATTGGACCTAAATCGATAAGAAAATGAATTGTACTAAATCCAATAGCAGCTTAAGCTTTGGACTTAATCTAAGAGTCTTTAAATTATTGATCTTTATATCTCTTGTATCAAATCGTTTAGTCAACATTACAAGAAAAGTTGCCAATAACCGCTAACATGTTAGTGGTATAAAATGAGGTGGATAAAACTTTATCAGCGGCAAAAGGTGAACATTGCCTTTACCCACCTCATTTTGTACAATAATATTAGTGGCGATCTTGTCAACTTTTCTTGTAGTGTTCATGGCTTCTCTTCTAAGCAATAATTGTGGCTCCTGTACAGGATTAAAGGGACAAAATTCAAGGTTCGAGTGGAAAACGAGGACCAAGTAGAGATCTCCTTCACAAGAAAGTGGAATCCGTCTCAAAAGGGAGAACTTGTCCCTCTCAAAATAGATAAAAGGTTTGAATAATTCACGTAGTTCTTAAGAAATGTAAAACTTGAACTAATAATCGAGTGTCAGAGTCTTGATAACATGACATTACATTTTGCAGATTTATAATGCTTCGTAATTCTTCAGGCTTCTACTCATATGCCATCTATGAACACTTGAAAGAATGGCCTCCTTTCAACCTTCCACAGACCAGGATTGTCTTCAGGCTCAGAAAAGAAAAGTAGATAAAACTTTCTTCATTGTTTTCTATCAATAATCAAGTTAGCTATATAATTTGTCGTCGTTGTTATCGACACTTAAAAATAGTAATCGAAATAGTAATCGTTGTTCCTCCGTAGTGGAAAGTATGAACGCAAAATGATTATTTTGTTGTTAAAAATTGTGATTCCTTGCAAGAGATCATATTTCAGCTTCACAGCCCTATGAAGTCTTAGAGTTCAAATAATGAAACGTTAACAATAGTTGTATATAAGCTAGTATGTTATTTACTGGGAATACTAATTGACTATCTTTAATATTTTTGGTGGGTGATTTATCAGGTTTCACTATATGGCCATAGCAGATAACAGGCAAAGATACATGCCCCTCCCTGACGATCGATCTCCTGAGAGAAGTCAAGCCCTAGCTTACCCTGAAGCAGTCCTTCTTGTCGATCCTGTAGAGCCAGAATTCAAGGGAGAGGTAAATCTATCCTCCTCTATAAAGAGGTCTAGCTACTAGCTAGGGTTAATTACGAAAATATTCTTGAACTTAATTGTATCAGAGTTCAAGACTAGGGTTAATGGTTGGTTTAGTAAGGTTAGGGTTTACCAAATTTCTATACAAAAGTTTTTTCGAAAATAAGTACACTATTTATTAATAATTAAAAAAATACAATTGCAAATTGTAGGTGGATGATAAGTACGAATACTCATGCGAGAACCAAAACCTGCATGTTCATGGTTGGGTATGTATGGACCCACCTGTTGGCTTTTGGCAAATAACACCCAGTGATGAATTTCGATCCGGTGGACCTCTCAAACAGAATCTCACCTCCCATGTTGGCCCCTTTTGCCTTGCGGTAAATGAAATAAATTGTTGCAAGCAACGGCAGAGCTAGGAATTTAAATAAGGGTGAACTAATTCAATTTTCTTGAAATATGAGTGTGTAGTGAAATTTGAACATTGAGGGTAGGCTAAATTTTTGTTTTGTGCAATAAAGACCATAGCATGCTTATCTTAACAGCAAACAATTTCATCTTTTAAAACTTGGGGAATGCTAGAGGCCAGGGCAGTCAGTAGTTGGCTCCGCCCTTGGTTGCATCCATTGACAACAAGCAGTGTTACAAAATACAAGATACATCTCACGTCGAAAACTTAATAGAGTAGAATATTTGAAAAAATCTACAGAATTAACTATATTATACTTTATTTATTCTTAGAAATAAGTTGATTTATATTGTTGAAAATACAAAGCAGATGTTTCTTAGCGCTCATTATTCAGGAGAGGACCTAGTACTGAAGCTGAAACCAGATGAGCCGTGGAAGAAAGTTTTTGGCCCCGTATTCATTTATCTTAATTCTGCGTCCGATGCAACTGATCCATCACCACTTTGGGATGATGCAAAAAAACAGGTCGACCTTTTTTATTCTAATTTAAACAAACTCTAAAAGTATTTATATTCATTTATGTTCAAAAAAATTCAAAGACTAATAACTAATAAGTAGCTAGAACATTTACTTTGGATATTCAGATGATGACAGAAGTGCAAAGCTGGCCTTACAAGTTTCCTGCTTCCAAGGATTATCCGCCACCGGATCAACGGGGTAATGTTAAGGGTCGAATACAGATTCTGGATAGGTACTAGTACTTAACCCAATTAAAAACACCTCGTCATGTAATATTACTTAAGCTAACTAATTAGTAGATTATTGGAAGTACATAGATATCATGAGAATTGTATATACCGTCTTTTATTCCCAGTTTTTGTGAAATTCGTCCAAAATTTTACTTAAATCTGTACATGTCTAGGTATGTTAGTAAAGATCGCATACCTGGAAACGGTGCGTATGTAGGCTTGGCACCACCAGGAGACGCTGGATCATGGCAAAGAGATTGTAAGGTGATTTGTTTTCTCAACTTTATAACCGAGCAAGTTCTGTTTTCCAAGAACTCGAAAAACAGGAACTAGTACGAAGGAGTATTGCAACTCAATTGGTTGACAATGTTTGCATTTTATATATCAGGGCTACCAGTTCTGGACTAGGGCAGATGAGAAAGGATATTACTCTATTCAGAATATACGTGAGGGTGACTATAATCTCTATGCATGGTGTCCTGGTTTCATTGGAGATTATCGATATGACGCAACTATTAGCATAACCGCAGGTCTCTCTCTCATACTTTTCTCTTCCAGAAGATTTGATGAATTACCGCTACGTAAAATTGAGTTATGATCAATACTTTAATTTATGTCTATATTAATAAGCAGGTGGTGATATTGATGTGGATGATATTGTATATGAACCTCCAAGAGATGGACCAACGCTGTGGGAAATTGGCATCCCTGATCGTTCTGCTGCTGAATTCTATATTCCTGATCCTAATCCAATGTATATCAATAAACTTTATGTCAACCATCCTGATAGGTTAGCTTTCGAGCTTGGTTAACTGACCACTTCATCTCTATGGAATTTAAATTTAGTCACAGAAATCTACATTAGTACTATAGTAGTCTATGAACGTATAAGCGACTATACATCATAGATAAATGTTCTCTTGTCAGACATCTTTGGCAAAGATAAGATGGCTAGTTGCCACCATTCATCAACTTGATTTTGGCTTTTGCTTGAATACGTGATCTAGATTCACAGTTAGCTAGCAATATAGACATCAGTCTAGCAAGAGAACCAAGAGAACATTTTGTTGGAAAAGTTAGCAAGTTAGCAATTTGGTTTATTTTTATGTTAGGGTATTCTTTTGTGGTGTTTTATGTATTAGGGCTTTCTCTATTAATCGTGAACCCTTTTGTTTCAAGATCAGGTCTTTATAAATACACTTTTTTGTAATTTTATAGAAGTTTGTGTTCTTTGTTTGTCACTAGAATAAGAACAATTTTGCCATGAGTTTTTTTTTTCTTTTGTCGTCCTTTCATTTGCTAACACATTTTCCTATATGTGTGTGTATGTTTGGTTGAGAATATTAATCCTACATCGGTAAAAAAAGGGACTTTACATGTGCTTATAAGTAGTTGGTTACCTTCCATATTACCACTTGATTATGATGGAACCTCAACTTTCTTCATGTTCCACTAAATAAAAGATCTTGATCATTTTCTTACCTACACTTTCAGGTTCAGGCAGTACGGATTATGGGAAAGATATCAAGAGTTATATCCTGATGAAGATTTAATTTACAGCATCGGCACCAGTGACTATACTAAAGATTGGTTCTTCGCCCAGGTTCCTAGGTGGAGTTCCTAACCTACATTGGCTTTACTTTCTCAATGTGTCATTCTTTGTGAGTAGTTAACTTAACAAATAAATTTCGAAATTAAATCCGTATCCTTAACTTCGAGCCTTTTGTTTCACAATATATAGGAAGAAAGATGATGACACATATCAAGGCACTACATGGCAAATCAAGTTTCAACTTAAGCATTTCAGTGAAAGTGATACCCTCAAACTTCGAATAGCCCTTGCTACTGCAAACATTGCAGAATTACAGGTACATGTTATGTGTAGAATTGCATGTAAGTGTAACCAATGCTCTAACTAATCTGGTTGCTTTTGTTGTTTTTTTTTCCTATTGAAGATTCAAATAAATGATTCGAAAGCCGACCCTCCGCTGTTTACGACCGGAGTGATTGGAAAGGACAATACAATTGCTAGGCATGGAATCCATGGTCTGTACTGGCTGTATAACATAGATATACCAGGCACATTGCTGGTGGAAGGAGCCAATACCCTATTTCTAACGCAAACAATGAGCACTAGCCCTTTGGCTCCTTTCCATGGACTCATGTATGACTATATTCGTTTAGAAGGTCCATCATCTTCTTCTTCCAGTACCACCTAAATTATATCTGTGCTTCTTTAATTAACACAAATTAATGAGGATAATATTAAAATTTAATGTATAAATACCTTAAAGTTATCACACTCTCTGGCGATTTCTTATTTCTTATTTGATGTGTGTTTTTGTGCACTTGTTGGATCATATGTGAATGCACATTATTTACACATTATAAATAAGTTAAAGTAAAGGTAGTGCTATCCACACCCTTATTTTAACTTCTACATATCTCTCTCGATTTTCTGCTATCGGATCGAATAAATTGAAAAAAAATCAATTTCTTGTATTCCTTGAAAAAGCAATTCGATTGATGAAATTTAATATGATGCTTATGATATCATCTAAATCGATGATATTTATGAGATTGATATTCAAATATTTTTGGCAAAAATTAACATGGGAAGTAAAAATGGGTGAATACTGTACTATCCCAAATTAATTGGCAGGATGTGAAGCAACAATTTTTCTTCTTATATTCTAAGAATGAAAATGCATCTAATTTGGAGGCAAAAGAATCTAGTTGGAAAGAGAAATTCAGAAATCAAACAATATAAATCAATTCAAAATTTTAAATTGCAAAATATTCTGCTTAATTATAACAAAAGAAAAAAAGGTGGAACTGTTAGAGCAATTACATTACATGTGGAGTCTGTTTTTGGTATCCTCAGCGGTATCAGCTGCTTCAACTTGCATTTTGGCTATCTGAAGCTGGGCTTCTGTTGCTTCCTGCTCATTCCTTGCTGTCAACTTCTTAGCCTGCTCCAACATCAATCAACCGTCATAAAAATTAATATCGCACAAGAAAGAACACGCCTTTGCGTACATCCGTTCCAGCCGGTGTGACGGCTCAAATCCGATTTAGCCAATGTGGTTACGCTCACGTCTGTAAATAGCTAAGCCATTAAAGCAAGAAATAAACTAACCTGACCAACGAAGCATGCCTTAACATAACGAAAAATTTCTTTGCCTTGAGCAGTCGGGAGGATTAGCACTCATCCAAAATCCAGAGAGAGAGAGAGAGTGAAGAGAGAGAGAAGTTGAGTAGACGTTTTGTTTTGTAGTGTGTGTCGCAGAGTCACGAGAGTCGTGGCAGCTAAACAACACATCCACGTCTTAGAGCAGTTCCACCATGGTGTATTACCCGGTGGACTAGGGATGGAATAGAGTCAAATAGGCCGGCGGATAAGGTCCAGCGTATGCCAGCTCAAGGGACAGGTCCGGTAGGGATTGCCTGCCCGAGAGCCCGACGGCCTTGTGACATGGGCTGTCGTTAAGATGACGTCAGTCATAATATAAAATTAATAAAAATATATAATATTAATAAAAAAAATTTTAAAAATGTAAAACTCTGGCTTGGAACTCAACCACTCTCGCCGGAGTTTGACGTCGAGACTGATGATACACCCACAGATAAATGAAAGAGATCCAGTCCCTCCTCCACCGCAGTTGTCGCCGCACCCCACACCGTCTTCGCCTCCACGCACTAGTGATCCCCCTCCTTACACTCGTGCGCCCATATCGCACGATTTGGGATTTGTTTTTGGGGGAGAGAGAGAGAGAGATTTTAACTAAGGAAAAACTGTGAATTTGAGGCCCTGCCGCCGAAGCTCAAAGTGAGAGAGAGCAGAGCAACTGAAAAAGAAAGAAAAAAAGAACACACAACTTTTGGAATGGTGCGTTGGCATCATGTGAAAAGAAGAAGAAAAAATAATTTAAAAAAAAAGGTTTTGAAATGGTGCATCGGCACCATGTGAAGAAAAAAAACGAAAGTTTTGAAATGGTGTGCTGCACCATGTGAAAAGAAAAGTACAAAAAATTAATAGAAAGTACTACAACGAGATCGATTAAAAAGAGAGAGATTTTAACTAAGGAAAAACTGTGAATTTGAGGCCCTGCCGTTGGAGCTCAAAGTGAGAGAGAGCAGAGCAAATGAAAAAGAAAGAAAAAAAGAACACACAACTTTTGGAATGGTGCGTTGGCATCATGTGAAAAGAAGAAGAAAAAATAGTAAAAAAAAAGGTTTTGAAATGGTGCATCGGCATCATGTGAAAAGAAGAAGAAAAAATAGTAAAAAAAAAGGTTTTGAAATGGTGCATCGGCACCATGTGAAGAAAAAAATGAAAGTTTTGGAATGTTGTGCTGCGCCATGTGAAAAGAAAAAAAAAATTAATAGAAAGTACTACAACGATATCGATTAAAAATCTTATTTGAAATTACAAATAAAATTATTTTGCATTATTTTAAAAAAAATACTGATATTTTATTATCTATTGTCGGGGTTATTTAATATAAAAATAGAAATGCAAAAAGTAATTACTGTTTATTAAAAATAATTACTATTCATTGAATGAATTAAATAATGAATAGCCGAAAGGACCTTAACAACGAAACTGCTCTTACACTCTTAGCTTCCTTCTTTATTATATGGTAGAGTCTAGAAAACCAGTACTGCGTGATCGATCGAGTGAGAATCGATGTTGCTTTTTTAGTCATCCATTAGGCTTTTCTTTATTTTTAACTTCTCTTTCTATTTTAACTATTTTTTTTTAATCAAACTATTTTTTTGTCCACTAAAACGTGGCTTTCACGTCAACGAAAAATGGATCCTATGTCTTATGTGTTACATCGTATCGTGATCCGGCGTGATCTCGTATCTAACATCAAATTTTGGTCATATCAGTAGACGATAAGAGTGATATGTAATTTTTGATGTCTTTATTGTTTACTTAAAATTATAAGGTAAATCTCAATTTACTATTCTTATATTTTGTGGTTTTCAACATTTAGTACATCAAGTTTTTTTCGTCTTAGAATCATACTTAAAATGTAAAATTTTGAGACAGTCTCATATATCTGTTAATCAAACTGTTAAGTCTCCCGTTAACTGATGATATGACGCTTATGTGACAATGATTGGATGCCATATGCCATTAAAGAATCCACGTGGAAATTCAAAATTCAAAAATAAATTATTCAAAAAAAAAACAAATACACCTTCGCCTTCCCCGAATCCCACGCTCCCACCCCTTTCTCTCAGTCTCTGATTCGTCCTGTGAGCTCGATTCCTGAGGAGGAAGACGATGGCGGCATACAAATGAAAGTACTTCGAGAAGAACGAAGATCGTCCCGAAAAACCTCGAGGCTATGGCGTCATAGAAATGAGAGCCCCCATTACTCCTTCTTGAGCCAAAACGTCCTTCAAGTACTTCCCAAAATTTCATCTTTCTTTTCCCTTGGATTCATTTCATCATCATTTTTTGCTTTTGGCTTTTTCACAAAATGTTGTTTTGCTATGTAAAATTTTGGCTTGCCCCCATTCAAAATTTCAAACTTTTGCTTTTCTTTCCGGATTTTAGGACTTGGGTTTTTTTTAATTTGTGGAAACGTTGATGTGGGTTTTATCATAATTTGTTGTAATTACCACCCCCAACACTCTTCCTCTCTCACCACTCCTACCCGGACTCCCACGACTCCTCCCCTCGCTTCCGCGACTCTTTCTCTCTCCCCATTCCAAAAGTGGCCCAATTTTCAGCAAAATCCAAAAGGTTCAAACTTCAATAGTACCTGGCTGCAAGATTGGTGATGTAAACAACAGAGGGAGTGTTCTCCTGAAAGAGCTGAACCGTGGCGAGCTCATCGGACTGCAGCTTCCTCGGCGGAGTGACGACGAAAGCAGAGGCCGGATCCACATCGGCGAAAACGGAAAATGGCATTGTCTCCAGCGGGGCTTGGGGACGGGTTGGCTGTGGACCGCCAAAGACGAGGGTTGGGGTGCAGGAGAAGGAGGAGGAAGAAGAGGGTAGGGGTTTGGAGAGGAATGGTGGAGGAGGTGGTGGTGTGGAGAGGAATGGTGGAGGAGTTGCGGGTTGCAGAGGAGAGATGGAAGGGAGGGACATGCGGGTTGGAGAGGAAGGAAGGGAGGGAGGTGGATGGAGGAGGTAGGAGACGGGGGGGGGGGGGATTTTATTTTATTTTTTAAGTTTTTTAATATTCAAGTGGGCCCCTATTGATACGTGGTTCCAAGTCATTGTTCATATACACGTCACATCATCAGTTAACGGGAGACTTGAGAATTTGATTAACAGATGTATGAGACTATCCCAAAATTTATAATTTAGGTATGATTCTGGGACAAAACAAATTTGATGTACTAAATGTTGAAAACCACGAAACATGAGAGTAGTAAACTGAGATTTACCCTAAATTATAACACAAAAATTAAAAAAAACTTACATGAATAAGTACATTGATATCAAACATTTTAATCTAATAATTCAATAACATGTGATTCTTCGTATAACATTATATTATTCATTTAGTATACTAGGTACCGATAAATTTATTTTACATAAGTTATTCTCGTAACAATATATTTACTATTAGTGTCACATTACCACATGTAGCAATGTCTAGGTGTAAGTGATTGACTCTGAATCTTTTTTGTTTAATTGGTATATTATATATGTGCAATTTCCAAATGAAATTACTAATTTGATAAAATTTGAACTTAGAGTTAAAAAAATGGACTCGGGCACGAAGCTAGGCCACAAGATCATTCCGAATAATAAAACCTCCGCTACAGCATCCTAAGTAAAGTATGACGAAGAAAGCAGTTAAGTTTGGAAGAGCTAACTTAATTGGAGATTCATATCAAAATAAATAAGGGTTTTCATTATGTTGGTAAAAAAAAAGGCGAAGCTAGAGTTATGCATCTATATCTATATAAGAGAAACATTTACTCAAATTCTTAAAGAACAAATTTTCTTTTTTTTGTCTCTTGTTTATTTTTAATTTATTCAATTCGAATGTCAAAAAAAAAAAAAATTAAAGGGTGCAGCAACGGACGTGCAACTCAATTTTTGGTATAATATTCATAAGCATACAAAAGTAATAAGAGGTGATAAATTTAAACACACACAAAAAACATATGTTTTAACAAGCAGCAACTTCACAGGCTTGCCTTGCCATACAAGTTACAACTAATAAGTAGAAGCAACAAGAAGATTACAGGTTACAAAGGCTAGCTCAATCAATAAAGTTCTGTCCACGACTAAAATTTGCGTAGAGCTAAGTCAATCGTGAATTTTGCTCTACGCAGATTTCACGAATGTGCATACCGTTATGTTGGTCAATCATACACATAAATGATCTTCATTCTTCATCCTTGCTTGAAACATGTATGTACCAAGCATGTTATCGAAGCTAAATAATCTTGTCAAAACAAAGCCAATCAAAGTTTGTAGTAAAGCTCTAACAATTCAATAACATGTGTTTCTCTATATGACATTACAGTATATCACGTATCGATAAATTTGTTCTACACAAGTTTCCCACATAACAAAATGTCACATTACCACATGTAGCAAAGTCTAGGTGTATGTTGTTGATTGTAAATCCTTTTTGTTCAAGTGCGAGATTATATATGTGCAATTTCGCAAACGAAATTACTAATATGATAAAATTTGACTTTGACTTAAAAATACAAAGGACTTGGGCACGAACCTAGGCCACGATATCATTCCGAAAAATAAAACCAAGAGCAACATTTACTCAATTTCATGGGGAACACATTTTCTTGTTTCCATCTCTTGTTTATTTTTAATCTATTCAATTCGAAGGTTACAAAAAATTAAGATGTGCAGCAACGGATGTGCAACTCAATTTTAGTATAATATTCAGAAGCATACAAAATTAATAAGACGTGATAAATTTAAACACACATAGGAAACACATGTTTGAACAAACATCAACTTCACAGGCTTGCCTTGCCATACAAGTGACAACTAACAAGTTGAAGCAACAAGAAGATCACAGGATACAAAGGCTAGCTGACTCAATAAAATTCCGTCCGCGACTGAAATCTGCGTAGAGGTAAGTCAGTCGTCGATTTCATGACTGTACTTACACATAAATGATCTCCATGCTTCATCCTTGCTTGAAACATGTATGTACTAAGCATGTTCGCCGTTTTGCCAAAACACAAATAGCTAATCAGAGTTTGTAGTAAAGCTCCAGATGATTTCGTGCTAGCAGAATTTGAACAGTTGAATCAATCAGAAAAATCTTTCGTACAAGTCATTTCTAATGTATGTGCATTTGATTGGCACATTTGATTGTATGAGAGAAAAACAAGTGAGTTGCGAAAGAATGCAAAACATATAACAGATCTACCCTGTATGAACTAAAGAGGAGTTGTTAGCTGCAAATGAGAAAACACGTAGCAATGGCTCCGGTTGAGAAAAACCAGAAGATGCCAATGGAACTACAACACCTGCCATATTATCCATACTGCCCTTTTCAAATGCAGTACTTACAATGCGGTCAGCTAATGAGTATGAACCTGCCGAAGAGAGCTCCAATTTCGTAGGATGATGACTTCGTGCTTCCCACAACAGATCGCAAACAGCCTGCAAGTTCAGCTTCTCAAAAACTCCGTCAGATGTAGCCACAAGACATGTATCATTTACAGTCAGGGGTTGCCAATCTGTCAACTCCGGTTCTGATACAACACCAAAACTGTTGACAGTCAAGAACAACTTAAATTAGTTACATGTCACAAAAGACAGACATTTAAACCAGCACATCTTAATTTCGTTGTTCAATCAATAGCAAGAAAAGAAGGAATGCAAACTTTAAAAATAATCCTATTATTCTTTAACTTCTTACCTTTTAAAGGAGATGTCACCAATAGATCGGGTAACAGCCAGCTGACCATTTACTCGAGGCACACCAGCTCATTCAAGAACATTTCCACCAGCACTTTCCACCCTAAGTTTTTCATCGTCTCTGTCTGGATGATGATCTCGTCAATTCCTTAACAGATAAATGCACCAACTCATCCGCAGGAGCTAATTCAAAGTTTTTATTGCGCCTTCAATGTGAGATAACACCATTACACCTTTCCTCCACATGCAATCTTAAATGAGCAGCTGCAATAACCACAAACATCAGAAGGTAAATAACTTCTGTCGTGCTTTTAATCTTTCCACATACAAACTAAATAGTCTCACGCTCAATGATCCATACATGCATGCAGAAAACTACCTGATTTTAAGAGAGCAAGAGAGAAGAAACATCACATAAAGTTCCCAATAAACCATGTTACCTAAAACAGATGCACCTTTACACCGAAAAAAGAAAGAAAAATACCTTTAGCCTCTGCAAGAGTTTGAAATTTTTCCCAGCACAAAATGGCCTTTGAGTCTCCAATATTGGCAACTAAGATTTGACCATCCAAAAGTAGTATAATCGTGGCAGTAGAACCGGAATTTAGATTCTACACAAACGCAACCTTCAAAAATGAATAGCAGGAACCTCAATACGGTAGTAAGCAGATAGAACACTATATATGCAGAACAATTCAAAGAAAGCAGAGAAAAAACAATTAGAAGAGATATAAATATACCTTAGAAAATTTTGCATCAATATCATGAACTGCCCTCAACAATGCCTCTTTCAAGATGTCAAAGCGAAAAGAATTGTCAAAGTTTGCTTGCAACGAATGCTTAAACCTGAGAATTCATTAATGAACTAAGCATAATTATCACTATTTCTAAACCCAATAACTTGTTATCATGAAACGGAGACAAATTAAACCAGCAATTAGATCATCAATCAAGAATTAGTAAATAACTTAAGAGTAGCTCTGCACAGAGTAATTATTTATATTACAAATTAGAAAAGCACCTTGCAATATCCAATTGGTGCAGATCAAGTAAGTTGATTAGAGTAACAGGTTATCGAAACCTTATTCACAAAAACCTCTACCGACTCTACATATCTTGCAATATGTTTCAAACCTTCTTCACAAAAACCTCTACGCATTCCTATTCCATATGCCATTGAGTCAGTTGATTAGAGTAACAGGTTATCGAAATTCAATTGAGAATTATTAAAGACAAAGCTTAGTGCTCCAACTGATACCGAACCTTCAACACAAGGAGGCTTTTAGGAAAAATTCTCCAAAATGCTTTTCCCATAAACCACTTAAGTAAACAGAAGCCCCTCTCTCCACCTGTGAGATAATTAACAAATTCCCAGTCAGACCGCTATTAAGAATTAGAATAATAGCAGCTGTAAAAATTCATCGAAAGATATTCCATGAAATATCAGAACTCTTATCTCTAAAAAAACAAGAACTAAGCAAACATGGAAGCATGACTATGAGATAGTAAATAACTCTTTACAGAACCAATGGATGAAACATCAAGAACCAGTAAGAGCTTATAGTCTCAGCATGCTTTTAAAGCAGAAGCCTGATACGAGATTTAAATTGAATATTCTGATGTATTTGTCGAATGATCTTAACAGTCCAACTTCATTGGAAATACAAAAAAATGAGAAACAGGCCAACAACTTAAGAAATAACTAGGCAACAGTTCTTAAGATGAGCAAAAGTATCTATTAGGATGTTAATTCTGACAAACCCAATTTTGGTCTAATGCTGTGTGAAGCACTTCTTAGTTTTCAGTGTTACTTGTCAATGTCTTTATTTTAGTACAAATCAAGCTACTATACATACAAAGAAAACAGAACGAAATCTGGTTTTGCAGAAAAAAATTGAAAATAAGTTTAAAAGAAATACAGCTAATACGCTACACAGTCAAAATAATATCAGGATCTACTGAACCACATCTGGTTGCAAACTTTAAGTGAACAAAGGAATTTACCATCATGCGTTTTCAAATGAACAAGTTGTCATCAGGAGGGCCTGCATGAAAATAGTGAGCAAATGAGTTAATCTCTGATGTGTGCGTCATAAAAATAAAAAGATAACTAGATATAGTGCTATTTTTCCCACTTGAGTATGAAGCATTGCTGTCTTGATGATAGTCCGGATTATAAGCCAGCCATACTTCTCCATATGATCCACGGCCAAACCGCATTTTTAGAACATACCTACCAGCCAGTAAGGACAATGTTTCTTAGATATCTTCTGGCAATAAGATGCAGTATCAAATCAACATACGGCATAGTAGTATAGCATAAGCATAAACTTAAAAGAGCAAAAAAAAGGTGGCATCTCACTTGCAGGAGAATGGATATAAACACCAAGATATATTTTCAAATGATATGCATCACACTTGCAAGTGAAATTTAATCAAGTAGATACACAAGACCACTACAGCAAGCAATGGAATTTCTCTTCTGCTCTTCATTGTGAGCATGAATGAATGATTATGCACATATACATCAAGTTAAAACTAAGATCAAAGACTCCAACCAAACTTCAGTAAAAACCGGATATTGCCCACATACAAACTCTGCAGTTGTACAAATATGATTTCAAGATATTATCTTATGTCAAAATCACAACATTCTGGTCTTATGATCTACTTCACCAAGGACACCTCCTCTGAGGCTCTGAATATTCAAATGATTCACTATTTAAACCAGTTTTGTCGAATGAAATTGAATCAAACAGGGGAAGGGACGTTAAAAGCCTCCAGAATTTGTAGATTGGTTCTTAGCATTGTCGCCAGTCATTGGCAGGTGCATACACAAATCCGGGTTATGGAACAGCATAAGAGGTCCGCCTAAAATCAGAACAAAAGGAAACAGTAAAAGTTTCTGTGTGTAAAATATACCAATGCAATACAATTCTGGTAAACCTTGTTCGTCTCAATTTCTAGCTTCTACTGTACATCAGGAATGTGCATGTGTGTGTGCATTTATGTGTTAAGTGCTTTTTTGTGTGTTGAGTGACTCTAGACGATATAATTAATTGCATAGTAAGAAGAGAAAATTTCAAAGACGGTTTGTAGAGCGACTTCACAGGCTTGCCATTGAACTAATTAAAAGCAACAACAATATCATCCAAAACTAACATGCAATGAAGTCCTGGATTTGGCACCTGCATCCACTTACCATACAGTTGGTCAGCGGAACCTGAGGCATGTCATACAGATGACTTTTGTGCTTGTCTGTTGCTTGCAACATGTAATCCGCACGTTCATCAAGCTGCTGAACAGCCAATATGGTAAAAGTAAGCAGTATTCATTCTGTTCACAGTTAGCCATCCAATTTTCTCAACGGCTACAAACAGAATGGAAGTCTACATTAGGAGGAAAAAAGAAAATGTAAAATGACAAAGTAATTTGATTTAAGGCTTACCAGTAACCTCTCAAATTTGGAATTAGCGAAATGAGCATGCTCCATTTGCTTTAGGTCATATGCAGAGACATTGCCTGATCAATGCAAATTAAAGAATTATCAAAATACTGTATTAACCAGTGAAAACATTAGGAAAAAATTCATGTGATGATGTTCTTAAATATGGTATCAAAAGAAATTCTACTTGTCATTTGTTCCCTTCTATGATATCTTTCTATGAGATGCTACCTTTTGTTCATCAATGTACTAAGGTTGCAAGTCTCGTGACCAGTCAACCACTTTAATTGATATTACTTATCACTTTAATCTTGCATTCTTACAAGGTAAGATTGCAAATCCTCCCCCATGAAATTAAGGTACTGAAGAAGGTTTAAAAGCATAGGAAACTCACCTGAACATTCAACAAATTTTAAAGGACTCTCTTCAACTGATCTTTCCTTTAACAAACTTTCTGCAAAACCAGGAGATACCAATGTGACGACTACAGCTGCTACACTATCCACACTCCCCTTTTTCAGTGCAGTATTTACTATGCAGTCAGCTAATGGATATGAACAGGGCGAAGACAACTCTGATCTCCCATGACTATATCTCTGTGCTGCCTACATTAAGTCACAAACATCCTGCACGCTCAGTTTCCTGGAAACTCCAGCAGATGCAGCTACAAGGTAGGTATCATTTACAGTCAGGGGTTGCCAATCTGTCAACTCTGGTGCAGAGAGAACGCCAAACCTGATGACAATCAAGAGCAAAAGCAGAATTTGAGTAAAAGCATAAATTAGGTTGATGAGTACTAACCAAATTAGAATGAATCAATAACATATCCTAAATCAGAAGCTCTTGCCAAAGTACAATAGGATCAAATGGGGTTTACCGTTTACATAGTTTCTTTTTGTTACTGAACCTCACCTTTTAATTGAGACTCGACCAATTGCTTGTGAAATATGATTTACACGAGGCACACCACCCCCTGAAAGATCATAGCCACCGGCAGTTTCCACCCGAAACTTTTCATCATCTCTGCCTGGATGATGGTCTCTTGTCAATTCCTTGACAGAAAAAGTCATTACCTCAGGGTTGGCCAATTCGAACATTCCATAGTTTCTTGGACATGAATCAGGACCATTATTACATTTATGCCTCTACTGAGTGTATAGCCTCGGACGAGTGGCTGCACTACGAGAACAAGAGAATAAATATATCCTCGACCATCATTTTATCTTTTGAAATTAAAACTAAACAGAAAATCCTATGCATTTTCAAGCACACACAAATAAGAAATATGTGTTCCCATTATACAGCATTATACCCAAAATGCATGTGCTTTAAAACAATAAACATTCCATTACAAGATACGAGATAGAACCCCTCTGACCTTCAGACTCAGCAGGATACATAGATTTTTCCGAGCACAAAAAAGGCTTCGAGTCTCCAATATTGGCAACTAAAATTTGACCATCAGCTAGTAGTACAATCGTGGCTGTAGAACCCGAACTAATATTTTTTGCAGATGCTTCCTTGGCAAGTATAAGGATATAAGAGCAAGATCAACATAAGAGTAATTGGATATAACACATTAAGCAAAAGAACATTTTTAACTAAGCAGAGAAAAGTTGATATACTTTGGAAAATTTTGCATCAATATCATGAATTGCCCTCAACAACGCTTCTGTCAAAATGTCCGACTGGAAAAATGCATCAAAGTGGGGTTGCAATGAATGCTCAATCCTGAGAAATGATCAGTGAACGTAAATTAAAATTAATACCAAAATTATGACAATATTATCAAGAAAGCAAATAAAACTAAAGAATTTATTCAAACAAACAAAAACCACCTAGTAATATCGGATTCTTGAGGATCTTGAAAGCCATCCGAATTATGCAATCTTGCTGTTCTTGAGGCTGCATTCTCCAACATAGCAGAATACGAAGCACCGACAAGAAAATGCATATGCAAAGCGAAATACGTAACAGCTTGGAAGCCATATCATTAGCTTCACTACCATTATGACCATCAAAAGCAGCAACTATTCCAACTCTATCCGCGTATGCGCGATCACACTCAGCTTTCACCGTCACAGTTTCGGGGCGAGGAGTAATTACTGAAGAGCCGCTGCGTACCGGTGCAAAGCTAGTTTTTTGGAGTTCATTTATCATTTTTTCTGTTCTGTTCTGTCCAACGCTAATAACTGTTTTCTTGTTGGTAACTAATTTTGTTGGCTTTATAATTTCACTAAGTTATTATATCTTTATCGTAATATTTTTGGAGTAATAAATAATAATAATAATTTATTATTTTTTAACATTTTTACTTTTCATTTTAATGCTACTTATTAGTGAAATTTTTTCTTCGTTATAAGTAAGGGATTTTAGGTTCAGATACTATCTTGATAAATTTAAACACATAAAAAACATATGTTTTAATAAGCAGTACACATAAAAAACATATGTTTTAATAAGCACTAACTTCACAGGCTTGCCCTTCCATACAAGTCACAACTAATAAGTTGAAGCAACGAGGATCATAGGTTACAAAAAAATGATAAAAATAATAACCCGAAGCGAATCTTGTAGGCTTGGAAATGTAGCATTCACACACAGGTTTATGGTTAAGTACCAAACCCAAAAGTAGATCCTAATTATAGTGGATCTTGATTCCCAGTTTGACTCTAATGATTTTTCGGTGTGTAGGAAACACATCCAGATATACCAATTGTTATAATACAATTGATTGGAAACTTGAAAAAGTAACAACATTTCTATTAGAATCCCACAAGGGGCATTACTATTCTAACTTGAACTTGTCATGTAAGCCTTCTCTGAGTCTGATTTCATTACGCAGAGTGAACAATGAGGTACCTAGCTCAACATCAACATAACTAGTTTAACCAGAACAGCTTAGCAACACACCAATCAGCGTAACCAATACCTTAGAGCAACTCCACCCCTAAGACTTTGCGCCAGCACCCAGCCCATTTATCCACTTCAATGAACAGTAATAGACTTCAATGAACAGTAATAGCCAAAGCATCTCCACTCCTAAAAAAAATAGACTGGTCAATTTTATTATTTTTTATTACAATGGTCCTCTTATCCGACTTGTCATCGTCAGCCTCCGTACCTTCTCCGTCGTCCTCCACTTTCGCTTTCCCTTTCTCCTTCTTGTTCTCCGCCTCGACCTCCACTTTCTCCTTCTCTTTCTTCTTCTTGTTCTTGTTCTCCACTTGGGTCGGTGCTAAAGCTGGGCCAACCAGTCTCAGTCTCGACCTCCGCCTTGCTCTCGCCGGAGTTGTCCTCCTCTTCCTTCACAGCTTCCCCTTCCGCTTCTTCCGCCTCCACCTCTTCCTTCTTCGCCTGCTCTTTTTTCTTCTGAGCTCCCTTGACCTTCTTCCTCGCTGGCGCCACGAGTCACCAGCTTGATTTCGCCGGCACCACCAACTGCTTTTCTTCTTGCTCAGCCGTCTTGCGTTTCCTCGACACCATTCCCACAAAACGCACGCTAATAGGCCGGTCCCTGGCTCTGTCAATTCTAGGCTGGCCTGGAGACCAGCTTGGGCTGGGTGCCAAGCAATTGAACGGGCTGGAGCGGATTGACTGAGTCCCGACCCCTTTTTTTGACTGGGTGCCGGCCTAATGGTGTTCCGGTGGAAGTGCTCTTATGGATTACCAAGGCTGGGCTCCTCATCAAGATTTACGGGGCAAATGCAACATACCAAATGAGTCATCCATATAAGTATATACTAATCAGATCATATAGGCAATCTGCAATCAGATCAAATTAAGAAAGACCCAAGCAAGCTATTATCGATGGATTTGGATGTATTCTTTAAAATCTTCAACATATTTTGATTTGTATATTTTGTTCTTGGAAATTGCTTTCGCCGGCTCTGACATGATGTCGCGTTGTTTCAGGTACAACACTAAGGAACAGGTTTTTAGGTGGATTCTTAAGATTTTAATTATGACAACAGTTTTATTTTAATTTCATTTTTGGTTTGTAATTTTAATTTTGTTGAACTTTGCATGATTTTTGTGTTATGCTATTTCTCGACCCATCACTTATATTTGAGATCATTAATTTTGCTTATAACCATGATTCAGTATCAATATTTGCCCATTTGTTTAGCCATATAAGCATGTATTACCAAACAAACTAGTCATTCGTTATCAACCAGTTATTAATGACAAATTATCGATTCAATAACCTAATCACCGTTTGTGAAACATGGACAATTATTAGAAATACAAGTACAACTAGTGCAATTTTCCTCGCCAATTACCAACTTTCATAAGTATTAACTATGACTATAATCCTATAATATGGCTAAACAAATGGGCAAATTTTTGGTTCAATTATTTAATCATAATCATTCATTCAAATTGTGAAAATAAGTGTGTATTATCAAACAAACTAGTCATTGGTTATCAACCAATTATTAATGACAAATTATCGATTCAATAACCTAATCACCGTTTGTGAAACATGGACAATTATTAGAAATACAAGTACAACTAGTGCAATTTTCCTCGCCAATTACCAACTTTGATAAGTATTAACTATGACTATAATCCTATAATATGGCTAAACAAATGGGCAAATATTGATACTGAATCATGGTTATAAGCAAAATTAATGATCTCAAATATAAGTGATGGGCCGAGAAATAGCATAACACAAAAATCATGCAAAATTCAACAAAATTAAAATTACAAACCAAAAATGAAATTAAAATAAAACTGTTGTCATAATTAAAATCTTAAGAATCCACCTAAAAACCTGTTCCTTAGCGTTGTACCTGAAACAACGCGACATCATATCAGAGCCGACGAAAGCAATTTCCAAGAACAAAATATATAAATCAAAATATGTTGAAAATAATAGGGACACTTGGTTTCGGTCCTTGGTTGATAACTTTCTATCACGTAGCCAAACATATAAAATGAAGCTTGATTTTCAAACGTGGAAATACCTGCATCTGATCCCTTCATGGCTGGTACTCCCAAAAGTCGGCACAAGTTAACGCTGCTATTGTTGAAGTTTCGATTTTTATTCTAGCTCTTACCGGATCCTTTCAAGAGGTCACATAGGCTACCGGCGACTTTGTTTCAAGCGCATTTTCTTTTGTATTTTTATAGTTTTCATTAAACTATATTCTTTAAAAAAAAAAATGAGAAAAGAGACATTTTAGTCTTCACCAAAAGTGTGCTCTAATTTTAGGCATTTAGGACCAGAGCATGGTGTGACTACAATTAGGAGAGACATGATTTTGGTGTTGAAGGAGGTTCCTTCCTTCGTTGTGAATACTTCTCCCTTTTTTATTTATAATAATTGTTTGGCTACCAAGTCAAAGAGTAATCTCCCAAAAGCAAAATGTGCAAGTCACGGCTAAACGAAATTTGCCAACGCCGCAAATGGCAGTTGCTTGACTATGATACTACCAAGGTCGGTCCTGACCACATGCCCCAGTTCTTCTCCACTGTAACTGTCAATGGGCACAACTTCCAGACAATCGAAATGTTTAGGTCGTCAAAAGAAGCTCAGCATGAGGCTGCCAAGATCGTCGTCGACCACCTCTCATCCCAACCCATAACCGACCCTTCCTCTTCCTTTGGTAAACGCTCGATTATGGGTTGGTTATCGATTACTGGTTGGGATGAGAAATGGTCGATGACAACCTTGGTAGTTTCATGCTAAGCTTCTTTTGATGATCTAAACATTTCGGATGTCTGGAAGTTGCGCCCATTGACAGTTACAATGGAGAAGAACTATGGCATATGGTCGAACCGAACCTTGGTAGTATCGTAGTCGGGCAACTACCATTTACGGCGTTGGCAAATTTCGTTTAGCCGTGACTTGTACGTTTTACTTTCGTTTTTAGGAAAGATTACGCTTTGAGTTGGTAGTTAAAACAATTATTACAAATAAGAAAGTAAGAAATATCCACAACGAAGGAAGGAACCTCCTTCAACACCAAAATCTTAGTCACACTAAATGCCTAAAATTAGAGCACACTTTTGTTGAAACCTAAAATAGCTTTTTTCTCTTTTCTTTTTTAAAGAATTCATTTAATTAAAAAAAATGAAAAATGCAAAAATACAAACACACTTGAAACAATTTGAACTGCTTATTACCCGAGCTGCCAAGGGTGATGTTTGACATTTTAACCCACATCTCAATTCCAACTAGCTACCACATTAAAAAAGATGATGATCACCCTTGTCAGCTCGGATAACAAGCAGTTCAAATTGTTTCAAGCGCGTTTGCATTTTAATTAAATTGTATTCTTTAAAATAAAAATAAAAAAGTCATTTTAAACTTCACCAGAAGTGTGCTCTAATTTTAAGCATTTAGGACTACAGCATTCAGTGTGACTACAATTAGGAAAGCTGATTTTGGTGTGAAGGAGGGAACCTCCTTCGTTGTGGATACTTCTCCCTTTCTTATTTATAATAATTGTTTGGCTACCAACTCAAAGAGTAATCTCCCAAAAACAAAAGTAAAATGTATAGATCACGGCTAAACAAAATTTGCCAACGCCACAGATGGCAATTGCATGACTATGATACTACCAAGGTCGATCCCGACCACATGCCCCAGTTCTTCTCCACTGTAACTGTCAATGAGCGCAACTTCCAGACGGTCAACATGTTTAGGTCATCAAAAGAAGCTTTGCATGAGGTTGCCAAGGTCGTCGTCGACCACCTCTCATCCCAATCCATAACCGACCCTTCCTCTTCCTTAGGTAAACGCTCAATTATGGGTTGGTTATCAGTTACAGGTTGGGATGAGAGATGTTCGACGATGACCTTGGTAGCTTCATGTTGACCTTTTGACGACCTAAAAATTTCAGATGTCTGGAAGTTACACCCATTGACAATTACAATTGAGAAGAACTGGGGCATGTGGTCGAGACCGACCTTGGTAGTATCATACTCAAGGAACTGTCATTTGAAGCGTTGACAAATTTCATTTAGACATAACTTATACATTTTACTTTTTCTTTTGGGAGATTACTCTTTGAGTTGGTAGCCAAACAGTTATTATAAATAAGAAAGGAAGAAATATCAACAACGAAGGAAAGAACCTGCTTCAACACCAAAATCTTAGTCACATCAAATGCTCTGGTCCTAAATGCCTAAAATTAGAGCACACTTTTGGTGAAGCCTAAAATGGCTCTTTTCTCTTTTTTTTTTTTAATTTTAAATTTTTTAAAGAATACAATTTAATTAAAAAAAATGAAAAATGAAAACTGTAGAAATACAAACGCAAAAGCGCTTGAAACAATTTGAACTGCTTATTACCCAAGCTACCAAGGGTGATGTTTGACATTTTAACCCACATGTCAATTCCAACCAACTACCACATAAAAAAGGATGTTGATTAATTTCTGCAATTTGGTGCGAGTAGTCTTCAACACCATTGATGAGTAGATTTTATACTATATATTTAACCCTATTCTTAGTATATTTTGGAAGAATTTTGCTAATGTGAATTGTATTTTCAATATAGGACTTTCAACTTCATCTATAGCAAAATAGAATCTGACCAATGCAGAAACTGTACCAAAACAGGTTTCTGAGCATGTTTATGACCCTCCATTACCATATCCTAAACATTTAACATTGAAGGCTAAGAATCAGCAGTTAAAAGACTTCATACAGACCTTCGCTAAAGTTCAAATTCATTTACCATTGTTGGAAGCCATTAAAAAGATTCCTTCCTATGCTAAGTTTTTGAAAGATGTTTGCACCAAGAAGAAAAAGCTAGTAGAAACAGAAAACATTGTGCTAACAGAACACAGAACAATGCAATGCAATTTTACTGCACAAATTGCCTCCAAAGAAGAAAGATCCAAGAAGTTTTACTATCTCTTGCACCATTGGAAATTGTGATTTTAGTTGTGCTTTAATTCATTTAGGTGTAAACTTAATGCCTTATTCTGTTTTTAAACATTTAGGTGAAGGCAAACTGAAGCCAACCTCCACCGTTATTCAATTGGATGACCGTTCAATTACCTATCCTAGAGGAGTCATTGAATATGTTATTGTTAAGGTTGGCAATTCATATTTACCAGCTGGTTTTATGGTGCTGGACATGGATGAGGATTTGACAACACCCATCATATTGGACTGCCCATTCATGGCAACAGCCTAGACTCTTATTGATGTTGAAGCGGGAACATTAACATTAAGGGTTGAAGATCAAACAGTTGTTTTCAGTTTGTTTGAAGTCGCCACACATTCAGGTGACAAACATGAATGCATGCGTATTGATGTGTTAGATGGTTTAGCTCGTGCCAAGTGTAAAACCAGATCATCAAATGACCATCTATCCCTAAAGTCTTTAAATGTAAGCCATGATTGCAATAGTATTGAGGCGCAACAACACAAAATCCAATTGCTTGATGTACAAAAGTAAAATACAGAACCATCCCCGTTTGACAACTATCTGGGCCACCAGATTGACCAAAAACAACCGAATGTCAAATGTCAAGGGCAAGAATAAAAAGTTGCAAGGTAGTCCAAGTTGTGAGAAAATACAGCCTAGTAAAAAAGTGTGGTTGTTAAGTTCAAATTTCAAGTTTCCAGGAAACTGGATTCTCGATGGAAAGGCCCTTTTGTAGTTACTAAAGTTTTTCAAAATGGTGACGTGGACATCAAGGCTAAGGGTAAAGGCCTCGCATTTAAGGTTACCAAACATCGACTTAAACCATTCATAGAGAAGTTCAATGTAAGCGAGCCATCAACTCTGAAGGAACCAGTGATCTAGCCACAGGGCCTCTACCAAGTCTTGCTATAGACTTAAAATAAAGCACTTATTGGGAGGCAACCCAATTTTTCTAAACCCCTTACTTAATATATTTTTCGTTTGATTTTCCATTTTATTATTAGTTTAAATTTCTAGATGCATTTACATACCTAAGTTTTCAAAAAAATATATATATATATATATGTTTTTTTTTTTATTTACCTAGTTTATTTTAGTTCTGTTTTTAATTTTCAAAAACATTGGAAACTTGCAGGTTGACCACCGAGATATCACCAATCATTACACCATAGAACTGAACAGATTTTGATACCAGATCCACGATCACAGAACAAGCAAGGTTGCATTTTATACCTTCCAGATCAATGGATCTGGGATTTTCAACGGAGGAGCGGCCTGTTGTCCAGTTGCACTTGGGTTTGGAATCGTTGTACGCAGCCATGTTTAAACACAGATCCGGGCTACTGGTCCAGAAACTACACACATGTTAGATCCAGTTTATTTCGCACATAAACAGCATCCTATCAGATTGGAGTTCAAAAAGGTCAAGACAAGAGTTTTTACCTTCCGTTTTCTTGGATCTATGAACATGGACCTTCAATTGTGTGTGTCGGCACCTCTTCTCTGTTCTGGATTAATGACACCTACCAAGACGATTTATGCATGTATGTGTTAGTTTTGTTAGTTTCACTGAAACCACCACATCAGCGCTAACTGCAAGGAGAAAACGAGAGAGATTCTTACCCTTGGTGTAGATCGGCTAAGATTGCAAGTTTGGGGGAAGCTGGATGACCTCTGTGCTCTCGGATTTGGCGACTCAGGGTGGTCACTCCTGTTGTTTTTCTCAGATTTGCAAAGTTTGGGGGGACCTTATACAGATAAAAACACATGCATGTGTTAGATCTTGCTACATTTCACTCACATACATAAAGCTGCAACGAAAAATACACAAATTGAGGAGGGTTTTACCTTCGGCATCTTAGCTTGTCAGCTCACTCCACCATGGCTGGGTTATAGAGTCACGGAAGCTCATGTCTGTTACTGGGTTATTGGTTGCATCAAGGATGAAGGAGCAGCTGCAGATGGGAGGTTTGTACGAATGGGCGCTGGACTTGAGAGAAAATGGAGAAAAGAAAGCCTTTTCTGATTTTCTAGAGAGTGAGGGAAAGGACTGAAGATAGCCGTTTGGCTCTGGGCTCTGGGCTCTGGGCAAGTGAGAAGGGTATCCAATGTCGGATTAAATAGCTAGGGTTTCTGGTGCTCTCGTGTGCGTCGTCCGTGTGAGCCGTAAAATGGGACACATGTGATTGTGAATCATCGAAGGAGTGAAGCTGATGCTTAATGTTATAAACAACTAGACCTAAAGAAAGAAGAACCCTCTTGAGGACTTCCAATCGCATAAACTAAATGAAAAGGATCACTCTCGAGATGCATGCGGTTTTGATGATGCTTCAAAGTGTGAAATAAGTAAAATTTTAGGATTTAATATTTTTGTGTCAGTTAAAAATTTTTGTTTTTAAGTTAATATCCATAGTTATTCTAAACGTTAGAATAAATGGACATGATGAAGATTAATCCCACAGTAGAGTCTTTTTTATTTATGGTTGTTTAATCACTAATTCATAACTTATACTTTGAAAATTTGCACATAACACCAACATGGTTTATTATGAGGAGTGAGATTGAAACACTTACTTTTTGTCTTAGTGCATTTTAACTTTTGTTATATATAAAATAAAGTTAGTATGTGTTGTAAAGTAATAATTGTTCCACCCGAGGCTTTACCTAGTAAGCGGACCAGTCCTGCCTAATCAACAGTGATTCTCGCATCAAACAATAGAGTTTTGGCATGGGGCAGAATGGTTAGTTGGTTTCGTAGCCTTTTCAGCTCCAGTTAATAAGTTCTTAAGGGTGTTTTACACCTAGCACCCTAAAGCCCTAGTGGTTTGGGAGTCATTGACCTAAAGCTCGCTACATGGGTTGGATCGAAGGCTTAAGAGAACTGACATTGCACCACCACTACTATTATTGAAGAAAATAATAATATTATTATTATAAATAAAATAAAAAGAGAAAATTTTGAAAAAATGATCATGTAAGTGTGTGAATACAAATAAAAGAGATGAGAGATAAAGGTTTTAGTCGAGTCTCCTTAACTTTGATGGTTCACTTTACACCGAAGAAAGTTTGTAAATTCTTTTCTAATTGATTCTAAATGGCTTAAGACTGTATGGTGGGATTGGTTGGAACTTTTGAAAAGATGTTTTGATTTTTAACATTTTCTACGGATTGCAACTTAAAAGTGAAAATTTTGTTTTAGCTAGGTTTTATTTAAGTCTTTAGTTCAACCATTAAACATCAAGGAGACTGAACAAAATGAAACATTGAAGCATGGAACTTTATTTTCGTACTCTGAGGACAAAACTCCAAGTCTTTTAACCTTGAAGAACCAAGAGAAAGCTCTCCATTATGCGACAGGTCAGAAACGGTATATGTGACCTCTTGAACTTGTTGAGATGGCGAGTGTCCGCCAAAAGGATCCGGTAAGAGTTAGAATAAAAATCAAAACTAAACTTAGCTTCAACAGTTGCAGCGTTAACTTGTGCCGACTTTTGGGAGTACCAGCCATGAAGGGATCAGATGGAAAGCCATTTTCGGTATTTCCACGTTCGGAAGGAGAATTGTCCAGA
Organism: Pyrus communis; assembly: GCF_041283825.1. Taxonomy (NCBI): domain Eukaryota; kingdom Viridiplantae; phylum Streptophyta; class Magnoliopsida; order Rosales; family Rosaceae; genus Pyrus; species Pyrus communis. The sequence continues at coordinate 3,363,071 of NC_142572.1, forward strand.
GAAATTACTCGAATAGGAAATCTAAATGCAAAAATATTGTTATCAGAAGAAGCTCTGCTGTCCAAATCTTCTTTATCTGTTTCATCTTTCATTGAGAGTCAAAAATAAAAAATCATTGATACTGCCATACATACGCAAACTAAGCAAACCTCGATGCAGAGGTCTGGCCATTCTTTGATTTCAATCAATGCAGGCACCGGTCCAAGAGTCTGCTAAACGAATAGATAAAATTAAAAATCATAAACAATCAAAAGACATCCAGGGAAGCTCAAACAAGAGAAAAACAAATCAGCGCGTCGGATTTTTTTTTTTTAAATATTAGAATTATATCTTTTTCATTAAAATTTAAGTTCTTTTGTCTTTTCTATTAAAATTTAAGGGTTTTTTTTATTAAAATTTAAGTCTTTTTCATTAAATAAAGTTCTGACATGATTTTTTATTAAAATAAACTTGATTCAAACCCTTTTCATGAAAATTCCCTTATTTTAACTCCTTTTGATTCTTGTAATTTTAAATTTTTTTAAATAGCAATTTATCTTTAATTTCATAGATTTGAAAAAAGCAAAAACTAATGCCTTGGGGGCCCTAGACGACCATCTACCTCGGCTACCCTTAGGCCCGGCCCTGGGACTTATGTATGACTATATTCGTTTAGAAGGTCCATCATCTTCTTCTTCCAGTACCACCTAGATTATATCTATGCTTCTTTAATTAACACAAATTAATGAGTATAATATTAAAATTTAATGTATAAATACCTTAAACTGGCGATTTCTCATTTCTTATTTGTTGTGTGTGTTTTATGCACTTGTTGGATCATATGTGAATGCACATTATTTACACATTATAAATAAGTTAAAGTAAAGGCAGTGCTCTCCACACATTTATTTTGACTTCTCACACATCTCTCTCAATTTTCTTCTATTGGATCGAATAAATTGAAGAAAAAAATCAATTTCTCCTATTCCTTAAAAAACAATTCGATTGATGAAATTTAGTACGATGCTTATGATATCATCTAAATCGATGATATTTATGAGATTGATAATATTTTTAGCAAAAATTGACATGGGAAGTAAAAATGGGTGAATACTGTACTATCCCAAATTAATTGGTAGGAAGTGAAGCAACAATTTTTCTTCTTATATTCTAAGAAGGACAATGCATCTAATTTGGAGGCAAAAGAATTTAGTTGAAAGAGAAATTCAGAAATCAAACGATACAAATCAATTCAAAATTTTAAATTGCAAAACATATTCTGCTCAATTATAACAAAAGAAAGAAAGGTAGAACTGTTAGAGCAATTACATTACATTAGGGAGAATTATGGAGTCTGTTTTTGGTATCCTCGGCGGCATCAGCAGCTTCAACTTGCATTTTGGCTGTCTGAAGCTCTGCTTCTGTTGCTTCCTGCTCATTCCTTGCTGTCAACTTCTTAGCCTGCTCCAATATCAATCAACCGTCAAAAAAATTATTAATATCGCACAAGAAAGAACACGCCTTTACATACATCCGTCCAGCCGGTGGGACGGCTCAAATCCGCTTTAGCCAATGTGGTTACGCTCACGTATGTAAATAGCTAAGCCATTAAGGCAAGAAACAAACTAACCTGACCAACACGAAGCATGCCTTAACATAACGAAAACCCTCTTGCAATGAAACAGTGAAAGACAAGCAGTCATTCTTCAGGCGAGACATGATCGAGTACGAGTTTGAGATGGATTTCTTTGCTTTGAGCAGTCGAGAGGATTAGCACTCATCCAAAATCCAGAGAGAGAGAGAGAGAGTGAAGAGAGAGAAGTTGAGTAGACGTTATGTTTTGTAGGGTGTGTGTGCAGAGTCACGAGAGTCGTGGCAGCTAAAAAACACATCCACGTCTTACACTCTTAGCTTCCTTCTTTATTATATGATAGAGTCTAGAAAACCAGTACTGCGTGGTCGGTCGAGTGAGAATCGATGTTGCATTTTTTGTCATCCATTAGGCTTTTCTTTATTTTTATAAATGTATTATCCACACATTTTATTTTATTTTATACATACTCTTCATAATTTCTGTCCATTAATTTTCTTCAATTCATCCTATCTAACGGCCGAAAATTAAAAAATTGTGTGAGAAGTAAAATGAGGTGTGTTGTATCACACCCCTATTTTTAACTTCTCTTTCTATATTTAACTTTTTTTTTTAATCAAACTATTTTTTTGTCCACTAAAACGTTTTCACGTCAACGAAAAATGGATATTATGTCTTATGTGTTACATCGTGCCGACATCCGGCATTGTCTCATATCTAACACCAAATTGTGTTCATATAAGTAAACGATGAGATTGATATGTAATTTTAATGTCATTATCATTTACTTAAATTATAACACATAATGCATTGGAATTAAAGAGACTTGCATGAAAAAGTACATTGATATCAAACATTTTAATCTAATAATTCAATAACATGTGTTTCTCCATATAACATTATATTATTCCTTTAGTATGCCAAATACCGATGAATTTATTCTACACAAATTGTCTTCGTATCAAAATATTTACTATCAGTGTCACATTACCACATATAGCAATGTCTAGGTGTAAGTGATTGACTCCGAAACTTTTTTGTTCAATTGGTATATTATATATGTGCAATTTCCCAAACGAAATTACTAATTTGATAAAATTTGAATTTTGAGTTAAAAAAAATGGACTTGGGCACGAAGCTAGGCCACGAGATCATTCCGAATAATAAAACCTCCGCTACGATGGCAGTAAAGTGCGACGAAGAAAGCTGTCAAGTACAGAAGAGCTAACTTAATTGAAGATTCGTATCAAGATAAATAATGGTTTCCATTTGGTTGATAAAAAGAAAGCGAAGCTGGAGTTATGCATCTATCTCTATATAAGAGCAACATTTACTCAATTTATTAGGGAACAAATTTTCTTATTTCTATCTCTTGTTTATTTTAATTTATTCAATTTGAATGTCATAAAAAACTAAGGTGTGCAGCAACGGATGTGCAACTCAATTTTTGGTATAATATTCATAAGCATACAAAAGTAATAAGAGGTGATAAATTTAAACACACATAAAACACATGTTTTAACAAGCAGCAACTTCACAGGCTTGCCTTGCCATACAAGTTACAACTAATAAGCAGAAGCAAGCAAGAAGATCACAGGTTACAAAGGCTAGCTCAATCAATAAAGTTCCGTCCACGACTGAAATCTGCGTAGACGGTCGTGGATTTCGCTCTACGCAGATTTCACGACTGTGCATACCGTTATGTTGGTTGATCATACACATAAATGATCTTCATGCTTCATCCTTGCTTGAAACATATATGAACTAAGCATGTTCATCGAAGCTAAATCATCTTGTCAAAACAAAAATAGCCAATCAAAGTTTATAGTAAAGCTCCAGATGATTTAGCGCTAGCTGAATCTTAACAGTCGAATCAATCACAAAAATGTCTTGTATAAGTCATTTCTAACGTATGTACATTTGATTGACATCTTTCCTTGTATGAGAGAAAAACAAGCGAGTTGCGAAAGAACGCAAAAACGTAGAACAGATCTACGCTGTATGAACTAAAGAGGAGTTGTTAGCTGCAAATGAGAAAACACGTAGCAATGGCTCCGGTTGAGAAAAACCAGAAGATGCCAATGGAACTACAACAGCTGCCATATTATCCATGCTTCCCCTTTCAAATGCAGTACTTACAATGCGGTCAGCTAATGAGTATGAACCTGAGGAAGAGGGCTCCAATTTCGTATGATGATGACTTCGTGCTTCCCACAACAGATGGCAAACATCCTGCAAGTTCTGCTTCTCAAAAACTCCGTCAGATGTAGCAACCAGATAGGTATCATTTACAGTCAGGGGTTGCCAATCTGTCAACTCCGGTTCTGATATAACGCCAAAACTGATGACAATCAAGAGCAGCTTAAATTAGTATTACATGTAACAAAAGACAAGAAATTTAAACCAGAACATCTTTTAATTTCATTGTTCGATCAATAGCATCAAGAGAAGAAGGAATGCAAACTTTAGATATATTCCCATTATTCTTTAACTTCTTACCTTTTAAGGGAGATGTCGCCAATAGATCGGGTAACAGCCAGCTGACCATTTACTCGAGGCACACCAGCCCTTTCAAGAACATTTCCACCAGCACTTTCCACCCTAAGTTTTTCATCGTCTCTGTCCGGATGATGATCTCTTGTCAATTCCTTAACAGATAAATGCACCAACTCATCCGCAGGAGCCAATTCAAAGTTTTTATTGCGCCTTCGATGTGAGATAACACCATTACGCCTTTCCTCCATGTATAATCTTAAATAGGCAGCTGCAATAACCACAAACATCAGAAGGTAAATAAGCTCTGTTGGGCTTTTAATCTTTCCACGTATAAACTAAATAGTCCCATGCTCAATGATCCTCACATATATGCAGACAAATACAATGATTTTAAGAGAATGAGAGAGAAGAAGCATCACATAAAGTTCACAATAAATCATGGTACCTAAAACAGATGCACCTTTACACCGAAAAAAGAAAAGTACCTTTAGCCTCTGCAGGATTTTGAAAATTTTCCGAGCACAAAAAGGCCTTTGAGTCTCCAATATTGGCAACTAAGATTTGGCCATCCAAAAGTAGTATAATCGTGGCAGTAGAACCGGAACTTAGATTCTCCATAAATGCAACCTTCAACAATCAATACCAGGAACCTCAATACAATAGTAAGAAGATAGAACACTATATATGCAGAACAGTTTGAAAGAAAGCAGAGAAAAACCAATTAGAAGAGATATATATACCTTCGAAAATTTTGCATCGATATCATGAACTGCCCTCAACAATGCTTCTTTCAAGATGTCAAAGCGAAAAGAATCGTCAAAGATTCCTTGCAACGAATGCTTAAACCTGAGAATTCATTAATAAATTAAGCATAAATATCACTCTATCTAAATCAAATAACTTGTTATCATGGAACGGAGACAAATTAAACCAGGAATCACATCATCAATCAAGAATTATTAACTTAATAGTAGCTATATACAGAGTAATTATTATTTATACAAAAATTTAGAAATAGCAGCACCTTGCAATGCCCAATTGGTGCCGATCGAGTAAGCCATCCCAAGTTTGCAATGTTGGTGTTCCAGGTGACGCAGCGAAAAGCGATGCATCTAGAAGAAAGTAGGTATGCAAAACGAAGTACTCCAAGAAAAGCTTGGAAGCCAAGTCACTAGCTTCAGCACCATTATGACCATCAAAAACAGCAGCAACTCCAACTCTAACGTCCTCCATAATCCCTACTTTACCTGCACCTCCATCCAAATCATCACATTATATTTATATACTTCAATTATTCAATATATATATATATGTATATATGTATATATCAGCCTTCTCATAACATGATTAATAATAAATTAAGTTAATTACTTAGCCATTGAGCCAGCAAAAAATTTAGCATATACCAACTGCATTATAATCCAGGAGCTTCAGACGATTAAAGAAAACCCTAATTATATAGAGAATACATACAGAGAGAGACGGACCAGGAAAGGGAATGCGAACGTCGAGAGCGCAGAGAATGCGATCCTCCAAGTACTTTCTTCGACCTTGAAGCATGGCCGTTTGACAAAGCGACGTGCGTTGGGAGTCGTTGGAGTGCTTCAATTGACGGCATTCTGGGGATTCAAAAACCGCCGGAGCGCCACCATGTTCGTACAGCGCCAAGCACGTCGAGGACGATTCTCTTCCGTAGGAGAGCGTCGGAAGGCCGGCGAATAGTAATCCCAGTACGATTAGGTGGAGGACTCCGGAGCACTCCATTGTCCGCCGCTGCTATTCTCTTTCGCTTCCACCGTCGCTTCCCATCCCTTCTGAAATTCCTTTATATATATGCATTCAAGAGTTTCCGACGAGTAGCGCCCGGTTTTCTCTTTCTTTTATTATTCTGTTTTTCTCTTGAGAAAGTGTTTGCAATAAAAAGCGTTACTCTTTACTTTTAACGAAAAATTATATTTTTACACTAAAAAGTCAATTCTGCTACTATTTATTTTATCTTTTATTTTGTCCTTATCGTTAAAACTCAAAGTTTTCAAGTCATTTTTCATTAGTTTTTGTAAAAGCGAGTCTGCTATGGCATGTTGACATGTGCATTGTAGCCCAATCATTTAGGGTAGTGTTAGAGGATGAAATTTTTAAATTGAATTTTGTAACTTATATGACGTAATTGTTGATGATTAGATTATTAAGCATTTTGAAAGAAGATATCAAATTCTATGTAAGATGTCATTGTGCATGTTTGACATACAAAATCTTTCCACGTTATTTGATGACTATTGGATTTGAAGTTTTTGTGATTAGAGCACTTCCAAATGAGGAATCAAAAAGTCTACATCACCTATAACATGCCAATTCCTATGTAGCATAACGTGGATTGGCAACAAAGGTGGTTGTTGACAAATTTGACAGCAACTTCAAATCTATTTTTAGTGATTAATAAATGTTTTTTATCATTATTATTATTATTATTATTATTATTTGTACTAAACATACAATTATGAAAAGTAATACATTAAATAATAATTTAAATTTGACATTTCGGATGAAAAACAAAAAAAAAAAAAAGAAAAGAAAAAAAGAAATCAAAGTGTCATATAAACTTTCAAATTTAAACTTTATGCTTAATGATAGAGATAGTGTTTGAGGAGAAAGTGTTTGACTACCGCGTTAGTGTCATGCCACTTCTACTCAACTGAAGAGAGATTGAGCATGAAAGATGGAGACAAAACTGTCTTCTAGTTGAGTGTATAGTAAGATAGGTTTTGTAAGCCCTTCCATGAGTTTTGTTACGGTGAAGTCGTTTCTTGATCTCAAAAACTGATTTCCAAAACTCAACAGTATTCCCTCGTCGCAATGAACTTTGTTTTTTTCACTTTCTTTGCTATTTTCAATTTTTTCTTCAAGTCAACTTTAGGATCTCGTTTTCAGTTTGTTATCTGCTTATTCTAGTTAGTGTTTAGAGTTTGGTAAGTTAAAGTAGGTAATTGACAAGAAAGGATAATCAATCATTGTGGGTATGATCTCGTACTGATTTTTGCTATATTAGATATTTCGATCGTACATTTGCGACTCGTGAGTTATCTTAATTTCAATTTCTCTTCATCATTTTTCTCTTCATCATTTTTCTCTATACGAACTTACTCAACACATACATAATATATGAATAGTTTCTAATTCTGTTAAATTTAAACTCAAGTATAAATGGTAAACTCAATCGTGTAAGAATTCGTCATCCACGAGCGTCAACATTTTTAAGCAAAAAATTAACTAGATACCGGTATTTAAATTTTTCCTAGAAATAAACTCTGACTTGAGGGGTATAATGGTCATTGCATCTTACCCAATCCATCGCGACTATATATACCGGGCAGCTTCGATGGCTAGGTATAAAAGCCCCAAATTTCTGCGCCTCGCGAGGAATCAACGTTCACAGAGAGAGAGAGCGAGAGGGCGAAGAAGCTCCACAGCCCAAACCCGATAAACTCTTCCGCAGCGTCGCCCCAATCCCTGTAACTCCAATTCCTCTCTCGATTTCAACTCCTCTCACGAATTCACACACTTGGTCTCGCAATTGTTTTCCCGGGAATTCGATTCCGCAGCGCTGATATTTGGTTTTGTTTGTGTATATGTTGATGCTGCAGATCGAGTAGATGGCGACGTTTGAGCTGTATAGGAGGTCGACAATCGGAATGTGTTTAACGGAGACTTTGGACGAGATGGTTCAGAGCGGGACTCTCAGTCCAGACCTCGCTATTCAAGTTCTCACTCAGTTCGACAAGGTATTAATATTACCTTTTGATTTTCTGTTTATTTAGAATTTGATGTATTTAGTTTGTTTAATTATTTTTTATACCTTCTTGATGGGTTTGTGGGTTGCGGATAGTCGATGACTGAAGCCCTTGAAAACCAAGTGAAGAGCAAGGTCACCATCAAGGTATTTTTCTTCCTTTAACTTTTTGTATTTCTGGGTATTGCTTCAGGCCAAGTTGTGGGCTTTGTCTCTAAATGGAAGGGTTTTGTTTTGCTTGTTTACATCTTTGATACTCTAAACGTGGTTGTTGCGAAAGCCGAGTGGTAATGATTATGTTTTTGAATGAATTTGCCTTAGAACAGTTAGGCTTATGTAGTACTGAACTGAATCTTCGGGTGATTATGTCTTCCCATTTCTTTCTAGCATACTTGTTCGTGTTATTAAAATGTATCTTTTGCTGCTTTGTTACTATTGAAGTTGAAGATTTTGCGAATTAGAGTATGTAAGGAAACACGATGTGCCCGCTGCAGCCCGCAGGTGTTTTACCAAATGCATTTGGTGGAGAAAAAGCTTTCTTTTTTCTTTTTTTTTTCTTCTCCTTTGCCCAACACTAAAATGGTCAACCACCGTGAGTATTTGTTGCTGTTTAAAAAGGGAGATAGAGAGTTGACAATGACCTTGAAATGATCCGTGTCTTTTGAGATAAGCATGAGAACCTTTGGTGTTTATCTGCTTTGTTCAAAATTTTATCTCTTCTCCGGTGCCTTTGGTGTGTTGAACGTCTCATTTTATTGTTATGTGAAATTATAAGAATATGATGCAGGACTGATGCTGCTGTGGCTATATTTTTGGCCTTAGTTTTCCCTGTGCTTGTTTGTATCATTCTGTATGACACCCTCCTTTCAGGAAAAATCTTGACTAGTTATATAGTTGTATGCTTTGGCATCTCTCCTTGTTACATCTTTTATGCCTGTGGTCTACACAACAAAATAATCATGGGAGGCATTGCCTTTTCTCTTTTCTTTTACGTTTTCAGTGTTTTTCGGGGCTTCTTCTACAAGGTACGGATATCATGTAATGAATCAGTTGGGTGAAGTTTTGGCATGTTTATTGCCACGGGTTATGAATCAGTTGGGCGGACTGGGGCAAGCTTATGGGCATCAGATTTTGAGAAATCGTAGGATCTACCTTTTAGTTTGACTCATCTTGATTATATGGGAATTATGGATGAGTTGTGATTTTTGTGATGTTACTTTCTGCATTGTTTATCGGGCATAGATGAACAAATGAAGGGAAATTTCGTTTGTCTTTTTCTCAGTTTTCTTTCTCATCCTCAGTAGTATTTGAATGTTGAGAAATGCCAAGGAGACTCTCTCAAAGTGGGACTCTCCATGGAATCTCTGCCACCTCACAATGTTCCTTTTGTTCGAAATTGCTTTGTTAGTAATACCCGTGCCAACATTATTAAACATTGTGCCAAAAACATGAGGTGGCAGAGATTCCATGGAGAGCCCCACTTTTGAGAGTCTCCTTAGCATTTCTCCTTAATGTTTCTCATGAAAATAGGATTGGCTTACTTTATGACTATTCAGATCTTATAGGCATAAAAAGCTGATTTTTTAATACGAAGTTTACATCTGAATTTCAAAACATCTTAATAATTGTTTAAGACAATAGGAACCTGCAAAGAAATAAATTTAGGGAGATTCTAGATTATTTCGGACTATTTTTTAGGAGATCCTTAAACTGTATCTCAAGTCTCGCTATCGCCACTGGTTGTATGTTCATTCAACAAGGGGTGCTTTATTTATTTTGTTTGTATTTACATGTCCTCTGTGATCTTTTTTCCCCTCTAGATAATAGATGATGAATAAACAAATGAATATCTATGTAAGTCAAAAAACAAACATAAAAGAACATCACTAATGGTTGTTTGTATTTGTCCTTTATTGTTTCTCTTGTTTTACTTGCGTCCATTAACTTAAGAAACAGTAAGTGTAATGGTGGGCCCCCAAAGGCGCATATGTACTCGTGAGGCCTATTTCAAGATTGAGTTATGTAAACAACTGACGCTTTCGTGTGTTTGTAGATCCCCTAAGCTATACTCTTATAGTGAATGTTCCATGCATGCATACTATTAAATCTAGCATTGGATGATGGTTCCATTTACTTAATAAATTAACATGCCACCAATTTTTTTATTTTTTTATTTTTTATACTGGTATGTAATTTATATTCAAACAAATCTAGTGTATTAAATGAATGTGCTGCATGAAGGCGTGTGTCTGTGTTGGGTTTATGGGAGTCTTCAAATCTCAAGTGTTTGATTTGCAATAAAAAATGAGGTTTCGTTTCGAAAGTTTTGGGTCAACAATAACTGATCTAGCTTGGCTACACAAGCTTTAAATTAGTAGTATAAAGGCCAAAATGTGTTCTAGAACACCAACTTCGTATTTTGCTTGAGTAATTGTGTCAATAGTCACTGCTCCACGTATTATGCTACAAAAGCTTTACATTGATGGTATAGAAGCCAATTTAACAAGTGTCATTTGGACCATTGGCAAGTTCCTACACTTGGGGAGCTTGTCCGCACATAGGGCTTGGTCCTTAGTATGATAATAGCAGGAGTTCGGCAACTTCTTTGCCTGCCAAGGGGTTATGTGGGTCAGCAGTTCATTTAATACTAAACAATACTAACGTATTGATTTATAATCTTTTATAGACACTAACTTGTCATAATATATCTTGGATACTTTTTAAAGTGGTAGATTCTGAGACGGGTGTAAGTCCTTTATCTAGTATTTGGTAGTGCCACATATTTTTTTATTTTTACTTAGATCCAATACTATATTAGGACATGGCATTATGGTTAACGGGTTTGATATGCCAAAATTATTTCTGTAAGTATTGATAGGCTTTTTTGTATGCTTTTGGCTTTTGGAGACGTGATTCCTTCTTGATTTGATGGAAATTGCAGTCTGCTATCAACTGGTTGTGTGACATATTTCCTTCTTGATTTGATTGCCATTCTGCTGTTCTTCTTTCCTGCCCGCGTACTGCAATTCTTGTTTGCATCTCATATTTCTACCGCGTTGCACAAAATAAATACAGGTTACAGATACGAGTTAGGCTGTGAAATCCAAACTATTTCTGACGAAGTTTGTATCCTCCACAGGGACATTTGCACACCTATAGATTCTGCGACAACGTTTGGACCTTCATCTTACAGGATGCTTTGTTCAAGAACGAGGATAACCAGGAAAATGTTGGCCGTGTTAAAATAGTGGCATGTGACTCAAAGCTGCTGACACAATGAGATGCCAAACTGACGGTGGTAACGTTAAATAAGAATTTAGTAATCTGTTGCTATGGAGGGTGAGGAAAATGTAGCGGTTAATCCGGTTATCTGCAGTAACTGGAACCTATAGGAGATTGAACATAAATTGTAATATCCCTCCATTTTGACAACTATCCTTATTTATGGTTACACTGAGGATGTTGTGTGCTTGCTCATATATCTTCGTTCGAGGTTCTGTTGTTTTGAGAAGATGAAACACGCCGGCGATCGAAGAGTTTGATGCTTGTATTGTTATGGACATATTCACACAAGTACTATTATTTATGAGAAGGGTTCCTAAAAAGAAGAAGGTAGTATTATTTTAGGCAGCATGTTCTGTCAACCCTGTTGTGAATATCGTGTTTAGGAAAAATAGAACAAACTTTGGAAATTGGAAACAAATAACCAATACAAATCAACGCCGAGAATTAACATGGTTCACGGGGCAGTAATTATAATCTTTCACTATATCGATAATGAGTACAACGAATGATTTTGCCATAATCTCTAGAATTAAGATTTGACGAAAAACTTGAAAGAAGAAGAACAAGAAATACACTTTTATCTCTTCTCTTTTCAGTTGCACACGCTAGGACCACTATTTATTCCTCTAAAACTATAACTCCTAATAGCCTTAAGACAACTCATCATGAGCGGGAAGAACTCAACAAACCCTCGTAAGAAATATACCTCCATTGGGAATTTATTCCTTTGCAGTCACTAGGACCACTATCACCACCGATTTTCTCATATGCATATCATTTGTGAGGGCTACCAGTCTTTATCAATATTCGGTTCCATTGAAGTCGGTAAGTCAAAAGGCTAGTTTATTGTATATTATTAGCTCGTTTGAGAATTACTTTTAAACAACTGAAAGTTTTTTTAGATAAATGTTTTGGAACCAATTTTTAGTAAAATGTAAGTTAATCTTAGAAAAGCACTTTAAGTACTTTAAGTATTTTATGCAAGAAGCACATAACTAGTGCTTCTTGGAGGAATCGCTTCCTAAAAGCACTTTCAATTATTTAAAAACACTTCCTAAACAAGCCACATATTGACATTCAAAATAAGGTCTAAAAAAGATCCAATATAGAAATAAATATTATTAACCACTGGAGCTGCAAACTCCTTATAAAGACACAAGTTTTATACAAAATAGTTTAACGATACGAAATCAAAAGGAATACGGATGCTTTTGTCCGGAACGCAGTGGATTGAAAAAAGATCATAACTACTATAGTAATCGACCGCTTGTGGGATGTCGAATTCCGATTAGGACCGGAATCAATCCAAATTTCACCAGAAATGCATTACTTTGACAATACGGCGCCACTTTGACGTCTATAAAGCGGCAGAAGATACAAAACGTTAGGACCGTTGAAGCGCGCCGTTCCTCCCTCCCACTCTCACCCTCTCTCTCTCTCTATCTGCTCGAATTTGAATCGCTAAAAGATGAGGATTTCAGAATCAACGGAGTGGGAAGTCGGAATCACGGATCGTTTTCCGTGTCCCTCTGTCAAATTCCACGATACTTGAGCATCCAATTCTAAATTCTCTCCCACCTTTTCTTCTTTTATTAATATTATTCTCCAAAATTCAAAACCCACACAAAAATCTCCGTAATTTCGCGGATTTTTTTAGGCTCTCATTGCTTCAACCTGAGCCGCCGCCATGGCCGCCGCCGGTAACCACCCTTCCGGCTCATCACAGGCACCTGCTCCTCCTCCTCCTCGTCTCCACCAGTTTGATCTCATTGACCGCATGCAACTTCAGGTAATTAATTAAACTCAATTAACTAATAATTAATTACTCTTTTCTGATATCTTGGCGCTTTTTATGGTAGATTAATGTCTCGGGTTCTTCGAAAGGACGCAATGCAAGACTTGAATTTCAGCTCAGCAACTGCCCCAGCACTTGGGTTCTTCACTGGGGTTGCATTCTCCGTGGAAACAAGTAAATTTACCACCACCCCCATTTTTTTTTATGTTAATATATCTGTGTGCCTATGTGTGGAATATACAATTTTGGTAATCATCTACAGGAACTGGTTCGTTCCCGCTGATCGCTCTTCGGGTTCACAAGCTTACAAGCAAGGCGCATTGCAGACACAATTCACTAAGGTCTTAAAAACCTCATTTTTCTATCTTTGTGACTGTATATACATTTCTACAATATGTAGAAAGTTCTACACCACCTGCTATATAGGATTAAACTTGAATTTAATGTTTGTAACTTTGTACTCATGCTCGCAGACTCGCGGTCAAATTTCAAATCAATTCAGTATCTATATAGATTCATCTATACCTGTCCATAATATTTTTGTTGTACAGTTTATGAATTGACCCTTGTAGTTTGAATTGTTGTCTGTATATGTTGGACTGTCTTGTTTGATAAACGTTGTTATTTGAGCGGATAAAGAATTTTATCTAATGGAAAATGATGCTAAAAGTTTCCAGTTTTAAACTGTTGTTGATGGGTTGTACCCTATATGTGTGTTTGTGTGCAAGACTATGTAGTTTTCTTACATTTAGTTCTCATGTTAAGTTGCAGAAAGGAGAATTGTATTTGTTAACCATCGAGTTGCGGGACCCCAACGTACATGCTATTGAATTTGTACTTAAAGATGGCAGTCGCGAGAGATGGTTTGGTTTCTTTCTCCTGTTGCACTTGGTTATTTGCTTCGTCTAGCCAAACTCATGCCTAGATGCTAAGGAAATGTTTATATGTGTTTGGTAGGTTGAAAATGAATCACGGGAACTTCCGTGTAGAAATCCCTGAGACCGATCCAACTACTTTAAGTCCCCCAATACCAAAAGAGCTGATTGAACAGAAAAGCAAGGGCAGGCCCATGAGCCCGCCACAACAAGAAAAGGTTATACATTTCTTTCATCGGCAAGTTCTTGCCTTGTGAACTTAAATTATATTGATTCAGTCTATGACTCTATCCTATGACATTCTCTATGTCCATTTTTGAATTGATAGACTCCCATTCTGTTGTACCTATGTGTGTTGTACATGTGCTTTAGTATGGAAGTTGCTGAAGGTATACCTTTCTGTTGTATTCTCGTTAGGGATCTCATTTTTTCCTTCTTTAGAAACTTTTGTCATATTGTTACTTTGGATTTCTCATGTAGGAAGATTACAGGGATACTTTAATAGGGCTACAAAGTCAGATATCAAAGGGAATATCCTTTAATGAGTTGCAGCATAGTTTTTCAACCTCCAGTCCTAGAAGAATGGTTAATAATGGAGAGAAACTGAGGAGTGGGATGCCATACTCGTACAAAAGGAAACATAATGTTGAGCAGTGGTTGCAAAAGCATTCAACAGAACCTGCCAAAAACGCTAGTATGCCAAATTCAGCTCTCGTGGATCTTGTAGAAAAATCTATGGGAGGAGACAATGTGGTCTCACGGATAACTTATCAAATTGGCAACTATGACATAGTGGTTAGTTTTCTTCTATTTCAACCCTTAATTTGTATCAACTAGAATCATTCTGTAATGTAAGTTCCATAACCTTTTGCCATGCTTAGCATTGAAGTAGAACAGTAAACGAAATACATCAGATTGCATGATTACATTCATTTAGCTCAGTCTGATTTTCTGAGAAATTTTTATATGATTGGCACTTATCAATATCAAGTTATTTGATTATTGACCGTTTGATTTCGATCAACGTTATCCGGTCAAATATTTCAGTCCACTATGATTCTAGTCCTTGCATGTGAGAAACCAGCAAAGTAAGACCATGTGGATCCCGTGTGAACCCAAGATACATGGAGGATTTAAGTTGGTGAAATTCATAAAGAATACTTTAGAGAAGTGAAAAGAAAAGAATAAAAACTTCATTTTGACTTTCATTCTATCTTTGGTGGGATGTAGGTCCTTTCAAAAATGGATAGGGGTGACTTTCACATATTGGTTGCTACAAATATGAGAGGTGATACAGTTCTTCACTGGGGTGTTTCCAAATGTTCCCCCGGGGATTGGTTGGTGAGTTTATGTTTTCAGACTTAGTAAGATGCAATCTACTAGATAATTAAACTTCTATATGTTTGCCAGGTATGAATGGTACTTCACCTTATGTCCAGCTTTTGTCACGTCTTGCAGGCTCCTCCACCAGAGATATTGCCTAAAAAATCAAATTTAGTTCCTGGAGCATGTCAGACTTATTTTACAGAAATATCAACTG
Source organism: Pyrus communis (assembly GCF_041283825.1). Lineage (NCBI taxonomy): Eukaryota > Viridiplantae > Streptophyta > Magnoliopsida > Rosales > Rosaceae > Pyrus > Pyrus communis. The sequence continues at coordinate 3,378,419 of NC_142572.1, forward strand.
GAAAGGGTTCCTTTCAGGTATGCAAATCAACAAAGGGTGTATTCTGTGATTTAGATTTTGACTTTCTTTTTGTTTTCAACTAAATCATTGTTTAACCAATCTACCTTCAACCATAAAAAAAAGATTGTAGATATTAATCTTCAGCAAAGCAATTTGGTGGGTATCCAATTTGTGATATGGTCTGGTGGGTCTTCTTGGATAAAAAACAACGGAGCAAACTTCTTTGTAGGCGTGAGTCGTGTGACACCAGTGACTTCTACTGCAAAGGTAATCAAATGTGATTTGTACTGAGAATTAGGACTCCTTTTATGAGCCCTTGCCAATTAACTAAACGAATAATAATATAATAGTTGTTTCCCATAATGGCATTGGTTGCTAGCGTGCATGAATTAAAATATATACTCATACCGATTTAGCTGCTTAAATTTTTTATATTTATATGATTTAGACATGAGCTGCGATTCCCTGGGATAGCATTTGCGGATTATGCCTTATTGATGAACCTCCTAGTTCCAAACAATCTTGTGTATATGCCTGTCTTGTCCAGAGTCCAGATGATTATTATAGCCATATGAGCTCTGTCCCTGTTTCAATGGAGCTTAGCATTCTTTCTTTAAACTGAATCACTTTTTATTTTCAATTTTTTGAGATTTTTTAAGATAGGGTTTTTGTTTTCTTTTTGTCCCCTTTTTTGTACTAATGCTGTCGTGTGATTATTTATCTTGCAATATGAATGAGACATAGTCTAGCTGGTAAGGAGACATTTGAAGTTCAAATCCTCGCCCTTTGTGTTGTTAGTTTTCATTAGAAATTTTGTTCCAAGTGACGGCTACACAAAGTTCACTGTTGACCAAAAAAATAAAAATATAATTTTCACCAAGTCATTTATAATGCACTACGCAGTTTTCAGACTAGTGTTGTAACTATGGTTAAGACTAATACTACACCTTGTATGCAGGCTAGTGGGAATGGCGATGGAATCTGCAAATGGTTACTTGATGAAATATCTCGAAGAGAGAAGGAGGCCGAGAGATCGTTGATGCACAGGTAATGACAAGATATGGTATATATAATCAATTAAGTTATAACTAATATGCATGGTGCATGGAGAAACCTTGATGCTCATTATCATTGGGCCAGTTATTAGTTTCTTTTTATGTCACCTAGATGGGCATAAGAATTGCTTAATATGATAATAATGTGAAGTTGCTCTTATAAGATAGGAAAATTGTCTTCAGCTTCATTCTTTCATCAAAACTATACTGATTTGACACAGATTCAACATTGCAACGGAACTCACAGAACGCTGCAAAAGTGAAGGTGAGTTCGGGCTTGTTGGTATATTGGTATGGTTGAGGTTCATGTCATGCAGGCATCTAACATGGAACAAGAACTACAATGTGAAACCTCGGTAATTTCCATACTGTAGATTTAATAAATTATTTTCCTGATGAAAGGTGACTCCACATGGGTTTTTGTTATCGTCCTATGTCAAATTATTTTTATTTTCTCTACACAGTAGTTATAAAGGACTTTCTGGCCCACTGTTGGCATTTTAAGCTTCTGGTTATTTGAGTACTTATTTTTGCATCTGTTTCCATCAGTATGAATGATCCATCTGCACGTATTGTACTAAGAAGGGACCTGACAAAGCCTTCTCTATTTGGTTTCAGTTTTCCTCTTATAATTGGGACATTTCATTGACAGACAGCTTTTTACTTGTGTTTTTAGTCGCCCCCTTCTGTCCTGCCTTGTTATTCCTTGTTTGCACTGTAGAGACTTTTGTTTCTTATGTGATTAGGCCAAGCTTTTGAATGACCATGCGAGTATGGCGCACATCTTCAACCAGAGACATGCACTGACTTATTTGCAATATATCTGCAGTGAAATTAGTGAAGCTCAGGATAGGTTTACCAATCTGCTACAAAGAATATATTTAAACCAGCCTAATGATCGGGAAATTGTGAGATTACTAATGACACATGTTGGTCGTGGAGGTCAGGGAGATGTTGGACAGAGAATTAGAGATGAAATACTTGTGATTCAGGTATTTAAAATTTATTTGGTGCATATAAATGTGTGTATATATTATATAGTTCATATTGCATCACCTCTGAGTATAATGTGCACATTTTCCACCATCAGAGAAATAATGACTGCAAGGGTGGCATGATGGAGGAATGGCACCAAAAGTTGCACAATAATAGTAGCCCAGATGATGTGATAATTTGTGAGGTATGGTAATTTATCGATTTTTTGTTTTCGTTAGTGCAGTATCATACCCAGAGCTGATTGGGCATCAACATGGTTTTAGGTTATTGGATATTGGTTCAACTGGTGTGGCATGTAGTGTTTTATGTAACTGAAAAATGCTCAAATGTTTATCGGTTTCACATGATATATTCTTCCTGTTTTGTAACAGGCGCTCTTAAATTTCATCAAGTCTGGTTTTAGAGTTGATGTTTATTGGAAAACATTAAATGCCAATGGTCTCACAAAAGATAAACTTGCAAGTTATGACCGCCCAATTGTGTCAGAGCCGCATTTCAGGGCTGATACTAAGGAGGGACTCATCCGTGACCTCACAGCATACTTGAAGACATTAAAGGTAAGAATGCAATCTAAACAGTAAATAGGAGCAATCATATTTTACTGATGCCGTCTAGCTGAGTTTCGGTTGACATTTGTTAGTACTAAGTAGGGATTAGATGGAAGTTTATCATCCAATATGCATGTTAGGTGCTGGTCTATTGTGTGCTACAGATATAGGGAAAGTGCACATATACTGAGAAAAGGGTTTCCTTCTTAGTAAACTGAAATGCCTATTCTTAAAGATGTGAATTCATGAACCTTCTACAATAAATTGTACTTTATAAGTAAAGTTTTACTTAAATGGTGATCTCAAAGCTTTGGTATAAGGCTGACCCAGGATGTGGTATGTTGTCGTACAAGTTTGGCATGTGGGCTTCCCAAAATTTAGTCTCAAAATGAAAGAAAGTAGAGCAGATAGATGAAATGAAAAACTAATATGTTTGATTACAGTCTCCTTGATTATTGACTTTCATGGCATTTTGTTTTATGATGGATTGCAACGGATAGCTCCTTACAATGTTGGCGCTCGTCAAATTAACTGCACCTGAAGTTTTCTTTAGCTTTTAGTTGCTTTTATATTTCATTCCTCTAACATATTAACTATAGGAGAATGCTTATGTGTTTTCCACTTCTTATTCCTATTATCATCATGCCCACAGGCTGTTCATTCAGGTGCTGACCTTGAATCAGCTATTGAAGTTTTGGTTCCCTCAAATGAGGTAAGATCACTGATTATTGAACGTCCCTTTCATCGCTATTAAATGTTTGTTCTTTTGGCTAATAAGTGATACACCTTTTCTGTTTTGACCTTCAGAGTCGTAATTTCTCAAGCATGGTTGGAGTTAATTATGTTTGTGATTTGTCACCTAGGTTGCAGGTAACTTAATTGTTGTATTTGAATTCAACTTATGCATTGAAAATTTTAATGTGATACAACTGGTTTTCCTATGTGACTGCTATCAAATAACAGGAGTGCCTGAACTTTGTCAAAGCACTTGTTGGTGATGAAGACATTGTTCCACTAATGGAGGTCATTCTGTTTTACAAACTTTCAAATTTTGATGTCTTATATTGGAATATCATTGTGAAGTTTGGATTTGTGTTTTCAGAAGTTATTAGAATCTCGAATTGAGCTACGCCCTGTTCTAATCACCAACCACAGAAGATTGAAAGATATACTCTTCCTTGATATTGCTTTGGATTCAGCTGTCAGAACAACCATGGAGAGGGGACTGAAAAATCTGAACTCTGGACACCCACCAGTAAGTGGTAAACTATGTTTCATGTATACTCTCTGCTTACCTCAGAAAATTATAATCATGTAGATAACAGTTATGCAACAAAACATGTTTATGCTTCTGTTCCGTGCAACTAAAAACAGGAGATTATGTTCTTCATTTCCTTGGTGCTCGAAAATTTATGTCTGTCAACAGTTGACAATGAAGACCTCATTTACTGTACCAAGGTATCTCTCTTTGAACATGAATTTAAGTTTCGACTGCCTTTCTGGTTGATTCATGTAGAGAATGACAAAAAGACGACCTTGTAGTTAGTGGTTTTGCTTCTCTCATGTATTTCCAACCTTTTGCAATCAATCATTTAGATATTTCATCCTCTTTTTAGTTTTGATGTTAATGGAGTTCAGTTCTCCATCTTGGTGTTTTGTTCTTGTCACAGGACTGGTACCGTACCTGCGAATTGTACAAACCCAATGATGGTCAGTGGGCTTTACAAACAAAGGCCATTCTTGATAGATTACAATTAGTACTTGCTGAGAGGTCTCAGTGTTACCAGAAGAAGATCCAGCCCAGTGCAAAATATCTCGGCAATTTGCTTGGTGTTCAGAAATCGCCGGTATGATATTGGTGTTTGACTTTGGCATCCTTGGTGGACAACCTGTGAGCTTTTATTTAATATCTGTTTCCTGATTTCCAGATCGATACTTTCTCTGAGGAGTTAATAAGGGCTGGATCAGCAGCTATTCTGTCTACCCTCATTAATCGCTTTAACCCCATTCTTAGAAAAGCTGCAAACTTGGGCAGGTAAGATTAAGTTGAGGATTACTCCATGCTCAAGTGTAAAATTCTGTCTACGAGTCTGAGTTTATTGCTATAGGTTCACTTTAATCTGCTCCCATTACTTTGCCTTAAAAACTTGCCTTGATATTTTGGTCATTCTCTTCCTTGTCGTTTGTTGTGCCTTGCAGTTGGCAGGTTATCAGCCCAGTAGAAGTGTCAGGATTCTTACATTCTGTTAGTGAGCTCATTAGTATTCAGAACAAAGTCTATAAAAAGCCAACCGTTTTAATTGCAACTAGAGTAACGGGAGAAGAGGAGATTCCTGATGGAGTTGTTGCTGTTCTGACACCTGATTTACCAGATGTTTTATCTCATGTCTCTATAAGAGCAAGAAATGACAAGGCATATAACCTTTCATCTTTATTTATCAATTCCCAAATAACCAAACTGTAGTGCATACATTTGATAGGATGTGAAAACAATATCGTAGTTTGTGTAAACCAACACATTTATTAACTAGAGTAGAGCATGCTGCAGGTATGCTTTGCCACATGCTTTGATCCGAATATTATCAGAGATCTCAAGTTGAAGGAAGGCAAACCAATATCAATACAAGTGAAGTCGGCAAATATTATTATCAGGTTGGTCACTGGAGTGGTTGTTTCTGTGTTAGAAGTTATGTGCTTCTTTACATTGCAAATTCACCCTTTTTTGTTTTACTTGCAGTGACATCAGTAGCTCCAATCTTTCTTACAAGTCATTTGCTACTCAGTCCTCCAATCATCCAGGATTAACGCTAAAAAAGAAGGCCTTCTGTGGTAAATATGCTGTCTCAATTCAGGAGTTCACTAGTGAGGTGGTATGTCCTCGGAATAACTTTTTTCTCCATCTAATTCTCTGTTTGTTCATGATGTTGCTCTAGCATAGACTGTTTAATAAATATCTTACGGATTATGATATGTTCTTAATTGCTTGTATCGCACGGAGAAGCCATTTCAAGTTATGTGTAGATTACAAAAACTGCGGTGGCATCATAATAATTGAAACATAATTATGATGAAACATATACTTTCAAAAGTATTAGCTATTCTACTAACATTTAATCACCTTTTAATCCATTTTCTAAATGTAGTCCAAGAAATTAGAATGCAACAAAGTATTGTACTAATCTCTTTATTCTCTTATATTTCCCCTTGGCCAATTAATCTCTTGGTTCTTGCAACTGTTTATAGTAATGATTCTGTCTGACATTTACATACCACAAACTTTCTTTTGTACTTGAATTTTCAAGTTATTTCTGTTGAATCTTGAATAGGTAATACAAGCTTAAAGCATTCATGTTATCTGATGATTTTCTATTGCATAGGTTGGTGCAAAATCTTTCAATATAAAAGTTTTGAGAGAAAGGGTGCCGACATGGATTAAAATTCCAATGTCAGTAGCCATACCGTTTGGAGCCTTTGAGAAAGTCCTACTGGAAGATGTTAATAAGGTATTTTCTCAAAAGTGATCAATTTGTTAAACACTTAATTCTGATTGCAGACATTTTTGAAATGTCCACTGTCACATTCTTCTTTCTTCTGTTCAAGAGGCATCATTTTAGCTTAATTTGGTGGTGACCCTAACATATGCACAAGGCTCAAAATAGTGGCTGCTTGATTATGCGAAGTTGGGAGCACATAACTTCTTACCAGGAAAAGATATATTAAAAGCACACAACTTCTTCACTAATTCAAATCGACTGAAAAAACAAAAATGTTTATCGGCTAGCATTAGTCATCACATATATTTTTGATTCATTCTTAAGTTTCATATTCATGTCTATGATATCAAGCCGTTTTTATAATTGGTTGCCTATCCTTTTTGGAAGATATTTCCTAAACCTATTATGATTTACATATTAAAGTCTATATAATGTACCACAATCACATTGTAGGCATCATAACCACAACTATTCACATACCTGAAAACAAAAGGGCTGATTCTAATGTTGTGATCAAGGTGTTTTTGAGTATTCTCGACCTCATATTATGCTCTCTTCAGGTCCCTCTTTGAATCTTAAGTGGAAAAGGTCTATCAAAATGGGGAGTTTTCCTAAGAGACATTCCTTGTGGGTTTCTGCTTTTCTTGCCCATAGTTTGTTGCTAGAGCCTATTGTCATAAATTTAATGTGAATGCATGTTGCATTATAAACTACCATCTATTTTTTCTTTTTTTAGAAGAAACTATAAAATTTTATTAAAACAATAACAAGAATTACAAAATAGTGGATAAGAAATCCACCATCTTGCAAAACTAGCTATGACATCTCAGGTAGGGCTATTATTTACAAGTAACCAAGGCTGAACCAAATTCATTTTCCTGCTGCTAACACATCCCTCACTATTTGAGAAAGAGAATAATCCCTGAACTCATTCAAAACTGATGCCCAAAGGGCTGCCCAGTATCTTACGCTACTCCATAGTTCTTCTACCCCCACTCCCGTATAATCCTCAAAAACTCTTCGATTACGGTCCAACCAAATGTTCAAAAAACTGCCAACATCAAACAAGCCCTCATAGCTTTAGCTTTCCTCCCCTTTCCTAAAGCCTCCAAGTTGGTGCTTAGAATCTCGAAACAACCCTTTGGAATAACCCAACTAGCTCTAACTTCCTTGAACAATTTCCACCACAACTGAATTGAGTAAGAACAATGGAGAAAAACATGATAACTCCTCTCCTCCTCAGATCTAATCAAGCTTACATTTTTTTTGTAAAGCTTGCGCACTCCTTTTTCTTTGTTCCCCTTGCCATTGTGTGCAGCAGCTACTGAAGGGTAGGGGAATCTCATTAATTTATTTGCCTCGTGTATTTTTACTGTCTTGTGTGTTTGCGTGTGCATGTGCATGTGCATGTGCATGTGCATACATAGAGGAAGAAGGATGAGCCTAGTTTAAAAGTCCATATTTGCAAGAGCTTCAGTTATTGTTATTGTAGGGATTATTTTAAAAAGAAAAGCCCTGAAACAAGTTTTCACATTTCTTGAGTGGATATGGAATGAAGATGGGTCTGGTTACTTTCTAAATCTGAACATTGTAAGGTTGCATCAGTCATTTATTCAATCATAATTTCATTCGAGTTCACAGTTTTAATTTATCTCATATATTTCATTTGTTAAATGAAAAGAAAAAATAAAATAAAACAAAATTAACTGTTAATTTTTCACTCTTTTGCAGGATATAGCAAATAAGATTTCCTCATTTTACAAATGTGTAAAGAGCGGAGACCTCTCAAAACTTCAAGCAATACGAGACACTATTCTACAAATGAATGCTCCTATTTCATTGGTACCTCAACTATCTTCTAGATTTGTATTGATAACTTAGTTGGCATTCCTACGTATTGTCTAGTTTTCACACTGGTCTGATGCCTGGTAAATGTTGCTGCCTGCTGCATGTCAAGTCCATAGGGAAGTTACTAACATTGAAATATAACTGTAGAGATGTAAAGCTACACTGTAAGTTTTCCAGATATCATTTCTTCGAATGAATCTTAACTATTAGTCTATTTTAAACTTTTTTCCACATGGTCCTTCAATTTTCAGAGAATATGCCCAAATATTACAAGAAAAAAAATGGAAGAGTGATATATGGTTTAACATAGAAATTGGCCAACAACCCTAGCTGGGCCCTTCTTAGAGAAGCTATAAACTCTTGACTTAGGTTTCTTTGGATTTTATTCAAATTAGGGTATTCAGTGGCTGTTTGCTCAGCTATTCCAGGTAGGGTTTATTTTTTAGTCTGGATGAATCTATGCGTCTTTATCCTTGCTTCTTGATTACCCTCTGGATCCATGAGTCCGCAACTAATTTGATGCTCTCTTAAAGTCCTTCATCACACTTCGCACTGTGTCATTAGTGAGCTGCAACCTTGTTGCTTTGTTTTCACAGATAATAGATGGTATCATCACGTTGTTCTAACATCTATATCACTAGAGCCCCTCTCTCTTTGTATTGGATCTCTTGTAACCTTTATTATTTTCTTCGAGTGGGTGGATTATACAGATGTTTATATGTGTTTTTATTTTTTTTATGTTTCAACCTAATTATTTACTCTTTCATTTTACCTTTTGGCAGATCCATGAGCTTAAGAGCAAAATGAAAAGTTCAGGAATACCTTGGCCTGGTGATGAAGGTGGCGAGAGGTGGACTCGTGCTTGGCAAGCAATAAAGAAGGTATCAATTTCAATCATGTGCTTTGTGCTGGTCCATCGAGTTTACGTGATTTGATCTTTTGCAGATGTAAATCTTAGTGCATCGATGTAGGAAGTCTCTCAAGTCTGTATGTTAGATGTCTATGTCATTCTTTTTGGGGCATTTCGTTTGCAAAATACAGTCTGGTACTTTCTAGTAACTTGGGCAGGATCTACTTTTGAAAACCAAATAAAGAGTATTCATTTTTTATAATTGCAATCACTATCATTAAAAGAACTATAAGGGCTCTTACACTTTGTATAACTAGGGTTGTAGCAAAGTCCTTAGTATATATGAGAAGGTATTTTAGAAATGCTGCAAAACTTTCAGATTACTGTGACTTGAGAACCATCTCAAATTGCCAATTGCTGATATAAAGACGTATTCTTCTTGCTTATTCTCAACAGGTTTGGGCTTCAAAGTGGAATGAAAGAGCATTTATTAGTTGTAGGAAAGCTAACTTAGATCATGAAAATATATGCATGGCTGTACTGATTCAAGAAATTATTTGCGCTGATTATGCTTTTGTAATTCACACGAAGAATCCCCTATCAGGAGATACCTCAGAGATATATACAGAGGTATGCATTGTCTATGAGTTTCAAATTTCTCTGTCACTCTCTCTCTCACACACACACACACACAGTTGGATGTACTGGAATCTAAATCAATAAAAATTTTGTTCTCATTCAATTTATATGCAAATACAGATAGTTAAGGGCTTGGGAGAGACTTTGGTGGGTGCATATCCCGGACGTGCCTTGAGCTTCATTACCAAAAAATCAAATCTAAATTCTCCTGTTGTAAGCCCAATTCTTAACTTTATTACATGAAAATTTTGAGCTTGTTTTATTAATTATTAACTTTATCCAGGTTACAGGAGAGAAGTTATGTAAATGGTAGTTGTTATGAAACTTTACATCTTGAACATGAATCTGACTTTCAGGTTACTGGTTATCCAAGCAAGCCAATAGGATTATATAGCAAGCAGTCTATCATATTCAGATCAGACTCAAATGCCGAGGACCTGGAAGGATATGCAGGTGCTGGGCTTTATGACAGGTTTGTGCTGAACTTGAATTTTGTAGTAAGATGTACAACAAAGAGTACCCTTTTTCATCTTCTTTACTCTACGACCAGACGAGAAAGCATCAGAAACTTGCCTACTTTTTAGATGTTTTACCGAGATTTTTGAAGACTAGAAAACCCTAAGGATGTAGAAAGGTTTGGTATGGTGCTGTTTTTGTAGCCATTCAATCTACATGTTCTTGAAACGGGCAGTCGTTACTCATTAGCTTATCAGGCAGATGGAATGGTCAAATCCGTACATAGTCTAGTGTTCTAGGTAGATACTGTTCTGTTCAAAAGTCCCTTTGTCATATGAATGTTTCATCAAAACTGGTTTTGTTGAAAAGGATTCATTACTATTTACCTTTCAACAGCCTGTTCTACAGAGTGACCGCCAATTCGGCCATTTCATCTTTTTGTATTCGCATAGTAAAAATGCATTTTGCGTTCTACATAGAACCCATGATCGATTCCAACCGCTTAGTGTGTTTACATCTCTGTTGCCCCATGCTCTTTCCGTATAATGTGTCTTTGAACTTGTTGCAGTGTGATCATGGATAAGGAGGAGAAGATTGTATTGGATTACTCGAGAGATCGGTTGATTATTGACAGACCCTTCCAAGTCTCAGTCTTGTCGAGAATTGCAGAGGCGGGAAAGATAGTAGAAGGCATTTACGGTCATCCTCAGGACATTGAAGGGGTGGTAAAAGATGGAGTGATCTATGTGGTTCAGTCAAGGCCACAAATCTAGGGTTCTTAACCAGCTTTGATTTTCAAATTTTATTTATGCTGAAACCATTACATTCTGAATGTAGATGAAGGGGCAAACTTATGATCCTACTGTCACCAACTAAAATAAAATTGACGTTCCTTTGGATTTTCAGGCTTTTTTGGGCATTGTTTTGAAACAGAATCACATTGCTTTGTCGAACGGACGGAGAAAATTAGTGTGGAAATCATCTACCTTCAAGAAAATTAAAATGTTAAAGTGGTAGATTGGAAACATAACAAGAATAATAGTGCAAGGTCTTGTTTGCTAATATTTCAGGTGGTTTGGTGGATTGGTCCTCTCATCATATTTCCTCCTTCCAAAACATGGTTTACTTGCTTACTTGTTCGAGTAAGAGGCTTGAACCATAGACATATGATAGTTCCGAATAAAAGTTCTTTAGAAAGATCTTTTGTTTTGTGGTAGCCTGCTCTGGTTCCCTTACGAAACGATTGAAAAAAGATGGAGCACGACTAATGACCTCCCTAAAAGAAAATAAAACATTTCAATGGTAGATTTGGAAAACCAACAAAAATGAGTGCAAGCGGAGAATTGAGTGCGAAATTCACCTCCTTTTTTACACAAGGGTTGATAAAGCATCATCTCTTTAGTAGTAGCATAGGAAGCCTTCTTTAATCTTATATGCTGCAATTTTTTCAAGACACAAATGATTAAGAGCATTTACCTCTGCAATTGAGATTATGTTTTTATCTCGCTCCACTTGAATATATCAGTTGTAAATTGTAACAAAACAAATACTAATCCCAAAATATCGACCCATGATTAGGATCGATGTGCTCTTTATCTTATTATACAACAACAAAAACAAAGTCTTATTCTACTAAATGGGGTAGGCCGTATGAATCTTGGAATGTCACAACGCTGGGTTTTGCGCCAAGTCTTCGACTCTTAATGTTAGTATAATGTACTCAAATTTCCTATGCTTCTTTGGACATTAAGAAGAATGATTGGCTGTTGAAAGAAGAGCAAGAGCTCCTGATGAATTGAACAGTGCCCAATCACCATTGCACACCTGCCCAAAAAAAAATTAAAGAATTAAAACTTAGAACCAACATTACCCCGCTTGTTCTAACACTTGTTGATTTTTAATTAGGTTTTTAGCAGGAGCTCCAACTCTTCTTTCAACAGCATGTCATTGTTCTTACTTTAATCAATCATACATACATTGTGTTCCAGTGGTGAAACATAAAAAAATAAAAAAAAATAATAATAATTAATAATAATAATTTTAATTAATTATTGAACAACTAAGTTTTTTGTTTGAATTGTATTAACTATTAAACAGCAGAATTATACATCTTTTGTGCGGTTTGGTTTTCCAATTGGTTGACTTTTCTATGAGTTGACCCTCCTTCCTTAAGTAGCCTGCCAATTGAGATTTTGCAGCTCTCTCCCATAACAATGAGTACCAGGACACAGCATGAAGCATCCTCCTCATCGAAACGTTGGATGCAAGACGTGTTCTTGAGCTTCAGAGGCGAAGACACACGGAACGGCTTCACAGGCCACCTCTGCATGACACTGAAAGAGGCTGGAGTCAACGTGTTTATAGACAACCAGCTAAGAAGAGGGGAAGAAATAACAGCAGAACTGGTGCAGGCAATCCGAGGGTCTAGGATTTCCGTCGTTGTCTTCTCAAAGAGGTATGCAGATTCAAGCTGGTGTCTTCAGGAGCTTGTGGAGATCATGGAGTGTAGGAGAAGACTTGGACAAATAGTCTTGCCAGTATTCTACGATGTCGATCCTTCACATGTCAGGAAACAGACTAGTGCTAGTTTTGCACAAGCATTTCAGAAACATGAAGAATGCTTCCATGAAGATACCGATAAGGTAGCGAGGTGGAGAGCTGCTCTTACGGAAGCTTCAAATTTGTCCGGTTGGGATCTCAAAAACACTGCAAATGGGTAATAATTCTTTAACTTATCAATCTTCTTTTACTGCTATATAATAAAACCTTAAATAAAATTTGATTCCCTAGTTCAAGATCCATCATTTTGATTCATAAAATCATTCACCTTCCGATTCAAGGATCTCTTAAGAGAGCCGAACCATTTCTTCTGACTCTTTCAAATTTGATAAATGTTGGATAAGATAGTTCTATGATTCAGATTATCATTTCCTATTTGATTCCTTTGAATTCCATATTCGAAGTTGTGATCGGATCTATCCATTAAAAAGAATCGATTCAATACATTTCTTATGTACCCATACGTGCTATATTGGATTTGAATCAGATTTCGGATCAATCTATATTGATTGACTGCCTCCATTATGTTGTTGCTAGCAAATACCACTAGTTTTTGTTTTTCTCTAATCGATCTATAGCCAGAATGTGTACTGCATAGCGAGTCTTAGTTGTGCTTCTAAATGTAATTGACAGGCATGAGGCGCAGTTTATCAGAAGAATTATTGGCGAGATCGCTAAGCAACTCGATACCACGTACTTAAATGTAGCTGTCTACCAAGTGGGAATAGATTCTCGGGTGAACGAGATTAACAGCTTAGACGGGGGATCATACGATGTTCAAATGGTCGGAATTTGGGGCATGGGTGGAATGGGGAAAACATCAGTTGCAAAAGCCATCTATAACAAGTTCTACCATAGCTTTGAGTACAAAAGTTTCCTTGCAAATGTTAGGGAAACTGCAAAGGAATCGAATGGCATGACGAATTTGTTGAATAATTGGCCAAGTAGCCAAGTGGACAAATGTCCAAGAAAACTTTAGGTGATTAAACAAATTCAAAGGTGGCAAACACATTCCTTGTTTTGGGGAAGAAAATGGGGAAAAGCATTTTTGTTCTCTTCCATCACCCGTGCTTTTTGGAAAAGAAATATGAGAGAGCTCATTGTGTTCGGTTGTGAAAAAAGAGGGAGAGAAGAAAGAGAGTAGAGTTTTTCGGTTTTGGAAAAACAAGAGAGAAGAAAGAGTTTCTTCTTTGCAGAGAGCAATTTCTGATTGCAGTCTTGCAGAGAGCCCAAAAAGAAGAACAAGTGGCTGCTTCAATTGGTTAGTAATCATCCACCAAAGAAGTTGTTGTTGTAATAGCTTTGAGCTATATGTATAGAGAAGAAATTATTCATTATATTTCGTTCTCTATTTTGTTTCTTTGGTGTGTGAGAGTTATTGGGTGTATTGGGCTTTTGGGTTGTGAGATTGCCAACACTTTGTAAACTCCCATTTGGTTGATAGTGGATTATTGGGTGAGCTCCTATTGCTCCGAGGACGTACTCCAGTTACACTGACTGTGGAGGAACCTCGTTAAAATCTTGGTGTCATTTTATATTTTGTTCTTGCATTTTCATTTGATAAATTTCCTGTGGGTTAGCTTGAGTTGGTTCCATTTGGTTTTGGTGTTATCCTAGCACAACAATTGGTATCAGAGCACTGGTTGCTCTTGGGTACTGTCTAATTGCCAAAAATGTCAGACGGGCAAGATGAGAATCCTTTTGGAAGCAGCTCCGGATTTGCAAGAACTACGGTGCAAAATGCAAAGTTCGAAGTGGAAAAGTTTGATGGCACAAACAACTTCGGGATGTGGCAATGTGAGGTTAAAGATGTGTTGGCTCAACAAGATCTACTTGCCGCTTTGGGAGAGAAGCCGGAAGCTATGTCGAAGCCGGAATGGGAGAAATTAAATTTGTGGGCTTGCTCTTCAATTCGGTTGTGCCTTGCAAAAACTCAGAAGTATTTTGTGATGCGGGAGACATTGGCAAGTGTGTTGTGGCAAAAATTGGAAGACAAGTATATGACGAAGAGTGCAGAGAACCGGCTACACTTGAAGAAAAAGCTCTACCGCTTCCAATACAAAGAAGGTACAAAAATGATTAGACACCTTGATGCTTTTAATAAGTTGATTGCCGACTTGTTAAATTTAGATGAGGATATTAAGGATGAAGATAAGGCCTTAATATTGTTGAATTCCTTGCCGGACTCTTATGAGCATTTTGTTACCACTATTATGCATGGTAAAGAAACTGTGAAATTTGAAGATGTGTCAAATGCCTTGATGAATTATGAAATGAGGCATAGAGATAAAAATCATGATAGTACCTCTGAAGCTTTATTTGTTAGAGGTAGATCATCGGAGAGGAGATCCTCTTCTAGCAGGAAAAAATCACAGTCTCGACCTAGAGGAAACTCTAAAGGTAGAAAACCTTTGGAAAGGGATGAATGTGCCTTTTGTCGTAATAAGGGTCATTGGAAGAAAGATTGTCCTAGATTGAAGACCAAAGGCAAAGAAAGTTCTGAAGCTAATGTTGCTGAGGTTGAAACAGATTTTTCTGATTTTGCTTTAACCACTTCCTCATCATTTGATTGTGCTACTAAGTGGGTGTTAGATACGGGTTGTACTCATCATATGACTCCTCACAAGGATTGGTTTTCAAGCTTGAAAGAGTTTGATGGCGGTGTTGTGTTCATGGGAGATGACAATCCTTGCACAACAAAAGGGATTGGTACAATTCGTTTGAAGTTGCATGATGGCATGGTTAAAGAGTTGACAGGTGTTCGGTATGTACCGAATTTGAAGAAAAATCTTATTTCTTTGGGAACTTTGGAAGCCAAGGGCTTCAGGTTTCATTCAGATGGGCAGACATTGAAGGTGACTTATGGTGCACTTGTTGTGATGAAAGCTCCTCGATGTGGCCATTTGTATTTATTGCAAGGAAGCACTGTGACAGGTGAAGCATCTGTAGTCTCAGAAAATATGGGCACATCTGATTCTGATACTACTAGATTGTGGCATATGAGATTAGGCCATGCCGGTGAGAAAGCTCTACAAGGGCTTGTGAAACAAGGTATTCTAAAAGGTGCCACGACTTGTAAGCTTGATTTCTGCGAGCATTGTGTCTTGGGAAAACAAACTAGAGTGAAGTTTGGTACTGCTGTACATCAGACGAAGGGCATTCTTGATTATGTGCATTCGGATGTTTGGGGTCCTACAAAGACTCCCTCTTTGAGTGGTAGACATTGGTTCGTGACCTTTGTTGATGATTATTCAAGAAGGTCTTGGGTCTACACTATGAAGCACAAGAGTGAGGTGTTGAGCATTTTCTTGGGTTGGAAGAAAATGGTTGAGAACCAGACTGGGAGAAAGATTAAGATTTTGAGATCGGATAATGGTGGTGAATACACATCCGACCCTTTCTTTAAAGTTTGCAAAGAGGAAGGGATTGTGAGACATTTTAGTGTCCGGGGAACTCCACAACAAAATGGAGTTGCAGAAAGATTGAATCGAACCTTGCTTGAGAAGGTTAGATGCATGTTGTCTCAGTCGGGTTTGAGCAAGTCGTTTTGGGCAGAGGCAGTTACTTATGCATGTCACATCATCAACCGATTACCCTCAGCTGCTATTCAGGGTAAGACGCCAATGGAGGTATGGACTGGAAAACCTTCTAATGATTATAATTATATTCGTATTTTTGGTTCACCTGCTTATTTTCATGTAACTGAAAATAAACTTGATCCTAGAGCCAAAAAGGCTATCTTTCTTGGTTTTAGTAGTGGTGTCAAAGGTTACAGGTTATGGTGCCCGGAGATGAAGAAACTTGTAATCAGCAGAGATGTGACATTTGATGAAGAAAATATGTTCAGAGACTCTGAAAAGAATGTGAAAGATGTCCAACAGGTGGAGCTTGAGAAAGTTGCCTCTAGTACTTCAAATCCTATTTCCGCTGATGTCGAAGCCACTACAAGTGAAGAAGTGGAAGACCATGAGGATGTTGAAGAAGTTGAACTTGAAGATTCTATTCAAGTTGAAGAGCAAGTTTCACCTCAAGAGTCTATTGCCAAGAACAGAGGAAAGAGAAATATTACCAAGCCAGCTCGGTATAGTGACTATGTTGCTTTTGCTCTTCCTATTATCACTGATGAGATTCCATCCAATTTTGAGGAAGCCATTGAGAGTGAGGAAAATGAGAAGTGGTGCAATGCCATGGGTGATGAGATGAATTCTCTCATGAAAAACAAGACTTGGGAGTTAGCTAAATTGCCTAAGGGTAAGAAAGCTATTGGTTGCAAATGGGTGTATGCCAAGAAGGAAGATGTTGCTGAGAATAGCAATGTCAGATTCAAAGCAAGATTAGTTGCTAAAGGGTATGCACAAAAGGAGGGCATTGACTACAATGAAATCTTTTCTCCAGTTGTGAAGCACTCCTCAATTCGCATTATGTTAGCTCTTGTTGCACAATATGATCTTGAACTTGTGCAACTTGATGTGAAGACGGCTTTCCTACATGGTGATTTGAATGAAGAGATCTATATGTGTCAACCGGATGGGTATAAAGTGAAAGGGAAAGAAAATTTGTTTTGCAAATTGAAGAAATCACTTTATGGCTTGAAGCAATCTCCAAGACAATGGTATTTGAGGTTTGATAAATTTATGAGAGGCCAAAATTATTCTAGAAGTCAATATGATCATTGTGTGTACTTCAAGAAGTTGCAAGATGGGTCTTTCATTTATTTATTGATATATGTTGATGATATGTTGATTGCCTCAAAGAATGTCGAAGAGATTGAGAAATTGAAGAAGCAAATGAAGAATGAGTTCGAGATGAAGGATCTTGGTGAAGCAAAGAAGATCCTTGGCATGGAGATCACTAGAGACAGAGAGAAGGGTTTGGTTTGTTTGAATCAAAGACAATACCTTGAGAAGTTGATTCAGAAGTTTGGAGTTCATGATTCAACTAAACCGGTTAGTACCCCTTTGGCTCTTCATTTTA
Source organism: Pyrus communis (assembly GCF_041283825.1). Lineage (NCBI taxonomy): Eukaryota > Viridiplantae > Streptophyta > Magnoliopsida > Rosales > Rosaceae > Pyrus > Pyrus communis. Next base: position 3,395,838 of record NC_142572.1, read on the forward strand.
AATTGAGTTCTCTACAATGTCCTAAAACTGATCAAGAGAAGCTACAAATGAAAAATATACCATATGCAAATTTGGTTGGTAGTTTGATGTATGCAATGGTATGCTCTAGACCGGATATTGCTCATGCAGTTGGCATGGTGAGTCGATATATGCATAATCCTGGTAAAGAGCATTGGAATGCAGCTAAGTGGATATTGAGGTATCTCCATGGTACTCGAGACGTTGGTTTATGCTTTGAGAGAGATGACTCTGGTATTGGTCATTTTGCAGTTGGTTATGTTGATTCAGATTATGCAGGTGATCTAGATGGAAGGAAGTCTACTACAGGCTATGTGTTTACTATGGCTAAAGGGCCAATTTGTTGGAGGTCCATTTTGCAGTCGTCTGTTGCTTTGTCTACTACAGAGGCTGAATATATGGCAGTTGCTGAAGCTATAAAGGAGGCCATTTGGATACATGGGCTGATTAGAGATTTGGGGGTTGATCAGAAGCAGGTGGAGGTGCATTGTGATAGTCAGAGTGCCATTTATTTGGCTAAGTATCAGGTTCATCATGCGAGGACCAAGCACATAGATGTGCGTTATCACTTTGTTCGTGAAGTAGTTGGTGAAGGGGAGATCATTCTCCTGAAGATTCCAACTAAAGACAACCCCGCTGATATGTTGACTAAGGTTGTTGGTGTAGCCAAGTTTGTTCATTGCTTGAACTTGGCTCACATTTTGCCTATATAAAGAAGGCGTTGAGCAGTAGGAGTTTTGGAGATTTGGCTCGGCATGAGTTGTTCTCTTGCTAGTGATTGGGAGTGATGTTGTGTGTTAATTGTGTTGGTTGGCTTATCATGGCGTTTTCGGAACTTGGCCAAGGTGGAGATTGTTGAATAATTGGCCAAGTAGCCAAGTGGACAAATGTCCAAGAAAACTTTAGGTGATTAAACAAATTCAAAGGTGGCAAACACATTCCTTGTTTTGGGGAAGAAAATGGGGAAAAGCATTTTTGTTCTCTTCCATCACCCGTGCTTTTTGGAAAAGAAATATGAGAGAGCTCATTGTGTTCGGTTGTGAAAAAAGAGGGAGAGAAGAAAGAGAGTAGAGTTTTTCGGTTTTGGAAAAACAAGAGAGAAGAAAGAGTTTCTTCTTTGCAGAGAGCAATTTCTGATTGCAGTCTTGCAGAGAGCCCAAAAAGAAGAACAAGTGGCTGCTTCAATTGGTTAGTAATCATCCACCAAAGAAGTTGTTGTTGTAATAGCTTTGAGCTATATGTATAGAGAAGAAATTATTCATTATATTTCGTTCTCTATTTTGTTTCTTTGGTGTGTGAGAGTTATTGGGTGTATTGGGCTTTTGGGTTGTGAGATTGCCAACACTTTGTAAACTCCCATTTGGTTGATAGTGGATTATTGGGTGAGCTCCTATTGCTCCGAGGACGTACTCCAGTTACACTGACTGTGGAGGAACCTCGTTAAAATCTTGGTGTCATTTTATATTTTGTTCTTGCATTTTCATTTGATAAATTTCCTGTGGGTTAGCTTGAGTTGGTTCCATTTGGTTTTGGTGTTATCCTAGCACAACAGAATTTGCAAGAAAAGCTTCTTTCTGATATCTTCAAACCAACCAAGGTGGAGGTTGGTGATGTTCATAGAGGTATTAATCTGATAAAAGAAAAACTTCGAAGCAGAGAGGTACTGGTCATAATTGACGATGTAGATCATGTGGACCAATTAAATGCTTTAGCTATAGCCCGGGACTCCTTTGGTCGAGGAAGTAAAATTTTTATTACAACCAGAGATCGACACCTACTGGAGCAAGTTGAAGTTAATATAATATATCTGGCTCGAAAAATGAAGGAAGAAGAAGCTCTTGAGCTCTTTAGTTGGCATGCCTTTCGAAATCCCTGTCCTAATGAAGAATACAGTGAACTGACAAGAAGTGTTCTTGGTTACTGTGGAGGTTTACCGCTTGCTCTTGAAGTTTTAGGTTCTTTTCTGTTTAAAAGAAGCTTAAGAGATTGGACAAGCACATTGAAGAAGTTGGAAAAAATTCCTCGTTTTGAAATTCAAGAAAAGCTTAAAATAAGTTTTGATGCACTAAGTGATGAGGATGAGAGGGAAATATTCCTTGATATATCTTGTTTCTTCATAGGAATGGACAGGAACTATGTCACAAGGATCTTGGACGGTTGTGGGTTTTTTGCAGAAATTGGAATTAGTGTCCTCCTGCAACGATGCCTTGTAACTGTCGATGAGAAAAACAAGCTCGTGATGCATGATCTACTTCGAGACATGGGCAGAGAAATCGTGCGTGCAAAATTTCCAAACCACCCTGGCAGGTGTAGTAGATTGTGGTGCCAAGAAGATGCAATAGGTGTACTGACGGACAAATCTGTAAGTACTTGATTCCATATAATACAAGAGAATAACAACTGCAGATGTTTGTATGTAATTCATTTTTGCACATATGCACTAACCTGTTCCTTATTCACTGTTTTTTATTAGGGAACAGAAGAAATTGAAGGACTCGCTCTAAATTTGCTAAGACCAGACAAAGCTAGTTACAATATGAAAGCTTTTAAAAAGATGAAGAGTCTGAGATTGCTCCAACTTAATCGTGTACAGCTCACTGGAGAGTACAAACATCTTTCCGAAAAGTTAAGATGGATTTGCTGGCGAGGATTCCCTCTAAAGTTCATACCAAAAAAAGCATTAAATCAATTAAGAAGCCTAGTTTCTATCGACCTACGGTACAGCAACCTCAGACGGTTTTGGGAGCATTCTATGGTATACTATCATAACCTTAACCAGCCATTGATTGTTCCGTCGAGTTTTACGCCTAGACACTCTTCCTCTTCCTTTTGATTTCAGGTGGCTTAGATTGAAATTTTAATAGATGAAAAAAATAGAAACTCATTGACAGATGACGATCAAGTTATCTATTTTGATTTTTGTTTTCTTTTGGGTTTGTCTTGCAGTTGCTCGAGAAGTTGAAGATTCTGAATCTCAGCCATTCGTACTTCCTAAAACAATTGCCAAACTTCTCAAAACTCCCAAATCTCGAGTATTTGGTACTCAAGGGCTGTAAGAGCTTGCTCGAGATTCACCACTCTGTAGGATGTCTTGAAAGACTTGCTTTGGTAAATCTCAAAGACTGCATAATGCTCAAGGATCTTCCAAAGAGTTTCTATAAGTTGAAACACGTTGAAACTCTTGTTCTTTCTGGCTGTTCAAGATTTCAAAACTTGGTTGCGGATATAGGAGAGATGGTATCATTGACAACTCTTCTTATAGATAACACGGCCATAGAAGAATTACCATATTCTTCCATAGCACGGTTGAAGAACCTGACACGTTTATCTCTATGTGGTCTGAAACTTATAGAACCCAACCCTTCCGTTTGGCCTTTGGTATTGACAAGAGAATATCCTCCTGAATTACATTGCTCAATTTCTTCCGAGGATATCAGGACCATCGACTTGTTTAGCAACGCATTTCATATCCTTCCGAGGAATCATAAGCGCAAGACAACTAGTGGAGATGGTGTCATTTTCCCCCCGGGAAATGATATTGCCAAGTGGTTCACAAATGTCGACAATGAGGGTGATCGAGTCTGTTTCCAAGTGCCTCAAATCACTGGTTCTAACTTAAAATTGTTGACTGTGTGCACCGTTTATTCTTCATCATTACACAAGGACGCACCTCTTAATCATTTTGCTATATTTATTACGAATCATACCAAGGTCATCAGCTTCGTTGTCCGGCCAATGGATCCCTACACAATAACTTCAAATGAAGTCATTTGGCAAGGACATTTATCAAACAAGGAGCTCAGTTTGGAAAGGGGAGACTCCATTGAAGTTTATATTGTGATGGGATCTGGTTTCAGGGTGAAGAAAACGGGGGTACATCTCGTATGGGATCCCGAATTGATCAACGAAAATGTGATTGAGTTCGAGCCTATCCCATATGCTTATTTCCGTAGTGATGTGGAGTATGAGGCAGGACCGAGTCATGTCTCATTAGATGAGAATCGACCACGCGACGAGTTGTGGTACGTATGATGATCACCCCACTATTCGAAGGAGTACAGATGAACAATTGGAGCAGGGAAACAAAGATGAAGCTCTGCGGATAGAGAGGAGCTTTATACTTCAAGTTGAAGAACGGTTTGCACTACAACTTAATTTTATTTTTTATTTTACAGCTGATTTTCTGAGCTAACGGAAGAATTGGATTCATACAGTAGACGTCACTTAATGCAATAAGACTTTGTTGTTATTGTTGTAGTAGTATTTTACAGCTGATTTTCTCGTCTACAGAACAATTTGCTTTCCACAATCAGTGGTGCGGTTTGTAAGAAATTTTTGGTGATGCAATAGAGAGAGTCCAAAGTTTATTTGGCTGCATCCACCAACTTGAAAGGAATAAGTCATCAATTGTGGCTTCAAGTTTTAAACTTATGGGAGGGTGAACATTGATTTGGTCATAACCAAGTTCAGGATCATGTCTGTCACTTAGTATTACGATTCAAAGGTAATTTTTTCCACTTGTAAGTAAAAGTTCTTGAGTTTTACTTTCGTTAATGACGAGATTGATGTCAAATTATTATGTCAAACTAAATTACCATGTATAGACTTTTTGTTTGATTCTAAACTAAATTATCGATTAACCTGATTATTAGCATTTCAAAAATGTTATTAAGCACTTTTGTGTAAACAACTAATATTTGTTTTCTTAATAAAGAAAGAGTTTTTGTTCTTTAACATAGCTCGTTTAAAAAATAAAAAAAAAAAAAAAAAAAAATCACCGCATAGTTTTGAGCTTGAATGCCTTGAGAACATTACTCTAACAACTAGGTTAAGTCTAAATTATTAAAAAGGTTAACTTTTCTAGAATGTCAATGGCATTTATTTCTTATCATTGACAAATTCTTCCAAAGACTGAGACAGCATGTGTAAGCGTAGAGAGAGAGAGAGAGAGAGAGAGAGAGAGAGAGAGAGAGAGAGAGAGAGAGAGAGAGAGTGCCTCAATGCTCGGCAGTTTATGGCCCAAACGAAACGGAAGGCATGGAAAGAAAAAATACAAACTATTCAGTAGCTCAAGAATACAATAATAATAATAATAATAATAATAACTAGCATTTGTCTACACACTTTGTATGTATGAGCACATTTTTTAGAAAATGAGAAGGAGAGAGGGAGAGATCAAGAACGTGGAGGGGGAGTGGGAGGTTTTTGGTTTTTTTCTTTTATTTTTTTATATTTATTATTATTATTATTTAATATTAGAGGTACTTTAACATTACCTATAGATGAGGCTTCAATAAAAAATAGTAAAATTTGAACATGTGAAATTTCATTATTGCCCATCATTTTTTTTGTGTGATAGAAAACTAATTTATCTTTTCACCCTCTTTTGGTTGATTTGATTGACAAAGAGAGTTTTATTAATTAATAGAGATAATAGTTTTCCAAAAAAAAAAAAAAAGAATACAATAATAATACAAATGAAAGCCTTTTTGTTCAATAAATAAAAATAAGAAAAATTACACATAGATTATACTTTTAATGCTTAATTTTATATTGAGATCACACTTTTAAAACATTTTAAGGAGAGAAAAAAAATTAATACATAAGGAAGATGACATCATTTGCTTTTTTTTTTCTTCTCTGAACTCTATGTTAGAAAATACTCTTTATCTTTGGTGTCCTTTCACACTTCTCTCTCTCTCCCTTCTCTCTTTCTCTCTCCCTTCCCTTTCCCCATTTCATACAGTAATAAACAGCAAAAAACGGATTGAGTTCCGAATTTATTGCAGGGATGGCCATAAACGTTGAGAAAATTAAATTAAGGGGAAGAAAACATGTATACTTGTTTGGGTATTTAATCCCAAAGAATGTATTATAATAAGTGGAACAAGATTTATCGTGAAAGGGCCACTTCACAGAGTTCACAGTCACAATCCTCCACACGACTTTGAAGCAACTGGGGTTGCTTTGCTTTATTGTTGTGTCGGAATTTAATTCCACCAAAAAAAAAAAAAATCGACTTTCTCACTTAAGCAAAAACAAACAATTGGGTTATCAAAATTTTAAAATAACAAATGGGTGAAAAACACACCTGGGTAGAGGAGAGAGCGTGATGAGTAGTAAGAGCAACATAAAGTTGATATACTATGTACGTATGAGAAAACAATTTCAAAGAGACATAAATTAGATATAATTAAAGGGGTGTGATATCTACACATCCCTGTTTACTTCTCACACACCTTTTTAAAATTTCGGCCGCCGGATTTGAAGAATTAAAGAAGATCAACGGTGAGAAATTAACAAGGAGTGTGTAAGAAGTAAAAAAATATGTGTGGATAACACACCCCTAATTAAATTGTCTATAAAGGGGTATTGATTATCAAATAAAATTGTCACCTCTTCCACCCATCTCTCTCTCGTCATTGGTTTTTTTTTTTTTTTTTTTGGAAGTTCTTTTGGCTTTTGAAATCTCTCCAGCTTTGTTTCTTGATAGTTAATGGAAAAGGATCCTCTCCTGAGCTCAGGATGAGAATCCTCCTGACCAGTTCATCCGAACCGTTAGTCTTCTAAAATTATAATAATTACAACCGTTAGATTAAATTTGAACAGTCCGGATGGGCTAGTCAGAAGGATCCCCATCCTGAGCTCAGGAGAGGATCCTCTTCCATAGCTGATACCCTGCATGTGTGTACCAAAACAAAAGGATAGAAAGAGTTACCAAAATGAGTATATGAGACTTTTTTTTTTTTTTAACTAGTAAAAAAAATGTGGAAGAGACCACATAAATAGATTTTAGGAACTTTAATGAAAAGATTACAATACTGTTCACTTTAACGAAAAACCACATTTTTACACTAAAAAGTCAATCCTGAGACTACTTACTTTACCCTTTATTTTATCATTATCGTTAAAACTCAAAATTTTCAAGACATTTTCATTAGTTTTCCTTAGATTTTACTAGGGTCAAGTTTGAAATTGATTCTACAAAAATGGTCGAGACTGATTGAACTGATTTTACAAAAATAGATGAGGATGGATTGATGCAAAAATGGTCAACGACTGATTGAACTGATTTTGCAAAAATCGTTGAGGATGGATTGAATGATTCTGTGAAAATGGTCGAAGATAGGTTGAACTAATTCTGCAAAAATGGTTGAGGATGGGTTGAACTGATTCTACCAAAAAAAAAATGGTCGAGGACATGCTAAACTGATTCTGCAAAAAAAATGCTCGAAGACCGGTTGAACTGATTCTGCAAAAATAGTTGAGGACAGGTTGAACGGATTCTGTAAAAATGTTCAAAGACAGGTTGAACTGATTCTGCAAAAATGGCCGATGACGGGTTAAATGATTCTGCAAAAATAGTCGAGGACGAGGACTAATTAAACTGATTCTGCAAAAATGGTCGAAGACGGATTGAATTGATTCGGTAAAAATGATCGAAGACTGATTGAACTGATTATGCAAAAATGGTTGAGGATGGATTGAACTGACTATGCAAAAATAGTTGTGGACGGGTTGAACTAATTCTAGTAATAAATCATACAAACTGATTCTGCATATAGTTTCACAACTGATTCTGCATAAATAGTTGAGGATGGATTGAGCTTATGACACATATTAATTTTGTTGGAGCTGTGAGGGTTGAGTTCTATTAACAGCCCTAAAGCCTTAGGGATGTGACTAGTATTTTAAAACATTGTTTTCATGTTTATGGGATGGGTTTTAGTTGTTTTTATGTTTTTGTTTCTCATTGACATGTTTAAAAACTAATGGAGTTTTTTGACATATAACAAAAGTTTTTATCTTTATTTATAAAGCTCCCATAAAAATACTACAAAAAGAGAAAAAAAAATAGAAGGAACAGCAATTTAAAGAATGCACATAATGGATGTCAATTTTACCCCAAAAAAAATACAAAAATACAAAAAGCACAATGGATTTTGCATCACGAATATTCCAATGCACTTATGAGCGTCCCCTTTATAAGAAAAAATTTTAGTGTACCGAAAATACGGTTTAATACATTAAGTGTAATAATACAATTTGTTGGAAATAATACAATTGGTTAGAAAATTGACAAAAAAAATTCAATTAATTGTATTACAATAGTTGGTGTGCCGGACCTTATTTTTTACACACTGAAAACTATCTCCCCTTCCTGCCTATGACATAGACATTTATGCTAATCTTCCTAGAGAAAATAGAAAATATTGAATGTGGTCCAATGTTTTAGTCGATAGGATGTTGAGTTTATATACATGCATCCCACGTTCAAAACTCTTTCTCCTCTAAACTATTGTAATAGTTTCGAACTCTTCCCTCCCCCTAATAATAGTAAATATTTATCTAAAACAAATGGAAATATTTGCTATAGTTATTATTGTTTAAGAATGTAATTGTGTAAATTTAGAAATTGAATCCAATAACATATGAGAGATTAAATCTCTTTATGACTTTACTTATAGGGCAAGTAAATCTCATCTGATTAGCATAAATAAAGGCATAAGGCCACAAGGAAGAATAAGGCCTCGTTTGGTGTTATTTTTTCACCAAACACTTCGTCACTTTAAACTGAAGCAATAAAAAGTGTTTGGCAAAAGTTAAATATCATGCTTATCTTAAAAGTTATGGGCTCCAAACTGCTTTTAAAAGCTACTTTAATAAAAAAAGGAGTTGAACCTTTATTGAATATTTTCAATTTGTATAAAACTATCATCAATTTTTAAAAAATAACATTATTTATCATGCTACACACATTTTATCCATTGGACAACAAAGTGATCGTTGCCACATACCACTACAAACACTAACCTTGCACCATCACTGCCATTATTCCCTCCACCACCACAATCGTCACCCTACCGCCGCCGCCACCACACTCATCACCACTGCTGTCGTTGCCAACTCCCCTACCATGTCCATTTTTTTCATCATATATAGTTATATCACTTCAAAATTAAATTTTACCAAACGCTTTTACATTGTTTTGCTTAGTCACAACACTTTTAAAAATATAATTTACCAAATGCTCAACTGCTTTATTTTATAGCTAATTATTCTTAGAGCATATCAATAACAGTTTTTTTTTTTTTTTTTTTTTTTTTTTTTAATTTAGAAAAAGCACATCAACCCCAACTGGTCCTATATCATTTACAACCTCTATGGCTATTGGGTCGGGCAGTGGCGAAGCCACGTGAGGGCGAGGAGTGGCGACCGCCACTCCCTTCGCCGAACAAACAAGCTTGGAGCGCTGGTTTAGCCCTTCCGTTCTTGGACTCCTGAAACGCTGTGGTTGATTTTTGGAAGTAAGCTTTGAATCACCAGCAGAGTCTCATTGGGTTCCGGCTTAAAGGCCAAAAAGGAGGTGCATAGGCAAGTTGTGTCCGTACAGTTCATGGGGCTAAGGGAGAAAGTTGTGGAAAGGGTAAGTTGAAGGAGAAAAAGGTGCAAAAGTATTGGTATTGGATTCCATTGAAGCTTCATTGTCAAGAAAATTAGTTCAGGTAAAAAAAAATAAAAAAGGTTGAAGAATTGTGTAGTGGGTTGTGGAAAAAATGGTGGCTTGATCAATTGGTGGGGGTGAGATCAAATATTTGACAAATTGGGTTCTATTCAGCAGAATGATTGCAGTATATTGGTAGCAGAAAAAGAAAAAAAAGGGAAGAACTAGGAAGTGGGTTGTTCTAATTAGCTCGATTTATGGGTGTGGATTGTGGAAAAATGGTGTCTTGATCAATTGGTGGAGGAAGATCAAAGATTTGACGAACTGGGTTTTGTTCAGCACAGTAGAGTGACAACAAGAACTTCGATGGAGAAGCACAAAGTTGAGTTAAATTGATTTGATGGGTTTGGGAAGAAATAGTAAGACTTGCAGAGAGCCAGCCACCTGGGGATATTGTGGACCATTTGATTTTTCTGGGTTTTTGACTAAATTGTCCCTTTATGGCTTTCTAATCTTTTATTTTTCTCAATCAAAGAAAGGAAGGTGAAAAATATATTGGAAAATTGGAGCCTTTATTCACTCATTAAAAAGAGAAGAGAGGTGATCTCAAGAACTCATTATACTCAATTTTAGTTTGGAAATCCTATCTACTTTGACCAAGTTCAAATAAATTCAATAATAACTTAGAAAAATTAGGCTAAAACTCTAGTTGTGTACACATTAAAAATAGAAGAGAGGTGATCTCAAGAACTCATTATACTCAATTTTAGTTTGGAAATCCTATCTACTTTGACCAAGTTCAAATAAATTCAATAATAACTTAGAAAAATTAGGCTAAAACTCTAGTTGTGTACATCAATTTGGTTGAGCTTGAATAACAAGTTACGAGGAATTTTGCCCCTCTCCAATGTGAAAGCAACCGCTTCGATTGAACTTTGTACTCTTTTGAATTTCGCCCCCATCCCTCGGTAAATCCTGACTTCGCCACTGGGGTCGGGTATGTCATCACTGATTCAATTTCTGCAACAGTGGCCATATAACTCAGGTTGCCCATGATGTTCCCGTAAAATGTTGGACATCATTAATTAGCATAACATTCATGATTCTATATATTTTGCCCGAATTTAGACTCTTCCTGCACTTGTTCTGTTTTGTCAACAGTGTCTGTATGACTTGGGTTGTCCACGATGTTTTTGGAAAGCATTTGACATAATTATCTACACTAGCCTTCATGCACGCGCTCGCACGTATAGAAGATATTTTTTGAATCACAGTATGATATGCGCGACTTACACGTTTTAAATTACTTATATACGTGAATTGACAAAAGCAAAGTCAAATATTTGAAGTAAATGAATAATCTTAGATCATGCTAGAAAAAACCCCTCACAAACCAATCAAAGTAGCTGAATTTACATAATAAAGTCAGTCTTTCAATTTCCATCTACATTCTGTTAAATTTACAATCAGAATAGAGAAAATAATATTTAATAAACAATTGTCTATGGTAGATTGGAACATAACAAGAATAATAGTGCAAGGCCTTGTTTGCTAATATTTCGGGTGGTTTGGTGGATTGGTCCTCTCATCATATTTCCTCCTTCCAAAACGTAGTTTACTTGCTTACTTGTTCGAGTAAGAGGCCTGAACCATAGACATATGATATTTCCGAATAAAAGTTCTTTAGAAAGATCTTTTGTTTTGTGGTAGCTTGCTCTGGTTTCTTTACGAAACAATTGGAAAAAGATGGAGCGCGAATAATGACCTCCCTAAAAGAAAATAAAACATTTCAATGGTAGATTTGGAAAACCAAAAAAAAAGAGTGCAAATGGAGAATTGAGTGCGAAATTCACCTCCCTTTTTACACAAGGGTTGATAAAGCATCATCTCTTTAAGTAGTAGCATAGGAAGCCTTCTTTAATCTTATATGCTGCAATTTTTTCAAGACACAAATGATTAAGAGCATTTACCTCTGCATTTGAGATTATGTTTTTATCTCGCTCCACTTGAATATATCAGTTGTAAATTGTAACAAAACAAATACTAATCCCAAAATATCGACCCACGATTAGGATTGATGTGCTCTTAATTTTATTATACAACAACAAAAACAAAGTCTTATTCTACTAAATGGGGTAGGCCGTATGAATTCTGGAACGTCACAACGCTAGGTTTTGCGCCAAGTCTTCCACTTTTAATGTTAGTATAATGTACTCAAATTTCCTATGCTTATTTGGACATTAAGAAGAATGATTGGCTGTTGAAAGAAGAGCAGGAGCTCCTGATGAATTGAACAAGTGCCCAATCACCATTGCACACCTGCCCAAAAAGAATTAAAGAATTAAAACTTAGAACCAACATCACCCCGCTTGTTCCAACACTTGTCGATTTTAATTAGGTTTTTAGCGGGAGCTCCAACTCTTCTTTCAATAGCAAGTCATTGTTCTTACTTTAATCAATCATACATACATTATATTCCAGTGGTGAAACATAAAAAATAAAAATAATAATAATAATAATAATATTAATTAATTATTGAACAACTAAGTTTTTTGTTTGAATTGTATTAACTATTAAACACCAGAATTATACATCTTGAGTACGGTTTGGTTTTCCAATTGGTTGGCTTTTCTATGAGTTGACCCTCCTTCCTTAAGTAGCCTGCCAATTGAGATTTTGCAGCTCTCTCCCATAACAATGAGTACCAGGACACAGCATGAAGCATCCTCCTCATCGAAACGTTGGATGCACGACGTGTTCTTGAGCTTCAGAGGCGAAGACACACGGAACGGCTTCACAGGCCACCTCTGCATGACACTGAAAGAGGCTGGAGTCAACGTGTTTATTGACAACCAGCTAAGAAGAGGGGAAGAAATAACAGCAGAACTGGTGCAGGCAATCCGAGGGTCTAGGATTTCCATCGTCGTCTTCTCAAAGAGGTATGCAGATTCAAGCTGGTGTCTTCAGGAGCTTGTGGAGATCATGGAGTGTAGGAGAAGACTTGGACAAATAGTCTTGCCAGTATTCTACGATGTCGATCCTTCACATGTCAGGAAACAGACTAGTGCTAGTTTTGCACAAGCATTTCAGAAACATGAAGAATGCTTCCATGAAGATACAGATAAGGTAGCGAGGTGGAGAGCTGCTCTTACGGAAGCTTCAAATTTGTCCGGTTGGGATCTTAAAAACACTGCAAACGGGTAATAACTCTTTAACTTATCAATCTTCTTTTACTGCTTATCTTATCGACCTTATTAACATGAGTGAGTAAGGTCGATAAAACCTTAAATAAAATTTGATTCCCTAGGTCAAGATCCATCATTTTGATTCATAAAATCATTCACCTCCCGATCATGGATCTCTTAAGAGAACGGAACCATTTCTTCTGACTCCTTCAAATTTGATAAATGTTGGATAACATAGTTCTATGATTCAGATTATCATTTCCCATTTGATTCCTTTGAATTCCATATTCAAAGTTGTGATCGGATCTATCCATTAAAAAGAATCGATTCAATACATTTCTTATGTACCCGTACGTGCTATATTGAATTTGAATCAAATTTCGGATCAATCTATATTGATTGACTGCCTCCATTATGTTGTTGCTAGCAAATACCACTATTTTTTGTTTTTCTCTAAGCGATCTATAGCCAGAATGTGTACTGCATAGCGAGTCTTAGTTGTGCTTCTAAATCTAATTGACAGGCACGAGGCGCTGTTTATCAGAAGAATTATTGGCGAGATCACTAAGCAACTCGATACCACATACTTAAATGTAGCTGTCTACCAAGTTGGAATAGATTCTCGGGTGAACGAGATTAACAGCTTAGACAGGGGATCATACGATGTTCAAATGGTCGGAATTTGGGGTATGGGTGGAATGGGGAAAACATCAGTTGCAAAAGCCATCTATAACAAGTTCTACCATAGCTTTGAGTACAAAAGTTTCCTTGCAAATGTTAGGGAAACTGCAAAGGAATCGAATGGCATGACGAATTTGCAAGAAAAGCTTCTTTCTGATATCTTCAAACCAACCAAGGTGGAGGTTGGTGATGTTCATAGAGGTATTAATCTGATAAAAGAAAAACTTCGAAGCAGAGAGGTACTGGTCATAATTGACGATGTAGATCATGTGGACCAATTAAATGCTTTAGCTATAGCCCGGGACTCCTTTGGTCGAGGAAGTAAAATTTTTATTACAACCAGAGATCGACACCTACTGGAGCAAGTTGAAGTTAATATAATATATCTGGCTCGAAAAATGAAGGAAGAAGAAGCTCTTGAGCTCTTTAGTTGGCATGCCTTTCGAAATCCCTGTCCTAATGAAGAATACAGTGAACTGACAAGAAGTGTTCTTGGTTACTGTGGAGGTTTACCGCTTGCTCTTGAAGTTTTAGGGTCTTTTCTGTTTAAAAGAAGCTTAAGAGATTGGACAAGCACATTGAAGAAGTTGGAAAAAATTCCTCGTTTTGAAATTCAAGAAAAGCTTAAAATAAGCTTTGATGCACTAAGTGATGAGGATGAGAGGGAAATATTCCTTGATATATCTTGTTTCTTCATAGGAATGGACAGGAACTATGTCACAAGGATCCTGGACGGTTGTGGGTTTTTTGCAGAAATTGGAATTAGTGTCCTCCTGCAACGATGCCTTGTAACTGTCGATGAGAAAAACAAGCTCGTGATGCATGATCTACTTCGAGACATGGGCAGAGAAATCGTGCGTGTAAAATTTCCAAACCACCCTGGCAGGTGTAGTAGATTGTGGTGCCAAGAAGATGCAATAGGTGTACTGACGGACAAATCTGTAAGTACTTGATTCCATACAATACAAGAGAATAACAACTGCAGATGTTTGTATGTAATTCATTTTTGCACATATGCACTAACCTGTTCCTTATTCACTGTTTTTTATTAGGGAACAGAAGAAATTGAAGGACTCGCTCTAAATTTGCTAAGACCAGACAAAGCTAATTTCAATATGAAAGCTTTTAAAAAGATGAAGAGTCTGAGATTGCTCCAACTTAATCGTGTACAGCTCACTGGAGAGTACAAACATCTTTCCGAAAAGTTAAGATGGATTTGCTGGCGAGGATTCCCTCTAAAGTTCATACCAAAAAAAGCATTAAATCAATTAAGAAGCCTAGTTTCTATCGACCTACGGTACAGCAACCTCAGACGGTTTTGGGAGCATTCTATGGTATACTATCATAACCTTAACCAAGCCATTGATTGTTCCTTCGAGTTTTACGCCTAGACACTCTTCCTCTTCCTTTTGATTTCAGGTGGCTTAGATTGAAATTTTAATAGATGAAAAAAATAGAAACTCATTGACAGATGACGATCAAGTTATCTATTTTGATTTTTGTTTTCTTTTGGGTTTTTCTTGCAGTTGCTCGAGAAGTTGAAGATTCTGAATCTCAGCCATTCGTACTTCCTAACACAATTGCCAAACTTCTCAAAACTCCCAAATCTCGAGTATTTGGTACTCAAGGGCTGTAAGAGCTTGCTCGAGATTCACCACTCTGTAGGATGTCTTGAAAGACTTGCTTTGGTAAATCTCAAAGACTGCATAATGCTCAAGGATCTTCCAAAGAGTTTCTATAAGTTGAAACACGTTGAAACTCTTGTTCTTTCTGGCTGTTCAAGATTTCAAAACTTGGTTGCGGATATAGGAGAGATGGTATCATTGACAACTCTTCTTATAGATAACACGGCCATAGAAGAATTACCATATTCTTCCATAGCACGGTTGAAGAACCTGACACGTTTATCTCTATGTGGTCTGAAACTTATAGAACCCAACCCTTCCGTTTGGCCTTTGGTATTGACAAGAGAATATCCTCCTGAATTACATTGCTCAATTTCTTCCGAGGATATCAGGACCATCGACTTGTTTAGCAACGCATTTCATATCCTTCCGAGGAATCATAAGCGCAAGACAACGAGCGGAGATGGTGTGATTTTCCCCCCCGGAAATGATATTGCCAAGTGGTTCACAAATGTCGACAATGAGGGTGATCGAGTCTGTTTCCAAGTGCCTCAAATCACTGGTTCTAACTTAAAATCGTTGACTGTGTGCACCGTTTATTCTTCATCATTACACAAGGACGCACCTCTTAATCATTTTGCTATATTTATTACGAATCATACCAAGATCATCAGCTTCGTTGTCCGGCCAATGGATCCCTACACAATAACTTTAAATGAAGTCATTTGGCAAGGACATTTATCAAACAAGGAGCTCAGTTTGGAAAGGGGAGACTCCATTGAAGTTTATATTGTGATGGGATCTGGTTTCAGGGTTAAGAAAACGGGGGTACATCTCGTATGGGATCCTGAATTGATCAACGAAAATGTGATTGAGTTCGAGGCTATCCCATATGCTTATTTCCGTAGTGATGTGGAGTATGAGGCAGGACCGAGTCATGTCTCATTAGATGAGAATCGACCACGCGACGAGTTGTGGTACGTATGATGATCACCCCACTATTCGAAGGAGTACAGATGAACAATTGGAGCAGGGAAACAAAGATGAAGCTCTGCGGATAGAGAGGAGCTTTATACTTCAAGTTGGAGAACGGTTTGCACAACAACTTAATTTTATTTTTTATTTTACAGCTGATTTTCTGAGCTAACGGAAGAATTGGATTCATACAGTAGACGTCACTTAATACAATAAGACTTTATTGTTATTGTTGTAGTAGTATTTTACAGCTGATTTTCTCGTCTACAGAACAATTTGCTTTCCACAATCAGTGGTGGGGTTTGTAAGAAATTTTTGGTGATGCAATAGAGAGAGTCCAAAGTTTATTTGGCTGCATCCACCAACTTGAAAGGGAATAAGTCATCAATTGTGGCTTCAAGTTTTAAACTTATGGGAGGGTGAATATTGATTTGGTCATAACCAAGTTCAGGATCATGTCTGTCACTTAGTATTACGATTCAAAGGTAATTTTTTCCACTTGTAAGTAAAAGTTCTTGAGTTTTACCTTCGTGAATGACGAGATTGATGTCAAATTATTATGTCAAACTAAATTACCATGTATAGACTTTCTGTTTGATTCTAAACTAAATTATCGATTAACCTGATTATTAGCATTTCAAAAATGTTATTAAGCACTTTTGTGTAAACAACTAATATTTGTTTTCTTAATAAAGAAAGAGTTTTTGTTCTTTAACATAGCTCGTTTAAAAAAAAAATAAAAAATAAAAAATCACCGCAGGGTTTTGAGCTTAAATGCCTTGAGAACATTACTCTAACAACTAGGTTAAGTCTAAATTATTGAAAAGGTTAACTTTTCTAGAATGTCAATGGCATTTCTTTCTTATCATTGACAAATTCTTCCAAAGACTGAGACAGCATGTGTGTGCGTAGAGAGAGAGAGAGAGTGCCTCAATGCTCGGCAGTTTATGGCCCAAACGAAATGGAAGGCATGGAAAGAAAAAACACACACTATTCAGTAGCTCAAGAATACAATAATAATAATAATAATAATAATAATAACTAGCATTTGCCTACACACTTTGTATGTATGAACACATTTTTTAGAAAATGAGAAGGAGAGAGGGAGAGATCGAGAAAGTGGAGGGGGAGTGGGAGGTTTTTGGTTTTTTTCTTTTATTTTTTTATATTTATTATTATTTTTTTAATATTAGAGGTACTTTAACATTACCTATAGGTGAGGCTTCAAAAAAAAATAGTAAAATTTGAACTTGTGAAATTACATTATTGCCCATCATTTGTTTTGTGTGATAGAAAACTAATTTATCTTTTCACCCTTTTTTGGTTGATTTGGTTGACAAATAGAGTTTTATTAATTAATAGAGATAGTAGTTTTCCAAAAAAAAAAAAAAAGAATACAATAATAATACAAATGAAAGCCTTTTTGTTCAATAAATAAAAATAAGAAAAATTACACATAGATTATACTTTTAATGCTTAATTTTATATTGAGATCACACTTTTAAAACATTTTAAGGAGAGAAAAAAAATTAATACATAAGGAAGATGGCATCATTTGCTTTTTTTTTTTTTTTTTTCCTCTGAACTCTATGTTAGAAAATGCTCTTTATCTTTGGTGTCTTTTCACACTTCTCTCTCTCGCTCCCTTCTCTCTTTCTCTCTCTCTTCCCTTTCCCTATTTCATACAGTAATAAACAGCAAAAAACGGATTGAGTTCCGAATTTATTGCAGGGATGGCCATAAACGTTGAGAAAATTAAATTAAAGGGAAGAAAACATGTATATTTGTTTGGGTATTTAATCCCAAAGAATGTATTATAATAAGTGGAACAAGATTTATCGTGAAAGGGCCACTTCACAGAGTTCACAGTCACAATCCTCCACACGACTTTGAAGCAACTGGGGTTGCTTTGCTTTATTGTTGTGTCGGAATTTAATTCCACCAAAAAAAAAAAAAATCGACTTTCTCACTTAAGCAAAAACAAACAATTGGGTTATCAAAATTTTAAAATAACAAATGGGTGAAAAACACACCTGGGTAGAGGAGAGAGCGTGATGAATAGTAAGAGCAACATAAAGTTGATATACTATGTACGTATGAGAAAACAATTTCAAACAGACATAAATTAGATATAATTAAAGGGGTGTGATATCTACACATCCTTGTTTACTTCTCACACACTCTTTTAAAATTTCGGCTGCCGGATTGGATGAATTGAAAAAGATCAAAGGTGAGAAATTAACAAAGTGTATGTAAGAAGTAAAAAAATGTGTGTGGATAACACACCCCTAATTAAATTGTCTATAAAGGGGTATTGATTATCAAATAAAATTGTCACCTCTTCCACCCATCTCTCTCTCATCATTGGTTTTTTTTTTTGGAAGTTCTTTTGGCTTTTGAAATCTCTCCAGCTTTGTTTCTTGATAGTTAATGGAAGAGGATCCTCTCCTGAGCTCAGGATGAGAATCCTCATGACCAGTTCATCCGAACCGTTAGTCTTCTAAAATTATAATAATTACAACCGTTAGATTAAATTTGAACAGTCCGGATGGGCTGGTCAGAAGGATCCCCATCCTGAGCTCAGGAGAGGATCCTCTTCCATTGCTGATACCCTGCATGTGTGTACCAAAACAAAAGGATAGAAAGAGTTACCAAAATGAGTATATGAGACTTTTTTTTTTAACTACTAAAAAAAATGTGGAAGAGACCACATAAATAGATTTTAGGAACTTTAATGAAAAGATTACAATACTGTTCACTTTAACGAAAAATCATATTTTTACACTAAAAAGTCAATCCTGAGACTACTTACTTTACCATTTATTTTGTCATTATCGTTAAAACTCAAAATTTTCAAGACATTTTCATTAGTTTTCCTTAGATTTTACTAGGGTCAAGTTATTTGAAATTGATTCTACAAAAATGGTCGAGACTGATTGAACTGATTTTACAAAAATAGATGAGGATGGATTGATGCAAAAATGGTCAACGACTGATTGAACTGATTTTGCAAAAATCGTTGAGGGTGGATTGAATGATTCTGTGAAAATGGTCGAAGATAGGTTGAACTAATTCTGCAAAAATGGTTGAGGATGGGTTGAACTGATTCTACAAAAAAAAAATGGTCGAGGACATGCTAAACTGATTCTGCAAAAAAAATGCTCGAAGATCGGTTGAACTGATTCTGCAAAAATAGTTGAGGACAGGTTGAATGGATTCTGTAAAAATGTTCAAAGACAGGTTGAACTGATTCTGCAAAAATGGCCGATGACGGGTTAAATGATTCTGCAAAAATAGCCGAGGACGAGGACTAATTAAACTGATTCTGCAAAAATGGTCGAAGACGGATTGAATTGATTAGGTAAAAATGATCGAAGACTGATTGAACTGATTATGCAAAAATGGTTGAGGATGGATTGAACTGACTATGCAAAAATAGTCGTGGACGGGTTGAACTAATTCTAGTAATAAATGATACAAACTGATTCTGCATATAGTTTCACAACTGATTCTGCATAAATAGTTGAGGATGGATTGAGCTTATGACACATATTAATTTTGTTGGAGCTGTGAGGGTTGAGTTCTATTAACAGCCCTAAAGCCTTAGGGATGTGACTAGTATTTTAAAACATTGTTTTCATGTTTATGGGATGGGTTTTAGTTGTTTTTATGTTTTTGTTTCTCATTGACATGTTTAAAAACTAATAGAGTTTTTTGACATATAACAAAAGTTTTTATCTTTATTTATAAAGCTCCCATAAAAATACTACAAAAAGAGAAAAAAAAATAGAAGGAACAGCAATTTAAAGAATGCACATAATGGATGTCAAATTTACCCCAAAAAAAATACAAAAATACAAAAAGCACAATGGATTTTGCATCACGAATATTCCAATGCACTTATGAGCGTGCCCTTTATAAGAAAAAATTTTAGTGTACCGAAAATACGGTTTAATACATTAAGTGTAATAATACAATTTGTTGGAAATAATACAATTGGTTAGAAAATTGACAAAAAAATTTCAATTAATTGTATTACAATAGTTGGTGTGCCGGACCTTATTTTTTACACACTGAAAACTATCTCCCCTTCCTGCCTATGACATAGACATTTATGCTAATCTTCCTAGAGAAAATAGAAAATATTGAATGTGGTCCAATGTTTTAGTCGATAGGATGTTGAGTTTATATACATGCATCCCACGTTCAAAACTCTTTCTCCTCTAAACTATTGTAATAGTTTCGAACTCTTCCCTCCCCCTAATAATAGTAAATATTTATCTAAAACAAATGGAAATATTTGCTGTAGTTATTATTGTTTAAGAATGTAATTGTGTAAATTTAGAAATTGAATCCAATAACATATGAGAGATTAAATCTCTTTATGACTTTACTTATAGGGCAAGTAAATCTCATCTGATTAGCATAAATAAAGGCATAAGGCCACAAGGAAGAATAAGGCCTCGTTTGGTGTTATTTTTTCACCAAACACTTCTTCACTTTAAACTGAAGCAATAAAAAGTGTTTGGCAAAAGTTAAATATCATGCTTATCTTAAAAGTTATGGGCTCCAAACTGCTTTTAAAAGCTACTTTAATAAAAAAAGGAGTTGAACCTTTATTGAATATTTTCAATTTGTATAAAACTATCATCAATTTTTAAAAAATAACATTATTTATCATGCTACACACATTTTATCCATTGGACAACGAAGTGATCGTTGCCACATACCACTACAAACACTAACCTTGCACCATCACTGCCATTATTCCCTCCACCACCACAATCGTCACCCTACCGCCGCCGCCACCACAATCATCACCACTGCTGTCGTTGCCAACTCCCCTACCATGTCCATTTTTTTCATCATATATAGTTATATCACTTCAAAATTAAATTTTACCAAACGCTTTTACATTGTTTTGCTTAGTCACAACACTTTTAAAAATATAGTTTACCAAATGCTCAACTGCTTTATTTTATAGCTAATTATTCTTAGAGCATATCAATAACAGTTTTTTTTTTTTTTTTTTTTTTTAATTTAGAAAAAGCACATCAACCCCAACTGGTCCTATATCATTTACAACCTCTATGGCTATTGGGTCGGGCAGTGGCGAAGCCACGTGAGGGCGAGGAGTGGCGACCGCCACTCCCTTCGCCGAACAAACAAGCTTGGAGTGCTGGTTTAGCCCTTCCGTTCTTGGACTCCTGAAACGCTGTGGTTGATTTTTGGAAGTAAGCTTTGAATCACCAGCAGAGTCTCATTGGGTTCCGGCTTAAAGGCCAAAAAGGAGGTGCATAGGCAAGTTGTGTCCGTACAGTTCATGGGGCTTAGGGAGAAAGTTGTGGAAAGGGTAAGTTGAAGGAGAAAAAGGTGCAAAAGTATTGGTATTGGATTCCATTGAAGCTTCATTGTCAAGAAAATTAGTTCAGGTAAAAAAAAATAAAAAAGGTTGAAGAATTGTGTAGTGGGTTGTGGAAAAAATGGTGGCTTGATCAATTGGTGGGGGTGAGATCAAATATTTGACAAATTGGGTTCTATTCAGCAGAATGATTGCAGTATATTGGTAGCAGAAAAAGAAAAAAAAGGGAAGAACTAGGAAGTGGGTTGTTCTAATTAGCTCGATTTATGGGTGTGGATTGTGGAAAAATGGTGTCTTGATCAATTGGTGGAGGAAGATCAAAGATTTGACGAACTGGGTTTTGTTCAGCACAGTAGAGTGACAACAAGAACTTCGATGGAGAAGCACAAAGTTGAGTTAAATTGATTTGATGGGTTTGGGAAGAAATAGTAAGACTTGCAGAGAGCCAGCCACCTGGGGATATTTGTTGGAAATTCAAATCAAAACATGTTGTAAAATGTTGCTAGCCATTGTTGAAAATCAATGTCAAAGTTAGGCATGGAAAGTTAGGCAATGTTAGGTATAGTTGAATAAAAATTATTAGGTGCAATTAATGTGTTTTGTGTGGTAATAAATAATCTTAGTTTAATCATTTGGTTTGCTATAAATACCCAAGTTCTCAAGCATTGTAAATCATCCAAATCCCATTTCCCATTCTCATTTTCAGCTTGTAAGCTTTCTTATTCTATTGAGTTTGTAAACTCTCTTTTCATATATCAAAGTCCAAGTGCCTTGTTTGTCAAAGCTTGTTGCTTCCCTCCTTTCTCTATTTCTTTGTCCAATTTTATTGAGAGTGCAAGTGAGAGGTGTGATAGAGTTTGTAAACTTATCACCCACATATTTTGGTATTGAGTTAGTAAACTTTCAAATACCAACAATTGGTATCAGAGCCAGAATACCATTCTGGCAGGTGCAGCAGTTATGGCGTCCAACTTAGTGCAACTCCAAGTTCCCACATTGAAGAAAGAAAATTATGAAAGATGGTGCATCCAATTCAAAGCATTGTTTGGATCACAGGAGCTATGGGAAGTTGTCAGTAGTGGGTATGTTGTACCCACTGCCGAGCAAGAAGCCGTATATACTGCGGATCAAAGGAACACTCTCAAGGACTTACGAAAGAAGGACCAAAAGGCGCTGTATCTTCTATACCAGGGTTTGGAAGATTCAACGTTCGAGAAGGTTGCAGAAGCAACAACGAGCAAGCAAGTATGGGATACACTCAGTACAATCTACAAAGGAGTAGATCGAGTCAAGAAAGTGAGGTTACAATCACTTCGAGCAGATTTTGAAACTGCTCATATGAATGAAGGGGAGAGCATCTCCGACTATCACTCAAGGCTCATTGTGATAGTAAATCAGATGAGGAGAAATGGCGAGAGACTCGATGAAGTACGAGTTGTGGAGAAGATACTCCGGTCACTCACATCTAAGTTTGAGCATGTGGTGACTGCCATTGAGGAATCCAAGGATTTGGAGGTGATGAGCGCAGAAGAGCTACTAGGATCCCTCCTAGTTCACGAGCAACGCATTCAGAAGAATGCAAGCCCCACAACGCTAGAGCAAGCTTTGGAGTCAAAGTTGAATATTGACAAACCAAATAAAGGTCGTGGGCAGTGGAACTCACGTCGTGGGAGCTCATCCAACCGTAGCCGAGGACGAGCCCGAGGAAGAGGTCGAGGCTATGCACAAAATCAAGGTCAGTCTCAGGAGTGGAGATCTACTCGAGGAAATGCGCATATCCAGTGTCACAACTGTAAGCAATATGGACATTATGCCAATGAATGTTCACATAAAAATGGTGAGCATGTCAACATAGCAGAATCAAGTGGAAATACTGATGAAGAACTTACAGTCTTACTAGCACACCATGATTCCAGTAGCCAACAAGATGTTTGGTATTTGGACTCTGGTGCAAGCAATCACATGTGTGGAAAGAAGGAGTTTTTTTGCCGAACTCAAAAAAGGGGCCTATGGATCTGTAAGTCTTGGTGACTCCTCAAAGTTGCCAGTTGAAGGCAAATGGAAGATCAAGATCATCCAGAAGGATGGAAGAGAAGAATACATCTCCGATACCTACTACATACCAGGTATGAAGAGCAACATTCTGAGCATTGGTCAACTGCTCCAGAAAGGGTACATTATACATATGGAGAACATGCTTCTCACTCTCAGGAATGCAAGGAGAAAGCTTATTGCACGTGTTCGAATGTCAAAGAACCGGATGTTTCCGTTGAATTTGAACACAAAGATTGGAAGCTGCAACATCGGTGTAATGGAAGATGAGTCATGGAAATGGCATCTTCGATTTGGCCATCTTAATTTCAATGGCCTAAAGTTGCTGTCAAGTGGAGGAATGGTTCGTGGTCTACCCCAGATTGAAGCCACACGCCAAGTATGTGAAGGTTGTGTGATTGGCAAGCAAGCACGACTATCGTTTCCTGTTGGTGATACATGGAGAGCAAAGGCACCACTGCAGTTGGTGCACACAGATATATGTGGTCCATTGGATCCCATGTCTTATGGAGGTAATAGGTATTTTATTACCTTCATTGATGATTTCAGTAGAAAGACTTGGGTCTATTTTCTCAAGGAGAAGTCAGCTGCCCTAAAAATTTTCAAGGAGTTCAAGGCACTCACAGAGGCAGAAAGTAACCACAAGCTTGTGGCTGTGAGATCAGATAGAGGTGGAGAGTACACCTCCAATGCTTTCCAAGCATACTGCAAGGAGCAAGGAATTAGGCATCAACTTACTGCTGCCTATACCCCACAGCAAAATGGGATAGCCGAAAGAAAAAATCGAACCATCCTTGACATGACAAGGTCCATGCTTAAGGAGAAGAATTTGCCAAAAGAGTTATGGGCAGAAGCTGTAGCTTGTTCGATTTATTTGTTGAATCGATGTCCAACAAAGAGTGTCAAGAGGATGACACCACAAGAGGCTTGGAGTGGATACAAGCCGAATGTTACACACCTAAGAATTTTTGGGTGTGTTGCATATGCTCAAGTTCCAGAAGCCAAGAGGAGGAAACTTGATGATAGAGGTGAGAAGTGTGTGTTTGTGGGCTATAGTGAAGAGTCCAAGGCATACAAGCTCTACAACCCACTAACTGGCAAACTAGTGGTTAGTAGAGATGTCATCTTCAGTGAGGAAGAGACATGGACGTGGAACAACAAAGAAGTCAGTAAAGAGAAGATCGTCTCCACTGATTTTGAAGAACCAGAAGTTGTACCACCGATTGAGCAACAGCCTGCTCAAACAATCACAACAACTCCAGTGCACAGAATTGCAAGGAGTGGTCCTACATCTAGTGAGGAAAGCAGCTCCTCAACTCCAGTAAGGTTAAGGAGTCTCACAGAGATTTATGGACAAGAAGAAGAATAAGAAACCAACCTTTTCTGCTTGTATGCAGACCACGAGCCTTTCTCATTCAATGAAGCTGTGGAAGAAGATTGTTGGAAGAAAGCCATGGAAGAAGAGATCCATGCCATCGAGAAGAATGACACTTGGGAGCTGACAAAGCTCCCACCAAATCAGAAGGCTATTGGTGTCAAGTGGGTTTACAAGATCAAACGCACTGCAGATGGGAGTGTGGATCGATACAAATCAAGGCTTGTAACAAAGGGCTACAAACAGAAGTATGGAGTGGACTATGATGAAGTCTATGCTCCAGTTGCGAGACTTGACACGGTAAGATTGCTAATCTCTCTTGCCGCACATCATAAATGGAAAATTTATCAACTAGATGTCAAGTCAGCCTTCCTTAATGGAGTACTTGAGGAAGAAGTGTACGTGGAACAACCGGAAGGCTTCCAAGTACAAGGAGAAGAAGATAAGGTGTATCGTTTGAAGAAGGCTTTGTACGGCCTCAAGCAAGCACCACGAGCTTGGAACTCAAGGATCGACAACTATCTTCACCAAAATGGATTTCAGAAATGTCCATACGAGCATTCAGTTTACATGAAGAATGGTGAAAAATGGGAGTTCTTAATTATTTGTCTCTATGTAGATGATTTATTGTTTACAGGAAACAATGAGGCAATGTTCCATGAGTTCAAGCAATCCATGTTCAGTGAATTCGAGATGACTGACAATGGATTAATGTCATACTTTCTTGGCATAGAAGTGAAGCAAGAAAGTGATGGTATCTACATCTCTCAACAAAGGTACATGAGAGACATATTGAAGAAGTTCAATATGGACAAGTGCAACACTGTCAATACCCCAGTCGCAACTGGATTGAAGCTGTCCAAAGGAGGAGAGGGTGAGTTTGTAAACTCAACATTGTACAAAAGCCTCGTTGGAAGCCTAAGGTACCTTACAATCACAAGACCTGATATAGTTTATGGTGTTGGACTCGTGAGTCGATACATGGAAACACCAAGGGAGTCTCATTGGCTGGCCGCCAAGAGAATTTTGAGGTACATAAGAGGTACTCTAAACTATGATCTATTTTATAATTTTGGTGAAGATGCAAAATTATTTGGTTATTCAGATAGTGATTGGGGAGGTGACCAAGATGAAAGGAAAAGCACAACTGGCTATGTGTTTTTTCTAGGATCAACAGCTTTCTCATGGACTTCAAAGAAGCAATCAATTGTTGCTTTGTCATCATGTGAAGCCGAGTATGTTGCTGTAGCCTCAACCGTGTGTGAGGCAATTTGGTTAAGAAATCTGTTGAAGTCAGTGTGTCATCCACAAGTGGAATCGACTGTGATTCATGTAGATAACGTGTCTGCAATCAAACTTGCAAAGAATCCTGTTCAACATGGAAGGAGCAAGCACATTGATACCAGGTTCCATTTTCTAAGGGACCATGTGAAGCAAAAGACAATTGAACTTGTCTACTGTCACACCAAGGAACAAGTGGCAGACATCTTCACAAAGCCATTGCCAATTGAAACATTCCGGCTACTGCGTGAAATGCTAGGAATGAAGGCGTTTTGATTTGAGGAGGTGTGTTGGAAATTCAAATCAAAACATGTTGTAAAATGTTGCTAGCCATTGTTGAAAATCAATGTCAAAGTTAGGCATGGAAAGTTAGGCAATGTTAGGTATAGTTGAATAAAAATTATTAGGTGCAATTAATGTGTTTTGTGTGGTAATAAATAATCTTAGTTTAATCATTTGGTTTGCTATAAATACCCAAGTTCTCAAGCATTGTAAATCATCCAAATCCCATTTCCCATTCTCATTTTCAGCTTGTAAGCTTTCTTATTCTATTGAGTTTGTAAACTCTCTTTTCATATATCAAAGTCCAAGTGCCTTGTTTGTCAAAGCTTGTTGCTTCCCTCCTTTCTCTATTTCTTTGTCCAATTTTATTGAGAGTGCAAGTGAGAGGTGTGATAGAGTTTGTAAACTTATCACCCACATATTTTGGTATTGAGTTAGTAAACTTTCAAATACCAACAATATTGTGGACCATTTGATTTTTCTGGGTTTTTGACTAAATTGTCCCTTTATGGCTTTCTAATCTTTTATTTTTCTCAATCAAAGAAAGGAAGGTGAAAAATATATTGGAAAATTGGAGCCTTTATTCACTCATTAAAAAGAGAAGAGAGGTGATCTCAAGAACTCATTATACTCAATTTTAGTTTGGAAATCCTATCTACTTTGACCAAGTTCAAATAAATTCAATAATAACTTAGAAAAATTAGGCTAAAACTCTAGTTGTGTACACATTAAAAATAGAAGAGAGGTGATCTCAAGAACTCATTATACTCAATTTTAGTTTGGAAATCCTATCTACTTTGACCAAGTTCAAATAAATTCAATAATAACTTAGAAAAATTAGGCTAAAACTCTAGTTGTGTACATCAATTTGGTTGAGCTTGAATAACAAGTTACGAGGAATTTTGCCCCTCTCCAATGTGAAAGCAACCGCTTCGATTGAACTTTGTACTCTTTTGAATTTCGCCCCCATCCCTCGGTAAATCCTGACTTCGCCACTAGGGTCGGGTATGTCATCACTGATTCAATTTCTGCAACAGTGGCCATATAACTCAGGTTGCCCATCATGTTCCCGTAAAATGTTGGACATCATTAATTAGCATAACATTCATGATTCTATATATTTTGCCCGAATTTAGACTCTTCCTGCACTTGTTCTGTTTTGTCAACAGTGTCTGTATGACTTGGGTTGTCCACGATGTTTTTGGAAAGCATTTGACATAATTATCTACACTAGCCTTCATGCACGCGCTCGCACGTATAGAAGACATTTTTTGAATCACAGTATGATATGCGCGACTTACACGTTTTAAATTACTTATATGCGTGGATTGACAAAAGGAAAGTCAAATATTTGAAGTAAATGAATAATCTTAGATCATGCTAGAAAAAACCCCTCACAAACCAATCAAAGTAGCTGAATTTACATAATAAAGTCGGTCTTTCAATTTACATCTACATTCTGTTAAATTTACAATAAGAATAGAGAAAATAATATTTAATAAACAATTGTCTATGATAGATTGGAACATAACAAGAATAATAGTGCAAGGCCTTGTTTGCTAATATTTCGGGTGGTTTGGTGGATTGGTCCTCTCATCATATTTCCTCTTTCCAAAACGTAGTTTACTTGCTTACTTGTTCGAGTAAGAGGCCTGAACCATAGACATATGATATTTCCGAATAAAAGTTCTTTAGAAAGATCTTTTGTTTTGTGGTAGCTTGCTCTGGTTTCTTTACGAAACAATTGGAAAAAGATGGAGCGCGAATAATGACCTCCCTAAAAGAAAATAAAACATTTCAATGGTAGATTTGGAAAACCAAAAAAAAAGAGTGCAAATGGAGAATTGAGTGCGAAATTCACCTCCCTTTTTACACAAGGGTTGATAAAGCATCATCTCTTTAAGTAGTAGCATAGGAAGCCTTCTTTAATCTTATATGCTGCAATTTTTTCAAGACACAAATGATTAAGAGCATTTACCTCTGCATTTGAGATTATGTTTTTATCTCACTCCACTTGAATATATCAGTTGTAAATTGTAACAAAACAAATACTAATCCCAAAATATCAACCCACGATTAGGATTGATGTGCTCTTAATCTTATTATACAACAACAAAAACAAAGTCTTATTCTACTAAATGGGGTAGGCCGTATGAATTATGGAACGTCACAACGCTAGATTTTGCGCCAAGTCTTCCACTTTTAGTGTTAGTATAATGTACTCAAATTTCCTATGCTTATTTGGACATTAAGAAGAATGATTGGCTGTTGAAAGAAGAGCAGGAGCTCCTGATGAATTGAACAAGTGCCCAATCACCATTGCACACCTGCCCAAAAAGAATTAAAGAATTAAAACATAGAACCAACATCACCCCGCTTGTTCCAACACTTGTCGATTTTAATTAGGTTTTTAGCGGGAGCTCCAACTCTTCTTTCAACAGCAAGTCATTGTTCTTACTTTAATCAATCATACATACATTATATTCCAGTGGTGAAACATAAAAAATAAAAATAAAAATAATAATATTAATATTAATTAATTATTGAACAACTAAGTTTTTTGTTTGAATTGTATTAACTATTAAACACCAGAATTATACATCTTGAGTACGGTTTGGTTTTCCAATTGGTTGGCTTTTCTATGAGTTGACCCTCCTTCCTTAAGTAGCCTGCCAATTGAGATTTTGCAGCTCTCTCCCATAACAATGAGTACCAGGACACAGCATGAAGCATCCTCCTCATCGAAACGTTGGATGCACGACGTGTTCTTGAGCTTCAGAGGCGAAGACACACGGAACGGCTTCACAGGCCACCTCTGCATGACACTGAAAGAGGCTGGAGTCAACGTGTTTATAGACAACCAGCTAAGAAGAGGGGAAGAAATAACAGCAGAACTGGTGCAGGCAATCCGAGGGTCTAGGATTTCCGTCGTCGTCTTCTCAAAGAGGTATGCAGATTCAAGCTGGTGTCTTCAGGAGCTTGTGGAGATCATGGAGTGTAGGAGAAGACTTGGACAAATAGTCTTGCCAGTATTCTACGATGTCGATCCTTCACATGTCAGGAAACAGACTAGTGCTAGTTTTGCACAAGCATTTCAGAAACATGAAGAATGCTTCCATGAAGATACAGATAAGGTAGCGAGGTGGAGAGCTGCTCTTACGGAAGCTTCAAATTTGTCCGGTTGGGATCTCAAAAACACTGCAAATGGGTAATAATTCTTTAACTTGTCAATCTTCTTTTACTGCTATATAATAAAACCTTAAATAAAATTTGATTCCCTAGTTCAAGATCCATCATTTTGATTCATAAAATCATTCACCTCCCGATTCAAGGATCTCTTAAGAGAGCCGAACCATTTCTTCTGACTCTTTCAAATTTGATAAATGTTGGATAAGATAGTTCTATGATTCAGATTATCATTTCCTATTTGATTCCTTTGAATTCCATATTCGAAGTTGTGATCGGATCTATCCATTAAAAAGAATCGATTCAATACATTTCTTATGTACCCATACGTGCTATATTGGATTTGAATCAGATTTCGGAGCAATCTATATTGATTCACTGCCTCCATTATGTTGTTGCTAGCAAATACCACTATTTTTTGTTTTTCTCTAATTGATCTATAGCCAGAATGTGTACTGCATAGCGAGTCTTAGTTGTGCTTCTAAATCTAATTGACAGGCATGAGGCGCAGTTTATCAGAAGAATTATTGGCGAGATCACTAAGCAACTCGATACCACGTACTTAAATGTAGCTGTCTACCAAGTGGGAATAGATTCTCGGGTGAACGAGATTAACAGCTTAGACGGGGGATCATACGATGTTCAAATGGTCGGAATTTGGGGCATGGGTGGAATGGGGAAAACATCAGTTGCAAAAGCCATCTATAACAAGTTCTACCATAGCTTTGAGTGCAAAAGTTTCCTTGCAAATGTTAGGGAAATTGCAAAGGAATCGAATGGCATGACGAATTTGCAAGAAAAGCTTCTTTCTGATATCTTCAAACCAACCAAGGTGGAGGTTGGTGATGTTCATAGAGGTATTAATCTGATAAAAGAAAAACTTCGAAGCAGAGAGGTACTGGTCATAATTGACGATGTAGATCATGTGGACCAATTAAATGCTTTAGCTATAGCCCGGGACTCCTTTGGTCGAGGAAGTAAAATTTTTATTACAACCAGAGATCGACACCTACTGGAGCAAGTTGAAGTTAATATAATATATCTGGCTCGAAAAATGAAGGAAGAAGAAGCTCTTGAGCTCTTTAGTTGGCATGCCTTTCGAAATCCCTGTCCTAATGAAGAATACAGTGAACTGACAAGAAGTGTTCTTGGTTACTGTGGAGGTTTACCGCTTGCTCTTGAAGTTTTAGGTTCTTTTCTGTTTAAAAGAAGCTTAAGAGATTGGACAAGCACATTGAAGAAGTTGGAAAAAATTCCTCGTTTTGAAATTCAAGAAAAGCTTAAAATAAGCTTTGATGCACTAAGTGATGAGGATGAGAGGGAAATATTCCTTGATATATCTTGTTTCTTCATAGGAATGGACAGGAACTATATCACAAGGATCTTGGACGGTTGTGGGTTTTTTGCAGAAATCGGAATTAGTGTCCTCCTTCAACGATGCCTTGTAACTGTCGATGAGAAAAACTCTCCAGCTTTTTTTTTTTTTTTTTTTTTTGGAAGTTCTTTTGGCTTTTGAAATCTCTCCAGCTTTGTTTCTTGATAGTTAATGGAAGAGGATCCTCTCCTGAGCTCAGGATGAGAATCCTCCTGACCAGTTCATCCGAACCGTTAGTCTTCTAAAATTATAATAATTACAACCGTTAGATTAAATTTGAACAGTCCGGATGGGCTGGTCAGAAGGATCCCCATCCTGAGCTCAGGAGAGGATCCTCTTCCATAGCTGATACCCTGCATGTGTGTACCAAAACAAAAGGATAGAAAGAGTTACCAAAATGAGTATATGAGACTTTTTTTTTTTAACTAGTAAAAAAATGTGGAAGAGACCACATAAATAGATTTTAGGAACTTTAATGAAAAGATTACAGTATTGTTCACTTTAACGAAAAACCACATTTTTACACTAAAAAGTCAATCCTGAGACTACTTACTTTACCCTTTATTTTGTCATTATCGTTAAAACTCAAAATTTTCAAGACATTTTCATTAGTTTTCCTTAGATTTTACTAGGGTCAAGTTATTTGAAATTGATTCTACAAAAATGGTCGAGAATTGATTGAACTAATTTTACAAAAATAGATGAGGATGGGTTGATGCAAAAATGGTCAACGACTGATTGAACTGATTTTGCAAAAATGGTTGAGGGTGGATTGAATGATTCTGTGAAAATGGTCGAAGATAGGTTGAACTAATTCTGCAAAAATGGTTGAGGATGGGTTGAACTGATTCTACAAAAAAAAATGGTCGAGGACATGCTAAACTGATTCTGCAAAAAAAATGCTCAAAGACCGGTTGAACTGATTCTGCAAAAATAGTTGAGGACAGGTTGAACAGATTCTGTAAAAATGTTCAAAGACAGGTTGAACTGATTCTGCAAAAATGGCCGATGACGGGTTAAATGATTCTGCAAAAATAGCCGAGGACGAGGACTAATTAAACTGATTCTGCAAAAATGGTCGAAGACGGATTGAATTGATTCGGTAAAAATGATCGAAGACTGATTGAACTGATTATGCAAAAATGGTTGAGGACGGATTGAACTGACTATGCAAAAATAGTCGTGGACGGGTTGAACTAATTCTAGTAATAAATGATACAAACTAATTCTGCATATAGTTTCACAACTGATTCGGCATAAATAGTTGAGGATGGATTGAGCTTATGACACATATTAATTTTGTTGGAGCTGTGAGGGTTGAGTTCTATTAACAGACCTAAAGCCTTAGGGATGTGACTAATATTTTAAAACATTGTTTTCATGTTTATGGGATGGGTTTTAATTGTTTTTATGTTTTTGTTTCTCATTGACATGTTTAAAAACTAATGGAGTTTTTTGACATATAACAAAAGTTTTTATCTTTATTTATAAAGCTCCCATAAAAATACTACAAAAAGAGAAGAAAAAAAATAGAAGGAACAGCAATTTAAAGAATGCACATAATGGATGTCAATTTTACCCCAAAAAAAATACAAAAATACAAAAAGCACAATGGATTTTGCATCACGAATATTCCAATGCACTTATGAGCGTCCCCTTTATAAGAAAAAATTTTAGTGTACCGAAAATACGGTTTAATACATTAAGTGTAATAATACAATTGGTTAGAAGATTGACAAAAAAATTTCAATTAATTGTATTACAATAGTTGGTGTGCCGGACCTTATTTTTTACACACTGAAAACTATCTCCCCTTCCTGCCTATGACATAGACATTTATGCTAATCTTCCTAGAGAAAATAGAAAATATTGAATGTGGTCCAATGTTTTAGTCGATAGGATGTTGAGTTTATATACATGCATCTCACGTTCAAAACTCTTTCTCCTCTAAACTATTGTAATAGTTTCGAACTCTTCCCTCCCCTAATAATAGTAAATATTTATCTAAAACAAATGGAAATATTTGCTGTAGTTATTATTGTTTAAGAATGTAATTGTGTAAATTTAGAAATTGAATCCAATAACATATGAGAGATTAAATCTCTTTATGACTTTACTTATAGGGCAAGTAAATCTCATCTGATTAGCATAAATAAAGGCATAAGGCCACAAGGAAGAATAAGGCCTTGTTTGGTGTTATTTTTTCACCAAACACTTCTTCACTTTAAACTGAAGCAATAAAAAGTGTTTGGCAAAAGTTAAATATCATGCTTATCTTAAAAGTTATGGGCTCCAAACTGCTTTTAAAAGCTACTTTAATAAAAAAAAGGAGTTGAACTTTTATTGAATATTTTCAATTTGTATAAAACTATCATCAATTTTTTAAAAATAACATTATTTATCATGCTACACACATTTTATCCATTGGACAACAAAGTGATCGTTGCCACATACCACTACAAACACTAACCTTGCACCATCACTGCCATTATTCCCTCCACCACCACAATCGTCACCCTACCGCCGCCGCCACCACAATCATTACCACTGCTGTCGTTGCCAACTCCCCTACCATGTCCATTTTTTTCATCATATATAGTTATATCACTTCAAAATTAAATTTTACCAAACGCTTTTACATTGTTTTGCTTAGTCACAACACTTTTAAAAATATAGTTTACCAAATGCTCAACTGCTTTATTTTATAGCTAATTATTCTTAGAGCATATCAATAACAGTTTTTGTTTTTTTTTTTAATTTAGAAAAAGCACATCAACCCCAACTGGTCCTATATCATTTACAACCTCTATGGCTATTGGGTCGGGCAGTGGCGAAGCCACGTGAGGGCGAGGAGTGGCGACCGCCACTCCCTTCGCCGAACAAACAAGCTTGGAGCGCTGGTTTAGCCCTTTCGTTCTTGGACTCCTGAAACGCTGTGGTTGATTTTTGGAAGTAAGCCTTGAATCACCAGCAGAGTCTCATTGGGTTCCGGCTTAAAGGCCAAAAAGGAGGTGCATAGGCAAGTTGTGTCCGTACAGTTCATGGGGCTTAGGGAGAAAGTTGTGGAAATGGTAAGTTGAAGGAGAAAAAGGTGCAAAAGTATTGGTATTGGATTCCATTGAAGCTTCATTGTCAAGAAAATTAGTTCAGGTAAAGAAAAATAAAAAAGGTTGAAGAATTGTGTAGTGGGTTGTGGAAAAAATGGTGGCTTGATTAATTGGTGGGGGTGAGATCAAATATTTGACAAATTGGGTTCTATTCAGCAGAATGATTGCAGTATATTGGTAGCAGAAAAAGAAAAAAAAGGGAAGAACTAGGAAGTGGGTTGTTCTAATTAGCTCGATTTATGGGTGTGGATTGTGGAAAAATGGTGTCTTGATCAATTGGTGGAGGAAGATCAAAGATTTGACGAACTGGGTTTTGTTCAGCACAGTAGAGTGACAACAAGAACTTCGATGGAGAAGCACAAAGTTGAGTTAAATTGATTTGATGGGTTTGGGAAGAAATAGTAAGACTTGCAGAGAGCCAGCCACCTGGGGATATTGTGGACCATTTGATTTTTCTGGGTTTTTGACTAAATTGTCCCTTTATGGCTTTCTAATCTTTTATTTTTCTCAATCAAAGAAAGGAAGGTGAAAAATATATTGGAAAATTGGAGCCTTTATTCACTCATTAAAAAGAGAAGAGAGGTGATCTCAAGAACTCATTATACTCAATTTTAGTTTGGAAATCCTATCTACTTTGACCAAGTTCAAATAAATTCAATAATAACTTAGAAAAATTAGGCTAAAACTCTAGTTGTGTACACATTAAAAATAGAAGAGAGGTGATCTCAAGAACTCATTATACTCAATTTTAGTTTGGAAATCCTATCTACTTTGACCAAGTTCAAATAAATTCAATAATAACTTAGAAAAATTAGGCTAAAACTCTAGTTGTGTACATCAATTTGGTTGAGCTTGAATAACAAGTTACGAGGAATTTTGCCCCTCTCCAATGTGAAAGCAACCGCTTCGATTGAACTTTGTACTCTTTTGAATTTCGCCCCCATCCCTCGGTAAATCCTGACTTCGCCACTGGGGTCGGGTATGTCATCACTGATTCAATTTCATCAACAGTGGCCATATAACTCAGGTTGCCCATGATGTTCCCGTAAAATGTTGGACATCATTAATTAGCATAACATTCATGATTCTATATATTTTGCCCGAATTTAGACTCTTCCTGCACTTGTTCTGTTTTGTCAACAGTGTCTGTATGACTTGGGTTGTCCACGATGTTTTTGGAAAGCATTTGACATAATTATCTACACTAGCCTTCATGCACGCGCTCGCACGTATAGAAGACATTTTTTGAATCACAGTATGATATGCGCGACTTACACGTTTTAAATTACTTATATGCGTGGATTGACAAAAGGAAAGTCAAATATTTGAAGTAAATGAATAATCTTAGATCATGCTAGAAAAAACCCCTCACAAACCAATCAAAGTAGCTGAATTTACATAATAAAATCGGTCTTTCAATTTCCATCTACATTCTATTAAATTTACAATAAGAATAGAGAAAATAATATTTAATAAACAATTGTCTATAGTAGATTGGAACATAACAAGAATAATAGTGCAAGGCCTTGTTTGCTAATATTTCGGGTGGTTTGGTGGATTGGTCCTCTCATCATATTTCCTCCTTCCAAAACGTAGTTTACTTGCTTACTTGTTCGAGTAAGAGGCCTGAACCATAGACATATGATATTTCCGAATAAAAGTTCTTTAGAAAGATCTTTTGTTTTGTGGTAGCTTGCTCTAGTTTCTTTACGAAACAATTGGAAAAAGATGGAGCGCGAATAATGACCTCCCTAAAAGAAAATAAAACATTTCAATGGTAGATTTGGAAAACCAAAAAAAAAGAGTGCAAATGGAGAATTGAGTGCGAAATTCACCTCCCTTTTTACACAAGGGTTGATAAAGCATCATCTCTTTAAGTAGTAGCATAGGAAGCCTTCTTTAATCTTATATGCTGCAATTTTTTCAAGACACAAATGATTAAGAGCATTTACCTCTGCATTTATCTCGCTCCACTTGAATATATCAGTTGTAAATTGTAACAAAACAAATACTAATCCCAAAATATCAACCCACGATTAGGATTGATGTGCTCTTAATCTTATTATACAACAACAAAAACAAAGTCTTATTCTACTAAATGGGGTAGGCCGTATGAATTCTAGAACGTCACAACGCTAGGTTTTGCGCCAAGTCTTCCACTTTTAATGTTAGTATAATGTACTCAAATTTCCTATGCTTATTTGGACATTAAGAAGAATGATTGGCTGTTGAAAGAAGAGCAGGAGCTCTTGATGAATTGAACAAGTGCCCAATCACCATTGCACACCTGCCCAAAAAAAATTAAAGAATTAAAACTTAGAACCAACATCACCCCGCTTGTTCCAACACTTGTCGATTTTAATTAGGTTTTTAGCGGGAGCTCCAACTCTTCTTTCAACAGCAAGTCATTGTTCTTACTTTAATCAATCATACATACATTATATTCCAGTGGTGAAACATAAAAAAAAAAATAATAATAATAATATTAATATTAATTAATTATTGAACAACTAAGTTTTTTGTTTGAATTGTATTAACTATTAAACACCAGAATTATACATCTTGAGTACGGTTTGGTTTTCCAATTGGTTGGCTTTTCTATGAGTTGACCCTCCTTCCTTAAGTAGCCTGCCAATTGAGATTTTGCAGCTCTCTCCCATAACAATGAGTACCAGGACACAGCATGAAGCATCCTCCTCATCGAAACGTTGGATGCACGACGTGTTCTTGAGCTTCAGAGGCGAAGACACACGGAACGGCTTCACAGGCCACCTCTGCATGACACTGAAAGAGGCCGGAGTCAACGTGTTTATTGACAACCAGCTAAGAGGAGGGGAAGAAATAACAGCAGAACTGGTGCAGGCAATCCGAGGGTCTAGGATTTCCATCGTCGTCTTCTCAAAGAGGTATGCAGATTCAAGCTGGTGTCTTCAGGAGCTTGTGGAGATCATGGAGTGTAGGAGAAGACTTGGACAAATAGTCTTGCCAGTATTCTACGATGTCGATCCTTCACATGTCAGGAAACAGACTAGTGCTAGTTTTGCACAAGCATTTCAGAAACATGAAGAATGCTTCCATGAAGATACAGATAAGGTAGCGAGGTGGAGAGCTGCTCTTACGGAAGCTTCAAATTTGTCCGGTTGGGATCTTAAAAACACTGCAAACGGGTAATAACTCTTTAACTTATCAATCTTCTTTTACTGCTTATCTTATCGACCTTATTAACATGAGTGAATAAGGTCGATAAAACCTTAAATAAAATTTGATTCCCTAGTTCAAGATCCATCATTTTGATTCATTAAATCATTCACCTCCCGATCATGGATCTCTTAAGAGAACGGAACCATTTCTTCTGACTCCTTCAAATTTGATAAATGTTGGATAACATAGTTCTATGATTCAGATTATCATTTCCTATTTGATTCCTTTGAATTCCATATTCAAAGTTGTGATTGGATCTATCCATTAAAAAGAATCGATTCAATACATTTCTTATGTACCCGTACGTGCTATATTGAATTTGAATCAAATTTCGGATCAATCTATATTGATTGACTGCCTCCATTATGTTGTTGCTAGCAAATACCACTATTTTTTGTTTTTCTCTAAGCGATCTATAGCCGGAATGTGTACTGCATAGCGAGCCTTAGTTGTGCTTCTAAATCTAATTGACAGGCACGAGGCGCTGTTTATCAGAAGAATTATTGGCGAGATCACTAAGCAACTCGATACCACATACTTAAATGTAGCTGTCTACCAAGTTGGAATAGATTCTCGGGTGAACGAGATTAACAGCTTAGACAGGGGATCATACGATGTTCAAGTGGTCGGAATTTGGGGTATGGGTGGAATGGGGAAAACATCAGTTGCAAAAGCCATCTATAACAAGTTCTACCATAGCTTTGTGTACAAAAGTTTCCTTGGAAATGTTAGGGAAACTGCAAAGGAATTGAATGGCATGACGAATTTGCAAGAAAAGCTTCTTTCTGATATCTTCAAACCAACCAAGATGGAGGTTGGTGATGTTCATAGAGGTATTAATGTGATAAAAGAAAAACTTAGAAGCAGAGCGGTACTGGTCATAATTGACGATGTAGATGATGTGGACCAACTAAATGCTTTAGCTATAGCCCGGGACTCCTTTGGTCGAGGAAGTAAAATTTTTATTACAACCAGAGATCGACACCTACTGGAGCAAGTTGAAGTCAATATAATATATCTGGCTCGAAAAATGAAGGAAGAAGAAGCTCTTGAGCTCTTTAGTTGGCATGCCTTTCGAAATCCCTGTCCTAATGAAGAATACAGTGAACTGACAAGAAGTGTTCTTGGTTACTGTGGAGGTTTACCGCTTGCTCTTGAAGTTTTAGGTTCTTTTCTGTTTAAAAGAAGCTTAAGAGATTGGACAAGCACATTGAAGAAGTTGGAAAAAATTCCTCGTTTTGAAATTCAAGAAAAGCTTAAAATAAGCTTTGATGCACTAAGTGATGAGGATGAGAGGGAAATATTCCTTGATATATCTTGTTTCTTCATAGGAATGGACAGGAACTATGTCACAAGGATCCTGGACGGTTGTGGGTTTTTTGCAGAAATTGGAATTAGTGTCCTCCTGCAACGATGCCTTGTAACTGTCGATGAGAAAAACAAGCTCGTGATGCATGATCTACTTCGAGACATGGGCAGAGAAATCGTGCGTGCAAAATTTCCAAACCACCCTGGCAGGTGTAGTAGATTGTGGTGCCAAGAAGATGCAATAGGTGTACTAACGGACAAATCTGTAAGTACTTGATTCCATACAATACAAGAGAATAACAACTGCAGATGTTTGTATGTAATTCATTTTTGCACATATGCACTAACCTGTTCCTTATTCACTGTTTTTTATTAGGGAACAGAAGAAATTGAAGGACTCGCTCTAAATTTGCTAAGACCAGACAAAGCTAATTTCAATATGAAAGCTTTTAAAAAGATGAAGAGTCTGAGATTGCTCCAACTTAATCGTGTACAGCTCACTGGAGAGTACAAACATCTTTCCGAAAAGTTAAGATGGATTTGCTGGCGAGGATTCCCTCTAAAGTTCATACCAAAAAAAGCATTAAATCAATTAAGAAGCCTAGTTTCTATCGACCTACAGTACAGCAACCTCAGACAGTTCGACCTACGGTGCAGCAACCTCAGACAGTTTTGGGAGCATTCTATGGTATACTATCATAACCTTAACCAAGCCATTGATTGTTCCTTCGAGTTTTACGCCTAGACACTCTTCCTCTTCCTTTTGATTTCAGGTGGCTTAGATTGAAATTTTAATGGATGAAAAAAATAGAAACTCATTGGCAGATGACGATCAAGTTATCTATTTTGATTTTTGTTTTCTTTTGGGTTTGTCTTGCAGTTGCTCGAGAAGTTGAAGATTCTGAATCTCAGCCATTCCTACTTCCTAAAACAATTGCCAAACTTCTCAAAACTCCCAAATCTCGAGTATTTGGTACTCAAGGGCTGCAAGAGCTTGCTCGAGATTCACCACTCTGTAGGATGTCTTGAAAGACTTGCTTTGGTAAATCTCAAAGACTGCATAATGCTCAAGGATCTTCCAAAGAGTTTCTATAAGTTGAAACACGTTGAAACTCTTGTTCTTTCTGGCTGTTCAAGATTTCAAAACTTGGTTGCGGATATAGGAGAGATGGTATCATTGACAACTCTTCTTATAGATAACACGGCCATAGAAGAATTACCATATTCTTCCATAGCACGGTTGAAGAACCTGACACGTTTATCTCTATGTGGTCTGAAACTTATAGAACCCAACCCTTCCGTTTGGCCTTTGGTATTGACAAGAGAATATCCTACTCTATTAGATGGCTTAATTTCTTCCAGGCATTTCGAGACGCAATCGTTTCATATCCTTCCGAGGAATCATGAGCGCAAGACAACGGGTGGAGATGGTGTCATTATCCCCCCTGGAGATGATGTTGCCAATTGGTTCACAAATGTCGACAATGAGGGTGATCGAGTCTGTTTCCAAGTGCCTCAAACCACTGGTTCTAACTTAAAATCGTTGACGTTGTGCACCGTTTATTCTTCATCATTACACAAGGACGCACCTCTTAATCATTTTGCTATATTTATTACGAATCATACCAAGATCACCAGCTTCGTTGTCCGGCCAATGGATCCCTACACAATAACTTCAAATGAAGTCATTTGGCAAAGACATTTATCAAACAAGGAGCTCAGTTTGGAAAGGGGAGACTCCATTGAGGTTTATATTGTGATGGGATCTGGTTTCAGGGTGACGAAAACGGGGGTATATCTCGTATGGGATCCCGAATTGATCAACGAAAATGTGATTGAGTTCGAGCCTATCCCATATGCTTATTTCCGTAGTGACGTGGAGTATGAGGCAGGACCAAGTCATGTCTCATGAGTTGAGAATCGACCACCCGAGGAGTTGAGGTACGTATGATGATCACCCCACTATTCAAAGGAGTACATGATAGGTGCATTATTTATCATATTTTCATATTAATTATCCCCAAGTTTTGTTAAGGAATTGGTCTTAAAAGAGCCTTATTACTTTCCTTTTCTCAGTTTCAGCCATTCTGTGCACTTAGGACTAGGATGCATGGACACGGACACGGATACGGCGATACGATACGATACGACACGGGGACACGTCAAATTTCTAAAAATGAAGACACGATACGTCAAGGATACGGCAATTAAAAATATATATAAATAAATAAATATATCTAAAATATTATAAAATAAACATTCAAATTTATTACTCAAGTTTAAATTTATTTCAATAAACTCCTAACAATTAGAAAGATAGTCCATCCAACAAGCAATTAGTCTTCAAACTTGAAAAATTAAAATGAAAATCCAAACGAAAATTAAAAAAAGCAAAGTCTCATTCAACTTCCACATTCATGATGTCTCCTCCAGTAACTAAAGTAGTCTCCAATGACGGTTCATCAAGTGAAAGGTTAGCTATTTCAAGCATCCCGACACTTTCTTCACCCAAGTTTTCAAAGCCATCTCCTCCAACATCCCACAATTGAGTAATACCTTCCTTGTAGGTTGAGCTATTCCTTGATAAAAGACGAAGATTATTATGCACAAATACCAAATCCTCAGCTCTTTGTGGTGTAATCTTGTTCCTTCTTAAAGAGTGAACAAAACTATAAGTGCTCCAATTTCTTTCACAACAAGAGGAGGAACAAGGTTGTCCAAGTAGCTTCAACGCTATGGATTGGAGACTAGGTGTAGAAGCTCCATGGACAATCCACCACATCACTGGTTCCAAATGAAATCTATCATTCATAGAATCAATAGCTCCAAAGTCATTCAAGCACATAGAGAAAGAGGCATACTCCACATTGATATTTCTTCTAATTTCCTCATTGGAAAAGTATCTCTCAAAGCACTTTTTCCTTTCAATTGTAAGTTCAACATCTCGGTGTGGAGCAAGACGACTAGGGTCTTCTTGGAGCCATTCTGAACTATAATACCTAAAATAAAAGAAATAACAGTTTAAAAATGTACTCATAACTAAAAATTAATCTAGAAGAATTTATAAGTAAGTTAGCAAAATCATTACCTTGGATTTAATGAATGTGCCAAACAATGAAGTGGTGTGCTACTTTTAGTCCATCGCTCCAATAAAATGCGATACACCGCATCAAAAAAGCTGCTTTTTTCATGTAATGCCTTGCGCTCATTCCTGTATATAGCAGCTTTCACCTTTTCAATCATAGCATCCCACCACTCATACACCAAGTGAAGACAAGGTTTATCTGTGTCAGCCATTCTAATAACCTCATATATTGGAGCTGTAAAGAAAAGAATATAATCAATCTTCTCCCAAAAATCCTCATCCAATATCTTTTGCTTCACCATCATTGCTTTAACCAAATCATCTTCTTTGTACAAAGCCCAATTCGGGCTAATCACCATTTGTTGTAAACCTTCCTTTATTTCCTTCAATCTTCTAAGCATCACAAGTGTGGAAGCAAATCTGAAAAATTTAAAAATTAGGACAACTTATAATTAAATAAGGAAAAAAAAAAAAAGTGGAGAAAACAAACCTTGTTTCGGCAATGGAAAGTAACTTTAGTTTGCAATGTTCATTAAACATGGACAATCTCATGCTATGGTTCATAATAAAATTTTTTATGGACCAAGCATCACTAGCAATAGTTGAAATCCAATTGCAGTCCTCGTAGGAAACTTCTGTTTGTTTCGGAGTACATATACTCTTCAAAGCAAGATTAAGAGTGTGAACAACACAGGGTGTCCAAAAGATATGGGGATAGTGGGCCTCAATAAGTAACCCAGCAGCTTTACAAACAGGGGCATTATCAGTGATCACTTGAACAACATTTTCATGACCAATTTCTTTAATAGCTTCTGTAAGAAAGTTGGCAATACAACGCTTGTCTTTGTATTCACCTTCACAATTAATTGCTCTCAAGAACATTGGCCCACTTTCACAAGCTGCCATAATATTAATAAGTGGTCTCCTTTGAGCATCTGTCCAACCATCACTGCAAACACTTACACCTTTAGTGCTCCATGTGCGCTTGATTGGTTGGAGGCACCGCTCAATGTGACTCTTCTCTTGTTGCAGAAGAGTAGTTCTCAGTGCGTTGTAACTTGGTGGAACATACCCTGGAAGTGTAGAAGCACGAACATATGAGTTCCGATAGTGCGGATTTCTTGCAAGGTTAAATGATAAGCCACCTGTATAAAACATCCTTGCAACTTCGGCATCACATTGATCTCGAGCCTCCTTGTTAAAAGCTTTACTGAGAGGCCCACTTATTCCCTTTCTCTTCTTTGGATCAAGATTTGTTTCAGGTAGATCATAACAGAATGAACCAGTATTGGGCAACGAAACATGTTTAGGAGCAGAACTCTTCAACTTGTATTCACACTCTCGAACTAACTTATTCATTTCCGCAAGAGTTTCATCAGTAACCTTGTTGCAAGGCGCGATCCCATTTCCAGACATTTTTAACAAATGAAACTTGACCCTAGAGTAGGATCCTTTATAAGTTTTTTGACAATAATTGCACTCAAATTTAGTATTTCCTCCTCCTCTATTTCCCACTTTTTCGAGCTTTTTGACATACTTCCACAGCGGAGCATTATAATTTTCAACAATCTCATCCAGATTAGCATTATCATTCACATGATTATCAGGGTGATTCATCTTCCTAAATTAACAAACATATAAACAATAAAAGTCAATTCATCGTATAATCGTATAGACAAAGACTAATACATGAAAAATTTATATTAACTTAAGAAATAAAAAATGCATCATGAAAGCATATACATAAAATATTATAATCTAAATATCTAGAACACTGTATTCCCAATTTACATAACAGATTAAGCTAAATATCATAAAAGTACAATAATATCTAGAACAATGTATTATAATCTAAATATCATGAAAGGCTCCAATAGAAAAATGTTGGCGTAAGGATATATGGAGGCCCTTTTTATTATATTATATACAAAAAGCAAAAGAATATAAACAAAAGCTTTGAGTGCTTCCACGGACA
Source organism: Pyrus communis (assembly GCF_041283825.1). Classification (NCBI taxonomy): domain Eukaryota; kingdom Viridiplantae; phylum Streptophyta; class Magnoliopsida; order Rosales; family Rosaceae; genus Pyrus; species Pyrus communis. The sequence continues at coordinate 3,439,356 of NC_142572.1, forward strand.
GTGCCACAAAGCTGCATTCATTCGACTACTATATTAATTTAATATATTATATACAAAAAGCAAAAGCCCTTTTTCCAACCTACACATTGAATCAGGACTCAAAGCAATAGCCTTTAACTTCGAAATTAAAAACAGGAAAGCAGCTTTCCTTTCAGCTGCAGATCCGGGTTCTGCTTCTGGGAACCAAATTGAGCTTCAAAATTAACATAGTGAAAATGAAGTCGAAAGCTCTTACCAGCAGTTGCAGACGGAGACTATGGAGACGACGAAGCAGTTGGACGGAGACGACGAAGCAGTTGGACGGAGACGACGGAGCAGTATCAGACGACAAGTCTGATTTCTGAATTCTGATTTCTGAGGTTCAAGTGAAGAAAAATAGGTAAATCATTATTTTATACCCAAAATCGTTTTGGGTTTTAGCCAAACAATCGTTTCAGTTTAGCTAATTGGAATCAATCACGATTCTGTGCGGATTTCTTGATTTATTTTTTATTTTTTTTCTTCTGATTATCCTCTGATTTAGTTGGATTATCCTCTGATTTAGTTGAAAACGTATCCGAAAAGTGTGATACGCGTATCTCGACAGTATGATACGCGTATCTCATCAATAAATAACGTATCCCTTCATTCCGATACGTATCGGGCTCGTATCCACACGTATTCTATGCGTATCCGTATCCCTGCGTGTCAGATACGGGATACGCTGGCTGTTACCCGTGTCCATGCATCATAGACTTAGGACGTTTTTGGTGATAATTCGACTTCCCGGAAGAGTTTTGATGCAAGGTCAATTGGAGAAGGAAGCTAAGAGGCTGAAGATCATTGTATCCGAATTTCATAATTTTCCATGAAGCCATTCATTCCAGTTTCACAAATCAATTCCGCAGAAGTTGTTTTCCCGTCAGAATTGTGCAGCTGTAGGAGAATGAAGATTTGAAGGCTTTCCCGATTTTTCCTAGTGACGTGCGATATATGCCTGGAAAGATAAGAGATAAAGCTACGTTTCTCATATTTTTACAGAATTTTCCAGAATATAAATCGACCCAAAAACTGGCGTGCAAGACAGATGACGTGTTTCCCAAGTCAAGAAGGATTCTTTCCTAGTTTGTGTCATTAATTGTTTAGGAGTTTGTTTTATTTTAGGAGAGTTTCTCCCAGACCTTTTAAGGTTTTTCTAGTATAAATAAGTGCCCAAAGTTCTATGATCCATCCATCATCCATCCATCCATCTATCATCCATCCACCACTGCACCATACTACCATTCACCATCTCCGCAATTTGTGAAGAAGAGCTTAGGGACTTGCTTTGCCATGGATTCTGGGTCCTATCTTTCTTTTATTTTTATTTCTCTGTGTAACTAAGTTATTTTCTAAGGTTTATGATGAACCCATGACATGAATATTTGCGAAGTACTTTGTTGATTATTATTCGATTACATGCCATGTTTAGTTCTTAATCTTTGTGCTTAATCTATTCTAGTTTCGAATGTTCTTGTGATTGGCCATCATTGTGGACTTGTTTCTAGATATTTAGATAAATCTGAGAGGATAACCAATATCAATTAGGTTTATTGGAACTAAGATTAGGAAGAGTGAACAAACTAGTGAGGATGACCAATATCAAACTAGTCCTACTTGGTTGACAACTTGACATGATTCTTCTACGCTTAATGGGTTTTTATGTGTTTAACCCTATGCCTAACCAATAGGATATAGTTATCACGTATAGACACACGAGTTGATGCCTGACCAAGGATTAATTCATATCTTAGAAAGAATAACCTTAAATGGTGGCATGGTAATTGGATAGTAATCGGCTTGAAGAAAAGGGAATAGGATTGTTATTGGTGGATTCATGACCTTAGGCTTCCATCACATTAATTTCTTTCAAACTTTCATTTGTTGCGTGTTTTCGTTATTCATATTCCTAGTTTAATTTTAAGTTGAAGTTTTTATTATTTTTCACAATCAATTAGTTAATCATTCGTTTCCTAGTTAAGTTAAGTTTCACGTAATCAACCGGTTGAATTGGTATTAAAAGCAATCCATGTGGGATCGACCTCGTATTTGCATATATTACTACAATTGATTCGTGTGCTTGCAAGTTTAATTTGGTTTAAATTAATCTATTATTTAGGTTAGTTTAAATATACATCATTACAGATGAACAATTGGAGCAGGGAAACAAAGATGAAGCTATGCAGATAGAGAGGAGCTTTATACTTCAAGTTGGAGAACGGTTTGCACTACCACTTAATTTAATTTTTTATTTTACAGCTGATTTTCTGAGCTAACGGAAGACTTGGATTCATACAGTAGACGTCGCTTAATGCAATAAGACTTTGTTGTTATTGTTGTAGTAGTATTTTACAGCTGATTTTCTCGTCTACAGGACAATTTGCTTTCCACAATCAGTGGTGGGGTTTGTAGGAAATCTTTGGTGATGCAATAGAGAGAGTCCAAAGTTTATTTGGCTGCATCCACCAACTTGAAAGGGAATAAGTCATCAAGTGTGGCTTCATTTTTTAAACTAATGGGTGGGTGAACATTGATTTGGTCACTACCAAGTTCAGGATCATGTTTGTCGCTTAATATTACAATTCGAAGATAATTTTTTTCACCTGTAAGTAAAAGATCTTAAATTTTACTTTCTTAAATGGCGAGATTGATGTCAAACTAAATTACCACGCATAGACTTTCAGTTTGATTCTAAACTAAATTATCGATTTACCAGATTAATGACATTTCAAAAATGTTATTATGCACTTTTGTGTAAACAACTAATATTTGTTTTCTTAATAAAGAAAGAGTTTTTGTTCTTTAACATCGTTTGTTAACAAAAAAAAAAAATTCACAGCAGGGTTTTGAACTTGAATGTCTAGAGAAGAACATTTCTCTAACAACAAGGTTAAATATAAATTATTAAGAGGTTAACTTTTCTAGAACGTCCATGGCATTTCTTTCTTATCATTGACAAATTCTTCCTAGACTGAGACAACATGTGTGTGTAGAGAGAGAGAGAGAGAGAGAGAGAGAGAGAGAGAGAGATTCTCAATGCACGGCAGTTTATGGCCCAAACGAAACGGAAAGGATGGAAAGAAAAAACACACACTTTTGAGTAGCTCAGGAATACAATAATAATACAAATAAAAGCCTTTTTGTTCAATAAATAAAAATACTATAAAAAGAGAAAAGGATTGGAAGAAAAAGCAATTTAAAGAGTACACACAATGGATGCCAATTTTACCCCAAAAAATACATAAATACAAAAGAGCACAAAGGATTTGGCATCTCGAATATTCCAACGCTCTTATGAGTGTCCCCTTTTGTAGGGAAAATTTTTAATATGCCAAAAATACGGCTCAATACACTAAGTGTAATAATACAATTTGTTGGAAATAATACAATTAGTTAGAAATTTAAAAAAAAAAATTCAAGTAATTGTATTATGATAGTTGGTGTGCTAGACCGTATTTTTGACACACTGAAAACTATCTCCCTTTCATGCTTATGACATAGACATTTATGCTATTCTTCCTAGAGAAAATAGAAAATATTGCATGTGGTTCAATGTTTTAGTCGATAGGGTGTTGGGTTTATATTGATGCATCCCGTGTTCGAAACTTTTTCTCCCCTAAACTATTATAATAGTTTCGAACTCTCCCCTCCTCCTAATAATAGTAAATATTTATCTAAAACAAATAGAAATATATTTGTTGTAGTTATTATTGTTTAAGAATGTAATTGTGTAAATTTAGAAATTGAATCCAATAACATTTGGGAGATTAAATATCTTTATGACTTTACTTGTAGGGCAATTTATATCCCATCTGATCAACATAAATAAAGGCATAAGGCCACAAGGAAGAATAAGGCCCCGTTTGGTATTATTTTTTTTCCCAAAAACCACTTCACTTTAAACTAAAGCAATAGAAAGTGTTTGGCAAAAGTTAAATATCATGCTTATCTTATAAGTTATGGGCTCCAAACTGCTTTTAAAAGTTGCATTAATAAAAAATGGAGTTGAACCTTTATTGAATATTTTCAACTCATGTAAAACTATCATCAATTTTTAAAAATAACATTATTTATCATGCTACACACAATTTTACCATTAGACAACAAAGTGATCGTCACCACCAATCACTACAAACACAAACCTTGCACCATCACCGCCATTATTTCCACCACCACCACAATAGTCACCCTGCCGCCGCCACCACCACAATCGTCACAACTGCTGTCGTTATTCACTTTTGTTAATTCCACCACAATCGTCACAATGTTAATTCCATGTAATACAAGAGAATAACAACTGCAGATGTGTGGATATAAATCAATTTTTTTACATGCACTAACCTGTTCATTATTCACTTTTGTTCGTAGGGGACGGAAGATATTGAAGGACTCGCTCTATATTTGCTAAGACCAGACAAAGCTAGTTTCAGTATGAAAGCGTTTAGAAAGATGAAGAGGCTAAGATCGCTGGAGTCTACAAACATCTTTCCGCGAAGTTAAGATGGCTTTGCTGGCGAGGATTCCCTCTAAAGTTCATACCAAAAAAAACATTAAATCAATTAAGAAGCCTAGTTTCGATCGACCTATGGTACAGCAAGCTCATACAGTTTCGGGAGCATTCTATGGTACACTATCATAACCTTAACCAAGCCATTGATTGTTCCTTCGAATTTTACGCCTAGACACTCTTCCTCTTTTCTTTTTTATTTCAGGTGGCTTAGATTGAACTTTTAATAGATGAAAAAAAATAGAAATTTGTTGACCGATGACGAGCAAGTTATCTTTTGATTTTTGTTTTTGTTTGTATCATACTTGACCAATCCCGAAACTATTAAGCACCGATCAACAGCATACTGTCAAGGACCCACAAGACTTTTCCTCCAATCAGGAGGCCAATCACAACACGACACATATCGATATCAGAGACCAATCATAGCGCGACACATGTCGATATCAGAGGCCAATCACAACACGACATATGTCAATGTCAGAACAAAGCTAGAAACTTTCTTCTATAAAAGGGGATCATTCTCCCACAATAATCCCTAATGTCATTTGTACTAAACTATTCACTAGAACTCACTAACAAAAAGCTTGAACCTATGTATTTGTGTAAACACTTCACAACTAATGAGAACTCCTCTACTCCATTGACGTAGCCAATCTGGGTGAACCATGTACATCTTGTGTTATTTACTTCCCTGTCTCTATTCATTTACATACTTATCCACACTAATGACCAGAGCAATCTAGCAAAGGTCATAAACTTCACACTTTCTGTTGTACCAAAGTTCTCGCCGATTTTGTGCATCAACAGTTTTCTTTTGGGTTTGTCCTGCGGTTGCTCGAGAAGTTGAAGATTCTGAATCTCAGCCATTCCTACTTCCTAACACAATCGCCAAACTTCTCAAAACTCCCAAATCTCGAGTATTTGATACTCAAGGGCTGTAAGAGCTTGCTTGAGATTCACCACTCTGTAGGATGTCTCGAAAGACTTGCTTTGGTAAATCTCAAAGACTGCATAATGCTTAAGGATCTTCCAAAGAGTTTCTATAAGTTGAAACACGTTGAAACTCTTGTTCTTTCTGGCTGTTCAAGATTTCAAAACTTGGTTGCGGATATAGGAGAGATGGTATCATTGACAACTCTCCTTATAGATAACACGGCCATAGAAGAATTACCATATTCTTCCATAGCACGGTTGAAGAACCTGACACGTTTATCTCTAAGTGGTCTGAAACTTATAGAACCCAACCCTTCCGTTTGGCCTTTGGTATTGACAAGAGAATATCCACCTGAATTACATTGCTCAATTTCTTCTGAGGATTTCAGGACTATCGACATGTATAGCAACGATTTTTATATCCTTCCGAGGAATCATCATAAGCGCAAGACAACGAGTGGAGATGGTGTCATTTTCCACCCTGGAAATGATATTGCCAAGTGGTTCACAAATGTCACCAATGAGGGTGATCGAGTCTGTATCCAAGTGCCTGAAATTACTGGTTCTAACTTAAAATCGTTGACTGTGCACACCGTTTATTCTTCATCATTACACAAGGACGCACCTCATAATCATTTTGCTATATTTATTACAAATCATACCAAGATCACCAGCTTCGTTGTCCGGCCAATGGATCCCTACAAAATAACTTCAAATGAAGTCATTTGGCAAGGACATTTATCAAACAAGGAGCTCAGTTTGGAAAATGGAGACTCCATTGAAGTTTATGTTGTGATAGGATCTGGTTTCAGGGTGAAGAAAACGGGGGTACATATCGTATGGGATCCCAAATTGATGCAGGACCGAGTCATGTCTCATGAGATGAGGGTCGACCACCCGAGGACTTGAGGTACGTATGATGACCAATCCACCATTCAAAGGAGTACAGATGAACAATTGGAGCAGGGAAACAAAGATGCAGCTCTGCAGATTAGAGAGGAGCTTTAGGGGGTGTATTTAATTGAGAATTTGAAGACTTTAATAGATTTATAAATCTATGGATTTTTATGGAGTTTTTATACTTCAAGTTGGAGAACAGTTTGCACTACCACCTAATTTTATTTTTTATTTTACAACTGATTTTCTAAGCTAACGGAGGACTTGGATTCATACAGCCAATGTCACTGAATGAGATAAGGTTTTGTTATTGTTGTTGTAGTAGTATTTACAGCTGATTTTCTTGTATACAGAACAATTTACTTTCCACAATCAGTGGTGGGGTTTGTAGGAAATCTTTGGTGATGCAATAGAAAGTCCAAAGTTTATTTGGCTGCATCCACCAACTAGAAAGTCCAAAGTTTATTGATTGAGTCATAATCAAAATTAGGATCATGTATGTCGCTTAGTATTACGATTCAACGTTTATATTTAGCTATTGATGTAGTTTTATGAAATGTGATTTCACGTGCATATTGGAAATATGGTTTGTTTTGTATGATTGGCTTGATATGATGAAATGTGAGGGCTAGTAGTGGACCGTTAACCCATTGTCATGGGGTTTGTTGCTTCGAAACATGTTTCACCCCTCGTTTCATTATTTCATTTCTTGTTTCATTGAGCCATTCTACATTTAATACTTGTGCTTTGTTGCATTTCGTTCAGCCTTTCTAAATTGAGTACTTGGTTCATGTATTGTTTCCTCGAGCCGTTGTCATATTCTTGGACTTCCGCTCAGTTTCGTTGAGGGATTTGGAACTGGGTTCCTCTGGGGTTCCGTTGAGTGGTCAAGTTCCCTACTCCGTCTGGATTCCGTTGAGTGGTCCGGAATCGTATCCAGCTTGGATTTCATTGAGTGGTTTGATATGCATTGTACTCTGCGATTCCGTTGAGTGGTTCGGAATCGTATCCACTCAGATTCTGTTAAGAGGTTCGAAATCCTTTCTACACCGCAATTCCGTTGAGTGGTCTAGAATCGTATCCTGGTTTGGATTCCTTTGAGTGGTCCAGAATCCCCTTTGATGTCTTAGTTTCGTTGAGTGGTCCAAAACCCGATGTTGATGGATTTCGTTGAATGGCTTGAAATCGCATCATTTGACTTGTTGGTTCCTTGGATTTGATTTTAGCTTCAGAGATGTAGGCTTCGGCCAAACTGTGTCGCTCTAACCCTGTATTTTGGTGCATGGTATGTGTTATTGATTGATGTGATTGTGGAATGATGTTGGTTATGATTGTTGTCATTATGATTAGACTCGTTGACCAACATGGCTAAAGATTTATGTTGCGCTTCGTTGAATGTTCCTCATGATGTTACATGCATGTTGTGTGGTATTATGTTGAGACATAATATTTATGCAATGAATGTTTGAGTATAGGGAATGATGAACCACAAATGGCTTGACCCATGTTTAAGGTATGCAGGCAATCTAACGAGGAGGTTAGATGCAACCATAATGCATACAAAAAATTATTATGCAATTGGATCGTGAGAGTGTGTATGGCCCGTATCCTGGACGCGGGGTATGATAGAAGTACGGGTGTTTGGTGACATCACGCGTCGATCTCGAAAAAGACGTCATGCGTCAATCCTGGACGTATGTTGGGATTGGGGCGCGACATCAACATTAACTTTTTTTCACATGTAAGTAAGAGTTCTTAAGTTTTACTTTTGCAAATAGCGAGATTGATGTCAAATTATTATGTCAAACTATTATTACGAACAAACTTTCAAATTGATCCTAAACAATTATCAAGTAAACTGATTATTGATATTCCAAAAATATTATTATGCACTTTTTCGTAAACAACTAATATTTGTTTTCTTTATAAAGGAAGAGTTTATTTTACTTAATATCGTTTGTTTAAAAAAAATCACCAGCAGAGTTTTGAACCGAATGCCTAGAGAAGAACATTACTCTAACAACTAGGTTAAATCTAAATTATTAAAAAAAAATCCTCTTATACCGTCGAATTTTTTTTTTTTTAACAAAAAATAAGTTTAACTTTTCTAGAATGTCAATGGCATTTATTTCTTATCATTGACAAATTCTTCCAAAGAGAGAGACAACGCGTGTGTAGAGACTAGAGAGAGATACAAATAAAAGCCTTTGGCTTTCCTTTTAACAAAAAAAAAAAAAAACAACCTTTTCGTTCAATAAATAAAAAAACTATAAAAAGAGAAAAAGATCGGAGTTAAAAAGCAATTTAATGAGTACACACAGTGGATGTCAATTTTACCCAAAAAAATACAAAAATACAAAAATACAAAAGAGCACAATGGATTTGGCATCACGAATATTCCAATGCTCTTATGAGCGTCCTCTTTCTAGGAAAAATTTTCACTGTGTCGAAACACGATCCGATACATTAAGTATTTATGTTAATTTGTGAACTGTACCGTATTTTTGACACATTGAAAATTACTTCCCCTTCCTGCCTATGAAATAGACATTTATGCTATTCTTCCTAGAGAAAATATAAAATATTGCATGTGTTCCAATGCCCTATTGATATGGTGTTAGGTTTATATCCATGTGTTCTAGGTTCAAAACTCTTCATCCCCTAAACTATTATAATAGTTTCAAACTCTTTCCTCCCCCTAATAGTAGTCAATTTTTATTTAAAAAAAATAGAAAATATTATTGTAGTTGTTGTTGTTTAAGAATGTAATTGTGTAATTTGGAAATTGAATCTAATAACATTTGGGAGATCAAATCTCTTTATGACTTTACTTGTACGACTCTTTATGACTTTACTTATACGACAATCATCTGATTAGCATAAATAAAGGCATAAGGCCACAAGGAAGAATAAGGCCCCGTTTGGTATTACTTTTTTCTCTAAAAACTTCTTCACTTTAAACTTAAGCAATAAAAAGTCTTTGGCAAAAGTTAAATATCATGCTTATCTTAAAAGTTATGGGCTCCAAACAACAGCTTTTAAAAGTAGTTTGTAATTTGATTTTAAAAGTTGCTTTAATAAAAAGCGAAGCTAAGCCTTTATTGAATATTTTCAATTCTTATCACTATCATTAGTCTTTAAAAACAACATTGTTTAAAATGCTACACACATTTTATCCATTGCGCAACAAGGTGATCGCCGCCACTTACCACTACAAATACTACCTTGCACCACCACCGCCATTATTTCCACCACCACAACAATCGTCACCCTGCCACCACCACCACCACCACCACCACCACCACATGTCATTGCCACAACTGTTGTTGTTGCCACCTCCCCCTACCATGTTCATTTTTGTCATTATATACAGTTATATCACTTAAAAATTAAATTTTACCATACGCTTTTACATTGTTTTTCATAGTCACGAAACTTTTTAAAACATAGTTTACCGAACACTCAACTGCTTTATTGTATAACTGATTATTTTTAGAACACAACATTAACAGTTTTTTTTTTTTTTAAAGCACATCAACCTCAAACTGGTCCTATATCATTTGCAAATGGCTATCAGGGTCAGGGTATGTCAATCACTTGTTCAATTTCATCAACAGTGGCCATGTAAGTCGGGTTGCACATGATGTTCCTGGAAAACATTGGACATCAATAATTAGCATAATATTCATGTTTCTATATATTTTGCCCAAAATTAAACTCTCCTTAGTAAGTCGATTCGGTTTCATTCTATTTCGCCAACAGTGTCTGTATAACTTGGGTTGTCCACCATGCTTTCGGAAATCATTTGACATCATTAATTACATAATATTCATTTTTTTTTCTAAGTGACAAGCCACGATTATCCACTTTTTTGGACTCAAAGAGGTTATGAGAAATTTCACCATACCTGTGGCCACTATCAAACAGACTTACGAGCTCGGAATATCAAACCCGAAACATAACATTAATGTTTCTATGCTTTTTATAAGATATTCCTGAAACAGTCCCTTGAAACTACCGTGGTAATGCTCATCTCCGTAATCAATTTCAACCAAATACCCAAAGTTACCGAGCAATGAAGGAACGTGTGATCAACTGAATGATTTGATTCACATGCGACCCACCGTTGTGGCGACAAGTAGTAAGGACACCCTCATTGAACCATGTCAAATGTGTCCACCCTGCCACAAGCAACAAACCAAGACAATAACACTTTTCGAGCGTCAGATTTCCTATAAGGGTTTCGACAAGTTGAAACCATGGAACCATGGGAAATGTCCTGCCAAGGGTTTTTTGGCAAGTTCCTCGCGTAACATTAAGATGCAGGCCATATTTTCTTTTGATCACGGTGTGTCAATAACATGAGCGTTTCTCCACAAATTAAGTGCCCACATTTTCTTTTGATCAAGTTTCATATTAGGGTTTAATAAATTGAAGAATAAAATTTGACGTTTCCTAAACTACAATTAGTTTTGAATGATACGAGAACTACTAGTGATAATAAGGTATTCTAAAAATCGGTCTAGGTGTTGGGAGGTGAGTTCTGTGGTGATTTTGGGCAAAAATAGTCACTAAGTTTGGGGAGGGACTAGACAATCTAGGCTGCACGCTAAGAGTTCAAGTTTTTTTTAATTAACTAATTAAGTTCAAATGAATAATGCTTAACCTACCAAAAGAATTTGTTAAATTAATTCAGTTGTGAAAACTTTGCTTATATTTGTAGTTTGTTAATTTACTTACCAAACTTATTGGCTTTGTATGACAACCCATTTCAAAATGTAATATATTTTATTCTTGATAGCGTGGAATGACTATTTTACCCTTGAGCGTTAGGTTGTGAATGTATTGTTGGGCTAAGAAAATGGACTAATTATTTTCATTTCCTACTTCTTTGGACCCAAATGAAACTTGGGATTGTTTTGGATGAATCTTAGCCTACAATTAGTAGCCCAATTAGGGCTTAAGGATTTTATATGGATACCCAATCCGGACACACACACGTATAGACTTCCCTCTCTCCCTCTCTCGAGTCTTCTTCGTCCGTACAATTCGTACGTCTAATCTCTCTACCAGCTTCATCTCTCACAAATCGAGCTAGTAGAGGTTGTTTTTGAACTCCTTGCAAGTCATGGAGTTGAGCCATGCCTTTGGTTTGAGGAAAAGACTAGTAGAACTCGGGATGCCCAAGCTCCGACAAGGAGTGAAATTTCCTTCTGTGTGATCGAGAAGATATTAGCTGGATTTAAGACTTAAGAAGGTAAGAATTCATCTTCTCTGGCATGTTAGGCTAGTTTTGGTTAAGTTTGGACGTTGAAATGAGCTTGGTTGTGGGATTGCAGGAATAGCCGCCTTTTCAAGGATTTTTCTGGCCATTTTCGTGGGTTTAGGACGTAAAAGTGGTAAGAACTAGTTCTACTCATTTAAAGCTTCATTTTGGTACAAATTTCAGGAAATTTGGTTGAGAAATGGCGAAGATATTCAAGTTTTAAGTTTTTCCAGAAACTGGTGAGTGCAGCAGTGGCCAGCGCTAGAGTCCGGCGAACCATCGGAGAAGAAGGAGAATATTCCGTCAATTTTGACGGAATATGCTAACGGCGTCAGGTAAAATTAACTGTATATTCTGTTATTTAACGGAATATTCCTTAACGCCGTTAGGGAATCCGTCAGTGTGCCAGGCACGTGTCTGTGCGTGGGCGGCGCGTGTGGCCGTGCCTTGGCCGACGCGTGAGGGCGCGTGGGAACTTAGAAAATTATTCTAAAAATATTGGGATGTTCGTGGGGTTGAGTATGCCACGATGGTATATTCAAATACCCTAATTGAGCAACGTATGAGAAGTTATTACCTAGTTTTGGTTATGTGCTTAAAATAACGTTAAAATAGTTGTTTCACATATATGTGAGACGTTTCCAGAGGACGAGCGCAGTCAGGCGAGGCTCGAGGGTTACGACCCTGCCACATATCAGTGAGTGGGCTTTTGGTTTTCAGTACATATATATGCTTGGTTTTTTTCCCAGAAACTCATTTAAATGGACTTATGTTTTGAAATGCCATGCCAAATATTTTATACTTAGAATATGCATTTAGTAGTTGCACATATTTATGTTTGACGCTGCATAAACTCAAGTAAGTGCCAGGTGAGTTTATAGATTGTGGATGTGAGTTGCATGATTATGTTGAGATGTATTATAGCTCATAAACCTACACCCCGGTGTTAGTGCTCCCGCCCGTGGTCAGGGCACAGTCCTTCACGTGATGTTCACCTCTCACACCATACGCTCACCATGGATCCAAGTTAGGTGCACAGTCTTGTCATACAGACCACTATAGGTGGTTCCGACTTGTAGGTGACCCGCGATCATTCGCACAGTCTTCACGTGATTGTAGCACATGAGCGTATTTATTTACACCCAGTCCTTTCGTACAAACCACTTTAGGTGGTTCCGACTTGTGTGCATGCATACTTGTTAAGCTATTGGTTGAGCCATACATGTCATATTAGGTGATTCTGGCTAGATGGATGAGCTATAGATTCAGCCGTACAAGTCATATTAAGTGACTCCGGCTGACATATCATTTGCATTGATTTATATCACCCAGCTTACATAATTTATGCTGAGATATTTGACATGGCATATATATGGATTTTGCTATTCCGAGCATGGTTTTGATTTACTTATGTATTCTATTTTCTGAGAAATTATATAAGTTTTACAGCGAGGGGTTATTACCTTTGATAAGTGAAATGGTTTTGAAAAGCTTTGTTTTTTCCTACTCACACTTTCTGTTTTGCACCCCTCCAGGTTTTAGGTAGGAGTGCTTGTTGGTGACTTACGAGGAATTAACGGCGGTTCTAACAGATTATCACTAATGTAGGACCACCTATAGTATTGTATAATTAGTACTTGTCCTGCTGGACTGCACTTTGGCTACCTATGCTCTGATTATTGTGTAATCACACTTAACAATCGGGATTGCACTTTTATTTGCTTAGTGTAAATTAGTTAAATTGGTTCTTAGTTATTCACATTTCTTTATATCATTATCATTTCCGCACTACGCACATGGCTACGTCACCCTCACATGACGGGCAACACGCCTTGATTTTGGTCAGGGTGTGTCACTTGGGCTTTTGAATTGTATATTTGCTTATTGAGCTTATTGGCTTTTATTGCATTCTATCTTTATTTTATTCCCAATACAAATAAAGTTTTTTGATTAAGTGTAAATAGACATTTTTTATGTGATATACTAATATATTTACTTAAATCCGCATAAGCCTAGCCTGCCGCTCGACTAACGCCTAACATCTTTTAGAGTTTTGATTGAACTAGTCATTACTAGGAGTCGAACCTCCTGTTATCTAATTTATTATCGTTAATACAAAAGGCAATTGTATTTTTGATGCAACAATATTGACTATTGAGAATGTGAACATAAAGTTATATAATGGGCCGTGCACAAATAAGTATTGGACTAGTCATTCATAGGAATGAACCTGAGACCTCTAACTTTTAAGTAAAGAGTGTTGGAGTTGTGCCCTAAAAGGCAATTTCGTAATATTGGATATTACTTAAAACTTCATTTTAATTATCTATATAACATGCCAAGATTTATTAATTCATAAGTTTGGTTTTATATTATAGAAATAGTATACTATGATCGAGTCCACATGAGTATATGAATTAAGGTATAATGTCCTAAACGAGGTTAGGACATGGAGACTTGTATTCCATAGTCAGTCTTTAAACAAAGTTCTTAGCCATTCAGAAAGTCAATTGGACATTGACTATATGGAAAGGCCAATGTTTATTGCATTAAAGTTAGCATGACCTCGTGCTACGCTTGTTAGACATGTGGTGAATATACAAGTGCTTGTCTGTAGACAAGTTCACTAAACATTGATCGCCTAAGAAGCTGAAACTTATGGAATGTACCACATGTCAAACATTACAAAGTTTCGAGTTATAGTATGCAAATAGTTCTTAGACCTAATAATCGTATATCTTGTGCTTATAGATATAAACTTTAACTTCACTTCAAAGCTATCACTACCTAGCAAGGCCAATGGTGTGTTGCTTGAGTTCATGTATATAAGTCTGCATTATCTACCATCTTCAGGTAATTGTTCAATGGAAGGAGATATATTCCTCGAAACCACTTGAAGATCCATCCTAGAAATATTCGGTCTTGTCGATCAAACTTTGTTTGTAAGAACTGCTTCAACATGAGATGCATCATGGTGACCATAGATATCTACATGTGATTTCACATACCCATACCACATCAATCTTGATCAAGACATGGATGATATAAGAACCTAATTGCATTGTAACTACAATCAATGTTCAAAAAAGTATCATGATTATCTTACGAATAATTCTATCAAATCCAAGTAGCCATGAAATGCTGCTAAATGTCACTCATGACTTATGAAATTAAATTAATTTCACTACAAATTTTAGTTAGAACCCAACATATACGTAAGACACTTGATCTGCGGAAAACTACCTCCTGTTGATTTGCATTTCCGATTTTGTCTGTTTAGGGCATGTATAATCTCATATCACTTGGAACGATATAACTTTCGACCTGGTAGAATTATTCACCAAAATTTCCTTAAAGTTTGAGAATTTAGCTGAATTGTTCAGATTTAAATAACAAAATGCCAAGTTTAAAATAATTTTAAACATTAAATAATTTTGTTACAATTTAGAAGAAAGATGGGGATTTGAATGGTTTCCCAATAAGTATTCTATTCTCACTTGTAATTTATGAAACACCTAGCTATTGAGGTTTTGATTATATCCCAAAATCAACCAGTTACAAACAAACAACAGATTATAGACCGGGCAGTAAATACCAAATACCCTAAACTTAACCCAAAAAGTGGGCAAAAACCCTAAAATTTGTAGACGCACGTAGTTCAAGAGACTTTATTGGTGTTATTTCACTCGCATACATGAACACATAGTGTAATGTTATTCATACACTCGTTTTTGCTTCTTATATACTCATAATCTTTTTTATAAAAGGTAATTTTGGTGAGAGGTCAAAGAATAGAAGAGAATATAAGAGGTAAAAATTTGATACAACGATAAAAAAAAATAGAAGAAAGTATGAGAGGTAAAAATTTGAGAGTCGTACGTATAAAAATTTGAGAGTCGTACATATAAAAACTTCGTTTTCTTGTTTTCCAAGGGCTTGAAAATTTAAGAAGAGAGCGAGACCTACACACAGACGCTACATACAACAATACAAATATACTCCTCTCTCTCTCTATCTCTCTACACTCTCTCTCATTTCTCCTTCGCTTTCAGTTTGGGGTTTCGCCTCTCTCTCTTCAAATCTCTCGACTTTCTCTTCTCTCTGCTCGGTACGGCCCTTCGTGTTTCGGATGTGTAGGCATCCGTCGCCTCCGTCTCTCTGGTATTCATCTCCGCTCTCTTTCTCTCTGTATCTATCGCTGCATGTAGATACCTGATCTACTTTTTTCAATCAAGAATCGAAACTTATGGTTTCTCTCGTTTTAGGGATTCGTGGTTTACCCTAATCGCCGATTTCGTTCCTGTTTGCTTTTGATTTTTGTTTTCTTTTTGTGGGTTTTTATATTTTACTTTTCTGTTTTTGGTTTTGGGGGTTTGAAGTAGTTCGAAGTAGAGAAGCTGAGGTGAAATTATGACAACCCTGAGATCAAACTTGCCGTCGAGGATTCGGCAACTTCTTTCAGCCGACGGTCCCCTTGGTCCGTCCATCAAACTCGACTCCGAGCCAGTGAGTTTATCTCTCTCTCTCTCTCCCTCTCTCTCATTTAGTTTAGTTTAAAATTTGGCATTCAGCTT
The DNA here is from genome assembly GCF_041283825.1 of Pyrus communis. Classification (NCBI taxonomy): domain Eukaryota; kingdom Viridiplantae; phylum Streptophyta; class Magnoliopsida; order Rosales; family Rosaceae; genus Pyrus; species Pyrus communis. Next base: position 3,455,554 of record NC_142572.1, read on the forward strand.
GTTATGTGTATCGTGCAAATTTTTGTATTTGTGTTGATTTTTTTTAATTTATTATAGTTCTTTAAACATTAGGGTTTTATCAGATTCATCAGGGTTATTAGAGATAGGCCCTTAGGTTTTCGCACGGCCTTGCCAAACGGACTTTAGGTTAAATTATGTAGAGGTTGTATTGGGCCTGTAAGATGTGTTTTTGTAATTTTGGAATTAGTTATATGCTTGGTTTTTGATAAAGTTACTTAAAGTTATGTATGGTTGTTTGGCTGCTGGTGTACAAGTGAACTTTCGATGCTTAAAGTTTCGTGTATAGGTTATCCACTAATCTACTACCTGCATTATACTGGGTCTAATCGGTGGATTACTTATTATAATTGTTAGTAGTAATAGTCTTATTATTATAAAATAAGATGTGGTGGGACTCTTAGTTTCACGATCGTATTTTTTTTAATTATTTTATTTTACATTTTGATATTTGATGACGAAGGACCGGCAGTATGTTTGTAATTTTTCTACTTCTCATTTTTCTGATCAGGTTTTTCTTATTTTTAGTTATATTATACCATCTTTATCCGGTCTAAGAAACATAGATACATTGTGTGGGATATGGACATAGTATGCTAGTGAGTATTCTGGTCCAGCAATATAATATTTGAAAATACAGCACTGAATTGAAGTTAATTATGTACAGTTTCATTTCCTTTTTCTGAATCATTAAGTGTCCTGTGGTTATGCAGTTCAATAATTAGAAATGCATTTTAATTATATGATAGTTAGAGCATTGGCAAGCTGCTTTATGCACTTGCTTCTCTGAAATTTGGAGAGTTTGGCAGGCTTCTTTATGCTAGTTTGAGTTTAGGGAGAGGAGACTGTTCTTTTCCCTTTGGCTGCCTTTTTTAGTTACGATTGGCTCCAGTTGGTTTTGTGTGGTCCACCTGCCTTCCTTTCTGTAATTTCCTATATATGTATGTATGTATGTATGTATGTACGTATGTATGTCTCTTTATTAAAAAAATGGTAGTTAGAGCACGTTCTGTAATTAATGTGATTTACTGTTATATCTAAATACTATACTAGAGCGATTACATCGCAGTTTGGTATTTTATACTTTATAGTGAATTTTGGATACATGTTATTTCTTTTCCCAAGATATGGATATACTGGTCAAGAACCAGGTATATGTTGAGTGAGAAACAGTGCATTTGATCCATATCTGGTTGGAGTATGCCACCAAAACTATTTGTGCTACACAGGATCTCAAGTTAAATTGCCCAGTTGTTCCATGCCCCACTATGTTCTGTACATTTACGTTACATACCATGCTTAAGATGCACCACAAGTTGCTAGTATCAGACCCAAGTGTCTTCTATGAATTTTTGGACTTTGAACTTAAGAATGCTAGTGGTGTTATATGTTGCAGTTGATGCAAATAAATTGTGCACAGCATGAACCTAGGTGCTAATAAAAAGAATATGTTTAATTTCTAAAGAAGTCTATTTCTGTTTTTATGGAGATAATACAAATTTCTTCTAAACCCAAAGTTGCTAGTGATTCTATAAGTTCGATGCTTTCTTTATTTAATGTAAATAAGTTTTCTAGTTGTTAAAATTACTTTTTAGCTTTTTTGGGTTGTTCATATTCTTCTAATTTGATGCTTTCCTTTATTTTATTTACTGATCTTCCTCTTCTGTGTTTCCATTATTATTATTAGCTTCTGTTGTTGTTAGGTGGTGATTCCTTAAGCTCTGAATTGGATTTTTGTTTCCAGGATAAGATTCCACTGATGTCTATTTTAAAATTGAAAATCGAGACAACGTGGCCATGATAAAATTTTGTTTTTTATAAATATTCATTGATGTTAATAATCTGTGTATGGTATTGGAGTCATGTTCAGAGTTATATATCTTCCTTTTTAGGGTTGTGAAATTTCCCCTCCTTTGTTTGAGGATATTACTGATAGCTTTATCACCTAATGTTATACATAGCTTAGTTTTCTTCGACTACATTTTCTTGACTTTTTTGACATGCGATACCTTATGACTGCATTTCGTTTGTTTCAGCCTCCTAAGATCAAAGCCTTTATCAATAAAGTGATACAATGTCCGTTACAAGATATAGCAATACCTCTTTCCGGTTTCCGTTGGGAGTACAGTAAGGTTGTAGCATGCTGCTTTTCTTGGGTGAAACTTCTTAATATTTTTTTCTGTCACTAATATGTTGCTTTGACTTCAGGGTAATTTTCACCATTGGAGGCCGCTTTTTCTGCATTTTGATACATATTTCAAGACATACTTGTCTTGTAGAAATGATCTACTGTTGTCGGATAAAATCTTAGAAGATGATAGTCCGTTTCCAAAGCATGCAGTGCTACAAATCTTGAGAGTGATGCAAACAATTTTAGAAAACTGCAATAACAAGAGTTCATTTGATGGCTTAGAGGTATGTTTTCTTGGAGGATGAAAAATTGTGCTTTATTTTTTGGGTCTGATCTCTGCATTTACTTTTTGGGTCTGGTTTAGCAGCAGGTGTTATTACCATGTGTCATTTTAATATCAATATTTTACTTCTTTTTCAGCATTTCAAGCTCCTACTTGCATCAACGGATCCCGAGGTCCTTATAAATGCATTAGAAACTCTTTCCGCACTTGTGAAAATAAATCCCTCCAAGCTGCATGCCAGTGGGAAGATGATCGGTTGTGGTTCTGTAAACAGCTATCTCCTGTCTCTGGCACAGGGCTGGGGCAGCAAGGAAGAGGGATTGGGTTTATATTCATGTGTTATGGCAAATGAGACTAACCAAGACGACGGGCTCAATTTGTTCCCATCTGATGTAGAAAATGATTCTGACAAGTTGCAGTGCCGAATCGGTTCCACGCTCTATTTTGAATTGCATGGGAATGCCCAAAGTACAGAGGAGAGCTCTAGCAATGTAAATAATTCTTCGAGTTTGGGGGTTATAAACATTCCAGATTTGCATTTGCAAAAGGAGGATGATTTAAAGCTAATGAAACGATATATAGAAGAGTACAGGGTACCTTCTGAACTGCGGTTCTCACTGCTGACAAGAATCAGATATTCTCGTGCCTTCCGTTCTCCAAAAATATGTAGGCTGTACAGCAGGATTTGCCTTCTTGCATTTGTTGTGCTCGTTCAGTCTAGTGATGCCAGTGCAGAACTGAATTCCTTCTTTGCTAATGAGCCAGAGTTTACAAATGAATTAATCAGAATTGTGCGGTCCGAAGAATCGGTGTCTGGGACCATCAGAACGCAGGCAATGCTTGCCTTGGGTGCTCAGTTAGCTGCATATTCAGCGTCTCATGAGCGGGCACGAATCTTGAGTGTATCTAGTATCAGTTTTGCAGGGGGAAATCGTATGATACTCCTGAATGTGCTACAGAGAGCTGTTAGATCATTAAAAAACTCCAATGATCCAACTTCTCTTGCTTTTGTTGAAGCACTTCTTCAGTTCTATCTGCTCCATGTGGTTTCATCATCAGCTACAGGGAGTAATATTAGAGGGTCAGGCATGGTTCCAACATTCTTGCCTCTTTTGGAGGATTCTGACCCTTTGCATTTGCATCTAGTCTGTTTTGCTGTCAAAACTCTACAAAAGCTCATGGATTACAGTAGTTCAGCTGTGTCTCTGTTTAAAGAGTCGGGGGGAGTTGAGCTTTTGTCTCAGAGACTACAGATAGAGGTACACAGAGTTATTGGTTTGGCCGGCAATAATGATAACTCAGTGGTCATCGGAGAAAGCTCGAGATACAGTGACAACCAGCTGTACTCACAAAAGAGGCTCATTAAAGCTTCGTTGAAGGCACTTGGGTCTGCTACATATGCCGCTGGGAATTCCTCCAGAGTGCAACACTCCCATGACAGTTCTTTACCTGCAACTCTCTCTCTGATATTTGGGAATGTGGACAAATTTGGTGGTGACATTTATTACTCTGCAGTGACTGTTTTGAGTGAAACTATCCACAAAGACCCAACTTGCTTTTCTGCTTTGCATGAAATGGGTCTGCCAGATGCATTTATATCCTCGGTTGTAGCTGGAATTCTTCCCTCTGCAAAGGCTCTTACATGTGTACCTAACGGTCTTGGTGCTATTTGTCTTAATGCCAAAGGCTTGGAGGCTGTGAAGGAAAGTTCAGCATTACGCTTTCTTGTTGATATCTTCACGAGCAAGAAATATGTTACTGCAATGAATGAAGCTATTGTTCCTTTGGGAAATGCAGTGGAAGAGCTTTTGCGCCATGTATCTTCGCTGCGAAGCACTGGTGTTGATATCATCCTTGAGATAATTGATAAAATTGCTTCCTTCACTGACAGCCACAATACAGGGGCAGCAGGAAAGGCAAATTCGAGTACTGCAATGGAAATGGATTCTGAAGAGAGAGAAAATGAAGGTAGTTGCTGTCTGGTTGATTCTGTAGATTCAGCTGCAGATGGGATCGGTAATGAGCAGTTCATTCAATTATCCCTCTTTCATTTGATGATACTGGTCCACCGAACAATGGAGAATTCCGAAACATGTCGGTTGTTTGTCGAGAAGTCAGGAATTGATGCATTACTTAAGCTTCTTCTCCAACCTGCTATTGTACAATCATCCGATGGGATGTCTATTGCTTTGCACAGTACTATGGTTTTCAAGGGTTTTACTCAACATCACTCTGCTGCCCTTGCCCGTGCATTTTGCTCCTCCCTTGGGGACCACCTAAAGAAAGCTTTGTCTGGTTTTGGGGCGGTTTCAGGATCCTTTTTGCTGGAACCTAGGATGGCATCAGATGGTGGAATTTTTTCTTCTCTGTTTCTTGTTGAGTTCCTTTTGTTTATTGCTGCCTCAAAGGACAACCGCTGGGTAACTGCATTGCTTACGGAATTTGGAAATGGTAGCAAGGATGTTCTTGAAGATATAGGACATGTCCATCGTGAAGTTTTATGGCAGATTGCTCTCTTAGAAGATACAAAATTGGACGTGGAGGATGATAATGCTGGTTCTACCAGTGAGTCACAACAGTCAGAAACAAATACAAGTGAAACTGAAGAGCAAAGGTTCAACTCTTTTAGGCAGTTCCTTGATCCATTGCTCAGAAGGAGGACTTCTGGGTGGAGCATTGAATCCCAGTTTCTGGACCTTATTAGCCTATACCGTGACCTTGGTCGCGCCACTAGTTCTCAACAAAGAACAAATTCTGATGGTCATTCAAATCTTCGGATTGGATCCAGTCATCAGTTCCATCATTCTGGGTCTTCTGATGCTGTTGGCCCTCTTAATAAAAAGGAGTATGACCAGCAGAGGTCATATTATACTTCTTGTTGTGACATGGTGAGATCACTTTCTTTTCACATTACCCATCTGTTTCAAGAGCTGGGGAAGGTCATGTCGGTACCTTCTCGTCGACGGGATGATATTGTGAATGTTTCTCCTGCTGCAAAATCTGTGGCTTCTACTTTTGCGTCCATTGCATTTGATCACTTGAACTTCGAAGGGCATGCTAATTCTTCTGAATCCAAGGCTTCCATATCAACAAAGTGTCGGTACTTTGGTAAAGTTATTGATTTCATTGATGTCAGTCTACTGGAGAGAGCTGATTCGTGTAATGCTGTTTTGCTAAATTGCTTGTATGGTCATGGAGTTGTCCAGTCAGTTTTGAAGACATTTGTAGCTACCAGTGAATTGCTCTTCACAGTCAGGGCTCCTGCATCCCCCATGGAAACGGATGATGGGAATTCAAAGCAGGATGAAAGGGAAGATATTGACCATTCATGGATTTATGGTCCTTTAGCTAGCTATGGTAAACTTATGGATCACCTGGTAACATCATCTTTCATTTTATCTCCATTCACTAAACACTTGCTAGCACAACCCCTGGCAAATGGAAATATTCCTTTCCCGCGTGATGCTGAGACCTTTGTAAAGGTCCTCCAGTCCATGGTGCTGAAGGCAATTCTTCCTCTTTGGGCTCATCCTCAGTTTGTTGATTGTAGTTATGATTTTACTGGTACTGTTATTTCTATAATCAGGCATATATACTCTGGGGTTGAAGTGAAGAATGTTAGTAGCAGCAACACTACCCGTATTACTGGCCCTCCTCCTAATGAGACAACTATTTCAATGATTGTGGAGATGGGCTTTACCAGGTCTAGGGCAGAAGAAGCTCTGAGGCAAGTTGGATCAAATAGTGTGGAGTTGGCAATGGAGTGGTTGTTTTCCCATCAAGAGGAGGCTGAAGAAGACAATGAACTTGCTCGCGCACTTGCTATGTCTTTGGGTAATGAATCAGACACTAAGGAAGCTGTTGCAAATGACAATGCTCAGCAGCTTGAAGAAGAGATGGTCCAACTTCCTCCTGTTGAGGAGTTGTTATCTACATGCGCAAAGCTTCTGCAGATGAAGGAACCTCTAGCTTTTCCAGTTCGAGACCTGCTAGTAATGATATGCTCCCAAAATGATGGTCAATATCGGCCTAATATAATCTCTTTCATTGTTGAGCAGATTAAAGAATCTAGTTTGAGTTTTGACAGTGGGAACAGTACTTTGCTATCTGCTCTTTTTCACGTTCTTGCTTTAATTCTTCAAGAAGACGCAATTGCACGTGAACTTGCCTCGAAGAATGGTCTTGTGAAAGTTGTATCAGATCTACTCTTCCAGTGGGATTCTGGTTCAGTTGGCAGGGAGAAACGTGAAGTTCCAAGGTGGGTAACAACAGCTTTTCTTGCTGTCGATCGGTTGTTGCAGGTGGATCAAAAACTGAACCCTGAAATTGTAGAGCAGTTGAAGAAGGATAGTGTCAGTAGCCACCAAACACCACTTAGCATTGATGAGGACAAGCAAAATAAGTTGCAGTCTGCATTGGGATTATCTTCAAAGCATATAGAAATGAAAGAGCAGAAGAGGCTTATTGAGATAGCTTGTTCTTGCATCAGGAACCAGCTTCCTTCTGAAACAATGCATGCTGTTCTGCAGCTTTGCTCTACTCTCACAAAAACTCATGCTGTTGCTGTTCAATTTCTTGATGTCGGGGGTTTAAGTTTACTGCTTTCTTTGCCGACAAGTTGCCTCTTTCCTGGGTTTGACAATATTGCTGCTACCATTATCCGTCATGTTCTGGAAGATCCTCAAACTCTTCAGCAGGCAATGGAATTTGAGATAAGGCACAGCCTTGTGGCAGCTGCCAACAGGCATTCTAATGGTAGGGTATCTCCCCGCAATTTTCTATTAAGTTTAAGTTCTGCAATTTCTCGTGATCCGGTGATATTTATGCGTGCTGCTCAGTCTATTTGTCAAGTTGAGATGGTTGGTGAAAGGCCTTACATTGTTTTGCTGAAAGATCGTGAGAAAGATAAAAGCAAGGAAAAGGAAAAAGAGAAGGATAAATCTTTGGATAAAGACAAAACACTAATGGCTGATAGTAAAGCTGCTCTGGGTAATATAAATTCAGTAGCTTCTGGCAATGGACATGGCAAGGTTCCTGATTCAAATTCAAAGAGTGCAAAAGTTCATCGAAAATACCCCCAGAGTTTTGTCTCTGTGATTGAGCTTCTTCTGGATTCTGTGTGTACTTATGTCCCGCTGACTAAGGATAATGTTGTCACTGATGCACCACCTTCAAATGACATGGATATTGATGTTGCTGCTATAAAAGGGAAGGGTAAAGCAATTGCTTCAGTGTCTGAAGATAACGAAACTTGTACCCAAGAAGCTCCTGCATCTCTTGCAAAGGTTGTATTTGTTTTGAAGCTTCTAACTGAGATCTTATCGATGTATGCTTCGTCTGCGCATGTTCTGCTTCGGAAAGATGCTGAAATTAGCAGTTGCAGGGCCCCCAGTCAAAAGGGTCCTACTGCTGTATGCACTGGTGGAATATTTAACCATGTTCTTCATAAGTTTCTTCCATATTCACGCAGTGCCAAGAAGGAAAAGAAAGTTGATGGTGACTGGAGGCACAAATTAGCAAGTAGGGCTAGCCAGTTTTTAGTTGCATCCTGTGTTCGTTCTTCTGAGGCAAGGAAGAGAGTATTTACTGAGATCAGTTTAATATTTAATGACTTTGTAGAATCATGCAATGGTTTCCGGCCACCTAACAACGAAATACAAGCTTTTTGTGATCTACTTAATGATGTTCTGGCTGCCCGTACTCCTACAGGTTCGTACATTTCTGCGGAAGCTTCTGTCACTTTTATAGATGTTGGTCTGATTGGGGCATTGACTCGAACTCTCCAAATGCTGGACTTGGACCATGCTGACTCACCTAAAGTTGTTACTGGTCTTCTCAAAGCTCTTGAGTTGGTAACCAAAGAACATGTTCATTCTGCTGACTCAAATTCTGGTAAGGATGACAATTCTACCAAACCTCCTGATCATAATCAAGCTGGAACGACAGACAATATTGTTGAGAGATCCGAATCTATGGAAACACCATCCCAGTCCCACCATGATTCTGGTACAGCTGAGCCCATTGAGTCTTATAACGCGGTCCAATCTTTTGGTGGTTCTGTGGCTGTGACTGATGATATGGAACATGACCAAGATCTCGATGGAGGTTTTGCTCCTGCAAATGAAGATGAATATATGCATGAAAATTCGGAGGAAACAAGGGGTCTTGAAAATGGTATTGATACTATGGGTATACGGTTTGAAATTCAACCTCACGAGCAAGAGAATCTTGATGACGACGATGACGACGATGAAGATATGTCTGAGGATGATGCAGATGAAGTAGACGATGACGAAGATGATGACGATGAGGAGCATAATGATCTGGAAGATGACGTGCATCACCTGCCACATCCTGACACTGACCAAGATGATCATGAGATTGATGATGATGAGTTTGATGAGGAAGTATTAGAGGAAGATGAAGAAGAAGATGACGATGAGGAGGATGGAGTCATACTGAGGCTGGAGGAAGGCATAAATGGGATTAATGTTTTTGACCGTATTGAAGTTTTTGGTAGAGATCCTGGTTTTCCTAATGAAGGACGTCAGGTAATGCCAGTTGAAGTTTTTGGTTCTAGACGTCAAGGGCGCACTACTTCTATTTACAGTCTTTTGGGAAGAACTGGCGAGAATGCTACTCCATCAAGGCATCCTCTTCTGGTTGGACCATTGTCTCTATCGTCAGCCCCGCCTAGACAATCAGGTAAATAAGTTTAAATGCTTTTGATGTGCCTTCTTGTATTTGATATATTATTTTGTTAATTCTCTTCTATGATGGTGTGTTCCTGGCTTCCAGAGAATACCCGTGATATGGTGTTACCAGATTTAAACTCGGAGGTCACTTCGTCAAGATTGGATAATATTTTCCGTTCATTGAGGAATGGGCGTCATGGACATCGACTGAACTTGTGGATGGATGATAACCAGCAAGGTGGTGGATCAAATCCAAGTTCAGTGCCACAAGGACTTGAGGATTTGCTTGTGTCCCAATTAAGGCGACCGATGGCTGACAAGACATCTGAAGAGAATAATACAAAAGCGGTGGATCCTCAGAACACAGCTGAAGCTTTAGAGTTACAAGAACCACAAACAGGTGTCAGGCCTGAAATTCCGGTTGAGAACAATGTCGCTATTGAAAGTGGAAGCCTGCCCCCTCCTGAGACAACTGATGACTCTGGAAATGCTGATTTGAGACCAACTACAGTGAGCGAATCTCTACAATCAATGGACATGTCTAGCATGCATCCACAGTCCGTTCAGATGCAGTTCGAACCCAATGATGCAGCTGTGAGGGATGTAGAAGCTGTGAGCCAAGAAAGTGGTGGAAGTGGAGCAACTTTAGGGGAGAGCCTTCGTAGCCTTGATGTTGAAATTGGGAGTGCTGATGGTCATGATGATGGAGCAGAGAGGCAAGGTTCTTCTGATCGAATGCCACTGGGTGATTCACAGGCAACTCGAGCAAGAAGAACAAATGTATCTTCCGGGAATTCTGCCAGTGTCAGTGCAAGAGATGTTTCTCTACATAGCGTAACAGAAGTTTCTGAAAATTCTAGCCGTGAGGCAGATCAGGAGGGTCCAGCAGCAGAACAGCAACTTAACAGTGATGCCGGTTCTGGTGCTATTGACCCTGCTTTCTTGGATGCCCTTCCTGAGGAGTTGCGTGCTGAAGTTCTCTCGGCACAGCAGGGTCAAGCAGCTCCACAGTCAAATACTGAGCCACAGAATGCTGGAGATATTGATCCAGAATTCCTTGCTGCCCTTCCTCCTGATATCAGAGCAGAAGTTTTAGCCCAACAGCAAGCTCAAAGGCTACATCAGTCTCAGGAACTCGAAGGTCAACCAGTTGAAATGGACACAGTCTCAATAATTGCAACATTTCCTTCAGAGTTGCGTGAAGAAGTACGTTGTTCAGGTTCATTGGGTTGTGTTAAATTAATAATCAAATGTGTAATTCAATTTGTAATAATTTGTTCTTGGTTTGTGTGCTCAGGTTCTCTTGACTTCATCCGATGCTATACTTGCCAATCTTACCCCTGCACTAGTTGCGGAGGCAAACCTGTTACGTGAAAGATTTGCCCATCGTTATAATCGTACCCTGTTTGGTATGTATCCGAGAAACCGTAGGGGTGAGACTTCCAGACCAGGTGAAGGCATTGGATCTAGCCTGGACAGGATTGGGGGAAGCATTGCCTCACGTAGATCAATTGGTGCCAAGGTAGTTGAAGCCGAAGGCACTCCATTAGTTGACACAGAAGCTTTGCATGCAATGATTAGGGTTCTTCGTATTTTTCAGGTAGTATATGAGTGTAATAGTATTTATTCATTTTTATTTTTATTTTCCTAACTGGAAACTGATGGTCACAATTTTGCAGCCGCTGTATAAAGGTCAGCTGCAGAAGCTTCTGTTGAACTTATGTGCTCATAATGAAACCCGAAATTCTCTTGTGAAAATTCTCATGGACATGCTAATGCTTGATACAAGAAAGTCTGTTGACTACTCAAGTGCTTCTGAGCCCCCGTATCGGCTTTATGCTTGCCAGAGTAATGTGATTTGTTCACGCACTCAATCTGGTAAGATCTCCTTATGGTTTATTCGTTTGAGATATGTGCTAATACTTCTCAGTTAATGCATGTTAGTCAGTCAAGCAGTATTCAGGGATGGCATAGAGTATAACGGATTATACCGTAGCAGCTAATTAGATCATCGGTTCTAACATTGTCTGATACTCTATAGGTGTTCCACCATTGTTATCTCGGCGCATTCTTGAAACTCTGACTTATTTGGCTCGACATCATCCTAATGTGGCCAAGATTTTGCTTCACTTTTCTGCCCCACACGAACCAGATAATATTGATCAGGGACGTGGCAAAGCTGTGATGGTTGTTGAAGAGACTGGATCAAATAAAAGTCATCAGGAAGGATATTCGTCAATTGCTTTGCTTTTGAGCCTTTTGAATCAACCCCTTTACTTGTTCAGAAGTATAGCTCATCTTGAACAGGTGAAAATCTTACTTGGTTATTATTTAGTTTTTGTAGGAGGGGCTTGTACTGTTCTGTGAAACTGCAGTAATGCGGACTTACTTTCATCCGTAAATTCTTTTTACAGCTTCTTAACTTATTGGAGGTCATCATTGATAATGCTGAAAGGAAATCATCCGTCAAATCTGGGGTTGGGGTTTCTGTTTCTGAGCAACCTTCTGCCCCTCAAATCTTGACTGCAGATGCAGAGATGAATACAGAATCTGGTGGTGCTGCTGTTGTGGTTGATATGTCAGATAAGGTTGTTGATTCCTCCAAACCAACAACTTCTGGTGTTGATAGCAAATGTGAAACTGCTAGTGTTCTGCTTAACCTTCCGCTAGAAGAACTTCGCCTCCTATGCTCACTGCTTGCACGAGAAGGGTATGGAAATGATAACTTTTCTTTTTCTATAGCTTAATTGTTTAATTACCAAGAATGTTTCATTTCTTTTCTTATCTTTTTTTTTTATTTCTCAAATTATACTGCCCTTGTTATTGGAAAGGGGCTGCTTTATAGTTAGTGTTAGGGTGTTTGGGAGATGGCTGTGTTTTGTCTGTTGTGTTTGGGGTGGTACTGGACTACTCTCTTTGTTCTTCTCGCTTTTTTTTTTTTTATGAAATGATTCGTCTTTTTTTCAAGAAGAACAACGTATTAATTAAAACTATTTTCCTGGAGATACTTGGATTGTCTTATCCTGCCTCGTCGTTGTAACACTTATGTTGATTACTAGGCTATAGGCTTATGTAAATTGCAGTTATGCATATCTTGGATTTTGACAGATTTTATTTTCTACCCAGATTGTCAGATAATGCATATACTCTTGTAGCGGAGGTAATGAAAAAGTTGGTGGCAATCGTTCCTACCCATTCAAACCTGTTTATTACTGAGCTAGCAGAGGCTGTTAGAAATTTGACTAGAGCTGCTATGAATGAGTTGCACACATTTGGTGAAACAGTGACAGCACTCCTCAGTACCATGTCTTCTGTTGGAGCTGCAATCTTAAGAGTTCTGCAGGCATTAAGTTCCCTTGTTGCTTCTCTGATGGAGAATGAGAAGGACACACAGATTCTTGCAGAAAAGGAGCATACTCTTTCTCTTTCTCAGGTTTGGGACATAAATGCGGCTTTGGAACCTTTGTGGCTGGAGCTGAGCACTTGCATAAGTAAGATAGAGAGCTATTCAGATTCTGCCCCTGATACGATGACTTCATATAGAGCTTCTACATCTAAGCCATCTGGTGTAATTCCTCCTCTGCCTGCTGGCACCCAGAACATCTTACCATACATAGAATCTTTCTTTGTGGTGTGTGAGAAATTGCATCCTGGGCAGCCAGGCCCTGGTAATGACTTTGGTGTTGCTGCAGTTTCTGAGGTTGAAGATGCCAGTACATCTGCTGGCCATCAGAAAACCTCAGGTTCCTTTTTGAAAGTTGATGAAAAGCATGTTGCTTTTCTGAAGTTCTCAGAGAAACATAGGAAATTGCTAAATGCTTTTATTCGTCAAAATCCTGGTTTGCTAGAAAAGTCTTTCTCACTCATGCTGAAGGTTCCACGCATTATTGATTTCGACAACAAGCGTGCTCACTTCAGATCGAAAATAAAGCATCTGCATGATCACCATCATAGTCCTTTGAGAATTTCAGTAAGAAGAGCATACATTCTTGAAGATTCATATAACCAGCTTCGCATGCGATCAACTGAAGATTTGAAGGGGAGATTGACGGTTCACTTTCAAGGAGAGGAAGGTATTGATGCAGGTGGGCTTACTAGAGAATGGTACCAGTTGTTGTCCAGGGTTATTTTTGACAAGGGAGCACTACTATTTACAACTGTGGGCAATGAATCAACATTTCAGCCGAATCCCAACTCTGTTTACCAAACAGAACATCTTTCATATTTCAAGTTTGTTGGGCGAGTGGTGAGTACAAGAGTTGTTTAGTTGCTCTTGTTGGATTGAGTTGTTTTGCTAGAAGTTCATTCTGACGTGTATTTTACAGGTTGGAAAAGCACTATTTGACGGCCAGTTATTGGATGTTCATTTTACTCGATCTTTCTACAAGCATATTTTGGGGGCAAAGGTCACTTACCATGATATAGAGGCCATCGATCCCGATTACTTTAAAAACCTCAAGTGGATGCTTGAGGTATGTAGAAAACTAGCAAATTTCCTACATTCTCTCACACACTCACTTTCACTTTCTCGCTTTCATTTTTTATCAAGTTATTGACCCTCTCCAACTCTTTCCTTGGCCATCCTTTTACAGAATGATATTAGCGATGTACTGGACCTTACTTTCAGCATTGATGCTGACGAGGAAAAGCTGATATTATATGAAAGGACAGAAGTAATGAATTTTTCCCGTTACCCTGATGGATTAAATATTCTGTTTTAAGGACTTAATTTGTTTACACTAAGTTTGTTGAATATAATGCAGGTAACAGACTATGAACTGATTCCTGGTGGCCGGAACATTAAAGTTACGGAAGAAAACAAGCACCAATATGTTGATTTAGTTGCGGAGCATCGGTTAACAACTGCTATTCGTCCTCAGATAACTGCTTTTATGGAAGGATTCACTGATCTAATTACCAAGGAATTAATATCCATTTTTAACGATAAGGAACTGGAACTTTTGATCAGTGGGCTTCCGGATATTGATTGTGAGTTCCCCTGTCAACCCTTATTCCCCTCTTCTGTACCTTTAAATTTCAGGGCATGCATTCTCATAAAGATTTCTTTTTCCATGCATTTCAGTGGATGACATGAGGGCAAATACCGAATATTCTGGATACAGCCCCGCATCTCCTGTTATTCAGTGGTTTTGGGAGGTTGCCCAAGGTTTTAGCAAGGAGGATAAAGCCCGTCTATTACAGTTTGTGACTGGCACCTCTAAGGTATTAGTTTGCACTTGTTTTCTTTGTTTACTCTAGAACTGGGATATAATTGAGAAGACATTGATAAATTTATTACTGCTTCATTTTCCCCCCTATTTTTTAAGTCGTACCTTAGAAATCTTTAGAAACCGGCATGGGAATTAAAAAATGGGGTTGTGATATTTAAGTGGTTATACTCGCGGCATAGCAAAATCTTAACATGTGGAAAGGTTTTTAAATGCATGGGTCTGTTTTAGCATGTATTCGGTCTAAGTTAAATTGTTTCTGTATCCGTTGCTAGTGATGTCTTGTTTTCTTAGTACACGACTTCCATTTACATTCGACATAATTTGGTGACGTATAATTTTTTTGTGTGGTCAATTTGGAGATGTATTATCGTATGTACTGTATTTGTTGCATGAGATGTGGTCTGAGCATTGCTGCTTTATATTGTTCAGGTGCCTTTAGAAGGTTTTAGTGCACTTCAAGGGATCTCGGGCTCACAGAAATTTCAAATACACAAGGCGTACGGAAGCGCGGATCACTTGCCATCCGCACATACTTGGTAACTTCGACTCTCATGTCATATTTTCTCCGTTATCTGTTTGAGTTATCAGATGCCGTTTGAAACTACGTTTTTCAGTTCTCTCTTAGCCTCCAAGTAGAGTTTATTCAATCGCGAGTGCGCGGCTTATTAAAGAAATTTACTTATTTGTGCAGCTTCAACCAGTTGGATCTACCGGAGTATCCCTCTAAACAGCATCTGGAGGAGAGATTGCTTCTTGCGATTCACGAGGCAAACGAAGGATTTGGATTTGGTTAAAGAGCCTCGTTGTTTAAGTTGTGGCCACTGTAGATAATATCAATCTTTGTTAAAAGTTTTTTAAGTGGAAGGGGAAGTGGTAAATGGTCGTATGAGATGATGGGTTTTTCTCGATACATTATAAACTGTACAGTCGGTCGTTTCTTTTTTCGCAATGAAAAGCGCTTGTGGCAGTTATTTTTTGCCATCTCGCTTTCACTCGTCATTTTAATGTTCAATCACTTTTTGTTTGAAGCCCCTGACACGACACCGTCGTCGTCATGGACTTCCTTTTAACTTTTTGGTTTTTACATTTTTCGATGTCTAAATGCGCTTTTGACACACGTTTTGTGGGTCCTTTTATAATGTATTCTAACAATTCTAGCCGTCTTATCTTTTGTCTTATCTCAAAAATCTTGTCTAGTTGTCTTTTAAAAATCAACCAAATTCAAAATCAGGACTGGTGGATTAAATTTAGGTTCTCTTTATAGAATCATTTTCGTTCATTTTCTTCACTTCACTACAAGTGAATGTTTTAATGATTTTGGATTTGTTTGATTTTTTGCAAAGATGATTTATAAATGATCTATCGAATATCAAAAGTCACCTCGAAAGGTGGAAAGTCTCCTGTTCTCTTTAGTTTTAGGGTTATGAACAGAGAAAAAACACAACTTCCATTCCAAAGATTTCTCGGACAATTGATTGTGCAACAATCCATCAATCTTTGTAACTCAGTGGTACAGATTTACATTCTCTATTAGTCTCAAACATTTACTATAACATCTCAAACATCTGGAGGATGTCAGAATATTCTCCGATGATTCAGTGGTAAAAGCGATAGAAAAGTAGACAAGAAAACTGATGTATTGTCATGGAACATTTCTGAGGATGCCTTGGCTTTTATCTTAACCAAATCCTTGACCTGGAACCTGGAACCTGATCTCTATGGTTTTTGTTGCTCGGGTTCGAAGGGCCTGCTTTTTGACCAGTGGTTGCCGGTTTTGTTAAACTTCTTGTGATCCTGGACAGTGCTTTTTGGTCGCCTGACTTGTCAGTGCTGGATTCGGCTGATGACATCCTCCTATCAGCCAAAGTAGCTGGCAACATCACATTCTCATGACCTTTGCTGTGCAACTCTCTTCGTCTCTTCAGCTCGCGGAGGGAGTCGGTTCCCTTGAGTAGGACAGACTCCTGGCTTGTCATCTGGTTACTATAGCTCAAGTTACTTAGCCTCAAGGGGTCTATGTCGCCAATGGTCTCTCTTCTCGACCAGGATTTTCTGCCATTGGGGGTTGTGGCACCTGACTTGTCGCCACAAAATGTCGATATTACATGTTCTTGTTCCTTCTGTCTCAACTTCTCTTCAAGCTCTTTAACCTGGCAATATTTTAGGAGGATAGGATTACTCACTAGTATATCAATCTGTCAAGCACTTTTAATTGCAGAATGAAATTCATAATAGGAACCTTCAGTTGCAGAGATCCCTTGTTGATTTCCTCCGTTATCAGCCTTTTCTCGAGTTCTTGAACCTGCCACAACAAAAATCAATAAATTAAAAATGTGGTCAATTTGCAGATGTAGTAGCATTTTTTGGTCGAACACAACTATAGCATTGAACCCCCGAATATGAACAATATTCAGCAACTATGCTGTTCCAACTAGTACACATCAGACTATACACATAAATAAATCAAAGCCTAGTGCACATCTAGTGCATATCCACATTATGCCGAAGTACCTATCCATTATGAGTATCTACATATGATACGTATCACCGCAAATAAGCGAAACGATAACAGTAGAACAGTGAATGTAGAACAGTGAATAAAAATGTGGGGCTTATCCATTTAGCTACAAAAGTAAGTAGTCTAGAAGAGCAAGATCATTTTGCTGGATAAACTTGTCTGTGAAATTTTATAAGTATATTGCACCCGAATTTTAGGCTGGCTTGAAATTGACAGAGAAAAAGAGCGATGAAAGACCTGGAAGCATTTTTGATAATTTGCATTGTGACATTAGAGAAATATAATGAAATGTACCCTTGAAATTTTTGAGAATTACCTTCCGCTGAACTACAGCCGAATTGTGCTCATACTCTTGCGTTCTTTCTTTTAACTTGTTCTCAAGGTCCTTGACCTGTGTAGCATGAGAACAAAGTCAAAACTCAACAGATTTACAAGAGCCCAAACCTCTGTTAAACACAGGTGTCAGTCAGCATCTTTTGTTTAGTGAAATTCATACTCGTCTAGCATCTGACACAGAAACTGATTTTTAAGTTAATGATAACCAATAGTTCAGCCAGAGCTACAGTTGATTCTTCAAAAAGTGAAGATGACTAAGAAGTTCTACAACTTGTGTAACTCGCATTACAGGACACAGAGTGCTGCCATTACATTACAGGTGTGATTAGAGCTTCCATTCCCACAATATGCAAGTGGTGTAGTTAAGTGTTCTATCAAATGAAGGTCGCAGAACATAAAAGACTTTTTGAGTCTATGATATTCGTGCGAGTGACAAGAGTTGTCAGAGAAAACAGCTACATCAAAATTATAGTTTTAGGTAGATTTCACTTCACATACCTTGTTTTGAAGAATCATGGAGTCTGCACGTTCCCGTTCTTTCAACTTGTCCTCAAGCTCTTTGACCTTTAGGAAAACAGAAGCAATATGTTAGCCAGCACAATTAAACTGTGCACAACAAAAGAACATGAAATTAACATAAATTATCTGCCAAGCAACCTTTTTCTGAAGATTCAAGCACGATTCTCTCTTTCCATTTGCTTCATCTGAAAGTTCCAACAACTGATTTTCCAGTCGTCTGCACACATCAGCCTTCACAGCAACCTGGTCTTCAAGTTCATTAATCTTTTCTTGTCGACTTCTAGACAGTTGGAACTCTCGTTTTGATTTACCTTCTAGATTCTGAAAGTTCTCTTCTAATTTATGTAAATCATCATCTTTGGATTTCAACTCTTGCTTTAGCTTGTCAAGCTTCAAAACAGAAATAAAAAAGTGGAAATTAATAAAATCCGCCATCTGTTAATTGCTGCTTTAGTTGAAAGTTCTCTTCTAACTTTTGTAAAGCACCATCTTTGGCCCTCCCAGAACTTACTGTTAGTTTTAGCTTTTGAACCTCGCCTGTATCTATTTGCTTCCTTGCAGGACCCAATTCGACACCTCGAACCCGTGTTGCGAAGTTCAGAGAACTTATAGTCTCACTTACATCCTGCTCAGAAGGGCTTATTTGGACAAACATTAGAGTTTTAGCATCACCACCTGTGACATGCCAAAAGAGATAAATGATATCACACGTTGATCTCTAAATAATTTAGCAATTCAACTTGATGCTTGTTTTAAAATCCTATTATCAATTATCAGTTGACACGCCAATCTTTGACATATTAATCCTCGCATTGGTAATAATGGAGCATTCAAGCTGCAAGCAACATTCAATTTTTTGTGGATACTTACCCAAGGAGTCTTGAAGTAGATGTGTGAGCTTGGAATTCCTGCAAACACCAACATACACATCAGTTTATATGGGATAAACAAGTGTGAATAAAAGAAAAATAACAACAAACCTGTACGGAATGTGGCTCTTTTTTGTTGCCAAAGCAGAGATGACATCCCCAAGAGCTGACAAAGATCTATTGATGTTTTGAGCTTCCTTAAGGCGTTCCCCTTGAACTTCTGTTTTTGCTAGCCTCTCACTGCCAGCCAAATCCACAAGCCAAAGCTTGCTCATAGTGGACTCACCAGTGATCAAATTCTTGGCTTTTACCATGATGCAGAGTATGCTGACAGAAGATGGAATGAAGAACATCAACAAATATTGTAAGTAATATTATAAAAGCCAACACAAGCACACCCTCTTTCTGCATGGATCAAAATAAATCAGACCAATATATGTAGATTAAACTAAGGTCTATTACCAATGAGATCGGCTGCTATGCTCGTTCACATTATTTGATCCAACTGCTCTTGCACTGCTTCCAGCTTGCAGAACATTCCAAACCTCTTTAATGCTCTCAACTTTGGCCTCAACAATTCCAGGTATGTGATGAGCTCCTTCAGGAGCTTGCCTCATCTCCAATCTATATTGAAAAGAGAACTTTTTGTCAACTAGACAACCGCTGAATCTTATATGACCAAACCAAGCTGTATCTACATTACATTAATTTTTAATGGCTAGCAAGAAAACTCTAGCTAGTCAGGTGATGTCTCTTAGTTTCCATAGTAAAGTGTATTAGAGTTAAAATTTACCGTTTCGAAGTCGGAGAGGCTGCTAGCAAGTCCCTGATTTGCTCATTGTAGACTTCAAGCACACTAACAGATATGCCGTATGTAAAAATTTCTTTCCTTTCCTCAGCGGTTTTAAACAACTGTTCCAAGGTCCTGTAATTGACCCCTCGGTTGTTCTCAGAACCTTCCATCGTGAAAGTCTTTCCAGTCCCCGTTTGCCCATAGGCAAATATGCAAACATTATAACCATCTAACACTGAGGTTATCATTGGTGAAGCATCTGCAAATACATCAACTATACAAGACAAAACTTTAAGTCAACATATTATCATGCATGTAAAAATCATTGACTGACCAGTGCCCCAATATCAAACGTTAAAAGGAATTACACAAGGTTAAGTAATTTGTAAGGTAGAAACTTTTCACGGTGGTATATAGTACACGATACCTTGATCATCCTCTGGTGTGTAAACTCTGTCAAATCTGAATATCTTTTTAGTGGAGCCACTAGTAAGTATCCCAAGCTCTCCATCCTTAGCTGCATCAAATTTTACAACTGTTGCATGCCCAGCTAATGACTCCTCTTTCCTCAACGGGCGACACCGACAAAACACCCGAATGTTCCCTGAAATATACAGTTCAAGGTAAGGGCAGGACCAATTCGACTCACCACTACTGACATTTGGTTATAAAGTATTGGTTATAGAAGAAATGAGGAAAATACTATACCTTTTGCCTCCTGCATTTGGTTATAAAGTATTTTCCTCTTTGCCTGCTCCTCATTGAACTTAAGCTTAAGTTCATCAGACTGTGTAACTGCAATATGAATAGTTTAATTAGATATATCTTTTCAGAGACATCATATTTAACACTGATACAAACTTACCCATTGCTTGAATTGCAGATACCATATTGTTGAATTCTGGAATAACATCAGTAAATTTGTGCACTTCAGAATGGAGTTGAGCATAGTCTTCCTTCATCAACTGCAAATGGATCGAGAGATCATTCATTTTCAGTTCTACCTACCAAATGGGCCACTACATAAATTTGCAAGGAATAAATGAAAATAGTGTACCTACCTTGACTTTACTTTCTAAATTGTCAGCAACTGCGGTCCACAAGCCCTTATCATGCTCATATCTAGTAGAAATATCTCTCAATTTTGCTGCCGCTTCTTCTCTAGCTTGATCTGAAAGGGAATTTATGATAATCATAAGACTATCTGTCTTCCAGCATATAAGTGTTCTAAAATTTCATCGGATCGACCCTAGCTCCCTGATGATAATCAAAGGGAAGTATTCAACACTCTATTTTCTAGTTCAATCTTGCCTTACCTAAGCAATGACTTTCATACAACTTGTTATCAAGTTCCATGGTGATGTTCTGTAACTGTTTGTTTGCAGATGTCAGTGACATCCAGGCCTCATGGCATTCATCTGTCTTGAGTTGGAACTGTCTCTTTAGATCCTCTATCTTCTTTTCATACTTGGTTGTAAATTCCAACCTTATATATTTGTCCTGTAATTTGATTCAGAGGCAATGTAAGCAAAACGCCAAGTATTCCAATCTTCTAATATCCATTTGAAGCTAAATCTAACCTGAGCAGATGAAATTTCTATCTCAGCAGCACAATTGTTACATACAAGATGTCCAAGTTTCATCTTTGATGCTGCATTCAATTTACATACCACAAGGCATGAGTCTGGAGAGTAAGTAACGTTCAGATATATCTCATATAGCCAGCTAAAAGTAGAAATATGAATATACCAGGTAATGAAGCTGCCCGCTTTATACAAATTCCCCCAACAATTGGACTTCCATTAACTCCATCAAACCTTATCAAAATTGCCCCATCCTCCCCCACCGAAACTGCAACATCTACCAACTGTAGCGCCTTATTAGCTCCAACGATAGAATAGATATCAATTCCCGATAGAACCTGCTATTTTCACACACCGAAAAACAAACCAGTTTCAGAAATTACTAGTCAACGAAATTATGCACAACAAATCAAACTTGATGTACCCAAGAAACATGTTAGCAAGCTTCTTTAATTAAATTTACTTGCCTTCTCTTCCTGCATGAAGACATCAAACACTCTCATTCCCTTCGGACCATTCGTGTATACAATTTCCGCAAAGTGAAGATCCACAAAGTACTCTCCGGGAGATAGGTTCTCAAACCGGTATGAAAAATCCCCAAACCGAGCAGATTGATAAACCGATGGCACATCGCTGCCGTCAATGGTCTCATTAGTTCTTAGAACATCCCCTCCTTGGAAAAATCCGTCGGGCTCCACTCGAAGCCCGGGATTTATATTTTCTTTTACGGCCTCCCCTCCGGCGTTCACAAACAACACAATGCTATCTGATAAAAGAGACAGATCAGTGTTAAGTTATACACCATGAAACAAATACCAACTACAACCAAATGCAAGATTTTTACACCCTAATTCTACAAATTTGGTCAATTTGTTGGATTTGTTCCAAGAAATGAGGGAATTGCGGTTGTTACAAACCTGAACAAGTTGAGTGAACAAGCCCGGTTCGGACCAATCTCGAACCGGGCACACAGAGCGCAGAGATGGTCGAGTCTTCGTCGTCATCGCCATTGTCGACCGGTTTGGGGTGTGTTTCAGGGCCAAGAACGTTGCAAGACCAAGAACCAGGGAATTCGGCGTGGGAATCGGTGGGCTGTGCCTCTGCCATTAGAGAGAGAAAGAGAGAGAGAGATTTCAGTATGCGCTTCCTTTCACTGCTACACAAATTTGAAATCTGAAATTAATCGACCGTTTGAGGGTTTGAAATCTCCGTCTCTTTTCCTTTTACTGGTCACAAATTTGAAATTTGAAATTAAAATTGACCGTTGATTATTAATCTCGTTCATTAGATCATTTCTAACCTTGGTTTTTTCTTCTTCAACCTTCTGGTTCAAAATTTTAACCTGAAATTATTAAAAAATGAATTTAGAATAATTTTTTTCTTAAAGTAACCTTTTTATTAAAAAAAATAAAATTATGTAGACTATTCTAATTTAATTTATGAACATTTTAAACAAAAAATATTTAGATTCCAATACGTATCAAAAAATTACTAAACTGATACCATGAAACTCGTGGAACACAATCAAAGAATATGAAACACATAAAATAATTTTTTTAATTACTTTAGCAGTTGAATTTAAATTTCGATTGTTAGCTCTCTTTTTTACCATTGGATTTAATAATATTAGATTTTAGTCATTGAATTCAATAAATTTATGAATATAAAACTAAAACAAGTTACACCTATATGATGAGTCAGCCCTACAAACTCAGGGGGAATCATGGGCTAAATTCGCCCTAAAAATGAGTTTTAGGTTAAAACTCATCTTTGCCCCAAGGGTTGGAGCAAGTTGGGGTAAGTTAGAACCTAAAATTTGAATTTTACTTCAAGAATTGGAGTAGGTCTTAGTCAAACTTTTGTTGGCCAAACTTTTTTCATGGTCCACAGGGTAAGATACTAATTTTGAACGGGAAATGCTAGCTACCTTTTTCTACTTGCCTTTCCCTCTCAATGAATGGTACGCGGACTTATCTTGTACTTAAATATATGTATTAATTGTACCTAAGTAAATCCCATATGTCAATAAATCTTTAGATTATATATCAAATTTGACAAATCTAATTATTTTAATTATTAATATTTATTTAATACAAGATTCATTTTTCAGACTCTCTTCTCTTTTTTTTTTTTCGTTTTGGTTTTAAGCTCTTTCTGGCTTTTAATTATTAATATTTTCTTTAAACAAACTTATGTCGCACATTTGGAAAAACCTTTGCAATGACAGCCTTCATGGCTTATCTTGATCAATTAATATTGCAGAAGGAGGTTTTCCACCCATTGTTTCCATCAAACCAAATTAATGTTGGAGTAGTTTCGTCGCAAGTAGTGCACATTCATGCAAAATAAACTGTAAATGATAAAAGGAGCAAAAGGCATTTTATTTATTTATTTGTGGTATATGCTTTATCAAAAGAAATGTCATCTCCAAAAATCTTGCAGTCCAGTACGGGAGCCTAAAATCATAAGGGAAGAAAAATAAAATAAAAATGAGAATAATAAAAAATAATAGTAATAATTAAAATAATTAGATTTTTCAAAGACAATTTAATGATTTGGTTGACATGTGAGATTTAATATGGGCATTAGTGAAAAGAGGAGAGAAGTTTTAAACATAATTAATACACGGATTTGAGTGTAAGATAAGTCCACATGATATCCATTAAGTGAAAAAGGCAAGTAGGGGTCGGCAAGTGGGGATATAGCTAGCATTCCTCATTTTGAATTGACCTATGTGGTGGAAAAATTGCTAATTATGCTCTCATGGTGGAGAAAAACTTGTATAGCGGTCAATGTGCCATTAACAATGCCTAATGGCACTACTACTCAATCAAAATTTGACACGTGTTAAGATTTAACTATGATTTCTTATAATGAGAGCATTTTTGCTCACCACTATTAACTCTGATGGATGCTCACCACCCTCCTTTAAGGCTGCCACGTGTCTAAATTCTTAACTATAGTTAACATTTATATTAAAAGGTATATTATTAAATTTTAAAAGGCATTAAATCTGAATGAACATTAAGGTAGTTTATGTCTTTTGCTCAAAAGTTTGACATAAACATGCATGTTAAATGACTTGTTTTCACGGCCGCTTGAGTTAATTTTGAGGCAATTTTGAGTTAAAGATTGCTTAATTGGTTTTGACCAAATAATCATTTTACGATGGATGACTTATTTGCCTAATGTTAGGACTTATTTTGACTTATTTTGAGTTAAAGACTTTGGGAATTGGATTGTGTAAATTATGGTTCTTACAACTCATAACAAGTCAATATTCTTTTCCAAAGAGAGGAATGTATGAATGGTTTGAGATGTTTTCAAGGTATAACATTTTTAAGAGAATTAAGTTGACTGCTTTCTTGTCCAAAGACTTAAATAATAATTTAATCAATTATCACGTCATTTGTTTACACATTTTGGATTAAAATTTCCAACAGGATCCTCTCCAAATCCTTTTGGTGAAGATTCTGGGGATCTGTAAATCATGTCTGTTTATCGTATATCGTGCGGTCAGTTTTTGTCAGGTACTGTTTGTATTTAATTTTAAATAAAAATATATAAAATGATTTCTGACCACACGATATATGATGAACGGATAGAATTCACGAATCTTCGAAATCCTCACAAAGAAGATCCGACGAGGATCTAGATTTTAAAAAATTTTGTCTCCATAGCATTGCCAATTTACACTAGCTCCTTATGAGCCACGTTTATCTACATGGGCGGAGGCCAAGCTGCCAGGTGTGCGTGTGGTAGTTATGAACCAGGGCGGTCGAAGCAAACTTCAAATCTTTGTTTCCAGAATTTCAATCCCAAAAGCTTGATTCAAATAAAATTTAGATAGCAAGAAGAAGAACAAACTAAGAAAGGAAGAGGAGGAGGAATGGCATTGAGACTCGAGCATGTAAAATTGGAGGAAGACAGGAACCCAACTCTCTCCTCAATCCCTCTCTCTCTATCTCTATCTCCAACCTAATTGCTTCATCTGATTCATCCCCAAAGATTCATCTCAGCCCCTCCATCCTATCCCACAACCTCGTGAGTTGTGACTAATTGTTCTCATTCATCAACTGGATTAACACTAAAGAGACGATAAGTCGAGTATAAGTTGATGGTTTACTTTTCTATATGTAAACATGCTGTAAGTTTCAGTTCAAATTTATTTATGTTGTCATTTTCATTTTCCCCTACACTAACAAATTTAATCATATCCTATTCCTCGACTCTCTGAATTTTTAAAAATACACATATTAGGAAATTTTCAAAAATACACATATCGGGCTATATGGGAATTTACACGGAGTTCCTACTTGGACATTTTTGTTCTTGTCACTCGTTGTCTCTTTTTTTCATCTTTTTAGGTAGTACGTGTCCTTGGGAACACGTGAGCACGAAAGGAGCATAAATCGTGCGATTTATACACTTTTTCCAATAAGGGGTAGAATAGTAGTTTAACTCTCATGATTCCATTACTTGTTTATTGAGACAACAATGAGTTGTCGATATTGCGAGCTGCAGACTATAATATCGATGACTTATTCGTTGGGTTTGTTAAGCAAGTGGACAAATAGACGTCTCTGTTAATATTTTATCAATTTAACCTCGTGCTTAGTTAATTATTGATTGGGCTTGACCCAAAGACACTCACACATATTTTCATAGTACCTTATGACACAAACACGTGATCACAAACAAAACTTAATTCTGAATTATAACAAAGAAATTATGTTCAAAACTTTGTAAAAATTACGCAATTCAAAATTCGAAGACGCATGGGGTGACTGATTTAATACTCTTTCTCTACCACCACCTCACGTCTCTCCCTCCCTACCTACTCACTCTACCTACCTAGGGTGTGAAGTGTAAAAATTTGCGTGGGTGACTGATTTAATACTTTCAAGCCCTTTCTCACCCATTACCTCACGTCTCTCTCTCTGTCTACCTACTCACTACCTTACTCAGTCATCATTTCTCCATTTCTCAGCCACCATTGCTATAAACTCGAACCCAAAGCACAGAACCAATTTAGTTTTAAACCCTTTCAAACATCCACGGCCAAGCTGAAAACGCAGACCAACACTTTCAAACATCTCTCCAGCTTCTTCCTCTGCAGATCCGAGCTCAGAAGGTAAAGTGAACTGATCTTCTTGTGTCACTGTGTGTTCACTTTATTAGTGAAAATAACTCTGTTATTATCAGTTCGCTTGTGAGGAAGATGTTGTCCAAAAATGTTGGTTGTTTTCTTTACTTCAATTTTTTTTTTTTTTTTAGATTTTGTTTGCATTAGTGTAAACATTTCAAGCAAATTTTATATTTTTAGAGCATCTTTAAGACTCAGTTAAAACCTAAAATTTTTAGTCTAGAAAATTTATGTTTTAATCCAGAAACAGTTTTTCTGCTCTAATTTCTTTTGGGTTAAATATTTAGCTCTAAAATATTAAAGAATAAATTTAAAATAATTTTTTTTAAAGTAATTTTAAAAAAAAAATTTGTAAACTATTCTAATTTAATTTTATGAACATTTTGACCTAAAAATATTTAGATTCCGATAAATATTGAAAAATTACTAAACTGACAACATACTCATGAAGCACTATGAAAGAATATAAAATACATGATAGAGATGAAAAAATAATTTTTTATTATTATTTTAGTTGTTGGATTTAAATTTGAACCGTTAGATTTTTTTTTACCGTTGAATTTGGTCATATTAAATTCCAACTGTTGGATTTAATGAATGGATCAACCAATGTTCCATTTAATCTAGATTGTACATGACCATAAGAGCCATTTGGCTCAGCATCAGTGCCAATAAGCACCCACGTGGGTAGGAACTTGCCTTTTTAATGCCTCTTCGTGTTGAGGCGTGAGGCGCGAGGCGCATCTGGTGCTCCGCGCTGGGCAAAAGTTAGGCGTGTTCACATGCATTTGGGAATTCCTCTACCAACCCAGCCCACTTTTCTGGCCGGTATTTGGCCCAATTTTAACTTCTAACCCATAACCCCAAATTGGCTCAAAGGTTAGAAGGAAATTGGGGAGAAATAGAAGGTAAATTTTAAGACTTACTCCAAAGGTTAGAGTTGGTTTTATGGATGATTTTGAAGAATGAATTTGTCCATTTAAGCTTGTGAGAATGGTTACAATGGTTGTTTCATGATTAGAATGGTTTTTGTTTCATGGTTAGACTGAGTGTGAAATCCAATATAATTATGTGCATAACTTTTTCAATTTTTTTTTTAGTTAACACGCCATTGAGCACGATTTCAAAATGGTGCCCTATCAATTAAATTGGTGCAAGACCTATCAGAATTAACGCACAAATAGGCTGCTATTTCTGCTCATTTTTAGCACAAAACAACATATTATGCCCAATGATCAAAGGGCACGCCGATAGAGGGCAAATGTAACATTTTAGTTGCCGCACTGTTGCTATTTGTCTATAGGCACATATGTTGGTGCCCTAGAGCCTCATAGGGCACAATTAAATTTCGCGTGTAGTGTCCATTTTTCTTGTAGCGACTCACCCCTGTTTTTCACCCTTGCAGGATTTTTAGTGGTAGAGCTTTTGTGTCAACAAGGATTATTGGCAAAAGTTGACATGTAGGAGGATTCCTCCATTTGGTATAAATGTTCTTACCTTATCTTTTACTGTAATTTACTTATACTGTGATATCGCTTGTGTGATAAGAGTTCAACTTCGCTCACTGCGCACTCTAGAGTTAGGTATTTTAGGTTTAAATTAGTAGCCTTTCCACATCACCATCGCTTTATGGTTTCGTCACCTTCTAGATGGTGGCCAGCACAACTTGATTCGGGTGTCCAGACGGACATTTCAAATCGAAGTGTGTCAATTTTGGTGACTCGAGGCTCCACCCAAAATTTAAAAAAAAAAATCTACAACTAAAAGAAAAGAATAGAAACAAATTAACAAAGGTAATTTTGTCACAAAAATAAATGAAAAAAAAACTAAGATTTTAAAAACAAGTATTGGAAAGCTAATAAAATAAACGTGGTTTGTAACTGTGTATCTCTTGCACACTATATGAATGAATTCTCCAGTTTCCCAGCAACCTCCCACAGCTACCTGACTGTTTTCTCAAATTCTTTGTTAACTCCCTCTCCATTTTAAGGGTGTTACCAAAAATATACAGATCAAACTAGATAAACTAATCTTCATAGAATAAAAATATAGAGTCATTTAAGGTAAAAATTAATAATCTAAAATGGCGTCTCAAAAGACAACGCAATATGCCAACATAACTGCCTAAAAGTGCATGTGTTACTAGTAAATTCACCATAAATACAACACATGGCAAATAATTACGAAAATTTGTAGAAACCTAATAGATATACATGGCATATAAAAACGTAAATCAACAATGCACCATGATGATGAAACTGGTACTCTTTTTCATTCTAAATGTTACTATATACATGCCCACCATCCCGGGAGCGGAGGGTCTTGACTTCCATCTAAGTGGAGCTAATGATACCACCGACTATAATCATGACCTGCTGTAGCTTATAGAAATTTCATTGTAGCTCTTCAATTAGCTTTGATAAATTTCTGTAAGCTTCAGCACGGTCAACATTATGGTCGGTGGGTATCATTGGCTCCACTTAAATGGAAGTCAAGACCCTTCGCTCCCGGGGTGTTGGCTATGTATATAGTAACATTTAGAATGAAAAAAAGGTACCAGTTTCATCATCATGGTGCATTGTTGATTTTGCTTTTTTACTTGAAATGGTAAAAAAAATTTGATTGTCGCATGCCAAAACACCTATCCATAAGTTTTTTGTAATTTTTTACCATGTATTGTAATTATGGTGAATTTACTAGTAACTCATGCACTTATAGGGAGGTTATACTTGCGTTGGTCTTTTGAGAAGTGATTTTAGATTATTATTTTTTTACCTAAAATGGCTCTATATTTCTATTCTTTGAAGATTAGTATATCTAGTTTCATCTGTATATTTTTGGTTATAATCAAACTTATGAATTAATCAATAGTAAATTCTAAAGTAAGTATACTTATTGTTGGGAATTCTATTTGACAACTTTATGTTGGTGTTGATGTAACGACCCGTCCCAAAAAATTACAATCATTATAATTTTTAAATGTGAATTTATATAAATGCCTTCAAGGCATTGACTTTTGTTGACCATCTTGTCATGTCACGAAAAATCCTTTTTTTGGCATATTTGGATATTACTCATCGATATGAGTACTTGAGCGCAAACGGAACATGATTTGGAGCTATAATGAAGAAGTTAAGGGCGAGTAAAAATAGGGACAAAATAGTCATTTAAATATTTTCTGGAGTGCCCCAGATTTTTGGAGCAAAATCTGGAGAGCCACGTGTGTGGCCCAGATTAAAGGGAAGAAAAGATGGGCGGTGGAGATGAAATATAAAGGAGAGAAAGGAAGGGCTAGACACCCAATTAGAAAGATGAGAACGAAGAGAGTGACCGATGAGGGAGAGAAGAAATGAGGGGAAAGGAGAGAATGGAGGAGCACTGGATCACCCTTGACCCGGTTCCTCCTACCGACCCGACCCAATTTTCCTGTCTTCTTCGGCGGTTTTTCGTCGGTTTTTCCAGCAAATCATGCTATCTAACCACCTATAACCAACTCCACGACCTTCCTCCTTCATGTTTCACCCCAAAATTGAAGGAAATGGGCCCTATTTCATGGAGTTTGAAGCCATCGGCTTCGATGGCAATCTTGTGAGTTCCTAGGCGGCGATTGCCATTTCTGAATGCAATTCCATCGACCCTCATCATCAAACAACTTCCCTTAAGCTCTGAAACAATTCCCAATCATTGGTTGGAGCGTCGGAGTGGATTTGAGGACGAATGAAGAAACACCCTTTATAGGGTTTTCAAAGGTTCGAGGACAATTTGGGGGCATTTCCCGGTCAAATTGGACTTAGCCACAGGTATAAAACTTGCTCTACTCACTGAGATCTTCATTTTTGTGAAGTTTGAGAATTTTTAGAAATATTTGATTTTTCTAGTGAGTCAGGGCGGCCGACCGCCGTGTACGGCGGCGCGTGGGCCGAGGCATCCCCTAACCTTCCTAAGCTAAGTTTGATATCCCAATTCCATAGGTAAAGTTAGATTGATGAAATCTCATCATTTGAGCATAGTTTTGATAGGAATCGCCACTTGATTATTATAGCAATCAACAATCTGACCGTTGGACCATCACCAAACTTTACTACATTATAGTACGTAATATATGAGGATCATTGGAACTTCCAAATCGGGAATCCGATGTACGGATCTTTCCGAATTGGATTTGTAAGTTCATAAAATAAAACGTTAATCGCCACTTGCACTTGCAATTGGCGAAGATCCAACCGTTGGATCATAATGAAACTTTAGTGTGATGTTTTAGAAGCATAATGTGGATCTTTGGAGGTTACGGATCGGAAATCTGTGATGCAGATCTTCCGAATCAAGTTATGTAGGGTTGTGGACCCTACCGACGACTGACTTTTGGTCAATGGGTCTCAAATCATTTTAGAACGTCCTTGGGAATGTGTTTTATTTAAGTTACGTGTTCTATTGATAAGCATTTTAAGACGTGACTGAATATTTGTTCTAGGCGACGATCGTTCGTGATGTCTTGATATTCATGTTAGGGAGTTGTAGAGCGGACCTCAGGTGAGTGGGCATTTGTTATATATATATATATATATATATATATATATAAGCTTTACGATTTCCAAAAAAATGTTTTTAAATGAATTTATACCTTGTATGCCATGTCTATTCCGCTTATTACTATATTGTTGCATTAATATGAATTGTGAATGATACTATTTGATGCTGTGGAGGCTCAGGTAAGCTTCCGATGAGTTAGCATGTGAATGGTCTTATTACATTGCATATTGCTATGTATTTATGCACTTAGAGCTTATTATGCTGCACCCCGGTGTTAGTGCTCCTACCCGAGGCCAGGGCACAGCTTTCACGTGATTATTCACCTCCTGCACCACACGCTTACCTTGGATCCAAGTTTTGGTGCTAGCCTATCGTACAAACCACAATAGGTGGTTCCGACTCATAGGTGACCCGTGATCTATCGCACAGCTTTCACGTGATCATAACACTTGAGCGTACTTATTTACACACAGCCTATCATATAAGTCACATTAGGTGACTCCGACTCGTGTGCAGACATATGTTGATGAGTTACAAGTCTAGTCGTACAGGTCACGTTAGGTGACTTCGACTGGCATACTATTTTATATTGGTTTCACACCTGGCTTACATTTATTATTGCTAAAATATTATGACTTGGCATACTTCAATTTTTGCTGCTCTTGTGCATTGGTTTTCATACCTACGTAGTAATATTATTTTCTAGAAGCTATACGGATTTTACGACGAGGGGTTATAACACTTTCAAAGGGTTTTTATTAAAACTTTATTTTCAAGCCCACTCACCCTTATTTTTTGTCCCTCCAGGTTCTAGTAGTAGAGTTTTCGTATCGACGAGGATTATTGACAAATCTTGGGGTAGACGATTACCATCGATGGTATAATCTCACCCTATTTTACTGTACTGTACTGTACTTATGCTCAGTCATCACGTGTGAAATGGGTTCATACCAACTTACCGCGCACTCTTGTACTTAGACACTTTTAGGTTTAAATTTATTCACATCATCCACATCAATACACTTTATGGCTTCGTCACCTTCCAGGTGTCGGCCAACACAGCTCAATTCGGAGTCCTAGTGGATATTATGGGTTGGGGTGTGTTAGTTAATATATTTTCTATTATGTCAAAAATATGAAGCAATATTATTTAGTGCATTCTTTGAAAGAATATATTAATGAGTGCTTGCCCAAGTGAGGGAATTAGTGAAAGAAAATTAGGCTTCACACTCATTAACTTATTTGCAATAAGTGTATAAATTCTATACTAATCATAATGTTTAGAAGTCATTCAGTACTACAGTCTGGTGGTATTCCTCTTCACTTGGAAGTGAGAGGTTTTAGGTTCAAATCTCGTGGATGGCGAATTCGATACCAAATTAGGCTACCCATTTTGTGGCTTAGTTGAACTCCTCATCCCCCTTAGTGTAAAAATATCGATGTACTAAATAAATAAATAAAATCATATTGTTTAGAAAGTTTTGGGCATTAAGTTATTAAGGCATTATTCTATCTATTACAATAAAGAATTAAGGCAGTTTATATCTCTTGCTCAAATGTTTGACATAAACATGTATGTTAAATGACTTGATTTCATGGCCGCTTGAGTTTTGAGGCAATTTTGAGTTAAAGATTGCTTAATTGGTTTTGACCAAATAATCATTTTACAATGGATGACTTCTTTGCCTAATGTTTCTTGGCTTCTTATGTAGATTATCCTAATTTAATTTTATGAACATTTTAACCAAAAAATATTTAGATCTCGACAGGTATTGAAAAATCACTAAACCGACACTATGAAACTCATGAAACACTATGGAAGAATATAAAATACATGATAGAGACGTATAAATAATTTATTATTATTATTTTAGTCGTTGCATTTAAATTTGAACCATTACATCTTTTTATTTACCGTTGGATTTGATCATATTAGATTTTAGTTGTTGAATTCAATAAATTTATAAATTTAAATTAAAAAAAAAAAAAAGTTTGAATGGGGCACCCGTTGGATCAACCACTTGGTCCATTTAATCTAGGTCGTACATGACCATAAGAGCCATTTGGCTCAACATCAAGGTCGACAAGCACCCACATGGGTGGGACCCTGCCTCTTTAATGCTTCCGCATGTTGATGCGTGAGACACTTCTAGTACTCCGCGTGTTAAGCTTGTGAGAATGGTTACAATGGTTGTTTCATGGTTAGAATGGTTTCTGTTTCATGGTTCGATTGGGCGTGAAATCTAATGTAATCATATGCATAATTTTTTCAAATTTTTTTGTAATAAACATAGCATCGAGCACGATTTCAAAATGGTGCCCTATCAATTAAATTGGTGTCAAACCTGTCAGAATTAACAAATAAATAGGCTGCTATTTGTGCTCATCTTTGAACACAAAACAACATATTAGGCCCAATGATCAAAGGGGATGCTGCTAGAGGGCACATATAACATTTTAGTTGCTTCATTGTTGCTATTGATCTATGAGCACAAATGTTAGTGCCCTTAAGCCTCTTAGGGCACTATTAATTTTTAGTGTGCATGCCCATTTTTCTTATAGTGACTCACCCTTGCTTTTCGCCCTTACATGATTTTTAGTGGCAAGGCTCTTGTGTCGACAAGGATGGCTGGCAAAAGTTGACATGTACGAGGATTCCTGCATTTGGTATTAATGTTATTACCTTATCTTTTACTACAATTTACTTATGCTTTGACATCACTTGTGTGATAAGAGTTCAACCCTGCTCACGTGCGCACTCTAGAATTAGTTATTTAAATTAGTACCCTTTCCACATCACCATCACTTTATGGCCTCGTCACCTTCTAGGGGGCAGCCAACACAACTTAATTCGGATGTCTGGGTGAACATTTCAGATTGGGATGTATCAATTTTGGTGACCCGAGGCTCCACCCAAAATTTTAAACAAAAACAACTCTAACACAAAAAAAAAAAAAAAAAAAAAAATCTCTACAACTAAGAGAAAATAATAGAAACAAATTAACAAGGGTAATTTTGTCACAAAAATAAATGAAAAAAACAAATTTTTTGTTTCTTTTGAACAAACGATATTATCTACACTAAAGGGGAGGGGGTGGGCTTAGTCTCATAATGGGCTAGCAATATTTGGTTCAAATTCGCCTTTGGCGAGAATCGAACCTAATATCTATCACTTACAAATGAAGAGAATATCATTACCGTAATACTAAGTGGCAAGAAAAAAAAAATTATATATATATATATATATATTGGAAAAGCTAAAAAAAAAAAACGTGGTTTGTAACTATGTATCTCTTCCACAACATATGAATGAATTTTCTACTTTCCCAGCAATCTCCCATAACTACCTGCTGTTCTCTTAAATTCCTTGTTCTCTCTCCAGTTTAAGGGTGTTACAAAAAATATACAGATCAAACTAGATATACTAATCTTTATAGAATAAAAATATATAGTCGTTTTAGGTAAAAAAAAAAAAAATCTAAAATGACGTCTCAAAAACCAACGCAATTTGCCAGCATAACTGCCTATAAGTGTATGGGTTACTAGTAAATTCACCATAATTACAATACATAGCAAAAAATTACGAAAATTTGTAGAAACCTAGTAATACAACGTGTCAAAGTGTCCGACACTTTGGGGTTTGGAGTGTCCGTGCAAACTAGGATTTATGGGGTGATTTTTGGTATATAAATAGGTTTAAAGCCTTGTGGCAATCAAACCACTTTCAAACTCGGAGGCTTACACTTACTATTCCCAGCTTACACCTCCTTAAGTTCCTTTTTTTCATTCTAAATGTTGTTGTATACATGGCTGCCACCCCGGAAGCAAAGGGTCTTGACTTCCATCCAAGTGGAACCAATGATGCCATCGACCATAATGATGACTGTGCTGCAGCTTACAGAAATTTCATTAGACCTCTTCGAGATGTATTGGTATGTCTGGATACGTGCAGGGTACATATATTTTTTGTGCTTCATGATGCATCAACATTGCAATATCGACAACTCTTCTTACAAGTCCGCTTTTCAACTACAACGAAGATGCCACTACTGTGATAATTGTTATTGTCAATGTTTACATGATGGGATTCATCGCCGACAACGTACGTCGCCACTCTGACATACATTGCTGGTGATGAATCTCATCACATAAACATTGACAATATCAATAATTACGATGGTAAAATCTTTGTTGTAGTTGAAAACCCAGACTTGTAGGAAGCGTTGTCAATATTGTAACGTTGATGCATCATGAAGCACACGAAATCCATATACTCTTCGTGCATTTGGACTAGCCAATACATCTCAGAGAGCTTCGACGAAATTTCTATAAGCTGCAACGCGGTCAACATTTTGCTCTGTGGCATCATTGGCTCCACTTAGATGGAAGTCAAGACCCGCCGCTCCCGGGGTGGTAGCCACATATATAGTAACATTTAAAATGAAAAAGAGTACTAGTTCATCATCATGGTGCATTGTTGATTTACTTTTTTACTTGAAATGGTAAAAAAAGGAACTTGAGGGGTGTGTGAATAGTATAATGTAAGCCTAGGTTGCATAGACACTCCACATCTTGACGTGTCAGATACTTCGACATGTTGTATCTATATTACTAGGTTTCTACAAATTGGCAGAGAAGCAAGGGCCGTTTTTTTTTTTTTAAACACCCGATCCCATTCCGATCTCGATATGTGGAATCGTCTTGCGCCATGATACCACTCAATGTCAGCCAAAAGCAGGTTGTTGCGCTTGCTCGCCAAAGCATGAACCGATCCAGTATAGGCAATTATGCTGGCATATTACGTTGGTCCTTTGAGACGTCATTTTAGATTATTATTTTTTTTTACCTAAAACGGCTCTATGTTTTTATTCTATGAAGATTAGTATATCTAGCTTGACCTGTATATTTTTGGTAATAATCAAACTTATGAATTAATTATAGTAAATTCTAAAGTAAGTATTGACACACCCCGATCGAGATCAGGGCATGCTGGCCGTCACGTGGAAGTGACGTAACCATGTGCACAGTGCGGAAACTAAGAAATAATAATAAAAGTACGAATAAATAAAAACCAAGCTATACACAAAGTAAATAACATACATGTGCAAGCGCAAGTGTGAAAACAAAGTTCAAAGCACGAAAGACCTAGTACAGTCCGGGGGAAACAACACTAAATAAACACACCCAAAGGTGGTCCTACACTGGTGATAATCTGTCAGATAAGCCGAGAAAATCCTCTGGGGAGCCACCAAAAGTGCTAGCCAACTAGAACCTGGAGGGGTGCAAAACAGAAAGCGTGAGTGGGTAAAAACAAAGCTTTTCAAAAATCATTTCATAAATAAAGTTCTAACGCCTCGCCGTAAAACCTGTATACTTCCCAGAAAAATATAATATATACATATATATAAATCATGCTCAGAAATATGCCGTGACAAATGTCTCGAAATAAAATGCAAGTACTTAGGTAATGCCAAACAATGTCATGTAATCTGTCAGCTGGAGTCACCTAACGTAACCTGTATGGCTGAATCTAGAGCTCAAATCTCCAACTCACTAACTACACCTGCACACGAGTCGGAACCACCTAAAGTGGTCTGTACGACAGGACTAGGTGTAAAATAAGTACGCTCAAGTGCTACGATCATGTGAAGACTGAGCGAATAATCGCGGGTCACCTACGAGTCGGAACCACCTAAAGTGGTCTGTACGACAGAACTGTGCACCTAACTTGGATCCAAGATGGGCGTGTGGTGCGGGAGGTGAACATCACGTGAAAGACTGTGCCCTACTTTGGGCGGGAGCACTAACACCGGGGGTGCAGGTTATGAGCTCTCTATGCATCTCAAATCACTACTAAACATAAACATAAACCATAACTTACCTGGCACTTACCTGTGCGTCCGCAGCACCAAACATATATATATGCAACTAATAATGCATAATTAAACGGGCAAACATAATGCATGGCATATAAAACATATAAACGTTTCATTTCACTTTCTGGGAAAAACGCAAGTATATAGGTATATACGGAAAACCAAAAGCCCATTCACTGGTATGTAGAACGGTCGTAACCCCCTTGCCTCGAGTGACCGCGCTCGTCCTCGGGATAGGTCTCACCTATATGCGAAACAACTATAAAAAACGTAAATTTTAAAGCACATAACCAACATTACGAAATAACTTCTCATACAATGCTCAAATGGGGTGTATGAATACATCAACGTGATCTACTCTACCTCATGAACATCCCCATATTTTTAAAATAATTTTCCGACATTGCACGCGTCCCCACACGCTGGCCAAGGCATGGCCACACGCGCCGCCCACGAGCAGGCACGTGCCTGGCACACTGATGGCGTCAATCAACGCCGTCAGGAATATTCCGTTAAATCTAACTGATTCCGTTAACGTCGTTAGGAATATTCCGTCCAAACTGACGGAATATTCCGTCATCCTCCGGCGCCGGAAAACCGGGAAAAATTCAAAGCTTGATATCTCACTCGTTTTTCATCCAAATTTCACAAAATTGGTACCAAAATGAAGCTTACAACAAGAGGAACAAATTCATACCACTTTCAAGCACTAAAACCACCGGAATCTCGCCTGGAAAACACCACCAACTCCGGCCAAACCTGCAACTCACTATCCCGACGTCCAAAACCTTCAAATGAACCACCCCGAGCCTCCTAAGGACCTCACCAAGCTTCCTACAAGCTTCAAATTCCCAAAAACACAAGAATTAACGTGTGCATGAACAGTACCTCGATTTGAACATCTCGGGTTCAACGTGAAAACGAAGGTATCCTTACCTGAAATAGGTATGGTTGAACTCCTAAGGACCTCACGAGCACAAATATGTAGCTTGTTTCATCGATCCGTGAAGATTCCAAGGGTTTTGGGTGTTGTCCATACGAAGAAGATAGGAAAGGGAGAGAGAGGGACTCGGGACAGGGCAGAGAGAGAGAAATGAGTGTGGGTGTGTATGTGGTCCAAAATCAACCAACCAAAACCCAAAAACGACCACACAAGGAAACAAACATACTAGGGGCAAAACCGTCATTTCACCCCTACAGTACGAAAAGTCCGGGATGGGCTGTCACAAGTATACTTATTGTTGGAATTCAGTTTGACAACTTTATGTTGGTGGTGATATATTTTCTATTATGTAGAATATATGAAGCAATACCATTTAGTACATTCTTTGAAAGAATATATTAATGAGCGCTTGCCCAATTGAGAGAATTAGTGAAAAAAATTGCGCTTCACACTCATTAACTTATTTGCAATAAGTGTATAAATTCTATTCTAATCATATTGTTTACAAAGTTTTGGGCATTAGTTTATTAAAGCATTATTCTATCTTTTGTGTGATAGCTATATAGTAAAGAATTAAGGCAATTTATGTCTCTTTCTCAATTGACATAAACATGCATATTAAATAACTTGTTTTTATGGCCGCTTGAGTTTTGAGTTAAAGATTAGTTAATTGGTATTTGACCAAATAATCATTTTATGATGGATGACTTCTTTGCGTAATGTTTCTTGGCTTCTTAGGATTGTTGCACTCATAACAATAGTCTTTTATGATAATATTTTCTGCACTAACCTTCACTCCTTCAGGAATACTTCTTAGCAAGATTTTGTAATGTAAACTTGTGTAAATTATGGTTTTTAAAACTAAGAACATGTCAATATGCTTTTCCAAAGAAAGAAATGTATGAATGTTTTCGGGGTATAACATTTTTAAGAGAATTAAGTTGACTATTTTCTTGTCCAAGGACTTGAAATCTTGGTTATTTTCTTAATCTTTTACATGATTGTTATACAATAAGGTTACATAATCGATTATCAAATTGAGCACATTGATACGAAACTGATGCTAGCTGATCATTTGACAAAGCCACTGGTTGTGGGAACTTTCAAGGGCAAGTCGAAAATATGAGTGTCCATGATAGTTTTGATTCTGCTGATAGGTGTGATTTTTATCAACAGTTAATTGTTTGGAATGTATATATATCATAG
Source organism: Pyrus communis (assembly GCF_041283825.1). NCBI lineage: Eukaryota > Viridiplantae > Streptophyta > Magnoliopsida > Rosales > Rosaceae > Pyrus > Pyrus communis. Next base: position 3,494,231 of record NC_142572.1, read on the forward strand.
CATCATATGGTATGATTTTGGATATTGTGATTCCGGGGTGAATTAATGCAGTATTGATACATGCATAATTTTTTGGAGTTCAATTTTCAAATGAATGCTGGAAGATGTTTATAAGATGTAGATTGTGTAAAACTCACGGTGATCATTAAAGAATGATTTTGTCATGAGCATATTTAGTCAAACCATAACTAGTTAACGTTCTATTGAATTAGTTATGATAAAGGTGAATTAATATATTGTAAATATAAATCAGTTTTAGAGTTTGCATACGTGTAAAAACGATATCCTATAATTGAGAAAGTACATTCAACGCGCTTCTGAAACCTAGCATACTTATAGCTACTCAAAACACGATTGTCAGCTCCATAACCTAACATCTAATTTAACAAAATCATCGTTTAACAAAAAAAAAAAAAAAAGCACGATCGGGATTTGATGCGTTAGATGAACAATCAACCTGCATGATAGATAAAAGTTGGCTGCCATTGTATGTATATATAAATGAATTCCCTGCTCGTAGAGAATATGTTCTACGTCACTGAGGCTATCACCATAAGAATACAAGTGAGTAGAAGAGTTCTTTTTCGACCGCCATTTCTTTTACGACGGCCATGTCTTCAAAAGTTAAGTCTCTTTGCCTCAGTATTGATCGTGATCTAGACAGCATGCAAACATGGTTACGGAGTGGCTACGGTGGTGGGTCTGTGTTTAACGGCGGTGGTAAGATCATAAGAGAGGATGGGGGAAGAAGATAGGGTGGGGAAGTCAGGGTTTCCTTTGCCATTTAGTTCTGAAAAAAGCAAAAGTAAAAAATTCATGTTTATCTGTTGCTTTATAATTGGTTGAGTAAATTAATGGGTTTGAAAAAACTTTTTGCCCTTAAACTTTAACGGAAGGAAAATGGAACTTGCAATTTTGATCATCATTGCCAACAGACTTCGTCACATGGCATGACCAACCGTTTTTACACCATAGAAGTCAATTCGAAAAATGATAAGGGGTAAATGGTGGGTTGAGATTTTTCTCCCGAAATCGCAAACCGAAAAATCCTGACCCAATCCGGTTCTATCTGAAATGAAAATACCCAAAACAGATTGATCTCCGAAATTTCGAACCCTGAAACATTCGATATGGAGATCGGTTTTACATGGTTGTTTAGTTCGGGAGTTTTGAAGCGAACCGACTCTCTGGAAGCTCAATCATTAGAGAGAGTTGTGTAATTGCGTTTAATTCCTCGTTCTGCTATCTTGTAATTCCTTGCGTTTAATTCCAAATTGATGTTTAAGATATTTGCTTAGCCAATCCATGCTCTTATATTGCGTGATGCTTTGCCTTGTTCGTGGTGTGCTGAAAGTGTTGGGGTTAGTTTGATATTGTTGTGTTTTTCAAAAGAAAAAAAAAAAGAATATTTTGTATGCGGTCCATAATCCTTAACATTCTTTGATTAAAACCTTAATAGTATTCAAAGTTTGATCAAGGTCCCTTGACTTTGTACACCTCATTATATTACTATTAATATTTATACTTTTATAGTTTTGACATTAATTGTTTGATATTTTATGAGATTTATAATCCTATAAATTTAAAATCCCTCATTATAATACTATTAGAAAAGGTTACAATAAAAAAAATTCAAACATTTTGATTGAATAAATGGATTAAAACTATGTAAAAATAAGAAATAATAAATGGCAAAAGAATGTATCCATAGTGTTAAAAAAATTGGTACATTTTACAAAAAAAATTGGTACATTTCACATATAACAAAGTGGTACATTAATAAAGAAGAATGGGTACATTATAAATAAATTAGGGTACATATAAAAGATTAAAAATTATGAGTACAAATGAATTTTTTTAAAATATAGGCGCTAAAAAAAATTAATACATGGGTACAAAATAAAACTAAAAAGAAAATAGTACAAATTTTAAAAAAAATGTTGCAAATTAAAAGTGGGTACAAACTAAAAATATAAATATATGATACAAAGTTTAGGCATAAAACATAAATATACCATATGTAATTTTTCTATCATTGATTAAATATACAATGTCATGTGATGGTATATACATGGGTACAAACACAAATAAAACTTTAAAAAAATATGGGCACAAAAAGAAACTAATATATGGGTACAAATTAAAAATGAAAAGAAAATTGGTACAAATTAAAAAATATTTGCAAATTAAAAACAGGTACAAACTAAAAATAAAAATATATGATAAAAAATTTAGCCATAAATATAAATATACTAATTGTAACATTTTTAACACTAAAGAAATATATTTAAAAATAAAAATATTTTATTATTCAAATAATTAATGACATTATTAATACCTAAGGACCTTGATCAAAAATTCAAAATGAATAGGATTTTAATCAATGGAGTAACAAAAAGAAGAATGTAAGCCTAATTTTTTTATAAAAAATTAACTATTTAACTACTTGTATTATAATACTTGACGTAAAAGGTTTTTTTTTTTTCAGCACGCCGAATTCGCACGTGATGTTTTGATAAATGAACTTTAATATGGTAGTTGCACATTTTCCAAAAAAAAAATATCCATATTTCCCTATTAAAACACCACGTCACAACTCAGAAGTCCAAAATCTCTGATGGGATATTCAATGACCACCACGTCGTCGTTTCACCACTTCTTCTCCGCCCCTTTTCACGCCCGGCACTGCACCGTCAAAAATGGCGCGATCCCCTTCCCTTCTCTCTCCTCCTCCGCAATGCCGCTCTTTCAAAGGCCTCGACTCTCTCTCCTCCGCCTCCCTCAAAACGCACCGCTTCACCACACCTCTGAACGCTCCTCCCGCAGTCCCTCACCGGCAACTCGCAATGTAAAGGCCCGAGCATCGCTCCCAGAGCCGCCCTCGTCCTCCTCCTCCACCTCCACCATTACAAAACGCGTCGTTTTGAGCTCCGCATTGACCATAGCTCTGGCCGTCGCCAACCGCGTGTTCTACAAGCTGGCCCTCGTCCCCATGAAAAGCCACCCTTTCTTCTTGGCCCAATTCACAACCTTCGGGTATGAAAATCCAACCATTTCTCTTTAATCCTTGTTAATTTTTAATTTAATTTTCGAATTTACTGGGAATTATTGCTTTTGTGATGTGAGAAGAATAGTGGGTTTGTTTTGGTTACAGCTACGTGGTGATATATTTTTCGATATTGGTCGTACGGTACCGTTCTGGGGTTGTTACCGACGAAATGATAGGTCTTCCCAAGTCACGGTTTGCTGCCATTGGTGCCCTAGAAGCCCTTGGAGTTGCTTCTGGAATGGCTGCTGCAGGTACCATTCTTTTTTCTCTCTTGTTTTGGTTTGGTAATGTCAAAATTTGTGTTTTGTGAGTTATTTTATCCTGTTTAATTGGTTGAGTGGTTCCATCCCGAAAAAAAAAAAAAAATGGTTGAATGGTGTTTTAAAATTTAAGCTAGAACTTCGTGGTTTTTGTTTGTGGTGAGAAATGAAGCAGGAAGTGTATGTTATTAGTGATGATTTTGGTGTTTGCTTTTCTGAATTTTACTTGTCCTCGACAGCCATGCTTCCCGGACCGGCCATACCCATATTGAGTCAGGTATTTTCTGCTATCCCAGAAAAAAGTAGTAAGACAAGAAAAAGAAGAATTAGGACTATGCATGGTATACAAACCAGGTTTTGCTTGATGGAAATTTGTCCACAATTTCACCTACTATGGATTGATGTGCTTAAGAACATATTAAACTGTTTTGGATGTGTATGCCCTGGAATAGGAAATTAGACCCATCTTGTATTGGAGTTCGGGATTGGAGGGCTACCCCATCGACATCAGCAGCATGGAGGCATACGATATGTAATTAGAATTATAATCTATTTCGTGAGAGAATATAATTTATAAGCAATGAGAGCAGTGTTTATGACGAAAATGCTTAAAGGATAATAGGTGGATGAATAGATACCAGGCATGCGGTAGTATGGGATGGCCAAGGGTTTTATTGGGGTCATTGTTGCTTCATTTGAGGTCAAGATAATTTTGCGGTAAAATATTACTCTAGAGAAGTGAAGTATAAGGAACTTTCCTTACCATTTAGTTTCCTGAAAGATTTATAGAAAGAGGAAAATAAGTCTAAACTCTCTTATAATGCATTATTGTGTTGGGTGTGATTCTGTAACTGCCATTTAAATGTCTAGCAGCTGAGCCTTTTTTTTTTGCGTAAGCCAGGCTTAATTTGGTCAAGGATTACATTCTTTCAGGTTGGACTGAACCAATTTATTGCATGAATAATTATTAAATATTTGGGGGCTAGAAGTTCTGTTTACCTTTTACTTTCCTTTACTTGTTGATCAAATAGAAGATAAGAACTCAGCAGGGCTGTAGAATTTTGTTCTGCTCTCCTCAAATAATTGGAGAATGGTTTCTCTGGTTATAATACAGTGCGGTAGAAATATGAAAATAAAATGTGAAACTCAAAGGGTATATCGAACATTTATTTTAGTCCAGATTCATAACAAAGGCATAATGGGTCTATTACTTGGAATCTTGTTTTCTTATTATACCTATATTTGCAATTTCCTCTTCTCAGCTTTTACTGTCTCCACATTGTGCAGACGTTTTTGGTGTGGCAGCTGAGTTTTTCTGCCCTTCTCTTGAGGAGAACATACACATTTAATCAGATTGTTGGCTGCATACTGGTAGCTACAGGTGTAGCAGCGGCTGTTTCAAGGTACCTTGATCCATTCTTCCACAGATTAAAGAGCTGCTACTGTGTTTGGTTATCTTTAATATTGTCCAGTTCTTCTGTCAGTTAAGCTGAAGGATCTGTGATACAGATCTTTCAAGGCCATTACTAGTAGTCACTTGGATGTGGTGTACTTTAAACTCATGCCATGCCTACAAATGTTAACTGCATACTTATACATTGTGTTCCAGATAATAACAAAGCAAAGATCAGAAAAGTTGAATGGGCTCAACAATATACTGATTACATTTATAAACTTGAAGAGAACAGTTCAGAAGAAAGAATTGTGCCCAATGTTTGAACAGTTTGACGTCTGTTCTGTGTTTTCATCTCTCTGACAAATGCAATTTTAGATTAAATGCCTGAATTTTTTTGTTGAAAAGAAAGGCAAAATAACTCATTTTTATTCTGCTGATGATTAGTTTAACACCCTGTTTTGAATGTCTGCCTGAAGATTGTACTTCTAACAAGCATGCCTGCTCTGCACTTTCCTTGAGAGTTTGTTAGATATCACCTTTTTTTAATTTTTGGCATCCTTTTATCTTTATTGCACTTCCTAGGATACGAACAACCTTATCATTTTATGTTATAATGGCTACCAATATTCTGTCTTCACTTAGTGGTGATTTTGATTATGAATGAAGTTTTTTCTAAATAAACTGAAATATTTCTACTGCTGCATGTATTTCATGACCCTCCTCTATTCTTACGATTTTTTTATCGGGTTTTGTTCTACCTTCTTGGTTAATAAAGTCTGTCAAGTGCCAATTTCTTCATTATGCAACTTTAGCAATGCTTTAACTGGACACTTTCTCTGAATTTTAACTTGAGATGGCGAACGTTGTTGGTAAATTTCATATTCTTAGAAAGTAAATTTGCAGTGTCATAAACTAGAGTATCTTGCACTCTTTGAGTTTCATTGTGACATGTTATAAAGTAAGGCTTCTGATAGTTATATGTATGTTATGAAATTGCAGTGGCTCTGATTCTGGTCAGATGCTATCTGGAGTTGAGTCTATATGGCCAGCACTAATGATTGCTTCAAGTGCTTTTCAAGCCGGTGCATCTATAATCAAGGTTAAAGCAATGAACATTTGTTAAAAGTTCAGTGGTGCCCTTTATAGCAAAATAATCTATCTTGAATTTTTTGTCTTCAAACAGGAGTTTGTCTTTGTTGACGCTGCAGCGCACCTTAAGGTATGGCTATTTCCTCATCTTTTCAAATAGTTATCTAGCCTTCTAAACTTTATGGTTGACATAACTACTTGTGCATACTTTCTAAGTCATAAACCTTTTTACATTGCAGGAAAAGTCACTTGACATATTTGTTGTCAATTCTTTTGGATCTGGATTTCAGGTGACTGCTACATTTTTATAAGATAGTTTTTATATATTGTTGTCTTGTTTGTAATCTTGATGCACCTTAGTATGGTGGACCCCGTTAATTATACCACAAGACCCTACCAGAACTAGAAAGATTTGCGCCGATCTTTAACTAGATTTTTAGAGGTGATGAAGGTCCATTTAATTTGAAAATGGACATCGATATGGGATTATTTATATTCTTTCAAATGCCTGGGGTTCCCTCACTGTTATCATACGTATCCACACCTTACATCTGCTTACTCAGGTTAACCGTAAAGTCCTGCACATAAAATTTCAATTTAACTGACAGGATACTGGTTGGCGACTGGTTTTGCTGAAATTATTCTTTATTTCCTGCGACTTGTAGGCTCTTTTTGTTCTTCTGTTTCTACCTTTCTTGTCAAACCTGAGAGGCATACCATTTGCGCAACTTCCTTCATATCTTAAAGATGGTGCTTGTTGCTTTCTGAATATTGGAGCTGATACAACAGGCAAGCTGTTATATCATTTTTTCTTTTCGTCTGTAGTCTTTTAAAATACCTGGATTGTATTGAGTATCTACTTTCCAGCCCATAAGTGAGCTGAAAATTATTGTTCATAATCTGAAAACACCTATTGTCATATCAAGCATGTGCAGAATGATTTTCTCTAACCTGTTCTTACTTTTAAATGGATGACTGCAATGAATGAAAAAGACTTTTATTGCATTACGAACGGGAAACATCGACTAGTAAGAGCAAAGCTTAAAATAGCATCCCAAGAATGGTAAACGCTTTTGACACCAAGTTACATCTGAATAGTGTATATCATGAACTCATGTGAATATTGCAAGTGAACTTTAGTGGTGATGAGAAAATCTACTTACATGGTTGCATAACATTTAGGAATGATGGGAAATCATGCACTTCACATAAAATCTCAGTTTGAATGCTGGCAGTAAAAAAGAACGAATTTTTTCTGTCATGTAATTCAATTCCAATTGGTTGAAGTGGTTATTCTGATGTGATAATTCTCGTCAAGATGTTAAAAGCTTCTTGAGGTTTTCTTGGGTTCAAATTCTTACCAACACATTTGTCACTTGTGTCAGGTTGCAATGGGGCTCCGTTACTACCATTGCTGTATATAGCTACCAATCTGTTTTTCAACATATCATTGCTGAATGTCGTAAAGATTTCATCTGCAGTTGTTGCTTCTCTCATCGTGATGTTGTCAGGTTCGTTCTCTTTTACACTTGTATGTACATACTGATTGTTAAGCGCTAGCCCTGTTGTGGTTATGCCAAGTACCTGGTATATCTTTATAGTCTACATATACTTCGTTGACCTTTCCACCTAAGGGTTAAGATTTTGGGTTGGATGACCACCAGTTACCCAACAGTTTAACCTTAAACCTTTAAAGGGACCGCACATGACATGAGAACCACTCGTAACTTGTCCACGTGGATGACCACCTAAAAGAAGGGTCCCACATGAGATTTTTATAGTACCATCCCACAATCGGTGGTTAAGTAGTTAGTAGAGCGATATATATCTCTGATTTGGTTCTGCACTTCAACAGTTTTGGCTTTTTGATTGGATGCTTAAGCATAGAGGACTAAAAAGATATTCACTGTCACGCAATATGTGCCCGTGCGTATAAGCACCTATGCGCTTCATGGTCATTGATCTATACAAGAATGTGCAACTAACCTATGTTTTTGAATAAAGTTTTTATAACATAAGCTTTCGTTTATGTTGCAGTGCCAATATCAATTTATGTTCTTTCCCTTCCCTTGCCGTATATGGAAGGAGGTTCAACTTTGAGCCCCTTTTTCCTCTTCGGTAGTGCGGTTCTTGTGTTGGGTCTTACTCTGTACAGCATACCCCAGCCTGCCAAGGATGTGCTGTGAAATTAGTTGACATTACCAACTACGGTGTTGAAAGATGTTATGTATATTCTAGATATTCAATTTGTATATCGAGTCGCCACTCAATATTAAGGTCTGGTGGTATTCCTTTTCACTCGTAAGTGAGAGGTCTAAGGTTCGAATCTCGTAGATGGCGAATTCGATACCACATTAGGTTCATTGTATGGCTTAGCCAAACTCTCCCCCTCCCCTCAGTGGAAAATAATCTTTGTACTAAATTATATATATATATATATATATTTATTTCGGGTCACGTCTAGTGTTGTTGTATATCTCTAGTCACGTCTTCTACTCAATCCCAGTAAGAGCATGACCTTTTCCCTAACTCTGTCTTTAAGAACGGGAATATAACTCATTTTGTTCCGTCCTCGTTCAAACCGGTCATGTTGAACCAGAATTCGAACGAAAAACTTCTACAGATGCGGTCAGGTTATGGAGTTTCAATCATAATTTACGTACTGGGAATTGCATATAAGATTGACGCAAGATAAATCAAGTAAATATCATCGTAAGGTGTCCTTTGGTCTAGGGTTAGATATAAGAATAGAAGATTTAAAACAAACAAAATTTTATTGCCTATTGGAACCCTCCAAAGTTCTAATCCATTAACATTGATCCCTCAACTTATCAAAACGGGTAGCTATGGTCTTTCAACTAAAAATTTATTACCATTGGTCTCTCAACTCTAATCCAACTGGAGAAATGGTCCCACAACTTTAACCTAATTGGAGCAATGGTCCCTCAACTTGTAACCCAATTGTAGCAATGGTCCTTTCAACGTAACTCATTCTGACAAAATGACCATAATTACACGTTTTGATAAGGTGGGGGACTCCAATAGTAGCAATGGTCATATCAACATAACTTATTTTGATAAAATTCTGATGAACTTGACAAAAATTATTATAGCTACACATTTTATGTGATAGTTGGAATAGACATGTGGGTTAATATGTCAAACATCACTCTTGAAAATTGCACCTTGGGTAATAAGCAGTTCAAATTGTTTCAAGTGCGTTTCCGTTTGTATTTTTACAATTTGCTTTTTTCTTTTTTTGTAATTAAATTGTATTCTTTAAAAATCCTAAAATTTTAAAAAAAAGTGAAAATAGGCATAGGGATGGAAAAAAAAAACCAAAAATTCCAAACCGAACAAAAAAAACTCAAAACCGAATCGAAAAAATCTCAAACCGAAAACCCAAAATTGAATTAAAAAAAAAACTATCAATGTCCCAAAAGCAAAAGAAAAATGTATAAGTCACATCTAAACGAAATTTTCCAACACCCCAAATGGCAGTTGTCTAACTATAAGACCACCAAGGTCGATCCCAACCACATGCCCCAGTTCTTCTCCACTGTAACTGTCAATGGGCATAACTTCCCGACAGTCGAAATGTTTAGGTCGTCAAAAGAAGCTTAGCATGAGCCTGCCAAGGTCGCTGTCGACAGTTGTAGTGAAGAAGAACTAGGGCATGTGATCAGGACCGACCTTAGTGGTCTTATAGTCAAGCAACTGCTATTTGCAGCGTTGGCAAAATTCGTTTAGCCGTGACTTATACATTTTACTTTTGCTTTTAGGAAATTGGCAATAGAGTACCATCAATTTACTCTTTGAGTTGGTAGCCAAAGAGTTATTATAAATAAGAAAGGGGGAATGATCCACAACGAAGGAAGGAACCATGCCTCACCCTAAATGTAGAGCACACTTTTGGTGAAGTCTAAAATGACTCTTTTCTCTTCTTTTTTTTTTTTTTTTTTTTTAATTTTAATTTTTTTTAAAGAATACAATTTAATTATAAAAAAAAACTGTAAAAATACGAACGCACTTGAAACAATTTGAACCGCTTATTACCCGAGCTACCAAAGGTGATGTTTGACATATTAACCCACATCCAATTCCAACTACCACATAAAAAAGTGTGCACACACCAAATTGCAGAAATGAATCATCATCCTTTTTTATGTGGTAGTTGGAATTGGCATGTGGGTTAATATGTCAAGCATCACCCTTGGCAGCTCGGGTAATAAGCAGTTTAAATTGATTCAAGCGTGTCTATATTTTTACAGTTTTCTTTTTGCTTTTTTTTTTTTTTAATTATATTGTATTCTTTAAAAAATTTAGAATGAAAAAAAATGAGAAGGGAGCCCTTTTAGGCTTCACCAAAAGTATGCTCTAATTTTAGGCATTTAGGTACAGAGCATTCGGTGTGACTACAATTAGGAGAGGCATGATTTTAGTGTTGAAGGAGGTTCATTCCTTTGTTGTGGATCATTCTCCTTTTCTTAGTTATAATAACTCTTTGGCTACCAACTCAAATAGTAAATCCTACTTCCAATAGTAAAATGTATAAGTCACAGGTAAACGAAATTTGACAAACGCTGCAAATGGCAGTTGCCTGACTATAACATTACTAAGGTCAGTTCCAACCACATGCCCCAGTTCTTCTTCATTGTAACTGTCAACCAATTAAGTGTCCTTATTATTTTTAACATATTTTGATTTGTATATTTTGTTCTTGGAATTGCTTCCGCCGGCTCTAACATGGTGTAGCGTTGTTTCAGGTACAACGCTAAGCACAAGAACATGTTTTTAGGTGGATACCAGCTGTTCTATTTCTTAAGATTTTAATCATGACAAACAATTTTATTTTATTTCATATTTGGTTTGAAATTTTAATTTTGTTGAACTATGCATTATTTTTGTTAAAATTACATACCAAATATGAAATTAAAATAAAATTGTTTATCATAATTAAAATCTTAAGAAATAGAACAGTATCCACCTAAAAACCCGTTCTTGTGCTTAGCGTTATACCTGAAACAACAGGACACCATATTAGAGCCGGCGGAAGCAATTTACAAAATATACAAAGCTTAGCGTAATATATCAGCTTAAGCAATATCGTCCTTCACAAGAATTGAATGAATAATTTATATTTAAACTAATCTTTAATTAATTATTTGAAACCAAAGTTTAGAAAACGTTGATTTGGGAATTTAAAATATTGAAAACAAATTTAAATTAAAACAAGTAGAGAAAGCAGCGAAGCAAGGAAAGTAAAAGTAAACAATTTTTAAAAATTAAGTTGTAAAAGTATTAGGGTTCCGTATTCATCTTAATAATCCTATGTAATTTTACCAATTACTTATGAATTAAACATGCAATTTTGAATGTTAGGTTTTCCTCATACATATTCTCCTCATGATATATTCATATTCAAGCAAGAACGTATATTTAACATGCAATACGTCTGTGGTATTTAAATCAAATGTGAACATGTAAGACTCATTAAGATATGTAAAAACACTTTGAAAAACCAAGCAACCCTTAAGAACATGTGAAATTACAATTATCAATCACAAGAAGCAACACTCAATCCTCTGATGATATTCTGATCGAATTGCATTCAATTTCTTATCGAAACATTCTAATGGTAGTTGATCATTAAGAAATAGAGACAATTTACACACGGTGATTAATAATTCAAAATATGCATGCATAATATTATAGATGATTAAATAAAATACTGCATATTCATGATAAAGCTCATGATTTCGTTACAAAAGAAAATTAGTTACAAAAAATCATAAAACAAAAGGAATTTTATTGAACTAGAAAAAGGATAGAAAACATCTTGAGAGAAGAATACAAATCGTCAAAGCCTAGCCTAATTCTCCAAATTGATGCGTTCAAAACCCAAATGGCTAAACAGTTTTATCTATACTCCTACAAAATAAAATCCTTCCTAGAACAGATCTTTCAAAAACTAGGAAACAAAATGGAAAAAGAGAAACTAATAAACATAATCCTAATCAAATATGGAAATTTGCCCAGCCAAAAATCAACCACGTTTCTGGACCTCAAGGCTATAAATCAGGCCCAAAACTACTTGAATTAAAGCTTAGGACGTCCTCTCCAAGTTCCAAGAAGAAACCAATAGCAAAAGACACCATCTTGGACGCCACAAAGCCCAAATAAGCTCAAAACGTCACTTTAACAGCCCTACACGCTGCTCCTTTTGATTTCATCACTATAAATAAATTGATGGATAGAAAAATGGGAACTTTAACGAAAAGCTCTTGGTACTGTTCACTTTAACGAAAAATCACATTTTTACACTAAATAGTCAATCCTGGTACTATTCACTTTACCCTTTATTTTGTCCTTATCGTTAAAATTCAAAGTTTTCAAACCCTTTTCATTAGTTTTCCGTAGAAAAATTTGTAACTTTGACACGAACAAGTTGAGAGACTCAGAAACATCCTTTTAATGAAATCACTCCAAAATTCATCCATTTGAATACTTTTTTCTCAAGATGAAGTTGAATGTCCTATATTTGAAATATAAATCAAAGAATAAAAATTCAACCAAAATAAATACCAAAACATACGGCAAAATATACAATATAATATCAGCTCATCAAACACCCCCCATGTGAAAACCCGTTCCTGGATTTCACTATTGTAATTTACGTATTTCGTATTTACGGGCTTTTATATTATTATGTGAATTTAATCTAATTTAATTTATTTTAGATTTTAATTACTTAGTTACAAAGTGATTTTTGCGAAAATAATCATATAAAATGCGTAGATCTTCGGGGGATCACTCCTAATGTTTTTGAATAGAGTGCGATCACACGAGCGCATAGGCAAAATCGTTTGCAAATCCAGACGATAACAAAGAAGTTACAAACGTTTCAAGTTTGATTTAGATAGTAAAATAGGAGTTTATATAAATTAATAAATAAAATAAAGACGAAAAGAAAGGAGAGGAGGACTCCCAAGGAAGAGCAAGGATTATATTACCTGATAATATGACCACATCAAGTGCATAAGTTGACAACTTGACATTACCCTGCCTGCCAAGGATGTGCCTTGAAATTAGTTTACAATACCAACTCAAGTGTTGAAAGAAGTTATATATTCATGATATTCAATTTGTATCTCGAGTCGTCATTCAATATTATGGTCTAGTAGTATTCTTCTTCATTCGTAAGTGAGAGGTCTAAGGTTTAAATCTCGTAGATGACAAATTCGATACCACATTAGATTGCTTATTGTGTGACTTAACCTGACTACCCCCTCCTCTAATATGTAAAATATATCGTTATACACAAAAAATAAAAAAAAATGTATCTCGAGTCACGTCCAGTCCAGTATTGTATCCTACTCAATCCCAGTAAAGAGCATGACCTTTTCCCTAACGCTCTCTCTTTAACTCATTTTGTTCCGCCCTCGTTCAAAAGGGTCATGTTGAACAAGAATCGAAAGAAAAACTTGTACAGATGCGGTCGTATAATGGAGCTTCAATCGTAATTTACGTACTGGTAATTGCATGCAAGATTGACACGAGATAAAGCAAGTAAATTTTCTTTGGTGTAGGGTTAGATGCAAGAACAAAAAGATTAAAACAAACAACTCTAATCGGTCCAAACAAAATTTTGTTCCCTACTTGGAAGTTGGAACCCTCCAGCGTTCCAATCAGCACACACTGCCGCCAAAAGAAAAACACTTGAGATTTGTAGGAAAGCTATTTCATGCTACTGGAGCAATCGGAGCTTGGCCCGGCAAATAAATTGTTGGGCGTTGTCAAGCTTGGCATACGCTATTCCTTCAACGCCTCATCTGCACAAACAGTCGAAAGTGTCAATGCCTTTGCGATAATATCATAAAATCAAATAAAGCATAAAACCGACTGAAGCCATGAATAAATAAACGCAAATATGGAAGAAGAAAAAATTTGAATACTAGAAACTCATGCACACAAGAAAACCTGAGTAGCCAGCTGGATAATTTAGAAGGTTTGATGATACTGGTTCGGGCAAAAACAGAAATAATCCAGCAGCTTGCTAAAAGGATTTGAGAATTAAGATAAACATTCACCAAATTAATCACTCAGGAATGGGTACATCCGGTAATTAGACACATTAGAGATAACTCGGCTGCGTCAAAACCCTAACAATCTTGTAGCTAATTTCAGTGAAGGTCTTGATTCCAGACAGATTTACCGTACGTAACATTCACCAGCTGGGCTGCTCTATCAAGATATTACATGAAATGCCGAGAAAAATTCACATGCATGATATGGATTGATAGGAGGGAGAACAATACGAAGTGTTCTGCAGTAAATTTATAGGTGTCATTTTGTGCAGCTTCAAGACTCTGACCCTACGTAAACATAAACGAGAAAAAGAAATGCAGGCATTCCTAGATGAGTTGTGACTAAGTAAGAGATGCATAAGCATGGCAAGTTATAGCCCACCACCAAATATTCTAATGAAGATGGTACAATCAGTAATCAGCAGAGTCTTAAGTTCAGATGCCAAAACAATACTTTTCCACATTATACAGAGGCTCGAGTATTCAATATAAAGACGCATATATCACTAAATGGTCTGCCTATAGAAGTCTATACGCGCAAATTCCTGTGAGGACAGGACATGCTTTCCAATTTTTCGAATAGGCTTGTATAACACGGACATTCACGTCCTAAATTTATATCCACATATTTAGTACAAACGAACAACTTCATGGAAATATAAAACAGTTAACATTGAATTTGCACGTTAGAAAAAGTCCAAGGGAAACAGAGGTTCACAAATGCAGTTGGTTCAGAACAAAAGAGGGACACATATTTCACAAACTAAACTTGATTCCTTTTTAAGAGATTATGACATACCTTGCGCTTCTTATGCCTCCCCATTCCACCCCTAGCACTGCGGGAGCTTGCAACCTGCTCATCATTCTCATCGTCCAAGGGTAAACCCTTAATTTCATCATAGAAATTCTCCGTCAAACCAAGCAACCTGATAGAAACGATTCAGAACAGCCATCCATACAGAAAAATAAATTTGGAATAATCGAAAAGGAAAATCATAAATAATTTCTCAAATGACCATTACCCATTTCTTGATTTCTTTAAGTGTTTTTCTCTCTGTTTCTCCTTCTTTGTAATAGGAGCACGCATGAAAAGTTCCTCTTCTTGCCGTTCACGTTCATCCCTCTTTGCCCTGTATCTCGCTAGTTCTATGCTTTCAGCTCCAACACTTTCTACAATCTGTAATTGACATAAAAACAGCAGTTACAAGAGCAGTATATCCAGCAGTCATGCCTGGTAACTCCACAAAAACAGGCCACAACAAACCTCTTCAGGCCTCCCCTCCAAATCATCCACCAGTTCCCTCACATAAGCACTCTGCTTAGCTTGTCGTAAAGTATTCTTATCCCTTCTCAATGCATTTTTTTCCTGCTTTGACAACTTATCTTCCTCCATCGAAGTCGGGGCAAATTTGGGAGGTCGATACACATCCTTACCATCCTACAATATACAAAATAGAAGAAGAAACCTCGAGTATTGTTTGGCAGATGACAAAAGAGGAATTCAAACATTGTACTGATGCGCATTTCACCTTAGAATTCACATCTGTTTTGCTAACAAGCATGTCAGGGTTAGGGCGGTATCTCAGCAAATCATCTGTTTGCTGAGGCACATTGGGTTGTGGTTCCTTCCCACTTGGCCCTATATCTTCAGTTGTGCTCGTAGTAACCTTGGTGAGCTTCTCAACTTGGTACTGGAGCTTCTTGTCAATGGGTCGAATCTGTTGCACACAAAAAGGGTGAGAATTGATTGATAACTGACTACACGGTTACTAGAACGACAAAGAAAAAGAAAAAAAAGATCACCAGAGGCCCAGACCTTTTCCAGAAACAATCTTATCTCCACAAGGCTACGAACAACAGGATGCCCATTTATTGAAAACCCTTTAGCCTTACGAAGTAAGTAATAGACAAGTGACTGGCAATAGTTTAGAAGCAGCAAATGCTTGGCTTCAAGATAGCTTATCCCGTCTGCTGTCGGATAATTATTTGCTTTCACCTGATACATTTGACATGGAGAAGAAAACAAATGAAACAAGTGCCTTTTGATGCAAATCATACTTGTTATACTAACACGCCAATGGGACTCCTATGATCTCCAAGTATTAAAAGATTGCTGCAAAAAATGGAAAATTTTGAAAAAAAAAAAAAACATAGCCTTCTAGTCAAATCAGTTTTTATCCCTCAAATTAATATTAAACCTCAAGGAAGCACACTATCAATCCAGAAACAGTTTTCCTACAGCCTACAAACTAGCAGAACAATTTCGAAACAAGATTCCTTGACCGAAATAAACTGATAGCGAAACTAAAACGACCCCAGAAGAGGGAACTCGTTTACCTTTGCAGTTAAAGCTTGGACTTTTGCCCTCACTGTATCTAATCCTTCCTTCATTTCTCTCAACAAAGCAGCAAGCTGGGGAGCTTCTCTGAAAAAACAAAAAGCAACAGAATGTAAATATCATACCGAATTCGAATATCGAAACCCAATCAGCATAATTGCAGATTGAGAAATTGAACTCACTGCTTTACTCTATTTTCAGAGATTGGGTTTGAATTTGAAGCGTCTTCCATGGTTTTGAAGCTTCAGATTTCAAAACCCTAAAGATCGTCAAAACGTAAAGCTCGATGGGAGAGAAAGAAGATGAATCAGAAGAAGAAGAGGAGGAAGAGAGAAGCTTGAGTCGTTGCCTGCGATAGGAAGAGAGGCTGGATTGAGAGGTTTTATTGAGGTTTTAGGTTTCGTTTTCTTTTTCTTTGTTTTTTGGAGGTTGTATTTATTTATCGTCGAAATGATTGAGAGGTTTTATTTATTTATTTTTATAAAACCAGAATAATCGATTTTTGTATTTATTACAAACAATAATACTATATCATTCTATACTAACATAAGAGAGGATTTAAACATCCACGAATGTTATTTTTAGAGCTATGGGTTCTACTTTGACATACTGTTTAACTTGAAAGTCAAAAGTACGTTACCGTCTCATATGATACTAAAACTACATAAAAAACAATTAGTTTATCATCAATGTGTGATTTGTGATAGAATACCTTCTATATTTATTAAAAAAAAGTTTACATAGATAATGCAACTGGCTAAAGAAGAAGTCTATTCACATGCACAACCCACCACTTGTCCTTTTAATCGTCGTTCAAGAGAATTTAGGATTTTGAGCAATGGCGGAGCCAGAATTTCATGTGAGGAGGGGCCTCACAACATGAAAAGTTGTAGTAAATTTCACATTTGGAAAACCAATCAAATTCAATATAAAGAACCAAAAACATTGTACATACTCAAACATTTGAATACGAGGTAAGAGTTAAGCATGAAAGATTTGAAAATATAACAAAAGGACTAAAGAAATGACAAAGAAAAGTTATAACAAAAGAAGGGCAAGGGAAGTCTGCATTGAAATAAGAGAGATGGAGTGAAAAATGAGGCATGTAAAAGGAAAAGAGAGTTTAGATTAAGAAGGGCACACTTGAATTTAATGGTATTCCACTGATAAGAAGCAATAGCAACAATATGTTATTGCGGCAAGAAAAAAGGCAGGATGGGCCCAGAATTATTCTGGTCCCTTAATAGTTCCGCCTCTAATTTTTAGTATGAGAAAGAGAATGACGTAGAGCTGGCATTCCCTTACCTCTCCCTTCACCAAAACTGGCCACCACAAGGAGGAGCTTATGGTCATTTCATCTTCTTTTTTGTTCATGTTTCAGGTGGAGACATAAAATCATCTTCTTTGGTAGTTTTGAAGAATCCTCGTCAAAACAAAGGAAGACAACATTCATGAAGATTTGAAAGTCTTTCCTCAAAGATGTTAACTTTGGTTCTTGGAACTAAAGAGAGTCTTCAAGAGTAATCATCTCATCTCTCTAACTTTTTTTTTGAAAAAAAATTGGTTCATCAACCTTTACGCCTTGAAGATTTTGAGAAATTGATTTAGTTTTTTTAATATATGCATATCTAGCTTCCGTCTTTAATTTGATTTTAAGCATGAGTTATTCAATAAATCCTCTAATTTCACACTATTTTTCTTTTAGTAACGGGTTCACACTATTTTTCATTTAAACTTTTGTAAAAACCTGCAGTATGTACGAGTAAATGGTTAACCAAGTTGAGGGTTACCTGAAAATTGGTTTTACGGCAAATGATCTACATAATTAAATGACTGTTAGTCGAGAAGAAATTGTACTGGAAGGTGAATTGCAAGTGGTACTTGTGCGCATGCACGCTATAGATGCCACTAACCCGTGATTTTATTGAAGATTTTTGGTTGACACAAGAGAGAGGTTGACAAATATGCACTAGTCAGACTCATAATCCTTAACTATTTATGGCTTATTTGACGATGTATTAATATTTGATATAAATTGCATGATAAATATGTATGATAAGCCACTAGAGGCACCTCTATCGAAGCACATGAACAACCTTGATCAAATGAGTTCCTCTAACTTGGAGCCCAATTGCTCAAGGACATGTGGCAAAATTACAATAACATTCTTAGAGTCCCACATCTATCATAGACAAGAATGTGGGACTCTCCTCATATATGAAAGGAGACTTCTCCCTCACAATTAAGCTCTCTTGGATCATAGGACTCTCACATATCATCATCACTTAGTGATTGAAGCATCCTCACGAAGGTTCTCACACTCCACTTCAACTTAGCTAGGTTAAGTACTGATCTTTATCAAACCCTCACCTTCGTTTCAACATGGGGAACGAAGAAAGTTCACCTCGCTTTGCTTATGTCCATTACGAGGGACAAGCTTCATCATCATTGCATGAACTCACATTTGACATGCTAGTGAATTGAGTGAGCCCTTCAAAACACAAACGTCCAAGGACCCCATAGTCGTGCACCCACTAGCATGCTTAGAACAAGCCTGAGCCAATGTTCATTTGAAGCCCTCCCCTTGCAACCATCGTCCAAAGTTTTTTCTCCACAACAATTTTCTGATCGCCTCTGATTATGCTGCCCTTAAGATGAATTGTTATGACTATCTAATAAATCTTTTGAAATGCAGCAAGAATGTTATACTCTAGTACTATGTCTTGATCCTTGATTTCAAGGTTAAAAAGTGTGCCATGTTCAGCGAAGTGTAGGTAAGGACCCCACTTATCATCGTTATTAACATGGAAGATAACAATGATGGTGGGTGCTAGCAATGGTGGTGCAGATGGTAGGTGGTGGTCGAGGTGGCGTTGGTGATTATGGTGGTGATGTGGCGGCGATAATGATGGTGGAGGCAACGACAGTCGGAGTTGCTGTGATGGCCACTCATGATTAAGAATTTTATTTTATTTTTTGTTTTAAACTCTCTTTCATGAAAATTTGAAAATGGTAGCTAATTACATGAAATTAAAATGGCAATTGAAAAACATTTTTCATTTTAAAATTTCTATATTTATAATTACAACTTTATTTTCCTCGTGTAAACGAAGAGAAAATAATTGAAAAGGAAGTTCATAGCAATCCGTCGCGGGTGCATCAAAACCGCGCGTTGACTTTATTTCAACCGCCCCAACCTCCAAAGGACATGTTCGCCATTTTCTCCTCAAAATACTACCGCTTGCGCACACTCCTCAAGAACACTCGCCCGTACACTCGCTCCGCACCTGATCCCAGGCCTTCCCACGCTCTCTCTCTCTCTCTCTCGATCTGTGCCTCAGGGATCGGATCTGCACTGCCTCTGAAGTTTCTCTCTCATACAAAATTACAAAGCGATCGCGACGGAAGGGAAGAAGAAGAAGACTGTCAGTCGCTCTGTCGCTGGGTTCCCTTTGATTTTCCATTAGGGTTTTGATGACATGATCAAGTTATGAGCGCGGAATGCTTTCCCCTTTTCGATTCTCTGCAGCAATTTACTGAAATTCATCGCATCATCAATCTCGTCGCCGGCAGACGACAATGGCAGCTTCGCCCGTCAATTTCCTCTTCTGTTTCTTGGTCATTTGCATCACGTTATGGCTCCTCTTCATGTACGTCTCTCTTTTCCTCATCTCCACAACCCATTCATATAAGATATATGTATATGTGTATATATATGTATGGTATGTGAATGCATCGAACTCGGGTTTTATTTTTATGAATTTTATTGGGTGCAATTCAGTTTTTGATGCCAATTGCAATGCCTGTGGAATTAGAAATGGGATAAATTTAAGAATTTGCTAGTTTTGGAAATGAAATTCGTCATACAGGCGTGCTTATCGAATTTGCAATGTTGGGACAATTTTAGCAGCCCTGGAAACCGGTGAAGACAATGTGTGTGTGAAAGTGGGTGGGGGTTGCTGCGTATACGTAGTATAGGTGTATTAGTTTGAAGTTTTGAACAGTATACAGAAAGGAACCATTCTGGAACTTGGTTGAAAATTGAAATAAAGAAACAAAGGACTGACCGGGGCGATGATAATTGCATCAGTTATTAAGATGAGTTATTTTATGGGTTCAAAATAGGACTCTTTCATTATTACTTGGATAAACTTTTTCATTCTTTCTCTGGGCTTGAAGTGATTTAAATAGGTTCTTGTTGCCAAGTTTTTGCACTAAGCTTCTTGGGCAGATTTTCTTCAAGGTTGCTGGCTTGGATTTTGAGCCGCGTAGTGGGGGCATCTATCAGATTCCGGTTTGGCGGATGGAAGTGTATAAGGGATCTCGTGGTGGAGTTCAAAAAGGTTTTCACTTTTTCTTCAGTGGTTCAGTTTACTTATTTATTTATCATGACATGGCTGAGTAAAGGGGTTTTTCTTGTTCCTTATATTAAGTTGTAAGTTAATAAAAGTATTATGAGACCTATGGTAGCCTGACTTCACAATAATTACTAATGAAAAATTGATTGCATCTTTTAATTAGTAATCTATATAAATCTAGTCTCATTAATAAGCCATGCCAGAAATTTTTTTTCATGTTTCTCATGTGATATAACTCAGTGGTTGTTCTGCAAAATGGTATTTTTGTAATTTTGTTTTGAAGAGAATGGTATATTTATTGAGGTTTTAGTGGACTGTTTCATTTGTGCAGAATTAGTTCCCAGTTATTCTTCTTTGACTGTTCATGAGGCGTGCGGTTCCTTGGGTGTTCATACTTATCGTTTTAAAATGGAGTTTCTAATTGAGGCTCTCGGTCCAATGGGAAATTCTTTATGATCTTTTCCCTTTCCTGGATGGTTTTGAGGTTTTTATATGGAGCTAAGCAGATGTTTACAAAGCAAGTGTGTATGTTGTTTGTAGATGTGTTTAATTGGGGTTTTGTGATTTATCTCTCTGGAGTGCTCTGAGTGGTAGATCTATTCCTTAGTTATGTCTACAAATTTGATTACTACACTCATCTATAGTGGATCATAGTCTACCTAAAAGAAAATGAAGGGATTACTCTAACCCTCCTTGGGCCCTCTATATGCTGTTTGGAATTTTGTTGGATGACTGTCAATGCTTAGGAAATTTTTGTTTGGTCAGCAGATTAGTGCCCATTAGATGTTGACATTCTTCTCTTTACGACTATGGTAATTTTGTAGGGCGCTGTTGAATCTGTTTCTGTTGGTGAAATTAAACTCAGCTTACGTCAGTCCTTGGTCAAACTATTTGGTTTTATTTTTAAAGACCCTAAGCTGCAAGTGTTAATATGTGACTTAGAAGTTGTGATGAGGCCTTCGAGTAGAAGTACGGCAAGGGCTAAACCTCAAAGACCTCGTACAACAAAGGCCAATTCAGGCAGGGGAAAGTGGATGGTTGTGGCTAATATTGCAAGATATTTGTCAGTTTCCATCACAGATTTGGTTTTGAAGGTATGCAGCATTGTACTAGTATTTTTATCCCCTTTTATCTGTAGAATACCTTCTGTTTGCTTTACTCATTCTTAGTGCGTAGAAGTTTGTTCATGAATACCTTTTTGAAGGATATTTGTAATTGCCATTTGAAGAATAAAACCGGTTCAAGGTTAACTCATCTGAAATAAGTGGAAAGAATATGCAACACCATTTTTTTTTAAAAATAAGAAAATATTTTAAACTACATACCTCCCACCTCCTCAAAATATAGGATTGTTTTTTTATGTTGGTACAGGATCACAATTTGGTAAGTAAGAAAATATAGTCAACAAATCCCTCAGTATGCTTGTTAAATGCTTGCATGGCAAATGTGGGTCTCATTTTTAATGGTTATCTGGAGTGTGCCATGTGTATTTACTAATGCGATGTGGAATAAATAAGATAGAAAACAAAACACAAAAATAAAAAGGAAGAACAAACCTCCCTCTCTTGGAAACTCTATGCCCTTACGTTCTCTCTCTCACGACCTGCAGCTGTTGGAGAGAGGGAGAGAAAAGAGAAGGAGGTTTAGTCCTTCTTTTAGATTTATGGTTTTTATGTTATTTTTTGATTTAAATTTCATCTTCTGATGACTTTTCAAACTGTTCTCTAGTTTTCTATTGTTTTGTGATTCACGTGTCATTCTAAATGCATGGCACGCATTTTGAGTCCAATTAATCATAGAACATGGGACACGTTTGCTACATAAGAATTTAACTGACCCACTTGGAGATCAGATGTGTAGGTATTAAGTTTGTTTTCCATTTTATCCAACCTCTGGAGATTGGATACCAACTTGAAATAGACCCATAATCGTGAGGTTTTATGTAGGCGATCCAAAATTTTATTCCAATAAGTTGGACATATTTTGTGTCATCGACAAGAAAAAAGGGTGAATCTGGTAGTGTACAAATATTAGGTTGGAAATAATCAAGTTCAAGAGGCTGTACTTTTTAATTGTTTTCGTTAACTGGTAGTCTATTCATTTCATTTTTCAGTTGTATCTTTCGTGCCATGGACTTTATTTTGTCGTTACAAGTTTTGAAATGTTACAGATGCCCAAAGCATCCATAGAAGTGAAGGAACTGAAAGTGGACATATCTAAAGATGGTGCATCCAAGCAAAATCTTATTGTTAAGCTACATATATCACCTATTGTTGTTCTGAGGAGTGACCCACGGGTTAGTTGTGACTTATCCAATTTTTCCACTGGAGGATCCATTTCTGCAAGCCAGTCATCATCCTCCATGATGGAAAGGACATCTGCTCTTTTTATTTGTGAAGATTTCATCCTCTCTTGTGAATTTGGTCATAATAGGTATTTTCTTTGGAGAAATATTATGTAGATGCAAAAGCATAGTTAATTTCTTTTAATGTGGCTTCAATATGATTTCTTGAGTATGAGACTTTCATTATTATATTACTTTTTGTGTCTCTTCTATCATTAGATTTGTTTGTTTTTTTTTTTTTTTAAATTTCCAATGATAAGGCAAGGTAAAGCAGCTAATATCTTTTTATTCACTTGATTTGGATGTAGGGAAGTCGGTGTAATGATCAAGAATGTGGACATTGCCTGTGGAGAGATTACTGTGAACCTAAATGAGGAGATGCTTTCAACAAGCAAAAGTTCATCACAAACTTCTTCTCAACCTGATAATGTTCTAGGGTCCGCTACTGATTCTGTTGCTTCTAAAAAGCCACACAAAAAACAACAAATGATTGTTGCACTCTCAAAGTACACCTCTCTATTTCCAGAAAAGGTTTGTCAACTAATATGGCTTTCAACATGATCGGTCTCTCTTCCCCCCTTCAGTTTGTCATATTTTTACTAATACCATTTTCTTTCTGTTCAGATTCCTTTAAACATAAATTTTCTTAAGTGTTTTCTTCTAGACAGAATTATATTCTTTTTCTTGGGCATCTTTATTAAAGAATTTTGGGATATATTCCTTTTTAGTGAATGTAAGTTATGATTGCACAGTTGGTTTTGATATCTTGTTCATTTTTGCAGATGTTTTCTTTTCTTTTTGATAAATAATTTCCTAAAAAATATGAAACTCCAAAGACACACACACTTCAATCTAATTGCACAGGCATAAAGAAATTACTTGAGCATCAAGCTTTATTATCAGATTTTCGAAGAATTAGTTGTTGGACTATACGTATGTGTAATTACATGCGATGTGATGGTATAGTTTTTCTCCTACCAAGGTTTGGACTAACACCTACCCATATCCCAGGCTGTTCCTTAATCCTTACCAGTCAGGTGAAATCCCGAAAAGCTATGTGATAGCAATAATCTAGTATACAGTATTAAGAGGCTGAAACAAGTTTAAACTGGTGCCAGAAGTGTGCCTTGGAGGATATCTCCCCTGTCCATAAAGAGTCATAAAGGGTAGAGGAGTCATGAACTTTTTTGTGCCTATTTTGAAGTAGAGTGAGTGGGCTATAGATTATTTTAAAACTCTGACCAACCTATATTTTATGCAATGTTTTGCTTGACACCGGATTCTAATGTGATTTCTTTCTGACAGCTTCTCTTGCATCTTTCTACCCTATATCTATTACTCAGAGTTGTTGCACTGAATGTGATGATATTAGCAATTCATTTTCCATGTCAACCTCTTGAATCATACTAAGTACCATGCAATTATTTACGATTGAATCTCTCCTTGTTCTTGTTTATGTGCTTTCATCATGCAACGTCTGGTTCATCCACTTGTGTAACTTCTCTTTTATTAAAATTTGTGTTCCTTATAAGAATTAATATTTTACTTTTTTGATAGGTTTCCTTTAGTTTACCCAAACTGGACATGAGATTTGTGCATCGGGAATATGATTTTTCTGTCGAGAATAACATAATGGGCATCCAATTAAAAAGCACCAAATCACAATCCAGTGAAGATGTGGGGGAGACTACACGCCTTGATGTTCAATTGGATTTCAGTGAGATTCATGTATGAATGTAACTTCGACACTGTTAATATGATTTTAGTGTTATACTTTTCACATTCGTTGCATATTGGTCTATTCTCGATGATGATTTTCAACATTATGTTTCAGTTGCTTAGAGAAGCTGGCATTTCTGTTTTGGAGATACTGAAAGTTGATGTTGTATCATTCTTTTACATTCCAGTACAGGTAAGTTTTTTCAGTTTAAGTTGTGCAGCCCGTGTCTCTTAAAAGTTAATCCTCTTCCTTCTGCTTATATTTTATACTTCTTGCATACGTTGGGTAAATATATCCAATTAAACATATCATCATGTACAGTTAATTTTGATACTGAATATATTGATGGATCGTTTTTTTCTTTTTGAGAAGAATATATTGATGGATCATTGATTTAGCACTATTCAAGGATTATATGATTGTGGTTTTTCACTGAAGGTTTGTGGTTTATACGTACTGTAGTACTTTCCATGTTTAATATGGAATGTATTTATACGATGAAAATAAGGAAAGAAACTGAGGACAGTGTCTCTAAATAAATGAAAACAATGTTTCTAAAAGCAACTAAGCACATGATAAGATCCACGGGCCACTGCTACGGTCCATTCCAACAAATCTAGAATTTCCCATGCGATATTTTTTTTCTTTGAAAAGAATCAAATCTGGAATTTCCCATGGAATTCCCTATGCAATATTTCATTAGAAACAGGCACTGCATTTTTGATATGGTGGGGGTCATTTATTGACTTGGAACTCTTTTAACTTTTCAGCCAACCTCGCCTGTCAGAGCTGAAATGGATGTAAAGCTAGGAGGTACACAATGCAACGTTATAATGAATAGATTAAAGCCATGGTTGCGCCTCCACTTGTCAAAAAAGAAACGAATGGTGCTTCGGGAGGGAAGTTCCACTCTTGACAAGCCACCACCAACCGATGATACCAAGGCCATCATGTGGACATGTACTGTTTCAGCCCCTGAGATGACTATTGTGGTTTATAGCATCAGTGGGTTGCCATTGTATCATGTAAGTGATACAACTCTCTGCTAGCACTATCATATTTTTTAGGTTACACTGAACAACTGATATTTTTGTGTTTTTTTTTATTAATGTGTAAAAATTTATCAAAAAATTGTGCCCAGAGGGCATTACCCATATGTGCAAGCCATGGGAACGAAATCAGTGATATAAAATTAGTTATAAAAATCAGGAAAAGTATAAAGAGTAAGATATTCTTGTCTGTGCATGTAAGAAGCTTTGGAAAAGTGAAATTTTCTTGTGCAATATCAGTTTTTTTCTGTTATATAATTATCTAATGTGAACAGACACTGAAAGGCATTTATTTTGCTAAATTGAGTTATATAAATTATCAAGCATTTTATGCAAATTTTACCATAGGAAAAGACAATATAAAAGCAGGAATGTATCAAATCTTAAGAAAGTTCAGGGCAGCAATTCTGGTACAGTTTCCCACGTCTCCATTCCTCATAGATTCATTTTATATGATTAGGGTATGTGTGATGCGCAACAGTTTCTTTCCCAGTTATGATGACTGCGTAAGGATTTGGTGGGAGAGATGCTTAAACAGCACTTCCATAAGTATGAGTGATTTTATTAGACATTTTGAGAAAAATCCGTGGGGTACCAAACAAGTGATTAAAGTGGCAGTGAATTTATGCAAGTGCATTCTAGATTTTACCGTTCCTAAAATCATTTACAGTAAATTCTATTCATTTTCCCCTATTTGATCACATACCGCTCAGTTATTAGTTGCCACTCAACTATGGAGGAGTGTTTGATGTTTTTACCCACTGATGTTTGAAAAACCTTGAATCCATTAAATCACACACCGAGTATGTTTTCCAACATAATTCATAACAGACAAAGGCCAAAAAAAATCATAAGCAATGAAAATAGTTACAGAAACCACAAATGAGCTTAGATTTAAGATTCACCCTAGGTCTTCACTGAAGATGAAATTCAAAAAGGTGCTTCCAAAAGCTTAGATGTGTGGTCGTATGGGAGTGGGTGAGCAGGTCTCATGACATGTGCGGTAGTTCTTGAAGTCCAATGACCCAGTGCATCAGTGGTGGGCCGTGATGGCAGTGGCTTTCATGTCTTCGTAGTTAAGAGTTTTGAGAGTTATGAGGGATATAATGAGTGAAAAGTTTACCTAGGTTGGTTTAGTGAGTAAAAGGATGTTGTAGCTATTTGTGTGATAAGACTTAAGAATCCAATTTTTTTATTGGAGGGGCAAATGAGAAATACAAAATAAGATGAAAAGACCGTTGGAAACAAATGCCTAAAAAGCAGTGATTTTTCAAACATCCTCAAACCCACTCCGGACTTAGAGAAAATACACCCACTTAGACTAAAATGGCAGACCAATACACATGGATCAAATTAAAAGAAACATCCCTTACGTGCTTTGACAAGGAAACACAAGGGGAAGCCAGCAATCTAACCCTGGGGGCATGATCTAATCCAAAAGGATCAGTTATCTCTTATACAAATTGGGGGCATTTGGGATTAGGTTGGTATATCGAGCAAATCTTTAATTTGTTAAAGGAGATGAGAGGTGTAGTAAGCAAATGGGTATTATTAGAATTTCCTGCTATTTGTAGAGTTTTGAACGCTCTTCTTGTCCTTGCTTGAATATCATTTTATGTACATGGGGAACTCATAGGTGAAAGGATATGAAACTATCCATTCACCATTGCAAAAATTCAGAGTGGTTTTTGTTCTATTTTTTTAAAATGAGTAAAAAGTGAGGTGTATATTAAAACCCCTCAGCAGGTCATACATAGTAGGGCCTTCGGTTTTGATTAAGAAAAAAGTTGTATTAGTTCAAAGAAAACAACATTGTAGTGCCATTCTCTCCCAATTGCACTTCTAAGTTCTTAAGCAATTAGTATTTGGTCATATTATAATGTAAAACATTTGCATATATGTAGGTAATAGAGCTCTGTTTTTGTTGATTTACCATCTAATTTTCACTGTCCAGTGAAGTAGCCATTGTGTCTCTTGCTCTTCTCTAGGTTCAGCTTCTTTATTTGTCATTAATCATGTATTCCTATTCCTGTTAATCTTTTTATTTTTTAGTTCAAAAATAAAATTATGAATTGCAAGTCATAACGTTTGAGTTTCTGGTGTAGGGTTGCTCTCAATCATCGCACATATTTGCGAATAACATATCAAATACGGGAACCACTGTACATATGGAACTTGGTGAGCTAAATTTGCACATGGCAGATGAATACCAAGAATGCTTGAAAGAGAGCCTTTTTGGTGTAGAATCAAATTCGGGTTCTATAATTAATGTTGCAAAGGTTAGTCTGGACTGGGGCAAAAAGGACATGGAATCATCCAAAGAAGACGGTCCGAAATGTAAATTGGTTTTATCTGTTGATGTGACGGGTATGGGTGTGTTTTTCACATTCAAGCGTGTTGAGTCGCTTATATCAACTGCAATGTCCTTTCAAGCACTTTTGAAAACTTTGTCTTCTTCTGAAAGAAGAGCATCACAAGGCCAAGGGCGTCCGTCCAAACCATCAGGGAAAGGGACTCAGTTGTTGAAGTTAAATCTTGAACGATGTTCTGTGAAATTTTGTGGTGAGGCAGGCTTAGAAAATACTGTTGTTGCAGATCCTAAGTGTGTGAACTATGGATCACAAGGTGGTCGAGTTGTAATAAGTACCTCAGATGATGGCACACCCCGGGTTGCAGACATAATGTCCACAACATCTGATGAACGCAAGAAATTGAGGTATTCCATTTCTCTTGACATCTTCCATTTAAGTTTGTGCGTGAACAAGGAGAAACAATCCACACAGATTGAACTTGAAAGAGCCAGATCTATCTATCAGGACCACTTGGAGGAAGATAAGCCGGAAACGAAAGTGGCTTTGTTTGACATCCAGAATTCCAAATTTGTACGGCGTTCTGGTGGTCTGAAAGAGGTTGCTGTTTGCTCTCTTTTCAGTGCTACTGATATTACAGTTAGGTGGGAACCTGATGTACAATTATCACTAGTTGAACTTGGACTACAGTTGAAGTTACTTGTACATAATCAGAAGCTTCAGAGACATGGTAATGAAGATGCCCCTGGCATGAAAGGTTCTGACCAGAAAAAGGAAGTCATTGCAGAACCAGTGAATTTAGACAAGTCCAAGAAGAGGGAATCTATATTTGCTGTAGATGTGGAAATGCTGTCCATATTTGCTGAGGCTGGTGATGGGGTTGATGCAATTGTTCAGGTACAATCAATTTTTTCTGAGAATGCCCGTATAGGTGTACTTCTTGAAGGGCTTATGCTTAGTTTTAATGGGTCCAGAGTATTAAAAAGTAGCCGGATGCAAATTTCACGTATTCCTAGTGCCTCATGCCCTTCCGACGCAAAAACACCTGTAGCTACAACATGGGATTGGGTAATTCAAGGCCTTGATGTTCATATTTGCTTGCCATATAGGTTAGAATTGCGCGCCATTGATGATTCTGTTGAAGAAATGTTGCGCGCTTTGAAGCTTGTAAGTGCTGCTAGAACTAGTCTCATCTTTCCCAGGAAGAAAGATACCTCAAAACCTAAGAAGCCTGGTTCAATGAAATTTGGCTGTTTAAAGTTTGGCATACGAAAGTTAACTGCTGATATTGAAGAAGAGCCGCTGCAAGGTTGGCTTGATGAACATTATCGGCTGATGAAGAATGAGGCATCTGAGTTAGCTGTTAGGTTGAAGTTTCTTGATGAATTTGTTTCCAAAGCCAACCAGATTCCTAAAACAACCGAAAGAGTAGATTCTACTCAAGGAAGAAAAACTTTCTTTAATGGAGTTGAGATTGATGTACAAGATCCATCAGCAGTTAGCGAGATGCAAGGAGAAATTTATAAACAATCATTCAAATCGTATTACAGGGCATGCAAAAATCTAGCACCATCTGAAGGTTCAGGTGCCTGTAGGGAAGGGTTTCAGTCTGGTTTTAAGCCAAGTACTTCCAGGACTTCTCTTCTTTCCATAACAGCGAGAGACTTAGATGTAACCTTGACAAGGATTGATGGTGGGGATGATGGGATGATAGAGGTCATAAAGACGCTAGATCCGGTTTGTCGTGAAAATGATATACCATTTTCTCGACTATGTGGGAGTAATATTCTCTTGCACGCAGGTTCTCTTGTCATTCAGCTACGTGATTATGCATCTCCTCTTCTGTGTGGTACTTCTGGTAAATGTGAAGGTCGTCTTGTACTTGCACAGCAGGTAATTTGCAAAGTGACATATTCCGTTTGTTACCCTTCTTTTGATTTCTTAGGTTTAGCATATGTAAATTTGCTTTGCCAGGTGCTATTTCTGGGGAGAAAATATTAAAAGAAAGAAAATCCTTAGACAAATCTTGATTACAGGAACATTGTTTTTTCCAATTATTTTCTGTTGGCCAAGCCTACCATGATAAAAAGAAAAAGAACAAAACTGGAAATGCAAGTGATGAACGTCTGTGCTGCAAAACTTGACGTTTGGTCAGATAGTTCAACAAAGTAGCTGAAGGATTACTCATATCCTCCAGCTTAATTTCTCCTCTCTTCTTTTAGGAATGTCTCTTTATGAAATAAAAGTAAAGATTTTACTAATTTTCTACAGCTTAAATAATCTACTATGCGGACAGGTCATTCCTTTGGGTTAACCAACACATTCAAAGTGGTTTGTCTGGTCCAATGTCAAGTTGTCGATTGTGATTGTCAATTAGTGATTATATGGTTCAAAAAAAGTTAAATAGCTAGTTAATGTGCCAATATGTCTTCATCTAGTCATCTTGAAGTAGTCAGTAATGTTGTCCCCACTCTTTGGACAAGTACTAGTGTAAATTTCTTGTAAAATGTCAAATGCGGGGATAATATTACCCATCTTCATTCATTTAAATCTTATAAAATGTCAAATGCAGGGATATTACCCACCTTTTATCAATGCATCTCCTTTTGGTCACGCGCTAATAATATTGTTTGTGAAGTGGAATTGTAAGTTTATTTGATTTCATACAATCCATCTTCTTGGATAATTAAGGACTAAATACTTGCATCTATTGCCACGTGCATGCATGCGGACATAAAAAGTCTTAGAGGACATTGTGGGGTTTAGATGACCAGGTCCTTCCTGTTTTTTCGGTAGCATATTTCTTTTTCCCTTTTTTCCCTTTTCTGAATAGGAGACATTGTATAGCTAAAAGACAATAAAGAAACAGAGCTTGTGTGCATATTTCTTAGGTTAAAATACTTCTTTTGGATTTGCTCACTTAAGCTATCTTAATATCTTTTGTAGACTGCTTGTATGCGTTGCCTGTATTTCACCTTTTGTTGGGGTCCAGTCGAGGCCCAAGGCCGAAAAAAAGAGAGTGAAAACTAATGAAAAATAATTGCCTACTGACCCTAGCATTATCATTCATTAAGAGGTGCTGAATATCCTTCACCTTTTCTTTTCCTGGATAAAATGACTCCCAGGTTCTTCTTGTCAAAATGAAAAACCATTCTTTGGTCTTCTGTGATCAGACCCTGTAGTCATATTTGAAAGTGTATCAAACCTTCCTTTGTATGTATTCATGATTGATTGTTTGGGTCTTGATGTGATTTTTTCATCTCCTTACATGCAAAACTTGTGCGCGTATGCTGTATAATTGAAAATTATTTCTTTGGATCAGGCAACAAGTTTTCAGCCTCAAGTATACAAAGAAGTCTATATTGGGAGATGGAGAAAGGTGAACATGCTTCGTTCGGCTAGTGGCACAACTCCACCTATGAAAACATATACAGATTTATCCTTACATTTTCAGAAAGCTGAAGTGTCCTTTGGGGTGGGATATGAACCTGCTTTTGCTGATGTCACTTATGCTTTTTCTGTGGCCCTTCGCAGGGCTAATCTATCTGTTAGGAACCCTAATCCACTTCCCATTCCTCCCAAAAAGGAAAAGAGCTTACCATGGTGGGATGATATGAGAAATTATATTCATGGAAACATCACCTTATTATTTTCAGAAGCCATATTTAATATACTTGCGACTACTGATCCTTATGAAAAGCTTGACAAACTTCAAATAATAACCGGTTCTATGGAGATTCAGCAGTCCGATGGCCGGATTTATGTTTCAGCAAATGCTTTCAAGATTTTCATAAGCAGTTTGGAGAGTTTGGCAAATAATTGTGGTTTAAAACTTCCTAAAGGTGTATCTGGTCCATTTCTAGAGGCTCCAGCCTTTACAGTTGAAGTTACATTAGGTTGGGAATGTGAATCTGGAAATCCCATGAATCATTATTTGTTTGCATTTCCTGCTGAAGGAAGACCTCGTGATAAGGTTTTTGATCCATACAGATCCACCTCTCTATCCCTTCGCTGGACCTTTTCTCTTAGGCCCTCTCCACTTGAAAAGCAAAGCCCTTTTTCTACCGAGGCAGGTAATGGTGATGTAGATGGAACTGTTTATGGTCCTCCTCATAAAGATGACAATGTTTCCGTTCTTTCACCTACAATAAATGTTGGTGCTCATGATCTAGCATGGTTGATAAAGTTTTGGAACATGAATTATCTTCCTCCTCACAAATTGCGGTCTTTTGCTCGTTGGCCTCGTTTTGGAGTTCCAAGAGTTCCTAGATCTGGTAACTTGTCATTGGACAGAGTAATGACAGAATTTATGCTCCGCATTGATGCTGCACCTACATGTTTAAAACATATGCCGCTAGATGATGATGATCCAGCTAAAGGACTGACATTTAATATGACTAAGCTCAAATGTGAATTGTGTTATAGTCGTGGTAAGCAAAAGTATACTTTTGAATGCAAGCGTGAGCCTCTTGATCTTGTTTACCAGGGTTTTGACCTTCATATGCCTAAGGCATTTTTAAATAAAATAGAAAGTATTAGTGTTGCAAAAGTGGTTCAAATGACAATAAAAAATTCACAATCTGCATCTACGGATAGAGGTCCCAACGAGAAAAGTAACTATGTGAGTAGTTGCACAGAGAAGCATCGTGATGATGGATTTCTATTGTCATCTGATTATTTCACAATAAGAAGGCAGGCGCCGAAAGCTGACCCAGCCAGGTTATTAGCTTGGCAAGAGGCTGGAAGAAAAAATCTTGAGATGACATATGTGAGGTCTGAGTTTGAAAATGGGAGTGAGAGTGATGAGCATACACGGTCTGATCATAGTGATGATGATGGATACAATGTGGTAATAGCTGACAATTGTCAGCGTATATTTGTTTATGGGCTCAAGCTTCTGTGGACTATTGAGAATAGAGATGCTGTTTGGTCTTTTGTTGGTGGTTTATCCAAAGCATTTCAGCCACCCAAACCTTCTCCTTCTAGACAGTATGCACAAAGGAAATTACACGAGGAGAACCAGGCACATACTGGTGGTGAAATGCAACAAGATGGTAACTCTAAACCCTCTACTACTAGCCATGGTGTTAGTTCCTCTTCCGTCGAGCATGCGGAGACCTCTGGTTCACTTTCATCTCCAGCACATCCCGTTAAATTAGAAAACTCATCATCAGCCACCGAGAACTCATCATCTATTGCGGTTGGGAACTCATCATCTGCGACATCTGGTAACTCTCCATCTGTTGCGGTTGGGAACTCGTCATCTGCTGTAGTTGGTAAATTTTCCACCCTGTGAAATCTGAATTACTTATATTTTTATGTCCAATATGCGAATGTGTTAAACTTGTATTTAGAAGTGTACTTTTGGATTTCCTGGGCTTTTCTTTTTGTTTTTATAGGGAAAAAATCAAAAGGAAACAGGACTTTTTAAATAAATATTGTTAACTTTATTGTGATGAATGTCATGGACATTAACTTGTTTTATAGACCAAAATTTCTACTAAGTGGCATTTGTTTCCCATGATTGTAGCAAAGAATAGAGACACAAATGATTCTGAGGAGGACGGGACTCGTCATTTCATGGTGAATGTTATTGGGCCCCAATTTAATCTTCACTCAGAAGATGCAAATGTGAGTTGTTTAGAATTTTCATTGCTTAGTTTTGGTATTCTTATTACTGTCTATATTTATCAAATAATGTTTTAGATCGAAAGATTGCTCTCTATTAAATTTAATAAGAAAATGTTACAAGTCAGATTGTTAGTATCTTGTCATTTTCAGTATGTCATTACATAACAGAAATTGTTGTCCGTAAAGTTCACTGGAAAAACATTAAATTTTTGGGAGGTCCAGGCCATGAGAGAAATATGTGCTCATGCATTATGCACTCTTCAATTGTCTGAACTATGCAAGAAAAAAAAAAATGTAATTTCATCTGAGGATGACTGCCTTTTTGCTAAACAGGGAAGATTTCTGCTTGCTGCTGTTAGTGGCCGGGTCTTGGCTAGGTCTTTTCATTCAGTCCTTCAGGTTGGCTCTGATATGCTCGAGCAAGCACTTGGTACTGGGAATGTAAATATTCCAGAATGTGAACCTGAAATGACATGGATACGCATGGAGTATTCTGTTATGTTGGAACATGTCCAAGCTCATGTTGCACCAACAGATGTTGATCCAGGTGCTGGATTGCAGTGGCTTCCAAAGATTTGTAAAAGTTCTCCAAAAGTTAAACGTACTGGTGCATTACTTGAGAGAGTTTTTATGCCCTGCGATATGTACTTCCGCTACACAAGGCACAAAGGTGGAACTCCAGAGTTAAAGGTGATTTGACCCTTCATTATGCGTATATGTTGGTCACTTTTTATATATATCTCGTAGGTAAATGTATGCTTGAGCCTTGAAT
The DNA here is from genome assembly GCF_041283825.1 of Pyrus communis. Classification (NCBI taxonomy): domain Eukaryota; kingdom Viridiplantae; phylum Streptophyta; class Magnoliopsida; order Rosales; family Rosaceae; genus Pyrus; species Pyrus communis. Next base: position 3,528,633 of record NC_142572.1, read on the forward strand.
GCTTACTTATTTGCATAAATTGAGGTGTGTATGTATGGTATAACATACATATCCAAGTGATCATCTTTCAATATGGATGCTGTTATCCCAGCCTGGTGTGTGAATGTTCACATTTATTAAGCACTTCCCTCGCATTTGAATCTTTTTCTTGCAGGTTAAGCCCTTGAAAGAGCTGACTTTCAATTCCCATAATATTACGGCAACTATGACTTCTCGCCAGTTTCAGGTTATGTGGGATGTGTTGACAAATCTTCTCCTTGCACGGCCTCCCAAGTGAGGATTTGCATCCTTTTTATTTTTAATTTGATTTCTCTCCTTTTCAAATTGTGTCATATTATATATTTTTGGGATAAATAGTAGACAAAAATATAGAAAACTATGCAAACAAAGATGGACAATAATTATAGAAAATTGTATAGGATCTCCTCATTTAATTTTCATGAGTTGAAGTTAGGGAGTTCCTACACTTTTCCCCTCACATTTTGATTTTCACTGTTTTCTTTGTGGTTTTCTTCTTGTCCACTTTTTTATGATCTCATCGTCGGTTGGCAAATAAAATGTTGTTGGCTGAATTTTTAATAAGTACGATTTGTTTCAGTACTGCTACTTTGTTAGTCAGCTGCAATGGCCTTTTCCCTATAAAGATCTCAAATTAAATGTGAAACTTCCTGTGAAAAGGTTGTTGGTCATGCTTTTTTAACTTTGTATAGATATTCGATTGATTTGAATTATGCGTTTGGTTCAGGCCTAGAAAAAGTAGTCTGTCTCTTCCTGCTGAAGATGATGAAGATGTGGAGGAGGAGGCAGATGAGGTTGTTCCTGATGGTGTTGAAGAGGTAGAGCTTGCAAAGGTGGACCTTGAGCAGAAAGAGCGGGAGCAGAAATTGGTTCTTGGTGACATAAGGAATTTGTCTCTTCGGTGTGATACCACTGGGGACCTATATCCAGAAAAGGAAGGGGACTTGTGGATGATAAATTGTACAAGATCCACTCTGGTGAGAAACAAACTTTGCACTGAAGTTGGATTTTATGGTAGTCAGTGAAAGCATTAAATTGTGTGATTTGGTCGGTGAAAGCATTGCATTGTGTGGTTTTTCATTTTTATGTTACCTTTTTCAAGTCATGTTTGTTTGATGTGCGGGGATAATCAAAATAACTATAATAAGAAAGGGATGGAATATACTATACAACTAGTTCTAGACAAAATTTGATACCCTTTATCGTAGGTTTTCTTTAGGGGTCTCTGGGTGCTGATTGTAATTTTGTATTTGCTAATTAGGTCGTACTTATAGTGTTAAATAGTGGTAAAGTGCTTTCCAACATGTATAACTTGGTAAGATTTGTCAAAGCTAGTCTTTTTTGCTTGTGTAGCCTTACATTTAGCTGTTTAAACTCTGAAGTTAATGGAAAAGGTAATTGTTTATACTTTTAATTATTTTTACTTGGCATGGAATAGTATTACTTGAAATGTGTTTGGATAACATCCTTTTTGGGTTGGTTATGGCTTCGACTATTCCTCAAGCCCGCCAATTTTATTTATTTTATTTTTATGTGGTTGGTATGGAATAGTATTTTCTTTTTGAAAAATAAGAAAAGCACTTCTGCATTTCAGTTTTACTAAAATCTATTTCCTATTTGACAGTATAGTAAAATGATTTTTTCTAAAAGTAGGTGACTGCGTTTAGGTACTGTTGGCCTTTTATTCCGATATTTTCTTCTGCATGTGGTTAATGGTTCCACCATTGCATGATTCTTTTTTGTCCAATATGATTTTCAAGATGTAGGTATAATGGCATCAGCCTCCTTACAAGGCTAGTCATGTGTGTTATACTTGAATGATCATTGTAGCCAGATTTTTCTTATAAATACTTGGCATCTGCCATCCTATGCTAACATTTTGTTTTCTATTCTTATAACACACCACGCTTTTTAAGTGCTTTGGGTCTGACTTGTTTACACATAGATCTTGGGCTTCACTTTCATGTGCATAGTCTGAATGTCTCCTTTAAACTTCTCCACCTGATTGGAGCACCCCTTTCTTTCTCCCCTTTGACTCGTAATTTATAATAACTACTAAGTAATACTTTTCTTGCATTTCATGCTATTCTAAAGAAGAATTTTCCCAAGTTTCATACAAATAAACATCAAATATGAGTTTCCTATTCAAAAGTTTCTATTCTAAGGCTTATAAGGATTGGTGTGGTTTCAAACATTAGATGATGGCCTTTTTGCACAGAAGCTTGCTACTCTGAATTGATTTTCTTTCATCACTAGAATATGGTCTTTTTTCTCAAAGAATCTGTCTTAACATCTCGTTTATTTTGTTTATTATTTGTACTTGTATGGATGTTTTAGTTTTTGGTTCTTCATTACATAATTAGAGATCTAAAAAACCATGGTTTTCTCTTTCCAGGTGCAAGGACTTAAAAGAGAGCTTGTGAATTCCAGAAAGTCAAGGAAAGCATCATATGCATTATTAAGAATGGCTCTACATAAGGCTGCCCAGCTACGCCTTATGGAAAAAGAGAAGAACAAAAGTCCATCCTATGCTATGCGCATTTCTTTGCAAATTAACAAAGTGGTTTGGAGCATGATTGTTGATGGTAAATCTTTTGCCGAGGCTGAGATCAATGACATGGTGAGAACTGAGCATCACCGTATTCTATGAATTGAAATCTACTTGTCTTTAAGTAAAAGATTGAGCAGTGACTCCCTAAACTTGCTTAACATGACTTCCTTTCTTGGAATAAAGATGAGATCAAGAAGAAAACATTATGCAAATGTGTTCAATGTTTGTGTTTTTACCTTTCCTGATCTATTATTTGCACACACACACACACAAAGAGAGCTGGTTGAAGTAAGCCACCAGTAGCAGGAAGAAAAATAACATTAATACAGGGAGGTACTTGGTGGGTGAGTCATGACAGAAATTATTTCGGTACTGGGGTTGAGGGGGGATAAGCTTGCCTTGTTTTTCTTGGCATTGATGAACGGTTTCTCAATTTATTATTGGAACCTTGTAGTATGGTGTGTTGTTTATGAAGGATGCTAAAACAAAATGTTAAAACTCCAAGGTACTGTTTACAGGTGTGTGCATAATGTCTTTATGATTTGTATTATTCAAAGAAGGCTGTTTTGTTGGTGTTATCAATGAAGTGGTTGAAAAAGAGGGGGGGGGGGGGGGGGGGGAGGGAATGTTTAGAAGTAGTTTTGTAGAGGTGATGTTTTTGTTCTCTCTGGGCTTCAGAGTTTAGGGATCTAATATTGTCTTCTGGTTTGCTTATTGGAAGGCTGCTATTGGATAACTTTGGTTGTAGTTCTCTTGTAATTGGTTGGTCTTTGTTTTTCTTTGTATCCATTATGACATTATTGTTTCTTTAAGAAATTAAGTAAAGATGCTCTTTGCCCACATTGTTTTCATCTGATGCCATTCTTCTTTGTCTGTCGTTGCCTGTTCACGTCAGTTAACTTTCATAAATGTATGCTATGTATGATATATTTATTGTGTTTTTCTAAGCATTATATTTGCAAGAAGAAGGCTGATGCGATTTTCTTTTTCCTCCACATAGATTTGTGACTTTGACCGGGATTACAAGGATGTTGATGTTCTTCAGTTTACAACAAAAAATTTTGTTGTCCGAAACTGCCTGCCAAATGCCAAGTCAGATATGCTTTTATCAGCATGGAATCCTCCTAATGAATGGCGAAAGTATGCACATTTTCCCTGCCTAAAGCATAGCTTATTCTATTAATCAACTCTGCTTTTATCACACTTATTCTTTTCGCACATTAATATCTGCGCTTTTCTGTGTACAGTGTGAACCACCATATGGTGCTTTTGTGTTCCTCCTTTCACCTGTGTTACATAGTTGAATAAAATGTTTCAGAAGTTGTTACTCAGATTAGATCATGCAAATAAATTTTAGTGATAATAAAATTTGGTTTTTACGTTTTAGTTGGTTAGCTGCCCTAAGGCACTCTCCTTGGCTCTTGTTCTGGAAAAAATTTTCATGTCTCCATATTTAATTTTGATTCTGTTTGGTTCAGTTGAGTAAATTCGCCTGAATATTGTTTATGAGTAACAACTGATTTTCTTACTCTATACACCCAACATGGATGCTTATTCTGTTTTAGATGAATTTTTTTCCTTTGCCTTCAGTCATCATAGTTTAGTGCGAGGAGAGGACTATAATGGTCCCCAAAGATTAGCTGTAATTGTCACAACCTTTGGTTTCTGTTTCCACGCAGGAAAGGGAAACTTTAAGCCACTGTTTGATTTAATCATGAAAATTTCAAGAATACTCTTTTATACAAAAATGTCCTTTATTGCTTTCTCAATATTCTACCCTGGATGTCATTCATAACATTTCAGGATGTTTGGTTTTTGAGTGTTTTGACATTTAACATTCCAGTGCCCTTTTTCTCAGGTTTTTTTTTTTTTTTTTTTTTTTTTTAATCTTTTTTTTGGGTATTCTCCCTGAAATTGACTATATTTCAATTTAAATAATAATTTCATTTGACAGCAGTTTGATTTTGGGTTCAGTGCTGCTGTTGGGATAAAGAGTAGGAGGGAGAAAGGAAGGAAATGAGAATAAATGAGGTGAAGAAGAAATGAATGACTAGACATAAAATAAAAGCTGGATGAAAAACCTCTTTAAATTTGTTACTAGCTTGTTGCCCTTGCGTTATATTTCGCACTATTATCACTATCTTTCACCTTTTCTTCTGTTTTCTTTATCATGAGAAATGCTCAATCTTTCTTTCTCTCTACCTTTAATTTTTCTGGTTCCATTGGAGGTAATCCAACTCTAGACTTATACTAATCCTAAGCCAACCCTCCTCTCCCTCGTCCCTTAGGAGATCCAACTACTGTTTGCAAATCATTATCTTAAAGATGAAAGAAAACAAAGCTTTACCTACCAATCCCGTATTTATCTTTTTTACTAGTTACTAAAATTGTATGTTTGGATTCATATTTTTAAGGCATAAACCCATGTTGACGACTTCATGATTGTCCCATAAACGGTTACAAGCTTTATAGCTTAGTATGAGAAGTTTTGCTGTCTATGGGTACAATTTTGAATATACATATGTTCTTCACGTTCATGTCAATATAAAAAGTATGCGTAAATGTTATATTTCCAGGATGTGAATCTGGACCTTTTTCATCAGAGGGATTCCTGCTTGAATACGTGTTCCAAATCCACAATCTGGCAAACATATGTCAGTCATGAGAACAATACCTTGCATATCTGTAGTTCGTTGTTGTGACCTTGTTTACATGTTTATTAAATGTTTATGTTTCCTGACAAAAAATGTGTAGTGTAGTTCATACTGGTAGTTGTCATATATTAATACATGCAGCCATTCTTATGTTACAAAAGCAGCACACTGATATGCTTAGGAAGAAACTAGTTATGCATATGATGTGATAACATGTTGGTAATTAACTTGTTGGGTAAAATTTTGCTTAGTTAGGCATTGTGTAAATAAAAATTGTCCACCCTCTGAATCACATCATTTAAATATGAAGAATTTGGTAGTTCCTTAAATGTTTTCTATAATTGTTCACATGTTAAAAATATACGATTTTGGCTACAGGGAAGTTTTGCTTCGCGTGGATGCAAAGCAAGGAGCTCCTAAAGATGGAAATTCTTCTCTTGAACGTTTTCAGGTAACACGTTCTCTTTCTCTCACATCCACAGTCATTGTCAAATAACTACAAATACTAATCCATTTGCTTTTGGTTATTTTGGGTTTGATCTGTATGGTGACTGCCACAGATGCTCTCACAGAATCCCTAGTTTTGTTTTCTTTTAAATCTCAAACTTCTCCTTTGCAAGAGGATAAAACTGTATTTTAAATTTTTTTTAAGAGACGGTGGAGCGAGCATTTGGGTGGATGTAATAACAACCACACATTGTTTGTTTTAGATACTCAATTTATAAAGCTCTCTTTTGACGGATGAATGTGCCCACACAAACTCTGTTTCCGAAATCCTTCTGACTTGCAGTGGCAGAAGTAGGGCAAGAATTTTGTATAATTGTGCTGTTGTATGTTTCTTTTGGGTAATTTGGTTGGATAGAGATATATGCGGAGGAGAGTTCTTTGGGAGATGGTCGGGTTATGGGCACCCAAATTCCTTTCATAACCTAGAGTGTTTGACCAGTAATACTATCATAAAAGAACATGTATGCAGTGCATGGAATCTAGCTTGCCTTATATCAACTGTTTTGTTTGGTAATAAAGAGGCTTGGGTTTGTGTATCTTGCCTTGGCAAACCAATATTTGCTTGCTCAACATTTATTTTTAATACTGTAGGTAGAGATCTATCCTCTCAAGATTCATTTAACCGAGGCAATGTACAGAATGATGTGGGGATATTTATTCACAGAAGAAGAACAAGATTCACAAAGACGGCAGGTATGTTGGAAATGTTACTGATTTCAAATTTGTGACTGCTAGAACTTTTCAGAGGTATAAATGGTTGTCCAATTGGTCACATGCAGGAAGTTTGGAAGGTTTCAACAACTGCTGGTGCGAAACGTGTGAAGAAAGGCTCATTAGTCCCAGAGATTTCTGCATTAAGCGGTCAGACAAATAAAGAGTCTGAGACCTCATCCAAAGCAAGTGCCTCTGCCCCTGCTACCAGTCAATCCTCCGTTCATGCAGATCCTGTGCAAGTGAGATTCCTTCTCTTCTTTCCTTTAATTTTTTGGGCTAGTTTTTTTATGAAACAATATGATTACCGCTTCCTTATTTTCTAGATTATCATTATAACAGATTAATGTATGCCTTTTTTCTTTTTTATTGCACGGTTACTTTAAATCAACATTTGATGTTATACTAGAATGGATATAGAGAAATTATTGTGTTCGTTTATTTTCTTCCATGTGATCTTAAAGCTACACTGCACTTTTGTTGATCTTTTTGTTTGACCTGATTCATCTGTGCAGGAATCAAAATTGCAAAACCTAAAGACAACAGTTGGTGGTAGTCCAACCAGAGAGTTAAGAAGAACGTCTTCCTTTGACAGATCATGGGAAGACACTGTGGCAGAATCAGTTGCTACAGAACTTGTCTTACAGAGCATTACTGGGCCACTTGGTTCTATTGAACCAGATGAGTCCTCAAAGAATAAATTGAAAGACCCCAAAGCTGTCAAATCTGGTAGGTCATCCCATGAAGAAAAGAAGGTAACAAAGTCACAATCTAGGCCGCGAAAGATGATGGAGTTTCACAATATCAAGATAAGCCAGGTTCAGTTTCCTTATCTACAATTCCATATTCTGCTAATTTTCCATTTTTACTCAAATGCCTAATATCATATTTTCACAGGTTGAGCTATGTGTTACTTACGAAGGATCTAGATTTGTTGTAAATGATCTTAAGTTGCTGATGGATACATTTCACCGTGTTGAGTTCACCGGCACTTGGCGGAGACTCTTTTCGCGGGTTAAGAAGCATATCATTTGGGGAGTCTTGAAGTCTGTGACGGGAATGCAGGTCTGCATTTATACCTTTTAACATTTACCCCTGCTGGTTATCCGTACAAAAATCCAATGAGCTAGGGCTCTTTCTTCCCTCTTTAACACCAATTTTCCCTACTATTATAATTTAGCAGCCGGAACATTGTTATGAAAACATCGATCTCTAACCTGCTTTAAATTATCACCGTCAATTTTTTCAGGGTAAGAAGTTCAAGGACAAGGCTAATAGTCAGAGGGAACCCAGTGGATCGGGTGTTCCGGATAGTGACCTTAATTTCAGTGACAATGAAGGTCAGCCAGAACAGCCTGACCAGAATCCTATAACGTTTCTCAAGCGTCCAAGTGACGGAGCAGGTGATGGATTTGTCACTTCCATCAGAGGCCTTTTCAATACTCAACGTCGCAAGGCCAAGGCATTCGTACTGCGAACCATGAGGGGTGAAGCAGAGAATGATTTCCAAGGAGATTGGAGTGAAAGTGATGCAGAGTTCTCTCCATTTGCTAGGCAGCTCACTATAACGAAAGCTAAGAGACTTATCCGGCGGCACACGAAAAAATTCCGTTCAAGAAAAGGTTTGTCAAATTGTTCACTTTCGTAAAATGATCAATCACCTCATCGCCTTCTTTTGTCCACTTGTCATTTTTATTCTTCCGCAAGGACGTAGAAAATAACATAGCGCATGGCCTGTTCATTCTTAGGGATGCCATTTAGTTAGACAATAAGTAGGTGATCCTATAGAAACTGTCTTTGTCTGTCCAACCTCCCTTTTTCTGGCAATGTTGGATGCCTACTTTGATGATTTTTATCATTGAAACTGAAATCACTTCTACTTCTTCTCGTCTTTGTAAGGTTCATCCTCACAACAGAGAGATTCACTCGCATCCTCGCCAAGGGAGACCACTGCATTCGAGAGCGATTCTTCGAGTGGATCCTCGCCCTATGAAGATTTTATGAGGGAAACATTTTGTCCTCCAGAGAGGTTCCTTGAAGGCGGCTTTAAGAATCCCCCCAGTTGAGAAGGGGAGTAAAATGAGACAAAATATTATTTGTTCTAGTCGGGTGGCAACTATAGAAAGAAGGATTTCAGGTGCCATGTTCATCGTCCAAGGACGCACGAGGAAGATTGATGCATCCCTTGGTATCGCTTCTAGACCGTGCATTTGTGCAGCAGAAGACAGACTAACTTCGAGCAATGCGGGTTGAAGCCATCTCTCACGCCTTGATGGTCTTCGGCCTCGGGATGTAATTCTATTTGCCACAAGGGGCTGGTTGTATAGTTTTGTAAGTTGAGTTGAAGAAAACAGAGGGTCCTAAATTTGAAGAGCTCTCGGTTAATTTCCCTAAATCTGTACATAGATTCAAATATAAATTTTGAAATAAATGAACGTAGAATCTCTCCCTCCTAAACCATTGCCTTCCCGTGACTAAGCCAACGTTATCCGTCGGCAGTCTTTCCCTTAAGTCTGTGTTATCTCTAAACTACATTTTATATCCTTTTTAAGTTTGGGGTGGTTTTTTAAAATGTGTCATGCGGTTTTAATTTTCTCAAATTGCAGAATGAAGTTTTGAAATTGTTGTAATTTATGCATTTGTATTTGAATATTCATTAAATTGATGACATGATGAGTATAAAACTCGTAATAGGATTGATATGCAAGTTACATTGCATACGGTCTACTTTCCTACTGGATAGGGTCTTGAGTTTCAACCTATTCTGTTCCAGGATCGAAACGTCCTCTCCTAAATTGTTGTAATAGTTTCAAACTCTCTTCCATTAATAATAATTGTTTAAAAAAAAAAAATGTTAACTACATCTACACCACATTAATTAAAAACTCATCAATGTAACAGAGAAATACACAGAGAATTACAAGTTCAAATAAACAAAATGTGTAAATTGATATAATTTTAAAAACTCAAGGTTTAATGTGAAAAAATTTGAAACCTCGAGACTCATTTTGAAAACCAACTCAAATGTATAGGGTCTAAAGTGTAGTTTGGACTTTTTTTTTTTTTTTTTTTTTTTTTTTTGACAAGGATAACTTCCTGCCCACATGGAAACCTTGAACTTGTACCGTCTAGAGGTGGCAAATCAACTCATTGGGTTGTTAATAGGTACCCGTTAAGACCCGTTTAATTTGATATCATCATAATATAGAGGTGAGAATGGTGGTGGTGGTGGTGGTGGTGATGGTACAAGGTGAAATCAAACTAAATGGATCTCAATGGGTATCCATTGACAATCCAATGGGTCGATTTGCCTAGCACTGTTCATTTAAAAATATTTTTTTACAGGACTATAATTCTGGACGGGACGATACTAAACCCATTCGATTGAAGATGGCCTAACGACCTACAATGGCTATATTGTTTCCGTTTGAGTAAATTTTGATCAAGCTTGGTCGTACTTCTTCCTTCAAGAGTAATCTCACTATGATACAACACACAGAACTATATATGCATTCAAAGAAAATAGCTAGGACCTACAATACGAGCAGATATTATAGATGACAAAAGTGGACAAACCATATAGAAATTACAATGAATGAACAGAAGTGAAGGATTAATATAAACTAATAAGGTCTAAATTACTTTTAAAAACGCTCTATAGAATAAAGATGTCCGAGTCCAGTTTCTTGGCTATTTTGATCCCAAGGTATTGCAGTATCTTTCATATGACTAATGAAAAATAAGTAAGACTTAGAAAACAGAAGGCTAGACGGGAACGTGTATTATCACACAATGTGTCCGTATAAAATCACTTCTTGGTATAGAAGCACCTCATTGTATTTATCGACCTCATGAAAACAACTACGTTCAGTTACAAAAATTCCCTAATGACTATGTCTTAAACTATTTCTTAACCAAGTCAAATATACCAATCTAATAAAAAAATTAGAAAACTTCATTTTAATCCTTGATAAAGATGATTTTTAGATTAAAATCATGAGTAAGATCAAGATCTAATTTTAGTCCCTTGGTACATTAATAACCTCATTTATTAATTTTATTTTTATTTTTTAATTATTTCTCTTTTTCTTCCTAATTTTTGATGTATTAATTTTATAGAAAACTAGACTTTAATCCCTAAATAAGATGAAGTTTAGAAAAATGTCTTATATAAGATTAAAAATTGATTTTAGTCCCTATACTCTATTATATGCCAGCATATGTATTCAATGTCTCTCTTTCTTATTTATAATTTTATGGTGTTCATAAATTAAATTTTATGAAAATATTATAAATTTTAATTCTCATTATGGTGAGTATCTTATGTAAGAAAATATTTTCGTAGAGATTTTTCGGTACACTTATATTTTTGCATATTTTCTTATGTGCCACTAATTCATTACATTATATTTATGTACGAACATTTCAGTACACTGAGTTAGTATAATATGTTTAGGTGCTGACATTTAGGTACACTAGTTTAGTCTAATATATTTAGGTATCGACATTTCGGTACACTAGTTCAGTATCATATAGTTAGATACGGAATTTTCAATACAATTATATTTTTGCATATTTTCTTATGTGCCACTAATTTACTACAATATATTTAGGTACGGACATTTCGATACACTAAATTAGTAAAATAAATTATGATACGGACATTTTGGTACACTAATTAGAGGAAGTTAAACAAAATTAATGAATTAAAATGTGTATAATAATAAATTTAAAATTTACTGCAATGACATTAAATAAGATATCTATTAAATATTAAAACAAAAATATAATATAAATTTGAATTGAGTACACATTCGAGACTAAAATCAATATTCAATCTAACACCAGATTTTTATTAAATTTTAATCTTCTTGAAGCATTAAAGTTCAAAAATCCCATAAATATATAAGAGAGGAGCAAGAAGTTTACGAAGCTTGTGGGTATAAAGAATAATAATAACCACTGGTCCACAAGAAGAAGGTTTAAATCTTAATTTGCAGAAGCACGTAGCATGTAAAGATGGTGTAAAAAGAATGATTTATGCATGGTTGATTAGGGTTTAGGTAGCTCACGGGAAGCGACTTGTATGAAACAATGACTTTTGGTATATAAATAGGTCGATTGACCTTCGACAACCAAACAACCTTCAGACTCGATCAGAGGCTTACGTTTACTGTTCCCAGCTCACACAGTTCCCTTCTTTTTTTACCATTTCAACACTGCAAGTGATGAAACCGGCCCTCTTTTTTGTTTGAGCATTCTTGATGCTGATACAATATTCCTCCTTCCACACTGCACCTGTGGACAAAAACAATAAAATTATTCATTATTCATTATTCATGACCTCAAACATTTTTTCCTCTCAAACCAACAAATAAGTAAGATTCAACAATCCATTGTTGAATCCATTTTTTCCTCTCAAGCCTGTATGAAAATGGATTGTTGAATCTTACTTATTTGTTGGTTTGAGAGGAAAAAATGTCTGAGGTCATGAATAATGAATAATGAATAATTTTATTGTTTTTGTCCACAGATGCAAACTCGATCGCATCATGTACTGTTATTGCTGCTGATACTTTGTTAGCATGTAAATTCTTGTTTGGTGGTCCAATTCTCAAGAAAACTAAACTAAAAAAATAACTCAAACATAAAACCTTCTTGTTGAAAACAAAGTTGTTTTTAAATCCCCATAGCCTGCACCTCCACCCTTCTTTCAAAACGACTTTTCTACTTTGAAAAAATAGTCCATGGATCTGCAAATAAATATCTTTCTACTTTGAAAAAAACATAAATCAGTGCCTTGTATGCAGGAAATCTCGGATCCATAACAGATCTTATAAAACCCATCCCTGCATTCACATTCACATACATTGTTAATTGAAATAATGTAGATCTGAAAATTAGTGCTCGGATTGATGTTGATCATATGTATCTGTGATATATCGGTATTCTGCATCCATGTAGTGTAAATCTGCTTTTCTTTTGTGTTGCTGGTGGGTATAGATGACTGGAATAATAAATGAAACGTTAGACCAAAATGAAATGAATGTTTTGAAATGCAAATCAGGCGAGAGATTTACTTAAGTCAGTTACCTGCTTTGCGATAGCTTGTCTCTCCCTTCTTGATTGCTAGGTGCGGATCCATGCATTGTACTTATTTTTTATAATTTAATTATCCTCTTGGAAATTTCTGTCAAGATATTCATTTTTCTGCATTTTAAAATTAAAAGGTGTAGTTTTTGGAGTGAACACGATGTAACAATGGAATCAACTTTCATTTTTCAACTTTGTTGATAAATTTCGTTCTCAATTTTAATCGTTCTCAACTTTGTTGACGAATTGTAGAATACTAGAATGTGTATGTAGGACTTTAAAAATGATGTATATCTATGGGGTAGGAGTGACATAAGTGGATTAGTTGGGTCCAGTACAGAAGCTTCATCAAAATTGCCCATGCGCTTTCTGAAAACACTCCCAAAATAACTGCTGTTTGCGGTGAAGGTGATCAGAAAAACTATTTGGGAGTTGGGACATATCTCTGCAAGTTAAGCAATGCATTTCGAGGCCCCATAACTGCTTGTTTGCTGTGACTCTGCTTGCATGTTTGTCTAAATGCTTTAAGCTTCATTAAATTTTGCAATTTGATAGCTCTACAACTGCCGTGGTTGATGGTAAACTAGACTTGCTGTAGGCTGCAGGATCCAGTTTTACTTTTTCTTGTCTGCGCACTTGACCACTATAGTTGGAAAATAGGCCCGTCTTGCTATTCCGGTTTGCTCCCTGCAAAAATCCAATGTTCTTCAATTAATATACTGTTTTTATCACCCCAAGCTTACACAGCACAAATTGTAACACACGCACATAAAACTTTTGAAACAAATGTTTTTGATGTTGAAACACAGAATGTGAAAACAGAAAATTTAAATTAAAACTAATTAGTAAATAAAACACACACACACATATATATACTTTTTTTTTTTAAGAGTTCCTATTTATTTAATTTTTTTCAAAAAATTTGAAATAAGTGGGTAACAAAGGAAATATGCACCTAGAAATAAATAAATAAAAAATGAAAGGCTTGAACATCTCCAATAGAGTGTCTACAACTGTATGGTCACTAAATCTATGGACAAATGATCACTTCCAATGGGCCGGATTTGAAGTCCTCAAAATATCTTAATATATAAGGATTTGCCAAATATTTTTTTAGGGACTCAAATATTCTTTTAAAGCTACTAAAAGAGTCCTCAAAGTTTGTGGTAGGAGTCCCCGTATAGAGGTGCTCTAAAGAAAAGAGAAAAATGTTAGGAAATAGGGTTGCCTCCACATAATCGATTTATTTAATCTGTGGAGACAATTGAAGTTTGGTGATTAGATCAATGATTACTTAAGAATCATTGACTTGTCGAAGGATGACTCTAAGTACGTTTCAACTTGAAGCCATTCATCTTGAATGTGTACCATTAAGCTCACCTTTAATATTAACAGCTCTAAGTGAGTGAACCTAGTAACAAGATAAGACCCATTCAACCGAGATTTGAAATTTCATGAAAATAACTTCTAACCTCAAACTGAATAGTAAAAACCTTTGCCATGGCTGAAAACGTTTTTGAGAATTTGTTTGTCATGGAACGTCTTTGTTTTTGAGAATTCATGTAATATTATTAATTTCACGTCCTCTATATGTTTCTTTGACATCTTATTTTAGTTCCTCCTGAGCCACGTGTCACATACATGAGTGAAGGCCAAGATGCCACGTGTGCGTGGTAGTTATAAACATCTTACTTTAGTTCTTCATTAGATTCATCCCTAGAGATTCATCTCAGACCCTCCAACCTATCCCACAACCAGGTGAGTTGTGATTAATTGATCCCATTCACAAACTCGACGAACACTAAACGGATAATAAGTCGTGTATAAGTTGATGGTTTACTTTTCTATATGTAAACATGTTGCAAGTTTGGGTACAAATTCATTGATCTTATCATCTTTTTCCCCCTACACTAACGGATTGCTTTCTCTTCCAGAACTCTCTCTCTATATATAAATATATGTATGTACGTACGTATGATCTCATTTATAAAGAAATGCCTGGAATTATATTGATGGGGCTATGTATGTCCTTTTGTTCTCATACATGATCATGAAGGACGAAATAGATCAAGAGTAAGTAATATAAATCTAAATTTGGTCTCGTACATGATCACGAAAAGATGAATAGATCATTAATATAATTCTCAATTGCATTAAATAATACTCACTACCTTGAATACATTGTTAAATTAATAAAAAGAGCAAAAGAGAGACGAGGCTCACAATACCATTTGGTATCTTACAAATCAAAATGTATGAGCTAGCCGCCACCTGTCGCCGGTGAAACCAAAGTGCCTACGTACATAACCATTACTGCACGCCCAGACGAAGACGAAGCTCTCAATTTTTCAACATCAGAATTGTCGAGCACATTCCTGCATGTATCTTCCTTAGGCATATATAATACCAAGTCACCTCGATCCGATTCCATCAAAAGTGCACCATCGTCGAGGAATAACGGATTCAACAACCACACATTAGGAGGGAAAATCTCCGGGCGAATTTTTGCAAAAATAGTCCAAGATTGATCGACCCCATATTCCATCATCACCCATAGGGTAAGGCCAGTGTCCTCAAAGTCAGGAAAATTTTGGCAATCATGGCAGAAAGTGTGAAAGAAGAGACGATTTCCAGTAGTCCCCACTCGCGCCCAATAACATTTGTTATGCCTAATAGAGGAAAACGAATGAAATTTCTCCTGTGCGAAATCAAAGGACCTGATTATTGTCCCGTTATCGTGTCTATGATTCCAATGTAGAGCTCCATTTAAGAAGCACCCTCGTCCATCAATACCAAACGAGGCCGCAGGCTTGAGGGAGTCTACAACAATCTTCCATGAAGCCGCTTTGAGTGAGAAGATTGCAGCAAATCCATCTTTGGCACTTATACCGCCCAAAAGGACCTTGTAGTCTTGAGTGGTGGAATCGTAGCCGAATCCGTAATAACATGGTGTGAAACAAAACCAATCAATGTCCGGTACCTTACGGGCTGTTCTGGTACTAGGGTTCCACAAGAGAAGTCTTATATTTTCATAGTATTCTTCATAGTATGCAAGTGGAGGGTTAAGTAGTAGGCAGATGAGACCATTGCAAGAACCCACAAGTGATGAATCGTTGAGGCTAGTATCATCTGGAAATTCAGCTTCAACGTCTCTATGGTTGCTTCGTATCGCTGATGAAGAGGCAGAGGCGCAGGCGGCAACATTCTTCTTCAGTGATTGGTAGTCAATCAGTAGGGGAGATACAGAGGGGGGTGGTGGCGGGGCTGGTGGCGGCCAGTACGGTTTCGTGAGAATCAGGACATTCTTGTTGCTGTCGTTGGTATGTGCTCGGTGCTTGGCCACGAACTGGGGAGTAGTGATTAAGGCGCGCCATGACTTGCATACACAACGGAATCGGAGGAGAGATACGACCGGTAGCCATGAAAGTATCTCGACGATTATATCGTCATTGTTGGAGGACAAGATCGGCAATTCTCCATCATCACCCGCCATAATAGTAGAAAGCGAATGGCTGAAGTTTCGCACGTATTGATCGTTAGGGTTACAATATAAATGTAAATATATAGATATAGATATATTTATTGTGTGTGTATATATATTAGGAGTCCTATATATGCTTGTTCTCACAGGGAAAGGATAAATACAAATATGAGTCCTACTAAATATAGGACTCCTAATATATATATATATATATATATATGCTTGTTCTCACAGGGAAAGGATAAATATATATGCTTGAACTAATTGGATTAGGCGATTTCACATAAAAAGAAGAAAAGAACTTCTTTTTTTTGTTTTTTTTAAATTAAAAGCAAAAAAAACTTGAATTAATTGAATGTTGTTGACAAACAAAAGACAATAAATTAAAAGTCTACAAAAAAACCGTAATAGCCATATTAATGTTGGTGGCATTGTGTTGTAAATAAATTTAAATGTATGGACATCTTTTATCTTACATGACATCAAATTCAAAATTTAGGTTTTATTTAGATGTTTTAATATAGATGGGTTTATGTCTAGAGTTCAACAGTTATACGGGACTAAATCTAAAGCACCCTAAAAAGAATGACTTGTGCAGAGTTGATTTTAGGGTTTTAGGTAGCCCACGGCAAGAAACAGACTTGTTGTGAGGGGTTGATTAGGTAGCTCATGCAAGAAAGAGACTTGTAGGAAAACAATAAAAATGGGGGTATATTTAGGTGTTTGGACAATTGGGCTCAGGGCC
This sequence comes from Pyrus communis, assembly GCF_041283825.1. Lineage (NCBI taxonomy): Eukaryota > Viridiplantae > Streptophyta > Magnoliopsida > Rosales > Rosaceae > Pyrus > Pyrus communis. Next base: position 3,545,393 of record NC_142572.1, read on the forward strand.
TACGTCATTGGTATTCAAACTCAAGCACATGTATAACATTAAAATAGAAAGCCCAATCCAAAACAAAAATATCTACGACTAATTTGTATCTTCTGCCTTGCTTCACGTTTTGACATCGAGGCAAAAGATACATCCGCTTGACATTCCTATTTCATTCTAATTGTAACACGAGAATTTGTTTCAACATGTGGAGTGATGCCATGGCTTATGTTAAATACTCAAAAACTTCCCCAAAACATGAGCACAAGAGCTGTCTCTGTAACCTCTCAAATTTGACGAAGCCTAAAACCATATATAGCAGTTTACTTGTTCATACTAATTGTACTTTCACACAACAGAAATCTTCTAGTGGCAGTTGGTTCTTACAATAAAGAATGAATCTTCAAGGAAGAATGAATAAAACTGAATTACCGACCTCCATGTGTTACAGCAGCGAGAGGTCAAACAGCAACTAAAGGATCCTGTTTGAATTTATTAGGTTTATTTAAGAAATTAATTAGAGATTTGATTTGATTTTGTAGTAGGGTATTTTGGCATTTACGCATTAGGGTTCTTAGGTTTATTTCACTATAAATAGAGCTTGTAATTTAGTTTGAGAACAAGTTAGTCAAGATGCAGTTTATTCGAGTTATACAGTCATCTTGGTATTTTCGATTATAAAAAGTATTATTCTTAGTTTTATATTGTTGGTCTCTCATTTTCAACATGTATCAAAGCATGTTTAATCGTTTGGGGTTGAATCTGTTCTTAGTAGCCAGTTTGTTTGTCTTGTCACGTTCCTCTTCTTCGTGTCAGTTTGTGTGTTAGTTTGCTCGGTATCAGTTTTGTTAAGGTTTTGTTCCCCAGCCTGCTAATACCATCGTATCATCCGCACCGCACCGCCGCCGTTACTCCGCTGCACCTTTGCACCTCAAGACTACCGCTGCCTGACCCGTGTGTGTCCAGATTCGATTGAGACCTTGACCAACTACCATCGTATCATCTCGCGCCTGACCTGTGTTTGTCGAAGTCAGTTACCTGCTTTGCGATAGCTTCTCTCTCCCTTCTTGATTGCCAGGTGCGGATCCATGCATTGTACTTATGTTTTTGTAATTTACTTATCCTCTTTGAAATTTCTGTCAAGGTATTTATTTTCCTGCATTTTAAAGTTGAAAAGTGCAGTTTTTGGAGTGAACACAACGGAACAATGGAATCAACTTTCATTTTCTAAAGACCGACTCCAACTTCGTTGATGAATTTCGTTCTCAATTTGAATTGGTTATCTACTTGAATCCATTTTTCTAAGCCTAATTAGTTCATGCAATTAGCGCTCTTTCATGTTTAAATATGCTAAATACTTTAGATTTGAAATTCTGTGTGTTGAATGTCAAGATAGAGAAACTTTTCTATAAAAAGCCTTCTGTACATTTATGCATTTGTTTCTATTACTTTGGGTAAGAACCGTGAAACTCTAATCTTAATTTTGTCCTCCTTCGAATTTAAGAGCGAAACTTGATGTATGTATACTCTTTTTTTTGTTGTGAATTATGCAAATTAAAGTGTCTTTGGAGGTATTATGGGTATATTGTTCGAATTGGGGTTTTTATAGTTTATCAAGAAATTTGATCTGGGATTCTGAATTTTTTTTTACAACTCAGTAGTTTGTGGAGTTATTCGTAGGTTTTATCAAGAAATTTGATCTAGGTTTCATGTATTTTGTGACTCACATTGTTTTTTAGCATTTTTTTTCTGTCACTGACAATATTGGCAACAGATTTGTTAGTGTTAATTAGAGCAGCCATGGTTTTAATTTGCATCAAGTTTCAGCATTTTGTTCTAATTTTTGCAAGTTATTTGGTCAGCTCTTCATACTCTGATCACAATTGCTGAGAGTGTCAAGGGCAATGGAGTTGCTGTTGAAAAGAGTAAGTCGATATTTGACGAGTGTTGTGTTTGATTTCCAGTACTATTCTGATAAACATACTGGTTAATGGTGTTAGAAACTACCACATTATTAGAAAAGCTGAAGAAACACTAGAATTTAGTGAGTCTGAAACGTTGAGGTTGACATTTAGGATTCTCTTTCTTTTAGAGGCTTGAAGATATCTCGATCTGCTTCAAATCTCAAATTTTGTGCCCCGTACGGTTTGTGTTGTGCTAAAAGCATGATTGTTTATGTTGGAGTGGTTTAAGGGAATGTTCAACTGAGTTGGGCAGTTTTTGTTCATTCTGTTTAGGTGAGCATCTTTGGAGGTATTGTGGGTATATTGTCCGAATTGGGGTTTTTAAAGTTGAAATTTAATCTGGGATTCTGAATTTTTTTTACAACTTAGTAATTTGTGGAGTTTTTATCAAGAAATTTGATTTAGGTTTCATATATTTGGTGAAATTAGATGCTTTTTTGTGAAGATTTTTTTAATATGTTGTTGTGAAAGTTAAGGCAATTTACGTGTCTGAAAATGCTCGAGAGTTGAATGTGACAAAGTAAGCACATCAGCATGTAAACCTGAAACCATGAAGCTCAAACCCCGAGAATTCGATGGTTAGCCCTGTTTGTCAGATTTGTTTGCTTCAGTTAATTTTGTTGTAAATTAATTAATAATATATTAGAGCGACACCCTGTTGGTTATTTTATAGGTAATAACATGTATTTTCTCTTCATTGCATTTAGAAGTAACCAACCTTAGTTATGCGACTCAAAATCTGGGGCAGCTTCTGGACCTTATTCTCAGGAAGGTAACATTGTGTTTACGATTTCAATTTGATGCCATTAAGCTATCATCCTCAGACCTCAAAATTCAGGTAACCCCATGGTTTTAATATTGCTTCTCCTGTTTTGTCCAATTATTGTTCTATTTATTGTATTCTTTAGTTAAATAATGATTAATTAGAATGTCTAGTAAAAAAACTCAGGCATTGCAGTGTTTGAAATGATAATATAAATCCAATTTGGCCATTAGCCAGTCGGAGAACCTTATTTGGGAAGTCGGTTTTAAAGTTTCAATAGTTTCGTTGTGTGTAAATATTTGTGCTTTGCCTACCGGAAATCTAATAACCAAAGGCTTACTTATGTTTCCCAAATGGTTTTTAACTGTATGTTTCGTTTCTTTACTATTTTCAGATGATATAAATGATCAGTTCTGTGATGCTGTTAAGAATAAACGACTTTTGTGATGCTTTTAAGAATAAAGGATTTAATAAACGACTTTTGTGATGCTTTATGTTATTCCTTTTTATTGTTCTGATATTTAGCAAAAGCATCCTTTAACAAATCCAATTGTCATTTGTTCACGTTAACTTTAATTTTTCCAATTTCTAACAGAGAAATGAAAACAGCTACATATCAGAAGAAAGGAGGAACAAAGTGAAGAAACAAACAATTGGATTCTGGAAATTCAACACTACTCATTGGTTCTTATTGTAGATAGGGTTGCAAATAGACTTCCCCATGTATACAAGTAGTAATGCTAATCATATATATTTAAAACTTTTTACATGTTTTATACAATTTCAAAACCCACAGCACCGCGCGGGCACGCTTGCTAGTAAAACCTGGACCCAATATGCATGATCACGGTAAACACCGGACAAAATTATGAACAAACTGGACTAGCATAGTGGACCCTTCTGTATTCCAGTACAGAAGCCTCAAAGTATCATAATATACAAGGACTAGGCAATGTTGCCCACATGTTGCTGCGGGATTAAAAACTGTGTTGATTACTATGCTTGAAAAACGCAGAGATAGTCGAAGAAAACAATAAGATAAATTTAGATATACAAAACACTATAATCATTTACTGCGGTTCATTGCTTTCATCCAATTTTCAACTGGGACCAGCATTTGTACACAGAAGATAAGAAAATGCTGGACTATGTACATACAAAATATTAGAAATGCTGGGCTAGTACCTGCAAAAAATATTGTCTAACCTAGATTAGAGAGAGCTACTTACATACCAAAAAATAAGAGAAACAATGTCGATGTATATAGATTAGAGGTGCGAAAGTAACATTTGTTCTGTTCAAAAGGAAGATTCAACATTCTTTGTGCAGCAGAATGGACAGGAGAAAGTTGATAATGATTTGAAATAAACAATATAAGCAAGAGTTATTTCAAGTAAGAAGCTAGCAAAAGACGGTGAGATAACATTTGGCAACTATTTTTCAGTTAAGGCAGAAACAGATAAAATGCTTTGGAGGAAAATTAAATGAACGATAGGATACCAATTCAAAACGAAGCATGTGCTAAAATCATGTTGGTATGTTTGCCTCCTCTCTCCCTTTTGCGTTGGGATGTATAAGTTTGAAAGAAAGGGAAAGTAGAGGAAAGTTTAATGATATAAACAAACAATAGAACAGATCATATAAGTTCCCTATTAGCAATGATAACCAATGTAATCAAACATAAATAAAATGGTATGATACAGTTTTATTCTTTTTCACAAAGCTCTAAGGTTCGAGTCTTATGAAATGCCGAGTTTTTGATACAAATTATTATTGATGGAATTGATAGTTTTATTCTCTTTTACAACATGATTCAAAGAACCTCAATCTACTATCTTTAACGATTGAAACTATATTGTACAGTGTTAAATCTTTAGTATTAATTTGAAGACTGAAAATAAAATAATTTGAAGCTAAATTGATTAGTATTAAGCTTAGCATCAAATATTATTCAGCAGATTCAATCCAAAATTAAGACAAATTCGAAAGAATTGAGCCTTACCTGATCATTGATAAAACAATGGGCTGAGAAATACGATTTCAAATTGAATTTGAATGATGACAGCCACCTTTTTCCTTGAGTTCAAAGGTGGAAATTGAACAAAATACGCTAAAATTTGAGTCATACAATTCAAATTTCAAACAAAGGGGTCAATTTCATACATGCAACTCAACAACTAAGATTGTTACCACGATTATTCAAGAACTAATTACCAAAAACAACCATCTAAGGTTCATACCTTTAGTTTTTGTTCACTCGTTATTTTCTCAGTAAATCAACCATTTGTTCTTTATCAATGTCCAAGGCCTGTTATATAGAAGGCAAACGGAGCATAAAAAATTAACCGGGTTAGCAACATGTAACTTAAATATACTTAAGAAAGCATATTTAATTCAAAACCAAGAAATTAAGGGATATCTAAATCATGTAGAAAGTCATAATACTAATAACTAAGACAAATCAGGACGACTTTGCTTAAGATCGGAATGCTACCCGCTTGAACTCAAGAACTAAACTATCCCAGTGAGTCTGAAATTGAGAGATACCCATTAAACATTTCAATGAATTGGGAGATACCCATTAAACTTTTCAAATTGAGGGATACCCATGTTGATTTTTCAAGATTCATAGAGGAAATGACCAACCCAAATAATTAGGGAGATTCACAAATTGAACAGACTATACACAAAGCATAAACAAATTCAGCATATGAACACCAAAACTTACCAAACTCTAGTAACAGACCTCTGGTTGGATCTGTGCAATATGTAGAGTTAAGTAGGATTAATATTAATTAATAGTAGTAATCTATGAACTTTGACAGTAAAATAAAAATTAGATAGGAAATTTAACAAATGAAATCAAGTATCTTGATTCCTCACCAAATAAAAAGTGGTCCAAACTTTTGTATGTTGGAGTTCATATATAAGTATCAGTTCATTTTTGAATCAAAAAGTACCACTAATACTTTTAGCTTCGTCTTCCGATTGAATCAGATCTATCATCAAATTTCAATCAGAAAATAGAAAATTAAGAACAACCCAGAATTTCGACTCACCTTCTGTGAAACTTGTCCCTGTTGAGCAGCAGTAGGAACGGGTAAACTGGGTGATATATACAACCGATTAAAACATTCAAGTTTAGCTGCTTCAGCTACATGACAGAAAAAGAAAAAAAAAGTTAATTTAACTATAATTAAGTAATCTGGTTTAAGATTAATAAAAAAGCTTGGGAATTTCAGCTGTAATATCACACCTCAAAATGTGATCTTCAGTCTTTCAGCCTCTGTTGCAAAAATTAATCCCACAATCCCCAAAAAATTAAACAAATCAAGCAGGGATAAAATCGGTATCACACTGCTCTATGAACATTGTTTAAGTTGTTTGTACAACTGGGGAAGAAAATCTAGTTCTTTTTTTCAACTATGTCATATTCATATAGTTGAGCAACTTATCTGGCAAAACCACATTCATATAGTTGCCTGCATATACAAAATTCAATCAATAGGCAGTATGACACACATAAGAAATCTAACTAACCAACGGTCTTTAAAAACGATAATATTGGGCAGTTAGTTAGTGTATCATACTCGTTTATTATGCTAAAGGATGCAGACACCAAGGTGTGTTTCCGCACATACTTCCACGACATTATTATATAAAGTTGCGTTTAATTAAGAGAATCAAACTTAAGCTTGTCAACATGCAAGTGCTCATTAATCGACTCCTCTTTCTTGAACTCTGCAATCCATCCTTAGTGTGTTATATCAACTTAAAGATCAATAACAGCAAAATGATCAACTCCTGGAGACAGAATCTACAAGCCAGTTCTAGTGTAAAGTAAATCTCCTGTTCCGTCAAACAAAAAGACGACTGTTTATCCCAACGGTTCATCATGCTTATTTAGGCATTGATAACCATCTAAAAACAAAGTACTAAAAAGAGAATTCGAGCCCGCTTACCAGTCTATCAGTAAAAAAAATTTCGATGTACTCTAAACAACGTAAATCCCGAAACAAAATCCAAACAATCATCAGATTCTCCAGGCCACCAAAAAAAACTTCAACCAAAATAATTCAAACTCAAGCCCCCGAAATTTAAACTGCATAGAATCCAATCCATCACAAACAAATACCGCATACACTGCGATCAAAATCAAACAATTGAAATACAAATCAACTCTCACACCAAGATTTAACTCAGTAAGCGAACTTGCCTGGAGAGTTCGGTGGCGAACTCGACTCCGATAGTGGATTTGGACTCCAAGCAGAACTCATTCCTGATAAATCTAGAGAGAATGTTAGATTTGCCCACACCAGAGTCACCGATCAACACGATCTTGAACAGGTAGTCGTATTCGTGGTCTACTCTACTCGCCATGCCGCCCTCTCTCCTCTCCGATCTCCACAACCTATACAAATATATACACACACAAATTCAAATCCATCAAAAATGACACAAATACACAAACAAATCTCTCTCTCTCATTGTAACCTATACATACACAAACAGTTATATCTATAGATCTCGCTTACCCGGAGGCGAATCGACCGAGGAGAGAACGCGATCGGAGCGTTCGATCGGAGGAACCGAAGGAATTGGAGAGGGAAGCACAGTGGGAGGGTTTTGGGTTTACGATTTCAAGTTGGTGCCATTAAGCTATCACCCTCAGACCTCAAAATTCAGGTAACCCCATGATTTTAATATTTCTTCTCATGTTTTGTCCAATTATTGTTCTATTAATTGTATTCTTTAGTTAAATAATGATTAATTAGAATGTCTAGTAAAAAAAACCTCAGGCATTGCAGTGTTTGAAATGATAATATAAATCCAATTTGGCCATTAGCCAGTCGGAGAACCTTATTTGGGAAGTAGGTTTTAAAGTTTCAATAGTTTCGTTGTGTGTAAATATTTGTGCTTTGCCTACCGGAAATCTAATAACCAAAGGCTTACTTATGTTTCCCAAATGGTTTTTAACTGTATGTTTCGTTTCTTTACTATTTTCAGATGATATAAATTATCAGTTATGTGATTCTGTTAAGAATAAACAAATTTTGCGATGCTCTTTAGAATGAAGGTTCTAATATATTTGATTCGCTGTCTACAGAAAAACCAAGGATTTGCCAAATATTTTAAAGAAATTTACAAATATGAGAACTCAAAGAGTGGACTCTATATGAACACCATAAAATTATAAATAAAAAAAGAGACATTGAATACATATGCTGGCATATAATAGAGTATAGGGACTAAAATCAATTTTTAATCTTGTATAAGACATTTTTCTAAACTTCATCTTATTTAGGGATTAAAATCTAGTTTTCTATAAAATTAATACATTAAAAATTAGGAAGAAAAAAAGAAATAATTCAAAAAATAAAAATACAATTAATAAATGAGGTTAGTAATGTATCAAGGGACTAAAATTAGATTTTGATCTTACTCATGATTTTAATTTAAAAGTTATCTTTGTCAAGGATTAAAATGAAGTTTTCTAATTTTTTTTTATTAGATTGGTATATCTGATTTAGTTAAGAAATAGTTTAAGACAGAGTCATTAGGGAATTTTTGTAACTGAACGTAGTTGTTTTCATGAGGTTGATAAATACAATGAGGTGCTTCTATACCAAGAAGTGATTTTATACGGACACATTGTGTGATGTGTAAAATGTTAAAAGGAATACTCGTTCCCGTCCAGCCTTCTGTTTTTTAAGTCTAACTTATTTTTCATTAGTCATGAAAGATACTGCAGTACCTTGGGATCAAAATAGCTAAGAAACTGGACTTGGACATCTTTATTCTATAGAGCGTTTGTAAAAGTAATTTAGACCTTATTAGTTTATATTAATCCTTCACTTCTGTTCATTCATTGTAATTTCTATATGGTTTGTCCACTTTTGTCATCTATAATATCTGCTCGTATTGTAGGTCCTAGCTATTTTCTTTGAATGCATATATACTTCTTCTGTGTGTTGTATCACAGTGAGATTACTCTTGAAGGAAGAAGTACGACCAAGCTTGATCAAAATTTACTCAAACGGAAACAATATAGCCATTGTAGGTCGTTAGGCCATCTTCAACCAAAAGGGTTTAGCATTGCCCTATTCAGAATTATAGTCCTGCAAAAAATTATTTTTAAATGAACAGTACCGGGCAAATCGACCAATTGGGTTGTCAATTGGTACCCATTGAATCCATTTAGTTTGATTTCACCTTGTACTATCACCACCACCACCACCATTCTCACCTCTATATTATGGTCATATCAAATTAAACGGGTCTTAACAGTACCTATTAACAACCCAATGAGTTAATTTACTACCTCTAAACGGTACAAGATCAAGGTTTCCATGTGAGCAGGAAGTCATACTTGTCAAAAGAAAAGGAAAAAAAAAGGTCCAAACTCCACTTTAGACCCTACTAGCAAGACTGCCCGCGCGATGCTGCGGTGCTACGTTTTGCTGCTATACAACCTTATCTACAATAAGGAACAATGAGCAATGTTCAATTTAATTCCATCATCAATACCTTTAACTTGTAGGATCTAAATTGAAAAAAAAAATATATATATATATATATATATATATTAACATGGACCTTAAAATTTCTATCATGGAGAAAAATATTAACATTGGGAAAAGGCAAAGAGAGGAATTCTGAAAAGAAAACTGAGAGTACGGATCACATTGAATGGAAATCACAAACAGCAACCACATCAAAAATGAAGAATAACAATTGAAAAGGAAAATAATAATCGAACCATAACTGAAAAAGCCATCTAGTTTTGAATATTACAATTATGAAGCAACTCTTATAGGATGAGTGATTCGAACTTACAACATAGTTAGGAGTGTTCCATCTCGCTATCAATTTGCTAAACCACGATCATCTATACCAAATGACAGCATTTTAATCCTTCAAATTGCTTCTGAAAAGAAAAAGTAAATTAAATGCGGGGATCTATACCTTAAGACAATGGAAAAATTAGATTAAAGCTGGAAAGTATCAAACTTTACAACTTTCTCCAAAAGCATATATCACTACAAAAGTACCAATTTTTCACATTAATCAGAAATTATGCAATATTATTTCATATTTTCCAATGAATTTGAAACCCTAAAATTGTCATATTTAGACGTTCTTTACTTGAAATTTATTGAAGGAGCACTTGTCAAATGTTCGACAAAATTTGGGAATTCAAACAAAATCCAGAGTGCAGTGATCACAATCGTCGAGACCAACATTGAAAAATGTAGATAAATTCACTGATAAGGCATATCATAAAAACCCATTGAGATTGAGATGACACTAAATTGAAAACATTCTAATTAAAATAGCGTCAGTCACCAAACGCACAATCAAAATAACAACATAGATTACTTTAAACTTGCAGAGACTCCAAAGAAATACCGAACTCATCGGCTACATAATTAAAAAAAAAATTGAATAATGGTAAAAAAAAAAAAAAAAAGATCCATCAGGACAAAAAAAAATTCTCACATGAAATTTAATCAACAGATGAAATTCTTAAGTTACCTAATTAGACCAAGCAAGAAGAACCAGTCGTTAATCGAGAATTCACCAAACAAAACAATGCAAGAATTGACCAAATAAACAATGAAAAATTGATTGCAACAATTGGAACAAAGTAACAAACAGAGGGTAGGATTTGCAGCTACACTGCAACAGATCTATCATTTATGCAAAGGAAATTCGATAGAGAGACGAAGAGAGACGAACCTTCTTGCAGAGGCCAGAGGTTCCAGGATTGAGAAACAGATAGAGAGTTCTGTACTTGAGTTCTCCACTGTGCTTAAGCCAGTGGAGAACTCCAGCTACATTGTTAATTCTAGGGTACCTACAAAGTTAGCATCTTAATTAAAATTTAATTAATATTTTATGCATTAATAAAAGCAAAGTCCTTGCATATAAATCAAACCCATCAAATTCAATGTAAAATTAAATCCAATCCAGACTTGAAAATCCAAACTTTATATCAAAATGAGATTTTTTTTTTTTTTTTTTTTTTTTGAACTCACCAGTCTGACAGATTTTGGGTGCCTGGAACCTCAAAAATGGAAGCTAAATGCATCCCCTTGTACTTCTTTTTGTCTCCTCATCTTCCTATTTGTAAAGTCCATAAAGCTAAAATTAGAATTGCTTCAAATAATTTGCCAAATTTTAAAATTCAAAGGGACACATTTTCAAACTAACATACCAAGATATCAGTAGTGGACACAAATGATTAAAATTAGTAATAAAAGAACTGAAATCAAAGCAAGAAAAATAAAAATTGAAGATTGATAGGACTTACAAACAGTAGCTTGTTTGGAGACTTAAATTGAGGAAAAGTAAACAAAGAGCGAGCAATAACAAAGTAAAAGAAAATTAAAACCTTTATTTCTGCTCTGAGATGGTATGAAGTTATGTCTACCAATTTTATGATAAATGGGTGAAATCGTTGTCATGAAATTTTAATGTTTAGGTTTCAATTTGTTGGTAGAAGCGGGCGAAGCAATGGAGAATGTTTATTCTTGTTATTGGCTGCAGCAAAGATGAGAAGAGTTAAAATCTCAATCCTCTAGCGAATAAGAATTAAATATATCAATGACTTGGTGAATGGAATGTAATACTTGTAACTCATAGCTTTTAGCACTAAATCTTCAACAAATAAGAGTTAATAGATCAATGACTTGTTCATTGGAATGAAATATTTTTATAAACGCTTAAAACCAAAATGCTATCAAACTAATTCCAAGTTCAAGAAGGCAGTGGAAAAGGTAATTATCAAAATGAGAAGAGTTAAACTAAATTAGGCATTGTTCTCAACACTATTAGCACACCAATGACTGGTAGGAAAAAGCAATAGTGCTAACCTGAAGACAAAAAGTTTATCCTCAGTGACAGACACCTTCCCCTCTGGATTCACTTCCGTAAACCTACAAATCACCAACAAAAACCCCAAACCCAATTCCTCAGACACTCAAAAAAAAAATACACCAAAATCCATTAAAAGTACAAAAATCACATATTTCCATCTATGCCTGCATGTATTTTCGGGATCAAAAATTCAAACCAAGTAAAATACCACTGGGTTGTCGCTGAGATTGATTAAGTGCAATTTGTAGGGCACTTTCTTCTCCTCCAAGGTCAGAAGAACCCTTTGGCTAAAAGGGCCTGTCAGAAGCAAAAGATGGAAAATTATACCAAAGTAGCAAAATTTGATCAAACCCCAGAAAGGTAATGGGGATTAACGGTTATGGAGAGAGAGTAGAAGATGAAATTGAAAGGTAATGGGGATTAACGGTTATGGAGAGAGAGTAGAAGATGAAACCAAACCTCTCAATATCTTCTTCTCATCCCGATCTCCGCCCTTGGATCTCATCAACAACCCAATATCCACAAAGTCACCAAAAAAAAAAAAAAAAAAATTCAAATGAAAATCCATTTCTAAATCCAAAATCACAGAAAGGAAATTTCAACATAAAACCCATTCCTAAATCCAAAATCACAAAACCCCATAGATTCACCAATTAACAACCCAAACACACACAAAAAAGGTCCCAAATCACCAAAATAAAACCAAAAAAAAAATTCAGCCGCAAAGGGAACAAATGAAAAAACAAATAATACATTTATATACCTTTAGCACAGAGAGTTCCAAGAATCAGAATCGAAAATCCAAAAATCTGAAAGGGACCGTTTCCCGAATCTGGAAAACAAAACGCATCAGACACGCACAACAACGATCCAACGAAAAAGAAAAGATCGAAACCATATAAGCTGATAAACATGCAAAACTCACATGGAAACGCCGGATTAGATCGGTCGCAACCAAGTCCGAAGCGAACCCAAGATGGGCACAAAATTTCTGAAATAAAAAAGCAAAGCCCATGAGATATTAACAAAAAGAATCCAAAAAAATGGAAAATCGAAACCCCGTGCGGTAATATACATGTAAAACTTACTTGGAAAACCCGGGTCCAACCAACCAAAAACCCAAAACATTATTGGAATCGAACCAAAAAGGCAGAGAATTTAACACCTGTGACCATTAATCGGAGAACAACTAAGCAAAATGGTCGACGTTTTGAACAACGAAGCAACACGATGAAGAAAACAGAAGCGAAGGCGAAGAAAAAAGACGGTGAGAAACAAAGCAACTGGAGATATGCGAGAGAGAATAGGCGAAAGCAAAAGAAAGATCTAGAATAACCAAAGCTAAAACATACACGGATGATGGACGCGTGGAATCAAAAGGGCAAAACAGACCTTTCACTATACAGAAGCCGAGAGAAACCCAGCTGAGAAAATTATTTGGAGGGCATTTCCGTCCTTTTACTATTTCTGAACAGTGCCAGTTTCAACTGGCTTTTAGTATATATAATGTATTTGAGTTGCTTTTCAAAATGAGTCTCGAGGTTTCAAATTTTTTCACATTACACCTTGAGCTTTTAAAATTATATCAATTTACACATTTTGTTTATTTGAACTTGTAATTCTCTGTTAAATTGATGAGTTTCTAATTAATGTGGTGTAGATGTAGTTTACATATTATTATTTTTTTAAACAATTATTATTAACGGAAGAGAGTTTGAAACTATTAAAACAATTTAGGAAAGACCGTTTCGATCCTGAAAGGGAATGGGTTGAAACCCAAGACTCATTTTGAAAGTGGTGGACCGCATGCAATGTAACTTGCATATCAATCCTATTACGAGTTTTATGCTCATCATGTCATCAATTTGATGAATATTCAAATAAAAATGCATAAATTACAACAATTTCAAAACTTCATACTGCAATTTGAGAAAATTAAAACCGCATGACACATTTTTAAAAACCACCCCAAAAAAGGATGTAAATGTAGTTTGGAGATAACATAGAATTAAGGGAAAGACTGCCGACGGATAACGTTGGCTTAGTCACGGGAAGGCAATGGTTTAGGAGGGTGAGATTCGACATTCATTTATTTCAAAATTGATATTTGAATCTATGTACATATTTAGGGAAATTAACCGAGAGCTCTTCAAATTTAGGACCCTCTGTTTTCTTCAACTCAACTTACAAAACTATACAACCAGCCCCTGCGGCAAATAGAATTACATCAAATGTTGATTTAAAGTAACCGTGCAATAAAAATGAAAAAAGGCATCCATTAATCTGTTATAATGATAATCTAGAAAATAAGGAAGCAGTAATCATATTGTTTCATAAAAAAAAACTAGCCCAAAAAATTAAAGGAAATAAGAGAAGGAATCTCACTTGCACAGGATCTGCATGAACGGAGGATTGACTGGTAGCAGGGGCAGAGGCACTTGCTTTGGATGAGGTCTCAGACTCTTTATTTGTCTGACCGCTTAATGCAGAAATCTCTGGGACTAATGAGCCTTTCTTCACACGTTTTCGCAGCAGCAGTTGTTGAAACCTTCCAAACTTCCTGCATGTGACCAATTGGACAACCATTTATACCTCTGAAAAGTTCTAACAGTCACAAATTTGAAATCAGTAACATTTCCAACCTACCTGCCGTCTTTGTGAATCTTGCCTTATACTTGCCTTATATCAACCGTTTGTTTGGTAATAAAGAGGCTTGGGTTTGTGTATCTTGCCTTGGCAAACCAATATTTGCTTGCTCAACATTTATTTTTATTACTGTAGCCTGTAGGGAGAGATCTTTTCTCTCAGGATTCATCCAACATACCTGCCGGCTTTGTGAATATTGTTCTTCTTCTGGGAATAAATATCCCTACATCATTCTGTACATTGCCTCGGTTAAATGAATCCTGAGAGGAAAGATCTCTACCTACAGGCTACAGTAATAAAAATAAATGTTGAGCAAGCAAATATTGGTTTGCCAAGGCAAGATACACAAACCCAAGCCTCTTTATTACCAAACAAACGGTTGATATAAGGCAAGTATAAGGCAAGATTCACAAAGACGGCAGGTAGGTTGGAAATGTTACTGATTTCAAATTTGTGACTGCTAGAACTTTTCAGAGGTATAAATGGTTGTCCAATTGGTCACATGCAAGAAGTTTGGAAGGTTTCAACAACTGCTGCTGCGAAAACGTGTGAAGAAAGGCTCATTAGTCCCAGAGATTTGTGCATTAAGCGGTCAGACAAATAAAGAGTCTGAGACCTCATCCAAAGCAAGTGCCTCTGCCCCTGCTACCAGTCAATCCTCCGTTCATGCAGATCCTGTGCAAGTGAGATTCCTTCTCTTCTTTCCTTTAATTTTTTGGGCTAGTTTTTTTATGAAACAATATGATTACTGCTTCCTTATTTTCTAAATTATCATTATAACAGATTAATGGATGCCTTTTTTCATTTTTATTGCACGGTTACTTTACATCAACATTTGATGTAATTCTATTTGCCGCAGGGGCTGGTTGTATAGTTTTGTAAGTTGAGTTGAAGAAAATAAAGGGTCCTAAATTTGAAGAGCTCTCGGTTAATTTCCCTAAATATGTACATAGATTCAAATATAAGTTTTGAAATAAATGAATGTCGAATCTCACCCTCCTAAACCATTGCCTTCCCGTGACTAAGCCAACGTTATCCGTCGGCAGTCTTTCCCTTAATTCTATGTTATCTCCAAACTACATTTAGATCCTTTTTTGGGGTGGTTTTTAAAAATGTGTCATGCGGTTTTAATTTTCTCAAATTGCAGTATGAAGTTTTGAAATTGTTGTAATTTATGCATTTTTATTTGAATATTCATCAAATTGATGACATGATGAGCATAAAACTCGTAATAGGATTGATATGCAAGTTACATTGCATGCGGTCCACCACTTTCAAAATGAGTCTTGGGTTTCAACCCATTCCCTTTCAGGATCGAAACGGCCTTTCCTAAATTGTTTTAATAGTTTCAAACTCTCTTCCGTTAATAATAATTGTTTAAAAAATAATAATATGTAAACTACATCTACACCACATTAATTAGAAACTCATCAATTTAACAGAGAATTACAAGTTCAAATAAACAAAATGTGTAAATTGATATAATTTTAAAAGCTCAAGGTGTAATGTGAAAAAATTTGAAACCTCGAGACTCATTTTGAAAAGCAACTCAAATACATAGGGTCTAAAGTGGAGTTTGGACCTTTTTTTTTTCTTTTCTTTTGACAAGTATGACTTCCTGCTCACATGGAAACCTTGATCTTGTACCGTTTAGAGGTAGTAAATTAACTCATTGGGTTGTTAATAGGTACTGTTAAGACCCGTTTAATTTGATATGACCATAATATAGAGGTGAGCATGGTGGTGGTGGTGGTGATAGTACAAGGTGAAATCAAACTAAATGGATTTCAATGGGTACCAATTGACAACCCAATTGGTCGATTTGCCCGGTACTGTTCATTTAAAAATAATTTTTTGCAGGACTATAATTCTGAATAGGGCAATACTAAACCCTTTTGGTTGAAGATGGCCTAACGACCTACAATGGCTATATTGTTTCCGTTTGAGTAAATTTTGATCAAGCTTGGTCGTACTTCTTCCTTCAAGAGTAATCTCACTGTGATACAACACACAGAAGTATATATGCATTCAAAGAAAATAGCTAGGACCTACAATACGAGCAGATATTATAGATGACAAAAGTGGACAAACCATATAGAAATTACAATGAATGAACAGAAGTGAAGGATTAATATAAACTAATAAGGTCTAAATTACTTTTACAAACGCTCTATAGAATAAAGATGTCCAAGTCCAGTTTCTTAGCTATTTTGATCCCAAGGTACTGCAGTATCTTTCATGACTAATGAAAAATAAGTTAGACTTAAAAAACAGAAGGCTGGACGGGAACGAGTATTCCTTTTAACATTTTACACATCACACAATGTGTCCGTATAAAATCACTTCTTGGTATAGAAGCACCTCATTGTATTTATCAACCTCATGAAAACAACTACGTTCAGTTACAAAAATTCCCTAATGACTCTGTCTTAAACTATTTCTTAACTAAATCAGATATACCAATCTAATAAAAAAAAAAATTAGAAAACTTCATTTTAATCCTTGACAAAGATAACTTTTAAATTAAAATCATGAGTAAGATCAAAATCTAATTTTAGTCCCTTGATACATTACTAACCTCATTTATTAATTGTATTTTTATTTTTTAATTATTTCTTTTTTTCTTCCTAATTTTTAATGTATTAATTTTATAGAAAACTAGATTTTAATCCCTAAATAAGATGAAGTTTAGAAAAATGTCTTATACAAGATTAAAAATTGATTTTATTCCCTATACTCTATTATATGCCAGCATATGTATTCAATGTCTCTTTTTTTATTTATAATTTTATGGTGTTCATAAATTAAATTTTATGAAAATATTATAAATTTTAATTCTCATTATGGTGAGTATCTATCTTATATAAGAAAATATTTTCGTAGAGATTTTTTTTTTACACTTATATTTTTGCATATTTTCTTATGTGCCACTAATTCATTACAATATATTTATGTACGAACATTTTGGTACACTGGGTTAGTATAATATGTTTAGGTGCTGACATTTAGGTACACTAGTTTAGTCTAATATATTTAGGTATCGACATTTCGGTACACAAGTTTAGTATCATATAGTTAGATACGAAATTTTCAGTACACTTATATTTTTGCATATTTTCTTACGTGCCACTAATTTACTACAATATATTTAGGTACAGACATTTCGATACACTAAATTAGTAAAATATATTATGATACGAACGTTTAGGTACACTAATTAGAGGAAGTTAAATAAAATTACTGAATTAAAATGTGTATAATAGTAAATTTAAAATTTAATGCAATGACATTAAATAAGATATCTATTAAATATTAAAACAAAAATATAATATAAATTTGAATTGAGTACACATTAGGGATTAAAATCAATATCCAATCTAACACCAAATTTTTATTAAATTTTAATCTTCTTGTAGGATTAAAGTTCAAAAATCCCATAAATATATAAGAGAGGAACAAGAAGTTTAGGAAGCTTGTGGATATAAAGAATAATAATAACCACTGGTCCACGAGAAGAAGGTTTTAAATCTTAATTTGCAGAAGCACGTAGCATGTAAAGATGGTGTAAAAAGAATGATTTATGCATGGTTGATTAGGGTTTAGGTAGCTCACGGGAAGAAGGAGACTTGTATGAAAATTAGGTAGCTCACGGGAAGAAAGAGGCATGTAAAGATGGTGTAAAAAGAATGATTTATGCATGTTTGATTAGGGTTTAGGTAGCTCACGGGAAGAAAGAGACTTGTATGGAAATTAGGTAGCTCACGGGAAGAAAGAGGCTTGCATGAAAACAATGACGTTGGGTTTATAAATAGGTCAATTGACCTTTGACAACCAAACCACCTTCAGACTCGGTCGGAGGCTTACGTTTACTGTTCCCAGCTTACACACCTCATCAAGTTCCTCTTCTTTTTACCTCTCTTTTTTTACCTTTTCAACACTGCACAATGGTGATGAAACTGGCTCTCTTTTTCGTTTGAGCATTCTTGATGCTGATACAATATTCCTCCTTCCACACTGCACCATAGTGTGGAAGTGTGGAAGGAGGAATATTGTATCGGCATCAAGAATGCTCATCTCTCCCAACTGTATGATCAACATAATATGGCCACAGTTGAGTTTCAATATCTTTGCACGGAGCCATGAATAACCTGTGTAAAAATGGGTCATACTCCATGCAATGATCAGTACCAGACCCTATAATTTTAACCATCTTAGAGTCAATTGACTTGCCAAAAACCCAAAATTGGCTTGACCGTTGCTGATCTTTAAAAAATACCAAACTTACAAAATTACTTGCAGTCAAGAACAAATTTGTCCTTCTCTCAAACATCGAGAGAGGACAAATGTTCTTGACTGCACCTAATTTTGTGAGTTTGTTCTTGTTCAAAGATCAGCAGTGATCTGGGCAGTTTTGGGTTTTCGGCAAGTCTCGACCCTATGATGGTTAAAATCATAGGTTTGGTTGTGATTATTGCATGGAGTTTGATCCGTTTTCACACAGGTAAAACTTGTCCTTGGGTGGATCTGCAATGTTTCTCTTTCAAAACAACTTTTCTACTTTGAAAAAATAGTCCATGGATCTGCAAATAAATATCTTTCTACTTTGAAAAAAAACATAAATCAGTGCCTTGTATGCAGGAAATCCCGGATCCATGACAGATCTTTGAGTAAGGGTCTCAACTCCAGATCCATTGGATGAGAAGTTATAACAAACCTGTCCCATATCCATAGATCTGGAAGGTATAAAACTCATCCCTGCATTCACATTCACATACATTGTTAATTGAAATAATGTAGATCTTAAAATTAGTGCTCGGATTGATGTTGATCATATATGTATCTGTGATATATCTGTGTTCTGCATCCATGTAGTGTAAATCTGCTTTTCTTTTGTGTTGCTGGTGGGTATAGATGACTGGAATAATAAATGGAAAAAAACGCTAATATGCATACTCGACAGAAACGTTACACCAAAATGAAATGAATGTTTTGAAATGCAAATCAGTCGAGAGATTTACTAAGTCAGTTACCTGCTTTGCGATAGCTTCCCTCTCCCTTCTTGATTGCTAGGTGCGGATCCATGCATTCTACTTTTTTTTATTTTATTTAATTATCCTCTTGGAAATTTCTGTCAAGATATTCATTTTTCTGCATTTTAAAATTAAAGTGTAGTTTTTGGAGTGAACACAATGTAACAATGGAATCAATTTTCATTTTTCAACTTTGTTGATGAATTTCGTTCTCAATTTTAATCGGTTATCTACTTGAATCCATTTTTCTAAGCCTAATTAGTTCATGTAATTAGCGCTTTTTCATGTTTAAATATGCTAAATACTTTATATTTGAAATTTTGTGTGTTGGATCTCAAGATAGAGAAACATTTCTGTAAAAAACCATCTGTTCATTTATGCATTTGTTTCTAACTTTCTTCTTCTTTTTATTGTTCTGATCTTTAGCAAAAGCATCCTATAACAAATCCAATTGTCATTTGTTCACATTAACTTCAATTTTTCCAATTTCTAACAGATAAATGAAAACAGCTACATATCAGAAGAAAGGATGAACAAAGTGAAGAAACAAACCATTAGATTCTGGAAATTCAACACTACTCCTTGCTTGTTATTGTAGATAGGGTTGTAAATCGATTTCCACATGTATACAAGTAGTAATGCTAATCATATATATTTAAAACTTTCTACATGTTTTATACAGTTTCAAAACCCATAGCACCGCACGGCTATTAAAACCTAGACCCAATATGCTTGACTGCAGTAAACACCGGACAAAATTATGAACAAACTGGACTAGCATAGCGGACCCTTCTGTATAGGACCTCCGAATTGTCGAATACTAGAGTGTGTATCTAGGACTTTAAAAATGATATATATCTATTGGGTAGGAGTGACATGAGTGGATTAGTTGGGTCCAGTACAGAAGCCTCATCAAAATTGCCCTTGCGCTTTCTGAAAACCCTCCCAAAATAACTGCTGTTTGCGGCGAAGGTGATCAGAAAAACTATTTGGGAGTTGGGACATATCTCTGCAAGTTAAGCAATTCGTTTCGAGGCCCCTTAACTGCTTGTTTGCTGTGACTCTGCTTGCATGTTTGTCTAACTGCTGTGGTTGATGGTAAACTAGACTTGCTGTTGGATGCAGGATCCAGTTTTACTTTTTCTTGTCTGCGCACTTGACCACTATAGTTGGAAAATAGGCCCGTCTTGCTATTCCGGTTTGCTCCCTGCAAAAATCCAATGTTCTTCAATTAACAGACAACTTTTGAAACAAATGTTTTTGATGTTGAAACACAGAATTTGAAAACAGAAAATTTAAATTAAAAATAATTAGTAAATACAACACACACATATAGGGATGATACTATAAGGATTTACAATTGCAGACAATATTTTTTTAGAGACTCGAATATTCTTTTAAAGCTACTAAATGAGTTCTCAAAATTTGTAGTGGGAGTCCCTATTTAGAGGTGCTCTAAAGAAAAGAGAAAAATGTTAGAAAATAAGGTTGCCTCCACATAATCGATTTATTTAATATGTGGAGACAGTTGAAGTTCGGTGGTTACATCAATGATTACTTAAGAGCCATTGACTTGTCGAAGAATGACTCTAAGTATGTTCAACTTGTGGCCATTCATCTAGAATGTGTAGCATTAAGCTCACTTTTAATATTAACAACTCTAAGTGAGTGAACCTAGAAACAAGATAAGGCCTATTCAACCGAGATTTGAAAATTCATGAAAATAACTTCTAATCTCGAACTGAATAGTAAAAACTTTTGCCATGGCTGAAAACTTTTTTGAGAATTTGATTGTCATGAAACGTCTTTGTTTTTGCAGAATGAAGATGGAGGATTGCGTCTGCATATTGAGGGGCCAAATACCATGTTTGTGGACTGTTTTGGTTCTTCATTAAGATGTAAATAAATTTTGATATGGATGAGAATATATTTTAATATATTTCACACATTTAACATGGTTTTAAAATCCACGACATTGGACGGGCTCAATTTCTAGTGTATTACTATATTTACGTTAGTCCTTGTAATATTATTAATTGCATGTCCTCTATATGTTTCTTTGACATCTTATTTTAGTTCCTCCTGAGCCACGTGTCACATACATGAGTGAAGGCCAAGATGCCACATGTGCGTGGTAGTTATAAACATCTTATTAGTTCTTCATTAGATTCAACCCCAGAGATTCATCTCAGACCCTCCAACCTATCCCACAACCTGGTGAACAAGTGGGTAACAAGGGAAATATATGCACCTAGAAATAAATAAATAAAAAATGAAAGACTTGAGCATCTCCACTACAACTGTATGGTCACTAAATTTATGGACAAATGACTTCTAATGTGCCGGATTTGAAGTCGTCAAAGTATCTTAATATATAAGAATTTGCTAAATATTTTAAAGAAATGTACAAATATGAGAACTCAACTCATACTCTATATTAATTTCAAGTTGGAATGTTGTTGCTTTTTATATTTTTTTTCTTTGTTTTTAGGACCCACCCACATGGCAAAACTTCTCATTTAGCTTTTTTTTTAATTTTTTTTTTCAACGTTGTAAACTCTTGAAAAATCAATGGTGGAGATATCTTTTTTATTTTTATCAATGGGCACGATACTCCAACGAAAGAAATAATAATATTTTGGTCTCTACATTTTGGGATGATATTATAAGGATTTACAATTGCAGACAATATTTTTTTAGGGACTCAAATATTCTTTTAAAGCTACTAAATGAGTCCTCAAAGTTTGTGGTGGGAGTCCCTATATAGAGGTGCTCTAAAGAAAAGAGAAAAATGTTAGAAAATAGGGTTGCCTCCGCATAATCGATTTATTTAATCTGTGGAGACAATTGAAGTTCGGTGGTTAGATCAATATTACTTAAGAGTCATTGACTTGTCGAAGGATGACTCTTAAGTTCGTTTTAGCTTGTGGCCATTCATCTTGAATGTGTACCATTAAGCTCACTTTTAATATTAACATTTCTAAGTGAGTGATCCTAGTAACAAGATAAGGCCTATTCAACCGAGATTTGCAATTTCATGAAAATAACTTCTAACCTCGAACTAAATAGTAAAAACTTTTGCCATCGCTTAAAACTTTTTTGAGAATTTGATTGTCATGAAACGTCTTTGTTTTTGCAGAATGAAGATGGGGGATGGCGTCTGCATATTGAGGGGCCAAATACCATGTTTGTGGAATGTTTTGGTTCTTCATTAAGATGTAAATAAATTTTGATATGGATGAGAATATATTTTAATATATTTCACACATTTAACCTAGTTTTAAAACCCATGTCATCGCGTGGGCTCAATTTCTAGTGTATTACTACATTTACATTAGTTCATGTAATATTATTAATTGCATGTCCCCTATAAGTTTCTTTGACATCTTATTTTAGTTCCTCCTGAACCATGTGTCACATACATGAGTGAAGGCCAAGATACCACGTGTGCGTGGTAGTTATAAACATCTTATTTTAGTTCTTCATTAGATTCATCCCCAGAGATTCATCTTAGACCCTCCAACCTATCCCGCAACCAGGTGAGTTGTGACTAATTGTTCCCATTCACAAACTCAACGAACACTAAACGGATAATAAGTCGTTTATAAGTTGATGGTTTACTTTTCTATATGTAAACATATTGCAAGTTTCAGTACAAATTCGTTGACCTTATCATCTTTTTTCCCTACACAACGGATCGCTTTCTCTTCCAAAACTCTCTCTTTGTATATAAATATATGTACGTACGTATGATCTCATTTATAAAGAAATGCAGCGTGGAATTATATCGATGGGGCTATGTATGTCCTTTTGTTCTCATACATGATCATGAAAGAAGAAATAGATCAAGAGTAAGTAATATAAATCTAAATTTGGTTTCATGATCATGAAAAGATGAATAGATCATTAATATAATTCTCAATTGCATTAAATAATACTCACTACCTTGAATACATTGTTAAATTAATAAAAAGAGCAAAAGAGAGACGAGGCTCACAATACCATTTGGTATCTTACAAATCAAAATGTATGAGCTAGCCGCCACCTGTCGCCGGTGAAACCAAAGTGCCTACGTACATAACCATTACTGCACGCCCAGACGAAGACGAAGCTCTCAATTTTTCAACATCAGAATTGTCGAGCACATTCCTGCATGTATCTTCCTTAGGCATATATAATACCAAGTCACCTCGATCCGATTCCATCAAAAGTGCACCATCGTCGAGGAATAAAGGATTCAACGACCACACATTAGGAGGGAAAATCTCCGGGCGAATTTTTGCAAAAATAGTCCAAGATTGATCGACCCCATATTCCATCATCACCCATAGGGTAAGGCCAGTGTCCTCAAAGTCAGGAAAATTTTGGGAATCAGGGCAGAAAGTGTGAAAGAAGAGACGATTTCCAGTAGTCCCCACTCCCGCCCAATTACATTTGTTATGCCTAATAGAGGAAAACGAATGAAATTTCTCCTGTGCGAAATCAAAGGACCTGATTATTGTCCCGTTATCGTGTCTATGATTCCAATGTAGAGCTCCATTTAAGAAGCACCCTCGTCCATCAATACCAAACGAGGCCGCAGGCTTGAGGGAGTCTACAACAATCTTCCATGAAGCCGCTTTGAGTGAGAAGATTGCAGCAAATCCATCTTTGGCACTTAGACCGCCCAAAAGGACCTTGTAGTCTTGAGTGGTGGAATCGTAGCCGAATCCGTAATAACATGGTCTGAAACAAAACCAATCAATGTCCGGTACCTTACGGGCTGTTCTGGTACTAGGGTTCCACAAGAGAAGTCTTATATTTTCATAGTATTCTTCATAGTATGCAAGTGGAGGGTTAAGTAGTAGGCAGATGAGACCATTGCAAGAACCCACAAGTGATGAATCCTTGAGGCTAGTATCATCTGGAAATTCAGTGATTGGTAGTCAATCAGTAGGGGAGATACAGAGGGGGTGGTGGCGGGGCTGGTGGCGGCCAGTACGGTTTCGTGAGAATCAGGACATTCTTGTTGCTGTCGTTGGTATGTGCTCGGTGCTTGGCCACGAACTGGGGAGTAGTGATTAAGGCGCGCCATGACTTGCATACACAACGGAATCGGAGGAGAGATACGACCGGTAGCCATGAAAGTATCTCGACGATTATATCGTCATTGTTGGAGGACAAGATCGGCAATTCCCCATCATCACCCGCCATAATAGTAGAAAGCGAATGGCTGAAGTTTCGTACGTATTGATCGTTAGGGTTACAATATAAATGTAAATATATAGATATAGATATATTTATTGTGTGTGTATATATATATTATGAGTCCTATATTTAGTAGGAGTCGGATTTGTATTTATTCTATATATATATATATATATATATATATATATAGATATATGCTTGTTCTCACAGGGAAGGGATAAATACAAATCTGACTCCTACTAAATATAGGACTCCTAATATATATATATATATACACACACACACACACACAATAACTAATATTAGACCAAATATCAAATATAATTACTTTTTTTTACCTCTTGAGAGCCTCCTGATTCCAGAACATCTCATCCTCTTCAATTTCCTGATCGAGTAACTTAGTCATCCTGATAAATGGTATTAGAAAAAAAAAAAAAAAAAAAAAAAAAAAAGAAGGTAAATTCTCAGAAATTGAGTCCCAAGTTTCGATCCTTGTCAAATGATTCGGTCAATTTCATTACCTCTTCCCTCGTGTGGCGCGAGATGTCCGATCGAGAAACACAACGGCTGGCTCGTCCTTGGGGACCTCCATGGAAAACTAAGAGAGATTTTGAGGACCAAACTGCAAAAAATCGATTTGATTTTGGATCAGCCGGATTAACTGGTCGACGAGAATAAGGTTTTAAATCTTAAATCGAAAAAAGCACTTAGCTCTGCTATAAAATGAATGACTTGTGCAAGGTTGATTAGGGCTTTAGGTAGCCCACGGCAAGAAACAGACTCGTTGTGAAGGGTTGATTAGGTAGCTCACGCAAGAAAGAGACTTGTAGGAAAACATTAAAATAGAAAGCCCAATCCAAAACAGAAATATATGCGACTAATTTGTATCTTCTGCCTTGCTCCACGTTTTGGGATCGAGACAAAAGATACATCTGCTTGACATTCCTATTTCACTCGAATTGTAACGTGAGAATTTGTTTCAACACGTGGAGTGATGCCATGGCTTGTGTTAAATACTCAAAAACTTCCCCAAAACATGAGAACAAGAGCTCTCTGTAACCTCTCAAATTTGACGAAGCCTAAAACCATATATAGCAGTTTACTTGTTCATACTAATTGTACTTTCACACAACAGAAATCTGCTAGTGGCAGTTGGTTTTTACAGTAAAGAATGAATCTTCAAGGAAGAATGAATAAAACTGAATTACCGACCTCCATGTGTTGCAGCAGCGAGAGGTCGAAGAGCAGCTGAAGGATCCTGTTGGAATTTATTATGTTTATTTAGGAAATTAATTAGAGATTTGATTTGATTTTATAGTAGGGTATTTTTGGCATTTATACATTAGAGTTCTTAAGTTTATTTCATTATAAATAGAACTTGTAATTTAGTTTGAGAACAAGTTAGTCAAGATGCAGTCTATTCGAGTTATGTAGCCGTCTCAATATTTTCTTCTTAATTTTATATTGTTGGTCTTTGACCTTCAACTTTGGTATAGCATATTTAATCCTTTAGGGTTGAATCTGTTCTTAGTAGCCAGTTTATTTGTCTTGTCACGTTCCTTTTTTTGGTATCAGTTTGTGTGTTAGTTTGCTCGGTATCAGTTTTGTTTTTTTTAAAAAAAATTTTAGTCTGTTTGCCCCGGCCTGCTAGTACCATCGTATCATCCGCACCGCCGCCGTTACTCCGCTGCACCTCTGCATCTCAAGATTGCCGCTGCCTGACCCGTGTGTGTCCAGATTCGACTGAGACCTTGACCAACCACCATCTCGCGCCTGTCTTGAACCTCTGCTGCTGCTTGCTGCAGCGTCTTGATGAACCTCCCGCCCAGATCGTCATCGCATAGTGCATGTTTGAAGCCTGTATTCAACACTCGTTGCTCCCTTCCGCAGCATCTTTTCCATTCAGCCCAGAACCTGCATCGACGAACACCGCGCCAAGATCATGCGTCGACGAACCAAGACCAGCTTGCTCACCGTTACTGCAACCCGAACCACCGTGTTGCACCAGGAGACAAATTGGTTGTTTGTTTGGGCCCAGGACGAAGGAAAGAATGGTTAATTTGATTGCTTTTGACTGAGGTCCACGTGGGCCTACTGTTTTCCTGTTTGCACTTGTTGATTGAAGTTGATGTCGGCCTGGTTCGTATGGGGCCCACATAGTTGATGTAAGAATGGTTATTGTTGAGCTTATTAGTCAAGATGTAGTCCGTTTGAGTTATGTAGCCGTCTTAGCATTTTATAAAAAGTATTCTTCTTAGTTTTATATTGTTGGTCTCTGACTTTCAACTACTTGGTACGAAGAGAGAACTGAAATTTGTGGGTAATTATACTTACTGGTTTCTATGAATTTTATGAAGGCTTTTTAGCTAAAATGGTCATTAAGATTTGCATAACTCCTTTTTTTTGGTCCCTAAGATTTGACTAAAAAGCCTTTTATTAAATAGAAATTTTTAAAAAATTGGAAAATAAGTAACAAAAGGCCAATTTGTCACACTTATGCTCATGGACAAGCTAAGTTTCACTATACTATCGGTTTAATTTTGAAGATATATAGGTCACTTTATTTGTATTTTTGCTATCGTTTAACTTCTTCTAAGTCCAACTCCAATTCCTACTCAAATAATTAATTTGACACGATGTTTAACTCTATAAGAAGAATCTTGACGAGTTCTTACAAAAAAAAAGATATTACTTGGGCCCAAGTAAATGGCTTATGTTGAAGGAACATATTGGTCGGATATTTCCCGGTAGGAGCTTGCGTCCAAACTCCAAACCGAACAAATACAACGCAGTTTATGAGAACAAGTCACGCGCGATGAATTATCGTCAGGCATTTCCCGGTGAGTCTTGAAACGACGACTCACTTTAGGTAAGTTTTGTAAGGATATAGTTCATCTTATATACGCATCAAAAGAGATGCCAGGAAGAAAATGACTATGACCAAGAATCCGAGTTAGATCGATCGAGTGTCTACTGTTCTTTGTCTTTCGAGTTTTTCTCTACGTGACTGATCATTACTTTCCATTTGGCTGTACGCTTGAATTGTGTAAAAAGAAAGTTGATATAGTAGTAATGCATAAATATGACAAATTTGTTGTCTAGCAATACCATCTTGAAGCTACTTAAAGAAGCAAAAGCCTTCTAAACAAAGTAAACATCTTTCATTTCTCTTGCTATCCATCCAGTTTCAAATGTTCAGATAAATTTATTTAGTAAACTAGATCGACAATCTCTTTTTCTTCCGTGATAATCAATAAGCCCGATGAGTCTCGGTAGCTAATGCAATGACATAGAAAGCCTGCAAAGCCTCTATTTTCAGGTATCACATGCTCTTCCTGCTACTTAGCCAAAAGCTCTTGTTTAACACACAGGTGCACCAATTGTAAGGGACGGACACTAAACAAACAATAAGTCGAGTATAAATTAATGGTTTACTTTCCTATATGTAAACAATCTAATGAATGAAAACATGCTGCAAGTTTCAGTACAAAGTCATTGATGTTGTCATCTTTATTTCCCCCACACTAACCGATTCCCTGCTCTTCAAGAACTGTATGTATGTATGTATGTATGTTTGATCTCATTTACAAAGAAATGTAGCTTGGATTTATATCGATTGGGCTAAATATACAATTGCATACTAACGTACATGATTATGAAAGGAGAAATAGATCAAGAATAAGTAATATAAATCTAATTAACATTGGATAATACCCACTATCTTAATTTGTACGACAATTACATTACATTGTTACATTAATAAAAAGAGCAAAGGAAAGGCAAGGCTCACAATACTAGTTGGTATGTTTCACATCAAATGTATGAGCTAGCCGCCGCCAATCGCCGTTGACACCAAAGTGTCCACGTGCATAACTGTTTCAAACCAGCCGACAGTTTTCCACCACAAAAAATGTCGAGCATAATCTTGCATAATAGGATGTTGATTTTACACATATTCTTACTCTAACTGATTTGCATTATTAATATATTACTTCTCTTTAAAATTAGTCAGGAGGTTTAGAAGCAATGTGTGGAAACAAACATATGATTAGTTTGTTCATTCATCAACCAAAACTATAAGTATTTATATGATTCACGTTTTGATCGGATTAGTTTTCATTTATTCTTTTCCAAAGAAAGAATAAATACAAATTCGACTCCTACCAAATATATGACTCCTAATATATCTATATATATACACACACACACAATAACTTATATTAGACCATATATCAAATATAATTACTTTTTTACCTCTTGAGAGCCTCCTGATTCTAGGCCATCTCATCCTCTTCAATTTCCTAATCGAGTAACTTAGTCATCCTAATAAATCATATATATATATATATATATATAAAGGGTAAATTCTCAGAAATTGAGTCCCAAGTTTCGATCCTTGTCGAATGATTTGGTCGATTTGGTCAATTTCGTTACCTCTTCCCTCGGGTGGCGCGAGATGTCTGATCTAGAAACACAGCGGCCGGTTCATCCCTAGGGACCTCCATGGAAAACTGTGAGAGATTTTGAAGACCAAACTGCAAAAAAATCGATTCGATTTTGGATCAGTCAGAGGGACTGGTCGAGAAGAAAAAGGTTTTAAATCTTATCGAAAAAGCACGTAGATCTGCTATAAAAAGAATGACTTGTGCAGGGTTGATTAAGGTTTTAGGTAGCCCACGGCAAGAAAGAGACTTGTTGTGAACGGTTGATTAGGGTTTTATATGTAGCTCACGCAAGAAAGAGACTGGTAGGAAAACAATAAAAATGGGGTATTTTTGGTAAGGTGTTTGGACGATTGGGCTCAGGGCCTACGTCATTAGTACTCAAACTCAAGCACATATATAACATTAAAACAGAAATCCCAATCCAAAACAGAAATATCTGCGACTAATTTGTATCTTCTGCCTTACTCCACGTTAATGGGGGTAAAAGATACATCCACTTGACATTCCTATTTCACTCGAATTGTAACACGAGAATTTGTTTCAACACGTGAAGTGATGTCGGCCTGTGTTAAAAACTCAAAAACTTCCCCAAAACATGAGCAACAGAGCTCTCTGTAACCTCTCAAATTTGACGAAGCCTAAAACCATATATAGCAGTTTACTTGTTCATACTAATTGTACTTTCACACAACAGAAATCTGCTAGGGGCAGTTGGTTTTTACAGTAAAGAATGAGAAAGTGTAGGCACATAAATAGGACGAATCATACCGACTTGTAATTTTTCTTAAACTATATGACAATCTATCTTAATATACGTTAGTGGAAAATGGGATTTGTTGCGATATACAAGGCTGCCTAATTATCACAAAAAAATGAAGTCTTCTGGGGAACTAGTAAATCTTGCAATATATAACGCAACCAAGTTATCTGATGAGTCAATATTTTACTATATATTTTAACTTAGTCTTAGTAATAATTTATTGATTATTTTGGTGAGATTTTGATACTTTGAGTTATATTTCTTAATGTAGGACATTCGACTTCCTCTTGAGCATAAAGGAATTAAATGGACGAATTTTCGAGCGATTCCAAATTGGAGGAGGTTCGTGAGTCTTTCAAGATAATTGTATCAAAGTTTCAGATTTTTCTACTTAGCCGTTTGACCGTGGCAATGAAATAAAGGCCTAGCGCAGCATTTCTAGATTAACGTTTTTGGATATTTTGGGTATTTTGAAGTTCAAGATGGCATATTTTAAGGAAGATTCCTTTTGAGGATTTGTAGGGGACGTCTTCAACTTTCAAAAGAGATATTTTAGGACCAAATCAGAGTTGATTTAGTCAGTTAAAAGTCTGATTTTCTGAGAAGTCCGAATTTTAGTTCAAATAGGAAGCCTTTTATTTCTTGTTTTATTATTTTATTATGTTTCCTAGTTTTATTCTAGGGGCACTTTGATTCAGGTCCAAAAAATTCAGCTATTTTTGAATTAGGTCCAATTTTATTTCATTTTCTATTACACCTGTTTTGCCCCTGGAATTTTTTTTTAATTCTTTAAATTTGAATTTTTAAAATTTGAATCTTCAAATACCTTTATCTACCCGTTTTTTAATTAAAAGGACATTATTACAAATCTAATAAATTTATCAAAAATTAAAAGAAACATTGCTAGAGGTAGATAAAAAATTTGTGATGTAGGTAGAATCTATGATAGAGGTAGCCTATGAACAAAAACCTATTGTATAGATAGATAATACAAAATAATCTATGATACAGATAGACTATGAACAAAAACTTATTGTATAGGTAGATAACACAGTTAATTTGTGATATATAGGTAGATAAACACAATTAATCTTATATAGATTATCAACAAAATATGTAATATATAGGTAGATAAATCCCATTATTCATGATACAGGCACAGTATAATATAAAAAGATTAAATAAATAAATAAATAAAGGACAAGTGATATAGGTAGATAAAAACCAAAAAAAATCGTGAAGAAAAATGATATTGAGGGAGGAAACACTAGAGAAAATGCTAATTCAATAGAACTTCAAAGTTAAAAAAAATATATATATATATAGGAGAATGAAGTCCAAAAATATATATATATATATATATATATATATATATATGAGACGAAGAACCCAAAACACAAGATTGACTAATACAAATTTTTTTTTTTAAAAAAAAAAAAACCAATCAAATGTATATTGATCATCCTTATGAAAGGAGGAGCAAAAGAATAATATTATGGTAGAAGACTACGGGGAAAAATAATAGAGGAAGAGAAAGATATTGTGAGGGAGAAACAAGAAAAGAGAAATGAACATTTGGGGAAGGAGAAGAAAAAAAAGGAGATTTAAATCCCTATTCCTATAATTAAGGATAAGATTAACATTAATCACAAACTTAAAAAAAACAGTAATTACTTAATTGGTCAATTTAAGGGTAAATTTGGCAAGAGAATACAAATAAGCTTATGCGGACAATGAATCACTGGACCTAACCTAAAAATTAAATAAAATTGGACTATAACTAATAATGGCTCATAAAATTGGACTCATATTAAGTTTCCCCTTTATTCTAAGACTTTATAGGGTTTTATTTTGTAGTAGCATAAATAAAGATATTTAGCATTAGGTTGAAAAAGACGAAAAGGGGGGGAGGGGGAGAGAGAGGAGGAGACGCACTACTTTAGAGAGCAATTCAAGTTTGTTTTCAAGGTGTTTTTGTTTTCCATATTTTTAATGTGACAGCCTGTCCTGAATTATTTGTACCGTATGTGTGAATTGACGATTTTGCCCTTGGTGGGTATTTGTCATTTTGGGTGGTTGTTTTGTTGTTTGGCTGACTGCATCTAGACCACACACACACTCTCATCCTCATCTCCTTCCCCCGTGTACCTTCTCTGTCTCGAACACACTTTCTCTCTCTCTTTTCTTCTCCATTTGTATGGACAAGACCCAAAACCCTTGTAAACGTTGCATATTGAGGTGGAAAAGTATACCTTTGTGTTTGTGAGGACCATACGAGTTCAACCATACCAATTTCAGGTAAGGAATCCTTCGATTTCACGTCGAACCAAGAATCTCCGTTTTGGTCATTGTTCATGCACACGTGAAATGTTGTTTTTTAGGGAATTTGAAGTTTATAAAAAGTTTAGTGAGGTCCTTAGGAAACTCGAAGTGGTTAGTTGGAAGGATTTGGACGTCGGGATCGTGAGTTGCAAGTTTGGCCGATTTTCCTCGAATTTTTCCAGCGAGATCCTGTGATCTTTGAGGTTTCAAACAGGTATAACGTTGTTCTATTCATCTCCATCTTTCCATTGGTGCAAATTTCATAGAAATTGGTGAAGAAACGAGTAAGAAACGAAGATTTGAAAATTTTCCAGTTTTCCGTCGATCGGCGATTCGCCAGAGAAGAAGATGGAATATTCTGACGCCGTCAGTCAGTTTTAAAGGAATCTGTTAGGGTTTAACGGAATATTCCTGACGGCGTTAACTAACGACGTCAGTGTGCCTGGCACGTGGCCGCGCGTGGAAGACACGTAGGGCCGTGCCCTTGCCGGCGCGTGGAGCCTCGAAAAATTATTTTAAAAATATGGGGATGTTTGTGAGGTTGAGTAGATCACGTTGGTGTATTCACACACCCCATTTGAGCATTGTATGAGAAGTTATTACCTAATTTTGGTTATGTGCTTTAAATTGACGTTTTTATAGTTGTTTCGCATATAGATGAGACCTATCCTGAGGACGAGCGCAATCAATTGAGGCAAGGGGGTTACGACCCTTTCACATATTAGTGAGTGAGTTTTTGGTTTTCCGTATATACCTATATACTTGTGGTTTTTCCCAGAAAATGAAATGGAATGTTTATATGTTTTAAAATGCCCTGCTTAGTGTGTGCCTATTTATTTATGCATTAGTAGTTGTATATATGTATGTTTGGTGCTACGGACACACATGTAAGTGCCAGGTAAGGTTATGGTTATGATTGTGAATTAGTGGTTATGTGAGATGCATAGAGAGCTAGTGCTCCCGCCCAGAGTAGGGCACAGTCCTTCACGTGATGTTCACCTCCCGCACCACACGCTCATCTTGGATTCAAATTAGGTGCACAGTCCTGTCGTACAAACCACTATAGATGGTTCCGACTCGTAGGTGACCCGCGATTATTCGCCCAGTCTTCATGTGATCGTAGCACTTGAGCGTATTTATTTACACCCAGTCCTGTCGTACAGACCACTTTAGGTGGTTCCGACTCGTGTGCAGGTATAGTTAGTGAGTTGGGGATTTGAACTCTAGATTCAGCCGTACAGGTCACGTTAGGTGACTCCAGTTGACATGTTACTTACATTGATTGACATTACCTGGGTTACTTACATTTTATGTGGAGGCATTCGACATGGCATATTTCTGAGTATGTTTTCGATATACGTGTATATTCTATTTTCTGGGAAACTATACAGGTTTTACGGCAAGGGGTTAGAACTTTTGTTAATGAAATGATTTTGAAAAGCTTTGTTTTTGCCCACTCACACTTTCTATTTTGCGCCCCTCCAGGTTCTAGTTTGAATTGCTCTTTTGGTGGCTTACGAGGAATTCACGGCATATCTGACAGATTATCACCAGTGTAGGACCACCTATGGGTGTGTTTAGTTAGTTTTCTTCTTCTGGACTGCACTTAGACTTTCTGTGCTCTGAATATTGTTTTTCACACTTAGTCTTACTTTAGTGTGTTACCTTAACTAGGTTTTTTTTAGTAGTTTGGTTTTTATTTATTCGTACTTTTATTATTATATTTTGTTTCCACATTGTACACCTGGCTACGTCACCATCACATGACGGTCAGCACGCCTTGATTTCAGTCGGGGTGTGTCATTTAATATTCTATTTTATGATTGTTCGTAACTAGTTTCTTTTGCTAGGGCAAAGCCACGAGCCTTAGTAAGAATATGTAGTTTCTTTTCAATTTACTTATGATATTATGCATGCATATTTTGAATTATTAATCACAGTTTTAAACTATCTAATTGTCTTGGTGATTCGCGACCATTAGGATATTTAAAAAAGTAATTTAATGCAATTTTGGTCGGAAGGTTTCTTGAAATTGGCATTGTCTTCTTGTGGTTAATAATTGTAATTTTACTTAGGATGAACACACGTCTTAAGGACTGCATGGTTTTTCATAAAACATAATGAGTCGCCCATGTTCATATTTGATCCGAACGTCCGGACAGGTTACATGTTAGATATACGTTCTATGTTGGGAGGTTCCAAGTAGAATATATATTAGGAAAACTTAACCTTCAAAATATGCATGTGTAATTCATAAGTAATTGGAAGAACTACGTAGGATTGTTAAGGTGACGGCAGAACCCTAGTGCTCAAATTTATTTTCAAAACTTTTTTCTTTAGTTCTCTTTACTTTGCCAATTTATTTAAGGGAACTTTAACGAAAAGCTCCCGGTACTGTTCACTTTAATGAAAAACCATATTTTTACACTAAAAAGTCAATCTTTGTCCCTATTTTCTGGTTTCAATGTTGTTTCATTTTTTTTTCTTTTTGAGTTTTATTCTAATAGCTAATTCCTATTCATTTAACATAATTTTTTTTATTAATTATAATTCACATCATTATCGATCTCACTTAAATGTTTTAAAATCTCAACATTACTCTTAATCAAGATTATTGAATATTATAACATTTAATGGTTAAAAAAAGTGTACAAACAACATTTAACAAAATTAAGAGACAAATACTTGGACACATATTTGTACAAATAACATTTAACATAATTAAGAGACAAATACTTGATTGTGGGCTTTATTAGAGCTCGTTTGAATGTGTTTTTAAAATGATTGAAAACGTTTTTTGTGAAAACCTTTTTGGGAACAATCCTTAGTAAAAATGTTAATAAATCATGGAGTGCTTTTGTAACCCAATAACATTTTCTCTAAAAGCGCTTTCAGTCATTTTAAAAGCACACCCAAACAAGCCCTTAATTGATGAAAAAAACTAGGACTTGATTTGTGGATCGGTTCGTGATTTGACTTCATCAATTAACATTTGATTTAATTAAATTAAAATTAAATAAATTATTTCCGCCAACTGTTGACACGTATGCTTCTTGATGACTCGTCCGATTTTGATGAGTCACATCCATATGTATGATTTGTGTGACACACGGCACATGCCACGTAAACCTTGGCATGTCAAAACTTTAATATATTGATGAACATTTATTTTACTAAAATTTCGATGTCTACAATTGAATTGGGAGAAAATCAGGTTCTGGGCACCCATATTCCTGTCATAACCTAGAATATTTGACCAGTAATACTATCATAAAAGAACATGTATGCAGTGCATGGAATCTAGCTTGCCTTAAAACAACCGTCCGTTTGGTAATAAAGAGGTTTTGAGTTTGTTTATCTTGCCTCCAGGATCCTGATTCTTTTTTTAACACGGTTGGTAGAGATCCCTCTTCTCAAGATCCATTAACCGAGGCAACGTGCGGAATGATGTGGGGATATTTATTCCCAGAAGAACAAGATTCACAATGACGGCAAAAGTTGGGACTGCTTCTAGAATTTGTTAAGAGGTTTATTCACAAGAACGGCAAGATTCACACGATCAGCATAAAACTCGTAATAAGATTGATATACAAGCGGCATTATATCCGGTTTACTATCTTACTGGATAAGGTGTTGAGTTTTAACTCATTTGTTTCATGATCAAGACTCCCTCTCCTAAATTATTGTAATAGTTCCAAACTCTCTTTCACTAATAATTATTATTTAAGAAAAAATATGCAAGCTATATTTACACCACATTAACTAAAAACTCATCAGTTTAATAGAAAATTAAAAGTTCAAATAAACAAAATGTGTAAATTGATATAATTTTAAAACCTCAAAGTGGAATGTAAAAAAATTAAAACCTCACGACTCAATTTAAAAACCAACTCAAAATATAGGATGTAAAATGTAGTTTGGACTCTCTCTCTCTCTCTCTCTCTCTTCTTCCGTTTTTTTTTTTTATTATTTTTTTTATTTTTATTTGGACTAGAATGACTTCCTGCCCACATGGGAAACCTTGGTCTTATACCGTCTAGAGGTGTCAAATCTCTTTGGGTTGCTAATAGATACCCGTTAAGACCCGTTTAATTTGATATTCACCATAATATAGAGATAAGATTGATAGTAGTAGTAATAATAATGTAAGGTGAAATCAAACTAATGAATCTTAATGGTTACCCATTAACAACTCAATGGGTCAATTTACCACCTCTAATACCATCCCCTAACATGGTGATTTCATATGTAATAATGTATACATACACAATTTGTCTCCTCACAAATCTATGCTTAATCTTGTCCATTGATTCTGTTTGATTTATTCAATTTGATGATCAGAAATAAAAAAGCTTATCTGACAACCTTGTGTATAATTAAGATACAAAAATAAACTGAGCCTACCATTCATCAGTTGGGTGTAAGTTTATGTGATGATCACAACAGCCCAACATTTCAGTAAACTAGAAGAGACCTAAATAAATTACAAATAATATTAGAATATGCTTAACACACTCAACCCACATCTCTACTTCCAACTCTTGTACACAAGAAAAAATATAAACATCAAATTTTCAACCACCACCGGTTTATCTATCGTCATCTAAAAGTAGCAATGTGCCTCCATTCACAAGATCATTGCAATCAGAAGATCCCGGGGTTCTTTGCAGATTAACTCGTAAACTCCCTAAAATGACTCTACTTATGAAGTTCAAAAACTTTCATCTGTATGTTGCAGAAGGTCACGAGAGGAACTGATGCGGCATCCTGGCATCAATTGGCTAACAAATCATCACCTTCTAATCAAAATTAGTAGTGATGTCTAAATCTGTATCCGCAGGATTTGCGAGCTCAGCCAGAGGCTCCTGCAGACACCAAAACTTCAACATAAGATATTGTACATTAAAGAGGCCTCATTTTGTTCTGCAATAGTGGAATGACAGATAGACCAGGACCAAAATACATTTAGGGTATAATGTTCAATTTCTTGGTTGTTTAGCGGAACAAGAATATTAGCACAGATTAAAACATATCCATATTATCATACCTGCTCATCATTCGCTGAGGAAACAATCCCCATCGGATAACTGTTAGTAAGATCTTCAGCGGTTTCATGCAAATCCTACAGCATGGAATTACATCACAACACAAAATAAACACATGTTTGCAGGTTGTTCTGATTAAACACAATAACTGAGGATCCATGGAGTTATCTGGTTAGTTATTTCAACAAGCTACGTGTATATTGTTGACCAACACCAAAAGTTTTCTGGCCAGAAAATATCAATGCTCCTCCTATACGGTAATAGCGAGCAGAGCAAATAAACATAAAATATTTAGGTATCAATTCATGGAAGATGGATGGCAACTTAGAATTCAATATACAGAGACATCTATGAAAATTTCCACATGCTCATTGATATCTTCAAGTCTAACTGAAATGTGCATTATGCAAATTCGAATGCTCAGAAAATGGTTTGAATATTTGTGGTCCAAGGTTATCCATGTCCGTCAACAAAAGACCAAGTGCTCCGTAGTCTTCTATTAATCATGGAATGTGCTATAAAACTGTGCTAAGTATGCATAACATAAGCATTTGGTAGTTAACTTTCACAATACATAACAAAAAAAATACAGAAATAAATATAGAAGAGCTAGAACCTTAAATGCAATGCATTCCTCGTCATCCGGGTTAACAGAAGCATCATTGGATCCTTCAGTAACGTTTTTTGAAAGACCATCAAGAATGCCCTGCGTACACCATGATTATTAGGCATAATAGAATGAGCTTAGCAGCTCATACTTCATGCAGAAGATAATGGTAATAGGAGAGAAAAATCATACACGCTCATCCTGGTTTCTGGAGAATTCTCCTTCAACAACTGAAGGCTTGACTTCAGTCGGTGTTCCCTGCAAAGGTCATTTTTGTTATTGCAAAGGATTGGTCATGTTAATCGTAGCAACACAAACACAAGAATGAAAAAATACTAGGGAGTAAACAGTGTATAGAGGCTGGATTTCTTTACATGAACTATCAGCCAACTTACAACATAGAGGAGAAGAAATAAAACATTTAGCAGCCACTTGAAAATCAACTCTACTTCTAAAATAGAAGAAAAACCCATATTCTTAAATGTTGCACATACAGGTTCTATATTGTCCATGGTAAGGTTCCTTCCACCCTTGCTGAGATCTCTCAATGTTCCCTGTACAATCAATAAAGTGGTGAAGAAAATGAAAGTTGCTTAAAAGACAGTAACAGATATTTGTGATCATAGCAATAATGACAATAAAGATCAATCTGAGATACATTGAGAGTGAGAGAAAGAGGGTCTGTGGTCTCGACTTTGTATGTCAAAAATGTAATATTTGTACAGTACAAAAAAGTAGAATAAACCAACCTTATTCGCCCACATAAGACCACATGCATTACATAAAGTTCTTGGCCCAGCAGGTCCACGGCGCATTGCAGGAGTATTATTTTCACTAACTCCACAATGTTGACATCTCCGTATGCTGAAAAAACACAGCAGAAACAGGACAAAGCGTTGAACACAACATTATCAAATGGAAAACTTAGACCATAATTACACATCATTCAACAGAGGAAATCAAAAGAACAGAATTAGCTTGGAACTCACACAGTTTCTGGTTGAGGAGTGCCATCTTGAAGACAACTCTGAGTCGTATCCAAACTAGAAGTACCTGACGTTTGTTTTAACGATGCAAACTGTCCATTCTTCCGAAGCATCCTAGCAAAACAATAAGAATAACAGAAAGAATGACACGTCTTAACACCATAGGACCATGGAAGATGTAAACAAAAATATTATTAATTTGTGAAATGCATGAATAATGAATATCCTATCTTCCCAGTTGTCATGTTAATGCAAACAAATTTTGAATACATAACTAACATCAAAATCAGCATAATCAGATCTACACTCCACAAGCAAAAGCACAAATTTCCCTAGAATTAAGATGAATTGCAACTAGATGCTTAAACAAAGACATAAAGACGAAGCAAAAAATGTGTGTGTGTGTGTGTGTGTGTGTGTGTGTGTGTTTATCTGTATTTATCCAAAAGCAATCCAATCCACCTTATCCGCAAAAAAACTATTTTTTCTTCTTACATACAATCCAATACAGCACCACCAAAGAATGATCACCATTTTATTGACTCCATATCGTTATCTTTGTGGTGTTGACTTTGTACTTGCTCCTTAATCTCAGGGGGTGTGTGGGTAGGGGTTAATTTTAACACAAGTTCGTCTCCAAAAATTGCATCGGGGGATTATGCATGATTATGGTAAATTTAATAGGAAAACAAAAGAGATTAGATTGCCGGATGCTTAGTTTACTTGGTTTAATCTTATGAATGGATTTGTGGACTATAAAGCAAGTTTATTTCTCGTCACACCATTGGGAGGGAAGTCATCCAAGTGTTAGGCAGGAAGCCTTGGTTACAGTTGTCTCAGACCCTTGGTCTACTATTTAAATATACAGCTTCATTTATGCGCGCCAGGGGGTGTGGTTTTGTGGCAGCACTACCATTTAGGTTTGAGAGGTGATTGCACCATACATCTTTTACGATACTTTGACGCTTTGGTGCGAGGAGAGCCGAGTTCTGGGTTAGGAAGGGTATATGTTCATTGCAAAACTGGATCAGAGAAACTTAACAGTTATGCTAAAAACAGTGAAATAATTTCCAAATTACTACTTGCTTAAACAAAAAGGCAAACATCTACTCAATGTTCAACCAAACTGATTTGAAATAAATCAGTTAAAGAATTCAGATTGACTCAAACCCAAAAAGTAATAGTTACCTAGGCTATTATTCAGTGCATAAAATATCGATTATGTTCAAGAACCATCTCTAAGGAGACAGAACATCAAGAGAATGCTATAATGGAAAGATACACATATCAATGGTTTCAAGTAACTAAAGTAAAGATCAAAATGCATTCAGAATGTAAGAACTGTTGATGCAACTGAAAATATATGCATAAAATATTATAATTTACTAGGCATTGCCACATGAAATTTTAATCTATGATTCAACAATAAATGATTCTCTTTTCAAACAAATCCCCCATCCCGTACGAAATTAGTTGAACCCAAAAGCACTAGTTAGTAGTTACAAGAAAAAGGGACAGAAAGAAAGAAGCGTCCTCAATTCGTCTTACCTCTGTGCAACCTCTTTACGCACAGTGTACCTAATTTTCTTGTCAAAACATCTCTCCTTCCGCTTTTCACGAAACCTTACCAGGGAAGCTATTCTTCGCGAAAGATTTGAACGCTTTGGGGTGTCACCCACACCCTAGAGATTGTGGAAGGCAACATGTGAACATAAGCACAGAAGATGCATTGAAATTGGTCTCATTAATGTCAACATATGAATTACCCTTGGATTCTGATTGTAAGACACTTCCACTGTGGGCACACCAGTTGGTACATCACGTCCTCCCAACAGCAAGAGCACTGCTTGCACCTGTTATATGGAATCCTAAATCTGAGCCTTCTTTCAAAATGGGCATAATCCAAACCAGCAAACGCATTTTATTGTAAATTTAGTAAACAGATGGCTGTAAATTTAACAGGTCAACTTAGAGAGAACAGAAACAGACAAAGACTTACTTGGCTTCAACTAGTTGAAGGGATTACCATATCTATTCGCTACTTATAGTGATCCAAGTGATGGAATAGAAGTTCATATTTCATACAACCACACTATATTTTCCTGCCAATAACTTGTTGCTTCATATTGGTTTAGAGAGATTCATGAAAGCATACTTTCATTCTTCTTCCAGAACATTTGTTTAAAAACCTCGTCACAGGGGAATCCATGCGTACGATAATTTCCATATTCATTTCATACCCATAATACCAATTTGATAAAACTAAACAGCACGCCTATTCTAAGGGTCTTAATCTTAAGGAAAAACAATAAGTGTAGAAACCGAATCGTAATCAAATTTTAAATTTTATCACAAACATCAAAACTTCAAGTCCCATAAACTCGTATCCCTCCAACCCAATCCAAGTTTCGTTCTTTCCTTTTTAATTTTCAGTCGGAACAGAAATGAATTTGTATCTTTGCAATTACGCGGAAACATACAAAACTCAATTACTAAAAATTCAGCACAGCACGGTGGCGCAAGCACAATATGAATATTTGGGAAGAAAGAAAAATTGGTTCTTGCTACAATAAAAATGCTCAAAACGAAGATGAGAGAGAGACCTTCTCGGGTGTAACAGCAGGGAAGACATAGACCTCGCCTTCAAAGGACAGAGTGAGCTCGCTAGTCCTGGACGCCATGACCACACCTCCTCCTCCTCCTCCTCCTCCACGCTCCGCAACGCTGACGGGGTTCACATGCACCTCTTCCATGTCCTCCATACCATCATCACCACCATCTTCGTAGTCACCGTCATCGTCTTCTACCTGTATTGGACCGCTCCCGTGCTCCTCAAATGGTCCAGCTTCCAGAGGCTGTGGATTGACGGCTGCCATCCAATATCCCCTTCACCAAACCCTAACGCTCAGCCCCACCGCCTTCTCCGAATTCAAAACCCTAAACCAGTTCCACCGGAAAACCCATAGCCTCCGTCGCAAGGTAACAGTGTAACAATTTTCTGAAACAAACCCTAACCCCAAACCCTGATACTAGCTAATAAAGCAGGAAATTTTCTGAGCTCGATGAAGAAGAAG
This sequence comes from Pyrus communis, assembly GCF_041283825.1. Taxonomy (NCBI): domain Eukaryota; kingdom Viridiplantae; phylum Streptophyta; class Magnoliopsida; order Rosales; family Rosaceae; genus Pyrus; species Pyrus communis. Next base: position 3,587,081 of record NC_142572.1, read on the forward strand.
AAGCTTCCAAAAATCAACGAGAAGCCGAAAAAAAAAATAGCTAAGATTTGCAGGGCGTGCCTCTGTGTTTCCTTTGTGACCCGCGAATGGGTAATAAATTATTTTCCTAAAAAATAAAATATTCAAAAAGCCGAAATTCATATTTTCCTACTTTTATATTCTCTTTCACAATTTTTGTGTGGTACACTTTTTATTTCGATAACCTGAGTAGTAATTGTCTTAGTGGAATGAAGTTGCATACCGATGTGAAATCATTTTAATGTCATAACTAAACTATTTTTTCTTCAGATAATATTAAAGATATTAAAATTTTAAACTAAATAATATGTCATTATTAAAAAATAAATACGTTCATTGATATTTAGTTAATAGGTCAATCGTCTACAACCACATTATTTGCTTTACAAATTCGAATTAAAAATTTTGATCTCCATAATATTATCATTTTCTTTATCATCTAAGAATTTGCTTAAAAAATTCATTTGATTGGGACACCACTTAGTCGTCCGTGTGAATTACATAAATTAATAACTGGTTACGAAATGTTACTTGTTATGATAATTGACAATTTATTTAATACTTAGATGACTAAATCATCTTTAAAGTAAATTTGTAAAAAAAAATCTTCATACTATACTATGATAAAGAGAACAAATGATTCTGACTATAATTTTAAAACAGCATAATATTGGCATGATATAATGACTTAATTTAGATAAGAGGTATAGTACTATCTTTTCGTGCATATGGTGGTGCTATCAACGAACTCAAATATGTCCTTCACACATCTACGCTAACTTACGTCTTTCGATCTTCTTCAATAAATTTGATCATGACTAAAAAATAAGCGGAATAGCACCACTCGGTTTATATTTTGGTGTAGGGTAAGTATCTAGTGTTGCGCGAGAGTTAGTATTAAGTTTTGCTTGCTTGGATGGATATGGGGTGGGGTCCATGGCCACATGCGGGTGCTTTCTGGTGGGGGAGGGGGTGGTGAATGAGGAAACAGCTGGCGGGACCCAGATGCAGTTGATGGGTGTCGGGAATGTAATCCAACGGCTCGTGATGGTAGGCATGCGGTTAGTGATTGGGTTTGGAAAGTGGCGTGGATTATTTAGGGAAAAATGCAGAGTTGGGGGACTGGTGTGGTGTCCTTATAAGGAATGGACTAGGTTGGCCATCATGGTCATGGCCATTTGATCCAAAAAGGATAATGTTGTACTTGCAATTATGATCTGTCCACACACTTTTAGGAATATATGGTTGTTAGAGCATAAAATTACAAAACTAACTAATAATTCATCACTTAATACTAGTACAACGTAATAGTATGTTTCTTCAGTAACAAGTGAAAAGTTTTAAGCTCAAAAACAACGAATTCACAATCAATTTATTTTTTTGCCCATTAGTTTAAACGATAATAATGAAAATTTCTTAATAACAACAATGAAAATTATCAAAATTTTCCTAAGAAATAGAGAGCGCAATTGTCACAAATTGCTTCCCATTTTCTACCAAGATTTTAATTTAACCATCATAATTTATTTATCATAATTCAGCAAAATCCCCCTTCACAAAAAACTTCCAACTGACCTAGAGACCAAATATTTTTGATATAACAATATACTCACATTAAGGCGCAGGAGAATAAATGGGTGTTGAACTGACCATCCTATGATATTCGAACCTCAAACTTCTCACTTACAATTGAAAAAAAATGTCATTAAACTGTAGTACTATATGGCATAGATGAGAAATGTAGTATTGTCATAAAGCAAGCTCCAAAATCCAAAATACACCATTCAATTTACTTATTTTTTAGGCATAGGGAAAAATAGCAATACAGTACTTAGGCTCAATCTATTGCCTCACGATTGATCAATTTTCTAGCATACATTGCCTTTTGGCCCTTTGGATGGATGAGTAGACTACCATCTAACCATAACAATTTGATTCGAATTCGCTTTTGACAAAATCAAATCTAAGACCTCTTACAGGTCATATAAGCAATTACACATTAATGATGCAAAATGTACTAAAATATTAAATAGTGAAATGGTTTAGGTAGGTTTTGTATCCTCTCAGCTGGTGTCAAGGAGAGTCAGTATCAAAACTCAACAAACAAAATCAACATGAAAAAAAATAGATTACTTCTTGTATTGATCACGGCACTATTATAGCTGTACATTACGATCGGACAAGCCGAATGAAAATTCTGGGAAAGCCTACTTGAATGATGCCGGAGACAACGTTGGCATTTTAACGAAACCTAGTTTTCAGCAACTAAGGCCGAGTTATCACCATTAGAGAAGGGAACAAGATTGTTGTGTGCATCGATAGCAGTTACGCTGTCCAAATCTTTAGTATCAGATTCACCTCCCTGTTTTTAATATACATAAAAGAAGGGCACAGAATTGAGCAGAGATAATGGAAAACTCATTCTACACATAGCAATACCAATTTGTTTGATGTAATGTACTCAGAGACATGGAAGATGGAACACACACCTGCTCAGTTCGTTTGACATCATGGCTTCTCTTGGAAAGTTCCCTCATAGAACCCTGCAAAAATTTGATGTAAATTGTATGAAGCGTGGATCTCCGGTGCAAAAATACTAGGTTCGCTTATATGGCGGATTTACAGGTAATGCACAAAGAATGCCTGTAGTGTATATTCTCTTGAAATCTACGTCTAATGAATTCAAGGTCGAGAAAAACTATCAATCTTAAAATTGGGAGCTAAAATGTAAATTAAATATAAAATAACACCTTTGAATATTTTATGATGTAAAAAAATTTTACTTGCTCATAGCCACAAATAGAGCAAATACATCAAATGGTGTTAAAACCACACAAATCCATGTTATCACCCTTTATTCTTTATCACCTCTCCCAAGTCCCAACATATATTTATTCTTGATTTTTTTTTTTTTTTTTTTTTTTATTTTAGACAGGCATTACCAGTTCATGCTATCACGTTTGAAGAATGACTAAATCAAGAAATTTCCATGTAATATTCCTATTTAACAGACGACAACTCTGAACTTAAGAGTCTCCTATAGGCTTAGTTGGAGACTTGGAGTTTTTCAGAGGTCAACCCTTCAGACCTCTAAACTTTTGTTAGTGATTCATGGAGCACAAACAAGTCAAGATTAAATACAATATTAATTTTTATCAAGTAAATATGTGGCTGGAAGAGGGCAAAGGATCCATAAAGAAGGAAAGAGACCATAATATTGTTGCAATAAAAGAAATGAAGTGATTAATTCATCGCTAGAGAAGATACTGACCCTGTTTGCCCAAAAAAGCCCACAAGCATTGCACAGAGACCTCGGACCAGATGGGCCGCGCCGCATCATTGGTGTGGACTTTGAACTTATTCCACAATGCTTGCAGCTGGACGGGTAAAACATGCAAATCATAAGAGGTGCAAGAATAGTTAGTCACAGGTAAGACGCATAAAGTATAAGAATGATAAAAACAAATATAATACGCCTTTAGAAATAGGAAACAAAAATATACTACACAAAATATAAAAAACCCATCCACCAAATTCTTATTTTCTTTTGTTCCCTTAAGATTACGAAACTCTACAATATTGCACAGACTCACAAGGTTTCTGCATGGGTATCTTCCTGCCCCGACTCCTGGCCATTAGACCAGTTACCATCTCCATCTGACTTTTTCGAGGAAGAAAATTGCCCCTTGTTTCGTTGCATCCTGATTTATATACATGAATCAAACATTTAATGTAAAACTTAAACAAAGAATGTAGCATAATGAAACAAAAGAAAGTAGATCTATAACAATAATAAGCAACAGACGAGAAATCAACAGAATGTACGATGCTCATCATATCCTGCTTTTTTCCTTGGACCAATTGTGTACAAGCGTATTAAATGAACCTGTACAATACAGGAGATATATTTTGTGTATGGTTTTTTTTTTTCATGGACTAATTGAGGCATTCTCTCCTTTTCTGGATTAAATTAGCTTATTGTCATAATAATGTGCTCCATATAATTGGTCCACATAAGTATGAAAAATCTCACCATGTGACATTAATTGGTAGAGCCCTACTTATAAATAGAAAGCTAGCTTTGTGTAACAAGATATTTGAGATAATATTGCTCAAACATTATGTACAGATTACTCACATGAGTCATGAGTGTAGTAGAATGACGTAAAAGGTTAAAAGCGTGAACTATGCCAACAATTAAGTAAAGAATCAAGATCCCTATGTGGGATTATACACTATGGCAGAGTCCTAATGCCAATTTTTAAATCACTATTCTGGACCTGAATTGTTAATCCATAAATCTGTAATCAACTTGGTTTTGAAAAGATATGTAATATTATTGTTGAAACTGTAGACAATTAAACTTATAAAAGGAAGCCTAATTCATTACAACACAACTCTATCGGCATAGACAGCACAGGTACACGGCTATCTTAACCCCCAAAAAAGGTTGTTTGATTTACACTAAACTGCAAACACTTAACATCACAGTAGACCAATGAACAAGGTAACAGAAAAGAATCTCTACTTTTTCAATTTAACAGGCACACAATTATATAGACTACACCACCTGATTGCAATTCAATAAGCACATCCAATCAATTCATACATTATACCAAAGGAATTTGAGCAGAAGCATATTATATAGACTACACCACCTGCTGCAACTTTTCTTTCTTAATAAAAAAAACGAACCTGAGTGCTACTTCCTGACGAACACCATATCTCACTTTTTTGTCAAAGCATCGCTCTTTTCTCTTTTGCCGAAACCTAAATAATGACGCTGCTCTGTGAGGTTGACTACATCGGGGAAAATCTTCTGTAGCCTACATAATATGGAGTACAAGAAAACACACCATTATAATATATTCACATACGAATAGGATGCAAAAATTTTCCAGTCTAATGAGATACCCTCGGATTCTGAGATGCCAACTCCGTCCCTTGAGCGCTAGGCGATAATTCATTTCCTCCCAACAGTAATAACACCGCTTGAACCTTCAAACAACATCAAAATGCACAAAAAAAAAATAGTAACTGAAGAAATTTAACTATAATCATACTAGCATGGTGTTGCTCAATGAATCAATTTTTTTGCCTAATTTAATAAATATTCAAACTTTTCGTATTACAGAGCTCTATTTTTCAGCAACCAACATTTTGTTGTAAATTACAGAACATCATCATTCACAAGCTCTAAAAAACCTTAAATGACCAATCAAATTCGAATAAAGTTCTTACCTTTTCGGGCGTAACCGCGTCAAAAACAAAGACCTGGCCGCGAAACGAAAGCGTGAGCTGGCTGGAGCCGTCGTAAGGCTGACCACGCAATTCGGAGCCAGCGGAGCCGCCCTGAACGTAGACGCCGTCGGAGCTAACGTCCTCAACGACGACGATGCCGCCGTCCTCGAGCGTATGGGAATCGTATTGAATGTGGGCGTTGTCGATGGAATCGGCGGCGCCGGTATCGTCGTCGTCACAGGCGGGGATCGGGTTGGGCATGGTCATGTCCTGCGAGTGTCCGTACATTGACATTGAAGGATGCTCACGAATCGGATCGATGGTCGTTCAAGCATTACACAGAGGAACCGATCAATGTGTGAAAACCTAACCCTAACCCTAGCGCAAAATCAAATCGCTGGCTTCAGTAAAGTGTTGGGGTTTTGGGGAAGAGAGAGGGCGAGAGAGAGAGAGAGAGAGAGAGAGAGTGTGTGGGCACAACAGGTATGGCCGGTACAATCGCTGGCTTCAGTAAAGTGTTGGGGTTTTGGGGAAGAGAGAGAGCGAGAGAGAGAGAGAGAGAGAGAGAGAGAGAGGAAGTGTGGGCACAACAGGTATGGCCGGTACAACGAGAAGTCCCCCTGTTTGATGTTGATAATTACGACGTATGCCCTTTCACTACTGGGCTTCGTGGGCTTGGCAGGGAGAGAGCATTTGTGGGCTAACTCTTCTCTTAATTTGTGTGGGCTTTGGCCCTAATTCTTAAATCCTTGGACTGGCCTTATTTTTGTCCCGCTTGGAGTGCGGGCTTGGGTTTAGAATTCATGCCGCGTCTCCAAAGCCTAAAATGGCAGTTTGGGCCTTGCTTGCATTTGCTTTAAGGAAACGAATTGCATTCGAGTGAGTGGGGTGAGCTTGATGATGTTTCATCAAGAGTTGGTTGTTCTTTTCAGCGAACAATAAAGCTGAAATCAAATCCACGAACTTAGTAAAGTTCTGAGGCCTATATTGTTTCGCAGGACAATTGAGGCATAAAAAGTTGAGTAGGTTCTCTTCAGGAGATCATGTTCAGTCAGCCCTCTCAAGGTTTGAGAAGTGATCGGATTCAACAAACTTTAGAATTATATCATTCATAGACTTAAAATCTTGGAAGAGAAAATGCTAACAGTCGTGTCTTGCCTTGGGCCTATACTGTTTGCTTTTATTATTTTTTTGTGTGGAAAAATTTGGGAGATATGTTGGAAAGAAATGTGAAAGAGATAGGGAGTGAGTGAGAGATAAAATATGGGAGTAGAGAGAGGCTTATATCTTTTTTTTTTTTTTTTAAAAAAAAAATTAGAGATAAGCTATGATGATATGTGGGTAAGGAAAATAAAAAAAAAATTTGGTTAGTGCATATTACATTACTGCCCCTAATTTTTTGTATACCATTTTTTATATAAGTTTTAAGGAGAAGTACAAACTTAAAAGGAAGATTACCAATCTCCTCATTCTGTTCGGATGAAGCCACCAATTGTGAGCAAATACACTTATAAGCATAGCAACATTTATATTTGTGTCCCTATGGCATATTACCCACATGCCATTGGTGCCAATCACAGAAATTGTCGCCGACCACCTTCATTGTGGTCGAAAATTTTCTAATCGCTGGAAAATTAAAACTCACTATTCAACAGTGACTCAAAAAAAAAAAAAAAAACAATATGTGCAACATTTTCATTTTTAATAAAGTTTCGTTGTGTGAGTTTACTGTTTGTACATGCATACAGAACAAAATTAGAGAACTTATAGAAAATTAATTACTTAATATGTTTTTTTGAAAATCATTGTTGGACAATAACATTGTGGTCGGAAATTTTGATTAACCGGTCGCAAGAGAAAATTAGCCGGTCGACTAACATGGTAGCAAATCCGGCTACGTCTTTTACATGGTTTGTCCACTCCCTTCTAGCATATGGGCACGCACAAAGTGTGTAAATTTTTTTTATATTTTTGTTTTTGAAATAGAAGGAGAGAGGAAGAGAGTGATAGACAATGTGGGAGTGGGAAATTTTATATTTTTTTAATTTTTTTTAGAGATATGTTAGGATTACATGTAGGTGAGGTTTTGAAAAAAAAAACAGCAAAATTTAGTTATGTGAAATTACATTTCTACCTCATATTTCTTATTAATGTTCTGTTTTAATTAGAGGGTTAAACTGGTAATTTTATGGGATTTTAATTGACAATGAGTGTTTTATTAATTAATAGAGATAAGATTTATGTTCTCACAACTCCTTGATGTTGTGAGTTTAAACAACTATTATATCTAATATCTTGTTTAGATTTGTTATTAGATGCTTTTCTGGATTTAACGTGAATTAAATTGTTTATTTGACAATATTCGTTGCATGCATGAGACACCGTAGCATACGTGACGTTGGTGTACAAGAGAGATTGTTTAGGATGATTAGAATATGAAGTAGTACATCATATATTATTTTATAAATAGTAGGATATATGTATTAAAAAGTTAACTTAAAAAATAAAAGTTTCCACCACTTATATAAAAACGCGTTGTGTACCATGTACCCGTATTCCGATCACAATAAAAAATTTCTCAAGAGCCAGAGTGTCACTTGGAAAATATTAGTATTTAAGTTTATTCTAATATTTAAATTTTGGTCGTTAGTTTAGGATTTGAGTTTAGCAATCCGAGTTAGGGTTTCTTAAATTCAGTTCCTTTTAAGTAGGGCTTGTATATATGACAAACAAGTCACACACAATATAACTTCTTAGAGTTTTGTAGCCACCTTGGCTTTTGTTTTTTCATTGATCAAATAATTGTTGTAGTTTGTTTAATCATCGTAGCTTGTTCGTATGGTCGTTATCGCACTCTGATTTTCAACTCCTGTTTGTGACTACTGATTAATTTGGTCTGTTGAGACGTGAAGCGAGGTTCTACTTCTTTCTTATCGGTCTCTGGAGAATCATCCTCCACTACCGGAGCTACGACCAGTTTTATTATCAACGATCCATGTCTCTACCGCATCGCATCAAAAACCATTTTTAATAATTGTTCATAACAAAAAATGGGAACGATTGACTGGAGGTGACGGTGGTTTTCTGAAATAAATATTCACAATAAAAAAAGGAAACGATAAGGAAAAAACGGTGGAGCTGATGGGGAAGAAAATAGACAAACCATCAAATAAAAATAAAAATAAAAATAAAAATCTCAAGGAGGCAAGTGTCTGCGAAGAATCGAGATTCTCCTCCTCCCATGAAAACGGATGCCCATGTGAATCTAGCTTCCCATTTATTCCTTACCGTGAAGGATAAACTTGATTTAACGGATAGATTTATCGGATCATATTTCCGACACACCGATTTGTTAAAAATCTGAGAAGTTTCTCTCTCCTACTTGAGTTGGCAAACACACAAAAAGCCAAGACCTGCGTATCAAACAAATATACAACTTGATTCCTCTTGCTCAAGCCGTACCAATTGATATATATCCATCCTTCCCTTGGTCAATCTCCATGGACAACCAGAACACTCAGAGTGGAGGCAAAGGAGTAGGAGGCGGAGGAGCTGCTCTTCACGTGGTGGTGTTTCCATGGCTGGCCATGGGCCACATCATCCCCTTCTTCCACCTTTCCACCCTCATAGCTCAAAAGGGTCACCCCGTCTCCTTCGTTTCCACCCCAAGAAACCTCTCCAGACTTCCCAGAATACCCTCCCACCTCTCCTCCCTCATCAACCTCGTCTCCCTCCCTCTCTCCCGCCTTCCTAACCTCCCAAACGACGCCGAATCATCCGCCGACGTCCCCTTCCACAAGCAGCAACTACTCAAAACGGCCTTCGACATGCTCCAACCCCTGTTGACCGCTTTCCTCGAGTCCTCAAGACCCGACTGGGTTATTTACGACTATACCCCTCACTGGCTTCCCGCCACCGCCGCCAGGCTCGGCATCTCACGCGCCTTCTTCTGCTGCTTCAACGCCGCCTGCATGTCCTACATCGGCCCGCCGTCCCTTCTAGTCAGCGGCAAGGATGGGAGGACCAAGGCCGAGGATTTCACGGTGGTCCCCAAGTGGGTCCCGTTCGAGTTCGACATGGTGTATCGGCTCCACGAGATTGCCAAGTGGGTGGAAAGATCAAGCGAAGACGAGTCGGTCACTCCCGATACGGTGCGTTTTGGGGTTACGATTGAGCAGAGCGACGTTGTGTTTATTAGAAGCTCTGAGGAGTTGGAGCCCGAGTGGTTAAATTTGATGAGACAACTTTACCGCGAGGTAAAAGTAAAACCCGTTGTTCCGGTCGGATTTTTACCGCCAAACATAGAAGAGGAGGCAATTGGTGAATTTGATGAAGCATGGGGTGGCATTAAAGAGTGGTTGGACAAGCAACGAGTCAACTCAGTTGTATACGTTGCGCTGGGGACCGAGGCGACACTGAGTCAGGAGGAACTCAACGAGTTGGCTCTCGGGTTGGAGCTATCCGGGGAACCCTTCTTTTGGGTGTTGAGAAACCCGCCCGAGTCGACTCAGTCAGTGTCGGGGATGCTTCCTCCTGGATTTGTGGAACGAGTCAAGGGTCGAGGAGTGGTACACTTGGGGTGGGCTCCGCAAGTGCGCATACTGAGTCATGACTCGGTGGGGGGATTCTTGACTCACTGCGGTTGGAACTCAATGATCGAAGGGCTCGTGTTCGGGCGGGTTTTGATGTTTTTTCCGATGGTTAACGACCAAGGGCTTAATGCTCGATTGGGGAATGGGAAGGGGCTCGGGGTGGAAATACCTAGGAACGAGCGAGACGGGTCGTTTGCGGGTTACTCGGTGGCTGAGCTTGTAAGGTTGGCAATGGTGGATGACTCGGGTGAATCGTTAAGGACTAGGGCCAAGGAAATGAAGGATTTGTTTGGAGATAGAAACAAGAACAGTCGGATGGTGGATGAATTCATATGTTTTCTCGAGGAGAATAGGCCACCGAGGGTTACAGAATAACTTTACTAGGCAAGTTTATGTCACAAATTGCAACAAAAATGTGTCCTTTTGAAATAATATGAAACTTGTTCCGACGTTCAAAAGAAAAGTATAGCTGGAATTATACATGAAAGCCATCCGAAAAAGGGTGAACAATTGTTTGCAAGAGTCCATGATGCAAGTTAAAGAAAGGAAACTACATCAGAATTTTTGTAAGAAAGGCACATAAATTTTAACTTCTTATAAATAGTCACATACTTTCCAAACAGACATCTCAATTTCTATAAATAGGAAAACCCCGACAGTCACCAAAAAACTTTTACATTCTCAATTTCCATAATATTCTATATGCATTGAACCTAAAATTTACTAATCAGCCCATACCCCACGGCCGGAATTCTCTCCTTAAAATAACGAGTTTAAAATAGTTAATCTAATACCATTACACTTTTATTAACATATACCTAAACTAACTAGTGAAAGCAAGTGTATGATCTTGAGATTATCTAGCTAGTTTAACTACATGCATATAAAATTCTATCTGTTTGTATATGCATGGATGCCTACTCCATAATTAAGCTGCATTTAAATTGTTTGGTGGATCTTACTCAAAAGTTACATGGACATCATTATTAAATTGTTTGGCCTGGATCATTAACTCAAATTGTTTCGTGGATTATGTTGCATCAAATTGTTTGGTGGATCATTAATTAAAGAGAGTTTTAACGAAACACTCTTGGTATTATTCACTTTTAACGAAAAACCACATTTTTACATTTTTCTGGTACTATTCATTGCACCTTTATTTGTCATTTTTCATTAAAATTAATTTTTTTTTTTTAACTTTTCGTTAGTTTTCCTTTAATTAAATTGTTTGAGATGTACTCTAGGATTAATTTTATCATGCAAGTACTACTTAATCAAAGGGATTTAATGTAGGTTATATATATGCCATGCATGAACATATGTATAAATATGACTAAAATCGTACTTTTTACATGTACGACATGCATGTCAATTAATGATTTTATTCAAGCTCTATATCATCACATATGTCTCCTAAAATGTAGTTGCAAACATGATCAACATATATAAAAATAAGGTGATCTTCTTAGTGTTTTTCAATAATACACATAGTACACCATTGTTAGAGAGTTTTGTAGCATCCTATATATTGAGTCTATATGAAAGAGTACTTAACACAATCATGGTTCATTACAGCCTTGTGATTTGGATTGCTAATATTGCAAAGACGTGGTCGTCGTATGCTGGGAGACAAACGCCGATCAACCATGAGCACAATATAGTGTGGCGTAAATACTTTGTCTTAAGGACATAATGTGTAACATTTGCCTCGACCATATTTTCAAGTTTTTTCTAATTTATTATGTCATGTTCATTTAACTTTGGTTATTCATGTGCATGCATTACTTTGAAGATTCAAAGAGATCATATATTGAATTGCATGACTATATTTTGTTTTTGCTCATCTAATGAATCGTATTCTTACCGTAGAATTGATTGGTATTTCTATTTTACATATGAATTATGATTCATGCTGACAGATTAATTATTTAGTTGTCTCTTTGTTTGACAAACCAATTTCACATATTTTATCATGTGTCAATTTTAATTTAGTTGTCTCTATGACTGTTTCAAAGCCGAACAAATGCATGAGGGAAAGAGGCGCGCGCCATTTTTCCAAAAACTTTGGATTATATGTCAACTTAAGAAGAATGAAAAAGTAATTTACTTCTAGAAAGTGGTAAATATTATTTCTTACTATGTCAACTTAAGAAGAATGAAAAAGTAATTTGCTTCTAGAAAGTGGTAAATATTATCTCTTACTATGATATTTTTAAGGTCTTGAATACCTTATGTGGGGGAAATTTACTCAAATGTTGGCAAATTACTTAGTAATTAAGTCCTAATATACATCTGGAGGACTTAACGTAGGAAAACAACTACTCTCAAACGAAATTTATTTCCATGCATTGATAGGTTTTGTGATGGCCATATATATAGAATGTATAAGTAGTCAACCTAGCGGTACCAATTATTAAAAGATTGACTAGAGGAAGTTGCATCAACGAGGGGAATGGGGTAAAAGCTTATACTTAGAGTAGTATAGTGAAAATCCAACCTAGTTGACTAGAGATCTCAAAATCTAGGTTCAAAATGGACAACTAAATTATGAGAACTTGGAGTAACATTGCGGAGATATAATCTCCTACCCATGTCCTGTGATGATATTACCTGTCATTGAGATTAGGGTTAAACTTTATGATTTCAATGATTCCTAAAGCTACTTAGAAGTCCAAGTGGTGTAGGTATTGCAAGATAATATACAACAAATGAATAAAACTTACATTTAGATACTGAAAATAAAATTAAGACTTGCATTTCTTCACTTGCAAATAACACATCAATACTGTAATTTTTTTTATAATTATTGTTAAATTTCTTAATTTTCATTTGAAGATCATCCAAACAAAAAAATAATTTAAATAAAGATCAATTTCGTCATTCAACTATTTCAAATAAATAGATGATTCATGATTAATAATATGTTATTTACTACCTATACAATTAATTTATTTGATACACTAAAATAACTAATCGGTCTGTAAATCAAATGACTTTTTGTAAGAATAATTTTCAAACTTCCACTTTGAATACTACTTGTACTTGAGTTGGCAACGCACAAAAGGTCAAGACTTGCTTACTCTTTCTAAATCCGTCCATATATTCCACCCCTATCCTCTGCTCTGTGTTGATCAATCTCCACGGACAACCAGAACACTCAGAGTGGACACAGGTCAATCTCCATGGACAACCAGAACACTCAGAGTGGAGGCCAAGGAGGAGGAGGCGGAGGAGCTGCTCTTCACGTGGTGGTGTTTCTATGGCTGGCCATGGGCCACCTCATCCCCTTCTTCCACATTTCCACCCTCATAGCTCAAAAGGGTCACACCGTCTTCTTCGTCTCCACCCCAAGAAACCTCTCCAGACTTGCCAAAATACCCTCCCACCTCTCCTCCCTCGTCAACCTCGTCTCCTTCCCTCTCCCCCGCCTCCCTAACCTCCCAAACGACGTCCCCTTCCACAAGCAGCAACTACTCAAAACGGCCTTCGACATGCTACAAACCCCGCTGACCGCTTTCCTGGAGTCCTCAAGACCCGACTGGGTTATTTACGACTATGCCCCTCACTGGCTTCCCGCCATAGCCGCCAGGCTCGGCGTCTCGCACGCCTTCTTCTGCTGCGTCAACGCCGCCTGCCTGGCCTACCTCGGCCCGCCGTCGGTTCTGATCAGCGGCCAGGATGGGAGGACCAAGGCCGAGGATTTCACGGTGGTCCCCAAGTGGGTCCCGTTTGAGTCCGACTTGGCGTATCGGCTCCACGAGATTGCCAAGTGGGTGCAAGCATCAAGCGGGAACGAGTCGGGCACTCACGATACGGTGCGTTTTGGGGTTGCGATTGAGGAGAGCGACGTTGTGTTTGTTAGAAGCTCTGACGAGTTTGAGCCCGAGTGGTTAAATTTGGTGAGAGAGCTTTACCGCGAGGTAAAAGTAAAACCCGTTGTTCCGGTTGGATTTCTACCGCCAAACATAGAAGAGGAGGCAAGTGAATATGATGAAACATGGGGTGGCATTAAAGGGTGGTTGGACAAGCAACGAGTCAACTCGGTGGTTTACATTGCACTCGGGACCCTTCTTTTGGGTGTTGAGAAACCCGCCCGAGTCGACTCAATCAGTGTCGGAGATGCTTCCTCCAGGGTTTGTGGAACGAGTCAAGGGTCGAGGTGTGGTACACTTGGGGTGGGCTCCGCAAGTGCGCATACTGAGTCATGACTCGGTGGGGGGATTCTTGACTCACTGCGGTTGGAACTCAATGATCGTAGGGCTCGTGTTCGGACGGGTTTTGATGTTTTTTCCGATGGTGAACGACCAAGGGCTTAATGCTCGATTGGGGAATGGAAAGGGGCTCGGGGTGGAAATACCTAGGAACGAGCGAGACGGGTCGTTTACTCGTGACTCGGTGGCTGAGTTTGTAAGGTTGGCAGTGGTGGACGACTCGGGTGAATCGTTATGGACTAGGGCTAAGGAAATGAAGGATTTGTCTAGAGACAGAAATAAGAACAATCGAATAGTGGATGAATTCATATGTTTTCTCGAGGAGAATAGGCCACCGAGGGTTACAGAATAACTTTACCAGGCAAGTTTATGTCACAAATTGCAACAAAAATGTGTACTTCTGAAATAATATGAAACTTGTTCCGACATTCGAAAGAAAATTATCACTGGAATTATACATGAAAGCCATCCGAAAAACGGTGGACAATTGTTTGCAAAAGTCCACAATGCAAGTTAAAGAAGGGAAAATGCATCAGAATTTTGGAAACAAAGGTTTAGAATCAACCGCAAGCACATAAGTTTCGTACCTGTGCGTGTCAATACAAATCAGAGCAGCTTGTGGGAGCTCTATTTACCAATATGTTCACGAGCACACTCGTATTAGAACATCATTCTGTACAGATAGAGCGTATTCGCAAGCGAAACAACCACAAATTGGAAAAACCTTATCTGCTGAGAGCGAATGTTAACGAATACCCCACACATAAGCGTTACTACAAAAAAAGCATCGCAGCCCACCTATGGAAAACCGTAACTACTAAAATACCCGTAACTTCAGATAATTTATGCAAACTAAATATGCTACACAGGAAAGAAAAAAGGGGGTTTCATTGCTTTAGACAAAATAAAAGGCATTGCAACCCGTCTATACAAAGTTCGGAGGATTAACGCTAGCTATTTGGGAAAGGAAAAATAAGAGTTGGCCTGCCACTGGTTAATACACAATATTTGAAATCTAACCTACCAAGAACATATAGTACAGGTATGTGTTGACACCCCACAGGGTGGCAATGAAGGGCTATAAGTTTTAAGAAGCCAGTATTTTACCTTATTTTGAAACGTTGCAGAAAAATTCACCTCACCAAGTTTTCGAGCTCTGAATGTGTTACATTAAAATAACCGGAGCTTGAACAGGCTTCAAACAAAATGTTCATGCAATTCTTGCGCAACTGCATGTAATCCCGTTCATTGTCTTGACACGCCAAAACATCAAGGAGATGAAACCAAAATCAAAATGAGTCTGAGGCCTGGCATGCGATGACATGGCTCAATATTCTGAGATATTTTACAGACTCCTGTATTGAAGGTTGAGAAGATAATCAAAATCTAAAGGCACACAAACAAATACCACAACTTCAACTGTAATTACGAGCACTTCAACCACCACTTTTGTGAAAATCTGACAACACACACACCCCACATACACGCGCTTAATATCATAAGAGGTAATATACAATTAGTTCATGAATAGATATAATTACAGCCAAATCTAACGGAAACACAAGCAAATACTGCAATAATCCCAATTCTCATTACGGATACTTCCAACCACATGATTTTTATCTGAAATAAAGCAACCACAACAGCCACACACAATCACACAGTTACCGGGGTCACGAGTTGTATCAACCAACACAAAACATATCCAGCTGTCACATTTCATAATTTTAAGACGTTGACGAATTCAAGAATTATCATCAGATATCAGCGCGCACACACGCATATGCACACGGACGTACAAGCAGCTACATAAAAGTTTAGTGTTTTTCTTAGGTGCGAAATGAGTCTTAATTTTTAGTACAGCAAACAGGCAAAAATTCCATGGCCTTAATTGTGTTCAAAGAACTCGGGGTGGATAGAAAACAATTGTCCTGGTCCACAGTTTGGCAGCTTAAGCTTTTGAGGACAGTAATAAACCAACAGACTGTTCAACACGTTACTAGAATTTCCATCCAGCCATGAGGGAATATGGAAAATTGTTACCATATGCCAATATATGTTTGGTTGTTTTGGTTTATGTTCAAATAAAGATTAATGTGCATCTTACTGGATAAAAAATAACATGTTAAACCAGTACAATGAATAGCGAATACAGTACTAAAGAAGAAAAAACAATCACAATTATTACGTCTATATTTCCCAAATAAAGGCATTTATAAAGTGACCGAAATTCCAGAAGTGAACTTGCAGGAAAATGGCTACAGTGCATACCTTGATTCACCTCCCAAATCCTTGCTTGCCATTGAAAATAAATGATTTCCATCCCAAATGGTTAATTTATCCTGTTGAAGACGGTTTGGATTTTGAATTTCGAGGAACAGTAGCTTTGCGAAGTTGAGTATTTTCTATAGAATATACAAGAATGGTTCCATCTTTTGTTCCAGCTAAGAAGCATTCTTCTGGAGTCACCGTTAGAGATGTTATAATCTTTCCTACACCATCATATTTCTTTATGACCTCGAGTGAATTCATAGAGCGTACAACTATTTGCCCTTGGTCACCGGCACAAACCAAAAATTCACCACACCGACTCAACTCAACACAGTTGAGGCGACCATTGGATTCAGAAGAAGCAAGATGTTTACCATTAATTGAATAAAGATGCAAACTCAGATCATCATCAGCATAAAACACAATCAGTCCATGTCGAGAAGCGACGAGCTTTGACAATGCACATCCAGATGGATGGCGCAAGGATCTTACATATCTTCCACTCTGCAGGGTATGAAAAACACAAGTTCCATCTTTTGATCCACTGATCACTATGTCAAGCTCCACGCTGATATACAAGCATGTAATTATATCATCGTGCCCACAGAGAATACGAAAAGGAGTTTGAACAATGACATAATCTTTTCGTGGTAGTTCTGTCTGTGTATTACGAGGTCTCTTTTCTTGGGTTCTACCTCGAAAGACTTCCCACACCATAATTGTAGTGTCATAACTTCCAGTTGCAAGGAAGCTTCCATCAGATGTCACTGCAACATTATAAATGTAACATCTTAGAAAGCATTATGAAGAACTGTACCAGAATTAAAAAGCCAAAAATAAAACCTCGCCCAAAGCAGGAGGAAAAATCAGTGGAGTTGTTATTCATTAAATATTAATGCATTGAAATTTGAGCACCCAATTGGTTACCACAGTTCATAGTCCCCAAAAAAAACATGCATGACATTAGGACACAAGCCTTGATTCACTTGCTTAAAAAACCAACCACAACATATTAAGACTAAATGAGCATTGTGTGATAGAAAAGGTAACATAACCCAGATATCACAGTAACAAACCAACACATGGCCCTCGGAGAAAAAAATCATTTCACTTGGCCATCTATGCTGTATTTCATTAATTCAATTTAAATAGGCTGAAGCAAACTTTGTCTTTATTCTTCACATGCATGTGCCATAAAGGCCATAATTTCGGCTTCTAGTTAAACATACCTGCAACACAACTGACCACATCCTTATGCTGTCTGATGCTTTGTACCATTCTGCCATCATATAACGATATAACCTGAAAGCTATTTTCCCAATTGCCACATGAGATCAAAAAATTCTCAGATGGTGTTTGCATGGTTGCAAAGCATTGTCCTCCAGGTTCAAAATTTTCAACTGAAGGACTCCCAATTTTACGAGGAGAGAGAATATCAGAACCAACGCCAAATGAAGGATCCTGTACATGTTAATTTAGTAAGCAGTAAGAATATGCTTACCAGAAAAAATCAAATCAAACATAATAATAAACAATAGAACAAAATCCCAACCTGGGAGCCAGAGAAGGTAAAATTTCCACCAGATTGCAGTGAGGTTGTCAACCACATCTTAACTGACAAGGTGAGACCCTGGTTTACAAGAACGACATTGGAGTCCACAGTCCGAACATATAATGCAGCCGACCGTGTTTGACTTGTACTACAAACAATCGATGTCAAGTTAATAGAACTAGGTGCGAAGCGCAAGGGATGTGCAATTGGAATAGGTGGCCCTCTTCTTGGGTGTTTTTTACGGAAAATCTGAATTGGTGTCTGGCCAAAATTTGCAATTTGGTCTTCAATAGCTGACCTTTGCAAATCATCTTCCATGGTCTCCAGGTCAACAGCACCTTCATAGGTTAAGTAATAAAAAATATTTGCTGCCTGCATTTCAAATTTTCAATAATATTTTCAGAGATAAGTTCATTTGTAAAAGAGTTGTATCAAGCAATACAAAATGTTCGGGAGACTTTGAAAAAATGTTTGAATTATCACATAGGTACCTCCACAGCAGGTTTTCCACGCTGCTTGTAACCAAATACCAAATCTATCCAATGGTGCAGATTAGAGCTAACATATTCGCTTTCAAGGGCTTCTCTGTTCTTGTTAATAAATTCTTCAGGTGAGCCCTGAATAAATAATTGAATCAGGTAGCAAAAAAAGAATGTAAACCAATTCATCAGATGAGCCCTGAATAAATAATTGGATCAGGTAGCAAGAAAAGAAAACAATGAAAATGAAATGGTGTATCTAATGTGAATAAATCTCATGTCATAGAAAAGATGGAAGATGAAGAAAGGAAAACAAAAGCTTAAACCTCAGATGTCTTATTCCAAAAGAAAAGTTTCTAAAGTTATATGTGTAAAGCAGAAATCCTTTACAATGGCTTCCAAAAGAATGAGTGACACCCCTATGAATTACAAAAACTGGATAAGAAATCCAGCAACAACAAAAACAAGCTAAGACCTCTCAGGTAGGACTATTTACATGTAACTAAAGCAGAACCAAATTCATTTTACGGCTGCTAACACATCCATCACTATATAAGAAGGAGAACAATCCCTGAACTCATTCGAAACCGATGCCCAGAATATTACTCTACCTCATAGTTCCTCTACTCCCACTCCCTTATAATCCTAAAAAATTCTCCTATTACGCTCCAACCAAATATTCCAAAAAATTGCAAACACCAAACAGTTCCACAAAGCTGTAGCTTTCCTCCCCTTTCCTAAAGCCTCGACCTTGGTACTTAGAAGCTCGAAACAATCTTTTGGAATAACCCAACTAGCTCTAACTTCCTTGAACAATTTCCGCCACAGCTGTATCGAGTAAGAACAATGGAGAAAAACATGATTAACACTCTCCTCAGATTTACACAAGCTGCAACAATGAGGAGAAATGCAAATAAAAGCCTTCACCTTTGAACTTGATCACAGGTGTTGACCTTCCCGATAGCCACTAACCATGCAAGAACTTTGACTTTTGGAGGAGCTTTTGATTTTCAAATCTGAGAAAAGGGTGGAAAATGTTGTGCAGCTCCATTGCTGCACAAGAAAGTGCTATAGGATTTGCAAGTTAACAATCCTGATCCGTCTAGTTTCCACCTTCTATTATCCGTTATTGATTGAATCAAACGAACATTTTCCACCTTCTGTAATAACCTAGCCGCCTCTGCTATCATTCAAGTTTCTGAAATCAAAATTCCAACTTCATGACTGAAAAGAAAAATCCACAAGACTTGAAATGCTCTGGTCGTGCTTTCTTGATAACAAGAATAATCTAGGATACTACTCTTTCAACGGTCCACCCTCCAACAACCAACCATCCTCCCAAAACCTCACCCTTTCCCCATTGCCAACCTCAAACTTGCAGCACTCTAGGAAAGAAGAAAGACCAGAAGAAATATATATCCAAGGGCTACAACTTGAACCACGCAGCTAAGGGTTTGCGTCCCACCCATTAGCCCCCAACCCGTACTTGCTCCTTATCACCTTGTTCCAAAAGAGAATTTGATTCCAACGGTGCAGTCTCAGTGCTGGCAAACTTTTATACCCAAACAAAGAGAGAAAATTGGCAAGGTCATATGTTTAAGAAACATGCAGACAAGACGTATGTGTCTTGTGTATCTGTACGCCAACGGTGATTGTATCTATCAAGTCCCAATGAAAAACTTTTTTATACTTATTTTATATTTTCTTTATAAAATATAAACAGTTCCCGCAGGTAAGTATCATGACTGATCCACTTGCGTAAACAAATCCACTGTTTCCCTTTTTATTGTGTTAATTTTTTACTTCACATATTATCAGCGTTCTCCTAAATGTAGTCAATTCCTACCTGCAAAGACACATTCAGTTAGCTAGAGTGCACTTCTGGTCTATGAAGTTGACCATAATCAACTTGGTCAGTATACTCTTTACATCTCTCCATTTCTAGTCAAAGCAATGTGGTTCCAGAACCTGTTGATTTTGGTAGATTTTATATTGATATGCACACTGATTTCCATAACTGTCAAAGCCTAGTCATTGAATGCACACTGTCACTTTTGCCCAACCTACACTTATATTCCCAGAAGGGACATGGGGTTCAATTCCACAGAAATTAAATAGGATGTGGAATGGTTTGGAGTGGATTCCCCAAACACTCCTCAATCTGCATGAGCTTTTAACCGTGCTACAGCACTTACTATCACCGTAATATCTTTCCAGGGGCACCCTTTGAATTAAAGCAAGGTCAACAGATCTTGTGCAACTATACAAATTCACAAGTTTGTTTCAGCTATCATTCTAAGTTCCTCTTTTTATGAAAAGATAATGCATGTAATGAACCAAAACAAATTGCACTGATGAGGGAAAACATTTCTTGCTGCATTATCCATTACTTGGAGAAGATATTACATACCTTGGCCCAGGGTGGGAGACAAACATCTGCAATAGGTTCTCCATCTTGCTTCATACCAAAATGATAAGCATTTGAATTAACAAGAAACTCTGGCATGTAAAAGAACTCCGGTATTAACTCCTTCACATCACTAGTATTAGAAAGGCAGTTCTGATATGTTCCCTCAATGCTTTGAAAGAGACGGTCAGCATGGTCAAATTTACCACCCTGATAAAAAGAAACATGTAAAATTCATGGACCATTAATCAGGATTCAGTATGGTAAGAAAGTAGACAAGTGATAAGAGATGGCACCACAATACCTCAAGAAAAAAAAAAAGAAAAAAAAAAAGATACTACACTTAAGCACCAACTCTATAACCTTATATATAGAAATAGGAAATACGATTCAAAAAAATCATAAAGCTAGATTTAGAGAAAATACTGACTAGAATAAAAATCCACAATAAACAGTGATTAGCCCGTGGTTTTTGAAAACCCTACATAATGTGTTGAAAAGTATAGTCCTATGTCCAATTGTGGTGTCCCATGAGGATATGCTTCATCAGAACCTCTATATCTTTGGTAAAATTAAAATCTCACATAATCTCTGGTAAAATGTCATATAAAAAAGAATCCTCTAAGAAATACTAATTAAAAAAGCTGATACCCTGAAAACTCTATGCACACATTACATATCACACTTAAGAGTTAAGAAAGACATAAAAATTCAAACAATGTGATATGAATGCCAAGATTAGGCAGAAACTCATACTTTGAAAATTTTAAATGTGAATAACCCTCTGCTTATTGGTCATGCATGTGAAATTGCCCATAATTCCAAGATTAGGCAGAAACTCATGCTTTGAAATTTTTAAATGTGAATAACCCTCCGCTTATTGATATCCAAAAGATGAAAATAAAAAGATGAAGAAGGAAAAAATGGTGATGGAAGGATAAAATAACCATGAAAGGAAAAACTGTAATGTAGTTTGTTGGGTACAAAAGATAAAGCTCTCTAGGAATCACCTTATTTTAGTTGAAAAGAAGACTTATAACATATCATAAGATACTTAAGGTATGTGATACTGTCCACAAGAGTACCTGTAAATTTCGATGGAGAGAAGTAAACGGCTCTAATCTCAGAAGGTAATAAAGCACAATCCCCATGCTTGAGTAATGAGACCCATAGTAAAAACTGCAAATGTTAAAATGCAGGTGAGACAATTAAAGAAAGAGCACTTGGGACCTAAAAAATCATTTTGTCTGGACCTGGCTTTGGATATTACCTAGGTATATCAGGATCAGTGAAGCTACGGTACCTATCTTCAAATACCTGTATGGGAAAGCACGCCACCATAATTTTGTTAAAAACAGATGCACAAATATGTGAATTGATTATGTTTGTCAAATAATTTATGACATACAAACCAACCTCAAATCGCTTCATATCAAGTGCACCAACTGGTTTGGAAAGATCCCGAAAGGTGGAAGACTTGTTAAAATCAAGAAGCTCAGAGGAGTAATCAGCCAAGATCCAAGGAAAGACAGGGTACTGGGTCAAATCATTATACGACCTTCCAGCCAGTGTATTGAGAATCATTAGATATTCAAAATTTGTCATATCCCTTCTCCTCCAGCTCTCTCGAGCAGTTTCTGCCATCTCCAGTGCTACACGTCTATCAACAAATGAAATAGCTCCACTTTTGTCACGGCCACTTCCTTTCGGAAACAAATATTCATTTCTGGTAGCAACTATTACGGTTCCAGTATCTTTTGCATCATTCTGGGATGCAAAATTCAAAAATACTGGTGCAGATGAATCGCTGAAGAAAATCTCTATTGCAGAATATCGAAGCAAATAACGAGTCAAACTGACAGCTTTTATCTGTGATAAAAAATAAAAACAAATAAAGATGACTACGATACGCAAGAGACACTAAAAATAAAGCTAAATGAAAATTATTTCTCCAACCTTGCCAATATTCCATCTCCTGTGGCGCTTAATATTTTTTAATTGTTTTCTATTAAGAACAGTTTCATTCATTGCATCAAATTTATCAACTGTAGCTGCCTTCTCAGAATCCAAACCAAGATTTAGAGGCTGTTTCAGGGACTTTTGCTTTTGATCAGGTTTGGCCAAATCATGATTACTTGGAGCATGGAAGTTTCTGAAAACAGATGATCCTCCACTACCTTCAACCAAAAATTCACCAAAGAAATGCAAGACATTTTTCATCACTGCCAAATGTCCAGCTAATTTTCTTTTTGGGGTTACAAGCACACAAGGAACTGATGTAAGAACCTGAAACAGAAATCCCGACATTAGAAGTTTAATTTCATTTTTAAAGCAAGCAGTGAACATATTCATCTCTCTCCAATACCTCACTAGTTTCTGTCTCAAGTAAAGGGGATGAAGAATCTTTTCTTTCCTGCATCCAATTACCACTGTCTTTGGATAATTCCGAGCACTGGCTGTCTGAAGTATCTTTCGGGAGGGTCGGTTTCTGCCCACCAAGTTCATTATCAATTTCATTGGGTTCTAAGCTCCCATCATCAATTATCTTCCATACCCCTTTCAGCAAAAAGCGCTTCATTTGCTCAGGAATGTGCCCCACGAAACCAGATTTACTTTCATTAACAGGAGGTGCAACCTCATTAGTGGGCATAGATGATGAAGGATGACACAGCTTTTCATCAAAATGATAATTCTGTCTCAACTTTTGCCTACGTCGCCAGGCATCCTCTATCTTGTCAAGTTTCCAATGCCTCACAGCACTATTTGGAAAAGGATTAGCAGACCATGGACCTCTCTCATCAATCAAAGCACGAAACATGTGTATCCATTTTTCCTGGAAATTTAAGTATGTCAGTAATTACAAGCATTGATAATATGCATCACAAGTCAGAAGAGAAACAACGGTAATAATGAACAAAAGAAATTGCATGCTCCTAGTTTATTATTCATTTTGAAAAGTGATGTTCAATAACAGAAAAAAGTGGAACACATACAGCAACATTTTGTTGCTCCTCCTCATGAGTGAGCTGGAATGCAGCTCTTCTGCTGTCATCTAAAGCAAGAATGGAGACCAAGCTACTCTGTATCTCATCTTCAAAAGCTTTCCTAGTATTAGATTCTGCAGAGGAATTTTCATCTAACCTAGAATGGAGCTCACGTAACTGCCTTTGACGATCTGTATCTAATGACTTTGCATATTTTGCCTCATCAGCTACCTGAAAAATAAAACTAAGTAAAACAGTAGATGACATAGGATTACAACGCATATTTTGCCTCTTATTGTTTTTTTTTATTTTATATCTCAAATTAAATAATAAATACCATGATTAATTACAAATGGTAAAGTTACTCAGCGTTTTACTTATTTATTTTGGTAAGTCGTGTTTTATTCTCATTTCTTAATCTGTCAAGTTGAACAATTAAACTATTTCTAACCTTACTAGTTAATACTACCTTATAACTAAGATTCATTTTATAAATTATGTTCTATGAAAGGAAAACCATAGGGGCCCATTCAAAGACATGACAGGCACAGGCACGTTCAATCCTAGGTCTAAGACAATCATGCATGGCACCACATGGCACAAAGCACATTTGGGCCTATTTAGGTGCGCTGTTTCTGCATGGCTCAACCAAATTTTATATATTAACGCTATAAATATATCAGCACTAAACATTTATTTAAGTGTGAGTGTGGGGATAGAACATAATATATATATATATATATGTATATAACATCACTAAAATAACTTGCAATACGCACTGCTGCTAGCACTCGATCCCTCTGAATTAAATTTTGAATTGATCCTGTTTCTTTTACACTATTTGCCGAGTCCAAGGGGTCATCTCTCCCCATCATGCTAGTAGCCAGCATTGATTTGCCAAAGTTGACAGTTTCTCGAATCAAGTGTGATATCACATGAAAACGAGCACCATCATCCAACATTCCAAACTGCGACCTAACAACAAGCAAAGCCCTGGCCACAATGTTAACTTAAGTTAAATTTTTGTGAATAACACTATAAACAAAGAAATCATAATTTTATCTCCCAAATTAGAATTGTTTTTTCCTATTATAGTGAACTTGGTTAGAAACCTCAAAGGTGAAAAGTGGCTACCAAATGAACAGCTGCAATCTGCTTTTGCTTTGCTCATCATCAGCTGCCAAGAGACATGGCAAAAGCGAAATGACTTGTTGGACGCAACGTGATGCTCTTTCCAGAGAAGATCTGCATAGATATAGGATGACAAGTCGAAAAATGATTCTTGGGCACCTCTCCCCTCGCAAGAGCATTGCCTTATCAACAACTTTGTTAGGTTTGCCACCTAGCGCACTGCCTATCCCTCCTGATACAACAACTGCAGCCACCTCTGCAGCAGGAATATTCAGAGATTCTACTAAGCCACGTGCTCTTTGGCCAAAAGATGGACCTGCAGATGGTGATGGTTTGGGTGACATCTTGCTTGGTCCCTTACCATTCATGTCACTTATAATAATCCACAAATTGTCATACAGATTCCACCACTTGTCATTTACTATGTCATCCGCATTATCAATTGGCTGCTTGTAACTCCCAGGGATCCTAAACAAAAAAGTCAATCAGAACATGAATCGTATTCATCATAAATCATGACACATCATGAAAAGGAATGACAGAGACAACAGTAGAAGTCCTAGATTCCAACACAGTCTCACTCCAAAAGAAAATACAAATAAATAAACTGCACAAGAACTTCAAAGTTGAAAAGAGAACCACCCCCCCCCCCCCCCCCCACAGGTTCCTAAATCCAACTGAAAGTTGTAGTCGAAGAATGTCATAAACTATGAGAATTCTTCCTTTGATGTAGCCAATACAGACACAAACATCAGAGATTAACCACCACAGTTTTGTGACTCCTTGTCCTTTCCCAGTGATTGGAGATTTGGGCATGTTGCCCTCTAGAGAAGACTCAAAAATAGGCATCAGAACCAGACCTAACAATCTAAAATATCCATCTCTGGATATCCTGTGTAGATGAAACATGTTGGGTTTTTTCCAGCCATGATAAGTTGTCCTACGTCTATAAGGAATTATAGTCTTAGAGGATTAAATTGTTTTCCCAATTGGAGTTGTTTTCCCAATTGGAGTTAGTTTCTCAATTGGAGGAGGATTCATAACTAGATTCCAATTAGGATTAGTAATCCTTATTGAAGACGACCTTTATTATGTCTATATAAAGGGACTATTGTACTAGTTTTGAGAAGAAAGCAAAACAACAAATTGTATACCACTCAAGGGATTAGAGCGAGAGAATTTTGTAAAGTGTGCGAGAGAAAAGAAAAGAGATAGCGTATTTCTTGTTCTTGTTCTTTCAGGTTTTTCATCAATTCCTAGTTCTAGAGATTTGGCTAGATTATTGGTTGTACTCATTATTGATATAGTGAAAGATTGTTGTTGTTGTCCCGTGGACGTAGGCACATATTGCCGAACCACGTAAATTCTTGGTGTTATTTATCTTGGTTATTTGTTTTCGATTTCCGGAGTTTGTTCTATTTTTCCCATTTTTAAACACGATATTCTCAACAAAACATGCATCAAGTCAAGAACAGCATTAAACTATCATTCTGAATCTAACAAATCCTTTATTTTCTTTCCCTGTAATCAACTATGTAATATTTAATCCTCAGAGAAGTTTAAAAGATCACATTATTCTCTTACCTCTAGAGAAATCTACAAGTAGGTCATGAAACATCTAAAACAGCAGCAAAAACATAAAAACCCAAATAGAAGACCTATTAGGGTCACATTATTATTCTCTTTACCTCTAGAAAAATCTACAAGTAGGCCAAGAAACCTAAAATGAAAGCAGAAACATCTAAACCCAAATAGAAAAACTAAACCGACAGATAGAGCACCATCCTAGAATGCCCTCAGTACTACTCCCTCCAATGAAGATTCATCTGGCACAATTAAATTTATTGCAGATTCACTAGATACGTTAAATCCACACAGACAGTACTAGTGACTGACATCATAATGGACATCAGTTTCAGGAATAAAAGTTGCGACTCCAGAAGCTAGTACCTGGATGTTTGGCTATCAATTTCTCCTTCCAGCACTTCATACAAAGCAGAGCCATAATCTTTATGGCGTTCTAGCTCCAGTGAATCCAGGGAAAAGTCAGAGCTACTTGCCGGAAACTACAAGAAAGTCGAATTTTAAATGATAATCTCACCTCTGCAACTAAAATGAAATAAACAGAAAATTACAAGCCATTTCATATGATTGAAAACCAATTAAGCAATGCTTTTGTGTATGCATATAGGAGCAGAGAGTTAAAAAATTCATTACTAAAAGAAAATTTAAGGAACCACCAACTGCATTGGCTGACTGTCACCAAAGTTCGTCCGACATACCCATTGGGAATTATTGGTTTAGTAGACATAACAGAAAACTGGCCAAATAGCTGAGCATTTGATGTGAAAGTTTAGAACTGTGATATGATTGCCAAGAGATAAGAATAACTGGTCATATTTTGAATTTCAAGTCATCTATCCACAACCGAGGAAAGATGGAGAGCATCTTAATAAATCTGAATAGGAAGACTGAAGTTAGAGTAGCACAATTGGACGGTCATCTGATCATTGAGTATCCACTAAGTGAAGCAGTTGAATTAGTAGACTGACTGCAACGTATCTGCTCATGTACTTTTGTAAAATGATAAATTATTGTATCCATTGCTCTTTTTTATTTCTATTTAAGCTTGGGTGGGGTGGTTGAGCATGGGAGTAGTTAGGATATTATGATCTCAATTCCAAGAAAGCTGATTACCGGAAGTTTTTGGTCTATTTCAGAGATAAGCATCTCATCGACCAGTCTTAGAAGGTATAACGTGTTGTCCCGGCATGGTTGCAAGATAAAGATATTCTCTTCAGAAGACAATTCCACAAGTTTACTGATCAAATCCTTATAAATATCTCGAAGCAAGTATCTAAATGAAATGCCCCCCTGCCAGAAAAAGTAAAAAAAAAAACAAATAAAGCTTAAGATCATACGAAGTCTATAATTAATTAGAGATGTAGAATAGCAGAGAGCGGATTTTAACGTACATGTTCACACTGCATTAGTAGGAAAGTCACTGTCTCTTCTAACTGTTGCCACCCACCTTTGACAGAATGAACATAGTAACAAAGAACAACACCAAACAGATTCCTCACCAAATCTTGCTCATTTCTCTCATTATCATCTTGGTCTTGGGGATTAACTTTGTAGTTTTTGAATACACCAAGCTTCACACAAGCTGTTAACCAGGCATTCCAGCCAAATTCCTATTCATGACATTTAACTAAGTCAGGAGAATTTAATTAAATAAGAAAAAGCATACTACAAAACACTTGTTGCGCTATATACCATAAAAGCTTCAACATTTGAAGGATCAGAATCAAGAAGATCAAGTAAGTCTCTGACAATTTTCATTCTTGAACCTGCATCCTCACAGCCAGACAGGAATCTAAAAATAAGAACCAAAATTTGCGGAAGGAGAAAATGAGAGCTATTTGCTTTGCTTCTTTGCCTTTCAACCTGGTTGTGTTTCTGTAACACCTGTAAATCCGAAATCAATTTTCAGTTTGCACAGCATCCTGTTAGAAAAATCAAAACAATAATACAACCAATAATTGCACAGCTACAACGACAGGATGAACTACAAATTTTTTATTTTTTGCTTTCTACTTTTCTAAATCTTTGTTACATGTACCTGTTTGGGGCTAGCACCACCAAGAAGAGCATCAAACAATGAAGCACACAAGTTATCTGTTTGTGGAAATCTGAATAACCTATCAGACATGGCTGAAAAAATTGGTTGCATCTTCAGACAAATTTTTTTTGGGCCATCTGAAGGAGACCGAGATCTGCCAACTGCAAGATTAAAAAATCTTGCTCCCTTCTTCTCAGACGGATGATCAACCAAAAGTCTCCCAAGGAGCTGCAAGCTGAGCAATCTAATAGGTTCATATTCCCTATGGAAAAAAAGAAGAAGAGAAAAACAAAATCAGAAGAGCCAATATAGGTTGTGTTTCTTATCAATCTATACCTTTGAATAAATATATAAGTGACTGCATTATGAAACAATGGTTTAGAAAAGAAAGAGTTTTCCGCCTCAGTTACTTACAGTAATTTACAATCATATAAGAGTAGACTTATTCGACGAGAAAGCAATAAGCAATTTGGGCAAAACTCACCGTTGATCATTTGCAAACATATTTAGATACACAAATTATTTTTGCAATTGTGCAATTATATCTGGAAGCAACTTCGTCACTCTTTGTTGAGTAATAAGCATGTGGTATTTGGTGATAGGAGGGGTTCTTTGGAAGGAGAAATTGGAGAAGCATTGAAGTCATGGTGGGTGTGGAGGTACATTGCAATAAACTAAGATTTCGGCCTTCTTTGTGGGTATGTATTTCCAGTACAGTTCTATCTTTTTTCTGGAATTTTAGTTTATTAGAAGCAGCTCTGCAGTAGTTCGCTGCACAGTTTGTGTCATGATATAGTCAGAATGTAAAATGTTCCATCTCAGGTAGTTAGTTTCAAATTTGTATCTTTCACGTGGACTACTTGTTCTCAACTTTGTATTCATTTCAAGACTTTTAAAGAAATTTTCTATTTTCTAGGAAAATAAATGACAATTAGATTTAGGGAAGGGTAGTGCAATTCACTAGAACAAGCTTAGCTTTACCTATTACTCAAGACAGATCATGTCATTATATAGTTATTCATCATAACATACAGAAAAAAACAATATAGCTTTTATTGCTACTGTTGCCAATTATCTAAAATGACCAGTGTTCTAGGGAATTTTTTATAATTGTCTGAAGTTTAGTTACTTTGAAAGTCCCTCGTCCATACATAGAATAAGAGAACACTCAGAAAAATAAGGTCTTACCCACATGCTCTAGTGTGAAGATTTATATATCATTGAATTGATAATATTCAATGCGTACCTCTGAAGAAGATTAACAAACATATGACAACCACCAATCAGGTTGACGTGCTCCAGGAAAGCTGCAAGCAGTGGTTTTTGAGTAAGTGCTCGAACAAGCATATGTAAAACATCCTCGATACAGGTTGAATCCTGACTTGTTTCGAAAAAAGCTATTAAAGCTCTGATATCTGCTGCTGCAATTTTCTGCCTGCATATTACCCAGGACTTTTTTAAGATTTCACTTCAAACATGAAATGAACAAGACATGACAGTCTGTTACGTTAAATTTGTTTGTTGGAAAGGAGAAACATGATCATAGCTAAATGTTGGGAAACAAAAAAAATCCTCTGATTCAAGTGAAGAGCCATACCTGAGGCTCATTTCACCAAGGCTCAACAAAACAAGACGAATTTTTCGTATTTCTTCATTACTGGGTCTCTCTCCAAGAACTTGTTTTGTGATGGGATGAAGGAGAGGTGTGCTTCCAATAGAAAATCGAGTTTTTGGATTGTCCCAATAAAATTGGCGTATTATATCAATAACACGAGGGAGCTGGCAAAGGCTTTTAAGTAACCTTGGATCATTATCAAACTGCTGGATGAGAAACATGTATAATTCAAGCTGCACCTTATATACCGTATACAACCAGATGAGAGGGTTAAGAAATATGCTAGATATAGCCTCTTTAGTAAGCAGCTCCGATAAGCCTAAAGGTAAAATAAGGAGAAAATTAATAAATCTGGCCGAATGAATGATTCAGAAACTTCTGCACAACTTACATAGGAAAGAAAACTACAGATATTAGTATCAGCTGCTTATATGAGAATTGAGAAACAGTAATAATTTATACCGCAGTTTGCGACGACATTAAATAGATGTTTTAAAGCTGAAAGTGTTTCCAAATTAAGCTGCTGAGGAGGAACTGATTGCAACAAGAACCCTAGTATTGAGAATCCAGACAGAAGATGCATCTGTTGTTGATTAGCTAAGTTCTCATCTAGAACAGAAGCTATGAGCTCAATAACTTCAGCAGTCACTCGCTCTCTCGTGATAACAGGCAATGTATGCTCAAATTGCCCACTTTCTTCACTTTCATATTTTTCAGACTGCGCGATAAGAGGAAAAAACACTGATACACCTCCAACACAGTAAATTATCTGTTGCAATAAACGTCTGGAGCATTGCTGCGTGCCAACCATTACAGTTGCTTCAAATGAGTTCTTATCTGATACATGGTCCAGCATTGGTGAAACATTAAAGAGTTTCCTGCCATCACATGCCTGAAAAAAGAGACCAACTGCTCAGAATACGCCATTTTCTTATAGGATATGGATAACTAATGGATTAGAGTTACTTCATAAACAGAAACCAAAGATTATAGAGAAGTAGTCTTCTAAGAAGAACAGAGAACCTGTGCATTAAGTCCAAAAATAATTTTTGATGAAAGACCATCTTTCGCATCAAGGATCCCACTAAGCACCAGGTTATCCTTAGATGAGGCAGCTTCATTGTCAAGGAACGAATACATGTAGCTCGGCCCAAGAGAATAGATGCCCTGAACTTGCTCAGACGAAATGGCATCATTAAATAAATAAACAGGACCAATCTGACCGAGGAAAGGATGCGAATCTTTTACAGATTCCAAAGCCAAACCATCTTCATACAGAGGAATATCAAATTTTGCGCCAATTCTACAACTTGTTAATAATTCATTAACTTTGGCATATCTGAAACATACAAGTACGAAAGTAAGGGATAATCTCTGTTACTAGACAAAAGATAAAACAAATATACATGTGAAGGAAGAACGGAGGCAGTCTCCAACCTGCATCTTTCAGAAGAAACGAGATCACCATCCACATAGCACCTCAATAAGCTACCCCCAGAAAATGCTCTTCCAATGCTATGAGTTATACATAGAAAATGCCATTTCTTTCTAACAATATTAACCTGTAACTGGACTGATTGTCGCTTCAGATTCATTGACTGGAATTCATGAAAGACATCATTAGTGGCATGACACTAGTGGTAAGCTTTACAATATGGCAAATGAAAATGACTAAAATAGCAACAAGATTGAACACATCCACATTTAGAATATGAATCAAGCACGAAAACATAGTCCCCAATAAATATATTTACCTCATATAGAAACTTTTCCTTTGCAAGTGCAGCCATACAACCTCTTCCATTTTCTGCAAGAAAATTGAAAAGACCCATTTTTCCACTTCTGGGGAAATTCTCTACGCGAAGCCAACATGAAAAAGAAAATCCCTTATTCAGAGGCCACTGCACAGGCGTTTTTATTATGATCCCCTACAAGCAAACAAGAGAGAGAGCGAGAGAAAGAGAGAGGAAAAGGATGAGATACAAGATACAACAGATAAAATAATTTCAGGCATTTCAAATAGTATAAAACAATATAAAACAGAACAGGAAGGTTGTACATATAAAAGGTTTAGAGTTTAGAGTTTATAGAGAGTGGGGGAGGCTACAATTGAGAGGGAGTATCTTTAAACATTTTATTCAATTTCTGCATCATCCTAATTTTGAGCCATAAATCCCAACACTTTATTCAATAAACTTCTTGTTTCTTGTAACAACATTTAAAAAAAGAAAGAAAAATAAAGGAGCTTCAGAAAACAGAGTTGAACTTACAGAATCATTCCCAGTGAAGTCAAAGAAGGCAGTAGGACCCTTTACATTTAGCATTGACAAAACACTGGACAACAATAGTGAGCAATACTTCTGCTGATTCCCAATTTTCTCACTTCGGAGAAGGGCAAAGATTTTGCGAATGTCCTTTCCAGATGTGCTATGTCCACCAACGACCTGAATTAGTTGGGCAATTTTCAAGATGACACTGTCATTGTCTTCTTGTGAAAACCAATCAAGAAGAAAATTAAGCATTCCTGCTCTGACGCAGGAAGCCCGATTGGATATGGAATCCCTCAGTAGTTGTTGAAACACATCCAGCCCGTTATGCTGCAATGAGTCACTGCTCTGCCCAATCATAAAATAGAAAGTAATGATATAGAATGATATAGATTTTCAGACCCATAATTCCAAAATAATCTATAATGATTCCGAAGAAAATAAGAAATCCAAATTTCAGGAAATTTGAAACATAATAGAGAACAAATATAGAAATGATCACCAACCTCCCGCAAAACACGCAGATAAAGTATGATCACATCTTCATTCTGCATGGAGAGAAGTGAAAGAAAATATAATTACAAGAAGCAGGAACTCAGGAATTCAATTCCAAAGCCAAACTTGGCATAAGTATAAAACTCATAAACAAATAAATCTGTGGACATTATGGAAAAGTAAATTCCTAAAAGGGGGCATTTCAAAGTTTCTGAATAAGGTTTGCATCAGGGAGACACCTTTATTTTAGGGCCTGATTTCATATCAAACTTTCCATCAACAAGCATATCAAGCAAAGCATTCAAAAGTCCTTCACTTGAGTGTGACTGACAAGACTCCAACAGTAAGCTTTGCAATGTCTGGTATCCCTTGCCTGCAAGAACTCTAAATGTAGCCTGCAAAAATATATCTGCCAGTCAACATAGCAACTAGAAACTTAGAAATATGAACAAGAAAAGGAAATTGTAGTACCCATCAAATACATATGCTTACATAATAATGCTGGCATATTTGAGAGTCAAGCAACCTCGGAAAGACAAATTTACAAAAATCAACATGTACAACGTATAAATTAGCCAAAAATTGAGATTCAAGACAATTCTCTTTCACATATTCAAGGATCATGATGTTCCGATCAATGTTCGCTTGTCTCAATCAAGAGCGGATGATAGAAGGTGGAAACTGGATTTATCAGGATTGTTCACCTGCAAATCCTATCGCTCTTTCTTGAGCAACAATGGGATTGTGCAACATTTTCCACCCTCTTCACAGATTTGGAAATCAAAAGTTCCTCCGAAGGTCAAAGTTCTTGTGTGGCTAGTGGCTATTGGGAGGCTCAACACTTGTGATCAAATTCAAAGGAGAAGTCCTTTTATTTGCATCTCTCCCCATTGGTGCAGTTTGTGTAAAGCAAAGGAGGAAAGTGTTAACCACATTTTTCTTCATTGTTCTTACACGATTCAACTATGGTGGAAATTGTTTCAGGAGGTTAGAGTAAGTTGGGTCATCCCAAAGGGTTGTTTCGAGCTTCTAAGCACTAATTTTGAGGCCCTAGGAATTGGGAGGAAAGCTAAAGCTTTGTGGGGTTGTCTGGTGTCGGCAGTTTTTTGGAACATTTGGTTGGAGCGTAACAAAAGAATTTTTGACGATTATACTGGCGTGGGGGTAGCAGATCTGTGGGGAAGAGTAAGATATTGGGCAGCCTTCTGGGCTTCAGTTTCAAATGAATTTAAGAATTACTCTCTTTCTCACATACTGTGGGATATGTTAGCAGTCATAAAATGATTTTGGTTGAGGTTGTCCTACTTGTAATCTGATCCTCTGGACAGATTTTCTTGTTCTGTTCTTGGTGGATTTCTTATCCACTTCTGTGTATTACACTTTTCTTTTATAATAAACTGTTATAGTTTCTTCTCAAAAAAAAATGATGTTCCAATAAAGGAACCCCAAAAATTCAAAGGCCACTCACCATTTTACAGCCCACACTTGTGTGTGTGTGTGTGTGTGTGAAACTGTTAGAGAAAGGGTTCCTTATTGAAGATGTTGGGGTTGTGGGACAGGGTTCTTGGTCATCCTTGTACGCTCCAAGGCAGATTGGCCTTTTCAAACTATTTATTTGGACTGGAATGCTTTAGTTTTGTAATTCTGTTTTTAGTGTTGCTTCCTTTATTATTATTACACATGTATTCGATGCCCCTAAGTTGTAAATTCCTTTTATTAATAAATATGTTTTTCTTAATAGAAAAAAAGTAAGGGAAAAAAAAAAGAAAGAGTTAGAGAGAGGAGCATGAGATAAACCAAGGCTGTCCCCTTGATTCTTTTGGAACTTAGATCAGTAACTCGGGTTCTCTCTTTTCAATCAAAATAGAGTGCAAGAAGAAATGGCTTCTGCTCTCTTTGTGATCAGCAGGAAACTTAAACAAGTTTATGTGATCATAATGCATATTAAACGGATGCTCTATTCTCCATGGTATTGCCACATCCATAAAGTAAATAAAAAACACAAATGTACAGTGAATTCATCTGGATGAAATCATGAAACTGAATTTAACATCTTCTTTGAACAAACAAGACAAAAATCAAGCACGCAAGCTTCTACAACGACAAACAAAGAGAGGCAGTAACCATGAGAAAAAGAGGATTACATTCTTTTGTGGAAACAAACTTTTTGTAAGGAAAAAAAAAGGAACACTAAATACAAGAAAAAGATGGAAAAGATGTCCATCTAGATCGAAAATAGGAATACCTTCGAAGCATCATTGCCTGCAAGCAGACAGGTAAGAGTTTGAAGAACATTCAGAACCAAGTTTTCTCCACTAGCCTCCTCAAGGTTGCCATTTAGTAAAGAGACAACATGCAAAAAG
Source organism: Pyrus communis (assembly GCF_041283825.1). Lineage (NCBI taxonomy): Eukaryota > Viridiplantae > Streptophyta > Magnoliopsida > Rosales > Rosaceae > Pyrus > Pyrus communis. The sequence goes on from NC_142572.1 coordinate 3,622,329, forward strand.
CACTCTCCATCACGAAATAAAGTCTGATAGTACTGTGTAGAACAAATATTGATGAGATATAAGAACTTCAAACAAAAAGACTGAAGATGAAAATAAAATCAAGGCATTGGATTATACCACAGGATCAATCTTGAGCATATCTCTCATTCCGACCAGTAAATTGATAGACAGTTCAGCAAAGCTTTTCTCTCGTTCCTTTATTTGAGTGAATGTTTCCAAGTATTTAGAAAATAACTGTAACTTTGCTCTTTGATCCTCTTCAGATGATGGTACAGTCTAAAAGTAATATATAAAATTCAAAACAGAATTAAAAGTTAATCAGCTTATAAGCACTAACAGCCAAGACATATATATCAAATGAAAACAAGATCTTAAGTAATACCTTCATCAGCTCAAATATATGCCTAAGCACCTTATCCCTCAAACCTTCTTCCCAGAATAAATCAAATAAATAACCAATACATTCGATGCTATGCAGAACCAAACTTCTAGCATCTTCTGCTGTTGAGAAAAATTCCATATAGAGCTCCATGGATGTCTCCATGCATTTAAGCCATCTTTGCGTTGTCTGATGTGATTTGGATCCCTGATGACTAGGCACCGCTTCATCAACATTAGGGCTTGTATTTCCAACCCTTCTTGATTCTTGGGCTTGAATGCAAGCAACTTTAAGCACACGAGGAAATGCATTAACTGCCTTAAAAGAAGCAACAGTTTTCTCAGATGAAAGCTGTAACACGCGACGCAGACTCTTGGCAAGAACACTAGCAACTTCAGGACTGCAAGCAGAGTGTTCAAGGGCATCTAATAAAGCAGATAATTCAGGCTGCCATACAAAAAAGAGGCAAGAAGTCAGGAAAGATGCAGAAATTATGAAGCAGGTGTTGATTCGAAGCTACAATTTTTTTTGTTATCAAAATACAAGACTTTATCTATATCTATATAAATAAAGTGAGAAGGCAAAAAAGGTGTGGCATTCAAAATGGCAAGAAATGCCCCTCCCTAATTAAGAATTTCAAAACAAAACAATTTAATTAATAAGGGTAAAATGGTAAACTACATCATTTTGAAGATTACAAACAAAGCACCCACTTCGTGGGTAGTTACTTGATAAAATTAGTACTAATATATTTCACAAAAAAAAAATACTAATACATAAACATTACAAATAAAAAGTCAATTAGCACAGCTGTACATCTAAGGGGACAAGAAGGGCGAAGGACAGATCTCAGTGCCATCAATGATACCAAGAAGTTTGTAGCGGCGGAAAATGGGAGCAAACAGTGCTCGCCATGGCAAATAGTTGGATCGTTTCAGCTTGATCGGCACCATACTGCCAATGTTGTGAATCGTAAGAGAGGTATACGAGTTCAAAGGACTGGGATTAGAGGAAGAATTAGGGTTTTGGACCGAAGGAGAGATGATCGGAGAAGACGATCCAGTTGGTGGCGAGTCAAATTGAGCAGCCATATCTTGATGAGATCAAGATTCAAGAGAGATCAAAGACAAAAAGGCAAAGAATCAGAGAGAAGCGATCAAGAAATGATCGAGTTGTCGAGCGGAAGAGAAGGTCGGTGCTGGGAAGCAGAATGGCGTGATACCATATAGAAACAGAAAACTCTCTCTGTAAGTTTTCTGATTGTATTGAATTAATAAATCAGTTACACAGATGTGAATATATATAGCCTTAGCTGCCTTAGGCTAGTTACAAGAATACCCTCAACTAGCTTAACTAATTACAGTAACTAACAGAACTAATTACATTTAGCTTTATCATACTATGTAACAGTAACTACATTGGATGACTTGCCATTTGCCCTATTAAACATTACAAATAAAAAGTCAATTAGCACAGCTGTACATCTAAGGGGACAAGTAATCCACCATGAACAGAAACAAAACAAAACAAAAACTACATAAGGCTGCATTTATAAAAGAATTAAGATTGATCAAGATACTGCAGCCTTCCAATCTAGTTAAATGGTCGACAGATGTATATTCTTAAAATAGGAGATACAGAAGCCCACAGCGCTGCCCAGTACTACAACTACTCCGAGGACATTGACAAGTTGTTTTCCCCTTGCACATATGTTTCGTGTTTGCAGAGATGCATAGGCTGAAACTCTGGGAAAGGTATTTCTCAGGGCCTCTATTGTCCCTAATGTTTGTCACCTAACAGCTTAACAACAGCAATACCAAAACAAGAAGGCATTCCTTAACACCTTTGTCAGCCCTCAGAACACCTCACACCCATATCAAACCCTCACTTTAAACAATATGTTATTTTCCTAAGCACAATAAATCAGCAGCACTTATATGTTCTAATGTTTAAGCTGACCAGATAGTCAGATACATAAAACAAAAGTTTGTGAGTTTGGTGAAGAGTAAATGTCAGAGAAAAACCAACCAAGTTATGAGCACTTCCACTAGAAGTTGCAGCAAACTCCACAAATGAAATCACTTCCATTTGGAGAATTTCAATCCCACAAACTTTTGCTTGACTGTTGATGCCACTAGAAGCAGAAAGTAGTTCAAGGTTCCTTGGGGACTCATAATAAGTGCAACACTCTCCGGAAAGGTCATCAGATGCTGGTCCAAAATAGAAAAAATTCTCAGAAAATATGAGTTCCCAGATTCCCTCTTCCCGAAATACTTTGAGTGACACTGGAGATGAAACAAGAACCTTCCTAAATGCATTTAAAACGCAATGCTGCAGAGTATTGACAAAGACCCTACAGATAATGCAAAAGGCAAAGAGTAAGATTCATAAGAAAGGGAGAGAAATTGAAAAAGTACATTAAGACAGAAGTAACAACACCTAATAAATAATTGGAAGTGGCAATACTTCCGAAATAAATTCACCTTAATTGGCTTGGCAGTTCGTTTTGATTTGAACAGGCCTTAATGCAGGGGAACACTGTAAGAAGAACCCTCACGATCCATTTGATCGAAAGTTCACCGTACAATGAAGAGACTGCCACAGCAGCTCGGCCAGTGGATGTTTCGAGATCATGAGATTTAATATCTTCTGAAGCAGGAAGAAAAGAACAAAATACTCTGCTCAGCTTAACAGCATAATCACTCCAAAGTTGAGAGAAATAATCATTGGCAGGCAGTGCAACAGAAGTCTCTGTTATATGGTTTTCCACAGTATTCTCAATTCCAAAGTCAATCATCGGCGTTTGGAAATCAGGCTGACCAGGAATATTCTTGGTCTGCTGTTTGTACTCTTGAAACAAGAAAGCAGGCGAACAAAAGCTATTTGCGAATTTTTGAACCCTCCCGTTTTCACAAAGAAATTGCAAGTTGCCGATATTCCCAAAGCTGCACACTTGTCAAGGGAATCAATAGTGTTCTTTCCAGTTAACTGAGGATACAATTGCAAATTTGCACAACAGATACGGTCGCATCTACTATTTGATAAACAGAAGAAGGAATAGTGAAAAGGCAAAGCTACAGCAGATCTTTGTTGCACCAAACAGGAAATGATGGAATGGGAACAGTACTTCCCTGATGTGTTTATTGGATTTATGCTTGTACCCATTCAATTCAACTATATATGCATACATGCAACAAATATGCATTGAAGGTCTCCATGAAATTCAATGGGTATAAGTATAAATTCCCAATAAACACATACGGTACACAGTAAGACAACTTTCATTTATAGGGAGAAAAGAAATCTCAACATCAAATTCCTAGTTAAACAAAAGTACAAAAGTTCACAAGTTAACCAACAAAGGATACACAGCCTCTTTGAGAACTTCCAGAGAAAGAACATGGAGCTGGAAATTTTTTAGCAAGGGGTTCTCATATCTGCAAAAAATAGTGAGCATATATCAGAGCTTATGATGGAGTGTATAACACAAAGACTCATGTCAGAAAAACTGCTATGAAGTTCACAACTTCACATAGTAAATCAATTCAAATCAGCAAAATCTTACTTTATTGATTAAGGTAAATCTTAAAAATACAAAACGAAAACACATTCGCAGATATATTACACAGATTCCTCCCTTTACCGGAGATTTTATTATGACGTCGATAAGCTGTTCAGCGAGAAAATACTATATTCTAATTGTACATGCTAGAAGACTTAACCAGAAAAAGTTAAGAGATAAAATCTCAAGCAAATTCTAGTAGTCAACTAATACATACTCTTGATCTGGCAGAGCCACATTCCCATAACCCGGACACCAACTAAAGATACTCAGGTTTTAAGATGACCCAAAAACAAACAAAAGCACACCTTGACCTGCATAATCTCTATCTTGAAGTTGAAGGAGATCAAACAGATATAGAAATCATTTCATAGAAATTTTTAATTTTAATCTACATCCCCCACAAACTTAAGAAAGCCGTAAATAAAATGAAATGATACTCACCCATTCATTAGCATTTTAAGAAAATTTTGCATATATGAATGCACAAGATAAATGAACCTCAGGATGCAAGTCATACACAAGGAGTTGGTATTACCTTTTCTCAATGGCAGAAGCAGAACTTTTCAGTATTAGCACATTACTTGACGGTATTCCAAGACCATCCAACAGAACTTCAAGTCCTCCAATGCTTTTAAAATGATTTTGACCACGAGGATTCTGTGCTAATGTCATATGAAGAATTCTTAAAGACAAATACAGAAGTGAGGTATCCGTCCACTGTTCTTTCATGCTCAACCTTCTGCTTACACGCAGCAGCTCTGGGACAAGAACAATCTCAATCAATGAAAATGTAGGTGCCAAGAGAGTACAGGGTTTACAAAAGGCACTAAGGATATCATACAGATACCAAAAAGAATTTGGGGTCTTCATAGAACTCAAATATATCCAAAAGTTAAAAATGAAGGGTAGGGGAAGAAAATAGCAGGATCTTAAGATAACAGGGACTGGCATGGGATAGTGTAGGATGTCCTCATCTATTATGTGCACTGAACCCTATGAAAACGGAACAATACCAAGAGTGCATGCTAAGGACAACATAGGAATTCATACAACCATAGAAAAAAAAAATCAACGAAAATCCAATTGTTGTGAATAACATTATTTCTTTTCGGTTTTTTTTTTGGCTTTTCTCAACATTATGAGATTTTCCAAAAGTATGTTGAATTAACTCGAACAATTTTTAATTCTATCACAAGCTACAGAAAGAAGAGAAAGGTAATTTAACAAAAAAAGGGAAAAAGAGGCTGCCAGAAAAGAAATGAAATAAATGGCACAGACATACTCAAGTATAAAAAAAAATAAAGACAGACATTTGGGATACAAGCATGTGAAGCACTAAGTGTCATGTACAGATCACCAAATGAAAATAATCTCTCCAAAATAATGGAACTAAGATTCTTCTCAAAAATAAAAATAATGGAACTAAGACCAACTACACAATGAAGGTATAACATCCATACACAAATGAAAACGAGAAAACAATCTTGTGGAAGTGATGGAACTGTGACAAATAACAAGTTTTTGTTATTTCAGTCTAACTGTGGATTATAAATACAGTAGTCATTGGTCATCCAAGAAGTTTACAAATGTAAATACAGACAGACAGACAGACACATTATGGAAATTAACAAGGCACACAAAATAGAATCTTTACAACAAATGGCAAGGACATGCACACACTCAGCACTTTTGATGTATTTAATCATTAAAAAAATTTACACTAACAAGAAAGAGAAAAAAAACAGGTCATCAAGATAAGATTAAATTCTCTCTAGGAAAAGTTGATGTAAAGAAGAGTGAGTAATGAAATTTTTTTACAAAATAACCAAATCATATATGGAAGATGTCCAGACTCCAGACTGTAGCATATTGTTTCTAAGAGTAGGGCTCAAGTTTTCACTGTGTATTACCAAGTCGAGATATGATGCACTATAAGTTATAAATAAAAATTTCCTATCCAAAAGAAAAGATAAGAGAACAAGTAAAAACAAAATTGCCTACCTTACCTACTAACCAATTAAGTCCACCAGCTTCCATCACCGATACAACTGCCCTCTGATGCCATCGTAACCTTATTTCACTGGAAGGAACCTTACCAGAAGAGCCAACTGGTGATGCACAACCCCTTGAATCAAAACCTATAGTATTACTGCACAACTGACCTCTCTCATATACATTTGAATTTAAATCAATGAAACTACACATTATTGACACCACATATACAAGTATTTGTTGCAAGAGTCCAGTCCTCTCCATAGTAGAATTAGATGACTTTTCATCAGCGGAAAGTGCACCGCTTATTGTTTTAAGCTGGACAACAGCCCCTAAAATAACAAAAAACACAATGCAAAATTAGCAATGTTTTGCAAGATCAATTAAAACTTAAAAAGAAATCAACAAATTTGGTGGATAGGGTCCTAATAACATATGTTACAGCATCACACACATTTAAACCAATCAAAATATATGCACAATCAAATGAAAAACCAACCGAATTATAAATCCAATCCAATTTTAGTCATTTGAATGAGTTATTTTCAATCATTTAGGTGGGTTGGGGTTTTAAATAACAATTATAAAAACCTATAGTTTTATCAGCAAAAGAAATCTTCAATCAATTGGGGGCGTGTGGGTTTTAAATAAGTTAACAATTGCAACAATTCAAATTATTTGAACACCAGTTCACAATGTCTCATCATAAAAAGAAATTACACTAGGAGAGTAATACTACTAATACCTTTCATTAATGCCGTTAGCTTTTGAATCCCACTGTAGTATCCAAAAACTCTGCAATTATGTAATGAGCGAGTAACAATCATAAGAGCATCCAGGAGTGGCATTCCTTCCGAAATGATATTTAAGGTTGCAGAATGGCCAGAGAAGTCTGCCAACAATCGCACTATACTGGTATTTACTGTATTAACCATGGAAGAAACAAAGTAACCATAAATTACATGCAAGAAAACCCAATTTGAAGGAACGAAGATCATAACTAAATAATATGGGAGGGACAAAACGGCCATAAGGAACTAATTAGCCAAACAAAAAGCGCTAAAATATCAATGTATAGTACCATGACCACAATCCTGAAAAGAGTTCACCAAAAGCCTTCCAAAAGTGAAAAAAGAGAAGGAACAAGATACAATTTAGATGGCAACGATGAAGTCCAATGAATAATGTGCAGTTACCATGCTGATTAGCACAAGTATAATCAGCTTTGTTATATATGAAAACAGAATGTTCTGTAAGTTAATGAGTATGCCTGGCAGATGATAAACTGCAAGATCCTAACTAAACTCAAACTCACACAACAAAAGAATGCATTACTTCTTCATCTTATTATTTAAAAAAGAAAAGAAAAGAAAAGAAAAGAAGCAAGATCCTTCCTTTAGATCAATTTCTGTAAGTTAATGAGTATGCCTGGCAGTCGATAAACTGCAAGATCCTAACAAAACACAAACTCACACAACAACAATAATAAAAAAAAACATAGAAACACAATAACTAACTGCCTGCATTTTGGCTGGAAAGAAGATTGGAAGCTATAAAGGCAATTCCCATTCTTACTCAACTCAAGTAGAGAATGTTTATCTCCGCATACAAGGTAAAATATATAAATTAATTTAAATACTAAAACTTCCAACATCGGGCTGCTAACATTTGGCTTATAGTGGTATCAAGCATATGGTCAAAAATATCTCATAAAAATAAAAGAAAATATGTTTCGCAAAAAATTTTAATACAGCACACCAAAGTAAATTGCCGATTGCTAAAAAGCAAGCATGAATTTCAACTTACACTCAGCAACCATAGAAGTTAATTGTGTAATCTCTTCAGTCAATACTAAGATGACTTCTGCAGGATGTCCAGCAAAGCAGCCAATAACTACATCATCTGAATGTGATGAATATTCTGTATATTGAATGGTAGTTGAAGAAGCCTCTGACATTTGGCCTGTATTTACTGGTTCCCAATTCTTGAATACAACCAGAAACTGCTTAAGAAAAACATGAAACAGCCTCCTCTTTTCCACCTGTATATTGTGTGAACATAATATCACAAAGTTAAAACATAAATCAACTAGAGCGCACAAGGAACAAGAAAAGCTATTATGTCATTCTCTGCTATCAATTCATTTGTAAAGATGATGTACTCTTCCTAACCTGTTATGTCCAAAGATAGAAAACAATTCCATAGTATCTATTCTCAAATCCTGTAAATTAAATTCCTTGAAGGATATCTAATTTCATGAAGGTTAGGTTATAAGTCTTTTTTCTGAGCATATAATATATGTATTGTCATTGTTAGAGAAACTAACATAGCTGGACAAGAAAATGAGGATAGCTCCTATAAGAACCAGTAAGTCCCTCTTTTGTTTTTGGCAAGACAGAAAATCCCTAGCCAATCTTGAACATAGTGCATGAGGAAAAGTTTATAAATAGCTCGACAAAAGGTAATTGTCAACGCACAACCCTTGTTTTTGGCACAGTTCATTTTATTACATCAGAAAGAAAAAAAGTTTACAAGTAGCCTCCGTGAAGAACAATGAAGAATCTTTGGAGAAGAATTTGAGAAATTAATAAACTTCCAAGCATACCTTATCAACAGCTTTTTCATATCGATCCCAAAGTATGTTTAGGACTGCCTCATCTCCAACTTCACTGCAAAATAAAGGGCCAAATCATCAAACCACCCATCCTAAAAGGTTAATAAATTCTCTTATAAAAAGGATAGTTAATAATTCTGCACATTAATGCCCACGTAGATAGTGTAACAAAGAAATTACTAACAGCAGAAGAAAATGAAATAAAAGGACCACAAAATGCTAACCAAATTAGGCATCATAAAATTAACAAGTCTTGCATTCCCCTGTTTGCAGTTACAACACTTGCCCACACTCGGTAATGTCGCTATGGTTGAACTGCAAATACTTACAAGAATTTACTCATATAGTTGGCCTTAAAGTTGGGGCTGAAACTAACATGTCTAAGAGTGTGTTGGTGGGTACTAATGTAGAGATATTAGCGTCCATAGCTAGTATTTGGGATGTTGGTCAGGACCAGGAGCGTGGCCTTTGAGTTCTTTGGGACTTTCTTTAGGGGCAGTCTGTGTGCTTTATCTTCCTGGACCCCATTGTTGACTCGGTGAGGATAAAATTAGATGGGGTGAGGAGATAACGTTGCACTTAACCTGACTGGCTCACTGACTCTTGAATCTTGAATACCGTTCCCACTTATCTTATGTCCATTGTGGAATAAAGTAGCTAAAACTTTGGAATCAACAACAAATTACTTTTGGGAGAGGAATGGAGAGGGGAAATTGACCGTTAGGTTAGATGTGCTCAATGCATAAACCAAAGGATGGTCATGGGTTGGCTTTAGAGAATTTGGTGAAAGAAAATAGTGTGTTTTTAAGTATGGAGATTCCCTCTTGAGCATTTTCCTTGTGGAATTTAGCCATCAGGATTGTGCAGAGACTACAGAGTCCAACTGGGATTCTTGTATTCTAAAGAGAATATTGTTCCAAAGTCTTTGGAAATAAATTTTTAAGGCCTTGTGTTCCTTTTCTTATGTAATGATAACTGTTTAAATCCTATCTTGCCATGCATAGTTTCCCTGCCCAAAATTTTATATATATATGTGTGTGTGTGTGTGTGTGTGTGTGTGTGTGTGTGTGTGTGTATTTGATAAAGAAGCGATTGTAGATATTGCTAGTCGGGTCTGATATGCAAGATGACAACTTGTCCTATGTCTCCATACATAGCCCCTGCGTCATGCATTACCATGAAAGAGGAGGTGCCAAGGATGACCAGAAGGCAGTAAAATCCTATTGAAGGCTTTCTACTATTAATCTCCTCTTCCAAACAGATTTATTTAATAAGTAAAAACCTTTAATAGAGGAAAGGAAAGAGTACAAGGTGTTCTATGGCCCAAACCTGACAAGCACTCTCTAAAGAACATAAAAAAAGCCACCATAACACTACACAAAAACAACAGATTATTACAACAATACTCTAAAACACTACAGCTCTTCAATCAGACAGTATTACAAAAAAGAAACAGCCCTAAATTCTGGACATATCAGAGCCCTTAGAGTAGCCGAAGATTGGACTCTCTCTGACAAATTATCCACCTCTTCCACCACCAAAAACCCTAAAGAATTCAATCTCCATATACTAGTGTGATAATCACATTTCTTCAAATGTTCAATTCCCAGCTTTAGCCCTCTCATGGGCACTATATTTTTTTACAATACTGTGACACATACCTAATACCTATCTCAGCTGTGCCCCCTTTACCAATTGACTGGAGGCCCAGAGGATACTTTTTTATGGGAAAAAAATTTTGCCAATAAAAATCATTAAACACAGTGCACACACTCGGTGAAACAAGAGGTCCACCAACAATTTGACATAACTCTCATAAAAAGCATACCCAAATTTCATCTATGACATCGTAACACAAAACTCTAAAAAGGTACCCTAGAGCAGTTCCCCCATCTCATTAAATTATACAAAATGAAACATCCCTAAAGGCCTTGAGACTAGCTTTAGGTTCAATTTTTCCGGAGAGGGAGGAGAATAAAATACTTCAACCATTTTATCATTTTCTTCCAAAGACCCAGACACTGAACTAGCTAAAATTAACTAAGATCGTTCCATATATCCCTGAAAATATGCAATGATTATTAAACATACCAGTCCTTTCATTACAATAATTTAACTTGACTGTATTCAATCTAACATAGCATCCCCATATGAGTAAACACAAAATCACAATTTACAATAACCAACATGCCAGAGTAAAACAAAAAGTAGTGTAACAGTGAATCATAAGTACCTAAAGCGGATCTTCAAGCCAGGAGGAGAGAACTTCTGAGCTTGGGTCCCTGAAGAAGAATCTCCATCGTGGCCACCGGAAGTCCTTCGAATAAGGTCAGCAACACCCTTGACAATATTCATGCTTCCCCACAGCCAAGTTTTTCATATAAGTCAACACTTCATAATCCAATAGTCAGGATGCAAATGGTGACTCCAGCCCATCACCCTCAATGTGCTTGCCTTCTATTAAATGTTACATAAAACACCACTAAGTTAAAAAAAATTCCCATACACTAAAAATCATACTAAATTACTGCCTAATCCACGAAATTCTGAAACCAGTCAAAAAGGACTAGAAATTTGGTTCCACGAAAAATTAACAATAAGAGCATCTCGGTTAGTTTTTACACAACAAATACACTGGTTAGAGTTGAATTTGTCTGTTAAACTTCCTATAGTACATATTAACAAAAATCTTCTAAAACCTCCAACTCATTTTCCATTCCTCTCCCTCAACTTCTTGGCAAACAAACCGAAACGCTATCCGAGTTTCCGACAAGCTATCACATCAATAAACTAACACTCCCATGCACAAAAAGCATAAATTTACATCAAATAAGCTGCTAATAAACAAAAAATAAAAATAAAAAAACCACATTATTTAGCAAAACATTGAAATGTCTGATAAAACTAAATGCGGATGAAGGTTGATAACTCTGAGGAAAAAATCAACGAAAAATAGAGAAATAATTAATTGATCACCGACGTACACTCGAACTCAATGGTTGAATTCTTTGATCAATTTCATGAATTTCAGACAATAAACGATGAGAACCTGATCGGATCGTGGGGCCCAAAAGCACGGTGTGGATAAGGTTTGCGATTGGAGATCTGAGCCTGAAATTCTTGGGAGCTCTATCTCTTCTTCAATGGCGTCAGTGTAGAATCCACGCCAGAAAATGCGTTAGCGGAATGCGGAAAGAAAGAAGAAGGAAAATACGAACCCCCAAACACTCGTTAAATTTCAAGATTGCCCCTGTTACTGTAGTGGTTGAAGATCAAAGCGGGTGATGTGAATTTTATCTGACAGTCGAAAATGCGGCAAATGTAACAGATTTTACCGGGTTTTTCTTTTTTACGACCATTGAGACGTTGTCGTTACTCTTCGGGGGAACCTGTACTGAGCTTTACCAAAGAGGCCTTATTATTCACACGTATTATAACATATTAGTTTCTCTGCAAGTGCTTATGCACGCGAGAAAGGTTTTTTAACCCTTGCGTATAGCAAAGGTATATTTGTAAATAAAGATATCAAAAATAAACTAAAAACTTGTAAATTGCGTCTAGGCACGTAATTAAAAATTTATAAGCGGCTATGATTAAAAAAGGCATCTCGAGTGTGGAGGAGCAGGTGTGTAATACATCAAAATAGTAAGAATGAAAATGACTAGGTAGAAACTACTAACCTACACAATTAAAGATCACGACATAAACACAAAATCTTTGTGCTTTGACTTTGAGACCCCATAAGATAGACCAACGCATAATTGATCACTGAAGTTTGAACACAGGTAAATCTTTACATGGGATATTTTTTTATGGTGAGAGAAAAACTTGATTGGAAACTGCTTTCTTGTAAGTTCAAATAAGCATTTGGTGCTATTGGGAGTCCTTAATGAATCCTTGGTTAAAACATTCTATTTCATGTGTATTGGGTGTCTGAAGGGTTTTCTTGGCCTTGACCTAACCATCGCTTCGGGACCGTTAACAACCTTCTTTGCATTCTCTAATGCTGACTGGACCGTCTGAATGCTTCGAGTAGGATATGGCCCCATCACAACAGTAAAACTCTTTCCTAACATGGCTCACTCGCCTCTGAAGCTGGAATGCTTTTATAGAGGAGTCTACTCGAGGAATCTAAAAGTTTTAAGTGGGATGTGGAATGTGATTGATAATGGATGGTGGTCATGAAATCTCTCTTTGGCACAGGGAACTTAGAAGTCGACAAGAAAGAGCTATGAGTAGCCACGGATATTGCTCCAATTTGGATTTCAACATCAATAAGGTTTTGGTGACAACCAGGACACAATAATCCGTACGATTACACAAACTCAATTTTGGATCAATGTTTCTCAATAGCATGATTGGAGCACTTCTCTGCAATGTCAATTTATGTGAAACATATTTATTATTTTTGCATTAAGCATATCACCATCTTCATTGATTAAAGTTATCAGTGCACATTCCACCTGTAAGTTGCATAATTGATAATTTACATTATATATACTAAAACTCAATTGAGTTTTAGCACTGTTCAGCAATAGTAAACGAGCGGAAATGCCCCAGATTTTTTCGGTCCATTACCGTTCTGCTGCCTGCTTCACACAATAAAACACATGTATTGCCCATGATTGCCATGTGTTGATCATCCTTTGTCCTCCCAGGTTGCGTGTCTATGATCGTTGAGTTGTGGCACAAAGAAAGATAAAATAATTAATTAAAAAACTGACAAAAAATTATTTAAAAAATATGACTTAAATCAGGCCACATGGTTTGTGGTGCACAACACAATAAAAAATTATAAAAACATTGAATGCATGGACAAAATAATTATTAAAAATTGTGAGAAACCCACCTGTCCCCATTGCTTTGCCTTTTGATTATTTTATTTTTTGATTTTGCTCGGCTTTTTGCCTTCCACGCCGAGTCTCCTGCAGTAGGTGGCACGGAACACGGTTTGTGGCACATAACACAATAAAATATTATAAAAACATTTGAATGCAAAGTCTCCTGCAGAGTGTAGGCACAAAGAAGAATAAAATAATAATAAAAAAACTGACAATAAATATTTAAAAAAATGAGTTAATCCAGGTTTGTGGCATATAACACAATAAAACATTATAAAAAATTTTGAATGCATGGAAACCAAATATTAAAAATTGTGAGAAGCCCCGCTGTCTTTCACCTTGCCTTTGGTTATTTTATTTTTTGGTTTTGCTCTGCTTTTTGTCTTCCACGTGTTGATCATCGGGGGATTTTCTGCTGAGAGGGCTTCTCCCTTTATCTTTCATTTTTATCTCTTTCTTTCCTCAGTTTTTCCTTTGCTTTTTCTGCTTCTTTCTTTCGCGTTTTAGCAAACGGTACTTCGTCTTTTTTTCATTTGTGTGTTGTCATTGTTATTATGGGTGCATGATTTGGTTCTGTTTTGTATTTTCAGGAAACGGTGTTGTTCATTTTTCCCAAGTGTTGTGTTGCCATTTTTGCGCTGGTTCTACTTCAGGTATGTCGTTCTTCTTTTCTTTTTCTTTTTTCTTTTTTTTCCACTTATTTTTGCTTATTTTATGTTCTTAGGTAAATTTGGTGTTTAATTTAGAGCACAGAAAATAGGAAATAATTATTAAAAAAATTTGTTTTTGGATGAATTTGATGTTTAAATTAGAGTACAGAAAATAGGAAATAATAAATAAAGAATGAAAGAGAAATTAAAAAATTTATGCTTTGTTTGACCAGGGTAAATGAAAAATATAGCTCCAACTCTTATCGATAAATTACAATCGTATATAAAGCTAGCGAAGTTAAGAGTATGAATTTGCAGGATATGAAAACCATCGATTTCCGGAGCTACTCAAACATAAGCAAAGTGGGTGATTTATAATAAGTGACTTTTTCTTTGTTCTTTATTGTGCTACCTAACTGACTTTTAGTATATGTATACTTTATCATTGTACATTTTTTTTTAAATTTTTCTGTGATAACAAACAATAAAATTTTTATACCTTCTTAACTTTTAAAACCCATGTATATCTAATGGGAAGAAAAAAAAAATATAAAAAAAAATGTGATTAAAACTAGGCCACATGATTTGTGGCACAACAAACAATAAAAATTTATACCTGTCCACGTATCAGTCATTGCCACAAGGTAGTATCTCTACCTTTGTTCTTCTTTCTTCCGTTTTCTTTTGAATTTTTCTTTGCTTCTCCCGCTTTTGGCAGTCGTTTGCTTTCTTCATTGTCTTTGTTTGCTTCTCCCGCTCTTGCCAGTCCTTTTCTTTTGTTTTTGAATCGTTCTCAACACCTAAACCGAGTGATCAATCTTATAAACGAAAAAGAGAATCTGTGAGAAGCGCGCTTTTCATTCCTGGTGAACAAAGGTTTGATATCTAATTTCATACTATTCTCAAATATGATGTTTATATTTTTACATCATGTTTTAAAAAATTTCCATGTGTTCACTTCAACTTTCTTAAAATTTACATATCAAATATTTTCAATAATTATTAAAAAAAAAATCATCTTTTCTTCTTTTTGTGAAAAACTATATTAATGTTGCATAATCATTCAACTCAGTGAATCTGAAGAAATTTCAGAAGTTGATCCAAGAGAATGTGATGAGGTTCCAATCAAGTTATTAAAAACAAAAAAAAAATCACCTCCTAATCAGGCAAAGCCACACAGCAGCACTGGAAACAATGATTAGGTTAGTATGCTTTCAAGTTGTTTTATCTTTTCCTCCATTACCATTTAAATGTGACACTAAATCCTATCTAAATATGTTATATTCTATTCCTCTTTGTTCAGGTTATTTTATCAATGACAACAAGGGCTGAAAACACCTTTCATTACTCTGATCAAGAATGTTTATCGTGTTTTGTTTATCTATATTAAATCATGTTTAACATGTTTAAAAACCTGTACATATCTTTTTTTGCCCAAAACTCAACAATATTTTTTGCATCCTCATACAACAGCATCTCCTCATTTTTTGTATGCAAAAGCTGGAACACACTATATTAGATGGGGTTATTAGAAGAAATTCAGTTATCATGTTTTTTGTATCTTTATACCAGAAATTTCTATTTTTTGTAACTGGATGTAATCTTCCCGGTCCAAAAATACATACAACTGCTACAATATAATGGATAACTATAATTTGTATCTTTATATTATCTAAATTTAACCTTTTCCAGTTAACGCTTTTCCAAATTCATTGTTGCTATCGTTGTTCCTATTTTGTAACAGAAATTTTTTCATTTTTAACATCTTAACTTCAAACCCGCGGCAACGCAGGCGTATTAAGCACCAGTGATCCTCTAAATTTGGAAAACAAAAAAGAAAAAAAGAAAAAAAAACTTCAGCAATAAATTGATCGATGGATTCCTTACCCTCCCATGAGCTTGGGCCTTATATGCTTCAGAAAGAGTCAGCTGGGCCCATTTTACTCATTGGGCCAAAACATTTAGGCCTGAGCTTGGCCCAATTACGGGCCGTTCCTCTTCCATTTGGGCTATGTAATTTCTTGTGGCCTTTCTAGATGGGGTTGGATTTGTTTGTTTGATTTCCTATTATTTTGGACAAATCTGATTGGTCACAAAATTGTGCATCATCTTCTATACTTTCTTGTCAACATTTTGCCCTTTTTTTTTTTTTTTAAATTTTATTTTGCCCCCATTTTTTATACACAATAGTTATATAATGAGGGCAAAATAGTAATTTTGTATCTTTTGAGAAAATGACAATCATATCTCTATTTTTCCTATTTTACTCTTACTTTTGATACACAATATTTACATAAGGAGGACAAAACAGTTTATGTAATATTAAGAGAAATTGTTCCACCATCATTTTTTCATACTCTTTTTAAAATTTTAAAAACTAATCACACTCCTTAATAAAAAATAATAAAAAAAAATGAAATTATTCACATACACAGAATGTGTACTCATCAGCTAGTGACCAATAATGCATACCTTGTAACTTGCAAACCTTCACATCACAAACCCTTCCACAATTTTGGAACCGAAATGTTAGTGGTTCAGAGGAACAAGATTAAATTATAATTCTCAAGCCTTGCATTTCAAGAAAGTCAGTGAGGTTAATTAATTAATTATTTATTTATTTATTTACAATTATTTTTATTTATATTATATGCCAAGCTTTTCTTCTTTTGTGGTTAAGCTTAAAGAGGCAGTCATGGAGAATTTGAGATCTAATTTTCTCTGCTTTCCATTTCTTTAGGTAGAAAAATGTGTTTCTCCAAGGCATCTTTTGTCTCCTAAAGACAATAATTTCATGTGCAAGTGTGGATTATTTAACTCATAAATTCCACCAATTGAAAACTAAGAATATGATCAACTCCACTTTGGTTGGTCACTTGGGTTGGTCGCGAGTTGTGACTTTATCATATTGAATGGTTTTCAGTGCATCCAAAAACACGCTAACGTGATAACATATATATTTATTATTGGGAAATGTCAGGAACTGAGATTCTTAATGGATTTTTCATCATTTTATAATTTAACGTCAATTATCGTGTTAATATTATAAACATTATGTAAAAAAAATATAAGGCCGTAGAGAGTATGAAGATTCCAATTTTTGTAAGAATCTCCTTAATATTTCTTTTTATTAATAATACTTTAGAAGTGAGACATATTATTTATAATTACTTATCAACTAAAATATTAAATCATGTGTCACTAGAAAGAAAATTTAAATTAATAAATGTCGAGGGACTCATCACCTCAACAGATGAAAGAAGAAAGCTTGCTTACGTCAAAGATTAATAGTCAAAGAGTTTTATCTAAAATTAGAAAAAGAAAGAGAGTTTTAAATTAAACACTTCCGGTACTATTCACTTTTAACGAAAAATCACATTTTTACCTTTTTCTGGTACTATTCACTACACTTGTATTTGTCATTTTTAATTAAAGCTAAAGTTTTTTTTTAGACTTTTTGTTAGTTTTCCTAAAAAATAATTGGTTTTAAAAAAAAATTTATTATTTTTTAAAAGAGGGACAATGAGTGGTAAGTCACTGTTATAACGTATTTTTGAGTAATACTAAGTACTCTCTAAAAAGTGAAACTCTGCATGGATTCGCTACCACATTATTTTTTTGGCATAATATCTTATAATGTTGGCACATAACTCTCTCAAAAGTGAAACTCTTCATAAATTCTCTGTCACTTCACAGTTTAACATCAGCTCTTGTACTAATGTTATAAAATATTGTGCAAAAGATATAAGCTTTCAAAGAGTCCCGCAAAGAGTCTCATTAACATTTATCCTTTTGTTTTCTGTACTTGAAAGTTTTCTCGAAGGTGAACAATGAGTCATAATTACTAGATTTTATTTATATTTTAACTAATGTTTCTTTTGGTAATATTTAAGTAATTTTTTGTTCTCCAATCTACTAATGGTTGTTTATTCTGGTGTTGCTTTTAGATTAGGACCACATTATCCAATTTGTTTATTTAACCCTAATGACTTTTGCATCTGTCTAATGCATTGTATTTTCCACCAATAAACCGTCCAACAAATATGATATTCCCGTCAATTGGTCATGGTATACCAACTTCTCAATATGCCATCATATTGTTTATTATTTTTGTCTTTAGGCCATCTCAAATTTGAAAGATGAATATTACAGTAACTTGCAAGTTTTATCTTCTTCGTGCATTTATAAAATATGAAATTTAACTTTTAACAATTTTTGAGCATTAAAGAGATTAGATTAAATTTACAGTAAAATATAAATTTGTATCTTCTAAAAGTAGAGGTCTCACTTTTGACTGAGTTATATCTAAAATATATCTTTGCATATTTGGTGGCGGACCGTATTGGTGGTGAATCATATTGGAGAATAGTATCTCACCTGCATATGACAAGGTAATGTACAATTGATATTAAAAAAAATTATTACCTAAGGTTTCAATGATATTAAGGTGAAAATTCTCATAAAGTAATTGTATATTATTCTGACATATACCTAGGGCTGGAAAAAAATATTGAAAATCTCAAACCATATTGAAACCGAATTGAAAAAATATTGAACCAAAAATCCTGAAAATTTTGGTATCAAAACCAAATCGATTCCGAATTTTTGGGTATGGGATTCAGTCTCACACTTTGAATAATTTGGTATTCCTAAACCGAACTTTACTCGTATAACATACATACATATATATATATGTGTGTGTGGTGTTGGAATGTGTAATGATTATTATTATATAATTACAACCACTAAAGTGTGGTGTGGTGCTGACAAAAGTAGGATGGATGGGTCACTGATGCTTGTTTTCTAGACAAAACTCTCTCTTTCTCTCTCTCTCTTATTTTCTATCTCATCAGTCATCTCTCCCTAAACCCTATTCTCTCTCTCTCTCTACAACCCATAAACCACCTAACCCCTTTATCTCTCACCTATTTTCCATCTCCTCACTCGTATTATCTCTCTCTCCAACCCAGAAACCACCCCTGCTCATTTCAAAACCGAAACCACCCTTCCTTCCACTCAATCCAAAACCGAGCCGACATCCTACTCACTCTCTCGATCATTTCATTTTGCCTTTCTCATCTGCCTTCACTTAGTCTCAGACTCTTTCTCTTTCTCGGATTCGAAGCTTAGCAGCCACCCACCGTCTAACAATCTCACTCCGACAAACTGTCTCCACTCTGGCCACCACCACACCTCATGGCTTCATCCCCACCTCTGGTTCTTTCCAGTGATTCTATGTGTGTTTGAGATTTCGAATTAAGGTTTGGGTTTCGAATTGGGGGCTCGGGTCAGGAGGAGGATGCAGGTCTCTCTCTTCATTCTTTCTCTTTCTACCATAAATCTTCACTGATTCACTATCACTATGTCTCTGATTTCAAGTTGGATTTTTAATGCAGGTTCGGATGATTTTAATTTCAATCTAGATGATTTGGATTCTGACGCAGGTTTGGTTTCTGGAAATTCCGAAATACCGAAAATATTGGGAATCCCGAAATTCAGGAGTCTCAAAATTTAGGTTCGGGATCGGTCCTGAGATTTTCGTCTCGAAAATTTTCGGTTCGGGATTTGATATGTCACTTTTGGTTCGGTATCCCATACCGAACCAGCCCTACATATACCCAATGATGAATCTTATTCTTCAAAATGCCCTCTCACGAGTAGCTCCACACGGTGTCACAAGAGAAATCAATCCTTACATTGGGAACTAGTTAATTCATTACGTCAGAACTAACGCAATTTTTACAAGTTCAGTCATCAATCGTTCAACTAAGGCCAACACAATTTTTCGAAGGCCCAGTGATTCAATTCCTTAAGCCATATGAAAACTTTTATATATTTACTTTATAAATATGGGATTATTGTTCTCTAATGTGCATAAGGAAATTGTTTTTGACACTTCAAAATTCTCATTTAACACTCTTTACAAGTGCATTTTTCTTTCTAAATATAGAATATGCAAAATGAAAATTTTAGAATGCCAATTATAACGCATGTATAATGTTAAAGTCCAATTGAACCAGACCATCTTTGTTAGATGTCATACTGAAATGTCAATCATGCCCTTATGGACTATAGTGAAGGTTGCATTTGTATTTACACATATCACAATATGAAGGATATATACATTATCTTGTTAGCTGCCCTTCTTAGGAGTTTGTGTAATTAGGATACACAGACAAAACGTCACAAGACAAAAGTACATAACATGGATACAAAGATATACAATAGATAAGTTGATAACTTATCGCTTTTATAGTCGAGACACATGAGACAATATGTTAACCCAAACATTGGAGTCATTGTAGGATTTGTTTCAAAACAGACATTAATATATATATATATATATATATGACGGGTTCGTGACATAACTTTCAACACACGTTTTTTAGACTCATTCCATAATGTATTTTAATGATCTAAGTTGTTTATAGTTTAGGTCTTTTCTCAAACATCATGCCCAAATCTGAAAGTATATGACCGAGGAATTAAAGGTTTAGGATTTCTTTACAGAACCATATTCGTTCACTTTCTTCACTAGAAATTAATGTCTTAATGATTTTGGATTTGTTAGATTTTTGCAAGGATGATCTGTGAATGATGTTCTAATTAAATACAGATGAGTTTGGAATGTTAAAATATATTACGAAATGGCTACCAGAAAAGCGTATGTCAAAAATTGTGTAAAAAAGTGCTGCTGCAAATCCACCCCTATATATACATATATAAAACGAGTTAAACTAAATTTTATCAATAAGTTTGTTTTTCATTTTCACTATTCACTAATTTAACTAAATTAACATGTGATATTTATTTCACATCATACCGAGTTCTTTTAAGAAAATATCTCAAATTTGCATCTCACTTTGCTATTTAACTTCATTAAGTTTTTGATGTAGGACATGCTTCAACATTGCATATATAGTCTATAGAATAGTTAATCAGTAGTATGTCTTTTAAGTATAAAATTGTTAAATAAACAAATAAGTTTATATAAAGAATATGTGGTCTGTACGAACTCTTGATATAATGAGATTTCTCTTCTCAATAATAATTAAAAAAAAATTCTAAGCTCAAATATCCTCTCCCACTTTATTAAATGATAGAAAGAAAGAAAAAAACGTATATAAAAAATGAAAGATGCATAAGATTTTTATTTTTTTTATTTTTTATTTTGAAAAAGAAAATCAGCTAGTGATTTTACCACATCAGTCTATCTTTTTGTGGACCAAAAAAAGTCACAGAGACATTTCAACCTTCATTTGGCCACTATAAGATTTCATTCCATTGAGAAATTGTGAGTTAATTATATCTTCTTGTATTTTTTGTTAACCACCCAACTTATATGAGGTTTATATAGTAATGCATCAACTCACATATATATCAAACACATTGCCTGACCAAATGAAGCACTTTAAACTTTATTAATTAATACAACAAATAAATAAGAAACTCATTTAATTAACAGGACTCAGATCCTCATGCTCTGACACAAAATAATATACAAATTGGTGGATTTGGATCCCATCCGGAACTAAATTGTAGGAATCTTAGAAATTTTCACATCTTAGTCATTCATCGTACATTGTACGGTTAGTAATAATTTGAATTTTATTATTTAAAATTAAACACAAATAGTATCTAACGAAAACTGACCGCACGATACGATGAACGACTAGAATGTGAGGATCTTTAGAATCCCCACAAAAAGGATCCGGAAAGATCCTCATCCCAAGTTGGTTGGTTTAGGACCAAATCTTATCCCTAACTCCAAACTAGTGATGCATGTCTAAGCTGTAAGATAAGAAGATAAGCAAATTAATGTACACTCTAGGAAACCATAATTAAAAACCCTAATCGAAGCAAACGTTTGTTTAAGGAAAAATGCAAAAGAAAGTTGATGATAAAGTGAAAGGGCATCACGCGTACCAAGTGAGGAAGAGGATGAAAAAGATTACCAGCCCTAAACGCATTAACTTCCAAAATCAACCTCCCCAAAAGTCATCCCCCCAACTATCCCTCACATGCCTTCATATCCCAAAATCCCCAATCAAAAATATAAGGGCTAATTTTGTTTGAACGTAAAAGGTTTGAATTGATTGTCAAAATCAACTATAAGATTTAATGTTTTCAAATTGTATCATAAGTTTTGAGATCTTATCAATTTATGTCTTTCATCATTTTAACTGTGTAATTCTTTGTGAAATTGAAGACATTATAAGTTATCATATACGACCAGTTGCACCACATTAAACCAAAACTAAGCATCATGGTGGAGTTTCGACATCTCCTCTACTAATGCTTCGTATTCCAAACTGACAATCCATCACACATTTTGGTTCTAATGGTATAAGTATGACTTCTACACAATTCATAAATGGTTTGGCATCAGCTATATTATTAATTTAATGTAGAGACGGCGTTAGAGGGAGCAAAATGTGCAATCACACTGAACCCTAAATTTGGAGGGCCCCAAGAACTTTTTATCATCTAATATTTATATGTAATAATGCTTTATATTAAAAATTATTGTTTTTATTAGCACTTTAAAATCTCATTGTGCAATCTTTATAAGTGTATGCATTTTTCTTTCTAAAGATAAAAATTTTGGAGTGAGATATTTAGAGAACAACACCCTAAAAAAGGATTTTTTTTCTCTTTTAATTTTATTATATAATAATGTCATATATTCAAATGAAAGTTAGAGCATGTGAACTTTTATTTTTCTTGTTTGGTTGTTTAAGATTGAATTGTTTTTTACTATTTAGTGAAGATTATGTTTGTAATTCTTTTTTACTTGTTATTTAATGACATTTGTAAACTTACGATTAATGAGTCATTGTTTTCCAGTATCAATATATTGTCTTACCTTTTTTTGAAAAATTATCTTAAGAAGGTGCCTTTTGTAAATTTTGCACATGACGTCCAAAATCTCAAAGATGGTCCTGATTTAATAAAGAGTTAAATAGTTAAATAGATAGAATACATAAAATTATTCTATTTCAAAACTCCATAGTTTAATGAAAAACAATTGGGACAACGACTCCCTTTTTAAAATTAACCAAAACATGGAAGATGCGACAAGTAATTAACAATTACCGAAAATAATAACAAAACAAGGGCTATTTCGTCATTTTAGAATATAGGTTTGCAAAGGTTATGTATCCCCCTTCCCCCTTCCCCCTTCCCCTTTCCGGACAGCGGACACTGCAAGCAATATTTAATCACGTTACAGCCGCGATCCGGCACGCTAACTTACGCTTGGTGGGCAGTGAACGCGCTGGCGTATAGGCCCGCGTGTCGCGATTTCCTTGGCTTGTAATTTGACGTGGAGACATATTAGAATAGGTGCGCATGCAACCCAAGTGCGCTTTTTAGCGTCTGCCTTCCTCCTCAGTATCGCAAGTCATTGTTATTATTTGTTCAATTTCCCACCCTTCATCCTCACCTACTTGCTCTCTCATTTGCTGCAAAATACTCATCCAACTCTCCAACATCCTCTCTCTCTCTCTCTCTCTCTCTCTCTAAAATCACCATTGCTATTCCTCTTCCAAATCTTTCTCATCAAAATTCAGAAAACATAGCTTTAATTGCAAAAGCTCAGTTCAATTCAGAAGTATTAGCTATTTCTTCATCAGCTGCATGCGCTTTGGTTTAAGAAAACCAAAGCGATTTGCAGAAATTGTACGGTCAGAAGGGTTTTTGTTTTTGTTGTTTAAGCAATATATATACACATATTTATCTATATATATATATTATGATCCTTCTTCTGCTTCTCGGTGTTTTCTGAGAGATTGAGAAACGACGCCGGCCGGAAAGTTTGGACGAAGGAAAAGTCAGCGTTGCGTACGTGACCTGTTGGACTTTTGGGGTGTAGTAGTTTTATTTGGTTTGGTTGGGGTGTCGGGAGGTCCGTGAAGAATGCCTCACAGAACGACTTACTTCTTCCCAAGGCAATTCCCGGATCGAAGGTTCGATTCGTCGTCCAAACAGCTGTTGCAAGAAGATCATCACGATCACGAGAAAGTAACCAAAGACAGCGACACTGCCACTACCACCAGCACCACAACTGCGACCAGAGATAGAGATGCTTACCAACAAAAGGTGCCCAAAACCGCCACCAGCAACTTGTACAAATCCTCAGCCACTACCACTTCTTCTCTGTCTTCCGATGTTCAGTACTTCACGGGCCACGTCGATGAAAGGAAGCCACCGCAGTTGGCCGACTTTCTCAACTGGTTCCTTCATGACAAGAAAGGGACCAGTACTCGATCCAAACCATCGAGTACTGGCCACCGTCCTCATCACGTTAGGGTAACAGGGAGGTTGTCCACTTCGTGCCACCTTGTTGACGAGGATCGCGAGCTGTTGCTGCCTCGTCGTCATCATCATAATGATGATGATCATGATAATCATGTGGCTGAGGCTGGCCCACCGCAGATGGCGCCGGAGTCCACCACGACTGCTATGCTCAAAGACCGGAGTGTTGACCAGAGCTTTGACCGGCAGGTGTCCCTGCCGAGGGTTTCGAGCGGGAGTAGCTATGCAGGGAGCTTGTTCTCAGGAACGACGACGTTGGATGGGAACTTCTCTGGGGATGTTAAGGACTCGTCAGCGACGACGAGGCATTTGGAAGTGGAGGAAGAGGAGGTGGAACAGGAGAGTGCTAAAGTGAGGTTGTCTCAGAGGTCTAAGGAAAGTTATTATTTGCAGCTTCTTTTGGCCAAGAGGCTTTGTTCTCAAGCTACTCTTGGTGCTGAAACATTGCTCTTGCACGAGACTACTACTCAACTTGAGGTTACTGATGCTGAGACGGTGTCGTATCGGCTCTGGGTACGTTTACTCTCTCTCTCTCTCTCTCTCTCTCTCTCTCTCTCTCTATATATATATATATATATATACACATATATATACATACATACATATATATATATCCTATTTATCCTATGTGGGTTAATTTTGCATGAACTGCGGATGTATATCCTATTTGTATATTTTTGTTCTTGGATAAGGCTATTAATAGACATTATTTGGAGCTAACGAAAGACTTAGTGCAAACTAAGCTCAATTTTCAGACCGCCAGCCCCACTTAATTAGTGGGATACAGCTTTGTCGTTTGTTTTTGTTTGATAAAATGGTTCTATTGCCAATATGTCCAAGAATTTTGTGGTCCAATCCAAAATCAGCCTTTGTATGCTCCAGGGAGAGAAAATAGATGTTTGTATCACTTAATTAG
Organism: Pyrus communis; assembly: GCF_041283825.1. NCBI lineage: Eukaryota > Viridiplantae > Streptophyta > Magnoliopsida > Rosales > Rosaceae > Pyrus > Pyrus communis. The sequence goes on from NC_142572.1 coordinate 3,647,603, forward strand.
TTAATTAAAAATATATAGAGTATTTCCAATTCTGCTGCGCAGCTGCGCTTGTAAAATTAGTACATAAACTCGAGTATGTAGAGAGAAATGCATACTTGCGGGACTTATATTGTCAAAGCGCAATAAATTATTTACCTATGTCTTTGATATATGCCACTAAGATCTTAGTGAATTGGTTCTGAACTTGAAGGTCGGAATTAACTTTGATTGGAAATTTTTCTAAATTTCAATCTTCTATAAGGAATTTGTACATTTCTAACCTTGTAGATCATTTTTAGTGAGTATGAATTTCATATACATTTTCCAGGTCAGTGGCTGCTTGTCTTACAATGACAAGATATCGGATGGTTTCTACAACATTTTGGGGATGAATCCAAATCTTTGGGTGATGTGCAATGATTTGGAGGAAGGTAAAAAAATACCGTCCTTGATGTCACTTAAAGAAGTTAAACCTGGTGAGACATCAATGGAGGTGCTTGTTGTCGATAAAAATGATGACTTTCGCCTCAAGGAGCTTCAAGATAAAGCACATAGACTATCTTGCACTTCAGAGAGTACTTTAGTGTTGGTGGAGAAACTTGGCAAGCTTGTCGCAATCTGTATGGGGTGGGTTTCAATTTTCCCCACTTTTAACTTGAACAATGTTTGGTTCGTTAATTATATTGTTTCTGAGTCGCTTAAACTTGAAGGGGTAATTATCCCGTGGAGCAAGGAGATCTACACATGCGTTGGAAGGTGGTTAGCAAGCGATTGAGCGATTTTCATAAGTGTATTGTGCTCCCCATAGGCAGCCTATCAATGGGGCTTTGCAGGCATCGTGCCATTCTTTTCAAGGTGACAACTTGTACCTCATTTTTTGCCTATTTATGTTTATAGTCTGCTCCTTTTCGTTCTGAATGACTGTTAAAGAAAATACGAGTGTTGTTTGAAAGCTATTGTCAATTAGTTTCATTTATATTGGGCCGGTTAGTTGATATCTTATTTATTTAATGTTTTCTGAAGGCACTCTGTAAAATTTAGGACTCATATGTTAAATTGTACAACAAATATTTCAACATATATGAATATGTGGTCAGGATGCATCCGTTTTACATGAGAATGCAACTAAACTATATAGAGCTATGAGTTTTCGTCCTTTGATCATTCGGTAAGGTATATGTAGCTTTTTGAGGTGTAATAACACAATTCTTGGCGATGTAATTTTTATGGGGTTTATAGGGGAAGACCATGCCTATTACCATCCTTTTGCACATACACCTATTTAAATGCTTTACAAATAAGGCAACACAATTGAGAATTCAGTTATTTCTTGCTTCATTATCTACTCTTTGAGCATATGGTGTACAAATCATAATATTCGATCTTTTTATAATGTTGTCTCGGAGCCTACCGGGTTGCTTATGTCGTTTCAAGCGGAATGAATGGATACAGAATTTGTTTTCATTTATGCTTGTGTGCTGTGGACTGGTGGTGTTTTCGAGTCTATATGAGATATTATTGTTTTCTTATTCTTTATAACTCAATTCTATATTTCCAACGTGCAGAAATTGGCAGATCACATAGGTTTGCCTTGTCGCATAGCTCGTGGTTGCAAGTATTGTGTGGCAGATCACCGGTCCTCTTGTCTTGTTAAAATTGAAGATAACAGGAAGGTTTTGAGGTTAGAAACTTTAATTGTTTGCCGAGTATTGTTGCTAGCAGATTTTATATTATTTCCTATTTTTTAAAACATGATTCAGCATATAAATTCATTCTGAAATGTAGATATTGGCAATTAGTTCCTTGTTTAGGTTTTGGTAGTATCTATTTCCCGAACGGATATTTAGCCATAATGTTACTTCTAGGGTTTATGTTCATTTGATCTAAGGGCATCAATCTTTTTTCTTTCATCTATACACTCTGCAGCATTAAATCTTTGCTGAATTCTTGGTCAACACTCTGCCGTTTCTCAGTCTCACTGTTTTCTTAACTTTTGGTGTTGAAAAGATTTAGCCATGGCTCATAACTAACTTGATTGTTGTCAGATAAGTTGACATTACCCCCCCTGTCACACCCCGTTGTTTTTATGGTGTAAATATGCATTTGATTCTGAGTACCATGTCATGCATGGTTGAAGAGGACGTTATCGTTTCCAACTGTTCGTTTAATTCAGAATTTAACGTATGTTTTTCATGATGGTTATACATATATTTTTTTAACAGGGAATATGTGGTTGATCTAGTTGGGGAACCAGGAAACCTTCATGGTCCAGACTCCTCGATTAATGGAGGAACTCTTTCTTCTATACCTTCACCATTTCAAATTTCTCATCTAAAAGAATCCAAACAACCTTACAGGGATAGTGAATTATATTGCCAAATCACAAACTCAAAGCACACGGGTGCTCCTCCTGAAGATCCCTTTCATGCAGGTATGTTTTGTAGCCTTGAAAATACATGTTCCAATTATTTTGGAGTACTAGAAATTGAAGGGAATCTGAATGAACTACAAGGTAGAGGCATCGTTATTGCTACAATGATTATAATTTTTGTCTAATTATAAACTGACAACCATTAGATTTTTGTTTTTTTTTTTCTGTTTTGTTTTGTTCATTGATACGGAGAAGTAAACGTTCATTATGCTACCTGATTGTACTTTTGATGATTTGCATAATCCATGTGGTACCGTTTTTATCCTTTCTCGATAGCTTCTTCAATCTTTATAGATCAATCTCTTACAGACGGTGGGGAGGGAGGTCAAATCATCAAGGAAACCAGTTTGCTTCCAGGTGATCAAACTAGATTTGGGTTGGAATCTTCTCTGATGCGATTGGAATTGAAAGGAAACTCTCCGCATTGCCTTGTTCAGAGTGACATCCCACCTTGTGTCCAGGGTGATGCGTCGGAAGCTCTTGATGTTACTGCTACTACTGCTGTGGCATCATTAGAGGACTGTGCTAGACTTAGCGAAGAAAATGATGTTGTACAACAAGCTTACAGAAAGGAGATTGTTGTATCAAGAAATCACGTTATAAGAAACAGTGTTGAGCAACCTAAAGTAACTTTGTACAACCAATCAGATCTAGAGGGCGTTCATAGTGAACTTGTGAAACAAGGTAGAATTACTGCTGTGACTAACCCAAGGTACTTGAATCTTGAACCGACTCTCGCAATGGACTGGCTTGAGATCTCATGGGACGAGTTGAATATCAAAGAGCGTGTTGGTGCTGGTATTTATCGTCCCCTATTTTTAACTAGATGCAAATTTACTTGGTTATATTTGCTCAATCACTACTCTTCCCTTCTACCTGAAATCTCATACTTTGCTACTTTCCAGGCTCATTTGGGACAGTGCATCGTGCTGAATGGAATGGATCAGTAAGTTTTTTCTTTTTTTTTTGTGATTGGGCGGCAACTGTTTGTGTATGTGAGAAATAGTGGGTTGGTTATGACGTGCATACTTTTCATATGCTGTATCTGTGTGGTCTGATCACGAGGACAAATTTGATGAGTGGTATATTGCTTAATATCATATGGCTGCAAAGTTTGGACCGTGTGCCTGTTCTTTTTCTCATTCCATCTTCGGGACAGGTCTAGTACTATTTGTGTTTCAGAGGAAGAACTTAAGCAATTTACCAATTTAGATGATCAAACAGAAATTAACTTTCTGCTTAATTTGTTCCTTCTTCTCATGATGTCTTCAGTTGGATGCTGAACATCTGTCTCGCAATATATCATCGTAGTTTTCTGTTGACCCTAATTCTTTTTTTTTTTTTCCTTCTTTTTTCATCTTCTAATTGAGTTTAATTTTGGTGCAATGCAGGATGTTGCTGTTAAGGTTCTAACCGTTCAGGATTTCCATGATGATCAATTGAAAGATTTCTTACGAGAGGTAGGTTTCCTTTTTATGCGTATCAGAAATATGTACATTTTACATTGAAGCCTCTTAGCTGAAGTTGATCTTCACATTGTATTCAGGTTGCAATTATGAAACGCGTTCGTCATCCAAACGTAGTTCTTTTCATGGGTGCGGTTACAAAGCGTCCTCATCTATCTATAGTGACTGAATATCTGCCAAGGTAATCAGCTAATTTTTATTTTTATTTTTCCAATTTTATTTATTGACAGTTAATTAAATGTGTACAAATACTGGAGCCCTTCTTATGTCTGAACCCATTGGTATCCTCGTATTCGTGGAGCAGGGGTAGTCTTTATCGCCTCATTCACAGGCCAGCTTCCGGGGAACTTCTAGATCAGAGGAGGCGGTTGCGAATGGCACTAGATGTGGTTTGTGCAATTTAGCATTATCATTTTCCTTCTTACATGGCAACTACGTTTTCTGTTAGTTAACTCTATACATCATCTTCCCTGCAGGCCAAGGGTATCAATTACCTCCATTGTCTTAACCCTCCTATTGTCCATTGGGATCTTAAGTCTCCAAATTTGTTGGTTGATAAAAATTGGACAGCGAAGGTATATTTAGATAAAGAAAGAGGTTGCCATTGTGTTTTGAGTTCTCCGGTTGGGTGTTTGTGGACTTAATTTGTTTCATTTATTCCTAGGTATGCGATTTTGGGTTGTCCAGATTTAAGGCGAACACTTTCATATCATCCAAGTCCATTGCTGGAACAGTAAGTCTCCCTCTCTCTCTCTCTACATGTACATGAGTGTGTCATCGTGCACAGATTCACATAATATCAGTTGCACTTTTACCCCCCAATGTAGTACGGGTGCCAAACCAGGATTGAGATGTACGCCTTGAAATGTTTGTTTGGTGTTTTGTCTCACAAGTTAGTTGTAGTTGTTTCGATGGATTAGTATATACGTTATGAATGCTGTAAGTTACCATGAACTCTTTTGTATGTACCTCCATGTAAAGTCGGGTATTTCCATCAATATTTCTGCACTTTAAATTTTAGTTCGCAGTGCATCAATCAACATGTAACTCACTCAATTTAATTTTCAGCCTGAGTGGATGGCTCCAGAATTCCTTCGCGGAGAGCCCTCAAATGAGAAGTCTGATGTTTACAGTTTCGGAGTGATCCTATGGGAACTTGTAACCATGGAACAACCTTGGAACGGTCTTAGCCCCGCCCAGGTACATGTCGTGATCAGCATCTCCTTTCTTCCACCCTTGTCCTGCACATTCATTCTCTATTTTCTTTGTTTTCCCCTCTATTAACTATGGTAAATGACGTCGTTCAATCTCTCAGGTAGTTGGAGCCGTTGCTTTCCAGAACAGAAGGCTTACTATCCCAGCCAATGCTCCCCCAGTGTTGGCTTCGCTTATGGAATCCTGCTGGGCTGAGTAAGTCTACCCGATATCTTCCCACTCGTCATAATATACATTACGGATAACCTGATCGGAAGTGCATGCTGGGAGCCAAGACACTACTCTCATTTCCACACGTAGTGTCGAAGATAGAATGCGCCTAACTGGCCCTTAGATCTCCTTGCTTACTTATGTAGACATACAAAAATGATCTTTGGGATGTCAAAATAGTAGCACCTGTGGAGTCTTCTTTGTTTACATATTTAGTTCGTGATGTTTGTCTATTTTCTTCGCAGTGATCCAGCCCAGCGCCCGTCTTTTGCTAGCATAGTTGAGTCGCTAAAGAGGTTGCTAAAGTCTCCTCTGCAGTTGGTACCGGTGGGCGGAACATCCCCTTCTGCCCGGACCTGAGACCGTTATACTTCGGTGGTCGAATTTCTACGACTGACCGAGCTTCTTTGATTCTTGGCAATTATATATATGCTTTTCTTGCTTAACCTGATGACCGTCAAATATGCCGAAGTTAAATACATTTCCTTCCGCGTTAATTTGAGTTTCTAGTGCCACCAGTATAGCATATGGTTTAACAATGTACCCGACGAAGAGTATTGTGCTGAAGGAAAGGAAGAGGGATTTACTAGATAAATTATTAAAGCGTGCTTTTGATGTATCATTATTATCAAAATTAATCCGTCCTCTTTCCTTTTATTCATATTTTTATTGGTTCATCTTTTAGCTATGTTTATATGAATAAAAGAAACTGACGCTTATCCTGTCAAAGTAAAATGTGAGCTACAAATTACTCACATGGTAATCAAATAACTTAAAGAGTTATTTATATTTATTTTCTTCACATTTAGGCCCTTGAACTCTTAAACTCTGAATAAAATCCAGATTTTAAATATGTTGTCATGCTGGATAAAAGATGTCCATGAATTTGTGTTTATTTACAAAACTGTGCTAGCAAACCTCTTATACATTTTCTTCGGACATTTAATTTGTTTAATATAACTTAATTTTATGCCACCAAACCTTTCATCAAGTAGCTCAGTGGTAAGGGCGCAGATTGCGGCTCTTCGCTAAATAAATAAATGTGGGAGGTCTCGGGTTTGATGCTTCGAGCTGATAAGTCTACTTAAGTGTGACCATAGATAAGGTGAATTTCTCCATAGCCTCTTCGAGCCGAAAGGAGTAGAAAATCATAACTTGTCATCAGTTGTCCTCATTTTTAAGGAAAAAAAAAAAAAAAAAATCCTCTTCCACATATTATGTATACTAGTACCATAAAAAAGAAGTAGGTAAATTAATTTTGTTAAAAATTATAAAAGTAGGTACATTAACTTTGTAAAAATTGAAAAATAGGTACATTATTTTCATAGAAATTAGAAATTAAACCGTAGGTAAATTATTTTTATAGTAGGTAAATTATTTCCTATAATTATACAGCAGGTAAATTATTTTCATAAAATTAAAAAATAAATATTGTTGAAATCAAACATTAATTTAGGTATATTCAAATTGAAATTTCATGGATAGAAGACCTTGCCAAATTCAATGCACGTAAATTAAATTAAAACGTAATTACAAGGCATTTTCATACTAGCTTATATGGGGGTATTTTAGGAATTCAAAAAAATTAAAAAATTGATACACAAACTTAATTTGATAAGTTGCTTAGTTAGTTTCTAACCATTGCTTTTTATTCGGATAAATATAATATAATGTGTTATAGGCTAAGAAAAATGAGTATTGAGGGGAAAAGTTAAATTTTCAGTTATTTAAGGGTAATATTATTCATACTATATTTTTATATCACCTTAGGTGACATTTGATGTGGACAGCTACATTATTTGAAAAATTTGCAAAACCCAAGGAAGGGAAGGAGATAGGCTTCTCGTATACCACGATTATCATTTAATTAACTAATTTTTCTTAATTATTAGTTTATTAATAATGAACTAAATTTAAAAATATGATTAATTTTTCTTAATCTGTCCACATCAAATGCCACCTTAGATGATATGAAAATGTGGTACAAAAATATGGTATGAATAACATTACTTGTTATTTAAAGAATAGTCATTCGTAGGTGAGTAATGTTATTCATAGTTTCATACCATGTTTTTGTACCACATTTTCATACCACCTTAGGTGACATTTGATGTGGAAAGTCACATCATTTGAATTAATCAGATTTTTAAATTAATCAGATTTTTAAATTAGTTCATTATTTAATAAACTAATAATTAAGAAAAACTAGTTAATTAAATGATGATTATAGTATACAAGGAGGCTTTCTCATTCATTTCCTTGAATTTTGTAAATTTTTTAAATGATACGGCTGTCCACATCAGATACCACCTAAGATGATATAGAAATATGGTATAAATACATAATCTGAAAATTACTGTTCGTAGGTGGAAAGGTTGAAGCAAATAAGTAGGGGTGGAAAAAATTCCCAAAAATCCTGAACCAAACCGAAAAAATCCCAATCCCAAACCAAAAATTTCCCAAACCGAAATTCCCGAAATTTTCGGGATGCTATCCCGAACCGATCCCAAAATTTCGGTATGAGATTCGGGATTGGCTTCTCAATATTTCGAGAATTCCATACCGAACTGAAAATATATAATGTTAATTATTATATATATATTTATACATATATATATATATATTATTCTTTTATAATTGATGCTAGTAGTTTCTAATTCATGCTCTGGAACCTGGAATGCCCTACACCTTGCATATTTTTCATGTTCTGTTTGATATTCATGTGGATTTTATTATTGTTGCTGCCATGACTGATGATTTCAGAAGACTTGATTCTTTTGTCTCTCAACAGATTGCAAAAAGGGTTTAATTAATTTGAATTTTGACTATGATAAAAACAGTCAGACATGCCAGTGTTCAATTAAATGGTAGTGTGAATGAAATGAAATTTCTAGTTCATGAATGTGTTCCTGAATTATATATTTGAAAAACAATTCATAATTTCATATTTCAATTTGGGATTCCCGATTTGTCCCAAAATCCTGAAAATATTTCGGGATTCCCGAAAATTTGGCTTGGGATTGGTCTTCAAATTTCCGTCCCAAAAAATTTTGATTTGGGATTCGGAATACTAATTTCGGTATGGTATCCCATACCGAACCATCCCTACAAATAAGGCAGGCAAACACCAATAAGAAGGCGGCTTCATTAATATCCCAAAAGCTAAGTCGCAGTTCCTAGAAGGTCAAAATAGTCGACCCCGTCATCGGTCTCCCCCTTCCCTCCCTCCCTTCCCAATTTCCCCATATCTACCAATCCTCCCTAAACCCAATTCCCAAACACCCACTCATGGATTTCCTTCAATCCCAACTCCGATACATCAATTCCCAAACAGAGGAATCGGCACCGATCGATAAGTCCCGAATCGTGAAGGACATTCTCCTCCAAGCCGGCCTAATCCTCTTCGTCGTCATCGCCTTCCTCACCATCAACAACATCCCCCAGAAGCTCTTCGCCAAACTCCGTTACCGCTTCCGTAACAAAACCGCCGCCCGGGCCAAGCGCCACTTCGTCCTCGGCGCCCAGCTCCTCGCCCAGTCCCGATCTGCCGACTCCCTCTCCTCCTCCGCCTCCGCCTCCGCCTCCCTCTCCCAGCAGGCCCTCGACGAGGCCGAAAAGGCCATCGCGCTCGTCCCCAAGGACGCCGCCGCCCACATCCTCAAATCCCTCGCCCTCGACGCCCAGGGGTACAAGACCTCCGCACTCGACGCCATCGATGTCGCGCTTTCCCCTCTCTGCCGCAAGAGCCTGACCGACGAGGAGCGCGGCGATGCGCTCGTCAAGAGGGCGGAGATCATGCTGTCGATGAACCGGAAAGCCCAGGTTGACCCGGTGATTGAGGATTTGAATCGGGCTGTGGAGCTGAGTCCGGAGAATGTGAAGGCGTTTTGTACGTTGGGAGAGTGCTACGAGGGGAAGAAGATGACGGAGGAGGCCAGGAAGGCTTACGAGGCGGCGCTGAGGGTCCAGCCCAGATTGAAAGCCGCCATGGACGCTCTCGAACGACTCGGTTCGAGTTAGGCGCGTGGGCTCGGCTCGGGTTAATTTCGGATTCCTATTTTTATTTTTGTTTTGTAGTTTCAAATTTGTGGTATTTCGTTTATGATAATCATCAGGATATTTCGAGTGTAATGACTTGGATTCACATGTATTTTGTAGGAAATGACGTGTCATAAATGAGAAATGAGTATGTTTATTAATGTTTAAGTAATAATCTAATCATCAACTTTCATGTCATTTAGTTTGTACAATTTAGTCTACGAATTTAGTCCCTATAACATTACTCTTTTAGGAAATGATTTCAACATACTCATGTTCGTTCTTTTGTACACGGATAAAGTTTTGTCCTTCAATTAGCATCGAAATAAATAAGGATATGTAAAGAAAAAAATACGAGTGAAAACCAATTTCGTTGTGTCGGAGGAGATTGGTGAGCATAAGGAAGGAGGTAAACTATGGGAAAGTCTCTTGTCTGGTTTGAGAGTCTTTTTAATTTAAACAACGAGAACTCATATTCGAATTTAAAGCTTGTTACAACTATGAAAATACGAGAATTAACATTAGGACTTCGTCTCAATGTTTTTTTTAAGTAAATGCGATAATATCGTAAGAAATTTCTCAAGGATATAGTATATGAATTATTAGGATAAGTATCTTATCCTCCTAAACAAGAATTTGCACAAAAGGAAATTAAAAAAAAAAAAAAAAAGGAAAACTCGAACACAAGACTGAGGTTGGATTCCCTTAAAAGTGTATACAGAGATATCCCTATCTTTGGCGCGCTTGCATTCATGCATGTATGAAAATTAACAGAGTATCAATCCATATAAAGAACAAGTCCCATGAATATTAACAAAAATAAAATAAAAAATCACAACCAACTCACGTTAATAAGTTTCTGAATCAAATTACAAATTTTCTTTTGCCAATAAAATCTGCCCGAGATTTGATATTATCCTACAAATATATATAACTCACCAAATCTTGTCTGATATAGTAGATTGATGATTGTGCATCCAATGTATACCGTACAACAGAAAATCTCCTGCATTAAATTCTCGTTCAAAACCATATCTCCTGGGTGAGTATGTAGCTCTTTTCTTGCTATATATATAGAGCATAGGCTGTTTGTGGTATATCACATCCCTCAAAAGCTTCCTTATTCTCCAGTCTGTGCTTTTGTCTCATCTCCGACGAGCCATGACTAGAACGAAAGTGAAACTGACCTACATCAGCAACGACTCGGCGCGAAAGGCCACGTTCAAGAAGAGAAGGAAGGGTTTGATGAAGAAGGTGAGCGAACTCAGCACCCTTTGTGATGTTCAGGCGTGCGCGATTATTTACAGCCCGTATGACTCCCAGCCGGAGCTCTGGCCATCGCCGTTGGGAGTCCAGCGGGTTCTCGCACAGTTCAAGACCATGCCGGAGATGGAGCAGAGCAAAAAAATGGTGAACCAAGAGAGTTTCCTGCGGCAGCGGATCGCCAAGGCCAACGAGCAATTGAAGAAGCAAAGGAAGGAGAACCGCGAGAAGGAGATGACGAGAGTGATGTTCCAGAGTCTGATGGGAAAGTCCCAGCTCCACGGTTTGAGCATGGTTGATTTGAACGATCTGGGGTGGCTGATTGACCAGAATTTGAAGGAGATCGACAACCGGATGAAGAATCTGAATGAACAGGATTCTAAGAGCCAAGTGCAACTACAACCAACGGCGCTGCCTGTAGCTGCTGCAACTGTGCCGGAGCGTGGAGTGGAGAGGCAGCAGGGTTTTGAGCTTAACAATAATGTGGGCATGGCGGTTCAAAGGCAGCAGCAGCCGTTTTTCATGGACATGATGAAAGTCCCACAAGATCATCAGCAGCAGCAAATGGCAGGGATTGGTGGTGGATATGAGATGAATATGCTGCCGTTTGCTGCGGATCAGAGCCAAATTAATGCTATTTGGTCCAATAATTCATTTTACCCTTGAAATTTGCTTCTGTATAATGGTTTGTTTTTATAATTCAGCCTCGAACCATGGTAGGGTTTTAGTGTTGAGGCTTGAAAACAGTGCGTTTTGTTCACCCCTTTGATTAATTTTATGTAATAAAGTTAGACCACATCAAATGATGTTTTCAACTTTTAATAATCTATGAAATGCGGCTCTGTTTCATATCATTTCATAGGATCAACTCCATGATAGATTTTTAGTGTGCTCGGAATACGGGCATAACGTTATATATCATTATATAAGTGTATAAACATTTGAAAAAAAGAAGAAAATTCTCTATTTATATAACTAAAAATATGACTTTAACCCATGGAACTCAATTTTCTCCACATAAAACCCGACGTAAATTTTTTGCTCAAATAAAACCCATTGACTAGACTCCACATAAGCAAGTTCATTAATTATGTTTGCATTTATCCATTTAAAAAATTTTCGGATGCCTAAAACACCCTTATTGAATGTTTAATGTACATAATTAATTCTATGCAAATTGTAAGGGAGAATTAATGATTTTACAAAAATAATATTTTGCATATAAATGTAGGCATTTGTTGGTTAGTTTGGCTCTCGAATTCCAATTTACCATTACAATGTGTCCATATTATATATAGGTAAATTATTGTACTTCAAAATAAATAAAAAAAATTGTTGTCAAAGTAAAAATATATAAATTAAAGGAGATAAAAATTGCAGGTAAATTAATTTTAGGACAAAGAAAAAGAAAAGAACCAACTATAGGTAAATTATTTACATATACAGTCTAGATATTTGATTCACATAAAAAATGTAGGTAAATCACGTGTGCATAATTTACCTACTATTATATTAATTTACCTACTTGCATAATTTAGGGAAAATGCCAACAAAACATGAGAATATTATTTGCATATATCACAGGTAAATTGCCAAAAGAAATATGAGAATATTTTGGTTATATAATGTAGGTAAATTACAGACAATAGGGCGACATTATTTATATAGGTAAAGTAGGGATGTTTAACTATTATATATCAGGTGAATAATTACACCGAATAATAATGTAGTCATTATTTAAAGTAATGTAGTAGATTGTTGTAGAAATTAAAAATAAATAAATAGAAAAAACGTCAGGATGATTAATTAGATTTTAAGGCCCTTGATTGAAGCTAATTTTCACGTGTGGGTTGTGGCAAAAATTGTAAATAATTTGTATTAATAGGTTACTTATATTCTTATGTGGCAGTTTATTTGACTTTTGTGTTTTTGTTGGATGTTTAATTATATGTGGGTTTATATTTAGAAATTATGATTTTTCAGAACCAATATTTAATGAACCCTTTATATAATCACATATGCCGTACCAGACTTGTATTCTGGACAAATTGAAAAAATCTCTTCAGTTTCAGCAACTAACCATTAGGTTGAAACACATGCCATGTAGACTGGCAATGGGGTTTGAGGTTTGACCATATTTACCCACCATGCTGACTTATTATTATCTTAAGGTAAAATTACAATCTATCCCTTGTTCACAACAGTTTTTTATTCAAACTTTATTTGTTTTATTTGTTTTCAGTTTTTGACCTAAGTTTCTTGATTTTGTCCACATCAGCACTTTTAAAATATTACACCATTTTGCTTAAGTTTTTGTTAACGTAAACAACCAATCAAATATATTATTATAGTTGGCTCATTTATGCAAATTAATTTTTGGATTTTCGTACCATGAATTAAGATCTCATCTCTTTTTACATTTTAGGTAAAGCAAATTATGATTAAGTTAAAACTAGAAAGTCCAATTAAAACCTAATGTCTCTCTTTTGTGAAAGTCAGACTCTTCCTTGCTGTCATTTTTGTTGTGCCTTGGCCCGTTCGTTAGTGCGGAACCGAGATTCAGATTACAACCTCACCAAAATCACACACAGTTGAACAAAATAAAATACAAGAAATAAAGACACCGAGAAATTTACGAGGTTCGGCAAAAAACTGCCTACATCCTCGGAGAGATATTGCTCTTCACTATGAGAAAAACAGTACAAGTTACACATGAGTTAAATCGACATAACCCAATCCCATAACCCTTGTACACCCACTCACAGAATTTTCCCAAGAGCCTCACTCTACCCCAAGAGTTCTTTCACAAGAGATCTTTCACTCTAGCTCTCTTGATTTCTCTCACCCATGCCCATGGTAGAGCCAAATGCTCACACCATCTCTTTTGGATGCTTTCCTTCTCTCATCCGTATCCTTATTTTGCCAAATGCTCTCTTTTATGCTTTTCTTAATCCAAGCCTTCTCCCACAAAACATGGCTTTGAAAAAACCACAAAACATGGAGCAATTTAAGCCACAAAACAAGCCACAAAACAAGCCACAAAACAAGGAAACATTTGGCCATTATCCAACAATCTCCACCTTGGCCAAATTGTACCAAAGTCCATTGGCCTTACGTACCAGCATGCACACTCTGAATCCACCTCGTTGGTCCTATTCCGATTCAGTTACTGCCAATGCATGTGCAGCTGCTGCAAGCTAAAAATCACCATTTAGCTTCAGACAGGATCTCAACACATCCTCGTCTCCTCCAGCAGGTTTTCCTCCTCTTCATTGTCTGCAACCTGGAAACTCGTCAGCGCGCCTATTTCCAGCAACAACTCATCGAGCCAGACAAAATTCCCACACTTCTTCCTACCTCAGAACCTTCTCATCACCTGTGAATCCCATAGCTCCACCTGCTGCAAAACCCCTGCAACACTTGAGACTAAACATCACCAGGAGAAGTGTTGCTTCGAGTACCTAGAGGGCATACTCAAAGTCTTCCACCACAAACTTGCTAACCCGGCCTTGCACCCGTAGCACTGTGGACCATTGCCTCCGGAACAGGATCTGAACCTGCTGTCTCTCTCAGATCCTCTTTCCAATTTTCTTCCATGATTTCAACCTTGAATAGCTTAAGCAGTCTTGTGCCCACCATCTTCCATGGTTTCTTTTGTGTATCATTCCACACCAAAGAAGCTTGCACCTGCTCCAAACTTACTGTTTCTTTCCTTGCAGTAAAGTTTCTCAAGGTTCTCGTACAAATCTAAAAGTGAGGTAAGAAGAAAGAGGCCTTTGTCTTCTTCCTCAACATCAACTTTCGCAGTTGATCCAAGCATCCCTAAACACGGCTTCCATTTCTTCAGGCTTCCATTACTCTCCTTTACCAAGAGCAAAACCGCCTCTCCCTTTAAACTGCTCAACTGAAAATTCCATGGTGAACAACAAATCTGGACCTCCAACGAACCAAAGCCCCCAACGATGCTCTGATACCAATTGTTGTGCCTTGGCCCGTTCGTTAGTGCGGAACCGAGATTCAGATTACAACCTCACCAAAATCACACACAGTTGAACAAAATAAAATACAAGAAATAAAGACACCGAGAAATTTACGAGGTTCGGCAAAAAACTGCCTACATCCTCGGAGAGATATTGCTCTTCACTATGAGAAAAACAGTACAAGTTACACATGAGTTAAATCGACATAACCCAATCCCATAACCCTTGTACACCCACTCACAGAATTTTCCCAAGAGCCTCACTCTACCCCAAGAGTTCTTTCACAAGAGATCTTTCACTCTAGCTCTCTTGATTTCTCTCACCCATGCCCATGGTAGAGCCAAATGCTCACACCATCTCTTTTGGATGCTTTCCTTCTCTCATCCGTATCCTTGTTTTGCCAAATGCTCTCTTTTATGCTTTTCTTAATCCAAGCCTTCTTCCACAAAACATGACTTTGAAAAAAACCACAAAACATGGCTTTGAAAAAACCACAAAACATGGCTTTGAAAAAGCCACAAAACATGGAGTAATTTAAGCCACAAAACAAGCCACAAAACAAGGAAACATTTGGCCATTATCCAACAATTTTTTCCTTCATGACCACATGCCTCACCTATGCTAGTAAGCTCTCATCCAAAACGATCGCTTCTCTCTGTCTCTCCATCCACGGTATATGCATACTTAGCTTTTGTAGTCTGTTTCTTTTCCTTTTTGTGGGCTAGTCAGTTTAATATGGACGGAGCCTTTTGTTGTCTGGTTCAAGAACTCGTAATATGGGTACATGCCCTTGATTTTGTTTGACAAAGAAGGATAATTATGCCAACTAGGGTATCAGTTGGTAAGGTCCCTATTTTGTATGTTGTCTTGGTCAAGTTTGCTGTCAGCAGTCCTCGTTGGTGCTAGCAATTAGGTGCCACAAGTAAGTCATTTTGGCTCGATGTTGTAGGTATGCCTTAATGGTGAGAGTAATCAATCCCCCTCTAAACTTTTCGTTACCAACAAAAAGGATAACTTTTTCGTTCTCAACTGATACAATTTTTTTTTTCTTTTCAGGAGTACATGTATGATGGGTAGAATGTTTTCCAAGAGTAAGTAATGGCACAATTTTTTTTGTTGGTTGAATTTGTACCCACAAATTAATATTTATACGTGTGTATCCTTAGTATTTAAATATTGTACCCATGTTTACATT
The DNA here is from genome assembly GCF_041283825.1 of Pyrus communis. NCBI lineage: Eukaryota > Viridiplantae > Streptophyta > Magnoliopsida > Rosales > Rosaceae > Pyrus > Pyrus communis. Next base: position 3,663,380 of record NC_142572.1, read on the forward strand.
ATCTGTTATTTTTTTTGTCTTCTTTATGCGCTTTTTTATGAGGTGAATGTATTTTTCGGTCATATGGGTACATTTCTATTGCAAATTTTTTTTTTATTGATTTTGCAATTGGGTCTGTCTGTATGTGTAACAACCTGTTCCAAATTTTACGTTTTTATTTTATTTGAAAAGCGTGAATTTACGAAATTACCCTAGAGGCAAGGACTTTGACTTCTGTTGACCATCGACTTGAGAGATGTGAGACTTATTCTTTTAGCATATCCTCGTAGTATTCATTGGTACGAACGTATAGGCGAAAACCGTTTGCGAGTCCGGATTATAACGGTATACTTATGAACGTTTGAAATTGGTTATTTAAATATTTGAATTCCCACCTTGTGGGATTAGTGGACCAATTAAATTAAAGGGACAAGGAACCAATTAAAAGAGAGAAGTGAAGCTTGCAGCCAATCAGAAAGAAAGAAGAAAAGAAAAGAAAAAAAAAAAAAAAAAACAGGGGAAAAGCTTCCCGTGCACCCATACCCGCACCACCGCGAGTCCATTTTCCAAGGCCGATTCCGGCCAACTCCGGTGGATTTTTTCGATGCCACCACCACCATCTTGAAGCTCTCATTCCCCTCTACAAAACCCACCCAAGAACCACCTTGATTAACCATGGTATGTGGCGGTTTGAGGCCACGAAAGTTGACGAAAATCAATGGTGCTCCGGCCACCCTTTTCCATTTTCTGGCAAATCGGCAAAGTGATGGCCGATGCCACCACTTGGGCTTTGTAGCCCATCATCCCAGGAGCAAAACCCAACCAACCTTGACCCCGTTGGACCACCGTAGACGACGAATCGACGTCGGGAAGTTTTAGGCACCCGCCGGCTTTGTGGGCAAAATTGACCATCTTCCGTCCACTTTTGGACTTCGTGGCAGATATGAAAGTTGCTCCACTCACTGAAATCTTCATTTCTATGAAGTTTGAGAATTTTTGGAAATAGTTGGATTTTCCGGCGAGTTGGGGCGGCCGACCGCCACCCGCGGCGGCGCGTGGCCAGTGGGCCGCCAATGCTATTTTTAGGCTATGTCAAATGTCTTGAATTCAGTTTTTTCATTTGAATAACGTAGGTTGATAGTTGGAACATAAATTCGTTACGATACGTTACTTGATAAAAATGTGAATCGACGATCCGACCGTTGGATCGTCACCAAAATTGGATACATTATAATTCGTAATATTTAAAGATCATAGGAATTTATGGATCGGGAATTCGACTTACAGATCTTCCTGAATTGGATTTGTAAGTTAGTAAAATAAATGTTCACGGCCACTTGTTTTAGGCAATTGGCGGAGATCTGACCGTTGGATCGTAATGAAATTTTAATATGTTATTCTAGAAACATATTGTGGATCGTTGGGAGTTGCGGATTGGAAATCTGATATGCGGATCTTCCGGGTCAAGTTATACAGGGTTGTAAACCCTACCTTCGATCTTTGATCGACGGTTGACTTGTGGTCAATGGGTCCCAAACTATTTTAGAATGTCGTTGAGGTTGTGTTTTATGTGAATTACGTATTCTTCGGATAAGAGTTCTGAGATGTGATTTGATAATTGGTCACATGGACCAATCATTCATGACGCCTCGATGTGTGCGCTAGAGAATCATAGCGTGGACTCCAAGTAAGTGGATCTTTTCCTTTTTATCGTACATATTGTTGAGAGTTCTATCGACACTTTTAAATTGATTAGGTATATTACTTTCATATATAATTATTGTGAATGCTTGAAGTACTATATGAACTACGAATGACTTGATCCCTGTTTAGGGTACGTAGGCAGTCTAACGAGACGTTAGATGCAGCCATAAAATATTTGAGACAAAAGCCTTGCTTGGGAAATTGAGTAATGCGAAGGAAATTGGTAAAGGCAAGTTTTAGTTTTATGAATTGGTTAGCTAAATTAGTGTTAATTGGGTCGTCATGGATAATTATCCCTGAAAATAAGTAGTTTGGGAGTAGGGCGTTATTGATGGTACACTTCTCACTGTATTGTTTATAATTGAAAATGCTACGACATGGTTGAGTATTAGATTGCATCATGGTATATCCATATGTATATTACTTGCATATAATTATTGGGAATGCTTTCAAGTGCAAAGGTGAACTCAGGACACTCAGGTAAGTTCAGGTGAATTTATGGTATTAGTTGAATCGATTGAGTTATAGCATGACTACAGTTATGTGTTAGGCAACTTTGATACTATCGTACTGGTTGCCATGAGTTCCATATGTTATATTGAGATGCATTGAGAGCTCATAAACCTGCACCCCGGTGTTAGTGCTACCGCCCGTGGCTAGGGCACAGTCCTTCAGGTGATATTCACCTCCCGCACCTTACGCTCACCTTGGATTCAAGGTAGGTGCACAGTCCTGTCGTACAGACCACTTTAGGTGGTTCCGACTCATAGGTGACCCGCGATTATTCGCCCAGTCTTCATGTGATCGTAGCACTTGAGCGTATTTATTTACACCCAGTCCTGTCGTACAGACCACTTTAGGTGGTTCCGACTCGTGTGCAGGTATACTTATTGAGCTATTGGCTAGCCAAGATTGATGAGATATGGATAAGTCGTACAGGTCACTATAGGTGACTCCGACTTATATGCTAGCCAGGATTGATGAGATATGGATAAGTCGTACAGGTCACTATAGGTGACTCCGACTTATATGCTAGCCATGATTGATGAGATATGGATAAGTTGTACATGTCATTTTAGATGACTCTGACTGATATATCACTTTGTATTGATTTAGTTCATTTGGCCTACTTATTAATGTATGGTGGAGTTGATGGCAAACCGTGGTTTTGGTCATTTCTGAGTATGGTGTGGATATATGTATATATGTTGTACTGTCTTATGGAAAACGATACGGGTTTTACATTTAGGGGCATTACTTTTAGAGAGGTAATAACTTTGGGAAGCTTGGTTTTATTGCTTACTCACACCTTCTGTTTGGTGCCCTCCAGGTTTTAGCTGCTGAGTTTGTATCGACAAGAATCTGTGGCGAATCTTAGTATTGATGGATATTTCTGAGGGTATGATTCTTACCCACACTATTGTACCTTACTTATGCTCTGACATCGCATGTGAAATGGGTTCGCTCTCACTCGTAGCGCACTCTGGTACTTAGACACTTTTAGATTCAAATTTATTCACTTTTTATACACTATCACATTTTATGGCTTCGTCACCTTCTAGGTGTCGGCCAGCACAGCTCGATTCAGGGTTCAAGTGGACTTTCTGGGTCGGGGTGTGTCAGTATGAGTATATGGGTACACTATTATGTTGTGCATTAGAATTGAGTAATGGTATATTTTCCAACAGAAAAATGACGAGAGAAAAGGTCATTTGGTAAATTAGTACAAATCATGCTCAAAACAACAAAACGTTCTAAAAAAATATGAGCACAGCTTGCAGCCAGTGGATACATTTAATCATGATTGAGGATGGTAATCAAATGGGTACATTTAATCATGATGGAGGAACGTAGTCAAATGGGCACATTTTGTAGGTAATGGGTACAATATTGTTTTGCGTTTGTTTCCTTAATACTCTTATTTACATTGGTACATTGCAAATCTTATTTGTTTACAATTTGGTTTTCTTTGAATTTAGGTGATGAGGAGAAGAATTTTGAATTTCTAGGATTACATTGATTCAGACAATTAATTATGCCAATCGTGAGAAAAATTAATTACCTTGAAAAAGCACAATCTTTAATTTAGAAAATAAAAAAGTTGACATGGAAATCTATTATTACTAACATGTTGAGGTGAACAAAATCAAAGAACTTCGATAAATATTTGAAAACTAATAAAATTTCAGTAAAAAAATATTAGTGATTAAGAACCGCATTCAAAATCTCCTTTATTTTCATCTCATAATTCATTCAGACTTTGTTGCTACCTTAATTCCTTATCATGCAGACTTTATTTCTGTTTGGGGAGACGATTTTTGGAATAAGAATGATTGGTTGGCTGGTTTAGTGACCCTTAATTGTTCTCCATTTCAATATTTGTGATGATTTTGCAAACCTATCATTTGGTTTATTACTTTATAATACTAATCAACCTCTTCTGCAGGTTAATTAGATGATTTATCAAACCTATCCATGTAGTTTATAATGTTAATCAACCTATCGTTTTTGTATTTGTGATGATTTTTCAAACTCATTTAATTTGATTTATGTTGTTAATGAACCTATGTTAAGGACCTTTAGTTAAATTTGTAATTTGAGGAACCTATCCATGTAGTTTATAAATCTATGATATTGACAACTAGAATTTTAATGTCAAATATCAATGTACAATTGTTTGGACCCAAAATATTGGGTGTGGGCCGACTATAATTGTGGGCTTGACACATAATAGAGATCTTCGGCCCATGTCGTGTTTATGAAACATTTAGTCCAGCCCAGCGTAGGATGGTTGAATCCTAATAGGTGAAGGACTCTTAAGGAGTCAGGTTGGAATGATTTGGCTGAGTCTTAATGTGATTGGCTTTGTTTTAAGGATATGGATGAACGTTGGTAGGATTCATGATATTTCAAGAATCAAGGTTCATGGCTCGTCAAGATCATGAGTGATTTGAATATAGAAAAGGGACTGGATTTAGAATCCTAGGTCCAATAGGAGTGTCCGAGTTCTATGCAGAGATCATGATGGTTTGATATTGGATCAAGGAATGCTGAAGATGTGTAATCTAAGTGGGACTCTACTTCGGTATGAAGTGATCAGCACGAAAAGTCATTCCTATAAATAGAAGAAGTTCTGCAACATTCAAAAGACCTTCAATTCAATACACAAAATTGCCCTGCAATTTCGCTTTACGCGAAACCCTCTCATCAAACCTTTGAGAAAACACCAACCTTCCTAACTTCGTCAACATACCTTTAGTTTAGATTAACAACACTATGATAAGAACTAGTGACATTTTTCAGTTTGGATTAACAACAGTGGAGTTGTAGAATCAGGCGACTGATGAGCACCTTCAATTTGGAGTAACAACACTACTTTGAATTCAGTTGGTTATTTATCTAAGTCTTTGTCAACAAGGAGTTTTTGTTGGAAGAGGTCATCTCATTAGCCTCTTGGCGAGTTTGGGTGTTACCAGATTACAGTGTTTGGCACATTGAAAATCAAGCCTTTTTTTTATGAATGGATATTCTCAAGTGCATTTTAGAGTTCATCATTCTGACTGCTGAACCACATTTACAATCAAGACACTTATCTATTTTGCGTATTTGTGTCCATATAGTTTCATCCCGATTTGGCGTACTTATATTTTCACAAATATAATTAAAACAACCAAACTAGGTGGAGACGATGCTAAACTTCACAGTGACTAGCAAACTTGCCTTCAGGCTCTACAACCCCGAGGCTAAGACAAGTTCCTTCCTCGGTTGTGATTACTTGGATAATAGAAGTCAGCAGTGTGTTCCACACCACCACTACATTCAATCTACTCACCGACCGACTTTGGTCATCAAGTTGGCACGCCTGCATTCACTAGAAGGATATAGTTGGCTCACTAACTATTCGGTATGTGCGATACGTAGGCTAAGGAGGGTGTATCCAATCAAGATTTTGAAGAATTTTAAAAGAATTCAAAAATCTAGGTGTATTCAATTAAGATTTTAAAGGAATCTGTCAAACTTTAGTGGTATTCAATCTTGATTTTTAAAGAGTTTGTCAAAATTTGGTGGTATTCAATCTTGAGTTTTTAAAAATGTTTCAAAATCTGGTTGTATTCAAAATTCAATGATTTTTTGTAGGAATTTAGGAGTTGAAGGATTTTGGTGAATTCTAGAGTGGAAAATATAAATACCAAAAGCCCTCACAAATCATGTCTCTCACCTTTAAATTTCATCATGATTCCTCCTTCTAGAAAATATGAGCAGACCTGGATATGAACGAACTCTTATTCTAAGTGGACATGTAAAGGTAACATGCTAAGAAATCTACAAACTTCTTTTTCAATTTAATTGTCTTTTTTGTATGGCCAAATCTTTATCTCGTTTCTCTTCAAGGAAGATAACCTGTAATCAACAATTTTCTTGTCTTCTCCTCATGGCCAATTTCGTTTATTATTTGTTTTAGAGAACCTTAAAATCTCAATTCAACTCAATCGAATTCTAAGCATCAATTTCCTTGGTTGATCCTTTCTTTGGTTCAATTTCCTTACCTGATCTTGGTATATCATAATCACCTAATATATGTTGTACTTGCCAACGCCACTTCCCTTCATCACAGTAGAAATCTTCATTTCTTTTCAACTTTTCTTTTGACATCCTCGTTGTGACTTTTAACATCTTCTGTAAATGCTATAAAAGCTCCATTAATATCCATTAAACTCCATAACAAAATTCATATAAATTCCTTTTAAATCCACGTGAAGTCAATGGGAATCCATTAAAATTCATGTGGAGTATATATGAATGTATTAAAATTCAGAGACTCCATGGGAGTCTATAATTCCACTAGAAATCATCAAATTCTCAATTGAATACATCCCCTAAGTAGTTTTTAGGATCAACAACAATATATCTCTATATAATGCATACAAACAAATCTACACAATTATAATGGGAATCCTGCACTAACTACAATGAAAAAATTACATCCGTACAATACATGAGTTAATAACGGAGATAATTCTGAATTAATTAACTCTGATCTCACATTAACCTCAAGTTTATCGATTTTGCGTACCCCTACAAATTTGACAATCTTCTTCGGTGCAACAATAAAAAACTGGAGGTAGGTTTATATTAAAGGAACCTGAATAAAAAACTGGAGGTAGGTTTATATTGGAGGTAGGTTTATATTAAAAATAGAAACCGAATAAATGAAACTATTACAAAGAACCCATATTTAGTGGGTTTAGAGAACTTGGGCACCAAGCATACTTGACAGAAAAGAAATATAATTACAACCAAATTTAAATAAATTAAAAATCTAAGTTACCTAAATTATCCTAAACTATTACATATAATCCATATTTAGTAGGTTTAGAAAACTTGAGCGCCAAGCATACCTGACACAGAAGAAATATAATTGCGAAACATCCAAATTTAAATAAATAAATAAAATCTTAGTTACCAAAATGATCAAATATATTAAATCCCAATCGGAAAAGATATAAAAGGGGCTTTTGAACATTAGTCATTGGAAAAGATTAAAATTTAAAAAAAATCTAGTGCTAGATTACATATTCAATTTAATCCCTTGAAGTGTACTTTTATCAAAATTTATATTTAATTTTTTTATTTAATGTGTATTTTTATTCAATCTCTCCATATTAGTTTTTAATTTTATTAATATGCACATATTTAGTTCTTTAATTATAAATAAATATAAATGAGAAAATATTAAAAGAAATTTGTGATACAAAAATATATAAATACATAAGTGTACAGAAATGATTATGCTGAAATATATAAAATTAACATTTTTGTACCAAAATATTTGTACCTACATGATTGTACCGAGATATATGATAATGAACCTAAATGTATGTACTGAAATGTATTATATTGAATTAATGTAACTAAATGTCTTTTTTTCTTTAAACAAGAAAATATATTAAAGGGAAAACCCACGAGTGCAACTGTTCCGTACATAATCAAACTGAAGAGCATGAAGAGCAAATGAAGGAATAAAATGATTCCAAATATGACAATCGGTAATAAGAAGGCCTTGTCGAGCGAAGGCATCCGCCACAAAGTTAGTCTCTCTATAAATATGCTTCTAGTCAATGCAATCATAATTGGTTGCCATCCACTTGATATCTTCAATAAACGGAACTAGATTCCATGGCGTCGCACCTCAGTCCAACACTGACTGAATGACCAACTTAGAGTCACCTTCAACCATAATCTTTTTATAGCCCTTCCTCTGAGCAAAAAGAAGGCCCTCTCTGAGAGCCCTAGCCTCCACTTCAGAAATAGTGGCACCATCCAGATTTAAAGCTCCACCTCCAATAATCTACCCATTATGATTCCTCAAGACAAATCCAGCCGCCACCTTGTCCCCAACCACAAAACCATCAAAATTTAACTTAACAAAACTCTTATCCGGCAGATGCCATTTAACAATTGTGGAAGTATCATCAATATTTCTTCTCAAACCTTTACCATTGGCTTTAAGATATCGCATACCCATAGAAATAGCCAATAATTTAGATCTTGCCGGGATGGGCAAAACATTCTTGAACACCATATTATTACGATCATTCCAATTTGCCAACAAATGAGCAAACACAAGCTCAAATCACTAGGAACTTCCTTATCAACATGCTTTAAAGAATTTAGCCAGTCTACCACTTAGTTGAAGTTAGCATTAGGAAAATGCCCGTCTTAACTGAACAAAGGTCCCAAATCAATTTAGTGACACCACAATTAAAAAATAAATGCATTTGGTACTCATCTGCGGAGTTACAAAAAGGACACATCTTATCACTATTAATTACAATATGACTTAATCTTTTTCTTGTTTGAAGTCTATCATGAATGAACAACCACGCAAACATCTTAACTTTAGGAGGAATATTAAGTATCCACATCTTATTAATTAACTTATGCTTTGTAGATTGAGTCAACATCCCTTTATGGATCCAAGTAGCTAATTTAACAGAGAACTTACCATTTGTATTTGGACCCCAAACTAGCACATCTTTGGAATCCTGCAAGGGAATTGTAATATTGCAAATTTCGTCACAATTTCATTACTAACCACTTGCGAAAGCTTTCTCCTAACCCAACAATAATTATCAATAAATTCATTAACTTTCAAGTCCTAATTAATGCTTTGGTTGTCAATATTGGGTAAAAGATGGAACAACGGGTAAGGTAAAACCCAATTGTGGGACCAGAACAAAATGTCCTTACCATTACCCACTCTCCATCTTATACCCTTAAGAATAGCATCCCTACTTTTCAAGATACCTTTCCAAGCAAAAGAATGATTTTGTCTAATTTTATCATCTAGAAAAATTTCCCTTCTAAGGTACTTACTTTTTACTAACTTTAACCACCAGTTATCCTACTCAGTCATTACCTTCCAACCCAACTTAGTGAGACAAGCATTATTAAAATGATCAAGTCTTCTAACTCCCAAACCTCCCATTTTCTTAGGAGCACAAACTGAATCCCAAGCCACTGGAAAGATTTTCTTGTCCCTACCCCAGAAAAAATCCCTACACTCTTTATTAAGCTTATTGACAATCTTGTTAGGACACTTAAAGTAAGACATAACATGATTAGGCATACCCATTAGATTAGAATTAATTATAGTAAGCCTCCCCGCTCTCGAAAGAGTGCTTGCTTTCCAACCAGCTAATTTTTACTCAACCCTCTTAAGTAACTTATTACCATTAACTTGGTCATTCCAGAAAAGAATATTATGAATTCCTAGATACTTACAATTAGTAGTTTTATGTTGAATATGTAAAATATTAACAATATCAATTCTAGTTGGAGAAGTGGTATTCTTGAAAAAATACAAGGATGACTTATGAAAGTTTATTTGTTGGCCTGCTGCTTTAGAAAACATATTAAGGATTTGAAGAATATTCCTCGTACACCTCGGTGTGATTTTAGCAAACAGGAGACAATCATCAGCAAACACTCGATTTGAGATTTTAAATCATCCTCTAGGTGAGGACAAAATACCAATATGAGACTTTGGATTATTTGTTAGGGTATTGAGGTGTCTAATTAACGGTTTCGTACAAATGATGAAAATATAAGGGGTCCCCTTGTCTAATTCCCTGCTTCGGATAAGAATAACCATGAGGTCGCCCATTTATAAGCATAGAGAAGGAAGGAGAAGTAATACATTCCATAACTAATTCAACCCAACGATTATCAAAACCAAATCTAAGAAGAACATACTGAATGTAATCTTAGTTTAACTAATCATATGCCCTTTCCAAATCCAGCTTGACACCCATAACTCCAGTTCTTCCTTTCATACTATTGAAACTAGCAAACATTTCGTGAGCAATAAGAATATTATCTTGAATGGCTTTACCCAAAGCAAAAACACCTTGATTTTGAGAGATGCAAAGATCCAATAAAGGTTTTAGTCTCTTAATGAAGATCTTTGTGATTATTTTATAACTATCATTACACAAACTAATAGGCCTATAATTACTAACAGTTTCCGGATTATCTATTTTAGGGACTAAAGCAATGTTAGTATGATTTATGAGTCTTAAGCAGGAACCATTTTGGAAAAAAAAAATCTTTGACCATACAAGAAACAGAGTCCCTAATTTGGTCCCAACAACCATGAAAAAAGGCCGCGCTTAAACCATCAGGACCCAGGGCTTTAAGAGCTCCAATATTACTCACAACATCCCAAATTTCCTCATTTGTAATAAGAGACAACAAACTTTCATTATGATGATTAGAAACACAAGGTTGAATGATATCCGCTAAATTACTTAGGTCAGCACCCGATGGAGGATTGTCACAGGAAAAGTGCTTTTTAAAATCGTGCACAAAGCCTGTTCAAGGCCCTGACCAACAGACCGTCAAAACCCATTCTCATCTTTGACTTTTGTAATTTCATTCCTTTTTTTATGAATAGTAGCCACGGTTTGAAAGAATTTAGTATTCTTATCCCCAAGTTGCAGCCAATTAGTTTTAGCTCTTTGGGCCCACATAATTTCTTCACAAAGTAACACATGATTCAATTCATCTCGAAGGGATTTTTCCATCATCAAATCAACAGAGCTGTTACTCATAATTTGCTTTTGAAGCTGATCAATTTCATTTAACAATTCTTTCTTTTTCTCCTTTAAATTGCCAAAAATGTCCTTTTTCCATTTACAAACTAGAAATTTAAACTTACCAGCACACGCTCTGAATTTATCTTTACGATTAATAGTAGGGTCACAATGCCAAGAATTTTGTACAAATGTTTTAAACTAAGGACGATTAAGCCACATAGCCTCAAATTTAAACGAGAAGTAGTTATTCTTCTCCTCACTAGAATTTAGAGATAATAAAATAGGACTATGATCAGAACCAAAAATAGGATAGTTATGCAAATGATAATTAGGGAACATATTTAACCATAAAGGGTTAGCCATCACCTTATCCAATCTCTCGAAAACAACCGTATGATCCGTATGACAATTAGTCCAAGTAAAAAGAACTCCAGACGCATTTAAAGACAAAAGGTTGCCACGATTAAGAAAATTGACAAAATTATTCATGTTCGTGGTATGGGTTTGATTACCTCCAACCTTCTCAGAAAGCTCAACAATATTGCTAAAATCTCCAACTAAGCACCAAGGACTATGAATTGGATCTAACTTGAGGACCTCCTCCCATTGGTCACACTGCATATGTTTTTGGGGAAAGACATAAATGAAAGTAACTAATTGCTCTAAATTAGTAACTAAGTCCTTTACAGAACAATGAATATATCTCAGAGAGGAAGAAAATATACTAACAAAAGCCTTAGTACTATTCCAACATACGCAGAGGCCCCCAGATCGGCCAATTGGATCACAACAAAAAATATTGTCAAAATACTTGGAATAAAAGTTCCTAGGGACCTTATGAACAACCACCTTAATCTTCATCAAGCAGAAAAGGTCCAATTTAGCTAAACGACATATAAAATTAAAATTACTAGGAAATTCCTTTCTCCTAATACCCATACAATTCCACGCAAGACACTTCATCAATCTAATTCTTCATGATAACTAAACTTTTCCTTAATTGCAATTTCCTCTTGGATTCTCTTTCTCGGACTCATCATCTTAACAGTGGCACAAGGGTCACCACCACTAGGCCCAGCTTTAACATCATCCTCTTTACAGACTCTTTTCTTTGGACTCATCATTCCTATTTTAGGTCTTGCACTCATAGAGCCAACCTCTGCTTTAAGAAAAGCATAAACCATATTTCGAGTGTTATCCCTAGTTTTAGCCTCCTCACTTTTGACATTTGACATATCAACAACCAGGTATAAAGCAAGATCATTTATAATATCAAAGAAATCAAAATTAACACTTTTATAATCACAAACAAGATTATTGTCACATGGCATGATAAAGAACTTATCATCACCCAACATAGAGTCACTATAATTAACACTAGAGATAACTATCCATCTATCCTCATTTTGTCTAAAGATAAAAAGATTAGAGATAGAATTTATAAACCCAGAGGAGCTACAATTCATAGAGCTTATCCTTGGTCATGTACCAAAATCCCCACCATTACCTTAAGCATCCAATGAAAATTGAATCTAATTTTCACAATGTCAGGTTCCTGCATCAAACCTTCGTCATCGCTTCCAAAGGTCTTCATTACTTCAGCACCATGCATCTTTACTTGTTTCCTAGATAGCCCACATAGCACATGAACTCTCAGATAGGCTTCTATCTCATGTTCCCCAAATTTATTGAACATCAGATAAGCAACAAACCCTATATATTTGCAAGGGATTGAGCAATTAAGCTCTAGAAACCCGCAACCACGACTTTGTAAGGCACCATTCAATTGAATCACAACCAACCCGAATTCTTCCATGGCACCTTCCATGCCCAAAAACCCAGTTTTAAACTGGAAGTAAGAAATACCTGGGAGCTCTTCAACCTCTAGTAATTGGTTACAACCCTAACGATTTGCCTCTGGGCTCCACTCCCTAAGACCCACCATTGATAATTAGCAAGAGGAAAAATCCTAACTACAACCCAATTAGACACGAAGCTACAATTTGGATTGTGAATTGCATGAATACCTTCAGCCCACCCATACTTATCATTGAACAAAGCATTTATGCTAGAGCAATTAGCTAAATTACAAAACTGTACTAAATACCAGCAATTATCTGATCTCCAATTAACTTTCAACCCATTAATTAGCCTATCTACTTTAACTAAAATGCAAATTAGAGCAAGCAACAGGGGCCATAGCCAAATTCGTACCAGGATACTCGGCCCTATGCGCCGTCGGCACCTTCACCAGTCTTCAGAGAACCCTAGCATCTTTTTAATGTAACTAAATATCAATACCGAAATGTATGTACCGAAATATAGTTTTGTGAATACTCAAATGAGAGGTATTAGGTTTGAATCTCATAGATGGCGAATTCAATACCAAATTAAGTTGTCCATTATGTGACTTAGCCGAACCCCTACCCCCTGTCACATCCCGGCCCGGGGGCACTTCCCGGGCCCGCTCCACCACCGTAGCACGATATTGTCCGCTTTGGGCCCCTAGCACACCCTCACGGTTTTGTTTCTAGGAACTCACACGAGAACTTCCCAATGGGTCACCCATCCTGGGAGTGCTCTTACGCGCTACTCGCTTAACTTCGGAGTTCCAATGGAACCCGAAGCCAGTGAGCTCCCAAAAGGCCTCGTGCTAGGTAGAGATGAGAATATACATATAAGGATCACTCACCTGGACGATGTGGGATGTCACACCCCCTTCCGGCGGCCTTAGTGTAAAAAATATTGTTGTACTAAAAAAAAAAAAATTCAAATGTTTGTACCAAAATGTACGTACTGAAATGCATGAATGTTTGTATCGATGAATTAATGTACCTATATGTTTGTATTGATGGATATACCGAAATATTCAAATATATTAATTTACCTAAATGAAGAACATACAAAATTGTTATTGGACTATATATTATAAAAAAATTAGTTGTCTAAATGTAGACATTAAAATATATTATGATAAATGAAATTAAAAGTTAATTTAAATTTAATTAATACATTAAAATAGAAATAAAACATCAAAATATAACTAATAGAGACTAAAATTAGATTTTAATCTTACACAAAGTTATAGTCTAAAACTCATCTTTTTTAAGGAATAAAATGAAGTCTGCTAGAAAAAGGACTCTTGATATTCGACACCAGGCCAAACTAGCGAAATTCATGAATTGGGCGTCAAGTCTCTTGTTGTATGAAAGGAGTGCCTCCGAACTAATTTAAATCCAGCCACAGAAATCTAGAGAGAGAGAGAGAGAGAGAGAGAGAGTGCCACTGAGCTAATTTAGAAGCAGCAGGGAGAGAGAGAATGGCATCAGAGTCAAAGAAAAGAAAATACGACAACGGAAAACTTTCAAACTTTTTTATTCTGCAGTCTATTTTCCACGGACGAGTTAATAACCTGGGGTATAACTGTATGGATTTGGATCTCATATGGATTTTTTTGTGTGGGGATTCTAGGGATACTCACATCCTATCCATTCAGTGTACATTGTGTGGTCAGAAACCTTTAAATTTTTTTTTATTTATTTAAAATTAAACACAAACAGTACCTAACAAAAACAGACTGCGCAATATACGATGAATTGATACGATGTGATGATCCCTAAGATCTTCACACAGAGGATCCTCATCCAAACTGGACAATGTATCATGTATAGAGGACCAGTACTGTATCGAACAAAGTAGTTCGTTTTTGGTAATTGTAAAAATAGACAGAATCACAAGTCAATGCAACTTATCGCCATCCGGCCACTCGAGTTGTAGCAACAAACTTGATGATTTATCAGACCTATCCATGTGGTTTACAATGTTAATTAACCTATCATTTCTATATATACTTGTGATGATTTTTAAACTCATTTGATGTGGTAAATAATGTTAACGAACCTATTTTAAGGACTTTTAGTTAAATTAGTAATTGATGAACCTATCTTTATAGTTTATAAATCGATTAATATCGATTGCTAAAATTTTATTTTCAAATATCAATATACAATTACAATATATCTCTATATAATGCATTAATGCCTGAAAAGCAAATAAAGAACCAAGTAAATGACAAATTGAAACCACACTAACTGGCTCAATGGGAAGAGTGCGGACTGCAACTCCCCAACAAAAAAAAAAAAATTGAGAAACCCTGGTTTCGATGCTCCGAGTTAATGAGTTTGCTTGACTGTGGCCAAAAGCAAAGTGAAATCCCCCATAGCCTTAGTCCAACCCCAAACCTGCAGATGCTAAGCCCGGGTAAAATCAAAACTAATGAGCGCAAGGCAAGCGGTTGATGGAAAGCATGTGAACTATAAAGGATGGATAAGGGTCTGTTGGTCTAAACCTCCGGACACATCATTTTTTACAATACGATGCAACCCAATTGCCTGCAAAATTCTCTTGACGGGGGATCCATGCCCATTTTAAAAACTGAAAGCGTTGTCAAAGGTTTCTTATTTGGGGAAGGATCATTCTGGTAGTCAAACATTCATGCATTTCAAGTTCTTGTGAGCGAACTCAATCAAGCTCAAAAAATGTTGCGGGACAATATTCTCGACAACTTTCTAAAAAATGTGATTAACTCTAGAAATATGATTACTTAATTATTAAACGTGTATATGGTATAATATATTATATATATGGGTATTGTTGGCCCATTATAGTAGGCTTTTTTTTTTTTTTGTCAAACGATACATTTTATTAGATTAGATATTAAATTAGTCATCGACAAGGTTCGAACCCATGCCGTAATGAAATGCTCAACTCTTTTCCATCATTGTGATAAAGAGCCACTTGCCATTATAGCAGGTATTCAACACTAACTACAATTCAAAAACTGCATTCCTATAATAAATGAGTTAATTACAGAAACGATCCCGAATTAATTAACAAAAATTTAACAATCCCCCAAATTAAGTTACCTAAATTACAACCAAATTAATCTAAAAAAATTAAAAATCAAAGTTACCTAAATTATGCTAAACTTTTTTTATTTTATTTTAATGGAAGTATGATATTCATTGCAATCAAATCAGAACATGTACAAACTGATGATAGTGTGCATAATGGACCTCGATAAAACCTTGCCGGGGCTTTCAACCCGATCTAAGAGAAAAGAGTGTACCGCACGGCGAAAAGAACCTATCCTTAAATGACAATACATAAACAAATTATGAAATGTCTTCGATCAAAATGTCCCTAAGCAAGTCAGGGGGATCTTTAAACCACAAAAATTGTTGATTTCTACCAACACCCACTCGAGCAAGGTGGTGTGTTGCTGAGTTACTTTCCCGCTGCCCATGGTTCAACTGCAACTGAGGAAAAGATTGGAGTAAACAGCGAAGATCGTTAATGATAGGACCCAACAGTGAGCAATCTTCATCCTGTTCCTTCATGGCAGCCAACACTAGACTAGAATCGCCTTCGAAAACTATGCTCTTACCAAGAGGACGGAAAGCTTGACCCAACAAAGCAACTTGACGGGCAGCACTCTCCCCTATGATCCCGTTGAACATCCCATATTTAGAGGGTTTGGAGAACTTGGGCGCCAAGCATGACAGAGAAGAATATAATTACATCCTGTTCGGGTAGAAATTTCGCTGGGAAAGGTCCTTGGCTCGAGCACATAGCTCCCCGAGAAGTTGACACTTTGGTTGACTGTCGAGTTCTTGCTGGCTTGTTGGGATGCAAGAAGAGAACATAGTTAGTTTTGAAAGGTGCCTTTGTCAGGCCTTAGATGTAAGCCGGAAGGCTCGCAATCAAAACTAACTAAATGCTGAGGCATGCCATTGCCATCTCTGTATGGCAGATGTAGAATGAGTATATTTAAGTCGATTACTTGCGCCCTAAGTTATTCTGACTTCTCATCATCAAAGGATTGTCGTGGATGGGTTAAATCCACATTAAGTTCTTTTTTATGACTTGAGATCAAGGACTTTTGTTTATCTTGTATGCTTTTTACAGAGTAGGGGTTCATATTTGATTAAGACATTAGTTTCATTTACTTTTATGATAGTAAAAGTACTAAGTGAACCAGATCTGAGAGTTAATAGAACTTTGGATCATCAGGAGATCGAAAATGACTTGCATATATACTGAGGGATACATTATAACACCAGATTGATTAATGGAAAGGCAAAAACAAAGAGAGTCGGGCAAGATTTCACCTTGTCGGGCAAGGTTAAAGCGTCTTGCAATCTTTTTTCTTTGCAGTTACATAAGGGGAAACGAGTTTACACAAGAGAATCGATACTACAACATTTGGGGAAGGTAGCAGAGCTTTTACATAGATAAAAGATGTCTTTCTTTACATAGACAAAAGATGTCTTTCTATGGGAAATCTAGGGTTGAAAAATGGTGCATAATTTGGACAAAGCGCATCTTTCTGAGTATTTGCTTGATTGAGAGACAAGTTGTATGTTTGTTTGTTTAATTGGTTGAGTGTCCTTGTCTCTGGGTCTACTTCCTCATTTTATAGACGAATTAAACCCAACTGTGCTGTTTCTGTTCTTGCCTGAAAGTAATTGAAGGGTAATGAAGCATTAGCATTTTTACATGTTGTGCCATCCAAAAGTACTTTTGGGCCGGAAGTAGGTGGATTTCCATCGGTTGTCACTTCTCTTGTAAACACTTAGCCTTTGCATTTAATAGGAGCCGTCATTTTATCTTGAGATGGATGACCTGGGCTTGACTCCAGGCTTCGAGCAGACCTTCTTTATTGAGCTTAATTGGGCTTCCTTCCTTTCGAAGCCCAAAGTCTAAATATTAACCCAAACACATCCAAATTCAAATAAATAAATAAAACGCTTGAAATTCAACACCAGGTCAAACTAGTGAAATTCATGACTTGGGCGTCAAGTCTCTTGTTATATAAAGGGAGTGCCTCTGAGCTAATTCAAATGCAGCCGCAGAAATCGAGGGAGAGAGAGGAGAGAGTGAGTGCCTCTGAGCTAATTAGTAGCCACAGGGGTCTAGAGAGCGAGAGAATGGCTTCAAAGTCGAACAAAAAGAACAAGGCTACTTATCTTTATGCCTTATTAGGTATTTTTGCAGGTGTTGTTTTCAGCTCCTGCTTTCATGGGATTCCGATGAATTTTGAGGAACAACATAACAGCGCCAGTCTTGCACAACGTTTTGGTGAGTTCTAAATCATCTTCGCAATCGTTGTCTGTCTCATGTATCGGCTAATTTTTAGTTTAGGAGTACATTTTTTCTTGACGTTGAAATAAAATATATACATTTTTTCTTGACGTTGAAATAAAATATATTCTCTTCCGTTTTTTTTTTATTTAATATAAAACAAAACATTAGAATTTTTTAAAATGAAAAAGTTGCGTTTTAGCGAAAACGTTTGTTTAGTGTTGTGATATTATTCTCTTCCGTTTTTTTACAAGACACTGCGCGAGAAGAATACAAGATGGCTTGGTCGCCCTGCCAGTTAAATTCCTCCATTTCTTCCTTTCAAGGTCTCTACAGTTCTGATGTTTGTCGCCGCTGCAGCCACCGCCGTTTTCAACTTCAATGCTATTCTGGGTAGCATTTATTCGATCGGTTTCTTCCATGTCCAGCAACGGACTTCCCCTTGTGATAAGATAATAATTTCAATCAAAACTTGGCAAAAGAATGCGTTATTGTGTTCCCCTGATTTGGCTTGTAAACAACCGTGACTACAAAGTAAACGCCATTCCATACAGTGCATATTCATCAAAACACACCCATTTTCACCAGAACATACGACAATGTAAAACTTGCATTCAAACTTTTTGATTCTGCAGTCTATTCTCTATCGATGAGTTAATAATCTGAGTTACAACTGGACAATGTATCCTGTATTGACATTGAGGACCAGTGTATCGAACAAAGTAGTTTTCTTTTGCTAACTGGAAAAATAAACAGAATTAAAGGTCAATGCAACTTATCGCCATCCAGCCACTTGAGTGTAGGAACAAACTTGACCACAAATGACCTGAAGTTTTCGCCAGAAATTGCATTTCCTACAGTGACTAACTGCGTCAAGCTCATGTGTTTAAATATGAGAAAAGCTTCCCAATAACCTTTCACACCAGCACCCCCAGTCCCAATTTCTTCAATGTTCCAACTAGCTTCTTCTGTATGAGAAAGAGGAGTAGAACATTGATACCTTGTCGTGTCGATAGAGTGTGAACCTATCTCATTGTATGAGATATCCAACACTTGCAGTGACTTCAACTGTTTCAAAGGACCCAGAGCAGTAAAACTGCCGAGCTTGTTGTTACTCAGATTTAAGCGAGATAGAAGCCGCATGGCCTCCAATCCTGTCCAAAGGCCCAAGTATAAGACATTTTCCTCTTAGACGAGAAACAATCAACCACAAAGTTTATTGAGTACTAAGATGCATAATGTACAATCAAAGCCTCATTAAATTAGAGACTTAGGGCTTTGGTGCCTTCGGGTGAGGTGAAAACCAAAAGACAACCCCTTTATATATCAATAGAACCGTTCAAATTCCTCATATTGAGTCAACCATATATGCAACTATACAACTTTTAAATAAATCTGAGGAAAATAATTGAATAAAAATGTGGACACCACATAGGCGTAAAAGATGCACAATGTGAGCAAAAGAAGCATACCTTCAACTGAATGAAGTTCATTATGGCTGAGGTCCAGCATTTGGACCCACAGTAATTTCTCAACAGACCCCATCCGAGATAATGATAAGTTGTTTAGTCGTAGGCATATATGATTACCAATGCTTGAAGAAGCCAAGTTTTTATGGCTAAAGCAATGCCTGAGCAGAGACTCCCTATTGGAAGTTACCTGCAATAGTTATAAACATGTAACAAACTGCGGAACCTCAAAATGGGAAGCCTAAAGTAAATGAAAGTTCTAATAAGTTCTCATTTGATGAACACCAGAACACAAAAGTAGTTGCCTACCAAAATTCAAATGAGGCTTCTATAAACAAATACCTACATTATATTGGACCAGTCTCAGCAAGCGACCACTTATATAACAGTCATAAATTAATAATCGAGCATAAGTGTAATCCATTCTATCAGCCAGGATCCCATAGTACCCAATTTGGTCGTACTCAGTCAAAAGCAATGACAACGTGTGCAGGATTACCATATATATAAACTTTTTTTGCTGAAGAAATTAGATTATTTAATTACAATCTATGAGTCGGTGTAATCCATTAAAAGGTAAGGACCTTCAGCCACTGATACAGTCACAGAAGAAGAATACAAATCCAGATGCACATGCAATAGCATACTGATAGAATAAATGATCATGAATTGCTACAAGAGGTGGAGAAGAGATAATTACCTTCTGCAGGAATACTAAGCTGTGCTCATCTTTGTAATACTGAGAATGTGATGGGTCCAACTTTATTAAGTCGGTATATAGTTGAAGAACTTCGTCATAGTGGAACATTTTGTTCGTACATGGAGACAAGATAACATCATGAGCTGTTAATAGCCTTGCTAGTGTAAGCTTTCCAATTTTACTGCAAAGGGAATATCAAAAGAGGATTATTAAAAGAAATTTGAAATTTCAAGCCTTAAAGGTTCCCATAAAGTATAAGAAGCCTACCAATTTATCTCTGATACCAATTCTCGGAAGAGAGCTATTTCCTTAGCAATAGTCTCTGCACGCCAATTTGAAGCCGTTGGCTCATGTACATCATTAATACTTTGTTGATCAACAGGAACTACTTCATGTAGCTCCTGAGATTGTGTTTGGAACGCATGAAAATTTTCATCTGTCCATAAAATTATGTCCTTGCCCTGCTTTTCAGCTGGTTCAGTTTCAATAGGGCGTACACACACTTTGAATGCAAACTGTGTAGGATGACTATAATCAAAGCCACTTGCAGAAATGATACCCTGAGTCTGCCCAACACTAACTTTCAGCTGATACGCTTCTGAAGAATGGGACTTTGCATTTGGAAATTTAATATGTGTAACCCAAACTTGAGAGAGCTGGGAGTTATTTTGTAAGACTGGTTTCCAAATAAGATCTTTTGTGCAAAATGAAGATTCAATGGTTATACTGGATGAATTTACACCTTCAACTGCTTGATTGAAATAAATAAGCAGTGGCACTGTTCCGGAATCAGAATGGAAACTATCAAATGGAGACGAAGAACAGTCACTTGAGTGCCTATTTCTTGACAAAATTACGGAAGATCCAGGGACCGGCCAAGAAGAAACAAGAAGAGGAGCATCTGTTTTCACCGTTTGATCAAGAAGCCAAGTATAATAAAACCAACCACTTTGATCATCTGGATCCGTAAAAATAGCATCGTGTACATGCTCATACTCATTGTTCAGAACCTTCGCTTTTGGGAAAAACCCTTCAGCCTTTTTCTTCATCAAATTAGACAGGAGTACACTGCAATTTTCCCAATATATTCAATTAGTTAGTAGACATGTTTCGTGAGATAAAACATAAAATAAAAAATTTAGCTTTTCGCAATGTTGCAAATTTTTTGTAACATAACCAATGAGTAGATATAGTGCAACTCGAGAAGAGTGGAAAGAATCCTTAAGAAGATATAATTATTTGATGCAATTACACAATTATCTTTTCAATTTATCTTTAGCCTGGAGACAAAATATAACAGGCAGCATATTCAGTTCAACATTTGAAGAGACTACATTCATTTGGCTTGTAAATAAGCAGAGGAAAGAAAGTCGTTTTTATATACATATGCAGGAGAAAAAAAGCAATTAGTGACAAAGATATGTAAAATTTTCTTTATACATTCTCTCCACGTTCTTGGAAATAACCAAGGAGAGAGAAACAAAACATTTATCAAAGATTGTTGAGAAATGTAACCAAATGACTATATTTCTCTTCAACTAAGGGGATCTTTACTTTAGTTTCCTGCAGTTACTAACTACGAGTCTTCTCCGCAATCCACAATCAAATACCTAAAAAATCGATCAACTAGGAAGGACTAGGTGATCTGAATCGCTTTACTTACTTCCCTTATTTCCATGTTCTCCCATTCCTTCCTACTCCAATTTCTGTTGAGTAAACATGCGCTAAGTGAATCTGAAAAGGAGTTAGCTGTAACACAGAGATACTTCCCATATTTAAATTATTTGTTTCAATCTTCAATCCACATTTCCTTTTTCTTTATTTTTTCTGCTATATTTTTGTCTTTCAGTAATTGGTAAATTACACCGTTTATTCTTTCTACAACGGGGCTTAAGACTTGCTCATGTAACATCTGTATGATTGCTTGTGGCAATACAGCATGCATGACATGTTTAAAATGCACTAACTAAATAAAACAAGTAGCATTCACAATATCCAAAATTGTGCATGGAAAATAAACCACATGTTTCACAATGTTTTCAATCCAATCTAAACTTTTAGTTGACAAAAGAGTATCAGAGTGCTCAAAACTAAAACCAAACCCCATTGTACCGTACCTACGATTATGCCAGGCCGAGTAATTGCTGAAATTGTTTTCTACCATTTCCCTAGTATACTCCAACTCTTCCTCGTCCGATCGGTTCAACAATGCAGCTACAAATCTGCAAATGTAGCAACATAAAAAAATTATCATCCAACGCAGATATGAAATAGCAGACCCCTCATTCCTCAAACAGGAGTTGTAACTAACTTGTACCTGCGGTAGTTCCAAGCATGAAAATTCCGGGGATCCAGCTGCTGGAACTGTTTGAGAAGCTTCATTTCGCGGTCCAAAACCGAATGCCCCTTGCTTAGCACCCATTTTCGATGATGCCAAGCTCCGTAGGACTTAAAATTTTGTCTCAGAGCAATTTCTACCTACACACACAGCAAACCCCAATCAATTCAACAATTCAATGAATTCGAACTTCATCTCAACAAAACAAAACGCGATTTCGACATTCCACAATCGAATAAGTAAATGCGTGCATACGAGTCTGAGTTCTTGGTCGATGATGGACTTGAGCGCGTCGGGTTCGGACTCGGAGCACCGATCGAGGTTTTGCTGGACGACGAGTTTTCGGTAGTTCCAAGCGGTGTAGAACTCGGGGTTTTGCTCGATGAGTCTGCCACTCAACTGTAGGGCTTCGTCGGTGTAAACCTTGATGTGGTGGTTGGAGAAGAATTGCGACTGGAGAGCTCGGAGCGCTTCGGCTCTGGCGGCGGAAGCCGATTCGTCTTCCGGCTTCGCGGGCTTGCGAGGTCGTCCGTGCATTTTGCTTCTGCTTTCCGGCGGGGGTGAAGAATCGGATTACTTTCGCGATTTGAAATTTGCGGGGCAATAAGATCAGATCGTCTGGGAATTGGGACTTCTCATGTACTAGTGTTGCGACTAAAATGTCGTGCTGCAAAGCGAGACAAGGGGTTTTTATAGAGTGCAATTTTACTCACCATTGTGTATCGTTATCATGCACTTAATAATTTGTTACATTAATTCGGTTAAGCTACGCAATGATAATTTAATTTGGTATCGAATTCGTCATTCATAAGATTTGAACTAAGATTTTGCATTCATACATAAAGAGAAATACCACTAAACTGTAATATTGACTGACTAATTCATTTCTTTTTAAAATTAAAAAATAACATCGAATGCGAAAATGCTCCTATTTTTCTACTACGTCGTGGGCTGATTTTTCGAAAGGATTGGATTCGAAACAAATTTTCAATTATTATCCAACTTTTTGTTACCCGTTAGCATGTCAATGAATAACATGCTTCCAATTTTTTATCCAAGCCTCACATCATCCGATTTCAAATTTTCAGCACTTAAAATTGCATTTGGTCTGTTGTGACATATCTCATTTGTTAACATATGATCATTTATTTATTTATTTATTTTTGAATAAATGATATTACCTACACTAAAAGTATGAGAAAGTGGGTTAAGCCTCCCACTGTTAAGTGTTCAACATATGTCTTCAATAAAACAAGTTAAGGTCACGTAACCCAAAATCTTTCTAAACTAGTATTTTGATTTCCTAAGACATAACCCGTACTTTATTTAGTAAAATATAAAACAAAATTATTATGTTAAAAGAAATAATTTGGTAATTGTCATCTAAATTACGATCTAGTATTATTCATTCTTATTTTGTAAATGTGAGTTCTTATGTTCAACTTTTACCAAAAACAAATTTGAACAATATTATTGTCATTGTTCTAAAAATCCCCGTCTAATGCCTCCTAAGCCGGGGCCTAGGCCATAAGCGGTTGGCCACCATCCTGATTAATACTTAGACGTTTGAAATTTAAGAAACGACGCCTAGTCTTGCTGAGGCGCTGCCTAAATCGCCTAAACACCCGCTTAACTCGTCTAGACTTGCCTAGGTCACAACTCACTTAAACAGAGAATATATAACTTTCATTGTGTATTTCATGTTTTTCAATAAATTGTAAGAGACTTATTGCATATTTAATATTCTTGTTCTTTATGTTTTCATTACGTTCTAATATTTCATAATATATATATTTTAAGTATAAACAGACATTTATTTACACGGAATATAATAGATTTACTTAAATCTGCTTGATCCGTCTAGGCACTCATCTAGACCCCGTCTAGACATTTAGAATCTTGATTGTTGTTAGCCCATTATGGAGCTCATTACTTATTTTAGTATAAATAATATCGTTTGTTAAAAAATAATATATTTGATAATTAGGTTACTTTTCGTTAAAATGGAATGACTGTCGCTGGTTTTTCATCTCCCTCCGCATCCCAACCCAAGGCAGACAAACTCTGGTATTCCCAACAGAAGACAAAGACCGCCTCCGATACAGGTACTCTCTCTCCCTCTCCCTCCCTCTTCTCCCGCCCTCTGCTCTGCTAGCGTTTAATTTCAGACTCATATTATAACAGTCCCATAGCTTTTTCTAAATTGCATACTCTTCCTGGTTTTATTTCCAGAATAATTATTCTTGTTTCCTTTTTTTTTTTTTTTTTTTTTTTTTAAATCTAACTTTTGTGAGTCCCCTTTCAGAATCCAGTTCGTACAAATCCTTACTTTTACTCAGCGTTTGAAAAATTTGATACATGTACAATTGCCATGTTAAATTTAAAATCATAATTTTTTTTTAGGGTTTTGGGGTTTTCAATTTTATGTGAAATTAGGGCTTAGTCGAAAGGCTCTTGCTTTGAAGTTTTTTGGACAAAAGTTTTCAAACTTAGCCTCAATTCATTATTAATTTGACAAAACATTAGTGTTTAGGTTGATGAATGTTACTTTATTCAAATGGGTTTTGCGCAATCTGTGTATTCAGGTTAAATGGACGAATCCGAGAAGAGAAAGGAACGGCTTAGAGCAATGCGCATCGAAGCTGAAGAGACGGAAGCTTCACTTAATGCTGCAACTTCAGCCGTCCCTGGTTACCTTTCCAATCCATTGGCCGAAGATACTACAGCTATACCAGTCCCGGAGGAGCCCTGTGCTCCTTTTAGGTTTGACTTTTACTCAGATCCTATGGCAGCCTTCTCTTCCGACAATAAAAGGATTAAAGTCGGCGACCAGATTGCACAAGATAATTTTAGACATTCAAATACTGGTGGGTTTCCGGGGGCAAGGCTTCCGTCACCTCTTTCAGGTAATGTGTAATTATCTTAACAAAGTTTTCTTTGACGTTGTCGTATGATTACACGTAGATTTCGCATTTGACTTTATTTTCGAATTTCATACACTCTAGTCATGTATTGCATAACTCGTATTCTAAGGCACAAACTTTGTTCTTGGATAGCTTTTGCAAGCTTATGGTATGGAGTTGGAAACTATTGGTAACACTATGCTTCCTTGTCACTAGACCAGTACTTTCTCACTGACGTGCGATGGAAAAATTTGGTCGTTTTTGGTTTAATTTCATTTTATTGTTAGAGTCATATTCTTATCAGATAAATGTAATCTTGTAATAGTTGATGCATGCTTGGATGCTCTATGCCAAAGTGTTGAACACTTGAAGTTCGTCTTTGTTTTCTGCCTTTTATTTTATTTTTTAATGTTGTTCTTTCGTCTTAATTTTGGTTCTCTTAATCATGATTTAGGAGGACCAAGGAACCCTCAAATGACTGCTTCTCCTGCTCATCAGTTTCAAAGAAGTTATTCACCTGACCAGAGAATGTACCAAGCACAAGGTTCCTATCAAAATTTTAGTCCTCAAAGAAGCCCTGTAGGAATGGAAAGACCTTTCCCTATGCATCACGGGAATCGACCTGAAGTTTGGAATGGAGCTGAATTTAGACCACCAGCAAGCCCTGGATATGGACCACAAGGAAGCCCTAGATTTAGGCCACAAGGAAGCCCGGGATTTAGACCACCAGGAAGCCCTAGATTTCAACCACCTGGAAGCCCTGGATTTAGACCACCGACAAGCCCTGGATTTAGGCCACCAGGAAGCCCTGGTTCCAATATTGGGCAAGGCAGGGGGCACTGGTTCAGCCATACTCCAAGACCTCAATCAGTACATGGAGGCAGCCCTAGTCCTGGTTCAAGTTCAGGAAGAGGTGGGTGGCGTGGTTCTCATGGTCGTGCAATGGACAGACAATTAGGGCCAGAGCGGTTTTACAATGCTTCCATGGTTGAAGACCCATGGAAATTTCTAGAACCTGTAATCTGGAAGGGGGTAGATAATCCCTTGAGATGTTTGAACACCCATGGCTCTTCAAAACCGTCAATTGGTAGATCTAGTAGCACAAATAATGCAAGCATTTCAGAAGCTTTAAACAAGTCCATGCCGCAGCCAAGCTTGGCAGAGTTCTTGGCCGCCTCATTAAATGAAGCTGTCGATGATGCACCAAGTACATAACCTTTGGTCCTGAGTTCTAGTGAGAGTCTCTCACGATACAATGCACCCGTCATAAAGATGGCAAAGCAGAGCACGGAAGCAAGTTTTCAGAAGGTTCAAACAACTGCATTTGGCTGCCAAGCATGACAGAGCACTCAGGCTGCCTCATTCAGTAAAGCTGTCAACAGTGCACCAAGTATACAACAGTTGTTCCTGATTCCAGGAAGAACTAAGCAATACTAATGCACTTGCGGGCAAGACGGAAAACAAAACTGGTGCTAGATAGGCACCAACTGGATCGATGTATTTCTAAAAGCGCCTGAAGTTTGATGAGTTGGCTTGTAATAATTTTCGAAAACTAACGTGGCTTTATTATCAACTGGATGCTGGTTTCTGGATTTGTTTAACATGTAATCTCGGGATTAGTCTGTATGTTTTCCAAGCTAAGGTTGCAATTACAGAAGTTCCATTTGCAGGAAAAGTTCAATTTTTGCTAGTTTTGCTCACCCAAGAAAGATCTTGTGCTGAAATTTTCTGTTCAAGTTTGCAATTCATTTCATGAACGATACCGAAATGGTATGGTTGTATTGTGAGAACTGCTATAAAGTCAAACTTTAAGAAATTCCTTATTTACTCATTTGGAGATTCAAAACTTTTACTTGGCTGCTTTATTGTGCAAATATTAGTAATTGTCAAACCACTATACCCTTTTGCATTTCAATTTGAAATAAAGAAAGAAAAAATAAAATTTGATGATATAATATGCAACTTAAACTCTAATCCTAAGAACTTAACCTCTAATCCTAAGTTCAAAAAACAATAAGAAATTTGGGATTAGAAATTCCGTGGCAAAATGGGTTTCTTGTGAATTAGTGACAATTATCTTCTTGGTAAATTAGCGCAGGCTAGTTGTGAGTTGTTACACACGAATTGGATTTATAAACTTTGTCATGTTTATTGTTTTAAGTATTTTATGACGAATGAACTAATTATTTTGTGTTTATTGTGTTTTCTTGGTTCATTTGATTTTTATCAAGCACTTGCCTCTTTTCGACAAGGTGAACTACTAGAATTTAAAACCCATAGATATTAGATCTCTAACAATTAGATACACTTTCTAAACAATTAAATATCTAAACTTTCAGTGGCTAAGATCGATCTTATCTCCCATGGATTATTAAGAGCAACTTCTTTTTTTCCCAAGTCTCTTATCATGCTTTGAAACAGATATTTTACATTTTCGGCTGGCAAGCTCTCTAATGGACGAGATATAGAATTTTTATTTTGGCATAAAAATGTAAGTAAAAATAGGATTTTTTTTATTAGCACTCCACATATTGTTGAATATATCCACATAAATATTTGTTATTAAATGACTCGTGTATCTTAACATGAAATGATTATTTAACCCCAAAAAATTTTAAAAAATTGAATACACACCATACAAAAATTATTTACTAATATGAAAATTTTCATCTGTTTGTACGTTCTTACATAGATGTCTAAATCATAACCCTAAAATCTTAAAAACCCCTAATTCACAGAAACTCCCAAATTGATAGAAACCTAAACCCTAAAAAAAAAAAAAATGTAATAACTGAACCCATTATAATTGTTCCCATTACAATTTTGAAAAAAATATGAATAAATCAGTTATAATACAAACAAATTTTTCTCCAAGTGGTAAGCTTGACAGCTTTCTTTTTAATTTTTTACAGTAAAAAGAATTGAACCCACTATAATTTTCAAAAAGAAAAAAGTTCACCATGTCCTGTCATTCCTTTTTGGTCAAAATTTTGTAAGATTGACTCTAAATGAGTAACAGAGAGGGTTGCAAATTGTGGATTTGTGCTCTCCTAGTAACATAAACCAACAATCGAATGCCATGTTGTCAACCTCATTAGCATTTACATGTTTAGCAAGAGTCTTGAAATTTGGAGGTGTGGAGAGAATGAACAGTGACGGAAAGTTGAATGTATGTGAACAATGTGGGGTTTGTATGTAGAAAGTGTGAGGTGTGAGGGTAATACAGAAAAATTGGTGAGGTGTATTGAGATAATTTTGATTGAAAAATTGAATGTGGGGTGTATTTAGTATGTGGGGTGTATTCAACAATATGTGAGGTGTTAATAAAACAACCCTAAAAATATAAATTTGTTTTTTCCACATTTTTTTTTGAGATCCCACCAATTAAAGAGAGAAAAATAAATGAATTTTCAAATTTATATGAATAAAACCTGCAATCATTTCTTCACTTGCAAATAACAAATCTTCATCGTAGAATTTTCTCAATCATAACTATTTAATTTCTTAACCTTCATTTGAAGATTATCCTTGCAAAAAATCATTTAAATAAGAGATCATTTGGTCATCCAAATGTATCAAATAAATGGACAATTCATTATTAATATGTTACTTGACACCCACACTACTGTTGATTTATTTGATATATTTGGATGAGTAAATGCTCTCCAATTTGAATGATTTTTTGTAAGGATGATCTTCAAATAAAAGCAGTTCCAAATATAAAATTTCTATTACAAAAATATGTTATTTGCAAGTAGAAGAATAAGCTCATCTGAAAAGGAAAAATGCAAGTATTTATTAATTTTCTATAATTCCCACATAAATGAAACTTAAAAAGAAGAAAATTTTCAGGCAAAAATACAATTTAAATTAATGCACTGAATTCAACTCTCCATTTTCCCACAAAAATACAACGATCTTATCTTAAAAAGAAGAAAAAAACGCAGGCCATTTCAACTGCATCTGCATGCATGTTCTACGTTACTGTTGCTGGGTTTAAACCTTACACGAGGCAATGGAAGAGGCTACATGTTTAAACCTAATCCCGACAATTTACACCACGCAATGCATGCTCTTCTTTGGTGTTGCTGGGTTCACTTACTCCTCCTTTAAATACAGAACCGATTTGCTACTGTTCTAGTATCCATCTGTTTGAGTTTTCTCTTCCGTTGCATAATTTGTTGATTCTTTAATCTTCATGATGGGTTCCTCCTCTCCAGAATCTTTATTTTTCTCACTGTAAGTGAGCTCCATAACTTTAGTTTTCGATATTAGCAGAACTGTACATTCGGTTACCTAGTTACCGAGAAATGCATGGTTGCTCTAATGCATCCTTAGATTTGATATTTGATACAAAGCTGAAGATAAATAGCTTTGGTTTTAACGTTTGAATCTCAATCTTTGATAGCAAAATCCTGCCTCGACTATGAGAGCGGAACTCGTGATTTTAGTTTTTAAATGTTTTGGGAAAGAATTGGATCCCAAATCCACTAGGAAAAGGAGAATTAAAGTCAGAATCCCAAGGGAAAAGGGATAGGAAACTTGTGGCAAGGACAGAAAATAGGAAATATGAAAGGGAAAGGTGAAGCCTTGAACGGCAAGGAAAGGAGAAAGGGCAAAGA
Source organism: Pyrus communis (assembly GCF_041283825.1). Lineage (NCBI taxonomy): Eukaryota > Viridiplantae > Streptophyta > Magnoliopsida > Rosales > Rosaceae > Pyrus > Pyrus communis. The sequence continues at coordinate 3,693,336 of NC_142572.1, forward strand.
GGTGCGGCATCCCTCTTTGGCTGGGATTAAGGCTTCTAGAACTTATATTTAGGTGTCTTAAATTGATTAGGAACCCCTTTGATAGCTGGAACATAAGTAGGAAAAGATTAGGATTGACTAAGTCAAAATAAGGAAGTTTAACTCATGTTTCCTTCTTTGTGGTTGATTCCTTTTCTTCCAAGTCTTGAATTAATTTCTTCCATCTCTTTAGCAGATTCCCACCCTCCTTTGGTCTTCAATTTCGTCCATCCACCTTGCTCCAAACATGTGCTAACCATTCCAAGCCAAAAACTGCTCCAAATTGCTCCAAATTGCACTTTCTTGCCATTTAGCCAATTAGACCTACAAATACACGAAAATAGCTTAAAATACTAAAATAACTAAGAACTAACTAAGTAAATGCAAGGAATTAAACTAACAAAGTAGCATAAATACGCTCCTATCATCTAGCAGCAAAGATGACGTTCGAAGCTCGATTCTTTCAAGGATGAAGCGCCAAGCAACCTTGGAAGTTGACACCAAAGGACAACCGAAGGTAAAGAGGCGCACCATAATCCATACTGGCCAATCTTCACACCAACAAGCCTAAGAGGACGACACTGAAGAGGAGGTCCAATGAGTCTTCCATATCACAATCCAAAAAGACAAAGAAGATGAAATCCTCGAGGAAGACATCACCACTGTGCCACCACAGCTCGAGGATGGGAGGCAAGCCATGGTTGATGATCTCAAGAAGCTCAACTTAGGCACAAGTGAGGAACTGAAACCTATCTTTGTGAGTGCACTACTAAGTGTGGACAAGATTGACGAGTATTACCAACTGCTAATGGAGTACAAAGTAGTACAAAGACGTCTTGCTTGAACCTACAAAGAAATGATCGGCCTTAACCCTACCATCGTTGTGCATCGTCTTGCAATCAAGCCTAGAACATGATCGATAAAGCAAACTCGAAGATGCTATCAATCCGAGCTCATCCCATAAATTAAGGCCGAGATTGACAAGCTAATCGAAGCAAGCTTTATTCAAGAGGTGCAATATCCTAAATGGATCTCCAACATCATCATTATCCTTATGAAATCTGGACAAATACATGTTTGCGTAGATTTCTAAGACCTCAATGATGCTTGCCCGAATGATGACTTTTCCTTGCCAATCATCGAAATCATGGTGGATGCGACACGAGGTGTTATCATTCATGGACAGTTCCTCTGGCTACAATCAAGTTCGCATGGCTCTCGAAAATGAGGAACTAACAGTCTTCTACACTCAAAAGGTATCTACTGCTATAAGGTAATGTTGTTTGGCTTGAATAACGATGAGGCTACATATCAACGTGCAATGCAGAAGACCTTTAACAACATGCTACACAAAAACGTAGAATGTTACATAGACGACATAGTTGTCAAGACCAAGAAGATATCCGATCACTTGAAGGATTTATGAATGGTGTTTGACAAACTACGAAACTACAACCTTAAGATGAACCCATTAAAGTGTGCATTTGGCGTCACCTCTAGGAAGTTCCTCAACTTCATTGTCAAGCACCGTGCCATTGAAGTGGACCAATCGAAGATTAAGGCCATTTAAAGCATGCCCAAGCCAAGGAATCTACACAAGCTGAAAAGTCTACAAAGACGGCTAGCCTTCATTAGGCGCTTCATCTCTAACCTTGCTGGACGTTGTCAACCCTTTAGCCAACTCATGAAGAATGACACTCCATTCATATAGGATGATGCTTGTCGCAATGCTTTCAAGAGCATAAAACAATATCTGGCAAGTCCACTGATAGAGATTTTACCACACCCGCAAACAGGTTAAAAACTCTTATATTACTTGCAAGAAAGACAAGGTTGTTGTAGTATAAAATGGTTCTCGCAAGGTCGTTCTCCACAGAGATTATTAAATAATTCGAAACAAACTAACTTCCAATAAATTATTGTAAAGCAGAAAATTGAGATGATTGGTTTTATAATCTACTTAAATTAAAACGAATTTAATTAATAAAAATAAACTAATCTGCAATATTAAAGATGAACCGAAAAAGAAAACTGTTTTGGAAAAATCAAATTAAGAAAGCACTAGGGTTCCACCATCACCTAGCAATCCTATGTATTTTTACCAATTACTTATGATCTACACATGCCACTTTGAAGGTTAGGTTTTCCTAATTTATATTCTACTTAGAACCTCCAACATAGAACATATATCTAACATGCAACCCGTCCGGACGTTCGGATCAAATCTGAACATGAGAGACTCATTATGCTTTATGAAAACCCTTTGAAAAACCATGCAACCCTTAAGACGTGGTCTTCATCTTAAGTGAAATTACAATTATTAATCACAAGAAGCCAGCATCAATTTCAGGGAACCTTCCGACCAAAATTGCATCAAATTACTTTTCTAAAGATCCTAATGGTGATCAGGCATTAAGACAATTAGATAGTTTTAATCACGGTGATCAATAATTCAAAGTATGCATGCAATCAATCATAAGCAATTAAATAAAAATCACATATTTATGCTAAGGCTTACGGCTTCACCCTAGCAAAAGGAATTAGTTACGCATATTCATAATTGAAATCATAGAAAATATTATTAAGAATAAAAAGAATGAAAACACCTTAAAGTAGAAAATCTCCAAGAACCCTAGCAATTCTCTCTAACTCGCCAGTTGCATCAGAGAAAACCCTTCTTTTTTTGCAAGCTTAAGAACGGCCAAACCCCCCCCCCCCCCCCCCCCCCCCCCCGTTTTCTGAGCCCTCTACAAACCCTAAAAAACATAGGTCTCTTATTCCAACTAGGAAACTAAAAAATAATCAAATATCTTAGGAAATAAAACACTAATTAAATTAGGAGAATCTGCCAAGTACTTGTTCAGCCACGTTTTCGCTTCAAATCTCCTCCAAATCCGGCCCATGTAATAGCTTGTTTTAAGGATCAGGACGTTCTGAACACATCTCCAGAAGGCCACGAACCCATCCGAGGTCATCTTGGGCTCCAAAAACGCAATTCAAGCCCAAAACGTCACTATTCCAGCACTGCACATTGCTCCTTTATTTTATTACCAGAAAATAATCGCTTAGTAGAAAAATCTGATATTTTGACACGATCAAGCTAAGTGACTCACGAACGTCCTCCAATTGGAATTACTCCAAAATTCCTCCATTTGACCATGTTTTTCTCCAGAAGAAGTCGAAAGTCCTATATTAGAAATACAATTCAAAGTATCAAAATTCTTTCAAATTATTAACCAAAATATACTAAGAATAGGGTAAAATATATAATATAAAATATACTCATCACCCACCTATCGTAGGAGCACTCGTGCTTGGAAAACCATTCATCCTATACATTGTTGCACATGAGGGTTCCATTGGAGCACTCTTAGAGCAAGAAAATGAAGACCAAAAGGAAAGAGCATTTTACTACCTATATAGAACTATCACCGGTGCCGAGCTTAACTACTCACCAATCAAGAAGATATGCCTTGCCCTATTCTTTGCCATCCAAAAGCTAAGACACTACATGCATGCTTACACCATCCATTTGGTTACTAAAGCTGACCCGATCAAATACGTCATGTCCAAACCAATTCTAACAGGGCAACTAGCTAAATGGGCTTTACGTCTCAATCAATACAAGATCATCTATGTCTCAGCTAAAGCCGTCAAGAGACAAGCACTATCAGACTTCCTTACTGATCATCCAATCCTAGTCGATTGGAAAATCTTAAATGACTTGCCTGATGAGGACGTATTCTACATCGACATCTTCCAACATGGACAATGTTCTTCGACAGATCTGCACGAATGGATGGAGCGGGGGCAGGAGTAGTATTCATGTCACCACAAAGACAAGTATTACCCTATTCTTTCCAACTAAGTAAGCTAACAACATCGTTGAGTACCGAACGCTGATCATTGGACTCCAAATGGCAATCGACATGGAAATCACAACACTAGAAATATATGTTGACTCCAAACTCATTATCAATCAACTCTTGACTGAATATGAAGTAAGAAAAGATGATCTCGTCCCATACTTCCGGCTAGCAACTCAACTGCTACAAAAATTCGAGGCCGTGACGATAGAATATGTGTCGAGAAAAATCAACTAGCAGACGCTCTCGCTAACTTAGCCTCAAGTATAGCTCTAGGAAAAGACAAAGCTGCAAGCGTATCAGTTTGCCAAAGATGAGTGATCTCACTCGTCACTGAAATGCTACTAAATGACACAAACGTCATCTCAGTACTTTCAATCGATACTGAAGAGTGGAGACAGCCGTTGATTGACTACTTGGAGCATGGAAAGCTTCCGGACGATCCTAGAAACCGCTCTAAAATACGTCGACGAGCACCTTGCTTCCTTTACTACAAAGGAACACTCTACTGACTCTCTTTTGGAAGAGTACTTCTAAGATGCCTAGGTGAGGAAGAAGCTAATCAAGCTATGGAAGAAGCACATTCAGGAGTATATAAAGCATATCAGTCTGGACCAAAGCTACACTTCCAGCTCAAAAGAATAGGCTACTACTAGCCAAGCATGGAAAAGGATTACCTGGAATACGCCAAAAGGTGACAAGTCTGCCAATTCCACGCCAACTTCATACATCAACCGCCTGAGCCATTATATCTTACGGTTGCTTCATGACCATTTGACGCATGGGGATTGGACGTTGTAGAACCATTCACACTAAAGTTATCTGCATAAAAAGCTTACATCCTAGTTGCAACATATTACTTCTCCAATTGGGTTGAAGTCGTACCCCTAAGAGAAGTCAAAAGCATATCATCCACCGATATGGTGTGCCTCGCTACATCATCACTGACAACGGAAAAAAGTTCTCCAACCGACTCATAAACGAGTTCTGCGAGAAATACAAATTCAAGCAGCACAAGTCTTCCATGTATCATGCTCCGACCAATGGTCTTGTGGAAGCATTCAACAAAATGTTGTGCAACCTCCTGAAGAAGGTAATAGACCAAAAAAAAAAGAGACTGACATGAAAGAATAAGCGAAGCACTTTGGGCATATAGGATGACACATAGAACTCCTACCTAAGCTACGCCTTATTCTCTTATATATGGTGTGGAAGTTGTTCTACCACTCAAAAGTCGAATCTCCTCACTAAGGATGGCTATATAAGAAGGCTTGACTGAAGAGGAAAATGCAAAGCTATGACTTCAAGAGTTATTGGAAGCACACGACGAACGAAGGCTTGAAGCTCAACAATACATAGAATGCTACCAAGCACAGCTATCCAAGGCATTCAACAAGAAGGTCCGCCCAAGGTCTTTCCAAACTGAAGATCTTGTCTTGGCATTATGCAGACCTATCATAACAACTAACAAAACAAGGCGCAAGTTCACATCAAAGTGGGATGGACCTTATGTAATACAAAAGGTCTACACCAACGGCGCCTACTTAATTATGGTGGAAGACGGCTTAAAGAGCAGCCCCATTAATGGCAGATTCTTGAAGCGCTATTACCCCTAAAACCAAACAAGCAATGCTCCTCTCCTGCATAAGCCTAAACTGCACACGTCACAATTCTCCTAGCCTGCATGAGCCTAAACTGCACACGGCATAATGCTCTTTGTTCGCACAAGCTTAAAAGGCGACACTTGACACTCTTTGTTCGCACGAGTTTAAAAGGCGACATACAATGCTCCTTGTTCGCACAAGTTTAAAGGGCGACATACAATGCTCCTCGGAATACAGCTTAAAGATCAACCACATCAATGGAAGATTCTTGAAGCGCTAGTACCCCTAAAACAGAACAATGCTCCTTGTTCACACAAGCTGAAAAGGCGACACTCGACACTCCTTGTTCGCACGAGTTTAAAAGGCGACACTCAACACTCCTGGCCTACAAGAGCATAAATTGTGTACGACAAAAATCAAAATCACCATCAAAATCACCATTAAAGTCATCAAAACCATAAAAAAACAATCCATCACTCCTTTAAACTACGTCATGACTTGATCTTTCCTCAACTGAGGTTACGTAGGCAACTTGAAACTTCAAAACTTCAAGTACAGTCACATCATTAACAAAAACACAAACACTTTGAAGAATAAAGAGCAAATTCAAAATATGAATACTTTATTTCTTAAAAAAAAAAGAATTCGGTTACAAAGTCGTATTACAAAATGAGCACAAAAAAAAAAAAAAAAAAAAAAAAAAAAAAAAGACGACTTCTCCAATAGTCGACAAGGTGCTATTCCAAGTCATAGCTCCACTACAGATGCGATCACTAAGAGGCTCAAACAAAGTCGACAAATTGTCACGAATATGGTGTGAAGGATTCAAGATAAGAATCCTCGACATACATGCCTTCTTCTTCGTATTTGGTCGACCAAAATCTGTCACCTTCCAAGACACTTTAGAAGACCACGACTTGATATGCATTGAGTTGTCTTTTGCAGGAAAAACAAGCGTCTTAGGGCCAGTCAACGGCGCACAAAGTTTCAACGCGTTCCCTTATCTTGCGAATCACCTTCCTTCGCAAGAATAGTGATGGTATTGCTCTTAAAGCACTTGAAAAATACCATGGCTACAACGGAAAAAAAAAAGAAAAGAAAAGACAACATAAGCATAAGGTGGAACAAGAAGAAAAAGAAAAAAAAAAGATTGCCTCACTAAAGCAAAAGACATGTGAGACAAACCTAGTGAGCGTCGAAGGATGACGATGACAAAGTTTGAGCATCATAGTAAAGAAGGTAGCTACAAGACGGTCCTTTAAAGCACGCTGCAGTAGCAAAGAAAACCAAAATGCTACACAATCGTATTACGCAACCCCGCAGTGATTACGCAAGCAATTTCTTGCACTGCACGGCAACTTCATCACCGAGGGAAAACTGTGACCAAAAGGCACTACACAGCAAAATCCCGCTATAGTCTTTTGCACAGCACCACGTGGTAAAAAGAGACACACTACAACATGCTCTAAGCAGCAAAAGGCACGTCAACAGCAGTGGAAAAATGACAAGTTGAAGGCTTTCCCCATTTTTCCTAGTGGTGTGTGATATATGCCTGAAAAGATAAGAGATAAAGCTACGTTTCTCATATTTTTACAGAATTTTCCTCAAGAGAAATCGACCTTAAACTTGGCGTGCAAGTCAGATGACATGTTTCCCAAACCAAGGATAAGTCTTCAAGTTTCCTAAACCAAAAGGGAAAATACCCTCTTTGCCGTGGAAGAAAAAGGGAAGGGAAAAAAACATGCAAATCCTACTCACCCTAGGACAAGCATTAAATCTTTCCAAAACCTTTATGTGGAAGGAAATCACCCTCATTACCAAAATTGAAGGAGATTCCTACCTAAGGGAGGAAAAACATTTTTTTTTCCATACCCACAAGGAAAAAATTCAAGTCCCAAAATACACCAAATGTATTTTGTCAAAAAAATTATGGACAATCAATACGCACAATAAGTATGTGCCGATTTATCCATTTTTTCAAAATTTTCATTCAAGATTAAGCCTAAAATTTTCATTTCATTCAAGATCAAGCCTCTACGGCCCTTAAAGAAAAATTTCATTCAAGATTAAGCCTCCACGGCCTTTGAATTAAATTTTCATTTCTTTCAAGATCAAGCTTCTACGATCCTTGAAGAAAAATTTCATTTCTTTTAAAATCAAGCCTTTACAACCCTTGAAGAAAATTTTCATTTCTTTCAAGATCAATCCTCTACGGCCCTTGAATTAAATTTTCATTTCATTCAAGATCAAACCTCTATGGCCCTTGAAGAAAAATTTCATTCAAGATTAAGCCTCTACGGCCCTTGAATTAAATTTTCATTTCATTCAAGATCAAGCCTCAATGGCCCTTAGAGAAATCTTTCCTCCAAGAAATACACCTCAACGGCCCTTGACAAAATTCATCATTTTAATTCAAGAAATACGCCTCAACGGCCATTGAAGAAATATCTTGTTCAAGAAATACGCCTTTACAGCCCTTAAAGAAGCAAACTAATTAAAGATCAAGTCTTGATGACCCTTGAGTTAGAACATTCACATTGTAGGACTTCAAAGCATGTGTCCTATGCGCCTTGAAGTGGGGGCATTTGTAGACATGTAAATTTCGTTGCATACAAATGATGCATCACAAAACTCCACGTAGCATATAACTTATCACAAATAGCCAAGTCATCAATGACATGTGGCACAAATCAAGCAAAGGAAAAATAAAACTTCCCCAAAACTCGGCAAAAGGGGGAAGAAATCCTTTAAAACTCGGCAAAAGGGTAAAAAGCGACACACTATAACAATCTCCAAGTAGCAAAAGGCATGGCAACAACAGCGTGGTAAAAAGTGACACACTATACCCTTTTGCTTTTCAATTTGAAATAATGCAAGAAAAATAAATTTTGATGATATATATGCAACTTAACCTCTAATCCTAACTGCAAAAAACAATACGAATTTTGGGATTGGAAATTCCGTGGCAGAATGGGTTTCTTGGTGAATTAGTAGTACAGGTTACTCGTGAGCTGTTACACATGAATTATATTTATAAACTTTGTCATGTTTATCGTTTTAAGAATTTTATGGCTGATGAACTGATGAACTTTTGTTTATTGTGTTTTATTGGTTCATTTGATTTCGATCAAGCTCGTCTCTTTTTGGCAAGGTAGACTCCGTTGAGACCACTTAGCCTCGTGATTATTTTATTTTTATTTTTATTTTTTATTTTTGGGTGTTTAGCCTTGTTATCCCAAAAAAACAACTAGAATTTAAAACCCATGGATATTAGATCTCTAACAATTAGACACACTTTCTAAACAATTAAATATCTCCACTTTCAATGGCTAAGATCGATCTTATCTCCCATGGATTATTAAGAGCATCTTTTTTTCCAGGTATATGTTATCATGTTTTGGAACGGGCATTCTACATTTTCAGTTGGCTGGCAAGCCCTGCAATCGATGAAATGTACAATTTCTATTGGGAATTATTATTAGCATTCTAAAAATTTCACTTGACACTTCTTATAAGTGTATTTTTCTTTCTAATTATAAAAAATTTGAAGTGTAAAATGAGATTTTAAGAATGCTAAAATAATTCCCTTTCTATTTTGGCATGAAAATGTAAGTGAAAACATTAATTTGTATTTTTTTTTTCACATCATTTTTGGAGGTCCCGTTAGTCAAAGATAGCAAAATAAATAAAAATGGTACTAAGTCCACTCCATCGTCTTATCTTCTCACCCACTATTAAAAGGCAAATAATAACATCACTATTTTTCCACCCAATTATAACCTTTTAAATATCTTTAAGTTCTTTAAATTTTATTTTCTGTGAATATATTTACACAAGTTTGTATCTAAACACCACTTAGATTAGACCCCCAAAATTTCAGCCGCACCAACACGGCAACACCCACGCCAACCTTCGCAGCACGGTAATGGGCTCACAACCACGCACCTCCACGGCTCCATCCATATATTTCCCTTTGATGTACACAATCTCCATTTCACCGGAATTAGATTAAGGCTGCAACTCGTCATGAGAGAAACGGAATTTGAAGAGGGAGGAGCTGGCATCGACGCTGCCGTGAGGGAGGCGTGCGGGTGTAGATTGGTTGGGTTTGTACAGTAGGGTGAGTTTTAAAAAAAAAAAATTTCTCTTTTTTTTCCTGCTATTTCGACAAATGCTGATATGGCAAAATGTTAGTAATTATTGTTTAAGTTCTTAGACCGTCAAATTTTAAACTTAAAATTTAAATTTGAAGGCTTATGTGGTATTTCGACATCTTTTAAAGTTTTACTCTCCAACCAATATATCAAATTTTAAACATAAAATAAAAATTCATATGCATTCTCTTTGCATTGGGAATGAAAAGAAACAAAAGCATAATGCTTTAAACCAATAAAAATTTAATAAAGAACATTTAATAATTAATTAAAAAAATCTGAAGGTGCTGTCAAATTTGATAGCAAGAGGAAGAGATGTCATTCCATGTTATGCCACATCAGATTTGGCTTCTCAGTTGGAAAATATTAATGTTGTCTTTTGTTACTGTTATTGCTAATTTGGATATTTTGACATCTCCTTTGGAGATGCTCTTAAATGTCATTTTATAAGAGAAGATATTTGTCATTGACATTTATATTTTAAAGTGGGTGAAATGATAAGACAATGGGGTGGACTTAATACCACTCATAAATAAAAAGATTTTTATCACATATGGTCCCTAAGATTGATCAAATCATTATTTTGGTCCCTTACTTTCGAAAGCAATCAATGTCGTTCCTAACATTCACTACTACACATTAATTTGGTCATTCCGTTTAGATTGGTGAAACTCATCATTTTAGCCCCTCACTTTTAAAAATCAATCATTATCGCTCTGACATTCACTACCGCACGAAATTTAATCATATGACTAAATTGATGTGCGGTAGTGAAAGTCAGTAACCAAATTCATCGATTTTTGAAACTCAGGGACCAAAATGAAGAGTTGGATCAATATTAGAGATCATTTGTGATAAAACCCCTTATTTTCTGTAATCTACGTGTCACCATTTTATTGGATTTGTAGGTCTCATATACAAACTAATGAAATAGTTGAAGAAATCTAAACAGAATGACCAAATTGATGTACGGTTGTGAATGTCAAGGACAATATTGATTAAGTTTGAAAGTTAGGGACCAAAATGATAAGTTTGATCAATCTCAAATGCTATTTGTGATAAAAATCCTAAATAAAAATCCAAATTTATATAAATAATACCTGCATTCATTTTCCTACTAGCAAATAATGTATCTTCATTATAGAAATTCTTAATCGAAACCATTCAATTACTTAATATTGATTTGAAGTTCTTCCTTGCAAAAAATTATTTGAATGAAAGATCGTTTAGTCATCCAAATGTATCAAATAAATGGGCAATTCATCATTAATTAATACATTTGAATGACTAAATGCTCTCCAATTTGAATGACTTTTTTGTAGAGATAATTTTCAAATGAAAACAATTCTGAATATAAAATTTTCTACGATGAAGATACGTTATTTGCAAGTAGAAGAATGAGCTTATCCCAAAAAAGAATGCAAGTATTATTTCATTCTAGTTCTGTTTTACCCACATAAATGAAACTTATAAAGAAGAAAATTTTCAAGCAAAATTACGAGAGATTTTTCAGTGTGACCAGTACATTGGGTGGTACATCACGTGTCATTATACAAATAGTGGGATATATGTGCTAAAAAGTTAATAACTTAAAAAATAAAATTTCCCATCACTCTTATTAAAACACGTGATATACTACTTGTATTCCCATCACAATTAAAAATTTCTCCAAAATTACAGCTTAAAATTAATGCAATTCAACTCTCCATTTTCCCACAAAAATACAACCACCTTATCTTAAAAAGAAGAAAAGGCTCAGGCCATTTCAACTACATCTGCATGTATGTTCTACGTTGCTGTTGCCTGGTTCATCTTACTGAAGAAACTTTACACGAGGCAATGGAAGAGGCTACATATTTACACCTAATCCCGACAACTTACACCACGCAATGCATGCTCTACGTTGCTGTTGCTGGGTTCACTCACTCCCCCTATAAGTACAGAACCGATCTGCTACTGTTCTACCATCCATCTCTCTGAGTTTTCTGTTCCATTGCAACATTTGTTGATTCTTTAGTCTTCATGATGGGGTTTCTCCTCTCCAGAATCTTTGTTTTTCTCACTGTAAGTGAGCTCTGGAACTTTAGTTTTCGATATTATTTTAGCAGATTTGTACATTTGGTTACCTGGTGACCGAGAAATGCATGGTTTCTCTTATGCATCCTTAGATTTGATATTTGATATAAAGCTGAAGATATATAGCTTTGGTTTTAACGTTTGAATCTCAGCCCTTGATTTCAATTGTGAAGAAAACGAAGGGGCTTTCTTGGCATTTTTGAATGCTTCACCAAAATGGCCTTCTCCCTTTATCTATATAGATACACAAAGGTTTGATCACACTCACCCTATAAAATCTTACAATAAGATCTCAAATGTTGCATGCAGCTCACACTGGTGGGAAGCCATGCTGCTGCCTTACCAATACCAGCACCTCAACGCTACTGGAACTCCGTCCTCCCAAACACACCAATGCCGAAATCTCTCAGCCAACTCGTCATGCCTGGTAAATAGTATATTATATATACACAACTCATACGCTCTCATAGACAGAGTTCGATCGGCCTCTTCCACCGTTAATTTACTGATGCTCTTAGACTCATAATCTTACTTATTTTCGATTTATCATTTATGTTGTTGCTAATTAAATCTGCAGACTTCATTAGTGTTGGCAAAGGGAGCGTTATTCTTCACAACCCAGTTCACAAGGAAGAGAATTGGGCGTATTCGAAAGATTCAGATGATGAGAACGCCCGTTTCCAGAATGATGCTGCAGAGAACGCTCCATTTTGTGTGAAATATGCCGATATTGCAGATGATCCCGCAGAAGCTGAAAGTCTAACACAAGTTGAAGTCGACCCAAACCGAACAATCTTCTTCTTGGAGAAGGACCTTCATCCTGGAAGGGCAATGAATTACCGATTAGCTGGAAGTGGAAATTCTAGTACCATACCTTTCCTGTCCCGAAAAACTGCAGAGGCGATACCCTTCAGTTCAAGCCAACTGCCAGAAATTCTGGACAAATTATCAGTGAAACCGGGGTCTGATGAAGCCGATTTGATTAAGGGAACCATTCAAAATTGTGACAGTCCAGGCGCGAGTGACGAAGCAAAACAATGTGTAACCTCGTTAGAGTCGATGATCGACTTTGCCACCTCCACGCTGGGATCAAAAAATGTTCTAGCAATCGCAACGGAGGTGGAACAAGGAGCTGCCCCGATGCAGAAGTACACAATAACCGTAGATGGAGCGAAGAGGCTGGCAGCCAGCAACATCATGGTGTGTCATAAGATGAGCTATGCGTATGCCGTCTTCTACTGCCACTCAATTGAAAAAACGACGACTTATGTGGTGCCTCTGCAAGGAGCTGACGGATCGAAAGCCAAAGCAGTAGCAGCCTGTCATCAAGATACATCTCAATGGTACCCAAATCATTATGCCTTCAAAGAGCTCAACGTTGAGCGAGGAACCGTTCCCATCTGCCATTTTCTTAAAGCCGAGGATGTTGCTTGGGTTACAAACCAAAAACCAACTTGATCTGGTTGAATTTGTTCGACCTGATCGATCACTAGCCTATATGTAAGAATGTATATCCTCCGGTAATAAATGGAATTACATAAGACCTGATAAATCAGTTGTGTTTATGTCTGCGACTACTGACTGCCATAGGACATCTTACCCATTAGAAACGCAAATTTCGAGTTACAAATTAAGAAAACAGTACATCTTAAATATATAAAAAATGTAATGCTAGGGAGAACATGTAAAGACACTTTTGTGACATTTTTCTTTATGTTGATCGGCTTGAAATGGTTGCTAAGAATATCGGAGTTAAACAGTGTCTTGGTTTGCACCTCATCGCAAAATATTAATTCTGCATAATGATACGACCACATGTGACTTTTCATTACATTTCAAAAGACATTGCTTAAATTTCGTGCCAAAATAATTATAAAAAAAAAAAAAAAAAAAAAAAAAAACATTGGTTGAAAAGTTGCAACTTTCTTTTTATGGGGAAGTGTCGATTTAGTCTATGAACTATCACCTAAGTAAAAATTAGGCTCTGAATTATTATTTTTCGGTAAAATAAATCCCTAAATTTCATCCCTACTATTATATTCAAAATTATTTTATCCAATTTTTTCGTCAACTTAAGTCATTTGACACACTTAATACCGTCCTTCTCTTGCTTCTAAGCCCTTAACATTTCATAGAAGTTACGAATCTAACGTCTAATTTATTGCTCGTCCATTATGAGACTTAACCCTCCACTTTCCCTTAGTGTAGATACTATCGTTTGTTAAAAAAAAAAAAAAAAAACAAAAATTTATCCTCTGAAGTTGACTCCACAAACTATTTCTTTATGTAAAATTACTAATCTATCCTCCAATGTGTATCACATACAAGTAACATGATTTAAATTGACAGAAAATTGAATATAGTAGCTTCAAATCTAATATTAGGGATGAAATTGATAGATTTTTATAATTCAATGATTGATTTTTTCAAATAAATAGTTTAGGGACCTAATTTTCACTCAAGTGATAATTCAAAGGCTAAATTGACAATTCACCCTTCTTAAGAAAACAAAAATTGAGGATTATTCGATATTAGCTCCTCAGAGTAAGACGTTGTAGGATGCAACGTGTCCACCCTCACCCAAAGGCGAAGGGTAGGACATTTAATACCAAAGAGCTTAAGAGCTTAACCCTTTTCGATCAAGCAGATGACTATGTTTCCCGTTTCCCTGAACATCCTACATTTCTTCAACCAAAACATAAAACAGAAGGAAAAAAAAGACCTACATTTCTAAACCATGTCCTACCTACTACTAGACATTTTCGCATAAAGCTGATCCCCTTGTTCAAAATTTAATGGCACAACCTTGTGGAAGACACATGCTGAGAAATTGGTTTTCCTTTTGCTGGCAGCAAATCTTATCCACGAAGCTGTGAATGAGCTGACCGGCCAAGCTTGATGGATCATCGATGAAGGTGTCCACGAATACTCTAACCACCCTTCGTTCTTGCACATTTGCTTTCAGACTGAACCAAGTCAGAAATTTTACTCTAAAATCTTCATCTACGTGGCCCTCACACTCTAACCATTTGATTGCTCTCACAGAGTAGTCGTAATCACTTTCCTCTGCTCGCTTTGCACATCTGAAAACTGGTACTTTGCGCATTCCGTTAGATTTACAAGGTGTCAATGGAGAAACTGCATCTTTGATCAAAGAAACAGTTTCAGTTAAAGGAAGCAGCGAGTAGAGACGTTTGCTCTGGTTCTTGCCAATGCCATCTGATAACTGAAGATTTGCGGGATGGGCTCCAGAAGTTAATTTGATGTCACTAGAATTGGTTGATTCAGCTTGGGAATGATTTTGAACAACTACTACATTCTCTTCCCTTCGTTTTGTCTCCGACACAACAGAGCTATCATAGGATGCAGGCGTGACCCATTTAGCTTCCCAAACACCCAATATTCCTGAGTTGCTAAACAGAGAAACCTTGCAGAAATATTCAGATGAGGGATGGAGATCAGTGATGCTAAATTTCTTCTCAGGCCTCAAAACAATGAAAGAGGGTTGGTCTGGGTAATCCTTTGCATCAGACTTACGATGCCACAGCCTGCAACCCAAGAAGTTGTTAAAAAGTTGGTCCTCATATTCTAGCACAATGACAACGGAAGTCGGGGATGAGTCTTCAAACTGGATGCGGCAAGCTGATACAATAGAGTTATTAAGTAACATCAGTGAACAATAAATATATATGAATTGGTTATAACTTAACTAACAAGGGTGACGATACCGGCCAATAGTTTTCATTCCCTACTGCAGTCAGAGGGTCAGACGTAACTCATATAAAATGAAATGCATGGTGCTGTGTTCAATCTAGATGCTACATATGTGAATGCAGACTTCAAATTGTTGAAAACAACGAAACAATAACTTACTGGCTTGCTCTTCCTTTTCTGCATGGACAGGGCAAGGAACAGAAAACATTGTGTCAAACGTGTCCACTGCTGAACTGCACAATTTCTGAACTTCAGCACCACAAGAGAGCCTGTTAACGATTCCACGTGCCATCTTTGCAGAGACCTGTTCCAGAGGCCCTACTTCATTGTTCAGTTTTTTCATGGCAGTTCCTACCGTGTTCTGCAGATTTTGGTATTTCTTCATTCCTAAAAGAATTTTGTAAGATAGAGAAATTCGTAGACACAGTACATCCACTCTTCTAGCCTCCTTTGCAATCATCAATTGTTTTCTCCAGGTTCTGTAAACAAAACCAACCATCTAATTAGCAAACAGCTTTATTTGGCAATTGAAGAAAAGTGAAATATTTTTCATTCTAGATTAGGTCAAATAACCTGAATTGTCAACCTCATCCTTACCAACCATTTGCTACATTCGTATCAATGAAAATATTTCCTTGGAATAAATTGATAGTCTAACTGTTTTACTTCTCGTTTTCAGTTTGTTGTGGATTGATTTAAATTTTCTCAGAATAGTTTGTAACCAAAAATATTACCAACAAAAACATATACAGGTGACATATTAAAAAAAAAAATGTTGTTTCTATATACTTCGAAGGAATTATCATGACCTACATCTTTCATTTCTAGCTGTAGAAAGTGTGCCATTTCCTATGTACTTAAGCGATAGCTTGGTAGATTCTGTAGTGTTCAATCACTGCTACATCGGAGAAGCAAAATATGTAGCATTTGCTGTCCGCATACCTTTGTGTGTGCATGCGTGCACAGGCACACAAACGCAATACCTGTAGATGTCTTTAAAGTTGATAAATAGGCAATTGGTTTTTCTAGGTTGGGACTCTGTACTGACCAAGACATACACGACTAGCATCATAATATCATACAATGCAGTTAAGAGTAAGTAATTGAGATTAAATGGTCACAGGTACTTAAAAAATATTTATTACCTCATTATATCATTAACCTTTCCGCAAGCAACACAATAGAAGCTTCCATCCAATTCTGGACAGCACCCGCTCTTCATAAAGCCAGATTTTTCATGCATTAGAGCACATTCCAGATGACATGACATTCCACATGGACCATTCTCATCAGCAGAATCAGAGCCACAGGTCAACCATAGACTAGGATCCTTGTTATCATCGAAAAGTTGACAGATACAACAAGAACATCTTTTGCAAAAAGACTCCTCTAACCCAAAGGCAGCTTTGCATGCTACATTATGACAAACTTGGATTTTAGGATTTCCTTCTTTAGTCGTCACCGGAGAAACATGACCTGTGTCAGAGAGAGGTTGAAAGGAAGCTTCCCTTTTCCTTTTCTTTCCAGTTTGAATTTTGGCCGGAGCAACTTCAGGATTACTATTAGTATTGCTCTTGGAATTCAAATCAATTACCTTCAGAAGCTGCTGTATCATTAGATATTTTGAATATCCTCTGTACTTCCTTTCTTTACCCATCTCGGCACAGATAATTTCAAGAAGCTCCCTACGGGTAAAGGAACTTAGAATCTCTGGGGCATCTTTTGACCATTTGGCAATCTCTCGGACTAGTTCTCTCTTTTCTCCCAAGCTTAGGCTGCTACATTTTTCAGGGCCAAGTACAAAACCTGAGGAAATAAAAAATCAAATGTCAAACTGAATTTCAGGTGTCTTATGTTTTATAACACAAGTAGATGAAATTACAGATTATCTGCAGCCAAGAAAATGTTGAACATAATCACTGAAACCTAGTAGTTACTCATACAGAACAATATACGATTCACGTTCATGGTTTATCTTCGGTGTTCATATAAATCAACCACACTCAGACTGAAAATGAATATCCATGCACTGACAAAGTACCAAAGGGAATCAAGCCACAACTAAGCTTACTGCAAAATAACTCGTTAACATATTCTTTGGTCTTCTCCAAATTTGTTCAACCATAAGTTGTTTCTTTCTTTTGCCAGGTAAGTTTTAATTTGTACGGGACACCAACAGGCTTGAACCTGAGATAGCCCTTTAATTTTGGTAGACTTTGCCAACATAGTGTTCACATGTGGACTCTGGTTCCTTTTGGCACAAGGAAAATTAATGGAGAGGTTCGAACTCTTTCCTTCAGTGTGACTAAAATACATCGTACCACACGAGCTACAACCCCACCAGACAAGTTGTTCGTTCTTATAAAACAAGTAGCTCTCAAATCACAACTGTTCTTCTGGAGATATATCGTCGTATAACTCAAATATATCAACAGAAATTAGTCATTTGACAATGACAAACGACGGACTACTATTTCAGCGTCAACTCCCATAGAAACATAAACTTCATTCTAAAACCCCATTAGGATTCCGAGTTCACAAAACTTATCTAAAAAAATAACTTATGACAAAACAGCTTTACCACAATATCAATGAGTCATAATTGTTCAAGGGCAAACAAAGTTTTACAACAGGCAATGCTGGTTGCCGCCATTAGTCAATCTAAACAGTGTCTCCCTAAAGACTTTCTAGCAAGAGCAAACGGCCTTGTCTGATTATTTAAAAAAATAGAAAAAAACCCCAAACCCCAGAAAAATCATAACCTGAATCATCAGCATAACCTAATTATTCAAAAAAATTAGGCATTGGGCAACATACATTGGGGATAACAGCACTATTTATGTGTTCTAAAATAGGGAGAGGCAAATATAATAGAAAGGCGAACTCAGATGCAAATAATACTTTCGTGATGACATACATTGTGGAATACGATAGTCATAAAGTAAATAAAACTAACAAATCAACTGCAAAAGAGTAAAACCCACCAAATTTATATGAAGAAAAATAGAAAAATAATGGGAAATATAAAGTGGGAAAAGTGACCTGAGAATACAGACTGCACGTTTGAAGCCCTCTCTTCTTCTGGGTTGCTCATTGTATTCAACAGAGGAGGCAAAAAAGCCAAAGACTCTATTTTTATTCAGGGAACTTGTATCCAGAGAGAGAAAGAGAGGGGAAGGGAGGGAGAGAGAGAGAGTGAGAGGGGGAGACGAGGATCACAAGAAAAAACTCATGAGAGAGAGAGAGAGAGAGAGAGAGAGAGAGAGTCAGAGGAAAAGTGGCATCCGAGTAAAGAAAAAGAAAAGAAATAATAAAAAAATTGCCGAAAATAAGAGAGGGCAACAGGCAAATTGGGTTTTATTTATTTATTCTTGCTTTTCTGTCGTGGGAAAACCCACGCGCCTGCATGCGTCATGCAATTCTCTCTATGGTGCTTTCGAAGTTTTCGGTTTCAGTTTTTTTATTTCTACTTTATAATCCGTGGGTAGGTGATGGGTCTTCTTTCTTTTGTGTCCGACTCTACTTGCTTTTACTATATTGCTAAACCTCATCTTCCACATAAGGGTTGTCTTTGTTGGCTGAGTTTGTGGAGAGTAGGAGATATATTTAGTGTGACGGTCTACGTGGAATATGGGTGTACAATTATAGTTCATATGTTATATGATGTTAGGCAGTCGTGTAAAGTTGTCTTCCGCAACACGATTCTTCGTTTAACAGGTTTTTTTTAATTTTTTTTAAAGCTATTTTCGTGCGACCGTTCACTTAATTCATCGCGCTAGTGTAACAATTACTCTCTACTTATATGTTATTACTATTACTCTCTACTTATAACAATGATTATTATACTCGACTTCTAATTTTCTAATATTGTTTGTAAATTAACATGAAAACCTAATGCATCAAGTGGAAATAAATGGGTTGTGTTGTGATAATTGCAAGTGTACAATATTGTCCAAGTAATATAATGATAAGTAAAGTGTCGTTCTAACAAGAATCAGGTTAACCTAAAATTACTATTGTGATTAACTTCAAACTAAAGTTAAATAAAAGAAGACTTACGTTGACAAATTAAATTATGCAAAGGAACAAAACACAAATAAAAATAACAATTGATCAAAGACAAAGAAAAAGTGAATGAATTATAAAAGATTAGTGTATGGAAACAATAGGACATTAGGTTCCTCATTCTCAATCCCATCTAACCATGTTCTTCATATTAACATCAAATTATTCTCATGTTGCTAGCAGTTATCCCTTGATTCGTCAATATTTCCTGTCAGAATATACTAACCGTGTTTCTAACTATCTAGCCATGCTATGTCTAGCCACATATAGATAATCGAAAGCCTTTACGCTCAATGAATAATTATACAAAACTACATAAATTGTAACCAGTATGTCTACTCAGCTTTGAATTTATGGTAACTGTTATGATAATCAATATACTAAACTCAACCTATCAGTCACAATTTAGTTCTTCATACAAATAATGGACAAGTTATTTGATAACAACAAAGCACAATAAAAATTACTCAACATGGAAAATAACTGAGATTAATATAAAAAACGAGAATTATATGTTCATGATAAGAGTACACCGTAGCCCTGGCAAAAGAATTTAGTTCATGATTGAACTAATGACAAACATGAATGAATTCGATGCCATGGAAGAAAACCCAAAACTCCAAGACTCTGAAATGGTATCTACAGGAAGATCAAAGAAGAACATTGATTGGATAAACATGTAAAGAAAGTACTCATTTCTCTATTAATCAAGTATAGAGGCTGAGATGGAACATTTGTAGTACTGTATAATCAAGGGTAAAGCAGAGAGAGTAGAAGGCGAGAAGGAGCCAGAAGCCCAGAAGCAAGGCATGAGAGGGTAGAGAGCCAAAGGATCCAAAAACAAAGGACTTGAGGGTACAAAGCCAGAAGCAGAGAGTGAGTCGCATAGTGCAAAACGAGAGTCAACAAAAGGTTTTGTTATTGCTAAGCACAAACACCCTCAAATAACGGGTGTTAACAGGTCTGGCAGGTTGACCTAAAATGACATATTATTTAACGAGTTCACCCATTAACGATCCGACCCATTAAGCTTCCACTCAAATACTAATTTAACGAGTGGGTCAAGTTAGGTTAATGAATCATTTCTAAAATGCTAGGTCTACCCACGACCCTTGATCATTCGGGTAAAATTTTCTCTCACTTTCTTGCCTGCCAACTAGCTTTTATTTTTCAAGATGTGGGTGAACAGTGTTTATTAATGAATTTTTCAAAATTCCAAACATAGGAAAGGGATCCTCTCCGGATCCTTTCCACCAAATCCTACCAATCAACAAATTCGGGACCATTAATTTTGATCAAACGGCTAAAGTTATTATAACTATTTAAAGGAGCCCCTGTTTTTAGTCATTAGATCAAATTTCAATGGTCCGAATTTGTTGATTGGTAGGCTTTGGTAGAATGGATCCAGAGAGGATCCCTTTCCCCAAACATATACCCTTATTTCTCTCTTTCGAACACAGAGTCCGTTTCAGATCTGAAATTTTCCACAAAAGCTCCGGTATCTTAGATGTTTAACTATTTCGGGATGCACCCTTTATATATGTGACAACCTGTCCCTAGTTCTACGATTTTATAAATTTTAAAGTGTGAATTGACGAACATGCCTCTAAAGGCAATAGCGTTGACTTTCGTTGACCATCCTTTCATGACACGTATGGGCTATTAATTTACCATATTCTTGAAGTGCTCGACGGCACTAATGCATAGGCGCAAGCGGATCAAAATTGGAGTTACAACAGAGGATTTACGGAACTACGAAACTTGAAAGCGTTTTTGTAATTTGAATTTATGGGTAACTTACTACTTTAATATTTTTTTACAGGATATTTTATTATTTAATAATTTTTTCTGGCCGTAGGGCCCACACCCACATAAACTCTCCTCTACTTTCTTGCCCCGTGGCATCTTCTCCTCCACCCTTGGACACTCTCTCACTCTCCTGACTCTCTCTCTCTCTAATCTCTCCCTGCAAATACAAAGAAGTCAACTACCACCTTTCTCTGCCAACTCCGACGTCAAGTCCCATCCTTTCCTGTGAACCAGCGCCACCATCGTCACCTTTTCCTATGTCTTAAACCCAGACCAAATCATTAGAACCTCAACAACGACAAAGGTCACTATGTTGTGTTTCCTCCAACGAACCAACGACAGATTTTGACAACTTCGACTAAGGTAAGCTTTGAAATCGACAACAATCTTTGTAAATCACAATTTTGTTCATGTTTCTTGGGTTATTTGTGAGAAATGTTGAAGTTTAGTGCAGATCAGTTCGGGAGGAAATCACCCCAGATTCTGGCAGAAACCAGACAGCTTCGAGCTCTTTTCCGGCCAATTCCAACAACGGCAGGACCCCATGTTGGTGCCATAGGCCCAAAACCCGGTCCAAAGTCCTTGGCCTAAACCTTTGGGCTGATGTTTCAGCCCAGCCCAGTTCCAAAATGGGCTCAGAATATTCTTAGAATATTATTTAGAATATTCCTTGGGTTGATTTTTCGGAATATTCTCGGGAACCCTCCTAGGCTAATTTCGATGTCCCAAGTCCGTTTTTTACATCCATTTAGTGAAATTCCAAAGTTTTAATGTAGTTGACCACCAGGGCGTCTTGGTTGACTTTTTTGGGTTAACCGTCAATCTTCTCGTTGACTTTTTACAAAATTTGCCTGGGACTCTCCTTAGCGTATTTTGACGCCTTGATTCCAAAATTTCACTCCGTTTTCCCAAATTTAATTGTTTTAGTGGAGTTTTACTAATGGTCCTAATATTATGGCTTAGGTGTGATTATCATTGGGGACTTCAATTATTCTATTTCGAACAGGTTTGACTCGATGACGTGATCTATAAGTGGGTCTTTTCTTTTATATAGTATATATATATATATTAAGGCTCAAAGTGTGAAAGATAAATCTTAGCTTGCTGTGTAATTTGTTAGATTGGTTATAACTGTCAATAGTTGGTTAGATAGTTAGAATCTGTTAGCAAAAGTGTGTGCAGCAAGCCTAGTATATATATACACTCTATAAACTTATCATTTTTCAATCAATGGCAAATACTTTTCCCATTATGGTATCAATCGCCTCTATCTAACGACCTTCTCCCGATCCTTTTTCTTTCTCTCTTCCTCTGCTTTTCTTCTCAAAACCCTAACTATGGCAGCTCAACCTTCTTCGTCCTCCGATTCTGGTTCTCAAGTTCATCCCCTCCCTATTGAGGTTTTGTGCCCTAATTCATCTAGCACTTCTTCAATCACGTCCATCACGATTCAAAATATTAGATCGTTTGTTCCAATCAAGCTTACTACAATAAATTACCTCACTGGGAGCGCTCTCTTTGCTCTGATCTTTCATCGGTACAATCTCACTGGAATTATTGATAGATCCATGGCTGCTCTCCCCCGAAGTTTCTTCGTGATTCTGCCAACAATTTCACAACTACATTGAATCCATAGTATATCGCCTGGTTTGAGAATGATCAAAACATTCTCATTTGGATCAATTCTACTATCCCTGAGTCACTGATTTCATACACGGTAGGAGTCACATCTGCTTGTGATCTTTGGTCCAAGCTTGAATCGCGTCTTGCAGCCACTTCTCAATCTCACATTCATGAACTTTGTTCTCGACTTCGCAATATTACAAAAAGTGATTCTCCTGCTGCAATTTATCTTCAATAAATTGAAGAAATTGATGATGCTCTTGTGAATGTCGGTGCTCCGGTTGAGGATTATGAGTTGATTTAGGTGACTCTTCACGGTCTTCCTCCTAAATTTGATTCATTCATTGATGCGATTCAATTTTGTCTATGACTCTTGATAAGCTTTATGGATTGTTGTTGAGCAAGCAAAGAAATTCAATTGGAAAATCGAAAGAAATCAATGCCTTCATCTTCTTTTTAGGCATTTCATTCGACTTCTGGATCATCTTCTCCTAGTCTTCTACCTACACCATTGCAAAACCTTAATTCTCAGGCGTTTGTTGCTTAGAACTTCAACAATGTCAACTCACACCAAGGACGTGGAATGGATCATGCTTTTTCTAACCCTAG
Source organism: Pyrus communis (assembly GCF_041283825.1). Classification (NCBI taxonomy): domain Eukaryota; kingdom Viridiplantae; phylum Streptophyta; class Magnoliopsida; order Rosales; family Rosaceae; genus Pyrus; species Pyrus communis. The sequence goes on from NC_142572.1 coordinate 3,716,874, forward strand.
GCAGTTTCAATCTCGTGGAATGGATCGACATTTCTCCAATTATCAATTTAATAATCAGCGCCAGAATTACACTCGTCCAACCAATCTACGCCAAACCTACAATCGTGGAGGCCGATATGGACAAAGGATTTACTATCAACTCTGTCGAGAATATACTCATGAAGCAATTCAATGTCCTCAGCGCATGAATCCTAATTTTGGCATCAAATCCTCTCAGTTTGCTATGTGTGCAAGTGCCAAGTCTTCTCAATCTAGCTCTCCTACTTGGATTCTTGATTTAGGTGCTAGTTCTCACATGACAAATTCATATGCCAATCTCTAAAATCCAGAGGCATATAGTGGTCCAGAACAAGTTTATATTGGTGACGGCAAAGGTTTGCCTATACTTAATTTTGGCTTTTCTAAAATTCATACATATGCTCATACATTTAATCTCAATAATGTATTGCATCCTCCTGATTTGAAATAAGATTTACTCTTTGCAAATCAATATACCATTGATAATTGGTGCTCTATTTACCTTTATCCCTTTCACTTTACTACGAAAGATCTTTCTTCAGAGTGGATACTTTTTAAAGGTCCTGTGAGGAATGGCTTTTATCCTCTTAACTGGAAATCAACATGTGTTTGCTGCCTTTATCAATGCACTCAAGATGTTTAGCACCAACGCTTGGGACATCCCTCTGTCAAAGTGTTGAATAAGTTATCTTCAACATCTAACATTCCTATATCTACTAGTATAACCAAGTCTTTCTATTCTAATTGTGCTCTAGGCAAGAGTTCTAAATTCTCTTTTGGGTCTGTAACTAGTACTACTTGTAAACCCTTGGAACTATTGCATACAGATGTGTGGGGACCTTCACCAGTTCCTTCTGTTACAGGATATAGGTACTACATCATCCTTGTTAATGATCTCACTAAGTACACTTGGTTCTTTCCTCTCAAGTGTCAATCTAAAGTGTTTCCTACATTTGTACATTTCAAGTTTCTCGTTGAAAATTTGTTGGGAAATAAAATTGTTACACTTCGATCTAACTCTAATGGAGAATATCTCAGTTATGTGTTCATTTCTTATCTTTAGGATAATGGTATTCGTTATCAATTGAGTTGCCCTTACACCCTAGAACAAAATAGGTGTGCTGAGCGCAAACATAGGCATTTAGTTGAAACTGCCCGAACCTTTTAGTTGCTTCCTTGGTTCCACATGTATACTGGGTTGAGGCTTTCTCCACAGCCATTTATCTCATTAAGAGATTGCCTTCTGTGCATCATTCTTCACCTTGGGAGGTACTATTTAAAAAGCCCCTAGATTATACTTCACTTAAAGTCTTTGGTTGCAGTTGTTTTCCCTGATTAAAACCATATACTTCATCTAAATTGGAGCCTAAAAGTAAAGCTTGTGTCTTCATTAGTTTTAGCCTTAATCATAAAGGCTATAGATGTCTTGACTTGCATACTAAGAAAGTCTACATCCCTAGACATGTCCAATTTGATTAGTTTACATTTCCCTTTCATTCCAAAGTTCCAGATTCATCCTCTCCTCATAGTTCAACATCAGTATCCCCACCTACTATTCCTACTACCCTCATTTTTCCTCAATTACATGTTTCTCGCCTACACGCTCCATTTCCCTTCCATCTCTTTCTGCCATACCTTCACCCTTGTCATCCCATAGTCCTTCACCTCCACCATCATATACCACTATCCCTTCATCATCCACTCAGCCTATTATATCCAAACCTCTATCAAACACTCATCCCATGCAAACTAGATCCAAAGCAGGGATTTATAAACCCAAAGCCCTTCTTTCCATTAAACATCTTTTACTTTCACATGTCTCCCCAGATTACTTACCCTCTACCTATCTTCAAGCTTCCAAACCACCATAGTGGCGATAAGCTATGCAAGAAGAATTCAATGCTATTATTCAAATCGGGACTTGGAAATTTGTTATTTCTCATCCATCTCAAAATGTTGTGGGCTGCAAATGGGTATTTTGAGTAAAAATGAAGGTTGATGGTTCCATAGATCGTTATAAAGCTCGATTAGTGGCCAAGGGGTTTCACCAACAAGAAGGTTTGGATTACACAGATGCTTTCAGCCCAATTGGAAAGCCTGTTACCATTCGACTTCTGTTGACCATGGTAGTTCAGTTTGATTGGTTTTTAAGCCAACTTGACGTTAGTAATGCTTTTCTCCATGGTACTCTTTTTGAAGATGTTTTCATGAAGCAAGCTTCAAGCTTTAAAGATCCAACTAAACCAACTCATGTGTGTCACTTACAAAAGTCTCTATATGAATTGAAACAAGCTTCAAGAGCTTGGTATGACAAGCTGCAAAGTGTTTTAAATTCTATGGGTTTCATTGGTTCTAAAAATGATCACTCATTGTTTATTAAAAAGGATCCTACATTGGTGTCTGTGTTGGTGTATGTTGATGATATATTAATGACAGGGCCCTCTTCTCAAGGTTGTCAAGCTACTATTACTCATCTCAGTTCCTTGTTTCATATCAAAGATCTTGGTCTCTTTCATTATTTTCTTGGACTTGAAGTCAAGTCAAGAGGTCTTCCAAAAGGATTTTTCTGTCTTAAACAAAGTATATACTTGATTTTTTGCAGAAAGCTAAGATGGATGGTGATAAGCCCTCTGCCACACCTTGAGTACCTCTAATTTAGATCATTTTTCTCTATTACTCTCTGATCCTACTGAGTATAGAGCTTTAGTTGGTGGTTTGTAATACTTGACTAAGACTTGGCTTGATCTTTCATTTGCAGTGAACCTTGTGTGTCAATTTATGCATAGTTCGAGACAATCACATCTTCAAGCAGTCAAAATGATCATGCGATATCTCAAGGGTTCTCTTGATTTAGGTTCCTAAATGTGCTAAATCTCTTAGTATTCATGCTTATTCTGATGCTGACTGGGCAGGGTGTTCTGTTGACAGAAGAAGTACTAGTGGTTTATGTATATACTTGGGTGATTCTCTCATCAGTTAAAGTGCTAAAAAGCAACCAACAATGGCTAGATTTTCTACAGAAGCTGAGTACTGATCATTGGCCAACACAACTACAGAAATCACCTAGATTTGTAAGCTGTTAGTTGATATTAGTTTAATTCTCCCAGCTCCTCTCCCAACTATGGTATGATAACATCTCTACAATTTTCTTAGCTAAAAATCCAGTTTTTCATGTAAGAACGAAGCATGTTGAAATTGATTATCATTATATCCGAAAACAAGTTCTTCCCAAAGCTATTTCTGTGCACTTTATCTGCTCTCAGGATCAAATTGCAGATGTATGTACAAAATCCTTGCTAAAACCAAGATTTCTCTTTCTCAGAAGCAAACTTTCTCTTCGGGTACCTCAGTTCAGTTTGAGGGGGCACATTAAGGATCAAAGTGTGAAAGATAAATCTTAGCTTGCTGTGTAATTTGTTAGATTGTTTATAACTGTCAATAATTGATTAGATAGTTAGAATCTGTCAGCACAAGTGTGTAAAGCAAGCCTAGTATATATATACACTCTGTAAACTTATCATTTTTCAATATATAGAAGTCCTTTTTCTTGCAGTGTACGTATTATCCTATACGAGGCATGCAAGTTCTTAACTGTGTGAGCACGTCGAGAAACAAAAACAACTCAAGTTGTAGATGGCCCAGGTCCCAACTTCCAGCTTCTTAACTTGGTTAATTAGGAGGCAACTCCCAACTTCCAACTACATTTATTAGGCGGCAACTTCTTTGTGCTTTTTTGTGTTTTTGGTTTTCTTTTATTTTCTGGTTTGTTTTTAGGAGCTACGTATATATGGATAAATTTTTTAGTGTGTTTGGAATACAGAACATAATACAACATGTCATTATATGGTTGGAGTAACACTTGAAAAAAAAAAATTCTTTCCGGTTGTATAATAACGTGATGTAGCGCCCCCACCGTGTCCTGAACACACTAAAAAATCTCTCCTAGGTAATGATATTTCTTTTGATGATGGAATCGTACATTAACAATATGGTCCAAGGAAAAAGAGTATCAATTATCAACTGCTTGAACCAAAAATCAACGATTGTAGAATTTTAGAATGTTGATGGTAAATTGATGCATATATAAGCGCTTCAACGAAGTTAACGATTTTTTTGACAAACTTAACAAATTGGGGTAATATGGGACACAAGATGAAATCGAAGTGAGGCCAGTTTCAAGTTCAAAGGAGGAAAATGGAAAATTTCGTCCAGTAGGAGTCATATAATAAATATAAAAACAATATAATTAAAGAGGGAGTTGATTTTCACAAACCGTTTTTCTCTATTTGTATAGCTGGTGTATTTCTAGTATTTAGATTGAATAATCAAAAGTTTATTAAGAGATAAAAATAAACAAGAATGTAAGATAAAAGTAAATAGTGCGTAAAAATCGTTTCCTTGAGTGAATTAACGAATGACAATACTTGCATCCCTCATTAGGGAATGCACAAATCTCACTTGCTATAAATAATGTATTTACATTGTATAAGTTTTATATAGCGGAGTCGTTCAATTTTTTAATCCTCATATGAAGACCAACCCTACAAAAAATTATTTTAATCAGACTTTTTTTATGCATTCAAATGTATGGAACAAATCATTATGAAAGGATTCATAAAGTAACGTATTCATGATAAACTATTTATTTATTTATTTGATATATTTTAATGACTAAACGATCATCGATTCGAATAAGTTCTTGGTAACTTCAAATAATGAGTAAAAAATCAAACGGTTCCGAATATGCATGAAATTTATACAGTAAAATACGGTAAAGCATATCTAGCTGCAAATTTAGTTGACATTAAAAGCGGGTACCAATATAGATATATATATATATATATTTATATATTGTTCTTGATTGAGATTGAAAGGGATACTGAAAAGATATTCACTGGGGTTTTTCTTGATATATGGTGATGTTCCTTCTCAAGGAGCTAGTTTCATTAGACTAGTCCACTTTGTTCTTGCAAAATGGTGTCATCAACCAGCTTGAGGCTGTCAACGGTTGTTCCAGCTACAAGGACAGGTGATGAAAACAGGGTCCATGAGGTCACCAACAAAGACTTGGCCATGAAGCTTCACTACATCAAAGGGGTCTACTTCTTCAAGAGTGAGGCAGTTGAGGGGCTAACAATTTATGACTTGAAGAAACCTATGTTCCAGCTCCTGCAGCTCTACTTCACTGCCTCCGGGAGGTTCCGGAGATCCAAAACTGGCAGGCCGTTCATCAAGTGTAACGACAGCGGTGTAAGAATTGTAGAAGCACATTATGAAGAAACGGTTGATGAATGGTTTGCCAGGGCCATGGAGGACTCTTCTTTTTGATGGTCTTGCTTATAATCAAGCCCTTGGTCCTGATCTTGGTTACTCTCCTTTGGTCTTTTTACAGGTAATACCTATATATGTACTTGTTTTATTTTAAATAGCAAACCATCTTTTTTGGGAAAGACAAGGCAAAGCCATCTTTGAAGAAAACTTCACAAGTTTACCAATTGGGAAATTGAAAGTTCGCTTTCACTCTATATTTTTTTTCTTCTTATTTTAGCTCACCACTTCAATTAATTGCTTCTTTTTTAAGTTTCATTTTTGTTTGAATAGCATTCTCTATGTAAATCCAATAAAAAAAATTAAAAAGAATTGACTACAATACTTATATGTATTCATCACTGTAACCATCATCTGACGGTCAGATATAATTCTTGTGAATATAGTGATTGTATTAGATACATGTAAGTATTGTAGTCAAGTGTATTTTCTAAATTTCTAGATATTTTATTTCTATTTCACTGTGAAGTTCGAATGATCAATTGATTGAGTTGGCAACTAGAGGGAGAGAATCTCTCATTCATCCAATACACAATTACAGTAGCCTCCTTTCTTTCGCAATTGGTAGAAAGTAATAGGACACAGGAAAAAAAGATCATAACACTCCGTAGATTCCGGTGACATTGTGTCATCTTTCTACAATCACAATAAGTAAAATAATTAATACGTATCTTCTTTTCATAATTATCTTGTTGCGTACATGACATGTGATGAGTAAGTGCGAGAAAATGACATATGACAATCGGTTGGAATTAGTTCTCTTGCATATATTGACATGGTTGGTTTTCCATGTGGTAATTTGCAAGCAGTTCACTTGGTTTAAAATGTGGAGGAATGGCAGTGGGACTCAGCTGGGCCAACGTCCTTGGAGATGCATTTTCTGCCTCAGCCTTCATGAACATGTGGGGGAAGATCATCGCAGGTCAAGTGCGGTGGAAGCTCCTTCACATGCCACTTTCTTCAGTACCCGAAACACCTTTTTCTGTGAAAAGGGTAGATCCAGTTGGTGATTTCTGGGTGACACAGGGATAGGCAACGGTTATGGCAGACGGGTAACCGCAGTTATTTATCCATAACCGTTTATGCTCATAGCCGCATAACCATAACTATTTATAAACGGTTAATCATACTCATTTAACCGTAACCGTTTAATACCCGTTTACCCATTTACCCTTTTTAACGCGTTTATCTTCTTTTTTTCTTTTTTTTTACCATTACCCTTTTTCACCCGTCTACATGTTTTTTAACAACTTGAAAATTAAAAAAAAAATTGCCATAATTTTTTTTTTTTTTTTTGACAATTAAACACCATTACAGGTAACATTCATCATACATTTCCGTATTTTAATTTTTTAAGTTCTTATGTCATTCCAATAATTGAAATAATAGTTTACGGACGATATTTTTAACTGTTACCAATGAAGGTAATATAATATTTGCTAAGTATTCTTGGGTTACGAAAACTCTTTAAAAGATGGTATTCTTAGGTTATTTTACCCATAATGTAAAGTATTAACATAATATATATAATGAGCTACATTATATTATAATTAGCTATACCATGCACTATAGTCAATAGCATTGATTTAAGTTTTGTCCGATAGAGAACATGGTTAGGAGAAGGATTACACTTGTTGACCGTGAATCATGTCTTTTGGCAACAATCAAAAGATGCAACATTCAAATTGAAGAGATGTGATTGTTGGGTTAATAACACAACTTCCCATCGTCAAACAGCCGCATATATATATATATATATATATATATATATATATATATATATATATTTTTTTTTTTTTAAATATTCAACATTACATATATAAAATAAATGGGTAAACGGTTACCCGTTTATAACCGCGGTTAATACCCATAATCACCCATTTAAATTTCACGGGTAAACGGTTATACCTATAACCATTTATTTATCTAAATGGTTACCCATAACCGTAACCGTAAAGTTTAAATGGGTGGATAACCTCGGTTACCCATAACCACGGGTATTTTGCACATCCCTAGTGACACCCAACAAGTACAGGACGAGAAAACACATTTTTCATGTTTTTGCTGAGAAGCTTGATCATTTGGTCTCCAACATTTCTTGTCCTCCAAGCAACCAATCAGCCAAAGTCTCCTCGGCTTTTGAAGTTCTCTCTGTTGGATACCTAATTGGACTTGACTAACATTATAAGTATATATAAATCTATCTTTCTTTTAATCATCATCTGCTGCAATTGCAGCAGAGTTTTATACACAGATTACTACACACGCATGCAAATAAACAAAACAACTGGAAGTTGCATCCTTGCTGTTTATGAGTCATCTGTCAGTAAACACATGCAGTGGCCTTGCTGTCCACTATGCATAATCATACATGCTTATGCGTGGGAACCATATTCCAGTCTGTAAAGCACAATGCACTGCATGTGGATCATCATGACATAGAGTGGATGAAACAGCAGATTGACTTGGGTTAACACTATCAACTGCAGTAACTGATTTCCACGATAGATGGAAATCAGATGAAATCTGTGTATATATATAATCCAATTCCCTGCTTGTGAAGAATCGTTCTGAGATTAAGGGTTCTATCACCTATGGAACATAAGGTCTTAAACAAGTAGAAGAATTGCATTTCAACAAAGAAGGATGATTGCTCCAGGTATCATATATAAATTGCATGAATGTAATCTGGGATACTTGTTATACATCAAGTTTATATTTATATCAGTTTCCAACATTTGGTATCAGAGCCAAATAACAAGTCCCATATTCGTTTTACTGCTTTATTATTATGATAAATGTATGATGATATATTTGAAATGTAATTTATATATCTCTCGAGTAATGCAGTACTTGATGTACTTCTGATATTCATCAAAATGAATATTGTTATTGTATTTCGTGGCTATTAAGGGGTCTTAAAAGATTCATAGCATGTTCATATATTTCTCAAAAAGGGAAATATATATAAATTGCATGAAGGTTAATAAATGTATGAATCATTCCCTATAAAAGTTTGCAATTGTCTAGTCCAAAGACTTGATGTATCATTGCGATTGTGGAATATTATGGCCAATATATGCAATATGGAAGGCAGTTTATGATTTTCACTCAAAAGTGCGATGTAAACTTGCAGCAGTAACTGCATACTCTTATTTGTAACTAACATTTCTATGACTGCTCCAACGATCATGGATTCAATTGGGGGAAATGCCGAAAATGGCAAACTCGTTTCTCGAGGAGGTGCTGGACCATGTGTTCTCATTCATATAGACGGAGCAGGACCGGAACTTGATCTCGATAGTGTGTGCAAGTTGTGGTACGAGATCAAACGATGGTGCTGGCGGTGGATTTTCGGTAGAAACTGCTATGCCGTCAGCCCTAAGATAGTGATAAGGCGATTCCTGGACGTTAGATTCATCGGGCTCAAGGGACAGCCTCCATGCGCAGACTTCAATCTGGTTCCCCAAGATTGGGTTGGTACGTGTATCCTTGGATCGTCGTCACTGCTACCAATTGCAGGTTTCTCTCTCTTGGGTTCTCGGTGCATTCTTCACCATCTCCAATGGTATCTCCAGGTACTTGTATACTATCGTTGAAACACTACTGAGTATACCTATGCAAACCCTTTTCCCTAATAGCATATTTCTTCCAGCCATGAACATGCACTTACATATACGATAATTGAATAACTGAAATGCAAACTTTTCAACTTGCACTGCATTAAACGAACCTTTATTATACTCATGCATGTGTGTGGATTCTCAAAAAAAAAGGAGCCATGTTTATACAATAAATCTGAAAGGGTATTCATGTATTGTTACTTGAAAAGAAAAGTATGTAAAGTTGGTCAGTGCTTGGGTTCGGCATAGTCATTATGCAGTTGGCCTTCGTTGTTTAACGGAAGCTTGGCAATAAGATTTAAGCTGAAAAGACACAGAATTAGGCAAATTCTACAAAGAAGGGAAATTTTGAGTGGTTTGTTTTTGTGCAATGTTGGATGCTTGTAAATTTTTCTCTTCATAAGCATGCGTATTTATATTTATTTCAATTTTCTTCCTTGATCTCCTTGGGTGCATGCAAGTAAAGTTGAAACTAAACTATTTTCATGTACTGATTGATGGTGTGTAAATGAACATTGCGAGAATGTATCTTGGTAAAATTATACTGCAGTGTGTGTGCTATCTGCTGCTGTGATTCTTCTGGTAAAGTTTCCTCGTTAAACAATAGATTGAGTGCATGCTCTGGGACGTGACTAATCAAATGATGTTTTTCATTAGTTTATTAGTTTGATTATATCCCATTTATTTAAAAATGGAAGATGAAGTGGCTTTATGATCTGCATATGCAGCGTGTTTGGCTGCACTGAGAATACATTTTTCATCTATTTCTGTTGTGATCAATATAATGATCCGTATATTGTTGGAACTATATCACTTTGAGTTTTATCTTTTTTGGCTATTATACTAACAGTTTGGTTTGCAGTAAATGTTAAGAACAATTAAGAAAATTGTTCGATTACAGTAAAGGAAGAATGGTTGTGGTTTAAAACTCAAGAAATGTTCACATTCTTTTCCAAAGAAGGGGATGTATAAATTGTTGGTGGTTTTAATCAGTGTATGGCATCATGTAGATCAGGCCATATTCTTGTCCAAAGACTTGTAATAATTGCATGATAAGATCCTTGAATGATGGCTATACAATGAAGGTCAATGTCAGTTTATATCTCTTGCCCAAAGGATAGATTTAAGGAGTGGGAATCTTCACGTTTTGAGATTGTGCCGCTGCTGTGTTATGCGGGCAGAAGCAGATGCTGAGGTATCACTCTAATGCTTTCATTCTTTCCCATGTGTGCTGTCAGAAGCATTCCCATGTTGTTACTATTAAAGTATAACCTTCAGACTTCTTTCCCATGTGTGTTACACAAGTTTTTCCCATGCGTTCTGGCAGAAGACATCAGATGGTGCTGCCATATACTTGATATAATTGCATGAAAAGATCTTGTAATGGTGGGTGTACAATAAAGAATGAATGGTTGCTTATAGTTTTAACTAAAGGTATGTTATAAGCATGCATTTCAACGATTTTTCCATGTCTTCTTCAGTGAATACCTCGGCTATGAACCTGTGCTATTTGTTTATTGTGATAAGAAATCCTAATGCTTTATGCATGTATAAAATTCGTATGATGATTGCTATAGTTTTTCTATAGCATGATTAATTGTTCTAATGCCATATGCTGCTGCCAAAGTTTTATTCACAGCAGGAAAAGGAATATATGGTTTGTAGATTAAAACACTGTAAGCTGCGCTTTTATCATTCTAGAATTGGTAGTCATGGTTGTTTCAGATTCACAAACGATGATCGATATCTGATTGCTATAGTTTTTCTATAGCATGATTAATTGTTCTAATGCCATATGCTGCTGCCAAAGTTTTATTCACAGCAGGAAAAGGAATATATGGTTTGGAGATTAAAACACTGTAAGCTGCGCTTTTATCATTCTAGAATTGGTAGTCATGGTTGTTTCAGATTCACAAACGATGATCGATATCTGATTGAAATCTGGTATATGATTGAAATCAGTTTCTTGATATCTAAATATGTATTGGCAATAGGCATTGGTGTAGATTGTAGCTTAGTAAATTTATGTTGAACTTGAATATGGCTGGTAGGTTGCAAGGTTCCTGATACATGTGAAAATAATCTATAATTATAACTTACTTGTGTAGAAAATTGGTTTTTCATTTGACGTTTGGATGATTTCTACAATCAAATTGAAATGCTAAAGTTTTATGCAGGTTTTCAACACTAATAATCTCTATACTTGAACAAATGTTTGAATAAATCTTCACCAAAGTGGGAATTATTAGGAAATTTTGTTCAAGGGATTATTAATTGAATTTTGTAAGTGACAATTCATTGCATAAGACCAATCTTTCAAAAGAAAGAAATAGTGAATGGCTTGAACTGTGATGTAGTATGTAGTATTTTATAAAAGTTTAAAGTCAACTTTGTTCCCTTGTCCAAAGACATGATTTGAGTTGTAACTTGAAATTTTTGTGAAATAGCTCTGCAAATAAGGATGCATGATTAAGATTGCATAACTGATATTTTATGTCTCTTGCCCAAAGGTGTTACATAAAATTGCATGTCATGGTTATTCACTCAATGACTAGTTTATCTGCATAAGGCAGAATTGAGGCTCAGTTGGAAGCATTAGGCAAACTCATTGGAGTTTGATAAAGGATCGAATATGATTGTATCATATTTGATGTTGTTTCATATATATATGCAATGTTTGAAATGATGAATTACTAATCAAACCGAGGTTTAATGAGCTGGTTATTGTAAAAGGCTTATCATTGGAGCCAAACAATGGCTTGACAATGATGTTTGGTTTGATCAGTGGGAGTGTAAATAATAGACATGTTAAATATGTTTGTTTGCTCTGTTAATATCATGCATGAGTAGTTTTGGGGGATGTGATTTCAGAGTGTTAGTACAAATTAAGAAGTACTAATTTTCTGGGGTTCAACTTTTGAAGCTATTCATGGCAGATGTGAGTTGTTGTATGGTTGACATGACTTGAGTGATCACAAAGGGATTGGCTTAATACGTTGGACAAGGAACATGATAAGTGGAAATTCAAAAGTGGGAGAATGGTACCTAAACATGGGTTCAAACCAATTAGGAGTCATGGCCATGTCAATAACTGATCTCCTAGAATTAAGGGAAAAGGAGACAGGTTGAATAAGTCTCAATGTCCGAGGAATGAAATTGAGAGACAAAGCATGGTCAATAAGCCATTGGCAGTAGGAGTATTCAAGGATCATGTCTCTAAGATGGGAGTCCTTGAATCTCTAGAATCTGCTGAAGTGTGGGAATGAGAAAAACTTGATGTAAGTCACATGTATATTTCAAATATGTCTTCGAATGTTATTTATGTTGTTCACTATCAAGACCTACTGAATCATATGCGCTTGTTGAGCCTATTGGTTGTCTGAGTTGCTGACTGTATGCATGTATATGTCTACTCTAGTGTCTTGATGATTGGACATGAATAATTCGAGGGATGCAATTCGATGAATGCATCAGGATCTTCCAAAGTTGATCCATGAAATGACTGTTTTGAATGAATGAAGGAATATAAATTCATTGAAAAGTCTAAAGTTTCTTTCTACATATTAGTTTTAAGTATTTGTGGTTTCAGGGTGCTTGTGTTGTCTATAAACACATGATTTTCTGGAGTTCAAATATTTAAATTAATTATAGTAGTTGAAAGGAAGTTAGTATGCGTGAAACTTGATGTGATCACATGAGGTATCAGTGTTGTGAAAGGCATGACTTTGATTATAATGTTTAGTCTGTGTCCATGTGGGAGAATGTTGGATACCTAATTGGACTTGACTAACATTATAAGTATATATAAATCTATCTTTCTTTTAATCATCATCTGCTGCAATTGCAGCAGAGTTTTATACACAGATTACTACACACGCATGCAAATAAACAAAACAACTGGAAGTTGCATCCTTGCTGTTTATGAGTCATCTGTCAGTAAACACATGCAGTGGTCCACTATGCATAATCATACATGCTTATGCGTGGGAACCATATTCCAGTCTGTAAAGCACAATGCACTGCATGTGGATCATCATGACATAGAGTGGATGAAACAGCAGATTGACTTGGGTTAACACTATCAACTGCAGTAACTGATTTCCACGATAGATGGAAATCAGATGAAATCTGTGTATATATATAATCCAATTCCCTGCTTGTGAAGAATCGTTCTGAGATTAAGGGTTCTATCACCTATGGAACATAAGGTCTTAAACAAGTAGAAGAATTGCATTTCAACAAATAAGGATGATTGCTCCAGGTATCATATATAAATTGCATGAATGTAATCTGGGATACTTGTTATACATCAAGTTTATATTTATATCAGTTTCCAACACTCTCTGCTATTATATGAGGGAATTTGGTACGAAAAATGTGCATAAAAGGGAATTTGGAGTTCTGATTAATGACATAGTGTGGAGCACGGTTGCAGCAGATTTCTTGGTTGCGGAAGCTGAAGTGTCAAATTTGGTAGAGCTGATTGTGAAAAAAAAAGGCAGAAGAGAATGGTGCAATTGAGGAGACGGCAGGGAGGGAGGAGGGCGGGAGTAATTCGGACTTCATAGCATACGAAGCAAAGCTTACATTCGTGAACTTGGAAGAGGCAGAGATTTATGGGCTTGAATTGAAGGGACAAAAACCAGTTTATGCAAGTTATGGTATTAGCGGGGTTGGTGATGAAGGGCTGGTTTTGGTGCTTCCGGCGAGTACTAATAATGTCGGTCGATTATTGAGTGTGGTCCTGCCTGAAAATCAACTTGCACGGCTCAAAAGTGAGCTCCAAAGGAATTGGAGTATTGCTTGAGAATTAATGCTTGGTTAAATCAGCAAAAGAAGAAAGAAAATTGCTTTGCTTTCAATTGATAACTTGTAACTTCTACATATGTTATGCAGAGGAGTTAAAGAGAAAAGAAAAGAAGTCACAATATCATTTTTAAGTTACTAATGTTTGTATTACTTGCGAAGCAAGGAAGCCTACTAAGTTACTATAAATAAAGGTAAAAGTGATGAAAGCATCCCAGAAATTACCCAACTCTCTTTTTTCTCTGCCACCGCACCCTTGATCTCCCCTTTCAGTAAAATAGTCCACAACAAATACTACAATTTTAAAAGTGTTGTTAGCCTATTTGATTGAAAGATCTAAGAGTTTAGAGAGAGAGAGTGGCCGACAGTATTAAGGGAGAAGAGGGAGTGATTTAATTGTGAGGTGTGTTTGTTTAACCCATTGTGCCTTTATTTATAGTAGTAGATAGGTAAAAACCTTTCCTTTAGGATTACAACATTTAATAGGTAATCAACTCCTAATAGGAATATAAGATACATTCTCATATCTACTAGGATTTACACAATCACATTCCTATTCTAAATATGACTGCAACAAAAAGTTGTTTTTAACCTACTTTTCCAAATGAAATTAAAACGCCTTAATCACAATTATGCCATGGCAATATTGTCTGCCATGGGCGAAGCTACATAAGGGCGAGGAGGGGCGGCCGCCCCTCCCCTCACCGGAAATTAAGCCCAAGAGTGGTGGTTCTGCCCCTCTGATCCCGTCGAAAGTGATGAAATTTCGTCTGGTGCTCTGGCTTTCTGGGTTTCCCTTCTGTAATTTGCAGTTTATAAAATGGAGTTCAAGTTCCAATGAAGAAAACAAGGGAGGAAGAATAGACTTTCTCTCACTCCCATCCCACCCCACGTGTCCTTGTAAAATTCACCCAATTTTAACTATTGTCCAACCAATTTGCACCACCTAACTTGCTATTTACATGTACTTTTTTATATTTGTTTTTTAGTTATTGTCTCGTTTGCCCACATAGCTTTCAAACTACGTATTTGCCAATCTTATTTATGTTAAAATTAGCTATAAATTCATACTAGCTTCAAAAATATTTTGTTGTATTATGAACTCGTAATGCTTTGAATTTTTATCTCTTATATCAAATTCAACAAATAACAAATAAAATTGTCAATATTTTTATATATTATGTGTTTTTTAATCAATATTTTTAGATATTATCACTATATAATAAATAAACACTTATTTATACGTACAACCTAGTTCATCTAGATCCTCGCCTAAGCGTTGGGTCATGCCTGCCGCTCATCCAACACTTACGTCTTTTAGAACTTTACTCGTTATATAGTTATGTAATGACACAATACAAGAAGAAAGGATGCTTAATCCTCCTCCACATAATCATGTAGTTCAAATACTCTTTCGAATATTTCGAGTAGTCTAAATGCTATTTCGAATATTTTGGTTAGTGCAAATTCTCCTACGAATATTCTGGGTAGTTCACATAATCTTCTTGCCAACCCAATACTTAGACCTTGAACGGATGTCCACATTTTTTAGGACCTTAAACCTTTTAAATGTCACCCATCCCCCCAACAATTCCTGGCTTCACCACTGCTATTTGCTGCAGTCTGCACCTACAAGGTTCCCACCCTTCAGAGAAGGTAACGGCCACAAGCAGAGTTCAGGGGATCCACTACTAGGCGAACCTCCACCTCCAACTGTAATCCTGTAGATTTCGTGGCCAAATTTAGCATCCCAGCACTAGTCCCTGAGTATATAACATATTAGCATTAGGATTCCATATCACACTCAAAAGACGGCCACTGACCCTAGCTGGGCAACGATTTAGTGAAAACAAACTCATCATCTGTGTCGTTAAGCCATTTGCCAGATTGAGACCCCAATAGAATCCAACATAATCCGCAAAATAGCAAACAAAATTAACACCCTTGTCTAATAATTCAATGCGCAACAAAAAGGTTGGTCCCTTGTGATCGAAAGGTCACAGGTTCGAGTCGTGAAAACAATCTCTTTGCAAAGTAAGAGTAAAGTTATATACGATAAACGTTTCCTTCGACCCTTGCAAAGCGAGGAACGTTGTTGACTTGAGATTGCCAATTTTTGCCTAATAATTCATTGCAGATAAAGAGTTTGCCTTTCCGTTAAGGAATCTCTCAAATGAGTTTATTTAAGAGATCATTTGAAGGACTCACTCCCCATTGCCTTTCAACGATTCAACTGTCCGTTAAAAAAAGAGTAAAGAGACCCCTCAATTACAAACCTCAATGAAGTCAAAACAAATAGCATAAAGTAAAATAAATTCAATACCAGCAAACGGTCAAATTCATTGAAGTTCTACGCCAAGTAAACAATTTGGGATATTGGGCTTCACTTACTGTTTGGATTTTGGGCCTAAAGCCAAAACCTTGGGCTTATGCTGGACTTTGAAACTGAATCGATCCAAACCAACAAATTTTGAACCAAATTTGATTGGAACGATGTCAAACTTTTCCAAACCGGTCTGAACTGGTCCGACCTATTCCGGTTCACAATTTTACACGTCTCACATCCCGATACCGGTTGTAAGGGCATACAAGTAGAGGTTGGATCTCAAACACGTGGCATCCCCTTAGCTTCTAGTTTATTTTCATTAATTTCACAATTATTTCAAAAAAATTACAAATTAATTTCACAAAGATGCATGCAAAATCTAAGTTTAGAAACAACTTATATATTGGTAGAGCGGTAATGTTACAAGTTAAATACTTAGTTATTAGGAAGTGGAGAGTAACCAAGAATCATGCTTATACTAGTTCGGGTTCTTTAAAATAAAATGAATAGTGTTATTCACACATTTATTTTTCCTTTCAACACACTTTTGTCAATTTGGCTATTGATTTTTTTCACTTCAGTTGATTCGACCGTCGAAAATTAAAAAAAATGTATGAAAATTAAAAAGAGTGCATAGATAGCTTTGCCTTATTTTTAATTGTGCTTACATATGTGTATTACGTTGTTTTCATTATTAATTTTATCTTCTTTTTCCTTTCAATATATAAAAAATGTGACCACATCAGAAAAATTGTCCTAAAGCAAATGAGGGGTACAATAAAAGCCGAAAAACTAGAGGCACCTGAGTCATAAGATGTTTTCGACACTTCCAAAGAAGTAGTGTCAAAAGAAGCAAAATCACATTTATAATTTAATCCCACTCTAACTTTTGTTGTAGAGTACTTAATTATTACGTTTAAAACAAACGCGTAGTATTCCGTTTATATTACACGGGTTAATTGACGAGTATTTATCTTAAACGTTTGTAGTATTCCGTTTATATTACACGGGTTAATTGACGAGTATTTATCTTTACGTTAATAATAGGTATTTATCTTTACATTAATAATAAAAATTTAACTCCCGTTACTTTTAAGTTACACTCCATTTTATTCACCAGACACATTACAAATCATGCTCGTAAAAGTTACCAAGTATATTAAAATGCTTTGTATTTAAAATGGTTTATGAGATTGGTATAACTTCTCAATTTGGTCACTGAAATTTAAAATCGATAAAAGTGATCCCTGAGTTTGTTTAACATCAATCATTTTAGTCATTATGTAAAAAAAAAAAATCTCTGTCAAATAAAAAGAGAAAATGACAAAAGTACTCTCAATTTTTGTCAAATTATTTTAGCTCATTTTGGTTCTTTATAACAAATATTTTTACGGAATAATCAAAATGATTAACTGTAGGCAAACTTAAGATCACTTTTATTGATTTCAAATCTTATGATTCAAATTGAGAATTTATGTTAATGTCAAGAACCATTTTAACTAAAAAAATTTTATATTAAAATGAAGCATATATTATTGTCAAATCATGAATCAAAACTCTGGTTTTAAGCCGTATAAAATCAAAAGGTATTAAATAATAAATAAAAAAAGGAAAAAAACTAGAAACTAGTAGAAAGTAACCAACAAAAGCAAGTGACATTTTATTATACTAGTAGAAAAGAGTTGAGCTATTGCATAATGATATAGATTCAAATTTCGTCGATAACTAATTTAACATCTAATCTAACAAAATTTATAATTTAACAAAAAAAAAATTAGTAGAAACTAGAAAGTATATAAAGGATCCAAAAGTAGAAAATAGAAAGTTATAAAGAGGTTTCCGATTTTGTCAACTCCAAAAAGTCCGATCGCTCAAAAAAAAAAAAAAAAAAAAAAAGTACAAAAGAGGCGTAAAAATCAACGCCCATGAAAGTTTCCTGCTATAATTGAAGTTTCAAAAAGCCCTCTTTTTTCTCGTTTCTATATTTTCTTTTATATTTAATATTTAAAATAAATATAAAACCGGCTGAATAATTTGTGGTCAAATCTCTCTCACAATCTCGTTTACCAACCTCGCTGCGCTGCCATAGAAGTGATCGAACCCGAGAGGACTCCGTAGCTCCTTCACCATTACCAGCGATTCAGTTCACGGATAACTGAGTGAGAGCAGGGGATTCGGGTTCCGAGCTTTGACTGACAGAGATTTCAGGATGAGTTCGAATTCGGATTTGGTACGCGCGTTGGAGTCGGTGCTAGGGGTTTCGTTCGGTGGTTCGGTGACGGACACGGTGGTGGTGATTGCGACGACTTCAATTGCACTGATAATTGGGGTTTTGGTGCTGGTGTGGAGGAGATCGTCTGATCGGAGCCGGGAGGTGAAGCAGCTGGTGGTGCCCAAGCCGCTTGAGGTGAAGGAGGAGGAAGACGAGTTTGATGTTGCAGCGGGGAAGTCTAGGGTCACGATCTTCTATGGAACTCAGACTGGTACAGCTGAGGGTTTCGCTAAGGTAAACTATTTTGGTTGAATTTATGTGCTTTGTGTTAAACACCAAGATTTTCGTGTCAAATGATTTGCAAATAGTTTGTGGTTGTGATCAAAGGGGGTGAGCTTTGTTGGGATTTTAGATTTTGGGTTGGTTTGTTTTTCATTGGAGTTTGATGGTAAGATTGGATTTCAGGGAAATGTTGTTGAATTGGGACAGCTGAGTAGTGGACATAATAGTGGTTTGTCATAAAGTAACGATTCGGGTTAAGATTTTTATTTAGGATCTGGTTAGAACTCTATATGTTTGCGTGCTTCTGCGAGCCTACGACGAAGAGTCAGCTTTGGATTTTTGCTCTAGAGGCAAGATCGTCAGTTTCTGTAGATGATTTCAAAAGTACCATGGTAATTCGAACTTTTGGCTTTTCATGGCAAGAGATGGAAATGAAATGGTGCACTTGTTAATGTGTTGACCTTTAGGTCCCTAGAGATTGAACCATAGGAGAAAAAGGCAGGTTGAAATGTTCATGGCTATAGTGCACGTCAGTTTTACACTTCAGGTGTTCTTGGTTTGAGCAACTTAGTGAATTGTACAGTTGATGAATTCATGACAGCTTCATTGTACTAAGAAAGTGAGTGGGTTCTGACGCCATTTGGGAGTCAAACCATGGATCATGAATGTGGTAATATGTTAATATAGATTTCTCAATTGTACAGAAGTGCACATAACCAAAAGTTATCTGTACGGATTCTGAATTTACAACATAGATAACAGAATAGTTTATAGTGTTCTTGTAGGAATTTTTTTACTTTCTAACTGTTATGTTTTTAATGTGAACATAGGCTTTGGCTGAGGAGATCAAGGCTAGATATGAGAAAGCTGCTGTGAAGGTTGTCGACCTGGTATGTAAGATGGGAACTGATTTTTTGTATTGCATCGTTGCTAGACGAACTGCATAATATGGAGTATACGATAAGTTATATTTGCTTATGGTTGAATAGGATGACTATGCTGAGGATGATGATACATATGAAGAAAAACTGAAGAAAGAGACTTTGGCATTTTTTATGTTGGCCACGTAAGATACACATTTACCCATACTTATGTTATTTCTAGATTCTTAATGGTCTTGCTAATAGTGCGTTCAATATACTTGACCTTACTTTGTAGTTATGGAGATGGGGAGCCAACTGATAATGCAGCAAGATTTTACAAATGGTTTACGGAGGTTGGTAGCTTTATTGTTTATACACAACCATGACATTTTCATTGTCATTTAATAAATTGAGATCTCATGGTTTTATTTCAGGGAAAAGATAGGGGTAGCTGGCTTCAACATCTAAAATATGGTGTTTTTGGTCTGGGTAACCGACAATATGAACATTTCAATAAGGTAAAATCAATACTATGTCTTTTTCCATTAATTCTTTGTAGTATTGCGTCTTCTGATGACATCCTTATTGAAGCAGATAGGAAAAGTGGTTGATGATCAACTTAGTGAAGAAGGTATAACTAAATTTGCTTTCTCTCTTGCATTGCTATTGAATGAAAACTTGTGTACCTTGTCGCTTGCATTTCAGTATGATTAATCACATACATAGTGTAAGATCGCAGTGGGAATTTTCAATTTAGCATTCTGTGTAAAGACTGGCACTTTTCGTTTTGTATTATTCAGTTATGTGTTTGTGTATGGTATTTGGTTGTGATTAAGGGCCTGTTTGGGATTGCATGTGGAAAAGCGTAGATAGCACTTCCAAGTGATTTTCTAGGAAGCACTTGGATGTTTGTTAAAACTTTCTACATGTTCATATCTTCCCATTGGCAGTCCCAAACAAGTCCGAAGTATTATATTACTAGCTGTGAACCAAGTTGGTATGTTTGCACTTCTCCTTATTTTGTTGAAGAACAGGTTAGGAATTAAGATTGAGGTTTTCTGATTTACATTTTAGTTTTTGTATATCATTGTTTTCTGTGTAGCTTATTTCAATCGCCAAATCTGATAACTTTTTATTGAATTTGCAACTTTGTGGTTAATGCAGGTGCAAAGCGTCTTGTTCCCGTTGGCTTAGGTGATGATGATCAATGCATTGAGGACGATTTTTCTGCTTGGTATGCTGTAGTCCTGTTGTCATTCTTTTCTCGATTGCTCCTTTTAAGATAGCATCTAATTTTTGGGAAGTATTAGTATGACTACATTTTTTTGCTTGCGTTAACTGTAATGTTTGGGTTCTTCTTTAGGAGGGAATCATTGTGGCCTGAGTTGGATCTATTCCTCCGAGATGAAGATGATACAAATTCTGCGGCTACTCCATATACAGCCGTAATTCCAGAATATAGAGTTGTTATTCATGACCCTAGTGTTGTTACCTCTTATGAGGACAGTCAGTCGAATATGGCCAATGGGAATGCGTCTCTCGATATTCACCATCCTTGCAGGTACTTATAGATTGTGCATTCCTTGTTTCTCTAGCAATTATTACATTTTAGTAAAATTGGCTTATTCTTTTATTTTCCCCTTTTTTCTATCCAGTTTTATTTTCTTTCACTAATTTTTTTGCTGCATTTCTTTCCTAAAGAGTTAATGTTGCTGTTCAAAGAGAGCTTCACAAACCTGAGTCTGACCGCTCTTGCATCCATCTGGAGTTTGATATCTCTGGAACTGGTATTACGTAAGTTCATATATGTACCCACTTCTTTTTAATTTTATTTTAAATCTTTTATAGACTGGTGATAGGTGGATATTGATGCTTTCATCTCTGTCAAATGTAAAATAGAAATGGTTTGTGTAGATAGGCTGATATTTTTTTCACATATAAATGGAATTTTTGTGCATCTTTCGTATAGTTTGTGAGTTTGCGTTTAGTAAAGTATTCTTTCCAAATATTCATAAGAATAATAACATTCGTCAATTGTAGGTGTATCATTACATTAACTAATTATATTCATGAGTATTATCCACCAAACTTGCCAAACGAAAAGCAGAGGCTTAGTGCGGGTAACTCTTTGTAAAATGATTTTCCAATGCATACTGTGTTCCTTATTTAGCTGTTGTTCATGTTAGTATGTCGTTGATAACAGAATTTACATTTGTCTTTTCCTGCATTACAGTAAAGAAAGAAATCTGCCATTTGTGTAGTTAATTTGTGGTGACCGAAATTAATTGGTGTCTGAGCCCAAAAGCAAGGGGTTCCTGCTTGAGTTCCCTTTTATTATAGATCGAAATGATGTTTTTTTCTCTTTTAATGCTGGCATTATCAACCTCTTGCTCAAAACTGTTTACTTTGTTTTTCAGATATGAAACTGGAGACCATGTGGGTGTTTATGCAGATAATTGTGATGAAACAGTTGAAGAAGCTGCAAGGTTGTTGGGCCAACCTTTAGATTTGCTATTCTCCATACATACTGATAATGATGATGGCACGTCTCTTGGAAGCTCATTACCGCCTCCGTTTCCTGGTCCGTGCACAGTCCGCACTGCATTGGCACGTTATGCTGATCTATTGAACCCACCTCGGAAGGTGATCTTCATGTTTTTTGTTGTGATCGCCTTTCTCTTAACTTTTTTTCTTATGTTGGTTTTATTCTTGTTTATATTACTATTGATTTCTTTTAAATGATTTATACTGTCAGGCTGCTCTACTTGCTTTGGCTGCACATGCCGTTGAACCGAGTGAAGCAGAAAGACTTAAATTTTTATCATCACCTCAGGGGAAGGTTGACAATCATGCAAACCGTCTTAGAATGTTTGGTTCTGTTTTCATATTGTTTTTATATTTCATCTATACTCATATCACATCCTTCCACCATTCAGGATGAGTACTCAAAATGGATTGTTGGAAGTCAGAGAAGTCTTGTTGAGGTAATGGCTGAGTTCCCATCAGCGAAGCCTCCACTTGGTGTGTTTTTTGCTGCAGTAGCCCCTCGCTTACAGCCTCGTTACTATTCCATATCATCTTCACCAAGGTGATTTCCCGTCACCATCTTTGCTAAGGTCATATTATTTCTATAAATTAATTAGATATTTAGAAACTTGACTAGTATTGTTGCTTCCAACAGATTTGCACCCCATCGTGTTCATGTAACCTGTGCTTTAGTTTATGGTCCAACGCCAACTGGCAGAATTCACAAAGGAGTGTGTTCGTTCTGGATGAAGGTAGTTCCGATTGTGACTATGCAGCCCCTTGTCTGCTTCTTATCACTAATTGTTTTGGTTTTTGAAATCCCAAAACCTTCCATACTCTTACAGCACAACTTAGGCTTTGCTTGTATCTAACAGCGAACTGTTTTGAATAAAATCAGAATGCAGTTCCTCTAGAGAAAAGCCATAACAGTAGCTGGGCTCCTATTTTTATTAGGCAATCCAATTTCAAGCTACCTGCTGATCCTTCAGTCCCTATTATCATGGTGGGGCCTGGTACAGGCTTCGCACCTTTCCGAGGATTTCTACAGGTTTAAAATTGCATTACAAGTCTGAGTTTTCATAATTTATTTGTTGAAAAAAACAGGGAGATAAAGTATAATTTCTCTTTTTTTTAGGAAAGGATGGCCCTGAAAAGGGAGGGTGCTCAATTAGGGCCTGCACTTCTCTTCTTTGGTTGCAGAAACCGCAGAATGGTAAATATTATTACGTTGCCTTTTTGGACTTGTTGATATTTTGGAATACTTTGTGCTTGTGGTGGATGGATAAATATATACTGGATCTTTGTTTTTGTAGGATTTCATTTATCAAGATGAGTTAAATAACTTTGTGGAAGAAGGTGTGTTGTCTGAACTAATTGTTGCATTCTCACGTGAGGGACCAACAAAGGAGTATGTTCAACATAAACTGATGGAGAAGGTAAGTATTTGTGGGAAGCACAAAGTGGTCTCTCTTAATTTTTTATTATCATTTTCTAAATAAAGCGATAGATAGCGGTCTCTCTTAATTAGAGAGAAAACCTAACGGTTGCACGAATTTATCCATATTCAGGCAGCATACACGTGGGACTTAGTATCTCAAGGGGGATACTTTTATGTATGTGGTGACGCCAAAGGAATGGCTAGAGACGTTCATCGGACTTTGCATACCCTTGTCCAGGAGCAGGTGCCAATCTCTCTCTCTCTCTCTCTCTCTCTCACTCTCTCTCTCAGGCGCACGCACACACACTCACACATAAATCCCGTAAACGGATAAAATAGCTACAGAATGTACACACATGAATCCCGTAAACAGATAAAATAGCTACAGAATGTGAACACGGCTATAGAATTCTAGGAGGGAGCAAAGCTTTCACCAACTGTTAGTCATCCAATTTCTTCCAAGTTGGTATTTTCCAAAACAAAAGAAAGAATAAAAAAAGAGCTCGTTGATCGCTTGTCTTATTTGTTGTCGAGTTAGATCGTGTTTGTTTACTAGTTATCGCTGGCAAAAAAAATTTCAGGAAAGGGTGGACTCAACGAAGGCAGAAGCTAGAGTGAAACAACTTCAGATGGATGGAAGATACCTTAGAGATGTTTGGTGATATTGCCTTCCTTCTTTGCCTTTTATTGTATCATCTTTCAGAACATTCGTATTATATATATATATATATATATATATATATATATATATATCTCTCTTCAATGTCGGGCATCGGAAGGTCTCTGCCCTTCAAAGTTTATAGCAGCAGATTTGGACAACAGTGTTGGGAACTGAAACCTGGTTTACCCAAAAGGTTTTAGTTAATTAGATCGACGCTGGTCTCCCCTTATTGTTACTATGATTAGTTCTCTCTTTCGATGGAAGGGGCCATTTAATTTTTAGGGAACTACATGTTAGCTAGTTGCAAAGATGTCAAAACACATACACGAATGCTGTAGTTTGTTTTGGTGGTTGTATGAAATTTTTTAGTGAATTATGGTAATTAAAATAAAACTGAAGTTTGCTGCTAGTATTTGATGAAAAGTGAAACTATAGTTTGGTTTATTGTGGCGGGCGCTCATACAACCATTCACTTTAATGCAATTTTATTTAGTTACAAGTTCACGTTATTAGGCTCGTCAGAGTTTAATTTCCGAGTCCCCTTATTTTTTTTTCAAAGGTTTCAAAAATCTTTCTAAGAATCCCAAGTTATGTGAGAAGCCAAAGTCATGGTTGTTTAGCATGCCTCTTGTGCAAGTTCCTTTTTTTGGTCCTGGGGCTAGTTACAATCTTTTAATATACGCAAATAAAATATATTTGTACATCGAATTTAGTTTTTTGTGTTATGAACTAATAATTTTATGTATTTGTTTAACAAAATAAAATTTGTAAATTTACTTAATTTTTTTCAAAAGTAGATCACATTTCAATATGTTATATTATTCCATTTTATGAACATTTAATCAAGCAAAACTTATTTAAATAGACAAAAGTTGTTGTAACACAACACATCATACAAACAACAATGGTTTCTCATCTTAAAGGAGTAAATAAATTATGAAATTATTAATTTATATATCACGTGGGATGTATATGATTAATTTTTATAATGTATTATCTTATAAATTTACCAAAGTATCAATTTAGCTTGTTATTCCTAAGTTGGGATCGGCCAAAATTATTAACTATCGAAGTTATTAATTTATCGGGTATTAAATTATATTGGACCCAAGACTAGGTGTGGGGACTCTATATTCTAACATATTTTATTTCAAACATTTTGGTAAGAAAATTAGTGATGGGAATTGTTATTAACACTTCAAATTTCTCATTCTACACTTCAAACTTTCTATATTTAGAAAGAAAAATACACTTGTGAGGAGTGTAGAATGAGATTTTTTGAGTGTCAATAACACTTCCCATTTGTGATTTCTAAAACATATAAATGAAATATACCTCCACTTGTAAGTACGTGTATATGGAGAGGCCTTAGGTTTAAATTTGCAAGTTTGATACTAATCTGTTATAATGAACTTTTGTGTCGCTTAGCCAAAAATTTCACTTCTTGGTGAAAATATATATTGTATTAAAGAAAAACATATATATATATTTACAAGTTAAGATTTGGTGGCGCACGCGTTTAATACGCAATTTTATAGGGTCTAGTCTTTACTATATTTCACTGCTTCGGCCGTTTATCTTTTATATCTTACCTCAAGTATCTTGTCTACCAAAAATCACTTAACTTCAAAACCATATGACCGTTGAATTAAATTAGTGTGTCTTTGTAGTACATTCGTATATATTCAATGTCTTAATAATTTAAAATTTATATAAATTTTTGCAAAACTATCTTTGGGTGAGTCAAACCTAAAATATCCTATAAAATTGTAATTCTAGTAAAAATGTGGTGTGGAATTAAGAAAAGATGGGATATAAATCTGGTCCCAGAACATTCTTTTAAGGTTTTTTAGCCAAAATGGTCCCTGATATTTGAAATCAATAGAAGTAGTCCTTGAGTTTGTCCACCATCAACCATTTTGATCCTTCCATGAAAAATCTAACAAAAATACCCTTCATTTTTGTCAAATCATTTGGCCCATTGTTTATTAAATTGAGGGCATTTTTGTCATTTTGGTCCTTATTTAATATAATTTGTCATGGAATGACCAAAATTATTGATGGTGGACAAATTTAGAGATCACTTCTATTGATTTTAAATCTCAAGGACCAAAGTGAGAAATTATGAAAATCTCATGGACCATTTTGGCTATAAAGCCTTCTTTTAAATATTTGGAAAAGGAAGTGAATGCACGGCAGCAGGGAAAATGTGTTTCAAGCGTTTGGATTTAGCGATAATTGCTAATTTCTATCAAATCACACCCACGACTTATTGTACTTTACAACAATAATACCATGATACCAAAACACCTAATTTGTTTGGATCTTTCGATAACTTTCTTTTTTCATTGAATTTTCTTTTCTTCCTATGTTACTTTATGTAGATTCAAATACCTTTAGATTTAGATTTATATCTTCGTTTTCAATGTGCCAGCCCGCATGTGCCTCGTTTTTCGTGCCTTGAGCAACCTCAGTTTGCACGAGAATCATGCCTCGTTTTGCATGTGTAGAACCAACCTCCATTCGCATGCCAGAAGCTTGCCTCGCTTTCTGTGCCCCCAAGTTTGCCTTGTTTTGCGTGCGTAGAGTCCGTCTCGTTTTGTATTCGTCAAGCCTGCCTAACACGCACGTTTTTTTGTTAAAATTTCAAAGTTTTTATTTTTGGGAAATATTTCTATGAATATTGAAGAAAACTTTATAAGGCATTTGGAAGCAGTTTTACGGTTTACTGAGCAATAAATGTATATTTAGTAGAATATTTAATATGAAAACTAAGCAATTAAGTGAAAAATATAGTAGTGAGGCTCAAAACATTGCTAACTGGGGTTCTACCCTCAAGAATCTCACGGAATGTTTTACCTTAATTTTCAAAACTTCATGGATAGATTGAACGATGGTTAAAGCACGACTGGGTTTGCCTCGTTCTACGTGCGCGGAGTCCACTTCGTTTTGCGTTCGTCAAGCCCTCCTAACACCCACGTTTTTTTGTGAAAAATGCAATTTTTTTATTTTCGCGAATTATTTTCCGTGAGTATTAAGGAAAATTTTATAAGACATTTGGAAGCAAATTTACATTTTATTGAGCAATAAATATATATTTAGTAGAGTATTTAAGCCGAAAAGTAAAAAAAATAAGTGAAAAATATAGTTATGAGGCCCTAAACATGGTTAAATTAGGGTTCCACCCCCAAGAATATTCACGGAATGTCTTACCTTAATTTTCAAAACTTCACGTGAAGCGAAGGTGCAAATAAATAGATTGAACGATGATTTATGTCCAAATTTGCAAAATTGGCTAAAAACCATGAGTGTTTATTTTTTTTATTTTTTATTTTTAACAAACGATAGTATCTACACTAAGTGGGGGAGTGGGCTAAGCCTTACAATGGGCTTGCCATAACAATGTGGTTCAACTTTACCTTTGGTGAGGATCGAACTTAAGACCTCTCACTTGAAAAGGAATACCACTAGACTGTAGCACTACATGGCAAAAACGTGAGTGTTAACCCAAGTTTTTATGTCAAAAATGAATTTTTTTTTTTCAGGAAATATTTTCCATGAGCATTAAGGAGAACTTTTACAAGGTATTTGGAAGTAGATTTACTGACACACTCCGACCCAGAATGCCCACTTGGACTCCGAATCGAGCTGTGTTGGCCGACACCTGGAAGGTGACGAAGCCATAAAGTGTAGTGTAGTGTAGTGGAAAATGTGAATAAATTTAAACCTAGAAGTGCCTAAATATAAGAGTGCGATGTGAGTGGGAATGAACCCATTTCACACGTGATGTCAGAGCATAAGTACAATACAGTAAGATAAGGTGAGAATTATACCATCGAAGGTAATCGTCTACACCAAGATTTGCCAAGAATCCTCGTCGATATGAAAGCTCAGCTACTAAAACCTGGAGAGGCGAAAAATAAGGGTGAGTGGGCCTTAAAATGAAGCTTTATAAAAACCTTTTTGAAAACATTATAACCCCTCGCTGTAAAACTAGTATAGTTTTCAAAATATACATACTACGTATAGTAAGAAAATACTTACTGTAGCCTGCAAAATCTCAAGAATTCATTACGGCACTATATCTCGTAAATAAGGGCATAACATCCATACTCACAAAATCTCACATAAGCAACATATCATATCGGGTGCTCATCAACATATGCTGACACATGAGTTCATGCAGAGGTATTCTGACATGAATAGGACTAGGTGTAATAATAATATACGCTCTAGTACTACAATCACATGAAAACTAGAGCTATATGCAGCACATACGAGTCGAAGTTGCCAATGGCAACTTGTATGACAGGACTGGCACCTACAATGAATCCAAAGTGAGCATACAGTGCGAAGTGCATATACACGTGAAAGACTGGCCCTGACCCGGGCGAGTACCAACACCAGTGCAGCAAACGATGAGCAGATAACATCAATATAGTCATGCCATAGCCATTCAACAATTCTAATCAATATCGTACTATTCATTACCATAAATATAATCAAGGCATCTCCTTATAGTAAGCTTACTTGTGCATCCCATAGGATTATTTCATCATTTCCCAACAATAAGGTATTTCTTATAAACATTAATTTAATCATGGCAATCGCATAAAGAATTTATTAATGCTTATATATATGGAAACTAACCAATATATATATATATATATATAAAGAAAAGACCCACTCACAGATCATGTCGCCGAGTCGAACCCGCCTCATAGCATCAAGAGTCCTTGCAATCCATTTCGCATAAAAACGAAACCATTTAGATAAATATAACGTGCTAATGAAATTATGCGTTTTCGTACAAAGTACGGCTAATAAAGGAACTATCCTAAAATGGCCGAATTTTGAAAAACAAATGGCGGATTCGGAATCAGCGCATCGAATTACGCTAATGAGGGTCCGTGTCAAATTTTACAAAAGTCAAGTCTCTATCAAAGGTGAGGTCCACAGCCCTACGCAAGTCAATCTGGAACATTTGCCCATGGATTTTCAATCTGTAACTTCCCAAAGTCCACACTATGCTTCTAGAACAACATAATAAAACTGCTTTACGATCCAACGGTTGGATCTCCGCCAATGGCAAATTCAAGTGGCGGTCAACATTGGATTTTACAAACTTTAGAAATTCAATTTGGAAAGATCCGTACATCGGATTCCCAATCCGTAAGTTCCTAATGTCCAAAAATATTACATACTATCACGTATTAAAGTTTGGTGCCAATCCAACGGTCGGATCGTCCATTCATATAATAATCAAGTAGCGAGGCGGTCCACTACGAAACTATATTAAAACATCAGGATTTCACTAAATGGATGTTAATTATGGAATCGGAGCATCAAATTAGCCTAGAATGGTCATGTGGGGTCTTGGCCCACGCGCCGCCGCACTCGGCGGCTGGCCGCCCCGACTCGCTGGAAAAATCAACTAATTCCAAAAATTACCAAATTTCATATAAATGAAGATCTCAATGAGTAGAGCAAATTTTATACCTATGGCCAAGTCCAATTTGGCCAAGAAAAGCTCCAATTTCCCTTGAACTCGCTGAAAAACCCTAGAATGGGTGAGCTTTGATTCTTCTTCCTTGGTGTTCTGACGCCCCTACAACTGGTTAGGTCTTGTTCTTGGTTCCAAATGGAGTTGATTAAGGGTCGTGATGGATGGTGCAACTCACTGGATCGATGGATCGCCGCCAAGAAACCGTCGGTGTCACCGTCACTAAACGCCACGAAATTGGCCCAATTTCCGTCGAATCTTGGATGAAAAATGAAGGAGAAGAAGTATGGTGGTGATTGCAAGTGATGGTTGGGTGAATTTCACCTGAAAAATGGTGGAAATTGGCTGAAAATCAAACCGGGTCACGGTTGGAAACAGGTTGGGTCCGATTTGGGTGTTCCTCACCTCTCTCCTTTATCTCCCTTCTTTCCTTCCGATTGTCCTACCACTCCCTCCTTTATTTCTGATTGGGCAGCCCCCAATCCCTCATTTCTCTTTTTTTTTTCTTTTTTCTTTTTTCCTTTCAATTCCAACCATCTATCCTTTTCTTTTCTCCATCACAGTCATGCATGTGTCACTTCCAAATTTTATGAAGCATTATAGATTATGGTCAAATGACCATTTTGCCCATAACTTCGTTCGTTAATAGCTCCTTCATTATAGCTCCAAATTACGTTATGTTTATGCATACGTGTTCGTATCGTCGAGTACTTCAAGAATACGATACAATAGTAGCTTGTACACGTCACGGAGAGACGGTCAATAAAAGTCAACAATCTCACCTCAAGGCATTTTCGTCAATTCACTCATTTAAAATTAATAAAATCGTAAAGTTTGGGACGGATTGTCACATTTATGGTTTACCGAGCAACAAATGTATATTTACTATAATATTTAAGCCGAAAACTACAAAAATTAATGAAAAATATAGTAATGAGGCCCAAAACATTGTTAAAATGGGTTCCACCCTCAAGAATATCCATGGAAAGTCTTATATTAATTTTCAAAACTTCCGTGAAGCGAAGATGAAAATAAATAGTTTGAATGACGATTTATGTACAAATTTGCAATATCAACTAAAAATCGTGAGTTTTTGTCATAAATGCAAATTTTTTATTTTTACAAAATATTTTCCGTGAGCATTAAAGAAAACTTTATAACACATTTGGAAGCAGTTTTATGATTTATTGAACAATAAAAGTCTATTTAGTAGAATATTTAAGCCGAAAACTAAAAAAAATAAGTGAAAAATATAGTAATGAGCCCCAAAATATTGTCAAACGGGGTTCTACCCTCAAGAATTCCAAGGGAAAGTGTTACCTTAAATTCCAAAACTTCACGAAGAGGCAAAAGTGAAATAAACAGATTAAACAATAATTTAAGTACGACTCGACGATGATCGGTAGCGTGGTACAGACCATTTCCTATTCCAATTTATGTATTTATTTTCTGCTTTTTTTTCCTTTGAGCTTTTTCTTCATATGTTACTTTATTTGAGTAACCACTATTAAATTCAAATATCTTTAAAATTAGGTTTTAAATTGCTAAGTATAAGTGTTTAAATATGAATTATAATAGATTTTGCATGGAAAAATATATTTTGAAGAACATGAGTATGATAATTTATTGTTATGGTAAGAGAAATAAAAGAAACATTAGCATAAAAAAAAAAATTTGAAAAGGAACGATCGGTATGAAGCTAGCAAATGGTACTGAAAGAAGTCGTTACCTCACTAGCAACAGTTCTATGTATAATCGGTATCCAAATACCGATCGTATCTTTTTCTATTTTATTTATTTATTTTCTTCTTTTTTCTTTTTTCATTGAATTTTCTTTTCTTCCTTTATGTAGATTTGAATGCCTTTACATTTAGATTTATATTCTCATTTTTCGTGCGCCAAACTGCCTTGTTTTGTGTGTCTCGTTTTTGTGCCCCGAGCGACGTCAGTTTACACAATGGATCCAAACCCATTTTGGGTGCCAAAAGATCGTCACGTTTTCGGTGAATGGAGCCCGTCTTGCTTTCTGTGCGTTATGGCAGCCTAAACACCCACGTTTTTTTTGGAAAAAATGCAAATTTTATATTTTCGTGAAGTATTTTCCGTGAGCATTAAGGAAAACTTTATAAGACAGTTGGAAGAGATTTTACAGTTTACCAAGTAATATATTTATATTTTAGTATAATATTTAAACCAAAAACTAAGATATTAAGTGAAAAATATAGTAATGAGGCCCAAAACATTGTTAAAATGAGGTTCCAACCTCAAGACTATCAACAGAAAGTCTTATTTTAATTTTCAAAACTTCACAGTGAGGCAATGGTGAAAATAAATTGTTTGAATGACAATATATGTACGAATTTGCAAAACCGAATAAAAATCATGAGTGTTAACCCACATTTTTTGACAAAAATGCAAATTTGTTATTTTTTGCAAAATATTTATGTTAGCATTAAGGAAAACTTTTATAACGCATTTGAAAGCAGTTTTATGATCATTGAGCAATAATTGTTTGTTTAGTAGGATATTTAAGTCGAAAACTAAAAAAAATAAGTGAAAAATATGTTAGTGCGGTCCAAAATATTGTCAAATGGGGTTCTACCCTTAAGAATCCTAACAAAAAGCCTTACCTTAATTTCCAAAACATCACGGTGAGGCGAAGGTGAAAATAAATAGATTGAACGATAATTTAAGTATGACTGAGCAAGGATCGGTAGCGTGGGACCGATATTTCCCTATTCTGATTTATTTATTTATTTTCTGTTTTTTTGTTTTTTCTTTGAGCTTTTTCTTCATACGTTACTTTATTTGAGTAACCACTATTATATTCAAATATATTTAAATTTAGGTTTTAAATTGTTGATTATAAGTGTTTAAATATTAATTATAATAAATTTTGCACGGAAAAATATATTTTGAAAAACATAAGTATGATAATTTGTTGTTATGGTAAAAGAAATAAAAGAAACATTAGCAAAATGGTTTTAAAAAAACCTAAATAAACAAAAATTGAAAAAAATGGATCGGTCTGAAGCTAGTGATTGGAAGGAGGGTAAGTCGCTACCGTACTAGGGATAATTCTTCTGAAGAATCGGTTTGTTACTACCGATCGTATCCTTTTCTATTTTTTTTCTAATTTTTTTTCCATTGAATTTTCTTTTCTTCCTATGTTACTTTACAAACGATATTTTTTTACACTAAAGGGCTGGAGAAGTGAGTTAAGCATCATAATGAGTTAGCAATAATGTGATGAGAGGTCTTAGGTTCTATTCTCGCTAAAGGCAAATTTGAACCATATTATTGCTAGCTCATTGTGACTCTTAGCTCACTCTCCCACCCCTTAACGTAAAAAGTATATGTTCAAAAAAAAAAAAAAAAAAAAAAAAAAAAACTAACCACGAGCTGATGGCTCAGTGATAAAGAACGGACTGCGAGGCTTCCTTTAACCAGTACAAAAAATATGTGGAGGTCTTAGGTTTGAAATCCGCTGCTGGTGTAAAAGCTAAACTTATGCCAAAGGGAGGCTGAAATGCCTATGTGAATCTTCCCGACCCTCGAAAGGGATGGATAACCGTGACTTACAACTCGTTGTCTCCCTTTTAAAAAAAAGAAAAAGAAAAAGAAAAAAAAAACTTTTTTTCATGAAATGGTTAAATTTCTATCCTTAGATACTCAAATTAAAAATTTGCATAGAGAGGCAGAATTAAAATTTTAATTAATATTAAGAAAAACAACAACAAAAAATAAAGGGTTACATATTTAAAAAAAAAAAAAACGGAGAGTAATTTTCAGTCCAAAGCACGAGTATTTATCAAATATAGTCAAAAATTAATTCTTAATTTATATACAAAAGTTTACTTAAATAGACATAAACACCCTCAAATTTAACAATTAAATAAATTAAAGGCTTTCTAGCTACTGTTGCTTTAAGCTCTGGTCCAACTTCATCTTCGCTTCTACACTCCACCACGACAACCCTATCCCCTTCGACCCCCTCATCACCGACATCGAGCGTCGTTGCGGTTACCGCAAGTGGGAGCAGCAAAATTTCAATCATGCATTCAACTCCTTTTTTCTTACTAATATCATTTTTAGTTTTAAATATAAAATAGTTTTTAAAGTTAATTCACATGTCGTCACACTAACAGAGCAATTGACAGATTTTTCACGAAAAAACTAAAATGATCATGATTGACAAATTCAAAGAAAGACTAAAATGATTTACGATAGACAAATTCAAGAACACTACTATTGATTAACATTAATTGTTAACGATCAGATTAAGGATTTATGTCAATGTCACGAATCATTTTGGCTAAAAAGTCTTTAATTTATTTGATTGTTAAATTTAAAGGTATTTGTATCTATTTAGATGAAATTCTGGATATATTTGAAAGATTTTATAAAACATGACATTTTTGAAATTAAGGATTAATTTTTTGCTATATTTGATAAATACAGCTCTCGAGTTCTGAGTGGAGTAGATAGATACTGATAGAAGTCAGTGCAGAGCCGTTTCTCCTTAAACCTCGTCTAAAACTACAAGTCCTCCCCCTCCGTCCTTCCTCCCTTCCGCTCTTCAACGCTCCGCCGCTTCCTCCGCCTTCCCTCCTTCTCTTATTCTCTCTTTCTCCTCCGCGTCTAAAACCCCTTCTCAGGGTTTAGGGTTTTGCCCAAAACCACTGAGGTTTTTGCTTCTGAGGTTTCCTTGGCTGATTAGGCTTTTCGTATTTCATATTATGTGAATTGAAATTCACCATAACGAAAGCAATGGTTGAGAAGACCAAGGAACCTAAGAAGGGCTCTATCACCGAAGAAGATACCGCCACTCTCTTGCAAAGGTACCTGTTTCCCCTCCCTCATCGATTTCAATATTTTGTATATTTGTGTGTGTATTTGTGTATGTGGGTTTTTCGTATTTGGAATTTCTGCGTAATGGGTTTAATATGAGTTGGTTCTATTGGGAATTTCTGAGTATTGGGTTGATGTGTTTTTACTTTTGGATGTTGGGATTTTTGTGTTATTTGGTGATTTGGGTTCATTAATGTGGGGGTTTTTATTTTTGTATTTCTGATGGGCAGGTACGCGCCGACAACTGTACTGGGCCTGCTGCAGGAAGTGGCCAACTCGCCAGAGGGGAAGATTGATTGGAATCGGTTGGTGGCCAAGACTTCAACTGGAATTTCCAATGCCAGAGAGTATCAGATGCTTTGGCGCCATTTAGCGTATCGAGAAGCACTGCTTGACAAATTAGACAATGGGGCTCAACCTTTGGTTTGTTTCCCACCCTTTCCTCTTCATCCATAGAATATGGTGTTTGTTCTACTCTTTTACACAAATGTTGTATGTTGATAACAATGTAATGTATTAGGTTTTCATTTTTTGGTAAATGATGTGGTTTCTGGGATGGTGAGTATAATGGTATTCTAATGGTTGGGTGTGTGTGAGAAGGAAAGAAAGTTAAAAAATTGACCCCATCTCTATAGTTACCATAACCAAATTGCTGTTAGCTTAGATGTACATTCTGCTTTCCAGGGCTGTTATTTGTGGACATGGTACGAAATGGAGAGGTAAGTTAGTCTCTAGCTCGCTCAATCTAGAGGTGGTTACAAGTAAATGGACTGATAATTTATTAAGAATATTTATTGTGACATCACTAATTTTTCCAGCCTGTTTGTTTGAAATTTGAATATGAATTATGTACATCATAGAAATCTTGCCATTAGTCCACTGGAATGAATTATAAAGAGTTCATTCGACCAAATAAAATAGAAAAAAAGGAACAAAGAAATCTAAAGTGCTGTTTTAAGTCACCGGTTTCCTGCATGGTAATTGTTTATATTTCCAAAGTGAATTTGAAAATTTATAATGAGCGTAGATGGGTAACTTTCATGGAAATGTATTCAAATTGTGTTAGCTAATTAACAAATTTCTTGCTGAGGTTAGATTGTGCTGCATTTTCTTGCAAGCTACTTGAGTCACGGTGAAGAATATTATCTGTTCCCCACTCATTATAACTGGCAGGAAACAAGTGCATTTTCTTTTTCCATATTCTGAGTGATGTAATTTCTCTGGCAGGATGATGATAGTGATTTAGAATATGAAGTGGAAGCTCATCCTGCTGTTAGTGCTGAAGCTTCAACAGAAGCTACGGCATGTGTGAAGGTATATAAATGATTGCGTACTTAATCAATGATTTGCTTCAAGGTTTATTACTTCTGACCATCCAGGTCAATCCTTGAATGGAGTGTAACTATTTCAAATACAGGCAACCTTTTCCTTTTTAGTTTTCATAGCAAATTAGCCCTGTTCTCAAATCCAAATTCTTTCTTTCACATTGTCCACCCAAATAGAGCCTTCTAGTTCCCTGCTGAAGCCACTTTTCTGATTGCATGAACTTCCAAAATGCTGTTCTGGTTCTTTATAAATTCTCCTTGTATTGTTTCTAGTTCCAGTATTGTATAGGTATATTTCACCTGAGCTCTTAATATATAGATGAGAAAGCATGTTATCAACATCTAAAGGTTGTCCTGGAACATGGATACTACGTTAAGGTGGTTTTACACTTGTTTACCTTTTCCTTTTCCTAGTAGGAGTAGGAATATGCCTTAGATTCCTAAGTTCCAAACAAATTAAATCAAAGGTCCACTTAAAATGCCCAGCACTGCAACGAATATTAGGAACTTCAAAACAGGCTTCTTATTATGGCTCATGTCAAGCAATGAACTTGTTTAAAATATATAATACTGATATTGCGACCATTTACTATGGAATTATTTTTGGACCGACAAGGTTTTTTTTGAGATTGTAAAACTTTCTTTCATGTCTGGCTATATTGATGAATTTTGTCCGACCAAGCAACTGCTTTTGCATCATTGGGTCAAGTAATGTGCGCTCCGCCAATGGGCAAGCAGAATGGTAGAATGAGCACATAGGAACTCCAATGTCAGTTGACCATAGGAACTCCAATGTCAGTTGACCATGCTGTGACCTGGGTATGCCTAGTTTCACACAAGTTATTGCTTTTGCAGTTTCTATGTGAAGCTGGCCTTATATCAGCTGTAAGTAGTTTAGAGTCTGCATAGATTTCAACAGAAATCCAGTGTGTCCCAACTTCTGGTCCATGCCAAGGAGCCAAGTAGAGAGAACATGAAATATTATGTGGACTTTTCGATTGTCTAGGTACCTTATCATGGTTTACAAGTTGTTCTTGGTGTGCCTTTATAAGTGTTGGCTTTATTTTGTGAGAATCTGGTGATTGTTATTTTTTGTAGAATTTTGTTGGAGATGAAGGTTCATTTTTGGGCATCTCTAGTGGCTTTTATTGTTTCAAAGTTTAGGGTTAATTCTTCGTTTGCAATTTTCTGGCATAATAAATTCTATCATCTGTTTATTATGAGTTTTGTTTCTTTGCGAGAACTCTGAGGTTTTGAAGGCGGTTGGTGCTGTCTTAATCTCCACAGTTTTTGTACTACTTTTTTCCCCCTCTTTAATGAATTTGTCTCCTATAAAAAATATCACAGTTTACATGTTGTGGGCCACATGTTTATAAATTTGAACAATTTCTCGATTATTTCTACCTTACTGATTTAAAGATCCAGCTAGCTTATCTTGTTGAAATGGTTTATTTTCTTGGACAGGTTCTAATTTCATCAGGTTTATCAAGTGACTCAAGTCATCAAAATGGCTTAACTGTTGAGGGTTTGTTGTCCATGAATTTACCCAATCAGTCATCTAGATCTCAACAAAATTTACAACCAACATGTTCAATGCAAGGGAAGAACATTACAGTTCCGGTTTCTGTTTTGAAAAATTCCCTTCCTGTGACAACAACTACAGTGGAAACTGCTGAAGGAGATGATGCATTAGGAAATGGCATGGCTCCTCGAAAGAGAAGAAAGAAGTGGTCTGAGGCTGAGGATTTGGAGCTGATTGCTGCTGTGCAGAAATATGGTGAAGGAAATTGGGCAAATATCTTACGAGGAGATTTCAAAGGGGACAGAACACCTAGTCAGCTAGCTCAGGTTTTTTTTCTCCTGTCACCACAACTGGTTCTCAAGACTTACATTTTGTTTTTGCATTTATTATGTCCTTTGACTCTTTTCATGTTTTGGTTCGTTAGTCTTTCCCATGTCTATTTGTAATTTGATGCATCTAAAGAGGCAACAAGAATTCCTCTCCAAAAAAAATACAAATGCACCATGTCATGCAGGACAACATGAGCATGATGCTTATGATTATGGTTTGTTGATGGTTGAAATCACATAAATTTATTAGTAAACCTCCTGAAGTTTAGAGAATTGAACAACATAAACATGATGCTTATGTTATGGTTTACTGGGCACCAAATGACTTCCAAAAGTACTTGAAACTAACTGAGAAACGACTTTTAAAAATAGACTGAAGCATAAATGACATCTAAGAAAGAAATGAGCTAACATAAAGAGATGTAGAGTTTAATGCCAATTACTCTAAATGACTTAAATTTATATTAAAAAAAAAAGAAAAGTTTAGAGTCTCTAAAACTGTTGACTTTTACCCGTTTATATTATTTTCCCAACTTGCCTTGTAGTCAAAGTGGGATTGTTATCTGGTTTATGGGCTATTAATCACTCTGTCAATGCCCTTCGTATCCGAGGGGAATTAATTAATTGGCATTCTTATTTATTTGAGGTTCCTTTTCCTTACTTTTTTTTTATGAAAAAAATAAATAAATAAATCTCCAGAAGATGACCTAGAGTTTGAATTATCCCTTGGCTCTGGTCCTTTTATTTATTTTTTTAACTTTGGAAAAGAAAATCCCTTGGCTTTTGTCATTTAAAGTGATGTAAATGGACTTGAGTATTTGTAATTGGAAAGTTTTGTTAATATTGTGGAATTCATAGTCTAGTTGTCCTATTGTAGTGGAGTTGGAGATTGAAATAAGAACTGGATAAACATATCATCCTTTACTCGCACTTAATAGTCTGATTATGTTTTCTACATAAATGCATCATCCTTTATGTGATCATTAAAGGTTTGACATTGTGCGACTTCTTTGCTATACTTTGTACTTCATTTGTAGCTCGTGTCGATGTGCTATTGAAAACTCAGGTTGAAGCCATACATTATTTGACGATTTTTTGAATTAATTGAGTTAATTCATAAATTATTATCAGCAATTGATTTATGTATATTTTCAAGGTTAAGCTGAAGTGATCAAAACATAGACTAAAGATTCTTCTAAGGTGGAGTTATGTAGATACCATATAGATGTAATTGCACATCTAGCAACTATGTGTAAATAATACTGATCAGGTTTCTGTTGTCATCTAGTTCGGTTAGATGTCTGGGTTTTACCCAGGTTTCCCGGGTTCAAATCCCGGCAACGGATTTTTAGTTTTCCATATATGAATATATTATGTTAAATCTTGTGAATTATGCTTAGGTTGTGGGCAGTTCATTTCAAGTTATGCACGTGGTCCAACTATTTATGTTTTTGGTTTTGATTGGAAGCATGAATGTGCACCAATGTTTTGTGGAGTTTTCGTAGTTTCTAAGTTTCAGGGCTATGTTGCTATATATCCTGTTTTTGCTTGTGATTTTGCGGACCTCTTGTCTGCTCTTGTATATATGTATTGTTTCTTTGCAATAAAATTTTGTTTCTTCTTTAAATCTTAAAAAAAAAAACATGTGCACTAATGCTTTTTTTTCCTACTAATTATTTGGGTTTATATTACAGAGGTGGAAAAATATTAGGAAGAACAATGTAGACTTGAATGTTGGAGGCAGCTCAAGTAAACTTTCAGAAGCACAGTTGGCAGCTCGTCATTCATTGTCCATAGCCCTGAATATGCCTAACATAACAGCTAATACAATTGGCACTGGTGATTTTCTCTCCCATCTGTACTGTTCTTAGATTACAGGAAAGTACATATAAATCTTATGTTGCTTCCAGAAATCCTGCATACTTTCAAGGGACCCTCGAGTTCCATCTGAACTTCTTTTGTTCTCACTAGCAAGTCCTGTTAGAGTTGAGGGAAACATGTATACATTTTATTTTTACCGCATGGTATACTACAGGCCTTTAGAAAGTCATATAATATTATAATACTTCATCGTCTTTCTTAATGCCAACAAAGACTATCTTTTTACTTTGGATTATGGATGTGCATAATCTGTTGAGCAGTTTCAATATTTTAGCTGCTGCATTATCTATTGATCACTGTTCTATTGTTGGGATTGTCTTCAACCCCCTTTTTCGAAGTCTTGGTTTTTCCGTGGATGCATCATGCATTGCCTCTTTCATTAAGGGGTGATTTTTGGCATCTTATTTACTGAAACAATTGTGAACGTTTTGATTGGTTTCTTATCTCTATGATTTTAATTGACATTTTTGTGTAATTTATTTAGTAGGATGTCAATATATAACTAACAGTATTCATGTAAACAGCTGGGACAAGTACACACAGCAAGCTTGCTGGAACAAATGCAACTAGTAACTCTCTGCATTTTACTACTGCTGAAGCTAAACTCCAGTCCCAAAAAGGCCTTAACCCAGTGAAAGCTGAAGCAAAACCGCAGTCCCAGGAAGGCCTTAACCCAGCGAAAACATATCAAATGGGATTGTCAGGTTCCACGACAAAAGCTCCAGTGATCGCCAAAAAAACTATACCGAAGCTTACTGATAGTATGGTAAGAGCCGCTGCGGTTGCTGCTGGGGCACGCATTGCTTTTCCTTCGGATGCTGCATCACTTCTCAAGGCTGCTCAGGCAAAGAATGCTGTCCATATCATGCCTACAGTTGGTTCTTCTACCCAATCAGTTAAACCTGGTGGCATGTCTACCCACTCAGAACTTCCTCCTAATGTACATATACTGCGTAGCAGCTCGGTTGCTACGCCACTTTCGACCCCTTCATCCACTGCTGCCACACCTAGCACCACACGCCCTCGGTCTTCAAAAGTTCTTCCTCAGGCAAGTCAGCACACTCCAACTAAAGACGCAATGTTATCCAGACAGACCAATGGCGTTAGCTGTAACCTGGATGCTGAGCAGGTCCAAGATGGAGCAGTTATCTCTAGGGATGGACCGAATGACCAAGGTCAAAAGGATAAAAGGGATTCACCTGACCAGAAAGCTGAGTCAAAAAATTTATCAACTGATGCTGAAAAACCTGTTGATACTCTGAAGATTGAAAGTGATGAGACCGATAGTGCTGTCACAGGTGTACAAGCTGAAGAGAGAAAAAGTGCAAAAGATAATGAGCTTCCGCGTTCATCTGTTAATGTAGGAGCCAGTGACCCATCTGTAGTTGATGATTGTGAAAACCGAAGCGCAAGTGAGAAGCAGACAGATCTTGCCATTGAAACAGATGGATGCAAGGGAAAACAGGTCGTAAGCAAAGAGGAGGGTGACATTAAGATCTAGGGGGAGAAGAAGATTAGAGTATCCTGTAAAGCTTGTGATGTAAATTTAGACCTAATGAATGCTTTGGAACTATGGATGGATGGATGGTTTTTGTCAATGATGTAAATTCGTGTCAATTTTGGATGGTGATGGTGTGTTCCTGCGTTGCATTACACTATTCAAGTTGAGCTCCATGTTGAATTGTGTAGTCACTCATCGTTTTCAGGTGGTTTTAATGCAATCTGTTTTTCTCTTAACAGGTTTACATGAAACGACCTGTTAAGCTAGCATGTGGGAAAATCGAAACTGGAACACAACCGCCCAATACCATGATACTGACACAAATCGATGCCTCCCGGTCAAACTTTGGGTAATGTTTCCTTTCGCCAGTACAACACTCCGATGGAACCCATTCCTGGCGTGAAGGTATTTTTCAAGAAGCCTAGAAGGCAAAAACAAAAGAGGAAACCTTGAAGAGAGAGGAATGTTGTCCACAAAAAGAGAAATTATACACACATTTGTAATAATTTAAAACTAATTTAATCGGTAAACCTACAGATTACAGGCCACACAAGAACCAAGAAAGATTAGGAAAGATTAGCGTCTCGGCAAGATATAAATATATATATATATATATATATATATATATATATATATATATATGAATTTAGAGAATTGAAAGCGCTACTTCGATCAATTGCAGTGAGACAGCTGCGAGTAATATCTGTTGAAAAAAGATATTAGCCTTGTTCTTCAAGTGATCCAACAGTTTGCTTGTCTTCTGTTTACATGTCAAGTAAATCACTTAGATGGTAATTTAGTTGAAGAAATTGAGTTATCTCCTAGACACAAACTTCCCAAGTCCAACGAGTTCGTCGCTACTCCTAATTCTGAAAAGCAAAGAAATCTCTTGAGCGTTATGATGAAGACGATGAAGAATGTTGAGTTACTCTCCATATTTCCGCTTGGTTTTAAGGTGGAACTAACTTTCTCCGAGGAAGACAAAGAAGTTGAGCATCCAACAATCTTCAAGCCCTCGTCCTGCCCATCCTCCCAAAAACGATGTAAGAACTGACGACAACATTGTTCAAGTT
Source organism: Pyrus communis (assembly GCF_041283825.1). Classification (NCBI taxonomy): domain Eukaryota; kingdom Viridiplantae; phylum Streptophyta; class Magnoliopsida; order Rosales; family Rosaceae; genus Pyrus; species Pyrus communis. The sequence continues at coordinate 3,758,942 of NC_142572.1, forward strand.
TCAAACGAATTATTCGATCATGACGACCATCTCGCTGCCGAGTCCTTTGCTTTCGACCGTGACATAGACGTTAATCAAGGTCTCAAATTCTCTGTTTCAAATCAGCGGTAGCCAGAAATTAATTCCGAATCCCGACTCAACTGCGAGAAGAAGATCGATCGAAATTTAAATATATGCATTCACAATGGAAGAGATGAAACAAGTAAACAATAAAGGATAGCGGAATATGATTATTTAGGTCTTTAGAACCGATCATTCTTTGCCCTCCAAAAAAAGCAAAAGGGATAAATAACTTCCCAATACAATGTCACCGCAGATTTGAGCGTAGAGACAGAACCTGTGTTATTTGAATTTGGTAACAAAACTTTCAACTTCCAAGGCGCAAAACATTGTTGCAACCAACAATGTGGCAACGAAACGGGTGGAAAAAAAGAGAGGAAAATATCGACTAACCAAAATCTTTAGGAGAAACGACCAAACAAGTAGATCGCTGGAATATGAATTCAAGGAAGTATGAGGAAGCTCCCAAATTACTCTACATGCTAAATATCTAATCCGGCTTAGTACAACTTCGACTAAGCACTGTCACTCCTGTCGTTCCTGAATGCAGAGCACCTGTCACAGGAGCCAACGTGGAAATTAACAAGTTCAATGGGCATCTCCTTCTAGTTCCTGCACAACTTGCTTATGGAGACATGCCAAATCACGACGCAAGAACAGCTTCTTTATTTCCTTTTTTGCTCTGACCACTTTTATCCCCTCCCTTTATCATTCTGGAGAGGATATCTGCTTGTTTCGTGTTACCCTCTTGATTTAGGCTCTTAATCAAATCCTTGGAGCTACACCAGTCGGAGACCCCTCCTTTCTCCATTATTTTACACAATATTGAGTATGCATTAAGAGTTTTCCCTGCTTCTAAGAGAGCATCCAACACCTTGTCATAGCTTGAGAAATCCACATTGCAATCTCTCTCGAGGCAAAAATCTAACAGCTTGAGGGCTGCAATTGTTTTCCCTTTCTCAGCAAGAACAGATAAAAGGCTATCAAACTGAGGCGTACACCTGCTTTGCATAAGTAGATCGATTCGTCCCAGTGCTTCCTCAACATGACCTCTCATAAAGAGGGTTTCCAAAATCTTGGCAACCAAATCCATGTTCTCCTTCACCCCCTTCTCTACCATACTTTTCATTACTCGGCTTGCAGTTTGAACCCTCCCGTCTTCAAATAGACTCTCCATCACTGACCTGAACAGTGATGCCTCTGGAATATGCCCGCCTTCAAGCATGCTGTCCAAAGCTGTTTTAGCATCAGCTGGTTCACCTTTACTCAAGTAGCTGCTAATGAGTAACCTGTAAGAATCTGCTTCTCCAGGGACCCCTCTCCTACCCATGATCCTTAAAATCTCAAAAGCAGAATCAGAATTTCCTTCTTTCGCATGTCCGCACATCAAATTATTGAAGGCAACTGAATCCTGAACACCCTTTTTCATCAACTGCCGGAAAAAAACTTCAGCTTTCTCAGTCTGCCCATGGTTACACAAATACTCAATCATTGGGTTATAAGCACTAGCCTCCAACTCGATAGAACTCTGGGGCCTCATAATAATTTCTTTCTCAATAAGCTTATCCAGCAGATTGATTGCTCGATCATAAACCCCGGCCTTGCAAAAGTTCTCAATCAGGATACCATAATGACCAGGCTCAGTGGGAATGCTCAGCCGAATCATTGCCTTGAGGACATCAGCAGCTGCATCCAAATCCCCAGACTTGCACATCAATGATAGCAATTTCTCAAAGATTGAATTATCCTTCGGAGCAATATACCTCTGAACCATCTCCTTCAACATGTTCACAGCTTCATCCTTTTTCTCTGCCTCACAAAGCCCCGGCAATAGAGTCGAAAATGTGACAGCATTCGGTTTAATACCAAAAGACTTCATCTCTTGAAACAACCTCAATGCATCATCAACTTTCCCAACATCAACATACCCTTTAATCATGGTAGTATAGCATATCACATTAGGTTCTAAATTCCTCCCCTTCAACTCTACAAACAACTGCTCTGCCTCATCCATCATCTTAAACCGATTGTACCCGTGAATCATAGTGTTATACGTAACAAGGTCAGGCAAAATTCCTCTACTTTTCATATCCTCGTAAAACCGCTTGGCGGTCTCTAACCTCTTGCTCAAAAAGAAACCCCAAATCATAACATTATAAGTATGCCTATTGGGCTCTATTCCCTCACTCAGCATTGCATTAAAATACCTCTTGGCCATCGTATACCGGCCACGGCGCATAATGGCCTTAAAGAGAGCCTCGTAGGACTTGAGACTTCTCTGCACACCCAATTCCTTCATACTATCAAACAATTTGACAGATTCTTGAATAATGCCAGCCTTACCGTATCCGGCCTTGCCGTAGCCATCAATGAGCGCAAGGAAGAGGTCCTCATCGAGCTGCTCACCTTTTTTCGGCATGTCCAGAAGGATACACCGGGCATGATTGAGCTTCAAATTCCGGCCCAGAATCTCAATAATCTTCAAATGGGTCTCCCGGTCGTGCTTGAACAACCCGGACCGCTCGACCCACCTGAAGAATTGGAGGGCATGCTCCCAGTTCCGAGTGCCGTGCAAGACGTTCCACACTAGGTTGTGGTCGAATTCGGGTACCAAGTTCCGGATCGAGTTCTGTAACCGGGTCGTCCAGGCCCGATTCGCCATCATTCTGCAGATTATGTCCTCTGTCTTCTCTGGGTTTCGAGGACGGTGCTGCTTAGGTTTTGGGACATGGGTTTGAGTTGGGGATGCGGCTTCGGTTGGTGCTGCGGCTTCAGTGGCGGCTACGCCTTTGGTTGCGGCAGCAGAGGCACCGGTGGCGGATTCCCCTGAGCTGAAGAGGCGGAGGTGCGCGAAGGCCTGAGGATTGGAGGGTCGAGGCCGCCATCGATGGGGTTTAGAGAGAGAAATGTACGCCATGGATGGCAAAGCAGAGGGTAAGCGTGTGTGAAATGAGAGTTGGGGGGTCTGTGAGGGAGTGAGAGTTAGAGGCAATCACCGAGAAAGCGAGCACTCCGTATTGCGTACTGGCTTGTTAGGGTTTAAGCATCACTCAAACAAATGTGGGCTTTACGTTTGGGATCTTGTCCAATTAGTCATGGATTTTTTTTTTTTTTTTTTCATTTTATTGTTTGAATAAACTACATTTTATCTCCTCGAGTTTTTGTCCAATTTCAAATCATACGTCTTTTAATCTTATCAATTTCTTACAAATGACTGTTAAAAAAACCTGTTAATTTAACCGATAAATGATGATGTGACAAATATAAACATATTTTTATTAACGTGGCAGTTAGTTGTACCATGTAAATAAAAAATAAATATTTAATTATTTTAAAATGCCTGCTTGTTTCCTTCATCTACCATCACGTGGATTCCAGCTAGGTATGTGCTGAAGCTGGGCCAACCAGTCTCAGTCACGACCACCAGAATGTTCTCGTATCGTGCAATGACCATGGCGCTGATGACAGCGTCAACCATCATATTGAAGAGGTTTTGGTATCAGACGCCCGTGGTGAGATAATCTCATAATCTAAATGGGTTCTTCTTAAACAGGGAAAACCCGATGGGGATCTCACTGCACATCTTGTAGAGGTTGTAAGGCAAGTCTCTAAGAAGTAGCCACGTCGAGACGAGTGAGACCAGACACAGGGATTTGTGAGAGAGAGTGAGGCCAAAAAAGGGGCCCACTTTCCTGTCCCATATGCTAGTCTGATTCATAAGGTTTTTAAAATGAAATGTAGAACGATGCAAGGAATTAAGTCCACCAATACGTTCATTAAGTTTAGAGTAATGCTACACTTACCATATTTTTCATCCTACATTAACAACAACCACCACAACCCTCTTTTTTCCAATTAATATCTCAAAAAATATTATTCGGAGAGATTGTTTGAGGCTTGTATGGAATCTTCTGGGGAGGTTTGAGATATGCCTGTCACATATGCATGGCATGAACGAATAGGAAGCCAATCAGCTTGCGAAATTGGCAATGTTCGACAGTGAGGAGCTAACTATTCGCAGAAGTGAGCTAGTCGTTTGGCCGCTAGGTCTTTCGGACAGCCTTCGTAGCTTCATCAGGGAAAATGGCCTAGGCAAAATATATGTAGAGGTTGACACAGAGAGTAGCACAAGCAGCCACATCAGTTTAGTTTTCGCAGCCATCGTTAAGGAAGATGGCCTAGGCAAATGGAATAGTTACTATTCATAAATTGTAAGTATAATTTAGTTTTTTTTTTTTTTTTTGAAAGTGTAGGTACACTACCACGTTGTCAATCATTTTGTTTTTTCCTTTTGGATGTCGACGTTTGTTATTCATTTTTTGTATTATTCAATGCATGTGGTATTCTCATAGAACCATGTAACACATAGACGAATTACTAGGCAGCCGCCTCATCTGGCACTCCTCAGGGCCAGCCCTGTATTATGTTGAAAAACGAACTGTCAACCCACTTTTACCATTGTTGTTAAAAGTTTGGGGCTTTATAGTCTGAATAATCACGTGTACGTATGCATACAAACTGTTTGAGTAAATATTTCAATTTTTATGGAAGATTAAGCAAATAAGAGAAGATTCTGAATAAGTATCATACAACAATATAAAAAATAAAAATAAAAAACTAACACAACGAACTTAAACTCTCTTTGGTTCCTGTGTGCAACAATGTTTGATGACATTAAAACTAAAAACATAAAAGTAGATCATAAAACAAATCATCTACATAGGTTGTTCTGGAGGCGGCGCAGCTGCTCCTAAATCACTGTGCTGTTTCTGTAATGACGGGCTGGCGCAGGAAAAGATTGATGGCCTTTGCCTTCTCAACTTAACCCCAAACAAGAAAGACCGCAAGGGAATTCGAGACTTACTCGTTGAGCGTTTGGGGTTGTTAATGCTCTTTGATACCGAAATCCCAAGTTCCCCATCGAGTCTTGCTAGTGTTTTCTCAACCTCAACCTTGAGTCCATCAACACGGTTAAGGCCTGCCTGCAGTTCATCTGCAACCTTATTATTCTCCTGCTTCATGTTGAGAACCTCGCCTTGAAACTTTGCCGCCTGATATTTGCTTATAAGCTCCATATTTTCTCCTTCGGAACTTAAACTGGAGAGTCTCGATATCTCATCTTGAATATGGCACAAGGATAATAATCTACCCTGCAAGTCATCTTTTAGTACTGCATTGTGTTCCAACCATAATGATAGTTCCGTTTGTATCTCTCTTAAGTGTCGGTATATTGGCCTGGCATCCGATTGTAAAGCATGTCCATCATGCTTCTTTTTGTTCTTTAGTTTCAACAACTCAGACTGTAAATCCTGTATCGAAGTGTGGAATTTTTGTATCTGATGAACCGAGGTACTAAACCTCAGCCAAAATTCTAAATTTTCCTCCAACAGCTCATCAATGTCTGAACGGAACCTTCCTTCTATTGCTGAAACAGAATGGGGTCTAACAGTATGTCTTCTCCTCATGATTCTCTCTTCCTCCTTTCTCGGTAAGACCTTTGAGTTTCCTGATGAGTCCTCAAATTTCTCTGTTCCTTGTTCACCAAGGTAGCTAGAAATCATCTCTTTATCCAAATTTGGTGATGCAACAGTTGAGTATGGGGATGCAACCACTTGAGTTGGACTCTCAAGGGTGCCTTCCTGAGTTGGAAATTTATATACTGTCGCAGGACTGTCCTCCGGATTTGTTTCTGGGGAGCCGAGTTTTTGCTTCAAAAGTTTAATCTCATTGTCTTTGGAGGCAAGAGCACCCCTTAATTCCCTAATCTCCATTGCTAAATCGAAGATGTTATCCCGGTTTTTCTTTTCCACTTCGCCAAGCTTCCTCCTTGCGTCTTTGTAATCGCGGAGAATTGAAGTATACTCCTCCAGCAAAACCTTTTCTCTATCCTCTAACCCTTTTAGGAACAGCTGTCTCCAGTTTGGCTGTGCTTCCTTCTCTAGTTCCAATTCCTGTGGATTAACATCCTCGGACAAATCTTGTGCCTCTCCCTGTTCCTGCTGCATTGGTTGGTCTGATTGCTTTTCTTCTCCGTCTTCCTCCTTGATAGAAGTTTCGAGAATTGTAACATTCTTTCTCTTAATTTCACCTTCTGACATTTTGTCTTCCAAGATCGCCGAATCATCATCAAGAACTGCCTTATTTGAATCTTCTTTAATCTCCTTTTCAGGCTTGGCATCAACTGCTTTCACATCTTGGAACAGTCCGGCATTTTCATCCTCCTCTTCATGCTTCACACTTTTCAGTTTTCCTGACAGATGGTCAAGATTACAGCTAGCTTCCGTAAAATGTGTTTGGAGGTTGTTATTTTGGTCTTCCACTTTTCTGTTTAAATTTCTAATTCGACGCAGCTCTTCCTCCAACTCCTTTAGCCGTTTGCTCATCTTGTCCGCATTTTCAATTAGAGTCTCTTTTTCCTCTTCCAAGCTTCGAACGTGCACCTGAAGCTCATCATTTTCTGATTTTAATCTATTTACTAAAGCATTCTGAGAAGTGACTGCAGTTTCCAGACTCACTATCTTGTTCACAAGTCTATCAATCTTCTCTGCTAGTTCTGTCATAGAAATTGAGGTGTTTGAATTCGTATCAAGCTGTTCCAAAACCCTAGAATGCAACGAGTCCTGATCATCATGTATTTCTTGATCTAGACTTACTGATTCTACATCAATATTCTCATAATCATACTCATCAGTGTCGCACCAGTCTGCATGTTTTGAACGAAATTCATTTCTGAGGCTCTCAAACTTGCTGCAGGCTTCTCTAACCCTTTGGCGCTCAACTCTCGCGTCTTCTTCTGATCTCTCTTTCTTATCCTGCAGATTTGTTAAGCTGTCTTTGCATGACTTCAAAGCCGTGGCAGCCATCAAAGTTCGAGCTTCGTTGTCTTCGATAACAGTGTCAATGCCATACTCATCTTGCAACTTGCAAACTCTTTTTTGCATATCAGTGATCTGATTTTCAAACTCCCAATACCTGTCATATCCGCGTTCGAAAAAAATCTTCACAAACTCCTTTTCGGTCTGCAGCGCCAAAATATCCTTTTGAAGCTTATCGATTTCTCCTAATGCCTCCTCTTTGGTCAACCCCGACCTCAGAGTAGCAGCTAAGGCAGCTTTAGCGGAACTTGCATTTCTCTTAAGCGTGCCCTTCCTCGACAATAACGTGGATTTGCTCCTCAAATATTTGGGGGCCTTGGGGACTTTTGGAATGTTTTTGGATGCATCCGGTGACACTTTGTTAAGACTGTCAGAAGAAGTTGATGTTTGAGAAGCAATCTCATCATCCTCGTCCTCCATAGCATACTGAACTCGCTCAGGAAAAACTGTGGCAATGGTGCGGTTGGCACTCTGAAGGTCTCTTGACAAGTGATCATATCGCTCTGCTAAAGCTCGATAGGCGCGAAAAGATTCTTCAACATAGGCAACTAGCTCCGGCCTCTTCCTGTAATACATTTCTGCCCTCTTTGCAAAGGAGTCCCCATCTTCATCAATGATTTTCAATGTATCATGAACCTTCTCCTCCATATCTGTAATTCAAATCACAGATTATTATAGCAGGCATTTGAGCTTATGAGATTATAAACCTCTTAAACAAAAATCATCATTTGTAATCCAATGTACTAAAATAGAAATATCATTGTGACAATTCATCCAACATTTTCCAGCTACAACCTATATAACCTACATAAGCATTAGGCCATTTGCTCATGGCGGTGAGCTCTTGCCCTCTTTTACCTAAGTTCGATTCTTCTTCCGCATAGATTATAGTAATTTAAGATATCGTCTCGTAAAATCGTAAACATATATATAACATATATTAATCCTAGTAAAAGGAATTAATGAGGAAAAGGCACCATTTGTACAAATCAATTGAAAAAGTGGGGAAACTAGAAATATCAAAACTGAAAGGAAGAACAAACGGATCAAAATCTCATACATATACATATATATTTACACATAAACACACACACACACACAGAGATACATACCTTGGAGGTTCTGTTCAAGCCATTTGGACTGCTTTGTCCTGATGTGGCTAGCCCACCACCATGAATATGCATTGCTTGCTGCTCTATGCAACATTCCTTCTCTCTCTCTCTCTCTCTCTCTCTCTCTCTCTCTCTCTCTCTCTCTCTCTCTCTAAACAAAACCAAAGATTACATGGAGAAACCCATTAAACATAAAATCCAAACGCATCGAATGACAGAAAATAATTAATCAATCATGATCCCAAGATTAGTGAAGGAATTAATCAAAGATTAGGAGACCTGATCACACATAGCTCTAACAAATGGTGGCTTGGTCAGGACCAGACATTGGAGGAGATGATACTTCGCCTGAGTTATAGGTGTTGGAAAAGCTCAAAAAATGCAAGAGCCCTCTGTGAGGCTGTCCACGTGGCATTCCCTGAGTGTGCCAGGTTGGAAGTGTCCCCGGGAAAAAGAGTGAGAGCCCATGAATTAATATTTAGTTTTGGATACTTCTCTTGTTTTGTTGGAAAATACACGCTGGAATCCGTGTCTTGTTCCCTTTTTTTGGTAATAACTTACCTATTTTCGGAAGAGTTCCATCTTCTTCTATGTTCAATGTTTATCAATTTTTAGTGACTGGTTAGTATATGATTATGTTCTGTGGAATGTTCTAGGACAAGTATTTCGCATTTTAATTACTAGTATAACATGTTTCTAGTTTCCCAAGTAATTTGTGAAAATTAATGACAATGAACGAGGTAATGTGACACCCATGTTCTGGACACACCTGGGCGCTAGTCAACGACCGGTTGGCTAACGTAGTGTGCACCCAACTAAGCTCTAAGTGATCTAGTGGTACTTTTCTTCACAATATTGGAAGAAATGCAAGGTTCTAAACTCCTCTCTCTCTCTCTCTCTGTTGATTAAAACTGATATAAAATTGGGCTTGTACATCTAAATTTTGTCCCCGGCATTTCTACTACAAATTGTGACACACCCAGACCCCATTATGTCCATCCGGACACCCGAATCGCAATGTGCTGGCCGACACCTGGAAAGTGACGAAGCCATAAAGTGTAGTGATGTGGAAAATGTCAATAAATTTAAACCTAAAAGTGACTAATTTAGAGTGCGCATGTGAGCAGAATTGAACCTATATCACACAAGTGATGTCAGAGTGTAGATAAATTGTAGTAAAAGAAGAGTAAGGACATTTATAATAAAAGGAGAAGTCTCCTACATAACAACCTTTACCAACAATTTTCGTCGTCATGAAACCTTTACCACTAAAGAGGCGAAAAACAAGGGTGAGTGGATCTGAAAATAAAGTTTTGTAAAACCTTCACAAATTGACCAAGCTTATCAAACCAGCCAAACCAAACTAATACAAGCAGTTCGATTCGATTTTGACACAAAAGCATGACTTTAGTTTGGTTCAATGCAAATTAACCTATTTAAAACCTACATAAAACCAAACCGAAACGACTATTTTAGTATTGGTTACAACCATTTGCATTCATCCCCCAAATAATTACTATTTTAACACAAGAACAAAGGTGCCATATCCCACAAGCTTAAGTCATTACATCTTAGTTTATTCCACAGCTAAACTAAGTCATCGTAATTTCATTCTTTTACTTTTATCAACAGAATGGAGAATTCGAACTTGAAATTGTCTTCCCATATTGAAACAAAGCAGTACCGCTAAACCAAAAGTTAGTTTTTCATATTGAGTATTGAACTTTGATACCAGTTGGTGTCAATTTGATACCCCTTCTTTTGGTTGAGATTACGTCACTCATCATTTAAAACATAGAACTTATCCAATACATTGGAAAGTGATCTTAGATCCTTCGAGGATTTGGAGGGAGGGAGGGAGAGAGAGCGAGCTATCACATTATTTACAATTTTTTTTCTTTTAATTATTCACAAATTGTTTACAACATGAATTATTTACACACTACACATATGTACAATAACATTAGGAAGAAGCTCTTCTATTTCACATAATATTTACAATTTCTAAACTATTTACAAACAAATATTAAGCCGCCTAGCTCTCATGCTTTCACATATTTACATCCAACAATCACAATTAAGGCAAATAATTCACATATCATCATCTCTTTTCCTTCACTTTTCTCAATTTTCTTCAGAGTTTCTCAAGCCAAAACTCTTTCTTTTTTTCTTTTTTTTTTCGTTTTCGAGATTTTAGCTATACACATAGTAGTGCCGTACTTAATTTTGAACTGCAAGAAAGACGGCAGCAGCAGCCTCCTTCCCAGCCAATCCCAAGGCAAAGGCAGCAGGAACGCAAACCACCTTCCAGCAATACTGGGACTAGAATCCTCCATAATAAGTAATTACATCAACCTAGGCCGGTATCCATTTCATCCGGTATCAGCTGTTTCTCAGAGAAGAGAGCCACTCTTCCATATATTTCGTGCTCTCTGCACAACCAAGCAAAATGCAGAGAACAAGTCAGCACTGGATGTTCATTTTACTCATGAAAAGCATTTTTCTAGTGAGAATCAGATACATTTTTCTTTTGCATATGACTAGAACGCAATTGCATCTCAACAAGAAAGCTGAATAACAATTACCACAAACAATGGTCCAATCTATATATACCACCACTTCACGACACACACTATCGCAAACAAACATGAAATAGACAGACATGATAAGATAAACAAAGTATGTGATTCTGGTGGAATAACGAGGAAATAGCCACCAAACAAAGCCCGTAAGTTCCTGGTAAACACCACAAATAGAAGCAATGACAATACCAATAAATTCATCATGCCCCCCATTCTATCTACCAAGTACATTTGTCTCTGAGATGTGAAGATGCGAATGCAAGGAATAAGGACTTCTTAAACAAACTTATGATCAAAGCAAAGTATCGTCTTCATTAGCTTAGTGGATATGACAATCAATTGAACTTAACCTCCCTTCCCAACAACTCCAATCCCAATAACCCTCCATTGAAATATAGAGCTTCATTACTACTATAATAAGTGCCAAACGTTGAAATATATAAATTCAGCAGCTAAAAACATCTACTAAGCATATGCAAGGTGCCAAATCACATAAAACTGAATCTGGACAATCTCTTATATTAAAAATTCAAGAAATATTTGAGACCATGCATCCATTTCTTTTAAAGTCAGTTCCTGAGTGCTTCCTTCCACTTTTATTACCATTGAAGTTTCACTTAATGTCGTAGTTTTAGTTGAACTGCAGCATCAATATAACGACCGGTAAAATTTAGTGAACATAAAATATGCATGAAAATCTGGACAAAATGACAGGACAGAAATAGAGGAAGCCAATATTCACCAAATTAAGCTAAATTTCAACCATTAACTTTTATCACATGTAGACATAAGATCTAATTGTATGTGATATGTGTCTACCACCCGGCACTCAAGTTGTGCCAATATCTATTGATTATCAAGTCAAGAAAAACGCCATTTCCTAAAACTTGTATTTCTTCGGTGGATTCTACTATTACATAGAATATTCCTAAACTTAGCCAGTTCAAAAACTAACTTGTAAATGCTCTTTTATATCCCTTAAACAAAAAAGTTGCAACATTAACTCGACGTTGTTTATAACAAAAAATGTGATCCTCACTTAAAATTCATATATCCGATGCAATAACACTAACATTAAACCAGCCTATAGTCATTGGGAATCACTTCCTTTTTCCCCAAAATAACAACAGAAGCAAGAGCTCCATTTCTAATGAGGGCCTAAAATCAACAGGTATCAAACATTTAAAATTAATAAGGTTTTCAAAATTTTCATATCAACTATGATATGGTATTTCATCAAGCAGGATACATGAAAGCATTGCTAAAAAACGTTTGTTTTTGTTTGTAATAAGGGATAAATAGTCATGTAAGGCATAAGCTGTTACCATCTGAATAACCATCTGGGATGTTCCCAACAGTGCTCAAGAAATTGTTCATTGAATCCTTCACCATGTCATGAATAACATGGCCATAGCATGGAACCAGCACGGCAAAACTATCGTCTGCATCGTCATCACTAGGGAACCCAGGTCCAAGAGGCTCCAACCATCCAACTGACCAATCGGAGTCCTCAGATTCAGAACCAGAAACACATACACCCTCAGATGGCACAAGAACAACGTCAAATTCCCTATCAATTTTCCGTTCTTCCCGACTACGCCATTTGCGCCTCACCCTTCTCGACGATGATGAGGCCATATTTGACCCCTTCACCGAAGAAAATTTTAACGTATCAGTTTCCCGCATGCCCGATTCAGGGGAAGAATTTAAAGAGGACCCCTTTGGGACTATAGGCTCTTTTTGCCTTCCACTCCACAACGACCATGAAAGCTGGGTAAAAGCCACAGCCATTTCCACTCAAAGATCTCTTTCCAGTTGCGCAAAGTATCCCGGGCTTAACGAGTGGAAGTGGAAACGTTTCAACCTGTCCATGAAATGTTCATAACAACAGAATCAATCAATGTATCAATACAATCAATTCTATACAACAGAAAAGGAAATTGCTCACATTCATAACATATATTGAGAAAAAAGCTGAAAAAGCTTAAACAGGAAATGGCATCAGCAAAGTATGATTCTTTTGGCTGAGTCAGTAAAAGTTTCCGATTTCTGAGAAAGTCAAATGTTCCCTCTAATGAATTTTCTCGGCAACCAAACAAAAGATAAGGTAAAACAACTGCTGTAAATTCAATGAATATAGACGCGCAATACCAACAAACCGAATCCGACCCAGAAAATCTTCCTTGTCAAAAAACCAACTTTCCCAAAGAAGAAAACACGATTTTGCCAAATTTAGCCACGAATGCAATTACGGAATGGACAGATTTTGGAAATTACAGAACCAGAAATAAAAACAGCTCAATCCCCTGTACAAGTTCAAACGCACAACTCAATCCCACAAACAAATCCTACAGAAATTCACGGAAAAAAAATACACACTATCAAATCGAAAACTTGACCAAAACCCATGTTCTAATTTTCGATTTCGTAAACGAAAAACCAGAGAACTGGGCAAAAAATCGACACAAAAGTTGGAGCATTTCGATCTGTCTTGCTTCCAGAAACAACTTCTCCGCAAGGAAAATTTATCTGAACCGTCCTAATCCAAGTAGCCCAGAAAATTGGGGAAATCAAATTAAAATGCTTGCCTTGTGGTTCAAATTTGGAATATCAAATGGAGATTCAAAGCCGGAAACAAAAGTATCAGAAATGTCTTTTTGTTCGAGACGAAAAGATCGAAGGAACTTTTAATTTTTATATATAAATATATACACAGACACACTTCGGAGCGTGAACTAGATTTAATTTTTCAGGGGTTCTGCAAGAAAGTAACCCTAATTTTTCAGCTGTGAGTCTTCTTCAGTCAGAACTGACAAAGGGGTCAAGGAGATTGGGCCTTCTTCTGCTTTCAAGACAAGGGCTATTATGTTGTGCAAGCTTACATTAAGGGAAGGATGATCATACACGCAAGTACCTCCGGAAAGATTGCATTTTTTCTAACGTTATTTATTACTGTTGAATTAAATTTTGAAATTGTGTTTATTCACTATAAAGATATTTAATTTAAATTCTTTCAACAGTGATAAATGAATTGACAAACAGCATCGTCATTTGTAGGTGGTGAGCAAAAATTCTCCTTTTCAGGTTAATTTCTTTATTTTGGTGAAAAAAGCCAAGTCAGATTTGTGATGTTGGAAAATAAAAGAAATAATTGATGGTAGATTTTTTTTTTTTCTTATCCCATTTTAATATCACACGAGACAGCATCGTATTTTAAAAAATAATTTGTTACGACAAAAATAGTAAAATAAAACTTGCTTAGGATTGGATGATTATTATTTTTTTAATTATTACAAGCTTACTTAAGCTATACTAAAAAGAGAGTTTGAACTCAAAATGCAGTTCGTTGAAGTAAAAGTTGATATTCACCCATGACAATCTACTACTTCCAATTGAAAAACTGTTGAGTAAGGACTTCCATGTCATTTTACTGGTTAGTCAATAACTCATAGAGGGGATCCATGTATTCGTACCCTTCTTCCGTCTCATGGGAGAAGGGCTTCTATGACTGATGGCACGAATGCACCATCAATGTTGCGTTTTGTGATATGATATATTGTCATGTGTAAGTATATTGTCACATGACATTTTATTAACAACGAAGGAGTTTAAAATAATAGTATACTCTTTTTTTTTCTTTTTTCTTTTTTGTTAAACCGTAGATTTTGTTATATTAAATGTTGAATTAGTCATCAAGAAGTTCAAATCCACACCGTCATACAAATGTTCAACTCTTGGTAAAGGGCCACTTGTTACAATAACAATATATTTGTTTCATGAAAATTGTAATGTGTAAACAATAGAATCAATTAAGTTTTAAGTAGAACCTCAACTTTTTTAATAAATAAAACATATTCCTAAGGGTGGAAAATTAGCTAGACCAATTCGAGCATTTTTGTTTGATATTATGAATTTGTTTGGAAATACTTTTAAAATAGTTAAAAAGCGCTTTGGTGAAAGTTTTTTGGCTTCCTAAAAACTTTTTTTTTTCAGAATTTACTTTTATTTTTACTAAAGATTGATCACTATCATCAAAAACGTTTTCAGTCATTGTAAAAACACTTCCAAACGAGCTATAAAATACTAAAGTAATGTTAATTTATTATTTATGTTTGACATGAAATTCCCAAATGAGTGAACATATGTCATTACTCATCTCATAATCAACCGGTCATTTTTTATGATTGATATTCACCTGATTCACGTTTTGATGGATTCCTAGGACACGAGGTGTGTGGTTATTTGAGAGACGGCTGGTAAATTTTGGTGGCTTGGACTTTGGATTTGACCTGAATTTTAAAGGCCATTTGCCGTGTGCTTGTGTTTCAAGTAACCTTATAACCCACTTGTTGGGTAATTCCGCTCTTTTGTTTAAGGTTTTTGAGGCCTGCCGCCTACCCCAAGAGAAGAATTTACCAAACCAATAAATAAATAAATAAAAAAAAAAAGAATAGAAATTGCCGTGTTATGGGAATTGATAAACGTGTTTCACGAATCTATCATTTTTGATACATGCTATGTTAGGTGAGGAAGAATTGAACACAAAATCACAAGTGAAATAATAAACAATTTCCTTGCGTATTTATCTTTTAAAGACAGGTGAATTATCATCGTGAGAGAAACAGATGTATCTTATATAATATTAAATTTATATTCTTCTCACAAATGTTGAAATTTAGTCACCAAATTAGGTTATCGTACTACAATGTGTTAAATCCACGTCTCAATACCTAAGTTGATTGAAATGTATGAGATTAGAATGGGATCAAATTTGAATAAGTAAAACAAAGAATGTCATTTGATGAAGAATTAAAATATGCTAAAAGAATTTGGTATTTATAAACTTGTAGTAGTATTATTTGTTTCTTGGAGTGCAAGAAACTTTGGCAATTCCCATCCCTTTGAATGAGTACAGATAACGCGGCCACAATGTTATTTGCACTCCTCTCCCTCCCCTATTCTCATGAGTATATAGTGATGCTAATCTTTTGTTTATTGTTTAACCTTCGAGGTCCACGACTTGTTAGACAACATTTAAAAAGCCGATTCCCCAGGAAAGAACTTTCGTTTTTTTTGTCATTATTACAGATATATATATATATATTGTTTTAGATTTTTTATTACAGTTTGAAGTGCGAGAATAAGATTCGAATTTTGACCTCAAATGCGAGGCACAAACTATAAACCCTTATAATTTAGTTAGAAAAATTAAAAATATGATATGATTGAACACACTAAATTTTTTTTATTCTACACCCTGTATGCAAAATTACGATATCGCAAAATCATGTTTGATTCTAACTAGTACTAAAGTCTAATGTTACTCACATGAATCACAAGTACATATTATATTTAAGTTGAGTTTGATATTTTATTATCGGTTGGGTTATTGTGTCGCCTTACCGTTAGAGTAGAATATCTCCCTCTCATATCAATGGTGATGACATATTATATTTGCGTTATTAGTCGGCTCATTGTGTGGCCCAACTCAATCCCTCGTACTCTTAGTAGAATATCTCATTTCCTTTAGTTTAAAATATCATCATATCAAATAAAAATATCACTTATATGATCTTACAAAGGATATTAGTTGATCTAACAAAGGATATTGGGTGACTAGTTTATCGACTTAAACAGTAAAATTAGGAATAAGTCTTCAATAGTTTGGACTCTGCCTTTATATCATTAGCTTGACAAGTAAACAAAATAGTGTTTTTTTAATTCAACTACGACGGTTCATTTCTCATACTACTGAGTAGGCTGGTCTATGAAGAAAATTTGATAAAAGTACCCTTCCAACCAAAACAGCAAAAGAGGGCCATCTAGTGCTGCTACCATACGATAATTGTATGGCCTGTGCATGCATGCGTACACAATTATATGTACCTTATAATAATTTCAATACTGGAGGAGTTATCCATTTCATTGGTTTTTAATAACAACGGACAAAAATTAAAATGTTAAACAGCCCATGATTTATATATAATATATTCCCGACAATATAGAACGTATATGGCTAAGATCTTTGATCTTTCATATGCTAACTTATCTCATGCATGTATATTCTATGTGTCCATACAAAAATAAGTGAGGGTATAATTTTGCTTTCATCGTCCACTTCCAAAGAAGAAAGATAAGGATAAATGGATGAGTTTGTACTTTGGCCACAAAGCCTCGAAGGCCTAGAACCTTCTCTCTTCCAAAACAATCTGAAAGTACGTGTCACCAAGAACATAAGGAAAATGATCGATCTGTAGCTTAGGATATGACGCGGGCCTCTTGTCAGATTCTTTGCATTCAATCATCCAATGATCCATTGAGATTGATGGTTTGTTGGTGCTCTTCTGCCTAATTAATTAATTAAATTAGCCAACACCAACGATGCACTTGGCATGCCGATGATTCTCTTCCATATATGCCATGACGATCGGAGTACATATTAAGGTTTAACGTTAGCACAACGGGCATTTCACGCCATTGAGGTTTATAATCGATTCTAAATTGTTTCATAAGGTTTCATTTTTTTTTTTTTTTTTTTTGTTCGAATCAAGCTCTACAATGTTTCGACAATCTACTAATTTATACTTTTTTGTTTAAGTTATTTGTTATTAACTAACGGTGTGACAATGTGGGATTCATCCCTATATTGATCTTAGTGTGTTCTTTCTGAAATGATTAGTGGGTTTGGAGGGTAAACGTTCCTCCTTTGTCACAAACTTATAACATAAAGTATAAATTTATTCAATTTTAAAATGTTTAGTAAGAGAAAAATAAAACCTCGTAATCCATTTTAAAATCGACCAAAGCTTGATAGTCCATTCTCGACAAATTTGATTACGTAACACGTTATATATTTTAACTTAATATTACGTGCATGCATCTCACGCATTTTCTTACCCACACTCGGACGACAGCCCCATCGCAGCAGAATTATATATGTGAATATTCTTTGCCCATGAAATTAATTCAATAGCTTAGCTTGGCTTTTGAAAGTCATTGATTGCAATTTGCCTTTCTTTGCATGCTTTACTTAATTTGCAGCAAATTAAAACTGCTTTTTTTTTTTTCTTCCTTCATTGGTATAGAAATATGACTCCTTAATTTAACAATTTACAATAAGTACAATATATATTGTTGGATAGTGACCAAATTAGGCTAGGAAACAAAACAATATTGATGAGGGAACATCATGATGAGGATTATGGTTACTTGTTTTGTGGCTTAATTTGCTCCTTGTTTTGTGGCTTTTTTGTTCCTTATTTTGTGGCTTAATTTGCTCCTTGTTTTGTGGCTTTTTCAAAGCCATAATTATTTGGCTTTCGGGTGGAAGAAAGGAGGAGAAGAAAAGGGGTTGTTTTTTATTTAAATGCCTTGCCAAAGGAGAAGGAATGGATGAAGAAAAAAGCATCCAAAGAGATGGTGAGAGCATTTGGCTCTACCATGGGTACGGGTGAGAGAAATCAAGAGAGCTAGAGTGAAAGATCTCTTGTGAAAGAACTCTTGGGGTAGAGTGAGGCTCTTGGGAAAATTCTGTGAGTGGGTGTACAAGGGATATGGGATTGGGTTATGTTGATTTAACTCATGTGTAACTTGTACTGTTTTTCTCATAGTGAAGAGCAATATCTCTCCGAGGACGTAGGCAGGTTTTTACCGAACCTCGTAAATTTCTCTGTGTCTTTATTTCTTGTATTTTAAACTATTCAACTGTGGGTTTGTATGTTGGTGAAGATAATCAGCCAAGGCACAACAATTGGTATCAGAGCTTTGTTGGAAGCTTTGGTTCATTGAAGGTTCAGATTTATTATTCACCATGATGACTACAAACATGTCGTTTTCAGTTGAGAAGTTTAATGGGAAGGGCAGTTTTACTCTCTGGCAGATGAGAGTAAAGGATGTCTTGACTCAACAAGGCTTGGTTAGAGCTTTGAAGGGAAAAGATGGGAAGCCTAAAGAAATGACAGATAACCAGTGGGAGGAGGATTTGAGAGAGACAGCAGGTTCAAATCAAGCTCCAAAGGCAAGGGAACACAATGCTATGACTGCAAAGAATTCGGGCATAAAAAGATAAATTGTCCTTTGAGAAAAAGAAAGGATGATCTTGGCCCAGGTAGCAGCAATTTTGTGGCGGAAGACTTCGAGTATGCCCTCTAGGTACTCGAAGCAACACATCTCCTAGTGATGTATAGTCTCAAGTGTTGCAGGGGTTTTGCAGCAGCTGGAGCTATGGGATTCACAGGTGATGAGATGGTCCTGAAGAATGAGAAGTGTGAGGAATGTTTGTCTGGCTCGACGGGTGTTGCTGGAAATGGGTGCACTGACAAGTTTCCAAGTTGCAGACAATGAAGAAGAGGAAAACCTGCTGGAGGAGACGAGGATGTGTCGAGATCCTGTATGAAGCTAAATGTTTTTTTTTGCTTGCAGTAGCTGCACATTCATTGGCAGTGATTGAATCGGAACAGGACCAACGAGGTTGATTCAGAGTGTGCATGCTGGTACGTAAGGCCAATGGACTTTGGTACAATTTGGCCAAGGTGGAGATTGTTGGATAGTGGCCAAATTAGGCTAGGAAACAAAACAATATTGATGAGGGAACATCATGATGAGGATTATGGTTCCTTGTTTTGTGGCTTAATTTGCTCCTTGTTTTGTGGCTTTTTTGTTCCTTATTTTGTGGCTTAATTTGCTCCTTGTTTTGTGGCTTTTTCAAAGCCATAATTATTTGGCTTTCGGGTGGAAGAAAGGAGGAGAAGAAAAGGGGTTGTTTTTTATTTAAATGCCTTGCCAAAGGAGAAGGAATGGATGAAGAAAAAAGCACCCAAAGAGATGGTGAGAGCATTTGGCTCTACCATGGGTACGGGTGAGAGAAATCAAGAGAGCTAGAGTGAAAGATCTCTTGTGAAAGGGATATGGGATTGGGTTATGTTGATTTAACTCATGTGTAACTTGTACTGTTTTTCTCATAGTGAAGAGCAATATCTCTCCGATGACGTAGGCAGGTTTTTGTCAAACCTCGTAAATTTCTCTGTTTCTTTATTTCTTGTATTTTAAACTATTCAACTGTGGGTTTTTATGTTGGTGAAGATAATCAGCCAAGGCACAACATATATAAGGTTTTTTGTTCGAAATAAAAAAGAAAAAAAATATATAGATAGCCATATAGGGCTTGACATAACCTACATATGGAAAGAATTCTAAAATAAATACAAATGTAAATTACATTCTTTTAGTTACAAAGAGAATTTCAGTTTAATTAATTCTACTCTAACATCCCACCACACCCTCGCAAACTTGACTAGCCTGATCGGACAAATTTGGAGCAGAGAACACCATTCCGTAGTTGATGAACAGTCTTGGTAAGCAGGTCAGTGGACTGGTCATTTGATATATAACAAACTAAATGATTACCAAGAGCAACGTTTTCACGAACTAAGTGATAATCAAGTTCAATATGACGTGAGCGAGCATGATGAACCGAATTAGAAGCGAGGTAAATAGCACTAAGATTGTCACAATGCAAAAAGACAAGAAAAGATAAGCGAACCCCAAGCTCGTGAAGTAGAAGCAAATCTAAGTGGTTGCGACACATGCATGAGAGAGAGTGCGGTGTTCCGATTCAGGACTCAAATGAAACACAATCGGCTGTTTTTTAGAGCACCAAGAGATGAGATTAGAGCCAAGATAAACAAGGTAACCAATAATGGAACGATGAGCATTTGGACAACCAGCCCAATCAGCACCAAAATATGTAGACAAATAGCGGAAGCAAGTTGAGGAATCAACGTAACACTAAAATCCAAAGTACCTTTGACATAACGGAAAATCCGTTTGGAGGCAATCTTATGAGCAGTGCAAGGTGAACTCTAGAAATGGGCAACAATATTGACTGCAAAGGAAATATCAGGGTGAGTGGTAGTGAAATACTAGAGGGAGCCAACTAACTCACGATATGGAGTGGAAGAAGCCAATATGGACCCATCAGAAGCGGTGAGAGAAATTCTGGTCGCCAAACGACCAGATCCTACCCTCGAACAGCCAGCTTCTCACTTTCGAACACTGCCATCTTTTTGGGGTTATAAATGGGGAAAAAATGGTCGTGGCGCGAATAAGGAATGAGTGCTGCTGCCACTACAAATGAGAAGGAAAGAGCTGCCGACCGCCCTGACCCTAATCCAAATAGGAATAGTCGAATAGGGAAGCAATAGGAAAGCAAAGTATTTCTACCGTCGTTACTTGTTTTTTTCGACGTGTTCGTGTAGATTGAAAGTAATTTTAATTTTACTCTATTAGTTGTTTGACACAAAAAAAAATTCTGGATTAGTTGGTCATGGTAACTAGATTTCAATTCGAAACCGAAATGGCATTCAAAGCGAAAGAAGAAAAGACTGAATGGTATTTCATCCAAATTAAAGACATCTATACCGTAAATCCGACTTTCTATCAATTATATCTGAGAGTTAAACACGGTGATTCTCTCTCTCAACCAATGCCTCACTACAGTGGCTCTACTTCTCCATCAATGTCTCGCTACAGCGGTTCTCTTTCATGACGAAAATTTTATCTTAACCTTCTGCTTGCATTGCATCCTCTGCTCCTTTTTTGCCTTCAGCATTTACATTAACAAGTCGAATTGCTGGCTTTCGTCCCTTTTTATTTGGGGCGGGTTTTGCAGCGTCTGCATTCACCTATGGGGTTTAAAATTTTCAGTCAGAGAGCAAGGAAAAGCGTAATGAAATGCTGCTCCAAGGGGGGGAACCCCAGCAAGCAATAGAGTATTTTTGAATGCCAAATGGCAGTTAGGAGTCAGAGGTACCGTAAAAAC
Source organism: Pyrus communis (assembly GCF_041283825.1). Taxonomy (NCBI): domain Eukaryota; kingdom Viridiplantae; phylum Streptophyta; class Magnoliopsida; order Rosales; family Rosaceae; genus Pyrus; species Pyrus communis. The sequence goes on from NC_142572.1 coordinate 3,780,390, forward strand.
ACAAATCTGAAACGCAAGGGTAAGAAAATTATTAGAGAGGAGAACAATGTACTCACTATAAAACATTTTAGTTCTTTAAGAAAAATAAAGCGGGATTCAAAAAGGATAATGAAGCATACCAGTAGGTTCCCAATATCAGATAATGGTTTCTTTCTTGGCCCAAGATTGTCATTCGGCTCTGCAGGCTTCTGAACTAAAGCATTCTGAAGTAGCATTGCACCTTGATAAGCCACTGAGCTATCCTTCTCCACTTCAGTTGTATCTGAACAGTTCAAAATGCCATCAACCGTCTCTGATTGTGACGACTCATTCAACTTAATTTGAACTGTCAATCCTCTATTGCTGCACTTAGAGGCAACACAGCCACATGATGCCCCACAGCTGCCACCCGTGGATCGACATCTGCATTTCATCGTCTTGCACAAGGAACTCTTACTGCATGAGCAGCACACTGTTGATGCAGTTTTAACTTTTACAACGTTTGAGTTTTCTGAGGCAGATGGGGTGATGTCCTCCACTAACTTGTAACTATTACTCCCAACAGAAATAGAAAGTTGGTTCATAGTTCCCTGACCATCAGATATCATAATTGAAGGTGTGAGAATCAAGGAAATCACATTTTGTATTTCTAATCGGGGAATGTAGTTGTTTTCGACGATCGAAAATTAGAAGGGTGTGTGAAAAATAAAAAAAGATGTGTGGATATCATACCCCATAAATAAATAAATAAAACGTGAGACCACTTGAAAAGTATCTCCCAATAATGGGTTCAGGTTGCCTTGTCCACAATCTGCAGAAGCACATAATTCAAGGAAAACCATGTCTAATCTCATTGATGTGGTAGATTAGATGTTCGCTAAATGGAACAGCGTATCTACAAAATGCCAGTGAAAACGGTCCCAAGTCCTGAGCACCATCGTCTAAGCAACAAAGCCAACAACGGCCTAATCACCTACATCTCTATCTTCATCAATCAAACACAAATCAAGGCTCCGGATCGATAAATCCTCATAGCCACAGTAATTTTGCAATCACTAGCAACCTCAAATCCTACGTGGCTATGACCACCTGCTTCACGCTGCTGGTATAAGATAATGCCAACGAGGGAGGCAGTGGAATTTACAGGTGGTTTTCCTTCTCATCTTTTGTTCTCTTCTGCCGGAGAGGACTTCTTGGTGCAGGAATTCCAGCTTCCTTGTTGGCATCCGATTGCTGTGGTTTATCGGCATTCCTGTCTCTAAATGGGTTGCCGCTGTTTGATGCAGCAGCTGATCGCATGGCCCTTGGTAGCTTCATAGGGATGCTTGCCTCTTGTCCTTTGTTATCTGGCCTTCGAGGTGCTTCAGCAACTTCTGGCTGCGAGGGAGGCGGAGCATTTGTAACAAGTTGAATGGTGGATTTTCGCCACTTCTTTCTCTGGTTAGGTTTTGGTGCGTTCGATTTGACCTTCAGTTGATAAAACCATCAAAACGTAAGCCAAAGTAACTGTAAGACCTGTGAAATAATTAAATTCTAAAGCATCAACCAAGAACAAATTGACTGCACAGATGATAAGGGACGAGTGAAAAGCAATTCGATTCTATCAGGCAAGACTAAAGTATACCAACGTATTTCCAATTTCGGAAAGAGCCTTCCTTCTTAGTTCACCATCATCAGTTGTCTCACTAGAGTTATCAGCTAATGCATTCTGAAGCAACCTTGCACCATGAGTAACAAGAAGCTGATTCTTCTCTGCTTCATCTGTCCCGATCTCATCTCTAATCCCTTCAGACACCTCCGCTTGTGCAGATTCTTGCGCCACAAGTGAAGCTGATTCTCTATTTGAACACTTTGTAGCAGCACAGCCACATGATAACCCACAAGTGCCTGCGGAAGATCGGCATTCACATTTGCTAGTTTTGCATGATGAGCTTTTGCTGCAGGAGCAGCATACGCCCGATTCACTTTTCTTCAGAGACACGATCCCATCACCTGAAGCATCTAATTTGAAGCCTCCAAAATTCTTAACTTCTGACTCATTATATCCTCCCCCACTTGAACTTCCACTTTTGGATTTTCTCTTTTTAGATGGTCGTTTTCTTGACATTACCCAGTCGCCATCCTCCTCTGCATCGGATTTTTCTGAATCAGACGTATCCATATCTTCCCAGATAAATGACGCCCGGTTTTCCTAGAAAAACAAAACACGTCATATAAAGATTAACAATTATGTCAGTTGTAATCAGGAAATGGCAACAAGTATTTTAGAACAAAAACAATAAAGAAAACGTAGTATTAAGCAGCATGAGGAACTTGCAAAAGATAATGTCACCCGCACGTACCAACTTGCGCAAATCATACTTGTGTCCACCATTGTTTAGGTCCGCATCCTTAGAACAGTTCATGGCAAATTTCTTCAATGCCTGATTCTGCTAGGAATCGGAAACAATTCAGAAAATTAAAAGAAAAATGGAAGGAATTAGTCAAATAACTACAGGAAGATAGAATAATCATGGTGTCCCACTGGCAACCACATAAGCTAATCTAAGACTTTACCTGATGAACAAGTTCAGCCCTCTGCATCTCTGATTTTCTAAGCAAACTACTCAGGCTTACAACTTTTTCCTTCAAATCTCTTATTTCCAAATCCCTCTCTCTGTATGCAACTTCTTTATCTCGTAACAAACACCTTGAAAATCGAGAAAACATTTATTTTCAGTGGCATTCCAAAGTAAATACTCAAGGTAAAAACAATTACGCTGACAAGCACACTGAAGTTTTTTCTCTCAGACAAAATTATTAGGAGGAATATTTCTATTCTGGTAAAATCTTTGACCTAAATATAATGTATTACCTGGAGGAAGAAGCTAAATTGAACAAATGATTCATCAAATTTTTTGCATCAGCAAGAGACCTAACATGGTTCCAGCGTCCCCTCCCAGTAAAACCCCGCTCGCGCTCTTCTGCTTCTGACAATTGTGATGCCATAGAAACCAGGGTGCTAGATGAAGTAGCAAGCATGTTTTCAAGTGCATAAATCCTTGAATTTCTCGCACCAGGAGACATTGATTCGGGGTAATCACTACAATAGGCACCATTCAAAAGAGAGAGATGTATGTCAAGTTAGCACCAAATAAAAAAGTCAATTTGTTCAAATAGAATATTCATCTACAAAACACTCACCTGAAATTAGTTCGTTTTAACATTTCTGCTTCTTCTTTTAGCTTTGCGACCTCCTTGGCCATCCTAGCCCGCCTGAAATACCAAGAGTTAATTAAACTGATTCTGCAAAATTGTGACTGAGATAGAATCTCTTACTCTAACAAACAGATATAACAGAATTTAAGGATAAAAACAGCCAGCATTCAATATGATTCTTGGCACAACTGAATACAACATTTCAACATAATATTACGGATGGCATCCTTTTCAAAGTAGTCAACTCTAAGAATCTCATAGACCATTTAAGTAAATATATAAAGTAGTCTACTAGAATGGAAAGACTTACTCTTCCATTTGACGCTCATACTCAGATCGTACTTCATGCACCCGAACTGTGACTTCAAGCTCATGTTCAATTGCCTGCATCAAAGCCTGTATGCAGAAATATTACATACAGGATAAACACAAACCGGTACGTAAACAAATCAATCAAGAAGTTACTTGCCGTGAATTGGACTGAAAAGCCAATTCTAACCCTATCTCAAGGCTTGCAGTTTCCACATTGTAAGAACACATATCTTAGGAAAAAATTCAAAGCAAGATGCTGAAGGTTCATTATCAAGCGATGTGATGCTTCATCTAATATGGCATAGATTATGTGATGCTATTATTTTGTGTACAGCTACAGATCTACAACATTAATCCATCTTCGTATCATCAAAACAAAAAAAATCCTTCTGATCAATGACTCATTTATTCCTCATTAGATACTTTAGAGAGTGACAAGTACCTGAACTCCAGGACCATGTCCACTGCCAGCTCCTGCATAGAGTAGTAACAAATTGTTAATACCATATAATGACAAGAAAATAGAAACAAATGAGGTATATCGCATGACCAGAAATTTCACGTGAAGAAGTCTTTCGCGATTCTAAAAGCTCTTTTAGCCTTTTTGTGGCCATAGAAGCTTCTTCTGTCTTCCGTTGCAAAACCTGACATAACGTGGAGAAAAATGTGAATATCTTTGAATAGATGAAGTACAACCTAGCAATTTATTTCTTACCATTTTTTGCCTCTGATTCAAAGCTAACAGTTTATGCATTTCATACTCATTCCTCCTCCCCTCTTTCTTAAGCTGATAATTGACAAAAATAAAAAGGAAGATTTCATTAACTCTCAAATTTCAAAAATAGATAATGTAGATAAAAGAGAAGGCATTGCAGTCATGCGGTAAACTACACTATGCATAGCATCATATAATTGTAACTTGTTAACACAAAAGAACAAATGTTTTATTCGGGGGGTAGCTGTGGGGGCGGAAAAGGTAGATTTCTGCCAACCCAACAGATATAAAAAGAATAAATAACAATTCAAAAGTTAGAATTAACTTTAAAATGATTTTCCAAAATGATGTAAAATTCATTTTCTAGATCATTGTTGCTAATTGCTGTTGACAATCTAACAGTAATAAAATGTGTTTGTATATCATGATTTGTAAACAGTATGCTAGGGAGCACCATCACTGATCCACTTGCACATTCCAAGATCATTTACATGATAAGCATATGACCAGTGGATGTGGCTATACTCCATCATAAATCAGTAATTAAAGATGCATGCAGTTCAAAATTTTCAGATACCTGAAGAACTTCCTTTTCTCGTGATGCTTTCCATAGTCTGAACTGCTCAGACTCTTGTTTAATCTTGTGTTGCAGTTGAACCTAAGAAAAAAAAGATTGCACTTAATAATGAGGACAAAACGTGACTAATATCTTTTTGCATTATTCTTTCATATCGCACCTTCTGAGTCTTTATTCTCTGTATCTCATCCTGAAGCCGCTTTGCAGCCTCATCACTTTTTTGTTTTTGTCTCAAGAGTTGAGCTTGAGCATCTTGCTTCTTTTTGAGCTCAGAAACCTGCAAAGAAAAATTCAGCCCAGTTGCCCAACATATGCAGTTTCCATCAAAAGGTTAGGGCATTTGCACTCACCTGCCCTTCAAGGACATTCAACTTGTGTAGATAATCTTCCTTCAACTTTTGAGCACCATCATCAGAAGTAGATGATATGTTGGAAAGATTGTGTTTCAACGCCTCAATCTCTTTCTGCAGAACCAGAAGAGGCAGATTTATAAGCCAGACCTTTGCATCACAGCACAAGTATTGCAGGAAGAAAACAAACCTGCAATGTTTTCTTTTCAAGTTCTAACTCCTGAACTTTCTTCTCATAATGTAGTTTAAGAACCGAGGTATCAGAAGTAGTAAACCGCTTCATCTCAGCCTTGAACAAGTCAGAGGAACCAATTTAGAATAAAATAAAAACAAATGATAAAACCCCACACCAACAGCAAAAACAAACACGCATACTTAGACAATAGCAGGATGTAAAGAAAAACTCTTGAAAGTTAAACGGACATCTTTGAGAAAAAAGAGTTGCCAATAGTTAAGCATGCCATTCAAAATAATATTTAGTGAAAGGTTTCTTCTAATTTATGGATCCCCAAAACTCCATTTCAAAGAAGTAATCCAATGAGGAAAGGTGGGAGCTCAACAAGAAATCGCTTTAACAAATCCAATGATTTGAAGTTGTCCAATTGAAACTGCGCAACCAAGATAATTCAACCACTTTAATCAAAACTTAAGAAACCTTACCTCCTTCTGTTCAAGAGCTTTGTCCAATTCTTTGAGCTCCCTATCAAATTTTTCTTGAAGAGAAGAAAATTCTTGCTCCTTTTGCTCCTTTTCATGATCTTCAATCTCATCTACTAGTAAATCATACGGAAGCATAAAGATTTTATTAGGATAATAACAATGGTAAAGGTATAGAGAACACTAAAACAACCTCTAACCTACCAGCTGCTAAAACATAATAAAAGGCCAAACGTAATAAAAATATAACAATACAACCCAGCTATATAACATAAGAGTTAAAAGAAGCTTACAATAGGCATGAATTCGAAACAAAGGTATATCAAGTAAATCGAAGCACACAGTCATGCCATGTAAGAAACTCTATCCCACAAGCCCTTTGCTTCCTCCCCCATAGAATCCTCAATAATCCTCTTATTTTATAAAGAGTAAGTCTCATATTTACATGGACAATACAAGTTGTAATTACAGGAAACATGCCCAAAATTATTTATCAATCCAACCAACTACCAATCCACAGCTTGAAATACACGCCAGCAAAAAACACAGATTTGTTCTTTCTGCACTTAGAACAAAAAATACATACAAATAAAAATGAAAAACTGACAAATAGTTCTTCATTATAGTGTACAACCAAATCAAACGAGTATAGAAGCAAATAATCAAAAATAAAACAAGTACTCATGAAAGCAGTTTGGTGTTAAATAAAAAAAGGAAACAGTACACATGAAAGAAGCTTGGTGTTAGATGAAAAAATAATGTACAACCAAATCAAACAAGTACAGAAGCAAATAATCAAAACCAAAAAGACATAAGACAAAGAATTTCTTTTCTACCTGAAATATCCCCAGCTTTAGTATCATAATCAGATGAATAGTCATTGATAGAGGGGAATAAAATATTCTTAGAGCGAAAGCCGTCATCATCTGACTCAGCACAGTCAACAAATCTCTTGTGTTTTGAGTTGTTTGAGTTTTTCAAGCACAATAACTCCCCTTCTAACTGCTGAATTTTTGACACGTAACCTTTTAGCAAGTCATAATCCTGCAAAGAGTTTGAAAGCCATGTCCGAGTTCAGATTCTTGATTATCAGAGAGAGAGAAAATTGTGCAACATGAAAAAGAAAATGAATGTCCCATACAAAAAAAAAAAAAAAAAAATGCATACTACCAAATAATAAAATATAAACAAATAAAAAAAAAAATCACTATACACCAACCTGAACTGAATTCGAGTCAATCTCATCCCAAGATTTACCACTTCGTGCTGATTCAATCATCATGGCCAGTTTATCTTTTTCAACCTAAAATATTGAATATTAGTGAAAGCCCACACGAGATTGATCAATGGCATGAGTTTATAATTATTTACAGAAACCTGAGCATCAAGAGCACGTTGCTTTAGATGTTCGCATGAAACTCGACGTTCTTGAAGCTCGTGCCGCAACTCCGCGTTGCTTGCTTCGAGTAATGATACTTTGTGCTTCAGGATCTAAAAAAGTTGAACGTCAATGAAAAGTCTGAAAGCAATAAACACATAACCTTGCTGATAAAGAGCGGTTGTTATTACCACTTGTCATTGATATACCTGAAGTTCCTCATACGGTGCACTGGCATCGCCACGATAAAATAAAAGTTCAGTCTGTAACTGTTCAATCTGGCTTCTCATTGTTTGCAACTGAGCTGCCATGGGATCACGATTGACCTATATAATCAATAACAAACGAAAAGATCAGTAGAAGAAAAAAAAAAACCAAACCTCAACAAAAAATCATTATATTTCACCAAAACTTACAACTGCCTTATTGTGGATGTTGCGAGCACGGTTAGCATATTTCAAAGTATTTAACGTCTCTTCAGCATTTGTGTCAGCTGGACTAACACAAGCTAGGAAAAGAGACAATGAATTTTGGAAAAATAAGTATTGGATCATTAGAAATGCACATAAAGAGCCAATGAAGCTTTACTCTAACAAACAAAATCACCATACCAATCATCACAGTCTTACTGTTTCCTCCGAGCGAATCCTATAAATTCACATTGCCAAGATTAGTCAAAAACAGTACCAAGGCATCTTTCATTTTATTTATTTACAGTGAGTGAAGGACTTCGGTTTGGAAAATAACCAATTATATTTTTTTGAAGTCAAGTTAAATTTTATTATTATCTACCTTAACACTTCAAGACATCGGGAGTCAAATGCTAAGTAAATTATGATCTACATACGTTCCGCCTAAGACAAACCAAAACCTCAGTTTAAGTTGTCTAAGGAAACTAAAATTCTGCACATTCTTCATTGCGTTGCTACTTTTTTCTCCTTATCTAAAGTAACCACAATGATAAATGCATCTGAACACGGCCTGAAAATATGTCTATAACTTACAAGCTGTCATAACATGTATCACAAGAATTCAAAAGAAATTGATTTGCATGCCTGTAATAAACGTGTTAATTTGCTATCACGATACGGAACATGGCCGCCTTCTTTCCGCTTCTTTTCGTCTCCCAAGGCACTTATCACATTACCAAGAGCAAGTAAACCCTTGTTAATATGAATGCCTAATACAAGATAAAATAAATGAATAATTAGTAGCCAATTCAAACCAAACAGAAAAAAAAAAAAAAAAAACAATCGAAGGATAACTTATCTCATTTATTGAAGAACAGTGAAGTAAGGCTACTGCAGTTAAATTAATAAATAAAGATTTTATTTTCATACAACCCTATAAGAAAGATTCAATATAAAGTACATCGTAATTACCTTCTTTCAACCTCATTCCGTCAGCACCTGTCCGTTTTGCCCGCTCAGACCCTGCTAAATCCACTAAATGGAGCTTGGCGCATAGGATATCATCACCAATATCGTCATTATTTGCTCCATTCACAGAGTGAGAAATCCTCTTTTGCTCCATTGTTATTGTAAATATTGCATGTGAACGGCTGCAATGTGAGGAGAGGAAAACATAAAGGATAATACGTTAGTTCAATTGTGACTGTTCATAAGAAAAAAATAGATTTAAAGAAAACAATATGATGCACATAATAAATGTTGGTACTACAAAATCTAATCATAACTTAAACAGATATAGAGTTCAACACACCCTGAAAAGAAAATTCCGTTACTCAGAAAACAAATTACACATATTACTATAATTCTAACTAATTATCTACTTTTATACTATAAAACCATCTAATAGAGAGCGCAGGCATTGCACCTTGACTGGCTATTCATATTGGTGCTTCCAGTAGCACGAGATAATGATCCACGAGTGAGATATGACTCCATCTCTTCTTTTGTTCTAACCTCTGCCTCAGTGACACCAGCAAGAGTTATCCCTCCATTCACTGTTTCTCTAATTTGGATGGGCACTCTTGCCGGCGCAGGCTTTGCAGGTGCTGCCCCTTCATTTTTGGGCAGCGATGATGAATTTGGGTCAAGCAAATCAAACACTTCCTCCTTAAATATCTGCCGTAATACACATTCAATATCAACATTTAACATAATAATTTAAAGAGAAATGCTATTAATGAACTAATGGAAATCTTCATACCTCAATAAATGATACCCTGATCAAAAACTCCGTGTTATCTTTCGTTGTCTCAACTTTCTTAAATATATTTTCCATCACTTTGGGTATTATTCCACCATTACTTCCTTCTCCAGTACAGTTAGTCCCCATTGTATATGTCTTCCCAGAACCCGTCTGCAATATTAAATGAATTCAATTTTGTTACTTAGTATTAGCCCAAACATAAAGTTAAAAGAAACCCAACAACAAGAGTTTTCATAAACATTATACCTGTCCATAAGCAAGTACAGTCGCATTGTATCCATGGAAAAGGGCATCAACGAGCGGAGCAACACAATCGTCATACACCGCATTAGAAGGAAGTCCGGTGCTACCATACACATAATCGTATGTGAATGAATGTGTCCCAATTTGCACCTGCTCACATATTCCAATCATAAATCATTAGTTACCAACACATTCATATTTTGATTATCACAAAAAAATTGAACGTGCATTACACATTATGAATTCAAAAATCAAATAAAATTAACAAAGCAGCTGAATCTGGCACATCTGACATTCGAAAAACCAGGAACCAAAAGTTTAACCTAAAAACTTGAGAAAAAAATTACTTGGGGTTCACCGGGAACGACGGAAATGCAATCTGTGCAGCCTACCAGAAGCTCTGAGGTAATCAAGGGCCTTACATTGACAGCCACTCGAACACATTCCGAACTATCCATCTCGACCTAATGCGAAAAACGCTCTATCCCAAATCTAAAAATCCTAAATCCTCCGCCACGCCTCCAGATTGAAAAACGAATCCCTAATCAGAATCAAACACCACCGCATCAAAAATCACCAAACAAACTTCAACGGAACATTAAAAACCCGAAACGAATCGGGATTGATAGCAATCGAAAAGAGGAGGAGGAGATGAAAAACGGATCTGGGAGGGAGCTGCACCTGAAGGAGGCGGACGAAAAATGGGATTTGCTTCCTTCCTTCCAATTTCGTTCGTTTGGTTTTGAAATGTGCGTTTGCGTTGTGCGGTGGGAGCACAGAGAGAGAGAGAGAGGGGAATTTTTGAAAGCGGGCGTTTGGGGTTGAATTAAAGCGGAATTTAGAGAAGGCGGACAAGTCCGGATTCAAATTTTACGGTGCCACGTGAACTGCGCGTGATTGGGCGAACGGTACTCTAATAATTAGCGGGGTTTAATTTTGGAAATGGCAGGGATTCGGGACAGGCTGGCCCACTGAAATGGTTGGTGGCGATTCGGGGGAGGGTGTGTATGTGGGGGTTTGAGTTGGGCCAAGGGCAAGAGTGGTGTTATAAGGTATCGTTTGATTCATAGACGGAACAGAACAAAATGGGATAGGACGGGACAGAACAGAACAGAATAAGACGGAACGAAACGGAGTGGAGATTCCGTGTTATGTTTGGTACATGCAGAACGAAACAAGACGGTTGTTCCGTTCTGCGTTTGGTAAGCGTACGACGAAACAAAATGGTTGTTCCGTTCTGCGTTTGATAAGCGTGAAACAAAATCAAAATATTAAATGACTAACTTATCCATGTTCTGTCTATTGTTTGGTCAAATTTTTTATATGGAGATTAATTATTAATTTCGGATTAATTAATAGTTAATTTAAATTTAAATTTCAGATTAAATCCAACAGTAGTATTTTGGTTGAATTTGAAATTGAATTTGAATCTACCAAGTGTCTGTTGTGAAAAGGCATCTGATTGCCTATATATCTGAAACCTACTACTGCATTATTTTAACTGCAACATTCATATAAATTTTCTGGGACAAACACTAGGAATTCGCCAAAATCAAAGTTAACTTTGATGATAGATGGTTGAACTTTGCTCATGCATTGCTCTCAATTCTGTTTTATTTTTGTTAGTTACTCTAGAAAATTGTTATTAGCACTCCAAAAATCTCATTCTACACTCCAAATTTTATATATTTGAAAAGAAAAATACACTTGTAAAGAGTGTAGAACGAGATTTTTGAAGTGTCAATAACACTTCCCTTACTGTATTGTAATTTGTATAATTTCATTGTTGTTTGATTTTAATTTTTAATAAAATAATATTCACTGATTGTTGTTTTACCAACAATAACAAATATGCTGCGATTCATGACCACCAACACATGGTGAAAATGATAATTGACCAAGAATTAGTTGCATATATAGATATGAAATTTTTCTAAATTACAAATGTAACTACTATTTTACTCTTTATATTTTTTTCAATCTAATTCTTTTCTAACAAAATTAACATTTGTTGGTATTTTTTTTTTTAACGAACGATATTATCTACACTAATGAGCTAGGGAGTAAGGTAAGCCACATAATGAGTTATCATATTTGTTGGGGTCTTAATTATAGCACATGTGTGATTGTGTAAATCATTAGTATAGGTATTTAGGATTCTAATATAATCTAAAAGATCTTATTCCTTTTATATTTGTATTAGTTCCAAGGTAAGCAAGCCTATTATGTTTGCTATATATAAATGCACAGGCGATGGGAAACATCATCACATAAATTACTCAACTTTCCATTTTCTCTCTGGCATCGTACCTTCTCTCTCCCTTCAGTAAAATAGGCCACAAAACATTATCAAGCACACTTCTGATGTTGCGCTAAGGAATTGAAGGTTATTCTGCTACAAACTCGTTCACAAGATTCATCATTGGAATCCAAGTAACTTCAAAAAATATGGTCTACATGTTGATATTCTTTCAGCATTGATTGCACGAAACATTCAGCATTGAGCTTAAACTCTAATTTACGTTTATAGAATTATATAGTCTACTTAAATTATTGCTCGTAGATTATACTGTTGTCCAAGTAATTCTCTTTCTTAACTAGTATAAATAAAGGCACAAGGCGTGAGTAATAATACACATGTTTCCTCAAGCCCCTTATCTCTCTAGCTTCCCTCTCAACTTTAGTTTGATTTGTTTTTCTATTTATTAGCACAGTTTTTCTCATTTTTTAAGTTAATTATAAGGGCAAATTCTTCCTTTAAGAGTGATGTGAAAGTGGATTAAAACATGAAGAGTTGTTAGTGTAATTGTTCAAATTCAAGAATTTTTTAAAATATGATGAATCTCATAAAATATTAGAAAAATTAATTATTATTTAACACGTTTAGTTAAAATCCCGAGTTTTCCATATGAGACAAAGAAAAGAAAAATCAAATTACTTGACTAATCATGCTACATGGTGCAATCTGACCTTGACAAAATGACATAGAAGAAGAGGATGCGATTGAACATCTCCTTTAGAATGAATTCCAAAATAATAAGCAAACAAACATCAACACACCATCAACGTGTCTCATATCCATCATCCATCATCCATCACCCATGAAAAATGATAGCAACTTAGGAAATGGACAACTAAAATTCACCCTCAAAATGTATGGTCGTAAACATAAAGTAATCAACTAAACAATGCAGCCCAATGGATCCAGTTGTCAACGTCATGCAATTCTTGAACTTCATGGTTTTGACAACTGGAGCTTGATTTGAGCTCCACCTAATAATCTCGGTTCAAGTTTAACGGTAACCTCATTAAAGAAAAATCGAGGAGATATTGAAACTTCAAACTTCTTTAAATAATTGAGAAGTTTTTTAATTATTACATTCTTTATAACTTTTTTTTTGTGGTTTGTTTACAAAAGAGCGAGTTTAGGCAAGCCTAAACACTTTGGTACTCTCGTTTTGATTCGACTCAATTACACCTTTCAAACTTTTAAAACTTGATATTTATTTAATAACAAATTATAAAAGAAAACGAAAAAATATGGCATAATTTCAAAATTTATTATCTAAACTATCTATTAACAAAATTTCATTTGTTAGCTAAAAGAGGATAAAAAGACAATTTGATCTTATATCACAAAATAAAATCATGAAGAGTATTGTAGTTTCGCATAAACCGATTATCTTTTTTTTTTCTTTCACTTACATGTTATCATAGCATATTTCTAATTTTAAGAAATAAAAATAAAAATCTCTCTCCATTCTCCCGCCTTCTCTCGCTCTCACGCCCTCTCTCTTTTACATTTTTTCCAACTCCTCTCTCATATATTTTTCGAGAAAAAAAAAATACAGCTTCACACAATGTATGTGGCCTTAGGCTAGTTTCTATTATTATTTGGGTAAATTAGGTAGATTCATAATTTCGATTCACACTACCTGTACAAGTCAAATGATAAAAAAAAAAAAAGAGTATTGATATACCCATTTCATTGTCTTATTTCTCCACCCACGTTATAATTTCATCTACCTTAAAAAGTTAAAAAATTAAAATGCTATTTCTCCACCCCTTATTATTCCTAAAATAACCTTTAATACATCACATCCTTAATTGCAGCACCACATTCACGGCGGCAGCCGAAACCCCAGCCCGCCCGACCACTCACCCCCAGCTCGCAACCAGTCCACCACCAACCTCTCAATAATCAATATCTTTCTCCCCTACCCACCCACCACCACACTCTCTCTTGATCTCTGCCTCTCTGCCACCGAAACCACTAACCCACCCAAACATGTTCCTCTTTTCACACCATAACCAAATCCTTCTCCAACTACATAGCCAACCCATAATCCGTACTCCAGACAGCCCCCAACGCCCATCCTCATCTGGGTTCTCAATAAATCTTGTCCAACCTAAACCCTAGAACACAACAAATTTTTTGGTGCAAATCTGTGGGTGTCCAAAAGTTTCTCCATTGAAGTGGTTATAGTAGTTGATGGTGGTGCGACATTTACATGTCAGCTGCCCATTTATAAACAAGGGTCTAAATGCATTTTTCTAAGAGGATAACATTTTGATTAAAAGATGGATAAAAAAATAAGACAATAGAATAAGTTTAGTACCATTCTAAAAAAAGTTATATGTCGGACCGATCCAACCCGACCCGACACATACGCGAGAACAACTCGACGCACATGCATAATTATCATCGAAGCGAGAGACGGAAAGGAGGGAAGAACCGATGTCAAATACGCACGGCGCGCAAGTTAACACTCTATGCGCCACATAAACGATATCTCCTCCCTACAGTAGAAAAGGCGGGTCCACGCAACCACACACAAAATCCAAAACGCTGCACTTTCATTTGACCACGCTGCCACCGCGGACGCGAAGCCGTGTTACCTTGCACCTACCGGCGCACGTTAGCACATCCCCAGCCATTTTTTGGGGCTCTAACCTTCTCCACAGTTCCCACAACTCCCTTTCCCTCTCTCTCCCCCACTCCCCCTCTAAAAACCAGTTTCCACTACAAGAAAGCCTCTGCTTAAATCCAGTAGGTAATTCCACTGAATTATTTCCTTGTGAATTTTATCATTTTTCTTTTACTTTAGCTTCCTCAGAAAATTGGAATTTCTAGTAATTTTTATTATTTCTCTCTATTTAGTTCTGAATTTTGGATTATTATTTCAGGATTTTTTCACCTTTTTTTTTATATATTTTATCTGTGTAATTTGTTGTAGAATTTTAAGAAATCTAAAAAAATTGACAGTAAAATTCATTTGCCTGGTTTAATTGCAAGTTCTTAGCTTTATAATTATGGGTTTTTGTTTACGATTTGAATATGAAGTGAGAATTTGAAGTTTGGGTTTGGCAGGTGTTGTGTTGGTGTACATATTTGGTAGTGTGTGAGAGAGAGAGAGAGAGAGAGAGACCCATAATTTGAAGACATAGTCTGATTAGGTTGAAAGGGGTAATCTGATTTTCAACGACATTACCTTATTGTTGCTCAAAGTTACACCTCTACTGCTTGAGAATCAACCATGCCTCATGCGGCTGCTACGAGGTTTTTGTATGATTGGAGAAGTCACAATAATCGTGGATGCCGTAATCCAGATGCTGTATGTGAGATTTCTTGTGGTCTTTTTTGCTTCATAACTATCTTCGTGCTTAAGAGTTTACGTTTTTTTTTTTTATGGAGTACTAATGGAGTTTTGTAATTTTTGTTGGGTTCAAAGTGTCTTGTAGGAAAGGGTCGAGTGCATATGGTTAGCGTCAATCTTCCGTCGCATGGTTTGGTATGGTTTTCTCATTGGTTCAGTTCTTTTTTTCTTTCCAGTCGCTGTTCATTGATTTGGTATGCAATATGCATAATTGTCACCGGAGTTCTGGGTTTTCTATTTCCCTTTGTGGAACTGTTTGTGTGCGTGCTCGTGTTTTTAAGATTTGCTCATCATTCCTTGTTTCAAGGTTTTGTCGAGTGGATGATTATAGTGTAGTGCTTGCTTGGTCTGTGTGTGTGAGTTGAAGGCCATGAATGTTCATTTTTGTTTTGTTACGTTTAATTGTTAGCGACAGGGTGCCTGCAGTCTCCATCTTTTAAGCAGTGTACGTGGCCCAATAGGTCCAGTTTCTTCCAGATGCAATGTCTTCGTGTGCAGATCTGTTTTAGGTCCAGGTGGAGGAAACGGGGCTCCTGTTCTGAAATCTGCTACTCTTGTTTTGACAAGGTATGTATACGCGTTCCCAACTGAATTCTCAATTCCTTTTTTGCTTTCATTAGAGAACTGTACACACAGCATATAAGGTATTAAATTTTGGGCACTACATTCTGTTTAATTGGAAGCCATGCCTCATCATGTTTTCTCTCTCATTAATATTGAAATGTGTGGTGTCTAAAGAAATATACATGTTAACATATTATGCAGGTCCTATGGTACTTTACGTGGAAGCCCTGCTTTACTTAAATTGATCCCAGCAGTGGCTATCATTGCTTTTGCTGTTTGGGGTATTGGGCCACTATTGCGTCTCGGCAGGGTTATTTTTCTTCGAGTACGTTATTCTTGCATCACACCTTGCCTGTAGACATGGTTTGATTATGTTATTGAGCTGAATAATTCTTCCATGGTGAGTTTCTGCAGCGGAATGATAATACTTGGATGAAAAGTAGGTCACACTATGTCATGACTTCTTACCTTCAGCCCTTGCTTCTCTGGACTGGAGCGACACTTTTATGCAGGTTCACTTCTACATTAGAAGTAGTTAGTTTCAACTTTCAAATTACAATTTAGGGAATGAAAAATAATGCTAACGTATTCGCTTGTCTTAACCTGGTATTTGTTTCCAGTCTATCTGCACTAACTGCCGTAATGTTCATTTCAGAGCATTGGATCCTGTAGTCCTACCTTCAGAAGCTAGCCAGGCTGTCAAGCAACGTCTTATAAATTTTACACAATCATTATCTACAGTGCTGACATTTGCCTATTGTTTGTCAAGGTGAGTACAATTCTCTGCTGTTATTGTGTCTCAAAGAAATTTCTTTCATGATTCTGGTGGTCAACCAATAGATTGGTCTCCGATGAATTGCATTTTGATATTTGTTTCTTTCAGAAGTAGTCAAGCAACTTCTTATATTAGGTAAAAGTAATTTGAACATTGAAAATGGCCTAACGGCTTGGTTCAACAACTTTAGTTCTTCTTATATTAGTTAAAAAGTTAATTTCATTTTGCTGGCTTAGTTTTTTTATTTTGCTGCTATGCTCTATACACGGATGTGTCTGTGTGAGTGTTATTTTTCTTTTGTCCATACCGGTCCTATAATCATTGTGGTTGTTGATTCTGATGGCTCTGGTTCTGGGGTTTAAAATTTGATTTGCTATAGTGATACTTTTTGTTTACAGCTTAATTCAACAAGCACAGAAGTTCTCTATGGAGACAAGTGACCCAAGTGACACAAGAAATGTATGTTTTTCTTACTTTCTCAGTATGCAACTCCTTTAGTTCCTTGTTTAAATGTTATGTTTTCATACTTTCTTTTGGAAAAATTGATTTCCCTTTCCAGTTAGCAATGCTGAAAAGGAAAATGTCGTTAGTGTTAATGCAAAAAAATAACAAAATGTTACTCATTATCATCTACATTAGCTTCTTTTTACCTTTTTTGCAATATATGTAGCATAGTTTTACTTTTCCTGGCAAATTTTTGTTATTTTGTGATTTTGTAATAATATATAGTAATATACCTATCTTGGTGGCACTTATCGCATATAAGATCATTTTTCTTTACATAATCATTGTATCTTGCTTGGACAGATGGGCTTCAATTTCGCTGGAAAGGCGGTTTATTCTGCAGTTTGGGTTGCTGCGGTATCATTGTTCATGGAATTGCTGGGATTCTCAACCCAGAAATGGGTAACGGCTGGGGGTCTTGGCACAGTATTGCTTACCCTTGCTGGTCGTGAGGTAGCGATCTTCTTCCCCTGACAGCTGACATTGTAAACTGAAACAGCTGCAGTTCATTGATCATAACTACAAATATTTTATATCTAGTGTATACTTTTGTTCAAATACTATTAAAATATGTAGTTTCTTTCAAGGTTTTTCTGACAACGTTGACCTTAATATTTCTTTTTTTTGACTCAGATATTCACAAACTTCCTTTCAAGTGTAATGATCCATGCCACACGCCCATTTGTTGTTAACGAATGGATCCAGACTAAGATTGAAGGTTATGAAGTTTCTGGTACTGTTGAGGTTTGTACATATCTTTGTTAATCTATCATCAAATGAGAACAACAGTTAGGAGGAAAAACATAATGTATGTGCATTATACCTTTGATTACTTCCACCTTAAACATAAGCGGGATTCAACAATTTAGTTATTTCTGCTAAACAAATATTGAAAGTGAATTTCTTATCTGCAATTTGGCCCCTTTTATTTATTTTTTGATGAATTTGATATATTTTACCAGCATGTGGGTTGGTGGTCTCCAACAATTATTAGGGGCGATGATCGTGAAGCAGTTCACATTCCAAATCACAAGTTCACTGTAAATGTTGTCCGGAATCTTAGCCAGAAAACTCATTGGCGAATCAAGACCCACCTTGCTGTCAGTCACTTGGATGTAAATAAAATTAATGTGAGTATTAATTTAGTTCACTGGCTTGTGACTTGTTCTCTGGAATATTGCTTGTTCTATCATGTCATACAATAACCTTGGTGGCATTGCTGTCGACAGACTATAGTAGCTGATATGCGCAAGGTTCTGGCAAAAAATCCTCAAGTAGAGCAGCAAAGGTTGCATAGAAGAGTTTTTCTGGACGATATTAATCCAGAAAATCAGGCTCTTATGGTAAGGCTTTTATGCTGTCATTTTTCAAAGTTATGAACTTTTCTACTCAAAAAAATACATGACGAAAATTGTTGGTCTTCCAATTCTTCACTTTGATTCCCAAGGTCTTCATAGAACAAATGGGAAAACTCATTTGATTTTCCAATTGATCTTCAATCTCCATATACTCTGCTCCTCCCTTTTGTTTTCTTCTTTTTATTAATTATTTTTTTAATGATTGTTCTTATCTCAAGTTTGTCTCATAAACGTACAATTTTGTGACAGATTTTGGTGTCTTGCTTTGTTAAAACATCTCATATTGAGGAGTATCTCTGCGTCAAGGTAAATACTATTTTATTGGTAGAAGCTTTATGAAATAATGATGCCTGAAAAGCAAAATTATAAAATAGAATCTGATAGTATAAATCTTGACCAACTTTGAAATGGACGCCGATACAAATTTCAGGAGGTTTTCTAGAGATGCTGAGTAATAATGACTTTAAAGCCATAGTCTGAGAGTAGGTGCTTTCTAGTTCTCAATTCTGAGAGTTAATGCTGAGATTTATTTAGTACAATGGGAATCACATAACCTTGTCTGAATATTCTGACTGTTCGTCGATCTTCCCCTCACATACTTGTCTGCCTGAACTTTGTAGATGTTTATGGATATCGTAATACCTTTAAATATTTCATTGTAATTATAGGCTTTGAGAAAACCTTGAATGTACATCTCACGAACTCTATTGATGAAATAATACAGGAGGCAATACTTTTGGATCTTCTCAGAGTTATTAGCCATCACCATGCCCGGCTTGCCACACCCATCCGCACAGTCCAGAAATATTACAGTGAGGGTGACTTGGAAAACGTGCCATTCGCTGACACCATTTTCACTCGTTCTAGGGCAGCCACTAACCGTCCTTATCTACTTATTGAACCATCTTACAAAATCAGTAGTGACGACAAAGGCAAGGCTTCGACTCGCACAACGCGTACAAATGGAGAAAAACAGGCCCAAGCTGAAGCAGCCTCACCATCTGACTCCAAGGGATCAGATGCTAAAGCTGGGCCAGCTGTAACACATGCACAAACTGACGATAAGGCTGCAGTGACTTCAAGTTCCAACTCAAGTACAACCTCTAAGACTTCTGAAATGCCAACACCCGAACCCCAAACATGGAATCCCACATCTGACGATTCAGTTAGAAACAACTCCGAAATGCTGCAGTCCAAGAACGAGAGTATAAAATATCCAGGGAAGGAGACAACAGGAGCTGATTCCAAAGGTGTGTCTCCACAAAAGGTGACGGTTAAGAAGCCTCATGTTGCTTCACCCGAGACTGGTAGCGAAAAAGCAGATGTTCCTTTGACCATTACACAGCCAAAGCAAGATGGCGAGAAGCCTGTTGCAGCACCGTCGACAGCTAGGCCTCCATTAGAAGAGAATATTATCCTTGGCGTTGCTTTGGAGGGCTCAAAGCGAACGCTTCCAATCGAGGAGGACATGTCTCTATCTCCTACTGCAGTATCAAAAGAATTCAGTGGCAGCCGTAATGGTGGTGGGTCTCCTTCCGTTGGCACGGATGTGAAGGATGGTTAGATGTCCATGCGAACTGAATAGCAGGACCGAGAAGGCTACGTACAATGTCATATTCTAATTGAAGTGTAAAAATGCATGCGGCTGAGTTTTTGAAGCTGCCATTACATTGTCTTCCATGATTGTTTGAAAATTTGTTGGTCTCAGTCCGAAACGACCAGTTTCTCCCATGCCCTGTAATGAATAACTCAAAGGAATGAAGAAAAAAGGTACCCTGAGGACGGGTTTACTAACCATTTTGTTTTCAGTTTTTTTATTTTAATATTTTTACAAATTGAAAATTTAAACGAAAAACTTGTTAGGTAAGTGAACCAGCTTTTAAATGAAAAATGAAAAATGAATCGGCTTTTAATACAAAATATGCACAACTCGCATATCAGTAAGAAAACAGTTTTTTAAAGGGCCAGAAGGCATTGTGTATAGCGCTGTTCTAAAAATTTCTGTTTAGTGTCATCTAGACGTTATGCGGGTGATCATCATTTCGATTAATCTCTCGACATTTGAAAATTAAGAAATGGCGTCTAGACTTGCCTAGTCACCCGTGTAGGTCGCGATTTTTATATAGACAGAAAATAATTAACTTTTATTTTTTCCATAATTAAGAGACGTGTTGAGTACAATGACGAACACTCATTATATGCTTGTTCCTCATATTTTCAATATGTTCTAATACTTTTACAATTTGTGTCATTCTATTTTGCAATTTATGTATTTCAATATAATAATTTTTTTTAATATGAATAGACATTTATCTATATGTGATATAATAAATTTAATTAAAAAAAAAAACTACATAGGCTCTGCTTAGACATTAGACTCATGTCTATTACACAACTAGCGGTTAGTGCCTTTTGGAACCTTGGTGGATAGATAGAGGGACGAAAAAAGTTTACCGACTCCACATATAAAGTGTACACTCTCTAGTTTGTCTTACTATTTTCTCTTTTGGCAATTTCTGTATTTAGTAAGGGTATTGATGTTATTTTATTTTTTATTTTTATTTTTTAACAATCGATATTATTTACACTAAGGGGGAAGAGGTGTACTTAACCTCACAATGAGCTAGCAATAATGTAGTTCAAACTCGCCTTTGATGAGAATCGAATCTAAGACCTCTCACTTACAAATAAAGAGGAATACTATTAAACCTAATACTAAGCGATAGTAAGGGTATTGATGTTGGTGCCTTCTTTTTTTGTACTTTTATGTCCGCATTGATAATCAGGTTGTGTGTCCTATTTTATGTTTAGGTCTGGGTAATTTGTGTTATGTACATTTTCTTTTTATAATTAACTAGCATCATGTTACACGCCTGCGCTTATGATAATGGACTCTTTTTTATTGTTTTTTACTTTGTTTCTTGTTTTAATTTTACTTATTGTTTATAACAGGGGTCCATTATTTGATAGTTTGACTTGACGGTCTAGTTTTTTTTTTTTTGTCGATTGACGGCATAGTTTGGGAAAATGAAAAAAAAAGGCTGGACTGGGCTCTGAGTCTGAGAAGGCCCGGATTTCAAGCCCATTTGAAAGCCTAATTCCCAATTTAATTTAACCAGAGTTGTGACCCAATTTAATTTATAGCCGTTCTACAACCACAAGCCCTAAATTGTAAGAAAAATGATGAATACTAGGATGAACACTTATTATATGCTTGTTTTCTATGTTTTCAATATGTTCTAATACTTTATAATTTATTTGTCATTCTGTTTTAAAGTATAAGTAGACATTTATTTACATGTTATATAATAAATTTAACTAAAATTAAAATAAATAAAAAACTGCCTACACGCCTAGACGCTAGGCTCTTGCTTGTCACCCGACTAGCAACTAGCGCCTTTTAGAACCTTAGTGGATAGTTAGAAGGATGAAAAATGTTTATATTCCACATAAATAGTTACACAATCGAGTTTATTGTATTACTATTTTCTCTTTTGGCAGTTTCTGTATTTATTAAGGAGTATTGATGTTAGTGCATATTTTTTTTTTTTTTTTTGTATTTTATGTTCCACGATGAAAATCAAGTTGCGTGTTATCTTTTATGTTTAGGTTTGGATAATTTGTGTTATGCACATTTTCTCTTTATGGTTAATTAATCTCTTGCCACACGTCTAGACGTGTGTCAATTGGCCTTTTTTTATTGTTTTAAATTTTTGTTTCTTGTTTTAATTTTACATATTTTTTATAAAATGGGTCCATTATTTGATAGTTTGACTTGACGGTTATAGTTTGGGAAAAAAGGCCGAAAAGGCAGGACTGGGCTCTGAGTCTAAGAAGGCCAGGATTTCAAGCCCATTTGACAGCCCAATTCCAATTTAATTTAACCAGAGTCGTGACCCAACTTAATTTATGGCCGCTTTACAACCACAAGCCCTAAACTTAACTTTCCCTCTCTCTCTTCGCGCGCTCGCTCTCTCTCTCTCTCTCCCCCCCCCCCTCAGCTTTCTGTGCTCTCCTCCATCATATCTCTCTCTCGATCGCTACTGTTGATCACGACGGAGCTTGAGTGGATTTGGCGGAGTCCTTGGCCGTCGCCGTTATCAGCAGGCATCTAGTATGGCGTTTGTGGTGATATATATTTCTTTCTCCTTGTTCTCTCGATTTCTTTATGTACTTTTTTTGTTCGATCGTTTAATTCGATTGTTGGATTTGTTTGATTTCTTGAATTTGTTTAATTTGTTCGATTTTCCCCTAATTTCTGAATTTTTTACATGGCTGACAAAACTAATTTGCTGGCCGCCGATCCGTATTCGGAATTTCTAAGAAATGTGTTAGAATTCCTCTTTCCCCCATCGGCCACCGAGCTTTAGACCAAGCTTTTTAAATAGAATTACCCCACTCTAACTAACATCAAGCTCTTTTGTATTAAAACCCCACACCTGACGGATTGAACATGTGGCCAAGTGGGGACAGTGTCAGTGTTGTTGAAATGGGTCTATGGCCCGTCTACCAGAAATTTAAGAAAAAGTGCATGACATTGTAAGGGAGTCGGTGGTGAGTAATGAGAGGCTTTTTCTTGAAATTTTTGCTGTAAATGATGTGAGGGAAGAAGTTGAGAGGTTCAAGAGGACCCCCTTTGCACAGAAGGCGGGGAGGGACCAAAAATTGAAAATCCTTATGTCTTTCCGCTGATTATTCTTGTTTTTTTTTTTTTTTTCTGAGTCTTCTTCTTATATGTACTACTAATTGAGTTCTGTAATTTTTGTTTGATCAAAAGTTTCTTATAGGAAAAGGTTGAGTACATATGGTTAGCATCAATCTTCCGTCATATGGTTTGATATGGTTTTCTCATTGGTTTAGTTACACACATATTATGTAGTTCCAGTGCTGTATTTGATTTGGTATGTATAATTGTCAGTAGAGTTCTCGGTTTTCTTTGTTCCTTTGCGGAATTGTTGTGTGCGTGCTTGTGTATCTAAAATTTGCTCATCATTCCTTGTTTCAAGGTTTTGTCAAGTTCATGAAGCTAGTGTAGTGCTTGCTTGGTCTGTGTGTGAGTTGGAGGGGTGGGGGGTTTCTAAATAGAGTCGGTGGCGAGGGAAATTCGATTTTGTTTTGTGGCATTTAATTTTTACCGACATAGGTCTGGTTTCTTCCAGATACAATGTTTCTTGTGCAGATCTGTTTTAGGCCAAGTGGAGGAAACGGGTGTTCCTGTGTTAAAATCTGATGGTCTAGTTTTAACAAGGGATGTATACACGTTCCCATTTGAATTGTCAGTTCCTTTTTGTTTTCATTAGAAAACTGCACACACGAGCACATAAGGTGATATATATGTTCTCAGTTCCTCTTTTGCAGTAAACATACAAGGATCAGCTGAAGACATTCTTAAGCATGTAATGATATCACAGTCCCATTTTTCCGGACCACTAATCGCCCAGGTAATCAGTGTGCCCTCTCTATTTAACATTCATTCTTACAAGGTTATTGTAATTTTGTGTGTACCTTGTGTTGTGATTCTTGTGAATGGTGATATTGTATATGTCAATCACAAACAAGGTTGACTTCATTTTTACTTTTAATAATCGGTTTCATTGTGAAGTTTTAAATTTCCTTTGACATCCAACCTCTCTTCAACACTTTTGGGTTTGTCTGTTAAAGTTAAGTACAAGGGAAGGACATCCGGCAAAAAAGGCCGTCTTTGCCTTTGGACTTACTCAAGTGTTGTAATTCTTTTAATTATTTTGCATAAACTTGGCATACAGCAAGGTTTCCTTCTTAGCTAGCATTCTTGATTTTGTTACTTTCAGTTTACTGCTGATATGATTTTCGTTTATTTTTGAAGTTCTAAAGGCGTGTGAGTGATAATTTAAAATTTGTATCATATTGATAATTTGATATGTTGGTATCGGTTGGGTGGGTGACCAATTCAGATTTAAAGTTTGTACTTCTACCGTGTTTCTATTTTGTTTAGTAGAAGGTTGGTTTTCTCTTTGTAGATTGAGGCTGTTTTTGTGTGTTTACGTGCTGGAATATTTAATGGTGGTTGTTTTTGGGATACGTAGGTGAGACCATTGATGCAAGGGACGTACTATAGGGAATCAGGATGATGGATACACACGGTTCAAGTTCTCAAATGCAGCCAGCTGGGATTACGGCACACCATTCAGAGAGACCAGTCCTTAATCCTCTCTTAAACCACCATCTGCCGCAAGTAATCAGTCGCCGCTTCCCAAGTCAGTATTTTGATTTCAATGTCCAATATGTAGTTTCTGCGCATGTGGGGATTTAGATATGTAATGTAACAGTGCTCTGCCATAACTGATAAGACGGTGTGTGTTGCCCGCTAACGTTTTTCTGATTGTCTTTGTTGAGGAACTTGGTCTTTTAACTTCAACATACTGTTAGTACTTGCATCTTCTCCAGTCGTTCACATTTTAGGGAAGCAAAGAATTATGATTGGCGTCGGCGTTGCATT
This sequence comes from Pyrus communis, assembly GCF_041283825.1. Taxonomy (NCBI): domain Eukaryota; kingdom Viridiplantae; phylum Streptophyta; class Magnoliopsida; order Rosales; family Rosaceae; genus Pyrus; species Pyrus communis. The sequence goes on from NC_142572.1 coordinate 3,805,310, forward strand.
GTTAGGTTCGTTGTTCCTCAAAGGACTTGATGATGTTACACTGTTGTTTCTTTTTCTTCATTATTGTACAAGATGAATAGGCCTCTTGATTCCATTTGTTTTAGAGGTATTTGTTAGTTTGTCCTGAACTTGTATAGAGCTGCCAATTTATCCCTAAACTTAATTCTAGCCGATTGCCCCTTTAAACTTTTATAATTAGCCAATTTCCCCTTGAACTTTAACTTTAGCCAATTACCACCCTAAAATTTTACAAATAGCCAATTCACCCCCTAGGGTTAGATTTTAAAAAATTTCATCTAATTTTCCATTCTTTTTGCGTCCACACATTTGTCATGTGTTGTGTTGTCTACATGATTAAAACGGATGGAAAATCAACAAAAAAATTTTAAAATCTAGTCCCGGGGGTAGGGATTGGTTATTTATAAAAGTTCATGGGATTAATTGGCTAAATTGAAGTTTTAGGGGGAAATTGACTAATTATAAAAGTTCAGGATGGTAATCAGCTAAAACTAAAATTCAGGGGAGAAATTGATAGCTCTATATAAGTTCTGGGGACAAATTGAAAAATGAGTTCATCCGTCAATGATTTATATGTTACGATTTTAGTTTACATTCTTTTTCCGTCAATTCGTTAATCCGTCAGGTGAAACGGGGAAATGAAACATGTCGAGAACAATATCAGACTAAACGGTTCAGCAAAGAAACATGTGTTAGCTCTTTCACAGAGTTTATTACTAAGATTAGAGTAAGAATGTGTCTTTATCCTCTGAATTGACAAAATAAACAGAAAGAAACGGTATTGTAAGGAATATTCGTCATGATTTGTCATTGCAAATCAATTTCATACAAACAAAATGTATAGATAACTAAAATAAAAACATGTAACATGCGTTGTGCGTACAAAGGTGAAAACTAAAATATAAACTTTATACATCACGAGCTGTGATTATGAAAGAGTGCTACTGTGCCCACAGCTTTTCTTATCTCCCAACCTACTTGGGGCTCGTTTTTATATGCTTTTAAAATGACTAAAAAAGTTTTTGAAGAAAATATTTTTGGGTTTCAAAAACATTTAAACTGTTTTCTGCAAGAAACATCGGTTATGTGCTTTTTTTTCAGGAAGCACTTTAAGTGTTTTTTTAGGATTTACTTACATCTTTACTAAAGATTGGGTCTAAAAACATTTTCACCAAAAACGTTTTCAGTCATTTGAAAGTACATCCAAACAAACTCTTACTTTGCCACCCACCATTAAAAATAAAAACAATGGAATACTATTTTCACACCCACCATTGTTCTTAAAATAACTTTAATTTTTTGGAAATTTTTTCACTTTTTCTATTAAAAAATTATATTAGAACTACCATTTTCAATTTTAATTTTAATTTTATTTACAAGTCTTCTATTTTAATTTTAATTTTATTTACAAGTCTTTGTGTATGTCCTTCAAGGTCATCGTGCAAGAGGGTAAATTTGTCAACAAAATATTTAATTTGATATGGGTGTAAAAATAAGGCAAAAGGGTGAGCACAGGAGCACTCTTACAAAAAGACATTGATGAAAGCGCGCTGAAATGTTAGTTCTAAGTTACTCAAAGCCTGGAATCTCGTAGCACCAAAAAAATTCACTGTATTAAACGGAACAGTCAGTGTCGGCGTCGTGGTACGAATGGTGGTTTTGTCATTGAATCTCTCCACTGCCGGCAATAATCAGTGCTTGCCCTACAGGCATCATCAATACATAAGAAGCAGCATACTGTACAATAATTAGCTCAAATGAAGCCTATACAAAATTTCATTAAGCTCGACACATGCAATCAGGAGCAGGGTATGTGTATATCGACTGCTTCTCCTTCCTCAGCCTCATCTGCCCCTGTCTAGTTTTGTGCCCATCTGAAACCGCACGTTGGAAATCCGACCATTCCATGCTCTTATTCACGAAAAGTTTACCCAACAACGCCATGTTTGGTCTAATAGTCTTCAAGTTCATGTAAGCCCGGTGACCCACCTGACGATACAATTTTTAATCCTGTCAGCTCACAATTCTCCTCAAGTGAAACACTGATTTTACAACGGGGCAAAAACATGCTATTTACAATGACAGAATTGATGACGTGGATAATCGGAACTATTTCCCCACCATCTTAAAGAAGATAAGTATTTACCGAGTACTGAACTTGATATTCTTACCAGTGCATTGTGCATATTTCCGGGAGAAGCAGAAATGAAGATGTCACTTTGCATGCTCACATAATAGTCAACTGCGGCTAACAAAGAAGCCTTGCCTTCAACTTTGGCCCTTTCCTCTGCAGAGGCAAGACTCTTCTTATCTTCCATATCTGGAAGTAATCTTCTCAAAGTCGAGATCCTTGCTTCTCCGCCGTAAACCTAAAAAAAGGAACATACAATTGCTTCTCCAATTTCAAACCACAATGAAGGCTTGATGTCAACATTTATTGAGAAGGAACCTAAGGAATTGCATGAAACGCTTGGGGCTCGTTTGTCAACATTTTTGCTTTTGTTTCAATTGAAGAGAGAGGGAAATGAAAATGACATAGATGAAGATAAGGAGAATATCTAACTAAAACTATTCCGAGTTTTACAAACGAAAACAAAAACAAAAACATCAACAAACGAGCCCCTTGCCATTAGACCCTAAATACCAGCAAAGACATTCTGCTTTTAAGACAAACCTTGTAAGAAGCAAGATAGAGTCGGGTGGTATTGTTGAAGCCCAAAGCTGCTAGCAGCAATCCAATCTCTTCAGGAGTCAATGGGCAACGCCCCTGATTTCTTAAATCCTCATCTGTGAACTGAGATTTTAGGACCCTACCCTGCCAGATTACTTGCCGATATTTTGCAAGGGCGAGTTTCTCAGCTTTACCTCCACCAAAATCACAGGCTGAATGAGCAGCCATGTCCTGTGTGTATGTGCAGGCAAAGAAGTTAATAGGAAATACTAATCCCGCAGATGTAATTAAGATTCTTAGAAAAAGCTTTAAGATTCTTCAAAAATTATTTTGTACAGTATATATTTCATAAAACTTATATTAGCCCCAATACTCCGAAATGATTACATAATCAAACATGCCAAGGATCTAAAGCTAATTAAAAACATACCTTATCGAAGCGAAGATGCAAAACAACATATTTCCCAGCTCCCTGTTTCTCAATTTCATTTGCCTTGTCCTGTGAGTCACTACCTGCTTTTGGGTTTCTATTGGGAGGGTAGCGGAGACGATTAACAAGGGTTTCTCCCAATTCCCTGATATGAGGAACAAAGGCTAAAGCTTGAAAGTTGACTTTACAACGTAAGTGCTGTATGTTTTGAGGCAAGTTGTCGAAGGCCAAACGATGAGAAAATGGGGAGATAGCAGCAACTCCATATCTGTAGCAGTGAAGCACCTTTTAAGTCATGAAAAGATATTCGTTTAAAATTTAGATCCTAAAAAGCAACCTATTGTACTGAAACATAGGCATATAATCCAGATTGGTAGCTCAAGTTGTGCTCAGAGAAGATACTCTAACATAAAACCAAAGGATATTTCTGGCTTAAAGTTAAACCTAGAAAACCATGCTCTTTCCGTCCACAAATGACTATCTTGAATTCGTTCAGCTATCTTTCTTGCCTTGGAGCAGCAAGAGGTACACGGGAATCAATTTCTGTAATTCAATATACCTTCCCTTCGAGATCTCTTCTGAAGGTGCAAAAATCTATAATGAATTCTGCTTATGGTATTGAATTTTTTGAAACACTGACTCAATCCGTCCACAGTTATTTTATTAAAATCCAACACATAATGTAACTTGAAAACCTGATGCCTTGACATGCAGATACAGAAGTATTTCTGTGATGCATTACTAAGTTCTAACTATATGCCATGCACATTAACCAAACAACCTATTTCCCAAAGTCATGTCCCTTATATAATATTACCATGCCAAAACTTTCCTTGTTATGACAACTTCTTTCTGCTATTTACCCTGGTAAAAAGATGACAACTAATGTCCAAGTTTATAACACAAGCTATCACGATCACAACTTTAGGGAATGATACACAGCACGGTCCAATACAAGATGGAATCTAAACTTTAGGACACACAACATATATGATATGGACAATAGTATACGATACAACAACTTTCTGCTCAATAAAGGGTTAAGGCATTTACTGACCTCTGCAATATGGGCAAGACGTTTTCCAGATACCAATCAGAAGAAGCGTGAACAGGTGCTGTTTTTATTCTAGTAATCCTTATGCCAGTAGCATAATACTCCCTAGTGCTCCAAGAAAATTCACTAGGAAGGGCTTTAACTATAGAAACCTCACCCTGTAGGGCTTCAATAAAGTGATCCACATCAAAAATGTCCTCAAAGGAGCTGCAAAAGCACAAGGAGTTTCACATCAATGGCTCCCCTTGGACAGAAATAATAATTTTCTAGGAACGGTTCCAGGTTAGTATACTCACTATATACCTCGAATCTTGCCACACGGGATTAACTTCAAGGTGTGGAATAACCAAAGTGGCATTCAAAATTTTAGCAACAGCAACTGCATCACAAATCTTTTTTATGAAAAAAAAGGCCAAATAAATTAAATTAGACAACCTCATTTTGTACACCTAATTGACTATAATATTACAAGTTATAGCACAACTTCCCTCACAAAATTTTCAAAACTTACCCCCATTTTCTGCTGGTTCAAGCCTCCGTCAAGGAACACCTGAATATACCAGGTAGATTCTTTTGGCGATGCTGCAAGAAAATGAGCGGAAGTACATCAGATAACAATCAATCCAATGTAACATATAATGTGGTCTTATCTTCAATACTCACATGATAAACTATTAGGCTCTTCAGGGCAATGCTTCCATCCTTGGTTGGGCAACGGAGCCCAAAGCTTGCTCTGTTGATCCACATACTACACAAATTCAAAACCAATATGTAAATACATGTAATCAGATCAACTGTTTATAAGCAAACAACAAATCAAAGGAAAAAAAAAAAAAGGAAATGGAACTGACAGATTGAAGAAGTAAAGCCGAATTTAGAAGGTGCAAGTGCCGGGGTTTCGGAGCATTCCACTCCTGCAAAAAAAACCCATCTCAGTCAAACAATTATTCAACAAAATTAAGCATTTCCATTAACAAAAGCTTCAAACATGTGAGAGTGGTTTAGTGGGAAGGAACTTACCGAGAAGATGGAAGGAGCAGCGTGGCTTAATGGGCCAAAGAGGTTTGGCAGGAAGGCCGGAAAGAGGACCACCAGGAGGCCAGCTAAAGCGGCTTTCTGAGACTGGTTGGGGTAGCAGTAGCCATAGTAGTCCTTGTGAAGCTTCATGGGTTGGTTTGGTTTTGATCGAAGGCCTAAATTTTCACCATTGGTTGCAGATTGTGGTTGTGGGGAAGGAGGGAGGGCGGCGGAGAAGCTCACCGTCGTCAATGGAGATGGCAAAGGAGGACTGAATTGGATCAAATTTTAACGTGAGAAAACTGAAGGAGGAAGCATAAGGGTAATGGTTTATTGTTTTGATTCAGCAGCTGGGGAATTCGATGCGAGTGGGAGCTACTCACATACAGATACAACCGATTTACAGAACAATATTGGACTCAGAACGCGCGCCACGCACCACATGTAAGTTCTTTTTATTACATTCGATATTATTTATATTAAAAAAAAAATAAAAACAACTTTAATGAAAAACTTCGATAGTGTTTATTTTAACGAAAAATTATATTTTTATATTAAAAAGTTAATCATAATACTATTCACCTTACCTTTTTTTTGTCTTTATCTATAAAACTCAAAGTTTTTAAACCATTTTTATTAGTTTTCCTTTAAAAAAAATGCAGTGCGGTCTAAATTTTATAATGAGTTATGCATAATAATTTAGTTGAAACTTGATTTAGAGAGAATCGAATCTAAAAGTTCTCATTTACATACCACTAGACCGTAGTAGTGATAGTTCTTTTTAATTTGAGAGGATATGTTTACTCACGAAGAATGGAATTTAAGAAAATATAATATTTTATTCTTATGGTTTCGACATGAAATTTATAGGGTAAAAATATGTTATTTGTAAATGATGGAATATGCTCATCCCCCAAGGGTATGCAAGCATTTCTAAAACCTATTATTATTAAAGAGAACTAATGAAAATGGTTTGAAAACTTTGAATTTTAACGATAAGGACAAAATAAAGGGTAATGTGAATAGTACCATGATTGATTTTTTAGTGTAAAAATGTGGTTTTTTGTTAAAGAAAATGGTTTGAAAACTTTGAATTTTAACGATAAGGACAAAATAAAGGGTAATGTGAATAGTACCATGATTAACTTTTTAGTGTAAAAATGTGGTTTTTCGTTAAGTGAACAGTACCAGAAACTTTTCGTTAAAATTCCCTTATTATTAATTGCATTAGAGTGGGTGTGGAGATAAATTACTGAGGTGAGTAACAATACTTTTAAAATTTGGAAATTGGCTACAATACTTACATTTATTTTATACAATTACCATTTTATATTAAATATATATACTCGCATGAAAGTAAGAATACGTAAAATTACATGTATTAAATACAAATGCTTTTCTAGGAGGTCTGGAGAAAGCTGCAGTTAATAGGATTTTCCTAATCTTCATCTCCTGAAAATGAAGAACGTGAAATTCTTTTTCCTTTTCACGGGGACTATGAGATTGGAAGCTATATCAATAATGTTTGGCTAATAAATAACCCCTTCTTAGTCTTCGACCCCCTTAGTCAACACGAACGTCCATGATCAGTGTAGTGAGATGTGTTTATTTATCTATCTACTGATTCGAAATGGGAGCAGGTTTGAAAAAGGATTTTAGAGTGTCTATGATTGGTCCCATGGAATTTCTCAATTCTAACACAAGGTACTTATTAGGTCCAATAAGTACATTAAATCTAATAGAATTACTTTGTTGTATCCAGCCTACTACCAACTCAACCCTTTTCATGAATAAAATGTGACCAATTAACCAACCAACTAAAGCGTTTCGTGGTTCAAAAATTTTGAATCTCGTCTAAATCATCACTTGTTAGGATTATTTGAAGTGAATTCATTGACTTAGACAGGACTTTTAGTTCATGTCACTATTCTTGGATCCAAGGGAAAAAACGTTCGATGAAATAATTTCTTAGATATATTGCCATAATCAAACTTGAACGAACAAAGTGTTGAATTGAATTGTACCCTAACAACACCATGATTGGCCTCGATGTCGTGGACATGGCAACAGCTGGGCAGCAGACCGAAGGAGGAATTGGACCTCATAATGGTGGATGTGGCTCGGCAAGAACCAGCTGGAATAATTGGGAATATTTAATTAGATTAGAACCCACATATATGCCACGTTAGCCACTAACATAAATTTTGACAAAAATTTAACGGAATGACGACATTGATTTTCAACATTCATATTCAGGGACTACATTGATCGAATTTCAATTTTAAGAATCACTTTTAAGAACCACTTTGATTGAGTGGGTTAATTTCAAAGAGTATTTATGATAAAAACCCTATAAGACTAAATATACTTTTAAGATAAAATAAGAATTAGATACCTCATTTTAGACTTTTGTAGACTAAACATTTATGTTTTTTGAGTTTTTTTATTAAGCTTTTGAAATATTTGATCAAGATACTCAAACTTGAACTACTTCAGATTAATTGAAATTAATTTACATTTAAATATCTGCTATATATTTTAAATAATTTCAACTATATTTAAATCTAAAAATTTAAACTTTTCGAATTTAAATGTACGCCCACGCCAAATGGAAACTTATCAACATTAAATGAAAACATACCAACGTCAAACGAAAACGTACCAACCCCGAATTAAAACGTACCCAATTTTAAACTATATTAAAATGAATATTCATCCTTTTGGAATGTTTTAAAATATGTTTGATTCATACACAATGCTATAGTCTTGTTTTTTTGGTAGATAAGTCTCTGGAATAAATTTTAGTTGATCAGAGATAAATCCTTATTATTGTAGATAATGCTAAATAATAACAATAAATTATATAATTTTGAATTAACAAAAAGGCTATTGTCAGTTAATTAATGACTCTTTCTATAAAAAAATAAAAAAATAAAAGTAATTTAAACTTTTATATTGTTAGTGACTCTTTCTATTAAAAAAATAATTAATTAAAGTAATTCCTCATTATTAGGACAAAAGGTAATAAAACTTATGTTTTGAAAACAAACGTACCAAAAATTCAAATGTACCAAGAAGCCAAATGTGACATCCCACATCGCCTAGGGGAGTGATTCTTAAATGTATATTCCCATCCCTACCTAGCACGAGGTCTTTTGGGAGCTCACTAGCTTCGGGTTTCGTGGGAACTCCGAAGTTAAGCGAGATGGGGGCTAGAGCAATCTCATGATGGGTGACCCACTGGGAAGTTGCTCGTGAGTTCCCAAAAACAAAACCGTGAGGGAATGGTAAGCCCAAAGCGGACAATATTGTGCTACGGTGGTGGACCCCGGGCCGGGATGTGACAATTGGCATCAAAGCCTAACCCTGACTGTGTGTGTGCCGACGAGGACGTCGGACCCCTAAGGGGGGTGGATTGTGACATCCCACATCGGCCAGGGGAGTGATCCTTATATGTATATTCTCATCCCTACCTAGCACGAGGTCTTTTGGGAGCTCACTGGCTTCGGGTTCCGTAGGAACTACGAAGTTAAGCGAGAAGGGGGCTTGAGCAATCCCATGATGGGTGATCCACTGGGAAGTTGCTCGTGAGTTCCCAAAAACAAAACCGTGAGGGAATGGTAAGCCCAAAGTGGACAATATCGTGCTACGGTGATGGAGCGGGCCCAGGAAGTGATCTGCCCCCGGCCGGGATGTGACAATTTGGTATCAGAGCCTAACCCTGACCGTGGTGTGCCAACGAGGACGTCGGGCCCCTAAAGGGGTGGATTGTAATATCCCACATCGCCTAGAGCAGTGATCCTTATATGTATATTCCCATCCTTACCTAGCGCGAGGCCTTTTGGGAGCTCACTGGCTTCGGGTTCTATGGGAACTCCGAAGTTAAGCGAGATGGGGCTAGAGCAATCCCATGATGGGTGACCCACTGGGAAGTTGCTCGTGAGTTCCCAAAAACAAAACCGTGAGGGAATGGTAAGCCCAAAGCGGACAATATCGTGCTGCGGTGGTGGAGTGGGCCTGGGATGTGACACCAAATGGATCAAAAATTCAAATATACCAAGTAGCTAAATGTACCATTATAGTTAAACGTACCGATATAACCAAACGTACCTAACAACGAGTTTTGTTACATTTTATTTGATTTACTAAAATAAATATTTTAATAAAAAATAAAAAAAAATCTTAAATCATCATAATAAGAGATGCATAAAAATGGGAGGAAAAATAGGAATACTAACGTGAATAGACTTCTAATAAAATAAAATTAAAATACCAAAATTGTAAGAAAAATGTTTAATCAAATTTACAAAAAACATAAATGTTTAGTCTATAATATTTAAAAACAAGACGTTTATATCAAATCGTGCTCACTTTTATTCACTCACCAACCCAAATACATTTTATTGACCTTTTTTTCTAAAAAATATAGAAAATTGTAAAAGAAAAAGGAAAAGAGAAGGAAGTTTTCTCTGATTGGTTGGTTACCTACAAATTTAAAGCAACGACAAAACCCCTCGTCTTCAGCTCTCTCACATTGCTTTCTCTCTCCGATTTGACCGAGTTTCGCAACCCCCTGTGCTCACTCACCGAGTCAATTTTTGACTCGCCCGAGTTTCCACTCCAAACCCGTTACCTTCGCGATGAAGACTAGCGGTCTCGAAGTCTTCGACTTCAGCGAGGAGGACGACCACTCGGAATCGGTCCAGGGGAAATATTTTGGCAAGTTAAAAAACCCTAGCCTCGATACGAATCCGAATTTCAAGTACGATTTTCTCCAGAATGGTACGTTTGCTTTCCGCAATGTCTAAAATTAGTAAGCTAGACTTCTGTGTTTGGTTGCCGAGAATCCGTGGGAAAATAATCTGGTGTGAAATGAATAATAGTGCAATAATTTTGTCTGAATTTTTATGTTAATGCTTCGAATTACAACTTTGGCACTTGCTGCTATGATAATCGATTGTTGGGAAATTGTTACTACGTTAGCTTTGAGCTATGATGGAAATATGGCCTGTTTGGAGTTGATCTTTATCGATAAGCTAATCATTCGTGTAGGATTAAGTAGTTTTTTTGAGTTGCTGGTTAATTGTTCTTCAGGTTTATTGTTTATATAACAAATTTGTACTAACATGTGGGATCTGTTTACTGTCTCATACTAAAAATTATCTTTGTATGTTGAAAATTTTAATAATATGGCGGTTGATGTCTGAGTTAACTGCATTGTCTAATCTGTAAATTGAGGTTGATCATATCGTAGAAAGAGGTAGAGATTTTTTGGCGGAGTTGGATATATGTTTGAAAGGACTAGGTATTTACAGACGGATCTTCCAGTAATCCTAGTTTTATATATGGTAACCTTTGACCATTAATAATCACTTTGTATGCAGTAGGCTACTTACAGTTCCGTATTTGCATAATCTGGTAAATATGTAACATTGTTGTCAGGTCCCGTTTGTATGTCAAATCTGCATTCCAATCTCCTGTTTACAAAGGTTTCGCACCTTTTTGTAAAAATGCTGATTTACGTGTTGGTTATTCCGGTTTTGGTTGATGTACCAATCCAGCCACTAATCTTCTGACATCTGTCAACACTCCCCCTCAATCTCAACTGCAGAATCCCAGTTTGAGATTGGAACAGTGTTTAAAAAATACAGGACTATGAACCCCTTTTGTCAGAATCTCTGCAACTTGTCATCAGTTGGAATGTACCGCACATTTATATCTCCCTTTTGCACCCTTTCATGAACAATGTGGTTGTTAGTAGCAAGATGTTGCCCTGAGTCTTGTTGATATGTTGTTGTTGGTGTTTATATTTCTTTTTCTCTGTTAGCTGAAAAATGAAAATGGTTTGTGTATCATCAGTGTCAGCTATAAAGTATACTAATTCATCTAAATATGTTTCTAGTTGCGCAGGGAGCCAAACTTGAATCAAAAGATATCGGCAGCATACCTTGTGTAGATGTTGATTCAGTTGACCAAGATCATTGTTGTGATAATGCTATTTCATATTCCCCCGTGGGAACAATTGAAGAGAGCCTTGCTACCAAGATAGAGTATATGGAATTGGACGCTGCACCACAATTCAAATGTTTGAGTCATGAACAACACTCTGATTCCAAATTAGATAGTCATGGGTCAAGAAGTCCTGTTTCTGAGCCAGAGAGAAGAGGTTCAAATGCTATGTCATCATCTTCATGGAAAAGCCAGTTACACTCTGCCCTTGCGGTGTCTCCGTCCAGTGTACGTCAACTGTCATATATCTGCTGAAGTATATCCTTAATGGAGAGATTAACTATCAAAATTATGCTTTCTGAATTTTTTTTTCTTTTCAGAATGACCCAATTGATGTGATTTTAGATGCTGATGAAAGCACGAGTGACTCTCCATCAAGTCCTGCTTCTGAAATTGAAGAGGATGACGGTATTTCCTTGTTAATTGGAGGGCTGCTAATCTTTAGTTTGTGCCTTCCTAAGTCATTTCTGTCATGCATCTTGGTGTTCTTACTATTATTTGTTGTTCACTTTCAGATTCTTTGGGTACATATAAACCGTATCATTGCTATGGTGATTTGGAAATGGTAATCTCTTTTCTCTTTTATTAGCCGTCCAATACATGTGAGATTGCTCCTTGCATAACTACATATTTGGGGTTACAAAAACAGAAAAAATAAAGAAGTGAAAGTTCATGTTGATGGTTAAACAAAATAAGTGTCAAGAAAGAAAGTGGGGTTGTTTGTGGGATATTCATATTCTGAGTAGTGTAATGGGTAGTTTAGGTGAGTATTGGGTACTTTTTTGTTTCATGTCACAAATACAAAGAATAGTTGGTGAGCTATTAAAGGGATGTGTAAGGTAACCCAGAAGTATGCACCATCAGGGCATCTTGTGGTGAGGGAGACTATCTATTCTTTGAATAAGTGTAATGCAGCAAAATAAATAAGCAAGTATAATGTTACTTACCTTCTAAATAAGTTTTCTATACCATTTTTATTTTATGGTGCAGATTTCTTAATATTTTGTTAATCCACTTTTAGAAGGTTTTTAATTGTGACTTTTATACTGTTGCATAATCTGCAGGATAATATAAATATGACGGTTGTTCTTTATCCTGATTATGTTATATATCGGGATAGTTATTGTACAGAACCTCGGTTAACCTTTTCTCCCGGTTGCATCAAAATCTGTGGTTCAACATCCGAATGCCCTGGAAACTTTAGTTTTGAATGGGAAGTTGGTGATCTCATTGATGTAGAGTGTCAGTGGTTTAAAAAAGTGAGTCCTGAAACTCTCCTATTGGATGTCACCAATTACTATATATACTTGGTATTGAATATGAACAGTTTATTATACTGCATTCAGGTTGAATTTGTCATGATAAAACTTCGTGTTGTATCAAAGGATGCCACGGAAGATGATAGTGCACCCAATACTTCTGGTCAGTGCACTTTTACTAACAAGCTCTTTTCTTTTTGTTGGTTTTTTAATTCATTTAGTGAGATTGGTGCTGCAAGTGTATTTTGGGAGACTTCTCTTTCTTGAAATTCCACCAGATTTTTTATGGGTAGATTATTTAACTTGCTGTTCACTTGTCAAAACTAATGTGATCCTTCTGAAAAAGTTTGGTCAATTTTCACTCTGGTTCTATGCAAGCTCTCAGATCTCATTCTATGATGTTTGAGCTATGAAGCTAGGACACTGATAAAGAGGGTTTCGGGTTAAATGTTGTGTATACATTATATAGAAAGTCTTATGGCGAGGACACTCTATGTAGTCATATGTGTGACTGGAAAATATTTGTGACCCAAGTGTTATAAGTAAGATAGACTAGTACTTTGTAATCCAAGTATTAATGAGGCATCTTTCAGCACGGCAGATTACTTTTAGCAAGTAGTATGTGTCATATGAGAATATGTGCTTCTTTGTAATTCAGAAAAGAAAATAAAGTTCTGGATTTTTAATCCTTTTTTTGAACAGTGTGTGGGTTAAATTCTGTCCCAACTAGTTTTATTGTCCTTTTGGGACTTGAAACTCTTAAGCTGAGTGTGGCTTCTCTCTTTTTTTTATTTTTTTTTTATTTTTTGGGCATTATCTGCTACCTAAACTTCTCCTAGGCACTGAAGAGTTGAAGATTGCAATTGTTGAACCCAACTGGTTCGAGCAACAGCAAAGGATAATGTCTTTGAATGCAAAATATATCAATTCATGGGTTTTGCATGAGTAAGTTTGTTTATGTTTCATTGGTTAATACAAAATGTAATTTGTATTTCTTTATGTTCAAAGCTTTATGCCAAGTAGCTGTATGATTTGATGGCCTATACTCTTAATAGTACTGCTTCTTTTTCTATCTAATTACGTGGTGTATGACTGTAATTATATTTGTGTTGAATGTTGGAAATGAAATGACAACATGTTTCTTTTGGGTAATTCCTTTTTCTTTTTCTGTAGAAAGGCAATATTTGATAATTTTATGAAAGGAACAGCATTGGACACTCTGCTTTCATTACTTCAGATAGAGTAGGGTATTATGTGTTTAGGAATCCTAGTTTCAGGCTTTCAGTTCTGCACATGATGTTTGATTACTGTAATTTAATACGTTGGATATGCTTTTTATAGTCTTAACTTGATTTAAAGTTCCATATTTTCTCTTTACTCTCATTTGTACCAACATCAACAAAAGTATAGCCACAAACATACACAAATTACAGACTACTTATCTAAAACAATATCCAAGGAATGGTCAATGTAATCTGATTTAAGAATTGCGCTTTGTCAGTGCAATGAAATTCAATCTCATCAAGATCATAAAATCCTTTTTTGTGTTTTCAAAGGCTTTAGTGTTAGGATGAAATGAACTAAATGGCATTTTGGGGGATGACAATGACAGATTTAAGGGGATACATAGTTCAGTAGCAAAAGGGATTGCTGTGAGAGACATCTGATGTCCACTCTTGAATTTAGAACTTCTAAGTAATAGTGTGAAGTGAACCTTCCAGCTTGCGTTTTTATTATAAGAATTGGTGCTGAAAAAACCCAGTAAACATTAAATCTATTAGTTTTAAGGCTCTTGGTTTAGAGCTTTGTTCTCTATTTATATTAGTGCTGAGTTTGTATGCATTTAATTTATACATTATCTGTTCAACCATGCTGCTGTGTTGCTGTGGACCGGGCATAGTGTCCAGTCGTTTTCCCTCTTTACAGGGATGATGTACTGCTGTGGTGATAAGTATTGCGTGTGTTTTTAGTGGTTTGCAAATTAGATTGGTTCGACCATACTTTTAAAAAGAATAAAAAAGGAATGGTTCAACCGTACATTTTTGTAAAATTTTTGTTTGTTCATTCACATATATCTAGCTTAGAAATGCAACGTAATTGTTTGGTTCACAATGTATTTTTCCTTGGTGAATTATTTGCCACAACTGTAAATTTGTACCAGTTCTGTGTATGATGTATTGTTGTATCAATTCATTTTACTTCAGTAGTACTGCACAATCTTAAATTTATATTTTTTCCCATTTTGATACAAGTAGCATGGGCATGGAAACAGATGAGGACGATTCAATTGGGCAGAGGCATCATTTTCCGAAGTGAGTTAAAGTGGTCCTAGTTCCTTTTCTCTGTAACTATGATGACACAAATTATATTGCTTTCTGTATTATTAGTAGTTAAATGATGTTTCCTTAACCCTCCTTTTCCTTTCTTTGTTTTCAGATTCTTTGTTCTGTCATTTTGAGTTCTTTAGTTGTTTACAGTTGTTATGCTTTCTAGTATTTTTTTTTTCTTTTCTTTTCTTTCTTAAATGGTGAGGATTGGATAAAGTTATGAACTCTTTGTTCCTCGGTGTCAGATAATCCATTTGTAAGGCTTTCTTGATCACTTTGAATTTATGGGATTTGTTTTTCAAGTGTAAAGAATTAATAAATTATTTCTGTATGTAATGTGCATGTATGATTTTTTCACTTAACTCATACCCGTGGCCCAAAATCCATCATCGGCTAAACAGTCATTTAGTTTTTCCATTTCTCTTTAACTCATACAACAAACGAAAGAAGGATCAATTTAAAGAGATGCATAATCAATTTATGTGGTCCCTTTGTTATTGCCCGTAAAACTATTAAGTATTTATGGAGTTGGACTCTGGTCGAAACTGTTTGTGTTTATGTTGCTTAGTAATATACCAAATGGTAGAATACTTGTTTGGTTCTATGAAAATGAACATGATTGATTTGGTTTACAGTTCAGTTTCTATTTCTTTCTCAGTGTTGTTTTATGATGTTTTCTAAACATATTTGAGATGCTATACAGTTTTGATGAGCCTTTTGAAGATGTTGTATATCCGAAAGGGGACTCAGATGCTGTTTCCATAAGCAAGAGAGATGTTGATCTCTTACAGCCAGAGACATTTATTAATGATACAATTATTGACTTCTATATCAAGTAAGCTTGCGTGGATAACCTCACATGCATAATTTATAATCTTTATATTAAAGACTTGCATGATTTGGGATTCTAAATACTTAGTTCCATTATGCATGGCTATCATTATCTGGGACTTGGTTTTGTCAGTTTTATTAATAAGAGTTTAAGGTCAAAAGAAATTAAAAATGTTAGGAGGTAACATCCCTTTCCTTGGTCTCAAGCAGGAGATATGAGAACCAAGTGTGTTCATTAAAGTACATTGTTTTGTATGGATTTTTTTTTAATTGCTTAGTTCTTCTTAATCATTCAAAAGGGAAAATATAACTACTGATAAATTCATGATTTTACTAATAAATAAAGCTAATTTCGTATTTATATGTGTTCAAGTGACTCTTGCATACCTTAATATAAAAAATTACCAATAATCACATACTAATAATCATTTTGTTGTTAAGGGTCAGCAAGTAGAGCAACTTAGTTTTACAAGCAACTTGGCCCGTTTGATAACCTTTTTATTTTCAGGTTTTAGTTTTCTTTTTTTATTTGTTAGGAATATAGGTGAAATACAGGGGAAAAAAGGTAAGAGCAAAGCTGGAGGAAGGATGGTTGGAAAAAAGTGGAACAAAGTACACAAAGTGAAAATCAAAAACTGAAAACTGAAAACAATTTTTAGTAGGTTTTCTTTTCTAATTATTGCTACTTACTTTTTCCTCCACCCTTTATCCACCCTTCTTTATTCCTCATTCCTCCATAGAGATTTCCTCTATCTTTATGAAGAAAATATGAATCCTATAAACAAAAAATGAAATGGTTATCAAACTGGCCCATAATTTCCCAAATTTATCTTTACTTAGTCATTCTTTCATCTGGTTAGTCCAACACTGGATCAATCTTCTCTACCATCAATATCCTCGCTATCCTCAATGAAACCCTTGGGCTTGTGTTTTAGGAACTTTTAAATTGCTAGACCTTTTTTTCCCTGAGTATATAAATAAATAATATATTTCAAGTAAGTTGATATATAATCACCAAAATCGTAGACGAAAGCGTTGAGAAACTGTTAATTTTGATGATTCTTCAATTTATGAACTGTTAATGAATTTAAAGACATGATAATTAGACTCCATCATGTAATGATTTAAGATCTTTGAAATACTAATCCTTTGAAGTTTGAAACAGCGTTTGAAAATGTAATAAATAATATTTGTTAATTACCAAAAGATGATGCTAACCTCCGACAAGGCTAATGCTAATTGCTATTGCCTTTATTAGTACTTAGAATTATAATGTGATTGTAGGTTTTGAAAATTTTATAATTCACCTTTTAAAATATACTCTATTGACAGGTATCTGAAGAATCAGATTCAGCCTGAGAAAAGGCATAGGTTCCACTTTTTCAATAGTTTTTTCTTTCGGAAGCTGGCTGACCTGGACAAAGATCCATCCAGTGTTTCCGATGGCAGAGCTGCTTTTCAACGAGTTCGTAAATGGACGAGGAAAGTGGATTTATTTGAAAGGGATTACATCTTCATTCCTATAAACTTCAAGTATGATCCTTTGACCAAACTTTTTGCCTTTGTAATAAGCTCAATTTACTGGGGTGCTGATACGTAGCTTTTGTGCTTTAATTGTCAGTCTACACTGGAGCCTAATAGTCATATGCCATCTTGGTGAAGTGCCTAAACATAATGGTAAGTTTCTCTTTGATTGCGCAATGTGCATCTCATCTCTTCTTCATCCTGTCATTTATATACTTTTTCCATGTTCAGATGGAGAATCAGGAAATTCACTTAAAGTACCTTGTATTATACACATGGATTCTATCAAAGGAAGTCATACGGGTCTGAAAAATCTAATTCAAAGGTATCTATTAGCTTTTACAGTTAATTTTTTTAATACTTCTAATCGCTCATGCTCGACTCTTGATATTCTATTTATGAAAACTTGATGATATTAGTAACAGTCTGGCTATTGCGATATAACCATTGGATGGTAATACAAGCATTAGGTTAGGTTGAAGTTTCTTTTTTTTGGGAGGGGGAAGGAGACACTTGGACAATTCTCAAGTCAGTAGACATATTTTTCTATTTTTATGGGATGATATGGGATATTTTATGTTTGTGTTTGATGGTTTGATCTTGGAATAGGGTATTCAGCACTTGGGGGTTTTGAATGGCATATACACTCTTTAATACAACTTCAGAACTTAGATATTCTAAATTGTGACATCAAAGTTTGATCTTGAAATGATAGTTATCTGTGGGAAGAGTGGAAAGAAAGGAAAAAGGAGACATCTGAAGAAATCTCATCAAAGTTTCACAACCTGCGATTTGTCTCACTTGAGGTATTGCTCCAGTCGTATGTAACAGTTTTAGAGAGGGGAAACAATAAAGAATCTGTATTATATGGGCATATTGTATTCTTATGACCATATTGTTGTGTATGCTTACTACCCTTGTGATTTCATAGGCCACATGGAAGAATGATTTCATAGGACACTCTGGGGTAGAGATAATTTGAAGTATCATATATAAATGCTACCGTTCTTGTCTTAATAAAAACTGCTACTACTTGGGTAAATTTTTGTCCAAATGTCCTTGCTTCATTGGCACGGGATGCCAGGGGGCGGTGTACTTTTTCCATGTAAGTTGTTTTCTTAGTGAAGGGCATTACTATCTTGAAACCACCTTTTTCTTAATATAAAAAGAAGAATATACAAAGAAATTTGTGGATATTAAGATTGTCTTTTATTTTTATGGGGTCGAATTAGTATATAGTCTGGTATTCAAGTATATGCACCAAGTCATTATAGGTTAAGTTCTAGATGCAGTACGGCAAATTGATTGTTTTGTAACAATAAAAACTACTAAAATGTTCTTTCCCTTTTGGCCTAAATCTTTTATAAATATATATCAGATGAATGGAATAGCTTGCACATGTGCATCATCATTTGTGATCATTCTGTCTTTGAGCTCCTGCAATAGATATATGCTCTCTTTGTACAATTAAATGACATATTTTTGTCACTGTAAAGTTTTATCTTTCGCTCCCTCATTTTTTTTTGTGGTTTTAGATAAAGAAGTGTTGAATAGTTTTTCCTGATGGTAAAATGTTAGAACTTCTGACACTGGTTCGTGTTCTTATTAGCTACCGCAACAGGAAAATTCGTTCGATTGTGGCCTGTTTTTACTCCACTATTTGGAGCTCTTTTTGGCAGAAGCTCCTGTTCATTTCAGCCCTTTCAAAATAACCAAGTTTTCCAACTTTGTAAGTGGTCTACTTTGTCTTTTGTTTTTGCTTAGTTTCAATAAGTCTTTTAAATTCTACCGTTTACTTTGTTGAAATCCTTGATGTGGCATGTGAATTTTGTATATCTGATACGCAGCCCTAACATCTTTAATTTTTAAATTGTACTGCCCACCACCTGGTTGTGTTCATACTTTGTTTTTTCTTATTGAAAACATAATTACAGTGTTTATAAATTAGGGTGATGCTTGTGAATGCTTGTTTGAAGCCATTGAGGTGAAAATCAAATATTGTTCTTCTCTTGTTCGTTTGTATTATTACTTTCTAACAAATATATGGAGGAGTGTCCAATCACCAAGCAATTTAAGAGGAAACATAGCACATTCAAGGCCTTTGGATGTAAATCTCATGGTTTAACAGAGAGCACTTACTTTCTCTGAATCTTTTTAAAGGGCAAAGGCGAAGGGGCGAAGCCAAGGCACTTCATGGATAGCCTTGCCTAGGCGATAGGCGTGAGGCTATCGCCTCACGTTACCTAAAATTATTATAATACTTCCTATATGTAAAATATAATACTTTGTCAAAAAATCAAGCAAGCATGGCAAGCAATCAAATATTTGACTATTATTATTATTTCTCTAATTCACATCATAAAGTCATAATAAACTAATGGAAGCTAAGAAACATAAAATTAGCATGAATTTTATAAAAAAACCTGCCCAAAATGACGTCGTTTTGGGTTTGGGCTTTTTAAAAAAAAAAAAAAAAAAAAAAATTCAAACTCCCTGGTGGCGCCTAGGGTAGTCTATAACCCACTCCCGCTGGGCAGAGGCGTTTTCTTGATAACCCCACCCATGAAATCGCTTAGGCTAGTCTCAATACTAGTTTTTTAAAACATTGCTTTCTATTAACTGCTGCATGAAAACCCAACTAAGATATCATACTTTAAGCATTGCATGTTTTCCTATTAATTGATGGATGAAAAGTCAAAACATATCAACAATTACTTATTGGATATTTGAATTCTCAAAAGTCCTTAATGCGAAGTGGTAGAATACTTCTGCATGCGTATCTATGTTAGTATGTTGATTTACAGTTTCTGGCATGCATCACATCTGAAGATTCTAGGATTTTCTTTTTCTCAAATAGAAAATCTTTCAGTTCTGTTGCCTAACAATGAATTGGGACAGAATCAGATTTTAGATACAAATGTTGGGACTTTAAATGGGGTTTTTGTGCATAAAACTCGTACATTTTCCCCATTATTTCTTGTTGCCTTCTAATTATGATCCTCCTGTAATTTAATTGCAAGCTTTATGTTTCAAATTTTTGTTATGCATAATCACAATTTCTGTTGCCAGCTTAACGCAAATTGGTTTCTTCCGTCCGAGGCGTCTCTCAAGCGTACCCTTATTCAAAGGTTAATTTTTAAGCTACTTGAAGATCGTTGTCGAGGAGTCTCTTCAGCAGCTTCCAGTGATGAAGACCAGGCTAAGTTTCCAGAATGTAACAAGCATGAAACTGGTGTGCAGTCTTTTTCAGGAAGATGTGGTCCTGCTGTAGCTTGCCAAGAAAATATGTCAAGTTCTCAAGCAGGCCAGGGAATTGAAATTACTCTATTATCCTCATCTTCTCTAAGGAGTTCTGAGTGTGTTAATGATGCAGGCTTGGTTCTCCAGGAACTTTTGGAGCCAGGAGCCACCTCCGGCTCACTCTTTGGAGAATATCAATCATTTGACCAAAAATCATCTTTTTACCGTCTTAATGGAGCCATATCACTGATGGAGGTAACATTATTTATTCTTGTTCTGTTGGGAACAATATTCGTTCTTACTATTAGATAGCTGGGATTGAAAAGCATGAGCATGATTAATGTTGGCTTTTGCGCTGTTTTGGAGTTCTTTTGGGTGTTGCTTTTTAGTTCATGTGTGTGTTTGGGAGAGAGGTATTGGAAAGGTCATGTTATAGGTTCTGTTTTTACGTTTTGCTTAAAAATTACTTTTAAATGATCGTCCTTTTTTTTAAAAAGAGAAATTGGAGTATTGGTCCCTTACATTTGACCTAATTGGAGCTTTGGTCCCCAAACTAAAAATCTGTTCGTATTTGTCCCTAAACATGTTACAATGTGGAGCAATGGTCCTTTTGGGCAACTTCGTTAAAAAATCCCTTCAAACTAAAACATTTAAAGGTCTTAAGGTAGGGAAGTTCTAATGGAGTTACCCAAATGGACTATTGGTCCACGTTGTGACAAGTTCAAAAACCATTACTCACAGATTTTCAATTCAATCTCTCATTTTAATTTGGGTTTTAATTTTCTTTTAACCAGTAAATGCTTTGAGAATCATTTCTATCATTATTCAAAAGTCGCACATTTATGTAGACCTGTGATGCAGGCTGGTACACTTTTTTTATTTTATTTTGGGGTTCCTTTATGGGCAGAGAACTATATAGGACAAAAAATGTATTATAAATGGATCATTCTACATAGTTTCGTTTAAGAGAGTACAATTCTTGCACTTACCATTTGTTTCATTACAGGACGACACCAAAACTGGAGAGCAGTTCGCTTTTTTGCCTACAGGAGACTCTGGTTTTCAGCAAATAACTGGAATTACATCTCAAACTTGTGACATTGAGCATACATCAAGAGCTTATGGTGTTGAGACTGACTTTAACTTGGCGCAAGCGGAAAATGGAAACACTGATTCATCCCCTAAACTATCAATGTGTGTCTCTGACCAATCTGAATATATAGCGGTCATTGAGAACCATCCAGTTGGGGAAGGTTTGGGTTCGAGTCAGAAAGAAGAAATGGATGTAAGCCATTCTCATTCTGTGGAAAACGTCACATGTTTAATAGATGTCCTTGTTTGTGCTCCAAGCAAGATGCAGGATGCTTCCGTTATAGAATTAGAAGGTTCTCAAGATCATGTGCATGACGGGAATGAAAATGGAGATTCTCAAGACCATGATGCTTTCCATGATGGCAACGGAAGTTGTCAAGACCAGTGTAAGGTGCATGATGGCAACAAAAATGGAGGTTCTGAAGACCATGGTAAGGTGCATGATGGCAAAAATGGAGTTTCCCAAGATCATGATATAGTGCTGGATGTCAACGAAAATAGAGGTTCTCAAGACCATGATAGATTGCATCATGGCAACAAAACTTCTGGTTTTCAAGACCATGATAAGGTGCATGATGTCAACGTAAATGGAGCTTCTCAAGACCATGATAAGGTGCAGGATGGCAACGAAATTGGAGGCTCTCAAGACCATGATAAGGTGCTTGATGGCTACGAAAATGGAGCTTCTCAAGACCATGATGAGGTGCAGGATGGCAACGAAAATGGAGGCTTTCAGGACCATGATAAAGTGCAAGATGGCAACAGAAATGGAGCTTCTGAACACCACGGTACGGTGCAGGAAGTGGCTCCAATTCCCTCGTGCCAAGAAAATCCTGATGTACAAATGGATCAAGACTCCGATATGGTGGACAACAGGACAGTCTCATGTGATGATGATGTTCAAATTTCCGATGGACCAACGCCTGACGATGGTCTGATGCCCGAGTCACTAGAGCAACGCGCTGCAAAAAGGCTGCGGCTTACACCTCCAGTTGAAGGGGATAAATGTGTCACAAGAAGCCTTGTTGAAGACTGAAAGTCGTGAGGCCACCAATGCTCTTTTTGCAAGTATTTTGATAGTTATTTGACTTGAATGGTCTGTCCATATGAGGTATGTGGGGAATGTATTTAGAGAAGAACAGTTAGGTAATAGGACGCTTTTGATCTAAAATGTTAGTGAATTTATTCGTCCGAAAAAAAAGCTTTGATTTAATCTTGCTGAATGGTGAGGTTCTCTGCATCTTCAAGAGTGACCGGTAGAATTTATACCCAAACTTGTTAAGCTGTAAAAGAACAAACAGCCGCAAGTAAGCCTAGGACCGGGAGGGGATGAACCGGTCAAAGGTTCTTCGACGGCCAAGTTTGTAAGCAATATTAAGCTCAAGCGATAGGCAAGATAACAAGTACGCAGATATTGCGTTATCAGATAAAAACCCTAAAAGGGTGTATTTATACTAGTGGAAGAGATGAGCTTTTAGGATAGTAGAATCCATATTAAACCGAAAGAATCCCAAAGGATATCTAGGAAGTAGATATTGCATTATCTTAAGACTATGATTATTTGCGGCACATGCCAATTCTTAGATTGTAAGGGCTCCAAGATTATAGAATACCCGTTGATTCCTTGCTGGATTAGGTTCCCGAATCTTGCGGAACAAAAATGGTATATCTCAGCGAGGTCGACAGACTTCGCCCACTAACTCTGGAACAGGATGATGGTGGCATCGCTGATCTGTTTAGCCAACTCTGCAATGGAGGCTGTTGAGTCCGTCATCAGACTTACTCCGACCCTAGAAAATTATGGTTCGTAATTGCCCCTATCTAGGCATAAAAAATGACTTGGTCCCCTTAAAAAGGGGTAGTTACCTAGAGATCAAGCCTTTCAGAATAAGCCAGAATACGTACCGTTTTCTTCCTTCAGAGCATGGAGTCCCAACTTCGTTTCTGTGAACTTTTGACGTTCCAAATTCAGTTGTGCGATCTTGAATATTGAGAAGGAGAGGCATCAATGATGAAAAAGTCATGTTACTTGTGCACATATTTAATAAGGAGCAGCCCTATATATCACTGAGCAATCTTTGTTCTTCGAACACATGAATTTATGGGCAAAGCTTTTCAGATTCAATGGTGACATCTTTTGGCACATTGCCTTTAAATAGCTCCAATGTAACTGTGGTTTTTCCTCCAGCTTAGCCTTTAGTTTTCATCATGAAACCTCTTTTTCTATTTCATGCCTTACATTCCAAACCCAGTTCTCTCTTTGAACCTTAGCCATATTTGTCTTTGTCAACGACTGAACTTCATTGGAGTTTTCTAACGACGACTAAACTTCATCAGAGTTAATGGTCCCGGCCAAATCTGTTTTATAGCTTCCATATGAAAATTTGCATGTTAGGGGTAAATGCTTGTCTCCCCCAAGTAATTATATCTTTTTTGCCCTATTCATGAGACTTTATAACAAACATGTATATACACATTATAAACACTTGCAATTTTATTCATGTCATTTATCCTATTTGAATAAAATGTTGGAAAATTTTCCTTCCCTTGCTTCCTAATCGTGGAATAATCTGGTAATCCAACAAATTTCTTCAAAGTAATTTAACTTCGGAGTAATAAGTAATATAATAGAATATGAGCGAGCTTGTAGGCCCCAGACAGAGCTTAAAAGCCCCCTAGGTAACATTGATTTGGAAAAATGTTACCTCTCAAACTTGGTATCCATGAAGATTCCCATTGCGATTATCGGAGTACCACCTTACTCCGACACCGGGTTTAATGCCCATGAAAAATTCTTTTACTATATATTTGTCATAATGTATTTGTCGGATTAAAGATGAAAAAGTGATAAGTCTTACCCAGAATGACCTCCAGAGTTCAAAGTCGAATAAGCGTTCCCTTCTCAATATGTTGTCTTGTTCGTTGACCTTGCCCTGTTTTGGGTTAGAGGATTTATGCTTATAACTAAGAAGGGGCTTCCTTCTCAGTCCTGATTGCTGGTTTGTCCCTAGTGAATCTTAAACAAAAGTTCGTCAGGGACTTGGTCACTTGCATGTGGATCGAAAACACTTTTCAAATCCTTTTGTCAGACCCTATGCATCGGACCAGAGTGTTTCCGATTGGACTACACTTAGTTGGCTTGGCTAAGGCACTTCCGCGTATCGGAGTTCTATTGGAATAAAATTCCTCTTGAGGATTTCCTAGTCTAAATGCCTCATTCAGACCTACTTAACATATGGTGTTGCAGAACTTACTTGACTTAGTACGTTGGTTTAGGATAAGAGTGATTGTACTCAAGGTTGGGACTCAAAGCCACCCTTCAGATTATTCTTGGATCACCTTTTTGTTCATTCCCTCGAATGCATAAAGCATAGGTTTGAGTTTTATAACTCATAACCCATAACCTTTAGGTTGCATAATCTTTTCAAGAGTTGGATGGTGCACTGAAGTTCCAAATCAGGGGGTTATGTGCCATGTCCCCGTACTCGTTACCCGCTAAGCGTAACCACACTTGTTACGTTTCGAGTCTCCCAAATTGCTAATTGAACAATACCCGAAGTTTCAAAGTTTTGTGTTATTTGGGCTTTTTAGGTATTTTCACTACTGCACAAAAGAAAAAAGAACGAACAAGTGGGTATCATAACTCTGAAAAAAAAAAAAAAAAAAAAAAAAAAAGAACTTTGAAAATTCTTTTATTGAAAAAAGACTTGTGTTGACAAAGGGGTGTGATTGAATCCGAAAAGGATTGCCTACATATTCTCGGAAAAGGGAACCAATTTACTGGTGTAGTTCAAGAAAGATGGTACAATGTAAAAATTTTTCATTGGACCATTCTTTGACGAATAGCCTATGGTGAGGCGATACAGAAATGAGTTCTCCAGGGACTTGTATACGTGTAGAGACGGTGATGTGTTAGGCATAGTATCGTCTGAGCTTGGTGATGTTCCACCACTTACTGATCGGAGTTCCATCCATGCGATCAAGGTTGTAAGCAATATTAAGACTCAAGTAGTAGGTAAGAGAATAATTATGCAGATGTTGCGTTACCAGAGATGAACCATAGAATGGTGTATTTATATCAGTTGAGGAGAGGACCTTTTAGCATAGTAGAGTCCGTATTAAACCTAGAGAATCCCATAGGGTATCAAGGAAGTAGATATTGCATCCTCCTAGGAGTTTGATTACTTGCGGTGCACCCTAATCATTAGATTATAATAACTCCAAGATTATAGGAAACCTGCTGATTCCTTGCTGGATTGGGTTCCCGAATCTTGCGGTACAAGAATGGTCTATCTTAACGAAGTCGACGAACATGAACTTCACCCAATGATTCCAGAACATGATGACGGTGGCATCGCTGATCCATTTAGTCAACTCTTAATGGAGGTTGTTGAGTCCATGACCAAATTCCTGAGGTTGGCATATTCGGATCCGTCTTACTCCGGTCCTGGAAAATCATGGCCCATAGTCATGATAATGTCTCTGCGGAGTGGATGATCTATTGGCAGTCCTCTCTTTAAAGTTGTCCAAGTGACTGTTTTGTCATAACTGATAATCTTGGCTTTTTCAGTAAAGAAGCGCTGAGTATACTCCATGATAAACTAGTTGGGTTTCTTGACTACACTGAAGAGATAGTCAGACAAATTATTGACAACATGGTCAAAATTAGCCACAATAGGATAAGAACTTCTATATTCTATAAGGTTCTACTTTTACGTTTATATAATCACATTCTTAAAAATAACTCTTTTTGCAACAGGAAAGATGGGAACTCAATAATTATGTATCGCGAAAAAGGACCACACATAGACAACATGGTCAAGATAACCATAATAACCTTATCACATATGCTATTGGTTGATATTGGATGATGTTGAGAAAAACAAGGCAAAATGAAGCACATATGTAAGTCTCGGGGGAGGTTGAATATCAACTTTTTAGGTGCAAAATAAGACTCAAATTTGTTTTAGAGGTTGGCACAGTTTGGTTCGATGTGGTTCTGGGTTGAAACCAAAACCAAAATCAAATTCTTTTGATGTGTGGTTCAATGCGATTTTGAAGCTTGAACCGAAATAGAACCAAACCATTTAGTTGCGGTTCGGTTCAATTTCAAATGGTTTTGGTTTCAATTTCATACCATTTCCAAATTTGAAAAGAAATTCATGATCACAAAGCTAAAATTCAACTTCAAATAAAGTTCAACATCAAAGGGCCTTATGGCATTAATTTAGGAAAAACCCAATTGAAAGGGTTAAGCTCTAAAACTAAAGTTTAAACAAATTTCAACATCAAAATGCCTTGTGGCTTTTAGTAGTATAACCCGAAAAAATAAATTGTTTCATACTATTCAACAAAAAGGTTTTGGTGCTTCAAGTTTTAAGTCACTACTTTACATCGTTCAACCCTCTCTTTCCCTTTCCTTTTGGAAATTTACTTTTCGAAGGTTGAGGAGGTCTTTGAGCTTGTGAATGAGCTTGAGAAGGCGATACTTGGGAAGGCCTTGGACCTTGTGAAAGTGAAACTAATGGATGAGAAACCAATAAACCTTCTGAACTAGAAGCTTGAGATTGCCTTGAAACTTCTTGTTGTGGTTGTGGATTAAGAGTAAGAGAGGCGATACTTGAATTCAAATTGGTCAACTCTACACAACACAAATACATGAACAATATAAATTACATTAGTTGTTATAAACTTTAAAAATTCCACAAAAATTTCAAACACACATTGAAAAAATAAAATTTAGAAAGCCTACAATATAAGTTACCTAATATCAACATTAAATTAAGGGAGTTTTAACGAAAAGCCCACAGTACTGTTCACTTTAATGAAATACCACATTTTTACACTAAAAAGTCAAACCTGGTACTATTCACTTTACCCTTTATTTTGTCATTATCGTTAAAACTCAAAGTTTTCAAGCCCTTTTCATTAGTTTTCCTTTAAATTAACTATCCCTTTTTATTAATTTTCCAGGTACTTGTATTTTTCATTTTTATTTGCCGTTTTCATTCCACACATGTAGGTAGACAACAACGAATCAGTTACAATCAAAGAAAAACATCAACTTTCCACCCATTCAAGTAAATAAATAGATGGAAAATTCAGTTCACATAGGTAGTTTAATTTCATTCCACCCCTAAATATAAACAACAACTAAGAATCAACAAAAAATGAGTATTGAACATAAGCTACCTGTTCTACAGAAACCCACAAACCCTAATTCACGTATTTAAAACCAAAACTCATGCATGCATTGATTGTTGTAGGAATCATAATATATATATATATATATATATATATATATATATATCTCATAATTTGAATTTGAAGTATACAACGCAGGAATTAGAAAGATTTTTTTTCTTTCAAAATCATTGGAATCGACGAGATAAGGGTTTGGAGAAACGTGTATCAACTTAACACCTTAAAAATCGTCAGAATTTGGTAAATTCATTAAAAAACTATACAGTGGTAAGTGCTGAAATTCATGTGAAACTTATGGACATAAATAATTGACATGGAGATATAGTCTCTTAGTAAACCCCACCTAGGATGATGCAACACTAGTGGACTCCTTTCAAATCAGCCTCATGAAATTGAACTCATATTAAAAGACCCCTTTATTTAATTTTTAATTTTTAATTTTTAGGGTTCGATTTTCGGTCCAAGTCCCCACCCTTTAAGGCAGAAATGAATATTTAAGCATAATTACAAAACCTTATAACTTTTAGGCATCCCCAACAAATCCACAAGACAAGACAAAACTGAATTAGAGTCCAAATTCATAGGCCTGCATTTGCATAACTAGATCAATGTCATGCTTTGCATGGAATACAAATATAGTTTTACATATAACACACAGTCACAGTACTTCCACAGAGATGTCTTCCAATTTGTTTTTGAGTTAAGACACACATATCACTCGCATGTTACAATAACTCGACTTTATTTAGAGATTATAAGGAAGTGCAACTCTCCATCTGTCTCCACTTCTTAACCAGGGAAACTAAGGGAGCCTGAAAATACCGAATACAAAAACCGATTAGCAATTTCATTGAAGATGTTGAAGAATGAAAGCATCATAGCGGTACAATTATACTTAACGAACATCATGAATTTGTGATACGCTGAGGAAAGGAGCCAAACGGCCCAAAGAAACATGAGGTACAGGAGAAAGGAAAAAATAGCATAGCCCACATGAGCACAGGAAAAAATGGCATAGCCCACATGAGCACTTGAGCTAATCAAAGGCTAAAAACAAAACAAAAAACCTACATCAAAACTCAACGGCAACTAAGGCGTGGCAACCCCACTGCTATCTTTGAAAACAAGCTTGTGCCACTAAGGAGATGGACCATGTTCAACCCAAGCTTCCATTAAGACCTTCCTTAAATGGCTTTTTTTACTTAAAAGAAAAGTAAATTAAAATTTTTAAAATTGGTAATGTGTAAAATTCGACCAGATCATGCTGAGATGAATAAGCTTGAGAGAACAACCCATGATAAGCAAGCAAACCCTCCGCGTGGACAGCAAAATATCCCTTATCTACACAGCTCCCTAGTATTTTACTACCCTTATTCTTCGTCGTATCATCAAATAAGCACAAGCCAAAAGTCAAAGCAAAAGCCAACAGCAAATAGCATATATATTAGCAAGCGGCTCACCCCAGTTTGAGAGACAAGATGTCGGAGCAGTCATCTTCAAGAGAGAGAGCACTGCTGGAGCAGGCGGTGACATTTGTGGCTGATTCAGATGTCATGCCTTCTTCTCCAACATTATTCAGGTTTTCCAACTCCATGATCGCCGCCGGTTCGATATCTCCTCTAGCTGATAACATCACCAACTGCCATGCAAAAACAACAAAGAAAAAGATCGCCCATATTTAATTTTTAATTAAGATTTATTACTTTCATTAAATAAAAATAAAATAGAAGAAAAAATATAAATGGTGGTAGTTTCTTACCCTCTGCTTTAGCTGGTTGTTAGCTTCTATAAGCTCAGCTCCCTGCATGTATAATCAGGGCATAGAAGAGGACAACAAAGCAAAAATTCATTAATGTTTATTATTTTCTTTTCGGGAAATTCTGGACTATTTGTATATATTTGTGGCTATTCCATAAATAGACACAGACAACAATCATCTATTTAATTACAAACCTTGTTAGTAAGTGCCATAATCTCACTCATAATCTTTTTTTCCTGAAATAAACGGGAAATTTGAAATTAGATGTTGCTATATATACATATATAGTCCAAAATATTTCTTTAGTAAAATAACCTAGTTAAAGTACGGAAAATACATGGTTCAGCTCTATTCTTTACAACCAAGAAATAAAAAGGTCAAGTCTACATTCAATTTGACCAAAGTCTAAATTTGAAAGATACGCCTGCAAAAGAATAGTCAGATTAGAAACTTGTTGATTTTTTTTATTAGGGTAATGGTAGGAAGACTAAATATTGTATACTAAATCACTTACTTAAGTATTGATTAACGTGCTTATTTGTTATTAATGACACATCATTTAATCAAAAATTTAATTATAAAATTCAGTCTACCTAGCATTACTCCTTTGATTAAACAAAAAGGTGTATACGAGGCACAATGTGTCGATCTATTTATTTGATTAAGCTCGGTCATGGCTCACTCAAGCATAGGGCAAAAAGTTAAGAGCAAGAAGTGCAGCATTATTTTATGGAGTGTTAATAACAAATTTCTTATTTGAACAAAATTAAGATATTTGTTTTATTCTTTCCAAGAACAATATTTGAACAATGACTAATTAAGTAATAAATCGTCCGGATCATTGTACAATAATATGTATTAAGCCTCAGTTTTAAGTAATACCTTAGTTTTAATTACACGGCCAACGCTTGCTTCCACCATTTTTTCTAGCTTGTTCAGTTGATCCAGATCCAAGTCTTGAAGGTCCTCACCCTTCATCTGCCTTTTGCATGCCAAACCAGTTTCAGCAGACTCGTCAAACGGTCATACCAGCCTAATTAACCACCATATATCTTACAAACAAATCGATAAATTATAATTACCTCAGCTTGCGGGTCTTATCCTCAAGTTCCTTACTCAGCCTGATCGTGTTTTCTTTCTCCGACTAATTAAATGGGAAAGATATTTATATCATCATTTAGATAATCTACTCTGTCACGTGAAAAGCTTATAAACATTAGGCTCAAAAAGAAACAAGAAAGAATAAAAAAATGTAATCTGTCACAAGAAAACTTAGAATGTTCAATGGAAGTTAAAACTATAACTTGGAGTCATTACTCAACCCCAAGTACTTGCACATATTTAGTCTAACAGGCCAACCCTGCTGCATGCATATATAGAAGTCTAACTTTTAATGCTGTAAAAATATATTCCGATGCTCCAAGTGCAGATCAAAGAAAATATTACATTCACTTGACACAATTAATTGTTGTACCATTAAAAATGTAAATTCTAGAGCAAAGTGGAAAAAAAAAAAAAAAAAAAAAACTAATATTGAACTGAATAACCTGCAGTTGGTGAAGCGTGATTTGATCCGATTTTTCCCCACCAGTATGTGATTTGTACCTTGCAATCACATCCTTGGTACTTGACAACATAAAGGGATAAACTATAATTAGTATGTTTCATTATTACTTATAAATTATTCACATAAAAATAAAATTATATCCAACATAAAACCAATAGTGCTTGCATGTTGCACTTGCAAACACTTTTGCAATAATCCCAATAAATTAGTATTTGCATGTTGTATGCGGTTTTGTACGAGATCGTTATTTACTCTGCTCTTTTCTGGTTTTATTTTTTTTTACAAAAATAATTTAAAAACCGAGACTGAAATCAACCAATTTTGAACATGCATGCAAACAGAAAAACTGCTAGAATAAAATACCCCAAAAACATGCACATGAAATGCAGGAGGACTAATTTACCAAGAAGAAAACAAAATTAGGACAAATCAATACAATTTGGAGATAATTCATCAAGATTAACCAGCCACAACATGTCAACAACTATCTCTTTGGAGATATTTGGTTCTAACCGTTGCAATCCAACCAGCCAAAAGGCCCAAATCATTAGGGCAAAGCTTTTGGTTACCCATATCGAAAGGTCAAGTCGGAATATTGTATATGAGATAATGAGATCATCAACTAAGGATACAGAACAACAAATAGGCAAAACCAACGTTGGGACTATCAGGTAACTAAAAGTGGGACTAAAAGTCTAAGTCAGTACCTCTCACATCAACTCGAGCATCATTGCAAATAGGATAATGCTTAGGCACTCATTTATGAGGAGGGAGATTCTCTCTCCTTCTAATCTCTCTTCTCTATTTGAACGGTCACGGCTAAGCCACATCAACATTTTATATTGATTTTTTTTTATAAAGACAATAAGACAAAAAATAATGTGTGAAAAAATGGAAGGAAAAGGGAAGAGAATAGGAGAGGAGACAAAAAACATGTTTTAATATTATTGAAATATTTTAATATTTCAATAAAACAAAGAACACTTGGCATTTTTTGATTGATAGTAAGCACTTAAGTATTATTCATGCAAATGTACTCACTTTTGATTTTGACCCATTAATATTGTAACGCATGTTATATTATTTTAAAAAAAATAATAGACATGTTTAATTTTTCTTTAGCTTTAAAAACAAAAAACACATAATATCTTTTGATTGAATCAAATTAAAAAGTGAGTATATGCCTAAGTATTATCATTTTTTTGTTGGCTTGATTGGTCTCTTTGATCCTGAATTTGTCAATGATCAACTATATTTTCAAAAGGTTTTCGATACAATAAACAAATAGAAATAAAAACAAGCAATTCTTGCTAACTTTTGACCATTTTTTTTCTTGGCAAAGTTTTCAAGTTTCTACCTTGTGCTTTTAATCTCGTCCACTGCCGCACAAAAAAAAAAGGGATAAAAAGAGAGAATCACATACATCTAACCAACTTAATAACTCTACTTACAAGTAATGACTGATTTGATAATTTACTAAGTCCATCTAGTTAGAGCCATCCAACTTTAGTGGAAAAGACCTAAACATAATGCACTTAATTTGGAGGGATATCTTGGGGATACGAGAGTTAATATACTAATTGTTTTCCTTGTATATTTTCAAAAGGTGAAAGATCCTATGAGTTGTTTCCTAGACTATTAAGACTCATTTATACGACCTTAATATTATAAGTAAACGAATTGTGTTTCCTTGTTAATTGGAAGATTAATCCAAGCACACAGTACTTTTTTATTGGTCTTAGGTATCTTAGGACTTAATTAGGAGGCTTATTATTGTAGCACTAATTCCACAATTGTCAAGTCTTCACTATCTGCTTATGCAAGAATGTTGAGGTACACCTTCCAAGTCAACCCTCTTTCACATTTGGTTCCTATAATAGTTCCCTTAAGAAGACCACTCTCCGGAACACTGGAAACCTCCTCCGAAAGTGGGTGTTGGGGGTGCTTATATATTCTATACTATAGTACTTAAGGACTTTCGCTTCGTAATCAATCGAATACAAGATGTTAGAAGGCGGGCTAACTCTATTACTTGAAGCCACTTGATCTTGGACAAATATCCTTAAAATCCATAACCCGACACTTGTTAAGATAACATTTCATCAATCACTCAAAACTAGTACTAAAGGACCATCCATAAGCTATACAAAACTTAACATGCACTTCCTTGACTATAATTTACGGCAAAATTGGCAATCCATTCTCATGTTTACCGCAAAAATGGAGGCACCTAACCTTGTATATACTTCATTGATGTGTCGTGTTCACTGTTGCTGCATGAGATTCTCAAATGAGAAATCCTCTTTTCACATCCGCTCAAGGGGATGCAGGCAAGTAACATGTTTGAAAATTTTAGTATGATAAAGTTTTTAATATTTTATATTTAGATAGGTGAAGAACTTTAATAGTAAGTTTTATCCAGCTTTAGACGACGTTATTATGAGTAGTCTCTAAATTGCACAAACATATCACACACATATGCATTGTATATTATTTGCTTGATATATTTGGAGAGAAGTTGGGCTTGTAAAGAGGTGAATGAAACCTAATTTGTGTCCCCCAATTTTGAGTTTCTGAGAACAATGTCCAAAGCATCTTGAATGAGAAGTAAGCTATACAGAATGCTTTGATATTCTTATAGCAACTCAAAAATGCTTGGTTTGATGTTACGTTAAAATTTTGGACCAAAAAAAAAAATGTTAGGTTAAAATGCTGTCGGTGCTGATGAAGTGTATCCGATGGCTTTGAGAAAGATTTTTAACTATGAAAAAAATATTCTAAACTTTCCATGAGAGCTTGAGATGTAGGAACCCCAAAGCCCCAAGTTTAGTAAATAAGTTGGTGGTTGGCGTTGGCTAAACTTGGATTTAGTAGCAAGGCTAAAGCGTTTAGGGTGGTCGACGAATTTTGTCCATGGAGCTTGGGTTTCAAAAGTAAGAGAGTAAAAAGAGCTTAAAAACTTGAGGTTATGGAAGAAAAAATTGAAGTCATACTTGTGGATGGCTTATTGGGAAGCTTGCAGCAGCCAAGACAGATTTCTTGCAGCTAGGAGAAGGAAGTCCTCCATACCTACAGTTGAAGGAAGTAATAGAAAATGCTTTATGCTAGAATGCTTGCAATACCAATATCCTCTCCTCTTGTTTTCTTAATACACGCCCAATATATAGAGGTTGAACCACTGTCTTATTTCTAGTGAGCAAAAGGAGGCACTATAACAGCAACAACAACAAAGTCTTATCCCACTAAATGAGGTCGACTATTGTATTTTTGATGACCCGCTCTTGTTGGTGATCACATGCTCTTCTATCTTTTTAAAGAAAGTATAGACTAAAAAGATATCACATGCCAATGCAAAATCTAAGATGTTGGCCAATATACATATAGAGGTTGAAAAATTATCTTCCTTATAGTGAGTAAGAAGAGGCGTTGGAAACTACTTGTTTTCAGTGATCATCGGAATCTTCTTCCAAAAGTAGCTTTTTGTTCTTTCTTAATTTACAAAAGCATTTTCAATTTGTTCCTTTGTTGCTTTAGATAATGTTTATAGAGGTGTGTTTTTAGGAAGTAAACACATATTTTTGGGTCAAAATCAAAGGAATAATGGTAGTAGACCGAGGTGAGGTGAGCTCTAGCACGGTAATAACAGATCATGCACAAGGCAATGAGATTTGAGTAGTTCGCTGGGCAGCATCCACTTCGTGTTGTATTTAGTAATTATTTGACATGGGCATCCCACTTGGAAATCTGTTAGATTTAGGAGACTTTCACAAGAAGAATGGGAGAGGTGAGAAAAATGGAGAGTGATTCCAGAGTAAGTTAGCCTAATCTTTTGCTTGGAGGTGGCTGCTTTATATATCCATGAGAGACCCCACAGCTGGTTGACATGTGGCTCAATCCAGGTGATGGAGAGTACATAAAAACACAACCGGTCAAAAATAGCCTTTCCAGCCTCGAGGCACCAATATCTATTCATATCTGATCGACATCTGGCATCTCAAAATGTGATGGGGTGTAAGGGCTTTATGGTCGACACGTGCCCTACATATAATGCCCAAGCCGACATGGTACAATTAAACAAGAGCAACTCGGCTGAGTCGGCTGAGTCGGCTCAGTTCTCTCAGTGGTGACCAAGCTTAGTAGAGCTGACATGGATAATCATTCTATGGCCTGGCTATCAACAAAGGGAATGAGGTCAACTCGCCTTGGTTATCGGGTGGTGATGACCACAACTTAGTCAAGTTGACATGGATGATGTCCCTAAACTCTAAATTCACGCGACGATTCCTTATTGGTGCATCCGATTTGGAAAAGGAATAGATAAAGAGTCTAATAATAAAATAGGAAGATCTAGATAACAAAAAGCTCATGCACTCTCTACCAAATAGATGTGTTAACATCTTATAAGCTAGTAAGCTAGTTTTAGATTTTCATTAACAAAATAAACGATGTACAAGACACCACCATACAATAAAGGCATCTTTTCTATGCACGTTGATTTGGAATGACAGATTGATACACTAAATCCTATAGTATACATTCTAGGTTAAATAGACCACTTTAGAAATGGTATTTTAGTTTTATTAATATTGTCATCACTTACTATGTGGAGGGAATATTTTTTTTAACTAAAACATAAGCACAACTTTATCTAAATTCTTATTCCACAATTACATTTCTACATTTTAATCTCACCCTTCCTCTCATGCACATTATTTATGGAAGTAGGTTTAAATCTTTGCAACTACTCAGGTTCGTTTATTGTTTCATGCATGCATATAAAAAAAACAGGTTATATACGGCCAATAGCTGCACCGCTCATTGCCCTACTTGACGCATGCATGCATATTTCCTTCTCAAAGGTCTTCAAGGCTTCTACGATGAATCCCCAAGTTTTCATCATATCACTTTATTCCTAGTAAGAAAAATCCAAAGCATATATATATATATATATATGTATATATAATTGAATGTTCGTATTTTAAGTCCTTACAAATTAACCGTCATTGTAGTTTAGGTGGGGAGGATGAAGGACAACTTTTGGAACATAACCCAACATCATGTGTTGAAGTTGACATGGATATACATATACATATACATATACATATTGGTATGTATATATATTGTAAGTAGATAGTGCTACACTCTTTTACTAGCTAGAGTATTTTATAATTATTTTATGTTGTCAAATTATTTATTTATAACTGATTATTTGAATTCTAGTAAGAATGATGGTCTAAGAAATAATATACCGTGTATCTAGAAAGGGAAACGGTGTACCCCATTTAAAAGGATACTCACATATATTCTTCATTTCATAAACCCCAACTAATATTTTATATATTATTATCTACAACCGATTTGTGATAGGTAGGGGAAATCAGATTAAAGCGGCAAGATAAACTATGAAAAGCAAAGAGTGGCTTATATATATATATATATATATATATATATATATATATATATATATATATTATTATCTACAACCGTAAAATAGTAATAAGATTACATTTCACTAGACAAGTGGCTTATATATATATATATATATATATATAGATTTCTGCATGGCGGACACGATTGCATTTAGCATGAAAAGCAAAGAGATCAGCAAGTAACTTACAAAGAATCACCACAATTCCACATATTGAAGGCATGTAAAACTACGAAAAATGTTCTCAAACTGGGACACCTAGCTAGAAGTTGTCTCAATCAAAAGTACACCTCACTTTTCTGAACTGGAAATTATGTAGTTATCCTCGTACTAGCTAGTTAACTCTCTCTCTCTCTCTCTGGGTGAAAGTTCTTAGATTCTCTAGCCTTTCTTCTGTGCCTTATCTAGCTGACACCATAAATTATGTGTGCCTGTGTACATGCGTGGATGACCTATCTAGCTAGTTAGCACTTTCCTCCTTATATATACATATAAAATTTTTTGACTCTAATGCTGAATCTTTCTCTCTCTCTCTCTCTCTAAGAGAGAAGTCAGGTCAGGTACTTGGTTATATTAATTTGTTCAGGTAAGGAAAATTCGAAAGAATTTAGAAGGCGGTGGGATGTTGTACAGTATTTGTACCTGGAGCTTGAGTAATCAAAGAGCTTGCCAGTTTGAGAAAATATGATAACAGCAACTTCAGATTCACACAGAATCGACAGCTCTTCAGCTTTCTTGAAAATCCCTCTTCTCCTCTTTGAGAAGGTCACCTGCCTTGCCGGCAAGTAGTCGATCCTCCTAATCTTGATCTTCTCATTCATCCTTTTCACCATGTCTTTCTACCCCTGCAAAAACAACTAAATCAAATAAATAAAATAAACCAACCACTTTTCACATATATATAATCGTTCACAAACTAAAAAACTAGCATATATTTTCTGGGTTTTTTTTTTCCCATAATTTTAAAGATTATTGACCTCAAACCCTAGCATCTCAGATCTAATAACAGATTATTGACCTCAAACCCTAGCATCTCAGATCTATATAAGAAAAACAAAACCCAGAAAAACTGACCACAATCAACTGTCCAACAAGCCTACAGTATTTGAGGAGGAGGAGGAGGAGGAGGAAGACCATACATAAATTAATTACACTGGGTTTTCCGTTATTATTTGTTTACCTTCGTTGGGGGGTTCAGGTCTGAAGTTTTGGGAAATTTGCAGAACAGCGAAAGAAAAGCCAGCAATTCTGGAAAGAGAAGAAAATGGAGAAGAGAGAGAGTTGGGGCGCCGCCGGCAGTTCAAGAAAGGAAAGGTTGCTAAATTAATTTTCCTATTTATGGAAAAATAGGAAATATCTTTCTTTGGTATCCACTATTTGCGCCTTTTTCTTTTTTTAGATATTTTTTGGGAAAACAAGGTTAGAAACGTGGAACGCAAATCAGTTGGTGTGATGAGTGATGAATGCGATCACGACCGTCTATAATATGTGGACTGGACGACAGTAAGGCTGGGGATTCTCAGTTTAATTCTTTTTACGTACCACACGGTTTGATTTTCCTCACCCACTTCGTCTTTCACACTTCTTTATCCCAAAGAGCGGCGGTAGCTGCAAACGGCGATCTCTGCGACACTTGTTGGCAATACTCATTCCCACTTGTGAAACAAAACTCCCCAAACCCGAACGCCCCGAGTTTCAGTAGCCGTATTCTCCAAACCCTCTTCCACCATTGCCATCCCGGCCCTCTCGTTTTCTCTGCAGAGCAATATCGTCTTATGATTTTACTAATTTAGATAAATTATGGTCAGTGGTTCTATATCTCCCTCTCCTCTTCTCTGCAATCTCGTCATGTGACTGAATCTTCATTTTTTTTCTGTGGCGGTGGTTTGTTGAGATCTGTAAAAAAACCAAAATTATTTTCATGTATCTGCAGAATATGTAAGTTCGCTGAGCCGCGGCACCGCTAACAGATCAAAGAATACCTGTTGCCAATCCACCAGTATAGGTCCCGCCTAACTCCTGGAAGGCTCCTTCTCCTGTACCCAACAGATTTGATTTAGGGTTTGTCAGACAGACGGCGGCAGGAGAAGAGGGGCATCGCCGACATAAGGGACATAAAATGCGAAATGAAATATGGTAAGAGAGAATGCATGGCAGTAAGTGTATGATAGGAAAAGCATGGACATCTAATTGGAAAACCGAGCGAATGTACAATTATAACCGACACGTGTCAATTCCAAGCTTTGAATTTACTGTCTACTTTATCTGAATTATTGAAATAGTAATGTTTATAAGCAACCTCCATTTAAGCCATATTTTACAAATTGTATTTTATTAATCATATGACTTTATCCGAATCATATGATTTTATCGTCGATGATTAAATTATCATTTAATTGTTGATTAATATGTTTATTTTCTATTAATGACACATCACCAAATTTACAAATACGATCTAAAGAATTAATCTATTGCCATGCCGCATGGAACACATATATAACACAAAATGGCACTCCCCCGGATATGTCTTCCAATAACTCGACTTCATTTACTAATTTTAAGGAAGTGCGCTCTCCATCTTGGTCAACTTCTTAACTAGGAAAACTAAGGAAGCCTGAAAATAGAGAATACAAAATTAATTAGCAAGTTCACTGAAAATGTTGTAGCATCCTGGCCGTACAGTTATACCAACATCATGAATTTGCGATCTCGTACGAAACCATGCAAGTGATTTTATGTGCCGTATGCTGTAGTATTGACAGAGTGGAATCCCATATTTTCGGTTGAATAACGGCCGGTGATCGTCACTGTAACAATCTATTAGTTGACAACTTAATATGAAATCATGCTAGTGATTCACATTACATAAAATAAATATGCACAGGTAGTGCAAGTAATGGAGAATTTATCGTATGATCAATGTTAGACACTAATCCAGTAGCTAGGTTAGACGATTCAGATAATATTTGTAGAAAAGTTTAAAAAAAAAAAAAAAAAAAAAAAAAATTAGTTTCAATGGATAACACATCCGTGCCATCCTCCACTATTTACCTTTGGTTTTCTCCAGATTTTTTCTTTTGGGTGAGGAAACAAACCAAACGCCCCAAAGAAACATTAGGTACATGAAAAAATTCAGAACAAAACCCAAATGAGCACTTGAGCTAATCTATTGACGTACAAAAAAAATTCACAACAGTCGGTTTTTCTTTAATTTGGTACAAACTAGTTGGTTTCTTCAAATATTAATTCTCTGTTTTTAAGTAATAATGGGCTAAAATAAAAAACAGGAAAACCTATATCAAAACTCAACGTCAAAGAAGGCCTGGTAATCCCAATTTTATCTTTGAACACAAGCTTGAGCTCGCCACGAAAGAGATGGACTACGTTCAACCCAAGCTTTTATGAAGACCTTTCCTAATGGGTTTTTTTTTTCCCTTAAAAGAAAAGAAAATTTAAGTGCTTTAAACCGGTAATGTGTAAAATTCGACCTGATCATGCTGAAATGAATCAGCTTGAGAGAACCACCCACGATACGTAAGCAAAAGCTCCGCGAGGACAGCAAAATATCCCTTGTTAGCTTCTAGCGGCTCAGCTCCCTGCATGTATAATCAGTGCATGCAGAGGACAACAAAGCAAAAGTTCATTAGTGATTAATTATTTTCTTTCTGGAAACTCTATTTTATATATAGACACAGAGACAACAATCATTTATTTAACTACAAACCTTTTTCTCACTCGTAATTTTTTTGTTTCCCTGAAAGATGGAAATTTTGAAACTAGATGTTGCTGTATAGATATACAATCCATAAAAAAAATGTTATTCTTACCATATTTTTCATACCACATTTGTACAACATTTCTAATAAAGGTATGGCCTCAGATGTGGTACAAATATGGTATAGAAAACGTGATAAGAGTAGCATTATGTCTTTCGTAAAATAACCTAATTAAAGTATATATACTTGGGTCAAGTTTACATTCTTTACAACTGCCCCAAAAAAAACCAAAAACGAAAAAAGGTAAAGTTTACATTCAAATTAACCAAAGGCTTAACGTGTTGATCTATTTATTTGATTAAGCCCAGCCATAGTTCACTCATGATAGTGAAAAATATGAAATTAGAGGAAGAAGTGCAATATTACTTTTATGGAGAGCTAATAACAGATTCTCTATTTGAACGTTATCAAGACATTTGTCTTATTTTGCAAGAATGATATTTGAACAAAGACTAATTAAGCAATAGATCATCCGGATCTTTGCACAATAATACGTACTAAGACTCAAAAATGTTTTCCTCTATCCGAGGGATACCTAGATTTTAAAAGCCATGGTCAGATGTATTCACATGTAACAGTATAAATTAGCTAGCTAGAGCATACCTTAGTTACAATCACACAGCCAAGGCTTGCTTCCACCTATTTTTCTAACTTCTGCAGTTCATCCAGACCCTAGTCTTGACGGTCCTCACCTTTCATCTGCCTTTTGCATGCCAAACCAATTTCAGCTGACTCTCGTCAAACGATCATCCCAGCTTAATTAACCACCATATATCTTACAAGCAAACTGATAAAATATATTTACCTCGGCTTGCGGGTCTTATCCTCAAGTTCCTTACTCAGCATGATCTTGTTTTCTTTCTCCAACTATTTAACGGGAAATATATTTATACCAAACCATCATTTAGATAGTCTAATCCGTCACAGACTCACATGAAAAGCTTATAAACATCAAGCCCAAAGAGAAACAAGAAAGAAGAAAATCTTAGAACATCACAAAGCACAAAATTGGATATCGCCTATTTTTATGCCAAAAGATGTTTCGTTTATAGATTCCAAAAGTCACAGTGAAGGGAAGGGAAAAAAGGGGCAAAAGATGGACTACT
This sequence comes from Pyrus communis, assembly GCF_041283825.1. Lineage (NCBI taxonomy): Eukaryota > Viridiplantae > Streptophyta > Magnoliopsida > Rosales > Rosaceae > Pyrus > Pyrus communis. The sequence continues at coordinate 3,846,622 of NC_142572.1, forward strand.
TAAACATGCTTGAGCATGGATATTCAATTGTAGCAATCTCCAGGTCATTTGATTCCTACGTAACAAGAAACCATACATGAAACTTTTTTCCATGAGCAAAACTCAATGATTCAAATGAATACTAACTAATAACACAAGTTAGAATTTATCCAAAAAAAAAAAAAAAAACCAACTTAGAACTTCAATGGAAGTCAAAACTATGACTTGGGGTCATTACTTAACCCCAGGTACTTGCACATATTTAGCCCAAGAGGCCAACCATGATAATGTGACAACTATGGGCCCCACATTTTGATTCAAATTTGTGCCACGTGGACAAACAAACAAACAATTAAAATTGGATACAACTATGATTCTAGGCTGAGCGGAGGGTCGTCTGATTTTGGGCTTAGTCTAATTATCGGCTCCGTGGGCTGATTCTTCAAAATATTTTTTAAATTTAATTTAAATATTTATTTAATTTTTATAATTTATATAATTTCAATTAGTTGTTTGTCCATATGGCACAAATTTGACATCACATTATTAAAAATGTGAGACTCACAGTTGACACATCATCATTTAACATTAAATTAACGGACCGACTAACGGATGTATGATATTTCAACGAAATAGTAAGTTGACGTATGAAATAGCAATGTTCAAAAATGAGTTACGAGTTTGTTATGAGATCCAAACTTGAAGATGCAAAATGTAATTTACCTTTTTATTTATGTTAAAGAAATCATATGCCGTAAAATTACATTCCATAGCTCCAAGTGTATAGATCACAGAATGCGATAATTCACTTGACACAGTTAATTGTTATACCACTAAAATTGGAAAATTAAAGAGCAATTAGGACGGGAAAAAGGAAAACCAATATTCAACTGAATCACCTGCAATTGATCAAACGTGGGTTGATCTGATTTTTCCCCAGAAGTATGTGATTTGAACCTTGCAATCACATCCTTGGTACTTCACAACATAAAAGGATAAAATATAATTAGCATGTTTCATTATTATTTATAAATTATGACACATCTATAATAATAATATTCAACAAAAAAAGAGACAGAGAATTAGTTAGTGCTTGCAAATACTTTTGCAATAATCCCAATAAGTTAGTACTTGCATGTTGTATGCAACCTTGTATGAGATTGTTATTACTATGTTCTTTTCTGGTTTAATTTTTCTTTTACAAAAATAATATAAAAACTGTGACTGAAATCAACCACTTTGAACAAGCATGCAAACAGAATAACTGCTACAATAAAATACCCCAAAACAATAAGACAAAAACATGCACAGTTAAATGCTACAGAACTAATTTACCAACAAGAAAACAAAATTACAACAAATTAATACAGATTTGGAGATAATTCATCAAGATTAACCATCCACAACAATCTCACTTTGGAGATATTTGGTTATGTTGCAAACCAACCACCCAAAAGGCCCAGAACATTAAGGCAAAGCTTTCTGCAGGTTTTATTGCTTGGTCTGGTTACACGGATCAAAATGTCCAGTCGGAATATTATCTATGAGATAATGAGATCACCAACTGAGGATACACGCAACAAAAAGGCAAAACCAACGTTGGGACTATCAGGTTAACTAAGCAAATGGGCCTAAAATGTCCAAGTCAGTTCCTCTCACATCAACTCAGACATTATTGCAAATATGCTTTAATTGTTATATCCGCTACGGCCACTTTTTGGCGGGTGGCTTGATTACCAATCCTGAATTTGTCAATGCTTTGCTACCATAGTTAGCAAAATAATATATGAATAAGGACGACATACAAAATTGCATGAACTATAAGCATATTAAGTTAATGAATCATACAATGAAGTTTTGGAAGGGATAAATTAGGTATAAACTGAGGGAAGAGACATGATTCTCACACATTTAACTTGAGTTCATGCCAGAGCGCTCCACTACAAAAGTAATCTATCTCTTATAGAGATCGATGGAACGATGCAGAGATATGCAAGAGAATTGCACATGGTCTTTATAGATGTGAAAAAGGCATATGATAGGGTACCAAGAGAGTTTGAAAGACTCTAGAGACGAAAGGAGTATGAGTAGCATATATCGAAGCAATCAAGAATATGTATGATAGAGAAAAGATTGTAACTAGAACTCATGAAGAACAAATTGAAAACTTTCCCATAACTATATGATTACACCAAAGCTCAGCATTAAGTCTTTACTTTTTTGCCCTCTATAACTCAAAAGTCATCACTTTACTCCTTGGAACTCAAAATTCGCTCCAGTTTGACTTCCTTCAACTCGATTTTGATCCCATTTTGCCCATTAACTCAAAAGTCGTCATTTTACTCTATAAAACTCAAATTCGCTCCAGATTGCCTTAATTATGTTAATTTTGTTATGTTGAATGTTGACACATAGTGGAGATTTATTATACTTTCTGTTAATTTCGTCATTTTACTCTATAAAACTTGATTTTAATATTTTCTGATTATTGAATGTTACCATATGAAGATTTATAATCAAATTCATTGACATGTGTGGCACAGTCTTATTAGGTGCTGGGTCCCACAAGTTTCAGGGAGGTGACTTTTAAGTTTCAGAGAAAAGAAATAGTCCACAAGTCAAAGTAGAAGGAATTTTGAGTTTCATGGATTAAAATGTTGATTTTGAGTTATAGGTGGCAAAGTGAGATCAAAATTGAGTTCTAGAGTGTAGTTGTAAATAAACCTAAGTTTTATCCTCTAGAAGACTTTATCATGAGTGATCTACAAATTGCATAAACATCACACACAACGAACATATGAATATTATTTCTTTTAGATACTCGGATACTAATTTATGTTGTACTTATGGCGAAATGTTTTGTGGTTAATAGTTGACAGGAATGATGGGAATTTCATGAGTGGAATTGATATGGCTTGATGGGAAGCTTGCAATAGCCGAGATAGGAATTCTACCAGCTAGGAGAAGAAGTCCTTCTGCATGCCTAGTTGAAGGAACATGATAGAAAACGCTTGATGCTAGAATGCTTGCAGCACTAGAATCCTCTCCTCTCGTTCTGTCACCAAATATACGGAGGTTGAAAAGTTCTCATTTATGGTGTGTAAAATTGTACTTGTTTCCAGTAAATATTGAATTCTTTATACATCTTATGGCTATCAAGTATCAACAAAGGGAATGAGGTCAACTCACCATGGTTATCAAGTGCTGATGAACACATCTTAGTCAAGTCGACCTAGATGATGTCCCTCTTCCAGTCGTTCATCATAGTCAACCAAGACAATGAGGTCAGCTCGAATTCCCGACGGTGGGGAGACTTTGGCCATATGTGGGAGTATATCAGTCCTAATCCACGCGACAATTCCTTATCGATATATTTGGTTCGGAATGGTATAGAAAAAGAATGTCGAATAGTAAAAATAGGAATATCTAGATCACAAAAAGGTTATACACTATCTAGTAAATTCTTAGAAGCTACCCCTCAATAAGAATTTTTCTGACACAATAGACAAGTTAAAAAACACCATCCAACAATAAGGGCATCTTTCTATGCGTGATGATTTGGGATGTCATATGGATAAAGTAATCCTATATAACACATTTCAGGTTAAAGGAACCACTTTAAAAGTGATATTTCCCATTTTGTTAATAAAAATGACATCATCACTTACTATGGCGAGTGTCTTTTTTTTTCTTTGCTAAAACAAAAGCACAACTTTATCTAAATTCTTATTCCACAATTACATGTCAAGATATTAATCTCACCCTTCGTCTCATGCACAATATTTATGGAAGAAGGTTTTAATCTTTGCAACTACTCAAGTTAGTTCATTATTTCATGCGTGCATGTGGAAAAACAGGTTATATGTGGCCATAGCTGCACCACTGATTGCCCTACTTGACGCAGGCATACATATTCCTTCTCAAAGGATCTTCAAGGCTTCTATGATGAATTCCAAGTATTCATCACATCACTTTCTTCCTAGTAAGAAAAATCCAAAGCATATATAATTGAATGTTCGTGTTTTAAGTCTTTAGCAAGTTCACTGTATTCATTTACAGGTATTTTAGTTTAGGTGGGGAGAATGAAGGACAACTTTTGGAACATAGCCTAACATCGTGTGTTGAAGTTGTCATGCGTGAATATTTATGGTACGTAGAGAGTAAGTAACTCTTTTACTAGCCAGAGTATTTTATCAATCATTTTGATTTTATGTTGTTAGATTATTTGTTTCGAATTGATTATCTGAATTCTAGTGAGAATGACGGTCTAAGAAAATAATAAACCCCAACTATTATTTTATATGTTGTTATCTTCAACCAATTTGTGATAGGTGGGGAAAATAAGATCAAAGCGGCAAGATAGACTATGAAACTGTAAAATAGTAATAAGATTACATAATTCACTAGACCAGTGGTTCTTATATATATAGACTTCTGCATGGCGGACACGATTGCATGTAGCATGAAAAGCAAAGAGATCAGCATCACGTAAAAAATCGGCACCACTTCACAGATTGAAAGCATGTAAAACTAATAAAATGTTAATTTCTCAAACTAGGACACCTAACTAGAAGTTGTCTCAATCAAAAGTAAACCTCACTTTCCCGAACTAGATATTCTAGATAGCATTCTTAGTACCTTATCTAGTTAAAACTCACTCTCTCTCTCTCTCTCTCTGTCTGTCTTTGTGTACATGAATAGATTATCTATCTAGCTATTTAGCACTCTCTGGTCATTTGGGAATACATAACTTTTTGATCCAAATGACTGAATCTCTCTGTCTCTCTCTCTCAGAAGGAGAGAAGTTATCAAGTCATGTACTTGGTTATATTTGTTCAAGTTGGGAAAATTCAAAAGAATTTATAATGCGGTGGGATGTTGTACAGGGTTGGTACCTGGAGCTTGAGAAATCAAAGAGCTTGCCAGTTTGAGAAAAGATGATAACAGCAGCTTCAGATTCACATAGAATCGACAGCTCTCCAGCTTTCTTCAAAATCCCCTCTTCTCCTCTTTGAGAAGGTCACCTGCCTTGCCGGCAAGCAGTCGATCTTCCTGATCTTGATCTTCTCCCTAATCATTTTCTCCAATTCTTCCTACCCCCTTCAGAAACAATAATTCAAGTAAAATAAAATAAACCAACCACTTCGAATTTCCAAATACATATAAATGTCCACAAACTCAAAAACTACCTTATATTTTCTGGGTTTCTGATAATTTTAAGGATTATTGACCACAAACCCTAGCGTTTCAAATCGAAATAAATAAAACAAAACCCAGACCAACCCACCAACCACAATCAACTGTCCAATATTTCGTATTTACCATAAATAGAATAAGAAGAAAAAAGGAAAACCATACAGAAATTAATTACTGGATTTTCCTCGGTTTTTTTGTTTACCTTCGTCGGGGTGGTTTCAGGTCTGAAGTTTTGGTCTGACCAGGAAATTTGCCGAGCAGTGAAAGCCAGCAATTTTGGAAAGAGAATGGGAGAGAGAGAGAGAGAGAGAGAGAGGAGAGAGAGAGGAGAGAGAGAGTTGGGCGCAGCTGGTTTGTTCAGGAAAGGAAAGGCAGCGAAATTTCTTTCCCATTTATGGAAATTTACCATTGTGCCTTTTTCTATTTTTGCGGATATTTTTTTGGAAATTAAGGTAATAAAACCTGGACCGCAGATCAGCAGGGGACCGATCACCACCGTTTGGTTAATATGCCGACCGATCACCGATCTAAGAGATTATCGGTTTTATTCTTCCTCAGCCGCTGGTTGTGCAGTTGAAACGCAGCTGCCCATTTGCCATGCGTTTTCTATGTTATTTACTCTTTTGCCATGCCCTTTCTGTATCACCTGCTGCTGCAGCCCTTGCATTTTCAGTCACTAGTTGTAAAATAAGGACACGTGTCAATTTCGAGCTGCGAATGTTTTGTTTGTTTGAATTGCAGAAATGCTTTTTCCTTCTGGGTTTGTAGAAGGAAAAGAAGGGAAGGGAGATAGAGGATACGAAAGGGGTGAGTGCCTGGGGAGGCAAATTCAAAGAATGTCAAGGGAGTAAATAAGTAGAAACAGATGGCTGTACATTTGTTAGTTATAAAATCTATATATTATAAAAATATTAAATTAAACGGATCTTAATAGATATCTTTAACAATTCAGCGAGTTGATTCGCACTTATGGGAGGCAAAAATATTCCCTTCAAGCAATTGGTGCTAGCATCCCTTTTGTTTTGTTTTTTTATTTTTTCTTTTATGTGGACCATGGCGTTCAGTACAGCTCATACGTTCTTGTATAAATGAGTTAAATTATAATGTGATGCGACACTTGACTTTGTCTTTATTTTGCTTGGGTGACCTTCTACTCTTTTTATTTGGTAAAATGACTAATTAAGAATTCTCTGCATCGAAGTTCAGTTCTTGTGCATCATGCTCCTTGTCCACATCAAACCTCTAGTACAAGAGTTTGCAACTTGCAAGTCCGGATAGGACCAATACATGTTTATAAACATCGGATTCTACCACAAACTTTAAGTACCACTCTTGGTAGAATAAAAAATGAATTTCATTTCTTGTATTAGACATGTAATCAATCATGCACCCAGTCAAAATCAATAACTTACTTTCCCTCCCCCGCCATATTAATTTCCAATCAGCCAACGTTACACTAGCCTACCTATTTGCGTAGGAGAATCCGGTTAAGGTTTTATCAGTCTTCAGTAATATTAATTTCAATATTTAAGAGCGATTCGAGACGTTTGATTAAGAGTCAAATCTCGGTCAACATGATTAACGGTAGGGTCTACAATCCAACGTAGTCTAATTCGGAAAATCTGCACAACAGATTTTCAAATTCCTAAGATCCTTAAATATAACGTACAACCACATACTATAATTTTGAGACGATCCAATGGTCGGATCTTTATCTACTACAAATGTCAATAATCATAGATTCTTCAATTGAAAGACCCGACTGTCGGATTTCTGTTTCACAATTTCTCAAGGTCCATCAATCGATGAATAGCATGCTCATTAAACCTACCGACGATCCAACGGTTAAGTTGACGTCAACTACAAAAATAAAAAATCAATACCCATATTTCTAATAACCAAACCATCGTATCAAGTTTCAACAAAAACGAACCTTGGATTTAGGCTTTGGACATCAAGAAAGTATCGTTGTCGAAAATCCAGATAGCTAGAGTTTCCCATGTGCCACCAAACGCGCCGCCACGTGTGGTGATTTCTAGCTAACGTAAACTGAAATTTCTGACAAACTCCAAACATCACAAAACCACAGAGATGTAGAACAAGACAAGGGAAATTTTTTTTATAACTAGGCTGACTTCCAAAAAGTGGTCGAAAGGCAGTGAAAACCACCAGAGAAGTCTCGGAGCTCGTGAATGGTGCACCCACGGTGCAACATCGTTTGCTGTCCGATGGACGATCAGATAACTCGAATTTCAAGCTGGTGTCAGATTTCAAGTTTGTGCCATAAAGCTATTAGTCTCCCCATCTACTCCCTAGCGGTTGGAAAACTCTTTACATATCCTGGTTGGGCTAAGCTCATAGACGGTCGGCTATAATGCTCGGGGTATCCTCTTCTAAGACCCTTGGGCCTTGGGCTTCTCAATTTTCTTAGGCTTTTCGTGGCTTCTCTCGGCTGACATCAACACTTACATTTTAGTAAGTTTTTATAATATCTTATTTTTGGTACATTGTATATGTGTTGAAGCTTGAAATGTGAAAAGGAAAGATAGTGTGTTTAATTATTTGATAGTGTGTACTTAATTAAAAAACTATAATTACAAAATATAATATTGAATCCTGTCAGGATTCTATGAAATATTATAATCCTGATTTCTTTTTGGCCGAAAGGAATGGCACTATCCAATGTCTAAAAAGTAAACAAAACTTAAGAGGCAATTCTCTAAAATGATGTGGTTTAGTCGAATTGATTTTTTTACTTGTGTAAAAATATCGATTTACTCAATAAAAAAAAAAAAATCTCTAAACTGATGCGGTTTAAACAGTAAAATTTTGGACTAAATCCAATCATAGCTCAAAATTTTGGACCTAGATCAAGTACCTCATTTGAAGCTTAACTCTTTCTTCTTTTTTAAGAGCGATTCGAGACATTTGATCAAAAGTATGAACAAGAGTAATTATGTTATTTTGGGGATGTACGTAAGGGCAGAGTTAATAATTTTATACTAGGTGGGTTTGCTTAAAAATTTAAATGCGGTTTTTCTTTAAAATAAACAGTACTAGAAGTTTTTTGTTAAAATTCTCTTTAAAATAAGGACACGTGTCAATTTCAAGCTGTGAATGTTTTGTTTGTTTGAATTGCAAAAATGCTTTTTCCTTCTGGGTTAAGTAAAAGGAAAAGAAGGGAGAGAGGATGCGAAAGGGGTGAGTGCCTGTTTCCAAAAAAAAAAAAAGGAGGGTGGGGGTGAGTGCCTTGGGAGGCAAATTCAAAGAATGTCAAGGGAGTAAATAAGTAGAATAACATTTGTTAGTTATAAAATCCATAGAAGACAGTCAATTACGCAAGCAACGACTGAGGATAGATTTTTCAGTGTGTGTCCCTCTTATTATATATAACATGTGTTGTTATGTCATGTGTTCTAAGAACGTTGAAAAGTTTATCAATTAATTGTTGTAGGAAGAGAATATATGTGCCCAAGACATTTCAGCCTTAAGGACCACATGTTGGCACTCGAGTTCAACCTACAAATGTTGATATACTTAATTACTACGATCTGATAGTATTCTTCTTTGTTTGTAAGTGAGACGTTTTAGGTTCGAATCTCATAAATGACGAATTAGATGTCAGATTAGGTTGTTTAATGTGTGACTTAACCGAACTCTTCTCTCCTCTTAGTGTACAAATACATCGTTATACTAAAATAAAAAACCTATAATCCATTGGAGTTGCTTAGATGTTTTTCTTTTCACTTATGTGCTTGAGCGTAATTACCTAGTACATTTCACTTTAGGAGACATTTGGGCTTGAGGTAAAGAGCATGAACTTAGCCCATAATCCCTAAAGTTATTTAAGTGACAATCTAGACTTGTCCCCACCTTTGAGATCCATAAAATGGACGATCATGGACCATTCTGAAACCAAGCCCAACTAGTCCATGATCACCGTTTGTAATCATGTTGGACTAAACTTTCTTCCTAATGGTCAACTTCAGGTTTTGGATTAACATTACAGTACTAGCCCATCTCATTTATCATGACATCAAACAAATATGCACAAAGAATAATTTGGGCATGACATGCATTTTTATTGTGAGTTGGGATTTATATTTGGATTATTTGTCATATTTTTGTCACTGTAAAGCTTTATCTTTCGCTCCCTCATTTTTTTTTTGTGTGGTTTGAGATAAAGAAGTGTTGAATAGTTTTTCCTGATGGTAAAATGTTAGAACTTCTGACAGTGGTTCGTGTTCTCATTAGCTACCGCAACAGGAAAATTCGTTCGATTGTGGCCTGTTTTTACTCCACTATTTGGAGCTCTTTTTGGCAGAAGCTCCTGTTCATTTCAGCCCTTTCAACATAACCAAGTTTTCCTACTTTGTAAGTGGTTTACTTTTGTCTTTTGTTTTTGATTAGTTTCACCAAGTCTTTTAAATTTTACCGTTTATTTTGTTGAAATCCTCGATGTGGCATGTGAATTTTATATATCTGATATGCAACCCTAACATCTTTAATTTTTAAATTGTACTGCCCACCACCTGGTTGTGTTCATACTTTGTTTTTTCTTATTGAAAACATAATTACAGTGTTTATAAATTAGGGTGATGCTTATGAATGCTTGTTTGAAGCCATTGAGGTGAAAAGCAAATATTGTTCTTCCCTTATTCGTTTGTGTTGTTACTTTGTGACATATATATGGAGGAGTGTCCAATCACCAAGCAATTTAAGAGGAAACATAGCACATTCAAAGCCATTGGATGTGTTCGGGTCAGAGCTGTCCCTCACACAACTCTCGTGGGTCTTGCCTGTCGGGCACAGTTTGCTGCTTGGTGTACTGCAATATGAGTTTGCTATTAGTTTGAATGGTGCCTTTGTGGGGCCTTTATTAGGCTTTGAGGCTCACAATCAAAATTAATAAGGATCTGAGCATGCCACTGTTATTTTTGTATAATAAATTGTTCTTTTTTGGTTATTAATTGGGTTGATTACTTGCGCCATAGTTACTTTAGACTTCTTGATCTTGCTGGATTGTTACAGATTGATTAAGTCTATATAAGGTTCTTTTTCTTGCCTTGTAAACAAGGACTTTTACTCATAATATTGTATGTCCAGTTAAAAGGAGTTTAAGGCCCTTCCAACTATTTCTTTGATTACAGTTAACACTAAAGGAGCACAGTTAATTAGTTTAACTAGATTAAACACGAATGAACTTTGAAAAGCAATTGAAATTGGTTAGAACTCAAAGAAAGATGCATTAAACAACAGATCTACTTTATGTAAGCACAAACAAAAGAGACTCGAGCAAGATTATAACCTTGTCAGGCAAGGTTCATCTTCTTGCAACCACCTCTCTTTGTACTTTACAAGGGTTGCAATCTTTAGAGAATGAAAGGTAGAACAGGTTTACAAAAGGGATTCGATACTACAACGCTAGGGAAAATTAGCAGAACTTCTAAAACTTGACAAAAGATGGCTTTCTAAGGTGGACCTAGGACTAAACGAGCAGAGTAGGGACAAACTAAAGCTTTCTGGTTTTTTGCTTGTCTGAGAGCAAAGTGAGATGTCTTTTGATTGATTGGTTGAGTGTCATTTTCTCTGGTGTCTCTTGTTGCTTTTACAGACTTCTTAGCCTGACTATCCAAGCCTTGCCTTTTAGTGATCGCCTTCGGAGGATGGTGAGTCACCATTTATTTACATATCCATGCCCTTGAAAAGTACTTTTTGCTGGAAGTGAGATGCCTTCTGTTGCTCATCACTTCTCACATAGGCTTGTTGCCTATTCCTTGCCAAAAAATAATTATTTTTTTAAATTCTTCCTGGGTCGTCAACTTGTTTGAGCCCAATCCCCCATTTGCTTTTGTGTTCTAGGGCCCCCTCTGACTTGCCCGACCCTGATATCCTAAAAAACACCAGGGTAGGCACGTGCTAGCCGACACCCGAGGGTGACGAAGCCATATTAACATGCATGCAAAAATATGAAGAAAGAACGAATGTAAAATAAAACACGTAAACTTAACTATAATGAATATGAAAATATGGAAAACATGTTTAGAGCGTACAATTAATCAAGAATATTGTACAATGAAAAGTTACGAACAAAGGAATGGTTCCTACATTGAGAGGACTCTAAGATACCACTGCGAGAGTGCCTTGACGCTGGGATTGTATGTCTTGATTCTAAGTCCTGAAGAGGGCACAAAACAAAGCATGAGTGGACCAAGTTTATATAAGTAATACGAAAATCAATTACTCTTCAAAGTACCAAACCCCAGTTTTAGAAAACTCATATAGCTAATAAGTAATAGGTTTTCTGAAAACCCTAGCATGCCATAAAACCTTTATAAAACATATATCGTATATAGTGTGCTTAACGTATTCTAATTGGTGCCCAATCTTTTGGAACTCTCTCCCTCTTGTAGTGTCACGTAAGATTCATTTCCTTGGCGTATTCTGATAGTATTCGTTGTTACGAACGCGTGGGTGCAAGTAGAACACAATTCGGAATTATAACGATGATTTTACGAATCTTGATACGACAAGGGCATTTTGGTAAATTTTCATTTGAAACACATGTTATATTGGGGTTGTGTGCCACGTGGGACCTATAGATTGGTCTTCAATCTTCTGGAACTCTTTCCTTCTCATTTTTCTCCCGTGACTTCCCTCTCTCTCTCATTAGCTCTCTTTCTTTCACCTCTCTCTATCACTCTCTCCCATTCTTTGAACACACACACAAACAACTGGCGACAACACCACCCACCATGGCTCACACTCTGGCAACTCCACCACCACACCATGACCCCAGAACGACTCATACTTCTCATTCTCTTTCCCTCTCCCACTGCATTGTACACAGAGTTTATCAGCGAGTTCTCACCGTCTCCGGCGAAGGCGAGGCTTGAACATTCCTAAAGTTTGGTAGATCGTGTCTAGGGTTGCGATTAAGACGCTTTTAAGTTTTTTGGGTGTGTTTGAATGCAGTTATAACATAGAAAAGACTTGCCCATATTCCGAAGAGGGAACCTGAGACTCGTCGGCCGTTTTCCGGCCATGATTGGCCACGGGATAGGTATAATATTCTTCTTTGTTCTTTGGGCTTCAAATTAATATATTGAATGATTAGTTTTAGTTTGGTTTTGGGGGTGATCGAAGCTCGGGAAGCTCCAGCTTTCTTCTTTGTGGAGTTCGGCCGATCTACGGCTTGAAATCAGGTCGACCCGACCTGCAACCTTAAACCCGATCCAAAATTTTAGGCCATGTAACCCATTAACCTGGCCCAAACCCTTGAGCCATTAACCCAACCAACCTAGCCCAACTACCCAGAACCCAGATCCAAATCGGATCAAACCCAGGCTTAACCTAGATTCGACTCGACCCAGATCTAAGCTTAGTCCCATAGTCATTGCGTGGGTCTGTGCGTGGGCGAGGTCATTGCCAGTGCATAGAGCACACGTGCCTCTACTAGAGGTACTGTGCTCTGTCGTCGTTTATGACGGCGTCGACGACTTTTCCAGTGACAATCTTGGTGCATGTAGTGGCACGTGGCCTTCCGAGCTGCTGCCTTATGACGGTGTGTGGGGGAACCCGAGATCCCTCCTTAGGTTTTTTAACATGTCGAATCCGAATCTGCTGTCCATTTTCCCAAATTCTGACGTTTTAGTAGAGTTTTACTAAATGGTCCCTATTTGTGTTTAGGTGCGTCGGTGGGAAGTGGCACCATCATCGCTAGTTCGAGTGGCTTTCAGGTAACAAAATATCTGTGAGTGGACCCCTTCTTAACTTACATGTTTTTATAAAATATTAGCCTAGCATGCATTTCATATTTCATGATTTGAGCATGTTTTATAATATGTTTTACGAAGAATTTTTGATTTCTTTAAATTGCTTTACCGAGTATTTATGATTTATCGAATTGACGTTTTACTAAAGGTTATGAATTATTAGGTTTGCGTATATGAATTCCTATGGATTTCGAATATGATTTATTTTGCGGGTTTACGAATGTGAGATTCCATGGATTTACGGATATGACTTACTATGGATTTATGACACGAGGTTTGAGCTTTAGAGCTCCGGTGGTTTGATATGAGATTTTTAAGTCATGTTTTCGGTGCTCATCTAGTAGGTTATCATATAGCACATCCACAGAACAGGGGTATGTAGATGTCTATAGCCATATGACACAGTTGAGGATATTTATGTATACACCATGTTTCTTCACTGGCGTAACCCAGTGTCGCATAGCTTCACCTTCGAGTGATGGACATGTATTGCCTTTGGGCGATTATGATGATACCTTCAGCTTCACTAGCCCGGGCTTAGTGTCGGTGTGTGATGTTATATATTTCTTCTCTGGCGTAACCTAGAGTCGTACAGCTTCACCTTTGGGTGATAGGGCCTACCATGTTTCTTCACTAGCGTAACCTAGTCTTGTACAGCTTTATCTTCGGGTGATGGACAGGTACTGCCTTCAGGTGATTATGATAATACCTCTAGCTTCACTAGCCTAGGGCTAGTGTCGGTGTGTGATGTTATATATTTCTTCTTTGGTGTAACCCAGAGTTGTACAGCTTCACCTTTGGGTGATGGGGCCTACCATGTTTCTTTATTGGCGTAACCTAATGTCGTACAGCTTTACCTTCGGGTGATGGACAAGTACTGCCTTCGAGCGATTATGATGATACCCTTAGCTTCACTAGCTCGGGGTTAGTGTCGATGTGTGATGTTATATACTTCTTCTCTGGCGTAACCCAAAGTTGTACAGCTTCACCTTTAGGTGATAAAGCTTACCATGTTTTTTCACTGGTGGAACCCAGTGTCGTACAGCTTCACCTTCGGGTGATGGACATGTACTGCCTTTGGATGACTATGATACCCCTAGAGAGTACATCCTTGATGAGATTTACGAGTTTGCCTTCGAGCGGCTATTACCATTTTAGAGCACTGGTTTAGACGTACATGTTTTACCAATGTTTTGCATGGCATGCTAAGATTTTCATACAGCCTGCTATATAGTATTATATATGTTTTCAAAACAGGGGGTTATATGTTCATAAAGAAACTAGTTTTCGTATTATTACTATTGTTATAAATTATGGTCCACTCACCCCTTTGTTTTTGTGCCCCCTTAAGGAGTTAGAGTCGAGGCACGTGATCTCGGTGTCAGGGCACTTCCGCTTAGGCATCTCGAGCCTCCTTTGTGTAGTACCAATTCCTTGGTTCATACCTTTTTATAATAATTCTTTCACATTATTCTTGATTAGTTGTATGCTCTGAACACGATTATGCATTGGTATAATTCTTTCTAATTACGTATTTTATTTATGTGCATGTTAAAAATTGGCTTCGTCACCCTCGAGTATTGGCCAACACGTGCTTACCCTGATATTTGGGGATATCGGGGTTGAGGCGTGTAACTACATCACTCGCTTGAAGGCATATATAAATCTTCCGCCGGAAGGCCCTACATCGCCCGCCCAAAGGAATATATAAATCATTCACTCGAAGGCCCTACATCACTTGTCCGAAGGCATATATAAATATCCGCCCGAAGGCCTTACATTGCCCGCCTGAAGGAATTTATAAATCTTCGGCGCGAAGGCCCTACATCGCCCGCCCAAAGGAATATATAAATCTTCCGCCCAAAGGCATATATAAATCTTCTGCCTAGCCTTACATTGCTCTTCCTAAGGCATATATAAATCTTTCGCCCGAAGACCCTACATCGTCCGTCTGAAGGCATATATAAATATCATTCGCCCATAGGCACATAGTATGAATAACCAGAATAACCACTAAGTAAGCACAGAAAATCATGAACATAATCTTTCCAAAATATATCTCATCGGAGCTCAATAGCTCAAACATCATATCATAAATTCATGTTCATAAATATCTCAGTAAACATAAATTCAATAAAGCATGATATTTCATAAAGCGTAAATTCGATTTACTCATAAACGTTTCATAAAATGTAGTCATAAAATCATACTTTTCATGTATGCATTTCTAGTAATTAATTCATGCATTTTGGAAGGGGTCCACTCACAGTACTCTGTTGTCGAAGAGCGGTTCGAACTAGAGAGGATGAGGTCGCCACTAACAAAAGCGCCTAAGCACATAAAGGACCAAATAAGTAAAAACCCTACTAAAACAATTGAATTTTGGAAAATGGAGCGTGGATTTGGAATAAGGGTGTTGAATTACCCTAAGAGGGGTGCTGGGCAAATTTCATAAAAGTCAACAAAAAGTCAACGCAATAATATTTTTGAGAATATTCCCTAACGGAATATTCCATTGGGTTCGAATCGGGTTGACCCGGTTCGCCTGAAACCCACCAGAAACTAGGTTTTAGCCCAATTTTTGGGTATTATTTGAAGCTCCATAACTTCTTCAATACTCAACGAAATTGAGTGATTCAAAAACAAAAATCATACTTCTTGATGAGATGAAGAGAATGGTACCTTTCTAGACTGCTAACTTACCATGGTTTGGCCGAAAAATAGCTCGAAAGTTGCGGAGGTCTCTGGAAACTGGGTAAACTTTAAAAGGTTATAACTTCCTTATTTCTTAGCCAAATCAGACCCATAATATGTCAAAACGAAGCTTATGATGAGAGGAATAAGATTATACCTATTTGGAAGACCAACAGTGGCCAGAAAATGCCTACAAACGCACGGGTCTAGTTGAAAAACTGGGGAAGAGTCCCCTCGTTGTTTCTGGGTTCGTGGGGGTTCACATAGAGGTTGAGGAATGGTGGTGTGCAACTACTGCTATTATTGTTGCGTTTGTGTGCTTTCCAGGAGAGGGGAGGTTAGAGAAAGAGATGAGAGAAATGAGAAAAGACAAAGTTTTAGAGAGAGTGAAGGGAGGGAAAGAGAGTGACAGAGAGAGGGAAGAGAGAAAGGGTCGGGAGACCAATGGGACATGGGGCCCTTAGTGGCTCACAAAATAAGGTCCACTAAAGACAACAAAATAAAAATATCTCCCAAACATGAAATTACAAAATTACCTTCGACATTCCGTGTTTTGTAAAATCCGGGACCTGGTCGTTACAATTTACCCCCGTTAAGAAAATTTTGTCCTTGAAATTTGAAATAACTTGCTATACGTAAAAACTCGAAGATAGGAAGAAAATATATATAAAGAAGAAATCAAGTCATAGCGGTTTCATAAAAGAGAATGGCATTTCGTCGCGATCGGATTGCAGTGATTCCTTTTTCATGCCTTCAAGCTCATATTATCTTCCCTAACAATATAATAGTAGTATCATATATGTAAAGAATAAAATATAGTTGAAAATATATAATATCGTAAGGTAAAAAATATGTACACATAGTAAGATAACGTCAAAATAGATATGTATTAACATAGAAGCCGAAAACTTGTACTGAATTTAAAACTGAAAGTGGAAATGACTCACCCAAACATTCGTAATGTCAAAAATACAAATATATAACTATAATTATGTAAGTTAAAATACTTGCATTGAAAATTAAAATAAAAAATGAAAACGGGTCTCGCCCAAGCATTTGTAACGTCATGTACTCCAAAAATAGGTGTGTGTGACTTTGGGTCGAGCCCAAACAATAATTAATCAGTAACTACTACCATAGACGGGTCTACTTGCCCACTTGCTAAACCAACGAAACGAATAAGTCATCGATATTACAGTCTGCAGCTCACAATATCGACAACACATTGTTGTCTCGATAAAGAAGTAGTAACTTTCCAAGGGTTCAAAATTACCATTTTGTTCAACTCCAAGGCGACATCATTTGAAGCACACATTTTCCCATATCAAAAATTCTATCATTCTAATATCAGTTCGCAATACTCTTATGTCTAACAAGTGTTTCCTGTATAATCTCTCATACAATGTCTCAAATAGTGACATACCCAAAATGAAAATAATAACTATCATCATAAACCACTTCAATAGAGATTGGTGCAATTTCTAATCATGTTGAAACCACAGAACGAATGAACACAACATGCCTCCAAGGTCTGGATAGTTCGTTCAGACTAGCCAACAGTCTGGGAATGAAATATGGTACTGGACAACAACTTAGTACCCATGGTTTTTAAGAAGGCTTCACAAGACTTGGAAGTGAAACGTGCATCACGATGAGGTATAATAGTGAATGCACACCCTATAACCAAACAATGTGATTCACAAAGCCTAAGTGAGTTGATTCATTGAAAATTTCTCTTGGATTTAACGAAAGGCTATGCCGAGAAGACTAAAAGAACACTCAAGAATTTAAGGGTCAAAACAAGTATATCAAATCTAGAGTACAAGATAACATGATTGAATGTGTAACCTTGATGCAAGAACACTTGTGAGTACCTAACTTGATTATGTGGTGGCAAGTCGAGATGGTTGAGCACATATTCAACTTGATTGGTAGTCTAAAGTAATTTATAGGCAGAAACTTAAAATTTTCCCATTCCAATATTCATAACAACTTGTTACAATGATAACCTCAGGGATATTCAATCACCAGTGGTAAAGGTTTGTTCAATAGGATGTTAGTGGGTGATTGAATGACTGATGGTCTCAGCTAAAACTTTCGGATCTGAGTGGCCTTCCTGAACAGTTTGTTTACCTTAGAAATGATATGAAGTGTTGTATGATAGACTCGAACCCAAAGTTAGACTAGAATGCCTTCCACTACCACGAGGTGAATCTGGGATTATGGTCGAAATTGATGTTAATCGAGACGTTAGTCTAACGAAGTCTAGAATATGAAGAATTCCGCCAAGCGGTCGAAAGTATAGTCCTCACGGACTGGTAGATAATATGCTGAGTGAGTTAGTAAACAAATACCGAAACGTCATCATAGTCTCCACGTGTACAAGGTGGTTTGTACATGAAATTTATGGTGACATTCACCTGTTTCCATTCGTATCCCTAGTGGGTCCTCGACAACCTAAAAACAAAAGGCAACCATGGAAATTTATTCCCACCTACAAACAGGAATAGAAAGAAATTGAGATAAGCCTGATGACTTCCATCTCTCTGCTTCCACTTACTAGTAAAACAGACATTTCCTCACATATTGAGCGATATCGCATTCATACAATACCCGTAATAAAAATGGACGAGAATAGTGGTACAATTTAGTACTGCTAACATGCGTGGCATACGCTGAAATGTGAGCCTCATCAAGAATTTTCCTTTTTCATAACTTCATTACCCTTAGGCAGAAACAATTTGTTTCTTATCAATAATGTTCCAACTCCTTGGACTTTCAAATCCCATCTCATGTCATCTGACATTTGCTCTTTCAAACTCACACATTACTGATCGAACTCTTGGGGTTTTTACTCGAAATATATCGATACAGGTTTGACTTAGAAGTGAGCTGATAATACTCACCGTGTATCCGATGCCAAAGTAAAGCCAATTCCTCGAAGAGAAAACAATGGTGGGACATGGATAACTCGGATAAAGGTAAGTTGTCCATGGGATTTCTAACTAAGAGCAGTAGCTACAGTTGCCTGATGATACTCTAAAGGGCAATCAAAATCACCAATGAGTTCTATTCACATTTTCTGTCTCAAACTTAACTTAATCTGTGTGAAAACACACTTCAGTTTCTTTGGTTAGTAAGGATGTAACACTCCTTGTTGTAAAGAAAAAGGTCACCAGATTTTAAAGAAAGGAAAATTGTTACCAGATCTAGGTCATGAATAGGATAATTCTTTCTGTGAGGTTTGAGATGTCCGGGAGCATATGCGATGACCTTCCCATGCTATATAAGAAAACAACCCCAAACGTGACAAGGATGCAAAACAAGAGACTTTAAAACTCACCACCAACGTCAAGAAAAGCAGGGACGGGAGCATGAGTAAGACGATGATCCAAACTCCAAAAAGTTCCGTTCCCAACCTTCGTCCTACACAAATTTCTACAAAGAAAGGGTGTCATTAGGTTTTCAAGTAAGACGGTAACCATTGGCTCAAGGTTGTAGATAGGATGGTTCACATCATGCAGTTTTAATCGTCAAGAGGCACACGCGTTGCTCGGTCATGCTATGTCATTGTGCAGCCAAACATTCAATAAAATATCGCTGTAGAGTTCAAAATTTATTAATGTCATCGAAAAGTGTAAGAATAATGATTAAGTGATACAATACTTCCGTTGTCAAAATCTTCGTTCACCCTCAACATCTCAAACAAAATTGAACAGTATCTTAGACAAAAAGGAAATAGAGCTATGCCTAAGGAATCGTTAAGAATTGCCGATAGAAATTGACAAGACCAAAGATATTTTGTATTTCACAACACCTAGTGAGGATTTTCAAATTTCAATAGTCGTAACCCTTTTGGAAATTGATAAGAATAACATTTGCTACAATAGAGTTCTCCCAAGAAAAGTATCTAATATAAATAAAATCAACGTTTGAAGAATTTAGTGTAAAGCTGACTGTCGATGTTTAGTGAACTTGACCTCATTGTAAGAGTAGACAAAAAGGTCATCGATAAGAAAATCATGAATCTGTTGAAATATGGGTGGAATTACTGGTCGGTTAGGTTCATGAACATCGCTGGAGCATTCATCTACTTATTAGGAAAATCAATCACCAAGAAATCTTCTGAGGGTCCACACGAATTCTGTTAGCGGAAACAACAAGCTCGAGGACATTGATTTGGTCCAACAAAAGTAACACTTGCTAAACTTTGCATACAATTGGTGTTTACTCACTTTCACCACATGAACTTCAGATGTTCTGAGCAATCTCCATATAGATATGACTCTGCCCGCCATTCATAGGGAACGCAAGTTGGAAAGTATCATCATCAATTCAGATCTTTAGCTGGTCTTATCCAAACTTTATCTTACTAAGATTTTTCTATTTTTTGTCACTTCAATGTAAATCTGACTATGCCCACCATTCATAGGGAATGCATGTCGCAAAGTATCAGTCCATTGTTGAAAGTCGTCCATCATTCCATTTCGTCATTGATGAGGCACAATCCCGACATAAATTTTTGTTCAAATAGAATTTGACAATTCAGACAGAAAAAGGTTTGCACAACTGCACCGAAAGACACCAAATCTGGAAGCTGTGACATCTAAACGATGTCAAGAATGACACACTACTACAGTAAAAAATATGCTTTGAACAAACCATGCTCTGATAACAAATCGACACACCCAACCCCGATATCCTTTAAAACACTAGGGTAGGCACGTGCTGGCCGACACCCAAGGGTGACGAAGCCATATTAACGTGCATGCAAAAATATGAAGAAAGAACGAACGTAAAATAAAACACGTAAACAACTACTTGCCGGTTAAATAACTTCCACTTCACTTTTCTCGGCCATCTTCTTCAACCATCTTGACTTTCTAAACTCCCAAATTTCTTGCATTCTTAGCCCTCTCTTGCCTTTTAATCGTTCTTTCATTCTTTTCTCTTTATTTTGACAATGACTCCTAAATCGAGGCCTGCATGCGAGTCTGGAGAAGAGATTGTCACTTTGCGCCGTTGGCTCAATGACCTTCATCACCATCGGGTTGGCTTTAATTTATCCATTTTCTTCGAGGCAGAATGAGTACACTGACTGGGGCCTGCTTGGACTACCTAAGTCTCTGTTGCAGTGGACAACAACATACCCATTGTGGATACAAATTTCTTTCTGCTTGTTCTTGGACAAAATTGCACCTACAAAACAAATAACACCTTGGGTCAAGGCCAAGAGCCTCACAAACCCACGATAAATGGGGGCTTTGGCCGAAGTTAGAATTTTGAGGGAAAAGAGTTTGGAGAATTTTGAGAATTTAGCAAGAGAATTGGACTTGAGTTTTGGAGAAAATGAGATGGTATTTATAGGGGTGTGGCTGGCCCCTTTGGGAGGATGGGGACTAGCCACTTGGATGATTTTTAGGGTGAGATTCATGAATTGTTAGCAAATTAATAAATTAATTAGGTAATAAATAATTTAATTAGATAATTAATATAATTAGAAATGAATGATTGGGGGGGTTACCTTGTGGAGAATGATATGCCCAAAACATACGGGGAGTTCATCTGGCCATTTTCCCTTCTTGTCGATGAGGGATTTCTTGAGGCATTCGAGAATCGTCTTGTTGGATGCTTCGGCCTGTCCATTGCCTTGAGGATATCTCAGTGTGGACATGTGTTGCTTAATGCCATACTTTTGGAAGAACTTCGCCAAATCTTTGCCTACGAATTGCTGGCCATTGTCGGTGACGATGGACTGAGGGATGCCAAATCGATAAATGATGTTCCTCCATACGAAACGCTCTATGTCCGTCTGAGTCATGGTCGCCATGGGCTCTGCTTCTACTCATTTGGTGAAGTAATTAGTTGCTACAATCATCATGCCTCTGCCCTCAGTAGTGGGCATCATTATCTCTACCAGGTCGATTTCTCACTACATGAATGACCAATGACTCATCTGTGGGTGTAGTTTGTTGGCAGGTAGTGTTGGTACTGGCTTGTAGCATTGGCAGCGGTCGCACTTTTGTACTAACTATTTAGCATCTTGGTGCATGGTAAGCTAGTAGTAGCCTGCATTAAGAGCCTTCTGTGCTAAGGATCAACCTCCGGAGTGATTTCCACGAACGCCTTTGTGGATTGAGCTTAGAACCTTTAGGTCATAGGGAAGCGTTAGACAGTGGAGATGAGGTCCGGTGTAGGATATTTGAACGAGAATGCTGTTTCACATGTAGTATGGTGCTGCCTTTATTTGAAGTTTTCTAGATTCTAACTTTTCCATGGGGAATGTGCTATTGACCAGGTGGTCTATAATAGAATTTTGCCAATTAGGAGTTATACTAACCTGCGACAGCTTGGCTGCCGACTCCTCCTCTATGCTTGGCTCGTCTAGATACTTCATCGCAATAGAGCATTTGAGTTAATGGTCGAGGGCAGAGCTTAGGTCGGCTAACGCATCCGCGTGGGTGTTGTCTGCCCAGAACTTGAGTGAAAATGTAAGTCTAAAATGCCTCAAGTTTCTTGCGTACCTTCTCTAGGTATTGCGCGATCCTCAGATGTTTTGCCGTGTACTCCCTAGTATTCTGGCTGACGATTAGCTGAGAATCAGAATGAATTGCGAGCTTCTTCACCGCCAAGTCTTTTGCCATTCAAGGGCCTGCTAGTAAGGTTTCATACTCTACTTCATTGTTGGATGCTTTGAAGTTTAGAGTGATCGCCTGTTTGAGCATTAAATTGTCTGGGATGACAAAGACCACACTTTTTTCCGAGCCTTTATGATTGGATGTGCCGTCGACATGCAAATGCCAGAAGTTACTCGGGTGTGAAATGTCTTCAGTTTTAGATCACCAGTTTGGCAGCGGGGTTGACGTGCAACTTGTGGTAAGCTATCTTAGGGTCAATACCGATGCATGTCAGAAGGTGACCATGTAAAGACGTCATGATTTTCCCTAAGGAAAACCGTGAGTTCTTCCTTCTCGGCTGGGCTTAGACATGAGCCAATTCTAGCCATCTTTTTCGGCTGCTGGGGATCAAGAATGATGTCCTAAGTGTCCTCTTCAGGCTTCCATCCTATCTCGTTTGCTTGGGCACCATTTTCTTGATCTGCTTGCTCTAATTGCTATTTGGTAGATTCTTCATCCTTTTGAACCTCGGTAGCCTCTATAGGGGTAAAGGTTTTCTTCTTTGATTCCTTCAATACTTGCACATTGCATTGTCGAGATGTAGCCTGGTCAAACTTGATTTCTTTGACTTCTCCTCCTGGGATACGGAATCAGATTTTTTAGCACTTGATTGAAGTGACGGCATCCAGCTTGATCAACCAAGGTTTCCCAAGAATTCGATTGTAGAGAGATGGGTCGCTTACGATCATGAACGTCTACTTTGAGACAACTGGCGGTGTTCTCACGTTAAGTGCGATGTAGCCGATGACAGTCGTGGTGTGTCCGTTGAATCCGATGAACACCTCCATTTGGCGTATGATTGTTCTTTCTAGGCCTATATTCTAAATTATTAAGAGCTAAAGTATGTTGACCGCACTTCTGTTGTCAACCATTATTTTGTCGACTACAGCATGGGCTAGTTGGACAGATACTACTAGTGTGTCGTCGTGTGGGAAACCGACGCCTTCTGCATCGTACTCAGTGAAGCTAACGATGGGTCCAGGTTGGGTGTCTGCTGTTTGGACTTGTGAGACTAGTAGAGCCTGCTAGATCTTTCTCTTTTTGGAGTTGTTGGTGGCCCCTAAGTGCTCGGATTCGGCGAAGATGCCATTGATCCGAATCATCTTGGTTGGTGGCTTTTCATCATCGTCTGCGTTTCTGCTAGGCTATGTAGTTGACTTGTCTAAGTATCTGTCGATCTTGCCTTCTTTCACGAGTTTATTGAGGTAGTTCTTCCAAGTATAACAGTCGTCAGTTGTGTGACTGGGTCTTCGGTGGAATGCGCAATACTTAGTGTGATCCATCATAGAAGTATATCTTTTTGATTGTTTTGGCAGCTTAAACCATGCTTCGTTCTTGATGTCACGAAGGATTTGGTGGATTGAGATTGAGAACTCAGAGTAGTTCCTGGTTATTGGACCTTCCTTGGTCGTGAGTCTGTCCATACGCTTGGCATCATGCCTGTTTTTGCTAAACTGCTTTCTATCCTCTTTCTTTTAAGCCACTGTCGACTCTTTTCGAGGCTGCTCGGCTGCCTTGTCTGCTCGTCGAGCCTTATCCCAAAATGTATGCTTATTTACCAGAGTGCAAGAGTCTACTAGAGTTAAATCTTCTTTCATGATCAAATATTTGAACAATGAGTGATC
This sequence comes from Pyrus communis, assembly GCF_041283825.1. NCBI lineage: Eukaryota > Viridiplantae > Streptophyta > Magnoliopsida > Rosales > Rosaceae > Pyrus > Pyrus communis. The sequence goes on from NC_142572.1 coordinate 3,870,568, forward strand.
TGATGGGAGTCCTTTTTGGAAAACTGCACTTGCTATCGAATCGTCGCATCCGACTATCTTTGCCTTCTCTGTTTTGAACCTTTTCACGTAGTCGCGGAGTGACTTTTTTGGGTTATTCTTTACGTTGAACAAATGGTTGGACTTTTTCTTGATCGAGTGGTAGGATGAGTATTCTTTGGTGAAAACCAAGGAAAGATCATCAAAACTCCAGATGAATTGCAACTTGCCTTGCAAAGTGATGACGAATATCTTGCACATAAGAGCATCGTTGTTCCGGTAAAGGACCATTGCGCATCAGTAATGCTTCAAGTGCCTCTCTAGATCTCCATCTCATTTGAAAGATGTGAAATGTGGCATGTCTCGTCCGTGAAGGGTGACCTGCTGATGTTAGTCATGTTTTTCATATTGCTTTATCAGCCAATTCGTTGTGTTGAAAGTCACGTAATCGCTCGTTTAAAAGCTTATCCACTTCTTCCTAAATTTTCTTTTGGTGGGGGTAGCGGAGCTCTTGGCTGCCCTCGGTCTTGATCTGCTGGTTTAGGTTGCTCTTCTACATGCTTAGCTCGTCTATGCCACGACGGCAATGCATATGGTCCATTCCTGACAGACGAGTGACTTCTTTTCTCTATTTGTTGTGCTGCCTACTTTGATGTGATGTGGATGATGCTCTTTGTGGGCCTAGCCGCTAATGAACGCTTTGCTTGGAAGGCTGCTCATGTTGATTATTGGAGTGTGGCCCCAACCGTGAGTGTATGCTCATCCATAGGCTTAGTCGAGAGTGAAAGTTCCTCCGCGTGCTAAGACGGGAGTATACGTTATCTCGGGGGCCCAATCAGGAGTGTACGCTACCCGAACGCTTGGTTTGTGGCTGGTCGAGTGGCTGCTTACCTAGATGTTGCTGGAGAGGTTACTCGTTTGCCCTTATCCTACTTCGGGACTCCTCGTTTGGGGCACGTTGGATCTTGGTGCGCTGCAAAAGTTGATTCACCAAGGTCGTCTGTTGTGCAAGGGCGCTCGTTAACTTTATGACTTGTCAAGACAAGTGTTGTCCGCTACTCGGATTAGAAGAGCTTAGAATGAATGCGCATTCTTGAGTAGTGGAAGGGTGGTAGACTTCGGGCGCAAGATTTGAGTTAGGAAATGTCAAATTCGTAAAGAAATGTGGTGAAAATGCCCCCGGTTTGTTCGTAGGTCCTGAAATTTGAAGTCGGGACGGTTGGGCTAATCTTAGGCCTACTTGGGCTGCTTGCGAAACCACGGGAGTAGGTTGGGCCTCAGGAGTGGGCTGCTCGGCATGTGGTGCACACGAGTGTGAGGCTTGGGCATTTGAAAGTTGAAGTGGCACGGCTTGGGTTGTGGCATTGGCGCCGTGGGTAGCCATCATAGTGGTTGGCACAGTGGTGCCCCGTGGGGATGATGCCACTCCACTCATCATTGTGTTGAGCTTTGTAGATTGTCGCGGTCCTAATCTTTAAACGTTGGAATTTCCATTCGTCGAGGTTTTCGAGTCTCTTGCCATTGTACTTGTCTTTTATGTTATATCGAAGAATGTTTTATTGATGAAATAGGTCTTGAATACATACCTATTTTGGGCACTTTTGACTTGATTGAGGGATAATTGTCCACTGCTCGTGCGTATGAGTTTTTGTGTTCCTCGAGGGTAATTTTGTCTTTTTACCCCATAATCCACGTGTCGCCTCCATATTTTTCTTGATTATTTTTTGCTCCACACCTGCTGCCAATTGGTTCACTTCTAATCCCTACATTGCCGAGGCTGGAATCTTTGCCTCTAAGCGGTTCAACTTCAAGAGGGGTTTCCCCTTAATGAAGGATGAAGCATGGTCCAAGTGAATGGATGAATTATAGCCCATCTGGAAGCAGAAATGAACGGAAAATGGCATCTATCAGCTTATGATGATGTCTAAGACCTCTACCTTATCAAGCACAAGCTTATCTCAATTGCTCTCCTTTTTTGGAACATCGAGACTAACACTTTCAACTTTAGAGTAGGTTTCATGACTGCCACTATTCTGGATATGGCTCAAGTATTTGGGCTGAGGGTATTGGGCATGTAAGTGGACATTACACACGACTGGTCATCCTCATCTCGCCTTGCTGTTGAAGGTTCAGAGGCTTCTTGGTCATTCACTCGTTTGGAGTACAACCCCACTACCTTCAAGAGCTATGAGATCTTTTTCGCAGGCTTCATTCTATTTGCTAAGAAGACGTTCAGCCCACCTTCCTTTACTGCTGACCCAGCTCAGGAGCACATGTACTTTATTCTCTATTGGTTAAATAAGCATGTGTTCCCTGACAAATCCAAATGAGTAAAGATGGAATGAATTCCTTTGGTGGAGGCGTTGCACTATTTCGATAATGTCACCACCGATCCTTTCATTCTGGCACATCTCTATCATCTTCTTTACGAGATAACAAGGGACCAGCCCTTCGAGACCAATATTAATGGAGCTACCTAGATAGTGCAGCTCTGGCTTCAATAGTACTTCCTTGAGTTTCTGGCTGCCAACTTGGAGTTCCCAGATGAAGTAGCTCATGCTCAAATTCTGGCAGAGGCGCCTATCATCAATCACTCTACTTTAGCCTGCCTTTACTTTTTCAGAATTTGTAGGACTTGGGCTGATTTGGAGTGGGGTGCCTTTGTGCTTAGAAGGTACACTTGGTTCTCGGATAATCTTTTCCAAGATTCATTCGGGAAGGATGCCAGCAGCTTCTGCAATGAGAAATTTATTTGCTATATCCAACAGAGGGACTTGGCCTGGGGAGTCCAGAGTGATCAAGCGGGCTATGAACGCAGGCTAGAAGTCTACCCCTTTAATTTCTGTGGTAGGCAACTGGGGTTCAGACAAGCAATCCCAGTCCCTTTCTTCGACTCAGTCCATTGTGGGACTTCTTATATCCTCCGCTTTCATTCTGAGACTACATTTCGAGTAAGCAGACATATCTTGGAAGTGATGAACAAGATAGCTCACAAGCCCGTAGCCCTCAACTTTGAGTGTACATCTCTATTCACCACTTGATGAGAGGCCAAGTAGTTTAGGAAGTATGATAGGATCTTCGAGCAAGTCTTCTTTAAGTCTCTTCCTAAGAAAGAGGAATTTGAAAGCTGGAAGGAGGTTGTCAACTAGAAAAACCAACTTCTGCTCATAGGTAACCTACATTGCTGCCTCTTCCTTTATTTTATTTTTCCATAGTTTGTGATGTCTAACTCTTTTCTTGATTTTGCAGCCCAAAGCAACCCTAAAGAAGTGGATATTGGGCCAAAAGAAGAAGCTGCTGATGCCTTGGTCCTTAGGAGACGGCTGCAGAAGCAGCTAGGTAAGAGGCGGGCTCTAGCCATGTTCCTGAGGATGTTGGGGATATCTCTGCGATGTTCAGTGAATTAAGATAGAAGCTGTGCCTGAAGGAAAAAACAGGGCTCATCGTCGGGCAAGATCTATTGTTGCAAAGTCTTTGGATTCTGAGCCCGAGGGGAGGCCCCAAGCTATACTTGATCTTCCTGTTCCATAAGCCACTTTAACTAAGAAGAGAACCTGATAGGAGCATATTCATGCGACTTAAATGGCTTGTTCTCATGCATTTACGTTATGTTTCTCTCGTTATTTTAGTCCTTTATGCTTCTTTTGTGTGTTTTCAGGTTCTAAGGGCCTAGGGAGCAAGAAAGTGCATTTTGAGGCCATTTGGAGCATTTTTGGGCATGGATTGGATAGCTTATCCATGGAGCCAAGAGGATGGACGAATTTGAAGGCCTTGTATGCACTTGAAGACACAAAACAATGGCCCTAACCCAATCACATAACACCTTGCCATGGGCTTAACACAAACACCATTCCTTGCCATGCAAGGAGGAGCAATTTGGGTCCATTTCATGTACTTAAACTCTAGCCCAATCCACAATCACTTCAAAGCCATGCAAAACCTTTCAACACCCTTTAATCATCCCCCTTTAAGTTATGATTTTATTTCCTAACCCTACATGCATTATTTATTAGCTCCCATTCCCTTATGCCATTTTCAGATTTCCACCCACTAACCTAGTCATCAACACATGCATTCACTTCATCATTACACCACCACTCATTCTTTAATCCACATGCACATTCAATCATTCACTCATGCACCCTTGTGCCATGTTTCCCCCTTTGTTCCCACCCATCACATGCATCATCATCAAACAAACATTGCAGCCACATGCACCTAAAACTAATCAATGCCGTGCACTTCCCTTGCATTTTCAGCCATCACACTTCATCATTGCAGCCACCATTCACCCTAATTGTCAATCACATACTTTCCCATTGTATAATACATCCACATGCATCTTTAACCAACAAACATTGCAGCCACAAACACTCAAACACAATCAATGCCGTGGGGTACATTATAATTCCAGAAATTCCAGCTTTCCAACCTAGCCACATTCACATGCATTCACTCATAATCATTCACCAAACTTGCAGCCACATTTCCACCTATTCCAAGCTGTCATGTTCCCTCTCATTTACCTATAAATAAGCATGCAACATAGCCACAATGGATTCATCTCATTTCATACACTTCACACAACACAAACACAACCCTTGTGCCGCAAATCCCCTTCCATTTCTGTGCAGTTTTTCTCCTCCATTGCAGCCACTATCCAACCACTTCCCATCCCTCCAAAACACTTCACATAATCCCCAAAGCTCACTTAGACCTTGTGCTACAACAACGAGGAAGAAAAGAGTGCCTAAACGTTCATACAATTCAAGTTTGAGTTGTTGGAATTTTTAGGTGTTTCTTTGATTTCAAAGTTTAAATTTAATTCTCTTTGTTTTGTACGTATGAGAATGGAAGAGAAGAGTGCCTAAACGTTCATACAATTCAAGTTTGAGTTGTTGGAATGTTTAGGGGTTTCTTTGATTTCAAAGTTATGAGGAACTAAACCCCCTTTAGCTAGGGGGTGATTCGAAACTATGTTTATATTTGCAATATGAATTGATTACTTTTGGTTGGAATTTCATAAATTGTGGATTCAATTTGTTTAACCATTTGAATGAATATGACGCTAGAATATAAGTGAGTTTCACCTAATAGTTACGAACTTATATTCACAAGTAGTGGAGGTTGCTTATAAACAATCGCGTTAAACGAATTCTTGGCATAAGTTTCATGCGTATTCCATAGTAACGAATGCCTCGTCGATGTTTATGATTTCCGTTGAACTTAATGATCTTTGTTGAATGTCTCTATCATGTGTATTCCATAGTTAGGGACTTTGATTAAGAATAATTTGGTTGTAATGCGTATTCCATTCAATCCAACGAATCTAGGGAAATCTGAAAGTTAATTTAAGCGGACCTAATTAACTTGGAGCATTGAGTTTCATAATTTATCGAAAGACCAACTGAGAATCAATTTTGTATGCAAGTGTAACATGTTGTGGAGAAGAACCCCTTAGCTATTCCATCATCCATATTTTCATCACATTCATCTTTACTATCTGTTTTAAATTATAATCTGTCCGTTTAATTTAATCTCGTCCAACTACAATTCCCCCCTCTATTTTGTTAAGTCTTAATCATTTGATTTGTCTTATTTTATGTTTTTAAGTATTTGGAGTCTTTTGAACTTGTTTTGAGTCTTTTAGTTTGTCTTAGTGTTTTAAAAGTTAGTTTTATTTATTTGAGTCAAGTGTTTAGCATCCCTAGTTAATCCCCGGTTAGAACGATCCCTACTTACATCATTACTACAATTGTCACAAATAGGGTTTAGTTTGTGTGCGTATAAATTTACGTACCAAATTTTGGCGCCGTTGCCGGGGATTAGCAACTTTGCTAATCCTTTGTCTTTATTTTTATATTTTTTTGTTTTTCGTGCATTCTTATTTCAGATTCTTAGTTTGTTTGTTTCCTTGTTTTTTAGGTACTGTGTATGACTCGTAGCTCTCGGCCTATTATAGAGAACATCTCCGACTTTGACGGTGATTTTGAACGCACTTTGAGGAGAACGAGGAGTCAACAAGAGCCACCACAACCTCCACCACAACCTGGGCTTGAAGAAGACGAAGCAGGTGTAGAAGAAAAGCCCACGGATCAGATTTTTGAAGAAGAACAAGCCATGGCAGCAGATAATAGAACCATCAAGGAGCTTTCGGCCTCGGGTTTGGATAATGCATTGCCTCTTTGTATCCAATACCCCACGGCTGCAGAGGGGAAGACTGAGGAATTTGAACTCAAATCCAGTCTGTTACACCATATTCCGAAGTTCCATGGCTTGTCTATGGAAGACCCCAACAAACACTTGAAGGAGTTCGAGGTGGTTTGTTCGAGCATGACCCCCGTCAATGTGGATGGGAGTATATTGAAGATGAAGGCCTTTCCATTTTCACTTATGGACAAGGCCAAAGATTGGCTCTACGAACTAGCCCCGGGAACTGTGACTTCGTGGGAGAGTATGAAGCGTGCTTTCTTGGAGAAATTCTTCCCTACTTCGAGAGTGATTCTCCTACGGAAGAAAATTAGTGGTATTCAACAGAATCATGGTGAGACATTCCCGGCTTATGATGAGCGCTTCAAGGGCCTTGTAGCTTCATGTCCTCAACATCAAATGAAGGAGGAACTTCTCCTTCAATATTTCTATGAGGGCCTCCTTCCTATCGAACGTCAAATGATTGATGCATCAGCGGGAGGAGCATTGGTGGACAAAACACCAAGGGATGCCAAGATTCTCATAGCCAACCGAGCTCTCAACGCTCAACAATATGAAGGAGTGGGTCAAAGGGAAGCCCCACGGCAACAAAGTGTAAATGAGGTGAGTGCTATTTCTGAAATTCAATCACAACTTGCTAATCTTACTTCTCTTGTTTCTCAGGTTGTGATTGGTCCAAAAGCACAAGAACACCAAGTTTGTGGCGTGTGCTCAATTCAAGGGCATCCATCCGACAAGTGCCCTCAACTAATCGAGAATGGTGGGTGGGAATCTGCCAATGCAATTGGTTTCCAAGGACAAAATCAAAACAACCCATACTCGAACACTTACAATGCCGGATGGAGGGACCATCCAAACTTCAAATGGAGGGAGCCACAACAAGCTGCCCAACAAGGAGGATTTAGGCCAAACCCCCCTGGTTTTTATTCCAAGCCGTATGCACCCCAACAACCCCAACAACCTTCGGCATCATCTCATTCAGGTACGTCATTGGAAAGTGATCAAGCTATGCAATTACTAACCTCTATTTCGCAGGGATTGCAAAATCAAAACAACCGGATATCAAATAACGAGAAGGAGATGATGGATATGAAGAAACAAATAGGGCATATTTCTGAGTTCCTTGGACAGATTAGAGAGCAAGGAAAGCTTCCTAGCTCAACCACAGTCAATCCAAAGGGAGGATTCGAATCCGCCAAGGCCATCACCCTAAGGGGTGGAAAAGAAGTTGGGACCGAGCCAAACAATCCCAAATCTGCCCAGAAAGTAGATAAAGAGACGACACAACCTGAGGCAGATCACCCTAACTCGGCCAAATCAGGTAATTTAAGTTCAAATTCATGTACTTCACGTCCTAATCTGCCCAATGTACCTTTTCCTAGCAGGTTCATGCAAGAAAAAAAGGAAGAAAGCGAGAAGGACATTCTTGAAACGTTCCGGAAGGTGCAAGTGAACATACCGCTTCTCGATGCAATCAAACAGGTTCCAAAGTATGCTAAATTCCTCAAGGACCTATGCAATACAAAGAGAAGAAGGGCAAACAAAGAGGTAGTGAAGGTAAGCGAGAATGTGTCCGCTGTTTTGCAACGTAAACTGCCTACCAAGTGCAAAGACCCCGGTAGTTTCACGATTCCTTGTGTGATTGGACATAATCGTTTTGAACATGCCATGCTTGATTTAGGTGCATCCATAAATGTCATGCCTTATTTTATTTATGCATCTATGAATTTGGGTGAATTAAAACAAGATGGTGTAATTATACAATTGGCCGATCGTTCTAACGCGTATCCAAAAGGAGTTTTGGAAGATGTGCTTGTGCAGGTGAACCATTTAATTTTTCCGGCTGATTTCTACGTCCTAGACATGGAGGATTCAGCCCATTCTACATCTTTGCCGATTCTCCTTGGTAGGCCATTCATGAAGACGGCCCGAACGAAGATTGATGTATACAAAGGCACCTTGACAATGGAATTCAATGGGGAAGTGATTGATTTTAATATTTCTGAAACTATGAGATATCCCGTTGATGACCATTCTTGTTTTTCCATTGATGTTATCGATTCTTTGGCGCAGGTATACCTTGAAGAATTGAACGAGGACGCCCTGGAAACAACCATCACTAAGGCCATAGAGCGCAAAAATGAAGGATTTGGGCCAATGCAAGGCCACGGCAAGGAGGAGGAATTCTTTGCAATGGGTTCTAGTGAAGAAATAATTGAGGTTGTGGCAGCCATTGAGTCATTGCCACAACAATATGGTAAGGTTCCACTCTCACTTTCAAATTCAGTTTCCACTAAGATGCTACCTTCTGTTGTTCAGGCACCATCGCTTGAACTTAAGCCGTTGCCGGACCATTTGAAGTATGTGTTTTTGGGAAAAGGCGAAACATTGCCCGTCATCATTTCATCAAGTCTTACGGCAATTGAGGAGGAGAAGCTTGTGAGGGTGCTGCGAGAGCACAAAACGGCCATAGGGTGGACTTTGGCCGACATTAAAGGAATAAGCCCTACCACATGCATGCACCGTATACTTCTTGAGGAGGGGACTAAGCCATCCCGAGAGGCTCAACGCCGTCTCAACCCTCCGATGATGGAAGTGGTGAAGAAGGAAATAATCAAGCTTTTGGATTGCGGAGTGATCTACCCTATCTCCGATAGCCGTTGGGTCTCTCCAGTTCAAGTCGTTCCCAAGAAGTCCGGAGTAACTGTTATCAAGAATGATGAGAATGAGCTCGTACCTACACACATTCAGACTGGATGGCGAGTATGTATCGATTACCGGAAGCTAAATGCCATGACTAGGAAAGATCACTTTCCTTTGCCATTCATCGACCAGAGGCTCGAAAGGTTAGCCGGTCATGCCTTTTACTGTTTTCTTGATGGATACTCTGGATATAACCAAATTGTGATAGCCCCGGATGATCAAGAGAAGACCACATTCACATGTCCCTTTGGAACATTTGCTTATCGTCGCATGCCATTTGGCTTATGCAACGCACCGGCCACTTTCCAAAGGTGTATGGTAAGTATATTTTCCGATTTTGTTGAAAAGATCATTGAGGTTTTCATGGATGATTTCAGTGTGTTTGGGAGTTCATTTGATAATTGCTTGGATAATCTAACCTTAATTTTGAAACGATGTGTTGAAACTAACCTTGTCTTGAATTGGGAGAAATGTCACTTTATGGTGAAACAAGGTATAGTTTTAGGACATATTGTTTCAGAAAAAGGAATTGAAGTAGATAAATCGAAAATAGACCTTGTACGTCACTTACCCTCTCCTACTTCGGTTAGAGAGGTACGTTCATTTCTTGGCCATGCAGGGTTCTATAGGCGTTTTATCAAGGACTTCTCCAAGATGTCCAACCCTCTTTGCTGATTGCTTCAAAAAGATGTGCCATTCAAGTTTGATGAAGAGTGTAATTCGGCATTTAACCAACTCAAGGAGAAGCTAGTCTCGGCCCCCATTATTGTACCTCCAGATTGGAGCCTTCCGTTCGAGCTCATGTGCGATGCATCCGACTATGCATTAGGAGCTGTTCTAGGACAAAGAAGAGACAAGCGGCCGCATGTCATATACTATGCCTCTCGGACTCTCAATGATGCCCAATTGAACTACTCCACGACGGAAAAAGAACTTCTAGCTGTGGTTTTTGCTTTAGATAAATTCCGTTCATATTTAATTGGTACTAAAGTAATCGTTTATTCTGATCATGCAGCTTTGAGGTACTTGATCACGAAAAAGGAAGCAAAGCCGAGGCTTATCCGTTGGATTCTTCTTCTTCAAGAATTTGATATTGAAATCCGGGATAAGAAAGGAAGCGAGAATGTAGTGGCTGACCATTTAAGCCGAATGATCCACGAGGAGCATGAACATGCCGTACCTATCCCTGAAACTTTTCCCGATGAGCAGCTGCTATCCATTGAGGTAAGTGAACCATGGTATGCAGATTTAGTGAATTACTTGGTGGCTAAACAAATTCCAAATGAACTAAACAAGCACCAACGTGATAAGCTTAAAAATGATGCACGTTTCTATGTTTGGGATGACCCTTATTTGTGGAAGTATTGCTCAGATCAAATTGTACGTAGATGTGTGCATGATTCTGAATTTCACTCAATTCTAAGCTTTTGTCACACATATGCATGTGGTGGTCATTTTGGCACACAACGCACTGCCCTCAAGGTTCTAGAGTGTGGTTTTTATTGGCCGACTATATTTAGGGATGCTAGAACATTTTGTATGTCTTGTGATCGTTGCCAACGAATGGGTAACATAGGTACCAAGGACCAAATGCCGCAAACCCCTGTCTTTAATGTTGAAATTTTTGATGTTTGGGGCATTGATTTCATGGGCCCTTTCCCTCCATCTTATGGTTTCACTTATATCTTGCTAGCCGTTGATTATGTTTCTAAATGGGTGGAAGCAAAAGCCACCCGTACTAACGATTCTAAGGTGGTTGCAGATTTCGTGAAATCTAACATTTTTGCTAGGTTTGGAATGTCGAGAGTAATCATAAGTGATGGAGGGTCTCACTTTTGCAATCGGACCATTGAGGCGTTGCTAAGAAAGTACCATGTCAACCATAAGGTCTCCACACCTTACCATCCTCAAACAAATGGCCAAGCCGAGGTGTCTAACCGAGAAATCAAACAAATTTTGGAGAAGACCGTTGGACCAACAAGGAGGGATTGGAGCTTACGTTTAGATGATGCACTGTGGGCATATCGTACGGCATACAAAACACCCATTGGAATGTCACCTTTTCGGCTCGTCTATGGTAAGCCATGTCATTTGCCCGTAGAGTTAGAGCACAAGGCACATTGGGCCGTGAAGACTTTCAACATGGACATAGATGCAGCGGGAGTTCATAGGAAGCTCCAATTGAATGAACTTGAGGAGATTCGGAATGAAGCCTATGAGAATGCCCGGATGTACAAAGCCAAGACCAAAGCATTCCATGATAAAATGATTCGAACCAAGACCTTCATAGTTGGGCAGAAAGTGTTACTTTTCAACTCTCGCCTACGTTTGTTTCCTGGTAAGTTGAGTTCTAAATGGATTGGCCCGTTTGTTGTTACTAATGTTTTCCCTCATGGTGCAGTGCAAATCAAAAGTTCAAGGACGCAGCAAGAATTCAAAGTGAATGGGCATCGATTGAAGCCCTATTACGAGATGTTTGAGGAGCATGTCGTGGAGGAGGTACCCCTCCATGCCGTGGAACCTAGTCAAGCTTAAACGGAGGTACCGTCCGGCTGCAAGACGTAAAAACAAGCGCTACTTGGGAGGCAACCCATGCATTCAACAAAGGAAGACTTAGAAAGCACTCCAAATCCAGATTCCTAAAAAACTCTTCTCTTTGTTGCTATTTCGTTTCTGCCTTGTTAGGTTGTTTAGTTGTTATTGTTTGTTTGTTTATTAATTATGTGAGTCTATGATTGTAACATTGAGAAAATGTTTGATTTATTGATAGGCACTGCTAAACAAAGAAAGATGGAGCCTTCACAAAGGGCGTTTACTTGAAGCCCCACTACGTGGCTTTACTCTTGAAGCGGAAGGCGTAGGAACAGAAGGCATAGGAGCGGAAGGCATAGGAGCGGAAGGCATTGGAGCGGAAGGCATCGGAGCGGGAGGCATCGGAGCGGGAGCATTCCAGGCCTCAACACTTGGCCAAACGCTGGATGATCCAGGAAAAAGGTGCCTCTGGAGGAAAGACGAAAACCTTTGACGGTCACTTTGAATCCGACCTTCAGACTCTTGCAGTTCATCAAGCTTCCTCTTCATGCCCGACGAATAGTTATTTGCAAGCACATGCAAACTTCTATTCTCGTACTTAAGCTGCTGGATCTCTTGCTTAAGGCTCTCCACCTCTGCCATCAATGATTCCACCTGACGGGAGCGGGCAAGCAGGCGTTGGCCCATGTTGGACACAGAACTCGCACACTGAACACTGAGTACGAGGGACTCTTGAACGGCCAACTCATCGGACCGTCCTGACAGCAGCCTACTATCTTTTGGAGTGAGGAGGTTCCTAGCTACTATTGTAGCTGTTGTGGCGTCCTGCATCACGGAGTCTTCACCTGTAAGAAGACCGTTAGAAGATAAGAAAGAAGGGCGCCATACGTTACCTTGACGCGGCGCGCCCGTATCACTGCTAAGGCTCAATTCCAAGCTAAGGTTCGATGAGTTTGCCATTTTTCAAAAGTGTTCAAAGAGAAAGGATGGAGTAAAATTTTCAAAGGGCCGGAGACGATGTTCAAGAATGGGAATTCTTCAGAGTGTGTGTGTTGGGGTGATTGATAGCTCTATAAAAAGCCAAGGAGACGCGTCCACCGATTCAAAGAGCCAGATTTTCCGGCGTAATTTAGGCGACGCTTTCTCGGCTTTTCAGAAGACGCGTTCAACTTTGTCAAAAGATATCTGACAAAGCTGAAAACACGTGGAGGCCATCATCGCAACTACACCTCTTTAGCCGACAAGCGCAAAGTTCGGCGACGCTTTCTCTGCTTTTCAGAAAACGCGTGCAGCTTTGTCAAAAGGAGCCGCATCCGCACTACTACGTGTCGTTCAGAAAGCAAAGGGGCGTCGTTCAGAAATCGAAGGGGCGCTTGCTCAGAAATCAAAGAGGCGTCGTTCAGATATCGAAGAGACATTTGTCGACAAGGGTAAAAACACAGTACCACCACTTGATATTTTCTCTATATATGTCGACCTTCGTCTTTTATGGCAAGGCAAACCTGAAGAGAATGCCCAACTCTCCCTCACCTCTGAGGGCGCACTCCCAGCAAAGCCTTTCGAAATACTCAATTCTTTCTTCTTCCCCAAAGATGATACCAGATGCCTGGAGTACATATGACCCAGGAGGAAACAGCACAACAAATACATGTGCTGATTCATTCACCGCTTCTTCAAAAGCAAAGGTATCTCATATCATCAAGGTCAAAAGCAAAAGTATCTCATATCATGCTCTTTCCCTGTCTTTTTCTTTGTCCTTGTTCTTACTCGCATGGCAAAGTAAAAGAAGCAATCAGCCGACACTTGGAGTCAGTCTTCCGATCTGGAGCCAACTGCCTGGGATCTATTCCTGATTGCTTACCTAGCGTTGCTCTCGAGTAGTCATCTTCAACGGTTGATACACTTCCGGAGAAGGGACCACTTCTGCAAAGGGGAGCGAGTAAGGCAAGTGAAAATGATACATTGAAGCATGTGGAGACAAACATAGGCTGAGTTATCCTCCAACCCTTTTCAATACGAATTGGAAAAATTGAACAAAGAAACAGACCAAAGGGGTAAGCTCAGACCTTCGGGGAAGACCAAAAGAATCCTCCAGCCCAGTAGCACAAAGGAAAATCAATGATGGGCGGAAACCAGTTCGAGAGTAAGCCTGTGGAATCATCAAGATCAAGCCTCAATGCAATCAACAAAGAGAAGAGGGAATTTACACTCCATAACCAGATTTGCGTCCCTAAACTCTTCTCTTTGTTAATTACATTCTGCCATGTTTAGTATGTTTAGTTGTTGTTTGTGTGTTTACTTATGTTTTGTGTGAATCTATGCTTAAAACATTGAGGACAATGTTTGATTTAAGTGTGGGGGGGGGGTAACTAATGTTGTTAATGCAAATTCGTGGGATTTTATCACCCATAACTTCAAATGTTGTTCCTTGCTGTTTTAAGGTGTTTTTAAGTTGTTTTAGAGTGTTTTAGTATGTTTTGTTTTTATAACTCCGAAAAGCACATAAAAATTTGAAAAATTGTTTTGAAAAACCTAAAAATAGTGTTTTGAGTCGTTTTTGTGAGTTTGTGTCTTAGGGTACCTTCCAACACAATGGTAAGGATTTGGTTTATAATTGCATGACGGTTAGAAAGAGTTAGAAACATAGAGAAAAGTTTGATTTACTCTTGGTATATGCTTGGTTATGGTTATAATGTATGACTTCACATGCAATCATAAAAGAAAAAAAATTCGTTTTTGTAACATGCTTGAAGGAAGGAACTCAAACAAACGCTACAACCCTGAGAGACTTGAGCCTATAACGTTCTTTGGAGAGTATAATCTGTGATTTCTTGTTTTCTAAAGTCGTTGCATGATCTCATTATTCTTTGCTTGGTTACTACTTAGAAGGCGTTTCATCATATAGTTCCAAATGCTAGAACTCATGCCCATTTCATTCAAAGCATGTTATTGATTTGCATAACACATATTCAAGATGAAGTTGTGTAGTTGCCACCATAGCCAAATAGCCTCACTTCCCATATTTCGTATATGTTGTAAGTTGTACCCCCGTTGAGCCGTGTTAGCCCATGTTCTTTGTTAACCCACTTTTTCCTCACCTAGCCTAGTTTAGGACAATCCCCACCCTTGTTCTTAAAAGATAGTGAGCATGACTTAATTGAATTCCTTTTGAGTTACATTATGAAAGAAAATAAGTGTGGGGGAGAGAATGTTTAAGTGTTTATGTTTTGAGATTCAAAAGAAAAGAAAAAGAAAAGAAAAAAAAAAAAAAAAAAAAAAAAAAAAAAAGAAGAGAAAAGAATAAGTGATTGAAGAAAGGTTCCAAAACACCAATTCTGGGCGTAAATTGTCTAAATTCTCCCTTTTTGTCAAAAGTTGAGTTTTCATTCAAAAGTGAATTCTAAGTTGATTCAAATGCTTTGCTCACTATTTCTTTAAGAACCTTTGTTTTCCATATCCCTTCTTTGTTATCCACATACCCCAAGCCCCGTTACAACCCTTGACTTCTATCTTGAGTGTTGTGTATTTCAATTTGTGGAGTTTGAACTTGGTATGAGCTTATGGTGTCACTGGTTCTCGCGTCTAAGTAGTAGCATTCCATTCATGAGATCATATCTAAACATGCTTATTAACTCCAGAAATTGCGTTCTTTGTGATACTTATATGTGAGTGTTCGTTTTCATGTTACATCAATCTTCTCACATATGACTAGATTAGGGTGTGTAGTTAGAAATTCTGAGTGAAAATCGAGTGCATATCTTGTAAGGAATTGAGCAAATTCTCTAAGGCATGTTACTACATTCAAAACATGGTTTTAAATGCTTAATTGTGAACTAGTATATGGTGACTATGATTAAGAATGTACTTAAGTGTGAAGATGACTAAAATCTGTGAGAATGATGATTTTTAACATGTCATGTGCATTGGAAATCCCTAAGACGGTTGTTGGAAGGTTTAGGTTGTGTTTTACGTGTTTAGTGTCGTTTTGTTTATTTGTTTTTATTCTGTTTTGCTCGAGGACTAGCAAAAGCTAAGTGTGGGGGTATTTGATAGGAGCATATTCATGCGACTTAAATGGCTTGTTCTCGTGCATTTACGTTATGTTTCTCTCGTTATTTTAGTGCTTTATGCTTCTTTTGTGTGTTTTCAGGTTCTAAGGGCCTAGGGAGCAAGAAAGTGCATTTTGAGGCCATTTGGAGCATTTTTGGGCATGGATTGGATAGCTTATCCATGGAGCCAAGAGGATGGACGAATTTGAAGGCCTTGTATGCACTTGAAGACACAAAACAATGGCCCTAACCCAATCACATAACACCTTGCCATGGGCTTAACACAAACACCATTCCTTGCCATGCAAGGAGGAGCAATTTGGGTCCATTTCATGTACTTAAACTCTAGCCCAATCCACAATCACTTCAAAGCCATGCAAAACCTTTCAACACCCTTTAATCATCCCCCTTTAAGTTATGATTTTATTTCCTAACCCTACATGCATTATTTATTAGCTCCCATTCCCTTATGCCATTTTCAGATTTCCACCCACTAACCTAGTCATCAACACATGCATTCACT
This sequence comes from Pyrus communis, assembly GCF_041283825.1. Taxonomy (NCBI): domain Eukaryota; kingdom Viridiplantae; phylum Streptophyta; class Magnoliopsida; order Rosales; family Rosaceae; genus Pyrus; species Pyrus communis. Next base: position 3,886,582 of record NC_142572.1, read on the forward strand.
TCATCATTACACCACCACTCATTCTTTAATCCACATGCACATTCAATCATTCACTCATGCACCCTTGTGCCATGTTTCCCCCTTTGTTCCCACCCATCACATGCATCATCATCAAACAAACATTGCAGCCACATGCACCTAAAACTAATCAATGCCGTGCACTTCCCTTGCATTTTCAGCCATCACACTTCATCATTGCAGCCACCATTCACCCTAATTGTCAATCACATACTTTCCCATTGTATAATACATCCACATGCATCTTTAACCAACAAACATTGCAGCCACAAACACTCAAACACAATCAATGCCGTGGGGTACATTATAATTCCAGAAATTCCAGCTTTCCAACCTAGCCACATTCACATGCATTCACTCATAATCATTCACCAAACTTGCAGCCACATTTCCACCTATTCCAAGCTGTCATGTTCCCTCTCATTTACCTATAAATAAGCATGCAACATAGCCACAATGGATTCATCTCATTTCATACACTTCACACAACACAAACACAACCCTTGTGCCGCAAATCCCCTTCCATTTCTGTGCAGTTTTTCTCCTCCATTGCAGCCACTATCCAACCACTTCCCATCCCTCCAAAACACTTCACATAATCCCCAAAGCTCACTTAGACCTTGTGCTACAACAACGAGGAAGAAAAGAGTGCCTAAACGTTCATACAATTCAAGTTTGAGTTGTTGGAATTTTTAGGTGTTTCTTTGATTTCAAAGTTTAAATTTAATTCTCTTTGTTTTGTACGTATGAGAATGGAAGAGAAGAGTGCCTAAACGTTCATACAATTCAAGTTTGAGTTGTTGGAATGTTTAGGGGTTTCTTTGATTTCAAAGTTATGAGGAACTAAACCCCCTTTAGCTAGGGGGTGATTCGAAACTATGTTTATATTTGCAATATGAATTGATTACTTTTGGTTGGAATTTCATAAATTGTGGATTCAATTTGTTTAACCATTTGAATGAATATGATGCTAGAATATAAGTGAGTTTCACCTAATAGTTACGAACTTATATTCACAAGTAGTGGAGGTTGCTTATAAACAATCGCGTTAAACGAATTCTTGGCATAAGTTTCATGCGTATTCCATAGTAACGAATGCCTCGTCGATGTTTATGATTTCCGTTGAACTTAATGATCTTTGTTGAATGTCTCTATCATGCGTATTCCATAGTTAGGGACTTTGATTAAGAATAATTTGGTTGTAATGCGTATTCCATTCAATCCAACGAATCTAGGGAAATCTGAAAGTTAATTTAAGCGGACCTAATTAACTTGGAGCATTGAGTTTCATAATTTATCGAAAGACCAACTGAGAATCAATTTTGTATGCAAGTGTAACATGTTGTGGAGAAGAACCCCTTAGCTATTCCATCATCCATATTTTCATCACATTCATCTTTACTATCTGTTTTAAATTATAATCTATCCGTTTAATTTAATCTCGTCCAACCATAATTCCCCCCTCTATTTTGTTAAGTCTTAATCATTTGATTTGTCTTATTTTATGTTTTTAAGTATTTGGAGTCTTTTGAACTTGTTTTGAGTCTTTTAGTTTGTCTTAGTGTTTTAAAAGTTAGTTTTATTTATTTGAGTCAAGTGTTTAGCATCCCTAGTTAATCCCCGGTTAGAACGATCCCTACTTACATCATTACTACAATTGTCACAAATAGGGTTTAGTTTGTGTGCGTATAAATTTACGTACCAGAACCAGGTCTCAGACCTCTTAAGCCTCCAGATCTCTTCCTGCCATTCCAACTGAAGCGGGCAAAAAGAAACAGAAGTCTGCCAGTAAGTGATTCGAACTTGATTTTCTTTATTTAGTTTTATCTTTTTGAGCTAATCTTTTTTTTTTATTATTGTGATTAGGACCTATTGTTAGCAAAAAGCCTGATCATTTCCCTCAGGAGATGCATGTAGGTGTAGAAGAGCAGCAAGGTGATAAAGAGGTCCTTGCTAAGATTTTGGAGGAGTTGAAGGTATCTTTCTTGAACTTTGAGTATTTAATTAATTATGAAGTTCACCCGTATTTACTTAAATTTTGTTGATTTCCAAAAAGGCTTCTAAAGCAAAAGGAACTTCTCAAACCGAGCATTTTTCCCCTTCAGCCCGACCTGTGCATTTTGCTTCTCCTCGGGCTGAGCCTTCAGAGGTAAAATTCTTTTTCTCAAAACTTGTCAACTTTGTATTTTTGAGTTTTAGATGTTGACTTTACTTCTGCTATTTTCTAGGTAAGGGAAAGCACCCCAGCACCTCAGGTCGAGCAAACACTAGTTCCTTCATATTCTTCCATTCTTGTAGCAATGGTAGTGATCCCCACCTCCCAATTTAATCCAAAAATTAGAGAGATGCTCTACTTTGTAGAGGATGACAGTGCCTTTGCAAATCTTTTTTCCTCAAGCCTATCTAAGCTTTTCTTAATGTCTTTTCATTTGAACTTATGTTCTGTACTTCGTCTTTACCAGTCTTCCCCTTTGCCAAATACTACCACTTAACCCTCACTAGCCACTGAGGAGCCTGTAGTCTCTGAGTTGCCAGTTGTCTTAGAGGTGACTAGTCCCAAGTCTTTTCATGCCCCCATTTAGACAAGCCAACCAACTCCCTCCAAAGTAGTTGCATCAACATATCCTCCTCCCAAAGCACAAGGCTCTTCTCAAGTATAAACACACTTACAATCTTGTATTTTCTTAATTCAGGTCCAGATTGCTCCATTAACTCGTCTTTTTTTTTTTGTGTTTTAACAAGCTTCTTGTGAGGGCCCGGACAAGTTTCCTCAACCTGCTGAAAGTAGGGTAGTTATTCCTCGGCCTTCATGAGCTTCTGGAGTATCAGGGATCCCAATCCCTCGACCTAGAAAGAGTGTTGTTGCTGAGTCTTCCCCTTCTATCTCTGTTAATGCTGCCACTGCTGTTACCTTTAGTGGCGTTAGTGTAATGCTTTCTTCTTTGGATTTTCTTCTAGCTACAGCCTCTTTGCCGAACTAGTCAGAGCATTTGGGAAAATTAGGACAAAGCTGAGATCCCCAAAGCGCTATTCTGAGCCTCAACATCTTCAAGACCAACGCAGTGTCTTCAGAGAATGGATGCAGATGGACTTTTCTGCCTTCTTCAGCCTCAAAGCTCTTCAAGAGGCTGAAAGAGCTATCACCGACTAATACTAGGTCCAATAGATGATGAAGGTGTAGTATGAATCCTTCATATCCTTCTATGAAAACCTGAGAGCTCAACCAGCATCTCAGGGCTGAGAGGCAAGCAAACATAGACAAAGATAAGCACTCTAGGACTTCTACTACTATGCACCAGTTGGTGGAAGAGGGCTCGGCCATGGAAGATCAAATAATGGTGGTAGTTGCTGATATCCAGAAGCTAGATGAACAACTTTTTGTGTTGAAGGCTAAGTAGATGACCCTCTCAAGCAAGCTATACAAGAAGATCGAGGAAGTGAAGAGAGTCAATCATGAAGTGGATGAGTCTGAAGCTCAGCTAGCCAACAACAACATAGCTTTAGAAGAGTCGGGTCGTATTTTTACCATCATGCAGACCTATCATTCTAAGATAGCTGCCTTGGCTAAAGATGTAAACCTGTTAAGCTAGAGCCTCTGTACTTCTCCCATTTATTGAATAAAAATATCTCTTATTGCTTCACTAATTTACTTACTTATTTACACTTCTCTAATAACAACAACTGCTTCCAAAAAAGGGCATTACTTCTTCTTTAAGTATTAAACTTCACTAATATAACAGTCTCTAACATCCCAAAGAGTTGGGTGGGTGGTATTTTTTTAGAAATTTAGCATTGACTGGATGTTTTTGTAAGTTTCCCTCTAAATCTGCCAAGTAATAACCCCTCTATCTAATAATTTGGTAATTGTAAAAAGGTCTTCCCAAGTGGGACTCCACTTCCCAAAATCTCTAACTTGAGCTCCCAAGGGCAGAATTGTTTTCCATACCAATTCTCATTCTTTAATAGTCTTCAGTCTTACTCTCTTATTGTAGGCTCGGGCAACAACTTTTTTTTTCTTCTTAGATCTTGTTTAGAGCTTCAATTTGGGCAACATCCAAATCCTCAATCCTTTGACACATGCCCTGAATGAATTCATCATTGTATAGGCCAAATTGGTTCTGAAGCCACACATAACTTACGTTGATCTTCATAGGGAACACTGCATCTTACCCGAATGTTAACGCGTAAAGAGTAGTCCCAGTTCCTGCTCTTTTTGAGGTTTTGTAAGCCCAAAGATTATCTCCCAACTTCTCATGCCACCTTTCTGGGTTATCTACCACCATTCTTTTAATAATGTTCACCAATATCTTGTTGCTAGTGTTTGCTTGACCATTAGATTGGGGATAATGCGGGCTAGACTAGATCATATTTATCTTGAATTTAGCTGCAAATTCTTCCATTTCCTTTAAAATAAATGATGGCCCTCTGTCAGTAATAATCGTTTCAAGCACCCTATATCTGTGTAGAATTTTGGTCTCAATGAACTTCTTCACAACAACTGAATTAATGGTCCTCACAGTTGAAGCCTCAACCCATTTAGTAAAATAATCAATTGCCACAATTATGAAGGTATGTCCATTGCTAGAAGCTGGGTATATTTGCTCGACAAAGTCCATGGCCCACCTTTAGAAAGCCCATGGCCCACCTTCAGAAAGGTCATGGCTTTACTACCGGATTTAAGGGTACTTATGGTGTGTGCTGGAGAGGTCTATGCCTTTGACATTCTTCACATCCTCTAGCATAAGCTTTACAATCTTTCTCCCAAGTTTGGCCAGAAGTAGCCACATCTTCTCAGCAACCATCTCATCTTTGTCCCGGCTTGGTGTGAGCCACAGATGCCTTCATGCACCTTAGCCATCACCCTTATTGATTCTTCCAAACCCAAGAATTTTAGCAAAAGCCCATTTGGAGTCTTTCTCAGCAAAGTTTTATCCCACATAACAAACTTAGTTGCCCGTCGTTTGATCTTCTTACTAGTGGGAAAAGAAAGATTATTTAGGTACTGAATGATAAATGTTTTCCGGTCATTTACGTCAGGCTCTTTAACCATTAAATCTAGGCTAAATCCTATCTTAAAGATAGAAGGGAGACTCCTCTTTTGCATCTATACTTTCATCTCAGGCCCTCTTTCTTGAACCTGTGCTCCAGAAACCCTATACGCCAATTCATTTGCACTCAAATTTGCCTCTCTGGGAATATGGTTAATTGTTATGTCATTACCCTAATAATCTAACAACTAAGTAGCTACCAAGTAATACTCTCCCATTGTGATATGTCTGCATTTGTACTCTCCATTTAATTGATTAATCACAAACTCAGAATCACCATATACTTCAGTTGCCCCCAACTCCATCATAATTTCTAAGCTAATAATCAGTGCCTCGTACTCTGCCCTATTGTTGGTAGTATCTTTGTAATCTAAAAGGAATGAGTAGTAATGTTGAATCCCCTTTGGGTCAATGATGACAATTCCAGCTTCTGTATCATGTTGCGTGCAAAATCTATCAAAATATAATCTCCAAAGAGTGATCTATAGGCTAGTTATTCTTTTTACTTCTTGCTGAATCCATTCCTCCTTGCCCGAATGAGCTTTATTAGGTAGGATCCATAGGTTAGCTACTTCCAGAGTTCTAGGGATGTTGACAAGTTCCTCCATGGATTCTTGGTGCTCAGTTATGAAGTTTGCAATTGGTTGTCCCTTTATTGCCCTTTAAGGTACATACTGAAAATTGAACTCTGATAGTGCTAGGATCTATTTCCCACTTCTTCTAGTTAGCATTGGTTTAGATAACATGTACTTGATCACATCAGTTTTGGCAATTATATGGATATGGCAAGGCAACATGTAGTGCCTCAATTTGCAGGTAGTGAAGTATAAGACTAAGCATAACTTCTCAATTAAGCAATATCTTGTTTTTACCTCGGTAAGAATCCTACCGAGGTAGTATATTGCTTGCTCATTCCCCCTTTCATTATTATGAGCCAACAAACTCCCTATTGATTTCTCAGATGCTGAAATGAAGAGTTTTAAAGGTTTCCCCCCTTCTGGGGAGACATGAGTATTGGAGGAGAGGCTAGACAAGTCTTCACTTTATTAAAGCTTCTTGGTGTTGAGGGCCTACTCAAACTTATCTTGATTCTTCAATCTTAACAAAGGAGTCAAAGGTTGAATCTTGCCCACGAGATTAGCAATGAATCTCCTCAAAAAGTTAATCTTCCCTAGCAACCTCTGCAATTGCACTTTGTTGGTGGGGGGATGTGATTCCATTATAGCCTTAATCTTGTTCTTATCCACTTTTACACCTCTTTGATGGACCAGGAACCCCAGAAAGTTGCCCGATCTAACCCCAAAGGCACATTTCCTAGGATTTATCTTCAATTTATGGGTTCTTATTCTCAGCAAGGCTTGTCTGAGGTCTTCTAGGTGCTGACCTTCAGTTCTAGACTTTACCATAGTGTCATTTATGTATACTTCCTTGTTATGCTTGATTAAATCATCAAAAATAGCATTCATCGCCTTTTGGTAAGTAGCACCGGTGTTTTTCAGCCCGAAGGGCATGACAACGTATTCATAAGCTCCTATATGTCATGGTCATCTGAATGTTGTCTTGTGTATATCTTATTTAGCCATTTTTATCTGATTATATCCAGCATTTCCATCCATGAAAGATAAAACTTTGTGTTTCACAACTCATCGATGGATAGGTCATAAGCATAGGGTATTTATCCTTCGGAGTTGCTTCGTTAATATTTCAATAATCAACACAACATCGAATGACATTAGTTACAACTTTTAATACAGGTACAATGGTGGCCAACCACCCTACATATTTTACAGGTCTAATAAAGCTTGCCTTTACTAACCTTTCAATTTCCTCTTTGACTTTTTCTTCTATCTCTTTCGACATTTCTTGGTGCTTGCTTTATAGGTTTGAACCTTCTTTAATAGGCATTTTGTGCTCCACTAAACTAGAGTCTAATTCAGGCATTTTCGTGTAATGCCATGCAAAACAATCTTTGAATTCGTGGAAAAGATCAATTATCTTTGCCCGATCTACGGCCTTCAGCAGGCCACTGAGTTGTATTAGCCTCAGGTCTCCTAAATTCCCAAATTATTAGTTTCCAAGGGGTCTTGTACCTCGGGTGCTGGTTTATTGAGCTTTGTACACAAAAATTCTACTAACTTTGGAGCCTTGGGCTCATCCTCTGGCCAATCCAAGTCATATATACATTCTGCCATGTGGATGGCTGCTTTTACTTCTTCTAAAATTTCCTTTCCTTGGTTATCTTTGGTGCTTGAAGTTCTTTCTCCCTACTCTGCCATTTCTTTGGCTGAACTTTCCTTGATCTCTCTTCGTTCTTTCCTATAGTTCAACAGTTTCTTGATTAAAGACTTGATTGCTATTACTTGGTCATTTCTTTTCTGGTCTATCATCATTGATGAGCAGGGAGAATATGAGGCATGTTATATTCTTCATAAGTGAGAGAAAATCCTTGTTTTAAGAGCTTTTGGGCCGTCACCTTGGTAGGGCGACGGTTCTGATCAGCACCTATACATTGTAGGATCCCAACATTGGGATTGTAGAAATTAGCTTCAGCAACATGAGTGGTGGGGAGAAATGGTCGTGATTCGGCCTCTACTATCTCCAGAATCCTTGTTCTGCAGTGGTGGGTTCATGATAGATACCAACTTGTTAGTGCAAGGTAGATGGTGCAAACAAACTCTGGTGTATCCAATCCCTTCCTAGCAACGCCCTATAAGTAGAGGTGCTGCCTACCACAAAAAATGCCAACATAATCTTCTTGGATCCTAAGTCTACTTATAACGGTAGTATCTCATGCGTTTTGGTGATGGCCCCAGAAAAACTCGACACTGTGAGATCAGTAGGTATAAGGTTTTCTTCACCTCCTCGAAGTCTCTTTATCTACTTAAAAGGTAGCACATTAAATGCTACCCCCTATTTATCAATACTCTTTTGAAGGGAACTTCTTCCAAATGAGATGTCACACATATGAGCTTTTGATGGTTTGTTAGGGTCAGACTTGGCTCTTTGAACACCATCTTATCTGAATAAACTCTATTGGACTCTTTTTGTGTGGGATTGGGCAAGTCTGCCAAGCTTGACTCATCTTTACTAACTTCTTCAATGTTTACAAGTGCCATCATTGGCTCTTGCGCCAATAATCATCTTATTTTATAGCTAGTTGATTTGGTTTTGCACAGAACATGGAGGACAGTACATAGGTCATGTTCACATGAAAGTTGCTAGGTCCAGGTGTTCCTTCTTTATTCTCTCCAATATGGTACAAAAACTGATCCATCTATGCTTAGGTATCTTTGGTCAACATCAACTCGTGCATTTCCTCTTCTCCTATTGTATTGAAATTATGTGGTTGTCCAGAGGGAACATCTTCCTGTGGTGGTGGAGGCACCCCTCTTTCAGGAGAAATGGTTCCAAAACAAATAGGCTCTGGATTCCAACCAGGTGCAGGTACCATCATTATGTTTTCCTGCATTCTTCTTAATACTCTGTACTTCCATAGATGAGGATTTTAAGGAACATAATCCCATCCACCTTTAACCTTGATATTAGCCCTTTCTACTTCTTTCTTGTTTCTCCAATTAAGTCGTCTCTCTCCTCATTGGGTACATTTCTTGAACTTAACATTTTCAGAAGCTTTAGAAATAACAGGTACTTTTAGTGAGTTCATATGAGCTTTGTGTTGCCTCTGAACCCTTCTTATCATGGATGGCCCTATCTTTCTGATAGGCTTTCTGTCTCAGCCCACTACGTACCATTTTTGGTCCAGTTGGGCTGGATTTACCTTTGTAACTGGTGGTATTAGGCTCATGGTTCTTTCAAGCCTTCCTTGTCTCATGCTGCTGTAGTTGGTTAGTTGAGGAGTTTTAACATCCACCTAGCATGGCAACTTCACCTCCTTATCTTTTACTTCTTCAGAAGCTTCAAAATTTCTAAATACTTAAGACAGACCCTTAGGCTCTGAATCTCTTCCCAACCCCTGAAACACATTTTCAGTAATCTCCTTCTTGGTTTCAACAGCCCGAAGAATACTCCTGCTGGCGTTTTGTTCTTATATTTCTCTTATTTTGACCGACTTTCGGTCAATGATGGCACCTGATGCTGGCACCTAAAACTCACACTCACACTAACATTTGCTACACAAAACTACTCCCTTGACCATAACTACTTGGGGCTTGTCGGGAAAATTTCTGACCCTTTTTTATCCCTTATCCTAGGCTGTTATCATTTTCTCCTGCATTTAGGCCTTTAAACTCTAGCTGATGTATCGGTGCTTTGTTCTTATAAAAAGGAGGCACTTTAGATGAGTGCTTCACTTGCTGTTCTTTTGCCAATAGCTTCTCATACTTAGTGGCCGCAATCACCAACTCTTGAAGCTCGTTAAACTACACATCATAGAATTTCTTCCTCAGGGGTAGTCTCAAAGCCTTCTAGGCAATGGCTACGAGTTGAGCATGGTTGATTGGGAACTAACATCTCATCCTGGTTTTCCTAAACCTCAGCATAAAGTCTTCTATAGACTCATGTTCATATTACTTCACTTCCACTAGATCATTAATGGTAATTTCAAGTTCCACCCTATAGAATTGCTCATGAAAGGCTATCTCCATTTGCCCCTAGTTGGCGACGAAATTAAGGGTTAACAGAGAGTACCATTGGGAAACCAAGCCTACCAATGAGTTTCCAAATAATCTCAGTTTGTAGTTGGGGTTGTCTTTAAATTCCACGCAGTGATTTGAAAATTTGAAGATGTGATTTTTGGAAGACACATTACAATCTTCCCCACTAAAAGTTGGGAACTGGCATTTGAAATTGAAGGGGAAACGATTATGCTCATTAATGTACTTAGGATAAGGCTTTTGCTATGTTATCCTAAACATCGGGCGAGCCTGCGACTGAGCATTCTGTGCTACCATTCTCTTTAATTCTGCCAGTTCATTCTTGAGTTGTTGGTTAGCCATATTATTGTGTGGGGAATAGGGAGTCCCCCACTTTGGGCTATGATCGATGACAGAGAAAGCTTATCTCTATGGGTATGGCTGTCTCCACCTAGTTTCTTCTCATCCCTTATTAGCCAATGGTGGTGGCATGTAAGGGAGAAGCTTGCCCCCAATTATGGATTAACCCTTTCCGCTCATTTCTCCTATCGAGTAAGACGCACTAATCTTTATGCCTTCCTGCCCGATCTGCTTTTTAAGATCTGGTAGTGGTGGCAGAGGATTATGCAAGCCTATCTCTTGAAACTTTTATTATTCTCGCCGACTGGTTTCAGCCTCTTCCTTCCTTTTCCCTTTGTTCTTCTTTTCTTTCAATAAGGGGAACAAAGGAATTAGTGGTTCTTTTTTTGAGCTTGCCTTCATGATTCTTTCCCTGGTATAACCATCATTTGGTGTCGAGTACTCTAACTCCAACCTTCTTTGTAGCATTCCTGTTAAGGAACACAACTTGCTAACCTCTCATTTGGTTTCCAGAGAGATTTTCTCCATACTCTTCAATACTTGCACCATGGTGGCTTACAAATCTTCAATAGTAACCTTTCCACCCAATTTCTTAGAAGAGGTCGGGCTCTCTAAGATTTCGGGGCCATGTAATGAAGGAAAGTTCTCTGGGTGATCTGTTATGCATGCTTCTGTTGGACAAAGAGGTTGCCCAATTCTACCTTCCACTTGAACGTTTAATCATTCCTTCATCTTGGCATACAAAATTACACAAAGATGATCCCATTGGGCGTGCCAAAATTATGTTCGGGCTAGATTTGTCCTTCGCACAACTCCCCGGAGTCTTGCCTGTTAGGCAAGGTTTGCTGCAATATGAGTTTGCTATTAGTTTGAATGGTGCCTTTGTGCTGACTTTATTAGGCCTTGAGGCTTACAATCAAAGCTAATAAGGATCTGAGCGTTCCACTATTATCTTTGTATAACAGATTGTTATTTTTTGGTTATTAACTGGGTTGATTACTTGCGCCATAATTTACTTAGACTTTTTGATCTTGCTGGATTGTTACATATGGGTTAAATCTATATAAGGTTCTTTTTCTTACCTTGTAAACAAGGAGTTTTACTCATAATATTGTATGTCCAGTTAAAAGGAGTTCAATACCCTTCCAACTATTTCTTTGATTACAGTTAACACTAAAGAAGCACAGTTAATTAGTTTAGCTAGATTAAATGCGAATGAACTTTGAAAAGCAGTTGAAATTGGTTAGAGCACAAAGAAAGATGCATTAAACAACATATCAACTTTATGCAAGCACAAACAAAAGAGACTCGGGCAAGATTATAAATTTATCAGGCAAAGTTCATCTTCTTGCGACCACCTCTCTTTGTATTTTACAAGGGTGCAATCTTTAGAGAATGAAAGGTAAAATGGGTTTACAAAAGGGATTCGATACTACAACACTAGGGACAAGTAGCAGAGCTTATAAAACTTGACAAAAGATGGCTTTCTAAGGTGGACCTAGGACTAAATGAGCAGAGTATGGACAAACTAAAGCTTTCCGATTTCTTGCTTGTCTGAGAGCAAAGTGAGATGTCTTTTGATTGATTGGTTGAGTGTCCTTGTCTTTTGTGTCCCTTGCTGCTTTTATGGACTTCTTAGCCCGACTGTCCAAGCCTTGCCTTTTGGTGATGGCCTTCGGAGGATGGTGAGTCACCATTTATTTACCTATCCAAGCCCTTGAAAAGTACTTTTTGCTGGAGGTGAGTTACCCTCTGTTGCCCATCACTTCTCAAATAGGCTTGTTGCCTATTCCTTGCCAAAAAATGATTTTATTTTTATTTTTATTTTTTTAATTCTTCCTGCGCCGTTGACTTGTCTGAGCACAATCCCTCCTTTGCTTTTGTGTTTTGGGGCCCCTTCTCTGACTAAGCCCAGCTTTAAATATCCACTCAAACATGAAGTAAATCTCATGGTTTAAAAGATAGCACTTACTTTCTCTCAATGTTTTAAAAGGCAAAGGCGAAGGGGCAAAGCCAAGACATTTCATGGATAGCCTCGCCTAGGCGATAGGCGTGAGGCTATCACGTGCTATCACCTCACATTACCTAAAATTATTATAATACTTCCTATATGTAAAATATAATACTTTGTAAAACAATCAAGCAAGCATGGCAAGCAATCAAATATTTGACTATTATTATTATTTTTCTAATTACATCATAAAGTCATAATAAACTAATAGAAACTAAGAAACATAAAATTAGCATGAATTTAAAAAAAAAAGAAAAAAGAAAAACCTGCCCAAAATGATGTCATTTTGGGTTTGGGCTTCAAAAAAAATAAAAATAAAATTCAAATGCCCCGGTGACGCCTAGGGTAGTCTATAACCCATTCTCGCTGAGCAGAGGCGTTTTCTTGACAACCCCACCCATAAAATCACTTAGGCTAGTCTCAATACTAGTCTTTTAAAACGTTGCTTTCGATTAACTGCTGCATGAAAACCGAACTAAGATATCATACTTTAAGCATTGCACGTTTTCCTATTAATTGATGGATGAAAAGTCAAAACATATCAACAATTACTTATTGTATATTTGAATTCTCAAACGTCCTTAATGCGAAGTGTTAGAATACAACTGTATGCGTATCTATGTTAGTATGTTGACCTACAGTTTCTAGCATGCATCACATCCGAAGATTCTAGGATTTTCTTTTTCTCAAATAGAAAGTCTTTCAGTTCTGTTGCCTAACAATGAATTGGGACATAATCAGATTTTAGATGCAAATTGTTTGGGTTTATATTTAACATTGGGCTTTGTAACAATGAAGGCTCAAAGGCGCAAAAGCAGAGGGAGACTTGCCCGAGCCTGGTAGATAAGCCCGAAGTAAATTGGGAGCCATTTTAGCCAAAGCATAGGCCACGCCTGTGATTGAAGTGATGGGTGACAGAGAACAACTCAACACCAGCCAAAAAGCACTTTTCAAGGGCATGGCGAGTAAATAAGTGATGACTCCCTACCCTCTGAAAGTTATCAGCTAAAAGTAAAGTTGAGACAGTCAGGCCAAATTGTCTATAAAAGCTGAGAGAGGCACCGGAGACAAGTATACTCAACCAACCAATCAAAAGATATACAAACTCTGTTCTCAAGCCAATTTGTACCCATAAAGCTAAATTATGTCTAGATCCAGTCCCTTTTAGCTATAGTTCACTCATAGAAAGCCATTTTTTGCTGAGATTAGAAGCTCTATTACCTTTCCTTAGTGTTGTAATATCGATTCCTTCCAGTAAAACGTATTTACTTTTCATCTCTCAAAGCATACAAACCCTTGTAAACATAAAGAGAGGTGGCGGCAAGAAGTTGAACCTTGCCCGACAAGGTTAAATCTTGCCTGAGTCTCTCTTCTTTGTACTTACATTTAGTAGATCTGTCGTTTAATGTACTTTCCTTCATGTATTTAAGTCACTTTCAACTGTTTTCTACTTAAGAGTTCCATTTATATTCGAATCTGGTTAAGTTATTAAACTTGTTTTCATTAAAGTAAACTTTTATCGAGGAGACAGTTGGAAGGGCCTTGAACCCCCTTCATTTCGGACATAGAAAACTATGAATTAAAAGTCCTTGTTTACAAGGCAAGAAAAGAACTTAATGCAGACTTTAACCCATCCGTGACAATCCTTTGATAAACAAGAAGGCTAAGCAACGTGGGACGCAATTAACCAACTTAACTCACTTTCATTCAACAATCTGTTATACAAAGATAACAACGGCACGCCCAGATCCTTGTTAATTTTGATTGTGAGCATCAAGGCCTACACCAAAGGCCCCATAAAGGCACCTTTCAAACTAACTATAAACTCATCTTGCAGTGCACCAAGCAGCAAGATCTTGCCTGACAGGCAAGAAAGAGCAGAGAGTTGTGAGAAGGACTAGGTCCAGAAATCCTACCCAAACATAGTTTTGGCACGCCTAGTGGGACCCATTTTGTGATTTTGTATACCAAGAAGAAGGGAAGAGCGAAAGTTCAGGTGGAACGTGGAATACGGGTAACCTTTTTGTCCAGCAAAAGCAAGTATGACAGATCACCCAAAAGATTTCCCTCCATTACACCTTCCATCAATCTTAGAAAGCCTGACTTCTTTTGAGAAGTTAGGTGAGAAGGTTACTAACCAAGATTTACAAGCTACCATGATTCAAGTAATGAGAAGCATGGAAAAGATTTCTCTGGAAATTAGAAGAGAGGTAAGGAGGCTCTGTTCTTTAACAGGATCGCTCCAATGAAGATTGGAAATCAAAGGAGAGGTCAGCAGGCTCTATGCTAGTGAAGAAGCCATGGAGGTGAACCTAGAAAAAAGACCAGTAGTTCCCTTGTTTCCATTACTGTAAGAGAAGAAGAGCAAAAGGAAAAAGAAGGAAGAAGCTGAAACCAACCATCGAGAAGAAGAAGATTTTCATAAGATGGGCTTGCCCGATCCTTTGCTAAACGTTAGAAGGCAGTTTGGACAAGAAGGAGTGAAGATTGGTGTGGTTAACTTAGCGGGAAAAGTAAGTGAAAAGGGCTTATCCACAGTTGGGGCAATGCTCTTCCATATAAGTCACCATCGTTGGCTAAAAAAGAGGTGATAGATGGAGACAACTAGATCCACCAAAGGAAGCTTACTCAGGCATTGATCGTAGCCCGAAATGGGGGGCTTCATATACCCCACACAATAATGTGGCTAATCAACAACTTAGGAATGAGTTGGCAGAGTTAAGAAGAATGATGGTTTAGAATTCTCAACCGCAAACTCGCCCGATGTTCAGGATAACATACCAGAAGCCTTATCCTAAGCACATTGATGAACAAAATCCATTCCCTTTCAATTTTAAGATGCCCGCATTCCCAACTTTCAGTGTAGAAGACTGTAATGTGCCTTTCAGAGATCACATTTTCAAGTTTTCAAATTATTGTGTGGCGTTCGAGGACAACCCTAACTACAAGCTGAGATTGTTTGGGAATTCATTGGTAGGCTTAGCCTCCTAGTGGTATTCTCTGTTACCTTTTAATTTCATTGCCAACTAAGGGCAAATGGATATGGCATTCTATGAGCAGTTTTATAGGATGAAACCGGAGATGACCATTAACGATCTAGTGAAGGTAAAGCAGTATGAGCATGAGTTTACCGAGGATTTCATGATGAGGTTTAGAAAGATGAGAATGAGATGCCAATTCCCAATCAACCATGCTCAACTTATAGCCATTGCCCAAAAGGCTCTGAGGTTACCTTTGAGGAAGAAGTTTTATGATGTGTAGTTCAATGAACTTCAGGAGTTAATGATTGCGGCCACTAAATATGAAAAGTTATTGATAGAGGAGCAACAAGTGAAGCATTCATCTAAACTACCTCTTTTTTACAAGAACAAAGTCCCGATACATCAGTTGGAATTTGAAGGCATAGAGCCTGGAGAGAATGAGAACAGCTTGGGAGATGGGATAGATTTGTGTGCCATAGAGATGACTACTTCTTTCAAACCTTTAATGGTGAAAGGATTGGAGCCTATCAAAGATCAGAAGGTTGTAATGAATGATGGAGATTTTGTGCTTGTGAAGCCACCAAAGTACCAGACGTATTCTTTTGATTTAACTAAGGCTGCATTGAGGGCTAGAGTGATCTTGCCCGATAGCACCAAGAAAATGCCTAAGCCTAAAGAGCTTATAGGAAAGAAGTACTACAAACTTCACTACACCTTCAATCACTCCATAGCTAATTGTGTGCAGTTTAGAGATTGGATCCAAGATCTTAGAGTCAAGGGAAAATTGTTATTGGAGAAACCCCAAGCCAATATGATGATTGACACAATCCATTCCCAGAAGCCTCAATTGATAGGAGCATATTCATGCGACTTAAATGGCTTGTTCTCGTGCATTTACGTTATGTTTCTTTAGTTATTTTAGTCCTTTAAGCTATTTTCGTGTGTTTGTAGGTCCAAAGGGCTAAAGGAGCAAAAAGATGCATTTTGGAGACTTTTGGAGCACTTTTGGGCTAAGGATGGATAGCTTATGCTTGGCGCCAAAGTGTTGGACGAAATTGAAGACCTAATTGAAGACCAAAGTGTTGGAACCTTGTTCCCTTTAGTTTTAGGACATTTAAACCTTTCCAATTTCCTTAGCCGTGCATAACATTCCAATATTCCACTCCTTCATTTCAGCCACACTCCCACATATCATTACTTATCATCACCACTTATCACTTATCATAACCACATATCATATCATATCACTTATCACTTATCACTTATCACTTATCATCATCACTTATCATATCACTTATCACTTAACATGCACCCATCACCTAACACAAAACCTTGCAGCCACATGCATTCCCCTTTTGCACATGCTTTCCCATTTCATTATTCATTCACCTTAATCATTCCCTCACATGTTTTCCCAACCCATTGCAGCACATGCACATTCACCCTTCATTATTTCCATCCACAAGCATTTATCATCATTCACCCTAGCTTTAAGTCACATGCAAACACATTCATTTCAGCACATGCACCACCATTTCAACACATGCATCACAAATACACAACACCTAGCCGTGCAAAATACTACCATTTCTTAATCATTCAGCCATTCACCCCTTTTCTCCACACCATGTCGTGCATCCTCTCACTCTCTAATTATTTAATCACATGCATAAATCAGCCACATGCATCTCCCATCTCATTTCCAGATTGTCCCCTTGCACATGCAGCCACTTATTCAAAGCACATGCATTTCCACCCTTTAATCACATGCATAAATCAGCCACATGCATCTCCCATCACCATTCCAGATTTCCACCACCCTCCTAGCTGTCATGTTCCCCCCATTTCACCTATAAATAACCCTTCATTGTAGCCACAAGGAGGGGGATCCATTCACCACAGAAATAAGGCCTTTGTGCCAGAAATTCATCCATTCCATAAACACTTCCATTCCATTGTACATACCACCAACACTTCCCCCTTTGTGCCGTGAGTTTCCCTTACAATCCAAACACCATCCTTCCATTTTCACCACTCCCCAAACCATTCACACCATCAAACTATCCTTAGACCTTGTGCTACAACGAAGAGGAAGAGAAGAGTGCCTAAACGTTCATACAATTCAAGTTTGAGTTGTTGGAATGTTTAGGTGTTTCTTTGATTTCAATGTTAATTTCAATACTCTTTGTTTTGTACGTATGAGGAATGGAAGAGAAGAGTGCCTAAACGTTCATACAATTCAAGTTTGAGTTGTTGGAATGTTTAGGTGTTTCTTTGATTTCAAAGTTATGAGGAAATTCGAAATATATGTTTATGCTTGCATTTTGATTTGATTACTTCTAATTGCGTTTCATAAGTTGTGATTCAATTTGTTTAACCGTTTGATTGATAACTTATTTATGTATGTTTATTGAGAGTGCACGCTTAATTTTCATGCATGAGTATGACGCTAGAATATAAGTGAGTTTCACCTAATAGTTACGAACTTATATTCACAAGTAGTGGAGGTTGCTTATAAACAATCGCGTTAAACGAATTCTTGGCATAAGTTTCATGCGTATTCCATAGTAACGAATGCCTCGTTGATGCGAGATTTATACGCACACAAATTAACCCTCTTTTTATCATTTGTAGTAAGTATGTAAGTAGGGATCGTTCTGGACCGGGGATTAGGAGGGATTGTTAATCACTTGGATTTGACTCAAAAACGTAAAAACACAATGTAAAACACTATACTAGACTCAAAGAATGCAAAACTAAACTTTAAAACACTAAGACAAACCAAAAGACTCAAAACAACACAAACACACTCAAATCTGCCTAAAAACCACTTTCTGGGCAGATTTGAGCACAAACACAAATTTGGACGAAATTAAGTAATAACTTGACTCAAGAACGTAAAAACACAATATAAAACACTAAACTAACTCAAAGAATGTAAAACTAAACACTTAAAACATTAAAACAAACCAAAAGACTCAAACATCACCCAAAACACTCAAAACTGCCTTAAAAACACTTTCTGGGCAGTTTTGAGCACTTTGATGAATTTGGACGAATTTATGTAATAAATTGAATCACAACACTTATAAACACAAACTAAAACACTTTCTAACTAAATTGGACATTAAAGTAAAGGGGGAATTAGATTTGACGAAAATTGAAATAATGAAACAAATTAATAAACTAGACAGAATGTAAATATGGATTTGTGATAGAATAGAATGGATGGATGCTAGCTAAGGGGTTCATCTCCACACATGTTATACTTGCATAATAAAATGATTTCCAATTGCATTTCAATAAACCATTAATTCTCAACACCCCAAGTTAACCGTGATGCACTAATTAACCTTCAAATCTTCCTAACGTTATTGAATTGGATGGGTTAGCGCATACAACAATTCAAAACATTCCCCACAAGTCCCCTACATGATTGCATAATAGAGATACAAGCAAGAATCATTACGCTCTATGAAAATTATAAGTGTTGACGAGGCATTCGTTACTATGGAATACGCATGAAACTTATGCCAAGAATTCGTTTAACGCGATTGTTTATAAGCAACCTCCACTACTTGTGAATATAAGTTCGTAACTATTAGGTGAAACTCACTTATATTCTAGCGTCATATTCATGCATGAAAATTAAGCGTGCACTCTCAATAAACATACATAAATAAGTTATCAATCAAACGGTTAAACAAATTGAATCACAACTTATGAAACGCAATTAGAAGTAATCAAATCAAAATGTAAGCATAAACATATATTTCGAATTTCCTCATAACTTTGAAATCAAAGAAACACCTAAACATTCCAACAACTCAAACTTGAATTGTATGAACGTTTAGGCACTCTTCTCTTCCATTCCTCATACGTACAAAACAAAGAGTATTGAAATTAAACATTGAAATCAAAGAAACACCTAAACATTCCAACAACTCAAACTTGAATTGTACGAACGTTTAGGCACTCTTCTCTTCCTCTTCGTTGTAGCACAAGGTCTAAGGATAGTTTGATGGTGTGAATGGTTTGGGGAGTGGTGAAAATGGAAGGATGGTGTTTGGATTGTAAGGGAGAGGCACGACAAGGGTGGTTTGATGTCTACATTCTGAAAATGGAAGAGTGAATGAGTTGAGGTGTGTTAATGGATGGAATGGTGGAGTGAATGGATGAATTTCTGTGGTGGAAGAGTGTGTGTTCATTATGGCTGCAATGGATGCTTATTTATAGGTGAAATGGGGGGAACATGACAGCTAGGAGGGAATGTGGCTGCATGTGGGTTGGAAATGCATGTGCAATGAATATGTGGCTGCATGTGCAAGGGGACAATCTGGAAATGAAGGTGAATGTGCATGGCAAAAGGGAGTGTTGGGTGATGGGTGCATGTGGCTGATTTGTGGTTGCAATGATGAAATGAATGCATGTGGAATGGGATGGGAATGCAATCTGAAATGGGAGAGCATGTGGGTTAAAGTGGAATGACAGCTAGGTTGTGATGATGAATGCATGTGGCTGATTTAATGGAGGAACAAGTGCATGTGCATGGTTTTGGTTGGAATGCAAGAGAATGCAATCTGAAATGGGAGAGATAAGTGATAAGTGTATGGTTATGATAAGTGATAAGTGTATGGATATGATAAGTGTATGATATGTGGTGATGATAAGTGATAAGTGGTGATGATAAGTGATAAGTGGTTATGATAAGTAATGGGAGCATGTGGGTTAATTAATGAAGGAAATGCATGTGCAATGACAATGTGTTAGAATGGATGTGTGTTATGCATGGCATGATTGGGATTAGGAAAGGTTTAAATGTCCTAAAACTAAAGGGAACAAGGTTCCAACACTTTGGTCTTCAATTAGGTCTTCAATTTCGTCCAACACTTTGGCTCCAAGCATAAGCTATCCATCCTTAGCCCAAAAGTGCTCCAAAAGTCTCCAAAATGCATCTTTTTGCTCCTTTAGCCCTTTGGACCTACAAACACACGAAAATAGCTTAAAGTACTAAAATAACTAAAGAAACATAACGTAAATGCACGAGAACAAGCCATTTAAGTCGCATGAATATGCTCCTATCACTCGTCAACACTTATAATTTTCATAGAGCGTAATGATTCTTGCTTGTATCTCTATTATGCAATCATGTAGGGGACTTGTGGGGAATGTTTTGAATTGTTGTATGCGCTAACCCATCCAATTCAATAACGTTAGGAAGATTTGAAGGTTAATTAGTGCATCACGGTTAACTTGGGGTGTTGAGAATTCATGGTTTATTGAAATGCAATTGGAAATCATTTTATTATGCAAGTGTAACATGTGTGGAGAAGAACCTTCTAGCTAGCATTCATCCATTCATTTTCATCGCATTCATATTTACATTCTGTCTAGTTTATTAAACTTGTTTCGTTATTTCAATTTTCGTCAAATTAAAATCCCCCTTTACTTTATTGTCTAATTTAGCTAGAAAGTGTCTTAGTTTGTGTTTATAAGAGTTTTGAGTCATTTTGTTACACAAATTCGTCCAAATTTGTGTTTGTGCTCAAATCTGCCCAGAAAGTGGTTTTTAGGCAGATTTGAGTGTGTTTGTGTTGTTTTGAGTCTTTTGGTTTGTTTTAGTGCTTTAAAGTTTAGTTTTGCATTCTTTGAGTCTAGTATAGTGTTTTATATTGTTATTTTACGTTTGAATCAAGCCATAATCTTAAATTCGTCCAACATTGGGTTTAAGGTCAGAAACTGCCTAGTTAGTGTTTTTAGGCAGTTTTGAGTCTTTTGAACTTGTTTTGAGTCCTTTGAGTCTTTGTGAACGTTTTTAACTTTGTTTTTATGTTTTTGAGTCAAATCCAAGTGATTAACAATCCCTCCTAATCCCCGGTCCAGAACGATCCCTACTTGCACCTATACTACAATTGATAAAAAGAGGGTTTAATTTGCGTGCGTTTAAATCACGCATCAAATTTTGGCGCCGTTGCCGGGGATTAGAAAATTTGCTAATCCCTTGGATTGTTTTATTTTCGTTTGTTTTTATTTTTCCAGATTCTTAATTTTGTTTTGTTTTTTGTTTTAGGTACTAGTTCATGACTCGAAGTTCTCATCCGATTCGTGAACATATCCTGGAGTGATTGGGTTCTTCGTCCGGCTGCAAGACATAAAAAAAAGCGCTACTTGGGAGGCAACCCAATGCACTGAATAAACAAAGCATGTTCAAAAAAAAAAAAAAAAAAATTTATATATTAAATAAAGATACTAAACATGGAGAAAGATGGAGCTTCACAAAGGTTGTTTACGTGAAGCCCCACTACGAGGCGTCAGAGCGGAAGGCATAGAAGCGGGAGGCATAGAAGCGGGAGGCATCGGAGCGGAAGCCATCAGAGCGGAAGGCATCAGAGCTAGAGCATTCCAGGCCTCAATACTTGGCCAAACGCTGGATGACCCAGGAAAAAGGTGCCTCTGGAGATAAGCCGCAAGCCTTTGACGGTCACTGTGAATTCGACCCTCAGATTCTTGCAGCTCATCAAGCTTCCTCTTCATGCCCGACGAATAGTTATTTGCAAGCACATGCAAACTTCTATTCTCGTACTTAAGCTGCTGGATCTCTTGCTTAAGACTCTCCACCTCTGCCATCAATGATTCCACCTGACGGGAACGGGCAAGCAGGCGTTGGCCCATGTTGGACACAGAACTCGCACATTGAACACTAAGTGCGAGGGACTCTTGAACGGCCAACTCATCGGACCATCCTGACAGCAGCCTACTATCTTTTGGAGTGAGGAGGTTCCTAGCTACTATTGTAGCTGTTGTGGCGTCCTGCATCACGGAGTCTTCACCTGTAAGAAGACCGTTAGAAGATAAGAAAGAAGGGCGCCATACGTTACCTTGACGCGGCGCGCCCGTATCACTGCTAAGGCTCAATTCCAAGCTAAGGTTCGATGAGTTTGCCATTTTTCAAAAGTGTTCAAAGAGAAGGGATGGAGTTAAATTTCAAAGGGCCGGAGTCGATTTTCAAGAATGGGAAATCTTCAGAGTGTGTTTGTTGGCGGTGATCGATACCTCTATAAAAAGCCAAGGCGACGCGTCCACCGATTCAAAAAGCCGGAATTTCCGGCGTAATTTTGGCGACGCTTTCTCGGCTTTTCAGAAGACGTGTTCAACTTTGTCAAAAGATTTCTTCTTTTCAGACAACACGTGGAGGCCATCATCTCAACTACACATCTTTAGCCGACAAGCGCAAAGTTCGGCGACGCTTTCTCTGCTTTTCAGAAAACGCGTGCAGCTTTGTCAAAAGGAGTCGCATCCGTACTACTACGTGTCGTTCAGAAAGCAAAGGGGCGTCGTTCAGAAATCGAAGGGGCGCCTGCTCAGAAATCGAAGAGGCGTCGTTCAGATATCGAAGAGACATTTGTCGACAAGGGTAAAAGAACAGTACCACCACTTGATATTATCTCTATATATGTCGACCTTCGTCTTTTATGACAAGGCAAACCTGAAGAAAATGCCCAACTCTCCCTCACCTCTGAGGGCGCACTCCCAGCAAAGCCTTTCGAAATACCCAATTCTTTCTTCTTCCCCAAAGATGATACCAGATGCCTGGAGTACAGATGACCCAGGAGGAAACGGCGGATTGAAGTATGCTGATTCATTCACCGCTTCTTCAAAAGCAAAGGTATCTCATATCATCAAGGTCAAAAGCAAAAGTATCTCATATCATGCTCTTTCCCTGTCTTTTTCTTTGTCCTTGTTCTTACTCGCATGGCAAAGTAAAAGAAGCAATCAGCCGGCACTTGGAGTCAGTCTTCCGATCTGGAGCCAACTGCCTGGAATCTATTCCTGATTGCTTACCTAGTGTTGCTCTCGAGTAGTCATCTTCAACGGTTGATACACTTCCAGAGAAGGGACCACTTCTGCAAAGGGGAGCGAGTAAGGCAAGTGAAAATGATACATTGAAGCATGTGGAGACAAACTTAGGCTGAGTTATCCTCCAACCCTTTTCAATACGAATTGGAAAGATTGAACAAAGAAACAGACCAAAAGGGTAAGCTCAGACCTTCGGGGAAGACCAAAAGAATCCTGCTGCCCAGT
This sequence comes from Pyrus communis, assembly GCF_041283825.1. Taxonomy (NCBI): domain Eukaryota; kingdom Viridiplantae; phylum Streptophyta; class Magnoliopsida; order Rosales; family Rosaceae; genus Pyrus; species Pyrus communis. The sequence goes on from NC_142572.1 coordinate 3,909,674, forward strand.
TCAAGAGTAGCACAAAGGAAAATCAATGATGGGCGGAAACCAGTTCAAGAGTAAGCCTGTGGAGTCACTATGATCAAAGCCTCAATGCAATTACCAAGGAGAAGAGGGAATTTACACTCCATAACCAGATTTGCGTCCCTAAACTCTTCTCTTTGTTAATTACATTCTGCCATGTTTAGTATGTTCAAATTGCTTTTTGTGTGTTTTCTTATGTTTTGTGTGAACCATATGCTTAAAACATTGAGGACAATGTTTGATTTAATTGTGGGGGGGGCAACTAAGTATTTTTTATGCAAATTCGTGGGATTTTATCAACCATAACTTCAAATGTTGTTCCTTGTTGTTTTAAGGTGTTTTTAAGTTGTTTTAGAGTGTTTTAATATGTTTTGTTTTTATAACTCCCAAAATCAAATAAAAATTTGAAAAACATGTTTTAAAAAAAGCCTAAAAAGAGTGTTTTGAGTCGTTTTTGTGTGTTTGTGTCTTAGGGTACCTTCCAACACAATGATAAGGATTTGGTTTGTAATTGCATGACGGTTAAAAAGAGTTATTAACATAGAGAAAAGTTTGATTTACTCTTGGTATATGCTTGGTTATGGTTATAATGTATGACTTCACATGCAATCATAAAAGAAAAATTCGTTTTTGTAACATGCTTGAAGGAAGAAACTCAAACAAACGCTACATCCCTGTGAGACTCGAGCCATTACTTTCTTTGGAGAGTTATTTTCTGTGATTCTTTGTTTTCTAAAGTTGTTGCATGATCTCATTATTCCTTGCTTGGTTGCTACTTAGAATGCAATTGTATCATGATAGAACTAAATGCTAGAACTTATATCCGTTTCATTCAAAGCATGACATTGAATTGCATAATATATATCAAGATGAAGTTGTGTTGTTGCCACCATAGCCAAATAGCCTTACTTCCCATATTTCGTATATATTAGTTTTAACCCCGTTGAGCCTCGTTTAGCCTATTTTCTTTGCTAACCACATCACCCCTTACCTAGCCTAGAGTAAGACTTTCCTATACCCTTGTTCTTGAAGTATAGTGAGCATGACTTAAATGAATTCCTTTTGATTAATATGTTGCAGAAAATAAGTGTGGGGGAAGGGATTTTTGTGTATATGTATGTGCCTAAGTCTTAAAGGAGGCACGGGAAAAAGAAAAAAAAAATGTGAGAAAAAGAAGAAGAAAAGAAAGAAAAAGAATGAAAATAAGTGAGAATGGACTCACAAGTGTGATTGTTGAAGAAAGGGCCCAAAAAGTTTGAATATGGCCCTAAGTTTTGTGTGACTTCCCCTTGGGTGTTCAAAGTTGACTTCTGCGTTCTAAAGGGAATTCTAAGTGCCTAATTCAATACTTTGCTCACTATTGCTTAGAGAACGTTTGTTTTCCCTATCCTTTCTTTGTTAGCCAAACACCTTTAGCCCCGTTTCAACCCTTATGCTTCTATCTTGATCGTTATGTGTTCAATATGTGGAGTTTGGAATTGATATGAGCTTATGGAATCACTGGTTCTCATTCTAAGTAGTAGCATTCCATTCATGAGATCATATTCATGTCATTATCGTAAATCCAGAAAATGCTTTCTTTGTTATAACATATGTGAGATACTAGTCTTTCATGTTTACATCAATCTCTCACATATAACTAGTGTAGGGTGCGTAGTCAGAAAATCTATGTGAAAATAGAGTGCATTCTAGTAAGGAATTGAGGAAATTCTCTAAGGCATGTTACTACATTCGAAATGGATTTAAATGCTTAAATGTGAACTAGTATGTGGTGACTATGATTAAGAATGTACTTAAGTGTAAAGATGGCTAAAATCTGTGGGAATAATGATTTTTAACTTGTCATGAGCGTTGGAAATCCGTGAGACGATTGTTGGAAGGTGTAGGTTGTGTTTTGTTCGTTTTGTCTAGTTTCGTGTTCTTTTGTTGTTTTGTTTTGCTCGAGGACTAGCAAAAGATAAGTGTGGGGGTATTTGATAGGAGCATATTCATGCGACTTAAATGGCTTGTTCTCGTGCATTTACGTTATGTTTCTTTAGTTATTTTAGTCCTTTAAGCTATTTTCGTGTGTTTGTAGGTCTAAAGGGCTAAAGGAGCAAAAAGATGCATTTTGGAGACTTTTGGAGCACTTTTGGGCTAAGGATGGATAGCTTATGCTTGGCGCCAAAGTGTTGGACGAAATTGAAGACCTAATTGAAGACCAAAGTGTTGGAACCTTGTTCCCTTTAGTTTTAGGACATTTAAACCTTTCCAATTTCCTTAGCCGTGCATAACATTCCAACATTCCACTCCTTCATTTCAGCCACACTCCCACATATCATTACTTATCATCACCACTTATCACTTATCATAACCACATATCATATCATATCACTTATCACTTATCACTTATCACTTATCATCATCACTTATCATATCACTTATCACTTAACATGCACCCATCACCTAACACAAAACCTTGCAGCCACATGCATTCCCCTTTTGCACATGCTTTCCCATTTCATTATTCATTCACCTTAATCATTCCCTCATATGTTTTCCCAACCCATTGCAGCACATGCACATTCACCCTTCATTATTTCCATCCACATGCATTTATCATCATTCACCCTAGCTTTAAGTCACATGCAAACACATTCATTTCAGCACATGCACCACCATTTCAACACATGCATCACAAATACACAACACCTAGCCGTGCAAAATACTACCATTTTTTAATCATTCAGCCATTCACCCCTTTTCTCCACACCATGCCGTGCATCCTCTCACTCTCTAATTATTTAATCACATGCATAAATCAGCCACATGCATCTCCCATCTCATTTCCAGATTGTCCCCTTGCACATGCAGCCACTTATTCAAAGCACATGCATTTCCACCCTTTAATCACATGCATAAATCAGCCACATGCATCTCCCATCACCATTCCAGATTTCCACCACCCTCCTAGCTGTCATGTTCCCCCCATTTCACCTATAAATAGCCCTTCATTGCAGCCACAAGGAGGGGGATCCATTCACCACAGAAATAAGGCCTTTGTGCCAGAAATTCATCCATTCCATAAACACTTCCATTCCATTGTACATACCACCAACACTTCCCCCTTTGTGCCGTGAGTTTCCCTTACAATCCAAACACCATCCTTCCATTTTCACCACTCCCCAAACCATTCACACCATCAAACTATCCTTAGACCTTGTGCTACAACGAAGAGGAAGAGAAGAGTGCCTAAACGTTCATACAATTCAAGTTTGAGTTGTTGGAATGTTTAGGTGTTTCTTTGATTTCAATGTTAATTTCAATACTCTTTGTTTTGTACGTATGAGGAATGGAAGAGAAGAGTGCCTAAACGTTCATACAATTCAAGTTTGAGTTGTTGGAATGTTTAGGTGTTTCTTTGATTTCAAAGTTATGAGGAAATTCGAAATATATGTTTATGCTTGCATTTTGATTTGATTACTTCTAATTGCGTTTCATAAGTTGTGATTCAATTTGTTTAACCGTTTGATTGATAACTTATTTATGTATGTTTATTGAGAGTGCACGCTTAATTTTCATGCATGAGTATGACGCTAGAATATAAGTGAGTTTCACCTAATAATTACGAACTTATATTCACAAGTAGTGGAGGTTGCTTATAAACAATCGCGTTAAACGAATTCTTGGCATAAGTTTCATGCGTATTCCATAGTAACGAATGCCTCGTCAACACTTATAATTTTCATAGAGCGTAATGATTCTTGCTTGTATCTCTATTATGCAATCATGTAGGGGACTTGTGGGGAATGTTTTGAATTGTTGTATGCGCTAACCCATCCAATTCAATAACGTTAGGAAGATTTGAAGGTTAATTAGTGCATCACGGTTAACTTGGGGTGTTGAGAATTCATGGTTTATTGAAATGCAATTGGAAATCATTTTATTATGCAAGTGTAACATGTGTGGAGAAGAACCTTCTAGCTAGCATTCATCCATTCATTTTCATCGCATTCATATTTACATTCTGTCTAGTTTATTAAACTTGTTTCGTTATTTCAATTTTCGTCAAATTAAAATCCCCCTTTACTTTATTGTCTAATTTAGTTAGAAAGTGTCTTAGTTTGTGTTTATAAGAGTTTTGAGTCATTTTGTTACACAAATTCGTCCAAATTTGTGTTTGTGCTCAAATCTGCCCAGAAAGTGATTTTTAGGCAGATTTGAGTGTGTTTGTGTTGTTTTGAGTCTTTTGGTTTGTTTTAGTGCTTTAAAGTTTAGTTTTGCATTCTTTGAGTCTAGTATAGTGTTTTATATTGTTATTTTACGTTTGAATCAAGCCATAATCTTAAATTCGTCCAACATTGGGTTTAAGGTCAGAAACTGCCTAGTTAGTGTTTTTAGGCAGTTTTGAGTCTTTTGAACTTGTTTTGAGTCCTTTGAGTCTTTGTGAACGTTTTTAACTTTGTTTTTATGTTTTTGAGTCAAATCCAAGTGATTAACAATCCCTCCTAATCCTCGGTCCAGAACGATCCCTACTTGCACCTATACTACAATTGATAAAAAGAGGGTTTAATTTGTGTGCGTTTAAATCACGCATCATCAATCAACATGATCAACCTCGATTGGGTTGAGAAAGGAAAGGGAAAGGCTACCTGGGATGAGAAGGGATTGAAAAGGTAAGTTGTAAGGCCAACATAAGGTGTTAGAAAGTTGCCTGACAGACCTAAAGCAGATGTGGTCTAGGGAGTGGTGTTATGCAGCAAGTGTTAATGTGAGTGTGAGCTCAAGGTGCTATCATCGGGTGCCATTATTAATCAAAAGTTGGTTAAGAGAAAAAAGAAAAAAAAACAAGATGTCTACATAAGTATTATTCGGGCAGCTGAGAAAGAAACCACTAAGAATGTGTTCCAAATATTAGGGGGAGGATCAGAACCCAAAGGCTTATCTGAGGTGTTCAAGAACTATGAAGCCTTTGGGGAAGTTGAAGATAAAGAAGCGAAGTTGCCAAGATGGGTAGACGTGAAACCTCCCTAGCCAAGTGATAGGAGCATATTTATGCGACTTACTTTGCTTGTTCTCGTGCATTTACGTTGTGTTTCTTTAGTTATTTTAGTCCTTTATGCTTCTTTTGTGTGTTTTCAGGATAATAAGACGTGTTTGACGAAAGGATGCATTGTGGAGTGTTTTGGAGCACTATTGGGCTAAGGATGGATAGCTTATACTTGGAGCCCAAGTGTTGGATGAAATTGAAGGCCTTGTATGCACTTGAAGACACAAAACAATGGCCCTAACCCAATCACATAACACCTTGCCATGGGCTTAACACAAACACCATTCCTTGCCATGCAAGGATTAGCAATTTGGGTCCATTTCATGTACTTAAACTCTAGCCCAATCCACAATCACTTCAAAGCCATGCAAAACCTTTCAACACCCTTTAATCATCCCCCTTTAAGTTATGATTTTATTTCCTAACCCTACATGCATTATTTATTAGCATCTTCACATGCATTCACACACACTTTACACATTCAAACACTAGCCAAAACCGTGAGCTCCCATTCCCTTATGCCATTTTCAGATTTCCACCCACTAACCTAGTCATCAACACATGCATTCACTTCATCATTACACCACCACTCATTCTTTAATCCACATGCACATTCAATCATTCACTCAAGCACCCTTGTGCCATGTTTCCCCCTTTGTTCCCACCCATCACATGCATCATCATCAAACAAACAAGTCTATGCCGTGACCTTCCTAGCCATTTCCAGCTTTTCCCTTTACATTTCACATGCATTCCATACTTCTCCTAGCTGTTTTCCATCATTATTTCAGCCACCATTCACTCTTTAATCCACATGCATTCACACACACTTCACACAAACAACATTCACATGCAAACACAAGCTTTAATCAACAAACAAAACAGCCAACACATGCACCAAAACACTTTGCCGTGGGCACCATTCCACATTCCAGCTTTCCCTTTCATTTCCAGCTCTAACTCTTCATCATTGCAGCCACAAACACCTTAAACAAACAGCCATATACATCTCCACTCCTCCTATAAATACCCTTGCATTCCCATCACCTAGGGACATCTCATCTCATTCACAACACAACACACCACACAAATACACATCCATTGCCGTGCATATCCTTCCAATCTGTGCAGTTTTTATCCTCCATTTCAGCCACTATCCAACCACTTCCCATCCCTCCAAAACACTTCACATAATCCCCAAAGCTCACCTTAGACCTTGTGCCACAACAACGAGGAAGAGAAGAGTGCCTAAACGTTCATACAATTCAAGTTTGAGTTGTTGGAATGTTTAGGTGTTTCTTTGATTTCAATGTTTGAATTCAATTTTCTTTGTTTTGTAATGGAAGAGAAGAGTGCCTAAACGTTCATACAATTCAAGTTTGAGTTGTTGGAATGTTTAGTTGTTTCTTTGATTTCAAGGTTATGAGGAACTAAACCCCCTTTAGCTAGGGGGTGATTCGAAACTATGTTTATATTTGCAATATGAATTGATTACTTTTGGTTGGAATTTCATAAGTTGTGGATTCAATTCGTTTAACTGTTTGATTGATAACTTATTTATGTATGTTCATTGAGATTGCAAGCTTAATTTTCATGCATGAATATGACGCTAGAATATAAGTGAGTTTCACCTAATCGTTATGAACTTATATTCACAAGTAGTGGAGGTTGCTTATAAACAATCGCGTTAAACGAATTCTTGGCATAAGTTTCATGCGTATTCCATAGTAACGAATGCCTCGTCAACACTTATAATTTTCATTGAACTTAATGATCTTTGTTGAATGTCTCTATCATGCGTATTCCATAGTTAGGGACTTTGATTAAGAATAATTTGGTTGTAATGCGTATTCCATTCAATCCAACGAATTTAGGGAAATCTGAAAGTTAATTTAAGCGGACCTAATTAACTTGGAGCGTTGAGTTTCACAACTTATCGAAAGACCAACTGAGAATCAATATTGTATGCAAGTGTAACATGTGTGGAGAAGAACCCCTTGGCTATTCCATCATCCATATTTTCATCACATTCATATTTACATTTTGCCTTTAATTATTGATGCGAGATTTATACGCACACAAATTAAACCCTCTTTTCGTCAAATTGTAGTATATGTATAAGTAGGGATCGTTCTGGACCGGGGATTAGGAGGGATTGCAAATCTCTTGGAAACTGACTCAAAAACGTAAAATAAAGTTTAAAACACTAAACTAGACTCAAAGAATGCAAAATTAAAGTTTAAAACACTAAGACAAACCAAAAACAAAAAAAAATACTTTTAAAACATAAACTAAACAGATTCTAAGCACTAAAGAACAAGAAAGTAAAGGGGGGGGTTTGATTTGACGAAATTAGCTAAATTGCACAAATTGTAATTAAAGGCAAAACGTAAATATAAATGTGATGAAAATATGGATGATGGAATAGCCAAGGGGTTCTTCTTCACACATGTTACACTTGCATACAAGATTGATTCTCAGTTGGTCTTTCGATAAGTTATGAAACTCAATGCTCCAAGTTAATTAGGTCCGCTTAAATTAACTTTCAGATTTCCCTAAATTCATTGGATTGAATGGAATACGCATTACAACCAAATTATTCTTAATCAAAGTCCCTAACTATGGAATACGCATGATAGAGACATTCAACAAAGATCATTAAGTTCAATGAAAATTAGAAGTGTTGACGAGGCATTCGTTACTATGGAATACGCATGAAACTTATGCCAAGAATTCGTTTAACGCGATTGTTTATAAGCAACCTCCACTACTTGTGAATATAAGTTCATAACGATTAGGTGAAACTCACTTATATTCTAGCGTCATATTCATGCATGAAAATTAAGCTTGCAATCTCAATGAACATACATAAATAAGTTATCAATCAAACAGTTAAACGAATTGAATCCACAACTTATGAAATTCCAACCAAAAGTAATCAATTCATATTGCAAATATAAACATAGTTTCGAATCACCCCCTAACTAAAGGGGGTTTAGTTCCTCATAACTTTGAAATCAAAGAAACACCTAAACATTCCAACAACTCAAACTTGAATTGTATGAACGTTTAGGCACTCTTCTCTTCCATTCCTCATATTACAAAACAAAGAGAATTGAATTTAAACATTGAAATCAAAGAAACGCATAAACATTCCAACAACTCAAACGTGAATTGTATGAACGTTTAGGCCCTCTTCTCTTCGTCTTCGTTTGAGCACAAGGACTAAGGGATGTTGTTGGTGTGTTGAATGGATTGGGGGATTATGGAAATGGAAGAAATGGAGGAGAAAGGGAAGGGAATGGTGCAGAAAATGGAGAGACTCACGGCTAGGGAGAAGATGGAAGTGTTTATGGTGTGTTGTGTATGAAAATGAGATGTTTTTGAATGAATGAATGCAAGGGTATTTATAAGAGTAGTGGAGGGAACATATGGCTATGTCATTTGTAGGTGAAGTAGGTGGATGTTGTAGGTGAAGTAGGTGGATGTTGTAGGTGAAGTAGGTGGATGCTGTAGGTAAAGTAGGTGGATGTTGTAGGTGAAGTAGGTGGATGCTGTAGGTGAAGTAGGTGGATGTTGTAGGTGATTATGAGTGATAAGTGATAAGTGTATGATATGTTAAGTGATAAGTGAATGATTATGATAAGTGATAAATGAATGTATGATATGATAAGTGGTGAATGATATGTGGTAGTGTTTAAGTATTTAAAATAGGGAACAAAGCCCTTCCTTGCATGGCAAGGAAGGGAGACACAAGGAAACACACGACAATGTCCTAAGGTTGCTAGGAATGTTGTTTTTGTGTTCTAAAATGCGTAGGAGTTTTCAATGATGCTCAAACATGAGGTCTTTTTAGGATTTAACTTTCCTACTTCAAGTCTTCAATTTCGTCCATCCTTTTGGCTCCAAGCATATGATATCCATTCCAATCTCTAATTTGCTCCAAAAGGCTCCAAAAGGCATCCTTTTGCATACTTTGCCCTTAGAACCTGAAAACACACAAAAGAAGCATAAAGAACTAAAATAACTAAAGAAACATAACGTAAATGTACGAGAACAAGCCATTTAAGTCGCATAAATATGCTCCTATCAAATACCCCCACACTTAGCTTTTGCTAGTCCTCGAGCAAAACAGAAAAACAAAACAAAAAGAACAAAACACAACCTACACCTTCCAACAATCGTATCAGGGACTTCCAATGCACATGACAAATTAAAAATCATTATTCTCACAGATTTGAGCCATCTTTACACTTAAGTACATTCTTACTCATAGTCACCACATACTAGTTCACAATTAAGCATTTAAAACCATGTTTTGAATGTAGTAACATGCCTTAGAGAATTCCCTCAATTTCTTACTAGATGTACTCTCGTTTTTCACACAGATTTTCTGACTACACACCCTACACTAGGTATATGTGAGAAGATTGATGTAATCATAAAAACGAACACTCACATATATGTATTTCAAAGGAAGCAATTTCTGGAGTTAATAAGCATGTTTAGATATGATCTCATGAATGGAATGCTACTACTTAGACGCGAGAACCAGTGATACCATAAGCTCATACCAAGTTCAAACTCCACAAATTGAAATACACAACACTCAAGATAGAAGTCAAGGGTTGTAACGGGGCTTGGGGTATGTGGATAACAAAGAAGGGATATGGAAAACAAAGGTTTTTAAAGAAATAGTGAGCAAAGCATTTGAATCAACTTAGAATTCACTTTTGAATGAAAACTCAACTTTTGAACAAAAAGGGAGAATTTAGACAATTTACGCCCAGAATTGGTGTTTTGGAACCTTTCTTCAATCACTTATTCTTTCATTTTTTTTTTTTAAGCTCTTTTTTTTTATTTCTTTCTTTCTTTTCTCTTTTTTTTTTCTTTTCTTTTTCTTTTCTTTTGAATCTCAAAACATAAACACTTAAACATTCTCTCCCCCACACTTATTTTCTTTCATAATGTAACTCAAAAGGAATTCAATTAAGTCATGCTCACTATCTTTTAAGAACAAGGGTGGGGATTGTCCTAAACTAGGTTAGGTGAGGAAAATGTGGGTAAACAAAGAATAAAGGCTAAACAAGGCTCAACGGTGTTAAAACTTACAACATATACGAAGTATGGGAAGTAAGGCTATTTGGCTATGGTGGTGGTCACTACACAACTTCTTCTTGAATATGTGTTATGCAAATCAATAACATGCTTTGAATGAAATGGGCATGAGTTCTAGCATTTAGTTCTATCATGATACAATTGCATTCTAAGTAGCAACCAAGCAAGGAATAATGAGATCATGCAACAACTTTAGAAAATAAAGAATCACAGAAAATAACTCTCCAAAGAAAGTAATGGCTCGAGTCTCACAGGGATGTAGCGTTTGTTTGAGTTTCTTCCTTCAAGCATGTTACAAAAACGAATTTTTCTTTTATGATTGCATGTGAAGTCATACATTATAACCATAACCAAGCATATACCAAGAGTAAATCAAACTTTTCTCTATGTTTATAACTCTTTCTAACCGTCATGCAATTATAAACCAAATCCTTATCATTGTGTTGGAAGGTACCCTAAGACACAAACACACAAAAATGACTTTTAAAACAACTCTTTTTGGGTTTTTCAAAACAATTTTTCAAATTTTTATGGGATTTTCGAATTATAAAACAAAACACACTAAAACACTCTAAAACAACTTAAAAACACCTTAAAACAGCAAGGAACAACATTAGAAGTTATGGTGGATAAAATCCCACGTATTTGCATTAAATATACTTAGTTACCCCCCCACACTTAAATCAAACATTGTCCTCAATGTTTTAAGCATAGATTCACACAAAACATAAGTAAACACACAAAAAGCATTTAAACATACTAAACATGGCAAAATGTAATTAACAAAGAGAAGAGTTTAGGGACGCAAATCTGGTTATGGAGTGTAAATTCCATCTTCTCTTTGTTGATTGCATTGAGGCTTGATCTTGATGATTCCACAGGCTTACTCTCGAACTGGTTGCCGCCCATCATTGATTTTCCTTTGTGCTACTGGGCTGGAGGATTCTTTTGGTCTTCCCCGAAGGTCTGAGCTTACCCCTTTGGTCTGTTTCTTTGTTCAATCTTTCCAATTTGTAATGAAAAGGGTTGGAGGATAACTCAGCCTATGTTTGTCTCCACATGCTTCAATGTATCATTTTCACTTGCCTTACTCGCTCCCCTTTGCAGAAGTGGTCCCTTCTCCGGAAGTGTATCAACCGTTGAAGATGACTACTCGAGAGCAACGCTAGGTAAGCAATCAGGAATAGATTCCAGGCAGTTGGCTCCAGATCGGAAGACTGACTCCAAGTGCTGGCTGATTGCTTCTTTTACTTTGCCATGCGAGTAAGAACAAGGACAAAGAAAAAGACAGGGAAAGAGCATGATATGAGATACTTTTGCTTTTGACCTTGATGATATGAGATACCTTTGCTTTTGAAGAAGCGGTGACGAATCAGCACATGTATTTGTTGTGCCGTTTCCTCCTGGGTCATCTGTACTCCAGGCATCTGGTATCATCTTTGGGGAAGAAGAAAAAAATGAGTATTTCGAAAGGCTTTGCTGGGACTGTGCCCTCAGAAGTGAGGGAGAGTTGGGCATTTTCTTCAGGTCTGCCTTGCCATTAAAAAATGAAGGTCGACATATATAGAGATAATAACAAGTGGTGGTACTTTTTACCCTTGTCGACAAACGTTTTGATCCCGCAAATCCGGCTTTTTGAAATAGTGGCGCCTCTTCGATCTTTGAATACGCCTCTTCGATTTCTGAGCAGGCGCCCCTTCGATTTCTGAACGACGCCCCTTCTCTTTGAACTACACGTGGTAGTGCAGATACGGCTCCTTTTGACAAAGCTGCACGCGTTTTCTGAAAAGCAGAGAAAGCGTCGCCGAACTTTGCGCTTGTCGGCTAAAGATGTGTAGTTATGATGATGGCCTTCACGTGTTTTCTGAAAAGAAGAAATCTTTTGACAAAGTTGAACACGTCTTCTGAAAAGCCGAGAACGCGTCGCCTAAATTACGCCGGAAAATCCGGCTCTTTGAATCGGTGGACGCGTCGCCTTGGCTTTTTATAGAGCTATCGATCACCACAACAAACACACTCTGAAGATCTCCCATTCTTGAAAATCGTCTCCGGCCCTTCGAAATTTAACTCCATCCACCCATTCTCTTTGAACACTTTTGAAAAAAATGGCAAACTCATCGAACCTTAGCTTAGATTTGAGTCTCAGCAGCGATCCGGTTGCGCCCCGTCAAGGTAATGTATGGCGTCCTTCTTTTTTATCTTCTAACGGTCCTCTTTCAGGTGAAGACTCTGTGATGTAGGACGCCACAACAGCTACAATAGTAGCTAGGATCCTCCTCACTCCAAAAGATAGTAGGCTGCTGTCAGGACGGTCCGATGAGTTGACCGTTCAAGAGTCCCTCGCACTTAGTGTTCAGTGTGCGAGCTCTGTGTCCAACATGGGCCTACGCCTGCTTGCTCGGTCCCGCCAAGTGGAATCGTTGATGGTAGAGGTGGAAAGACTTAAGCAAGAGATCCAGCAGCTTAAGTACGAGAATAGAAGTTTGCATGTGCTTGCAAATAACTATTCGTCGGGGATGAAGAGGAAGCTTGATGAGCTGCAAGAATCTGAGGGTCGAATTCACAGTGACCGTCAAAGGCTTGCGTCTTATCTCCAGAGGCACCTTTTTCCTGGGTCATCCAGTGCTTGGCCAAGTATTGAAGCCTGGAATGCTCTAGCTCCGATGCCTCCCGCTCCGATGCCTTCCGCTTCGATGCCTCCCGCTTCTATGCCTTCTGCTTCTATGCCTTCCGCTTCTGCGCCTCGTAGTGGGGCTTCACGTAAATAACCTTTGTGAAGCTCCACCTTTCTCCATGTTTAGTATCTTTTTTTTTTTTTTTTTTTTTTTTTTTTTTTTTTAAATAAAATCAAACGGCATGGAATTTATCTTTGAATGGGCGGTGATACTTGAAATGATCCGGTAATAGTTTAAATTCCAGATTGGGTGCCTGAATCATTAACCACATGTTAGTATAAAAGAAAATTGAAATTCGGGGAGGCGGCTTACCTGTGTGCTCCAAAATGAACTCCAGAATAAACACCCCTTCGAAAGTTATGACTTGTCCCGTGTCATAAAATCCAACTTCCTTGGGAATTGTGGTTTCAAATATGTCCTCTTTGATGCCTTCTACATCTTCTCCAGCCACTACCTTCTCTTGAATCATTCTTCTTGGTGTACAAAGTCCTTTGAAGAATTCAACACCATCTAAAACTTGTTGTGTTGCACCAAGAATTTGAATAGCATTTTGCACCTTTGGGAAGGCTTCCACGATGTCCTTTTTACTCTCTTCTTGGTTGGGAATCAAAAACCTGCTAGGAAAAGGGACATTGGGTGGAATAACATCAGAATAACATGGAATTGGGACGTCCTTACTGGTGGTGGGTGGTTTAGAGGGCTTAGGGGGCTGCGACAAGGGTTGTTCTACCCTTGCCGTGTGCATGTCTTCTTCCTCCTCCTCAATTAGCAGCTCTTCATCCACTTCTAGGCTATGTTTGGACATTTTTAGGTCAGCTCCAACCTCCATAGCACTTCCGAAAGTGATAGCATTATGGATTTCAAAATCTTCCTTCGAGTTTTCAATAGTTGAGTTGGAAAGTTCACTTTGCTCTTGAATTTGTTTCATGAACTCCATAATCTGCCCAAATTGCTCGTCCAATTTACCCAACTTCTTGTCTTGATTTTGTTCGTCCTGCGTCAAAGAGGTTAGTAATTGAAAATTTTGATCATTATCCATGGACATACTTGAACTTGATTGGAATTGTTGTGGGGGAGGTTGTGGTGGCTGCATAGGTGTTGTATTGAACTCCTCATATGGTTGCCAATATGCTTCTTGTTGAGCCTCCTTGGCTTGATTTTGTGACCCCTGCGCCAAAGAATTTATTTCATTAAGAATTTGAATATAATCTATTGGCGAACTTGAATTTAATTGAGCATATTGCATATGAAGTTGTGGTGGCTGCATAGGTCTTGAATAGAACTCCTCATATGGTTGCCAATATGCTTCACGTTGAACTTGTTGATCTTCCCACCATATAGAGTTTGAATGATCCCTCCAATCTCTTTGTGGACATTGATTGGCTTGAAATCCTTGCCTATATGAAGCACCAAATGTAGGGACACTCTGCATTGTGGTCCTTTCGGCATACGGCGACAATTTAGAAGTAAGATTTGCCAATTGAGCTTGAATGCTAGCAAAATCCATATCTTACTTCTCTAGTACCTAAAATCAAAGAAAGAGAACTAAATCAAATATCAAAAGTAACAACAAACAAAGAAAACAACACTAAGTTAGAAACTAAAACGAAAACAACTAAACCAAAAAAAAAAAAAAAAAAAAGAACCAAGGGATTAGCAAAGTTGCTAATCCCCGACAACGGCGCCAAAATTTGATGCGAGATTTATACGCACACAAATTAAACCCTCTTTTCGTCAAATTGTAGTATATGTATAAGTAGGGATCGTTCTGGACCGGGGATTAGGAGGGATTGCAAATCTCTTGGAAACTGACTCAAAAAAATAAAATAAAGTTTAAAACACTAAACTAGACTCAAAGAATGCAAAATTAAAGTTTAAAACACTAAGACAAACCAAAAACAAAAAAAAATACTTTTAAAACATAAACTAAACAGATTCTAAGCACTAAAGAACAAGAAAGTAAAGGGGGGGGTTTGATTTGACGAAATTAGCTAAATTGCACAAATTGTAATTAAAGGCAAAACGTAAATATAAATGTGATGAAAATATGGATGATGGAATAGCCAAGAGGTTCTTCTTCACACATGTTACACTTGCATACAAGATTGATTCTCAGTTGGTCTTTCGATAAGTTGTGAAACTCAATGATCCAAGTTAATTAGGTCCGCTTAAATTAACTTTCAGATTTCCCTAAATTCATTGGATTGAATGGAATACGCATTACAACCAAATTATTCTTAATCAAAGTCCCTAACTATGGAATACGCATGATAGAGACATTCAACAAAGATCATTAAGTTCAATGAAAATTAGAAGTGTTGACGAGGCATTCGTTACTATGGAATACGCATGAAACTTATGCCAAGAATTCGTTTAACGCGATTGTTTATAAGCAACCTCCACTACTTGTGAATATAAGTTCATAACGATTAGGTGAAACTCACTTATATTCTAGCGTCATATTCATGCATGAAAATTAAGCTTGCAATCTCAATGAACATACATAAATAAGTTATCAATCAAACAGTTAAACGAATTGAATCCACAACTTATGAAATTCCAACCAAAAGTAATCAATTCATATTGCAAATATAAACATAGTTTCGAATCACCCCCTAACTAAAGGGGGTTTAGTTCCTCATAACTTTGAAATCAAAGAAACACCTAAACATTCCAACAACTCAAACTTGAATTGTATGAACGTTTAGGCACTCTTCTCTTCCATTCCTCATATTACAAAACAAAGAGAATTGAATTTAAACATTGAAATCAAAGAAACGCATAAACATTCCAACAACTCAAACGTGAATTGTATGAACGTTTAGGCCCTCTTCTCTTCGTCTTCGTTTGAGCACAAGGACTAAGGGATGTTGTTGGTGTGTTGAATGGATTGGGGGATTATGGAAATGGAAGAAATGGAGGAGAAAGGGAAGGGAATGGTGCAGAAAATGGAGAGACTCACGGCTAGGGAGAAGATGGAAGTGTTTATGGTGTGTTGTGTATGAAAATGAGATGTTTTTGAATGAATGAATGCAAGGGTATTTATAGGAGTAGTGGAGGGAACATATGGCTATGTCATTTGTAGGTGAAGTAGGTGGATGTTGTAGGTGAAGTAGGTGGATGTTAGGTGAAGTAGGTGGATGTTGTAGGTGAAGTAGGTGGATGTTGTAGGTGATTATGAGTGATAAGTGATAAGTGTATGATATGTTAAGTGATAAGTGAATGATTATGATAAGTGATAAATGAATGTATGATATGATAAGTGGTGAATGATATGTGGTAGTGTTTAAGTATTTAAAATAGGGAACAAAGCCCTTCCTTGCATGGCAAGGAAGGGAGACACAAGGAAACACACGACAATGTCCTAAGGTTGCTAGGAATGTTGTTTTTGTGTTCTAAAATGCGTAGGAGTTTTCAATGATGCTCAAACATGAGGTCTTTTTAGGATTTAACTTTCCTACTTCAAGTCTTCAATTTCGTCCATCCTTTTGGCTCCAAGCATATGATATCCATTCCAATCTCTAATTTGCTCCAAAAGGCTCCAAAAGGCATCCTTTTGCATACTTTGCCCTTAGAACCTGAAAACACACAAAAGAAGCATAAAGAACTAAAATAACTAAAGAAACATAACGTAAATGTACGAGAACAAGCCATTTAAGTCGCATAAATATGCTCCTATCAAATATATTCTGTCCATTTAATTTAATATCGTCCAAACACATTTCCCCCATATTTCGTTGAGTCTTAATCATTCGTATTTGTTTTATTTTTGTTTCTTTAAGCTTTTGGAGTCATAAACAGTTTCAAATTCGTCTAAATCAAGTTCTAGTTTCTATTTGAGTCAGTTTGATTGTTTTAGGCAGTTTGAGTTTTTCAAAGCCATTCTGAGTCATAGTAGTCTTGTTAAGAGTATTTACATTTAGTTTTTGTGTTTTAAAGTCAATTCAAATTAGATTAGCACCCCTAGTTAATCCCCGGTTAGAACGATCCCTACTTACATCATTACTACAATTGTCACAAATAGGGTTTAATTTGTGTGCGTATAAATTTACGTATCAAATTTTGGCGCCGTTGCCGGGGACTTGAGCAAATTCTTTGGATTGAATGATTAAGCCCATCCCTCCAAAACACTTCACATAATCCTCAAAGCTCACCTTAGACCTTGTGCCACAACAACGAGGAAGAGAAGAGTGCCTAAACGTTCATACAATTAAAGTTTGAGTTGTTGGAATGTTTAGGTGTTTCTTTGCTTGTTCTTCCTCTTCTTGCAGCAACATGTCCTCTTCTTGACTTGTTTTGGATGGCCTTGAGGTGGTTCCGACTTCCTTACCACTTCTCAACATGATGGCCTTGGCAGATTCGAATCCTCCTTTCGGAGTCACCTGCGTTGAACTTGGTAACTTGCCTTGTTCTCTATTAAATTGCCCCATGAATTCAGCCATTTGTCCCAGTTGTCTCTTCAACTCCTTCACCTCTTGAGCTTGATTCTGCACCTCATTGGCGTAATTGTGCATGTCCTTTGTTTGTTTTTCTTGCCCCTGGGCCAATGTAGTTAGCAATTGAATAACTTGAGAATTATCAAAAGACGAACCTCAATTGTTTTGGGATGATGGTGGTTGGTTGGATTGGTGGAGTCGCGGGAATCCAGGTGGGTTTTGTTGAAATCCCTTTTGTGGTGCAGATTGTTGGGCAGGTTGTTGTGCATCTCTCCATCTGAAATTTGGGTGGTCTCTCCAACCTGGATTATATGTGTTAGAATATGGATCGTTCCTCGGTTGGTTTTGATTCCCATAGCCTATGGCATTGGCAGATTCCCATCCCCCATTCTCTATTAATTGAGGGCATGTCTCGGATGGATGCCCTTGCATTGTACACACGCCACACACTTGGTTTTCTTGTGATTTTGACCCCTTGACAACCTGAGACACGAGAGAAGTAAGATTAGCCAATTGTGACTGAATATCAGAAATTGCACTTACCTCATTCACACTTTGTTGTCGTGGCCTTTCTCTTTGTCCAACACCTTCATATTGTTGTGCATTTAGAGCACGGTTTGCAATTAGGGTCTTGGCTGCCATAGGTGTTTTGTCCACCAATGCACCTCCCGCCGAAGCATCGAGCATTTGCCTTTCAATGGGAAGAAGGCCCTCATAGAAGTATTGAAGGAGAAGCTCCTCCTTCATTTGATGTTGAGGACATGATGCAACAAGGGTTTTAAAACGCTCGTAGTATGCCGGAAAAGATTCTCCTTGACTTTGTTGGATTCCGCTAATTTTCTTCCTCAAGAGAATGACTTTTGAAGTAGGGAAGAACTTCTCCAAGAAGGCTCTCTTCATGCTCTCCCAAGAAGTAACGGTCCCGGGTGCCAATTCAAAAAGCCAATCCTTAGCCTTTTCCACAAGAGAGAATGGAAAAGCCTTCATCATCAGAATGTTCCCATCGACATTTATGGGTGTCATGCTCGAACAAACAACCTCGAACTCCTTGAGATGCTTGTTGGGATCTTCCATGGAAAGCCCATGGTACTTCGGAATGTGGTGCAACAAGCTTGACTTTAATTCGAATTCATCGGTCTTGTCTTGGGCAGCCGCGGGGTATTGAATGCAAAGAGGGGCTGCATTGGCCAAACCTGAGGCAGAAAGCTCTTTAATGGTTCGATTATCCACGGCCATGGTTGGTACTTCCTCTTTAACCCAATCCGTGGCTTCCTCTTCTACTTCAGGTTCGGGACTAGGAGGATTAGACTCTTGCAATTTCTTGTTCCTTCTCAAAGTCCTCTCGAAATCACCGTCAAAGTCGGAGATTTGCTCACGAACAGGTTGTGAGCTACGGGTCATAAACTAATACCTACACACAAAAGTAAACAAGATAAGTAACCAACTTAATAGACTTGGCACAAGTAAGAAAACAAGTTGCCACACACGGCACAAAAACACATACACACGGTGCAAAAAAAAAAAAAAAAATTAAAACAAAACAGAAACTAAACTAAACAATTTAAACAAGACTCAAGACAAGGGATCAGCAACTTTGCCAATCCCCGGCAACGGCGCCAAAATTTGAAGTTATGTGGGTGATAAAATCCCACGAATTTGCATTAAATATACTTAATTACCCCCCACACTTATCTTTTGCTAGTCCTCGAGCAAAACAAAACAACAAAAGAACACGAAACTAGACAAAACGAACAAAACACCACCTACACCTTCCAGCAATCGTCTCACGGATTTCCAATGCACATAACAAGTTAAAAATCATTATTCCCACAGATTTTAGCCATTCCTACACTTAAGTACATTTTTAATCATAGTCACCACATACTAGTTCACAATTAAGCATTTAAAACACATTTCGAATGTAGTAACATGCCTTAGAGAATTTGCTCAAATCCTTACAAGATATACTCTCGTTTTTCACACAGATTAACCAAAATTTGATATACACATTTCCATTGTTAAAGAGCCTTTAAACACGTCTATCTTAGTTCGGGCCGTCTTCATGAATGGCCTCCCAAGAAGAACAAGCAAAGAAGGCCACGGCAAGGGTGAAAGAAACTTTGCCGCAATCCCCTGTTTTGCCAAAACCGTCCAACACGCCTAAGGTAAGTCCAAATTCGACTTTGTCAAGTTCTATTCCACTAAACGTGCCCTTTCCTGGCAGGTTTAGGCAAACAAAGAAGGAGGAGCATGAGAAGGACATTCTTGAGACGTTTAGGAAAGTTCAGGTCAATATCCTGCTCCTAGATGCCATAAAGCAAGTGCCCAAATACGCTAAGTTCTTGAAGGAATTGTGCACTACAAGGAAGAGGGCGTCACATAAAGAGATAGTAAGGGTAAGTGAGAACGTTTCCGCTGTTTTACAAAGAAAGTTACCACCAAAGTGCAAAGATCCAGGTAGCTTTACAATCCCTTGTATTATTGGTCAAACTAAGTTCGAACATGCTATGTTAGACTTAGGAGCTTCAATTAACGTCATGCCATACTCTATTTATGCTTCAATGAACCTTGGTGAATTGAAAAATGATGGTGTGATTATTCAGTTGGCCGATAGATCTAATGCCTATCCAAAGGGCGTATTGGAAGATGTCTTAGTGCAGGTGAATAATTTGATCTTCCCGGCGGATTTCTATGTCCTTGAAATGGAGGAAACCACCCATGCTCCATCCTTGCCGATTCTTCTTGGGAGGCCATTCATGAAGACGGCCCGAACTAAGATAGACGTGTTTAAAGGCTCTTTAACAATGGAATTT
The DNA here is from genome assembly GCF_041283825.1 of Pyrus communis. Lineage (NCBI taxonomy): Eukaryota > Viridiplantae > Streptophyta > Magnoliopsida > Rosales > Rosaceae > Pyrus > Pyrus communis. The sequence goes on from NC_142572.1 coordinate 3,929,760, forward strand.
GATGGGGAAGTCATTTATTTCAATCTTTCTGAAAGTATTAAATTTCCTAAGGACGATCATTCTTGTTTTTCTATTGATATAATTGATGATTTGGCGCAGGAATTTCTCGATTCTTTGGAGAGGGATACACTTGAAACAACAATTGCACAAGGAATTGGGCAAAAATCTGGTTTTGCCGTGCCTAGAAGTGAAGATGAGGCCGAGATGGTCGCTGCACTTGAGTCATTGCCACAACACTTTGGTAAGCTTTCCAACCCAATTTCAATTTCAGTTTCCACTAATAAGTTGTTACCCTCAGTGATTCAGGCACCCGTACTTGAGCTTAAATCGTTGCCCAATCATTTAAAGTACGTCTTCTTGGGAGACAACGAGACATTGCCCGTCATTGTCTCCTCATCACTCACGGCCATAGAGGAGGAGAAGTTGATCCGAGTGTTGAAAGAGCACAAGACGGCCATTGGATGGACTTTGGCCGATATTAGGGGAATTAGCCCGACTACGTGCATGCATCGCATACTTCTAGAGGAGGGGGCTAAACCAACTCGAGAGGCTCAGCGCCGTCTCAACCCTCCAATGATGGAAGTTGTGAAAAAGGAGATTATCAAACTTCTTGATTGTGGAGTGATTTATCCGATCTCTGATAGTCGTTGGGTGTCACCGGTGCAATGTGTTCCAAAGAAGTCCGGAGTGACAGTGGTGAAGAATGCTGAGAATGAGCTTGTGCCAACCCGTATCCAAACAGGTTGGCGAGTGTGCATTGATTATAGGAAGCTCAACGCCACCACAAGGAAGGACCACTTCCCTTTGCCGTTCATTGATCAAATGCTTGAAAGGTTAGCCGGTCATTCTTTTTATTGTTTCCTTGATGGTTATTCTGGATATAATCAGATTGTCATAGCGCCGGATGACCAAGAAAAGACAACTTTCACATGCCCCTTTGGTACTTTTGCTTATCGTCGCATGCCTTTTGGTTTATGCAATGCTCCGGCCACGTTTCAAAGGTGCATGGTAAGTATCTTTTCAGATTTTGTGGAAAAGATTATTGAGGTATTTATGGATGATTTCAGTGTGTTTGGTGATTCATTTGATGGTTGTTTGGAAAATCTCACAATGATTTTGAAACGATGTGTAGAAACTAACCTTGTGCTTAATTGGGAAAAATGTCATTTTATGGTTAGACAAGGCATAGTTCTAGGGCATATTGTTTCAGAAAGAGGAATTGAAGTGGATAAATCAAAAATAGATCTTATACGCTACTTACCCTCTCCTACTTCGGTTCGAGAGGTTCGTTCGTTTCTTGGTCATGCAGGATTTTATAGGCGATTTATCAAGGACTTCTCCAAGATCTCAAACCCTCTTTGCCGTCTCCTCCAGAAAGATGTGGCGTTTGACTTCAACGAGGACTGTGAGAAGGCGTTCAATCACCTCAAGGAAACACTAACTTCGGCCCCTATCATAGTTCCACCAGATTGGAGCCTTCCTTTTGAGCTTATGTGCGATGCTTCCGATTATGCATTAGGAGCTGTTTTGGGGCAAAGGAAGGAAAAGAGGCCGCATGTTATCTATTATGCCTCTCGGACTTTAAATGATGCACAATTGAATTATTCTACCACTGAAAAAGAACTTCTTGCTGTTGTATTTGCTTTAGATAAATTTCGTTCTTATTTGCTTGGTACTAAGATTATTATTTATACTGACCATGCAGCATTGAAGTATTTGTTCACCAAGAAGGAGGCCAAACCACGACTTATTCGTTGGATGCTTCTTCTCCAAGAGTTCGATATCGAAATCCGGGACAAGAAGGGAAGTGAAAACGTGGTGGCTGACCACTTAAGCCGTATGGTGCATGAGGAGGATGCCGTGCCTATCATAGAGACATTCCCAGATGAGCAACTGATGTCCGTCAAGGTAAGTGAACCGTGGTATGCTGATTTGGTGAATTATTTGGTGTCTAAACATGTTCCTAGTGAATTACTTAAACACCAATGTGATAAATTGAAGAAAGAGGCACGGTTTTATGTGTGGGATGACCCGTATTTATGGAAATATTGCCCTGACCAAGTTATACGTAGGTGTGTGCACGATTCTGAGTTTAATGCTATTCTAACCTTTTGTCACACTTATGCTTGTGGGGGACACTTTGGCACTCAAAGAACAGCACTTAAGGTGTTAGAATGTGGTTTCTATTGGCCTACCATCTTTAGGGATGCTAGAACATTTTGCATGTCTTGTGATAGATGCCAAAGAACGGGCAATATTGGTCCTAAACAGCAAATGTCGCAAACCCCCATTTTTAGTGTTGAAATCTTTGATGTTTGGGGTATTGATTTTATGGGTCTCTTTCCTTCGTCACATGGGTTTATTTATATATTGCTTGCTGTGGATTATGTGTCGAAATGGGTGGAAGCAAAAGCCACCCGAACTAATGATTCTCGAGTGGTTGCAGATTTTGTGAAAACTAACATTTTTGCAAGGTTTGGAATGCCACGAGTGCTAATCAGTGATGGAGGTTCCCATTTTTGTAATCGAACCATCGAGGCGTTGCTCAAGAAATACAATGTCACACATAAGGTGGCCACACCTTATCATCCTCAAACGAGCGGGCAAGCCGAGGTTTCGAATAGGGAAATCAAGCAGATTCTTGAGAAGACCGTGGGGCCTACAAGGAAGGATTGGAGTTTGCGCTTAAACGATGCATTGTGGGCGTATCGCACTGCCTACAAAACCCCCATTGGGATGTCATCTTTTCGGCTCATCTATGGGAAGCCATGCCATCTTCCCGTCGAACTAGAGCATCGTGCACATTGGGCCGTCAAAACGTTCAATATGGACCTTGATGCCGCAGGTTTACATAGGAAGCTTCAATTATGTGAGCTTGATGAAATCCGAAATGAAGCATATGAGAATGCCCGGATTTACAAGGAGAAAACAAAGGCATTTCATGACAAGATGATTCGTGCCAAGACGTTCTCTATTGGGCAGAAAGTGTTGTTGTTCAATTCTCGCCTTCGGTTGTTTCCGGGTAAGTTGCGTTCCAAATGGGTTGGTCCTTTTATTGTCACTAATGTTTTCCCTCATGGTGCAGTGCAAATCAAAAGTTCAAGGACGCAGCAAGAATTCAAAGTGAATGGGCATCGATTGAAGCCCTATTACGAGATGTTTGAGGAGCATGTCGTGGAGGAGGTACCCCTCCATGCCGTGGAACCTAGTCAAGCTTAAACGGAGGTACCGTCCGGCTGCAAGACGTAAAAGCAAGCGCTACTTGGGAGGCAACCCATGCATTCAACAAAGGAAGACTTAGAAAGCACTCCAATTCCAGATTCCTAAAAAAAAAAAAAAAAAAAAAACTCTTCTCTTTGTTGCTATTTCGTTTCTGCCTTGTTAGGTTGTTTATTTATTGTTGTTTGTTTATTAATTGTGTGAGTCTATGATTGTAACATTGAGAAAATGTTTGATTTATTGATAGGCACTGCTAAACAAAGAAAGATGAAGCCTTCACAAAGGGCGTTTACTTGAAGCCCCACTACGAGGCGTCGAAGCAGAAGGCATAGAAGCGGGAGGCATAGGGGCAGAAGACATCGGAGCAGAAGGCATCGGAGCTAGAGCATTCCAGGCCTCAATACTTGGCCAAGCGCTGGATGACCTAGGAAAAAGGTGCCTCTGGAGATAAGTAGCAAGCTTTTGACGGTCACTTTGAATCCGACCTTCAGATTCTTGCAGCTCATCAAGCTTCCTCTTCATGCCCGCCGAATAGTTATTTGCAAGCACATGCAAACTTCTATTCTCGTACTTAAGCTGCTGGATCTCCTGTTTGAGACTTTCCACCTCTGCCATCAATGATTCCACCTGACGGGAGCGGGCAAGCAGGCGTTGGCCCATGTTGGACACAGAACTCGCACACTGAACACTAAGTGCGAGGGACTCTTGAACGGCCAACTCATCGGACCGTCCTGACAGCAGCCTACTATCTTTTGGAGTGAGGAGGTTCCTAGCTACTATTGTAGCTGTTGTGGCGTCCTGCATCACGGAGTCTTCACCTGTGAGAGGACCGTTAGAAGAAAAGAAAGAAGGGCGTCATACGTTACCTTGACGCGGCGCGCCCGTATCACTGCTAAGGCTCAATTCCAAGCTAAGGTTCGATGAGTTTGCCATTTTTCAAAAGTGTTCAAAGAGAAGGGATGGAGTTAAATTTCAAAGGGCCAGAGTCGATTTTCAAGAATGGGAAATCTTCAGAGTGTGTTTGTTGTGGTGATCGATAGCTCAATAAAAAAGCCAAGGCGACGCGTCCACCAATTCAAAAAGCCGGAATTTCCGGCGTAATTTAGGCGACGCTTTCTCGGCTTTTCAGAAGGCGCGTTCTACTTTGTCAAAAGATTTCTTCTTTTCAGACAACACGTGGAGGCCATCATCACAACTACACATCTTTAGCCGACAAGCGCAAAGTTCGGCGACGCTTTCTCTGCTTTTCAGTAGACGCGTGCAGCTTTGTCAAAAGGAGCCGCATCTGCACTACCACGTGTCGCTCAGAAATCGAAGGGGCGCCTGCTCAGAAATCGAAGAGGCGTATTCAAAAATCGAAGAGGCGCCACTATTTCAAAAAGCCGGAGTTGTGGGATCAAAACGTTTGTCGACAAAGGTAAAAAGTACCACCACTTGCTATTATCTCTATATATGTCGACCTTCGTCTTTTATGGCAGGGCAAACCTGAAGAAAATGCCCAACTCTCCCTCACCTCTGAGGGTGCACTCCCAGCAAAGCCTTTCGAAATACTAAATTCTTTCTTCTTCCCCAAAGATGATACCAGATGTCTGGAGTACAGATGACCCAGGAGGAAACAGCACCACAAATACATGTGCTGATTCATTCACCGCTTCTTCAAAAGCAAAGGTATCTCATATCATCAAGGTCAAAAGCAAAAGTATCTCATATCATGCTCTTTCCCTGTCTTTTTCTTTGTCTTTGTTCTTACTCGCATGGCAAAGTAAAAGAAGCAATCAGCCGGCACTTGGAGTCAGTCTTCCGTTCTGGAGCCAACTGCCTGGAATCTATTCCTGATTGCTTACCTAGCGTTGCTCTCGAGTAGTCATCTTCAACGGTTGATACACTTCCGGAGAAGGGACCACTTCTGCAAAGGGGAGCGAGTAAGGCAAGTGAAAATGATACACTGAAGCATGTGGAGACAAACATAGGCTGAGTTATCCTCCAACCCTTTTCATTACGAATTGGAAAGATTGAACAAAGAAACAGACCAAAGGGGTAAGCTCAGACCTTCGGGGAAGACCAAAAGAATCTTCCAGCCCAGTAGCACAAAGGAAAATCAATGATGGGCGGAAACCAGTTCGAGAGTAAGCATGTGGAATCATCAAGATCAAGCCTCAATGCAATCAACAAAGAGAAGAGGGAATTTACACTCCATAACCAGATTTGCGTCCCTAAACTCTTCTCTTTGTTAATTACATTCTGCCATGTTTAGTATGTTTAGTTGTTGTTTGTGCGTTTACTTATGTTTTGTGTGAATCTATGCTTAAAACATTGAGGACAATGTTTGATTTAAGTGTGGGGGGTAACTAAGTATATTTAATGCAAATTCGTGGGATTTTATCACCCACATAACTTCAAATGTTGTTCCTTGCTATTTTAAGGTGTTTTTAAATTGTTTTAGAGTGTTTTAGAGTGTTTTGTTTTATAACTCCGAAAATCACATAAAAATTTGAAAAAAAAAAAAAAAAAAAAAAATGTTTTGAAAAGCCTAAAAAGAGTGTTTTGAGTCGTTTTTGTGTGTTTATGTCTTAGGGTACCTTCCAACACAATGATAAGGATTTGGTTTGTAATTGCATGACGGTTAAAAAGAGTTATAAACATAGAAAAAAGTTTGATTTACTCTTGGTATATGCTTGGTTATGATTATAATGTATGACTTCACATGCAATCATAAAAGAAAAATTCGTTTTTGTAACATGCTTGAAGGAAGGAATCAAACAAACGCTACATCCCTGTGAGATTCGAGCCATTACTTTCTTTGGAGAGTTATTTTCTGTAATTCTTTGTTTTCTAAAGTTGTTGCATGATCTCATTATTCCTTGCTTGGTTACTACTTAGAATGCAATTGTATCATGATAGAACTAAATGCTAGAACTTATATCCGTTTCATTCAAAGCATGACATTGAATTGCATAACATATATCAAGATGAAGTTGTGTAGTTGCCACCATAGCCAAATAGCCTTACTTCCCATATTTCGTATATATTAGTTTTAACCCCTTTGAGCCTCGTTTATCCTATTTTTTTTTGCTAACCACATCACCCCTTACCTAGCCTAGAGTAGGACTTTCCTATACCCTTGTTCTTAAAATATAGTAAGCATGACTTAAATGAATTCCTTTTGAGTTACATTATGCAAGAAAATGAGTGTGGGGGAGTAAAATTTTGTTCTTACGTTTATATGTATGTTCCGAGATTCAAAAGAAAAAGAAGAAGAAGAAAAAAAAAAAAAAAAAAAAAAAAAAAAAAAAAGAGTGAAAATAAGTAAGAATGAACTGACGAGCGTTGATGGTTGAAGAAAGGGTCCAAAAAGTTGAATATGGCCCTAAGTTTTGTGTGACTTTCCCTTGGGTGTTCAAAGTTGATTTTTGCGTTCTAAAGGGAATTCTAAGTGCCTAATTCAAATACTTTGCTCACTATTGCTTTAAGAATGTTTGTTTATCCTTCACCTTTCATTGTTAGCCAATACCCTAGCCCTGTTACACCCCTTTGACTTCTATCTTGATCGTTATGTGTTCAATAATGTGGAGTTTGGAATTGATATGAGCATATGGTGTCACTGGTTCTTGCATCTAAGTAGTAGCATTCCATTCATGAGATTATACCTAAACATGCTTATTAACTCCAGAAATTGCTTCCTTTGAAATACATATATGTGAGTGTTCATTTTTATGTTTACATCAATCTTCTCACATATACCTAGTGTAGGGTGTGTAGTCAGAAAATCTGTGTGAAAAACGAGAGTATATCTTATAAGGATTTGAGCAAATTCTCTAAGGCATGTTACTACATTCGAAATGTGTTTTAAATGCTTAATTGTGAACTAGTATGTGGTGACTATGATTAAAAATGTACTTAAGTGTAGGAATGGCTAAAATCTGTGGGAATAATGATTTTTAACTTGTTATGTGCATTGGAAATCCGTGAGACGGTTGCTGGAAGGTGTAGGTGGTGTTTTGTTCGTTTTGTCTAGTTTCGTGTTCTTTTGTTGTTTTGTTTTGCTCGAGGACTAGCAAAAGATAAGTGTGGGGGTATTTGATAGGAGCATATTTAGGCGACTTACTTTGCTTGTTCTCGTGCATTTACGTTGTGTTTCTTTAGTTATTTTAGTCCTTTATGTTTCTTTTGTGTGTTTTCAGGATAATAAGACGTGTTTGACGAAAGGATGCATTGTGGAGTGTTTTGGAGCACTATTGGGCTAAGGATGGATAGCTTATACTTGGAGCCCAAGTGTTGGATGAAATTGAAGGCCTTGTATGCACTTGAAGACACAAAACAATGGCCCTAACCCAATCACATAACACCTTGCCATGGGCTTAACACAAACACCATTCCTTGCCATGCAAGGATTAGCAATTTGGGTCCATTTCATGTACTTAAACTCTAGCCCAATCCACAATCACTTCAAAGCCATGCAAAACCTTTCAACATCCTTTAATCATCCCCCTTTAAGTTATGATTTTATTTCCTAACCCTACATGCATTATTTATTAGCATTTTCACATGCATTCACACACACTTTACACATTCAAACACTAGCCAAAACCGTGAGCTCCCATTCCCTTAGGCCATTTTCAGATTTCCACCCACTAACCTAGTCATCAACACATGCATTCACTTCATCATTACACCACCACTCATTCTTTAATCCACATGCACATTCAATCATTCACTCAAGCACCCTTGTGCCATGTTTCCCCCTTTGTTCCCACCCATCACATGCATCATCATCAAACAAACAAGTCTATGCCGTGACCTTCCTAGCCATTTCCAGCTTTTCCCTTTACATTTCACATGCATTCCATACTTCTCCTAGCTGTTTTCCATCATTATTTCAGCCACCATTCACTCTTTAATCCACATGCATTCACACACACTTCACACAAACAACATTCACATGCAAACACAAGCTTTAATCAACAAACAAAACAGCCAACACATGCACCAAAACACTTTGCCGTGGGCACCATTCCACATTCCAGCTTTCCCTTTCATTTCCAGCTCTAACTCTTCATCATTGCAGCCACAAACACCTTAAACAAATAGCCATATACATCTCCACTCCTCCTATAAATACCCTTGCATTCCCATCACCTAGGGACATCTCATCTCATTCACAACACAACACACCACACAAATACACATCCATTGCCGTGCATATCCTTCCAATCTGTGCAGTTTTTATCCTCCATTTCAGCCACTATCCAACCACTTCCCATCCCTCCAAAACACTTCACATAATCCCCAAAGCTCACCTTAGACCTTATGCCACAACAACGAGGAAGAGAAGAGTGCCTAAACGTTCATACAATTCAAGTTTGAGTTGTTGGAATGTTTAGGTGTTTCTTTGATTTCAATGTTTGAATTCAATTTTCTTTGTTTTGTAATGGAAGAGAAGAGTGCCTAAACGTTTATACAATTCAAGTTTGAGTTGTTGGAATGTTTAGTTGTTTCTTTGATTTCAAGGTTATGAGGAACTAAACCCCCTTTAGCTAGGGGGTGGTTCGAAACTATGTTTATATTTGCAATATGAATTGATTACTTTTGGTTGGAATTTCATAAGTTGTGGATTCAATTCGTTTAACTGTTTGATTGATAACTTATTTATGTATGTTCATTGAGATTGCAAGCTTAATTTTCATGCATGAATATGACGCTAGAATATAAGTGAGTTTCACCTAATCGTTATGAACTTATATTCACAAGTAGTGGAGGTTGCTTATAAACAATCGCGTTAAACGAATTCTTGGCATAAGTTTCATGCGTATTCCATAGTAACGAATGCCTCGTCAACACTTATAATTTTCATTGAACTTAATGATCTTTGTTGAATGTCTCTATCATGCGTATTCCATAGTTAGGGACTTTGATTAAGAATAATTTGGTTGTAATGCGTATTCCATTCAATCCAACGAATTTAGGGAAATCTGAAAGTTAATTTAAGCAGACCTAATTAACTTGGAGCATTGAGTTTCACAACTTATCGAAAGACCAACTGAGAATCAATATTGTATGCAAGTGTAACATGTGTGGAGAAGAACCCCTTGGCTATTCCATCATCCATATTTTCATCACATTCATATTTACATTTTGCCTTTAATTATATTCTGTCCATTTAATTTAATATCGTCCAAACACATTTCCCCCATATTTCGTTGAGTCTTAATCATTCGTATTTGTTTTATTTTTGTATCTTTAAGCTTTTGGAGTCATAAACAGTTTCAAATTCGTCTAAATCAAGTTCTAGTTTCTATTTGAGTCAGTTTGATTGTTTTAGGCAGTTTGAGTTTTTCAAAGCCATTCTGAGTCATAGTAGTCTTGTTAAGAGTATTTACATTTAGTTTTTGTGTTTTAAAGTCAATTCAAATTAGATTAGCACCCCTAGTTAATCCCCGGTTAGAACGATCCCTACTTACATCATTACTACAATTGTCACAAATAGGGTTTAATTTGTGTGCGTATAAATTTACGTGTCACCAAGTCATCATAGCAACATGAGACAAGGTGGAGAAAAATAGCCATGAACCCAATTCCCCCAGTTACTAAGAAAGACTCAGCCCGACTTGGCCGTAAATGGTATATAGTAGGGAAATACGGGAAACCTGTTAGGGAGATAGGGGCATCCATGATAAAGAGGGTTCAAAGATAGCATAAGGCCCATATGAACTTGTTAAAAATTCTTACTGTGTCAGAAGCTTCTGAAAATGTTAAGTTTGAGAAAGCCACGAAATGAGGAAGAAGACAACTACAGTGGAGAAGTAAAAAAAAATAGAGAAGGCTAACAGTAAAGCTGAAGGTGAAGAAGATCATGTACCTCAAAACCTTCATCCAGGGAAGTACATAGTGTTGAGGAGAGCTCAAGAGAGTGTAGTGATAATGCCTACACCAGGCTGGAATCCAGAGCCTATCTGTTTTGGGACTATCTCCCTTGAAAGAGGGATACCTCCACCTTTACTGGTAGATACTCCCTATGAAATCCCAAGGCAGTTGTATAAATTTGATATAGCAAAAGAAGAAGAAGTGCCTGAGTTAATGCTAACCAATGATGCACAAGTATGGATGAATCAATTTGTGTATCTGATTGGAGGAAAGAAAGAAGAAGTACCTGGACCAAACAACTTCCATGTAAACATGACCTATGTCTTGTCAGCTATATTCTATGCAGAACTAGATCAACTAGCAGCAATGGAGGGTGACTACTTGGCATCAGAACCAATAACAACATTCGTGAACATTGAAGAGGTTGGAAATGAGGAGTTGGGCTTGGCAAACTTGCCCGACCTTGCACGAAAATAGCTTGAAAGAGTTTATTCTGGTATGATGGTGTTCAGCAAGCCAAGTCTGGCTTTAGCAAACCATCTGAAGCCAATATATGTGACAGCTCATCTAGAGGAAGTCCCTTTCAAGAATGTGTTGATAGATGGAGAAACAACAGTTAATGTGCTCTCATTCAAGCAAATGAGGAGGTTGTGCAGAAGTGAGGAAAATCTTATTCCTACTGATTTCACAATGTCCAGATTCTTAAGAGTTATCACCAGAACTTATGGGATATTACCTTTGGAGGTAGACTTAAGGTCCAAGAAAATCATGTTAGCATTCTTTGTGGTAGATAACAGCTCTACCTATGAGGCATTGCTAGGGAGGGATTGGATTCATCAGAGTATGTCTGTGTCATCCACCTTACACCAACAAATTGCTGTCTACCATGAGACTAGAACTGAGGAACCAAGATTTTGGGAGATAGTGGAAGCCAAATCACAGTCATTTCTCCCCACAGCCAATGTTGCAAAAGCAAACTTTTACAATCCCAGTGTTAGGATATTGTAGTGTTTAAGTGTTGATAAGAACGACCGCCCTACCAAGATGACGGCCTAGAAGCTCTTAGAATAAGGACTCTCATTCACTAATGAGGAATGGGACATGCCTCACATTGTCCTTGTCTGCCAAACCCAATGATGACATACCAAAAGAGAAATGACCAAGTAATAGCAGTCAGGTCCTTAATCAAGAGGCTGTTAGAATATGGGAGAGAGAGAGGAGAAAAATCAAGGAAAGCTCAGCCAAGGATATGGCAGAGTAAGAGAAGAAACTTCAAGCACCAAAGACAAAGAAGGAAAAGAGATTTTGGGAGAAAAAGTAGAATCAGCCATTCACATGGCAGAGTGTATATATGACTTGGATTGGCCGTAGGATGAGCCCGATGCACCAAAGTTAGTGGAATTTTTGTGTACAGAACTTGATAAACCAGCACAAAAAGTATATGACCTCTTGGAAACCATTAATTTGGGGACTGAGGGAAATCTTAAGGCCAGTACAAATTAGTGGCTTGTTGAAGGCTAGAGATCGTGCAGATATAGTTAACCTTTGGTATGAATTCAAGGACTGTTTTGCATGGCATTACATAGAGATGCCTAGATTGGACCCCAACTTAGTGGAACACAGAATACCTATCAAAAAGGGGTACAAAACTATGAAACAAGCGCCAAGAAGAATGTCAAAGGAAATAGAAGAAAAAGTCAAGGAAGAGATTGAGAGGCTGGTGAAGGCAGGATTTATTAGGCCTGCAAAGTATGTTGAGTGGTTAGCCAACATTTTACCTGTCTTAAAAGCTGTAACTAATGTTGTTCGATGTTGTGTTGACTATAGAAACATTAATGAAGCCACACCTAAAGACGAATATCATATGCACATGACTGACTTATACATTGATACAGTTGCAAAACATAAAGTTCTATCTTTCATGGATGGAAATATGGGATATGATCAAATAAAATTGGCTAAAGAAGATATACATAATACAACATTTAGGTGCCCATGGCATATAGGAGCATATGAATATGTGGTCATGCCATTTGGACTAAAAAACGTTGGTGCTACCTATCAAAGGGCAATGAATGTTATTTCTCATGATTTAATCGGGCATAGTATGGAGGTATACATTGATGATATTGTGGTAAAGTCTAAAACTGAAGAGCAACACTTAGAAGATCTCAAACAAGCCTTATTGAGAATGAGGACCTATTAGTTGAAGATGAATCCTAAGAAATGTGCCTTTGGGGTTAGATCGGGCAACTTTTTGGGATTCCTAGTCCATCAGAGAGGAGTGAAGATAGACAAGAACAAAGCTCGGGCCATAATGGAATCACCTTCCCCCACCAACAAAGTTTAATTATAGAGGCTGTTGGGAAAGATCAACTTTTTAAAGAGATTCATTGCTAACTTGGAGGGCAAGATCAAACCATTGACTCCTTTATTAAGATTAAAGAATCAAGAAAAGTTTGAGTAGGGCCCTCAACACCAAGACGTTTTTGACAGAATAAAAGTTTGTCTGGCATTTCCACTAGTGCTCGTGCTTCCTCAGAGAGGGAAACCTTTAAAGCTCTATATCTCTGCATCTAAAAAGTTAATAGGGAGTTTACTAGCACAAAACAATGAAGGTGGGAAGGAGAAAGCAATATACTATCTTAGTAGGATCTTTATTGAGGTAGAAACAAGATATTCCCTAGTTGAGAAGCTATGTTTAGCTTTATACTTCACTACCTACAAATTAAGGCATTACATGTTGCCTTGCCACATCCATATTATTGCCAAGACTGATGTGATCAAGTACATGTTGTCTAAACTAATGATAACTGGAAGAATTGGGAAGTGGATTCTAGCACTATCAGAGTTCAGTTTTCAGTATGTACCTCAAAAGGTAATAAAGGAGCAAGCAATTGCACACTTCTTATCAGAGCACCAAGACTCTAAATAAGAACTTGTCAATATCCCAAGAACTCTGGAAGTGGCCAGCCATTGGATCCCACCTAGTAAAGATCACTCGGGCAAAGAAAAATGGATTCAACAAGAAGTAAGGAGAATAACTAGCCTATGGATCACTCATTGGAAGTTATATTTCGGTGGGTCTTGCACTCAACATGTTGCAAGAGCCAGGATTGTCATTATTGATCCAGAGGGACTTCAACATTGTTATTCGTTCCTTCTGGATTATCAAGATACTACTAACAATAGGGGTGGAAATATATGACGACTCTGAGTTGGTAATTAATCAGTTGAATGGAGACTACAAGTGCAGACATCTCACAATGGTAGATTATTACTTTGCAGCTACTCAGTTGTTAAACTATTACGGCACTGAAGTATCAATCAATCATGTCCCCAGAAAAGAAAATTTAATTTCCAATGAGATGGCACAGATAGCTTCTAGAGCACAGATTCAAGAAAGAAGGTTTGAGATGAATGTAGAGGTACAAAGAAGAAATCTCCCTTCTATCTTTAAGAGATGGTTCAACCTAGATGTATTGGCCAAAGAACCTGAGATAAAAGATTGGAGAACATCAATCATTTAGTACTTACAAGGCTTTTTTTTTCCCCACGAGTAAGAAAATTAGGCCGCAAACAACTAAGTTTGTCATGTGGGACAAAACTTTGCTAAGAAAGACTCTAGATGGGATTTTGTTGAAATGCTTAGGCCTGGAAGAGTCAATGAGAGTGATGGATGAAATGCATGAGGGTATTTGTGGGGTACATCAAGTTGGAACAAAGATGAGGTGGTTGCTAAGGAGATATGGCTACTTCTGGCCCAATATGGAAAAAGATTGTAGGGCTTATACTAGAGGGTGTGAAGAATGCCAAAGACATGGACCCCTCCAACATGTACGATCAGTACCCTTGAATCTAGTATTAAAGCTTTGGCCCTTCAGAGGATGGGCAATGGACTTCATCGGGCAAATTTATCTAGCTTCCAGCAAAGAGCACACCTTTATAATCGTAACAACTAATTACTTTACTAAGTGGGTAGAAGCTTCAATTATGAAGACCATCAATTCAATTGCTGTGAAAAAGTTCATTGAGACTAAAATCTAACATAGATATGGGGTGCCCGAGACAATTGTTACAGACAGAGGGCCATTTTTATCTCAAAAGAAGTAGAAGAGTTTGCAGACAAGTTCAAGATAAAAATGATCCAGTACAACCCTTATTATCCCCAGTCAAATGGTCAAGCAGATGCTAACAATAAGATCTTGGTGAATATTATTAAGAGAATGGTGGCAGCTAGCCTAGAAAAATGCCACGAGAAGTTGGGAGAAACTCTTTAAGCTTACAGACCCTCAAAGAGGGTAGGAACTGGGATAACCCCTTATGCATTAAGCTTTAGGCAAGATGTTGTACTCCTCATGGAGATCAATGTAAGTTCTGTGGGACTTCAAAACTAGTTGGGCCTACATAATGAATAATTCATCCATGCCATGTGTCAAGGGATTGAAGATTTGGATGTGGCCCTAATTGAAGCCTTAAACAAGATCTAGGAAGGAAAAAAGGATGTTGCTTGAGCTTACAACAAAAGGGTGAAATTGAAAACCTTTATGGAAGACGAGTTGGTATGGAAGGTTGTTCTACCATTGGGAGCTCAAGTTAGAGGTTTTGGGAAATGGAGTCCCATGTGGGAAGGCCCTTTCTTTATCAACCAAGTGTTAGATAGAGGAGGGTACTACATGGTAGATTTAGAAGGAAACTTGCAAAGACATCCAGTGATACTAAGTTTTTAAAGAAGTATCACCCAACTTTGTGGGATGTTGCAGATTGTTATATTGATGAAGTCTAAACACTGGGAGAAGTGTTGGAGCCCTTTTTATTTATTTAAAATAGTTAAGTGTAAATGGACAAGTGAAAAGTGAAGTACAAATGATCTTTTCATTTATAATGGAAAAAGGTTACAAAAATCCTAGCCTAGCAAGTTTACATCCCTAGCTAAAGCAGCTATCCTAGAGTGATAGGTTTGCATGATAGTGAAAATTCGGCTTGGTTTTTCCAAGGCGATGTTGTTGTTGGCTAGTTGGGCTTTAAAGTCCTCTACATCTTGGTTAACCCTCTTTACTTCTTCAATCTTTTGGTAGAGCTTGCTCGATAGGGCCATTTGCTCTTCTCCTTGTAACACTTTACTCGGTTGGCTTGCCTTTCAACCTAAAGATGCTGATCCCTCAAATTCTCGAAGAAAAAGTACAAAGACTCATATTGGACCTTCGACATTTGTTGAGCCTTGAACAACTCAGTGAGGCTTTTCTCAGTATCCTGAAGTACCTTGTTGAGCCTTGTACCGTGAGGTCCCTCTGTATTCACTCCTGGAAAACTTTGCGCAGATCTCGAAAACGTTGAGGCTCAAAGAGATGCCTTGGAGACCTCAGCTTTGTTCTGATTTGCTCGAACTCCCTGACGAGTTTAGGCAAAAAAGCCATGGCAGGAACGAATGCTAAGGGAGGAGGCATTAATCCAGCACCCCAGAGGCAGCATCAGTGGAGGCAGCCTTAGGTGAGATGGTTGGAGGAGCCTCAGTCACAGTTGTCTTCCTAGGCCTAGGAATAGGGATCCTTGTGACTCTAGAAGCTTTGGGAGGTTGAGGAAGGATAACCTTAAGCACTGTGGACTGAAGAGACTTGCACAAGCCCTCCCCAAAAGGCTGTTTTAAAACAAGAGAAGAGTAAGTTGGTGGCTTGGTCTATAACTAAACTAAAGAAAGAGCAGAAAAGAAAAAACTTATATACCTAAGCTGAACCTTGAGCTTTGGGATGAGGAACCTCTGTTGTTGCTGCTGCCTTGGGAGAAGTAGGTTGCCTGGCCTAAGAGAGAGCTTGATGAGTTATAGGGCTAGTTACCTTTGAGACAATAGGTATCTCAGGGACTATGGGTTCCCCAAAAGTTATTGCTGATTGATGGATGGTCTCGTGCACTAGAGAAGACTAGCAAAAGACATTACAGATTGTAAGTTAACCAAGAACTGGAAAAGAAAATTTAAAGAAGAACCGGAGAAGGAAGAATGACTTATAGAGGTGATGTCATCCTTCATGTAGTGAAACATCTCCCCAGTTGTTGGATTAAACTGGAAAGTGTGAGTCACCACCATAGCCGAATGAGGAATGGAAGAGGTAGAGCCTGAGGTTTACCCGACTTGAGGTGTAGATGCACCACCCCTTGCCTGGAAAATAATAGAAGTAAGTGTTAGTTTTGAAACTTAGAAAAAAAAACACAACTTGACCAGTGTTGAGAGATAATAGTATACCTCTGAGGGCTTGGCCCGAGATGCACCGATCAGGCAGGAAAAGAAGAAGGCTCAAACTGGGAAGTTCCCTCTGCTCTGGTATCATATTTCAAGAAAACAACAAAGACTTAGCGATGACCTATTTGTCTTCTTGTTTCACTTTTGCACCCAGCTACGCCTCTTTAGGAGTGGGGGCAGGTTTCTCAGTGGCTTGGGGTCCTGATTACAAGACGAAATAGGGAATTAGTTCAGAACTTAGCAAAACCAAAATTGAAAAAGAAAAAAGTCAAGATGGAGTCACTTACTAGAAGACTTCTGTTTTTCCCTACCCACTTTAACTAGATGGACAGAAGAGGGTTTAGAGCCAGTTATTGTTCCCCTCCCAAGGGCAGGTTTTTACGCGTTCCTCATCTGTCTGCCACTGGAAACACCACTTCCCGTCCAACTTGCATGTGTTAAGCATGCCGCCAACATTCATCCTGAGTCAGAATCGAACTCTCCATGAGATTCATAGTTGCATTACTTACAGCCATGTAAGGCAAGCTGAGCTTGGGGCTTCTCCTCAAGCTCAGATTCCAAAGATTCCATTACAAGCCCAACGAGGGGCCCTTGTCTCTACTTCAGGCCCAACATCGGCCTCTGATTCACTAAAGAGCTCCGAGATGTCCCTAGCATCCCCGGTATCTTAGCTGAAACTTACTCATTGCCTTGCTGCTTCCGCAGCAGCTTCTTGGAGAACCAAGGCATATGCAACCTCATTGCCTTGCTGCTTCCGCAGTGGATATCCACTTCTTCAATGTTGCCTTGGGCTGTAAATCATAAAAAGGGGTTAGCTAACCATAGACTACAAAACATCATCTAGAAAAGGAAGATAAAAGCAATGTGATTTACCTATTAGTAGAAGCTGGTTCTTTTGGTTGATTGCCTCCTTCCAGTTCTCGAATTCATTATTCTTAGGGAGATATTTGAAGAAGACTTGCCCAAAGAGTTGATTGGGGGCTTCCTTAATGTCCCTATCATACTTTTTTGACCACTTGGCCTCCTACCAAGTGGTGAATTGGGAAGTGCACTCGAAGTTCAAGGCCACGAGCTTATGAGCAATCCTGCTCATCACTTCGAGGTTGTGCCGAGTTCCCCGAAAAGTCACCTCAGAGGGAGAGCGGAGGCGATATGAGGTCCCATAATGAATAATCTCGAAGAAATGCACTGGGATTGCCTGCCTAAACCCTAGTTGTATACCACAGACGTTGGGGTGGTAAACTTCTAGCCCTTACTCATACCCAACTCTGTCACTGCTGACTCCTCAAGCCAGGTCCATCTTTTGGATGCAGCTGATGAATTTCTCTTTGCACAAGCTTCTGACATCCTCCCCGAATAAATCTTGGAAAATTTGGTCAGAGAACCAGAGGTACCTCCTGAGCACAGAGGCACCCCACTCTAAATCTGCCTGAGTCCGACAGACTCTGAAAAAATAAAGGCAGATGAGTGTAAAATGGTTGATGATGAGAGCCTCTGCCAAGATAAGGGCTGGAGCCCTTGAGGAATTTCAGGTTAGTTGTTCGAAAGTCGGGGAAGTACCATTGGAGCCAAAGTTGCACCATCTAGATGGCCCTATTGACGTTCGTCTTGAATGGCTCACCCTTGGTCATTTTGTGGGGAAGGTAGTAGATGTGTGCTTGGATGAAGGGCCCCGTGGCAACATCGTCGAATGAATGCAGTGCCTCCACCAAAGGGATCCACTCCAGCTTCACTTCCTTCGACTTGTCAGGGAACACATGTTTGTTCAACCAGTAAAGGATGAAGTACATGTGTTCCTGGGCCCTATTTGCAGTAGGAGAAGACGGGCTGAACATTTTCTTCGCGAAGGGAATGAAGCCCTCGAACGACGTCTTATCACTCTCGAACGTGGAGAAATTGTACTCCAAGTGGGTGATTGACTCGAAGGCATCTGAGCTTTCAGCTGTCGAGCGAAAGAAAGAGGACCAATGGTGTGTGACATCCACATACCTACCCGAGGGCCTCAGGCTGAATACCTAAGCCTTGTCCAAGACTCTGGGAGTCATGGGATCTATTCTGAAGTCGAATGTATTAGTCCCGTAGTTCCAGAAAATGAGTGCAGTGGCCATAAGGTCAGGCTTGGCTGAGACAGTGACCCTGGACATCATGATAAGCTAGTATATGCCATTTCCATCCATTTCTGCTTCTAGATGGGCTCAAGCTTATCCACCCACTATGACCAAGCCTCGTCCTTCATCAAAGGGAAGCACCTTCTGGAATTCGACCACTTGGAGGCAGAAATCCTGGCCTCGGTGGAATTGGGGTTGGGGGTGAACCAATTGGCAGTGGGCATGTTATTCTCCACTGCAATTGGGACTCGGGCAATCCAGGCAGCCCCATGGAGTGTACGTTTCCCTCTTTGAAGAAAATGAACAGGTTCAGGTTAGCCTGAGAGCGATGAAGACCATTGAGACGGCGGTGTAGATTGACGATTCCCTCTCCGGACTCGTATGCAGGGTTTGATTTAGAGGCCATGGTTGAAGCAAAAGAGTAAGAAAGGGTTGAGAATGCAATAGTTTAGAGAATTCTGGAAATTCAGAGAGATGGATGATGAGTCAATATTATATTATATATTTTACCCTATTTTTAGTACTAGTTTATTGATTATTTTGGTAGAATTTTGATACTTTGCTTTATATTTTCAACATAGGACATTCGACTTCCTCTGGAGTAGAACGTGATCAAATGGAAAAATTCTGGAGTGATTCAAATTGGAGGACGTTCATGTGTCTCTTTCCATCTTTGTATCAAAATTTGGGATTTTTCTACCAAGCGGTTATTTTCTGGCAATCAAATAAAGATGCAGTGCGCGTTGCTGAAAAGTGATGTTTCTGGGCTTAAACTGAGTTTTTGGAGCCCAAGATGACCTCAGATGGTTTCGTGGCATTTTGGAGAATTGTTCAGAATAGTTCCAGCTTTAAACACAATTATTTTTGGGCCAGTTTTGGAGCTGATTTGGGTCCAAAACGTGGTTGTGCAGATTTTTGGGCGAATTTACCAAGTTAATTTAGGATTATGTTTCCTATTTTATTTCAATTTATTAGGTTTCCTAGTTTTATTCTAAGACCTTTTACTAGGAGGATTTTAATTAGAGTAGTATAAATAAGGCTTGTTAGCCATTAGGGTTTTTTAGGCAACATTGGAGGAGAACGCACGCACTATTTGGAGAATTGCTTTTGACGATTCAAGTTTATTTTCAAGGTGTTTTCTATCCATGTTTTTAATAATATTTTGTTTTATGGTTGTTCGTAGCTAATTTTCATTTGCTAGGGCGATGCCTTGAGCCTTAGCATGAATACGTAGTTTTTATTTAATTGCTTATGATATTATGCATGCATGCTTTGAATTATTAATCAATGTGCTTTAAACTGTCTCTATATCTTAATGCTTAGCTACCATTAGGATGTTTAGATAAGTAATCGAATGCAATTCGGTCGGAATGCCACCGGGGAATTGAGTATTGCTTCTTGTGATTGATAGTTGTAATTTCACCTAGGGCGAATGCCATATCTTAGGGGTTGCAAGGTTTTTCAAAGGGTTTTCACAAAGCGTAATGAGTCATGCATGTTTATATTTGATATGAATGCCACATACGGATTGCATGTTTGATATACGTTTTAGCTTAAATGCCACAAGTAGAATATGCATAAGGAAAACCTAACCTTCAATGTTGCATGGGTAATTCATAAGTAATTGGTAAATCTACATAGGATTATTAAGGGGACGGCGGAACCCTAGGTTTTTACAATTTGGTTTTCAAAACTATTTTCTTTTGTTTTCATTACTTTGTCAATTTATTTATTTGTTTTAATTTAAAATTCGTTTTTAATATTCTAGGTCATAAAATCAACTTTTTCCAATCTTTGTTTTTAAATAATTAATTAAGATTTGGTATTTACATAAATTATTCATTCAATCCTTGCGGAAACGACCTTGCTTGAGCCGTTTATACTACAACTACCTTGTTCTCTTGCAAGTATTTTGTGTGTTTTTATCCCTATTTTGGCAGGTGGTAAAATCTTTATCAATGGATTTGCTGGAAGTGATGGCCGAAGAAATTTAAATGGAAGTTATTTAACGGACATTTAGTTGACGTTTGAGATTGTGGGTTAGTGCAAAGGTTTACTCGAAAACAATTGAATAAATAGCAAGCGTCCCAAGTTAAAGCATTCGGTTAATTTTAATTTTAATCATTATTAATGTCTCGGTTAACAGACTTGACAATGATTAAAGGGGGCACTGTTTGGGCTTATATTTAACATTGGACTTTGTAACAATGAAGGCCCAAAGATGCAAAAGCAAAGGGAGACTTGCCTGAGAGGCTCGAAGTAAATTGAGAGCCATTTCAACCAAAGCATAGGCCACATGCCTATGATTGAAGTGATGGGTGATAAAGAACAACTCACCACCAGCCAAAAAGCACTTTTCAAGGGCATGACAAGTAAATAAGTGATGACTCACTACCCTCCGAAAGTTATCAGCTAAAGGCAGAGTTGAGACAGTCGGGCCAAATTGTCTATAAATGTTGAGACATGCACAAGAGATAAGGACACTCAACCAACCAATCAAAAGACATACAAACTCTGCTCTCAAGCCAGTTCGTACCCAAAAAGCTAAATTTTGTTCAGATCCAGTCCCTTTTAGCTATAGTTCCCTCATAGAAAGCCATCTTTTGTCAAGATTAGAAGCTCTGTTACCTTCCCTTAGTGTTGTAGTATCGATTCCCTCTAGTAAAACCTATTTACTTTTCATCCCTCACCGCATACAAACCCTTGTAAACACAAAGAGAGGTGGCTGCAAGAAGTTGAACCTTGCCCGACAAGGTTAAATCTTGCCTGAGTCTCTCTTCTTTGTACTTACATTTAGTAGATCTGTCGTTTAATGTACTTTCCTTCATGTATTTAAGTCACTTTCAACTGTTTTCTACTTAAGAGTTCCATTTATGTTCGAATCTAGTTAAGTTATTAAGCGTGTTTTCATTAAAGTAAACTTTTATCAAGAAGACTGTTGGAAGGGCCTTGAACCCCCTTCATTTCGGACATACAAAACTATGAATTAAAAGTCCTTCTTTAAAAGGCAAGAAAAGAATTTAATGCAGACTTAACCCATCTGTGACAATCCTTTGATAAACAAGAAGTCTAAGTAACGTGGGACACAAGTAACCAACTTAACTCACTTCCATTCAACAATCTGTTATAAAGATAACAGTGGCATGCCCAGATCCTTGTTAGTTTTGATTGTGAGCCTCAAGGCCTACACCAAAGGCCCCACAAGGGCACCTTTCAAACTAACTATAAACTCATCTTGCAGTACACCAAACAGCAAGATCTTGCCCGACAAGCAAGAAAGAGCCATTTCCTTGGAGAGCTGTGCAAGGGACCAGGTCCAGAAATCCTGCCCAAACACAAATGTTGGGATTTTAAATGGGGTTTCTGTGCATAAAACTCGTACCTTTAATTATGATCCTCCTTTAATTTAATTACAAGCTTTATGTTTCAAATTTTTGTTATGCAAAATCACAATTTCTGTTGCCAGCTTAATGCAAATTGGTTTCTTCCGTCCGAGGCATCTCTCAAGCGTACCCTTATTCAAATGTTAATTTTTGAGCTACTTGAAGATCATTGTCGGTGAGTCTCTTCAGCAGCTTCTAGTGACGAAGACCAGGCTAAGTTTCCAGAATGTAACAAGCATGAAACTAGTTTGCAGCCTTTTTCAGGAAGATGTGGTCCTGCTGTAGCTTGCCAAGAAAATATGTCAAGTTCTCAAGCAGGCCAGGGAATTGAAATTACTCTATTATCCTCATCTTCTCTAAGGAGTTCTGAGTGTGTTAATGATGCAGGCTTGGTTCTCCAGGAACTTTTAGAGCCAGGAGCCACCCCCGCCTCACTCTTTGGAGAATATCAATCATTTGAACAAAAATCATCTTTTTACCGTCTTAATGGAGCTATATCACTGATGGAGGTAACATGATTTATTCTTGTTCTGTTGGGAACAATATTCGTTTTTACTATTAGATAGTTGGGATTGAAAAGTTGGGATTGAAAAGCATGAGCATGATTAATGTTGGCTTTTGGGCTTTGGAGTTCTTTTGGGTGTTGCTTTTTAGTTCATGTGTGTGTTTGGGAGAGAGGTATTGGAAACGCCATGTTATAGGTTTTGTTTACATCTTTTGCTTAAAAACTACTTTTAAATGATTGTCTTCTTTTCTTTTCTTTTTTTTTTTTTTTTTGTTTTTTTTTTTTTTTAAAAGAGAAATTGGAGTATCAGTCCCTTACATTTGGCCTAATTGGAGCTTTGGTCTCTTACATTTGGTCTAATTGGAGCTTTGGTCTCCAAACTAAAAATCTGTTAGTATTTGTCCCTAAACATGTTACAACATGGAGCAATGATCATTTTGGGTAACTTCGTTAAAAAATTTCTTCAAACTAAAACATTTAAAGTGCAATTAAGGTAGGGAAGTTCTAATGGAGTTACCCAAAAGGACTATTGGTCCACGTTGTTGATGAGTAGATTTTATATTATATCTTTAACCCTATTCTTAGTATATTTTAGTTAATATTTTGGAAGAATTTTGACACTTTGAATTGTATTTCTAATATAGGACTTTCAACTTCCTCTGAAGCAAAACATGGTCAAATGGATGAATGTTGGAGTAATTCCAGTTGGAGGATGTTTGTGAGTCACTTGGCTTGATCGTATCAAAATTTGGAATTTTTCTACCTAGCGGTGATTTTCTGGCAATAAAATAAAGGAGCGATGTGCAGTGCTGAAATAGTGACGTTTTGGGCTTGAAGTGCGTTTTTGGAGCCCATAATAACCTCGGATGGGTTCGTGACCTTCTGGAGATGTGTTTAGAACGTCTTGATCTTCAAAACAACGTGGGCCATATTTGGAGGATATTTGAGGCTAAAACGTGGCTGGACAATTGCTTGGCAGATTCTCCTAACTTAATTAGGACTTTTTTTTTTTAAAGATATTTCCTTATTATTTGGTTTCCTAGTTGGAATAAAAGACCTGGTTCTTGGGGATTGTGGTTTAGGCGTAGGGTATAAGATTTTGGCCGGCCACAATTTTGTGGATACGCTTTCTTTTATGCAACTTTGAAGACAGAAGAATTGCTAGGGTTTTTCAAAGGCTTTCAGATTTTCTACTCCAAGGTGCTTTCATTCTTATTCACTCTAATGATATTTTCTTTGATTTTTATTATGATTATGTGTAACTAATTCCTTTGCGCCATGAGTCTTAGCATGAATATGTGATTTTATTAATTTTCTTATGAATGGATGCATGCTTGCTTTGAATTATTAATCACCGCGATTAAAACTATCTATATATTTTAATGATTGATCACCATTAGGATATTTAGATAAGTAATTTGATACAATTTATGTTGGAACATCACCCTGAAATTGAGGAGGGCTTATTGTGATTGTAATTGTAAGTTCACTTAAGGCGAACATCACACTCTTAAGGGTTACATGGTTTTTCAAAGGGTTTTCACGAAACTTAATGAGTCTTACATGTTTATATTTGATTTGAACA
This sequence comes from Pyrus communis, assembly GCF_041283825.1. Lineage (NCBI taxonomy): Eukaryota > Viridiplantae > Streptophyta > Magnoliopsida > Rosales > Rosaceae > Pyrus > Pyrus communis. Next base: position 3,953,656 of record NC_142572.1, read on the forward strand.
TCACAGACGGATTGCATGTTAGATATACGTTTTCGCTTGAACATCACAAGGAAAATATGCATTAGGAAAACCTAACCTTCAAAGCATATATGTGGAAATTCATAAGTAATTGATAGAATTGCATAGGATTGTGACGGCTAAACCCTAGATTTCTCTAAATTGTTAATTTTAAAAATGTTTTTCTTCTTTGCTGCCATTATTTCCAAATTTCCAATTTCTTTTATTGTTTATCTAATCTTTTCAAATTCATAAATCTCAAATCTTTGATAAAATCTATTTTAATAATTAATTAAGAGTTAGTTTAATTACAAATTAGTCAAACAATTTTTTAGGACAACGACCTTGCAAGAGCATTTATACTACAATTACCTTGTATTCTAGCAAGTATTTTCAGTGATTTTAACCCTATTTGTGCAGGTACTAAAAATGCTATCAGTTGTGATAAGTTCGAACACCATTACTCACATATTTTCAATTCAAGGACCATGCTTCCAACATATCTCATTTTAATTTGGGTTTTAATTTTCTTTTAACCAGTAAATACTTTGAGAATCATTTCTATCATTATTAAAAAATCGCAGATTTATGTAGACCTGTGATGCAGGCTGGTACACTTTGTTTTTGTTTTTTTGGTTTTTGGTTCCCTTATGGGCAGAGAACTATATAGGACAAAAAATGTATTGTAAATGGATCATTTTACATAGTTTCGTTTTAAGAGAGTACAATACTTGCACTTACCATTTGTTTCATTACAGGACGACACCAAAACTGGGGAGCAGTTCGCTTTTTGCCTACAGGAGACTCTGGTTTTCAGCAAATAACTGGAATTACATCTCAAACTTGTGACATTGAGCATACATCAAGAGCTTATGGCGTTGAGACTGACTTTAACTTGGCGCAAGCGGAAAATGGAAACACTGATTCATCCCCTAAACTATCAATGTGTGTCTCTGACCAATCTGAATATATAGCGGTCATTGAGAACCATCCAGTTGGGGAAGGTTTGGGTTCGAGTCAGAAAGAAGAAATGGATGTAAACCATTCTCATTCTGTGGAAAACGTCACATGTTTAATAGATGTCCTTGTTTCTGCTCCAAGCAAGATACAGGACGCTTCCATTATAGAATTAGAAGGTTCTCAAGATCATGTGCATGACGGGAACGAAAATGGAGATTCTCAAGACCATGATGCTTTCCATGATGGCAACGGAAGTTGTCAAGACCATAATCAGGTGCATGATGGCAACAAAAATGGAGGTTCTGAAGACCATGGTAAGGTGCATGATGGCAAAAATGGAGGTTCCCAAGACCATGATATAGTGCTGGATGCCAACGAAAATAGAGGTTCTCAAGACCATGATAGATTGCATCATGGCAACAAAACTACAGGTTTTCAAGACCATGATAAGGTGCATGATGTCAACGTAAATGGAGCTTCTCAAGACCATGATAAGGTACAGGATGGCAACGAAATTGGAGGCTCTCAAGACCATGATAAGGTGCTTGATGGCTACGAAAATGGAGCTTCTCAAGACCATGATAAGGTGCTTGATGGCTACGAAAATGGAGCTTCTCAAGGCCATGATGAGGTGCAGGATGGCAACGAAAATGGTGGCTTTCAGGACCATGATAAGGTGCAAGATGGCAACAGAAATGGAGCTTCTGAACACCACGGCATGGTGCAGGAAGCGGCTCCAATTCCCTCGTGCCAAGAAAATCCTGATGTACAAATGGATCAAGACTCCGATATGGTAGACAACAGGACAGTCTCATGTGATGATGATGTTCAAATGTCCGATGGACCAACGCCTGATGATGGTCTGATGCCCGAGTCGCTAGAGCAACCCGCTGCAAAAAGGCTGCGGCGTACACCTCCAGTTTAAGGGGATAAATGTGTCACAAGAAGCCTTGTTGAAGATTGTAAGTCGTGAGGCCACCAATGCTCTTTTTGCAAGTATTTTGATAGTTATTTCAGGCCAAAGAAAAGGTATTTGGATAGGTATTTGACTTGAATGGTCTGTCCATATGAGGTATGTGGGATGCATTTAGAGAAGAACAGTTGGGTAATAGGATGCCTTTGATCTAAAATGTTAGTGAATTTATTCGTTCGAAGAAGAAGAAAAAAAAACTTTGATTTAATCTAACTGAATGGTGAGGTTCTCTGCATCTTCAAGGGTGACCGGTAAAATTTATACCGCGAAAAATGTGTCATGTTTAACAGACGTGTTTGGACCAATGTGCCCAACACATCTCAGCCTTGGACCACATGTTGGCGCTCGAGTTCAACCTACAAACGTTGATATACTTAATTATTACGATCTGGTGATATTCCTCTTCACTTGTAAGTGAGACGTTTTAGGTTCGAATCTTGTAAATGACTAATTAGATGTCTGTAGAAAATATGGAAGAGAATGTTTTGTGGAAAATATGGAAGAGAATGCTTTTTCTCATTAATTTTTCTCTACAAGATTACAAGGATATATATACATGATACAAATGTGTAGGTAGGACAAGGTAGCCGTCCTAGTGTGTAGGTAGGACAAGGTAGGACGGCTGTAGAGGACAAGGTAGCCGTCCTAGTGTGTAGGTAGGACAAGGTAGGACGGCTGTAGGACGGCTTGACGGCTGTAGGACGGCTTATTCTTCGAATAATAATATTATATACAATTACACAAGGACTCCAACCATATTCCTTATTTGTCTAACACTCCCCCTCAAGTTGGAGAGTGGATGTCAAGAACTCCCAACTTGCGTAACATACCCGAAAACTTTTCTTTCCCAAGAGGTTTGGTAAACAAGTCTGCCAACTGTTGTGCCGTACCCACATGCTTGGTCTCTATTGTGCCATCTACAATCTTATCTCGTATAAAGTGACAATCCATCTCAATGTGACGAGTTCGTTCATGAAAAACAGGATTGGCAGCTATATGTAACGCTGCTTGATTATCACAAAATAAAATGGAAGGACCATCCAAAGGAATGTTCAAATCCTTCAACAAAAAACGAAGCCAAACTATCTCACAACAAGCACCTGCCATGGCCCTATATTCCGCCTCTGCTGAAGAGAGCGAAACGGTTTTCTGTCGTTTCGTCCGCCAAGAAATCAAAGAACCGCCCAAGAATACACAATACCAGTAGTCGAACGGCGAGTGATAGGGCAACCTGCCCAATCAGAATCACAAAACGCAGTTAACTTGGTCTGGTTGTCAGAACGAAATAATAAACCTTGACCTGGAGTAGCCTTCAAATAACGAACAATACGAAGCGCAGCATCCATATGAGATATCCTTGGCTCGTGCATAAAACGGCTTAGAACATGCACAGAATAGGTGATATCCGGCCGAGTGATAGTGAGATATATTAACCGACCTACTAATCGTCGATACTTTTCAGGATCCTTGAGAAGTTCTCCTTTATCAGATAATTTTGTGTCATCCATAGGAAAAGCAATGGGTGCTCCCAAAAAACCATAGTCCTTGAGAATCTCTAATGCATACGTGCGTTGAGAAATATAAATCCCTTGTTTGGAACGAGAAACCTCAATACCCAAAAAATATTTTAAATCACCAAGGTCTTTTATCCGAAAATGATCACGGAGAAAAGACTTCAGAGAATTAATGGCACTAGCATCATTGCCTGTAATCACAATATCATCCACATAAATGAGCAAAGCTGTGAAAGAAATACCAGACTTTTTAGTGAACAATGAATAGTCAGCTTTGGATTGTTGAAAACCGGCAGAAATGATGGCACTAGTGAATTTGGCAAACCATTGGCGAGAAGCCTGCTTAAGACCATAAAGTGACTTGTGAAGGCGACACACAAGATTCTCCCCCTGTCGCCGAAGACCAAGAGGATGAGACATATAGATTTCTTCATGTAAGTCACCATGTAAGAAAGCATTATTAACATCAAGCTGATGAAGAGACCAAGACTGACTAGCAGCAAGAGCAAGAAGACAACGCACCGTAATCATCTTAGCAGTAGGAGAAAAAGTGTCATGATAATCAATACCTTCAGCCTGAGTGAAGCCTTTAGCAACCAAACGAGCTTTGTAGCGGTCAATAGAGCCGTCGGAATTGTGCTTGAGTTTGTACACCCACTTACAACTAATGGGAATTTTGCCAGGAGGCAAGGAAGTTAAAGTCCAAGTACCATTAGCATGTAAAGCTTGAAGCTCCTCAGTTATAGCACGTTGCCAATTAGGGTCAATGGCAGCCTCGGCAAAGGAGGAAGGCTCCACAGTCCGACTTGTGTAGAACCGGGTTGCGAAGTCGAAGATGGGTGGGATGGCAAAATCACCTGCGAGCAAACGTAGTCTTTTAAATAGGATGGAGGTTTATGGGCACGGGAAGAAGTGCGGGGAAGGGGAGGATTGGTAGGTAGTGGGGGGGGGGGGGGGGTAGGGATGTCCGTGGGTAAAAGGGTGAAAGGTAAGGAATTAGCGGGGGGGGGGGGGGGGGGGGAGGAGGGGATGCCGAGAGGGCAGGGGCATGGGGAAGAACGGGTAATGGGGCAGCAAGGGAATCTGTGGGAGGCGTGGAAGGAGAGGAAGGTGGAGGAGGGTGAGGCGTCGGGGCAGGAAGGGGTGGGTTATATGTAAAGTCCAGAGGTGGTGGGATGGGTAGGGTAGGCGAAGAGGATGGGATAGGAGGGTGAGAAACGGCATAAGGGAAAGTAGTTTCGTGAAAGATGACGTCTCGACTAGTGAAAATGCGGTGATTGTCAAGATCGTAAAGGGTATAGGCCTTTTGTCCATGAGGATAACCGAGAAAAATGCAACAATGAGCCCGAGGGGAAAATTTGGTGGTGGGAGTGACAGAGGTGGCATATGCCAGACAACCAAAGACGCGGAAGTGGTCATAAGATGGGGTTTTCGAAAAGAGAACCTCAAATGGGGATTTATGATGGAGAAGACGAGTAGGGAGACGATTGATGAGATAAGTAACGGTAAGAACACATTCCCCCCAAAACTTGATAGGAAAATGGGATTGAAAACGAAGGGCGCGAGTGGTTTCAAGAAGATGACGATGTTTTCTTTCAACAACGCCATTTTGTTGGGGGGTATAAACACAAGAAGTTTGTAAAAGCACCCCATGATCAGAGAAAAAACTACGAAGAGATAAAAATTCACCACCATTGTCAGTACGAATGCATTGGATGGTAGTGCGGAATTGGGTAGTGACATAAGCAAAAAAATCCTTAATTAATTGTTGAGTGTCGGATTTATGTTTCATGAGGAAGACCCACGTAAAGCGAGAAAAATCATCCACAATGGTTAAGAAATAATGAGCACCAGAAAGAGAAGATTGACGATTCGGGCCCCAAATATCACAATGAATTAAAGCAAAAGGGAAAGTTGATGAAATTGAACTCAAAAGAAAAGGTTGACGAGTTTGTTTTGCCAACGGACAAACATCACAAATATGACTAGAATCAAAAGTACAATTAAGAGAGCTAGATGCTAAAGCTTGCAAACGAGTGGAGGAGGGGTGACCAAGACGCCTATGCCAGAGGGAGGAGGGGATGGTAATGATGTTGCAGAGAGGTTGACGGGTGGGGAGAGAAGAGGTAAGGGCCACAAGGTAATACAGATCGCCACGTCGCTTACCCACACCAATCATCGCCTTCGAAACCAAGTCCTTGGGCAAAATCAGTAGTGAGAACGGCATTGGCCTGAGGAGGGGTGGTGGTGTCACGTAGAGCAGCTAGAACACGGGAGTGCTGCTTGACAGAGAGGTCAGGCATGGCAAGCTGCAAGTCATGCAAAGTGGGCTGGGCCCCGTGCACTTGGTGGGTCGCTGGAGTAGAAGAGGAGGCGGGGGCCTGGGTGCCTTGCACGTGATAGGCCTGGGTGAAATTATGGGGCTGGGAAGCAGAAAACCGTGGTTGCCGGGGAGGACTGGAAGGTGCATGGCTGCGGGAAGAACTGGAAGCAGTGGCACGGCGCGGTGGTCGCCACGGTTGGCCATGGAGGGGATGGCCAACGGGATAGCCATGAAGTTTATGGCAGGTGTCTCGGGTATGATAATCAAAATTGTAGTAGGTGCAGTGGAGGGGAGGACGAGCAGATGAGGGACGGGACGGGCCACGAACAGCCATAGGAACGGCAAAGAAAGCTGCCGAAAAAAAAATTAGGGCTAGGGTTATAAACCTGCTTTGTATACCATGTAGAAAATATGGAAGAGAATGCTTTGTGGAAAATATGGAAGTGAATGCTTTTTCTCATTAATTTTTCTCTACAAGATTACAAGGATATATATACATGATACAAATGTGTAGGTAGGACAAGGTAGCCGTCCTAGTGTGTAGGTAGGACAAGGTAGGACGGCTGTAGAGGACAAGGTAGCCGTCCTAATGTGTAGGTAGGACAAGGTAGGACGGCTGTAGGACGGCTTGACGGCTGTAGGACGGCTTGACGGCTGTAGGACGGCTTGACGGCTATAGGACGGCTAGTGTGTAGGTAGGACAAGGTAGGACGGCTTGACGGCTGTAGGACGGCTTATTCTTCCAATAATAATATTATATACAATTACACAAGGACTCCAACCATATTCCTTATTTGTCTAACAATGTCAGATTAAGTTGTCTATTATGTGGCTTAACCGAACTTCTCCCTCCTCTTAGTGTAAAAATACATCATTGTACTAAAGGAAAAAACCTATAATCCATTGGAGTTGCTTAGATGTTTTTCTTTTCACTTATGTGCCTGGTAGAGATGCCCAAACTTGTTAACTTGTAAAAGAATAAACAACCGCAAGTAAGCCTAGAACCGGGAGCGGATGTCCCAATCAAAGGTTCTCTGACGGTCAAGTTACTAAGCAATATTAAACTCAAGCAATAGGCAAGAGAACAAGTACGAAAACATTGCGTCACCAGATATGAACCCTAAAAGGGTGTATTTATACTAGTGGAGGAGATGAGATTTTAGGACAGTATAATCCATATTAAACTGAAAGAATCCCAAAGGATATCTTGGAAGTAGATTTTGCATCCTCTTAGGACTATGATTATTTGCGGCACATGTCAATTCTTAGATTGTAAGGACTCTAAGATTATAGGAAACACGTTGATTCCTTGCTAAATTAGGTTCCTGAATCTTGCGGAACAAAAATGGTATATCTTAGCGAGGTTGACGAACTTCACCCACAGACTCCAGAACAGGATAATGGTGGCATCGCTGAATAGTTTAGCCAACTATGCAATGAAGGCTGTTGAGTCCGTCATCAAACTTCTGAGGTAGGCGTATTCTGATTTGTCTTACTCTGACAATAGAAAATTATGGTCCATAATTACCCCTAGCTAGGCATCGAAAATGACTTGGTCCCCTTAAAAATGGGTAGTTACCTAGAGATCAAGCATTTCAGAGTAAGCCGGAATACGTACGGTTTTCTTCTTTCAGAGCGTGGAGTCTCAACTTCGTTTCTTGTGAACTTTTGGCGTTCCAGATTCAGTCACACGATCTTGAATATTAAGAAGGAGAGGCAGCAATGATGAAAGAGTCATGTTACTTTTGCACATTGTTAACAAGGAGCAGCCCTCTATATCACTGAGCAATATTCGTTCTTCGAACACATGAATTTATAGGCAAAACTTTTCAGATTCAATGGTGAGATCTTCTGGCACATTGCTTTTAAATAGCTCCAATGTAACCATGGTTTTTCCTCTAGCTTAGCCTTCAGTTTTCATCATGAAACCTCCTTTTCTATTTCATGCCTTACATTCCAAACCCAATTCTCTCTTTGAAACTTCGATGATTAAGACTTTCAACCAAGAAACTTACCTTAGCCATATATGTCTTTGTCAAGCAAGATTAAGTGAAACAAAGATAAACCGTAACATTTCAATAGCCATTCCTTCTTGCAGTATGTTCCATAGCATTCATCCCTTGCCATCTTGCCAGCGACATCCTCCTCGTAGTCTTCACATAAGGGTTTAGCTTTAGAAGTGCGTCGAGATTCTTGAGAGGGTTATTTATCATTGGAGCCATCTTCATCTCTCTTCATTGGAGTCTTCTAACAACGACTGAACTTCATCAAAGTTAATGATCCCGGCCAAATCTGTTTTATAGCTTCCATATGAAAATTTGCAAGTTAAGGGTAAAGGCTTGTCTTCCCCAAGTAATTGTACCTTTTTTGCCCTGTTCATGAGACTTTATAACAAACATGTATTTACACGTTATAAACACTTGCAATTTTATTCATGTCATTTATCCTATTTGAATAAAATGTTGGAAATTTTTCCATCCCTTGCTTCCCAATCATGGAATAATCTGGTAATTCAACAAATTTCTTCAAAGTAATTTAACTTCGAAGTAATAAGTAATATAATAGAATATGAGCAAGCTTGTAGGCCGCAGACAGAGCTCAAAAGCCCCCTAAGTAACATTGATTCGGAAAAATGTTACCTCTCAAACTTGGTATCCATGAAGATACCCACTACGATTATCGAAGTACCACCTTACTCCGACATCGGGTCTAATGGCCATAAAAAATCCTTTTACTATATATTTTTCATAATTTATTTGTCAGATTAAAGATGAAAAAGTGATATGTCTTACCCAAAATGACTTCAGAGTCAAATAAGCGTTCGTTTCTCAATATGTTTTTTTGTTTGTTCACCTTGCCCCATTCCGGGTGAGAGGATTTTAGATATGGCTATAACTCAGAAAGGGCTTCCTTCTCAATCTTGATTGCTGGTTTGTCCCTAGTGACTCTTAAACAAAAGTTCGTTAGGGACTTGGTCACCTGCATGTGGATCGAAAACACTTTTCAAATCCTTTTGTCATACCCTATGTGCCGGACCAAAGTGTTTCCGATCGGACTACACTTAGTTGGCTTGGCTAAGGCAATTCCGCGTATCGGAGCTTTATTGGAATAAAATTCCTCTTGAGGATTTCCTAATCCAGATGCTTCATTCAGACCTGCTTAACATATGGTGTTGCAGAACTTACTTGACTTAGTACGCTAGTTTAGGATAAGAGTTATCATACCCAGGGTTGGGACTCAGAGCCACCCTTCAGATGATTCTCGGATCGCCTTTTGTGTTCATTCCCTCGAATGCATAGAGCATGGGTTTGAATGTTATAACTCATAACCCACAACCTTCAGGTTGCATAATCTTTTCGAGAGTTTGATGGTGCACTGGAGTTCTAAGTTAGGGGGCTATGTCCCATGTCCCCATGCCCGTTACCCGTCAACCATAATCGTGCTTGTTATGCTTCGGTTTTCCCAAACTGCTAACTAAACAATATGCGAAGTTTCCAAGTTCTGTGTTATTTAGGCTTTTTAGGTATTCTCATTACCGCAAAAAAAAAAAAAAAAAAAACTCTGAGAATAAAAAAAACTATGAGAATTCTTTTATTGAAAAAAGACTTGTGTTGACAAAGGGGGCGTGATTAATCCAAAAAGGATTGCTTACATAAAAAAATTTCATTGGGATCATTCTTTGACGAATAGCCTATGGTGAGGCGATACAAAAATAAGTTCTCTAGGGACTTGTCTACGTGTAGACGGCAACGTGTTAGGCATAGTATCGTATGAGCTTGGTGATGTTCCACCGCTTGGTAATCAGAGTTCCACCCATGCACTCAAGGTTGTAAGCAATATTAAGACTCAAGTAGTAGGTAAGAGAATAAGTATACAGAGATTGATTTACCAGAGATGAATCCTAGAAGGGTGTATTTATACTAGTCGAGGAGATGACCTTTTAGCATAGTAGAATCCATCCTAAACCTAGAGAATCCCATAAGATATCTAGGAAGTAGATATTGCATCCTCCTAGGAGTTTGATTACTTGCGGCGCACGCCAATCCTTAGATTATAATAACTCCAAGATTATAGGAAACCTGCTAATTTCTTGCTGGATTAGGTTCCTGAATCTTGTGGTACAAGAATGGTCTATCTTAGCGAAGTCGACAGACGTCAACTTCACCCAATGATTCTGGAATAGGATGACGGTGGCATCGCTGATCCATTTAGTCAACTCCCAATGGAGGTTCTTGAGTCCATGACCAAACTCCTGAGGTAGGCGTATTCAGATCCATCTTACTCCGACCCTAGAAAATCATGGCCCATAGTCATGATAATGTCTCTGCGAAATGGATGATCTATTGGCAGTCCTCTCTTTAAAGTTGTCCAAGTGATTGTTTTGTCGTAACCGATGATCTTGGCTTTTTCAGTAAGGAACTGCTGAATATACTCCCTAATAAACTAGTCGAGCTTCTTGACTACACTGAAGAGATAGTCAGACAAATTATTGACAACAAGGACAACATAACTACAATAGGATATGAACTTCTAGATTTTATAAGATTCTACTTTTACGTTTATATAATCCAATTCTTAAAAATAACTTTTTTTGCAACAGAAAGATGTGAACTCATTAATTATGCGTCGCGAAGAAGGACCACACATAGACAACATGGTCAAGATAACCATAATAACCTTGTCACATAGGCTATTGACTGATCTTGGATGATGTTGAGAAAAAACAAGGCAAAATGAAACACGTATGTAAGTCTCAGGGGAGGTTGAATATCAACTTTTTAGGCGCAAAATGAGACTCAAATTTGTTTTAGAGGTTGGCAGAGTTTGCTGATAGGATTTTTACCATCTGCAAAAGTAGAGATAAAAACACTTAAAAATATTTGCAGAGTACCAGGTTGTTGTAATATAGCAGCTCAAGTAAGGTCGTTTTCCACAGGAATTGAATAAATAATTTATATTTAAAACCAACTCTTAATTCATTATTTAAAACAAATTTTGGAAAATATTGATTTTCATATTTAAAATAATAAAAACGAATTTAAATTAAAAACAATTAAATAAATCAACTAGAAACCAATTTAAAGAAAATCAATTTGTATAAGCCCTAGAGTTCTGCCGTCATCTTAACAATCCTACGTAATTCTTCCAATTACTTATGAATTATCCATGCATATTTTGAAGGTTAGGTTTGTAACATCCCACATCGACCAATGGAGAGGGGGTGATGTACCTTATATGTACATGCTCACCTCCATATAGCATGAGGCCTTTTGGGAACTCACTGGTTTCGAGTTCCATCGGAACTCTGAAGTTAAGCGAGATCGGGCAAGAGCAATCCTAGGATGGGTGACTCACTGGGAAGTTCTCGTCTGAGTTCCCAAAAACAAAACTGTGAGGGCATGGCCGAGGCCCAAAGCGGACAATATCGTGCTACGATGGAGTCGAGACTAGGATGTGATAAAATGGTATCAGAGCCACTCTGTCGTTCGGTGCGATTGTGCAGACGAGGACGTCGGGTCCCTAAGGGGGGTGGATTGTAACATCCCACATTAACCAACGGAGAGGGGGTGATGTGCCTTATCTATACATGCCCACCTCTATATAGCACGAGTACTTTTGGGAACTCACTGGGTTCGGATTCCATCGGAACTCCGAAGTTAAGCAAGTTTGAGCAAAAGCAATCCTAGGATGGGTGACCCACTGGGAAGTTCTCGTCTGAGTTCCCAGAAACAAAACCGTGAGGGCGTGGCCGGGGCCCAAAGCGGACAATATCGTGCTACGGCGGGGTCGAGACTGGGATGTGACAAGGTTTGCCTAATACATATTCTACTTGGAACCTCCAACATAGAACGTATATCTAATATGCAACCCATCCGGACATTCGAATCAAATATGAACATGAAAGACTCATTAAGTTTTATGAAAACCCTATGAAAAACCATGCAACCCTTAAGACGTGGTGTTCATCCTAAGTGAAATTACAATTATTAACCATAAGAAGTCAGCGTCAATTTCAGGGAACCTTCCGACCAAAATTGCATCAAATTACTTTTCTAAATATCATAATGGTCGTGAATTACTAAGACAATTAGATAGTTTAAACTGGTGCTTAATAATTCAAAAAATGCATGCATAATATCATAAGCAAATTGAAAAGAAACTACATATTCTTACTAAGGCTCGTGGCCTCGCCCTAGCAAAAGAAACTAGCTGCGAACAATCATAAAATAAAAATTTAGTAAAAACATGGATAGAAAACACCTTGAAAATAAACTTGAATCTTCAAAACCTAGCAAAGTATTGATGCATGTGTTCTCCACCTCCTAATGGCTAAAAGCCTTATTTATACTACTACAAAATAAAATCCTACCTAGAAAATGTCTTCTAAAAACCAGGAAACATAATAGAATAATAAAACAGAAAATAAAAGGTTTCATGTTTGAACTAAAATTCAGACTTCTTAGAAAATCAAACTTTTGACTTACCAAATCAACTCTGATTTGGTCCCAAAAGGTATCTTTTGAATGCTTAAGACGTCCCCTACAAATCCTTAGAAGAAATCTTCCTTAAAATATGCCATCTTGACCTCCAGAATACCAAAAACATGCAGAAACGTCAATTTAGGAAAGTTGCGCACTAGGCCTTCTTTTCTTTGCCACCGTCAAATGGCTAAGTAGAAAAATCTGAAACATTGATACAATCATCTTGAAAGACTCACGAACCTCCACCAATTAGAATTGCTTCAAAATTCGTCCATTTGATTACTTTATGCTTAAGAGGAAGTCAAATGTCCTACCTTGAAAATACATAATAAAGTATCAAAATTCACCAGAATAACCAATAAATTATTACTAAGATTAGGGTAAAATATTGACTCATCATTTGGTTCGGGGCGGTTCTGGGGTGAAAACCAAAACCAAAATCGAATTTTTTTTGCTGTGTGGTTCAATGCGATTTTGAAGCTTGAACCGAAATAGAACCAAACCATTTAGTTGTAGTTCAGTTCAATTTCAAATGGTTCTGGTTTCAATTTCATACCATTTGCAAATTTGAAAAGAAATTCATGATCACCAAGCTAAAATTCAACTTCAAATAAAGTTCAACATCAAAAGGCCTTATGGCATTACTTTAGAAAAATCCAATTGAAAAGGTTAAGTTCTCAAACTAAAGTTTACACAAATTTCAACATCAAAATGCCTTGTGGCATTAGTAGTATAACCAGAAAGAAAAAAATAATAATAATTGTTTCATACAGTTCAACAAAAAGGTTTTGGTGCTTCAATTTTTAAGTCACTACTTTACATCGTTCAACCATCTTTCCCTTTCCTTTTGGAAATTTACTTTTTGAAGGTTGAGGAGGCCTTTGAGCTTGTGAACAAGCTTGAAAAGGCAATACTTGGGAAGACCTTAGACCTTGTGAAAGTGAAACTGATGGATGAGACGCCAATAAACCTTCTGAACTAGAAGGTTGAGATTGCCTTGAAACTTCTTGTTGTGGTTGTGGATTAAGAGTAAAAGAGGCGATACTTGAATTCAAATTGGCCAACTCTACACAATACAAATACATGAACAATATAAATTACATTAGTTGTTATAAACTTTAAAAATTCTACAAAAATTTCAACACACATTGAAAAAATAAACTAAGAAAGCCTACAATATAAATTACCTAATATCAGTATTAAATTAACTACCCCTTTTTATTAATTTTCTAGGTACTTGAATTTTCCATTTTTATTTGCTGTTTTCATTCCACATATGTAGACAACAACGAATCAGTTACAATCAAAGAAAAACAATAACCTTCCACCCATTCAAGTACATAAATGGATGGAAAATTCAGTTCACACAAGTAGTTTATTTCATTCCATCCGTAAAGATAAACAACAACAACAACTAAGAATCAACAAAAAGTGAGTATCAAACATAAGCTACCTGTTCTACAGAAACCCACCAACCCTAATTCACACGTATTTAAAACTCAAACTCATGCATGCATCGATTGTTTGCAAGAATCATATATATCTATCTCATAATTAATTTGTATCTAAATTATACAACCCAGGAATTAGAAAGATTTTTTTTGTTTTTTTTTTTTTTTTTTTCAAAATCATTGGAATCGACGAGATAAGGATTTGGAGGAACGTGTATAAACTTGATGCCCCAAAATCGTTGGAATTTGACAAATTCGTTTCAAAAACTATACAATGGTAAGCGCTGAAATTCGTGCGGAACTTATGGACATAGACATGAAGATATAGTCTCTTAGAAGACCCCACCTAGGATGATGTAACACTACTGGACTCCTTTCAAATCAGCCTCATAAAATTAGACTCATATTAAAAGACCCCTTTATTTAATTTTTAATTTTTGGGGTTCGATTTTCGGCTCCAAGTCCCCACCCTTTGAGGCAGAAATTAATATTTAAGCGTAACTACAAAACCTCATAACTTTTGGCCAGTCATCCCCAACAAATCCACAAGACAAGACAAAACTGAACTAGAGTCCAAATTCATAGGCCTGCATTCCTATAAAGCTTTGGATACAATACAAGTTATATTCTAGATCAATGTCATGCTTTGCATGGAATACAAATATATTTTTACATATAACACAGTCACAGCACTTCCCCAGCGATGTCTTCTAATTTGTTTTCGAGTTAAGATACACAGATCACTCGTATCTTACAATAACTCGACTTTATTTAGAAATTATAAGGAAGTGCAACTCTCCATCCGTCTCCACTTCTTAACCAAGGAAACTAAGGAAGCCTGAAAATACCAAATACAAAAACCGATTAGCAATTCCATTGAAGGTGTTGAAGAATAAAAGCATCGTAGCGGTACAATTATATTTAACGAACATCATGAATCTGTGATACGCTGAGGAAAAGAGCCAAACAGCCCAAAGAAACATGAGGTACAGGAGAAAGGAAAAAATAGCACAGCCCAGATGAGCGCTTGAGCTAATCATAGGTTAAAAACAAAACAAAAAACCTACATCAAAACAAAACGGCAAAGAAGGCGTGGCAACCCCACTGCTATCTTTGAAAACAAGCTTGCGACACGAAGGAGATGGACTATGTTCAACGCAAGCTTTCATTAAGACCTTTCCTAAATGGCTTTTTTCCTTGAAAGAAAAGAAAATTAAAGTTTTTAAAATTGGTAATGTGTAAAATTCAACCTGATCATGCTGAGATGAATAAGCTTGAGAAAACAACCCATGATAAGCAAGCAAAACCTCCGCGTGGACAACAAAATATCCCTTATCTACACAGCTCCCTAGTATTTTTACTACCTTTATTCTACGTCGTCTCATCAAATAAGCACAAGCCAAAAGTCAAAAGCAAAAGCCAACAGCAAACAGCATATATATTAGCAAGCGGCTCACCCCAGTTTGAGAGACAAGATGTCGGAGCAGTCATCTTCGAGAGAAAAAGCACTGCTGGAGCAGGTGGTGACATTTGTGGCTGATTCAGATGTCACGCCTTCTTCTCCAACATTATTCAGGTTGTCCAACTCCATGATCCCTGCAGGTCCGATATCTCCTCCAGCGGATAACATCACCATCTGCCGTGCAAAAGAGTAATATTAGAGAGATTAAATTTGTAAATTAAATTAACAACAACAAGAAAAAAAGATCGCCCAAATTTAATTTTTTTTTAATTAAGATTTATTGTCTTCATTAAATAAAAATAAAATAGAAGAAAAAAATATAGATGGCGGTAGTTTCTTACCCTCTGCTTTAGCTGGTTGTTAGCTTCTATAAGCTCAGCTCCCTGCATGTATAATCAGTGCATAGAAGAGGACAACAAAGAAAAAATTCATTAATAATTAATTAATGTTTATTATTTTTCTTTTCGGGAAATTCTTGACTATTTGTATATATTTGTGGCTATTTCATAAATAGACACAGACAACAATCATCTATTTAATTACAAACCTTATTCGCATGTGCCATAATCTCACTCATAATCTTTTTTTCCTGAAATAAACGGAAAATTTGGAATTAGATGTTGCTATATATACACGTATAATCCAAAATATTTCTTTAGTCAAATAACCTAATTGAAGTACGGAAAATACATGGTTCAACTCTACATTCTTTACAACCAAGAAAAAAAAAGGTCAAGTCTACATTCAATTCGACCAAAGTCTCAATTTGAAAGATACGCCTGCAAAAGAATAGTTGGATTAGAAACTTGTTGACTTTTTTATTAGAGTAATGTTAAGAAAATTAAGGGCTAGTTTGGTATTGATGTGCTTTGAAAAAAAACTGCTTCTACTGTGTTGTGAGAATAAGCAGCTGTGAAATAAAGCAGCAGAGTGTTTGGTAAACTTTTTTGTAAAAGTGCTTTTGAAAAGAAAAAAAAACAGTATTATAGTGTTTGGTAAACTTTTATGTAAAACAGATGTGAAAAAAAATCCGTTTTTCAAAGCTGGGTTTTGCAACTTCTTGTTTTTGGCTTTTTTCACCAAAAACTGTGAAAAAAAAGCTAAAGCTGAATGTTTACCAAACACAAAAACAGCTCCCAATTTTTTTTTATACCAGCTTTTTTTCAGAATCACCTCAGTACCAAACCAGGCCTAAATATTGTAAACTAAATCACATGGAAATTGATGATTCAATTATAGGAAAACTAATGAAAATGGCTTGAAAACTTTGAGTTTTAATGACAAAGACAAAATAAAGGGTAAAATGAATAGTACTAGGATTGACATTTTAGTGTAAAAATGTGGTTTTTCGTTAAAGTGAACAGTATCGTGGGCTTTTTGTTAAAACTCCCTTCAATTATTACTTTAAGTATTGATTAACGTGCTTATTTCTTATTAGTGACACATCATTTAGTTTGCAAATTCAATTACAAATTCAGTCTACTTAGCATTACTCTTTTGATTAAACATGATGATCAAAAAAGGTGTATATATACGCGGCTTAATGTGTCAATCTATTTATTTGATTAATCTCGGTCATAGCTCACTCAAGCGTGGGGCAAAAGGTTAGAGAGGAGGAAGTGCAGCATTATTTTATGGAGAGTTAATAACAAATTTCTTATTTAAACAAAATTAAGATATTTGTCTTATTCTTTCCAAGAAAATTATTTGAACAATGACTAATTAAGTAATAAATCTTCCGGATAATTGCACAATAATATGTATTAAGCATCAATTTTAAGTAATACCTTAGTTTTAATCACACGGCCAATGCTTGCTTCCACCAATTTTTCTAACTTGTTCAGTTGATCCAGATCCAAGTCTTGAAGGTCCTCACCCTTCATCTGCCTTTTGCATGCCAAACCAGTTTCAGCAGACTCGTCAAACGATCATACCAGCTTAATTAACCACCATATATCTTACAAACAAATCGATAAATTATAATTACCTCAGCTTGCGGGTCTTATCCTCAAGTTCCTTACTCAGCCTGATCGTGTTTTCTTTCTCCAACTAATTAAATGGAAAATATAAATATATTTATATCTTCATTTAGATAATCTACTCTTTCACATGAAAAGCTTATAAACATCAGGCCCAAAAAGAAACAAGAAAGAAAATAAATGTAATCTGTCACATGAAAACTTAGAATGTTCAATGGAAGTTAAAACTATAACTTAAGAGTCATTACTCAACCCCAAGTACTTGCACATATTTAGTCTAACAGCCCAACCCTGCTGCATGCATATATAGAAGTCTAACTTGTAATGCTGTAAAAATATATTCCGATGCTCCAAGTGCATATCACAGAAAACATTCACTTGACACAATTAATTGTTGTACCATTAAAAATGTAAATTTTAGAGCAAAGATGGAAAAAAAGAAAACTAATATTGAACTGAATTACCTGCAGTTGGTGAAGCGTGATTTGATCCCATTTTTCCCCACCAGTATGTGATTTGTACCTTGCAATCACATCCTTGGTACTTGACAACATAAAGGGATAAACTATAATTAGTATGTTTCATTATTACTTATAAATTATTCACACAAAAATAAAATTATATCCAACAAAAAACCAATAGTGCTTGCATGTTGCACTTGCAAACACTTTTCCTTATTAATTGGAAGATTAATCTAAGTACATAGTACTCTTTTATTGGTCTTATATATCTTAGGACTTAATTAGGAGGCTTATTGTTGTATCATTGATTCCACACAATTGTCAAGTCTTCACTATCTGCTGATGCAAGAATGTTGAGTTACATCTTCCAAGTCAACCCTCTTTCACATTTGGTTCCTACGATAGGTCCCTTAAGACCACTCTCCGGAACACTGGAAACCTCCTCCGAAAGTGGGGTGGGGGTGTTTATATTCTATACTATAGTACTTAAATCCTTAATTTAGCTTCGTAATCAATCGAATACAAGATGTCAGAAGGCCTCTATTACATGACAACAAGCCACTTGATCTTGGACAAATATCCTTAAATTCCATAACCCTACGCTTGTTAAGACAAGATTTCATCAATCACTCAAAACTAGTGCTAAAGCCTAAAGGACTATCCATAAGCTATGTAAAACTTAACATGCACTTAGTTGACTATAATTTAGCGCAAAATTGGCAATCCAGTCTCATGTTTACAGCAAAAATCAAGGCACCTAACCTTGTATATATTTCATTAATGTATCGCGTTCAACTGTTGCTGCATGAGATTCTCAAATGAGAAATCCTCTTTTCACGTCCACTCAAGGCGATGCAAGCACATAACATATTGAAAATTTTAGTATGATAAATTGTTTAATATCTTATATTTAAATAGGTGAGGAACTTTACATTATGTTTGGATAAGGGAAATAAACATGGAATTTTGGTAAAAGTCAAAATTTATAAATTGGCAGGCACCAATTCTCTTGTTTGGATTTATAAACATAGAAATTTAGAATTTCCGCGTGAAAAAAAAAACTTGGAATTTGGGACCTCCAATTCCAAGTTCAAATTCCATGTAAATAGGTGTCATTTCTCAATTTTTATGATTGAGAGGTTAAAAATAACAAATTTCGTATTCAATTGCATTGTTCTTTTAGGTTAACCAAACAAGAAAATTTACAAATTCTAGAAAATAAAATCTCATCATTTCAATTTCCGTCATTTGTAAATTCCTTAATAATCTTAAATTTATTCACCCAAACATAATGCGTTTATCTAGATTTGGACGACGTTATTACAAGTAGTCTATAAATTGCATAAACATATCACACACACGGGCATTATATATTATTTGTTTGATATATATGGAGAGAAGTTGGGCTTGTAAAGAGGTGAATGAAACCTAATTTGTGTCCCCCAATTTTCAGTTTTGCGAGAACAATGTCCAAAACATCTTGAATGAGAGTTAAGCTATAAAGAATGCTTTGATATTCTTATAGCAACTCAAAAATGCTTGGTTTGATGTTATGTTAAAACTTTGGACTACAAAAAAAATGTTAAAATGCTTACGGTGCTGATGAAGTGTATCCGACGGCTTTGAGAAAGAATTTTAACTATGAAAAAAAATATTCTAAACTTTCCATGAGAGCTTGAGATGTAGGATCCCAAAAGGAATAATGGTAGTAGACCGACGTGAGGTGAGCTCTAGCACGGTAATGACAGATCATGCACAAGGCAATGAGATTTGAGTGGTTCGCCTTAGATGGGCTGCATCCACTTCGTGGTGTATTTAATAATTATTTGACAGTGTATCCCACTTTGAAATCTGTTAGATTCAGGAGACTTTTACAAGAAGAATGGGAGAGATGAGAGAACTGGAGAGTGGTTCCAGAGGAAGTAAGGCTAATCTTTTGCTTGGAGGTGGCTGCTTTATATATCCATGAGAGACCCCACAGCTGGTTGACATGTGGCTCAAGGAGAGTATATAAAAACACGGAAAAGGATCCTCGCTGCATCCTTTTTCTGGAGATCTTAGGAATCCCGTGATCATAACCGTTCATTGTACATCGTGCGGTCAGTTTTCGTTAGGTACTATTTATATTTAATTTTAAATTTTAAATTTTGAAATGATTTCTGACCGCATGATTTACGATAAACAGTCACGATCACGAAATCCTTAAAATCTCCAAGAAAATGATCTAGCAAGGATCACCGGATCCCTTTCCTAAAGAGGTGTGCTATCCACACATCCTATTTTACTTCTTCTCACCGGATCCTTTTACTAAAGGGGTGTGCTATCCACACATCCCATTTTACTTCTCACATACCCCTTGATAATTTCTATTTATTGATCTTCTTCAATTCATTCGATCCGACGGCCAAAAATTAAAAAGATGTATGAGAAATAAAATATGATATATAAATATCACAGCCCTTCCTAAAAACAACTGGTCAAAAATAGCTTTTTCCAGCCTCGAGACACCAATATCTAATCATATCTGATCGACATCTGGCATCTCAAAATGTAATGGGCTGTAGGGGCTTTGTGGTCGACACGTGCCCTATAGATAATGCCCAAGCCGACATGGTACTAGTCAACAATTAGAACAAGAGCAACTCGGCTCAGGTCTCTCGGTTGTGACCAAGCTTAGTAGAGCTGACATGGATAATCAGTATCCCGCTTCCTGTGGCCTGGCTATCAACGAAGGGATTGAGGTCAACTCGCCATGGTTATCAAGTGGTGATGACCACAGCTTAGTCAATTTGACATTGATGATGTCCCTGAACCCTAAATTCACGCGACTATTCGTTATTGGTGCATCTGACTTGGAAAAGGAATAGGTAAAATGTCTTATAGTAAAAATGGGAAGATCTAGATAACAAAAAGCTTATTCACTCTCTACCAAATAGATGTGTTAACGTCTTAAAAGCTAGTTTCAAATTTTCATCAACAAAATAAACAATGTAAAAAACACCATCATACAATAAGGGCATCTTTTCTATGCCCGCTGATTTGGAATGACAGATTGATATGCTAAATCCTATATAGTATACATTCTAGGTTAAAAAGACCACTTTAGGAATGGTATTTCAGTTTTATTAATATTGTCATCACGTACTATGTAGAGGGAGTTTTTTTTTTTTAACTAAAACAAAAGCACAACTTTATCTAAATTCTTATTCCACAATTACATTTCTACACATTAATCTCACCCTTCCTCTCATGCATATTATTTATGGAAGTAGGTTTTAATCTTTGCAACTACTCAAGTTCGTTTATTGTTTCATGCATGCATATGAAAAAACAGGTCTACTTGACGCATGCATACATATTTAGATAAAGTTGCACCACTCATTGCCCTACTTGACGCATGCATACGTATTTCCTTCTCAAAGGTCTTCAATACTTCTATGATGAATCCCAAGTTTTCATCATATTACTTTATTCCTAGTAAGAAAAATCCAAAGCATATATATATATAATATTGAATGTTCGTATTTTAAGTCCTTACAAACTAACCGTCATTGAAGTTTAGGTGGGGAGGATGAAGGACAACTTTTGGAACATAACCCAACATCATGTGTTGAAGTTGACATGGATACACTTATACATATACATATATTGGTATGTATATATATTGTACGTAGATAGTGTTACACTCTTTTACTAGCTAGAGTATTTTATAATCATTTTATGTTGTCAGATTATTTATTCATAACTGATTATTTGAATTCCAGTAAGCATGATGGTCTAAGAAATAATATATACCGTGTATCTAGAAAGGGAAACGGTGTACCCCATTTAAAAGGATATAGACATATATTCTTCTTTTCATAAACCCCAACTAATATTTTATATATTATTATATACAACCAATTCGTGATAGGTGGGGGAAATCAGATTAAAGCGGCAAGATAAACTATGAAACTGTAAAATAGTAATAAGATTACATAATTCACTAGACAAGTGGCTTTTATATATATATATAGATTTCTGCATGGCGGACACGATTGCATTTAGCATGAAAAGAAAAGAGATCAGCAAGTAACTTACAAAGAATCACCACAATTCCACCTATTGAAAGCATGCAAAACTACTAAAAATGTTCTCGAACTTGGACACCTAGCTAGAAGTTGTCTCAATCAAAAAGTACACCTCACTTTCCTGAACGGGAAATTATATATATAGTTATCCTCGTACTAGCTAGTTAACTCTCTCTCTCTCTCTCTCTCTCTCTCTGGGTGAAGGTTTTTGGATTCTCTAGCCTTTCTTCTGTGCCTTATCTAGCTGACACCATAAATTATGTGTCATTGTGTACATGCGTGGATTATCTATATAGCTAGTTAGCACCTTCCTCCTTATAAATATATATATATATATATATATATATATAATTTTTTTATCCAAATGCTGAATCTCTCTCTCTCTCTCTCTCTCTCTCTCTCTCTCTCTCTCACTCTCTCTGAGACAGAAGTTAGGTCATGTACATGGTTATATTAACTTGTTCAGGTAAGGAAAATTCGAAAGAATTTAGAAGGCGGTGGGAAGTTGCACTGTATTGGTACCTGGAGCTTGAGTAATCAAAGAGCTTGCCAGTTTGAGAAAAGATGATAACAGCAACTTCAGCTTCACACAGAATCGATAGCTGTTCAGCTTTCTTGAGAATCCCTCTACTCCTCTTTGAGAAGGTCACCTGCCTTGCAGGAAGGTAGTCGATCCTCCTGATCTTTATCTTCTCTTTCATCCTTTCCACCATTTCTTGCTACCCCTGCAAAAACAATTAATTCAAATAAATAAAATAAACCAACCACTTTTCACATATATATAATCGTCCACAAACTCAAAAACTAGCATATATTTTCTGGGTTTTTTTTTCTAATTTTAAAGATTATTGACCTCAAACCCTAGAATCTCAGATCTAAATAAGAGATTATCGACCTCAAACCCTAGCATCTCAGATCTATAAAGAAAAACAAACCCCAGAAAAACCCACCACAATCCACTGTCCAACAAGCCTACAGTATCTACCATAAGAAGAAGAAGAAGGGGGAGGAGGAGGAAGACCATACATAAATTAATTACATTGGGTTTTCCGTTGTTATTTGTTTACCTTCGTTGGGGGGTTTTAGGTCTGAATTTCGGGAAATTTGCAGAACAGCGAAAGAAAAGCCAGCAATTCTGGAAAGAGAAGAAGAGAGATGAGAAAGAGTTGGGGTGCTGCCGGCAGTTCAAGAAAGGAAAGGTTGCTAAATTAATTTTCCTAATTATGGAAAAATAGGACATATCTTCCTTTGGTTATCACTGTTTGTGCCTTTTTGTCTTTTTAGATATTTTTTGGGAACATAAGGTTAGAAACGCGGAACGCAAATCAGTTGGCGTGATGAGTCATGAATGCGATCACGACCGTCTATAATATGTGGACTGGACGACAGTAAGGCTGGGGATTCTACGTTTTATTCTTTTTACGTACCACACCGTTGAGTTTCCTCACCCACTTCGTCTCTCTCACTTCTTTATCCCAAACAGCAGCGGTAGCAGCGATCGCTGCAAAACTTGCTGGCAATACTCACTCCCACTTGTGAAACAAAACTCCCCAAACCCCACCCCCCGAGTTTCAGTAGCCGCATTCTCCAAACCCTCTTCCACCATTGCCATCCCGGCCCTCTCGTCTTCTCTGCAAAGCAATATCTTCATATGATTTTATTAATTTAAATAAATTATGGTCCGTGGTTCTATATCTCCCTCTCATCTTCTCTGCAATCTCGTCATTTGACTGAATCTTCCTTTTTTTTTTTCTTTTTTTTTTTTTCTGTGGCGGTGGTTTGTTGAGATCTGTCAAAAAACCAAAATAATTTTCATGGATCTGCAGAATATGTAAGTTCGCTGAGCCGCGGCACCGCTAACAGTTCAAAGAATACCTGTTGCCAATCCACCAATATAGGTCCCGCCTAACTCCTGGAAGGCTCCTTCTCCTGTACCCAACAGATTTGATTTAGGGTTTGTCAGACAGACGGCGGCATGAGAAAAGGAGCATCGCCGACATAAAGGACAGAAAATGCGAAATGAATTATGGTAGAGAGAGAATGCATGGCAGCATGTGTATGATAGTTAAAGCAGGGATATTTAATTGGAAAATCAAGCGAACGTACAATTATAACGGAGCGACACGTGTCAATTCCAAGCTTTGAATTTGCCTACTCTGTTTGAATTATAAAAAGTGTAATGCTAAGTAAACTAAATTTAATCTACAAATAATAATGTTATAAACAACATCCATTTAAATCATATTTTACAAATTATATTTTATAAATTATATATATGACTTTATCGTTGATGATTTAATTATTAATTAACGTGCTTATTTTATATTAATAACATATCACAAAATTTACAAATGCGGTCGAAAGAATTAATCTATTGCCATGCTGCATGGAACACGAATATAACATAAAATGGCACTCCCCCAGATATGTCTTCCAATAACTCGACTTCCTTTGCTAATTTAAAGGAAGTGCACTCTCCATCTCGATCAACACCTTAACTAGAGAAACTAAGGAAACCTGAAAATACTGAATACAAAATTGATTAGCAATTTCACTGAAAATGTTGTAGCATCCTGGCCGTACAGTTATACTTACCAACATCATGAATTTGCGATCTCGTACGAAATCATGCAAGTAATTTTATATGCCGTATGCTGTAGTATTGAGAGAGTGGAATCCCATATTTTCCGCTGAATAACGGCCGGTGATCGTCACTGTAAAAATCTATTAGTTGACAACTTAACATGAAATCATGCAAGTGATTCACATTAAATAAAGTAAATATAAATATGCATAGGCAGTGCAAGTAAAACATGAAATCATGCAATTGATTCACAGTTAATAAAATAAATATGCATAGGTAGTGCAAGTAACGGAGAATTTATCGTATGATTAATGTTAGGCACTAATCCAGTAGCTAGGTTAGACGATCCAGATAATATTTGTAGAAAAGTTAAAAAAAAAATTTAAAATTAAAATTAAAAAAAAAGTTATTTTGAATTGATAACACATCTGCGCTATCTCCACTACTTACCTCAAGCGCTCATCTGGATTTTCTGCAGATTTTTCTTTTGGGTGACGAAACGAACCAAACGGCCCAAAGAAACATTAGGTACTTAAAAAATTCTGAACAAAACCCAGATGAGCACTTGAGCTAATCTATGAACGTACAAAAAAAAAAATCACAACAGTCGGTTTTTCTTTAATTTGGTACAAACTAGTTGGTTTCTTCAAATATTAATTCTCTCTTTTTTAGTAATCACGGGCTAAAAATAAAAAAACAGGTAAACCTATATCAAAACTCAACGTCAAAGGAGGCGTGGCAATCCCAGTTTTATATTTGAACTTGAGCTTGAGCTCGCCACGAAGGAGATAGACTACGTTCCACCCAAGCTTTTATTAAGACCTTCCCTAATGGCTTTTTTTTCCCAAATTGACCACAGGCTTAACGTGTTGGTCTATTTATTTGATTAAGCCCCCAGCCATAGTTCACTCATGCATAGTGAAAAATATGAAATTAGAGGAAGAAGTGCAATATTACCTTTATGGAGCTAATAACAAATTCTCTATTTGAACGTTATTAAGACATTTGTCTTATTCTGCAAGAATGATATTTGAACAAAGACTAATTAAGCAATAGATCATCCGGATCATTGCACAATAGTACATACTAAGACTCAAAAATGTGTTCTTTTATCCGAAGGATACCTAGATTTTAGAAGCCATAGTCGCCTGTATTCACTTGTAACAGTATAAATTAGCTAGCTAGAACATACCTTAGTTTCAATCACACACAGCCAAGGCTTGCTTCCACCTATTTTGCTAACTTCTGCAGTTCATCCAGACCCAAATCTTGACGTTCGTCACCTTTCATCTGCCTTTTGCATGTCAAACCAATTTCAGCAGACTCTCGTCAAACGATCATACCAGCTTAATTAACCACCATATATCTTACAAGCAAATTGATAAATTATAATTACCTCAACTTGCGGGTCTCATCCTCAAGTTCCTTACTCAGCGTGATCTTGTTTTCTCTCTCCAACTATTTAACGGGAAATATATTTATACCAAACCATCATTTAGATAGTCTAATCTGTCACAAACTCACATGAAAAGCTTAAAACATCAGACCCAAAAAGAAACAAGAAAGAAGAAAATCTTAGAACAGCACAAAGCACAAAATTGGACATCGCCTATTTTTATGGCAAAAGATGTTTCGTTTATAGATTCCAAATGTCACAGTGAAGGGAAGGGAAAAAAGGGGCAAAAGATGGACTACTTAAACATGCTTGAGCATGGATCGACAATTGTAGCAATCTCCAGGTCATTTGAATCCTACGTAACAATAAACCATACATGAAATTTTTTTCCATAAGCAAAACTCAATGATTCAAATTAATTCTAACTAATAACACAAGTTAGAATTTATCCCAAAAAAAAAAAAAACAAATTTGAACTTCAATGGAAGTTAAAATTATAACTTGGGAGTCATTACTTAACCCCACGTACTTGCACATATTTAGCCCAAGAGGCCAACCATGATAATGTGACAACTACGGGTCCCACATTTTGATTCAAATTTGTGCCACGTGGACAAACAAACAATTAAAATTGGATACAACTATAATTCTAGACTGAGCAGAGGGTCGTCTGATTTTGGGCTCTGTCTGATTACGAGCTCCGTGGGCTGATGCTTCAAAATATTTTTTGAATTTAAATATTAAATATTTATTTTATTTTTATAGTTTATATAATTTCAATTAGTTGTTTGTCCGTGTGGCACAAATTTGACATCACATTATAAAAAATGTGAGACCCATAGTTGACACATCATCATTTAACATTAAATTAACGGACTGACTAACGGATGTATGATATTTCAACAAAATAGTAAGTTGATGTATGAAATAGCAATGTTCAAAAATGAGTTACAAGTTCGTTATGAGATCCAAACTTGAAGATGCAAAATGTAATTTACCTTTTTATTTATGTTAAAGAAATCAAATGCCGTATAATTACATTCCATAGCTCCAAGTGTAGATCACAGAATGTGTTACATTCACTTGACACAGTTAATTGTTATACCACTAAAAATGGAAAATTAAAGAGCAATTAGGACGGGAAAAAGGAAAACCAATATTCAACTGAATTACCTGCAGTTGATCAAACGTGGGTTGATCTGATTTTTCCCCAGAAGTATGTGATTTGTACCTTGCAATAACATCATTGGTACTTCACAACATAAAAGAATAAAATATAATTAGCATGTTTCATTATTATTTATAAATTATGACACATATATAATAATAATATTCAACAAAAAAAAAAAAACAGAGAATTAGTTAGTGCTTGCATACACTTTTACAATAATCCCAATAAGTTAGTACTTGCATGTTGTATGCAGTTTTGTATTAGATTGTTATTACTCTGTTCTTTTCTGAAACTGACTAAAATCAACCACTTTGAACATGCATGCAAACAGAATAACAGCTAGAATAAAATACCCCAAAACAATAAGAACAAAACATGCACAGTTAAATGCTACAGAACTAATTTACCAACAAGAAAACAAAATCACAACAAATTAATACAGATTTGGAGATAATTCATCAAGATTAACCATCCACAACAATCTCACTTTGGAGATATTTGGTTCGGTTGCAAACCAACCAGCCAAATGACCCAGAATATTAAGGCAAAGCTTTCTGGAGGTTTTATTGCTTGGTCTGTTTACCCGGATCAAAATGTCCAGTCGGAATATTATATATGAGATAATGAGATCACCAACTGAGGATACACACAACAAAAAAGGCAAAACCAACGTTGGGACTATCAAGTTAACTAAGCAAATGGGCCTAAAAAGTCCAAGTCAGTTCCTCTCACATCAACTCGGACATCATTGCAAATATACTTTAATTGTTATATTCGCTACGGCCACTTTTTGGTGGGTGGCTTGATTACCAATCCTGAATTTGTTAATGCTTTGCTACCATAGTTAGCAAAAATAATGTAAGAATAAGGGCGACATACAGAATTACATGAACTATAAGCGTATTAAGTTAATGAGTCCTACAATGAAGCTTTGGAAGAGACTAATTAGGTATAAACTGACGGAAGAGACATGAGTCTCACACAATTAATTCGAGTTCATACCAGGGTGCTCGACTACAAAAGTAATCTCTCTCTTATAAAGATCGATGGAACGATGCAGAGATACGCAAGAGAATTGCACATGGTTTTTATAGATGTGAAAAAAAGCATATGATAGGGTACTAAGAGAGTTTGAAAGACTCTAGAGAAGAAAGGAGTATGAATAGCATATATCCAAGCAATCAAGACTATGCATGATAGAGCAAAGATTGTAGCAAGAACTCATAAAGAACAAATTGATCCATTACTATATGATTACACCAAAGCTCAGCTTTAAGTCTTTACCTTTTTGCATTGGCAATGGATAAGTTAACTGGACACATTTAAGATGATATCACCTGGTGTATTCTTTTCGCATATGATGTAGTGCTGATAGATGAAATGCATAAATGAGTAAATGCGAAGCTTGACCTTTGACGAGGAAGTATTTAGAATCTAAAGGAATTCACCTAATTAGGTCAGACATACTATATTGAGTGCATGTTCATTGGGAAATGGAGTTGAAATGAGATAGGAGTGAGGATTGGATATTAGTAAGTACCAAAGAGTGAACGATTTCATTATCTTGGATCTACCTTGTAAAAGAACGAATAATTGAATGGGGATCTCAACCATAGCTGTAAGCTGGATGGAGGTAGTAAGAGTGCATCAATTCCAATTCATTCTTTTCTATTGATTTTATTTTTATCAATATGTATAGATCCATGGGTCTATGTTGTGTGTGGTTCGACCTAGTATGCCACTAAAGCTTAAGAGACAATTTTATAGGACAACAATAAAGCCAACAATGCTTTACGACATGGAATGTTGGGCGGTCAAGCATCAACACGTGCTAAAAATGAATAGCAGAGATGGGAATGCTTTGTTGGATGTGTGGGAAAACAAGAAAGCACATGATTTAAGAATGAGGATATTCAAGGTAAAGTGAGAGTGGCGGCTATTGAAAATAAGATGAGAGAATATCAGTTAAGGTGATTCAAACATGTGAATGAAGACCTACAGATGCTCTACTTAAAAAATACGATTATAAGATAGAGGCTTAAAGCAAAAGGGATATAGGAAACCTAGGAAGGCTGGGAAATAGAGAGGAACTTTATTACTAAGTCCTAGACTTACTTTTAGCCACGGCCGCTAGAACTCGATATTAATCACTTTGCCCTCTATTACTCAAAAGTCGCCACTTTACTCTCTGGAACTCAAAATTCGCTCCAGTTTGGCTCCTTCAAACTCGATTTTGATCCCCTTATACCCATTAACTCAAAAGTCGTTATTTTACTATATAAAACTCAAATTCGCTCCAGATTGCCTTAATTTTGTTATGTGGGATGTTATCGCATACTGGAGATTTATAATACTTTCTGTTAATTTTGTCATTTTACTCTAAAAAACTTGATTTTAATATTTTCTGATTATTGAATGTTACCATATGAAGATTTATAATCAAATTCATTGGCAAGTGTGGCATAGTCTTATTAAGTGGTGGGTCTCACATGTTTTAAGGAGACAGACTTTTAAGTTTCAGAGAAAAGATATAGCCCACAAGTCAAAGTAGAAAAAATTTTGAGTTTCAAGGAGTAAAATAGTAATTTTGAGTTACAAGAGGCAAAGTGAGATCAAAATTGAGTTCTAGAGTACATTTGTAAATAAACCTAAGTTTTATCCTCTAGAAGAAGTTATTATGAGCGATCTACAAATTGCATAAACATCACACACAACGAACATATTAATATTATTTCTTTTAGATACTCGGATACTAATTTATGATGTACTTACGGCGAAATTTTTTGTAGTTAATAGTTGACAGGAATGATGGGAATTTCATGAGTGGAATTGATATGGCTTGATGGGAAGCTTGCAATAGCCGAGATAGGAATTCTACCAGCTGGGAGACGAAGTCCTTCTCCATGCCTAGTTGAAGGAACAAGATAGAAAACGCTTGATGCTAGAATGCTTGCAGCACTAGAATCCTCTCCTCTCGTTCTGTCACCAAATATATGGAGGTTGAAAAATTCTCAATTACGGTGTGTAAAATAGTAGTTGTTTCCAGTAAATATTGAATTCTTTATACATTTTATGGCTATCAACAAAGGGAATGAGGTTAACTCACCATGGTTATCATGTGCTGATGACCACATCTTAGTCAAGTCGACCTGGATGATGTCCCTCTTCCAGTCGTTCATCATCGTCAACCAAGGCAATGAGGTCAGCTCGAATTGCCGATGGTGTGGAGACTTTGGTGGCGTAAAAAGCCCTTCTATATGTGGGAGTATATCAGCCCTAATCCACGCGACAATTCCTTATCGATATATTTGGTTCAAAATGGTATAGAAAAAGAATGTCGAATAGTAAAAATAGGAATATCTAGATGACAAAAAAGTTATACACTATCTAGTAAATTCTTAGAAGCTACCCCTCAAAAAGAATTTTTTTTGACACATTAGACAAGTTATAAAACACCATCCTACAATAAGGGCATCTTTCTATGCGTGTTGATTTGAAATGTCAGATTGATAAAGTAATTCTATATAACAAATTTCAGGTTTAAGGAACCACTTTAAAAATGATATTCCCATTTTATCCCATTTTATTAATAAAAATGATATCATCACTTACTATGTGGAGTGTTTTTTTTTTCTTTACTAAAACAAAAGCACAACTTTATCTAAATTCTTATTCCACAATTACATGTCAATATATTAATCTCACCCTTCCTCTCATGCACAATATTTATGGAAGAAGGTTTTAATCTTTGCAACTACTAAAGTTAGTTCATTATTTCATGCATGCATGTGGAAAAACAGGTTATATATACATGGCCATAGCTGCACCACTGATTGCCCTACTTGACGCAGGCATACATATTCCTTCCGAAAGGATCTTCAAGGCTTCTATGATGAATTCCCAAGTTTTCATCACATCACTTTCTTCCTAGTAACAAATATCCAAAGCATATATAATTGAATGTTCGTATTTTAAGTCTTTAGCAAGTTCACCGTATTCGTTTACAGGTATTTTAGTTCAGGTGGGGAGAATGAAGGACAACTTTTGGAATATAGCCTAACATCGTGTGTTGAAGTTGTCATGCGTGTATATATATATATATATATGGTACGTAGAGAGTAAGTCACTCTTTTACTAGCCAGAGTATTTTATCTATCATTTTGATTTTATGTTGTTAGATTATTTATTTCGAATTGATTATCTGAATTCTAGTGAGAATGACGGTCTAAGAAAATAATAAACCCCAACTATTATTTTATATATTGTTATCTACAAACAATTTGTGATAGGTGGGGAAAATAAGATCAAAGCGGCAAGATAAACTATGAAACTGTAAAATAGTAATAAGATTACATAATTCACTAGACCAGCGGCTCTTATATATATAGACTTCTGCATGGCGGACACGATTACATGTAGCATGAAAAGCAAAGAAATCAGCATCACGTAAAAAATCGCCACCACTTCACAGGTTGAAAGCATGTAAAACTAATAAAATGTTAATTTCTCAAACTAGGACACCTAGCTAGAAGTTGTCTCAATCAAAAGTAAACCTCACTTTCCTGAACTAGATATTCTAGATAGCATTCTTAATACCTTATCTAGTTAAAACTCACTCTCTCTCTCTCTCTCTCTCTCTGTCTTTGTGTACATGCATAGATTATCTATCTAGCTATTTAGCACTCTCTGGTCATTTGGGAATATATAACTTTTGGACCCAAATGACTGAATCTCTCTGTCTCTCTCTCTCAGAAAGAGAGAAGTTATCAAGTCATGTACTTGGTTATATTTGTTCAAGTTGGGAAAATTCGAAAGAATTTATAAGGCGGTGGGATGTTGTACAGAGTTGGTACCTGGAGCTTGAGAAATCAAGGAGCTTGTCAGTTTGAGAAAAGATGATAACAGCAGCTTCAGATTCACACAGAATCGACAGCTCTCCAGCTTTCTTCATAATCCCCTTTTCTGCTCTTTGAGAAGGTTACCTGCCTTGCCGGCAAGCAGTCGATCTTCCTGATCTTGATCTTCTCCCTAATCATTTTCTCCAATTCTTCCTACCCCCTTCAGAAACAATAATTCAAGTAAAATAAAATAAACCAACCACTTCGAATTTCCATATATATAAATGTCAACAAACTCAAAAACTACCTTATATTTTCTGGGTTTCTGATAATTTTAAGGATTATTGACCACAAACCCTAGCGTTTCAAATCTAAATAAGTAAAACAAAACCCAGATCAAACCACCAACTAAAATCAACTATCCAATATTTCGTATTTACCATAAACAGAAGAAGAAGAAAAAAGGAAAACCATACAGAAATTAATTACTGGATTTTCCTCTGTTTTTTTGTTTACCTTCGTTGGGGTGGTTTCAGGTCTGAAGTTTTGGTCCGACCACGAAATTTGCAGAGCAGTGAAAGCCAGCAATTTTGGAAAGAGAAGGGGAGAGGGAGAGAGAGAGAAAGAGTTGGGCGCAGCTGGTTTGTTCAAGAAAGGAAAGGCAGCGAAATTTCTTTCCCATTTATGGAAATTTCCCATTGTGCCTTTTTCTATTTTTATGGATATTTTTTTAGAAATTAAGGTAATAAAACCTGGAACGCAGATCAGCAGGGGACCGATCACCACCGTTTAGTTTATATGTGGACCGATTACCGATCTAAGAGATTATCGGTTTTATTCTTCCTCAGCCGCTGGTTGCGCAGTTGACACGCAGCTGCCCTTTTGCCATGCGTTTTCATGTTATTTACTCTTTTGTCATGCCTCTTCTGTATCACCTGCTGCTGCAGCACTTACTTTTTCAGTCACTAGTTTTAAAATAAGGACACGCGTCAATTTCAAGCTGTGAATGTTTTGTCTGTTGAATTACAGAAATGGTTTTTCCTTCCGGGTTAAGAAAAAGGAAGAGAACTGAGAAGGGAGATAGAGGATACGAAAGGGGTGAGTACCTGGGGAGGCAAATTCAAAGAATGTCAAGGGAGTAAATAAGTAGAAACAGATGGCTGTACATTTGTTAGTTATAAAATCCCTAGAAGACAGTCAATTACGCAAGTGGCGACTGAGGACAGATTTTTCGGTGTGTGTACACGGCTGTACGTTTTATGAAGTGTCATCCTTATTATATATGACATGCCATGTTCTGTGTTCTAAGAACATTGAAAAATTTCTCACTTGTTGTAGCAAGAGAATATATTATAAGTAAAATACTTCTTGCCAGGCTTTCTGTGCTAATCCGCATTGCTTTCAATCTAGGATAAATTTATAATGGAACGAGTCTTAGTTCGGTTCTGTTGCTCAATCTAGTAATAGTACGGTAGGGCAAGTAAGGGCCAATTAAGAAGGACTTTGTTGGAAAACCCGAGTTCAACTAAAGTAGCGAACCTGGAAAGTTTAGCAGTTAGACAGGAAAGCTGGAGTAGGACGCAAACTGAATAAGCAAATAAACTCTTTTTTTTTCACGAATTCTAAGTGGTTGTAGAAAGATTAAGCATTCCTTTGAACGCACAAACGTGAAAATTTTCTCGATTGTTGTAGCAAGAGAATATATTATACTATCACCATCACTACTAATCTCACCTCTAAATATTATAAAAATATTATAAAAATATTAAATTAAATGGATCTTAATAGGTATCTTTAACAATTCAGTGAGTTGATTTGCACCTCTGGGAAGCAAAAATATTCCCTTCAAGCAATTGGTGCTAACATCCCTTTTGTTTTTGTTTTTTTTTTCTCCCCTTTTATGTGGACGTTCAGTACAGTTCATGCGTACTTGTGTAACTGGGTTAAGTTATCATGTGATGCGACACTTGGCTTTGTCTTTATTTTGCTTAGGTAACCTTCTACTCTTTTTTATTTGGTAAAATGAATCTAATTAAGAATTCTCTGCATCAAAGTTCAGTTCTTGTGCATCATGCTCCTCGTCCACATCAAATCTCTAGTACAAGAGTTTGCAAATTGCAAGTCTGGACAGGACCAATACATGTTTATAAACATCGGATTCTACCACAAACATTGTTATAAACTAAACCAAAAATCAATCAAGCAATAAACAAAACACAATGATTTCAGAGTTCCTCCAATATATGAGTACCTCTCTAACAACGGAAGCTTTATTGATTACCAACAAATACAAGAGAACTCACAAACACAAAGTGATCTCAAGTATACAAACTTATGCCTCTCACAATTTTCACACACAAAACTCTATCTCACATCCATCTATTTATACTAATAGATGTCAAAGGTTTACACAAAGTCATACAAGAAACCAAATCTTATACTAAAACCAAATCCCAAACCAACTAAGAAACATAAATCCAAATATCTTGCATCCAAGATATCCTAATCCTTGTCTGATTCTTGTTTTAGTTTAGGCATGTTGATTTAATGCCAAATCCAACAATCTCCACCTTGGCATGAAATCCATAACGAGGCATCAAACAACTTTCTTTGCTCTACCATATCGCAAGATCATACTTGCTTCAACTGCACCAAATCCAAATAGTGCTCGAACTTAGCTGCATTAACCACCTTTGTCAACATGTCAGTTGTATTATCTTCTGTAGCAACCTTTTTTAGACAAATCTCACATTCAGCTACCACTTCTCTCACAAAATGATATCGTACATCAATGTGCTTAGTCCTAGCATGATGTACCTGATATCTGGCCAAATAAATGACACTTTGGCTGTCACAATATACATCCAACTTGTGTTGTTCTACACCTAAATCTCCTAACAACCCCATAGTCCACATTGCTTCTTTGATAGCTTTAGCGATCACCATGTATTCTGCTTCTGTGGTTGATAGTGCCACCGTTGGTTATAGTATTGATCTCTAGCATATAGGACCATTTTCCATAGTAAACACATACCTAGTCATCGATCTTCTCTTGTCTAAGTCTCCAGCAAAGTCTAAGTCCACATATCTAGCTAAGAACTTATCAATTCCTTCATCACATCTTTCAAAACAAATACTTTTGTCCCTCGTTCCATGTAAATACCTTAGTGTCCACTTAGCAGCATTCCAACGTTATCTTCTAAGATTATGCATGAATCTACTAACAATTCTAGCTGCGTGTGCTATATCATGATGACTACACACCATAGCATACATTAATCCTCCAACCAAATTAGCATATGTAATACCATCCATCTTCATCTTTTCTTCATCAATTTTGGGACATTGTTGACTGCTCAACTTGAAGTGAGCACCTAATGGAGTTCTTACAGGCTTAGTGCCTTTTGTTACTCCAAGCTTTTGTAATAACTTCTCAAGATATTGCTTCTGAGACAAACACACCAAACCTTTTTGTCTATCCCTTGTAATCTCCATTCCCAACATTTTCTTAGCTTCACCAAGATCCTTCATTTCAAACTCCCTTCTCATTTGCTCCTTCAACTTTTCGATCTCTAAAATATTGCTTGAGGCTATGAGCATGTCGTCCACATAGATTAACAAGTATACAAACTAACCATCTATCAACTTCTTGTGATAAACACAATGACCATAGTGACTTCTTGTATAGTCTTGACCCTTCATAAACTTGTCAAATCTTAAATACCACTGCCTGGGCGACTGTTTCAAATCATAAAGAGATTTTCTGAGCTTACAAAACCAATCTTTCTTTGCCCTTCACTTGATACCCCTCGGGTTGTCTCATATAAATCTCTTCATCCAAATTACCATGAAGGAATGCAGTCTTCATGTCTAGTTCTACCAATTCAAGGTTGAATTGCGCAACTAGGGCAAGCAATATTCAAATGGAGGAGTGCTTAACCATAGGAGGAAAAATCTCATTGTAATATATTCCCTCCTTCTAAGCATATCCTTTAGCCACTAGCCTAGCTTTAAATCTTACCAAGCTCTTGTCATCCACTCCATCCTTCTTTGCATAAATCCTTTTGCAGCCAATTGCTTTCCTTCCTCTAGGCAGCTCCACCAATTGCCAAGTCTTATTCTTGTAAATGGAGAGCATTTCATCGTCCATTGCATCATGCCATTTACTCTCTTCTTCAAAATTAGTGGGAATTTCAACCTCAATTACTGGCAATGCATATACCATGCATGCCATGCAATCTTTGTATCTCGCAAGCAGGATATGTCTCTTTTTCCCTTCCTTTTGGCTATGCAATCATCTTGTATCTTTAGTTCTTATGATGGTGTTTCTTCTTCGTGATCACTTTCTTCATGTTCAAGTTGATCACCTTGTCTTTCTTCTTCCACAGCTTCCTTACTTGGTTGTGAATTCACAATTACTTGTTCACCAAGCTCCACCATCTAACCGTCTTCCTTCAATTTCATGTGACTTTCATCGAATGTCACATCTCTACTTACTATAATCTTGTTCAGCTCGGGAAACCAAAGTCTGAAACCTTTCACACCACTATTGAATCCTATAAAGACAACTTTCTTGGCTCGTGGATCCAGTTTGTTTTCCTTCACATGAAAGTAGTGTGAGGACCTGTATTTTAAAAAAATACTTATATAATAATTAAGTGTTAATTATTGTGGTTAGTTTCATTGAACTTTGTATTATAAATTGTTTAGATATTTTCCTTTGGTAATTTATAAATTACTTTATACAGTGTTTTATACTCTAAATGGATTTTCAGAAGTGACCTTGGTATCCAATTTCATCACATTAATTTAAGCCCAATTATTTACCCTTACCAACAGTTAGTTAACCTTACTAATGTCAGCCGCTTCCAATTCTTCTTCTTAACTTCTTATTTATTGTCTTCTTATCTCCACGACCAGGTGTAAAGGTCTGAGGCCTTCTCATTTTTGTTTCTCCATTTGATTGACAGCTCCTGCTCTCTAGCATCTAATATCCCATATGCTAGTATAATATATTATATTTTAAGTACTTGTTCAGCACTCTAAGAAGCTGCTGCCTTCTCCGACTATAAATAGGGAGCTGCACCTGCATTTCATTTTAGACATTAGTATCGTATGGGGAAGAGCGAGAGAGAGAGAGAGAGAGAGAGAGAGAGAGAGAGAGAGAGAGAGTAAGAAACCAGAAGCTGAGGTGCTTCTTAATCGGCGGTGTTAAATCTGTAGCAGGATAAATATGGGTAATGATTCTCATATTTTCTTTAGTCTTTCCATAGCTCTATATATTGTAGGACTCAGTCGTGTTTCATCTCTATTAGTTTGTGTTATATATGTATGTATATCTGCATAGACGTTTGGCTATCAGACTTTACAATTGGAGATCATCTTACCTACACAAAAGTGATAGGACTGAACCTATACATGATTATCACATGCTAAATATGATCTCTTACCTTTATTAGAGGTTGTTGTATAAAAGAGGGCTTGAGCTTATTAATTCGAACATATATCTTTCTTATTGGTTTGAGAGAAACTATATATGTATATACTGGTATTCATGCATATAACTTTGCACAAGCCTGAGTAAACCAAGCTAGCTTTCTCGGCATGGAACCATCTGCATATGTTCATAGGTACAGTTGCAACTGTATCAAGTAAAGCATGTGTGTGGAGTTGATCAACATATAGTAACTGGTGAATTAGTATTGCAGAATCGCTAAACTTAAATATGTTAATTAGGATTAGAGTTCATGTCATGCATTTGGTAATTTGCTTATATATGTGGTCTAATATACTTATTCATTAATCATATGAAAGACTTTATTTAATTGTTGGCTAAAGTTATGTTCCCAGCTTATACACCAAGAAGACAGCATGCATATTTATATTTGTATTTCACATGTCCCTTGTTCTGCAAGTTGTACTCATTCAAACGTTCTGTATGACCATGTTATTATTTTAGATCAACCAAAAGGGCATTTGAAATGGGTGTTGTTAAGTTAGTAATCTCAAATGCTTTGACTGGGATTAAAGTTCTTGTCTTGCATATAGTGATTTTCTTATACTTGTGAATAGGAGCTTATCACAGTTGTGGTTTCTTGTGTTATTATCTCGGAGCAATGCTTTGGAATCCAGTTAGGGGAAATACGGCAGACCTTTACGGAGATTGGCTTTATTAAATTTCGTAAAGCATTATATTATTATTATCGATCTTCTTGGTTGATTAATGTGATCTGGCTTGCTAATTGGATAAATATTGCCCTTGCGTGTTTACTTGTTATTGGTTATCGAATTATTGATGAAATGCTATTAGTTGAAAATATACTGTGGTATATGTGAATCATTCATAATTGGTAGTGAGGTTGGAGTTTCGGTGTTGAGGAAGGAATTCTAGAAATGAGGATAGTTGGAAATGATCTTTTGTATGGTTGAGCCAAACTTTTAGCATGTACTAGGTCTTAGGTGAGCCCACAGTGCACAGATTCTTTATGGGTAATTCGGGACTGGCGAAGAAGAGTTTAGGCAAGATGACTAACAAAAGGGGAAATTGGGGTGATTGAGTTACAGGGGGTTAATTTGTATATTAAAACATTCGAACCACCACTGCAGAGGTAAAATGCACGGTATAAGACGTGCAGGTCCGCGTGTTTTATTATATGAATTAACGGGTAGAGATGAAGAGTATTGCATTGCACTCATGCATTATTATTGATAATGATTTGGTACTTGATTACATGATTTTATGACACTTAATTTAGTATTGTCAATTACTATGATAAGGTTATGTTCCTACTGAGCGACGTTGGTTGTTGCTCACCCCTACCTATTATTTTACAGATGAGTTATTTGGCAAGACAAGTGATTTACAATGAAATGCTCATTCAACGATACATTAGAAAGGGATGGACATTACAATGAAATGCTTATTCAACGATATACTACACTTCAGGAGCCATATATGCACAATGCCCAACAAATTGACTTGATAGAGCACCAGTAAGAATTGAAACAAGCTCAAGATACTTAAGTTCATTTAGTGTGTTTGTTTTTATTTGGTGTGTTTATTTAATTTTATTTGGTGTGTTTTTTATTATTTGGTATGTTTATGTAATTGTATTTGGTGTGTTTTTTAAGTTCATTTAGTGAGTTTTTTATTATTTGGTATGTTTACGTAATTTTATTTGGTGTGTTTATGTCCTTTGAATAAAGATTGTCTTAGTTTAAATAGATTACCAAATTAAATAAATATACTCTTAGTTTAAATAAAGTACTCTATTCAATAAATAAGAAATTACAACCCAAAATGATTGGAAAATTATGGGCTCCGATTACAAACAATTGGAAAATTATGGCCTCATGAATGGAAAATCATCACCTAACCAATTTGTGGTGCTAGGATCATCCTCTCTTGTGGTGCTAGGACCATCTCCTCTTGCCCTCGCTTCTCTTGCACACCTCCTTCGCACCACGTCCGCTTTCTCTGAATTCCAAAAATATTTAGAATTCGGAGACTTCCCTTCTAAATGCGTGTTCATAATGTCACGATCTCGTTAAGCCCTTCTTTCTTCTCTAATCTCTTTCCTTTCTTGCCTAAGTAGCTCTCCTTCTCTCTCAACAGCTGCAGCTTTTGCCTCCTCTCGAACCTTATCAACCTCAAATTTAGCCATTTCCCACGCCAAAGTCAATTCACCTTGGTGAGCAAGTTCTTCCATATACTTTGCATAATCATTCATGGAAGCACTACCTTTTCTCTTTGAAGCCTTCTTACCTTGAGGCCTAATTGGATAACGGGTCAACCTTGACACTTGTTCAAGGGGGCGTTTCCGACACTTGTTATGCGTCATCTTCATGAACATGCGAGGCATGATCGGGCGTAAAGTGTAAAGGGGTGCTGGTCATGACAACTTCTAGACCGATAGGCACACTTTGAATTTAGGACAGTCTTTGACAATATTCCAACACTCCCACCAGGTGAATGATTGCTTTTAGTTTTTGGATTTCTCATTAATCCAAGCTTGTGCTTGAAGTGTCTACACAATGCGGGAGAAGAAATAACTATAATCAAATTAGCTAATGTAAATTTGGGTATAGTACAAACAAATAAATAATATATTGTTACCTGATTTGCTAAATTTTCCAACTTCGAAGATTACTACTAGCTTATGCCAAGGCATTTCTACACATACTAAACGATTGGCTGAGTATTCTCCAACGACTGGACATCGATTCTTTGTTTCATTTCCCACCAATTTTCTCAAGATAATTGGTATGAATAAGACTCCACATTTCTCGCAATTGCATCTCATTACCCGTAATCGGATCATGAGTAACTTCAACCCAGCTAGTACACTACGTAACATTTTCAATAAGCATCTAATTCGTACCTGCATCATTAGTCACTTTGTTGGAAAAAAATTGGATTGAAACTTTGAGAGAAAGATAGGAATGTCGTTGAAAGTAGTTGAGAAAATATGAAATTGTGGTGTAAGGTAGAAGATAATGAGAATGTATTTATAGAAAAGTAAAATCAAATTTTTTTTTTTAATTTTGCAAATTTTTTTTTTTCAGATTTTTATTAACTTTTTACCTTTTTTTATTTTTATTCACATAATTAATCTCTGCCGTTAGATTAAAAAAAGTTGAATTCTAACACTCCAGATTGTGCCATGTGGCACAACGATAAGATTTCATAATTTTAAACTATTTTTTCTTCTTTTTTTTTAATTTACAAAAGCGAATAACGTGCACTGTTGATTTCAAATCCAACAGCTGAAATTAAATAAGGTTTTAAAAAAAAATTACCGTTGGAAATCCAACGGTCCATAAAATGTTGCTGTTGAAATCCAACGGACGTGGGGAAGCCACGTGGCCTCCCCATCAATAACATTTCAGAAAAGCGTCGTAGGCCCCATGTCTGAAACATTGTCGGACGACGCACGCTTGAAGTGCAAAAGCCTGACACAAAAAAGAGAGAAAACGTGGATGACGTCGCCCTGACTTCAGTCTTGCGTCATCTGGCCATCGGGTTCTCGGGCCAGTTACTCTCATCGGACCTCTCCCTTGGGCTCAATTGCCAGCTTGGGTTTGAGCTTTTTGCTCGGGTGTTTTGGCACTGTTTGATAGCTAGTCCATCGGGTTATCAGCTCTGGTAGAGCTGCTCTCAAGCAGATCAACTGGAGAAATAAAGAAAGTCTCAAAGTCCTTCTTAGAAAACTTATAATCAGACGATCTACCCTGAAGATGGTCTACATAGCCAAGCTTGTAGAAATCGGCCTGACAAGAAGCAAGCGCCACTTTGTGACCGACCCTCTTAGTTTTCAGTTGCACATTCTTTTCAATAACCTCAATGTGAGCAACATGCATCTTACCCATTTCCTTTTTCAGGTTCTCGCTAGCAGACAACACACCTTGCAAATCCACTTCCTTGAACACAAGCTTACTGGCAACATCCTTGAGACGAGACACTTCAGCATGCATGAAGACAAGCTCTTCATCCTTAGCGAAACAAGCAGATTGTAGCTCTGAATTGACACGCTCAAGGTCATTGACCACTAGTGCAACACGACTAACTTCCTTTTCTATAACTTCCAACATTGCTTGAGTCGCACTAAGCTTAGCTTCCAAATGGATGACCTCCTGATGAACGGTCTCCAGCTGCATATAAGTGGGGGCTGAGATATTAGACCCCTTCAAAATGATGAGTTCAATTTCGAGCTTCTCAATCTTTTTAGTAGCCAAGCAAAGTTAAGTCGTCAACGCCATTTCGGCATCCTAATTAACGCGCATAGACTCAGTTGCCAGGATCAAAGCCTTATGCATTGTAGTAATCAGGGAAGACATCTTCCAGTAGGTAGGATGCTTCATAAAAGAGTCTGAGTAGACAACAACTTTCCCAACACTATCAACAAACCTGGTACATACATTGACATCCTCAAGCCGATCAGCATTCAAACTCGGTGGATCTCTCACAACTGCCCATGCGAGCAAACTTCTCTTTCTCAGCAGACGATTCGGTCGCCGCAGATGAAAGAATAGGCCCAGGCACCACCTTAGTAGCATAATCCACATTACCGCTCTTCATAGCGGTGAGCATCTCAAAAGCCAAATTAGACTTAGCTCTCGACTCACACTTCGACACAAACCCAGACACCAAGGGCATCACTAAACCTTTCCGCTGGGCATTCCTCTCAGCAATGGTCATGGTTATCTTTGTCACGCCCCGATCCCGACATACATCCAGGATCGACAGGTGATGTCACCCAAAAACTCGTATAACTCACATACCCCATTTCAGGAATATGGCAATCACAATTCGAGAATCAAATTGCAAAGAAATCTTTCGTTTACTTTAAGGCTGCATGTAACCTTTTTGTTAGACTACCTACGTACCCTTAATAGGGATCAAGTCATTCGTAGTTCACTATTCACAAAATCAGACGTTTATCCCACTAAGTTCAAGCAAAAAAGCATAGCATTCCTCAATCATTCAATATAACCTGACAACATGTAATTCCTGGACTCAGCTACATAACCAATCCCCATGAAAACATGATATCTCTCCCATCCAACATATAAATCATTATGTCTCATCATGACATCGCACTTCACAATGCACATCATATTTAAGAGCCGACTAACACGAAACCATCCTCTAGCCGCATTAATTAATTAATTTGATCAAAGTAAAACAATCATTCTCATATCTTCTATATTCATACCTTATGAAATCATAATCGAATCATCAAAATCCCGAAGGAGTCACTCAGACGTCCAACATCTTTTCTAACTTAATTACAAGACTCTCAAAACCATTGACACAAATATATATATATATATATATATATATATATATATATATATATAACTAAGGCTAGAGTTACATAATTAGGCCAAGCCTACTTCTTCAAACAATGGAATTTTTGGCCACCCCAGGAAATTCAACAACCTCGGGTTCCGGACCACTCAATGAAACCAAACTAAATATGATCGCCTAAAAATGTACCATGTACAACCAATCGTCATCACCTCTAGAATGTGTATGGTCCCCTATCACGAATGAACCAAGCAAGACCATAGGCTTAAACTCGTCGTGCAGGAAGTGATCACCTATAACGGATATACCAAGCATGATCACCCCTGTATACATATGGTCCCCCATCACGAATATACCCAGCATGACCATCCATGTACCACAACTACGTGGTGCAATCTCATCATTACACATTAAACATAATTATACGTATACCTGCTATTGATTCCACATATCAACTAGCATCTAGTCATATGGAGCACAACACAAGGAATTCCCTCAATTACTATTTCTACTAAAGATCTACTAAAGTACCTAACTCATCTCCTGACTTTCATCTCCATCTCATGCTAGGTAATGGTGCCAAGTTCAAATAGGTATTTAGTTGGCAATCATATCCAAATAATTATCAAACAATATTTAGATCTCATAATTGTCATAACATTCAGCATAATTATCATTCACATTATTAAAAAGTTAATTAAACACATATATATCACAAACATCATCACTACACAAGCCCAATCATATTTAATTAGCATACGTCAATGGTTAAATATATAAATTTCACATTTCAATAGAAATCAAATTTATAAGACCAATTCATATTCACAAATGATACTAATATAAGAAATTAAGATAATAATTATATTTCATATATTCAAGTCGCTATCTTACCAATATAGACCCACTAGCTTTCAATTAGTCCCGTAGTACTAGTTTTAATATTTAGAACGCTCCGAGACGGGTTGACCACAAGTCAACTCTCAGTCAACAATAGGGTCCACAACTCTGCGTAATTTGATCTTGAAGGTCCGTACATCGGATTTTGGATCAATAACTTCCCACAGTCCACATTATGTTCCTAGAATAACATACTAAAATTTCATCGTGATCCAATGGTCGGATCTTCGC
Source organism: Pyrus communis (assembly GCF_041283825.1). Taxonomy (NCBI): domain Eukaryota; kingdom Viridiplantae; phylum Streptophyta; class Magnoliopsida; order Rosales; family Rosaceae; genus Pyrus; species Pyrus communis. The sequence goes on from NC_142572.1 coordinate 3,997,258, forward strand.
CAATCACCAATTCTAGTGGTGGTCGACATTTTATTTTACAAACTTACAAATCCAATTAGGGAAGATTTGTACGTCGGATTCCTGATATGTAAGTTTCTATGATCCACAAATATTATGTTCTATCACGCATTAAGGTTTGGTGACGATCTAACGGTCGGATGGTTGATTCATACTTTTACCAATTAACGTATCGTCGAGAATTTAGGTTCCAACCATCAACTTATATCATAAAATTACCAAAACTGAGCTCAAGGCATCTAATTTAGCCTAAGAATGACATTGACGGCCCCCTTTCCACGAGCCGCCGTGGGTGGCGATCGGCTGCCCCGACTCGCCGGAAAACACCCCAAACTGGCCACGAACCGCCGGAACCCTAAGGTGGGTGTGCTTCGAATTCGGCTTCCAATCGAACTCCGACGCCTCCAACACCTCTTGGACTTTGTTTCTGGGGTTGAGAGAAGTCTTTTGGTGGTGGTCATGGACGGTGAAACTTGCCGGAGCCACCGGAACAAGGGATAAAGCTGCTGGAACACCCGTAGGTTTGTGGCTTCGAACTGGAAAAATGGGAAATAAATTGGGAAATCTAACACTACAAAGGTGTAGGACTCATCAAGAGCTTTCCATGGACACCAAGATCACCCAAAACAGAAGTTGGATGGAGGAGATATGGCCGGGTCAAAAATGGTGGTTCGCGGGTCAAAAATGACCCATTTCGGGTCTCTCCTTTCCCCTCCTTTCTCCTTCCCCCCATTGGTCACTCCTCCCCTCCTTAAAATCTGATTGGTTCCCTTTTTATTAAACTAACTTAACCTTTAACCCACATGTGGGAATTAAATATTTCCCATAATCTATAGTTCACAATTTCAAACGTCCGTAACTATACCGTTATAATTCGGACTTGAAAACGGCTTTTGCCTATGTGTTCGTGGGTTCGAGATCTATTCGAAAATGTTACTTGTGACTTCAAAAGGTCAATAGTAAATAATAATTATCCAAACTTCATTTCTCGTTACTAGTTTAATTGAAATATAATTTTTTTTCCCCACTTCACTTCTCGTTACTAGTTTAATTGAAATCTAATTTCAAATAAATTAATATAAAATCTCAATAATACAAATACGTAATTATAACAGTGAAATCCGGGAACGGGATTTCACAATCTTAGGGGCATCAGGTTTCATAAGCTCAAGCTCAACGATCTTTTTCGTCCCCTTGGGAGAGGTCAGGTCGATGACAAGCTTCAGCAGCAAACTATCCCCTACAAGAAGCAGAAGAAGTCAAGAAGTCCTTGGCTTCTTCTTAGTCAAAAGCTCACAAGAAGATGAAGAATATCTCTTCTTTCCACCCTCATTGGTAGCAGGTTCCATAGTAGTGATTAGGCAAGCAAGTGCCTCATCGTTTATCCGCTTTATCTTTTCCTTTGAAGGCAACCCGTTTTTCTCCCGACAAAAAAGAATGAGCAGTCAGCGCCACTCATGGTACTCAGTAAGAATGCCCAAGGTGATGTGTAGTTTCTTTATATCTGCTAAAGTTTTTGGAGTTGAGCCAAATTTCAAATCTACACAAAATAAGAAAGATCAAGCAGGCCAGGAATGAAGCAGTTCACTTACCATTAATAAAGACAGTCAGAACATGCAGCTTAGGAGAGGAGTCGAACTCTCACTCTCTACTTACCTACAAGGTATCTCTCGCCCACTCATGATCACCTTTGCATGAACAATCAAGCAGTCTATGGTGAGACCTCAGTTGCCCCACGCATTTATTATGGCGATTTCAAAGAAGTACCATAACTTATTTATGGTCAAGCCAAGATCAAAGAACCTGTTCAAGTTCAAGAACCCCATCATCGCACGGACTGCATTCGGGGAGCACTGAGCAGGCGCGCATTTCATGAAGCAGACCACCTCTTGAAAAAAATGTCGCATGGGAAAAGTAAATCCCAACACAAAGTAATATGGATGGAATTTGATAGCTTTTTTCCTAGTAGTGGCATCCTCATCGCACAGTTCATGGCCACTATCATCCTTTGCCCGTTTGACACAAACCCCTGACGGAATCGCATGCTCGTACATCTTAAGAAATTCTCGAAACAGCTCATCGGAATTGATCTTGACATATGCAGCCTTGAAGTAGCCTACCTTGTCGGAAGAACCACCTTGACGACATAAAGGTAGAGGGTATTCATCACTTTTACGATCAGATGGAGACATCTCAAAATCCTTGCCAAAAGTACAAAGAAAAATATTTAAAAGGCAGCTCGCAAGAGAAGAATAAAAAAAATTAGGAAGACCGCAGAGCCCAGCACCCTATGGCCCAACCTTCTCTCTCATGCAACACGGCCCAAAGTCCCCTGGTCACTCATGCATGCGACTATGCAGCTTAGCCCAACATGAAATGAAGCCTGCACCACTTTCCCCTTTCCTCCTTCGTGCCCAACACGCTCCAAGCAGGCTCAGGCTTCTCGGCTTAGGTCACAAGAATCGGAGAGTCGGCCCACGCATGTCTTTCCTACTCTCTCTCCTCTTTTCTGCACGAGCTCGTACCCAGAAACTATGAAGGCCCAACCCGAGCTGGCCTCCTCGCACCCAGTGCGTCTATCACCTCTGCTCGAGCTGAGCAGTTGGCCTACACCAGCCGAGCTGCACCACCGCACCACATGTGCACAGCAGCCTCGTGGCTCCATTGCCATGTCCCTCACACTACCTCGACTTTGCCAAGCCAATTTTTCAAGCCCCAAGACTCCCAAAAAATCAAGAAGGAAAAATTCAAATTTTTCTTACCTTGGAGCGGCATGGAGAAGAAGAAAAACAACGAGAGACGACTCTTTGCAAGGGCACAAGAAGAAGAAAGCTAGGGAAAAAGGAACAAATTTCCTCTAGCTTCTCTCTTCCTTGTTAGAATTATGATTGTTCTCCAAATTTATTTAATCCCCTGCTTAAGGCAGAATTAATTAGGTATTAGGGGCAATTAGTTTCCTTTTCCTAGAAGAAATCTATCTCGAAATCAAGAAAGGAGATCTAGTTCAAATTGGGAAACAACTCTACAAGCCCATGCAGCTTAGGATTTCTACACCTACTGCCATTTTCCTACGAGCAGCCCAGTAGATGTGAGGGCATTTGTGGAACCTAAAATAATCCCAAATATTCTATGTGTAACATCCCGTCCCGAAACTAACGAAACGTACATTTGAAATTACGATTTTACCCCTAATTTGTTCGTTTACACATTAGTGTTGTGTGGTGTGGTGTTGTAGGACCACACACACTCATACCCTTTCTTTTTCTCCCGGGATTCCCTCCCTCTTTCCCTCACTTTCTGTCACTCTGTCTCTCTCTCTCTCTCTCTCTCTCTCTCTCTCCCCGAGTTCCTCTTCTTCTTCTTCTACACACGGACATACACACAAACATACTCAAATCTTCACCAATTGAGAAACCAAAACCACCCTCGTGCTCGTGAGGCTGAGAGGAGTCCAGTGGTGCCATTTCCAGGTAAGAACTTTGACGTTTTCAGGTCGATATCACCATGGCCGATTTGAACACTGTTCATGCAAACCTAAACTAGTGTGTTTTTGGAATTTCTAAGCTTGTAGATGTGTTTGTGAGGTCCCAAGGAGCCTCGGAGTGGTTCGTTGGGTGAAATTGGACGTCACGATCGTTGGATGTAAAGTTGGCCGAACTTGGATCGTTGTTGCAGGTATGATCGTGTGATTTTTAGGCCTTAAAACTAGCCTATCGTGATTCTACTAGTCCTAAGCTTCATTTTGGTATAAAGATCGTGAAAATTGGTTGAGAAACGAGTGAGAAAACTAAGTTTGAATTTTTCCCAGTTTTCCGGCGCCGGCGACGGCGCCGGAGGCTCGCCGGAAAAGAAAGGGGAATATTCCGTTAAGTTTAACGGAATATTCCTAACGGCAGTTGACGGCGTCAGTTAAGGTTAACGGAATATTCCGTCAGTTTAACGGAATATTCCTGACGGCGTCAGTTGACACCGTCAGTGTGCATGGCACGTGGCCGCGCGTGGGGGCGCGTAGGTCCGTGCCTAGGACGGCGCGTGGGGGCGCGTGCGTGGTCCAAAAATTATTTTAAAAATATGGGTGTGATCCTGAGGTTGTGTAGAGCACATTGGTATATTCAATTGTCCAATTTGAGCAATGTATGAGAAGTTATTACGAGAAGTTGGTTATGTGCTTTTAAATTAACGTTTTCGTAGCTTTTTCGCGTATAGGTGATTCGTATTCCGAGGACGAGCGTACACACTCGAGGCAGGGGGGCTACGACCCTTCCACTTATCAGTGAGTGGGCTTTTGTTTTCCGTATATACCTATATACATTTATATTCCCAGAAATTAAATAGAAAAGGTTATTTGTTTTATGCCATGCATCATATGAATGTCGTTTACGCATCATCGCATGTATTAGTAGTGGCATACATATATATATGTGTATTTGGTGCTGTGGACGCACAGGTAAGTGCCAGGTAAGCGGTATTCATGTTGTTATGCAATAGTAGTTTGAGATGTTTAGAGAGCTCATAATCTGCACCCCCGGTGTTAGTGCTCCCGCCCGAGGCCAGGGCACAGCCTTCACGTGTATGTTCACCAGCACCGCATGCTCGCCTTGGATCCAAGTTAGGTGCAAGCCTGTCGTACAGACCACATTAGGTGGTTCCGACTCGTAGGTGACCCGCGATTTATCGCCCAGCTTCACGTGATCGTAGCACTAGAGCATACATATATATATATATATTACACCCAGCCTGTCGTACAGACCACGTTAGGTGGTTCCGACTCGTGTGCAGATTCAGTTATTGAGTTGAGATTTGAGCTCTATATGCAGCCGTACAGGTCACGTTAGGTGACTCCCAGCTGCCAGATTATATGTTATTGATGTGATTTACGCTTGAGCATTTACATGTGATTATGAGTTTCCGTTGTGGCATATTCTCGAGCATGAATGGCATATCATGGAGCATGATTGACATATCTATACATACGTATATATGTTCATTTTCTGGGAAGTATACAGGTTTTACGGCGAGGGGTTAGAATGTATTTTGCTAAAGAGTTTTCAAAGAACTTTGTTTTTGCCCACTCACGCTTTTGTTTTTGCGCCCCTCCAGGTTCTAGTGGTCTAGCAAGTTCGGTGGTTTATCCCAGAGGGCGTCCCGGCATTTCTGACAGACATTCACCATTGTAGGGTCACCTTCGGGTGTATATATGTCGCATTTTTCCTTTTTGACTGCTGTAGACTTGCTCTGAAATTGTGTCTCACATACACTAGTACTTTATATGCTAGTTAGTTTTTAATTATTCGTACTTTTATATTACTATCTTAATCGCTTCCGCACGTGCACATGGCTACGTCACCTTCGTGTGACGGCCAGCACGCCCTGATCTCGGTCGGGGTGTGTCACTATGAGCGACATGTGGACTTTTACTCAAGAAAGACAAGATTGCCCTCATTAAATGGGCAAGCTCCTCAGATCTCCCACACGCAGCTCACTCCCCCTTGAAAGTCCCAACAACTGAATACGATTGCCCACAGCTCACCTGCCCTTGGCAAGGAAAAATCAAGGCATTAAAGATAAGGATTAATTACCCAAATCCTATCTTTAATACATTCCCAATTGAAGATTGACTCCATTCAAGTAAGTAATCCCTATTTAAATCAATTAGGGATAATTACTCCATTATCTTAAAATATTATTTCCTATTTAATATCTTGAGAATATTTCTCAATAAAACCTTGGCCAATAGGATGTCACCATGTGTAGGGTAAAACCCTAACACCATGGCCGGCCACTTCCCTATATATACCACATATTCTACCAAATTTCGGTAAGCTTTTGCTACCCCTAAAAGCCCTAAACACTTTATTCTTCTCAGAGAAACTAACTTAGGCATCAGAGATCTATTGGCCTAACCCCCTACCTCGTGGGTGCATGAGGCTTAGGTCCTTAATCAAAGGTGTTAATTGTTTTGCAGGTGCATTTTTGTCAAAGCTAGAGATAACGGAAATTTGCATCGATAAACATGGTTAATGGTAGGGTCAACAACCCAACATAGTCTAATCTGGAAGATCTGCACAATCGATTTTCAAATTCCTAAGATCCTTAAATATGCGTACAACCATATACTATAATTTTGAGACGATCCAATGGTCAGATCTTTGTCTACTACAAATGTCAATAATCCAAGATTCTTCAACCAGAAGACCTGACCGCTAGATTTCCGTTTCACAATTTCTTAAGGTCCATCAATTGATGAATAGCATGCTCATTAAACTTGCCAACGATCCAACGGTTGGGTTGGCGTCAACTACAAAAATCAAAAGTCAATACCCATAATTTGAATAACCAAACCATCATATCAAGTTTCAACAAAAATGAACCTTGGATATAGGCTCCGAACATCAAGGAAGTATCGCTATTGAAAATCCAGATAGCCTGAGTTTCCCAAGTGCCACCAAACGCGCCACCACACGCGGTGATTTCTGGCTAACGTAAACTGAAATAGTATAATCCTGGTTTCTTTTTTGCCGAAAGGAATGGCACTAACTATGTCACATATAAAAAGTAAACAAAACTTAAGAGGCAATTCTCTAAAATAATGTGGTTTAATTGAATTCATTTTTTTAGTAGCGTAAAAATATTAATGTACTAAATTTTTTTTTTTTTAAATAATGAGGTTTAAACAGTAAAAAATTTGGACTAAATCTAATGGTCGGGAGTTTTAGGTCCTTAACTCTTTCTTCTTTTTTAACATAAAAAGAACAAATAATGTGATGAAAACATCATTCATCTTTACTCATTGTGGTCGCCCTATAAGTGCAATGCGAGTAGCCAGGTTATTTTGGGGATTTCGTAAGGGTGGAGTTAGTAATTTTTCATCGGGTGGGCTTGGTTAAAGATTTAAATCTTTATGAATAAAGAATTGATAATGTATTTTTCACAATATCAGTTAGCTTATGAAAAGTTTCATAAGGTGATCCACAATTTTTCGTTATTAAATAAGTACGTGTTAAAATCCAAACAAATTCGAACTTAAAATATATATGTACAAGAAGTGATAAGAAAAATGATGTAAGAAAAATAAATTGTTTGTATATTGTATAATATAATTTTATATAATTAAACTAAGAGCATTTTGGCTCCACCAATGGATTTAAGTAAGGAGTAGGATTCTCTCAACTCTCTTTTTTCTTTCTATTTAAACGGTCACGATTAAATCACGTCAATATCTTATACCTAGTAACAGCCTCATTCTTTTGTGTGATGTGCGTTTTCACTCAGCTTTGTACCTTTATTTATATTAAGGGAAAATTTTTGAAATGTCATATGAACTTGTACACATTTTTCAATTTGTCATATAAACTAAATTTTAAGCAATTTGTCATACCAACTTTTCGAAATCATTAGTTTATCATCTTACCCTAACTCTATTGAGTTTTCCATCAAATATAAGTCATGTATGACATGTGCCTCGCACATGACTTGTGTTTAGAGTTATTTGGGTCATTCTAACACTTTACTTCCCTTTTATTAAGTTGGATTCGACAAAAAACTCTAGGGTTTCTAAAGCTACAGAAGGGGCTACTGCTACGTTATACTTGTTCTCAGAGATTTTGTTCACATTGATCTCCGTGAATACTCTCAACACAAAATTTAAGTGTTTGTACTAAGGAAAAATAAAAAAAATCCCTTGTGAAAAGGATGCTAAAATGACTAAAATAGCTCTGAACACAAGTCATGTGCCTCACACATGACTTATATTAGATGGAAAACACAATGGAATTAGGATGAGATGACTAATTAACGATTTCAAAAAGTTGATATGACAAATTGCTTAAAGTTCCAATTTATATGACAAATTAAAAAGTGTACACAAGTTCATATCACAATTCAAAAAATTTCCCTTATATTAATCATAGGTACGGTTATACTTTATTTCAAGTAATAAATGTCATAGAATAAAAAGCTTCTAAATTTTATTAGATTCTACTTTACGTTTCTACAATCATATTCCTAGAATAATTCTTTTCGCAACAAGAAAGATGAACTCAATATAAAAGACCACATATACAACATAGTCAAAATCTTAACTAATACCCCTATCATGGAAGCTATTGACTGATCTTGGATGATGTTGAGAAAAACAAGGCAAAACGAAACACATGTATAAACCCTGAGGGAGGTAAGTATCAACTTTTCAGAGCGTGGTCAACAAGACCACACGTACAACATGGTCAAATTCTAACCCTATCACGTACGTTATTGACTAATCTTGGATGATGTTGAGCAAAACAAGGCAAAATGAAACACATGTATAAACCTCGAAGGTGGTTAAAGTACCAACTTTTCAGGGCGCGGCCAAAAGATCACATAGACAACTCGGCCAACATCTCAACTAATAACCCTATCAGTTACACAATTGACTGATCTTGGATGGTGCTGAGAAAAACACATGTGTAAAACTCGAGGATGTTAAGTATCGACTAAAAATGAGACTCAAGTTTCGTTTTAGGAGAGAAATGAATATTTAAACATAATTAAAAAAAAAAAAAAACCCTCATAATTTTTAACCTGCCATCGCATAAATCCACAACACAACACAGAACTGAACAGGACAAAAAACAAAACATAGAACTGAACTAGAGATTCATAGGCCTGCATTTATATAAAGCTTTAGATACTATACAATTTATATTCGACCAATACAAATATAGTTTTACATATAACACAGTCACAACACTCACCCCTACCCTACCAACCCCCAACCCCGCCCCCACCCCAAAAGCGGCCCGAAAAAAAAAAAAAAAAAGAAAAAAAAAAAGCCTTCTTAGACACACAAATCACTCATATCTTACAATAACTCGACTTTATTTAAAAATTATAAGGAAGTGCAACTTCCTATTTGTCTCCATTTCTTAACCAGGGAAACTAAGGTAGCCTGAAAATACCGAATACAAAAAACGATTAGCAATTTCATTTTAGATGTTGAAGAATAAAAGCATCCTAGCAATACGATTATACTAGACAAACATCATGAATTTGTGAAACAGTGAGGAGAGGAGCCAAACGGCAAAAGAAACATGAGGTACAGAAAAAAGGAAAAAACAGCAAAGCCCAGATAAGCACTTGAACTAATCACAGAAACAAAACAAAAGACCTACATCAACGTCAAAGAAGGGCGTGGCAATTCCATTGGTATCTTTGAACACAAGCTTGCCCCACGAAGGAGATAAGCTTTTATTAAAACATTCCCTAAATGGGTTTTTTTACTTAAATTAAAGAAAAGAAAATTAGAGTTTTAAAATTGGTAACGTGTAAAATTAGACCTGATCATGCTTGAGATGAACCCTCCACAAGGACAGCAAAATATCCCTTATCTACTCAGCCCCCTAGTATTTTACTAACTTTATTCTTCGTCGTAGCATCAAATAAGCACAAGCAAAAAGTCAAAAGCAAAAGACAAGCAAATAGCATAAATTAGCAAGTTAAAGCGGCTCACCCCAGTTTGAGAGACAAGATGTCGGAGCAGTCATCTTCAAGAGAAAGAGGACTGCTGGAGCAGATGGTGACATTTGTAGCTGATTCAGATGTCACGCCTTCTTCTCCACCATTATTCAGGTTTTCCAACTCCTTGATCGCCGTCGGGCCGATATCTCCTCGGGCAGATAACATCACCATCTGCCATGCAAGGACAACAAAGAAAAAAGATCGCCCAGATTTAATTTTTTTTAATTAAGAGTTATTGTTTTTTCATTAAAAAAAAAAAAAATAGAAGACCAAATATAGATGGTGGTACGTAGTTGCTTACCCTCTGCTTTAGCTGGTTGTTAGCTTCTACAAGCTCATCTCCCTGCATTTATAATCAGTACAAGGAAGAGGACCACAAAGCAAAAATTCATTAATAATTTAATTAATGTTTATTTTTTCTTTTCAGGAAATTCTTGACTATTGTAAATATATTTGTGGTTATTCCATAATAGACACAGACAACAATCATCTATTTAACTATAAACCTTTTTCGCAAGTGCCATAATCTCACTCATAATCTTTTTTTCCTGAAATAAATGGAAAATTTGGAATTAGACGGTGCTGTATGTACATATAATCCAAAATATTTCTTTCGTAAAATAACCTAATTAAAGTACCGAAAATACTTGGATCAACTCTACATTCTTTATAACCAAGAAAAAAAGGTCAAGTCTACATTCAATTTGACCGAAGTATAAATTTGAAAGATAGACATGCAAAGGATAGTCAATCGGAAACCTATTGACCTTTTGATTAAACACAGTGATTTAAAACAGTGTGTACGAGGCACAACGTGTCGATCTATTTATTTGATTAAGCTCAGTCATGGCTCACTCATGCATGGTGCAAAAAATTAGAGAAAGAAATGCACTTACTTTTATAGAATGCTATTAACAAATTTCCTATTTGAACAAAATTAAGACATTTGTCGTACTCTTTGCAAGATTATTATTGTGCAATGATCCGGAAGATTTTTATAGCTTAATTAATAAGCCTCACAATGTGCTCCTCTATCTGAGGATACCTAAATTTTAGATGCCATGGGACACCTGAATTCACTTGTAACAGAATAAATTAGCTAGCTAGCTAGAACAGACCTTAGTTTCCATCACACGGCCATGGCTTGCTTCCACCAATTTTTCTAACTTCTGCAGTTCATCCAGGTCCAAGTCATGAAGGTCCTCACCCTTCAACTGCCTGTTGCATGCCAAACCAATTTCGGCAGACTCTCATCAAACGATCATCCAGCTAATTAACCACCATATATCTTACAAACAGATCGATAAATTATAATTACCTCAGCTTGCGGGTCTTATCCTCAAGTTCCTTACTGAGCCTGATCGCGTTTTCTTTCTCCAACTAATTAAATGGGAAATATATTTATACCGTCATTTATATAGACTAATCTGTCACATGAAAAGCTTATAAACATCAGGCCCAAAAATATCCATTGTTAAAACTCTAACTTGGAGTCATTACTCAACCCCAGTTACTTGCACATATTTAGTCTTAGAGGCCAACCCTGCTGCATGCACATATAGAAGTCTAACATGTAATAATAATTTATTTATGTTAAAGTAATATACAATCGTTCAAATGCTGCAAAAAAATATTTCGAAGCTCCAAGTGCAGATCACAAAAAATGTTACATTCACTTGACACAATTAATTGTTGTACGATTAAAAATGTAGGTTTTAGAGCAAAGATGATAAAAAATTAATAAAAATTAAAAATTAAAAATAAAAAATAAAAAAAAAATTTTAAAAATTTTAAAAAAATTTTAAATTTTAAATTTAAAAAAAATTTAAAAAAAAAAAAACCATATTGAACTGAATTACCTGCAGCTGATCAAGCATCGGTTGATTCGATTTTTCCCCAATATGTGATTTGTACCTTGCAATCACATCCTTGGTACTTCACAACATAAAAGGATTAAAAAACTAGTTAGCATGCTTCATTATTATTTTATAAAGGTTTAGACAGAAAAAATTAAAAAGGCACATAAAATTAAATTAATACGTGTGACTAAGCAGTCAGCATAGATAAAAAATCAATACAAGAAAAAAAAACACATGTTACCCAATTTCCATGCTTCTGGTTTGAAAACACTTTTCAATAAGCCCAATAAATTGGTACATGCATGCTGGATTTGGTTTTGCAAGAGATTGTTGTTTACTCTGTTCTTTTCTGGTTTAATTTTTTTTTTACAAAATCAACCACTTTAAAATGCATGCAAACAGAATAACATCTAGCATAAAATACACCCCCCCCCCCCCTCCCTCCCTTTTTTCTCTTCCCCAAAAACAAATCATGCACAGTGAAACGCCGAAGAACTAATTTACCAACCAGAAAACAAGAAATCAGAAGAACCAATTAATATAGATCTGTAGATAATTCATTCAAGATTAACCAGCCAAAACAACTATCACTTTAAAGATATCTGGTTCTGTTGCAAACCAACCGGCAAAGCTATTTTGGAGGCCTTATTGCTTGGTCTGGTTACCCAGATCAAAATGTCAAGTCGGAATTTATACATATAAATGAGCTCACCAAACTGAGGAAACACAACAAAAAAGGGGCAAAACCAACGATGGGACTATCATGTTAACTAAAAGTACGACTAAAAAGTCTAAGTCAGTTTCACATCAACTGGGGCATCATTGCAAATATCTTTAATTGTTGTATTTTCTGTCACCACTGTATTTTGGATAATACTTAAGCCAGGAGCATCCCTGCTGGATCCTCTTTGTGAGGATTTTGGGAATCCTTTAATCGCATTCGTTCATCATACATCGTATAATAACTTTTTGGTTTTGACCCAATAATATTTGAACACATGTATTATTATTTAAAAAAATAATAAGCCATGTTATTTAATTTTTCTTAAGTTTCAAAAACAATGAGTACACGACATCTTTTAATTGAGCCAAATCAAAAAGATAATATACTAGTGAGTACTTAAGCAATACCATTTGTTTGCTTAATTGGTCTTTTTTTTACCCTGAATTTGTCAATGATCAACTATATTTTTAAGAGGTTTTCGATGCAATAAAAAAAATAAAAATAAAAACAAACAATTCTTGCTAACTTTTGACCATTTATTTTTCTTGACAAAGTTTTCAAGTTTCTACTTTGTAATTTTAATCTCATCCATTGCCTTACCAAAAAAAAAATGAGGATAAAAAGAGAGAATCACATACATCTAATCAACTCATTAAAATAACTCTACTTGCAAGTAATGACTGATTTGATGATTTACTCAGATTTACCAAGTTCATCTAGCTAGAGCCATCCAACTTTACTGGAAAAGATCTAAACATAATGCACTTTGGAGGGATCATCTTGGGGATATGAGAATTAATAGACTAACAGTTTTCCTTCTATATTTTCCAAGAGGTGAAGGATCCCTATGAGTTGTTTCCTCAATACAACCTTAGTATTATAAGTAAATAAATTATATTTCCTTGTTGCAAGATTAATCTAAGCACACTTTATTATTGGTCTAATATATCTTAACTTAGGAGTTAGGAAAGTTATTTTTTGTATCATTGATTCCACAATTGTCAAGTCTTCACTATCTGTTGATGCAAGACTGTCGAGGCACACATTTTGTTTGAAACAGTGTATTTTTAATTAAAAATTATTATTATTATCATTATTATTATTTTATTTTACTAGCTATTACTATTTTATTATGATTATTCTTATTATTCAAGAGAGCTTAAAAACTTGAGGTTATGGAGGAAAATATAATAGTTATGGTTGTGGATATATTTCTTGCAGCTAGGAGAAGTCCTCCTCCACGCCTACAGTTGAAGTAATAGAAAATGCTTGCTGCACCAATATCCCCTTAGTAGACGTCTAAGATATAGAGGTTGAGCCAGTGTCTATATCTGGTGAGTAAAAAGAGGCGCTAAAAAGAAAGTATTTATGGTGAGGAAAAAAGCGTCGAAAACTACTTGTTTTCAATGAGTATTTGAATCTTCTTATATTTTATAAATGAAAGAATACATATTTTATTTTCAATGCGTAAAAAAGCATCAGATAGTATATCTTTGGTCATATCTCATTTTCAATGCCTAAAAGAACGCCAAAAAATATCACTTTCTCTTCCCATCATGGAAAAGCTGTAAATAATGGATTTGGACTTCCATGCTCCAAAAGTAGCTTTTTGTTCTTTCTTTATTAACAAAAGCATTTCCAATTCGTTCCTTTGTTGGTTTAGATAATGTTTATAGACGTGTGTTTTTGAAAGGCCAACATGGTTCGCCTTAGATGGGCGATATCCACTTCGTGTTGTGTTTAGTTATTTGACAAGTGTATACCACTTGGAAATCTCTTAGACTTAGGAGACTTTTTACAAGAAGAATGGGAGAGGTGAGAGAAGTGGAGATTGGTTCGAGAGGAAGTAAGCCTAACCTACAGTTTGGAGGTGGCTGGCTGCTTTATATATCCATGGGAAACCCTCAGCCGGTTGACATGTGGCTCAATCCAGGTGATGGATAGTGAAAACCACTCTTCTAAAAGAGAAACTTTTAGTTGTGATGAGAACATGGATGATACATCACGTGTTTTTATGCAAGTAATGGAAAATTTTAAATTTTAAGTTATTAACCTTTTAACACACATAACCTACCATTTACAGAGAGACACGTGGTGTGCCACCTCATGTGACAGTCACACTGAATAATCTCTCGTTCTAAAAATCCCCACCAAGCGCCGAGGCGACACTAGGCGGCTGGTCATCACCCCGATTAATGCTTAGGTGGTTGAAAATTAAGAAAGGGAGCCTAGACCAACTGAGGTGCCCACCTAGGCACCCGCCTAACCCGTCCATACCAGCTAAGGTGGCCGCCTAGCCTATCCAGACCCACCTAGGCACCTACTTAGATTGCGACTCACTTAGACAGAAAATAGATAACTTTCAATTTGCATTTAATTTTTTTTAAATAAATTATAAGAGACTTGTTGAATACTTAAATGGGCATATGCTTATTCCTCGTGTTTTCATTATGTTCCAATACTTTATAATACATATGTCATTCTATTTTGTAGTTTATAATGAAATTATATATATATATATATATATATATATATATATATATATATTAAGTATAAACACACTTATTTACACAAAATATAATGGATTTACTTAAATCCGCCTAAGCGGCCGCTTAAACCCCGCCTAGACGCTGGGCCCCAGCCCGTCGCGTTGACTAAAGGACGAGGTATAGGTCAAGCACAAGTGTAAGGTCCTCACAAACCCCAGCGCCGAGCAGGTGCTTGGTATGCGTTGTCCCTAGAAAACATGCAAATGGACCTGAACGGGTGTCACATCACCACCACGTGTTGACTAAAGGACAGATGGACAACTAGTAGGTCATGTCTACATATTCAGTGCATTAAATGTGAAGCGGTGAAAGACTCAAACCCAAAGACTTAAGGCTCATTAAGGGTCTATACAAGAGAGATGAATGCCATTGAGAACGGGTCGAACAAAGAGAGAAAAAAAAGACTACTAGATTACTTCGAGCCTATTTGTAACCTTGTCTGAGCACCCCATTAGACGTAGTCCAGTTTATAGAGGTGAACCATTTAAATCTTGTTGTTTAGTTCTTATCATTTCAACCTTAAGCCCACTAAAAGTCGACCATACTGATCTTTGTTAAACTCTCCAAATTTGAGCGTTAACATTCACTATTAATCTCTCATCAATTGGGAGTTGTATCGAGTGGAAGGGAAAAAAAGGAGGGTCGATAGCCATGGAAACTAATGGTAAACAAGTGGGAATGGAGTCGTGGAGGTGGAGAACTGCAATTGATATTTGTGGGAAACGGAGGCCGGTCACTAGGTATTTTCTTTTTCAAGTATTTAATTTATTTTTAATTCTTAAAATAAAATATAAAGTCCAACTGCGAATAAAGTGGTTCGCATGTCAAATTTTGAATAGGAGTATCACAAATGGCATGGTAGTATCATCTTCGGATCCTCAAATCATATCTGTTCATCGTATATCATGCAATTAGTTTTCATCAAATACTATTCATCTTTAATTTAAAATAATTTATAACTGCACGATGTACAATGAACGGACATCATTTGAAGATCTCTAGAATCCTCACGAAAAAAATCCAGAGAAGATCCTCATTCGTAGTACAGTACTACTTAATAATTTCTTCAATACCAGACCATATCTAATCGATATCTGGCATCTCAAAAGGTGATGGGGTGTAAGGGCTTTATGGTTAGGAAAACAAAAGCTTTGACCTTTTGTTGCAGGACTAATCAACAACGAGAGCAACTCGGCTCAGGTCTCTCGGGGGCGACCCAACTTAGTCGAGCTGACATGATGATCAGCTTCTCACTTCCTATGGCCTGTCCAATTCCAAACAGAGGGAACGAGGTCAACTCACCTTGGTTATCAGGTGGGGATGACCACAACTTAGTCAAGTTGACATGGACGATGTCACTCTTCCAGTTGTTCGTCATAGTCAAACAAGGCAATGAGGTCAACTCGAACTGCCGATGGTATGCATTCTTTGGTCGCATAGAAGGGCCCCACTATATGTGGGAGTACGTCGGCCCTAATACGCGACGATTCCTTATTGATGTATTCGGCTTGGAGAGAGTATAGGTAAAGAATAAATAGTAAAAGTAGAAAGATCTAGATGACAGAGCGCTAATTCACTCTCTACCAACAAGATGTATTGGCCTCTTAGAATCTAGCTTCAGAAGAGTTTTCATCAACACAATAGATGAGTTAAAAGACACCAGCATACAATAAGGGCATTTTTTATATACACGTTGATTTCAAATGACAAATTGATATACTAAATCTTATATCTCAGGTTAAAACGATCACTTGAGAAGTGGTGTTTAGTCTTATATTTCAGTTTTATTAATAAAAATGACATCATCGCTTACTATGTGGAGCGACATTTTTTTTCCCTAACATAAACAAAGAACAACTTTATCTAAATTCTTATTCCACAATCACATTTCTACATATCAATCTCTCCCTTCCTCTCACGCACATTATTTAAGTAGGTTTTAATCTTTGCAACTACTCAAGTTCGTTCATTATTTCATGAATGCATATGAAAAAACAGGTTATATATGGCCATAGCTGAACCACTCATTGCCCTACTTGACGCATGCATACATATTCCTTCTCAAAGGATCTTCAAGGCTTCTATGATGAATTCCCAAGTTTTCATCATATCACTTTACTCCTAGTAAGAAAAATCCAAAGCATATATAATTGAATGTTTGTATTTTAAGTCCTTACAAATTATCCGTATTCATTATTTACAGGCATTTTACTTTAGGAGGGGAGAATGAAGGACTACTTTTGGAACATAACCCAACATCATGTGTCGAAGTTGGCATGGATATACATATGCATACATGTACATATTGATATGTATATCGTATGTAGAGAGTGATACTCTTTTACTAGATAGAGTATTTTATCTATCATTTTATCTTGTATTATTTATTTAAAATTGATTATCTAAATTTCAGTAACAATGATGGTCTAATCTAAGAAAATAATATATTGCCTGTCTAAAAAGGGAAACGGTGTACACACATTTAAAAGGATATATATATTTTTCATTTCATAAACCCCAACTAATTTTGTATATTATTATCCAATCATCAACCGTCACATGTGGAAAAAAATATGATCCAAAAATATACTTTTCCTAGCATTTTGTAACCATTAAACTGCACAATCGTAATAAGATTACATAATTAACTAGACAAGTGGCTCTTATATATACAAAGTTCTGCATGGCAGACACGATTGCATGTAGCATAAGCAAAGAGATCAGCATCACCAAGTAACGTACAAATAATCCCCACAACTTCAAAGATTGAAAACATGTAAAACTAATAAAATGTTTCTCAAACTTGGACAACTTGATGTCTCAATCAAAAGTATACCTCACTTTCTTGAACTGGATATTCTAGATGTATAGGTATATCCTCGTACGTACCAGTTAAAACTCTCACTCTCTCTGTGAAAGATTTTGGATTTTCTAACCCTTCTTCTGTGCCTTATCAAACTGACACCATAAATTATGTGTCTTTGTTTACATGCGTGGATTATCTATCAAGCTAGTTAGCACTCTCCTCTTTTTATATATAAAGTGTTATTCGCACATTCATTCTTACTTTTTACATTTTTATTAACTTTTTATCATTGATCTTTCTTCAATTCGTTTGAACTAAAAGCCGAAAATTGAGAGAGTGTTGAGAGGTAAAAATAAGTGTGGATATCACTACAATATATATAGTCGACGAATCCGTGACACATTTTTCTCCCCAATTGTTTGACCCTGGTGAATCTCTCCCTCTCAGATAGAAGTCAAGTCATGTACTTGGTTATATTCGTTCAAGCTAGGAAAATTACAAACGAATTTAGAAGGCGGTGGGATGTTGTACAGTAGTATCGGTACCTGGAGCTTGAGAAATCAAAGAGCTTGCCAGTTTGAGAAAAGATGATAACAGCAACTTCAGATTCACACAGAATCGACAGCTCTTCAGCTTTCTTGAAAATCCCTCTTCTCCTCTTTGAGAAGGTCACCTGCCTTGCCGGCAAGTAGTCGATCCTCCTGATCTTGATCTTCTCTTTCCTTATTTTCACCATTTCTTCCTACCCCTTCAAAAACAATTAATTCAAATAAATAAAAATAAACCAACCATGCACTTTTCACATATATAACTGTTCACAAACTCAAAAACTACCGTATATTTTCTGGGTATTTTTATAAGTTTAAAGATATTGACCTCAAACCCTAGCATCTCAGATCTAAATAAGAAAATCAAAACCCAGAAAAACCCACCAACCACAAACAACTGCCCAACAAGCCTAAAGTATTTTGTATTTACCACCAATCGAAGAGAAGAAGAAAAAAAAACCCATACATAAATTATTTACTGGGTTTTCCGTTGTTATTTGTTTACCTTCGTCGGGGAGTTTCAGGTCTGAAGTTTTGGGAAATTTGCAGAGCAGTGAAAGGAAACCAAAGAAATTTTGGAAAGAGAAGAACAGAGAGGAGAGAGAGAGTTCGGGTGCTGCCGGTTGTTCTAGAAAGGATAGGTTGGTGAATTAAATTTCCTATTTATAGAAAAATAAGATATATCTCGCTTTAATATCAACTGTTTGTTTCTCTTTCCTATTTTTGGATATTTTTAAGGTAAGAAACGTGGAATGCAAATCAGTTGGCGTGATGAGTGATGAATGCGATCACCACCGTTCATCATATATGCGGAATGAACGACAGTAAAAATATGGAATCTCTTAGATTTGTTCATATCTAACTGAGTGGGGATTCTCGGTTTATTTCTTTTTAGGTGTCGTCACATCCACTTCGTCTCTCTCACTTCTTTATCCTAAAGAGCAGCGGTAGCAGCAATCGCTGCAACACCTGCCATCCACCATCGGCCAAACCCTCTTCCACCGTTGCCATCCCGGGCGGCCCTCTCGACTTCCCTGCAGTGCAATCTCTTCATATGCTTTTATTTATTTATTTATTTATAATAAATAAATAAATTATGGTCGGTACTTCTATTCCTCCCTTCCTCTTCTCTCTGCAATCTCTTCATGTGACTGAATGTTGATTTTGTTTAGGCGTTGGTTTGTTTTAAGGATAATTATTAAGTACTTGTTAGTGAGTATTTTATGTATTCATTTTCTGATATGTTTCGATAAAAAAAATATTAAGTGTCCTTTACATTTTAAAACTTCAGAAAAATTAATAAAACGTTCATTACTTTTTTAAAACAATAAAATATGTGTCAATTTATCATTGGACAAAATTAAAGTTGAGTTATGTTATGTTTTATCAGAACGACACGTGTCAATTCCAGGCTGTAAATGTAATGCGTCGAACTTTGTTTGAAGGAATTACATAAATGGTTGTTCTAGAGCAAGCAATGTCCTAACCCACAAGGTCACACTCCCCCAGAAATGTCTTCCGATAACTCGACTTTATTTACTAAATTAATAACGGTGATCGTCACGTATCTGCCGGATCATTGCACAATAATACGCATTAAGCCTCGGAATCTATGTGCTCCTTTATCCGAGGGATAGCAGAATAAATTCGCACGGCCAAGTCTTTGCTTCCACCAAAATCTCACAAGTCGATCAATTATAATTACCTGATCAACTTGCGGTGTTATCCTCGAGTTCATTACTCGGCCTGATCTTGTTTTCTTTCTCCAACTAATTAATCTAATCTGTCACATGAAAACTTAGCACTTCAATGGAAGTTGAACTGTAAGTTGGAGTCATTACTCAACAAGTACTTGCACATATTTAACCCAAGAGGGCAACCCTGTTGCTGCATGCATATTTTTACATAAAACACTACGAGTGAGGATCCTCTTTGTGAGCATCCGAGAATCTTCCAATCACATCCGTTCATCGTACATTGTACGGTTAATTTTCATCAAGTACTGTTTATATTCAATTTTAAATAAAAGAATTTACAATAATTTCTAACCATACAATGCACGATAAAAGAATGTAATTTGAGGATCCCCATAATCCTCACAAAGAAAATCATCCTCACTCAAACTTTACTCTAATTCTGAATAAAATATTATTTTTCAATTAATGCCTTACGTAAGATTAAAACTTGACTTTAGTCCTTTGACCACATGCCATGTCAATTATATGCATTGACTTAAATTGGAATTTTTTTTTTTTTTTTTTTTTTTTTAGTAAAGATCAAATTTGGAGAGTAAATTTGCAAACTAAATGATATATCAACAGTCAAAATAAGCACATTTATCAATGTATAAATAATAAACCAATTATCAACTTCCATGTCCATTAGCTTTTAAAATTTTATTTACAAATTTAATCACCCTAGCATTACCTTTTTTTTTTTTTTTTTTTGTACTTTTTTCTTTTACAACTAGGTTTATTCATTTTTTGGTGTATTAAAAAAAATTAGTAAGTAATATTTTCAATAAAAGCACTCCAAATTACAAGGCTCGAATCAGAACGGTTGTGTTGAAAACCCTCTAATATAAACTCAATGAGACTCTAAAGTTTAGTGCATTCTATGTATATTATGTAAACAATGAAAAGTTGTTTAGTGACTACAAGGGACTTCCCTATTTATAGAAGATGAGATGTCTCTTTGGAAAGCATTTGATTATTCATGAAGAGTCAAAAGTTGTAACTATTCATTTGAATTCATATTAGGATAGAAACATAATTCCACATAATACACCACTTCTAGTTTCCATTCAATTAATAAACTTAATATTATAATAATAACAATAGTAATAATAATATTATTATTATTATTTTCTACCATCCCCCACATTAATAGAAATTGACTCAACACTATGCAGCACTAGGGATGGATTCAGTAGGAAAAGTATTGCATCGGGATAGTAGTTTTTAGCCTTGAACCTTCCGTTGTGAATCACTATCGAATTTACTTAGCTAATCAGTAAATGCGATGTCTTGAACAGCTCTGCCATTTGTGCAAACCAAGACAATAATAATCACACAATACCCTTCCAAACACCCTCAAGGTTGCTCTCTTGTGTTATTTCGTCCATGAAAAAAATCCTAGTTTATCATGAGTGCTCTAGAGAATTAAGTTCTTTTCAGCCCCATTTCTCACTCAAGATAGGTGACTTCTCATTAATAGTATCATGCAATACCCTACTTGGACTTCTAAGTCTTCCAAGCTATAAGAATCATTGAAAGCATAAAGTTTAACCTGATCTCGATGGCATCATTGCGAGACTGGGTGCAAGAGTATATATATATAGTGCTACTCTAAGTTGTCATAATTTACTTGTCCCTTTTGAACCTATATTGGGATCTCTAGTAAATTAGGTTGGGTTTCCACTATGACTACTCTAATTAAGAGCTTTTAACCCATTCCCTCAATGATACAACTTGCTCTCTAGTCCACATTTTAGTAATTGGTACCATTTGGTTGACTACTCGTACTATATGCCCATCACAAAACTCATTCATGTGTGGAAATAAATTTTGTTCGAGAGTTGTTGTTTTCTAAGGTTAAGGCCTTCAAACATGTATTGGGACTTAATTACTAAGTAATTTGCTAACACTTGGGTAACTCCCCCACATTTGAAGCATTTATTGGAAAGTCTCTTTCATTACCTTAAACAGTACTCATTACAAATTTAACATTTAATCTAACAAAATGTATCGCTTGACCAAAAAAAAGTATATATCAACTCATAAAGATAGCTAGTTACCCCACAATCCCCTTCCACTATGGTTGCCTTGAAACCATCAATAGTTCACTATCATACTTTTAGAAGTAAGAAGATGTGACAGATAGGTTCTCTATCTTCACTTGTGCCTAGTCTTTTAGCCTACCTTCATGGTTCTTAGCACTTTTAACTTTATAAGTCTCATGGGTAGCGCCTGCTTTAGATTGCTTAATTCTTTCAACGTAGGCATTGACAAAGAACTCATCTAAAGTGAGTTCAAATCTTTATTTGACTAAGAACTGCACCTATTTATGTTGCCACAACGCGAAGTCCATTCATTGACTTGCCCATAGCTAACATATATATACAACGACAAGACACTCTATTGTCATATTTCTGATTGCCTTGTCTGTTACATCAGAACAACTATATGCATGAAGCACCTCTTCAAGCATTTGTGGAAGTCTTTGCTATTTATGCAACAAACATCATATTGATGACTTTTCACCTTGATATACGTGCATCTACTAAAATAACAAAGCCTAATGATGCCACTGTTGATCTAGAGTAACATACATCCAAAACAAAACGACTTAATTTTCATTCCAAAACAAAATGGCCGTTCGTAAGGAATGCATCATTGCATTATTGAATTGCCCTACTCGCCCTAGTGGATGTTAATAGAACCCTGAAACAACAGAGTTCTTCCCGAACAACACCATCTCTGTAACCGAATAGTTACAGCCTGGAAAAGGACCGAACGATCCATACAAAGTGATCCTGCCTTTCTATATGAATGATTTGATCAAACTTTCAACCAAAAGTTAAAACCTTGACAGTTTTTTAAGTTCCAAAACATGCAAAAACAAAATGATCCATTGCCCAAATGAATGAGTTATGATGAAACCCTCTGAATCAGTTTTTTGAACAAATATTCATCGGTTCAAAACTATGTCAAAAACACCAATCCAAACTATTGTAAGACATACGTATATTGCACACTATGCAAACTCATCAAATGTATGCAAAGTGGCATTCATGTAACTAAACAGTGTAACTTTTCCATCAAAGCAAATGGCAATTCATTCATCTACTAAATGAATACATACACACACACACACAACTGATTGTCATAAAGAAACGAAACTTAGTTTCTTAAATTAAGAAGTTTTTGAATCACGTATAGCAAATAAACCAAAAACCAATAAGTTTGTCTTAAAATTGTTAGAAAGTTAGGGTCTAATTGCTATATTAATCACATATAAAATTCATAAAGTAATATGCAAGTAAATAAACAATTTAAATCATGCACATGGTCAACTAAAGTTTAATGAACACAACATAATAGATTAGAAAAACCTAAAAACCGGTTGAGGCAAATATTTGACATTTTAAGATAAGTTAACATTCTACTACAATGCTCATGGTTAATCGGCGTTCATCTAACAGGATACAACGACCACATCTTTGTAATACCAACATTCCAAATCACAAGGCTCCAATAAACCGTGATTGTATTGAAAATTCTCTCATATGAACTCAATGAGACTCTAATATTTAGTGTACTCTATGTATAATTATATAAACAATGAAGAGTTATTTAGTGATCATAGGGGTTCCCCTATATATAATAATTGATATGTCTCTTTAAAAAGTATGTGACTATTTATAACGAGTTAAAAGTTGCAACTATTAATTTGAATTTTATTAAGACCTTCCCTAAATGTTCTTAAAAGAAAAGAAAATTAAGTTTTTAAAATTGGTATTGTGTGAAATTCGACCTTATCATGTTGAAATGAATCAGCTTGAGAGAACAACCACCGCCCAATGATAAGCAAGCGGAGGGTAAGCAAACCCTCCGCACGAGGACAGCAAAATATCTCTTATTTACACAGTTCCGAGTATTTTACTAACTTTATTCTTTGCAATCACACCATCAAATAAGCAAAAAGCAAAAAGCAAAAGCAAAAAAGCAAAAGCTAAAATTCAAAAACAAATAGCATATATATTAGCGAGTTAAGTGCCTCACCCCAGTTTGAGAAAAAAGAAGTCGTAGCAGTCATTTTCAAGAGAGAACACGGCTGGAGCAGGTGGTCACATTTGCGGCTGATTCAGATGTCACGCCTTCTTCTCCAATATTCGGGTTTTCCTACTCCACGATCGCCGCAGGTCTGATATCTCCTGCGGCGATAGCATCACCATCTGCCATGCAAAAAACAAAAAAGAAAAAAATCGTCCAGATTTAATTTTTTAATTAAGAGTGACTTTTTTTCATTAAATAAAAGACTTTGGGTGCAGTCTTAGTCACTAATACTCATTGATTAAAATCTTAGTGGTTTTCAATTTTTGATCAAAATCCCTTAACTTTGTACACCTCAACATATTAATATATTTTCATGTCAACAATAAAACTTGAGATTTTATGGTATTTAAAACCTCACATCTAATGAGCTATAGAAAAAAAGGGCCAACAAAATATATGGAATTTTTTTCAAAATTTTGATTGAATAAAAAATCAATATAACAATAAAATTCCTTTTGAAAATGTATATTAATAGATGTTAAGTACATGTTCGCATATATATGTATCAATCAATTGGAAAAAGTGTTAAAAAAAGTGCCAAAAGAATGTATCCAACATTGTTATGAATTTGGCCAAAAGAAAACATTGTTATGAATGATAAAATGGTTGTCACATGTCAAAAGAATGTACCCGTACATTCGCCATATATAAATATCTATGGGGTACAATTCCAACATTGTTGCAAAAGTAAATTCTTTAAATATGTAACCCATAAAAATGTTTTAAAAAAATGTACCCATATAATTACATGAGTACAGTGGTGCACGTAATTATAAATTTAAAAAATATGGGTTCATTTTATACAAAAAATGGGGAAGTTTATATTAAAAAAATGGGTACGTTTTATATAAACAACAATGGACACATTTTAGATTAAAAAAATAAATAGATTTATATTAAAAAATTGGTAAATTTTACATATAACAAGTGGTACATTTTTAAAGATACATGGGTACATTATAAATAAATTATAGGTACAAATAAAATGGGAAAAAAAAATTATGAGTACAAATAAAAAATTTTAAAAATATGGGAACAAAAAAATTAATATATGACTACAATTTAAAACTATAAAAAATAATGATACAAATTAAAAAAAAAAACAGGGTTGCAAATTAAAAATGGGTACAAATTAAAAATAGAAATATATGATACAAAGTTTAGTCATAAATATAAATATACCAAATGTAATGTTTCTAACACTACATGAATATATTTAGTAATAAAATTTAATTATTTTGACATGTAAATATTTTATTATTGAAATAATGACATTCATTAAAACCTAAGGAACTTGATCAAAAGTTGAAAAGGAATAAAGTTTTAATCAATGGAGTAGGAATAAAAAAAAGGATGGTAACCTAATTTCTCCTAAAAAAGGAAATATAGATGGTAGTAGTTGCTCACCCTCTGTCTCAGTTGCTTGTTAACTTCTATAACCCAGCTCCCTGCATGTATAATCAGTGAATGGAAGAGGACAACAAAGCAAAAATTCATTAATAATTTATTTTATGTTTATTATTTTCTTTTCGGGAAATTATTGACTATTGTATGTATTTGTGATCATTCCATATATAGACACATAAAACAATCATCTATTTAAACCACAAACCTTTTTAGCAGGTGCCACAATCTCACTCATAATCCTTTCTTCTTGAAAAAATGGAAATTTGGAATTAGATTTTGCTGTATAGACATATGAACCAAAATGTCTTCCGTAAATGACCTAATTAAAGTACGGAAAATACTTGCATCAAGTCTACAATCTTTACAACCACAAAGAAAAGGTCAAGTCTACATTCAAATTGATCAAAGGCTTAAGGTGTCGATCTGTTTATTTGATTAAGCTCGGTCATAGTTCACGCATGTATAGTGAAAAAAATATCAAAGAAAGAAATGCAGCATTACTATTATGAAGTGCTAATAAAAATTTCGTATATGAACAGAATTAATACATTTGTCTTATCCTTTGCAAGAATGATATTTAAACAAAGACTAATTAAACAACAAATCTTCCGGATCATTGCACAATAATACGTATTGCCTCACAATGTGCTCCTCTATCCTAAAGGATACCTAGTTTTTTCTTTCACTTTTGATTTTTACAGTTAGGTTATTCATTTTCCATTTAGGTACTATGATTTAATTCTAGAGTTAAACCTTTTGGCGCAAGAAGAAGGAGTAGACCTGTATCATCTTGGCTTGGTTTTGATTTCTAGGCTTCGGGAGCAACTAGATGAAGAGCTGAACTTCCCACAATAAGAAGAAAAGCCTAAGGCGGTAGACCAAATGCAACTTAGAAAAGGGAACAAGTTCTAGTCATTTATGCGGCTTATCAATGGATGATGGAAAAACCAGCTATCCTAAATGATACAGTTGGGACCAAACCAATTTTTATAACTCCAGGGAGGTTATTACTTAGTAGAGTTGTAATTAAAAAGTTTATTTATTGACTTATTATGAATGTTGTATTTCCTAAATAGGATTCTTTGGGTGCCAAGTATTTTATTTCTTGCATATTTTTGTACTCATTGACAATTATAATGATGTGGAGACATGTAGGACCAAGAAAAATTGTAACTTATTATAATATGGAGTTTATTTTAATACCTATTTGAAATATTATTTATTAACTTATTTATCCTTAATGAATGTTGTATTTCCTAAATAGGATTTCTTGGTCGCCAAGTATTTTATTTCTTGTATTTTTTGCACTCATTGACAATTATAATTATGTGAAGGCGTGTTTCGATAAAATGAGACCAAGAAATTATAATTTATTACAATGTGAAGTTTATTCGAATACATAACTGGTCCCAAGTTGGGATCGGAATTTTTTATGACTTTAAGGAAGTTATTTTATTATGGAGTATTACTATAAAGAGGTTTTACTGTATTTTTTTTCTTTCTGTGGTATATGACACGAGAAATTTTAAATCCTTATGATCATTAAAAAATTTTAATATGTCTCTTAATTTTTTATTTACTATTATGCATTTATCCATCCAAAATTAACAATAACAAAAAAAGAGATGTAAAAATCATAATTTTTTTTAATTTATAAATTGTAAGAAATAAGCTAACATTGACACATTATTTGAATTGCAAAATTTGGTTTAAAAATTTAGCCACCCTAACATATCCATTTAGAATAAAGTACCCCAAAAACAAAAGGACAAAAACATACACAGTGAAATGCAGAATAACTAATTTACCAACAAGAAAACAAAACTAGAACCAAGTAATCCAGATTTGGAGATAATTCATCAAGATTAACCAGCCACAACAGTCTCGCTTTGGATATATTTGGTTCTGTTGCAAACCAACTAGCCAAAAAGCCCAAAACATTAGGGCAAAGCTTTCTGGAGGCCTATTAATTGCTTGGTCTGGTTACCCAGATCAAAATGTCAAGCTGGAATATTGTACATGAGATCTTCAACTAGGACGAGAAATGCTAAGATGACTCTTTAAAAAATGGAACTCTCTTAGATTCTCTGATACCTCATGTTTTTTACACAATATTTTATAATATTAACACGAAAATTAACGTTAAACTGTGAGATGCCAGATAATCCATGAATAATTTCACTTTCCCTCTTGGCATTTCTCACTGAGGATACACAACAACATAAAGGCAAAACCAACGTTGGGACTATCAAGTTAACCAAAAAAGTGGGTTTGGATCCCATCCAGATCCAAGTTGTGGGAATTCTAAGGATTCTTATATCCTAGCTGTTTATCGTACATCATGCGATCAGAAATCATTTTGAATTTATTTATTTAAAATTAAACATAAATAGTACCTAACAAAAACTGATTATACGATTTACGATGAACGACCTTGATGTGAGAGAAAATCCGAATAGGATCGTCAACCCGAAAAAGTGGGATAAAATGTTTAAGTCAGTGCTCACATCAACTCGGAATCATTTCAAATATACTTTTAATTGTTATATTCCCTATGGCCACTTTTTGGTGGGTGCATTGATTACCAATCCTAAAGTTGTCAATGCTTTTGCTACCATAGTTAGCAAAATCCTAATAGCAAAATCCTAATACAATACGTACATATTTCTTAAAAACAATTGTTATTAACATTTCAAAAATCTCATTTTACACTCCAAACTTTCTATATTTGGAAAGAAAAATACATTTGTGAAAAGTGTAAAAGAAAAATACACTTGTGAAGAGTGTAGAATGAGATTTTTGGAGTGTCAATAACATTTCTCTTCTTAAAAATACTATTATTATCCGTACACGACTTAATTAGTCATTAAATCACATGAATTTTTTAAGGGAAGTGTTATTGGCACTCCAAAAATCTCATTCTACACTCTTCACACGTGTATTTTTCTTCCCAAATATGGAAAATTTGGAGTGTAAAATGAGATTTTTGAAATGTCAATAACAATTCCCTTTTTAAAACTCCCAAGATACAATACACGCACGTACATATTTTAACATTTAATGCACATTCCCTACATATATAATTAATAATATATAAAATTTACATTTTCTTGTACTAAGAACAATTATATTTTCTATATATATATATCTATACGGAATACTTAATATTAAAAACAATTAAATTTTAAAATTAAAAAAAAAAGGGCCAAGTTTTCAAAATATTGTTTTATGCTCGAAATTTGATAAGAAAAGATTAACGAACAATATTGCTAAACGGCCAAAACAACCTTGCAAAGGTTGACTTCCCCATTGCAAGTAGATCCACAATTTGACATCAGCACTTGAAAACGTTGAACAATGTTAAGAACCTACACTTGTTGCAGACAATTTTCCATTAGTTAATGACACCACATTTGCTCAACTCCCCTCAAAACTAGTGTTAATGGACTATACATTATAGCATATCTCTATTAATTAAGGGGTGTGATATCCACACCCCATTTTACTTCTCACACACCTTTTTAATTTTCAGCCGTTGGATCAGATGAATTAAAGAAGATCAATGAACATAAATTATCAAGGGGTGTGTGAGAAATAAAATTGGATGTGTGGATAGCACACCCTTAATTAATGAAACTCTCTTTGTCAACCAAAAGAAGATGAAAAGACTACTTAATCTTTTATCACACAAAAAAAATGATAGATAATAATGTAATTTCACAGATCCAAATTTTACTGTTTTTTATTAAAACCTCACCTACATGTGATGTTAAAATACCTCAGATATTAAAAAATAAAATAAAAAAATAAAAATAAAAAACCATAAACAAAAACCTCTCACTCCCCCCACGTTCTCTCTCTCCCTCTCTCCTTCTCATTTTCTGAAAAAATGTGTTCATACACACAAAGTGTGTAGACAAATGCTAGTATAACTTATGACACACCCCAACCCAGATATTCAAATGAAAACCTAGATCATATCATGTTGGTCGACACTTGTAAGGTGACGCAAGCCAAAACACGCACAAATGATGTGAAACTATAAATTCAAGGTAGGGCATTACTAAAAATTGGCATATTTTGCCGTAAAAAGTGATTAAAACCAACCTGCATAAAGTTCACAATTGTTTAACAACAGAACATCCTGAATGGCCACACCTAATGGGTCGGAGACCCTCCACTACAAGCATGTTCATAGTTCAATTCATAAGTAGTACTAATGTGCATGTGGAAGCCAAAATTCTCAAAAGCAAGTCTAGATGTTCTATCCATGCGCAGATGGATTTACTACTAGGTCCTACAACAAGGATAAGTCTCTCTACATTTTCGGGAGTATGTCATAACTGCCCGCTAATCCTCGACATGGATACAATCACCTCTATTAGGTCCTGAAGGGGGCGCAAAACAAGAAGAGTGTGAATGGACAAAAGGAAAGTTTTCAAAAAATTTCTCTTTTTTAACATACTAACCCCCTTGCTGAAAATCCGTAGTGTAAAATCCATACTACACATAGATACATAGATAAATCTCAAAACTGTATAAATAACCATGGATTTCAAATCACAATAAGTCCCCCAGTGGAAAAGCAAACACATATGCCTATGTCGCAACTCGAACCCATTTATATGTACTTAGCCGGGACTCTAACTCAAAACGCTGGGATTTGAACCCAAGAAATGAGTTGCGACTCGAACCCAAAATAAGAACGGAGTTGGGACTCTAACCCGACCCTGAGACTTTAACCCATAATGAATGTCATGGCAATAATTTACTCTACTGCCGCAGAAAAGGGTACCATGACATGAGTGCAAGCATACCAAGTGGTGTCGAAGATCATCAATTCAATGAGTTAGAAGATGCATGATCGTGCCTATTAGTGAAACCATTATCTCATAACACCAATATCACACCAAATGAATGTCAATAATAACATCAAATCTCCACAATAGTTTGCAAAACTAAACCATAATTCTCAAGTATCAACAATAATCGACAGTAAACCGCACGATCACAAGTAAGTCAAAATCATTAGAAATCATTTGTAAGTATATGGATGTACAAGCAAACCATTTTATGAAAAAACAAAGTCCACTCACAGTTACCACCGCTTGCTCAATATCGAGGAGCCTTGCCCTTCGTCGATCTGGAAGAGCTCAAAAAAAACGAACACGAACATATCCGAAGTAATCGAACTTGGTTCACCGTAAGAGAATTTCAACACATGCTACATATACGTTGGCATATAATTTCGGATTAATCACTCAATTAACAAAAATCCCAAGCTAAGAGAACCAATTCTTTAAGGGCTTGTGCCAAAGAGAATAGGAACTTACCCAAGGTCTCGATTATGTCTCCAATTACTCCATTTAGCTCATCCAAGCTCAAGATCAACTCAACCACCACGAATCTTCAACAAGAACCCCGGAAACTCGAGTTAGACACATGAATCTCAAACTTGTTCGAAAATGAAACTTGGAATTAGGAAGATCTACTTACATATTCTGAAAGCCCGTAAAGAGAGGAGTGTTTTTAGCTCTCGGGCGATATTGGCCGGAATCGGGGAAAAACCGTCGGAAAACGTCCAAACTTCCCGGTTTCGATATCTGTGCGTGTGTATGCTTGGTTCAACGTGCGTGTATGGTGTCAAATCTAAGAGGGCTTCGGGACGAATCCAAAGCCTCTGACCTTACACGATTTCGTTGCCTTATGAGAATGTTATGGTCAATTGAAATTTTGAAATGTAGAAGAGCGCAGAAGGAGTGAGGAGGAAGAGAAGCAGCAGGACAGCGGCTTCATTTTGGTTTTTCTTTTCTTAATCTTAAAACAAGCCCATCCTCCTCGTTAATACGCCGTCTGCAACCACCACGTGTTTGTCACCATGAGTATAATAAAAATATACTAAAACAAAGAATCAGATTCTCTTCGGATCCGAATAATTTGAGCTTAATGATTAAATAATTTTGGACCGTTAAAATTTAAAACAACAGTTATAAACAGATAATCTTTTAAAAATTATAATAATTGTAACCGTTAAATTAAATTTCAACAATCCAAATTAAATAACCCTTGAACTTAGTTTATTAGGATCTGGTTCCCTTTGAAAATGCCTCAAAGGTCAATAAGAGCCAGCTTTCGCCCTTTAAAAATATTTTGATCATTTCACATCAGAAGGGTAAAATTGAATGATTAATTAAATATCAATTAATGTGTTTAATATTTTTTTATGACATACCATTTAATTTAAAATAAACTGATTTTGCTAACATTAATTTAAAAATTAAGGACAAATTGTAACAATCTAACTCAATAAATGACCCCAAAGAAAAAACACTGTCCAAGTGAAAGTAGAAAATTTTATATTTCTAACTTTCCCATTCCGATATTTGGCATTTATTTTTCCCTGAATTCCAAAACCAGGGAATCCATGGATCCAAACAGGGCGGAAGCCGAGCGATTGCTCGGAATCGCCGAGAAACTTCTACAGAGCCGGGATCTGAGCAGCTGCCGCGACTTCGCAATTCTAGCTCAGGAGACCGAGCCGCTGCTGGACGGCTCAGATCAGATCTTGGCCGTCGTCGATGTGCTCTTAGCCGCCGACAAACGCGTCAACAACCACCCTGACTGGTACGCTGTTCTCCAGTCCGATCGCCGATCCGACGACTTCGAACTCGTCAAGAAATCTTACAGACGGCTGGCGTTGCTCCTCCACCCGGACAAGAACAAGTACGCTTATGCGGAGCACGCGTTCAAGCTCGTCGCCGATGCATGGGCCGTTCTGTCCGATCCGGCCAAGAAGCAAATTTACGACAACGAGCTGGGGCCGTTCAGCCGGATCGATCTCGGCGCGTCGAATTCGAACAAATTGCCGGTGCGGCGGGACAGCCGGGGCCGAAACGACGCCGGTGTGGGAAACGACGGCCAGCAGCAGCCGAGGTCGAGATTGTCGACTTTCTGGACGACGTGCCCCTACTGTTACGTGCTGTACGAGTACCCTAGGGTTTATGAGAGTTGCTGTTTGAGGTGTCAGAATTGTAAGCGAGGGTTCGAGGCGGTGGTTGTTCCGAATTTGCCGCCAATGGTGCAGGGACAAGACGCTTACTACTGCTGTTGGGGGTTTTTCCCAATGGGATTTGTTGGCGGCAGCGGCGCGAAGGGTAAGTCCACCGCCGCAGCCACTGCCGCCTTTCCCAACTGGATGCCACCTGTCTTTACAACTCCGCAGAGTAAAACTCCGGTGACTACAACGACAGTGCCTACCTCGGTGCCCGTGGTGCCGAATTCGGGGGGAGTGGTGGATCTTTCGGATGGGACCCCGGAATTGAGGCCTATTCCGACTCAGAAGAAGAGAGGACGACCCAAGAAATACTGATTTGGCTAGTGATGCAAAGCAGAAGAATACTCTTTGTAATGGAATGCTTTAGGACTGGCAGAGAGAAATTTTTAGGTTGGTTTTTTTGAAGCTGCTGAGTTTCGAAAACTCGGAAGGTAACTCTTTACGGTCTTTGCTTTTGCTGTTGTTGATTTTGCTTTAGATTGCAATTGTTGGTTGTAGATGTTCCGATGTTCGCCTCTTAAGTTATGAAACTGACTGCATTTGTAGATTTTGTAGTTGTTGTGTAATCAGTAATCCTTTCCGTATTTAGGCCAATGTCGTTTCATTAAGTGTTTTCAACCTATCCTGGGCCCTCTTGTTCTTGTTGGCGTGTTTGGTTATATATTGAATGCATTTCAACCTATCTTTTTGTTCTTGTTGGTGTGTTCGGTTAGATATTGAATGCATGCACATATACATTCTTTGGGGACATGTGTGATCAAGTTAGCTGATTAGATGAACCATCTTAGGGGTTGTAGTTTATACCGGTTTTTCGGTTCACTTCTATGAACAGAACTAACATCTTGCTCTTTAACGCTTGAGTTGCATGGTTTTCTGGTGACGAAAATGTTTGTAATTGTTCTTTTGCTAGGGGACTTATTGGTTGGTATTCAATAAGGTAAAAGAATGCAGAGGGTGACAGGAAAACAGGGAGGTAAATAGGTTAAAACATAATTTTGGTCACATTGTTATGGCCGGAATCACGCTTGATCATTTTTGTTTTGTTGTTACCAATTTTGTCATTGTAATTGACTCCGTTAGCAATTTATGTTCAACTTTGAACTTATGTCTGTTGAATTTGAAAATAGAATATAAGATTAACAAATTAAAACATTCAACTAGAAAGGAAAGAACTTTAAAGTCATAACTTTGAATCGAAGATACGGATGGAGATGTTCTAGGTCTTACTTCGCATTAGATCATATGTCAATTAGTATTCAACCCATTAGGTAAAATGATATATTAATGGAATTTATAAATTGGACTTAATTGCTAACAGAGAATCCCATTGACACATACTGAAAAACTAGAACAATGACAGTTGTGATTTTGTACCAACGCAGTGACCAAAAATGTGTCTACCCAAATAAATTAACAGAGGCTAAAGAACGTAGCATAGAGTTGTTGAATTGCAAGTACTTCTTAAATCCTCTTTCAGTTGGGCTTACAATTGTAACCAGTCCAGCCAGTCAATAACTGACTGATTGTTTATCCATTTCCATGTCCACATCTTCCTTGTCGGTGTACTTCTAGGAATAATCTCTAACTCCATACTTTGTATTATTACTTCTGTAGTTGCAGCGGCTGCGTGATAGCAGCTACTGCATCCTTTGTTATGAATTAGTTGAGCAACTGCTTCTGCTGCAGCTGCCGAAGTATGCTAGTTAACAATACGAAGCACTGTTGTGTGGTAATATTGTGAAAATGATTTTCTAAGTTCAGCTTTATTTTGAACGTCTAAGAGGCTTAACCGGCAACCAGTAAGCTATAAAGGTTGAACACCATACTCCCACCGAATGTGGAAGACATATACTAGTCGGTTCCAAACAACAGGAGGAGGTTAACGGTTGAAGCAATGTTATCTACTTCTTGGTACCTGTATGACTGCAAGCCATTGCGTAATTTGCAGCTCATGTAGATGCGTAAACTTTAGTGGTTTTGCCTTTTTGGGGAGAGTTTGTTAGGATAGATTTGATGCGAATCTGCCTTTACTTGATTGAGACGGTATTTTGATAGTAACATCATTGTCATTATATTTTTTTTGCCCATTCTTAGCGTCGTGCATATCAGTATTAATTTCCGTCGTCGTAGATCAATTCATGTTATTTTATAAAGTAGAACGTTGCCCTAAGTATGCACATATGGTTTGATAGAATTTCCGTTTGCATCGTTGTTTTCTTTTCGTTTTCTTCTTCTTCTTTTGTGGGTCTGGATTTGGTGGTCCTTTTGTAACGTTACTGGGTAAGCAGGAAGGTGCAAAATAGCAGCAACTACAATATGAATATAAGACACCTCTAAGCCGAGGTGGCTATATCTCAAACCTATCTGAAACCGCCACCCACCCTTGTGCCTTAATTTGCTTGCATGACATTGCATGATTGGTTGAGAATATTGTCGCCTCTGCGTCGTAGTTGGCATGTTATAGTTATTCCAAGTACGTATATACACTCCTCGTACTCGTTCTTCCGTCAAGACACTTTCCAGCGTAGCCTTTCAACCGGAAAAGAAAATGTGCAGCGCAAAATCGTAAACGGAGTGGTAGTCAAGCTCCAGAGTTTGAATTCAACCACTCCATTTCCAATTCCAATTCCACACATTCAGATTTGGAAAAGAGAAGTGATAAACGTACGTTCTTTTTTTCCTCTTACATGATTAGAAATAAAGAGAGAGAGATGTGTGAGAGTGAGTAGAAATCAAAAGATAAGCAGCTACCACAAGTGTGGTACAAATAATATGATTTTCTTAATCAATTGGAGCGTGTGAGTACTTCCAATTTGAGATCTTTTCAAACATTATATGTAGCTTTTTGAAATGCTAAACATTTATAGCATGTTTTTACTTGGTGTGCATACGAGGAGAAAATGGAGATAACAAAGAACGATGGAGCCATTTTTGTTTATCACCTTTAAGTGATGGTAATGTTCACAAAATCTTAAAATTTAAACTCATATAAGGATAATAAATAGGATGGTGAGCGTCATCATCATGTATCGTATTACTAAAGAACAACTATAGGATAAGTCAATACCTTCTTTGGTTATCCCATATCTTCACTTTCAAGAATGCTATACTCAAAATCAATGGAACCGTTTTTCTCTTCTTTTTTTTTTAGTGGTTAGTGAACACATGAATAAGAATGATACTCATTTCTTGCCATCAAATGTATTACTTCATGACTGTCTCAAAGAAGTCAAAATTAATATTACCAAGCTACATACAATGAAACATAACGGATCTTAGGTACAATGAAACACTACATGAGACTTCTCGCGTTAAAGATAACACTTGTAATCAACTAAGCTACAATCTCCTACACAGAATATGACTACAACGAAGTGGATGTGGTGGAGGGATTTTCTCTAGAAATTAATGCATAATTTCAGTGACAACACCAATCCATTAAATGCTTGGCAACTGTTCTAAATTAACTAAAATTTTAGACTATAGTAGATATTCTAATACGATATTTTAATCATTAGAGTAGTCTACTTGCTACTTTGATTATCCAATAGATGTTTGTCATATGGCGTCGAGTATCCCTCCATGTGGAAGGGTAAGAGCATGTCTAAGAGCAACTCCACCCCATTCAATTGCCTTTGCAATTGCGTGATTCGATCACCTAAACCCAACAAAAACAGCTCCAACCCATCTAAATCAGTAGAGCTATTCGATGGGCCCAAACCCCCAGACCTAGCAATCAGGCCATTGTTGCGCCACCTATCTGCTTGTCCGCCTAAGTGGATCTGACGTCAACCACGTATAAATTTTTTTGTGTCAGGCACGCATGCTTCACGTTCGAGTGAGGGAGAGTGAGCCAACCAAAAGGTGGCGGTATGACCCGCGGCACAAGCACACTCAACTTCTGCGCACGTGGGCGTTGGATTTCTCAAATCTGACGGTCCACATTAATTTGGCTTTTTAATTCAGAAGAAATAATAAAAATGAAAATTCTAAAAAAAATAGTTGGAGCCCATGTGGCACAATCTAGGCAGTTGGATTGCAAAAAAAAAAATGTAATCCAATGGCCTGTATTATTCATTTAGAAAAAGTTATAAAAGAATACCGAAAATGGGGGAAAAAATTAAAATTAAGAGAATTTGAAATTGAACATAATATTAATTTTTTTATTAATTTTTTTTAATGCCAATTAACCCGACAATTCATTTACGAGATAGAGATGTACTTGAGCAATTACCGTTCAATAAGGCAATAATTGCCAATTGCAATAGCCCGGGCAATTATCACCCAAAGGGGTTAGTATGAGAGATTTTTCCAAGTACCAAGTTCCAAGCGGTACTTCACAAGTCATAATATAAGTAGAGAAAATGATATTTCATTCTCTCCTATTTTATGACACGCTTGAATACTGGAAAGTTGAAAAAATACTATCTTGAAATAAGTATTTCACATTTTTTTATTGGCCAGAAAACTCTTCGATAGAGAGATGTAAAATATCCTTCTTGACCGGAAAATAGGAGTGGGCACTTGGAACCGAAACCGAAACACGAACCAAATTGGACTGCACAGAACGATTTGGTTTTGCGGTTTTGAAATGGTTTTGGTTTTGAAACCAAACCGCATTGTAGGGAACGGTTTGATTTCGGTTTTGGCTTTTGAAAACCGCATCGAATATCATCATTCATTGTTTGGTTGTTTGTTAAGAGTTCCATACATTTAGTATCTACTCAAGCACACTAGAATATCATCATTCATCATTTGCTGCATGTTTGCTTACATCAAGTTTGCTTGCTGCATATATAGTTGTTGTAGGTTTGTGCATATATTGTCCTAATTTTAGACGGAAATAGATTATCAAAACATCGTCACTCAATGTAGTAATTGTTAACATGCGTTCATTCATTATGTATTGTGTAGAAAATAAGACCGTCTTATGCGTATATAGGTGTATATTTTAAAATGTACATTTCTTTCTTAAAAACCGAATCAAAACCGTTTGAAACCGCACAGAACCAAACCGAAATAAATTTCGGTTTTGGTTTCGGTTTCATTTACAACCGCACCGAACCAAACCATGCCCATCCCTACCGGAAAATATAAACAAAAACGCGTTTGATTACACCTCACAAACTTAATACACTCCACATTTACTTTTAAATTATAGTTTATTTTAATACAGTCCAGATACATTCCAACACTACACTCATGCTCCACACTTTATACATACACCCCCATCAGCACTTAAACTCCACATCAAACTCATCTTCTTCACCACAAACAACTATTTAAATGTATATTATATATTGTATATTGTATATTGTAAAGTAGGCGGTGATGCCAACTATTCAACAAGAAAAAAGGTGCCAATAAAAAAACTAGGGGTGGGCACGGGCCGAGCCCAAATTTGTAGGAACCAGACGTCCCGTTTTAAAATGCAACGGGCCGGGCCAGGCCGGTCCGGGTATATGAATTTTGAGATCTAGAACCGGACCTAACCCTGTCCGTTTTAAACGGACTGATTCGGGCTGAGTCTACGGGTCCAAATTACTTCTTTTTTTTTTAAATTTTTTTTAGAACAGGTTATTTGGATTTTGTACATAGAATAGCTCAATAGAAAACAATGAGAAAGGCTCTGCTGTCAGTACAAGGCGTTCGTAGCCTTCTCCCAGTTCTCAGAGGGGTGAGTACATCTTTCCCTGCCAATAGTTACAAATAAAAGCTTATAAAGATGAGTTTACATTCAAATCCAATTTGCATGAAATGGTCATGGTTAAAACTTAAAGTGGGATTTTGAATACCTCATCCTGATCATATTTGGTGTCAACTTGCTGGGCTTGCATACGTGATAGTCTACAGATTGCAATCATATATTGCATCTCAACGTCAAATTGGGGATTTCGAATTGATTAAATTTCAGAACTTGAATCAAGTGGACTTGCATATTATCAAAGATTGTTGGTGCACAATGAAACTAAATACCTGTGTAACTTAATCGACTGGAATTACAAAATTCTCCACTAAATTTTCTCATCAACCAAAAATTATCTAATTACATTACTTGGATTTACAGAAACGTTCCACCAATCAACCAAACATAATCTAATTAAAAATACCCAAATCTGAAACAGAAGATTCAAATATATACAAGTATGAAACTATCACAGGACGTGTGTGTATATATATATATATATATTCATATTCAATTTTATTCAACAGAAGATTCAAATTCAATTCAACAAAAGATTTGAAATTGGAACATAACAGAGGTCAAGATTCAAGAACCCAACAAAATCCCTAAATCTAGTGCACCATCAACACAACAATTTTGGTTAATGTTAATCACAGCATCAAGCATGTGCGGCTTTCATTTGGTAATCCTATGAAGGCAAATTTATGGATTGGGTTTGGGGTTTTCATGAAATCCCATATGATTACAGAATGCAGAGAGTCAGAGATTGCAGAGTCAGAAAGGGCATATATCTAGAAAACCCTAAATCCCTAAATCTAAAAATTTAATCAGAGATTGCAGAATGCAGATACTCCAGAGAGTTAAGATTTAAGAAATTATAGTACCTTAATTTGGGAGGAGATGAGATGAAGGTGGTCGATTTCGATTCGCATGATCATGGTGGTGTTCTAGAGGGCGGTGATGGGTAGTCGCGATTGGGAAGAGAAGGTGGTGATGGTGGTCGCACCTCGCAAGTCGCCATAGAGAGGGAGACAGAGAATTGGCGATGGCTGCTGTGAGGAGTAGAGGAATAAGATGAGACTGGGTGAGGAAAAAGATCCAATCGAACGGTAGAGAGTGGAGGTGGGAATAATCATTAAATTCATCCAATATCCCACGTTAGAAATGGTTCGGGTCGGGGCCCGTTCCTCGTAATATTTGGATCCGACCCGCCCATCAATTTCTCTGGTGTTCTTCAATTCCTCTGCCCCGAATAGCGAGGACCCGGCCCGACCTACGGGTCCAGGACCCATTTGCCCAACCCTATAAAAAAAAACCAACAAAAACTTAAATTTACATTTTATAAGATCTCAAATTCACATATTAAAGTAAAAGGCAAGTGGCTCTTTAGTAGGGTAGTAGAAAAGTATTAACCATTTGCATGATGATATGTGTTTGAATTCTGTTGATGGGTTAATTTAGCACAATATAACAAAATTTATTGTTTGATAAAAAAAAAAATATATATATATATATATATATATATATATATGAATTTTGCATCCAAGTAGACCTCCATTTTCCCTGGAAAGAGATTTCATCTGGATCTCTCCCATCAAAATCTACCAATTAATTAATCTGGGCCTTTAAAATTTGATTCAACAGCAACAAACATGAAACCTCTTTAAAAGTTATAATAATTTTAATTATTAAATCAAATTTTAAGAGCTTAGATCTTTTGATTGGTGTGTTTTCTCTTCCCATTTTCTCCAAGTATATGCAGTCCCTTGTGTAAAAAATAAAAAAAAAGTATATGCAGCGGGCCCTGCAAAATAATTACAGAAGTGACAAAACGTGCAAATTATCCCCGTCTTATTAAACCAGCCTGACAGAAGAGAAGGGAACCCGATAAAGCTGCTGCTTCGTCGTTCCAACTTCCAAGACACGTCCTTCTCCACCCACCATTTAGCCCATATACGGCACAGTCATCCGAACTGCTATCTCTCAGTCTCAATCTCAATCTGTTGCTGTCTCTCTACTCACCTCTGGTGAACTGTAAGAACCCAAATCTCCTCCTCTTTTTCTGCCCTTTTTTATTTTTAGTTTTTGTTTATGTACTCTGTTTCTTTGTTTCTTAAACACACTACCTGTTTCCTGCAATGTGGGTTTGTTTTTTCACATGGGTTCAATTCGTGCTGTTTGTTTGCCGGGAAAATGTGGGTGAAACCAAGTTAAGAACATGAAAAATGATCAAGTTTAAGCTTTCGAAGTGTGGTTCAAATTTTGACAATGTGATGTAAAATGTTCACACTACTTTCACACATGAACATTTTTCGTTTTGGGAAGATAATCTAAGCATGGTTGTTCACAAAATGTTAACGAGAAAACAAAAATACGCGATTAAATTTCGAAGTTTTGTGGACGAGGTTCAAGTTTGATTGTGTAATATAAATACAACTGCTTAATTTTTAGCATAGTAATCTAAGCATATAATTGTTTCTGCATAACCTATATTATTTATCGAGACGACCTCATTTGGTTAGCATTATATTATTGTTTATGATTGTGATCAAAGCAAACTCCAATCTAGTGTTTAACATGTTAGGATCTTGGGAAGCATATGAGGAACTTTTCACGATATCGATTGTCACAGACTCGTTGTTTATAGTTATTATGTGAACAGCATGGCGATT
This sequence comes from Pyrus communis, assembly GCF_041283825.1. Taxonomy (NCBI): domain Eukaryota; kingdom Viridiplantae; phylum Streptophyta; class Magnoliopsida; order Rosales; family Rosaceae; genus Pyrus; species Pyrus communis. Next base: position 4,037,916 of record NC_142572.1, read on the forward strand.
CTACAATGCAAGAGTCTTCTGTCTTGTGGCGTAGTCTGTCCGGCGTAAACATTTCACTGTCATGCTACTCGATCCACCTTGGGACTGCCACAGTTCTCCTTCTCGCCATGCCTTACATGTTCCTTGCAGTGGTTTTCTTGTTGGGATTAGGTGGGACAGGTGAGAACGGGGATTATTCCCGTTGGATAGAAGACAAACAATGTACAATATACAACATGGGTGATCCACTACTGATAGTCTAAAAGCATCAAAGCTTTTTGAGTTTAAACCCCACACCCCATAGATTCATTAGGCTTTCTCATACACCATTGGTTTAGGTGACTAAGTTAGTGACAATCTCGGTGTTGATTCAGAGTTACAACCACTGGTCCGTTGCCCAACATTTTAAGGTCGGTCACCTCTGCAATATCGTTCTGCTGGACCTGACATAATAGTAATTCTGTATACCTACTTAGTTGGTAATAGTAAATTTGTAAAGCACATAGAAAAATGTTTCTGTATACTGTCTACCTGACTGTCTGTTAAATTTTGTTCAAAAGTGTAGGCATAAAACTCCAAAGTAGACGAGCAACATAGAAAAGGCTAAAGCTTGATTATGTTAAACTTCTAATCAGACAGAGAATGAGACAATAGTTTGTGTATAATCGTTTGAAACGGAGATGTTTGATTCGATTGCGGCAATTTTATCTGTAGAGGTTTACAGCCCAAGAAATACTTATGTTTTCCTTTTCCTCGGTATTTCCAACTGCAAATGCAGATAATGGAATGCGATCATCCTTCGACTGGGAAACATAATGTTAAACTGGAAGATGGAGAGGTTGTTGCTGCTAATCAATTGGAAGGGGAGGTCAAGTTGGCTGATCTCATATGGGTAAAGATCAGTGGAGGCTCATGGTGGCCAGCACAGGTATTTGAAATGCTGTATTTTCTGATTGTTTTGTAACATTCACTAATCTGAGATTTTTAATTGCACAGATTCTATTTGATATTACTTAGGTGTGCCAAAGGATCCATTTCGTTATCTTCTTGTTTAATTCGTAGGTTGTTGATGATAACAACGTGAGTAACAAGAACAAGCCAAGTAAAAGATCGGCAGAGAAGGTTCTTGTTCGGCTCTATGGAAGCTACAAGTAGTAAGTCTTCCACGATCAGGTGTTTTGTCCTCATTTATCTTGTGATTGTATAGAACTTCTGAGCATATTTTCTTGCAGCTTGTATGTGGACCCGGTAAAATGTCATTCTGATTTCAACATGGTATGTTTTGAATGCACTGTTGAATCTCCTTGAATTCTGCCTAAGCATTCGAAATTTGAATACTAATTTCCACTGGATTATAGTAGACATGCCCCATACCTGATCATATTGACTGAATTGCTGAACTTTCAGATACTCAAGCAGAACAACGGTTGTTATAGGGAAATACTCCTAAAAGCTCTGGAGCAGGTAACTATTCTTTCTTTGCTAATTGCTCCTTTTAGGCAGGAATGAAATCTTGTGGTTGAAGTTGATGGTTTCTCGTACGTCATAAATATGGCTGTAGGTTTCTAGCCCAAAATCCGACATATCAAAGAAGCAAGGATCCAAGTCTAAAGGTTAGCCAACTCAAAATCCCTGTAAAAATGTATTGCATAACATTTATCAGTTCAACATAAATTATTGTTATCCAACTTGAGAGGATTTAGTTTCAGAATTTACAGCTGAATGGTGTAATAGAAATCATCTCGACGAACAAATTAGAATGGGAAAGGTTTTTTGTGCTGTAACAACATATTTTAAAGCACTATTCATTATGAATTTAAGGTTGAGACGTAAATGAGAGGATTGAGGAATTGAACTAAAAGGGGAAATACGTGGTATATGTGGAAGCATTGGTTGACCGATTGAGCCATCGTTCACCATGGAAATACTAGATGATCCCTCACTCGAGAATTATTAGAGTGACTCAACTTGCCTTTCAAGAGAACATCAGTATGCGCCTTTGCTCGTGGGAGACTTGTTTGTGCCCATGTAAGGGAATGAGTTTGTGAAATGGGCTGAGAAGATTCTAGGAGTAACGCCAGCCTACGCTAAACATTTTGATATTTCTAAAAACAATGGGAATCCACTCTAAGTGTGAACATTTTGTATGGTTTTAGAAACCCTAATATAACCAGTAATGCTTTAGGTACCCATGCAAACCTTATAAAAGTTATTAAATTCTTGGTAATTTAAGAAACTAGCGAGAACTCATCAGAATAAGCGATCTTCCTCTCCTGGGTGCGGAATTTATGTTAGAACCTAAATTGTTATGAAAGTGTGATACTCTTTTTGGTGTTTCGTTCTTGTGGCTTTCCATGTCCACCAATATACCCCTGTTTGTCTGTGAGTAGAGGTCACAACTGAGCTGAAGTCTTTATCTATCAAGGTCATTGTCACAATTTACTATCTTATGTTGATGAAATCATTATGTTCAGAATGACCTAAATGGAAAGGTTTCTGTTGTTTCTTAGAAACTGAGACTCTCATACTGGTCAAAATGTTTATATTGTCGGGCAGAAAATGTAGCAGTTGATCTTTCTAGGCGTAAGTCCAGTCATAATCACGCAAGGGAAAATCCACAAACAGATTCTTCAAACTTGGTAAGTTCTTCTGATTCTCAACCGTCCTTATTTTGTAAAATTCTATTTTGTAAAATTCTATTTCATGGGTTGCAGTTTCATACTCTTTGGCATTATCCATGTAAATCTTCTGTTAGGTAAGGGTTTCTCCAAGAAAGCGGAATGTCGTTATACCACAAAGTAAGGTGGAGCAGAAGACTCTACTTGCACTAAGGGTTGGAAATGCAAATGGAAAAGCTTCCAAGCAAAGTGGGGCAGAAGTGGTATCAAAGTCCAAAGAAGTGAGTGCCCGGAGATTGAGAGTGATGCAACAGCTTGGCCTGATTGCGCCTTCGGGATCTTCATTCCACAACAATGGACTGATTTGAGTCTCGTACTTAAGGTATTACAATTTTGTTTGTCATGGTGTCGATCATCTGTTAAAAATGGTAAGATTTTTTTGGTCCTTTGCAGCTGTATCACAACGTTGTACCCTTAAGAGACTTCAAATTCGGCACATGAACCATTCGGACTCAACCTGTTTTTCCCATTTAGGGCTGCTCGATGCAAGCTGCTGGCTTTTGATGTAAGAATTGCACTGTAGATGCATAGACTTATGTTGTAAGGCCAGCTGACAAAGTAAGCCTAAATGGTCTTGGCTAGTTGGTTTTTTGCTCTCATTTTGTTTTTGGAGGGTGGTTGCAAAATCTACTGAATTGTGTTCAAGTTTCTTTTTTGTGCATACCAAGTCTGAAACCAGTTAGTTAAATTTAAGCACGGGGTGTATTGCTTCTCTCTCTATTCTCGACCTTTACGATAAACTTTTATAACTACTGAGAACACAAATCACGTGATGTATTATTTCACGTGTTATAATGAAATGAACGATGTAGTTGATATATCCCACTTTTAGAGTATTAACCATATTGTTAAGTGGAATCCAAACACAATAGACTTTTTTTCAGGTACATTGAAAAGAATACTTAAAAAAATTGACGGTATTTTTGGATGCATTGAGAAAACTAAAGGCTAATTAAGGCCAAAGAACAAGGCTTTTCCCAAGTGATAGAACTAGATGGAACAACTCAGAATTTGATTGTTCCGTTTAGAGGTGATTTTTTAATGGATGAGACAAAATAAAATTGTATGTAATTACATATGTTTGTAATATACACGTAGAATAGAAAATCACATTTTATTCCTAATAAGAAAATATTATAATATATATATCCTTAATTTAAACTCAATACCAACCTTTAACTAACAAGTTGCTAACGTTCTTTGCTGTTTAACTTAAAACCAACCGTGAGCTAACGAGTTTGTTAACGGCTTCAATCGTTATCAACATGATCCGTTAAATATTCCTCCAAATATTGACTTTTTTACCAGTAAATGCAGTTGAATTAACGGGTTGGGATCAATTTGCCAGCTCTACGAGAGAGAGAGAGTACATACTTGTACATGTCAAGAAAAAATCGTTTGTAATTTTCATGCTCTCTTTCCAAGTAGGCACCATTATTCCCACTGTGGATGACTACTACTGAATCGCTGACAGGTGGCATTGGATAAGATTAATGCCTTTTTCTTTATTGTATTCACGTTTATTTATTTATCAAATAAATCGTTTCTTGAAATACTTGTTTGCCAAACTCATCTTTTGGAGCTTCCAACAAATGCTGAAGGCGGGAAGAGAGATGGTGTGGCCAATCCGTAAGTTTCATCATCTCAACCGGCTTCACCTGTTTATTTCATTGGTCTCTGTTTGGCTGCAAATAATTCTTTTCTCTCAATTAATACAGCCTCAAAATTAGCTCGTTGGATGATTCCAACACTGGTTTGTAGAGACTCGTTTGGCTGCTGCTCACTCGTTTCTGGTTTAACCAATTCCTCTCTGGCTCAAATTCCCAGAAAATCATCTGTTCCAAACAAGGTCCTACTTTCAGCCTCTCATGAATCATGCATTCATCCCTTTTCTCAAAAATGTATTCCTTACTGATCGTACCAGATTTTGTTACTTGCATTTATGAAAATTTCTTAGACAAATTCTGCACAAGTTGAAGGCATCCCCGTCCAATTTCCGCCTTCGATCAAGTAAGCATAAAAAGATTAATGAACATTGATCATCTGATCCCCTTGACTTGCAGTCCAAACTTTGTACTGTAATTTTATATGTTTTAGACCTAAAATTGTCCCACTAAGAGCTTCCCACTATAAGTGCTATGTACGATGAGCTTTTTCCATTTGTAGAAACAACCTGGTTCTGAGGCCGGAGGCATCAAATGATTCCGAGGATCTCGCTGGTGAATTTACAAAATTTAAAGTAGAAAATGTATCGAAAGCTAAGGACGGGATGGACTCGTTTGTAGCGATGAAAGAGAGGTTTCTGAGTTTTAAAAGGCACAAATTTTTGTAAGTAGCAGTTAAAAGTGTTTACAGAAGTTACTTGCACGTACACATTGGTGGTGGTCTGTAACTGTAAGGTAAATATAATATTGAACAGGAAAGAGTCAGAGCATTTCCAAACCCTAGCTCAAGTACAAGCACCCAAGGTAATTATATTTTCTCTTAATCTTGTTTAATTATATACATTCTGCTTTTGTTTGATTATTTACAAAGGAATTGAGATATTTCCATATATAAACTTAAAATTGTTCGAAAACAGTTCATGGTGATTGCTTGTGCAGACTCTAGGGTTTGTCCCTCTAATATCCTAGGGTTTCAACCAGGGGAAGCTTTCATGGTTAGAAATGTAGCAAACCTTGTCCCCCCATTTGAGGTATTTGGCTCATCTGTCGTCTGTCCTTATGTATTATCTCGAATCTAAACACATACAAAATCGAATTCTTCGGATCAACCTTGGTCTCTTTTGCAGTATGGAACATCAGAAACTAATGCCGCCCTTGAGTTCGCAGTAAATACTCTTCAAGTAGGTCGTCTTGCTCTCTCTAGTCCCTCCATCTATGTGTATTTATATCTTGACCATGGTTTATTACAAATGTCGTATGAAGGGAGATTCGTCAATCCAAGATGTTCTTTCCAAAAACTGAAATTCTTCTTAATTTTGTCTCAACATTATCTTATCTTGAAAAAGGAAAGGCCAAAAATTGTTCGTTTCTATACCAAATTACCGATACATTTGCAAATAGGTTTGGGAGCGAAACAAAGGTTAAAAATTAGTGACCCCCATTCCACTTCTTGCATCTTCTCACACGAGTACTTTTCTGTTTACTTTCCTTGAGAAGCAAAATTGTTTGTGGCTGACTTCAGGTTGAAAACATATTAGTCATTGGCCACAGTAGCTGTGCAGGAATTCAGACCCTATTGAGAATGCAAGATGACGGTGATTCGAGGCTCGTTAACAATTCATTTCTATCTTTTGTTTTCATTCAGTTCATGAATTCCCTCTAAATATTCTTTGTGTGATTTTGCTTTCAGTAGCTTTACTCAAAGTTGGGTTAACAATGCGAAAATCGCCAAACTAAGAACAAAATCTATTGCACAGCACCTCAGCTTTGAACAACAGTGCAGGCACTGTGAGAAGGTTATACTCAATTTTCCTCATCCTACTCTTCTTAAGCTTGTTTGTTTGTGATTAATTTCTAAAATATCTCCAAAATGATTGAAAACAGATTGTTCTTAACTCATGGTGATATGATAAAACAGATACTTATTGTCTTGTGCAAACGAATGGAAGTGACTGATTACGATTTGTTAAACGTAACAATGATAAAAGAATACAGATCAAGATAAAAGAATACAGATCAAGCCTCTAAAATGAGATCATTCTTGAGGAATAATAAGTTTTCGTTCTAGTGCAGGAATCGATCAATCGTTCATTGTTGAATCTTCGGACGTACCCATGGATAGAAAACAAAGCAAAGAAAGAGTTGATCTGTCTACATGGAGGATATTACGATTTTTCGAGTTGTACATTTGAGAAATGGAGCCTTGATATAAATGGCAGCAGCAGCTTTGTAGGAGGCAGATACTTGATCAAAGACGAAGCACTTTGGCGCTGAATTTCTTGGTTCTTCCATTGAAAGAATGTTCATTCTCCTCATTGTAAATGCTATAGGCTAGGTGGGCTTCAACTTTGAAGGCGTACACAAGCAACAAGAAAAATTTATTCATATTCCACATTGTCCCCTGAAGTTATCTTATTTCATTTTCTGTCCCTTTATAATGACATTCTAATGCACCTTAGCTTTGAACAACAGTGCAGACACTGAGTTTTTCAAGCAAGATTTTATCAAGACAATTACTATTAATTGTGTGGTTATTCACTTGGAGGCATTATGTAATAGCTTAATATTGTAGTTTTTTATTGGAAAAACCCTAAGCCTATAAATAGGCTATCTGATGAGAATAGTACTGTCTTATTTTCTCCATCAACTGCCCTTTTGTTTTTCTTTTATCTATCTAATTTTTTTATTTTCAATACAAGAACATCATTACCAAGAACAAATTTATTGTTTTTCTCAATTTTTTTTTAACAAAATGATATTGTCCACACTAAAAGGGAAGGGGTGGACTTAGCCTCACAAAGAAGAGAACACATAAACCTTACCCTCCTAGAAACAAAAACAACAAAGATACAAAGAAAAGAGAGGGGACATGAAACCTAACTCCTCTAAAGCCGAACCTAAAGGTCTAAATCTGCAAAATAGAACAAGCAACATCACGAGGTTAACAAGAAAGTCGAGATGCACATTAATTTGAGAAGGGGAAGCCAGGCAAGCCAACATTGTCTGAAAACAAAGCAGCACGAACCATCATTGGAGGAGAATCATGCCATATCAAAGTTGGAGAAGACAAACTCATATTAGCAAAATTGTCCGCAACTATATTGCCTTCCCGATATATGTGAAAGGCATAAAAAGTCACCTTCCGAATACGGTCCAAACAAATAGACCATTGCATACAAAGAGACCAAGGAGGATCAAAATCAGGCGAGTGGAGGGCAGAATAAAACACTAGAAGAGTCACTTTCCAGCCAAAGACAATGTCAACCCCATTGATATGCAAACTCTATACCAATAATAATTGCTGATAATTCTACAAAAAAAAAAAAAAAAAAAAAAAATTGCAATGATCAATCTCTTGGCAGAAACTTCCAAGAAACTGATCGTGGCAATCACGAAAAACTCCTCCACAAGCAGCAGAACCAGGATTTCCTTTAGACAAACCATTTGTATTAAGTTTAATCCAAGGAAACCAAAGAGAAGTCCAAAGCATAGGAAGAATAGTTGGCGCCTTGCGAGAGATAGGTGGGATCCCTAAAGAAGAAATGATACGAGTATCAAAACCCTGAGAATAACTAGGAATAAACTTCCCACCATGAAGGATCCCATAATTGATAGATAGGCAAAGATGATGAAAATAGATTGGGTGACCCTCAAAAATGAGCATATTTTGAGCTTTCCAAATAGCTGAAATGTCTAAAGACCCACAAAAATCCAGAGATTGTGCAACTGTTAGGAAAAGGGATTATGTATGTAGGCATCCCAAAACAACCATGGAATCTGAAAAAAGGCAAAGAGGTACCAAATTGACATGCTAACCACCTCTAAAGCTGACTAGATATCCGAAACCCGAAAAAAAGATGAAAAGTAGATTCCTCAAAGTTATGACATAAACAACAAATGGATGCCAGAGAAATACCATGTTGTTGTAGTGCACCTTCGGTAGGAAGATTGTCATGAAAAAGCTGCCAAGCCAAAATAGACAGTCGAGGTGGGATAAAATGTCGTCGAATAACCTTGGCCCAACCACAATTGCTATGTTTTTTTCCAAATAAGATAATAACCATAAGAAAATGAAAATTTCCCAGTCGATGAAGGCTCCCAGATTAATTTGTCATTCTCTACCTTTGAGGCAAAGGTAAACGAAGAATCTGTTGGACTACAGAAGGGAATAAATCTCCAAAATAATCTGGTAAATACCATCTTTGAGCTTCAATAGCATTTGAAACCTGAGGAAGAACTGTGGGTGAAATGACCGAAGATAATGAATGGTCAATAATCGGGCCATCCAACCATTTGTCGAACCAAAAAGAGACTGACATTCCATCACCAATAATCCAACGACTATTATTATTCAGAATATGCAAAGCCCGCTTCAAAACCATGCCACACTGAAGACCATAAATAGATATCTTGGTTTTTGTAGGGCACAAGAGGAAAACGCTGACGAGCGAAAGATTCACATAGAGAAGATTGTAAAGCATCCCAGCTAAAACTAAGCAAAGCCGTGAAGTTTAAGGCAGCCGAATCACATATTACAAATTTATTTGTCATTTTTTTTTTTTTTGCAAACAATTATTCAAAATCATTTTGTGAACTGACTAGTACTACACTCTAGTAGTAATCCTTTTGACATGGATGATGATAGTGTATTATATTTTTATTGGATTAAATACGTATTGTGTGGCGTACCTCGATCCACCTCCCGTATCAAGGTATCCTCTTGATATTAAAGCACGCCTTGAACTCTCAGATTAGTAGGGTACACCCATTTCTGACAGGTGCATAGTAACCAAAATTGTTCTACTCAGATTAAAACCCAAAACAAAAAGGCAAAAAAAAAAAATCATTTGCTAATTAAAACTGTAAACCGAATGGGCCTCCACAAAATTAAGAGAAAGTGAATGAAAGTAAAACTTGATTTAAGTCGAGTAAAGCCGGGACTAAATAAAACAAAGAAAATGCAATCGGGGTACCTCATGAGCTGAGCTTTGGGGAACTATCGCATTTCGGACACACACAGAAGACGGAAAGCAAAGGCAGCCATGATCTCGCAGTTCTTCCTGCTCTCGCAGCGTGGCGACAATATCGTCTTCCGCGACTGTCAGTCTCTCTCCCTCTCTCTCTCTACTGATCCAATCTCTAATTCCTTACTAATTTCACTCCCTCAGATTTTAACTTCCGATCTGAATTGTTCAGCAACTCAGTTGTTGTGTAGTTCAATCTTCGTTTAGATCAATTGTTGCTTATACTATTTGAAATTATCTCTAAAATAGTTATTTGGTAGAGATCTCCAAGAACAGTTATTAATTCAGCTCTAATCTCTAGTGGGTGTTTCCTAGATCGCACATGCATACCGTAGTTTTTCCCAATTAATTTTCGTTCATGAAGAAGCAATTTGAGCTCGATTTTGAAGAAGTTAGTACTATTATGACCTTTTCGGAAATGGTTATGGTGAGAAATAGAGAAACAAGTGCAAGTGAACACATTTTTTGTTCTACAAGAAAGGATGAATAAGCATTCGGGAGATCTGTTCTTATTGGATTTAGTGCTGAAAGATGGTGTTCTTGATGCGTGATTTTGTTCATGCAGATCGCGGTGAAGTGCCAAAAGGAAGCGCAGAGATATTTTTCCGGAAAGTGAAGTTTTGGAAAGAAGATGGGCAAGAGGAAGCACCCCCTGTCTTTGTAGGTATTATCTTACTGAGGAATGTTTGGCAGTGTCAACCATTTTCATTTGATTCAGTCTGCATATACGGTATCTTATACTGACTTTTTCTATACTCAATCAATAGAACGTGGATGGTGTCAACTACTTTCATGTGAAGGTTGTTGGACTATTGTTTGTCGCAACCACAAGAGCTAATGTATCACCATCTCTTGTCTTGGAACTTCTACAAAGAATTGCCCGTGTCATCAAAGATTATGTTGGGGTTCTCAATGAAGATTCTATAAGGAAGAATTTTGTGCTTGTGTACGAGTTGCTTGATGAAGTCATTGTAAGCTCCTCTTATATTTCTTAACTTATTTGGTTGTATCTTTCCCGGGCACATATGAATTCATGCTTCTTATCATCGTAATGTGCTAAGATAGTTTCTCTATTTGATTGAAAATTTAAAATGTGATTTGCTAGTTACCCTTTTCAGTAAATCTCGAATTGATGTTATCTTGTTGATAATTTTGTAACTATTTCTTGTCCCTGATTATTGCTCCCCCTCCTTTGTGTTTTATTCCTACAGTTATTTAAATGACTAGCTCTTTTAAAGGACAGCTTTAATTAGTATTTTTTCCAACCAAAGTTCAGATATTAACTGGATTATTTGAATCGGCAAAAGTAATGCTGAATGTATCTTTCTCCTCAATGGTGTGTTGTCCAGCTGCGTATTATTCATAAATAGTGCTAAGGATGTACAAGGCCAGCTGGAGTTGGGCAATTCCTGCTTCTTGTGATTCTTTACTGTTCGAAAGTTAAAGTTTTGGGAGGGAGGAAAAGGGTTTGGTGCTAGGAAGTTATGTTGTATTGGCAATAATTTGGATTGTTTGGATGGAGATGAACAAGAGAACTTTCAAGGGTGCTAGGGAAAGGATATGGTTCATTAGCGAGATGAAGTTCGAGTTTGGACTTCCTTGTGGGCTTTCGGTTTCTTTAGAATTTAAGGAGTGGTTTTCATGCTATTTATTTTGACTGTACTGCTGTTTTAAATAGTTTTTTTATTTTTTTTATTATTTTATTATTTTTTAAATTTGTTTTCAACTGGTTTTCCTTTTTGATATACATTTTGATGGGTGGCATTTAGCGAAGAACTCCTTGTCCGTGTTGCAAATTTCATTTTTATCCAATAAAAGTTTGTGTTTCATATTGAAACTATATATATGTTGATAAACTTGATATGTGCATTTATGTGAAAAATACGTTGTGATATATTTGATCCATGGAAATTATTAACTTGCTTGTGACTTGATTTTGTATATTCATTACAGGATTTTGGCTTTGTGCAAACAACATCAACTGAATTGTTGAAGTCTTATATATTTAATGAGCCAATTGTTCTCGAATCTGCGCGTTTATCATCTATTGGCCCTACTGGCCTTTTTATGGTAAGGTGTTATCTATCTATTATGAATTTCAGAAAATTAATGGAATTTAGGTGGAATATCATTTCTATTGTGGTCTTATTGGCATTTTAGTTATTGACTCCCAAAATCGATGCATGCAGCAAGGGACAAAGAGAATGCCTGGAACAGCTGTCACAAAATCAGTTGTTGCAAATGAGCCTGGTGGTAGGAAGAGGGAGGAAATTTTTGTGGATATAATCGAGAAGATTAGTGTGACTTTCAGCTCTAGTGTGAGTATATTTTTCTTACTATTAGATTTAACCACTTTTTGCTCACTGTTATACAGGCATTAAAATATAAGAACAATAGTACAGACACAATAATAAGTTACAGTTTCTAACAAGCAAAATTTGATGCCAATCTTACCCAATTGTTATCATGAACTTCTTGGGTTTGATATAGAAATGTTGCACTCCCATCTCTTTTGATATCATAGTGGTATGTTCAGCGGTTCTTATGAATGAGGTGACACTGTGACAGTGTCTCTATGGCACCTGAAATTCAGCTTATTTGGTTCTTTATAATTAATTTTATATCATGCACAATAGGGGGTTGATTATGAAGAGATTAGGTGTCCAGCAGTAGCCAATTTTAGGATTTTTCGACCTTTCTGAAGGGTTGTTTGAAGGATTAGAATTGTGGATGAACATATAGGTTTTAGGGTTTCAAATGAATGCTAAGGCCTCCTTTGGTATAATGGATTGGATTGGAAGGGACAACTCTCTAAATTCAAGGTATTTTGAAGGCAATGGAGAATGATTCTTCATTTTGAGGGGATTTGAAAAGGATTAGGTATGAAGAAAACTTCTCCCTTCTAAATCCTATCATTTTGGGGAGAATTGCAATGGATAACTTTTCTTCTTGAGTAATCCATCTCCTACCTCCAAGTTGATCACAAATTTTATTTCTTCTTTCAACATACCTTGAAAATAATTGCCTTTTCCATTCCACTCCAATCCTTCATACCAAATGAGGCTTAAAATTCTTGTAAGTCATCTTGAACACTTGTGTCTAGACTCAAAAATTCCTTTGAGGTTCTAACGCTTGTAACTTTAGCCTCAAAATTTTAGAATGGATAAAATGCATGTAGTACATAAACTTTACTGCAATGCACATTCTTTTGACTTAATTCTTGACTTCTCCTAAACTTAACTATATTTATTCAGTATATGTGGAAACAGTAATATAGTCAATTAGCTCTGCAGTGCTAGTCTATTCTTATCAGGTAATCTTATGTTGCTATACAGGGTTACATATTGACTTCTGAGATTGATGGAACCATTCAAATGAAAAGCTATCTCTCTGGAAATCCAGAAATCCGATTAGCCCTCAATGAGGATCTGGGCATAGGAAGAGGCGGAGGGTCGGGCTATGGTACTTATCTGACATGCCACCGGATTGTTATGTTTTACAAGTTCACAACTATCTTTTGAAAATAAATCTTTTCATATTATGGTGTCATGGAGTTGTTTGTGGTATTATGGTCAAGTGGATGATCTAATTTTAAAATTTGTAGTTTTATGTTCCCTAGAAAATATCTAGTTTTTAGATTAATAAACTAAAATTTTGAGGTCAGAACCGTCAGATACATGCAGTATGTCCTCGCTTCTAAAGAAAGTCCCTGTTTCTTTTTCATGTTCTCAACCGTATGATATTAGTGCCTACAATCATCAACTACAATGCCTCAATATAGCTTTAATTCGTTCACTAAATGCCAAGTTATTTTGTCAAGCTTGTATCTTGTCCTTTCACAATCTCAAATGCTGCTTTCTCTTGCAGACTATAGGAGTTCATTTGGATCAGGAGCAGTGGTACTTGATGATTGCAATTTTCATGAATCTGTACGTCTTGATAATTTTGAAGTAGACAAAACTCTGACCCTGGTAAGTGAAAATGAGTCGGATCAGATTATTCTTTTTTCAATTTAACTGATACTCAAGTAATGTGATATCTTTTGTTGAAATGATTAAATGGCTGCTCTGTGGTACTAATTTTAGGTGCCCCCTGACGGTGAATTTCCTGTCATGAACTACCGTATGACTCAGGAGTTCAAGCCCCCTTTTCGTATTAATGCGTTGATTGAAGAAGCAGGAGCTCATAAGGTGATCACTGTTTCATAAATTTTATTCAATGTTTTAAGATTGTGAAATTAACAAAAAAAAATTATTTAGGAAGATAAAGAATCAGATTTTGAACAAGAGAATGAGGCATTTGGCTTACACTATGATGCTGACTTTGTATAATTCATATCATTTAAAGATCATGTAACTGAGGTAGAAAATTATCGTGTAGTTATGGTAGAAAATTACAGTTTGGAATTGCCATTGTAGGCTGAAGTGATTCTGAAAATATATGCTGAGTTCCCCTCAAACATTACTTCCAACACAGTTGCTGTACAAATGCCGCTACCTAAATATACTATCAGGTAACTGTTCACTTAATTTTCGATTGCTAAGAGAATATTAGGTATTGTTCCATGTCATCCTTGTAACAATTGATATAGTGAAAGGGCAACGTTTTTGCATGTCTATTAATTGATGATTAATTTCCATATAAGATTTTCTGGGTACTTTAATTTGCCATTGTTTTTAATTTGTCATTGTTCTTGGTTCTAAAGTTTGTTCAAAATACAAATGTCAGTCTCAATATGATAGAAAACTTTGTTCACTTGGGTTTCATTTTAACAAGTCTTGCTAGGATATTTTTTTACCCCTTTCTCACAGTACATTGGAAGGGAGAGGAAAGAGGAGAAGGAAAGGGGGGGTGTTGTTTGCTGGGTAGGGTACCCATGACTATCATTCTCTCACTATAATTGCAGACATAAAAAATAAGCAAAAAGGGAGGTAACTAGAAAGACTGATTAGACTTCAGCAGGTTGTTGTGAACTTGTAAAGGCAGCAGTTATTAAAACCAACTAAAATATACAGCAAAACATGGTGGTTGTCTTTGAGTAATTACAAGGACATTCTATAAATAAGAGGACCTTTAACTTCCAGTGTATGAAAAAGGTGTAGACAAGGCTTCATAGTATTCACATGAGGAGTCAAACTGGCGGACCTTGCTAAAAACTGCATTATAGTGTCTATATGTACTAACCACTGCTTAAACAATAATATATGTTATTTCAGAGCCAGTTTTGAGTTGGAACCAGGAGCAGTTGGACAAACAACAGACTTCAAGGATGCCAATAAGAGACTTGAGTGGGGATTAAAGAAGGCAAGAATTTCTCATCCATGATCTCATTTGTTCACGTTGTTGAGTTTTGAGTAGTGATTTTAGCAGTGTTAAACTTTGTCCCATTATTGCGTATACTATATTGACAAATTCAAACAACAGATTGTCGGTGGATCTGAACATACGCTACGTGCCAGACTCACATTTTCCCCTGAAGTACATGGTATGACCTTCATTGATTGGGTTTAGTATATATATACATATTCATGCGTCACATGCTCAATGCAGGAAACATAACAAAAGAATCTGGTCCAGTTAGCATGACATTTACAATACCTATGTATAATTCTTCAAGACTTCAGGTAAGCCATTGTCATTACTTTCATTCTTGCCTCGTTAAAACCATGCAATGGATGTTGATTATGGTTAAAATACTCATCATGGATCATGTTAAATCCCTTCTTTTCATGCTGTTGCTGATTTGTGTTGGACTTGAAAGGGACATTATGGGTCGAATATGTGAGTTGAATGTGGCTCCAGATTTTGGATCCCTATCCCAACTAAATCTTGACTCGACCATGGCAAGGCCTTGAGTCCTTGACATAGTCTAAAACGAGTTTCTTTTCTAAATCTTCTAATGAGGATTGGTTTTCGAATGGAGCTATAAAGGTGGATCATTTTTTGAAAAACCCCTAGGTTACAATGTCATTTCTGATGAAGCATATGCATTGTGCAATAGAAGAGGTCAGCTTTGTTCATGTGCGATAAAAATGTTCCCAACGACTCGTTTGAGGCTGATATGTACAGCCTTAGTGATTCTCCGGGCCAGGGAGGCATCAGCCCTGGTGCCTCAGAGAGGTCGTCATTAATTTGTCTAATACCTAGCTCTCATCCTATACAAAGCTCTCTCATCCTATACAAAGCTCTTCATCCTCTGTTGTCTTGCGCAGTGAGGCGAATGGATTTTCCCTGCTAAGTATGCCTGAGATGCAGAGTTATCACTACCTTTTAACATTACTGGCCCCCGCCATTTAACAATGTTGTCCCCCCGGTCTTTTTTCAGCTTTTAAATAGAGTATAATAAAATACTAAGGCCATTTTATAGGGAATGCGTCGACCGTACATCAACATGTTGGTTTATGTGTTGAAGATTGGATAGCTAAGCTCTGTTATTTATCTCCAATTTTTGCCTATGAATATGCTGAGTTAAATGTTTTTTCTCTGATGCAGGTAAAGTACTTGCAGATAGCAAAGAAGTCTGGGACTTATAATCCATATAGGTGGGTAAGATATGTTACTCTCGCCAATTCATACGTTGCTCGGATATGATATGAGGAAGCCTCATCTGTTATGCCATTTCGCGGTGGAGGAATTGGATTTGGAAAGCAAACGGTTCTAGCTGTTGTAAGATGTCTAATGAAACCCTCTCTCTCTCTATTCTTTTTTCGGTGGGTTCGGATTTCTGTGATTTCATTTCTCGACGAACATTTTGGTTGTATCACTGAATTTTTTTGAGCTGGACTATTCATTCATTGAATTGCTCCTTGTGGATTGGCTGTTTATTAACTGTACAAATGCACTCAAATTGCAACCAGTAAGAGTTTTTGTTATTTTCGATTTATTTTTTCCCGGGTCCGAGTATGTTGTTTTTAAGAAAATTCTGCCCAGAACATTTGGGAGTGATGACAATGTAAGTTTCATATGAACTTCTGCCGTATCTGTCTGTTATATGCACCAACCTCCAGTCTGCTTAACAACCAAAAAAAACAGTCGACGGTGGATAAACAGCAGTGCTTTTGTTTTCATCTGATATTTTATCGAAATGTTGAACTTATAGCCGTAAAATGTACACGTGACGGTGTTACAGTAGGCCGTTGCAGCAATATTTGTTGAGTAGTGTTATTCGTACACCTATTTTTACTTCTCTTACGTCCCTCTCAATTTCGTCCGTCTGATCCAGTAAACTGAAGAAGATGAATAGATGAAAACTAAAAAAACTGTCTTATTTGTTTCCCTGCACAGATGAACAGTTCTACCGTGAACCCAACCCATGGCTGTATATTCAACATGCCACTGTAGATAATTTAGCCCATGGTTGACAGAGGTTTTGTTTTTAGTTTTTGGTTTTTAGTTTTCATCTTTTGTGTTAGTGGTAGTGGGGAAAATATATGAGGAGAAAGACATATGAAATGAGTTCACTGCTACCGTAGTGTCCCGTTTCCAAAAACCATGATATGTGTAAGTTTTTCAACACATGACACTATATTATTGAATCGGGATACTACGTGGTAGTGAACTCGTTCCATGTAAATTGCTCTCGCAGGTTAGGGATGTGGAAGAGTTGAAGAATTGTGGGAGAGGTGTGTTTGGGCTAGCAATGAAAATTAGGCTTGTTTAGGGCCAAATAATTTCCATTTCTTCTTAAGAATACGAGTTGAGCTTCGTTGTGCCAATTTACAGCCAATCTATGAAAGCAAAAAACAAACAAGGTTCCTCTTCTCACCCAATGTAAGTCATAGGAGAGCTCATAAAAAGGATCTTCAACACTCTCAACAAATTGAGACGTTGAGAGAGCCATCGATCTACTTATGGCGCAATTGTTTGGTTTAGAAGTTAATTAAACTCGCAACATATATCAGCACTCACTTTCTCTGTATGTTGGCAGCATCCAACACTGGCATGCTCACTTACACCTTTTTCTTGTGGCTCCTTTTGTCATTGAGAGAAAAGAATCACTTGGGGGTTTATAAAGGTGGTTTGATCAAGATTTTCTATAACCAACAAGATTTCAAAGAATTGTACAAGGAGAACTTTGACGCCACTAGAACTATGCATGTAAGAGAAAATCTCTCATGTACCTAGGACTGTAGGCGGTAAATACGGGAATCCATCATTCCTAACAAACTATAAAAAGTTATGTAATGATTCAAGTAAAATTAAAGAAAAAGCAAAGAAACCATAATTTAAAAGGGTTGATCTTTTTTAATTCATTCAATCTGACAGCTGAAAATTGAAAAATTCCATAAAATACAAATGAATGTATCGATAACACCGATTTAACTTAGAATTTGGCAGGTGCAATTAACTTGTTTTAACAGTGATGGATTAGATGCTTGCAACTCTTCTAAATTTTACTTTTGCTTTTTTACTAAAGGCATGTAACCTACCTCAAAAATCAAGCAGCCCCCCACTTTAACCTTTATGACCCTTTAAAATTCGACTCTTTTCCAAGGGTACAAGGATTATTTCTCTGTTTTTTTCTCTCTTTCTATTTGAACGTACAATAATTTATCTTTGTAAAGAGAGAAGAATAAAAAACTGTGAGAGCAGGGAAGAGAAGGGAGAGAAAAAGGGAGATTAGAGAATCCCCATCCAACTCAATAGACCTTGAACTAGGAGGCGGCTTAGTAGGATAGGACAGGATAGCTTTCTAGGAGGTGTCATCTTTTGAAATATTTACGTTTGATTTAAGTTGTGCTCTTTTAGCTTGAAAAAAATGAACGGAAATATTCTTACGTGCTAACTTGGACCAACTTTAATCTAGTAAATAATTTTTGCCACAATGGGACAATGTCACTATCGTGATCATCATGTATTCAATAATGTTTTTTAAGAGTGCCAACAAGGGTCTGTTGAGTTGCCAGATATCGTTTTCTTTATTACGTTAAAGTTTATATTCGAATTTTATTACCAATAAATTTTTTTGATCAGCGATTTGTAAAACTAAAGAAGGGGCTAAGACTCCTTTATTTTTTTTATTGAACGATATTATCTACATTAAAGGGGTGAGGGAGTAAGGTGAATCTCATAATAGGTTAACAATAATGCGGTTCAAATTTGCCTTTTGCGAGAATCGAACCTAAGACCTTTCACTTACCAGTGAAGAAGAATACCACTAGACCGAAGTCCTAAGTGGCAAAACTTATAGTGCCCTAGGATAGGGTAGCCTCCCCTCCCCTAAATTTTTTTGAAAAAAAAAAAAAAAATATTCACAAGAGTGAGAGTTTTTAGGTTCGATTCTTGCCAAAAATAAATTTAAACCACATTATTGCTAACCTTCTATGAGGCTTAACCCACTCTCTCACCCCCTTAATGTAGATAATAGTGTTTGTTAAAAATAAGAGTGATGGCATCACATACCCTTCTATTATTGTGATCAATTATTTGAGAGGGATTGTAATGAATTAAGTTGAGAGGGCGCTTATTAATAATATATAGTCTGCAGTCTAGAGCCGACCGCAAGGTTCGAGAGTCAACGATGAGCATCTTGGCAAATCACATAATTAAAGAAGTTTTGTTTTGATTGTCTTGGGCTGTGATGTTTTTTTTGTTTCTATAAACTTATAAACTTATAAGTGGGAGGAAAATATTGGCGTTTAGAATTATCAAGGGTGAGATGAATAGGTTCGATTTGGATTGCCACTCAAGAACATAGTAACGAATTTAATTTTATCCTGTAAAACAATGTAGAGTTGTGTAAATAACTTGCAGCTTAGTTGATTACGCGTTCAGTTTCCCTTCTCTCAGTATCGCTTGCAAAACGAAACAATACATAAGGAGTTGCAAATGGGTTGGAATCTTTTCTTAAGTTAAAAAATCAGGGATCGATCTAACTGACAGTCTCGTTGGAGCCAAAGCTTGTACGCTGTCAAGGGTTTATGAAGAAGACAAAGAAGTACAAATTAAATGGCGAGTTTCGATGTACCGGCTTCTTCTGGCTGCAACTGGCGATCGAAGAGACTAGACTCTTATCAATTCAACCAGTCAACGTAAACAATTAAACAGTCCAAAAGGATGCCTGTTGAATTCAAATCCTCATCAACTAGCAGTCTAGTAGTACAAACAACCGTTCTATTGACCCAAAAAACATCATCTTCTTCTGACTCTGAAGGATGTCGTGCAATGGATGTTCAGCGTGTGGTATGGTGATATAAAGCAAGTTGGAATTTTATTTTCATTTTTTGTCTGAATCCTTGTATTCCTAAAATATTAGGAGAGCCCGATTGCACATCAAGAGTCAGACCGTGGCTGCCAAAAACGACCTACGTCTTACTCTGCTTAGAGCAATTGAAAGGAGCCATGCCATCAATAAAACATCCCCCTCTCCGGGCGCGTCCCAATGTACATGAGTCAAGAAAACCCAATTAATTATTAGAACCGTTACAATTCTCTAACAAAGAAATTAAGAGAAAATTTGGAGGTTTCTCGGACGAAGTTTTAAGTGTTGATAGACATCCCGAATTGAGCCAAAAGATGTGACACTTAGCTTGTTGCTGGATGTAGTGAAAAAGTGGTAGAATTAAAATGCACCACTAAACCCCATCCTAATAAAAACGAAAAGTGAGGCTAAGAGAGAGATTATATACAATGAAAAGCACGCTGTACTAAAATTATAAAATCATTGTATATTCGTATTATGACACGTAGATTATAATACAACATGTTCTTTGAATATTTTTTAAGAATTTGGAATGAATAGTACTATACAGTGACATATTCATTATTCACTATGTTTATTGTTTATAATCATGTGTATAAACTACAACCTAGATCTTTCTCATTTTTTCTGAATATTGTTTGTTTAAAAACCAAATTAGGGTTTGACATCGAGGTTCATTTTGTTGACAAATTCTGAACAAAAACGGAAAAGGAAATTAAAAGGGTAAATGACAAAAAACGACCTCAACTATGGGTCGAACAATACTTTCATACCTCATCTTTTAAAAATGACAATATCGTACATAATCTGACGAATTTAGTCCAATGTTAGATCTACGTCAGTTTTTCTGTTAATTTCTTTGTTAAGTGCTGATGTGGCTAGAGACGGGACCCACTTACTAATCCAACTGGATTAAAAATTAATTAAATATATCTTTAATAATTAAATAATAAAAAATAAAATTATTTTTTGTATAAAATTGTGGGATCCACCTCTACAAATCCTTCCCACCGGTCCCCCCAACCTACCTCCACCACCCTCTATCTCTCCTCTCTCTTTCTCGCCTCTCTTTTTTCTCTCCTTGCAACCTGCATCCCCAAAACCCAGAAACCCTTCCCACCCGCCCCCCCCAACCTTCCTCCACCACCCACCCTCTCTTTCTTCTTTCTCTCTCTCTCCCCTCTCTCTTTTCTCTCCCTGCAACCTGCATCCCCAAAACCCAGAAACCCTTCCCACCCACCCCCCAACCTTCCTCCACCACCCACCCTCTCTTTCTCATATCTCTCTCTCTCTCTCGCCTCTCTCTCTTCTCTCTTTCTCTAGGCAACATGCATTCCCAACCCATCAGTAAATATCCATTTCACGTTTCACACTACAAAGTTCCCTACTACAAATTTCTAATCTTACAAAATGAATACTAATTCAAGCGGTATTAGGTCGGACATTTTCCAATTCCTTCAAATTCCTTAGAAATTCAACTGTACACACTTTTCTCTATATATACACACAATAGGGCTAGCTAAGAACTAGGTGCTAGCGAAGAACTAGGTGATTGACACCCACAAACCACACAAACCCTAACCCCAAAATCGACCACAACTGAAGCAAGGCCGAAATGGAATAACAGATAAAGAGCTGGAGATTGGGAATAAAGAGTGAGGGAGTACCTTACGGGGCATGCACTCGATGGAGCGTATCTGGTTTTTGAGGGTGGCAAACTTGGGCTTCTTCTCCCGGCCCAAGGTCGACTTGGACTGACGTTTAACGGGGTTCACTCGCCGTTTGTTGTAGCCACCGTGAGCCATGACGTTACATCTCCAAATAATCGTAGAGATTAGAGAGAGAGAAAGAAGGAATGTCTTTGATTTGGGGCTAAGGATTAGAGAGAGATAAGGAGTGTATCTGATTTGGGGGTGGGCTCGGGTGAGGAGATGGGGGTGTGATAGGAGCATATTTATGCGCCTTAGTTTGCTTGTTTTCTTGCATTTATGTTGCTAGTACTTAGTAATTTTAGTACTTTAAGCTATTTTCGTGTGTTTGTAGGTCCAAAGGGCTAAAGGAGCAAGAAAGTGCATTTTGGTGCATTTTGGAGTAGTTTGGGGCATTAAATGGATTGCGTATGCTTAAAGCCAAGTAGATGGACGAAATTGAAGACCAAACCATAGTCACCACATATCATACACTTATCATAACCATACACTTATCATAACCATAACCATACCTTCCCCCTTGCATTCCAGCCACTCCACATTCATCACCAACACAATCATCAACAAAAGAACTCTCTAATCCGTGCATTCCCCTTGCATTTCCAACCTAATCCACATGCATTCATCATCATAACCTAGCTGTCATTCCACATGTACCCATAATCATCCACACCTTGCAGCCACATTCATCACCAAAGAACCCATCATTGCCGTGCACATTCCCTTGCATTTCCATCTTTCCCCCTTCAATAAACAACCAACCTAGCTGTCATTGCACATGCATTCATCATCATTCACCCTAGCTTGCAGCCACATGCACCCAAACAAGCATTTGCCGTGCATTCCCCTTGCATTTCCAGGTTGTCCACTTCATCATTGCAGCCACCATGACATTATTCCTTCATCATTGCACCACATTCAGCCATTCACACCAACACATCCCTTTGTGCCGTGCATTACTCCTTCATTCCAGCCATTCCACATTCAATTCCAACCTAGCAGCACCCTTTAATCATTCATCCTAGCTGTCATTCACATGCTCTCCCATCCATTCTCTCCCTATAAAACCATGCAATGCATTCATACACACCATTCCCATTCACCACAGAAATTCATCCATTCACTCCATTCCACACATCCACATACCTTTCCATTCAGCCATTCACACCAACAAATCCCTTTGAGCCGTGCATCACACATTCATTTTCAGCACAATCACTTCAAAGCCGTGCATAACCTTCCATTTCCAGCATTTCTCCTCCATTGAAGCCACTCCAACCACTCCCCATTCCATTCCACATACAAATACAACCCCAAAACCTATCCTTAGACCTTGTGCCGCAACAAAGAGGAAGAGAAGAGAGCCTAAACGTTCATACAATTCAAGTTTGAGTTTTGGAATGTTTAGGTGTTTCTTTTCCTTTGATTTCAATGTTTAATTTCAATTCTCTTTGTCTTGTACGTATGAGGAACTAAACCCCCCTTGGCTAGGGGGGGATTCGAAATACATGTTTATGCTTGCGATATGATTTGATTACTTCTAATTACGTTTCATAAGTTGTGAATTCAATTTACTTATCTATGTGGATTACATTGATTTGTGTGTGTTGGTTGAGAGTGCACGCTTAATTATCATGCGTAAATCTAATGCTAGGATATAAGGAAGTTTCACCTAATCGTTACAAACTTATATTCACAAGTAGTAAAAGTTGATGATCTCAATTGCGTTAAGTAAATTCTTGGCATAAGTTTCATGCAGTTCATAGTAACGAGTGCTTCGTTAATGCTTATGGTTTTCAAAGAACTTAATGATTCTTGCTTGTATCTCTATTATGCAATTCATATAGGAAACTTGTGGGGAATGCTTTGGGTTGTCGTATGCAATCATCTAATTCAATAACGTTAGGAAAATATGAGGGTTAATTAGTGCAATTCACGGTTAATCTGGGGCGTTGAGAATTCATGGCTTATTGAAAAGCAATTGGAAATCGTTTTATATGCAAGTATAACATGTATGGAGATGAACCCCTTAGCTAGCTTCCCATCCATTCAATTCCATCAAATTCATATTTACATTCTGTTTTAAATTGCAATCTGTGCATTTAGTTTAATTTCGTCCAAAACTCAATCCCCCTTTACTTTATTGTCCAATTTAGTTAGAAAGTGTCTTAGTTTGTGTTTCTAAGTGTTTTGAATCAATTTATTTCCCAAATTCGTCCAAAGTAGTCAAAGTGCTCAAAACTGCCCAGAAAGTGTTTTTAAGGCAGTTTTGAGTGTTTTGGGTGTTGTTTGAGTCTTTTGGTTTGTTTTAGTGTTTAAGTGTTTAGTTTTGCATTCTTTGAGTCTAGTTTAGTGTTTTAAACTTTATTTTACGTTTTTGAGTCAGTTTCCAAGTGATTTTGCAATCCCTCCTAATCCCCGGTTAAGAACGATCCCTACTTACATACGTACTACAATTGATAAAAAGAGGGTTTAATTTGTGTGCGTATAATTCTCGCATCAGGGTGGGGAGATGGGGTGTGTCTGATTTGGGAGTGGGCTCAGGTGGGGAGAAGGGGGTGGGGAAGACGAACTGGTTTTTTTTTTTTTTTTTTTTGGTGTACATGAACAGGGACCAGCTCGAGGAGTTGCGGGTGAAGCCATCGTCGACCTCCTTGGCATTGAAGAGGGTGATTGGCAAGTGAGGACGGCGGTGGGGAAGTGGGTTCTGATTTTGGTGGTGAAGGAAGGTTGGGGGAAATGGGTGGGAAGGGTTTCTGGGTTTTGGGATTTTGGGGATACAGGTGCCCAGAGAGAGGGGGAGATAGAGAAGAGAGAGGCGAGAGAGGGGAGAGAGAGAGAGGGTGGATCCCACAATTTTATATAAAAAAATAATTTTATTTTTAAAATTTTAAAATTTAATTATTAAAAATATATTTAATTAATTTTTAATCCAGTTGGATTAGTGAGTGGGTTCCCTCTCTAACCACGTCAGCACTTAACAGAAAAATTAACAGAAAAACTGACAGAGGTCTGACATTGGACCAAATTCGTAAGATTAGGTATGACATTGTCATTTTTAAAAATGAGGTATGAAAGTGTCGTTCGACCCATAGTTGAGGTAGTTTTGTGTAATTTACCCAAATTAAAAACCAAAGATGGCAGTAGTGTTGCTTTAGTTTGAGTCCATGGTGAGCATGCCAAATAGCAATGGCAGCTGGTGTGCATATGTAAAAGCTTGGGAGCAAAGGAATGCCATTGGTATATGTTTGTCGGTTGTCTTCATGTGCAACTACTGCATGCCGATACGGATGCTCTTCTAAAATGGTGCACCGACTTGCAAGTTTAGCAGCAAATCTTTGTCGTCTGAACCACACCCCAACTCCCCAACCCCCACTATCCAGCAAACAAGCAAATAAATTAAAGAAAAAGGTATGCTGGTCGCTGGTTGTCGTAGGGAACAACTTATATAGTACGACACCGCTATAGTGTTATTATGTTTTAAGAATACAAAGACATGAGAAGAGAGGAACTAACATATATCTTTGTATCACATGTTTCGATATAAAATGTTACTATGATGATATACATTTGCTGGTTCTTCATCCGAGCATCCTGAATGAATAAGAAATGAACAACATAGGTAAGGTAATCATTAATTCTTATTCAACCGAGTTGAAGCTAGCAACTTGTCGATTGTGTAAGAGTTTGGTAAGAGCTGGGGTAAATGCCTTCTTAGCAATGGATTCAATTTCTGGTGATGAAAAAAATACAAATTATTCTCTCGTTGTGTGAGCAGTCTAAACAAGATTTAAGTTTTATGTAAGCAAAATAATGTCAAGAGAGAGATGGTGTTAGATATTAAACCTTGATGGCGATGGACACGAGAATGTTCTCCATGGTCCATACATTTTTCTTCCAAAGAAAATAAATACAAGTATTTAATTAAGCAAAATATCCAATAATTCGGAAGACAACTAATTTATATTCCAAAATAGGATAGGAAGGACAAGTCTTGGCCCATGACAGAGGCAGTGTGGTCGACCTAATTTGTTGTTTTGCTTATACATTCGAATTGTATTTAAAATTGGAGAAAAATTTAACACCAATCTTTTCTGATTTGGGAAAGTGACAAATCCAAAGTTCCAATTTGATCAAGGCTTAAAGCATGCTTCCATCCCTTTGAAGCTCCAATTTAGCACATGAACTTTGAGTCTCATGTCATCTCTTTCTTAATTTTCAATCTTTGTGTGCTTTAGGGTGAAGAAATCTTGGAGTCAAAGTAAGTGAATTGAGAGAGATTTAAAATGTGTCATTCTTCTAGAAGGGGTTTTTTTTAATAACGATAGTATTTTCATCCAAGATGTTATCTTATAATGGCGAATTATTTCTTGTTTATATCTATTTGTACATGGCCATGTATCATGTTATATGGTTACTTTGTCTGTGTCTATTTCACACGACAATCTCTACAACTATGTGTCAACCCATCTCCAGGCCAAAATTGTATGTCATTTTATCCCGCAAATGTGCAGCTCAAGTAGAGGGGTATATCCTAGTCAACAAGGAGGCTATATCCTAGTAGACAGAGAATGGCTATAAGTAGCCTTCTCGTTGCTTCTTATACAAATGTTTTTGTAGAGGTTCCGTTAGGCTTCTTCTATCTTCCTGCACTCTCTAAATACAATAACTATTATTGTACAACCTTGTACTAGAAGAGATGGAAAAGAAATATTTGAGGTTAAATGTAAAAAATAATATTTTAAAAAATTGAATCACAATCCGCCGTATTTTTTATTCTTAAACTGCCCATGACCTCATGTCATGTGATGAATCATATGTTAGTCTTTTTTGATAAATAATAAAATTTGAAATCAAATATGCACAACTATACGTTATACCATATAACTTTCATATCTTTTTTCACAAGGTTAATTATGTCTTATCTTTCATTATATAGTAATATTTTAAAGAAAAAAAATATACGAATTTTGTTTAATTAAGTTTGTTGTTTTTGTTATTTAATCTGATTTTCAAAAGATAACGAATAATAGTCAGTGTTGAAAATTACTGAGCATGAGAAAAACAACCTAGTAGGAAGTTGGCTAATGCTAATTGTAACGTAACTAGTGAGAGAGAGAGATAGATTGAAAGGCATCCCCCATTGCCCAAAACCATAAGCATCAACGCCAGTCGCTTTCAATCCGTTCGGTCGGGAAGGAAGGCCCTCAATCACTCCTCTCTCTCTCTCTCTCTAACTTTGAACAAAAGAGTACTAAGGCGGTGCCAGACACCTTGAGCTAAACCAATACCCATTCTCTTTCCATTTTCCTGAATGACTGCTCTCTCTCTCTCTCTCTCTCTCTCTGTGATGTGTGGACCCTACCCAAACAGCGGCGCCATTGGTCTTTACTTGGTTTCCAAGCTCACCCACCACCCCCTCTGCACTGCATGCATAGCCATATCCATATCATAACATTTCATCCTCATCCCATATATTTATTATAAATAAATCCAAACACCACCTCACCCCATCTCTCTTCTACTTCCTCCTCCTCCTGCCCCCCTCCCCATCAACTTCATAACCCCCTAAATCCTCCCTCTCCTTCCTCTTTATTTTATTCATTTCTCTCCCCATAAACCCACCAATCACTTTACCTGCCTCAGCTCAGCAGCTAGAGAGTTATATTTAAATAAAAACCCAATAAATCCCAAAAATAAAAAAGAAAGAGAGAAGAAGGATAAACAAATATGAGAGGTGAGTATGTTGACAGCAAGAGTGACTCCCAAAACATCTTCTCCAAGCTTCACCACCCAAACCAACAAAACCCCCACCACCAACATTTACACCACCACGCCCACCAATTCTCCAGCCCCTTCCAAGTCATCCCCCTCCGCGAATCCCAAACCTCCGAAGAAGAAGACACCAGCCGAACCAGCAGCGGCACAGCCACCATCACCACCACCAACCCATCTCCCCACAATCCCCACCCCAACTCCTCCTCCGACCCCAACAACATCAACAACCCATCTGCCGATGGCGCCACCATTGAAGTCATCCGACGGCCCCGAGGCCGCCCACCTGGCTCCAAAAACAAACCCAAGCCCCCCGTCATCATAACTCGCGATTCTGAGCCTCCAATGAGCCCCTACATTCTCGAAGTGCACTCCGGAAACGACGTCGTCGAAGCAGTCTCCCGCTTTTGCTCTAGCAAAAATATTGGGCTCTGCGTTCTCACCGGCTCCGGAACCGTGGTGAACGTCACCCTTCGCCAGCCGTCAACTACGCCAGGCGCCACCGTAACTTTTCACGGCCGTTTCGACATCCTCTCCATATCCGCTACTTTCCTCTCCCAATCGTTGCCGTCTTGCCCCGTCTCCAACCCCAGCGGCTTCACCATCTCTCTGGCGGGCCCGCAGGGCCAGATCGTCGGGGGCCTCGTGGCCGGAGCCCTAATAGCCGCAGGAACCGTTTACCTAGTCGCCGCGTCGTTTACCAATCCTTCTTACCATCGGCTCCCCGTGGAAGACGAGGTGGTCAGGAACTCGGGTGAGGGTGAGGGTCATTCGCCGCAGGTTTCTGGGGGTGCAGCCGAGAGTGGGGGACACGCGCCGCAGCCGTCACAAACGTGTGGGATGACCATGTACAGCGGTCACTTGCCTACTGATGTAATATGGGTTCCAACTGCAAGGCAACCACCGCCTCCACCGCCTTACTGAGAACCTTGATGTCTCTCTTATTCGCCTTTTTTGTATTCTGTCTCTTAGTTACTGTGAATTAAGAAACGAGAAGCTACTTTTATTGTTTTTTTTGTAACTTTGGGTACTTTACATTTTAAATTTCTTGTTTAATTTCTATGTGAATTACCGTTGGTATTCTCTGCGATTTTGGTTGTGTGTTTTCATGCAGGATTTTAATGTGACGTTAGAATTTAGAAAGCTGTTTTTCCTATTAATTAATTATCATTTGGTACTCTTATTTTGTCACTTGTTTATAATAGAAATAGTTAAGGAGCTGTTATTGACACTGAACATTAGTCATTGTTCGCGCTTCTCTCCTAATTTGAAACGTGAAACCTGAAGCATGATTATTGTAAAGTGTTAATTACAGTTATTTATAACTATTTTAGAGTGCTAATTACTCTTGTTATTCTATGTGATTTTAGTTATTGTTTAGATGATTATCTGTTAGTGTTTGATTTAAATTTTGAAGGGGGATATCAAACCATGCAGGAATTTTATGTGAATTTTGAAGCTGTTTTTGTTATTAATTAATTTCTATTTGGTTCTGTTATTTTGTCAAATGTAAGTTATAAATTAGGGAGTGGTTGTTGACACTCTAAAATAGTTATCCTTCATGCTTCTCTTGTAGTTTTCAAATGAAAACTGAAACGGAAAACGTAAAACGTAAAACATGACTATTTTAGAGTGTTAATATTTTTCGATGACTGTTTTAGAGTGCAATACACTAGTGTTTTCAGTATGGTAGTTAATGAATGTGGCAGTTATGTTACGGTCAAATGTAAGTTATAAGTTTTCAGCTGCTTAGGTGCTGTGAGCCTGTGGGGGGGCGTCTTTAATGGGGTCTGGACCGGCTCTTTGCCTCTTGCCTCTTGCCTCTTGGGCGGTGTCAATAGTCGAAGTCGAAATTCAAAAGTGCTGTTCTTTTTGGCTTTTGATTGTTTTGGAGAGAGAGAAGGAGAGGTATAGCGGTTTGTGGCTTCTGATTGCTTGAAGTTTGGAGCTGATTGCTCAATGGCTTGATGGGAAGGATGAGTTTCCTATGGGTGGGAGTACACTATTTGATTCCGATGCTTAGCTGTTTTCTGCTCTGGCCTTCTGCAGAAGCAGAAGCACCACTGGCTCATCAGAGATAATGCCTGATTTTGTTTTCTTTGAATTTTTCTAGATTCTGGATTTGGATGGAGTGTATGACTGATGAATCGTGGCTTAGGGTTTGTCATTTGCCAGTCCAGTCGGTTCCTTTTCATACACGCACTTTCTTTTATCCAACAGGTACTTAAAGGAGCATTTTTCTCACCATCACACATCTCATCGTAACGAGATGTATAATAAGCTTACATTATAGTTATAGTGGTAAGGAAAAATGCTTCCGTTACTTAAATGGTCTCTCCATGAATAGCATAAGGCCATGTTAATAGTGAATCTCAAAGAAACGTTGCATACGTTTAGGACTTATTCTGTTTAAAGAGAACTTTTAAAAGAAGAACATAAGCTATTGTGATGTTCCGTATCACCTACAGAACAATTTGAGCAAATTTTTCTTTACAAAAATTTATATTGACACAAGACGACACGATAATTGAGTCTACTATGCCATGAACGTGTAGAACTTGGTCACTACGTCATGAATTAGTATAATTATCGATTCACGATCAGATGTGTTGTAATTATATTTAAGGATCATATCTAATTATTTATGAGTGATTTTTTCTTTAAAAAAATAAGATCAGCTGGTAGTTTTGCCACGATAATCCATCTTTTTTAAGTTTGATATATTCATAAAAGCGTTTCAACCTCTCTATCCATTATCTTACAATTCATCAACATCAAAAATCAAATTAAAGACGTACAATATGAAATAGTGCCTTCTCCCATGACTTTATATTTTCTCCATATTGGTGTTTTTTTTTTTTTTCAGTCAAATATGTGTGCGTACTTTGTGGTTTGTCACCATTTTACTGTGCTCCCGATCCTTTCCTTGATGGGAAAAAGCAACATAATGAAAGCCAAAGCATGCTGGCTCTTCCCGAGCCTCACAAAAACCATAATATTTCTCGTTTTCTTTTATATTTCTTGATTCTTGGAAGAAGAAGAAGAAAACAGAAGTAATTAGAACCACTTTATTTCATGTCATGTTTTGCAGCAGTCGCAAAAGTGCAAATCAGTGTGGAATCTTCAGTACTTTCTGCTTGAACTGATCACATGAAATAATTGAACGTGGGCGACTCATTTTGTCCTAGATGTTTTTATTGTTGGATTTTGAATGAAATTTCAATTTAAATATGGGGTATTATTAGAAATTTTGAGCAGAAATTTTATTATTTTACATTGGTCATTCCCAAAAGGAGTATTTTTGATCACCATCATTTAGTGTGGTGTATGCTCATCACCTTATTCATCACCGTTAGATGAGTTTGAATTTTGAGATTCGTGTAGTAGATAAGTACAAATCTCAAAATTCAAAATCATCTAATGGTGATAAATTGGGTAGTGAGCAAAAATGCACTCATTACCAAAAGGATTTCTCACTTTATAAGGCTTTGTCCTTTATAGATAGTGATTGAAGTGATGGACCATAGAGAAATAAATTGAGCTTAACCTTAGAGTTAGGCTTTAGGATGTACTAATTAATTGATAATTAATTAATAATTAACATATATAATTAATTAACGTATGAAAATATTTGAGAAACAGATGGAGCAACACACCCTTTGCGTTGAACAGTCGCCTCCCAAAAACATGTCTATTGCGAACAGACGTATGTTCACTATAAATACATGCATCTGCATATCATTCGATTCACTGAAAATCATTAATCTTTATATACCAAGCATACTAAGAGTACCACAAAGAAATTCACTAGAAATCTAGTTTTCCGGTGCTGGAATTCTAACTTAGATCGTTGAATCATGGTGAAGCAGACGTTCGTAGAACTACAAGCACTGAGTATGGACAAAATTTTTGTTTCAAGGACCTTGCGGTACGCAAGCCTAGATCTTCTGTTTATCTGCTTAAATATTATTTCATTTTGTTTATTCTATGTAATATATTTATTCACATTTATTATTAGCATATTTAAGTTTATCACAGATTGTTGACATATATCCAACAGTTATGCGTGTCTTGAAATGTTTGTATTCACAAATTATACATTGGCAATTCCAATTAGGAACAAGCCAGTCGATTTGTGCTCAAGTTAACTGAATCGGGAGATTTGTTTTGAAATCTCTTCTAATAGATTTTTCTAACAATGAGAAGAGAAATCTAGCTAAACTAATAGTTAATTAAATGTTGGTTTTTTTTTTTTATCATGATTGACTTTAGATGTTATGATTTTAAAAACGTTTCATGTCAAGAAATTGGTTACTAGAGAGAAAAAAGAACTTGAGAGAGTTTGAGTAGCAAGCGGCAATTACCATTATAATTTTTTTTTTTGTCTACCATCATTTTTCTGATTTAATGTTATTTATATGAAATAAATTGATTTTTGGCTTACAGTTTATTATATTGGAGACTTAGATATGGCTAATGTGGATCCATTTGATACCGAATGTGTAGGTAATGTGGATGGATTTGATGCTGAATGTGTAGGTGATAAGAAATTGGATGTACTAAAAGTACATTAAAGGCTCATTTGAGAGTAAACTTTATCACAATATGAAAACATGTGTCGTGCTCAAACTTAACGACTATATGTGTTCCAATATAATTGAATTATGTGTGAGTTTTTTAGGTGGTGTATTAGGGATTATGGCATCTCAGTGTCATAATTTATAACGGTCCAACTACAACAAAAATTAATGGGTCAAAAACCAAAAAGATTATTAGTATATAATAATATTTTGTAAAATTTGTAGTATTTTATAGCTAGTAGGAGTTCCAACTTTAAAGCTTTGAATAATAAAGCTTAATCAATAACTATAGTATGTTGGACAATTGCTTTCATGCAATCTGTTGACTATGGCCTACCGCCATATGCATTCATGTGAAAGTAATTTTAAAATGATTAAAATGTTTTTTGTAAAAATATTTTTGAAACCATTCTTAATAAAAATGCAAGTGAATCCTAAAAACAAGCACTTAAAATGCTTTTAAAACAAAAAATATTATATCTAAAAGCGCTCCAAGTATTTTAAACCAACCCGTAGTAGTATTGAAATTTGAAAAATAACTTAAGGTGAAATTGTTGTATCATGTCACTATGTTGCAAGTGCATTGAAATTTGAATTCGTTTAAAAAGATTTCAATTGTCAAGTATGAAATTTATGATAGGAAAATATTTGCATACATCTCATGGGGCGCACCACCTTACTCACCCCTTGCAATTAACATCATATTTCTACTTATTCATTTTTTTCAACTTTTATAATCAGAATATTGTCATTTCTTGATAATTATTTATATTGGTTGAACAAATAGATGGTGACACATCCCGGTTCGGGCCTCCATCACATTCCGGGCTCTACTTCACCGTATCACGATATTGTCAGCTTTGGACCCCGACCACGCCCTCACGATTTTGTTTCTAGGAACTCATTTGAGAAATTCCCAGGGGATCACCCATCTTGGGATTGCTCTCGCATGAACTTGCTTAACTTCGGAGTTCCTACAGAATCCGAAGCCAATGAGCTCCCAAAAGACCTCGTGCTAGGTAGAGATGAGAATATACATATAAGGCTTACAGGATCCATTCCCCTGACGATGTGGGATGTTACAGATGGTGTTGGTACTAAGTAACATATTTAAATAAACAATTCAATTATTTGATACATACATGATAATTAAATGATTTATGTTTTGATTATTTTTTGTAGAAATGATCTTGAAAAGATGATCATGAAATTAAACAATAATGTTGTTGGTACTAAGTAACATATTTAAATGAACAATTCAGTTATTAAAAAAATCAATGATAAAGATTAAATGCAAGTATTGTCTAGACATAGTACAAACCAAAGGTTCCAACAATATCAATATTGTCCCTAATTAATAAATTACAAAAAGCCTTGGTATTAATTGAAGTGAGGTTATGATATTTAAACTCTTCTTTTCTCATAGAGACAACCAATGTCCACATTTCAACAATTTCACCTAATATCAGCAAGGACAAGTGATCAATTTTTCGTCTAATCCCACCAAATTTTGGAGAATATTATTTTGCCAAAACCCAAATTTTCTTTTATTTATAACTATTCTGTTTCCATTGCGTTGGACTTGGATGGATTAGTAGAGAATAAAGCTATCTAAGATTATGTTAATTTGCATATAAGTCATCATATATATAATTAACTAGCCGTGCAGGCGCCCAATTTTCTTGACTATTAGTAGTCTTTTATTCCCTTAATTTCAAACCCTCTTGTTTATTCTAAGAATTAATCATGTTTTCCTGCCAACTTAACTTTTGATTAATGATCTTAATGATTTCTGCGATCGTTATGATCAGCAGCCAACAATCGATGGACTCACTGTGTTCATTTTTTCGGTGCTAAAGCTAATCGATGGACTCGCTGTGTTCATTTCTACTTGACTTTCTTTTATCTGTGGACTTTTTTGTTTTTTGTTTTGTTTTGTTTTGTTTTTTTTTTTTTTCTGGCTTTGGGTCTCTATTGTTGCCTTGAACTCGAAGTCTGTAATATACAAATGCATTTTGTAAAACGTGATTAATTGTGTCCCTAATTCTAGATTATTGAGTGATGAAATTGATGTGTGGAACATTGTATTTTCTAGATTCATATGAACAATAAAATTAACGAGATCACCGATGTTGAATAATTAAGCCGTATCCAATTTTTCGGAAACCGAAACTGTCAAACCAAAAACAAATGAAATTGAAATTTTCGGTAAACCGAAAAATTGGATTGGTTTCCTTTTGGTTTGGTAAACTGAAAAGTTGGATCAAGCTTTGTTTGTTAGACCAACTGTTTTCGGATCTCCCATTTTTAGCCCATATATAAGTGACTTTGAGTACAAATTTTGGTGTAATTTTTATGAGAATTTGAGGGTTCGAAGTTGAGTGCCAAATTTTATCTTAACTTCAAAATTTAAATGGCATAACACCAAAGTTTAAGTTCAAGTTGAAACCTGAAATAGAAAGCAACTTGCAATTACAAAAAGATTACAAGAATTTTACCTTGACTTAAGCTAAAGGAGATAAACTGAGAGTGAGACTAAGGTGAGTCATTGCTGAGCGCTGATGATGTCGAGAGGAATGAGAGAGAGAATGAGTCAAGAGGGAGGGGGAGAGAGAGAGTGAGTTGAGAGGTACGGAGAGGGTGAGTCGAGATGGAAGAGAGAGAATGACTTAATAAATTTGTCTTTAGGAATCAATGGTTAAGATTAATCTCAACCAACTACACTAATATATATTTAATATAATAAATTTCAATTCGGTAATCTTTGGTTTCAGAAGTTTGATTCAGTTCGATTTCATTGTTCAGTTCATAAAGTATTAAGCCCTAACACTAACAAAAATAGCAATTAGTAATTCATGGTAGTTATTGTTGAAGTAAGAATAGTGTTAGTAGTAGCAAAGCGTAAAAGATGTGAGCGTTGGTGTAAAAAGGGACCCCTTGCTACTATTTTGCATTTATATTTAGTATATCGACATTTTTACACTAAGAGGAAGGGAAGTTCGGTTAAGCCACACAATGGGCAACCTAATTTGATATCGAATTCACCATCCACGAGATTCGAACCTAAGACCTCTCACTTTCAAGTGAAGAGGAATACTTTCAGACAGTAGTACTGAATGGTTGCTACTATTTGTTGTCACTGTTAACACAAATAGTGCCAAAATGACACTTTCTACACAAACTCAATTTTTTTTTACTCGTTGCAATTATTTTCCAATATTGTCTATTGGTGACTATTGCACTTTTTTGTAGTAAACGGGAAACAAATTGGTTTGTTAGTTTTACCTAAGAGCATCTCCAAGCGAGGTAGTAGTTGGATAGTAAAGTTAAATTTGTTATGGTACTAAGAAAAAACGTATCTCCAACGAAAATAGCAACCCAATTAGCAAATTGAAAAATTAGAAACTGACCTTGTATATTACAAGCCCAAATGCCACTTGTTCAAGTTAACCAGTTGAGTTCCGTAATATATTTTATTGAAAAAATTTGTTTAGTAAAGATTTTGAATATTAAAATTTGGGTTTCAAAAGATAAGAGAAAGTTATTAGATTAATATTTTAAAGTAGTTTGGGCAACAAATTTTTAAGATAGTCTAAAAGCGTCAAATAAGTTAACAAATAACAATTAAAAAAAAAAATTTGCTAACTCGTTTGAAAATGCTCTAAAACCTCTAACGAAACCAAATCATGTTTAGTTTGGTCAGTTTGGGTCCAAGCCCGTTATTTCTTTTTCTTCTGCATTTTTTTTCTAATTGCTTAGTCATTGCAGAGCCTGCTAAAACCTCCTTTTTATTTTAGTTATAACAAACCAAAATTTGCAATGAAATAAAAATAAAATGTGGCGACTAGCCTGAGTAAAAGATGTTGATCTATTTCTTTTTGCTAATTGTATTTTAATTTTTTTTAGCTGATTAGGACTTATTTGATTGGATTACCACAGTGCATGCAGTTCCAACAATTGTTAACAAATGTTACTTGGTACACGTGGCCTCATATAAAATTCCATCTTATTACATAGAATTTATTAAAAAAATTTATTTATTACAAAGAATGTAGTAAAAATTTCATTTTCTTATTGCAGAGAATGTATTATATTGTTGTTAATTCATAATAAAATGAATAGCGTAAACTGTTAATTTAGTTACTGAATTATCACTTTAGTGAAAATTAGGTCTTTAAACTACTTTTTCAGAAAAAATCAGTCCTTAAATTAAAAAAATATGTCAATTACATCTCTAACATTATATTCAAAGCTACTATATTCAATTTTCCATTAACTTAAGTCACATTACTTGCATGTGATACACATAGAGGGTAGATTGATAGTTTTTCCATAAAGAAATAGTGTATAGAGTTAACTTTGGAGGGTAAATTGGTAGTTTTTCATAAGAAATAGTGTAAAAAATGGAAGGTAAATTAGACGTTAGATTCGCAACCTAATGAAATGTTAAGGGTTTATAAGCGAGAAAATAACGGTATTACACTCTAAAGTATGTCAAGTGACTTAAGTTGATAAAAAAATTGATAAAATAGCTTTAAATATAATAATATGGATGATATTAGCAATTTTTAATGACTTTAAAAACTTATTTTACTGAAAAAATAAATCAAAGATCTAATTTTTATTGAAATGATAATTCAAATATTAAATCGGCATTTCGTTCAAATAAATATAAATTCCATATTCCGCTGCACCGACAATATAATATGCACGTGGTATTTTAGTCATTGTACTTCAATATGTATATTCAAATTCCTCATCGGGTCGGGAGCATACATAAACACGGGTCAAAGGGTGACCCTACTATGAATGGGATAATAAATTATGCCTTTGACTGGCCTTGTCAAAGAAAAAGAAAAATGAGTCGTTGAATGGATTCATAAAGAAGTTAATCTTTTATTATAAAATTGGGATAATATTTTATTCATAAATTATGCCTTTGACGGTCCTTAATTAATAATATTTTTTTATTGAAACTTTTGTGGATTTCAGTTTTTGATCGAAACTCTTGACATTAATGTAATAATGTATTTTTATGTAAGTTATTATAATTTTAAATTAAAAAAAATTAGTTATTTATATTAATGAGATTTTTTAAATAAAATCCACAATTTATGGGATAAAAAAATATTATAGATAAATTATACTCTCCAATAGATTATACATATACATGGATACGTTCATCAAAACTAAACAAAAAATTATTGCACCAAAACATGGGTACATTTTTCACTATATATATATATATTAGGCTTAATAACATTATTAAATTTCTTCTATTAAACTTGGCATGGATACATTCTCAAATCAACCAAATAGAATGTATCCATATAAGTTTAAAAAATGGAATAGAAAAAAGATTGAATGAATTTTATATGAACAAATAGGTTCAATTTATATTAAAAAAAGGTACACTTTACAGATAACAATTTGGTATATGAATGGGTACACATAAGATTAAAAAATTGATTTTTTTTTTTATGAAATTTTGAAATTTAAAAAAAAACTAATGTGTACAAATTTATTCTAATTTTATTTTTTATATTTTGAAAATTAATTAGGAGTTTAATAAGGATGTGAGTATTAAAACCCTAAATCAATTATTAATTTTTATTTTAAAAAATTATGTAACTGACATGTAATTCATTGATACATTAATACTAGGAACTTTGATCAAAATCTAAAAAGTGATAACGTCTCAATCAATGAACATTAGAAACTAGGAACCAAATACTAATTTTTCCTAAAATTAAACGGTAATACAGTGAGTGCTTTAACTTATTTTTAAGTTCATGCAAGATCATTCCTTTCATTTATGTGAGATTTATTTTCAGCATTCCCTCTCACATATAGCTAATTTTCAAGTCTAACACGTAGACATTATAAATTGGATGACGTGAAGCACATGTAGACGTTAGGTTTCACACATGGGACAACATGTTCTGATGTCATAAAAAAGTTAAAATTCTACCATAAAACTAATTAAAAAGTAACTCAACTTATAAATTCATACAAGGCCTTTCATTCCATCAACGAGAGATACATTAACTCTCAAGAGATGCAATGCGTGGCGAGGTTGATGAAAAGCATGAGCTAGCATACGGAAAGAGATCGTCAGACAGCAATCTTTCAGCCGAAAAGAAAAATGAGAACATTGTTGATGCTTTCTTGGACATCGCCGTAACACAAGGGATACTTGCGGTGTGTACGGCTGTTTAACTTTTTTCGTGACTTTCAGTTTCCGTGGAAAAGCTAAACCGTGTACATATCCACATATATTCAGGCGCGGTGCCTGCATGCATGCATGCATGGATGCTTGCTATATGCTTTGCCCATGAAATTTGGTTGCATGCACGACTCTTCAACTGAATTCTTTTTTAAGCTGGATATTAACAAACAATACCCTTCTCAAGTAATTTATATGTAATTAATTAGATTGATTCTTCCAACAATATACCGCCCAGTATCAAATTATCAAATATCGATCGGGACTTTATATCCACTCGTACGTACTTTGTTTCTGGAAAAAAAAGGCAAATGGAATTCAAAATCAAGCTGAAATACAAAAGTCTCTAAATTGTTGGAATATAATTATGATGATGTTGGTTTTACTATATGTGTATTTGATGTATGGAGGTGCATTATAAGATTGATATATGGATATACGTATAATCAACGGGTGTGATAAGATGTATGACTAAGGTGGGTTGTAGGGGTGTAGTCCGGGAAGGTTTTTTGTGAACCCATGCTTTAATTGTTTGAATCCACCATTAAATTCATATCTCTGCAATTTCCTTACTTTCTATTGAGATTTTTCAATAAGTGCCACCTTTGGTATGATCTTAATCTCTTTATTTACTTATTCTTGGTTTAATTAGTAGGTTAATTATTTATCTGGTCATTGAATTTGTCAGTTAGGGTTACGATTTTGAGAATAGTTTATATATATTCTACTGTTGTTGTTTCATGTTGATTATTATATTTATATAGGCAGAAAAATGAAGATATGATTTTATGGTACTAATTTCAGCTAGCCCACCGAAGAAAAAAAATCCTGGCTCCGCCCTTGGTCTTATCATGAAAAGATAGATTATTTAGAAAAATCTCACAACTCTCATGAAAGAGTATCTATAAAAGTATAGTTCGTTCCTCCAGACAAATCATTCAAATGTGAAATCTATTCCTCTTATTCCCTTTGGTCTGCTATTTATCCCTTGATATTACTGCATAGTAATTAATAGTCTAACAACATTAAGAATTAGATCTTGTTATTGCCTAAAGAGCGTCCTAAATAAAATCAAGCAACTCTTTGGCGAGAGAATTAGTAATGCGATCGATTTGATATTTTATGCTTTTAAAGAACTGAGAGTAGTACTCCAAACTATGTAGAAAATAATAAAACACACCTATCCATGTTCAACTGGGAACTAAGTTCGAGCCGATGAGCACACATTAATTTCAACTTGACAAAAGAATTTGAACGATTCCACTCTTATCTATCCCCAACCAAAAACCACCAAATCCAAGTGGTTTAAACGTAGGCCAAATTCAAGACGACGGGCTCCACCCAAACAAGTGGATGGGATTAGGGCATGGGTTTGGTGCAACTTGGCATGACGGTCAAAAGGCTGTCATCATTGGTGCTGACAGCGCTTTTGGTTTGATCTTTGAATTTGAAACTTAAAGAAGAAAGAACTTATATGACATCGGTATATTGTTATATCACAGCATCATTTTGTGCAAGTAAAATAAAATTTATGTAAGCTTTCGTTCATTATTTCAATTTTATTAACACGAAATATCATGTGAGATTTTATCCTTGCCGTATAAGTTATTCTGAATCTCAACTTGGAGAGGATGATATGGATTATGGACCAAGGTCTGTAAGTATGCATATGGGCTACGTTTGTAGCGTGTGGGCCGTTTATTTGGAGTGATTCGATTCGGTTTGTCTTCCTTCAACGTTCAAATTCCCCGCCAACGATCACGTGCCGTGAGTAATAGTTGACTTTCCGGTCAACATTTATATGGCCCAACTCACTTTTACTAAAATCCGACAACCTCCACTTTCTTTTTCTATTTTTGGTTGGCCTTCACTCTTGACTACTTTTTTTTTTCTTTCTATTTTTGGTTCGCCTTCAATCTTGACTCAATTGCAGATTAGCCTTTTTTTCGGGGTGACGTTCGCACTACGAATGTTTGTTTGGGAACATTCACACTTTGTAACACATGTTCTATTTTAACTGGATAATATTTGCCACAAAAGTCCCACCCGAAGTTTTTCTCCCAAGGTTATACTCATTACTTAGGGGTGGATTTTTTTGCCAAATTGGCGTATCAACCATGTCATACCGCTTTTCTGCCAAATTTTTTATGTCAATTGGTAATGATACGGTATTGTATCGTACTGAAATTTCTTGATACGGTATTAGTAATGGATACCATTACCATGGTATTATAGTACCGTAAAATTTAATATAATATATAATTTATAAATTATATAATATATAATCATATAACACATATTTATAATATATATATTTATAATATTCCAATAATTTGAAAATAAAACCCTACTTATTAGCATTGGTGTTGGTGACTTTGATCTCTTGAGTTGGTGGAAATCAAACACAATAAAGTTCCCAATTCTTTCACAAATAGCTAAGGATATATTTGCAATCCCCACTTTTACTGTTGCTAGTGAAAATGCATTTAGCCTAGGGAGGAGGGTTGTGGACCCTTTTAGGGCATCATTGACTCCTAAAATGGTAGAAACACTAGTGTGTAATAGTGATTGGCTTAGGGCGGATGAAGTAAACTTCTACAAGGAACCAACGAGAGATATGCGTCAATTTTACAAAGAAATGGAAGAAGTGGAAACAAGTATGATATGTTTTAATTTTTTTGGTAAATTTGTCATTAAATGGTTTTCAAATTTAATTCTTCTTGCTACTAATATGTTTTCCTTGCTTGTAATGTAGTCTTGACACAAGCTCAATCTTCTACAAATTCAATGCCTTCTCCAAAAGCTTTGGCATCTCAAGCTTGAAGGATTGATGAATGAATTTTACTTTTTGAAGTTTAGTTCCAATTTTCATTTGGTTTGAAACTTTAGCTTCTATTTGGATTGTTAACTTCTATTTGTTTTGGTTCATAACTTCTATTTGGATTGTAGGCTTAATTTTCATCATGAATCTTGATGCATATCATTTGAATTATTGTGTGTGTGAATTGTGAATGATGAATGATAAATGAATTTAGGCTACAATGTATGAGATAAAGGTATAAGAAAAAAAAAAAAGAAAAAAAAGTTTTTCCCTTGAAGTGAGTTACAAAAACAAAAATAGATTTTGTCCCAAAACAAAGTGACAATTACTATTATCATACCATGTCAACCAAATTATTTGGTAATACCAAACTTCGGTATACTGAAAGTTTGATACGAAAATTGGTACGAGATTTTTAGTACGATAGTTGTACTTGACCCACCCCTACTTGTACCTGCCTTGTTTTTGTTTGATGTTGTATGTTGTTATCATGTGTCATGTGACATATGATGAGTTAGTCATATTTAGGTATCAAACTCTCCATACACGAAAATCAGACCTTGAAATCTTCTATTTAGTTTTCGTCCGGTTGCACTATTTCCTATTTGCATTACAAGAGAGGCTTTTACTCAAACGCTGAACGAATTCCGCCATCTTTTGTTAACTTCAACACAAATTTTGATCCCCATAAACTAAAATTACGATATGAACGAAGCAATGACTTCTACTTCTCTTACCTGTAGTCGCCTACGCACAATTAAACATTGTGAAACTCATTTGCATCAACGGCTAAAAGTTCACACTCACGCACCATATCTTCGTCGAAGCTTTAAGATGGTTGTGTTAATAACATTAGACTTGAACAGGGTAACCGGAAAAAAGGCCACGGCCTCCATCTCTTTTATTTACCGCTTTCGAACATAAAATATACGAGAATCAAATGTTTACCGTTCTTTCTCTACTATTGATTTTCTAAATTTTACATCCCCTAAAGAGTCGGGTCCTAATCTCTCCGTGCCGGTTTCCCTATTTCTACTACTACTACTTGCTAACTTTCTACATTGTTTAGTGGTGTCAGAGTGCAAAAAAGTAACCGTCGCTGCGCCAAACGAATCTACTGGCTTGCTACTCCCAATAGTTTCAGGGGAAACTGAAGCATACCTGTTCGAATCAGAGAGGGGTGAATGCTTAGTACTCGAGGGTGAGGAAGAGGATGTGGAAGAAGTGTCGGAATCCGAAAAATTTCTCCAGGATCTACTCCAACCACGCCCTGAATGACCAAATATGTAATCGGACAAGTCATCGGTGCTGGTAGACAAACGAGTACTACCAGTACTATAAGAACTTTCGTCGGAGTTGTTGCTGATAAGGGAAGAATTGTCACTTGATGAGTC
This sequence comes from Pyrus communis, assembly GCF_041283825.1. Lineage (NCBI taxonomy): Eukaryota > Viridiplantae > Streptophyta > Magnoliopsida > Rosales > Rosaceae > Pyrus > Pyrus communis. The sequence continues at coordinate 4,079,967 of NC_142572.1, forward strand.
CTCTTCCAAAATCCTTCGCAGCTCCTCTGGTGGATATGCATTGGGTACAGAATGGTCAACACCCGAATGTGTGGAGAGTCTGGAGACAGATTTGGGTTTCAAGTTGGTAGCCTTTCCACCGATCCAAGAAGGAATGGCTCGATGTTTGGGATCATTAGATATAATTCTGTTCCTTATCAATCTCGGGGCCCTTGGCAAGCATCTGCAAGGTAGTTCAGTCAAAAGCCCAAAAAACAGCGACGAAAGGAACTATACGAGAGAAAGATAGGAGGGAGAAGAGCAAACAAAACAGAAGAGATCCATCACCTTGAATAAAGAAGCATGTAAGCGCCTTTCGTCAAGACCTTTTCAAGTTCCACAGGGGTTACCTGCCCAACCAAAGCCAACACATTATCAGTTAAAAAGTCCTAGGATATGAAAGTACAACAACATTCTGGTTATGCATGAAAATAAATAAGCAAGACACTGGAGACTAAAATATAAGGCATCGCTGAAAGGTCCAGTATAGAAATTCAAGTTGTAATTCTTAAAAGGGTTGGATGCTACCTAATAATGCATCATATCATCACAATTGGAGGTAAAACAAAATTTCATCAGTGACAAACATAGTTAATATAAATCCCTGTAGTTGTAGAGAAACAAATCTTCGGGTGACGTGGAAGGAGGTTGACCATTTGTGGGACAGTTCATTTTTTGTCATCCTTGTGGGCTTCGGTTTCTTGTTTTACATGTAGACTAAATGAAGTTTGAAGGAGAAACCTTGTTCATTGCGTTGTATTTTCCTTCAGGTAACCCATTGACTTACAGTAGACACTAGATAGCTAAAAGCAAAAGCTAAATAACAAAAAAGTAAAGAGTAAAGTTGCAACCCATATTAAAGAAATAACTTCGTAAAAAACATACCGTGCTGTCATCAACCTTGAACCACTTGTTGTGGGAATTCCTGACATAGCACACGTAGTGACCAGAAAATGCTGCATTCATGATATCTAAGTGCACAACCACCCCGTAAAGTCTGTATATAGGCGATTTATCACTTGTACCACTCATAAAAGGTGCCAAGTCCAGGATCTCAGGAAACCGGATAGGCTTATTGATCTTCCCAAACTTACCAGACTGTTTACAGGAAAGCACATCAGATAAAAGAAAAGGAATCTACAAAAACCCGAGACTGAAAACACGTCCTTCAATAACTCAATTACCTGAAAACGCTTTAGTGCAATTGTAAGGATATTTGGAGCTTCCAGTATTGTCAACTTCTTTTTGGCCTTCTCATAAGATTTGCAACTGATTGACATGATATTGAAATGCACCAACAAAATTAGTGCATCTTAGCCAACAATTCCATAAAATTAGAAAAACTTAAATGTATTTATTTTTTATTTATAGTTGTTCAAACTCTGAGGGCAGATCAATGAGTAACCATCCATAAGCAGACTACAAAAGGGGGAAAAGAGGAGGAATACAATAACAACTCCAGATAAAAAAAAAAAACTACATCCCATATAATTTGATAACAATCGGACAAAAAAACTAACCTTGGTAACGTCCAGAACTAAAATTGTAATAAGAACTTCATTTTTTCGTGTACCTTTCACTCTAAACCAAACCTCGGCGAATAATCAAGCCAAAGAGAAGAAAATAATAGTAGGATTCAATTTTGTATATAGAACAGAGAGTTTGAAGCCCTAGTTTGATGCCCTATAGCCCATAATATCTAATCAGAATGTGAAATTAATATAGTATTCATCGCATTGCCAAAATGGTTCACCAAGTTATAATTCATTGCCCTAAAAGTTGATTAAGAAAACATAATGTTTGCTGTAACCAGAATTAATAGATGTTCAAACATATTTATAGAAGAAAAGGGAAAAAAAGGACAACTAACCTGCTACATTGGTATTTGTTCTCCCCATCCAAGGTCTCAGTACCTGTAAATCGACGAAGAGCCTCTTCCAGGGTTCCTATATCACCCTCAATCTCTACAGTAAGATCCATCATTCTTTCCTGCCGCTCAGACTTGCCTTGGCACTTTGTGCATTTTATCTGCAACACAAAATCAAATTTATACATTCTATTAGGAAAATTATTATCCAAGCTCAGACAAGATAACACAAACTTGGTTGTATAAAACTTATAATAACAGTAATACATACCTTTGATCGAAGGTAGCCTCCAAATGTAAGGCCTATTAAAGTTGTTTCTTCGTTCAAAGAGTGCGAAGAATTAACCCCAGTTTCCGTAAGGCAAACAGATTGCATCATGTCAATTGCATACCTGTCAATTTAACTTATCAAGTCAATAAAAGGTTTTTCCAGAAGAACAGTAATAGTGTTACTAATGCATAGAATAGTATGTTAGGCTCCAAAGATGTACAGAGTTGGCACACCTTAGAAATTCATGGGCATCTTCTTCTCTCCCATTACCAAGTTGACTTCCAATTTTTCTTAACTGGGAAAGGATTCCCATAGGAGGCAGAGGAGAGTTCCCTTCCTTTGCCATCAAAACTAGACTTTCAAACTCACACATGAAACACCATCCCTTCTTTACACCTGACCCATTAAAATCTCATCAATAAACTGTGCAGAATACAAGACCTACTGACTGTACCAAACAAGTACTTGCTAGGAATCCAAAGGGGAGAGCATGTTCGAAAGCTTACAAGCTTTAGAATGGAGTCCTTGAAGCAAATAAGCAGTCAGAGGTGGAGTAAATGACAAGCACTGTAGCACTGCATTGGCATAACAGCTGCAGAATAAAAATAGAGAATATGTTAAAAACAGAATGACCACACTTCTGATAAAAAAACTCAAAGCTTGATCTATCAAATCTGTTATAAAATGAAACGAGCAACAACATATAATAAAGTTTTATGCACATAATAATTGAAGCAAATTCAGTTAAACAGTGTAATAATCGTGTCCTCACATCAAGGTCATTTTCCATTTCTGGTTTAGAAGACTGAAAGATGGAATTGCACCATATATGTGGAACTGGGTAATACTGACTATGTAAAGCAACAAGTCGCAACATGCAAGTTCACCTTACCAAGAAGACATAGTAACTAAAAGCAAGGTTACAGCTGCAAGACTTTCTGAAGATCTAATCCGATTCACATGACTAATTGATTCTATGCAATTATTTTTCTTCCAAACACGACCACATGAACAGGTACCATATGATGTTACCTGTTACCGCAATTTATAAGGCCAGAAGGGCGCAATTCCACCTTGTTCCAATTGTAAAGCTTGACGAATAATTCATAAGAAAAGAGTTCCTGCTGAAACAAATACAGATGATCAATTTACAATTATTTCTAGCCAGTTAAAATCTTAAGAAATAGGCACTACAAAACAGTAGAAGGTCAAACCTTCTCGCTATATTTTCCTGCAATCTCACTCCCAACTCCCAAAGGATAGTGCTTTGGTATTTTGGATCCTCGAAACTGATCGAAAACCTTAAATACAGAGGTTTTCAAGCCATTCCTATCATTTGAAAGATTTGTGGCTTGAGATGAAACAGTATCACTAGCCTCAACACAGTCCACTTTTCCAGATTTTACACGTGGAAGTGCACCTCCAACAGCAGATGCAAGGCGAGCATCAGAAACACTGGGTGATGGAGTTCCAGTTTCCCTAGACTTTAAAACATCAGAAGTTCTGCTGCAGTTCTTAACAGCATGACCTGACCTTTCTGAACTTGTGGATAGCACTCTACTAGAGTTCAGAGCATCTGTGCTTTTTGAAACTCTTTCAGTGCCAAGAGATCTTTGAACTGAAGGCGAGGAGGATGACATAGACTTAATTTCTCTGAACTTCAAGGCATGTGAATTACTGCTAGATTCATTATCCTCTTTTTTCAACCCTTTACTGTTCCGTGATGGGGAATTCTTGACCTTAACAGCATCTCCACTAATCTTTTCTGATAAATCTGCTCCATGAGTAGACTTACTGAGCTCTGAAGAATCTAGAAGATCATCACCTAACCTCGTGCCCCTTGACTTGGAGCCTAGCCTATGAAGGGGAGGTGCAGTACTTCCAGACAAGTTGAATGAAAAATGTAAGGAATCTCCAGAATCAGATATCTTTGTATTACTGGCTACACTGGAATTGGACACTTGGGCATCACTCTTGGACCCTATGGAATCAAGAGTGTTCCCCCAGAAATCAGAGGAAGGTGTACAAGACTCAGCAACTGGACACTCACTCATGCCACTGTCGTTCAAACCTGAAGAAAAATTTGATCTCTGCACATTTTCTTCATCATTTATACTAGGTTTAACCTGATTCAACTTACTTAACTTAGCAAAACCATCAACAGAATCAACCAAGCTAGCAAACTTTGGAGATGATGGCTTAGATTGATCGATGTTGTTAACATTAAAGGGAATCTGCTGGATGTCAAAGGCATCATTAGCAGATGGTTGTCCATCTGATCTGTCAGGTTCAAATGAACTAACACTCCCACTGACAGAAACATCGTCCGAAGATTCAGTACTGCTGGCAGAAGTAGAAAATCCAGAAAACGAGGTAGCTGCTGAGTCAGACGTACAATTTGTTCCTTTCCTCTCGGCGAGAAATTCATCTTCACTATCATCATCCCTTATACATTCAACATCGGGAAAGCAATGAGGATTAGGCAATGCAGGTTCCTCAGAAGATTTTTCAACAGACTGCCTACTTTGAAACTTGTCGGTATTAGTTTCAAGGTCTTCTTTGGTTACCTTCAGACCAGAATCACTTCCCACATCGATATTCTGGTGAACTATGGTAGAAGGACGGCACTCTTCCTTGTGACCTTGTCGCCAGTGAACAATTTGACACTTCCCAGAACTGAAACATGTAATTAGATGTAATGTCCATGAAAATAAATACCATACCAATTACAGATGCCCGCATTAAATGAATAAAACTATAATTCCACAAAGTTTTTAATTTCTTATCAAAGTTTATAGGGGTTGGCTACAGCCACCTACAAGGATTTTTATTTCATCATTCAGCATTATCAAACATATTATAGTGGCAACAGCTATTTAAAATTTTAACAAACTAACTACGGCATTTAGCCAATCTTTTACCATTTTTCCTTTCAGACAAGTAGCACAATCTCGGTTATGCCATGTGGTACTTCTTGAAAATAAGCATATACAAAAACAACAAAAAACGATCTACAAATGGCTGTTAATCATCGTTAGTTCGCAGATGTCGTAACATCTTAACAAACAATTCCCATAACATTTGTAAACACTCACGGGAGATTCTGTAATATCAAAAACAACATAAAAATCATCAAATTCGTTCCCCCGTCTGCGTCAAATACAGGTTTTCGAGTTTTAGCTTCTTCAACATATTCAGGAAATAAAATCAGATTAATTACCAAAAAAAACCACCCCTGATCTAATGTTCAGCAAAAGGGAAAATAAGAGGGGGTATTCAATTGGGATTTTGAGGGATTTTAATTCTTTTAATGAATTTAGGGGTATTCAATCAGGATTTTAAGTGATTCATTGAAATTCAATGTGTATTCAATCAGAATTTTAAGATAGTTTATTAAAATCCTTAGAGATATTCAATTAGAATTTTAAAGATGTTTATAACATTCCAGGTGTATTCAATTAGAATTAGAATTTAAAGAATTTGGAAAACCTGAGGAATTAGAAGGAATTGGAGAGATTTTGTAGTGTATTTTAAGCATCCACAAATCTCACCTCTCCCCATGAGATTTCGAGGGAATTGAATCAAAATTTACATAAAATCTCTACAAATCAGTTAAACTCCATAAAAATCCATAGATTTATAAATCCATTAAAATCTCTCAAATTTCCAATTAAATACACCCACGTAAATAATTAATTGACTGGCTTTCACATTGAAATTTCCCAAAAAAAATACATAATACACTCAACATGCAATGTAATCAACAATCACAAATTACCACCCAAAACGCACAATTTGGAAACAAAATCACAGAAAATAGAATTAAATTTCAATATAATATATCAGAAAACTTACCAGTAGCGAACCGCTTTGCAGCGGGCGCAGCGCGTGGTGGTGGGGCAGTAACAAACAACGCAATAAGGACCCTTAATCTCAGCCACCGAAGCGGCGCCGTACCCAGCCGTGACCTCGAACTCAGCTCTAGCAGCTTCCTCCTTGGCCAAGACCAAAAGTCTCCTGATCTCCTCCCTCCTGGCGTTAGCGAGGCGCCATTTTCTCCGAACCACGAAGAATCCGATCACCGGCGCCAGAAAACAAGCCACCAGCACGAGGCTCCGAAACCCTAGATCCCCAGCCACATGCATTTATCCCCCACCCAAAAACTCACGCTTCCAAACAGACCCAAAAACATAGATTTAGTAATTACCAACGGCGACGCCTGCGGCGGCGGTTGTGGTGGTGATTGAAGAGACGGACGATCACAGCGTCCAAATTGGGCCACGGGCGAAACCGACGGTTGCTAACGATGGCGGAAATCGGAAAGATGAAACGAAACTGCGAGGAAATGGGAATTCAGGTGGGAAAGGAGAACGCGTTTGGTTGCTTGGAGACAGTGTGAATTTTGGGATTTTTAGCGACGGTTTTTTTTTTATTCGGACAAAAAATTGGGGGAAAAATCGGTTCAGATTTTACTTTTAGGGCTCGTTCGTAAGGGAGCCAGAAATAGAGTTGTGAGAAATATTCGGGGAAAAAGTAAATTAAATTAAATTACAATTCAAAGAATATAATTTTCTATTTAATTTTTTAAATTTTGTTTTGTACGTTGAGAAAATATTTAATTTGGTTGGAAACAGAAAAATATTAAATTCGGAAAATTGACGGTCGGGGGTAAGGAATTTTGCAGCAGGGCATCGAGAAGCGTGAATTCTTCGCTCTAACAATATTCGGTTCGACCGCCGGTCCGGTTCAGTTTCCGGTTTGATTTGATTTGACGGATACGGAATTGGACGGTTGCATGGAGTCGCTTGCGTGTGGAGAATCAAAGACTCAAAGGTAGTGCGAGCGTGGGGAAAGTGATGGGGAGGAGATCCAACGGTGGTGATTGATTGGCCGCTGGAGGATGATGGTTCCCTCACCGTTTTGGATGTTTGCCTGTATATAGTGAGTAGGAATCCACTAGGGATTAGGCAATTCAATGGTAATTGTCTTTCCCTAGGTAGACGTTGGTTGAAATTGGCAGTACATGGTGTAAGTTAGGTTCGATTTTCGTCGGTGATATTGAATGAATTGAAGAAGATGGATAAAAAAAAAATATCAAGCATGTGCGGGAGGTAAAAATAAGTATGTGAATAGAACTTTACTTAAATGACCATAAATATTCCCAAAAAAATTACCCTAAGTATGTTAAATTGTAATTAGAACTTTCGCATGTGTAAAATGCTTGGTTTTATATGATATGTGTGATCTGCAACTGATATTACGTATATGAGTTTTATTAGTATACTTGATGAAAGATTAAATGGTGGGATTTTTCTCGTCACTGAAAAAACACGTAAAGCGTTTATAGATCAATGTTTAACAAGAAAAATAGAATTAAAAGTCGCTATTCTTGGTCAAAATTTGATGCACTCAGTAGACATTTACTTTTTATAGTATTTTGATGACATTGAGAAGCCATTTCCATTTCGGATTTTAAAGCCATTTCAATTTTGATGTAATAATAATAATAATAAGGGCCATTGGAAATATAGAAAAATGGATGGACTTGTGTGCCGGTCAGTCAAAAGATGGAAAGCATGAAGTACAAAGATGATGATAAACTAACCAACATATTTTGACGAATGAGTAGGATGTCCCCTTTTTTCTTTTGGTATGGTAGTTTTTCCTCATAACGGGTGTCTTTTATTTGTAGCAAAACGTTTGCTGAAAAAACAAGAGCACATGAAAAAGAAGAATCCTAGTCCACATAATACAAGCAAAGAATTGTTGTGGTTTCAAAGTTTAAGCAATTGATCTAAGATGTGAAATTCAATGTGTTTTTAATAGGATGTAAATATTTTTTTTTTTTAACAAACAATATTTTTTACACTAAGCGGAAGGGGTGGGTTGTCACGCCCCAATACCGATATACATCCAAGATCGACACGTGACGTCACCACATCTCTGTTTATCCATCATGTCTTGCCTCCAGAACAACCAAAACACAATCAATGATTCAACCGCGCAATCATTTTTTTTTATTTCATGGATGCATCTAATATTAGCGTTAAACTGTCTACGTACCCTAAGAAGGGATCAAGCCTTTTGTAATTCACCCTTCACTACACTCCAATGTTTATCCTAGTACGTTCTAACAGAAAGACATAGTATTCCTCAATCAATTATTGGGACTTGACAAGCATGAATTATTTGATTCAGGCTACATAACGAACTTGCATGACAATCAAGATTTCCATTCCATCAATCATATAAATCACTATGTTTTCAACATCATACCGCAATCCATAGCATGTAACATATCAAAGAATCAACAAAGCACATTATTATTATTCTCTAGTCACATTGATCAACTAATCTAATCATATTAATAACAATCATATCCAACATCATTCCATAATCACTTCAATTAACCAATTCCATGAATCAAAGATGCAAGATATTAACATTTAACTATGTTAATCAATCAACAAGATCACATATCATTTCACAAAATTTAATAAAAGAACTCTACACAATTCCCTACTTGGATTATAAATAATAACATGGGAAATCTAATTTATATTCATAACGTCTACTGTGGGTAATTCTCATTCATTTGAATCTAGGGTTCCAATCCAACTTTATGGAAATAAGCAAGAGTAATGATTCCATACCACTCAACGGAATCGAACTAAAATATGGTCGCCTACCGAAATGTACCAAGTACAACTAATCCTCATCACCCCTAGTATGTGTATGGTCCCCCATTGTGGATATACCAAGCAGAACCATATGCATAATCTAAGGGTGCAAACAGTGATCACCCATCGCGGATATACCAAGCATAATCACCCCTGAAATGCATACGGTCACCCATTGCGGATAAACCAAGCAGAACCATAGGCATCGTCTTATAACGTAGGCAGTGATCACCCATCGCAGATATACCAAGCATTGTCACCCCTAACAATCCTTCATCGCGTATATACCAAGCAGGATTGTATCCTATAGCCCTAGGTAGTGATCACCCATTGCGAATATACTAAGCATGATCAATCCTAGAATGCGTATGATCCCCCATTGCGGATATACCAAGCAGAACCATAAGCATAGTTTAATCGTGTAGGCGGTGATCACCCATCGTGGATATACCAAGCATGATCACCTCTGTAATACGTATGGTCCCCTATCGTGGATATACTAAGCAGGACCATCCATGTACCATTGCTACATGGTGTAGTAAGTTCAACACACAACCTACCTCAACCTCAACCCCTATGAGTTATTGCACTATGAACTTCTCATCCATGTACCATTGCTACATGGTGTAGTAAGTTCAACACACAACCTACCTCAACCTCAACCCCTATGAGTTATTGCACTATGAACTTCTCATGGCCACTAACTAACATGTCACACAAGCATAAAAGTTCTACAGAAATACTTCTAATAGGATTCTAGACTCACATTGTCATAATAGTTATTATACATATCATTCATATTATCAAGAAGATAAATACAAACACGCGCGCGCATACACACACACACACACACACACACACACACACACATATATATATATATATATATATCACAATAAGGTGTCCCATACATGTAAACCGAGGTATATTATATATGGGATAACTCAATAACCAATACAAGCCCACTAAGCCCTACATAGTCTCTAGTAATATTAGTTTTAGTATTTAAGAACGAATAAGAACATTTTGACCAAAATCAACCCTAGTAAATCAATCAGGAAGATCCGCTCACTAGATTTCCAATCCGTAAGTTACTAAGGTCCTCAAATAATACGTACAAATCCTTACTAAAATTTGGTGACGATCTAACAATCGGATTATCATTTACTAGAAAGGTCAAGGGGCGGCAATCTACGAAATTAGGCTCAAACAACGAAATCACATCAAAAAACTATCAAAATTGGATTTAGAATGTCAAATTTATCCTAGAAAGACAAATTTGGCCCATTGGCCACGCGCCGCCACATGCAGCGGTTTCCGACAAACGGAAACCCAATTTTCCAACTAACTCAAAAAATTACCAAGTTTTACATAAATGTAGAGTACATCTAGGGGAATAATTTTCATACTTGGGTCAAAGTCTAATTCAGCCTGAAAACCACCTCGATCTATCGGAAACTTTAAAAATGGATGTTCTCGATTCATCGCCAAAACGAACTCTAACGCCTCATCCAATGCTTGGGCCTTACTCTTGGGGTTGAGGGGAGTCTATTGGTGGTGGTGATCGATGGTAATCGTTGTTGGAATCACTGGAAAAGGGAAGAACTAGCTGGACAAACCAGAATTTTGTGGCTTTGATTTGTAAAATTGGGTTAAGAATATAGAAATCTAACACCACAGAGACGTTGGGCTTGTCGAGAGCTTTCCATAGACATCAAAACCACCTCGAAAGGACATCGGACGGAAGAGATAGAACAGAGTCAAGAAACCGGGTCAGGTGGAGAAACCTGGTTAGCCGATTCACTTCTTCTCCCTTCCCTCATTTCCCCTCATTTCCTCCTTCTGTTTGGTGCCCTTCTCTCCCTCATTTCTCTCATTTTCTCCCTATCTCCCATTGCTATATGGCAGATTCCAGTCTCTTTTTTTTTATACTAATTATGAAAAACCAAACTTTGTAACTAAATAATTAAAATTATAATATTAACAAAAATATAGTTAATAAATCTAATAGATACGAAATACGTAAATTAAATAATGAAATTCTGGGGATGGGATTTCACATGGGCTAAGTGACACACCTCGACCAAAATCAAGGCGTGCTGGCCATCACGTGAGGGTGACGTAGCCATAAGCGCAGTGATGAAATGATATTGATAAAAAGAAATGTGAGTAACTAAGAACCAAGCTAGCTAATTTACACTAAGCAAATGTAAGTGCAAATCCCGATATTTAAGTGTGATACACCATAATCAAAGCATAGGTAGCCTAAGTGCATTCCAACAGGACACGTACCAATTATAGAATATAAGAGGTGGTCCAACATTAGTGATAATCTGTCAGAACCGCCGTCAATTCCTCATAAGCCACCAACAAGCACTCCTACCTAAAACCTGGAGAGGCGCAAAACAGAAAATGTGAGTGGGAACAAAGCTTTTTCAAAACCATTTAAATTATCAAAGGTAGTAACCCCTCGCCGTAAAACCTGTATAATTTCCCAGAAATTATAATACATATCTATATCACAAACATGCTCAGAATAGCAAAATCCATAGGTATATCATGCCAAAAATCTCAGTATAACGAATTAGATAAACTGGGTGAAGTAAGTCAATGACAAGTAACATATCAGTCGGAGTCACCTAACATGACCTGTATGGTTGAGTCTATAGCTCATCCATCCAGCCAGAGTCACCTAATGTGACATGTACGGCTCAGCCAATAGCTCAACAAGTATGTCTGCACACCAATCGGAACCACCTAAAGTGGTCTATATGACAGGACTGGGTGTAAATAAATACGCTCAAGTGCTATGATCACGTGAAGATTGTGCAAATGATGGTGGGTCACCTACGAGTAGGAACCACCTATAGTGGTCTGTACGACAAGATTGTGCACCTAACTTGGATCCAAGGTGAGCGTATGATGTGGGAGGTGAACATCACATGAAAGACTATGCCCTGACCACGGGCGGGGAGCACTAACATCGGGGTGCAGGTTATGAGCTGTAGATACATCTTAGCATAATCATGCAACTCACATCCACAATCTATAAACTCATCTGGAACTTACCTGAGCGTTCGCAACATCAAACATAAATATGTGCAACTACTAAATGCATATTCTAAATATAAAACATTTGGCACGGCATTTTAAAACACAAGTCCATTTAAACCACGGGCGGGGAGCACTAACATCGGGGTGCAGGTTATGAGCTGTAGATACATCTTAGCATAATCATGCAACTCACATCCACAATCTATAAACTCATCTAGAACTTACCTGAGCATTCGCAACGTCAAACATAAATATGTGCAACTACTAAATGCATATTCTAAATATAAAACATTTGGCACGGCATTTTAAAACACAAGTCCATTTAAACACGTTTTCTGGGAAAATACCAAGCATATATGACACACCCCGACCTAGATCAGGGCGTGCTGGCCGTCACACGAAGGTGATGTAACCATGTGCACGTGCGGAAGCTAATAAAGTAGTAATATAAAAAGTACGAAGAATTAAAAACTAGCATACAAAGTACTAAAACAAGTGCTAGCGTAAGTGAAACACAAATTCAGAGCAAGTCTAGAGCAGTCCAAAAGAAAAGATGCGACAACAGTACACCCGAAGGTGACCCTACGCTGGTGAGTGTCTGTCAGAAATGCCGGAAAAGCCCTCTGGGAAACCACCGAAACTGCTAAGTAACTAGAACCTGGAGGGGCGCAAAACAAAAGCGTGAGTGGGCAAAAACAAAGCTTTTCGAAAACCATTTAGTAAAATATATTTTAACCCCTCGCCGTAAAACCTGTATACTTCCCATAAAATAACATATATACATATGTATAGATATGCCAATCATGCTCAAGGGTATGCCAATCATGCTCAAGAAAATGCCATGTCAAAACCTCATAATGAAATGCAAGTGCTCAGGTATATCTCATAACGATAACATATAATCTGGCAGCCGGAGTCACCTAACGTGACCTGTACGGCTGCATATAGAGCTCAAATCTCAAACTCAATAACTGAACCTGCCCACGAGTCGGAACCACCTAAAGTGGTATGTACGACAGGCCTGGGTGTAATACATATATATACGCTCTAGTGCTAAGATCACGTGAAGGCTGTGCGAAGAATCGCGGGTCACCTACGAGTCGGAACCACCTAAAGTGGTCTGTACGACAGGACTGTGCACCTAACTTGGATCCAAGCTGAGCGTGTGGTGCGGGAGGTGAACATCACGTGAAAGACTGTGCCTTACTCTGGGCGGGAGCACTAACACCGGGGGTGCAGGTTATGAGCTCTCTAAGCATCTCAAACCACTACTGAATATAAACATGAATACCACTTACCTGGCACTTACCTATGCGTCCACAGCACCAAATATGCATATGTATAAATATATGCAACTACTCATGCAACCAACGATGCATAACTAACGATAATGTAATGCATGGCATATAACTGATAACCATTTAATCAATTTCTAGGAAAAATATAGTATATAGGTATATAAGGAAAACCAAAAGCCCACTCACTGGTATGTGGAAGGGTCGTAGCCCCCCTGCCTCGAGTGACCACGCTCGTCCTCGGGGTACGTATCACCTATATGCGAAACAACTATAAAAACGTCAATTTTAAAGCACATAACCAACTTCTCGTAATAACTTCTCATACATTGCTCAAATTGGACAAATGAATATACCAACGTGCTCTACACAACCTCAGGATCACACCCATATTTTTAGAAAAAAATTTCTCCGCCGCACGCGCCCCCACGCGCCGGCCAAGGCACGGCCACACGCGCCGACCACGTGCCTGGCACGCTGACGGCGTCAACTGACGCCGTGAGGAATATTCCGTTATTTCTAACGGATTCCGTCAACGGCGTCAGGAATATTCCGTCAAGTCTGACGGAATATTCCGTCTCCTTCCCCGGCGAACCTCCGGTGACGTCGCCGGCGCCGGAAACTGGAAAAATCTTCTAAATTCGTTTTCTTTCTCGTTTCTCAACCATTTTCCACGATTTTTACACCAAATTGAAGCCTAGAACTAAGAGAACAACGATATACCACTTTTAAAGGTCAAAACCCACGAGATCATACCTGTCCACACAATCCAAAACCGGCCAACTTCGGCCACGGTGATCCCGACGTCCAAATTCGTCAAACGAGCTACTTCGAGACTCCTGGGAACCTCTCCAAGCTACCTACGAGCTTCAAAATCCCAAAAACGTGCTAAATTATTTTTGCATGAATAGTACTCAAATCGGACCACTTCGAAACGACGTGAAAACATTAGAGTTCTCACCTGAAAATGGTATGTTTGCACTCGCACGAGCCTCACGAGTTCGAAAATGTAATTGGTTCCTTCGATCTATGATGATTTGAGCGAGTTGTGTGTGTGTCCGTACGTTTATGGTGAATGGGAAGGGAGAGAGAGACGCGGGACAGAGACAGAGAAAGGGACAGAGAGACAGTGAGAGTGACAGTGTATGTGTGTGTGGCCCAACACATGCCACACCACACAAAACCACCAATAATGTAACGAAAACGAATTAGGGGCAAAAGTGTCATTTCACACGTGCGTTTTGATAGTTTCGGGACAGGATGTCACAATATATATATATATATATATATATACACTGAAAACCAAAAGCTCACTCACTGATATGTGGAAGGGTCGTAGCCTGAGTTTCGCTTAACTGCACTCGTCCTCTGGAAAAGTCTCACCTATATGCGAAACAACTATTTTAACGTTATTTTTAAGCACATAAACAAAACTAAGTAATAACTTCCCATATGTTACTCAATTGGGGTGTTTAAATATACCAACATGATCTACTCAACCCCACGAACATCCCAATATTTTAGAAAAAAAATTCCGATGTCCCACGCGCCGGCTAAGGCACGGCCACATGCAGGCACGTGTTTGCCACCTTGGACGGAATCTTTAACGTCGTTAGGGAATATTCCGTTAAATAATGGAATATACCATTAAATATACTTGACGTCGTTAGCATATTTCGTCAACTTTGACAGAATATTTTCCTCCTTCTTCCTTGGTTCGTCGGAGTCCGATGCCCGCCACCGCTGCTATCGCCGAATTCTGGAAAAATTTCAAACCTTAATATCTCATCCATTTCTTAACCAAAATTCATGAAATTTGTACCAAAATGACGCTTAGGACGAAAGGAACACATCCTTACCACTTTTAGGACTTAAAACCGACAGAATCTCGCCGGAAAAATTCGTGAAAACCGGCCAAACCCTGCAACTCGATAAACCCAAGTGTTCCTAAGTCAAAACTATTCTAAAATTGTCCAAAGTGCTAGAAAAGCAAGAATGGAACCTTCTTAAGTCTCAAAACTACCTGAAACCTTCGCGATCACATCGGAGAAATTTTTACCCTTCACCGGAGATCGGATAACTTGAGTTCTATAAGTCCTCACGTCCAATCAAAACTATAGCTCGACTCCTGAGCTTGCAAGGAACATGAAAATGACTTCCACAACTTCAGTCTGTGAGTGATGAAGTTGGTTGAAAGGTTGTTCGTAAAATTGTATGAAATGGAAGAAAAATCCGAAAGGGAGAGAGAAAAATGGTTAACGGGTGTGTGTGTGTGGTCCAGGTTGGCAACCAAACAAACAAACAAAAATCTTAACTTCCAATTGGGTCCAAATATTTAGGAAGGAAAAGAATTGGTCCCAAGCCCTAAGCTTATTTAAACAACACACTCAATGTTCAAGGACATAAAAGTCATTTCCATGCTATCGAGGACAAAATATATTATAATTCGGGACGGGTTGTCACACTAAGTCTCAGAGCATCTTCAATGGAGACCCTAAATGAAGTCCTTACAACTGTAAAGTCCCTAAATATAGGGACAAATGACTTCCAATGAGCTGGAATTAAAGTCCTCAAAGTGTCACAATACACATGGACTCACCAGATATCTCAAAAAAATTCTCAACTATGAGGACTACATATAGGGACTCAAATAGTGGACTTCATATTAATTTTGAGGGGGAATGGTGCTGCTCTTTATGTTTTTTCCCTTGTTTTTTGAACCCATCCAAGTGGGGCAACTTCTCATTTGCCCATTTTTTTTTTTATTCTTGAAAAATCAATGGTAGAGATAATTTTTTATTTTTATCAATGGTTATAATATTTCAATGAAATGAATGATCATTTTTTAATATTTTAGTCCTTATATTTAGGGATTATATTGTAAGGAATTTTCATTGTAGACTATTTTTTTAGGAACTCAAATTTTACCATTGGAGATGCTTTCACAATGGGCTTGGGCGATAATCGAACCTAAGACGTCTCACTTACAAATGAAGATGAATACTACTAGACCGTAGTACTAAGTGTAAGGATGTTAATTTTAGATTAAAAAAGATATATGATATGAATTGGGTGGGACTTATTTGACACCTACTCACACAAATCATATTGATTCTCAATTAAATTATATTCCCAAAGTCATAGGTTTACTATTCATGTCTAATGGCAAGTGATTATCTAGTTTGGTATTGTTGAAATTTAAAAAAAAACAACTTTTTGAAAAAAGTTGAGGTTAAAATTGTGTTTGGTAAATGAAAAAGAAAAGTGTTTTTTCTGAAATTAAGGATCCAAAACAGCAGAAAGTAGAACCAATCTACCCTTACTTCTGAAAACAATATATTTTTTCACAACATACCAACCCCAAACTAGTCAAGTGACATTTTATTTTTATTTTATTAATTGTTAGACGACAGTTGTTGTTCATCAAAATTAACAAAAATGACATCTCCTAATAAAACATCACCTTGGAATAGCATTTGTCATATATGACAAGTGTGAGCACATATCTTTTATGTCTCTAAAATATTATGCTAATAAGTCACACACAATAGAAATTCACTATATAAAAACATATAAGTTATGATTGATAATTTTTGCACACTTTTTAAATATTTGTTGCTCTTCTATCCCTTTGTCTTTTAACTTATAGGTAGGCCATGAACAAAGAGCAAACAAATATTAAAAATTTGTAAAGATATGTGAAAGTCACCACCCATAAGTCATCTTAATTTTTTTCCACAATGTATACTCAGTTTTGATTTTTTATTTTTTTTAAACCTATGATTGCAGAGTGTAAGCTTACGTAACATTAGTTATGTAAGTCGTTATCAAAATCAATTCTTATTTGTACCTCGTATAATTAAGGAGAGAAAACCATAGTTGCAAGAAAGAAAAAAAAAAAAGATAACGAACTCATCATTGTTGACCCCTACTTTTGTCCTTGGGGCTGGTGGAAAACCACCAGGGTCTCTTCCCTCGTATACCTAAGACCAACTTCAATGGTGGGGTAAAAGCCAAATTACCTTCCAAAATTTTCCCCCAAACGCCCAAACGCACTCCAACCCAAGGGGAAATTTTGAGCTAAATGCTAAATGCTAAACCAATGCCAAATTCCCCCCGAAATTTAGCCCAGAAATCGGGGTGGATTCTACCCAATATTTATCGGAATTTAATTTTTTTTAGATTAAAATGTTCATAAAATTAATTTACGATAGTCTACATATTTATTTATTTTTTTTAAAATTTAATTTAACAAAAAAAAAAGCCTAAATTCATTTTTTAATAATTCCGGACTAAAATTTTATGATAGAATGGTTGGAGTAGAAAAGCTATTTTTGGGCTAAAAAATTTCACTTTTAGCCCAACCATTAAAGATGGTCTAAGGAGAGGAAATCATAGTCGCAAGAGAGAAATAAAAAAAAAGATAACGAACTCATCATTGTTACCCTTACTTTGTCCTTAGGGCCAGTGGAAATCCCTTGTTTCTCTCATCTTTTAACCATCATCATCTCTTATTATAGTTGCCCTCTCACACTATCAAAAAGGATCTTTCCAAAAAAATAATGTTATGTATTCCTAAATGCTTCCCTATGTTAGTCTTGTGTTGAATTTGAAAAATACTTAACAATATCATTTTTCAATTGTATTACTCGAAAAACAAAACTTAAATATGTGAAAGTTGATATTATGACCTGAGACAGTAGAGACCTAATTTAGAAGACTCAAGATTCCTCTAGCAACTTTAGTAGAGGCTTTACTGAAAATCAGACAATCATCAACTAATACTAGATTAGAAACTAAATAAAATTGAAATCAACATGATGAAAGTGCTAAAAAAAGAATTAAACAAGTTAAAAGAGCAAAGCTAATGGATATATCTCAACATAAAAATTAATCAGGAAAATTCGTGTTGCTTGTGTAGAAAGTATTGAATCAAATGCAATCGCCTATAGGCAAATCACATAAATATAAAATATAGATGGTGTTTTTTCAAAAGGTAGGGGGTTGTTTTCTATTCAACTTTTCTCTGTCTCCCATATATTTCCCAAAAAAGAAAAAAAAAAAAAGAAGGGGTTTCATACTAGTTGGATATTACATACCAGCCCCAAGTGAACAACCACATAATTAACGGTATTTACAACAAAAATAAAATTATAAAATAAAAAAGGTACACAAAATAAAAATTAAGAATAAAAAATAATTTTAAATTTGTTTTCACTTTTAAAATGTTGTTTTCAGTGATTCTCTTCATTTCCTCCCACCACCCTTCCTGTTTTCTCATTTCTCTAATACTCGGTTTGGATGAGTAAATTTAAGATTACTGTTTATGCACAAAATCGGCGAGGACTTTGGTACAACAGAAAGTGTGAAGTTTGTGACCTTCGCTAGGTTGCTCTGGTCATTAGTGTGGATAAGTATGTAAATGACTAGAGACAGGGAAGCAAATAACACAAGATGTACGTGGTTCACCCAGATTGGCTACATTCACGTAGTAGAGGAGTTCTCATTCGTTGTGAAGGGATTACACAAATACATAGGTTCAAGCTCTCTTTTAGTGAGTTCTAGTGAATAGTTTAGTACAAATGACATTAGGGATTATTGTGGGAGAATGATCCCCTTTTATAGAAGAGAGTTTCTAGCTTTGTTCTGACATTGACACGTGTCGTGTTGTGATTGACCTCTGATATCGACATGTGTCGCGTTGTGATTGGCTTCTGATACCGACATGTGTCGTGTTGTGATTGGCCTCCTGGTTGGAGGAAAAGTCTTGTGGGTCCTTGACGGTATGTTGTTGACCGGTGCTTAGTAGTTTCGGGATTAGTCAAGTATGGTACAAACAATTACTATGGAATTTTAAAACGACATAATTTTATTTTCTAGAATTTGTAAGTTTTCTTGTTTGGCTAACCTAAAAAACAATGGAATTTTAATACAAAATTCGTTATTTTTAAACTCACTCATGGAAACTTAGAAATGACACTTATTTACATGGATTTTAAAATTGGAATTGAAGGTCCCAAATCCCAAGATTTTTTTTTCCATGTGAAAATTCTAAATTTCTATGTTTATGAATTTAAATAAGGGAATTGGTACATGTCAAGTTATAAATTTTGACTTTTGTCAAAATTTCAAGTTTATTTTCTTCATCCAAACATTGTGTAATACTTTTTCTATATTTCATGCATAGCATAAATGTAAAAACTAAAAAGTGAAATTGTTATAAAATGAATTCACATTATGTGCTGAGTTAAAATTAATTTGAATAAATGGTAAGTGATTAATTTTATAAGTTATAAAAAAAATTTCACTCTACCTTTAATTTGAAACAGGACGGGATTTAGTTAGGGTAAAGAAGCCATATACTCTCTTAAATGGCTCACGGATTGTCCATGCGACAAATCATACAAAATAATAAATGCAAAATTTAAAATCTGATGTTGAGCATATATAAATTGTTAAGCGTGTAATTGGATAAAATAAAAGTTCAGATGAAAAATTAAAATCATACAACTTTAAGGGGGTGTTTGTTTTCCCTCACTAAAGTCCACTGGACTGGATTGAACTAAGGGTTAGTCCAGTCTGGTGTTTGCTAGCAGCATGGCCTAGGTTTAATGAGACTAAGGGGGACTCAGCCTACACTAAAAGCTTCACTAAGCGATCCTAGCGAGCCCACCCCCCCCCCCCCCCCCCACCAACAAAAAAAAATTGGGAGGATTGCTAAGAACTCTATGCAGCTTCGCCCTTCCTATCTACTTCGTCCCTCTGCTTAGCCATTGTGCGCATCTCGACTTCTCGTTGTTTGGAGAAACCCAAACCAAAACTAGTTCTTCCTCACTTCACCCCTCCCGTTGTGGGCATCTCAGTTTCTCGCTGTTTGAAGAAACCCAAAACAAAAACCCAAATCGAAGAGACCACTTGAAAATCGCCCTGTGAGATCCATAAGGAAAGAGGGTCATTGTTTGGAAGCTCCGATGCAGAACCTCCGATTCGAATTGCATAACTCCAATTCTTTGGAGCTCTGCAATAACTCCAATCCTTTGAATCTTTGCACCACTTATAGAGCCTTTTCAAGAAACACAAAAGACTAAGAAAAAGTTCGAATACCCCAATGCTTTGAAGCTTTGCATCAGTTGCAGAGCAACTTTTCTAGAAGAAAAAAAAAGGAACAAAAGAGCAGGAAAAGGGAAAGCATTCGAGAATTCTAGAAAAAAGTAAAAGAAAAAGAAAAAAACAGAATTAATTTTTATTATTATACTTCTTAATCCGACATTGCACCAAACGTTTCGCTAAGTCAATCAAGCTTAGTCTAGTCTAAGCTAGTCGGACTTAGTCCTTGAAGTTAGTTTAGTGCAACAAACGCATCCTAAGAGAATAAACAAAAACTTTCTTTTTTAGTTTTATTTCTTAAAAAAAAAAAAAGATTTGTCACAAGGATAAAATTGGAAGTTAAAAACTGCATAAAAATTGTTGGGTCTGGACTTTGAAGAACTAATAACATGGGCCCGGCCCAAAAAGAAAAAGATAAACGTACGAGTGTGAGTGAATCAGCCCTAATATTGACTCTCTTTCTCCCCAACTGAGCAACAGTTAAAAACTCTCCTTCAAGCCGCAACCGGACTTCTCTGAGATTTCCTCTCACCTTCTCTGCAATTGAAGCTCTTCCCCCAAATCTTCCGCAAAGCTTCGTTCGAACACTGTAAGTCCTTATCTCCTCTCTCTCTCTCTCTCTCTCTCTCTCTCTCTTTCTCTCTTTCTCTCGTCATATGCGTATGTTTCAATTCGTTTTCTGCAGAGTTTCATCACAAATTGAATCGAATCTGAAATCTATTTATTCATCTGTAGCCAATTTTGTAAATTTTCTCGCTTTCACTTAGGGTTTTGTTGCAAGACATATAATCTGTGAAACAGTTTTGAATCGGAGAATATGTTTCATGCCGATTTTCTGACGAACAGGAAGACGAGCTCTTGGCTGAATTTTCTTACCGTTTCTCGGAAACCAAACATAGATTTTATTTTTTTCATGACCGGAATTTTTTTTGTATGTTTATGCTGTGAATTGGGTATTTTAATTTTTGCCTGTTCTGTTAGTTCTCTTACGATAAGATCTTTTTGTGTATGTATTAATGCAGATTCTTGTGAGTGTTTTTTGACTTGTTGCCGTTTTCTTGTACGAAGGGATGGCATCTCGATTTTGGACTCAGGTATTTACTTTAATTTGTGATATGATTAGGGTTTTGTTTATAAATACTTCTGGCTTGTGTGTTTCTGTTAAATCTTGAGATAGTGTTGTCCTAATTTGTTATTTTGTGTTAATTTAGCCTGGGAGCGATTCTGAGGACGAGGAGAGCGACTATGAAGAGGAGGTTGAACCTACAGGTGGTGAGACTACCACTGAACCAGGCCTAAACCCTTACCTTCAGGCTAATGCAAGTGATAGCGAAGATTCTGATGACCAGAAGCGAGTCGTTAGATCAGCGAAGGACAAGCGCTTTGATGAATTGTCTGCTACTGTTCATCAAATGAAGAATGCCATGAATATCAATGACTGGGTTAGCTTGCAGGAGAGCTTTGACAAGATAAATAAGCAGCTTGAGAAGGTCATGCGTGTTACCGAGGCTGTAAAAGTACCTACTCTTTACATAAAAGCTCTTGTATTGTTGGAAGACTTTCTGGGTCAGGCTTTAGCAAACAAAGATGCTAAGAAGAAGATGAGTAGTAGCAATGCCAAGGCCTTGAACTCAATGAAACAGAAACTGAAGAAGAACAATAAGCAATATGAGGACTTAATTAATAAATATAGGGAGAATCCTGAGCAGAGTGAAGATGATAAGCCTCCGGAAGAGGAATCGGATGATAGCGATGGAACAGAATCTGTAATTGATCCTAATGATATTGTGTCTTCAGATAATGAAGGACCGGATGAGGACGACCCAGAAGAGGACGAGCCAACTGAAGAAGGTTGGCAGAAGAAGATGAGTAAGAAAGATAAGCTCATGGATAAACAATTCAGTAAGGACCCTAGTGAGATCACATGGGATAGTGTTAACAAGAAATTTAAAGAGGTTGTGGCTGCTCGGGGCAGGAAGGGAACTGGAAGGTTTGAGCAGGTTGAGCAGCTTACGTTCTTGACAAAGGTTGCTAAGACCCCTGCACAGAAGCTGGAGATATTTTTCAGTGTTGTTTCTGCTCAGTTTGATGTGAATCCTGGTCTCAACGGGCACATGCCTATAAATGTGTGGAAGAAATGTGTGCAGAATATGCAAGTTATACTTGATATTCTTGTGAAGTATCCTAATATTGCGGTGGATGACATGGTAGAGCCTGACGAAAATGAATCCCAGAAGGGGCCAGATTATGATGGGACAAT
The DNA here is from genome assembly GCF_041283825.1 of Pyrus communis. NCBI lineage: Eukaryota > Viridiplantae > Streptophyta > Magnoliopsida > Rosales > Rosaceae > Pyrus > Pyrus communis. The sequence goes on from NC_142572.1 coordinate 4,102,519, forward strand.
TAGGGTTTGGGGAAACTTGGTGGCCTTCTTGGAAAGGATGGATACTGAATTCTTCAAGAGCTTGCAATGCATTGATCCCCACACTCGTGAGTACATTGAAAGACTCAGGGATGAGCCTATGTTTTTGGTTCTAGCTCAAAATGTTCAAGAGTATTTAGAACAGGTTGAAAATTACAAAGCTGCTGCGAAGGTAGCCCTAAGGCGGGTTGAACTTATTTATTATAAACCACAAGAAGTTTATGATGCCATGCGAAAATTGGCTGAACATACAGGCGATGGTGATTATGGTGAAGAACCTAAAGCTGCTGAGGAAGGTCGTGCTCCATCTTCATTTATTGTAGTTCCCGAACTCGTTCCTCGAAAACCCACCTTCTCTGAGAGTAGCAGGACGATGATGGATATATTGGTTTCCCTTATATACAAGTATGGAGATGAGAGGACTAAAGCTCGTGCAATGCTTTGTGATATTTACCACCATGCTCTACTGGATCAGTTTTCCACCTCCCGTGACTTGCTGCTTATGAGTCACCTGCAAGATAATGTTCAGCAGATGGACATTTCGACCCAGATACTTTATAACAGGGCCATGGCCCAACTTGGTCTTTGTGCGTTTCGTAATGGATTAATTACCGAAGCACATAGCTGCCTTTCTGAACTGTATTCTGGTGGAAGAGTGAAAGAGTTGCTCGCCCAAGGTGTCTCACAAAGTAGATATCACGAGAAAACTCCCGAACAGGTGTGCAAGTGCCTCTGTTATATTTTTCCATGTTCTTGTTCTTTTTATTATCGCTTTATTTGTGTATCGCCACCCAACTCGTATCCCAAGAATTTCTTCTGCCAAAGTCCCTCACAGGGAGCAAGATCCCATAATATAGTGGGACCAACCCTATGTGAGAATTGGGGCAAAAATTGGGGAAGAGCAGGGTCATATAGCATCATTCTTCTATATTATTTGAAGTCATTGTTTTGTTCGCAAAAAGAAAAATCCACAAGTTTAAAACTTTAGTGTCTTTTTTCAGAACTAGCTGTTGGTTTCAACAACCAAATAAAACTTGCATGAAATCTTTCCTTTATAACAGTGCTGAAATGATTTATTATTTAAGAATTACAGTATCTGTAAAAACTATTTTTTGTGAATTCGATAAAGTCCTGACAAGCATATTATATGCTTTAAATTTATACCTGCACGTTGCAATAATATGTCGAAAGTTTAAACTAGGACTTGTTAGAGTTATATTATTAAATCATTTAAGATGTTTGTGAACATTTAAGATGTCAAAATCTTTCCTCTGAACGTTCTTATTGCTCATCTAGAGTGGTTTTTCGCCAAAGATACTGATTCTGTGGAGTTATTAAATTCATTTTATTTTTGGCGCGGTATTACTACTCTGAAATTGCTGCAGGTGCGCTGTTTGCCTAATTGATAGAACAAAATGATCACTTGAGTAAATTAGGTAAGAACAACAGATGATTCTCATTCGGAAAAGCTGAAACTTGTAATAGAGTATGGTGTAGCCACATGCTATGGGAAATTGTTGTAACCAGACTCTACAATAGTACTGCTCTGAGTACACTTTGATATCATGCCTCTATTCTATATAATTGTTTTATTTATTTTTTCCTTTTTCAGGAAAGGCTGGAAAGGAGACGACAAATGCCTTACCATATGCATATCAACCCTGAACTCCTGGAGGCAGTGCATTTGATATGTGCCATGCTGCTGGAAGTGCCTAATATGGCAGCTAACACCCATGATGCGAAGCGCAGACTGGTCAGCAAGACATTCCGACGGTTGCTTGAGGTCAGTGAAAAGCAAACATTCACTGGTCCTCCAGAAAATGTTAGGGACCACGTAATGGCAGCTTCCAGGGCCCTTGTCAAAGGTGACTTCCAGAAGGCCATTGATGTCATCAATTCTCTTGATATTTGGAAGCTCCTGAGGAACCGTGAGCATGTCCTTGAGATGCTCAAGGCTAAGATCAAGGAAGAAGCTCTCAGGACCTATCTTTTTACCTTCTCCTCATCCTACAAGACTCTGAGCTTGGAACAACTCAGCATGTTGTTTGACCTTACAGAGGCCCAGACACACAGCATTGTTAGCAAGATGATGATCAACGAAGAGCTCCTTGCCCGTTGGGACCAGCCAACATGTTGCATTGTTTTCCATGACATTGAGCAGACTAGGCTGCAGGCGCTAGCGTTCCAGTTGACTGAGAAGCTGTCAATCCTTGCAGAAAGTAATGAAAGGGCAACAGAAGCAAGAATTGGTGGCGGTGGTGGATTAGATCTACCTCAAAGGCGCAGAGACAACCAGGACTACGGTGCTGGATCAGTTGCTGGGAGTGGCGGTAGATGGCAAGATAACATGTCCTTCAATCAAAGGCAGCAAGGTGGTGGTGCTGGGCGCACAGGATACAACACTGGAGGGAGACAATTCAACCAAAATGCTGGAGGTGGCTATAATAGGGACCGCACAGGCCAATACAGAGGGACAGGGCAAAACACCCGTTATCAAGATGGTGCATATGCGGGATCAGGGAGGTCCGCCAGGGGTTCTCAGGATACTTCAAGTCGCATGGTCAGTCTAAACAAGGGGCTTCGCGCTTAAACATCTACAAAAGAAGCATAGTTATTCAGCAGCATTTTGATTACAGTGCTTTCTGTTTTGTTTTTGTTCTCGATTAAGCTATCCCGATCGTTTGGATTTTCATATTTAGAGGCTTAAATTTTGGACCTATAAACTTTGAGAGGTGGGGTTTTGTATGCTAAAACATCATGGTTATCAAAGCATGCAAGGTTTTTCTTTGTTTTTGTTTAATATTTTGCCTGGTAATGCATATTATATTGGATAAATTACATTTTACCACTTTAAGTTTCGGAACGTGAACACAGTTTAGGATGTTTGCTTGGAAGAAGAATAGAGATCGAAAGGCCGAACATACTCGGAAGAGAGACGAAGTAATGGGCTGTTTTATTGACTGTTTTATCTCGACGTGACGTTATTTGGCATCTGGTTTTGATGCGTCAATTTTTATGTACTTCACGTCCAATCGTTTTTCTGGGTTGCTTACTGATGCTTGGTTTGTCGGAAAGAGATCTTCTCCGGATCTTTTTCACCAAGACCATTTCATCCAACGGTAAAAAATTATTATAGCTTTAAAGAAGTCAAAATAGGTGGGCCGTTGGATGAAATTTTAAAGGCCTGGATCACTTAATCTGGTGGCCTTGGTAAAAGAGATCTAGAGAGGATCTCTTTCCTTGGTTTGTCAAACAGCTTTCTTGATTGTTGACCCGAATTGGGTTCCAACATGATGAAAATGAGCAATTGTTGTGCTAAATGCTGTTTATCACTTGAACTATAAACTCTTTATTGCGGTTTAAGATTGTTATTTTTTAACTTTTCCTTAGATCAAAACCTAACCTGTATGAACTGTGCCCACACGCGTTGTATGAACATTTAACGGCATCGACATATTCTGCTAACAACAAGTATATTATTTCACTTGAATATTCTTTGATGTCAATGGATTATTTCATAGGAAAACTAATGAAAAAGATTTAAAAACTTTGAGTTTTAATCAAAAGGACAAAAATGTGTTGTAAGTGAATAGTACCAGGAGTTACTTTTTAGAGTAAAAATGTCATTTTTCGTTAAAGTGAACAGTATTGGGAGTGGTTCATTAAAATTTCCTTATTTCATTGTGTGACCGGAATCTGGAAGATTTCGGCAACATTGATGGAATAAACCACCTCGGCGCATGACACTTGAAATATACTTTTAATCACTTTCAACCTCTGTTTTGAGCAAACGAGAATTTCAAGTCTTTTCCTTAGTATTTATGAAGTAGTTTAAAGATTAGTATAGTGGTTTTCCATATAAGAGAGACTTATCCCATGAATTACAAGGGCCAAGCAAGGCACGGCTACGACTTTATTTTCAATCTATTTTATGTATATAGTTTTCATGATTGCTTTGACGATTGTTTTGCAACATGCCACTTTTAATGAGAAATTTTATATTGTTGAGATTTATGAAATTATGACGGCATTGATCCTACATATTTTATCTGCTCATCATGCATGCTTACACCGGTGAATATAGTACTCGTTAGGGCCATGATTAGCTTCAAGTGTATGTTCACGTTGTACCGTTGCACTCACTTTGGATCCATTATAGGTGTCAACCTTTACTAGTTGCTTTTGCATCTAGAATTCATATATGATGCGCTTAGCACTAGTTTCACGTATATGTAGTACTTGAGCGTAAATCATTACACCCAACCTGTTCATGTGGCTACTTTCTGCATGAGACTCTTGTGTGCTGCATAATTTGATGAGCATATATATATATATATTGTTGTTGTTAGGAATATATATATATATATATATATATATATATATATATATTTTGTTGTTAGGATATTGTGGTTTACGTATACCCTTAAATTAATTGTTTTACACTAATACTTTAGTTTTCATACTTACACGTAATATGATTTTGGAAACTATACTGGTTTTACAGCGATGAGTTATTATGTTGTGAAAAATCAAAGGTTTTTAGTAAATCGCTATTTTTGCCCACTCACACTTTCTGTTTTGCGACCCTCCACGACTTGTAGCTGGTTTCTGTGGCGAGTGAGGGATTATTAGGGTTCTGACACTCCAATTAATGTAGGGAATTTATTTCCTGTAATTTGTACAATATCTATCTTACACAGGATAAGAATATCCTTACTTTTACTCCACAATATCTATTCTTTAATACTCATGCATTGTAATAAGGATTCATCCGCATTGCACTCTCACTCTTAGTTTTAACTTAGCTCTCGACTTTGGTTTTAATTTATTCATATTTTTGCACATCACTTGCATATTATGACTTCTTCACCTTCCAAATGCAAGTATCGGCCAATATCCCTCGAATTCCGGTGTCTACTTGAATATGTGGGTCGGGGTATGTCATTTTACATAAGCATTATGTTTTGACTAGCATTCACATTTCAAGCTTCTGCATTATTGATTATGGCCACATGATGATGCTTGAATGATAATTTCCTTTTTCCTTAGCAAATTTAACAACTAAAATTTAGACCCATCCATTTAAAATATGCATTCGTATGTAAAGAAATGGATAATAAGTATATTATGCGCAACCATCTAATACTACGGTCTAGTATATTTCTTTAGACCCATCCATTTAAAATATGCATTCGTATGTAAAGAAATGGATAATAACTATATTATGCACAACCATTTAATACTACGGTCTAGTATATTTCTTTTTACTTGTAAGTGAGAGGTCTTAGGTTTAATTCTTACCAAAGGTGAATTTGAACCACATTATTGCTAGTCTATTGTGAGGCTTAGCCTATTGTAACGACCCGTCCCTAACTTTACGGTTTTTATAATTTTAGAAGTGTGATTTTACCAAAGAACCCTTCGAGGCGAAAAATGTTGACTTTTGTTGACCGTTTTGTCATGCCATGTTTCCTTAGTATATCTTTGTAGTATTCGTCGCTATGAACGGGTGGATGCATGTATAATTAAAATTGGAGCTAGACCGAGGATTTTACGAAAGTCAAAACGTTGGGGGTATATTGGTAATTTTGTCTCACGGGATATTTTTCTGTTTTGTCTTTTCATGTCTTGTTTGGTGAGCAAGTGGGGCCCACCCTTGTCTTCTTTGTTCTTCGGCCCATCCATTTTTTCTCTCATTTCTTCCTTCTTCTTGTGAACCTCTCTATCTTCCTTTCTCTCATTTCATCTCTCTGCAATTCTTTCTCCCCGTGCTCTCACCCACACAACAACCACAAAGACAACACCCTCACCACCCCCCACGTCCTCTGCGAGACCTTTGGACCCAAGGAAAGGAGGAAAATTCCTTAAACTTCTCATCCCATCGCTGCACAGTAACCGTCAATATGCAAAAAGTCATTCATGTGAGTTATCACCGTCTCCGATGCAAGTAAGCCCCTAGAAACCTCTAGATCGTGTTTTAAGGTTAGATTAGAGTAGTTATTAAGTGTTAATCGCGTGTTAGATGTAGAAACAACTTGGGAAGTCAATTTCTAGTTTTCTGACGAAGACATCCTTTTTACAAGCATTTTCCGGCCACCACTCGGCCTCTTTTTGGTACGAATCCCTTCTCCTCTTTCCAAGCTTCATTTCCATAGCTAGAATGTAAAAATGGTGAAGAAATGGGCTCAAACGGAGCTCTGGAAAATTTCCCCAAAATTAGGCTAGTTTCAGGCCTCGCGAGGAAGGCGATGTGTGAGGCTATGCGTGTGATTATCGTACTCGGTGCGTGGAGCACACATGCCTCCCTGAAGGTACTGTGCTCTATCGTTATCGACGACGACGACCAAGGCGGGGCCGATGACTTTTCCGGCCAACTTTTCTGCGACCCAACTTGGCACGTGCGGTGGCGCGTGGCTTCCCAAGCCATCGTCCTGTGGCGCCGCATGGGAGAACCCAAGGTCCCTTCTTAGGTTTTTAGACATCTCGAATCCAAATTCGACATCCGTTTTCCCAAATTCAATCGTTTTATTAGGGTTTTTCTAATTGATCTTTTTATGTGCTTAGGTACATTTGTTTGTGGCGACCCCCTCCTTTCTAGTTTGCAAGGCTATTCGGTGACAAAATATTTGTGAGTGGACCCCTTCTTAGAATGCATGATTTTAAATGCTAGGGTTGCGTACACGAAAAACATGATACGTCTATTTGGGTACATTAGCGGTTGATTTATGAGCTTTTACGGATTTGTCTGCGGGTGCTTTCGATATCACTTTTAGAGATGAATTTATTGTATACGAACATTTTTGGCATGTTAGAGTTTCTAGAAAAAAAAAACCTATTATGTAGTATTATATTATTTTCAAAATAAAGGGCTAATATGTTCAGAAAGAAAACGGTTTTACTTAGTATTATAATTATAAACTTTGGTCCACTCACGTTTTGTTTTGCGCTCCCTTCAGGACTTAGAATCGAGGCGTACAATCTTAGCGTTATGGCACTTCCGCATTGGTATCTTCAAGTCCTCTCGGTGTAGGACCCACTTTCTTTGTAATCTCATTTATTTCGTAATATTCGTTTCACACTATTCTTGATTAATTGTATGCCCTGAACACGTTCCAACATCCGCACATTTTCATTAAATTTAAGTTTACTTATTTTATTTACCTTCGTTCTTCCTTTATAACTCGCATGCATGTTAAAATGGCTTCGTCACCCTTGGGTGTCGGCCAGCATGTGCCCATCTTGGTATTTGGGAATATCAGGGTCAGGCGTGTCACCTACTCTCTCACCCACTTAGTGTAGATAATATCGTTTGTTTGAAGAAAAAAAAAATACTACATTCTGCATATAAAATACAACAATAAAAAAAATTACATTCTGCATATAAAGTAAAAGTCTAAACCATTTTGGCATTTTTCAAAATAAATTAACACAAGTGGTACTTTTAGCACATGATAAAAATTGGCACACTTGCCTAATTGGGTCCAGAATAAAACTAAAAAATCATGCAAGTTTGCTACAGGACAATGCTAACGTTGGGTAGGCAAATGCTTGACAAATTATCGTTAATAAATACAATTATACAACCATAATGGACTAAACAATATTTAAACATTTATAAAATTATACTCACATTTATGTCGTACTTGCACAATATGCATCATTCTCAACCTCTTTTCTTTTCACTTATATTAACAAATCAAGGAACGAGAAATAAAAAGAAATTTTATGAGAAACTCTAATTCTTTTTATTGGCTAAAATAAACAAGGTATAAAAGAATTGTCATAAGTAAAGAATAAGACTATTATTGGTAAGATGACTATGTTGTTCTTAAAAATTACACAGCCTACATGGCACGCAGACTGAATTATGAGCTATTTATGTCCTTTTGAATTTGAGCGACAAGATACACAATAGAATACTGATACTAAAATTCACAATATTTCCAACTGTTCAACAAAAGCAACCAACCCTCACTAGGGACAATGCCCACAGGCTCCCAAAAGAAAGTCCAAAAGAAATACAAGAAAAGATATCGAGGTAACCTAATCACTCCAAAATCTCTGACCGCTGTCAGCTACCCCAAGAACTACTCGTATCTACTAAGCTCTAGTTTGGAACCGATGTCATTCTGAAAAAAGTGGCTATAAAAAAAAGCTGGGAGCTTTTTTATGTTTGGTAAACATTCAGCTTTATCTTTTTTTTTTTTCACAGTTTTGGGTGAAAAAGCCAAAAACACAAAGCTGCAAAACCCAACTTTCAAAAACTAGCTTTTTTTTCACATCTGTTTTACATAAAAGTTTATCAAACACTATAATACTGCTTTTTTTTTTTTTTTTTTTTTTCAAAAGCACTTTTACAAAAAAGTTTACCAAACACTCTACTGTTTTATTTCACAGCTGCTTATTTTCACAGCATAGTAGAAGTAGTTTTTTTTCAAAGCACATCAATACCAAACCAGCCCTAACACTTGTCACCTACACAATTGCCCTACACATTGTCCACTTAAAATACAGTCTTCTTGTTACAAAATGAGATTCATCTAATTTTCATGTTATCTCCTCCTCAACCTTACGGACTTGGCTAGAATAAATTCATGATTCTTGTACTTAGTACAATCACCCTATTAAGTGAAACATGTTAGTAATGACATTCAACGATTATATGTGAGCATCAATGATAACATAGGAAATTAAAGTTAAGATATATAGTCTTCAACTAGGTACATAAATGTATTCATAACTGAACATCAAGCTTTGTAAATATTTGGAGGAAATTACAGTTAAGATACATAGTATTCTTCTGGTGGAGAAAGTTTCTGCAGATGTAAAATGAATAGTGCATAGCAGCAATAAGGTATAAGTAACAACACGGGTGTATTACCATCTTTCATTGAGTTTGCGTCGTGTACTGACAAAAGCATAACAGAATTACTGAATACCTTTGAACCGTTGCAAGCTTGTCAATAATCCGTGCAGTAACAAGACATTAAATTTGATGCAAGAAAACATAAGGGATGACGCAAAGGTAGATATGTGTGTCTGGAAATCACAGGAAGGCGAAGGGCCGGAATGATAGATGTAGTCGATGAACAAGAAGTGAATATTTTTGTCCTACCGTGGAGAGGCTTTGGTAATTACGAACTAATCTAAAAGGACAAGGTACTGTTTATAAATTAAGATGGATGAACTTGTTTTATGATTTCACATACGTTGAGTTATTGTCACCCACACAAGTTTCGTACTTTATCTGGATTGTTGCTTTGCCCGGTGCACCATTCCCACATAGTAGGGGCGATTGTGCAGGTGACATGTGTTAGTAGATACGAGGAGCTCTTGGGATAGCAAACAGAGAGCTTGGAATGATTAGGTTACCCCTATATCTTTCCTTGTATTTATCATTGTTTTAAAAATCGGCCTAAGCGGCCGCCTAGGCGTTAGGCGGGCCTAGGCGGCTCCTAGGAGGAGAGCTAGGCGGCACCTAGGCGGTCCTAGGCAGTTTTTTTATATATATATATATTTATATTTATATTTTTTTATTAATTGTGTGCTTTTTTCTTTTTTTGGTTTCATGGTAGTATACTTATGGAAATGGTGTACCTAATTTGCAAATGATGGATTTACTACAAGTTCATCCAATAGTGAAACGAATTGGAGCACTTTTGAAGGGATACATACAAAGAAAAGAAATAAACTAGATACAACAAGGTTAAATAATTTAGTGTATGTCTAATCCAATACAAGGATCATGATTCATGAACGAGAAGAATTTAGTCTATCATCCAAATCCTTCGTATTATGATTATATATTTACTGTTTTTTAAATATTGAACTTTTTGGATGTATAATTTGTGTATACTTCTACTTCTATTTTTGCATTTTATCATTCTTTTATTATCCATACAAGTATAAATTTTTTTAGGTGTAAATAGACACTTGACACACCCCGAGCGAAATCAAGGCGTGCTAGCCGTCACGTGAGGGTGGTGTAGCCATGTGCACAGTGTGGAAGCAAAATATAAAAATAAAAGTACGAATAAATAAAAACCAAACTACTAAACAATGTAGTTAACTTACAAGTGCAAGTGTAAGTGTAACAAACAATATTCAGAGCACAGAAAGCCTATTGCAGTCCAGAGGAACAAACACTAGCTAAACACACCCAGATGTGGTCCTACACATAAGTGTAACAAACAATATTCAGAGCACAGAAAGCCTATTGCAGTCTAGAGGAACAAACACTAGCTAAACACACCCAGATGTGGTCCTACACTGGTGATAATCTATCAGATAAGCCGTGGATTCCTCGTAAACCACCAAAAGAGCAAACCAAACTAGAACCTGGAGGGGCGCAAAACAGAAAATGTGAGTGGGCAAAAACAAAGCGTTTCAAAATCATTTCATTATCAAAAGTTCTAACCCCTCGCCGTAAAACCTGTATAGTTTGCTAGAAATAAAATATACACATATATCAAAAACATGTTAAAAAATATGCCATGTCGAATGCCTCCACATAAAATATAAGTAACCCAGGTAATGTCAATCAATGCAATGTAACATGTCAGCCGAAGTCACCTAACGTGGCCTGTACAGCTGAATCTAGAGCTCAAATCCCCAACTCACTAACTATACCTGCACACGAGTTGGAACCACCTAAAGTGGTCTGTACGACAGAACTGAGTGTAAATAAATAAGCTCAAGTGCTACAATCACATGAAGACTGGGCGAATAATTGCGGGTCACCTATGAGTCGGAACCACCTATAGTGGTCTGTACGACAGGACTGTGCACCTAACTTGGATCCAAGATGAGCGTGTGGTGTGGGAGGTGAACATCACGTGAAAGACTGTGCCCTACTCTGGGCGGGAGCACTAACACCGGGGGTGCAAGTTATGAGCTCTCTATGCATCTCACATAACCACTAATTCACAACCATAAACCATAAACTTACTTGTCACTTACCTGCGTGTCTGCAACACCAAACATACATATATGCAACTACTAATGCATAAATAAATATGCAAACGCTATGCATGGCATTTAAAACATATAAACATTCCATTTCATTTTCTGGGAAAAACCAAAAGTATATAGGTATATACGGAAAACCAAAAGCCCACTCACTGATATGTGGAAGGGTCGTAACCCCCTTGCCTTGAGTGACTGCGCTCGTCCTCGGGATAGGTTTCACCTATATGCGAAACAACTATAAAAATGTCAATTAAAGCACATAACCAAAACTACATAATAACTTCTCATACAATGCTCAAATGGGGTGTGTGAATACATCAACGTGATCTACTCAACCTCACAAACATCCCCATAATTTTAAAATAATTTTTCGAGGCTCCACGCGCCTGCGAGGGCACGGCCTTACGCGCCTCCCATACGTGGCCACGTGCCAGGCACACTGACGGCGTCAGTTAACACCGTCAGGAATATTCTGTTAAACCCTAACAGATTCCGTTAAAACTGATTGACAGCGTCAGAATATTCTGTCCAAACTAACGGAATATTCCGTCTTATTCTCCCGCGAATCGCCGGTCGCCGAAAAACTGGAAAATTTTCAAATCTTCGTTTCTCACTCGTTTCTTCACCAATTTCTATGAAATTTGCACCAATGGAAAGATGGAGATGAGTAGAACAACGTTATACCTGTTTGAAATCTCAAAGATCACAGGATCTCGCTGGAGAAATTCGAGGAAAATCAGCCAAATTTGCAACTCACGATCCTGACGTCCAAATCCTTCCAACGAACCACCCCGAGTTTCCTAAGGACCTTATTAAGCTTCCTATAAGCTTCAAATTCTCTGAAAAACAACATTTCACGTGTGCATGAACAGTGACCAAAACGGAGATTCCTGGTTCGACGTGAAATCGAAGGATTCCTTACCTGAAATTGGTATGGTTGAACTCGTATGGTCTTCACGAACACAAGGGTATAATTTTCCACCTCGATCTGCAACGTTTACAAGGGTTTTGGGTCTCGTCCGTACAAATGGAGAAGTAGAGAGAGAGAGAGACTGTTCGAGACAGAGAAGGTACACGGGGGAAGGAGATAAGGATGAGGGTAAGTGTGTGGTCCAGATGCAACCAGCCAAACAACACAACAACCACCCAAAATAACAAATACCTACCAAGGGCAAAAACGTCAATTCACACCTACGGTACGAATAATTCGGGACGGACTGTCACACACTTATTTACAAGATATATAATAAATTTACATAAATCCGCTTAGGCCGCCTAGGCGTTAGGCCCCTGCCCGCCGCCCGACTAGCACCTAACGATTTTTAGAACCTTGGTATTTATTTTGGACTGTCTTTTTGGGAGCCTAAGGGCTTGTCACCCTAGTAAGCGTTAGTTACATTTTGTTGTAAATATTGTGAATTTCAGTTCAGTAGTTCTTATTTGTATTTCCTTGCACCCATGCACCTGAGCGCCACATGTTAATCCTATAGACGTATGTCAAGATCAAGGCGTAACATATGCACCCTTCCATTAGAGATTGCATTCTTTCAATCATAGACATAAAATTGGACCTACATATATTGATCACAAAAGTTAATTCACGAATTTTCTAGTATGCATTGGTGTGTACTATTTATCGATATTTGTGACCGTTAAACTCTTACCTGTTAGATATTTAACTATACATCTAACTCTTCATTCTTCTGAAAAATATTATACACCAGAGTATATAGTAAAAATTTTAGTCACATCGTTTCATAATTCATGATTCATATCATGTGTGAAGTGTGCGACACTGCATGTAACCTTGGCTGCCGTATGCTTTGTACCTTCTGTGGCGTTTGTAGAAAAGTAATAGAAAAGGGTCTCGTGAGCGAGTACTGATGAAATTTATAATTGACTTGAGCATCTTCTAAAAAATATCCAAATCATTGTGCATTTGTTATTATTTGGATTGTATTTGTAGTTGTGGTTTTGGAGCCTATTCGCAATTTTATGTTTTTTTCCTTTGGTTTTGGCTTCTGTGGCCGTCTCTAATTGAATGGACTAAATATAATTCTGTTCAGATTTATAGCCTTGCAAGAAATTACTTTTTGATAAATAGTGTCAGACTATATTCATCTACTATCTCTAATCGAATGAGCTAAGCATAGCCTGCTCTTTTTGAAACAATTGAACCAAAATTCACGAATTAAAAAAGAGGACTAGTCGTCGAGCTTCGTGTCTCTCACTAGGCCGAGGAAGCTCTATTTTAGCATTTTTTTTCTTGAGGTGTTTGATTCGGCTAATGTGATCAATGAAACTCCAAAAGTTAAACTTTGGAAATTTTGTCTCAATTTGTGAGATGAAGAACAATGAGCGAGCATGAACAATGATTCAATTCAGTAATAGCACGCGCCGTGGATTGGGTTTTGTTTCAACATTTGACAGTTAGATATGCATCTGCTATTGGTGACCCCAAGTAAACGGGCTGGGTATCAGACCAAACTTGGCCAACCCGATGCCCTTTCGGCCATGTTTTGATTTGGTGAGCTCCACTAATTCATTTTTAACCCAATCTTCATTTAGTGATGGGTTTTTTTTCTTCCTTCAAATCATGTCATATTTTGACCCTTTAACCCTTTCCATTGAAGATGAAAACAATTGTTGTGACATCCAAGTAATTGAGATTAACAGTGTAATCTCGTGAGTATGGTGGGGTAATGTGCCAAACTACAAACTAAGTGATAAAATCACAGCCACAAAAAGTGTTCTTTCGATTCTAACCTTTGTGAGTATTGTGAGATTTCTTATGGAACTCGAAATTAATTAAGTGTAACTTATATGTAATCGGGGTATGTCTTTCAATATTTCTTTCTTGCTTCTCATGTGATTGATTATACGAAGAGTGAAATAGGAACATTGAAAGTATATTTCTGACATTTATGATTGTTTTCCCTTAACCATGCTAGATATTGGAATAGTATCAATTGTGAGAGAACAATCATTAACATATAATGTTTGCGAGCCATGAATTAGCAACGATTGTGATAGCATCAAGTGCAAACTATTGACTGACGCTACAACAACTCGTTACCTATATATATCTAGTTTTTTTTTGTTTTGTTTTTTTTTTAAATCTTTTTAGAAATTGTAGGAAGACATATTCACATTTTTAGAGTTGGATAGTGATTTCTGCCCAATCTTTTGTTCTTTTCCGTATTTTTATTTATTTTTTGTATTTAGATTGAATGTTTTAAATAAAAATAAATAAATAAATAAAAGAGACTCGCACTAATTGGGTAATCATGTGCATGTTCCCCATCTCCCCATCTGTCAGAAAATTCAAAGTTAAAAGGGAAATTTGGAAAAATAAACAAAATTTTGACTATGAATTGAATTTTAACCAACCATTATTATTTTTTATAATTCTAACCAAAATTTGACGTGAAAGTACATCAATACCCTTCTTAAACTAAATTAATTACAAAAATATATCATCTCCATCTATTCATGGTCCAAATTTTGACTACGTATCAAAACTCCCTTCTGTTTTTTTTTTTTCCACAGGATTTCTGAGGAGGAATATGTCAAAGCCATCAAGGAGGAAATTAACAAGGTTGTTAAACTTGAGGAAGAGCTCGACATTGATGTCCTGATTATATTACCTGTCAATTAAAAATTATGTTCTCCCTTTAAGCTGAGGGAGTCTCTTATGCAGAAAGAATGCATTTTCCATTTAACTGAGTGTCAAAATATAAATGGGTCTTTGGAAATAATATGCCTACCTTAATCAGCTTCTGCTGAGATTAGAAAGAGAATAATTATCCAGTCCGTTAGGTCTACAGGTGTTAATTCTATCAGACGAACGTTAGGGTTGAGTACTTTGGAGAGCAATTGTCTGGCTTTTCCTTTACCGCCAATGGGTAGGTGCAATCATATGGATCTCGATGAGTAAAACCTCCAATCGTCTACGATGATATGAGCCGCCCCAAGCCTATAATTGTGTTCTGGTCATCTGCTGCTCAGAGCATGACTGCCCGCCCCATGACTGTCCTTGACTAAAGCAAAGTATAGATAGAAAAGATATAGGTTTGCAAATATTTTAGTTAAGGATGGGTATCGTAGTATTTTCATATTAAGTTTTGGTTAGATTTATAATATTTTGCAATAGTTGGCTAGAATGATCCAATTTTTGACTATTTTTTCAAATTTTCAAAATTAGAAGACACTAACACTAATTGGGCGATCACAAGCATGTTAGTGGAGCCGGTGCCGGGCCATGGCTAAAAGTTTCTTAACCCCGTGACCGACCGCATCTCGGGATCGGCCCAAGTAAGGACAGTAAGCAAAGATGGTGCTGTCATCCACTGCTGCTATCCAAAACCCCTCCAATGGTGTCTTCTTATATCCATTGCACACTTAAAAATGTAAAATCATACGACTTGAATTGCTAATGAGCTATTGAATTGCTAATGAGCTGGATGTCAAAATGGGTTCATAAAATACCATGACTTCATACCTAATGAAGTAGATCAACAATTCATTAGTTAAAAGTTAATGGAAAACTCACTCGACCTAAATTGAACATGAAACGAACTGTAAACTCAGACGTTTTAGATTCAAACATTCACACAGATGTGAAAACATTCAACTTTACCTCATACGTATGGTTTTCAAGTGATTGTATCCACTCAAATTTCACCTTAGGACATCGAATAGACGTTAGGTATTCTTTATTTCCGAAAAAGAAAATAAGTTAAAAAGAAATAATGTCATCAGGAACCCTAAACCTAAAGTCTAACTTCCTCGCTTAGTTTGACTAATGTAATTTGATGTTTTGTGCAGTACTTATAACACATCCTAGGTCACACGACGCAATATTTGAGATTCACTCAGAAATTTGAAATTCACCAAGTAGCAGTAGCTCCCCTCTATTTTCTCAGGCAGATAGATATGGAGGTTGAAGTTTAGGGTTTGAACTCTGCTAAATAACGACATTCTTCTTTTGGACCAATCAGAGAGCTTTGCTGTTTTGGGATCCTGCATATGAACTGATCAGTTGTCATAAGCTGCACATCCTCCAAACTCATCATTTTTGGGTGTATTCTCACCAATGGTCCCCATAATTTTCACATGATTTTATAGGATATTAACTTATAAATTCGCAGTAATTCTTGGGATGCATTGCTTGCAATAATTTAACTCCACCAAACTTTATATATATCTTGGCTCTCATAACCCTTGACGCACACTACGAGCTTTCTTTCCTCAGCTTATCTCGACTCCAGTCATGAACTTGAAGAATACTTCCCCATTTTTCTTCATTGCCCTATTGATCTCTGTTACCAAAGCCCTTGATCCTTCTTGTGCCTCCCAATCTGACGGCTCCGATGACCTCTCCATCATTCCCACCTACAGCAAATGCTCTCCCTTCTCCCCACCCAAAACAGACTCTTTGGTCACCACTGTCCTCAACATGGCCTCCAATGATCCAGCTAGGGTTAGCTACTTGTCAACCCTAGTGGCCCAAAAGACCACCTCTGCTCCGATTGCTTCAGGCCAGCAGGTCCTCAACATTGCCAACTACGTGGTCCAGCTCAAGCTCGGTACCCCGGGTCAACTCATGAACATGGTCCTAGACACTAGCAACGACATTACTTGGGCCCCATGTTCCGGCTGCACGGGGTGCTCCTCTACCACCTTCTCACCCAACTCATCGAGCACATATGGGTCACTTGAATGCTCAGTGCCCGAATGTGCTCAAGCTCGCGGACTCTCGTGCCCGGCCACTGGGTCTACTGGGACCAATGTTTGCTTCTTTAACCAATCGTACGGTGGAGATTCATCATTTTCTGCCACCTTAGTGCAAGATGCTTTGAGATTAGGTAAAGATGTCATTCCCAAGTACTCTTTTGGTTGCATCAATTCCATCTCGGGTGGGTCCGTCCCTTCTCAAGGGTTATTAGGCCTGGGTCGCGGATCCATGTCGTTACTCTCACAATCCGGGTCGCTCTACTCGGGTGTGTTTTCGTATTGTTTACCAAGTTTCAAATCATACTACTTTTCGGGGTCACTCAAGCTTGGCCAGCCAGGCCAGCCCAAGTCAATCCGGACCACCCCACTTCTAAGAAACCCACGCCGTCCGTCACTGTACTATGTCAACCTGACCGGAATCAGTGTGGGCCGGGTTCTCGTACCGATTTCCCCAGATCTTCTAGCATTCAACCCTAACACCGGGGCGGGAACAATCATAGACTCGGGCACAGTCATAACTCGATTCGTGCCACCCGTCTACACGGCACTCCGCGACGAATTTAGAAAACAAGTGAATGGAACATTTTCGTCATTGGGAGCCTTTGACACTTGTTTTTCTGCCACCAATGAAGTTGTGGCCCCAGCCATTACGTTGCAATTCACGGGGTTGAAGTTGACACTGCCATTGGAGAACAGCTTGATTCACAGCAGCTCAGGCTCACTGGCTTGCTTAGCGATGGCGGCAGCTCCCAATAATGTGAACTCGGTGTTGAACGTGATAGCCAATTTGCAGCAGCAGAACCTTAGAATTTTGTTTGACGTTGCCAACTCTGTCGTTGGCATTGCTCGTGAGAGTTGTAATTAACTAGTTACGTCGGGTTTCTGGTGTTTTGTCTCTTTGTGTTGTATTTAAATTGTCGCAATGCAATATATATAGGTGATGGCTTGTGACAAATAAAAATGCAGGATAAGCCCTGTGTTGGGGTTTAAAAATGCTTCACTATTCTAGAGATGTTTATCTCACAAAGAAAAATGTAACGCAGCAGCGGAATTGATAGGCAAGAGAAAGAAAGAATTCTCAAAGTATTACACAAGGTTTTTATTCACTCACAAACTTAGTACAAAAGGAAACACTCAAACACTCTTAGAAGCTTTGTTGCTTCTTCTTACTTCTTACTTGACACTCTCACTTCTTGCTACTTGCTCTCTTGGTTGTTCCAAATGGTGTGGATGCCTTCTCCTTTTATAGGCATGGATGGAACCTTGGAGAAGCATGAAAACATCATGCTAGAGATATCTAGATAATTCCACTACCTTCCTAGGCTAGAATTATCTACACTAATCTTGTATGTTGGTGGAATCCTCACCATTCTTCTAGACTCTTCCACCAACTTGAACTTTGCTAGAATTCTCTAGCATGTGCATGGATCTTTCTTTGTGTATGGGCCGGATCAATTATCTTTGGGCCAAGACAAGATTACAATTCAACACCCTGCTGGTGTTGAATTTGGAGATGGTGTGTAAGCTGTTAATAATTACTGGAAAGAGAACTTAATTATTGGAGTTTTTATTCTGAATCTCTGATTGTGACTTGATGAGCTTTGAAATGAACTAATTTTGGAGTTCACATAACTATAACAGTAGCCATTTAGGTTAAAAGAACACAACAATTTAACGAGGTTAGTAATTTGTGTTTTCGTTCTTGAGATCGCTTTGAGAAATTTCATTAGTAGAAAGAAGCAACTTTAGCTAAAAGAACTCGCTTGATTATCCTTTTTTGTTAAATCCTAGGTCTTAATTTCTTTGTCACCTGTTCTAAGCCATAAGCGTTTGATATTGTCAAACAATTAATTGTCCAGATTTTCGACTACAAATTTCGTCCCAACAATTTTGGTGATCCAAACCATAAAACGTAACAAAAACAAACAAGGTAGTGCAGAGGCCAAATATTTAAAAATGTTAGACAACAACTGACATACAACTCACATTTACTCTTACAGTTGAGTCCCCTATTTGATTACGACTCAAGCAATTGAGGGTAACTAAATTCTTTTGCCTCAAGAATAAGGCGTTGAGTAATTCAACAAAAATGCAAATTCTTGACAATTATTGGGTTATAAGAGTTTGGAACAATGACTCCCATCGACCCGCCACTTTCATTATTGGGCTAACTCCAAAGTGGCTTAGAGTCTTAAATTTAGATTTGGTAAATGGATCGTGTTTGTCATATTCACGTCCTTTTTATGTCATACTTATGATCATAATAGATCGTGTTGTGTAAAGCCGTTATCTTAACGGGTTCTTAACAAGTGACCCGATAACGACCCGCACGACTCTTTAACAAGTCGTGTCGTTGCGTGCCAAGTTAATGGGTCATACAAGAAATTGTCATGCATAATGTCAAGACGTGACAAATGGTAGTGTTCGTGTCATTTACGTGTCATTCCTGTTATTTTAACCGGTTTTTAACATGTGACCCCATAACGATCCGATTCATATTGACCCCAAATCTGTTATTTTCATGTCATTTTTTGTCGAGTTAATATGTTGTGCAAGAAAGCCAGCCCTACTCAAATCTTTCTTTATCAAAGGCAAGATAGAACATTTTTAACACAACAAGGTTGGTGAAACTAGAGAACAAATCCACACAAGATAAAACATAATAAACTTGATAAAAACTTAATAAACTTAATAAAATGCATATATAATATTATTAAAAGAAGATGAATTTAGATGCCTCATTTATGAGAGAACTGTGAGATTTCTTGTTAATGTTTTGTCTTTTGTGTATTTGAATCAAAAGGAATTTCAGTGTTTTGGTAAGAAATCAGAGCAGAGAAAATGAGAATGAAGGGAAGTGACGGCTGCTCAACATTGCAGCTTTACATTCACACACACACACACATATATATCATCAAAATGGTAAGGTTTTTGGTCCCATTTACGGTCATCAGTCTTATCTCCATTAAGAAAGAAGACAAAGGACTCTACCTAACCTTGTACTGTTCTAATCTTAACCATACAACCCAGTTTTAATCTGCCCTCCATTTGTCTATTCGGACTTGGCTAGAGAACTAGCCGTTGGTCTTTTGAACTCAACCATCATTTTGAACTTCGTGAATATGTTGAACACCTCAGACTTATACCTCATGAAATATGCCCAACACATCCTAGTATGATCATCTATGAAGGTTAAATTTTTTTTGTTCTTACTCACTTTTGCAGTTTGCATTGAACCACAAACATCTATGTGGATAATTTCCAGAGATTGTGTAGCTCTCCAAGTCTTGCATGTCTCAAAACTATCTCTATGATGCTTGCTAAGACACATCCTTCACAGGTTTCATTTCCTTCTTGCAGCTCAGGTAGTCCTAGGACCATTTCCAGTTTCCGCAAGTCTCTCAAACTTTGAAAATTCATGTGGCTATATCTCTTATGCCATAGCCAAGTAGTCTTTGTGACATTTGCTCTCAGTGAGATAGACTGGCGGTAGCTTAGTAACAATGGAAAGCTTCTGTTTACTGTCATTTAAACCCTGGTAACCAAGTTCTCCAAGCCTCTGTCATCAAAGATTTCTACCATTAAGTCACCATAAATTAAAAATAGCATGTAGTATCATCTGGCCTACACTTAACAAATTCTTATCAAGCCCAGGTACCAACAAGACTTCTTTGATATATCTTCTTCCTTGTTTTGTTTCAATATATCACCAAAGTGCTTCTACCAGTGGCTTTCACAAGTTGTCCGTTGCCCATTTTAACTCTTCCAGTAAATTCCCTGTCAATGTTGATGAGTAAAGACTCATGTGCAGTCATACGGTTGCTGCACCCATTGTCAATGTACCATACACATTTATTCTTCTCAATGGTAGTGACATTGCAAGCATAGAACAAATTTGTCTCCTCCTCAACTTTGTGCGCATATTTTACAGTTGATTTCCTTTAGAACCACAGTCCTTGGACAAATGACCAAACCTTTTACACTTGTGACATTTGGGTTTCCCCTTGAACCAACAAACACCGAGATGATCATAATCAGAGAGTTTGCAGAGTGGCTTTGTGCCTTATGCACTATTATTTCTCACAGGCAAGCTTGGTTTTCCTTCCCATTTTTTACTTTTCCCCTTCCATGTTTTCTTTTGTTGCTTGAAGTTGTTATATGACCAGTTGAATCCCCTCTCTAGGATTAACACTAAAGGACTAAAAAGCCCTTTCTATGGGCGCACCAGCATGCCTCTCTAGCCATTGCTCAAAAGCTTTCAAAGAAGCCATAACTTCTTGTGCATGTGTCAATGTCCTTAGTTTACTCTATAACTTTACTATGGAATCATAGGGTCTTGTCAAACTGATTAGTAATTCTGTACAAGTCTTTCCTTGGGTAGTTCTTCCCCAAGAGTTGTCATTTGGTTCACAGCATCAAACAATCTATTAAGAGGTTCACCCTCTCTCATGCGTGTATACCGGAATCACGTCTAAGAGATTGAAGTTCTACTTGGGTTATCTTCTTGTCACCTCTGTATTCTCTTTGCAGGACCTCTCATGGCCGTCTCTTCATGTGATATTCGGGGGGAAATGGCACCTGAAACTGCCCCTTGTATTGTTCCCAGAGCTTTAGCATCTCTCATCTCATTATCTCTCAATATATTTTTCAAATCACAGAGAGTTCCTCATCATCCTCTAACTCATCATCAGACTCTGGAATTTCATACCCTTCTTGAACCATTTTCCAGTGGTCTTGTGACTTGAAGATGGTGGTCATCCTAATCCTTCAAAAGTCATAGTTCTCTCCGTTGAAAATATGAGCTCTAAGCTCACTGCTGCTTAATCCAGACTTCCTATCAGTTCTTGAATCGCTTTCTAGGCTCTGATACCATGTTAATGTATTGTATTTGTGTATTTGAATCAAAGGGAATTTCAGTGTTTCGGTAAGAAATCAAAGCAGAGAGAATATGAATGAAAGGAAGTCACGGCTCCCCAACATTGCAGCTTTACATTCATATATGCATCATCAAATTGGTAGGTTTCTGGTCCCTTTTACAGTCGTCAATCTTATCTCCATTGAGAAAGAAGATAAAGGACTCTACCTAACCTTGTGCTGTTCTAATCTTAACCATAAAACCCAGTTTTAATCTCACCCCTCCATTTGTCTCTTTGGACTTGGCTTGAGAACTAGCTGTTGGTCTTTTAAAGAAAACTAGCCGTTGGCTTCTTCTTGTTGCTGGAAACTGTTTGGCTTCCAACATTTCTCACTAGCCTGTAAAACCATGATCTCAATTCATACACATCTGGGCAGCTTAGCTCTGAATCATGACTAAATGATACAAGTACCAAAAATCAATGAAAGAATTAGCAGCAGCACACTCTATATTTATCTCTCTCTGTATTTCTTTGTTTGTTTTGATTTTTTTGTTTAATAACATAACACCCCTCCAACTTTCAATTGAAACCATCCCTCGTGTCACAAACGCTTCATCTTCTTTTATGGTCAATTGATCTTCAGAGAGCTTCTTCTTCATGACGACGAATTATTTGAACTCTACGCCCATACATACAAAGTAGTACACACCAACACAACAAACGCAATCGAAAAAGAAAACAAAAAAGAAAAAACATTAACAAAACAACGACAGTTTTTGCTTGCTATATTGTTACCTCTCTCTCTCCATCTCTCTCTCTCTCTCTCTCTCTCTGAAATCATGGAACTCCCTCTGCTCTCTCTCTATGCCTCAGAAACTTTTTTCTGTCTAACCCCACCATTGATGCACCGCAACACCTTCGTCCCGAAGCTGTCCGTACAATGCCAAGCACTGCCAATAAGCCCTGCGGCTCCTAACATTAAATTTTCGATTATGTCCCTGTGGCTTGCACTCCAAGAAAAGCTCATCCACCAAATGAATCGCTTTACTCTTCACCATCTCCTCCACCACCTCAGCCTCGGCCTTCATCACCACGTACTCCTCATCCTTAACATTCTTGTTCAGCCACTCCGATATTCCGGTCTGAACCACCTCCTTCCCGGAACTATCCTCCGTCACAGTCTCGATCTTGTAGATCTCAAAGTTCTTGTCCCGGGTAGGGTAGTTCTTCGCGAACCAGCTCGTCCCACTTCCACCTTCCTTTTCTGGCAACCCTACGTCAATGAAAACCCTTCTAGGGTAGCTCTCGAGCGAGTCACCCATCAAGTCTGGGAGGTACCTTGTTCGCTTCAAGTACCGCCTCGATTTCCCAGATGAGGCTCTAGGGGGCTCTAGAAGCACATCTTCTAGCTTCTTCAGCGCCTCCTTCTTTGCCTCCTCAGCCAAGAGCCTTCTCCTTGTGGGAGAGGTGGTGGTAGAGGATGAAGTTTCGGTTGCATGGGTGCTGGTCTTCCTCATTGCCAAAATGGTCGTCTCAAATCGCCTCAGGTACACCATCTTGTAGTTGTTAGGCTTCTTGAAGCTGTTAGAGGCGTCATTGCTGAGCGGAAGCACGACAATCCCATGGATTTTAAGGGTCCTTTCGATAAACTTTGAGGCATCAGGGAAGGCAGAGACGAAGGCAAAGTCGATTGAGTTTTCAGGGGTTGAGCTTTGTTTGTCGGAGTTGATAAGCTCGATTTCATTAATATCATCGTTATCGAGGATCTGAGATGCTTTGATAGCTTCTTCATCTCCGTTGCTTACGTAAACAGCTTTATGTGTGCCTTTCTTGTATAGACCTTCGTTGGCCAAGTCGTGGAAGATCAAGGGCAGAAGCTCCAGACTAACCACGTCGGATGAGCTCATTATTTCAGGCAGAGAAGTGGTTGCTGTGGGAAGGAGTGAGTTCAACCACGGGAGTGAGGCGATGCACAAAGCCAAGATCAAAGAACGAGCAACGAGGATCAAGGCTCTGGAATTGGGAATCCGAATAACCAAGTACTTGGCATCTGGATACAATCCGATTGGAGCAGCATGCTTCGGGTGGCATTTGGTACGGAAGCCTTGGATCAAATTGATAGCCATTGTTGCGAAAAAATTTTGGGTATTAATACTGTGTGCAAATTTGAGAATTTCTAGACTACTAATTCGGTCGGACAGGTAAAAGATTGACTTGTGAAAAAAACAAAAAAAAAAAAGAAAAGAGAGCAGATGAATGATTGTTTTGGGACAGAGAGGGAGAGGGCCACACGAAGAGCGAAAATAATTTAGCGAGTACAAAACCGGGCGGCGGTGTGATTCCCACCCACGAGGGCCACACGAGCGCTTTGCATTCTAGACCATAATAACATCAACTGCCTCATCCTCTGCACCTCCATTCCTCTTAATTTTTTTACCCAGATCGGTGTGTTTAATGTGAGTCTCCGCCAATTACTACACTTTATTTGCTCGTCGTCATCATCATAACTTGTACGATGCATGTGTAAATTAGCGAGCCATTGTGCGCGAAAACCACATTACACCCCGATCAGAGATTCATGGAGGGAGGACTACAGAGAGAGGCGTTGTTGTTTCTTTTTTTTTGTTTTTTTTGTTTGTTTGGTCTAGAGGAAAATGATATGTACAATTGGGCGATGGGGTGGTGGGGATGGGAGAGAGGAAGAATATATATATATTTATATACACGGGACGCTTTACAGACAGGTTTTGAAAGGGAGAGAGAAGGGGGAGGTCTTAAAACACGGACGGAGCTAAATTTTGCTGTGAGAAAGAAATGGCCGGTGCAACGAGAATCGAGTTTGGCCGTTGCTTCGTCCTTCATGCATATTCGTGCATGTATGCAAGGATTGTAATTTTTCCTATCAAACTGCTATAATTAAGCGTAATTGGTTGTAACATACACAGCGACTTCAGGGTGGCATATATGCATTGCTTCACTTAGAATCATTGATAACATTTTGCTAACTTATTGGTTGGGTGGCTTGTGAACCACGCGCAGTGGATGTATACTATGAGAATGTCTACCGAATAGGTTCCGAAACCATCTATAATTGGAGACAAGTACTTCTATTTGTACCATCTTAACTGATCATTTATTATCCCGGATAGGGGTATACACACGCAATAATTATATATATTGCTACATAGAAAGATAATACAAAACATGCCTGCTCCGCTGAGATAATACACCTAATTTTATTCCAATTTGAAGTAGAGCAATGCTAGGTCTTATTAAAGAGGTGGTACAACGCGATCTCTCAAAATTTGGTCTCTTTAGTAGTTTCTTTAAAAATATACTTCTATTTTGAACATATGTATAAAAAGGACCCACACACCTCCCTCAAAGAGCCTCAGCCCACCTTCAACGACCTCTCCCACTTTTATTCAAACTAACAGTAACAGTAGTTATGACTCCGAAAAGAAAAGAAAAGAAAAGAAAATTTCTATGGCATTGCTAGCTAGCTTGAAGCATTTTGTTTTAATTATAAATTAGAAACCATACACTTTCAAATTATAAATATGGCTTTCACCATTTCACAATAAGAATGTTTATCATAAAAGCACATCAAATGAAATAAACAATACAACAATTTTAACAAGTTGCTCAAACCAAACTACCAGTGTAAGGGACTCCAGTGTCAGGCAACCAATTATCCCCCAGCAAGAAGTTGGAGACTGTAAAATTAGCAGCAACAGTTGCATTGATCACATGGTAACCGGGCCATGTAACTCTATTTGTAGTGTTTGATCCAGGACCAGTGTTATTGTACTCAGCATAATACAATGTACTCAGTGCAAAGTCTCCACTCCAAGCAAGCCATCCAGCAGGATCAATTAAACTTCCCATGAAAGTTTGCATGTAAACTGTTCTTGAATACTCCTTCCATGGCCTCCCTAGATAGGTCTTGACAGTATAATTACTCGAAGCCAAATCAGGTGTAGGTGTAATAGTGCAATTGTGGATTGAAGTTCCTGTGTTCTGATTCGGGTCTGTTCTACCTTGAGCTGTGATGGGATTGGATTGCCCTTGATTAGGCTGACGAGGGTAGATATTGCAATTTTGTAGAACAACAGCAGCATTGCCGAATATGAAATCAACTGTTCCATAGATATCACATTCTCTGTAGAATTGTCTGAGGGAATGTGTGTACAAGGTATCTTGGTACCCTTCAAAGCTGCAACTATAGAACACTGAAAAATCCGCTCCGCTTCGAAGTGCAACTGCTTGTCCTTTGCTTGGTCCAGCTGTGTTACGAACAGTGATGTTTACTGCCACAAACCCTTGTGCCACCACAGCTGCAATGGTGATCACGAAGCAAATTATATAGCTTATATCAATCATCTTTAAAATATTTGCAATTGTAACATATTGTATAGATTTTTAATTCTCACACACATATATTTTGTCAGACAATCATATATATATATATATATATATATATATGTATGTATGTATATATGTTACGTTGTCAGCTTGTTTATTAAATTTTGAACCTCACCTAAAGTAGCAGAATTGAAAGTTGTCGATCCATCTCCTACGCTGTTATTTCCTGTGATGATAGTCTGATTGATACCATCTCCGACGAACAACAAATACTTCTTTTTTGATATAATTGACACGTACTCTTCATAAACACCGGCAGTGATATATATCATGAAGTACCCACCACTAGCAACAGAGTTATTTGGTGCAACGGCAATGGCTTGATTGATGGTGGTGAAGTTTCCACTTCCATCTTGACTCACAACCACAATGTCCTTCACCAAAACTTCTTCATCTCCCACCTGAAGTAGCCTTCTTCCCCGATGATTGATAGCGGAGTCATAAATTGCACGAGCATGGGTTGACATTTTCAAGTTCAAACGTCCCTTCCCGAATTTGAACTGCCTCTTGGGTTGCTTTGGCACCCCATTTTTGTCCTTAGGCACCCAACCCTTGGTAAAGAGAGCCAAAGAGGTACTATACAATTTTGTGTTGTTAGAGAGTGGAACTGATAGATCACCTAGGACACTCCCAGCTGAAGAAGGCAGAGATGCAATCCCATCGGAGCAAGTTTGGTGGTTGGTTAGAATTGCGCTAAGCAATGTTTGGACATCATCGGCATCCAAGATAGGAAGAACTTCACTCGCTTTGTTAACAGTTTCGAGGGAGCTCGATAAGAAATCAATGTTTAACAATGCAAGCTGCTTGCAGTCCTCAAGTGCTTGGATTGCAGGATTTGTTAAACTTGAACCCTTTTGAAGATATTTTTCATACAAATCTAAGAGCTTATGGGATTCGGAAAGTGCACGTTGGACTGAAAACCTGCCAAAGTCATAGACACTTTCGTTGTTGTGGGGAAGGACAGATGTGCAGTAAGAAGGATGTGGGGTGGACTTGCAAATGGTTTCTGGTGGGAGAGGAGTGTTTAGAGGGACATCTGCTAGAGATCGAGAGCTGAGGAAATGGAAGATTATGAGAAATGATGAAACTTTCACAAGATGAAAGAACTTAGAAGCCATTGCCACAATGGAGAGGTTTGAGGAATTAGTGTGTAATAAGGTCACGGGGTGTACATCTATATATAATATGATCAGGAATTTGACTATTATTTTAGAGAATATAAAGTTGGTATCGATTGTCGAGAAGTAAACGTGCACGATTTTATGTCCAGATTAAGAGTGCTCCAGTCTTCACAATTCAGATGGATATACACTATATTGATATATTGACGAGGAAGAATGGAGGCTACAGCAGCTGTCACATATATATTAATCAATATAGAATACGAAAGAGCATGTTAGATTTTATTATACTTCATAACATATATATATCATTCTATTTTGTAGTTTATGATAAAATTATATATATATATATATATATATTTTAAGTATAGACACACATTTATTTATTTACACGAAATATAATACATTTAATTAAGTCCACCTAGTCCGCCTAGCCGTCTAACCACCCTAATCCACCACCCGTCTAATGCCTAGCATCTTCTAGAATCTTGGTTCTATGCTGTTGAAAGCTAGATCCACATGAGGTGTGTGATGCATAGCTAAAAAAAAGGCCAGTTACTATCTGAATGACTAAATAAATACCAGCTAACGTGCCGAACCCCCACCAATAAGAAATAACTAAGATTGCTTAGAAAATGGCCATATTAAAAAAACTTAAATGGGTGTTATTCCCCCAAGGCAATAACGAGAAACGGTTTATCTTTATTCTTACCAGGCGTAACTATATATATATATATATTTTTTTTTTTACTTTCATATCAATAATAACTGCCCTTTTTCTTTAACAAAAAAATGTTACTTCTCAAAAACCTGTCTTTAAAATAATTTTGTTACATGAATCAATTATGACGAGCAAAGTAAATTGAAACATTGACTGCGCATATAATGTTATGAATAATATTGGACTACTCAAAGAATGAGTAAGAGTTCCTACTTAAAATTTTTCGTTGCCAATTTATAGAACTTCGTGTATATGATCAACCGTTCATATTATAAATCACTTTATAAATATCACATCTGCAAAAAATCAATTAAAACTAAGGTCGTTAGTCATCGAACTGTATAAAAACAGTCGATCGTAATTGGTAATAACATTACGAACCGTGTATGTCTTTTCTACAATAGATTGACTAAAAGATCTTAGTTTTAATTTTTTTTTTTTTTTTTTTTTTTTTTTTTTTTGCAAAGATGATCTTTACACAATAATTTATAATATGAACGGTTGTGATAATTAGCACAAAACTCTATGATTCGAACACGTAAATTTTTTGGTAGGAGTTCCTATCTTTGAATAAGCAAGCGTTGTTCTAACGTGATTACCTCGTTAAATAGTGTAGAAACAAGATTTTTTCTTTGATGCTATTGGTTTATTTAACGATATACTAGTAATAGATATATTCCTGGACGAGTCGTTTGTGTCGCTCCACTGTCCTGTCATATGTCATTTGTCGACGTTGGGGTCAATTGGCACTTGGTGCCTAAACGGAATATATATATTCAAAAACCATGTACACAAGTGGACGTATTCAATTTAATCATTTTTAGTGTCGGTGACATAGCAGGCCGTGTTCCAACCTTACGTAGTCTAATATTCCAAAGGGATATTAAGAGTGGCTTAATTGAAAAATAAAAGGTATTTGGAAGTTATTAGGTGATGAGGATTAGATATGGATGGCATAACCCTAGGTTTAGAGAAGAACGCGTTAGGGCCGCCGCATCCATGCGTATAGTCAACGTACACGACGTGCATGATGTTTGGGCGCGCACCAGAAGACATAGATCCCCAATACATATTACATACATATATACACACAAAAAGTTGACGAAATTAAGTACCCTACGGTGTTATAAAAATCTTTGCTTAACACCGTCTAGACCCGTATAGGCGTTAGGCGACTATCATGATTAATCCATAAGCGTTTAAAAAAATAAGAAATGGTGACAACCTGTTAATACCCCTAGGCACTTCTAGACTGCATAGATTGATTCTCACTTAGAAAATTGATAATTTTCATTTTGCAATTTTTTTTTCAATAAATTGTAAGAGACTTAGACTTATTGGATACTTTGATGAACATTCATTATATGTTTATTCCCATCTTTTCAATATATTCTAATACTTATAAATGTCATTTTATTTGGTAATTTATGTATTTTTTAAGCATAAGTAAACATTTATTTACATGTTATATGATAAATTTATTTAAAATTAAACAAACCGCCTAGGCAGGCTAGGCCCCTTCTTACCGTCCGACTAGCACCTTGCGCTTTTTAAAATCATGCCCAATATATAATTAAAAGGAAAATTGTAAAATGAGTAAATTATTCATTTCAAAACGAGAATATTTTTAAGAGATATTTCACCTACCATTTTTAAAGATATTTCAACTACCATCTCTTCAAGGGAGGAGAATTTTTAAAGGTATTTCACCTACCAAAATTATTATTATATGAGTTCTTCTTCAAAAAAACAAAAAAAAATTATTATTATATGATATAATCAAGCATGGGAATTTGGATCAGAGGCATACTCCGTTCTTTAAGAAATTAAGGTAAACTAGTCTTAAGGCCTGATTTGGTACTAAGATGATTTTAAAAAAAACTGGTATTAAAAAAAGTTGGGAGCTGTTTTTGTGTTTGGTAGACATTCAACTTCAGCTTTTTTTTCACAGTTTTGGGTGAAAAAAAAAGCCAAAAACAAGAAGCTGCAAAATCCAGCTTTGAAAAACCGACTTTTTTTCACATCTGTTTTACATAAAAGTTTATCAAACACTATAATATTGCTTTTTATTTTTTCAAAAGCACTTTTACAAAAAAGTTTACCAAACACTCTGCTGCTTTATTTCACAGCTGCTTATTCTCACAGAACAGCAAAAACAGTTTTTTTTCAAAGCACAACAATACCAAACCAACCCTAACTAGGGTAAACAAGTTAGACTAGTTAACCGACAGTAATACATTTATACTAAATAATACAAATGTATACATGTCGGTTATAACCGACATGAAATCTAACATAAGCAAAAAAAAAAAATGGCCAGCCCGGGGCTGGTTGGCTGGCCGAAAGTGGCTAGCCTTCTAGCCCTTTGGCCCTTTGGGATTCCGTGGGGCCCTCTTGGATTCTAGAGCCCTCTGGCCTAGCCTTCGGTTGGAGACGATTTTCGAACTATTTTCGGCCCTCTGATCCTCTTGACCCTTCGATTGGAGATGGCCTATCAGAAGGGACCAACCCTTGATTTTGGAGAGTTGAACGACAAAGTCTTCAAGCTAGTTATTAGTCACTTGCTATTTCATAAATAAGATACAACACCGACTCGTTTGATTGAAAACCAGTTCCATAGTTAAGCATGTGATTTCTCAGATTATATATATCTAGTTTAACAAGTTGGGCTGCATGACAAAGTCAGAGAACAAATACAGCTGCTGCGCTGCATGCTTCAATCTAATTAGTAGTTTAGACTGCTTTACTCACTTCTGAAACAATTTGCTTTACCATGGAATTCTGTTAATCTCTAGGTATAACAAACTCGCACATGTCTACTAGATGTTCTATATTAATCACACCAAGCTAGATTGAGTTGACACGGAAATATAGGAGTTTCTGGGTTTGACTTTGCTTGATTAGATTACGTAGTCATCTTACCCATCGTTTCTCAACTCGATCATCATTTCCATAATCTGTTTGACTAACAAATAGTTCATCAACTTGGCAGTCTACCTGATTAATCTTTGACTTCAAACTCTTTTACATTTGAGCACCAGATATAAAGGTTGTTTAAAGATAGACTTTTACAAGTCTTATTTTCTGGACAAAAAAATTCACTCAATTTTAATAAAAGGTAATGCTAGAGAAACTAAAATTTTTAAACTAAATGACATGGAAGTTGATGATTGGATCATAACTTAAGTGTTGATTAATGGCTTATTTCTTAGTGACACGTCATTGAATTTGCAATTTTAGTCTACAAAGTTAATCTCTCTAGCATTATTCTTTAATAAAACCCAAATTAATGAAAAACTGCTAATAGGAAAGTAATTTGACCTCTTATTATGAAATATTTACCCCTAACATATAATATGAACATATTATACCCCCAATATATATAATATATATGCACATATATAGTACTATATACACGTTCAAAAATATTATACTAATTAATTTATGATGAGCAAATACCATGAATTTTATAGGTAAGTTAATTTTGAATCAAATAACATTCCCTTAAATGTATCATCACATATATCGAACTCAATTCTCCCATAAGGCTGTAAAAGGAAAAAAAAAAATCTCCCGTAAGGCTATAAAAGGAACTTTCAAAAAGAATTTGTATGTCTTTTCTTTTCTTTATTCACTAGATGGATTCACGAAAATAAAACTGTTATGCACTATCATAAACTTTCACTATTTTCCTTAAGCTATCGATCGTTGTTTTTATTTTTGTTTAACTATACAACGATATATTTACATTAAGAGATGATAATAAAAATACTTTTGAACTCGCTATTCACGAGATTTGAACTTAGAATATCTTACAAATTAAGAAGAATATCACTAAATCGTAGAAGTAAGTGGTGGAACATCGATGACTATTAAGAATGCTGACTACAGAGTACGTATGAAACTATTAAATGATGATATTATTATGGCTCTTCTAACACATTACAATACGTAAGTGGTAGCCACGTATCAGTCTCTTGAACAATTCCTTCATTTTCATCTAAAGTATCTTTTGACTATAATGTTCACTAGATCCTAAGCATCTATTTTTCTTTTTTGGCTTCTTATTTTGTTATGATTATTTCAGTTTGCCTATTGTTTAATGTTCAAGCTTTTAAATGAAAATATTGACTTTCATGTCTAGATGTGTTGCCCACCTACAAGAATAAATATTCTAACACATACATTATTCTCTCATAATCGTACGCATAGATCTAATTTATCCACACCAAATAATTTTTTTTTTCTTTTTCTGCTGCCAAAAACTCACATAAATATATACATGATGCTTCTACAATGTGAGTTCAATTGAACGATATGAGTGATGTGGAGCTAAAAATAATTTAGAAAATTCTACAACTGACACATAATATTTTATTTATTATTAACGATAATGTCTTCATTAAATTGATGAGACTCACATTTGTTCCATGCACAGTTCAACCATCAAAGAGTATTGAGCTGTTGACTACAATTTCTTCTGAAATTGGTACCAGGTGGAATATCCTGTATATAAAAATTATAATCTACTGGACTGACTAATCAAACCCACTAGTCAACTAAGATAGATTTGTTAGTCAATAAATCTAAGATTCAAATACCAATTTCAATTTTCAAAAACTATTTTAGTCAGGAAGGTTGTATTTCGTTACAAGTTATTAATGTGTCAAGTAAGCATAGTAGTGAATACAATAAACAATAGGCCAAAATGATTTGACAAAAATTAAGGGTATTTTTGTCATTTTATCCTTATTTTATGGAGATTTTTTCATTGAATGACCAAAATGTTTGATTGTGGACAAACTCAGGGACCAATTCTATCGATTTCAAATCTCAGAGATCAAAGTGAGAAATTATTCAAATCTCATGGACCATTTTGGCTAAAAGCCAATATTAAATTTCCATTTTCGGGCATGAGATTGGTTCTTCAAGCATATCTAACTCTGACTACTGATAGTAATGGTGGTGATGACGATGATGATGAAGCTAGGCCAGAGTTGGCAATGGAAGAAGGCCATACTGGAGGTATCCTAACAAAATAATACGTCTATATAATTTTATTTAATATTAATTAATGATAAACTTTTAGGTTCGGTATGGCTAAAACTAATATTGCCCCGATAGCCCTTAGTTATATTAATCAGGAGTGCAGTCCCCTTTATATATATTGGAGTAATGCGACCAACTCTTTAAATCAAATTTACAAGTCACACGATAAGTCACCAATAGAAAATAAGCACGTTAATCAACACTTAAGTAATAATCTAATCATAAATAACCACGTCATATAATTTACAAAATTTCATTTAAAAAGTTGGTCTCTCTAGCATTATCTTATAGATTGTATATTATTTTGTTATATTTTCTAACATTACCCTATAGATTGTATATTATTTTGTTATATTTTCTAAAGTAGGATTACTTTGTTATATCTTCTGTAGAATTTTTCCATTTGTTTTCAAATTGTAATAATTATTTTTAGGACAAATTTGGTTCCTATCCCTAATTCGGGTGCATTTGTGCTCACCATCTACTTATTATTATTGGGTGACTTTATATTTTGAGATTTGTGTATATCTGCTATACATAACTCTAAATTTAAACTCATCTAACATTGATAAATAGAGGAGTGAGTATCACCATCACTTAAGGGTGGTGAGCAAAAATATTTTCCCCTAACTTTCAGTATTGTGTGATTGAAGCCTTATGAATTGTAAAATTTGATCGAGGTCATATATGTAGTAGGTATATATATTCCATGTGCATGAATTCATTAGTTTCTAATCCTATTCACGTACTACAGTATAATAATATTCCTCCTAACTTGTAAGTGAGAGGTCTCAGGTTTGATTCTCGCCAAAAATAAATATGAACTACATTATTGTTAACCTATTATGAAGCTAAACTCAACTCCTTAGTATAGATAATATCTATTGTTCAATAAAAATCCTATTCACCTAGGTATATTTTCTTGTTTTCTATCACCTTCACTATAAGTAAAATATTTCCTTACAGACAATATCAACACAATACATTTTCTTGTTTTCTATGACCTGCACTATAGGTAAATATATTTTCCATGACTTTAAACTAAAACTATTGACTTTCATGACTGGATGTGTTCCCTAACTAAAAGAACAAATATTCTAGAGCATACGTTGACACGCCCCGACCGAGATCAGGGCATGCTGACTGTCATGTGGAAGTGACGTAATAATGTGCATAGTGCGGAAGCTAATAAAAGTAGTACGAATAAATAAAATCCAGCTTTACACAACGTAAGAACATACATGTGCAATCGTAAGTGTGAAAACAAAGTTCAGAGCTCGAATACCTAATGCAGTCCGGGAGAAAATAACGCTACAAAAGCACACCCCAAAGGTGGTCCTACACTGGTGATGATCTGTCAGATATGCTGGGGAAATCCTCTGGGAAGCCACCACAAGTACTAGTCAACTAGAACCTGGAGGAACGCAAAACAAAAAGTGTGAGTGGGTAAAAACAAAGCTTTTCAAAAACCATTTCATAAACAAGATTCTAACCTCTCGCCGTAATACCTACATACTTCCCAGAAAAATAGGATATACATACATATATATATATATATATATATATATATATATATATAAGTCATGCTCAGAAATATGTCATGCCAAAAGCCTCGAATAAATGCAAGTGCTTAGGAAAATGTCAAAATCAATGCCATGAAATCTGTCAGCCGGAGTCACCTAACATGACCTGTACGGCTGAATCTAGAGCTCAAATCTCCATCTCACTAACTATACCTGCACACGAGTCGGAACCACCTAAAGTGGTCTGTACGACAGGACTGGGTGTAATATAAGTACGCTTAAGTGCTACGATCACGTGAAGGCTGGGTGAATAATCGCGGGTCACCTACGAGTCGGAACCACCTAAAGTGGTCTGTACTACAAGACTGTGCACCTAACTTGGATCCAAGATGAGCGTGTGGTGCGGGAGGTGAACATCACGTGAAGGACTGTGCCCAACTCTGGGCGGGAGCACGGACACCGGGGGTGCAGGTTATAAGCTCTCTATGCATCTCAAATCACTACTGAACATAAATATAAACCATACTCACCTGGCACTTACCTGTGCGCCTGCAGCACCAACATACATACATACATACATACATATATATATATAGGCTACTAACAATGCATAAACAAACGACAAACATAATGCATGGCATAAAAACGTATAAACGTTTCAATTCATTTTCTGGGAAAAGCATAAGTATATAGGTATATACGGAAAACCAAAAGCCCACTCACTGGTATGTAGAAGGGTCGTAACCCCCTTGCCTCGAGTGACCACGCTCGTCCTTAGGATAGGTCTCACCTATATGCGAAACAACAATAAAAACGTTAATTTTAAAACACATAACCAACATCATGAAATAACTTCTCATATATTACTCAAATGGGGTGTATGAATACACCAACGTGATCTACTCAATCTCAGGAACATCCATATATTTTTAGAAAAATTTTCCACCGTCGCACGCGCTCCCACGCGCCGACCACGCGCAGGCACGTGCTTAGCACACTGACGGCGTCAGTTAACGCCGTCAGAAATATTCCGTTAACTTTAACGGAATCCGTTAACGCCATTAGGAATATTCCGTCCAAACTGACGGAATATTTCGTCGTCTTCTTCGGCGAGGCTCCAGCGTCGTCGTCGGCGCCAGAAAACTGGGTAATTTTCAAAACCTTGTAACTTCTTCGTTTTTCAACCAAATTTCACAAAATTGGTATCAAAATGAAGCTTACAACGAGAGGAACAAATCCATACCACTTTCAAGCACTAAAACACACGGGATCTTGCCGGGAAAACACCACCAACTCCGGCCAACCTTGTAATTCACGATCCCAACATCCAAAACCTTCAAACGAACCACCCCGAGCATCTTAAGGACCTCACCAAGCTTCCTACAAGCTTGAAATTCCCAAAAACACAAGAATTAACGTGTGCATAAACAGTGACCAAATCGGGGTATCCTAAGTTCAACGTGAAAACGAAGGTATCCTTACCTGAAATGGGTATGGTTAAACTCCTACGGACCTCACGAGCACGAATATGTAATTTGTTTCCTCGATCTGTGAAGGTTTGGTGTGTTTTTGGGTGTTTCCGTACGTGTGGGAATGGAAATGGGAGAGAGAGTCAGGGAAACGGACAGGGCACAGGACAGAGAAAGGGGTGAGGGGTGTGGGGAAGTGTGTGTGGTCCACAACCAGCCAAACCAAGCTCAAAAACAACCACACAACGAAACAAACATACTAGGGGCAAAACCGTCATTTCACCCCTACGGTTCGAAAAGTCCGGGACGGGCTGTCACATACGTTGTTATCTTATAGTCATATGCATAAACCATAAGAAACTTTCATTTTGAAGAATATTTTTTTTTAAGGACAAACGATAAGAAAATTTACATTAAACTATGTCGAGGGAGATTTGAACACATAATTTCGGATACAAGAACAAATATTGGTCTTAATTAACTGAGTTACAAATCACTTGCTTTACTTTTAAAGAATCCGGTTGCCTGCATGATTAAATTATAAAAACCGCGTTAATTAAGAAAGGCTTAATTCATAAAATACAAATTCCAGCGGAGTGATTGCTCAAAAGACCAAGTCTATGAGATGAATGAGACCAACTAAACCCAAGTTGCCCAGTTTGTTGGGTCGTCGGCCGCAGTTGATTGGATCGATATTTGCCTATATATTGATGTTATCCATAGCAAGTGGCAATTAACTACTTATGTTGACTTGAATGGATTGACATTACTTAGTCATAGATCGATAATCTTGCTTTTACACACCTAATTATAGCGGACTTACAACCATCACACCATGGTTCAATGGTTGAGAATGAATTCTAAGTCCGCATTCCACATGACACGTACTGAGTTTGATTTCTGTCATTGGTGAATTACACAATAGGGGTCAAAAAAAAGTTAAAATGCATATGTGAGTCATCCTAACCTTCGAAAGAATGAATTGTTGCGACAATGCTTGCAAGTCCCTTAAAAAAATAAAAAAATTTATAGTGGACTTACTAAATCTAATGTAGTCAATAACGTACCTCATGATGAAACAGGTGCATGCATTCTTTCTCTCTTTCTCAGTCATAAGGCGAGTTTAAAGACTTTTAGTTTTTATTTTTTTTATGGTTTGACATTTTTTTGTCTATGTATGTTAATTCTTTTGTGATACGGTATATAATAAGAGAGATAAAGACAAAAGAATAATGAACCTGAGATGGATAAGTCAAATATACCTCTCAGAATATTACGCATCAATACTTAACAAGAGGATCATTTGAAACGACGAAGAAAACTTACGTGATATAAGTGTATAGCAACGATTTAAACATATTTAGGAGTGTCAAACCCATTTGAGCAACAATAAAGGATGGATGACAAGTTTAATACCAGATTAAAATAGATTATCATTTTTTAATATATGAGTGTCTCATTATACACGGATGATAAACTAATTCCCTCTTATTCAGGCCTTGTAACACATGAGATGGTATTGTACTTTTAATCCCCAAGTCAAATGGTACATCAAAGCAGAGCCGATGACCCTAATAAATGCAAGGAGTTCAAACTCAGGTTTTGTTTCAAAATCTTTTCTCACTTTCCACTAGACCAACCCTTTAGAAAAAGGATATCATTTATTTTTAAAGGGTTATAACGCCTTTCGATCAAAATGGTCCTTGTAATAGAAAATAAAACTTTGTTATGTGGGGATGTATACAATTGGCTTGGAAATTGAGGTAACGAAAGTCTTCTTCAGACTGGGCGTTGAGGCCTCTTTCAAAGGCCCACATGAATTCTTTGTGTTGAGATTTTTCATCTAAAGGCCCACATAAATGATTTGTGTTGTGATTAAAGGCCCACATGAATCCAAATAACCACAAATATGTAGGCAGCACTCTTTGTCAACAAGCGACGCTTTGGCCGAGTGGTTAAGGCGTGTGCCTGCTAAGTACATGGGGTTTCCCCGCGAGAGTTCGAATCTCTCAGGCGTCGTTTCTTTTTTTTGTTTAATATTTTTTTCTTCCTTTGTTTTTTCCTCTGGTTGGGCCCACGGAATGAAAATATACTAATTTATTGTTTTGTTCGACTGCTTGGCCCCACAAACCTGTGGTTAGAAAATACTGAAAAACTTCTATGAGTTTGTTCTAATATTATTTATCGTTTTGTTCTAATATTATTTATCGTTTTGTTCGACTGCTTGGCCCCACAGACCTGTGGTTTGAAAATACTGAAAAGCTTCTATGAGTTTGTTCTAATATTTTTTTCTTCCTTTGTTTTTTCCTCTGGTTGGGCCCACGGAATGAAAATAAGCTAATTTATCGTTTTGTTCGACTGCTTGGCCCCACAGACCTGTGGTTAGAAAATACTGAAAAGCTTCTAAGAGTTTGTTCGACATCTAAAAAAAGTAAATAACTGTGACTTGCCACCAATTATTCATTTAAAATAATAATAATAATAATCTAACGGTTGCTTGGCCCCACAGACTTGTGGTTAGAAAATAGTGAAATGCTTCTGAGTTTTTTTTACATAAAAAAAAAAAGATAATCGTAACTTGCCACCAATTATCCATCTTTTAAAAAAAAAAATAATCTAATGACTGTAGTAAGAGTTTAATAAATAATTATTAACAACAAAATTATTAACCACGTTTAAAACTTGAAATAAAAAATTGAAAAGTTGATTCCTCTTTCTTCCCCCTTCGTCTTCCGAATTTGAATATATTTAATAAAAAATTGCAACGAGACTCGCAATGCATTAACAATTTTGATACTTTTGATATTTTTTTAAAGTGTTCCAAACTTATTTCGATAAATAAACTTTTAAAATATTCTGAATTCTTATATACTCAAAATTTGTATTTTGTTATTAACTTTTGTATTTTAATGTTAGTTTTAGATATATTTCGTTAATTTTTTTTTTGTATTAAACATACTTCATATGTTAAAATAGATAATGTGACATCCCACATTGCCCAAGGGAGTGATCCTTAAATGTATATTCTCATCCCTACCTAGCACGAGGCCTTTTGGGAGCTCACTGGCTTCGGGTTCCTTAAGAACTCCGAAGTTAAGCGAGAAGGGGGTTAGAGCAATCCCATGATAGGTGACCTACTGGGAAGTTGCTCGTGAGTTCTCAAAAACAAAACCGTGAGGGAATGGTAAGCCCAAAGCGGACAATATCGTGCTACGGTGGTGGAGCGGGCCCGGGAAGTGATCTGCTCCGGGCCGGGATGTGACAATTTGGTATCAGAACCTAACCCTGGTCGCGTGTGTGCCGACGAGGACGTCGGGCCCCTAAGGGGGGTGGATTGTGACATCCCACATTGTCCAAGGGAGTGATCCTTAAATGTATATTCTCATCCCTACCTAGCACGAGGCCTTTTGGGAGCTCATTGGCTTCGGGTTCCTTAGGAACTCCGAAGTTAAGCGAGAAGGGGGCTAGAGCAATCCCATGATGGGTGACCCACTGAGAAGTTGCTCGTGAGTTCCCAAAAACAAAACTGTGAGGGAATGGTAAGCCCAAAGCGGACAATATCGTGCTACGGTGGTGGAGCGGGTCCGGGAAGTGATCCACCCCGGACCGGGATGTGACAAATAAGGCAAACACTTAGTGAACAAAATATGATAAAATAGATGGTTATATTAATATACCACCAAATAACTTACATTTAATAAATTACATGTAATAAAAAGACAAAGAATATTCAAAAACTTTTAAAAACATATGAATTTTCAAATTATGTTCCTAAATTTTTTAGATTACTCCGCTTCTAAAGTTTCTGAAAATTCCAAACTTAAAAATTGTGTTCCAATCCAATTCCGAAATTTCGGACCGAAAATTGGAAATTTGGTTTTCAATCCGGTCCTTTCGAAAAACACCCCTAATCTCTCCAAGTGAATATTAAAACCCCAAAACAAAGTAGAATGACTTATATGGCATCAAATGCACCATGACATCCTGTATAATAATATAAAGAATATGTTCGTTACTCTCCACATAATCTTGTACTAATAACACGAAATACTACCATGACGGTATGTGTCACGCCCCGACCCTGAAATATTTGTTTTATTTCGGGAAAATAAGTATATTGGTGATAGGGCTGGACTAAACTCTTGTTTAGTTAACATACTATTAATCCCAATTAAACACTTTAATTTCATGAACCCTCACAATAAATTTATAACCAACATTTAATTATCAAAGCATGAGGATGAAACTCAAGTTATTAACCCAAACTCTCTTCTCTTAGCACAATCGTTCAACAAAAGATTTACCTTGATTAATTAGCTACCACTTATCGTGTTTCTTTACTTATAGGTCTTGTTTCGATCCATGGTCCACAATCACAATTTCTATATCAAATGCACTATTTCTTTTCACACTTTGTCACCACCTTCCTTTATAGATCAAATCTCATTCTAATTATTTATTCTCAAAGTATTTAATCTCACTCATTTTATGACTGCATCTAACGTCTCGTTAGACTGCCTACGTACCCTAAATAGGGATCAATCACATTTTCATAAATGCAAACCAAACCCAAATATATTCATTTAGTCCCACATATACCACAATTGTATTGACATTTAAACCACAGCAGATTAGGTCTTAGAAGCATAATTATA
This sequence comes from Pyrus communis, assembly GCF_041283825.1. Classification (NCBI taxonomy): domain Eukaryota; kingdom Viridiplantae; phylum Streptophyta; class Magnoliopsida; order Rosales; family Rosaceae; genus Pyrus; species Pyrus communis. The sequence continues at coordinate 4,143,060 of NC_142572.1, forward strand.
ATAACGAAATTCGCATCAAAACACAATGTCGGCTCCCTTGCCGTGCGTCGTCGCGGGTGGCGGTCGGCCACCCCAGCTCGCCGGAAAACTCAACTATATCTAAAATTTCTCAAAAATTACAGAATTGAAGATCTCAAGGAGTTGAGCAAACTTTATACCTGCGGCCAAGTCCAATTTGGCCGGGAAACACCTCAATTTGGCCACGAACCGCTGGAATCCTTGTTTTTTGGTGTTATTGATTCGACTCCAAACCAACTCCGACGCCCCAACCAATGCATGAGCTCTGTTCCTGGGTTTGAGGAGAGTGTTTTGGTAGTAGTAGTTGGAGGAGTTAGCTTCATAATTGGTGAAACCGCCGCACCCTCCTTTGAGGGTTTTACATAAAATTTGAACCCCAAATTTGACTGTTTTAGAGAGAAATTAAGAGGGAGATCAAATGGTAACGACATGAGTGTCATTTTGACACCTTTGTCGTCGTCAAAGGTGGCCGAAAATTCAGAAGGTGGCCGGGTCGGGTCATGGGTTGGGGAAAAACCTGGTTTCCCCATGCTTCCCTCTTTCTCTCCTTTCCCTCCCGATTCTTCTCCCCATTGGTCCCCCCTTTTCTCCTCCTTTCTAACCTTTTCTTTTCATCACACCCGTTCATTCCCCTTTTTTTTCCATCTCAGCCACACATGTGGCACAACACATTGGCTCCAATTTTCTGGAGCCTTCTAAAATGAAATAAAATTACTAAAATATCCCTAACTTTAAACGTTAATAACTTCTTCGTTATAACTGCGTTTCACGAATGGTTTACGCCTACGTGTCGTGAGATCGAGCTCTCTTCAAAAAATATAAATTGTGACCTCGAGAGGTCTACGAATTTTAGATAATTAATTTTCCAACTTTAAACCTCGTAACTAGTTTAATTTAAAACTTAACCCACATCACTTATTATAAATTCTTGAAAAATCAAATAAAAGCTCAATACTACAATTACATTAATTGTAATAATTTCCCACTTCTATTTCCATAACCATAAATCGATTTATTTTCGATTTTCTCTATGCATTCATAATTATGAATATTTAATTCATATATTTAAATTTTCAGGGTATTACAGTATGCCATGTTATACACAAATTGCTAAAACAAAAAAGTTTAAATGAAAACCAATAGACTGAATAAATTAGTGGGGTGCAGAAGGTTAAAGAGAAGAGCGGAAGCAACTTTTTATTGAACAATTTACTGGTAAATCCCAAATTAGATCCAGAATTAGTGCTTAACCTTCTAGATAAGTTCCTTCCTCCCTCAGTTGTTACCTCCCCTGCCAACTTTCTTTCCCAAATGATATGAAGCTTCAATTACGTCCACCGAAATTCTAGTGAGATTTTATTCCCTATTAAGTGGTTGACCACAGAAATTGAAATCCTTAGATATCTTTTTTGGGTGGATGTCTTTTGCCCATCGGTTACTCGTTCCTCTCTATTTATCAAGCACGCCAAATGGATGACCTCAAAACTTTAGTCTGGGAATCCAGTTGGTCAAGTGATGAAACGTAAGAGTTATATGAGTAGTGATTTTCACAGTTTCAGTTTAACTTTCGATGGTTTTATTGTTAGTGTAATTAAATTGAAAAATAATTAGTAATTGGTGATTCAAAAGCGAAGAGGTCTTTTTATGGAACCTTAATTTTTTTCATGATATTAGAGCATATTGTCTTATTTCTCATGTGTGAAACTCAATGGCTACAGGTGCTCACGTCACCTGATTTCTATTGTTACGTGATAGGTTTGAAAATTCGTCACACGTAAGGGGACGTTTTGAGAGTATCATGAGTCCCACATCGGACAACAGACATTGCATTTGTTTATAAGTAGTCAGACTACTATTCATCTTGCCAATTAATTTTATGATAAAAACTCAAACGTTTTTGCCATTTAGTACTACGGTTAAGTGGTATTTCTCTTAACTTGGAAGTGAGAGGTCGTAGATTTGTTTCTTACCAAAGGCGAATTTGAATCACATTATTGCTAACTCATTGTGAGGCTTAGCTCACTCCCCCACCCCTCTAGTGTATATAATATCATTGTTTTTTTAATTTAAAAAAAAAAAAAAAAAAAGAACTCAAACCTTGTTTAATGCTGATATTGTTATCGGTCTGAACATGTGTGTAATATTCTCTCAAGTAGGAATGCACATAAAGAAAACTACCGAAAGTGTTGGGTGATGATGAATGCATGAAACTTCACTTTCGTGGAGGTCAGGTCAGGTTCTTATTCCGGATCCCCTCCATTATTTTGTGGCAGCCACACGACTGAGTATGCGACCATGAGTGCTTGGGGACCCATGCTTTTTAACCTGAGGCTGCTGTGCAAGATGCTTCACATATGGAGGAGGTTAGGGTAAAAAGAAAAAACATATATTAAGCGTTGAGACTTGTGAGTATGAATTATGTATCTAGTCGAGAAGGGAAGAGAAGTCTTGCCTATTAATCTAGATAATTTCGAGCTTATGGTGGAAGGTCAACTTTTCTCATAAAGTCAAATAAGAATAAAACTAAAAATAGTAACTAGCTAAAGATGAACGAGTTGATAGAGTTTCAACTTCTTTGTGATGTCAATGGTTGATCGAATCTAATTTGAACTACAGGGATCATTTGTTCAACTTCACACCAAATACTTCTTAGAGACATGAATTATTTTGTCTAAACCAAATGATTCACCACAATTTTCAAACTCAAATGGGCCAAACAGTCCCAATATTTGACATTAAGAGTATGCTCTAGTAAATTTACGTATTATACATGTATTTACATATAATATGTGTACCACATATTTTAATACATGTATTAAACACGTACGTGAGTACTTTTTACATTTAATACATGTTATTTCACACATTTTCAATAATACATATAAACTTAAAATAAAAATAATAATCTCTACTAATTAATAAAACACTCATTGTCAACCAAAACCCTATGAAATCACCAGTTTAATCCTCTAATTAAAACAGAACATGAATAAGAAATATGGGGCAGAAATGTAATTTCACACAACCAAATTTTACTGGTTTATTTTTTTCAAAGCCTTACCTACATGTAATCCTAACATATCTCTAATTTAAAAAATTAAAAAATAAATAAATAAAACTTCACACTTCCACATTCTCTATCACTCTCTTCCTCTCTCCTTCTATTTCAAAAAAAAAAAAAAAAAAAAGAAGAAGATTTCTCACACACTTTGTGTGTGCCCATATGCTAGTATATATAAATTTAACGTATTTTTAACATATTTTGAATATATATAAATTTAATAATTAAAAAAAGTTGCTGAATTTTTCAAAGTAAATTTTTAGCAAAGTTATCCAATATTAACGTACGTATTATTCAAATATTATACCAGTTATGTAGTTTATGAATGTTAAGATATATATATATATATATATATATATATATATATAGATATATATAGGAATTGTTATTGGCATTTCAAAAATCTTATTTTACACTCCAAACTTTCTATATTTGGAAAGAAAAAAACACTTGCGAGAAGTGTAGAATGAGATTTTTAAAGTGTCAATAACACTTCCCATATTTTTATCAAACGATATTATCTACATTAAGGAGAGTTGCACAGTGAATGTGATGGTCACAATTTCTATCAACGGATTAGTCTGATTTGATCATCATGTGCTTTGCTTGGACTTCTTTGTCTTTTTAGCCTAATTGCAGCTTATTTTTATTTTTATCTCGTTTAACATCTTTAACATCTTCTTCTAACAATCAAGTTCATGTTTGACCCAAAACAAAGAGAAGGGGTGGGATTAACCTCGCAATGAGCTATCAATAATATGGTTCAAAATCTCATTTGGTGAAAATCAAATTTAAGACCTCTTACTTACAAGTAATGAAGAATATCACAGTTCTTACAAACCGTAGTATTGAGTGATATCAATGCTAAGTTAGACTCCACGAATCAAACCAACACAATTTTGGTTGCCCAAGAAGAGCAACTGTTTTTGAAAGTCACTTTTTTTGTAAATGTTCTGTCTGGTAATGTTTTATAAAATAAATTATTGGCATATTGTATAGAATATAAAACAAAAAGAATTTTGCAGGTTTATTATAGTGCTTCTAGTATTTTAATTCGAAAATGATTGTTTAAGAAATAAAACATTAGAACGGAAAACTACCAAATGAAAATTTGTTGCCCTTGTTGAAAGTTTCATTTTTTTTTGCTATTGTTTTGGAATACTTTAGGACCTCAAATTGACTCCCTTTCACTGACATTACAATTATCAACAACTCTCCAATCCTTCAAACAGTAAATTAAACAGTAATATATGAGGCTTACAATCTAACTATTTGAATCATTCAATTAAAGGATCATACTTGCCAAATTAGACATTGTTCATTCATCTGATTTTGACTAAAAAGACTACGATGTGTTCTTACAAAAATTGAATACGATATGTTATGAATGAAAATTGAAATAACCGTCATGAAATTCAAATTGATTAAATGTCTCCAATTTGATTGGCCTTTTACAAGGTTGACATTTTGAAGGGAGACTTTTTTTCTTTTGACAAACGATAACGTTAGTAGAAAATGGGATTGATGAGGATCGAACCCGCATAAGGGTGCTTAAACATGATTATTTTCCACTACTGCAATAAACCATTATCTATGAAGGGGGACTTTTTTTATTGGGAAATTCTCATTCACTTCCATCAAGTATTGTGAAATTCGCACTTTACTACCTTTAGTTCTTTTCGTCATAGTTTCATACCTAAACTTTATTTTTTCTGACACTTTAATACTTTCATTAGGCTTTCTGTCAAATTCTCCATTAAGTGATGACGTGACATAACGTTGGCCAACCATATTTGCCATTTAAATGAGAGATTCTCTTGTAAATTCAAGCCACAATGTCTGAGTGCTAATTCTTGGAAGACATGGTGGACCAAAAATTATGTCATGACATCACTTAAGGAATAACTTGACGGAAAGCCTAACATAAGTATTAAAGTGTCAGAAAATCAAAGTTTAGGTATGAAACTGAGACGAAAAAAACTAGAAGTATTTTGACTAAAAAGACTACGATGTGTTCTTACAAAAATTGAATACGATATGTTATGAATGAAAATTGAAATAACCGTCATGAAATTCAAATTGATTAAATGTCTCCAATTTGATTGGCCTTTTACAAGGTTGACATTTTGAAGGGAGACTTTTTTTTCTTTTGACAAACGATAACGTTAGTAGAAAATGGGATTGATGAGGATCGAACCCGCATAAGGGTGCTTAAACATGATTATTTTCCACTACTGCAATAAACCATTATCTATGAAGGGGGACTTTTTTTATTGGGAAATTCTCATTCACTTCCATCAAGTATTGTGAAATTCGCACTTTACTACCTTTAGTTATTTTCGTCATAGTTTCATACCTAAACTTTATTTTTTCTGACACTAGCTTTCCGTCAAATTCTCCATTAAGTGATGACGTGACAAAACGTTGGCCAACCATATTTGCCATTTAAATGAGAGATTCACTTGTAAATTCAAGCCACAGTGTCTGAGTGCTAATTCTTGGAAGACATGGTGGACCAAAAATTATGTCATGACATTACTTAAGGAATAACTTGACGGAAAGCCTAACATAAGTATTAAAGTGTCAGAAAATCAAAATTTAGGTATGAAACTGAGACGAAAAAAACTAAAAGTAGTAAGTGCAAAATTCATGATACTTGAGGGTAATATCTTCCTATATAATACTTCTTTTTTTGTTGAACCTTCTTATATAATACTTGAGAATAATAAAATGAAAGTATAGAAAATGAATCGAAGTTGGGTCGACATACTTATAATTCTTTAAAATACATATGCACGCATAATATAATACGCAATATCACGTGGTTTCAATTACTACGAGTCTATCGCGGCGGGTAGATGCTTTGAAAACTCGTCCAGAAAACGAGGAGTATTCTGTATTTTGAAATTAAAAATAACGTGTGAAATTGTCAGAGGTTGAAAGACCGAGCCCTAAAAGGTTGCTGGGACAGACTTCGTCCTGACGGCTGCCATAGGGTTAACCTTTGGTTTGACGCGTTGCCATGCTTCGAAGTCAAGCCGGCTTATTAAATACCCAATAAAATTCCTTTAAGAGAAGAAAGTTAGGGCTTAAGTAACTAAATGCCCCAACAACCCTATGGAAATTATCAATCAATTTACCCCCCAATTTTGCAATACTATCACACTACCAAGACTCTCTCTCTCTATCTCACATCTCTCCATTGTCAATATTTTTGTCACGCCAACTACATTTTCTAGCTACTCAGGTGCAACTTGGTTGGACCATCCGAATCTGTCCATGTCCAACCCGATTTTAAACTTAAATAAATAGATTTTTTTTTTTTTTTTAGTTATAACCCGTCCGAACCTAATTTAATTTGAACCCGTTCATTGATTGGGTTGATCATTTGTCTGTCCATTCCCAATCCAACCCAATCCGATTAATCAAACCCGACAATAGCCCATATCAATTATTATGTGCTTCTGTGATTATATATCATATATAAGTATCTCCTTCTTCTTTCTGTGATAAATTGCAGAATTCAAAGCTCTTGGAGAGCACATCAAAGTCATTTATCAAGTGGCCATGGCGCCCCTGCCATTACTGCTTCAATCTCCCATATTTCCCGAGGAACGTTTGTCATGTTCTTACAACCGTTAGCCGTGACAAGCTACAAAGTTCAGAACCAAGTATAAGCACACATCACCAGTACAGAGAAAATAAGATATGTATGGAATCACAAAGGCTGAAGTGAGATCAGCAGCATGCTAGCATGTAACTATTTTGTTTTGTTCTATATTTAAGGAAACTTTTATTATCATTTCAAAAATCTCATTCTACACTCTTCACAAACATATTTTTCTGTCTAATTATATAAAGTTTGGAGTGTCAAATAAGATTTTAGGAGTGCCAATAACAATTCCCATATTTAATAGGAATTCCTTTTATATTGACTTTCAAAGGAAAAGACTTGAGTTGGGTACTTGCTTTGGTATTTCTTGTATTTTAATTCAAACTTTGCATGAACTCGATTAAAACTTGAAAAAGTTGGGCAACCCGAACCCGATTAAACCTGAACCCAAATGAATCTGATTAAAACCCAACCCAAACCCGATCCCGAATTGTAAAAGTTGAGTTAGGATTGGGTTGACCTTTCAACTTGCCCAACCCGCCCGAGTTGTACCCCTACTCAGAACTACGGTTTGGTGGTATTCCTCTTCACTTGGAAGTGGGATGTCTAGGCTGCCCATTGTGTGGCTTAGCCGAACTCCCCCTGCCCTTAGTGTAAAAATATCGATGTACTCAAAAAAAAAAAAAAAAAAACTACATTTTCTATATTACATTTACACTACCTCTCTAATTGGCATGACGACCAATCTGTATTGGCGGGCCTTCATTTTTATTAGAGAGGTAATGCAAATGTAGTATTCATGATATTGAAATAATATATCAAGAGTCTTGTTCTCCTAGACTCCAGGCTCCAAAGAAATTGTGATCAATGTTTAAAATATCGGTGGAAATATCAATGGATATATTGTATATCGATATCGATTGTCTTCGATGGAAATGATGAAAATGATGAAAATTTTCTCAAAAACACGGATATTTAAAATTATTTTTTAAGGAATGTCATATGAAGCCACAACACACGTATGAATAAAAAAAAAAAAATTAATGATTATATACTGTGTAAACAATAAGTATGTGATATGTGAGAAGAAAAACTTGCTTATAATGACAAGTAATAAAATAAAGCATTTCACTAAAAAGAATAAATTATACATAATTTAATTGAAATTTTCTTCATGAAAGCTGCACAAGTTTTATTGAAGTAAACTAATACCATAGAGAAAGAAATTAAAAAAAAAAAAATAAAGAATGCATAGACTCATGGATATTTCCTGCAAACTTTTTGCAAATTGTCTGTAAACACTAGATATTTCTGGAAAATATTGAGGAAATTGACTGATTTTCCAAAATATCGTGGATATGGGGGTAACGTTCCCCCAACATTGATCTTGATCACCCATTATTCTATCTTAATTCAACGGCTGAGGACAAAGTACAACAAAAGTTTAAACCACATACTATTGCATTAAAATCGAACAATAAGTAACCACAATTTATATATAGATTAAATGGACGGTACCAATATACCAAATATTAATAACATACGAACGAAGAATCGAGTAGCCCATAGTACAAAATTAACGAGTCAATAGACAAAGTTGAGGGAAGGAGACAGCGTATGAGGAAAAGTCGGAGCAATTAAGCTGTAAAATTGCTCTAGACGGTTGTAAACTCAGTGGGTAAGTCCCTATCATTGAGGAGGTATTAAAGATAATAAGCGGAAAATTAGGGGTCGCTAGATCTAAGGCAAAAGGGTCCCAGCAATCAATCAATCTATAACCGCGTCGTATCACTCTCACCAATGTTTACTAGGCGCGGCTGCGGCGCATCTCGCATCCTCGTTCCCCCCTCCTTCCCACTTTCTTTCCTTGCAGTTGTTGCTACTCTCCAATTCCCACTATATAAGTACAGCCTCTACTCCCTCAGCCTCCAACTCAACCATTCGGACTCAGCACATTGGCAGATACATACAGCATATGTCTCAGAGGCCCAACGTCCCTCACTCCTCCTCCATTGCCTTTGCCCTCCACTCCCACCTCTTGATCACCAGTGACATGAACCCTAACTGGTCCTCCTGAAAACCCCTTTCCCCCCAATTTAGTTTTGATCCAATTTTTTCAATTCTTTCATTCTTTTTCTAACGGACGAGCCCAAAAAAAGGGAAAAAACCCCCCAAGATTCGACCTTTGATTTACTTGAGCAAATGGGTATCAAAGGATTTGTCGAGGGAGGCGTCGCTTCCATTGTCGCCGGCTGCTCCACCCACCCGCTGGATCTTATCAAGGTCCGTATGCAGCTCCAGGGCGAGAACAACCCCGCCCGGGCCGCCGCCCCCCAGCGCATCCACAATCTCCGCCCTGCTTTTGCTTTTCATTCCCATTCTGCCACCCTGGTTGCCCCGCCTCCGCCGGCCGCCGCCGCACGTGCCGGTCCAATCTCGGTCGGAGTCAAAATTTTTCAGACCGAAGGCGTTAAGGCGTTGTTCTCTGGAGTCTCCGCCACCGTCCTCCGCCAGACTCTCTACTCCACCACCCGAATGGGCCTCTACGAAATTTTGAAAGTCAGATGGGCAGACTCGAACTCCGGGAACCTGCCCCTGCCCCGAAAAATTCTCGCTGGACTCGTCGCCGGTGGAGTTGGTGCTGCCGTCGGAAACCCCGCCGACGTGGCCATGGTCCGGATGCAGGCTGGCGGCCGTGACTACAAGAACGTGATCGACGCGATTACGAAGATGGCGAGGAGCGAAGGGGTTCTTAGCCTGTGGCGCGGGTCCAGCCTTACGGTAAACCGCGCGATGATCGTGACGGCGTCGCAGCTGGCGTCGTACGACCAGTTCAAGGAGGCCATTCTCGATAGGCACTTGATGAAGGACGGCCTCGGGACGCACGTGACCGCGAGTTTCGCGGCGGGGTTTGTGGCCTCCGTGGCCTCGAATCCGATCGACGTGATTAAGACTAGGGTTATGAACATGAAGGTGGAAGCCGGGCGGGACCCGCCGTACACTGGGGCCCTGGACTGTGCCCTAAAGACTGTGAGGGCGGAGGGGCCCATGGCCCTTTACAAGGGCTTCATCCCTACGATTTCGAGGCAGGGGCCATTCACTGTGGTGCTGTTTGTGACGCTTGAGCAGATCAGGAAGGTGCTTAAGGACTATTGAGAGTTGGGATCGGACCAATGACGATGATGAAAAATAATCACCATGAATATTATTATTATTTTTCCTTTTTCGACTATGAGAATTATCTTTATTAATTAATGAAATCTTCTTTATCAATCAAATGAGGGTGAAACGATTACTTAGTTTTCTAACACACAAACAAAAATGATGGGTAATAATGTAATTTCACAGGTTTATATTTTACCATTTTTTATTGAAGTTTCACTTATATATAATGTTAAAATAGTTCCAATATTAAAAAAAAAATAGTTCCAATATATAGATTGGATGTTAAGGTCCTATCTAGTGTTCTGGGTTTGAAATTCTCTCTCTAAATTATTGTAATAGTTTCGAACTTTCTCCCATACCCCTAATATGAGTCATGACGATATTTCAGCAATGGGCGATTGCATGATGACTTTTTTGGAATATGGATAACGAACTTACTTTGTAAAATCATTTGATATCAAGTTCAACACTGAGACCCAGAAACTTCAACTTGTGTTCAAAATTTATGAGCATATATATCCTAAGCAACTGGAACAAAAATTGCATATTCATTCATCCATACAGATGCAACGCCCGCAAATAACTGAGCAATTTGGGTGTGCCTGCCAGCATAAATGAACAGTTTGGGGTTGCAAATAAATCAGTTTTACAACAAGGAAATGCTTCATCTGTACACACATCCCTCTCGTCCTTCACGGAACAAAAACTTTTGTTATCATCTGCTGTCCGTCCTCGGAGAAGTTTTCCGTTTACTACCCTCTACAAGTCGACCCTTCTCCACGGATACAGATAAATGGCTTTCTGATTTTCCTCTGTCCAGGTTATGCTGCTGCTGTTGGCTTTCTGATCTCTTTCCTCCTCTCTCCGAATGACTCTCCGCCTTCCTAAGTTTCTCTGGCTTTTCCGAGGTTTCATAACTCTTGTCGTATTGGAGCGACTGACTTTTATCCAAACTTTGAGCAGGACCGCGGCCTTGAATCTCATTTGCTATTTGGCTCCGCCGCTCCTTCAATAAATTCAGTCGTGATGTCAACTTTGTTATTGCTGAAGTTGCGGAATTACCTCCCTGTTATGCCACAGACAGAGGTATGTAACTATTTCTACCCTTCTATCTAATCACACAAATAAATCAGCTCAGCAAGCAAGCATTAGTAAAAATACAAAGCAACAAGTAGAAACATAGACGTTTTCTAGTCCTTTCAATCCGCGGTGTAATCCTCCCCCCATTAATCCAAGTTGCAATCCATAATAGTAATCGACATCATCAAAACGAAAGACAGAATGCATATGTGCAATGTGGAAAGCGAATCTTCATTTTAATGGTAATCTGGTTAAAATTTTATTGAACCAGAACTAATATGATCGATCTTACCTCAACCCCACCGCCTTTCTTGGAGTTGGTTGAAGCTGTAGGCTTGGCTACCACTGTCTCTATTGCAGAAGAATCAGCTGGCGGCGCAACAGACCGAGAGTTGCTTTTGTTTGCTGCATCTGTTTTCTTTCCATTCACATTTTCCGTTCCATCTTGATGAGTATCCTGTTGAACATACCCAGATATTAGTTCAAACATAGTTATTCCTTTAACGAATCCACTTTAGCACAAACTGCTCGCTAAGTTCATCCTACAAGTTTTATAAAGGCTTAATTTCCTTTTCTATTCTACTTTGAACTCATTTAAAGTGCAGAGAGGAAATTCGGACTCGGGTGCATAGGTGGGAACACATCTGCTCTAGCCAATGTGACTACGCCCACATCTGCTTCTAAAGGCTCAGTTTAGCTAAAACATAATTGGACCGGTTGCAAGACCAAAATAATACAAAAAATAAGTTAACCACGACATTTATTCATGTCGATATCTCAAATGTCAAAATAAATGTACCTTGCTTCTTGACGATTCGAAATGGGAAGGGACTATGTTTTCACTGTCCTTCTGTCTATCTGTTGTGTGCCTAAAAATGACAGAAAAGGGGAAAAAGAAAGTGCCATTGAGTCATCACAGGAAAACTATTTCTGCATTCATGTAACTTGCATTCGAAGACTTGTAAGCATTAATTGTTATAACCACATATCACGAACTCTCTTTGACAAACATAGAAGAATGATCTAACAAGAAAGCATCACGAAATAACAAAAGATCTCACTGTTTTGCTTGATGATCACCACTATTTCGGGATGGAATGGAAGCATCAGACATAGAGCCACGGTTTCTTTCACGTTGTTGATTAAGCTGCACGCCTAGATCATCAACCTTCTTCTTCAAGTTGGAAACATTCTCTTCTGCCTGAGCTATTTCAATAAGATCTGCCCTTGTCTATATAGCACATATGCAAGTTAATATTTTGTTGCATAATAAAAGCTCTTATGCCATAACAATTTAAGGGCACAATACTAACTTTTTCATCAACTGTGGCTAAATTGGGCACACATCCCCCCGACATTTTTAGTCCTGCTTCGAGAGCTGCTGTTAAATCCTTCTCCTTCTGTAACTGTTCCTGTAGTCTCGCCACCTACAAGGACGTTTAATGCCCAATATCAGTATTAACTTGACTCATCTTGGTTAATCACTTAATAACCATTAATAATAATCGAACTAGCATTATATTCTACGGATGCAGAAGCGTGTTTAGATAAATAAGAAAAATTGTTCTCTCAGTATGGAATTTACATCTTGCTTGAGAGCTAGGCGACGCTCACGCAAGGCCGTCTTCTCTCTCTCCAGACTTGCTTGTAGAGCAGCATTCCCTTCAACCTGTAAAGGAAACTGACAACTAACTTAACAATTCCAAACAACTTGATACGGTGTAATTGGATAGTGAGATACCTCTTCTGCAATTCTGTTTTCTAACTCAGATTTAGTCCTCTCGAGATTCTGGATTTCAGCCCTTTATACAGGAGGAAAAATTAGATGTTAGAACAAAACAATGATGCGAAGAGAAGCTTCAAAAATTGGAAGTTCACTGCATCCTAAACGTTAACACTAATGGATCATCTTGAGAAAGTAAAACACTGATACACTTTGGAAAAAAATGTACTACTGATGCATGCTCATGTGCACGCGTGAGCCTGTATGTATGAAGTGTGCAATGCAGGGCATCCACTGACAATGAAAAAGATTATAGGCAAATCTCTATGAGGGAAAGAAACTCTTCAGAGATGGAATTTGCATCACTTACTCTTCCTCAAGGCTGTAATCAATGGATTCCATGGAAAGGTTCTTCCTTGCCTGAACCAGAAATCCCCCCACCCGCCAAAGTAAAAAACGAAACTCAATTAACAAAAACTCTCTGAATTGGAGACGGTTTATGGGAAAATTGCAAGTCCCTTCCCAGATAACATAATCTAGGAAGGTATAGATAATGATGAAAGGCCTAATAAGCAAAAGACTGTATCACCAGTCCAGTAAACATAGACTTACAGCCATACGTCCCCAACCAGTACGATTCCTAACATGCCCAGATCCATTGGATATAGATGAAGATTTTTGAATAGATAGGGATGGAAGAACATGATCGGGTGGCTGTTGCCGTGACCTTATTTCTCTAGAAACCTCTTCTACTACAGCAGACTCGCTAGCCTGCACTGGCGTATTAGTTTTGCTTGAACTCAGTTTATTCTCACTGCTCTCTAAAGCAGGTTGAGGCTGCAATATTTTAGTTGAGCTTGATGACAACTTCTCGTGAGCTTTACCATCGTTGCCTCCATGAGGAGACTTCATGCCTGGTCTTAAACCGTCACCATCCTGCAAAGAGTGAATATGTTATACACGAATCTCCAAGTTTTTCTGGCAACGGACAAGCAACAAACAGTAAGACAAGAACAAAAAGCAGAATGCTAACGTTAATGTCTGGCACTAATAATTTAACCAACTTGAAAGCACCAAATCTCGACCACAAGGTCTGGCACTAATCTATTGAAGGACTAAGTATGTAACATGCCTTATTATCATGCAGATCATTGTATTCAGATTCACCACTCTCACTAAATGTTCCATCTCCATCAGAAACAAGTTCAGCTTCTTCATCCTCTGTTCCTGCATCAGTTTCATCATCTTCATAGTAATCATCATCATCAGTTGCCCCCTCAGTCTCACTTTCACTATCTTCTGTGTCACTGTATAGTTCCGGGGACAGGGGACCACCTTCCTGCAAATACATGGAGAAAGAACCAACTCGGTTCAACTTCCTAATTATGAAATATTCTCAACATCATAACTAAACAGAAATCTGGGGTCCAAACTATTGATGTGAAATAATTCTAGAGTGAGCTAGTCGATAAATTTTAATGAAAAACAACACTGAATAGAATATACTCGCAGCTCAAAACCAGCACAAAGTAGAAAGTGTTATCGTTAAATGGTAAAAGGTAAAAGTATTGTTGTAGTGTACCCCAAATATGTGATTATACTCCTCCAACAAAGTTATAACAATCGCTTGAGCATGATTAGCGGCAGCAGCAGCTTGCAATAGTTGAACAGAACCATCACCCCCCACATCAAAATCATTGTCAACTTCACAATCCCCAGCTAAGAGTGGACGAAGAAGTAAAGGAGCCATACAAGCTGCCACAGCAGAGCAGCTCATTCGGTTCACAGCTTTCTGAGCAGCCACACTTTGCATCATCAAAAGAATTCTGAACCGGAAAAGGATACAAATTAAATTTTGACAAAGTATAACTGGACATTATGTGAATGCAAGATAGTAAAGAAAGAGAGATAACGCAGGGAACAAAATGGAAATCTCCAAAACTGGTGTCCAAGTAGGAGATAACTGAAGTTTATGCAAGCAAATGGCTTAACTACAGCTAAGGAGTCTCGCTAAAAGAAAATTATTTATAGTAACCTTCTCTAGCACTATAATTCGCACTGCACAAGCATGTTAAAACTTCTTTACAGGAGACGCTTGATACTTAAAGAAACGAGGAAAACAATCTAAATGTCAAATAATTAACAAACGAAAGCAATAATCTATTCAATCAAACACGGAAAAAAAAGAAGATAACTGCACGTGCAAAACACACTCGTACACAAAACGGAACTAAACCAAAACTCAGATAACGAAGTAACATAAAACTAACCTTTGCAGTAAACGGCGATTTGGCTCTGGGAATGTATCACATATTGTTGTGCGCATAGCATTGACTCGACCACCACGATCATTACCTATACCTAATCATTGGGAAATTTGTATTAAGGAATTAGAACAACAGTAACATTAATTAACACTCAAATGTTGTGTAGAAGACAGACACACATAGACCCAAAGGCCAAACTGAAGCGCTTGACAATATAAAACTTCCCCTCTCAGGAAACACCCATTGACATTTAGGCATAAGTCAAACTCCAGGAACTTTTGTGTAAACAACGAACTCCAATTTATCTTTCTCTATCTGAGACGACAACCAAATAGGAAGGGATGGTTCTTGATCTTGACAGAAGTCTAACTAGAAAAAGATCTCTCTATAACTTTGAGAGGTGGGAAAATGGACATTCCCTGAGCAAGTAAGATTTGGCAATAACAAAATACCGAACTGAGCTTTATAGTATTAGTTTCCAACAACTAGGTTTCAAATAATTTTCTTTCCACTCCAATTTCACAAAACATAAACAAAAAAGATCCAGGAAAACTCCCATCCCCGTTATTGCCGTTTAGTAACCTGGGTTTTGAGCCAACATCTTGAAGCTCGATTACTCTTTTCTTTGTTTTCCTTGTTAGAATATAGAAACTCTAATGATTGACTTCAGGCCAAGAAAGAATGTAGCTAGGCTAAATGAGGCTTCATTTGGGTTGGCCCTGATATGAATGACAAGACTGATGCATATTATAAAATGATATTAAGAGACTGTTAAAAGAGTCAGCAGTTCTATGTGAGAGTTTCTTAGCCAGACTTTACGACACAATAAATATCATAACTAATCGAAAAAGTACAAAGTAACAGAGGATACAGTTTAAATCAAATGTACCATACCAGATTTACGAAAGGCTTCTAACAGTGCATTACAGCAAGATGCAGGGACAGGGGGAGATGGCAACTCCCGGAGGACATACTGGAAATTTGCATCAAGAAAGAAAATATAAAACCTTCAGAACATTCTATAATCTACACGAAGAAATCAACATTTAACTGAGAAAAATAAGTACCTTGACACAATCAGCAATAACATGTGCGTCCTCCTGAGGAGAAAACTCAGTTTTCCCTGATGCATAAAAACACAACCCGAAAATATCTCAGATATCGAAAAGGATCATTATTTAGAATTTTTTTCCACTTATACAACTCCACAAACCACAAGTGATAAATTGAATTTAGATTCTAGAGTTTCAATTAAAACAGCCAATCCTGAATAAAAATATACAGTTTGGATTGTTGAAAAAAATACGAAGATATATAATCCATAACCTTATTTGAGGGATCCTTCAATAGAAGGGACTGTATATATAAATGGTGTGTGTATGTATGTATGTATGTATGTATGTATGTATGTATGTATGTATATAGTTCATAACAGCTCCATTGAACAATAAATGTATAACTTAAAAAAAAATGTTGATGAACACCAAATATTATTAAAAGGGAAAGAAACACTAACCCTGTTCATACTCTCTTATTCTACTTTGAACATCTTCAACATCTGCAGCTTGTCGTAAGATCCCTTCTACTTTGACTCCTAATTATATCAAATGATCAGACACATATTTCAAACAAGAAAAGAAATTAATCTATTTCGAAACCAGTGATGGCCGAGGTCACACAGACTTAAGATTGCTCATAGTCAAATTACAAGTACCATCAGTTGACAGCTTCCCCTTAAGAGCCTTCAGTATAAGTATGTAAAATTATTAGGTCTTAGACATTAATACATATCATGTGCAACGGATATGCATTAAAAGAATACATCCAAATCAAAAGACTAGCTTCCAATTAAGGCTTCTCAGATGGTGCAGGCATTAACAATGTTCAATATACTACAAGAACTGGGGGTTGGTGCACTCGACTGTATATATGTATGTTATTAAACCACCAAGGTAAGTTGAAATGACATCTGATAGTGAGATATGGAGAACCCACCATATTCTTCTACGAACCTAAAGGCTTTTTCCAAGAAAGACGGAGCTCCATCAACATCTTCCAAGGCCAGTAGAACAGGCACTCCAACGACTGTAGATTTCACTGGCTTCTTATCCTTTGCTGTAAAAGAAATACAGACAACAACAATATTTCAGTGAGGTGGTACAAGGATAGCAAGAAAAAATTTAAAAAAAAAATCCAATGCAAGGCCCGATCGTAAGAAAATCCGTATCTGAAGATACTAGCTAAACAATCTGACAGGATTTTATACTCGGTTGGGTAGCCATGATGCAGACTGAGTACCACAACACTAAATATCATGTGGCAAAACATTCTACATATAAAAACACAACTCGACTCTTTGTATTCAGCTGTCTAATTGAATTTGTATAGTGGCTTGAAGTTATTTCAATACTTGACTACTTTTGCTATCTTACCATATTGTTTGCGCTTGAACTCTAAGTTAAATAAATATACTTGAAGTTTTCTCCATTTTTCTTAAAACGTACAAAATTTCATTTCTGGTATACCACATAAAGTTGATATAATAGACTGTCAGGTAATGTACTATTTAACACCAAATATTGGTTCAATGAGACTACGCAAACAGCTGAAAGAAAAATGTACACCAGATGGCATAAACATGTGCAGTATTAAACAGTATGTAAGGAGAGTCACTATAAGAAGAGCATACACTGGTCCGCAGAACCATCAACAGCCTCAGTCTTATCATTCCCTAACGTTCCATTTTGCCCCATAGCATGACCGCCGCCACTTGGGGCTTGCACCAACGCATTTTCAAGTGCAGTCTTCCACTCATGTAAATCTTCCAATGTTTCAGCCTGCAGAAGAGGTAATACACAACAAATCAGCAGAAGATAGCAAGATCAACTTCACCTCCATACCTAACTTTTGGTCAAAAGGATTTCACAAGTCAACTTTTTTTAACCAACTTCTCAACGTTTTCCACAAAAATAGAGTGTTATGCATTTTTCTTTACAAAAGAATATCTCAATGAACTTCTATGAAATGGTTAAAGGAATTCAGCCCCACAATGCTGTGTCCCCAACAAGTAGTGCCTCCTTGAAGTCCTAACTTGGCCACACAACTAATGTAGTGTCCCAACAAGCTTGAAATGTGGTTATGATAGGATATGATAACACGAAATAAGACCTAAAGTCAAATAATCAACAAACATTTACCTTCTTTAAAAGGAATATGGAAAAAAATGTACTCAGATTATCATCGAAACAATTAATCATCACCCTTATAGGATGACAATTTTATCATGAATAGAATACAGGACTTTGAACACAGAAGATTTTACTGACAGAAAATCTTTATCCATAAGCGAACAGATTTATGTGAGGAATTTGTTTTCCGAGTCAGTTGAACATATTCTTTTATGTGGATGTTATCGGTAGAAACTGTTGTGACTTGCGCAAATTAACTTTTTATTTATAAAAAAGTAGTTGTAAATCTAAAAATTCCACCAAGGAAAAAGGAGCACTTCAAGTTTTTCAACCAAGCGAAATAATAGGGATAAAAAGGAAAGCACACCTTAAGTGTGAAGGCTCGTCCATCACGGCCATCTGGAAAGAGCACGGTCAAGAGTTTCTTGTCTGCTTTGACAACCACACTAGAAAAATTGTACAATTAAATGACGCGAGGTTAGCAGTAATACAAGAGCAGAACAGCAGATAAATACAATTCAGAATTACAAGCCAACCTGCCTGAATTGTTGAGGTCAATACCACCCAGGGTCAAGTTCACTTCACTCCCCTTTAGAGCAGCACTCTGGCAATGTAGAATTATAGTAAATGAAACATTAGGAGGGAGAGGGGGAGAGAGAGAGAGAGGGAGAGAGAGGGAGAGAGAGGGAGGGAGGGAGGGAGGGAGGGAGAGGGCGAGAGAGAGAGAGAGAGTAATAATGTATACAAGAAGAACAGATGCAAGCACATGCACACACTATTACCGGACAAATAATTACTTACTGGATCACTTCTGAAGAAAACGAGTGATGTGCGAGTTAGGATAAACCATCTTTTCTTCCAGGACGTCCACCCAATTCCTTTGGATGATATAAATAACGGTCCACTCTTGAATATCTGCAAAACATCTTAACTTCAGAGGGCATAGTTTTACTTTGGTTAACCAAGAGATTAAAAAAATGATATTACATGACAATGAATAGCATAGGATATTATTTCACCCTCGTGCATCTAAATTATCCACGAGCACTTAGTCTTGAATGCTCTTGTCTTTTCACAAATGGTATAGTTCTATTAGAATGGTCAGTTGAAAAGCTTAGGTTGTGCAACAACATAAAAACTACAATTCTGTGGCATTGCAATCATATGTTGTTATTCCTTTTTACAAAACTTTGTCCTTGAAATTTTAGCTGCAAGAAATATATGCACACGAGGTAACATCACAGGTTCTGCCAAGCACAGGACTAAGTTTCCATATGAGCCGATCATAGTAATGGTGAATGATAAAAATGAAAATTAGATTTTGATGAGCACACCGATAACAGGTTAACGCGAACCAGGGATAGTATAAATGTAAACATTTTCATCCACGCTGATGTTATGATAGAATAAAAATGACATTACCGTGTTGCCACCACGAGAAGGCTGAGATTCAGGTGGGCCAGGGCTACCAGATGGGGGAGGAGGAGGAGGAGGAGGAGGAGCATCGCCTTCTCCCTGAAACACAAGACAATCCGATAAATTTCCTTTTCAATTTGCCTAACAATTAAAATGCATGTGCAATATTTATGTGGATACATATAGATCAAAGCTATTAGAAAAAGGAAAGCAGCATTTGTAATGAAACCAAAACTTATATACCTGAGGCGCATTGGTGATTCGGTTAGTCATCCTCTGATGGATTCCAGAGTTACAGAATCATATCCGACACGGATCAGCACCAACCGGTTCCTACATTGGTCAAAAACTCAACAATGTAATTCAAACCATCAAACCCAGAAACCAAATCCAACACAAACCCACAAAAGCAACAACATTTCTCATCGAGCAATCAAACCCAGAATCCATTTTTCAAATAAGAAAAAACCCAACTCCCAAAAATCACAAAAAATGTACCTTGTATAGAAATCGAAACGTGGGTTGTTGTTGTTGGATTGGAAAGAGAAAGGAGATGATGGGATCTCTTTCTTTTTCTTCTAAATTTTTTTTGTTTTTGCTGACAGATTAGAGACAGAGGGAAGGAGAAATTGTCGTGTTGTTGTCACCAACAGGAACAGACACAGAACAGAAAGAGAAAGACAAAGACAAAGAAAGCAGGGGGGTGTGGGTGTGGGTGTGGGTGTGGTGGTTGGTCAAGCGGGACCCCAAAGAGAACGGGCCCTCCGTACACCTATTCTTGGTCAGTCTTTCCTTCGAACGTGTTGGAGGGAAAAACGTGCAGGGCTCCCCTCCGTTTTTTTTTTTTTTTAGGTTTCGATTGTGCTGACACGTGGCATTACTTCCCCTTAATCACGTCCTTAGACATGGCCAACTGGATAACTTAACAATCTTTGCTCTAATTGTATTTCTTAACAATTGGACATTGTTAATCAAATGGTTAAACGGTATCTAATTTGACTGAGTTTTAGCATAATTAATTTAATCTTTAAACGGTGATAGATTATAGAAAGTATGCAGATTCTGTTCATCAAATAACGAAAAGAAGAGTCAATAATATTAGATGAAAAAGTTCAAATAAGAGAGTTTTTAGCATCCTCTAGCAATTTTTTTAAGAAAACTGCTTCAAAAGATCTCTCTTTTAAGTAATGCTGCGGTTGATCCAATCAGGCATCCAAGCCCACCCATGCCTGCTTTTGAACACCAGGCACTAGACCTGGCAATTTCTGACACGACCCGATAACCCGACACGACACGACACGAAATTAACAGGTGTTTGGGTCGACACGATAACGAATCGGGTCTTATCGGGTAACCCGATAAGCACCTGTTAAGATAACGGGTTGGGTCGGGTATACACGTGGGTAAACACGATACACGATAAGCAGAATATTATTTTTATAATTTTATAACCCTCAAAAAATACTGTAATAATTATATACATTAATTTTACAATTTTATACCCCTAAAAATTATAATAAATATATATATATTAAATTAACTATAAAATTTATAATAATTATAATAATTATATATACTATAATAATTATACCCCCAAAATATTAAGTCTATCTATACTAATTATATATATATATATATATATATATTAAATTTTATAAAAACTATAATAATTATTAATTAATAATTTAATATGCATGATCATGCATTGCATATTTGCATGATTTTGCATCCATTGAAATTTGATGCGTCAGGACTCATATGTGATTTGTTTCCATTCTCAAATTTCAATAATCAATTTCTTGCCATTGCCATTTGCCAACTTGCCGCCCTTTTTGAAAAAAAAAATGGAGGGAAAATGAAAATGTTAAGAAAAGTTGAAAATAAAACAAAAAAGTGAGGGAATTCAATTAGGGAAAGATGTTGGAGGGAAAAGTGAAAATGATAAGAAAAAGTTGAAAAGGAAACAAAAAAGAGAGGGAAAAATGAAAATTAATAGAAGTGGTGAATCTAAGTATAAATAAACTCTAAGTGTTAGTCAATCTATCGTTTTACGAATTCTCCAAAACTAATTTCAACGATCCAAACCGTCAAAATTGTTTGTATATGCTTGGAGATCACATCAGCAAAAAATCACAAAAAAAAAACATTCAGAGATCAAGTAAACGGGACAAAGCTTTTCAACGGTTATAAATGAAAAATCACGATTTAACGGTTATTTTAACTCCAATTTTGATGATTTTTTATAACTACACTCCTTGACCCTATATGAATACAATGAATGAATTCGATATTCAATTTAAAATATTTACACAAGTGGATACCACAAAATCTTATGTTATACTTAATAAAAGTATAAATAAACTCTAAGTGTTAGTCAATCTATCGTTTTACGAATTCTCCAAAACTAATTTCAACGATCCAAACCGTCAAAATTGTTTGTATATGCTTGGAGATCACATCAGCAAAAAATCACAAAAAAAAAACATTCAGAGATCAAGTAACGGGACAAAGCTTTTCAACGGTTATAAACGAAAAATCACGATTTAACGGTTATTTTAACTCCAATTTTGATGATTTTTTATAACTACACTCCTTGACCCTATATGAATACAATGAATGAATTCGATCTTCAATTTAAAATATTTACACAAGTGGATACCACAAAATCTTATGTTATACTTAATAAAAGTATAAATAAACTCTAAGTGTTAGTCAATCTATCGTTTTACGAATTCTCCAAAACTAATTTCAACGATCCAAACCGTCAAAATTGTTTGTATATGCTTGGAGATCACATCAGCAAAAAATCACAAGAAAAAAACATTCAGAGATCAAGCAACGGGACAAAGCTTTTCAACGGTTATAAACGAAAAATCACGATTTAACGGTTATTTTAACTCCGATTTTGATGATTTTTTATAACTACACTCCTTGACCCTATATGAATACAATGAATGAATTCGATCTTCAATTTAAAATATTTACACAAGTGGATACCACAAAATCTTATGTTATACTTAATAAAAGTATAAATAAACTCTAAGCGTTAGTCAATCTATCGTTTTACGAATTCTCCAAAACTAATTTCAACGATCCAAACCATCAAAATTGTTTGTATATGCTTGGAGATCACATCAGCAAAAAATCACAAAAAAAAAACATTCAGAGATCAAGTAACGGGACAAAGCTTTTCAACGGTTATAAATGAAAAATCACGATTTAACGGTTATTTTAACTCCGATTTTGATGATTTTTTATAACTACACTCCTTGATCCTATATGAATACAATGAATGAATTCGATCTTCAATTTAAAATATTTACACAAGTGGATACCACAAAATCTTATGTTATACTTAATAAAAGTATAAATAAACTCTAAGTGTTAGTCAATCTATCGTTTTACGAATTCTCCAAAACTAATTTCAACGATCCAAACCGTCAAAATTGTTTGTATATGCTTGGAGATCACATCAGCAAAAAATCACAAAAAAAAAACATTCAGAGATCAAGTAACGGGACAAAGCTTTTCAACGGTTATAAACGAAAAATCACGATTTAACGGTTATTTTAACTCCGATTTTGATGATTTTTTATAACTACACTCCTTGACCCTATATGAATACAATGAATGAATTCGATCTTCAATTTAAAATATTTACACAAGTGGATACCACAAAATCTTATGTTATACTTAATAAAAGTATAAATAAACTCTAAGCGTTAGTCAATCTATCGTTTTACGAATTCTCCAAAACTAATTTCAATGATCCAAACCGTCAAAATTGTTTGTATATGCTTGGAGATCACATCAGCAAAAAATCACAAAAAAAAAACATTCAGAGATCAAGTAACGGGACAAAGCTTTTCAACGGTTATAAACTAAAAATCACGATTTAACGGTTATTTTAACTCTGATTTTGATGATTTTTTATAACTACACTCCTTGACCCTATATGAATACAATGAATGTATTCGATCTTCAATTTAAAATATTTACACAAGTGGATACCACAAAATCTTATGTTATACTTAATAAAAGTATAAATAAACTCTAAGCGTTAGTCAATCTATCGTTTTATGAATTCTCCAAAACTAATTTCAACGATCCAAACCGTCAAAATTGTTTGTATATGCTTGGAGATCACATCAGCAAAAAATCACAAAAAAAAAATTCAGAGATCAAGTAACGGGACAAAGCTTTTCAACGGTTATAAAGGAAAAATCACGATTTAACGGTTATTTTAACTCCGATTTTGATGATTTTTTATAACTACACTCCTTGACCCTATATGAATACAATGAATGAATTCGATCTTCAATTTAAAATATTTACACAAGTGGATACCACAAAATCTTATGTTAAACTTAATAAAAGTATAAATAAACTCTAAGTGTTAGTTAATCTATCGTTTTACGAATTCTCCAAAACTAATTTCAACGATCCAAACCGTCAAAATTGTTTGTATATGCTTGGAGATCACATCAGCAAAAAATCACAAAAAAAAAACATTCAGAGATCAAGTAACGGGACAAAGCTTTTCAACGGTTATAAACGAAAAATCACGATTTAACGGTTATTTTAACTCCGATTTTGATGATTTTTTATAACTACACTCCTTGACCCTATATGAATACAATGAATGAATTCGATCTTCAATTTAAAATATTTACACAAGTGGATACCACAAAATCTTATGTTATACTTAATAAAAGTATAAATAAACTCTAAGTGTTAGTCAATCTTAAAAACAAAAACTCTTTATCCTTGCACATTTAATATTTGTAATAGATTAGTAGTGTATGTATTCTTTTTTTTATTAGGCTTTCATTTTCGAGTGTAGATATAGTACTTGAACGAGAAATGTTTTAATGTTTTCAAGTAATATTTATGTCGCAATGTGTGGTATGTGCAAATTTTAAAAAAAATATATTTTTTTCTTAACGGGTCATAACGGGTCATAACGGGTCGGGTCACTTTACCCGTTGGGTAAAGTGACACGACCTGTTAAGGACCCGTTAAGATAACGGGTGTGACACGACACGACCCGTTAAGATAACAGGTGTTACACGAAAACGACACGAACACGACAGACACGACCCGTTTGCCAGGTCTACCAGGCACCAACACAACCAACATGTACGGACAAACTAGATAAGATTGAAAGGACAATGATTGTCTACCCTCCCGTGCTTTCTGTTTGTGTAGTTACAGTTAAGCCACGTCAACATTTTATATTACTATTTATTTTTATCTTATTATCTCTATAAAAAAAATTAATATAAAATGTTAACGTGGCTTAACCGTGACCACACAAAACAGGAGGGTACGGGAGGGCACCGGAAGTGGGAAGTCAGACAATCCTTGTCCAGATTGAAAGATGCCCAACATGTACGGACGACACTGGAATGTAACTAAGCAACATTTGAAAGATTAGAGTTTTAACGAAACATTCCTAGTACTGTTCACTTTTAACGAAAAATATATTTTTACTTTAAAAAGTCAATTTTGATACTATTCACTTACAACACATTTTTGTCCTTTTGGTTGAAACTCAAAGTTTTTAAGTCATTTTCAATAGTTTTCATTTGAAAGATAGGGGCAGTTGAGTTAATTGATAAATTTGGTTAAAATTTGATACAGTGACTCCACATTATTTAGGCTAATCACTTTATTTGGTTGACATATATCATCATATACAGTATATTTATATATTTAATTGTAGTAAACCGGTAATGTTTGTAGGTTAAATAATTAGTGATTAAGGGAATGAAAATTAGTGAGAATCGAACTCTTACAAGAGTGAATATACATAATTATTTTTTCCCACAGTTCTACTGCAACAAAGCGCTATTTTCCTTACAAGATTATATTTAGAAAAGACAAAAAGTCTCTTTTTAACTATAAAAAAATACACGTTTAAGAAAGCAAGTATTTTTACACAACAAACATTTAAGAAAACATTTTTTTTAAGTGGTTTGTAGTTCAATTGATTAATGTTTCGTGTTTAAATTTTTCTCTTTATAATAAAATTTAGATTCTATCGTTTGTCAAAAAAATACAAATTCTTTTTTATGTAAACGATGTATTTATACCAAAGTACTAATCCAGAGAGTCCACGTTTATATGAGTGTATTTGTCGAGTTGAGAGAGCATTTGAGCCACAGCTTTTGTAGGAGCCAAGTATGACTCCGAATTAAAGGCGCCAATCCGCGCGACTTTTGGAAGACAAATAATTGTTTGCGCTGATTTTGGCGATTGCCCATGATGCTGATGCCACCCCGTATCCAAGGGCCCTTGTGAGCGTAAAAGTAAAACCACATCACCATGATATGAAGCAAAATCCACTGTGTGCCTTTTTTTAATAGAGAATTTTAAAGAAAAACTTCTGGTACTGTTCAATTTAATGAAAAATTATATTTTTACATTACAAAGTCAATCCTGATACTATTCACTTTACCTTTTATTTTGTTAGTATTGTTAAAACTCAAATTTTCAAGTCATTTTCATTAGTTTTATTTTCTTTTTTTTATTTATCAAAGATTCAAATTTAACATCTCTTCTTATATTGTTAAAAAAAATGATTTACTACAAATATTGATAACATATTAATTAAAAAAGAGCGACATAATAGTCACTTAATAGTTAGTACTACGATTTCGTGATATTTCTCTTCACTTGTAGGTGAGAGGTCTTAGGTTCGATTATCGTCAAAGACGAATTTGAACCATATTATTGCTAACCTATTATAAGAATAAGCCCACCTCGTTCCCCCTCAGTACCATAGTGTCTGAAGCCTAATGATAAATCTATATGAGCCATTGATTGGTGTATAAAAGAAATCATGGTTATTGGTTTGTGTGTGGTGGGCCAACGAAATAAATCAATGGAGACCGTTGAATTCAATTTGTGCGGCCTAGATAAGTTGATCCTTAGACTCCAGACACTAAGATCTGGAGCAGATCCAATTCTACCACCATTGTCCCCTTTTTGCTCGTGGTGGTAAATTTGTAA
Source organism: Pyrus communis (assembly GCF_041283825.1). Taxonomy (NCBI): domain Eukaryota; kingdom Viridiplantae; phylum Streptophyta; class Magnoliopsida; order Rosales; family Rosaceae; genus Pyrus; species Pyrus communis. The sequence goes on from NC_142572.1 coordinate 4,169,605, forward strand.
TCAATTGGCACATAAAGTAGTTCAGGCATCATCATTCAAAAAGTGACCCCAAATTGGGAGTACACATAGTACATAATGATAAGGGAACCGAATCCTCTCCGAATCCACCAAAGCTGAGCCACCTAATCAATTAATCCTGTAATACCTTTAAAATTTAAAATTTATAAATATGTGGAGTAAATCGAGAATAAATAGATTTATGGTTATGAAAATTTGATTAGAGAAATTTTAGAATTTTATTACTGGAAATTATTATAATTTACGTCATAAAATTTATCGATAAGAGAAAAAGATAAAAATGCCCTAGTTGGTTTAGCGTAATTAGACGAGGACATATTTTATCTTTATTTGGATAGAGGACGACCTTATGAGCGCATAGGTGAAAACCATTCGTGAAACGGAATTATAATGAAAGAGTTATTAACGTATAAAGTTATGGACATTTTTGTAATTTAGCCCTCATTTAGAATGCTCCAGATTTTCTGGAGAAAAGAGATGTGCCACGTGTATGGCTGGGATGAAAAGAGAAAAAAAAAAGTGGGGAGATGGCGTTGGCGGAGGGGGGGTTACAACTTAGGTCATCTCTAACCGAAGGGTCTAGAGGGCCAGAGGGTCGAAAATCTTCTATAACCGAGGGCTAGGCCAGAGGGCTCGTGGGTCCCACGAAATCTGAAAGGGTCAAAGGGTTGGCTGGAATTTTTTTTAATACTGTCGATTTTGCTGTCGATTATAACCGACAGAAATAAAAGAAATAGTGTCGGTTATAACTGACACAAATAGCATGAAACATTTTGATTATAACGACTAGCTGACGTCGGCTAGCCGTTATTTTTTTTTTTTTTTTTTATTTACAAATTTTTTTTCCTATAACTTCATTTTTTTTAATTCCATTTTTTTGCTATAACTTCTATTTTACAAAATTTGTTTAATATTTTTTTTTAATTCTATTTTTCTTCCTATAACTTCTATTTTACAAAATTTGTTTCCTATAACTTCTATTTCACAAAATTTGTTTCATATTTTCTTTTAATTCTATTTTTTTTCCTATAACTTCTATTTTACAAAATTTGTTTTATATATATTTTTTTAATTCTATTTTTTTCCTATAACTTCCTAAGCCATTATACAACATTAAATTAAATTAAGTAACATGAAACAACATTAAATAACATTAACCAACATAAAAATTATACAGCATTAAAATAACATTTAACAACATGAAACTTAAACATTTTTAAAAATATTTAACAACATAAAACTTACACGCCTACTCCATGCTTCTTTTGCCCCAACGATGTGCAACAAGATCCTGTTGTAGATACTTGTTTGTGGCACGAGAACGTATCATTCTATAGCAACTCATGTACTCATTTATAGAGATACTACCAATTCTTGGATTGAAAGGTAAATTAGGCTCATCACATATTTTTGCACGAGCCCTTCTTGACTTATTTGAATCTTCTTGGTCGTCATCGGACTCTCCATCAATATACCCATCTCACTCATTCTCCATTATCATATTGTGTAATATGATGCAAGACATCATAATGGAGTCCAAATTATCTCGACTCCACCCTCTTACCGGTTCACTGACGATCTTCCACCGTGCTTGTAGAATACCGAAAGCTCTCTCAACATCTTTCCGGTATGCCTCTTGGTGTAAGGTGAACAACTTTTCCGTGTCATTCCTAGGGTTTGGAATTGCTTGGACAAGTGTCGCCCACTTTGGGTAGATACCATCTGCCAAGTAATACCCCATATTGTATTGACGGTCGTTGATGTAGTAGTCAAGTTGAGATGTTTTACCTTCCGTCAGGCGATTGAAGAGGGGTAAACGCCCAAGAACTGTAATGTCATTTTAAGATCCAGGGACTCCAAAGAAAGCACGCCAAATCCATATGTCATATGAAGCAACCTCCTCTAACACAACAGTTGGCTTTCTCGACCTTCCTCTAAAGCCTCCTTGCCATCCGGTGGGACAGTTCTTCCAATCCCAATGCTTGTAGTCTAATGACCCTATCATGCCCGAAAACCCACGGTCTTCATCTTTGCGAATGAGCCGATTCAGATCTTCTTGATTTGGCTCACGGAGGTACTCGTCTTTGTAAACCTAAACAATTGTGTCATAGAATTGTTCAAGAGTATCAAGGCATGTAGACTCAGACATACCATGGGTTTCATCCATCGAATCAGCTGAGGAGCCATAGGCCATCATTCAGAGTGCAACAGTAACCTTCTAATGAAGTGAGAAATCAGGGCGTCTTGCTATGTCCCGCTTCTGTCGAAAGTATAGATTGACTTGCTGGACATCACGAAGTAAACGCTCGAAGACATGACACCTCATTTGGAAGCGACGTCTGAAATCCTCTTCTGTGTATATCAAGTTGGGGTTGAAGTAGTTATTCATCATATTGGCATGCGTCATCGCCCTGTTTTGTGGTTTGTAAGAACGAACAGCAACAAAGCCACCCTATTGAGGTTGTTCCTTAGTTGGCTGACACACCATGGCCGCATCCATGGTTGATGTTCTGTTTTGTTTGTTGCGCCTTACTTAAACTTCTTCATCAGACTCCTCATCTTCTCGTCGTCTCATTTGCACCCATTTTTCTTCCAATTTGGAATTAGATGAGGACCCCTAGTTGGAATCAGATTAGGATTCAAAGTTGGAATTCATTGCAAACTTGAATTGAAAGAGATTGAATTCAAAGTTGTGTGAATTATAGCCCAATATCCACCCTATTTATAGCAAAAAGAAAAATATTCAAATCCAACGACTATCTGATGTCAACATGATGTCAGCTACCAACGGCTAGTTGACGTCACTTAGCTATTGGATTTGAATTTAAGTTGCAATTTTTAAATAATAAATTATGTTTGACCCTATGACCCTTTGGCCCTCATTTGAAGATGTGACAGGGTCAAAACGAGCCTTATGGCCCTCGATTGGAGATAGAGGCAAATATGGCCCTGTATTGTTCATTAAAATATTAATATCTTGGAGGGCCAGATGGCTAAAATGAGCCATCTGGCCAGCCCTCGGTTGGAGATGGCCTTACAAGGAATCCCACTACCCCGAAACAAGGAAGTAGAAAAGGGGGGAGAGAACGGAAAAATGAAAGGGGGACAAGGATATAAACTATGTATGAATATTTGAGAGAAGTCGAAGGAAATATAGAAGGCACCAGGAGAAGCAAAGAGAAAGAAGGAATTAAGATGTTTACTGGAAACTGAGAGAAAGGTGTACAACCATTTCGTTTGAATCATAATAGAAATATGATTGCTTTTGTCGAACACAGCATAGGTAATGATTCCCATCTCTCTTTATTCCTTCCATAGTTGCTTTGTATCAATCTTTCTTATTATTTTTAATTTTTATACATTGGGTGTTGTGATCAAATATCTTGTTCTAGGGTTTGGATTAAAAGGTCAAGTCTTGTTAAGTGGAGTATAATTGAAATCGAAGTTATAAACATGAATTCTGAATTGTGTGGAAGCATTCTGAATATGTAATTTGGATTATAAGAGTATAGGTTCTAAATTGCAGGAAATTATTAAATCTTCACAGAAAAACTATGTTTCAAGTAGCCTATTTTGGCTCTTGATTTCTATGTCCTTATGGATTTCTTTTGAGCCAATATTACGTGGTTTAAAACTAGACATGTCCATGATCACAACCCACCTGATTTCACTTAATTCCATTGAGTATTGATATGTCAGAATCACATTCAAACTTGAGTCCCGAAGCTGCCAGACAGCAGCAAATACTGGGTTTCCAGTTTCGAGACTCTATTTTGTAACTTGCATAACTTTCAACTTAGAAACCCCCCGTTTTTCTACAAATCTTCTATGCTTTTGAAGTACACAAAACAAGCTTCGAAACCCATGTAAGTTTGCATCAACCGGTATAGTTATGAGTGTTCAAAATCAGGTTAATCTTGGTTGACTAAAACTGCTTTTCTGCAGTTTTTGTGGAGAAGAGGTTGCTCCTTTGCAATGTTCGTTCTTCTCTAAATTTTAATTCTAATTTACTTATCGATATTGAGTTTATTAAATGGTTATGTATTGGGTTTCAAAGAACCATTTTCTTATACAATTATAAGCTCAATGACTTAATGTATTGGTGCACTTACGCCTATTGAAACACATAATCACTTATAGTCCAGAATTATTTCCATTCAAACGTATTGGTAATGATGAAGCTATATTAGATCAACCAAAATGGCATATGAATTGGGGGCTGTTAAATTAGTATTCCAAGTACTTTGACTAGGATTAAGTTCATGTCATGCATTTAGTAATGTCTTATATTGTGAAAATGGATTTCGCCATGTTGGTGGATCCATGTATTAGTAACTGAGAGCAATGCTTAGGAATCCAAGTAGAGGAAATACGACAGACATTTTCGGAGTTTGATTATACTAAACTTCGTGGAATGTTACCTTATCATTTATCTCATTGGTTGATTACTTGTGTATATAATTGGATTACATGAATGGTAATTGAATTAATGCTTTTGTTGGATATCTTTTGGTGTGATTATGGCTTGCTTTGATATGAGATGGAATTCTTATCAGACTTTGTAATAACGTGAGGTATGTTAGGGAACTACGAATGGCTTGATCCCTCCAAAGAGTACATAAGCAGTCTAACGAGAAGTTAGATGCAGTTATAAAATAAATGAGATTAAATTTTAGTGGAAAATCGTCAAGGAAAGAAATGATAGAACGATTATTAACATAAAGGGTAACTATGACATTTTTGGTCTACCACTAAAGGTAAATTCCGAAATTAATTGGCAGGGCTGTACAAATCCGGACCGTTGATTTGATCCATTATCTCCTCTTTAGACACCTGTCTAACTTTTAAAACAAATTTACTTAGTAATCAGCTTCTAGGGATCAAAGCGGTCTACTAAAGCTTATCATAAGGACTTCGGGTCCTTCTCAGCTAGAAATTCAGTTTGCAGGGCCTTCGCCATGTGCTTTCGAATGAAAATAAGGACCTTAACTTTATTGGACTCATTGGCAGCATCATCTAGGATGGCATCAAATAACTTTCTCGCCTTGAGGTGCATCTTGATATCTTGGGCCCACTTTAGTGTCAGAAATATTGAGAGGAGTGATGTCCAACTTGTTCAAGTTTGACATCCTTTCTACAGTAAAAGAAGTAAATTAAAACTTTAGATTTAATCAAAATGGGCGTAAAATAACCAAATTAAAGGTTTGTTTTGCAAGAAAACTTCGAGCTTCTATTTAGTGACTAAGATGTGAACTTCTGTGAGCTTGGACCAAAGATGTGAACTCATAGTGAGACACAAGTTCGTGGATCTAATTGGGCTTGGGTTTTGTTGTTTCTTGACTTAGAAAATTTGTAAAGTCAAGTAAGCTTGAAACTCAAAATGAATTGATTCAATTCATGTTGCTTAAATGAATTATTTGGGCTCTTATTCGCATATTCGACTCAAATATTAAATTGGGCAAATTCGAGAATTGTGCTTTCGACTGGAAAACAAAAAGCGTGCTATCAATGACCTATTCATCACCAATTAGTGGATGGACATAAACAAAACTCATATATATTTCCTTTTCAACAAGCCTAAACTATTTTATTTTATATAAACACTATAATTATAATTGGGACATGTAGACCTGAGGACGTAAATAAGATAATGTTTAGATTATAACCAGTCCATATTATAATTCTTAATTGCACATCATATTAATTAGCTCTTCCAATTTCCTTATTTACAAATGTTATAAGAAAATTAGAACACTTCCATGTAAATAGCTCACTCCCCCACTCTTCCACCCTTTAGTGTAGATAATATCGTTTGTTAAAAAAAAAAAAGTAGTCTTGGACATAAACAACTAACTGGTCAGTGATATGGTGTTACTTTTATTACTGGAGTACATACAAAACCCAGAACTTGTATGGGCTAAGTGATGGATCAGGTACAAGAACGATTGACGGATTCAACTCAATTAGGTTTTTGGTTTGGAACCCAAGTGACATCCTTGACTTTATGAAAATGGCAGATGGGAACGGTTCCTGGCTCAACTTTGAGCTCCTTGAAGGCATAATGATTACGAACCCATCCAGATGTGTCTTCATGGCAGGCTGCCACTGCTTTAGCTTTTGTCCCATCAGCTCCTTGCAGAGGCACCATATAAGTCCTTGTTTTTTCAATTGCATGGCAGTAGAAGACGGCATACACATAGGCCACCTTATGGCACACCGTGAATTTGTTGCCTGCCAGCTCCTTCACTCCAGGAGTTATTGTGTACTTCTGTATCGGGGCAGCTCCATTTTTTTCCACCTCCGTCGCGATTGCTCGAACATTTTTTCCTAACATGGCAGTTGCAAAGTCAATCATCGACTCTAACGAGGTGGCACACTGTTTTGCTTCATTTCTCGTGACTTGATGTTCACATTCTTGAATAGTACTGTTAATCAGATTGGCTGCCTTGGACTCCGGTTTCACTGAGAATTTGTTGAGAATTTCTGGCAGTTTGCTTGATTCGAAGGGGATCGACTCAACAGTTTTTCGGGAAAGGAAAGGTGTGGTAATTGCAAAATTTCCTGCTAAGCGGTAATTCATTGTCGTGCCAGGATGAAGGTCCTTCTCCAAGAAGAAAATTGTTCCGTTTGGGTCGACTATATTTTCAGAGGCATCATCTGAGAATTCTTCTGCAACACCATTTTCAGAGGCATCAAATATTTCAGCATTTAAATGGAGCGTTCTCACCAATGGCAAATTCGAACTACATTATTACTAGCTCATTGTGAGGCTAAACTCACCTTCTCCCCTTTAGTATAAATAATATCGTTTGTTTATAAAATAAAAAAAGGGTGCGTTCTCATATGTACCTCCGTAATCAAAAATGTACTTCTCATCCGCATCTTTTGGATAAACCCAATTCCCATCCTTTTGAACTTGGTTGTGAAGGATAACTCCCCCTTTCCCAACACTAATGAAGTCTGCAGAAATGTTCTCAAACATAAATCGAAAACAACTAAGATATTTTGGCAGGGAATCAGACATTTTCCAAACTTTACCCTAAGTTCTTTTTAAGAAGAAAAAAATGTACTAAGATTGAAATTTTCAAACGAAAAGGTGTGCGCGAAAATGAATGGAAATGCATACCAACTTGCTTGACATACTAAAGTCGAACAAAATTGAACTATGAAAGTTCAAAGCAAGGCCGAAAATGAAAATTCATGTAAACCGCAACGATGAAGATTATTATGTAAAATGGTGGAAGATCTCTCTCTATGAGTACATATGAGTCGTACTAACCGGGCTTGATGAGTTGGCTGAGAAATTTCGGCATTGGTGTGTTTGGCAGGACGGAGTTCCAGTAAAGTTGAGGTGGTGGAACAGGTAAGGCAGCAGCATGGCTTCCCGCTAGTGTGAGCTGCATGCAAAATCTGAGCTATCCTTAGTAAAGAGTCTAAGAGCAATATAAAGAAAGTATAATTAGTAATTAAATACGAGATTTATCAAAGTAAAATCATATCGAAAATTAAAACTTCAGAGCTTACTTACAGTAAGAAAAACAAAGATTATGGAGAGGAGGAACCCCATCATGAAGATTAAGGAATCTACAAATTTTGCAACGGAAGAGAAAACTCAAAGAGATGGATGGTAGGACAGTCGCAGAGATGGGTTCTGTGTTTATAGGGGGAATAAGAAATGGAGGAGTGAAATTGTCGGGATTAGGTGTAAACATGTAGCCTCTTCCATTGCCCCGTGTAAAGTTTCTCCAGCAACAGCAACGTAGAGCATGCATGCAGATGCAGTTGCAGTGGCCTGCGCTTTTCTTCTTTTGAAGATAAGATCGTTGTATTTTTGTGGGGAAAATGAAGAGTGGAATTAAGTGCATTAAATTAAGAGTAATCCTAGGGAGATTAAATTTGGAAAACTAAATGATTAGTTGATGATTGGTTTATTACTTCAACGTTGATAAACGTGCTTATTTCTATTGGTGACACATCATTTAGTTTACAATTTTAGTCTCCAAATTTAGTCTTCCTAGCATTACTCTTAAATTGCTATGTAAACTAAATTTTTAGACTAAATTTACAAACCATATGATGTGTCACCAATAAGAAATAAACACGTTAATTAACACTTAAGTAATAATACAATTATCAACAATCACGTCATATAGTTTATAAAATTTAGTTTAAAAGTTCTCTCTAGCATATTACCCTTTAATTTAAGTTGTATTTTTTCTTAAAAGTGTTATTTTTATCACATTTTTTATATCACATTCGTACCACCTCTCTAAAAAAGATGAAATCCACACGTGTTGGTGGACCCTATCTTTATTAAAGATCTGGTGCAAATGTAGTATGAAAAATGTGAATGTAGTATAACTCTTTTTGCCTGAAAATTTTCTTCTTTTCAAGTTTCATTTATGTGGGAAAAATAGAGAATGAATAATTTTTGGATTCTTACTTTGCTGATGAGCTCATTCCCCTATCTTCATCGTAGAATTCATATTCGGAACCGTTGTCATTTGAAGATCATCCCTAAAAAAAAAATTATTCAAACTAGAGAGCATTTAGTTTTTCAAATGTTTTAAATAAATCAATAGTAGTGTGGGTACCAAGTAACATGTTAATGGTGAACTGTCCATTTATTCGATATATTCGACTAAATGATCTCTTGTTCGAACGATTTTCCGCAAGGATGATCTTCGAATGAAGATTAAGACATTGAATGTTTAGAATTAATAAATTTCTACAGTGAAGATACGTTATTTGCAAGTGGGAAAATGAATGCAGTTATTATTCAACTAAATTTGGAATTTCATTTATTTTTCTCTCTTTGATTGGTGGGGCTTCCAAAAAAGATGCGAAAAAAAAAATTCAAATTTGTTATGGCCTATTTTCTCCAGAAGGTGCGACAAGAATAGATAGAAAGAGAATTGAGGAATTTCAGGGATATTGATTTCCCTTTGCGTGTGCCTTTATTTATAGTAAAATCAAGAGGGAGAGAAACTTCATCTCCAAGTAATACAAATCCTAATAGGAAATAATCACTAGCATAAAGAGTAAACCAAATCTACTAAGGATTTACACAATCACATTTGTACTAGAATTTATGTCACAACACTTCCCTTGAGTATGTAAATACTCAAGTAGTCGTCGTTTTATATCTTCATTGATAATGAAAAAGCAGATGATGAAGTCGTCGGCTTAATGAACAAATGTGAGTTTCAAGACAAACCAGAAGGAAATGCATAAACGGTAAAATTCACAAAACCTTGCTACAGTAAAAACCAAGGTAGGAAAAAACCCATAGTCTAAGGAGAAATATGAGAACTTAAATCAAGTCAAACCTAAACATCTTCGGGAAGAAAGTAGAACACATAGAATATGACCAGCGTAGGATACGTGCCTCATTAAAATCTAGCCCCGTAAGTGGTTTTTGTCACCATAAAAGTTAGCCGATGGAAGTTCGTCGAGAAAGACTAGTCGCTCAAAACCCATAGCTTGAAGCCTTAATCGACAAAAATAGACTTTTGTCAGATGAAACAAGGTTTGCCTGATGAATAGATTCGTCGAGTAAACGTGCATTGACTGTCTTGCCTGACTATGAGGTTTTGTTGCCCCGCAACAAATTAAATAATGTTAAAAACTTGATCCGACGAAAGTGATAATGTTAAAAACTTGATCCGACGAAAGTGACATCGGCCCAACTGTTTAAAACCAAAGTAAAAAATAATATAAAGTTTGCTCGACAAAAATATTCGTCGAGCTAAATTTTTTTTTTTTATTTGTTAATGTTCGTTTTAAAAACAATATTTAGATAAATAATTTATTTAATTCTAATTATATTAATTTAAAATTTTTGTTTTAAAAAGGAATAGCACCTGAAGGTCGCTCGAGGGCTCGAGAAGGCGATTGCCAGAAGCTATTAAGATTGGGCTACCCCAACAATGTAAAGGCACATTGTTGTCGAACAACTTCTTCTTTCAGGTGCTTGAATCCTTCTCTTTGGCGCACTAGCTCCATCTTCACCTGCTAAAGTCTGGAAGACGTGTTAGCCGAAGGATGAGAGCTTGACAAAGAAGAAAAACCCCCAACATCAGAAACCTGACCACCTCCAAGGTTGCGAAATTTGTTGCCTTTCTGTCGCCCAACCCCGTCCATCAACAACTGTCGAGACACCTCTAGATCAGGTGTCAGCTCCTCCATATGCACATCCAATTGCTACTGGAGAGGTTGGCGAGGTACGTCCTTCTTCTGAGTCATAGAAACCTAAAACAAAAAGAGAAACTAATTAAGATTATCGATCATAATTTAAACATTTTTTATTGTATGAAATTTAAATTTAAAAGTAGAACGGAATAGTTAAATAAAATGTCGTTTGTGACCTTGTTGCCATAATTGGCATGCGTCTCTCCCCAAACCTCCACTTCGGAGAAATGCCCACTCACCCCTCATTCCTCGACCTGGTAAAATAGGGATCGAGAACTAGAGTGATGAAGGTACAACTTCTTCTCCCATTTACCTTTATTTGCCGCTGATTTGGGCTTTAAATTACAAAAAGTTAATTAAACCTAACATTAAAAAAAATTAAACTAAAATTAAAATAGAAATAAAACTTACTAAACAAATTTCGCTTGGAAAATGAGTGCGCAACTGCTGCCACTTGATTATCCTCTCTTGAAACTCCTCCAATGGATTGTTAAGAGTTACATCAGGAAACCGACAAGTCATGTAGTAGTAGTGGAGCTCGTACTTTTACTCCTTATACCGCTCCCTCCACACCCAGTCTATGTAGTCGGCAATCATCTTCTCCTTCGTGTTCCACTCGAAGTTGGCCTAAAATTCAACAAAAAATAATATAAAAAAAGGTTTAAAACTACATTAAATAAGGAAAAAAATTTATAAATTAAGAAAGTTGTATACTTACTAAAAGTTGTCTAATCATCTTGAAATGGACTTGGGGAATTCATGTCTTCCAAAAATCAGCGACCATGTGGTACTTGGTGTAGATGACGGCACCTATGTTGTGGGTGAACAAATTGTTGACTTTATCACTCGTTCACCGTGACTCGGGAGGTAATCAACACAGATTCGCTTATATGTTACTCGGGTGATCTGGTTGCTCGCCAACCTTTATATATCCCTTGAACTTTACTCTTCGGTCTGGCAGGAGCTCTCTATCCCCTGCATGATGCACGATCACCAAATTGGCGTTTGTGCTGTGACTACCATCAGTAAGGTGGGATAAGATGAGGTTGCCATATGCTTGTGGCGTCTGTGGCTGTAAGGGCGCTTGGAAAATTGTGCCACCTGCTCCAATGGTGCTGAACTATTAAAGCCTCTTGTCAGGGCCGACCTTGAGGGTAGCCGGGGAAGGCAGTCACCTAGGCCCCCAAGCTTCTGGGGGCGCCCAATTTTTTTATATATCCTGTATAACATATAAATATATAAAACGTAAAAAAATTTCACAATTGAGTTATTAGTGCAATGGAAATGGTCCCCTCCGTTTTCGTTGAGGTGGATAGTTCGAAACATTGTGGAGGCTCCCCAATCCTTTCAAATGCATTTTTTTCTCGTTTGCTTTTGAAAGTACCCTCGAAAAATAAATAACAAAAAAAAAAAAAAACACTCTCAATCTTAGACTCTTAACTGCAAACACTTAGTACATTTTTTTCTCGTTTGCTTTTGAAAGTACCCTCGAAAAATAAATAACGAAAAAAAAAACACTCTCAATCTTAGACTCTTGATTGTAAACACTTAGTACATTTGTGCCTAAAAACGTAAAGCGTGTAATATTAAGTACGTATATCTTTTTTATTTTGATATTAATTTTAATGATATTTAATGTAAAAATAAACTTTTTATGCAATTAGCGAATTCTTTTTCATACATATCAATGCACAAAGAGTCAAGGGCTAGAAAACTTTAGGGCCCCACTTCAAAATTTCACCTAAGGTCCCCAAATTCTCAGAGCCGGCCCTGCCTGCTGCCGACTCAACACTGGTTGCCTGGGCCCTGCTGGCCACCTGGGTGGCACTGGGGGCCGACCACTCACTTTAACTAGAAGCAAAGGCTACTGGTGATCAAGTGTGATGATTGGAAAAAAAATCACAATTCCATAAATTTCCTACTGTGACATCCCGTCCCGGAAATATCGAAACGCACGTGTGAAATGACTAAATTACCCCTAGTTCGTTCTTTGACATTATGGGTTGTTGTGTATGGTGTGGCATGTGTTGGACCACACACACACACACTCACAGACACTGTCACTCTCCCTTTCCCTCTGTCTCTTCTCTGTCTCTCTCTCCCCCGAGCTCCCATTTCCACTGTAAACGTACGGACAAACACCAAACTCACCCAAACCATCACAGATCGAGGAAACCAAGGACACCATTGAACTCGTGAGGTCGAGGCGAGCACAGCCATACCATTTTCAGGTGAGAAATCCTTCATTTTCACGTCGATTCGAAGTGGTCCGACTTGGGTACTATTCATGCAAGATTAATCTAGTATGTTTTTGGGTTTTTGAAGCTCATAGGTGTCTTAGTGAGGTCCCAAGGAGCCTCGGAGTGCTTCGTTGGACGAATTTGGACGTCGGGATCGTCCTGCTCGAAGTTGGCCGGTTTTGGTTGTTTGCTCAGGTAAGATCGCGTAAGTTTTAACCCTTAAAACTTGTTGGGACGTGTTCTACTAGTTTAGGGCTGCATTTGGGTGTTAAAATCTTGAAAAATGGTTGAGAAATGAGTGAGAAAACCCAAGTTGCAGGTTTTCCCAGTTTTCCGGTGACCGGAATCCGGCGAGGGTAGGCCGGAGAAGAAACAGGAATATTCCGTTACGTTTAACGGAATATTCCTAACGGCAGTAACGGTATCCGGTTAAGTTTAACGGAATATTCCAGAATTTTAACGGAATATTCCTGACGGCGTCAATTGACACCGTCAGTGTGCATGGCATGTGGCTGCGCGTGGGGGCGCCTAGGTCCGTGCCTATTTTGGCGCGTCGGGGCGCGTGAGAGGTCCAAAAATTATTTTAAAAATATGGTTGTGATCCTGAGGTTGTGTAGAGCACGTTGGTATATTCATTTGTCCATTTTGAGCAATGTATGAGAAGTTATTACGAGAAGTTGGTTATGTGTTTTAAAGTTAACGTTTTTATAGTTATTTCGCGTATAGGTGACACGTACCCCGAGGACGAGCGTTCGCACTCGAGGCAGGGGGGCTACGACCCTTCCACGTACCAGTGAGTGGGCTTTTGTTTTCCGTATATACCTATATACATTTATATTCCCAAAAATTGTTTAAAAAGGATTATTTATGTTATGCCATGCACTTTATTATTATCGTTTATGCATCATCACATGCATTAGTAGTGGCATACGTTTTTATATGCGTATTGGGTGCCGTGGACGCACAGGTAAGTGCCAGGTAAGAGGTATGCATGTTTACATTACAGTAGTGGTTTGAGATGCTTAGAGAGCTCATAACCTGCACCCCCGGTGTTAGTGCTCCCGCCCAGAGTAGGGCACAGTCCTTCACGTGATGTTCACCTCCCGCACCACACGCTCAGCTTGGATCCAAGTTAGGTGCACAGTCTTGTCGTACATACCACATTTAGGTGATTCCGACTCGTAGGTGACCCGCGATTATTCGCACAGCCTTCACGTGATCGTAGCACTAGAGCGTATATATGTATTACACCCAGGCCTGTCGTACAGACCACTTTAGGTGGTTCCGACTCGTGGGCAGGTTCAGTTATTGAGTTTGAGATTTGAGCTCTATATGCAGCCGTACAGGTCACGTTAGGTGACTCCGGCTGCCAGATGTTATGCTATTGATATGAGTTATACCTGAGCACTTGCATATCATTATGAGACTTTGACATGGCATATTCTTGAGCATGATTGGCATACCCTTGAGCATGTTTGACATATCTATACATACGTATATGTTTATTTTCTGGGAAGTATACAGGTTTTACGGCGAGGGGTTAGAATGTATTTTGCTAAATGGTTTTCAACGAGCTTTGTTTTTGCCCATTCACGCTTTTGTTTTGCGCCCCTCCAGGTTCTAGTTGATTAGCAGTTTCGGTGGTATTCCCAGAGGATTCTCCCGGCTTTTCTGACAGATACTCACCAGCGTAGGGTCACCTTTGGGTGTACTTATGTCGCAACTTTCTTTTGGACTGCTGTAAACCTGCTCTGAAATGGTCTTTCACTTATGCTAGCACTTATTTAGTACTTTGTATGCTAGTTTTTAATTATTCATACTTTTATATTATTACTTTATTGGCTTCCGCACGTGCACATGGCTACATCACCTTCGTGTGACGGCCAGCACGCTCCGATCTCGGTCGGGGTGTGTCACCTACAATTTCACACAAATGTATACAATTTTACTAAATTTTCATATTTTCCTACAAATTTTCACAAATTTCTACAATTTTACCAAATTTTCATATTTTCCTACAAATTTTCATAAATTTCACAATTACACAAAAAAAATTCATATTTACCACCTAAAACTTTCATAATTTTACAACCTAAAATAACTACCCGGAAACCCTCACCTATGAACACCTAAAATACATTATTGTTAACTCATTGTGAGGCTTCACCCACCCTTCTCTCCTTTAGTGTAGATAATATCATTTGTTAAAAATAAATAAATAAATACAACCTCGCCCCCACAACCATACCCTACCACCCACCCACCTTATCCTCCCCCCCCCCCCCCCCCCCCCCCCCCAAACACCTTACGCCATCCCCCACCCCCCATAATCACAACAAAAAATACAAAAAACTCACATAATTCACAATCCTAACAATTCATACAAATTACCCCACCCCCCATAATCACAACAAAAAATACAAAAAACTCACATAATTCACAATCCTAACAATTCATACAAATTAATATCAAATAAAAAGAGAGAGATAGAGAGAGATATCAGACTTACAACAGATTTTCCATAGAATTTTTAATTTCGTAGCAATATGCGGACAACAATTTCTAGTTAGCAAATAAAGTAAGTAAACAACATTGTAAGAAGGTCCTGGTTTTTCAAATCATGAGATAATAGCTGCTGGCCACTTTTCTCGTCGGATTTGTTTGCTTTTAGAATGCTAATGGTGTAAGGTTGTTATCATTGCCTCTCTAGGTCATCTTCGTTGGTTTTTTCAAAGCATCTCTCCTATACTTCTTCTTATCACAATCCCTTGCTTATTGAAAATCATTTCCCGTTTAATTTATCTCAACTCTATTGTTTTCTTTTTCGTATTCATATTATAAGAAGAATTTTGCGTTGCAAATGAATATATATAAATATACACGTGTGTGTATATATATGTATGTATGTATATGTGTGTGTGTGTGTCTATATATATATATATATATATATATATATATATATATATGTGTGGGCAGTAAGTAGTCTCGAACATAAACAACCAACTGATCAGTCTTATAAAGTTCCTTTTATTACTGGAGGATATACAAAACCCAGAACTTGTATGGGCTAAGTGATGGATCACGTACAAGAACGGATCGATTGACGGATCCAATCAAGTAGGTTTTTAGTTTGGAACCCAAGTGACATCCTCGACTTTAAGAAAATGGCAGATGGGAACGGTTCCTGGCTCAACATTGAGCTCTTTGATGGCATAATGATTAAGGGCCCATCCAGATGTGTCTTCATGGCAGGCTGCCACTGCTTTAGCTTTTGTCCCATCAACTCCTTGCAGAGGCACCATATAAGTCTTCATCGTTTCAACTGCATGGCAGTAAAAGACGGCATGCACATAGGTCACCTTATGACACACAGTGAATTTGTTGCCTACCAGCTCCTTCACTCCGGGAATTATTAAGTACTTCAGCTCCATTTTTTTCCACCTCCGTCGCGATTGCTCGAACAGTTTTTTCCTAACGTGGAGGTGGCAAAGTCAATCATCGACTCTAACGAGGTAGCACACTGTTTTGCTTCATTTCTCGTGACTTGATGAAGTTCACAATATTGAATAGTATTGTTAATCAGATTGGCTGCCTCAAACTCCGGTTTGTAAGGAGTAATCAATCTAAGGGTTATACTCTTGACAAGTGTCATAAGATTAGACAAGTAGTTAGGAGTTTGTTAAACAGTTAACCTATATTGTAAACTACCTTAGTTGTATAAATACTATAAGACTTTTTATATTAGCACCTCACAAAATGTTGAATGCACCTTACATTAAATTTAATATTAAATGACTTATTTACCTTACTATGCAATGACAATTTTGACCTTATTAGGTTTAAAAAAAAAATATTCTAAATACACCCAAATCATTTTTAGCGTATTATTTATCTTCTCAACTATCAAAACCCTCACACCCTCCATTGTTGAACAAAACTGTAACTAATGAAACTACAAAATGTTGATTGAGAAACATCTTCATTTATAGCTACTATTTGGTCGGGAACATATCCTGCAAGTTTCAAGCAGCCGAAGTGCAAAACGAGAAATGGCCGTTGCTTTTTAGAAGAATACTCTTCCCCTGTTTCATATCAAAGCTTGTGAAGACAGATCAGCAACTTCTAGCCGGACTCGTCGTCACGAAATTTATGCGCACAAATGCATCGCTCGGTCTTGTTAATGTTGCGGAGGTGAGTCTTAATCGGTTTTTGGAGGTGGCGCTCTGTGTGCTACATGACTTGCTTGATGAGATGCATTCATCGGAAGCATTAAACAATACTGTTTACAGTTTGAGAGGCAAGTTGGAAAATCTGAGGTGTATAGAAAATGTGGGGTGTATGTACAAAATATAAGGTGTATATTGAGAATGGGAGGTGTAGGGGTATTATGGGAATGTATGTGGGGTGTATTGAGATAATTTTACAATGAAAAAGCAAATGTGGGGTGTATTAAGTATGTAGGGTTTATTCAACAATTTGTGGGGTGTTAATATATGTCGATGTAAACAGTTAAGGAAAAAATCAATACAAAACAGATTACTTATTCTCTAAGAATTCTCTTTCTTTTTTTTTTTCTCTCTCTCTCTAAGTCTGCTGTGTTCATTCTCTGTTGCATAAGATCAATCTTGCTTAACATGGTATCATCGCCGAATAAGCTTCGTTGCAAGCTTTTTCGATCCTTGGTTCTTTGTTTTCGCTACCTATTTCTTTCTTCTATGGTCTCTCTGTTCTTCTACAATCTCTTTGTGATTTCTTTCTAATTTTATGGGTTATGTTTCTTACCGATCCCTGTGTTCTATATTCTACAAGTTCTTGCACACCAGGTGTTTGTTTTTTGTTCTCAAAGAAAACTTATCAACCAGGTGTTTGTTTTTCATCTGTTTCAACATCGGTTTCAGTCAAGTTGGATGAGACCAACTACCAACAACATGGTTCCACTCGTTTCTTTTATACTTCGATCGATTTCTTGTTCGACTTCTTGATCCTGGATCAAGATTCTCTTTTTTTTCTGTTGTATCTGCAACAACTTCTTGATTTTTTTCTACTCGGTTCCCTCAGTTTGGTTTGTCTGCAACAAATTTGGGGGTTCTCTTCTAAATCTCTATCTGGGTTGTTCATTTATACAACAAAAGTTATGGTTACAGTTGCACAATTGCAACTTTTGCAATCCCCAATTGTGTCATTGATTCCGTCTGTTTCTTCCTCTACTTGTGTAAAATTAGATGACACCAACTACTTGTAGTGGCATTCTCTGATGAAGATAATGCTACAAGGTCATGGCATTATGGGATTCATCCCATTGATGGATCGAATCCTTGTCCTCCTTAGTATGCAGCAACTTCTACACATTCTGTAATCACATATGAGTCACCTGCCATACCAGAATTAGATGAATTTAAAGTGTGGAAAATGCATAATCATGCTTTGATGTTGTTACTTACTGCAACACTTTCTTGATCTACAATTTCTTGTGTGATTGGTAGCAAGAGTTTTGAAGCGATGTGGGTTCGTCTTCAAGACAAATTTTTCTTACCAATCACAAAAACTAGTATCATCAAGTTAAAGACTGATCTATACAACATTAAGAAAGGATCTGATTCAATTTCCTAGTATCTTCGAAGAATTAAAGAAGTAAGGGATGCACTTTCTATTCTTGGTGTTACATTTCCTAATGAAGACATTGTGATCATTGCCTTGTGGACTCCCTGTAGAATACAACACATTTAAATGTGTAATTAGAGGGCGTGAGACACTACTACAAAATCATTTATTAGTATAGCTATGATAACCGACAAGAAACATATATTACTGTAGGCTTTTAAGCAAAATCCAACAGAAAATGGATGCAGTGACGAATATAATAAGCGACAGAATTGCTAGCGTCAGGAAATGAATTTTCCGATAGAAAATACTAAAACCAACGGAACTTGTGTTGGATATAACCGATAAAGAGTTTATTAATAATGAATAAATAAAAACATTATTATCAGATAAAACCGACATAAAATATATTAATAATAAAAATATATATAAACCATTTTCTGAATCATTTCTCAACGAATCCAAAAGCATTGCCATAGTACCCTCCCTTTCCCGGGTTCTTGTTCTTCTTGGCCATGACCAAATATCTCAAAGAATCTCCTAGCACTATTCTTTGTACCATAACAGTGATTTTCCAGTTAAATAAAAAGGGGTCAGCTAGGTTGCTTAGGAATGAGCTCTTCCGCCTCTTCCAGCCACCCGGCACTCTGCGTTCTCCTTTCTATAAAACTCTTTTCAAATTAAGCCCACTTCTCTACAAATATCAAACAACCAAGCATCATTAATTGCTAGAAGAGAAACAAAACTTCAAATCTTGCTCAAAAGAAACAACCAAGAACTAAAAACCCAATAAACCCAAAAAGTTCAAACATAATCAACCAATCAGATACCAAAGAACCCAAGTGGTACAAATAATAAAACATGAAATTCAAAACTTTAAGCACTTGATGAAGCGAAAGATAGAAACAAACTTTCAGACGTATACATACATTCATGCATACATATATAGTTAATATATTATTGTAATGCGCATAGATGCTGACCTGGTAGAGAAGAACTTGCAGAGAAGATGACTTTGTGTTCGTCTGGAAATTAGAGTCGATTATTGGGTGCTCTGCCTCCAAAGCTTTCAATAGCACATTAGGAATAAAAAAACAACAATTTCACAAATAAATTCAACTAAATTTCTCTGAGGCATTCAAAGAGTAGACCCAAATTTCCCAAATTTGCATCGGGTTTCCTCCATTTCCCACCATCTTTATATCTTGATTCTGACCCGAGTGTTGGAATTTGTTAATTTTGAAGAAATGGAGGATCCAGCCACCAAAAAAAAAACGAAAGCTATGAAAATATCTTGCAGTGGGTTGAGAAAAGGGTGATGTGGGGATGATTTGCTTGGGATCAATACACATCCATACCTTGAATACTTGATGGTGAGGTCTCAAGGGATAAGTCAATGGCGAAGGCCGACGTACGGCGATTTGGAAAAACTTGCAGAGGAGCGGCCTGGAGGCTCTCAGTTGCAAGTATTGAACTGGAAGTAAATGAGGAGAAAATAGAAGGAAAAGGAAATGAGGAGAGGAGAAAAATGGAAAGGAAGAGGAAGGGAGAAGGCACCAGCGCAAGGAAGAGATGGAGGGGTTTTATTTTGAAATTTTTTCATTACTGTCGGTTAAAACCAACATAAATATTTTTTAAAATATAAACCGACAGAAAATTGAACTTTGTTCTTGAGAATTGCATTGGAAGAAATATTTTTTGTCGGTTATAACCACCACCATTAACTTAAAAACAGCCGAAATATGTTAAAAATATTTTTTTTTAAAAATTCAAAAATACTGGCGGTTATAATAATTTTATGGCAATTGCATCCGACACTAAATATCCGCCAGGAATTTATGTCAGACATAATCGATAGGATTTCATTGTTATCCGACACTAACTGAATGTTGTGTCGGATATCTTTTATCCGACATAATAGCTTATTAAACCGCCACCTAAAGCTAATATTGCAATAGTGAGAATGTCATTTCACTCAAGGATTTTCATGCACAATTGCTCGCTGAGGAAGCCATTGTGGATTATGTTCCTATGCCACCTTTCTTATCTGCTATAGTATCTAAATATGAGACAACATGTTCTTCCTTTCCTCTCTCTAGTTCTCATGTTCATGCTGGTCAATCAAGTAATATAACTGGTAATAGTGTTGCTGGTTACAATGGTGCCTATGATCATGCTCAATCCAATTGTAGTTAAGGTCAATCTAGCTATGATAATGGGGCTTACAATGGTTATATTTGTGGTCAGTCGAGCAATGGTAAAAATGTTTGTGGTTATAATGGTGCTTATAGGAATTTTCAGTCCATCAATTGTGGTAAAGGTCGATTCCATTACAATAATGGTCCAATGTTTAATACATACAAGTCTTTTCCTCAATTTTCCCCTAGAGTTCTTGACTCAACTCTATCTTTGTATCCTAATTCACAAAAGGGTCATTTTGCTGCTCATTGTTATCACATACTTAATACTTACTCTTTAGTTTCAACCCCTGAATCATGTCAAAGTACATTGAAAATATCTCAAGGAATTCTTGGCTCTCATCCTCCACTGACAAAATATTATGAATGTTGTTGGCCCAATGATGGATGCTTCAGTGGATGTAATCATGTTTATGGAAGGAATGGAGATTATATTCCAATAGAACATGATGTGACTAACGACATGACTAGTGAAGAAGCTGATAACGAAAGAATAGAAAGCATGTTTGGCAAGAAGCTGGAAATGGTGGCAACAAAGAAAGCTAGTTTGTCTATTGAGTTGTATGATTTACAAAACCACACTCACCACACTCCATTGACACCATCATTTCAGTGCTCATATCATGAAATCAATGTATCAACTTCCTTGTGCCATTCTACAAGTTACCTTCCATCACTCGAATTTGATCTTACCATCAAATCACCTGATGAAAAATCAACACGATTCTCTTTGGGAAATGCAAAGACTGGAGTCATTCTTCTGGAGACAAGTAATACCTTATCAGATACATGCTTTTACCACTAGCAAGAAGACTATGACAACATTGGAAAACTTGGTGAAATGCATACCTTGAGTAAGTTATGTGATGGTGCAAGTATTGTTGATCTTAAGCTAGCATACCATATGCTAATTACTGACAAATGTGGAGGCCCCAAGTTTTTGTTCAGAAGCATTTATTTTGGATGTACTTTGAGAATTATATCTTCCTTCTTAATTGCTGGGTTGTTGAGCTAGCTTTTACAGTTTGAGTTGGAACTTCTTGTTGCTATCATAGATTACTTGTGCAATTGGTTGGAAGAATTTAATCGGTCTTTCATGACGTATCAAAATTTGTTCTTCCTGAACTACACTAAGTCTAAAGATGTTGATGATAAAGGTATTAGTTGACTTGTCACTCGTTAAAGATGTTGAACGGGTTACTAAACGAATGTTGCTGGTTCAGTTTGTCTCTTCACTCGAGCAGTTTGCTGATATCCTAACTAAAGGGTTGTATGTACCTTTGTCTCTTCACTACCCCTGAGATTGAGGGGGGATGTAAGGAGTAATCAATCTAAGGGTTATACTCTTGACAAGTGTCATAAGATTAGACAAGTAGTTAGGAGTTTGTTAAACAGTTAGCTTATATTGTAAGCTACCTTAGTTGTATAAATATTACAATGTTATGTAAACAGTTAAGGAAAAAACCAATACAAAACAGATTACTTCTTCTCTAAGAATTCTCTCTCTATCTCTAAGTCTGCCGTGTTCGTTCTATGCTGCATAAGATCAATCTTTCTTAACACGGTTTCATTGAGAAATTGTTGAGAATTTCTGGCAGTTTGCTTGATCCAAAAGGGATATGTTCAACACTTTTGCGGGAAAGGAAAGGTGTGGTACTTGCAAAATTTCCTGCTAAGCGGTAATTCATTGTCGTGCTAGGATGAAGATCATTCTCCAAGAAGAAAATTGTTCGAGTTGGGTCGACTATATTTTCAGAGGCATCATCTAAGAATTCATCTACATCACCATTTTCAGAGGAATCAATTCTTTCAGTATTTAAATGGAGTGTTCTCGCCAAAGATAAATTTGAACCACATTATTACTAGCTCATTGTGAGACTTAGCTCACCCCTCTAAGGGTCATTTTTATTATTTATTGATTTAAAAAGTATTTTTCTTAACAGATAACGGGTTGGGTCATATTACCTGATAATATTAACAAGTCAATTTCGGATAAGATCATATTACCCGTTTACTTTAACGGGTGTTAAACAATACGATCCGTTAAGATATTGGATATAACACGAATATCAAGTCTACTCATATAATTAGCCTCTTTTATAGCACTTACAGGTGTTTTGTAATGTTTTTAGGCCCAAAAATTTTACTAATTTTGGGGTCTTGTTTTCTAATCCTATAAACAAAGGTCCACTGGGTCTTAATAAAGAAGCTATTGGACCAAAACAAATTGTTTCATTTCGGTAGTTGGACCAAACCAAAACAACCAAAATGACGTGGTTTATGATTTAGGGCTTTTAATTTCTTTTTCCCTTCTTCTTCCACTCTCCGGCCTCCGCTGCAATCTTTGCCTTCCAAGCTGCAACGATGATTTCAATTCGTTCCTTAGCCGTTTCCAAGCCCATCGACAGGTTTCAGGCAAATCTAGTTGCTCTCGCTCTCATATTGTGATCGACACCGATCTAAAGAATGGATGCTTTACACATTTATTCAGTTTGGTTTGCCCCTCGATTTAGGTGGTCCCACCTATGAAATTCCCAATATACTATGATGTACTCCATATTAAATTATAATTTTTTTTCAAAAAGAGAGAATCATTATTTTACAAAACAAATGAACCATTCCGTATTTCCTTGTGAGCGGGATGCATTCCCTTCCACGGACCCAAACACAGCCTTTAGCATTTGTCATCCTATCCTATGTAGTCCAAATTTATATAAACTAAATTAACAAGCAAATATATTTAATCACCTCTAGTAGCTTAGTGGTTATGGACAAATTTCAGGCACGTAACCACACAACACTTATGTGTTCAATTCTTAGTGTTAGTGAATCGCACAATAGTGACCATAAAAAGGCTAAAATGTCTTTTTGAGTCTTTCCGACCGTCAAAAAAGTGAACGCTGTGACCCAGCCATGTCCCTTTTTAAATTTAAGTCTTTATGAGTTTTCCCGACTCCCGTAAGTGTGGACTGCCACGGCGAAGCCGCAGATGGTCCCTTTTTAAATAGTTTGGTATTATTGTGCTTTGAAAAAAAACAGCTTCTGTTGTGCTGTGAGAATAAGCAGTTGTGAAATAAAGCAGCAAAGTGTTTGGTAAACTTTTTTGTAAAAGTGTTTTTGAAAAAGAAAAAAAATCAGTATTATAGTGTTTGATAAACTTTTATGTAAAACAGATGTGAAAAAAAGCTGGTTTTTCAAAGCTGGGTTTTGTAACTTTGTGTTTTTGTCTTTTTTTAATAGTCACTTTTTTCAAAATCACCTCACTACCAAACTAGGGCTTAAACCTCTTGCGAGTCGTACTGATCCCGGAATGATGAACTAAAGTGGCAAAACCACCCGTTGGTTACTTTGGATCTATATCAAAAAAAAAAATTGAAATAGGTCCAATTTTATAGACTATCTTTTGAAATAGGTTCAATTTTTAGTGACTTTTGACTTTTGAAATAGGTCTAATTTTTAGTTACTTTGAACCTATATCAAAAAACCCCTTTTTTATATAAGCAGTCTGTATTATTAAAAAAAAAAATTACATCATCGAGGCGACGAGCAACAACACAATTGTATTTTGGCTTTTCCCTCCATGAGATGAGCCTAGTGCATTTGAGACTGATGGCTAAGAGAACTGACTGAATGCCCATAAAGAATTTACTTGTCGGTGCATCGTTGATTCGAAATTTTGATGATTTATCTTTTGTATAATCAAGTAGTCGTATTATTAATAATAAAAAAATAAATTTGTAAACGTGACAATTGGTACATTGAGGTACAAATATCAGGTATTGGTATATTCGCCTCTTCGGCTTCGAATACCAAATCCCACAAAAACAAGTACAATAATAAAACTATTTTTTAAACAAAAATAAAAGCACCATTAGTGCATTTTTAATCAATCATGTTGTTGCATTGCAACACTAACTGCCGCGCCCGACAAGTATCCTCGAACCGAAACCCCCCCAAATCTTCTTCCTTCCAACCTCCTCACCGATCCAACAACTGCAACTGACTCTAAATTATTACGAAGCTCAGAGCCATGGAGGTCGAGGTCGAGGTCTCCGGCACGAAGCCCTCGGCCGACGCGAAATTGAGGAGAGTGGATTCGCAGCACAAGGATCAGCTCCGCGTGAAGAGGAAGACTCTGCAGGCGGTGCTCGAGCAGTGCCAGAGGGCGCTCGAGTCGCTCGGTACAACTGGGGGTGCTGACGAGGAGGATGATGGGGATGATGACGAAGATGACGACGATAACAGTTCTCGTGGTGCCGCCGTTGACGACGACCGCCGACAGGGAAGGGGATCGACGAGTTCGCTGGCTGACTGCGAAGCCGACGAGGTATGGATTGTTGATGATTTTGATGAATTTAGGGTTCTGTGTGGGAATTGGGAGGTTTTGGGCTTGATTTGGGTTGAATTTGTGGCCTTTTGGAGGTGAATTATATGCACATAGCTTGAAATTTGATAATTTTGGTTTGGAGTTTGAAATTGGGATTCAGGTGATTCTTTAGATTTTAAGACTATTTGGCATAGATATTGAATTAAATAGCAATCGAGCTGCTCCCGGTTCAATCTATGGTGAATGGTAGTTAATTGTGAGCTTCATACTTGATTACTATGGTTAATGGCGATGTCGAGTTTGATAACTTTGTCGAGTGTGGACCGTTATTTCTTATAAGGTTAGAGGATGTAGCTTTTCATGATCGACTTTCTCGAATTTGATAACTATGTTGCTTTGATTGGCTCTGTAAAACAATATATCTGCCAACCAATATGTAATCTGGCACTACGCAGTGGACGTCTGATTCCTCTATGCTAACCTCATATTATCTTTTTTTTGTGTTATGATATCTTCACTGAAGAATCTTCAAAAGTTGTCTAGTCCAAACTGAAACCTCGTATCACTAGTATTGCTTTTGCTATTATTTTTTTTTTTCCTAGTAAGGGATGGTGTACTCTTCATTATGAAAGCTTTCCATATTCTAACATAGATACCATGTTCATCTTGATGCAGTTATGCAACCTTCTTAAATCTAGAGTTGAATGCCACGACTTCCTTCAAAAGCTAGAAAGTGCACAAGCATCAGTTCCGCAAAATATACCTGGTAATCCAAAGATAATTGCATTTTAGACATCGAGTTCTCTATATGTGTACTTGCTGAACTGTTCTTGTATGGCAGCAGAAGAAGGTAATTCGTGGGATCTGGTTAGTGAGAATGATCTATGGGAAGATGAGGATAGCAAATTTGGTGAAGAAGACTACGTTCTTGTTAGGCAAGAAGATATAGTAGAGGGTATTGCATGCTTTATGGCTGCATACCTGTTGTCCCTTAAACAGACTAAGGTATCTTGAAACTCTGCTGAGCATAATTTGATTTTTTTAGTTTTACTACCACAACTATGATTGACGCAGATGCAAAAAAAACAAAAAACACCATGATTAACGCATACTGAGAAAGTTCCACCTATATGACGGTAGTGTGTGCAAGCCGTATCCATCTTCGTTTTACGAAGAGAATGAAGAAAAGAAAAATGGACATTGATTGTTTATCCTGCTTTCTGGACATGCTAGGGTTAAACAAGCATAATGCTAATTGAAAATTTTGGCCCCACTTTTGGTCCTAGTTTCATCCTAGTCTAGTATTTGGCTTTGACCTGTATGGCGAATATATGGGCATGCATATGTCCTAAAATTTTTGTACTACTTGATCCATGATAGTCTTGGTTGGCCTTTTGATCTTTTACATTTACTACTATTCTTCCTTTTTGTTAGGGGTCATCTATGCGGTAGCCTATTTTCCTTGTATCTTATCAGTTATTACTCATAGATGCCACTCCCAATGTTTCCCTACATAGTTTTTAAATTTATATTTTCCTCACTCGTCAGACACCTTGGCATTATACCATCTTGACATGGATAAGATGCTAATACATAGTCGTAGCTTCTTGTTATTTGCACTTATTTGCTTCCACTCTCAATCTGTCTATACCAATTAGGTTTCTAAATTGATCCTTTCTGATTATGCCTATCATTTCATCTTGACATCTCATCTCTGTTAGGTGGATATTTAACTCTTGCCTTTGCTTTAAAGCCCATCATCGTTATGTAAAAGCATGTTTTTTTAATCTCTTTTAGGAGTACCATAAAGAATAGTTTACTTAGTGACATTTCATGGTCTTTTTGTTTTAGTCTATCTGGTAGTCTTTTAAAAAGCAGGTTGGTGTGTGATGTATGACCTAATGATCATTAGACCATGACAGACCCTAAAAAATTTAGCTTTCACTCCATGTGTAGTTTCCATCTTTTGTCGCTGCTAGTACTTACATGTATCATTTACCGTGTGGATCAATGCAAGTAGATTAAGAGGCTTGAACCCTTGAATTCATAATTAATGAACTATTACGCATTAGCTCTAGTGTCAGAATTTTTAACTTGTTGACATGTCAATACCTTCGGCAGATTTTTTTTAATTGTGCATATGTAGCCTTTTGTGGTCATTTGAGCATGTTTCATACACCAAATTGGATTGGATGGAGGTATCCACTCTTTTTAATTGGTTGTTGTCTGATTTGCAGGAATTGACCCCTAATCAACTTCAGGAAGGTTAGTCTAAAATCTGTTTTTAAATTACTTTGTAAGTTTAAACGGATATAGAAAAATCTAGCTTCAAATCTTGTAGTACTATATACATTTTGTGCTTTATTTGATTAGATTTGGTGTCCGAATTTTACAAATGGAATCTTACATGTCCTATTCTTGTGTAGCCCTTAGCAAAACATTCTCAGTGAAAAATAAGAAGGGAAAGCTTCGTAAGGCATGGGACGGAAGTAAAGTTATTTATAATGTAGCATCGTGGGGGGCAACTGCCGTTGGGTAGGTACTTACTCTCATAATGCAGCATGTTGTGGATTACTCTCATAATTTAACGATTTTTACTTACTGAACTTTTACTAGTGCAACTTTATACAGCAATCGGTGTCTCGGTCCTAATTTAAATCTCTTCTTTGACCTCCCTTTTTTCGTTATTTACAGGATATACCAAAACCCTGTAATCATAAGGGTTGCCACAAAAGCCTTCTGGACATCTTGCCAAGTTCTATCAAAGTTTCTCTAATTTGTCTCTACTGCTGGGGGAAAGGGATTCAGCGTTCAAGATTTGCTTGTTTTATTCAGTACTTTGTGTACTTCCAACGCAGCCTCGTGTTCTACAAGTCTGTAACGTTACTGGCATTCGTTTCATGATACGGATGTGTTGATTCCTTGATGAAATTTGATCCTGTAAATATTTGTTTCTGGTTGAAGAGTGCGGTTCAAATTTATGTAACATAGCACTGAACGCGTGTCGGACATTTTAGATATTTGTTTACTGCTGCACGAAGTCAGGAAAGATGTTTTCGATCGCGTTAGGTAGCCGTTTTATGTAGGAAAAATTCAAAATGTATTGCTTTCTATGTCGGATGTTGAAGAAATAAAGCAAAGAGATGGCTTTTAAGTGAAGCCTCATAACATAAAGCATCTAATGTCGTGAATGTACGTTTCTCCAAACTTGTTGGCGTTTGGTTAGGGATTTCTCTTGTTCAAGCAATTTGAACAAATCTTTGTCCACCAATCTTACGTGCGCAAAAGAATGATGGAACCAAAAGAGGCAATCTTATTTTCAGTTTCATTGTTACGTAGCTACCTACTGAACAAAAACATTGCTCGCTCGGGGAGCTAGCAGTTGGGTAGCAAAATTAGATCTGTTATGTCACGTAGGAAAAACGCATCTATAATGGAGGTAGCAACTCAATTAGTAAATTAAAGAATTAGCAACTGAACTTGTAAATACTTTTTTCATGTTAGCAAATCGTTGTCTCGCAACATAATTAAAATGAAATATGAGCCCCGCAAGATAAAATAAAGTTAAAATATTAATATTTTAAAATGAGATAAAATTTGAAGCGTTGTTGAAGAGTGGGTTGGAGTAACAAACTTTTAAAGTAGCATAAAAGTGCCAAAAGGGTTAGCATGGTACACTTTTAAAGAAAATTTTTGCTAACTCCTTTGCAGATGCTCTTGAGTCTAGTGGTATTGCTCTTCACATGTAAGTTAGAGGTCTTAGATTCGATTCTAACCGAATTTGAATCAAATTGTTATGGCTAGCCTATTGTGAGGTTTAGTCCACTCTCTACCCCTTAGTGCAGATAATATCGAATGTATGAGTTCAATCAATAGTTCATTATGAATATGTTGCTTGGTAGGTACACCGTTAATATATTTGATACATAACCGAACGATCTTTGATTTAAATTATTTTTTGTAATGAAGATCTTCATGAAAATTGAAAAATTGAACGGTTCATCATAATTATGTTTCTTCGTAGCTCACCATTGATATATTTGATGATACATTTGAGTGACCTAACAATCTTTGATTTTAATGAGGGGTGATCTTCAAATGAAGATTAGAAAATTGAACGGTTCTGATTATGAAACTTTTATGGCAAAGATATGTTATTTGCAAACGGGAGAATGAATATGTTACTTGATAGCTACATCGTTGATATATTTGATATTAGTGCAGATAATATCGAATGTATGAGTTCAATCAATAGTTCATTATGAATATGTTACTTGGTAGGTACACCGTTAATATATTTGATACATTTGGGTAACCGAACGATCTTTGATTTAAATTATTTTTTCTAATGAAGATCTTCATGAAAATTAAAAAATTGAATGGTTCATCTTAATTATGTTTCTTAGTAGCTCACCATTGATATATTTGATGATACATTTGGGTGACCTAACGATCTTTGATTTTAATGAGGGGTGATCTTCAAATGAAGATTAGAAAATTGAACGGTTCTGGTTATGAAACTTCTATGGCAAAGATATGTTATTTGCAAACAGGAGAATGAATATGTTCCTTGATAGCTACATCGTTGATATATTTGATATAATTGGGTGACTTAATGATCTCTAATTTGAATAATTTTTTGTAAGGACAATCTTCAAACAAAGATTAAAAACTAGACAGTTATGATTATGAAACTTCTATGGCTAAAATATGTTATGTGCAAATGGAAGAATGAGTTCATTCCTAGAGAGGGAATGCAAGTATTATTCGTTTTTGTGTGTGTATGTTTATGTAAGTTTAAGGGAAAGAAAACTAATTAGTAATGAAATCCTAAAGGTTGTATTGTTTATTTGTTATTTGGAAAATGCTAAGACTCTCTCAAAGTAAGATTCCCTATGGACTTTCTCAAAGTGAGAATCTCTATGGATTCTCTGACACCTCACAATTTAACATTAATTTTTGTGGCAATATTATAAAATATTGTACAAAAAACAGGAGGTGACAGATAGTCCAAGGAGAATCCTACTTTTGAGATAGTTTTCTTAAAATTTCCCTTGTTATTTATACCTCTACCCTCAAATCCATCAAAATCCATCTCCTATTAAAATCGTAGCATATTTGGATTTAGATGTATTATTTAAAATCCTCTTAAATCCTAATTTGACTACATCATGATTTCAAGGTCTTTTAAAATTCTAAGTGACTAAACCTGGATTTTAAAATCTATTAAAATACTATCCAATCCTATCAAATTCTAATTTGACTACACCTTCTTAGGCTAAATCAAACCAAATCAATCCGCACTCATCCCTAATCACAGAAGTATTTAGACATAAAAACATAAGGTAAGAGATGCCGTTCAATATTACGGTTTAGTGGTATTCTTTTTTACTTGTAAGTGAAAGGTCTTAAGTTTGATTACCGCTAAAAGTAAATTCGAATTACATTATTGACTTCCCACCTCTTTAATGTAGATAATATCATTTGTTAAAATATATATACACATAAGGTGAAATAAAAAATAAAGGAAAAAGAAATGATTTTTAATAGTATTGTTTTTGTCTCTTTGTATAGATCGTTGTTTTCTAATGTGTATAAAGCAGTGCAAAAGTCAACATGATGATCTCCGGATTTTTTGGTGAGGATATTAAAGATTTGTAAATTGTATTAATTTATTATATATTCTGCAGTTAATTTTTATTAAATACATTTTAAATTTAATTTTAAATAAAAATATTTAAAATAAATTTTAATCGCATAATGTACAGTTTCACTTATGCCTAAAATCCTCAAAAAAAAAAAAAATCCGTCGACAATCCGGATTCCTGTAAAAGAAATTGAATTCGGCCCATTTCCCAAAAGTCGAAGTTAGTTTGTGTCGTGTCAGGGACCCTACGAATGGGACTGGTCTGATTTGGGAGTTCGGAAATTGCTAGCTAGTCGAACTCAACTTAGGGGTACGTGTTAGGGTTAGGGTTTGTCATTCGTGTGATATCAGGTGAGCGCTCCCTCCTCCACTCCCGCTCCCGCTCTAGCTCCAGCTCCCTCCGTCGCAGACAACCTTCGGCCTCCCTGTTGCAAATTTACAATGGCTGCCTACGGCATAATCACGGCCTTCCAAGTGTCTTGGCTAAGATCCTCTTACTCCGGAGCCCATCTATGCAGACTGCCGCCATCATCATCATCAGTTGGGTTTCTCTCTCTGTCTTCACCATCATCATCAGCTGGTAAAATTTCGCAGCGCCGGCGTGTGTTGTCTTCGGAGCAGGAGGCCTCCGGAGGAGGAGGTCTGACGTACAAGGATGCTGGTGTTGATATAGATGCTGGAACGGCGCTTGTTGATAAAATTAAAGCCATGGCTCCTGAAATTGGATCCTTTGGGGGTATTGTCCATGACGAGATACTCGGCGGTACGTATGATTAATTTACGTATATAATCAATTAATTAATGTTTGAATTTTGTTGTATACCGTTTGCAATTGTAATTGTATGGTGATGATTCCTCAACAACAGATGACCTATGCCTTGTTCACGGGACGGATGGCGTTGGAACTAAACTTAAGCTTGCATTTGAGACTGGAATTCATGATACCATTGGTATTGATTTGGTAATCTACCACCTCCGTTTCTTATATACATATTATTTTCTTTGGATAATTGCTTTTCCAATGCCCAGACTATATTCGTTCTATCGTTTGTTTGTTCGTTCGTTCGTTCAACTCCCAGGTTGCCATGAATGTCAATGATATCGTTACTTGTGGGGCGAAGCCATTATCTTTCCAGGATTACTTTGCTACAGGCCGCCTTGATGTTGATATCGCTGTCAAGGTAGACTTCACGCAGGCACAATGCCTAAGCTCTTTGGATTGCATAAGTACATTATCATGCCCAATAACTGCACTGTTCTTCTTCTTCTTCTTCTTCTTCTTCTTCTTAGGTTATACAAGGTATTCGCGATGGTTGCCAACAATCTGGCTGCAGCTGTAAACTTTCAGGCGGAGAGGTATTCGCGACTAACTAGTTATTTTGAATTGTGCCATTAATAATTGCCCTGTGACTCTGTAAGCTGGAGAATAAATCTTTCCCAACATGGGGAATAAATCTTAATGTTTGCCTCAATTTATACCAACTTTTTTGTAAGTTATACACGTGTTGCTGATAATTGCGTACGATTTCAGACTGCAGAGATGCCGGGTTTTTACAAAGACGGCGAGTATGACCTGGGCGGCTCTGCTGTTGGAGCTGTGAAAAAGGAATCGATCATTGATGGAAAAAACATTGCTCCCGGAGATGTCATCATTGGCCTGCCGTCCAGCGGGGTTCATTCCAATGGTTTCTCTCTCGTGAGAAGGTTGGCGATTCAGCTTCTTACATATTTAAAAAATTAACGTTCAGTTTTCGTTAGCTGTTTTCATACGATAGTATGTAGTCTGTAGCAAGTAGCTTGAGTATGCGATTAAATTCTATGTCTCGCCGGCCGGTTGGTTGACTCGACTACTCATGGAAAAATATCCCTACCTTACTACTGTTGCATCCATATCTTTACAGGGTTCTTGCTGATACTGGGGTTTCTCTCAAGGACCAACTGCCTGGGGGAGAAGGTGTTACATTTGGCGAAGCTTTGATGGTCCCGACTGTGATATATGTTAATCAGGTAGGGTCGACATCGATCAAACCCTACTTCCGCTTCCCATTATCATGCTCTGCAGATGCATATTTCTGCAGGACTAAATAACTAGCTGCTGACAATCAAAATGAAAATGCTCCCGTCATTGAGCTTTTTATTAACTTATTATTGCCTTGCACTAAAACATGCAGGTCCTTGACTTAATAAGCAAGGGAGGTGTCAAAGGAGTAGCTCATATCACAGGGGGTGGTTTCACAGAAAATATACCCCGAGTGTTCCCGAAGGGCCTAGGAGCGGTCATTTATAAAGACTCATGGGAAGTCCCACCAGTTTTCAAATGGATCCAGAAGGCTGGACGAGTAGAAGAGGCTGAGATGAGACGGACTTTTAACATGGGAATTGGAATGGTTCTTGTTGTGAGTCCGGAGGCATCCCACAGGATACTTGAAGAGGATGGGAATGGAGCTGCTTATAAAGTATACCGCATCGGTGAGGTTGTAAGCAGTCATGAAGGAGTGATTTATGTGTAGTTGATTTTAGGTCAATTTAACTTGTGACTGTATGATGAATGTTAACTTTGCGACTCTATCTTGGGATTGACGGACCCCTATACAAATTTAAGCAGAGAATTTATGGATTCTATTAATGAATGTTGTTGTTTCCTTGGGCTTTTAGACAGAAGTCAATCCCATGACGTTTAATTCGAGCAGCAGGTTTAGAATGAGGAATCAGATGCGGTGCAACTATTGGTCTCGTTTGTTTCGTTTGTTCGTTCTTCTTCTTCTTAGGTTATGTAAGGCACTTGCGATGGTTGCCAACCAACAATCTGGCTGCAGCTGTAAACTTTCAGGCGAACGGTACGCAGTCCATGATGACCAGATGAAACTCAAAGCAGCACAGCCATATTGCCTTGAGGTTTCATGGCTCTCAGTTCTTAATAGTCGGTTAATATTATGTACTCGAAACATGAAGGATATTTCATTCGTCTATTAGATATAGAAGTCAATCTGATGACGTTGAAATCGGGCCACTGGTTTAGAGGAACGAATCAGACGCAATGCAACTGTTGGTCTCGTTTGTTCGTTCGTTCAACTCTCAGTTGCAATTAGACTACTTACCTAAGATTTTGCTAATATTATCAAGGAAAGTGGTACTAAACATGCCCTAAAACCGACGTGTCAAAGGACATCGTTGCCACCGTACAACATACAACATAACATAATGAAAAACATTACAACCTAGAAAGTCCAGCAGAAGCAAAAGCAGACGACCTTTCCATCGACCAAATGAAACCTTCTCCCTTATCAGGGCTTGTTATCAAGCATCAGCTTCCGGATGCAATCTGTGATATATTTCGCAACAGAAATTTACAGCCAAAGCGTTCCCGTTCCGCGACCAAACTCGCTGATCTCGCTTTGCTCTATGCACTCCAACGCATAACCCTCCATACCTACTGGCACTTGAATATTTGTCTTGGACTTGTAGTAATACTCCTCTATCTTAAAACTAAACTGGGACAGATCAGTAACGCAGAAACCATGGAGCTTCAATGGATCAAATCCTATATTTGACTTCAAGGCTTTTGCCGTGGACCTCATTGCATGCTCTATTGGTTGGGTCAGGAAGCATATGAAAGCATCAGCACAATGAAGGGCGATGGCATCGATGTCACAATCGATAATGGGAGAATTGAATGCTAGCATCTGATCATAAGTGAACTTCATAGCATTTCTGGAAATGCCTGCTGCCACTATCACCATTTTGGCACCTTGTAAACACCTCTTTAACTCCTCCACATTGCCACCAAGCTCAGCCTCCTTGAAGTCATCTTTACAGATTGATATGTTAGCGCCCGCAATGCTAACACTATCAATCAAAGCTCCGTCCACAATTCTTGAGAGATCCCCCAAAACAGCTACCTTGTATGCGATGGTAACATCTGGATTCTCATCATTTGTCTGTGTGCCAATGTTATGGGTGGCTTTCTCCTCCAAATTGTGCTTCTTGACGACCAACTGAGACCGAAGTGACTGCTGAATTGTCACTTTCATTGGAACATTGACTTGCTTTGGCAGTGCCACCCTTCCATTGTGCCCAATCCAGAATGAATTCCTTCGAATCCGACCTCAGACATCATTTTAGCAGCCATCTAAACAAACAATTGAAAAATCAAGTAAAACACAATTCATTCATTTTGGCGTCTACATTTACAATAAATTTGGTAACTTAGCCATCCAACACTGCTAACTAATATAGTAATCGGTAGTAAGTCCATGGAGTTTAGGCATGCAAATATCAGAAGCCTATCCACTTAATCACTGACATTTTTGTAAGACAATCTAGACAAAATGCAGCAAATAAGGCTTTTTAGCCATTAGGCGTACAAATAAGGCTTTTTAGCCATTAAGGTTAAAAATGACGGAGGAGACGAAAAAGGAGAAAGCACGCACTCCTCTTGAGAGCTTTTCAAGTTTGTTTTCAAGTGTTTTCTATCCATGTTAATAATAATATTTTATTTTATGATTGTTCGTAACTAGTTTCGTTTGCTAGGGCAAGGCCACGAGCCTTAGCAAGAATATGTAGTTTCTTTTCAATTTGCTTATGATATTATGCATGCAAGTTTTGAATTATTAATCATCGGTTTAAATTATCTAATTGTCTTGACGATTGGCCACCATTAGGATATTTAAAAAAGTAATTTGATGCAATTTTGGCAGATGGTTGTCCTGAAATTGACGCTGGCTTCTTGTGGTTAATATGTGTAACTTCTTAAGATGGACGACACATCTTAAGGGTTATATGGTTTTTCAAAAGGTTTTCACAAAGCTTAATGAGTCTTGCATGTTCACATTCAATCTGGACACCACGGACAAGTTGCATGTTAGATATACGTTCTATGTTGGAGGTTCCAAGTAGGATATACTTTAAGAAAACCTAACCTTCAAATATGCATGCGTAAATCGTAAGTAATTGGAAGAACTACATAGGATTGTAAAGGTGACGGTGGAACCTAGTGCTCAAATCTATTTTCAAAACTATTTTCTTTCGTTCTCTTTACTTTGTTAGTTTATTTAATTATTTTTAATTAAATTCGTTTTTAATATTTTAGGTAATAAAATCAACCTCTTTCAAACTTTGTTTTCAAATAATTAATTTGGTATTTACATAAATTATTCATTCAATCCCTGTAGAGAGCGACCTTGTTTGAGCTACTATACTACAACTATCTTGTAATCTTGCAAGTATTTTTAAATATTTTTATCTCTACTTTTGCAGATGGTAAAAATCCCATCAAAAATCACTAGCCTCAAGGAAATAAACTAAGATATTTTTGTATTATTTTTAGGAAAAAATCATAAACCCTAGCTTAATCTTTAAAGCTAGGATCTTTGATGTCCAAAGCACCTAGAAACAGGAAAAATAAGAAAAAAAATCAAACCAATGTACCAAGTTTCATTGCTCTAATAAAAGCTAAAGCCTGAAGATTTTTTAGCAAAATCACTAGCCACGAGGAAATAAACATTGATATTTTTGTATTATTTTGGAAAAAAAAAAATCATAAATCCCAGCTTTATTGTTTAAAGTTAGGATCTCTGATGTTCAAAGTGCCTAGAAACTAAGGAAAAATAAGAAAGAATCAAACCAAAACACCAAGCTTCATTGCTCTGAGAAAAGCTAAAGCCTTATAATAAAGATCATTGAACAAAATCACTAGGCTCAAGGAAATAAACTAAGATATTTTGTATTATTTTTGGAAAAAAATGATAAGTCGTAGTTTTATTGTTTAAAGCTAGGGTCTTTGATGTCCAAAGCACCTAGAAAGCTAAGGAAAAATAAGAAAAAATCAAACCAAAACACCAAGCTTCATTGCTCTAACAAAAGCTAAAGCCTTTAAATATTTTTGAGCAAAATCACTAGCCTCAAGGAAATGAACTAAGATATTTTTGTATAATTTCTGGGGGGGGGGAATCATAAACCCTAGCTTGATTGTCTAAAGCCAGGATCTTTGATGTCCAAAGCACCTAGAAACTAAGGAAAAATAAGAAAAAATTAAACCAATATACCAAGCTTCCACTGCTCTAATAAAAGCTAAAGCCCTTAAATTTTTTTTGAACACAATCACTACCCTGAAGGAAATGAACTAATATATTTTTGTATCATTTTTGGGAAAAGAAAAAAATCATAAACCCTAGCTGTATTCTTGAAAGCTAGGATCTTTGATGTCCAGAGCACCTAGAAACTAAGGAAAATAAGAAAAAATCAAACCAATACCAAGCTTCATTGCTCTGATAAAAGCTAAAGCCTTGTAAAGATTTTTGAGCAAAATTACTAGCCTCAAGGAAATAACAATGATATTTTTGTATTATTTTGGAAAAGAATCATAAATCCTAACTTTATTATTTAAAGCTAGGATCTTTGATGTCCAGAGAGCACCTAGAAACTAAGGAAAATTAGGAAAAAATAAAACCAAAACAACAAGTTTCAGTGCTCTGATAAAAGCTAACGCCTTTAAAGATTTTTGAGCAAAATAACTACCCTCAGGGAAATAAACAATTATGCTTTTGTATTATTTTGGAAAAAAATATCATAAATCCTAGTTTTATTGCTTAAAGCTAGGATCTTTGTTGTCCAAAAATACCTAGAAACTAAGGAAAAATAAGAAAAATCAAACGAAAACACCAAGCTTCATTGCTATAATAAAAGCTAAAGCCCTTAGAGATTTGTGAGCAAAATCTTAGCCTCAAGGAAATAAACTAAGATATTTTTGTGTATTATTTTTTCAAAGAGAACCATAAACCCCAGCTTTATTGCTTAAAGCTGGAATCGTTGATGTCCGAAGCACCTAGAAACTAAGGAAAAATGAGAAAAATCAAACAACACAAAGTTTCATTGCTCTAATAAAAGCTAACGCCATTTTTGAGCAAAATCACTAGCCTCAAGGAAATAAAGTAACATATTTTTTGTATTATTTTTGGAAAAAAAATCATAAAACCCTAGCTTTATTGCTTAAAGGTAGGATCTTTGATGTCCGAAGCACCCAGAAACTAAGGAAAAATGAGAAGGGAAGAAAAAATAAAAACTAAAGCATCATGTTTCCTTCCTCTAATTCAAGAACAGCTATACACACACAAGCGTAGTCTAAAAAGATGTCATACCGTAATTAGCAGCTAATCGAAGATCTCTGGTGTGCAATTTTGTTTCCACACCAGAGTGTATTTATAGGCAGGAAGGCGAGAGGGGCGGAAGGGGGGAGAGGGGGGTGTTGGAGGGATCCTTGGCCATGTCTTAAGGACGTGAATAAGGGAGGTACAATGCCACGTGTCAGCACAATCAAAACCTTAAAAACAAGGGAATAGGGGGGAGAGAGAGAGAGAGAGAGAGAGAGAGAGTAATGAACAGTTAGATTGGATCGATTTTATTTTGTCTTTCAAAAATTTTATATCAATTTTATTTTGTTTTAGTATATAGCAAGTGTCACGACTTCGAGTGGCTCATTCCATTTTTCAATTTGCTACGCACTACATCGTAACTATAGAGAGAGAGAGAGAGAGAGAGAGAGAGAGAGAGAGTAATTAATGATCAGCTGGGCTGGATCAGTTTTATGTCTTTCAAAAATTTTCACTCAATTTTTCGTTTTTGTTTTAGTATATAGCAAAGGTCACGAGTTTGAGTGCCTCATTTCATTCTTTAATTTGCAACATACTATACATACATGACATCATCGTAACATCCTAGCTACTTGTAGTATATCTATGTGTTACTCCCTCTACGTTTGGTTTACGTATTATTTCTAATTCTACGCTTATCAAATCAATATGCATAATGAGCAGAATATATAATGAGAAAAACTAATAAAAAATGTTTAAAAATTTTGAGTTTTAACGATAAAGATAAAATAAAGGGTAAAGTGAATAGTACTAGGATTGACTTTTTAGTGTAAAAATGTGGTTTTTCGTTAAAGTGAACAGTACCGGGAGCTTTTCGCACCGCGACGAATTTTTGTCCCGTTACTTGATCTCTGAATGTTTGTTTTTTACTATTTTTGGCGTATGCAATTTCGAAGTATATACAAACAAGTTTGACGGTTGGATCATTGAAACTAATTTCGTACAATGCGTTTCCCATCAAATTCAATGGTATATGTATTTACTAAGTAGATTTTAATTTATTTATTTTGTACTTATAAGCAAAAGGGCAAAAGGGCCAAAAAAAAAAAAAAAAAAAAAAAAAAAAAAAGAGAGAGGGACTTTGCGCGACGTAAGTACAACTACGTCGCGCAAAGTCCCTCTCTCTTTTTCTTTTTTTTTTTTTTTTTTTTTGCCTTTTCCTTTTATTTTGGGGTTCTTGCATTGTCTTTTTCTTTTGTGCTATCCACTTATGTAAATGTTTTAAATTGACGATCGAATCAGTTCATTGTATTCATATAGGGTTAAATCGTGTAGCTGTAAAAAATCATTAAAATCGGAGTTAAAATAATGTTAAATCGTGATTGTTCGTTTATAGCCGTCAAAAAGATTTGTCCCGTTTATTTGATCTCTACACGTTTGTTTTTTGCAATTTTTGGCGTATGCAATCTCGAAACATATACAAACAAGTTTGATTGTTGGATCATTGAAACTAGTTTCATACAATGTGTATCCCATCAAAACATTAGATTCACTAACACTTGGAGTTTATTTATACTTTCATTAAGTATAACATGAGATTTTGTGGTATCCACTTATGTAAATATTTTAAATCGACGATCGAATCAGTTCGTTGTATTCATATAGGGCCAAGGAGAGTAGCTGCAAAAAATCATCAAAATCGGAGTTAATATAACTGTTAAATTGTGATTTTCAGTTTATAACCGTCGAAAATGTTTGTCCCGTTACTTAATCTCTGCATGTTTTTTTTTGCGATTTTTGGCGTATGTGATCTTGAAGCATATAAAAACAAGTTTGACAGTTGGATCTTTGAAATTAGTTTCGTACAATGCGTATCCTATCAAAACATTAGATTCACTAACACTTGGAATTTATTTATACTTTCATGAAGTATAACATAAGATTTTGTAGTATCCACTTGTGTAAATATTTTTAAATTGACGATCGAATGAGTTTATTGTATTCATATAAGATCAAGGAGTGTAGTTGTAAAAAATCATCAAAATCGGAGTTAAAATAACCGTTAAATCGTGTTTTTTCATTTATAACCATCAAAACATTTTGTCACATTACTTGATTTCTGCATGTGTTTTTTTTAAGATTTTTGGCATATACGATCTTGAAGCATATACAAACAAGTTTGACAGTTGGATCGTTGAAACTAATTTCGTACAATGCGTATTCCATCAAAACATTAGATTCACTAACACTTGGAGTTTATTTATACTTTCATTAAGTATAACATAAATTTTTTTGGTATCCACTTGTGTAAATATTTTAAATCGACGATCGAATCAGTTCGATGTATTCATATAGGGTCACGGAGAGTAGCTGCAAAAAATCATCAAAATCGGAGTTCATATAACCGCTAAATTGTGATTTTTCGTTTATAACCGTCGAAAAGTTTTGTCCCGTTACATGATCTCTGAATGTTTGTTTTTTGCAATTTTTGGGGTATGCGATCTCGAAGTATATACAAATAAGTTTGACGGTTGGATCGTTGAAACTAATTTTGTACAATACGTTTCCTATCAAAGTCAATGGTATATGTATTTACTAAGTAGATTTTAATTAATTTATTTTGTATTCATAAGCAAAAGGGTAAAAAATAAAAATAAAAATAAAAAGGACTTTGCGCGACCTAGGCACAACTGCGTCGCGCAAAGCTGTTTTGCCCGATGCAGTTGTACCTACGTAGCGCAAATTCCTTTTTTTTTTCTTTTTTTTTTTTTCTTTTTCCTTTTCTTTTGGGGTTCTTGCATTGCCTTTTTCTTTTGTGGTATCCACTTGTGTAAATGTTTTAAATTGATGATCGAATTAATTCATTGTATTCATATAGGGTGAAAGAGTGTAACTGTAAAAAATCATCAAAATCGGAGTTAAAATAACCGTTAAATCGTGATTTTTCGTTTATAGCCGTCGAAAAGGTTTGTCCCGTTATTTAATCTCTGCATGTTTTTTTTTTTGCGATTTTTGGCGTATGTGATCTCGAAATATATATACAAACAAGTTTGACGGTTGGATCTTTGAAATTAGTTTCGTACAATGCGTATCCCATCAAAACATTAGATTCACTAACACTTGGAATTTATTTATACTTTCATGAAGTATAACATAAAATTTTGTGGTATCCACTTGTGTAAATATTTTAAATTGATAATCGAATGAGTTTATTGTATTCATATAAGATCAAGGAGTGTAGTTGTAAAAAATCATCAAAATCAGAGTTAACATAACCGCTAAATCATGCTTTTTCATTTATAACCGCCAAAACGTTTTGTCCTGTTACTTGATTTCTGCATGTGTTTTTTTTTAAGATTTTTGGCATATGCGATCTCGAAGCATATACAAACATGTTTGACGGTTGGATCGTTGAAACTAGTTTCGTACAATGTGTATTCCATCAAAACATTAGATTCACGAACACTTGGAGTTTATTTATACTTTCATTAAGTATAACATAAGATTTTGTGGTACCCACTTGTGTAAATGTTTTAAATTAACGATCGAATTAGTTTATTATATTCATATATATATATATATATATATA
The DNA here is from genome assembly GCF_041283825.1 of Pyrus communis. Taxonomy (NCBI): domain Eukaryota; kingdom Viridiplantae; phylum Streptophyta; class Magnoliopsida; order Rosales; family Rosaceae; genus Pyrus; species Pyrus communis. The sequence goes on from NC_142572.1 coordinate 4,210,504, forward strand.
TATATTGTGACATCCCACATCGCCCAGGAGAGTGATCCTTATATGTATTTTCCCATCCTACCTAGCACGAGGCATTTTGGGAGCTCACTGGCTTCGGGTTCTGTAGGAACTCCGAAGTTAAGCGAGAATGGGGCTTGAGCAATCCCATGATGGGTGACCTACTGGGAAGTTGCTCGTGAGTTCCCAAAAACAAAACCGTGAGGGAATGGTAAGCCCAAAGCGGACAATATCGTGCTACGGTGGTGGAGCGGGCCCGGGAAGTGATCCGCCCCGGGCCGGGATGTGACATATAGGGTTAAAGAGTGTAGCTCTAAAAAATCATCAAAATCAGAGTTAAAATAACCGTTAAATCGTGATTTTTTGTTTATAACCGTCGAAAAGGTTTGTTCCGTTACTTGATATCTGAATGTTTGTTTTTTGCGCAAAGTGTTTTTTGACTTTCCACATGTAGGATCTCTATTTATTTAGTCCACTTTTTCTGACTCTAAAAACTATTATATCCACGACGAACCCAAAACATCAACATACATCAGGAAAGTTGCCTACTTCCAAAATAGTAAAATTACACTTTCTACCAGAATTTGATCAAAAATCTACAACACCATATAAAGGACCTCTGGGTTGCACCACTAGCTCGTATAACTAAGAAAAATTGAAGGAAACCAGTTAACAAGTATATTGCATCAACTCATCACAAAAATGTTGCTTGTCTCGTTTAAGTTGCCTAATTCTAAGTAAGTTGAGTGGACTACATGAACATTCTTCCACAAATTCTTCTACTCGATAGCGCTCAAGTCTGAACCGAGAGCAACAAAAGTAATAAGAAAATTCTCAAAGTAAAAAGATGCAAATCGAGTGCTTTTGAAGCAACAAATCCACAATTCAAGTTGGGTAAAACAATTTGAACCATTTCAAGTAAATATTCAATCAAAGCAACTGATGCCCAAATAAAATCGATGCAAATTCAAAACTTGAAACAAATTAAGAACTAATTAAACAACATGCACAAACCTAAACGATCCCACATAACCCATAATTCGCCAAAAAAAATGATAATCGACCCTAAATTATAATCGAAATTGTCAAAACGAAACGAATAAATTTTTTATCTCAATCATAAATATACCCAGGGGGAACAAGATTGAAATAGATATGATCCCAATGTAGAGGGTGATGACATCCCAAACATACAATATCACTATAAGCATAGCACGGACGTCTCTGGTATCCACTTGTGTAATTGTTTTAAATTGACGATCGAATTAATTCACTGTATTCATATAGGGTTAAAGAGTGTAGCTGTAAAAAATCAATAAAATTGGAGTTAAAATAACCGTTAAATCGTGATTTTTCGTTTATTGCCGTCGAAAAAGTTTGTCCCATTACTTGATCTCTGAATATTTGTTTTTTTGCAATTTTTGGTGTAAACGATCTCGAAGCATATACAAACAAGTTTGACGGTTAGATCGTTGAAACTACTTTCGTACAATGCGTTTCTCATCAAGTTCAATGATATATATATCTACTAAGTAGATTGTAATTTATTTATTTAGTACTTATAACACATAAGAAATTGAATAATATATATGTAAAAAAAATATTATTGTGGATTTTTATTAGAAAAATATATTATTGTGGGGTTTATGTAAAAAAAAATTTGAATTTGAAAGGAGTATAGTCACATTTTCAGTAATTTTTATAATAATTGGAAAAAAAAAAAACAAATTACCTTGCGTGACGCCTTAACATGGTCATCACGCAAAAGCACTTTGCACGACGTCAAATTGTACGCCTACATCGCGCAAGTTATGATAATTTTGGCGGTACAATAGTAAAAAATAGGCGTTTTTTTTCAATTTTCCTAAGTTTGGACCTCTTCCCTCTTTCCCTCTTTCCCATATAATTAATAGACCCTATTTCCCATATAAACCCTCTTGCTCATCTGACCTTCTCTCTTTCCTGTACAAGGTGCAACTGGTTCTTCACAAGCTATGGTTAACTTTAGCTTGCGATTCTCACTTCTCTTTCCCTCTTTCCCTATTTCCCATATATTGAATCCGAATTTGGTTTTTAATACTCATCTTTCTCCCTCTCGTTCGCAAGCTTTCCTATTCACAATCTCAAATCCCTCTCTTTCCCGCACACATCTCTCTCATTCTCATTCCCACCACCACTTCTCCGTCGGTTGTCTCTCTCCCTCTTGTTCTAAACGACGGGCAATGACGCGAAACTCGAAGCCGACGCGAATCAAATCCCAAAATCAAGGTGAGGGTTTTTGATTTTCGATGGGTTTTTGTTATTTAGGGTTTAGGCTCAAATTGCATGTTGAGTTTTTGTCAAATTGCTTTTTTTGTGATGTGATTTGAGCATTGTTGAAATGAATCTGCAGTATTATAATGTTTTCAATCCAATGGCCGCTATCCCAACGAAGACTTTCTGAAAGTCAAAGCCTTTGTGCAATTTCCCCTGTTTGTTTATATAGAGGATATTAGGTGAAGCACATGCCTTTACTAGATATATTTAGGACCTTGGATCTACAAGTTAAGAGGGGAGAGAAGACATGTAAAATTACAACATAAGTTTTTCCAGTGCAATTGTTCGTGTAGTAAACTTTGCTATCCGATGGTTGTGGACCTGATTAAGTTATAACATTAACTAACGTAAATCTTGATAGCACAAGTTGTCTAATTACGCTGAAAGTCTCTCAAACTTACAAGTTCTACCGAATTCCTATTTCGCATCTTAATTCCTCACGGGGGGATGTAGCAAACTTTGATTTGCACCGAGTTCTTGTTGAATAAACAAAAGCTTGCAATGACCTGTACAAACTGTTATAGTTGGAATATACATACATAGGAAGTCAGAACTTGTGGGTGATTTACTCTGTGATCTCTAGCCTTGAATTCTGCTTGCATTCCATTTATTTATGTGAATTGAAATGCATCTGTAACTTTTACCAATTTCCTGACATATTAATATTCTGAAACTGAAATGTACATAGCATCACAATCTCAAGCTGGCTCGTTTTGTTCTAATATTTTTTTTTACTGGTTGTCGTGTCTCTAGTGTCCCAGTGCAATCCTTCAAAGTACTTGTCTGGTCGTTGTAGGGGAACAACTAGAGTTGGTGTTCTTATTGGAGGTAAATTTTTCTACTTTTTACACTTATTTCAAAATTTATCATATGCTCAGCTATGTTACCTTTTTTTCCCCACTTCAGTTGTTTCCACTTCTTCTTTCTCCACATCTCATTTTTAGACATGATAACTCTTAAAGACATAAGAGCATGAACTGTAATTCCACTGGTGAATACTGCAGATTCATTTCAACAATGCTCAAATTATGCTCTAAAGTTCTTAACTACATAACTAGATCACCGAAAATATGAATTGAATCTGAGTCTTCATCTCGTACCGAAAAATGACTTAAATTTGAGTCTCAGTTCTCTTTCTCTTCTCCCCTTTTCCTTTTCCCTTTAATTTTCTCATTTATCTGTTTTGCTTCTCTGCAATAATTAAATACATATTCCAAGCATATATATATATATATATATATATATATATATATATGTATGTATGTATATGCAAATAATTGGGAGATTAGTTGGTTGGATGATGGATTGCAAAATGTTTGCCACTGCAATTTGGAATTTCCATTTCTTATTCTGTTTTAATTTTTATTATAGTTTGATTAGTTTAACCATATCAGTAATTTAAGTTCTGCTTTTTAAATGGATTAATGGGTTTCCTACTTTGCTTGATATCAAAGTTCTTAACTACATAACTAGATCACCGAAAATAAGACTTGAATTTGAGTCTTCATCCCACGTACCGAAAAATGACTTAAATTTGACCTTTTTCTATTGATTATTGTCATCTGTAATAAGGTAAACTTATGTGCTTCAGCTTTTCGTTCTAATTCTTCATATTGGCGAAGATATTGTTTCTTCTTTATCGTCATCCTCTTTTTGTATCACCTTTTTCCTTGAAATAAAATGAAGTATCAACTCTAGGACAAGTAAAAGTTGGTGCTTGCCAGTGATATCTCTGGACAGTAGCTGACAAGAAGTGAATCACCAGATACTGGCAAATTGCAAATGAATAATATCAGCCATACAACAGTCACATTTATTTTGCGTATATAATTGTTGATCCACACACATATACACAAGCACATACAATAATTTTTTGTGATCAGGGTTGTTCATAAGGTTGTTGCATATAATTTGTTACTTGCTCAATCTAAATATACATTGTCCGTACTTGTTTTGAAATTAAGAATGTTGGTAACCTACTTATTACTTTGGTTGCTAATTGATTAGTTTCTAATGTTATAATTTTATGATTCAAAAAGTGTATAGATGTTGCATTTGATCACTCGTTGTCGGAATGTGACCAATGCGCCTCCCACATTATCAGCATCTACTGCTCCAGGCGTGAGTGCTCCATTGAATGAGGAGCCTACACCCCTTACTGAGGCTACTCCTATGGCGTCCCAAGTGCCTATCTCATCGACGTCACCAGTGTCTGTTCACCCGTTCAGTGCACGGCGGCCTCATCGGCGCCACCGCGAGCCGGACCCTTCTGATCACACTTCTGCAGCATCCTGAGTCGAGGGTGAGGCCTCCCATCCAGGTAGTTTTTTTTCTAATTCTTGATCACTACGTTATATTTTTTTTTTTTCATTTTAAAATTATTTTTTGTATAATGCTGAAAATTTGCTGGATTGTGAAAATGTGTTGTGGGTTGTGAATTATTGTTATTTTACTGTTTTAAGGTTTTGGGAAATGTTATACTATTAGGCGAAGTTGTGTTGAATTTTCTGTGCAAATTGAAGCTTAAGGTTTTCACCATTTAAGTATTTTTGGCCAGGGGGCCTAGTCGAATGCTGAAGTCGGCACAAAGTGTACATCTGACTGGCTCTAAGATTAAGATTGAGTATGAGCCACTACATCATGGAGCGGCTACAACACAGCAGCATAGCATCGTCGCTAGTAGCTATGGTGTTGTTATTAAACAAAATTGTCCTATGCAGTAGGAGATGTGGACAGAAATTCCCGATAGGACTAAAGATTTGGTGCGAGACTAGTTGTCGGTTAGTATATTAATTTTTAGCCTTTAACTACTTGGTTCTTTATTCATTTTGACTTACTGGATTACTTAGGTATGTATCGAATCTGGTAATGAAATTAAATCATTCAACTCTTTTATTTGGTTATTTAATTCATTTTGATCTATTTCAACAATTTTTGAAATAAACTCTTTGGTTTCTTTTTCAAATTCATAAGCTAATCTTATCAATTCTTGTTTATTATAATCTTGTACTTTATGCCATGTCTGAGTTGCTTATTCATGAATGTCATTGGGTTCATAAATTATTTTTCCGATTCTTGCATTCTTTTCTTCATCTAAATAAACAAATTCGGATTCAATATCATTTTTTTAGTTTTGTTTACAAATATTAAAAACCAAAATATATTATTTTAATATTATTATATTTCTTACTATTATTTTATTGTTTTTCATATTCGTAGGTCATTTTTGATCTTGATGATATATCCCCCGATGTCAAGGCCTACTTAAATGAGACCTTAGCAACCCGGTAAAAACATTGGAAGAACTATCTTCACACGCATTTTAAGCTATGGGATACTCCGGAGATTGTTCCCCTACTTGGTTGCCTAAACGAGTTGAAGGACCGGCCAGAGGTTTGGGAGCGGCTCTGCAAACATTTTACGGACCCCAAAATTTGTGGTATGTACATAATATTTGAATAATAGTTTATTATTGTTTTAGTTATTTTTTAAAGCTTTTTTTATTAATTTATTTCAAATAGTCGCATTAACATGTATATTGTGTGTTTAACAGAAGTAATCTGTTGCTGGCAAGATAGCTCGGGAGTCAAAGACACTTCTCCACCATTCTCGTTCGAAGCCCTTTTCATATAGGCTTGAGGCACGACGTCAGGTAAAAGTATATTAATTTAGAAATTTTATACAATTTATTTATTATTATTGATTAATAAAATTTTCTTAATGTTTTTTTTTTCTCTAGGAGGGTTCTAAGTTCCCAGAGATCGACATGTTCGAGGACGTTTACGTTCAACCTGGAGATGCGACCGATGGGCAGCTTCATGTAAGTATATGTAATTGTTATTATTCTTATATGTATGAATCGTTCAAATATTATTTATATATATATGTTTTTTCTTTATTATTACATGTTATTATGGTGGAAAAATGCACTGTTGTTCTCCAAGAAGCAACATCACAGCTTCCCCCGGAGACCCCAATTGAGGACGTCACGGTATCCGAGGATGCAGGTTTTCAGATCCTGACTGATGTCCTGGACCAGAACTTCGGTCGTCATCATGACAAGGTTGTTCGATGCATAGGGAAAGCACGACTTCGTGAGACTGGTGCCTCTTCTTCCAAATCGAACACCGCAGAGGTCGATTCATTGAATGAGGAAGTGGCAACCCTAAAGGGTCAGCTTGAGGTCCAGGGCGAGCAAATGAGGACCCAGGGTGAGCAGCTGCAGGCTTATGCCGGGCAGATGAAAGACCTTATACAAGCCATACAGATGACCGGCCTCCAAATCTTGCTACCAGTAACTGATCTTGCTACACCTTCAACCTCCGAGTCATTTCACCCTGCTGATACCCAGTAACCACTTCACCTAGAAGACTACTTGTAGTTTTTTCTTTTTTATTCGGACATCTTGTTTGTACATTTTCATATATTTTATAATTAAATACTTTTCTTTGGTTAATTAATTATTATTTAGAATTTAATTACAATATTATTAAAAATTAAGAAAATAATATTTTTTACCAAAACAAAAGATCCACTTTGCGCGACATAGGCTACTTCACGCAAAACATGTTTCTAAGTCGCGTAAAGCCACTTTGCGTGACGTATACTGCATCGCGCAAAGTATCTTTGCGCGACTTAGAAACATGCGTCGCGCAAAGACACTTTGCGCAACAACAGTCTATGTCGCGCAAAGATCTTGTGCGATGATAGGGTTACATGCTTCAAAGCCACTTTACGTGATGTAAGCTGAGTCATGCAAAGTGGATTTGCACGACGAAAGGGTTCCATGTGTCGTGTAAAGCCTTATGTCACTGCTTTGCCACGACGGTTTGCGTGCGACGAAGGTTCGTTGGGCAAAATTTTGGGCGACATTTTTTGACTTTGCGCGACAAAGGACCTGCGTCGCGCAAAGTGTTTTTTGTACTAGTGTCGTTATAGTTCTCATAATAATTAGGGGGGGACTTATCACCATTAGGATATTATTATCATATATATTAGAATTTATAATGCAAGTGACCATTTCAAAATAGCATTAGGAAGGGATGCGGGAAAGGTCAAGAGGTTTTTTCACCATGATTCACCCCAAATAGTCTCGCCTAGTGATCATAAAGCAAAATTTAAATGATTGCCCGAATTTTGGTAAACATACCAAGTTTTCAGTTTCTACCTAGGGCTATGCAATTCTTGTACACAGTTAGTTGGTCCTTTTTGAGGCCCATTGCCACCCAACCTATATGACGTTACAGTTGGTTACTGGGTACGAACCTGATGATTTTCGTATTTACGCATTTGGGTGTGCATTCCATGTGCTAAGTTGCGCCACTGCAACGTACCACCATGGGTCCTCAAAGAAGGATGTGTATCTATTATTGATCATGATTCTCCTTCACACTAGCTCTCTTAGAGCCCTTGCATGCAATTTTTTTATTGGTCATTTGCGGGTTGTCACTTTAATGAGACAATCTTCTCGCTGTTAAGGGGAGATAAGAATGTCAACGTTCCTGTAAAACGGCGCGAAGTTGTGTGGACATTGCCCACTATGTCTCATCTCGATCCCCATACCACACAAATGTGATAAGCAAGTGCAATGAATTCTACTTTTCAGAATGTTGCTCTAGACGCATTCCTCTGATCTAGCTAAAGTGATGAGATCATCTACCAACTGCAAACATGCCTGTAAGGATAGACGTACTTAACGGACGTCGAGTTAACATCCCTGGAGGGTGTGCCGCCCCTGTTGGACGGTTTGGACGCCCATGTTAGACAGTCCGGTACACCGACGGATAGCCGATCAATTTGTCTTGGCCTGGAGCATGACAGATCACTCGGCTCATAGGATTCACTTCCCTAGAAGAGTAAGACCCGACATAACAATGAATCCATACTTAATCGTTGTCTCAAATCATTTCCATCTCATGAGATTAATCCGGATTACTCCCGAGACTTGAAGTTCTTAGTCCAGTATACTAGTTTGGATGAGCTAAATGGAATTGAAATGAGATTACCATCGATGATATTTTCACTTATATGATAGCTACTAACATAAATGAAAAGTGACAATATCGAACCGTGTTCTATTGATTAAGTGACAACGTAAAACTGATTGGACAACCGAAATTACAATCCAGGTCAAATTTCTTACCAAAGTATGTTCGGACCTGTCGTTCCTACACTACCCAAGGTAATCCTATTGTGTTACAAGATGGAAAAGAAGAGTTATGAGATGAATAAAATAGTGCGATATGATGCACGCCTTACGGCGCAAGGTTTCTCTCAAAACGTCATATGATTGATAGCAGCATTATGAAAAATGGTTAGTGTTTCTCCATGAGCATATAGATACAGAGATTTATATGTAAGTTCCTGAAGAATTATATGAACTGGTTCAAATAGTTCCAAAACCATGGAACACCCTCTTAACTTGTTTGAGGCGTTCACTTACAATCCGACAAATGCGGTATACCCGTCTAAGTGATTATTTGATCATTCAAGGATATAAATTATTTCCTTGCGTGTTAAACTATGAAGTCTTATTCCGAATTGCTAAAGTTACAATTTATGTCGTTGACATGAATCTCACTAAGACTCCGGAAGAGATTGAGAAAACTGTCTCGCACCTGAAGATGGAATTTGAGATTAATGATCTTAGGAAAACTCGTTTATACCTTGACCTGAAGTTGAAGCGTTATTCTAACAATATTTTGGTCTACCAGTCGAACTACACCCCGAAGGTGTCACCTTTGAGTATACCTTTGATTATCCATACGTTATATGCAAATGAAACCCTTGAGAGGTTATGGAATCCAAAATTCCATATCTAAGTTCAACTTTTCTCTTCGTTGTACTTAGCTCATTGTATTTAGACAGGACATCTCTTTTGTTGTTGATCTGTTGGTAAAGATGCAGCACCGCGTCTACACGCAACCACTGAGTTGCTATTAAAGACATACCCTGAAGGTACTACGAGGGCAAATCCCAACGCATCTCGAGCGGATCCAACCCACCTGATCCTCGGATGATGCTTTCCTTGTTGTTATGCTAATGTTGGTTACTTATCAAACCCACACAAGGCAAAATCCCCGAATGGTTATGTCTTTACTGTTAGGGATATCGCAATATCTTGAAGGTCCATGATATGACCATTAGTGGCAAAACCTTCGAATCGTTCCAAGACTCACCTCACTTCACTACGCCACAAGTGAGACATGGTTAGGAGTTCTTGTTGAGCATTTCGAAGTACTTGCTATTTTTCATCCATCGTTGAGTCTCAAAGACGATCCATGAAGATTATGTCATATGTATCTACCCAACCAAGACATGATACATTAACGAAGTCAACGCCAAGACATATTGCGTCTACATAAGCAAAATATCAGGAAATTGAAGTCATGCAAGCTGATCCCAGACAACCTTGCCAACCTCTACACAACGTCACTACCGAAGTCAACATTCCAGAAACTTGTCCGAGGAATTGGTATGCCTAACTATCATATGTAATGCTTGTAGTTCTCATTTGGAAGTATCCAGAAGTATACTCACTTGATTCTAATGTACTCTTTTTCCCTACAATTAAGAGCATTTTTCCCATTGGGTTTTTGTTACCTAACTAGGTTTTAACGAGGCACCCATCATGGGCTGATCATACCCTTGTGAGCTCTTCTACTTGCTTCCAAAAGACTTATAATTTTGATTTAATGGAACTTCTCACCTTTCTCCTTAGCCTATGGGTTTTTCTCCCACCTTGGGTTTTACCATAGCAAAGTTTTGTAAGTTTTACTTTTTATACATTCTTCTGTTGATCTGAGACTCACATTTTCTCATTGTGCCGACGACTTCATCAACTGTACTTGCTTCATCACTAACTTGCGTATTTACACACTCAATAGAGAGTGTTACAATCCTTTTAGATTAAGAATGTGATTGTGTAAATCCTAGTATATCTTAGAATATCTCTTATATTCCTATTAGGAGTTGATTACCTATTAAGAGTTGTAATCCTAAAGGGGTAAGGAATTAACCTTCCCTACTACTATAAATAAATGCACAATGAGGTGGAATAAAACACACCTCACAATTACACATCTCTCTGCTTCTCTCTATGCCACACCTTCTCTCTCTATATGGCCTCCATAATTGTTCAATAAATTATGCCTACAACAAATATGTTATTTTCGTTAAAAATAATAGTAACGGGAGTGTTTCGTTAAATTTTATTTTTTTTTTTATTCTTTTTTTTTTTGGTTGAGATGTAAATTTACGAAACAACAACCCTAGCCATTGCCTCAGCTCGCGTTTTATTCCCGCCACTCTCTCTTTGTGAGCTCCGTCGCTTTCGGCATAAACCCAGCTAGTCACTCAGTTACCATGGTCTCCTCCTTGATGAAACCAAACACTCAGCTCTCTCGCTGCTTACCGACTTCGCCCAGACCCCCTTTCTCCAACCCCGACTCCACCCAAACTCAACTATGCACACTCCTACCTGGGTCTCACTCCGCCGCCTTCTCCTCCCTGTCCATGTCTTCCTCCCCCGGAACTTCCCGGAAAACCCACGTGCTTTCAGCCTCCAAAAACGAGTCCGGAGGAAGTGACAGCGGGTATGACTCTCTGACGTATAAGGGCGCCGGTGTTGATATTGACGCCGGCGCGGAACTTGTTCGGCGAATTAAAAAAATGGCTCCCGGGATTGGAGGTTTTGGGGGTCTTTTCCCTTTCGGTACGAATATTATTATTCTAGCTGTTCGAGTTTTTTATTACTTGGGGTGATATGTGCTCTGTTTGTTTGAATTTTGGATTACTTTGGGATGATGAACTTTTGTGGTGATTGCAGATGATAAATACCTGGTTGCCGGCACGGATGGCGTCGGGACGAAGCTTAAGCTTGCTTTCGATACTGGAATTCACGATACCATTGGTATTGATCTGGTAATGCTGATTTTGTTTTCAAGTGAATTGTCATGTGGTACACAATTGTCATCGACTAGTTACTTCTGTGCTAATCAATCTCGATTCGCAGGTTGCTATGAGTGTCAATGATATTGTTACTTCTGGTGCTAAGCCGTTATTTTTCCTTGATTACTATGCTACAAGCCGCCTCGATGTTGATCTTGCTGAAAAGGTAGAGCTCACAATGTCTGAGTTGCTTGGGTTGTGTAAATACATATCACTAATTGAAGCTTACTCAAGTTTTGTGTTTGTTTTACCTTTTCTAGGTTGTAAAAGGTATTGTCGATGGTTGCCAGCAATCTGACTGTGTTCTTTTAGGTGGAGAGGTACGTATGATTAATAATCAGTTCGTATGTTAATATGTATATCAAGCATATTTTTTTGCTGTTTATTTGGATATATAGCATTTTTGTCCCACACACATGTTAATACTTTGATAAGGTAGGGGCTCGCTGAATTGCATGTACCGAGCATATATAATTGCGGTTAATTTGTCTGTGTATGGTGTTTGTTCTTATTTTTGCACGCATGTTTTACATATTTTGGATAAGGTAGGGCATCAATGAATTGCATATGTTTTCAGACTGCAGAGATGCCAGGATTTTACGCAGATGGTGAGTATGACCTCAGTGGTTTTGCTGTTGGAGTTGTGGAAAAAGATGCAGTGATTGATGGGAAAAACATTGTGGCTGGAGATGTTCTCGTTGGCCTACCCTCCAGTGGGGTTCATTCTAATGGTTTTTCTCTCGTAAGAAGGTTGGTGCAGTCAAATAAAAATTTGTTCTTACTGGTTTTCATGTGCTAAATGTAATAGACACAATTAACCTGAAGAATTTTATCTGGTATATCTTTACAGGGTTCTGGCTCACAGCGGTCTTTCTCTGAAGGATCGGCTACCTGGAGAAGATATTACATTAGGTGAAGCTTTGATGGCCCCAACTGTGATTTACGTTAAGCAGGTGAACACTAAAACCTGCTTCCAATTATTTTGCATCTGTGCTTGTTTTGCTAGTTGCTGAAAATGCTCTCCTCTTTTTCTCGATGGACAAATAACAGGTCCTTGACATAATCAGCAAGGGAGGTGTAAAGGGGATAGCCCACATAACAGGGGGTGGTTTCACAGACAACATACCTCGAGTGTTTCCTAAAGGCCTCGGCGCTGTCATCTATAATGGTTCTTGGGAAGTCCCGGCTGTTTTCAAATGGATCCAAGAGGTATAAATATACGACATCTAGCAGCCCAACTTTGGTTTTCAAACTTTCATTAGATATATCTCATTGAGCTGGCATCTTGAAACTATGAACTCTATTGTATTATGATTTTTTTTCTTATTTCTATCACTAGGCTGGAAGAATAGAAGAGGCCGAGATGATGCGAACGTTTAACATGGGTGTTGGGATGGTTCTTGTTGTGAGTCGAGAGGCAGCTCACAGAATACTTGAGGATGCAAATGGAGCAAATAAAGCTTACCGCATTGGTGAGGTTGTACGTGGTGAAGGAGTTAGTTACAGTAATGTCTAGTGTCTGAATCCTGTTGTTATATTTGCTCCTTGAGCCTATTTGACAAGGTGAGATACGAGGTAAGGTAAGTGCGGCTTGGATTTTGCGGTTTATGTATCTTGACGTTCAAAAGTTCAATGGAATTTGTATGTCAGAGTTGTCATGAAAGGTTGAATTCACTGTGATGGTACGGCTTTGTTCAAGTCATGTAGTAATCGCTTTCACCGCTAATGTTCAAATTTGATTCTGAATCTTGTATTCAGCGTACAAAAAAATGCCATATCCGCACTGGGACACCGTGCATTTTTCATGCCGATGCTTTCAAGCTAACCGATGAACAACAGTTACAGGGTTGCTTGTTACTTTTGACCGAGGAATTAACGACTAATACTCCGTCAAGAGTAGACGGCCGGAAGACGAATGACAAAATTGTCATTTGCTATCTCTAAAGCAGCCGAGTTGCTTGCTCCCTCTACAAAAATATGCAGCGCGCGGCTTATGGACATCAATACGAAAACGCAATCTGTCTCCCCAACTTGTTCAGATTCGACGTGTTTGATACAATACCTAAAAGTAATAGGTATTGTCCTTGTTATTAGCCGCATCCTTGCAAAGCATCGACCGGACTTCCATGATTGATCTAGGAGGCTCCAGGTCTTTCTCCTGCAATGCATTTCCCAACAACTGCTGCATCTGTGATGCAAATGTATCATCCAGAATCTGCAATTGGGAATGAGCGAACGTTATAAGGGAAACTGCCATACACAGAAGAAAGAAAAAGTGGGGAGGTTCGGAGTTCAATCACTACTTACAGAGACAGCAATACGCGAACCCTTGTACCATGATTTGTTTTCTTTTCGGTTCTCTAAGAAACTCAGAACATCCTGCGACAGGAAAAGAGCCACATTAGATAAGCAAAAGCATCAGCACAGAGCACCAGATTCTTGAAATGTTAGATGGATGAATTTACCTGTCCCATTCGGTCCCAATAACCTCGACAAATTGCAATGAAGACTTGAGTCCCGAACACAGTATGCAGGTGATTAACTGTGGTTGTCAGCTGGTCTTTCAGAAGCTGCATTCTACTTCTCACATCAGATTCTACCACGGTTTCTTTCGAATCTTGGAGAATCTTCTTCAGTTTTGTAGCACTCTGCAACTTTGACTGGAATAAAAGACAAAAATCAGTTACACTTACAAAAGTCACTACATAATTTAAGCGTCCATACAGTATACAGAATGGAAGAAGACAGTGCTTGCTTACTGCAAACATGTGCAGAAGCCGAGTAATTCTTTTTATTGGCCAAGTAATTCAGATCGTTGCACAAATATACCAGTAATTCAGATCTTTATGCACCAGAATCCAGTCTCAGATATAGCATACATAGAACATGCATTAAGACACGCTTTTTTCTTCGATGGACATGTGCTTTTAAAAGGCATTTTGTACAATGTAACAGATTGGCAATTAACACGTTAACCTTTTTATTCATCTTATCTATACTTGGATCATCTCCCGAGCAATTTTCTTTTTCTTTTAACACAACTAATTCAAACAGAAAGGTGAAAACCACAATAATACTCACATTCTCCGCGAGTTTTTCAACAACTGCCTGTAGGTAATTTTTTAACTTGGCTCTCAACATTACAGTGACTTCACTGAGACGCTCTCCAGGAACTGTGTTCCCACCACCCGGAATGCAGGAACCCCATGATTTGAACTGAACTTCGACTTGGGGACGAAGGACATCAAGCATTCTTTTTAAGGAATTCAACAGAATTCCCAACTGAAATGCAAATATCAAACTCTTTATAAAAAATATATAAAAAAAAAATGAAATTTACAATACTTCGAGATACCCCAAAACTTTGGAAAAGTCAACTAACCTCTTCAGGGACCGTATAGGCGCTCACAGACCTTTTGGCCAGTTTCTGAACATACTTGAGGCCAAATTTCTTTGGGGCTAAATTTTCCTTTAATGGTGACAGGACATCGGCATACTGCTTGTCTAGGGATTCTATGATCGCCTTCTCAATATCAGCAATAGCCTATGTATTGAAAAGAGTTGAAATTATCAAACAAGCTTAGTATATGTATATTTATTTCTATTTCCAATATGATAATACACAAGTACAATTTCCTAGGAATGAGTAGCTCTGTATTTTATTCTTTAATCATCATGTAGCAAAAAAGATTAGATTAAATCAGCAAATGAATGGAGAAGGTTCACAAATCACTAAAAGTTAAGGTGTGTGCACTGTTTGCAGTATGAACATATCTGCATTAATTGCATGGAAATGAGCCGTTCATAATGTGGATCGTACATTCATGGATGGGTTACATATGTCTAAACCCAACATAAATTCTTGGGATATGTTCATAATGAACGATGGTGACAAGAAACAGAAAGTTGACAAAAGACTTTGAGACACAAGGAATCCGACTTACATTCTCTAGAACGCACGCATATTCAGGCCATCTGGAAATGATGATCTCATAGTCACTCAAAGTTCCTCTCAGACGATCATACATTTCATCCACAAAAGGAGTCGTGGAATGCTGTGTCCTAACTCCTGACCACTTTACCTGCAAATGTATAATTTTTGGACACCTTACTGAACTGGAATGTTAAAGCGTCACCAATTTACATAAATGAGGATATCTTTAGAAGCATCCTTTAACATTGCCCTCCAAAAATTCCAGTATAAAATTCGTTGATAAACCACAAAATATGATATGGACTCATAAGTACCTTGTCTAATTTGCATGCTTCGAGCAACGACCCGCGCTTATTTTGAATCCATAGCATAATATAGAGGTGGAACAATTCTTTTGCATCAACTCCACCTTTAATATGACTGAGATAACAAAGAAAATGAGTTAGAACGATGCAAACCAAGAAATATAATCAAGTGTTAACAGTAGTCATAGTAGTAATGGTAGTAACATTACCCGATGTTCCAACTGGAAAGGTCTCTTTGGAAATCTGCTGTGGCTATAACAAGGTCTCCTATGGGGGATGAAGGACTCGTTGGGGGGCAAGCAATGAGGAAAGCACGCAATCTAGTGCAGAGCTCTGTGCTGTATATTGATGATGACAGATGTGGGAGGTCTACGAAACTGTGCAATGAATGATAAAGCGTCAGAATTTTATCTGTACAACATCAAACAGCCAGACAAACTACCAAGAGAAAACTATGCAGATAAGCAGTGTGGAAACATAAAGTATGACCTGAAAGAATGGATAACTACATATGGGGAGATTATCTTAGTCTTTCGTGACTGCAGTGGTTCAAATAAAAGAAACAGCTTTTCTATATTTTCACAAACACAAAGAAAGACAAATTAATCTCTTAACATGATCAACCATCTCACAAGAAATATTAAACAAACTAAATTAATTATGCACGAATATAGTTAAATGTTAATAAAATGATAACAAAGACTGAAATCAGTGGTTATTGCATCTCAGAATGCGAGGAAAATGATTAATTAAAAATCTTAATAATATAGAGACTTAGTTGACACTTAATATTAGATATAATTATCAAAAAGGCCAATTTCTAGTTTTCTTTTCACCTAGGGCCTTAATTTTCAAGGGGTATCCCCTCACATTCCATAACAAGATCCATTGACCAGAGATAGGGGAAGTGTTCGTCTATTTCGAGCCATTCAGTATAGCAGTTAGCACTTCATCTCAGAGTATATATGCACGCGGAATAATTATATTCATTAAAGATAATTTGACAGGAACAGGATTATACATACATAAGACATCAAATCTCAACACAAGATTCAACATCCTATGTCAAAATATCACTTGCCATAGGCTTACAATACTGTAACCGCAAATAATAGCATTTTATCATAATTTTCCTAACAATAAAACAAACCAACTGTTTAAAAATCTAAAGAAGCATACAAAAGAAGATAGTGCATCAAATGGAAAAATATTTTTCAAAATATTGAAATCAGCTTTGAGAGTGTCACTTGATGGTTTAAGGTGTATACCTGGGGAGTATATGCTGATTATGGATCTCAATATCAGTGCAGATTTCATTCCTAATGTTAAGGCACAGAGATTTCATTTTCTGGTAAGCAGTCGCCATACTTAAAGTATCAATCAAAATTCCATCACTGTTGCTGGTAATATATTCATCAGTCTCAGCTAAGTGCCTCCGTGATCTCTTTCTTGCAGCAACCTGGCCAGTCACATAATCCTTAGAGAAAAGAATAGTTATACCACCTATGCAAATCATTGTTAAATGAACTGGAAGTTTCTCAAACCTGGAAATGGTGGCATAAAGCAGTTTGCGCCTCGGGAGACAAGATATCATGAAGAAGCGTGTAAAGTTTGACAGCAGGCTCCAATGCAGGTGCAGCACGCCCAGTTGCAGGTTGAAAGACCTCCATAATTCCTGAAAGCGATGACTCATCCAAGGACTTGTAATTCTCAAAAAGTAAGGCAAGAGTTTGTTGAATTTGATCTTTAGTTTCTCCTAAGATTCGGTTCTGTGATAATAGAAAGTATTGTTAGAAGAGAAATGACAAGTAGAATGCAATAATAAAAACCCATTCCAAAACAATATAAGTTAATCAAAACATAAAAGTTAACATCAAAAGAAAAAACAATGATACATGCTTCACAAGTACCTCTTGGTGACTCAACATGCTCTTGTTGTCGCCTTTCATCAAAACAGGCCTTAGCAAATCGTACACCAAGTTGAGGCAATCAGCTGTTGGTGTAGCTACATCCATAACATAAGAGAGATACCTATCGAGAGCATGACTCGGATATGAAATCAGTGAACAAGACGAAGCGGTTTATAACAATGATTCACATGGTCAAATCATTTTAACAGAATCAAGCAATCAATCCAACAACATTCCATTACCTCAGCTTAATGTATACATCGGAGACACCGTAATATGTTGCAAACTCAGTTAAAAGCCATTTCCATGGACCATGCAACACTAGATTCCTTTGTTGAAAATGCTGAACCTTCATAGCAGCTTCTAAAACAAGGTCATATGCAACTGTTTCTGCAACAGAGCCACACTGAACCACAAATGCAAAAACAATCACAAAAGCCATTTTGCAATACATTGTATATAATGGAAGTATCCATGTTTTTACAATCAGCTAATGGATTAATGATCTTTTTTTTTTTACAATATTAAAAGTCAAAATAATTATAAACAAAACTATATGCTTTCTTCCCTTT
Organism: Pyrus communis; assembly: GCF_041283825.1. NCBI lineage: Eukaryota > Viridiplantae > Streptophyta > Magnoliopsida > Rosales > Rosaceae > Pyrus > Pyrus communis. Next base: position 4,228,487 of record NC_142572.1, read on the forward strand.
TCTTGTTTTTTTCCCCTATCCCTTTATGGCCCAGGACTAGGACGTGGTGGGTAATATACATTATTGAAGAATAATATGAGAAATCGCTGAAGGAAAGATTCAACTCTCATCACTCCTCCATCTTTAGAAGAGCAGCACAATATTTAATGAGGGTATACATTAATTTGTACAACCTTGAGCTAAATACTGTTACCCACCAGTTAAAACAAAAAACAAAGAGATGCTTCCTGTCTGTCATGCCTACATATATACTCTATACCTACAGATCCTAACCCCTGATAACGAAAAAGTAATGAGAAGATCATTTTTACATCTACGTCTTGAAACGTCAAGATAAAAGTGTGCTTGCAACCTTGTATGATAATTAAAATAAGATTTTTTTTTTTTTTTTCTTCTTTCTGAAGGATTACAATTGAATTAGATTCCAAAAATCTAATTCATTAATGAAACAAAAAATGGAGAAACTCTTAATAAACAAGGCTAAAATATATTTAAGGCTTTCTTCTCAAAAATATATATTAAAGGATATCAAAGTAACAAATATACACCTTGGGGTTGTCATCTGAACTTGTTGAATAATATGTAGATAGCTGCATCTTTCCCACAAGTTCGTGTTCTGGTTCACTATAGACAGAGAACCAGCGTTGCTTGTCAGCCTGCAATCAACAATAAGATGAGCCTTTCCGCTGGAACCATTATAATATTAATTTACCCTAAAGCTACCATAAAGATTAAGAAGGCATTACTGGGTCATCAACAATAGTTGCCACTTGAACAATGACTCTACCGAAATGCTTTCCCTTCGAATCAAGGACTTCTACTATTAGATCATCTCCCAAACTATCTGGAAAGCTGTAAGACATGTCAGTACCTTTCTCAACTTTCTCAAGCAGATTTAGTTTAGAAAAAACAAGAACAAGAGAACATACAAGACATGAGTTTCACTGGATCCAGGTTGCATCTTGACCGCATCTTCTTCAGTTGAACTTTTCAGTCTTAACAAACAAGAGTACGTTTCTGATTCCATTTAAAAGTGATGATTAACATTCCAGTAACTAATGAAAGACACTTGAAGAGAATTATGTTATATACACTACAAAGTACAAACACAGTAGTAGATTATCCGAAAATTGTATCATGCAAAAACAAAATGAGGCAGCCTAATTAGTGGCCATAAATTTCTGATACAAGAATATGCTAGTCACAGTTGAAAAGCAAATACTAACTAAATAAATCTAGGATTTAATGATAGCATAAGCACATTTTCTATATCTATTAGCGCGTGGAAATTATTTGCATATTTCTATATCTATATCTATCAGTTTCCTTCATCTAAGTTGTATGAAAGGTTGCACACTATCAATTATACTCTTGGAGACAATAGATCTGTTCCGGTAAAGTGGGATATTGAGAATAGTGAAAGAGATGGTGCAGGGGAATTTCAAAATAACATGCAGAGAAAGAGAGAGAGAGAGAGAGAGAGAGAGAGAGAGCAATGAATTTTCCATGCTCATACCATGCACAACTTCATATGAGGACGAACTGTCACGTAGACTTGTTACACCAGTTTTCAGAAGTCCAGACACCTGTTTTATATACCGAGTACCAGCATGCACATACGCCAAGCTTTGACGTGAAAAAGAACCATTTGACGGTACACGAGGTGCAGCTCGAATATTTCTAAGGGCTTGCCATCCAGAAGCAAGTGTAGACTGGAAGCTGGAGAGATGATAACGAATTGTTTCCAGTTTGATTACTGGTGGCCTTAGAGCAGAAATACTGCAGCCAGTAGGTGGGTCCAGGCCCATTTTAATTCTACGCACTGCACAATGAAAAGAATTCAGGACAACCTCATAACCAAGCGCCTGACTAGTAAGAATTTAAAAACAGGAGTTAGATGCTACCTTGCACTTTCATCTTGCCAACAATTTTCTTTGGTTTTGGAGCAGCTTTCTCACTTGCAAGCTCTGAAGTCTGCTTTGCCAACAGTTCTTCCTCTGATTGTAAAAGCACTTGTCGTAAACTACAGTTTGACAATAAGGTTTGAACAAGATTAGTAGTGATACTGGAAAAGATAAAATTGTAGTTTTTCACATCATGCACTGTACTATTTTAAGCTTTCAACACTAAATATTCTACTAATTCTTCTGATAAAAGAAATTGTCAACATCAATGAAGTCCCATAAGGTTCAAACTTTAATCTCAAAACCCATCATAACCTAACTCACTTCTGGCATAGTCGTCAAACCATAAAGTTGCACAAAAAAACACAGTTATCTTAATTTGTTACATTGCATAACATTGATTAGACAAGGAATTCATGCAAGGATTCAAACACGAAAATGGCAACAGATATGTAATTATACAGGGTTCAATAAGAATGTATCGAAAATCCGTATAAATTAAGAGTACAATAGAAGAATAAGGTGATAAAAAGCATGGACTCACCTAAATGCATCTCGTAGAAGAGCACATTCATTTTCCAAGAACATGGGAGCTTCCATGCATTCCATTGCCCAAGCATGAAGGCACAAACGCACACATGCTTCATATGCAATGAAACCATGCCATGGCCCTAGAGCACTGATATTGGTTTACAGCACATAAAGCCTATAAATTTTAGATGGCAGAAACAAAGGTTAAACTTAAAAACCAAGTACAATTACGGCATTGGTTAGAGATACCTTGCATAAAATGTTGGGAGGCGAGCTGGACAAGATGGCATGGCAGCTTCAGAACTAGTTGTAGTTCTGTTAACAGAGATTGACAATAAGTTGGTCCATTTACCGAAACTAAATTCATACATATGTGACAAAATGTATGACTGTGACTGAGAAACATAAAAGTTATAGCAGCATGCATGCTTCAAGTACTTAAGTTTGTGAAACCAAAAGTTTCATGTCTCTTTCCAACATAAGCACAGACGCATGCCATTTTTCCCAAAGAGGACTGTAGTAACATGCATACCTTGCGAACTGTTCAAGATTCCCATTTCCAGTAACGCCGTCCTGCATTTTACCAGTGGTTGTTCTGAATTCAGATGAAGAGGTAGCATGCGGTGTCCTATGCACTCTAGTTGGACTTTTTGCATCATCCTGTTTAATTTCCTGAGTTACACCACAAAAGGGTGGTGCACTGGGAACCTCGTCATCGGAAAACATTTTACTCTGCAGGTTTCTGGAATCCAAATTCTGCAAAATGGATAGGTTCAGAAAGAGTATTAGTACAGTAGTACACCATTGTTTAGATACCGCAGATGTTATTATGCTGCAATGCTGGCCTGTCAGATAGAAATTCCCTTCATACATGTATAAAACTTTTGTATCTTATCAATTTTAGCTTTACCGATAAATAAAAGGAAATGGTATCCAATAGTTATTAGCTAACATTGATTTAGCCAGCATAACTGTAGAAGTCTCAAGTAGGAGTGTGAAAGCATGCTGTCTTGGATTATTGGATATCAAACAACAAGCCAGCTACTCTTAAGGATATAAATTCACAAACCTTTTCAGCAGTACTTTCCAAGTTCCTACGTGAAGGCACGCTTGAGGCATATCCCTCAGAAGCATAAGCTTTATTATGTGACAACCCACCCTTGATGCTTCCTCCTGCTTGTGAAGTAGAAAACTCTGAGCTCGCAGCCGAATCAGATGACTCATCCTCAGAATAACCATTCTGCGCAACTGGATACTTCCTTGCTCCCTTCACCAACCTCTCTGCCACAGGTTTATGTCTCCCCACAACAGTGTCCATCGAGGAACTGACGTCTGAGTAAGTATAATCACTGCCATAATTGGGCTGCCCTTGCGACGGCTTCCCATACCTACAAGCAGCAGCACTAGGAACCCTCTCATCTTGCGGCGATGAATCCAGCGAGTACCTGCCTCCATATATTCCATCTTCCGAATCAGTGGTTCTATCATTGTCAGAAGCAGACCCACTCTCATCCCCATCAACTGGAATTGTCTGAACCGGTATGGCATTGGAGGGCAAGTGCCCGCTTCTAAATTTAGACGGAGGGGGGAGTCCAAACCCCCTGCCGCCACTACCACTGCGAATGCGCGTAATCGGATCAATTCTACTCCTCAAATTAGAACCCGAAAATGGAACTTCCTCCTTCTGATTAAGAAACAAAACCCATAAATCCAAATTTCAGAATTCAGAACAAAGTTTTGAACTTTGAAGCACACATGCAAAATTAACACAAACCCAGACCCTAAATTCCTAAAAACACCAGAATAAGAAGCAGTATTCACTCAACCAACAGCAAAAATTAAACCTTTCCTTATTTATTTATATTTTAGTAAATTCAAAAAAGGAAAGAGGGTAATGATTTTTCTTCACAAACCTCTCTAACCCAACGAAGGGCGCTCCTATCAAGTCCTTCAGTGAACATATTTCTTCTGGGTTCTTCGTCTTCCTTTACCTGCACAAAAAGTATAAAAATCAAAAAATCAAAACCCACAATCAAAAATTCAAAAAAAAAAAACTCTTTTTTTTCACCAGAATCTTGCCGCAGACAACTTACATATATGGCAATGCAGAAAGCCAGATAGAGAGAGAGGGATTTCAGAGAAGAAGTAAAATCAGCGAGATTTTGGAAGAGAAAAAGTGCTTCTGCAAAAAGCTATTTGCGGAAGACGTGCTTGTTTAATGATCTCTCTGTTTCTTCTGGGTGTGGAAATCCGTCACTCACACACTCTGAACTATATTCTGACTTATTTCTTTCTACTTTCTTCTCTTAATTAATTTTTGGATTTTTTTTCTGCTTTACTTTTCAATGTTATCATTGCTATAGATTTTCAAAATTCCCAGCAAATCTTGTACGTGGTTGTTGACTCCGTAGGAATATTTTGGATTTGAAAGCCCAAACGGCGACGTAGAAGGGTGTGGAGATAAATTGAGTGAATTAAAAGTTCCGACTAGATTATTTGATAAATTATGTTCCGAAAATAAAGAGGCTGTATCCGTCGTGCTATAGTTAACGTAGAGAAATTTTTTAATATGTCAAGTGATAAATTATATGTTATTATTTAAATAGATAAAAAAAATTTCTAAATTTATAATAAATAACGTATGTTTTCGTGTTTTAATTACACTTAAAAATCTCTCATCAACCTCGCAAAGCAGAGCTCGAAGTTTTTGTTTTTAGCATTTTTGAATTATTTGTCTCAAGTGAGAAGAATTATAATAATTTCCTAAATTCCGAACGTTGTAGTGGGTGGGGACACACTATTTGGTCTGATTTCGCGCTTAAACAAGATTTTCCACATACATGGATTGGTGCTGTAGTGGGGTCCCACATGCCGTACTTTTCTTCCTTTGTAACTTATTTGGCAACGGAAAATGAGATCATATCTTCTACAATTAAAATCAAAATCGTTCCGGCGTTTTTATAATTCTAATTATTAACTGGCACATATTAAATTCTAACAAAAAAAATTAAAGAAAGTTTTAAAAAACACGTGTTAGTTAATAATTGGAGCCATATCCACACAATTTTGGGTGGGAAAGATTTAATCTCACTGAAAACACCTTTTCAGGCAAGAAATCAAACTTTAATATTGTCAATAATATTATGTGACTGTTCATTTTTGGTCAATATGCAATATGTAAACAGTTTAATGACTCGTTTGGATGTGCTTTTAAAATAATTTTTAGTGAAAATATTTTTGAGTTCCAAAATCATTTGGAGTGATTTCTACAATAAGCATCAGTTATGTACTTCTTTTAAAAAGCACTTTAAATGTTTTTTCAAGATTTATTAACATTTTTACTAAGAATTGTTTCTAAAAATATTTTCACCAAAAATGTTTTCAATCATTTTAAAAGCACATTCAAACAAACTCTAACGCTATGTTTGGATGAGAAATAAACTTAGAATTTGAGTAAAAATCAGAATTTATAAATTGACATGCACCAATTCTCTTGTTTGGATTCATAAACATAGAAAATTTAGAATTTCCTGTATAAATAGAATTTGGGACCTCCAATTCCCAGGTTTAAATTTCATGTAAATAGGTATCATTTCCCAATTTTTATGGTTGAGTGTTTAAAAATAACAAACTCCGTATTCAATTTCATTTGCTCTTTTAGGTTAGTCAAACAATTCACAAATTCTAGAAAATAAAATCTTGTTATTTCAATTTTTGTCATTTTAAAATTTTAGTAATCTTAAAAAAAATTTCATCCAATCATAGTGTAACATATTTTCAACTAAACCCTAAAATCCATAAATAAGTTATTCAATGAGAATCATATGTATAATTTGATTTCTCCTCCACCGTTCACATGTACATTTTGAAAAGGTAGCACAACAGGTAGCTCTTTACCACAGTAGTGAAAATGTATTGTGTCTTTACATGATGGCTTGAGTTCGAATTTCTTCGGTGACTAATATAACATTTAACTTACTAACATTATTTCTCGACTAAAAAAAATACAAGGTAGCACACCAAAATGAAAATTAAAATCAAACGATAGTTAAATTTGCATCCATATATTAATGGCCTTTTTTATTGGGACCCCACAATGTTATAAATACACCCCATTTTATTTATTTATTTATTGGTCTGAATTTCCTTTTCGACCCTAATTTAAATTAGATAAAAAACAAACAAACAAAACCAGCACCACCTTCATCATCCTAAAACCTACTCCTTATCGACAGCCCCCCACCATGGCACCTCCATTAACAAAATGATCTCAAGTATACCAAAACATATGTCGACTTACTATTAAACTAGCCAATAGTCTCATAGAAAGTCAATTCCTAGTCGACACATAAGGATTGCTTCTCTGCAAGTAGCATTTTTCAAAATTTTCACGGCCATCAAGTTGGTATCCCTAATTAGGCTAATATCGACATTATAAAATTCAATTTGATGGTATTTTATGTCCTGCAAAATATTAGTGGAATTGAGAATCTAGAGAGAGAGATAACGGCAGGAAAGGGGTGGCTATTATTGGCCGACACCGACGAGGAAGGTGGTAGAAGGGTGTGCATTTGAGATAGGATGTTAGAAGGTTTTAATTTCTTAACTATTATAAAAAGGTGGTCTTAAACAATGAAAGGGCTAATATTGGAATTTTAAAGAATAATTTTGAAATTTAGGTGTATTCATAAAATTACGGGGTGTTAATAAAAGCACCCTATATTAATTCCTATAATGTTTTCTTGCTACAACATTTATTGTTATAAATGCCATATTGCTCATTAATTTGCCATATTTACTCTTATCATATTTTGACGTTTTATATTCTCTCACTCCAACAATTATTTATACTGTTATATGTCATGGTGAAATTTTTGAAAGTAGGTACGATATTCATCGATAAAAAAGAAAATGTACAAATCAGGATGAGGATAGCATGCATAATAGGTTTCGATAAAAATTTTGTCGGAGATTTCAACCTAGTCGAAAGAAAAAAGTTTCCAGCACTGACAAACTTATAGTTAACTATTATCATCGAAAAGCACAAAATAGTAAAAAACTAATAAATCGTCACAAAGCACAATCGTGCAATTGTAATAGCACATCAGTAAGAATTGCAGGTGGATGCTCTTCTTCCTTCAACTCTCATCATAAAATCATAATCGGACTTCAGTCCGTTAATCAACAAATTTCATCTTGTGATGATAGGATAGGAGGGCATGCAAGCCTATATGGTACGAATGTAAAGTTTATATTCAAGCAGCTCATTGCAGCATAACTAAATGGGTATAAGAATATGTTAGATTCGGTGGATTCAAACAACTTCGAGTATTTATTTTCGACATTCATGAGAAATTATTTTGTTAACTTTCTTGGATTGAGGTTTAGGGTTCGTTGATATGTATGACAATATACTTTTTAGGGTATTTATTTTAATATACTTTTTTGTTTATACATGCATTGGGATTTTGCGGCTAAACAGAAATTATAACAATAGTTAATGTAAGTTTAGTCAAGTTAAGTATAACTGGGTGAGGAGAGTAAGTTAAGAATTCTTGTGGGCCTCCTCACACCCGATTCTAGACTTTCTCACCCTCTTCTCCTTCAAAACCCCACTTAACTATTGACAAAATATAAATTAACTACAATAGTGTTCTATCATTTTTGTAATCATGCTCGAAACTTTCTTCTTGTTATTTAAATACGTTTCATATAGATATCCCTTATATTGTAAAAACCATGTAATTTGTAGTGTTAATATATGCTCATTTGGAAGTTGTTTTAGAATGGTTGAAAGCGTTTTTGGTAAAATAATTCTCAAACCAATTCTTTGTAAAAATGTAAGTAAATCCTAGAAAAACATTTAAAATGCTTCTTGCAAGAAACGCATTAATTGGTGCTTCTTGTATGAAGCACTTTAAATGTTTTTGAAACAGAAAAACCTGTTTTCTAAAAGTTTCAATAATTTAAAATCACACTCAAACAAGCAGATAATCTACTTGATTTAGTTTGTTTTGGGTATGGGTTTGGGCACACTTTAATTTGAAAAATAAATAATGTTCACTTTGTACTACCACTTGAGATTGGAATCGGAATGGACCAACCCATTTGTTTAATGAGTTTAAATTACTATGTTTCCTTGTCTTTTTCAATTTACTTTTGAGTGTGATAATTAATTAACAGATTCGATGTGGCTTATGCCTTAGCCCTCAGGCTATTTGTTACTGGTGCAAGGGGTGTGAGCCACCGGCCACATGCGGCTCACACCGCCAACCAAACATTGGACGCACGCGAACTGTGTACATCTAGATGTTCTGCGTAACCCTTAAACTCGCTACCGCATCATGCACTTTGCACTATCTTTATACGAGTGAAACACAAATACGGATACGAAAATACAATACAATATACATGAACAAAATCGTACCTTACTTTTTTATGTATGTATTTTTATTATTATTATTATATATATAAGATATATTGATGATAGACTTATCTCTTTCTTCATGCAGTTCTAGTACCACATGAGGCAGCAACATACTGTTAGTGTCCGGGTCAAACAATACACAAAAGCAGAGCCACGACTCCAATAAATGATCTGTGAGAGTTTCAACTCTAATTGGATTTCTAAACTTTTCCTTGCTTTCCAATACACCAACCATTAAAGTTTGGATTAGATTAACTAACAATTATCTTAGGCCATACCACACAAGCAAAACACACAAAATGACTATTAGTAAGGCATTTTCCGTCCTAAATTCCTAATCCCTACATGTTTATAGAGTGCAAGTAATGTGTTGCTTAATTTTTTTTGTTATAGAATTGTAACTTTCACACTTTCCTTCTCCTTCTAGATAAATTGGATTCTTCCTCTTATTTCCATATACGTCGATTTCAATTTAATAGCAAAAACAAAACATGAAAAATAAAGTGCGAAAATCATTTTACTTTTCCAAATAACCATTAGATTGATAAAGGAATCTCTCATTCACCCATAAATAAAAATACTACTAAACCTTAGTACTAAGTGGCTTAGCACCTTTTTGAAAACAGTACTAAAAATCCACAGTTTCACTCAGACTCCACAGATAGTTCAAATTCTAGTGCTGTTGTTTTTTTGTTGGAAAATAGCAGGCAACCGTTGGAGACGGACCATGACTGATATGGACAAATTGGATATTTGAATTGAATCCACCCCAAGACAATCATCAATTACTTGTCTTTTCTTTTGCTTCCTGGACCATTTGGTTTGTCAATTTGCAGTCCAGGACAAAATCATTTGAAATTTGAAAAATCGGTCATTCCATCGACAAAACTTTCATATGCTCTTTTGGGTTATCGGAATGTATGCAATTATTTAACTATAATTAAATCCAAATTAGAATAAAACATATCAAATTAGGCTGACAATGTCGATAGTGTGCAGAAAATGTTGACAAAGGAGGATGCTTTCATGTATAATATTCTCATAAACCAGCTTATTTATCATCCCTAATTACATCGTTACAAACGCTCATAACGAAAAAGTCTCGTAAGTGGATTTTTATTTCTGGGTTAACTCGACCAGATTCGCAATTCCAAATCTAAGGACAAGATACAGAGGGAAGAAGATGAAACTTTCCAGATGCGTAAATTCAAATACATGCATAATAAAGGAAGGATGAAATTAACCGTACAAGGCATCCACGTTGCACTCTCCGAGGAAAACTTTGATGCTTCGTGGTGAACCGCAGTTGCCTTCAGCGATGATTGCTCTGTCGTTGGCAGCCATGTGAGCAATGATCTTGTAGATCATTTCAATCTGGAGTTGGGTAAGAACGTTAGCAAAAGAAATGAACTACTTGAAATTAGTTTTTGTTAACGAGAGATAACTATCAAGGGGGAAACTGGTAATACATCTTCAGTAGCATGGCACCGGTCAGCTACTTCTTCAAGCGTCAACGGTTCAACAGGATCCTTGCAGCTGAAACGGAAAGATAGTGACAGTGAGAATCAGAAACAAACAACGACAACCCCGGTTGCATTTTAGGTTTATGTGACATATGGTAGAAGTGGTCCTTCATTCGGATTTTGTTTCTTTTCCAAACAATGACAAGGTTGTCATATTCGTAATAGTATAACAGATAAGACCTTCCACATATTTCTTTCCACATTTGAGAGGCCTTCAAATTCAAAATTCGGCATTTCAACACCGGGATGTGACACCAAATGTGTTCCATAGCAAATTGCCCTTTTCCTTTTTATTCCGTTAAAAATACAAAATCCGGATTCTATGTGCTCGTCTTTCTGAATAATGATCCTCTTGCCACACTTGCAGAAATTTTTGTTTCTTTTGGGAAATGATCTGTTGTAAGAAATTTTCCTTTTCCCTTTAATTTTGTAAAAATATAAAATCATACGCCAGGACGATAAACATAGAATTGCAAAAGTCTCTTCATTTCAGAACCTATGCAAAAATGAGCCTGATTGCTAATAATTTGACAGCATACCTGGCCTCATTGAGTACTGCTAAAACCCGCTTCTGAAGGGCTAATACTTCTCCCGCAGCTTTTTTCCCAGCTTCAACACCTGAGACAGCAATTAAATGCAGGGGATTTAACAAAGGCAGATGAAAAGAAGAAAAATTATGTATCAATAATAAATGAACGTTCTCGGTTTTAATACCCAGGGAAAATGCATAATGCACTAAAACAAAATAAAACAAAAAAAATCTTTCATTCTCATTCATTCACTTTCAGACCCAAGGATGGTCAAAACATATTATTTACCAGGTTGATGGTAGGCATTAATGTTGACAAGTGAAGCATATATCCCGACTGCTCTTTCATATAGTGCAATGAGAGCGCCGACAGATCTCGGTGTCACTTCTTCCACTGTAACTGTAATTGACTCCCGGTCGTTTGAATAAAGAGCCGACCTTGTTCCCTGTAAAACCTCAGTTTAGAATCTTTACATAGATGCAGGTATGCGGAGGATATAAAAACATAAAAAACCAGTATCAGCTAGGAAAACAACAAAACATGAAGTGACACCCAACAGGTAGTCACTTATTATTGGCTCTTATAATGGATCTAACCTGTAGCATTCCAAACAGGTAGTCACCACATGTGACGCCGGGTTCAAGCTCCCAATCATGACCAGGGGGCCTATCACGTAGTACTTCAATGAATGTCACAAAGAAATTGTGCACACCATCTCTCAGTTGTTGAATGTAGCTGTCGAAACAGGTGCATCAGGCTCACAAGTAGGTTACACCAAATTATGGATCAAATTAGTAATGAAAACTGAAAACTTACGCATGCTGATCCGTGCTCCCTTTATTTCCGTAGACAGTAAGTCCTTGATTCACCTGTGAAAGCAAAAGGTGAGCTCATTCTGAAACTATCAATTACAAAATACTGACAACCACCGTTGAAGCATCTATTATGGATACTACTAATTAGGCACAAACAGACTTAAATAACCTACTATGCTTGGTCATTAAATCAAGAAGGTTCAGAACGCATTCTATGCTAAATCCCTAAGTGACAACTAATGGAGCTAAACACATTACGAAGGGGATCAAAATTCAAAGATCAGGACTTGCAGAACTTAATAAAAGCTCGACACTATCTGCGACGCTACGTACACATTTAAATCTCATATTATTCCACACTAGCCCTAAACTCATCACGTATGCCAACTGGTCTAAGTGACGAAGCATTGGAGCATGGTCGCCTTGGGAACTTATACAAGGGCAAAAATATGGTACGAATGTCTGTTTTTATCTGGCTGAAAACATGGTACAGAAGTCAAAACTAAACTAGACTTCTATTTATTAGTGCAAATACGTACAATGCAGAGGGTAACATCTAAAAATATCGCAAAATCCAAGTCTATATTGAAAACTGAACTAAATGTTTTCAGGACGATCAACTTTTACCCACTCAAAATCAAAGTAAATGAACAAAAGAATGGTATACCGATTGCTACACATACCCGATTACCATCAAGGTCAAATTCCTTCCCAATAGATTCCATGACCAGCTGTTGCAAATACCGACTAAATAATAAGAGGCTGTCCTTGTAAGGAAGAACAACCATATCCTGACGAAATGCGAAGAGCGAACATTTAGAAACTTTGGAATGAAAAAAACCCACCATCAAGAGATCAGACTAAAATTTGACAGTATTTAGGGAGTAGAATAGAAGAATAAAAAGTACCTTTGATCCCACACCGTCAGAAGCCCAATACCAGCATAAAGCAAGCAACGCAGCCGGGTTATTCCTAAGCTGAACAAAAAAGCATGAAATACATTTGTCATTTGTTTTCCACTGCTATTTTGATTAGGGGACATACTAGCCAAACAACATAACTAGTCATTACTTATTACTTCCCATTTAGTTATGCAATTTTAATCTCATGGTTTAAACTTGAGGTCAGACTGGAAAATCACTCACCGTTGGGAAAAACGACTAACTGTATGACCAAAAACTAAAAAGAAGAAATGAGTGTAACAGAATACAACAGTAACAGAGCAGGTAAGTCAGTGACTTCTCCAAAGAGAGCTATCAAATTTGAGGAGCCAGTGGTGAAAAGTTAAATGATAGAGATTTGCAAGACAACAGAATTATCCATCACTACAGACAAAATGGTTTTCTTCAGACGTAAAGTAAACTCTTGTATACAACCTCACTGACATTGTGATTCAGAAAATTCCATCTGACCAAAAAGGCAGCACTGTATCCAATCAACCATAAAAAACAGAGGTAGCGAATTGATGCTCACCACAGTGGTTCTGTTTGCCTCATCCATCAAGTGTCCGCCAGCAAGCATTTCTTTAATATCAATTCCCTGAAGAGGATCAGTTATATAAGATTACCCATGTTAAAAATGAATGGTACTCATATCAGAACCTGAATTTAAGGTCTACAACCTGCAGTGCTGCCGGAAGAAGACCAACTGCAGACATTTCAGATGTTCTGCCACCAACCCAGTCAAACATGGGGAATCTAGCTAACCATCCTTCGATTCTGGCGGTGTTGTCCAATAATGAATTTTCTTGAGTTATAGCAACACCCTACACACACAAATAAATGACAAGTTGGCGATTACAATAAGAGGAGAAGGACCTGCATCAAGAGTACAGGCAACAATGGAAATATAAGTTACATCAAGATAGCACTGCCCAAGATTAAATAAGAGGCAAAAGGTCCAGTCAATGAGGTTCTATTTCGCATTCAAAATAGGGAATATGATGCAGACAAACAGAGAAATCCAAATAGCGCTAAAACTCCTCGTAAATTATGAAAAGTAAACCAGCCGTAAAAATTAATTGAAATTAAATATCAAAGGTTGGGGTAGACAACTAAGACCTTTTGATTAATCGGCACAAGGCACTCATCAAAATAAGAGATCCGAGGCTTAAATCATGGAAAAGGAAGATGGTGAATGCAATTTCTTCATGCACGTGGCATGTTCGTCAGTCACAGTGTTGGACACCATAAATGATAATAGAAAATAAAATAGAGCTTAACATCCACTTGTAGATACAAGAATGAGTAATTACACGAGTAAAGGAATGCCAAACCACATCCAGCCAGCTAATAAACCTAATATTGTACTACACAACTCTAGCTCCAATAGTGACACCACGGATTTCTATTTTTCTATAACGAAGAGAACTTTTATCGATAAGTTCCGCAGCAGAATATTAATAAAGCAGAAAGAAAAACCTGAGATCAAAACCTGTTTTGCAAAATTCAGGCCAGCCTCACGGAAGGCCTTCTGTACTTCCAGTAACCCATTTCTCGTTTCAGGAGTACCTCCACTCTGAAGGAAAAAAATATTGAATTCATATCAGCATCTTTGCATTACGACATAATTAAGAACAAGGATTTTAGAATACAAAAACTAGATGGAAATGTACACTGAATGCATGCATTGTGTCTCATCTTAAATTAGTTTCTCACCTTTGTGGTACCAAAAGGACTTATTTTTCTGAAATCTGGGGCTGCTAGAAACTAATTGGAAAAAAAAGTGCAGTCCATGTGGCTTTGCCAGGAAAGTGGGGATCCATGTGGCTTTGCCAGGAAAGTGGGGATGAAGTAAAATTGTTCGTTATAGCATAAAGGAGATGTGTTTTAAACCGTATCATCACATCTATTCGAGGGACTGATGGGAGTCACTTTATGTAGTACAATTAACGTATAATAACAGAATAAAAGGCAAAGATATTTTGTATTCAAACCTTTGAAATCACAATGACGAGTGTAGAAGCCAACTCAGGACCAAGCTGTGCAATCTGATGATCAATTCCTGCTGGATCGGTATTGTCAATAAATCTTATCTGCCAACAAGACAAAAAAAATAATCATTTGCACATTGATAAAGAATCAAAATAGGAGGGATAGAGTGATTGGCATTGAACTACACCCATATTTCATACAATTCTTCTAATTCCAACTGAAAGCACCTGAGTAAACTGCCCTTCCGGCGAAGATGGGGGAAGTCTATAATGTCACGGAAAAGGTTGCGTGTAGGTAGAAAGTACAATGCACTTGTAAATGTACCTTAAGAGGAGGGTTATCAGGAGCTAATGCCTCAGCAACGAACTGTGGTCCAAGTGCTGAACCTCCAATTCCAACTGAAAGCACCTGAGTAAACCGCCCTTCCGGCGAAGATGGCGGCTTAATCTGCAATTTCAAACAAACCCCATTTCTTCAAATTATCAAATTACACATACAAACATCTCTATTTATCAAATTATCAGTAACTAATCAGATTTAACACCAATTCACAAACGGACATTGAAAGACAAAAATCTGACCTTACCGCTGACGACGTCGTATGAGAACTTAAGCAGCACCTCGAGTGTGTTCTCAATCTGCAACCTGAGGAACGAGTTGGGGGCAAGCTTAGGATTACGGAGCCAGTAATGGCCGACCATGCGGCCCTCATCGGGATTAGCAATCGCGCCTTTCTCCAGCTCCTCCATAGCCTTGAACGCCGCCTGGAACCGGGGCTCCATTTCGGAAACGAACTCGTCGGTGAACCCGACCCGACTCACATCCAGAAACAACCCGAGCTCCTTGTGCTGGTACAGCCAGTCAACGTACCTCCGCCACATTGCATGCGGGTCCTTCACCAGCTCCTTCTTCTTACTCGGAGCCCCATCGGTATTTGCTAACTCCGCCGAGACATCCCTGGCCACGGATAGAGCAAAGCCCCGATCCACCGATTTGACCCGAGCCGGAAACGCAACCGAAACCGATACGAAGTCCTTCCGCAGCGAACTCGCCGGTTTCAGCTGGCGCTTGATCGTCGGAGAAGCAGAGTAAATGCCGGATATTGAAGCCATTGGAATCGCCGATTGAGGAATTTTCAAGGATTTTGTTGCTCTCACACTCCGTCACACCATGGATGTGTGTGCCTGGGAGTTGCAGTTGGGAAATGCGTATGGCTTTTGGCTTTTGGCTTTTGGCTTTTATCTCTCTCTCTCTCTCTCTATTTTTGGTATGGGCGGCCGGCGTTTCACACGGTTCACACATTGATTGGTTGGTAGTTTATTATCTCGTTGACGGAAATATCCTCCGTTGGTGGTGCAATTACGGGAATGCCCACGAATATTCTTGCGTTCTGTCCATCGCGCTCTTCTGTGCGCCTCGTCATTAGCCGGCGCGCGGATTTGGCTACCCGATGTCTTGAAAGGTCAATTTGGTCAAAAGGCACCGACCGGCGTTATTGCCGTGATTATTGGCTTTTAATTTCCGAGTTGTTGAACCTCAATTATTTTGGTACTTTCCATTAATAAGAATAATGATAAAAATATTTTCAATTTTGTCAAATCATTTTGATCTATTGTTTATTAAATTAAAAGTATTTGTTGTCATGTCGGTTCTTATTTAACAAATTTTTTTACAAAAATACCAAAATGATTGACAGTATACAAACTCAAAAATTATTTCTATTGATTTCAAATCTCAATAACCAAAGTGAGGAGTTATGCAATCTCATGGACCATTTTGGTTAAAAACCTGATTATTTAATTCCCACATGATATCTGTAAGATCCCACATCGCCCAGGGGAGTGATCCTTATATGTATATTTTCATCCCTACGTAGCATGAGGCCTTTTGGGAACTCACTGGCTTCGGGTTCCATGGGAACTCTGAAGTTAAGTGAGTAGCGCGCAAGAGCACTCCCAAGATGGGTGACCCATTGGAAAGTTCTCGTGTGAGCTCCCATAAACAAAATCGTGAGGGTGTGGTCGGGGCCCAAAGCGAACAATATCGTGCTACGGTGGTGGAGCGGGGCCGGGAAGTGGTCCCCCCTAGGGCGGGATGTGACAATTTGATATCAGAGCCTAACTCTGACCGTGGTGTGCCGACAATGACGTCGGGCCCCGAAGGGGGGTGGATTGTAAGATCCCACATCGCCCAAGGAAGTGATCCTTATATGTATATTCGCATCCCTACCTAGCACGAGACATTTTGGGAGCTCACTAACTTCAGGTTTCATGGGAATTCCAAAGTTAAGCGAGTAGCGCGCGAGAGCACTCCCAGGATGGGTGACCCATTGGGAAGTTCTCGAGTTTCCAGAAACAAAACCGTGAGGGTGTGGTCGGGGCCCAAAGCGGACAATATCATGCTACGGTGGTGGAGCAGGCCCGGAAAGTGGTCCCCCCTGACCAGGATGTGACAATATCAACCAAGATTCACACCATTTTTTTTTTTTGCCGACTTGTACTTATATGTGTTATGGCTTAAAATTTGCAAGTTAACAAATTAAAATATTAAACTTTTGACTGGTTTGGAATATGGGTTAAAATGAAATAAATACAAAGATTTAAGTAGTTCACCCCTTAAAACTAGATTACATCCAATGTATTGCTCAAATTCTATTGATTGCATGACTAAAAAATAGTGCTTTGCTAATACATCAATTATCTCTCCTCAGTTGTTCCACCTCCATACATAAGGCTCTCATCCTTTTATATGGGCCTCAATGAACCCTTTAGTTGTGGGTTTTCTTCACCTAGCATTTAATGTGCCACCAATACAGACTAGCACACTAACAAATTTTCACTTATCAACCAGATATTTGACGGTAATGTGACTTGTGTTCAGCTGAAATGATGCGTTCTATTAGAATGATGTGGGGCGAGCCACAGTTTGAATGCAAACTAGTTGCTAATGTCAGCTAGCTGTCATATTTGAATTTTTTTTTAAAACAGTTTTTCTTTTTTTACAGTTTTTTTTTAATTTTAAAATTCTTTCTTTTTTGGTCGTCATCAGACTCTCCATCAATATACTCATCTCACTCATCCTCCACAATCATGTTGTGTAATATGATGCAAGACATCATGATGGAGTCCAAATTTTCTCGACTCCACCCTCTTGCAAGTTCCTTGATGATCTTCCACCGTGCTTGTAGAATACCAAAAACTCTCTTAACATCTTTCGGTATGCCTCTTGTTGTAACGTAAACCACTTTTCGGCGTCATTCACAGGGTTTGGAATTGAGGGGTGGAGCCATGGAGGGGGTGGAGGGGATGGAGGGGTGTCAGGTGGGGAAGATGAAGGGGGTTCTGGGGTTTTTTTTTTTTTAAATAGTTTTCTTTAATTAATTATTTTAATATTTTAAAATTTTATTAAGTGTTTAGCCACGTGGTATAAATGTGGCAGCCACGTCAGCACAAATGGGGATCTTATATTTGCCACATCATCACTTAACGGTTAACTTAACAGATTTTTTAACGGTTGTATGAAATTGAAATAAAATAGTACGTAAGGACTCACATACTAGGAACTCACATGAGAACTTCCCAGTGGGTCATCCATTCTGGGATTGCTCTCGTGCGAACTCGCTTAACTTCGGAGTTCCGATGGAACCCGAAGCTAGTGAGCTCACAAAATGTCTCGTGCTAGGTAGAGATGAAAATATACATATAAAGTTTACATGATTCACTTCCCTAGGCGATGTGAGATGTAACATAACATTAAACAACATTAAAAAAAAAACATTTAACAATGTAAAACTTAAACGCCTACTCCATGCTTCTTTTGGCCCAAAGATGTGCAACAAGATCTTGTTGTAGGTACTTGTTTGTGGCGCAGGAACGTATCATCTTATGGCACCTCATGTACTCATTTAAAGAGTTACTACCAGTTCTTGGATTCAAATGCAAATTAGGACCATCATATATTTTTGCATGAGCTATTCTTGACCTATTTAGATCCTCTTGGTCGTCATCAGACTCTCCATCAATATACTCATCTCGTTCATCCTCCACAATCATATTGTGTAATATGATGCAAGACATCATGATGGAGTCCAAATTTTCTCGACTCCACCCTCTTGCAGGTTCCTTGATGATCTTCCACCGTACTTGTAGAATAGCAAAGTTTTCTCAACATCTTTCCGGTATGCCTCTTGTTGTAAGGTAAAACACTTTTTAGCGTCATTCACAGGGTTTTGAATTGCTTGGACAAGTGTTACCCACTTTGGGTAGATGTCATCTGCCAAGTAATACCTCGTTTGCTAAGGAATTGCTTTGCCAAATTTTTTTTTTTAAATATTAAAAAATTCTCACTTTGTTCCTATAAATTTAAGTTGTAGTTTTTAAATTTAATTTGTAATTTTTAAATTTAAGTTGTGGTTTTTAAATATAAGTTGTAGGTTTTAAATTTAATCTGTTGTAGTTTTTATATTTAAATAATAAATTATGTTTGGCCTTATGATCTTTTGGCCTTCGGTTGGAGATTATTTTTTGTCACAGGGCTATGTTTGGTTCTATGACCATTTGACATTCGGTTAGAGATAGTAAGAAATATGGCTCTGCACTGTTCATTAAAATATTAATTTCTTAGATGGCTAGATGGCTAAAACGAGCCATCTGGCTCTCTTTCGATTGGAGATGGCCTATAAGAAATTTTGGTGTTACTCTCTCGTTGGCAGTATTCCTCAAAAGTTTAAATAAAATGTTGCCTAATTTAAAATAAAATTAGATATTTTCTTTTCCATCTTCGTGGAATGAGTGTTTTCCTCCAAATATTTTTGGTTCTAAGTTTGACAAGAAACATGGACAAACAAAGGAAAATAGTTATGTCAAAAATATATATATTACTTCAAAGATATTTCTCAATGAGTAGAAAAAAATCCACATTTAGCTTTTCCTGGTTCTAAAATTAGAAATTTATAACCCAACAAAAAAAAGTCAATTTATCTTTCAATTAGATATTATGAACACCCAAAATAGTGTTAAAAGGTTTTTTTGTCGAATGAAGTCAAAGTAAGGATCCTAGTAGTTGTAATTCGATTCTCATTTTTGTGTTTGGTCAAATACTGGCGGAAAACAATTGTGTATATGTATGACAGTGTGAGTTCGATTTTCACCGATTGTTTAAACACTAACGCCGTCGTTTATAAAAAAAATATTTTTACAATTTTTTATGTTTTTGGTTTTCATATATAAAATTAAAAATAAAAATAAAAACAAAAACAAGGAAATGGATGAGATAGAGGAAAAGCAATCGCACCCCCACAGAGTTCCTACCATTATTCTCCCCCATTTCTCCCGTCTCCCAAAATCCCAACCCAAATCTCTCTCTCTCTCTATCTAGCTTTCTCTGTGATATTTCTCATTTCACCGACGCCGACAACAACAGCATGATGTGGGACGAGTGGGGCGACACCATTTTCTCCGACACCGACCAACAACAACAGCAACAACAATCCGACCAGGATTCCCACCTCAATTTCGATTTCTTCTCCGACCTCTCCAAGCCCAAGGTCTTGTTCTTTCGCCCGCACAATTAGGGTTTTTAATCATTTGTTTTCCATCTTTTTAGCCGTTAAACTACTCAATTACATGAGTTTTGTGTATTTAGGATTACTATAAGATACTGGAAGTGGATTATGATGCCAACGACGATGCTATTCGCTCCAACTACATCCGCCTCGCCTTGGTTTGTAATTTTCGATTTTTTTACACATTTTTTAGTTTTTTTTTTAATATTTTAATTTTTGGGTTCGTTTGTGGCTTACTGAAATGCTTTAAATTTTGCTTCTTTGTGATTTGTGGGTGCAGAAATGGCATCCGGATAAGCACAAGGACCAGGATAGTGCCACCTCTAGGTTTCAAGAGATAAACGAGGCCTATCAAGGTTCCTTTTTACATTCTTGCCCAATATACATTTTGCTTATACTTTCGAGCTAGCGTTGGTTGCTTAGAGTTTTCGGACTCCCAGGAACAATGGGTTTGTTGCAAGAATTTGAGCTATTACTAAGTACCCAATTTGATGTGGGTAATTTGTGTGTGCTTTAGGACCGTGTGTGCCCAATGGCACTCTAGTTTGATAATCAAACACTTAGTTATTAGATATGGCGATGTGGGGTTAAATAGTTTTTGCTAGCAAGTGTGGGCAGTGTTCTTGGTTTAGTATTCTTAAAGGACTGTGTTGGCGAAGAGGTTTGTGGAGTATAAGAATCTCTTGTTGCTGAATTGCTACAGCTACCTAACAATCGAACATTTAGGTAGCTGTTACTGGCCTATTCTTAATTTCTTATATCCGTTTAGTCGAAGACATTGGTGTGTCATCAATTATCCATGGCTCACCAAACCGACAGAGGCTGTATGAAAGTAGTTTTTGAGCCCTTTGGTGATATAGTTCAACACATGTATCAGGGAGCACTTTTTTGGGAAAATAATGACTTGGTGCATGATTATTTTATTACCAAGTACAGGAGTATAGCTAGAGTTTTTAGAAAGGTGAAGGAGTATGAAATTGTTATTGGGCATTGAAATTACTGGCTCCTTAGATTACTTCAAAATTAGAAATGACTCCGGAATGGCAAAACATCAAGCTCAATATGAGGGAAAACCTGGATAGGCTTGCGAAGTAAAACAGCAGGGACAGCAAATTTTTGCAAAAACGATTTTTCCAACTTGTTCTTCTTTGTTAATGGGAATCGTTTTATAAGTCATGCGTCTCTCATGGCCAGTAATGTTCATCCGTTTAATTTCCCAACATGACGAAAAGGTATCTGCAAAATATTATATAGATATAAGTTTTCTGTTAGCTATGGGTTTGCTAACCTTCGGGAGGAATGCTTCACAAAGGTAACATATAGACTGTGCTGCTTGATTATAGGCTATATGTGTTTCCTTAAATCCTCTGATTTGTATTGACATATTCAGATTTTAGCTACTTATTTCGATTTTTTGTTGGTTTCCTAAAAGATTAGATGGGACTTGGGAGGATTCATATAGGTTGGCTTTCTGCACCCATAATTTGTGCCTGTCGTACATTAAATTAGCCTGATTTCAGAACAAGCATGATTGAGGCAGTAGTCATTTGGATTAGTTCCCTGGATTAGTTCCTCCTACTTAAATGCAGCCTTGGAGTGTTATTTCCGACAAAACGACACTCTATAGGTGCATGCATTACGTATGTTATTGGCCTTAGAAAACTTTAGACATATATCCATTTTGATAGTCTAGTTTAAATGGTAACCCAGTAATTTGAATATTGTTGCTTTATTCTAACTAATGCATGAAGTGTGAGTGCTTAGAAAAGCCAAAAGGTGTCTCTGTGGCTGGCACTTAGAAGACTTGTTTTAATTAGCTGATTTTCTTCTAGGCATGAGTGAGGACTGTATTTCAGTTTTGTTTTTTAATCTAACGAAGGTGTTTCAATTTCGTTGAACAGTTTTGAGTGATCCAGTGAAGAGAGTAGAATATGACAAGAAAGGGATGCTTTACGTCTACGACTATAATATAACTGTAAGAATTCCCTCATCTGTACCATCAAGATACATTTCTTTTTCCTGCATCTACAGTTTCCTTCCGTGGTTTTCTTCCTTCTAACGTATAGTTTGTTGACCGCAGGAGTATCTAAACCGCTACAAAGGTCTTATATTGACGTGCAGTGGCCTGGGGATGAGGACTTCGATTTGGTAAGACAAAACAACCTGCACAGAAATCCTTTTCGTTAAAGACGGGAAAATCTTTACAGCGTGCAAGGCACATATTTGCTGACACTTCAAGTGGCATAGTAAGGGAAAACAATGATCCGTGTCCTTGGTTCTATTTGGAGGTTACTATTATCATGTGCACATGTATAAAATAGAGAAAGAAAGGATATCACTTTCTGTCGTGATGTCTTTTGCCTACCTGCCCATGTTAGATGTTACCTCTTTCTTGTAGAGTTGTATTTGTATAATAATCTACTTGCCCCAAATGCCTTTCCAATAATTATGGAATCATTCGATGATCGACCCGGGACAAACCCTTTTTGTTTGTTTGTTTTGGGAACTGATAATGTACGTGGGTGACATTTGAGAGCACATTGAAGCTTGTTACTGCTTTTTTTATGGCTCTTGTGGTTTTGCTTTTTGATCCGTTGGAATTCTTATTCCGTCGGAAATCTGTGTGTTCTAGTTTTGGTGAATGCCGTGCTAGGACAGTTGCTCCAACTCATGCTTGAGCGGCCTTTAATCCTTATGCGTTTTGGTGGGTTCTGCTTGCATCAACAGTTGATAGTCTTTCATGCACGTGTGGGAATGTTAGGACCCAATTGCCCCATGTTGAAATTAAAATAGCATGTCTTGGCGTGGTTTGTGAGATCTTGGGGTGCTCTATCCTTATAAGCTGGTTTTTCGTGACGAGTTCTCAGTAATATCATAACAGTTGATATCAAAGCCTGATTATACCACGTAACTAGGCCTAGTCTTTAAGAGATACTCTCATGCAACTACTTACGTCCCACGAAAAACTTTTATTGGATAGTTTGGGTAATATTTAAACCCATGACAAACATTTAATAGATGAGTGACGCCATTGATACTATGCATTGGTTGCAAAAAACAATCTCTTCTAATCTTCGAGAAGCCGTTTCAAAGGAAAGATTTACCATCGAGCTAGTGTTAATGTGGACAGAACGAACCAACAAGGATGCAGTATGGAAGCGTGATGGTATGTTAGAATCCAACAGTCGCAGAACGAAAAACTAAATTTCTTGGACAGTTCGTATCCTTTTTGTATACAAGCCGAAGCCGGTTTTTATAGGCAAGTTCTACTTACAGGTTCTATTGGGCATAGCTGCACAGACCTTGTTCAATTAGTGCTTGAAACCAGAAGATGACCGGAAGCTCTCGAAACCCTAGCATGCCTTTTGCCTTCCAGATTCTATTTTTCATATATAAACAGCAAAAGGACTTGAACTACGTACATCAAGGAATAATACAATAGAAATGGCTAATGATTCAACTGTATAGAAAACAGTGTGTCATAACTGAGATGCTTCCTTGCAAGTAGAGGTGCCCTACAACGAGACCCGGCGTGCACGGTACTGCAAAATTTTCTAATTCTCCACTTTGTTTAAATACTACAACATCAAGCTACATTGGACCTTACTAACCTGGTTTCAAACCTTTTGATTTATGAGCTTTCCTCCGGCATAATGTTAATGAAGTTCATCAGCATTGCAGAACAAAGATCCAGTACCACTATCTTTCAAATTCCACTTTCACGTTAAGGGTTGAGCTTTCCCTACCTCATAGCATCATGAAAGTCGAAAGATGATCCATTTCCTCTTGCCAGAAAGACGACCTAGATTGCAACTGCAAATCAGATCAGAAGGTTTTCTTAATCCCATTACTCCATGTTGAATTGCCAGCATCTTCATCACCTTGGGGTTTTCAAGCCTAGGATGTAACTTTTCTCTTGCATCTGAAATCCGTCTCAGGGCTTAATCCTGCTCTCCAACAACCAACTCATCGAGAAGTTCAAATGCAGACAGAAGCTTTCTTTCTCTGCAGATTGATTCAACCAAAACAGCCCAGGAATCAGGCAGTGGCTTAAACCCCATCTCCATTAATCCAAACAAAGCCATGGACGCCTCTTCTGCCATTCCAGCCTCAGAAATGCGAACCAGCAACTCATTTGAAGTTGCATAATGTGGTATGAACCCCCTACCCATCATTAACCCCAACAACGCAGTCGCCTTCTTCAATTCACCTTTTTGACACAAGAGATTCAACACAATCCTGTAGCTTGCCTTGTTGAGATAGACACCCTCGTACGGAAGTTTCTCCAGCATCTCAAGAGCATCCTCAATTCTGCCTTCTCTGCACAACCCTCCGAGTATCACATTGAAAGTCACGGTATCAGCTTTGCACTCTCTGTCTTTCATCTCTTTGAGCAACTCTATAGCTTCATTCACTTTCCCAGTCCTACAGCAGCAATTAATCAGACCAGTGTATCCAACCGTATCAGGCTTTATACCGAAGCTCATCATTTCATGGAAAACTTCCCTGGCCTCCTTCAATCTCTTCTCTTTACATAAACCGTTCATCAGAGCGGTATAATTGAATACATTTGGGTTGCATCCATTGCTCTTCATAAACTCCAATATCTTCCTAGCCCTGTCGACTTTGCCACCATGGCAAAACCCATTAATCAAAATGTTGTAAGTTAGGGCATCAGGCAAGATTTGGTCCTTTGAGATCATTTCTTCGAACAACTCCATTGCTTCTGCGAGTCTTCCACTTTCACAGAGACCACCCAAGAGAGTTGAATATGTAATCAAATTAGGGTAAGAAATTTTGAACCTTTTCATTTCCTTCAGAACCTCAAAAGCAGAATCAAGATCCCCATTCTTGCAATGGTGCTTAACCAAGATGTTGACAATGCATGTATTTGGCTTGAAGCTAAAGTTCTTTTTCAAATGCGTGAGAAATTGTCGGGCCAAATCAACCTGATTTGCTTCAATCAGTAAATTGAGACAAGTACTGATGGATTTGAGAGACGGTTTTTCTCGAACTATTGGCTGGATAGCATAGAACATTTCAAGCACTCTTTCATGCATAGAGGATTTTGAAAAATGGCTCATGAGATTAAGGAATATACCCTCATGAAATTTGCAGGTCTCATAGGTCATTTGATGAAGAATTGCATCGATAGCCTTGAACTTCTTGGACTGAGCAAGCTTCTGGAGGATAGTTCCATAGGTGGCATTGTTGTGATTAAACCCCTTTTGTTCAGATACCATGTTAAATATTTCCAAGGCATGCTGTGGATCTCTCCCACGTTTGATTAAGTTGATGGCAGATTCGTGAGAAATATATTTGCCTTTCCTCCTCGTTTCTGTCTGGGTGTCTGTGGTTTCGGGTGGGGGGTCTGGTTTGTGAAGTTTGACTCTTGAAAAGTGAAGAGGAGAGATCCATGGAAGTGACGATGAGAGTGTCGAAGGAGAGGATGAGAACCAACGGCACTGACTTTTACTCACTCTCATAGCATTCATGAAAACTGCTGCTGTCTTGTTAGGGCCCAGTCATCTGAAGAATATGAGGATCTTAAATACTTATGCATGTCAGCTGTTTTAAAGAAAAAGTGTAAAGCCATT
This sequence comes from Pyrus communis, assembly GCF_041283825.1. Lineage (NCBI taxonomy): Eukaryota > Viridiplantae > Streptophyta > Magnoliopsida > Rosales > Rosaceae > Pyrus > Pyrus communis. The sequence continues at coordinate 4,254,310 of NC_142572.1, forward strand.
GCTAAAAACTGAAAACAACTTGGTACAGGATGTGGCAACGTTAACAATAACGTGATGACAAAACTATATAAAACAGGATTCATCATAAGGAATTGCAAATTGAGCAAAAAAAACGAGATTAGGTTTTTGTAAAACATGCATAAAATTCCATTCTAAATTTCTAATCAAACTTAATTTCAAACAATAATATAAACAGACGCACAGCACATATAACGAGCTGATGAGGAGACTCTTTGGAATCATATTGGCTAATCTAGGTAGGATGTCTTTAGACACAGAAGGCATCAACCAAAAGAGAACAGAAAGCAAGCGGATTCGGAAATCAAGCATCTTTCTGCCTTGATGTCCAATGTAAATGAACTTACTCTTGTTCCTGTAACACCCTAGCTCTCTAGACAATAGCTATATCACTTGAATCATCCACCAAACCCACAAAAACAGTTCATTGTGCATCATCTCGGAAACAATTGAACGCCCAATGACAAACTGGAAGGAAAAACAACTTCTTGAACAGATTGCACAAGAATTAGGCGTTGCAAGCTCTCAATCCTCAATCAGTAACACGAATTATGCCGCAAGCCAGTGCATCTACTGAATTGGGTTTTTAGCAATCAAGTAGGTGCACCTGCTTGTGATATGTATTAAATTTCTATATAATTCCTCTAACAAATTGAGGATTGAGAGGCCGTAACGCCTAATTATCACGCAATCTTCTCAAGAAACTTGTTTTTCCATCCAGTTTGTCATTCGACATTCAATTATTTCACAAATGATGAAAAAGTGAAGGGTTTTTGTGGGTTTGGGAAACCTTAAAACTGAACTTGAATCCACTAACCTACTCTCTGAAAAATCAACCAACCACATTCCCCATAAATTCAAAATTCAAAAACTCAAATGGACTGATTAATGGGCAGAAAATGTTCCAAATTTCAATTCCGTTGTCTTTAATTTTTTATTTTTCCTTCAAAATTCCTTGCAAATCAACGGAAATTCGTACAAACAAATAAAAAAAAATTGGATTAAAAACACAATTGCAAATTTGCAATGCCTGGAAAGACTTACCTGGAGGATTAATGTGAAAAGCCAACACTTTCTGTAACCAAAATCTAGCTGTTAACTTGAGTTGCAGGGCGGAGGTGAAAGGCTGCTTCCGCTCTCAAGGAAGAAGGCGCACCAAATCAAAAACGCCACGTCGTGTCTGTGGGGTTTCTGTTTCTTCGTTTATGTGTGTGTTTTTGGCCCAAGAAAAAGCCCAAACTTGCATACGCCCATCTTTCTTTCTTATTTTTAAGGAAGATTCTTCAATCCAATGCCCTTTGAGCCCTTTGGTGATTTAAAAAGAGGAAAATTAATGAAAATAATTTGAAAATTTTGAGTTTTAACGATAAGGATAAAATAAAAGGTAAAATGAATAGTACCAGGATTGACTTTTTAGTGTAAAAATGTGGTTTTTCGTTAAAGTGAACAATACCGGGAGCTTTTCGTTAAAATTCCCTTTAAAATGTGTCAATTTGCCACTTACTGCCACAGTCTAATAGTATTCCTCTTCACTTGTAAGTAAAGGATTTTAGATTCGATTTTCGCCAAAGGTGATTTTTAGCAAGTTTAAACAACATTATTGCTAATCCATTGTGAGGTTAAGTCCACCCACTCTCCTTTAGTGTATATAATATTGTTTGTTAAAAAAAAATATCTCAATTTGCCTTAGACCGTCTCTGTTAATCTTTCCGTCAAATTAAGGGTAATCTTTGATTCTTTCAAGTGAAAAGCAACCTAATAAAAAAAAGTGTCAAATTTGATGGAAAAATTAAAAGAAAACTAATGAAAAAGGTTTTAAAACTTTAAGTTTTAACGATAAGGACAAAATAAATGATAAATTGAATAATACCAGAATTGATTTTTTAGTATAAAAATGTAATTTTTTGTTAAAGTAAACAGTACCTGTAACTTTTCGTTAAAGTTTTTAAAAATTAACAGTTTAAAGTAAATTTACATATTTTAAAAGAAAACTCATAACTAATTGCACATAACTCATAAAAAAAAAAAAAGAAATGAAAATCGAAAGTATTGATAAGTCTCTCCCTTTTAGAAACTCTATACACAAACATTTGATCCGCCACCTAACATGAAAATAATGACACACCCCGACCGAGATCAGAGCGTGCTGGCCGTCACACGAAGGTGACGTAGCCATGTGCACGTGCGGAAGCTAATAAAGTAGTAATATAAAAGTACGAATAATTAAAACTAGCATACAAGGTACTAAAACAAGTGCTAGTAAGTGAGATACAATTTCAGAGCAGGTCTATAGCAGCCCAAACGAAAAAAGACAACAGTAGTACGCCCGAAGGCGACCATACAATGGGGAGTGTCTGTCAGAAATGCCGGAAAGCCCTAAGGGGAAACCACCGCAACGGCTAAGCAACTAGAACCTGGAGGGGCGCAAAACAAAAGCGTGAGTGGGCAAAAACAAAGCTCTTTGAAAACCATTTAGCAAAATAGATTCTAACCCCTCGCCGTAAAACCTGTATACTTCCCAGAAAATAAACATATAACCGTATGTATAAACATGCAAAACATGCTCAAGGGTATACCAATCATGCTCAAGATATGCCATGCCAAAGCCTCAATATGAATGTAAGTGCCCAGGTATAAATCATATCAACATCATAACATCTGGCAGCCGGAGTCACCTAACGTGACCTGTACGGCTGCATCTAGAGCTCAAATCTCAACTCTATAACTGAACCTGCCCACGAGTCGGAACCACTCAAGGTGGTCTGTACGACAGGCCTGGGTGTAACATATATATACGCTCTAGTGCTACGATCACGTGAAGTCTGTGCGAATAATCGCGAGTCACCTACGAGTCGGAACCACCTAATATGGTCTGTACGACAGGCCTATGCACCTAACTTGGATCCAAGCTGAGCGTGTGGTGCGGGAGGTGAACATCACGTGAAGGACTGTGCCCTACTCTGGGCGGGAGCACTATCACCGGGGGTGCAGGTTATGAGCTCTCTAAGTCTCTCAAACTACTGCTGAAAGTAAATATGAATACCACTTACATGGCACTTACCTGTGCGTCCTCAGCACCCAATATGCATATATATGTATGCCACTACTAATGCGTGCAATGATGCATAAACGATAATAATAACATGCATGGCATAAGGCAAATAACCCTTTTTAAATCAATTTCTGGGAATATAAATGTATATAGGTATATACGGAAAACAAAAGCCCACTCACTGGTATGTAGAAGGGTCGTAGCCCCCCTGCCTCGCGTGTGCACGTTCATCCTCGGCGTACGTGTCACCTGTCTCAAAACTCAAAACTCGGCCAACTTCGAACCAGGCCTTCCCGACGTCCAAATTCGTCCAACGAGCTACTCCGACGCTCCTTAGGACCTCACCAACACATCTACAAGCTTCAAATGTCCAAAAACTAAGTAAATTAATGTTGCATGAACAGTACTCAAATCGGAGTTTAAGAAAGCGACGTGAAAACGTCGATGTTCTTACCTGAAAAGGGTATCACTGGACTCCTCACAGCCTCACCAACTCGATGGTGTCCTTGGTTCCCTCGATCTGTCCAGATTTGAGGGATTGTGTGAGTGTCCGTACGTTTTTTTTTTTTGAAGAAGAAGAATAATAGAGGACTCGGGGGGGGGGGAGAGGGAGAGAGAGAATGACAGAGGGTGAGGGAGAGTGAGACAGTGTGGGTGTGTGGCCCAACACATGTCCACACCACACAAAACATCCCACAACGTGACAAAAACGAACTAGGGGCAATAAGGTAATTTCACACGTGCGTTTTAATAATCCCGGGACGGGATGTCACAACCTTCCCACCTTAAAAGAATTTCGTCCTGAAATTCAAAACAACCCAGTAACAACCCCTAGTGGTCAAAGAACAAACGAGGATACAAATCCCTTATCCGATCTTCTGTCTCCCACGTAGCTTCCTCAACTGAATGATTCCTCCACAAAACTTTCACCAAATTCACTGTCTTGTTCCTCAGAACCTTCTCTTTCCAATCAATGATCGTCACCGGTTCCTCGTCATACGTCAAATCTGGATTAGGTATCACGTGAGACGGATCAGCAACATAGTGTCGGAGCATAGACACGTGAAAAACATTATGCACTCTAGCCAACTCCGGAGGCAACTCCAACCTGTAAGCTACCTCACCAACTCGTTATGTGACCATGTATGGTCCGATGTATCTGGGACTCAACTTCCCCTTTTTCCCAAATCGTACGACACCTCTCCACGGTGAAAGCTTCAAAAATACCCAGTCTCCGACATCATATGTTCTGTCCGTAGCATGCCGATCCGCTAGACTCTTCTGCCTGTCCTGGGCTGCTTTCAGGTTAGACTTGATCACCTGAACATTCTGAGTAGTCTCCTCGACAATCTCTGGACCTACTAAAACTCTCTCGCCAACCTCTGACCAACACAACGGTGTGCGACAAGCTCTGCCATACAAGGCCTCAAATGGCGCCATGCCAATGCTCGAATGAAAACTGTTGTTGTAGGCAAATTCCATCAAATCCAACCGCTGATGCCAAGCGTCACCAAACTGCAACACCGAAGCTCGCAGCATATCCTCCAAAGTCTGAATAGTTCTCTCTGACTGTCCGTCTGTCTGTGGATGATACGCCGTACTGTAAAGTAATCTCGTGCCCAAAGCTTCCTGAAAAGCCACCCAAAACTTCGATGTGAATCGTGGATCACGAACCGAGACAATACTCACAGGGACACCATGGTACTTCACAACCTTTGAGATAAACAACTCCGCTAAACGGCTTAAGGAATACTTCTCTCTCACTGGAATAAAATGAGCCGACTTAGTGAGCCGATCAACGATCACCCAAATGCCGTCAAAGCCATTTTGTGTACGCGGCAACTTGTACACAAAATCCATGGTGATATTTTCCCATTTCCACTCTGGAACGGGAAGCGGCTGCAACAACCCAAACGGCTTCTTCCTCTCTGCTTTAACCTGCTGACAAACAGCACATTTGCTCACATACTCGGCTATCTCCCTCTTCATACCCGGCCAATAATAAAACGGTCGAATGGTATGATACATTTTAGTAGCTCCTGGATGCATGGCATAAGCCGAAATATGTGCTTCATCGAGAATTTCTTTCTTCAACTCCACACTATTAGGCACGAACATTCTACCTTCTAGTATTAACATGCCATCCGAATCACGAACTCTGAGGTCTCGCCTCCTTCCTTGCTCTCGAGCTTGAATAAGTTCTTGAGTCTCTTGATCAGCTACCTGAACTTCAAGCACCCGATCAACAAGTATCGGCCGAACTTGGAAATTAGCAAGTAGCGCCACTTCTCGATCTTCGGCTTTTAGCCTTACTCCCGTAGCACGCAAGTCCACCAAAAGAGGAGCACGACTAGCGTACAACGCATTAATACGGCCCTGTGACTTCCTGCTAAGTGCATCAGCCATTACGTTCGCACGACCAGGATGATAATCAATCGTGCAATCGTAATCGCTGAGCAACTCCAACCACCTCCGCTGACGAAGATTAAGCTCATTCTGAGTAAAAAGATATTGGAGACTCTTGTGATCTGTAAAGATCCTGCACTTCTCTCCGTAAAGATAGTGTCTTCACAACTTCAACGCAAAAATGATAGCAGCCAACTCCAAATCATGTGTAGGGTAATTCATCTCATGAGGTTTCAACTGCCGCGAAGCATAAGCAATCACCCTACCATGCTGCATCAACACACATCCCAGACCATTCAAGGAAGCATCGCTATAAACCTCGAAATCACCACTATCGTCTGGAAGTGCCAAAACAGGTGCATGAGTGAGACAATGCTTCAATTGCTGGAAACTCTGCTCACACCTATCATCCCACTCAAATTTAACATCCTTCCTCGTTAACCTCGTCAGTGGTAAGGCAATCACCGAGAAATCCTTAACGAATCTCCGATAATACCCCGCCAAACCAAGGAAACTTCTCACCTCGGTGACGGTTCGCGGTTGCTCCCAACTCTCTACAGCTGCAACCTTCTGAGGGTCCACCAAAATACCTTGAGCAGAAATAATGTGTCCCAAGAACGCAACTTGGTCTAACCAGAATTGGCACTTGCTAAACTTAGCATACAACTGGCGTTCCCTCAACCTCTTCAACACCAAAGTAAGATGTCGAACATGCTCCGCTTTCGACTTAGAATACACCAGAATATCGTCGATGAAGACAATAACAAACCTATCCAGATAAGGCTGAAACACCCGGTTCATTAAATCCATAAAGGCAGCTGGTGCATTCGTCAACCCAAATGGCATAACCAGAAATTCGTAATGACCGTAACGAGTCCTGAACGTCGTCTTAGGGACATCATCCCTACTGATCTTCAGCTGATAGTAACCAGACCTCAAGTCTATCTTAGAGAATACACAAGCACCTCTCAGCTGATCGAACAAATCATCTATACGAGGCAATGGATAACGGTTTTTAATCGTCACCCGATTGAGTTGCCTGTAGTCGATGCACAGCCTCAAAGTTCCATCCTTCTTCCTCACAAACAGAACTGGAGCGCCCCAAGGCGAAGTACTAGGCTGAATAAATCCCTTGTCCACTAACTCCTGCAACTGAACCTTCAATTCCCGCAACTCCGCGGGAGCCATACGATAAGGAGTTAAAGAAATAGGATTTGTACCTGGAATCAACTCAATGGTGAACTCCACATCTCGCTCTGGGGGTAAACCAGGTAAATCCTCGGGAAAAACATCAGGGAAATGTCTGACCACTCTCACATCCTCAACTCTGTTAGGAACAGCTTCATCTAGCACTACGTGAGCTAGGTACCCCTGACAACCTTTAGATAACAACTTTTTCGCTCGCAGCGCCGAAATAACGCCATGTCTCACCCCACTCTGCTCACCCACGAAAGTAACCACAGGTAGTCCAGGTCGGTGAAACGTAACTACTTTCCCGTAACAGTCAATGTTGTCACGATAGAAGTGCAACCAATCCGTGCCCAGAATCACATCAAAGTCCACAATATCTAACGGGATAAGATCGGCTGTCAAAGCAACACCCTCTACGATCACTGGACATCCTGGGTACACACAATCTACGACACAACTCTCTCCTCTAGGCATAACAACCTCTAAATCATACCCTAGAGGTGTGGGGCGAGGTTGCGTTACTTGAGCAAACGTATGAGAAATTACGGAATGTGTAGCTCCACAATCAATTAAGACTCTAGCAAAACAACCAAGAATGTTCAACGTACCCATAATCAAGTCCGGGTTGTTCTGAGCGTCCTGCAGAGAAATATTGTGAAGACGCCCCTGTTCCTGCTGACGCCCGCCGCGGCCTCTGCTCGCCTGAACGCCGCGTCCCTGAGCACCACACCCCTGACTGGGCTGGCCCGACTGTCTCGAAGACCCTGCACTGCTAGTGGCAATCTCCCCCTGCTGATACTGTCCTCCCTGATACCACTGTGAACCACCCGCTGGAGCTGGAGGATACGGCATATAGCCGCCTGAATACTGGGGATAGCCACCCTGGGAATAGGGATCCTGGGGATACTGATATTGCCCCGGAGCATAAGGGACAGCATCACCCTGATAGTGGTAAGCACCACCTCGACCCGTCTGGCCGTAACTACTAGGACCCTGGATCTGCTGGAGTGGTGCAGGTGGTGGCATAAAGGTCTGCTGTGGTTTCTGCTGCTGCTGACCCTGGGGACAATTCGCCGCTCTATGTCCCACCTGTCCACATGTGAAGCAACCGTTGCTACCACGTCTACACTCACCGAAATGCCGGTTTTTACACCTGCGGCAAATAGGGGCTCTGCCTCGACCACCATCGCCCTGCCTCTGGCCTCTAGCGCCACCAGAAAATCTACCTCCACGACCCTGTCCAGTGGCACTGAAGCCGCCACTCGAAGAACTCGAGCTAGCACCACCCCTCTTGAAATTCTGAGTCTGACGGGGCCCGAGCGATGCCTGACCCTTGCCTTTGTCATCTTTCTTCTGGTTGCCGTCATTCTCTTCATCAGTGTCGCTCGACATATTCTCGAAGTCCTCGATCCTCAACAGTATCTCATAGAAGTCCCGGTAAGTCTCGCTGTGGACTGTAGACGCCATAGAACGCCACTTCTTCTTGGTGCCCAAACGGAAAAGACGGAGCATCTCCGCCGGATTACCAGCGACATCAGGATGGTAACGAGACAAGTCCGTAAACTTGCGATAATACTCATTCGCCGACATCTTCCGCTGTTTTAGCTCGGTAAACTCCTGCTTCTTACGGTCAATGTACTCAGGGGGCACATACCTTCTCCTAAACAACTCCGTAAAAACATTCCAATCAGTCCTCTGATCCGGAGTCAACCTACGAAGCTCCTGCTCCCACCAAGCTGCCGACTCCGTATCCAGAAACCATGCGGTCGTCTCGACCCACCTCTCCATAGGCAAGTTCCCCTGATTATGCAGCACACGGAAAGTCTTCTCTATGTGTTCTAGCCAGCGTTCTGCGCCCTCATGCCCCTCACTGCCCTTAAACTTATCCAACTTCAAATTGTACATAGTCTCCAGAGGAGTCCTCTGGGGAGGGCGCATCACTGACTGAAGGGCTGTAGCAAAAGCTTCCCCCAACTGGGTAATATCGGGGAAAATAGGCTCAGAAGAGCGACGGGGTTCTCGACGAGGCGGCATAGTTCTGACAGAAGACACCAAAATTATTAGAATACTCACAAGGACACAGGACTGCCAAACTTAGGCTCTGATACCAAACTGACACACCCCGACCGAGATCAGAGCGTGCTGGCCGTCACACGAAGGTGACGTAGCCATGTGCACGTGCGGAAGCTAATAAAGTAGTAATATAAAAGTACGAATAATTAAAACTAGCATACAAGGTACTAAAACAAGTGCTAGTAAGTGAGATACAATTTCAGAGCAGGTCTATAGCAGCCCAAACGAAAAAAGACAACAGTAGTACGCCCGAAGGCGACCCTACAATGGGGAGTGTCTGTCAGAAATGCCGGAAAGCCCTCAGGGGAAACCACCGCAACGACTAAGCAACTAGAACCTGGAGGGGCGCAAAACAAAAGCGTGAGTGGGCAAAAACAAAGCTCTTTGAAAACCATTTAGCAAAATACATTCTAACCTCGCCGTAAAACCTGTATACTTCCCAGAAAATAAACATATAACCGTATGTATAAACATGCAAAACATGCTCAAGGGTATGCCAATCATGCTCAAGATATGCCATGCCAAAGCCTCAATATGAATGTAAGTGCCCAGGTATAAATCATATCAACATCATAACATCTGGCAGCCGGAGTCACCTAACGTGACCTGTACGGCTGCATCTAGAGCTCAAATCTCAACTCTATAACTGAACCTGCCCACGAGTCGGAACCACTCAAGGTGGTCTGTACGACAGGCCTGGGTGTAACATATATATACGCTCTAGTGCTACGATCACGTGAAGGCTGTGCGAATAATCGCGAGTCACCTACGAGTCGGAACCACCTAATGTGGTCTGTACGACAGGCCTATGCACCTAACTTGGATCCAAGCTGAGCGTGTGGTGCGGGAGGTGAACATCACGTGAAGGACTGTGCCCTACTCTGGGCGGGAGCACTATCACCGGGGGTGCAGGTTATGAGCTCTCTAAGTCTCTCAAACTACTGCTGAAAGTAAATATGAATACCACTTACCTGGCACTTACCTGTGCGTCCTCAGCACCCAATATGCATATATATGTATGCCACTACTAATGCGTGCAATGATGCATAAACGATAATAATAACATGTATGGCATAAGGCAAATAACCCTTTTTAAATCAATTTCTGGGAATATAAATGTATATAGGTATATACGGAAAACAAAAGCCCACTCACTGGTATGTAGAAGGGTCGTAGCCCCCCTGCCTCGCGTGTGCACGTTCGTCCTCGGGGTACGTGTCACCTGTCTCAAAACTCAAAACTCGGCCAACTTCGAACCAGGCCTTCCCGACGTCCAAATTCGTCCAACGAGCTACTCCGACGCTCCTTAGGACCTCACCAACACATCTACAAGCTTCAAATGTCCAAAAACTAAGTAAATTAATGTTGCATGAACAGTACTCAAATCGGAGTTTAAGAAAGCGACGTGAAAACGTCGATGTTCTTACCTGAAAAGGGTATCACTGGACTCCTTACAGCCTCACCAACTCGATGGTGTCCTTGGTTCCCTCGATCTGTCCAGGTTTGAGGGATTGTGTGAGTGTCCGTACGTTTTTTTTTTTTTGAAGAAGAAGAATAGAGGACTCGGGGGGGGGGGGAGAGGGAGAGAGAGAGAATGACAGAGGGTGAGGGAGAGTGAGACAGTGTGGGTGTGTGGCCCAACACATGTCCACACCACACAAAACATCCCACAACGTGATAAAAACGAACTAGGGGCAATAAGGTAATTTTATACGTGCGTTTTAATAATCCCGGGACGGGATGTCACAAATAAAATCTTAAAATTTCTATTCTTTTCTATCATTGAGTGCACTTAAAGGACAAAATAAAATAATTTGTTTATGAAAATAGCAATGATTGAGATGGAGACATCATGCTTTCATCTAAAAGTTTTGCCATATTAGATGGTCATCTACGAGATTCAAATTAAATACCTCTTATTTTTTTAACAAACGATATTATCTACACTAAGGTAATATAGTTTAGATTTGCTTTTGATAAGAATCGAATATAAAATCTTTCACTTACAAATAAAGAAAAATATAACTAAATTAGTGACAGTCCATCTTTCAAGGTTAATTGTAAGCTATTGATGTGCACAGTAATCCCAATTTTTTCTTGGAGAACTGTAGTCTTAACTATGAAGAACAAATTTATTTGGATTGACCAAAATGTTCTAATAAAAAAAAAAATTAGAAAACAATAAATTTAAAAATGAATTATTTGAAATTGTTTTCCTTCTTTCATTCTTATCCAATTCTTGGAATAATAGACAACTTTGCCTTATAAACGTCATCGAAATTCCTAGATTCGGGAAGCACTCCATCCAAATATTACTATGTTATTCAGCTCAAGTGTTTGTGATACTCGTATTATTAGTAACAAATTATAGTTCTTTAAAATTAATTTTGAGACGTCCCCTGTTACGCATAAATATATCCGAATAAGCGTTTTTGACGATTTACCACACACCCAATTTTCACTTTTAATGTGAATGGACCACTTTTATCTCTATCTTAAAAATTTCGCCTAAACAACGACACGCGAATACACAAAAGGACAATTTTCGGCACAACATTAACAACAAAATTGCAGGGGCTCTATTTAGCTTATGTTGCATGAGTTAGGGTAAACGGTAAACCCAATTTTTACCCCAAGTTATTTAGAGCATTTCCATCCATCCAAAAAAGGCAAAGGGCAAGGGCAATTTTATTGCCCAAAATCCGCCAAAGTGGCCCCAGCTAATCATAATACGTCAGGCAATTGCTGGGCTCTACCAAGACGTTGTGTTATCTCTAACCGAAAAAGAATCAAAGATTATTTTAACCCACTGATCTTGTAAGATATTAATATTTTAATAAATCATACATTAAAGTGGCCCCAAACCTTAAAAAGGCAAGGCTAGGGCAAGGACAATTGTATTGCCCAAAATCCACCGAAGTGGCCCTAGCGGCTCAAAATATGGTAGGCAATTGCTGGGCTCCACCAAGCCTGTTGGAATGCCTGGCCTTCAATTGTCAGGACTTGCGCCAGCAAGCATTAGACGACATCAGCGTGATGTCAAAAGTGAGTCGACGGGTCCTGCGACCACAAGGTAAGACATAGTCCAACGACTTTCCAACGAGTTGAGGATTTGAACCGTTGGATTTTCAAACGTAAAAGAATTTGAAAATTTAATTATTGTGCCACGTGGCACAACCCGGTGCTCCTGATTTCTAATGAATATAGAAATCAACGGCCATGATTAATCCAACGAGTGGTATTGCTCCTACGGGTTTTGAAAATGAAAAGAGAAAAATTAGTAAGTACATGAACTTGACGAAATATATAACGCAAATTCACCGATGTAGCTCAACTTAAAAAAATATAAAAATAAAATGGAGTTGGATGATAGGTTGTCAAAAATCTTCTTGGGGTGGTATTTGTGTTAATTGGTGTAAACTAGGTTTTCATCTGTCTATTTTCTCCTCATAAAATGTCCAAGTTCTAACCTTAAACTAGGTTTCGATCTTTTGTTTTCCATTTCTCTTAAAATTGAACTAATCACTAACATTACGTGGTAATTATCAATTGGACCGTTTGTTAATCATATATCACAACGATGATACTCTTAAAATTTTCTTTTGAACAACCAATAAGATTACTAGAACGCTATATTAGTTGCAAGAGAATTTCTCGCACCGGCCAAACTCTATAAACTTTTTTATCTTTTGTTTTGTCATGCCACCTACTTCATACCTATTTAGTCTCAAGTCACTAAAGTTCCAACAAATGTCCAACAATTTTTCCAAAGCGTGACAAAGCAGATGGTTAATGGCAGGCATTGACGGCATAGAGAAAAAGGCAAAACGACATTGTTCCCAACGATAACCTAAAATTAAAAAAAATTTAAAAAAATAAAATAAAAAGTTAATTTATGAAAGTGAAAAATTAAAAAATTTGATAAGGACGCAAATTATGGTTTTCTAATAAACAAAAAAATGAGATATCAGATTCGGTGCTCTGAGTTGGTAAGTTTGATTGACTGTGATCACAGGCAGAGTAAAATCATAACCTATCTAGAGTCCAGGCTCAAAAGGAATGAATATCGGTAATTTACCGTCAGCTGTATTTAAAAAAAAAAAAAAATTAAAAAAAATTGAAAAATGATGACTGGCATTTCCATTTCCGCAATAACCACCTTGAGCTTATCTGTATCTTTGTGCCAGCACCAACTCTCGAATCCCTTTGGGCCCCTTTCCGCTTCTTTTAATCCCCGCCTTCTCCCCCTCTCTTTTTCTCAGACATTTTCACAAACACCTCACGCGCAATCGCCGAGCTCGTCTTCCAACACCCGTTCCGATGGCTTCCGTTGTCCCCGATAACCTCACCAGGGAGCAGTACGTGTACCTGGCGAAGCTCTCCGAGCAAGCGGAGCGCTATGAGGAGATGGTCCAGTTCATGGAGAAGCTGGTCGTTGGTTCGACTCCGGCCGCCGAGCTGACCGTCGAGGAGCGCAACCTTCTCTCCGTCGCGTACAAGAACGTGATCGGCTCGCTCCGTGCCGCCTGGCGCATCGTGTCGTCGATCGAGCAGAAGGAGGAGGGCCGGAAGAACGAGGAACACGTGGTGCTTGTCAAGGAGTACAGATCCAAGGTCGAGTCCGAGCTCTCTGATGTCTGCGCTAGCATATTGAAGCTCTTGGACTCCAATCTCGTGCCGTCGGCGTCGGCCAGTGAGTCCAAGGTCTTCTATCTGAAGATGAAGGGCGACTACCACCGCTACATGGCGGAGTTCAAGTCCGCCGAGGAGAGAAAGACTGCTGCTGAGGACACCATGCTTGCTTACAAGGCTGCCCAGGTAACGGCGTCGTCTCGATTCTCATAAAGTTTTGACCTTTTGAACATCTGGGTTTTTACAATTTGAGGGTTTTGAGGTTTAATTTGGTGTGTGAAGGACATAGCGCTTGCGGATCTGTCACCAACTCATCCAATAAGATTGGGTCTGGCACTGAATTTCTCAGTGTTCTACTATGAGATTCTCAATCAGTCTGATAAAGCTTGCAGCATGGCCAAACAGGTAACTTTCCTATCTCACTATAATCTTGTTAGAATCTTGGAAGTGCTTCTGGGAAAGCCATAATCACTTCTGAGGTATGTGCTTCTCTCTTAAACCATAATTGAGTTATGTAGAAGCACGTTGGAGGTGTTTCTCCATCTCTTGAATGATTTGGTAAGTGATTTTATGGGTGTGCTTCTCCTCGAAAAGTGATTCTGGCCTTCCCAGAACCACTTCCAAACGGGCCCATTACGATTTTGCGATGTTGCTTTTCATTCTTTCTTTGTACTATTTTAGTGAATTTCGTTAGGATGTGTTACAGTGTTGTCTCGCTGCGTAAGTGTTTTATATGATATCAACTTTCTTATTTAATATTTACTTAAGCAAAGCTTGTATGAATTGGTTTCTGTATGTTCTATTTATAGGCACCAAATCTGAATAATTCACGATACGAAATGGGTTTGGGTTGTTTACTTTGTGGGGAAAGGACTTTAAAATCTCTCGTAAAAGTTTTGGTGATACTTAACATAGTTGCTCTTTGACATGTTGTGTGTTCTAGTCGTTATTTCCATGTTTGCTGTACTGAAAGTTAGATGAATTATTGAGGTGATCATTGTTTATTATTAAAAGAAATTATCCCCATGCGTTTGGCAGTGGGCAGTGTCTTGAAAATCTTGTTGGATTGGTGCTATTTTATACGTGTCTGTCGAGTTGTTTTGTCAAATTGCAAAATTGTTATATCCTTTGATGGTTGAAACTTGAATGGTTTGCTTGATATTAGTTTTTTTTTTTTTTTTTTTTGTTGTTGTTGGTAATCCATTGGGGAATCAAACTTGGGATCTCTTCCAATGTTCGGAAGAGAGGTACGACTAAACCAAGAGCTAGTTGGTAGATTACTTAAATTTTATATTGTATCGCCTGCATACCGATCCTTTTCGTTACCCAACTTTCAGCAGATGATGAAATGAAACATATTCTGTGAGACATGCCACAGTAAGTCACGATGGAAAATACTTGATTGCTTCCTGACATTCATGCATTTAAAAAGCTTGAAGATTAAAACTTCGTCTTGTTAAGTTTTTGTGTACTTGAGATGTGTGGTTGTAGCTGTGTGCCTTCCTTTTGAAATGGTCTATTTATCTTCTAAGATGCTTTGTATTGTGAATAATTAGGCATTTGAGGAAGCTATTGCTGAGCTAGACACTCTGGGAGAAGAATCATACAAGGACAGCACTCTAATCATGCAACTTCTAAGGGACAACCTCACTCTTTGGACTTCTGATGCTTCGGTTAGCCCCGCCTTAACTCCTCTCTCTCCCCCTCTCAAGATTGATGATGATCTGTTTTATATGTTATTTTTTATGTTGTGTTTATGCAGGACCAGTTGGACGAGGCATAGAGGGCAGCGAAAGGCGGAAAGGCCACATTCGTCCTCTGGAGGAGCCTCGGTGGGCATTGAATGCCATTTTCCTGTGCTGATTGGAAGAAAGTGTGTTAATTTGTACATTGTTCCGCAACGTTGATACTGAACTTGTTTTCAAATTTGTCTTTTAAATGATTTGTGATGGATAGAATTTGATGTTGACAGCAACCAGCTTTTTTTAATCTAAGTTTGGATTACGGGGTGAGATAATCAAGGATGACAAGATAGAAAATTTTATTTTCATTGGATTAATCGATATTTTGACAGACCATCGGATACCTCGATACCTCGTTACATGGATTAGTAACTTTTCTTGCATTAGGAAAAGTAACGTGGATGGATTTTTAACCATTTCGTTTTAAGTTTTCACCAAAATGTTGTTTGGTAAGTGGGTAACTGATTTCAATTTTTGATTTTCAGAGAGATGAAACCGTTTTCAAAATCAATTTCAGTTTTCGCTTTCGTTTTCACTCCCTTTTTATCATTCACCAATTCCATGTCACAAAACAGGCATCGCACCCATCTCAAAATTCAATAACTAAAACCCTTTGACTTAGATTAGGCCGCTCGACTCTTGTTGGTTCTTTCTAAAAAAGACGATGAGGAGACACACAATACCATGGAGGGCTAGATTTAACTGATAAAAAGTCCATATATCATCTTAGAAAAACCAACAGGAAACCCGACAGCGATAAGTAATTCCTGGTTTCAACTGTACCACTATGAAAACATCATGCAGCTTGTTTTATTTGCACACATACTTACACATAGATAAACACCATTCGAACCATCTGCTTGCCTCCTTCAAGAAACACTCCAACGGTTCTATGTACTTGATCCGTTATAAGAAGCTTTGAGTCAGTCCCTTGTGCTGTTTTTGATCCATTCTAGGTACGGGAGACTGCCTGCGTTGATAGGTAAGGCAATAACTTCCGGAACACTGATAAACGAGAAAACAAGAAAAGAGAGAGAGGTCAGTCTTAGCAGAGGGGATTACAGGGTGCAGAAACATTCTGAATCTACAAGGTAGGATTTGTGGCAACGGTTCTGGCTGAAGGGACTAGGCATAGGGTCTGGTCTATAAGTTACGTAGAGCGTTGTGGCTGCCACAATCTTCCAATTATTTGGAATTTTCAGCTTGCAACTAAGTTATAACAATTATAAGAAATTTATTCTGCAGAAGCTTTGAGCTTACTCGTATGGATGGTTTGCCTTGACATGCGCGGTCAAAGCTTCAAAAAGGGATTGCCTTGTCTTGATTATAAGAAGTTCTTCAGAATCTGTCTGGACCTATCCACGAATAAGAAAAGGTGAAATAAGCACACACATATTTTCCATATCTCGTGCTTTACTTATGAAACTGTACAAATTTCAAAGCAACAAATAGCTTGTGAACAATCCACATTGGAAGGGTTATTAAGGGTATCTCTGCACCCTTCTCTACGATCTGTACCTCTCCTTTCCACTCATAGATGGACTCAATGCCTGCATTCACAATATTCAACATGAATCAGACAAGAAATACGAGCTTGATGCAAGTTGTATGCAAGAATGTTAATGAGGAAATTCATAAGTTCAGTTGTCAATTCAAAGATTACAATGCAAATATCAATATCAATGGAAGGGAGGACACGAGAATCTTATTTTAAAGGACACAAATAACAGTTCAAGTAGATAGCACGCATGTTAACAAGTACATAGCCTGGCCAATCCAAGCAAACATTGATGTTCCTTCCATACTAAACAATTAACCAAGGCATTCAAAACTTAAGTAGTCCACACATTGTAATCATGATCTAGCAGTAACAAAAAAACATAGGCGAGAAACAAAAAAAGGTTCCCCGGGGGAGGGGGTTGATAAATAAGGTACACAATCTATAAGTATGAACTAAGTTCCACAACCATGTTTTAGCAGATGGTACAAGAAATAAGATGTTTGGCACTTTGGCTTACTCCAAGTCAGATGGTTGGTGTTGACCCGAAAATTATGATTATTCAGACATAAAAAAAACTAAATTATCAACTTGCACAATTTGTGTTCAGTCTTTCCATCATTATTTTGCTTTCCCAGAAAAAGAGGTCAGTAATATCATCGGAACAAGCAAATGTAAATTTAACAGCCCATGCTCTTTGGAATATATACAGATGACATGAATTGGTCTGCAACAAAAGCAGTAGGCAAAACAATATACAAGCATAATGTAAGGATTAATATGAAGCACATACCTGGCACTAGGTTAACACAGGCTGCAAGTTTTTCTCTGACCAAGCTTTCAGCCAACTTCTTTCCTGCAGAAAGATAGTATGTCATAAAAAATAAAATAAGTAAAGTAGCTTTAGCTTCAGTCTTCCAAACCTTAAACGAAAGTTTGGTAGTTGTGAAATTTCGAAGCTATGAGAAAAGCATGCAACACATAAAATTGAGGAGGGCTAACCAAACCTACTGTATGTCTCAAAGAAAAAAAAATGAGACTGAAGGTGTAACCCATGTGCATTGTTTATTATTGGAGTGTCAACTAAATATATCACAATACGTGGAAAACAAATTCAGAATGCTTTCTTCATAAATCCAATTACTGGACTCTCAACCGGAAAGCAAAATCTAAGTACTTGTTGCTTGTAAGCATTATAACATGTTCAAGTTAAATTCTAGTGACCTAAAATTCGCACATTGCAAAGTTAGCAGGATGGTTCAAAATACTGAATCACATTGGTGCATCCAATTTTTATGTGCTTTCCTGTGGAAGATATTGCCATATTTTCCCCAAACTTGCAGATATCCATTCACTAGAAATGCCACGAAAATCGCCTATTTGCCAAAGAACGCTCAAGACAAAGTATCCACGCAGACTGCAGTCAAATCATCATAATTTCACACAAAAATTCAACCATATACTCATCATGTTTCTCAATAATTAAGCACCCAATGACGAAAATCATAATCTTTTCGAAAACAAAACAAAACCCAAATCAAAAAAATGCAAAACAAAGAAAACCCATTAATCATTTTGATCAATAAATACTAACCTACTTCTCTGCTGGGCACAGTCACATAAACAACAATGCTTGGAACAGTAGTATCGCTACTCCCTTCCATTCTCACAGAACCAACGCCTGCTGATTGGCTCCCAAACTTTGATCTATAAACCCACAACACAGTAAACAATGAAATTAAATAAAAAAAACCCTTTCTGCATCAGAGACCGAAGGAGAAGAAGGAGGCGGTGGCGTACCTCAAGAGAGGGGTAAAAGGGAGAGACTGAGCGGTGCCCGTTCTGAAGGCGGAGAAGGAGAGAGTGGGAAGGAGGTTGGAGATGCCCAAGGTGAATACGCAGAATGCTCCCACCAGGGGAAGACGGCGTCGAATTGTGGCGGAGGAGGAGATGGTTCGAAGGGCGTCGGCTCTGCAGCAGAGTGTAGAAGCCATTTGTGGAGGAGCGGTTGGCGGGTATGTATACTTTTGTTGGGCGTCATCATTAAGCATGTTTGGGATTCGTTACTTGATGCTCAAACCCGGGATAACATAATCCCAACAGCCAAGCAATTCTAATTTTCCCTTGAGAGTGGCGGTTATCATTCTTAGATTTGGGCCACTGGGCCCAATTGTATTTCAACTGGGCCGTAAGGAAACAGATTACCATTTGGGCCTAGCATTTTTTTTGTCGATTGCGCCTAGCATGTAGAAATTAGGTTTTTTTTTTTATAACAAGAATATTATCTACACGAAAAAGGAAGAGTGAACTTAATTTCATAATGGATTATCAATAATGAAATTCAAATTTTGTTTTGACAATAATCGAATTTAAGATTTCTAACTTACAAATAAAGAGGATGGGGAAGTGGGGTAATCCTTACAATGAGCTTACCATAATACTTAATACTGTGGTTCAATTTCACGTTTGACGAAAATTAAACCTAAAATCTTTTACATACAAATGAATGAAAAAAATATCACTAATCGTAGTATTAAGTGGCTTAAATTGGTTTATTTTCTCTCTTCTTGAAATTATACACCAAGGACGAAAAGGAGAAGCGTGGGAAAGGTTCAGACTTCGGTTTTCCATTTGAGAGTTGCAGCTGCGCCGTTTGGCGAGTGCTCTTTATCCTTCTACCCATTTCATACCATTTTCCCTCCGTTTCTCGGCAACCAATCAGGTCTTACAACTATTCACTGGTTAGACTAGCATCTTTTCGGATCACCTCAGAAGCTCCTATCAGTTTCCAGGTACTTCTTCCCATCTTTGAATCCCTTACCATCTGTTTGGTTACCAAGAAAACTGTCAGAGGCAAAAATATAGATAGAAAATTGGAGCTTTATCTTTGTCTAGGTCTGCAGCAAGTAATAATTTCTGTAAACTTCTCTTCATTATGAACAGGGGTTTCTAGAATTTTATTGATAAAGGGGAAAATAATACTGTTGGCAATTCCTTGGAAAATTATGAAATGAAGTATTTGGAGAATACATTTGGATTTCGTATATTGTCTTTAATTTTCTCTGTAACCAAACAGATCTAGGAGTTTTTGTTTACCATTTAGTTTTCGATTCAAATGTGGTGAGACTTGTATTTTGCCATGCTTCTGTTTCATGTAACTAATACAGAAAACATATGAAATTTTAGGTAGAGAAGCGTCTGAAGATATCAAAATTATAAATGGGTTCGAAGTCCAAGCGTGCTTCAAGACTTAAAGATAGGATCAGCGACTTACCGGATTCAGTTCTTTGTCACATACTTTCCCTTGTTCCAATAAAATATTCTGTGAGGACTAATGTTTTGTCTACAAGATGGAAGAACATGTGGGCCGCTGTTCCGAATATAGATTTGGACAATGAGGATTTTCCCAACTATCATGGTTTTACGATGTTTGTTGATCGTGTACTTCTCTTCCGTGGCTCATCCGACATTGAAAATTTTCGTCTTGATTGTCACTGTATGGGGGATTTCCCTCGTATTGATGCTTGGATTCGCACAGCCATTATGCGTAATGTTGCTGAACTTGATCTTTGTGTTGAACCACATGAGCAGAATATTTTTGAGTTGCCTAAAGGCCTTTTCATGTGCAAAACACTGAGGGTTCTGAAGTTGATGTCAAGTTTTGTTACCAATACACCCACGTCATGATGCTTACCAAGTCTCAAAAGCCTTTCTGTTACAGTTAGGTATCCTGATAACGACCTGATAGAAAAGTTTTTGTCTCGCTGCCGTGCAGTTGAAGATTTAACTATAAATGAAGTTGTTGGAGAACATGAAGTTTGGAATTTCAATAACTCTGCACTTGGACTGAAGACCTTAAGAATAGATTTGGAAACTGCCCCTGATTGAGGAGATGTTTGTGATTTGGCTATGAATAACGAGTGCATTGATGCGCCAAAGCTTGAAAACTTTGATTACGAGCAGATTTTCTTGTCAAATTGTGTATTGGAGAATGCAAAATCCCTGGTCAAAGCCACTATTCATTTCGATGAACATTTTTCTTGTGAATGTCCTGTCCATGCTAGCCGCGTAACTACTCTTCTGCTACAAATTTGTAACGTTAAATGTCTGTCTCTTGCGGCACATTGTTTGGAGGTAAGTGTGCTCTTGTTTCTTACAATATGTTTGGTAGAGAGGATTATATTTGATAAGGAAAGAAGAGGGTGGTTGACAAAGGGGCAAGAAAATATAGATGCTGCATATTTTCTGCAAAGAAGGAAGGGCCTATGACTTTCATTTCCTTCAAATTGGATAGGTTGAACTTAAAACAGTTTTGTAATTGTGAAGATTATTGTACCCTTTTTCACTCAAGACCCAATGAGGAAAAGTTTTTGCATCTTTTCTTCCATGATATCCTAAACTACACAAGGGATTGACACATCATTGCATCCTTTCATCATCCATTCTACTTGCCCTATTGATAATTCTTATCATTTTTTGTCACACCAGCCATGGTGTTTGTAACTTGCAGCCCTCTACTTTGTTTATTTATAGTTGGAAATTGTGAGGGCGAGCCTTGGCACAACAGAAAAGTTCCTCCTTTGTGACCGAAAGGTCACGGGTTCAAGTCATGGAAACAGTCTCTTTGCAAAGTAAGGGTAAGGCTGCATACGATACTTTCCCTCCGACCCTCACAAAGCTGGGAGCCTTGTTGGCTTGGGGTTGCCCTTATAGTTAGAAATTGTATAGATGCATTAGTATATGTTTTAACTACTACTCTAGTTTCTAATACTCTATTTTTTATGAAGGTCTGTCAGCTGCCTGCTTTTGCTAATTTGAGCCAACTGAAGCTAGTTCTTAATGCTTGCTATTCTTGGTGGGCAGAGTTCCTCCAGAGATCACCCGTTCTGGAATATCTTGTCTTAGACTTTGATGTAAGACATATAGATTTATGCTACGGAACACCAACTTGCAGCTCTTAGGCTGAGTTTTTGGATGAGGGTTTTCCTAGTTCCCAGGGATTGATGTCAAGTTATTAAAGAATGGACCACAAAATGCAACATAGAAGGGATTAGAAAAACCTCCATGATCATTACATAGGCATATGAGAGGGATTTGCTAATCCCTACTTGGGAGGTGTCATCTACAAACCTCTCTCACATGCCTTTGTAATGCTCAAGGAAGGCTTTTCTAATCCCCTCCGAATAACATTTTATGATCCACTACTTCATAAGTTGACATCAATCTGTTGGGACTTGGAAAACTCTTATCCAAACATAGCCTTAATGATTCTCATTTCATTCATTCTTTTAAATCACTGTCAGGTCTTCAGTAGTTGTGGTTTTGAATCTGAGCTGGTACGAGAATACCCACATTTTCAATTCAAGTTGCCAAGGGTTCGATGGAATCCGCCAGATTTTGTGCCTAGTTGTTTGCTGACGCACCTTAGGACTATCTGTATAACAGGATTAATGGGAAGGCCGCATGAGATGGAAGTGGCAAAATTTTTGCTAGAAAATGTAAAGGTTTTGGAAAAGAATGACAATACATACCTGTCGTGGTATTTTGCGTACGAGGAAGGAATTATACAAGAAGTTTTTGATGTTTCATCAGGGTTCGAACACATGCGAGGTTGAATTTCCCTAAGATGTAGATTTTTCTCATTCACAAGGATCTATCTTTGAAGTTCGAGTGGTCTAGAATGATACTGTCATCAAAGTTGTAAAAGCACAAGTTTTGTTGATCTTTTGATTAATCTATTTGTAGTACAACTTTCTTCCACACTACGTTGTGATCGACACTCACGACGTCGGTTTCCGATCCTATTAGTTTACAATTTCTATCAGATATGAGATGTATGAAGCCCATTTGTTCAATAGAATGAATTAAGTATATTTTGGGTCATGCCTTAGATTTCATGTTTCTTCTCAACAACTCTGCTTTGCTTTCTATTGGGCTGTGGAGGGTTCCACCAGCCCCTTGCATTGGGTTTATTTTCATTACATTTGTATGGGAGTCATGCATGCAGGTAAGAATACGATGACCATTTAGCATATGTTTAGGATGGAAGATTATCTTTTAAGGATCTTCAAGTCTCTTGCAAAAAAAACATAATATTGGCATTGAAAGCATAATGATTCTATTAGTAATAGCAAATTTGTTTTTAATACGAGCGACATTCATACTCTAAATTACATTTAAGAGGGGCAATTTGAACACATAATACAGTGGAGGAAGACACTAATCACCGTAGCAATCCACCACTTGCAGTAATTGTAAATCCTTTTATTTGAGGTATTGGGAGAAACTAATTGCAGGGGATATTGTTGTTTGATGCAAAAACATTGATCACCAATTCCTAATTCAAGCCTATCTGAATATAAGATTGAAGATACTGATCCTAATTCTATTTGCATTTCTTTCGTTGGAGTTCTATAGTGCATATTTCACAAGCTCGCAATCTCTTTCCATAAAAGTTAAAACTCTTCAACCTTAGTAAAATCATTTCCAAAGTGCTTGTTGATTAGCAAAGTAATAGCAGTTAGTTCTGACATGGAGTATTGTTAAGTTGTGTTTTACATACATCATCCAATTCCCTTATGTTTAATTACTCATCGAGCCACTACTAACATGATAATTTGAAATGATAATACACAATCTAACTAATAAACAACTAGTAAAGTCATATTAAAAATATTATATATAAAACCGATTAGAAACGAAAAGATGTGATTACAAACCAAGCAAAGACATGACTGAATAAACAAGTGTGAATACTACAAATTGCGATTATACTGATCCTAGCTAGGAGCATCAATTTGAAGCGCAACATTTTGTGGCATGCTTTGACATTTTGTTAAATGGTTTTTGGCATCTCCAAATTTTGGTAGTGAGAGTGCACTTGATTTACCCAACACAGATCATGGACTGGGATTCTCAATATTTGACAAATTTCCCCATTCCCAAACATATGGTTGGAAAACAGAATCCCAAAGGCATATATAAGACCATCTCCAACCGATCCGATCAGAGATAGCTCAACAAGCATATTAGAAAAACTCATTTAAAACGATCCAATGCAGCATATGAAAATGTCGAAGCAACCGTACGGCCTCTAAAAATACTGTTCAAAATGAGGTTTCAATATTTTTAAGCATCAGTTTATGGAAACTCAACGGTGCTTCGAAAATTTGAGTTCTGAACGACCTCCAAATTTTCAGACTTACTTAAGAAAACCATGTATATCTCTCAAATGCGTATTCAACGCCATATTTGTGCATGTCTCAACTATTGCACTGTGCGATCAGTTAATCAGGTGAATAAAATTGCCCTTAAGTATTTATCCAAAGTTCAAAGCCCATATGAGTTTTCTAATATTTGAGAATTAAGTATGATAAAGATAGAGTGGGCCTTGCATGCCATCTCAATCTAGTTTAGAAAATAATTTATTATTGCTAAGAGCAGGAGGCCAAATGAGATTTTCCAAAGATGATATGAAATTGGGATCAAAATCCTCTCCTGCGCTTAGGAGGTTAAGTCTTTTAAGTAAATTACACGGATCGTTAAATCAAAATTCAACGGTTATAAATAGGAAGTTCCTCTAAAAATTATAATAATTATAACAGTTGGATTTTAATCCAACGAACCATGTGATTTGCTTAGGAGGTCTAAGCTCAAGAGAGAATCCTGATTCATTGCACGAGAGGCACGAAAAGGGGGGACGCGTGGACCCCAATCTTGTGCCACGTGGACTTCTTATTTTTGATCGATGGCTGTGGGCTTGTAGTGGAGACACAGAAGACGCGGCGGATGTTCTGGTTTCGATCGATGGCGGACCACGGCTTTGCTGCTGCAGCAGTAACAAATAATAGTAATAAATGACCAAATAATAAATAATAGTAATAAATGACCAAAATTAAAAGAAATGTCAAAAATGCCACATAGACATATAACAATAACAAATGACGTACTATTTACTCCAACCGAGATGTCAAAATTGATATGGAAAAGAAGACTAAGCTGACATGGACAAAGAGACGTCAAATTTGAAATTGTCTTCAAATATGATTTTTGCTATTTCCAAAGGCATTCCACTTGCCTTACCTTAAATGCTAGCACATTTAAGTATTATTTTATTATTTTTAAACCAATAACAACTCAACTTTTATTATTTTTGTTTGAAAAAAAACATTAATGAAGCAATAAATTTTGGCATATTCGGGGGAAGGAAAATATTAAAAATATATCAAATTGCCAAGTCAACCATCAAATTAAAATTTATCGTTTAAATTTGACATCTTCTTTAGAGATGCTCTTACATTTTAATTAACAATTTTCAACTTACTTTCTCACTTAGGTCTTGTTAGAAAACTCTTTCCAGTTGGTTTTGTCAGTCAAAGGATGCTGCTTATAAGTTAAATTAATTAATGAAATGGTGAATCTCAAGGTCTTTTGGTTTTCAACGTCTAGCACTTCTTCACATATTCATTTTAACTTTCCTCACACATTCTGTCAATTTATTGATTCAATACAATTGTCAGAAATTAAGAGAGGTGTATAGAAGGTAAAAAATAACGTGTGGATAGAACTATCCCTAATAAATGTAATTTTAAGCCAAGTTTATTAGAAGACTACACATTCATTTTAACTTTCCTCACACATTTTGTCAATTTATTCGAGTCAATACAATTGCCACAAATTAAGAGGGGTGTATGGAAGATAAAAAATAACGTGTGGATAAAACTATCCCTAGTAAATGCAATTTTAAGCCAAGTTTATTAGAAGACTACTATTATTTTCGGTTGTAAATTGTATATCTATTTGTGTCTATCTTCACGCAAGACATAAATAGATACACAACTTGTTTACAAGGCTGATTGTCACGAGATCAAGCCAATTAGTAATCGGAGTATTATTAAAGATTTTTAATTATCTCTTGATTATCTCTTGTTGCATAAGATACAAAATAATATACAAGTAGATTCTCAATTGTATTAATTAAGAAGGAACACGAATTCTATTGATTATAAACAATGACTCGATCTCCATCACTTCCCATGAACTTCTAGCAGTGAAAAAGAATAACAATATATACCGAATGGATGAGTTAAAAAATACAGTGGGTGTGAGTGACACTCTGTATAGCTCGGATCTCAAACAAGAAGAAGACTCTCTCTCTCTCTCTCTCTCTCTCTCTCTCTCTCTCTCTCTCAGATTCAGAAGTGCCAAAACAAAAGGTCTTTGGAGGATGAAGGATGTGGCACACAAAATGGGGCCATGGGTGAGACCACCGGATAAGGTGGGTTATGAGCGTGGTGAGTCTAGTTTTTGAAATTTCTTCGATACAGTCGAAATTTTTATGAAAATATCTAAAAATTTAAAGAAAAATATGGAAATAGAGGGTAGAAACGCTTAAGTTTAAGCTAAAATCGACAAGTTTCGTCGATATTTTCTGACATATCAATTAAATATCAAAGAAATTCTTATATTTCGTCCAAATCAGTGTTTGACAATCCCTAAAAAGTTTAATTTTGAATTTCCATTATTTCCATCGAAAGAAACCAATATCGACATGCAATATATCCATCGATATTTTCAGACACTGGGTGAAACACAAAAAAGAAAATTGTAGCAATGTCCTTCAACTAAAAATCCATGACCCTTGGTCTTTAGAGCATGTCCAATGGAAGTCCCTATTTAGAGACTCTCACCACCACTTTTAACTTTTAAGTACTTATTTAGGAACTTAAAGGGAATCTTTGTGTTCCTAAAAGAATATAGCCTCTAATGGTAGAGTCCTTATATTAGAATCCCTAAATTTGAAAATTTTATGATTTTATGTAATAATTTGATTAGGTGCACATTTTTTGTTTATGTTAACTTTTTTCTAATCAATTAAAAGCATTAAAATTAAAAGCTTAAAATCTTCAATCAAGATTGTAGACCCTGTTTTCCCACCAGGTGCACATTTTTTTTGTTTATGTTAACCATTTTTAATTAATTAAAAGCATTAAAACATTAAAAGCTTCAATCAAGAATGTGGGCTCCGTTTTCCACTTAAGGTTATCCTTATATAGTCCTTATATTTGAGGACATACACTATGTATCTGATGAGTCCATATACTTTAAGGACTCACTTTCCGACCCATTGGAGATTCATTTTATCCTTATATTTGTTTTATACCCATTTTATATGATGGTTGCCCCTATTTAGGAACTCTACTGGAGATGCTCTTAGCTCATCAAAACATGTAGCTATGGTCATTTTCATCAACTCCGTTAAAACTTCTGTCAAAATGAATCACATGCCACACACGTGAGGTCAGAATCAAGGGGAAAATATGGAAAACTAAATGAACAAATTGTAGAAATTGTCCCTCAACTTTAATCCAATTGGAAGCATGATCCCTCAATTTTAACTCAATTGTAGCAATGATTTTTCCAACATGACTCGCTTTGAAGGAAGTTTTGAAGGAGTTGACGAAACGGACTATACTTGCACATTTTGAGGAGTTAAGAGATCATTGATCATGAATTTTTAATTGAAAGACTATTTTTTCAATTAAGTTAAAATTGAAGAATCATTGCTCTAATTTTCTTGACACAAGATGAGACCGAGTAACATGACAATATCAAGAGAGTGGAGTAAAAGATAATTTTTGTGTGTAGACCGTATGAGCCACTTGATCCCATCTCCGAATATTAGACCTTCCTCTCTCCTCACTCCTCACTCCTCACTCACTTGGAACTGAGTACTCATCTCTTATTGATATAAAGACAGATAGTCTTTGAAATTAGCAAAAGATCTGACATGGAACAAGTGGTTAATACTAGGGCTTAATAAAAAAGACAGAAAAAACAAATTGAGTGTGAAGCTGTGAAAGAGGAAAAGGTGAATTGCAAAGAGTAGAAAAGGGAGCATTTCAAAGAAGGCATAAGGAAGAAAAGGGATAGAAATTTGTGTCCCTAAAGTCTCTTTTGGATGTATAGTATATATAAGCATGCGTTAATATTGAATCCAAGGAATAAGTATCCAAGGTTAAAAGACATATTTAGTTATCCTAATCAGTGGTCCAAAACCCTAATTAGAATTTTACCAATGTGTTTTGAATTCGATGGTCATGGTCAAATTAATCAAACAGATGGGAACCCATTTAAGTAATAATATTTCAAGTCGTGAAATGATAGTTTATGGACTTGCATCGCATCGCATCACATAAGATTTGTCATAATTACATGTCTTGGCCTTGTCCCTTGGAATCAATGGTTGATAAAAATTCAACCAATTAAGTTCAAAAATTTATGCGATGCACTGACAAAGTACATAACAAATAGTTTGACTGAAACCTATAATTTCTTAAGCATAATATGTACCACCACGTACTATCAATTTAACGAGAAAATTTTAATGGATGCTAACATACACACACACACACATATACATACATATATATATATACATACATATATATATATATATTAGTAGAACAATAGTGATAGTGAATTAAATAGTTAATTGTTAGGAAGAAGAGTCAGTAGGAATCAAACTCACATCAGAGTGCATAAATATGATTGTTTTCCGTCACTATAATAAAGTGTCGTTTGCATTAATTATAGTGTATATAATTACTCTACTCTAAATAAATCTATTATCCACCAAAGTAATAGCATGTGACTAGTAACATCATACGACAATACGTGTATCACTCAAAACTTTGTCAATTCAATGACTTGTACTAGATAATGGGAAGTAATTTCCGTACACTATTTTTTCTCCTCTTACAAATTATGACCCTTCATTCTTTTGACTTCTTCAATGCAGATGTAAAAAATAAACATAAGTGTATAGGAGGAGAGAAATACGCGTATAAATCACTTCCCTAGGCAGTACTTTGAATTCTACCCGAAGAAACTGAAAGCTTGAATTTCAAGTTTCAACCATGCTGCAGTAACTAAAACCATGCATTCTGCACAAATTCAATATCAAGACCTAGTCGAGAAGCATCTGAGTGAAGGACCATAAAAAATAGACCGGCTTTTTAACCCTAAAGTTTTAAATTTTCATGATTCATGTCCCCCAAGTTTTAATCCAAGTAAATAAATCAACAGCATTATCAAGGAGAAAGATATAATGTTCCATTGACTGAGGGGTTAACAGCATATTTGATAACTTCGTATAGCCTCATTGACTCAATCGAATCTAAATTCCGTTATCTAAATTTGTAAGTATGCATGCACTCATTGGATTACATGGTAATTTCCTAATTAAGTGTCCTAATCTGGCAGGATTAGCAGTCGTAGTTGCTGAATGTTATGGAAAATTTGTACTTATAGATAATCCACACTTTTGACACATTCCAAAAAGTAAATAACGCTCCTAGAAGTGGGGAAAAAAGCAAAAGCACAGCTCCTTTGGGGATTTTTTTGATCACTAAAAAGATAACCTTTATTTATTTTTTTTCCAACATAGCTTCTGGTGCTTACAGTAACGATGGGCATGATTTGCATGCAAGTAAAAGGAGGAATAGGAAACACGTATGTATTCTTTGCTGGTTTACAGTACGGTTTGGGCTGAATAAGTTGGCTACTAATGGTGAATATACATGCAAATTCTCTTGCTGGTTAGAAATGATTCCGTAGCATTGTTATGTAATATTATTAATTTATATATTTTTTAGTACATATTTTATTTATTAATAATATGCCTCAAAACGTAAATTTGTTATTCATTTCTATATATGATGTTGATACATAAATTATGGAATTACAACCACACCACAATAAGAAAATTCTATGCCTTGTAAGATTTAACCCTAACACTTATTTTTCATCCGTTTATTCTCACTTTGGCCAAAGCATAGTCTCCCTAATATTATTCATAATTTTATAATTAATCTTGTTTTGATGTATTTTTGGTCAGGATATGTAAGTTTGGTAACAATGTGTTTCTACCAAAAAAAGGGTTTGGCAGTTCTCAGTGGGCACCATATATTATATTTGAGATGTGATATTCTATTTTATTCTAGTGGTAGTGCCAAGGTTTATATCAATTAGAAACTTTGAACTTCATAGTTAACGATCATTACATAAAATATTAAGAACCTTCGAGACAGTCTTCCACCATTTAAAAGAGAAAATAGGGAGGAAACTTAGTGATATCATATACTGGTCTACGTGTATACCTAATGGTAAGAGAAAAAAAAAAAAGCTCTTCCATAATGTACCATTACTTTTCAAATGACAACAAATGGTTTGATTTATTTCAATCAAACTATTCTATATAACCACCTTGGAGTGGTTCAGTGATTATGGAAGAATTTCACGTCATATTTTACACAGCACATCTTGAGTTCGATTCTTGGTGCTAATGAATCACACAATGGTGGAGAAAGGAAGACTTAAATGCATCTCCTCGAAAGAGTATACTGTCTTGGCAAAGCTACCAACTGATTCGCTTTTCTTTAAAAAAAAAATATTCTACGTAAGAAAACCATTTGAATTAAGTAAAGAGGACGCCACACTACCCTACTCAAAGGTGGGGTTTGGCGACAATATGTTTTTCTCTAGAGCAGCCTGGTTTTACTTAGGGTTTTGGGAGATTACATGATAAGAGTAACTTGGCTAGCTAGCATTGCCAAGATAATTATTGTTATTTTAGTTTTTTTTTATTTGAAAAATGAAGCCAATAAATATAGTAAGTTCAGTCATATATTGTTCTTGTCATTCACCAATGGTAAAATCATGTAGAAATGATAACACGACATAAACATGTAGAAAGAATTTTTAAATTTTGGTTAATTTTTTAGTAGATTTGGCACGAGAACTAACGTTTCGGTATAACTCTGGTAAATGCTCAATCAGAAACACCTCAGTGACACAAAAGAGGCTGATGTTTCTCAAGCATATTAGAGATAAAGCTCCTTACCTCAGCGGCCAGCCTCGCTTTTTTCAGGCAAACATGCACATAAAATCGATAAACACAACACTAATTTAGATATCTTAATAAATTTAAACTTAAATATTTAGATAGGTTGAAGAACTGGATTTACATATAAAGTAATCTCATAGGGCAGGAGAATAATAAGATGGTAAAATACAATACTACATCTATTATCGTTAATAAGTTACGCCAAATAATGATGAACCTTCTGATAAATGTTTTTGGCCTAAAATGGCTTATCACCAACATGACCGGTATTGTACAATTTAAGCACTTATTGTTAAGTAATAGATTTTATCATAAAAGATATCGATGTTATTAGGGGTGGAATCTCTCGTATATTAATATTTTTTTCATATGCTCGATATGAGATCCTATTCTCCAACACGCCCCTCATGAGTAGCCCCACATGGGATCACATAGGAAACCAATTCCCATATTGGGAACTGGTCAACTCTTTATCCCAGAGCTAACGCCAATCTTTTAAGAACACGATCGGTCGGTATTCAGTCAAATGGAGCCAACACCAATCTTTTCGAAGGCCTAGTCATTATTCAGCCATTGGAGCCAACACCAATCTTTTCGAAGCCCTAATCATTCAATATATTAAGTTGGAGCTCACGCACCTTTTCGAAAAGCCCAACTTAAGGAAGCAGATTCGAGTCTAGTAACTCGAGCCCAGGATGTGCTGAGAGAATAGTCTGCTTTGATACTATTATAAACTTTTTAGCACTAACATGGTCCACCACCACCAACATCGATATAATCCCAACTTAGCCACCTCTTGCGCAATGAAATTTATTGCTTGAGTTTAATCCCAATGGGATAAGCATGAGCAACCAATTAGTTAAGAACTTTTATCAAAATAGAAAAGGAAAAAGAAGAATATTAATCTATGTATACCTATCAAGGTTCATTTGCATCATATCCTCAATTTTGTACGTATTATTCCTTCTTAATAAATATCGTACTTTTGACTTGATAGAGCACTAAAATCTAATTAAACCTTCCCGCTAATGTATATTTTGTCTCCAAATTGAGTCCCACGTTTAACATCAACTTCTTCAGATTTCATCGTGCGTTCGTTTGTTCTTCTTAATCTCTATAACCCTACTTTTTTAGATCATCTCTAGACCTAGATATACAGCTTTGCATCATAAGAGTGTTGAGCGTGAAAAACATCTAGCATTGAGAGTTAGACTAGAGATTTGTTTGAGCGAAACACTTTAGTTTTTATCATATCATATTCATTTACTGTGTGATTAATTTATCAAACGCTTTTACACTTTCTCACTCACAACATTTTTAAAAATACAAATTGTCAAACGTTTAACTGTTTTAGTTTACAACTAATTATCTTTAAAGCACATCAAGAACATTTAAAAAAATAAAACACAACAATCCCACGCTAACCCTAAATACTATTAGTAATGAAATAGTTATAGACAGCAAAAAGCTTATAAATTAGGAGCTAATTTCTCTACAACTATACAGTAAAAGGAGATAAAATAAGTCAAACATTTACAATATACATGCCTATTCTATTCCCTGATTGTAAGATATTATGATTTCTTTCCAACATACAGTCGTGTTTTAAAGGAGAATATTTTTGCAGTTTCCAAAAAAAAAAAAGAGAGAGTATTTTTGCTCATCTCTTAAGTGATTTTGATGATCACTATCCTACTTATTATAATTAGATGAATTTAAATTTTGAGTTTTGTGTCTATTTACTATACAAATCTCTAAATTTAAACTTATCTAACAGTAATAAATAGAGTGGTGAGCATCATCATCACTTGAGAATGATGAACAAAATACCCATTTTAGAATGAGAAATGCTAAAGAGATTGCCTCAAAAGTAAGACTCTCATTGGACTCTCTGCCACTTCATATTTTTTGCACAATGTTTTATAATGTTAACACGATAATTAACTCTAAACTGTGAGTTGTCATAGAATTTATAGAGAGTTTCACTTTAAGGAGAAATTTTTTTATTTGTAATCGAAACACATATAACACATCACGTGAATAAGCGAAGAAAAACTTTATTTTTTAAGTACTTTATTTTTTTAAATCAAATATTTCATAAATTCGATAATAACACGTAATTTATCATCCCGTACGTTAAAAATCTCCCCACTATGAGAATCCGTAGCATTTCTCTTTTTTTGTTTGGTCAAACTAATCCGTAGCATTTATCTTTTAAAAATGCTTTTTCATTACAGGTCATCAGTCAGCTGCTTGCACAAGAGTACACGCGTCAGCATGAGAGCAAAAAGACATCCTCCATGGCCCATTGTTCCCCTCTCCGGTCTCCAACATACACAATTACATTTTTATCCTTCTTGTTTGAGCCATATTACTAGCACAAGTACGTCTTAATTGTCTTTTGGTGAATTTCCTAAGTTAATTGATCCACAGAATTACGTTCAATGAATCAATAATCCCAAAGGCTTTCAACCGCTGCTTCACCTCCCAAAAAGCAAGATGGCTTTTTTCTTTACAAGAAAAAAATAATTTTGTAAACAAAAAATAACCAAACCGGCATAACTCGTGCATTGTCAACAGTCTAACAGTATAACATGGTATGTTGTCAAGATGTGCATATTAACCATTAATTAAATTGCTTTTTATCTAAATATTTGGTCTAAATTTATAATATAACAACACGAGTATCTCGTACTGCAACATTGTTTCATATTGGAACGTTACCTACCAAACAAATATTAGAAAATACATAAACAATTGGTGCAATGTAAATAAGAAGTATATAAAGAAACTTGGAAAATCTACAGGATTTAGAATTTTTTTTTCAATTTGAAAACCTAAAATAAGAAGAACAATATTTTGGTACAATGTGTTTAAAAAAAATTCTTCTTTTACAAGAAAATAAAGAAAAAGAAATACATGAAGTACAATTGGAAGCACCAAAGGATTAAAAGAAGTTGTAATGCCCCATGAGTAACATTATAGGGAAGGTTTTGATTCTCTTGTCGCTATTTTTTCTTGGGTCTAGGGTTTGATTGCTTGATTGTTCCATGAAGAAAATTTTCAGTAAGGTGAAAATACAGCCTGGTACACTAAATGTCATTATACAAGTGGTTGAATTCCCCTAAGGATTTAACTCTGGCTTAAATTATTCCAGACTCACCAAACTGTCATATTTTAAACCTTATTTTTTTGTTTGTTACTTAAATCTAACGATTACGATCAAAAGAGATCAAATCCAATGTTAAAAATAAATAAATAAATAAATAAAAGGATTTGACGGTCCAAAATTAAATCTAACGTCTAAAATAATTTAAGAAATTTATTTAAAACAAATTTAACTTAAAACTGTATATATGATTTTTAATTACTTATCGGAATTTAAATATTTTTAGATTAAATGTTCATAAAAATAAATTAGGATAATCTACATATATATATATTAAAGTTATTGAAAAAAAAAAGGCTAAAATCATTATTTTAATAATTTTGAGGTAAAATTTTAAGCCACAAAGATTGGAGGGGAAAAACAATTTATGGATTATGATTTAAAATTGTCTGGTTTAAATTTTTAAGCTTTATTCTTAAGAGTTGGAGATGATTTTAAGAAAAATGGAATGATTTGAAGAAAAAAAATTTGACAAGGAAATAAAAATGAGTAGGTAGCCATGGCATATGGTGGTTAAGCGAATTTACTAATCGATTTCTCATTGACATGGAAAATATCCAAAATTAAAATTCTAGTAAATGTTCTTGCCATGCACATTGCACGCCCTTAACATAATTTTCACCCTCTCTCTCTCCCCTACGCAAAATCTGGCAATTACCCTTCTGGTCTCCAGCTGTGTATATTTTCTCAATTTCGTTTTCTTCTGATTCCCTATTGGTGCCCTTTCTCTCACTCTCTCTCTCTCTCTCTCTCTCTCTCTCTCTCTCTCTCTACCCTAGAAAGCTCCCCTCATTCCTTCATAAGCTCCCCTCAAGCGTCAGTCTTTTCAGCCAACCCTTGAGAGAGCGGGAGAAAGAGACTTCACTCCAAATACACTATTCATTTTATTTTCTTTCATCATATTTATTCTTCTTCTGTTCTTCATCTTCTGTTCTTCGATTTCTAATCTCAATCTTCTTCGTCCCCAATATATCTGGAAAAAAACGTAGATAAATGAAATACACGCACTAAATATATAAAACCAAAAACCCAAGTTCCAGTCTCTATTCATTTTGTTTCATAGTTGATGAAATTTGGGTATCCCTAGTGAGAGAAAGTGAGGGGAGAGAGAGAGAGAGAGAGAGAATGGCACCCAGTTTTGACTGTGCGGTTTCAAGCCTGCTATGCGCAGAAGAAAACATTTTTGATATTGACGATTTTGGGTCTGAGGAGGCTCCTAGAAATCATCGAAACGACATTCAGAAGGGAGGGTTTTGTGATGATGGAGAAGAAGGGCTGCCATTGCAGGGTCAGAGTGATGAGTATTTGGGTTCAATGGTAGAAAAGGAATTTCACCACTTGCCTGCTTCTGATTACTTGATGAGGTTGCAAAGTGGGGACTTGGACCTTGCTGCTAGACAACAGGCTGTTGATTGGATTGGAAAGGTCATTTCTTTACTCTCTTGTCCTTTTTTTTTTTTTTTTTTTTTCAGTTTTTCTTTGTTTTGGGGTTCTTTTTAATTTGATGGTTGTTGCATTTCCCCAATCAGAAAGAGCTATTCTTTTCATTTGGTTAATGGATTCAGACACAAACTTTATGTTTGGGAAGTTTGATAAAAAAATGGGTTTGGGCTTGTCTTTGGTTTGGTTTGATTCGGTTTGGTTTGGTGGAGAATATTTCCTGGTTTGCTATTTGGGAAACAGAAATTGGATTTATGTTTCTACACTTTCCCCTGTTCTAAGCTGAAAATGCCAAAGAAAACCAACCCAGAAATTGGATTTATATTTTCTCTGATTAATTAAGTTCTTAATGATTATTGCTATCATAGTGTTTTTTTTTTTTTTTTTTTGTTTGGAAAACACTAACATTGTGTTTTCTGGCTAATCAGGCAAATGCACATTTCAGTTTTGGACCTCTATGTCAATACCTATCCATAAACTACTTGGATCGATTCCTTTCTGCCTATGAATTACCTGTAAGTCTTGATCAATAAATCGAAATTGAAATTGAAAACAGGACTTACATATTGTGTGTTTAATTGCAATCCAAGTCCATTGCTGATTTTACCTATCCATAAACCATCTGCAGAATGGCAAAGCTTGGACTATGCAATTGTTGGCTGTGGCATGCTTGTCCCTTGCTGCAAAAATGGAGGAGATCGATGTCCCTGTCTCTCTAGATTTACAGGTTATGATCAAACCATTTACACCCTCTATACTCTTTTAAGTCTTGTTAATTTGATTATTCTTGAATTTTCTGTGACGGGAATTCGAACTTGGGTGCAAGAGGGCAGACATGCATCTAGATTGTCCTAAAGATGTGAGCTTTTTGATACAGGTCGTAGAGTCAAAATTTGTGTTTGAGGCAAGAACAATTCAAAGGATGGAGCTTTTGGTGTTGAGCACATTAAGATGGAGAATGCAAGCAGTCACCCCTTTCACATTCATAGACTCTTTCCTTCTCATGATCAATGATGATCAAACCAATCTCAAAACTTCAATCTTGAGATCATCCCACCTGATTGTGACCGCTGCCAAGGGTACTAATCTGGTGCTACAAGTCATAATTTGTGTCTCAAATTGTACCAATCATGGTGAAAAAGCAGCTGATGTTTGGTGGGAATTGAATGCAGGAATTGACTTGTTGGAATACAGGCCTTCAGAGGTGGCAGCAGCAGTAGCAATTTCTGTGGCAGGAGAGCCCAAAACATTAGACAATGAGAAAGCAATCTCCATGCTCATTCAACATGTACACTTAGTAAAGGTATATCATAATTTGGTTTCTTTGGTGGTCCAAGTCCCAAAAGAGAGAGAGACATAAATGATGATGATGATGTTTAGCTTTTGCTCTTATCATTTTGAGTTGATTGCAAATTACAATTGCGAAATGCGATTAACACTTCAAAAAGGTCATCATGCATTTCGAAAATATAAGAGAGAATAAACGGCGGACGTTTAAAGTGTCAATAGAAACTCCTGATACTATTCTACATACGATACAATACAAATGTATAAGATTAACTAGACATGTTATAATTTTATTGACTTTTGTTTATGGTTTGGTTTGGTTTGGTTATGCAGGAGAGAGTGGCAAAGTGTGTAAATTTGATTCATGATGTGACATTAATGGGTGGGACACCCATGAAGGAAGCTAGTGGGTCAGCCCAGAGTGGGACCCCCATGAATGAAGCTAGTGGGTCAGCCCAGAGTGTGCCCCTGAGTCCAATAGGGGTGTTGGATGCTGGATGCTTCAGCTACAAAAGTGATGAAACCACAGTTGGGTCATGTGTAAATTCCTTCCACAGTGGCTCAGATTCTAAAAGAAGGAAGCTAAACAGACCCTGTGAGGTGGGGTTGTAGAGACCCAAATATGTCATTTTGTTACATAAGTAGGATTTTGGTGTGTTTTCTGAAGTTATTCAAAGAAAAAAACAGGGTGGAAAAATGAGGACAGAGAATGGGAGAGGGATGGGAGTGGGATGATAAGTTAGGTCATGGACTCAATATGCATCATGCTTTTGGCATGTGGAAAAGAGAAACCTCTCCAGCTGTTAAATATTAGACTTCTTAGCAGCCAGAGCCTCCCAAGCAGAGAAACTGAGAATAGGGTAGCGATTTTCGCACTCTATCCCGTGTTCGGTTTTGTGAGGTACAGTTTGTGTTAGGGTTTGGAGTTTTGTCTATTTATTGGTTACAAAAAAGAAAAACAGAAAATTGAAAAGTAATATATGATTGCTGGAATTTTTATATATGTTCATATGTTTCTCTGGCAGTCTCAATTAATTATGATTATTATCCACTGTTCTAAAAAGCAGCCTAGGTTTTTATTCGTTGTCCGATTATCGTCTAGCGCATTTAGAACTTTGATTATATGTAAGGTTAGTCTAATAATCTGTCAGGGGTACTGGGGTAACTTTATCTAGTGACCTGTTTGTGTTTGACTGTTTGTCGAATTGGACCGTGGGGGTGATGGGTGTCTGCAGTTTTGCTTTGATGATATGGGGAGGGAACTTTGGGAAGACAATATTGAATTCTTAATTCTGCCCCCAACAACCTACCATGAGAAATTTAACAGAAGAGATGGTGGTATCTTTGTCAGAACAAACAGAAGCACCTATTTTATTTCTCCACCTACACCATTTTTGTCCATCTACTTGAAGAGTCAACATGCTACAAAAGCAAACACTAACGTCTGTTCAAGCCCTAAATGCAAGAGAAATATGTCTTGGTTGTATGCTTTCTTCGTTTGTGTTTCTCACCACGTGGTTATGGGGATATGCAACCGGAAATAACTAAGAATCACTATGAATTAGCATCTCTTAAGCTCTAAGTTGGAGGTTTTTTAGTTTGTTTCGATGTTAGCAGAAAGAAATTGGGTGTTTGGGGAAAAAAAACTAACATGTAACGTGAATTTACACCATTCATCTTATATCGTTCTTCCTGCTCATTTTTTTCGTATTTTGTGTTGGGGGTTAAGTTGGTGACAATTAGCAATTGTCAGCTAAATATAACGGTAGCTCTACAATGTATTTTACATGCATCAACAGTTGATAGTCGTCTAAATATACGATGTATTCTAAACATTTTTCTAGTGTAAAGATAGATAAAGGTGCCCTATATGCAAATGAGAGTAAGCTTGGCCACTTTCAGGAATAATCCTGTGACTCAAAAGCACTGGTCCTCAAAAGGAGGAATCAAAAGAGTAGGAATAAGTATGTATACAAGAAAAAGCCATCAACCTCTCATTCCTTTTAAAAATTATCTGAAACATGTATTGATAATCAGTCTACAACCGAAGTTGAATTCTTTTGTATGCACAACACTTATCGCGTGTTGTCGCATTAGATTTTCTCGACGACAATTAGACTTGGGTAAATTTCTGAATTTTTACATAGGTGAGAAGCGAAAACTCCCAAAGGAATAGTTGATAACAACAACAGAATGCTTTATCAACAAGTGGTCAGCTTGTTTATTAGAGCAGTAACAAAAACTGCAGGAATAATGTCATGTGCATTCAGATTTTACAAAGTTAATATTACCGACAATCCTGAAAGGAACATCAAATTTTACTAAGGATATTGTAATGTGGAATATATTCTCCCTAGAGAATATATTCCAAACTTCCAATTAAACGAGATGGGGGTAATCGAATCAATTAATTTCGATCAATTATGTAAGCAGAGACATTTGTTATCCACTAGTAATCTCGATTTATTTATTTAGAGAATCTTTTACAACACTAATACCACAGAATCCTGCAAAATGAAAATGTGTAAGGAAATAGATAAATATATGAAACGAAGGACATGAGCCATGAAACTGTAAATGAACCGTCCCTCTAAACCAAACCCTAAAACCCTAAAAGCTATAGTCAAAAGCCACACTCTAAAACGATGACCAATGCCAAACCGTTTGAATGATGAAATCGAGAATGACTTACATGATACAAGAAAAACTTACATGATACCGAGACGTCAAGATGGTGATGTTCCATACCAATCATGCAACATCATGTGAAGTAATTAATACATATGACGCGTGATAGGTTTAGAATGTCTCGATGGTGTATTAAAAGCGTAAGTAGGTCCTTCACATTGGGATGGGCCCATGGCTTAGAGAACTATTTCAGATGAAAAGACAGTTCGAAGTGATGCAGAACCATAAAAATCTGATGTCAATTTTGGAACATTTCTGGGAGAAACTTCTCGCTGAGAAAAAGGCATTGGTTTAAAGAAAAAATGAGTTATCCTAAACCTTCACGTTATTGCTTACCCTACCAACCAAAGTGGTAGGCTAGACAAATGAGAAAATTAACCTAAGGTCCCAACCCAAGTGAGAGTGAAAAAACATTCTCATTTTCCCAGTGTCATGATGCTGCAACAGGCTGGTGAGTCGGTCATTTGTCAAGAAAATGAAGGAGCGGGCTGAATTGTCGCTTCCACGAAACTATCACATAAAAGAGCAGGCTGAGAAGGGTGATGGGGCTTCTAGTAGTGGGCGAAAAGGCATCCTATTAGGAAAGTAGATTGCCTATGATAAGTCATGGGAGCAAAGAG
This sequence comes from Pyrus communis, assembly GCF_041283825.1. NCBI lineage: Eukaryota > Viridiplantae > Streptophyta > Magnoliopsida > Rosales > Rosaceae > Pyrus > Pyrus communis. Next base: position 4,294,032 of record NC_142572.1, read on the forward strand.
ATGGTCGTTTGAGGAGAGATACAGAAAAAAAAGAGGTAACGTTTTGTGACACGTGAAACGAGAGGTAGAGAGAGGGGTATAGACTCCGAGACATGGAAATTCATCTCCACTATCGGACCTTCAAACCGGATCAACTTGTGAGTTCTTCTTGGAAGAAAAGGTTGTTACTAATACGGTATGAATAAAAAATAAATTGTGTATTCTCCTTTTATACATCTCACAAATCATGTTCCAAACAGTCAAACAGTTAAAATCGAGAGAGAGAGAGAGAGAGAGAGAGAGAGAGAGAGAGAGAGAGAGAGAGAGAGAGAGAGAGAGAGAGAGAGAGGACATACCACATAGCACATGTGGACAATGGGTCATTGAATAGTTTCAAGTTGCCTGAACTAAGCCTGAAGTGACAAAAACTCAACTGTCTATAAATATTGACGATACAAGAAAAGTGTATAGGAAGGTGAATTGGCACAAAGAATTATTTCTGATAATATATTTACCAAAAGGGTTAAACCATTAGAGAGGAGAGCGTGACAGTAACCCTAAACTAAACCAATTCTATCTGATTTTGAGAGGCAAAACAACTGAATCTTATGATTATAGCACATGAACAGTTTTTACATCAATTTCGAAATAATTTAATTTGCTATCAACAATTTATCCATGTAAAAGCAAGTTAAAGACATACTTAATGGAAAAAAAGTACATTGTGAAAGGGTAAGTGATGGGATTAGTAGCGAATGAGCGTGTGGATGACGAATGGTTAGGATCAACCCCAACACTCATGCGCTTGATTCTAGCATCTCCCTATTGTAAAAAATAGCTTGGGGTTCTTAACATCTTTCGGCCTACACTACACATGTTATGTTTTGGGCCCTAAGAATAAACATGTAGGACATCCCTTTACATGTAATTAATGGATAGATCACAAAAGATAGATTATTTGCAAGAACAAAACATTAAAATTTGATTCTCCTATCACTTGAATTAAGTACCGAATCCGATGAACCTGAATACACATACCATGCTCGCATCAATTTTGTTTTCCTGATTTGATTTTCCTGGAACGAAAGTTTCGATTAAATTGAAAATTGATTATCCATTAGTTTGATTCATATAGTAAATCAAATCCGATGAACTTAATCTGCATACTGACCTTTGTCGTCGATCAAAGAAGAAGCTCCCGGCGATCTCTCTCTCTCTCTCTCTCTCTCTCTCTCTCCCCCTCTCCCTCTCCCTCTCTCGCGCGGCGGGGCTCAAAACTGGATGTGAGCTGGAAATGGCGGTGGAACTTATAAGCGTAAGAAAAGGCGGGACTGGTTATGGTTTGATTTCAAGAGACCTTGTGATGCTGATCTGGCTGCTTAAATTACTATTATGTCCCTGTTATTGGGTCCATGAATTTATTAACTTGGTTACTTGGCCCAAGTTTTGGTGTGGCACCACCATAGGGCCTAGTTTTGGGCTGAAGCCTATCATTCATTAACCAAGGTCACGAGCCCATCAGGTCCAAATTTGTTTTGGTACAATCTCACGACTGTTGTAGACCCATTTTATAGACAACAGAATCGAGAGAAACGAGAGAGAGGGGGAGGGGGGAGAGAGGGGGAGGGGGGAGAGAGAGAGAAGGTATTCGAGGAATTTTGTGATATGATTCTTCATGTTTTGTGTCTGTATTTATTGTAAATAGCATACTTACTTATCTACAAGTAATATAAAGTTCAGTAAGAAAGATGCAGTCAGTGCATCAAATCTTCAGACAAATGTAGAAGCAGTTGAAGAAGTCGAATTGTCTCATTGGTACAAGTGGTAAATGCGAGTTTATAATGGGGATTGCATGTAGAAGAAAGTCTCACCCAAACTTGGGTATAGTAAAACCTAGTGGGACAAGCTTATAGACATTGGAGAAAATTATGAGTTAATACAATATGTTGATACTTAACATCTTCAAGACGTTAAGTAGTAGAAAATGGTGAGTTAATACAACATGTTGATACTTAACATCTTTGATCAGTTTTCGTTAGGTATTATTTATATTTAATTTTAAAATTTAAATTTTGAAATGATTTTTTACCGCACAAAGTACGATGAATTATTACGATCACGAAATCCCTATAATCCTTAGAAAAATGATCCGGCGAGGATCCTTTTCCGATAACTATCACCCTATCATTGTACGTAGTGGTACTTTTAGGTACTTCTGTTCTGACTTGGATGGGTTAACCCCATGCGCAATTTAGCCTTTTCTTTTAAAGCTCATTATTTTTGTCTATTTATTCACTCATGCCCTTGCACTTCACCATTATTCTTTTCAACCGTAAATATTGGTGGGCTTTGCGGTCCATTTTCCCAGTCCTTTTATTTTGGTTTAACCATATAAGTCTTGTTTTCTTGATCACCTGATGACCAAAGGCTCACAGTTACTCACTATTCAGTTTGATATTAATAGTTGAAAATGAAAAATTATAAGTACATTTATTTATTGAGTAAACTGTCGATTTACCTTCTGAACTTTCACTTAGCTTTTGATTCCCCCCTAAACTTTTTTATTGGAAAATTAAAGACTCAAGCTAATTTTTTTAGCCGATTTGCCCCCTACTGTTAGTTTTTCATATATTTCATCCATATTTCTGTTAAGTGAGACCAAGTGCACAACATGTGAGGGTAGTTAAGTCATTTCACTCTTAAAAATGATTAAAAAAACTAAAAAAAAACAAAACAAAACAAAACAAAACTTTCCCTTTATTTTTTCCCGTTAATTCCTATCCAAAATTTTATTTTTCCCTCTCATTCCTATGCATGAGTCATGACATATGGTATTATTGTCTTCATAAGTAGCTAAGTTAGTCTTTTTCTTGAAGCATGTACTACCTTTTTTATTTTCTCTAACAAATTAATAATTTGACAAATGCTCATGGTGTTATTTTCTCTAAAGCAATGCATTAATATAAGAAACATGTTCATAATACTCTTAAAAAATGCTCAAGATACTTACATACTTTTCATATTGTCATAATAATCCTAATACAATTCCACAAAATGATCTTTAAAAAGTTGGAAAGCATAAGAGATTTTACCATCCATAAGATATATAACCCATAGAATCTCGATTACAAAATATGGGCATTCCACTTAACCAAACACAAGCAAAATAAGGTTTTAGTTATCAAAACAAGAGCACAAACATTCTTTTAGAGAAAATAAAAATGGTAGTACATGCTTCAAGAAAAAGACTAACTTAGCTACTTAAGAAGACAATAACACCATATGTCATTTCTCATGCATAGGAATGAGAGGGAAAAGTAGTAGAAAATGCACACAAGGCTATGACCAACTCAAAATAAGTGCCTCGTCAAAATCTCATCAAGTTAGTTAAAACTCGGTGGAAAAAATGTTCCTAATCTTAAAAAAAAAAAAAAAGAGTACATTTAGGTCAAATAATTATATTTCAGGAGACTTTCCCTGAGTTCGACAAAGGTAATTAAGCTCAATGAGGAAAACACATCTCAAAACTAAGAAAACGGTCCATTTTGGCCGGAAACCGATACTAGAAACACATCAACGCTCTCAACTTCATTGTTTCTCAAAACTAAGTAATTATAATTAAAACAAAATTCAAATACGGGTCGAATTTAAAATCTGATAAATGAATAGTAAAATTTAGAAACTAGAAAGCCGAATATACCGAAAATTGCCTTTTGTGTTTTGGCAAGTCCCTATTACCGACTCGAACGAATCGAATGGCATGTCTCGAAACGGCCCACAAACTTTATCTTGATGGGTCTAATTGATCCATAATTTAGAGAAGGAAAGGTAATTAGAATTCCACGAGGGACAATCAAACAAGTTAACACCACAATGTGACACCAATGGACCACGAAACCACATAATTTTCTTTCCATTGGCCTTCTTTGCCTTTTTCTTCTTCAAAATATTATTCCATGCTTGCAAATATGCAATAGAGTGGAGTTTGACGTCTCGATACAAAAACAGAGGGAAATGATGTTCACACACCTTTATAAGCCGTTCATGCGTTTTGTTTATATGTTTTAGTCATCAGATTAAATAGTCAAACGAAAATAACGGTCTAAATTAAATAAAGATATGTGAGAGGCCAAAATAACGTGTTTATCATTTCTTGTAAGTAAAACATATTTTCCTATGGGTATCAATATTTTTCCTTTTATAATTTATATTACTATTATAAGATAGATTGAGAAAATTAAGAACGTTTGAACACAATAAGCAATGCGTTGAAGAAAAAAACTTTAACTACCACAACAATCCATTATTTATTTATGGAATCAATTGACCACATTATGATTTCATAACTTAGATGCATTTGTTGTTGTTTCTTCTCACATCTGTCTGGCCTTGAAATCTACCAGTGCGATGATAACTAGTTTGATTAAGTTGCCCTTTTATGTTTTCTTAATATTCTTTTACATTAAGGACCTTTTGAATGTTATTTCAAATATTAACTTTAATATTTGTATTAATTTTTAATGTTTAAATTTCTTATTGTAAAATATATCATTACACTAAAAGAAAAAAAAATATGACTAAAATTGTTACCATTTCGTCCAAAAAAAAAAAAAATTCAAATGACAACATTTTTTATGTCTCCAAGCAAAAAATAAAAAATAAAGCAAAATTGAACAGGTTATTGAACTCTGGTGTATTAAAAACAAAAAACCAAAAACAATCGATGGCAAGTTAAAGTTACTATTATTTACTCTTTTCGGACTCAAGAGAGGCTATAGAAAATTTCTTTCTAACCGTAACCACAGTCAAGCAGACTCACCAGCAGAGTATTGAATCCAAAACCTCTCATGTGTTGAACTCGGTTGTTGGGACCAGTGTAAAATACTGAGGTTGAGGATCCAGTAGAATCTGATGCGTCATGCATCACAGTTAATAAAGCACTTGATCACTATTACTCACCACGTAGTGGTACTTTTAGGTTCTTCTCTTCTGACTTGGATGGGTTGACCCCATGCGCAATTTACCCTTTTCATTTAAAGCTCATTATTTTTGTCTATTTATTCACTCATGCCCTAGCACTTAACCATTATTCTTTTCAACCATAAATATTGGTGGGCTTTGTACTCCATTTTCCCAATCCTTTTATTTTGGTTTAACCGTATAAGTCTCGTTTTCTTGATCATTTGATGATCAAAGGCTTATAATTACACATTATTTAGTTTGGTATTAATAGTTGAAAATGAAACATTAAAAGTACATTTATTTATTTGTCATCCTTCATATTAAATATAAGGATAAGTGATCATACATTTTTTGATTACTTAGTGACTGAGAGAACAATTTTGTTAAAGCTTTTTTTTTTTTTTTTTTTTTTTTTGTATCCAAAATGGTTCATAAGGTATAACTCCTCATTTTAGCTCTTGAGATTCGAAATCGATAGAAGTGATCCTTGAGTTTGTCAATCATCGATTATTTTGATCATTCCATGAAAAATCTCTATTAAATATGGACCAAAATGATAAAAATACTCTCAACTTAATAAACAATGGGCCAATATGATACAACAAAAATTGATGGTATTTTTGTTATTTTATCCTTATTTAACTGATATTTTTCACGGATTGACCAAAATGATTGATGAAGAACAAACTTAAGAATCAGTTCTATCAATTCTAAATCTTAGTAACCAAAATGAAAATTATGTTAATTTTAGAGACCATTTTGACTAAAAAAATTTTGTTAACTGTGAACTAGGATATAAGATATTAATGTGGTAGAGAAGTTGAATTGCAGTTGTCAATGGAATGACTTGTTGGTATATTTATATAAAATTGCAGTTTCACTTTCAAGGTTGATCTCATTTTTCATGTTATAATTAGGGTTTAGCATTGCATAGATATGGTACCTGACAAACAATCATCAAGCTCAGTGGGAGAAAAAGAACAAAATATGTAAAAAAAAAAAAAGTCAATAACAAGTACCTAATTAGTTTGTTTGGGTTCACAGATTCATGAATTAAACATGCATGCGTGCCTAATATGAACACGTGGCCTAAGGAATGTGAATATGTCGAGCTACTTAACTATAAAGCCTGGGTGTACTATATTCTAACAATTTGGCAACAACTAGTCATTAGGAATTTTTAAAATATAGTTAAAACTTTTGACCTAAAAGTATTTTGATTTAGGTAAATTTTGGCTTTTGATGAAGATTAAAAAAGGGTTTAGGAGAAGATGTACTAGAATTTAGTTTTGTGATATATGTTATAGTTGTTTACTAGTTTTTGTTTTTGTTTTTTTTTCTGATGAAGATAGTTTAGAATCACTTTTCCGTACATACGAAGTCGTAAGATAAATTATGCATGCATCGTATGTGCAATTACTACGAACCATAGATATTGAACCACTTAAATGTTTAGATCCGTGAAGAACGTTCAATAAAAATCATGGTGTTTGTAGAAAGGACATTAATTTGGAAACCGTGCTGGGTGAAAATAGAGAAAACCTAGGAGCTCTTAGGGGTGAAAATGAAAAATCCCAAAAAAAAAGCAGACCAGGGGTCAAAACGCGAAATTCCAAAACACAAGGCACTAAACCCAAAAATAATAAAAAATTACCGCAAAACATGCAAAGAGGGTAGAAACTCACACGCTAGAAAGCACGCTTAACTGGCGGCTAACGCGTCCGCAATAATTCCCGCTGATGCGGTGGGTCCCGTTTCCGGAAATCCCATTCTCCACGCCACGTGGCGGGCATCCGACCAACTCCCCGTGCGGGCCCCCTGCGGAACATAAAAAAACAGACGGCAGAGCAGAGGCTCGCGTGCATGGGCTGAAAAGCCCATTTAACTATGGTTTGACCAAAAAACCCTCCTCCCCTTGTTGTGGAACCACGAGCCCAAAGCATGCGCCTATTTAATTTTCTTCTCCCCATGCGCCCAATGCGACTAGATCCCGACGCTGATACGGTGCGTATCGTACAGCACCCTCCTGCTTTTCACGCTCATCATTTCCTCTCGCTGTCACCTTAATCCTCACCCACCCGTAACGTCTTTATCCGGGCGTGACGAGAAGGATTTTTTCGGTATAAACATTGCTACTGTGCGGACTGTGTCACAGATACAGCGTTATGTGGTACACGTGATGGACATTTAAGGTTTACCATAGTCCATCACCAGTGATTTTTTCAACTTAACCAATTATAATTTAATGTCGAATTTTATCATAAAAAACATCGATGACATTACAAGTAAAATATCACATATATTAATTGTGTATTATTATGTCATATGGTAACATATAATTTTATTCTCTAACACGTCTCCTCACAAATGACCCCCACATAACAAGATTTACATGTGGGATCTATTACTTCAAGGATTAAACGACATGGATTACATTGATTTGCGGTAGTAAAATTTAGGGATAATGTTGGTCGTTGCCTATTTTAGGGATCAAGCTGATAAAATATGCCAAGAAAAACTCATAAAAGGCCCAAAAAGGAAATTTATATAGTGAACTTTTTTTTATGAAACAGATACAGATCCACTACGACGTTGTGTATAAACAATACATTATCATGCTGATATCACATGATATGACATTTTGTCATTGATACAAAATGATGTAGCAGCAGTAACTTTGTGTCATAAAAGTTACTATTTCCATGACTGGTTTTATTTTCATATGTACAAGATGTGGTATGTCATGTAGCGTTACGGGTTGAGACTTGGGAGCTGACCTTAAATTTGATACTGAGGTGATTTTGAAAAAAGTTGATATAAAAAAAAATTTGGAGCTGTTTTTGTGTTTGGTAAACATTCAGCTTCAGTTTTTTTTCACAGTTTTAGATAAAAAAAAGCCAAAAACAAGAAGTTGCAAAACCTAGCTTTGAAAAACTAGTTTTTTTTACATCTGTTTTACATAAAAGTTTACCAAACACTATAATACTGTTTTTTTTTCAAAAGCACTTTTACAAAAAAGTTTAGCAAACACTCTGCTGCTTTATTTCATAGATACTTATTTTTACAGCACAGCAAAAACAGTTTTTTTTAAAGCATATCAATACCAAACCAATCTTAAGTCTGCCATGTAAGCAGTTGAGTTGAGAACAGTACATAAAATGTTGGCAGCAATGAGCAACACTGGTGGGGGGAGATAAGACGGCTTGTTAATTAAAGTTTGGGAGTCGCGTGACTAGCTTTTTCCTATAAAGTCTGCTGTTTTGTTGCTGTACGGAGATTTGGTTGTCTGGCATTTAGATTTTCTTCCCTTTTTAAATTCATCTCTCCTATTTTCATCTTCTCAAAATCTTCCAATCTTTTAGCGTATTTGCTTGCAAGGTCAGTGATTAATCCTATTTTACTATTTGGACAAGTTCTAGTTACATTTTTACCCTTCACTTTTTAATATAGGAACTTTAACGAAAAACTTATGGTACTGTTCATTTTAAAGAAAAATCATATTTTTGCACTAAAAAGTTAATCCTGATACTATTCACTTTATCTTTTATTTTTTCATTTTCGTTAAATCTCAAAGTTTATTAAACTATTTTCATTAGTTTCCCTTTTAATATAGGGTATTTTAAAGATAAAATCATTGCATTTTATAAGATAAGAAAGTTTGAACACGATATTGAAATGAGTTGAAAAAAAAAAAAATCTAACCATTAGTGTAATCCACTGCTTGTTGTTTTTACAGGGCATTAAAGTAAGAAGAAAATTCTAGAATGGAGCATGTGTTCTTTTTTTTTGTTATCACAATAAAATGGAGCATGTGTTGAAGATGTTAACTTGGTTAAAGTATATTTTAATTTTACTATATTGTCCTTAATCCCATGTTTATTATTTAGTTTATTATTATATTTATTAAGGAAGTTTAAAGCGTATACTATTACAATCAAAGCTTGATTTGAGGCGTCAACAAAACACTGCCGTCTCTTTCAAAAGCAAAAACCCTTTAACGACCCAAGTAAATGATATACGCGTGTAAATGAGCAGAGTGAAGCCAAATACTATAAGGGTTGATTTTGTATTGTTGTACTTTGAAAATAAAAATTACTTTTATTATGCTGTGAGAATAAGCTCATTTTTGCTGTTTCACGTTTTTAACTTTTTTTCAATTAAAACTGTAAAAATAAACTATTTTAAATGTTTACCAAATACTATTTTGAACTTAGCTCTTTTTATTTTTTTTTATACTTATTCTTTTTATAAAAACACTTCGATGCCAAACTAGTTCTAAGCTCACGTCCCGCTCAACTAAAAATTTCCTTGCTCAGTCTTGACTCAACTCATTTGAAATCGAACTTTAGCTTTTTGTTGGCTTGGCTCGGCTCATTTGTAAGATGAGCTTGGACTTGGATCATATGTGTGGCTACCCTTGGTGAAAATCACAAATGAATGAAACTGAATATAATAATTATTTCACCCATCGGACTGTCACTGCCACTCCTACATAAACCATCCGACTGTCACTGTCACTCCTACGTAGACCTTATTTCGAAATACTTTTAAAATAATAGAAAATACAATTGGTAAAAGTGTTTTGTGGGTTCTAAAAGCACTCTAGTTTCCTACAAGAATCACTAATTATATACTTTTTACAGTAGAAGGCACTGTAAGTGTTTTTTAAAGATTTACTTGCACTTTTACTAAAGTTGGTTCCAAAAATACTCTCATAAAAAATATTTTCAGTCATTTTAAAAGTATTTCTAAACAAGCGCACAATCTACATTTCTCTTCCTCCTTATTTCACCCTCCACATTCTTCATACATTATGCACGTATGTATTATTGTGTCTGAATGGGGATTAGCCTAATAGGTGTTTACTTGGATGGGTCAAATTTATGATAATTACAGCACTACTACGGGTGGATTACCTTGACTTAGTGGTCCGAACCTAATTAACAGAAAGTAACCCAGATGTGGAATTTTACAATTACCTGGGCGAAAACATGTGAACCCTAAACAGCCAAATCATGTCTCGTGAACCAATTTTCAACCTTAGCATACAAGTTATGTGGAAGCATGAGCCATATATGTCACATTGGTGTTACCCTAATTATTACTTAGAAATGCACGCACGGTGCAATTCATTACAACTTAATTAGCGGTAATTAGTAATCAGTGCGCTACTAGTCTATAATGCCTTCCCCTTTGTCCACAAAAGAAAAGTTTCCCACTAGATTGCTTAACATTACTACCTTACAAGAAACCACAATGAATCGCACTTTATCAACTAACTGTAGAAATGCCACTTGATAGTACGATCTAGTGATATTACTCTTCACTTGTAAGTGAGAGGTCTTAGATTCGATTATCGTCAAAGACGAATTTAAATCATATTATTGCTAACTCATTGTGATGCTAAGTCCACCCCTTCCCCTTAGCACAAATAATTTCGTTTGTCCAAAAAAAAAAAAAATACCTAACTATATATATAGGCCCTTTAAGGGAAGGGATCCATTTAAAAAAAAAAAAAAAAGGATTAGTTGTGGGACTCACTTTAGATCAAATTTCAACAATCTGAACCGTATATTTTGTAAGCTTCAATTCATTAATCATCCTTGCAAAAATTTAATTCAATCTGAAACCATTTGCGTATTTAATTATCATAATAAAATTTCATTGTGTCTTATAAAACAAAGTGTTCGTCAATTTCTTTTAACTTAATTAGATGTCTCAAATATTTTCAATTTGGATAATATTTTTCAGGAATGATCTAAGAGGTGCAACTTGAAAAATAGATGGTTCGAATTGTTAAAATTCGATGTGGTGTGGGTCCACAACTATCCCCATTTAAAAAAATGGGGATCCCAACCCTTAAAGGATTAGGATTCTTAAGAAAATTGAAAATCAGAAAATGAAAATGACTTTCTTGAGTTTTCAAAATTTGACTTTCAATTTTTAGTTTTCAAAAAATTAAAACTAGAAATAATTATCAAATGAGTTTTCAATTATATTTTCCGAAAACACCAAAAAAAACATGTTAGTTACCCTAAGCCCTAAACCATGTCATGATGCTCTACTACATAAAATTGAAGTTTGCAACCATCCCTATTTGGTTCATCCATGGCCATATATACTGTTTTATTTTTGACTTTAGATACCTAATGCTCAAGGGATTTGTAGTGTGTTGGGTCCAGGAATACTTAACTCGCTGGTTCTGAAATTTCAAATACCATATAAGTAGAAAGTAGTGCTGCCTAAACGGGCACCAACAATTCTCTCCATTTGAACACTTAGCTCTAGCTAGTGGGTGGATGATAAGTTTATCTCTTCATCATCACATCTATAAGTAGGGATGGGCAAATACCCATTGGTTATGGGTAACCACGGTTATCCGCCTATTTAAATTTGACAATTACGGTTATGGGTAATCGTTTAAATAAATAAATGGTTATGGGTATAACCGTTTACCCGTGAAATTTAAATAGGCGGTTATGGGTATTATCCGATGTTATAAACGGGTACCCATTTAACTGTTTATTTTAATATATGTAAAACTTAAAAAAAAAAAAAAGTTTCTAACTAGGTTTAGTATCCCGAGATATATTTGGTTATAAAGGGTCATATAATATATGTCTGTATGTATATGCCTTACTTGAGAAAAAAAATATAGTTGATAGAATAGGCTAATGTTTAATATATGTGATTGAATGTGCTAAAGCATTAGAGTGTTCGACAGTTTTGTTTTGGAGTCTTTTGGAGCTTTGACCAATTTAAAATAATGATTACCTTGAACATTTAGAAACACGTTATTATCAAATGATGCGTACCTATATATATATATATATATATATATATATATATATATATATATATATATATACCCCAAAATTAGAAATCGATTAAATGGTTTGGATCGATGAACATATGTTTCTAAATAAAAATCTAAATATTTATCAAATTAACTTATTAGCAGACTGATTCGTACATACATACATACATACATACATACATACATACATACATACATACATACATATATATATATATGCATATAAGAATATTAATTAACCTACAACCATGCATGATTCTTGTAATAGATTGACCATCAAATAATTGGGAGACATCGCATATATTCATAAATAATATTACCGTTAATATAAAAATACATGTTAAATGTACTTATAAAGGTATTTAATAGTTAAAAAAAAAAAATTATGACATTTTTTTTTTAATTTTCAAGTTGTTAAAAAAATAGGTAGACGGGTAACAAAAAAAAGTAAACGGGGTAAACGGGTACGCGGTTATGGGTAAATGGGTATGGTTAATCGTTTATAAACGGTTATGGGTATGGATATACCCGTTTATGTAAATACCCAACGGGTAAACGGTTCTGCGGGTAAAATCTTAAACGGTTATGGGTAAATAATCGCGGTTACCCGCCTGCCATAACCGTTGCCTATCCCTATCTATAAGACTCTAATGCGAAAGTTTCTATTTTCTTGCCATCGAAGGAACATAGACGTTCAACAAGATATTTCAAACCATGTTTGATAGTTCAAGCAAATATCTTATTGCGAAATTCTGTTAATTAAATAAAAATACTTATATTGTATGTCTTGAATAAAAATGTTTAATGTGATTGTTGCACTGACATGCATAGTTTTTCATTTATTTATATTATAATACGTGAATTAGTAACGATAGAACGTAACAATCACATCTAAACTATGACTTTTTGTCTTGTTTTCAAGTGTTTATTAGTGCCATGGATAAATAAAAAATAAAAAAAATCTCAAGCTTGAATTTTTAATGAGAGTTTTTATATATGCTTCTCATAAAAACGTCACTTAACTACAAATGATTAATAATTAGGTATGAAAACATGACTTATAAGCATCAAAGCTTACATCAGAAGGACCCAATAATTAGGGTTTGGAAGAAGACAATTGAAACTTGCCCATCATAATATTTTTTATTTTTTTTGTGATGGAAGCGTGCTTGGCTGCACGTGTTTGATGATGTAAATTTCAAGACTAACCACACCTACTAAAAATTCAATCGTGCGATCTCGAACTACTAATATTTATATAAACTTACAAAAACACCAACTTAAACAAAGAGATGGAGAGGGTTGACACTTTCTAAATAATGGGACATTTCTTTTTGGTAAAGTATATAATTAGTGCATTCATCTAAAGTGAGAGTGGAAAAAGTCTAAGAAAGTGGGTGGTATGTTGCCATAGAATATGGGAGGAGGAGGAGGGGAGGGCAACAGCAAATTAGCAATTGGCATGGATTCCCTCCTTTTGTTCTTCCTTTATTTTTTTGTTGTGGGTTTTGGGTTCTTATTTTTAACAAAAAGAAGAGCATATGATTCTTTGAGTGCGGGCTGGTGGAGAGAGTATTGTTTTTGCTTTCCAAGCGTGGATGTGTTTGTTGGAGAATGCACAACCAAATGGCTCCATGGTCTTATGTCCCACGCTTCCCCACCGGACTCAAATATAGCTTATTATGTTAATCTGCCAATTAATGGTCATCAAAAGAAACTCTCCATCTCAGAATTTTTTTTATTGTGCCCGAAATATAGATGGTATACCGTATACGTACCAGTGTTAGAAAAAAGTTTTATTTTTCAAGTTGTCAATATATAAGTAGCGCCGCTATTAGAATAACATAATTTTTTGAAGAAATGCAAGTACTTCTTGAAAATTCACTCAAAATGATTTATGAAAGCAGTTTTTTTAAAACATATGCACTTTTAATTTTTTTCGGCCAAACATTATTAGAAGCGTTTGTGGTTATTTTAAAAGCATTTATATACATGTCCTTAATATATAATACTGTAAAATTATATATATGAAGCAATCTAAAATGTTATGCTGTCAAACTAAATCAATATTGCATAGTCAAATATGATTCCACGTGATCAATGAACTTAATTACTCCGAAATTTGATGATCCATCGGTGCATATAGAAAAAAGTTATAGTAACTTGCTCCACAATTGATACATGAACCAAAAACAGTTCAAGATCTATCATGCTTGACAGCACTCATCTTGCTTTCACCATAACTATGAGATTTGTGCTATATATGATTTGAAGGCAAGTTAAACCTAAAAGTATATGCATATGATTAACTGTTGAAACAAATCATTCATGTCAATCATAAAACCATGTACAACAACACTACCTTTACATATTAGTTATAACAAAAAAAATATTTTTATTAGACTGTTAATCAAGACCTTTACACTCAAATCCCTCCGTAAATTTGCTCATTTTCATCTCATTGGGTGTTAATTTTGAACACGACAAGCACTTAAACGAACATAAACAAGACGTTAAGGTATTTTACATTAGTTTTTGCAAGTTTGATTTATGTATATAAAAATCAGACTATCTGAGTTTTATCCTTAAAACGTTGTTTTTGTAGTGATGTCGTTTCATAGTTCTTAGAGTTATACTCGATAAAAATCAAACTCATATTAAACTCAACAATTGAACTCACCTTATCAAACTCAAATTTTCATCCTAGCATGTATACTTTAGAAAAACGAAAAAGGTGTATTTGACCAATTACATTCAAAGATGCATGATTCTGCTTGGTGTTCACCCGTGAGCTCTTTAGCTGAATAACTTTAGAAAAGTTCACAGAATATATACTTGATTAAGATAATATATACAGGATAAGAGATGTGTTTTTGGAAAAAAGGGAGAAAAACATGATGAACATCCATAGAATATGGAGGGTCCACTATGAGTGATGACTGAGCTGAAATATTGAAGAATCATCCGTATAAGCTTGAATTTTAAAAACGAAATAAAAAGAAAAAGAAAAGGAAAAGGAAAACAATTTGTGTTGCAAGAGACTTTAGTCAAGTGGTCAATCCACAACAATTATTCTTTGTCATTGACACATTGTTACATTTTAATTCGACCATTCAACATTTTTATTCTTGAAAGATTATAAAGCTTTAAGACGTGCGGAGGAAAGCAAATATTTCTTCTTTAAAAAAAAATACTTGTACATTCTCCGTTGTGTTGTTAACTAACCGCTCGTAGCCGAGTGAGGTGTTCTATTGACTTGAAAGCTTAGGACATGTTTAATATGCCCTCACATACTATTCTGTTGAGAATAAATATCAAGTACTAATACCCACTGAATTTAAACCCTATCATTAATCAATCACTTTAATACCAAATTTAATAACAAATTCACGTTATCAGACTCTACATTCTTGTTATTTTAGATGAACACGGGACAAAAGAAACCTTGCTTTTCCTTATATATTTATTATTTAATTAAGGTTTGCTTTACATCTCATGTTGTAGTTTGTACATGGGAGAGTGTTTGAGTGCCACTAAAAGGGTCGACCTGATGAGATTGGAGGGGGAGGGAAGGACTTGATTGGGCGTGGCCATTTGTTCCCTCCACTCCAAACAAAGAGGGCGTGAAAGCTTGTATATAATTGACAGTTAAATAAGCTTAATACATATATACTTAGGTAATACGGATCTTCTTACCCGTGCTTTAGATCTCTTTCGAGTGATCAAGTCATGGGTCTACCATTTATAATTATATTTTTGGTACGACCAAATGCCATGCCTGGCTCTCCACAGTCGGCACTAGAGTCTAGGGCACAAGTTCTCTTTGATTGCTCCACTTCTTTTTTCCTACATGTTTTTTAACTGCAGGCCCTGGTATGGTTGTTTAAAGCGAGTCGCATATCAAATTAGAATCCTATGAAAAATTTGCATTTTATTAAATAAGGCAATACTTTGATTTATTATTTGTCCGGTTGTCTCGAGCATTTTATTTAACAAGTAAAGCAAAAACATAATCCTGTTTTATGATCACAATTTTTTTGAGTTGATGTGCTTTTGTTGTACTAATGCTAGAGGATGCGATAGAAGTTACCCCAAAACGAGAAAATAAGTGTGAGAGCGAAAATATGCAAAAGTGTATATTAGGGTTTATAGTTTAGCACAATATTATTATATCAATCATGAGAATATATTCTTATGAGAGGATCAATATAATCTTATTGTCATTTAATATTATGGTGATATAGTAATATTATTCTTCGTTTGTAAGAATAAAGTTTTAAGTTCGGATTTCATTGATGACAAGATCAATACCAAATTATCCAAAATTCTCATATCCCTAAATATAAATAATATCGATGTATATATATTTTTTTAATACAAGCGATAAACTACATAAGGAAAGAGCAGGGGTTTGAGCTCGAGATGTAGTGTGCTAAAGAACAAGGTCCTAATCACCAAAACAATTCAGCACTTGCAAATATAATCTTACCTTATTACTGTTGTTTATGGCGGATAGTGCCAAACAAATCCATGACTTGTACAATTCATGGTAGACGAAAGCTTATTGCTGTTTGTAAGGCCTCATTTGATATGTCATTATGTATTAGCTATTTAGTACAAAAATGCACTAAATAACCGGGTTCGTATTATTAAATTATATTCAACTCTTTATACAAGACCTAAGAATTTTAGATTGCGGCTATTTGGGTTTTAGGAGATAATCCTTGAACTTGATGCAGTTGATATGGTGGCAGCGATGAATGCCAATGGGAAGTGCAATGGGATGGATGGGAACTAGTGAAGGATATGGAGAGCATGTTACAAGATTTCTGAATTTCTTTTTGCTAGTTAAGAGTGGCTAATCTTTTTTCATATTTGTATCTTGGAGACATAATTGCATGGAACAGTTTATATCTTTTTATTATGGTGTTTTGTTTTAATAAAATAAAGAAAATAATGACGAGTGTAAGTTCTTCAACACATGACATTTTGTTATTTTATCGAGACATCACGTGATGATAAACTTATTTTACATAAGTTGTCTCTCGAGGATGGTGGCATTTCCATTTTTATTCTTTGCTTATGGATTTATAGTTGTATGTGGGTGTTGTTATACTCTTTTTCTTTATAGGATTTTTTTTTTTTTTTTAAATTTTACTTTGAGGGTTTTTTTAGGGAATTGTTATTGGCACTCCAAATTTCTCATTCTACACTCCAAACTTTATACTTTTAGAAAGAAAAATACACTTGTAAGGAGTGTAAAATGAGATTTTTGAAGTACTAATAACACTTCCCTTTTTTTATTGAGAAATTTTTAACGAGAGTGCATTTGCATCTAGCGCTTTGTAGTTTGTAACCATCTTTTATGAATGAATAAAATCAAATTTTCTAATAAATGACAACAAAAAAGTTTCAATTTTGAAATTCACTTTCCTACCTGATCAAAGAAGAGAAACATATATCTTAAGTTAGTGATTTCACAATCATAGTAAGTGGTCCAGTGGTAAAGATGCGAACTGTGGCTTACCAATAAACAAAAAATGTGGGAGGTCCTATGTTTTTTATTTTTTTTCAGTGTTAGAAAAATAAACAAACAAGATTTATTTTTATTTTATTTTTTTATTTATAAATAATTTGAAGATGAGAGAATACTTGGAATGGTTATGGAATCCAAAAACCCTTTTTACGTTCCACACTTCTCTTCGGTTTTTATTGTTGAATTGAATATATTGCAGAAAATCTAACAATGAAAATTAATATAGCATATGAAGAAAAAAAAAAAAAAAAACCTAGATGGCATCACATACTTGAAAAAATCGGAAATGGATTTTCTCTAGATCTCTTCCACCAAATCCACTAAATCAGGGGATCTGGACTATTAAAATTTGATCCAATACCTACAAACACGGACTCATTTTAAAAGTTATAATAACTTTGACCATTTAATCAAATTTTAATAGCTCGAATCCCCTAATTTGAAAATTTTGATTAAAGGGATTCGGAAGTGATCTATTTATGAAAACAACCTTCTTTTAAATCATTTGCTGATTAAGCTTAATCAAATGCACCTGAAACACTCTTGGTTCTGGCCAACCATTGATGGCTACTTTTAAGGTCGAGACATATCCGTATGTCACATCAACCAAAAGTATTCTTGTACCCTATATACGGCGGGATACCCCTAGACCTATTGCCATCTTAACCTGCCAACCCTAAATGAGTAGGCCATCGATGATAATACTAGCAAATGAGATACAATTGTCAGGTGGAGTATGGTTTGAATGGTCAAGCTCCAAATAATTGGGGTTCATGTGAAACATTGGATACCAACTCCTTTTTACCTTATAAATCATGTATATACATTTGCCTAATTTTCCCTTTCGTTCTTCTTTTAGTTTTACCATCCCTTTTGCTCTTTCTGCATCATTTCCACGGTTTGTAACATAAAAGTGAGGAGCACCTAATTTTGAATTCGTGTTGCTATCTAAAATAGGAAGTGGTTCTCACTCTCATGATGCGTGGTCAAAATAAACTCGATTTTATTGGTTTTTAATAGTAAAAATGTAGCAAATTTTACGCATGTGTAACATATATTTAGTAATTATTCGTCGTTGATGTATATAAATTTCATGTTAAGTACGCTAACATTAAAGAAATGCCTAATTATAAAGTTATTGGTGCTAACCGTGAAGACAATTGTTTTGTAGCAAGATGGAAGAGAGGAGAGTGAGAGGGAGACGAAGAGGAAATTGCCCTTACTCATCCTCTTTCCAAACGAGTGGACTTATGAGAGCAATTTCATTGCTTTGCCCTTGCCCTTACCCCACCCTAAAACGGGACTTGCTCTTAGAAATGAGGATTTTCAAAGCTCAACATTTAAGGGATGACATTATAACTACACGGTGTTATAGTTTGTTCCAAATGATGATATAAGGTTATGTTGAAATTTCCTCCCTCACATTCTTTAGTGTAGATAATATCGTTTGTTAAAAAAAAAAAAAGGTCATAAATTTTTTTTTGTAACTTGAGTTATGGTTATATGATTAAGGATGAAATACTATAAATCATAACGCATAATTATTTTCTAACATGGTGTATGCAATTTCTTCCATTCCCTATTATTATTTAACATCAAACTCATTGTTTATTTTCTTAGCATTTGAGATTTTCTTGACGAAGGTCTTTTACAAAGGCTCACAATTTATATTTTGTTTTCTCTGTGATATTTGTCTGACAGTATATCTTTTGTAAAATGCAATTTTTATTCTTGATATTCACGTCCGACTTTGATTAACATTTTTAATTGTCTTTTATACTATCCTATGGTGTTTTTTTTATCGAAACATCTATTGTTTAGAAAAAATGAAAACTTAAAATTATACTAAAAATGGCAAGCACGCCAAAAAGCTTATGAGAATGAAAATGAGAAGGGCAAAGCTCTAATAAAAATAAAATCAGGAGGGTATCTTGGTAAATTCGAATGTATAGTAGCATGACACGTGTGCAATGCAGAAGAAGCGTCCCGACTCTGAGACTAGCCAACCAGATTTACTGGCGCGGCTTCGTTCGAACCCAACGACGTCTTTAACACACCGCAAATAATGTCGTTGACTATTTGACCTGACTCCAATGGCACGCCCAGTTGGGGTGACGATAAAACCACGAGTCGGTGACGGGACGAGGTCACCCCATTATAGAAAAAGCAAAAAGAAAAGGGCAAAGAAGTCGATCCCCCAAGCAGGGATATTTCTGGAAACTCCGTTTATATATAATCCCACCCTCCGTGTCCTCCTCACGTTTTAGCCTTCGACTGTGCCTTCAATCTATACTCTCTCTCTCTCTCTCTCTCTCTCTCCTGCTTCTTGTGAAAGCTTCCGGAGCGCTGTAGTTCAATCGCGTTCCCTCAAGTAATCTCGCTTTCGAATTGGGTTTTCTGCGCTGTAAGTTTTCTCTTAGATTTCACAGCTTTTGATGGCGGATTGGTCGATTTATTCATGTTTTTGGATCTCGACTTTCTGTTTGTTTCCCGAGAAAATGAACTGGAAAATTTCCGGGATGTAAAGGCTAACATTTTTTTGTCTGTCGCTTCGTTTTCCATTGCAGGGGATTAAGGAAAAGGTGTTGGAGATCCGTAGACTTGTACTGTGGGTAAATCCAGAACAGCATGCGGTGGTGGTTGAGTCTCTCTGTTGATATTGTTCGTAAAGTCATCTCTTTGAACCTTTACTGCAGAGTAATTCTGTAATTCTTCGTTTTACTGAGCAGTGAATATTTAAATTCCTGAAATCCCTTCAATTTTCTTACCATTTATCTGAATATTTTCCATGGGATCCACTTTTTTCATCGTCGTTCCTTGTTATGTTCGTCAGATCAGTTGATTTGAATCCGAAAAGCCTAAATCTTTAGCCGAAATTCTGTTTAAATTCCCTCTCATTTGCTTGTATTTGGTTAATTTAGCTTAAATTCATCTACTCTTTTCGTGTTTTCTCCGTTTGGTTCTAGTTGATCAGCCTTCACTCTTTCGATTTTCGGGTTCACTTTTGTGTCAATCAATCAGCTCAGAGTTTCTCAGATTCGATTTGGGATTTAGTGTATTACTCTCTGTTGCAATAGTTGTTTGGAAGTTGTCATTCCAAAAAAATTGAAGTGCCGGGAAGTTGTTTAGTTATGGTGTGCCAAGCAGCGAGCCAAACAAGATTTCGGGCATTGAAACACGAAAATGGGATTGATGGGAGCGCCACCATAATTGTTAGAGTAATAGCATGCTTTCAACCTCTCCAGGATTGCCAGGTTAGTCAAGCTCAAGCATAATTTGCTACTTGTTATCCCAAAACTGTCATTTGAAGGATTAATTCGGGTTTATTCGTTCTGTTTTTTGCGCTTGATAATGGTTGATGGTGCCTAATATATGATTTTTGGGTATTTTCCAGGCTGAATATTTTCGACATTTGCTGAAACCCGTAACGTAGGAAGATTGCTGTGTATTGTGTTCAAGTTGAGCTGGATATTTTAGTTTATTTCATTCTTGCTGAAAGTGAGACATAAATCAACTATTTCTGTTTGTACATACGTCCTTCTGGTACGTTTTATATTTTCGATTTGATGGATTGTAGTTTATTGTTTTTGGTTTGTTTTTTCGGATTTCGCTTGAGTTTTTAGAAGTTTGTATATTTGTGTTTGGACTTGTAGGTGGTTGTTTTGGTTGGATGGGTGAAAATTTTGGAACCTGGATTCGTCAGCAGCATCTTGGCTGGCAACCTCCCGATCCGAATGCCATTGGTGCTCCACTTGGCTTGGGGCAACAAAACTTCGTTTCTGCATATGGGAAACTAGGCACTAATACTATGCCACCATATGCATCTTCCGAGTTGCCTCATCCACAAGTCGGCAGACCAAATGAACCTCACGGCTCGTTCTATGGCTTACCCCGTATCAGACAGGCCTTCATGCCTGCCACCGACAATGGTCTCAAAGATAGAGTTTCTTCTGCCCATCATGGAATTCCTGGGGAAACATTTGTGCCGAATGCAGACAGTGCCTTTGAACAGAAGAGACTCCTTGTTAACAATCCTTGTGGGGATCAGGCAACTTTGATCTTTAGTTCTGGGATAGTAAATCCCATGCGGTGCCGTACTTCTTGGAATCCGTTCCAACAAGGAGCTTATTATTTGGAGGGGGATGATCCTCGAAATGATAGAGATTTTAAAAATTTATCGGGAGCAGTTTTGACCGATGAATTCAAAGGAAAGGATGAAAATGGTGCTGAAAGTGAGATGCATGAAGACACCGAAGAACTGAATGCCTTGCTCTACTCAGATGGTGATAGCGATTATACCGAGGACGATGAAGTTACTAGCACAGGCCATTCCCCTAGTACAATGACAGTTCATGACAAGCAAAATTGGTTTGAAGAAGTTGCTAGTTCTGATGGAATGAATAAAAAGCGGAAGCTATTTGATGAAGGTTATGATCATGTACCATCCATCATGGACACTGCGAGTTCCATGAAACACAACCGACCTCTGGAGTTGGAGGATGATGCCGAATCCAGTTGTGCCTGCAACAGAAGTTCTGGATTGAGAGAAGTGGATTCCTTTACCAGCAACAAGAAGATGAGAAAGGAAAAAATCCGCGAAACCATTAACATTCTGCAGAAAATAATTCCCGATGGTAAGGGAAAGGATGCGATGGTGGTGCTGGATGAAGCAATCCACTACTTAAAATCGTTGAAGCTCAAAGCCAAGGCTTTGGGACTCGACTCTCTCTGAGCTTCAATACGTCACTCACTTCCAGCAGTGCTTCTAGTAAGCACTTTGTATCACTCATCATCAGTTCTTGTCAATTAGTAATATAGTTAAAAGTGATTATGGAGAATAAGTCCTGTGTACATGTGCTGCTTGCGGATGGCGTACGACGTGAAATAGGTTCCGGCTAGGGTGGCAAAAGCGGGAGCGACCCGGGAGAGGAAGAATCGAGCTCAAATCCCCTCTTGATGAAGCATTTGTTCAATGATTGAAGTGGTGAATGATTTGTTTATAGGGTTAAGAGAAAGTGACAAGCGCACCTGGGGGAGAAAGGAGAGCATGGCATGCATTGGCATGGGGACGGGGTGAATTCAAAGAGAAGAATGGGAGGGGCCCCACCGAAAGAGGAGAAAGAGTGCACGCCCCTTGTGTTTTTTAGGTCCCAACACTTGACTTTCCTCTCACTTTTTGTGTTTACTTGTTATCTCTCTCTCGGTGTACAGCTTTGCACGGCAAGAAGGCCTTCTCCAGCTCCATCATGCTGCCAGCTTGCCACAAGGGGTCCCAAAACCAACCATCCTGTGTTGTGCAGAAACAAAACATTCAATCCATGACAGCCAAGTGAGCAGAGGGAAACCCACATGGGGTTTTCAGTGAGTAAGGAGTAGTTACTGTTTACTGTTACTCGATGGCGAAATGACAGATTTACCCCATGAGAAGACGGGGTTACGTTGCGGCAACTAAAGAGACTGACCGCAATTGGTTTGACTTTGTTTCAGTTAGTTTAGCACGAGATCGCTTCACACCTCGCGGTGCTTACGCCTCTCGCCTATCGAAGTTGTGTTTTAGACTCTAGTGATGTTATTACTGTGGTTAATTTCAGTGTGGTTTTTGGGGGAGGGGGATGTAAATTACGTGTGTTAGGAGTTACTGTTGTCCTGATGTCTATGTACTTACGTCGCGTGCAAGCATTTATGATACGAGACAGCGATGTGTGTTTCAATATTTGTGTGTCGTGAATCATGTGATTGTGATTCCCCTTGGTTTTTGTTGTATGAGATGTTGTTGTCTCCGAAATTAGAAATATTTTCTTGCATTCAGTTATGTAATTGAGAGGGACGAGCGTGCGTTTACGGGGGAGGGACCACTGGGTTTGCATTGTTAGGGAGAGGAAATATACGTGCGTGAAGGGCAGGGGTAAGTTAAAGGGAAATTATTATAAACGATGACTATGATGTAATTGTTTTCTGATAACCAAAAGTCTAGAATGTGTAGATGATGTTTTACTACAGTGGTGGAAAGCGAACATGTCTATGCGCTATATAGTATGAGTTCAATTCCCATCGACCCTCCTCTTCTCTAACAACTAATAATTTAATCTAATACCGTTATTGATTTTTAGAAAAATGAATATATCCAAAGATCCTCAAAATGAAGGCAGGGAGTCATCCTTAAAACAAGTGAGGGTGCGTACAGGTAGGACGCCACATGTTTATGGATTAAGCCACGTGTGATTTGGAATATTTTAGTGAGGCGTGTCTACGTATTAGGGGATCCAAGAGTAAATTGGAGTGTCCAAATCAACAAGGGTGTCCAAAAACAGGTACTTAAATTGAAACCACTCCTCACTAAAGTATTCCAAATCTCATGTGAAGACAAATTTTCTTTGTAATGGAAATTGGAGCCCAAGTTCACTTTAGCCCGCAAGAGAGAACGGCCCATCCTCCGAGTTTCAAACGCAGCTCAAGCCTTGTCGTAGAATCCATAAACCAAGACTTACGAAAACGACATGCCGTATTCCTGATGACGATACAACGTGACCCACGGCTCAACCATATTAATCACCGCCAAGAAAGTGATCAACGGTGGTTAAACACCACGCGGACGTCTCACAGCCGTCGATCTCACTTGATAGTAGAAAGTAGAAATAAATAAATAAATTTGTTAAAAAAAATAAATTAAAATCGTAAAGGAAAAGACCGGGTGTTCGTGTTCCTGAAAATTGGACAACGAGGAGAATCGAGAAGCTTTTCTTCTTCTGCAAGTAGCTTACTGAAGATTATCGGACCGGTACACTCGATCGCGTTTCGGTTTCGGGTTTTCGGCTCTTCCATCTTCAATGGAGGGTGTGCCTTTTCACGACGGCAACATCCACGACTTGATTGAGAGACGATACGTCGACGTTCGGCACGTATGTTCTTCGTCCTTCCCTCTGTTGAGTTTTGGAAATTTTGGCTCGCAATTTGGCATGGATTTTCGTGTTTTTGTGAGGATTGCGTGACTAATTTTGCTTTCTGTTTACAGGATGCCAATCACAGGTTGCAGATGCACTCGTCGTTGGTGCGAAGGCTTTCGCAGGAAAGGGAATTGGAGGTTGGTTGGTTTCGATTTCAGTTCCGGCATTTCATTTCGCTTCCAGTTAATGTAGTAAATGCGAATTCATGTGATGTGAGGTGGAAAATGTGATAATCAATGGCAGTTGGAAATTTGTTAGTTGAATTATCCATCTGGTTCTTCAGTTGTTAATTGTGTGTTTAGGGTTAGAGGGAACGCGGTTCGACCGGAAACTAGGTTCTTGATGATGCTACTATTGACTTATGAGTTAAAAAATTGTATCGGCACTTCATTTGAAATATGATCAAGTTGTTTTTTCAGGATTTTAATTTATGGACTATGTTGAACTAAATTGCTGATTGGGCGAAACACTACCGCAATTGTACTCTTCTTTTTGTATATGAGTTTGAGACTGTAATGACACTAGTCGGGCAGCTCAGTGAACTTTTAGTGTAGTGGGGGAACAACTGACAGTCAAACTTCTGCACATGAAGTCGTGATTTTTTTAGTTTCTACGATTCAGGGCACCTAATTTTCTTACTGAGGTTCAGACTGTAATGACACTTCATTCTTTGCTTTTATGTGCATGAACAAGTGTGAAAATCTGATTGGTACTCAAATGTATTTGGTACATCAAACTAATATGATTTCTATTGTTGAGCTTCCGGTGCGGAGGTATGGTTTGGAAATATGAAATTTGGCTGTTGCATAATCAATTTGAAGAGACATGTCATAGTCCTATGTTTTAGCTCATTTCCTATGTTTACTTTTCTTCTTTGGACGTGATTATGGAAAAAAAAAAAAATTCCACTGAGTTCAAAATTGTTAAAGTTATATATATATATATGTTTACATTTCTATAATTATCATTTTATGATTCTCTCTCTTTCTCTCTCTCTCTCTTTCTCTCTCTAGGGGCATCAAGGTTGTGTTAATTCCATTGCTTGGAATTCGAATGGCTCGCTTTTAATATCTGGATCAGATGACACACGGGTTTGTTAATTACTTAATTCCATGATATTACTTATAAATTTATAACATTTCCCAAGTGATTCATAGTTAGCACAGAAATAGAAGAACGATACATGAAGTAAGGGGGGATTGTAAAATTTTACATAATATGATATTTTCGTGGTGTGTGCAATGTTATTCTACATGGTTAAGATGCAGACACTTTCAGAACCATCCTATTGACTTGGATACATGTGTTGAATTTTATTGAAATTATATATCTCATGGATCACATATATTTCTTCATCGAGAATTGTTTTCACATTGCATTACACTGCTCCCTAAGTCACTACTTCTGCAAAGATTAAGAAATATGGATGGGATAGATGGTGCTTGAACAGAAGTTAAGCATTCTTTTCCGTTGGAATAGTCTTTTGTTGTCGCAGTCAAAAGCTTGGTAACGCTTTGTAAAGGGAAAGTGAAGATGTATATTTGTGAAATGCAGCTGTATATGTACTGCATTGTGACCATGTTATTAATGCCTCCGTATTTTGCAGATAAATATCTGGAACTACTCTAGTCGGAAGCTTTTGCATTCTATAGAGACTGGGCATTGTACGAACATATTTTGTACAAAATTTGTCCCTGAAACTTCTGATGAGCTCGTGGTCTCTGGAGCTGGAGATGCAGAAGTAATGATTAAACATTTATAAATTGTGAATGGAACACCCTATGCTTACACTTAAATACTAAACATAAGTTAAACTTATCTTTTCACAGGTTCGATTATTTAATTTGTCTCGTTTAAATGGGAGAGGAACTGATGATAATGCTATTTCTCCATCAGCTGTGTATCAATGCCACACTAGAAGAGTAAAAAAGTTAGCTGTAAGATTCCAGATTGTAGAGAAATTTCACGTCAAATTTTTGTGTGGTATCTTTAATGACTTGAGAAGAAAATTATGTTTTGTGGGGTTGTTCTCGGTTTTATGAGTATCAAACATGTCTCATAGTTTCTGCCTGCTACTTATTGCAGGTTGAAGTTGGAAATCCCAATGTGGTATGGAGTGCAAGTGAAGATGGAACTTTGAGACAGCATGACTTCCGAGAGGGTACTTCTTGCCCACCTGCTGGATCCACTAATCAAGAATGTCGCAATGTTTTGGTAAGTACTTACGTTAATTAGATCTTATACTTCATTTAATATAACATGAAAACATCAATTTGTCATGTTGTAAACTCAGGTATAAACTCAGGTTATAAACTCGGGTAGTTAAAATTAGATGGAACTCTGAAGGGGATCAGGGAATGTTAAACTGGGGTTTATTTTGATGGATAAAAAAACTAATAGCAAGTCAAAAGTGTGAGTAGCAGGACAGATGTGGAAAGCATAAAGGAATATGGAAAAATTTGGAGATGAAACTATTGGTTTTCTATTATAGTTTAGAAGGGATGCATATATTTTTTGTGCCCTCAATAGGGTTTTATAGGACTTTTTTTTATTGAATTTCAACAGTTAGATTAACGCTTCATGCATACTACATATGCCAAATTTTTGGTCATTCTAATCACTAACATTCCTTCTATATTATATTAGCATTAGGAGTTTTTGACTTTTCTATCTTAGAAATCAAACCTTCTTACTGGAATAAGTCTACATCGAATTGCTTGAAATTCGACTTCGAAAAATTAAATCCAACGACTGGATTAACAAATTAAATTTATTAAAAAGTCATTCCGTGATGTAAAATATAGAAACAGAAAGCTTCCTCTGTAAGTTTTCCAATTGTATTGAATGAAGCCTTAGCTGCCTTAGGCTAGTTACAAGAATACCCTCAACTACCTTAACTAATTACTGTTACTAACAGAACTAATTACATTTAGCTTTAATAAACTATTTAACAGTAACTGTATTGGATGACTTGTCATTCTCCCTAATATAAAACTCATTAACTTTTTTCTTTTTATTTTATAAGGAATAAAAACCATTAGTTTTATGTTCGTGTTAATTGATCATGCTCCATAGTCCATATAACATTTTCCTATAGTGATGATTTCTTGAGAATGGATATCTAGCTAATGTTGTCAAGGAAATATGGCACTTCATTATTTTGTGACAATTTCATCAAACTTCTTGTAAATTATTCGTTACATCTTGTCAAGCAGCCACAGAGAAGGAAGTTATAATAATGAAGATTAATGTTCTTAAGGGATTTCATCTTGAATTGATACTCGACCAGTAAATAAAGCCATTGGCAAGCTGTAGAATCCAACTTTATCTAGACTACTATGTATTACAATTTACGAGGAATAGATATGTTTAAACTCCTGATGTGTCCTTGTACCTAGTATTCTGTGTATATTTGTGTAAAAACTAAATTTTATTTCCATATTTTCAATACATGGTAGTAGCAATCTTTACTTGGCACCAGGGTAGGAACTTAGATGTGTAATCTTTCTTTTAACTGGGAGTTTGTTTCTCAAATGTGCCATGTCCATGATTGACTGGTAATTTGTCTAGGTTGATGAACTTCTATTTAAAATCTTCATGTCAGTGAATATTTCTTTTCTTCTCTCTAATACTCTCAAAATGTATTTACAATACAGTATTGATGAACTTTCTCCATTGAGTCGCATTAAAAATTTACTTTAGCAAAAAAACTTGTGTAGATTTGATAGTTAACCATTCTTTTGCAGCCTGGACCGTTGGGTGCTTTCTATTTCCCTCTCTCCTAATTCTTTGGAAATCATTGTTTACAAATATATTCGTAATGGCAGCTTGACTTGCGGTGTGGAGCAAAGAAGTCACTGGCTGATCCCCCCAAACAAAATTTTTCTTTAAAATCTTGTGATATCAGTTCCACTAGACCTCATTTACTCCTAGTTGGCGGGAGGTACTTTGCTGTTGTTGGTTCTTAATGCAATGAGTTTATATAACTTCCTTCTGCTCTTCAATTTCAACTGAATCTCGTCTTGAATGTTTGCAGTGATGCATTTGCACGTTTATATGATAGAAGGATGCTGCCACCACTGACATCCTGTCGGAAACGGACAGCGCCACCTCCTTGTGTTAACTATTTTTGTCCAATGCATCTCTCTGACCGTGTTAGTTCAAAGTTCTTAATACTCAATTGCATCCTGTCTTCATAAGAACTCAAATTCTAGTTTTTGTTTGGTAAAATGTATGCTGGTTGTGCTTGCATCAAACTATTTGATACAATGTTTGGACGTTTTGTTCTTTCTTTTATGGATTACAGTTTAAGTCAGAGATGTTACAGCGTTTAGCAGGAAAATTTATGTAAATCTTGCTCAGGTTTTTGTGGATATGCTTTGGAGCACCATTTTCTTTCAATTGTAACTTCTTTTCTCTGACCCCAGAACATTTTTACTCTTTTAGTTGTTATTTATCCTTTTACCTTTTAACAGATAACTCTTTCATGTCTCTGACCCCAGAACATTTTGACTCTTTTAGTTGTTATTTATCCTTTTACCTTATAATGGATAAACTCTTTCATGCTATCCTAATTATCTTCCCTCCACATACAACCTCTTCTAGGGCAGGCAAGAAGAAGTTGTTGATGGAAGTTTTGGATGTTTGATTAGTATGCCTGATTTTAATGTATAACCAGTTGGTTTATCACATATATATTGAAGAAACTTGTATATTTTTTCAGGGACGTGCTAGCTTGCATTTGACTCATGTTGCATTTAGTCCAGATGGAGAAGAGGTTCTACTTAGTTATAGTGGGGAGCATGTATATTTGATGAATGTAAATCATGGTATGTTAATTATCCTTCAAACCATTTTGCTTATGCAGTTAAATGTTGTAATTTACATAGCAAAGGTGTAGTTTATTTTAGGATGAAAATATTGTTGGTTAATTTATCATTGATTCAGATGAAGATCCAATTATGATTGGACTATTTATGACAACAAATATATATATATATATATATATATATATATATATATATATATTTTTTTTTTACACAAAGTGTGACAACAAAAATCTTAGATTTCACTTTCTTATTCCGTTATTCGTCAGTTTTCTCTTCATCTGGTTGTATCATATTAGTAAATTCCAGCTAAAAAATATAGATTGGTTTTGCAATTCCAGCTGGTGAGAGTGTTATGCAGTATACTCCTGGAGATGTTTCGAAACTAACGAGCTTCAGTCCTCTACTCAATGGTGTCGAACTGCATCAACCAGCATCCAATGTCTTCAGAAATGATGTTCCTAAAAGGGGCAACATTGCTGCTAGGGTGTGCGTCTTTTCTTATTTAGTTGTTGCATCCTTTCATTTTAATTTTGTCTGAAAGGAATTGGTAGTAGCTGGTATTCTCTTGCAAATCCATTTGTGGCTTATCTAATATAATATAGTTGTTTCAGTTTGAGAAGTGCAGGAATCTAATTCAAATTGCTGAAAGATCCTTGGAGTGGACAGATTATTTTTATGGCATTGAAGTATGCAATGAGGTGTTGGATGGAAACAGTTGTGGTATTTGGCCTACACTGAAGCATGATTGCCTTTGTATTCGTGCGGGATTGTTGCTTAAGGTAATTTTTTATTGTGTGAAGTTACTTGGTTGGAAACATATTCATTAGTTGAAGTTTTCTGGCGCTTGATTTTCCCTTTTTTTTCCTTTTCCAGCGCAAGTGGAAAAATGATGTTCATATGGCTATAAGAGATTGTTATAATGCTAGGAGGCTCAATAGCTCCTCTTTCAGTGCTCATTACTATATGTCTGAAGCTTTATCGCAGGTAAATTTTGTAGTGCTTCCTGCAGTTGACTGATTACTAATCAAGCCTTTATTACCATCATCTCTGCAGTCATCTTGATATTCCCAATTGGCCATTTTACATTTTTTTTTTCTCCTTTTGTTAGGTTGAGTCATTGTAATGTTCTACAAATTATTTCATGTCACTATATAGTCTTCTGTAGGACAGGATGGATTGAGATTAAGAGGATCAAATTTTTACCAGGTTAACGTGTGTTACAGAAGTTGCAATATTGCAATACAACCTTTTTTTTTATTTATTGGAATGTGTTTAAACTTGTTGCCTTTTCCTATATAGTCGTGATATCCTTGCTAGGATTGTAAATCTGATTTTCAAATTTATGGGTGTGTACACCAGTTTCTGTTGTTTGTTTATGTATCACCTATAAATTATTGGTCCCCAATATACTTTGACAACAAGTGCAATTTATATACGCTAGGTTATGTCACTCCAGTGATGGGAGTTACTACAATATATTGAAAGTTGCACAGGAGAAAAAAAAATAGGGCGGGGAAGAGAGAAATTGGTAGATAGAAGTTGAGCATAATTATTATAAAATATTATATTAACCTTAATTTTTAAATCTGTGGTTATACTTTCTTTGAAAAGAAATCTATGATCATACATGTTTAACATAAAAGGGGTATAATTGGCATGGTTCTTAGACTGTAAACCTTTGTCGGCCTGGGCTTATAATTTACTTATGAAAGTTATTGTAGACCATTCATTTATGTTGTTCTCTTGAGGGCCTAAATTTTACTCCTATAATGCTGAGAAACTGTTTGTTAGTTTATGACTGAAACAAGGAAATGCGATGAGCTTGTACCTGTCTTTTTGTTTGTGTTTGTGACTTATTGGTTGGTAATTTCTGTTTCCTTGCAGTTGGCTAAACATAAAGAAGCTCTGGAATTTGCTATCGCAGCCCAATCTTTGGCTCCATCAAATTCTCAAGTAGCAGAACGATTGGAGCATGTAAAAAGGGATCTTGCTGCAGGTTTGTGACTTTCAGTGTTTTTGCCTTGTGCAATCCTTTGGTCCCCAAATAGTTTTTCAATTGATCAGCTTCTAATTTTATTCAGTACAGTAGTGTTGGCTTGACCATTTTAAGTAGACTAGAACTAAAACATTTGGTGTTTCCCTCTTAACCTATTGTTCCTGTTTTTTGAATAACTACAGCATAATTTTTTAATAATTCGATATGTTGTATACTTTGGGGATGCATACATGGGTTGTAGACATGCCAACTTCCAAAATCTCGATGTTTTTACTTTTTTTTTCTTTTTTTTCTTTCCTTTTTCATCTGCACAAAGGCATTTTTTGTTGTTACTTGGGGAAAACCATATTTGGAAAAATTAAAATAATTGACAATATAAGAACTGTTGTAGTTTTCTATCTAAATCTTTAACAGTTCAACACCTTCATTTCTTCTAAATGAATAATGTGAATTGGGGATTGATTTCTAGCCA
Source organism: Pyrus communis (assembly GCF_041283825.1). Classification (NCBI taxonomy): domain Eukaryota; kingdom Viridiplantae; phylum Streptophyta; class Magnoliopsida; order Rosales; family Rosaceae; genus Pyrus; species Pyrus communis. Next base: position 4,325,567 of record NC_142572.1, read on the forward strand.
TTAATTTAACTAATCAAAGAAGAATTAAGGGCCAAAATTAGTGACTATGAGATTCAATGTACTTCGCTGATGGTAGTTGGATTGCTGAGCCAATTGCCAATCATCCTATAAAATGAATGCGTTGTAAATTGACATGATTTGTAAAGTAATATTTATGGCATCTTTTGTATTGATTCTTTATTGTGCAGTTCTAATTGTTTGTTTTAATGTCTAGCTGAATCTGAAAGAAATGGTAAGCCAAATGATGGAGCACCCAGGTCTGAACCTCGAGGCGAAAGAGTACTATCACTGAGTGAAATACTCTACCGATCAGAGGGTAATAGTGATGTTTCACAAGATGGTCCAAGATCTGAAAGAGAAGATTCTGATTATGATGAGGAATTGGAGTTGGACTTTGAAACGTCGATCTCAGGTGATGAAGAGCATGACATTGAGCCCAATATTCTACAAGGAAGCTTAAACTTGAGAATTCATCGAAGAAGTGATTCTGCTAGAGAAGTTGGTGGTGCAAACTGCTCATCTGGATCCCCTTCTTCGTCGTCTCAAAATGAAAGACTAACATATCAGGTTGCTTTCATACTTCTGATGCGACTCTGGTGTTTTCAGATTGATGACATGCAATGCTGTTGTCAGCCTTATCTTATATGCCATTGTGCTGATTTTTATCTTGTTGCATTCCTTCTTTGTTTACTTTGTTGAGGATTGATTATGATTTCTTTTTTGATTGTTTGTGAAATTGGTCCAAGTATAGGTTCACTTTGTTGGATGGTATAAAAACGTTGTTGACTTCTATGTGATCTGTTCTATAATTTATTCCTCATTCTAGGTATTCATTGCCCAGCCACTGATTCTTTCTATGCCCTTTTCTGTGATAAGTCTTCATAAATCCTTTAATGAAGCAAGAAGAAAATTTATTTTTTATGGCTTAAGCACCAGCTTAGAAAATTAATGTAGAGGTTAACTATATGTTTAAATGTAATTATGATAACTTGGCTTCTTACTATTTAATTTAGGTTTCCTGTTATATGAGGACATGTTGGTATATGAGATTGCCTTTCTATTATAGGAGAACATGTTGGATATGAGATTGCCAATATAAAGATTGGAGTGGAAGTTGTTCTTAGTTTAATTTTAGTTCTATCTTAATTTTCTCTGTTCTTAATTTTACATCACCATTCAGAAAAGTCCAATTTTTATGCACTGATTCTTTTATTTTATTGGTTGAATAGCATTAACTTTGTGCTCAGCTCCAAATTCGATCCTTTTGTTTTTTCTTTAGTGTCAATAAAATAATTTCTTTAATTTAATACATTCTTGTTTTCTTCTCAAATTTACATTTCAGCCTGAGGCAGCGATTGATATGAAACAGAGATATGTTGGACATTGTAATGTTGGAACGGACATAAAACAGGCCAGCTTTCTTGGGCAGCGAGGTAATTTGGTTTGGTGTTGATCTTACTTAAGAGTACGATGCTATTGAGTGGTGAAATTATTAGTCCTTGGTCATTGTTGGTATCGAATGATAGTATCACAGGTAAAAAATCTGCATCTTTTTGTGGAATGTTATCCTTTTTTCTATATTCATGAGCTGTGGTAGTGTGTGGTTACTTCCCTTAGATGAATCTACATAGCAGAGTTACCTCAATGGCTCGTCATACAAATGCTACATGGCATCCTCAAATGTATTGGATTTGATCTTAGTCACATCAATATTATTCAGTTTCATTTTTGTTGCTTGACAGGGTGGTTTGTAGGTCTCAAGTGTCAAGTATGGTAACCATTTCATTTGTAGTGTTTAGTTCACTTTTTGTGCTTGAGATATGAAGAAAGTATGGTGTTTAGGGGGTGGTGTGGGGGCGGGTTTTGGGGTTTTTTGTGGGGGTTTTGCTGGGTTGGGGGGGGGGGGGGGGGTGGAGAGGGGTTTGGGGGGGGTGTTGTCAAGAAGGGTGATGGGAGGAGGGGAGAAGAAATAAAGAATGAACTAAAGCAAAATCTGAAGTAAAACAACTTATATAGATTTTAGTTTTTATTTTTGTCTTTCCTTGGACATTTCCTCTACATCTCTCCTACCATCGTTCCTTCACTCCTGTAAAACTAAAACAAAAAATGAACTGGTTATCAAGCGGGCCTAAGGTGTTGATACAGAGTCCTATCCTTTATACCTGTTTTGTTATATCTTTCAGTCTTTGCATGATTTCGACTAATGGATGGACTTTTTATTACTTTCTCCTTGTGCATTCTAGTGACAGTCCCTTCAATTTGATTTGTACTTTTTTTATTGGAGGTTAGTCATGAGCTAGAAATAATTCTGGCTTATTTGTTGAGTATAAATGGCTCTTCATGTCTTTCTTATAATTCATCTTGATTTAAAGGATAAAAGTTTGTGTTTCTACCGACATTGCCATGCATGATGCCCTGCATACAGACATTGTCATGCATGATGGGCGATTTTATTTATTTTAGTGAAACATATGTGTGCACTTAACAGTTGGTCCATTTATCTTAACTAAAAGGACGAGCTTGAGTTTCAAAAAGACTGGTTTCATGGTCATGTTGTTATCTCTATTGATTTGCAGGAGAATATGTTGCTAGTGGAAGTGATGATGGCAGATGGTTTGTCTGGGAGAAGCGAACTGGTAGACTGATAAAAATGCTTCAAGGAGATGAAGCCGGTATTGTTTTCCCCTGCCACGGAAAATAATGAGGTTACCAACTTCCCATAGTAGCATGATTTAGTAACATCTTTTTGTCTCTCTGCAGTTGTGAACTGTATACAGTGCCATCCATTTGATTGTGTTGTGGCAACTAGTGGAATTGACAACACAATAAAAGTGGGTATTATGAAGTCAACTCTATTTTCTTTCTTTTTTGGGTGGGTTGGGGTGGGGGATTACAGTATTATATTTAATTTGTTATGGTTCATTATTCTAGATTTGGACGCCAAGTGCCTCAGTCCCATCTATTGTAGCTGGTGGAGCAGCAGGACCAGAAAATGCTGACGTTTCGGTAGTCATGGAATCCAATCAGCGCAGATTAAGCCATGATCGCGAGACTATCCTGTAAGACGTGAAAATCCCTGACTCTATATGATTATCCCATTTGTTGCAAAACATGCTTTAGTGACAACTATATTTAATTTTAACAAACGTAGTCTCAACATGATGCATTAAATACTGAAATTAATACAAGCATGTGGTGGGAAAAATGAATTCATGATTGTGCATATGGCATTTTAGATCTTCTTACTAGTCTAATTCATGGTTTCATTTTAGATTATATATGCATTGTTGATTTTGTGGCTTTGCATCCTCTCTTCTTCGAGTGACTAATGCCGTTTATCTTGGGTACAGCCGTTCTGAAATTTTGGAGCATTTTCGAATGCACGAGTTTGCTGAAGGAAGCTTGCACCCATTTGAGTGCGCTCAGAGCTGACAAGGTCTAGTGGATGTAATGGAGGTAACGATCATGTCTTACGTCAAACCTCTTTGTTTCTTGTTCTTCCCGGAGTCCATTTACATGATTGAGCATTTGATAATTGTGAATTAAAATTTCCGTGCAGTGTCTTTGGCTTCATGTTGTCACAGTTTTCTTTTAAGTGTAGAATATTTTGGATTTGGTATCCTGGGACTCACGTGTGTCTCCACAGGAACAAGACATATTAACGTAAATCGATAAAACTACTTCCAAAATTTTTGAATTAAACTTACAAGGCATACATCTACGGTTCTGTCATATTTGAATACAAAAATCTTAAATGTAAACCCAAGTTTTTCGCTAAAACTTCCATGTAGAATTTTAATGCAAGTATAGGACAATCGTCTGTATGGCTTGCCTCAAATTTTAAATTAAACTTACAAGGCATACATCTACAATATTTTAACGCTGACGGTCAATTCTTTAATAAGCAAAATGTTATGGATATACAGACTACGCTCTCGTCATACTTCGTGGTTGCTTCAGGACTGTGCAGGTTGTGCTATGTGTCCTTCTAGACCTACACTTTGATGCTAATAGATACTGAAGTTTGCGATGTTTTTGTTTTGGACAATGGAGGAGGAAGTTGCTGATTTCATGACATGATACGTATGACTGGTTCTGATCTTTCTTTGTTATTACAGATGCGTTATGGTAGGGATTTTAAACGAAGGGCAATCAGGTTTTTGTTTTCTGTAATGCCAGAAGTTGATCCGATACAACCGATATTGGTGTTGGCAGAAATCTTGTAGGTTATACAGAAGGATTATCGTATCCCTAAATTTGTTGAAAACATAGAGATGTTATTATCCGGTTTTCAACTGTAAAGTTTTTCCAGTTGAAATTTTCTGTTTATCCCGTCTTCGTTTTGTTTTCGTGACTCTCTAAGTTGAGGAATGAGCCTTCATTTTATTTTTGTGTATTCACTTGCTTTCCTGTTTCATGTACAGAATAAGAAAGTGAAAGCTCCTCCATTGGCCGTACCTGTTTCCATGTGACATTTGATGTTTCTGTCATTGCGTTTTTTAAGGGCTTTTTTGGATGCAACGATTGTGGAGGGTTTAGGTTAAATCCGACAATAGCTTCGACATATAACGTGGAATCAAACTCGCCATCTATGGGAGTTAAATTCAAAACCTCACTTACAAATGAAAGAAAACCAGTAGGTTGGGTTTTAATGTCCAGTTCCAGTTCACTGCTTTGTTGATTCTGTGTTATGATTAAAAGCAATATACGCACGACAACAATGGTAGCTTAAATTCGTCGTTGCTTAGGCACATACTTAGGGCAATGTATCTGTCTCTTTTCCCCGAGTTCGAAAGTAGAAGAAAACGAAAGTTGATGTGGCTACCTTCCGTTGTGTTGCTTGTTAGTTTATGTAGCCACGGGTGCCTAATGTTACCTCCGTCTCCAAAACTGCATTTCATTAGAAATAGTTTGGTCATTGGATTTTTACGCTATTGGAGTATTGGGTCATTAACTAAAAATTCATAAGTATTAGCCCTTGAAGTTGTTATAATGTGGAGGAATGATTTTTTTGGATAACTCTGTTAAAACTCCTTTTTTATTTACCCCTTAAAATCATTTACTTCTGGTAAAATTTGTACCAGATTTGCCTAAAAGTAAGTATGATTGCTACACATTGTGACAAGTGTATGCATCAATACATATTTTTGTAGACCAAAGACCTATTTGAGTGAAAGTTTAGGAACCAATGTTTTAATTTTCTCCATTTGATTATTGTAATGTCATAGAGTGAGTAGAATTAAGGGTGCAGGTTGAATTGAAATTTATAATTTTACCGTTAAAATTTTCGTTCCAGATCTAAAAATTTCTAAAACTATTGGATAAAAATTCAAATGCCCAAAATTTTGAAATTTTTATTCAAATTTCTTCCAAAATGTTCCAAACAAATTCCGACAAAAATCTAAAATATTCAATTTTTTTTTAATTATAGTTATGTATCAACTTTCATGTTTTTATTAAGTCCATTGTCCATAGTATTTGTATTTAATTATATACTTATGTATTAAAATGATAAATATACTAGTATACTCCAAAATTAATAGAATTTATACATAAAAATATATACAAGAATACTCCAAAATTAATAAAATGATAAATATACTAGTATAATACCATATTTCAATACACAAAAAGTTCAAGAATTCCAAAACTTGTAAAATAGATGGATTTCGAATAATCCAAAAAATTTGATCCGACTCGAAAGCTTGGAATAGAAATCGAAAACCTTGTTTTGAACCAAGCCGACTAAAAATAACCCCTAATCCGGATACCTACCTACCGATTCAAAATGGCGTGTTACACTTGAATAGGATACCTACCTACCTACCCGATTCAACCTAGGCACCTACCTGCCTGATAGCAGAAACACGTGTACAAGCTGACAGACAGATGATTACTGTTCACTTGTCGGTGTGTTATGTTTTCATTCTACGAACAATAGGATTCTCTCGCTTTTATTTTCATTCCATTCTCTCTCTTTCTCTTGTATATTATTTTTTATTTTCTTCTAACTATTAAAAATTTAACACAAAACATTAACTAGAAAGAAAAAAAATTCTACTCCATTTTTCGATAACCAAAACAACATAATCGTTGGATGTACAAGTGAAAATTATGACAAGGAGGACCAGGAGGAGAATAACTATTTGAAGTGGCTTGAGATTCCAAGAAGATAAAATATGCATCCCAACTGCACTGTCTATCAAGGGTTTATGTTCTACCATTACCCAAAGCATGTGGTCATGTAATTCACCCTCGCCCAATGTGCTACATTTACTGTCCAAATAAAATATTTCTTTCAATTATTTTGGAAGTCGGAAAGGATGTATCAGAGCATTTCTAAAAAAGAAGTCAAAAAGTCTATATCAATAATAATAGCAAAAAAAACATAGCTTTAGTGATTTCCAATCGAAATGTTAATTCTTATATGGTATGTGTGGATTGGTAGCAAAGGTGTTGCTGTCAAACTTTAAATCTATTTCTAGTGATTAATAAATGATTTTCTGTTTTATAAATACCTATTACAACTTTTTTGTTTTGTCCAATGATAGATTTGTTAGATTAAATGTTAGATTAGGGAGCAGACAAGATTCAAACTCAGGTTGTAGTGCAAGGGCAACACTCATCTCCATCACTATGGTAGTGGGTCATTTGCAAAAATACCTATTACAATTATGAAAAGTAAATAATATAAATAATAGGTTAAATTTGACATATTGTGACACACCCCGACCGAGATCAGGGCGTGCTGGCCGTCACACGAAGGTGACGTAACCATGTGCATGTGCGGAAGCTAATAGAGTAGTAAAATAAAAGTACGAATAATTAAAAACTAGCATACAAAGTACTAAAACAAGTGCTAGTAAGTGAGATACAACTTTAGAGCAAGACTATAGCAGTCCAAAAGGAAAGTCGCGACATAAGTACACCCGAAGGTGACCCTACGCTGGTGAGTATCTGTCAGAAAAGCTGGGAGAATCCTCTGGGAAAATCACCGAAACTGCTAATCAACTAGAACCTGGAGGGGCGCAAAACAAAAGCGTGAGTGGGCAAAAACAAAGCTCTTTGAAAACCATTTAGCAAAATACATTCTAACCCTTCGCCGTAAAACCTGTATACTTCCCAGAAATAAACATATATACGTATGTATAGATATGCTAAACATGCTCAAGGGTATGCCAATCATGCTCCAGAATATGCCATGTCAGAACCTCATAATGAATGCAAGTGCTCAGGTATGAATCACCTCAATAGTACAACATCTGGCAGCCGGAGTCACCTAACGTGACCTGTACGGCTGCATATAGAGCTCAAATCTCAAATCAATAACTGAACCTGCCCACGAGTCGGAACCACCTAAAGTGGTCTGTACGACCGGCCTGGGTGTAATATATATGTACGCTCTAGTGCTACGATCACGTGAAGGCTGTGCGAATAATCGCGGGTCACCTACGAGTCGGAACCACCTAATGTGGTATGTACGACAAGACTGTGCACCTAACTTGGATCTAGGCTGAGCGTGTGGTGCGGGAGGTGAACATCACGTGAAGGACTGTGCCCTACTCTGGGCGGGAGCACTAACACCGGGGGTGCAGGTTATGAGCTCTCTAAGCATCTCAAACCACTACTGAATGTAAATATGAATACCACTTACCTGGCACTTACCTGTGCGTCCACAGCACCCAATATGCATATATAAATGTATGCCACTACTAATGCATGTGATGATGCATAAACACTAATAATATGGTGCATGGCATAACGTAAATAACCCTTTTTTTTTATCAAATTCTGGGAATATAAATGTATATAGGTATATACGGAAAACAAAAGCCCACTCACTGATATGTGGAAGGGTCGTAGCCCCCTGCCTCGAGTGCGAATGCTCGTCCTCGAGGTACGTGTCACCTATATGCGAAATAACTATAAAAACGTTAACTTTAAAGCACATAACCAACTTCTCGTAATAACTTCTCATACATTGCTCAAAATGGACAAATGAATATACCAACGTGCTCTACACAACCTCAGGATCACAACCATATTTTTAGAAAAATTTTCCTCCGCCGCACGCGCCCCCATGCGCCGGCCACGCGCAGGCACGTGTGGCGCACACGGACGGCGTCAACTGACGCCGTTAGGAATATTCCGTCAGTTTTGACAGATTCCGTCAACGGCGTCAGGAATATTCCGTCTCCTTCTCCGGTGAGACTCCGGCGACGTCGCCGCCGTCGGAAAACTGGAAAAATTTCAAACTTTGTTTTCTCCTTCGTTTCTCAACCATTTCTCATGATTCTTGGACCAAAATGAAGCTTAGAACATGTAGAATCACGATATACTACTTTTAAAGGCTAAAAACTACGCGATCATACCTGTCTTCAACCTAAAAAACCGGCCAACTTCAAAACCCATGATTCCGACGTCCAATTTCGTCCAACGAGCCACTCCGATGCTCCTTAGGACCTCACTAAGACACCTATTAGCTTCAAAATCCCAAAAAGGAGCTAGATTAAAGCTTGCATGAACAGTACCCAAAACGGATTACCTCGAAACGACGTGAAAACGATGAAGTTCTCACCTGAAAATGGTATGGCCGTGCTCCCCTCGACCTCACGAGCTCAACTGTGTCCTTGGTTTCCTCGATCTGTGATGGTTTGGGTGAGTTTGGTGTTTGTCCGTACGTCGAAGGAAGAAGAAGAAGGAAGGGAGAGAGAGAGGGACACGGGACAGAGACAGAGGAAGGGTAGGGAGAGACAGTGAGTGTGCAGGTGTGTGTGTGTGGCCCAACACCTGCCACAATACACAAAACAACCAACACACGTGATGAAAATGAACTAGGGGCAAATATGTGATTTCACACGTGCGTTCTAATAATCCCGGGACGGGATGTCACAACCTTCCCACCTTAATAGAATTTCGTCCCGAAATTCAAAACAACAAAGCAGCAACCCCTAGTGGTCAAAGAACAAACGAGGATACAAATCCCTCATCCGATCTTCTGTCTCCCACGTAGCTTCCTCAACTGAATGATTCCTCCACAAAACTTTCACTAGGTTCACCGTCTTGTTTCTCAGAACCTTCTCCTTCCAATCGATGATCGTCACCGGTTCCTCGTCATACGTCAAATCTGGATTAATCTCTAACGGTTGAGGAGGTATCACGTGAGATGGATCAGCAACGTAATGTTAGAGCAAAGACACGTGAAAAACGTTATGCACTCTAGCCAACTCCGGAGGCAACTCCAACCTGTAAGCTACATCACCAACTTGTTCTGTGACCATGTATGGTCCGATGTACCTGGGACTCAACTGCCCCTTCTTTCCAAGTCGCACGACACCTTTCCACGGTGAAAGCTTCAGAAATACCCAATCCCCGACCTCATACACTCTGTCCGTAGCATGCCGATCCGCTAAACTCTTCTGCCTATCCTGAGCTGCTTTCAGGTTAGACCTAATTACCTGAACATTCTGAGTAGTCTCCTCGACAGTCTCCGGACCCACTAAAACTCTCTCACCAACCTCTGACCAACACAACGGTGTGCGACAAGCTCTGCCATACAAGGCCTCAAATGGCGCCATGCCAATACTCGAATGAAAACTGTTGTTGTAGGCAAATTCCATCAAATCCAACCGCTGGTGCCAAGCATCACCAAACTGCAACACCGAAGCTCGCAGCATATCCTCCAAAGTCTGAATAGTTCTCTCTGACTGTCCGTCTGTCTGTGGATGATATGCCGTACTGTAAAGTAATCTCGTGCCCAAAGCTTCCTGAAAAGCCACCCAAAACTTCGATGTGAATCGTGGATCACGATCCGAGACAATACTCACCGGGACACCATGATACTTCACAACCTTCGAGATAAACAACTCCGCTAACCGGCTCAAGGAATACTTCTCTCTCACTGGAATAAAATGTGCCGATTTAGTGAGTCGATCAACGATCACCCAAATGCCGTCAAAGCCATTTTTTGTACACGGCAACTTGTACACAAAATCCATAGTGATATTTTCCCATTTCTCCTCTGGAACGGGAAGCGGCTGTAACAACCCAAACGACTTCTTCTTCTCTGCTTTAACCTGCTGACAAACCGCACACCTGCTCACACACTCGGCTATCTCCCTCTTCATACCCGGCCAATAATAAAATGGTCGAATGGTATGGTACATTTTAGTAGCTCTTGGATGCATGGCATAAGCCGAGATATGTGCTTCATCGAGAATTTCTTTCTTCAACTCCACACTATTAGGCACGAACATTCTACCCTCTAGCATCAACATGCCATCTGAATCACGAACTCTGAGGTCTCGCCTCCTTCCTTGATCTCGAGCCTGGATTAATTCTTGAGTCTCCTGATCAGCTACTTGAGCTTCAAGTACCCGATCAATAAGAATTGGCCTAACTTGGAAATTAGCAAGTAGCGCCACTTCTCGATCTTTTGCTTCTAACCTTACTCCCGTAGCATGCAAGTCCACCAAAAGAGGAACACGACTAGCGTACAACGCATTAATACGACCCTGTGAATTCCTGCTAAGTGCATCAGCCACTACGTTCGCACGACCAGGATGATAATCAATCGTGCAATCGTAATCGCTGAGTAACTCCAACCACCTCCGCTGACGAAGATTAAGTTCCTTCTGAGTAAAGAGATATTGGAGACTCTTGTGATCTGTAAAGATCCTACACTTCTCTCCGTAAAGATAGTGTCTCCACAACTTCAACGCAAAGATGATAGCAGCCAACTCCAAATCATGCGTAGGGTAATTCAACTCATGAGGTTTCAACTGCCGCGAAGCATAAGCAATCACCCTACCATGCTGCATCAATACACATCCCAGACCATTCAAGGAAGCATCGCTATAAACCTCGAAATCACCACTATCATCTGGGAGTGCCAAAACAGGTGCATGAGTGAGACAATGCTTCAACTGCTGAAAACTCTGCTTACACCTATCATCCCACTCAAATTTAACATCCTTCCTCGTTAATCTCGTCAGTGGCAAGGAAATCACCGAAAAATCCTTAACGAATCTCCGACAATACCCTGCCAACCCAAGGAAACTTCTCACCTCGGTGACGGTTCGCGGTTGCTCCCAACTTTCCACCGCTGCAACCTTCTAAGGGTCAACCAAAATACCCTGAGCGGAAATGATGTGCCCCAAAAACGCAACTTGCTCTAACTAGAACTGGCACTTGCTAAACTTAGCATACAATTGGTGTTTTCTCAACCTCTTCAACACCAAAGTAAGATGTCGAACATGCTCCGCCTTCGACTTAGAATACACCAGAATATCGTCAATGAAGACAATAACAAATCTATCCAAGTAAGGTTGGAACACCCGGTTCATCAAATCCATGAAGGCGGCTGGTGCATTCGTCAACCCAAATGTCATAACCAGAAACTCGTAATGACCATAACGAGTCCTGAACGCCGTCTTAAGGACATCATCCCTACTGATCTTCAGCTGATAGTAACCAGACCTCAAGTCTATCTTAGAGAACACACAAGCACCTCGCAGCTAATCAAACAAATCATTGATATGAGGCAATGGATAACGGTTTTTAATCGTCACCCGATTCAATTGCCTGTAGTCGATGCACAGCCTCAAAGTTCCATCCTTCTTCCTCACAAACAGAACTGGAGCGCCCCAAGGCGAAGTACTAGGCTGAATAAATCCCTTATCCACTAACTCTTGCAGCTGAACCTTCAATTCCCTTAACTCCGCGGAAGCCATACGATAAGGAGTTAAAGAAATAGGATTAGTACCTGGAAGCAACTCAATAGTGAACTCCACGTCTCGATCTGGGGGTAAACCAGGTAAATCCTCGGGGAATACATCAGGGAAGTGTCTGACCACTCTCACATCCTCAACTCTGTTAGGAACAGCCTCATCTAACACCACATGAGCTAGATACCCCTGACAACCCTTTGACAACAACTTTTTGGCTCGCAGCGCCGAAATAACGCCGTGTCTCACCCCACTCTGCTCACCCACAAAAGTAACCACAGGTAGTCCAGGTCGGTGAAACGTAACTACTTTCCCGTAACAGTCAATGTTGGCACGATAGAAATGTAACCAATCCGTGCCCAGAATCACATCAAAGTCCACAATATCTAACGGGATAAGATCGGCTGATAAAGCAACACCCTCTATGATCACTGGACATCCTGGGTACACACAATCTACAACACATCTCTCTCCTCTAGGCATAGCAAACTCTAAATCATACCCTAGAGGTGTGGGGCGAAGTTGCGTCACTTGAGCAAATGTATGAGAAATTACGGAATGTGTAGCTCCACAATCAATTAAGACTCTAGCAAAACAATCAAGAATGTTCAACGTACCCATAATCAAGTCTGGGTTGTTCTGGGCATCCTACAGAGAAATATTGTGAAGACGCCCCTGGCCCTGCTGACGTCCGCCGCGGCCTCTGCTCGCCTGAACACCGCGTCCCTGAGCACCACGCCCCTGACTGGGCTGACCCGACTATCTCGAAGACCCTGCACTGCTGGTAGCAATCTCACCCTGCTGATACTGTCCTCCCTGATACCACTGAGAACCACCCGCTGGAGCTGGAGGATACGGCATATAGCCGCCCAAATACTGAGGATAGCCACCCTGGGAATAGGGATCCTGGGGATACTGATACTGCCCCGGAGCATAAGGGACAACATCGCCTTGATAGTGATAAGCACCTCCTCGACCAGTCTAGCCGTAGCTAGTCGGACCCTGGATCTGCTAGAGCGGTGCAGGTGGTGGCATAAATGTCTGTTGCGGTTTCTGCTGCTGCTGCCCCTGGGGACAATTCGCCGCTCTATGTCCCACCTGTCCACACATGAAGCAACCACTGCTACCACACCTACACTCGCCAAAATGCCGGTTGTTACACCTGCGGCAAACAGGGGCTTTGCCTCGACCACCATCGCCCTGCCTCTGGCCTCTAGCGCCACCAGAAAATCTACCTCCACGACCCTGTCCAGTGGCACTGAAGCCACCACTCGAAGAACTCGAGCTAGCACCACCCCTCTTGAAGTTCTGAGTCTGACGGGGCCCGAGTGACGCCTGACCTTTTCCTTTGTCGTCCTTTTTCTGATTGCCGTTCTTTTCTTCATCAGTGTCGCTCGACATGTTTTCAGAGTCCTCGATCCTCAACAGTATCTCATAAAAGTCTTGGTAAGTCTCACAGTGAGTAGTAGACGCCATTGAACGCCACAACTTCTTAGTACCTAGGCGGAAACGACGAAGCATCTCCACCGGTTACCTGCGACATCAGGATGGTAACGAGACAGATCAGTAAACTTGCGGTAGTACTCATTCGCCGACATCTTCCGCTGTCTCAGCTCGGTAAACTCCTGCTTCTTACGGTCAATGTACTCAGGGGGCACATATCTTCTCTTAAACAAATCCGTAAAAACGTTTCAATCAGTCCTCTGATCTGGAGTCAACCTCCGAAGCTCCTGCTCCCACCAAGCTGCAGACTCCGTATCCAGAAACCATGAGGTCGTCTCGACCCACTTCTCCATAGGAAGGTTCCCCTGATTATGCAGCACACGGAAATTCTTCTATATGTGTTCTAACCAGCGCTCTGCGCCCTCATGCCCCTCACTACCCTTGAACTTATCCAACTTCAGATTGTACATAGTCTCCAGAGGAGTCCTCTGGGGAGGGCGCATCAATGACTGAAGGGCTGTAGCAATAACTTCCCCCAACTGAGCAACATCGGGGAAACTAGAATCAGAAGAGCGACGGGGTTCCCGACGAGGCGGCATAATTCTGACAGAAGACACCAAAACCATTAGAATACTCACAAGGACACAGGACTGCCAAACCTAAGCTCTGATACCAAACTGACACACCCCGACCGAGATCAGGGCGTGCTGGCCGTTACACGAAGGTGACGTAACCATGTGCATGTGCGGAAGCTAATAAAGTAGTAAAATAAAAGTACGAATAATTAAAAACTAGCATACAAAGTACTAAAACAAGTGCTAGTAAGTGAGATACAACTTTAGAGCAAGACTATAGTAGTCCAAAAGGAAAGTCGCGACATAAGTACACCCGAAGGTGACCCTACGCTGGTGAGTATCTGTCAGAAAAGCCGGGAGAATCCTCTGGGAAAACCACCGAAACTGCTAATCAACTAGAACCTGGAGGGGCGCAAAACAAAAGCGTGAGTGGGCAAAAACAAAGCTCTTTGAAAACCATTTAGCAAAATACATTCTAACCCCTCGCCGTAAAACCTGTATACTTCCCAGAAATAAACATATATACGTATGTATAGATATGCCAAACATGCTCAAGGGTATGCCAATCATGCTCCAGAATATGCTATGTCAGAACCTCATAATGAATGCAAGTGCTCAGGTATGAATCACCTCAATAGTACAACATCTGGCAGTCGGAGTCACCTAACGTGACCTGTACGGCTGCATATAGAGCTCAAATCTCAAATCAATAACTGAACCTGCCCACGAGTCGGAACCACCTAAAGTGGTCTGTACGACCGGCCTGGGTGTAATATATATGTACGCTCTAGTGCTACGATCACGTGAAGGCTGTGCGAATAATCGCGGGTCACCTACGAGTCGGAACCACCTAATGTGGTCTGTACGACAAGACTGTGCACCTAACTTGGATCCAAGCTGAGCGTGTGGTGCGGGAGGTGAACATCACGTGAAGGACTGTGCCCTACTCTGTGCGGGAGCACTAACACCGGGGGTGCAGGTTATGAGCTCTCTAAGCATCTCAAACCACTACTGAATGTAAATATGAATACCACTTACCTGACACTTACCTGTGCGTCCACAGCACCCAATATGCATATATAAATGTATGCCACTACTAATGCATGTGATGATGCATAAACACTAATAATATGGTGCATGGCATAACGTAAATAACCCTTTTTTTTTTTTATCAAATTCTGGGAATATAAATGTATATAGGTATATACGGAAAACAAAAGCCCACTCACTGATATGTGGAAGGGTCGTAGCCCCCCTGCCTCGAGTGCGAACGCTCGTCCTCGGGGTACGTGTCACCTATATGCGAAATAACTATAAAAACGTTAACTTTAAAGCACATAACCAACTTCTCGTAATAACTTCTCATACATTGCTCAAAATGGACAAATGAATATACCAACGTGCTCTACACAACCTCAGGATCACAACCATATTTTTAGAAAAATTTTCCTCCGCCGCACGCGCCCCCACGCGCCGGCCACGCGCAGGCACGTGTGGCGCACACGGACGGCGTCAACTGACGCCGTTAGGAATATTCCGTCAGTTTTGACAGATTCTGTCAACAGCGTCAGGAATATTCCGTCAGAATTGACGGAATATTCCGTCTCCTTCTCCGGCGAGACTCCGGTGACGTCGCCGGCGCCGGAAAACTGGAAAAATTTCAAACTTTGTTTTCTCCTTCGTTTCTCAACCATTTCTCATGATTCTTGGACCAAAATGAAGCTTAGAACATGTAGAATCACGATATACTACTTTTAAAGGCTAAAAACTACGCGATCATACCTGTCTTCAACCTCAAAAACCGGCCAACTTCGAAACCCACGATTCCGACGTCCAATTTCGTCCAACGAGCTACTTCGATGCTCCTTAGGACCTCACTAAGACACCTATAAGCTTCAAAATCCCAAAAACGAGCTAGATTAAAGCTTGCATGAACAGTACCCAAAACGGATTACCTCGAAACGACGTGAAAACGGTGAAGTTCTCACCTAAAAATGGTATGGCCGTGCTCCCCTCGACCTAACGAGCTCAACTGTGTCCTTGGTTTCCTTGATCTGTGATGGTTTGGGTGAGTTTGGTGTTTGTCCGTACGTCGAAGGAAGAAGAAGAAGGAAGGGAGAGAGAAAGGGACACGGGACAGAGACAGAGGAAGGGTAGGGAGAGACAGTGAGTGTGCAGGTGTGTGTGTGTGGCCCAACACCTGCCACAATACACAAAACAACCAACACACGTGACGAAAATGAACTAGGGGCAAATATGTAATTTCACACGTGCGTTCTAATAATCCCGGGACGGGATGTCACATATTGATTGGAAAAAAAAAAGAAAAAAAAAAGAAAGAAGATCAAAGTGCCACATAAGCTTTCAAATTTAAATTTTATGGTTAAAATTTGACATTTCTTTTGAAGATAGTGTTGTAGTTGTGGAAGTGCAAATAACGTTGTTTGAGCATGCGCGCACAAAACATCTTTTATCTTTACGTTTATGTATTTTTAATTTTTTGAATATTTTTCTTCAAGTTTCATCTCCTCGTGTCGATTACCTATATAATGTTATAGATTGTTGAACCAAAACAAAAAAGCACGAGAGATTCTAACATTGCCATTAGACTGAATTTTGTGAATTAGGGTTGGGCATTATAATTAGCGGGGAAGAAATTTACACTACTACAAAAGGGTCTTATAGTGTCAGTAGGTGGTGTCGGTTTAATATAATATAGTGTCGAACTAGATAATTGCGACACTTATTGAACATGACGTCGGATTTACTGTCGCTTATAAGTGTCATAAACATTTAATGTCGCTTTTAAACCGACGTAAACATTTAATGTCGCTTAAAACCGACATACATTTTAATAATTTTTAAATACTAGTGTCGCTTTAAATAAAACAGCGTCGCTTTAAATAATACAGTGTCGCTTTTAAGCGACATTAAATAATACAATGTCACTTTAAATAAAACAGTGTCGCTTTTAACAATATTAAATATAACATGAACTTATAATATTTAGTAATATAAGAATATATTATGTTAAATTAATAATTAGAATTTATTTATACTTTCATGAAGTATAACATAAGATTTTGTGGTATCCACTAGTGTAAATATTTTAAATTGAAGATCGAGTTCATTCATTGTATTCATATAGGGTCAAGGAGTGTAGCTGTAAAAAATCATCAAAATTGGAGTTCAAATCACCGTTAAATCGTGACTTTTCGTTTATAACCGTCGAAAAGTTTTGTCCCGTTACTTGATCTCTGAATGTTTATTTTTTGCCATTTTTGGCATATGCGATCTCGAAGCATGCATAAACAAGTTTGATGGTTGGATCATTGAAATTAGTTTCGTAAAATGCGTATCCCATCAAAACGATAAATTCACTAACACTTAGAATTTATTTATACTTTTTATTAAGTATAATATAAGATTTTGTGGTATCCACTAGAGTAAATATTTTAAATTGAAGATCAAATTCATTCATTGTATTCATATAGGGTCAAGGAGTGTAGCTGTAAAAAATCATCTAAATCGGAGTTAAAATAACTGTTAAATTGTGATTTTTTGTTTATAACCGTCGAAAAGTTTTGTCTCGTTACTTGATCTCTGAATGTTTGTTTTTTACCATTTTTGGTGTATGCGATCTTGAAGCATGTATAAACAAGTTTGATGGTTGGATCGTTGAAATTAGTTTCGTAGAATGCGTATCCCATCAAAATGATAGATTCACTAACACTTAGAATTTATTTATACTTTTATTAAGTATAACATAAGATTTTGTGGTATCCATTAGTGTAAATATTTTAAATTGAAGATCGAATTCATTCATTGTATTCATATAGGGTCAAGAAGTGTATCTGTAAATAATCATCTAAATCGGAGTTAAAATAACCGTTAAATTGTGATTTTTCGTTTATAACCGTCGAAAGGTTTTGTCTCGTTACTTGATCTCTGAATGTTTGTTTTTTCCCATTTTTGGCGTATGCAATCTCGAAGCATGTATAAACATGTTTGATGGTTGGATCGTTGAAATTAGTTTCGTAGAATGCGTATCCCATTAAAACGATAGATTCACTAACACTTAGAATTTATTTATACTTTCATTATATAACATAAGATTTTGTGGTATCCACTAGTGTAAATATTTTAAATTGAAGATCGATTTCATTCATATAGGGTCAAGGAGTGTAGCTGTAAAAAATCATCAAAATCAGAGTTCAAATCACCGTTAAATCGTGATTTTTCGTTGATAACCATCGAAAATTTTTGTTCCGTTACTTGATTATGTATTTTAAATATCAATTAGACTATGTTTTTAAATATGTTAATTATTTTATGTATTTTAAATATCAATTAGACTATGTTTCAATTCATGTGATGATATTTTATCATAAAATTATATTATTGTTTTTTATTATGTATTAAATATTATTTATTAAAATATTATATGACATAACTTGAAATATTTAGGCGGGAATGAATGTTTGAAATGTTTTAGGCGGGAATGAATGTTTGAAATGTTTGAAATGTTTTAGTGTGTCAGACCTTGCGCCGGTTTTAACCGACAGAACCTCTACTTATTTCGATGCAAGCTTTAAAATATTTTAGTGTGTCAGACCTTGCGTCGGTTTTAACCGACGTAACCTTTTCTTAATTTGACGCAACCCCTTCTTATTTCGACGCCAGTTGCACTATCAAGTCTGTCACACTCACGTCGCTTTTAACCGACGCAATATGTTATTATTTCGACGCCACTTGCTTTTCAGTCAAGTGTGTCAGATGTCGCAATATGTTATTATTTCGACGCCACTTGCTTTTCAGTCAAGTGTGTCAGATGTGGTGTCGGTTTCAGTCGACGCAAAATCCAAATATTTGGACCATATTTATACCCCTTTCTTCCCCATTACTTCCATGCTTTCGTTTCCCTCTCTCAGTTACTTCTTTGGTTTTGCCCCGTCTCCTTCTCCCATTTCAGCCTTACTCCTTCTCCTTTCCACTAACTTTTGCTATGGATCAACAAAGTGAAGATAAACATTATGAGGAACTTCATTTCGAGGAGGAAAAGTTCAAAGGTGGTTCATTTGTTAATTATTATTAATTTTTTGTTTTGTGTTTAAACTAGTATTAGGCTTAAACTAAAAATTTACTTTTGTTTATTGGTTGTTAATTGTTTTTTTGTGTTAATAAGGAACATCTTGACGGAGGCGCGGACCCTTAGTTCCCAAATGGACAAAACAACTTTGCTCGTTTGATTCGTCTGGAAAATACGTTAGTGATAACTCTAGTGCTTTTTCAAGACATGTAGCAGGGGAGGTTAGAGAGTATAGAAATCTCCCGTTGACGACTGATTGCGTAAGATTAAGGAAGAAGAAAATGAAGTTTTCTGGAATAGAATAAAGGAATAAGATTAATCGGCTGTTAAAAGCAATGAACCATACAACTGGTTCAAAATCTTTTGCAAGAGTGTGGCAAGAATTTTGTATGAGTTGTAAATTTTTAAGATATTTGTATATTCTGTATGAGTTTTTGTATATTATGTGGAATGTTGGATATAAAATATTTGTATATTTTGGCACTATTTTTATTGTTAATAATTTTTATTAAGGTTTGTTTTGGCCTCTACATGAAATTTATTAATTTGGTTATATAATTTTTTTTAGTACCAATTAATTGAAAACGATGCAGATTCTCGTATTTTTTTATTATTAATAACAAAGATGGTGTCGTACTAGTTTGAATATTTTATTTATTTAATTGTTATCTGACGTCGGTTTAGGTATATTTTATTTATTTAATTTTATCACAATGTCGGTTAAAACCGACAGTAGGGTGGATAAATTATAATTAAATTACTAATGAACGTCGCTTTAAACTGACGTAATGTTCAATTATACGTCACTTTAAATCGACGCTAATGTCAGTGTCGCTTTTAACCGACACTGCGTAGTGGCGGATTAAGCGAACAAACCGACACTGAAGGCCTTTTGCGACGCTAGCATTAGTGTCACTATTCTAATCCAACATTACATTGTTTTATGTTGGATTTTTGCCAAATTTCCGACATAAATTGGGTTTCTTGTCGGTTTTTGCTTCGCCAGTGATAGCCTATATTGTAGTAGTGTTAGTGTAGTTGATCTTAACAAGTTGAAAATTAGGGTTGCTGAAATTTGAATCATGCTTTCGTCAACCGCAAGAATGAAGGAGAGTTCAATTGGTTGAATCTAGATGTGGTCTGTAATTATCAATTTATAACTCACTCAATTGTTTATTTCATGAGTGGGTAGTATTTGAGCCGACCATTTGGTTTGGACAGTTAAGATAATAATAATGGTTAGTTTCACTATTTATTTTAGGAAGTTTTAACGAAACACTTCCGGTATTGTTCACTTTTAACGAAAAACCATATTTTTACCTTTTCCTGATATTATTTACCTAACATTTATTTGTCAATTTTCATTAAAATTAATTTTTTTTTGGACTTTTGATTAGCTTTCCTTTTATTTTAAGGTTTAGGCAGCTGAGTCATCCATGCCCCATTTGGTGGGCAAGATGTGATGGGTTATTTCTAATTAAATTGGATTTGTAGCCAAATCAATATTTGGTGAGAAAAATTATAGCACACCGGATTGACTACACATCCGAAATAAAAGAAAATATGGTGGATTATGTAACCCAACCACACACATAGGTTATGTAACTCATCTCTGCCAATCCAATTCTATCTCCAAGATTCAATCTTATCCAGCCCGCCAAACGACTCCTAGGAGGAGGAAGGAGGACTTGAATATGAATTGTATATGTTTTATTGCAGCTGGACATTGTTGAGTGGTTCCGGCCTTCCAGATCGAATTCATTACATTCTATTTGTATTGCGCTTTATATCATTCAAACTACATTTTTGTATCACCACTAGTTTTGGTAAATGATGAATATAATAGGAGGAATGGAAGATCACTTGCATGGTTTTGGTATTCCCATCCATAAGGCAATTTCAACATATTTTGTTGATCTAAAAAGTTTGTGCCACGTGGACGAGAAGGCAAATAAATAAAGTTCTTTTGATAGCTTGCCAGTCAGCATTTCCAAGATTATTTTGATAGTAGCTTACCATGTCCACAACATGGTAAATGTACAAACGCGTGCAAAACATTGCATACACTATCACAGAGGCATATGGTACATTTGTCATTTTTTTCCTTGTCTTAGGACACTGGTCTAATGACATTAGGTACCCTTTTCTCATAGGGCTATCTATGGGTTTGCATTTTTAACATTTGAAGCCGTTTGAGTACCTTCTTAATGTAAGTCTCTTGAGACAAACTTAGAAGTTTGTTTGAACAGTCCCTTTTGATTTCAACTTTAAGTACATAATGTGCTTCACCCATACCTATCATCACGAAATGAGATGAACGCCTAGCTAGCTTTTGTTGTTTCTATGAAAGTCTTGTCATTTCCTATTATGAGGATGTCGTCAACATACAAAGAAAGCTTAATGATAGTTTTCTAGATTTCTTAAGATACCACAATGATCCTCTTCAATTAAGTTGATCCATGTAGATTTCTTCGTCAAGTTCTTAACGGTTCAATGGTTTAGCTTGACATGGAGGATGAAACTAATGCAACCTAACATTGAGGTAAGCTGCTTAACATGCTTAGTTGGATTGGTTCAAGAAAAATTGTAATGCGCGCTTTATTATGTTAAGTAGCATGCATGATGATTTGATTGGTGAGTATGAAGGTCACTCAATTGCCAAGGAAATGTGGGACCAATTGAAATTTGTTTTCAGTGGCACCTTCAACACTAGACTGCGAAGTCTAATGCTGAAATTTAAGGTTTATAGGAAGGACCTTGGCACTCTATCCTTGAACATTTGGGAAAGATGTCTAGGATGGTACCAAATTTGAAATCTACCAGGAGTATCCTCACCAATGAACAAGAAGTTCAAGCTGTGATAAGATATCTACTAGACCTATGGAATTCCCTAAAGAAAATAATGACACACAATGTCAAATTAAAAAAAATTCATGATATTTCACGCAATGTTCTAAAAATCGATGGGAGTCAGATGGTAAGGAGAAGAATATCCACCTTTTTTGAGCATTTATGTATCCTAAATCTGCATAATCACTTACAGCACTATGGAGAACATCTATTCTTTGGTCAAGCCTCATGCAATCCTATCGATTTTTTGATCAATTGATATTATCCACACTAAGGGGGAGAAGGTGGACTTAACCTGACAATGGACTAGCAATAATGTGGTTCAAATTCGCCTTTGGCGAGAATTGAATCTAAGATCTCTCACTTACAAGTGAAAAGGAATACCACTAGACCATAATACTAAGTAACTGCAATCCTATTGATTTATCTACTTACTAAGCTCCGAAGAGTATGCAAATAGATTTGTAAAACGATGCTTAAGAATTTAACAATAGATGAAAACTCAATAGGCCACCAGTTAAAATTAAGGTACATTCATATTGGGCTTCGTCTAAGCCCTAACAAAATAAATTAGTTCCAACTAAAAGTAAACGAAGGATAAAATCCAGAATCCATGGTGATGCATGTCCAAAACTCTTCTTCCATGAGCATTGTGTATTGAATATGGGATATGGTAATGCAGAGAGAGCTTGGGCATGCTTATATGGTAGAGAATAACAAAAAGTCTACTAAAAAAAGTCTAGGAAAATTCTCCTAAAACAAAACAAAATCCTAAGGACTTGAGAACAAACTAGGAAAGAACTCCTTTTGACTTGGGAAACACATTAGCCATTTTGCACGCCAAATTTGAGATTGTTCCAGCTTTTAGAAAATTCTGGAAGGTATGAAACTTGTAGATCTATGTCTTAGTTTTCCATAAATATATCACATTATTTGATCAAATCAGGAACGGCTTCAAATATCCATTCTTTTATACCTACGTAATTCTGAGGGGAATGCAACTTTCGCCTGATTGACTTGCAAAACTGGAATGTTTGGCTCGTAGAAAATTAAGAAATTTAGATACAACGGTCTTCAACCTCTTAGATATCTCCTTCAATTGGTCTTGCATCAAAACCATTACGGAAAGTCAATTAAGTGTGCATATTTGTTGAAAAGATAGAAAACAAAGTAATAAGGCTCTTTTAATTAAATTTTCATAACAAAACCTAAAGATAATTGATATGGTAATATGAGAAATAATGCACCTATCACAAGCAATGATCTTTCTTGCAAGTCCAAAACCTCGCAGATCGTCAAGTTGGCTACGAAAAGGAGTTGTCTTTTAGAATTTTCACCTCCTAAGCCCTTCGGTTGAGATGATAACCTTAGAGATTAAACTTAAAAAAAAAAAAGAACTATAAGAGTAGAGAGCTTTATCTCTCTTGTCTAATACTGACATAATGTTTTTTTTTTTTTTTTTTTTTTTAGTGTCCTCTTCCTTCTCCAAACCCTCCTTAACTAGCAGTTGGGGAGAGAGTAGAATGATGGATATGCTCCAAAAATCTTGAGAATATTTCTTTAGATTACCTCCAATGGTGGGCTAAATGTTAAATTACCTCCCAAATTTTCCCCCCAAACCATCTCCAACCCATGCTAAAACATTGGGCTAAATGCCAAATGTTAAAGTTGGGCCAAATACCCCCCAGAATTCCCCCCTGCACGACTGGACTCGCTGGCCCAAAGGCCAGTCTCGGCCCGTTCACTCGCCAACGCGCCCCACGCGGAGCGCTTGCGGTCTGTTCCCGACAGGGTGGGCCCCGCTGTTAGCGGGTTGTCGGCCACCCAGATCACCTCCAATGGCTACTTTTGCAATCCAACGGTTGCGTTTCAAGGACCGTTGGTTGGTCCAACGGTCCAGATTCAAATTTGATTTTTTAAAATATGTTATTTTAAAATACATTGAATCCAACGGCTGAGATCAAATATAATCAAATCTAACGGTAAAAAAAAAAAGATCTAACGGCCCAAATTTAAATCTAACGGTTAAAATAATTAAAAAAAATTATTTAACTCAAAATTCACCCAAAAACTCTATAAATACCTATGTATTTGTTCAAACATCCACACAAAACTCAAATTTCTCTTACAATTCTTCCAATTTATCTTTCTACCATTTCTTTCCATTTCTTTCCATCATGAGTAGGAAATCTCGGACGCTCGATGAAATAATCTTTCATCATTCGATCATGACACTCTTCTCTATCACGCTGCACATATGAACGCCCCGTGACAGAACCACGATGGCTAGATTCGCCATCGTGCTCAGATTGCATAAACGAGTTGATAAGTTCAACTTCAGCATTGAACAATTCTGCATCCTCAATCTCCATCCTTGCTTGGTATTGTGCCATCTGCATTGCCATACTATGCCTTCTTCTATCACCCATTGATGAGATATTGAGGATTTTTAGGAAACAAAAACTCTTTGAAAGTTGAAATATTGGTGAATATAGAGGATGATTGAAGGTTGAAAGGTTGTGTGATCAACAAATATTGGACATATGTTTATATAGAGGATGACTTCTGAAAGTTTGGTGTTGAATGGTTGGTGAAAGTTGAAAGTTTGGTGTTGAACAGTTGGTGAAAGTTGAAAGTTTGGTGTTCAATGGTTGGTGAATTGAAAATTTGGTGTTGAAAGGTTGGTGAATTGAAAGTTAGCCCATGGTTGAAAGATTGGTAAAAGTTGACGGCTTGCTTTGTGGGAAAGTTAGTGATTTTTCAATATTTATCGGAATTTAAATTTTTTTAGATTCAAATGTTCATAAAATTAATTTACGACAATCTACATATTTATTTATTTTAAAAAAAATTAATTTAAGAAAAAAAATAGCCTAAGTTCATTCTTTAATAATCCCGGGCTAAAATTTTAGGCCAGAATGGTTGGAGTAGAAAAGTTGTTTCTGGGCTAAAAGCTAAATTTTCCGGACTAAAATATTTGGCTTTTAGCCCAACCATTGGAGATGGTCTTAGGGATTTTTCCCAATTTTCTTGAATTATAACAAAAATAATTGAGATATTTTCACAATCAAATATCCTTATTTGAGTGGACTAAATATTGTGATTTATTTAATCAATACTAGTGTATGGGCATACATAAAGTGTGTGAGAAAATTTTTTATTTTTGTTTTTGAAATAGAAGGAGAGAGGAAAAGAGTGATAGAGAATGTGGGAGTGAGAATTTTTTTTAATTAGAGATATGTTAGGATTACATGTAGATGAGACTTTAAAAAAAAAAAAAGAAAAATTTGGTTGTGTAAAATTATATTTTTACCTCATATTTCTTATTCATATTTTGCTTTGATTCGAGGGTTAAACTGATAATTTCATAGAATTTTGATTGACAATAAGTGTTTTATTAATTAGTAGAGATATAGATATATCGCCCAAACGGCATGTATGACGAACCAGAAAATCTAGAATTATTATCCTTCTTTGTGACGAAATAAAAAAGAATTATGAAAAACCGTGTTAATTCATCGAATGTAACCGACGCCTGCAGAGGCTTGTTTTCTACTGTGGACACAAGTAATTGATAAATTTCAGGCGCAATAAAAAAGGGACAATTATTGGTTTTTCCCTCCTTTGTGACAGCCTTGTAAAAGGTCAAACTTTTTTCTTGAGCAAAATAATACTCTTTTGAGAAGAGCGATATCGTGAATGAATTAAATAATTAATTATTCAAATAATAATAATAATAATAATTAATGAAGATCAAATCCGTATAAAAATATATAAATTGTTGTAGGCCTAATTAACTGACCTATCTAAGGAATAGAGAGAGGGGGTCGGCGGCAACAAGAGAGAAAGAGAGAGATTTAATTTTGAGGTGTGTGTTGTATCATCCCTTTATGCCTTTATTTATAATAGTTGGGGTAGAATCCTTACCCTTATATGTTTACATCTCTTAATAGGTAACTACAAGATACTCCTAGATATATTAAGATTTACACAATCACATTCCTAATCTGATAGGACAGCAACACTCCCTTTTGAGTGTGTAAATACTCAAACAAAATGTCGCATTAGGTCTTTAGCAGATGAGGTAGAACAATTGATGAAGTCGTCGGCATAAAGGGTGAGTGTGAGTCTTAAACACAAGTAACGTAAGTATGCATTGGTAGTAAAACTCATAAAACCTTGCTATGGTAAAACCCAAGGCATGGGGGAAACCAATAGACTAAGAAGAAAAGGTGAGAAGTATACATAATGTCTAAAACAAACGTCAAATAGGACGAAAGTAGTGAACTCAAGGGAGTATGATCATCCCAGGATAGGTGCCTCGTTAAAACCTCATTAGGTAGCAAAAACCCAGTGGGAAAAATGCTCCTAATCATAGGAAAAAGAGTACATTAAAATTAAGTTAGTATGCTTCAAGATACTCCCCTTGAGTTAGACATAACTTACAAATTAGACTACAAGTGATTCAATTCAGATAATTTACACTTACTGTTTCCGTGGACGAGGTTCTGAAAAGTAGACTTGGGAAGTGACTTCGTGAAAAGGTCGGTCAGGTTGTCTTGGGAACGGATTTGCTTGACTTTAATGTTCTGATGTTGTTGTTGCTGGTGAGAGTAAAAGAACCTCGGCGCTATGTGCTTGGTGTTGTCTTCCTTGATGTATCCCTTTTTTAATTGCTCGATACATCCTACATTGTCTTCAAAGATCGTCGTAGGAAGATCAATGGCGGAAGAAAGACCACTAGTGCTTCGAATATGTTCCATAACTGCTATCAGCCAAAAGCACTCTTGCGAGGCTTCATGTTGGGCGAGAATCTCAGGGTGGTTCGAAGAAATCGCAACTAGCGTTTGCTTGGTAGTCCTCCAAGATATAGCGGTGTCTCCAACGGTAAAGACATAACCTGTTTGGGAACGTGCCCTATGATGGTCAAACAGATAACCAGTATATGTGTACCTTTGAGGTAGTGGGTGGGTATAGAACAAGCCCAAATTCATCGTACCTTTGAGGTAGTGAAAAATGTCTTTAACACCATTCCAGTGTCTGCGTGTAGGTGCATTGCTGTATCTAGCCACAAGAATAACAACAAAGGAGATGTCGGGTCTAGTGCATTGAGCCAAGTACAATAAAGCACCAATTGCACTTAGGTTTGGAACTTCAGGCTCCAAAATCTCTTCCTCATCCTTCTTCAGACGGAAGGGATCTCGTTTAGCATCTTGAGTCCGAACGACCGTAGGAGTACTCGAAGGCTTCTCTTTATCCTTATTAAAACATCGCAACACCTTATAGGTGTAGTTCGATTGATGTACTAGGCTTCCATCCAAATAATGCTCGATTTCCAGGCCGAGACAATATGTAGTTTTTCTAAAATCTTTCATCTCAAATTCTGATTTCAAGTGAGTGGCAATTTCCTCATGCTCTACGGGAGTTCCAATAAGGTTCATATTGTCGACATAAACTGCAACGATCACAAATCCGGAATGTGACTTCTTAATGAACACGCATGGGCATAGTTCGTTGTTCACATAACCTTGACTTGTCAAATATTCACTCAGACGGTTATACCACATCCGCCCAATCCATAGAGTGACCTCCTCAATCTAATCTAGTGAGTGATTCGTGGTCTAAAACTATTTGAACTAGTCAATGGAAGTCATTCTGGAACTTTCATGTACATTTTTGTATCTAGATCCCTATAAAGATACGCTGTTACTAAGTCCATAAGCTGCATATTCAGTTTTTCGAAAACTACCAAACTGATAAGGTAGCAGAACGTTAGGACGTCCATTACGGGGGAATACATCTCCTCGTAATCAATCACAGAGTGTTGAGAGAAGCCTTGCGCTACGAGGTGTGCTTTGTATCGTCTATTTCATTCTTTTCATTACGATTCCTCATGAAAACCCACTTATAGCCCACGGGCATCACATGTGGTGAAGTAGGAGCTACGAGCCTAAACACCTTTCGTTTCGTGAGCTAATCGTGTTCGACTTGGATTGCTTGTTTCCAGTTTGACCAATCCGTTCTACGTCGACATTCATCACCAGATTGTGGTTCAATGTCATTGTTAAGCATGATATTGGAAGCAACGATATACATGAATGCATCATCGACTATCACATCATTCTGATTCCAAACCTTATCCAATACGGTGTAATAGACTGAAATCTCATGATTCTCGAAAGGCCAACATGTTTCATCTGAAGCAATACCGTAATCTAGAATAACCTTATGCGTTGGAACGAATGAGTAAGCAATGGTCAGATTCAGACTAGGTTCACTAGTTTATGCCGTTTTCCTCTTTTGGGGTTGTGAATCATTTGAACCAGAAGGCTTGCCACGCTTCAGGGTAAGAGTAGGTGATTGGCGCTGTTATTGTACCTTGCTATGTGGGAGGTGCGGCCACCCCACCCTCAGGGATGGTTTAACCTTCCACGGCGGAGTTACGACGTACGATCGGTACGTCCATCCTTACAGGTGCGTTTGCAGCGGGTATATGTGATATCGTCACCTTTGTTAGATTAGTAAAAGCATTCGGCATGCTTTAAGTATGCTCTGAAGATGTAGAATGTGTCGCACTTTAGTTTCAGATTGAGGAGTGCAGGGATCTAAATGAGACATAGTGGGAGTAATCCACGAAAATTCACGACGTTTTACAGGAACATTAGTGATCTTATCTTCCTCTAATGACGGGAAGACCGTCTGTCGAAGTGATAATCCGTAAAATGTGCGGTAAATAGATCTCCTGTCAATGGTTCTAAGTAGTGTATAATCGATGGTGAATCATAACCGACATAGATTCTCATTTTTCTCTGAGGACCCATTTTGGTATGTAGTGGCGGCGCTATTGGCACATAGACTGCACACCCAAATACACATAAATGCAAAACGTCAGGCTCGTAACCAGTAACCAACTGTAATGGTAAATGAGGTTAGGTAACGGTGGGCCTTAGGCA
Organism: Pyrus communis; assembly: GCF_041283825.1. Lineage (NCBI taxonomy): Eukaryota > Viridiplantae > Streptophyta > Magnoliopsida > Rosales > Rosaceae > Pyrus > Pyrus communis. The sequence goes on from NC_142572.1 coordinate 4,354,203, forward strand.
GACCAACATAGTTGTGTACAATATTGCATGGCCCTAGGCAGATATCGGCAAATTGGTTCTCATAATGAAAGTTCGAGCTATCGTTTGAAGGCGCTTTATGAAAGCTTTTGCTAGGTCGTTTTGGCTGTGAACATGGGGTACATGATGTTCAACTTCAATCCCAACAGACATGCAATAATCGTCAAAGGTCTGTGACGTAAACTCTCCAGCATTATCCAGTTGAATCAACTTGATTGGATAATCAGGGTGGTGAGCCCTAAGCTTAATAATTTGTGCTAATAGTTTCGCAAATGTAGCATTGCGTGTGGATAATAAGTAGACATGTGACCATCGTGTCTATGCATCAACCAACGCCGTGAAGTATCTAAAAACACGTTGGTTGGATAGGTCCACAAATATTGCCTTGAATCCTCTGAAGAAACTTCGGGAGGTCATGAATAATCTTTGTAATTGAGGGTTGCATGTTAAATTTCCCCAAGGAATATGCTTTGCAAAAACGGATGGTTGGGATAAGATTTCAAGTGATGCCTATGAGATGCTTTGAGGATATGGCGCATCATATCTTGTCTGGGGTGTCTCATTCAATCTAAGCAGTACAGTGTCCTGAAACCCAGCATTAGGGCTGGCCACATGGTGTATCTCTACGGCTCGAATGGTTGTTATGTATAACCCACTCAGGAGACGTTCCAGCTTCTCATGAATACGCTTTCGGCCATATTCGTAAGAAGTGATATAAAGAAATTCAGAACCATTCTCTTCAGTGGTTTCAACATGATATTGATTATCTCGAATGTCTCTAAAACTCAGCAACTTTCTTCCGGAACGTGAAAAATAGAGTGCATCTTTAATGGTTAATTCAATACAATTGGACAACTTTATACGGCCCTTGTCGTATCCTTCTATCATGTTGGATGGGCCTGAGAGGGCTGTCAGAGGTGCATTCTTAGGTACGAAGTTAGTAAAGTAGTGTTTCTCACATAATATGGTATGCTTGGTTGCACAATCAGCCATATAACTAACTTCCCCACTAGTCATACCTGGAAATAAATTAATTGAGTTGTAAATATAATTCCATTCATTTAATTAATCAATTCAAAAAATAATATCCAAAGTTCAAAACAAACTAAACCAAACAAATAATTCCAAGGACATAGAAAATCTGAAAATCTGAAACCTCCAGAGATGTAGTAGCCGCTTCGAGGATTTCTACATGCTCAAAGTTGGACTCATAATGGGAATGATACTTGGCAATAGCCTCGGGGGTAGCTCGGCATACGCGTGACCAATTATTCCTTGATTTACAGCGGTAGCACATGTCTAGTTCAGTGGAATCCGATTGAACGGTAGCTTTTCCCTTGTTCTTGAAGTTTGGGGCCTTCGAGGCAAGGGGTTGGCACTTCTGGGTCAAGTTTCCTCCCTTGGATAGGCCTTTGTTCGGTGGACCATGGGCCTGTGATGGGGCCTGCCGCCCTTTCCCATGGCCACGATGAGATCTCTGTCGGTTGGACTGTTCGAAGTTGTCGCGTGCGTTTCAGGCGCAACGTTCGAGTCAGTAGGTTGAGCTTGATGATTCTTCATCAAAAGCTAGTTTTTCTGTTCAGCAAGAAGTAGAACATATATCAAATCCGAAAATTTTGTGAACTTCTATGCCTTATATTGTTGATGCAGGACAATATTAGTGGCATTTAAGGTCGAATAGGTCTTCTCCAGGAGATCCTGTTCGTTTAAGTCCTTGTTACAGAACTTAAGTAGTGATCAGATTCTACAAACTTCAGAGTTGTATTCATTCATAGACTTAAAGTCTTGGAAGCATAAATGTTGCCAGTCGTGTCTTACTTTAGGCAAGAAGATGTCTTTCTGGTGATCAAAGCGATCCGCCAGAGCGAGCCAGAGGGTACAGGGATCCTCATCTGTGAGGTACTCTGTCTGCAGTGCATTATGTATGTGTCTTCGAATGAAGATCATAGCAGTAACTTTCTGAGCTTCGTCGACGGGTGCATCGTCGATTGGTTCCTCGATGGTACCTCTAAGACTCTTTGCAGTGGGGTGGAGCTTCACGTTTTGAACCCACTTCAGGTAGTTTCTTCCGGAGACTTCCAGAGCGGTGAAATCGAGCTTGTTCAAGTTCGACATGTCCCTAAACAGAGGGTACAACAAAACGTGGTTAGTTATATGGAAAGCCATAGACATACATTGTAGAACGTTCAGGTTCTATAGACATGTATTGGTTTAATTTATGCATGAAAGCTACATGTTTCATGTGGTAAGTTTTGAATAAAAAGTTCAGGTTTCAAATGCACTAAATTCAAAACTACATGGTCGGTTTAGTTATGAACGTTTAGTTCATATACAGGGGTACCTGCAAGAACATAGAATACAATATAAAATAAAGTGTAGTGGATTTATGGATTGCTTCAGGAACCCAAGTGTGAGTGCTTCAGGACTACGAAAGAGAGTCAATGGTTCAAAGAGACGAAATAATTTATTGAATCGTTAATGCCAAAAAGTGAGCTTCAGGCCAATAATTTTGGATTAATTGTCATATTAGTGGACTGCTGGTCACTTTAATTAATTTAATAGATTGAGACCATTCGGGGTCGATCGTAGAAGAAAAAATGTTGATAACATTTGGGTTAAAATTATTTGGAATGCCAAAAAATAGCATTGGATTCGAAAATCCGGAGCCCAAACAAGGTAGGCATGGGTGCTGTGAGTAGGGCAAGGCCTTATAGGCATTTTGGGCTAGGGTTAGCTGTAGGAGTAGCCCACAGGTTGAGCAAAAAAAAAAAGCCCAGTAGCAAAGCTCTTGACATTTGGACCAAGACCAGCACGGGAACAAGCCCAGCCCAAAGGCTCGCTTACGAGTTTGGTGAGGAAACCCCAGCCGAGGCTGGGTTTCAATTTGGGCCGCAAGGGTAAGCCCAGCCTCGTGGGCTGATTGATTGGAATGTGGGCCGTGGCTAAGCCTAACAGCACAGCTGCTGGTGTGGGCCGAGACGAGGGACCAGCCTAGCTTGCACTAGCTCGGGTCGGGGCTTCAAGCTCGTGGTGCGAAACCAAACTAGGCTTACGACCTAGTGTCAACAGTGTGCAACGAAGCCCAAAGGCTTCGGCAAAGGTCCAAGACGTTGAACGACGTCGTCTTGAGGGGGTCTATCCCGCGGCTGGGCTTCAAGCCAGGGCGGTGGTGCCACAAAAAAAAACCCAAAATTTTCCTTTTATTTTTTTATTTTTTATTTTTTCGAATTCTAGGGTTGAAAACCCTAAGTGCTTCTAAATTAATTTCGATTCTTTGACTCACAATTCCGCATAGCATATATATGTAATGCATGAACAATTATATATATTGACAAAATATATGAACATATATACGATATATATAATTGGAAGGAAAATATAAATATAAATATAGGGGATTCATGCATCATGGAGAATGTTTTCATACTTCAAGGTTTTTTCAAATATTTTAATTTATTTTAGAAGAACCTGATTGGCAGAAAACGATTGAAAACCTATGAATTTGTAGAAGATAGTCTCCTCCTACAATGCGTCAATTCCTCAGCTTCTGGTAAGAGCGTGCTGATAATGTGTTGTAGGCCTAATTAACTAAGTGAGCTAAGGCTTAAAGAGAGAGGGGGCTAGCGGCAACAAGAGAGAAAGAGAGATTTAATTCTGAGGTGTACGTTGTATCACCCCCTTATATCTTTATTTATAGTACTAGGAATGGTAGAATCCTTACCCTTATAGGATTACATCTATTAACTACAAGATACTTTTAGATATACTAAGATTTACACAATTACATTCTTAATCCGATAAGACTGCAACATAAACATTTTTATTTTTCTTCATTGCCGCACCAAAAAAGAGCGTGAGAGGCGCGTGGAAATCATCTTTCTAATACGTTTTACACACGGCCATAGCAAAAATGAAAATGATGTGTATATTTTATTTAATTATATATCACAATAAAACACTCTACACGTCTTGTGGCTTTTTGTTGTGTGGCCGTCGGCCAACCCAAAAAAAAAAAAAAAAAAAAATCCCTCATCCCCCCCCCTCTCTCTCTCTCCCTCTCCCCCTCCCTCCTCTGCAGCAACAACAATATGACAACAAGCAGCAAAGGAAACACCACCACCACACCATCAGTAGTCCAAGTGGAAGCAGCAGGCAGCCGTGAGTGCTGCATGTGTGGGGATTTTGGCTTCTCCTATGAGCTCTTCCTTTGCAAGGTTTGCCAATTCAGATCTCAGCACAGGTCCCCAATTCAACAAAACCATCTACTGTTTTTATATTTTTCATTAGATACACATATTCAATTTCATCCTTCAATTTCTGGGTTATGACCTAATCAAAATTCCATATGTGCAGGTACTGCAGCAATCTTTACCCAAACGCTGAGTCCTACAGAATCTGCAATTGGTGCCTCACCCAGAAGGAGGACACAAAGGAGAAGTCCCAAAACTCCTCAAATTCTTCCTCCTCATGCAAAAAGGAAACCCAAGATCAAGACCATCCAATTACCAAGATCACTAAGAAAAAGAATAATCCATCAAAAAATAGTAATAATTCATTTGGTGGGTGTCTGAGGGGCACTATGCAGCTGCAACCTAGTGGGCCCATCAAGAAACAGAGATCACTTGATCTTCATCATCTTCCTCGTCATTCATCAGCAGTATCTCCATCACCTTCACCATCTCCAAAATCTGCACCAGTTGTTACCAGAAAGAGGATCATCACAAAAGGGGAAAAGGAGGCTGAGAGGATCAAGAGGACAAGGTCAGAGGACATATCAAACACAAACAACACTAGTACTATTGGGATCACAAGGCAAGTCTTCAGGAACAAGGTCAGAAGATACAAGCTTCTAGATGAAGTTTCAAGTCAATGACTTGTTGACTACAACCAGCTATATATTCCAATTTTTGTTTTTCTTTTGTATGTAATATAAATACAGATAAAATTTGGTCTACGTACATAACCTACATGTGATGGACAAGGCTAGTTTTAGCATATCGTAATTTTCAATTAAGGTAGAAAAATAATAAGAAGGGCATTTCAGTTAAAATGGTTAAAGAAATTGATATAATTCTTTAGAGATTTAGAATCAACAAAAGTTGTGCTTGAGTTTGTCCACCGTCAATCATTTTGGTTCTTTTCCAAAGAAATCTTTGTTAAATTAGGACTAAATGATAAAAATACTCCTAGCTTAATAAACGATAAAAAATATTTAACAAAATTAAGAATATTTGTATCATTTCATTCTTATTTAATGAAAATTTTTCATGTAATGATTAAAATAATTAACGGTGCACAAACTCAGAAACCAGTTTAATAGATTTTAAATATCAAGAACCAAATGATAAGTTATACCAATCTCAGAGACCATTTTGACTTAAAATCCTAATAAGATTAACTTTGTGAACCAAATGTGTATAATTGAGTTCTTTTTAAGTTGGATCCATTTTTACTCACAAACCTCAGGTAGTGATGATGCTCATCATCATACTTATTATTATTCGATGAATTTAAATTTTGATATTTGTATCTATTTACTACACAGATTTCGAAATTTAAACTCATCTTACATTAATAAATAAAATGATGAGTATCACCATCACTTAAAAGTGATGAGAAAAATATTGCCGATTTAGTTAAGAAACATATATTTGGTTATGTTTATTTCTCTCGTTATCACGCGATGAAAGAGCTTTATGTGAATAAAGAATACTCGACAGAATACTCCAAACTCCAAGCTCTCTAGGATCAGACCGTTACAAGCCTAGATAAGTATGTGTGTGTTTATTTTTTCTCTTTTGAAGAAACAATACATCGACCATAAAAATAAAGAAACAATATAATATTATTGAAAATCAAAGATTATAGGATTCGATGTCAAATATGTTTAAATAGTTTTAGTGACCAATTTCAACATAAGAGCTGGTATGATTTAGAGAGAGAAATAAAACCTTCTTATTCAGCTACCAATATGACAATGGCTATAAATACAGTTGCAAATCGGCATAACATAACAAATTTATACTGAGAGCACACTTGAGAACTCATACTCGATCAAAACAAAATTATATAACACAGACAACTAAATCTACGTTTTTGAAATTATTATAAGGACAAAACCACAAGCATAGTAAGAACACCACTTGCTACCGCGAGGCATGCCAAAACTAAGGACGAAACACCGTAACCATGTACCTTCACCTCGAACAAGCAAGCTAGATCACGATCCGCCGAAAATCACTTAGACCAGAGACAACGTCATCAATTATGAAGAGAAGAACAATAGCACAACACAAGTTCTGGCCAAAAAAATAAATTGAAGCTTCGTTCACCTATAGGAAGATGAAAATAAAAACCCTAAGAAAGCAACCATATCTGACTTCAACCCTTGATAAAGAGTTGGTTCTTTTTCAAAAGTTAGAAGGTTACTCACAGGTTTACTTGCTATGAGAAACTGTTTAAACCACATTTTGTAAAGTACATGATGTGAGTGTTGATGGTTGGTCTTTTTTATTTATTTATTTAAATTCTTTAAATCATGAAGTCTTACTTTATTGCGACAAAATGTAGTTTAAAAAGATAGTCTCTTTAACATTTTTTGATTAATTAATGGAAAATGGTAGGGATATTACATTTTTGTACCACATTAGTACCATATGATGTGTCTTTATTTTTTATTTTTTATACTACAAAATGTGTCTTTTTCAAAAAAAGAATGAGATCATCTAGTGACGAAGCCACAACAGTCCACTATTTTAAGGGTCGGGAAGACTTAAAGAGGTATGTCAGCCTCTCCTTGTCCACCATTAATGTGTGATCTATCAAGTGATGTGTACTTGTCATGTCAATTAATGAATTATCTCATTAAATATTAATTGTACGCATCATTTGTCACTTTATATAATATTCTAATGTGGTAAAAAAATATCTAAATTTAGAACTCCCAACTACGTAAAATAAATAAAAAATTGTTAACGAACAAATTAATAGGTAGACCTAAACCTAGCTACATTTCTCAATGTCTCTTTCAATAAAAAAGGAAAATAACACTTTTATACTCAAAATGGGATACATGCTTGTCTATAGATTCCAAATTGCTAAGTTACAAGGAACATATCGAACTCTCCGGATTTAATTGGAAAAGTTTGACAGATTCCGTCGGAGAAAGATCAGAATGCTTGCACGTTGGAAAATAATATGTAATCAGTTCTTCTGGCTATTTATTTGTAAGTATATAATACAATCCTCAAAAAGTAAGGTGAAAAATCTTTGGAATAAGTTGACTTGGGAAAAGGAGAACATAATCTGTGATTGGAAAACCGTTCTATATATACTTTCAATTTGCCCATTTTTAATACAAAACTTGAGCTATAAGGAACTTGGAGCCAAGTTGTGACAGTTTCGCACAACTTCAATAGTTCTTCCGTTTTTATGATATTGTATTTTTGTCCTGAAAGAAAAATTTCAATCGAATTTTATATTAAATATGTCGAAAGAGTTTAGCTCAAGTTTTTTGGCAAATGATGACACATGTAGGTTGATAACGAACACTAAAGTGAAGTGAATGAGAAAACGTGAATAAGTAAATATAATGTGAGAAATTACGTAAATATGAGTTAGGAATTTGAAAGAATAATTTGGTTCTTTAAAAAAACCAATTTGTTTTTATGTTAAAAAATTTCATGTGTTCTCAGCTAGCCGTTAATTACTTTTTATGTAAAGTTTAAAAGCTAAACCATAGCAATTGTCTATGTGCAAGAAGTAAACAGAAGGCACTGAGAAAATATTACTCCTACTTTTCTTCAACTTTAATCTCAATTACTGTTATGGTTAATTGTATCACGGTATATAATCGTCATTTTGCTGAGATTTTTTTAATGTGCTCGGAACACAGACTCATACGTTATATGTCATATACAAATAGAGAAACATTTATATAAAGAAATTCCCCTCACTTGTATAATAACATATGGTATACTGCCTCGTATTCCAACAAACTGAAAAATCTCAAATCATTTTGGTCTTAGACTTTAGGTTTTTTAAGTCTTGGATTCGTGAATCCCTTCAATTATAGCTTTTATGTCTCAAAGTTTGGGCATTAATTTGACTTTATTTATAATACATTCGATATTATCTACACTGATGGATAAATGAATACTTACAATGGACTTGCCATAATAATTTGGTTCAAATTCGTCTTTGACGAGAATCGAATATAAGATATCTCACTTACATATAAAGAGAAATAGTACTAAACCGTAATACTAAGTGGCTAATTACTTAAAACCTTAAATTGAAGCTTTAAATGACCATTATATACCTCAAATAATAAAACATGTCAACAAATAGAGCATAGTTGATGATACCTCAAATAATAAAACATGTCAACAAATAGAGCATAGTTGATGATAAACTAAGTAAAAGTGAGGTTTACTCAATTCCTACTGCCCATGCATGCTGTCTTTAGGAAAGACATGACGTCATGTACAAAAAATCTCTCTACCATAAATCCAAACGTGAAAAAATAAACAAAACAAAAATCAAAACAGTTACATTGGTAAACTTAATATAACAGTATTGTTGGCCTTAAATCTAGCACTTGGGCCAACCAAGGCCCGCAATATTCAATATGCAAAACAGTTTGAGACCATGTCCATTACAGTTGGCATAGCCCAAGACCTCTCCCAATTTTGCTCTGACTTACTCTTCTATGAAGATGCCAACTTTTATACGCATATTTGTGACATGGTATTTACTCTTTTTAATGAAACATTACACATATTCATGGTACATTAGATTTTTTACGTTTTATTAATAAGTATCGTTTATGAAATTTGAATTCAAAGTAATTTTTTAATAAAATGGAGAATGAGTGTTGTTTAATCAATCAGTCATTTTGCACTAGATTATTTTTTGGTCAAAAGAGTTTGATTTCCTTATCCAAAATCTCCACTTGGGTTTTAGGAGAGGAAAGTGTCACGACTCATAGCCCAGGATTGCAAAAATGGGCCGGATAAGGAGCGAGCGGCCATTTATCATTAGGCTTTGTTGAGGTGTTTCACAAATGTAACCTAGCAAATTCAAAACAAAGGCACTAAAAATTGAAGGGAAATATTAGGACCTTTCGCGCAAACGTATGTGAGTTGATTCCTTATCCGTCGTGCATGCACTCGTGACTTATTCTGGCGTCTCCGTCCCTTAAACATTTTATCAAAGGTGAATCATGGAGTTAAAAGGGGTTTGTTTGAAATCTTGGATATCCCTTATATATTGCCAGAAGGGTGATGTTATCCACACACATTTTTCTTTTATTTTTCATACACCCCTTATTAATTTATGTCTTTTGATATTTTTCAATTCATTTAGTCTTATGCCCGAAAAGTAAAAAAAAAAATGTGTGAAAGGAAAAATGAGGTGTGTAAACAGCAATGCCCTTGTTAGAATTGACAGTTAATCAACTAAATTATTGTATGTGTTGGCGTGAGTCAACTATATGTTTTAGGAATGTAATCAGAATAGGATCACATGATTGATTCATTGTATACTTGGGATTCTTATTTCCTAAAATTATAGGACCTCTTGTACAATTATATATATGCCTCATAGAGAGAGGAATAAACGGAACAATTAAACCCTAAACACATAGACTTTTATCTTGGCATCAGAGTAGGTTTCAGCTTGTCTCTTTCCAAACCAAACCCCAAAACCAGGCAAACTTGCAAACTGCAACCAAGGTTGCATCAGAAACAACTTCTGGTGTTCTTAAAATTTGAACCCAGGAATCCAAAATCTCTGTGGCGTTGTGATCATCAAGGTTGCATCAAATTTGGTTCGATGGCTGAAGAAAGAAAAACTGGTGAGTTGGTTACCATCCAATCCGTGTCCATTCCGAATGAGTCTACTAACATCAGCGACATTTTGTTTGGATACAGATTGAATGACACAAACTGGAAAGTGTGGTCGAAGATGATGGAGGTCCATGTTTCAGGCCTCGACAAGCAGGGGTATTTGACTGGAAAAATCCTAGTTATCGTGGAAGACTCTTCGGGATACGCCAAGTGGGTCACCGAAGATGCTATTGTGCGAGGGTGGCTATTGAAAACCATGCAACTGCATTTGTTGAGTCTTTTCATCGATTTGCCGACAGCCAAGGACATCTGGGAAAATGCAAGCCAGATGTTCTATGATGGATCTGAAGAGTCTCAGTATTATGAACTGAGATGCAAGGCTACACAGACTAGACAAGACGGTGGTCCGGTAAATTTGTATTTTATAGAACTGAAAGGGAGTGTGGCAAGATCTTGATAAAAGGCGTCCTATCAAGATGGTGTGTGCGACTGACCTTCGGATCCGCAAGGAAGAACTGTCAAAGGACAGGGTGTATGATTTCCTTGCCGGATTAGATGATGGCTTTGACCAAGTCCGGAGTGAGATCCTAAGAATGAAACCTATTCCTGGGATTGAAGAGTGCTTCAGTTTGGTTAGACGTGAAGCACAAGGACAGACCACCATGCTTGGAACAAAAGCCACCACATCAAGCTCTTCTATGGCAATGGTCACCAAGTCCCCGTTATCATTCCTACGTCCATCAACCATCGGAGCACCTCGCCCAAACCGTACCCAAGAAGAAATTGACAAGGACAAGCTTCATTGCAATCATTGCAATGGAAAGAGGCACACTGAAGAAACTTGTTTTGAGATCCACGGGTACCCAGAATGGTACTGGGAAAGAAAAAAGGAATTAAAGGCAAAGAGGAGATGCACGGGTTAGGCCAAACTGGCCGAGTCTGGAGTTGGAGGGGTTGCTGTGGTAGCAGGCCAAGCAAGGCCCAATTATGATGTTGGGAAAGCTGCTGTTACAGCAAGTTGTCCTGGGCCCAAGTCAAATGTTGATGTCCACGACATGGAGGGAAAATGGGGTCAAGGCCTTGAAAAAAGAGATAGCATACAGTGCCTTAAGAAGAAAAGGACCAGATGCTATCTTTAATTAAGCAAATTTCAAATGGGGATCCAGGTAAAATTGGTACTACACTCATGACATCCACTAAACGAGATTCTGGTTGGATAATAGACTTCGAGGCTATTGACTATACGACATACAACGAATCTTTGTTTCGCCACATGACTTCCTCACCAAAAGAGAATGTTATCACAGCGAATGGTGAAGTTGTTCTTGTTATGGGCACTGGCTCAATAACCCTTACTCCTTCTCTATCTTTGCACAATACACTACTTGTTCCATCATTATCAAATCATTTACTTTCTGTTGGTCAAGTTACGAAACAGTTGGATTGTGTAGTATTGATGTTTCCTACTTTTTGCTTACTTCAGGATATCCAGACACAGGTGATCTTAGGCGTGGTACTAAGAGGAAGGGGTTATACTATGTGGATGATGTGGTGCCAGGCCGAGTCAATCAAGTGCATAGTAGTTACAGTAATAAGACCAAGACAATTTGGTTATAGCATCGTTGACTAGGACATGCATCTTTTGGTTATTTGAAAAAATTACTTCCATCTTTATTTAGCGGTGTTTCAGAATCTGATTTTCATTGTACTGATTGCACTCTCATGAAGAGTCATCGAACCTCATACCATTTGAGTTTGAATAAAAGAATAGTGCCTTTTGAATTAGTTCACTCTGATGTGTGGGGTCTTTCACCAATAGCTACGGAGCATGGTATTCGTTGGTTCGTTATTTTTGTGGATGATTGCACTCGAATGACATGGCTCTATACAATGAAATAGAAAAGTGATGTTGGTCAAATGTTCCAACAATTTTATCGTATCATTAGAAATCAATTCTCCCTCCCTATTAAGGTCCTCAGGTTAGACAATGGTGGAGAATATCTTAATTCAGAACTCTTTTTTTTTTTTTCACAGAGCATGGCATTCTCCATGAGACAACTTGCCCTCAAACTTCACAACAAAATTGTGTGGCAGAGCGAAAAAACATGCATATCTTGGAAACCGTTCGAGCACTTCTTATTGGAGCTCAAGTTCCTCACACATATTGGGCGGATGCTATTACCTATTCCGTTTATCTCCTTAACTGAATCCCTTCCAGGATTCATAGTTTTTGCACATTTATGGAAGTCTTGACAAATCATGTCTCGCTTCCATCTTCTCTCACATTATCACCTCGCATTTTTGGATGTGCGGCGTATGTGCATCTTCAAAAAAATCAACCCATGTGCGGTTCGTTGTGTGTTTTTGGGATTTAATAGCCAACAAAAGGGATACTGGTGTTATCATCCACCGACTAAGCGTTTATACATCACCATGGATGTCACTTTCTCCGAAACCGAGATGTTCTTCATTATCGATCAAACATACTCTACTCGTCAAGGGGAGTTGGGTAACATCCAGGACGAATATAGGTGGTTTGATATACCACTAGAGTTGATCAGCTTGTTGCGAGCCCACTTAGTAGCAGCCCCTATACCGGTCTACTTTGTAGTAGCCCAATCACCGATTGTGTTGAACCATTAGCTGATCAAGCTGACCACGATGAGCAGGCTGCAGAAGGTAGTGTTGGACCAAGAGAGGAATCTCGGACTCGGACGAATAATGGGCCTGAATTGTTTGGGCCAGAAAGCAGACACGTTGACAGCACCGAAGTAGCAATTCCAGCTAATAATAACCCTTGTCCACCTCTGTTAGTACATGCTCATGTCCTCGAGGATATCTTAGAGGTACATTCTCCTAGTTTGGATATTATTGGAAATTTTAATGTCTTACCTCCTAGACAAAATCGTGGGAAACCACCTGATAGGTTTTCTCCGGATGAAAAAGTGAAATATGCAATTGCATAATATGTGTCAACACATCAATTATCACCTAAGTATCAAGCTTTGGTGAATCAAATGGCGGGAATCAAGATCCCAACCAAAGTGGAAGCGGCCTTGCAAGACCTTCGTTCGACAGAAGCTATGGAGGTCGAGATGGAGGCCCTACAAAGAAATGGAACATGGAACGTGGTACCTCTGCCACGTGGGAAGAGACCGATGGGATGTAAATGGGAATTCACCATAAAGCACAAGGCAGACGGATCCATAGATATATACAAGGCAAGATTAGTAGCTAAAGGGTACACACAGACATTTGGAGTTGATTATCAGGAAACATTTACTCCAGTTGCAAAAATGAATACTATTCGAGTACTTCTGTCCTTAGCTGCTAACCTTGATTGGCCTTTGAAACAGTTTGATGTGAAAAATGCTTTCTTACATGGAGATTTGGAAGAAGAAGTGTACATGGATTTTCAACCCGGATACGAAGTGCCAAATGGTGCAGGAAAAGTGTGTAGACTTCGAAATGCTCTCTATGGACTTAAACAATCACCTAGAGCATGGTTCGGAAGGTTCACCCAAGCAATGAAAAGTTACGGCTACAAACCAGGGAATGCGGACAATACACTATTCATCAAACACATGGGAGGTAAAGTCACTTTGTTGATGATCTATATGGATGATATGGTAGTCACCAGTGATGATATAGAAGAGATAAATAGGCTGCGAAATTATCTTTCCTTAGAATTTGAGATGAAGGATCTAGGGGGCTTGAAATACTTTATGGGAATCGAAGTTGCTTGTTCTCGCGATGGTATTTACTTGTCTTAACGGAAGTATATGCTAGATCTTCTATTTGAAACTGGGATGTTAGCATGTAAACCAACAGAGACCCCTATTGTGCAAAATCATCACCTGGCAATATACCAAGATCAAGTCCCTACTAACAAAGAGAGGTACCAAAGGTTAGTAGGAAGGCTAATTTACTTATCGCTTACAAGGCCGGATATTGCATATGCAGTTAGTGTTGTAAGTCAGTTTATGCATTCTCCTAATGAGGATCATATGGCAGATGTAATGCGTATATTGAGTTATCTAAAAGGTGCACCTGGGAAATGATTGATTTTTAGAAAACATGGGCATATGGAGATAAACGGATATACTGACGTCGACTGGGCTGGGAACATCACTGATCGTCGCTCGACATCAGGCTACTTTACAGTTGTGGCAGGGAATCTTGTAACTTGGAGAAGCAGAAAACAAAACGTGATGGCCAGATCCACAGCTGAGGCGGAATATTGAGGTATGCCACATGGGATTTGTGAATTATTATGGATTCAGATTCTTCTTATTGAAATAGGATTCAAGCCTCGGGAGGCTATGGTGTTATACTATGATAATCAAGCAGCAAGAGAGATAGCTAGCAATCCAGTCCAACATGATCGTACAAAACATGTGGAAGTGGATAGACATTTCATTAAGGAGAAGTTGGATGTTAAATTGATTGACATTCCGTAAGTGAGGTCTGAAGAACAATTAGCTGATGTGTTAACTCATGCAGTGTCAGCAAAGGTCTTCGAAGACTCACTTGACAAGTTGGGCTTAGGAGACATCTACGCACCAACTTTAGGGGGAGTGTTGGCGTGAGCCAACCATATGTTTTAGGAATGTAATCAGAATAGGATCACATGATTGATTCATTGTATACTTGAGATTCTTATTTCCTAAACTATAGGACCTCTTGTACAATTATATATATGCCTCCTAAAGAAAGGAATAAACAGAACAATTAAACCCTAAACACGTAGACTTTTATCTGTATGGACAGAACATTTTCTACAATAACTGCCCCAGGGGAGGAACTGAGTTGGGTGAAAGACTTCACACTATTTATTTACCCAATGAAAAACAAAAGACTGACAAAATTTGTTTTCAATGTATTGATCTTTGTAATCTGACTGTGTGGTAGAGACCCTAAAATGTAGATTTTTAAATTAGAAAAAACAAAGCCAGGCTGAGAGTAAATGTGGTGGATAAGCATGGGCCATCATGCATTTGATTTTTAAAAATGTTTGCTGCTCTAATTAAATTCGTCCACCCAGCTTTTCTTAATATTTCGGTCATATTTACCTGGGTGAATGTGAACACAATTTTGAATTCGAAGGAGATTTTCACTCTAGTTTTACACTCTTTTGTGTTTTTAGTCTTTGAATTAAATAAATTAAATAAAAATAAAAAATATTATTAAATAAAAATGTGTGAGAGACTAGAAAAAAAATGTATTTATAGTTGTTTTGAAAATGTTTTACATTAAACTCTCAAACACAATGAGAGTTATTATTCTTCCTCGCTCATATATTATGTATCCATTCGATTGATGTTGTGTTTATAGTACAAGTTAGGTTGTGGCTTCAATGGTCCGTAGCATTTAGTGCTACATATGTTTTATGTCACATCCCAGACCCGCTCCACCATCGTAACACGATATTGTCCGCTTTGGACTTACCATTCCCTCACGGTTTTGTTTTTGGGAACTCACGAACAACTTCCTAGTGGGTCACCCATCATGGGATTGCTCTAGCCCCTTTCTCGCTTAACTTGGAGTTCCTATAACATCCCACATCGCCCAGGGGAGTGATCTTTAAATGTATATTCCCATCTTTACCTAGCACAATGCCTTTTGGGAGCTCACTGGCTTCGGAATTGTCACATCTCGGCCCGGGGCAGATCACTTCCCGAGCCCGCTCCACCACTGTAGCACGATATTGTCCACTTTGGGCTTACCATTCCCTCACGGTTTTGTTTTTGGGAACTTACGAGTAACTTCTCAGTGAGTCACCCATCATGTGATTGCTCTAGCCCCCTTCTCACTTAACTTCGGAGTTCCTACGGAACCCGAAGCCAGTGAGCTCCCAAAAGGCCTCGTGCTAGGTAGGGATGGTAATATACATTTAAGGATCACTCTCCTGGGCGATGTGGGATGTTACATTTTAGTTGTTAAAATTTGATTTTCACAACTGTTTAGATCTTTTATCTTTAATCTCAATAGAACAAACACGTTAGGGTAGATCAGCAATCCAAGCATGGTACTTGGGTTGACAAATTTTAACATACAACTCTATAAATGTGGAAATATTTATGACATTACGAATTAAGCGATGAAATAGAAGAAAGAGTTAAATATCAAGTAGTTTTTATTTTTTATTTTTTATTTTTTATTTATTTAATTTTGTTTTATATATATCTCTCATCAGATGATTGCATATCAGAAAAATCTTGCTACATGATTTAGGGTTTTCTCTTTTTTGACTGTACAATATATGATAAATCTTGTAAGGACCCTGACTTTTTCTTTTAAAGTTCTTAAATTTTTTTCTTTATTTTTGCTATCATTTGTTTACTTTTGTAGGCATATTTTGATTCTGAAGTTGACACTTGATGCGATTTTTTTCACATGATAAGATCAAACCTCAAAATCATTTGAACATTATTGGGAGGAAAATATGGTCTAGGTGAAATCATCATGATTTACAAGTGCGAATCAATCAAGCAAAGCAATATCATTCTAGTGGAATACTTTGAAGTGGACAAAGTTGAAATTGAACAAAAGAATGGCATGGCATTTTCCATTTGGTCGATGATGCATGTCATGGCCCCCACCATCAAATCTTCTAGAATATACAAAATCAAATCTGATATGCTCCAACGTATGACATGAATCGAATAAATAAAGCATTAAACATACTGTTGTTGTTTGGACGGGACTGGAATTCCAACCGAGTGTTGTTTGGTTGGAGAAATTCAAATGGCATTCATGGTCAAAACGCAGAAGGCTCCACTCCCAGGTCCTATCAACGCAAAGTGTTTTAACCCACGTTTTGGAGTGCCGTTAAAGCCAACTACATCATGCCTTCCCATCACGCTTATGTTTCTTTGAAAATATCCAATTTCTAATCAAAATGGAGTTCACTTATTACTTCTTCTTTAGTATATTCTGTTAAAATCGGGTAGAAAAACGTTACCGCATGCCATAAAAATTTGGGTTGGCAGAAGCAACCAAAGTTATTAGCTATACCAGAACATATACATTGAGCAATTTGATGGCTGCGTTTTTTATCAGATAATTTGTTACACTATATCGTTAGAATGTCAAATGCACGATTACTCCTGTGAATTATTGTTTGAGTACTTAAGGAGCCGTTCAATAACCATTTCGTTTTCAGTTTTTGATTTTTTTTTGTTTTAGTTTTCACTTTTAGAAAACTAGATCTTGTTTGGTAATTACTTTTAATTTTTAGTTTTTTTTTTTAAAAGGAGAACTGGGAATCAAAAAGTGAAAACTCAAAGCGAAAATTTGAAAACTTAAAAAGTAGTTTTTGTTGTAGGCTTATTTAATTGAACAATCTTTAGGATTTAGAGAGAGAGGGTCCGTCGGCAATTAGAGAGAGGAGAGAGTGATTTAATTGTGAGGTGTGTTTGTAACACCCTATTGTGCCCTTATTTATAGTAGTAGGATAGGTAAAAACCTTTTCCTTTAGGATTACATTTAATAGGTAATCAACTCCTAATAGGAATATAAGATACATTCTCATATCTACTAGGATTTACACAATCACATTCCTATTCTAAATACGACTGCAACACTCTCCTTCGAGTGTGTAAACACTCAACAAACCATTGCATCAGATCTTCAGCAGATAAGGTAGAATAGTTGATGAAGTCATCGACACAACGGGTGAACGTGAGTCTTAAATTTAAGAAAGTATGCATTTGTAGTAAAACTCACGAAACCTCGCTATGGTAAAACCCAAGGGTATGGGGAAAACCTATAGACTAAGGAGAAAAGTAAGAAGTATGCATAATGTTTAAAACAAACATGAAACACGAAAATAGTAAACTCAATGGAGTATGATCATCCCAGGATGGGTTCCTCATTAAAACCTCGTTAGGTAGCAAAAACCTAGTGGGAAAAATGCTTCTAATCGTAGGAAAAAGAGTACATCAAGATCAAGTGAGTATGCTTCTAGATACTCCCCCTGAGTTAGACATAACTTCTAAATAAGAGAACAAAAGCAATTCAACTCAGATAATTTACGCATACCGATTCCTTAGATGAGCTTTTGAAAAGTAGGCTTGGGCAATGACTTGGTGAAGAGATCGGCCAGGTTTTCCTGGGAACGGATTTGCTTGACTTCAATGTTCTGATGCTGTTGCTGCTGGTGTGAGTAAAAGAACTTCGACGCTATGTGCTTGGTGTTGTCTCCCTTGATGTATCCCTTCTTTAACTGCTCGATACATGCTGCATTGTCTTCAAAGATCGTTGTAGGAAGGTCAACGACTGATGTAAGACCACTAGTACTTCGAATATGTTCCATAACTTATCTCAACCAAAAGCATTCACACGATGCACGAGAATCTCATCATGGTTCGACGAAGTCGCAATTAGCGTTTGCTTAATAGACCTCCAAGATATAGCGGTATCTCCAATGGTAAAGACATAACCCGTTTGAGAACGTGCCCTATATGGGTCAAACAGATATCCAGCATCTGCATAACCAACAAGGCAAGAATCAATCCGAGGACCATAGAGGGCAGCAACACTCAAAGATTCATAGGAATAGAACAAGCCTAAATCTGTCGTACCCTTGAGGTAGTAGAAAATGTCTTTAACACCATTCCAGTGCCCGCGTGTGGACGCATTGTTGTATCTTACCAAAAGATTAATAGCGAAAGAGATGTCGGGTTTCATGCATTGAGCCAAGTACAATAAAGCCCCAATTGCACTTAACTTTAGGTTCCAAAATCTCTTCCTCATCCTCCTTTGGACTGAAGGGATCTGATGTAGCATTTAGAGTCCGAACGACCATGGGTGTACTCGAAGGCTTTGCTTTATCTCATTAAAACGTTGCAACACCTTTTGGGTGCAGTTCGATTGATGTACTAGGATTCCATCAGAACAATGCTCGATCTCTAGGCCGAGACAATATCGAGTTTTCCCAAGATCCTTCATCTCAAATTTTGATTTGAAGTGTGCAACAATTTCCTCAAGCTCTGCGGGAATCTCGATGAGGTTCATTTTATCGACATAAACTGCAACGATTGTAAATCCGAAATGTGACTTCTTTATGAACATGCATTGGCATAATTCATTGTTCACATAACCCTGACTTGTCAAATATTCACTCAGACGGTTATACCACATCCACCCAGATTGTTTCAATCTATAGAGTGATCTCTTTAACTTAATTGAGAAAGTGTTTTGTGGTCTAGAACTATTTGAACCAGTCAATGGAAGTCCTTTTGGAACTTTCATGTATATTTCTGTATCTAGATCTCTATAAAGATATGCGGTTACCATGTCCATAAGCTGCATATTTAGTTTTTCGGAAACTACCAAATTGATTAGGTAGTGGAACGTTATAACGTCTATTATGGGGGAATACGTATCCTCATAATAAATCCCAGGCATTGAGAGAAGCCTTGTACTACGAGGTGTGCTTTGTATTGCACTATTTCATTCTTCTCATTACGATTCCTCACAAAAACCCACTTGTATCCAACGAGCTTCACGTGTGGTGGTGTAGGAATGATAGGTTCAAACATTTTACATTTCGCGAACGAATCAAGTTCAACATGGATTGCTTGTTTCCAGTCTGACCAATTGGTTCTACGTTGGCATTCATCGACAGAATGTGGTTCAATGTCATCGTTAAGCATGATGTTAGTAGCTACTGAGTATGCAAATGCATCGTCGACGATCATCTCATTTCTATTCCAAACCTCATCCAATACTGCGTAGTGGATCAAAATCTCATGATTCTCGGGAGGTTGATACGTTTCATTGAAAGCATCATCGTAATCTAGAATAACCTCATGCGTTGGAATGGATGAGTAAGTGATGGTCGAATTCAAACTAGGGTCACTAGTTAGTGTCGTTTTCCTTTTCCGGGGTTTTGAATCCTTTGAACCAAAGGGTTTACCACTCTTCAGGGTCGGAGCAGATGGTTGGATAATCGCTAATGTACCTTGCCGCGTGGAAGGTGCGGCCTCTCCACCTTTGGAGACGGTCCGACCTTCCTTACAGGTTGTGGACATATGCGGGGTACATCTATCCTTGCAAGTGCGTTTCCAGCGGGTATATGTGATATTCTCACCTTTGCTAGATCATTAAAAGCATCTGGCATGCTTTGAGCAATGCTCTGAAGATCTATAATTCGTCACACCTCAGTTTTAGTCTGGGTAGTGTAGGGATCTAAATGAGACATAGCGGGGGCATACCGCGACAATTCGCGATGTTCTACAGGAATGTTAGCATGCTTATCTCCCCTTAACGACGGGAAGACTATCTCATTAAAGTGACAATTCACAAAACGTGCAGTAAAGAGATTTTATGTCAAAGGTTCTAAGTAGCGAACAATTGATGGTGAATCATAACCGACATAGATTCCCATTTTTCTCTGAGGACCCATTTTGGTACGTAGTGGTGATGCTATTGGCACACAAATGGCGCACCCAAACACCCTTAAATGTGAGACGTCAAGCTTGTATCTAGTGACCAACTATAACGGTGAATGTGGTTGAGTAGCGGTGGGCCTTCGGCGGATCAACATAGTTGCATACAATATTGCATAGCCCCAGACAAATACCGACATTTTGGTTCTCACAACCAAAGTCCGAGCTATCAATTGAAGGCACTTTATGAAACCTTCTGCCAAACCGTTTTGTGTGTGAACATGGGGTACATGATGTTCCACATCAATCTCTATTGACATGCAATAATCGTCAAAAGTCTGTGATGTAAACTCTCTAGCGTTATCCAATTGTATCGACTTAATCGGATAATCAGGGTGGTGAACCTTTAGGTTAATGATTTGAGCTAGGAGTTTAGCAAACGCAACATTATGTGTGGACAACAGGTAAACATGTGACCATCGTGTCGATGCATCAACCAACACCATAAAGTATCTAAATGGTCTGCATGTGTTTAGATAGGCCCACAAATGTCCCCTTGAATCTCTGAAGAAACTTAGGGGGGTCATGAATAATCTTTGTCTGTGAGGGTTGAGTATTCAACTTCCCTACAGAACACGCTTTGCATGGCGGGAGTCCAACATAGGGAGGTAATTGATGCTTATAAGATGATTTGAGGATATGGTGCATCATGTTAAATCCAGGATGTCCCAAACGGTCATGCCAAAGTAACAAAGTGTCATGGAACTCAGGTATAGGGCCGGCCACACTGTGGGCTTCTATGCGTCGAATGGTTGTAATGTACAACCTACTTGGCAGACGTTCCAACTTCTCATGAATACATTTCTGGTCATATTCGTATGAAGTGATACAAAGAAATTGAGAACCATTATCTTAAGTGGTTTCAATATGATATTGATTATCTTGAATATTTCTAAAACTCAGCAACGTTCTTCTGAAACATGGAGAATAGAGTGCTTCTTTAATGGTTAAGATAGTACCATTGGACAACATGATACTGGCCTTTTTGTATCCTTCAATTAGGTTGGATGGGCCTGAGAGAGTTGTTAAATGAGCTTTCTTGGGTATTAAGTTAGTAAAATAGTGTCATTCACGCAAGATGGTGTGCGTGATTGCACTATCTTCCAGACAACTAACTTCCCCACTAGACGTACCTAGAAATAAATTGATTGAATTGGTCACATGCATAAATATAAGTCCATTCATTCAATTAAGCAATTTGAGAAAATAATATCCATTCAAAATAACAATCTATAATTCAAAACAAACCAAAACCAAACAAATTATTCCAAATACTTAGAAAAAATGTTCAAAATTAAACAATAAACCTAGAAAAATAGGGAGGGAAGGGTAAGGACCAGCCACTCCTAGTGGGTTCGGCCACTAGGGGTAAACACCCTAAAAACAGGTCTAATTTATTCATCCATAAGGGTTGACGCCTCCTGAAAATCTGATATCTCCATTGATGTAGTAGCATCTTCCAAGTGATCCACGTGTGCAAAGTTAGACTCACAACATAATGATACTTGGCAATAGCCTCGGGGGAAGCTCGGCATATGTGTGACTAATAATCCCTTAACCCACAGTGGTAGCACATGTCCAATTCAGTAGAAGCAGGTTGAACGAGAACTTTGCCTTTATTCTTGAAGTTTGGGGCTTTAGGGGCAAGTGGTGGACGCTGTTGGGTCACATTTCCTCTCTTAGGTGCAGCACTTTGTTGACCTTGGACCGATGGTTGGGCTTGTCGTCTATTGCCATAGCTACGACGGTTCTTTCATCGTTTGTGGCTGCTAGAATTGGTTGCATACACTTCAGGCGTGGCGTTCGAGCTAGTGGGTTGAGCTTGATGATTATTCATCAAAAGCTGGTTCTGCTTTTCAGTGAGAAGTAAAACAGAGATCAAATCCGAAAACTTGGTGAATTTTTATGCCCTATATTGCTGCTGTAGGATAATATTAGTGGCATGAAAGGTCGAATAGGTTTTCTCCAGGAGATTTGATTTAGTTAGTTCCACTTTGCAGAATTTCAATAGTGAATGGATTCTACAAACTTCATAGTTGTATTCATTCACTGGCTTAAAGTCCTAGAAGCTAACATGCTGTCAACCGTGTCTTGCTTCAGGCAAGTATATGTCTTTCTGGTGATCGAAATGGTTAGCTAGAGTAAGCCAGAGGGTGTGTGGGTCCTCCTTAGCAAGGTACTCGGTATGTAGTGCATCATGGATGTGTCTTCAAATGAAGATCATTGCAGTAACATTCTGAGCTTCGTCAACATGTTTGTTGTCGATAGGTGCTTCAATGGTGGCTTTAATACCATTTGCAGTCAGATGGAGCTTCACGTCTTGAACCCACTTCAGATAGTTTCTTCCGGAGACTTCTAGAGCGGAGAAATCGAGGTTGTTCAAGTTCGACATGTCCCTAAACCGAGGAAAAAAAAACGTGATTAGTCATATGGTAAGCCATAAACATATATCGTAGAATATACAGGTTCTATAGACATGTATTGGTTTAATTTGTGCATGAAAACTGCAGGTTTCATTTGGTATGTTTTGAATTAAAACTTCAGGTTTCAAAGGCACTAAATTTGAAACTACAGGTTCAATTTAGTTTTTATGAACAATTAGTTCATAAAGAGAGGTTCCTGTAAGAAACACAAAATGCAATATACTAATTTAAATATAGTGGGTTTGAGTTTCTTTGGAAACTCAAGTGTGAGAGCTTCATTACAACGAAAGCATGTCAACGGTTTAAAGTATAAAAATAAATTATTGAATCATTAATGTCCAAAAGTCATCTTCAGGTTAGTAATTTTGGATTTATTATCAGATTAATAGATTGCAGGTCACTTTAAATTAATTCAATAGATTGGGACCAAACAAGGTTGATGGTAGAAGCAAAATAAGACTAAAATAATGGCATTGGGTCGAAAATACCATAGCCTAAAAATTTGGGCTAGGTGATGTAAGCAAAAGGGCTCGAGTTAGGTACAGCTGTAAAAGCAGCCCTTGGGGTGGTGTTTAGGCCACGAGCCAAGTTTAGGAGCCTAATAACAACGACTATTGGGGTTTGGGCCAGGGAGTTGGGCACGGGAGTAGGCCCAACAAAATGCTAGCCTCGAGTTTGCATGGGGAGCCCAGCCGAGGCTGGGTCTTGGTTGGGGCAAGCTTCAACCCAGCAGACAAAGCTGCGGGGAGCAGGCCGGGGTGCATGACACAGCCCAATAGGCTACGGGTTGCTACAAGCAGGCTCAAACCATGGGACAACAGGCCAAGAAAAGGCTGCAGGTTTTCTTGGATAGGTTTAAGGGACTTCGGGCCCTAGAGATCTAAGTAGGCCGAAGGCCTGGGTTGTCTAGGTCAGCACAGCAAACCTAAAAGGTGTTGCCATATGGTCCACTTGTTTGGGCTTCAGGCCAGCGGTGGTCCATGATGTCACGGTGGGTGTTGCGGCGCTTGTGCTGTATGGTGCCCAAGAATTTAAATTTTTTTTTTTGCCATAGGTAAGGTTTTACAAACCCTAGATTTGCTTCTAATTTATTTTATATACATTGACTCACAAATTCCACATAGCAAATATAATTGCGTAATGCATAAAACAAATATATATATATATATATATATTGACAAATATATGAACATATACAATATATATATCGTAAGGGAAAATATAAACATAGATGGGTTCATGCATCATGGGGAATATTTTCATGCTTCGTGGACGTTTCAAATATCTTCTTTTATTTTAAGTGTACCTGATTAGCAGAAAACAAATATAAGCCTTTGAATTTTGTGGATGATAGCCTCCTCATATGATCCGTCAATTCCTCAGCTTCTGGCAAGAACGTGCGAATAACGTGATGTAGACCTATTTGATTGAACGATCTTTAGGGTTTAGAAAGAGAGGGGGCCAGCAACAATTAGAGAGAGGAGAGAGTGCTTTAATTGTGAGGTGTGTTTGTATCACCCCATTGTGCCTTTATTTATAGTAGTAGGATAGGTAAAAACCTTTCCCTTTAGGATTACAATATTTAATAGGTAATCAACTCCTAATAGGAATATAAGATACATTCCTATATCTACTAGGATTTACACAATCACATTCCTATTCTAAATATGATTGCAACAGTTTTAAGTTTTTTTTATTTTTTATTTTTTTATTTTAGAAAATTGAAAGTAGTTACCAAATAAGTTTTTAGTTTTTAAATTTTCAAACAAAATTGTTATTAAACGACTCCTAATTCATTCATATTTACAAATAATTTAATTCGATTCATTTGGCACTGGCATATTATTACATATGAACGCTCATTTTGGTTGATTAAGGTCTAGTTTGTTAATGTTATTTTTTTCGCCAAAAATTGCTTCACTTTAAAGTTAAGCAATAAAAGGTATTTGGTAAAAATAAAATATACTGCTTATTTTAAAAGTAATGACTTAAAAGCAACTTTAGGTTGCTATTAAAAGCTACTTTAATAAAATGCGGAGTTGAACTTTTAGAATATTTTTAATTCTTGTAATAAGCTAATTAATTTTGAACAATGACATTATTTATCTTTCTCAACACTTCTTTTACACTGCTTTTCATTCTCACAACACTTCTAAAAATACAGCTTATCAAACACTCAATTGCTTTATTTTGTAGCTAACTATTCTCAAAGCACAACAAAAACAATTTATTAAAAAAACGTAGCAATTCCAAATTGCTCTAAATATATGATACTCACGTTTTGAAATAGGGAGCTTTAACAAAAAGCTTTCGACATTGTTCATTTTTTTTGTTAAAATAAATAGTATCGTGAGCTTTTTGTTATATCAATTCATTTGTTTATAGTACAGCTCACTGTGAATTTTATTTATTTATAACTACATCATTAAAGCATACCTACAAATTATTAGATACCTTAAAGAAAAAAGGAAACTAATGAAAAGAGCTTGAAAACTTTGAGTTTTAATCAAAAGGACAAAAATGTGTTGTAAGTGAATAGTACCAGGAGTAACTTTTTAGAGTAAAAATGTCATTTTCGTTAAAAGTGAACAGTACCGGGAGTGTTTCATTAAAACTCTCTAAAGAAAAAGGTATCTCATAATAGAACTACACTTTTAAACTCGTTGGTCCGTAAGATTAGGTGATTGATGAGCTACTCATACATAGAGTTAGTGAGCTAATTACCTTGTTTTGTCCCTCACCCTAACTTATTCCCTACACCCTCCACTCGTGCTATCATGCATATCATGAAACATGGTTAGTGAGCTAATTACCTTGTTTTGTCCCTCACCCTAACTTATGCCCTTCACCCTCCACTCATGCTATCATGCATATCATGTTCAAAATCCACAAACAATTTTTATCACAATGTGTTTGTCTCACCAATTATGCACTACAAACATCTGGGGCCCACTGTTCATCTATCTATTTTTGAAGAAAATTTTTAATTGTCGGAAAAACGGCTTGGTATATTGAGTGTCATAATACGAATAGTAGAAAAAAATATTTTCAAGTATTTAACCACTTGTATTACTATACTTTGTGTACGAGCCGTTTTCCTGGCACACTAAAAAAATCTTTTCGATCATAGCTCATCGGATGGAAATAGAGTAATAGTGGCATTACAAATTTGTTTGGAAGTTTAATTAATTTTGAAAAGGGTGGTGCTATCGACATATCCATTTTTACTTTCTATACACCTCTTGTTAATTTTTGTCATTGGATATTCTTCAATTCATTCATTCGACAGTTGAAAATTGAGAAGAGTGTGTGGAATATAAAAATGTGTGAGGATAACACCACCCTGACAGAAATAGTAGCATTATCACAACATATTTGTTTTTGTTATAAACTTCTTATTTAAGTGTGATTGTGTAAATCCAAGATTAGATTTGATTCTAGTTATTCTTTCTTATTAGGACTTGTAGTCCTTGGAGGAGAAGGATTTCTTCTCTCTCTTGTTACTATAAATAAAGGCACTATGTAGGGGGAATAACACATCATCTACACAACCCTACAAACACATCTCTCTATATTTTCTTTGTGTCGCCGGCCCCCTCTCCTTGTCAGTTAAATATAGGCCATAATAAATTATCAGCACACTCCTACCCCTGCGTTTAGGAATCTGACGTGGAAGTTTTCTGCATCAAACTAATTCACCAATATCATCACGCAATCAGGTTCTTTCAAAACAATGGTTTTTATCTCGATATTTTTGCAGCCCTGATATTATGATGCATGACCTAACTTTACATTTTTTGAATTTTAGATTCTACATAAATTGTATATGCATTATATCCATAATTGTTGAATTATGTGAATTTGATATTCCCATGAATTGCATCAAATATCTACTCATGCATTAAATTATATTTGAATATGCATTGAATTAATCTGGAAATTGAAAAAAAATATTAAAATATGGATTAGGGTTTCGTTCTAAACCCTCCATCATGTGAGCTACGGCTGGCAAGCTGCCAAGCCAATGAGCCGCTAGCCCCAGGCCTACAACCTGTATGGCTAACTGAGCTGCAAAACCATGAAGTCGGAGCCATGGGCTCCCAGCCTGAAACCCAGAAAACTCGACACCTTCCATGACATTTCCACCATCGCAGGTGGGCTTGCAACCCAATCCTAACCTTAGGTCTTCGTCGCGACGACCTGAAGATCGTCCCTCCCACCCCCCTCCCCAAATGGGTTTTTTGAACGAGATTTATTCGAATCTCATTGATTATTTTTTTTCAAAATTTCAAGTTAATTTTCCTAGGGTTCTAAAAACGTTAAGAGTCTCCACTCTCCATTTACCTTTATGGGACATAGTCGAACCCATTTTTTTTTTTTGCCATGATTTTTGCACCACGACACGACCGCTTAAAGCGGTGGCGCCGATCTCCTTCTTCGACGAGTTCACCCAGCTAGCGCTGAAGTTCATAATTTTTTCTTGACAAAATTAATTGAATGGATTTAAGTTCTTGAACTTTTATGCATGTGTTGGTTCAATTAATTTTATTCTAATGCTGGTTCAATTAATTTTATTCTAAGTATGACTAGTGGGACAAGTAGTTGTCTGATAGATAATGCAACCATGCACACTGTTTTAGGTGAACGCATATATTTCACTAACTTCGTACCTAAGAATGCACCTCTGACAACCCTCTCAGGTTCATCCAACCTGATCGAAGGATACGAAAAGGCCCGTATAATGTTGTCTAATGGTACTATTTTGACCATTCAAGGGGCACTTTATTCTCCATGTTCTGGAAAAACGTTGTTGGGCATTAAAGATATTCGAGACAATAATTAGACAATAATTACCATGCTGAAATCTATGTAGAAAATAGAGTTAAATTTATGTGCATAACTTCCTACGAATATGGCTAGAAGCATATTATCGAGAAGATGGAAAGTATTTCGAGTGGTCTGTATACTACGATTGTACGCCCTATTGAAAGCCACTATGTGGATGGCCCTACCTCTAGAGACCGTGCACAAAATTACACTTTGGCATGATTGTTTGGGACACTCTATGAACAGCGATGCACTATATCCTTAAATCTTCACACGGGCATGTACTAACCTAAAGTTTAGGTTTGATTCAAGGAATCGCATATCAAACCTGTTCTATGAGAAAACTTATTATTAAACCTTCTTATGACAAGATTTGCTCAAATCCTCTATTCTATGGTATTGGTTGACACTCCCACACGTTGGTCACATGTGTGCTTGTTGTCCATAAGAAATGCGGCATTCTCCACACTGATGGCTCAGATTAACAAGCTTAGGGCTCACCACCTTGATTATCCAATCAAATCCATTTGATTGGCTAATGTTGGAGAATTCACATCTAAAAATTTTGATGACTAGTGAATGTCGGTTGGGGTTGAAGTTGAACATCCAATACCCCATGTTCATACCCACAATGGTTCGATAGAGGCATTAATTAAGCGCTTACAAATGATTGCTCAATCATTGGTCATACGTACTAAGCTCTTGATCGTTGCTTAGGGCCATGGAATAATGCACGCAACCATGTTGGTTTGCATGAAACCTGTTGCGACCCAACCATAGAACGCCCTTCAGTTGGTTACCAGATACGAACCCGACATATCGCATCTGTGTATTTTTGGTTGTGTGATCTATGTGCTGATTTCGCCGCCCTTATGTACAAAAATAGGGCCTCAACGAAAGATAGGAATCTATGTCGGATATGATTATCCTTCAATTATTCGTTACTCAGAACCTTTGATAAGTGATCTGTTTACCATACGATTCACAAACTGTCACTTCTATGAGACAGTCTTCTGTCGTTAGGGAGAGATAAGAATGTCAACGTTCCTGAAGAACGACACGAATTATCGTGGATGACTCTTACTTTGTCTCATTTAGATCGCTGTACCGCTCAGTCTAAGACTGAAGTGCATTACATATTAGTTCTTCAGAGCGTAGCTCAGAGCATGCCAGATGCTTTCACCGATCTAGCGCGAGTGACAAGATCACATATTCTAGCTGCGAATATGCTTGCAAAGATGGATGTACCAAATGTACGACATACTTCCCTCCTGGAGGCCTGGGACCCCACTTTAGTCGATCCACGTACATTAGAGGTTAGCCAATCCTCTGCCCTTACACATAAACGTAGCATACCACTTGGTTCAAAGGATTGACACTTCTGGAAGAGGAAACCCACGACATAAGCACCTGAAGAGCCTACCACAAATCCCGACTATTGCCTACTTATTCCATCCAACTCATGAGGAAATTCTAGATTGCGGAAACGTATTTGAAGAGACAAAACCACCTCCCAAGAATCATGAGATTTCAGTCCATTGTGCTAGCTTGGATTATGTTTGGTGTAGAAATGAGATGATCTTCGACGAGGCATTAGCATATGCAGTAGCTACTGAGATCATGTTGAGCGATGACATTGAACCTCATTCCGTTGATGAATGTCGATGTAGAATCGATTGGTCAAATTGTGAACAAGCAATCCAAGTCGAACTCGATTTGCTTGAGAAACGTAAGGTGTTTTGACCTGTAACTCATACTCCTCCACATGTGAAGCCCGTTGGCTACCAGTGGGTTTTCATTCGGAAGTGTAATGAGAAGGATGAAATTGTGTGTTACAAAGCTCGTCTTGTTGTGCAAGGCTTCTCAAAACGCACAGGGATTGACTATGACAAAACTTATTTACTCGTTATCGATATGATTACTTTTTGCTACCTTATTAGTTTGGTAGTTTCCGAAAAACTGAGTATGCAGTTGATGGACGTAATAACTACGTACCTCTATAGGGATCTTAATACGGAAATTTATATGAAAGTTCCCGAATGACTTACATTGACTAGATCAAATATTTCCAAACCCCAGAACACGCTCTCAATTCGGCTTAAGCATTCACTCTACAGTTTGAATCAATTCGAAAGAATGTGGAATAACCGTCTAAGTGAGTATTTGACTAGTCAAGGATATGTGACCAATGAACTTTGCCCTTGTGTGTTCATTAAGAAGTCACATTTTGGTTTTGCGATTGTTGCAGTTTATGTCGACAACATGAATCTCATCGGAACTCTTAAAGAGCTCGTGAGAACTGCCGTGTACCTCAAGTCGGAATTTGAGATGAAAGATCTAGGAAAGACTCACTATTGTCTCGTTCTTAAGTTAGAGCACTGTTTGGATGAAATCTTAGTACATTAATTGAACTACACCCAGAAGGTGTTGCACCGCTTTAACGAGGATAAAGTGAAGCCTTCGAATACTCCTATGATGATCGTTAGATGCAAAAAGAGATCTTTTCCGTTCGAAGGAAGATGATGAAGAGATTTTGGAGCTTGAAGTTCCTTATCTAAGTGCGATAGGTGCTTTATTGTACTTAGCTCAATACACGAGACCCGACATCTCCTTTGCTGTTAATCTTTTGACAAGATGCAGTAATGCACCAACATGGAGACATTGGACTAGTGTTTAAGACATCTTCCATTACCTTAATGGTACTACAGATATGGGCTTGTTCTATCCCTACGGATCCTCGAGTGATGCCGCAGCTTCTTATCTCAAGTTGATTCTCGCCTTGTTGGTTATGCTGACGCAGGTTATTTGATCCGTACAAGGTTTGCTCTCAAACTGGTTATGTCTTTACCGTTGTAGGTACCACAATCTTTTGGAGGTCAACTAAACAGACCTTAGTTACCACTTCGTCTAACCATGCTGAAATTTTCGCCTTACACGAAACAACTCAGGAATGCTTTTGGCTGAGAGCAATTATGGGCCATATTCGAAGTTCTGTGATCTTTACCCCATCGTTGATGTCCTGATGACGATCTATGAAGACAACGGAGCATGCATCAAACAACTTAAGAAAGGTTATATCAAAGGAGACAACACCAAGCATATTGTGTCGAAGCTCTTCTTCTTACATCAATAACATGAGCATCAGAAGATTGAAGTCACGCAAATTCGTTCACAAGACAATCTGGATGACCTATTCACCAAATCACTATTGAAGATGACGTTTTAGAAGCTTGTTCAAGGAAGTGGTATGCGTAAACTTTCTAAGTTGTAACATTGCTAGTTCTCTTTGGAATTATGTCAAAGTCAAGGGGAGTATCCTGAAGTATACTTGCTTGAAATGTACTCTTTTTCCCTACGATTAGGAGCATTTTTCCCAATGAGTTTTTGCTACCTAATGAGGTTTTGACGAGGCACCCACCTTGGAGTGATCATATCCCTGATGATGTCTCATAGATGTTTCATTTGACTTTGCATTACTCATGCATTTTTCCTTAGACTAAGGATTTTGTCCCTACTCGGGTTTTTGCCATAGCCTTAAGGTTTCTTGTTAGACTTGCTTCCTTATGCAAGTTCCTACCTTATTTGAGAATAGCTTGTTCCTAGAATTAGTGCCGAGGAGTCGACTTCTTTAACTCTACATGATGTTGAATCGACTTAAGTATTTACACACTCAAGGGGGAGTGTTATAAACTTCTTATTTAAGTGTGATTGTGTAAATCCTAGATTAGATTTGATTCTAGTTATTCTTTCCTATTAGGACTTGTATTCCTTGGAGGATAAGGATTTCTTCTCTCTCTTATTACTATAAATAAATGCACTGCGTATGGGGAATAACAAATACTCTACACAACCCTACAAACTCATATCTTTCTATATTTTCTCTGTGTCGCTGGCCCCCTCTCATTGTCAGTTAATATATAGGCCACAACAGTTTAGAAGTTTAATTAATTTTGAGAATTGTTATTAGCACTCTAAAATTCTAATGTGCACTCCAAATTTTGTTTATTTAGAAAGAATAAAACACTGCGAGTAATGCACAATACAAATTTTAAAGAGCCAATAACAGTTCCTTAATTTTTTTTAGTAGGTTCCAAAACTATCTGTGACTGCTGCCTATAACGCTATCAAGTATATCAAACAAAAGCAGATAATGAAACCAAATTAAGTAATTAAGATGCTGAAATGGAAGTGATAGCTGCATTTGTTCGAACCTTGAATTTTTCTGAGTGGTGGTTTAAGAAAATATAGCAAAAAAAAAAATAAAAAAATAAAAAAGGGTGTAAGATGGATTATTAATCAAATTATTTGTTGAATCAATCACGAGCTGGTGGCTCAGTTGTAAAAGGTGGATTACAAGGCTTCCTTCAAATTAAAAACTGGAGGTCTTGGGTTTGAAACTCGTTGTTGGTGTGGAACCCAAACTTGTGGCCAGGAGAAGGCTGAAATGCCTCTGTAAGTTTTCCGGTCTCCGGAAGGAGTGAATAACCATGGTTTGCCATCAATTGTCCCCCTTTTAAAAAGAAAAACAAAAATTATTTGTTGAATCATAGAAAGTTATAATTCAATATAAGCTAAAAAAATGTATTTCAATGTGTTTTCTCTTTTTTATTTAGCAATTATTGTCTATGAAATTTGAATTCACATTAGGCCAAAATTAGTCTTATATTTTGCAATGCTTCCTATAATTCGAATTTTTTTTCTTTCTTGGAAAGACCAGAAACTTTATTTTGGTCTCATTCTCTTAGTAAAACTAAATTTGTTCCACTTTCTCTCTAAAACTTAATTTTCTTTCCATATTGTTTAGATTATGTCAAGTTCGTTAAATATTTGTTAATTTTGCTTATGTAGCATGAGTGAGACCTACCTGTTGCTGTGCTTACTATATTATTGCTACCTAAGAAAATTTAATAGAAAAGGTAAAATCCAAATAATATGAAACGAAAATTGAATCCTGTAAGAAAATGAAACCAATTGAATTTTAAGGGAATTGAGACCAAGATCAACTTACATGTACAATGGCAATAATTAGGCATAAAATTTGAGTTCATCATGAGGTGTCTTTAAGAAAAATAGATGAAGCAAAAATTCATGTCCCACAAGGCCCCAACTTCTCTCTTTAAAGGGTATTATGGTAGAACAAATTTTAAATCAAATTTTATAAATCAAATGACGTGATGGTTGATGATGAATTATTATTTAAGTATTGATTAATGTGTTTATTTTTTATTGATAATACATCATTTAATTTGAAAATTAAATTTAAATTTTTTTTTATTAGTAATAAATCATTTGATTTAAAAATTAAATTTAAAAACTTGATCTACTTAGTATTACCTTTTAAATACTTAAAGACCAACGACCCCAAGAAATTCCTCTCACAGCTGCATACTTTTGCATGTAAAAGACGTTAGAAATAATACAAACCTACCTTTGCCAAAGTTCAAAATTTGCAGCACACTTCTTTTGAATTTTTTTCACATCTTCCCCTTTCTTTACCCCAAAACCAAAAGCTGTGCAACACATTACTATATTCAAAGACTTTAGGAGCAAGTTTAGTATAAGGAGTGTGATATTTACACACCTTATTTTTTACTCCTCACAGACATTATTAATTTTCGACCATCGAATCGGATGAATTGAAGAAGATCAACGGATAAAAATTATTAAAAAATGTGTTAGAAGTAAAATAGAATGTGTGAATATCATATTTTTAATGGGAAGGGCAAGTGCTACGGGGTAGAGGCTTTATTTATTCATGAAATTTAGCTCTTTAAATTTTTCTTTTTCTAATAGTGTGAGAGGTTAAGGAAAAAAGTTTGTTAGATGGCTAGCTTCTATTGGCTATGAGTTTCCTTCTAAATTGATCCTTCAAGAGTCGTGGGTAAGAGCTGTGGGGCCTGAAAAAGTCCTGAACTATTTTAATCTAAACTAAATATATCTCATTAAAAATTAAATTTTGTAATTTAGAGCTAAATATTACTCTTGTGCTCTAACCCCTCACAACACCACTCCCCTCTCTCGTTGCATTATATAATATTACTCACACATTTATTTTTATTTTTAATACTTTTCTTAATTTATAACGATTATATCAAATGAATTGAAAAATATTATCACCTTTATCACCTCCCTCTCATCCTCCTCCTCCTCACTTCCTCGAAAAATCCACTGAAAGATTTAACAGCATGGGTTACTTCTTGTGCAAAGCAGAGTCGGCAATCGCCACCTGCGATCCCTGCAACTGGGACCGCAAGAGAAAACCCAGAACCCGCAAACCCAAACCCAATAACAAGCCCATCAAGATCAGACACTTTCACTACGACGACCTCGTCGCCGCCACCAATCGGTTCGCCGCCGACAGATTTCTGGGCAAAGGAAGCCACGGAAGCGTCTACAAGGCCATTCTCGACGGCGGGAGCCTCGTCGCAGCCGTTAAGAAAACGAAACCCACGAAGCCATCGCAAACGGCGCCGTCCTCGTCGGCCAGTCTTCACAATGCGGAGAACGAGGTCGAGATCCTCTCGAGAGTCCACCACCCCAGGCTCGTCAATCTAATCGGGTTCAGCGCTGATGGAAGAAACAACAATAAATTGCTCGTCGTCGAGTACATGCCCAACGGCTCCCTCTACGACCTCCTCCACTTAAACTCCCGACCTCCCGGTTGGACCCGGCGGGTCCAGTTCGGTTTGCACGTGGCGAAAGCGGTTCAGGCGCTCCACTCGTCGAATCCTCCTGTCATCCACCGCGACATTAAGTCGTCCAACGTATTAATCGACAAGGACTGGAACGCGCGGCTCGGCGACTTAGGGCTGGCGTTAAGGGGACACGTGGAGGACGTTCGAGTTAAGTGTACGCCGCCGGCGGGGACGTTAGGGTATCTCGACCCGGGCTATCTTGCGCCGGGGGATCTAAGCGCCAAGAGCGACGTCTTCAGCTTCGGAATACTCATGTTGGAGATTTTAAGCGGGAGAAACGCCTTCGACGTGAATTACAGTCCGCCGTCGGTGGTGGAGTGGGCCGTGCCGATCATAAAGCACGGAGACATCGCCGGGATTCTGGACCCGAGAATCGGACCGCCGTCGGACCACGCCGCGATCCGCCGTGTGGCGGTGTTGGCCGCGAAGTGCGTGCGGTCGTCGGCCGAGAGGCGGCCCACAATGGCTGACGTCGTCGAGCGTCTGAAGCTCGCGAGGAAGAAAATTCACGTAACGCCGATCTGGAGCAGCTTCAAACGGCGCGTGAACACGAAGAGCGTGGAGGATAAAAACAATCATCATCAGATTCAACAACCCGAGTACGAAGAGGTTGTAAACGTGAAGAGCGTGAGAGGAGGGAGTAGGAGGAGGTTGAACGGGAAGGTAGCGAGTGTGATGGGCGCAGAGTGCGAGGGTGAGAGCGAGGTGATGATTGGTGGGCGCGTGCGGAGGTCAAAGTCAATTGGCTCGGTGAATGAGATTAAAGCAGCCGGGGGAGGGAATGAGGTGCGGAAGGGAGCGGGAGGAGGGGTGGCTGTGAGGGTGGCGCCATCAGTGGTGAGGTTGAACAAGTCGAGGTCAACGGGGGTGTTGAATTTGAGTAGTCCGAGGGTGGTGTGTCATCAGAAAAGAGGGTTTGTGTTTGAATTTGGAGTGAGGGAGGGTGATTCGGTGGAACTGGATATGTCCAAATGGATGATTAGTTTGGATAGAAGTGAGAAATCTGACAAGAAAATGCTCCAAAACCACTGGTTTCTATCTGACTAGTTGAATTAATTTTAGATTATATGTTTGTACCTTATTATGATCGAGGAAAATAATTAGAATTATGTCACATTTATTATATATTTGTATTATCACTTGTACAATTCATAAGTGATCTTTTATTACAGTAGTGAAAATGTGTTAAGCTCTTATATGACGGTTTCGAATCAAATCCCGTTGGTGACTAATCTCTAATCTGACAAAATCTCTCGTTTGACCAAAAAAAAAAAAAAAAAAAAAAAGAATCACTTGTACCATCTCTGTGATAGCCCGTTCCGGATTTTCGAACCGTAGGGTTGAAATGACGTTTTTGCCCCTAGTGTGGTTATTTCGTTGTGCGGTTGTTTTTTGGTGTTGCTTGGCTGGTTTTGGACCACACACACTCTCCCACACCCTCACACCATTTCCCCTGTCCTGCATCCTTGTCCCGAGTTCCCTCTCTCTCCCTTTCCTATCCTCTTTGTACGGACACACCCAAAAACCATCCAAACCTTCACGAGGAAACAAATTACATATTCGTGCTCATGAGGTCCTTGGGAATACAACCATACCCATTTAAGGTAAGGATACCTTCGTTTTCACGTCGAACTCGAGATACCCCGATTTGGTCACTGTTCATGCACACGTTAATTCTTGTGTTTTTGGGAATTTCAAGCTTGTAGGAAGCTTGGTGAGGTCCTTAGGAGGCTCGGGGTGGTTCGTTTGAAGGTTTTGGACGTCGGGATCATGAGTTACAAGGTTGGCCGGAGTTGGTGGTGTTTTCTAGACGAGATTCCGTGTGTTTTAGCACTTGAAAGTGGTATGGATTTGTTCCTCTCGTTGTAAGCTTCATTTTGGTAACAATTTTGTGAAATTTGGTTGAAAAACGAAGAAGTTACAAGGTTTTGAAAATTTCCCGGTTTTCCGGTGCCTGCGACGGCGCTAGAGAAGATGACGGAATATTCTTAACGGCGTTAACGGAATATTCCTGACGGCGTTAATTGACGCCGTCAGTGTGCCAGGCACGTGCCTGCGCGTGGCCGGCGCGTGCGGCGGTGGAAAATTTTTCTAAAAATATGGGGATGTTCCTGAGGTTGAGTAGATCACGTTGGTGTATTCATACATCCCATTTGAGCATTGTATGAGAAGTTATTTCGTGATGTTGGTTATGTGTTTTAAAATTAACGTTTTTACAGTTGTTTCGCATATAGGTGAGACCTATCCTGAGGACGAGCGCGGTCACTCGAGGCAAGGGTGTTATGACCCTTCTACATACCAGTGAGTGGGCTTTTGGTTTTCCGTATATACCTATATACTTATACTTTTCCCAGAAAGTGAAATGAAACGTATATTCGTTTATATGCCATGCTTATTGTTTGCCATTTATTTACGCATTATTAGTTGCATATGTGTGTGTGTGTATATATATATATATATATATATATATATATGTATGTATTGGTGCTGTGGACGCACAGGTAAGTGCCAGGTAAGTATGGTTTATGTTTATGTTCAGTAGTGATTTGAGATGCATAGAGAGCTCATAACCTGCACCCCCGGTGTTAGTGCTCCCGCCCAGAGTTGGGCACAGTCCTTCACGTGATGTTCACCTCCCGTACCACACGCTCATCTTGGATCCAAGTTAGGTGCACAGTCCTGTCGTACAGACCACTTTAGGTGGTTCTGACTCGTAGGTGACCCGCCATTATTCGCCCAGCCTTCACGTGATCGTAGCACTTGAGCGTACTTATATTACACCCAGTTCTGTCGTACAGACCACTTTAGGTGGTTCCGACTCGTGTGCAGGTACAGTTAGTGAGATGGGGATTTGAGCTTTAGATTCAGCCGTACAGATCACGTTAAGTGACTCCGGCTGACAGATTACATGGCATTGATTTGACATTCCTGAGCACTTGCATTCTATTTAGAGACATTTGACATGGCATATTTCTGATGATGACTTATATATATATATATATATATATATATGTGTATACTCTATATTTTTCTGGAAAGTATACAGGTTTTACAGCGAAGGGTTAGAACTTTGTTTATGAAATGGTTTTTGAAAAGCTTTGTTTTTACCCACTCACACTTTTTGTTTTGCGCCCCTCCAGGTTCTAGTTGGCTAGCACTTTTGGTGGTTTCCCAGAGGATTTCCCCGACATATCTGACAGATTACCACCAGTGTAGGACCACCTTTGGGTGTGTTTTTGTAGTGTTGTTTCTTCTGGATTGCATTAGGTCTTCGTGCTCTGAAATTTGTTTTTCACACTTACGCTTGCACATGTATGTTCTTACGTTGTGTATAGCTGGTTTTTATTTATTCATACTTTTATTATTATTTTATTAGCTTCCGCACTGTGCACATGGTTACGTCACTTCCACATGACGGCCAGCATGCCCTGATTTCGGTCGAGGTGTGTCAATCTCTCTAGTAGAGGTATGGTCCACCAAAGCATGCGGATCTCATCTCTATTAGAGAGATGATACAAATGATAGTACAAGTAGATTGTAAGAATAGCATTTTTTTTAAAAAAAAATTATTGCATTTTTGTATTAGGATTTCATGAAATTTTATGGTGCTACAAAAAAATAATGTTAGAGAGAGAGAAATTTTAAACCAAATTTGCAAATCAAATGATGTGTGATCAATGAAAAATGCATGTTAATCAACACTTAAATAACAATCTAATCATCAATAATCACATTATTTAATTTATAAAATTTAGTTTTCTAGCATTATCCGCTCTAAAATATTGAATGTTTCGATATGAGAAAAATGGAGAAAATTCATGTGATGGAATTTGTTGAAGATGATGCATGTGTGGACATGAAAAATCAAAGATTTGTACTAAAATGTTAACTGGTTTGTCAAACTTGAATTTAATGTGAGTTGTGTGTGTGTGTGTGTCTATATATATATTTATGCATGAGAAAACAGTTTAGTTTAGTTATAGTTGTAAGTAGTTTAGTTACAGTATTGGTGTTGTACTTTTTTTCTTTCAACTGAATTCAAATCTCCAACTATGGTTTAATGAGACCACCCTATTCACGATATTCTCTCTTGTACGGATACCATCTTATTAATAAATATTGTACATTTATAAAACCAAAAATAAAGTTAAACCATATTTTTGCGTTGTATTTTCCACACAAAAATAAAAAATGCTTCTCAAATTTGACAATAAATTTATTATAAATAAAAATTTGTAGTTTATCATTTAATTTTTTAATATTATTTTTCGTCTAATTTTATTTTTAAAACTTTTATATTGAAATCATGTTACAATCCCAGATCCGAGTGCGAACCTTGAGCATACATAAGCCCATGCATCGTATGCGTAAATCAGCCAGCTGATAGCAGCATTTGTCGAACCAAGAAAGATTGACTGTTTGGTAACTGGAGTAGGTCGGTCTCTGAAAGCGGAAAACCAGGCATTTTATATAGTTGCAAATTGCAATAGTTTCAAAGTTTTCCCGATTTGTGGCTACTGCGATCATCAGTTTGGCTACTCCGTCGTCACTTGCCAAATGGTTGATACGACTTATCCATCGACCGCATCACACATGCAAACGCAAGCAAAGGTCACATCTACGTAAGGTGGTGCCTCCACTCCATAAACTATTTAATGCATTGACCATGTCTAAGATTTCGTCGCATTTAATGCTTCTTCTCCCGATTTGGATACTTGTTAACGCCGGTTTGGTAAATCGGTTTATGTATTTGTTGATCTTAAAAATCACAAAATCTACGTGGTGCCCAGGTCGAGTAACTAATAAGTTAACTACGACATTCGGTTGAATGCGGGACAAGCCAACTCGTCGGCCGAGGAGTAAAATTTGTTGATGTTGCGTTGAGCGCGTTGCTGACTTCTTTATCTTGCGACTGCGGCCAAGGAAGGAACAAATCTCGGCCTTTGGATTCTTGAGCCTGAAGACAAGGCTGCTAGTTCTGCGAAGTTCACGAATCATCGGTGCCAGATTCGGTCACAATGATTATATTCGTGAGAGTATAAGCACGTCGAATCGACACAAGATTATACGGACACAAGTATTCAAAGGTGATGTATGTTTTGATAGTAAATGTGGTTCGACCGTCAAAATGCTGAACTCTGAAACTCACTTGGGAGTATCCAATCATAAAACCACTCAGCGTTCAATGCGCCGAATGTTGTAACTTGTAACACCTTACTTCGCCGCGAAGGCTAATAAGATGACCTCTGCCAATAAGGATTTGAAAACCCTTCTCGATCGAGACTTGGAGAGGTAACCAGTCGGCCTCGACACAGTGCTATTTATCCAAACTGAATGTGCTCCTTGGTCGGTTGATTCTACGACAACAGTGCTGTTTATCCAAACTGAAGATGTTTGCCAGTTGCCTTCACAGTGCTGCTCATCTAAACTGAAGATGTGTTGGCGGAAAAAAAAAATGAAAAAATCTCAAGTTGTTTGAGAGGTTTGCGCACGACAATTGTGTGTTGAATTCCAGGAGCTTGAATGATGCACTCTGCTTTCTATTTATAGCCACAAAACCTCCTCAAGGTCAAGTTGAACCCGTATTCGGACTAGGACTTTTTATTATGTTCCAATTCTACCTCGACCAATCCTACTCCTATTAGGACTTTGAACTTACCCTTTTTTGAGACCATATTCATTGCTGGTCGAGAATCCAAATTGCATTAGGACCCCTTATCATATTAGGATTTCTTCAACCCTTCTGCTCATTCGAGCTATTCCTTCTTGCGATAGGATTCGACCACCATTGCCGAACAACTCGGGACCACTAGGCAGCCCACATAATACACTCGGAAAAGCTTTGAGCCGAACCTATGCTTGGCCTAATAACATTTTGGGCCCAAACATTGCCTCCTTGCTTCTGAGGTCTTCAGCCTTGAATCCCTTGGCCGATTTTCAACATTGAAGAAGCGAACCCCAGAAGACAACTACGAGATAATGAAGAACCTCACACATCCCAATTGTCAAGCGCATTTATGACACACGATCGCACGATCCAAATTTTCCACACGTTTTGCCGCGTGTCAACCCCTTGGCTAACCTAGCAATTTTTAATTATGACCCTAAAAAACGTGTGCCAGTTGAAACGTCCTCTTCACATTAAATCCGCAGTAACACGCAATCGTGCATCCTTGAACCGCGAAAACCTCGATTCTTTCCTTAGAGAGTCCCAAAATATCCAAAATGATTAGGGATTTCCCGAATGATTTTGCCCTAAAATTTGAAAATCAAACGCTTTTGAAGATCAAACGTTTGATCTTCCTTTTGAAATGCCTATAAATACCTGAGTCCCCTTCATTTGAATTTTACGCCTTCAGAAACTCTGAATCTTCTCTCACCATTTCTGCTTTTTCAAAACCAGAAAGTCTCAAGCTCTCATCTCAAAAAACCTTCTTCCGACCTAAACGAATCTTCAAATTTTTATCGATGGCTTCCTTCATCTCAAAGCTCTTTGATGAGTGCAACAAATGCAAGGATTTTAATGACCAGAACGCCATCAAAACATTGCGCTTCGAGAGTGATTTAAACACCCCTCATCAAATCCTGAGGCCACTTTTCAAAGACGCAATGCCGTTGTGCATCACCAACCTCCTCAAAGACCAATGCCTGACACCTTTGCTGTAAGGGTTTGATTGGTTGAAGTGGTGCTTAGCAAGGCCCTAAGGAGCTTGGCCCTCGACCAATGTGACCTGGCCAACCTGGGTCGAACGAATGGAAAAATTCTTCGACAAAGAATGAGAAGCTCTTGGTATTTACGACGCCATCAAACTCTCGACTATGGAGATCGCTATGGATAAAGAACTTCTTATGGTGGCTTTGAGTTTTTGGTGTTCGGCCACCAACACCATGGTTCTTCTTTTCGGTCCTCTTAGCCCCACCATCCTTGATATCTCAGCTATCCTTGGGACTTCCCCATCTGGCCTCCCAATAGATGCTGCCCTTTCTGGGTGCCCGTTGAATCTCGACCTCAAAGCACTATTTGACGACCTGGCCGTTAAGATGCTCAGCCGAGAAGGTCAAGAATCTTCAAAAGAAGAAGTTCAAAAGTTGCATAAGAACCTTTTCAATTACAACACCCTCATCCTCCATTTTGCTGGCCAAGGGGAGGCGAGTTTACAGAAAGGTGAGCATGAAGCCTTCCTATTTTATTGGTACAACAAGTTTATCTGTTGTACCAAGTCAAATAAGTGCTTGGTCAAAAATATGCCGGTGGCTTAAACTCTGGCTAGTGTTCACTCCCTAACACTCAGTCCAGCTATCCTTGCCAATCTCTTTCGTTGTCTGGCCAAGACAACCATCAACAAGATCGACTTGCACCAGAATGGACCCCTCTGAGTATTCCAAATCTGGCTGCAGGTCTATTTTTCCACACTTCGGCCAGAGGTTCACGTCTTGCAGTCTACCGCAGTGCTCGGCCTTCAATTGGCTTCTCGACCGACGCCTCCTCACCGGGCCGACAAAGTCTTTAAACACTTCTTCGGCCTAGACGTCATTTCTGATGATGAATTGTTAATATGTCGGCGTCAAGAATACCCCACCTCGATTAGGTTTCCAAAATCAGCATGGGATAAGACTGAAGATGCTGATCTCCGTCAACACTGGGGGTCGTTCGTGTTAACACGCGACCTTCCCCTCAGTTGGGAAGTCTATCATCCCCATTTTGCTACCCGGCAGCTCGGCTACCTCCAAGGTTGCCCATTGCCCCTACTTACTTCTCGGTCTCTTTTAAGTCGAGGACACATCTCTGGTTCCTTAGAAAGAGAGTGTAGAGATACAGAAAAAAAGTTTTAGGAAAGATGTAAAAAATTTCTACTTTAACCGACTGTTCCTGAATCTCTCGGTACTGACACCTTTGGGGACTGGTGGGACGAGTATACCCGCGACTTTTTTGGTGTCTCGTTCGAAGACGTGGTCAATAAAATCTTCGGCGATCGATCTAAAAAAGCTCCTGCTCCCCAATCCAAAGAAATGGCCCAAGGTATATTATCATTTCTCTTTTTATATTTCGATTACTTGCTCAATTTTACTAACTTGATTTCGCTTTCTCAGGTGGTCGCGTATTGAAACAAGCAGACGTGGTTGTCACAACTGCGGCCAAGAAAAAATTGGCCCCATCGTCTAAGAAAACTAAAACTGCCGCGCAAACCCCGCCAGGACGCCAAAATGGGAGGTAAAGTTCCTTGACCTCCAAAACGCGTCAAGAAATTGGCGAAAAAAGAGGAACGGGAGATTCACGTCATTTCTAGCCAGACCACGGGAGTGACCGATCCTGATGTCTCTCCTCCCGTTCCGGTTGTCCAGGTCTTGATGGAACAACGGCCAACGCCATCCCACCAACCTGCCGAACCAATCCTTGGGGTTGTGGCCAAACCAACTGTCCCTTCATCTGCAGCTTCGAAGCCGGCCGTTGCGCCTGTTTTGGAGAAGATGGCCACACCCGTCGACACAATTCCCAACAAATGATTGACTATCATTTTGGAAGAGGTATGATTTTGTTGTTGGTAACTTCCTTCGTTTCATTGAATTCGCAAGTATTAACAGCTTTTATTTCAGGATGACGAAAACGATAAAGTCCCGTTGACAAGCTGCCCTCGACCAACCAAAACCCCTATTGTAAATCCCCCTCATGTGGTTGAGGCGGCCGACCCAATTGATCCTCTTGCAACGGACTACGGGAAGAGGCCGCTCGTTGAGCCTGAAGCGACGGTAGAGACACCGATCTATCCGTAGGTTCAAAACCTCGGCATTCCTCCCCAAGAGGTCACTTTGACTTTTGTAAGGCTCGATCCCCTTATCTGTTTAATTTTACTATGACAAATCTAAATCCAGACAATATTAAATGTTAGGTGCCCGATAATTCATTTCACCGACAGTTCTACGCGCCGATGGGTGTTATCTATATTTCCTGGCCATCTCAATGGCCGTCGAACGTGGATAACCTCTATCGGCCCTGTGAATTGAGAAGCAACCTGAAATATTGGGCTCGGCCATTGAGCTCTCTGGGTTTGAGCAATGAACTAGGGGACATGGCCAAAATCTCATCTTAACAGGTTTAAAGCAAATTCCCTTATGCATTCCATATAATTTTCTTTTGCTTATAATT
Organism: Pyrus communis; assembly: GCF_041283825.1. Taxonomy (NCBI): domain Eukaryota; kingdom Viridiplantae; phylum Streptophyta; class Magnoliopsida; order Rosales; family Rosaceae; genus Pyrus; species Pyrus communis. The sequence goes on from NC_142572.1 coordinate 4,397,613, forward strand.
TATTTTTTATTTTTTATATATAGCTTTCGTGGGAGGTCGAGTTTGACTCCCTTATCATGACTACGTCGGGAGCGGCTGGCTCTTCAATGACTGCAACCAAACTCTCCGTGTCAACGGCCGAACCTGATACCTTTGTCAAGCTGCAGGAACTGTTGTCCCTTTCAGCGTTACAAATTCTTGAATGCCAGGGCCTCGACTCCGTAGGGGCATATCTGAACGATCTTGCAGCCGATGGTTAGTTGAGCAATGAAGCCATCACTCGAGCATCTTCTACTTTGGAACAAACTTGAGAATATTTCGGTATTTTTGAGAGAGCTCTTCGGCCTGAAGACGACTTGAAAGTTGCGATGGTCGTTCAAGAAGCTCTATGTTCGTGGGTCGACATGCTAAAGACGAAGAAAGAAGTGCTGGCCAACCTCGATCGTCAAATTGTCGAACTTCAGAGCCGAAGGTCGGCAGTTGCTTCCGAGCTTGCAAGAGATTTAAAGTCGGGCGGTAAATCCTACCTAACCAAATACACGGCTAGTGTACGGCAGGTCGACCAGCTGAAGATGAATAAGAGGAATCGGTAAGCCGAGGTCACGATGGGTGAGGTGAAGTGGTTGGAATTGAAGGCTGTCCTTGAAATTCTCATTCCCTCCTCACCTTAGGGATATTTAGTTGTAAACGAATTGACCATCTGTATTTATATACTCGTTTTTGCGAGCTTATTAATAAAATAAACTTTATTATCGCATCTTCCACATGACCAGATAATACTTTTTTAAAAATTTCCCATTGATTGGTAATTTGTGAACTAAACCAGTTCGGTCTTTAAGGTGGTATGACCCTTGCCGAGAACTTTATGGACGATGAACGGTGCTTCCCAATTCGGCGACCATTTGCCAAACTTGGGGTCCTTAATCCCTACGGGTAACACAATTTGCCAAACCAACTCTCCCTCGCCGAACGTTTTTTGTCCGACGATCTGATTATAAGACCGTTCGGCAATTTTCTTCTGTGCTACTAATAAATTATAAGTGTCAAGTTGAATTTCTTCCAAGTCTTCTAACTCTTGTCTCATGGCTTGACTCTATTCGACACTGAACAAACTACATTGCTCGATCACTCGTAATGAGTTTATACTTAGCTCGACTGGTAACATAGTGTCATGTCTATAAGTTAACGCGTAAAGAGTTGTTCCGGTGACGGATTGGTGTGAAGTTTGGTAGGCTCATAATACTTCATTTAGCTTTGAATGCCACATCCCAGGCCTTTCTTACCATTTTTTCAAGAATGCCGATCAATACCTTATTGCTTGCCTCGGCCTGCCCATTTGGTTGTGGGTAATATAGCGTAGACTACTCAAGTCGAATATTCAGATTCGCTGTGTATTCCTTAAACCTGTCGGTTGTGAAGATTGTGCCATTGTCAGTTATGGTTGTTTCTGGCACGCCGAATCTGGTCACAATATTTTCCTCTACAAAATTGTAAACTTCTTTGGTTGTTAACTCGGCGTATGATTTTGCCTCGACCCACTTAGTGAAGTAGTCGGTTGCCACTAATATCCACGCGTGTTTTGCCGCTCCAGAAGACGGCGTGATTTTGCCGATTACGTCAATTGCCCATTCTCTGAATGACCATGGTTTGGTAACTGAGTGGAGTAATTCGACTGGGGCTCTTTGTATAGGTTCGTGAATCTGACACTGTATGCATCCCCGTGCATATTCAATGCAATCCTTCAATATACTCAGCCAGAAGTAGCCGTGTCGTCGGAGCAACCAACACATTTTACATCCAGATTGGTGAGCTCCACAAATCACTTCGTGTACTTCGGCCATTACTTGGGCAGCTTCCTCTGGGCCGAGGCACAATAACAACAAACCATCCTCACCCTTTCAATATAACTCATTCTGATACGACACGTAGTTTGTGGCATGTACTCTCGTTTTGCGGTCGTGTTTGTCGCTGGGGTTGTCGAGATATCATATAATTACCGTTCTCCAATTGTCTGGCATTGTCTCAACGGCGTATACATCTACATAGTCTCCTCACTCTAGCAATGATGGTAAAGACATCACTTGTGTACTTATCACTTGACTGCACTGGAAATCTTGCTGATTAACCAAGGTCGGGTAAAACCGCCATTCTGTGGGTGTTGCCTAGCCTAACTTGCCCCCCCCGGGAGTTGTGCTCCAGAGGCTATTTGGGCGAGTTCGTCTGCGTCAGTGTTATGGACATCGAAATATGCTCGAATGTAATTCTTTCAAATGACTTGGCCAAATAGGTGGCAACCATGTGATAGGGCACCAAAGTACAACTCATGCAACAGAAAAACACTGTTGAGTTGGTTAATCACCAGTTTAAAATCACTGAGGACGAAGACACGGGCTGTTCTCAAGTTGTGGAGGATGTGAAGGCCGATGATGAAAGCTTCATACTCGGCCTGATTATTCGTACAACAGAAATCTAAATTGAGAGAGAAATACCATCGACAGTGGTTAGGGGATTGAATAGCGATACCAACACCAACGAGGTGGAGGTGCTAGAACCATCAAAGTGTATCGTCTAGTAGTTGTCTCGTGTTTTGACGAAACCAATGTCGACTTCGCTGCCCCCAAAACCATAAGGAGAAGGGTGTTGGGCCAAAAAATCGGCTAGGGCTTGACCTTTGACAGCCTTTTGGGGGACGTACTGCAAATTGAACTCGGATAATGCCATTGTCCATTTCCCAATTCGTCATTTGACGATAGGCCGAGTAAACATGTAACGAATAACATCTTTTTGGGTGATGACCTGTGTAACTGATGGGAGCATGTAATGTCCAAGTTTGGACGCGGCGAAAAACAAAGCTAAGCAAAGATTCTCGACGGGTGAATAATTGATCTCAGGTGAATTCAGATTCTGGTTGAGATCAAAGATAGCTTGGTCATGCCCAGCATTGTTATCTTGCGCGAGGAGACAACTGATGGACTCGTCGGTTGCCGAAATGTATAGTTTGAGAGGCCTACCGCGACAAGGCGGTACTAGTACTGGTGGCGTGGTAAGGAAGACCTTGATTTACGTGAAAACCATCTGGTGTTCGTCGTGCCACTCAAACTTATCTAAGTCCTTAAGTTTCAAGAGTGTAGAGAAGACTTTCATTTTGCCTGCCGAATTAGCTATGAAACGGCGGAGAAAATTTATCTTCCCGAGCAATGACTGGAGTTGCTTCTTGGTCGTCGAGGGTGGAGCGCTAATGATTGCGTGGACTTTATTTTCGTCAACCTTGATGCCACGATGGTGCACAAGAAAACCCAAAAAGTTACCGACCGATACATCGAATGCGCATGTGGCCGGGTTCATTTTGAGATTATGCTGACGTATACGAAGGAATGCTTGCCGAAGATCATCCAGATGCGTTCGACGACTTTTCGATTTCACAACCACATCATCAATATAAACTTCTACGACCGTATCGATCAAATCATGGAATATCGTATTCATAGCTCGTTGGTATGTGGTGCCGGTGTTCTTGAGGCCGAATGGTATGACGACCCATTCATATGTGCCGAGTGCCCCCGGGTAACGGAAGACGGTTTTGTGAACGTCCGTTTTAGTGATAAAGATCTAGTTGTAGCCGGCATGGCCGTCCATGAAGGACAACATTTCATGATTGGCTGCGGTATCAATTAATAAATCCGAGATTGGCATTGTGTATTCATCTTTAAGAGTTGCCAGATTTAAATTATGAAAATCGATGCAGATGCGTAGGGTTCCATTTTTCTTTAACACCGGGACGATATTAGCCAACCATTCGACGTACCAAGCGGCCAAATAAACCCGGCTTTCAAAAGTTGAACTAATTCGTCATTTATGTCGAGCTGTACTTCTGTCAAGAACCGACGGAGGGGATGTCGAAAAGGCTTACAACTAATTTTGATGTGTAACTTATGTTCGATTAGGTTTCGGTCGAGGCCTGGCATCTGATTGATGTTTTCCTTCTTCGTGCTAGAATATGTTTAGTATAATGGCACAAGTAAGGGTGTCGAATCCACATGGACTAATTGGACCTATACAACTACTTGTTTTGCAAGAACTCTATAAGAGAAATAAAACTAATCAACTTAGGCAGATTTGTTGTTGTAACTTGAAAGCACAAGAAAATGAAGTAGACACAAATAAATGAATCAACAACTAATAAAATGAGATAGCACAAATGGAGATGAAACTAGGGATTCGGTTTCACCATTGCTAAGCCAAGTCCATGCTTGTTAAGTCAGATTATACTCATCCATCTACCTATTTCTTGGGTTTGTTTCACTTAGATATGATCAGCCATATGATGTGTGGATTTGATCAAATGTTCCTAATCATGAACCTAAGTGTGATGTGCAACTTTGGTCCCTAATCAAGAACATGACACGCACAAGAAACTTTCATAAAACCAAAGGAAACACTCGGCAGGTTGTTTGCAAAGCATTCCCTTCATTCATTCACATATCCACCAAGAGTATGCATGATGTGTGCTTTACTCTTGGCTAAACAACCTGTGGTTAAATCAAATGGTGATCAAACATTAAAATCAACACACAAAGTCACAATTAAATCAGAGAATGAAACAAGAAATAGATGGATCAACTGAGCATTCTGAAATAACTACATGGCAATCTTGCAAGGCTACATCGAATCCCTAAAAAGAGATTAGTTACACTTCATGTTTACAGAATGTTTGATATAAAAATATACAACATGAATGAACATAGAATTAAGGAGAAAGAACCCTTGAAGCAAAACTGATGTCGAAATCCCTTAAGAGTTGCCTTCGGTGTGGTGCTCCAAGTGTGTTGTAAATGAAGGTGGAGCGGCTAAGGTTGAATGGTTTCTGCGAATGGGAGAGTGTATGGAATGAAATGAAGCCGAGAAGAGATTGTGTAGAAATGGAAGGGGATTTGCGGCAAAGGGGAAGTGTGTGTGTTGTGTGTTGAATTGTGAATGGAATTTCTGTGTTGAATGGAAATATAAGGGAATGGGAGCTCACGGCAATGAGGGAAGATTGGATGTGTTTGTGGTGTCTTGTGTATGAAAATGAGATGTGTTTATGTAATGGGAATGCAAGGGTTTTTATAGGAGGAATGGAGGTGTATATGGCTGTTTGTTTAAGCATTTATGTGGCTGGAATGTGGTGGAAAAAACAGCTAGGAAAGCATGTGAAAGCTGGAATTGCATGTGAAAGCTGGAAATGGAAGGTAGGCCACGGCATTGATGTGTTTTGGGTGCATGTGTGTGTTGAATGGTGTACTTTAATTATGCACGGGTTAGGGCTGTTAAGGGGAGAGAAATGGGAGTGAATGTGGCTTAATGATGAAGGGGGAAAGCTTGGAAAGCTGCAATCATGAAGGGGAAAGTTGGAAAGCATGTGGCAAGGTGTGTAGGTGCTGGAATTAGGGGGAATGCACGGGTTAGGCTTGGTTTTCTGGTGGAAATGAATGTGAAAACCACGGTTTGGATTTGTGTGATGGTGTGTGAATGATGAAGAGTTGCATGTGGCTGATTTGGTTGAATGATGATGATGCATGTGATTGGTGGGAACAAAGGGGAAGTCACGGCACAAAGGTGAATGGGAATCAATGGGTGAATGTGCATGTGCTAATTTATTTGAAGATGCATGTGCAATGGCTGAAAATGAATGTGTTTTGGCTGCAATGATGAAGTGGATGCATGTGAATGCAAAGGGAGAGTATGTGATTGACAACTAGGATGAATGGTGGCTGCAATGATGAAGTGTAATGGCTGAAAATGGGATGGATTTGCAAGGGCCACGGCAAAGAATGGGTTTGTGTTCATGTGGCTGAAATTGGTGTGTAATTGGGCTAGGGTTTAAGTGCATGAAATGGACCCAAATTGCTCCCCCTTGCATGGCAAGGAATGGTGTTTGTGTTAAGCCCATGGCAAGGTGTTATGTGATTGGGTTAGGGCCATTGTTTTGTGTCCTCAAGTGCATACAAGGCCTTCAATTTCATCCAACACTTGGGCTCCAAGTATAAGTTATCCATCCTTAGCCCAATAGTGCTCCAAAACACTCCACAATGCATCCTTTCGTCAAACACGTCTTATTATCCTGAAAACACACAAAAGAAGTATAAAGGACTAAAATAACTAAAGAAACATAACGTAAATGTACGAGAACAAGCCATTTAAGTCGCACGAATATGCTCCTATCAAATACCCCCACACTTAGCTTTTGCTAGTCCTCGAGCAAAACAGAAAAACAAAACAAAACGAAACGAAACAAAACAAACCAAAGACAATCTTAAACCTTCCAACAATCGTTTCAGGGATTTCCAATGCACATGACAAGTTAAAAATCATTATTCCCACAGATTTTAGCCATCTTTACACTTAAGTACATTCTTACTCATAGTCACCACATACTAATTCACAATTAAGCATTTAAAACCATGTTTTGAATGTAGTAACATGCCTTAGAGAATTCCCTCAATTCCTTACTAGATGTACTCTCGTTTTTCACACAGATTTTCTGACTACACACCCTACACTAGGTATATGTGAGAAGATTGATGTAAACATGTAGACGAACACTCACATATGTTATAACAAGGAAAGCATTTTCTGGATTTATGATAATGACATGAATATGATCTCATGAACGGAATGCTACTACTTAGAATGAGAACCAGTGATTCCATAAGCTCAAATCAATTCCAAACTCCACATTATTGAACACATAACGATCAAGATAGAAGTCAAAGGGGTGTAACGGGGCTAGGGTATTGGCTAACAATGAAAGGTGAAGGATAAACAAACATTCTTAAAGCAATAGTGAGCAAAGTATTGAATTAGGCACTTAGAATTCCCTTTTGAATGAAAACTCAACTTTTGAACAAAAAGGGAGATCAAGCTCTTTTTTTCTTTCTTTTCTTTTCTGTTTTTTTTTTTTTTTTTTTTTTTTTTTTTTTTTTTTTTCTTTTGCCTCTCAAAACATACATAAACACTTAAGAACAAAACATTCTCTCCCCCACACTCATTTTCTTTCATAATGTACTCAAAAGGAATTCATTTAAGTCATGCTCACTATCATTTAAGAACAAGGGTGTGGACTGTCCTACACTAGGCTAGGTGAGGATAATGTGGGTAAACAAAGAATAAAGGCTAAACAAGGCTCAACGGGGTTAAAACTTACAACAAATACGAAATATGGGAAGTAAGGCTATTTGGCTATGGTGGCAACTACACAACTTCATCTTGATATATGTTATGCAATTCAATGTCATGCTTTGAATGAAACGGATATAAGTTCTAGCATTTAGTTATATCATAATACAATTGCATTCTAAGTAGCAACCAAGCAAGAAATAATGAGATCATGCAACAACTTTAGAAAACAAAGAATCACAGATAATAACTCTCCAAAGAACGTTTAGGCTCAAGTCTCACAAGGTTGTAGCGTTTGTTTGAGTTCCTTCCTTCAAGCATGTTACAAAAACGAATTTTTCTTTTATGATTGCATGTGAAGTCATACATTATAACCATAACCAAGCATATACCAAGAGTAAATCAAACTTTTCTCTATGTTTATAACTCTTTTTAACCGTCATGCAATTACAAACCAAATCCTTATCATTGTGTTGGAAGGTACCCTAAGACACAAACACACAAAAACGACTCAAAACACTCTTTTTAGGCTTTTCAAAACATGTTTTTCAAAATTTTATGTGATTTTCGGAGTTATAAAAACAAAACATACTAAAACATTCTAAAACAACTTAAAAACACCTTAAAACAGCAAGGAACAACATTTGAAGTAATGGGTGATAAAATCCCACGAATTTGCATTAAAGTAATGGGTTACCCCTCCCCCCCCCTCCCCCCACACTTAAATCAAACATTGTCCTCAATGTTTTAAGCATAGATTCACACAAAACATAAGTAAACACACAAAAAGCACTTAAACATACTAAACATGGCAGAATGTAACTAACAAAGAGAAAAGTTTAGGGACGCAAATCTGGTTATGGAGTGTAAATTCCCTCTTCTCTTTGGTGATTGTATTGAGGCTTGATCTTGGTGATTCCACAGGCTTACTCTTGAACTGGTTTCCGCCGATCGTTGATTTTCCTTTGTGCTACTCTTGAATTGGGCAGCAGGATTCTTTTGGTCTTCCCCGAAGGTCTGAGCTTCCTCCTTTTATCTGTTTCTTTGTTCAATCTTCGCAGAAGTGGTCCCTTCTCTGGAAGTGTATCAACCGTTGAAGATGACTACTCGAGAGCAACGCTAGGTAAGCAATCAGGAATAGATTCCAGGCAGTTGGCTCCAGAACAGAAGACCGACTCCAAGTGCCGACTGATTGCTTCTTTCACTTTGCCATGCGAGTAAGAACAAGGACAAAGAAAAAGACAGGGAAAGAGCATGATATGAGATACTTTTGCTTTTGACCTTGATGATATGAGATACCTTTGCTTTTGAAGAAGCGGTGAATGAATTAGCATATGCTTCAATCCGCCGTTTCCTCCTGGGTCATCTGTACTCCAAGCATCTGGTATCATTTTTGGGGAAGAAGAAAAAATTGAGTAGTTCGAAAGGCTTTGCTGGGAGTGCGCCCTCAGAGGTGAGGAAGAGTTGGGCATTTTCTTCAGGTTTGCCTTGCCATAAAAGATGAAGGTCGACATATATAGAGATAATATCAAGTGGTGGTACTGTTCTTTTACCCTTGTCGACAAACGTTTTGATCCCGCAAATCCGGCTTTTTGAAATAGTGAGCGACTCTTCGATTTCTGAATACGCCTCTTCGATTTCTGAACGACGCCCCTTCGCTTTCTGAACGACACGTAGTAGTGCGGATGCGGCTCCTTTTGACAAAGCTGCACGCGTTTTCTGAAAAGCAGAGAAAGCGTCGCTGACTTTGCGCTTGTCGGCTAAAGATGTGTAGTTGCGATGATGGCCTCCACGTGTTTTCTGAAAAGAAGAAATCTTTTGACAAAGTTGAACGCGTCTTCAGAAAAGCCGAGAAAGCGTCGCCTAACTTACGCTGGAAATTTCGGCTTTTTGAATCGATGGACGCGTCGCCTTGGCTTTTTATAGAGGTATCAATCACCCCAACATACACACTCTGAAGATTTCCCATTCTTGAAAATCGACTCCGACCCTTTGAGATTTAACTCCATCCACCCCTTCTCATTGAACACCTTTGAAAAATGACTAACTCATCGAACCTTAGCTTAGATTTGAGTCTCAGCAGCGATCCGGTTATGCCCCGTCAAGGTAATGTATGGCGCCCTTCTTTTTTATCTTCTAATGGTCCTCTTTCAGGTGAAGACTCCATGATGACAGATGCAACAAAAACTACGATAGTAGCTAGGAACCTCCTTACTCCTAAGGACAATAGGCTGCTTTCAGGACGGTCCGATGTGTTGGCCGTTCAAGAGTCCCTCGCTCTCAGCGTTCAATGTGCAGGCTCTGTGTCCAACATGGGCCAACGCCTGCTTGCTCGGTCCTGCCAAGTGGAATCGTTGATGACAGAGGTGGAAAGTCTTAAGCAGGAGATCAAACAGCTTAAGTACGAGAATAGAAGTTTGCATGTGCTTGCAAATAACTATTCGTCGGGCATGAAGAGGAAGCTTGATGATCTGCAAGAATCTGAGGGTCGAATTCACAGTGACCGTCAAAGGCTTGCAGCTTATCTCCAGAGGCACCTTTTTCCTTGGTCATCCAGCGTTTGGCCAAGTATTGAGGCCTGAAATGCTCTAGCTCCGATGCCTCCTGCTTCGATGCCTCCCGCTTCGATGCCTTCCGCTCCAACGCCTTCTGCTCTGACGCCTCGTAGTGGGGCTTCACGTAAACATCCTTTGTGAAGGCTCCATCTTTCTGCCATGTTTATTTTTATTCTATTTTTTTTTTTTTTAATCAAATCAAACGGCATGGAATTGATCTTTGAATGGAGGGTGATACTTGAAATGATCCGGTAATGGTTTAAATTCTAGAGTGGATGCCTAAATCATTAACAACATATTAGTATAAAAGAAAATTGAAATTCGGGGAGTCGGCTTACCTTTGTGCTCCGACATGAACTTAAAAATAAACACCCCTTCGAAAGTTATGACATGTCCCGTGTCATAAAACCCTTTTTCATAGCAACCCAATAGTTTGTCTACAAACATAGCCCTCATATACATTCGTATTAGTAAGCAAAAACACACTTAACCAAAACTAACACAACTAACACAAAAAAAAAAAAAAAAAAAACAAAAAAACAAAAAAACACAAACCTTCCATCCCACACCCAAACCTAACCAAAGCATTGTCCTCGGTGCTTAAAATTGTATGTAATGCAAGTAGGCAAAGAATATGGAATGGTGACAACATAAACACAAAATGAGGAAAGAACACAAACCACACTAGGTTGCCTCCTAGTAAGCGCTTTATTTAATGTCTAGGCAAGACATGGTAGCTTGTTCACGGTGTTGTAAACTCAAGAAAATCTACAACTTGATAAACTTGCTCTTCCTCCACTTTCTCCAAATATGGTTTCAATCGCTGCCCATTGACTTTAAAAGAGGTGCCATTCTTCATGTTCTCTATCTCCACAGCTTCGTGGGGAAATGTTTGCAGCACCTTAAATGGTCCCACCCACCTAGACTTCAATTTACCTGGAAAAAGTCTCAAACGTGAGTCATACAACAGTACTTTCATACCTTGGTGAAACTCCTTCCGTAGGATAGCCTTGTCATGATAGAGCTTAGTCCGTTCCTTGTAGATTTTGGCATTCTCATATGCTTCATTTCTGAGTTCTTCCAACTCATTAAGTTGGAGCTTCCTTGCTATTCCAGCATCCTTGTAATCAAAGTTGAACTTCTTGATGGCCCAATATGCACGGTGTTCAAGCTCTATTGGCAAATGACAAGCTTTCCCAAACACAAGGCGATAAGGACTCATGCCAATGGGGGTCTTATATGCTGTTCTATATGCCCATAGTGCATCATTCAACCTCAGTGACCAATCCTTCCTTGTAGGGCTTACGGTCTTCATCAAAATGTTCTTGATCTCCCTATTGCTAATCTCCACTTGTCCTGAGGTTTGAGGATGGTACGGGGTTGCCACTTTGTGGTTGATGTTGTACTTCTTCATCAAGGATTCAAAGGGTTTGTTGCAGAAATGGCTGCCACCATCACTAATAATAGCTCTTGGGGTTCCAAACCTACAAAAAATCACATCTTTAAGAAAATTCAAAACAACCTTATGATCATTAGTTATTGTAGCAATGGCTTCAACCCATTTGGATACATAATCTACTGCCACTAATATGTATAAGTAACCAAAAGAGGATGGAAATGGTCCCATGAAATCGATTCCCCAAACATCAAAGAGCTCCACCACCAAAATGTTGTTCAATGGCATCTCATTTCTTCGGCTAATGTTCCCCATTTTCTGGCACCTATCACACTTAGAACAAAAATCAAAAGCATCTTTGAATAAAGTAGGCCAAAAGAAACCAGATTGTAAAACCTTTAGAGATGTCTTTTTGGCACCAAAATGTCCTCCACATGCCAATGTATGGCTGAACGTTAGAATGCTTTGTTGCTCACTCTCTGGGACACACCTCCTAATGATTTGGTCAGGGCAATATTTAAACAAATATGGTTCGTCCCAAACGTAGTGCTTTACCATGGCAAGGAACTTCTTTCTTTCCTGAAAAGAAAGGTCATTTCTAATTATACCACAAACAAGATAATTAACAAAATCAGCATACCATGGTTCTTTTTCTTGAATAACAAGGAGTTGTTCATCTGGAAATGATTCATTTAGAGGCAAAGGTTGTCCAACTCCATGGTTTTCATTGAGCCGTGACAAATGGTCAGCCACAACATTATCACTTCCCTTATTATCTCGAATTTCCAAGTCAAACTCTTGTAGTAAGAGTATCCATCTAATTAAGCGTGGCTTAGCATCCGTTTTTGTCATCAAGTACCTAAGGGCTGCATGATCAGAAAACACAATAACTTTAGATCCAACAAGATATGACCGAAACTTCTCTAAGGCAAAAACAATAGCAAGCAACTCCTTTTCAGTTGTGGAATAGTTAAGTTGAGCATCATTTAGAGTCCGGCTTGCATAGTAGATCACGTGTGGGAGCTTGTTCACCCTTTGCCCTAAAACTGCACCAATAGCATAGTCAGAGGCATCACACATTAATTCAAAAGGTAAAGACCAATCTGGTGCCATAATAATAGGGGCCGAGGTTAATTCATGTTTCAAAGTATTGAATGCATCCATACAAGCTTTATCAAAATGAAATACAACATCTTTAGCTAACAGATTGCATAATGGACGAGTGATCATTGAAAAGTTCTTAATGAAACGACGATAAAAACCCGCATGTCCCAAAGAACTTCTTACTCCCTTCACGATTGTGGGAGCTGCCATATTGGTGATGATGTCAATTTTGGCTTTGTCCACCTCTATTCCTTGGCTAGAGATTACATGCCCCAACACAATTCCTTGTTTCACCATAAATTGGCACTTTTCCCAATTGAGAACCAAATTTGTTTCCTGACATCTTTGAAGTACTAAAGAAAGATGGTTAAGACATTCATCAAAAGAGGAACCAAACACTGAAAAGTCATCCATAAATACCTCAATGAATCTTTCTACCATGTCAGAAAAGATTGCCAACATGCATCTTTGGAATGTTGCTGGAGCATTGCAAAGTCCAAAAGGCATTCTCCTATATGCAAATGTGCCAAACGGGCAAGTAAAGGTAGTTTTCTCTTGATCCTCCAGAGCAATTGCAATTTGATTGTAACCTGAGTAACCATCAAGAAAACAATAGTGTGAGTAACCTGCCAATCTCTCAAGCATTTGATCTATGAAAGGCATAGGAAAGTAATCTTTTCTAGTGCTAGAATTCAACTTCCTGTAATCGGTGCAAACACGCCAACTAGCCGTGGGCTTTGTGGGCACAAGCTCTTTGTTTTCATTCTTCATCACCGTGATTCTCACCTTCTTAGGTACCACCTGAATAGCACTCACCCATTTGCTATCAGAAATGGGATATATGATCCCCACATCTAACAACTTCAACACTTCATTCCTCACAACTTCCTTCATGTGTGGATTGAGCCTCCTTTGTGGTTCACGGGTTGACTTTGCTCCTTCTTCCAAAAGAATCCTATGCATGCACATGGTAGGGCTTATTCCCTTGATATCTGCAATAGACCAACCAATAACTGATTTGAACTCTTTTAACACCCTAATTAGTTTATCTTCTTCATTTGGGGTGAGGTCAGAAGTTATGATAACTGGTAGAGTTTCAAATTCAGCTAGATATGCATACTTTAGATGTGGTGGAAGTGGTTTAAGTTCAAGTTTTGGTGCCTTAACAGTGGAAGAGGTTAAATGTGACCTCGATGGTTCTAAAGGCTCTAAAAGAGGTAAAATATTCAAAGGATACGGTGCCAATGCTTCCAAGGCAGCTACCTCTTCCATGAGTGCATCTTCTTCATCAAACTCATCTTGAGATTGACTCAAAACAGTTTGTAATGGTTCATTAGATTGTGCCTGCAAGAACTTAGAGAAAACAAGCGAATCAAGCACATCAATGGCATAACAATCAAGAGATGAAGAAGGATGTGAAAGAGACTCAAACACTTTGAATTGAACGGTCTCTCCTAGCATTGTCATAGTGAGGAGTCCATTTTGCACATCAATGATGGTCTTGGCAGTGGCCATAAACGGTCTCCCAAGCAAAATAGGCAATTCTCGGTCATGTATAGGAGCTTCCTCCATGTCCAACACTACAAAATCCGCAGGCAAGATTAGTTTATCAATTTGAACTAGAATATCCTCTACTATACCTCTTGGATATTTCACGGATCTATCCGCAAGTTGTAATGAGATGGTGGTGGCTTTCAATTCCCCCAAACCTAGTTGAAGGTACACGGAATAAGGCATTAAGTTGATGCTAGCACCTAAGTCAAGCATCGTCTTCTCTGCCTTCTTGTCCCCTATGGTGATGTTGATAGAAAAACTTCCTGGATCCTTGAGCTTTGGTGGAAGTTTTCTTTGCAACACGGCACTTACATTCTCGGACACCACTACTTTCTCATGTGGTCCATACTTCCTTTTGTAGTTGTTTAACTCTTTGAAGAACTTCCCATAAGCTGGCATGTTCCTAATGACATCAAGCAAAGGTAAGTTAACATTCACCTTACTTAGAATATCAAAAATCTCCTTGAATGACTTATCCTGCTTGCTCTTGGCAAGTCTTCCAGGGAATGGTATTGGTGGAGTGTAAGGTTTCTCGGCCTTGTGAAGATTTGGTGCTTCAAACGAGGGAGTAGCATGGCTTGGTTCCTCATTTGGTTTTTCATTTTCTCCTTGAGTAACCCCTGCATTCACATGATCAGATTCATTAGTAACTTCATTGCCAACTCTATTATTGATAACCTTTCCACTTTTAAGTGTAGTGATTGCTTTGGCTTGCTCTTGGTTCCTTTGGAGTATCACGGGTTGGCTTGGAAACTTTCCAACCTCTCTTTGGCTCAAGGCATCTGCAATCTGCCCCAATTGTGTCTCCATTTTGGTTAGAGCCGCCGAATGTTGTTGGAGAGTGCTATTGGTGGTTTGTTGGAATTGCAAGGTATTTTGGGCTAACAATTTAACCGTATCCTCAAGAGTAGGTTTTGGTTGGAAGTTTTAGAATTGATTGTTGTTCTTCCACGAAAGATTGGGATGATCTCTCCAACTTGGGTTATATGTATTGGAATACACATCATTCCTTGGCCTTTGATTGTAAGAATTCATGAGGTTCACTTGCTCTTGGACATACTCGGGGTAAGCCTCCCTAGATGGACATTGATGAGTAAGGTGGCTTGGTATGTTGCAAATGGCACATACTTCACTTGCTTTTGGCACCATGTTGAGCACGGATTCAAGCTTCTTTTCTAGGTTAGCTACTTGCAAAGAAAGATCATGATTAGAGCTTGTTTCATATACTCCAACTCTCTTACCCCTTACATCTTTGTGTTGAGCATTAGATCCCAACATCTCATAAATGTTATATGACTCTTGAGCATTCTTTTTCTTCAAAGCTCCACCTGCTGCATTATCAACAGTTGATTGACATGTTTGGGTTAGTCCATCATAGAAAATTTGCATTTGTAAGTGAAGAGGTAACCCATGGTGTGGACATTGCAACAAAAGGCCTTTAAAGCGCTCCCAACACTCATTGAAAGGTTCTCCATCATCTTGTTTGAAGTTGAAGATTTGTCCCCTTAATGTGGCTGTCTTTTGAGTGGAAAAGAACTTTTCCAAAAACTTCTTAGCCACGGCATCCCATGTGGTGAGTGAACCAGGTACTAGAGTCATTAACCAACCCTTGGCCCTATCTTTCAAGGTGTAAGGGAACACTCTCATCCTCAGATTTGCTTCACTTACTCCCTGTAAAGGTAAACCACTCATAACATTGTAAAATTCTTTAATATGAGCTAAAGGATCTTCATTAGGTAAGCCATAAAAAGAAGGAAACATATGGAAATGTGAAGATTTAAGATCATAGTTTCTAGCTTCTGTGGGCAGCAAGATGCATGAAGGTGAATTTGGTATGATTGGTTGAGCAAAATCCTCCAAAGCTCGAAGATCATTTTGGTTGCCCGCCATCTCTTCTTCTCTTTCCCAATTAAAGTGCTCAGATCCTTCACTTGTTGGACTAGACGGTTTCCCTTCCTCTTCTTCACGGACAATGGAGGAACTTGTTGGCACAAAGCTTTCCAAAGTGTTGCCCTTTAACCGTTCAATTCTTTGGCCTAATTCAGCAAGTCTATTTGACATATACTACCTGAAACAAGATAAAACAAGTTTGAATAAAAATCAGAAATCTACTTAAAATGAAAAGAACAAGGTTTAATATTAAAACAAGCAATTATAAGGGACTGAAATCAGTCCCCGGCAACGACGCCATTTTGATTGGTGTTTTCCTTCTTCGTGCTAGAATATGTTTAGTATAATGGCACAAGTAAGGGTGTCGAATCCACAGGGACTAATTGGACCTATACAACTACTTGTTTTGCAAGAACTCTATAAGAGAAATAAAACTAATCAACTTAGGCAGATTTGTTGTTGTAACTTGAAAGCACAAGAAAATGAAGTAGACACAAATAAATGAATCAACAACTAATAAAATGAGATAGCACAAATGGAGATGAAACTAGGGATTCGGTTTCACCATTGCTAAGCCAAGTCCATGCTTGTTAAGTCAGATTATACTCATCCATCTACCTATTTCTTGGGTTTGTTTCACTTAGATATGATCAACCATATGATGTGTATTTGATCAAATGTTCCTAATCATGAACCTAAGTGTGATGTGCAACTTTGGTCCCTAATCAAGAACATGACACACACAAGAAACTTTCATAAAACCAAAGGAAACACTCGGCAGGTTGTTTGCAAAGCATTCCCTTCATTCATTCACATATCCACCAAGAGTATGCATGATGTGTGCTTTACTCTTGGCTAAACAACCTGTGGTTAAATCAAATGGTGATCAAACATTAAAATCAACACACAAAGTCACAATTAAATCAGAGAATGAAACAAGAAATAGATGGATCAATTGAGCATTCTGAAATAACTACATGGCAATCTTGCAAGGCTACATCGAATCCCTAGAAAGAGATTAGTTACACTTCATGTTTACAGAATGTTTGATATAAAAATATACAACATGAATGAACATAGAATTAAGGAGAAAGAACCCTTGAAGCAAAACTGATGTCGAAATCCCTTAAGAGTTACCTTCGGTGTGGTGCTCCAAGTGTGTTGTAAATGAAGGTGGAACGGCTAAGGTTGAATGGTTTCTGCGAATGGGAGAGTGTATGGAATGAAATGAAGCCGAGAAGAGATTGTGTAGAAATGGAAGGGGATTTGCGGCAAAGGGGAAGTGTGTGTGTTGTGTGTTGAATTGTGAATGGAATTTTTGTGTTGAATGGAAATATAAGGGAATGGGAGCTCACGGCAATGAGGGAAGATTGGATGTGTTTGTGGTGTCTTGTGTATGAAAATGAGATGTGTTTATGTAATGGGAATGCAAGGGTTTTTATAGGAGGAATGGAGGTGTATATGGCTGTTTGTTTAAGCATTTATGTGGCTGGAATGTGGTGGAAAAAACAGCTAGGAAAGCATGTGAAAGCTGGAATTGCATGTGAAAGCTGGAAATGGAAGGTAGGCCACGGCATTGATGTGTTTTGGGTGCATGTGTGTGTTGAATGGTGTACTTTAATTATGCACGGGTTAGGGCTGTTAAGGGGAGAGAAATGGGAGTGAATGTGGCTTAATGATGAAGGGGGAAAGCTTGGAAAGCTGCAATCATGAAGGGGAAAGTTGGAAAGCATGTGGCAAGGTGTGTAGGTGCTGGAATTAGGGGGAATGCACGGGTTAGGCTTGGTTTTCTGGTGGAAATGAATGTGAAAACCACGGTTTGGATTTGTGTGATGGTGTGTGAATGATGAAGAGTTGCATGTGGCTGATTTGGTTGAATGATGATGATGCATGTGATTGGTGGGAACAAAGGGGAAGTCACGGCACAAAGGTGAATGGGAATCAATGGGTGAATGTGCATGTGCTAATTTATTTGAAGATGCATGTGCAATGGCTGAAAATGAATGTGTTTTGGCTGCAATGATGAAGTGGATGCATGTGAATGCAAAGGGAGAGTATGTGATTGACAACTAGGATGAATGGTGGCTGCAATGATGAAGTGTAATGGCTGAAAATGGGATGGATTTGCAAGGGCCACGGCAAAGAATGGGTTTGTGTTCATGTGGCTGAAATTGGTGTGTAATTGGGCTAGGGTTTAAGTGCATGAAATGGACCCAAATTGCTCCCCCTTGCATGGCAAGGAATGGTGTTTGTGTTAAGCCCATGGCAAGGTGTTATGTGATTGGGTTA
The DNA here is from genome assembly GCF_041283825.1 of Pyrus communis. Lineage (NCBI taxonomy): Eukaryota > Viridiplantae > Streptophyta > Magnoliopsida > Rosales > Rosaceae > Pyrus > Pyrus communis. The sequence continues at coordinate 4,415,535 of NC_142572.1, forward strand.
GGGCCATTGTTTTGTGTCCTCAAGTGCATACAAGGCCTTCAATTTCATCCAACACTTGGGCTCCAAGTATAAGTTATCCATCCTTAGCCCAATAGTGCTCCAAAACACTCCACAATGCATCCTTCCGTCAAACACGTCTTATTATCCTGAAAACACACAAAAGAAGCATAAAGGACTAAAATAACTAAAGAAACATAACGTAAATGTACGAGAACAAGCCATTTAAGTCGCACGAATATGCTCCTATCAAATACCCCCACACTTAGCTTTTGCTAGTCCTCGAGCAAAACAGAAAAACAAAACAAAACGAAACAAAACAAAACAAACCAAAGACAATCTTAAACCTTCCAACAATCGTTTCAGGGATTTCCAATGCACATGACAAGTTAAAAATCATTATTCCCACAGATTTTAGCCATCTTTACACTTAAGTACATTCTTACTCATAGTCACCACATACTAATTCACAATTAAGCATTTAAAACCATGTTTTGAATGTAGTAACATGCCTTAGAGAATTCCCTCAATTCCTTACTAGATGTACTCTCGTTTTTCACACAGATTTTCTGACTACACACCCTACACTAGGTATATGTGAGAAGATTGATGTAAACATGTAGACGAACACTCACATATGTTATAACAAGGAAAGCATTTTCTGGATTTATGATAATGACATGAATATGATCTCATGAACGGAATGCTACTACTTAGAATGAGAACCAGTGATTCCATAAGCTCAAATCAATTCCAAACTCCACATTATTGAACACATAACGATCAAGATAGAAGTCAAAGGGGTGTAACGGGGCTAGGGTATTGGCTAACAATGAAAGGTGAAGGATAAACAAACATTCTTAAAGCAATAGTGAGCAAAGTATTGAATTAGGCACTTAGAATTCCCTTTTGAATGAAAACTCAACTTTTGAACAAAAAGGGAGATCAAGCTCTTTTTTTCTTTCTTTTCTTTTCTGTTTTTTTTTTTTTTTTTTTTTTTTTAATTATATTTTTTTATATGTTTTTCACAATTTTTTTCTTTTCTTTTGCCTCTCAAAATTTGTTGATGTTGTGTTGAGCGCGTTGTTGACTTCTTTATCTTACGACTGCGACCAAGAAAGGAACAAATCTCGACCTTTGGATTCTTGAGCTTGAAGACAAGGCTGCTAGTTCTGCGAAGTTCACGAATTGTCGGCGCCGGATTCGGTCACAGTGATTATATTTGTGAGAGTATAAGCACGTCGATTTGACACCAGACTATACAGACACAAGTATTCAAAAGTGATGTATGTCTTGATAGTAAATGTGGTTTGGCCGTCAGAATGCCAAACTCTGAAACTCACTTGGGAGTATCCAATCATAAAACCACTCAGCGTTCAATGCGCCGAATGTCGTAACTCGTAACACCTTACTTCGCTGCGAAGGCTAATAAGATGACCTCTGCCAATAAGGATTCAGAAACCCTTCTCGATCGAGACTTGGATAGGTAACCAGTCGGTCTCGACGTAGTGCTGTTTATCCAAACTGAAGGTGCTCCTTGGTCGGTTGATTCTACGGCAACAGTGCTGTTTATCCAAACCCGAAGATGTTCACTGGTTGCCTTCATAGTGTTGTTTATCCAAACTAAAGGTGTTTTGGCGGAAAAAGAAAATGAAAAAATCTCAAGTTGTTTGAGAGGTTTGCGTAGGGCAATTATGTGTTGAATTCCAGGAGCTTGAATGATGCACTTTGCTCTCTATTTATAGCCACAAAACCTCCTCAAGGTCAAGTTGAATCCATATTCGAACTAGGACTTCTTGTTCTATTCCAACTCTACCTTGACTAATCCTACTCCTATTAGGACTTTGAACTCACCCTTTTTTTAGACCATATTCATTGCTGGTCGAGAATCCAAATTGCATTAGGACTTCTTCAACCCTTCTGCTCATTCGAGTTATTCCTTCTTGCGATAGGATTTGACCACCCTTGTCGAACGGCCCGAGACCACCAGGCAGCCCACATAATGCACTCGGAAAAGCTTTGGGCCAAACCTACGCTTGACCCAATAACATTTTGGGCCTAAACAGTATTTCTTCTCCGTCCTTTATAACTCATGTCTTTCTAACCAAATAAGCAAAAGAAAATGACGAAATGTAGGGTTTCTTTTGGTGCACATTCATTTAGTACATTATTAATTTCATCATACATTTCATCAAGACATCACTTTAGGATCGAATTTATCCTACAAGCATGAATATATCTTATTGTATCTACAACATATACATCATAAAACTTTTAACTTAAGTGAGTATATTGTTAGGGTAATGAATCTCTGTTAAGAAAATTCTAGTCGTCTAGTGAGAAAAGCAAAGAAAATCATCCTGTCAGTGGCCCTACCCTGCTTTTGGCCTTAGGGTCAGCGATAACCCTTCTTAAAAATTCTTTTTGGTCTCTTCCTTCTCATCCCATTCGCTTACTTTTGTTTTGTGTCGAATTATTGTGGATTCTAGTCTCTAGATAGTCGTCATCATGTGGCCAACACACACAACATCACAAGGTTTTGACTCCAATTTGCACCTTCGATATGAGTTTGGAGCCCCAGGGCATGGAATTTGTCAAATTTGCATTGGGTTAGGGTTACGACACTATGGGTTTAGCAGGTAAGGTGCTATGATTCTCTTTAGGATACCAAGAGGATGTGGAGCAGTGGCACAATTTTGATTATGTTTAATAATTTCACATTCTTGCTAGGAGTTTTCCGGTTTTGATTTCTCTCTTAGGAGAATTTTTCTTTTTAATTTTTCAGTTCAAAACTATGTGTGAAGGGGTGGAGCTGTCTGATTTGATGCATCTACTTCATGAGGTCATGGCGGTGATTAGGTGATGTGGTTAGACATGTGGGCATCGTACTAATCTTTGTAATCTTGTAGTCTCTGGTAAGCTCAATTTTCAACAAAGAGCTTGAAGTCTGCTTATTGCTTTGCAATTAGTCATGCTTCATTGTAATATTTTTTTAAATCTAGTTTACAAAGACCATTTTGGGGTTGAATAGTTCATATGTTTATGTGCCGCCCTTTATCCAGTTAATGAAATTTTATGCGAGTATATCTTGTTGTATCTAAAGTCTCGAGCCCCTCCTAATCTTAAAAACTTCCCCACACCACACCATTAATTTCTTTATCTTCCTTAGGGAGTAGGGATACATTTCCATCACACATGCCTTGGTATTTCTTTCCGTGAGTTTGCGGTTCTTCTGTTGAAGTTATTTCAGGTTGTGCAAGCCAGGATAAATAATCCTTCTTATCCTTTACGATTGATTATTATATGCACAGAATTATATGTGATTTGAAGCACGAAATGTCTACTTGATTATTATATGCACAGGATAAATAATCATTTACTGACATGGAGAAATACACGATCGATGAACTCCAACGAAATGTCTACTTTAGACAGGGTTGTATATTATGAATGGAGTTGAGTCTAGTTGCCTTTATTTGAGCAGCTCAGTCAGTGTAGTGTAGACATTGAAATAGAAAAGGCATTGATATTTGTCATAAAATGTGAACTCTTAACTGGGACTGACTGACCAAAACTGGGTGACAGGATGAGACTGCCGTCATATTGTGGCCTTTAAGGATTCTCAATAATTGTCGAGGTTAAAGCCTTAGGTTATGCAGAACTGGGGGTGCTAAAAAACTAAAAAGCCTGCATGGGCAAAACCCCAAACTCATTTTTTTTTAGGGTAAAAGAGAAATTTCATTTGGTCTTGTACGTACTTACTCCCATTACAATGATTAAATGATGCTCTGATGTAGGTGTTAAATTTTTCTGTTGGATATGGTATTTCTTTTTAATCTACTATGTTTCAAATTTAAATTCTTTATCTGTCATTTGTGTAATTTAGAATAATAATATCACTTAGTATAAAAAAAACATAAAAAAAAAAAATTAATACCTCAACTTTTACATGAACAACACATTTAAATCCAATAGCAAGGCCCAATAATAAGGTAGAATTGGAAACAAACGTGCAAAGTTGTTCTATGTACATCCAAATTTCGTCTCTGAACACCTAGTTTATTCTCACACATCTCTTTGGACATCCAAAATAATTTACTAAGCTTACAAGAACACCTTCTTTTACTATTTATGAAATTATGTTTCTCTGGACACCCATTTTGCCATTGAGTTTCGACCACCAGCACCACATTCTCGGCCTCACCGTTCAACGACTCGCCAGGAGCCTCAGGCTAGACCTGGTTTTGGTCTAGAGACTCAGGAATCTCATTAGCACTCACCAAAATTAATAAAAAAAAACATTACATAAATAAAATTCCAAAAAATTGCAGATAATCTCCACCTCCTCGTCAGACATCAACCTCACTAATTTTCATATATACAAGAATGAACCAGAAAATTCCCTTTGGTAGGACCAAAGTCCATGAGACAATTTTTTTCTAAAATTACCTGGGTTTGTGCTGAGTTGGTTGACAACCTAGAAATGAGGCTGTACGTCTCGGCCAGTAATGTATTGCTGGTAGCGTGGCCGAGTCCTAGACGAAATAGGACTATTTGAGGATTAGAGTCGTTTTGTGATAAGGTTTGGAGTAATTGCCTACGGATCAAGACTCATTTCTGGATAAATTCTAAATTGATCACATAATAGAACTAGGTCCAAAATCTTGTTTCGAGTCAGAGAAGGAGAGGGTCGGTAGTGATAAAGTTTAAGAAGAATTTGTGAAGATAATTTCAAGTGTATTCAGATAATATGTCGAGGAGTTGCAATACTATTAAAACTTGACCATCAAGTAATGTGTTATAAATACAAGACTATTGGTAACGATAAAATGACCTCTAACTCAACACACAAATTAATGTTCTATGCGAAACCCTTTTGTAAAAACTAACTGATTCACCAACTGTTAGCACAAATTTCGACTTGGTACAGGTTTGGGTTGGCATCCCACAGATGACGACCAACTAGATAGACAAAATTTTCTAGAGGCAACTAGTAAAGGCGACCGACTAGATAGATGAGGCTAGAGCTTTAGAGTCAGTTTGTCTTAGGAGTCTCAACCAACTGTATAGATGAAGATTCAAGAGTCTTTAATTCTTTCGCTAAAAGATGTCACTTCATCAGCCTTCTTGGAAAAGTGAGGTGTTTTATGATTGTTTACTCTCAGGTCACATACGATTAAAACATTGTTCTTCTTTGAATATCTTTGCCATATAATTTGGTAGCTACTTGACGGACCTATATTTTTACCAATTTAGTTAAGGCTATTGAATCTAGTGTACAAGATTTAGAACTTCGCAGTGAGTTGCACAACATTTTCTTCATGTTTTAAAGTGAAGACCAAGGGTGTTTATTTCTCGTCCGAACTCGCTAGATTTTGAAGTCAGCAGTGCATTCCACCATATCATCACATTCAAGTTATTCGACCTACTGCATCAACATTTAAGTTACCGAAGGTCACAATTAACTCCACGCTACTTGACTTGCGCGTTACGTAGGCTTTATAATTTTTAGGGTGAAAGCTGGAATTGGTTTCTAATAAAGCCATTTGGCAATTCGAATGTGGAGTGATCGTATTCCTTCCACTTTGCTTGCATATACAAGCCTTCTTCGTGTATGTGAATGCCAAGGCATCTTCGTGGATGCGAGTTCCAAGCCTTAACTTTGGCTTACCGAAATGCAAAGAACATGGAGGTCAGTCTGCTACCGGAATCGACAATGTCGGAAGGAGCTACCAGACCCACGCGGTGGTTCTGAAGGTCAAAGCTCTGCAACCTCTCGAGTCAAAGACGGCCTCGTTACAGCGCCAACCTCCGATTAAACCTTCGAGGAGTTGCCAAAGCTGTGAATTTTGATTTAAGTGGGTGGATGGGTACTGGATATTTTAGATTATCACAACTTTGGTTAGGGAGATACAGCGGTGACGATCAGGGAAGAAGGAAGAGCTTGGAAATCATTTTTTCTTCTTTTAAAAATAATGATTTTGTTCCATACATATTTAGAATAAGAATGTGATTGTGTAAATCCTAGAATATTTAGGGATATCTTTGAATATTCTCTTTAGTTGTTAATGTCCTATTAGAGTTGTAATCTTAAAAGGGTAATGATTTAACTTATCATGCTACTATAAATAAAGGCACAATGGGATGATATAACACACACCTAACAATTAAATCTTTCTTTTCTCTCTTGTTGCTGCCGGGCTCCCCTCTCTATTCCCTTATAATAACTCAGTTAAATAGGCATATAACATTTTTATTTTTTTTAACCATATGGGTGTCCATAGAAAATAATTATTGTTCTTAAGAAATTACTAAGTCCTTCATGGTAATTTTCTTTACTGGTATAAGAGTCCTTTTCTTTTAAATAAATTGAGGAGTGTCCAAAGACAAAATTTGAGCGTACGAAGAATAACTCAGGAAGATAACCTATGTTAGGCCTAGCTACGTGTTGTACTTTAATGTGTTCGTGTTATGAGAAATTATCATAAATTGACACTCAAGCCGCTATACTTGTGATGTCCTCATACGTGAACCAAAAGTCATTCTCAAAATTTTCTTTTCAAAAAAATCTATCCATCTCATGGGACAATTCATGCTTGAGAATTCAAAATTTAACATGTATTACGCAAGCGCAAGCAAAGAGACATGATAAACAAACTAATTCTCATTCAACATCAAGGATCTACATTGTTCTCTCTTCTACTAGTTATTGTAAAATTATTATGTCAATAGAACTCCAAAAGATCCTTGATATTTAATCTCAACTATCAAATAATGTCAACTATAATACACAAACACACACAATAGCTAACCAATTAGTAATTTAATATGGCGCTCATATATATATAACCATCTTATAAAAGCATAAAAACCTTATTTTTACATACGAAATGTCCAAAACGTTAAAAAGAAAAATGTGCTGAGCATTTACTCAAAATCATAGACAAAAAGGAAACGGGTTACAGGCTAAAGAATCTTAATTTCGAAAACAAAAAGTCCAAAAACATAGGAAAATAACATATCATTGATATTTAATCTCATTGTCACAACCCGTCCCGGAATTTTTAATTCCGAGGACGTGAAGTTACGAAGATGCCCTTAAACGGGACTAAGGGGCGTAGAGTTGGCATTGGTTTTTACCTGAAGTTCCTAAACTAATGTTAATTGGAATATTCATTAGTTTTAGGGACTTAAATTTAAGACTTAGAACTAGGTTTATATGTTATAACTTGATGATTTGGGGATTGGGTAGGAACCCCACATCCCTCAAATCTCTCCCCCATTCCCGTACCTTGTCCCTCTCTCTCTCCTCCCCCACAAATCTCTCATTCTCTCTCAGTTCTCTCTCTCTCCTTTGAACTCACACGGACCACCCACAAAACCACCCTAAAACTATACCAACGAAGGATCTAAGACCACCATCGTACTCCTGAAGACCACACGAACACGATGGTACCAATTTTAGGTGAGTTTCACTTCGGAAAACATGGATTTCAATTTCACCGTGTGTGTGCACTGTTCATGCACACGTAAAACTTGATGTTTTTGGGATTTTGAAGCTTGTAGGAAGCTTGGTGAGGTCCTAAGGAGCCTCGGAGTACTTCGTTGGAGAAGTTTGGACGTCGGGATCATCGTGGTCAAAGTTGGCCGGAGCTTTCGAGGGTTTTTTCCGGTGAATCCACGGCGAGTTAGGAGTCGAGGTAGGTATGGATGTGTTCGTCTCGTCAATACCTTCATTTTGATATATAGTACGTCGAAAATGGTTAAGAAATGAAGAAGTTATGACACTTTGAAGTTTACCCAGAAATTCCGGCAAAACACCCACCGCCGGCGAAACCAGTCCGGTGACGCGAGGAAGAAGACGCGCGCGTGGGCAGCGCGTGAACATGGCGCGTGGGGGCGCGTGAGAGCTCCAAATTGAGTTCTGAAAATTGTCACGTGTTCGTGACGTCGTGTAGATCACCGTGGTATATTCATACACCCAAATTAAGCAACGTATGAGAAAGTTATAGACGAATGTTTGTGTATATGCGTTTAATTGATGATTTTATAATTATTCTTTTATAGGTGAAACTGGTACGAACAATGAATGTAACCAAACTAGGCGTGAGGGTTACGAGCCGGCTACTTATCAGTGAGTGGGCTTTTGTTTTCCGTATATACCTATATACATTTATATTCCCAGAAATAGATTAAAAAGGGTTAATTGATTTATGCCATGCACTTTATTATTATCGTTTATGCATCATCACATGCATTAGTAGCGGCATACATTTATATATGTGTATTTGGTGCTGTGGACGCACAGGTAAGTGCCCTGTAAGTGGTATTCATGTTTGTATTCAGTAGTAGCTTGAGATGCTTAGAGAGCTCATAATCTGCACCCCGGTGTTAGTGCTCCCGCCCGTGGCCAGGGCACAGTCCTTCACGTGATGTTCACCCGCACCACACGCTCAGCTTGGATCCAAGTTAGGTGCACAGTCTTGTCGTACAGCCCACATTAGGTGGTTCCGACTCGTAGGTGACCCGCGATTATTCGCACAGTCTTCACGTGATCGTAACACTAGAGCGTATATATTACACCCAGTCCTGTCGTACAGACCACGTTAGGTGGTTCCGACTCGTGTGCAGATTCAGTTATTGAGTTTGAGATTTGAGCTCTATATGCAGCCGTACAGGTCACGTTAGGTGACTCCCGGCTGCCAGATTATATGTTATTGTTATGAGTTATGCTTGAGCACTTACATTTATTATGAGATTCTGATGTGGCATATTCTCGAGCATGAATGGCATATTTTGGAGCATGATTGGCATATCTATACATACGTATATATGTTCATTTTCTGGGAAGTATACAGGTTTTACGGCAAGGGGTTAGAATGTATTTTGCTAAAGAGTTTTCAAAGAGCTTTGTTTTTGCCCACTCACGCTTTTGGTTTTGCGCCCCTCCAGGTTCAAGAATTGCAAAGCTGTGGTGACTACGAGGAAATTCAACGGTGTTCTGACAGAATGGACCAAATGAGGACTCACCTTCGGGTGTTTCATTTTAGAAGTTGTATATTTTAAAGCTTCCGAACTGTGCAAATGGTTACGTCACTCTCACGTGACGGCCAGCATGCCCTCCTTCGGGACGGGGTGTGTCACTCATAGTATAAGAAACTTGTAGTCATTCATTGTTCAATTAACGATAGATAGTTATTAAACTTTTATTATTGTATTTCCTGTTTTGTTGTTAAATTAAAATCAAATATAGTGATTGTCGATGCAAATTTCCGCTATCTTCAGTCTTGACAAAAATGCACCTGCAAAACAATTAACACCTTTGATCAAGGACCTAAGCCTCACGCACCCACGAGGTGGGGGGGGAGGGGGGGAGGATTAGGCCAATGGATCTTTGATGCCTAAGTTAGTTTATCTGAGGAGAATAAAGTGTTTAGGGCTTTTTTAGAGTAGCAAAAGCTCTAGAAATTTGGTAGAATATGAGGTATTTATAGGGATAGGGCAGGCCATAGTGTTAGGGTTTTACCCTACATGTGGTGGCATCCTATTGGCCAAGGTTTGTGGAGAAATATTCTCAAGATATTAAATAGGAAATAATATCTTGAGATAATGGAGTAATTATCCCTAATTGATTTAAATTGAGATTACTTACTTAATTGGAGTTAATCTTCAATTGTGAATGTATTAAAGATAGGATTTGGGTAATTAATCCTTATCTTTAATGCTTTGACTTTCCCTTGCCAAGGGCAGGTGAGCTGTGAGCAGTTGTATTCAGCTGCTAAGACTTCAGGGGTGTGAGCTACGCATGCGAGCATCTGAGAAGCATGCCCATTTAATGAGGGCAATCTTGTCTTTCTTGAGCAAAAGTCCACGTGTCGCCTTTAGAATTTTTGGGATTATTTTAGGCTCCACAAATACCCCGACACCTACTAGGCTACACGCAGGAAAAGGGTAGTCGGTGTAGAAATCCCAAGCTGTTTGGGCTTGTAAAGTTGTTTCCCAATTTGAATTTGATATTCTTTCTTGATTTGGAGATAGACTTCTTCCAGGAAAAGGAAACCAATTGCCCCTAATACCTATTCAATTCTGCCTTAAGCAGGGGATAAAATAAATTTGAAGAAAAATCATCACTCCAACAAAGAAGAGAAAAGCCAGAGGAAAATTTTCCCCCTCCCCTAGCTTTCTTCTTTTCTTGCCCTTACAAAGAGTTGTCTTTCGTTGTTGTTCTTCTTTTCCATGTCGCACCAAGGTAAGAAAAGTTTGAATTTTCTTCATCTTGAATTTTTTGGTAGTCTTGGGACTTGAAAAATTGGCTCGGTGGGGGCCGAAGGAGTGGGTGACACGCGGCAGGGAAGCCATGTAGCTGGGTAAGCTGTGAGGCTCTAGCCCATCTAGGCTTGAGCTTGGCGCGTGTTAAGCATGGAGGAGCAGGCTTGGGCTTACCATGGTGAGCAAAAGGGGGAGAGAGAGAAAGATTGACTCATCTCTTGGGTTGCGTGTTCTGACTGTCTTTATTAGTGGTAAGTGAACTGTTTTATTCTTAGCCTACTTGAATTTTTGTTGAGCTGCTCCATGACTTTAGTTTACTGATCGTCCTTCTTACTTTATGTAGATTCAAAATTTGGCTCAATTCCAAGAACTTCGGCCGATATGAAGAAAATGCACATCGCCTTGGGCGTTCCTACTAAGTATCTTGAGTGGCGCTAGCTGCTAAGTCCTCTTTGTTGAGAGAAAAGCGGGCTGTCTTCGAAAAAAGAGATAAAGCAGATAAAGGATGAGTTGTTTGCTCGTCTGATCGTTGTTGTAGAGCCTTCTGCCAATGAAGGTGGAAAGAATAGATTTTCCTCACCTGCTTATGAGGCTTCGGCAGAGAATAAGCTAATGACTTCTTCCGCTGTTTAAGGGCACGTCTGCTGCTGAGAAGCTTGTCATTAATCTGAATTCACCCAAGGGGACAAAAAAGTCCGTTGAGCCTGAGCTTGTGAAACTTGCTGCTTCCAATGTGGCCACGTTCATTGCTGAGAGCATTACCCGGCAAAAAGGTTCGGTGGTGCCCTTGGTGTCCGGGTTTGTGTCGAAGTGCTCGTCGGGGGCTAAGTTCGGTTCGGCTTTTGAGATGCTCACCATTATAAAGAGCGGTAAGTGAATTTTATTGCTAAGGTGGCGTTTGGGCCTATTCTTCCTTCTGTTACGACTAACTCGTCTTCTGAAAAAAGGAAATTTACACGGGTAACTGTGAAAGATCCACCGAGTTTGAGGCTGGAAAGTTTCTCGAGGTTTGTACACTGCTGAAGGCTGACCTGCTTAAGGACGTTGATGCATGCATGAAGAACTGACTCGTCTTCTGAGAAAAGGAAATTTACATGGGTAACTGTGAAGGATCCACCGAGTTTGAGGCTAGAAAGTTTCTCGAGGTTTGTACACTGCTGAAGGCTGACCTGCTTAAGGACGTTGATGCATGCATGAAGTTCGTTGATAATGTTGGAAAAGTTGTCATTCGCTCAGACTTTTTTGTGAAGCGTTCTGCCTACGCGATTAGGTCATCCCTGATTCCCACAATGCATAAGACTTTGATCCTTGCAGCTGAGTCTATGCACATTGATCAGGATGTTGTCAAGTGTGTTAATGAGGTTGAAGTGGCATTGATGGCTTAGTTTCGCTCGGTTGTTGAAAAGATCGAGAAGCTCGAATTTGAACTTGCCGGTTTGAAGGGTCCCTCTTCTTGTAGCTGGAGACCACGCATCAGGAGGTTGCCCATTTGAAGGCTAAGCTTAGTATGACTCAGGTGATGTTGGAAGCTGTAGAGAATGAAGTCAGTCGTGTTTCTCCGATGGTCAAGGACTTTAAACGTGCCAATTCATAGCTACGATCAGCTTGTTTTGCCAAGGAGGAGGAGCATGTCTTTATGCGTATTGAAGTGTCTCATCTCAAAGATATTCCCAGTAAGCTTGAGTCTAAGAAAGTGGATCTGCAGGGTGCGTTGTCTGCTAGCGAGAACCTGAAAAAGGAACTGGATAAGCTGCATGGGGCTCACATTGGGCTTGTTGAGCAAAATGTGCAGCTGAAGAATGAGAAAGCTGGTCACAAAGTGAAGCTTGTTTCTTGTTATGTAGATTTCTACAAGCTTGGCTATGTAGACCATCTTCGGGGCAGGCCGTTGGATTATGAGTTTTCTGAAAATGACTTCAAGACTTTCTTTATTTCTCCAATTAATCTGCTTGATTTCTCATTTGAAGCTGCCTTTGGTGGATCAGCTGAGGGTCAGGTAGTCCAGGCAGAGATAGGCTGAGGATGAGCTGATAAAAGCTTTGGTGGCTAAAAGCGATGCAGCTGTTGAAGACATGGCAGTCGATGGACCAATGATTGCACAGGTTGCCGATAAGTAGTCTTTTTGCTTGGACTTAGGAATTTTCTTCTTTTCCTTTTCATTATACTTTATTCAAACTTTGTTGGCCTTCAAGTCGGTTTATCTTTGCTAGAAATTTAATAAATAGCATTTCTTGCTGTGCTTTATTCCTTGTATTTCGCCATGTCTTTTGCGAAACTTTACCATAGGACGGACGGCTAGGTGAGCTGCTTCAATGAAGTAGTCGATCACACATCGTCACTTAGGTTTTAGTTTCGACTTCGGGGCTTCGGGAACCTTGCTTGCTTGAAGTGACTTGCAAAACTTTACCGTAGGACATGCAGTTATGTTGGCTACTTCGATGGAGCAATCACTCCCACGTCATCACTTTAGGCTTTAGTCTTGGCTTCGAGGCTTCTAGAGTTTTACCTGCAAAAGGAAAAAGGTGCAAGACTTTTAACTTATAGAGTCGGCAGCCGAACTTGTTGCCTTCATATGAAGCAGGCGAGTCTGTGTAGCTACTATAGTCGTGAATCTCGGCTTTAGTGGCTTCATGAGCTTTGACCCTCCCAGGACGTGTTGCGAAGTTTTTAGCTTATAGAGCTGGCGATCGGACACTTGTTTGTCATATAAAGTAGAGGAAGTCTGCATAGTTGCTTTAGTCGTACTTCGGCATTAGTGGCTTTTCGAGCTTTAGCCATTCCAGGGCATGTTTGCGAAGTTTTTAATTTATAGAACCAGTGGCCAGACACATACTTCTCGTAGAAAATAAAGGAAATCCACGTAGCTGCTATAGTCGTACTTCGACTTTAGCTCGTACAAAACTTAAACCATATACCATCAACCTGAAACGCTACTTTTAAATAAGCAGACGAGTCCACGAAGTCATAGCAGGTGTAAATCTCGGCTTACAAATTTCCTTGGGCTGTACGTCGTTGGGTCGTCAGCTGGGCGTCTTACTTACAGAAGCAGATGACTCGTGTGACCACTTTAGGCGTCATCCTTGGTTTTCAGAGGCATTTTAGGCATAAGATGTAGGCAAAATCGCACCTCAGAGGCCATATCTTTCCGAGTTGTAACTTGATTCTGCAGGTCGCTTAACTAGTATTGCAGAATTGAATCATTCAGTCAACTAAGTCTATTTTAAGAAAAAGACTATCTTGGCCAATTATGGGAGTCTTCCGGCGCAGGTAGTTTATACATTTAGGGGGAACTGAGTAGTTATATAACCTATCCACGTCTAGATATTCTTGAGCAGTTTACCCTCTTGCGCTAGAAAGTAGACCCAGATAGGTGTCGGGGAATTAGTTTACCCTTTCGCGCTGGAGAGCTTACCAAGATGGGTGTTGGGGGATTAGTTTACTCTCTCGCGCTGGAAAACATACCCATATGGGTGTCGGGGGATTAGTTACTCTATCGTGCTTGAGAGCTTACCCAGATGGATGTCGGATGATTAATTTACCCTTTTGCACTGGAGAACATACCCATATGGGTGTCGAATGATTAGTTTACCATCTCACACTGGAAAGCATGGAAGTGTATACCTAGATGTGTATTGAGGGATTGGTTTACCCTCTCACGCTAAATAGTATGGGTCGACACGGTGGGGAGCCGCATGACGAGTTTGGCACAATTGGGAACCACATAGCTGAGGTCGGCTAGGGCAATGTTACACAGGGCAGGAGGCGGTGCTCAACTGCCGGTATTGAGAGTAGTGGGAGACGATGCTTGATTGCTAGCGCTGGGCTGCTCCATTTATGAAACCATTTAAGTAATGAGAGCTAAGCATGTTTTCGATCCCTGATAGTTGGAAGAACTCTCCTGCAAGTTAGGCTGATGCGTCTTTCTAGTGCTCATCTACCTCCAGCATGGCTTTGGGCTAAGTTGTCGCATTTCTCGGAATGTTCGCTAATGTATGTTCTTTTAACGTTGTGCGTCTAGATTGTGCAGAATATCACGTCATGATGATTGCTGTGTATGTTTGAAGGTATGGCTTGAGCATTTGAGTTGCAACAACTAACGCCAGAATCAAATTTTTGATTTTTGGGTAGTTGTTTCCACATAGAAGAGAGCTTTCGAATTGTGGAATACAGGTGGTCGGGCTCCTCAACTCTTCTCGTATGAGGGTAGATCTCAGTGCTTTCTCGCACTTCTCCCATTTATCTCTCTGCGCCCTCTTGATTGTGTTGAGGAAGGGCTTAGATCAGTCGGTGGACCGCTAGAAGAAACGATTAAGTGTAGCTGCTCGTCTATTCAGACTTTGGATCTCATTCAGAATGGCGGGGGACTTCATATCCAGGATCGCTCATATCTTCTTTAGATGTGCGTTTTGCGTGGTCTGACCACTGCTTAAGGTCAAATGAGATGTGCTCGGCGTTGTCTTTGAGTTTCCATCCTTGACGCCATCTTCTTGACTCGTCTGCTGTGGTTGCTATTTGGTGGAAGTAGAATCGTCTTTCTGTACTTTAGCTGTTACCGCTGGGGCGAAAGACTTCTTCTTCGACTTCTTAAAAACTTGGTGTACGTCTTGGGTGTCGTGCCTTCTTTCGTTAGGGATCAGTACTTAAGTCTGTTTCCTGGCTTTTTTTTTTGTTTTTTTTTTCACTAAGTGGTTTATCGTCCGCCTTCTTTTGAGTTGGATCTGCGTCATTGCGTGGTTTCTTAGGCAGCTTTTAGGAGCGATTGGCCTCATTTTAGAGGGAGTGATTTTTTGCCAAAGCATAGGAATCTGCTTGGGTCAAGTTCTGTCCAATGATCAGTTCTCCGAAAAGTGGGTGATCTGCTGGGAAGCTCTTCCAGAAGGCTGAGCTTGCAATGTTGTCATTACATCCAACGATCCTCGCCTTCTCCACCTTGAACCTCTTGACATATGTGCCGAGTAACTCATTCAGGTCTTTCTTCATGTTGAAGAGGTGGTCAAATTTTTCTTGATCGAGCGGTAAGACAAATATCCCTTAGTGAAAACTAAGGAAAGCTCGCTGAAGTTCCAGATTGAATGCGATCCCAGGGTGTGGAACCAATCTTGAGCTTCGCCTTGGAGTGTCGTGGCAAATATTTTGCATATGAGAACGTCATTACTGCAGTAGAGGATCATGGCGCTCCGGTAGTGCATCAAGTATCCATCCAAATTTTCATCTCCTTTGAATAAGGTAAAATGTGGCGGGTTGAACTTCTGTTGGTGGCTCTATTTACTTGTAAACGGTGACCTGCTCATGTTGGTCAATGTGTTGGAATCCGCCCAGCTGCTCTGCTACGAGCCTTTGTACTTCCTCTTGGATTCGCGCTTGGTGGGGGTAGCGGAGCCTTCAGCTACCTTCGATGTTGACTTACTGGTCTATGTTGCTCTTTGGCATGTCTTACTCATCTATGTTGCAATCGCAATGCATGTGGTTCGTTTTGTGCTGCTCGTCATTGCGCTTCACGGAGACTGCCAATGGAACTTGAGCTGGACTGTTCACGTGCTCTCCTTGGCCCACCATGTGGCTGCCTACTTCAGTGCCTCGTAGGAGGATCTCTTTGTGGGCCGCCTCATGTGGACGCTTCGCTTAGAATGTCATGAGTGCTCGTTGGAGTGTGGACCCAACCTCGAATGCATACTGACTCGTGAGACTAGTCGGGAATGAATGCTTATCTGCGCATCTAGGCGGGAGAAGACGTTCTCCCAAGGGCCCCAACGAGAGTACACACTACCCGGACACATGGTTAGTGGTAGGCTGAGCAGATCTTTGCCGAGATGTTATTGGAATGAGTCATGTTCTTTCACCCTTGTCCTGTTTTAGGACACTTCATCTAGGGTGCGTTGCTTCTCGATACGCTCAAGAAGCTGGTTCACCAAGATGGTCTGCTGGGCTACGGCGCTCGTCAAATTGGCAACCTCCTAGGGAATATGGTGCTCGCCATTTGGATTGGAAAAGTCTAGATAATGGGCGTCTCCATGTGTGGTGGAAGTGTAGTGGATTGCAGGTATAAAGCTTGAGCCCGGAGTGAGCATTTCTCTAGAAAAGTGGGGTGAAAATAACCCTGGGTTGAACACGGGATCGATGGTCAGAATATGGATTGCCAAAGGTGGCCTCAGATTGGATTGGGCCACGGGCCGGGTCGCCAGAGCGAGTTGTGGGTGGCTAGGTGGTCAGGTCGTGTGTGTAGGTGTACTAGGCTCGCACGTGTGGCAGCTGGCCTTGGGGCTATCCTGCGCGCTGGGCTGGCGCTGGCTTCTTGCGGGCCTGGGCTCGGTTGGCAGCTAAGTGGGCTCGAGTTGCCTTAGCATTGAGTTGGGCCTGGGTTGCTACGGCTTGGGCTGCCTAGCTGGCGGCTTAGGTCTATTGGGCTCGGCTTGCGGCTTGGAGGTCTTAGGCCTCATGCCAGGGTTTTGAAGTTGGTGGCGCTCCAAGGGTAGCGATGGTTGCATCTGGGCCATGGCCTGGTGGCCCTGCGGTGGCTACTGGGTGGCGATGGCTTGGCTCCGCTACTATGCAGCTTCTCCTGCCGTCGCGTTGAGACTTGAAGATCGCCATCGTGGGGCTATGTCCTCGTCTCCAATCTCCAGTCCAAATCCTAGTAGGTACGTGGTTTCTAAATTTCCTACTATTGCATCCTTTCTCCAGGGATTGATCAAGAAACTTTTCTAGTTAAAATTAATTGATACGACATGTGAGAAATTCAACGTAATAGAAAATTCTAGAAACCAAATGCAAGAGACTTCTTTGAGTATTTGAATCAGCTCTCAATGAAAACACCAATTTGTCGATGCAAATTTCTGTCATCTTTAGTTTTGACGAAAATGCACTTGCAAAACAATTAACACCTTTGACCAAGGACCTAATCCTCACGCGACCACGAGGTGTGGGGGGTTAGGCCAATGGATCTTCAATGCCTCAGTCAGTTTCTCTGAGAAGAATAAAGTGTTTAGGACTTTTTTAGGGTAGCAAAAGCTCTTGAAATTTTGGTAGAATATGGGGTATTTATAGGGATAGGGCCGGCCACAATGTTAGGGTTTTACCCTACACGTGGCGGCATCTTATTGGGCAAGATTATGAAGAAATATTATCAAGATATTAAATAGAAAATAATATATTGAGATAATAGAGTAATTATCCCTAATTGATTTAAATTGAGATTACTTACTTGATTGGGGTCAATATTTAATTAAGAATATATTAAATATAGGATTTGGGTAATTAATTATTATCTTTAATGCTTTGACTTTTCCTTATCAAGGGCAGGTGAGCTGTGGACAATTGTATTCAGCTGCTGAGACCTTCAAGGATGTGAGCTGCGCGTGGAAGCATATGAGAAGCCTGTCTATTTAATGAGGGCAATATTGTTTCTCTTCAACAAAAATCTACGTGTCCCCTTTAAAATTTTAGGGATTATTATAGGTTCTAAAGTGGTCACAATGTTCTGAAGACTATTGAGTCTAGAAGAACGTGACTAAAACTATTACGAACGCCACGAGAAAATGCTTGACCCAAACTTTAGAGTTTAGTGCATTATTGTCTTATCCTATCATGTCAGTTTTTTGTCTTATGCAATCATGTCAGTTTATTTTGATTCATTGGATATGAGAGTCAACCAATAATTATGATACTATCACCTATGCATTGGCGATCTTTTGTTTTTTATGAAAAAAAATTAAGAAAAATTAATGAAAAAAGTTTGAAAACTTTAAACTTTAACGATAATAGTAAAATAAAGAGTAAAGTAAATAGTATCAGGATTGATTTTTTAGTATAAAAATATGATTTTTTTGTTAAAATAAACAGTATCGAAAACTTTTTGTTAAAGTTCTTAAAAATTTAATCACCTCATTAAGGCTGATTAATTAGGTTACAACATATCCGAGACAAATTTTTGCTAGGATCTTTTGTGGTAAGAACATGTTTCTGTTAGTTGTCGTCATTTGTATACAAAAACGTAGGAGTGCTGAAAGGACATGCTATTTTTGGGATGCTCCAGAGTGTTCGGTACTTTACGTGTTTTAATTGTTAAATTTTTATTTAAAAATATACAAATAAAGATCTAACAGTCTAAATATCTAAAATGACATATATTTTGGTGCACTCGGGAGTATTTTATGAAGGGACTGGTTTTAGATGAAGCTACCCCATTAACAGAGTAATGTTATACTTATTTATTTATACTATTTTTCTAATAAAGGTAGAGCTCACTATCACGTGAATTCTATCTCTATTAGTGAGATGATCTAAATGATATTACAAATAAATAGTAAGAATAATATTTTAGAAGAGAGAGGTGCGTGAGAGTTGAGGGAGGAGAGGGGTTTGTGAGTGACATTTAATAATTAATGGGAATAGAAAAGAAGTGGCAATGTTTGGATAAATATGCAAAAGGCTGTCAAAAGTATGGAATTGGAAATGAAGGCCCTAACCCTCCACTCCTTTTCTCTATAGTGTCATTATCACTGTCCCTCGAGTCCTTTATATACCTCTCAAAATTTTACTATATGCTACATTATATCATATACACTGAAATTTTGACCCTTAATTTTTTTATCATTGAATCTTAACTAACGATCTAACAGTAAAAAGCTCTCCCCCATTCTCTTTATGTACTCAAATATCTCTCATCCACCTACTACTCGCACAGTTACACCAATTTCAACAATAATTTACCGTAGGCTCAAACCTCAACTTAACTTCTGAAAAGGAAGAGAGAATCATGTGCGTGGACAACATTGATACGTTGTTACATTGTAAAATGGTTGTGAACTACATCCTATCACATCTTTTTACACTGAGTTTGAAATTATGAATCGTTTTGTTATTGAGTCTACAACAAGATGACACTCAAATAAAAAGTTGCTACGGTCAGTCACATCCACACACACCATTAATTTCTAACGAAAGTCAGATTAAGGTTTACATGCATCAACGACTACATAATAGACACATGCTCATGACTAGCGTTCTGTTCTCCATGACACATATTCACCAATGTTTTGTGTTACTAAGACTGTCTCTCTCTCTCTCTCTCTCTCTAAAGTGTCTAAAAGTTGAACAGTGGTGAAAGGTATTGGAGGGTGTTTCCAGGTGGCTGACAGGCATTGCATCAGATATGCACAAGAAATTAGCAACTAACAAATCAAGCTTTGGTTTTGGATTTCAGGGGGCCGGGAGGGAATCACATGACGCTTGGATTGCGTCACCTAAAGTTAGGAATTCATCTTATTTACATTTAATTCTATTGTTATCGTGGGTCAAGTTTGATTCTCATAAATAATGAGTTACTTAATTGTATTTTAAAGTTTTAATCCTTACTCTTATTCTTTACCAACTGTTAGACCTGCTGTTAGTGGTTTGTACTTTCCGAGTTATTTAACCTAAAATGTTTAAGCTTAATAACTTCATAAATCAATGTAGTATTCGTTTTTATTCTCAGATGTGTATGGACCCCTCAAAAAATGTTTGTGTCACGTGTAAGACTATTAGTAGAGTAGAGCGGGTGCCCACTATCGAGGACAAGTCCACATCAACCCTATGCCAAGAGTAAGTGCAACGGCCAGTCGAAGAGTCCAATCCTGCAGAAACCAATCCAATCCAATCCAATTATTCAAACTCCATCCTGCTAAATTGCACAATGACAAGGTTTTTAATTTACCGACATCTTGAATTATATTCATACACATGTAGGGTGCATTGCATGCGCATGAGTAACATCAACTCATTCCATAACATGATAGGCTGAAAGGTTTTTTGTTTTTTTTGAGTTGGAATCTCAGGATCGGTGTGAAAGTTTCGTGAGATTGTTTATCCCATAAAGAGTGTTCTTTGATCTTGAAGGAATGCCAAATAACTATATGAGAGAGGCAGAGGAAACAGAAGATATGTAGTACATTAAATTATTTTGTCATTTGCAGAAAATCTAATGGACAGTGAGATTAATACGCATTTTTTAGCAATCTGCACTCTAAGTTAAATATTTCACAATATTTTTTATAAAAATAAAAAAAGAAACTCATAAAAGAAGTGCATAAGTTCGAATCTTACATATGAGTGTTAATATATGACTAGCCAATCTTATTTGTAGACTTCTGATAATATGAGTAAATGGATGTTATTGCATTTGGTTTGAGTTCAATGAGTTAGTAAATGTGTATCCGTAATCAAAAGTTGAGGTAGGATAGGAGGTTTTTTTTTTTTTGTTTTTTTTTTTTGAGAGAGAGAGAGAGAGAGAGAGAGAGAGGGGGGGGGGGGTGTGAGAATTACCATAGGAAAAACACTAGTATGACTCAACCTCTACAACGGTTGTTGGAAAATCTATTCAGCTACAGTCCATACGCTTTGAATTTGGAGGAAATTGACGCTAAAATTAACAAAAAAAAAAAGGAGGATGAAAGCCCAAGCTTAACTCAGTAGTCAAATTGCCTTTGTCTATGGAGCAAGGACTATCATTATCTCCTCCATTCTTTCCATCATCTTTCATTCCCTTTTCTCGCATTCTTTTATTTTGTCTTTCTTTTGCTATAAAAAATTAATATAAAATTAAAATGGTTTAATAGTAATCGTTCAAATAAAAGGGGAGGGAAGGGGAGGGGAAAAAAGGGGAGAGAATCCTACTCCATGGAACAAATCTATTTTCTTATACTTTGGTGGGTCATTTATGTGTTTCTTTCCATTCTTTTGATTCCTTTTAAGGGTAATATTAGAAAGATCATTTATTTAAGGGAATTTTAACGAAAAGCTTACAGTACTATTCACTTTAACGAAAAACCACATTTTTACACTAAAAAGTCAATCGTGGTACTATTCACTTTACCCTTTATTTTGTCTTTATCGTTAAAACTCAAAAATTTCAAACCATTTTCATTAGTTTTCCTTTTATTTAAACCATATTGAGTGTAAATCATATGACGTGACTTTTATGATTGGATTATTAGTTAAATGTTGGTTAACATGTTTATTTTTTATTGGTGACACATTACATGATTATAAACGTTACATCCTACATCGATCAACGGAGAGGGGGTGATGTGCCTTATATGTACATGTCCACCTCCATATAGCACCAGGCCTTTTGGGAACTCATTGGCTTCGGGTTCCATCGGAACTCTGAAGTTAAGCGAGTTCGTGCGAGAGCATTCCCATGATGGATGACCCACTGGGAAGTTCTTCTCGCATGAGTTCCCAGAAACAAAACCGTAAGGGCGTGGTCAGGGCCCAAAGCGGACAATATCATGCTACGGCGGAGGCGAGACTAGGATGTGACAGAATGGTATCAGAGCTACTCTGTAGTTCGGTGCGGATATGCCGGCGAGGACGCCGGGTTCCCCTTAAGTGGACCAACGAAGAGGGGGTGATGTGTCTTATAAGTACATACTCTCCTTCCTATAGCACGAGGCCTTTTGTGGTCTAAAAAATTGGTCTACCTAGCACTACTCTTTTCTTTTTACGAGCATTTGAGAAATTTGCAGGGCCATGGCCAATGTTGGTCTCTTCCATGCTCTGCCCTTATATGATTTTTTTAATAAATAAAATATCGTATTTTTTAAAAAAAATTAGTAAAATTATTCAACCTATGAATTATAATCAACAACATTAGTTATTGTAAGTATTATTTTTCATATTGATTAGACGTGGGTCTTTCGTGGTTGAGATTATTTAGTGTATTTTTTATGAGTTTATAATTGGAAAATTATGGTTTTTCTTTTAGTATGTGTAACCTTAGTTACATTTGACATGCATGTCCTTTATGGACATTAATCAACCCCAACTAATTCATTAAGAGAAAAGGGAAGATTATTTGGTGGGCATATGGTCATTAATCACATGACTAGAACATCATTCATTTTATCTAAACTACCTATTAATAGAACATTTTTTTTTATCAATCAAAAGACGGTGAAAAGACTATTTAGTCTTTTGCCACACAAAAAAATGATGGGAAATAAAGTAATGTCACAAATCCAAATTTTACTGTTTATTGTTGAAACCTCACCTACAAGAAATGTTAATTAAGATATATCTTAATATTTTTTTTTTTTTTAAAACCCCAAAAATCTCCCACTCCCATTCCCATTCCCACCCACATTCTCTCCTCCTGATGTCCTTCCCATTTTAAAAACAAAAATACAAAGTGTGTAGGCATATGCTAATTTGTATTATCTATACTATTATTAACCTCTTTTCCAAAATTGTCCTTATTTACATTAATATAAAGAAAACACAAACTAATAAAATGAGAATAAGATGAGGATAAAACAGTAATTATCAGTAAAATAAAATTTAAAAGAGGAAATTGTAGTAATGGTTCCTTAACTTTTACTCAATTGGAATAATGGTCCCTTAACTAAAAATCCATGATCATAGGTCCCTTTGACTCATCAAAATGTGCAACTATGGTCCTTTTCATCAACTCTGTTAGAACTTCTGTCAATATGAGTTACATGCAACGCATATAAGGCTAAATAAAGGGGCAACTATGGAAAACCAAATGAGAAAAATTGTAGCAAGAAATGGTCCCTCAACTTTAACCTAATTGGAGTAATGGTCCCTCAACTTTAACTCAATTGTAGCAATGATCCTTCCAACATAACTTGTTTTGACGGAATTCTAACGGAGTTGAATAAAAGGACCATAGTTGCACATTTTGATGAGTTAAGGGACCAATGATTATGAATTTTTAGTTAAGGGACCATCACTCTAATTAGATTAAAGTTGAGAAATCATTGCTACAATTTTCTCAATTTAAAAAGAGGAGAAAAACTCCACATTTTCTCCCACTATTTTGTCCTCTCCTTAACTTGCAACTCCTTTTTTTCGGATGCTTGCCAACCTCATTAAAACAAACAAAAAACAAAAAAAAATTATTTGGAAAAATAAAAATAAAAAATTATCTAGAATGTTTGGCCTTTGCTAGTTTATGTGAAGCTACTTTACATTGACCTTTCGGGCCTTTTGGTATGTGATAATTTGTTGCATTTTTTGACAAAGTGGTTCAAGTATCAGGACTTGCTCGCCTTGAGCTTTTGTCCGGCCCTGAGGATTATACATATAAAACTTTGGCTAAACCGGAAATTGTGTGGTTTGATTTTCTGCATTTTCATTTCAAGTTTTCAAACAAACCATGATTTTTGTACGTTTTAGATGACTAGACATTTTTGGATGTGGTTGACTAAAAACAATATTTTTTGTTGTAAATGATTTTTTGTAAGAATGACTCTTGAGTCATGGTCTAATATATACAAATTTTGCTTGTTGAATTTCGTCATGTGGTAGACCTAAGAAGGATGTCATTAACTTAAGCTAAGGGTATATTCTTAATTAACATAAAAAGGTTTATGAAAAAAATTAGTATTTAGATATGTTTGGAAGTGTGTTAATATTGGCACTTTTAGGCCCACTAAACTACGGCAGGCCCAAGAAAGACTAATGAGCCCAAGGCCCAAGTAGTTTAAAGGATGATGTCCAAAGCGCTCAAGCCGACCGAGATGAAAAAGGAGCCACTCGATCGCTAGAAATATGTTGGCAGACTGATAGCTTTATGGCACAAGTCTTCAAAGGCAGATCTACTCAAATATCATTCATACTATGTGATGACTTGCAGTCAACATCAGAGGCCTAGGATGGGACATAAAGATGGTTGGAACAACGCTCGGTGGGACATGATGGGATAACTGAGGTCTGAATGGGATGCTCGACCCTCATAAACCTAAAAAAAATGTTATCCTCGACTGCAAAAACGTGACTTCACTGTCAGGAGCCTAGCTGAATAGGTGGAAAATGTTGTACTTTTATGCGCAAACGGAAGTGAATTCGAACAAAGTACCAAATATCAACGTCGTAGGGAAAAACTAAAACAAGCAATCTCAAAATAACACAAGAGAGTTGCGTGGTTCGCCATAAAAGCCTACGTCCACGAGCGAAGTAAGGCGAGGAATTTCACTAAACAAACGGAGATTACAAAAGAGTGTTTAAACTCTTATAACCCAAATCCCATAAATTACAAACCCTAAACCAAATGACCAGAGAACCCAAAACAAATGGAGAAGATTCTCTCAAATTGCTCTCTAACTCACAAAACTCACAAATTGACTTTCACCAAAATTGCCGACTGAAAGAGCCATAAATTTGCCACACACACATGACTCCAAACGGTGACATCTTCCCATATAACCCAATAAAAGAAAATTCTCTAACTGATGGTGTTTGTGGATGCAAATTTCTTCTTCCTTGATCTTGGACGAAATTGCACCTACAAAACAAATAACACATTAGGTCAAGACCAAGAGCCTCACGCGCCCATGATGAAAGTGGGGGAGGGGGGGGTTTGGCCAAAGAACCTCCGATACCAAAGTTAGAATTTAAGGAGAAAAGTGTTTAAGAGTTTTTGGAGAATTTTAGCAAGAGTGAAGACCTAGCTTTTTAGAGAAAATAGGGTCATATATATAGGAAATGGAGGTGGCCGGCCCTTAGAGGTTTTTTGTGTGAAAATGGGTGATTTAATTGGTGATTAATGGATTAATTAGGAATTAATCCATTAATTAGCCAATTAATCTCCATTTATATGGAATAATTTGTAGGTTATGAAGTAATTACCTAAGATGAGGATGGATGAGATAATTTGGAATTTGTTACCTATTTTGGACACTCTTGGCTGATTGTCCACTGCTTGCACGTAGGACAACCGGTGTGTCTCAGGGGTGACTTTGTCATTTTTACCAAAAATCCACGTGTCGCTTTGTGATTATTTTTGGCTCCACAAATGCCCCCACACCTGCTGGGCTGCTCTTAGGAAAGGGCAGCAGATGTAGAGATCTTCTTGCTCTAGGAAACTTAGGATTGCTTCCTATTTTGATGTAGATTCCCTATTTAATATGAAATTAGATCCTTTTAGGAAAGGGAAATAAATTTCTCTCAAAGCCTATTTAAGTCCACCTTAGGTGGGTTATTAAATCAACTTTGGAGAGTGATTTATTCTACCCTACAAGAAAGAGAGAGAGCTTAGAGGATATTTGTTCCCCCTTCTCTAGCAATCTTCGACATCTTGCGCGTGCAAAGGACCGTCTTTCGTTGCTTTCTTCGTCTTCTCCGTGCCACACCAATGTAATAAAAACTTAATTTCTTCTAGTCTTCTTCTTGGATAGTGTTGTCGTGGGGCAGCTGTCGGGGTGGTGCAGCACGTCGACTGGAAAAAGCCAGAAGTCAGCTCGGCATGAGCAAAGGAGGTGTTGTGGCAGGGACCACTGTTTTAGGCTGCTTGGCTTGGCTAGAGCAAAGGGCAGCTTGTGCGGCTGTGGTCGTGGATTGTGGCGCTGGGGCGCAGTGCTAGGCGAGTCACATGGCTCATGTCCTTTAGGCTCTTGGACCTGACATGGGCCAGGTCGGCGATTGAGAGAGATGAGGAGGTCGAATGCCTCAGGGGCTGCTGAAATGTTGGGCATGCAGGCCTCCTGCTTGCTGGTCTGAGAGAAAAAATGAGGAAAAAGCTAGTATGGGTTGATTTCCCATGTTGAGTACCGTGAATATCGATGGTTGCTTAGTTCTCTTCACCGGGAGAAATATGGGTTGCTCTCTTGAGAGAAGGTAAAGAGGATCAAGATGAATACTTTGGCTCATTTGATTGCTATTGTGGAGCCTACTGTGAGTGAAGGTGGAAATAAGAGATCTTCCCCGTCTGCTCAAGAAATGCTGGTTAAGAAAAAACTAAAGATTTTCTCCGCTGCTCGTGAGGGTCTACCTGCTGTCGAGAGGCCTGTGATTGACATGACTTCTTCCAATGGGAAGAAAAATGAGGCTGCTAGATCTGAGCTTGTGGCGCCTGTTATGTCGAGAATGGCTAATTCGATTGTTGATAGTATTGCTCAGTGTAGAGGTCTTTTTATACGCCTAATGCCGAGGTCTATGCCAAGACGTCCGTTGGGAGCTAAGTCCGGTTTTCATTTGGAAATGCTTGCTATTATGAAAAGCAATAAGGTGGACTCTGCTGTTAAAGTGGCGCTAAGGCCCACTCCTTGTGCTGCTGAGACTGATTCGCCTGTTGGGAAAGAGGAGACTGCTCGCGTGGACAGCTGTGAGAAATCCATTAAACCTACTTCTAGATAGGCTGTTGAGATATGTGTGCTCTTGAAACTAGATCTACTTAAAGACATGTACACTTGTGCCAAGTTTGTTGATGGCGTTAGAAATGTTTGTTTGCCCAAGTTCCTTTGTGAAGCATACAACCCAATATAGAAAGATGGCTCTGCTTGCTATGATGCATATATAGCAAGGTTGCCAAGGAGATGGTGAAGACTATGGCAGCTGAAGCTTATTCCTTGTTCGAGGAGATCAAGAGGTTGAACTCTGAGCTCGTTGCTTTGAAGGGGTCTAATATTTCTGCCCCCACTTCTTTGCAGCTTGAGACCGCTTGCCAAGAGATTATTGTCTTGAAGACTAGGCTTAACGCGATCCAAGTTAAGTATGAAAGTGCAGAGAATGAGATTAGATGTTACATACCTCAGATTCAAGATCTTAAGTTTGCACTTTCTAAGCTTCACTTCGTTGCTTATGCAAATGATGAAAAGTTGATTGCTACTTATAATCAAGTGATCCACTTTAAGAGAATCGTCGATAAGCTTGAACTCCAAATGTTGGAACTTCAAGGTGTACTGAAGATTAATGAAAGTTTGAAGAAGGAAGTGGATGAGCTGCAACACTTCCGTGTTGTCTGCTCGAGGAGAATGAGTTGCTAAAGGGTGAGAATGATGGGCTCGAGGTTTCGACACCTTCTCTATTTCTCTAGAAGACTTGCTTGCTTTTACTTTTGAGGCTTCCATTGATGAAGTAGTTGAAGAAGTTAGTGCCCAGGCTAAGGCAGCCAGGGGTGAAACACTGGATAATGTCGTTGTTAAGAGCGTCACTGCTACTGAAGGTGTGGTGACCGAGTAGTCGTGGGATGTCCAAGCTGCTGGAGTGTAGTCTTTTAGGTAACCTTTAGGATTTTCTTTGTTTTTCCTTGTAGCTTTTGTTTTTCTTGAACTCCTTTGGCCTTTTCAAGTTGTTTATAAACATCTTTCCTTCGCTTTCTTCATCTTCGCTTCTTTTGTTCATACTCTAACCTTTAGACTTTATAGACCAGTGGTAGGTGTGCTACTTTTCTATAAGTAGACAGGCCCGCATAGTCTATGCAGTCGTAGATGTTGGTATAGAATTTTGCAAAGTTGTTAGCCATATTGTTGGCAGCCGAATGCCTTACTTACATAAGCAAACAAATCCGCGTAACCACTAGGCTGTTAACCTTGGCTTTCTC
The DNA here is from genome assembly GCF_041283825.1 of Pyrus communis. Taxonomy (NCBI): domain Eukaryota; kingdom Viridiplantae; phylum Streptophyta; class Magnoliopsida; order Rosales; family Rosaceae; genus Pyrus; species Pyrus communis. Next base: position 4,443,124 of record NC_142572.1, read on the forward strand.
CAATTCTGTAAGTTGCATAACAAGTATCACAACACTTTAGGACTTGGTGTAAATTGTTCCGCGCTTGGCAAAGGTGAAGCTTATCGACTACGTAGCATGTCGGCAGTGGATAAAGCTTCATATATACATGCTAACTTGTTTAACCTTTCACAAGAATGTGTGGTTGTATAAGTCTAACATGGCTTTACTGCTCGAAGGGCAAGCCGTACACAGTCTTCTGGAAACCGTAGGCTACCTTAATGCATTTGGTAGCAGCTTTAAGGTTCCAGGGTAGTCGTCCATCGGATGTATTGCATAATGTGCCCCATCCCTCTCTAGGGCCCGGTTCCCCATGGATTAGGCTAAGAAACCCAAATCCTTCAGTTAGCTAAGCATTGAAAAAGACCATTGTGGCTACTTCTAGGAATCCCGGCGTAAGTCATCGTGCATCTAGTTATACTAGGGCAGCCAGGCTCATCCACGTCGGGATATTCGAAGTGTAAAGTTTATCCTCCCGTCTTGGAGAGCTAACCCATGTGGGTGTCGGGGAATTGGTTTACCCTCTCGTACTGGAGAGCATGGTTGGTCACTCGGGGGGGGCACAATTCCTGTGATGAGTCCCTAAGAAGGTATTGTCTTCTTTTGAAGTGGAGGAGTAACCAGTTGTTGTAAGCAGAAGTTGTGATTACTTTTGAATTCCTCATTGAATAACGAGTGAAACGAACGAGAACTTAGTTGTAAGGTAGGAACTGCATAACAACTGGATAGTCTTCAGCTTGTGAGGTGGTCCCTGTCGAGCTGCTTGAGTCTTCGAGCTTTGATGTAGTGGGAGGTCACACATGGTATTTCCTTAGATTGTAGGCGTTCCATTACTTTTCGATCTTTTTGTCGTTTCATGGTGGCGAGGGTGTAATTACTCTTGCCGCCTACTCTACTGATCTTGTACGAACCTTCCTAGATGAGATACATCTTTTTGGAGCCTTCTCTATGGGCAATGATGAAGGCTTTTCTTAGGACTAGATCTTCAGGTTGGAATTGCCGGATCTTTCAAATTGCAACAACTATCGCCAAAGTTATCTTTTGAACTATGAAATACAGGTAGTCGGGCCCCTAGCTCTTATCGTGTAATGGTAAAGCTTATTACTGCTTCAAATACCGTCAAACATGTGAATCAGTCATCTTCTGCTTCCAGTTTAGATAGTATAGAAATGATGTCGGGTACTTCTTCAAGTCCTTGAATGTGCATTGGTGTGCCTCGCCCCAAAGTGCATGCTTCTCTGCTAGAGTGAAAGAGTCTGCTAGATTTAGATCTTCTTTCATGATTAATTTTCTGAATAGCGGGTGGTCTGCTGAAAGTCCTTTTTGGAAGGCTGCTCTAATTATCGAGTCGTTGCATCCGACTATCCTTGCCTTCTCTGCTTTGAACCTCTTCGCATAGTCACGAAGCGACTCTTTTGGGTTCTTCTTAACGTTGAACAAATGGTCGGACTTCTTTTTGATCGAGCGATAGGATGAATATTCTTTGGTAAAAACCAAAAAAAGTTTGTCGAAACTTCAGATAGATTGTGGCGGCAGGTTGTAAAACCAATCTTGTGCCTCGCCTTGTAGAGTGGTGGCGAATATCTTGCACATGAGATCGTCATTGTTTCGATAGAGAATCATTGTGCTTCGATAATGCTTTAAGTGTTTCTCCGGGTCTCCATCCCTTTTGAAATATGTGAAATGTGGCATGCTAAACTCGCGTGGAGGCTCTGCCTACTCGATCTCGTCCATGAAGGGTGACCTGCCTATGTTGGTCAGGTCCCGTCGTAGAGCCTCGTCGGCCACTTCGTTGTGTTGGAAATCACACGATCGTTTATTTATGAACCTCTCTACTTCTTCCTGAATTTTCCTTTGTTGGTGTAGCGGAGCTTTCGACTACCCCTAGTCTTGACTTGCTGGTTTAGGCTGCTTTTCTACTTGCTCGGCTTGTCTATACCGCGGTAGCGGTGCATATGATGGATTTCTAACAGGTGAGGAATGTCGCAGGCTACTGGTTGAACTTGAATCGGATTGAATGACTGCTTCTCTCTGTCCATCGTGCTGCCTACTCCGATGTGATATGGATGATGCTCCTTGCAGACCTAGCTGCGAATGAACACTTCGCTTGGAAGGTTGCTCATGTTGATTATCGGAGTGTGGCCCCAAATGTGAGTGTATGCTCGTCCGTGGACCTAGTCGAGAATGCACGCTCCTCCACGCACTAAGACGGGAGTATACGCTATCTCGGAGGCCCAATCGGGAGTGTACTCTGCCCAAAAGCTCAGTTCGTGGCTGGTTGAGTGGCTGCTTGTCAGGACGCTGCTGGAGAGGTTCTTCGTCTGCCTTTGTCCTTCTTCGGGACACCTCGTTTGGAACACGTTGCATCTTGGTGCGCTGCAAGAGCTGGTTCACCAAGGTCGTTTGTTGTGCTAGGGCGCTCGTCAACTCTATGACTTGTCGAGACAAGTGTTGATCGTCATTTGGATTGAAAGAGCTTGGAAGAAATGTTTCTCTTTGAGCAACAGAAGTGTGGTAGACTCCTGGCGTCAAATTTGAGCTGGGAAATGTTAAATCCACAGAAAAATATGGTGAAAATGCTCCTGGTTTGATCATTGGTCTGGAAATTTGGAGCCGAGACGTTTGAACTAGTCTTGGACCGATTTGGGCTGCTTGGAAAGCCACGGGAGCAGACTGGACTGCGAGAACAGGCTAAGCCACAGGAGCAGACTGGGCTGCGAGAACAGGCTAGGCCACAGGAGCAAGCTGCTTGATGGGAACAAGCTGGACCACGGGAACAGGCTGGGCCACGAGAGCAGACTGCTCAACGGGAATAAGTTGGGCCACAAGAGCAGGTTGCTCGATGGGAGCAGGTTGGGCCACTGAAGTGGGCTGCTTGGCATGTGGCACACGTGGGTGCGAAGCTAAGGCTCGGCTTGGCAATGCATTGGGCTTGGAATGATATGGCTTGGGTCATGGCCTTGGTGCCATGAGCCTTGGATGGCACGGCTCAAGCCGTGGTGGTGGTGTCATGGACCTCGTCGAGGGTGGCCACCGTTGTGGTTCCCATGGTGGAACCTTGTGGTGGTGGTGCCGCTCTTCCTAGGATCACATTTAGTCTCGTGGATCGCCGCGGTCCCATTTCTTGAATATTGGAATTTTCACTCATGGAGTTTTCTAAATTTCTAGCCATTGTATTTCTCTTTTTCGTTTTATCAAAGAATCTTTGCAAATAAAAAATTCTAATAATAAGAACGTACGAAAAATACAAGTGGACTAGAAAATAGAGAAAAAACCTTTTTATGCGAGAGTCTTCTACGATTGTGAATTTCAACTCTCAATGAAAGCACCAATTTGTGGATGCAAATTTCTTCCTCCTTAATCTTGCACAGGTCAAGGCCAAGAGTCTCACGCGCCCACGATAAATTTGGGAGGGGGGTGGGCTTTGGCATATTGGTTGAAGAACCTCCAATGCCAAAGTTAGAATTTAAAGAGAAAAATGTTTTGAGAGTTTTTGGAGAATTTTAGCAAGAGTGAAGACCTAACATTTTAGAGAAAATAGGGTCATATATATAGGGAATGGAGGTGGCCGGCCCTTAGAGGTTTTTTGTGTGAAAATGGGTGATTTAATTGGTGATTAATGGATTAATTAGGAATTAATCCATTAATTAGCCAATTAATCTCCATTTATATGGAATAATTTGTAGGTTATGAAGTAATTACCTAAGATGAAGATGGATGAGATAATTTGGAATTTGTTACCTATTTTGGACACTCTTGGCTGATTATCCATTGCTTGTGCGTAGAACAACCGGTGTGTCTCAGGGGTGACTTTGTCCTTTTTACCAAAAATCCACGTGTCACCTTGTGATTATTTTTGGCTCCACAGTGTTGGCATACAATATAAATTAACCCTTAGGTCCTATTTATAGTGAACAGGAGTCAGGTTACAATGAGAATCCTAATTGGTAGAAAATCCAATTCCTAATCAAATAGGTAATTCACAAAATCTTCAACCAAGCAAGGAATCCAACCAAAAAGTCAATGTAGACATCGAAATTTCGGTGAAATGAATGTTGACTAATAAATAAAATTTCAACGCTCACATGTTACATAAATTTTACACGTAGCGTGTGACTCAACGAAAAATCGAAATGAATCGGAAAATTCATCAAATAGGACATGTGGCAACACCTGGCAGAAATGATTTATTTCATCTGAATATTATATTAAAATTAGGCCTTGAAATTTTCTATAAATAGAAGCCAATTTCATTCATTTCATTTCACCAATTCACATTACACCAAAACCTTAAAGCTTTGAAACTCTAAAGCTCTCAAGTAAATCCCGAAGGATCAAGAAAGCCCTCTTCGTTCTTCGTCAAATCCTCCTTCAAGATCAAGCCCCGACGGCCCTTGAAGAACTTCCACCAACTCAAGATCAAACCCCGACGGCCCTTGAAGAAATCCGCACAACCATTATTCAAAGATCAAGCCCCAACGGCCCTTTGGATCAACAACTTCAAGATCAAATCCAAAAGCCCTCGACGATCTGTTCATCCCTATTCTTCAAGATCAAGCCCCGACGACCCTTGAAGAAACTTCCAACTATTCATTTGAGATCAAGCCTCGACAGCCCTTGGATCAACAACACGTCAACAAACCAACTTCTTATGGAGATTGAATCAGAGGACCAAATTACAAAGATATTGTAACCCCAAAATCATTAATACAAAATATTACTTTGTACACGTGTTCTTGTCTCGTTCGTCGTCAGGAAAATTCACGTTTTCAAATTTGGCATGCCTAGTGGGACAATCTCTACCGCTCATCTTTATCCTCAAATCCGCAAAAAGCGCAAATGGCATCAAGAAAGGATCAAGTTGTTCCCGCAATCAAAGCGAAGAACAAAAACATCCTCGCCTTAAATGGTGATATTTCGGGCATCACAACCCAAAGCAAGGCAAGAGCTCTTTCTGCCACCTCTGCATCAACTTTGCTAAAGGAACAAGAACACCTGAGGCACAAGCCTGTGATCACATAATTGTTAGTTCAAATTCCAAGATGAAGTGAAATGGTAGCTAAGAAAAAGAAAGATCACTTACTAGAAGCCTTCTGCTTTTTTCTGCCAGCCTCGACTGGGGAAGCAGTGGAGACAGTGGAGACAGAATGAGCTTTGGAAGCTTTAGAGACATAAGCCCTTGTCTTCTTCTTAGTTGGAGTTGCCCATGGGACAGGCAAGACAGGTTGAAGCTCAAGCTGTTCTTCGGGCTTAGATTCTGAAGTTTCCACCACGGTTGCCCTTGCCCACTTGGGTGCCACAAATCTTCACTTCGGGCTCGGCCTCTCCCTCGGAGTCTCCAAATAATTCAAAGATATCCCTTGCCTTTCCCATTGCGTGACTAGGCCTAGCGCATCTACAACCTCTTCTTCTGGCCCGACATCCATTATTTCAATGTTGCCTTGGGCTGCAAGTTCAAAGTAAGCAAAAGAAGGGTCAGTGGAAGACAGATTATAAAATATCATAAAATACAAGTTAGGAGAATAAAAAGTACCTATGAGAAGAAGCTGGTTCTTTTGGTGCACCATCTCCTTCCAGCTTTCAAGCTCGCTCGGCTTAGTATAGGATTTGATTGAGAGCTGCCCAAAGAGATGGTCATGAGATTCCCTAAGATCCCATCTATACTTCTTGGCCTACTTGGTCTCCTACCAAGTAGAGAATAAGGGAGTACATTCAAAATTTAGTGTCATAGGCTTTCAAGTAACCTTGCTCATTACTTCTAGGCTATGTCGAGCTGCCCGAAAAGTGACTTCTTAGGGAGAATGAAGGCAATAAAAAGTGCCACAATGCGTGGAGTAAAAAAAAAAGGAAAAGGAACTGGAATAGCTTGCGTGAAGACTAGTTGCCTACCACAGAAGTTCGGGTGGTAGATTTCTAGCCCGCATTCATAGCCATGGTCGCTATGTACTCCCTAAGCCAAGTTTTTTTGCTGGAGGCAGCTGATAAATTTCTCCTTGCAAAGTTGGCTGGCATCTTCCCCAAAAGCATCTTGGAAGGCTTGGTCTAAGAACTAGGGATACCTCCTGAGTATTGAAGCTCCCCACTACAAATCTGCCTGAGTTCAATAGACTCTGAAAAAGTAGAAGTAGGAGAATGTGGCGTGGTTGGTTGGTGATGCCTCGGCCAGAATACGAACAGGAGCCACTCTTTCAGGAAACTAGAGGTTAGGTGCCCAAAGTTCAGGGAAGTACCATTGCAACCACAACTGGACCATCCAGGTTGACTGGTTGAGGTTAGTTTCGAAAGGTTCACCCCTTGTCATCTTGAAGAGAAGGTGATAAAGATGGGAAAGAAGAAATGGCCATGTAGCCACATCGCTAAATGAATGCAAGGCCCTCCACCAAGGGAACCCACTCCAGTTTTACTCCCTTGGATTTGTTAGGGAAGATATGCTTGTTGAGCCAGTACAAAAGGAAGTATATGTGTTCTTGATCCCTATTTGTTGTGGCAGAAGAGGGGCTAAATGCGTCCTTGGCAAGTGAGATGAAACCTTTGAATGAAGTCTCATAGCTCTTGAAGGTTGAAGAATCATACTTCAATCGGATGATAGAGTCGGAGACGTCCGAGGCTTCAGCAGTCGAGCGAGATAAAGAGGACCAGTTATGGGTAATATCCATGACTCTGCCCGAGGGCCTTAGCCCGAAGACTTAAGCAATTTCGAGAAAGTTTGGGGTCATGGGACCCATCCTGAAATCGAATGTGTTGGTCTGGTGTTCCAGAACAGAAGAGCTATGGTCAAAAGCTCGGGCTTGGCGACCACCGTGACTTTTGAGAGCATGATGAGCTCGTAAATGCCATTAATTATCCACTTCTTCTTAAAAATGGGTTTAAGCTCATTTACCCATTGTGCCCAAGCCTCATCCTTCATCAGAGGGAAGCCTCTTCGATGGGTAGACCACTTGGAGGATGAGATGTCAGCTTTGGCTGAATACGAGTTGTGGGTGAACCAATTGGTCTTGGGCATGTTGTTCTCCACAGAAATTGGAACCCTTGAAGTCCAGGTAGGTCCCAAAGAGTGTATTCATCCCTCTTCAAAGAAAATTGAAGTGTTCAGGCCAGCCCAAGGGCGATGAAGGCCATTAAGGAGGCGACGCATGTTGACAATGCCTTCGCCGGATTCATATGCAGGACAAGTAGTTTTGGGGGTCATTGGTTGATTTTGAAGAAAATGGGGGAAAATTGAAGTCAGGAAGCGAGAAAGAACATTGAGCAAGAGAGTTCTGAGAAATCTGGGGATTTTGGAAATTAGAAGGATTGGAATTGCTATAGTAATTTGACCGAGAGGTTTAAGTGAAGGTTATATAGTAAACAGTTAGTAAACGTTAAAAATCATGGGTTAGTGCAAAGTTTTAGTTAACAATGGCTGTTTAAGTGGCGCAAGTCCTGAGTAAAGGCATGATGTTCATTTTAATCATCATTGACGCCTCAGATTGCAGACTCAACAATAATTAAAGGGGGCACTGTTTGGGTTAATATTTGAATATTAGGCTTGAATGAAGGAAAGCCCAATGATGCCAAATTAAATGAAGACTTTCCCGAAGCCCAACATTGAGCCCATAGACAAACTGAAGCTTTCTCAGCCAAGACACAAGCCACATGTCTATAACTGAGATGACAAGTGATGGACACTGACTTACTATCAGCTAAAAAGCATTTTCCAATGGCACTATAAGTAAAAAGCTAATGACTCACTACCCTTCAAGAGCTTTCGGGCAAGAGCAAAGCCCTGACCCTCGGGCCAAATCGCCTATAAAAGGAAGAAGAGACAACAGAGACAAGGACTCTCAACCAATCAAACAAAAAAACATACAAACTCTGCTTTCAAGCCAGATTTTACATCCAAAAAGCTAAAATCTACCCAAATTCAGTCCTTTTAGCGATAGTCTCCTTAGAAAAGCTATCTTTGTCTAGTATAAAAGCTCTGCTACCACCCCAGTGTAGTAGTATTGATTCCCTCATGTACACTTGCCCGAGTCTCTTTGTTTGTCCTAGAAATTAGTAGATCTATTGCTTGATGCACTATTCAGCATGTATTCAAGTCATTTCCACCTATTTTCTACTTTAAGAGTCCCATTTACATCTAGATCTGGTTGACTTAATGGATCTTTTTTCATTAAGAATAACTTGGAACCAAACAAATGACTTAAAGGGCATTGGACTCCCTCCATTCGAACATATAAGATCATGAACTAAAAATCCTTGGTGACAAGAAAAGAAAAAGAACTTAATGCAAACTTAACCCACCTGCGACAATCCTTTGATAACAAGAAATTTGAGTAACTTGAGGTGCAAGTAATCAACTTAAAACACACTTATTCTACATCTGCTATACTGAAATAGCAGTGGCACGCCTAAGCATTTTGTTAGTTTGATTGCGAGTCTTAAGGCCTACACCTAACGCCCCACAAATGCACATTTCAGAACTAACTTCAAGCTCTTATTGCAGCACACAAGACAAGCAACAGCCCGACTACCAAACATACACATCCAAAGTGCCAATCCCTTGGGAAGCTGTACTGAGGTCCATAGACTCTCTCCAAAGAAATCTTTGCCTAAACAGGATGTCTAATTCTTACATATAATAATCAAACGAAAGTAACTTAACGTAAATGAAGGAGGCAAACTTAAGTTTCGTCAAGTTGGCTAAAGTAGTGTGTTTTCTCTGCATCTAACTCAATTCAGTTTTCATAATTTAAATAAATTTAATATATTCTTTCATTGTTTGTAAACAGAAAAAAACAAAACAAGAAATGTGAATGAAAGGGAAATGTTTGGAGGAGGACTGGGGAATTGATGGCCACATTCTCCAGCCTCTTATCTTCTTCTCCATAAAAAAGTACCCATGACAAGATAACAAAAAAGTAAAAGAAAATTAACAGTATTTGAAATAAAAAAATCTAAATAATATTAATTACTATTATGTAATACATAACACTTGGATGTAATACAAACCAACATTTAGCAGTAGTCATTTACATTTGTCTGTCTCCGGTTGAGGAAGCTTTATTGTTGGTGTTGATCGTCATCTTTATTAGTTCATTGGGTTCACCAGCAACCATGTAGATCTTCACTTCTCCTTAAGAATTCAGAGAAGAGAGAGGGAGGGAGAGAGAGAATGGAATTTGATGAGCACGAAGAGCAAGATGAGGAGATGGAGATGCAGGCGGCGCCACCGGGTTACGCCTCTGTTGCAGAGAGTTCCAGGCCCAAAATGGGGCCCGCCGGCGAGGAGACCGTCTCCAGTTCTCGAAAAAGGGGGACTGCCGCAGCACCCAATTCCACCACCACCACTACCCTAGCCACCATGGTCAGGTACAGGGAATGCCTCAAGAACCACGCCGTCAGCATCGGCGGTCACGCCCTCGACGGCTGTGGCGAGTTTCTCTCTGCGGGGGATGAGGGCACCATCGACGCCCTAAAATGTGCCGCCTGCAACTGCCACCGCAACTTCCACCGCAAGGAGTCCGAGGGCGAGTTAATTCATCACCACCAGGGTGCCGGTGGGTCCCACCAGCTTCACCACCACCACCATCAGCATCAATTCTCCTCAGGCTACTGTCGCCCACCGCCACCGCCTTCTGGCTACCTGATCACCTCGCCGCACGCAAGGCCTACACTAGCCTTGCCTGCGGCATCCATCCGCGGCGGCGGAGGGTCTCATAGTAGGGAAGAGGGAGAGGACGTGTCGAATCCAAGTTCGAGTGGCGGTGGAGGCGGAGGAGGATTTGGGATGAGTAAGAAGAGACACCGGACAAAGTTCACGCAGGAGCAGAAGGAGAAGATGTTGGAGTTTGCGGAGAAAGTTGGGTGGAGGATTCAGAAACACGACGAGGCGGCGATTGAGGAGTTTTGCGGAGAGACTGGAGTGAAGCGCCATGTGCTCAAGGTTTGGATGCACAACAACAAGCACACTCTTGGTAAGAAATTAGTGCCCTAATTAACCAAATTTTATTTGATTTAATGCCTACTTGGCTTGGCTAAGTAGCTAGCTCAGCGAGAAAGAAATGTTGCAGTGTTCTAATTACCCAGTTAATTAATCAAATTATGTTCGTGTTATGATTAATCTTTAGCTTTAGCACCCTTAACTCATGATCATGCAAGTACAATGATGATTTTTCTTAATCTAGTGTTAATTAATAATGATTTAATTAACTAGCTAAGCTTAGTTAATTAGATAGGGTTTCATCACTTGGTTTCAACAAAAAAGGGTTTCATCACTCGATTTTAACAAAAACAGGTTTTCATCTAAATTTCCTTCTTCTGATTAATTTGTGTGATTAACATCTGGATTTGGTGCTAATTAGTTAACATATATACTGATTAAGACCACATTAATTTTTTGACATGTTTTGCTCAGTGCAGCTTGTTCTCACTGAGATATAACGTTTGCCCTAAAAACCCAAAACTGGAATGCTGTTTCCTTCAACTGGAATTGCGTTTTAGGGCAGTTTTTCTATTTCGAGTAAAAATTAGAAAAATGGAGAAAACCAATAGAAGAGGGAAAGCTTATGATCATTTAAACTAAACTGGGTTCTGATTAATTAACTAATTAATTAATTAGTTCCCACTAATCACATGATTAAAGACCCAGAAAATTTCATAAACTCCACTCGAAACGTGTAATAAGCATGCAAAGCAAAGCTGAAAACTGCTCTCACTTTGTTTTGTTTATTAATTTAATTTATTATTCTGGATTACTTTCTGCGTTTTGGGTTTTTGGAAGTTCATCCACATTTGTCAATCTTATCCTTATTTTCTTCCATGATCACCGCCTTATCTTGCTTGACCCTCTCTCTATCTCTCATATTAATTTTGGCTCAACCTTCATATTGCATTAGTCTGTGGACACTTCCATCTCAAAACTGGAAGAAGATGATAAAACTTCACCTATTTTTGAGCTTACCGGACACATGTGATCTCATCAACTGGATTTGTTTTCATTTATCTACTTTCTTTTTGAAAAAGAAAAGGAAATTCCTTTGGTGCTTTCCTATTTTCGAAAAACTAATTATAAGCATGTAACGGCCACATGATGTAGTATATATGCTGCGACGTGGTGTGTATATGTAAGTCTTCATTTCTATAACACGTGTATTGGACCACATTTTTGTTCTACTTGGTCGTGTATGCTTGTTGTTTTGTTTAGCTTATCTTTTACGCGTAGTGTTATAATCTCATTCTTTTTTTCCCTAGTTATGAATGATGAATAAATTTATTTATTTGTGAGAAGATAATATTAATTCTTATGTGTGAATCAGTGTATAGTGTAAAAAATCGTTTGTACTAAGAGGATTTTCATACTCTTAATTTTTCTCAATTAATAATGATCAAAATCCTCTTCGCTAGTAACCTAAAAAAGGGGTTTCATTTTTACAAGTCTTGCACTACGCCCGTACGATTTTAATCTATTGAATAAAATAAGCATCACTAATTATTGGTCTAGTGATAATTTTCTTTACATTGTGAGAAGAAATATGTAGTTTAAATAACCCCACCCACATTGATAAAAATAAAATTTGAGGAAATGATCCATAAATTTTTTGGTTTTTACTTTAAGAGGAAAAATAACTATTTCTTTACCAAATAGAAGAAGGGGTTAATCGTTTCGCATGGAACAACATTAATGGATGCTCGTGGAAAGCCTCAGAGGCTATGGAATATATGATGGATGGATGATTATCTTAACATGTATTTTATGTTTTCTCTGATTAATTTTAGCAATTCAATCTCAAGTTCCTAATTGATCTGGTCGACGAAATTTAGTTGCATGAACAACTGAACAAGTACATTGTAGGGTCGCATGCGAAGCACTTATCCTTTTTCGAAAAAGTGAAGATCATTACACTCAGAAAACTCCCGCTTGTCCCTCTACTAAAATTACACATCCTATAGGAGAGTTACGGAAACAATTACACGTCCTATATTACTGTAATAAATTTCGATTATCGTAGCTAGCATTTGATCTTCTTAAATAATTGGTCAATTTCTTGACAGTAGCAAACTACTCTCTTCCAGTTTGTAGTACTTTTTTTTTTTTTTTTTTTTGAGTTCTTCGATATTTTTACATTAGAAGGAAGGGAAGTTTGGCTAAATCATATAATGGGCAGCCTAATTTAGTATCAAATTTGTTATCCACGAGATTCAAACCTAAGACCTCTCACTTCTAAAATGAATATTACCAGACCGTAGTACTGAGTGACTCCAATTTGTAGTGCTTAACTAAAGAGAGTACTATCTATGTAAGCATCAACTACGGCATCACCATCCTCAAGAGCCAGCATAATCATTAGATCAGAGTCACAATATAGCATATATATATATATTGAACAATCTTGAAAAATAATAATTCAAAACTATACATATATGTACCTTTAAATAAGATATACATCGGTAGTTTAGTTGACAAATAAGTATGACATTTTTTTAAATGTGGGCAATCTCGTTGGTATTGTTAATACTACGAACTTAAAATTGTCAATATGTGATGGATATGACTATTGATATATATGTCGTAGATATTGTGTTTACAAATGTTGTTCATTAGAACGTAGAAGAATTGTTTATATATTGAAATATCTTTTGAAGTTGTATTTAAAAAATAAATGATTTAGAACGTAAAATCACATCCTCGACAAAACACTAATAATATATATCTTTTATTTACTACACAATTAGTGGAGTGGTAATGGTAATGGTGAAGATATATGGAAAAGAAATAGTTACGTAATTAGTGGAGTGGAGGATTGAAGGTGTTGGAAAAATTATGTAAGCTCGTGTTGCTGCTGCTTTATTCTAAACAGGTGGCCTCTCTATCCAAGGATCTGATCACAAAATACAAATGGGACTGACATTACAACTAATATATTTGTATGGGTGAAATGCCGATTTAGTCCTTAAACTATCATCTCAATAAAAATTAGGTCTTTGAATTATTTTTTCGGTAAAATAAGTCCTTAAAATCTTTAAAAATTACTAATTCCACCCCTACTATTATATTCATTAAAAATTGCTAATTCCACCCCTACTATTATATTCAAAGCTATTTTATCTAATTTTTTGTCAACTTAAGTCACTTGACATACTTTAGAGTGTAATACCATCATTTTCTCGCCTATAAGCCCTTAACATTTCATATAGGTTGTGAATCTAACATCTAATTTACCCTCCAAAGTTAACTTACACTATTTCTTGATGAAAAACTACCAATTTGCCCTCCAATGTGTGCCACATGCAAGTAACATAACTTAAATTGACGGAAAATTGAATATAGTAGCTTCGAATATAATATTAGGGACGTAATTGGTAGATTTTTATAACTCAGGGACTGATTTTTCTGAAAAATAGTTTAGGGACCTAATTTTCACTGAGATAATAATTTAAGGACTAGATTGGCAATTCACCTTATCTGTTTATATCGGTTGTAAATATAGATGAGTAACATCATTGTACGTAATTTTGTTTGTAGTAAAAGAAGGATAATTTTCCAATAACTACAGTGCGCATCCACACACTACTGATTCCTGATTTTTGATACATGTACGCTCAATTATGAGACTGTGCATGAATTAATGGCTAGAAATTATTCGGGTGCAACCAAAAAATGAGTTTTATAAGGTTCCATTTTACCTTAAGAAATGACTTATATTTTCAATCAAGTAACTTCTTGATTTCTTGGAGAACATCAAACTTAGGCATTGTTTGGTATTGCCTTTGCCACTATCACCATCACCACTGTTGCCATTGTCGTTGTCGCTATAACTCCTATACTCACCCTTGCTTCTATTATGCTTTTACATTGCTATTCATACTCGTATAATTTTGCAAAATACAGTTTACCAAACATCTAATTACTTTATTTTATAGTTAATTATTCTAAAAGCATAATTGAAGTAGTTTTTTAAGTGATCAATGATAATGTAGCTTACATACACATTATCCAAATTGAATCGCACCTACATGTAACAGGCTATATACACATTTCTTCCCAAAAGATACGAACTGAAATTTGAACATGGTAAGGATAAATAATGATAACCCCTTAAATTACAAGCCTGTTGTTTTCTTGTGCATTTCTAAAGGCCTCAATTGTGGTTGCTCATTCCATAACCACAATTCTACAATGCCTCTGTCTTCAGAGAATCAGAGCAGTTTATACAATTGTGGAAAGATATTACTTATGGGTAGTGATGTCAACACGCCTTTTTCTTTTTTACTTTGAGCATATCTTCTGATATTCTTGACGGTTAATTTTTTTTTAATTGTTAAATCTAACTGTTACCAAATTAGAGGGGTGTGTATGAGGTGAAATCATTGTCCTGTCTGATTATTTGATCTCCAATTAGTATTACTGATTTCTGTATTTGTACTATCTCCCACATATATTGGTGGAATCTATTTTTATTAAATAGATGATACAAATAGATGATAATTATAGCATTACTTAAAAAAGAATATACTAGATTATGTCAATTATAAACCATCGTAGGTAAGTTCTTATATTAGAGAGCAGCTTATATGACACAGGTTCTCTATCACCGCGTGATCCATGCTAATGACACAACACCATGTAAGCAGAAACTTATATGTGGTATTATATCTTTGACATAAAACGTCATCGTGATGGTGTACCCGCACCATGAAAGTCCCCTGATTGGGCAAATAATGGACCCCTACAAGCTACATTGGTCCATCTTCAAATTCTTTCTGATCAAGCTATGGGCTAGAGCTTGAGCCCAAGTGTAGGTGTACGTCTTGCAGGTGCAGGAGTAGGCCTGGGTCAATACATGATGTAGTTTTTTGGAAAAATCGACCTAATGGACCAGAGTCCAGACTAGGCCCTATATTCTAAAGCTATACTCTTTTTTCTAATTTTCTTTTCAACAAAAGATATTATCTACACCAAAATAGAAAGGATAACCTTAACCTCATAATGAACTGTAATAAAGTGATTCAAATTCTCCTTTGGCGAAAATCGAACCTTAACTATCACTTATAAGTGAAAAAGAATATCACTCAACCGTAATACTAAGTAACAATCTTCTTCCTCACTTGGTAATTTTATAGAAAACAAAATTGCTCACATTCGGAATATGCAAGTTTTCTCGTTGATTGACACCACATTCGCAACAAAGTTATAGTCTGGAAATATCATGTATACAATCACAAATGTCATTTACAACAAATATAGACTCCACTAAAACCTCCGACGTCCCAAACACCATCAATCGCTACAACGGAAAAGTAAAGTTGCAATCTGTGGGTTCCGACAAGAAATATAGCACAGCAATTCCACCAACCGAACAAAAATACATACACCATCCACATTATAGCTCATGGATTCCATATTCCGAAGGATAATTCATCTCCGTACATGTTTTGCCAACATGATTTCCTGTTGCTTACACTCATACGCTGTGGGGATGAGGATGCGGCTGCAGCGCTTCTTGAAGATGTTTCACAGCACTATCGTAGTGCACAAAGCTCATGAACCAAAACTCATGGTTGTCAACAGAGACGACCTGGATGTACTTTTCAGCTGCTTTCACTTTGCTCGTTGATGGATTGACTGCCTTCAGCTGATGTAATGGAATAATCACCTACATATAACAAGGAATCAAACCAGATTATGTTGATAGCTAACAGAGACATTTTAACGTATAAACAGTAAATCAACTACTGAAAACTAACCAGATGAAAGAAAGAAAAAAAAAGCAATTAGTGGGATCATAATAGTCTTTAACATGATGAATAAATAATAAAATATAGAGTTTCGGTTTCACTACTTGTAAGTTGTAACACTTAAATAAGAAACCACGGCATTTTACGTATTTAAAATGCTTCACCAATCAGACAGTTTGGCTTTATACTGATATATAGATAGGACATGGACATGCAAAAAAATGTGTCAAAGAAATAGGTGGCTTGTTAAAAGTATATTTGGAAAAAGATTTTGTGTCAAATAAAAAAAACAGATCCTCTCTTAAAAGGATTGTCAAAGTGCACCATCTACATTAACAACGACAATAACCAGGATTCGGTTGTTACAAAACAAGCATGGGTTCAGCAGCAATTAGACAACTAAAGGGAAGAAATCAAAATATAGGATCGTTCTCAATACAAGATTTCAAGATCTTCTATTTACCCATTACCTTGCTTGGCCAACACTTTCAAATTTCAATTAATATATAAATCCTTTCATCCTCTGTTCAACGTTGAGGAAGGTAACAATCGTTGAAGTCTTTAAACCTTTCCACCTACTAATATCACTCAAGTATAACCTAGAGGAAGGATCATTTTAGCTGTATTCTTCCTATTGCGTGTTCTTTGTCACATCATTCTTAACGACAGCCTTGTCATGTCAAACATTTCTGCATTCAAGTCTATCAAAATATAACTAGGTACCTCATGACTAAATTGTTAATGTATATAAAAAATAAAGATCAACCAACGTATCATACTCCCAAACTAAAGTTAGAGTTCCTATAATACCAAGTTCAAATATTTGAATCCCCTCGCCAAGATTGACCCATTAAAGTCAGCACCACACCAAAACCTTCAAACAATAGCTACGTATCTCAAAAGAATCATTCAATACCAACCCACTAATAGTTTCCAAAAGAATAAATGCAATCGGGCTTTTAATGACCAGAAATCATCATAAGGAAATGATAGTAGTACACAACCTGACCATATGTATTGTGATAGACATAATAAGTAAAACTATTTTAGCAAAGATTAATCTCAGAACTGAGAAAGACAAATTAATGTAAAGTGACATCTTACAAATAGCATGTTTCTTTTTATTAAGTGTTCATACAAACCAACACAAGGTTGAGTTACCTAACTCAGGATTTAGGTTGTCATGGTCAAAGGTTGTGTATATCCTTCTTACCTCATGAAACGTGATTTCCTTTTCAGGTAAAACCAACAACTGAAATGTTTTGACACCTATAGGTTGGGGGTAAAAAATTAACAAAGGGATATATTGCTCACAAGGTCAAAGTAACACAAGCACTAAGCTAAATTATGGTTTTTTTTTTTTTTTTGGGGGGGGGGGGGGGGGGGGGGGGGGGGGGGGTGGGGTGGTTGGTGTGGGTTTGGGGGGAGTGGCATGGCTATGTAAATTAGTATATGCGACACTACCTACTTGTGTGTAACATTTGATCAACCCAAGTCACTCAACTTGAAATCAATTCTGACACATCGCCTTACACCATTCGGTCAATTGGCCTTCAAAAGAGGGTGATGTCAATGGTTGAGCCAAATCACCACAAAATTCGAAAACTACAAAGTTCTTTGTTTATGTTTTCCTTCTTTTGACTCAACTAGCCCATAACTGGAATACATAATTGGAGGCAATTACTACTACAATATAACAAGAAACCTATAGATTACATGTACCTATCCCTGAGGTTAAGTGGAATTACATAAACCTCCCTCCTACTTTTGAGAAATTAAATTAATCTACAAAAAAAGCTGATCCCTCATATTTTTATCATGACCTATCTTTCAGAATCTCAGATTAAACGCACCATGGAAGTGAAATCTCTATTTTCAATTAAAACCTACCTCAGCATTCAAACTGTCTCAGCAGTAAATTTTATTTCAGAGTCTTAGACCTACCAAAACACAAGAGAAGAGTCTAATTTCTAAAATTGAGCGGAAGTTTCTATAATATCACTAACGTCAAGAGGTTAGGTAACTTACTCTATTTTATAAATATCAAATCATGTAATATGAAAGTTAAAAATCTGAGAGAAATTCAAACTGCACTATCACCATTTGGAAGCATAAACGGCTCCCAAGTCATAACTCCAAAAAGGTGACAATTGGTTCAAAAGCATAGGCAAACAGAAGTAATCCAATATACCTTATAATAGCTCCACTCAGTCCGGTCACCAACTGTGTATGAAAGGGGATCGTCACTGCAAAATGCAAGCTTAGCTGATGACAAATATAAAATTCCCATTACCGGGCCAGCTGATGTGGATAGGTAGCAAGCAAATGTCTTTAGTAGTTGCTCCTCTGGGACAGTCTCAAAATTGTGTCGAAAGATCTTCTCGTAACCACCTTCTGCAAGTACTTTTGTGCTCTGAGCAATTCTTGTCACAGCGGCATCAGCAAAACTGGGTCCCGTTTTCACTAGTTCAGGAAAGCAGCAGTACATTCATTATGTCTCACAAATACAACAGCAGAAAGTTTACTATGAATTCAGTACATGATGATGATGCCAATGATGAAGTCGGTAGCAAAAACAATCCAGAGGCAAAATCCTAACTCCAAAGATACTCCAACTAAAAGCACACATATTGAACCCATTCCTGATTCCCAACTCCCAACATGCAAAATTGACACCAATCCTTCTACCAAACAGGAATGCTTCGCATAGAAATGTCATGCAATTGCTTAACCATGTTGGAACAACACAAAGACCGCAATTAACAGCATACTAGACATAACATTTGCTCGTGGCAATGAATTACATCGGCTAATACAGAATTCTAGAGCATGCACAAGACAATTGTCATTGCGAATTCACATTCAAAACGTTCAAAATAACCAGAATTGAATACTTACAGTGTTGCCACATGTTGCCAGCAAGATCCTCGGCCTTCTTGGTGGCCTCCGCAGCCTTCTTTCCCCATTTTCCGAGAGCATCTTTCACTGAATCCATCGATTCTAATACCCACAACAAACAATACGACACAACAACACTCACAAATTCATCATTTCAACAGCAAAACCCCTAACTTATCAAAGAATTGAACACACAAGTGTTGGTTGGTTACTCACTCTTGACGGAGGAGGGGGGAGGCGGCGCAGGAGTGGCGACGTAGGGATTGGACTCCGCCGGCATGGAGGTGGCGGCGTCGCCGGGGATCGGACCGCGAGCCTCGGCTTGAACCACCGGTGGCGGAACAGGCGGCTGCACCGGCGGGCCCTCCGACTTCGGGGGTGGAGGCGTTTCAGAGGCGATGGAGACGGAGGTCCAAGTTTCGGAGTGGGGAGGCGGAGCGACGTCGTTGAGATCGACCTTAGGGTATGGAGCGTAGTGTTCGGAGTGAGATGGCGGTGGCGGGTGATCAGGTGCAGGCGGTGCTGCTGCCACCTTGTGGTCGGTCATTTTGTAGTGATTGGGACAATGGAATCTTTGTCGTGTTTGGGAATTCAAACGGCTTGTTCGGCGGCGGAGTCTGCGAGAAGACAACTGGTGCGAAGAGATTAATTTGGGATTTTGGATTTTGAATTTTGGATTTTGGATTTGGACAGTTTGTAAAGAGGGGAATTTGCAGTCCATTTTGTAGTCAAATAGTCAATAGGCCCAAATCTTGACAAGTCATGGCCGAAAAGGTAATTTTATCCTAACAAGGCAACGTATCTTTTTCTTTTTCTTTCTTTTCTTCCGCTAGTTCACTCCGTTCCTGTGTATTTTTTGTTTGAAATTATATCTCATGCTATGAATCTTCTCTATGGTCTTACTTTTTCAGCAACATGTTGGGGTTGTGATGTCATTTCATTAACATTTCTTATGACTTGATTCACATGACTACTTCGGTTCACCTATTTCAATTCAAGCTCCAAATTCAAATACAAAAAATAATTACTCAGCCCAACAAGTTCATTACTAGAAACTTATCAATTATGAAATTAAAGTTCATGGGAGAAATTGACATGTTATAAAGTTTAGGGGGTAATCGGCTGAAATTAAATTTCAAGAAAAAATTAGTCAATTATAAAAGTTCAAAAGAGAAAATTGACTAATTATAAAAATTCAACAAATTTACGAGGCTTAATGGGCCTAGGACCAGTTTTGAACCACACTTCTTGGCTGGACATCGGAGAGGTGAAGTTGCCATAAACTATTCCATGCAGGGTTGACATATTGCATTGGTGAATGATGTTACTGCAGACATGAAGTGGCCGCAAGGTAAACCACATAGATCCCATTTTCGGCAAGAACATGTGTGTTTGTTCAAATCAACTACATAATCTGCCACTGTTAGATGTCTAATTTCAAACTTTCCTCCACCTGCAGCATAGGCAATCCATAAGCCACAACCCTCGGTGTTTTTTTCTTTCCAAAATCTTCAGAATTCTTGGTCCAACAGATAAGATGATGAATTTACCCTCAAATCTAACGGGAAAGTGGATGAAATTTTCTCAAATCTAACAGTAAGGGGTTAATTAGCTGATTTAAAATAGTTCAAGGGTCAATTTACTAAAAAATCGTTCAGATGATCAATTCAACTGACTCAATAATTTAAGGGATCAAACGATATTTTATACATTCAGTTTTTAAGTATGCACTCAGTATGGAGGGATCATCATGTTGTCCCAATGTATGAGCACTTAAATAAGTCCCAATGTTCACCAAAGAAGATCCAAACTTTATGATCCAACAACCCTTCCAGTAGGAACAACCATGTAGAGCAGTGCAGAGTCTTAAACAAGTTAGAAATCCTCTTGCGACCTAAGTATCTTTGTGACCGTATATAAAGAACTATGTTGATTTAAATCGGTCTCCACTTGACTTTACAAAGTACATTACCTAATGTTACTACATGAGAGAGGATCCTCGCCGGATCCTCTTTGTGAGGATTCTGAGGATCATTCAATCACATTCATTCATTATACATTGTACAGTCAAATTTTGTAGGTAATGTTTATATTCAATTTTAAATATAAAAAAAATACAATGATTTTGACCCACTATATACGATAAACAGATATTAATTGAAGATCCCTAGAATCCTCATAAATAGAATCCAGCGAGTATCCTCACTTGTTACGACATTATCAACAATTGACAAGTTGTCCAACACTTTAAGATGTGATTATTAATACCAAATCAGTTCTCCAAAAAAAAATATATATATATCATTAACGTAATCTACTTTTTTAGTGAAGTTTGTAACTAAAAAACATGCTAATAAAGTGTTTGGCTGAACAGCAATTAGGATCATTAAAAGGCCTCTAAAAGAAAAAAGGCCTATAATCTCTGCAGTAACCTTTAACTTAACTAACAAAGACGAATGTTTGACATTATATTAAATCCGTAAGTTAATGTATGACATTATATTAAATTCGCAAATTAATGTATGATATTATAATATTTAAAAATGAAGTATGAATTTACTATGTGAACTAAAATTAATGCGGTAAAATGTTATTTTTCCAAAAAATCACAAATAATTAAATAAAAAAAAGACAAAGATGTAACACATAAGACAAGAGTTAAAAGGACAAATGATAGTCGTAACCTAAGCAACTGTACTTCCTTTACCAAAAAAAAGCAACCGTATTTCGAGCTTAATAAAAATAAAGATTATGATTCTCTCATCTCATCTTTTCATCCATTTTTATCCTATCTTCTCTCATTCTCTATTTTATCTTTTTCTTTCAATAAAATAATTAATATAAGATGTTAACGCATCTTGACCGTGATGATTCAAATAGAAAGGGAGGGAAAAAAAAGAAGAGGAGATAATTCTACTCCTAAAAATAAAGAGACTGATAGAATTCACTTGCATTTCCATCCACTTTTTTTTTAGTTAATTTTTATAATATTTTGCTACAAAGGAAAATAGAATAAAAGAAATGAAACTTTAACGAAAAATTTCTAATACTGTTTACTTTAATGAAAAATTATATTTTTACTCTAAAAAGTTAATCCTGGTACAATTCACTTACAACATATTTTTATCTTTTCTGTTAAAACTTAAAATTTTCAAATTATTTTCATTAGTTTCCTTAAAAAAAAAAAATAAGGGAGTAAAGAGAGTTGGCAGTTTACTGACGCGAATATACTGCGCGTGCATATAACGCCAAACAGTTGTATTTTCTACCTTTCGTTTCGTCAGCCTTTTCTCAAAAGCAGCCCCTGATGGAGCTCCAGTGAAATACAACTGTTCACTCCTTTTGGATTGGACCGTGCCTTCACTTTCTTAGAGAAAGCGTACGTACTGACAGACGCCTTTTCTTTTTCTAATTGTGGATGTAACTCATGTAAAATTTCTTATCTTAATAAGAATTTTCTTTTGTCCTATAGTTCTATATTATGAAGAATGATACTTGACTAGACGAGCCCTCCTACTCAAAATTTTTCGTATTTTATACATAAATCTTCATGGGATGAAAATATAAAAGCATTACGAATTATCTATCTATTTGCTACAATGGATTCACTTAACGACCTTAGTTTTGATTCAGTTTTTTTTCAAAGAATTTTATAGAATGATATGAATGGTTCCAATTATAAGTACAAAGTAAATCAGGCATGAAGAATTTTGGGTAGCCAAATATTGCTAAATAGCAATATGAAATTAATTTTTTTTTTGCAAAAGATAATAAAATAAAGTCTTAGTAACTTGCTTACTTTCATTGACAAATGAATGCGATAATTTGAAGTATTCCTATAGATACTCCAGTTTAATATCTCTTTGCGGCGGGAAAGCTAATTTTTCTCGAGGCGTTTGCTACTCCAGTTTATTCTCATTTGTACATGAAACTTTGGTCTCTAATTAGTGTTGACTAGTGTGATTGTTTAAGCTTTCAACTTTGATCACTTATAATTATTTTATCGTTGGGATTTTCTTGGTAATTTTACTAACTGGTTTAACGGATTTTAGTTAACGAGAGACATATATAAATATTGGAATTGGATCCTCTCCTGAGCACAAGCTTAGGATCCTGCTAACCAGCCTACGTGAATCATTGGATCGGTTACAATTATTATAAATTTTAGAGGGATCCTCTATTTATAGCCAATCAAAATTCAATAGCTTAATTACATGTTGGTCAGGAGGATCATGAGCTTTTGCTCAGGAGATCCAATTCCATAAATATTCAATCAGTTTTAATAACGTCAGGCTAAGTTGACTCCCACTTGTTGATTGTCACCAAGTTCAAGTTAATTCCCACTTGTTTTAAAGGTTATATAAGCCACAAGTTAAAACCAATTATTTCTTCTTGTTGCTTATTTGTTGTTTCCTTTAGCTTTTTTATATGGGAAAAGGATCCTCGCCGGATTCTTTTCCTAGGGATCCGAGGGATCCCGTGATTATATCCGTTCATCATACATCGTACGGTCAGAAATCATTTGAAATTTAAAATTAAATATAAATAATACCTAACGTAAATTGGCCGCATAATGTACGATGAACAACCATAATCATGGAATCCTTTTCCTTTCATATGGTTGGTAAAATCAATTCATGTTTAAGTTATTTATTTTTAAGTATCGAATTACATATTATAATGTGGGAGCTACAATATTTTAACTCTTCAATCTATATGCAAGGGAAGTCAAACCAATTTATTCAGCTTAGGGTTGACGAGTTCGAAGTAATTTATTCATCTACTTCTTGTCTTTTATAGTAGTCTGAGTAAGTGTAATACTTATGTATAGAAATTAGGCAGCCTGAGTTTAATATTGATATCACACTCAAATTTTATGACTTACTATAAAATTGTGATTTTTATATGGGTTCAAAATATTGGTGTCACACTTACTTTTTCTGACATTTTGTAAAAAATATTAATATAAATGTATTTGAAATTTATAGTTGAAGAAAATCAAATATAAAATTTCTCATTTATAAATAAATTATAATATTACTAAGTCGTAATACAAATCATGCTTAAACCTACTACTAATGTAAGTAAAAGTAAGCAGTGAGAAAGGAACAGTTCACAAATTTACTGACCAAAAGGGCGTTGTCCATAAATTTACTGACCAAAAGGGGGTTGTCCACAAATTTACACGAAATGTTAGGGAGAAAATAGCAAAAGAAAAAGGAGGAGGAAAGAAAGAAGGAGATACTAATCCTAGAAGAAAAAGAAAAGGAGAGAAAAAAGACAAGGATTGTAAAGGGCAAAAACCCCAAATAATGGAGGAGAAGAAGTGTGGAGAGCCATTGGATGGGATGGATAGTACAGATAAAAGAGAGAGAAACAAGAGAGAGAAAGCATGGAGAATCCCAATGTTCAGAGAGACACTGAGACACAGACAGCATAGCCATAGCCCTACTGTTCACTCTCCCCCTGTGACCAATTAATTGTTAAATTAATCCCAACCCATCATCTCCATTTCTCTGCAGATCACTCACACCCACCTCTCTATCCTTCTCTCTCTCTCTCTCTCTCTCTCTCTCTCTCTCTCTCCCCCCTCTCTCTCTCATCAAATCAAAACCCCCAAATCCAATTCACTCCTCCATCAGAGCCCCATAACGTGATCTGATTTAAAAATTCACCAAAAAAGATTCGATTTTTGATATTTTTATTTGATCAAAAACCCAAAACTCAGATCACCATCCCAGTTTCAGAGATTGTTAAGAGAGAGAGAGAGAGAGAGGGAGAGAGAGGAGAGAGAAGTGAGAAGGAAGGGCTTTTATGGTTGAGGACCCATCAATCCCTTCATCCTCCTCATCCCAAATGTCCGAGGATGACGACCGATCTCCGTCCTTGGATCTCATCGACGGTCCAATCCCCTCAACCAAGTCCCGCAACTGCTCCGGAGTTTCTGTGTCCGGCGGCGGCACCTCCGTCGAGTACACCGTTCCCTATCCGGACCAAGTCCTTGAGAATGTTCTCGAAAACGTCCTCTGCTTCCTCACCTCCCGCCGCGACCGCAGCGCCGCCTCATTGGTCTGCAAGTCCTGGTACCGCGCGGAAGCCCTCACCCGATCCGAGCTCTTCATCGGCAACTGCTACGCCGTCTCTCCCCGCCGGGCCACGGCCCGGTTCACCCGGGTCCTGGCCGTGACCATCAAGGGCAAGCCCCGGTTCGCCGATTTCAACCTCATGCCGGCCAATTGGGGGGCCCACTTGGCGCCGTGGGTGTCCTCCATGGCCAAGGCGTACCCGTGGCTCGAGAAGCTCTGCCTGAAGCGGATGTCCGTGACGGATGACGATCTTGCCCTCTTGGCTGAGTCGTTTGCTGGGTTCAAGGAGCTCGTCCTGGTTTGCTGCGATGGGTTCGGGACCAGTGGGCTCGCCGTCTTCGTTAGCAAGTGCAGGTACTTTGCTAATTTCGTTATTAGTTTCATATCAATTTCTTAATTAAGTTTTTATTAGTGTAAACAATGGTGGGCTAGTTCCGTGAAATGGATTTTAATTGGGGTTTGAGTAGAAAGGTTGAAGCTTTAATGGGTATTATTGTTTGGATCTGAGTAGTGTTTTTAGATCTATTTCGGGCTTCTGGGTTTGTTTGGATAAACTGCTTAGTCTTTTTTCCATATGAAGCATTTGAATCAATGAAGTGCCTAGATGATGTGAATTTGCAGTGGGGAATCGAATAGTGGGGTTAATGAGTGTATGTGTGTGTGTATTCTGCAGACAGCTTAGAGTGCTTGATCTGACCGAAACCGAAGTTATGGACGATGATGTGGATTGGATATGTTGTTTTCCAGAGAGTGAAACGTTTCTCGAATCTCTGATGTTCGATTGTGTGGAATGCCACATAAATTTCGAGGCATTGGAGAAGCTAGTGGCTAGGTCACCTTCCCTGAAGAAACTGAGGTTGAACCGCCATGTTTCAATTGGGCAGCTATACCGCCTGATGGTCCGAGCTCCTCAACTGACGCACTTAGGAACGGGCTCGTTCAATTTATCTGAGGGCATGGCTCAGGGTGATCAAGAACTGGATTATGTCTCTGCTTTTGCTGCGTGCAAATCCTTAGTTTGTCTCTCTGGGTTCCGGGAGATCTTGCTGGATTACATTCCTGCAATTTACCCTGTCTGTAGTAATCTCACCTCTCTGAACTTGAGCTATGCAAACATCACTGCGGAACAACTTAAACCAGTCATATCCCAATGCCACAAACTCCAGTCTTTTTGGGTATGTGTTCTGTGTATTAATGCGTAAACACTGGAGATAATTGACTTTTGAAGCTTAATATGGATATCTTTGTGCAGGTACTCGATTCAATATGTGATGAAGGACTTAAGGCAGTGGCTGCAACTTGCAAGGAACTGCATGAGCTTCGGGTTTTTCCTGTTAATGCTCAGGAGGATGCAGAGGGCCCTGTTTCTGAGGTGGGTCTCGAAGCAATTTCTGAGGGTTGTAGAAAACTGCGGTCTATTTTATACTTCTGTCAGCGAATGACAAATGCAGCTGTAATAGCAATGTCAAAGAATTGCTCAGAGCTTGTGGTGTTTCGTCTTTGTATAATGGGGCGCCGCCGGCCTGACCATGTTACTGGTGAACCTATGGATGAAGGTTTCGGAGCAATAGTTATGAACTGTAAGAAGCTCACCCGCCTTGCTGTGTCGGGCTTATTGACTGATCGAGCATTCAGCTACATTGGAAAATATGGAAAGTTGGTTCGAACCCTTTCAGTTGCCTTTGCCGGTGATAGTGACTTAGGGCTTAAATACGTGCTTGAGGGCTGCCATAAATTGCAAAAGCTTGAAATAAGGGACAGCCCATTTGGGGATACAGCATTGTGTTCTGGTTTGCACCACTATTACAATATGAGATTCCTTTGGATGTCTTCATGTTCGCTAACACGCCAAGGTTGTTGGGCAATTGCTCGAGAACTGCCTCGCCTCGTGGTGGAAGTGATGAAGAGTAATGAAGGGGAGGAAGAGGGTGATAATTTTGATACGCTATACATGTACCGATCCCTTGAGGGTCCCAGGGATGATATTCCGCAATTTGTTGAAATCCTGAGACCTGGCATTTAGCTTGAAGCTGTTTCATCTCTTACTGTGGTGGCATCTGAGCAAGTTAAACACTTGTTTGTTGGGGGAAAAACGTTCTGCGGGTGACTTTTATATAACCCGTGAGATGGTTCCTGCAGTGGCTTTTGATTCTTTGAACGAAGGTGAGTAAACAACTTACAGTACTGTGCTGGGGCTGTTGCAATGACGATCAGGTGCCACAATTGCAATGGCATTCACAGCACTGTCTGACTGCATTTCTTCTCGGCTTTGGTTCTTCCCGAACTAAGAGGAGGGGTGCAGATGCTGTGGATCAATGGCTCTGCAATGTATTGGATTACCCAAATGTTGTATTGGTACGCTTCTAAATTTCATGTTTGTTTTTGCTTCCATATTCATTTGATCATAAACAAAGGCTACCGGAGGGGGTGAAGGGAGGGTTGATTAGAGACTCACAAGCTATCCCATCTTCAGAGGAATTGGGGAAATGGAAGATAGGTCTTGAAGCGGACGACCGGACAGATTAAATTTACACGCTCCTCCCCTGCGCCGCCGGTAGAGAAGTAAAGGAAGAGAGAGCTTAGTCTGTTTATTTTGATTCAAATGGTAGTTTATTTTTTAAGCTGTAGACTGATACAATCTTATCTCATTCTCTCTCTCTCTCTCTCTCTCTCTCCAGTTTCAAAGTGTTTGTTTCTTTCAGATGTGTTGTTGTAGTATCTGACTCTTGAATTTATTATTGTTATTATTAGCAAATGTTGATCATCTGGTTAATAAATGCATAAATATGCATGGGACCATATCCTTGCCTATTTTTTTCCTTGGGCTGTGGAATGATCAAAAGGCACTGAAATAAATCCTTAATGATTTTCTGGATTCAAGAAACCCGCGGCGGTGTCGGGAGTCCACCCGCCCCCGCCCGCCACAAAAGATACGAGTTGATATCAGCTACCGCCGGTCGGTGGATACCGCAGAATGAGCAACCTGGTCCTGAGACCTCAGGTGCAAGGGAAAAACCCTAATCAATAAAAATTGCTGTGCTTGCAAAAGTTTTCAGGTCCATTTTTGGGTACGAGTAAAACCTGTATATGGTTAAGAGTGGGGCCCTTCATCTGATGACTTGTCACACCCCCGTGATTGCGTTATAAAGCAGCCAACTCTAATGACTTCACAAACTCCTCCTTTTCTCCCCATCTCATAATTAAAAGAAAAAAAAAAAAATTTATCTGCCCTCTTTGTTGTTTCCATCAAGCAATATGGAATCGCGAAGATTGTTTAAAAAGACGGACTATTTGGTAGCGGGATTACCTAAGACAAACCTATAACAAAAAGTAAGTGGTTTCCCTCTCTGCTTTTTAACCCGGTCTCATGAATCGTGGTCATTCTGATAGACGACGGACAATCCATGAGGGTGGATTGGGGTCTAATTGCTTCGGATAAGCGGGTGTCATGTATGGGCGCTTATCCACAATGCATATGGTGGGCATAGTCGCTGACAAAGAATGAAAGGATGATAACCTTTGCTTTTTGATTGTATCATTCCTTCTAAGTTTGCTTTTATTTTTCCTTTTTTCCATCAACCATCCTTGTCCCCAGAGAAAAAGTGAAGACCCGAAGACCCAAAAAAAACAAAGCCTGATAGAGACCTTACACAAGGACGAGGAGCGACATATCAATCAATCTTAGCCGTCCATTATATAAAATGACCCCTTGTGATTGAGCCGACTCACCTACTTGCACGCATCAAACCCCATCATTTTTATCTAAATACAAAACTTCACCAAATTAAATGGCCCTCGAACACAACCCCATTTGCTTAGCACATGCATTATACTGTTTGCTTAACACACCCGCACATTATTAATATGTGTTTGCAGTGGGAAGCTCCGCTTTTTTAGAGAATGACATACATAAAACTGATTTATCAATAAGTAATGTTTTGAATTAATCATACATTGCTATATATACGTCATTGAACGCCACAAACAGCACAATGACAGTAACATATAAGTTATTCTCCCTTCTTCGGAACCGACTGGTGAAGGGATACGTAGATCAAAAGGGTGACCCACAAAACTTGTGATTAAGTATGTGGTCACGTGTATGGCATAAGAGCTTGCTGGAATACCATTTATTATTATTTAACCAATTAATTAAACACATAAATAATGAAAGTTACAACTTATTAATATAATCATGCATTTAAAGGAGTGGTCGGAAGGCAGAGAAGCAGAGAAGCCAAACGGACAAAACAACTAATATGTAATTGGCTGGTGTTTGAATCCAGTGTGTCAAGTGGTAGTGGGGTGTGCTCTTGTTCTCTTCTGATGGAAAAATTAAAAATTAAAATAAAATAAAATAAAAGTCGGTGAAGCCAAAGGAATTAGGGTTTTTCTTAGTTTTTAATTTTTTTATAATTATTTTTATTTAATTTTATAATTTTTAACTTTATTTGTGTTAAGCACATTCATGGCTGAACTAAGCACGAGGTCAACCACTAAACTTTATTTGTGACAAATCTTATTTTATTTTTTTGCTTTTGTAGTTTGCCCACCATGCTTTTCTTGATTGAACCTCTTCCGTAACCCTAATTAGTGAATCTCTTAAGAATAATCAATAACTTTAAACATTTGGTCCCATGATCGTATGGTATGTGCTATGGAGATTACAGTACACACCGTCGTCAGACACTTCGTTTGGTAAGCACAGGAAGAGCAACTCGACTCTTTTTTGAGTGCATATAAGGTCCGCTAATTCTCTAATGTGAAATCCGCAATCTCAACACTATTAATATGGATACTAGATATATGTGGTGCATTGGTTGATAGAAATGATAGGACACAATCTGAAACCAAATTGAGTATTATCTCAAATATCCGACTCCTAATTTCGTAATAACATGAATGAGTTTCTACTTAACCAATTTTATCAGACGTGTTTAAAATATCGGTATAGGTGGAAATATCGAAATGTAAATTATATAATCATGGATATATCAATATAGATATAAGCTGCATTCGATGGAAATTATAGAATTTGCAATAAGGTGGCTATATCAACTTCTTTAGATTTAGTCAAAATCATAGAAAAAAAATTTCCAAAAAAAGAAAAAAAAATCAAAAGTTTGAAATCTAAGATAGGTTTTGGCAAAATTTTTGTAGTGAATTGGTGAATTCATAAATATTCATTGATTTTCCTATATCTCACCGATATAAAGTGAAGTTTGCATTTCATCCCCTTCCATATCAATTCTTAATTTTTCGAATATTTCGACAAAAATATCAAAAATTTCGTGAATAGCTTAAACATTGATCAAACGTGAGTTAGCTAATTTTTTTATTAATATATGTTCTTATTAAAGGTCTAAAGTAACGGAGGCAGATTGTCTGCCTTCCTATTTGGTGCCCTTCCCATTTCCTCCTATTTTGTGCGGTCACGGTTAAGCCACGTCAACATTTTATATTGATTTTTTTATAAAGATAATAAGAAAAAAGCAATAAGAATATAAAATGTTGACGTGACTTAACAATGACGGTACAAATAGAAGAGGATGGGAAGGACACCCAAACAGAGGCAGACAATTTGCCTCCTTTTTGAACAGGCATGTCTGCTACGGCTAGGGTTTTAAGATAACCTTAAGCTATTCAGCTATGAGTTTTCCGAGAGGCTTCAAGTTGTAAGTTACTTTCAATATAATTAAACTTGAACTTTGGATCCAATCATGGGGTTGATAATTTAATTTTTATATAACATTTTTATAATATTAAAGGGTACGGTCTTTTTAAATTTTAATATTTAACGTTGCGTTTGCCGACATCTTAGCTGATGAACTAAAACTCGATTATTTATTGCTTTTGAATGACAACTAAATTTTATTAAAATCTTAAAATTGGGGTTTGGTATAAAATTAAGTGATAAAAAAATTAGGGTGGATCGGTGAGAGTTTGTTTGGAAAATCCCTTTTCACATGCAACGTGTTATGTAACAAAATTAAATTAGTAAAGCCAGTAAGACGCAGACAGCGGCCGAACCAAACATGGCATATGCTGCTGCTAAATAAATAGTAAGAGGTGGAAGCCAAATCCAAAGTCCAAGTGAAGGAATAGATGTTTAACCAATCCTCTTTGAAATTGTGTAAGCATATCAATCAAATACAAACAAATCTATGTTTTGATGTAAACCTAATTTTTGACTGATGTGGCTTAGTTATCGAACTGTATAGAAACAATTGAATGAAATTTGTAAAAGTATTACGAACCGTCAATGTATTTGTTAATAGATTGACTAAACTACTTTAGTTTAATTTATTTTTTACA
Organism: Pyrus communis; assembly: GCF_041283825.1. Taxonomy (NCBI): domain Eukaryota; kingdom Viridiplantae; phylum Streptophyta; class Magnoliopsida; order Rosales; family Rosaceae; genus Pyrus; species Pyrus communis. The sequence continues at coordinate 4,474,158 of NC_142572.1, forward strand.
AACATGATATTTACAGAGTGATTCATAATATAAACGGTTATGATGATAAACATAAAGCTCTATAATTCGAACACGAAAAGTTTGATTACGAATTTATACTCATATTTGAGTGTCAATCCATATGTAATTATCAGAACATATTGCAGTACTTGGATGCAGCCATGCATGCATGCACATTTAGATACTAAAACTTCAATATGCGAATAAGAAGCTAACTACTAATTAGATAGAGACTACATAAAAAAATCCGCACGGATGATTTACTGAAATAAAAAAAAGATGACAATAGAGAACGTTAAGTTCAAACGTTATGGGTTTAATTTTTTTTTTTTAAAAGAAAAAATATAGATTTACCTAATAAATTGAAGGAACTTTGGATGCGGTATCTAGTTATGAATATTCTTTGACTGAAACCTTATTGGTTTTTATTTTTTTTCTTTTAATCAAAGTTCCTAACATTATTACAATAATATATTTCTATGTAGGATATTATATTTTCTTAAATTAAAAATTAAAATTCACTTGTAAGTGAGAGATCTTAGGTTCAATTATCGGCAAAGGTAAAGTTGAACCACATTATAATGGTAAACTCATTGTAAGGTAGACACTATTGTCTGTTAACAAAAAAAACATTAAAAATCTTTTTAGAAAAAAATTAATGTGTACAAACTTATTCTAATTTTTTTAGTTCATTTAGGAGTGTTTGAATTGAAAAATTAATTAGGAGCTTAATAAGAGTGTGAGTATTAAAACATAAATAAGTTACTAATTTTTATTTAAAAAGTTATGTAACTTACATATAAATTCATTAATACATTAATACTAGGGACTTCGTTTAAAATCTGAAAACTAATAAGGTCTCAATTAAGAACATTAGTAACAAGAGACCCGATACTAATTTACACTAAAATTTAACTTGTGTGCGATTCTATGCAAGTAAATTTATGTCATGAAATTGTACTAAGAGACCAATGAAGTTGGTTGTAGAGAGTTTTTTTGGGGTTACCGAGGACAAGAGACTCGAGTCCAAGGTATATATATAGATCGGTTTTCCTCTTTTATTTTTTTTTATTTTTTTATTTTTATTTGTCTCTGCGGGACATTAACCTATTGAATATGAACAAAAAAAATATCATTTCCATCGCCCATTAATTGCATTTTTGACCCAATAAAGTGGTGCATAACTATCTAAAGAGTACTAAATTATTTGATGGTATAAATACGCATTTGATAAGTCATTTGTAAATTTTTCGTACTCAATAGGTTAATGTACTTTTGAAGGAGGTTGAAGCACCAAATTTAAAGTTGGCATTTTCCCAAAAGCAAAAGGGTTAATCTCTATTAGGGGTTAAACTTCAGTTATATCTCTCAAAAAAGATTGTGGAATCATATAGTAAAAAAGAAGAAAATGAAAAGAAAGAAAGTGGATTGACATCCTGCAATAATTCACAAGCAAATGTACACATTGGCACTAATAAAAATTCCAAAAAAGAACAAGCCAGGTCAAATTGTTAACTATTAATATTCCTATGCTGCTCATAAAAAAGGTCATAGTGTATGGATGGATTGAGATTTACTTTAGATATCTGTGTCCGAAGTCCGCAGATCGAGAGATTCGGACCACTCAAGTTCCATCATGCAATTTTCATTAACTCATCTCATTAGCACACTTCACTAAAATTTAAAAACTTGAACGGCCTAGATCTCTTTCTCCCTCTCTTGAGCAGTCCGAATATATCGATCCTCGGACTCTGAACATAGATATCTAGAATGAATCTCAATCCAGGATACATAGCATAATACATCTGAAACTAAACAACATATTATATATATATATATATATATATATATGTATGTATATTTTTATATAGATTATATATTATGTTTGTTTTGGTGGGGTGGGTGTTGGTCCTCCTTATATTTCCCCCTCTTCAGTTCTTTTGGTTTGTGTTTGACGAGGGACACCAAAATATAATTTGGCATTGGAGATAAGATTGAACCCCACTTTGGATGTCTTGTTGTACATTCAGAAAAGTATTTGAAAGGAAAAGGTTCGACTCTTTGAAAGCTCAAGAAATCCACACATTCCACAACTCAACAATCATGATTTAAGCAGGCCACTACCATCCGTCTCAATTCTATTTGGCTTTCCATATATTAATCATCAAAACCATTCCTTCTCACAAATTTTTACAACGGTAAAATCTTACTAAGTTTTAAATTTGGTATAAATACGCAGTTCATTTTTGTTTAATCTCCCTTTGACTCAACGTGACCGTTAACACTCACATGGCTTGTTGCATATTATTCTATCTCCCTCAATCAAACATGACCTAAAAGAATTTAGGTATCCCAAAAGGCACTGAAAAATGCTTAAAGTTATCTATAAACGCTTCATAAAACTATATAAAAATGGGATTTGTCCATACCCATAGGTGCTTGCTTACACACAATTCGAATTCCAATCAACTAGTCAAGGACGTGGCCACTCGCGTAGCAAATTGACCAAATGGGTCGATCTAAATGCCTCCCTTTATCCTGCCTATGATTTTCTCTTGTAATAGGTGATTTAAATTGACAACTATTTAACGGATGAACATGTATTATATAAATACATGATAATTATCTATGTCCTCAGTGATGCTAGGCTGACAACATATTGAATGCTGACAGTACCTAAGGGATTAAACAGTGCCATCCTGCCCCGGGAGAAGGGTTGGGGGGTTTGTGGGGGAGGGGTGAAGATCAAATGTCTCCTAGCATATAAGAATTTTTAAGGACCGTTCGATGAAAACACAGATTTGCCAACTTGTGGAACATATAACACGAGGCCCAGGCCTTTTTGGATGCATGATTTGAAAGAGAGGAGGAGGGAATATTCTAATCATTTCTCCTCTAGAATTCTTTTTAAATATTTCCCTACCTCTACTTCTTTGGGATCACTCTGATCTGAGTGATGTGTAACATGCCACATGGACTTAAAATCTTTTTACATTGTACAAATATATCTTCTTGTATATACAACTAATTGCAACGTAGTTTCTCTTTTCATTTTTTGTCGGACTAGGGGCAGATTGCCTCGAGAGTCACAAACACCTTAGAACATATACTCTTCCATTCAATTAATATATATATATATATATATATATATATATAACATAAATAATTCTACTATACTTCAGCGTAAGACATATGCATCGTAGCAATTGGTAGTTAAATGTGCAGTACAAGATTTAACGAGTGGGGTGGTCATCGCACGACTAGAAATTCCGATGCATGCTCTCCTACATTATAGAGAAGGAAAATCCACAACCAAAACCCTCTTAAAAGCAAAAGTGAGTGGGGTGGTCATCTTCCATCAAATTGGCACTTGAAAGATAAGTACGTGTCAGCCTTCAGTTTTCTTCAGCTGGTCAAAAGATCCATGGAAAGAAATTTGAGTTTGTTTTTTGAAATTTTTTCACGGTGGAGCCCAATTTGGCCATGAATCATGATCTTTAAATCTAAGCAAATACTAGTTAATATTATATTATGAAGAGAAGCATGGATTAAAGAAACCTGCAAATTAAAGGCAGGAGGCTCTTTAAACTTTAAAGGCATTTTTCAAGTGTTTAAGCCTTGAAAATCTCAATAATTCATTGTCCACTATTTTACAAACTATCATGTACACTTTAAAAGTTTATGCCAAATAAGTCTCCAAAAGCATGATTCTAATGTAATTAAGAATTTAGAAGAAGCATGTATTAAACAAACATTTTAAAAAAAAAGTTTCAGGATTTTAAGAAGTACTTCAAAATTTCTGAAGAGCAAAAATAAGCTCAACTTTCTTTTGGTATGATTTTAAAATGGAAGGTGATTTTCACAATTTTTAATTATTTTTTGACGTTAAATTAAATAAATTAAATAAAACTAACGGACATGATTAAATAAAAGCGTGACTAGAAAAAGCATGCATTTAAAATTAACAATTTTATTAACTTATTATGCAGTACCAATGTGCAAAGTTGAAGCTAGAAAGATTAGACTCAAATTTGATCAAAACTTTGCGGGTAGGTTTGTTAATTTCTTGCATGAACCGTTAATCCAACACAAAATGACACGAAAATAACACGTTATGGGTCAACTCATTAAGGAGTCAAGTCGTTATCAAGCCATTTGTTAAGAATGGTATGACACGTAAACTACCCGTTTGCTAGGTCCAAACATTAGAAATGGCAATATTTTGGATGATCCATTAATCCGACACAAAAATAACAAGTACCGGACTAACTTATTATGGAGTTAGGTCGTTATTAGGTCAACTGATAAAAATCCGTTAATATAACAGATTTTGATACGGCACAATTTGTTAAAATAACGGTATGACACAAATAATATAAATATGACAAACATAACCTGTTTGCCAAGTTTACTTGTGGATATGCAAAAGAGAAATAATTGTTAGCCAATTATGAAAACAGTACAACTTTTTGATCCACTAACAAAAGCAATTTCTATCTTATCTTTGCATGTGACAAATTGTCACACTTCGAACTCCCTAACACACAACTGCGGCCAAGCACGCATGAAGGGTGGCCGTGTCCAATGATGGCCACCACATTTAAACCTCATCAAACCTCTTGAGGGGACAATAGAAAAGTTGAAACTCTCCCACTGTTTCCGTCGCTGCCCATGCTCGCCTTATCCTAGAATTTGCTACATAAGACAGCTTACAGTTCCGGTAACTCCAATAACAGCGACAATTTACCCTACACTTAAAACTCGAACCTCCTCTTTCCCTCTTGGCCTCCTTTATATTTTAAAAAAGGGTCTACCAACCATTCAGAATTCAGATACTCTTCCTGCATTCCAGCCCAGGATCGCTGATGAGTCGATAGTTTACTATATATTTTACCCTATTCTTAGTATTAATTTATTAGTTATTTTGGTAGAATTTTGATACTTTGTAATGTATTTCTAATGTAGGACATTCGACTTCCTCTAGAGCAAAAAGTGATCAAACAGATGAATTTTGGAGTAATTCCAATTGGAGGATGTTCGTGTGCCTTTAAAGATGATTGTATCAAAATTCTAGATTTTTCTACCAAGCCGTTTGACCGTGACAATGAAATTAAGGCCCAGCACACAGCTTTCCTAGATTGACGTTTCTAGACTTTTTGAGTATTTTGGAGGTCAAGATGACGTATTTTGAGGAAGATTCCTTCTGAGGATTTGTAGGAGACTTCTTCAGCTTTCAAAAGAGACCTTTTGGGACCAAATCAAAGTTGATTTGGTCGGTCAAAAGTGTGATTTTCTGAGAACTCTTAATTCTAGTTCAAATAGGAAACATTTTATTTTCTGTTTTATCATTTAATTATGTTTCCTAGTTTTATTCTAAGACCTTTTCAAGGTAGGGTTTTATTTTCTAGTAGTATAAATAAGGCTTGTTAGCTATTAGGGTTTTCTACACAACATTTTTTTTGGGGGGGGGGGGGGGGAAAGTACGTGAAGAATTTAGCTAGACTTTGACGCTTTGTATTTTCAAGGTGTTTTCTATCCTTTTTCTATCTTAATAATATTTTGTTCTATGGTTGTTAGTAAATAGTTTTGTTTGCTAGGGCGATGCCTTGAGCCTTAGTATGAATATGTAGTTTTTATTTAATTTCTTATGAATTTATGTATGCAAGTGTTGGATTGTTAATCACTGTGCTTCAAAACTATCTATTTGTCTTAGTGATTCGCGACCATTAGGATATTTAGAAAAGTAATTTGATGTAATGTTGGCGGAGTGCTGTCCCTAAAATTGACTATGGCTTCTTATGGTTAACATGTGTAACTACTTAGGGTGGACGACACGTCTTAGGAGTTACATGGTTGTTCAAAAGGTTTTCACCAAACTTAATGAGTCTTGCATGTTCACATTCGATCTGGACGCCACGGACGGGTTGCATGTTAGATATACGTTTTATGTTGGGGGTTCCAAGTAGGGCATACTTTAGGAAAACCTAACCTTCAAAATATGCATGTGTAATTCATAAGGAATTAGAAGAACTATATAGGATTGTTAAGGGGACGGCGGAACCCTAGGCTTTTACAATTTGGTTTTCAAAACGTTTTCTTTTGTTTTCTTTACTTTGTCAATTTATTTAATTGTTTAATTTAAAATTCGTTTTTAATTTTATAGGTCATAAAATCAACATTTTCCAAACTTTGTTTTCAATAATTAATTAAGAGTTGGTTTTAAACATAAATTATTCATTCAATCCCTATGGAGAACGACCTTACTTGAGCCGCTATATTACGACAACCTTGTACTCTTGTAAGTATTTTTCAGTGTTTTTATCCCTACTTTTGCAGGTGGTAAAATCCCTATTAATCTCCCCTTTATTTCTCATATGAAAGGAATAAAAAGTTGAGCTACGGCTTAAATTGATCCAGAGTTTAAAAATAATGCTTTGAGTAAGGCGCGACGAAAGACTATAAGGAGAGGAAACATGAACTTTAGCTATGGTTGGGAGAGTTAGGATATATCTAAAGAACATAAACTAAGCTGTGCCTTCCAATTGTTCGGGTGGCAGTTTTGACACTAACTGCCTGCCAAAACAATGACCTTATATCAAAGGAAAACTAATGAAAATGGTTTGAAAACTTTGAGTTTTAACGATAAGGATTAAATATATGGTAAAGTAAATAGTATCAAGATTCACTTTTAAGTGTAGAAATGTGGCTTTTCTTTAAAGTAAACAGTACTAGAAGCTTTTCGTTAAAGTTCCCTTGTATCAAAGACCCGTAACAAATGTATTTCACTATCAATGGAAGTGGTATACTAGAGCATAGTATTACAATGCAAGAAGATTCAATTGCACATGGATTTTGAATTGTACGTGGCAACTGACATGCTATGTGTAGGACTTATCTTATGGGATAAATAAATTAAAGGATAACCCACCCACGTGAGGATATTAACCTCCTAATTATCCATGTGATAATCAGATGAAAATCAAGAGATATTCTTATTAGAATATACTTGGGATTTTCATGGGCATTTCAGTATTTGTATGCTCCCACTATATAAGGAGGCTTTGGGGAAGAGAGAAACCACAAGAAACACAAGCTTTTCCATAGTTCAAATATTCTAGTTAGGTTTTTAGGGCTATCACTTTTGGCCCTAGGTTTTGGGAGGCTTAAACTAAGGAGCAACTTGACATACTGTAGCCAATCCAACGACCCGTGAGGTTTTAGACGTGCATGGAGGGTCAGAGCGGTTGTTCGTGTTGTAGGAGCGTGTCAAGATTCAAGCTTCCACTAAAATGGCACACACGTCCTTCCAAATTTATTAATAGTCTTCCAACAGTGGTATCAGAGCCACTCACACACTCCTCACACGAAAGCATGATATATATATATATGAATATGCCATGTATGAAAGAATGAAAACCATGAAAGCATGAGATATATATATATATATATAAAAGCCATGAAAGCTTGTCTTTAAAATTTGCGTTTTTACCATACTTATTTTTTCTGGGTTTAATATTTGGGTTATGTTCTTTACATTCATATGAGACTATATTTAAAATTTGGTAAAGAAAAACCAAGTGGTTGGAGAGATAATTGAAACCCTAGTTTCATAATAGCATGAAAAACAATTTTTTTTCAAGGTTTTTCCAATCCTTTTTTCGTGCGTTTACAATTGTTTTTGGAATTCGCCAAAGAAAACTTAATTGTAGATGGTAATCTAATCTTTTTAACGACATAAAACACGCATAAAACGGATGAATATTGGCTAAGTTATGGCCTCAATAAACAGGCCTCGTGAGAGTGAAAAATCTAGAAATTCCAGATTTCTTGGAGGAGGAAGATGAACAGTGGTTCATCTCTTCCCCTCTCGGCCTGAGCGAGTATGAGTACAACGCTAGGCTTTCAGGGATGTTGGCAGCGTTAGATTAATCTCAGGGAGCTTAATTGAACGGAGGTCAAAACAAGGGCATCAGACTGCCTCAAGGCTGTGCATGTGTATCACACACCACCTACGGTGAGGCGAGTGGGTTTGCACATTATTAAATTAATTAAAATTAATTTTTTTTTTTAAAAGTTTTAATTTTGCACCGCCACCTTGGGTGGTGCATGGGCCATGTTTTTGGGACACGACTGGCGAGCGGATCATCGTGGTTCACTGACCTACGTAGGTGTATATTTAGTTTTGGTATTAGAAAAGTTTTTAATTTACTAAAATTAAGGAAACATTCTTAATTAACCTTTAAAAATATCCAACACATGCCAAGATTTTAGGAAAATCAAAACGAGATAATTTCGATCAAATTTGCTCATGTTGATTGAGCATTTTAAATTAGAAAGAAATATTCTTTAGGAGAGTGTTTAAAAATGTTTACCTAATTAATAAAAAAAAATTGGACTAGGGTTGGTCACCTCTTATTTGATGTGGTTTCTAGGAAAAAATTTTAAGGAGACACTTTGGGTGTCAAAGAGGTTTGGTTTTTAAAAGCTTAGCATTGCCACCCCTCCCGGATTGACCTGGTCGCACTTACGGAGGCCCACCTGTCGAGCCCATTGTCTAAAAACCCTAATTATTTTGCACTCAATTGGATGTTGCATGAAAAATGGACAAGCTTAAAACATAATCGTGTTTAAATAAGATTTATTTCAAATAAAATTGGAAAATATGATCTTGATTCTTAGAATTAAATGGTAATTACGAGCGACTTAGCGAATTTTTCAATTTCCACCTAGTAGAAAAAGTGATATATTTTCTAATGAGTTTTTGAAATAAATAAATGTAAGATGTGTAATTAATAATGTCAAAATTATTTCACCCTTGTAGAAAGAAATGGCTACCAAAAATGTTTTTGCTGATTTGACCAAAGGAGAAAAACTGGTTGGAACCAACTATGGTGTTTGGCATAGGAAGATCCAATATCTTCTTAATGAATAAGAGCTCTTAGAGCCTTTGGAGGCTTCTATGAATGAGCCTGATCTTGAGAAAGATGGAACCATTGCGGCTCAACATACAGCTAGAGTAAGGTTTTATGAATCTTGGTTTAAGAAAGATTGAACTGCGCGCTTTACTATGTTAAGCAGTATGCATGATGATCTTAATTGGTGAGTATGAAGGGTACTCGATCGCCAAGAAGATGTAGGACCAACTGAAATTTGCTTTCGGTGGAACCTCAACTACTAGGCTGAGAAGTCTAGTGCTGAAGTTTGAGGTTTACAGGATGAATCCCAAGAAATCTGTATCTGAAAATCTTAGGAAGATGTCCACCATTATATGAGATTTGAAAGCTGATGGGAGTATCATCACTAATGAACAAGAAATCCAAGCTGTGATTAGGTCCCTTCCGAACTTGTGGGATGCCCTTAAACAGATCATGGCGCACAATGATCAGATTAAGAACTTTCATGACATCTTGCATCATGTTGAACTGGAAGGCAAGCGCCAAGTAGTGATCCAGAGTACTACCTTTTTGACTCAAGGTGGGTCCAAAAAAGGTAACTAGTTCACAAGAAAGGGCAAGACCAAGTATGGTAAAAAAGATGCAAAGCTTGCTTCTAATTCTAATAAGATCAAGGCATGCAGAAGTAAAAGTGGCAAGAAAGACGAATCCAAGTAAACGTGCTTTAACTGTAAAAAAAGAAAAAAAAGAAAAAAAAAAGGGACACTTCGCTCGTAATTGCACTAAGTCGAATAGAAAGGTAATCCCTCACCCCTACTCTGTCATTGTTTATGCATGTTCGCATATATATGTTGCTCACACATCCGGTAATTGGATTGTAGACATTGGAGCAACCAAACATGTGATGCGAAATAAAAAAGCGTTAGAAAATTATCAACGTTTTCCAGCAAAGTCACACTGTGTGTACGTGGTGAAGGAAGTCGTACAGAAGCTTTGGGAGTTGGTTCTTATCGACTTTAACTAAGCATTGGGTGCCAACTACTTCTGCATGATGCCTTGCATGCCATTGGGATGCAATTTACCCCTGGGATGCAATTTAATTTACTTTTAGTTACTGTACTTTTATATGAAGGATATTGTTTTTACTAAAGCCCGTCTAGACTTGTGATCTATTTGGATCAAGCTAAAATTGGATATGGTTTAATAAAGAACAATTTTGTTTGCTTGGATTTAATTGATTCTTGTTCATCTACTTCTTTAGTAACCGTTATTAAACATGTTAATTCTAAAACATGACATGTTAGACTAGGGCATATAGGGTAAGATAAAATGACAAGTTTAGTTAGAGAATGCATGTTGGGGTCACTCACTAATGTCAATTTGCCTGTATGTGAGCCTTGTTCAGCTGGCAAAACTGTTAAAAAGCCTTTTGGAAATGTCATTCGAGCTAATCAACTGTTAGAGTTGATCCACTCTGACATCTGTCGACTAATGAGTGTGAAGGCCCGTCATGGCGCCTCTTATTTTCTGACTTTGATTGACGATTACATACGATATGGTTATGTGTACTTGATTGCTCATCGTTATGAAATTTTGGATTGTTTTAAATGCTTCGTAGCTGAGGTTGAGAATAAAAAAGGGAAGATTATATAAGCTCTTCGCACTGATTGTGGATGTAAGTATTTGTTTGACCAATTCAAGGTTCTTTGTGAAAGCAAGGGGGTAGGCATACAACTTTTTGTTCTTTACAAGCCACAACAAAATGGTGTGGCTGAAAGGAGAAACATAACTTTATTAGACATGGTCAGGTATATGATGGTGTAGGCAAATCTCCCCATATCTTTCTGGGATGATGCATTGTTGACTGCAACATATATACTTAACCGTGTGTCTTAAAAAATGGTTCCCTCAACCTCATACGAACTTTGGAATGATGTAAAACCCAATCTAGATAATTTGCGTCCTTAGGGTTGTGCTAGATTTGTTCATAATCATTCATATAAACTTGGAAAGTTGGATCCTATAGCGAATAAATATATCTCTATAAGATATTGTGAAAACCGAATGGTTATGTGATGTATGGTGAACATCCAGATGGAGGGAGAACTGAGATCGAGTCACGTGATATGGAATTCATAGAGAATGACTTCCCAAACCTTGGCGATACTGTCAAAAACCTTGATCTCCATGAGTTGGAGAAAGATGAAGAACTTGCAACATCTTCAAGCAAAAAAGGGTAATTAATTTTCAATCCGATGGTCACTGAAAATGATGTAGGAGGACTTGATCTGAGTGGGAGTGCACAACCTAATGAGAGTAATGTACCCATGGACACTCAAGATAATACGTATAATGATGGAAGCATACCTTCTAAAACTCAAGGTCACACAATTTGAATGAGCAATAGAGGCCACATTCCCAAATGTCATTTTGAGGTTGATGGGGAGGCCTGTTAATAGAAATATGAATCTCTAAAGAAATACAAAGATTAAGAGCAAAGTGGAAGAGTAAAGGATTCTCAGATTTCTTAGTAAAATGAAGAATTCTTACAAAGCTTTCTTACTTCATGTGGAAGACTAAATGGCTATATGTACTAACAAATCACAATCACAATTACAATATTACCCTCTAACCTCCTTACTTAATTACCATCTTATCCTCCTTAACAACCTCAATTCCAACTACCTTTCTTTTAACTAACTTGACTCAGCCATGTGTCATTGGTTAATACTCCCCCCTCAAACACAGCTGAGGAAGGCCTAAGCTATGGTTGGGAGTTGCTGTGACCCTGTGATGAAGCTGCATTACTTTCTTCCGCCAACAGTGGTTGATGACTACTCAGCACCCTTGTCTTGAAAGCACCCAGAGTAAGATGAAGACAGTGTTTTACAAAGATTGGACTCTGAAGACCCTTAGTAAAAACATCTACAACCTGCTCTTCAGTTGGTATGTACTGCACAGTGATATCACCTTTCTGGACTTTCTCTCGAACAAAATGAAAATCGGTATCCAAATGTTTGATCCGAGAATGAAACACTAGATTGGAGCACAGGGCTAAAGCAGAAAGATTATCACAATGAAGTTTAGGTGGGAGTGGAAGAAACTGATGCACATCTTTGAGTAATGACCGTATCCAATATACATCAGAGGCACAGTGAGCTAAAGCTTTGTATTCAGCTTCGGTTGAACTGCGGGAGACTGTAGCTTGTTTCTTTGACTGCCATGAGACAGGATTAGATCCAAGAAACACAACAAATCCAGTAATAGACCTCCGTGTATTTATATCTACTGCCCAATCAGAATCAGAATACGCAGCAATGTTAAAATTAGATGTTCTGGTATACATTAAACCACAGTCTAAAGTTCCCTGCAGATATCTCATGATTCGCTTCACCAGATGCATGTGCATATCTGTTGGATGAGTCATATACTAACAAATAATATTAACGGAATGAGCAATATCTGGGCGAGTGAAGGTGAGGTACTGAAGAGCTCCCACAAGACTGCGATAATGAGTAGGATCAGCTAAAAGATTGCCTTCATGTACAAGTAACTGAGAGTGAGACTTAGATGGTGTTGATGTGGATTTACAAGTCTCCATCCCTGCTTTCTTGAGTAGCTCTTTGGCATATTTTGACTGTGTTACCAGTAATGAACCATCGGAATTATAGTGAATTTGCAATCCCAAGAAATATGTTAATCTGCCTATATCCTTTAACTCAAACACTTCAGCAAGATTAGTGATAACAGATTGAAGCTTGCATGAGGATGAGCTGTGAGGATAATATCATCAACATAGAGAAAAAGGAGAATAACATCCCCATCATCAACCTTCACAAACAAACTAGAATCTGATAATGCAGTTTGGAAACCAAGTGTAGGGAGAAAGCTTGTGAATTTGGAATTCCAGGCCCGTGGTGCCTGTTTAAGACCATACAAGGACTTAACTAATCGGCAAACATGATTTGGATATGTAGGATCAACAAACCCCTGTGGCTGCTTTATATATACTTCTTCCTCAAGGTCACCATGAAGGAAAACATTCTTGACATCCAATTGCCTCAAATACCAATTAAATTGTGCTGCCAAAGCAAGAATTATCTTGACTGTAGTATGCCGGACCATTGGACTGAATGTCTCAGAGTAATTTAAGCCCTCCTTTTAACTGAACCCTTGGGCCACCAATCGTGCTTTGTACCTGGAAATAGTACCATCTAAATTCCTTTTGACTTTATACACCCATTTACTCCCAATAACCTTCTCTATTTGATGGACGAGGAACTAGTCTCCAAGTCCCTTGAGCCTTTAAAGCATCAAATTCCTCTTGCATAGCGTTTTGCCATTGAGGGACAGTGGATGCAACTCGAAAGTGTTTTGGTTCTTCAACTTCTCCAATGTCAGCAAGGAAAGAGAAACCACAGTAATCCATAGGAGTAGCCGAGACTAAAGTAGAGTCAAGTTGAAGAGAGGACAGTTCAGGAAAATGTGCAGCAAAAGAAAAGTAATCCTGTCTTGGGATAGCCGCTGTTTTGAGCCTTGTTTGAAGTCCAGTAGGCATATTTGAGACATCACAATTACTGGCCATGTCATTAGAAGGGGATAAAGGGAGAATTACCTGTAGTTGTGCAGGATCTAAGACATGAAGCAAGGGAATTGTACCAGATGGAGTGGAAAGAGTAGGTGTTGATGCAGATTGTGTTTCAAATTCCTGTATTTCTGAGCCTTGATATAGATGACCGGATACATGATAAGGAACTTCAGAAGATAGAGTGTACTCAACTTGACTCGGATGAACCATAGTATTAGGAACTGAATGTCTCATAGGCATAGGTACAGGAATAAACACAGGCACCGATCGAGAACTGGTAGTAACATATTGTTCTTGTTGTAATGACTTTGAAAGTTTCATGTAAGGAAACATAATCTCATAAAAAATAACATGTCTTGAAATTATTGACTTGCTATTGATTGGGTTATAACAAATCACCCCATTGTAGCCCATTGAATAGCCTAAAAAAACACACATTTCAGACCTTGACTGCAATTTGTTGGCATTATATGATCTTAACCAAGGATACACAGCACAACCAAACACTTTTAAGGACTTGAGATCAGGTTGTTTAGTATAGAATCTATAATAAAGAGACTTCATAGAATTAGACTTGCATGACATTCTATTGATAAGGAATACAGAATGTGCACATGCAAAATACCAGAACTCAATTGGTAACTGAGCTGTGATCAGTAAAGTTATTGCAGTCTCTACGATATGTCTATGCTTCCTCTCAACCAAACCATTCTGTTGGGGGGGTATATGGACATGAGATCATATGTTCTATCCCTTTTGTACCAAGAAAGATTTTAAATGAGTGACTAACATACTCTCCACCCCCATCTGATTGTATACATTTTATAGATATTCCAAACTGTGTATGAATGAAATTGTAAAAGTTGACAAACACAGAAAAGAAATCTGATTTATTGCACAGTGGGAAAATCCAAGTGTACCTTGTGCATTCATCAAGAAAAGTTACATAGTATCTATATCCTTCTGAGGACTTTACAGGAGATGGACCCCAAATATCTGTATGAATCTTCTCGAAAAGGGAAGTACATTTATCAATCCTAGGAGAAAAGAGGAGTCTTGACATTTTACCCTTGACACAATGAGTACACATACTATGTTTATCATCTACATCAAATGATATACTAGACTGTTTCAACATCACATATATTATTTCATTTGTAGGATGACCCATTCTTTGATGCCAGAAACTGGATTTTACCATTTGTCCAAGAAAACCAGATGACTGCTGAACTGCAGAGTGCACTCCTTTTGAACTTTTGACTACAGGAATTTGAAACAAGCCTTGGTCTACTCTTTTCGTGGTACAGAGTTTCCCTTGTCTTTTGTCCTGCACAAAAAACTCACGTTCATCACAAATGAACCAGCTATGGTTATCAGCACATAGTTGTTGTACAGATAATAAACTTCTGGAAATATGTGGAACATGCAACACATTATTAAGAACAAGATCACTAGATTTAGTTTTCAGAATTGTGGAGCCAGTATTAGCAATAGATAACTCTGTGCCATTGCCAACAGTTATTGTTTCGGAACCTTGGAATGGTGTAACTTGATTGAGAGAGTCAACATCGGCAGTGAATGATGAGAAGCTCCAGAGTCAACTATCCAAGCATCATTAAGACTAAATTCTGTTGAATGTTGTGCAGCCATAGCATTGAAAGATCGTGGTGGTGGTTATGCTTGATAAGCATAGTTACTTCTGTGATAACATTCCAGAGCAGAATGACCCTTCTTTCTACATATCTGACACTCAACAATAAAACCTGGAGATGGCATAGTTGAATTCCTTCGAAAATAGTTCACTGCAGTGTGACCTCGTTTATTACATATCTGACATTCAACCACCACATTGGATGGAGTATCAGTGTTCCCAGACCACGCATTAGATCCATTCTGCCTTGTAGTATTAGCTGGAAACCCAGAAGAACTACCAGAGTTAAAAGATTTGCCTTTATACCCATCAGTCGACTTGAAATTATTGTTACCCTTGTAGCTTGAACCATGGAATGGCTTATGTCCAAACTGAGGCCGTAGACCAGTATTAGTACTCATAAAACCAAATCCATAAAAGGCTGGATAAAATATTGAAGGATCAGGAGGAAATGGTTGGGAAAACTGCTGCGGAAATGGCTGCAAGTATGATTGTGGTGCAGGAAGAAATTGTGTAGTTCCAGGATAAAGAAACTGAGTTATAGTACCTCCAGTAGGTGATGAAATATGACTATGCCCTGCAGGATGAGATGTGGAACCAGACCCGGAGGAAGATCCAATACCAAAAGAATTCATACCATTAACATATAAAGCTGACATATTTTAAGACAAGAAGTTTATTTCACCCTCAATTTCCTTCTCAGCACCTAACAACTGTGCCCTGAATTCTTTTAAAGTAATAGAAGACTCCCTAGCCAATATCACAGTTCTTATAACAGAATACTCCTTAGGCAAACCTGCCAAGCCTGCAATTATAATGTCATTATCAGAAAGTAACTCACTAGCTGCAGTTAATTGATCCCTAATACTCTTCAATCGCAAT
The DNA here is from genome assembly GCF_041283825.1 of Pyrus communis. NCBI lineage: Eukaryota > Viridiplantae > Streptophyta > Magnoliopsida > Rosales > Rosaceae > Pyrus > Pyrus communis. The sequence continues at coordinate 4,490,173 of NC_142572.1, forward strand.
AGATATTTATCAACAATATCTGTACCCTTTTGAATAGTATGCAATTCAGTTTTAAGATGATTCACTCTAGACTTAAAAACTGATGCATACCTATCCACCAGATTATTCCATGCCTCGAATGCAGTTCTACACCCCAAAACATACTCCATAGCCTCATCTGTAAGAGTTGCCAGTAACAGGCTTAATAACGCCATATTCATAGACTCCCATTCAACATAACCCGATGTAACCTCAGATGCTATCCCTGATTCTATATTAACCACATACTTTGGTCAACACCCTATTGCACCATCAAAATAGCCAAAAAACTTATATCCTTTCAGAACTGACTGAAATTGGAACGCCCATTTGACAAAAGTATCATCCTGCAACTTTATAGTTAACATTCCCGGTAAATTCTCTACTTTAAACGATGAAGATGCCATCTTTAGACACCAATGTAGTAAGAATATCACCCAACAAAAAAATTCGCACCAAGAAACACTAAAATCTTGATTTCTTAGGAGATTGACACTCCAAGATTCACAATGTCATAAGAGAATGATACTCCAAGATCCACAAAAACAATAACACTTTCGTCAACACAAACTTCAATTCTTAGAGAATGATACTCCAAGATACATAGAAAGAATGATACTTCCTGAAATCAACACATCAAGAACTAAAACCTAAACCCAGATCTCATACAAATCACAACCATCACAATTTTATAACATCCAAACACTATTGCATTACGAATAGAAACAATGTCACCTGATACACAAGGCAAATACCCCAAAATCCTCGACTTGCACAGCTCCAAATCTGCAGCCCACTCTGGATCTCACAAAGCCACCCAAAATCTGAAGCTTGTGCGATTCTAAACGCCAGAAACCTAGTCGTCTGACCTCTGATTGCCCAGAACACATACCGAATAACAGCGGAAGATTTCTTCAGGATCGGAAATGGCGACAAACCAAGACCGGCTCTGATACCATGTTAACAAAAATATGAATCTCTAAAGAAATACAAAGATTAAGAGCAAAGCGGAAGAGTAAAGGATTCTCAGATTTCTTAGTAAAATGAAGAATTCTTACAAAGCTTTCTTACTTCATGTGGAAGACTAAATGGCTATATGTACTAACAAATCACAATCACAATCACAATTACAATATTACCCTCTAACCTCCTTACTCAATTACCATCTTATCCTCCTTAACAACCTCAATTCCAACTACCTTTCTTTTAACTAACTTGACTCAGCCATGTGTCATTGGTTAATAAGGCCTACATTAACAAAGAAGCGTTATCTTCAACTGCCAAAGAAAAATGGATAGCTACAATGGAGGAAGAAATGAGCTTCATGGACAAAAATACTATGTGGGAGTTAGTTAACCTTCCACCTAGGTGTAAACCATTGGAAACAAGTGGGTTTTAAAAATCAAATGCAAAGAGGATGGTTTCAATTGACAAATATAAGGCACACCTTGTGGCGAAATGATACATTCAGCAATTGGGTATAGACTATGAAGAGACATTATCCCCTGTGGTGAGGTTTGCCTCTATTCGCCTCATTTTAGCTATTGTTGCTTAACTAGATTTGGAACTTTACCAAATGGATGTTAAGATAACATTTCTCAATGGAGAACTAGAAGATGAGATATACATAGATCAACCTTTAGGCTTTGAGGCCAAGGGACAAGAGTGCAAAGTTAGCCGCCTAAAACGTTCTATATATGACCTCAAGCAAAAGTCTAGACAGTGGAACATTAGACTCCATAATTCAACCACTTTATTTGGTTTTGAGATGATTGAGGAAGACCATTGTGTGTCTCTTAAGAAATCTGGGAAAAGTATTCTCACACTTTCTCTGTATGTTGACGACATCCTAATAGTGGGAAATGACAAAACCTCCATAGAAACCATAATAGCGTGGTTGTCATCCCATTTTGATATGACAAATATGAGTATTAGTGCTTGGAGTTAAGATCACGTGAGATTGCTCAAGGAAACTTCAAAGTTTGTCTCAAGAGACTTACATTAAGAAAGTACTTGAACGATTTAAGATGGAGAACTCCAAACCCATAGACATTCCTATGGAAAGATGCACGATATTGTCCTTAGAACAGTATCCAAAGACTAAGAAAGAGAAAGAACAAATGACAATTGTCCCATTTGCCTATGCAGTAGGAAGTCTGATATACGTGATGCTTTGCACATGTCTGGACATTTGCCATGCTGTGGGCATGGTAAGTCATTATCAAAATAATCTTGGACAAGCTCAATGGCAAGTTGTCAAGAGGATTATGAGATACCTGCAAGGAACAAAAGACTTGGCCCTACGTTACCAAGAAGGGGATATGAAGTTGAGAGGATATAATGATGCAGACTGGGCAAACGATATAGATGAATGCAAGTCCACCTCAGGTTATGCTTTTGTTCTTGGAGGTGGAATTGTTTCTTAGTGTAGCAAGAAACAAACTTGTATTGCTTTGTTTACAATTAAGTTAGAATATGCTGCCCTTGGATCAGCTGTTCAAGAAGCTGTTTGGCTTAGGAGGTTTCTACAACAAATGAGAGTTACGACTTATGCTCAAGAAGGTGTACTTGTCTATTGTGATAGTACTTTGACCTTAGCATACACTAAAGATCCTAAGTATCATGGCAAATCTAAGCACATAGATGATATCATTTCTTTAGGAACAAGGTTACCAAGGGTGAAGTAATGTTAAACATATCTCGACCAACAATATGCTTGCTGATCCCATAACTAAGCTCATAATTAGAAAGTCATTTCTGACTCATGTAAAGAATATAGGTTTATGTAGGGTTTGATGTGTTTTTCTTTGTATTTGACATTATTATTGAATAAAAAGGCATTAAAGTTTTTCATTTCATATTTATTTATTTTTGAAATGATTGTTTACACATCTTTACGAGTGACACCAAGCTAGAATCGATTTTTCACATGAACAATTCACTATGACACTGAGATAGCGAGCATGATGAGACATTTATGTCCTCAACACCTTGGACTGCGAGACCAGACATGTGTATGTTAAATGTACTAATATGCACAAGATAAACGTCAACTTAGAAATGTCTAAGATGAGACTTAACAGAAGTCGAACATGAAATTTGTTTCATGTTTAAGCTTGTAAAGCTGGATATGAGTATCTATGTGGGTGCTGAGAAGTCAACTAGGCTAGAAGACTCAGGTTAGGCACTTGTGTAGTGACTAGACTAAGACCCATGTGGTGTATGTCCAATGGATATGGGTGGGCACTTAGAACCGAAAATCGAAATTGAAATACGAACCAAATCGAACCGCACCAAACGGTTTGGTTTTGTGGTTTTGAAACCGAACCGCAACATAGAAAACAATTTGGTTTCAGTTTTGGCTTTTGAAAAACGCACTGAAACCGAACCGCACCGCAAATATTAATAAACATTTAATTAAATGTCAATATTAGATTTTATGTTTTAATTGGTTGTTTGTTACAATCCATACACTTAGTATGGACTCAACTACACTAGAATATCATCATTCATCACTTTCTTTCGTTCATTAACTTGAAGGATCTTTGTTATTTTATACCATCACACCACACACACACACATATCTACTAGGGTGGACTAATCTTGTTATCAAGTGTCGAACAATCATCTAATGAAGTCCACTCATTTGAAGCATGATATGACATATTCTAGTATGAAAGTTACACTCACCTTTAATGAATTCAAAGTTATTCAACTTGTTTTATGTTATACCTTGTACGGGACACCCTTTTATTGCACAAACATGTTTTAACATCACAACTGCATACAAGATGCCAATTGTTTACATAACAAATGTTTTTTTCCTATTGCTAGTAGGAAATGCTTATTAATATGTTAAATTGCAAATTGTACATTTTTTCTTAAAAACCAAACCGAAACCGTTTGAAACTGCACTGAACTGAACCAAACAGTTTGGTTTTATTTTTGTTTTGGCTTCAAAACCGCACCAAACCAAACCGCAAAAAATTTCGGTTTCGATTTTGGTTTCACTCAAAACCGCACCGAACCAAACTGTGCCCACCCCTACCAATGGACATGTGGCACACTCATTGAAATAAGGATACACCATAGGATACAAATCATATATATGTTCTATAACTGACTGATAGTGGGAGTAATGAATTGATCCCTGCTTCAATCACTGTGTCAACCACAATGACTCTATACAATTCCACCCTTATGCCCTTTAAACTAAAGCTTATGTCAAAAAGAAGAGGTTTGATGATCGCTACTTTAGCACGTTTATCTAAGACGGTCATGTTAGCTACTATCCCAAGAGGTGTGTCTAGGCAAGTAGTTAAACCAAATTAGACTGACATGAGAGCTTAAGGAAGACAGTTCGAAGATAACACCATGTCATGTGATTCATTAGCTACGTGACATCTTTTGATATTTGTTATCAAATATAAGACATGGATACATGATACTTTTGAGACATATCATTGTTCATTATTTCATAACAAGGGATAAAGAATGTCCAGTCTGGTGTGTGACGAACAGTCTTGGGTATAAATCGATGAACTTCCAAGTAATGCATTGTTGTTGTTTAGTGATAGCTTAATGGCAGTGCTTCTGGTTATGTAAGTTCTTTCTTGCAAGGTTGTGTGTCCCATTTCCTGTATGAGGAGATATACTAGAATGGGTGTGAACTAAGTGTGTTGATTGCGATTATGCCGTACCCTATGTGGGTGAGTGGGAGATGTAGGATTTATCTTATGGGATAAATAAAAAAAAGGATATTCCACCCCATGAGGATATTAACCTGCTAATTATCTATGTGATAATTAGATGAAAATCAAGAGATATTCATATTAGAATATACTTGGGATTTTCACGGGCATTTCAATCTTTACGCTCGTCCCAACCACTATATAAGGAGGCTTTGGGGAAGAGAGAAAACATAAGAAACACAAGCTTTTTCACAGTTCAAATATTCTAGTTAGGTCTTTATGACTATCACTTTCGGCCCTAGGTCTTGGTAGGCAAAAACCAAGAGGCAATTTGACATACTGTAGCCAACCTGACGACCTGTGAGGTTCTAGACGTGCACGGAGGGTCAGAGCAGCTATTCATGTTTGTAGGAGAGTGTCGACATTCAAGCTTCCACATAAAAGGTACACACATCCTTCCGAATTTATTAATAGTCTTCCAACACTATGCTCCGCGTGCAAACAATTCTCCAACCCAACAATTCTCCTTTAAATTACTTGTCAGGGCGCCAACCGCTCAATTTTCCACACATGTTGTCCATTGTGATTTCTTCAGCAGAATATCGCAGCCTATCAAGGATAAAAACACGTTGAGGCGTTTGAGCAAAATATGTTATGTTCCTTTCAGTAGCACATCCATATAGTTAACTCTTACTCTATCATATCGTTGATCAAAACACAAGTAAGAAAATTTCTTTTATTAACAATTTTAAAAACCAATAGTCGCTAGAATAAACTAAATCCATCAACCAGACTTGTATCTGAGTTACAGTTCATATTTCCAAGCCAGTGGCAGGAAAAAAAAGTACAGATTTCCGCACAGTTATAAGTATCCAGGATCCAGAACCACAATTATTTGAGTTCCTTTTATAGCCCATATCTGCTCCATGCATTTGTTAAAGACTAGCTGTCGACACTCAAGCAAAAGAAATGGAAGAGAAGAACAAGCCATCATAAAGGGGATAGAAACCACCTGTCAAGCAAACGAGATTTTTGGCCTTGCCAAAACTAAAACAGCTCTGGCTTAAGTCTGTATCCTCCCCATTTTTTAGGTTTTGGAATTAAACTTCTGCACCATGCAAGTTAGTTTCCAATCTATGTTAAGGTTGTTCGGAGAACTGTAAACTTAATGCAAACAGCTTCACCCATGATCTTATCCGGCATATAAGATGGTGATAGGGATCGGGGCAAGGACAATTATGTGTGAATATTTGCATAAAGCTATTAGATATCTATATCACTTACCCATCAGATGATTTTTCTTCTAGTTCCTTGTATTGGTCATACAGGACTTGCCTTCCGGGAACTACAATGCTCTGGAATAAGAATATACCAATTATTATATTCCTTAGAGAAAATTAATACTATAAGTAAAATAGAGAAAGAGAAAATGGGATAATAGTACAAATGGCGTACGATCAGTTTTATATTACCCGCGAAGATGCTCCTGCAGTGGCTTTTGATTATTTGAACGAAAATGAGTAAACAATTTACCGATAGCGGAGCCAGAAAATTTTTCTTGGACGGGCTAGCTAAAATTATTAGCATGTAATCATATGATATTTTTCCTACATAAAATTATATAATAATCTACATGAAAGTAAGAAAATGAAGTCCTAATCCAAACGAGTTTATTAATTATTTTCCAGATAATTTTTACACAAATAAAACATGCATACAAAAAAGCAATATAAATACGAGGACCATGAAATATGGACTATTCCCAAAATCTTTAACCCTAATAGACAAATTCAAGGACTAAAAAAAAAAAAAAAAAAACCTAACAATTGAATCAAGAAATAAGTTAAATGATGAGATGAAGAACATACCTAGTGTTGAATTTCATTAGAAAATAATTTGATGGTGATTCATAGTTTTTATTTTCTTGGGAAAGCAACACAGCTTTGTGGAATAGGGTAGAGGGTTTTTTTTTTTTTTTTTTTTTGAACGAATAGGGTAAAAAGCATGGGGAGTAGGAGAAACCTAATTATGTAGTAATTTACCATTTTTACTTTTAGCCTAAAAATAATAAAATAATATATAAGGTAATAAAAGTATTATTTATAAATTAAGAAATACATTAACTATTAGTTTTGGAAGGATTTGGGTGGGGTATTATACCTACAACAAGCTCATATATAAACTATTATAACTGCAGTTGTTAAAATCCTCCCTAGACTACAGCCCACTGTAGCCGTGGGTGTAGCTCCGCCAGACTTAGGCCATCTCCAACTGAAGACTGGCCAGAGGGCTCGTTTTAGCCCTCTGGCCCTCCAAGAAATTAATATTTTAATGAACAGTGCATGACCATATTTCTTACCATCTCCAACCGAATGCCAAAGGACCATAGGGCTCGTTTTAACCATGTCACAAAAAAACCATCTCTAACTGAGGGCCAAACATAATTTATTATTTAAATTTAAAAACTACAACAACTTAAATTAAATGAAATCTAATGAAATATTTAAAATAAATTGTGACAAACACTTACTTCGTCATAGTAATTGGCGCCGCTTTCATGTCTACTTGTGGCGGTTAACAATTGTATGCTAAATTAATTTTTAATATAAGTGTCCAATTACTAGTACAACTTAGTTTGAGATACTTACATGTATAAATGCACATTTACCATCTCTAATAGGAAGCTTATATTTGGGGCACCCATTATATTTGTCCCACATCGGGAGAGAATTGAGCAAGCTAAAGCTTGCATGTGTGGCACCCATTACATTTGTCCCACATCAGCTGTCGGAGAGGTTTGAGCAGTCAAACATGCTTATAAAAGGAACATCCCCACATAGAACTAATCACCTTTTTGAGCTTTAATTAAATATTCCTTTTAAATTTTTGGCAAAAAAAAAAAAGCAGCTGGCTGACGTCAACTAGCCGTTGAGATTCTAATTTTTTACCCCGGCCAGAGGCCAACTGGCTGGCTCATTTGGGCCGCCCGGTTGGCCCTTTGGCCCATTTTTGTCCAGTAGGACCCATAAGCCTTTTGGTCTGCTCTTCGGTTGGAGACAGTTTTAGGACTATTTTCGGCTCTCTGGACCCTTGAGGAGATAGCCTTACGGTCTTGTGCTGGGGCTGTTTCAATGATGATCAGGTATTGGATTACCCAAATGTCGTATTGGTACGCTTCTAAATTTCATTTTCTTTTTCCTTCCATATTCATTTTATCATAAACCAAGGCCGCGGGAGGGGCGGAGGGAGGGTTCCCAAGCAGATTAGAGACAGACAAGCTATCCATCTTGAGATGGACCATATTGTTTATCTTTTGTTGAGGAAATGGAGATAGGTCTTGAAGCGGACGATCAGAAAGATTAAATTTACAAGCTCCTCCCCCGCACCGCCGGTAGAGAAGTAAAGGAAGAGAGAGCTTAGAGTTTAGTTTTTAAGCTGTAGACTGATACAGTTTATCTCATTCTCTTTCTCTCTCTCTTGCCTCTCTCTCTCGCCTCTCTCTCTCTCTCTCTTAAGATTCAAAGTGCGTGTTTCTTTCAGGAGTGTTGTTGTAGCACCTGACTGTTGAATATATTATTGTTATTGTTAGCAAATGTTGATCATCTGGTTAATAAATGCATAAATATGCATGGGACCATATCCTTGCCTATTCTTTTTTCCTTGAATGTGGAATGATCAATTGACAGTGAAATTAATCCTTAATGACTGTGGATTGATGAAACTCGCTGCAGTAGTGTCAGGAATTTCCGGCTAAAACCCTACACCTCTCCAGATAGAGTTGATATGAGCTACCGCCGGTCGGTCAATGCCGGAAAATGAGTAACCTGGACCTGATATCTGAGGTGCAAACGAAAAACCCTAACCAATAAAAATTACCATGCTTACACAAAATTTCAGGTCCATTGTTCGGTATGAGTAAAACTGGCTTTTACCTGCTCCTATTGCCTGTGGAATCCATAATTTGCATTATTAGGTTTTTCTCTGACGTGTAAATAGTTAAGAGTGGGGTCAACTCTAATAACTTCACAAACTCCTCTCTCTATCTCCTTCTCATAATTAAAAGAAAAAAACAAAAAGAAAAAGAAAAAAACTTCTATCTGCCTTCTTTGTTACCATTTAACAAAATGGAATAATGAAGATTGTCTAAAAAGTTAAAGATTTTTTAAAAGGTAGATTAGTGAGTAGTTCAGACTATCAAACACAAACTTATAATAAAAATTAAAATCACAAGTGATGCCACGTAAAGCTTGTTGGCATTTGAAGCTGAACTCTCACCTATTTTAGGGTCACAAAAGGCAATTGGTTTCTCTCTCTCTCTCTGCTTTTTACCCTGCTCTCATGGGTCGTCATTCTTATCGATCGCGACGATCAATGAGGGTCAATTGGGGTCTAATTGCTTCGGATAAGCGGCTGTCACATATGGGCGCTTATCCACAATGCTTTTGGTGGGAATAGTCACTGGCAAAGAATGAATGATAATCTTTTCTTTTTTATTGTATCATTCATTCTAAGTTTGCTTTTATTTTTTCGTTTTCCATCAGCCATCCTTGTCCCCAGAGAAAAAATGAAGACCCAAAAGAAGAAGAACAAAAAAAAAAAAACTGATAGGGACCTTATACAAGGACGAGGAGGGACACATCAATCAATCTCAACCGTCCATTACATAAAATCACCCCTTGTGACTGAGCCAACTCACCTACTTGCACACATCAAACCGCATCATTTTTTCCTAGATACAAAACTACACCAAATTAAATGGCCACGGATCAAGTAAGCACACAACCCCATCTGCTTAGCAGATGCATTATACTGTTTACTTAACACACCAACACATTATTAATATGCAAAAATAAATAAATAAATAAATAATAATACGCTTTTGTAGTTGAGAACTCTGCTTAGAGAATGACACCCATGGAACTGATTTGACATACATGAAATTGATTTATTGTTACGTATCCTTTAGAATTAATAATACATTGTTATGTATACGTCCTCGAACGTCACAAATAACACAAGAGAAAATTAGAATTAGATGCCTCATTTTTAGACTTTAGTAGACTAAACATTTATGTTTTTTGAGTTTTTGATTATGCTTTTGAAACATTTGATTAAAATACTCAGACTTGAACTACTTCAGATTAATTAAAATTAATTTACATTTAAATATCTGCTATATATTTTAAATAATTTCAACTATATTTAAGTCTAAAAATTAAAATTTTTTAAATCTAAATGTACACCCATACCAAATGGTAACGTACCAACATTAAATGAAAACGTACCAACGTCAAACGAAAATTTACCAACCCCAAATTAAAACGTACCTAATTATAAACTATATTAAAATGAATATTCATCATTTTGGAATGTTGAAAAATATGTTTTTGTTTTTTTTTTTAATTTTGTTTTTTTTTGTTTTTTTTTTCATATATATGTTTAAATATATGTTTGATTCATACACAATGCTCTAGATAGTCTTGTTTTTTGGTAGATAAGTCTCTGGAACAACGTTTAGTTGATCGGAGATAAATCCTTATTATTGTAGATAATGCTAAATAATAATGATAAATCATATAATTTTGAATTAACAAAAAGGTTATTGTCCGTTGATTAATGACTCTTTCTATAAAAAAATAATAATTAAAGTAATTTAAACTTTTACATTGTTAACAACTCTTTCTATAAAAAAATAATTAATTAAAGTAATTCCTCATTATTAGGACAAAAGTAATAAAACTTATGTTTTGAAAACAAACGTACCAAAAATTCAAATGTACCGATATAACCAAACATACCTAACAATGAGTTTTGTTACATTCTATTTAATTTACTAAAATAAATATTTTAATAAAAAATAAAAATAAAAATCTTAAATCATCATAATAAGAGATACACAAAAATAGGAAGAAAAAAGCGAATGCTAAAGTGAATAGACTTCTAATGAAATAAAATTAAAGTACCAAAATTGTAGGGAAAATGTTTAACCAAATTTACAAAAGGAATAGATATTTAGTTTATAACATTTTAAAATGAGATGTTTATATCAACACGTCCCATAACACAATGACGGTAACAAGTAAGTTGTCACAATGACGGTAACAAGTAAGTTGTCACAATGACGGTAACAAGTAAGTTGTTCTCGCTTCTTCGGAATTAATTGGTGGAGGGATACGTAGATCAAGAGGGTGGCCCACAAAGCTGATGATTAAGTATATGGGTCACGTGTACGGCATGAGAGCTTGCTGGGATACTATTTATTATTCTCTAAACAGTTAATTAAGGATAATGCTAGGAAAATCAAAATTTTAAATGAAATTTGCAAATCAAATTATGTGTTGCTAATTAAAGGATAAGCAAGTTAATCAATATTTTTTTTAAGCAAATGATATTATCTACACTAAGAGGAAAGGGGATGAGCTTAGCCTCACAATGGACTAGTAATAATGTGGTTCAAATTCGCCTTTGGCGAGAATTGAACCTAAGATTTCTCACTTACAAGTGAAGAGAAATACCACTAAACCATAGTACTAAGTGGCAAGTTAATCAATATTTAAGTAATAATCTAATTATCAAAGTCCACATCATTCGATTTAAAAAATTTGGTTTAGGAATTTGGTTTCTCTTAATTAAACCATAAATAATGAAAGTTACAACTTATTAATATAATCATGCATTTACTAACAATAATTTAATTGTTGTTGTTAAAGGAGTGGTCGGAAGGCAGAGAAGCAGAGATAAGCTAACGGACAAAATAACTAACTGTAATTGGCTGGTGTTTGTTTCCAGTGTGTCAAGTGGTGGTGAGTGTGCTCTTGTTCTCTTGTAATGGAAGAACTTTAAAATAAAATAAAATAAAAGTCGGTGAAGCCAGAGGAATTAGGGTTCTTCTTAGTTTTTAATTTTTATAATTTTATGATAATTTTAAAATTTTAACTTTATTTGTGTTAAGCACATTCATGGCTGAACTAAGCACGAGGTCAACCACCAAAGTTTCATTTCATGTTTGCATTTGCACCACTTGATTGAGTTTTGCCCTATACTTTGTAACAGATCCTATTTTACTTTTTGTAGTTTGCCCACACCATGCTTTTCTCGATTGAACCTCTTAGATACCCTAATCAGTGAATCTCTTAAAAATAATCAGTAACTTTAAACATATGGTCCCATGTGATCTGTGCAATGGAGGTTACATTTACACACCATCGACGCTTAGATTGATAAGCACATGAAGAGCAGCCCAGCTCTTTTTTAAGTGCACGTAAAGTCTCCTAATTCTCTGATGTGAAATCCGCAATCCCAACACTGCTAATATATATGCGGTGCATTAGCTGATATAAATTATTGGACAGAAATGAAACCAAACAGAGTATTATCTCAAATATACCACTACTACTTTGCAATAAATTAAATGAGTTGCTACTTAACCAACTTAATCATATGTGAATTAGCTAATTTTTTTTACTAATTTAGTGCTTAATTTTAAAATGACTAATAGCGATTTTAGAGAGAATATTTTTAGACTCCAAAATCACTTGAAGTGCTTCCTAGAAGAAGCGCCAGTTATGTGCTTATTTCAAGAAGCAGTTCAAGTGTTTTTCTAGGATTTACATGCGTTTTTAGCAAAGATAAGTTCCAAAAATATTTCACTAAAAATATTTTCAATCATTTTAAAATCACTTCTAATTCTAAACGAGTCATTATGTTGTTATTAAAAATCGAAAGTATGTCAATATAATTTTTGAGCAGGCATGTCTGCTGCTAGCTAGGGTTATAGTAAGACAACATAAGCTATTCAACGATGAGTTTTCCGAGAGACTTCAAGTTGTAAATTGCATTCAATATAATTAGACTTCAACTCTGGATCCGATCGTGGAGTAATTTTATTTTATATAATCTCTACTAATTAACAAAACATTTATTGTCAACTAAAATCTTATGAAATTACCAGTTTAATTCTTTAATTAAAAAAGAACATAAATAAGAAATATGGAGCATAAATGTTAACATCTCTAATTAAAATAAAAAAATAAAAAAAATAAAAAACTTCTCACTCCCACATTCTCTATCACTCCCTTTCTCTCTCATTCTATTTCAAAAACAAAAATAAAATTTTTTCTCACATACTGTGTGTGCCCATATGCTAAGTTTTATAATATTAACAAAGGGTATAGTCTTTCTAAATTGTGACATTTAACGGTGCGTTTGCCGACATCTTAGCAGAACAAAAAATTCGGTTATTTATTAATTTTGAGTGACAATTAAACTAATATTTATATTATTATAAGAAATTAAAATTGGGGTTTGGTATAAATCAAGTGATAAACAAATTAGGGTGGATTGGAGAGGGTTTGTTTGGCAAATCCCTATTCACCTGCGACGTGTATATAACAAAAACAAATTGGTAAAGACAGTAAGACGCAGACAGCGGCCAAAACAAACATGGCATATGCTGCTGCTAAATAGTAAGAAGTGGAAGCCAAATTCAAACTCCAAGTTAAGGAATAGATGTTTAACCAATTCTCTTTAAAATTGTGTGGGCATAACAATTAAATATAAACAAATTTTGTTTGGTTTATTATATTAACACCCCACAAATTGTTGAATAAACCCCACATACTTAATACACCTGATATATGCTTTTTCAATGAAAAATTATCTCAATAAACCCCACTTACTTTCTCATAATACCCTCATACCTCACATTCTCAATATACACCTTATATTTTCTACATGCACCCCATATTTTTTATACACCCCACATTTCTCAAATGTTATAAAACTTTTAATTTGGACAAAAAATGTCGACTAGAATTCTGACAAAAGATGCCGCCTGGGATTTAAAGCATATGTGGATTGTTTTCAATTCCACCATTAAAACCCATGTCGTCTGTTTTTAATATTTGGTGGTAATTTTAGGTGTTTGATTCTTCAAATAATCCATGTGATCCCTAGGAATATGAACATAGACGCTTGAATAACACAACAAAAACAAGATTAAATAATTATCAATGTCGTCAAAATCACTAAAACAATAAAGAATATGAAGTTTTACCTCATGTGAAGCTTCCGAAACATCGATTTCGTGTTTCATTCGTCAAAAATAATTTTTCTTAATCAACATGTTTGTAGTTTTATTGGTTAGGATTTTGTTCAACAATGGAGGGTCAGAGGGATTTTGATAATTGAAGAAGATAAATAATACATTAAAGGTGATTTGGAGTGTATTTAGATTTAAAAAAAAAAAAAAACGTAGTAAGGTCAAAATTGTTATTGTATAGTAGGGTAAATAAATTATTTAATATTAAATTTTAATGTGGAGTGCATTCAACATTTTGTGGGATGCTAATATAAAAGCCTTTTGTTTTGATGTAAACCTAATTTTTGGCTGAGGTCTTCAGTCTTCACTTGGATTTATAGATTAATTTTATAATGTAACTTTTTTGGTTTGAAAGTAATTAATCATGGGAATTGTTATTAGCACTCTACAAATCTCATTTTACACTCCTCACAAGTGTATTTTTCTTTCTAATTATAGAAGTTTGGAGTGTAAATTGAGATTTTTAGCTAGTGTGCTAATAACAATTTCCCTAATCATATTTAACCTTTTTTTTTATCAAATTAGAACACGTTGCATTATTTGCATGCAGCCATGCATGCATATGCACACTTTGATACTAAAACTTCAATATATAAATAAGGAGCTAACTACTAATTAGATAGAGACTGCGTAAAATAAAATCCGCACGGATGACTTGTATTGAAATAAAAGATGAGCATAGAGCAAACTGTAAGTTCAAACATTATAGGTTTAAATTTTTTTAAAGAAAAAAAAGAAAGTAGATTTATGTCGTAAATTTGTACTCACAGACCAATCAAGTTGGTTGTAGGGATTTCTTTGGGTTACTGATGAAAAGAGACTCAAGTTGAAGGTACGTGGATTCTTCTTTTTATGTTACATTAATATAAAATAGGCTTAATCAGATACATAGTCTTTGTGGTGACAAGGTAATCAGAAGATAGTATCTGTGATAAAAAAAATTAAGATTTAAATCCTTATAGTATAATCCGTTAGCAAATTTAATCCAAAAATGATTTTTACGTTAAATATCCATTAAATGCAAGGATAAAATTGTACTTTTAACATGTGTACACCTTCTTCCTTGTCTCTGCTCTGTTTGTAATTTGCATTTTCAGTCTTCCATTGTGGGATGCTGTACTTTGCATTATCAACACCTTCTTCCCCAGAACAAAATATCCTGCAAACCCACAACTATCAACACAAAACCCAATTCAGAATTTCAATAAAAACCCATAATTTAAACAAAAATCAACTAAAGTATCATTTTGTAAGTGGGTCTGGAGAGCCTTTCAATAAAAGCTACCACAAACAGGTCAAAGAGCCATGGAGTCACGCTGAGGGTGGCCCAGAAATACGATTGGGCACCCAAAACCAGAATAGCATCGGGGGCTGTGAGTGTCAAGTCATCGGATTTGGGGACTAGTGCTTCTATATATGACGTCGCGGCACTTCATCACCGTGCATAGCAGCCCCAATCCCACACCCAGAAACATGTCGTGGACGGCGTGGATCAACTTGCCATTGCTGGACGCAAACACCAGCAACGTTTTGGAGTTTGAAATTGTGATTCTTGATGAACTAGGTAGCTGGGATTCGAATGAGGGTTTGATTTTGAGTTTTCTGCTGAGAAATGGGTAGATGGGTTTTGATTGGTGAGGACGGAGCTTGGCCACTCCGATGAAGGGATCCATGTGCTGGTCCAATTGAAGAAATCCATGTGCTTGCTGATTTGCAAGATGCAAAATACAGCATCCTGAAATGGAAGAAAGTGAAATTACAGAGAGTGGGAAGAGGAAGGTGTACGAGTCAAATTACATTTTTATCATGTATTTAACGGACATTTAAAGGAAAATTATTTTTGAACTAAATTTACTAACAGAGTATCACCACGAGGATGTAAATCTCAATTTTTTAACCACATGACTTATCTTCTAATTATCTTATCACCAAGAGGATCGTTTATCCGATTAAGCCTATAAAATATCATTGTCTTCGACCATTAAGTGCATTTTTGACCCAATAAGTGGTTCATAACTATTTTAAGAGTCTATTAAACCATTTGATTGGTCTAAATACGTACTTAATAAGTCATTTGTAGATTTTCATACTCAACAAGTTAATGTACTTTTAAAGGAGGTTCAACCACCAAATTTAAGTTGGCATTTTCCAAAAACCAAAACGGCTAGTCTCTATTAGGGGTTAAACCTCAGTTATATTTCTCTCAAAAGAGAATGTGGAATCATAGAGTAAGAAATAAAAAATAAAAAAATAAAAAAATAAAAAAATAAAAAAAAAAGAAGAAAAAGAAAGTAGTGGATTGACATCCTGCAATAATTCACAAGCAAATGTACACATTGGCACTAACTAAAATTCCAAAAAATGACCAAGCCAAGTCAAATTGTTAACTATTAATATACCTATACTGCTCATCAAAAAGGCCATAATACATGGATTGACAACCACTTCGGATTTCTGCGGTCGGAATCCATGGATCAAGAGATTCGGACCAACCAATTTCAATTTTATGATCCCTATTAATCCATTTCACTGGCATCTCGCAAAAATTTAAAAACTTGAACGGTTTGGTTCTCTTTTTCTCTCTTGAATAGTCCGAATATCTCAATTCGCAGACTCTGAACATAAAAATTTATAGAGAATCTCAAACTATAATACATAGGAAAGTACACAATATATATGGGCCTTTTTCACAAGACAAGTGCCCCTTTGGAGAGGAGAAGGTTGGGGTACGTGGCAGTCTCTCATATATTCTATAACCATATATGATACTATGTTATATATTATGTTTTGTGTTTGATGAGGGACACCAAATTATAATTTGGTATTGGAGATAAGATTGAACCCCTATATATGGGCCTGTTTCACAAGACAAGTGCCCCTTTGGAGAGGAGAAGGTTGGGGTACGTGGCAGTCTCTCATATATTCTAGAACCATATATGATACTATGTTATATATTATGTTTTGTGTTTGATGAGGGACACCAAATTATAATTTGGTATTGGAGATAAGATTGAACCCCACTTTGGATGTCTTGTTTGTACATTTAGAAAGGTATTTGAAAGGAAGAGTTTCAACTCCTTGAAAGCTCTAGAAATCCACACGTTCCGCATTCCACAACCCAACGATCATATGATTTAAGCTATTGGCCACTACCATCCGTCTCAATTCTATTTGGCATTCCATATATTAATCATCAAAATCATTCCTTCTCACAATTTTTTACGATAGTAAAATCTTATTAAGTTTTAAATTTGGTATAAATACAGAGTTCCTTTTTACTTAATCTTCCTTAACTCAACGTGACCGTGAACTTTTCTTCGATCTCTTGCTACACCAACATAAGGGAAGGGAAAAAAATAGCATAAAGGAAAAACGAAGATCAACAATTGTTTTTTATTAAGTCATTTTACAAGGGTTTGGCTTCACAGAGTTTGCCGTTGAACAATTAGTATTAGCTAATCAGTATCAAGAACTCATATCACATGAGAAAGTAACGGAGTTGAAACAAAAAAAAAAAATCTTTCACTAAATGTTTATGCTACAAGGCTTGTTGCTTATGATGATTATACATTTGTAGGCTTTCGATGACACATTTTGGCAAAAAGATTTTGGAAAAAGAAAAAAACTTTTGGCTGGAGAATTGAAGAAGGATAAGGAGAGAATTAGCCATTGGACAGGGTAATAACTGGATTAGAGAAATGTCAAAAAGACTCTTAAAAGTTCTGCCTTCTCACAGTTTAAAATAAATTTTTGTGCCTGCATTATAAAATGTTGTGCAAAAAATATGAGGTGGTAGAGAGTACATGGAGAGTCCCATTTTAAAAGAGTCTCCTTAACATTTCTCATTGGATTAATTACATGCCATTGATTCGATTAATCTATGCTTTGCGAATGGTAAGTTTATAACTGGTAATTTATTGAAGAGAATTGTTATTGGCACTCCAAAATTCTCATTTTGTACTCCAAATTTTCTATATTTAAAAAGAACAATACACTTGTAAGAAGTGCAGAATAAGATTTTTGGAGTGCAAATAACAGTTCTTTTTATTTAATTATTCAATTTTTCATAAGAAATAATTAAATATGAATAAAGATCCTTTTTGTGAGGATCCCGAGAATCCGCTTATCTTGTATGTTCATCATACATTGTGCGGTTAGAAATTATTTTAAATTTTATTATTTAAAATTGAACACAAATAGTACCTAAGGAAAACTAACCGTACAATATACGATGAATGGACACAATTCACGAATCGATTCCCGAGATTCTCACGAAGAGGATTTGGATTCATTAAATACATATCTAAACCAAGGTTAGTGAGAGACACGTGGCACAATTGTGAAAGAAGGGTAATGATCACCTTGAGTTAAGTGGGTGAGAAAAATGATGTAAGATCCTTTATTTTAGAGAGAGATATATATATATATATATATATATATATATATATATATTTATATTTAAAGTGTTTTTAAGGATTTCCCTTTTGTACATTACGTATATGTGTGTTTTATACATATGTATATGTATATATACATATTGTAGAGGTTAGGTTGGCATGAGGTGGATTTAGTCTGGACGTGGCACATACTAGGACTAGAGGAAGAAGTAAGCTGCTTTTCGAATAGAGGTGTGTTATCCACACATTTAATTTTACTTCTTACATACCCTTTGATAATTTCTATCTGTTGATCTTCTTCAATTCATCTGATCCGACGATCGAAAATTAAAAAGGTGTGTGAGAAGTAAAATAAGATATATGAATATCACACCTCTTTTGAATACTCTATTTGCTGAGTGTTGGCAGCTATGATTTGTGTGGTGACATAATATGGTTTGTAGCTATCTTGTTTAGGTGCTTGTAAGCACTTTAAGCTGGTGAGTATTAATACCTATAGGCATTGAGGTAGGTGTCGTTAATTGGAGGTGTAAAGCTACAAGTATGAGGTGGCAGTATTTAGTGAGTGTAGAATGAGGATCCTCTTTGGATCCTCTTTGTGAGGATCTCAGGAATTCTCCAATCACATCCGTTCATCATATATCGTGCAGTCATAAATCATTATAAATCTTTTTATTTAAAATTAAATATAAATAGTACCTGACGAAAACTAACCGTACGATATACGATCAATAGATGTGATTGGAGGATCCTCGGGATCCTTATAAAGAGGATCCTCATTCGTGAGTGCAGGCTTCCACCTGAGTACTATAGCTGCTGACTGTTGTTCTCTTTTTGGCCTTCCATTTGTTTATAAGGATCCTCATTCGTGAGTGCAGGCTTCCACCTGAGTACTATAGCTGCTGACTGTTGTTCTCTTTTTGGCCTTCCATTTGACACCTGCAAACAAGTTTTAAGCCTATCCTTGTTGCTTATAATATATTTTACTAGTACTTGACTTATTGATCAAGTCTTAGAGCCGTTCTGTTTCACTATAAATAGGAGTAGTGCCTTCTCATTTTTCCAAAAGTGAGTGCACAGATGAATGCTAGAGTTCGCTTGCAATGCATGCAAATTGGCAGAGAGGGAAAAAGAAAGAGACAGAAATAGAAAGGGAGCTGGGGTTTGATACATGGGCATTAGTAGATGAGTTGTCTTGCCAAGGTTTAGTTTATCAAGGTGAGTGGTTCATGTAATGTGTTTCAAAATATTTTTATTTTTTTTAATAAATGAAAACCATGAGATATTGTGGGTTTTGAGGTACTTCTAAATATTTCTTTATTTCAAATCAAGTATGTTGGATTTTGTGAAGTACTTTCAGAATTATTATATATCTAACTGGTGAATTGTTTAAGATGTTCATGGAGCATGAGAACTTTGGTGTTGCATTAATTCGAGGGATAAATGTAAACTGCACATGGGGACGTTAGGGCAGGATGGCCAATAGGGGTCACGTAGTGAGTTACAATTTATAAAGGATATAATGAACACATAAAGGGACGATGTGATATGGCACTATGTGGCTAAAGCTTTGATATTACTATCGTATTTTGTAGAGTGTAAAACAACATCGCTTGACTGATATATTACATATTCTACTCATTGAGCAACGGTGGTTGTTGCTCACCCCTGACCCTATTATTTTTCAGATGAGTTACTTGGCAAGACAGGTGATAGACGAGCTGAGGTCGTGCTATATAAGAGATTTAAGGATTTGATTTAATTTGTACACCATGTAAGGATTTTAGAGTTATTTTTATAAGAGAAGTTTGATTTTTTTTCGTATTTATTTTTATTTTTTCTCGCACACTAGACGCGGGGTCGTATTTTTCCACCCGACTTCGAGTCTGGGGGTGTGACAAATGAACTCATAAATATGTAGTAATCCAACCATTATTGTTAAGTGCAAGTGGCCCTTTACCACAGTGGTGGAAATGTGTTCAGCTCTTGCATGACGGCTTAGTTCAAACCCCGTTGATGGCTAATCTAACATGTAAACTAAAAAAATCTATCGTTTGACAAAAAAGCCCATTATTGTGAAGTGGGTGAGAAAAATGAACTCATAAATATGTAGTAATCCAACCATTATCTTCTTTTTTTTGTCGAAATGTTGAATATTATTAAAGACGAATCGAAATGTTTACATCAAATGCTAGAGTATTAAACAACCACTCTGGTTCTAGATCACCCCAAGAATGAACCCCCTACATGCGTGACATAAGATGCCACCAAATACGCGACCTCATTACAGGCACGAGGAGCAAAAAGAAACTCCACAACACATAATTGTTGTTTAAGAAGAGCAATATCTCATAAAATACCATCCAAAACTGCCTATGGCTGCAAACTCCCACGAATCATATCAACAAGAACCTGAGAATCAGTTTCCAGCTGCACCGACTCCAAACCACCTTCCATACACCACATCAACGCCAACCCCACCGTTTTCGCTTCTGCCATAACACTCGAAACACACATGATATTGCCCACACCTCTAGACCCTTTAAAAATGCCCGCAAAATCTAGTGCAACCCAACCAAAACCACCCTTTACCAGTACTGTTACACCATGCTCCATCACAATTAATTTTAATTGTTCCAAAAGGTGGCCATAACCACCCATGCATTTTCGTCCGCCTCATTTGTTGCCTATGGGATAATTGTTGCAGTGGCTCCCCATCACACAAAGCCATCTCTGCCAAATGTTGCCTTAATAATTGCAAAGCAACTATAGGCTCTACTGCAGTCTTCTCAAACACCAAGCTATTACGACACTTCCAAATCCTCCACAACCCACAAACCACCCATCGTATGAGGTCATTAGTCTCCCCCTCCCCTTCATATTTTGCACATAACCACTTCCAATATGCCAAGAAATCCTCACCCACCACTAAGGCAACATCAAGTTGAAGTGGAGAACCAAACCAAAAAACCCGAGCAAAAGGCACCTAAAGAAAATGTGTACTTGTGTTTCCACTTGACCTTCTCATAATGGACAACAATTCTCCAATCAAATACCCCGACGCTGCAAATTTGTACGCACAACAAGGATGTTCCAACACCTCTTCCAAACAAAATAACACAACTTTGGCTGGATCTTCAACCTCTATATATCACGCCATACCATATCCATACTATTAGCCATACTCGCTTGACCCACTCCTTTCCTTCCAAGCTCCCTATTTCGATTCATTTCTTGAGTCACCAAGTACCCAGTTTTCACCGAATAAATCCCATTGCGAGTGTAATGCCATATCCTATGATTCGGACAACCAAACTAACTTAGCGGTATGCTTAAAATAGTACGAGCTTCCTCCGTATTAAAGCATGGTTCAATAATCTCCCTCTTCCACTGACCAACCATACCGGGCATTTCCACATGTTGTGACATAGGTCGAAATGTCCGTGGTGTAGGCAACCAATGATCCTGCTTAATCTGAATACTTCTCCTATCATCAAGCTGCCAACGTAAACCAGCTTTTAATATTTTTCAACCCTGCAATATCCTCTTCCAACCCTAAGAAGTACTTCTGCCTACCGGCTCATCCATAAAAACCGAAGAAGGATAATATTTGGCCTGAAGGACTTTAGCCAAAAGTGAATCTGGATTACATATAAGTCACTAGCCCACCTTAGCCAACAAAGCTAACTTAAAATCGATAATCTCTTTGAACCTGAGCCCACCAGAAGCCTTTGGTTTTGCAACTTTATTCTAGGCAACCCAATGAACGCCCTTCTTTGTCTTCTGATCTTGCCAACAAAATCGAGCTATAACTTGCTCGATCTCCTTAGCCAATTGGATTGGCAATTGAAAACATGACATAATGTAAATAGAAAGGGCAGCGGCAACACTTTTAATCAACATTTCCTTTCCAACAACAGATAGAAATTGCTCCGCCCATCCATTAATCCTCTCATCTAATCTATTCTGTATTTCCTCGAACACCTTTTTCTTCGAAGCCCCAAAATCCGATTGAATCCCAAATACTTCCCAAATTCTTCCTGATGTTGTATCCCCAAAATTTGGGATAATTGAGCCTTACACACTTGTGAACACCCCACACCAAAATGTACAGAGCTTTTATCCAAATTAATAAATTGACCAGACCCTTCCGCATACCGTTGGAGTAAATACAGAACATTTTGTGCCTCACTCTCCATAGCCCGGCAAAATAAAACTAAATCATAAGCAAAAAAAGACATGAGAAATAGACACATCAAAAGCATTAACATACATACCCCTAATCCAACCAAACCTCTCCTCATTACGGATTAATGATGAAAAACCCTCAGCGTAAATAAGGAAGAGAAAAGGTGATAAGGGGCCCCCTTGCCGTATTCCCCTACTGGGCATAATATTACCCGTGGTCACACCATTAATCACCACGCTGTAAGATACCGTTTGCACACACTCCATCATGCATTGACAAAAATTTTCAGCGAATCCCAGCTTATGCAACATAGCATTTAGGAAAGACCATTTAACCCAATCATAAGCCTTTGCCATATCCAATTTCATTGCCATAAAGTTAACCCCATCCTCATTTCTATACTGCATAGAATGTAGGAGTTCATGCACCAGTAAAATATTATCAGAAATTTGCCTTCCCACATTGATTCTGACTAATCACCTTAGGAAGAACTCTCTTCAATCTATTCGTGAGAACTTTCGAAATAATTTTATAGACCACATTACAAAGCGAAATTGGTCTGAATTGTGACATTTTCGTGGGATTCTCCACTTTAGGAATAAGCACAATATTTGTATGGTTCAACTCTTTTAACATTTTTTTTTTTTAACAAAAGAAAGATTTAACCACACCAATAACCACACCTCCCACCTTCTCCCAACGATGATGAAAAAATCCCGAATTAAATCCATCCGGACTCGGTGACTTCGTTGGATGCATCTGAAATAAAGTAGTTTCAATCTCCACATCCGTCACTGCGACAGTTAACAAATTATTATCCATATCCCCAACTCAATTTGGCACACACTGCAATATCTCCAAGAAAGTTTTAGGCCTATCCGTAGAGAATAAGGATGTAAAATAATCCACAGCAATGATGTGGATTCTGGTCTCCTTCGTACACCACGTCCCATCATCCTCCTTAAGTCCCCGAATAGCATTCCTTTTTCTTCATTTCAAAGTTTGGGCATGGAAGAATCGTGTATTTTTATCCCCTTCACGTAACCACTGGATGCGAGACTTTGTATGCCAATAAACTTCTTCCCTTCGAACTGCTCTTATAAGTTCCTCCTCTAAACCTCTAATCCGGGGACCATCAAACACCGGTTGCTAATACGCATCACGAATCACGAATCATGTCCTTCAACCGACAAATCCCTCTTTGTTCATTGAGCATCTATTTTTTCCGCCACGCCAACAATCCATATTTAACCTTAGGAAGATTACACGCTAATGGTTGTGCATGCATTACCCTGTGCGCACCACCCTAGCAGTCACGCACAACCTCTTCATAGCTTGGATCCAAATTCCACCTTGGGTCATACATAAACCTCTTTGTCTTTCTAGGTTGATCGACAACTGTAGATACATGGCATGATCTGACCCCTCCAACACAACATGCTTCACTATAGCTTGATGATACTCTTGCACCCAATTATGTGTAGCAAGCACACGATCCAAACGTTCTTGGATAAACCCTTCATCGCTTATTCCTCCACGTATAAGGATATCCTTCAAAACCCAAATCCAACAGTCTCACTTGAGCGACAAACGTTCAGAAAGGCCGCATACTTGCAACTGTTCTTCCATTACCCCCTCCTTCTCCGATTCCAATAATAAATCATTAAAATCACCCATTAACAAGCACGGCTCAGTGTAACCTGTAATATGTGTCAATAATACCTCAAATTGTTGTGCCCGTTTACGCTCATCCGTACTTGCATAAATGACCACCAGTCGTCACTTAAGATGTCGCAGCCCATCCTTAATTAAAACTTCAATGAAAAAATCACCATATTTTATCAACACCACGTCCTTTGCATCATTCCAAAAAACATACATACCACCAGTAATGCCCCGAGGCTCAATAGTATGTATACAAGACATGCCAAGCCTACGTTTCAAATAACGATACCTTCAACTATTATTTTTAGTTTCCAAAAGAGCCACAACTTCGAGGGAATGAAGCTGATTTTGCTCCAACAAATCATCAACTGTCAGGTCTCCCTCGATACCTTGATAGTTCCAACATATGATTTTCATTGCGAACGCGTATACCCCTCATATGTGGCCTCTGCTTGATCCATTATAGACCGTTGGTTCTTATGCATACGGTTCAAACCATCTTCTATCACAGCCATTACATCACCTTTCTCTTCACGGGTTCTTTTCATCACTCCCCTCGAAATAGCCTCAATGATGGGGATGAGGTTAAACGGATCCGAATCCTGAGATAATACCCCATGATCTACATCCCTATCTATATTGTCCCTTCCACGGAGACTGTCCAACACCTTCTCAGTGTCTCCCACAAAGGGCATATTAAGGTCAATATCTCGACTTGGCTGCACCACTTCATTACTCTCCCCATTACCCTCAATCTCCTCCAGGTGGCTCACTAACTTTATTGATCCCGCCCCTGGTGTAATGAAACCTTCAAGCCTAATAAGCCCCGCATTAAAGGCTCTTTCCCTCTCCACCCGCTGCCTCTTCTTTTCCGCCGACATAGCACGTCATGCACGTAAATCTGTTGCATTTGAATATTCATGGCGCCTTCCAGTAGATGAAAAGGTCGTAACATCTCGTCCCCTCAATCCCCGCTACCCATCTCCTCTGCCAGCAAGGTAGTTCATTCTCAGATCATACGCCACATCAAGCCCTTTGAAAGCAAATAACGATTCCGTATTAACCTCCGAAGCCCCTTCCCCGAGACGTTCTACCTTACATCAACAAGTGACATATCCAACCTTGCCGCAAATAAGACAATAGCTAGGCAGCCTCCTCATAACGAAAATCTACCCAAAGTGTTCCATCATCAAGGAAATCTATATTTGTTCCATGCATAAGTGGTTCCCGGACATCAAAAGAAATCCACACACGTAGGAACTGACCAATGCAATCCCTTCCATCATCCTTATCCACCTCAACCACTGAACCAAGCAACCCACCAATCGCCATAGCCACTGCTTCAGTCATGTTTAATGGCGGCACATTATGCACTTGTACCCACTTTGTAGCCAAATAATGGGGATTAGCCCACCGCCCATGGTGAGCACCATCGACTACCAAAACTAAGTCATCCCGGAATAGCCAAGGCTTCTTCACCTCAAGCACAAGACACATATCATGCCATCCAACAAACCGGGCTATGAAAAACGCTCCACCCAAAGCCCTAATGGATATCCCTTCCCTTCCTCTCCAAAGGCTCGTAAATTGATCAATGAATCCATTCTCGTTGACAGGTTTCAGTGAGAAAACCTCTGCTACAATACTATAGTGGAACTCTAACCAAGCTTCCTCCACCGCCTTCTTCTCAATCTTGATCCCACCCTTCTCCCTCTCTGATGGAGAAAGACTACTTCCAAACTTCAATGCCAAACTCTCCATATTTTGCAAACCTGACATAGTTCTGCAACCCTAACCCAATCAAACTACTGCCCAACGCCACACAGTCTAACCCCTTAGA
Organism: Pyrus communis; assembly: GCF_041283825.1. NCBI lineage: Eukaryota > Viridiplantae > Streptophyta > Magnoliopsida > Rosales > Rosaceae > Pyrus > Pyrus communis. Next base: position 4,516,073 of record NC_142572.1, read on the forward strand.
CCATCTCCAATGGTGACCTTAAAACCTAAAAATATTTAGTTCAGAAACAGCTTTTCTACTCTAACCCTTTTGACCTAAAATTTTAGCCCTAGATTATCAAATAATGAAGTAAGGCTATTTTTTTTAAAAAAATTAACTTTAAAAAAAAAATATGTAGACTATCCTAAATTAATTTTATGAACATTTTAACCTAAAAATATTTAAATTCCGATAAATTTTGAAAAATCACTAAATCAATACATGAAAATCATGATAAACCATATAAACTTAATACCAACAACATTTAATAAACCACATAAACTTAAAAAAAAAAAAAAAAAAAAAAAAGAAAAAAGAAAAAAAAGACAATTAATAAACCATATAAACTTAATACAATGAAAAACTCATAGACTACATAAACTTGATAATGATATCCACCATCTTGACTTGGTGATGGACTTGGGTGATTGTCTTGAGATGAATCATCATCTTGAAATATACTCATTGTGGCATTCCTTCGTAAAATTTCCTTTTGCTTACCACGTAAGTATTTCTTCCTCTCTGGAGTGTATTTGTCGAGGTCCTCCATTATCAAATTAGTTTCGTACCTTTCTTGCTCCCTATCCCCTTCTTCCTTCATGGCCAAAAGCATTTGGGTCAATTCTTCTTGCCGACGGCATTGGTTTTCGTTCATTCTTGCCATTTCGCTAGCAAATTATGCACGTGTCGGATCTTGGGACTTCCCTTTTCTCTTTGCTTCCTTTTACTTATCTCTACCCGGGGGCCTTGCAAAAGAAGAAGTTGGGGTCATTTGTTTGACACCTTCATTGTCAGCAAAATTCACACCTTCATTGTCAGCAAAATTCACACCTTCATTGGCATCATTTGGGGGTGGGGCTTCAATATGAAATAATCTTCCACATTGTTGGTTCGCATTGGTTCCCCACCTCGGACAATCCTTGAGGATGTTCCAAGCATGATGCAACTTAAAAGCTTGATTTTTTTGGTGTAGTTCTTGTCTTGTAAATTGTCATTGCTTTGTCACCCTATGCAACAAATACATAAAAACAATTAGTTGCAAAATACTATTATGTACATGACAACTAAAATATCAACCAATAAACTCACAATTTCTGAGGCGCCCCTTCCACTAGGCATGTCAACCATGACTCTCTCCAAGTTTCCCTTCCACAAAGTGCACGCTTTGTTGATAATCTTCCACCGATCATAAACACCACCAACTTCCCTTCGACTGGCGTTGGAGTTTTCATGGAACTTATCAACAATTTTACCCTACAAAACCTTTCTATTTTGGTTCGTGCCGACAACACCATCTTCACTAACAGAAATCCATGCCAAACATAAAGTAATATCTTCGTCAAAGGTCCAATTACGACCTCTAACATGCTCTTTTGCCATCTTGAAAATTTTGGAAATGAGAAGAAATGGTAGAAAGAAAAATTGGAAGAATTGTAGGAGAAAAGTGAGTTTTGTGTGAATGTTTGAACAAATACATAGGTATTTATAGAGTTTTTGATTGAATTTTCAGTTAAATAATTGTTTTAAATTATTTTAGCCATTGGATTGAAATTTGGACCGTTAGATCTTGTTTTTTTTTTACCATTAGATTTGATTATATTCGAAAAAAATCTTAGTTTATCATGAGTAAAGACACTATTGCTGACATAATAACCTCTATACGAAATGCTGACATGAATAAAAAAAGAACAGTTCGAATAAATCTACTAACTTCACTGAAAATATTGTTAAAATCCTTTTCCAAGAAGGTTTTATTGAAAACGTGAGAAAACATCCCATTCAATGATCAGATATGTCCATGGGATTAGGTATGAAATGGGCCATACCAACTTGTTGCTTGAACAAGTCCTAGTGGTAGGGCTCCTCATATGAAACGTATCTTAATGCCTGAAAGTTGGATAGGATGGCTTTTACGTAAGGATTATATTGCCCCTAATTTTTATGAAATACAAGATGCTCATTGAATAATCAGAAACTAATCTTCACTTCTACAACTCCAGATATTCAAAGAATTTTTGTACATTCTCTTCGAGATCAAACATAGTAATTGAAGTTTCATTCACATATTATTATTTTTTTTAGTTATTGGGTGGGCTAAATAAAAAGCCGTTGGAGTCAATAAATATATAAATATAAAACTAAAAAAAAAAAATTTGAACCTGGACCGTTGGATTAACCAACGGCCCATTTAAATCCAGCCGTTGGACTGAAAAAAGTAGCCGTTGGGCTACATAATTGGCTGACACTCGGGGGACAACCCCACGTGGGTGGGCCCAGCTTATCTCCCTCTCTGGCGCGTGCAGGGATGATTTTGCTATGTGGGCGATTAGAAGCTGGGCAGTGGGCTTCACAGCCCCTGTTTCAATCTTAGTTGGTGGGACCCATTTTGCTTTGTAGCCTAAAATTGGGCTGGTATTTGGCCTCAGAATAAGTTTTAGGTTAATTTTTTAGGTCATGGGTTGGAGTGGTTTTTTTTTTTTGGGGGGGGGGAGGGAAGGAAGGGAAATTTTAGGTTTTAGGTCATTGATGCAAAATATATTAAGCACACAAATTAAACCCTCTTCTGACAATTGTAGCAAAGTATGTAAGTAGGGATCGTTCAAAACCGGGGATTAGGAGGGATTGCTAAACTCTTGAAAACTGACCTAAGAACTCCAAAACAAAGTTAAAAACACTAATTTGGACTCAAAGAATGAAAAACCAAAGTTAAAACACTAAAACAAAACAAAAACTCAAAACAGCAACTAGAAGACTCAAAACTGCCTAAAAACCACTTTCTGGGCAGTTTTGAGCACCTACACTAATTTGGACGAAATTGGTTGAAAACTTGACTCAAAACACTTAAAAACATGAACCAAAACAATTTCTAACTAAATTGAGACTTCAAAGTAAAGGGGGATTTGATTTGGACGAAATTAAAGTTGAGAAAACAGATTGCAAAGTAAAACTGATTTTGAAACGTTTTTTTTTTGGGTTTTTAATGGATGATGAACTAGTTAGGGGTTCTTTCTCCACACATGACAAGTATGCAAATGACTCGATTTCCAGTTATTCCTTCATAGAATTATGAATGACAATGCCCCAAATTAACCGTGACATCACTAGTTAATTCTCAAGTTTTCCTTGTGTTATTGAATTGGATGACATCATACGACAACCCAAAGCATTCTTCAAAAGTTCCTTACATGACATCATAATAAAGATACAATCAAAGATCATTACGTTCAATGAAAACTATAAGCATTGACAAAGCACTTGTGACGATGACAACATGACACTTATGCTAGGAATTGAACTTAACGCGATTGTGACTAGCAACCTTCACTACTTGTGAATATAAGTGTGTGACAATTATGTGAAACAAACTTATATTCTAGCATCATATTCATGCAAGCCAATTAAGTGTCGACCCCTAATTAACAAACACAAATACGTTATTACTCGCACAGTTAAGCCAATTGCATTCACGATTCAAGAACTCATAACTGGAATTTATCAAATCAACTTGCACACATAGTTATGGCTTCGAAATCACCCCTAACCAATAGGGGTTTAGCCACTCATGTTCATAGCAAAATGAAAGGAAAATAAATTAAACATTGAAATCATAAAACGAATTACACCTAGAATGCACCAACGACGAAGCTTGAGCATCCAAGAGTCTTTCCTTCTTTCTCCTTGCTACGGCACAAAGGTGGATGGGATGGTTGGGATGTGTTTTAGGATCAGGGATTATGGAATTGGATGGAGGATAGGCACGGCAAGGTGTAGTGTTTGGCTGGAATTGTGTTTTTAGGATTTTAGGATGTGTAGAGTGGTGTGGCTAGATGAATGGACGAAAATTGGGTGAATGAGTGATCCCCTTAGTGCCTTGCTGCAAACCCTTATTTATAGGGCTAGGAAAGGTTTTGAAACACTTAAAGGATATATGTGTGTAGCTTGGACAAGGTAGGACGGCTAGTGACAAGCTAGGAAGGCTAGGAGACAAGGTAGGACGGCTAGGAGACAAGCTAGGACGGCTAGTGACAAGCTAGGACGGCTAGTGACAAGCTAGGACGGCTAGGAGACAAGGTAGGACGGCTAGTGACAAGGTAGGACGGCTAGGAGACAAGGTAGGACGGCTAGGAGACAAGGTAGGACGGCTAGTGACAAGCTAGGACGGCTAGGAGACAAGGTAGGACGGCTAGGAGACAAGGTAGGACTTAGGCACCATGTGTGAATAGATAAAGCCTTCTAGAAATAAGGTTTTTAGGCCCCCTTGCAGCTCCCTAACTGAATTCAAGCCTTCAAATTCGTCCATCCTCATGCCTCCATGCTTGCACTATCCAATCTTGGCCCAAAAATGCTCTAGAATGCTCCAAATTGCTTCTTTTTGCTTCCTTAGCCATATGAACCTAGAAACACACGAAAATGGCATAAAGGACTAAAATAACTAAAGAAACACAACGTAAATGCATGAGAACAAGCCAATTAAGTCGCATAAATATGCTCCTATCAGTCATTGTTGGAGAAGGTCTTAGAACACACCGGCGGCCGCACACTAGGTTTTCAAAGACAAAACAACACAATCCCCTTACTCCGACTTTCTCGGACCTAAGCTTCTTGCGAGGACACTTGGATCGAAAAGATTGAACCTATCCAACCATTATCGTTATGGAAATATGCTTAGTTGGGAGTTACTTAAGAGAATATTATTATCCTTGTGTTTAAGGCTCCAATTATCAAACTTCTGCATCTACTTGAATTTCTATTGTTAGGAATATGTTGAAATTTTTATAAAAATCCAAGTGCTTCTTAAAATAACACTTAGAAGACCAAAAGCACATTTAAGCTTTTATTGCCATACGTAGCCATAAACGCTTTATTGCCAGGAAACACTTTGGCTCTTCCAAAAACAATCCCAAACATCCCAATATTGATTGGTTAACTTTTTTTTTATAACGTTTTGTTAGAAGCATATAGGAAAGACTCTTTAAAATTCAAGCGCTTACATATTCATTTGGCCAACAGTTTATTTGAAAATTATAAATGAGATATAGATGCTTTTTAGAACGCATTAAGGTTATGTTTGGGTGAGAGATTTAAAAATACACAGCAAAATATTAGATAAATTAGATACAAAAAAATGCAGTTCTTGAGCATAAAAAGACACGTAAGAGAGATTTACAAATAACTACTTAAAATGAGTTAATTACAAATCATCGTGCGTGTCTTGTGTTGATTATATAGTTCATTTCTAATCTCCTTTCTGGTTGCATTTGGTACTGCAAATTTTTTTTATGGGAAGTCATTTTCCATCTCCCTCAATCAAACATGACCTAAAAGAATTTTGGTATAATCCCAAAAGGCACTAAGAAGCTTATAGTTATCTAAAATGGGATTATCCATATCCCGTAGGTGCTTGCTTACACACTATTCGAATTCCAATCAACTAGTTAAGGACGAGGCCACTGGCATTGCAAATGGAGCAACTGGGTCAACCTAGATGGCTTTCCTATCTTACTTGTGATTTTCTCGTATAATCGGTGATACCACGTAACAACTATTTAACAAGTGATGTTTGTATTATTTACATACATGTCAATCATCTGTGTCATCTATGGTGCTACCCGAACAACATATTAATTGTATGACAGTTTCTCTCCTGATTCTTGCCCATGGGTTCACTAAACAGTGACATCCTCAGGGGATCAAATGGCCTTCAAATAGATCCTAGCATATCAGAATTTTCAAGGGCCGTTCGATGAGTTTGATCAGACAGATTTGCCAACTCGAGGAACATAGGCCTTTTTAGATGCATGATTTGTAATAGACAGGGAGGGAATTTTCAAATCAATACTCCTCTAGAATTCTTTTTAAATATTTCCCTACCTCTACTTCTTCTTTAGAGCAAGCCCAGCGTGGGCAGTTGCTTGGGGGACGGGGGAGAGAACAGGGGCCCGAGGCCCAGTGGACCGGCTCCAGTGTGGGCAAGCCCGAGCAAAGGTGGAGGCCCAAGCTCTGGGCCCGTGGAGAATTGTCAGCCCGAGAGCCTGAGGCCCTGTGACGTCAGCGCTGACGTCAGCCTGGCGTTAGGCATTATTAAATTTTTTTTGTGTTAGGCGCGTCCACCTCACTCGCGCGTGGGGGCGCGTCGCCGACACAAAATCAGAAAAAAAAAATTTACTTTTGCAGTTACCGTTGGGAAGCCACGTGGCTTCCCATGGTCCATTCGATCTCAATGGATATTTAATTTGGACCGTTCGATCTCAACGGAAAAAAAAAAAGTCTTATTTAATATCCACCGTTCGATCTGAGATCAACGGTGGATATTAATATGCTTTATAAATAAAAAAATAAAAGAAAAAATAGTTTTAAAATTAAGAAAAGTTACCGTTGTGACACGTGGCACAATCTGGAGTGTTGGAATTCAAATTTTTTTATATCCAACGGCAGAGATTAATTAATTGAATAAAAATTTTAAAAAAAAATTGTAAAAAATTCAAAAAAATTCAAAAAAAAAATCTGAAATTTTTTTTAAAAAAATTGTTTTTACTTTTCTATAAATACCTTCTTATTATCATCTACCTTACACAACAATTTCATATTTTCTCAACTACTTTCAATCACATTCCTTTCTTTGTCTCAAAGTTTGAATCCATTTTTTTTCAACAAAATGACCACTGGTGAAGGTACGAATTGGTCGCTTCTTGAAGATGTTGCGTTGTGTACTAGCTGGGTTGAAGTTACTCATAGTTCGCTTACGGGTAATGATATGCAATTGCGAGAAATGTGGAGTCTTATTCATACCAATTATCTTGAGAAAATTGGTGGGAAAAGAACTAAAGAATCGATGTCCAGTCGTTGGAAATTACTTAGCCAATCGTTTAGTACGTGGAGAGACGCCTTGGCACAAGTTAGTAGTAATATTCGAAGTGGGGAAAATTACTCGGATCAGGTAACAATATATTATTTATTTGATACCCAAATTTACATTATAATTATTTGTTTGTATTATTTATTTGTTACCTACATAATTTATTATTTATTTGTTACCTACATAATTTATTATTTATTGTTTGTATTATTTATTTGTTACCTACTTACATTATAATTATGTTGTTTGTATTATTTATTTGTTACTTATTTTCATTATAATTATTTCTTCTCTCGCATTGTGTAGGAACTTCAAGCGTAAGCTTGGTACGCTGCCAAAACCAAAAGCAAAAATAAATCATTCAACCGGTGGGAATGTTGGAATATTGTCAAAGATTGTCCTAAATTTAGAGTTGTGCCAGTCGGTCCAGAAGTGCACATGAACAACACCCCTCTTCACTCTACACCCGATCATGTTTCACATGTTCATGAAGATGATGCAGAAGAAGTGCCCGAAACGCCCCTCCCTGAACAAGTGTCGGGTTTGACCCGTCATCCAATTAGGCCTCAAGGTAAGAAGGCTTCAAAGAGAAAAGGGAGTGCTTCCAAGAATGATTATGCAAAGTTCGTGGAAGAACTTACTCACCGAGGTGAATTGACTTTGACGAGGGAACTGGCAAAATATGAGGCTGATAAGGCTAGAGAGGACGCAAAAGTTGTAGCTATTGAGAGAGAATTTCAGGCTAATGAGAGAGAAAGAGAGCTACTTAGGCAAGAAAGGGAACATGTTAAAGAAGAAAGACGGGCTCAACAAGATCGTGAGATTATGAACACGCCTTTAGAAGGGAAGTCTCCAAATTCTAAATTTTTTTGGAAGTCAGAGAAAGCGGACGTGGTGCGAATGAGGCGTGCAAGAGACCCATAGCACCAAAAGCATCTTTCTTTTGCACAAAGTAAGAATCATGGTTGCAAACAACAATCATGATTTTGTTGAACAAATGTCGTTCCATTCTAAAACGACGTCTAAAGTACGTATCAGGGAATGCACTATTAGGAACAAAATAATCATCCAAGAGTTTCATACCTCGTCGTTGCCTGCTTCTATCGAGGTTTCCAGAACGGTTGGGCCTGCAGATCTGAGCCATAGCTTGGATGACTCGACAAGAATGTGAGGCTCTGCCCATTCTTACTTCGTCATCTCTCCTTCTACGCTCCTCATCCTCTTCCCTCTCATTTTTTGACCCTGGTGATTGAACATTGCTTCTGATTGGTTAAACAATTCTTCCTCTTCCTGATTGAGTTCCCACATCATCCTTGAGGAAGAAGAAGACATTGTAAGAAAGAAACAGAAACTATGAATAATGATACAAATTTTTATGAAGAATGAAGCAGAAACTATGAATAATGATAGAGATCTTGAGAAAATTGGTGTGAGATTTGTGAGGATGGATGGTGGATTATATGAAGGATTCAGAAAGGATTAGGTTGTACATAATGCCACGTGGCATGCTGTCATTCGTTAAAAATCTGATGGAAATCTATCCTTAAAGATTGTGAACAGATTATGACACGTGGCATGCCGTCATTCGTTAAAAACTTGATGGAAATCTATCCTCAAAGATTGTGAACAGATTATGACACGTGGTGCGACATGATTAGTTAATAATCTTATCAGAAATCCATCACCAATAATTGTATTTTCGGATAATGACACGTGACATAACGAGTACGATTAAAAAATTTATTAGAAATCCATCCCTAATAATTGTCTTTTCAGATTTTATGACAAGTGACGCAACGACAACGATTAAAAATCTTATCCGAAATTACAAATAAAATTATTTTGTATTATTTAATAATACTTCAGATAATGACACGTGGCGCAACGAGAACGATTAAAAATCTTATCCGATATTACAATTAAAATTATTTTGTGTTATTTTATAAATAAAAAAAATACTAATATTTTATTGCCTATTGCCAGGGTTATTGAAGTGTAACAATGGAGATGCAAATGCTATTGCCAAGGCTATTACTATTCATTAAGGGCAGTTACTGTTCATTAGGTGGATTGAATAGTGCATAGCCTGGGGGGAGGGCTCCAACGCTGAAGTTACTCTTAGGATCTTTCTGATACGAGCGATGGGTAACGTGCCACATGGACGAGAAATCTTTTGTGTCGTCCAGATATATCTACTTGTATATACACCCTTTGATTTACTCTTCCATTCAATAAATATATACATGATAGCAAAACTTTTACTATATTACGATATGTGACATGTATCGTAGCAATTAATAATTATAATGTAAAATCTAACGAATAAGAATTAACCAATACATCTGACGAATAAAAATTGAACAACCAGAAATTCCGATGCAGTCCCCTACATTATAGAGAAGGAAAATCCACAACCCTCTTAAAAGCTAAAGTGAGTGGTGTGGTCATCTTCCATCAAATTGACCCTTGAAAGATGATCAAAAGATCCATGGAAAGAAATTTGAGTTTCTTTTTTGAAAATTTTTCATGGTGGAACCCAATTTGGTCATGAATCGTGATCATTAAATCTATAAGCAATATTAATTAATTTATATGATGAAGAGAAGCATGGGTTAAAGAAACCTACAAATTAAAGGTCGGAAGCTTTTAAGCATTTTTCAAGTGTTTAAGCTTGAGAAATCTCAATAATTCATTGTCCACTATTTCACAAACTAATAAAAAGTTTTTGCCAAATAAGTGTCCAACTTTAGAAAAGCATGATTATAAATGTAATTAAAGAATTTAGAAGAAGCATGCATTAAATAAACATTATAAAAAAAGAAGTTTCAGGTTGAGCAAAAAGAAGCTCAACTTTCTTTTGGTATAGTTTAAAAAAAAAGATATTAAAATGGGAGGTGATTTTCATATTATTTTTTACTATCCTTATTTAATTTTTATTGTCAGATTCAATAAATTATACATAATCAACGGACATAATTAAACAAAGGGGTGTGATAAAAAAAGGTGTGCGCTTTAAAATTAACAAGTTTATTAACTTATTATGCCCTATGTACTTGTGGATAGGCCTGACAATTCTTGCCTCACCTGTTAATCCAACACAAAATGAAATGAAAATAATAGGTTCTGGGTTAATTTGTTAACGAATTGGGTCGTTATCCGGTCTTCCGTTAAGGACTCGTTAAGATAATGGTATGAAACGTAAACAACTTGACCCATTTACTAGGTCTAGATATTAGGCATGACAATAATTTGCATGACCCGTTAACCAGTTCCGGGTCAACTAGTTAACAAGTCGAGCCATTATCGAGTCACTATTAAGAACCCATTAAGATAATGGGTTTGACACGACTCAATATGCTAAGATAACGGATATGACACAGAAAAGGAGACAACCAAGACAAACATGATCCGTTGCCAAGTCTACTAGTGAATGTCAAACGAAAATTTGTTAGCCAATTATGAAAACAGTACAACTTTTTGATCCACTAACAAAAGCAATTTCTATCTTTGCATGTGACAAAGTGTCACACTTCGAACTCCTACTACACAACTGCTGCCCGAAGGAAGGGTGGTAGTGTTCAATGATGGCCACCACATCTAAACCTCGACAAACCTTTGTGAGGAGACAATAGAAAAGTTGAAACTCTCTCACAGATTCCGTCGCTGCGCATGCTCGCCTTATCCTACAAATTTTCTACATAAGACAGCTTACAGTTCCGGTAATTCCAATGACAGCGACAATTTACCCTACACTTAAGCTCGAACCTACTCTTTCCCTTTCAGCCTCCTTTATCTGAAAAACAAGGGTCTACCAACCATTCAGAACTTAGATACCCTTCCTGCATCCCATCCCACGATCGCCCTTTTAATTTTCATATAACAGGAACAAAAAGTTGAGCTGCGGCTTAAACTGATCCAGAATTTACATGTAGTGCTTTGAATAAGGCGCTAGACGAAAGAATATCAGGAGAGGAAACATGAACTTTAGCTACGACTGGGAGATATAGGGAATACTACGACCCTAGCACAAAAGGGTTTATCTGAAGAACATAAACTCAGCTGTTTCTTCCAATAATATTCATTATTACATGGAAAGATTACAAATGTTCGGGTGGTTGTTTTGACACTGCCTGCCTGCCAAAGCAATGCCATTATATCACAGATTTTGACATCACTTTCCATATTGACCCGTAACAAATGTATTTCACTAAAAAGGGGAAGTGGTATACTAGAGCACAGTATGGCAGTGCAAAAAGATTCAATTGCATGTGGATTTTGAATCGTACATGACAACTGACAAGCTATGCACCGTGTGCCAAACATTTATGTTGGTTGCCAATATAAGGAGAACAATAATGAACTAACAGGGCAAGTAATTATGTAGTATACAATACCCTGAATGATGGAACTTCACGATGAAGATGCTGAAAGTACTTGTCAGGGCGCCAACCGCTCAATTTTCCACACTTGTTGTCCATTGATCTCTTCAGGAGAATATCGTAACCTATTAAGAAAAAATACGTTGAGACGTTTGAGCAAAATATGTTATGTTCCTTTCAGTTGCACATCCATATAGTTAACTCTTATTCCATCACATCATTGTTCAAAACACAACTAAGAAAAATTCTTTTATTAACAGACTAAAAAACCAATAGTTGCTAGTACCAAGTCAATCCGTCAACCAAACTTATATCTGAGCTAAAGTTCATATCCAAGCCAGTGGAAGGAAAATAGTACAGATTTCTACACAGTTATACGTGTCCAGGATCCAGAACCAATTTTTTTTTAATTTTTCCTTTTTCAGCCCATATCTGCTCCATGCACTTGTTACAGGCTATCTGTCGACACTCAAGCAAAAGAAATGGAAGAACGAGCCATCATAAAGGGGATAGAAACCACCTGTCATGCAAACGAGATTTTTGGCCTTGCCAAAATTCAAACATCTCTGGCTTAAGTCTGTATCCTCCCCAGTTTTTAGGTTTTGGAATTAAACTTCTGCACCAAGAAAAAACAAATGGAATCTAATTTCAGAGTACATAAATAGAATGCAAGTTAGTTTCCAATCTATTTTAAGGTTGTTCGGAGAAGACTGTAAACTTATTGCAAACAGCTGCACCTATGATCCATGCGGCATATAAGATGGTTATAGGGATTGGGGCAAGGACAATTATCTGTGAATATTTGCATAAAGCTCTTAGATATCCATATTACTTACCCATCAGAGAACTTTTCTTCTAGGTCTTTGTATTGGTCATACAGAACATGCCTTCCGGGAACAACAGTGCTCTGGGTAAGAATATACCAATTATTTAGATTCCTTAGAGAAAATTTATACTATCGGTAAAATAGAGAAAGAAAATGGAATAGTAGTACAAATGATAATCAAACTGTAAATCTTTCACCTTTTACTTCCCATAAATTGTATAAACTTTTTCTACTTTTCAAGTGATTTTACAATTTAGTCTAGCTCGTAGTTTAAGATTCCACCAAACAACTAATCTACCACTGGCCATGCAGTTACACTAATTTGGTTTGATAATATAGGTAAATTTATATTGGAAAATGGAAAGCAAAAAATGAAGAAACCTACAGTGAAAGAAGTTACTTATCAAAAATTATTTCCTCACACCCCTTTTCTCCTTATGCACACCCATGTTTATTTATGTCCCTTGACTCACCCTTAATCTATTCAATCCAAAGACCAGAAATATACAGGGTATGCAGGGGGTGACAATAGGTGCAAGGAAATTACTTCCCATATTATAACTTCCACTGATTCTGGAGGAAAATTTGCGAGCCTTCAAATTCTATACAAAATTTATGCGGCAATCGAGAAAGAACGTGTGTCCTATCAAGGGTAGTGAATTCATTAACTATAAGAGAAGATAGAGGTGAAACAAACCTGCTTGCTAACTATTGCTCCAATCTGACTGCCTCGAGGACGGCTATGGAAGTATTGATCAGATTCCTCATCAGAAACTTTCTGCACAGACCCTTCTACTCTTACCTATAAACCAAAGATGATGTTATGAGACGATCTTCATACATGAAGATCATCAAAACAGAAGCCCCTCATCTAGTTTTTCTGATGTCAGAAGCTAAAATATTTATTAGGAAGCCACCAAGTACAAACCAATGTAAGGCCAAAAAAAAGTAGGTTAACCTAGGCACACAAGCACTATAGGCTAATTCTAAAAGCATTAGCCTCAAAGTGAAAAAATAAAAAAAAAAAATTTACCTGCCGATTAAGACTATCCCAGTAGAAAAGAAGAGATGCATGAGGATTTTCAGACAATTCATGTGCCTTTCGACTTTCATAGTTTGTGTACCTGTACAAATTAATACCATTGAATTGAGAATATTATAAGCATTTTCATTAATAACATCATATCTTCCTTGTTGATATATGTACAGCCTCAATAATAACAGTCAGATACTAACCAGACAAAACCGTTCTTATCAAATCCTTTGAGCAATACCATTCGTGACGAGCTGTAGAAGAAACTAATTTATGTTGAGTAAACTATTAACAGGTTATAATACATGTATGAGAAAAATCATTTTAATATCCAAAACGAAAAATGCAAAGAACGAAACTTAAGGACCTATGGTGAAAGCTATAAAATAGTCATGTCCAACATGTAAGAACATATGAAACTTAAGTTACTGTTGATAAAAGATACATAGTAACAAAGGAAACAGATATCACATTTTTCCGTTCTTGGCAGCCGTTGACAATGCCATAGCATTTGGTTCCCTCAAACCAGCAGCCACTACATCGTCGAACCATTTGCGGAACTGTAAAATAATTAAAGGCTTACTGTAAAAAATGAGGGACACCTTTTGCAACTAAATCTGACATAATTGAAACCAGCTAGACTTGGACATTGAATCTGTACCTGATCAAAGGGGTCAGCCTCCACCTGTTCCTCAAGAAACTCAGGCGAAATATAGTTCTCTCTTAGAGCTGATATATCAACTTGTGGAGACCTTCCAATACGGACACACATAGAAGTGCCTGGATATGGTGGAAGGCGAAGCTTATATTTATCGGCAATAGATGGTGGGACAAATCTACCACCCAGAAAATGGTGTGGACCAAAAAATTTCTTCGCACACAACTTTGGAGCAGTCAGAGAAACCTGGAAAGTAGCAAGTTTGCATCAACAGGATGGCTTATTGTATATAAAGAAATACACATGTACATATAAATAGATGTAAATTTAAAAAACGAATCACAAAGCGCAATTATTTGTAGCCAAGACTACATTGAGAGTTATTACAACATACCAACATGTCAGGCTTAATGCCTTCAACACCACCATCCCCTTCGACATGCCACCCAGATGGAATATCTATGGAAACAATGACAGACGACTTTTCGCAAGTTTGGTCATATTTATTTACACAAACAAGCTTTTGGATCAGGTTATCAAAAGGAGGCCTTGGGGAACCTAAAGTATTACAAAAGTATTGCAGTTAGATATATCATATAACCCAACGAAAAATAAACCACAATCATCAACAAGTTAAGAAACTCTAATCAGGATGATAATTATTAAGTGGTTTGATGTCAGGGTCCTGCACATATAAAAAGGAGAAAAGACTGATAAATCAATTGTTGAGTTAAGATTGTGTTGAAGGCCTATAACTTATCTGAGAAAATTGAGCAGTCAGATTTAATCCTAACATTTTCAGAAATTTTAATGGACCCCATCATGAAAACCACAACTAACTTTTGCACTGAATTCTTATAAAGTTGTCATAATTGTGGCAACATGTGATTTGAACATGAATGAACTAAAGAAGTGGGAATTGACTATGACCAATAAATTCATAGAAAAGAACCTAGTCTGTTCTTGGTCGGAGAAAAGTACTTATGTTTGATTCCAATATAATGATCCAATAGCAACATAACTGAGATGCCATCAAGCTGAACGGCCATAGAATGGTATAGTTTATCCTACTGGATGAGGTCTGTTAAGTCTTCCTATCCAGTTGAGCAAATTTGATATTGACACTTTATGAGAGAAATAACAACCCAGACATTCCTTTGACAGACAACAGAGCAAAGTAATCTTAGGTGCCACTATTCATATGTTTAGGATGTAAATTATTTCCGACTTACCATGTCAGTTTCCTATACTTGGGACAACAATTGAAGGAGAATCAGAATGATTGTGTCAACAAATTTGTATTGGCATGCTTTCTAATTACAGAAAAATCGATTTGCCCAGAACGAAATAAGTAATAATTACCATGGAATGAGAAACCAAACATTGCATCTACAATAATGTCAAAGTCCTTTGACAAGTCCAACGGCAGATCTTCCACTGAGATGAAAGGGACTGAGAGTGATTCCAGCTGCAAAATTATGCCATCATATAAGAACATCTTCCAAAATAATGATTATGAGACGAATCCAACAGCCCCCATACATCTGTATGTATAATATAACCCCGCATTCAAGAGTTTTCAACTTTAAGTTGTATTCCATACTTGCGTAACAAGACCAGCATAAAGAGGCTTGGCAGTACGCCTTGGATAACAAACAGACGGCTTATATCCAAAGTGATGCAGGTGACGAGCAGCCACAAGACCATCACCACCGTTGTTTCCAGGGCCACAAATTGCGAGGACACGGTTATACTCACTCGGTTTATAGACCTGTCAAATAAAATATATAGAAACAAATATAAACCATCATGTAACCCGACTGCAGTTCCTCAGCACTCCACTAAATGAACATTTTTAACACCTAGAAGCATCATGAAATAGTCGATGAAATAAAAAAAAACAAGTGGGATACTTATATCCGAAAAAAAATGAGTTCAATTCAATTGGTAGTACATGTGCATGATCATCGTCAAGAACAGCAACAATCAAAAAATGTAACAAACAAGAAGACAAGTGGGATGCGAATATCCGAAACCCGAAAACAATTAGTTCATTCAATTGGTCACACAATACATAGCAAACTGTAAAGAAAGAGAAAAGCATTTACCTCTGCGATGGAAGTGGCGACGCTCAAACCAGCCAATTCCTACAAAATTGAACAAAAACCCAGAAATGAGATCGTCAACAATTCACTATTAACCGAACCCATCATACAAAAATTACGAAAAAAAAAAGGAAAAAGAAGAGTGACTGACCATTAACTGGTCGACGCTGAAGCCGAGAGGACCCATGAGAACCTCATCGATCTCAGCAGCTTCACGCTGCGTCAGGTACGATATATCCTCCGGATACTGCATGCTGGGTGCTGTGTGTACTGACCCAACTCCCGCTGCACCGCTGGGGTTCGAACAAAACGCACGAATTGCAGGGCTCCGAACTGGTTGAAGAAATGCCTGGAAATTTAACGATACAACATATAAATTCACTGAATTTCTGGTTCGAGAGAGACAGAGAGAGTTGGAAGCTTACAGAGGTAGAAAGACTGGAGGGAGGGATGTGGAAAGAGGTGTAAGCGTTGTAAATGGTGGGTTTGGGAATGGGATTGGACGAGAGTGATTGGGTCAGGATGAGGAGACGTGTCATTTTTCTGGTTTTTCGTGCCAATGACCACATTGGTCTGCGACTGCGAGCAGAGCTTGCTTTCTTTGCATCACTGATTCGCCTCTTCTTCTTCTTCTTCTTATTCTTCTTCAAGTTGTGTGTGAGGTTGTGACGATTGGCAAAGATCGGGTAGCCGGCAAAGTTCACATTAGTGTCAACTGAATGTGACACAGTGAAGAACTACTGTCGCTAATGATACATTTCCAGTAAAAAAAAAAAAAACACTACATAAACTATGTGTCAAGCATTTATCAGACGAGTAGTGCATTTTTTAGAGACGGGTCGAATGCGTTTTTCCAACAACATTAATATTGTCATCAACTTGTCAATCATCACATGCACAATACTTTAGGTATGAAGTTTTATCATAAAATGTCTCACTGTTCGTTAAAGTGGAATTAGGATATTTAAACTATTACTTATCTTTTTATTACAACCGATGTGAGATTCAACATGTGGTACATCCACAACTTCCAAGGTTTAGTGTTTGTGAGCATAAAATTTTCAGGTTGGTTGGATTTCGGTCATCCGTCGCTAAAGAATTGTGTCATATTGCTGGCAAGTTTGTAATTAAAATTGTAGTGTATCAGCGATTGTAGCCTCAATTGAGTTCTGTATGAATATTGAGTTCAAACTTAATTATCGAGTCAAAACATAATACAATTCTCCACTAATTTTTCTTGTTAAAAACATTTGACACAATTTAGAAACTAAATTGGCTTTTAAATCACGCCAATATTATAATATCAACAAAAATAAATACGACGTCGTTTAAATTGAACACGTATCCGCTAGTGTTGGTCTTTCTCTGCCAATATCTTTTGAATCTTGTCAATGAAGCTCATCATCGTCTCTAAACCCTTTTCGTCAAGTCTCGGAACAGTGTGGCCTTTCGGATGATGAATCACCGAAGCATCTTCACAATGTTCCAACAGTTCAAGCCCGTACGGTTTCAAGAAGTCCATCTCTCCTGCAACACATACATAACACACTGGTAAATAATCAAGTCCAATGCATAACATGCCTAATTGGGATATGAATTTGAAGTCACTCCAACACCAACGATTCTGAACTGCTAACTGAAATGAGTCGTGAAATATGTAATCCACGAACGAACATCTCAAGGCCGTAGATGATTCTGGATATTAACAAGGTTTAACAATGCGGAACTCTCGAGTGGAAGGTAGACCATCAACACTAATAGATGATTTTGTATCGTTGATTAGAACAAGTCATTGTCCTCCTGTGTTGAACCAATTAAGCAAAGATCTACTCCTTTTGCAGTTTGACTAAACAATGGAAACGGAAAATGCAACCAACCAAATACTTAAATCCACTTAATAACAATACAAATTTGACCAGGATTGCAATAATATGGCTTGCAGCTTGCAGATTACGCATGCTAATTGTTAGGTAAGGAAATAATGCGTCACACTAAGTCAACAACCGAGCTCTAAAGTATCAGAATTATGACATGTAAGAATTGACAATCACCCACACTTGAACGACTGTTAATCGTTAATTGAATGAGTCCTATAACATATAAGAATTGACAAATGAATATAGTTCCGACTCCAAATCCACACACCTACCCGGTTCTATATGATTAAGAACTCAGTTGGTGACTTGGTGTGGGTGTGATGAAATCATAATAGAATGACTAATTGATGTTTAACGTTCAAAATCAGGGACCACATTTATTGATTTTCGTTGTTAGGGACCAAAATAAGACGTTAGGTCAATTTCAAGAACCATTTTGACTAAAAAAACCTATACTTAATGTCCTACAATATAAAACTCGTTGAACCAAAAGACTTGAACAACTTTGAATCGTCGATTGATTGTGCACCTAACAAAGTTATTTTGTGCATTTGGAAATTGACCAAAGAAAGGAAACGGAAAATACCTAAAAAGTGAAGGGAGGGGCACTGAATGGAAGAGGAATAAGCATCGTCAGCCACTGCCTGTGACTTGAATTTTGCTCCTCCAATTATTATCAAGAATTTAATTTTGGGAACTTTGGTCAATGCCGCACCCTGCAAGCAAACCGAAACGACCGCACTTCAATTCCATCGTCACCTTTCATTTCATTAAATTAAATTATACTAAACACTTGAAATATCTGCTCTTTTCTTTGTACCTTCGCTTGCAGCCCCGGCAGCCCCGCCGATATTATTGCTCCCTGCATTCATCAAAACCATATTAAGGGATAAAAGAAATTATAATTGCTTATAGAACAGGTGGTTAAACACATTCCGCAGTAAATTATTGTAAATTATAAGCGACTTATAACTCAAACAGCTAAAAACGTTTTGCTTTTGATTAAAACACGAAAAAATGTTATATTTACTCACAACGGACGAGAATGCAGAACGTTAGTTATATTACGTGTTACTAACACATAAAGAACGAAAAGTAATGCAAACCTCAATTTCATGGATTTCCGAAACGAAAATGACATCTCAAATTTCACTACAATAGTTACAAATTTTTGTGACCGTTCAGAGGATTAAAGTGGTAAGGTAAAATAAATACCTGGGAAAAACCAACAAGGCCATCGAACGGTCCCTGTTTAATCATGTAATCCTCTATGTATTCCAGACACTTATCAAAGTTTGTGTACTCTGTAAATTCCTGTGGGAAAAAAAAAATACAGTCCACGAAAAAGTAAAAAAAAACCCAAAAAGCAAGAACAGATTCTGGGATTTGGTTTTGTTTTTGTTTTTGTTTTTTCACCTTGTTGAATTGGAACCACTCGTAATAAGGAGGATCAAAAATGCCTTCAACTTCGGATTTACCTTGGGCCGGAAAGGGCGCATCGAGATAAACCATGTCGAAATTCTCCAGCACCGATTCCGGCCACTTTCCCACTTGTTTCCTCATGATTTCTCCGTTCGTCCGGAACCCATGGAGGCACAGAAACTTGGGTTTCCTCGAACACCCGCCGCCGCCTCCTTCGCTTCCTTGGCTTCCCATGTTCTCTTTTTCTCCTGTTTTTCGGAGATAATAAGGAGAATAAGAATATTCCGATCGGTCGACGAGGTTGTTCTTCTTCTTCTCGGGAGCTCCGGTAGTGTGGGAGGAGCGATGGAATGCGTGTGGAATTTGGTTGGATTTAACAGGTGCAAGTTTGAGGGCGAGTTTGGCCTTGACGACGTCGTGTGGGGCTCTCCCTCGTTCCATGTGAATAACGGTGTTTGAGGCGAGGGATGACGTCATCGTCAGGGAAATTTGAGAACGCAAGCTTTGACCCCGCATGTGTTCTCTCCATGTGCGCGCCATTGAAAAAATGGATCGATTTAAATTATAAATTGGTCCTTAACATTTGGTTGGATTTCTATTAAAGTACCCATTTAATAAAATTTATTTTTACAATTTGACCCCTATAGTTGTCCAATGTTTGCAATCCGGTCTAATGATTGAACAACGAGGAAGAACGCTGCATGTGCTTATGAAAGATTGTGCTACTCTCTATATTGCCAATTAATTTTATAGTGGAACCTCAACTTTCTTCATGGTATCAAAACAAGTTATCTCATGTGTGAAACTTAAGGATCACATATGATTCACGTCACCCAATTTATGTTGTATACGTGAAAGACTTGAAAATGAATCTCATATCTAGGAAAGAAATGATCCACATAGAATAAAAAGAGTTCTTTCTTTTTTGACAAAAAAAAAAAAAAAAAAAGGGCACTTTCTGAATTTTTGGCTATTACATTCAGGTTATGTAAATAAATAAAAAGGTGAGCTTAGTGGTATTAATCCTTTTAACTTTGATAGAGTAAATGATTCCATGTGGTTTGAAGAACCCCAACATCCAAACGATCAAAGGGTTTTTGTCTAGCGTTTTTTCCTAAGATATTCCCAGAATATCCTCACAAGCGTTTTTTCCAAACTCCGGAAGGTCTTGAGACCACCCAAGTTCCTGTCTAGATCTGCTTACTTCTAAAAAGATGACTAAAAGAGATGGACCACAAGGATGGCTCCGAAAGAGATACCACAAAGATGCAATGTTGTTTGCCTCCATAATCTGGACAAGAAAATGTACCGCGTTGGCTTCCAAAAGTTGGACCAAAAAAGGTTCCAAGTTGGCTTCAAAATAGCCATCTAGCAAACCACGGTCGGTCAACAAGATCATCTAAGTCTCAGCCGTATTAGATCTGAACACAATTTGGAGCCGCCCAAACACTAGGTTTACAGCCACAACAATCGATATTGGGGAATTCACATGTTAAATCTTTACAAACCTTGTTCATGTCTTTGCCACGATATGTAGTGTATTTTAAGGTCCTTCTTTTAATCCATTATGGTCTATTTGTAGACTATTGTTTCAGTTAAGGTTTTTCAGCCAAAATGATCAAATTGGCAATTTTTCATTTTGGTTCCTGAGTTTGAAATTGATAAGTGGTCTCTAAATTTGTCCATCATCAACCATTCAAAATGATTTGACAAAAGTTTAACGTATTTTTTGTTATTTTATCCTTATTTAATGAAGATTTTCATGAAAGACCAAAATAATTGAAGTAGGACAAACTCAGAGATCATTCCTATTAATTTTAAATTTTAAGGACTAAAATAAATAAGAGTGCCAATTTCATGAATTATTTTAACTTCAAAGCCACCAATTAATTATTTAAACCACATGTCATGTTGTGATTCGTAGACATGCGTAAGCAGCCAAACACTATTCTATTCGAAAAGATTTGGATCCTCTCTGGAGCAGGGGTCCGAATCCTCCTGACCAGATAACATGGATTGTTGGATTTTAATCCAACAGTTACAATTATTATAACTTTTAAAAGGATTCTCTATTTGTAACCGTTGAATCAAAATTCAACTATCTATGCTATCTGGTCAAGAGAATTCGGACCATTTACTCATGAGGATCCAAATCCTATTCGAAATGCTATTACCAATAAAAAAAGAAAAAGAAAGGGAAATACCCAAATGGTTTCCAGACTCGTTCCTCGAAATAACAGCTTGTATACTTGGTCCGACGCGAGGTTGCCGATTTTTCCATTTCTCTGGCTCCTCCAACTTGTCCAGGAACCTCTTTGCTATCATCATTCGCCGCCAGCGTGTCTAATCGCCGACGAAGGTACTGCCATTCCCCTCTTTTCCTTCGTTTCTTCTGTAAATTATGTCATTTTTCTTTCTCCGTCAGATTCCATTGCCAGTTTCCCAATTTGAATTTCATTTGTGATTAGTTACAAATTATGTTGCAATTTCGGTAGTAATTTTGGTTAGGAATTGTTGGTGGGGGGGGGGGGAGGAGGGGAGATTTGATTGAAACAGAGCTCTAGTTTTTTGGGGGTTTTGATCAGCCTTTGTTTGGGTAATAAGTCTGATTAGCGTTTCCGATGGGAGATTTGTTGTGGAGGTATTGGGTTCAGTCATCCAAATTGGGGGTTTTCTGGTTCAGTCAAATTATCATTATGTTATATAAGAAATTATGTGACTTACCTCTTAACCTAATGGTTTTGTTATTGGGTAATTTAAATTGGTACCCTGTTTAGAGATTAATTCTAATGATGGAATTTAGGTGCAAACTCCGGGCTGGATTCCGGTTGACCTGGACCTTGCGATTTATGCACATCATGGTTTTTATGCACACTTAAATACTTCTTGAATTTTATCTACAATTTTGTAGTTGAAGCTTCATTGTTCATGATATTATCAGAGAGATTTTGGGGAAATTCTTTTTTTTGGCGTATTATAAATCTCTTAAAGATGAAAGTAACATGTATTTTGAGGCAGTCCATCTTCCTAAAATTATGGTTTATAACAAAAATCCTTGTGTGTCAGATATTGAAGACTCAAAATCTAACAGTGGGCAATCATCAAGACAACATATTTACCCATTGAATTTGAAATAAAAGACGATTGCTTACGCGAGCTCACCAAACACAAACTCTAGGGTTTCTAATGGCAGGCTATGGAAATGCTGTCCCCTACAGATCAAGGTATTAATTTCACACAGGTTTCCTATTTTGTCTGAATTTGTTCAGTGTAAATGTATTAATGATGATTCTTCAGGGAGGGTCTTAACCCAAGACCAGCGGCTAACATGGACGAAATCCAATTGAGGATTGATCCAATGCATGCTGACTTGGATGAAGACATCAACGGCCTCCACAACCAAGTGAGAAGATTGAGAAATGTACGCACTCCAAATTTCTTTTTACTTTTGAGTATTTTGTTTGGGCATTTGAATTCATGTTGGCGCACCTTGGAAATGTTAATATATATTGGTTTGGTCCGTCATTGTTATATATTGGCATTCCTGCTATGTGGAACAGATTCATGTATCTTTCTTAATGGTCTAGGACAGGTCTGAATTTAAATACTTGCACTTAACCTTTTACCACGGTTTGGCTCTTACTTTCAGTCTTTGTTGCTATTAGCTGAAGGATGTAATGTTGGGCCATATGTTTCTCATTTGGATTTTTAGTCGCAATTATTCACTTGCATTGCACCTGTTATCATGGTCATAAATTAATTGGTGCTTGCTGAATGATAGCTATGATATGGTAGATCCAATGACCTGGTTATTGATTTTTTTACTTATTTGGAATCAATGTTTTAAAAAACTAGCCTCGGGGTGTGCCTAGGGCGCCTTTGAGGCTGGGCGCTAAGGCTAACGCCTCTGTTTTACTGGAGTGGGCGAAAGGCTTCGCCGGAGACGCCGAGGCAGTGGAGGCGCGCCTCAAGGCATCCCAGGCGCCTTGTCTGCCCTTTTTTTAAAAAAAGAAAAAAAACCACCCCAATCCAAAATGACGCCGTTTGGGTAAGGGTTTTTAGTCTAGATTCCACTTTTAATCCACATTCCACCATACCTTCGATCCTTTGCCTTCTTCACCCACTTCTCCCGTGTGCCAGAACACACAGCCACTGTCACCCCAGTCGATCGTCCTTTCCCAGTCGCCACACTGCCGTCATCACCCTGCCACCGTCAGCAAGCCTACAAATCCCCAATTTTAAAGGTTAAGGTTTCTGAAATTCTGAAAAAGTTAGGGATTTGATTTTTTGATTTTTTTTTTTTTTTTTTTAAACTGGTGAACTGTGGAGCATTCTGGGATAGGGCTGGGTGCGATATAAATCTGGAGCAGTGGACTAGGGAAGCTTTTCTGGAGTAGGAAATAAATCTGGGCGATAAACTTTTCTGGGGAAAGCAGAAAAACAGAGAGGAGGGAGGAGGCTAAAGGCTCAAGGGGATGAGAGAAGGATACCTATTTAATGTGGGTTTGATATTGGAATGTGGGACCCGAGTCGGGACTTGTTTGGAAAGTTGTCTAATGAGGGAGAGGAGATGAAACTGACAAATGAGGTTGCCTATTTAATGGAAAATGGGATATAGGTCTTTTCGTTTCAGATTTATAGTAAGGTTTCCAATTTTAAATTTGGATGATATTACCTTTGAATGATGAATTTAGATGATATTATCTTTTGAATGACTGTGGATTTGAATGATAAAATTGAGAATGGATGTTTATTTTACGTAGTATTATTTTTTATACACTTATATGTATAATATATAAAACATATATATATAAAAAAATTTAATCCTATAAGGCTTCACCTCACGCCTCACCCTCACGCCTAGGCCGGGCTTCGCCTCCGACGCCTCGTCCATGCCTCACGTTTTTAATACATTGCTTATTACATAATTCCTCTATTCTGAGGAGGGCTTCAGTGCAGTGCATTCCTTTTCTCAATCTGGAATCTGGTCTATGGTTTCAGCGACCGGTGTTAGATTTGTGACAGCCTTAAAATTATTATAGAAGTATTTATGGAACCTTGTTAAAGTATCTATTGTGTATAGTGTTGTGTCCTCTATTTTGATTTTTAGAGGATGGTTTTCATGCGGGGTGGGCTTGTAATCTACTTCTTTGCTTGGTTATAGATATCTAATTTAGTGGTTGAAGCCTGTTCAATATCGGCGTCTGATTAAACTAACTGAGTTTTGCATAAATTCGAATGCCTTCATGTTTGGCCTCTGTACATTTGTTTGTTTCATAATTCATCTTATAGGCTAATTGTGGTGCATCATGACTTTTAAAATTGATTTCAGCAGTTCGATTGCAATAGAAATCTACGTAGAATAAAGAAATGTTCTCTTATCTTGGTGCAGGTAGCTCAAGTTATAGGTACGGAAGCTAAATTCCAGAATGAATTTCTGGATCAGCTGGTATGCCATCATACTCTAGACATTGTTGCTTGCATATTTCACTTTATTTTGAATTGCAAAATTTCTGAATAATAACGAAATCTAATGGCAGTATGATGGGTGGTACGTGCACAGCTTTCTGAAACATATCTTTGTCTCTTTTGTTACAGCATATGACGTTGTTGAAAGGTCAAGCAGGGCTGAAGAACAATGTCAGGAGATTGAACAGAAGCATCGTCCGGAGTGGATCAAACCATGTTGTCCACGTAGTGGCTTTTGGACTACTTTGTTTCTTTGTGGTATACTTTTGGTCCAAACTGTTCAGATGAAGATCAGATACTTCGGATACTTCATGCCTTACAGACATCTGTGTTTTAAGGCTAAAAGAGGTTTCATCGACAACACAAATACTTGTTTCATTGTAAAGCTATCGTCGTGTTCATGTTCACTAAACAAGTTGAACATCTTAACAATCTTGGTTCGAGTTTCTCAAAGGATTGTGCTTAGAGCGTCATTGTGCAACAACCCCACTAATCATGTAAGCAGTATGTGGCATTTTTTTTTTATCTTGGTCTCTCTATACCATATTCAATTTTTGTGTGGAGAATGAAACGATGCGATTCTTCTCGTCAAAAGTTTGTTACAGATTATATGGTTACAAAATAGTGAAATCTTTCGGCTTGTTTATTGGTAAATATCTGATTCAGCCAGCTAGCATTGGCAAACATTTGAATTTCTCTGCAAACTCTCAATGTCTCGTTTTAGCTTGCTTGTTCGTACTTGTTCGAGGACATTTCTTGCCCAGTCTGCAAAGAAGGTTTCATTGTGACCGACTTTCCCATCTTTGTAAAACAGAAAGCATTCCAGTTCTTTTTTAGGGTCCGGGCATTCTTTTTCGGCATAGGGATCCCACCAAGCACCCCGGTGCTTCATACCGGACAGGTCGGCCATCCAGTGATTAGCATACTGACCTACCCCTGCAAGCTCCAGCCATCCTTTGGGGAAGAACTCCATTACGCTACTGTTTCTATCCATGAAGAGCATGTTTGTTAGCTGCGCTCCATGTGGGGATGCAAGGATATCTGTGTTTGTCATCAGTCTAACCTGTTCAAGAACACCAAGTTTGGTACGTTAAGCCACAAAGTTTGACTAGGAAGTGCGTCGAATTGGATATGGGCGAATGTCGCTCTCTTAACATGTCATGCACTTACACACGATTGATTAACGCTAACACTCTTCTAACTTGAAATATAGAATTCTCACTTATAACAGTATATGTAATTACAACAAGTAATCTTAGTCAAACCTAATCTTGAAATAGCTGTCATCTATCCCATCTAAGTTCACCTAATTCTTGCCAACGCAACACGTTTGACCCTAGAACTTCGGCTCTTCAGAATAAAGAAAAGAAAAAAAGAAAGAAAAGGAAGCAAACCTGATCACAGAAGTTTAGATCTTCAGACTGAACCACCTCTAATGTGCACCCATCCACCATTGCACACTCCCTTGAGAACACATTAATCACAGCCGTCGGATTCTTGAACGATCTTGATCCATTCCTCATTAGCAATGTCAACGTTATGCTTGGCTCCCCTCTCAGATTGACCTCTCTGCCTCTGCCATTAGGGTTAATGCCACAATACTGTCTTGCTTTACATCTCAACAAGTCAGACACTTGAAGCTTCTTCTGCTTCCCCATTTTCCCAACATTATGCCTCATCACAACCGCCTTCTCGAAGCAATAAGGCCCTTCTCCTTTCTCGAATTCTTCGACCGGAACTTGCCCGAAATTCGCTTGCATCACGTTCTGAATCCACAGCCCCATGTTCTCTCTAACTCTAAGCTCTCCCCAATGGAAAAGCACCAACCTTGCCGGCTTTGCGCATCCGTTTTTCATAGACCAACCGACAAAAGGCATCATGGCCGTTAACCCGTGCCACAAGTTTCCGTAGTCATAGAATGTGTCGGACACGAACGCGAGACCCTTCAAGAATGTGGTGGAGTTTGGTAGGCCTTCAGGATATGCCAAGGCATATGAGTTTCTGGTGCCGTCGCTTATGTCATTCCCTTTGATGCACAATAGCCTTCCGTTGGACGCCTCCGAAGGGAAATAAAGGTATTCGGATTCATTTTCTTCATATGTGTCGCTCAAGGACCTCATAAACCAAGTGTTTTCCTTCATTGCAGTGTTGGCAAACCTTGTGTCTTTGAGAGGAAGAAATGTAACCGAGTTTCGGAGTTTCAAGGCGGGAGAGAAGGAAGGAGAGGGTTGTGCAAGATATAGGATAAGAATCAGAAAGAGTGAAGAGATGCAAATGGCGATGAGAACGGTTGAGTGAGAAAAGCTCTTCTTTTTGTTTAATAGCTTGGCCTTGCTTTCCACTTCCATGGTTTCTTTTCTTGTGTTCAAAGCGAATGACCAGAAAGGGGCACATTTAGAGGAGTTAAATAACAATTGGATCTAGAGATTGAGATTTTGGTATTGATTTATATTTAAATAGAAAGACAAGCAACAAATGACTGCCATTATATTATTTGGGGCCAATGGTGGAGATGCATACAATCATGTGGTTGTACTTAATGGTTGAGTCAAAGAACTGCCCGAAACTTCTTGTGAGTTGATAAATTGTCTCAGGCTTAACATGGTCAACCACTAACATCAATTAGATCGTTGAAATTGTTCCAACTTATATTAGTTGGGTTTTATCACAAAAGGTTTTGATGATGTTAGTGGTAGAATCGCCTATGTATTAATTATATATTTTGACATATGGTTGATGTGGGATCCTATTCTCCAACACGCTCCTCATGAGTGACCTCACATAGGGTTATAAGGGAAACGGATTCCCACATAAGGAATTGGTCAAGTTATTATATCGAATCTAACACCAATCTTTTTGAGAGCTTAGTCTGTCAGTATTTTCAGTCACTAGAGCCAACGCTAATATTTTCGAAAGCCTCATTCAATACCTTAAGTTGGAGCTAGCACATCTTTATGAAAACCCAACTTAAGGAAGCAGATTCAAGCTAAATAAGTCAGACTAGAACATGTTGGGAGAATAACCTACTATAATATCATGATAAACTTTTTTAGGCCCATCATGGTCCATCACCAACATCACTGATATTCTCTTACTTGATTAACTATTACTAGGTGTTGGATTTTATCACCAAATGTCTTGGGGATATTAGGTGGAATCTCCCATATATTAACTGTATATTATTTTATCCTCCAATAATGAATCTATAAATGAAGATTTCAAAGCAATAGTTATGACCTATAAAATGCTTACCCACCTTGATGTTTCTAGTTTATTGACTGAAAAAAGCTCAGAGGCACCCATAAAAAGATCTCTCTCTCCTTTCTTTATCCTAAAGCTCTATCTTAACAAAACCCTAGCCGGCTACCTCCATCATCGTCGGCCTCTAGCTATGGCTGGTTGCCAATGGCAGCTTCTCCCTTTCTCCTCATAGCCCTTCCTCCCTTCCTCTTTTCCCTTCTTCCCTATCCCAACCTTTTTTTCTCTCACCATACATGACCTCTTTCCTTCCTAACCTTACGCTGACCACTCATTCCTGGCTTTTACCTACCTTATCTCCCCTTTCGTGCTTTTCTCCCATCATTTTATGAGCAGCTTCCATGAGTTTATGCCTTATACCCTGATCCAGGCCATGCTTTTTCAAGATTTTTTTGATTTGGAGCTCATTTATCTTGGTGTGGGGTTGGATTCATGCTGCAGATGGGTTGAATCCACCTTCGCCAACTCGTTCCCATGGTGGTGTCACCTTTCTCACCTGGTTCTTGTGGCTGCATTGACATATACACTGAGATCTAGCGGCTCGGTGCAGCTCGGCTTGATCTGGCGATTCGAATTGTGCGTCTTGGACCTAGCGGCTTCGCTGCCTATTGTAGCTAGCTTTTATGGTGTTCAATGTGGATGCCAGTACCTCATTGTCCAGTGAACAATTAGGTGGCCTTGGCCTAAATGCCTCGTCCTCTACTATGAAAAGTTGACCAACGAATCCCTTATCGGAGTAGTGTAGTTATGTTTCACTAGCTTTACGTGCACCGTGGTGGCACTGTTGTTTTAGCTAGATTGGTCTTCGCCTTTGTGCAATGCGTTATATAGTCTCATCTATCAACGATGACTTGATATGGTCTTGTTCTATATGTGGCCTCACTAGTGACCATTGTGGTTGCCCATATTTCTTTGTTGCATCTATCGTTTATTGTGACAAATCTATACTGGTGGCACTTGTGCGCTTGGCGATTATGTGTTTGTGCTTGTGGTAGTTTATTAGGGGTTATTTGTCTGTTTGTGCAAATTCACTCCAGATCAATTTATTGGTCACTAGAGCTATGTACCCAATGGCACTCTTGTAATTGTTTGTGTTGATTAATAAAATACCATGTTATCGCTTCTTGTTAAAAAAAACAAAAAGTTTATTGACTGATCGATGTTTTAACAACATTGGACAATATGGACATTGGTTCAAACTCTTTCAGTTATCTTTGCCGGTTACAATGATACAAGGCTAAAATATGTGCATAAAGGTTGCCCTCAATTACAAAAAGCTTAAAATATGGGATAACTTGTTGAGGGATTACAACATTGCGCTTTGGTTTGCATTATTATTACAATTTGCATCATTTTGTGCTTGGCTTACTCTTCGGGCTGGATCTTGGATCTGGTCCCTCGCACAGCTCTCCAGGGCTCTTGCTTTTTCTTGCCTGTCGGGCAAGATGTGTTGCAATACAAGTTTACCGTTAGTTTGAAAGGTGCCTTTGTAGGGCTTTTATTTAGGCCTTGAGCCACAATCAAAGCTAACATAAATCTGAGCGTGCCACTGTTATCTTTGTATAACATATTGTTGTACAAGTGTAAATTAAGTTGAGTACTTGCGTCCCAAGTTATTTAGACTTCTTGTTTATCAATGGATTGTCATAGATCGGTTAAGTCTGTATAAGGTTCTTTTCTTCCCTTGTAAACAAGGACTTTTACTCATGATATTGTATGTCCAAAATGAAGGGAGTTCAAGGCCCTTCTAACTATTTCCTTGATCAAAGTTTGCTTTAATGAAAACAGGTTCATTAACTTATCCAGATTTGATTACAAATGAGATTTTTGAGTGGAGAAATAGTCGAAAATGAATTAAAACATGATGGAAAATGCATTAAACAACATATCTACTATATGTAAGTACAAACAAAAGAGACTCGAGCAAAATATAACCTTGTCAGGCAAGGTTCAACTTCTTGCAACCACTTCTCTTTGTGTTTTACAAAGGTTGTAGTCATTGGGGAATGAAAAGTAAATAAGTTTCACTAGAGTGAATCGATACTACAACACCAGGAGAAGGTAGAAAAGCTTCTAAACTAGACAAATAGGGCTTTCTATGAGGATTCTACAACTAAAGGGGAAATCGGGAAAAAATGCAACTTTTTGGGTACGAACTTGTCTGAGAGCAAAGTTTGGATGTCTTTTGATTGATTGGTTGAGTGTCCTTGTCTTTGGTGTCCCTCTCTACTTTTATAAATAATTTGGCCTGACTGTCCAAGCTTTGCTTTTACCTGATGGCTTTCAGAGGGCAGTGAGTCATCACTTATTTATTCATCCATGCCCTTGAAAACTGCTTTTCGCTAATGGTGAGGTGCCATTTGTTACCCATCACTTCAAACATAGGCAAGTGGCCTATACCTTACTGAAATGACTTCCAATCCCTTTCGGGCCTATCGACTTATCCGAGCCCAGCCTTCTTTTTGCCTTTGTATTTTTGGGCCTCCATTGTTACAAAGCCCGGTGTCAAATATAAGCCCAAACACCTACTTTAAGAGCAATGCTCATAGACTGTATAGACCGGCACAACCTGTTGTACACTTCTAATTCCAAGAAAAAAATGTTGGAGCGAAATTAGGGCTATCAATAACTCGCATGAAGAATAGTTTTTCATCTGAGCAATAGAATTTTATGTTTTTGCCAACATATTGAGGCTGGCCAAGAAGAATAGCCCCACTGTACATCAATTACTTAAATTGAAGTCACAATATAGATCGGATAATGGTGATTTTTTAATATGTTATAGAAGAGATGATAAGCAATACACTAAAATTTAGTTGTGATAAACAAATCATAATCTCAATAGACAACACCAACACATTCGAAGGGCTAACAGTTGCCAAATTATACCTAAATAAAGAAATGATCATATTTTACTACTACTAACTTAAGATACAACAGAAACATAAACCTGATACAAAACTAGCTATATTTTCAAATAACTGGACATCCTTTAACCACAATACCAGGTGCAGTAGGGCATGTTGCAAGAGGACAATGGTCAAGTTCAGAGCCCCACCAGTTAATACTTTTGTGTCGATTCTCAAAGGCAAAGAAGATTAGGATACCCATGAAAGCTGTGCCAGCATCTAATGCTGCAGATAGAATATAATTGTACTTCTGCCACCAGCGTTTACGATATCTGAACACAAAATAGTTGAAGATGGTTCCAGTGACAAGCCAACTTGCTATATTTGTAGGAGTAGCTGGCGGCATCCCAGCACAACCATAAGTAATGACCGGGATATTTATCAATGAAATCCACTTCTTTTCTGGGAATCTTTTGGTCAATATCCAAATGGGAACTGGCAAAATAGCTCCAACAAGAAATAACCATAACAAGTTTCTGTACAATCCTCCAGGTCCAAATAGTCGCCTTGGTCCAATAAGGCCCCATAGAATAGAAACACTAAAGGTGAATTTGTGTTTCGGGCAAGTCCATGGGCTGTTAGGATTAAGCCCTTCAATGTCGCATATGTTCTCGATACCTTCCATCATCCACCATGCAACTGCAAGGTTGACAGTACCAGCAACTAGAGTTCCCACTAGCTGGAGAATTCCATGCATTAGTTTAGTTCTACTACACTGGAAAAAGACCTTGTTTAACATAATAGATAAAATGTGAACTAACTTGAGCTATGAACATGGAGCGAGGTGGAATCTTCATGTAGTGCCCAAGTTTAAGGTCAGCTAAGAAAGATAGAGCTTGGACAGTGGTGATTCGTCCATAGAATTTGAAAACTATGTTTGCAATGGGTTTTCCTGGTAGCATATACCCCATAATGAATTGAAATATGATGTCAAATCCAGGTTGCTGCACAAAAAAAAAAGCCTTAAGAATTTGAAATATGATGTAAAATTAATTTAGACATGCAAACGTCACAATGCATGATATTTTTTTGCAAATAAATTGTTGTGCACCCTCTCACAAGTACCAAATGGAGATGAAAGAACCATCGAGAAGATAGAAAACTACATACTTGGTTGGTGGTTGCTAGAATGACACCAATTGGGAGGGTGATAACAAAAGACAAGGCAAAGCCAAATAGCATCCCCCACCAAGGCAGCTGCACAACATCTTTCCATATAAAAGCCGTTAATAGGGACAATGCAACACTCACTATAAACAAAACGAGGAACCACCATTGAGGTACTTTTTTGTAACGTTTCATCAGTTTTTCATGGATATCCACTTTCACATTCTTCATCGCCGATCTGCTTCGTGCTAACACAGCACTAGGAAAAGAAAATCAATGGTCACTTTGTTAGCATGTAACTTCTCGTTTTCAATTTGTAGGTTCAAATTTTAAGTGTCATTGCTATGTAAAATTGAAAGTATGTACCCGCCATGAAATAGTGCCACATGACTAAGGGTTGCTGTGAATCTTGCAAATCCTATTCCGAGGGATAAAGCGAAAAGAGGGCTAAGATAGAGCTTGCCATAATTGTTGTAGGCATCAATGTTAAGATCGTACTGGGGTGTCAGTACCCGTTCAGTATCATATTTTTGCCCACTGGAGGTGAAGAGATCATTGGAAAATATGGGGAATTTTCTAGCATTGAATGTGTTAAACCTCCAATAACAAATAGGGACAATGACATAGATGAACAAGACAAATCCGATGCCAGTGTTGAGAATGGAAGACCAAGGTGCAATGAGGGGGCTGCCGTGATAAGCTGAAATCCCAGCCCAGTCAAAGGAGAAGGTGCCAAGTCCGAGTCCATGGTAACCTGAGCCGATCTGTTGAGCCGTGACATTGTGCGGCCAAGCCCAACACACCCAAGAGAAGAATGTCAATATCCGGAACAGATAACCAGGGAGTGCGTAATAGGTGAAGCTCGCTGCCAAGGCTATGAGGAAAAACTTCATCCGTGTAAGGCCTTTGGATCCGTGGTCCTTTTCATGCAGTGCTCTGGAACACCAACAACAAACAATTTTAGAAAATCATAAAATCCATAATTATAGTTAGCATATTATACGTTATGACGGAATTAATCACTCCATTTGGTTGGAAAATAAATGTACTTATTCGTAGAAGAACAAAAAAATTAGATAAACAAAGTATAGTAAGCAGTGAAATGTTATTTGTTGTCTTTTTGTTTGGAAATGTTTTGACTAGTTTTGTGAGTGTATTTTTTTAACCAAAAAATGTCAACGTATATATCATTTTTTTTTTCAACGTCAACGTATATATTATAGAAAGTAAAATCAATTAAAATCTGAATTAAATGTAAAGATGCGTAATATGGGTTGGAATAAAATTTTCTATATATTACTTGTATGTGTTGTCAAGAATCTCAACATGGGAAACCTTAAACTGAACTAAAAGCAAAATACCTGAACAGAGAAACCTGAGCGAGGTTGGAAGGCCACCACATCTCCATAGGGTCAACCAGGTATTTCCTAAGTATTCCGGCCCACCCATATCCCAATATCTGCAATTAAAATCGAGAAAATCCAGAAATTAAGATAAATGAAAACCCTTGTAATATTTACGCACACACAAAAATACACACACAGAAGACAACCTTTATGGTTAATTCCATGAAGAGGGCGCAAAGAAAAGTCACGCTCTGCTTGTAATACAATTTCATAGCAGTAATGGCTCCGATAGGATAGGCGTCACCTCCACCGGGAGAAAACCCGCAGTTGGCGAAGATGGTGGCGATTACGTGCTCCTTCATGTTGAACGGCCCAGGATTCAGGGTGAACTTCCAATTCAGGAGGGGGAGGTTGTACTCCCGCGTCGGGAGAGTGGAAGCCATCAACTTTCCCAAGGGTAAAATGATGATTTGCATTAAGATGGGGGCGATGGTCAGTGGCTGCGTACGGAATGTGAAGAATGTGTTGAGAACGATCAATAGAGTGCATGTCGATATGCCGAGGAAAACCGCCCGGAATGTCATCACCGGTAGGGTTGGGTCGTCAGTTTCCGGCACCACCAACGCCACCTCTTCTATAGCGGTTGGGCAAACTTCTTCTTCTTGTTCCGACAAAGTCCCATGAGCAATTTTCTCGGGATCCATGACGACTAGGTTCTTCAAAAACAGACAGTGACAGAAGTGGTGGCGGCGGCCAGCTTTTAAACGCACAAAACTATACAAATTTAGTGCGCATGTGGCAATTACTGCCGTCGAGCGGCTCTGCGCACAAATGCGAGTGCCTTGCTTGTGCTTATGGTCCCGACTGGCAAAATATGGACGACTAATTTCAGGGTGCATTACCAAGTAGGATTAATGCCATGGCCACGTCAATAAATAATGTAATTTCACAGGGTCATTACACGTTCAAAGTCCATATATAGCAGGATTAAAGTGCGTGAGCTGCACGATTAACACGCTTATTGCACAATTAGCACTAATATTTTTTTATTTCTCAATGGCCACTACGCACCAGTAGTAACCTCTTTTAGGAAACTATTTACTGTAGTCTCATAGGAAATACGTATTTACTTTTTTTATTTATGGAATATACATATTTACTAAAACAATCTTTTTTACCTTGTTTGGATTAGAGGTGCAATTTGAATTAGGTCAATCCGAATTTGTCTATTTCCAACTTGAATTTAAATTTTAACAAGCGGGTTTTTTTTTTTTAGAGTTATAATGCGGTCAAACCCAACCCAACTTTAACTTGATCATATATTGAATTGGGTTGGATTGATCTGTTGTCTGTCCATGCCCAACCTGATTTACCAACCCACTCTAACATGATCATAACCCAAATGAACTAATGCACATATTATACCCAGGTCATACAACCAACAACCTTTATAATATTTGGTACAATTTCATTTATATGTATAGTTGATAGTCAATTTTATAATAGGACAATACCTCCGCCATAGTCTAAATTTTATAAATAGAACAATTCCCTAGCCATAATCTAAAACTTTATAAAAGGACGATCCACTTTGACTTACTCTTTAGACATCACAAAGAGGTGAACATGTACAAATACACAAACACAGTACTATATGGTGTGAATATCCTACGAAAACCCGAATACATTTAGCCGAAAACAAATCTCCCAAACCGGTTTGGGCAACCAAAATCTTACCCTTGATATGTCTTAGAGTCAAAAGATCCAGTTCCATCAGAACAAAAATCAAATTTTAACAAGTTATATAGAAAGAGAAAAAAAAAAACAAAAAAAATAAAATAAAATAAAGAAACAGAGCGAAGATTTACACATTGCTTAATCATCAATTACAAATAATAGATTACATAGTATTACCAACAAAATATATGAAACTGCAAAACTATTATGCTTCGTTTCGAAATCCATTGTCTAACCAAAGCAATAAGTGATAGAACTCATACAGTCAACCTCACTTAGTACGATATGGCTTGGTTGTTGTTGTAAGCTCAATCAGTTTGATGGGGTTTTATGATAAAAACACAAGCCAAATTTCAAACTTTGATTAAGCTCATTAAACACAGGTCTTATTATAATCCACCAGTCCGAACCACCAAGTTACAATATACAAAATGAACATAAACTGAATCAAAGTTTTGACATCGTAAGAAAACCAAGTGATCAAAAATATGTAAATAAAAAAAAAACAATAGCGTTGCTCCTCTAGTCCGTACCTGGTAATAGAGAATAATCTGAAGGAAATGGTAGAAGAAAGAATGTGAGAGAAACCTTGAATGCTTGAGCTTCTTACTCCAATTATATATATACACACACACATGTGTGTGTGTGTGTGAATATATATCTTGTGTGAGAGTCTTTGTTTTTCCGAGCAAAAGCGAGGAATTAAAGTGTGATGTGAACGGAAAGCTAAGTGCTTTCCTGGGAAGAGAGACTTCAAGAGTATTTGTAGAAATTCTTGCAAAAAGATAAAAGCTACATTATTGGTCTGCTGAGCTGCAAAGCAGAGAGAGGAAAGAAAAAGCCAACGACTGGGACAAATCTTGTCCGTGTACATGTGATCCATTTATTATGAAAGCAACTATATCGAACGAGTTCATCGTCACCGTTACAATGGCATTCAAAGAGTTCATTGTTATTGTCATTGCGGTGGTATACAATTCAAATAATAAACCAATAATATGTATGTCTTTTTACACATATGACACCTTATAATTAGATCAAAAATAGTAAATTCCTTGCGTATAAGCTGAATGACAGTTTTAGAGACAAATTAATTACATTAAATCTTCTCTATTTAAAATGAGTGTGGCCTTTCTGTAGCTCGAATAAATTTTACATTATTGCCAACATAAAAAACCAGTGTCAGATTTTTATTTATTTTTTAAAAAGTATAAAAAAAATAAAAATGATATCGCTATCATGGGCAGTACTGACGCGACATTTGAGCAACTCCAGCGTTACAAAGTCCTCCTAGGGCAACTCACTATTGAATAGCCTCCAGTGAACAGTAATTGCCTTTTGCATCTCCACCCCTAAACTGAATAGCCATGGCAATAAGCAATAAAATATTAGTATTTTTTATTTTATAAAATAATAAAAAATATTTTAATTGTAATTTTAGATATAATTTTTAATCGGTATCGTTATACCATGTGTTATTATATAAGAAATTACAATCCAAAGTATTTGAGAAAATATAAAATTATGGTGTAAGTTGGAAGATAATGATAACATATTTATAGAAAAATTGAATCTTTCTTTTTTTTAATTTTTAATTTTTTTTCGGATTTTTTTATTAATTTTTTACATTTTTTTTATTAATATTTTACATTTTTATTAATTTTATATTGTGGCTAACATCACATTGTCGTCAACCATTCATCACTTGGGCCTCAGGCTCTCGAGCGATGGATTCCAGCCTGGCCTATCCACCGGGCCTCCCCCGAGCCCCATTGCCTATATGGGCTGGAGCCAATTGTTGGAGCAATTGGGTGATTGGAATCACTGGTCCATCGGGCTAAAGAGCACGCTGGACTTGCTCTTATCCTGCACAAGAGTGAAGCCCCTAGTTTTTTACTAGTTTACTGTTAGACGCGTATCTTGTTTTGGATAACAACTCATGCCTAACGAATTTACTATTTTTGATCTAATAATAAGATGTTTAGGGAACTATTATTAGCATATCAAAAATCTTATCCTACACTCCTCACAAGTGTATTGTTCTTTCTAATTATAAAAATTTGGAGTGGAGAGCGAGATTTTTGGAGTGCCAGTAACAATTCCCTTATTTTATCCTATAAAATTGATTTTGTCCCGCTTTGCCCTATGAAACTGTCGTATCTGTCATATTTGGTCTTAGTTCACTTAATTCTCGTCCATTTCATCGAATGAATAAACGTCAAGTTAAAGTGTGCAAATTTTCTTTGCTTTCAAATTTTATGTTAAAACAATCCCAATTCTATTTTCGATAACTAATTCAAACTCGTTTGGCTCTATTGTGGAGGAGTGTGCAGCTAGAGTTGTAGCCATTTGCAAAAGAAAATAATGGTTTGTGTTTCAAAATCTAATTCAACACACTCATTGATCCAACGACTGCAAGTACAGCTACGCATCAATCCGCAAGTGACACAGATAGAGGTTTGGGTTATCAAAAATGGAATTGAGATTGTTTTAGCAAGTAAGTTGGAGACAAAAAATTGTGTCAAAATAAAATGTGGTGAATTGAGACTACATGAGACGAAAATGACAATTTTATTGTACAAAGTGAGACAACCATTTTAGATATAAGTGAGATTTTTTTTTTTTTAATCAGATATATAAGTGAGATTAAATGACACTTCTAGGGCAAATCAATTAGCCATAGTGTAAATTATTCGTTTACAATGAGAGAGAATCGAATCCTCTGCATGTTTTTTACGTACAAGACTATACACGCGTTGTCATATCGTTTAAAATAATCCAAAGGTTATAAATGTGCCACGTATTTAGTGTTTCAGTTTTATAACTTTTTTTCTCAGCTTTAATGATAGAGTAATTAGGAAGACCAAATTTTTTAAACTAAATTGCAAACAAAATGATGTGTTACTAATAAGAAACGACCACGTTAATCGACATTTAATTAATAATCCAATCATCTCCAACCACATCATTCAGTTTGCAAATTTGGTTTAAAAAATTTGGACTCTCTAACATTACTCTTAATGATAACCTTTCCCAGCCCAAGCCCCTGGCTTCTCTGAGGTGCGACAAGATCGCGTATGGCTGTCGCCGCCTCCACCGACCCCTTCTTCCCTCCTCCGTCGTCAATCGTCACTCACACCACCATTCCTGTTGCTCCTCATCCTTCAAACCCATGTGATTGACCCAGCTTGGTAACAAATTAACAATACTTTGAACTTTCCGTCATGGTTGTGCGATTGATTTATCCATGGATGACTCATAAATTTCTTCAATAACTATACATGAAGTAGGGATGGAGGAAAGATGAGGAAGGAGGGGTGGGAATCAAAATTGGAATATTAAATACGTTGCACATTGATAACCTTTCGATTCTTTTGGACAGTGTGGATTATAAGTCACTAGCCTTTAAGCACGCGCTCAAGAGCGTGCATAAGATATTTTTTGAATCACGGCATGCTATGCGTGACTTACACGTTTTAAATGTATTTCTATGCGTAAAATTGACAAAAGAAAAGTCAAATATTCGAAGTAAATGAATAATCTTAGATTATGCTAGAAGAAACCCCTCATAAACCAATCAAAGTAGCTGAATTCATATAATAAAATCGGTCTCTATTGAATTTACATTAAAAATAGAGAAAATAATATTTAATAAACAACTGATTGAATCACATTATTGTTAGCCCATTGTAAGGCTAAGCCTACCCCCTCCCCCTTAGTGTAGATAATATCGTTTGTTAAAAAAAAAAAAAAATAATCATTTGACAACTAATTTAATCATATTATTATGTGCATGCGAAAGACCTTTTTTATAACCAGCATTACACGCCTCTTAAGATGTTTTGAACTTGTTCAAAAATAGAGAAATTAATATTTAATGAACAACTGATTGAATTACATTGCTGCTAGTTTATTGTGAAGTACTAATTATAATAAAAATAAAATAATAAAAAAGTTGTACAAAAAAATTAATTATTAAAAAAACACTATTAAAACAACGAAAATACCACTGCCACATTTGATGCATTATTTTGGGCTGCTTTTGAAGTTTTTTGTTTGAGGGGCATTTATGTCCACTTATTTTTTGGTGAAGCTTGTGACCCCAAAAGGGGTTGTGTGGCTTTATATGGAAATATGTATAGTCTTCTAGGTAAAACATGCAGAGGGATCCAAATTCATTGAGTCAACTCATATATGTTGGGGACGAATTTCAAGTCTGTATTTCACGCAGCACGTCCTAGTTCAATTTCTGACTTTGATGAATCGCACGATGATGCCTAGAGGAGGTTGAAATGCCTTTGTAAATTTTTCAGCTCTCAAACTAGTAGACTGTCACAATAAAGTCACCAATAGATTTAAAAAAAAAAATGTATGTTGAATATTGTAGTGTTTGCTTTGGTCCATTATAAAATCTTATTTATTTCTGTTAGTGGACAAAAATTCTCGCACAATGATCAAAATGATGTAGGCCTAATTTACTGAATCATATAAAGGACAGAGAGAAACCGAGGGTACGACAATAGTAGAGAGAAAGAGAGAGATGTGTAATTGTGAGGTGTGTGTTATCTCACCTCATTGTGCCTTTATTTATAGTAGTATGGAAGGTTAATTCCTTACCCTAATAGGATTACAACTTTAATGGGATAATATCTAACCCTAGAGAATATTCCAAGATATCCCTGATACACTAGGATTTACACAATCACATTCCTAATCTAATAGGATTGCAACAATCCTCCTTGAGTGTGTAAATACTCAAACAAATGGCGCATCAGGTCTTCAGCGATGAAGTAAGTACAGTTGATGAAGTCGTTGACACAATGAGCGAATGCGAGTCTCAAAACAACGGAAATAATGCATAAAAGGTAAAACTTATAAAACCTCGTTATGGTAAAACACAAGGTGGGAGAAAAACCCATAGGCTAAGGAGAAAAGTGAGAAGTTGCATTAAGTCAAAACTATACATCTTCTGGATGCAAGTAGAAGAACTTACAAGGGTATGATTAGCCCAAGATGGGTGCCTCGTCGAAACCTAGTTAGGTAGCAGAAACCCAGTGGGAAAAATGCTCCTAATCGTAGGGAAAAATAGTACATTAAGATCAAGTAAGTACACTTCTGGATACTCCCCCTGAGTTTGACAGAACTTCCAAATGAGAACTACAAGCATTGCATATGAATAGTTAGGCATAACAATTCCTCGAACAAGCTTCTGGAAGGTTGACTTCGGCAGTGACGTCATGTAAAGATCGGCAAGGTTGTCTGGGATCGACTTGCATGACTTTAATCTCTTTATGCTTTGCTAATGTAGATGTTGACACAATATGTCTTGGTGTTGACTTCGTTGATGTATCATGTCTTGGTCAGGTTGATACATGCAGCATAGTCTTCATGGATCGTCATCGGGACTTAACGATGGATGAAAACACAGCAAGTACTTCGAATATACTCAACAAGAACTCCTAACCATGTCTCATGTGTGGCGTAGTGAAGTGAGGTGAGTCTTGGAATGATTCAAAGATTTCGCAACTAAGGTCATATCGTGGACCTCCAAGATATTGCGATATCCCTAATGGTAAAGACATAACCATTCGGGGATTTTGCCTTGTGCGGGTTTGATAAGTAACCAATGTCAGCATAACAATAAAGTAAGCATCACTTCGAGGATCATAAGGGTCGGATCAGCTCGAGATGTGTTAGGATTAGCCTAAATTCGTAGTACCTTCAGGAAACGTCTTTAATACCAATGCAGTGGTTACATGTAGGAGCGGTGCTACATCTTTACCAATAGATCAATAGCAAAGGAGGTGTCTTGTCTAATATAATGAGCTAAATACAACGAAGCGCAAAGTTGAACTCAGACAACGGCGGGAAGACTGTCTCATTGAAGTGACAACCTGCAAATAAGCAATAAAGAGATCACATGCAAGGGCTCTAAGAGAACTAGTGTGAAGGAGAATCGTAATCGACAAAGATTCACATCTTTCTTTGAGAACCCATATTGGTACATTGCGGTGGTGTAACTTAGCACATGGAATCCACACCCAAATGCGTAAATACGAAGCATCAGGTTCGTCCCCAGTAACCAACTGTAATGTTGAATAGGTTGGGTGGCAATAGGCCTCAAGGCAGACCAATTAACTACGTACAAGATTGCATAGCCCTAGGCAGAAATTGAAAACTTGGTACGTTCACCAAGGTCCTGGTGATCATTTAAATTTCGCTTTATGATCACTATGTGAGGCTTGGGGTGAACATGGGAATTCGATGTTCCATTATAACCCACAAGACATACAATACTTTATCGAAAATCATCGATATAAACTCTCCGACATTATCCAGTATTCCAGACTTTAAGGGATAAGTAGGGTGGTGAACCCTTAAAATCGGCTAGGAGGTTTAGCACCATTGTGTATGGACAAACATGTGACTAGTTTGTCGATTCATTAACCAAAACCATAAGTATTTATATAGTCCGCATTTTGGTTGGATTAGTTCATATATATTCCCGTGAATCCATTGTGAAAAAGGGTGATTTTGTATCTTTGTGAGCGATGATTTAGAAAATCAATTTCCCCAATGAGCAGGCTTGGCAAAGTGTGCTTGTATGCATTAAATCCTTACTTCGGGTAAAGAGATGCGTCGTTGCGTCATAGCCTCATTGTTCAACCTAAGTGTCTTAAATGGCCATGCCAAGGCAAGTAAACTACTCAATCTTTGACATGGTAATTTAGTA
Organism: Pyrus communis; assembly: GCF_041283825.1. NCBI lineage: Eukaryota > Viridiplantae > Streptophyta > Magnoliopsida > Rosales > Rosaceae > Pyrus > Pyrus communis. The sequence continues at coordinate 4,557,806 of NC_142572.1, forward strand.
CCATTCATACAACGAGGAGCGTGCCAATGCTCTTAATCAAGTTGGATAGATCTGAAGTCGTTGCTAGAGATGTGATTTAGGTGTAAAGTTAGTGTGCGTTGTATCGCATTCATCCATACAACTAACCTTCCTACATTCCTACCTAATCACGTCTTTAATTGAATTCGGTCACATGTATACAAGAAACATGATTCAATTAACTCATATTCAAGGAAAATGTCACTAAGATTATCCATAACAAAAAACAAACACCAAACTTGAATCCCAGAACATGGAAAAATGTTCACAAAGTAAATGGTTTACTAAGGGGATTCGGCCAACAAGTCTATCCATGTCAAAATTCTACTCTTCTAATGATGTTTGGTGGAGCAAAATTAGTTTCACATATTGACTACTAAAATGGTATTCATCAACAACAATGGTAGGGGCACGAACAGGTGCATAACCAATGATCTTTTCCATCGAAACAGAAGTAGGTTTTGTAAGGTAAAGGTTCGGGAACATTATCCCTTATTCTTGAAGTTTTAGGTCTTAGGTGCCAAGGATCATGTGTCGGGCATGATGCCTTACCTTGGCAGGCCCTGATTCTACCATATGTTGTAAAAATAAACTCGAAATTGGATTATGAGAGACAAACCCAAAATTGGATTCGGTAGGCTCTAACCGAATGAGGGGTTTATTTGCTAGGCTTTTTCCGAAGCAAATCAATACCATTTGATGCATCCCTGCCAAAGTAGGGCATTACCATTCGATAGGCTTTGACCGAATTAGGTTAATCCATTCGATAAACTCCAGCTGAACTAGATATATACCATTCGATAGATTCCAGCCGAACTTGGGTCTATACCTTTTTCTCATGTTTGTGGTATTAATCAGAATCCAGAATTTAGTAAACTTCCGTTTTCCACACTGCTGCTTCAGAAGCGAGTTAAAAACATGGAAAGACGAGAAAAGTATTCTCCTGTCAAAATTCAATCGGATTTATAAACTTCAGAATCGTACTTATTCATGGACGTAATCATGGTGTGCTTTAGGCAATGTCTTTCATGAATAGACAGTTTGTAGGAGCGAGCCATAGAGCCATGAAATCCTTGTTCAGGAGCTACTTCTGTTTGTAATGCTTCGGGTATAAGTCTTCAAATAAAGAACATAGTGAGGGGTTATTCAGCTCTTTCATGCCATTGTTGGCTTCAATGGTTTCTCAGCTTCTTGATAGTCAATTGGAGATTCACATCTTGTACCCACATAAAGTGATTTCTTTTAGAAACAACCAAATTAGTGAGATTAAACTTGTGATCGTTCGACAATCCACTGAATTGGAGGGAACAAGATTTTGATTTGTGTTATAAGAATGAATGATCCATAAGCATCAAAGTTAGAACATTCGAGTTCTAAGTCATGGTTTTCATGAAAAACGTCGGGTTTTCATGGATGTATTTGTTTTATGCAAAACTTCGGGTTTCAAAGGCACTAAATTCGAAACTATAAGTTCAATTTAGTTTATGAATGGTTAGTTCATAAAAGAGAAGTTCTTGCAAGAACACATAATATAATATGCTGATTTAAGTGTAGTGGATTTGAGTTGCTTCAGGAACTCAAGTGTGAGCGCTTCGGGACTACGAAAGGGTGTCAATGGTTCAAAGAAAAGAAATAAATTATTGAATCGTTAATGTCCAAAAGTGATCTCCAGGTCAATAATTTTGGATGTCTTGTCAGATTAATGGATTGCTGGTCACTTTTAATTAATTCAATAGATCGGGACCATTTAGGGTCGATCGTGAAAGCAAAATAATGACATGCGGGTCATATTAGCTTTAATTGTCGGGGACCAAGTGATAAGTGAATTATACTTTTTTAGCGTTAACCAAAAACGTCCCAAAATATTTGGGTATGGTTAAGAAGCAGAGGATGCCAAAAATTAACATTGGGTTGAAAAAACAACGCATCCTGGCTTGATTGGGTTGGTTGCAGTGCACGGGGCAAGGCCTTGTAACATGGCTACAGACCTTTAGGGGCCATGGGAGGGCTGCAAGTCTTTGGGCCATGGGTTGGGATAAGCCCAGCAGCATGGGCTGCTGGTTTGGGCCAAAACAAGGCACGATGGTAGAGGCCTAGCAAAGGGTTGGCCTGGGTGTGAAGGGAAGCCCAGTTGAAGCTGGCTTTTGATTTTTAGACCGCGGTGGGAGGGGGGAATGCAAGCTTATAAACATAGGTTGCTGGCAAGTTAGGCCAAAGGCTTGGGTGAAGCCCTACAAGCTTTTAGCTTACTGCAGGCAGGTTTGAGAACGAAGGCCCAACAACATAAGGCTATTGGTTGTTAGGCCACGGACACGGTAGGACAGATCTAAGAGAGTTGTAGGCATCTTTAAAGTTGGGTTGGCTTGGGCTGGAGGCCTAAGGAAACCCTACAAGGCCGAAGGCCTAGTGTGTCTTGCATGCGCAGCAAAGCCCAAAGGGCTTCTGCCGTGTGGTCCAAACGTTAAACGACATTGTCCCAAGGTCCTTCATACGGCTAGATTGCAGGCCAACTGATAGGAGCATATTCATGCGACTTAAATAGCTTGTTCTCGTACATTTACGTTATGTTTCTTTAGTTATTTTAGTACTTTAAGCTATTTTCGTGTGTTTGTAGGTCCAAAGGGCTAAAGGAGCAAAAAGATGCATTTTGGAGACTTTTGGAGCACTTTTGGGCTAAGGACGGATAGCTTATGCTTGAAGCCAAAGTGTTGGACGAAATTGAAGACCTAATTGGAGCCAAAGTGTTGGAACCTTGTTCTCTTTAGTTTTAGGACATTTAAACCTTTCCTAATCCCAATCATGCCATGCATAACACACATCCATTCTAACACATTGTCATTGAACATGCATTTCCTTCATTAGTTAACCCACATGCACTTATCACTTATCATCACCACATATCATATCACTTAATCACTTATCACTTATCATCACCACTTAACCACTTATCATATCATAACCACATATCATATCACTTATCACTTATCACTTAACACAACATCCACCCACTTCACCTACAACATCCACCTACTTCACCTACAAATGACATAGCCATATGTTCCCTCCACTACTCCTATAAATACCCTTGCATTCATTCATTCATGAACATCTCATTTCATACACAACACACCACAAACACATCCCTTTCTCTCTTAGCCGTGAGTCTCCCTTAGAATCCAAAAACCATCTTTCCATTTCCATCACTCCTCACTCCATTCCACACTTCCATTCCCCCAAACCAACTATCCTTAGACCTTATGCTACAATAAAGAGGAAGAGAAGAGGGCCTAAACGTTCATACAATTCAAGTTTGAGTTGTTGGAATGTTTAGGTGTTTCTTTGATTTCAATGTTTAATTTTAATTCTCTTTGTTTTGTATGAGGAACTAAACCCCCCTTTAGCTAGGGGGTGATTCGAAATATATGTTTATGCTTGCATTTTGATTTGATTACTTCTAATTACGTTTCATAAGTTGTGAATTCAATTTGTTTAACTGTTTTATTGATAACCTATTTATGTATGTTTATTGAGAGTGCACACTTAATTTTCATGCATGAATTTGACGCTAGAATATAAGTGAATTTCACCTAATCGTTATGAACTTATATTCACAAGTAGTGGAGGTTGCTTATAAACAATCGCGTTAAACGAATTCTTGGCATAAGTTTCATGTGTATTCCATAGTAACGAATGTCTCGTCAAAACTTATAATCTTCATAGAGCGTAATGATTCTTGCTTGTATCTCTATTATGCAATCATGTAGGGGACTTGTGGGGAATGTTTTGGGTTGTCGTATGCAATCATCCAATTCAATAACGTTAGGAAGATTTGAAGGTTAATTTAAGCGGATCTAATTAACTTGGAGTGTTGAGAATTAATGATTTATTGAAATGCAATTGGAAATCATTTTATTATGCAAGTGTAACATGTGTGGAGATGAACCCCTTGGCTAGCATCCATTCATCCATACTTTCATCATATTCATATTTACATTCTGTCTAGTTTATTAACTTGTTTCGTTATTTCAATTTTTGTCAAGTCCTAAACCCCCCTCTACTTTCTTGTTCTTTAATGCTTAGAATCTGTTTAGTTTATGTTTTAAAGTATTTTTGAATTCTTTGAGTCTAGTATAGTGTTTTATATTGTGTTTTTACATTTTTGAGTCAAATCCAAGTGATTAACAATCCCTCCTAATCCCCGGTCCAGAACGATCCCTACTTATATACTTACTACAATTTGACGAAAAGAGGGTTTAATTTGTGTGCGTATAAATCACGCATCACCAACAGTGAGACTCGACTTGGTGGTGCTAGCGGCGATGAGCCTGGCCTCTGCTATAAAAATCCCTTCTTTTTTTTTCGACTTTTGCTAGGGTTTGAAAAACCCTAATTGTTTCTTTGACTCACAAATTCCACATAGCAAAAAAAAAAATTTGTAATGCATTAACGTCTATATATATGTATGTTTATATATGTATGTCTATATATATATATGTGTGTGTGTATATATATGTATATATATATATATATATGTATATGACAAATACATGAAACATATACAATATATATATCTCGAAAGGTAAATATAAATGTAGAAGGTTCATGTATCATGGGGAATGTTTCATGCTTCATGGTCATTTCAAATATCTTCCTTTATTTTAAGCGTACCTGATAGACAAAAAACAACAAAAGCCTTTGTAAAAGGTCCTTCTCGGAAAGCCAGAATTGCATCTCCAATGCGTTGTATCACGTTCAACACAGAAAAATTAAATTGAATCAATAACATGTAGATTGATTCAATAAAATAATAAATTAATTATAAAAAAGAATGATTTAAACGTAATATTCCCCTAATTGAATAATAAACTCTCTTTAGCGCAACGTCAAGAGCGTGCTGATAACGTGTTGTAAGCCTAATTTACTAAATAATATAAAGGACAGAGAGAGGGTGCGGCAATAGTAGAGAGAAAGAGAGAGATGTGTAATTGTAAGGTGTGTTATCTCATCCCATTATGCATTTATTTATAGTAGTAGAGAAGGTTAATTCCTTACTCTAATAGGATTATAACTCTAATATTATAATTCTAACCCTAGAGAATATTCCAAGATATCCTTAGATACACTAAGATTTACACAATCAAATTTCTAATCTAATAGAACTGCAACACAAAATACTTTTTTTCTCCATTTTTTTGGTATGATTGGAAATACCACCAACTACTAAAGTATGTGCCCATATCGTGCTGCCATGATGTTAGAGATTGGAGGACAACCGATTGGACTCCTCTCCAAACCCAATTTGTAGGCCGAACTGTGAGAAGCCTAATTCGGCAGTCACATGGAGTCGCGCAATAATGAAACGGATATGGGGGTTTCGGGTAGCCTCCAACCTAATGCATGTCTCAAGCTGGTTAGTGATGCTGCTTGTTCGGTACCAAACTTCATATTTTTTGTAGGTTACAATTTCAAAATACCCTTCTGCTTGGTAGGCCTCGATACCTTATTTCCAGGTCAAGATTATCAATGAAAAGGGGGTCGCCTATGTACGTTCAGAGATTGAACCAACGACAAACAAAAATCTCAAGTTATAAACATGGAAACATAATAAACATGCATGTGGCCTAATGTTCTAATGGACAGGGTGTTGGGTTTTCAACCATGTATTTCATATTCGAAACTCCCCTCTTCTTTAAATTATTATAATAGTTTCGAACTCTACTCCTTTTCCCAATAATAATAATAAAACTTTTCAAAATGAAAAAAAAGGGAAAATGTCTAAGTATCAAAAATTAATATAGGCAAGTGATTTCCATAAAAACGAAACCAAATCATTCAACTTAGTTGTGATGTGGATCAGTTCCATGTGATGCCTGTAGGATTGGTTTAGCCTATTGAGAAAGACAAGTCCATAGCTAATGGCAACTTAGTTGGATAGTGGGACATCATCGGTGCGGAGTCTCCCAATCGTTTTGAGTATTCACCATGTGTTTATACCCCAATTTACAAATTCCTGTCCAACAAATTATAAGTTATGATTGATCTAGCGGTCCAAATCAAGGTGAACAAGATATCACATAAAATCATATCTACGATTTGAGTGATCCAAAACATTTTTGGTGTTTATTTTTTTTCAACCGTTAAGCGTTTTGGTGTTCATGTGGACGCGAATTCTCTTAATAATTAAGTGTTCACCATGTGTTTGTAACTGAATTTACAAATTCTGGTTTAATTAATCATAAACTATAATCTAACTGTCCAAATTAAAGTGAAAAAGACATCACATAAAATTATACCTACAATTTAAGTGATTCAAAATATTTTGTGTTTTAACTTTTTCTAAATGATAAGTGCGTTTGGTGTTTATTTGGTCACTAATGCTATACCCAAAAAAACATATCCCTATAATCCTAAAACCATGAATTCACGTTATTTTGTGAACGGTTAATCGAAAATAATCAGCCACTCAGTACTACGGTCTGGTGATATTCTTTTTCACTTAAAAGTAAGAGATCTTAGGTTCAAATCTTGTGGATGACGATTTCAATGCTAAATTATGTTGCCCATTATGTGGCTTAGCTGAACTCCCCTTTTTTTAGTGTAAAAATATCGATGTACTAAAAAAAGTCGAAAATAATCAAATAGTCATAAGATATATTTTGTAATTGGATAGATGTAACATATATGCCTTTAGTTATAAATAGGGGTATTAATATGTAGGTCCAAAAAATTGACATACTATTGGCTTTAGTCCAAGTTTTTGAAATTTATGATTCAGGCCCATTAACTATTTTTAAAACCTATTTTACCCTTTGTTTTTAAATTTTGAATATTTAAACATCTGCAATCTACTAAATATTTAAAAAACCTTTCAATTCTTTACCTTCTAAGAAAATAAAAAAATATTTTTACCATATGTTAATTTGCAAAAATATACAACCTAACTAAAGCACTAGTACATAAACAAAGAAAATTTATCTAATCAAACCAACTGAAAGGTACAAATACAAAATTTACTTACTTATAAGCAAGATCCTAATAATATTTGGTACAATTTCATTTATATGTATAGTTGATACCCGTGTCATACTCAATTTTATAAATAGGACAACACCTCTGCCATAGTCTAAATTTTATAAATAGAACAATCCCCTAGCCATAATCTAAAACTTTATAATAGGACGATCCACTTTGGCTTACTCTTTAGACACCACAAAGAGGTGAACATGTTCAGAGAAGATTTTTTATGCCTACGCAATCTTTCATTTCAAGAAACAAATTTATAATCCTAAGGACCCGTGAGGTCTTTTTTAAATGAGTCTTAAGATTAATCTTATGGTAAATTAAGTTATCAATTTAAATAATTTTTGTTACATCGAAATACAATATTTTTGTAAAATGATTAAATTGAAAAATATTATCGCATGAAACCTTTCGTCTTATTTTCCTACCATCTCTCTCCTCCACATCCCCTTCTTCTCTCCAACTCTCTCTCTCTCTCTCTCTCTCTCTCTCTCTCTCTCTCTCTCTCTCTCTCTCTCTCTCTCTCTCTCTCTCTCTCTCTCTCTCTCTCCCTCCTTTTTTCCTTCACATTTTTTTTTGTTTTTTCTTTCGCGTATGGAAAAGGGAGAGGGCCATGTTTCAAAATCTTCATCGTTGTCGAAAAGTTTTATATAAAAAAGGGTTCACTCATTTAAGAAGAAAGAAATCCCAATTTTTTACACCACACAATCTCAATTTTTTTGGTGCTTTGTAACTAACTGGGTTAGAATTATTATTTATAAAAGATGGGATGGAATTGGATGTGTAAAGCTTATAGGGTTTTATACAATTGAATTTGTTTCGACATGACGCAAAACCTCTTCTCTTTTTTTTTTCTTTTTTTATTATTATTAGTTAGTATTTTATTTCCGTGTAACAAGGATTATTTAAGTTAATAACTTAATTTTCTATAAGATTAATTTGAGAGATCATATAAAAAAGGTCCTCACAGGTCCTCAAAATGAGGACCTTAGGAGAGCAGCTCTGTCCTAAAGAAACCTTTCATCTAAGGAAATTTTTTTCATTTTAAGAATATTCCTGAAACCAATAATGTCTCTAACTTGTACACCCACACAATTCCAAAATATCGTCTCGCATATGCAATGTGTGCTAAGTAAGTTGGTTAGGTGTAGAGCCGGTGTTGTTGCAATGTAAAAAATAAAACATTAACATGAAATTAAATATTTCTCTAAAGTTATTCAGGAAATGATTTATTCTTTAAAGTTGATGTCATGTCTTTCAACTTGCGAGTATGGAATAACTTATCAATATGGACACCTTGCTGCTAAAGCTTAGCCAAATTGTTTCGGAACATGTTTACAGCTTCTTGTATAGAAACTTTTGGCATTAAAGAGAGAATTACATACATACGCATGCACTAGCTATTGGACATTGACATGCTCCACTAATAATGTCGTTCTTTTTATGCATCCTACTATGTTACAGGTGCTGGGTCCTCTGTTCGTGAAGGATCCTTGTAGAAATTTGGAGCAAGGATAATGTTCCCCTGATTTATTTTGTTCCGAATCCACGACTTCAAAGTGTAGCAGATCTTGAGAATGTGAAGAGGTTTTAATAAAAAATACAAGGAAGTATGAAATTTTCCAATGTTCGACCGGGAAGAATATTTTAAATTTACTTATGTGAAGCTTGGAAGTGATGTTCGGTAGATATCTCGTCTTACTTTTCCTTCTACCTTGCACACCGTCGGTGCCTTTATTTCATAACCGCACCCAGACGTCAAAAATATTGAGTGAGATAAGCGCACTAGCATCTAGTCGCACCAAGTGTTTGACTACAGAGCGGAGCAAGCCCCTACCCGTCTACTCATAGAACCTGGGCCCGAGTCTACTAACGAGGATTATTGAACTTTCATGAGGATAACTAAATCAAAAAATAATTTTTTTAATTATCCCTCTACTTGGTAATAACCTCCTTCTAGTAATAAAATTAGTTTGGTCCCAATACTATTATCATATTGACACATGCCGACCCAGAATGTCCACTAGAATTTCAAATCGAGCTGTGCTGGCCGACACCTGAAAGGTGACGAAGCCATAAAGTGTAGTGATGTGGAAAATGTGAATAAATTTAAACCTAAAAGTACCATTGGAGGTAGTCTCTAATACCATATTTGCTAAGAATCCTCGTCGATACGAAGGTTCAGTTGTTAAGCCTAGAAGGGCGAAAAAACAAAGGTGAGTGGGCATTTGTTTTCAGATATATATATATATATATATATATATATATATATATATTTATATATTTTATAGTTTCCAAATGCTTTTGGATTGATTGATGCCTATTATGTCATGATTTAATAATATTATAAGAAATGTTGTACTATTGTGAAATGCTAAAATAATACTACGGGATGCGCATGTAAGTTTACTATGTTGATTAGAATTATTGAATCGTTATGGCATGATTGTATTTATGTAGTCTGTTCATCATTGCTGCACCCCGATGTTAGTACTAGCCCAGGGCCAGGGCCAATCTTTCACGTGTATGTTCACATCTACACCGCACGCTCACCTTGGATCCAAGTAGGTGCCAATCCTGTCGTACAGGTTGCAATAGGCAACTCTGACTCATATGTGACAGCGAATAGTGCCAGTCTTCACGTGATTGTAGCACTAGAGCACATATTATTGTTATACCCAGTCCTGTTCATGTCAGAATACCTTTGCATGAACTCGTGTGTCAACATGTGTCGATGAGCACCCAATATGATATGTTTGCTTAGGCAAGATTATGTGTTATTGGTTGTTATATGTTCATTTACGCAATGTTGCTACGTATGGCATTCTTGTGATTTTGCAGGCTATGGTAGGTATTTTCATACCATGCGTAGTATGTATATTTTGGAAACTATACTTATGTTATGGCCAGGAGTTATAACGCTTTCAAAAAGATTTTTATAAAACTTTATTGAATATTCCAGTAATATTCCTCTGGGGTTGAGTCAACGCGGGTCAATGGATCCAGGGTTTGGGTCACGGGCTGGGGTTTGGGTCTAGTGGATTTTTGGGGTCGATGGGTTGAGCTGAAGGTTCGTGGGTAGTTTAATAGGGCGAAGACCTGTGTCAGTAAGGCCTAACAGTCTGGGGTCTTAAGGGTTTAAACTAGGGCTTAGGTTGCCCAAATGGGCTAGGTTACTTGGGCTGGCTTTTGGCTCGTTTGTTAGATGGGTCATCAGAACCAAAGAGAAAGAAGACAGGTTTTCGGCCGGGAAAGGTTTAAACTAGGGCTTAGGCTGCCCAAATGGGCTAGGCTACTTGGGCTAGCTTTTGGCTTATTTGTTAGATGGGTCGCCGGAACCAAAGAAAGAGAAGCAGGTTTTCGGCCGGGAAATTCCGGAGCTCAAAACTTAACCAAAACATGTCATTCCATATACCAAAATGAAGCCCAGAAAATAAGGAATCAAACCATACCTTTGGTTTCCACAAACGTGGTCGGAGTTGGCCGGAAAATGGCTCAAAGCCATCGGATATTCGCTGGAAAATATGGAGAAAGCTCCCCAAGCAGTTTTCACGTTTAAACCTTCACCAAAAACTATTTTTAACAACCACTAAGCCTTCTAGACTACTAAGAAGGAAGATTGAAGAATGGTTTGACTTACCTTCGTTGAAGACGACGGTAACTCGTAGGGAAGATGCTTGCATAATGATGAGGAGAAGTAAGAGGTCCATTCCAAGTGGTAGGTGTTGGTGTGATCGTGGTGATGGCTACCTGTGTGTAAGTCTGTAAAGGTGTGTGTGTGTGTGTTTGGTGCTCGGGGGAAGAGGGAGGTTGCAGCGAGGGAGAGGGAGAGAGTTGTGAGGGGAGACCGAGAGAAAGAGAGAGAGAGAGAGAGAGGCAACCGGGAGAAGTGAGGGAGAGAGAGATGTTGGGCCCGGGGACAAAGAAATCAGGGGTGGGCCCCTTGGCACTCCCATTAAGACCCAAAAACAATTTTTAAAAGAAAAATATCCCACACTAAGTGAAATTACAAAAACGCCCTTTCGTTCTGTAAATTACGGAACGGGTTGTTACAATGTATTGTCTATATATCTAACTTGTGATTTCAATACAATTACACAATTTAATGTTAGCCTTATATGGTTATATAATTAAAACACAAACAAAGTAGTGGCAAACATGATTCCCGTGGTAACCATGGTAGTCTAGTTGAGCAAGGAAGATGAAGGCTGCGGTAACACCAAAGTTAATTATTCCTCCCTAAAATCATGTCAAAATTACTAGCAAATAAGATTTTTTTTTCTTAAATTTAAATTGTATGAAATTTGATAACAGTTTTTACGTGTTAAAAATAAATATTTTAGTTTATTTTTTAACATGGGTACATTATAGATGAAAATTTTGGTATATTTCATATATAACAAAGTGGTACATTTATATATATAATTGTACATTGTATATTTTACATAAAAAGTTGGTACGTTGCACATTTTACCTAAAAAAAGGGTATATTAGTACTTAAAAGAAATTGGTACATTTTATAATAAAAACCTGGTACATTGGTACATAATACATTCAATAAAAATTGGTACATTTTGTTGTGTATTTTTACATTGTACAATATATAATGGTACATTGTGCATATTAACAGAACATTTCCAATAAGATAATTAATAGTTACAATTTTTATTGCCATAACTATATATTGTGGAATATCAACCCAACCAATATAATTATAGATTTTACGGATAACCAATTTTTTATGTAATGCACAATGTACCAATGTACATTGCACAATGGACAAATACACAATACACAATATAATATATCTTCTTTTTTTGTATGAATGTACCAATGTACAATGTACCAAATTTTTTTATGTACAATGTACAATATACTAACTTTTTATGCAAATTGTACAATGTACAATTTTTTAGTATAAAATGTACCAATTTTTTATGTATCATACTACGTAAAATGTACCAATTTTTAATGTGAAAATGTACCAATTTTTTAATGTAAAATGTACCCATTGATTTAATGCGGAACCACCACTTTTTTTATATTTTTTAATCTATAATTTACTCATATTCAAAAATAAAAATAAACTTTCAACACTGGCATTGGATTTGTCTTGTTAGATTATGCTACAGATAGAATATAGTTGTACTTCTACCACCAGTGCTTACGATATATGAACACGATAGTTGAAGATGGTTCCAGTGACAAGCCAACTCGCTATGCTAGTAGGAGTAGTTGGGGGTATTCCTGCATAACCATAAGTAATGACCAGGATATTTATCAATGAAATCCACTTCTTTTCTAGAAATCTTTTGGTCAATATCCAAATGGGAACTAGCAAAATAGTCCAACAAGAAATAACCATATCAAGTTTCGGTACAATCCTTAAGATCCAAATAGTCCCCTTGTTTCAACAAGGCCCCATAATACAGAAACACTAAAGTTGAATTTGTGTTTCAGGCAAGTCCATGGGCTATTAGGATGATGCCCTCCATCATCTACCACGGAATTGCAAGGTTGACAGGACCAGCAACCAAACTTCCCACAAGCTGGAAAATTCAGCATGCATTAGTTTAGTTTTACTACACTGTAAAAATATCTTGTTTAACAAAATAACATAATATGTGAACCAACCTGAGCTATGAACATGGAGCGAGGTGGAATCTTCATGTAGTGGCCAAGTTTAAGGTTAGCTAAGAAAGAAAGAGCTTAGACAGTGGTGATTGGTCCATGGAATTTGAAAACTATGTTTGCAATGGGTTTTCCTGGTAGCATATACCTCATAATGAATTGAAATATGATGTCAAATCCAGGTTGCTGCATAGAAAAAAGCCATAAGAATTTGAAACATGATGTAAAATTAATTTAGATGTACGAATGTCAAAATGCAGGAGGAGGATTTTCTCCCCTCCTAATCCCTCTCTCCTTCCTTCCCCTCCTACTTGAACGGTTACGATTAAACCACGTCAACATCTTATACTAATTTTTATAGAGACAATAAGACAAATGGCAAAGTGTGAAAGGATGGGAGGGAAGGGGATGGAAATAGGAAGGGAGAGAATCCTACTCCCACAACACATGATATTGTTTTGCAAATAAATTTTTGTGCACCCTCATAAGTACTAAATCAAGATGAAGAAAGAACAATTGAGAAGATAGAAAACTACATACTTGGTTGATGGTTGGTAGAATGACACCAATTGGGAGGTGATAATGAAGGACAAGGCAAAGCCTAATAGCATCCCCCACTGAGGCAACTACAGAGCGTCTTTCGATATAAAAGCTGTTAATAAAAACAGTGCAACATTCATTATAAACACAATGAGGAACCACCACTGAGTCATTTTTTGGTAACGTTTCATAGTTTTTCATGGATATCCATTTTCACATTGTTCATCGTCGATCTGGTTCGCGCTAACACAGCACTAGGAAAAGAAAATCAATGATCACTTTGTCAATATGTAACTCACTCCTAGTTTTCAATTTGTAAGTTCAAATTTTAAGTGTCATTGCTATGTAAAATTAAAAGTACGTACTTGTCATGAAATAGTGCCACGTGACTAAGGGTTGATGTGAACCTTGCAAATCCTATTCCGAGGGATAAAGCGAAAAAGGTAGACCTAGCATTCATGTCGTATTTCTTGTTTTTGTGTCATACCCGATAGCTTAACGGGTTGTGTTGTGTAATATCCGTTAAAGTAAACGGGTAATATGACCCAACCCATTACCCGTTAAGAAAAATATATTTTAAATCAATAAAAATGAAAACAAAAAACATAATTTGACCCAAAAAAATGTAAAACATAATACTAAATTAGTATATACATACCAAATTTCGGAGTTGACCCCTTCATGAAAGTTGTAAAGCTTTTCATTATGAGTGATTACATTTTTCACACTTCTACAATAATTATTATTAATTTTATTAATTTTGAACTCAAATAAAAAACATTGTTCAATAGATTTGGAGGGTTTTAAAAATTTAAACGACCATGTAACCATTGTCTAAGTGTTGAGGATGCAATTATGAACATTTATTATGCTTTCACATCTTTCAGACTTATAAATTAATGATTATAAATTTTGTTTATTTTGAACTCCCTTAAAAATATTATTCATAAGAGTTTTTATGGTTTTAAAAATTCAAATGATCATATACCCATCCTCAAAGAGTAGAGGATGCGACTACGAGTGATTGCAAATTTTTTTCATATTTTTCGTACATGTAAATTAATTACTATAATTTTTTTTAATGTGTTTGGGATTTTTAAATTTCTTGATATTTTTATTTTTAATGTGTTTTATGATTTTTAATCTTAACCTTTGACTGTAATATACTAGAAAAATAAATAAATAAATAAAATTTAAATTTTAAATTTATATAGAATAATAATTAATAAACAATATATACATATTCATTATATCTATTGTATTTTATAGTAAGTTTTTTTTAGTATTTTAAAAAATTAATGTGACATCCCGTCCCGGAGATATCGAAACGCACGTGTGAAATTACCTTATTGCCCCTAGTTCATTTTCGTCACGTGTGTTGGTTGTTTTGTGTGTTGTGGCAGGTGTTGGGCCACACACACACACCTGCACACTCTCTGTCCTCCCCTTTCCCTCTGTCTTTCTCTCCCGTGTCTCTCTCTCCCCCGAGCTCCCATTTCCACTGTAAACGTACGGACACACACCAAGGACCATTATACCGTAGCAGATCGAGGAAACCAAGGGTGCAGTCGTGATCGTGAGGTCGAGGGGAGCACGAATATATCATTTCAGGTAGGAACCTCGACGTTTTCACGTCGAATTCACAAGCTCCGATTTGTGTACTGTTCATGCAAAATTTATACATTGAGTTTTTGAGATTTCTAAGCTCGTAGGTAGCTTGGTGGTGTCACGAGGAGCCCATGAGTGTTTCGTTGGAAGTGTTTTGACGTCGGGAAGGCTTGGTTCGAAGTTGGCCGAGTTTTGAGTTTTGAGACAGGTATGATCGCGTGGTTTTTAGCTTTTAAAAGTTGTATAATGTGATTCTACTAGTTTAGGGCTTTCTTTTGGTCCAAGAATCATAGAAAATGGTTGAGAAACGAAGGAGAATAGTGAGTTTAAACCTTTCCCAGTTTTCCGGTGACCGGAGTCCGGCGAGGGTAGGCCGGAGAAGAAACTAGAATATTCCGTTAAGTTTAACGGAATATTCCTAACGGCAGTAACGGTATCCGGTTAAGTTTAACGGAATATTCCTGACGGCGTCAACTGACGCCGTCAGTGTGCAGGGCACGTGGCCGCGCATGGGGGCGCGTAGGTCCGTGCCTATTTTGGCGCGTGGGGGCGCGTGAGGGGTCCAAAAATTATTTTAAAAATATGGTTGTGATCCTGAGGTTGTGTAGAGCACGTTGGTATATTCATTTGTCCATTTTGAGCAATGTATGAGAAGTTATTACGAGAAGTTGGTAATGTGCTTTAAAGTTAACGTTTTTATAGCTATTTCGCATATAGGTGACACGTACCCCGAGGACGAGCGTGCACACGCGAGGCAGGGGGCTACGACCCTTCTACATACCAGTGAGTGGGCTTTTGTTTTCCGTATATACCTATATACAATTATATTCCCAGAAATTGATTTAAAAAGGGTTAATTATGTTATGCCATGCACCATTTATTTTCGTTTATGCATAATCACATGCATTAGTAGTGGCATACGTATACATATGCATATTGGGTGCTGTGGACGCACAGGTAAGTGCCAGGTAAGCGTTATTCACGTTTATGTTTCAGTAGTGGTTAGAGATGCTTAGAGAGCTCATAACCTGCACCCCCGGTGTTAGTGCTCCCGCCCAGAGTAGGGCACAGTCCTTCACGTGATGTTCACCTCCCGCACCACACGCTCAGCTTGGATCCAAGTTAGGTGCATAGGCCTGTCGTACAGACCACATTAGGTGGTTCCGACTCGTAGGTGACCCGCGATTATTCGCACAGTCTTCACGTGATCGTAGCACTAGAGCGTATATATATATATATATATATATTACACCCAGGCCTGTCGTACAGACCACTTTAGGTGGTTCCGACTCGTGGGCAGGTTCAGTTATTGAGTTTGAGATTTGAGCTCTATATGCAGCCGTACAGGTCACGTTAGGTGACTCCGGCTGCCAGATGTTATGCTATTGATATGATTCATACCTGAGCACATACATTTCATTATGAGGCTTTGACATGGCATATATTGAGCATGATTGACATACCCTTGAGCATGTTTGGCATATTTATACATACGTATATATGTTTATTTTTTTTCTGGGAAGTATACAGGTTTTACGGCGAGGGGTTAGAATGTATTTTGCTAAATGGTTTTCAAAGAGCTTTGTTTTTGCCCACTCACGCTTTTGTTTTGCGCCCCTCCAGGTTCTAGTTGCTTAGCCGTTGCGGTGGTTTCCCATGAGGGCTTTCCGGCGTTTCTGATAGACCCTCCCCATTGTAGGGTCGCCTTCGGGCGTACTACTATTATCGTTTTCGTTTGGGCTGCTATAGACCTGCTCTGAAATTGTATCTCACTTACTAGCACTTGTTTTAGTACTTTGTATGCTAGTTTTTAATTATTCATACCTTTTTATTATTACTTTATTAGCTTCCGCACGTGCACATGGCTACGTCACCTTCGTGTAACGGCCAGCACGCTCCGATCTCGGTCGGGGTGTGTCAATTAAGATCATCAAAATAACTTTTTTCTTATCGTGTATAAAACTGGGTAATTTCTTTTATTTTTTAAAAATAAATATATTTATTTTATTCTTAAATATGGGTACGTTATAGATTAAAAAGGGGAAGAAATTTAAAATTAAAAAAAATGTATACATTGCACATAAAAAATATTGCACGTAAAAAATTTGGTACATTTTATATATATCGAAGTTGTACATTTCATATAAACAAAATTGTACATTGCATGTTTTACATAAAAAGTTGTTACATTTTACATTTTATATAAAAAAATTTGGTACATTGTATTGTGTAGTCGTACCATTGTACTTTATACATTGTGACATCCCACATCGCCCAGGGGAATGATCCTTAAATGTATATTCTTATCCCTACCTAGCACGAGGCCTTTTGGGAGCTCACTGGCTTCGGGTTCCATAGGAACTCCGAAGTTAAGCGAGAAGGGGGCTAGAGCAATCCCATGATGGGTGACCCACTGGGAAGTTGCTCGTGAGTTCCCAAAAACAAAACCGTGAGGGAATGGTAAGCCCAAAGCGGACAATATCGTGCTACGGTGGTGGAGCGGGCCTGGGAAGTGGTCCCCCCCTGGCCGGGATGTGACATACATTGTATAATGATAGATTGTGCATATTAGTAGAACATTTCCAACAAGATAATTATTAGTTACAATTTTAATGGCTATAGTTATATTTTGTGGAATATCAACTCTACGAATATATTTATATGTCTTATGGATAACCAATTTTTTATGTAAATGTACAATGTATCAATGTACAATTCACATTGCACAAATACACAATATACAATATAATGTACCATTGTTTTGTGAATGTACCAATGTTTTTGTGAATGTACCAATGTACAATGTACCAATTTTTTTTGTAAAATGTATCAATGTTCCAATTTTTTACGTAAAATGTACAGTACCATTTTTTTTTTTTAATGTAAAATGTACAATGTACCAACTTTTTATGCAAATTGTACAATGTACAATATTTTTATGTAAAATATACCATGTTTTTATGTACCGTGTTGTTATAGGTAAATCTACCTATTTTTTTTATGTGAAAATGTACCAATTTTTTTTATGTAAAATGTACCTTTTTTTTAATGAGAATCCACAACTTTTTTTATCCATAATATATCCATAAAAATAAAAGATTTTATTTATATAAAAAAAATTAAAAAAAAAAACCCAGAAACCACCACTTTTTGATAACGTTTAATTAGTTTTTCAATGGATATCCACTTTCACTTTCTTTATTGTCGGTCTGCTTCGCACTAACAAAGCACTAGGACAATAAAATCAATGTCACTTTGTCAGCATGTATGAACATTTACTCCTAGTTTCAATTTGTAAGTTCAAATTTTAAGTGCCATTGCTACATAAAATTGAAAGTACATACCCGCAATGAAATAGTGCCATATGACTAAGGGTTGCTATGAATCTTTCAAATCATATTCCCAGGGATAAAGCGTAAAGAGGGCTAAGATAGAGTTTTTCATAACTATTGTAGGCTTCAATGTTAAGGTCATGTTGGGGTGTCAAGACTCGTTCAATATCATATTTTTGTCCGCTGGAGGTGAAAATATCGTTGGAAAATATGGGGAATTTTCTAGCATTGAAAGTGTTAAACCTCCATTAACAAATAGGGACAATGACATAGATGAACATAACAAATCTGATGCCAGTGTTGAGAACGGAAGGCCTAGGTGCAATGAGCTGAAATCCCAGCCCAGTTAAACGAGAAGGTGCCAACTCCAGTCCATGATATCCTGAGCCGATTTGTTGATCAGTGACACTATGCGGCCAAGCCCAACAGACCCAGAAGAAGAATGTCAATATTGGGAACAGATAGCTAGGAGAAGTGCATAATATATATAGGTGAAGCTCACTGCCAAGGCCATGAGAAAAAACTTCATTTGTGTAAAGTCATCTCCAATAGAGAGGGTTGAAGGTCCAAAAGCCAAAAAATGGCCTGCTTTGTCAAAAAATTCATCTTCAACCGATGACTAAGCTATAATTCTATAGAGCCCACATGCCATTATTTGGCCAAAGGGGCGCTAGACTAGCCAAATGTAGCCCCCTTCTTAGCCTTTTTTTTTTTTTGGGCCTAGCTTCTCAGTTGCAATGATTGATTCAAATCTAATGGCTACATTTGAAAACATCCAAATGTAGTTTAACCAAAATAACCAATAAATTTAAGGGAACTTTAACGAAAAGCTTCAGATACTGTTCACTTTAATGAAAAACCACATTTTTATACTAAAAACTCAATCCTGGTACTATTCACTTTACCCTTTATTTCGTCCTTATCGTTAAAACTCAATTTTTAAGCTCTTTTCATTAGTTTTCCTTAAATTTAAAGTATAAACTTAAAATTAATGAGTATGATTTAACATTGTTTATTTGAAAATAATTTTTTGTAGGGCTCTAATTCTGGACGTGACTATTTAGCCCTTTCGATGACAGATGACCTAAATTTTTTGGATCTAGATGCTCTAGTTAAGTGGCGTAGTATTCAATATTCTAGAACCGTTGTACGCATCACCCCATATATACACCTCTATCAGAGACGTGGTTAATGAACATTGTACAAATAGCACTATTCTACTTTTATATACTTGCCGTAACGTGGGAAATATATAAGGCCAGGATGGTGGGATACCGATCCCAGCTGGATTCTACAACAACTGCCACTATGAGTGGCAGCATAAAGTTGAAGCCGATCCAGTTGTTGACCGTCTTGGCAGCAGCAGAATAAATTGTCATCTGCATAACCATCGTTAAGTTGATGATTGATGAATCATGGCCGGGGCATATGTGACGATAAATTCATTGAAAACTTTAATAAGTCTTACTCTAACCTAGTGTGATCATCATAACTAACTATTTTTGTCATCTCCAATTACACAAAACTTAATTTTGGTCGATTAAAGCCCCACAAAATGGTCATATAATGCCCGACAAATAATAGGTTTGCACTTTGCATTGATCTTCACAAGTCCATATTCCCGACGAAAACAAAAAGACGACTAAACCCACAACTTATCTCCTCTTTAATAACATATTAAACGAAGAAATGCAAATTTAAGATGTAAAAGTTATATTTACATCTTTGTTTTTTCTAGTCGAAGCATTATATTTATATCTTATTTATATTTCCTCAAAAATGTAATTAAATGGGAGGTTTATTCAAACGGAGGAAATGTAAACTTTGGGGTTCAGTTATATGTTTCTATTTCTCTCTTTAACTGAATGGACTCACTTGAAGATGTAAATTTGTAGTTTTATAACATTTCCGGCAAAAATGAGTATATTTATCATGTTTTGGTTCAAGACAAACTTGTAAGTTAATATGTATAATCCTGCTCTTATACGCATAATAACATACAAACTTGTCATTAAAGAATAAGCTTTAATGCTGCGTTCTGTGTATATATCACCCGGCTTGATAAAGAGTACGTACGTAGGTTATACTATTTTTCTACAACAAAAAACTCTCGTCAATTAGACCAAAAGAAAGTAATGCCATGTCCACGTTGCTTTTGAAGTATTGTTGTAATCAATCTGTGGACTGTATGGTGCTCCTTTCCCAAAGTTGGTCTCCAAAACCTTTTGTCATAGGTTCCCGACATATTTCCAACTTGGATGTTCCATCCACTGATCGGCACCAGTCATAATTTAGCTGCAACAAACATTTTTTTGTTTTTCTTTCTGTTACAACGAGATAATGTTGAGAAGATGTGATCAGGGCTAAAGCGCTTGTCTAGCTCAAAAACGATAGTCTAATTAATATATCTTAAACTATAGAAGAGAAATTCAAACTTGAGTGCATAAGAATGACATGTAACGTAATGCTCTACCTAAAGTTATAAAAGACGATAGGCGCTAGTCTGGTGGTAAGTTGAGGTCTAGCGCCTATGCGGTTAGGCAAAGCCTAGGTGGGGGCCTAAGCAGACTAGGCAGATTTAAGTAAGTTTATTAGATATTTTATAAATAAGTGTCTATTTATGCTTACAAAAATACATAATTGTGGTGTGATACATAAATTAGAAAATAAAATGATATATAAATTAAAGGAATATAACATATTTAAAATATGGGGAACAAGCATATAATGAACATTCATCTAAGTATTCAACAATCCTCTTAAATTTTATTGAACAAAAATAAAATCCAAAATAAAAATTATCCATTTTCTGCCTAAATGAAAGTCCCAACCTAAACGGGTGCCTGGTGGGCTAAGCGAGAGCCTAGGCAAGCTAGTAGATGCCTAAGGAGGTCTCGGCACCTTTTCTTAATTTTCAAACGTTTAGAAATTAATTGGACGGTGACCACCATCTAGGCACTAGGCGGGGAGTTTTAGAACAGCGGCTCTAACCCTGGCTAACCCAAATTGTCATTTCCTTAGTTTATGTTCATTCTTTCTCAATCATGTCCTTACACGTTACAAACCCATAGGAATATGATGTAAATCAATGATTATACAAACAAGAAAGATAGTAGACAATGGGTGACTTCATCACCAGATCTCAATGACAACATGCCTTGCAATTTAATCTTCCTGGTGGCATTAAATCAATGGTTTCTTGTACCGCCACCTTGGCATTCCCGTTCCATACTAATAATAACATAAAGAAAATGAGATCTTTTAACTACAATCTGTGAACAATTCACAGGGTGGAAGGCCATTGCTCAAGAAAAACACACCTTTTCAAACACCAAGAATATAAAGCAGCATTCTATTTACACATTCATTCTGTACATGGATTCTCTCACTTCATCGGGTTTTAATCATTATTAGATTGAAGGAACGAAATATGAAACGAGAACGAAGAGTTGCAGCGAGATTTTCACAGGCTATATGTAAACGACACCCAAACTACCATCTCGATCCAGCCGGTATATGTCAAGTGGTTATCTTTGCTCACTGAAAATTACCAGGGAGGTTAGTTTCAATTCCCCAGCTTAAAAACAGTTGAGGTAAAGATATTGAAGGTGTCAGCTTGTCAGCAGGATCAAAATGCTTTACAGAGGTTGTTAGCTTTCATGTTAGATGAACACTGCTGCTTGATTGGACGACCTGTTGGACCGCATACCCTGCTCCGTTTAGGTTCAGAAATTCTCACATGTGAAACTGCAGTGGCAAGTGCATCCACTAAACCAGAATCGTCATCATCTTCTGACTTGCAGCTATCAGAAGACGAAAGGAGACCTGAAGTTTCACTGAGAGAGCCATCTTCTGACTGGTTTAGACACGCCTTAAGTCTAGGTGGAATGACAAGCTGGCGAGATGGTTCTCCTGCTTGGTTCTTCAATCTTGATTTAATGGGTAGTGCCTTGAGTGTTCGCTCAGTATAAAACAATATCCATGGATGCCCTGTAAAAAAGCCAAATATACGTCATTTCGTTGCACCTATAAAACCTGCAAAAGAAACCCATAACTTAAAATCACCAGAAAAAACAAAACTGTATGCGCACACTGTCGCGATGACAAAGTATAGACATCTTGAGTAATCAGGGATGGCTTAACACTTCAGGGTTTAGTCCCTTAACTCGTACTGATAAGAATTTTAGTCCACGAGAAAATGTGAAAAAAGCTGCCGAATTGAAGTATTTAAACAAAATGAACAATGAATACTTTGCAAGTGAGAAGAAATAGGCACAATCAATATAGTAATAACAAGTAATATAATGATTTCTAACTATATTTATAATGAAAAATTGCCATAAACTATTTCATTTCAGTCTGCTAGGGTCATTCCTTCAAAACTCCAAAAGTACTACTGTAACTGATCAACCAGCACGTGTGGGATTGTGAAAAATAGAGGTGGGAAAGAAAGGCATCATAAGATATTTCAAAAATAATGCATGTCTGAGCACAAGCATCATATAGAAGACGATGTTGACAAGTTATAAAAGTAAACATCAATCGACATGCTAATTAGTTGTACTTTCTCTCCAACACCAAAAGAGATCACATATAAGCAACTCCCCGAGAATGAAGATGATACTTTTTACAAACATGTGAAGGGGGTTGCATACACCTAATAAAAGAGGTTGCACATTGTTAACAGTTCTCCTATTAGGCAGGACCAGAAACTTACTTAGTACTTCATCTGCTGTTATCCGTACAGAAACATCCCTTGTCAGCATTCTCCCAATAAGATCCCGCGCAGGTTTCGAAATTGACTCCCATATCCCTGAATGGAAATCAAGTTTCACGTTTTTTATTGCCTCAAAAACTGCTTCCAAGGAGTCTCCTTGAAATGGAAGAACACCAACCAAGAGTGCATGTAGGAGAACACCAGCGCTCCAGATATCCACCTTCTCAGTATACTTTCCTAGCAAAACTTCTGGTGCAACATAAGCTGGACTGCCAGCCAAACCAGTCAGATTTTGACCTGCAGAAAGC
This sequence comes from Pyrus communis, assembly GCF_041283825.1. Classification (NCBI taxonomy): domain Eukaryota; kingdom Viridiplantae; phylum Streptophyta; class Magnoliopsida; order Rosales; family Rosaceae; genus Pyrus; species Pyrus communis. The sequence continues at coordinate 4,580,980 of NC_142572.1, forward strand.
ATGAGAAACCATTTTGATTAACTAATCTATATACAAAACAGAAGATAAGAACCTGTATATGAGCACTAAAAGTCTCACAGAACTTCTTTGTCTAACATGATACAGTCATATGGCCAGCTCAAGCACAGTTACGGATCTTGCATAGATACTTAATATAAAGGTTGAAGTTTAGTTTATCCTCGGGAAGGATACATATGCTGATTTAATATCTCATTATTGAGTCATGTTAAATGTAACTGGAAGCTACTCTTCCTTGGAGATCATACTGCTATTGAGCAGGATCCCTGACTAATCTGTCCTTACACCCTTACAATCTGTGTTCATGATAGTTGTTGATGCTACGATGCACTTAAAACATTTTATAGAAACATGATGCTCTACAATCAGTAAACAGGAAAGAAAAACAAAAACATGTAGTAACAGCATGGATAAAATCCTTGAAAGTTGGGGTAAGGTATTCACCGTTTGATATTCTCATGGCCAGCCCAAAATCTGCGAGCTTTAACTTTCCTGCTTTTGTGAGAAGTATGTTCTCAGGCTTTATGTCTCTGTGTACAACCCCCATATCATGACAATACTTGATAACCAGCATCACTTCCTTGAATATATTAGCAGCCCGTTGCTCCGAATACTGAACCTCCTGAATCATTTGATCAATTAGGCGCCCTCCAGAGCACAGCTCCATCACAAGATGAAAACAATTCGACTCCTCATACACAGCCTGCAATGTCACAACCCCTGGATGACCAGACAAATGCTGCATTATCTCCACTTCCCTGTGAACAGTCTCCTCTCCTTTCTTCAGAGTCTTACATGCATACTCTGAGCCACTAACCCGGGACTGACACAACCAAACTGACCCAAACTTTCCATGCCCAAGTGTTTCACCCGAAGCATAATCTTCTTCAATCTTATTCTTCCTACCCATCTGGGTGGCAACATCTATACAACCTATCTTCCTCTTGATACCTCTTCCGGGTGCAACCAAAGACGAAGTCCCACATGGTGGAGCAGTGGCAATTCCAGCAAGCCTACTTGTATGCGAAACCACAGGTTCAGTGCTCGTATCATCTTCTTTGCACCGCTTCTTCAACCTTGTAAAATCCTCTAGCGAATAATGCGATTTAAGGGCCGATGATCTTGAATTGCACGCCTTTGATGTCTCATCTTCCGCCTTTGATGCGACATCTTCTGGAAGATCTGGGCACGGGTCCTCACCGCCTTTCCTCTTCTTCCTCATCATTCAGAGTAACCAACCACTTTAATCCAGAAGCACACTATCAGTACATTGAAATGGCAATTCACACTTTAGGTTTTGTTCCTTCAGAATCAAAATTCCATTTTTTTTCCTCAATACAAAATTCAGTGCAATCAACTAAATTACAAAATTTTTGGCTACCCAGAAAAGAAATCCAACAGCTAAAGAATTCCACTATCTTAGCACCAAATTTCGAGTAAAATCAGATGAAAAACTCACTAAACTCCGCGACTACATCATACCCAGTAAATCCAACAAATAAACCTCATTCACGAAGCAAAAAAAAAAAAAAAAAACTCCGAGCAAATAAACCAAAACCCGAACCCACGATTTTCATCAAATGACCAACAAATCGAAAAAAAAAATTAACCACAGGGAAAAGAACGAAGCTTTGAGTTAACTCACCCAATATCCCTCACATTTCAGAGCTGTACAGCGAGATCGGAACGAAACCAACAAATCGGAGACAGCCAGCGGCGTTCGCCAACGAGTAGCAGCGAACCCCCGCGAATGCAAATGGAGAACTCGATCGAACCAGAAACCCTAGAAATCCCCGATTGCAAAATTTGATGAGGGAAAATTCCCAATTGTTTTATTTATTACGGTAACAAAATAAGAAGAAGAGAGAAGATTGATTTGTGTTTTATTTTACAATTATTGACGTCGAAAGGTTTGGTCGGGGTTTTAGTGTTTTGCGCCCTTTCACCTGCCGACGTGTCCTCTTTCTTTCTTTCTTTTTTTCTTTTTTTATCAACACGTGTCCTCTTTCTATACGACTGATTTCGGAACCCGAAACGGAGTTGGACGCTGGGAAATCAGGCGGTGGAACTTTGGTGCCACCGTGTGTCTTTGACGACACTTTGGGAAAGACTGGCAGTGAACTTTTGACGCATGTGATGTGAAGTGTCGTTTGCCATGGTTGCGTAATCGTGGCCCTGAATAGTAGATGTTGCTTGTGCAAGTCCATAGAAAGCTAAGGACAAAGAACTAAGAACTCATTTATATGTGTTTTTTAAAAGATTAAAAATATTTTCAGTGAAAATATTTTTAAAACCAATTCTTGGTAAAAATGCAAGAAAATCCTGAAAAAACACTTAATATGCTTCCTGAAGAAAGTACATAACTTGTACTTCTTGCATAAAGCACTTCAAGTGCTTTTGGAATCCAAAAAGATTTTTTATAAACGTGTTTTCAGTCATTTTAAAAACACATCCAAACAAACCTTAAAATTTTCTATACATTACTCTTTTCTAAAAGCTATCTCACATTATTACTAATTAAGTTAATTCTGGTCAAAGAAAGCTTGTTAAAGGTTCTTAATTTGGTCCCGATGTTTCTCACCTTTTTCGCAGATGATCTTATGCTCTTTGCAGATGCAACACCAAAACAAGCTAGGGTGATGAAGAGATGTATTGGCAAATTCTGCTTAGCATCTGGCCAAGCAGTTAACTTTGAGAAATCTATGTTGTATTGTTCTCCTAATACTTGTGTAAATGAGGCTAGAAAAACTAGTGCTATTTGTGGATCTCCTTTATCTGATAAGCTTGCAAATTATTTGGGGATGCCATTGATCCAATGTAGAGTCTCTAAGTCAACTTACAAGGGTGTGATTGATAAAGTTCAAAGTAGACTTTCTTCTTGGAAGAGTAATATCCTTTCAGTCGCTGGAAGAGCCACCTTAATCCAAGCAATCACCTCTGCAATACCGATGTATGCTATGCAAACTACTAAGCTTCCAATTAGTGTTTGCAAGCATATGGATAAGTTGAACGGAAACTTCTTTTAGGGGGACTCTCAGCAGAAAAAAAAATCCATTTATATCAACGGAACCTTGTTTGCAGGCCTAAATGCGTTGGAGGTGTAGGATTAAGAAAACGGCAGAAATGAATCAAGCTTTGTTGGATAAAATTGGATTGAGAATTCATGCTAAGAATACAGGTCTTTGAGCAAAAATCTATGAGGCGAAATACTTGCAAAGGAGCTCTATTTTGGATACTAAATTACATGAGAAGTCTGATTACTTCTACACTTGGAAAGGAATTCTTTATGAAACTGACTTGTTGCGCAAAGGAATGAAATGGAGAATTGGGAAAGGTGATGGTGTCAAGCTTTGGAAAGAACCTTGGGTGTTAAGGGATCCTTTAATTAATTATATTGATGCTACTAACTTTATTGAGGAGGACTTTCCAATTTCTTATAGTAAAAAAACTAAGAGTGTATAGTAAGCTTCTCCTGCTGCAATTTAACAGTTTTTTAGTTACTACATTCAATGAATGGCTCTTCAGTATCCATTTTGAAATCACCATGACTAATCTAGAGCTACTTTCATATTGATTCGCAATCATTGATAAGGTTTCTTTGGGCTCAAAAGAAGTCATAATTAACTATTTGCTAATCTACTGCTTTATTGTCATTGACTCTTTAGATTGGGAAGCACTTGCTTTTTTTCTTTTTTCTTTTTTTGTGTAAAAGATTAATTACATCGATGATAACTATTATGATTAAGAATCAATATGTTGTAAACATACCTCAATTTGCTTGCTTTTAACGTCAAAATTGTGGTGTGACATCTCACATCACCCAGGGGAGTGATCCTTAAATGTATATTCTCATCTCTACTAGCACGAGGCCTTTTGGGAGCTCACTGGCTTTGGGTTCCATGGGAACTCCGAAGTTAAGCGAGTAGCGCGCGAGAGCAATCCCATGATGAGTGACCCACTGGGAAGTTGCTCGTGAGTTCCCAAAAACAAAACCGTGAGGGAATGGTAAGCCCAAAGCGAACAATATCGTGCTACGGTGGTGGAGCGGGCCCGGGAAGTGATCCGCCCCGGGCCGGGATGTGACAATTGGTATTAGAGCCTAACCCTGGCTGCGTGTGTGCCAACGAAGACGTCGGGCCCCTAAGGGGGGTGGATTGTGACATCTCACATCGCCCAGGGGAGTGATCCTTAAATGTATATTCTCATCTCTACCTAGCACGAGGCCTTTTGGGAGCTCACTGGCTTTGGGTTCTATGGGAACTCCGAAGTTAAGCGAGTAGCGCGCGAGAGCAATCCCATGATGGGTGACCCACTGGGAAGTTGCTCGTGAGTTCCCAAAAACAAAACCGTGAGGGAATGGTAAGCCCAAAGCGGACAATATCGTGCTACGGTGGTGGAGCGGGCCCGGGAAGTGATCCGCCCCGGGCCGGGATGTAACATGTGGTTTGTGAGTGAGGTTTTAATTTATTCTACAATTGATAAATTGGTGATTATTCTTTGTTTCCCCTTTTTTTTTTTTTTTCGAATTTGGTTGTTTGTTTTGATCTTTCCTTTTTAGAAAATTTGTAGATTTCCTATTATTGTATCATGGATTCATTTTTATGTTTATTTTGTGGCTGTGTTGTTGTGGTGGATAAGTCATGTGAAGCATAATTTAAAGTCTTCGGATAAAACCAGAGGCAAGTAATTGTGTTTGGTTTGTTCGCGTCCAGTTATGTTTGATCTAATCTATGATTGAGTGTGTAACTATATTATTGTTGTGGTTTAATTGAGTGTAATGTAGGTTAATGGGGATGGCTAATTGTCTTTTGCTTCTTTGTATAAACACATAGTTTAGTTTGTCCTATAATCGATAAATCAATTATGGTTTAGATTTCACTAGGCTGTCAATATTTACATTTGTTGGTGTTGTTGATCTTTGTTTTTTCCAATCTTTGCTATTGTTATATGGCATGTATGTTTTTTATTTGGCTCTCTGACTATATTATTGTGGTAGTTAAATTTGGTGTGGTGTAAATTAAAGTGTCTAGATAAAACTAGGGACAACTGATGATCATTGTTTCCTTAGATGCAATCATGGATTAGTTTAGCTTATGAGTCATCAATTTTTAATTATAATTTGTTTGTTAGTTTGCTTGGATCAAAGTTGATAAGATTTAGTATCCTTTGCCAATTCGTTTATAAAGTGTGAAAATACTTTTTATCTTGGTTTTAATGACATGAATGAATTCCATCTACTAATTAAATGGTGTTGTTATTTGGTTATAGGAAAAACTAACAAGTCTTTCCTTTATCTCTCCGGTTCTTAATGGGAAATTTGGAAAAGTAACCATATTTTATACTCCATATAGAATTATAACCACCATTTTAGTTTTATGATAATTCTAACCAAAATTTGATGTAAAAGTATTAATATATCCTTAATGACAAAAAATTCTTCATTGCTCTTAACCCTAAAAAAACAACAATTAGTTGAGATTCTAAATTCACTCGGACTAATACGAAGACATTTATAAGATCTTGATGAGTAACTTTGGTTGACACTACCATTGCTTTCGCTTAACCATTTGTGTATTGGCTATAAACCCTTCTCCATCTGTAGTGGACCACGATCACAAATTGAGTCATATTCTGAAGGAAAAAAAAAATTAATTAGCGCATCTAACCTGCAAATATATTAAAATTAGGAAAAAGTTTTAGACAAAAATTAATTAGCACATATAACTAACCTACTTATGCAAAGTGCCGAAGAAACACTGAAATGGTTGCTTTATCGGAGCTTCTAATTCTTAAATCAACTTGTTGATTTGTCAAAGGATTCATAATATATTCACTTGCATTGGATCATGAAAATGGATATTATGGCGTGGTTGGTATTTTAAGCTTTTTCTATGGGCCATTTATAAATTTATAAATTTATAAATTTTGTATTTCATTTGTATAGATTAAATGGAAGATGAAGGTCCAACACCACTTGATCAATTGATGGCATATAAAAAAGTTGTCAAAATTAAAGTGCGTGTTTGTAGAATATGGAGACCGAAGTATCCAGGCATGGGCGATGAATATACAGGCCTACATTGTATATTGGTTGATGAAAAGATTAGTGATCATTTTTTGATAAAATTAGTTTATAAACATTTGATCTTCCGTCTTAACAATGAGTTATTTGTTTTAATTCACATGACATAGTTTTTATACTCTCCATAGTAAATATTGTATACAGTTTATTTCTAAACACTTTATTCTCCAATTTTATGTTGTCAAATGATACATTTGTTTTTGCGTTTACTATGTGTACTACATAGTTTTTTTTATATGTATCCATCTCCTTTAAACTGTTAGCTACATCTGTTAATTTACTATCCATGTTGCTGTTTAATATTTGTCATCTATGCCTATTTTCATGTTATTTCAACTATAAAACTTAGCGATTTACTTATCCACAGTGTTTTCAATGTTTTTTTCTCTTTAATTGTCAAGCAACAAGCTATCGAAGCGTCTTTTGATGAAATGGACTATGAAATAATAGTTCCAAAGATTGAAGCGGTTGCTTGCTATGAAATCATGAATTTTTGTACTAACAAGACAAGAGCTCAATACATAGTTGTTCTGCATGACACCCACATCATGTTTACTTCCAAGACAGTTTTTAAGAAGTTGGCAAGTGTCTTTCTGCCTATTGCACAACATTTTTCTTGCAAGCTTATAACATATTGTATCCTCGATTAAACAAGCTTGATATCTTAACAGGTATTGATATACATAAATAAGCAAAATAATATGCGTTGATGCTTATTTTATTCAACGTTTTCCTATGAACTTATCAATTTGTTTTTTTTCAAATTTAAAGATGTCATTAGCCACCTGGTTGCGGTCCAGCCTTTAAAACCAATACAGATCAATAAGAGAATTAATCACAAATGTGATTTGGTCATACAAAATATCAAGTCATTTCATCTCCATAATAAAATTAAAATTTTTTTTGCATCTCAAATCCATCTGAGTTGTCTAATAGTCATATTCTTTACTTAAAAATAATTTAAACAATTTTAAATAAAAATTAAGATTTTCATGAGTTTAAATTTTTTTTTTTTTTGGGCTTTTGATTTTTTACAGAAATAAAGTGTCTCATATTACACTGGTTAGATGTTATAAATGGCTTTTCTGCTCTCTCATTAGAACAGCCTCCCCAGCCAATCATTATTTTTTTTACAAGCTTGAGGGTTAAATTGTTTGCAGGTATTTACTTTAATAAAAAAACTTATTCATTTTCTATTTTCTTTCTAATCTATTTAGCTATTAAATTGGCTTTTATTATGTTTCTCTACGATTGCAAAACGATGTTAGGTGATTTTATTTTATGTTAAAGTGTTTCTAGAAATGTGTTAAAACATTGACTGCATTAATGACTCGTGTTGAGACTGATGAACAACAAAAAAAATGTTATCTTATGATATTGTATTAACACAAATTATCATTTGTGTATCTAATTTGTTGATTTTCTATTAATTTCATTTTTGAAGATTATTACAAGTATAAATTAGTAGTTTTTCTAGACATTAATAAATATATTTTAGTTAATCATAATCATCAAAAGTAGTTTCTGAGATAAAAGAGTAATACAACTTATGAGAAATCCACATCACCTTCACAAAAAAGATGTTATTGCCATACTAAACATATTACACATGTTGTTTTTGATACATGAAACTTAATTTTCATCCTGTTCTTTTTGAATTAGATATCATTTATTGTGATGCACAATATCTGAAATCTATAGAGCTATCCTAAAGTCTATAATTTACAATTTACAATTTTTTGTTTGGCTAGATGGAAAACTATTTGAAATGTCAGTTAATACATCATTTTTACATTTTTCTGTCTTTACTTTTGTTTAATGCACAAACAACATCATCTTGAATATCACTGGTTCAATACTTTTTTTAATAGATTTAGACATTCTAGAATTGAATACGTACAAATCAGTGTGAGTCCATTCATTCTCATAGAATGAGAATCATCGTGTGGTAATTTTTTTTTTAAACTATTATTTTTCTCTCCCTATTTTACCGATGTTCAATCTAAATTATTACAGGTTTTCAAGCTGGCCTCATTCTATTAGAACACTACTTCCTTCTTCCAAGCAAGCCAATGAGGAAGAGATTTTGCAAACTGGAAAAAATGTGACAATTGAGGAGTTAAGGTATTTGGATCCTTTATTTATATAAGGCGTATGTAATACTTTTTTATTTTATTGTGTTCCACAAAACCCTTTCAATTGTTTTTGACTCATTTGATAAAAGTTATTTATTTAATAATTGGTGTTTGTGCAAATATAATTTTTTTAAACATTTTGCAAAATGATACGTTTTTTGTGCAAAGTGTCAATCAAGCAATATAACACGAGGTATGAATGATGGTACACCGTTTGCCCTACATGCACAAAACAAATATACAAAGATCCAACAAGTGGTAAACTAATTTGCCAGAAGCATCCAAATCAGATTCCCACTTCGTGATAATAACTCTAACAATGTGTTTCAATTTTTGTGTCTTCTGAATCCTTGCAAGCTTAGATTGCATTAAATCCAAACTTTTTAAGGAACACAAAGTTAGAAAATTATTCGCTGTTGTTTAGTACTTCGATAGATGATGCTTGTTTAACGGATTATTATGTGTCTTTTGAATATTCCCAGGCTTAGATTATATTAAATCCAAACTTTCTTATATATACAAAGTTGGAAAATAATTCGCTGTTGTTTATTACTTTGATAGATGGTGATTTTTTAAGGTATTATTGTATTGTCGGGCACTTTCATAGATGAGAACTTTTTTAAATGTCTATTTGATGTACATTTTATGTTAAAAAATAATGTAATGATTATAACTTCGTGAAAGAAAAGGTGGTAAAAAAGAATTAGACATAATGAGGACACTGAAATAAAGAATCATAGTATACTTCAATTTTATCATATGATTAATCTTAACATTAAAGTACAACATTTAAAAATTTAATACGAATCAAGCTTGAAACTCATTAAACAATTCATGGTTTCTAATTTATGCAGTATGTTTTTAAATGAAGGTACAAAGTGTTCTTCGTCCTTGAAGATGAAACAAACGAGACCAATGCTCTAATTATTGGCAAATTGGGTGAAAAAGTTTTTGGCATGCCCCGTAAAAACTTGGTTTTCAATAAAAAATCAGCAGATCAAAAACAGTTGCCAAGTTCTTAGGCTTATAGGGCAGAGAAAATTTTTTAACCTTCAATTTGGAAACAGGAGAAATTCATTGAACTCGAATGATTTTCTCATCTACAGCGTTTCTGAGGACCTGACTATTTAGCTAGCAACTCCACAATCTCTGATAGAGAAATTACAGTCTCTTCTACAATAGTTTCATCTTCCACTATCCCTGTTGACACAACTAAGGAATTGCATAAAAGAAAGAGAGAATCAATTAGAAGAGCCCTTTTTATACCATCTGAAGAAAAAAAAGGTTGTACTTTGTATAACAATATTTTTAATTCCATCACAAATTGATCTCAATCTAATCTAAATTTATGTTTTCAATGTTTTTAATATCTTTGACACAGTGAAGGCGAACAAATATTTGAAACAGATACACAAGATCCTGATCAGGTTTCGATCAGTTGTTGAAAAGAAAATCCTGGCTAACTAGCTCAAAAATAGACCTTGCTCCGGACAAAAAAAAAAAAAAATAGATAACTCTGGTTTATTACTGGTTATTCCATGCTATAAATCTTTTCATCTCCAAAATTTATTACAAATGTATTAACATTTTCTTTCAGTTTTAACTTCCTTCTTTTTTTCTAATTATCCAAATTGCTTCGAGGAAAAAACTTTTGCTCATTTGTTAAAGGATGTTGTCATGTGTTATCCAAAACAGACAAGTGTTGGTTAATATTTTGTGTATGTAAATAGTTGATCCTAACATGAATATAAACAATGTGCTCTTTTGGATATTTTATGTTCAAGTAGTCATACCAATGGAGGACAAGGATGTTTGTCAAGGGGAATACTAGGCTACCCATTTTTGTATATCAATGATAAGGCATTTGATAATGTCTTTCCGTAAGTTATATAAACTTAGATAGCTTTATAAAAATATTTGCTCCATTTTTTGCTTAATGTTTATCTCACTCTTTGCATATTTATATGCCAAAAATATAATATATGGTTATATTTTCGCTCCCGCAACAACATGCGGGTAAAATTTACTAGTTAACTCTAAATTGTGCTTGTCTATATGCAAGTTTACTCGTTTGAAAAGAATAAGAGTAAGGCGATTACTATTTACAAATCTAAATTTTTTTTTTTTTTGATGTTTTCTTGGCCTTATCCTCAGAATTGGATTTGCTTCGGACCTTAGTGTCTGGAGCCTAAGGATCAACTAATTTGGGCCGCACAAATTGAATCTAATGGTCTCCATAAACTCATTTTCCTGGTTCATCACACACAAACCAACAACTTTGATTTCTTTTACACACCAATCAGCGATCCAGATGGATTGATGCTTAGGCTCCGGACACTAAGGTCCGGAGTGGATCCAATTCCCTTATCGTCCATTATAACTATTGCCTTAGCTTTTCGATGAAATTTTTAACCACTCTCATTGCACCACGTGTCATTATTGATTAATAATATATGCACATATTTTTATAAGATTTGCAGCCATTCATGTAGTTTCATGAGCCCTTATCCAATCTTCTGATTTCCTCATATTTCTCCATAAAAAAAACTCTTTAAACCACCACATCTACTCACACCAAGCCTCTTCCATCTTCCCTGCACACAATTCATATATTTTTAGAAAAGAAAGTTCTTTCAACAATGGATAACCTGACGCAATTGCAAGGACAAGAAGGGCGAGAAACGAGTGAGAAGATGAACAACAAAGAAAGAGGCGTGTCTAACATCATAGGAAGAGAAGCATCAATTCATCAAGTGGTGCAAGAGGTTGCATCAATCAATCAACACAACAAAGAAGAAGTTAGTTCAAGCACCAGCTGTGCATCTAATCTCAAACTACGTAGGGGAAACCAATGTGATGTTCTATTGGAAGATCATCTTATTCCATATAGTTTGTACGCGGCAAATTATTTTCGTAGAGGATTTAGAATGCGATGACATTTGTTCAATAAAATCATCTTGTTATTTGAAATCGTGACAATTACTTTGTTCAAAAGAAGGATGTTGAGAATGCTTTAGGTCTTTTTCTTGAGCAAAAAATCACGGTTGCCTTGTGGATGCTGCTTATGGGGCATCTGCAAACCGTACATTCGACTTACATCTACAAAGAACGTCACCGTCACTTGACTGAGCAATTGTGGGCGTTGAAACTTGCTCAAAATAACTGAAGCTAATTCTTATACTTTCAATAAATGACAAAGATACGTATTATGTTGAAGTATGCTCTGTAGTGTGTTTCAATTTTTTTTTAACCGTGTTGAACTTTGTAAGTTTGTTAGTGTGTTAACTTTGTAAAATTGTTTTAGTGGTGAACTTTATAAATTTTGTTTAATGTGAACTTTGTAAGATGATTGAGGAATGAAGAAAATGGTTAACTATTTATAGGACTTTGTAATTTTTAGTTTTGGTATTTTTTTTATCGTTGTATTAATTCTGACATTTGATTTTGGAAATTATAAGAGTTGAATGTGCCAGATCGCGTCATGTGGATGCACCAGATTGTGCCTCGTGGATATGCCACGTGGCAAGCTTTTTCAATGGAATTTATTCGGTTTTTTCCTCCAAATTTTCTGATCCGTTAGATCAAAACATGCAAATCTAACCGTTGAATACGAACGGCCGATGTTTCACGCAATTAAAAAGTGAAAAACCAACGACAGTATATATAGGCGCCAACAGCTGAATCAGCGGCCACCGTGAGGCTCCAATTTCAACCGCCGCAAATGGCCCAGTATACACCAACCTTAAACCCTCCCAAAACCCTAATCCCCAAGCTCTCAAATCCTAATCCCTCGTTCTCTTCATTCTCTACCTTCACAATCCCAAAACCCAAATCCATAAACTTCCCAAAATTCTCCATTTCGGTCACGGCGGCCCAAAACCAGCAGCACCAGCAGCAACCGCCATCCTTGGAAGCTCTGATCAACAGTGATCGCAAAGAAGAGGTGCTTGGAGTTATCAAGAGTTCGTCGTCGCACTGCCTCTCCGAAACCAACCTCCACCTGACAGTTCCTGGCCTCAAATCCAAAAGCAGAGGCAAGGTATGAAAAAAGAACACGTTATTATTTTCGGTTTTAATTAATTTTTTTTCCCAATACGTTTAGTGAATTTTGATTGACAACCAAGTTGGAGCTTTTTTTCTCAAGAAACAACTTGTGGGTTTTTAATTTGACTGGAGAAGGACTTGCAATTTTCTGTGTTTTGCAGGTTAGAGATGTTTACGACAGTGGGGATTATCTAGTTATGGTTACGACGGATAGGCAGAGTGCATTTGACAGAATTCTTGCGTCTATTCCCTTCAAAGGCCAGGTTTGTCCTCAGTTCTTACCCCAAAGGAAGTAAATTTCTTAATATCAGTTTTCTGTATTGTGTTTAGTTGAATTTCTTACTAAATCTAGAAAAAGAACGGTCACAAATCACGATATCGAAAAAATACAGTATTCATTACATGGTTGATGGATAATTAGTAGTAGTATCTGAAATCATGATCATTGTTTCTATGATATTTAGGTCCTTAATGAGACAAGTTTATGGTGGTTTGACAAAACTCGACATATAACTTCAAATGCAGTTGTTTCGGCTCCGGATGAAAATGTAACAATTGCAAAGAAATGCTCTGTTTTTCCCGTTGAGTTTGTGGGTAAGAGATTCCATTCATTGTGTTTAGCATTTTTCTTTAACTGGCTAGTGAGCTATTTCACTGTCAATGTGATTCATGTTTCTTAGAGTTTTCATTGTAATTCATAATCTTTCAATTTTGAGTAAGGGAAGATGTTACGAGGTTTAGTAAAAGAAATAACTTTTGTATTAATTTTTTTTTTTTTTCATAATCAACGCAATGGTCAAAAACAATAAAAAGAACTGGTGGAAGATGGACTTTCTGATATATTCATTTTGTATCCTAGCGAGCAATTGCTTAATGTTCCAGCATTGTACTTGGGGCGTTGGTTCATGGATTCAACTTTCTGTAAAAGAAATTATTCACCCACATTTTTCTTATTTTCTGAATTTTGGCGTTGGAAGCCTCCATTTTACTTAAAGAATTTATGTTTTGGTAGCTTGTTTTGCTGTTACCTACACTGCTTCTTCGTTTAAGAAAAATTAGATATTTATGCATCTACCTGGTCTTTTGAGAGGATAACGTAGCTGTATATTATGCAAATGGAAGTTTTGAGAGGAAACAATTATATAGAGAGGTATCCTATATTTTCTTCTCATAACTATGGAGGAAAAGTATGATAGCTTAAATCTTTTTATTTTCTTCTTCTCATATTCACGAAGGAAAGTAGATTAACTGGTACTGTAGATAAAATTTTGACCATGAAGATTTCATAATAAGCGTATGACAGAAAGGCAGAGTAAATTATGAAACCTAATGTTACAATCCATCTTTTCATGAGTTTATTGGCTTGCTCTCTTTTCTTTCCTGATCACGGAAAGTCAGTAGTTGTTGTTGAGTAAAAAAATTTCATAGTCCACAGTATTTAATATTTTCATTGTCCATCGTATTTCTTGTTGTAAAAGATGGAATTTTATCTTCGAAGATAATGGTTTATTTGAATGAGGGTACTTGCAGCATTCATAAGTTCATTAAGTATAAAATCTTTACGCTACTTTTGCTGCTCATTTTGTAGTCAGAGGTTTTGTGACGGGAAGCACTGATACATCATTATGGACGGTCTACAAAAATGGTGTTCGAAATTACTGTGGCAATGTACTCCCAGATGGTGTGCTTTCTAATTAATAAGTTGGTTTTGTAAACCATTTTTAAAAGTCAAACCAATTTTTGTCTAATGGTCTATTCATGTTCTAGGCTTGGTAAAAAGCCAAAAGCTGCCTGCAAATATACTCACACCAACAACTAAGGCTGCAGATCATGATGTTCCTGTTACCCCAGACGAGGTTTGCTAACTTTGATGTCATTTGCTACCTAACAGGGGAAAAATAGGGAAGGAGAAAAGGGTAGCGATAATCAGTCTGTGTTGTAGACGGAATTAGGTCATTACGTTGTGCTGGATTTCCTAGTGGGTTGGAATGTATTAATATTGCTTCATGCAATTTTCTCGCAGATAATTGAACGTGGACTAATGACTCAAGCCGAGTATGATGAAGTAAGCAGGAAAGCACTGAGCTTGTTTGAGTATGGACAGGTAACTTGACTTTATTCTTATTGTCTTATTGCAATGAACATTTTAAAATGTAATTATCTGAAAACATATTGGGAAATTGGGACTACTTGATAAATATATAGGCTTCTGAACGAGATTACTATTTTAGCATAAAAGTGGAATATAAGAAGGGCTACAATGATGAAAAGTTGGAAAAGCCTGAACAAATTCTTTTGAACGGTTGAAAAGTGTGATTTTGTTTTCTCTTTTTGCTTCAATTTTTATTGGTTTCCTGTATATCATTTAGGGTCACAAGTCTGTATCCAATGCTTTGATCTTGGACATTAACTTTGTATACGTGGACACGACCAAGGATTTGTGTGTGTATAAGTTTATCGAGCATACATAGTTGAGCAATCCAAATAAATATATTTGCCAACGTAACCAGCTGTATATGTTTGTGGGGAGATTATCATAATTGACTTGAGTTCGGGTACTGACCGAATCAACTTCTTATTTAAATAGTAACCATCACCCAAACTTACCGGTTTTACCATTTCTTTCATGTTGCAGTGTGTGGCTTTGGAACATGGCTTGATATTGGTAGACACAAAATATGAATTTGGAAAAGGCCAGGATGGTTCCATTCTTTTGATTGATGAGGTTTAGCATTCTCATCTGTAAAAATTTAATAGTTCTTTCTGACTCATAATAATACACTTTTTCAAATAATGTAATGAGAGTTGATTTCCACTCCTTTCCATTCCAGGTGCATACACCTGATTCAAGCAGATATTGGATTGCACATACTTATGAGGAGCGATTTCAGAATGGTCTTGAACCCGAAAATGTTGATAAAGTATGCAATGCATTTATACTGTTATGTTCTTTTCGCCCTTTTAATCTTATGTTCTTATAGACAAATTACGTTTTATCTGACATTTATATCTTTAATTCTTAGGAGTTCTTGAGGTTGTGGTTCAAAGATCACTGCAATCCTTACAAAGATGAGGTAGTTCACATGAAGTTCAATATATTTTCTTTTTTGCGTTTGAGCATGTGTAAACTTCAAATCTCACTCTGATGCTTAAAACTGTTAGGTCCTCCCTGATGCTCCTGAGGAACTCGTTTGTGAACTAGCTTGGCGGTATGCCACTTCTTTACTGTGCCTTACATAATTTATTGTATACTATATTATAATGCCTTCAACATGCTTCATGGATCTAAACAAGGAGTGTTAACCTGGCCACCCGACTCAGCAGGTCAGGGGCGGGTCACCGTAGGCACATTTTGAGCTGCTCGAAACCTAAATACTTGATAATAAACTGCCAATTGACTTGTTAGAAATTTGTACTTGGTAGTGCGTTTTATGATGGAACATCGTATTTGAAAGACATCTGGCTTTCCCACCTTGGTTATGATGCGGTTTGTTAGGATATTCTGTCTAAAGAAAAACATGGCAATGGGGTATCTGGAGATGCAATGTTAATGTGTCTTTCCATCCTTCGTTTCCTTCGGTTCATATTGTGATTAGGAATACTTCGCTGATGACAACTCATCCTTCATTCCCTCCTCCCTCGCTTTCCTGGGTTCCCCCTCCCCCTCCTCTCCCCTATCTGCCTTCCCCTTGTATCTAAATAGAACTACCCTTGCCCTTAACGTGTTATTGTTTGATAAGATCCGTACAGAAGCGACCAGGCTTGAAGATTTTTGTATCTACCACTACTTGGACTGAGATTATTCTTTGATGACAGATACATTTTCCTGTACGAGACAATAACAAAATCAAAATTCAAGCTGCCCTCCACGGAGGTAAGACTTAGAGATAAAAATACGTCATTGACATATTGCGAGTATTGTGTAGAGATTGTTGTAACATAATTTTCTGCTTTTTCATTCAGGAACCAATACATGATCGGATATCACGCAATGTTGCACAGGCGCTGTCATCTCTGACTCGATAACTTTGTACTGTGAAGCACAAATTTTATGCTGGAATTTAGTTAACCCTTCCTTTCCACCCGAAAGAGGAAAGCATCCGAAATGATTGGAATGCAGTTTGTTGTGCTGTTTTTGGGATATTGTCTCTAGGTTAGGTGTTTAAACAGTGGCTTGTATGCAACACCAGGTTAGGTGGTACTTGGTATAATTAAGCCAAAAGCGTTTTAAGCTGCCATTTTGCTTAAAGTGTGCTTGCGTGCAAATGTAATCAGACCACATTACATCGGCAGATGCCTGATGGTGTGCTTATAACTATTATTTGAAAGGATATGAAATTTTATTTACTTTTAAAACAATGATGGGTGTAAGATTTTTAACACATGACATTGTATTATTGGATCGGAATTCTAAGTGACGGTGAACATGTTCTATGTAAGTTGATCCCTTTTTTATGAATGCTATGGTCTAGTTTATGTTTTATTCTCTAAAATTTCATCCGTTAGTCTTAACTACCAAGTTAACCTTTGTTTTTCTGACCGTACAGAGTTGACGTTATACATCTGTACATTGTTCAATAACAAAAAATGAATCCTATAAATGGATGGATTAGGAACTTATTGCCTATAAAACTTGTGTTCATATCAAGTTTGGAAAAGAAATAGGGAATTTTAATGAAAAGGGCTTCTCAAAACTTTTAATTAATCAAAAACTATCTACTAACTTTATTTAATAAAAAAGACTTAAACTTTAATAAAAATGACTCAAATTTTAATGAAAATGACAAAAGTTTTACGTAACAACAAAACAGAAAAACACAAAAAATAAAAAAAAACATATACTAATGTGCGGGACCGCGCGTCACATCACACACACACACTCTTCCTCACTTAACCGTGCAACCTCTTTCTCTCTATCTCTCCCTCTTTCGTATGTTCACATCCATTTTTTTTCTCCCCTTTCACCTCACCTATCCACATCAACTTTTTCACTTTTATTTTTTATTTTTTCACCTCACTCCATAAACATTTTATTTTTATTTTATTATTTTATTATTTGTTTATTTGATTATTCTTTCAATTGTTTTGGAACAAAGTAAGTAATAATATTACAAAATCAAAAATAAAGAAAAATTTCATTATTTAGTTTATGAACATTAATACTGTGACAATTTCTTAAACAAAATATTGACTACTTCTTAAACTGAACACTATTTCTTAAACTGAACATTGACTACTTCTTAAACCAAACACTATTTTGTAAACTAAACATTGACTACTTCTTAAACTGAATAGTATTTCTTAAACTGAACATTGACTACTTCTTAAACCAAACACTATTTTGTAAACTAAACATTGATTATTTCTTAAACTGAACAGTATTTCTTAAACTAAACACTAACTATATCTTAAACGGAACACTAATACTATCATTACTTCTTGAACTAAACACTGACTATTTTGTAAACTGAATACTGACTATTTCTTAAACTGAACGCTAGTATTATTACTATTTCGTAAACTAAACACTGACTATTTCTTAAACCGAACACAATGGACTATATATATTAAACCAAGTAATAGTACTATCACTATTTCGTAAACTAAGCACTGACTATTTTTCAAACCAAACACTAGTATTATCACTGTTTTGTAAACTAGTATTGTCACTATTTCGTAAACTAAGCACTGACTATTTCTTAAACAAAAAGCTAACTATTTCGTAAACTAAACACTGACTATTTCTTAAAATCGAACACTAGCACTATCACTATTTTTTAAGCTATTTCCTTACAAATTACTGTCATGTATTGATGTCAGCAATATATTTTTTTATCTCAAATTTCTATCTCTTTTTAAATTTTTTTAGAGTTTGTTGATGTCAGTTTGAAAGGATTTGGCTGTTCCTTACACACTCCCTCTCTTCCTTCCCGATGAAATATTTAAAAAGTAATTTGGGTGTTGCTTTTGCACCGTTGATTTTCTGTTGAAAATTACTACTTTTCTTTTCTTTCTTTCTGTAAATAAACAAATTTCTCTCTCTCCCTCTCTAAAAGAAAAAGGAGTTATTGAAACTTCATTCTCACGTTTTCCTTGCCAATGAAATGTTTTAAAAATAATTTATTTCATCCATCCATTTCATCTCATCATTCATTGTACTACTCCCACTACTTATTTTGCATTGCACGTTAGTCTTCTTATCAGTTCTATCTGCTCATAGTTACAGCAAATGCTTGATTTGATATTTGAATTGGTTGGCCCGTGCTTACGCGCGGTTTGGTTGGATTATTTTTTTATTTTTTGTTTTTATCGTTAAATAAAGTTTGTATATGGTTTTTGGTTAAAATTTAAAATTTTGAAGCCCTTTTGGTTAGTTTTCCTAAAGAAATAAGCATGTTCATATCCAATTTGAGAGAGAATGTCCAAAAACAAAGGCTTAAATGTCAAAATGGTCCTTGTGTTTTACGTGTTTGGTCAATTTAGTTCCTAAGTTTTCAATTTGGCAGATTTGTCTTTGTGTTACTGTTAGCCAATATGGTCAATTTCGTTATTTTATTGTTAAATATTTCATTTTGAATTATTAAAAACCATGTTTATTTTAAGAAATATGAAAAGATCAATGCAAAATAAAATAAATTAAATTAAAATTAAAATTAAACACTCCAGGCAACATCTGCAACTTCGACGTTGCGTTGCTCTGCACCAATGGTATACATCTTACTCCCTTTCCTCTTATAGAAATGTCATTTAAAGTAGATGCATCAACTATTAATTGCGTTTGTTCCCTTGCTTTAGTTTTGAAGTACATATATTTACTTTTATACACTTCTATCAATTTTCTGCTGTTAGATCGAATGAATTAAAAATAATTAACGACAAAAAATTAATAAGAGCGTGTGAGAGATAAAAAATGAATGCATGAAAGATAAAAATGATACGTAAAAAGCACTAATTCTAAACACATGGGAAAATGATTTTGATATTCCTTCTTTATCCTTTTGTTTTTATAGCCATCAAATTATACAATTCAACGGTGAATCGAGACAATAACAAACAAAAGAAGTGAAACAGGACATAAAGGAGTGTGAAAATAGTTTTAAACATATGGCATATATTAGTAAATAAGTAGTGTTTCTTTTTCTTTTCAAAATGAATATCTAGACTTACATGGGAAACCAATCTACGACTCATGTATGAAAAATTGCATAGGAGAGTTGGGGCATTCAAATTAAAGCCGGAAGAACGCGGACTTTGAAGGACCGCATATACTTTTATTGTGTCGTTCTGATTTATAACACAATGACAAATAAGTAAAATTAAATCTGAAAGAACAAGGATTTTGATGGACCGCATATACTTCGATGGTTGCATCCTGCTTTAATAACACAATGATATGTGAGTAAATTTAAAGCATCACCTTACCTTATTGAACTGTTAACTACATTGAGAAGAATTAAAGAACAGACAAGATGGAGGAAAATGAAGAACTAGAGAGAGAAATTTTTTTGGGAAAAACGAAAGTTCTGTATATTTAAGGAAAACGACAACTTATATTTGTAAGTTGAAGTACGTTATAAGTAGAAGAATACAAACTTAATTAACCACAAAGTAACTAACAATTCAACTAACAACTCATTCAACCATCTAACAACCATACTAAAACTTTGACTGATGTAACATTGATTACACAACAACCAACGACCAAAAGACATCTATCTACATAAACTGGACCACTGCAATAATAATATATCCGAAGAACACGATAGAAGAAGCTAGAAGACAAAAGTCGCTTACGACAAGTCAAAGCCGTCTCCATCTCAAACGTTGCAGGTCAAACTCAAAGTTCTAAATGCAAGAAAATTCGTCTGGTCAAAAAAGAAGGAAAATGTAAAAAATAAAAAAAAAACAAAAAAGAAAAGTCAAGCATTGGCTTCCGTGACATCAGCAATGACGTCATCATTGAATTCTGTCTATAAATTGGCATGCGGAATTGGGAATAGGATGCCATAAAACTCGAACAATGTCTGGAGAGTCAGTGAAATTGCTTGGGTACTGGGCAAGTCCTCTAGCTCTCAGAGTAAAATGGGCCTTGAAACTCAAGGAGATTGAGTACCAGTATGTTGAAGAGGACCTCCAAAACAAGAGTCCCTTGCTCCTCCGTTACAACCCCGTCCACAAAAAAGTACCCGTTCTTGTGCACGACGGCAAGCCGGTCGCAGAATCGCTCATTATACTCGAATACATCGATGAGACGTGGAAGCACAATCCGATCCTGCCGCAAGATCCCTACGAAAGGGCACAGGCACGCTTCTGGGCCGGATTCATCGATGAAAAGGTAATCGAATGAGCTATCTTGATCAAGTAATAATCTTTCATTCATAATATTCACAAGCACCAACTGGGTGAATTAGCATTCAAACGGACCATTTGTTGTTGTTTGTTTCAGTGCGTGCCGGCAATTATGAGTGCATTCACCAACCAAGGGGAGGAGAAAGAGAAGGCGGCAAAAGAAGCGCGAGAGAACCTTAAGACGTTGGAAAGTGCACTTGGGGGAAAGGACTTCTTCGGAGGAGAAACCGTTGGCTTTGTGGACATAGCTGCTGGGTGGATTGGATTGTGGGCTAGAATCGTCGAGGAGATAGCAGACGTAAACCTGATTGATGCCGAGACCATGCCTCTGCTCAACGCTTGGTTTGGAAGAGTTCTCGAGGCTCCTGTTCTCAAAGAATGCGTGCCCCCTCGAGATAAATTGCTGGAGCACAGCAGAGGGTTTCACAAGATTTTGACTGCAGCATCAAGTTGAAGTGTTTCGGTGCCATCTCTCGATGGTCCCTGCATATTTTTATCATCATTTCATTCATAAAAATGCTTGTGTACGAGGAATAAAGTGAGCATCAGCTCAATTCATGATATCATAGATCAACAAATTGGTAAAATACAATTAAAATGTTTGCATTTCAGCAGCGCTTTAAAGAAATAGTATCAGGGAAAAATTACCTTAAAAATCATGACCAAACATTTCATCTGTTGATTGCTCGGTCGCAGTGAAGGAAAATGACCCAAGATGCAGCGATCTTCCTTAACAATCCACACACTGACACAGGTGCTGCGTCCCTTACTGTATGGATTAGAAAACTGGAGGAGGAGAGACTATTGGATAAATATTTCTCTCCCACTTTAAGTAACAAAGAAGCAACTTCCCCGAATCATGGACCTATATCTTTCATGAACAATTGCTCCTTCGAGTCATTGATTCACCAACCAACAGTCAGAGAAGCATTAACCTGTCCTGTGAGCCTTCATAGGAAGCCTAAGTTACCATGCACAACTGTTCCATAGTTAGTAAATCGCGTATACTATGCGTATTATACAAGCACTTGTACGAATTAAAAAAAAAATGCCGTCTTTCATACACGTATTAATGATTCGTTAAATTGTACAATTTTTAAAACTCTAACGTACGATACACGTAAGCACATGCTTTTCACGTTTAAAACACGCCATTTACAAACATTTTTCAAGAATACATATAAAATTCATGCATTCTACCCGTATTTTTACCATATTTTTGAATAAAATAACATAAATGAATACGTTAAATCAATAAATATTAAAATTCAAATTAATTAGTCACACCTTGAAGGCTTGAACCAGGGCATAAATATCTTCAACTATCTCGACTTTGTCCTCCTCCATCATCTTCAGGATGTCAGAGGCTGATCTCTGAGCAGAAAGGCGCATTCTAAGCAGTGATTTGTATAATGTCAAACTTGCAAAACCAAATAAATGGATAACTCTGATATACCAATTTGCATCCTCAATGTTCCTATGCTTTTCGAAATAATCAGCAAAGGCGATTACAGTATCATCTGATGGCCTCCAATGACAATCTTGCAACACACTAAACCCTTTTTTCATCGCTTCAATGGCTTTGTCCATGTTGCTTTTCAACCTTCCTTCCATAAGGATCTCCCATGTCTTATAATTTGGTTGACCGCCTTTCTCCAATGTGTGCAGAAGCAAGGCCTCAGCTTTCTCAGTCATTCCATTCCGCATATATGCACCAAGAAGGATACTGGAGACTCGAATATCATACCTAAAGCAATTGGATTCCCACTCCATAAAAATCCTCTCGGCTTCTACAATATCACCTAACTTCGCCAACCACAACAGTATCTGCATGTAATTGGTATATGGAATTCTCCCTGCAACCGCTTTACTAGCTTTCCAAAGTCGCAGAATGTCCTCTTTACTCATTACAGGCGCATATTGTGTAATGAGGAAAAAACAACCAAGGCGAATGCAATTACACGGTTTTATCAGCAATTCTCAGGGCGAAACTGCCTTTCTCAACAAGGCCTGCTTTCGTATAGATACCAGCTAAAGAAGACAAAGTGCTCCATCCAACCTTGACATTCTTATCATTCAACATTTCTTTATAAACCATCTCCACCAAACCAAACCAGGATAGCTTGGCATTCGCATTCATCCAAAGGTTATAGGATAAACCAGTTAAGGGTATCTTGTTTTTCTTCATCTGCTGTACAACAAGGGGCACATTCCCAAATTCAGATGTGGACATATACAGGTTCATCATCTCATTATACGGGTTAGAGTTCACAATGAGCCCCAAACCACCAAGCTTCAGCATAAGCGCCTCGGCTTTCTCTGTGTCCCTCCCCACAACATAGCCACAAAGAAGAGGGAGACAAGCAGCTTTTTTTTAAAGCAGTGCAAAGTTGCTCAAAATACTCTTCAGCTTCCAACATACCATTCACATTTATGGTTGACTGCAACCTCATTGCATGATCACCTGGCGAAAATCGCTTCGGCTTTCCATCCATGTTAGCACCTGATATCAACAGAAACACAATCTACAAATTCAAAACTAACCCCATCAACCATTGCATTACGGAGATGAGCAATCTATTACCCCTCTCTTTCTAAATTCACTAAATTTCCAAACTTTTATTTGAAATTGAGAACTTTAATCTTAAAAAAAAAACTCTGCAGAATGTCCTAATTTACAAATTTTAAGAACATTTTTGAGCAAACAGAACAAGAATTGAAACCTGGAGAGCGTGGCCGAAGCGTTTAGACTTCAAGAGCTGAACGGAGACGCCGCGGAGTTAGAAAACGCAGACCTTGCGACCTCCGTCGACCCAATTCTGAATCACGGTGGTCGCGCTGCAAACCGGTTTTCTCAGCCCCAAAATCTTGCTCTGAAGCTCGTCGTCCCTGCGACCATCATTTCAAAAGCAGAGAGATGACAGATGCCTCCGCCTTGCCGAGCTTGCGAAATGCGGGACCACCATCTCAGGCCGGCCACGAGTACACGGCCAAGCCATGGAAGTCCAGGACGGCGGAGTTCACAGCAGGGTTTAAGGAAGATCCAGGAGTGTACCCGGTGGGTCCCAGTCCCAGAATATCTGAAATGAATATGTAACACTAAAACGGCACCGTTTGTGATCGTTAAAGACTTAAACCCCCGGGGCACGCAAAGGACTGAAACAAAACCCAGTCGGCGGCGGGTGAAATTACCGGATTGCTACTTCTGGAGCTTCATCGATCACGGTAGCCGAATCAAACACCTCTGTAAAAAAACATGCGAAAATGGAGCTTCCTCGGCCTGGTGAGCGACGCGAAGCTCGAAGACTGATTCTGTTTTCTTCATGAATTTTGCTTTATTCATAGAATTTATGTATTGGAATGCAGCTGCGGAGGCGTTTGGTGTCGTCGGTGGCGGTGGCGGCAGAGTCGCCTATTGTTCAAGCTGATTGGCATAGGGGCCTCTCCTCGTTCAATAAGGCATTGTATCCAACACCTGGTGAGCTTATTTGCTGCTGCTTTCACTGCTCGTGCCTGACTGTTTTGTAGGTATTGTAGGAGAAGTTGGAACCGTTCTTAATTTCTATAGTGTTTGAACTTAGGTTCGAGCTCTGGCGGTGCGGTGGCTGGTTTGGCTAGCTCATTGGGAAATCGTTATTTCCATGCCTCAGGTTTTCACACGTTATAGGTCTGTTGGTTCGAGCTCTGGAGTGGTGGCAACCAGAATTTTGTGGGTTTATGGCTTAAAGTTCTTATCTTTGCAGGGTTTTGCCGCGCACCTGAACGAGATTATTACAAGACTCTCGGTGTTTCGAAAAATGCAAGCGGAGAAGAGATTGAAAGTGCTTTTCGCACGGTCAGTTTTCGGATTTTCAGTTGCATGTATGAAGGATTTTGGGTGTGATTTTGAGGTCTAGTTTGTATAGAAAGAATGTCGTGGCTAAGGCTATTGCATTGCATATAGGATTCACCATATACAATGAAACTTAATATGTTAGTTCAGCGTCTGGTTCAGTTTAAAATGAGTTTGCTTGTTTGAAAGAAAAATTTCTGGTTGGTTGTGGACTGTGAGAGGAACTTTTTCGATGCGAATGGATATTGTACGAAGTATTAAGTTGGAATGCGAAATGTGCAATAATGCTGGTCATGTCCTTTCCCTATTCGTGTTTCTTTGCCCTCGTATCTGATTATAGAGCAACTTGTTGAGGAATGCTCCATAATAAACAGTATGGTAATTTTTGACACTGTTATGAATGCAGCTTGCCAAGAAATACCATCCAGATGCAAATAGGGACAATCCTTCTTCTAAAAGAAAATTTCAAGAGATAAGAGATGCCTATGAGGTTTGACTTGTGGCCGGGTCGCATTTTACCAAACTTCTATTTCTGTATGAATTTTAAGGGAGCTGTTGCCAAGCAATCATAAATTTTGGTGTGTAGGGTTTGCGTTAATCTTCTTTTTTTTCATTGTTAATTCCAGACTTTGCAAGATCCTGAAAAGAGGGCACAATATGACAGGGTAATAACTTCGTTTCACTCTCTCTCTCTCATACACACACAAACACCTCCACATTGTTTTAGCTAGTTTTTGTAGTTTAAAAGTTAAATCTATTTGGTAAGTACTCAGTTGTGATTACTCCCTTTTTCACTTTTTATTTTGCTTCTACTTGGAAGAATGTGGTGTGCATGTTCTACTAGTGCCATCAAAAGTTTAATAGTTTCTTTGCAATCAAAATCCTTAATCCCATATACTGTTTTTTAATCTGACTCAGTTGTTCTTTTTGTTCAATGAAGGTGCGCTCAAGTGGGTCAGAAAATGTAGGATATACTGCTGGAGGTGCAGAGGGGTTTAGAAATGAGAATCAAAGTCACGGTAGTGCTGGGGCAGAGGGGTTTAGATATGGTTTTGAAACTAATTTTTCCAGTTCATTCCATAAAATATTTCAAGAGGTATTTCAGTGCCTGTTCTATCATAAAACTTAATGCAGCTTGTTACTGCAGCTTGTTGAAATCCTTAATCAATTTAATCTTACTCTGATAGACATTTGATACTGCAGATCTTTGAACATGAGTTCGATCAAGCTGGATCAAATATCCAGGTAAACTTGGTTCGCTTATGGTTACATTTGTCATGTGGTTCGCGTTCTGTACTTCCAAGCTGAAATGATTAATGTTTTTAATGTGTTTCGTAGGTGGAGTTGTCACTTTCTTTCACTGAAGCTGCTAAAGGATGCACAAAGCATCTCTCTGTCATTTCACATGTTCACTGTGATTCATGCTGTGAGTAGATTAAATGTTTGAAGATCTGATTGTGATTTTTAATAGGAAATCTCTTAAATATAACATATATCTAAAAAATTAAAACCATTGTGTGTTTTGGAAACCCTTGACCATAATATAGATGACTATCCATTTATTTTCTCTTTTATATGACAATGGATTTCTTTTTATACTCTTTTTTTATTTTATTTTATATAATTTGGTTGTATAGAAATTAAGAATCATGACTAATGTTTAGTATAAATTCTGTTGGTTAGTCGTATAAGGAACCACTTTTTGGACTCTGATTTTTTCATGTGTGACTATGATATTTCACGTTGGGAATTGTGGAATTTCTCGTTCTTGTTAGGGTCCAGGTTACGGGGTTTAGAATATGTGTTCCAGTTCAGGGGTCTGTGGCTGGACGTCGGGGTTTGTATCTGAAGTACTGTTTGGGCCTGGTCAGAGTCCAAGGTTGGGTCTGGTCAGAGTTCAAGGTTCTGGCTTTTGAAGTTCTATTATCTTTGATTCCGGATTAACACCAAGATTTTGGACTCTGGAATCCATTTTAAGGTTCCCTCCCCAAATCACAATTCTGATAAGTTCCCAAACAAAGTACGCTAGCAGCATGCTATCACTTAGGACAGAAAAGAACACGAGTGAAAGAAGAAATGACTGTAGATTAGAACCATTATGACAAAGAATTGTATTTGGATGGCATTAAGCAAAACCCTGCTGTCAGGAGAGTGATGAATAACTCCACTCTATAATCCCAATGAGAAACAATAGTTCAAACAAGATTATTGTCGAAAAGTTTGCACACATTTTGGATTCATTATTTTGCATTGTTCGTTTTCATGATTTCCATGTAACAATTTGTCCCCTTTTATAAGTAATTTCTCTAGTACCTTATATTTCATAATGCAGATGGGCGTGGCTATCCACTAATGATGATTATGGAAATATTTCTTCTAAAAGGAGTCAGTTTGAGCAGATGATTTTTATGTTATTTTATATTTGTCATTCTACAAGTGTGACAAATTATTAACTACAATAGTCTGTTCTGAATTTTAATCTCCTACCAGGTTACAGTTCCTCCATTCACATCAACATGCAGTACGTGTAAAGGATCGGGCCAAATAATCAAGGTTTAACTTGATTCCCAATGAGAAAACTATTTTGGTTCATAGATGGATGCAAGTAATACTGTTGGTGTTTAATTTATCTACCTGTTGCAGGAATATTGCTTGTCATGCAGAGGATTAGGGATTATTGAAGGTGTTAGACAGGTTGAAGTTTCGATACCAGAAGGTTGGTAATAGATTGTTTGAATTGATTAATGGGGATTGAACAATGGGCTTTCTGATATCAGTATACTCTCCTATTTGTGTTACATAAATATAATTTGGCTCTAGAAAACTTGTATTGTATATTTATATAGGGAGACAGAGTTAAAAGGTCAATTGAATACAAGTTCAGAAAACATGACAATCTTGTCAAGAGTTTATACGAAAGAAGCTACTTTGCTATGCTTGTTTGCCATTATGTATTGTACTTTCGAGTCATTACAAGAAGCTTCTCTCGCTTTACTGTTCAGATATTATCATATGTTGTGATTTCAAATTGAACTTTCATTATTTACCTAAGTTCTCTCTCTCTCTCTCTCTCTCTCTCTCTCTCTCTCTCTCTCTCAAAAGGTGTGGATTCTGGAGATACAATCAGTGTTCCAGAGGCTGGGAATAGTGGGGCACGAGGAAGCGCGGCAGGCTGGCTATACATTAAACTAAAGGCACAACTTACTCTTTCTTTTATAGCATGTTCTAATAATCTAAGTGTTGTGGAGGACTTAATCCTTTGCTCGCCCTAAAAAAGAGGACAAACTGGAATTGTGTCAAGCTTCTGGAATTTTTTCACAGCATATGAGAATTTAAACTTGACCCAATTGCATTCAAGTGACTCATTGTATAGAAGCTAGTATGGTTGTGAATGCGTATCCTGATATGCCCTGTCAAATTCTGTTTCTCTTTGGTGTAGGTTGACGAAGATCCTATCTTTGCTAGAGACGGTGCAGATCTTTATGTGGACTCGAATATTAGCTTTACACAAGTGAGGATGATTCCTTGCATTCATATGACTAATAGCCATCTTGTTTCTACTCTACATGATGAGATATTTTCTTTTGGCAATGTCTGGTGCTTTCCTTTTTGTACCATATGATATTATCTCTGTCTTTATCTTTTCCAACATTCTTTTAGCATCCTCATTATTGTTTTCTTTTTGTCTTTCTAAAACTTAGTACTATCTGTTTCTTTTGGGGACTTCCATGTTTGCTCTAATTATTTTATTTGTACTTCAAAAAAAAATAATGGATAAAGTATCTGATGCAAGTTATTTTCCAGTAGGCATCCTGTGTAAATATTTTTTTTTACAGGCGTTAAATATTACTTTTGATGGTGAATGTTTGAATATTTCAGGCTATTCTTGGTGGTACGGTTGAGGTACCAGCTTTATCTGGGAAGATTGAAGTAAAAGTAAGAGTTTTCTCTTTATTTTAAGCCTCCAGTATCTAATTAACTTGAAACTTTGTTGCGAATACTTTTCTGTGTAGCCACTCGAATAAGTGGTCTTTGTTAGTTCTGTTAGGCAACTTGCATAGTTTATGAAGTACGCTCAACTACATCGCATGAGTTTGGGGTTCAGGGATCTTGACTACTTTATCAAGTACGATATGGTATAAGCTAAGTATAAGATGCAGTATAGCTCTGTAGTCCTATGTTGCACAGACAAGGATACAGATACGGCGAACCAGCAAATCTCAAAAAGTAAGGAACGAATATGGCTAGGACACGGCAATTAAAATATAGTAAAAATATTACATATATTAAAAACAATGCTTTGAATTCATAGATAACAAGTACTTGTGTTCATCAAATTTATTCACCATACATAATAATTAAAATAACACAAACATAATAATTAAACAACACAGGATTCAAGTCTCAATGATCTTCAAGTCTCTCTTTCAATTTTCTCGTGAACTTCATTGTCGTCCTTACTAAAGATCATGGCCTCTAATTGGAGAGAAAGAGGACTGAAGAGGAGGTCGGCAAACTTTAGGTTTTAGAAGTTTCTATATTTACAAAACTGCCCAAAAATGTCTTTTACATTTACAAAAAAGCCCCTGCCGTGTCTTGACCGTGTCGGGGTGTCTGAAACTTCAGGGTTTCGGAGTGTCCATGCAACATAGCTGGAGTCTCTCCATCCTGCTGATTTGAAAATAAAATAAAATATTGTTAAGGTCAGGAATCTAATATGTTGTATGTCAGTCTCAGCAGCTTTTTATGTTCTTTGCTTCTTCAGAAGGGGCGTTTATTGAATTTTATATGAGGATTGAAGTACTAAAACAAATACTAAAGAATGAGAGTAAAACTCAGTATGCTGTATGTTAAAAGAAACAAATGTAGTTAAATTGGGAAACTGATCATCCATTCATTGCCTAATATTACCACCGCCCAGTTCCCACTATGATGACGTTCATTGTGGTGACATTCTTATTTGTTTAGGGGCAGATGATTGAGTGTGAATTAGGCTGAATATTTATTTTAGTGAGTTAGTTATTGGTGCTTCCTAATAAGACTTTATTAGCTGACTTACCATATAGATTGGCTCCTTCTTGTGATTGGATTTCTGTTTTGCCTCTTGAGTACTTTTCTCTTTCAATTCTGCTTGTCTTCATATTTCTCTCTGTTCCACTTTCTTCTTGATCCTACATCGAATTGACTCTTCCTTGTAATTATGGACCTGTTAGATACCAAAGCGGGTTCAGCCTGGACAACATCTGGTACTCAGAGGCAAACGTAACTATATCATTCTTTTTAATGCTTAAAATCTAGTACCCTTTTTTTATTGAAATTTGCTTAGCCAGAAGGTTGTTGCAGGACTGCCAAAACATGGTTTTCTAGTTAAGCATGGAGATCAATATGTGCAATTCCGGGTTAAATTTCCCACGTAAGCTCTCTTTGTAATTATGTATATCATACGTTTACGTCTTAATACTTTCCTTTTTTGTTGTTTGCACATTTGTTTTTGGCACTGTTTACTCACATATTACATTGTAATATGATTATTACTTGAGTCCTTCAGATCATTTAGACCAAACATTTGTTTAATTGGTGTTTGTTTATTCTTGGACTTATCCTTTTTTTCCCCTAAAGAACTGTTTAAATTTATGAAAATGCGCATTGGTCTGATCAATTGAAAACTGTTCTACTTGCTGGTTTACCCCCGTGCTCAGAAACCTAAGTTGGACTAAAGTTAACAACCAACACTGGTTTGCTCTGTGAATG
This sequence comes from Pyrus communis, assembly GCF_041283825.1. Lineage (NCBI taxonomy): Eukaryota > Viridiplantae > Streptophyta > Magnoliopsida > Rosales > Rosaceae > Pyrus > Pyrus communis. The sequence continues at coordinate 4,611,191 of NC_142572.1, forward strand.
ATTTGTGTTATTATCTGGCAGAGACGACTGACTAGCATACTCTTTTTTGTTTTAGTGAATGACTAGCATACTCTTGGTTAAACTTGTAACTGATATATTACAAATTTAAATTTTTAATGTCAAAATCTTACTGGCCCACAGGCTAAGGCCTCACTGGAACTTGTACCCATTTTTTCGGTCAATTTCTTTTCCTGGTGTTGGCTGTCGTAGGGCTTCTAGATTAATTTCTACACAGCTGTATACATAGTCATTACAGACATGTAGAGGAAGCCCTATTGTTGCATGGTGATTACCTTTTAAGACTGATATCATGTTCTATATTACTGTACTTTAACGAACTGCAGTTCTAGGTTTAATGGTTTTTTTGACATTGCAGTTAGTTCTACATTTGTGAGCTACAAGAATGCTTTTATCCCATTCATCTTTTTTTATTTTTTTTACGAAGTGAACTCAACGAACGGCAAAATGCAATATTAGAAGACTTCGTGGATGGGGAAATTATTCATGGAGACGGTACTTCCAATTCCAACAAAAGAGATTGGTAGGCCATTTACTCGTAAAATGCTTGTTATGTGATGCTTTTTTTTCCCTCTCAGAAACATAAACATGTATAACAGTACTTGGTTGCTTGTGTAATGTGATAGTGTTTAAGCCACGTATAAGATTCTAGGGTAAGATACACTTATCACCCCCTTAGTTTCTTAACTGTTTCAAAATTCCTGCTTCTCTAATATGAAGAATTTTAACCTCATGTCCTTAATTTGTGTCAATCGGAATCCTGTATTCATGTTCGTTAAATGTGACTGGTGGAAGGCATTGTAAAATGCTCGACATGTGAATTTTATGTTCAAAACGGCTTGGTGAAGTCAAATGAGCATACATCAATTAACTGAAATACGGGCTAAGTCTTGGTGAATCTTTTAGTCACTTTCTGATAATGATGATTATCTTTAACTGGATAACAGGCTTTATCAGCAGCTATCTACTGGTTGAACTTACAGGTTTCAGAGAATCCTTGAACGTATTTCGGAGCCTAGGTTAATGCTTCAACTCTCGATATTCGTATTGATCCTTTTGTTGCTGAACAAATCCATGGGCTGAATGCTGGCCCCAGGCAATTTTGATCGAGATACATAGACCACTTTACAGTGATATAGAGAATGCTATCTTTCCCATTCTTAGGAGTTCTGTTAATTAAAGGTACCAATCTTCTCACGACTAGTCAATATATTCCCCACCCTTTTACTGCTGTCCTTTTTAATCTTACTTCTCAATTGGTTATATAGAAGTGCAACTTCTCAATGTAAAAGTTTGAAAATAATGGTTGTCTAATTATTGGCTCTGTACTTCTTTTCAATCTTCACACTGAAATTTTTTCTTTTAGTGGTCACTTTTATTGTATATTAACATTTTTATTATTGGTTAGATAATTATCAAGCCAGATAAGGAGCTATCGAGATTGGTAACAAGCATTTAAGATACTTCGGTGTTGATATTGGTAGTAAGCTTCAGGCCCTTTTGTTAACCATTTCGTTTTTTTGTTTTCACTTTTTGTTTAGTGATAGAGGGGGACTACACGGGGATAAGCAGGAATAAAGAAGAATGGAATAAGGGATGATGGTAGAGATGAAGAAATGAACAAGGAAAGGCACAGAAAACGAACACTAGAAACTAAAAACCAACAACTATTTTAAGTTGTTCTTACTTTTCAATGATTTGTTTTCTTTCACTCTTCCTTTTTCTCCCCCTCTCTCCCGTCATTCTTCGTCTATCCCTTCTTCTTAGCCCATATCTCAAGTAGAAAAAGTGAAAACCAAAAACTATAAACGTAATTGTTATCAAATGGGCCCTTGGCTTAAAATTAGGTTTTTGAACCAGTCTCTCCAATGCCAATGAGGCTAAGTAATTTACTTAGCCGGTATCTTCATTGTCAAACGGGCCCTGGTATGTATGCTTTCACCATCTGTTGAAGTGCTTCTTTGTCCTACCAATTCCCTTTAGCCAATTATGCAGGTCAAAATATGTTCGTATAGGTCTTACTATGTTCTTTGAACTTTCATTGATGCTGAAGTGTTTCCATGTTTACTGAAGATTAGTATTTGTAGTCATTATTATTACTACTTGTGTAGCAGCTTTCTGTGGTTGACATGTCAGCCACTTTCGCAGTGGTCTATTGGTTACTTGTGTCGTCAACGTCTTGAAAACGTGTTAAAAAGGCTAGCATCGACTTAGTGTCTTCGTCGTAGTGAGAGCTCACGGTCGGATTGGGCTGGATGATTATGAAAGCAGTTAAGTTGATCGTTAACTTGCTTTCTTTCTTTTTTCTTTCTCTTTTTGCAGGATGAAAGTTCGTACAAGTTAATTAGAGTTGTTGAGGATTACGTAAAGGAGTTGTTGAGGATTTACGTAAAGGAAATGTATATTGCAAAATATTTTGGTGACCTATAATTGAAAAACGATATGCCCTGTTTTAAATGTTTAACATACGTTTACACAAGTTCGGGCAGTATATATGAGCCCTTGACGAAAAAAAAGTTATTGAATAAGAGTGGTTCATGTGTTTATTTTCGCCATTGATTGTAGCTTCTAAGAACCCGTTTGGGAATGCTTATGTAAGAAATACACGCTCATAAACGCCATTTCTAGATGCACAACAAAATGATACTAAAACTTGAAATAGTCTCTTTGCAAGACGCCCATTACTTAAACTTTAGGGCATTGTAAAAAATCAGTTTTATGTTTTAGACAAACCTCCCTATTCGACCAAAAAAAAAGGAACACGGAGAAAAAAAACAAAGAGACTAGCGCTCATTGTAGATATCTATGTATCATTGTATCATTGACAGTTAATACTTGGACAATAGTGACAAACATTAATATGAAAAATGAACGGTTCAAATTACAAGATTGAATCCTTTCTGGTGTTGTATTGGTATGCATTAATATTGTTTGGGTTAATATTTGAACATTGGACTGCAAGTGTGTGGAAGTCCAGAAATGCCAATTAAAAGGAAGACTTGCCTGAAGCCCAAGCATCAAACCCAAAGATAAATTGGCACCTTCTCATTAATGCATAGGCCATATGCCTATGATTTAAATGTCAAGTGATGGGGACTAACTCACAATCAGCCAAAATGTACTTTTCCATGGCAATACAAGTAAAAAGCTGATGACTCACTACCCTCCAAGTGCTTTTGGGCAAGAGTAAAGTCACTGCAGTCGGGCTAATTTGCCTTTAAAAGGAGGAAAAGGGCCCAAAGACAAGGACACTCAACTAATCAAACAAACAAACATACAAACTTTGCTCTCAAGCCAGATTTGCATCTAAAAGCTGTAATCAGCCCAAATCTTAGTCCTTTTTCAGGATATCTCCCTCACAAAAGCTATCTTTTGTCTTGCCTGAAGCTCTTTGTTTACTTTCTGAATTTGTAGATCTATTAATTAATGCGTTCTCCAGTATGTATTCAAGTCATATTTGCCTATTTCCTACTTTAAAAGTCTTATTTGTATCTGGATCTGGTCAGTTTAATGGATATGCTTTCATTTAAAACCAATCTAGAACCAAACTAATGACTTAAGGGATTTGGACTGCCCTCATTCGAATATACAAGACTATGAATTGAAAGTCCTTGGTCACAAGGCAAGAAAAAGAACTTAATGTGGACTTAACCCATCCACGACAATCTTTTGATAACAAGAAGTCTGAGTAACTTGGGGTGCAAGTAATCGACTAAACACAATCTTGTTTTACATCTGCTATATTGAGATAGTAGTGTTACGTCTAGCACTTAGTTGGTTTTGATTGCGAGTCTTAAGGTCTACACCTAAGGCCCCACAAGGGCACCTTATGTCCTCCTCTTGCAGCATATTAGCAGGCAAGAGCTCAACTATACATCTAAAATGTCAATCCCCCTTAGGGAGCTGTGTTGAGTGCCGATGAGCCATCTCCGGAGAAATCTTGGCCCGAACTAATACATTATTGTATGGAGATGGGGATCTATGCTTTTTGTATTAGTTATATTAAAACCTAGAAGTGATCCTTCAGCGACTATAGCTAGCTGGATCTTAACTTAGAATATAGGGCCTATTTCAGATCTATTTAGTGGTACATCCTATCGTTTGTCAAAAAATTTTATAAAATTGTTATCACTAAACTAAAATACTAACTACTGATTTGGTAGCTAACTTAAATAAATGTCTTAAGCAATTTGAAGACTTGACCTTAGTCATCCTAAGATTAGAGAGGAAAAGTAAGTGAAAAGATAAAGAATCAAAACATGGCATTACTCTTTTGAGAAATTATTGAGGATACGGCCGGCAAAGAAAATTTTTATTTTTTTTTCATAATTAATCAAAACTTGTACACATAAGTAAAGCTTAAAAAGTTGACAGTTTTTCCATGTTCTTTAACGCATACAACGCTCACTAATAATTTACAATTTATAATGAAAACTATTATTGGCATTTTAAAAATCTTATTTTGTATTCTAAATTTTCTATAATTCGAAAGAAAAATATACTTGTGAAGAGTAGATAATGAGATTTTTAGAGTGCTAATAACAGTTTTATTTACAATCAACTAATATATAAACACCACTGTAGGAAAATGATTCAAACAAAGCGAAATATAGACGAATTTGTAAATGCCAAACGGCAGAGGTGGCCTTTCCCTCGTTCTCAAACTCCAACTAGGGTTTGTGACTACAGACTAGCTAGGGTTCAAGCTAGGGTTCCAGTTGATGAGGAACCTGTGTTGCTTCTGGTGTATCTTTCTTTTTCTCTGAAATTTCGGCTTCCTTTCCCTTTTCCTCTTGCTTGCTGTGTTTTATCTCACCATAGAAGTAAGAGACAAATCCCCAGAGAGAGAGTGCAAGAGAGACTCCCTTTACTGCTTGGAATTTTTCTTGGTAAAAAATAACTGCTAGGACCTCAGTTACGGGGAGCAAAACGGCAATTAGAATTCCAGAAAGCAAAGATGAGGCGCAGAAGATGACTCCTACGGCTCCCAGAAAAAAACCTTGCCACACTATAGCACTAAATACCAGCACCACATAGTAACTGGTTTCCCCCAGACCGAAGTTTCTTCCTTCTCTTGGAATAACCTGAAAAAAAGTAGTAAATAAATTAGACCATTTAGACCAACTCCCATGGTGGGCTAAAAGCCAAATTACCCCTCAAACCCACTCCAACCCAAGGAGAAATTTTGGGCTAAATGCTGAATGCTAAACCAATGCCAAATTCCCCCCAAAATTTAGCCCAGAAATCAAAGTGGACTCCACTCAATATTTATCGAAATTTAAATTTTTTTAGATTAAAATGTTCATAAAATTAATTTACGATAGTTTACATATTTATTTAAAAAAAAAATTTAATTTAACAAAAAAAAAAGTCTAAATTCATTCTTTAATAATCCCAGGCTAAAATTTTAGACTAGAACGGTTGGAGCAGAAAAACTATTTCTGGGCTAAAAGCTAAATTTTTCGGACTCAAAAATTTGGCTTTTAGCCCAACCATTGGAAATGATCTTACCAAGCAAATATCTGTTTTATATACCACTGATTTTCTACGCTCATTCATCCCTTTATTAATTTTTTTTTATGAGATTAAATTGTACAAAAACGTAAGTAAGATCTCATGTGCAATAAAAATATTTTATAAATAATGATAAAATAATTAAAAATACCAAAATTTTCACAATTTTATGACATGGCTGATACTACAGTTCGTCGAAAATATATGGTATCTAGTGCGAAATCAATACATATGAACCAATAAAGTAGAATAAAGTCACACTTATTAGTTGGTAGTTGGTACAATAACTTCTTAGATTAATTCAAATCATGAAGTAATCGAGTTTTAGGAGGTGTATTCAATTGTTAATTTGAAAGACTTTAATGAATTTATAAATTTATAAATTTTTATAGAGTTTATTAATTGATTTGTAAAGATTTCATATAAAATTTTGATTCAATTCATTCGAAATCTTATGAAGAGATGTGAGATTTGTAGATGCTTAAAATACACACAAAATCTCTCAAATTCCCTCAAATTCCTCAACTTTCTAAAATTCTTTAAAATCAATTTTTAATTGAATACATATGGAATGTTATAAATTTCTTTAAAATCCTAATTGAATACATCCGGACTTTTAAGAATTTTAATAAACTATCTTAAAATTCTAATTGAATACAACTTTAATTTCAATAATCGGTTAAAATTATGATTGAATACTTCTAGATTCATTAAAAGAATTAAAATTGTTTAAAATGCCAATTGAATACACCGACTGAGGATATAGGCCTAGGAAAAGTAAAAAAACCTGGTGGATTTTCTGGACTTTATAAACATGAAAGCTGGCCAGCCAAAGTTGATCTCCTCGAAATTCTAAATAAAAGCCACTTTATATATTTGATGTTCTATTGGCTCTACGAGGATAAGTACTTTTACTTCTGCCATTGGCAAAGGAGTGCTGGTATTTTAAAGATATTTACTAATTATTATGTGTCGCTTTTCTTTTACATTTTTAAGATTCTACAACTTTACTTGGATGATCTCTTTTTATAGACCGTTCAAATCATCAAGTCTTTATTTTTACAGAAAGTGTAACTAATGTTTTTTAAAGATAAAGATTCAAAAGTGACTAAGAAGGCAGTTCAAATCATCACGTAGAATCTTAAAAATAAAAGATGAAGAAAAGATCAATAGAAAGTATGTTTGATTTACTGAATAATATAAAAATAAAGAAAGAAGATGTGCACAACAGTAGAGACAAAGAGAGACATATGTAATTATAAAGTGTGTGACACTTGCATTTACTTATAATAAACTCTTTACCCCCAATAAAATTACAATTCTAATAAAATAATATTTTAATATGATAATATCTAGTTTAAAAAATATGGTAAAAGCTACAAGGATATTTCAAACACGATATGATTTACACAACTGTATTCCTAAACTACTAGGTTCTGCAAAAAATAACTAGCATTCTTCTTATTATATTGTATTGATCATCGTTTTGTTACAAGTTGGTCTCACATAGGAGTGATCTACCCCAATTAAACGGGGTCCAGATAGCTAGTGAAGAGAGAAACGTTACCTGCCAACTCTTTACCCATATCTGGAAATTACATTAGCACTTGTTTTTTTTTTTCGGTCGAAAATAATATTTCTTGTTAGACTGTCTATTTGTACGACTGTTAAGTAGGTTGTTGTGAAAATTTGGGGTCTAAAAACTCACACAAGAGAAGCATATGTGACTAATTAACAAGCAAGATACCATTAACATGTGAAGTAGAATTGGATGATGATAATTAAGCAGAGGCCGGATACAACTAACCTTGAAGTCGTTGTCGATAAGCATTCCCACAGTGCAAAACAGAGTAGCAAACAAACACATAACCAATTGAATCTCCATAACCAAAGCATATGTAATGGTCTGCTTGGCCTTCTTGTATGTCAACTCTATCAACGGCAGCACAAATCCATACAAAGCAGCCGCCGCCACCGTCATCAAAAACCCGGCAATATACTCCTTATTCGATTCCCCCTCTGGTCGATCAGAGCTGGTGTTCAACCCCAAAACAGCCGCACCAATAGTCAACAGCACGACGGCGTTTATGGAGAATGAGGTGAACTTCTGCTTCACAAGAATAAAGGCAAAAAGGGCAGTGAAGGCTAGCTGGCCAGCGATGATTAGGGCTGACGTGGAGACCGGAAGTCGGGCAACGCCGTAGGCGTAAAGGTAGTCATCCAGGCCGGTGAGGACGCCGATGACGGCAGAGGCTATAAAGAGTGGGAGCTTCATGAAGATGATTTTTGTTGATGGCCCTTCAGTCTTGCGGCGGTGGTAATAAGCCATGACTAAGGGGATGAAGATGATCGGCCAGCCGCCGGTTTCGAGCCAGCTCGAAAGCCAGACGCGTTTGCCTCCATGGATGAAGTAGAGGCGCATAACCAATGGACCTCCAGCTGTGCCTATGGATAAAAGTATGCAGCTTATAATGAGAAGGAGCTTTTTCATGGCAGCGTTACGTTTTTCAACATGATCGGTTTCCATTGGTATCTACGTGAGGGCCGGAATCTCAGGACCGGCCCGGTAATGAATATGTGTTTCTCTGTGATGTTAAGTCGTAGGGCAGGAGAGAGCAAGAAATGAACCGGCTGTGTCGGACTGAAATAATGGAGCAGTGGACAGCGACACCGAGGGTATGACAAAAGAAAGGGCGTCGAGCACCGTTTACATCAAGAGTAGTGGAGGTGCCAATCATGAAGTGTAAGATTATTGAATAGTCAATGGTATACATAGACATCTTTAACTTGTCGTATTGAAAATTGGTTCTCATTTGTGTAATTTTTTTTTTCCTCAATTTTAACTATGAAAGTTAAAGAGAGATTTTGTATTTGATCCATCAATTCGGGATCATGGAAATGTGGACGATTCTAACGTTCTTGTGAAATAAAGGTCAATCTTGGTTTCCAGCCTTTATTTATTAGAAGTGTGAGCAATTGAAACGACACAAAGTATTATTCTTAACATTTTAGTTGTAGTAGTATGTTAACGTATAATGATATTACAATATGACGTTAAAATTAAACATATCAATTACAAAATTATATGCATTATAATTTTTCAAATTTACAATTAAAGGTTACACAATAGCATATATTATAATTAATTACTTATAATGACGTTGATATTACTATGACAAAATGGACCTTTACCCTATTGTTATTAAAAGGTACTGTAGACTAATCCTTATACTTTTATGAAAATTCAAAAGAAATAGGAAGAAATTATTCATTTGGTTGGAACTTCTGGAATTTATATTTGTTTTTCTATTTGAGAAAAAACTAATATATTATAGGGAGACTTTGGATGCGGTTCATAGCCACTAATATTCTTTGATTGAAATTTTATTGGTTTTCAATTTTTCATAAATTAGTATTAATAGATTTCCATGTCAGCTTTTTCATTTTTTTAAATAAAAAAAGCCAAACTTTCAAGATAATTAATTTTCTCACTTAATTGGCATATTAATTGTCACATCCCGCCCCAGATCCCCACCACATCCCAGACTCGACTCTGCCGTAGCACGATATTGTCCGCTTTGTGTCCTGACCACGCCTTCATGGTTTTGTTTCTGGGAACTCACACGAGAACTTCCTAGTGGGTCACCTATCCTGGAATTGCTCTCGCGCGAACTCGCTTAATTTCGGAGTTCTTACGGAATCCGAAACCACATCTCGCGCGAATTAGCTTAACTTCGGAGTTCTTATGGAATCCGAAACCAGTGAGCTCCCAAAAAGTTTCGTGCTAGGTAGAGATGGAAATATACATATAAGACTTACAAGATCCACTTCCCTGGGCGATGTGGGATGTTACAATCCACCCCCCTTAGGGGCCTAATGTCCTCATCGGCACACTTCCGACCAAGGATTGGCTTTGATACCAAATTGTCACATCCCGGACTTGACTCCGCCGTAGCACGATATTGTTTGCTTTGCCCCGACCACATCCTCACGGTTTTGTTTCTAGGAACTCACACGAGAGCTTCCCAGTGGGTCACCCATCCTGGGATTTCTCTCGCGCGAACTCGCTTAACTTCAGAGTTCCTACGAAATTCGAAGCCAGTGAGCTCGCAAATGACCTTGTGCTAAGTAGAGATGAGAATATACATATAAGGCTTACAAGATCCACTCTCTTGGGCGATGTGAGATGTTACATTAATTGCCTGGATTCAATGTAATCATGGAAATTCAAAATTCTTATCTCCATCGTCTAAATTCAAAGAAGACCAAATTGTAAACAAATAAGGTTTTTCAGTCCAACTAATTTGAAATTCTTAACCACAGAGTAGGTTAGGAAATGGACCCATAAGGAAAAGGAAAAATTACACTAGAGTATACTTTTAATACTTAATTTTATATTGAGATAACACTTTTTAAACATTTTAAGGAAGGATAAAACTATACATCTGGAAGATGACATCATTGCCTTCTTTTTCTCTGGAGTTTAAGTTACGAAGATACCCTTTATAGTTGTGAAGGCTTTTCACACTGTGCTCCCTTCTTTCTCTTTCTCTTTTCACACTTCTATTAACAGTCTAGGTTGTATTACAACCACCAAGAAAATACAGAGAAGAAGATGAAGAAAGAAAGGAAGAAGAAGAACGAAAATACAACGAAACTCTTAAAGAAAGGTCTGAATATTCTTTGATTACATGATCAACTCACAGTCTCACACTCTCTTCTTTTATACACGAGTAACCACACCTCTACAATCTTAGCTAACTAGACCAATCTTATCCCAACAGATCCTAACTATTTTAACAGATTCTAACAACCTTTTCTATGACATGGCACTTCATATTTGATGACGTGGCACTTCAGATTTTCTAAATCAATATATGTCAACATCCCCCCTCAATCTCAACTAGGGTAACCTAGCTTGAGATTGAAGCAATGCCGAGTAAAGGTAGGACTGTGAAGGCCTTTTGTTAACACATCTGCAGTTTGATCATCAGTGGACAGATACTGAACCAACAAGTCTCCCTTGTGAACTCTTTCCCGAATGAAGTGATAATCTGTATCGAGATGCTTGATTCGAGAATGAAACACCGGATTGGCACTTAAAGCAATAGCGGACATGTTATCACAATAAATGGTTGGTGGCTCAGGTAACTCAACCCCAATATCTTTGAACAACAACCTGATCCAGGTCACATCAGCCGCCGTATGTGCCAGGGCTTTGTATTCAGCTTCGGTGGAACTCCGAGAGACTGAGGTTTGTTTCTTGGACTGCCAGGATATAGGGTTATTGCCTAGATATACAACATACCCAGTCACTGACCTTCTTGTATTTAAATCAGCAGCCCAATCTGAGTCTGAGTATGCAGTCAACTGAATAGATGTATCAGATGTAAATGTAAGGCCACACTCTGAAGTTCCTTGAAGATACCTCAAAATCCGCTTAACAGAATTGAAATGAACATCCGTTGGTGCTTTCATGAATTGACATACCGAGTTGACAGCAAATGCTATATCGAGTCTAGTAAATGTTAAGTATTGTAATGATCCAACCAAGCTCCTATACAATGTAGCATCTTTCAACAGGGTACCCTCAGTGAGCAACATCTGACAGTGAGGTTTACATGGTGTAGAGGCAGGTTTACAAGACTCCATACCAGCTTTGTGAATGAGATCCTTGACATACTTGGATTGATTAACAAATATGTCACCATTAGCTTTGTAATGAATCTGCAAGCCCAGAAAATATGTAAGTCTTCCCATGTCCTTTAATTCAAATACCCCAGCCAAATCTTGAATCACAGCTTGTAGTTTGGTACCATTGGATCCAGTGAGGATGATATCATCCACATATAAGAGCAAAATAAGTACATCCACCCCATCAGTTTTCACAAATAAACTGGTGTCAGAAGAGGATGCACTGAATCCCAATGTTGGCAAATAGCTAGTAAATTTGGAGTTCCAGGCCCTTGGTGCTTGCTTGAGACCATACAGAGACTTGACTAGTTGACAGACATAATTCGGATGAGACGGATCAACAAAACCCTGAGGTTGTTTCATATAAACCTCCTCTTGCAACTCCCCATGTAAAAAAGCATTTTTGATGTCTAACTGCCTTAATTCCCACTTGTGAATCGCTGCCAAGGACAAAATAAGTCTCACAGTTGTGTGTCGCACTACTGGACTAAAAGTTTCAGAGTAATCAATACCCTGTTCTTGAGAAAAACCTTGAGCTACAAGGCGAGCTTTGTACCGAGACACGCTGCCATCAGGATTTTTCTTGATTTTATAGACCCATTTACTGCCAATAATCATTCTGTCAGGAGGAGGAGGTACTAATCTCCAAGTTCCTTGAGATTTAAGAGCATTATACTCTTCTTGCATTGCTGATTGCCATTGAGGTATAGCAGATGCTTTTCTAAAACTAGATGGCTCATTTGAATCATGAATAGAAGCAACAAAAGAAAAACCTCCACTAAAGGTGTGATTATCATCCAGCATTAAAGAATGAAGCTCAGGACATGAAGCAATCAAAGCAGCATATGACTTCTGAGTAATAGTACCAGACTTCAATCGTGTAACCATTGGATGGCCAGATGGTTCAGAAGACATGGGATCAGCTACAGAAGGAGAGAGAGGAAGATGTACCTCTAACTGTGATGGACTCTGGACAGGCAACAGGGATATTGTATGTGGAGACAGTGTTGGAGTAGAGGAGACAGACCCTGGAGGAGTAGTAATGAGATCCTGTGCAGTGTTACTGGGCATTTGCAGATTCTGTAAACCATGCTCAGTACTGTCTTCAACACCCTGTGGACGTCCAGATTGACCTGTAGCAGGGACCTGAGAAGTGTGATGACCTTGATGTTTATAATCATGCACATGAATAACCACTGGAGAGACAGTCGATATTCGAGAACCATGCAAATTCCCAGCTTGAGATAATGAGGATAACTCAAATGGAAAAACCTTCTCATCATGAATTACATGCCGTGACAATACTAGCTTTCTTGTAGACAAATCATAGCATACTACACCCTTATATCCAGAAGCAAACCCCAGAAAAGCGCATTGTTTAGTCCTGGATTGTAATTTATGCTGATTATATGGTCTCAAGAATGGATAAACAGCAGTACCAAAGATTTTCAGAGTATGAATGGTTGGTTCTTGAGCAAACAGAACTTGATAAGGAGATTTCATGGCTAAAGTCTTACAAGGCATTCTGTTAATGAGAAAGGCAGCATGTAAACAAGCATAATTCCAGAACATCAATGGAACATGAGCTTCTGTCAATAAAGAAATAGCTGTCTCTATTAAATGTCTATGTTTCCTTTCTGCAATACCATTCTGCTGCGGGGTATATGGACAGGAAATAGAATGAATAATCCCCTTAGTGTCCAAAAACTTGGTGAAATTGTGACTCATGTACTCACCCCCACCATCAGTTTGCAGACATTTAATGGCACAATTAAATTGAGTTGTAATAAAGGAATGGAACTTGATGAACACTTGGAAAACATCAGATTTATTCATAACAGGGAATAACCAGAGAAATCTGGAATACTCATCTATGAAACTAACATAATACCTATATCCTTCCAATGACTTAACAGGAGATGGACCCCATACATCCGAATGGACTTTTTCAAACATGAAACTAGCTCGAGTATCTCTTACTACAAATGGTTGTCTACACATTTTTCCAGACAAACAAGAAGTACACACAGAAGGACTAGAATCAATACTAACAGATTTACTGAACCCTTTGATCATGAGAGACAAAACCTCCTCTGATGGGTGACCAAGTCTCTTATGCCAAGTGGAGACTCTGACAGCTTTGCCCAGAAAAGCAGCACCTTTCCATGACTGAGCAGCAAATCTTCTAGAAAACACACTCACAGGAATCTCATATAACTCCCCTCTACTCATGCCGTGGTACAACATCACCCCTGTTGCCTTGTCCTGTATGAAAAACACACGATCATCACAGGTAAACCAGCAACCATTATCCTTACATAACTGTTTAACAGATAGAAGATTGACTGTAATGGTTGGAACATGTAATATATTCTTTAGAAGTAATGAATGATTAGGAGTAGAAATGATGGATGAACCAATATGTTTAATCGCCAAACCTTCACCATTGCCAATGGTAATTTTATGATCCCCATTATATGGAGCAGGCTGATTCAAATTCTCAAGATTTGATGTCATATGGTGTGAAGCTCCTGTGTCAAGAACCCAAGTATCTGCTGCAGAAACACCTTGTACATTCTGGCCAAAATCAGCTGCTGACTGATTCTGTGCAGTAAAGGCAGTAAGTGAAGGAGGTGGTGGTGGTCCTTGATAAGAAAAATTGTTCCTGTGCCTGCATTCCAGTGCACTATGACCTTTCTTGCCACAAATTTGACACATAAGAATCTGATAAGTCTGCGACAATGAGCCAACATCAACTCTGCTCAAACAGTTTGGAGCAGTATGACCCCTCTTGGAACAAATCTGACACTCAATTACTACTGGAGCACTAACATTTGTATTGCCATTCCAGCCATTTCGAGAACCATTATTGGAGTAAGAATGTCCAAAGAAAGTCCCCCCTCTTTGTCTGTTATTATAATAAGGCCGAGAATTGTTCCAAGAGCCATTCCCATTTCTGTTCGAAGGATAGAAATTTGAAGCATTCCCAAAATTCCTGTTGTAAGACCTGTTCCCATTTCCTCTATAACCAGAACCTCCTCGATATCCTTGAGTACCTCCACTTCTTTGACTACTGTTAGAATTATCTCCTTGTGAGTAATTATCACCTTGATATCCCCCTTTATGTCTTCCAACTGAATTCTCAGAGTTTTCCCCTTGAACATACATTGCAGCCATACCGGCAGTCAGAGATGTAATTCTGGATTCAACAGTAGCTTCAGCACTAAGCAACTGTGCTCGAAAATCCTTCAAATTAATGGGTGTATCTCTGCCCAAAATGACAGTCTTGACCACTTCAAACTCCGGAGGCAAACCAGATAGAGCCGCAATAACTACATCATTATCTGTAACCCTTTCTCCAGTAGACATTAACTGATCTTTAATTGCCTTCAATCGCAACAGATACTTGTCTATAGAATCACCCCCCTTCTGGATTGTATGAAATTCCGTCTTGAGTTGGTTAACTCTGGCCATTGACATAGAAGCATACCTCTCTTGTAAACAATTCCAAGCTTCACAAGAAGTTTTACAGCCAATGACATACTCCATGGCATCATCAGATAAAGTGGCAATCAACAAACTCAACAATGCCATATCTTGTTTAACCCATGATTTATAAGCCTCAGTAATTTCTTTAGTGACACCCACTTCAGTATCAATCACAAACTTAGGTGGACATTGAGACTCTCCAGTAAAGAAATCAAAGAAATCATATCCTCGTAACACAGATTGAAATTGGTAACTCCATTTCACAAAATTATCATCTTGGAGTTTTACAGTCAACATCCCAAGCAAACTTTCAATTCTCACAGCCTTATCCGACATCTTGATTAAACTTCCAAACTTCAACGTTAACAATCTACACCTCAATCAATTTCCTTAACCAAACAGATAACCACAATTTCAAGAATTCTTCCAAAAAACAACACGACTGTAATTCACAAATCTTCAACAATGGCATCAGCCGTTGGACACTCAATTATCAAAATACCTCAGCAACCACTCAAGAAAAAAATATATTTCATCAGACTGCAACACTTAGTAATAACCTTCATAATCGATCATGTATGAAATCTCACCCTTTGCCTTCAGCGACATTTCCACAAACACCATATGTGCATAAAACATCAAGACAGATAAAGGAGCCAACCTGACAAATCGCACGACCCCAACTTCAAAGCAGCAACGCAACACAAATCAGCAACGAACCAAGATTAGCACAGCGGACACAATCACCAAGAATCGACGCTCGGCTCTGATACCATATTAACAGTCTAGGTTGTATTACAACCACCAAGAAAATACAGAGAAGAAGATGAAGAAAGAAAGGAAGAAGAAGAACGAAAATACAACGAAACTCTTAAAGAAAGGTCTGAATATTCTTTGATTACATGATCAACTCACAGTCTCACACTCTCTTCTTTTATACACGAGTAACCACACCTCTACAATCTTAGCTAACTAGACCAATCTTATCCCAACAGATCCTAACTATTTTAACAGATTCTAACAACCTTTTCTATGACATGGCACTTCATATTTGATGACGTGGCACTTCAGATTTTCTAAATCAATATATGTCAACAACTTCTACCTTATTCACTAGATTCGGTTGGCTGAACAAAGGAAAGATTAGGCAGAGAAACAAGTTTTTGTCTTGGGAGATCAGAAGAAAGCCGGGCAGCCACAAGCAAGAGATCATCGCTGAGTTTGCAATGGAAGTAAGGAAATCTCAGAAACGTAACTTTTAGGATTCCCAAAATTCGACACACCTAGTTTTCTTATTTGTATACAAAGTTTGCCATTTTTTCTCAAATGTATATCAACCTGTTTCTTATTTATTTTAATTTTATTATATCTTACAATATATTAAATTGTTAATTAAGATAAAAAAAAAAAAAAGGCTTCTTGAAATCCCCAATTTGATGTTTAAGTCAACAAATTAACCTATCTCTTATTCACTCTATAAGACAACTCAAAGCTCATTAATTTGTAGCCACCAATAACCTGTTCATAATTTAATAACTCAATTTGAATGTTGTGAATGTGGGGGGAAAATGTCATTCGTTCTCTTATTATTTTCTTTTTTCTCTTACTCGCATCCCATCTGAATGGTCTAAGTTTGTTAGTTTCAGAAGTCTATAATTGCGTCACAAGTCCAAGCTAGTTTGATCTTTTGCATCAAATGTATGTTTCTGCCATCTAGTATTAAAAAATGAAACAAGTTTTTAGTGTTCTTCCTGATGAATCTGTGAATCCAAGTTAGCAAATAGGCAGGCTTTGGACCAGGCAATGTTAAATCAGGAACTCTTTTTTTCCCTCTCATCTCGAGTACGACGGACTTCATGCTTCCAGGAGAACAATGGATACAAAACTGATTCTACATGTTTTTGACACTAATTTTGCAAAAATGATCGAGAACGGGTTGGACCGATGGCACATATGTAGTTTTATTGAAAATGTACAAACTGATTACTAAAATTATACCAACTGATTATGCATAAAGGTCGAGAAGGGGTTGAACTGATGACTTGTATGTAGTTTTGTTGTAACCTTTGTAGTTTAGTTAGCATGAGAAAAGCATGGAGACTTTAAATAACAAAGCTAGTCGCAAATCTTCTTTTCTATTAAATTATTGAATATTATCATTATTTCTCAATGTCATACATAATACCATTCAAATGCATAAAGTATTATGCATGGTGAAGAAAGGTAAAAGTCTAATGACACAGTATGGTGGTGGCATCAGTATTTTGGCTTGGAATAGAAATCAAATTTTCATCATCCAGGGCGGTGAGGATGTCGTTGATGGTAGAGGCTATAAAGAGTGGGAGCTTCATGAAAATGTTTTTGTTAATAAGCCTTCAGTCTTGCAATAGTGGTAATAAGCCATGACTAAGAGGATGAAGATGATCAGCCAGTTGCCAGTTTCAAGCCAGCACAAAAGCCACACACGTTTGCCTCCATGGCTGAAGTAGAGGTGCATAACCAATGGACCTTCACATGTGCCTATAGATAAAAGTATGCAGCTTATAATGAGAATGAGCTTTTTCATGGTAGCGTTACGTTTTTCAACATGATCGGTTTCCATTTGCATCCACGTGAGGTCTTCACACAGATGCTGAAATCACAGGACCGGCCCGATAATGAATATGTGTTTCGTTGTTACGTTAAGTGTTGTAGGGCAGGAGAGAGCAAGAAATGAACTAGCTGTGTCAGAGTGAAATAATGGAGCAATGGATAGCGACGCCGAGGGTGTGACAAAAGAAAGGGCGTCGAGCAACATTTACATCAAGAGTAATGGAGGTGCCAATCAAGACGCGTAAGATTATTCAATAGTTAATGGTATACATAGACATCTTTAACTTGTTGTATTCACTACTAAGCATAATTGCTTGGGCGACGAAAGGACAACCTTTGCGCAAAGGCAAATACGGTTGCTGGAAATATTGGACAGCGAAGAGGATGTCGGCAAATTTTGTTGTGCAAAGCTGATGACGTCAGACATTGCGTGATGGAGGAAAGTGCTTCGTCGTGCGAAATGAATGTTGTGCGACGAAATTGGTGGTTGTTGCACATGATACTTCGAGCGACAAAAATAGTGTTTGACCTCTAGAACCTTATGCGACGGAAATAAGGCATCGCAGTATGATTTAAAATTAATTTTTTTAAATAATTTTTATTTATTTGTTTATTATTTATTATTTCCTTTTAAATGTTGATAATATTGTTTTATGTATAAATTAATTTAATGAAATTAAAAACAGAAAATGTAAAGAAGAATATTGAATTAAAAAATTATTGAAAGTGTACATACAACGAAAAGAAATATTTTAAAATTTAAAAATAATTTAAAAAAAACTAGAATATGTAGTTGTCTACGTCACAATCGCCTGCTGATGGTGTTGCTGCTGCGTTGGGGGAGCTGGGAGGTCGTAGCTGCTGCGGCGGGGGAGCTGGAGGTGGTTCAACATCAGAGAACCGAATGTTAGAGATTTGAAGGGCGAGACGAATTTGGTTCATCAAACTGCTTTGGGCCGCAAGCTGAGACTGCTAGGTGGCAATCTACTCCTTTAGGTCTGCCACTTCAGATGTCAGTGATTCGACTTCTTCTGTTCTCTGCCTGGAGGATAAGGCAGACGGGTGCTGAAGGTGGGCTTTCCCAAGCCCCCGGTGAACATTCTCCTGCCTACGACTAAGGGTCTGATCGAGTGTGTCCGTCATTATCTGAAAACTCGCCTCCTTAGGGGGAAACACCTCATCGATCAGTGTCTTTAGGGGAAGTTGGGAAGCCACATCCTCTAGAACGGTCTGGCCTTTCTCCACCATGGTGGACTAGAAAAACGAAAACAAACAAATTAATTTTAATATACATGTAATTAATATTAATACTAATTGAATATTAAAAATTTGAAATAACTTACATGAAGTTGCTCCGTCAGCTCATCCTCGAGCTGAATGTACACCTCCTTGAACATGTCAATCTTAGGAAACTTTGACCCTTTAAATAAAAAAAAAATATTAACACATAAATTAGCAATTGTGTAATAAAGAGTAAAAAAATCAAAACTTAAAATAAATATACGGTTACCTTACGTCGCTCCTCCAACCTATAAGAGAAGCATCGTGAGCCAGAGCGGTGAAGAAGTTTCTTCTTCGACCGATTGATCGAGTTTGCCTTCACTTTTTTCTGCTAAATTAAAATAAAATATATTAGTTTAGATATTTATAAAAAATTAATGAAAATATTAAAATATTATTAAAAAATATAAAAAATTTTGATTAAATATTATTGAAATATATATTACACTTATGAGGTGTTTCTCGTATTAAAAATAGTCATAGAGCCACTCCCATTCATCCTAGCGGTCCACCAACTCTATAGGGCACCCAACTGCTAGAGTGACTTCTGGACCATCATATTTCTCATAATGCTTGTGGAGGTCGCTCTTCCATTGAGTGAACCTACTGGCGCAAAGCTCGTTGATGTACTGGTTTTGATTGGTATCGAGGTTCGTGAGCTCATAATGATGCTGCAAAACTCAACAAATAAATAGTAGTTAAATTTTTTTATATTTGTATACCTTAATAAAAATTAGTATTTGAGGTTTAAAATACTCACCGATAATTCATGAAGAATGACTTCTTTGACTTCAGGTGGGACAACTTTCCATGACTCCCACAGGAGGGGGCAATGATTCCTATTAATCGAGCCAATGTCGCTGCCCAATGCACTGTGCTACTCCTTTGTTGCAGCCGCACGATGTTGAGGATCCCACGTAATGGTGGTGGTGCGAGTGGTCTATGACATCTTTAGAAGTCTGAATGGGCTCTTGGGTTTTTTTTATATTTTATTTTATTTTATTTTTGAACTACCAAATAAACAAACAAAGTAAACATTAGACAAATTCTATTTTCTATCGAAAATTTGGCAGAACCTCCCCTAAAACTATAACATTTCCTAAAACTTGCGGACAATATAACAACAAAAACAACACATCCACCCAACAATTCAAACATTTTATAATGGGGACTTCAAAACAAAATTTACAACTTGTATCAAGTGTTTTCACTTCTAATTGCATCACTGGTTGTGAATCTGTGAAGAAACTACACACATATTGGATTGCACATGTAATTAAGTAAGTTAAGAACAATATCGATGTGAACCTCGTCTCTTTGAAATTTTAACAAACCATATTCATAACTTGAAAAATATACTAAAGATTTTCACTAATGAGAAAATAAAAGAATAATAAAGACTTTGACAAACACTAGAAATTTGTCTTCAAAACTTCCCTTTGATATTGTTGAGTGTACTTTGATTGTAGCTCTCCTTAGAAATCTTAAGGAGATTTTCATTGTAATTTTGTTCAAAAAAACCCCAAATATTTAATTTAATTTGTCTTTGGTGAATTTTGCTATTTGATCAGTACTCACCTAAGTAAGTTTGGATTGGTAATATTGGAGTCTAATGTAGAAACGAGGCTTACAAAAATAATATAGGGTAAATTACAAAAAACTACTTCAATTATTGGTGTCACGACACTTTCATACCTCATCTTTTAAAATTGACAATGTCATACCTCATCTTTAGAATTTGGTCCAATGTTATACCTTCCGTTACTTGGCCGTTTACTTTTCAGTTAAATGCTGATGTGGCTTGATTCGGAACCCACTTTCTATTAAAAAATTAATAAAATAGTAACTAAAACTAAAAAAAAATATTTAATATTTTTTAAAAATAATAAAGAAAAGAAAAAAAATTAAAAAAAATCCCTCGTTCGTCCCTTCTCCCCCCCCCCCCCCCCCCCCCCACAAAAAAACTCTCTCCCCATCCCCCCACAGAAGAAGAAGAAAGAGGAAGAAGAATAAGAGGAAAAAAAAGGAGAAGGAGGAAGAAGAAGAAAAGGAAGAAAAAATAAAAAATAAAAAATCCAACCCAGCCCAGTTCGCCCCCTGCAACCCAGAAAGAAGAAGAAAGAGGAAGAAGAAGGAAAAAAAAACCCAACCCAACCCAGTTCGTCCACCCCCACCCCCCCCCCCCCCCCCGGGCGCAACCCAGAAAGAAAAAGAAGAAGGAGAAGGGGAAGAAAAAGAAAAAAAAAACAAATCCAAAGCGAACCCAGTTCGTGCCCCCTCCCAAACTCAACCCCCTGCCAACCCCAAATCCACCACATCCATTCTCCACATCCTCTTCCGCACCCATCCTCCACTGAGGTTGGGTGTGGGGGGAAGAAAAATTGGAATTTTTTTTTCTTTTTGGGGGGTTGCAAGTGGGGGGAAGAAGATGAAGATTGAAAGAAGAGAGAGGAGGGGGAGGGAGGGAGAGGGACGAACTGAGGGTTGCTTTTTTTTTATTTTTTATTATTATTTTAATAATATTTTAATGATTTTTTAATAGAAAGTGAGCTCTGAATCAAGCCACGTCAGCATTTAACTGAAAAGTAAACGGTCAAGTAACGGAAGGTATAATATTGGACCAAATTCTAAAGATAAGGTATGACATTGTCAATTTTAAAAAATGAGGTATGAAAGTGTTATGACACCAATAGTTGAGGTAGTCTTTTGTACTTTACCCGATAATATAATGATGGGTACGTTTTTATAAAGATATTGACTATTACAGCTATCTAGGAGACCAAACGGCTAGCTAGTTTGTCTTTGTAGCGAAATAACAACGTAGATAGTTGCGACAAAAGAAAGAGTTAGAGTAATCTATATATATTGTAGATGGTTGCGACAAAAGAAAGAGTTAGACGAAGTGTTTTCATTTTATACACATCGACTTAGTTGCATTTAAAATAGAGTAGCAATGAGCAAATATGCCAGGGGTAGTGACACAGAGAGTGTGACAAAAGGAAGGCGTCTAGCAACGTTTGAGGTGGCCATCATCATGAGGCGTACGATTATTATTATTTTTATTTAATTTTTTTAATACAACAATATTTTTATATTACCACAAGATTATTGAATAGTCAATGGCATACATATACATCTTTAACAGTCGTATTGAAAATTGGTTCTCATTTGTGTAATTTTCATTACTCAATTTTAACTATCAAAGTTAAAGAGAGATTTTGTATTTGACTCATTAATTTGGGATCATGAAAATGTGGACGTTTCTAATTTTCTTGGGAAATAAAGGTCAATCTTGGTTTCCAGCCTTTATTTACTAGAAGTGTGAGCAATTGAGACGATATAAGGAATTAATTCTTAAAATCCTGATCGTAGTTCACTTATGATCTATTTGCATTAACGTACAATAGTGTTATATCAGATTAAACGTGTGAATTACAAAAGTTACACAGCATCGTAATAGCATAATTAATTACACATAATGATATTGATATTACTATAACAAAATTGACCTTTACATTGTGAACGTCAAATTATATTGTAGATATAATATAGATTATACGTGTACGTAAGTGCATTCAATCATGGAGACACCTTTGCCCTCACCATGTTTTTTTTATTTGGAAAAAATATACATATTGCATATGCAAACCCACGTGATAGACACAACAACAACATTAACTCTTTCAGTTGTTACTATCATCGTTGAAAGAGCATTTTTTTGTCATGAAATTTATGAAGAATCAAGTGAGAAATGGGATGATCAATGGATGAATGATAACATGGTTATTTTTTATAAAGAAAGGTATTTGATGGTAATGGTTATGAAATTGTCATGTAACGCTTTCAAAATATAAGAACGCATCGTGTGGTATTGTAACATGTATGAAAAACCTATAATGGGATTAATATATATCAGTGTTCTAAAAATCCCCACGTAGCGCCGCCTAGGACTCGCATAGGTGTTAGGTGGCTGGCCATGGCCCAATTACTACCTAGGTGTTTGAAAAAAAAAAAAAAGTGCCTAGACTTGCTGAGGCACCCAGCTAGACCACTTAGGCACCCGCCTAACCCACCCAAACCTGCTTAGGCACCTGCCTAGATGGCATCTCACTTAGACAGAAAATAGATAACTTTCATTTTGCAATTTATTTTTTTAGTAAATTGTAAGAGACTTGTTGAATACTTAAAAGAACATACATTATATGCTTGTTCTCCATGTTTTCATTATGTTCTAATACTACATAATATATATGTCATTTATTTTGTAGTTTATGATGAAATTTTATATATTTTAAGTATAAACAGACACTTATTACACGAAATATATTAGATTCAGGTAAATCTGCTTCATCTGCCTAGGCGCTAGGCCCCAGCCCGCCGCCCGACTAACGCCTAGCGTCTTTTAGAACATTGATATTTATGTAGGATGAACCCATCCATAGTCCATACAGATCTCTAGGTTCGTCCTTGATTGCATTACATCAAAATCAAATTCACTTAGTACTATGGTCTAGTGGTATCCCTCTTTACTTGTAAGCGAGAGGTTTTAGGTTCGATTCTTGCTAAAGGAAAATTTGAACCACATTATTGCTATACCATTGTGAGGCTTAACCCACTTCCCCACCCACTAGTGTGGATATCATTGTTTGTTCAAAAAAAAAAAAAAAAAATGTCCCGATACCCTATTATTATTAGGTTTTTTAGCCAAAATGGTCTTGAGATTGACATAACTTCTCACTTTGGTCCCTGAGATTTGAAATCAATAGAGGTTGTCTCTGAGTTTGTCCACCAGTAATCATTTTGATCATTTTGTGAAATATTCTGTTAAATAAGGACCACATGACAAAAATACCCTCAACTTAATAAACAATTGGCCAAAATGATTTGACAAAATATGAGAGTAGTTTTATCATTTATCGTTATTTAATGGAGATTTTTTATGGAATGACCAAAATGATTGATAATGGACAAACTCAAGGATTACTTCTTTCGATTTCAAATCTCAAGGACCAAAGTGAAATGTTATGCCAATCTCATGGACCATTTTAGCTAAAAAGCCTTATTATTAAAAGGTATTGTAGACTAATCCTTATACTTTTATAAAAATTCAAAAGAAATGGGAAGAAATTATTGGTATACATATTTTTCTTCTAGTTGGAGAAAAAGCTAATATTCTATATTGTGTAATTTAGCTTTTGACTACTAGTCCTCACCTAAACAAGCTCTAATATTTAGGTTGATATCCTAGTGTAGAAATGAGAAAATCTTGCTAGTAAGGGTCAACATTGGATCACAAACACTAAAATTTTGTCTTCAACGTTTCCCTCTTATAATGTTAAGTGTTATTTGATTGTAGCTCTCTTTAGAAAATTTAAGGAGATTTTCGTCGTAATTTTGTTCATAAAAAACCCTAATATTTTATGTCTGTGGTGAATTTTGGATGAAGATCCTCTTTGGATTCTCTTTATGAGGATTCATTGGTTCTTCACATCATATCCGTTCATCGTACATCGTGCGGCCAATTTTTATCAGGTACTATTTGTGTTTAATTTTAAATAAAAAATTCAAAATAATTTATGACTGCAGAATGTATGATGAATGGATAGAATATCAGGAATGAGACTTACAAAGAGAATCCTGAATCCAAATCCATGAATTTTTCCTTTTGACTAGTCCTCACCTAAGTAAAATATTTAGGGTGATAATACTGTTAGGAGTATTAAGATCCTATGGCTATGGAATTGACATGTGTCAAGAGATTAAGAAGTTAGTTAAGTTTGTTGTGATTGTAGCTTAGAGTGCAAGCTACTATAGCTATTATATATAGCTTGTAATACATAGTTGTAACTAACAAGAAAGATCAATACCTTTCCAAAGATTTCTTCTCTCTCTAAACGCTCTCAATCTTCTTCTTCTCTTTCTACATAACAGTTCTTACCAAATCCTTCGTTTACATGGTATCATCACCGGAACAAACATAGAAGCTTGACGGTTCTTCGATCTTGGTTTCATCTACTTTTGCTACATCTCAAGTTTCCTCTGTAATATTGTGATTCTTTCTGGTAAATTTGGATGCTTCGTCTTCACCTTTTCTTTTGATTTTGCATTCTACAAAGTGTACACACCAAGCGTTTGTGGTTTGCACCCTGTCAAGATTACTTCATGATTTCGTCGCAATCTGGAACAATGTTGACAACTTCTCAATTATAGATTCTTTAATCTCCAATCACTTCATTGCTTTCATCTGTTTCCAGCTTGGTAAACATGAAATTGGATGATACGAATTATTTGGCCTGGCATTTCCAGATGCAATTACTTCCTAAAGGTCATAGCATCATTGGGTTTGTTGATGGCTCAAAACCCTGTCCTGCCCAGTTTAGTCAAGAATCTTCTGATAACTCTGCAATCGTATCTGGTGATTCCTCCACAAGGGTACCATCAAATGAATACAAGATTTGGAAGATGCATGATCAAGCATTAATGCAGTTAATCACTGCAACTTTGTCTCATGCTGCAATTTCTTGTGCAATTGGCAGTATCAGTTCCAAAGATTTGTGGACTCAACTTAAAGAATAGTTCTCTACAATCACAAGAAGAAGCATTTTTCAACTCAAATTCAAGCTTTAGACTATAAAGAAGGGCAATGATTCCATCACACTATATTTGCAGAAAATTAAATAAGCAAGAAATTTCTTGACTGCTGCTGGTGTATTCTTTGAGGATGATGATATTGTGATTCTTACACTAAATAGTTTGCATGCTAACTTCAATACAATAAGATATGTGATTAGGGGTCGTGAAACTGTTATATCATTGAAAGATTTTCGATCTCAACTACTTGCTAAAGAAACTTTGCTTGAAAATGTAACTAAATCACATGTGTTATTTGCATTCATGGCACAAAACAATGGTTTTACTTCCAAGAATCAATCTTTTTCCAACTCTGGTGGCAACCGTGTTAGTCCCAACTCTAATGCATACAAGTCTTTCAACAACTGCAACACAGGCAGAAATTAGTTCAATTCAAATTTCAATTCGAAATTTGGCAACAACAAAAATTTTCAGTCAAATCCTGCTCCTGGAATTCTTGGTACATCACCACCAAGATCACAAAACTATGACTTTCAGACTAAAACTTGCCAAATTTGTGGGAAAAACAATCATTTGGCCTCTACTTGTCGATTTAGGAATACAAATCATCGTAGGGATATCAAATTTGTGGCAAGAACAACCATCTTGCTAATACTTGCAGATATAGAAATATAGATGTTTCTTCAGGTTGTCAAATATATGGGAATCCCTATCACAGTGTAGAAACATGTTTTCAGAAGACTTCTACTTCTCTAATGAATGTTATGCATACTGCCAACCTAATGGTCATTACTCTCAATTCTCAATGTCATCTGCACCATCACAGCAAAATATTTGGCTTACTGATTCAGATGCCAATAATCACATGACTTCAGAATTGAGTAATATTTCATTGGCAACCCCATATCCATCAAATGAGACAATCCAAATAGCTAATGGTGAAGGTTTAGCTATCTCTCACATTGGTTCATCTCTCACAACTCCAATGAAACATATTAAGCTTAATTCTATTCTTTATGTACCAAAACTGTCTCAAAGCCTATTGTCAGTGCATAGGATCTGTTTGGATTAACTATTGGTTGATTTTCGATGCATTTTCGTTTTGGATTTAAGACAAGGCCATAGGGAGAATATTCTACAAAGGGCTGTGTAACAATGGATTGTACATCATCATCTCACCAAGTTCTCATGCAGTCGTCAATAAAGGGCAACCTGTAGCTTTTCTTGGGAAACAAGTTACAATCAGCATTTATCATAAGAGACTAGGTCATCCTTCTAATTCAATTGTCTCTCAAGTTTTAAGAACTTCAAATGTCTCATATGTTGCTGATAGTATACCTTCACTGTGTCAAATATGTTTAGAGGGTAAATTTAGTAAACTGCCATTTTCTCCTTCAGTTGCAAAGTGTGTAAAACCTTTTGATATTGTACATAGTGATGTGTGGGGCCCTACTTCTTTTGTGTCTTTAGAAGGATTCAAATACTATGTGACCTTCATTGATCATTGCACCAAGTATTGTTGGATTTTCCCCATGTGCAATAAAAGTGATATTTCTGCAACATTTGTTTTCTTTTACAATTTCATTTTAAACCAGTTTCATACATCCATAAAAACTCTCCAAAGTGATGGTGGTGGTGAATATATAAGTAAAGCATTTCAAAAGTTTTCTTTTTGATAAAGGAACGAACCATCAAATGTCATGTCCTCATACACCAAAACAAAATGGGATAGCAAAGAGAAAACATAGACATATTATTGAAACATCCATCACTTTGTTACAATCTGCTTCATTACCATCCTTGTTTTGGTTATTTGCTTGTCAAACTTCAGTATACTTAATCAATAGAATGTCATCCCCTATATTAGACAATAAATCACCATTTGAATTGCTACATAATTCAATACCTGAGATCCAACATTTGAAAGTATTTGGTTGTTCTTGTTACCCTTGGTTAAGACAATACAACAACACCAAATTAGAACCCAGAACAACAAAGTGTGTCTTTTTGCGGTATGCATCCATGTACAAAGGGTATCTCTGCTATGATGTATCTAGAAAGAAAATTTATATCTCTAGACATGTAATATTTGATGAGATAGAGTTTTCTTACCAATTTTTGGTTCCCAAACATCACTATGTCACTACTAGACCACCACCATCACTCATACAAACACCAATTCCAATACCAGATCACAATAATGTCCTTGTTTTGCCAAAACTACAAAATCACTCCACATTGAGTTCCTTACCAGGTCCCACACAATTAGGTTCAGCTCATATACCTAGTTCCATGGTCAATACTGTTATCAATCAAGCTTCATAAGACTCCACTTCAATTTCAGTTATAGTTTTAAGTTCAAATTCAAAAGATTCAAATTCCAGTCAATCCATTGCTGCACCAACAACACAGCCCTTGTCTTTTACACTCTATGTGTTACCTGAATTTCAACCTGAACAACTACAAGTGGTTCTATCTATTACTCCAATCAATCTTTACCCTATGCAGAGAAGGTCAGAAAGTGGCATCTCAAAGAAAATTCTCTACTTGCTGCTATATATGAAAATGGAGGAGTTGATTTGAATCAAGTTGAACCTACAACATATAAGTCTTCATTAAAATTCCCAATATGGTATGAGTCTATGAAAGATGAGATTTCAGCTTTACATAACCAAGATACATGGTCATTGGTTGCTCTTCCACAGCATAAGAATTTAGAAGGTCGTAAATGGGTCTTTAAGATCAAGATTAGGAGATATAAAGCAAGATTGGTGGCTAAAGGGTTTAATCTAGAAGAAGGTATTGACTATGGAGAGACTTTTATCCCAGTTGTTAAACCTACAACTGTGAGATAAGTTCTAGCCTAATCTACACACTTTGGTTGGACATTGAGACAACTGGATTTGAAAAATGTATTTCTACATGGCATCTTGCAAGAAGAGGTATACATGGCACAACCACCTGGATTTGTTGATACCAAACATGGAGACTATGTTTGCATATTACATAAATCCTTATATGGATTGAAACAAACACCAAGGGCCTGGAATGAGAGATTCACTAGTTTTCTACCATTTGTGGGGTTCAAATCCATATATGCATATTCATCATTGTTTGTGAAAACTGTTGCAGTTCTGTGGTAATTTTGCTATTATATGTTGATGACATCATTATAACAGGAAGTGCAACACAAGCAATCGCTGAGGTTATTCAATCTCTCACTCAGGAATTTGATATAAAAGACTTGGGACCACTTCACTACTTTTTAGGGATCCAAATTATGCAGAAGAAGGATGGTTTATTCCCATCTCAAAACAAGCATGTCACATATTTGTTAACCAAGTCTGAAATGTTGATGTCTAAACCATGTGCTACTTCATGCTTGCCCTACAACATATTGCTCAAAGATGATGGAAAGCCTTACAATAACCGTGCACTATATAGAAGTTTGGTTGATGCCTTCCAATACTTAACATTCACTAAGCCTGACATTGCTTTTACAGTGCATCAGGTATGTCAATTTATGCAAACCCTATGGAGTCACATTTAATGGCTGCTAAAAGAATTCTCAGATACTTAAGAGCTACTCAAGGCTGTGGTAATCATTATGTCAAAGGTTCACTGGATGTCACTGCATATAGTGATGCAGATTGGGCAGGGGACCCTAATGATAGAAGATCAACCATTGGAATGGTTATGTTTCTCGATCATTAACTGAAGCTGAATATCGAGCTTGGTGAACTACAGCAGCTGAAATCAATTGGATCAAACAACTGTTGGTTTTTTTGCATGTTCCATTTTCTGATAAACCACTCCTCTTTTGTGATAACTTATCTGCAATAACTCTTATTTGCAATCCAATTCAGCATCAACGCACTAAGGACATTGAGATTAATGTGCATTTTGTTCAAGAAGGGGTAGCAAAACAGCAATTGCAGGTGCATTTCATGTCTTCGAATGAACAATTTGTTAATATACTTAAGTGACTCTCTACACCACTATTTCAGACACATTGTGCCAATTTCAGGCTCAATTTCTCTGCCCCTGAGCTTAAGGGGGGATGTTAGGAGTATTAAGATCCTATGACTATGAAATTGACATGTGTCAGGAGATTAAGAAGTTAGTTAAGTTTGTTGTGATTGTAACTTAGAGTGCAAGCTAATATAGTTATTATATATAACTTGTACTAAACAGTTGTAACTAACAAGAAAGATCAATACATTTCCAATAACTATTATATATAACTTGTAATAAACAGTTGTAACTAACAAGAAAGATCAATACATTTCCAAAGATTTCTTCTCTCCCTAAACTCTCCCAATCTTCTTCTTCTCTTTCTGCATAACAGTTCTTACCAAATCTTTCAATGGTTTACAAATACATGAGTCAAATGTAGAAACGAGACTTACAATGATGGATATGTTTTTATAAAAATATCGAATATTACAGCTATCTAGAGACCAAACGGCTTGCCTGTCTTTGTTGAAATAACAAAGTTAATAGATGTGACAAAAGAAAGAGTTAAAGCAATGGATGTATATTGTAATATTTAAATTGGACGAGATTACTGAATATTCAAACTATCTGCAATTTGTTATGGATGTATGTTGTTGTCATGCATTGCTGACTAATGTTAGCAATTAAGATAATGTGCAGCATCTCAACTTCAACCAAAATACGGTACAAGAGGAACATATAATTAGATGATTTAGATCGTCTCGTCTAGATATTATCATCTTTGCACGCACTTCCATACATTGAAAAGCTTCCTTTGTTAGCAAATCAGGCGAGTTCCACAGTGTGAATCTATTCCAATAAATGATGTGCTTTTGCTCGTCCGAGTTTTGTTTAAAAATCATTTTTCGCACTCCTTATCTCTTGTATTGCGCGCGCGCATATATATATATATGTTTGTTTTATGCAAAGCGAGAAATAAAAATATTGTATAAAGTTACAATGATAATTAAACTTGAGGAGTTAAAATATAATTTACTCATCTTTTTAGTCATAAGAAAAGTAAGTAAATCATGCACAAAGAAATACAATTAAACAAAGAATCTGAATTAAGTGGGATAGTTATTAACTAACTTGTCATCTATTTATTTTTTCGGAAAGTAGCCTCTTACCCTTCGTGTGCCCAAAAGCCCGCCCGCCCGGTTTATGAGCCCCTTTCCGATTACAATTTTTGTTCTAAAAAAATAATATTACACATTGTTCTCGAATTAACCATTAGAACGCATATTCAGTACTAAGATATTTTGGTTCTAAAATGAATAAGATTGGATACATCACTAAATTAAATGCATAAAAACAGCTACATAAAAATTAAAAAAACAATTTACACGAAACGAATTCATTATTATATGAAAAAATATTTATTTATAACATTACATTATTGAATGAGATGTGATAATGACAGGACATGGTCTTCATGAGTCCTCTTTTTTATGAGTCCTCTTTGTTTTGTATTTTCTTATATTATTCTTTTCCTGTTTCCTTATCTCATTGCAGGCGGCCATAATGATCTCCTGGTTTGGCTATATTAGATATATGAAAGACAACAGCGACCTGCATCACGGGCTTTGATCAACTTGTATTCAAATGGAATAAGATTGCAAAATTTGGAATGTCATGCATGTCTAGTCAAGATGACTTTCCGGACCATTTGGTAGACAATACAAGTTAGCTAGAAGGTGACAAATTACACATCTATGTAGAGTTAAATCACTATATATGCAACGTGGTAAATTATCTCGGTAATTAATATTGCTGAGATAATAAAACATAACGATAGACATATAGATCGTAAGATTGTTGTTATTCTTAGTAATATTAGCAACATATGTATGCATGGGTGTGCTTAGAAGGAAGTAGTTTTTGTTATTATAAGGTCAGGCATTAACTTCAAGGTCAGTGTCATCATAATTTTTTCAGAGCATCTCTAAATAATATGTTAAAACTGATACATAGACATACAACAGTAAAAAATAGCAGCAAAGTCTCTCCAACCGAATCTTCAGTTTCTTACGTGGCATTGAGACAATTGAAGGCAAAGTCTTTTGCTGTCAAATCAAGATTTTTTTTAATAGATGTGACGCAATATATAATAATTGTTCTTGTGTGTTCCAAGTATATGATTAGTTGTCTCCATAATGGACCACATAAAGAGATGAAAAAAATTATAGGATGACATTGTTATTTAACAATCGAGTAGAGCAAAAAATTGTACAAAATGTCAAAATGCCATATAAGCTATCAAATATAATGTGGTTTAAATTCGCTTTTGGTGAGAATTAAACCTAAAATCTATCACTTACTAGTGAAAAAGAATACCACTAGATCGTAATACTAAACTATATTTTTTGAAGTTTAAAATTTAACATCTCATTTGAAGATGCTCTTAAAGACCCCTAAAAAATGCATATAAAAGAAAAAAATGGTTGCATAAATGGAAATAGTTTATGTTGTTGCAGTCCTATTAGAATAGGAACGTGATTGTGTAAATCGTAGTGTATCTAGATATATCTTTGAATATTCCCCTTACTAGTTAATATCCTATTAGAGTTGTAATCCTAAAAGGGTAAGGAATTAATCTTCCCTACTACTATGAATAAAGGCATAATGGGATGGAACAGAACACACTTCACAATTACACATCTCTTCCTTTCTCTCTACTATTGCCGCACCCCTCTCTCTAAAACCTCCATAATTATTCAGTAAATTATGCCTATAACATATGTATATTTTTTTCTATTTCTTACACACAATCGTTCTCTCCTCCCCCACCCCTCTCTCTCTCCCCAACCACACAAAAACTATTCAGTTAAAAATCAAGTTACATTCAAGCGCCATGACTAAGTCATGTGTATAGAAAATAAAAAAAGTGTACAAAATCACTCTTAAAAAGACAATTGAAAAGGTAATGATAAAATAGTAAACTGAAAATATATAACAGGAGTAATACTAGAAATATTAAATTTATACACTACATTTAAATACAAAATAACGTGGTGCATGCACATCATAAAAATTTAATTATTAAATTTCAAGTTTGAATATAATCTAGTTAATTTAAATAATCAAATTTATGTGACAAATTAATTAGAACATACACATACACAAACAAACTAGTGGATGTAACCCTATTAAGGGGAAGCAATAGCACCGTGTTCATTCTACCGTCCATCACACTCATTTCACACGTTAATAATCATCAAGGTCCTTTGTTTACTTACCGCTATTTGGAGTTAACAAGGCCAGATCTGGAAGACTACATGTTGCCTAAGTCCTGGTTTGGTACTGTTTAATTTTTTTAAAAGCTGAGATGAAAAAAAGTTGAACCCAATATTGTGTTTGGTAATTCAGCAACAAAGCACTTATTTCCAAAAATTGCAGTGAAAAACAGCTAGAAAGTGGAAGCAGCTATTTGCTGCTTTCAAAAACCGACCTTTTATTACAGCAACACGGGTGAACAGTAACGTTTAATGAAAGTTTTCAAATGGCGATCCAACCCTCACCCCTCATGTCACATTTCTCTACCTTGCTCAACACTGACCACCACCACTGCACCAACATTCATCCCTATTCTCCTTACAGATCCTCCAAATACACAAATAAGAAAAAGATTCAATCTTTTTGAGAAACCATTTTTGAAAATTTGCCGATTGGATCGAATCCTAGAATCCGAGTGAGAATCAACCTAGAATCCGAGTAAGAACCAGTCCAGAATCCGAGTGAGAATCGCCCCCTCCACCCATCTGCCACACCCATCCACCCCAAGCCAGTCACACCCCATTGACAAAATTGGTGAGGAGGGAGCTTGGAGCAAATTCTGAGCTACCCAGAATTGGTTGGTGCAACTGGGTTGGTGGATATTTGAATCCATTAATGGCGTGCTCTGTTTGGCAGTGTGGGGATTTGAATTATAGGCATGAATTATCTGCAAATTGGGCTTAGCTCCCTTGAGACCTTCAAGCTTCAATCTTAAATCTTAAATCTTAAATCTTCAATCTTTTACAGCAGAATGGTAAAATGAAAGAAATTGAGGTGGTTGTGGCGACTGGGTGGCAGTTGTGGAGGTGGTGATGGAGAAAATGGAAGTGAGTACGGAGAAATTGAGGGAGGAGAGGTTGCATGAGAATCGGATGGTGAAAATGATGGAGAGGATAGGTCAGATTATAAACAGAAAGTCTGATGCTTCTAGAATTCTAAGACTATCTTCAATGGTGACCTAAAACCTAAAAATATTTAGCCCAGAAAATTTAGGTTTTAGCCCAGAAACAGCTTTTCTACTCCAACCCTTCTGGCTTAAAATTTTAGCCCCAGATTATCAAAGAATGAATTAAGGTTTTTTTTTTTTAAATTAACTTTAAAAAAAAAAATTTATGTAGACTATCCTAAATTAATTTTATGAACATTTTAACCTAAAAATATTTAAATTCCGATAAATTTTGAAAAATCACTAAATCAGTACATGAAAATCAAGATAAACCACATAAACTTAAAAAATAAAAAAGACAATTAATAAACCACATAAACTTAAAAAATAAAAAAAACAATTAATAAACTACATAAACTTAATACAACCGAAAACTCATAGACTATATAAACTTAATAATGATATTCACCATCTTCACTTGGTGATGGACTTGGGTGATAGTCTTGAGATGAATCATCATCTTGAAATATACTCCTTGTGACATTCCTTCGTAAAATTTCCTTTTGCTTACCACGTAAGTATCTCTTCCTCTCTGGAGTGTATTTGTCGAGGTCCTCCATTATCAAATTAGTTTCGTACCTTTCTTGCTCCCTATCCCCTTGTTCCTCCATGGCCAAAAGTATTTGGGCCGATTCTTCTTGCCGACGGCACTGGATTTCGTTCATTATTGCCATTTCGCTAGCAAATTATGCACGTGTCGGATCTTGGGACTTCCCTTTTCTCTTTGCTTCCTTTTGCTTATCTCTACCTGGGGGCCTTGCAAAAGAAGAAGTTGGGGTCATTTGTTCGACACCTTCATTGTCGGCAAAATTCACGCACCTTCATTGACATCATTTGGGGGTGGGGCTTCATTATGAAATAATCTTCCACATTGTTGGTTTGCATCGGTTCCCCATCTCGGACAATCCTTGAGGATGTTCCAAGCATGATGCAACTTAAAAGCTTGATTTTTTGGTGTAGTTCTTGTCTTGTAAATTGCCATTGCTTTGTCACCCTATGCAACAAATACATAAAAACAATTAGTTGCAAAATACTATTATGTACATGACAACTAAAATATCAACAAATAAACTCACAATTTCTGAGGCGCCCCTTCCACTAGGCATGTCAACCATGGCTTTCTCCAAGCTTCATTTCCACGAAGTGCATGCTTTGTTGATAATCTTCCACCGATCATAAACACCACCAACTTCCCTTCGACCGGCGTTGGAGTTTTCATGGAACTTATCAACGATTTTACCCCATAAAACCTTTCTATTTTGATTGGTGCCGACGGCACCATCTTCGCTAATCGAAATCCATGCCAAACATAAAGCAATATCTTCGTCAAAGGTCCAATTACGACCTCTAACATGCTCTTTTGCCATCTTGAGAATTCTACAAATGAGAATAAATGGTATAAAGAAAAATTGGAAGAATTGTAGGAGAAAAGTGAGTTTTGTGTGGATGTTTGAACAAATACATAGGTATTTATAGAGTTTTTGGTTGAATTTTAAGTTAAATAGTTTTTTAAAATTATTCTAGCCGTTGAATTTAAATTTGGACCGTTAGATCTTTTTTTTTTTACCGTTATATTTAATTATATTTAATCTAAACCGTTGGATTCAATAAATACATAAATATAAAACTAAAAAAAAAAAAAATTGAACTTGGACCGTTGGATTAACCAACGGCCCAGTTAAATGTCACCGTTAGATATAAAAAGTAGCCGTTGGGCTGCTTTTTGGAATGATTGCTCAGGGAACACCCCACGTGGGGTTGTCGGCTGGGCAAAAATGCTGGCGCGTGCGGCGCGTGGGAGAGTGGCGGAAAGGAAACTGGGCTTCACAACCCGTGTTTCACTCACAACAGGTAGGGCCCATAATGACTTTTGGCCTAAAAATGGGCTGGTATTTGGCCTTCTTTTAAGTTTTGGGTTTTAGGTTTTATTTAGCACATGGGTTGGAGTGGGTTTTGGGGGGGAAAAAAAGGGGAATTTTAGGTTATAAGCCATTGTTGGAGATGGTCTAAAGAGAGATTAAAATAAAAAATTATAAATGAATAAAATAAGTTATATTAGATATTGAATTATATTTCCAATCATTTATTTGTTAAAAAAATTAAAATAATGGTACATATAATATTATATCTTTTTTGATCATTTTACACAGTCACTGTTGTTTTACATAAGAGTTTACCAAACAATATAACACTGCTTTTTTCTTCTTCTTTTTTTCCCAAAATCACTTTTACAAAAAAATTTAACAAACACTCTGTTGCTTTATTTCACAGCTGTTTATTCTCACAGCACAGCAGAAGTAGTTTTTTTTCAAAGCATAGCAAAACCAAATCAGCCTTAGGCCATCTCCAACCGAAGGGTCCAGAGGGCCAGAGGGCCGAAAATAGTCCAAAAACTGTCTCCAACCGAGGGCTAGGCCAGAGGGCTGTGGAATCTGAGAGGGCCCCACGGAATCAAAGAGGGCTAGAGGGCTAGCCTGAAAATATAGCTTTCCTGTCGATTATAACCGACAGGATTGCTTAAAAAAATTTTTGAATACAACGACTAGTCAACTAGCTGTTGTATTCAATTTTTTTTTTTTAATTCTAAAAAGTTCTAATTTTTTTTTTTCTTATAAATACCTAAATCATTCATTAAATTTAAATTCTAACTTTTTTTTGGTTTTTTAGGCCAGCTATCGTTGTAATTTTTAAATTTAAGTTGTTGGATTTGAATTTAAGTTGTTGTAGTTTTTAAATTTAAATAATAAATTATGTTTGGCCCTATGACCCTTTGGCCCTCGGTAGGAGACGGTTTTTTGTGGCAGGGCTAAAACGAGCCCTCTAACCCTCGATTGAAGACGAAGGCAAATATGGCCATGTACTGTTCATTAAAATATTAATATATTGGAGAATCTTGGAGGGCCAGAGGGCTAAAACGAGCCCTCTGGCCAGACCTCGGTTGGAGATGGCCTTAAGTATCCCAAAATAAGCCCGAGAGCCGACCTGACCTTTATGAACCATAAAGGAAGTACGTGTCTTGATGAAGGACACGAATCCCACGCACTACTACTGTACAACATGGTTTGATCATTTAGAAGTGTCGACCTCATTAAACTAGAGATAACAACTGAATGTCCGAAGAACATCATGTCGGCTCAGAACTTCATCCCCTGTCCAGCCAGCTAAAATTAACTCATGGTTGGTTAGAATATCAGGAAATCGGATAATGGGACCATGAATTTTCTTGAACCAAAATAAGGCGGATCAGAATATTAGTGTGTCTGTTGTCTGGACTTGGACTTAACGTCAGTACAAATGTAGATCCTATATTTTCCACGTCATCACTTAATAGTTAACTTAACAAATTTTCTAACGTATATATGAAATTTAAATAAATAATAAGTAATGAAGTTGAAATAAATAATAAGTAAATGTATGATTTGAAATATTTTAAAGGTGTATGAGGCTGTAATTGATTCCAAACCTAAGGCGATAAAATGTAATTTACCCAATAATAATTTACACAATCAAATTGCTTACAGTATAGAGAGGGATAGATAAAGAGATGATATGGAGATGGAGATTGAGTTAGAGCTGAAATTCCTAAAGAAGATGGGGATGGACAAACTTGATGTGAGAGGGAGAGGGGATAAAGAGAAAGGGAGATGGAAACAGAGATATGAACACATATGAAGAAGATGGAGAGAGATTGGGAGAGGCAGCAATTGCAAAGTATGAAACTTGCAATTTCGCCTCTCATGGATGGGTATTCTGATTATAATCATGAAACCTTTGTGCAATGAAGCCTTTGTTGCCTAAGGTAACTGGCGTCGACTATACCAAACATAACCCTAATTGCATTTAGGCGTCGAAGTGCTCAACGCGTAAAGAAGCTTTGCGAGACAAATGTGTAGTTCAATACGTAAAGGCTCTTTGCATGACAAATGGGTAGTTTGTTGCGTAAAGACTCTTTCTGTGACAACCAACCTTCGTCGAGTGTATCTGTGTAATTTAAAAAAATAAAAATAAAAATTATTGACTATTTGTTTTTATTAAAGTAAGAAAATAAAATATTTAAAGAAGATATTTAAAACGTCCATATATACGGTAGATCAAATTAAGCAAATAAATACTTAAAGTAAATATTTAATCCGGATACAAATTAAGAAAATATTTAAAGCGTCCATCACTATTAAATAATATATTATTGTAATCCGCTTACATACTAAGAAAATATTTAAAGATGATGTTTAAAACGTCCATATAAGGTAGATCAAATTAAGCAAACAAATACTTAAAGTAAATATTTAATCCGGATACAAATTAAGAACATATTTTAAGCGTCCATAACTGTTAAATAATATATTATTGTAATCCGCTTACATACTAAGAAAATATTTTATTCGTCCATAACAGCTAAATAAAATAGCAACTGTTGTGGTGCTTGTGCATCTTGGTCAGCGTAATGCTTCCACTCCCATAACGTGTAACAACCAATCCCTAATTTTCCGTTTTATTGATTTAAAAGAGTGAATTGATGAAAATGCCCTTGGAGGTGAGATTGTTGACTTTCATTGACCATCGTTTCGTGACACGTATAAGCTATTATTTTATCGTATTCTCGAATTACTCAATGGTATGAATGTGTGGGCGCAAGCGGATTCAAATTTGGAGTTACGATGGAGATATTACGGAACTACAAACATGAAGGGCATTTTGGTAATTTCATGTCACCTACTACCATGATTTCCTCTCCCTCATCTCACTCTGCGTCCCTCGAATCTAGGAACTAGCACCAGCGCCCATTTTCTGGCGATCTCGTGACAACTCCACCACGATGAGCTTGGGGACCACCCTCAACCTAAAAAATGTTCTTACTTTGAAATCTTAATGTTTTTAACCTTAAAATCGTGATTGGGGGTGATTTAGTGCAGGAAACAAGTCGGAGAAGATTTCCCCAGATTTTTGGAATGAAGGAACCATGGCCATCGAGCCACTTTCATATGCTTTTTCCAACCATCTCCAACCTCCGTTGGGCCTCAACTTTGGTATGGTTTTGTTCCCTACATTTCTATCTTTAAATTAGTTTTTGAACCATCGATTTTGGTGGTGAATTGAGCTAGATATTAGCTCTGGAAGTTAGCCCAAAAATCAGGCCGAACCTGTGCTTTGCAAGGAAGACAAGTACAGGTGTACTCACGGGAACGTGGGCACGTGTGGACACGTGAGGGTGGTCGGCGCGTGGTTGCCTGTGTAGCCACCTTATGGTGGCGTGTGACGGCGCGTGAAGGAACCCAATGTCTTTCCTTAGGTTTCTCGACGTGTCGATCTGAATCCGTCGTCTATTTTGCGAAATTGACCGTTTTAATAGTTTCTTTTTTAGTCGTACTTTGTACGAAAACGCGTATATATTTACATAAATGGTTTCCTTTCTAGGTGAAATGCATCGCAAGGATCTTCGATACCCACGAGGCAGGTTTGACCCAATGACATGATTTGTGAGTGGGTATTTTCTTTGATATAGTATATATATTTGTTCAGTTTCCATATATACATCTAATAACAAATTTTCTATGTGATGCCATAATTAAATTAACGTTTATAGGAAATGACGTAACGATGAGAATTAGGAAATTAAAATTCGTTTTTAATATTCTAGGTCATAAAATCAACCTCTTCCAAACTTTGTTTTCAAATAATTAATTAAGATTTGGTATTTACATAAATTATTCATTCAGTCCTTGTGGAAAACGACTTTGCTTGAGTTACTATACTACGATAACCTTATAAATTTGCATATGGTAAAAACCTATCACGAAATTGGTGCCGTTGCTTGGAATTGTTTTAAATAATTTGTGTTTATCATATTCTTAGTTGATTATTTGTGTATATAAATTTTAATTTTAATATTTTATTAGTTTTCGTTTTTCTTGCTGGGTTTTGACTTTGTGAACAGCGATAGGATGGCTTTTTTCATACATGAAGCTGGCAGACCCATGAGAGAGTCATTACCTGCAAGGGATTGGTTTGGATTCTCACAAGAAAACACCTTGTTACAATCTGTTGATTTTGGAAGCAATTCAACAATAGGCTGGGGCCTACCACCAGGAGGACCACCTTTATGAGTTTCTTTTGCAAAACAGGGTTTCTATGAATTTAAACCTACAGTTTGTGCCCTTTGTTGTTCAAATACCCATGAAATTTTGCAATACCCTGATAGGAAATATTTTTCAAACTATGTGAAGGAGCATATTATTATGAGGAACGACTCACTAAGACGTTGGGACAATCCCACTTTTGATTACTATGCTCCAGATTTGAAAAAGCATCATAATTTTAGATGGGCAGGTAGGTACTCAACAACCTTTTGAGCAGCCAAGTGTGCCACAAGATTCAAAGGAATGGTGTGTAATTCAAACACCCCAATGTGCAGCGAGTTATGACTATACGCAGGATGACGTTAGAATTGAAAAATCACCAGGCGATGACTCTAGCACAATGGAGGAAATTACCGATCCTGAAATCCCACCAGAACCTATAGCTACCTAATTTTGTGTGCCACCAGCACCTTTTCCACAAAGACTGCAGGAAGACATCAGTGTTAGGCCCTGTTTGGCAGATCGGATAAAGGATCGGATAGGATTAGTTATACGGACCCGGGTGTTTGGCGTTCACTCGTACTAAATAAGCACCGGATTAATTTAACCGGTCGGATAGGATAATACGGTATACACCCGCTTAATAAAACCAACCAAAACGTCCGGATTATTTAGTCGGGGAAGAAGAATATTGGAGAGAAAGGGAGGGAGTTTGGGGGGTGTGGCGGAGAGAGCTGGGGAACAATTATTTGGGATTCTTCTATCGTTGGGGAAGAAGAAGGGAGAGAGAGGGAGGGTGTTTGGGGGGTGCGGAGAGACCTGGGAACAAAAAAATGATTTCATTTTAAATTTTTTTTTTTTAAAGTTTGATGCCTCCTATCTAGTATAATATCAAACACAGTATAAATAATACGATCGCTAGTCCGATACTGCACCAAACACCCGACTAATTTAGTCAGTACTATCCGATGGCTATTTATCCTATCCGACAGAAATAGTCAGTACAGTCCGAGCTGCCAAACGAGGCCTTAATGTGTTGGGGGAGGTTAATACAAAGTCAGCATTAAGCATGTTACATGGTCAACTTTTCAGCCAGCTGAACGATTTGGATGCAGGGCAAATGGTTGTTGATGGGAAAATTTTAGTTGCTGTACTGGGCAGTGCGCCAACACAGCCGATCATACTTGACGGTATTCTGTGCAAGTCACACAAGCAGACTATGATCCGAAACAAAGAAAAAGCTTAATGGCAACCCAGTTCTTTGTCAAGAATTTTGACCAAAGCAGAAATTGTGGGTGTTAAATACACGATTTAAATGAGTTCCGCGGAGACATTAGCATCTTTGTAAACAGCCTTATTTGAATATAAAAATTCTTTCACCCAAGGTGGACATCAAGGCCTCAACCAATGAATTCAGATGCACAGTTGTTAACCATCTAGTCACTCCATACCTACTGTTAGTCTTTGATGCTTGTCAAAGAGTGGTCGACTCTAAAAGAACAAATTATGTGATCACAAGTTTCTTTCAAATTCATCTAGCTATGGTCGTTAACTAAAATGCTAATTGGGAGGCAATTCAATTTTTCTAACTCTTTTCTTCTTATTTGCATTTATTTTATTTTCTTCCTTATATTTTTTTTCACAAAAAAAAAAAAAAAAAATAAATGTAAAACACAATTTTTTTTAGTTAATAAGTATTTTATTTGGAATTCATTCTAGTGCAATTTTAATATTGTGATTTTATGCAGGTTGAATTTGAATCAAATACGGGAATCGACTGAATCATGCATTTAGCTGCATTCATCCACTCACCTCAGAACGCATTCAACCATCCATTCATCACAGCTTTGCATTCAACATCAACATTACGGTGTAGAAATTTAAAAGGAAAGCTAATTGGAGTTCGAGAAACGTTACAGTGGGTTTGCAAAGAAGACTCTGTACTACTTGGACCCACTCCACTCATTCGCTCTCATTTCAATTAAAAATATATATATATATATGTATATATATACTACAATACAAGTTTGGGGGTGGACCGAGTAGCACAGAGGAGACCAGTACTCAAGCTAAGTTCAGATCCAGATTTTTGCACGAATTTTCCTTGGCATTCATCATCAGGAGACATGCACAACGCAAAGTAGAGATTCATGAGCATGCATGTATTATGGTAAAGCCATAGAGACTAACACGAAGGAGTTTGAGGGTTTTACCTTTGGAATCTCCAGTTTGCCCGTTAGATAGGAGTAAGGGGCTGCAACCCCTTTTGCAGGCATGGCGAATTTCGTTGTGTGTGAGGTTTCAGAGAGATAGGCATCTCTCACATTCTGCAGCCACGGAGGTTTCGGTTCCTGATTTTTGACAGAGAGAGATGAAGGACTTGATGGAGATGCAACTAGGGTTTCAGTTATGTGAGAAATGAAGACAGCTCTCACGGCTCTGGTCTCGAGATGGATGACAGTTAGGTCTCAGAAATGTAACGGAAATGGCTGTGTTTTAAGTTACATAGGGGAGCTCTAGGGTTTCAGTCACACATGTGCCAGGCGTGGGCTGTTTTTCACACAAGGTGCATGGCTCGTTTCAGGGCCCAGTTTCTTTTGGTTCTCAGGGCTGCCAGTCATGCTCCATGTTTCTTTGCATCGGGCCCCATGTCCAATGCCAAGTCCAAATTTTTAAAACTGCACCCTTTTCTTTTCTTTACTTATTTATTTATTTTGTTCCCTTTCTTTGTGTTTTTGCTGTTTTTCTTTTGTGTCTTTTGATTATTTGTTATGTTTAGTTCAGGTTTCTTTTTAGTATTTTATTTTATTTTTGTTGTCTTTTATATTGTATTTACTTTCCACACCTTGAGGACAAAGTGTGAAATAAGTTTTGGGGTGGGAGAGTAAAATTTTAGATTTTTAATTTTTGGGACAAATAAAAATTTTCAAATTTTAAGTTAATATCCATAGATTATTTTAAACATTAGAACAAATGGACATGGTCAAGGTTAATTCTATAGTAGAGTTTTTTCTATTTATGGTTGCTTAGACACTAATTCATGAGTTATACTTTGAAAATTTGCACATTCATATCAACATGGTTTGTGGGGAGTGAGATTGGAAACACTTACTTTTCGTCTGAGTGTATTTTAATTTTTTTTCAAAGTAAAGTAAAGTTATAAAGTAATAATTGTTCCACCTAAGACTTTGCTTAGTAACCGGGCTAGTCCTACCTGATCAGTAGTGATTTTCGCGTCAAACGGTATAGTCTTGGCATGGGGCAGGGTGGTTAGTTGGTTTCGTAGCCCTTTCAGCTCGAGTTAATAAGTCCTTAGGGGTGTTCTACACCTAGTGCCGTAAAGCCTTATGGTTTGGGAGTCATTGACCTAAAACTTGCTACATGGGTTGGATTGAAAGTTTAAGAAAATTGGCATTGTACGACCACTACTGTTACTAAAAAAAAAAAAAAAAAAGAAACATTCGCAAAAGAAAAAAGAAATAGTTATGTTTGAAGTTAGGATGTGTGAATAAATGGACGAGTGGTTACGATTTTCAGTCGAGTCTTTTTAACTGTGTTGGTTCATTTTACACCAAAGGAAGCTTATGAATTCTTTTCTAATTGTTTCTAAATGACTTAGACTCTATAGTGGGATTAGTTGGAACTTTTGAAAAGATGTTCTAATTTTTAACGTTTTCTATGGATTGCAACTTGAAAATGAAATTGTTATGTCTTAATTAGTTTTGTTTAAGTTTCTGGTTTGTTAGTTTTTATATTTGTTTTTGAGTTTTGTTTTGGTTGAGGACAAGTAAAAAGCTAAGTTTGGGGGTATTTGATAAGTCGATAATATACTATATATTTTGATGTTTGACATTCAATTTCATCTGGAGCAAAAAGTGATCAAACGGATGAATTTTGGAGTGATTTCAATTGGAGGATGTTCGTGACTCTTTCAATATGATTGTATCAAAGTTTTAGATTTCTTTACTAAGTTGTTTGACCATGGTGATGAAAAGAAGGCTTAGCGTGCAACTTTCCCAGATTGACATTTATGGACGTTTTGGGTATTTTGAAGGTCAAGATGGCATATTTTGAGGAAGATTCTTCTTGAAGATTTGTTGGGGACAACTTAAGCTTTAAAAAGAGACCTTTTGGGACCAAATCGGAGTTGATTTGGTTGATCAAAAGTCTGATTTTATGAGAAGTCCGAATTTTAGTTTAAATAGGAAACCTTTTATTTCCTAGTTATCTTATTCTATTATGTTTTCTAGTTTTTAGAAGACTTTTTCTAGTAAGGATTTTATTTTGTAGTAGTATAAATAAGACGCATTAGCCATTAGGGTGAGGGAGG
The DNA here is from genome assembly GCF_041283825.1 of Pyrus communis. Lineage (NCBI taxonomy): Eukaryota > Viridiplantae > Streptophyta > Magnoliopsida > Rosales > Rosaceae > Pyrus > Pyrus communis. The sequence continues at coordinate 4,654,995 of NC_142572.1, forward strand.
CCATCAATTTGGAGAAATTAGCTAGGCTTTGATGTTTTGTATTTCAAGGTGTTTTCTATCATTTTTCTATTTTAATAAAATTCTTTTGTTTTATGGTTGTTTGTAACTAATTTCCATTTGCTAGGGCGATGCCTTGAGCCTTAGCATGAATATGTAGTTTTTATTTAATTGCTTATGATATTATGCATGCATACTTTGAATTATTAATCACTATGCTTTAAACTGTCTTTGTATCATAATGATTCGTGACCATTACGATGTTTAGATAAATAATTGGATGCAATTCGATCGGAATGGCATTGGGGAATTGAGTATTGCTTCTTGTGATTGATAGTTGTAATTTCACCTAGGGCGAACGCCATGTCGTAAGGGTTGCATGGTTAATCAAAGGGTTTTCACAAAGCGTAATGAGTCATGAATGTTTATATTTGATTTGAATGCCACAGACGGATTGTATGTTTGATATACGTTCTAGTTTGAATGCCACAAGTAGAATATGTATAAGGAAAACCTAACATTCAAAGTTGCATGGGTAATTCATAAGTAATTAGTAAATCTACATAGAATTGTTAAGGGGACGGCGGAACCTTAGGCTTTTACAATTTGGTTTTCAAAATATTTTCTCTTTTTTTCTTTACTTTGCTAATTTCTTTAATTGTTTGAATTTAAAATTCGTTTTTAATATTCTTGGTCATAAAATCAACCTCTTCCAAACTTTGTTTTCAAATAATTAATTAAGATTTGGTATTAACATAAATTATTCATTCAATCCTTACGGAAAACTACCTTGCTTGAGCTGCTGTACTACGATAACCTTGTACTCTTGTAAGTATTTTTAAGTGTTTTTATCCATACTTTTACAGGTGGTAAAAATCCTATAATTTTACACGACACCTTTTGTACTCTAATCAAAATCGTGAGATTGTTTTATAAGGTTAAGGGGGAGAGACAAAAGGTTGTTAGGTTCCTAGATTTATCTAGGTAATAGTCTGAGAGCATAACACATCATTCATTCATCATGGAACTTTGTGTAAGCTTTGCCTGTGAAGAAGATCATCAACCTGCATGAATCAGTGTTCATCCAAGAGAATCTGAAGAGGGCGTGTTCTACAAGACAAGAGTATTTGATCAAGCTTCTTTTGTGATGTAAGAAAGTATCAATTGAGTCTTGTATAAGTCCTTAAGTTTTCTAGTGAAATTTGCTATGTGCCTTGAGGTTTTTCTCTCCTATGTGAAAGGTTTGTTTCCTTGTGCAAGATTTCAATCATGTCCTAAACAATCACATTTGACTGTTGTTAAAAGAACAATACGATATGTAAGTGGCACTTTACACTTTGGAATTCATTACTCATTTGACTCAAATGTGAAAATTGCAGGATTTTTGGATGCAAATTGGGCTGGTATTATAGATGATAGAAACAGCATTTCAGGAGGTTGTTTTTATCTGGGAAACAACTTAGTCACGTGGCATAGTAAGAAACAAAAGTGAGTCTCACTCTCCACCGCCGAGGCTGAATACATAGCTGCTGGAAGCTGCTGCACACAACTGTTATGGATGAAGCAGATGTTGTGTGACTATGGTATAGTGCAAGGCAAATTGATCATTTTTTGCGATAACCAAAGTGCAATTAATATCTCAAAGAATCCTGTTGAGTACTCTCGCACTAAACACATTGAAAAAGATGATCTTCTTGCATTGGAATATATTCCCACTGATAAACAACTTGCTGATATCTTCACAAAACCACTGGATAATAATCGATATGAACATCTCAGACAATCCATTGGTGTGTGCTCCATTGCCTGATTGTGTAGTTTTCAAAATGCCAGTAATGCATGTCTTTCATTTGCATATGTGTCTTTATTTTTTTTTTTCAATCCCTATGTGCTGCTATGATTCTTTTGATCTCAGATTGGATTTCTATTATGTTTTCACCACTCCTTTAGATAGAAGGTGGTATTTGGACTATCGAGAACCTGATATTGCTGTTTCCTATTTTGTTTGTTCTTTTCGTGTCTAAGTTTCTCACTATCTCAAGTGTTTGTGGGGGATACGAATTCATGATCAATCATACCTTTCTAATTAGTGGAGCACTTACGCTAGTTTTTTTATTTTTTTATTTTTTTTCTTTCCCACTCTGACTATAAGCACTTTGCTCAAAAGAAAATAAAAAGAGTGCATGTACTGCAATTACAATAATATTCAATTGGTCTTTTCTCTAAGACATGCGGTAGAAAGTTCATTGTTGCAAGGCACACAACGAAGATATGTAAACGTCTCACTGTTGTGATAACCGCTAGCAATAATTTGTCTCAAATAAACGATGCAAGGCACACAACAAGGATATGCAAACGTCTAAACGTTGTGACAACTAATAGCATCTGTGTAAATTATTAGTTTGGTACTCTTGTTTCATTGCTTTAATAGAAATTTTCAATGCCCAGAGTTTGGACAAAACAGTTGGTTTATACGGGCCTTTTTGGTTTGTAAGGGGTGTTGACTATGATTCCTTAATCCCACACTCTTGAGACACTTACACTACCTCACACAAGCTGTTTAAAATTCCCATACTCTTCCATTGGTTTTCTAGTTTTTAATTTTCATCTTATCTCCTGTGGTTTTAGTTAAACTAAATGGACTATACTGTATGATGTGCCTAAGAGGAACTAGTACTGCACTTTGGGATTGGCATTATATTTTATTTCTATTTATCTCATGCATATCTTTCTCTTTATCTATATACTGGCAATTTGAACTACCATTTATTGGCATGACATACCTTAGCTAAGTGATTACTGATCCGCTGCATTTGATCTTTGTTGTTGGTTATTTTTATTTCTCGTCCATTTTTTTCCTCTCTTTCTTTGGATTTCCCTTCGACAAAAAGAGGGAGTAGTAATATGTTTTATGTTTGTTAGATTCAGTGGAAGAATATGTTCTGTCAATCTTCTCCTATCTTCTGCAAATATATCTTTTGTGCTTCACCGGTAGTTTGTGCTTGTGCAGATAAATGAAGTCCTCTGGAACGATTGTTATATTTTTTTCATTGGGAATTTTGTCTAGGAAATGCCAGGGGGGGAGATTGAAAGTGTAATTAAGTTGGCTATTTCCTAGCAAATGCAAAGAGTCTGTAAGTTGGTTATTACTAATCTTAGGATTAATTGTAACATGCAAAGGTTGGAGCTTGCATTAAATGAGCGTGATTGACTAATGTTACACGGCAAAGTTCTTTTCTAGTAAGAATCATTTGCATTCATATAGGATTTGTTTTCCCTATTACAGACTGTCCATACAAATTTGCATAGAGTCTTAAATAAGGAAGAGGTTTAAATAAGGCCAATCTCTTTGTTTATTAGGTAAAAGAGTTAACCTCGTATATAAAGGGTTCTGCTGGGAGTTTTAAACGACACCCTTTGCACTCTAATCAAAATCGTGAGATTGTTTTATAAGGTCAAGGGGGAGACACAAAAGGTTGTTAGGTTCCTAGATTTATCTAGGTAATAGTCTGAGACCATAACACATCATTCATTCATCATGGAACTTTGTGTACGCTTTTCCTGTGAGGAAGATCATCAACCTGCATGAATCGGTGTTCATCTAAGAGAAGGTGAAGAGGGTGTGTTCTACAAGACAAAAGTATTTGATCAAGCTTCTTATGTGGTGTAAGAAAGTATCAATTGAGTCTTGTATAAGTCCTTAAGTTTTTTAGTGAAATTGGTTGTGTGCCTTGAGGTTTTTCTCTCCTGTGTGGAAGGTTTTTTCCTCGTGCGAGATTTCATACAAATACTCTATCTTTGTTTATTTTCTCAATTTGTTGTGAAGAACCAGGGTTGAATCACATATCAATCCTGCATATTGCATTTTAACATTGATCCGTCCAGGTTTACAATTACATTTTTCATACATGGGTTGAAATCCAATTCGACTTGGAAACACATGAAATGACCCTAGATTTGTCGGAACCCTAAAATTGGGTGAGCTTCGATTCTTCTAACTCATTGCTCTGCCACCCCTAAACTGGTTTGAGGTTTGTTCTTGTGCTAAAAAGGAGCCTTTTGGTGGTGGTGGTCGAAGGGGAACATTTCAGAAATGATGGATCGCCGGCGAGGGACCATTGCACCCACTGGTGCGGTTCTTCTTGAAGTCTAGGCCAAATTGACTCGAGTTTTGGATGAAAATGCCAGAGGAATGGATACTAGGTGGTGAGTGGCTTCAATTCACCAAAAAACCACAGTGAAAGGCGTCGTAAATCATGAATACCGTCGGGTTGGGTCTCGGGTCAAAGGGAAGGAATCGGGTCGGTCGGTTCTCCCTTTCTTTCATTTCCTTCCTTTCCCGCCTTTCTCCTTTTGTCTCTCCATCCTAGCAACACACGTAGCACCCAGGTCACTGTTCCAACAAATCTGGAGCCTTCCAGATCAATGGTCAAATGACCATTTTTCCCTTACTTTTGTTCGTTACACGCTTGTGGGATCTAGCTCTTTCCAAATATGTCAGGAAATACAATGAAGCATATAAGGAATACGTCCTCGTACAATTATGTTGAGCCAATTAAGGGCATTTTTGTCTTTTTCGCTTATCAAACAAATATACTCCTTAAACGTAAATGTGTCGTAACTATGAATGCGACTACAAAATACTTAATTTAATAATGAAATCCAGGAATGGGATTTCACATTTCTCCCACTTGAATTTCATAACCATAAATCGATTTATTTCTCGATTTCCTCCATATATTCTTAAACATGAATATCTAATTCATCTATCTAAAATTTTTCAAGGTATTACACAAAATGCAGGTTTCAACAGTGCAGCTACCTTACACCAAAAGGGGAATAATAGGATAGCTAGGGAGAAAAGAAGGGAATACCAAGTCACAAAGGGAGATTCCCTTGAAGCCTAGAGAATAACCATTCATTTACATAAAGAAGGGGAAGCCATTACAGATAGGGGGTGGAAGACTACATATGAGATTAGAGTAACATATAAAGATAGAGAAGAAACACATGAAGAGAGAACCACGCAGGATATAAGCCTAGAGAGTTCCAATTAGCCCAAAAGCATACTCCAAGCCTCAAGCACCATCATTCAAACAACCTTAGCAATTTCCACAGCTTTCCATCAAACATCATAGCCATTAGAAGCCTTGCTATCACCCTAGTAAAGCCGGGATCATGCAGCTAAGAATGCCATTCAACCATGCAAACCTTTTCTCTCTCGAGTAAACTGATAATCTTCTAGCTTCCACACCACGCTTCACTTGAACAAGTTATTATCTTGATCAATCATGCTATCTTCGAGTCGTTGATATTACTAGGATATTTCCTAAAATAAGCTAACTCTCTTGAGACATCCTGAGACTTATTACGAATCCGTATCAAGGGAGACAAGTTGACGTTCTTAAAGCCTAAGTCCACCTCAACCTAAAAATCCCCTAACATAAATTGACGACTCTACTAGAGACAGGTTGCGATCTTGATTCAATGGCTCCAAGATCAAGAAAGAACACTACCAGAAATGGCAACGCCTTAGACGCAAGCAAGGTTGCTTCCCAGCTTAACGAGTCTCAATATGAAGCCAATGTTATGAGAGCTAAGAAAACTTGGACGAATATGACATGCCAGACATCATCGTAACCATTTATTCCTTGGGTGAAGCCCAAAAAAAAATTGCTGTATCTGTGAAGGAGTTGAAAAACTCAATCTCGAAGCCAAGTGAGAAAGTCAGTGACAAGGACTGCACGCCCAGGGAAAAGGCTTTTCAGGATGAATCAGCTGCTGCTGCTGGTAAGGGTCCTAAGAAGGTGTTATAGCTATGCTCGAAAAAGAGATGCACATGAGTTTGGAGGATTGAAAATATGTTCCTAAGCCAGTATACCCAACTAGGTTGCACCATATGCCATATCCTAAGGGATATGAGACTCCCAACCTTGTTCTCTTTGATGGGATGAAAGGTAGCCCTAAGGAACATATAAGTTGTTTCATTAACACTTTGGATCCTCATGTCGATGACTGCAACCTCTGCCTCAAGGAGTTATTGAAAAGCCTAATTGATTGTTCTTATACTTGGTATACCACCCTCGCACCAGGTTCCATCTGGACCTGGAAAGAGCTGGCATGCAAGTTCTGTAAAAAGTATTCCAGCATGAAAAAATGGTTAAGACACTTCAGCTCAACAACACGTGACAAAAACATGGGGAAGATATGGTGACTTTTGTCAAACGTTTTTGAGACCTCGCCATTTACTATTATGACGAGAAGGACGAAGAAGCGTTTGTGGAGATCTGCATCAGCAACATTGTAGCTGACTACATGATGTACTTGGAGAACATTGGTATCAGCTAGTTCTCGAGGCTTTTAGAAGTAATGAGGAAGACCAGCTTGTGAGTCAAGCTTTTCATGGGAAGATCTTGGAAAACTAACAAGAAGGAAACTCATCATACCCTAGCCGTGGATTATAGATCAGACTATAACCCATAAAAAAGGAATGAAAGAGAAAGTGATACGAAAACCTATCCTCCACTAGTTCACAGATGGGGTAATCAAGCTACCCTGGCCGTACAAAACCCCTTCCAAGGAAGATAAAAGGGATCCTAGGTACTGACACTATCATCAGTATGTGGGACATCCCTCTATTATATGCCAAACTTTGTGGAAAATTCTTCATGCGAAAAACCATGAAGGGACACTACATCTTTCATGCAAGATGTAAGCCATAGACACTGACCCTTTGCCGAAACGCTGAAGGAAAAAGGTAGCAGCATTTATCATATGCTTTTGAGATGATGATGGCTATCACCCGTGGATCAATGACCCCAAGTCACCGAAAGCTATCTGGGAATCTTCCAGGAACATGGAGAAGGCTTATTGGTGCAAAATACCCCAACTCGCAGAGCTACGATACTTCATGGCTTCATGCTGAGGGATGGGGAGATATTGATACAAATTAGTGACCAAGCCTTCACCATCGATATGCCACAAGAATACAACAAGAGAACATTGGAAGAGCAACTGTTTAATTAGGAAATGATGGCTGTAACTCTGTATAGCCTTCCTGACGTGGAAGCCGACGCAGTTGAGCGTTATCTTTCCTCAAGGCAAGAGCCCACTGCAACGCAGGTCTTCCACGAAAAAAGGAAGTTCAAATCCCTCATTGACTAGCTTAAATATGGCCCAGAAGCAAGGATATCTGCTACTAAAGCTCTCAAACATGTTTCTAAAGACTATGGCTCTCAATGCTATGCTGCCTAACCATAGAGGGCATTCATTAAGAAAAACAACGCCATCATCTTCATTGATGAAGACATGGAAGTGGCTTTCCCTGACCACTGAAGGCCACTCTACCTGGAAAGACAAATCAATGACGTTTTCATTAGGCGAGCTTTGGTTGACACTGGTTCATCCGTTAATATTCTACCTTTGGCAATGCTCATTGCAGCAAGCGTCCTAATGTCAAAGGTGATAAGATCTCAAATCTCTATCAATGGTTTGGAAACATTAGTAAGGAAACTATTGGATACATGGAGATCGACTTGAAGATTGCCTCTAATAGGTTATTTACTAAGTTTTATGTGATTGACATTAATGTGGCTTACCATACTCTGCTCAGAAGGCCATAGATAAATAAACATAGACTCGTGGCCTTCACCTACCACCGGTGCATCAAGAGAATGATTGGTCTAAGGCCTATTTGTATCCCATGAAACTAGATGCCATTCAACCTAGACGAGGTTCACTATTTTGATGCCAAGTTCTACAATGATTTCTCAAGTGTTGGAAGTGGGATATCACAAGCCTTAAGATACCTTTATCCCCTTAGGAAGAAGTTTGAGATCTCAATGACCAAAAATTCCTAGCCATTATGGGAAAAGGAAAATGCATACAACCAGAGGCCAATGTCCTGGCCTACACTCCACCTCAATACTCCAGGGTCGTGCTTCCTGAAGGCCGTGTCATATACCGCTTATAATGCGATGGGGGGGCCTGACCACATTGTGTGGGAAAACCCTAAGTATAGAGGCGCTGCATACCAAGCAAGTGAAGTTCCCAAGGAAACTGAAGACATGCTTGCATCTGTTGTCGAGGACAAATCCCTAGAGAAAATCATGCCTCCACCAAAATGCATGCAAGATGGATACATTGCAGTGATGGAAAAACTTAAAGAGGTAAACCTAAGTGATGAACCCTCTGTGTAAAAAATAATTTCTATTAGTGTTTACTTAACTGTTGAGGAAAAGAAAGAACTAGTCAACTTGTTGAAGAAGTTCAAAGACGTCTTTGCCTAAAGCTATGAAGAGATGCCAAGTATTGATATGAATTTAGTATGCCACATGCTAAATACACAACTTGAGATCAAGCCTATTATACAGCAAAGAGGAATTTCCATCTGGAAATAGAGGCTACAATCAAAGTGAGGTAGAAAAGCTCATGGTGGCTGGATTTATCAAGCCTATCAAGCACCCTTTTTGGCTAGTCAACATCGTCCAGTAAAGAAGAACACTGTCTAAATCTGGATATGCATCGATTATCGAGATCTTAATGCAACATGCCTGAATAACAATTTTCCACTGCCCAACATAGACATCATAATCGATTTAACCTCAAGGCAAAGCTTGATGTCATTCATGGATGGCTTCAACGGGTACAAATAAATCAAGATGTTTGCCAAAGATGCTGAGAAGACGGCTTTCCATGCCATTTGGAAATTTATACTACAAAGTCCTGCTATTTCGACTAAAAAATGCCAGTGCCACCTATCAGCGAGTAATGACGGCAATCATTCACGACATGATGGGGAAGGAAGTAGATGAATATATGGACGACCTCGTCGTGAGATTTTAGAACAAGGAAAGGACATTGAGAAGTGTTAAGGAGATACCAAGTATATGGGTTGAAGGTGAACCCCAAGAAATGTGCATTTGATGTTTCCTTAGGCAAGTTCCTAGGCTTCCTAGTGCATCAGCGCAACATTGATGTAGATCTAGATAAAGTGCGTGTCATAGGAGCCCTCATGCCACCGACAAATGCAAAAGAGTTGAAAAGCTTGATGGGGACGCTGTTCTACATTCAATGCTTCATCCTAGAATTAGCAGTAGCAATAGAAGCCTTCACCCTACTACTTAGGAATGAGAATGAATGTGGACCAAGGAATGCATAGAAGCCTATCAACGAGTCTAGCAGCTAGTCACCAACCTTCTTACCACGAAGGCACTAGTCTCAGGCATTCCGCTCAAGCTTTACTTGGTCGCAACAAACACTACGTAAGAGCTCTGCTTGTCCAGGAGTCCATCCGGGGAAGAAGCACCAATCTACCATGTTAGCAGATAGCTAAGAGGCGTCGAAACTCACTATAAGAAGACGAAATACCTTTACCTAGCTTTCGTTTATACATCACAATGACTACACCACTATTTCCTAGCCTACAAGATGTACCTTATGGTAAAGTTTGACTTGGTAAAGTACTTGCTCACTAAACTATACTATCTGGTCGTTTGGCTTGTTGGTTGCTCAAACTTTTCAAATTTGATATTATATGTGTGATGCCTAAGGTTATTAAAGGCCAAGCTATGATAAATATACTAGCATTGTTTCACGAAGAATAAGAGGCCACTATTTCCAAAGAAGTCCTTGGTACGCTACCAAAGACAACTGACATTGATGTGGAAAAAGAGTCATGGGTCATGCATTTCGATAGTTCTTCCACAGTCATAGAATGAGGAGTTGGCATTATACTTGTTAATGTAGAGGGCCAAGCTACTGCCCTATCCTTCAAGCTTAGCTTTCTATGTATAAAACACGTAGCTGAGTATGAAGTTTTCGTCATAGGCCTTTCCACAGCTAGGGAAATGAGCCCAAGAAAGATATAAGTTGTAGGGGACTGAAATTTAGTCCTGAGCCAGGTCCAAGGAAGCTTCGCAGTGAAGAAAATAACTTTGGCCCCATATCGCACTATGACCGAGAAACTCATGACAAGCTTCAAGCAAGTGGTATTGGAACATATTTCTATCACAACCAACAGATATGTGGATGCCCTAGCCACACTTGGCTCCAAGCTTACCTTCATCAAAGAATAACCCGATATTGCTTTGATTAGCAGCCATTGATGCAACCTTCCCAGTTAAAGTGTCAGAAGATGAAGACTAGAGGGAAACTGTCAAAAGATGACAAATGAAAGGAAACCATCAAAAGTGAACTTTCCAAGCCAAGCGGATAGCTTAGCATCAAATACCTTAAGGAGTACATCAATGTTACTAGGATACTCTACAAATGTCTGCTCGAATGAATGCTAAACCAATGCTTTGAACCAAAAGAAACACAAAGGTAATTGCACGAGATCCATGAGACCATATGAGGAGTCGACCAAGTTGTGAGTGTCCCAAATGTAGCAGAATGCTTTCCTCAGGAAAGGCATTTGCAGTTTTTATCATTGATGACTACAGGTCTGCATACCTTACATTCTTCATTGATGGGAAGGAAGAAACTGCACAAGCAGCTATTGAGCCTAGGATATTATTGGCCAACCATGAGGGATGACATGCACAACATTGTCAAGCGATGCCATGCATGCCAAGTTCATGGAAACTTAGTCCACAAGCCTCTAATGTTACTGCAAGACATGCGTATTCCATGGCCATTCCATACTTGGGGGCTTGATTTGATAGGAACAATTAATCCAACTTCCGAAGGCCACATATGGATCCTAATGAGTCTATATTATACCATGTATTTTACCCTAAGTATTAATTTATTGGTTATTTTGGTATAACTTTGATACTTTGTTATGTATTTTTAATATAGGTCATTCGACTTCCTCTAGAGCAAAAAGTGATCAAACGGATGAATTTTGGAGTGATTCCAATTAAAGGATGTTCATAAGTCTTTCAAGATGATTGTATCAAAATTCCAGATTTTTCTACCAAGTTGTTTGACCGTAGCAATGAAATAAAGGCCCAGCGCGCAGCTTTCCCAGATTGATGTTTCTAGACATTTTGGGTATTTTGAAGGTCAAGATGGTATATTTTGAGGAAAATTCCTTCTGTGGATTTGTAGGGGACGTCTTCATATTTAAAAAGACACCTTTTGGGACGAAATCTGAGTTGATTTGGTCAGTCAAAAGATTAATTTTCTGAGAACTCCGAATTTTAGTTCAAATAGGAAACCTTTTATTTTCTGTTTTATTATTTTATTATGTTTCATAGTTTTATTCTAAGACCTTTTAGGTTTTTATTTTGTAGTAGTATAAATAAGGCTTTTTAGCCATTAGGTTAAAAAAGAGGAGAGAACGCACACACTACTTTAGAAGATTCAAGTTTATTTTTAAGGTGTTTTTTTTCCATGTTCTTAATAATATTTTGTTTTATGGTTGTTAGTAACTAGTTTGGTTTGCTAGGATGAGGCCACGAGTCTTACCAAGAATATGTCGTTTCTTTTCAATTTGCTTATGATATTATGCATGTAGGTTTGAATTATTAATCACTGTGCTTGAAACTATCTATTTGTCTTGATGATTGTCCACCATTAAGATATTTAGAAAAGTAATTTAATGCAATTTTGGCAGAGGGCTGTCCATGAAATTGGTGCTGGCTTCTTGTGGTTAATATGTGTAACTTCCTAGGATGGATGACATGTTTTAAGGGTTATATGGTTTTTCAAAAGGATTTCACAAAACTTAATGAGTCTTGCATGTTCATATTAGATTTGGACGCCATGGACGGGTTGCATGTTAGATATACGTTCTATGTTGGAGGTTCTAAGTAGGGCATACTTTAGGAAAACCTAACCTTCAAAATATGCATGTGTAATTCATAAGTAATTGGAAGAACTACGTAAAATTGTTAAGGTGACAGCAGAACCTAGTGCTCAAATTTATTTTCAAAACTATTTTCTTTTGTGTTCTTTACTTTCCCAATTTATTTAATTGTTTTTAATTAAATTCATTTTTAACATTTTAGGTTATAAAATCAACATCTTCCAAACTTTGTTTTCAAATAGTTAATTAAGATTTGGTTTAAATACAAATTATTCATTCAATCCTTGTGGAAAACGACATTACTTGAGATGCTATACTACGACAAACTTGTACTCTTGCAAGTATTTTTAAATGTTTTTATCCCTACTTTTACAGGTGGTAAAAGTCCTATTAGATCCTAGTAGCCACTGAGTACTTCACAAAATGGGTGGAAACAGTCCATCTCAAGAAAGCAACAGGAACAGCAATATCCAATTTTATCAGGGAATGCATCGTTTGCTGATTTGGGATACCTTACAAAATAATGAGCGACAATGGCACACCTTTTGTGAATAAACAAGTAACTACCACACTTGATGGTTATGGGATCAAGCATTGTCGCTCCATGTCATACTATCCCAAGGTAAACGGTCAAGCTGAAGCCACAAACAAGACACTACTAAGAATCCTAAGCAAAATGGTACACAATTACGCTAGGGGCTGGAGCATTCATCTTCTAGACATCCTATGAGCTTATCGCATATCTCCAAGGAATGCTATAGGTTTTGCTCCCTACTTCTTGGTGTATGGGTCTGAAGCTATTTCATTTGTGGAAATGATGATGCCCATAACAAGAGTTTCAGCATTCAACGACGTGGAATGGAATGCTGTAGCACTGACTGGAGGTGGAAAGACCTTGAGTTACTCGAGGAAAAAAGGGCAGAAGATGCTAGGGAAGTAGCCGTATACCACCAACAAGTTGCCAAAACCTACAACCACACGGCCAGGCCATGCAACTTCAAGGAAGAAGACCTCGTCCTCGGAACAACCGACATAAGGAGGCAAATCACCAGATCTTTGAAGTTCGCCCCACATCGGGCAAGATGGTTTATGATCAAGGAAGCCTATCGAAGCGGTTACTACTACTTGACTTTAGTCAAGGAAGGTAAACTAACAGAAGCTGTCAATGCAAAATGGCTAAAGTCGTATTATTGGTAAAATGCTCATGCTCATTTTAGAAGAACAAGCTAGTTTTATGCAATGTTCATTTTGCTTACACTATAAGGTCTTGTAAAGCCATGCAACGACTGATGTACCCCAAATTTTAATGAAATACAGGAGCATTTTGTCAAAATCTTTGGTACATTCATATTTTACATTGGCAAGGATAACTAGAAGGATTTCTTCTAAACAAGCTATAGCAATAATCATGCCAAGGTTATACTAAAAGCCCACGCTAAGTTCATCAATGCCATGCAAGCTTCTCAATGGTTCAATGCTCATGCAACATGCCAAGCCAACATACCATGCAAAACCATTGAGTCAAGCAAATAAAGCTTTTTCAAAGTTATACTTATGCAACATGCCAAAGCCTATCAATGCAAAATCAACGCTAAGCTAGTTGCTTAATGGTTCAATGCTCATGCAAACATGCCAAGCCAACACGCCATGCAAAACCATTGAGTCAAGCAACTAAAGCTTTTTCAAAGATATACTCATGCAACATGCCAAAGCCTATCAATGCAAAATCAATGTTGAGTAAGCCAAGTTTTCTTGACTTGCTCTGCTTCCATACAGAAGCCACAACATCTTTTCCATCTTTCCTCAGGGAAACTCACTGGCAAAGTGCCAAGTGGTAGGATCAACTATTTCCCTTAGGAAGGCAAGCAAAAGCTCAAGCCTGTGTCTCAAAGCCTAAACAAAATTTCATCCAGCAAATTCTCATGCACTCGAAATAGGAGAAAGCCAATGTCATTGCAAGATTAAGGACATCACAAGAATTATAATAAAATCAACATCAGCACCTAAAGACAGAGGAAGAAGTCAAAAGAAAATAAGCAAAATACAAAGCAAAACGTCACATGGCCATTGTTTGAAAAGCAATGAAGCTAGATGTCTAAGAGGAAATTAAAACTAAAAATAAAGGTGGAGTGATGAAAACAACTCTCTTCATGGACTACTACTTCAACATCTTAAGGTTCATGCTTTGCCAAGAAAAAAGAAGTCGAGAGTTGGAAAATTACAAACAGTCATGTAATGTGCGTAGTGGTAGGAAGGTGAGGAGTTAAGCTCAAAACACCACATTTCAGAATAATTGCTAGAGGTGTTAACATGCAACTGATCCACTGTGAGTTGAAAGCAAGCTGTTATTTCCTTAGAGCTCCCACAGTCCAACTTCTTCAACTTGAGCTTCTCAGCCTCTAGTTCCTTACGTTGCAGTTCGAGAGCATGCTCCAGCTTGTTGAATTTAACTAATTGATCCAGGAAACCTTTCTCATTTTTAAGCTGAAGTCCAAACATAATATAATGTAGCATTCCAAGTCTCTCGACTAGAGAACCCATGGGCATGCCCAAGGTAGCTACATTGCTTATTATATCTCGCTAACATAGCAACCTGTTCTCAGTGAGTTCTAATAGGGAAGTGTGCTCCATGCCATAAAGCAGGATCCCAAGCTCTTTAAAGATCATCCCACTCATGAAGGGAAATAAACCTATCAAGCTCATATCTACGTCACTGGCACACTCAAAGAATCTGCCTAATGCCTCAACTAGTTAAGAACAAACCTTTACTCCCCTAAAGTCGAATTGGAAAGAGAAAGTCTCATCGGAAGGAATCAGCTATTCAATCGAACTGAGCCATAGCTTCATTGGCAATACTATGCTTAAGTTTCCTGAGGGCCTCATGCCACGATGCCTACTCTTCCACTGAAGCCTGCTCATCGGGGGAAAGAACCTCTAGAGGAGGTACGACTTTTGTTGGTTGAACATCACTACCCATCATGTCATCCTCTATAAGCTCGGGAAAAATGCAACTGGGGGCTTCAACAACTACTGTAGCCCCTACAACACTGGCATTCACCTATGAAAAGCAAGAAAATATACACAAGTAAAAAAACAGATCAACAAGCAGAGACACAAAGTACCACAACCCACATGAGCTATCCGAGGCAGAATTCCATGGAACAACATGCTAGGCAAGGGCAAACATCAAAGAAGAACAGGGAGACACACCTTTGAATCTTTCTCTTCCACCTGAACATCATCGTTAAAAAATCTATCAACTTCATCAAAATCAACATCCTCTGCTACCTTGTCGTCATCTTTGCTGTTTAGCTCTCTGCCACTATTTTCACCCTTCCCTACGGAAGCATAAGCGAGATCTGGATGGGTGACCGTTTGATCTAAGGTTGGAAAGGTCGCCACCAGCCATTGAGCTCTCTGCCGGAGGTGGGTGCTTGGTGTTGCTGATGTTATGAAATTCCAGTAGTTTGTAGAGAATATTATTTGGGAATTATGAAGTTTTCTCCTCTATCAAGATTTGGACACTTGGTTGTGGTGAGTAGACGACGACATGCTCTAGGAATGCCAGTGAGTTTTTAAGTTGGGTTTGTGGACTTAACAGTAGTGCACACCATCTGTGTGTGAAAATGATAAGGTAGCTGAGAGAGCAGAGAAGAAGCAAATGGGTGTTAAATTTTTTTTTTTTCTTTCTATTAAAACAGTTTTAGTTTTAATTTTTAAATAGATTTATCAAATGTTTAATGTTTTTAAAATTAATTTTTTTTTATTAATTTTTGTTTTTAAAGTTTCGACAAATTTTTTTTTTGAACAAACGATATTAACTACACTAAGGAGGAGGAGGTAGGCTTAGCATCACAATGGGCTATCAATAATATGGTACAAATTCACCTTTGGCGATAATCGAACTAAGATCTCTCACTTACAAGTGAAGAAGAATATCACTAAACCGTAGTACTAAGTGAGACTATATTGGAGTTTCATGAAGTTAAATGACACAATTCAAATTTCATAGGCCAAGGAGAGAATAAATTTGAGTTTTCATAAGCATTGCCGTAAATAAGCCTAAACAAAACCATGATGCAAAACAAAGGAACTGAAGCGTTGAAACCATACTTGAGAGACCTCTGCATGAGACCACAAATGGCCTTGAAACTGGTAATGAGTGGGATAAGGGAAGTGTCGAGATAACCATGGAGTTGAGCCATGTATACGTCATGGCTGACTCGCAAATAAATTCATGTAAAAAGCATTTTTAACATCTAAGTTATAAAGAGCCCATGTTGGGCCAACCAATCATGTCCATGTCTATGAAAAACTTATTTTTTATGTACTTAACCACTTGTATATAAATGTTTGATGCAATTGTTTTTCGAAAAGAAAAGGACCTCCAACCTTTTGTCCGCGAAAATTCTAGGTCAATTATGACTGTCAATCTTTTGTCTTGATAATAATCAGTTTGAGCGAAGAAATAAGGTTATAAAGCACAATACCTCCAAAGTTAATTTAATTTTGTTTATAGTCTTATTCTACGAGGTTACTCACAATCTTATTTATGCTACCTCTAGACCAACTCGGAATTATTTACATTAGAAGCAGGAAATTGTTATTCGAACTTCAAAATTTTTTATTTTGTACTTTTTTTTACATTAAAAAAGAAAAATACAGTTGTGAAGAATGAAAAATGAAAATTTTAGAGTGCTAATAACAGTTTTTCAAAACTATTTTGTTAAACCCAAGTGTTTTTATTAAAAGAAAATAACAAATTTATCAAAAACTCAAATTGAAAGTGTTTCCAATGGAAACATCCACCTCTCAAATTTTTCTCAAGAAGCGCTTAAACTACTTCCAAGTTGCTGAATGCTGTAAAACTGCAGTTTTCTAGAAATACTTCGGGCATTACAAAACACACCCTAAATGTGATATACACTGGTGCTATGCGAAAAAGGTAATATAAAACACAAAGAAGTGTTTGATTTTGTTACATACAATACTATTATTGTAAATTATATTAAAGTTCGAATTCAGAATAGCGTGAGTTGAAGAGAGAATAGTCTATCTACAATACCAATCCACCACATGCACATTAAGGAGAAAGTGCTTGACGAGTTAACATGTTTCCCATGGCATCCTAGTAGGTGTAGGTGTAATGATACATAGTGCAAAGTTAATTGGGATTTGAATCAAAGACGAATTTGAACCACATTATTGCTAGCTCATTATGAGGCTAAACTCACTCTCTCCCTTAATGTAAATAATATCGTTTGTTCAAAAAAAAAAAAAAATTTGAGAGTATGTATAACATTTACATTTAATAAAACAATATATAGGACATGCACTTATTGGCCGCACATTTTGGTTTGAGATGAATCAAGGGGTGTGAACTGTGAAGGATTGCTTCTCGAATTCTCAAGGAAGAACTCAGGCGATATAGATTGAAATGGCTGGATCTAAAGCGGAGCTTTGAGCTCTGATCTTCACCATAGTCAACTAGGATTTCTAGTGTATCAAAATGAAGACCATATTTAAGTCTCATAATCTCTAGAAATTTGTAGAGGAAGGTTATGATCTTCCTTTAGATTCAGATGAAGAACTCACTGTGGAAGAGCGTATCGTTGTTGAGGACATGATTGCTCGTGATGCTAAAGCTCTAGGACTGATTCTGAGTGCAGTCTCAGATGAAATTTTCCCAAGGATTACAAATCAAGAAACTGCCAAGGCAACTTGGAATACACTAAAGCAAGAGTATAGAAGAATTCTCAGGTCCGAGCAATGAAACTTCAAAGTATTAGATGAGACTTTGAATATGTTAGAATGAAAAGTGATGAATCATTATCTGCTTATTTGACTAGACTGTTTGGCTTGATAAATCAAATAAAGATGTATGCTGAGGAACTGTCCGGTAACAGAATTGTTAAGAAATTGCCTATTAGTCCTACCTATATGTATAATAATATTGTCTTTGTGATTGAGGAAACTAAGAATCTTAGTGAAATAGACATACTAAGGTTGGTGCTACACTGAAAGGGTTTGAAAACAAGGCCTATTAAGCATGCTGAGGATGGTGATGTTACTGAAAGAGCATTTAGCAACCTGAGTATTCAGTCCAAGAATAGCTCATATGCTGGAAATTCAAAAAGGAAGAAACCTTGGAAGAATAAGGAGAGAAAAGGAGTTGTGAAGTATGGTGACAAATCAAATACAGTAGCTAAGTTTGGAAGCAATAAGGAGAATACAAAAGAAGTTAAAACTTACGGAAACCTACACTATAGTGAATGTTGGTTCAAAGGAAAACCAAAGTGCCATAAGTGTGACAAATTTAGGCATATTGTCAAGGATTGCAGTAGCAATGTGGTTCAACAAGTTCAATATGCTAAACAAGTGGAGGAATAAACTTCGTTGTTTTTTGCTTGCAACTCAGCTACTATGGCTAAAAATGAACATGTCCGGTTTATTGACAATGGTTGTAGTAACCACATGACTTCACATGAGTCCTTACTTGTCAATGTTGATTGGATTGTGAATACCAGAATCAAGATGAGTAATGAATAAATTGGTCAAGCCACAGGGAAATGGTCTTTGATAATTGAGACTAAAAATGGTACTCGGTACATTAAAGAAGTAAGTCGATTCCTGGTCTTGATGAAAACTTGCTCAATGTTGTCCAAATGATCCAACATGGATATTTCTTGCTGTTTGGTAATGATATGGTGGCAATCTTTGAAGATAGGCAGCTTGAGTATCATGTGGCCATTGTGCAAATGACTAGAAACCAAGGATCTAAAATATGCTAGGTGCTAGTAAGGTGATAGCCTGGGGCCTAGGTGGATTTAATTAAATTTATTATATAACATATAAATAAGTGCTTACTTACACTAAAAAAATAAAAATATAATTGTATTGAGAATTTAGGAAAGTTAAAATCGCCTCGGTCCTTTACCGCCTAGCGCCTGGGCCGATTTTTAAAGCACTGCTAGAAACAGGTGTTTTTACTCATGGATGATTTATAGGCAGTAGCTAGAAAGGCTGTGATGGAAGAAAAGGTGTGGGATTGGCAAAAATAATGAGACATTTGAACTTTCAAAGCTTGCGGTTGTTGGATGAAAAAGAAATGATGTATGGGCTACCAAAATTGAAAGGTTGTGGTGGAGTTTATGCAGGATGTACTGCAAGGAAACAACATAGAGAAGCTTTCAGTAGAAAACAAGTTTGGAGAGCTTACAACCATTAAAATTCATAGACTCTAATATTTGTGGGCTAATGCAAGTGACTACAATGGGTGGCAATACGTGTTTCCTAACCTTTATAGTTGTCTACACCAGAATGGATTGGGTTTATTTCCTAACTTGCAAGTCTGAGGTATTTGGGGAGCTCAAACGATTCAAAGCAATGATTGAAAAGTAGTCTAGATATGCACTTCAAAAACTAATGAGTGATAGAGGTAGGATAGTACGCTTTAAATGATTTTCTCAGTTTTTGTAAAGACATGGGTCTTGGAAGACAATTGATTGTTGCCTATTCTCCAAAACAAAATAATGTTACTGAGAGGAAAAATAGGACAATAGTGAAAATGACAAATAGTATGTTGCACGAAAAGAAGTTGCTTTACTACTTGTAGGGTGAAGCTGCCAATACAACAGTCTATTTGCTTAATAGATGTTTTGCAAAGGCAATGAAGGACAAAACTCCATTTGAGGCTTTTAGTGGAAGAAAACCAAAGTCAAGCCTATCAAGGTTTTTGAATGTGTTTGCTATAGTATTCCTGGTAAACTGAGACACAAACTGGATGAATGCTCAATGAAGAAAATCTTTGTGAGATATGGAAAGGATGAGAATGGATATAAAGTGTTTGTTCCTGACATTAAGAAGATTATACTTTCCAGAAGTGTCCTATTTGATGAAAATGCTATCTGGAGTTGGAATACTAAAAGTGAGAAGTCAATGTCATTTCCAGTAAACCGGAAAAGATTATTGAAAATGTTGAAGGCAGTATAAATGCAGGATCAACACAGTTGAAAAGGAGTATTCCAGAAAAGACTATTTTTTAGGATTTAGTGACTGAATTTAGAGAAACCACCTTTGCAAGTACCACTTTAGTGAAACTAAGATCACTGAGTGATATAATATGCAAGGTGTAATCTCAATATTATTGGACCAAAAATATAAAAATGTTGCCACTAATGAAGCTTAGAAGAAAGCCATGGATTCAGAAATTGAAATGATTGAGAAAAATGAAACATAGGAGTTGGTTAATAGACCAACATAAGCCTATTATTGGTGTCAAATAGGTATTCAAGACAACATTGAAACTAGATGACACACACAACAAGAGTCAAGGTGTGCTGGTCGACACCTAGAAGGTGATATACCTATAAAGTGTAAATGGTGTAAAAATGAAAAGTTTGGTTTGAAGGACTGCAAGCCAGTGAGCATTCCTTTATCAATGAATGAGAAGCTTAAGAAGAATGATGAAAGTTAGCTTGCCAATTTAGCAATGTATAGGAAATTTTTGAGAGTTTGTTATATCCCACTGCAACAAGGCTTGACATAATGCTTGCAACAAGCCTATTATCAAGATTCATGCACAATCCAACCAAGAAGCACCTTGAAACTGCAAGGAGAGTACTCAAGTACATCCAATGAACTATTGACTTTGGGATTGAATATGTTAAAGGGAAATCAACAATGCTTGTGGGTTGTTATGATAATGATTGGAGAGGTTGACATGAAATGTACATCAAGCTATGTCTTCACATTTGGCAGTGGCATTTTTGCTTAGGCATTTGTGAAGCAACATAGTGTTGCATTGTCAACTACTAAGGTTGAGTATGTTAGTGCCTCTGAGACTACGACTCAAGCAGTTTGGCTAAGGTTTGTGCTTGAGGACTTTAGAGAATTGCAAATTGAGTAACTCCCCTATACTATGACAACCAATTAGCTATACCAATGACAAAGAACCTTGTCCTTCATCTAAGATCAAAGCATATTCACATAATGTACCATTACATCAGGAATGCTTTGTAGAATAGCATAATCAATCTTGTTTTCTGCAAATCTGAAGAACAATTGGCAAACATCTTTACAAAAGTTTTGCCAAAAAACAGATTCTATATTCTCAGGAGTATGTTTAGGGTCAAATCTGCAACAACCTTAGAAGGGAGCGTTGATGAATAAGCTTGTTGCAGAGATCACTTTCTTAGAGTTCAAGTTTTATGGGAATTTTTCATTTGATTTAGTTTTTTTGTTAGCTTGTGTTCTTAGCTGCAATGCACGGCTAAGATGAAAACATTTCAATATCTTGTGTAATTTTTCACCTGTCATTTTTGTTAAGTACATCAAGTGAACCATATGCAGCTCACATGAAGTAGTTTTCGCTGATGACTCGTGGGGCTCGTATGGAGTCACAATGGTCACATTTTGTCATTTTTAAATTAATGAGTCAATATTAATTTATATTTTTACTCTATTCTTGGTATTAATTTATTGGCTATTATGTGAAAATTTTGATACTTTGGGTTATATTTCAATTGTAGGACATGTGAGTCTACTTTGAGCAAAAAGTACCAAATGAATGATTTTTTGAGTAACTCCAATTGGAGCGGGTTCATGAGTCCTTCAAGTTGTTCGTGTCAAAGTTCCATATTTTTATGCCAAATTGTTGGATTATGGTGAATTAATTAAGGCCCAAAGCGCAATGATGGTAGATTGACTTATTGAGCTCAATTGGAACTTTTGGGGCATGAAGATGGCGTTTCCTGGAGTTAGGCTCTTCTTGAACTTGTAGAGGACGTCCTAATCTTAAAATAAAAAAAAATAAATAAATAAAAAAGGATCTTTGGGGCTGGATTTGATGCTGTGATGGGCCAGAAACGTGAAGGATTTCTAGCTGGGCAAATTCTCCATGTTTGATTCGTAATGTATTATTTAGTTTCCGAGTTCTATTCTAAGATCATGTTAGGAATGATTTAATTGTAGTAGAATAAATAGGCTTTTGAGAAAGAACTCGGCATAGATAGATTTGCAGACTTTATTGCAAGGTGTTTCCATCTTTTTCTTCTTAATGATATATTGCTTTTTAATTATTAATATGTGTAATTGATTCTTTTTTTAGGGCGAGGTCATGAATTAGTATGAATATGTAGTTTATATCAATTTGCTTATGGATTAATGTATATTTGTTTTGAATTATTAATTAATGTGTTTAAACCATCTACATGTCTTGATCATTAGCCACTATTAGGATATTTAAACAAGTAATTGGATGCAATTCTGTTGGATTATCACCTTAGAAAATTGATTAGAGCTTCTTGTGATTGATAACTGTAATTTCACTTAAAGCAAATATCACGCTCTTAGGGGTTGCATGGGTTTTCAAAATATTTTTCACAAAGTTTAATGAGTTGTGCATGTTCATATTTGCTTGAATATCACAAGGAGAATATGCATTAGAAAAACCTAATATTCAAAGCATGTATATGGTAATTTCATAAGTAATTGGTAGGAACTACATAAGATTGTTAATGACGACAGCTAAACCCTAGTGCCTTTTTCAATTAATTTTTCTTAAAAAGTGTGTTTTTCTTCTTTGCTGCCACGTTTTGTAAAAATCTAATTTCAATTATTTTAGTTTTCTTGTTCTGTCTTTCGATTTCAACTTTTCAAGTATTTTCTAAAACTTATTTTAAATAATTAACTAAGAATTGGTTTTAAATACAAATAATTTACATCAATTTTTACGGAGAATGATGATCTTGTTGGAGTTATTTATATTATGGTAACATTATTCTCTGGTAAGCATTTTTTTTATGTTTTTAACCCTTTTATGCAAGTGGTAAAAATCCTATTATAAAACACACACTTCGTGTGGATGAGTATGTAATAGAATTCAAGGAGCAGCGAACCCCTTCTTCTTCGAATTCTCTCAGCAATACCAGTGCATTTCTTCGATTTCTTGCAAAACAATTTCAGGGCCACAAACATTAACATTTCTTTCTTTGATGCTCCTTGTACAGGCACACAACACGAATAAATAAAATCCCAAAAAGGATAATGATGACCAAATTTTTTAAACCAAATAATGTGGTTGTAGATGATTGGATGATTAATTAAGTATCGATTAACGTATTTTTTATTTATTTATTTGTGACATATTATTTGGTTTAAAAAATTTGATCTCCTAGTATTATCCTCCAAAAAAATAATGCAGAAATTAAAATCTTGAAGTTGACCAAAGTTTACTGCAAACCCTACAGAATAATGCAGTCACACCAACGTAGACGAATGCAACCGAAAATGACGTGGCCTTATTAGTAACTTGGATGATGACCAGGAGGAGCATAAGAAGGTCTAATGTCAGCTGCACCACCACCACCACCATATCCATGTTGCTCTACGGGAACAGCGACTGGAGTTGGCTCAGCACCATAGCGTCCTCCTCCAACTACCGTAACTTGGACATGTTCTTCTTCTTCCTCAACACAAGGAACAGGTGCGGGAATCATTACTTTCTTCTTTTTCTTCTTAGCAAAACAAAAGAGACCGACCAAGAGGAATGCAAGGAAGAATGCCCCACCCAGGGAAACGCACACCGCGATAACGGTGGTGTGGTTTTTCCCCGGAGGTGGTGCAACGATTTCGAATGAGGGTGGTACCACATTAGGAGGAGGAGGGTTGCCGTAATAAGTCGGTGGAGCGTAATAACCAGGAGGGAATGCAGGTGGTGTCGCGCCCTTTGGTGGTTTTGGTGGGTATGCGGGTTTTGGTGGCGCCGTGTTTGGTGGGTGACTGCCTTTTGGTGGTGATGATTTGGGAGGGTATGGCTTTGGGGTTTGCACTACAGGAGGTTGACTACTAGTCTTTGGTGGTGATGCTTTTGGCGGGTATGCTTTTGGTGGGTATGGCTTCGGAGGGTGTACTGGAGGTTGGCTGGGCTTTGGTGGCGATGCTTTTGGTGGGTACGGCTTTGGTGGTGAAGCTTTTGGTGGGTATGGCTTCGAAGGGTGTACTGGCGGAGGAGGAGGTGGTGGTGGTGGAGGGCATGGTAGAGTAGGTGAAGGTGGTGGTGGAGAGTAGTAAGGGTAACCCATATCCTTGTTATGGGGAATTTGAACAAGTTCCCTATCACTCTTATCTCCCTCTGCAAATGCTAGACAGAGAGATGGATATAATGGATGGACATTCAGGCTATATTTGTACTAGTAATGGGAGTAACTAGAACGGAAGCTCTTGCAAGTTTCCAAGTCTACCCAAAAAAAAAAATTCATTTTTGCAAGTGACATAATAATTGAAATTATTCTTTAAAGTTTATACAATTAGTTGTCCTTAATTATGTAAAAATAAAATATAGAGTAGTGGCCTTTGAATACGAAGGCTTCTACAACACTAGGGATGTTTTTCCAAGCGTATGCATTATTGGGTGGGTCTCTATCTAAATTCTAAAAGCTCAGCTAAATTTTCTAATAAACAAAACAATCGCGCGATGAAATTAGCAAAAAGTTATCCACTTTGCAAGCTCATCAGAGCCGATAATCACTTTGTTCTATGCATTCTAGTGCTGTACTGCTCTTTTATAAAAATATATTTGTGCTTTTTTAGATCATAGATTAAGATATCGTCTGGAAGTACTTTTAAATGACTCAAAGTGTTTTTGGTGAAAATATTTTTAAAACTAATTATTAGTAAAATGTAAATGAATCCTCGAAAAGCACATAAAGTGTTTTCTACAAGAAGCATCAGTTCTCTGCTTCATATAGGAAACACTTTAAATGCTTTTAGAATCCAAAAACATTTTCACTAAAAGTACTTTTAGTAATTTTAAGAGTACTTTCAAAAGAACCTAAGCAAATTGCAAACAAAATAGTCCAACTGTTGAATATATAGCAACAAGGTAGCAAGTAGCAACCTTTCCGGCCTTCCATTCAAAAATAATTCTTTCAACAAAAGTTGTCATTTTTTATATCGCATCATAAACTTCGCATATCTAAGGAGGCCAGCAAAGTATTTCAAATTCTTCCTTCCTCATATATATGCTACCATTTTCCAATTATGTCCGTAATATTGTGGCCGATTTTCTGAAGGGTATAAAGAGGATGCGGCAAGAGAGAGAGAGTGGAGAGAGGTTGTAGAACGCTTAAAGATTGTGTGGCTTTCCTTAAGGAGGGAGGGAGGGAGAGGAGAACTTGTCTAATAGAAAAGAATCAGTAGAATAATGAGTAAACTAAAATCCAATTTAACCGAGATTTACCCAATCATATATATATATATATATATATATATATATATATATATTAAATAATATTTACAACATGTAATTTACTTTTATTAAAGTTTATATTGGAATCACTATAGCTTTATCTTTTGTCAGTACATCCCTAGTTTGATTCTCTCGTAAGAAGAAAAGTATTTTTATTTCTATTTGTTGTTACAAAGGGGGCAGGCGAAGCAAAACGCTAAATAAAAAGAAAAGTATTTTTATTTCTATAGCTCAAATCTGAACCGCTCCAAATATATCATCCTGTATAGTAAGTGAACAATCCAAAATGGAGGATCATCGAACACAATATTGCCCTTGTCTATATATAGAGAGTTTTGCCAATCCATTATTAGTTGAAAATTAGAGGATCAAATAGACGAACAAACAAACTATGATACTACGAATATTATTAATGGAAAATAAATGAACAAGAATGTCAAAACGGCTACAAATTGAAAGCTACATTTTAGCTGACTTGCTTCTCAAACTATATTACAAGTAATATTTACAAAGAATTAAACCTAAAAAAAATATAGTATCAAATACCAAATAGACCCTCATACAAAATCAAATCTCTAATTAATTTTCTAAATAAACCAATAAATTCCCACATTATCCATCGCGATCTTAAAAAAATGTACTTAAACCATAATAATTAACATGGAAAGCTTGCTTTTGTGATCAAAATATTGAAAAAGTTGTTGGGCTACTCTCCATATATCTAATTAGTTTTATGTTGGAAACTCAAATTTCTTCATGCTATCATAACAGATTGTCCTATGTGTCAAGTCTATCACACGTGCTCTACGTCACCCGATTTGTGTTGTCTATGTGTTAGACTTCAAAATTTGTCACACATAAGAGGGTGTGGTTGATAGTGGATCTCATATCGGAAAAATGAGAAGTCTTACTTGTGTATATAAATAGTTGAGTTACTCTACATATTGCCAATTAATTTTATAAAGAAGCTTCAACTTTCTTCACATGTCACATACTTAGTTTAACAATTCTTTTTATTTTATTTTATAGGTTATTTACACATTATTATCGTTATCTTTGTTTAATTTGATGTATAGCTCTTTCTCTTAAGAATTATATACATGAGATATTATGTTCATTACTCAAGGCGGCTATCTAAAGTAACCTTCTTCTCAACCTGAAATCTCGAATTCTGAGTATATGTAGTTGTCATTAAGCCATCACATGAAAGAGACATATACTTAACCCACTATTGTATTACAGCAATGAGGTTTTGGACATTATATTTGTATCGGAATAATCATAAGATATCCAGTAATCCACTTGTTCTGTATTAATACTTTTCCTTCTGAGGTTCCGGTGCATGAATCAAATGATGGCTTTGCAAAGGATTCATATCCTTCAACATCCACATGGCATCAAACTGTATTATAACTTTTCAACAAATTATAAGAAGAATATAAGAACAATTAAAAAAAAAAAAAATCACCTACTATTTTTTTTATTGTTTAAAAAATACTCTTGCTAAAATTGGAATGGTGTGTAATAAGAAGCAATGGTCGAGCTAGTATGAGGTCATTGGTTGTTAGGGCAGTTCCACCTCATTGGGGTAGGCCGGCTTAAAGCACACAAAATAGGCCAGCCTCCCATTTTTTTGCTCCAACCCAGCCTAATGGGCTAGCACCTAGCCCAAGCCAGTCTCCAGGACGGCCTAGAATGTGTTGACCCAAGGGACAGCCTATGTGACATCAGGCTTGCGTCAGCATGACGTCACAGGCCACTAATATATATATACATATATATATATATATATATATATATATATTTTTTTTGCGTCAGGTGTGTAGGAAACACGCCCGAATGGGCGCGCGTCCCCAACAAAAAAAGGCGGTGGGGCCCACCATTGCAGCTCACCAAATTCTACCTGTGAGTGGCCACATGGCTCGTTATGGACCGTTGGATTTCCAACGGTCAAATTTTTTTTTGAAATTAGAACCCAACGGCTAGTTGATGTGGCATGTTCTGGGCCATCTGATCCCAAGCTCAACGGTCTATGATTTTTGTCCAAAAAAAAAAAAAAAAAACCAAACAGTCAGAATTATGACCGTTGGCTGTTGAATTTGAATCTTTTTCAAATCCAACGGTCTAGATTAATTAAATTAATAAAAATTGTTTAAAAATACAGAAAAAATTAAAAAAAAAAAATTATGTTTTTCTATAAATACCTAACCATCATCTTCCACCTTACACTACATTTCAATATTTTCAACACTTTCAACCAAAGCTTTCGTATACTTTTGTGTGGAAAAAATGGCTACGTGGACGGTCATCGAAGATGTCACGTTGTATCAATGCTGGGTTCAAATTACTCATGACCCGCTTACAGGTAATAAGATGGAGTTGCGAGAAATGTGGAGTAGAATTAGGGAAGTGTTTTGCGATAGGCTTGGAGATCGCACAAGAAACAGTCAAGGTCTTCAAGGTCGTTGGACAAAACTCAACATATCCTCTACTTGTTGGAAAAACGCTCTCTCTCATGCTTCCACTAATCTCATTAGTGGGAGAAGTGTAGCGGATCAAGTGATCTATTTTTATTTATTTATATGTATCCCACCCGCATCAATATTTTTATTTATTTATTTATTTGTGTTACACCTGCATTTTATAATATTGTCTTATCCCACATTTTTTTAGACACTACAAGCACAAGCATTCTACAATACAAAGAACAAGAAGAAATCCTTCACCAAATGGGAATGTTGGGATGTTGTCAAAGATTGTCCGAGATACAAACATGTGCCAACCAGTCCAGAAGTTGTCATGCACGGCATCCCTCTACACAGTTCACCATAAGCAAACACGCACTACAAAAAAAAAGTAGTCATTACTGACGAAGATTTTCCGAGGGCCCAAAAAAACCGTCGTAAAAAGCACACTTTGCGGCCATAAAATATGGGTCATCGGTAATGTTTTTATTTTTTTGGAGGGAAAAAAAAAAGTCCTCTTGGTAATGCCTTTATATTTTCAAGGGTGCTTAGTTGTTGTAGGAAGTAATCATATTTTTCCGACAAAATTTTTTCTTTGTCAGAATAAATTTTTAAGGCATATGGTTTTGTTGGAATCAATTATTTACTAATGGTCACATGTGTCATTGGAATATTCTTGAAATAAGTTTGATGCTTAATTTAAATTCTACAATAAATAGATCATATAACTTAGAATACATATGGAGAAGATTGGACCATAAATTTAAAATAAAACAGTTATGCAAAAAGGTGTATAACTTAACATAGTATTCTATAATAAAGAAATAATTTGCATGCCTTTGTTAACTCATAACATTTGTCTTGGACATTGAACAAAGTATAATCACATCACTTCCACAACTAAATTGTGAGTTTTCATTTATAACTGTCAAAAAGTTTCGTCTCGTTACCTAATATCTAAATGTTTGTTTTTGCTTTTTTTTTTTTTACGTATGCGATCTTGGGCATATACAAATAAGTTTCATAGTTGGATTGTTGAAACTAGTTTTGTAGAATGTGTATCTCTTCAACACAATAGATTCAACAAACACTTGGAGTTTACTTTATACTTCCATTAAGTAGAACATAATAATTTGTGGTATCCACTAGTTCAAATATTTTAAATTGAAGATCGAATTCATTCATCGTACTCTTATATGGTTGAGGAGTATATTTGTAAAATATCATCAGAATCAAAGTTAAAATAACCGTTAAACTGTGAGTTTTCGTTTATAACCGTCGAAAGGTTTCGTCCTGCAACCTAATATCTAAATGTCTGTTTTTTGCGATTTTTTATGTATGCGATTATGAAGCATATACAAACAAGTTTGACGGTTGGATCATTGAAACTAGTTTTGTAGAATGCATATCCCTTCAAAATGATAGATTCAACAAACACTTGGAGTTTATTTTATACTTCCATTAAGTAGAACAAAATAATTTGTGGTATCCACTAGTGCAAATATTTTAAATTGAAGATCAAATTCATTCATCGTACTCTTATAGGGTTGAGGAGTGTATTTGTAAAAAATCATCAAAATCGGAGTTAAAATAACCGTTAAATCGTGAGTTTTCGTTTATAACCATCGAAAGATTTTGTCCCATTACCTAATATCTAAATGTCCATTTTTTGCGATTTTTTACGTATGCGATCTTGGAGCATATACAAACAACTTTGACATTGGATCGTTGAAACTAGTTTTGTAGAATGTGTATTCCTTCAAAACGATAGATTCAACAATTTTATTTTATACTTCCATTAAGTAGAACATAATATTTTGTGGTATCCGAATGTTTGTTTTTTGAATTTTCGTTTGTATATTTTTTTGTACTTCTACATTAATTAAGAAACAATTAAAATCTTAACTACAATAATAGCCATATGACTTAATCTTACATATGTGAGATTAAATCATTACCGTTGAATTTAATCTAGCAATTAAATCATAAAAGTGTTTTTGGCGGGCTGCCAAAATTTTGGCATGGTGCCCAAAAACTGAACTGTATTTCCAAAGAGAACGCCATTTAGCGCTCTCTCCTCCTTTTCATTTCTCTCTCACAAACTTTTCCTCTTTCAGAAACAAAACCCTAGCCTACATCCTTCATTTCTTAAAATCTCTCACAGCTTCTCTCTCCATCACTCTGTCGCAATCCGTGGCCTCCTTTCCATGTCGCTTGTTGCCCACCACCGAAAATTCAAGAACCCAAGAGATCCATTCCAAAAAAACTCAAATCCACACCTAATATTCATCTCTTGGACTCACAAGACCACCGTTTTTTGGCCAATGTTCTAAGGTTGAATGTTTTTCATATTTTTATCTTTTTGCTTTATAAATTTGGTTTTGAATTTGCAGGTTCTTGCCTCTAACAGCCATCCACCTGCACATCCGCACTCCACAACCTATAATTTGTCGCAGTAATATTTTTCTTGTTCAAAAACTACCCCTATGCTTATTCTCTCTTATGAATGATGGTGGATGATGATTGGGTTGCAGGGTAGTTTGCATTTGCTAGCCTTTCTCACTTTATGGCTAAGAAATTGGTATCTCCCAATCACAGCGGCCACGATATCTCTCTTGTCTCCAACCATGGTACCACCATCATCTCCTGTCAACTCTCAACTCTCCCACCACTTGCACTTGATGGTCTCGACTCCTGACCACCATATATGTTCTAAATAAGGTATGCAGTTAGGGATTTAAGATTGAAATAAATTGGGGTTTTCTAGCTTTAGGGATTTGAATTTGGATTTGGTCAATTCTGGAATCAATGTTAACTATAATTTGTTTAATTTTAGGCAATTTGAATGCAAAATTAGGGTTTTGTTATCTCAGGTGCTGACAGTAAGACCATTTGTCAATTAGTAACCACTTAGTGCTTGTTTTCAATCTGTCATCGAATACAAAATCACGGCTTTTGATTTTTAGTTTACAAGTCATCATAAGGAATAGATAATTCTAGAATCATAGTGCAAACTTTTAATTTTTAGTTTCAGACTTGGTTCTGTTTCAGAACTCTAAGGAGCTTTAATTATGGTGTTGGGGATTTGTTAATTTTGCTCTCTCTCTCTCTCTCTCTCTCTCTCTATCTCTCTCTCTCTCTCTCTCTAATTTGGTTGGGATTGCAGAGTGACTTGGGTTTCTTTGTATGCATGTCTCAGACCTCCAGGTCACATGAGGTACTTAGCAAGGTTCTACTTTTGCAAAGGAGATGGAGATATTATAGACTTACAGTGATACTGCAATCCAAATAATCTGTTTTGAAAATCCAAATAATTTGAGCATGTTGTAGTAGTAGAATAACACTGGGGCTTAGACTAGTACTTAAACTATTGACTTTGTTGGTTAGCCTAGTACTCTGTGAATCTGTTTTAGTAGTAGTGTAATACTTAGTTTAGTTTGTACTATTGGATAAAAATGATTCATGGCTACTATAGAACGTCATATTAGACAAAACATCTTTTACGACAGGGCTTTTACTGCTTTGGGGCTCACGCCGTGAATAACCGTTTACGGCGCTTTTTGTGCGCCGCAAAAGACCAATTCTCCACTTAACTAGTTCAAGGGCCATCATATGGTTAGTAAATTGAAGATGTTTCCCTCAATTTCATTAAATAACTTAAGCTTGAATAAATCTTGGTAAGCCATATATTTGGAATATGTCCATTGTGATAAAAAAATCTGTGGGATGATCCACTTTGCTTCTTAGGTATGCGCATGAGTATGTCTTGTTCTGATTGAGATGTTAAGAGAAAAGCTCCAATGTAATAAAGAACAGTTTGTACGAAGGTCTCTCTGTCTTTCGCTCTCTCTATCTTTGTCTCTCTGTCTCTCTTTTCTACAGTAATGTAATAATTCCAATTTGACTGTGCTGATTTTCCTTGTTTAACAGATCCATGTAAACATTGTTTTGCATGTGCCATTTGGATGAGGGAATTATACCGTGTCATAGAATGGTATTCAGTTATGGAAGCTCAGAGTACAACGTTAGTGAGTACATGGGCGTTGATTAGGATGCTCTTCTCGACATGTCTACTGATGAGATGGTTAAGCTCTTCCATGCCAAAGCTCATAGAAGGTAATAAACAAATTTCTCGATTCAATTTCTTGGTTTGATTTTTGGTGGATTTATGAATTGGGTTTGAATTGGATTGTGTGGATGTTGGAATATGTAATGCAGTGTGTGGGTTATAGTATTAGAATGTTTAAAGTATGTATTGTGCTAGCTTTGTGGCTAGTTTTGGATCTCAGCATGTGTGTGGTTCAGTTTAACTTCTCTATGAACTTGTGATTTGGTATATACTTTTAACTTCTCTGTGAACTTGTGATTATGGTTCAGTTTATATGATATAGTTGTCCTTATAATCATGAAACTTTGAAACATCTGAATTGTTAAACTGTGCATATAGTTTTGCTTTTCACTTCAACTACTCACTTGCATTATTTATGCTATAGATTGGTGGTTGCTATATATGCTCACACCTTGACAATTGACAATTATATTGTTTGGGTTTATGTTTATTTTCTGATTTTCATTGTTTGGGTTTCTTATCAATTGACAATTATATTGTGCTTGATATAAGTTATCTTTTTTTTTTTTTTAATTTAATTTAATTTAATTAATTTATTTTAATTTTTTGCAGAATAAAGATAATAATTGTGGCTCAATGGTCGTAGCACTACATTCGAACTCCTTGACAGTTGGTTAAAGTGGACATGAAAAACTAGCATTTAAGACATATCATAGGATTGTAACAAGTACTTGTAAATTTTTTACATTGATCTTTTTTTGTATATGTAGTTGAATATATGATTATTAATATAAAAATTGGCATTGAAAATATTATTAAATTAAAAAAAATTGTATTTGTATCCTTTTATTTTTGCCAACGAAGTAGGATTAACGGAAATGTATAATTCCAACGACTCTTGACCCTCACAAATATGTTTTTGTGCTTATTTTCGACAATTCTTAATTGTCGGTTATCGTAATTGCGACGATTGTGCGCTTTTGTAAACAACATTTTATTGTTGGAAAATCATTTTTTGACATAATGTTTTGGTCGTAAGAAAATCATTTCAATATAGATGTTGTTTGGAAAGTATATTCGACGGCCATACAAGTATTTGCGACCACACAGACATGTCAAAAATAAAATAATTTGTCATTTTGAAAAATCAATTCTGACGAAAAGATAACTAGTAATGACAGGCCACAGTGCGTCGTAAATGAAGCAAAAAAAGTATTTCTAATGGATCAATTTGTGACGCCCAGTGAGGGCTTTTTCCCATCGTAAATAAGTATTTGTGATGGCAAAATGCCTTTTCCGATGCCATTTGACCCTCGCAAATGACCTTTTTTTTTTGTAGTGACAGCCGAACAAGAAGAAGGCACATTTGAATTGCGGGAAGGGACACCTGAAGAAGTGTTGGGGACCCAGTTGACTCATCGATCCCTAAGGCCTCAAGGTAAAAAGGCGGCAAAGAAAAAAGGGAGTTCTTCCAAAAATGACTACACAAAATATATGGACGAACTTGCTCGCCATAGTGAAGGAGGCGTGCAAGAGACGAGGAATCAAGTCGAGGGGGTTCTAGCTACACAGATCCTAGCTCCTCAGACTTTGTAGAATTTTTTTTTTTTTTTTTTACTACTTTATTTAATTTCTTATTTTTTGTAGTACTTTATGTAATTTCTTTTTTTTTTTTAGTACTTTATGTAATTTCTTTTTTTTTTGTAGTACTTTATGTAATTTCTTATTTATTACAACAAATAAGATTACATAAACTCACCAAATAAACTTTAAAAAAAAAAAAAAAAAAAACCAAATAAGATTACATAAACTCACCAAATAAACTTAAAAAAACACACCAAATAAAATTACAAAAACTCACCAAATAAACTTTAAAAAAACACACTAAATAAACTAGGAACTTTATTTCTCTACCACAAGCTCATTTTAATTATCTTCACCTTGTTGCAATCCCATTGGTGCTCAATCAAGTCACTTTGATGACTTAAGTGCCAGTATGGCTCTTGCATTGAAGTGTACCGCTCAACGATCAATTGATTGTAACGTCCATCCCGTTCCAATGGCTCGTGTTGGACGGGATCTTCAGTGCGGTCATGAGCATAATAGATACGTGTTATTGAGTTGTTCATCGTGTCCGGCTCGTATTCATCGACGACATCATAATCATACTCATACTCATCTTCCATAATCATGTTGTGGAGAATAATACATGTCATCATGATGGATCGAAGAGCCTCGACATCAAACATTCTGGTAGCAAGCCTGACAATCGCCCAACGAGCTTGCAGGATACCAAAACAATGCTCCAGATCCTTCCTACACCCCTCTTGACATTTTGCAAAGTGTTTTTCTTTTTCACTTTGTGGATGTGACACTGTTTTGACAAACGTTGTCCACCTTGGGTAAATGTCATCTACTAGGTAGTATGCTCCTTCGTATTTATGGCCATTGACCCAATATGTGACTCTTGATGCTTTTACTTGCAGCATTTCGTGGAACACTGGAGATTAGGCAAGCACATTGAGGTCATTTTAAGCTCCTGGAACAGCAAAAAAATCATGCCAAATCCATGTATCAAATGAAGCCATAACTTCTAAAATGATACTTTTGGCTCATTTTCTGTCACCATAAGCTCCTTGCCACGCACTTGGACAGTTTTTCCAAGTTTAGTGCATGCAATCGATGCTTCCAATCATGCCAAGGAAGCCTCACATCTCACACTTCTTTAGAAGCCTTCGCATGTCCCTTGGCATGGGTTTCTGGAGGTACTCATCGATGTAGAGGGCTTCGATTGCGGAGCAAAACTGCATCATGGACTTTAGAACAGTTAATTTTCCCATACTCGTTTTCTCATCCACTTGATCTATAGATACTCCATTTGCAAGCATCCGTAAGGCAACAATAATTTTTTACTAAGAAAGAACACATAGAACATGAAAAGCATCATTTTTTTTGCATAAAGTATGGATCATGGTTGCAAATAGCACTCATGATTTTGTCAAACAAACTTCATTGCATTCTAAAACGACATCTAAAAATATGATCAAGGAATAAACTGTTTTGTGGGGGGGGGGGGGGTAAAATAATCTTCCAAGAGATCTTTACCTCGTATTTCCCTCTTTTTATCCAAGTTTGCAGCACGTTTGGGTTTGGATATCTGACCCACAGTTTCCATGACATGACAGGAATGTGAGGTCCTCTATCTTCTATGTTCAACATCCTCATCCTCTTCCATTGGAAAAGCCTCATCTCTACCTTCCTCGAGATTAAACAATTCTTCCTGTTATGCCAACAATTTTTTCTGTTGCTCATACAATCTCCTTGACAAAGACATTGTAAGAACTTAAGATTTAAAAACAATGAAGAATGATTATGAGCTAAATAGAAGGATTCAGTTTGGTGTGTGAATGAAGATGGATGTAGGGATGTAGGGTTTATATGGATAAAAAAAAGGAAGGATGAGGTTCTGGACAATGCCACGTGGCACTACGTGATTGGTTGAAAATCTTATCGAAATCTTGGCTAAATTATTGTAAATAGATAGTGACACGTGGTGCGTCGAGATTGGTTAAAAATCTAATTGGAAATTTATCCACAAAATAGTATGTTCGAATAATGACATGTGGTATGACAAGATTGGTTGAAAATCTGATCGAAATCTAGGCTAAATTATTGTAAACAGATATTGACACATGGCGCGTCAGGATTGGTTGAAAATCTTATCGGAAATCTATCCATAAATTAGTACTTTCAGATAATGACACGTGACGTGACAAAATTGGTTAAAAATCCTATCCGAAATTAAAACTAATTTTTTTTATTTATTATTTTGTAAAAAAATTAATAATATTTTAAACGGGTTAGGTGCCAACACATTTTGTAGGAGTAGAGATCGTTTGTGCCAACACATTTTATAGACTTTGTGCCAGCGCATTTTTTAGGGGTGAAGATGCATTTGGCCAATTATTGTTCACTGAGTGGATTAAATGGACTAGGTGTCAGCGTATTTTTTTAGGGGTGGAGTTGCTGTTATTGACCCTAATAACTCTAAAAATCCCATGTATATTTTTCTGTATATTGTATTTGACCCCTATATATAGCTAAGATAAACTAAATTACAATCTCGTCCTCCTACTTCTTCTATTTCCTTCTATCATATTTGTCTTCCTTTTCTCTCTTCTTGTATGAAATAATTCAGTTGAAAAGCCTTGACATTCTTCAACATTACTCCACAATATCCTACATCCACCCTTGACAAGCCTCTACAAATAATATTTGTTGTTGACATATGTTGGCATAAACTTTCAGTATATGTTGACAGGAATTGACTAGTGTCTATTAGGTGTTCAGCCCAATGAAACTTTTTGGTTGATAGTATGATCCCATTATTTGAAAATCCTAGCTACGCTACTGATAAGAAGACAAAATAATAATTAGTAGGGAAAAAAAACCTCTATCGTATTGAAACTTTTCATTTTTTGTATTTGTTTGGAAGAATCCTTTTATATAAGATTTATAAGGATATTAAATTATAAGTCACAAGTTATATGCGTTCACAAGTTATCTTCTATGCATTTAAAATTTACAGTTGTCTGATTGAGGATTTGAATAAGATTTTACGAAGGATTTTCAGGAGTACAGTTTGTCAATGGGTTGGCCATTTCTTAGCACGAGACGCTCTTAATAGCTTAAGATTTCAAAACTGAATCGGAGAACCTCCGTCATGGTTCCTTCTTTTTTTAAGTATTCAATGGGTCCCTTGTTAGATCCTACAATGAATCCAATATCTCAAGAATCAGAAACTCGCGAACGGTCAGCTTTATCTGGCTACCAGTATCTCAAAAAGCACGATACAGTGCTTTATTTGAGCAAACTATTTAGCACCAAATTCAAGTAATAGAGTTTCCCTTGCTTAACACCACAACCAATCGTTTGCCTCGTTTGGATGCCCTTAAACACATAAAATTTAGGTCAAAAAATTACAACACAAAATAAGGCTGTGATTATTTGTTCAACTGAAAGAAGGTTATAATCCAAAGAGGGAATAACTAAAACAGGATCCAAATTCCAAGTATCAGTGATTGACAAGGATCCTTCCTCAATAACCGGGACATGAGCACCATTGGTGGTGGAAACAAACTACTGTAAGGATGGTTTAAGGGGTGAGACCTGTCTAGAATCAAATGTTATATGATCCGTTGCACCGAAATCAATTATCTATGCACCATTAAAAGCAGATGCAGACATATTTAAAACCTTACTACCATTGCTTGCAGCGGCTACCAATGCTGAGACATTGGTCCCACCATCCTGGAAACCCCACGAGGTCAAAGCATCGACTTTTATGTGACCGGCTTCGGGCTACAGTGGCTGAAGATATCTGTGTCGGTGATGGAAGATTTTGTGGTGGTGGAGTCGTTCAATCCCTTGTAGCACTAATTCAGGAGTGTAGCGAGGGTTTTTTTCGAGGGAGGAGACGGTGTTCTTTCAAACCCGTGAATAAGACTTCGTTATTTTTACTGGAAGAACTATACAGGTACATATACACTTGGATCGATTGTATAGATCCTAGAATTAAGCTAGTCAATGTATCCATTGTATACAGTTAAGCTATACTTTGGATCCATTGAATTTGTTCATGTCTAATGTACATCTAGCTTGTATCAAGAATAAGAAACATCAAAACGATAATTACAAGGGTCGTTGCCCAATATCTCAACAATCAGACATTAGCGAACTGTAGGCCTAATATGGCTACCAGTCTGCCTGGACAGCAAAAGCACGAAAGAATTCTTTATGTAAAGAGATGACCGGTCAGCCTAGTTCTGCAGAATTCAAAATTCCACCTCTTCGGAGGTAAAGTTGTTGGAAAATTAGTTGTTTAATTTTATTGTTTGGGTTCTAGGCGCAGATCATTAGAATCAGGTTCTAGTTTCCTTGCTTATTAGGGATTAGGGTTATAATTAGAGAGCTTTGTTATTCAGTAGTAAACTAGTCAAGATATAGCCTTTTGAGGTTTTGTAGCCGTTACGACATTCTTATTTATTTAATAATATTTTTATTATTTTGTAGTTTTGTTTATCGCGCACATTGGTATTGAAATGAAGTTGTGTTCTTTGGGTTTTAAGCTTTGCCACTTCATATTTAAGTTTAAAAGAATTTCATAAATATTTCTAAACGTTTGAATTGAAATAAAAAAGAAAAGACACGTTACTCATGAAGTGGTACCTCATTAAAGAGGTACAATTAAAGTGATACTTGGATTTGAATGGTTGCTAAACCATATCAGAAAAGCACATGAATTCCTTTATAAATAGAGGATGAATTTTGGAGTTTTTGAGACTTAAGATTAAAACTTCCTACAAACGTTGAAAGAAAAGCTCTCCAAATTCTTCCATATTTTCTTTCCAAAACCAAAGCACAGAAATTTTGTTCTTGGTAATAATTGAGCCTTCTTGTTATTCTTGGTGTCTTTGGGGCTTGTAAAAAAGGATCGTGTAAAACATTGACACACACTAAACGCTATTACGAGCTCTATTGTATTCACAGTGTAATTTCGCATCACCTCTTAATTTGCGCATAAATTGTGGGCGCGAGTTAAGTCTGAAAGATACCTTGATTCCTACATGCCTTGAAGGAACCTTCATCCTATCTTTCTCGACATAGCCATAACCTATATATCCAACAAATAGTCCACTAGATGGGATTAGCCATTGAACAATTACATCGTAGATTCTTTATGGATAACACGTGTATATATACCCGCATTGGGGGAATGAATATATTTCAGTACTCCTTGCAAATAACGTATCTTTACATATAAATTTTATAATCGGAAATGTTCAATTTTTTTAATCCTCATTTGAAGTGCATTCTAAAAAATCATTTAAATTAATTACATGTCATTTATGCATCCAAATATATGAAATAAATCGATGATGTAAAAATTTTATAACTTGAAATGTTAAATTTTCTCAGTCCTCATTTGAAGACCATCCTTGAAAAAGATTCAAATTAGAGATCATTTATGCATCCAAATATATGGAATAAATCGACGATATGAGTACCAAGTAACATTTTCATGATAAATGTCAATTTATTTGATCTATTTTGGTGACCAAACGATTTCCGTTTCGAATGTGTGTTTTTTTTTTCTTTTTTTTTAAGGACGATCTTCAAATAAATATTAAAGAATAAAATAGTTTCGATTATGAAATTTATACTTTGTTCATAAGGGTTTTAAATAAAGATTAAGGAATCGAACATTTTTTTATTATGAAATATATTTGTTGAAGATATATTTTTCATAAGGGATGCGATATGTGCATCCGCCATGAAAGGATGCAAAGTATTACACTTTATTTATTTGGTCTGCCAGCATGCACTAAGATTCGAAAACCTACCCTTTGATGATTATTGGCTCTGCCTTTGGCAGCTAATGAAACATTTATTTGGTTAGATAAAGCGATTTATTAGTTTGATCTCTACATACTTTGCACGTTCGCATAACGCACACTTTGCACGTTCGCATAACGCACAACATCCATAGGTGCAAGATTGGCTTTGTTACCCTAAAATTAATAAGCCTACATGGTGTGTATGTTTGTAACTATTAAGTTAATTATCTGCTTTTGCTGAATGCAGGCGTGCCAATTTGTAATTGAGCTCAATCAAGTAAGTAGAATAGATGTGGTGATGACACACCCCGACCTGAAAAATCTATTAGGACTCTGAATCGAGCTGTGTTGGTCGAGGTGACAAAGCCATAAGGCGTGATGGAGTGTAAAATGTGAACAAATTTAAAACTAAAAGTGTCTAAGTACACGAGTGTGCCACGAGCGGTTATGGACCCCTTTTCAGACGTGATGCAGAGCAAGAGTAAAATATAGTGAGGTAAAATAATGATTATACCAACACAAAAAGCCACCTATACTAGGAAGTGCCACAAATCGTCGTTGATACGGAAACTTTGCTACTAGAACCTGGAGGGGTGCAAAATAGAAATTGTAAGTGGGCAAAAACAAAGCTTTTGAAAACATCATTTCTCTTCTCAAGTAATAACCCCTCACCATGAAACATGTATACATTCCCAGAAAATAGCATGCATAATATCTATATCTCAAAACCATAATCAGCATAGCAAAACCCCAATAGGCCGTGTCCAACATCTCATCAAAGAATAAGTAATTCAGGTGAAATAAATCCATAAAAAGTAATATGTCGGCCGGATCCACCTATTGTGGCTGCATTCTTCAAATTTAGCTGATTGGTAAGTCGACATAATCTGATACTCTGCACTAACTTCTGAAATGTGCATTTTGGTAAAGATTTGTTGAACAGATATGCCAGATTTTCATTAGAATGGATTTGTCTAACTTCAATAACTTTAGCCTTCTGAAGCTCATGTGCACTGAAAAACTTTGGAGATATGTGTTTAGTCTTATCACCATTAATGAATCATTCATTCATTTGGACAACACATGCTACATTATCTTTATAGATGTCAATTGGATTGTCTGTCTTCAAAGGTAGACCACATGAATTCCAGATATGATGGATCATTGATCTTAACCAGGAACATTCACGACTTACTTCATGTAAAGCAAGTATTTTTTAGTGATTTGAAGATGTAGCAACTAATGTTTACTTTGTTAAGTGCCCCGAGATTGTTGTATATCCATTAGTGAACACATATCCAGTTTGTGAGCGGGCTTTATGCGAATCAGAGAGGAAACTAGCATTTGCATATCTAATAAGGATCTGGTTATTTGTGGATTTTCCTGAGTAGAAAAGACCCATATCTGTTGTCCCACGAAGGTATCACAAAACATCTTTGACTCATTTCCAATGATGAATTGTTAGAGTAGAGTTATACCTTGTTAACAAGTTAACTGAAAAAGTTATATCTTGTCTAGT
This sequence comes from Pyrus communis, assembly GCF_041283825.1. Lineage (NCBI taxonomy): Eukaryota > Viridiplantae > Streptophyta > Magnoliopsida > Rosales > Rosaceae > Pyrus > Pyrus communis. Next base: position 4,695,443 of record NC_142572.1, read on the forward strand.
ACATTGCGCTAAGTACAATAAAGCACCTATTGCACTCAAATATGGTACTTCTGGACCAAGGACCATTTCATCATCTTCTTTTGGACAGAATGGATCTTTCTTAATGTCAAAAAACGAACGACCATTGGTGTGCTGAGTGGATAAGCCTTATCCATGCTAAATCGCTTCAGGATTTTTTCAATGTAAGCTGATTGGTGGACCAAAATTCCATTAGCACAATGCTCGATCTACAGGCCGAAACAATATTTTGTTTTCCTAAGGTCTTTCACTTCAAATTCGCTTTTCAGATATTCAGTAGTTTTATTGAGCTCTTCAGGAGTTCCAACTAAGTTCATATCATCAACATATACTGCCAATATAGCAAATCTAGAATTGGATTTCTTGATGAACACACAAGGGAAAATGACATTGTTGATATATCCTTCTTTGATCAAATATTCACTGAGACGATTATACCACATTCATCCAGATTGTTTCAGCCCATACAATGATTGTCTTAATTTGATCAAGAGCATACCTCGTGGTTTGTTAGTTGTTTCAGGCAACTTAAGTCTTTCTGGGACTTTCATGTATATGTCAGTATCTAATTCTCCATATAGATACACAGTGATGACATCCATAAGTCTCATGTCAAGCTTTTCTAAAACCATTAAACTTATTAAGCAATGGAACGTAATTACGTCCATTGCAGGAGAATATGTCTCATCATAATCAATTCCAGGTCTTTGTGAAAAACCTTATGCAACGAGTCGTGCTTTGTATTTTGCTATCTCGTTTTACTCATTGCGTTTTCTTGTGAATACCCATTTGTAACCCACAGGATTTACATCAGGTGGAGTTTGGACTACGGGTCCAAAAACACTTTGCCTTTCTAAGGAATTTAATTCTACTTGGATTGCATCTTTCCACTTAGGCAAATCTTATCTCTGTTTGCATTCATCAACAGAGCAGGGCTCAATATCATCACTTAATATGATTTCAGTGGCTACTGCGAATGCAAACATATCATCGATGATTATTTCATTATGATCCCACAATTCATTTGTACATGCATAATTTATAGAGATTTCTTTGCTTTCATGTACTGTTGTCTTTTCAGGAACATGTGTCTCATCAAGGACATTTTCTTTTTCTGGAAGTACAGAATCATGAATTACTGATTTTTCATTAATTTTCTCTTCCTGAATGATTTCATTTGGATATAGCTTTGCCCTTGTCTTTCTCTTTCGAAAAGCTGAATCTTTTGATCCTGGGGGTCTACCACGCTTCAGGCATGCACCAGATGAATCATTTGCTACCACTTTATTTTATCCAACAAGGACATCAATTCTTGCAGGTGCATTTGCAGCTGGTATATGTGATTTTGCCACTTTCATAGCATCATTAAATGCATCTGGCATTTGATTGGCAATACTTTGAAGATGAACAATCATTTTCACTTCATTTTCATATTGAGTGCTACGTGGATCAAAATGAGACAAGGTGGGTATAACCCATGTCAGCTCTTGCCGTTCTTCTGGAACGATCTTTTCTCCCCCTAACGACGAGAAGACTTTCTCATCAAAGTGACAATCAGCAAAACGAGTTGTAAACATATCACCTGTCAAGGGTTCCAAATATCTAATGATAGATGGTGAATCAAAAACCACATAAATTCCCAGTCTACGTTGAGGTCCCATTTTAGTGCGTTGCGACGGTGTAATAGGCACATAAATACCACAACCAATAACTCGTAAATGTGAAATGTTTGGCTGATGTCCAAACACGAGTTGTACTGAGGAGTATTGGTGGTTGGCTATAGGTCTCAATCGAACTAATGATGTAGCATGTAAGATGGCATGTCCTCATGCAGAAACTAACAATTTTGTTTTCATAAGCAGAGTGCGAGCTATTAACTGAAGCTGCTTGATCAATGCTTCTGCTAAACCATTTTGAGTATAGACATAAAGAACAGGGTGTTCAACATCAATGTCCAATGTCATGCAGTAATCATCAAAGGTTTGAGACGTAAATTCACAAGCATTATCAAGTCGAATTGACTTAATGGGGTAATATGGGAACTGTGCTCACAACTTGATTATCTGAGCAAGAAGTCTCGCAAAAACTACATTCCGAGTAGATAAAAGACAAACATGTGACTATCGGTTATATGCATAAACCAAAACCATAAAATATCGAAATGGTCCACAAGATGGTTGAATAAGTCCATAAATATCCCTTTGAATTCTTTGCAAAAATGATGGGGATTCAGCATCAACCTTTAGTTGTGACGGTCTAATTACTAACTTCCCTTGAGAACAAACCTTACAAGGGTTATCATTTGAGATATCAATGTCTCTGCTTAATAATGGATGTCCATTAGAGTTGGTAATGATCCTACGCATCATGGTGGATCCTGGATGACCCAAACGGTCATGCCAAAGCATGTAATCTTTTGAATCAAAGAACTTCTGGTTCATGATAGCATGTGATTCTATTGTCCTTATGTATCTATAATACAATCCACTCGACAAACCACGCAAGTTCTCCAATATACACTTCTGGGTATCATTAGAGGTAATGCATACATACTTTTCTGCACTTTTCGTTTCAATGTGGTATCCATTTAAACGTATGTCTTTGAAACTTAACAAATTTCGAGTAGATCAAGTAGCATACAATGCACTCTGTATGGACAATATTGTTCCATTTGGAAACATAATCCGGGTTTTCCCTGAACCTTCAATTACATCTGATTGACCTGATATTATTGTTACTCTTACTCTTGTAAGCATCAAGCTTGAGAAATACTTTTGATCACAAAATATTGTTTGTGTGGTTGTGCTGTCTGCAAGACAAATATCTTCAGCATTTCTCATGTTTTGAGAATAACCATAGCTTTTTTCCATGCTTTCTGAGTAAAGGGGATCACGATTAAAAACAACTTAGAAATTTAAATGCCTTTTTTATTGAAATGTGAATTTTTAAACTACAAGTTCAGAATAATAAAAGTACATCAAATATAAATGATTTAGTCGGACCGATACACTCCATTCCTCATTTCCACAATGAAGTCTGAGACATCTAGGTGAGTTGTATTCAACTGTCTTGATAAGTCGCACACTGGATTAGGTATATCCATTGGTCTAGCCTGGTCGAGGAAATTAGTCTCGACACCCTTCTCCTTAATGGAGGTTTGATATAGATCCACCAGATGATTTAGGGTACGACAGATACGCGCCCAATGCTCATCGCCACCACACCTATGGCAGGCTCCATCAGAGTTTCTAGAAGCATTGTTCATACGAGCTTTACCTTTGTGGCAATTTCCATTTTTAAAGCTCGGGCCTGAATTTTGCCTTGGAATCTAGTTGTGAAACTGACCACTATGATTCTTGCTTTTCTTGTTCCACCGGCCTCGCTTATGGCCACGTCCTCGTTTATGATTATCGCCACCAAAGGATGTGGCGTTCACTTCAAGGGAAGCAGCATTCACTTCTGGGAATGGTACAGATCCAGTAGGTCGGGACTGATGATTTTTCATTAGGAGCTCATTGTTTTGTTCAGCTACCAAGAGCACAGATATTAGGTGGTTGTATTCAGTGAAGCCTCGCGCTCTATACTGTTGTTGCAGAAGCATGTTAGAGGCATGAAATGTGCTGAAATTCTTTTCCAGCATATCTTCCTCAGTAATGGTATTCCCACAGAGCTTCATATGAGAGGTAATTCTGAACAACGCAGAATTGTACTTAGCCACTGACTTGAAATCCTAGATCCTTAGGTGAGTCCATTCATAGCGAGCCCTTGGAAGAATCACCATTGTCTAGTGATTGTATCTGTTTCTCAATGCCTTTCAGATAACTAACGGATCTTCAACCGTTAAGTACTCCCTCTTTAGTCCCTCATCAAGATGGCGACGAATAAAGATCGTGGCCTTCGCCCGATCTTGAGAAGATGAGATGTTTTCTTCCCTAATGGTATCTCCAAGATTCCCTGCTTCCAGATAGATCTTGGTATCCAGTACCCAAGTAAGGTAATTCTTCCCAATAATGTCTAGGGCAGCAAAATCGAGCTTTGCCAAGTTCACCATCTTCTTTTCTTTTTGAAAGAAAAATGAGATACGTAAGAACTTGCAATAATTTGTATTCCTGGAGGAATTTAGTGTTAGAATTTCTGGTTCTTACAAATTTTTCATTTTGATCTTCAGGCCAAAATAATAAGCACTCGAAACTTCAGACTCGAGATTTTCATGATTAATGAGAAGGACGATTGTACCGCACCATTCCCGTCGAAACAAGCATAGGATAGGCGATTATTTCGCACCACTTGAACAGCAGGAAAATTTAAATAAGCAAAGTAGTTTAAATATGCAGGGCAGGATAGGTGATTATTCCGCACCACCTAAAATTGTGATAAAATTATGCAAAGCAAGTTGTAATCGATTTGAATATGTAGAGTAAGGTGGACAATTATACCGCACCACCTAAAATTTGTAGTAAAATTAAATCTGCAGCTCAAGATGGGCGATTATATCGCACCATCTTTGATCGCAGTGAAAATTAAATTTGCAGGTCAAGATGGGCGATTGTACCGCACCATCTTTGATTACAGTAAAATTAACATAAATAAACACTAGTTTAGAAACCAGGAACTGCACCAAACAAGAAATCAAAGATATAAGTAACTGTTAAATTTACAACGAGAAGCAAGCATGGTGCTAGCAGTTCATCGCGAGGGTGCATCACGCAGATGAAGCAGAAGAAGAAGAAGAAAATAGGAAAAACCTTAAAGGAAGCATTTTTTTTTTCTTTCTTTCGGTGAAGGGAGATGTGAAGTAGTAGAGAGTCGTGCTGATAACGTATTATAAATAGGCAAAAGTTAGAGAGATAACATTTCTAAGGACAGGAGAGAAGCATGTGCAAAATATAATATTATAACTTTAGTAGCTATAACACAAAAAGGATGACAGATAAAGAGAGGGAAGGATACTGATATTATTTCTCTTGTTTTCTTTTGCAGTGCTTTTGATAACAGACGGAGTGCTCTATTTATAGAGAGACTCCCGTAACTACAACCATCCACAAAACAATGATGATACTTTTGAAAGTATCAAACACTATTCCTAAGTCTTGTTCTTTTTTAGTGGACATTCATTCATCCATCCATCCATCAATTTTACAATAGAAGACCCATATAATGAATGTAAACTAAAAAAAAAAAAAAAAATGAAAAGCTGAAGAATTATGCGAGTTGAACTATAGCCTTATTCTCTTAACTGCACAAAACGGTTGCAAAGAATCAAGATCATGGGACGTAGTCATCAAATACAAATGTAAGATACTTCCTTCAGAACGATTACAAATGACTAATTTATATATCCTATCCCAAGTCTTTAACTTTCTCACAAATTTAAAGCATTCTCAACTATATTCTTCCCCATGCTACTTTCCAACCAATTCCTAAAGAAAATTTCAAATATTTGATGGTCTCTGATGATACATTTCCCATTCCTCTACATGATAAATGAATACATTCTTCGTTACATAACTAAAGGAATGTAATATATCGAACTAATACAACTACTTCTCGAAATATTCGTCATTTATAATATTCGCTAACAGATTCTCCATGCATTAATTGGAGCATAGAAAATACTAGTTAACAAAAGAGGAATTAGATAACTTAAACCATCTCAAAGGAGATGTCATATCTTTAGTAGAATGTCATGTAATCAAATTTGAAGGCAGGAGCAAACTTCAACCGATATGTCAATCCTATGTGGATTATTGACATATGAAAAAAGGTGATGTCAAATAATTTTTAATTATTTTATTGCGTGAATCTCATTAATACACCAATTATAGATCTTGAAAATTTATTTTAATTGATTTCTTTTTAAAATGGATCTTACAAATATTATTTATAACAAGAACATATCGGTTGGAAAAAAAAGAAAATCTGACATTGCCACGTCAGCCATCAAATTAACATTTGACATTTATCTTTTGACATCTCCATTGGAGATGCTCTTACTGTTACAAGTTGATTGAAGACAACGTTATGACAAAACTATAAGAGCATCTCCAAAGGAGATGTCAAAATCCTAGGTTGAATGTCACTGTGCATATTTGACATCAAAAATCTTTCCAACCGAAGTGTTATTTGCTGACTGGATTTGAAGGTTTTGTGATTTGGAGTCAAATTTGACATCAATGTCAAATTTATTTTTAATTCATTGTAATGGTGTGCCTTTATTCCACTAGCATTTCAACCAATAAAAATTTTGTTTCAACAATTTTTAATAATTACAATCATTTAAAATTCTATTTAAATAATAAAATAATATTCGACAATTCGGTTGAAAAAGTACAAAATATGACATAAGACTTCAGATTGCCACATAAGCCATCAATTGTAATTTGACTCTTATGCAACCTAAAAACGTCTCCAAACTGTAAAAGATAAAAGGTATGCATACAAGTTAATTTGGCGGTTGAGGTTTGCATGAATGAAATGTCTTAAAGATAAAATTTTCCATGTGTCATAGTGCTTACATTTCAATAGGCATCCATCTCTTCAAATTCAACGATTGATGAAATCCAAGCACTGCAAATTTCGGACTCACACAAACCGTTATATATTTGTACTTTCAACTTTCAAGATACATGACGGGAAGAATAATGGAACATTTAGACAACTAAAGAATAGAAGAGTTTTTTCAAGATAATCACTCTTTTATTTTTCACTGGTGGATTTTCAAGATGATCACTCTTATTTTTCACTGCTGGATGCGCTAAGTTTATGTAACTCAAAGCAGCTTTTGAAAGGGCTTAAATCTAATGAAAAGATGCAACATGCATCTTGTATAATACAACAACTAGTAGGAGAAAGTGATGACACCGTTTGTAGTGCATAATGAGATTTTTGGAATTCTAATAGTAGTTCAATACACACACTTTCAAAAGTATATAGTAGTACTATAAATTCAACATATACATATACATATATATATATTTATATAATTTGACACACACATATGTAATAAAAAAAAAAATGCTTGATATATGTAAAAATTCATGCAAAATAATTTACCTATAAAAAAATGTTATTTGGTTCAAATAGTGCGCCTACTTTTAAAATTTTAAAATGTTAGATTGCTTAAAAAAAGCAACATAATTTACTTAATATATGTAAAATACATGCAAAATAATTTACCTACATAATAAAACAATATTATTTTATACAATACTAATTTTCCTATTATTTGTATATATAATAATAAAATATGCCCAATAAATATATATATGATGATACATACAAAATAAAATACCTAGATAACAAAGAAATGTTATTTGATTCAAAATTCATTTACTTACCCGACAAAACAATGTTATTTGATTAAAATTAATTTACCTAGTATTTGTACATATATCTTATAATAATAAAATGTGCCAAATATATATATATATATATATATATATATATATAATATTACATGGAAAATAAATTGCCTACAAATGAAGGAATGTTATTTGATTAAATATTAATTTACCTACAAAATATAAGTTATTTGCTAATCATAAATTTACATATAGGTAAATTAATTAGTGTAATAATTTTTTTATTGACTTTATTAAGCAAGTCTTATTACATATATTAGGTATGCTTTACTGTTATTACATATTAGGCAATGAATTTATAACATTTTTTTTTATTTTTGCAAAATCATTAATTCTCCTTTACCATCCGCGAGGAATTAATTGTATACATCAAATAGGGGTAGTTTAGGCATCCAAAAACTTTTAAATGTGTAAAGTCAAACATAATTAATGAATTTGTTGATGTGGAATCTAGTTAATAGGTTTTGTTTAAGTAAAAATCTTATGTCGGGTTTTATGTGGAGACAATTGAGTTTTAGAAGCTAAAAACATATTTTCAGTTTTGTTTTTTGAACTTTGTGGCTTACTTTTAACCATTAAAAAAAATTAACAAGTGAGATGCCGCGTTGTAATTGATTATATATTGATTATATATGTACTGCAATTCGTTTAGTCCGTTATTAGTATATTGGTCCCTTACATACTCCGCATCCCTTTAAGTTTGCGGTTCGTAATAGTTTCTCCTCTTTTTTTTTTGTTTTTTTTTTTTTATTAAACAAACGATAGTATTTACACTAAGGGAAAGGCGAGCTGAACCTTAAAATGGGCTAGCAATAATGTGGTTCAATTTAGCATTTGACGAGAATCGAACTTAAAACCTCTCACCTACAAATAAAGAAGAATGTCACTATACTGTAATACTAAATGACCTCTACTTTATAAAAGTTGAATTAAATGATCCTCTAAGTTACAAGCGTTACATTATTGATCCCCCAGTTTGTGTAACCTTTATGACAATTTTATTTGTCAAGGTAAAACTGTCAACAAATTTTTTACTAACGTACGTGGTCGCTTGCAACTAAGGAAGAAAGGATATAAATTTTTTTTCCTTACCCGTCCATTCATTCGACTTCAGGAATCCGAAACATAATTAACTAATTGTACCCTTTAACTATTAATTAGATGTTCATTCAACAGTAATTCTCTTAAACTCTTTTTTGGTTACGAACTCCTTTACTTTTGAATAGAGTCTCTATAAAAGAATGAAAAAAGAACCGATCTTATAGTTCTTTACTGAGTTAATCCTCTCTAATCTGAAATTTGTGCTTGATAAGGGAAAAAGGCACTGAGGCATATATTACAAAAGTAATTTATCAAATATCAACCATGTCATCCATCTTTATTATAACAGGTGTGGCCATCAACATAAAACATTTCTCCGAACTCACAATCCTCAATGTGGACATCCACACTTAGTCAAGAATTGAAGCTGTCTTCATTTAACCGTAGTTTTGATCAGAGACCAACCTACCCTGTCATCTAGTCCATTAGTTAACAAGAAATTGTTTTGATGAAGGGAAGTGTCGAGGAAAAAGTAATGGACCGCCAAAAATATTCCCTATTGGAGATAGAATCATCAAGTACTTCTGAGATGAAGAAAATAGCGACTGACTTTTTATCAAGAGTGTGGATAGAGTCCAAGAAACTATGGCACATTGTAGGTCCTGATATCATTAACCGCTTGGCTGGCTACTCCATGACTGTCATCACCCAAGCCTTTGCTGGCCACCTTGGCGATGTTGAACTTGCTTCCATTTCCATCGCAAACAATATCATTGTTGGCTTTGGTTATGGTCTCTTGGTATACATATCAAACACTTACTCTCTTGTATATTTTGTTGGTTATTTCACAGATAGACATTGAAAATATATACAGTTGGCTTTTTTTACTCTTGACATTTATATGTATATATGTATAAAATATATTATGATATGGGTTAATTACATTCTTCTATTTGTTTTAGTCTGATTTCAATAATGTTTCTTGGAACCTTAATCATAATACTCGGTAATTTGCCGAAATTGATAACAAAAGGGAAAATATTTGGCTTCTTATAAGAAGTTTTTCCTCCATATGCACATAAGCAAACGAAAACAACAAAAGTTATTGCATGTGTAATGAGTCAGTATTGTGTAGGTATGTGATTTCCACACTCCCCTTCTCTTCCTGTGCACTTCTCCCGGTTTGTTTCCCCCCTTCTATCCCTTGAATACAATAAATCAGAGGAGAAGGGACTAAAAATAAGGAGATTAGTGCAGAACGAGAAAATAAGAGTGTAAAATCACTATCCTTTTGTTGACGTGTCATCTTGTGAATTGCATAATTGAAGGATTAGCTCCTCACTCGTAAGGATCTGACTCATGAACAAAATCGTAATTGTAAACTATATATTTTTTGTTTTGGCAATCAATTAGTTGGGGATGGCAAGCGCTCTAGCCACTCTATGTGGGCAGACTTTTGGTGCCAAAAAGTACCACATGCTGGGCATATACATGCAAAGGTCATGGATTGTGCTGTTTTCGTGCTGCATTCTTCTGTTGCCTGTGTACCTATACGCGTCTCCGATTCTGAAACTAATTGGACAGTCTGATGAGGTGGCGGAGCAGTCTGGGGCGGTGGCTTTGTGGCTCATACCCTTGCACTTCAGCTATGCATTTCAGTTCCCATTGCAGAGGTTCTTGCAGTGCCAGCTCAAGAATTTTGTGACCTTGTGGGTTTCGTTGGCGGTTTTGGTGCTTCATTCAGTAACAACTTGGGTTTTGGTGAGTGTGTTGGATTTTGGAGTTGTGGGTGCTGCCATTGCTCTGGATATCTCATGCTGGGCTTGCGGTTTGGGGCTGTTTTGGTATGTTGTGTCTGGTGGTTGTCCATTGAGTTGGGTTGGTTTCTCAATACAAGCATTTTCTGGGATTTGGGAATTTGCCAAATATTCTGCTGCTTCTGGGGTCCTGCTGTGGTACTAAATTTCTTCCTTAATTTGCTCTTTTTATTTTTATTTTTCTTGCACATATACATTTGTACCATACTTAACAGTCAGACACTTTTTAGCCAACTTTTGTTTGTTCTTATTTTTCTTTGAAGCTTGGAATTCTGGAGCTATAAAATCCTTATACTGATGACTGGGTTCTTAGAGGAATCAACTCTTGCTGTGGATGCCTTGTCAATATGGTAAGTGTATTAAGGTTCCACATCATTAGTTAGATGATTAGTTAAATGATTGTACAAGTCAGCAATATAGTAAGTTTGTTAGTATTTGGTTAGAGTAGTTAGGTTTTCTCTTATAAAAACAGAATTGTGTAATATTTCTTTTTTAATTAACACAAATCTCATATTTCTCTCTCCAAACTCTCTGTGTTCATCTTTCTTCTGATTTACTCTTCAATTCACTAATTTTTCAAATATAGTTAATAAGAAGATGCGTGTGTAAGACATTACGAGACTTTTTCAAAAGTGAAACCTAACTACAGGGACTTCAATACATCAAAACCTTATAAGGACTTAGACCTTAAAACTCAAGATTACAAGGATCTATCTGAAAAGTACAAAGTTGTCCATTTGATAACCATTTTACTTTTGTGCTTCAAATATGAAAGGAAGTATATAGGGGAAATTAGAGATGAAGAAGGACGATGAGATATGCATGCGAAGAAAAAAGGAAAAATGAATGAAAGCAAAATCTTGAAATTAAAACTTTGGTTTTTTATTTTTAATTTTAGGTTTTCATTATGTCTTTCCTTGTATATCTTCCCATATTTCCCAGTCGTTCATCCACTTTTCTTCATCCTCATTTCTTCCATATATTTTTCCTTTGTCGCTAACACAAAATGTAAAACTCAAAATAAAAATTAAATTGTTAACAAAGCAGACTTAAATTGGTCGTTTGCCATTCTGATTATTGGTTTGATTACATCTTGCAGCACGACTATAAATGTATGGGACCTCATGATTCATTTGGCTTTCTTGGTTGGCACGGCGTACGTACCATATTTATCATGTCTTTCAGTCATGTAATTCTTGGTTGTGACATTATTTACTTACGCACTGTAATGCATTTCTAGCATGTAATTCTTCAAGAGTCTTCTGAAATTCTTGTCATGAAACTCACAGAGTTAGGGTGGCAAATGAGCTGGGATCCGGAAATGGGAAGGCAGCTAAATTTGCACAACAGGTTTCAATGGCACAATCTGCTTCAATCGGTCTATGCTTATGTGTACTTGTTATCATGTTCCATCACAAGTTCGCCCACGTATTCACTTCGAGTCCTGATGTCATCGAAGCAGTTGATCAAATGTCGTATCTCTTGGCCGTAACAGTTCTACTTAACAGTGTTCAATCCGTCTTGGCAGGTTAACTTTGATCCTTCATCAAGTTTTTAAAAGTAAATTGGTGGTAGAATAATTAACCTTAATACTGGTATCACATGGTCAATTCTATACTCTCTATATACAGTAGTGCTTCTGTTTTTCTTTCAAATCCATCTTTGTATATTCACAGGAGTGGTGGTGGGGTCAGGATGGCAAGCATGGGTGGCATATATAAGTCTTTTCTCCTACTACATTTTTGGGCTCCCACTTGCATTTGTAATGGGATCGGCTCTCCACTTCGGTGTTTCGGTATGTTTCATTCTCGAAGTTACACAGAATGTTCTCTCCTCGAATGATTTCTTTTACATCCTCAAGCAGTGGAAAATATTCGAATTCGAAATTTTTTTGCAACATTGAAAAGAAGTCATTAGACAAAGTGATTTGATTTCTCCTATAGAATGAGCATTGTTACCAGATCAGGATCCTCTCCTGATCTTTGTATGGGGATCCTCATGACCAAGTAGTGTGGGTCGTTGGATGAAAATCCAACGGCTATAATTATTATAATTTTAAAGGACCTCCCTGTTTGTAGCCGTTGGATTTTCATTCAACGGCCCACACTTCTTGGTCATGAGGATCCCCATACAAAGATCAGGAGAGGATCTTGATCCATTGTTACCCCCATCATTCATCATTTTAATGTACGGCAAAATGTAAAAAATGTGTTACTACTATTCCAATTCATGTGTTACTACTTACAATAAAATCTCAAAGGATCAACTAATTGATTAAATTTTATATGGAAAACAGGGTATATGGGGTGGGATGATCTTTGGTGGAACTGCTGTGCAAACAGCGATATTGGCCATCGTGACATTAAGACATGATTGGGAAATGGAGGTATGGTTTAATAAACATAAGAATTTCGGGTTATTTATCCTGCTTCTTTAAGTATACAAGTCAAAGTTACACTGTTGTAATCCAAGTCCAACAATGGTTTTGATCAATTATATGCAGGCTCAGAAGGCTATGCAGCGTGTGAACAACTGGTCGACTTCTAACCGAGACAATAAATTAGAGGAACATAAATAAAATGGAATAAATCCACTTTTTGTTATATTTGGATAATCGGATTTACAATTTCTGTAAAATTCGTAAGTGGTCAAGCAATGGTGCTTTTTACCTGCTAAAGATCTTAAACAATGATGGCCTCGAACTGCTAGATCTTAAACAATGGTGGTTTTTACCTGCTAGGTCTTGTTTTTATAGGCTTTTCTCTACGTACACTACAATCATCAGTATTTAAAAATTCAAGGATGACTTTTTCTTCTCCGGCTGAGAACAATGCATTGGTACCTAATAGAATTGAAAATTCAAGTTTCTTTTCTTTTCATATTATAGATAGGTACTCTTAGAAAATATGACCAGATTGCCCACTGTGTGACAAAATGATCAAATAGAAAAAAATTAAACAATTAGAGAAAAAATTAGAAATACTGACAAACTTGAAAATTGAGACTTGCATAAATGCAATGTTATCAAGACAGAATTTCTTCCTTACTCTTATGCTTATAATTCGGTAGGAGACCGTCTCCTAAGTTTCAACAATCTATAATTTGAAAACAAACCCAATATATTTCATACTCTCAAGATATGATTCGGAATTGAACAACAAATAATGGGAGAAACAAACTGAAGAAACTTTATTTCTCAAGAATAAGATTTGACTCACTAATTCTCTATATTACACAACTAGAATTCATAGGTTTATATAAAATCCAAATGCTGCTTGTTAAACAGATGTAACTTTACATTTATAAGCAGTGGTCATTTGGCTAAGGGCATATCCATCAGTTCTTTATTTTTAAGAAAAACTAATGAAAAATGGTTTGAAAACTTTGAGTTTTAACGATAAGGACAAAATAAAGGGTAAAGTGAATAGCACCATAGTTGACTTTTTAGTATAAAAATATGGTTTTTCATTCAAGTGAACAGTACCAAAAAATTTTCGTTAAAATTCTATTATTTTTTTCGGCTGCCAAAGATTCATATACAAACATTAGTTCCACTTCAAAAAGAATGACACCAACTTAATTTAGATATAAATTATTTGATGTAAAAGGATATAAAAACATTTTTCTTTACATTTTAAAATTATTAAAATATAATAATTATTATTAGATATAATTCCAACATAGCCTTCCTTTGCTTTAAAAAACCAACTTACTATTTCCTCTTTCTATAACGGAGGCAATATTCTCAACATTTATCTTTAAAATCATATCAAGGGAGATTAAATATTACATGATGCCCAATGTTTATTGTACTTCATCACTTGCCTTGATTTGATTTTTTTTTTTTTTTTTTTTTTTTGAACCCAGCCTTGATTTGATTTTTCTGTTTATGGGTTTCTGGACGTCAGACACGACGTTCCATAAAAATATTTGGGGGGTGGGAACCTGGCTGGATTGCTAGTATTTACCTTTTTAAACAACGTTTCTGCAACGACTTCTAATCGTCAACTAGCTATTATCTGTTATTCAAGTCACGACTCTTTTTTAGTTTCACTTCCAACTAACCAACCCACTGGGCAGGAAATTATTTGTATGATGGGAATCGTTGACAGAGAAGAAGAAGTTCATCTTCACCAATCTCTATTAGAAGAATCATCAAGCAAAAACACTACTACTACTGATGATGATCAACAAAATACACACCTTTGGTCAAGAGTTTGGATAGAATCCAAGAAACTATGGCGCGTGGTCGGTCCTGCCATCATCGGCCGTTTGTCTTCCTTCTCCATGATCGTCATAACACAAGCCTTTGCCGGACACCTTGGTGTGGTTGAACTCGCTTCCATTTCCATTGCCAACAATGTCATTGTCGGCTTCACTTTTGGTCTCCTGGTAACGATCAAAATACGATAAATTTTAGTCTGTTTGTATAATAATTTTTTTTTTGTGTGACGTGCTATTCCGACTTTCAAATTGTACACAATTCCAAACTAGAAATGTAAATGGCCAGAGGTCTGGTGTCCCTATTTCCGTGTCCCTCTCTGTCTCCTTTGTCATTAATCGACACGTTTCCAATCACTCAACTCTAACGGTACATTGTTAACCTGTAACCTAGCAGCTATCCCATCCCATGACCCCACCCACCCTGACCACCGCACCCTGCCGGCTGCAACCTTTTCTCTCTCCCCTCCCCGCCCCCATCTATTTTGTGTCTACAGTATACAATTTTTTCCTCTAACAATCTTTTTTTTTTTTTCCTTTCAATTTTTCGATTTTCGAAGTTATGGGTTAATGGATCATTGATCAATTTGAACTTTTTGGTTTCCATTTGTTGTTTTTGAGTTTGATTTCACTGAGAGTGCTGTTTATTTAAAATGTGATTTCGGTGAAGGGGGATTGATTTTAACGATTAATGTGGACTTGCATTTTATTCGTTGCAGAACTTTTAATCCACACCAGATCTTGAACCGGGGTGGGGTGGGGTGGGGAGGGGAGGGCAGGCTGTCGCAGACTGGCCGAACCGCCTGTGGGGTGGGCAGGGGTGGGGGACTTGGGTTTCACGGTGTGGCTGCTAGGTTTGCTTTGGTTTTTTCCAATTCTTCAGTATAATTAATTTTTAATTTATTTAAAGTTAACATTGTTATAGAGCTAGGGAAATGCTAAAGATACCAAATTTTTAAACTAAATTTTGTAAATCAAATGATGTGGTACCCGTAGCCAATTGAAATAGCTTTGGGCTCTATTATATGTTTACGTCTTGACATAATTGTATTTTTGTTTTGTTTTTTTGTCACAATCAACCAGTTAGGCATGGCAAGCGCACTAGAGACACTATGTGGGCAGGCTTTTGGGGCCAAGAGGCACCATATGTTGGGGATATACCTCCAAAGGTCATGGATTGTGTTGTTCCTATGTTGCATTCTGCTCTCGCCTATATACATTTTCGCCTCTCCGATTCTGAAACTATTAGGACAGTCCGATGACGTTGCAGAGATGTCGGGAGTGGTGTCTTTGTGGCTTTTACCCATGCACTTCAGCTATGCGTTTTTTTTCCCATTGCAGAGGTTCTTGCAGAGCCAGCTGAAGAACTTTGTGACTTTGTGGGTTGCCTTGGTGGTTTTGGTGTTTCATGCCTTGATAAGTTGGCTTTTTGTGTATGTTTTAGACTTTGGGGTTGTGGGTGCTGCTATTGCTTTGGATATCTCTTGGTGGGTTTCCTTTTTCGTGCTACTAGGATATGTGACATGTGGTTGGTGTCCACTCAGTTGGACTGGTTTCTCTATGGAGGCCTTTTCTGGCCTTTGGGAATTTGTCAAACTATCTACTGCTTCTGGGGTCATGCTTTGGTATAGATCTCTCCTTTCTTCTTCACGTTTTTTTTTTTTCTATCATAAAAATTTGAAGTGTTGGTAAATCTTTTTCTTTTAAATGTTAACCATGTCCCTGCTTTACTAATTTTTTTCCATACAACATTAAGTGAGAAGTTTTAATTATAGAAAAATATTTATGTCAACTTAAGCAACATACCGGACTGCTCAGCAGATGCACAGTATGTCGGCAGTCACTAGAATTTTAAAGTTTCTTGTGAGAGAGTTATTTTACTTCTAAAAAGGATCAAGTCAATATTTTCTTGTAAGCATTTTATTACAGTGATCATTTTACCCTAATTGTTGGTGTTGTTATGGTTCGATGATTAGATGATTTTTGGTTTCTGCTCGATTGATCTTTAAGTGCAAATATAAGGTCTTATCTAAGGTAGAGTATCAGAATATCATTTTGTCAAAAAGAAATGTAATAAGGGTTTGATTGGACCGTTTAATATCGCGTGTTTTAAAATTAATCATCCTTGATCTCAAGTGTTGTTATGCAGCTTGGAATTTTGGTACTACAGAATCTTGATATTGATGACTGGACACTTACAGAACGCGACTCTTTCTGTGGATGCCTTATCAGTTTGGTACTAGACCTTTATCAACATTGCTTAGCATATATTCGAATTTGGGTTGCAATTGGTAATTTAGTGAAAAGATAAAAATGCAAATGACCATATCAACTGCGAGTTTTGACCTTTTTTCTTATTGCAGCATGACTATGAATGCTTGGGAGCTCATGATTCATTTAGCCTTCTTCGCTGGAACTGGGTAAATGATTTTTTTTATCTTATCTGTTACTACTTTTGTGAGTCTGCATTATGATTGAAGTAAAAAATTTAAAAAGAATTTGTCATGGGTCTCACAGAGTAAGAGTATCGAATGAGCTGGGTGCTGGAAATGGTCAGGCAGCAAAATTTGCAGCAAAAGTATCTGTGGCAGAATCCAGCTTGATTGCCCTATTCTTCTGCATACTTATTATTGCATTCCGTGATAATTTTGGATACATATTCACAACAAGCAGTGATGTCATCCAACGAGTTAATCAAATGTCTTACATCCTGGGTATCACAATTCTACTTAACGGTGTTCAACCCGTCTTGTCAGGTTAAATTTTTTCCCTTCATAAATTGTTAGCTACGGGTCTTAGATATTCAATTCCTGTGGAGTGATTACGATGGTCGTGTTTTGTCTTTGGGTAACATAAGTGGGAATCAAATCATTGAACTATCCTAATTCTAACTTTGCACATCATCATTTGAGTTATCTCAAGAGCTTAAACAGCACTTCCAGATTTAATATTAGTGTCGCGAAGGTAGAAGTAATCGTTTTGTTATTGTTAGTTGTGCATGCCTGCGCTAATTCTGGTCATAGATGCATGTAGGTGTCCAACAACTGCCTTCGTACGATAGCACTTCTCTAAAAGTAACAATGGTACTTTTTTTATGCCTAAAACGTTAGTGTTTTGTTCCTTTGTAAAGAAGATGGTCGTTACTTGTATTACAGGAGTAGCTGTAGGCTCAGGATGGCAGGCATGGGTGGCATACATAAATCTTTTCTGCTACTACATTATTGGGCTCCCTCTAGGATTTGTAATGGGATGGGTCGCTGACTTGGGTGTTACGGTACATTTTGCTCTTTCATCTATCTCAATGGACAACCTTGTTATTGTGTGTTTTGACTCCATAATTATATGTACTTCTAATAAACTCTTCAAGCATCAGTTTACTACATTATCTCATTATATATGGTTGTTAAAATTTCATATAAAAATAGGGCATATGGGGTGGGATGATCCTCGGCGGAACTGCTGTCCAAACAGTGATTTTGGGCATCGTGACATCGCGACGTGATTGGGAAAAAGAGGTATAAGATTCGATCATAAAGGGCCACTTATTTCTTTAATTTCACCAAAAATAAAAGCTACGTGTACACTTGTTTCTTTTCAGCAAAAAAAAAAATGTCCAAGCTGAAACGAGCATAATATTGGTTGACAAATTTTGCAGGCTCAGAAGGCCAGCCAGCGTGTAAATAAGTGGTCAACTCCTAATCCAGATGATCAGACAGAGGAGCAACAATATACATGAAATGCTACCTGCAGTTTGTTAGGCTACTCTAGTTTCATGAATATACATGAAAAAAAAAATAAGGAAACAGAATTATTTGAGCATAAATATTTCGAGCTACTTTAAACCAACTTTCTTTGATGTAGCATTTTGGTTTTTAGGCCATCCCTGTGAATTCAAAAGCTTAACCACAGAGTAGTTCTTAAACGTTTTCCCAACAAATAGGTAAAGAGAACTCGTTGTAAATATATGGATAGCTGCATGTGGGTGAAATAGTAGTATGGAGAAATAATAGTGTGGTGAAATAACGACCTTTGTGTTTCTATACAACCTTTTAATTGGAGTGAAGCCATATATATTTAGCTTTGTGTCAGTTATAATTTGGTATTGAACTCGCGTCTAAGATAATTGAATATAATCGAAGTCAAGTGCGACTTTTTCTTTGAAGCATGTTTAATGCTCTATAGGGTGTTTTTTTTTTCAAGTGTTGTATATGCTCTATTTTGTGAAACCCCTAAAGGGATGTTGTGATTCACCCATTCTCAAGTTGAAGCATACAAAACTCAACTCTCATAATCTGTCTATTTCACAACACTCCTTCAATACTCTCTCTTAATTCAATACTCTCTCTTAATGGCGTTTCTTATCAATTATTTCCATCCACTTCTTTTAGGAGAACAATTATGAAAGGCCTACTATAGTTGACTGGGCAGGATGAAGTGATGAAGATTAATTACTCTAATTTTTTCTTTTCTTTGTTTTGGGTACATATACAGCTTACAGTGCCTTGAAAACGCAACAATATAACCAAAGTCAGCATTTTATTGTTCCTAACATAGTTAGCAACACACAGAAAGAAATTAAGATAAGAACACAAACAACATCAGAATTATCTTATTGTCATTTCGTCAAACACGTCATGGAAAACCCCATCAAAAGCCACCATCAGAAAAATCAAACTTCAATTTTTGGGTTAATAATGCAAACCTGGCTAGAATTTCATTTTCTCTTTTGTCCATTTCTCTCCAAAGAAAAACAGACCCCATTCAATTTTTTGTCCAACAACAACAATGCCACACCGTTGCTGTTGTTGTCCCAAAAATAAAAAAAATTCTTTGAACCATTCTTTTTGGCATGTCAAAATACATTCACACTGTTACAGCCGCATTGTTGGAAGAATTGTGACACCAATTATTGGGTTGTCAAAGTACCAATTTTAGGTGTTCACACCAAAGAACATTGTTTGAACATCAAAAGTCACTTTTTTCGTTTTTGTTGATTACGAAAAGATAACTCTTTTGTTAATTTAATCTAGAAACATATATATGGAGTAGCTAGTGCTCGTATTCTCCTACAAGGGCAATGCGTGATGGTGAGTCATTGGTTCACATTTATATTCCATAACGTATTATTAACAGTTGGTAATCGCTTATGTATAAATGCTAATATAATTCACACATACAATTAGATGCATACCACTGTACAAAAACCCGACAAGACACGATAATCTGCTGTTCAAACGGCTATTGGTGTCGGTCCCAAGCCTACCCACGCACCACCAGATGGTAACAGCAACAACTGTCCTGGTTCAAGAAATGGGTTCCTACATTGAGTCGACTCGGCTGACTCGTTCCTACACATAAAAACCACCACTCTCTTCTCCTCTCGCTTCTCCTGCATCTCCACAAGCCTAGCCTTCGTCTCCTTCACCAACTCCCACAACCCATCATTCCTCTTCCTGTTCACAAACAATAGCATCAACTTCCCCTTGCAACTCTCCAGCCTCTCCAATGCGTCAATCAACCGAGTCAACTCATCCGAACTCAAACCCTCGACTGAGTCGATTCTATCTCCAACTTCCTTGACTCGGACAACAATTTCACGCTGAATCGACCTGTAATCTTCGCCCGCTGCTCTCACCACTTCGTATACCAAATTGTTCTTCTGAAGTTCTAATGAATCGGGTGCGTCGCAAATTCGTACCACAAATTCCACAAGCACTTCAATCTCCATTGCCAAATCCGAGTCCAAAAGGGCAAGTGCCTTCTCTTCCTTGTCTCTTTTATTACCATCGGTTTTTGTCGAATTGAGATAATACCCAATTGCTCTAGACACCATGAGATTCTGCTCGATCACACCGGCGTACCATCTGACCCAAGATGAATATTCCAGCATGCACAAATCGGAATTGTCACAAAACATGGAGAGATTCAAAAAATTGTATCCCCCAAAACAAGGGTAATAAGCAAGCTGGTCTTTGAGAATAAAAGACCCTCTTGATATAATGTTATGAATTGTGAGGAGGCATTTTAGGGCAACAAAGGCGCTCCGAGTGACGTGGAGTCGGTCCATGAGGGCCTCGATGCATGCGCATGCAGTGAGGCGGGAGGAAAGCCCTAGGGCGAGCACGGAGGCGATTCGTGTCTCTGAAGGCGGCCTTGACGGGTCATGGGTGGTGGCGCGGAGGACAGCGAGGTGTACGGAGACTCGGCCGTTGATGCATAGAGTCGCTTTGAGGATTGAGGCTTTGTCTTTCAGGATGCCAATGAATTTGATTCGGGCCATTGCGAATGAAGAAAGAATGGGAAGGGTTGAGTAACATTGAGGTGGGAGGGCAGAGAAAGATATAAAATGACAGTTGGACGCGGTTTTACTATTTCATGGTGTCCGTGTGTGTGCAAACTATGCATGGATCTTACTGTGTGAGGAGAGAGCTTTTGACGCTTTATAATGTGTTCATACGCTTATGTGCAAGTTGGAGCGCGAACATCGCTTTACTAATAAAACTATATGGAAAACCTCCTCTTAATTTTTTGGAGTAAATATAGAAGAATTACAGATAATATCTGTATTTTCCAAAGAAGTTAAAACTATTTACAGAACTGTTTACATAAAGAAAATAAAAAAGTCTATAAGTATATATGTTCTAAATGATTTTGCCTATTTGTTTATTGAGTGTCGACTACCATTCCGGATCGGTTTTGTATCACTTCTCTTTCTCACCACATACATATAAGTCACGTGAGAAGAAAGATTTATGGAGAAGTGATATAAAACAATGATTTTGCGTATTTTTGTGTTACATGTGAAATTAACATGATATTTTTTATGTATGAAATGATTTATCTTATCGGAGATTAATTATATGTATTACTTGACTTCAAGTGGTATTAAAATGTTGTGCTAAAAGTATTCTCCCTAATATTATTAGGTATTAAATCGTGACATCTAAGTCTTCTCCTGTTTGTTGGTCTAGTGGCATTCTCTTTTGGATATTTCGTAATTAATTATTTTGAAACGTTCAAGTTTGCAATGGCAAAGTATATTATGCTAGAGTAGGTAATTGACTAGTCCGAAGTCCAATTAGATATTTCCTCATGTTTAGTTCACCATGAGAAAAATGGAGAGCATTTCCACAACTTTGTAAACTTATGTTAAGATTTTTGTTGTAAATAGTTTTTTTTTTTTTTTTTTTAATTAGTGTGATTGTGTAAACTAGAAATAGGAATCTTATAGGATTTAGAAGATCATTTTCTTGTGGCTTTTTATCAAATGGTCCCTCAGATTTGCATAACTTCTCATTTTGGTCCCTGAGATTTGAAATCGATAGAATTGGTCCTTGAATTTATCCACCATCAATCATTCTAGTCATTCCGTGAAAAATCTTCATTAAATAAGATAAAATGATAAAAATACCCTCATTTTTTTGTTAAATCATTTTGGCCTATTGTTTATTAGATTGAGGATAGTTAAGTCATTATAATCTTTATTTAACATAACTATTTTCAGAATGACTAAAATGATTGATGGTGAATAATCTCAGGGACCACTTGTATTGATTTCAAATCTCAGAGACAAAAGTAAGGAGTTATGCAAATCTCAATGACCATTTTGGTTAAAAAATCTTTTCTTGTTTAACTTGTATTACTTGTAGAGCAAGTAAAACTCATTATAACTAGTATAAATAAAAGCACTAAGCAACATGAATTACACAAGGATCAATTCCTCAAGCCCATCTCTCCTTCTCTCTTTCTCTAGCCGGCCCTCCCTTTATTCTCTCTCTCAAACATTAGTTTTACAACCGTTGTATATTTCAACCAAGTTATTTGGTTTCCAACTCAAGCGATTTTACTTTTGACCCATTGGATTATGATTTAACATATCATCAGTTTAACAATCTCTAATGGATTAAAATTCCAAGACTTTATGTTGAATCTAGAAATATGAGATCATCCAAACATATATAATTATGAATCACCAACAGGCACGTATAGAAAGATGAGTCAAACGAACGTGTTGGATCCTTCTTCTTAAAACCCATAATTTCTAACGCGGGTATCGACATTAACTAAAGCAACAATGTCTCGTATGTAAGTTTTCACAGGTATACCTCATTCATATCGAAATTTAATCTTTTTTGGCCTCGAAGCTACCTGTTTGGGCCCAAAATATTATTGTTGGGCCGAGCAGCAGGATGTGCTCGGCCCAAGGTGATGACAAATATTATGGGCCGAATAATAAATCCCGGGCCAGCTGGCAGGGTCGGCCAAATCCTATCCTAAGTAGTCCGGATGAATAGAAAAGGTCGAGGAAGTCCTGGTGCGACCAGGATTCTCGACCGGCAAGGAATGGAGTCCCGAAAAGAAGGAAAATTCAGAATCCCAGTAGGAGTAGGTTTGTTCGAGTTAGAGGCGAAATGGGACAAGGACTCCCAATCCAAATCAGAATTGGTTTCAAGGAATGGGGCACTATAAATACAAGAAATCATGCAACAGAAAAACCCCTTCAAATCAGCATACAATTGCCCTATGCAAAACTTCTCAAACACCTTGAGATTTTTCCTTTTCTTTTCCTGTCGACACACCTTCAGTTTGGATAAATAGCACTATGGAAACACCCGGCGAGCACCTTCAGTTTGGATAAACAGCACTGCTGCCGCAGAATCAGCCGACCGAGAAGCACCTTCAGTTTGGATAAACAGCACTGCGTCGAGATCGACCGGTTATCTATCTAAGTCTCGGCCGAGAAGGGTTTTCGAACCTTTGTTGGCAGAGGTCACCTTGCTAGCCCTCTCGGCATAGTCAGGTGTTACGAATTACATTGCTCGGCGTACTGGACGTCGAGTGGTTTTATGATTGGATACTCGCAAGTGAGTTTCAGGGTTCGGCATTCCGACGGTCGAACTACGTTTACCATCAAGACATACATCACGTTTGAGTACCTGTGCCCATACAGTTTGGTCTCGATTCGACGTGCTTGTACTTTTACGAATATAATCACAGTGACTGAATCGGGCTCCGACAATTTGTGAACTCCGCATAATTAGCAGCCTTGTCTTCAAGCTGTAGAACCCAGAGACCGAGAGTGTACCTTCCTCGGTCGCAATCGCAAGATAGAGAAGTCAACGACGCGCTCAGAGTTACATCAACAAATTTTACTCCTCGGCCAAGCTCGGCCGACGAGTTGGCACGCCCCGCATTCGACCGAAGGACGTAGTTAGCTTATTAGTTACTCGGCCTGCGCGCCACGTAGGTTTTGTAATTTTTAGAGTCAACATTTTGGCACGCCCGGTGGGACCCATTGTGCTAAACCTTCAGAGTTCATGACCGTTGAAACACGGTCTACAAAGAAGAAAACAACCACGGGAAAGTCAACAACTGACTTACCAATGCAAGGCCTTGGGCAGGATTTGCACCCTACAAAAAATCCGATCATTGTTGCGCCGCCCGAGGCCACAAGTGTGACACGCCGAGAAAATGAAATTTGTCTCGGCGGACATCCTCACAACTCAGCGATCCCGAATCAAACAGCGGGCATGTGTTGTAGAAGGGATCGTGGAAGATTGCGACGACGATGGTGGAGAAGGTTCCGATCCACCAACTAGGAAATGTTGACTTTAAAAATTACAAAACCTACGTGGCGCGCAGGCCGAGTAACTAATAAGCTAACTATGTCCTTCGGTCGAATGTGGGGCGTGCCAACTCGTCGGCCGACCTTGGCCGAGGAGTAAAATTTGTTGATGTAACTCTGAGCGCGTCGTTGACTTCTCTATCTTGCGATTGCGACCGAGGAAGGAACACTCTCGATCTCTGGGTTCTACAGCCTGAAGACAAGGCTACTAATTCTGCGGAGTTCACAAATCGTCGGAGCCCGATTCGGTCACTGTGATATATTCGTAAGAGTATAAGCACGTCGAATCGAGACCAAACTGTATGGGCACAGGTACTCAAACGTGATGTATGTCTTGATGGTAAACGTAGTTCGGCCGTCAAAATGCCGAACCCTGAAACTCACTTGCGAGTATCCAATCATAAAACCACTCGGCGTCCAGTACGCCGAGCAATGTAATTCGTAACACCTGACTATGCCAAGAGGGCTAGCAAGGTGACCTCTGCCAACAAAGGTTCGAAAACCCTTCTCAGCCGAGACTTAGATAGATAACCGGTCGACCTCGACGCAGTGCTGTTTATCCAAACTGAAGGTGCCTCTCGGTCAGGTGATTCTGCGGCAGCAGTGCTGTTTATCCAAACTGAAAGTGCTCGCCGGGTGCTTCCACAGTGCTGTTTATCCAAACTGAAGGTGTGTCAGTAGGAAAAGAAAAGGAAAAATCTCAAGGTGTTTGAGAGGTTTTGCGTAGGGCAATTGTATGCTGATTTGAAGGGGTTTTTCTGTTGCATGATTTCTTGTATTTATAGTGCCCCATTCCTTGAAACCAATTCTGATTTGTATTGGGAGTCCTTGTCCCATTTCGCCTGTAACTCGAACAAACCTACTCCTACTGGGATTCTGAATTTTCCTTCTTTTCGGGACTCCATTCCTTGCCGGTCGAGAATCCTGGTCGCACCAGGACTTCCTCGACCTTTTCTATTCATCCGGACTACTTAGGATAGGATTTGGCCGACCCTGCCAGCTGGCCCGGGATTTATTATTCGGCCCATAGTATTTGTCATCACCTTGGGTCGAGCACATCCTGCTGCTCGGCCCAACAATAATATTTTGGGCCCAAACATTGCCCCCTCGCTTCTGAGGTCGCCGACTTTTAACTCTTGGTCGGGCCTCGGCCTTGAAGAAGCGAAAACGTTTATTGCTTTTTTGGACTTTACTTCCTTAATGACCATTATTCCTGCACATTTATGAGACATGATTGCACTTTCCTCGTTGCCCCCAACGCGTGGCCACGTGTCGATTCTCCGCCGCTCTTAAAAGCTTTCAATCATGGGCCTCGAAACCGTGCACTAACTGAAACGTCTTATCCTCATTAATGCATTAAAACTGACGCCGTACGCAATCGTGCGTCCTGGATTTTCGACTCCTCGATCCCATCTTCGCAGGTTCCCAAAATATCCGAAATGATTGGAGACTTTCCCGGTTAAATTTTCCCCCAATTTGAACCAGTGCTTTTCGAATTCCATTGCTTTTTTCGAATTCCAGACGTTTGATCTTCACTCTGAAATGCCTATAAATACCCACATTTCTGGCATTCACATCTTACGCTTTCAGAAACTCCAAAATCCCAATTTTATCATTCTTGTTCGTTCAAGCAAAAATCCTTCCAGTTCTTCCTTTTGCGATTTCCTCTCCAGTTTTCTTCTCTGCAATCTCTTATTCTTCCAAACTATCTCCTATCATCTCTACCAATGGCCTCCTTTATTTCGAAGCTCTCTGACGAAGTCAACAAGTGCAAAGATTTCATTGATCGGAGCGTCGTTAAGACGCTGCGATTTGAAAATGACATGGCCACCACTCACCAGATTCTGGGCCCCCTTTTCAGAGACGCAGTGTCGTCGTCTATTACTAATCTGCTCAATGAGCAGTGTTTAATACCCTTGTTGCAGGGTTCGACTGGTCGAAGTGGACTCTGGCGCGGCCTTAGGGAGCCTGGCCCTCGACCACCACGACTTGGGCTGCCTGGGTCGACCGAATGAGCACATTCTTTGGCAAGGAGTGGAAGGCTCTCGGCATCTACGATGCCATTATTCTGTCAACCATGGAGATTGCCATGGATAAGGAGCTGCTCATGGCGGCCTTGAGTTTATGGTGTTCGGCCACCAACACCATGGTCCTGCCTTTCGGCCCTCTCGGCCCCACAGTCCTCAACGTCTCGGCCATCCTTGGGACTTTCCCGACTGGCCTACCTATTGACGCCAACCTTTCCGGATACCCTTCTCCTCTCAACCTGAAGGCACTATTTGACGAAAGGGTCGTCGAAATGCTAAGCCGGGGCGATCGAGAGCCCTCAAGGGAAGAAGTTCAGAAGCTCCACAAGAACTTCTTCAACTACAACACTCTCATCCTTTATTTCGCCGGCCGAGGCGAGGAAGGCCTTAGGAAGGAAGAGCACGAGGCCTTCCTCTTCTACTGGTACAACAAATTCATCTGTTGTACCAGGTCAAACAAATGCCTGGTGGAGAACATGCCGGTGGCCCAGGCACTGGCTAATGGTCGCTCGCTGGCGCTCAGTCCAGCCATACTCGCCAACCTCTACCGTTGCCTGGCCGAGGCGACCATTGGCAAGATTGACCCGCACCAGAACGGACCCCTCTGGGTGTTCCAACTCTAGTTGCAGGTTTACTTCTCCACCCTTCGACCGGAGGTTCCTGCCTTCCAGCAAACGGCCGCCCTCGGCCTTCAACTGGCCTCTCGACCGGCGCCACCTCACCGAGCCGACGAGGTTTTCAAACACTTCCTCAGCCTTGACGTCATCTCGGATGACGAGTTCCTGGTATGCCGGCGCCAAGAGTACCCTTCCTCGCTCAGGCTCCCTACGGCAGCATGGGCCGAGTCCGAGGATGCGGGCATTCGTCAATGCTGGGGGTCGTTCGTTCTGGCTCGCGACCTTCCTCTTGGTTGCGATGCCCGCCGAGCTAGCTGGGAGGTCTACCATCCCCATTTTGTCGCCCGGCAGCTCGGCTATCTTCAAGGCTGCCCCGTCCCCTTGCTCGCATCTCGGTCTCTCCTGAGTCGAGGGCGTCTTACCGGTTCCTCTGAAAGGGAATGCAAGACGTCGGACCAGGAATTCCAAAAGAAGTGCAGGAAATTTCAGCTTCGGCCGACGGTTCCTGAATCTTTGGGAACCGACACCTTCGGGGACTGATGGGAGGAGTATACCGACGACTTCTTCGGCGCCCCGGCCGAAGATCTGGTGAGGAAGATCTTCGGCGACCGTCCCAGGTCAACGTCTTCGGCTCAACCTAAGGAGTCGGCCCAAGGTAGTCTTTCCGCTTTTCTTTCCTTTCCTCTTTTTTCATTTATTATTTTTGTTATTAATTACTTTGCTCTTCAGAGGGGCGCGGGTCGAAGACGGTCGAAGTGGTCGCCGTGGTGGCAAGGGCGAAGAAGGTGCCCACGAAAAGGACTCTTGTCACCGAGTGGATGGTCCCTGCCAAACGCCCCCACCGAGGGGCCGAGCCGGCGGATGATACCCCTCGCCCTTCTAAACGCGTCAAGAAATTGGCGAAGAAGGGCGACCGGGAAATTCATGTTGTCCCCAGTGACATTAATGGAACGCCTGCTCCTGCCGGCTCTCCATCTGTAACGGCTGCCCCGACATCTCCAACCCCGATTCCTCCAGCCGTCTCCCTGGCCGATCCAATCGTCGCACCAGCTCCAGCTTCGGAGCCGGTCGTGACGCCTGCAATGGGGAAGTCGGCTGCGCCTGTCGAAGAGAAAACATTTAGCATTACGACCAGAAACCTAAAGAAACAAGTGGAAGTAAAATTATACCTCCAAAACGACCGTTGGAGTCGAGGGTGCTTCGACAGGCGCAGCCGACTTCCCTATATTTTTAAAATAATTTTCTGAGGTTTCACGCGCCCCCACGCGCCGGCCAAGGCACGCCCAGATGCGCCGGCCACGTGTAGGCACGTGCCTGGCACACGGACGGAATCCCTAACGGCGTTACGGAATATTCTATCTAAAAGCAAGCATATTCCGTTAAAACTAACCTGACGTCGTTAACTGCCGTTAGGAATATTTCGTCAGAGTTGACGGAATATTCGCCGTCTTCTCCGATGAGTCTCACCAGCCGCCGCCGTCTGCCGCCGTCAGCGCGGCTGTCTACAACTCGAATTCTCGTCAGAAACTAGAAAATTTTCAAAACTTCATATCTTCTTCATTTCTCAACCAAATTCCATGAATTTGGTACCAAATTGAAGCTTACAACGAGTAGAACAAAACCTTACCACTTTGAAGCCCTAAAACCAACGAAATCTTTCCGGAAAAACCTATGATATTCCGGCCAAACCTGCAACTCACTGAAACTAGGCTTCTCGACGTCCCAAACACTTCAACTTTCTTCTCCGAGCTTCGTGAGGACCTCCAACAGCTCCCTATGACCTTAAAAACTCCTAAAAACTTGACGATCACGTGTGCATGAATAGTGCATGAAAACTGGGTTTAGGGTTCTCGAGGTTTTCGAAGGTTTCAAGTCTCACAAATGGTACGGATGAACTCAGGAGCTTGCAAGGAGTTCGAATCTTACCTTCTAGACGTCGATCTGTGCATGAAAGGTTGGTTTTGAAGTTCGTCTTTACACTTGCAAAGGAAATGGAAGAAAATCCAAGAGAAAGAAGAGACAGAAAGGTCCACGGGTGTGTGTGGGTGTGTGGTCCTAGATGAGTCAACAACCAAAAGAAACAACTAAACAACAACCCACAACACCAATTAACGTCCAAGGGCATTTTAGTCTTTTTGCACCTACGGTACAAATAATTCGGGACGAGCTGTCACAACTAAGCCCTTTGTAGTAATTATATATATATATATATATATATGGAATAGCATCTTTTTCGTTTAGATAAAATCAATAAATGTACAAAGATGAAGTTTGGGTATACAAAGAACCACTCAATGCCAAAACTGGAGGGTAGAGCTAGCCCAAGAAATTGAGAATGGGGCCGTAGCCAAGAGGTTTAATCCTGGGTTTTGGTTTGGTCAAGCACATTCACATATGAATAAGGCAGCAGCAACATCACATCTTAGGTTTTATCCTATATTAATCAGTCCATTGCATTTTTCCGTACTTGTTTTGTTTAACACATTTATCCGTTTAATTAGTTCCATAATTTTCTTTCAACATTTACAAGGAAAAGGGAGACCAGGGAGCTATGAAAATACAATTTTAACTTCTGATAATTTGATCTTTGAATGCTGCGGTTTGACTTAGTATTGTAAACAGGATCATATTCGTCAACAATTTAAACTTCTTTTGTATCCGTCAAGAATATAGCGTCTCTTCAATTAATTTGATCATAATTTGAAAAGAACAAAAATATTGGACCATATAGAGGAAAAACTTGCCGACGAATCTGAAAGTCCTCAATCTTTTCCATTGAATTCTGAAGGAGATAAGTTTATAATTTAATTGTTTATATTTCCTATTTAGAAGTAATGTGTGTATTCTGAAATCTTTTAATATGAATTATAAATAAGAAATAATATTTAAAAATTAGTACGTGTCAAATTTTTATGGGATTTTAGTTCTACTTAGTATAATTCAGGGACAAGTTAAGTCATGCACAAGTTTTTCTCTTGGATAAAAGATTCTCCCATGCAACCAAGTTTAACATTTGTCATATATAAAAAAAACGTACTATCTATCAAATAAACATTGCCATGGGATGAAATTGGTATGACAAAAATACATTTTTCCTCGCATTTTAGCTTATACAATAAACAGCAAACGACTAAATCATTTATTCATCTTGCATACGTCTGGAAACTAGAAAAACAGATGATTGCTCGAAGAAGGGTGCGTTGGCTGTCCGCAGACTTGGATTACATCGAAGTCTTCATTCTTTTATAATGTTGTTTTCTTCATTGATTTGGAAACGCACTTGAAAACAAAATTTTATTTAATTAGTTGGTAAACATTGACTTTCAACACATGAATACAAACTTGATATGGTTTGATTCTCTGCATATAAAACGTGAGCCCAGCAATCAAAGAAGACCAAAACTCACAGCACAGCGAAACTCTTACATTTGCATTTTTTTTTCTTTCCAAAATATATTTTTTTTAATTACATTTGCTTATTTAAATTATATTAATTTGTATTAATTTGCGGCACAAAAAATGCTTTGACCATCCCAATATATTTAGGATAACGGCCCACAGACATTTTAATTGTTTAGTGTCCAACGGTAAACTTTCATGTTTATGTTACTTTATGAAGGATTGAGATATTTCTCTCAATATTCCAATGAATGTTCTATTTCCAATTGCTCACATCGGTTTGCATTCATCACAGTTGTTCACCTCTTGCAACTAACGTCTTTTCAACATATAATTTTCACAATCAAAATCGTTTAAAGATTATCTTTAAAAAAATTAATCAACTCGAAGATCATTTAGACATTTATATGTTTAAAGTGAAATTGACAGTTCATCATAAAAATGTTACTTGATACAGAATTGTTGATTTGTTCTATACATTTGGATAACCAATTGATCACCGATTGGATTGATTTTTTTTATAAAGATGATATTTAAATGATAACTAAAAAAATGGAATATTAAAAAAAAAAAAAAAAAAAAAGTTGTACGGTAAAAGTATGCTAATCGCAAGCGAAAAACGTTTCGGATTTTATAATGGGATATTTTGTATGGAAACCCTATGCCCATCAAGTTATCAACTTACAAACAAACATCAACTCACCCATCAGAAAAAGAAAGAATCCATGGAATCCTCTATATCTAGTAGTAACATAAACTTCTTTTTACACCAAAATTAGGACGAGTCTCCTGAAAAGAACAGTAATTTTCCAACATTATTACTTAGCAAGGCATCCGTATTCAATTTCTTTGTCACAACAAATCAAAATTTCATATTCAAAATTTTGAAACTAGTAGGTACCACATCATTTTCTTACACGTATTCCCTCTCACAATTTAATTTGAAATGAATAAAAACAAAGAAAATGAACTATATTTAAAAAAAAAAAAAATATGTACAAAATTTCAATTTACTCAAACTACCCTAACGTATTCCTTGTTTAGACACGATCCTTCGGCCGCAAGGCATCAGTTGATCGTTGATCGCCACCATTACTGTCCAACGGTGCTCTATTCAATTCCGATGGCCCGGCTGCCGACACAGTTGCAACGTCGTTATCACCAACTTGGTTCCTAACGGACCCGTTCCGAGACACAAAGGGCGGCAACAATGAGAAAGCCCAGCGGCCCGATCGCCCCGACCGGTTCGAACGCGAACTTGGGTCAGACCGTTCATACAAACCGGGGATTTTTCCACGCCCACTCTCACTTCTTAAACCTTTTCTCACACTGCCGGCCCTTGGGAATGCCACGTTGGTACTCCTGCTACGAATCAAGGCTGAATTCACAAGTTGAGCCCGTACCTCGTCCGGTAATCTTAGTGTAAACTTTTCGACGTTCTCACCCGGTTGAACCAGCGAGTGTCCGGTCGAATGTGATCGTGGAAATAATATTTCGGTGAACCGCATCCCCGTTGATCTCGACCGAGGCGGTCCAAAACCCGTTGACCTAGACCGAGGTGGACCTCTTTGATTGGTTGCCTCACTTCCATTCACCAAATTGATAAACACTGGAGGTGCTGGAGATGGAGATTCCTCCTCTTTGATTTGATCTTCTACCATCCGAACTGACACTTGGCGGGGTGGCATATGCGACGGTAGTGGAGGTGAGGGTGCTTCTGCTGTACATGGCCCAGTCTCAGGTTGACCCGACTCGATATCCTCTTCAGTCGGATCAACCCAAGTGTATGGCTCTTCTCCGGGTTTAGGAACCAGGTAAGTCCGGCACACCGGGCAAGTCGAGTGAGAGAGCAGCCACGTGTCAATACAATCGGGGTGGAATACGTGATCGCACTTGGGGATCAAACGCAGCGTTTCATGGTCTTGAAACTCCTGTAAACATACGGCACATTCAAGAGCGTCCTGCCCGAGCTTGAGCGCCTTGACATCGGAGTATATGAAGGCGGGGAAGGTTTCGATGACGGCGGGGTCAAGGCCACGCGCCATGCGGGAACCGTTTCGAACCATGCGCCCGTGGAGGCGGGTCTGGGCGCACTGACGGGTGTAGACGGAGAGGAAGCCCAAGATGAAGAATACAAGTACGAGAACCACCATCACCACCGCCAACTTGATGTCGAATTTCGACGAGCTTGAGCCGTTGGCTTGCGGCAGAGAAGGCGCTGTCGTTTGGGCTGTGATCAGCTGCGACAACAGGAGGAAGCTGAGCATCCATAGCAAGACGGCATGAATGTTGTATTTCATGACTGGCAAGTTATTAAGGTTTGTTGCTCGAAAGAGAAGAAAAAAATAGGAAGGTGAGAAAAATAGAAAAAGGGTTGGTGCTACTCCATGAGGTTTGTGCAGAGGTATAAAGCAAAGAAGGAATGAAACGAAGGATTGACTGAGTCGTGTGGGCTTATAGGCAAGGAGTTTTGAAGGTTGACTAATGACGAGGGTGGAACCCCACTAGGAAAATAATTTTTTTTTTTTTTTACGGAGGATAAGAAGGATTTATTTAGGCGGATTTGGGTTTAATGAAATTAGTTAAGAGTAGTGTTGTTCTCTCTCAGCATCCTCGTTCGAATCTCACCCGCTGTTAATTTAGATAAATTTTAGTATAATAATCTTATCGTTCATCAAAAAATAATTATTTAGGATTTTTTTTTTTTAATAAAAAGGATAATTTGTCGTTTATTTGGTGTTGAATGTGATGATTAATGGTGATGTAGGGTTTGGGTGTGGCAATGGTGCCCATGTGTTTACGGGAGTTTGATTCTTTTTGTTGGTTGTAAATGTTTGGTGTGGATTTTTGAAAGCGAAAATCCATTAGTTAAGGCGGCTTGTGTAGCTGGAGCTGGACATACATGAGTAATTTTATCCTACAATATAATATTATGATCTTCTAGAACATTTGACATGTTGTGAAAAACTATTAGGTTTGTTTTCTCATTCCGGCAAAATTCTATCTTTAGGACAGCAATAATGCCTACATATATAACTGTTGTTGTCTTCAAAATGCATCAAAGTGGCTGAGTATTATAGGAACAGTTATTTGAAGTGAAAAGTAGCAACCATGTCCAAGCTAATTTTTCTGTTGTGTTTGTTTATTTCTAGAATATTGATTGTTCTGTTAGGTAATGTCATTTCATGGCAAGACTTTAAAATTAGCTTCTACAAGAATTAATAGGTTTGTTGTTACGTTCAAAATGGGACTAGACTAGGGTTATGAATTCATAATCCATAATATGATGATCAAGTCAGTTTCATGATTATACGTTCATTCTATACCGAACTAGACCAGAATAGGGTTATATACATATTTCAATTATAAGAAGTGGTCATTTGAGTATATCTAAATAGGTACTATGTTAACATATGGATTCCTACATCGTTACATTCCATCTAGGATTAGGCAACCGAAAAAAAAGGAAGAAGCGTTGGAAGGCAAACAGATGCGGTCATATTCTTTTATGTATGTGCCTGCTCATGCTTGTAATAGATTGGATCGTATTTTTTTTTAATTTGTTGGAAGGGAACACAATTGAAAATAAAAAATAAAAAAATTATTTAAAAAAAAAAAAAATTGAAAACGAGATGCATGTTATCAAACGGCCTTTAAGAGGTGTTGCCCCTTTTGTTGCTCTTCATGCCTAAAAGTGTGATGCAAATTGTGTGTGGGATATAATCGTGTCTCATTGGTTCTTCTACTTTTTTTTAACTAGATGCATGCATGTAAAGTTGTAAACATTTGCTCTTGATTGCTTAGTTGTAATTAGAAAAGGACTTATTTTCAAGGGGCATGTGGTGATCAGCATTGTAGGCAAAAAAAAAAAAAAGAAGATTAAAATAGGAAATGCATTTTTGGATTCTATAGGAATTGCAAAGGTGAGTGGCAATGGAGATAGCCACGACTGCAAAAAAGTTGTAGCTAAAACTATTCCTGGGAGATCATCTGATTAGTCTACTTGATCACTTTTTTTCTTTCAATAAACGATATTATCTATACTAAGAAAGAGGTGAGTTTAGCCTCATAATGAACTAGCAATAAAGTGGTTTAAATTTATCTTTGGTAAAATTGAACTTAAAGCATCTTACTTACAAGTGAAGAAAAATATCATTAGATCATAAGTTCATAGTACTAAGTGATCAGTCTACTTGATCAATTATAATAATTTTTTTTGTCTGTTTGGTTCCATTAATTCAATTTGCGGCTTCCAAACTTGATGAATACATTTGACACTAGAATGTAAGGCACGAAAGAGATTGATTAATTTACTTGTCCAATATTTTCTTCATTTATTTGGTCATACACATGGGCAAAATTCATGTTTGTGATGTATATAATATAAAAGTCAGTGATAGAGAAAGCTCACTTGTTCGTCAAGTTTTTTAATTAATTATTCCCACAATTAAAATATATCTTCGCTGGCTTCTACTCCTTATTATGTTTTAATGGAAGAATTTCATTGGTTCAATCACATACCTAATCAAAACACAAATTTAACTAGAAGAAATTCAAACTCTCTAATCCTATTAAAACCGTGGGCTTGTTAAAAATTATATACATCCTGAACGATGAGTTGTATTCATAATTGTTAAACATTTAATCCTGGTTTCTTCTTTGATTTAACAAAGTCTTAATTTTCAATATTAAAAATAGGTAATGATCGAATATCATACAATTACTAATTACTAATTGTTATTTTGAAATCCCCTCATCTAATTTTTATGTTTAGTTGTAACATACAATTACTAATTTATCCTGTTATTGCTGTTATTGTTCATCACATGAGCATATGTCTTGGCAGATGAATTTGATTTCTCCTTGCCTAGGTATTTAATCGAGGATGAATTGGTAATGGAAAAGAAGAACACAAGAGTCCCAGGGTGGTCCTCGAGTAAGAAATTTTACTTCTCCATCATATTCATCTTCTTCCTTGTTCAGTACCTACGATCCTTTTGACACATTTTTTTTTCGAAAACCAAGTAACAAAAAATCGGTCTCCTTTGTGTTTTCAGCTTTCGTCTACAATCTGAAATTTTTTTTACATTCACATGAATTATATTTGACCCTATAAAAATTGTACATAATCCCCAACTTTTGAGTTTCACAATTTCAATAAAAATCCAAATTCATAAACCGAGGGAAAAAAAATGAAGCAAAACACTTAACTTTGTTAATAAAAATCCAAATTTTGCTCCGTTGTTTATTTAGTTACAAAGGGGGCTTAAGGCCCAAGCAAAACACCAAACAAAAGGAAAAATCAACATAA
Source organism: Pyrus communis (assembly GCF_041283825.1). Lineage (NCBI taxonomy): Eukaryota > Viridiplantae > Streptophyta > Magnoliopsida > Rosales > Rosaceae > Pyrus > Pyrus communis. The sequence goes on from NC_142572.1 coordinate 4,730,880, forward strand.
AGAAACAACCCCAATCCAAATAACCTTCGAGATATCATCAAACACAACATTGCCCATAGAAATTAAAGCTCATATTATTTGCCACACTATCAACCACCATTCCTTTGATCTATAAAAATGACCCATTTCACGTTGATCAAATTGAGCTAACCAAATCAAGACACATCTAATTTCGTACAAGTTATAATATTGTAGTCCTTTTTCAGCAAGAACCATAACAACTAATTGAATATATAAATGACATATCAAACACATAGAGAGAATATCTACATTACCTCATCACCTTCTTTCTTTTAAAAGGGAACCAGTTGATGACTTAGTCATGCCAGTCCACTCTTCTGGGAACCGAAAAGACTCACAGATGCATTTCAGTCTCCCTCTGACCACCATTCTGCAATTCACCAACATCATGGATCGAACCTAGGATGTGCCGTTTAAAATTCGGACCTAAAATTCGTCCCCAACCACTAGATCACCCCGTGATTGTTTACCTCATTACCAAATATACACAAGGGTGTTCTATACCTTTCCCTTGATCCGTCCCTATCAATCTTGTCACAAGTTTGTTTTCTTTCTGAAACAGTCAATTACTCAAAATATATAGTATGTCAAATGTGAAAAGAGAGAGTTGTTTAAGCCCAAGGCACCGACCCATAGAAAAAGGCCCAAGGCTCAAACAAAAACAAAAGTGAATACAAATATTTTGGGGCCCTTGAGACACGTGTGGACTAATGGAAGATAGTACGGACCAAGTTTCACATGGTTGTGGGCCAAAAGATATAGAAGAAGAGTTGTAGAGAAAACTCAATAATTTAAGCTACTCCACTTGCAATTTGATGGTACAATAGAGGTAGGTTTACGATTTGACCTTACTAAGAGCCAAGTAATTTTACATTTATTATATTATTAATATTATATTTGTATTACCTCTTTAATAGACACATAGTTTAACGATATAAGTGGGTTTCATTTTTATTAGAAAGGTAATACAATTGTTGTATGAAAAGTGAAAACTATGGTAAAAGTAGAATTTTTGCTAAGTACCTTTAAGTTTTTTGGGCTTACTAAATTTATATGCTTTAAATTTTTGAGGTCGTTTTCAAAATTGGTTATGAGTTTTGAATTTTCTCATATTGCATTATGAAGTTTTAAAGTTGTATCAACTTACACTTCTTAATTCATTTAAATGTCTAATGTATCATTGTATTGATGGCGTATCATTATGTAGTAGTAGAACGGTTTTGATTTGTTGTATAAGCCAAGCTTGAACATTTTGACCAAATTGTATGATTGGTTATGATTTTAGGATACAAATCATCGATTTAGGAGGAAGCTCTACGGTGCATGTTTTTTTTTTTTTTTTTGTCATGTGGTGCAAGTGTTGGTTGAGACTTTAGCTCATAAATTGTTCCACACTCGCCATATTACCCATTTAATGAATGATTAGACAGCTGAATAACTTAAAAGACATAAATTGATATGTTTCCAAAATATTATACTATAATATGAGAAAATGATATGCTTATTTTTTGCAATACTTCTTTGAACTCGAACTTAATTTCACTTTTCTCCCTGAAGCATTGTCACTGTCCATCATGTAACTCGATGTATGCTCCACTTTAATCAGATTCTCTATTTCGTCAAAATGGGTTAAATGTGCTGACATGTAGCATAGTAATTTCTTCCTCATTGGCTTGCAGTTACCAAACCTGTCAAACCAACCAACCAGAAGCTGCCATATAGATTCATTTCCACGTCCTCATCTCTCTCTCTCTCTCTCTCTCTCTCTCTCTCTCTCTCTCCCCCCAAAATTCTGAAAATCAAAAAGTAAAAATTTAAGGTTAAATTTTAAAACTTATGGAGTATTTGATAATCGTTTCGTTTTTTTTTTTTTTTAATTGAAAACTTTGAAAACCAAAAAATGAAAATTCAAGGTCAACTTTTGAAAACTCGAGAGTTGATGAGTCAATTTCATATTATATACTTTATCATATTCTTAGTATGTTTTGATAATTATTTTGGTAGAATTTGATATTTTGCTTTACAATTCGACTTTTTTTATTAGCACCCACGTGATATTGAACGCACCCCATAATACTAAATTACTTATGTACCTTACTATACAATGATAATTTCGACTTTATTAGGTTTAATAAAAATAAGAAATTTCTGAATACACTACAAATCACTTTTAACATATTGTTTATCTTTTTCAACTATCAAAGCTCCTCCTACCCTTCATTATTGAGCAAACTCTAACGAATGAAACTACCTTTTTGAAAACGTTTACTGCACGTATATGCCCATCCCTCCATACCCAATCCCTTTCTCTTTTTCTGGGTTATTAAACTTTATAAAAGTATCATAATTATCTTTCGAACATAGTTGCGGGCTTCAAACTGTGAATCAAGGTGAATTTTTTTATTTTATAGGATTCCTTTCTTTCTTCCCAAATGCCTGCCTGTGATTCCCCAGGAAACCATACTACCCTAATATTTATTTAAGCCTATTATTAATTCAAGCCTAATATTTATTTACAATGTCACTGCTGCTACTAATCAACAATATTAATAGTTTTGTTCTTGAGGTGTATGATTCGTAGCAGCGGCCCATAAGTGGCGAGGGTGGTCTAAATTATGGATTTCTATTCACGTCGGTATCGCTGTAGGAATGTTTCAGTTTTGCCTGCTGGATGTTTATTGGAGTACGACTACTCTGCAGAAACAATCGCTAGAACAACCAAGTGAAGTTTAGAGATTGTGGAAGGAGCAATGATGGACATGGTTTTCGCCCTCACAAGTGAGGAGCAATAGGTGATTGTGGTTGATAAACAAGGGGGTTTACTGCTAAGAACTTCCAAAGTTTCCTTAATGGGAAGGGTACTAACGCGGAAAACTTTGAACAAGGAGAGATTCAAGAAACAAATGAGTGTTATAAAATTTGGAGAATGTGGGGTGTATAGAGAATGTGGCGTGCATATAGAAAAGTAATGTTTATTTTGAAAATGTGGAATGTGAGGGTATTATGAGGAAGTATGTGGGGGTATATTAAGATAATTTTCAATTGAAAAAATAAATGTGGGGTGTATTAAGTATGTGAAGTTTATTCAACAATATGTGGGATGTTAATATAATATATAGGACATTCGATTTCCTCTGGAGCAAAACGTGACCAGACGGACGAATTTTGGAGTTATTCAAATTGGAGGATGTTCGCAATTCCTTACCTTGTTCGTATCAAAATTTCGGCTTTTTCCACCATACGGTTATTTTCTGATGATAAAATAAAGAAGCATGCGCGGTGTTGGAAAGTGACGTTTGGTGCTTAATTGCCATTTTTGGAGCTCAAGGACTGCTGATGGGTTTGTGGCCTTCTGGAGAAGTGTTCAGAATATTGCAAACTTTAAATCCTGTTGTTTGGGTTGGTTTTGGAGCAGATATGGGTCCAAAACGTGGCTATATAGATTTTGGGCGAATTTTACTAGTCAATTTAGGATTATGTTGTGTAATTTATTTTAATTTATTTGGTTTCCCAGTCTTATAATTCTAAGACCTTTTACTTGGAGGATTTAATTATAGTAGTTTAAATAAGCCTTTTGGCCGACCCTAATTCCTTCTTCTTCTATGCGATATCTGAGAGAGGAAATTGGCCAAGCTTAGAGATTTTCAAACTTTTACATTCAAGGTATTTTTGATCTTTACAATTCCTTTTGATTTTAATTATGAATATGTGTAACTAATCTCTTTTGCTAGCTTGAGGCCACGAGCCTTTGCAAGAATATGTAGTTCATTTTCAATTCATTTATGATAATATGCATGCAGGTTTTTAAATTATTAATCACCGGTTTAAACTATCTAAGTGTTTTGATGATTCGCGACATTACGATGTTCAGAAAAGTAATTTAATGCAATTTTGGTCGGAGGTCGGTCCCTAAAATTGACGAATGCTTCTTGTGGTTAATATATGCAAGTTCACTTAGGATGAATACCACGTCTTAAGGGTTGCATGGTTTTTCAGAGGATTTTTACAAAACGTAATGAGTCATGCATGTTTAGATTTGATCTAAATACCATAGATTGATTGTATGTTTGATATATGCTCTATATTAGGGGTCCAAGTAGGCATATATTGTTAAGGTGACGGCGGAACTCTAATGCTTTCTCAATTTGATTTCTAAAAACTATTTCTTTCTCCTTCTCTTAATATTGCATATTTTTCCACTCTTTTTTATTAAGTTCATTTTTATTTAATTAGGTCATAAAATCAATCATCCCAAAACTTTGCCTTTAAATAAGTAATTGAGATTTGGTTTAATATGAATTATTTAATAATTCCTGTAGAGAACGATCTTGATAAAGTCATCTATACTACAATATCCTTGTTTCTCTTGCAAGTATTATAGGTGTTTTTAACCCTTTTGCGCGTGTCGTAAAAATCCTATCAAGAGTCATTTTTTAGTTTTCATTTTTTTGTAAACTGTAAACTGAAAATAGTAACCGAACAAGAATTCAGTTTTCAAAAAGTGAAAACAAAAACTAAAAACAAAATTATTATCACCAGCAAGAAAGTAGTTTTCGTTTTTTTTTTTTTTGAAAGATGAAAGTAGTAACCAAACTAGATTTCGGTTTTCAAAAAAGTAAAAACAAAAACTAAAAACGAAATTGTTATCAAACGGTCATCCAAAAAGTAATTTTCTGTTTTCATTTGTTTGAAAATTGAAAACTAAAAATTAACAAACAAAATTTCATTTTTCAATTTTCGAAAAAATGAAAACAAAAATTGAAACTAAGTGGTTATCAAATAATTGTAGCCACTTCTCACTCAGACTGTCAGACAGGGTGGCATTTGCAACAATGTACAATGCGTTCCGAGGACATTTTGTAGTGTACATATGCTATAAACGTAAGAACATACAAAAAGCAGAGCTTTTAGACCCCTTTTTGTGTTCTAACCGAGTCCAAACGGGGTGAAAAGAAGCAAAATCACAAGATTTTATATAAATTAACATGAGATTAGTCGAGCTTAATCCCCATAATAACTTATCCTTGGAAGGAATTCAAAATGATTGATTCTAGAATTCGTCAAAATTCCCTATTACACTGCTAAGGTAATTAAATTGTTATGCGTGTACATGATTCTATTATAAAATTATCATGCAAACTAAATAGTATTAGCACCTTTTTAAAAACCAAAAAAAAAAAAGGGATACTTTGGATGCAGTCCCTAGTCTCTAACACTCTTTGACTAAAACCTTAATGATATTCAAACTTTGATCAAAGTCTCTTGACTTTGTACACCTCATTATGTTACTATTAATATTTATATTTTTATAGTTTTGACATTAATTGTTTGATATTTTATGAAATTTATAATCCTATAAATTTAAAATCCCTTATTATAATACTATTAGAAATGGCTACAATAAAAAAAATTCAAACATTTTGATTGAATAAATGGATAAAAACTATGTAACACTAAGAAATAATAAATGGCAAAAGAATGTATCCATAGTGTTAAAAAAATTGGTACATTTCATATATAACAAAGTCGTACATTAATAAAGAAGAATGGGTACATTATAAATAAATTAGGGTACAAATAAAAGATTAAAAAATTATGAGTACAAATGAAATTTTAAAAAATATGAGCGCAAAAAAAAAAAATTAATGCATGGGTACAAATTAAAACTAAAAAGAAAATACTACAAATTTAAAAAAAGGTTGCAAATTAAAAGTGGGTACAAACTAAAAATATAAATATATGATACAAAGTTTAGCCATAAAACATAAATACACTGGATGTAATTTTTCTATCATTGATTAATTATACAATGTCACATGACGGTAAACACATGGGCACAAATACAAATAAAACTTTAAACAATATGTGGCACAAAAAGAAATTAATATATGGGTACAAATTAAAACTGAAAACGAAAATTGGTACAAATTAAAAAAAAAAAAAAGGTTTGCAAATTAAAAATGGGTACAAACTAAAAATAAAAATATATGATAAAAATTTTAGCCATAAATATAAATATACTAATGGTAACATTTTTAACACTAAAGGAATATATTTAAAAATAAAAAAATATTGTATTATTGACATAATTAATGATTTATTAATACCCAAGGATCTTGAACAAAAATTGAAAAAGAATAAGGTTTTAATCAATGAAGTAGCAAAATAAGGGATAAGAACCTAATTTCTCCTTAAAAAAAAAAAAATACTACAGCCTAACCAAAAAAAGAATAATTACAAATTTTAGGTGGTCATAATTAAATTGGCCAGTAGATTATTAAAGAGGAAGGTTATGAGTTTTATAAATTTGATTAATTAGTTCATGATATCTGTTTGAAAAAAATTTGATGTTATTTGTATTAGTAATAATATGTTTGTGTGAAAAAAAGGGTAAATTACATACCCACTTAAGTTTGAGGTCTATTACAACCTCATACAATATTTTTAAAACATTTTACTTTCATACCTCATGCACTATTTTATTTCAAAATAATATATCTGTGACATCCCGTCCCGAAAATATCGGAAACGTGCTTAGGAAATGACCCTTTTACCCCTAGTTGGTTTTCGTATTATTGTTTTTGGTTACCTTGTGTGGTGTTGGCAAGCTTTGGGCCACACACACACACCTGCACAAACACTGTCTCTCTTCACCCTCTCTCTGTCTCTGTCCCGTGTCTCTCTCTCTCCCTTTCTTCTTCTTCTTCTTCCTTCGACGTACGGACAAACATCAAAAACACTCAAACCATCACAGATTGAAGGAACCAAAGACGCCATTCAACTCGTGAGGTCGAGGCGAGCACAACCATACCATTTTCAGGTGAGGAATACTTCGTTTTCACGTCGTTTCATCAATGGCCGATTTGGGTACTGTTCATGCAAAGTTTATACATTGAGTTTTTGGACTTTTAAAGCTTGTAGATGTGTTGGTGAGGTTCCCAGGAGCGTCGGAGTAGCTCGTTGGACGAATTTGGACGTCGGGAAGGCCTGGTTCGAAGTTGGCCGAACTTGGAGTTTTTGGACAGGTATAATCTCTTAGTTTTAGCCCTTAAAACTTGTTGGGACATGTTCTACTAGTCTAGGGCTTTCGTTTGGTCCAAGAATCACGAAAAACGGATGAAAAATGAGCGAGAAAACCTAAGTTGCAGGTTTTCCTAGTTTCCGGCGCCGGCGACGTCGCCGGCGATCGAATGAAGAAGGCGACGGAATATTCCGTCAACTCTGACGGAATATTCCTAACGCCGTTAACGGATCCGGTTAGATTTAACGGAATATTCCGTCAGTTTGACGGAATATTCCTGACGGCGTCTGTTGACACCGTCAGTGTGCCTGGCACGTGGCCGCGCGTGGGGGGCGCATAGGTCCGTGCCTGTGCTGGCGCGTGGGGGCGCGTGTGGGGTCCAAAAATTATTCTAGAAATATGGTTGTGATCCTGAGGTTGTGTAGAGCACGTGGGTATATTCATTTGTCCATTTTGAGCAATGTATGAGAAGTTATTACGAGAAACAGGTTATGTGCTTTAAAGTTAACGTTTTTATAGTTGTGTCGCATTTAGGTGACACGTACCCAGAGGACGAGCGTGCACACGCGAGACAGGGGGGCTACGACCCTTCTACATACCAGTGAGTGGGCTTTTGTTTTCCGTATATACCTATATACATATTAATTCCCAGAAATTAGTATAAATGCTTCGTTATATGCCATTTCTTTATATAATTGGTGGTTATGCATGAGTAGTGGCATATACGTTTAATTATATATTCAATTATGCATATGTCATATATATTTATATGTTGGTGCTGTGGAGGCATAGGTAAGTGCCAGGTAAGCGTTATTTAACGATTGCATTAAATAGTGGTTAGAGATGCTTAGAGAGCTCATAACCTGCACCCCCGGTGTTAGTGCTCCCACCCAGAGTAGGGCACAGTCCTTCACGTGTTGTTCACCTCCCGCACCATATGATCAGCTTGGATCCAAGCTAGGTGCATAGGCCTGTCGTACAGACCACAGTAGGTGGTTCCGACTCGTAGGTGACCCGCGATTATTCGCACAGCCTTCACGTGATCGTAGCACTAGAGCGTATATACATGTTACACCCAGGCCTGTCGTACAGACCCCTTTAGGTGGTTCCGACTCGTGGGCAGGTTTAGATATTGAGATTGAGATTTGAGCTCTAGATGCAGCCGTACAGGTCACGTTAGGTGACTCCGGCTGCCAGATGTTATGACGTTGATATGATTTATACCTGGGCACTTACATATCATTGTGAGGTTTTGACATGGCATATTCTTGAGCATGAGTAGTAGATCTTTGAGCATGACTGGCATATCTATACATACGTATATATGTTTATTTTCTGGGAAGTATACAGGTTTTACGGCGAGGGGTTATAATGTATTTTGCTAAATGGTTTTCAAAGAGCTTTGTTTTTGCCCACTCACGCTTTTGTTTTGCGCCCCTCCAGGTTCTAGTTGCTTAGCCGTTGCGGTGGTTTCCCTTGAGAGCTTTTCGGCGTTCTGACAGACGCTCCACATTGTAGGGTCGCCTTCGGGCGTACTACTGTTATCGTTTTTGTTTGGACTGCTCTAGACCTGCTCTGATTTTGTATATCACGTACTAGCACTTATATTAGTACCTTGTATGTAAGTTTTTAATTATTCGTACTTTTAGATTACTACTTTATTAGCTTCCGCACGTGCACATGGCTACGTCACCTTTGTGTGACGGCCAGCACGCTCCGGTCTCGGTCGGGGTGTGTCAGTTTGGTATCAGAGCCTAGGTTTGACAGTCCTGTGTCCTTGTGAGTATTCTAATAATTTTGGTGTCTTCTGTCAGAACTATGCCGCCTCGTCGGGAACCCCGTCGCTCTTCTGAGCCTAGTTTCCCCGATATTACTCAGTTGGGGGAAGCTTTTGCTACAGCCCTTCAGGCAGTGATGCGCCCTCCCCAGAGGACTCCTCTGGAGACTATGTACAATTTGAAGCTGGATAAGTTTAAGGGCAGTGAGGGACCCGAGAGCGCAGAGCGCTGGCTAGAACACATAGAGAAGACTTTCCGGGTGCTGCATAATCAGGGGAACTTGCCTATGGAGAGGTGGGTCGAGACGACCGCTTGGTTTCTAGATACGGAGTCGGCAGCTTGGTGGGAGCAGGAGCTTCGTAGGTTGACTCCGGATCAGAGGGTTGATTGGAATGTTTTTACGAGGTTGTTTAGGATAAGGTATGTTCCCCCTGAGTACATTGACCGTAAGAAACAGGAGTTTTCCGAACTGAAACAGCGGAAGATGTCAGCGAATGAGTACTACCGTAAGTTTACGGACTTGTCCCGTTATCACCCTGATGTCGCTGGTAATCCGGCGGAGATGCTCCGTCTTTTCCGTCTGGGCACCAGAAAGAAGTGGCGTTCTATGGCGTCTACGGTCCACAGCGAGACTTACCGGGACTTCTATAAGATACTGTTGAGGATCGAGGACTCTGAGAATATGTCGAGCGATTCTGATGAAGAGAAGGACGGCAACCAGAAGAAAGATGACAAAGGCAAAGGTCAGGCATCGCTCGGGCCCCGTCAGACTCAGAACTTCAAGAGAAGTGGAGCTAGTTCTAGTTCTTCGAGTGGTGGCTTCAGTGCCACTGGACAGGGTCGTGGAGGTAGATTTTCTGGTGGCGCTAGAGGCCAGAGGCAGGGCGATGGTGGTCGAGGTAGAGCCCCTATTTGCTGTAGGTGTAACAACCGGCATTTCGGCGAGTGTAGACGTGGTAGCAGTGGTTGTTTCACATGTGGACAGGTGGGACATAGAGCGGCGAATTGTCCCCAGGGTCAGCAGCAGCAGAAACCACATCAGACCTTTATGCCACCACCTGCACCACTCCAGCAGATTCGGGGTACTAGTAGTTACGGCCAGACGGGTCGAGGTGGTGCTTACCATTATCAGGGTGATGCTGTTCCTTATGTTCCGGGGCAGTATCAGTACCCTCAGGATCCCTATCCCCAGGGTGGCTATCCCCAGTATTCGGGCGGCTATATGCCGTATCCTCCAGCTCAAGCGGGTGGTTCACAGTGGTATCAGGGAGGACAGTATCAGCAGGGGGAGATTGCCACTAGCAGCGCAGGGTCTTCGAGACAGTCAGGCCAGCCCAGTCAGGGGCGTGGTGCTCAGGGACGCGGTGTTCAGGTGAGCCGAGGCCGCGGTGGGCGTCAGCAGGGACAGGGGCATCTTCACAATATTTCTCTGCAGGACACTCAGAACAACCCAGACTTGATTATGGGTACGTTGAACATTCTTGGTTGTTTTGCTAGAGTCTTAATTGATTATGGAGCTACACATTCCGTAATTTCTCATACGTTTGCTCAAGTGACGCAACCTCGCCCCACACCTCTAGGGTATGATTTAGAGGTCGTTATGCCTAGAGGAGAGAGTTGCGTTGTAGATTGTGTGTACCCAGGATGTCCAGTGATCGTAGAGGGAGTTGCTTTGTCAGCCGATCTTATCCCGTTAGATATTGTGGACTTTGATGTGATTCTGGGCACGGATTGGTTGCACTTCTATCGTGCCAACATTGACTGTTACGGGAAAGTAGTTACGTTTCATCGACCTGGACTACCTGTGGTTACTTTCATGGGTGATCAGAGTGGGGTGAGACATGACGTTATTTCGGCGCTGGGAGCGAAGAAGTTGTTATCTAAAGGTTGTCAGGGGTATCTGGCTCACGTAGTGCTAGATGAAGCTGTTTCTAACAAAGTTGAGGATGTGAGAGTGGTCAGACACTTCCCAGATGTATTTCCCGAGGATTTACCTGGGTTACCCCCAGATCGAGACGTAGAGTTCACCATTGAGTTGATTCCAGGTACAAATCCTATTTCTTTAACTCCTTATCGTATGGCTCCCGCGGAGTTGAGGGAATTGAAAGTTCAGCTGCAAGAGTTGGTGGATAAGGGATTTATCCAGCCCAGTACTTCGCCTTGGGGCGCTCCAGTGTTGTTTGTGAGGAAGAAGGATGGAACTTTGAGGCTGTGCATCGACTACAGGCAACTCAATCGGGTGACGATTAAAAACCGTTATCCATTGCCTCGTATCGATGATTTGTTCGATCAGCTGAGAGGTGCTTGTGTGTTCTCTAAGATAGACTTGAGGTCTGGTTACTATCAGCTGAAGATCAGTAGGGATGATGTCCCTAAGACGGCGTTCAGGACTCGTTATGGTCATTACGAGTTTCTGGTTATGCCATTTGGGTTGACGAATGCACCAGCCGCCTTTATGGATTTGATGAACCGAGTATTCCAGCCTTACTTGGATAGATTTGTCATTGTCTTCATTGACGATATTCTGGTGTATTCTAAGTCGAAAGCGGAGCACGTTCGACATCTTACTTTGGTGTTGAAAAGGTTGAGGGAACACTAGTTATATGCTAAGTTTAGCAAGTGCCAGTTCTGGTTAGACCAAGTTGCGTTCTTGGGGCACGTCATTTCTGCTCAGGGTATTTTGGTTGACCCTCAGAAGGTTGCAGCTGTGGAGAGTTGGGAACAGCCGCGAACCGTCACCGAGGTGAGAAGTTTCCTTGGTTTGGCAGGGTATTATCGGAGATTCGTTAAGGATTTTTCGGTGATTGCCTTGCCGTTGACGAGGTTAACGAGGAAGGATGTTAAATTTGAGTGGGATGATAGGTGTGAGCAGAGTTTCCAGCGGTTGAAGCATTGTCTCACTCATGCACCTGTTTTGGCACTCCCAGACGATAGTGGTGATTTCGAGGTTTACAGCGATGCTTCCTTAAATGGTTTGGGATGTGTATTGATGCAGCATGGTAGGGTGATTGCTTATGCTTCGCGGCAGTTGAAACCTCATGAGTCGAATTACCCTACACATGATTTGGAGTTGGCTGCTATCATTTTTGCATTGAAGTTGTGGAGGCACTATCTTTACGGAGAAAAGTGCAGGATCTTTACAGATCACAAGAGTCTCCAGTATCTCTTTACTCAGAAAGAACTGAATCTTCGTCAGCGGAGGTGGTTGGAGTTGCTCAGCGATTACGATTGCACGATTAATTATCATCCTGGTCGTGCGAACGTAGTGGCTGATGCACTTAGCAGGAAGTCATAGGGCCGTATTAACGCGTTGTACGCTAGTCGTGTTCCTCTTTTGGTGGACTTGCGTACTACGGGAGTAAGGCTAGAAGCCGAAGATCGAGATGTGGCATTACTTGCTAATTTCCAAGTTAGGCCGATACTTGTTGATCGGGTGCTTGAAGCCCAAGTAGCTGATCAGGAGACTCAAGAACTTATTCAAGCTCGAGATCAAGGAAAGAGGCGAGACCTCAGAGTTCGTGATTCGGATGGCATGTTGATGCTAGAAGGTAGAATGTTCGTGCCTAAGAGTGTGGAGTTGAAGAAAGAAATTCTCGATGAAGCACATATCTCGGCTTACGCTATGCATCCAGGAGCTACGAAAATGTATCATACCATTCAACCATTTTATTATTGGCCGGGTATGAAGAGGGAGATAGCCGAGTATGTGAGCAGATGTGCTGTTTGTCAGCAAGTTAAAGCAGAGAGGAAGAAGCCGTTTGGGTTGTTGCAGCCGCTTCCCGTTCCCGAATGGAAATGGGAAAATATCACCATGGATTTTGTGTACAAGCTCCCGCGTACACATAATGGCTTTGACGGCATTTGGGTGATCGTTGATCGACTCACTAAGTCGGCTCATTTTATTCCAGTGAGAGAGAAGTATTCTTTGAGCCGTTTAGCGGAGTTGTTCATCTCGAAGGTTGTGAAGTACCACGGTGTCCCTGTGAGTATTATTTCGGATCGAGATCCACGATTTACATCGAAGTTTTGGGTAGCTTTCCAGGAAGCTTTGGGCACGAGATTACTTTATAGTACGGCATATCATCCACAGACCGACGGGCAGTCAGAGAGAACTATTCAGACCTTGGAGGATATGCTGCGAGCTTCGGTGTTGCAGTTTGGTGACGCTTGGCACCAGCGGTTAGATTTGATGGAATTTGCTTACAACAACAGTTTTCATTCAAGCATTGGCATGGCGCCATTTGAGGCCTTGTATGGCAGAGCTTGTCGCACACCGTTGTGTTGGTCAGAGGTTGGAGAAAGAGTCTTAGTAGGTCCAGAGATTGTCGAGGAGACTACTCAGAATGTTCAGGTGATTAAGTCTAACCTGAAAGCAGCCCAGGACAGGCAGAAGAGTCTAGCGGATCGGCATGCTACGAACAGAACGTATGAGGTCGGAGATTGGGTATTCCTGAAGCTTTCACCGTGGAGAGGTGTCGTACGGTTCGGGAAAAAGGGGAAGTTGAGCCCCAGGTACATCGGACCATACGTAGTCACAGAACGAGTTGGTGAGGTAGCTTACAGGTTGGAGTTGCCTCCGGAGTTGGCTAGAGTGCATAATGTTTTTCACGTGTCCATGCTCCGACACTATGTTGCTGATCCATCTCATGTGATACCTCCTCAACCGCTTGAGATTAACCCAGATCTGACGTATGATGAGGAACCGGTGACGATCATTGATTGGAAAGAGAAGGTTCTGAGGAACAAGACAGTGAATTTAGTGAAGGTTCTGTGGAGAAACCATTCAGTCGAAGAAGCTACGTGGGAGACAGAGGATCGGATGAGGGATTTGTACCCTCGATTGTTCTTTGACTACTAGGGGGTTGCTGCATTGTTGTTTTGAATTTCGGGACGAAATTCTTTTAAGGCGGGAAGGTTGTGACATCCCGTCCCGAAAATATCGGAAAAGTGCTTAGGAAATGACCCTTTTACCCCTAGTTGGTTTTCGTATTATTGTTTTTGGTTACCTTGTGTGGTGTTGGCAAGCTTTGGGCCACACACACACACCTGCACAAACACTGTCTCTCTTCACCCTCTCTCTGTCTCTGTCCCGTGTCTCTCTCTCTCCCTTTCTTCTTCTTCTTCTTCCTTCGACGTACGGACAAACATCAAAAACACTCAAACCATCACAGATCGAAGGAACCAAAGACGCCATTCAACTCGTGAGGTCGAGGCGAGCACAACCATACCATTTTCAGGTGAGGAATACTTCGTTTTCACGTCGTTTCATCAATGGCCGATTTGGGTACTGTTCATGCAAAGTTTATACATTGAGTTTTTGGACTTTTAAAGCTTGTAGATGTGTTGGTGAGGTTCCCAGGAGCGTCGGAGTAGCTCGTTGGACGAATTTGGACGTCGGGAAGGCCTGGTTCGAAGTTGGCCGAACTTGGAGTTTTTGGACAGGTATAATCTCTTAGTTTTAGCCCTTAAAACTTGTTGGGACATGTTCTACTAGTCTAGGGCTTTCGTTTGGTCCAAGAATCACGAAAAACGGATGAAAAATGAGCGAGAAAACCTAAGTTGCAGGTTTTCCCAGTTTCCGGCGCCAGCGACGTCGCTGGCGATCGAATGAAGAAGGCGACGGAATATTCCGTCAACTCTGACGGAATATTCCTAACGCCGTTAACGGATCCGGTTAGATTTAACGGAATATTCCGTCAGTTTGACGGAATATTCCTGACGGCGTCTGTTGACACCGTCAGTGTGCCTGGCACGTGGCCGCGCGTGGGGGGCGCGTAGGTCCGTGCCTGTGCTGGCGCGTGGGGGCGCGTGTGGGGTCCAAAAATTATTCTAGAAATATGGTTGTGATCCTGAGGTTGTGTAGAGCACGTGGGTATATTCATTTGTCCATTTTGAGCAATGTATGAGAAGTTATTACGAGAAACGGGTTATGTGCTTTAAAGTTAACGTTTTTATAGTTGTGTCGCATTTAGGTGACACGTACCCAGAGGACGAGCGTGCACACGCGAGACAGGGGGGCTACGACCCTTCTACATACCAGTGAGTGGGCTTTTGTTTTCCGTATATACCTATATACATATTAATTCCCAGAAATTAGTATAAATGCTTCGTTATATGCCATTTCTTTATATAATTGGTGGTTATGCATGAGTAGTGGCATATACGTTTAATTATATATTCAATTATGCATATGTCATATATATTTATATGTTGGTGCTGTGGAGGCATAGGTAAGTGCCAGGTAAGCGTTATTTAACGATTGCATTAAATAGTGGTTAGAGATGCTTAGAGAGCTCATAACCTGCACCCCCGGTGTTAGTGCTCCCGCCCAGAGTAGGGCACAGTCCTTCACGTGTTGTTCACCTCCCGCACCATATGATCAGCTTGGATCCAAGCTAGGTGCATAGGCCTGTCGTACAGACCACAGTAGGTGGTTCCGACTAGTAGGTGACCCGCGATTATTCGCACAGCCTTCACGTGATCGTAGCACTAGAGCGTATATACATGTTACACCCAGGCCTGTCGTACAGACCCCTTTAGGTGGTTCCGACTCGTGGGCAGGTTTAGATATTGAGATTGAGATTTGAGCTCTAGATGCAGCCGTACAGGTCACGTTAGGTGACTCCGGCTGCCAGATGTTATGACGTTGATATGATTTATACCTGGGCACTTACATATCATTGTGAGGTTTTGACATGGCATATTCTTGAGCATGAGTAGTAGATCTTTGAGCATGACTGGCATATCTATACATACGTATATATGTTTATTTTCTGGGAAGTATACAGGTTTTACGGCGAGGGGTTATAATGTATTTTGCTAAATGGTTTTCAAAGAGCGTTGTTTTTGCCCACTCATGCTTTTGTTTTGCGCCCCTCCAGGTTCTAGTTGCTTAGCCGTTGCGGTGGTTTCCCTTGAGAGCTTTTCGGCGTTCTGACAGACGCTCCACATTGTAGGGTCGCCTTCGGGCGTACTACTGTTATCGTTTTTGTTTGGACTGCTCTAGACCTGCTCTGATTTTGTATATCACTTACTAGCATTTATATTAGTACCTTGTATGTAAGTTTTTAATTATTCGTACTTTCAGATTACTACTTTATTAGCTTCCGCACGTGCACATGGCTACGTCACCTTTGTGTGACGGCCAGCACGCTCCGGTCTCGGTCGGGGTGTGTCAATATCCGTTAGATTTTTCATCCATTGGTCTATTAAATGCTGACGTGGCATTAGTGGACCCTATTACACGTCAGCCCACTCCTTCCAAAACTTGCACATGTGGATATCCATCTGCCACGTCATGCCAACTTAGCAAAAAGTGCCACGTGGCCAAAAATTCAAATTTCAAAATTTTCCCGCCATTTAAAAAAAAAAAATCCTTTTTCTTTATGGGTTTTGGTGGCTAAATTATGAACAATTGCATTAGATGCAATCCAAAATGCAGAAATGCATATTCCCACATAATTGAACCTAGTAATCAATGAATAGGCAAAAATGTATTCCAGTATCCAAATAGGCAACTAAAGTAGCAATATATTTCACTTTCTTGGTAACCAAATAACAAGCATGTTCCATATATTGGCAATCAAGGCTAACATCTAGGAGTTCAACTGGAAATAACAATAAAAAAAAAACCCTAACAAGCTAGCATGTTCCCAAAAGGATATCCTGCTAGTAGCAAAATAACCATTCCTAATAAGCTACAAATCCAATTGGGAGCAAAAAAGCAGTTCCTAGCTATTGCCAACATTCACAAAAAATTCCATCCACTAGCAAAAAATTCCAACATAAAAAAACCCAGTTTGCTCTTGTATGGCAACACTTTTCACTTTCTTGGTTGCCTTGTCTTTCTCTTCTTCACTCCTCTATTTGTTTGGACCTCTGAATTACCTCCTACAGCTGTGCTTGATGCCTACATCCAATGTTCAGTACAACAATATCCAAATCAACAACAATATAGGCCACAAGTTATCACAAAAGAATATCCACATCCAATGCATACAAAAGAATCCCTAAGTTGTCACAATATAGGCCACAAATTCATTTACAAACCCTAACTAAATAAAACAAGTGAAACAGTGCTTACCTTGGGTTTCCTTCCCCTCTTCCTTGGTACACCACTTGGATTACTAGATGCTCCATGTGCAAAACTTGATGCCTAAAACAAATTAAAGAATTTCAAGATTAATAAAGTCTTAAATCAACTTAGAAGTCATATAACTTTGTATTAGGTTATATGTCACATCTTGTTTTGTAGGAAGATGCATGTGATGAGTCTTGGTATTGTGGCCCTCTTTTTTACATATTTCACATTTGACGGTCATTTGGCCTTTCCTTGAGAGCTATTGTGGCTGTGGAATATCTCCACTTCTGTTAGTGGCTTTATTTTGTGCAGGATTAGCTTATTTCTCCTTTTCTGCAACCTCTTTGTTTCTTTTTTTCTTGGGTCCTCCAGGTTGTCTAGTATATAAAGGAGGTTGGATAGGTGGATTTTCAGTGGCATCCCACATTGACATCCCATTCATTAGCTGGATTAAGTGTCCATATATTTCCAAGTACTTGACCTTGGAATAATAAACATCCATACAGTCTTTTGGCTTCTCCCTCTTGTAATTAATAACACCAATGGCATGGCTGCATGGAAGACCAGTGAGGTCAAATCCCCGACATGAACTTGTACGTTCAGTCAAGCCAACAACAAATTGGTCACTCCTCCAGTATCCACTTGGAATTTAGTCCCACCAGACAATTGAGCAATGCATCGACCATTCTCTATTTTTGCAACCTCCAACTTCTTCTTAATCTTGGGGCACAAATCTCCAAGTTGTCTCACTATAATGTCTCTTCTCATTTGAATCATTATCATCAACATGGTATGAATGATCTGAATCATGGTTACAATTGGTTTTGACCTTGCCTTCACTATCACGGCATTGAAACTTTCACACAAGTTGTTCAGCAATATTTCACACTTGGTATGCATTTGAAAATGGAACCTACTCCAGTGAATGGCAGGTTTCTTCATGAGTCAATCATATGCATCTTTGCTCAACAATCTAAGCTCCTCCATGGCTCTTCTAAAGTGAGGAATTGTAGTGGTCTTGGCAACAACCCATAAAGCTTCCTTCAATGCCTTACCCTTAAACTGTTCTCTATAGTTTGTGTACAAATGCTGCACACAAAACTTGTGGTGACAATCGGGAAAAACCGCCAAGAACACAGGAATTAAACCCTTCTGCTTATCATTAATGAATGTTTAACGATGCTGATTTATAATCCCAATATCCTCGGCCAGAATCTCCAAGAACCAAGTCCAGGAATCTTTGTTCTCTATCTCGACAACTGAATAAGCTATCACCCAAGTTTCATCATTGGGATCTACCCCTATGCTGAGGCTTCAAATGACAACCATCTAAACCAATCAAGGGTCTATACCCATGCTTAAAACTTTCCTTGCATGCACCCAAACACAAATACATCATTTGAAACCTTCCTTCATCCAACTTTATCTTCACAGTGCTCCCTGGGTTTGTCATTTTAATTTCCTCGGCAAAATCCCACAATCTTATGTATTGCTCAGCATGCTTACCCTCTATAATCTTCATATTCATCTTAGAGCAACAGTGTTTCCATTCAGCTTCAATGGTGTCCATTAGAGACTCAACATGTCATGTTGGATTAAGTTGGATCATTTCCAAGTACTGCTCAGTAAGCCAAGACCGTCTCATATTCCTATTCATCCATAATCTACCACATGTGTGGTGATCCAAAATCTTCTTTATCTGCATGCTGTTTGAATTGCACATCTTCCCACACTTGACAAGCCACAAATAACCTTCTTTGCATGTTGCATCAACCTTGAACTTCTCATTTCGTGGAAAATGGACATCCTCATACCCATTTATTATAGAATGCATAACTACTGGCTTTTTGAAATGTGTGGCATCCCTAAATAGCAACCCTAAGGACAAGTGTGGGTTCTTCATGTCAGTCTTCTCATTAAACTCAAGATAATGCTCACTGTTGCTTCGACCACCGTCTTCATCTTCATGCACTCTGTGAAGGCCATCTGAATTATAATCCAGCTCACCAACAAGATCTACATCAATCTCTTCTTCAAATTCTTCCCTTTGTTGCCGAGATCCCTCCCCAATTTATGGGTTATTTTGTTCCCTAATGCTAACCAACACTGCATCTTCCTGTGCATCCACATGATCATCTACAAACTTCATAAAATGTAAGTGATCTTCATGAGCAGGAAATTCTTCTTCTATGAAGTCACTGTCATTCTCATCTTCTTCTTCCGCTCATTCATCACCTATATCAACCACTTCTTCATCCTTCACCCCTTCATCAACTAACCTTTCATCAGGCACTCCTTCACCCACTACTCCATCACCAACTACTCTATCACCCATTTCATCATGCACTTCTTTAACAGCTTGAATCACACATTGGGAAGGCACACTACATTCATCACCAAGGCCATTGACTGGGTATTCTATGGCTAGCTTGGCCTTTCCTCTATTCACTTGCACTGGCCTTTTCTCTATCAAATTGCATTGGTCATCCTCATCACCATCAAGTTCTTCAACAACCACCCTACTCTGAGCAACTGGTTCAAATGACTTCATAAACTCCATCTCTTGAGAGACACATTCTTCAGGAATTATCATCTTAATACACACATCAATCAGAGTGTGGTTTGGCACAAATTTGCACATGTTGATAACATCTGAATCTGTCATCAAAGGCTTTAACCCATTTCGAATTTCCATCCCTAGGAACCTATACTGGTAACTCATGAAGATATTCCCATATCCCAGTTCCTCAACTATATTGTCAACCTCGAGCAATGACATGAAATCTTTGTCACAGTAGTCAAAGAAATCCTCATTCCCTCCAACATAAAAGTCTTCACTGAGTTGTCCACCGTGATACATTTTGATTGTGAATAGGTCATTGTTCCCTGAAATTGCAGCATAAAAAAAAACCCTATTATAAATTGATGAAACACCAATTTCTGCATAAAAAATTCCTATTTTAAAGTGATGAAATCTAAAATTCAAGACCCAAGACCACAAAACAATTCACAGATAAAGACATAATACAAATGACAATGTGGTGTCCTAGATAAAGGCATAGATAAAGGCATAGATAAAGGCATAAATAAAGCATCATACACACAAGGCACAAATAAAGGTATAAACAAAGCACTGCCAAACATACATAACTCACAAGCTTTTTTCCAACATGATTAAACAAAGACAAAAGTCCTCCATTAATTGACAACACCAAACAATTTTTAGTTCCCCACCATTTTCGAACAAAGCAATTTAAAATTAGGAAATATAAATCCAAAATTACAAAGTACAAACAATTTCAAATCCCCAACATTTTCGAACACTCCAACCATTTTCGAACAGTCCAAGCATTATAGAATAACACAAAATAAAGAACCCAAAAAGCACTAAGCGTATGTTGGGAATGGATCCAACGGATCCTCCCTCCTTTCCCAGGTCATTTTCAGCCTTCGACTTTGAATCCTTCACTTCGAAGAACTTGCTTATAGTTGCAATTGGGAGTTAGTTATGGGTTGTGGATTGTGGGTTGCGGGTCATGGGTTAAGGGTTAAGGGTTGTTATGGGTAGTGGGTACGACGCCGATAGGAAATCAATAGGTAGAGAGTGATGGAAATAGGGTTTCGTGACGGAAGTAGGGTTTCATTGTGGGGCTAAGGTTACCAGAACTTCATCCTTCTCGATTTTGGGTTTAGGAATGGTGGTGTGCTCGATGATAGTGCGGTTGTGTTGATTATTGGGATGGGAATAGTGGGTTAGAGATTCAAGAAACATTTTAATTTTAAATTTGCCATGTTGTCAGTCCATGTGGCTCCACATGGACTATACAATTCCACATGTGCAAGTTTTGGAGGAAGTGGGCTGACGTGTAACGGGGTCCACTAATGCCACGTCAGCATTTAATGAACCACTTGATGGAAAATGTAACGGAGGTGTTATTTTGAAATAAAATGATACGGAATGTATGAAAGTGAAATGTTTTAAAGATGTTTTATGAGGTTGTAATAGACCTTAAACCCGAGGGGGTATTATGTAATTTAACCGAAAAAAAAGGATGGTGAGTGAGAATACATATTGCTAGGCAGTAAGCAATTGTTAGCTTAACAAAGATTAAAGACAAGCAAGCAATGACTCAGTGATGGTGGTGCCAATTTGCCAATTTGCAAAGAGAAAGCGATTGTTTTTGTTGTGACTGCACTCTGAAAGAAGCCTCTGGTTTTCGTGGTTTTCGTTGTGCCGCGGTTTCGTTGCCATTCTTTGAGAGAATCATGTGAGGGGCAAGATGCCAAGTGTACACCTGCTGATGTCCAACTTGTTCTTTGTCCAATCCGAGGCAGACGAATTTGCTACCTGGGATATTGCCTAATTCTGATATACTATCAAATATTATGTAACTGAAATTGTTCTCATGCAAAATGCATTTTTTATGCATTGGACAACTACATCAACGGCTGAATTATTATTATTTATTTTCCTGTTTCTATAATGTTCTTGGCATTCTTGCTTGGCTGATTCCACAATTGGAGCTCTGCCGGTCAGGGATTTCATTTCTTGCTGATTCCACAATATCATCATTACGCATAATTATGCATAGAATTCCCGCAGGACGAAAATTTTGATTGCTAGCTTATGCTCTCCTTTAATTATTTTATATGTTGTTGGACAATATTAATTCTGCTATTATTCGTTGTGATTAAGAGAATATTTGAAGGATATTTTTCATGCTACAATGGCTGTGTACATATACATATTACACTTATTATTTTGTGCATCTACAACTTTATCATGACCTGTATATTGCAGTGATCAAGTCAAGATTTTATAGTAATGATTTAGGGTACGTAAATAAGCTTTCCACAAGAGAAAAAAAAAAAAAAACTTAAAAGAATATCAGAAGGCTCGCATTGTATATTTTACGTTACTCAAATACTCAATTAGTAGTTCTATTCAATAAATTGAAAAGATACCTAAAACTCCATAATTGATGGATATGATAAATAAATTGTGATGAAATTCAAGACTAAATAAGAAGATAGCTGCCTGAAACAATTAATGAGAGACGTAATTAAATGAATTTTGTAATACAAAACGGTCAAACAAAGACCAACCCACATGAACAACGAAGTAAAATTCGTATCTCCAGTCCAAATGATACAGCCAAATTCCAATTAGATGGTATGAAAAATATTCCAATTAGATGGTATAAAAAATATGACATCGCTCCAACTGTACACCATCAAATTTGGTCTTCTTTGAACTAATTATAAGGTGAAGACAAAAAATACAAGGAGGAACACTAGGTTATTGGTGTCGTGGGCATGCCCCAGGGTAGCTCTGCTAATGTATAGATGTGACAACTTAGATTTTGTTGTCACTTAAGATACTGAACTCGAATAAATCTATTGTCTTATATTTGTATATTAGATTATTAAGATGAGGGCTCTTATTTATTCCTTTGACCAAAATTTAAGATATGTAGTATGTTTAATGAGCTAGACCACAATTTGGATTTATACTTCTTAATACTTTTCCAGTTATAATTAATTGGTATTCAATTTAGAAATTCAATACAGATTTGAGAGTATCGAATAAAATCTAGGTGTTGAAGAAATTCTACAACCACGGCTGAGATTTAGATTATCACAGTCGTTGGTCACAAGAAAATTATAGGTCGGATGTAACAAAGCATTTTAATATGTAATTTCCAGAACCAATTGTTGACTTGAATACGAGTTGCCTTTGCTAGAATGTTTGATCAAACCTCAACTTGTTGCTAACCTAACAAAGACGTATCAACCAGATATAAAGTGTTCTTTGACTGTGTACTGTCGTATATGGTAGGAGCTCGTGATATATAGGAGATCATGGAATATTTACAATCTGAAATATAGCTAAAAAACCAATTATGGTGGCCATCTAATTAATTTATTTGATCAAACCCTTAATTTATTTGTCTGTGCTATATAATAGCTCATAGTTGGACATACATAACTTAAACAAAAAATATATCTCCATAATTACATGTTAATATGAAAAGGAAAACAATCTGATGGAAGAAGAGGGTGAGAATATTTATGACCACGACAGTTTTTTCCTCATAAAGTATTCGGCTTCTTCCGTGAAGATCGTCATTCTTGTTCGGATTTCCACTGCAAATAAGGAAAAGGTAAGTGTCATACCAATTATATTAAGCTCATATAAGAATTACAATTTTATAATAAACCGAAAAATTTGAGTGTAATATTTATAATTAGTACGTTTAAAGGTATGACTCTCATAGTTGTTAAACTCACATTAATACTTTTATAAACAAAATTATTAACTCTTACAGTTATTGAAATCACATTAATACTTTTATAAATAAAGTTACAAATATTCTGGCCATCTAATTAACTTATTTGATCAAACCCCTCAATTTATTTGTCTTATATTTTTGTCCTATAAAATAGTTCATAGTTGGACATACATAAATTCGAATTTGAGCTATATACGGTGATAGAATATTTGTAGCTGTCGTTAAATAGAGACTTCAAATCATGCAGGTGGATTTTATCTTAAACATGATCAACAACCACATGACATATCCACCTGCATTATTTGCTCCATACTTTTTGGGATATCAATTATGTGATCGATACTCGTTCAAGCTTAGGAAACATTATCTCTGATATGTCGACCTAACATACTTAATTTCACTATTAACCAGTAACTTTTTTTGCATGATGATGTAAATTAGAGCATAAATTATGCATATATCAAAAGAAAGATTCTTGTACCGGCCGGCCGCGAGGTTCCTTGAAAAAACAAAGGAATATATAAACGAATTTCTTGTGTTTGAGCATAAAAATACAGGTCATCTTCAGCTGTACACAATTTATTTTTTTAATTACATGTGAAATTATTATTCTTGTTGCAGTTAAGAACTGTAGAAGGCAATGGAAGATTTTCGTTTTTTATGGTATAGAACATTACCTGTACATTCCATACCAAGTGGCCCAAGACAAACATCCTAATTTCACGATTTGAAATTGTCGCTTTCTTAGGGTCTGAATATCAATCAGATTCACTATTGCTAATCTTCCTAGTGGCTGCAATATTGCTAGCTATGACCGGCCAGCCAGCTATACAGCGCCAGATTAATTTGCTAGAAAATAGATGATTAATAAGGGAACCGGATCCTTTCTGGATTCAAAAAATCTGAGTCTAAAGATAAAATGATTTAGACCATTGAAATAAAATCAAACTACTACAAATAGAGGCTATCTCTAAAAGTTATAATAATTGTAACCGTTGGATCAAATTTCAATGGCCCAAATCATTTGATCCTTGGGCTTAGTTCCTTTGGATCCGGAGGGGATCCGATTCCATTAATAAGTACCGTAATACACTCTTAAATCCATGATTTGCCTGCCTAGTTATATAACCCTAAGGGCAATGCTTAGGAAACCTTCTATTTAAACTATATGACGTGGCTGTTAATGATTGAATTATTACTTAAGTGTTGATTAACGTGCTTATTTTTTATTGTGATACATCACGTATTTTACAAATATGGTCTAAAAAGTTGTTCTACTTGGTATTTACTCTAACCCTAAAGCGCAAGTTACAAATAAGTCCCAAACAACTTCTTTACGAGCAATCCTAGTCTATTTTATCTGCTTAATTGGAGAACGACCTTTGGAAATATAAAGTGAAAAACTTTTGGACGGAACAGATTATCACAAAAGAAATTTAACAGAATAAACAGACATAAATTAGTATTATATTTTAGTAGTAATATTTTTCTTCACGTGCTAGTGCAAGGTCTTAGACTTGACTTATGTAGATGGTGAATTTGATACCGAATTATTATTGCATGCTCCTTCTATAACTTAACTCCAATGCCCTATTTCTTTGTGTAAATATATCGTTTGTGTTAAAAATTAAAATATATATGAGTTTACAAATTATACTACTCCATGCATATGTAGATCGTTATGAGTTGATTATCGTTATATCTATATATAATTAAAATGTTAGAAAAAATTAGCAATTTGGTTTATTTTTATGTTAAGATATCTTTTGGTGCCACTTAGTACTACAGTTTAGTGGTATTCAAGTTCGATTCTCACCAAAGATGAGTTTGAATCACATTATTGCTAGTCTATTGTGAGGCTAAGCCCACCCCACCTCCCTTAATGTAGATAATATCTTTTGTTAATATATATATATATATATATTGTTGTATGCCTATTTAACTAAGCTATTATAAGGGAATAGAGAGAGGGAGGCCGACGGTAGAGAGAGAGAGAAGAGAGAGATTTAATTGTGAGGTGTGTGTTGTATCACCCCCATTGTGCCCTTATTTATAGTAATAGGATAGGTTAAATCCTTATCCTTTTAAGATTACAACTCTAATAGGAATTAGACTACTAAAAGGAATATAAAAGATATCCCTAGATACACTAGGATTTACACAATCACATTCATATTCTAATATGACTGCAACTCCCCCTTGAGTGTGTAAATACTCAAACAAACATCGCATCAAATCTTCAGTAGATAAGGTAGAA
This sequence comes from Pyrus communis, assembly GCF_041283825.1. Taxonomy (NCBI): domain Eukaryota; kingdom Viridiplantae; phylum Streptophyta; class Magnoliopsida; order Rosales; family Rosaceae; genus Pyrus; species Pyrus communis. The sequence continues at coordinate 4,756,330 of NC_142572.1, forward strand.
CAATTGATAAAGTTGGCAGCACAACGGGTGAATGTGAGTCTTAGATTTAAAGAAAGTATGCATTGGTAGTAAAACTCACAAAACCTCGCTATGGTAAAACACAGCATGGGGAAAACCCATAGACTAAGGAGAATAGTGAGAAGTATGCGTAATGTCTAAAATAAACGTCAAACAGGATAAAAGTGAACTCAACAGAGTATAATCATCCCAAGATGGGTGCCTCATCAAAATCTCGTTAGGTAGCAAAAACCCAGTGGAAAAAATGCTATTAATCGTAGGAAAAAGAGTACATTAAGATCAAGTGAGTATGCTTCTGGATACTCTCCTTGAGTTAGACATAACTTCCAAATAAGAGAACTACAAGTAATTCAACTCAAATAATTTACGCATACCAATTCCTTGGACGATTCTCATTAAAACGCATTATAGGTTCCAAAATGTTATGGTAGATACTTCTTCAACCTAATAGTACTGCGTGTCGAGATCAAAACATCTCACCACCTCTTAGTGTTGTTTAGAATAGTTATATTGCTTGTGATATAAAAAAAAAAAAAAAAAAAAAAAAACAGTATATAAATAGTCATATCAGGCAAGAATATCCCTAATAGCCTACTTAATCTGAAACTAAAACAGAATAAGAAATAAAACATGACTCCTGGTGTTTAGGGTTTCGCATATTTTCTTTTCAAAATTGAGCAGCTTTATTTTCTTATTTTTATTTATAAGAAACTTTGAAGTTCTATAGAATCTAGGCTAAATTAATTATGAATGCACCTTAAAAACTTGATGGATGGGATTTGAACGAGACTATATGGTACAATATTCCGAGAGCTTTAACATGAGCGTCTCTAATGGTATAGGTAAATGGGTCGTTAAATACATATATTTTGATGAGGCATATAGATTAAACGTTGCTCCAACGGTATAGGCAATTGAGTAATTTTGCCTACTCTTACAAAGTGGGCAATATTTGCCTACTTCAACATTATAGGCAATAAATTATTCCACTTAGAGCTTGGAACTAAATTCGCACACCGTCAGGAGGGTGGAGATGCACAAACTCGACTCCCTGTAAAACAGTAACAACTACAAGCAACCTTAGGATCGGTGGAGTGCCAGGCAAACTCTTTGACAGCCAAGTTAGTAAGCAAATATATTAGACTCAAGCGGTGGCTAGAGAATAGAGAGTGCGATTGCACTACCAAAAATGAACCTTATAAGGATGTATTTATACCAGTTGAGAAACAATCCTTTTAAGATATAGAATCTGTATTAAACTGTGAGAATACCAGAGGATACTTAGGAGTGAATATTGTATCTTCTTAAGAGTGTGATTACTTGTGTTGTACTATAGGAATCTCTAAGAATATAAGAAATCTGGCTAATTCCATTCCAGATTAGGTTTTCATATCTTGCAGAACAAACATGGTCATTTTCAATGAAGTCCACGGACTTCGACCACTTATTCGGAACAAGATAATGATGGCATCAACTGATCTGTTTGTAGCACTCCGAAATAGAAGTTGAGTTCATGACCAGACTACTGATGTATTCATATTCCGACCTTGAAATTATGGTCCCACGTGAAGAAGGAAGACAAATGACATTCTGCATATTTATAAAGCAATGACTTATTTATATTTTCAAAGGTTGCGGCACATAGATTTATTGAAATCTTCAACTCTCGTAACACCCTCATTTTTTTTTTCCAGTAAAAATAACGTCGTCTACTCTTCCTCACCCAAACCTACCACTAACATGCGCAACCAAATTCCACTGCCTCCATCTTCCACCACCTGCCATCATTCGCCACGGCCACCACCAAACCTCACCACCGTTGTCACCCCATACCAACCCCCAACCCCAACCTGTCGCTGCCCACCCACCCTCACCGCCACCCTCCACCACCATCTTAATTAAATTGGAGGTTTAAGATAATTGTTACGAAATAAACTATAATGTAAGTAATACTGTCTGCTGTTGCTAAACTAATTAATTAGTAACCATACTTTCACTCATATTCCCTTTAGTCATTATGTAAAATAACTACGTAGTTTTACTTTAAAATTTATAAAACAATGCGACACTACTTTTCAATTTCACACTCACAACACTTCAAAATATCTCTATATATAAAGCCAACACTGCTGTGAACATTATTTTTTGGGTCACAACCTTCACAAAAAAAAGAAAAAAAAAAAAGAAAAAGAAAGTGGACAGAAATGCCCCTCTAAACAAAAATGTTCAAAAGGAATCCAAAATAATGCACGGGTATTTTCGTCATATAAACAATGTTTTTTTAATAATTAATTCTTTTTGTACAGTTTTTTTGGTACAATTTTTTTTAATTAGTACCTCACAATAGGCTAGCAATAATGCAATTCAATGAGTTGTTTATTAAATATTATTTTATCTATTTCTAAACAAGTTCAAAACATCTTAAGAGGCGCATAGTGCCAGTAATAAAAAAAGGTCTTTCGCACGCGCATAATAATGTGATTCAATTAGTTGTCAGATGATTTTTTTTTTTTTCCGAACAAACGATATTTACACTAAGGGGAAAAGGGATAGGCTTAGCCTGACAATGGGCTAGCAATAATATGATTTAATCAGTTGTTTATTAAATATTATTTTCTCTATTTTTAAACACGTTCAAAACATCTTAAGAGGTGCGTAGTGCTGATTATAAAAAATGTCTTTTGCACGCACATAATAATGTGATTCGATTAGTTATCAAATAATTGTTTTTTTTTCTTTCGAACAAACGATATTATCTATACTAAGAATGAGGGGTGGGCTTAACCTCACATTGGGTTAGCAATAATGTGATTCAATAAGTTGTTTATTAAATATTATTTTCTCTAATTTAAAGCACGTTCAAAACATCTTAAGAGCCGCGTACCATTTGTGATAAAAAAAAAGGTCTTTCACATACGCACAATAATATGATTCAATCAGTTGTATTATTTTTTCTATTTTAAACACTTAAGAGGCACATAGTGCCAATTATATAGATATATATATATATATATATATAAATATGTAAAAGGCATTTCGCAAGCGCATAATAATGTGATTCAATTAGTTGTCAAATGATCAATTTTTTATTTTCTTTGAACAAACGATGTTTTCTACACTAAGAGGGTGGGTGGACTTAGTCTCACAATGAACTAGTAATAATGTAATTCAATTAGTTGTTTATTAAATATTATTTTCTCTATTCTTAATGTTAATCAATAGAATATAGATGGAAATTGAAGGACCAATTTCATTATGTGGATTCAACTGTTTTATTGGTTTATGAGGGGTTTCTTCTAGCATGTTCGAATATTATTCATTTACTTCAAATATTTGACTTTCTTTTTGTCAAAAAAAAAAAAATTTATTGAAGCAATTAACGCATATAAATACATTTAAAACGTATAAGTCAAGCATAGTAAACCGTGGTTCAAAAAATGTCTTCTACACGCGCGTGAGTGGGTGCATGAAGGCTAGTATTTTATAAAATGCGCAGCTAGCTAGTTCTTTATAGTAAGATAAACATATATATACCCTTCCAGCCAATATTGCTGGAATCCGAACGAATTAAATTGCAAAGAAAGAACAATTAGGAATTAGCAGGTTCCAGAATTTGAGGTCCCAAATTCCGTGGTTTCATGAACAAGTCAACAAACAAATATTCTAATTGGTTTAACACCAGATATCTGACCAAATATATAAGTTGCGTAAACCACCACATAGAGTCGATTAATATATAAACCAACTTGTACATTGTTGCCACTTGCGTAAATTTAAAGGTTCTGGTAAGCGTACTTTGCGCTTGAGGCACATGCCATTAGGGAACATATGGGGATAATTAGGAAACATAATCTGAATTAATTTGGTGTTTCGTTAGGTGGAGTTGTACTAATAAGGACCCTCATAGGTTCGACTGTATTCCACAACTGACGAAGGCCTAATACATATTAAGACATGAAAAGGTAGGGGTGTTTTGTTTGGTGAGGTGTTGGCGTGCTACTTGACCAGCCCTCAATTTAGATTTCTGAAAACCTTTGATTAACATCTCCTATTGCTTAGGAGGATCAAATAGATATCTGAAAACCTTTGATCAATTTAGATTTCTTAATATTTCTCTACGGTACATATATTTACTTGATACATTCACTATATAACGGTTTGATATGCAACCAAAACAAAAAAGAATATTATAATATGACTAAATCTGACTGTTAGTCGCTTGTTTTACTTTTCTTTTTTCTTCAAATTATTGATAAAATATAGTAGGTGGGGGACGGGATGGGGGTTTTTCTAGATGCAATGGTCCTTTCTTCTTCAAGAGGGTTAGTGTTTCGCACACGACTATTGACGAATAGCTAATCTTGCCTAATTATTCTCTACAAAATTTACAGAAAGATTTAACAAAAGAAGACAATTCAATTAATGGAAGGATGGGAAGATTGTTAATATGAAGTAGAATTCTCTCCTCTCATTCTCACACTTTTGTTTGTCTTTTCCTCTATGAAAAAAATTCAAAACAGAATGTTGACGTGACTTTATCATAATTCTTTAAATAAAAGGAGAGAGAAGAAGAGAAAGATTAGAGAAAGAGAATCATACTCTTGTTATTAGAGCTAAATACTGGAATAATTCGACACATAATTCAATGAACAACGATATTTTTTTTAATGCATCGATATTTTTATATCAATGAAAGAGGGAGTTCAGCTAAGCCACATAATAAATAACCTAATTTGGTATCGAAACCCCTACATAATGTTTTATTAAAAAGCAGTTAATTAATTATTAATGAAGTAACACACTTAGGGTGTGTTTGTTTGACATCCCTAGCTCTCACTAGACTGGACTAGACTAACAACCAGTGTAGTCCAGCGTTTGGCAAAGCAAAGGATTAGCTTTAATGACGTTAGCTCAGACTCGCCTCGACTTCGGGCCTCACTAGCTGTCGTTAGCTAATCCCAACCAAAAGCATGGTATTAGCTAGGACTAGATGTCAATGCCTTCTTCTCTCCAAATCTGTCTCAAGCAGCCTTCTTCAGTGACCGCAACCCCTCATGACCTACAATCTTAGAATCTGGTGACCACCCATAATCTGATTACCACTCAGGGAGTTGGACAGGAAAAGAGGCAAAGGGAAGAGAGAGGGATTTGAACAGAAAAATAAAGGGAAGAGAGAAAGGGAGCTAAACAGGAAAACTCACCATGGCTAGCATTGAATTGGCGATGCTAAACTTGAGAGGGAGGGGCTGGGGTTTTTGGGGGAAGGCATGTCTCCATTTTTTGTGATTTTAAGTCGAATCGTCTGTGCAACAGAGGGAGAAAAGGAGCGAAGAAACTTGGATACACAAAAAGAGGAAAATATTAGAGGTTAGATGAAGAGGGGAGAGAGACGGCGGAGAAAAAAATGAGAGGTTAGATGGAGAGAAAGATGATTCCCGAATGATTCTAGAAAATAAGAAAAAGATAAATTAATAATAGAATATTAATAAATATATATTAAGTTAATAATAAAATATTATAGATATACATTAAATAATATAATATTACAGTCCTACTTCTTAGTCTGACACTACATCAAATGCTTCACTAAATCAATCCAATTTAGTCTAGTCTAAGCCAGTCTAGTTTAGTCTCTGAAGCTAGTTCAGTCCAAAATAGTTCAGTGCAACAAACGCATTCTTAACCCATTGTATTACAAGGGGCTGTTCATGAGGTTACATGGCATGTAAATCAAGTTGTCGACAGCGTTCATCCCTACCCTTGTTGTTAGTGTAGTTGTATTTAAAACAAACGTAGATTTATAATTCAAGTGATTAAAAGAGTTTATATTTACTTTCGAGAGATTCTAATATGGTCGCTCTACCTCAAATTCAATGTTGACTACGAAACAGAATTAATAATAAATTGACAGCCAAACAAAGGAAAACACAAGAACAGTAAATGGTACAGTGGGTTTTTGGGAAAGGGTGATGGACACATTATAAGTCCTCATCGGAGATGATTACAGAGTGGCTGTTAGTGAGGTCACATGGATTCCTCTGAGCATGGTCCGACACCTGAACGAAGCTGTTGTGTGTTGTTTTTATCTCCTTCTCTATCTCTATCTCTCTCTGCAAACAGATCTTTATCAGAATCTTTAGGACATCACCAGCTTTTCGTCATCTTCTTCATTTTCTATGTCCAAGTATCCGACCATATTATTGCTAAATGAAACCATGGTTACATATTCTGTTCAGAAAATTAGGAAAAAAGTACAGTACTAGGTGGGTAAAAGACTAAACTATCCCCCCCCTCAGTGCGTACAATGTGAGTTGAATAGGGAGATTACTGTCCTCACGGTTTAATATGGCGTTCTATTCATGACATGGGATATGCTTTTGGGCCCATACAAACAAAATGTCTTCTTAAAAGGGTCCCACTGTTGGATTATTCCAATTTTTAACTAATTTAAATAAGGGATACTTTTGATACGGTTCCTAGTCTCTAACACTCTTTGACTAAAACCTTAATGATATTCAAAGTTTGATCAAAGTCCATTGACTTTGTACACCTCATTATATTACTATTAATATTTATATTTTTATAATTTTGACATTAATTGTTTGATATTTTATGAGAATTATAATCCTATAAATTTAAAATCCCTCGTTATAATACTATTAGAAATGGCTACAATAAAAAATTTCAAACATTTTGATTGAATAAATGGATAAAAACTATGTAACAAAAAGAAATAATAAATGGCAAAAGAATGTATCCATAGTGTTAAAAAAATTGGTACATTTTACAAAAAAAAATTGGTACATTTCACATATAACAAAGTGGTACATTAATAAAGAAGAATGGGTACATTATAAATAAATTAGGGTAAAAATAAAAGATTCAAAAATTATGAGTACAAATGAAATTTTAAAAATTATGGGCGCAAAAAAAAAAATAATACATGGGTACAAATTAAAACAAAAAAGAAAATACAACAAATTTAAAAAAAAAAAGTTGCAAATTAAAAATGGGTACAAACTAAAAATATAAATATATGATACAAAGTTTAGCCATAAAACATAAATATACCATATGTAATTTTTCTATCATTAATTAATTATACAATGTCACGTTACGGTAAACACATGGGCACAAATACAAATAAAACTTTAAAAAATCTGGCCACAAAGAAATTAATATATGGGCACAAATTAAAAATGAAAATAAAATTGGTACAAATTAAAGAAGGTTTGCAAATTAAAAATGGGTACAAACTAAAAATAAAAATATATGATAAAAAATTTAGCCATAAATATAAATATACTAATTGTAACATTTTTAACACTAAATGAATATATTTAAAAATAAAAAATATTTTATTATTGAAATAATTAATGATGTTATTAATTTTCAAGGACCTTGATAAAAAAAATTGAAAAGGAATAAAGTTTTAATCAAGGGAGTAGCAAAAAGAGGGATGAGAACCTAATTTCTCCTTTAAATAATCCATTAGAGGTGCTTAAGAGTTTTTTATTTTTTTTATTTTGTTTAAACTACAATATATTTATACTAAGAGAGAAGAGAGAATAAATTAGTATCGAAATTTGCATCTACAGAACTTGAAACTAAGACCTTTTACTTATATATGTAGAAAAATAGCACTATACTAAATAGTTGTTTGAGAGTTTGTCGGTTGGGTATACAAATTTGTGCTTGTACTACTCATAAAACTCATAAGGATGAGACGTACATCAGTAATCTATCTACACAAGTGAGCTTTTGGATTTTTCTAGCCATTGATGCATGCTAGGTTTATAATGTGAAATGGTTAGAGTCGTAACTCACTCAGTCATTGCATGTTTGTATAGACGATTGATTGTACTTATTTACGCAATCAAATTCATTTTTGTACAAGTGTAATCAGTAGTGCAATCAGTAGCTCGAATACAAATAAAATGTTTCTGTAATTTATTTAGTCTAACCAATACAGTTGTTATTTCTGGGTGGAGAACTTACATAGAAAAAGTTCACTATCATGTGAGGTCTGATTTAGGATGTTGTTGTGCGTAGTTGTTTTTCATGTAAGTACATTGTTAGATCAGGATATCAATGTGATAGTGAACATATTTCATGTAAGTAGCGAGAGAAGCAAAAGAGAATCTCTTTAACCTCTGGTGGAGTGACTAGTCTACACGAAATCTCACGTGCAACACAATGTAGCTTTTCGTTTTCTTGGCCAAAGCTCCTTTAAAAAGAAACCAGATCGAGTTTCTTATTTAGAGATGATAAAAGGGTGTGTTTGTTTGGTCTTTTGGGTGTAGTGCTTTGGCATAGCTAACTTCAACCCTAATAAAAATTTCTTTGATTTGGGTTCTGTTTTAGAGGAAAGAAAAAACCTCCTCACCCTTCTAACTTCCTTTTCCCTTTTGAACCACACAAAAGCCCCTCGTACACTTTCACTCACTACCATAAACAGATTCTGCAGTAGTTAAAAAGTTATTAGAGTGATCAAATCATGGCATTAGAAGCTGTGATTTCCCCACAAGAGTACCTATTTGGCTTTGGTTGCAAAGACTACTACTCTTTTAATGGAGGTGGTTCTTGGGGCAGTGACTTCAGCTTACAAGACCGACAAGGCATCATTGAAAATTGGGACTACTGCTCATCATTTCCTTCACTTTTGCAAAATGTGAAAGATTGGGATCCTAACTCCTCACCTGAGGCTTGCACAGTTGATCAATCTTGCCCACCAGGACACCTCTCTGCCATGGAAACACCACCGCCCCCGCCACCACCTGCAACAACGAATCGCCGCAAACGGCATCGCACCAAGAGTAGCAAGAACAAGGAGGAAATTGAGAACCAGAGGATGACGCACATTGTTGTGGAGCGCAACAGGCGCAAGCAAATGAATGAGTACCTTGCTGTCCTCAGATCATTGATGCCACAATCTTATGCTCAAAGGGTTAGTTTAATTAAATTTGAATCACAAAAGTAAAATTCATTATTGGGTTCCTAGCCAGATATAGCTGCAGATGTTTTTATTTTTATTTCCTTATACGAATGTGATATTACGGGAGGGAGATACATGAACACAGAACCTCAAATGCTAGAGTAAATGCGCTTAACCAATTCAGTTAGAAGTTTTTTGCATCTACATTTTCTTTAGATTGAAATGTTTTTTGGGATTAACCCTTATCATTGAAAAAATTTCATAATAAAGCCATATGTTTTGGGATTGCACCAAATTAATCTTGTTATGAATATTTGGTACAGGGTGACCAAGCATCAATTATTGGGGGTGCCATAAACTTTGTGAAGGAGCTAGAGCAGCTTTTGCAGTCGATGGACAGCAACAAGAGGAGTAAGCAACAAGCTTTGGCCGAGTTCTTCACCTTCCCACAATTCTCAACTCGAGCAACACACTGTAACCAATCAGCTGGTCTCCAAGCGAACGAGTTGAATACGACTCAGTATAACAACAACCAGTGGGCAGCAGCAGCAGCAGACATAGAAGTGACCATGGTGGACAGCCATGCCAACCTGAAGATACTTTCCAAGAAAAGGCCTAGACAGCTGTTGAACATCGTGGCTGGGTTTCAAAGCCTTAGGCTCAGTGTTCTTCACCTTAATGTCACCACAGCTGATGAAATGGTCCTCTACTCAGTTAGCGTTAAGGTAATTAGTTTTACAGTTTTGCAGCCACGTCTTTTCAAATGATTGCATTACCTTTTCATAATTAATATTGTCCTATCAAGAAAGCATATCCATTTGGCCGAAAAATGATAATTATTGTCACTTTAAAAATTTTGTCGTGCATCTCTCGTAAGTATAATTTTTTTTTTTTTTTAATATAGGTTGTTTTGAATGTATAATTAAATATTTGGAGTGCTAGTAACTATTTTAAAAATTAACCATATCAACAATTGTAGGAGTTTTTATTTTTTTATTTTTTATTTTTTATTGAAAAACAATGAAAGGAGTACAGTAAACAAGGAAGTGACGGGAACACTAAGCTTTTAATAACGTTGGATTTTAATCTCAGGCTATTTAAAGGACAAAAGAAGATTACTTTACCAACTAATCAGTTCACACCGTCTTATTATATTATTTTCCACACCACATTTTTGTCATTTGGTTTTGCACTGCGTTTGCAGCAAGTGGGATGTGATGATGGGAATGCTATAAGTTCATAAACTAAAGGGTAATGTTAGGGAGACTAAATTTAGAAGATAAAGTTTTGAAAACTAAAGGACATGGAAGTTGATGATTAGTTTATTACTTAAACATTGATAAACGTGCTTATTCCTATTGATGACATATTATTTAGTTTGCAAATTTAATCTTCTTAAAATTACCCTGCACTAAAATGTTTGTCTACAAATTAATAAGAACAAGTTACATTTTTGTCATTTGGTTTTGCACTGTGTAAGTGTGTATGCATCGATCAAGTGGGTCCGATGTGAATCCTTCGAGTTCATGCACTAAAAAAAAATTGTCCAAATAAGAACAAATTATCATTTTGTTTCTTTACTAAATTCACTATATATGTCTTTATAATTTTAGAAAACAAATTAATTTTTGTTGTGAATTGGGGCAGATTGAAGAAGGGTGCCTCCTCAATACAGTGGATGAAATAGCAGCAGCTGTTAATCAAATGCTGCGCAGCATTAATCAAGAAGTCGACTTTAATTAGCTGAAAGTTTAATCCTTTTGTTTGGGTGGATTAATTTTTCTTCCGTCTCTTTTGCATTATATTGTATGGTGTATGTTTGCTTATTGAGAAAAAATTAAACTAATCTAATTGTCTACAGTGAGGCACAATGATTGAAATAATCACTGCAACAGCATCTTCCCAATACCTATAAAACCAACAAAATAGACAGAAAAGATGGATTTGGACCCATCCGGATCTAAATGGTGGGGATCTTAAGGATATCATATCTTAACTGTTTATAGTAAATTATGCGGATAGAAATCATTTTGAATTTTTTTATTTAAAATTAAACATAAATAGTATCTAATAAAAACTGACCGTACGATATACAATGAATGATTAGGATGTAAGGATTCTAGGAATACTCACAAGGAGGATCCTCATCCAGAAAAGATATATTAAGTACCATTTTTCTCTATCATTACTTAATTTATGATACAGTAGTGTCCCAGATGCAAATTATAATTCCATCGTCAAATAAATTACATACTTTGACATAAATCTGCTGGAATAACTTTGGGAGTCGAACATTTTGAATTATGGAATGACTGAATAATGCTACGTAGATTAATTTTTTAGCCTAAATTTATAAATCAAATGATATGTCATTAATAAGAAATAAATATGTTAATCAACACTTAAATAATAATTCAATCATCAATAATCACGTCATATAATTTATAAAATTTGGTCTAAATAGTTGGTCTCCCTATCATTACTTGTGATCAAAATGAGACAATTCCTACAATTGGAGGGTAGGGTCCCCATTGTACAGTCGAATATTTGTACTTAAATTATATACCCATCGATATAACCCTAGCTCTCTTTCTATTAATTGAGATTAACTTGCACATGCATTATGGATAAACTCGTTTTTACAACATGCACATGAGTATACATGTTGTGAGAAACAAAAATGTTGTGACAGGAAGATTATATATGATAAATCAATTAGTTCTTAATTTAGTCGTGTTGGAATTTTTTTTTCCAGTTAAGTTAGTTCAACGTAATGAGATTTGCATTTTGGTTTGCAGCATTTTATTGTTGTCGCGGGACAAGTTACAGAGGAAAGAAAAGGTTGGTGAATATGAAAATGTAATTAATCCCAAATGTGGAAGTTAACTTAATTTTGAGGCTTGTGTGAGAGTAATTAACAACCTTTTTTCTGAAAAGAAAAAAAAAAAAAAAAGAAGAAGAAGAAGAAGAAAGTAAATTGGCTAACCAGGATTGAAGACGATGGATTAGAAATCAGACGGCTGTTTCATCTATTGAAAATAGTATTCCTAATCGGTATGAGAGGTACCCTAAATTTTAATCAGGACGAGGTTAAGACCGTAACACTTTATATCCCCTATTTGTGTTCTTTATTGGTTAAATTTTATTAATTTTTTCCTAGTATCGTCGAGATTTGTCAAACAATTTAGCAAAAACAACATGCACACGAAACCCGAACACTTCTACGTGCACTTACTGCATCTCAGACCTATCTTATTTTGCTTTGTTTATAATTGATCTTATTACTATTAATACTGGAGTGCTTTTGATATTGCGCTTTGGTAGCTTTAGAATGTTGACTTGTGAGCAAGAAAGAAGGTTCATGAATGAAGAATTTAGGACAAAGCACTTTGGCGTGTTTAAGGGCTCACGACGAAATTCTCAATGTTAAAAAGCTATCGTTTCTAACAAGTTAATCATCTAAGTTCTGAGCGCAAGAGCGAAGAAGCTTCATTTACCATTAAAAAGGAATGAAGAAGTTTCGTGGAAGAAATTATTGCAATTCATATTAAAGTTGTTCTGCTTTTGACATGTTATACTGGGGCCAAGAAAAGACAGAAAGCTACTAGCTTTACAAATTTTTGCCTATAGAATACTGGGAGCTTTAGATTTTGACCCTTACAATTCATGATTCTTAGATAAAAACTCATCTATATTTGAACGTTCAATAAAAGCTCAAATTTAAAATCTACAGTCACATCGGAATACTATTGACCTACTAATACAAATTATTTACACCCATGCCACTTTCTCAAATCGCTAAATTTATTTCAAATTAAAAGTTGTAGAAAAAGTGAAATAAAATATATAAACGGTTGTATTGCATTAATTGTATCCATATCATACCAAAAACTTACCTTTTTGTGATATATATATTTTGCATTAATTGGGAAGTAAATTAATTTGTTCCAATTATTAAAAAAAAATTATACTAAATCCGTATTATATATTTTGAATCAACTAATACTTCTCTAACTTGTAGGTAAATTATTTTTCATGTATTGTTACATATATTAGGCACGTTTTATTGTTGTATAAATATAGGTATGACATAATATTTTTCAATATAATACATCAAATTATATTTCTTCTTGTTATGGGTAAATTAATCTCTATGTATTAGTGAAAAAAAGATATTATATTACACACGGGGTATAACTTTTTGTAGGTAAATTATTGAAAATTAATTTGTAGGTAGGTAAATTAATTTGTTCCAATTATATATACACACACACACACTACATAGATTATATATTTTGAATCAAATAACATTTTTGTATGCATGATAGGTAAATTATTTTTCATGTATTATTACATATATTAGCCTATTAGGGACGTTTTTTGGTAAAAATATATAAAGCAATATGTATATGATTGTTTGTAGGTAAAAGATAAAATCAAAAGCATGATCCAATTCCTAAGTTTATGCAATATTTTGTTGTTGGTATACAATATTTTGCATAATTGGAAATGAACATTTCAAATAGTAGGTAGGTAAATTAATATGGTCTAATTATATAAATACACACACACACACACACACACACACACACACATATACACACACATTTTGAATCAAATAACATTTTTGTACATGGTAGGTAAATTACTTTTTTTTAATGTATTATTACATATATTAGGTTTTTTTTTTTTGTAAAAATATATATATATGAACTCATAATGCCAGATACATAGAATTAAGCCAACAATTCTCATATTTGATATTAATATGCAATGAATTTTTTAACATTAATGTCTTATTTTTCTTTTTGCAAAATTATTAACTCTCTCCTTACAATCTACATAGAATTAATTGTGCACATCAAATATGCAATAGGGTTATTTTAGGCATCTAAAAAATGTAAAATGAGTAAAGTAATATGTAATTAATGAATTCACTTAGGTGGATCCTAGTCATTGGGTTTTTTTTTGGTAAAAAAATTATGTCGGGTTTTATATGGAAAATTTTGAATTTGAGGGGTTAAAGTCATATTTTCAGTAGAAGGGGGTAGAATATTTTAGCGGCATCTATAACTCACTTGAGAAAATAGTTATTAACTACATTGAAGAAAAACCAAAGAACATTGAAGAATTGATAAAGATGAATAGCTAGAGAAAAGTTTAGTTAAGAGCTGAGGTTTCTGTATTTCTGAAAAAGATGACTGACTGATTACATTTGTGAGTTGCAATTCCTGATATACTAAGCACAATAGAAGCTTACTTGTAATGAATTAACCAACGAACACTTAACATCTAATAAATATTTTAACAACTTTGGCTGACGTGGCAGTGATTATGACAACCAATGATCATGAGACATCTGTCCTCTTTTTATGAAACGGTAGTTGTATAATTGATAATCAAGAGAAGTTATATTTTTCAAGAAGCATATCGGGAATAATATCAAATTAAAGGAAAGGTGTTGAGTGCTTGCATGACGATATGGGTTCAAACTCCATCGGTGACTAATCTAACAAAATCTATCGTTTGACCAAAAAAAAAAAGAATTTCAAATCAAAAGGACTCATGCTAAAAAAAATAAAGCCAACTTAACTAATTTATGAGCGTTGAATTAGTAGTGTGGCGAATATAACACACACAAGACTCAATAAATGAGTCCACGTTTTATTTCATAAAAAAAAATAAAAAATAAAATGCAGCCACCACGCTCAGCGAAGAGAGGTTTCATGCAGGCTACCAATGGTTATAGTGTATAAGTAACGCGCACTTTAGACTCCTACATTGATTATATTATCAATCGTATTTCAATCCTTGACTTCTACATTGATTTGTATGCTCATTCCAGTTTCTGATAGTTCACAATTCTTCCAACCTCTTCATATTATTGTTAGTCTCGACTAGAAGTTGGCTCATTTAGTTGTTACTATTTCTTTTAATTATATTGTTGTTTGGGCCATAAATATTAAAAAAAAAAAAAAAAAACGCTTGTTGTGGGATCAAACAATTTTTATTACATAAAGTCATGCGACTCTGGTCCACCAATTTCGAAACCTAAGCTAGGATCCTATCTTAGGGATCGGACGACCAACTCTTTTCATCTCAAACCATTCGAGGGCTTGGATAGGATTCTTCCCGAAGTGTGTATGCGTGCAGACAACTAAGCCTGGAAATATTTCGCCTCCCTAAATGCCAAGGAACACGTCATCCAAATGCCACCACAAGACACAGCTGAAGGCCACCAATCAAGAATTATAGTCATCGTTAGAGCCAAATGACCGATCTATCTGTGCTTGAACTCAATGTTAAAGGTTGAGGTTGCTCCTTCTTCACTGCTCAATCTCTATGATTATATGAAGGGAGACTTTGAATGCAGTCCTTAGTTATAAATAATCTTTGATTGAAACCTTGTTGGTTTTTAATTTTTGATCAAGGTCCCTGAAATTAATGTGATAATTTATTTCTATGTACGTTACTATATTTTTTAAATTAAAAATTAGAAATTTTAGTTGTTTATATAAATGAGATTTTAAATAATAAAAAAACCATAATTTCTGGCATTAAAAATATTAAAATATAAATATACTATTTTGTGTGTGTGTGTGTGTGTGTGCATGGGTACATTCTTAAAAATCACAAAAAAAAAAAAAAAAAGAAGATATTAGGCTTAATAACGTTAGTAAATTTCTTCGATTAAACTTGACATGGATACATTTTAAAATCAAAGAAAAAAGAATGTACCCATATAAGTTTAAAAATGGATTAGAAAAAAATTGAATAGATTTTATATAAAAAATTGTACATGTTACATATAACAAATTGATATATTTAAGAATGAGTACATTTAGCAAAAATAAAAAGTACAAATAAAAAAAAATATGGGCACAAAAAGAAATTAATATATGGGTACAAATTAAAATTGAATAGAAAATTGGTACAAATTAAAAATGGGTACAAACTAAAACTAAAAATATATGATAAAAAATTTAGTCATAAATGTAAATATACTAATTGTAACATTTTAAACATTAAATGAATATATTTAGAAATAAAAAAAAAATTATTATTGAAATAATTAATGATGTTATTAATACCAAGGATCTTGATCAAAAATTGAAAATGAATAGGATTTTAATCAATGGAGTAGCAAAAGGAAGAATGAGAACCTAATTTCTCCTTATATGAACCTTAGTGATTCTTTAATCAACCCAACAACTCTTCAATACAAACCCAAATTGCTCTTTAGCAAAACCTCTAGCTCTTCAGTTACAATTTCAAAGCCTACCTTCGAAATAAATACTGCCTACGACCCTAGGATCTAAAACTTTTATAGCTTTACGACCCCATGTTATAATTTGGTTGACGTGCAATTTCAACTACCTTGATCACCTCTACGAGGCAATATTTCCTGTTTTGTCCAATCCGACCCTAGAGACCTCAGTGGACTCCTCCATATTTTACTTTTGTAAATATTTGTAATCTTGACTCTATCATGAAATGATTACATTTTGTTTCTCGTTTTAGTTTCTTTTTCTCTTTCATTTACATTTCACCCAAATTCACACCAAAATTGTAAGTCCTAGTTTGCTTGGGGCACAAAAAATAACTTAACTGAACCAACGTCCCATTTAGTGTACAATCTTTTTGTTAAGAAGTTAGTTTTACGCGCAACTCTCACACACTCACTGTTTGTTGGCAGCTTCCAACACTAGCACTTTCCAGAAGGAAATCTGTAGTTATAATCCTCACATTCCAAATGTAGGTATCAGTAGTTGTTTGGTGAGCATTATTGTACATCATTTTTCCTTTCCTTTTAGATTAGCTTGGACTGGAAATTGGCTTATGTTTTTACGTTTTGGTTGCAGAAGATCATTTTTATGTTCTACTTTTTGAAAATACCATGTACAAGAAAGTACCATGATTCGATGCTCTCCACTTTTCCTTTTGGTGTATGAAAAAATAAAATAAATAAGTGATTAATGGATGGACTTCGGTTAACTTGTTATGAATTTCTTATGAGCCACATGTAGCTTTACTTTTCTTGAGCATTATTCTGCAGACAGCAATTGGATTCTGCATTTGGTGCTCCAATCTCCTTTTTTGACAAGTCAGAATTTCAAATAAAATGTCACTTTCCATGTCAAGAAACAAGAAATCTGTATATTACAGCACAAACATCTCACACAATTAAACAAACTTTACAGGGGAACAACAGAAATTTTGCTCCACTTACGTCTCAAAGACCGTTTCATCAAAATAGGGCTTATATGTAGACATTGCCTAATGGGAGAATGACGCTTTCGAGCAAGGTCCGAATGCATTTTGTCAGCATTCTGCACTTTGATGACTAACTTTGTTGGAGCCAATGAGGAAATAATTGAGATGGACCTTCTTTCAAGAGCCCAATTTTCATTTGAATTTATTTCCTGCATTGGCATATTTTCACCGTCATCATCCACCCCAGCTCTGTTTTCGCAAACGCCTTGATATCCCACTTGATTATTTGCACCTATTTCACCTTCACTCTCAGAATTCTCCATCTGGGGTTCTCCATTTGTGTCTGTGGAAGTACTGATCTGAGTCTCTCTCATAATATTAGCGCGGCATATCGGGCAATTCGTGTGGGACCTCAACCAAGTGTCAATACAAGGAATGTGGAAAGCATGATTGCACTTTGGCAACAGCCTTAGGGTGTCATCTTCTCGAAACTCATTCAAACAAACCGAACACTCAGTCCCTTCGATCAAGCCCTCGTCTTTCCTGTACTTACAAACTGAAATTGAATTTATGATTGACTGTTGCAAACCAACGGAGGAGATGAACCAGATTGGATGGTCTACTTGATCTTCAAGTAACTCTTCATCCGTGCCGGTAGATTGAGAGGGTGAAGATCCATTACTTCTGTGACTGCACCAACTTGTGCAAGACTTCACCACAATAATATAGTACCCAATAAGAAGGAAAAAACTAGCTAGCAAAGAGACTAAGAGCACCACATAAGGTGAGATATGGTGATTTTGGTTGGTTTGATTGATAACTGAAGTTGGTGGTGGTGGTGGTGGTGGTGTGTAGAAATCAGCATAACGGTAACAGTCGTACGTGCAATCGGGGCAAAAGTCTGGACAATCAGTTTGGTTTGTGGAAATTGGTGCAGATGGGAAGAGCTTTCTGTGTTTGATCACTGCCATTAAAGAGGGTTAGTGTTGAGGAAATTCACGAAGCTTGAGAGAATTGAAAAAGAAGATGAGAGGTATACAAGGAGTGAGGTGGGGTGTCAGTTTCCTTGTGTGAATTAGAAGAAAAGAAATGAAATTAGACACATCTCTTTCAAGGTTAGTGGGAGGGGGTATGAGAGTAAATTGTATAAAACAGGTTTGCTGTCACATGGTGTTCCAATTCAAGAACATAATATCACAAATTGTATTATTGGACGGGACGTTATGTTAGATGTTTACCCATTACATGTAAGTTCTTCTCGATGCAAATTGCTGGGTTTGGAATTTTGAGGGGAGAGGGGGAGTCAGGAAAGTCCATGCCTCCATGACGTCATGGATTTACCAATTCTTTGGTTATAACTAGTTAATTTTTACTGCATTTTCATGTCCATCTTCTTTTCTACCTACCAAAAGAATGGTTGGTTGGTTCTATTTTTGTATTGATATTGATTTGTCTTTTTAATCATCTTCTCAGGCAAACTGGGGTGCCATTTAGTTGACCAAAAAAAGGGTTAGTCTAGTTTTTTTTTTTTTTGAAGGAATCGGTAGTGAATTTCATTCATCTTAAAGAGAAAACAGTACATTCAAGGTTGACACAGATGTGGGGCAATCCACATCTAATATGTCGGTAATAATACTAGGGGGATGCTCTACCCATTCAACGCATTGATTGATTAAGAG
Organism: Pyrus communis; assembly: GCF_041283825.1. Lineage (NCBI taxonomy): Eukaryota > Viridiplantae > Streptophyta > Magnoliopsida > Rosales > Rosaceae > Pyrus > Pyrus communis. The sequence goes on from NC_142572.1 coordinate 4,775,176, forward strand.
TTTGAGATGAGCAAATCTATGAGCCCCGACATTGGCTTGACGACAAACGTGGATGATAGGAGCTTCAGTGACCACCGGAGCCAGTGACTTGATGTCTTCGATTAATTGACCAAGAGAAGATCGATTAACCCAAGGTTGTCGCAAGCCTTCAACAATCTGAAGCGAATCTAATTCACAAAGGATATTAGAAAACCCTTTTTTTTACCCCCAGATCAAACCAATTTGAACATCCATTGCTTCTGACTGGAGGGGAGAAAATATCAGGGAAGCTTCCACATTTGGCAGCCAAGAAGCCTCTTGAATCATCCTTTATTTTCAAACCGTAGCCACCTGAACAATTGAACTGGTTCTAGGAGGCTCAATGTTGAGTTTGAGGCGACCCGAATGAGGGCATGACCACTTTGCCGAACCTTGCAAAAGGGGGTAGGGACCACTATTTTGTTGGCCAAGAGAAATGAGAGCCACCACTAAGTAGCTCAGAGCACTACCCAGAGGACCACATTTAGAACTCCAAAGCTTCGCTTTTCTAGTGCCCCAAAGTGCCCAGCAGAACATCATAAAGGAATCAAACATTTCAGATTTTAGCATACTCGTAATGTCCATGGCCAGAGGAAAAATGGGGGATAGGAGTCCCAGAGTGGCATCCAAGGTGGGACGATAACCAAGCACATTTAGCGAAAGGACATTCTTTCAGTAAGTGAAGGATTGTATCATTATGGTGGTTACACATCACGCACGGCAAATCAGTCGTGATATGGCGCTTGGCTAGGTTCACTTTGGTGGGGATGATGTCGTTACAAAGGTATCACATGCTTATTTTGGCCTTTAGGGGAACCTTTGCGTGCCATATCTTGGACCAAAAGGTTGATCTCCCGAGAGGGTTTGAGGATGAGGACCCCGTATTGCTTGGATAAAGCCACTCCCAAGCAAGGTGATAGGCGCTCCTTACTGAGAATCTCTCATTCTTTTCGATCTACCATGATAATAAATCTGCTGGACTTCAAATGCTCAGGGGGATGGACTGGATTACGTTGAGCAGAGAAGAAGCCAGAAATGAGGTCGAGATTCCACACTTTGGCTATAGGGTCAATCAACTCACTAACCATATGAAGAGGTGAATTGGCTGGCTTTGGAATGAAAATTTGTGATCAACCATACAAAGGAACCCAAGGATCTTTTCAAATTCTTATTGAGGATCTACTGTCTATTTGCCACCTTGAACCCCTAGATATTATATCCCTCGCTGTACAAATACTTTTCCAGGAGTATGAAGCATCGGGCGACATCGTGGCCTCGAGGAATGATCTGTTGGGGAAGTACTTTGCCTTGAGAACCCTCAAAACCAAAGAGGTATGATTCATGATGATTCTCCACCATTATTTTCGCTAGAAGGCTGAGGTTGAAAGCATACAAGTTCCGTAAGCCCAAGCCTCATTCGGATTTCGGGATGCAGAGTTTTTCCCATGAAATCCAGTGAGTTTGTTTCCTTCCTTCAATGTCATCCCACCAGAAGGAAGAAATCATCCTATATAAGGCATCACAGCACTACTTTGGAAGAAGATAACAGTTTATAGTGTAATGGGAATGGCTAGGGCAACAGACTTAATGAGAAGTTCTTTACCAGCAACACTAACAATCTTTCATTTCCAGCTTTGGAGTCTCTTCCACATCCGTTCTTTGATGTATGCAAATCATTGGCTTTTGTTTCTTCCCATATAAGTTGGCATACCCAGGTACTTTAAATGTCGGTCGACCATCTGAACGCCCAGCAAGGCAACCAGCTTGCCTCGGATGGGTCTTTTGATATTGTGGCTAAAACAGACCTCACTCTTCTGGAGGTTGACTTTTTTACCAGGGGTACTTTCGTAGAACAAGAAGATCTCAGTAATCTGGTGGCATTCCAATTCATTGCCACGACAAAATAGCAGACTATCATCTGCGAAAAGCAAATGGTTCACAGTAAGGTCTCCAGAACTGATTGTGATCCCCTGGATTTTACCTTCGGCCTCTCTTTGGGCGATAAGGCCCGATAACCCTTCCACACATAGAAAAAATAGGTAGGGAGAGATACGGTCCCTTTAACGGATCCCACGGGAGGGGTGGAAGTAGCCTATAAGATGCCCATTCACTACAAAGGAGTACGAGACCGAGCACACTAGTTCCATGACCAGGTTTGTCCATTTTAGGGAGAACCTCATACGAGATAAGATACACCGTAGATAGCCTCATTCAATTCTATTGTAAGCCTTGCTAATGTCCAGCTTTAGGGATAAGAACCCTTTTTTACCCCCGCGACGCATAATGAGCGAATGAGAAATCTTCGAAGCCAATAGGGAGTTTTCTGCTATCAATCTACCCAGGACGAACTCGTTCTGGGTATGAGAAATGATATGGTTAAGGATCCATTTTAGCTGATTCGCCATTACCTTTTGAGGCAATTTTAAAGACCACATTGCAGAGACTAATAATAGGCCTAAATTAGGACATATCCTTGGGGTATTTCACTTTGGGAATAAGGCAAATATGGGTGAAATTTATCTGCTTGAGAATTATGCCCGACTGGAAAAGACGTTGGATGACGATTGTCATATCCGGACCAACAATGGGCCAAGAAACGCTGATAAAAGAAAAGGGAGATTCCATCGAGCCTCGGTGCCGTGGAGGGGTGCATGCTGAAAATAGCCACCCGAACCTCGTTAGCCGACACTGGAAAGTAAAAACTGATATTAGGAGTCACCCGACGATTGGTGGTCTGGAGGACTTCTTCTCGATCCCCCAGTCGCCAAAAGGTCCTCGAAATAGCTCAGGACTGAGGTCTCAATACCTCTGTCATCAGATTGCCAGGAGCCGTTCCTGTCTAGTAGCCCTTTGATAAAGTTTTTTACCTTACGGTTTTTGGCCTATTGATAAAAAAAAACGGGTGTTCTTGTCCCCTTGCCGCAACCAAAGAGACCGAGACCTCTGGCACTGATAGGTCTCCTTTTGGCCTAGAAGAGCATCCAGATGCTCCATTAAATGCAACCTCTCTGCTAAGGATGCCTTCGATAAAGGTTAAGCGAGGATAAAGCCGAGCTTCGAGCGTATCTCATTTATCTTTTCCCTTCTACCTTGAAAGACCACCACTTGAGGATGGCAACTCTAGTAGCCTTGATTTTATGAACAACCTGGAACATAGGGACAAAAAATAGCTTGTCCTTGAAGATGCTGATCACCATAAAATTCTATATGTTTTCCTTGATGGTAAATTGGTAATGAAGCCAATGAACAAATATTTGTAGAAGCATATGACTTAAGACTTGGATTGATTTAATATGTGAAATAATGGTTTAGGGTTTTAGAATGAGTATTAGGAGTTTAGGGGTTGTTTGAGTTTAAGGTTTAGTAATGGTTTTTGTTTTAGGTTGGGGTGGAGTTTGTGGTTCAAGATTTAAATATTGAGTTTTGGGCTACATCAAAATTCGAGATTTAAATTATGAGTCATAATGATTAACTTGACACCCGAACTCACTCTCTTTATATATGTGATTAATTTGACTATAACAAAATAAAAATTGCAATGCAAGGTTTAAATTCACTTAGCGACAGACAGAAACTACAATGTAGTCTAACCTAGAGGTTGTGATGAATTCTAAGCTTGTATTCCACATAGCACGTCCTAAGTTCAATCCCTGACGCTAGTGAATTACACGATGGTGGCTTACCTTAACGAAACGACCAGCTAGTCATCTTTTTTCTTAAAAAAAATATTAAAAAAAGTAAGAAAATACCTGCTAGTTGTACATGTAATGGCACTAGTAATATTTGTTTGGTCTAGGTGCATTAGTGTATTTGAAAATTTTATTGACCAGTTATTTTGTTTCGATCCGATTAGTGACCACTTACTAATTCTACTCCCTATATTAAGAAGGGGGATCGGAGACATTTAACATAAAGTGATAAAGTACCTTATCTCTATGGGCGGTGTCACCTTGTTAAAACTATGGGCCACTTTATTGAAACTATGATTGATATAAATACTTAGCGAGTAGTACAATAGCATATTTTTTTTTATGCAAATTAGGTTGTCTATTACGTGGTTTATTCGAACTTCTCTTCTTTTTAAAGTGAAAATATCGATGTATTAAAAAAATAATTAGAAAAGAAAAATGCCAAGAAAACTTTTTTAAAGTATGACTCTTTAATAATTCTCCGTTATCTCATATTTTTAACACAATGTTTTATAACGTGATCACGTGAAAAATGATAAGGAGTGAGACTCTTCATAGATTTTCTGACACATACTTTTGACACAATTCTCGTATCAAAATTATAAAATAATGTGCTAAAAATATGATACGACAAATAATATATAAAAATATAATATCAGCTTGTTGCAAATATGGGCGGCGTCGTGAAGTCTCACGACTCACTGTGTAAATGTCACTTACAGCAAGACTTCCACGGTGTACACAGTCGAGTTGAGTAGCGTGTGATTTCTGGAACTGGGCCTAACTTAAATGGTAACACACACACACACACAATCCCTATTAAGTCTCTATCAAGTGAAGGGTAGGCCTACCTTCTGTGAATTGAAAATTGTAGCGAGTCTAGTGACATATGGCCAATGATTTGGAATTTTTTTGGTATAAATTTGGTATATAGAATTCAGAAATTAAGCAATTAATGTCAAATGCATGCATTGGAACGACGTCTAATATAGTGTTTAAGAGACGGAACTGAAGAGGGAAGAAACATAATTGCACGGCCCAATCGGCACGTTACTCTCAAAATTATGTTGCAGTGACTAGGATTTGCAAGCATAAGAGCCGTTAAAATATGTTCTCAGTGAGATCTTCCAATCTATAAGAACTTTTAAATATTTTTGCAAATCGTAATTAAAGACGCTTTTAGTATTTCTAAAAATAGTTTAAAAAATACTCATAAAATATGAGGCCCAATTTCACAATACATTGGCCCACAAAAATCTGAACAAGGCCCAGAGCCCATATAAACCAGCCAACACCATTTCATAGATTTTCCAATATATATCCAAAACCCTAGCCTCCTATATCTCTTACCCTCTCCTCGCCTCACACGCACATTCACCAGCCGCCGTCTCCTCCCAACCCCACCGTGCAAATCCGCCAGCATGGGCCGCGTTCGCACAAAGACGGTGAAGAAGTCATCTCGCCAGGTTATCGAGCGATACTACTCGCGCATGACCCTGGACTTCCACACCAACAAGAAGATCCTGGAAGAAGTCGCCATCATCCCCTCCAAGCGCCTCCGCAACAAGATCGCCGGATTCTCTACCCACCTCATGAAGCGGATCCAGAAGGGCCCGGTTCGCGGTATCTCCCTAAAGCTGCAGGAGGAGGAGCGCGAGCGCCGCATGGACTTCGTCCCCGAAGAGTCCGCTATCAAGACCGACGAGATCTCCGTGGACAAGGAAACTCTCGACATGCTCTCCTCTCTCGGCATGGCTGACATGCCTGGGGTTAAGCGGGTCGACCCGGAAGCTCAGACTCAGAACCTCGGCGGGTTCGGGCGTGGTGGTCCCAGGAGGTACTAATCAGGGTTTAGAGAATGATGGGTTTTGCTTAAAATCCCAAGTTATCGTTCCCTTAATTTTCTGGAAGATTTTTATTGTTATAGTACATTTGAAGTAGGAAGGAAACTATTGCCAATTTTCTATGCTTTTCGGGTTTTCTATGGAACGAATGCGGATGCAATGTTTTATTACGTGATTTTGTTCAAGTTTGGATTTAGAATCGAAAGCGATGCGCATTGTTTCTTTTGGTTAATTAATCGTTTTGGTGAAGATTGTTGGTAGGAACTGATAGTATTGCAGTAGTATTCTTGCTGCTTACAATGTTTGTGTTCTCTTGAGTCAGTATCAGTTTTGGTTAGGTTTTGAATTATAGTTTGGTTTGTGAATTCCGGAGCCATTTTAGTTGTTGGGGATGATTTGTTTGATCTGTGAAACAATGCTATGGCGTTGCATCTGGTCTGTTAGAATTCGGAACCTGTGTGATGCCAATTTGGATGTTTATTGTTCGGGTTTCGTGCAACATTCCGAATGCAGGTTGCTAGGATTTCATTTGACTAGCATCCCTTAAAATGCCTTCTCTTCTGATTAGCATGTAGACTGTAGTGATTAGTGCGGTTTAATTCACAAGATGATTAGTTCCGCTCACTCGCTCACTTGCACTCATCACTCATGTCTCTGCTTCCGATAGCATCACCTTGTTTTGCCTTTCCTTAGCGTAAAATGTGGAAATGAGTTGGTATACTGTTGTGCACATAGGCAGGGCTTGTTGTTAGGACGATGCCCTTGGTTGCTGAACGATGCTTCTTTTTGCTTTCCTAGTTGCAACCCACCGGCTGATTCCATTTGCACCACCTGTAGTCAAGGCTACCTTGCCTCTTGTAACCTAGGGCTGATGGTTTGTATCCTAGCCCTACCATGTTGAGCATTTGACAATGGTCTTCCTTAAATCTCTCCAATAACGTACCTTTCTTATCGTCATGTTTTCTTTCTTGTTCAGCCACTTTAGTAACAACTCCTTGGCAGCATTTTTTCACTTCTGGGTAAATCCGTTTGGTCTTGGATAGGGACTCGGATTATCTCTCTTCCTCTGCCCATCTTTTATTCTTAGCCTTTCAAAAAATTTCCTATCGTGAACATCAAGGCCGTGTAAGAGCCAGAACCACGCAGTCTATTACTCAAAAGAAAAAACAAGAACTCCGACACTATTTAAAGCCAAAACGATGTCTATTACCCAAAGTAAAAATAAAATTTGCAGCGACTTCTTCTACAGAACGACGGGGATTTGTGAGAGGTGGAAGGCGGGCCAGGTGACGAGGACAAGAAGCGATCCATGGTGTGATCGTGGTCGCGATGGCGCGAGGGTCGAAATTGAAGTTCTCTGTTTTGTTCCCAAATAGATTCGCACTGCGTAAAACAAGGTTTTGCTTTTATGTTTTGCAGTTGATGGAGAAGGAGGTAAGGGAGTAGAGCTCGGGCCATGGGCAAAGCAGAAAGAGGTGATGAAAGATTCACATTACACTGCCAGTATGCGTGCAAAACAACGAGACACAAAAAAATCATGAACCCAAAAATCGCAACCGATGTCATACAATGTGATGCAGTTGGAATCGAATCGATGTTTTCGAATCTGTTGTATCGATCGAGGAACTTAACCTAGTTGGTCTTCCTACCAACAATTAGAACAAACGAAGCCAGCGCAGAGGATAATACAACGCAAATGAAAGAATTTTAGTGAAGCAAAGCGGCTAGCTTAGCTGCTAATGCCACTGGTTGGGCCAACCATTAGAAAACGTTGCAAATGTGGGTTCGGTCATGTCAATTTGCCATGACAGCGTGCCCTCCTCTACATTCAAGTTTTAATACCGGTCGTCGTATGTCAAGTTTCAATACACATAAAATTTTTGCAAGGATGTATCATATTTGATATGCTGATCACAATTTCTTTCTCCGGTGGAGATGCAATTCCATCATCTCTTTCCATAAAAGATGCATTCCTTTACCTTGCATTTTTGTTCTCACCAAAATAAAATCATCTCTCTTTTTGGTAAAGATACGTTCCATTATTTGGAGTTTCCGGGAAAAATAATGGCTGACGCTCTCTAACATAGATAGATTTTATATAATTATAAAAAAAATTAACAAAATGTATTAGTTTTATGTGTTTGAATAAAATCATTGTTAGATGAAACACTAATAGGCAGAAACTATGCATTTTAATGTTAGAAGTTGGTATAGAATCCGAGAAGGGTTCCTAACTGGTGTGGGAGTTCTAATTATAATAGGTATGGGAAACTTGGACGCAAGTTTCAGATAGGTTTAGGATTCCAACTCAGTTTAGGATTAGGTTTTGATTTAGTATAAAAAGGGTCCTTAACGTTAGGGTATAGTGTGTGTGGATATAGGGTGTGAGAGACTTGTGTGACAAGAAAACTATTTGTATGTGTGAGTTTTCTTGTATTCCTTTATTCAATCAATAAAGTGTGCTTCCGTTGTTCATGTTTTCTGTTATTGGTTTGGTTTGATCGAAGTGTAAGTTTCAACAAGTGGTATCAAGAGCCATAGGTTACGTGGTCAAATCAAAACGATGACAAAAACTGAAAGTGGAGATGATAGGGGTACTGAGGTAACCAAGACTTCGGTGCAAAGTGCTCGGTTTGAGATCGAGAAATTCATTGGGACAAATAACTTCGCTATGTGGCAGTGCGAAGTAAAGGATGTACTGATTCAACAAGGTTTACTGGTGGTGCTTGAAGACATGCCTCTAACAATGAAGAAGGAGGAATGGCAGCGGCTGAATGCACATGCATGTTCCACGATTAGACTATGTCTTGGAAAAGCACAAAAATATGGTGTAATGAATATCTCATCAGCTAGAGAACTATGGGATACGTTGGAATCGAAGTACTTGAAGAAGAGTGCAGAAAACAGACTTTATCTTAAGAGTAAATTGTATCGTTTTCAGTACAAGGAAGGAACTAAGATGATTGACCATCTTGAAGAATTTAACAAGATGATTGCTGAACTTCTGAACCTAGAAGAGACGATCAAAGATGAAGATAAAGCGTTGATTCTGATGAATTCCCTACCTGAATCTTACGAGTCGTTTGTTACGACATGGATTTATGGTAGAGAAACTCTTAAGTTTGATGAAATCTCAAGTGCAGTGATGAATCATGAAGTCCGCAATTTAGACAGACAAGAAAGAAACAATTCCGAAGCACTAATGGTAAGAGGAAGATCAAAGGAAAGAAAACCAACAACTAAGAAGAAAGGCAAGTCTCGTTCAAGAGGTGCCTCAAGCAACAGAAAGTTTCTCGATAAAGATGAGTGCGCCTTCTGTCATGAGAAAGGGCACTGGAAAAAGGATTGTCCCAGAATCAAAGCCAAGAACAAAGAGAAGAAATATGAAGACTCAGAGGCAAACATTGTCGAGGCTAACAATGAAGATTTCGTCTGTGCCCTAACTGCATCAGACGGAATAAATTATATGAATCACTGGGTGCTTGATACTGGATGCACGCATCATATGACCTCTCAACGTCATTGGTTTTCTTCGTTCAAGACTCTTACGGGAATGGTATATATGGGGGATGATAATCCATGTGCAACGAAAGGAATTGGTAGTGTTAAAATCAGACACCATGATGGTGTAGTCCGAGAGCTACAAGGGGTGAGATATGTCCCAAATCTTAAGAAGAATTTAATCTCGCTTGGAACTCTTGAAGATCAAGGTTGTAAATTCTACTCAGAAAAACAAACATTGAAGGTTGCAAGAAGAGCATTAGTGATAATGAAAGCGCCAAGAAGGGGTTTGCTTTATTTGTTAGAAGGCAACACTATTGAATCTCCGATGGCTATGGTAGCAGCAAGTGATCAATCAGATACATCTTGTCTATGGCATATGAGGCTAGGGCATGTGGGAAACAAGGCATTGCAAGGATTGATTAAACAAGGGGTCCTAGAGGGAGCCAAAAGTGGGAAGATTGATTTTTGTGAACATTGCATCCTTGGCAAACAAACCAAAGTAAGTTTTGGCACGGCAATACATCAAACGAAGGGAATCCTGGATTATGTACACTCAGATGTCTGGGGACCTGCGAAGAATGAATCTCTAGGAGGAAAGAGATGGTTCGTATCCTTCATTGATGATTATTCACGAAGAGCATGGATTTATGTGATGAAGCACAAACATGAGGTGCTGGATATTTTCTTAGAATGGAAAAACACAGTCGAAAGGAAGACTGAGAAAAAATTGAAAGTCTTAAGAAGTGATAATGGGGGAGAGTATACTTCTGATCCCTTCTTTGAAGCCTGCAAAAGGGAAGGTATAACACGACATTTTAGTGTTAGAGAAACTCCTCAACAGAACGGAATTGCAGAACGATTGAATCGAACACTGTTAGAAAAGGTCAGATGTATGCTGTCACAAGCAAAATTGCATAAACGTTTTTGGGCAGAAGCACTGAGTTATGCATGTCACATTCTAAATCGTCTTCCTTCTTCAGCCTTAAACGGAAAGACTCCAATGGAAGTATGGTCAGGACAAATTGCTCAAGATTATGACAGACTAAGGGTATTCGGGTGTGATGCGTATTACCATGTGAAAGAAAATAAATTAGACCCGAGAGCAAGGAAGGCTATCTTTCTAGGGTTTAACAGTGGCGTCAAGGGATTCAGATTGTGGAGTACAGAACTCAAGAAGGTTGTAATAAGCAGAAATGTGACGTTTAATGAAACTCATATGCAACTAAGAGAAGATCGAAAGATTGTACAAGAGGTGGAGCTAGCAGAAGAACAAACTGAACATTCAAGAGATGAAGACAAACACGACAATGAGGGTCAAATCAGTGTCGATCAATAAGATTGTATCGCCAAGAGAAAAGGAAAAAGAGAGGTTGGCCTTCCTGCTAGATTCAAAGATTGCGTCTCCTGTATAGCCTACGCATTGCCAGTAATCGAAGTAGACATCCCTACAGATTTCACAGAAGCATCAAGGAGTAAAGAAGCTAAAAATTGGCATGAAGCTATGGATGATGAGATGTTGTCACTAAAGAAGAACAAAACTTGGAATCTGGTGGAGCTACCTAAGGGAAGAAAGGCCATTGGATGCAAATGGGTGTATGCAAAGAAAGATGGAATAAATAATGCAAGTTCAGTAAAGTTTAAAGCCAGATTAGTAGCAAAAGGCTACGCTCAGAAAGAGGGAATAGATTACAATGAAATCTTCTCTCTCGTGGTGAAACATTCATCCATTCGAATCCTCCTAGCACTGGTGGCACAGTTCGATCTCGAATTAGTACAATTGGACGTAAAAACTGCGTTTCTGCATGGAAATTTATCTGAAGAAATTTACATATGTCAACCAGAAGGATACGAAGAGAAAGGAAAGGAGAATCTAGTATGCAAGCTCAACAAATCTCTATATGGTTTGAAGCAATCACCAAGGCAGTGGTACTTGAGGTTCGACAAGGTTATGAAGGATTTTGGCTACACTAGGAGCCAATACGATCACTGTGTATATCACAAGAAAACAAAGGAAGGTACATATGTATATTTACTGATTTATGTAGATGATATGCTCATTGCCTCTAGTGATCAAACAGAAATCTCAAAACTCAAAACTCAGATGCAAAATGAGTTTATGAAAGACCTTGGCGAAGCAAAGAAAATTTTGGGGATGGAAATCACACGGGATAGAAAGAAAGGGCTGGTGTGTTTATCACAGAAACAGTATGTGGAAAGATTGCTACACAAGTTTGGCATCCGTGATGAGACCAAACCTGTAAGTACACCTCTGGCCTCTCACTTCAAGATGAGCACGCAGTTATGCCCTAAGTCTGATGAAGAAAGGACTAAGATGAAGGACATTCCTTATTCTAGTTTGGTTGGAGGGTTGATGTATGCCATGGTGTGTACTCGACCTGATATTGCTCATGCAGTTGGATTAGTAAGTAGATTTATGCATAATCCTGGTAAAATGCATTGGGAAGCTGCTCGATGGATACTTCGATATTTGCATGGAACAAGGAGCACGGGAATTTGTTTTGAGCGGAATGATAAAGGAATCGAGAAGTTCTCGATTGGATATGTAGATTCTGATTTTGCTAGTGACTTAGACAAAAGAAGATCTACCACAGGATATGTGTTTACCATGGCGAATGGTCCTATATGTTGGAGATCAATTCTACAACCAACTGTTGCTTTATCAACTACAGAAGCTGAATATATGGCAATGGCAGAAGCAATTAAGGAAGCTATTTGGACACTGGGATTAATAGCAGATTTGGGAGTTAAACAGTGCAAGATAGATGTGCATTGTGATAGTCAAAGTGCTATTTACTTGGCGAAGTATCAAGTGCATCATGCAAGAACCAAACATATAGATGTAAGATATCATTTTGTTCGGGAGATTATAGCTGAAGGCAAGATTCTTGTAAAGAAAATTGCTTCAGCTGATAATCCTGCAGATATGTTAACAAAGGTGGTTGGTGCATCAAAATTCAGTCATTGTCTGGATTTGGTGCATGTAAGACAGGTTTGATACTTGAAAATGGTGGAGCGATGGAAGCAGAAGAAGTCTCGAGGCGGAGTTCTTACCAAGGTGGAGTTTGTTAGAAGTTGGTATAGAATCCGAGAAGGGTTCCTAACTGGTGTGGGAGTTCTAATTATAATAGGTATGGGAAACTTGGACGCAAGTTTCAGATAGGTTTAGGATTCCAACTCAGTTTAGGATTAGGTTTTGATTTAGTATAAAAAGGGTCCTTAACGTTAGGGTATAGTGTGTGTGGATATAGGGTGTGAGAGACTTGTGTGACAAGAAAACTATTTGTATGTGTGAGTTTTCTTGTATTCCTTTATTCAATCAATAAAGTGTGCTTCCGTTGTTCATGTTTTCTGTTATTGGTTTGGTTTGATCGAAGTGTAAGTTTCAACATTTAATTGTTGATCGGGATGTGGACGGAATCTCCGTAGCACGACCATGAGGTAAGTGCTGCTGGTGCAGGCAAAGAAGCTGTCCTACAGTAGTTGCCTTGCCCTTACTGCTTTGTCAAGTTGCTATTGTGAAAAACAACAATGGAAAAAGAAGGAAGCTGTTATTGGTATTCTCAAAATTTCAATCTGTATTTCTCTTAAGTTTTTAATTTATCTTTTCTTAGTTTCTCAATTTGATTTTCGATTTTAGCCCTGTATTGCTTTTGATGTCCTAGAATCTTGAAAACCTAATTAAAGATTTTTTTTTTTTTTTTTTTTGTCAAACGATAGATTTTTTTAGAATAGATGTTAGATTAGCCATCGATGGGATTTGAATTCATGCTGTCATGTAAGGGCTCAACTTCTTTCCATCAATGTGGTAAAGGCACACAAATATTTTGGTTAATAAAGATTTTTTTGTTGTATGAGTTATTAATGAATTTGATTGGCATGTATCGGTTAGTAGACGGTAGAGACTTCTTTTTTACATATTTGCTTTAAGTCCAGTAGGCTAAAAGTCTAATAGACTTTTGAAATGCTTTTTGGGTAAATCATGGACGAACATACGTATATGGACATGATGTGGCTGAAGAATTTTGATGAAATTTACAATGCTAACATGGAAGAAATGTCAGAGTATGATTGAAATTCCTTGTTATTATAATATGGTCTCACTAAAGCACCTTCTATAATGATGATAAAACGTTATTGTGATGTCCGTCTAATGGTAAAAGGTCATGCAGACAATAAAAATTTATCTATTATCATTGTATTACTAAGATGAAATATTATACGGCGTTACGCGTGTCATATAAGTCTTTTTCTGCCAAATACTTACTCCGAGAGCGAGTGAGTCCCCCTCTTTTCACCACAATTTGGGTTGACCATTTAACAACAAACAATTGTCCTCAAGGACCCATGGCACATGCGCTTGCAATTTGGCAAAGCAGAAAATGTACAATGCAGTACGAGATCCAAGACCATTCTTATAGTGATTTTGATTACGATTTTGATTAAACAACAACAATAATGATCGCATGTGAATGTGAGACGTTAGGCACTGATTATTTCTTTATTTAAGTTTTAGTTTAATCTTTAAGTGAAGTGGTAGTGATATTCACCATTTTTTTTTTGTCACTGTTACGTTAAATGAGTTTAAATTTTAAAATATATGTAGTGAAGAAACGTAAAGTTTAAAATTTAAACTTATTCAATCGTGATAATTTTTCCTTATAAGTTTTATCACATAACGTATTTATTCAATCGTGATAATTTTTCCTTATAAGTTTTATCACACAACGTATCTTCAAGTTTTAGAGTTACAACATAAATCATCTCTAGCCCCAAGTGTTAAGAAACTTCGTTGCCAAACTTCCTAGATTTATCAACAAAAAGAAAAACAACGAGAAGAAGTTGCATGTCACAATCCAGTCCAGTTCGCATAATAAAGGTGACACAACACCTATAACAGTGGTCTCTGCATTTAGAATAAAATATTGTTGTATAGATAGACTTGAGCGATATAGACTGAGCAGGGCGCTCGATTAGTCATATAATTATTAAGGGTTGTACAATAGATAATTCACTATAGTCCCATGACACCAGAAATTTTTAATTGTGATGAGAACATAAGTTGTATATCACGTATTTTCATAGGAGTGTTAAAAAAAATTATTTGTAAGTTATTAACATCTTAACACACATATCCCACTATTTATATAGTAACACAAGAAGTATCATACCGTGTACCGGTTATATTGAGCCCCACACAAGTTTTTCTCTTAATTATCAGACACTTATATCTCATTTGATAACAATTTAATTTTTAATTTAGGTAAATTGCACAAAACTACCTCAATTATGGGTTTATGACAAACTCATACTTCATCTTTTAAACATTGCAATGTCGTATATCAACTTCAAATTTCGTTGCAATGTCATACATTCGTTAACTTTTCTGTCAATTTTTCTATTAAATGATGACGTGACAATTATAGGCTTATATTTTTGCTAATATGGATATCAAGTTAGCGCCAAGTGGACAAGAAACTAATAAAAATTTGTTATTATTTATAATATTTGAAAACTAAGAAATTTTTTTTTTATAAAATAAAAAAAAATTCAATTTGGCGTTATATTCCCCACATTCGTCTCCACTGCCACCTTACCACACTCGAGTCCCGACCTTCAACCACTCCAGTTCTTATCCTTTCTCTCGTCTCCACTGTCATTGAAAATCCCACACGCTATCGCCTCAACTCCACAATGGGTATCGGAAATGACTTCTTCTCCTTCTTCAGCTGGTGCTTCGGAAAGTCGAAGTTCTGGGGATGGCGGAAATAGGTGGAGGAGGCGGGTAAGGTGGGATGTGATATGATTTGATTTTCTGTTTTTTTTTTCTTTTTTTTGGGGGAATTATTTGGTTTGGAACTTGGAAATAGATTTCTAGGTTTGGATTTGGGGTGGGATGGTTTGATTTTTAGGGTTTGGCAATACATTTTCTAGGTTTGGTTTGGAACAACGTGATTTTCGGGGTTTGAAAGTAATTGAAAGGAGGCCCAAGATTTGAGAGTAATTGAAAAGATGGATATATTTGAGGTTGGGGAGGTCGGGGAGGGTATCGGGGAGGGATGAAGTTCTAGGGAGATGAGATATAGAGATTTTTTTAATTAATTTAATTATTTTTTTTTTCAATTTAATTTTAATTACTAAATAAAAAATTAATAATTTATTAATACTTAATTATTTTTTATCAATTTAATTTTAATTATTAAATAAAATTTAATAATTTATCAATAATTAATTAATTTTTATTCCTGTTGGCCAAGGAGTCGACCTTGCTCTTGTCATGTCATTATTTAACATCCAAATTGACAGAAAATTTAACGGAAGCATAACATTACAACAAATTCATAAGTTGATGTATGATATTGTAGTGTTTAAAATATGAGGTATGATATTGTGGTTCGACCCATAGTTGAGGTAGTTTTGTGTAATTTACTCTTTTAATTTTATATTTTGTAAAAGAAGAAAAGTATGTATGAAAATGAAGAATAAAAATGAGTAAAAGAAAAAATACTGAACGACATGTCAAATGAATTTGTATATTCAAAATGAAAACTAAAACTAAAACAAATAGTTATCAAATATGACATTATTAAGCATGGACCGAACCACCTTGGGCCCAGAGGGGACAAATGCCCCCACTCAATCTTTTTGGTACACAAAAAAATCTATATACTTGTAACATTAGTGAGGTGTATAACTAGTTTACTTGCTTGTGATGTATTAACTCCTCCAATTGCAACTGACAACGTTGAAAAAGCATTTTTGGCAATATTTTTTTTGAAGAATCGATTGATAAATCGGATGGGAAATCAATGGATGAATGATAACATGATTATTTTTATATAGAAAGATATTTGTTGGTATTGGTAATGAAGTTGTCATGCAACGTTATCAAAACATGAAAACACATCGAGAGATATTGTAATATATTGTATGAAAAATCTTATAGACTAATATATAAGTATTTTATTTAGTAAATTCTTTAGCTTTTTATTTTGTGACTTTGTTGTTTAACAATGCACCCATCCATACAAATTTCTAATTTCGTCTCTGTTAATAAGTGATACAGTAAAAAATCAATATTTAGTTATTAACTCTACTATTATAGAGTCAAGCTCTCACTTTGGAGTCGCAAGCTTCTAAAATAAAATTTGGACAACTGTGATAATTATAATTTAGAGTCAAGCTCTCAATTGTGATAATTTTTCTTTATAAGTTTTATCACATAACGTATCTTTACAAGTTTTAGAATTACAACATAAATCATCTCTAGCCCCAAGTGTTAAGAAACTTCGTTGCCAAACTTCCTAGATTTATCAACAAAAAGAAAAACAACGAGAAGAAGTTGCATGTCACAATCCAGTCCAGTTCGCATAATAAAGGTGACACAACACCTATAACAGTGGTCTCTGCATTTAGAATAAAATATTGTTGTATAGATAGACTTGAGCGATATAGACTGAGTAGGGCGCTCGATTAGTCATATAATTATTTAGGGTTGTACAATAGATAATTCACTATAGTCCCATAGCACCAGAAATTTTTAATTGTCATGAGAACATAAGTGGTATATCACGTATTTTAATAGGAGTGGTAAAAAAAAATTATTTGTAAGTTATTAACATCTTAACACACATATCCCACTATTTATATAGTAACACATAATGTATTATGCCGTGTACCGGTTATATTGAAAAATCTCTTCCATGGCATATGCACTTGCAATTTGGCAAAGCAGATTCTACAGTGAATGCACAATGTAGTACGAGATCGAAGACCCTTCTCGTAGTGATTTTGATTTTGATTAAACAACAACAATAATGATCGCATGTGAATGTGAGATGTTCAGGCTACTCGACAAGTTTTAAGGACGTTAGGCACTAATTATTTCTTTATTTAAATTTTAGTTTAATCATTAAGAAAAGTGACGGTGATATTCATCACTTTATTTTGTCATTGTTACGTTAAATGAGTTTAAATTTTAAAATGTGTAGAGGAGAAATGCAAATCTTAAAATTTAAACTCATTCAATCATAATAACGTTTCCTTACAAGTTTTATCACATAACGTATCCTTACAAGTTTTAGAAATACAACATAAATCATCTCTAGCCCCAAGTATTAAGAAACTTCGCTGCCAAACTTCCCAGATTTATCAACAACAAGAAAAACAACGAGAAGAAGTTGCATGTCACAATCCAGTCCAGTTCGCATAATAAAGGTGACACAACACCTATAACAGTGGTCTCTGCATTTAGAATAAAATATTGTTGTATAGATAGACTTGAGCGATATAGATTGACTAGGGCGCTCGATTAGTTATATAATTATTAAGGGTTGTATAATAGATAATTCACTATGGTCCCTTTGACAATGATTCATTCATTAATCCAACTACCCATTTGAACATTGAATTCACTTTGGTCCCTCACCAACATTTAGTTTTAGAACATTGAATTCCCATTTTCTTTAATCCAAAACTTGGAAATGTGATTTTTTTTTTTTTTTTATCAATTAAAATATCTTTCATTACATTAAAAATTAGGGCAAACTTGATATAGGTTCAATTTTTTGAGCCAATAGTAGGAATAGTCCAATTTATTAAAATTAGTCCAATTTCTTAAATCTTATTATTTTATTATCAATAATTATCTCTTAAATGATAAGATTTATTATAAAAATCAAATTTCTTCCTAATTATCTCTTTGATTATTTATTTATTTTTGTTCTTTCTTGTTCTTTATCCCGTTTTAAACCCTATTTATAGATTTTATTTTTTATTTTTATAATCAACCTATATCACAGGTTAATTATATTTATTTCAATTCTTTAAAGACAAGGGAGATTTAACACTTAAACTAGAGGAACATGGTGAATGCAACAAGCATCCCTACTTAGGAAACTGATCAACATCAACCCATATTAAAGTTTATCTCCCAGGCTTTTCCAATGGAGGAAGTCTGGGTGGGTGTTTTTGTTTTATTTGTTTTAATGTTGGAAATAATATTTTTTTAGTTTTTATGTAAATAAGAAATTGTAGTTAAATTTAACCATGTGTCAAATTTTGATTGAGTTGTAGTACCACTAGGCATTGTCTAGTGGCACGTTGAGCCCCACACAAGTTTTTCTCTTAATTATCAGACACTTATATCTCATTTTATAACAATTTAATTTTTAATTTAGGTAAATTACACAAAACTACCGTAATTATGGGTTTATGACAAACTCATACTTCATCTTTTAAACATTGCAATGTCGTATATCAACTTCAAATTTCGTTGCAAAGCGGCTTGCAATTCCATCATCTCTTTCCATAAAAGATGCATTCCTTTACCTTGCATTTTTGTTCTCACCAAAATAAAATCATCTCTCTTTTTGGTAAAGATACGTTCCATTATTTGGAGTTTCCGGGAAAAGTAATGGCTGACGCTCCCTAACATAGATAGATTTTATATAATTATAAAAAAAATTAAATAAAATGTATTAGTTTTATGTGTCCGAATAAAATCATTGTTAGATGAAACACTAATAGGCAGAAACTATGCATTTTAATTGTTGATCGGGACGTGGACGGAATCTCCGTAGCACGACCATGAGGTAAGTGCTGCTGGTGCAGGCAAAGAAGCTGTCCTACACTAGTTGCCTTGCCTTTACTGCTTTGTCAAGTTGCTATTGTGAAAATTAACAATGGAAAAAGAAGGAAGCTGTTATTGGCATTTTTAAAATTTCAATCTGTATTTCTCTTCTTTTCTCAATTTGATTTTCGATTTTTGCCCTGTATTGCTTTTGATGTCCTAGAATCTTGAAAACCTAATTAAAGATTTTTTTTTTTTTTTTTTTGGTCAAACGATAGATTTTGTTAGATTAGATGTTAGATTAGCTACTAACGAGATTTAAACTCATACTGTCATGCAAGGGCTCAACTTCTTTCAACCACTGTGGTAAAGGCACATAAATATTTTGGTTAATAAAGATTTTTTTCTTGTATGAGTTATTAATGAATTTGATTGGCATGTATCGGTTGGTAGACGGTAGAGACTTCTTTTTTACATATTTGCTTTAAGTCCAGTAGGCCACTTTGGAAACTTCATTAGTATGCTTTTGGGTAAATCATGGACGAACATACGTATATGGACATAATGTGGCTGAAGAATTTTGATGAAATTTACAATGCTAACATGGAAGAAATGTCAGAGTATGATTGAAATTCTTTGTTATTATAATATGGTCTCACTAAAGCACCTGTTATAATGATGATAAAACATGAGATGTAATATCCACATATCTTTTTTTACTTCTCATACTTTTTTAATTTTCAACCCTTCGGATCAGATGAAATAAAGAAAATCAATTAATAGAAATTAATAAGAGGTGTGTGAGAAATAAAAAGAGATGTGTAGATAGCACGCACCTAAAACATTATCTATTATCATTGTATTACTAAGATGAAATATTATATTGTTGTATGCGTCTCTTTTTCTGTCAAATACTTACTCCGAGAGCAAGTGAGTACCCCTCTTTTCACCACAATTTGGGTTGACCATTTAACAACAAATAATTGTCCTCAAGAAAGGAGCCATGGCACATGCACTCGCAATTTGGCAAAGCAGAAAATGTACAATGCAGTATCGAAGACCATTCTGATAGTGATTTTGATTTTGATTTTGATTAAACAACAACAATAATGATCGCATGGGAAAGTGAGATGTTCAGGCTTCTCGATAAGTTTTAAAGACGGTAGGCACTGATTATTTCTTTATTTAAGTTTTATCTTAATCTTTAAGTGAAGTGACGGTAATATTCATCATTTTATTTTGTTACTTTTAAATAGATTTAAATTTTAAAATATATGTAATGAAAAAACATAAATCTTAAAATTTAAACTCATTCAATCGTAATAGCGTTTTCTTACAAGTTTCATCACATAACGTATCTTTACAAGTTTTAGAATTACAACATAAATCATCTCTAGCCCCAAGTATTAAGAAACTTTGTTGCCCAACTTCCTAGATTTATCGAAAAAAAGAAAAACAACGAGAAGAAGTTGCATGTCACAATCCAGTCTAGTTCGCATAATAAAGGTGGCACAACACCTATAACAGTGGTCTTTGCATTTAGAATAAAATATTGTTGTATAGATGGACTTGAGCGATATAGATTGACTAGGGCGCTTGATTCGTCGTATAATTATTAAGGGTTGACAATAGATAATTCACCATGGTCCCTTTGACGATGATTCATTCATTAATCCAACTACCAATTTGATCCCTCACCTACATTAAAGATACATTCAGCACGACCATGTGGTAAAACCATCTCCAACCAAAGAGTTTAGAGGGCCAGAGAGCCAAAAATAACCTGAAAATCGTCTCCAACCGAAGACCAGAGCAAATGGCTCATGGACCTCATTGGACAAAAAAGGGCTAAAGGGCCAACCAACTAGCCCTAGGCCGAGTCACAATTTCAAACTCAACAATAACTAGCTGACGTCAGCTAGTCGTTTTTTTTTTTTTTTTTTTTTTTTTTTACAAAATTAAATTTTTTTTTGTCCTATAACTTCCTAAGTCATTAAACAACATTAAATTAAATTAAGTAACATGAAACAACATTAAACAATATGAAACAACATGAAAATTATACAACATAAAAAAAAATTAAAAAATTCTCAATTTTTTCCTATAAATTTAAGTTGTTGTAGTTTTTAAATTTAAGTTGCAATTTTTAGGACATGGTTAAAACGAACCATCTGGGCCTCCTTTGGTTGGAGATGGTCTAAGTGCTACTGGTGCATGCAAAGAAGTTGTCCTACACTGGTTGCCTTGCCTTTACTACTTTGTCAAGTTGCTATTGTGAAAATTAGCAATGGAAAAAGAAGGAAGCTGTTATTAACACTCTCAAAATTTCAATCTGCACTTCTCTTAAGTTTTTAGTTTATCTTTTCTCATTTGCTCAATTTGATTTTCGATTTTACCCATGTATTGCTTTTGATGTCCTAGAATCTTGAAAACCTAATTAAAGATTTTTTTTTTTTAGTCAAATAATAGATTTTGTTAGATTAGATATTAGATTAGCCATCGACGGAATTTAAACTCATACTGTCATGTAAGGACTCAATTTTTTTCCATCACTGTGGTAAAGGCACACAAATATTTTGGTTATTAAAGATTTTTCTGTTGTATGAGTTATTAATGAATTTGATTGGTATGTAGACGGTAGAGACTTCTTTTTTACATATTTGCTTTAAGTCCAGTAGGCCAAAAGTTTTGAAACTTCATTAGTATGCTTTTGGGTAAATCATGGACAAACATACGTATATGGACATGATGTGGCTGAAGAATTTTGATGAAATTTACGGATTTGAATTCTCTCTTGAGCAGAAGGGTTCAAATCTTACTGACCAAGGAACATAGAAAATTAGATCAAAATCTAACGACTACAAATATAAGGCTTTTTAAAAATTATAATAATTGATCGTTAAATTTTGATTCAACGCTCTGTGTTCCTTGATCATCAAGATAGAGGATCCAAATCCGAAATTTACAACGCTAACATGGAAGAAATGTCAGAGTATGATTGATATACTTTGTTATTATAATATGGTCTCGCTAAAGCACCTTGTATAATGATGATAAAACGTTATTGTGACGTCCGTACTAAGATAAAAGGTCATGCAGACAATAAAAATTTATCTATTATCATTGTATTACTAAGATAAAATATTATTATGGCTGTATGCGTGTTATATAAGTCTTTGTCTGCAAAACACTTACTCCGAGAGCAAGTGAGTCCCCCTCTTTTCACCACAATTTGGGTTGACCATTTAACAACAAACAATTGTCCTCAAGAAAGGATCCATGGCACGATGAATTTTGAATTACTACGGAAACACAAGTGGTCATCACATGTTTTAATAGGCATAGTGAAAATTTTTATTTTTTAAGTTATTAACATTTTAGCTTACATATTCTACCATTTGTATAATGACATGTGATGTACTATCTCATGCACATATTACATTAAAATATCTCTTCCATGGCACATGCACTTGCAATTTGGCAAAGCAGATTCTACCGTGAATGTATAATGCAGTACGAGATCGAAGACCCTTCTGATAGTGATTTTGATTAAACAACAACAATAATGATCGCATGTGAACGTGAGATGTTCAGGCTACTCGACAAGTTTTAAAGACGCAAGGCACTGATTATTTCTTTATTTAAGTTTTAGTTTAATCTTTTAAGTGCAGTGATGATGATGATATTAATTACTTTATTTTGTTACTGTCACGTTAAATAGATATAAATTTGAAAATATGTGTCGTAAAGAAATGCAAATCTTAAAATTTAAACTCATTCAATTGTGATAGTGTTTCCTTACAAGTTTTATCACATAACGTATCCTTACAAGTTTTAGAATTACAACATAAATCATCTCCAGCCCCAAGTATTAAGAAACTTGGTTGCCAAACTTCCTAGATTTATCAACAAAAAGAAAAACAACGAGAAAAAGTTGCATGTCACAATCCAGTCCAGTTTGCATAATAAGGGTGACACAACACCTATAACAATGGTCTCTGCATTTAGAATAAAATATTGTTGTATAGATAGACTTGAGCGATACAGATTGACTCGGGCGCTCGATTAGTCATATAATTATTAAGGGTTGTACGATAGATAATTCACTAT
The DNA here is from genome assembly GCF_041283825.1 of Pyrus communis. Classification (NCBI taxonomy): domain Eukaryota; kingdom Viridiplantae; phylum Streptophyta; class Magnoliopsida; order Rosales; family Rosaceae; genus Pyrus; species Pyrus communis. Next base: position 4,797,930 of record NC_142572.1, read on the forward strand.
GGTCCTTTTGACAATGATTCATTCATTAATCCAACTACCAATTTGATCCCTCACCTGCATTTAGTTTTAAAACATTGAATTCCCATTTTCCTGAATCCAAAACTTGGAAATGTGTATATTTTAATTTTTTTTTATCAATTAAAATATCTTTCATTACATTAAAAATTAATACAAGGCCCAAAAAAAAAAAAGGCTAAACAACAGTAGAGATAGTAAAAACCTAAACAAATAAGAGCAACAACTCAAGATACAACGACATGTCCATACAAGCTCAGGGCCAAAGGCTGCAAAAAATAAACAATAAAATATCATAATCTCTTGCAGCAAAAAATAAAAAATAAAATATCATAAGCTCAGGGCCAAAGGTTGCAACTAGGGTCAGCGGCTGTAACAGTTTGGAGAAACGAATGAACTCTCACAAGCGGAGAGAAGAGCTCTTTAGTAACTCCTCCTTGGTAGCATTTTATCACTACTGGTATATCCGGTTGTTCTTGGATAGGGACTCAGATTCTCTCATCTTCTTATGCTGAACTTTCATTCTTAGCCTTCAAAAAAATCAAAAGTATGAACATTGATTCGAACCATGGCATCCAAAAATTGACAATGGTGCGATTGTGGTCGAGATGGTGCTAGGGTCGAAATTGAAGTTCTCTATTTTGTTCCCAAATCGATTCGCACTGTGTAAATCAAGGTATCGCTTTGGGTAATGCTAGTAAGACTAAATTTAAAAACAAAATTTTAAAAAGTAAAGGACATAGAAGATGATGATTGGTTTGCTTAAGTCCTGATAAACGTGTTCATTCTTATTGATGACACACATTTAGTTTGCTAATTTTGTTTCCAAATTAATCTCCTTAGTATTACCCTATTGCTTTTATTACATTCCTAAATGTGAGTTTACCTTTAATTCAACCTTAGAAAGGCTGGCTAGCTAAGACCTGCAGTTAGAGCATCTATAATGAGAGCTTTATCCTCCATGAAGCTACTACATTTGAGCCCTAATGAGAAATTTCATCACCAATGAGCCGGAAATTAGGGTTAGATTTACCACTTGTGTTAGCAATTTTTTTCCTTGGGTAACAAAAAATTAGACTACATATATCCCCAAAAGGCAGTGGATCCCACGAGAAAAGTAGCTAATCATGTGAGCCAAATTTTGTCACTCTCCCCTCACTTGTGAATATACTTATACTCTCATTTTTTTTTTAATTCTTATTTTACATATTTTTGTTCAGAAGGTGCTCCACCATTTTATTTCTATGTTAAAAACACACTACATATTAAATTGACATTGGAAGATCAGAGGCTTAATGAAAAACATAAACAAACAATATATCTAAATTGCAAGGACGTTATCTTGTTTGATTTCAAATAAACAAACCAACAAATATGATTGAGATAAAAGAACCTAATCTAACGGTTCATAAGTGATGAAATGTTCATAAATTTCTGAACATTTCATAAAATATATTCATTTAGTTTTAGAAATTTGACATTTGGTATATTTATATTTATGGCTAAATTTTTTATCATATATTTTTATTTTTAGTTTGTACCTATTTTTAATTTGCAATCCTTTTTTTTATTTGTACCAATTTTCTTTTTAGTTTTAATTTGTACCCTATATTAATTTTTTTTGTGCCCATATTTTTTAAAGTTTTATTTGCATTTGTACCCATATTTTTTAATTTATTTGTGCCCATTTTTTATTTTGCTAAATGTACCTATGCTAATTATATGTATTTATTTTATGTTTTAAAAAATATCATTAGTTATTTTTTAAAATATGTTAATAATTATGTGGGTACATTATTTTCTTGCTATAATTTTGTGAAGAACAATATTACTCTAATATTTATTTTAAGTATTTATTATATTTTAAAAATATTATTTGAATTTGTTTAAATTTTATAATTTGTGGGACATTAAATGCATAAATGCATGAGTTAAATATCTTAAATGATGTTAAGGATCTCAATCAAAATATTTAAACAAACAAGATTTTGTCTAACAATTAGATTGATTAGGAACTGGAACCAAAATAACTCTATTGAAAGACCATTCCACTTCATTCAAATTGAACAGGACGAGCAATTTGATTTGATAATGTAAGAGGTTGTTTAATCACACGTCTCGAAAATTAACGAGGAAAGTTCCACCAATGTGAAACTAGAATAATACAGGCAAATTACAAAACGTGAAGCGAATGAGAGAAAGAGATCGGTGATGATCATTGACATTGATCGGTCTATATATAATATTAACTTTACATCTAATCCACCTAATAGCGTCTCCAAATTAAGCATTAAATCGAATATTTCTGAAAGCTAGAGTTCCAACAATTAATCCTGTAAGCCTAGAAAGCCACATTCTCTGGAAGTTCTTTTACAAGCTCGCAGATTCTCATTCTACACACTTTTGTTAGCTTTCTAACCTTGTTTCTCAGTCTTCAACAGAAGCCCATCTCAACAAAAACTTGTATTTTTAGGCCATGGCCATATCGATCAGAAGCTCAATGAGTTCTCCTGGCAGTTCTAGACATTTGCAGGCTTCACTTTTAAGACCTAGTTGTCTGAGTAATAATCATCGGGACCGATGTCGTTTTCTCGGAAATCGGAGTTTCTTGCAGCCCCTTATCATGAAGGTCGAAAGTAGTAGCCAGAAAAAGATGTAAGTAAATTTTTTCCTAGCTGTATATCTTCAACTCCATGAGTTTACTAAACTTGATTGTCATGGATAAATAGTACGACCCTTTATTTTCAGGGCCGTGGTTGTTAGTAGTGTTGAACCAAGAACTCCTCTTCCTTCTGATCCTTCCGATACTGATTGGTACGTCGAATCGATGATCTTCTACTACTTAATCTCTTTGAAATTCTTGTCTAATTAATTTCTTCCCACATATGCTTTTCTTTTAATTTTTTATTTTGGATCAGATCAGTGCATGATTAATGTCAACATTACTACATATGCAGGAAACCATGGCTTGTGTGGATGCTTTTCTCAGTAGCTATACCCTTTTGGAAAAAAATCAAAGGTAAGGAATGAGGACATATTTAATGTAATTATCATCATCACCGTCACTTTTTTTCTCCGATGTGGGAGGAGAGATTCAAAGTAAAGATATTTTTTTCGAATATAGAAAAATATCACTAGACGAATTAGTTAATTAATTTTATGATCAAATATTAGTGTGATGTAACATTCTCTGTGTTTATATAAATATATATAACAGCCCCCAATATTATGTACAGAGCTGGATACAGTGGAAGGTGTGGTAGAAATGTTGGCTGGGGAAGTGAAGAAGGTGGCTGGGATTGTTGAAATTGCGGCAAGGGAAGCAGGCCAGGATGCTAGGCGAGGGTAAGTAATAAAATAGCTCTGTTGAACAATTTTTAAAACAAGGCGCCTTCCTGCTTCCTGCTTCCTGCCCTTTTCCCCATCACACATCACACATCACACATCACACATCACACATCACACATCGCCACTTGTTTAGTAGCTTCAATAATAAGCAATTAAATGGAAATTCTATTGCCAGCCCTAAATTCTTTGATATCTTTTTTGTTCTTACTTTTTAAAAATTTAAATAAAGAGAACCGACCAGGATTTTACTTTCTAAGCTCATGGCGAAGAATGTCATGGTAAGGTGGAACTATGACGTCTGTCCATGACTTCCGAGAAGGAGTAAAACTACCAACTTTTATAAGAAATGACAGATGCGTTGAGACTATACGTGATTTGTTTACAAAACTTTATAGGTTGAGGAAGTCGAAGACGAGGTGGATTCTATCATTGCGCAAGTCGAGGAAGATAATGATACCGAGGATCAGACGGCTGTTAAAAAAGAGACAATAAAAAGCTGATGCAGCAGATGGAAGTAGCAACTCATGTATTTGATTTGTTTCAACTTTTAGTTATGTAATTTAAATCCTCGTGTACAATGAGGAGTTGGGGTTTAAGATTTATTATTGTATACAAATCTATTTAATATTAGATGCATGTTCCACTAGTTCGATTTCTGCAGAATTATAATTTTACTGTGTCACAATTGGGAACCCTAGATGCATATGCCTAACAAAAATTCTTCTCATTCAATCTTATCAATGCCTTGCTGTCTTTGTCTTGTTGTCAATAAAAGAGGTCATGAGTTTTGTAGATGGAGCTTGGATGGTTTGATCAGTTGTGTGGGTGGCTTTTCATGAGGTGTGACACATTGGACTTTAAGATCTGGACTATGTCCAATATATGTTAGCCAGATGTTATATAATTATAACACAAACAAAGGAGTGGCAAACCTGATTTCCGTGGTAATTATGGTAGTCGACCAAGGAAGATGAAGGGCAAGACCACCAAAGTCTTCTACAATACAACTACTTTATAGGAAGTATTATATATGTTGTATTTTAAAAGGCATATAGGGACCGATGTTTTTATATAGGCTAAAAGCTACAGTAAACCTAAACATACTTTCTTGGCCTTCAAGTTAGATATCATAATCATATATTCATAGTCAATTAAGGACTTCCTCAATCCTATTTTCCAATATAAGACACCTTATATAGGATTGATATCTTTAAGTGATAAAATCACAATCAATATTATTCTCTAATTATATTGGATAAATCCAACAATATCCCCCCTCAATCTAACTAAGCTGTGGTGGAGGAGCAATTAATTTGGAATTGAGAAACTTGAATTTAGGCTTTGGTAAGCTCTTTGCGAAGATGTCCGCAAGCTGATTCTTGGAGGCAACATAAGCTGTATCAATGGCTTTGCTAGTGACTAATTCTCATTTATAATGGTAATTGATCTCAATATTCTTCGTCGTAGCATAGAAAATAGGATTAGCAACAAGGGGCAGGGCACTTAAATTGTCACAAAACAACAGAGGTGGTGTCCGAAGGTAGAAATGAAGATCTCGAAGTAGATAACAGAGCCAAGAGATTTCAGCGGCGGTGTAAGGAAGCGATATGCACTTTCAGTAGATGAGCGGCAACAATGGTTTGCATCTTTGCACACCTTGAAATAAGATTGTTGCCAAAGAAAATGCAAAATCCAAAAGTAGAGCGTTGATCAATTGGGCAACTGGCCCAATCAGCATCCGAGAAGCTACGATGTTGGTTAAAGTTGTAATAAGAAGTAGCCCATGATCCGGTGTTTTCTTTGGTTTCGTTTGGTATGCAGACGGGACGGGACCGAACGGAATGGGACGGGACGGGATGGGACAGGACATGACGGAACGGAACAGAGCGGGAGCAAAGATGCCCTCGGATGGAAACAAGGAGGAAGAAGAAGAAGACAGAGAGGTTATAATTTTGTGTTCCACGGATGTGGAATGAGTCGTTCCAGGGGGGTGAGGTGGAACGAAAATTCATCCAAAACTCGTCCCGTGGAACAGCTCGTTCCACCCGTTTTAGGCGCACCAAATGTGGGACGGAACGCCTTGTCCCACTCTGTTCCATCCCGTCCCACGTACCAAACGGTACCTTTAGGTACCTAAGAATTAGTTTGACAATGGTGAGATGAGTTATGCTGCATAGACATAGATACGTGGACACGTGACACGGCGACATGGCAAATATCAAAAAACATGAACACGGACATGTCCCGAACATAGTGATTAAAATACAATAAATATTACATAAATTAAAAGCAATACTTCAAATTCATTATATAACAAAATGCTTGATCTAAATGCTAGATGTTGGCACATAGGATGTAAAAGGAAGTGGCTAATGAACTGAATAGGGAAGCAACAGATTAGAGAGAGGAATGAAGTTAGGTTGAGGTCGATGACTCTTTTAGGTTTTAGTTTCAATATTTTCAAAATTGCCTCAAAATGTTTTCTAAATTTTCAAATAGGCTCATGCCATGTCTTGATCGTGTCCAAGTCGTTGAGCATGTCCAAAGCGTGTCCGGGGGTGTCTGAGACATGTCAAAGTGTTGGTGTACGACACTTCGGATTTTAGAAGTGTTCGTGCAACCTAGGAGATGAGACACCCTAGGATTTTGAAGATGATGTCATACTTGATTAACGGAGAATGAGATATCCTGTCTTGTCCATGCGAGATATTAAAGTGCTCCTACTAAAGATTGATAGTTTGTGGGGTCTTAGAGAAGTTCACCATCATAAGGATCAAGCTTAGTAGTAGATGAGGGAGAAGCACAAGGCTTTGCATCAAGCATGCTAGCCTTGGACAAAGCGAGTTTGGATCCCATATGGATTCAAATTGTGAGGATTTTAGAGATCCTCATATCTTAGTCATTCATTTTGTATCATGTGGTCAGAAATCATTTGATTTATTTTATTTAAAATTAAACACAAATAGCACATGACAAAAACTGACTGCACGATATACAATATGTGGAGATTCTTAGGATTCCTACAAAGTTGATCCGTAGAAAATCCTTTTCCGTACAATACAACATGAACATACTTGATTGGGCTGATTTTTCTTGTTTTCTTTTTTCTTTTTGCTATTTGTATTTGGACTTTTTTTAGTTGTTTAATAAAAAGCTTTCTCATGAGACGATCCAATCTGAATCGTGGCCACCACAACAAAAATCCTTGATTATATTAACATCCCATAAATTGTTGAATAAATTCTAAATACTTAATACACTCTACATTTACTTTTTCAATTAAAAATTATCTTAATACATCTCACATATTTCCCACTCTACATTTACTTTTTCAATTAAAAATTATCTTAATACATCCCACATATTTCCCCATAATACCCTCACACCCCACAGTTTTAATATACACCTTACATTTTCTACATGCACCTCATATTTTCTATACATCCCACATTTCTCAAATCTTATAAAGTTTTTAATTTGGACAAAAAATGCTCACTGGAATTTTGACAAAAGATGTTGTCTGAGATTTAAAGCATATGTGGGTTGTTTTCAATGCCACAATTAAAACCCGTGTCGTCTGTTTTTAATATTTGATGGTAATTTTAGGTGTTTAATTCTTTGTGTAATCTCTGTGATCCCTAAAAGATGAATACGAATATAGAAGCTTGAATAACGCATCAAAAGTAAGATTAAATAATTATCGATGTCGTCAAAATCACTAAAATAATAAAAATATGAAGTCTTACCTCATGTGAAACTTCCGAAACATCAATTTCGTGTTTCATTCATTAAAAATAATTTTTCTTAATCAACATGTTTGTAGTTTCATTGATTAGAGTTTTGTTCAACAATGGAAGGTCGGAAGAGTTTTGATAGTTGAAGAAGATAAATAATACGTTAAAAGTGATTTGGGATGTATATAGAATTTTTTTTAAATTTTTTTAACCTAATAAGGTGAAAATTGTCATTGCATATTAAAGTAAATAATTTATTTAATATTAAATTTTTATATGTGATGCATTTAACATTTTGTAGGGTGCTAATATAAAAAGTTACTTTTATTTGTGATTCATTTTCCGTTTCGTTTGCCACGTGGATCCAGGGTGGCCCGTCTTTATAAACTAGCTCTAACGGCTAGCACCCCTTCATTTTTGAAATCTTCCAGACCGAAATTCAAAAAGTACAGAGACAGCAAGAAAGAGCGAAGAAATCCCCAAATAAACCCATCCTCTCCATTTCAGACCCCAAAATCCCCGAATCCCAAATCTCCACGCCCCGCGAATTCGAAATTCACCATTTTTAGGGTTTCAATTCGCACCCAGAGTGAATACCAGTACTCTTCCTCTCACCCTTCGATGAAACCTTAGCGGAAGAAAAATCAGAATTTTTGTTGCTGCGATTTCTAGGGTATTGGCGAGTCTAGGGTTTTCCAAGATCGATAAGAACTAACGAGAAAGAATGAATCTTCCGCAAGAAATCGACGACTATATCAAAGAATCGATCGACCACTCCTTGGGCCTCCCTGTGTCGACGCACATCCTCGAATTGAAGTTTCGATGCTCCGAAGAAGCGAAACGGCGGCTTCAGAATCAGTACTCGCTTCTTCTCTCGAAATTGAAGGAGAAAGAGCAAGTCCTGGAGCGCGCTAAGGTTCGTGACTTTACATATTCATATAATTGTGTATATATACACACACACACACACATATTTTGGATTTTTGGGTTTTTGATTGTTTTGTGAAACAGGCCGAAGCGAGTATGAATGCACAAGCTTTGAGGAAGTTCGTTGAGGAGAATCAGAGATTGGCTTCGGAGTGTGCGCATCTGGTGACTCAATGCAACAAGTGGGAGAGGGAGTGCTCGCTCTACGATCATGACCGAGAGGCTTTGATGGATTTTGGGAACGAGGCTGATCAGCGTGCCAAGGAGGCCGAGATTCGTGTTCAGGGGTTGGAGGACGAAGTCAGAGAGTTGAGGGATGAATTGGGGTTATACAAGTACAAAATGGAGATGCGTTCGGTATTTTCTTCAACCATTTCTTCTTTTTTTTGGCACTGTGAATAGGTTTTGATCAATTGAAAGAAATGAACTTGGACAATGGGTTGGAATTTTACTATGGTGGGTTTGTGAGACTTGCAAGTTCATGTGATTATACTTTATACTGTGAATTGCTTCATCTTTTTTTTTCAATTGTGTAATGTTTTCGGTTTCCAGAATGTTATTGCAGTTTCATGAAATTTCATTTGTGCTTGGTGAAATGGCATGTAGGCTTTTACAAAATTCATTTTTGATTTAGATGCTGTTGATAAGCTGTAATTCCTGGTTTCAGTATTCCCCAATTTTTCTAGTTTTGTGCAAACATCACATAGATGTGCACAGAATCACAGAAAAAAACTTGGAATAAAACTTGTGCCCTTTTTTGAGGTTTATCTTTTCCGGTTTCTTTGAAGGACTTCGAAGAATAAGTATAAGTATGCAATTTGGTTCTGATGTTGATGGCAAAGATTAGCAAGGAAGGAAAATTAATGTAAACCTCTCAGAAATCAGAAACTTCAATTGAAGCATTAAGTCCAACCAAAATAAAATGAATTATGCAAATAGGAATGAGTGTACAACACTTAGTAATTTGTTTTCGACATTGTAGCATGTTTCTCAATCATGACTTTGGAGTTCTGCCGTTGTATTGTTGCTCTTACAGTATAGAAGAATGCGTATTTTTGTTCCAATATTTTGCTATTTCATACTAGATGAAGCTCACCTTAAGAGTGTGGAAATATAAAAATTTTGATAAGGAAAAAAAAAATATTGAAAAGAGAAGTTAAAGAGAAATGTGAGAGGTTGAAATAGAGAGATAGAGAAAATGTGGGTTTCTTTTTCAAATTAGAGATGCTATGATGACATGTGGGTGAGGTTTGAAAAAACACAGCAAAATTTGGTTTGTGTGAAATTACATTACTAACCATGATTTTGTCCGAAATAGAGAGAACAAATTGTCTTTTCACCTTCTTTTGGTTGACAAAGAGGGTTTTGTTAATAGGTAATTTAGATAAATGTTGTAGTCATTTGTGAAATTCTTGGATTTAGTTTCTTTTTCTCGTCCCCCCATCTTGTTTCTTCTCTTTTATTTTGATTGTGATTGACAAATAGGTTGTAAAATCCAAGTTTATTTGAATACGATTTTATGAAGGCTGATAAAAGTTTTTATGTTGAAGGTTGATTCATCTGCTGAAGACACTGCAATTGAAGACAAACTACTGGATTCTGTTTTGGCAACATTGATCAGTAAAGATGAAGCTGCGTCTGCACGTGCGTTTCTGGAGGCCAACAAAGGCAATGAGTCATGTGCAAGATTGCTAAAAATGTGGAACTGGTGAGTTTGTTCACAATTATGAATGGTCCTTTTCTCAGATGATTTAGTGAGTGCTAACATTGTAGTTTATGAATTAGAATCTACTTATGCAAAGTCTACTTTGAGAGTGGCTGCCCATATCTGAACTTGTTTCTGAATTGAGCCATCACTTAACTTTTGTCTTGAAAATGTGGTAGCTTGAAGCCGTCGTCTCAAAAAGTTCTATCACTAGTTGCTGAGGTAAAGACACTTGAGAAGGATAAGGAACATCTTAGGATCAATCTTCGTACGGCTGAAGAGGAGGTAAGGAGTGCAGACTATTTTCAACCTCCGCTTATTTTCCTTATCTGTCTTCTCGCTTGGTTTTCCCTGGAATACTCTATATTGTATAACGATATCCCATACTTGTGATGTATATACGTAAATATATTGTAGAATGATATCCCATATATATAACGTACACAGGTCAAATTGCTTTTTGAAGAAAACAAAGTCCTGGATGTGGAGAACAAAAGATTACTGAGGCTGTACCAGAAGGAAAGAAACCATTCTGCTTCTGGTGGAAAACATACTGACAGTGCATCAGCGAAGGTGAGACAAGGGCAAATAACAGCCTTGACTCGTTTGTTCTATGTGTTGCTCTGCTCTAACATAGTAACATACGTATTGTCTCTCCGTTGCAGTCAAATAAGCGCAAATCAAGCTCTAAGACAAGCAGCCCGATTCAAGGGAAGATTGATTTCAGTGAGCAAGAAGCAGCAAGACAGCCCCTATCACCCTTGCGCTGTAACTCCCCTAACTCTAGAACCTCTAAGAGGTAGTAGAAATTTTTTCAACGAGTCCCATTTGTACCTTGTGTATTCAGGATGCATGACTAACAAGTTTGATTGTAAGAATCGTTTGCTTAGTCTTTTAGTAAATGGTTGGGCGCTTTTCTTTTCAAAGACAAGTGCTCGTCTTTACAGCTTCGGTAACTTCTAGGGATGCAGCAGTTACTTGCAGTTGTGAAATTGTTTGCGTTTTATGATGAATTTCACTGATCATGTTCTCGTATATTACTGTTGCCTAGTGGTATGAATGAACAAGGAGATAAATCTTCCAGCATATTGCTCGGCGTCGAGATAAATCTTCCACATCTTGCTCATATACTATACAGAAACTACACCTCTGCACTTCCACTGTAGACCATGTTAAGTGCTACTAGACCACTAGAGAGATCCACGACGTCACCACGCTCAATAATCAGCAATCTAAATCCTTCGAAAATTGTGACGTGTACACTCGTCAGAGAGATCCATGGCATGGGTACACTGTCATGTGGCACCATAGTGGTGATGAACCCGTTCCATGTAAGTTCTTCTCATAAAGGAGGTTGGAATACTTAAATCAAGTGCTAAGTACTCATTTAGACCAACCCCACAATGCATAATGTCAACTCATAATCCTCATTAAAAGCAAGTAAACCGTACACATAAAACCCAATTGGCTTGGTTTGACCCATTGCTTTTTCTACTTGAAGAAGAGTTGAAATGTGTTGGACACTGAAAATATTATTAGAGCGTAATACTAAATAGATGTATTGCAACTAATTAGGGGTCTAAGATGAATGAATCTGAAATGCAAAGTTAGGCTAGATCTTGCATACTAGCATCATTTCTTGGATTTAAATCATGAGTTGATGATGACATGCAGACATGAGTTTAGTCAAGTTAGCTATAACAGTGTGATTCGGCCTCTACACCTAAATTTGAATCTCCTATTCATGTATTTTAGTATAATTATTCTATTTTTAACAAATCATTTTCTACTTCACTTTCAGTTTAAATTTTATTTTTTGTCAAACAACTTCATAAACGAAGAGGAAAAACAAAGGCAACAACAAACAGACGGGAACAGTAAAATAAATAAATAAATAAATGACCCGAACCCACAGAGCCACAGCTCAAAGATGGCCAATGATCCAGCCTCTTTCGGTTTCCATAAAATCCAGAGGAGCTATAACCAAGGTGGGTGTACTTGTTCATGGACTGCAAGTAAACCAAGCTGGATGCAGTTGCAGTTGTACACTTGCTCAACATCCCGCCGCACTTGCACAAATGGACATGCGCAGCGAGTAACACTTGAAGCTTGGGGCAATCCAATCCTCCACGTCAAGCAAGTGAAGTTGAGTTCCAAAAGATTGCAGTCACTTAGATTGAGTTTTGTTAGAGAATGCAAACCCGATAGAGAAGGCAACCAAAATGACGCTGGATTCGGACTTATTTTTAAGTCTTAGCAACAATTTGAAAAGAAAGAATTTTTCCATTTATTATTATACGACAATCAAACAATCTCATAAATTTTTAAAAATAATCGTTAAATAATAATTTATTCTGACTATAAGCACAAACTTCTGTAAATTGACCCCTAAGCGTTTTGAGGAGGAATTACTCCTTGTTCTCGAGTAGCAAAGTCTTGTGTGAGTAATTGCTTAATTGCCTATGGAATCGCTTAATTGCTTATTCAATCATAAAGTTAATCATTTATGTTATTTTTTTAAGAAGATTACAATTAGTTAAGTAGTTAAGAACATTTACTTCAAGGTTTCGAGTTCACTTGTCCACTCTTATATGGTGCATATAAAATTAAAGCATCATAAAATATCATAGAATATTGATCAGTCTTGAAGGATAGTGTCTGGTTCGGTTAACTCTTTCGATCTCTGACTTTTAATTTTTCTTATTTTACATTTCACACTCTTTTTAATTTTTGACTGTCAAATCGAATGAATTAAAGAAAATTAATAGATTTCGAGCTTCTAAATTACCTCTAGCCAACTTTGTAATTAATCACCTCTGCTGCCAGTCTCCCACTTGAGACCGCATGACTTTGCTTATCCAAAACCCCAACACACACTCCCTACCCCTACTTCCAACTTCCCCCTTCACAGACACAACAAAGCTCGACAGCAATGGCCTTACTTCGTCATCTCTCTTTCCCCACTGAACAACTCCTCCCTCTCACACCTCTCCTCTCTCTCCAAAATCCACACCACCTCTCCAAGCACGCTTCGACCACTCTCTCGCTCTCCACCTCTCTTTCCTCCCCCTTTATCTCTCTCCTCCAAACCCACTCTCGCTCCTCCTCCCTCAGGGCCAAAAAGCTCGGAAATTTCGTTCTCCAATTCTCCGCCGCCGCCCAAGACCAAGCTCTCGACGAAACCCCAGTTCTCGAGGCCGAGCCCGAAGAGTTCTCCGACACAAGATTGCTTGCCCAGAATGTTCCTTGGCATTGTACCCCGGAAGACGTCCGTACTCTGTTCGAGAAGTACGGCACCGTCGTGGACGTTGAGGTTTTTCATATTTCTTTGCTTTGAAGAGGGATTTTTTTTTTTTTTTTTTTTTTTTTTTTTTTTTTTGGGTATTAATAATTTGCCATTTTATTTCATGGGTTTTGATTTTTTTTGTCTGTTTTTTCCTTTGGTGGTGTAAGCTTGCCATGTATGACAAGACCAGGAACAGGGGTTTGGCATTTGTAACAATGGGTTCGCCGGAGGAGGCTCGAATAGCTCTGGATAATCTTGAATCATCTGTAAGTGTGTCGGGTTCAGTTATCTTCTGTGAATGCTTGTGTTGTTGTGAGTTTAGTTTTATACTCGGTTTGGTCAGTGAGAAGACTACTAGTTACTAAATTTGTGAATTTTATAACTTTTCACTAGATAAGACTTTATGTAGTGTTCTACTTATCTACTTGACTACTGTTTTGTGTTTGTTTCGTTCGAATTGAAAATTCATTGCCGTTTTAAAATATAAGAAGAGAATTTTGGTTCTTGGTTTTATGTATATGTGTGTGCATTTGCCCTGTGTCTGTACTTTGGAACTTAATTGATTGGCAAAATTCACTACTATGATAGTATCCCTTCGACTTTAAGTTTAACTTCTGTCCCATATTAGGCACTGAATCTGGGAATGTGAGACGTTGAATTATTCATATGATTAGGGATGGCACATGAATACTTATATAAGAGCCTAGTTTGTTATCATATTCCTGGAGGGGAGGTCCATTGTTTCGTCTCTTCATTTGTAGATGATAAAAGTCATTCAGTCAGTCATTAAGAGAGCATAAGTGGCAATTTCTTAGAGGCTTTTGACACCTCTAGAAACAAGTTAACTCCGTCATCGTCGTCATCAATTCGTGCCAAAACATCTATATGCCTTCATTCTTTCTCATGGCGCCATTATTTAGCGCCATACCCTCTCACACGCTCACTTTCTATTTACCTTTTTCCACCTCTGACATTGGTTTGTGACCTTCTTAGTCTTGTTGGACATACCTTCAACTTTGCTCAACAAGCAGAGCTAATTTAGCATCAAGGAACGAGGAATTGAGCTGGAACTATGATATCCTGAACTTCTACTATGCTCATTTTATCTTTTTATCGTTGTGAAGGCTTTGAAAGTACCCTGTCAAATGATAATGAAACTTGTTTGGTGCCCTAGAAACTGTTTGGGGCTGGAAGTGAAAGTATATTTTTGGTTGGGGAAAATTGATGCAAATTTCTTATTTTGTTATAGTAATAGCCACATAAGGCATATATATTGCAGAGTGATAAAATCTCCGGAACCTGCACGTACTTAACCACCATAATCTTTATAAAATCATGTAATGAATATAACCTTGACAAGCTTGTTGGTTGTCAGTTGCATCCTTCTTAAACATAGGTACACATACTCAATTGGGTTGCTTTACCCTTTGTTTGTCCCACTTGGAGAATAGCTGAAATCCATAGGCGCATCCTCGATCCAAGTTATCAATTTAAAGCATAGTTTCCTCATCCGCTGGGTTTGTTCCTCTTCTTCTAAGGAGACCTTTTGGTGCGAGGAGAGTGACAAAGAGTGGCAAATTGTCAAAAGAGGAGAAAGCAAAAGAAATTTAAGAAAGGGGCAGGAGTGGTTTTTATGAAGTTTTAGGGCAATGACAAGAGATATGTGCTTGAATGGAATGATAGCGGTGGTGGAGATTAGAAGATGTTTTAGGGAAAGGGAGAGGGAAGAAGGCAGTGCTGTTGTGCTGCCACTGTTTTCTCAATATTGGAGAACTAGATCATTTTATGCCCTTGAATAAGTGATCAATATGCCACTGAGTGACTGCTCACTTTATTAATCTTTGGAAAAGACATTATGATAAGAACCAAACACACGAATTATAGTTTAAGGGGTTAAGTGTCTCCTTTTGAAGTCTAAGAATCGATGAAACACTTGGGTTAACTAGTAAAATATTACAAGATACGTTGGCTTTTCTGCTTTTGCAAACGTGTTAGATAAAGAAATCAAAAGTTCTTCAAATTAGTTTTATCTTCCACTATATTTTGCGCAACTAAATGTATGATACTTATGCGGCTTCCTTCCCATATTGGGATTTTCTCTTATTTGGAATGCCCTATAGGAAATGGAGGGCCGTGTCATAAAGATGGCTTATGCCAGGCCAAAAAAGACGAAGATTCCTCCCCCTTCTTCGCAACCCAAGCCAATAACTTTCAATTTGTATGTGGAAAATTTGCCATATGAAGCAAGATCTAAAGATCTCAAGGAGCTCTTTAAGTCAGAGGATTATAATGTTGTTACCGCAGAAATTGTATTCCAAAATAACCCGAGAAGGTCTGCAGGATATGGATTTGTGGGCTTCAAAACCAAGGCTGAGGCCGAGGCAGCGCTTTCTGCTTCCCACGGGAAGGTAATTTTCTGTTTGATGATTGTTCCGATTCAATTGAAATTATGTGTTCAAATCATGTCTAGGGCATGAAAAGTTAAAATTCTCAACCGCATTCTATACAGACATTTAATAAACTATATTAAAATGAAGATTTCCTCTTGGAAACTATTTTCCTGCAGCTGCTTATGGGAAGACGAATTCGTGTGGCACGTGGTAAACAATTTATTAAAGTACCAAAAACAGAAAGTTCTAAGCTGGGTGATAAATCTACGGAATTGAATTCTAGTGTCGAGGAAGTGAACACAATGGTCAATGATACAAACTGAAATTTGGCTGGCACGGTGAGGTTTCTGCAGTATCTTCACATCGTATTTGTGTAGGTATGTCCTCTCTTAAAATCATGTTCTGCTTGTTTGAGACTAATGTAACTAGTTTTGTGGTATGCCCTTTTGATTTTTGTTTAGCTTTGTAATAAGCACATTGTTAGTCAGATAATTAGTTCTTTCAGTGACTTGGAGCATTAGTTGGTTCACTAGAATATGCATCGTAATATGGTACCAAAATTTCTGCATTAACTTCTGCATTGTTTAAACTACTTCGAATTAGATATGTACTGTGAATTGCTAATGTCTTCATCCAGAAGTTTAATTATATAAATTGAATGTAAAGTCCGTGATTTTTTACCCATTGACCCAAAGTTGAATGGAGGTCGTCGCATTTAGCCTCTCTCAATGCCATTAATTTATTTGATCGAC
Source organism: Pyrus communis (assembly GCF_041283825.1). Lineage (NCBI taxonomy): Eukaryota > Viridiplantae > Streptophyta > Magnoliopsida > Rosales > Rosaceae > Pyrus > Pyrus communis. Next base: position 4,814,087 of record NC_142572.1, read on the forward strand.
TTGTCCCTGTTTGCACTTTGCATAGAAACTTAGCATCTCTCTTTGGATTCCAAACTATTAAACATACCAACCGGAAAGCTGTGAGATGTTCTGGACATCAGGATATTGATTCAGGAAAAGTGTAGTTAAAAAGTACGGGTTGCCTTGATCTTCTAGAATAATTTGGTTGCTAGAGAGTGGTAGACAAATTTACTATACAAGGCTGAATGAGTTTTTGAATTTCGTTGATTTACCTAGAGTGTGGGATCAAATGTTTGGCAGCTAACTTGCAATATTATTGATCAGCCATGATATAAGCAAACACATGTTAGCTTGTTCAAGCATTCTAGTTAAACAATTATCCGTGCTTTGGGTACCATCATAGTAATAATCTCTCTCCTTCCCTTTCGTTTGCAGGAACATTTGTGTATGCTCACTCGGACTTTCCCTGCATACTTGGTGAGATTCTCGCCCATCGTTTGGGAGGGAAGGGGGAGGAACATTCAGTGGATTGCGTCACTTTGGTACTCGTACAAGTTGCTGCAAGGCTCTAGGCTGGTTATGTACGTAGGCTACAAGTTTGGATAAATTGAGCTACTTACTAGAAAATATTTCAGTCTCTTTATCTTTATCTTGTCACCTAACTCTTAAGACTTTAGGTTCATTTTTGAGATCTAATTTCTTATATATGTGACATTTAATCTTCCTTATAAAGAAAAAAAATGGAATCCTAATCAAGTTTCCATTGTTTTTCGTTTTTCGTATTCACGGCATAAGCGACTACAAACTTGAAACATCTGCCAACATTTGAAGAAGTATCACTAGACTTGGTCAAGTTTCTATATTTTTTAGGACGTAGATTACCATGCCGATGACCTCACAAAAACCCTCTGATAGGATTTTTACCATCTGCGCAAAAGGGTTAAAAACATCTAAAATACTTGCAAGAGAAACAAAGTTATTGTAGTATAATTGGCTCAAGCAATGTCGTTCTCCACAATGATTAATTTAAAGAGATCAAAGTGAAATCAATTCTCAACTAATTAATTAAAAAAAAGTTTTTGAAAGAGGTGATTTAATGACTTAAATTAAGAAAAACGAATTTAATTAAAAAGATTACTTAAAAACCACAACTTTAAAGAAAGATAAAGGAAACAATTTTTAGAATTCAAAGTGAGAAAATACTAGGGTTCCGCCGTCACCTTAACAATCCTATGTAGCTCTTCTAAATTACTTACGAGTCATACATGCCTATTTTGAAGGTTAGGTTTTCCTAGAGTATATCCTACTTGAAACCTCCAACATAGAATATATATCTAGCATGCAAGACTCATTAAGTTTTATGAAAACCCTTTGAAAAACCATATAATCCTTAAAACGTGTCATCCATCCTAAGAGGTTATACATATTAACCACAAGAAACCTTAGTCAATTTTAGGGACAGCCCTCCGCCAAAATTGCATCAAATTACTTTTCTAAATATCCTAATGGTCGCGAATCACTAAGACAAATAGATAGTTTAAAGCATAGTGATTAACAATCCAAAACTTGCATGCATAAATTCATAAGCAACTTAAAAAGAGACTACATATTTTTGCTAAGGATCATGGCTTCATCCTAGCCAAAGAAAATTAGTTACGCATTTTCATACTAAAAATCATAGTCTTTATTGAAATAGAAAAAGAATGAAAACACCTTGAAAATGTAAGTCTTGAAACCTCTAAGCTTTGCCCCAAATGTTCTCTCCAAAAATTGCATGCGTTCTTTCTTCTCTGGAAACCCTAGGTCTGCCAAAAGGCTTATATATCCTACCCTCATTAAAACCCTCCTAATAAATGGTCTTAGAATTAGACTAGGGAACTAAAAAAAATTAAAACATAATAGGAAATATAATCCTTAATTGATTTGGTAAATTCGCCCAAAATCTTGCACAGCCACGTTTTGGACTCATATCAGCTCCAAAATAGCTGGATTTAAAGTTTCGACTATTCTGAACACTTCTCTAGAAGGCCACGAACCCATCTGAAGTCATCTTGGGCTCCAAAAACGCAGTTTAAGCCCAGAAACGTCACTTTCCAGCAACACACACTGCTCCTTCATTTAATCTCTAGAAAATAACCGCTTGGTAGAAAGTGGTGAGATTTTGACAGAACAAGCTAAGGAACACACGAACATCCTTCAATTTGAATCACTCCAAAATTCATCCGTTTGGTCACGTTTTGCTCCAGAGGAAGTCGAATGTCCTATGTTGAAAATATAAATCAAAGTATCAAAATTCTACCAGAATAATTATCAAATTATACTAAGAATAGAGTGAAATATATAATATAATATTGACTCATCACCCTCTAACCTATAAAATGAAATTTTGTAACCTTTGCCTACATTATTAGAGTGCGAGTACTATGCCTTCAATTGAAAGAAAAACACAACCAGAAAAGAGATTGAATGCTTTTTTACGTTGAGATTTTAGTTAAGGATTAGGTATGCATTATGGCATTGGAGATTTTTCAGGATTTGTTTTGGAACTTGTCCACTTTTAGTCTATTTCGTGCCATATACAAATTTTATACTCGGAATCATTCCAATTCTTAATCAGCACTTAAAGATCCTCCCTACAAAAAATTATTAAAATCAAAGATCATTTAATCATCGAATGAAAGAAACAAATTGATGGTGTATGTACCAAATAACATTTTCATGATGAATCGTTATGGGATGTTAATATTATTCTTTACGAATGAACTAGCTAGTTTCATAGTACGATTCTAGACGAAGAAAAAAAATGTCATTGCATTATTACAAGTGCAACAATTCTCAAGAACTCTGAAGTAAATCTGAAGTATGTGCTCTAAAAGTTTGAGAAAAACTAGAAAACTCTCTTTCGTTGAGTATAAGCTTTAAAAGTAAAACTATGGATACGTGTAATCACCAAATTTCAAGGACGTTATCTTGTCTGATTTCAAATAAACAAACCAACGGATACGATTGAGATAAAAGAATATAATCCAACAATTCATAAGTAATGAAATGTTCATAAATTTCTGAACATTTCATAAATTTATTGCGTAATCAAATAACTGCATAGAAATATATATAGCCTCCTATAGAGCCCAAAATTAAATAACCTCCCATTAAAAGATATTATTTTATAAAACTTCAAAGATTTATCAGAATTCTAAAATAGGCTATATCAACCACTTTTTTAATATCATATAACGCCCTCCTGAGAATGCTGTTGTAGTACAATTGCCTGCTAGTATGTCAAGTTTTTATAACGGGGTTTTTGTCAAGCAACTTAACGACATATAAACTGTTAATTTAATTTAATTCCATTTTGACGTCCTGTTTGGAAATGATATATGAACTTATCATTTCTAACAATTTTGTCACACGTTTTTTATTTATTACACATGAATTGTATCATCATTTGATATGCTGATCACAATTCCTTTCTCTCGTGGATATACAATTCCATCCTCTCCTTTTGTAAAAGATGCATTCCTTATCTTGCTTTTTTTATATATTTTTTTGGTAAAGCTACATTCCATTTATGGATGCAAATTTCCGCCTCATTCTTTTTGAACGAAAATGCACTTACAAAACAATTAACACCTTAGGTCAAGGCCAAGAGCCTTATGCGCCCATGATGAATGGGAGGGGGGCTTTGGCTAAAAAAACCTCCGATGTCAAAGTTAGAATTTGAGGGGAAAATGTTTAGAGAAATTTGGAGAATTTTGCAAGAGAGTTGGAATTAGGTTTTTTGAGAAATGAGGTGGTATTTATAGGTGTGTGGCCGGCCCCCTTTGGAGAGATGGGAATCGGCCGCCTATGGTGGTTTTTGAGTGTAATTGCAAGATATTATGTCAAAATAATATCTTGCAATCAATTAGAAGATTAATTAATTAATTAGGAAATTAATCAATTAATATAGGTAATTTATTGTATTTTGAATGAATAATTGAAGGTTACCTTGTGGGGAGGATTTGATGAGGATAGATGAAATAGGCTTTGAATAAATACCTATTTTGATCACTTTTGACCTTGATTGTGCCATGATTGTCCGCTACTTGTGCATAGAATTTCCGATGTACCTAGAGGGTAATATTGTCCTTTTTCACCCCAAAAGTACACGTGTCGCCTCTATAATTTTTTTGATTATTTTTTACTCCACAAATGCCCCCACACCTGCTAGGCTACTCGTAGAAAAGGGCAGCAGGTGTAAAGATCTCCAGCTTTGATGCAGATTCTCACTTGGACTTGGAATTAGATTCTTTTAGGAAAGGGAAATAAATTGCCTCCAAAGCCTATTTAAGCCTACCTTAAGTAGGGGATTAAATCAACTTTGGAGGGCAATTATTTGTCCCTACAAGAAAGAGAGAAAACTAGAGGATATTTGTTCCCCCTCCCATAGCACTCTTCTTTGCCTAGCACTCTTCTTTACTTGCCCGTGCAAAGAACCGTTTTTCGTTGATACACTTAATTCTCCTTATCTTCTTCTTGGGTGGTGTTGTCACGGGGCAGTCATCAGGGTGGTGCGGCACATCGGCTGGCAGGGGCCAAGAGTCGACTTGGCATGGGCCAAGGATGTGGTGTGGCAGGGGGCATTGCTTATGCTTATTGGCTTGAATGAAGCCAAAGACTTGCTCGGCATGGGGCGTGGCATAGGCAACGGTTTGCGCTGCTTACCAAATATGAGGAAACTACTTGAGTTTGATTTCTTAGCTGCCGTAAATGGAGTAGTCAAGGATAAAGTTGCCAAAATCGGAGGTGCTGAAAATGAAGTGTCGGATGAGCAAACTATTGAGTGCAAAGTGTCTGCTTCCCCCTAACCATTTGTTGCCTAGTTGGGCTTCAAGCATTCGATCTTTTAAGTTATGTAGCCTTTTCGCACTGGAGAGCTTACCTAGATGGGTGTCGAGGAATTAGTTTACCCTCTCGCACTAAAGAGCTTACCCATATGGGTGTTAGGGAATTGGTTTACTCTCTCGCACTGGAGAGCAATTAATTTATCCTCTCATACTAAAGAGCCGACCCAAATGGGTGTTGGGGAATTGTTTTACCCTCTTGCACTGGAGAGCAATTAGTTTATCCTTTCACACTGAAGAGCTGACCCAAATGGGTGTTAGGGAACTGGTTTACCCTTTCGCATTGGAGAGCAATTAGTTTATCCTCTCGCACTAGATAGCATGGAAGTCGTTGTCGTAAGTGTAGCTAAGGAAAGCTGGATTGCTGGACAACTGAAATAATCCTCAGCCTGTGAGGTTTTGTTTGGTGATCTGCTTGAGACTTCAAACTGTTTGTGGAACCTGCGTAAGGGTGTAAGCAGGAAGTGCATCGAGCTTTCCCTGGACTTTCTTCAAGTATTGTGCAATCGTTAGATGTTTCATCATGTGTCATTCTAAGGCTTGGTTGGTGATCAGCTAAGAATCTGGATGGATTCCAAACTTCTTCACCACTAAGTTTTTATTTAACAAGGGTTGCTAATAAAGCCTTGTCTTCTGCTCCGTCATTGGATGCTTTGAAGTTTAAAGTGCCACGAGCTTGGTCGACGCGATTAGGAGCCACATGGCAAGATCAGTAGAGCTAGGAGCCATGATGCAAGATCGGCATAGTTAGGAGCCATGGTAATAGATCAAGGTCTGTCGAGAGTTATGGAGCAGGTAGGCACAGCTATGAAAACAAAACTGGGGCTAGCTTGGGCCAAGTTGTGCACAACAGGATGACTTGGACCACTAGGTATGTGATGCTCGATTACTGGTGATGTGCTCTTCAGTATTGATCGTTTTAAGTGTTGAGAATAAGGCCTACACCCGGTTCTTGGTAGTTGGGTTGGTGCATCCTTATGGTACTCGTCTGCCCTCAACGCACCACTAGGCTAAGTTGCTGCGTTTATCGGAACAAAAGTAATCTTTGTATTCGATAATCTATGCGGGATAGTCTCGTCTAATCGATCTTGTCAATGAAAGGTGTCCCGCTTATGTTGGTCATGTCTCGTCGAAATGCCTCTTCAATAACTTCGTTGAGCTGGAAATCGTGCAATCATTCGGTCATGAGCCTCTCAACCTTTTCCTAAATTTTTCTTTAACGGGGCAGCGGAGCTTCAGCCTGTCCCCAGTCGTGGCCTATTGGCCTAGGCTTCTATTCTATGTGCTCGACTCGACTCGTCTATGTCACGGTTGCGGTGCATGTAGTACGTTCTTAGCAGGTGAGTGAATTCCTTGCAGACTGCCGGTTGAACTTGAGCAAAATTGAGTGATTGCTTCTCTCTGTCCATCGTGCTACTTACTCTGATGTGAAGTGGATGATTCTCCTTGCTGGCCTAGCCGCGAATGAACACTTCACCTGGAATGTTGCTTATGTTGATTATCTGAGTGTGGCCCAATCGTGAATGTATGCTCGTCCGTGGGCCTAACAGAAAGTGCAAGCTCCTCTGCGCACTAAGATAAGAGTCTACGTTATCTCGAGTGCCCAGAAGGGAGCGTAAATTGCCAGTATGCTCGAATCGTGGTTGGTTGAGGGGCTGCTTGTCCGGACGCTGCTAGAGAGGTTCGTCGTCTACCTTTGTCCTACTTTAGGACACCTCGTCTGAGGCACGCTGCATCTTGGTATGCTGCAAAAGTTGATTCACCAAGGTCGTCTGCTGCGCGAGGGCACTTGTTAACTCTACGACTTGTCAAGACAAATGTTGTTCGCCATACAAGATGAAAGGGCTTGGATGGTAGGTTTCTCCATAGGTGGTAGAAGTGTAGTGCACTCCGAGTGTGAGATTTGAGTTGGGAAAAGTCAAATCTGTGGAGAAATTGGGTGAAAATGCCCCCGGTTCAATCGTCGGCCCAGAAATCTGAAGCGAGGATGGTTGAATCGATCTTAAACCGGTTTGGATTCCTTGGAAGGCCACGAAAGTAGGTTGCTCTGTATGCAGCGCATATGGGTACTGGGCCTGGGCTTGGCTAGGGAACAGGCTGGGCTCATGTCGAGTCGCGGCTCGTCTTGGGCTTGCCATATGGGCTGAAGTAACGTGGCTTGGCCTTAGGGTGCATTGGGCTTACATCGGCCTTAGGCCCCGCGAGGTGTGGGCTGCTCCAATTACCACAGCTGCTTAGGCCCGTTGAATCTAGGCTGGCTGCCTTGTGGCACAGGCTTGGGCCTGCGAGGTGTGGGCTACTCTAATTGTCGCAACTACTTGGGCCCGTTGAATCTGGGTTGGCTGCCTTGTGGCACGAGCTTGGGCTCTCTGCTGCAAGGTGGCCTACTCACCGTGGGCAGTGGGTTCGCCGAGGGACGCTGCCGTGGTTGCTACCATAGTGGTGCCTCGTGGGGATGGTGCCATTCCACTAGTCGTCGCATTAAGTCTTGTGGATCGCCGTGGTCCAAATCCTTGAACTTAGGAAGTTCTGTTCGTCATGGTTTTCGAATTTCTTGTCATTGTACTTTTCTTTTACGTTTATTCAAAGAATTTTTATAAAAAATTCTAGGAATAAGAATGTACAAAAAAAATCTACGAATGAACAAAAAGATGGAAAACCTTAGATGCGAGAGTCTTCCTCGAGCGTGTGAATCAAACTCTCAATGAAAGCACCAATTTGTGGATGCACTTGCAAAACAATTAACACCTTAGGTCAAAGGCAAGAGCCTCACGCGTCCACAATGAATGGGAAGGGGGGCTTTGGCCGAAGAACCTCCGGTGCCAAAGTTAGAATTTGAGGGGAAAATGTTTACAGAAATTTGGAGAATTTTGCAAGAGAGTTGTAATTAGGTTTTTGGGGAAATAAGGTGGTATTTATAGGGTGTGGCCGGCCCCCTTTAGAGAGATGGGAACCGGCCACCTATGGTGGTTTTTGGGTGTAATTGCAATATATTATGTCAAAATAATATCTTGCAATCAATTAGAAAATTAATTAATTAAGAAATTAATCAATTAATTTAGGTAATTAATCCAATTTTGAATGAATAATTGAAAGTTACCTTGTGGGAATGATTTGATGGGAATGAGTGAAATAGGTTTTGAATAAATACCTATTTTGATCACTTTTGATCTTGATTGTGCCATGATTGTCTACTACTTGCGCGTCGAAGTTCTGAGGTGTCTCGAGGGTAATATTATCCTTTTTCATTCAAAAGTATATGTGTCGTCTTCATAATTTTCTTGATTATTTTTTACTCTACACCATTATTTAGAGTTTCCTTAAAAAAAATACCTGTTGAGACTCTCTAATACATATACTAATTATATTTTTTATAATAAAATATAATAATTTTGTGTGTCAGAATAAAATTATTTTTACACGAAATGCAAAGATGTTTTTGGTAAACGACCATGTGGCAAGTGCCGCTAGTGCAGGCAAAGAAGCTGTCCCACCCTCGTTGCCTTTGCCTTTAGGACTTGTCAAGTTGCGACGGTGAAAATTAATGAAGAAAATAAGAAGGATAATAATTGCTCTCGCTAAATTTGTACTCGCTAAATTTGTACCATACATTATTATGGCGCCAGTAGTCAAAGTCAAGTTTCGACAGCTTGAAAAGTTCACATTGGTGGAACTTTCCTCGTTAATTTTCGAGACAGAGTGGTTAAACAACCCCTTACACTATCAAATCAAAATGCTCGTCCTGTTCAATTTGAATGAAGTGGGATGATTTTTCAATACCACTGCTTCTTGCATCGTTTCATCTAACAATTTATTTTTGGTACAATTTATTTTTAACTTTAAAGAGATTTTTATTTTAAAAAATCACTCATAATACTATTTATTTACACATTTATTTTAGGAAATTGTTATTAATACCAAAAATGTTTTATTAAGATTCATTGTTGATGAAACAATGCAAGAAGTAGTGGTATTGAAAAACCACTCCACTTCATTCAAATTGAACAGGACGAGCGATTTGATTTGATAATGTAAGGGGTTGTTTAACCACACGTCTCGAAAATTAACGAGGAAGTTCCACCAATACGAAACTAGAATAATACAGACAACTTACAAAGCGTGAAGCGAATGAGAAAAAGAAATCGGTGATGATCATTGACTTTGATCAGTCTATATAATATTGACTTTACATCAAATCCACCAGATAAATTATACATTTAATCGAATATTTCTGAAAGCTAGAATTCCAACAATTTAATCCTGTAAGCTTAGAAAGCCACTTTATCTGGAAGTGCTTTTACAAGCAAGCAGATTCTCATTCTACACACTTTTGTTAGCTTTCTAACCTTGTTTCTCTGTCTTCAACAGAAGCCCATCTCAACAAAAACTTGTATTTTTAGGCCATGGCCATGTCGATCAGAAGCTCAATAAGTTCTCCTTGCAGTTCTAGACATTTGCAGGCATCAGTTTTAGGACCTAGTTGTCTGAGTACTAATCATCGGGACCGATGTCGTTTTCTCGGAAATCGGAGTTTCTTGCAGCCCCTTATCATGAAGGTCGAAAGTGGTAGCCGGAAAAAGATGTAAGTAAATTTTTCCTAGCTGTATATCTTCAACTCCATGAGTTTCCTAAATCTGATTGTCATGGATAAATAGTACGACCCTTTATTTTCAGGGCCGTGGTTGTCAATAGTGTTGAACCAGGAGCGCCTCTTCCTTCTGATCCTTCGGGTATTAATTGGTACGTCGAATCGATGATCTTCGACTACCTGATCTCTTTGAATTACTTGTCTAATTAATTTCTTCCTACATATGTTTGGTTTTGGATCAGATCAGTGCATGATTAATGTCAACATTACTACATATGCAGGAAACTATGGCTTGTGGGGATGCTTTTCTCAGTAGCTATACCCTTTTGGAAGAACAAATGGTGGCCATTGCAAAATATAAAAGGTACGGAATGAGGACATACTTAATGTAATTATCATCATCACCGTCCTCGATCATCACTTTTTTCTCCGATGTGGAAGGAGAGATTCGCAGTAAAATATTTTTTTTTTTTTTTTTTTTTTTCGAGTAAAGGCAAATATTATTAGACCAATTAGTTAATTAATTTTATGATCAAATACTAGTGTGATGTAACATTCTCCGTGTTTATATAAACATATGTAACAGCCCCAATATTATGTACAGAGAGATTTTCAACGGCGCTGGATACAGTGGAAGATGTGGCAGAAATGGTAGAGAAGGTGGCTGGGCAAGTGGAGAAGGTGGCTGACAACATTGCCGATCATCTTCCGGAAGGGAGACTTCAAGAGGCAGCAAGGATTGTTGAAAGCGTGGCAAGAGAAGCAGGCAAGGATGCTGCGCTAGCAGATGATCTCATTGAGAAGGTAATATTTCTTTATACCTAATCCTCTTGTTTAATTTCTTGATTTCCACGTTAAAAACTGAATCAACATATATAATATATTCGTAGTCAGCGGGTGAGGGTCGCATGATTTCGTCAGCTCCGCGTTTAGTGGTTATCAGCGTCAGGCATATTATATAAGATTTTGTTGCGATATGAACTTTTTAAGAAATAATAGATGCGTTGAGACTGTACGTGATTTGATAATTACAAAACTTTGTAGGTTGAGGAAGTCGAAAAGGAGGTGGATTCTATCATTGAGCAAGCCAATAAGAAAATCGAAGAAGAAAATGATACCGAAGATCAGACGGCAAAAATTAAAGATGCGACTGAGATTAAAACAAAGATAGCAGAGATCAAAGAAGCGAATGCTGTTAAAAAAGAGACAATAAAAAGCTGATGCAGCAGATGGCTCAAAGCAGCAACTCATGTATTTTATTTGATTTGTACTTTTAGTTATGTAATTTAAATCATCGTGTACAATGAGGAGCTAGGGTTCAAGATTTATTATTGTAAATTTATTTATTATTAGATGCAAGTTCCCCTAGTTCTATTTCTTCAGAAAATATAATTGTACCGTGTCACAATTGGTAAGCCTAGAAACGTACGCTTAACGAAAATTCTTCTCATTCAATCTTATCATCAATGCCTTGCTGTCTTTGTCCTGTTGTCAATGAAGAGGTCTTGAGTTTTCTAGATGGAGCGTGGATGGTTTGATCAGTTAAGGGGGTGGCTTTTCATGTGGTGTGACACATTGGACTTTAAGATCTGGACTAAGTCCAATATGTGTTAGAGAGATTATATAATTAAAACACAAACCAAAGAGTGACAAACCTGATTCTCATCGTAATTATGGTGGTCGACCAAGGAAGATGAAGGGCAAGACAACACCAAAGTCTTCTACAAACACCTAGCCGGATACAACTACTTTATGAGAAGTATTATGTTTTATTTTCAAGGGTTTGTAGGGACCGATGTTTTTATATAAGCTAAAAGCTAGGGTTTTCATCCATACAAAAAACATAAACTTACTTTCTCGGCCTTCAAGTTAAATATCATAATCATATTCAATTAAGGACTTCCTCAATCTTATTTTCCAATGTAAGACACCTTATATATAATTGATATTTTAAAGTTATCAAATCACAATCAATATTATTTTCTAATTATATTGGATAAATCCAACAATATCCCCCTCAATCTAAGCTGTGGTGGAGGAGAAATTAATTTGGAATTGAGAAACTTGAATCGAGCCTTTGGTAAGCTCTTTGCGAAGGTGTCCGTGAGCTGATTCTTGGAGGCAACATAAGTTGTATCAATGGCTTTGCTAGTGACTAATTCTCGTATATAATGGTAATTGATCTCGATATTCTTCATTGTAGCATGGAAAATAGGATTAGCAACAAGGGGCAGGGCACTTAAATTGTCACAAAACAACAGAGGTGGTGTCCGAAGGTAGAAGTGAGGATCCCGAAGTAGATAACAGAGCCGAGAGATTTCAGCAAACGGTGTAAGGGAGCGATACGCACTTTCAGTAGATGAGCGGCAACAATGGTTTCCATTTTTGCACTCCTTGAAATAAGATTGTTGCCAAAGAAAATGCAAAATCCAGAAGTAATTAGCATCCGAGAAGCTACGATGTTGGTCAAAGCTGTAGTAAGAAGTAGCCCATGATCCGGTGTTCTTTTTAGGTACCATGATCCGGTGTTCTTCGTGTCTCCTTCTAATTATGTCATTTAACTTAACTCCCAATTTAACAATGTCAACTTTTCTTAATTAACACTAGTATATGGGCACACACAAAGTGTGTGAGAAAATTTTTTATTTTTGTTTTTGAAATAGAAGGAGAGAGGAAGATAATGATAGAGAATGTGGAAGTGGAAATTTTTTTTTATTTTTATATTTTTTATATAATGATAGAGAATGTGGAAGTGGGAAGTTGTTGATCATCAGGATACGATGATTGCCAAAGAATTATTATTGATCGGTGGTTCTTTTGTTTGAGTAATATATGTATGTATGTGAATATGCAGGTATCGCCTATCACATCTTACTTGTTTCATGTATACAATGGATCTCGTATTGAAGTTGTGAATTTAGAGGAAAAGAGTTGCACTTGCCAGCAATTTGATCTTGACCAATTACCTTGCTCACATGCTTGTGCTGCATGTAGGCACTGACAAATGTCATGTTATCTGATGTGTTCTCATTATTATATAACAAACTCTCTAGTCATTGCGTATGCAGAAGCCATATGGCCAGTTGGTGATCAGACTAATTGGATAGTAACTGATGATGTGCGTGAAATAGTTGTCCTACCACCAATTACCCTAAGAAGATGTGGTAGGCACAAAGAAAAGAGAATCCCATCACGTGGAGAAGAAAAATCAACTCAAAAGTGTTCAAAATGTGGTCCAAATGGCCATTACAAACAAACTTGTAGGAATCCACTTCATCCTACTTTGTAGACATTTATTAAATTTAGGTGTAGTGGATAAATATTTTCTTTTGATCATCTTATTTTTTATTTTTGTTGTACGTACAATCATTTAAATTTGACAAAAAATACAATTCTTGGATTTTTTATATCTGCAGTGTACATGAATTCCTTTTTGCTGGGAATCGTAAATCTGTGACGGTATTGCTTGAGTCAATTTATATGTAGACATTGTGTGGGTCTATCTTCTTCTCATAAATTTGTTACAAGGACACATAATTTAGTTTCAAGTTGAACACATATAGTGATGATGACAATTTCGTCATGTTTATGAATTTTCTTGGTGCAAGCTGAGCATAATCAGGCCAATTTCTATATGACGTATTTGCCAGGAGAATCAATCACCACCATAGTCCTTAATTTCATGGGTCAACAACACTTGATTATAACACAAGAAGTTTTTTAGTTAACTAGTTATTCATATAAATTGCGAGGTATTTATGTCTATTTAAGTCGGATTTTGGATATATTTGAAATTTTTTATAAAAATTGACATATTTGAAAATAAGGGCTAATTTTTTACTATTTATGATAAATTCTCGTAGTCTGCAACTCCCTCCAGTATTTTCCGAGCAACCAGTCACCCAACCAGTTGCCGCAGTCGGCGGCAATTCACACGGCCGTTGAAGCTTCCATTACACTCCCTTTCTATATCTCACCAGCGAAGTCCCGTAGGATGATTGAGTCGAACCTTCCCGTATATTACGATCTCGCCGTTTATTGTCATCGAGTCGATTCAAGTCTCGTTTGTATAGATCGACTAGATTTCTTCCTTGCTTCCTCAAACCAAAATTTACATAAAATTTGAAGGAGAAAGAGCAAGTCCTGGAGCGCGTTAGGTTCGTGACTTTACATATTCATATAATTGTGCATATATACACACACATACATATTTTGGATTTTGGGTTTTTGATTGTTTTGTAAAGTAGGCTGAAGCGAGCATGAATACACAAGCTTTGAGGAAGTTCGTTGAGGAGAATCAGAGATTGGCATCGGAGTGTGCGCATCTGGTGACTCAATGCAACAAGTGGGAGAGCGAGTGCTAGCTCTACGATCATGACCGAGAGGCTTTGATGGATTTTGGGAACGAGGCTGATCAGCGTGCCAAGGAGGCCGAAATTTGTGTTCAGGAGATGGAGGACGAAGTCAGAGAGTTGAGGGATGAATTGGGGTTATACAAGTACAAAATGGAGATGCATTCGGTAATTTCCTTTGTGAATAGGTTTTGATCAATTGAAAGAAATGAACTTGGACAATGGGTCGGAATTTTACTATGGTGGGTTTGTGAGACTTGCAAGTTCATGTGATTATACTTTTTACTGTGAATTGCTTCTTCTTCTTTTTTCAATTGTGTAATGTTTTCGGTTTCCAGAATGTTATTGCAGTTTCATGAAATTTCCTTTGTGCAAGGTGAAATGGCATGTAAGCTTTTACAAAATTCATTTTTGATTTAGATGTTGTTGATAAGCTGTTTTTCCTGGTTTCAGTATCCTCCAATTTTTCTAGTTTTGTGCAAGCATCACATACATGTGCACAGAATCACAGAAAAAAACTTGGAATAAAACTTGTGCCCTTTTTTGAGGTTTATCTTTTCCGGTTTCTTTGAAGGACTTCGAAGAATAAGTATGTGTATGCAATTTGGTTCTGATGTTGATGGCAAAGATTAGCAAGGAAGGAAAATTAATGTAAACCTCTCAGAAATTAGAAACTTCAATTGCAGCATTAAGTCCAACCAAAATAAAATGAATTACGCAAATAGGAATGAGTGTACACGACTTAGTAATTTGTTTTCGACATTGTAGCATGTTTCTAAATCATGACTTTGGAGTTCTATGGTGGGTTTGTGAGACTGGCAAGCTCATGTGTTCACACTTTATACTGTGAATTGCTTTTTTCTTTTTCTTTTTTTTGTGTAATGTTTTCGGTTTCCAGAATGTTATTGCAGCTTCATGAAATTTCCTTTGTGCTTGGTGAATTGGCATGTAAGCTTTTACAAAATTCATTTTTGATCTAGATGCTGTAGATAAGCTGTTATTCCTGGTTTCAGTTTTCCCCAATCTTTCTAGCTTTGTGCAAAGATCACATACATGTCCACAGAATCACAGAAAAAAACTTATAATAAAACTTGTGCCCTTTTTTGAGGTTCACCTTTTTCGGTTTCTTTGAAGCACTTCGAAGAACAAGTATATACATGCAATTTGGTTCTGATGTTGATGGCAAAAATTAGCTAGTATATACATTAAGTCCAACCAAAATAAAATGAATTAATCAAATAGGAATGAGTGTAAAAGACAATAATTCGTTTTCGGCATTGTAGCATGTTTCTCAATCATGAATTTGGAGTTCTGCTGTTGTATTGTTGCTCTTACAGTATAGCAGAATGCATATTTTTGTTCCAATATTTTGCCATTTCATACTAGATGAAGCTCACACTGAGTGTGGAAATATAAAAATTTTGATAAGAAAAAAAACTATAATATTGAAAAGAGAAGTTAAAGAGAAATGTGAGAGCGAGAAATAGAGAGATAAAGAAACTGTGGGTTTCTTTTTCAAATTAGAGATGCTATGAAGACATGTCGGTGAGGTTTGAAAAAACACAGCAAAATTTGGTTTGTGCAAAATTACATTACTGACCATGATTTTATTTTGTGTTAGAAGACCAAATTGTCTTTTCACCCTCATTTGGTTGACAAAGAGGGTTTTGTTAATAGGTAATTTAGATAAATGTTGTAATCATTTGTGAAATTCTTGGATTTAGTTTCTTTTTCTTGTCCCCCCATCTTGTTTCTTCTCTTTTATTTTGATTGTGATTGACAAATAGGTTGTAAGACCCAAGTTTATTTGTATACGATTGACAAATAGCTCTCGACGAAACCCCAGTTCTCGAGGCAAAGCCTGAAGAGTTCTCCAACACAAGATTGCTTGCCCAGAATGTTCCTTGGCATTGTACCCCGGAAGACGTCCGTACTGTGTTCGAGAAGTACGGCACTGTCGTGGACGTTGAGGTTTTTCATTTTCTTTGCTTTGAAGAGGGATTTTTTTTTTTTTTTTTTTTTTTTTTGGGTATTAATAATTTGCCATTTTATTTCATGGGTTTTGATTTTTTTTTGTCTGTTTTTTCCTTTGGTGGTGTAAGCTTGCCATGTATGACAAGACCAGGAACAGGGGTTTGGCATTTGTAACAATGGGTTCGCCCGAGGAGGCTCGTACGGCTCTGGATAATCTCGAATCATCTGTAAGTGTCTCGGGTTGTGTTATCTTCTGTGAATGCTTGTGTTGTTGTGGGTTTTGTTTTATGCTTGGTTTGGTCAGCGAGAAAGACTACTAGTTACAAAATTTGGGAATTTTTAACTTTTCACTAGATGAGACTTGATGTTGTGTTCTACTTATCTACTTGACTACTTGTTTTGTGTTTGTTTCGTTCGTATTGAAAAATTCATTGCCGTTTGAAAATATAAGAAGAGAATTTTAGTTCTTTGTTTTATGTATATCTGTGTGCATTTGCCCTGTGTCTTTACTTTGGAGCTGAATTTATTGGCAAAATTCACTACTATGATAGTATCCCTTCAACTTTAAGTTTAACTTCTGTCCCATATTGGGCACTGAATCTGGGAATGTGACGTTGTATTATTTCATACGATTGGGACATGACTACTTATTTAAGGGCCTAATTTGTTACCGTATTCCTGGAGGGGAGGTCTATTGTTTTGTCCCTTCATTTGTAGATGATAAAAGTCATTCATTCAGTCACTAAGAGAGCATAAGTGGCAATTTCTTAGAGGCTGCTGACACCTCTAGAAACCAGCTAACTCCATCATCATCGTCATCAATTCATGCCAAAGCATATATATGTCTTCATTCTTTCTCATGGTGCCATTATTACCCTCTCACACGCTCACTTTCTTATTTACATTTTTCCACCTCTGACATTGGTTGTGATCTTCTTACTCTTGTTGGACATACCATCAACTTTGTTCAACGAGCAGAGCTAATCTAGCATCAAGGGAACGAGGGATTGAGCTGGAACTATGATGTCATGTACTTCTACTATGCACATTTTAGCTTTTTGTTGTTTTGGAGGCTAAAAAAAGTACCCTGTCAAAATGACAATAAAACTTGTTTGGTGCCCTAGCAATTGGGGTTGGGAGTTGAAGTATATTTTTCGTTGGAGAAAATTGATCCAAATTCCTTATTTTGTTATGGTAATGGCTACATACGGCATACATATTGTGGAGCGATAAAATCTCCAGAACCTGCACGTACTTAACCACCAGAATCTTTATAAAATCATGTAATGAATAAATGCCTTGACAAGCCTGTTGGTTGTTAGCTGCATCCTCCTGAAACATAGGTACACATATTCAATTGCTTGCTTTACCCTTTGGAGACCCTTCGGTGCTACGAGAATGACGAAGAGTGTCAAATTGTCAAAAGAGGAGAAAACAAGGGGAGACTTTAAGAAAGGGGCAGGAGTGGGTTTTATGAAGTTTTTTAGGGCGATAAGAAGAGATATGTGCTTGAATGGAATGATAGCGGTGGTGGAGATTAGGAGATGTTGTGGGGAAAGGGAGAGGGAAGAAGGCAGTGCTGTTGTGCTGCCACTGATTTCTCAATATTGGGGAACTACATCATTTTATGCCCTTGAATAAGTGATCAATATGCCACTGAGTGACTGCTCCCTTCATTAATTTTCTGTTTAATGATTGTTCTGATTCAATTTAAATTATGTGTTCAAATAATGTCTAGGGCATGAAAAGTTAAAATTCTCAACCGCATTCTATACAGACTTTTAATAATTGATATTAAAATAAAGATTTCCCCTTGGAACTTTTGTTTCCTGCAGCTGCTTATGGGAAGACGAATTCATGTGGCACGTGGTAAACAATTTGTTAAAGTGCCAAAAACAGAAAGTTCTAAGTTGGGTGATAAATCTACAGACTGAACACAATTGTCAGTGATACAAACTGAAATTTGGCTGGCATGGTGAAATTTCTGCATTATCTTCACATCATATTTGTGTAGGTATGACCTCTCTTTAAATCATGTTCTGCTTGTTTGAAACTAATGCAACTTGCTATGTGGTATGCCCTTTTGATTTTTGTTTAGCTTTCTAATAAACATTTTGTTAGTCAGATAATTAGTTCTTTCAGTGGCGGAGCATTAGTTGGTTCACTAGAAAGTGCATAGTAATATGGTACCAAAATTTCTGCAGTAACTTCTGCATTGTTTAAACTACTTCGAATTAGATATGTACTGTAAATGGCTAATGTCTTCATCTAGAAGTTTAATTACATAGATTGAAAGTAAAGTCCGTTATTTTTTACCCATTGACCTAAAGTTGAATGGAGGTCGTCACATTTAGCCTCTCTCAATGCCATGAATTTATTTGATCAACATGTCTTTGTTTGCACTTTGTATAGCAACTTAGCATCTCTCTTTGGATTCCAAACTATTAACCATACCAACAGGAAAGCTGTGAGATGTTCTGGACCTCGGGATAATGATACAGGAAAAGTGTAGTTAAAAAGTATGGGTTGCCTTGATCTTCTAGAATAATTTGGTTGCTAGAGAGTGGTAGACAAATTTACTATATAAGGCTGAATGAGTTTTTGAACTTGGTTGATTTACCTAGAGAGTGGGGTCAAATGTTTGGCAGCTAACTTGCAATATTATTGATCAGCCATGATATAAGCAAACACTTGTTAGCTTGTCCAAGCATTCTAGTTAAACAATTATCTGTGCTTTGGGTACCATCATAGTAATAATCTCTCTCCTTCCCTTTCGTTTGCAGGAACATTTGTGTATGCTCACTCGGACTTTCCCTGCGTACTTGGTGAGATTCTCGCCCATCGTTTGGGAGGGAAGGGGGAGGTACATTCAATGGATCCCGTCCCTTTGTTACTTGTACAAGTTGCTGGAAGGCTCGAAGCTGGTTATGTACGTAGGCTACAAGTTTGGATAAATTGAGCTACTTGTACTAGAAAATATTTCAGTCTCTTGATCTGTATCTTGTCACCAAACTCTAAGACTTTAGGTTCATTTTTGTGATCTTATTTCTTATATATGTGACATTTAGTCTTCCTTATAAAGCAAAAAAATGGAATCCTAATCAAGTTTCCTTTGTTTTTCGTTTTTCGTATTCACGGCATAAGCGCCTGCAAACTTGAAACATGTGCCAACATTTGAAGAAGTATCACTAGACTTGGTCCAGTTCCTATATCTTTTAGGACGTAGATTGCCATGCGGATGACCTCCCAAAAACCCTAGCCTATAAAAAGAAATTTTGTAATCTTTGCCTACATTATTAGAGTGTGAGTACTGTGTCTTCATTTGAAAGAAAAACACACAACCAAAAAAGAGATTGAATGCTTTTTTACGTTGAGATTTTAGTTAAGGATTAGGTATGCATTATGACATTGAAGATTTTTCAGGATTTGTTTTGGGACTGTCCACTTTCAGTCTATTTCGTGCCACATACAAATTTCATACTCAGAATTGGTCAAATTCTTAACCAGCACTTAAAGATCCTACTTACAAAAAATTATTAAAATCAGAGATCCTTTAATCATCAAATGAACGAAACAAATTGATAGTGTAAATACCAAGTAACATTTTCATGATGAACCGTTATGGGATGCGAATATTATTCTTCACAAAGGAACTAGCTACGTTTCAAAGTACGATTCTAGAAAAGAAAGAAAAAATGTCATTGCATTATTACATGTGCAACCATTCTCAAGAACTCTGAAGTAAATCCGAAGTTTGTGCTCTAAAAGTTTGAGAAAAACTGGAAAACTCTCTCTTTCGTTGAGTGTAACTTTTGAAAGTAAAACTATGGATATGTGCAATCATCAAATTCGCACGTAGATAAGCTCAATAATTTTTTTATTTGTTTAAACACTATATATTATATAATTTTATTTTATTTTTTTCATTTATATTGATAGAATCGAACAGTGAACCTATCTTAATTCTAATTCTTCAACTATCACCCTCAAAACACTTGGGATTCATATCATATTTCTTTTTTTCCCTGAGCAATTGTTTACTAGCCAGATTCCCTAACATTGGCAGTTGGTGGAACCATATGGCCTCCAACAACCCTTACCAAAACCAGAGTAATCAAACCCTATTTTTCACATATGAAAAAGTTTGACATGTGGTGAGATGGACCCACATTTTTTATTTGGGTCATGACTCATCTCATGCATGAACAGAAAATGATGCCCATAACGTCTAATGCTCACTTTGTTAGGTGAACCGTTTTGCTCACAGAATGTGACTTCTCATCTCCAAAGACCAAACCCACTTTGACCTATGTTTGTAATCGGACAAGAATAAAAAGATTAACCAGAACTAGAAATAATATTAGTAAGGTTTACGTTCTTTTCATGCTAACTAGTAACTAGCACTAAGTAACCAACACTGAGACATTTTTTCTTTCTTTATATTTGAATTTAGGGTTAATTGCAAATTTGTTCTCTTTACTTCATACGATTTTCTTGCTTCGATTCTAAACTTATTTCTATTTTACTTTTGTACATGAACTTTTGTAACTGTGTTCATTGTTAGAGCCTTGATTCCTCTTAATGAAATTTGCCATGTTGTACTAAGTTACTTATTTAATTTCAAATATCTCTCAACGCTGAGAATTTTTTACGTGTCCATGCCAATAAAAAGTTCGGCTTGCTACTTCTCTACCCTTGCATTCAGGGTCATGAAAAGAAGATCACCTCCAGCTTGTTTAAGCGTGATGTCAATACTAAACCAATAAAACTCACATTTCTATTAGGAAAATGTTATTTGCACTCTTAAAAGTCATTACGTACTCATTTTTAATGTTATTCTCTCCTATATTTCTTTATGGGAGTATTGCAGGCTGACTAATTTGGAGTATCAACACATTTCCATATGTCTGTAATAAGGGTTTAGGGTGCTAAGACTACAAAATTTCAAATGTACCATCTTTCACATATTTTATGTCTATTATGATTGTCTTTGGATTCTCGTTGGCATTAATCATAGCTCTTATAAGCATAACATGTTAATCTTTTCTTAATTCGCAATCCATCATTAAAGAGATGGTGAAAGGTCAATCCACAAAGCCATACAACAAATTAAAAGTCCCTTGGATCACATTTCTTTAATTTAAGTCCACTTTGGTGCTTAGAAAGGGGTTTAAAAGAAAGATAGAACATTATCCTAACAAACCGACATTTTGATAACCTTATTTATCATTACATTTCTTTCTTGTGAAAGTTAAGAGATTAACAATGCAAAAAGAAATAAAAAGAAAAAAGGGACACATAATAATAAGTTAACAAAGCATTAGGTGTGACGTCTAACCTAAGTCATCCCCATGCAATGAGTTCCTTGACGGAACATGTTGCATTTCATCGCAAGTAAGTCGACCAAGGGCCACCAAACCCTACTTACTCCAACCCCCTTCATATACCATTATATAACTGAATTCCCACTCTTTAGAATCATATCATCACAAAAGGCTTCTTCTTCTCCCCCCCCCCTCTCTCTCTCTCTCTCTCTCTCTCTCTCTCTCTCTCTCTCTCTCTTTCTCTGTCACTGTAGCTGGCTCATCGAGAATGGCCAGAATTGTGGGTTTAGTCCTGGTTGTTGCCGTGGTCATGATGCCAAGCTGCTTAGCCACTGTGTACACCGTTGGAGACTCCTCTGGGTGGGCTAGTGGTGTGGATTATAGCACTTGGACTAGTGGCAAGACCTTTAAAGTGGGTGACAGCCTGGGTAAAATCCTTACTCCCTTTTAATTATTTGTCGTGAACATGCTTCAAAAATAATGCTTATGAGGTGTTATTTTGATGTGTCGTTTCAGAATTATGTAAATCTAGACTATTGATTAAGAGAGCTCTTGTTTAATGAGTAAAGTTTGAAAACGAACATTCAATCTAGATACGTGTTTTGAAAATTACGTATAGATAATCAATTTAGATAATTTATCAGGCTTCATTTATTTAACGTGTGGTGTTAGAATTATTTATAGTCTAGTAACACTGGGACTTGGTTTACGTTTGAATTGATTGTGTCAAATTTTCCTAAATTTTTGTACATGTTAGTGTTCAACTATGGAAGTGGGCACACGGTGGACGAAGTGACTGACAGTGACTACAAAACTTGCACTGTGGGAAATTCAATTACAAGTGATAGCAGCGGAACCACCACCATCCCCCTCAAGACTGCCGGGACTCATAACTACATTTGTGGCACGGTTGGGCATTGTACGATGGGGATGAAGCTTTCTGTGACTGTAGCGTCAGGATCAACCGCAGCACCATCCGGCAACGGTAAATCAACATCCGGTGGTTCCGACGGTAACTCTACAGTTACCACCCCTGCAAGTACCACCAAACCCTCATCAACTGGTGATGGGAGTAGCCACTCTAGCTCTCTTGTTGTGACTTTGTGGAGTGTGATTAGTTTGGTTGGTTTTTGTATGTTCCTTCTAATTTAAGTTTGGCAGCTGATGAGATGATATCACTCCAAGTGCCAGGATAGAGGCAGTGCTAGTTTATTTCTTCTTGTTTAAATTTTAAGTACTCTTGAGTTTCTGGGGTCCATGATACATTATTTGTGTAGCATGATTGAGGTTCATATATATTATGCACTTTGCTTTTGAAGGACCATGATTCCCAAACCCATCTCACTCAACAACAATTTCACGTACTATAACTTTTCAAACATGAACGAGAATGATTCTTATTTTTTTCATTCTAATTCTGTTTTGGTAGTGAATCAATATTTGCTACTATAAATATGAAATTTGAAAAGAAAAATAATCTTGGAGTGATTTAATTAACTTCGTTAACCGAATGAAAATTATAAAAATTGCATTAAGTGAAAAAAAAGTACAAATTGAAAAGATTTGCAATGTGGTCACGGGTAAGGTAAAATTCCCATAACTTCTCTAAACCTGGAAGGGATGGATAGCTGCAGCTTACCACCGATTTCCCCCTTAAAAAAAATAAAAAATAAAAAATAAAAAAAAGAAGAAGAAGAAGAATTTGTGGAGGTGGAAAGAGGATATGAAAGAAAAATAAAAAATGACTGAAGTTTAACCACAGAGGCAATGAACAAGAGATAATTGATAAATTAACTAGCTGAAAATGTAACACATTGTAACACACAAGCTGAACTAAAGCCCAATGGATAATAAACTGGTAAACCAAATTATAAAATGAAGGTAAATTGATAAATTAACTAAGAAATAAAAGTAAAATGGATTAGGTTATAAAAAGTGGTGTTAATTTACAATTTTGTACTAAGATTGTAACCTGCAAATCACAATCTCAGTTATCTCATAGCTTAACTAGTTAAAAAAACAAATGAACGTACATATGTCATATTGTAATTTATCTATAGTTGAGTGATTTTTTTTCATTTTCAAGTTCATTGCGTACATCGAAGGCTGTAAATTGGATACGTACGCTTCAAGTTTGGGTCATTTGTGGCTTATTCCAGCTCAACTTAGCTAACCATAAGATTGAGTTTATTTCCACATCGGATGATACTTCTCTCCTCCCTTAAGAAATGAAAATTTTCTTCCCTGACATCGTTTTACAATACAAACTTAATAGTCGAAATTATTTCTTTTATCATCTAAATATGTATCATCACTCAAAAAATTATTTGATTTGGAAATTGTTTAGTCATCAAGTCATCAATGTGTCGAACAAACTGATGGTTATGATAATAAATAGCATCCTCACATTGAATGAATTCTTCAAAAGGCAATTTTTTTTCACATAATGACATTCTTACACTAAAGGATGGCCCAAGAAAAAAATAGTATCAAACTCGTCATTGTAAAATTCGAATCGTCAATTTACAGTCTTACATAATATCCTCTAAGACCTCTTACTTACAAATGAGACTATAGTAATAAGTGACCTGAAGAGATGATGTTTAGATTATAATTGATGCAGTAATCAAGGCTCTCATGCATGTATAGATTTTTTTTTTTTTTTTGTTCAAACGATAGATTTTGTTAGATTAGATGTTAGATTAGCCATCGATAAGGTTCGAACCCACGTCACCATGTAAGAGCTCAACACATTTTTAATACTGTGGTAAAGTCCCACTTAATGCATGTATAGAAATTTACCAAGAGTCTCATGGATATTGAAATCATCAAATATATTTAATTTTAAGTTATAGAGCAACACAAATATTAGTAGTCATTTAACAACATTTTAAATAGTTTTGGGAAGAGTAAAAGTCCAATTCGGACTTGGGTTTTTATTTGTGTTTGTACTCTTTATAAATATCATGTATTATAAGCCATTGACAAGCTGGAATGAATGAAAAATATATTTCTTTTGTGCAATTAAAGTGAGTATTTCTTCTTTTGAAAAATCAAACGTTTTGATTTGGTTGTGTGAGTGAATTCACGATTAGCGACATGAGTGATTCTGTTGCCATTGGTCGAGTGATTTCCAAATTCTATGTCCGTACAAATGTGAGCGAATCCGCCTCTTGGTTGAGCGATTCCTAAGTCTCATCTATTCCTCGTCTCTTCGAGACTATTTGATTCTTTCCTGCGTTAATAAGAAGGAGAAGAGAATAAATGACTTTGAATTTGACGTTTGTACGGTAAAGTAATTTGAGTACTTTCTTAGTTGCGTGAAGACAATCTTAATTCTAATTCTTCAAACTATCTCCCTCAAAACACTTGGGATTCATATCATAATTCTTTTCCCTGAGCAATTGTTTACTAGCCAGATTCCCTAACGTGGGTGGTTGGTGTACCAAAACCAAAATAATCAAACCCTACTTTTCACATATGAAAAAGTTTTACATATGGTGAGATGGACTCACATTTTTTATTTGGGTCATGACTCATCTCATGCATGAACAGAACATCATGCCCATGCCCATTGCATTAGTCTAAAGAAGGCTTTTCAATTGCACTGTACAAATGGATGGAGTCGAATTTCACTTTATTTACGAGGCTGCCACTGACTCTCTCTGCCGCTGATCTTCATGCCGCTGGTTGATGATCGTGGAAAGGCAGCGGCGCGATGGTCATTTTAGTCTGTAGGGTTTCGAACGGGTTGGGTGGGTTAGCGACTTTCATTTCCTTTCTTTGTGAGCTGCAGTGGGACTCGGTGAGAGCATGCTGTCGGGAGAGAGAGAGCGAGCGAGCAGAGAGAGAAGAGAGACAGGGAGGGAGAGAGATAGAGATTTGGTGAGAGCAAGGCATGCGGCTTGCAGGCAGATAGAGTCACTGGGGGTGTACGATTCGAGGGAGAGAAAGGGGTTGGTTTCGAAAGCTCTACCTAGGGTTGTTCCTGCAAGATTTCAACAGCGTTTTCCCTCTTCTCCACCATTTTCCTTCATTCCCTTTTCTCTGAACCAGAAAACTAGATTCCTCTTCTGGAGTCTCTCCCAGTGTGGAACCCCCACCACCACCAGGCGCCGCAGCTGCGTCAAAGGTTTGCGTGTTGAATTTCACATCAACGGCATCTCCCTATAACCTAGGAGCTTGGTTCGGATCGGGCGATTCCGGAGGCCCTGCCATCGAGGTTAGTCTGAAGCGATTCCTATCTTATTCACTTATTGCATGTCAAAATCTGCTTCAAATTTGTGATTTAATATAATTGGGCTTTAGAAAAAAAAAATTCTTGATTTTGTCTTATCCAATTGAATGATTAGAAAAATTTTCATTAAATTTCTGGGTTCCTGGGGGGTTCTGAATCGCGATGTTGAGAGAGCTTGGTTGCTTAATTGCTATTGAAATTAGCTTCTAAACGTTCATAATTTGCCTTTTTTATGTTCATTCTATATTTTCTGTGAGTTCAAATATATTTGTTTGTTTGTTTTTTTTTTTTTTTTTTTTTTTTTTTTTTTTGGGATATATTGCCGATGCCAAAATATCATATTTACAAGGACAAAGATAGAAAGGTTCTAAATCAATTTTTTATCCTGGTTTTGCTGCTGGGTTCACTATCAATAAAAGGCACATGAAATATGGTATTGATTTCAGAGCCTTTGATTTCTCAGAATGTCTTCATACATCGAATGTCATCTGAATTTAGTTGTAGTTGATTTGTCAAAGTTTGTTGTTGTTTAGCTTTTTCAAATGGCAGTCTTAGTATTTGCCCAGTATTTTTTGTGAATTCCAAACTTTGCTTATAATTGTAGGTATGTAAAAGCTGCCAATTGGATTTGTTCCCCAGATGATAATGGCATACTAATATAATGGTTGTTCTTTTGCTTTGATGTACGAGTAAGAAGATTGTTTTGCCCCTTATGTATCCTGCTTCTTTCTGTTCCATGAAGTTGCTAAGAAAAAAAAGTACTTTGTGATCGTTTTCTTTCTTATGGTGATGTGTAGATAAAATCTGTCTTTTTTTCTTTGTATCAGCAACCTATTACCCCTTTATGAACATGTTCAGTTAAGAAACTTTTGATTTTTCTTCTGTTTAATTTTTCATCTGATAGGTTCAATATTAATAGAGTCCAATTAACATCCATATTGGAATGACAATCGAGAAATGCAATGACATACTTCTAATTCCATCCTCATTAAGTGTCTTAGTAACAATCAAGAATTGAATGACATACTTCTAATTCCATCCTCATTAATCAAGAATCGGATGGTGTAAGGTTATGCACTTGCTTTGGATATGACTGCCAGAGAAATTCAAGCTTCTGCTAAGGTAATTATCGATAATCAGATTGTTTTGATGCAATCAAACACGGTAGTGAAATGTTCAATTTTATGGCTACAAGTGTCTAATTAGAATGCTAATGCTGCAGTTCATGATAATCATATGTTCTGATTTAAACAGTTACTGCAAATGTATTGTTGCTTTGTGATGAATGAGTTATCTTTTGCATATAAGACTTTTCGTTTCTCGATACTAAGTCTAAAATAGAGATTTCAGAGCAAAACATTGATCCAGTATAAGCGAGTTGTGATTTTGTAGTTTATTTATGTTTCCAGATAAAATCTACAGAGATAAGAAAGAGAAAAAGGGCAAAGGAAAGCTATGGTGACTCTTGAAAGATGGTTCAAGTCTCTGTTGGAGGTACGTTGGATTTATGTTTATTATGTGTTTAGTACATTGTTTGGACTATAGATTTGGTTTGAACTCAATGTTGTCCGTGTATATAAATATATCTGTGTAAATATATTTTTGTGTGAATATATGTGTGCATATAGATTTATACATTGTTAGGACTAATAATTTTTGTGCTGTTGGGATTTTCGATTGGGATTGGGGGCTAATAAGAACCCGGGATGTTGGATAGTATCTTAATTTATATGGGAGTTGATTTTTTCTTCTCTGTGAATCAGGATTGACAATTTCATTTTGCACAGGCCATACCGATTAAAGATGCTATGGTGTTGTCAAAAGATAAACCTGACATATAAAGTTGGATATTTCAAAGTTGCCTATTTTCTGTTCAACCATTTTGTTTTTCCTACTTCTTCAGTTTCAATTCTTACTTTCGATTACTACTTTTAAGATGTTGTTTTGGCTAGACTTTTGGATGAGGCCACAGTCCTGCAAAGATATAATTTTCTCTTCTTTTACATAAGATATTGATTTTTTTTGTCATTCATCGCTTTGAAGAATGCATTTGATCTGCTTGAGCATAATATTCTGATCTCAAACCACCTTCACAAAGCTGATTTATTATCTACACGTGCTATTTTCATTTCAAATTGTGACTGCTATTTTGCTTTTCCCATTCTCATATTCCTAACAAGTGACCTCTGAAATTTATTGCCTATATCTTTTCAAAGCGCTTCAGGTATAAATTCACCTCACACTTCCTTGACAGGGGAGAATCAGACCATTGAGTGGGCTATATGACTAGCAGTTGCTCTGAACATTGCCAAAGCATTAGATCACTGCAGCAGCGAATGCCACCCATTGTACCATGACTTAAATGCATATATGGTTCTCTTTGATAAGGTGTTGTCTCAAATTTCCTTTCCCAAACGATAATTAATAAAATAGAGGACCAATTAAGTCTTTGAAAAACAAATTTCTTTGTCTACGTTGCTGAGTATTTGGAGCTTGGAGCTTTCATTGGTTATTATATTTGATTGAGTTAAACTTGGATTTCTGGATTTTGACTTTTCCATTTGTTTCTCTGTTGCAGAGTTGGCTTCATTTCAGTCCAGTAACTCTCTAAGACCATCTCCAACAATGAAAATCTATTCCAACCCATGACCTAAAATTAACCTAAAACTCATTTGAGGGTCAAATACTAGCCCAGATTTAAGCCACAAACCAAGATGGGCCCCACCAACTGTCTGCCAAACAACAACCCCACGTGGGGCTATTCCCTCATGTTTCAAAGCAAAAAGTAGCCGTTAGGCTGCTTTTTGTAATTGAATGGTGAGACCATCTCCAATGGTGACCTAAAACCTAAAAATATTTAGCCCAGAAAATTTAGGTTTTAGCCCAGAAACAGCTTTTCTATTCAAACCCTTCTGGCTTAAAATTTTAACCCCATATTATCAAAGAATGAATTAAGGTTTTTTTTTTTTTTAAATTAACTTTTTATGTAGATTATCCTAAATTAATTTTATGAACATTTGAACCTAAAAATATTTAAATTCCGATAAATTTTGAAAAATCACTAAATCAATACATGAAAATATAAAACTAAAAAAAAAAAGTAGTCGTTGGATCCATTTAACATCAGACCATCTCCAACAATGACCTAAAACCTAAAATTCCACCCCCCCCCCCCAAAAAAAATCTACTCCAACCCATGACCTAAAATTAACCTAAAACTCATTTGAGGGTCAAATACCAGCCCAGATTTAAGCCACAAACCAAAATGGGCCCCACCAACTGTCTGCCAAACAACAACCCCACGTGGGGCTGTTCCCTCATGTTTCAAAGCAAAAAGTAGCCGTTAGGCTGTTTTTTGTAATTGAATGGTGATGTTAAATGGATCCAACGACAACTTTTTTTTTTTTTTTTTAGTTTTATATTTTCATGTATTGATTTAGTGATTTTTCAAAATTTATCGGAATTTAAATATTTTTGGGTTAAAATGTTCATAAAATTAATTTCAAAAATGTTCATATTTTTTGGTTAATTTAAAAAAAAAAATAGCCTTAATTCATTCTTTGATAATATGGGGTTAAAATTTTAAGCCAGAAGGGTTGGAGTAGAAAAGCTGTTTCTGGGCTAAAACCTAAATTTTATGGGCTAAATATTTTTAGGTTTTAGGTCACCATTGGAGATGGTCTGACCATTCAATTACAAAAAGCAGCCTAACGGCTACTTTTTGCTTTGAAACATGAGGGAACAGCCCCACGCGGGGTTGTTGTTTGGCAGACAGTTGGTGGGGCCCATTTTGGTTTGTGGCTTAAATCTGGGCTGGTATTTGACCCTCAAATGAGTTTTAGGTTAATTTTAGGTCATGGGTTGGAATAGATTTTCATTGTTGGAGATGGTCTTAGAGAGTTACTGGACTGAAATGAAGCCAACTCTGCAACAGAGAAACAAATGGAAAAGTCAAAATCCAAGTTTAACTCAATCAAATATAATAACCAATGAAAGCTCCAAATACTCAGCAACGTAGACAAAGAAATTTGTTTTTCAAAGACTTAATTGGTCCTCTATTTTATTAATTATCGTTTGGGAAAGGAAATTTGAGACAACACCTTATCAAAGAGAACCATATATGCATTTAAGTCATGTTACAATGGGTGGCATTCGCTGCTGCAGTGATCTAATGCTTTGGTAATGTTCAGAGCAACTGTTAGTCATATAGCCCACTCAATGGTCTGATTCTCTCCTGTCAAGGAAGTGTGAGGTGAATTTATACCTGAAGCGCTTTGAAAAGATATAGGCAATAAAGAGGTCACTTGTTAGGAATATGAGAATGGGAAAAGCAAAATAGCAGTCACAATTTGAAATGAAAATAGCACGTGTAGATAATAAATCAGCTTTGTGAAGGTGGTTTGGGATCAAAATATTATGCTCAAGCAGATCAAATGCATTCTTCAAAGCGATGAATGACAAAAAAAATCAATATCTTATGTAAAAGAAGAGAAAATTATATCTTTGCAGGACTGTGGCCTCATCCAAAAGTCTAGCCAAAACAACATCTTAAAAGTAGTAATTGAAACTGAAGAAGTAGGAAAAACAAAATGGTTGAACAGAAAACAGGCAACTTTGAAATATCCAACTTTATATGTCAGGTTTATCTTTTGACAACACCATAGCATCTTTAATCGGTATGTCCTGTGCAAAATGAAATTGTCAATCCTGATTCACAGAGAAGAAAAAATCAATAACTCACTAAATAGGTAAATCGAGAAGAATTCAGCGTTGCACGCCTTTTTTGGTATGCTGTTTAAATCTGTCCGTCATTTTGTTCATTCTTCATGTTTAACTTTGTTCTGCAGGCTTCCTATGGCTAACTTAAGCATTTAAGTTATTCATTTGTTAAAGCTGTTTGCTATTTTGGAACAGTTTGAAAGTTAATGCATGACTCGAGGATGACTTTTAGCTTATCCCACTTATCTTTCACGCTCTCACTTCATTCATGTGCTGAGTCATGGTTTAACTGTCTAAATTCAAGAACTAAAAATGGCCAGCAGGCTAAAAAGTGATTAGATTTTGAGATGCATATTTTGGTTTCTCATTATTTCTTTGTTTTTTTATTTTTCATTTATTAATGTTCTTTTGGCAGCTTATTTGATTGTATTTGTGGTTTCCCGGGGACGAACAAATCCTCTCCTTAAACTTCGATTCTCAGAAGAATCACATTTCTGATGACCTCTGGGAGAGAATGATTAGTTGGAGGTTTAAGCTTTTGATAAGATACAAATTGAAACATTGATTTGTGTTTGTGTGTTTATCTCTCTCTCTCTCTCTCTCTCACTCTATATATATATATATATATATATATATATATATTATTATACATATGTGTAATCATTTGCTGCTCTACTTAATCATCATATTTTTTTATTTGGGTTTCTGAAGTTCCGGGACAAGTTCGCCGCCACCAAAATGTATACCTTACTTCGATTTCAAACTCTCCAAGGCTGCCTTCTTTATTGATCATCAAAGCAGTGCTGAAATTCTGAGAAGGTATACTTAGAAACAATTATTGAGTTTTACCAAAAATTTTGCTCATTTTTTTCTTCTTCATTTTCTTATGAAATTTAGGTTTTTGAGTAATGGGTTAGGAATTAATTCTTAATCAATAATAGGTATTGTCGTTGAGTTGCAAATAGTGTTGAAAGTATTAGATGATCTTAGTTGCATGAGATTATTGTGTTTCTAATCCACCAAATTCATTTCAAATATAGTAGCGATTC
This sequence comes from Pyrus communis, assembly GCF_041283825.1. NCBI lineage: Eukaryota > Viridiplantae > Streptophyta > Magnoliopsida > Rosales > Rosaceae > Pyrus > Pyrus communis. Next base: position 4,845,177 of record NC_142572.1, read on the forward strand.
TTGGTGTACCTCAATAAGCCATACTCAGTTGAATGTATATAAAAGCCAAGCTGCTTATCTTATCGACCTCATTCACTCATGTGCCCCTCTGTTCATTCATCACAGTTGGTTCCCGCCGCAACACGCGGGCATATTATCTAGTAACGTCTAATGCTCACTTTGTTAGGTGAACCGTTTTGCTCAGAGAATGTGACTTCTCATTTCCAAAGATCAAACCCACTTTGACCTATGTTTGTGCTTGGACAAGAATAAAAAGATTAACCAGAACTAGAAATAATATTAATAAGGTTTACGTTCTTTTCAGGCTAACTAGCAACTAACACTGAGACTTTTTTTTTTTTCTTTATATTTGAATTTAGGTTTAATTGCAAATTTGTTCTCTTGACTTCTTACGATTTTCTTGCTTCGATTCTAAACTTATTTCTATTTTATTTTTGTCCCAGAACTTGTGTAAGTGTGTTCATTGAAGACAATCCGTAAAGAGCTTTGATTCCTCTCAATGAAATTTGTCATGTTGCACTAAGTTACTTACATAATCTCAAATCTCCCTCGACACCGAGAATTTTTTGTTCCCATGTCAATCAGAAGTTCGGCTTGCTACTCCTCTACCCTTGCGTTGGGGGTCATGAAAGGAAGATCACCTCCTGCTTGTTTTAGTGTTATCTCAATATTGAACCAATAAAACTCGCATTTCTATTAGGGAAATGTTATTTGCACTCTTAAAAAATCATTACGTCTCCTATTTTTCTTTAATTTGATTATTCCACTTTGGTGCGTAGAAATGGGTTTAAGAGATATGGAACATTTTCCTAACAAACCGAGATTATGATGGCCGTATTTATCATCACATTTCTTTCTTGTGAAAGTTAGGAGATTAACAATGCAAAAAGAAATAAAAAGAAAAAAGGGTCACATTATTATAACAAGGCATTAGGTGTGACATCTTAACCTAAGTCATCCCCATGCAATGGACGGAACATTTTGCATTTCATCGGAAGTTAGTCGACCAAGTGGGCCACCAAACCCTACCTTCTCCAACCCCCTTCATACCATTATGTAACTGAATTCCCACTCTTTAGAATTATATCATCACAAAGGGCCTCTCTCTCTCTCTCTCTCACACACACACACACACACATTGTAGCTAGCTCATCGAGAATGGCCAGAACTGTGGGTTTAATCCTGGTTTTTGCCATGGTCATGATGCCAAGCTGCTTAGCCACTGTGTACACCGTTGGAGACTCCTCCGGGTGGGATACTGGTGTGGATTATAGCACTTGGACTAGTGGCAAGACCTTTGAAGTTGGTGACAGCCTGGGTAAAGTCCTTACTCCCTTTTAATTATTTGTCGTGAACATGCTTCAAAAATAATGTTTATGAGGTGTTATTTTGATGTGTTGTTTCAGAGTTACGTATAGATTCATTCTAGACTATCGATTAAGAGAGCTCTTGTTTAATGAGTAAAGTTTGGAAATTAAGTACAAACATTCAATCTAGATACGTGTTTTGAGAATAACTTATAGATAATCAATTTAGATAATTGATCAGGTCAATTTTATTTAACGAGTGTGGTGTTAGAATTATTTATAGTCTAGTAACACTGCCACTTGGTTTACGTTTGAACTGATTGTGTCAATTTTTCCTAAATTTTGGTACATGTTAGTGTTCAACTATCAAAGTCAGCACACGGTGGAAGAAGTGACTGACGGTGACTACAAAACTTGCACTCTGGAAAATTCAATTAAAAGTCATCGTGGCGGAACCACCACCATCCCCCTCAAGACTGCCGGGACTCATAACTACATTTGTAGCTCGGTTGGGCATTGTTCGATGGGGATGAAGCTTTCTGTGACTGTACAGTCAGGATCAACCGCAGCACCATCCGGTGGTTCCGACAGTAACTCTACAGTTACCACCCCTGCAAGTACCACCAAACCCTCATCAACTGGTAATGGGAGTAGCCACTCTAGCTCTCTTGTTGCGACTTTGTGGAGTGTGATTAGTTTGGTTGGTTTTTGTATGTTCCTTCTACTTAAGGTTGGCAGCTGATGAGATGATATCACTCCAAGTGCCAGGATAGAGGCAGTGCTGGTTTATTTCTTCTTGTTTAAATTTTAAGTACTCTTGAGTTTCTGGGGTCCATGATACATTATTTGTGTAGCATGATTGAGGTTCATATATATTATGCACTTTGCTTTTGAAGGACCATGATTCCCAAACCCATCTCACTCAACAACAATTTCACGTAACTTTTCAAACATGAACGAGAATTATTCTTATTTTTTTTCATTCTAATTCTGTTTGGTAGTTAATCGATATTTGCTACTATAAATATGAAATTTGAAAAGAAAAATAATATTGGAGTGATTTAATTAACTTCATTAACCGAATGAAAATTATAACATTTGCATAGTGAAAAAAAAAAAAAAAAAAAAAAAAAAAACAAACGTACAAATTGAAAAGATTTGCAATGTGGTCATGGGCAGGGTAAAAAATGACTAAAGTTTAATATCAGATGCAATGAGTTGGCCCATAGGCCCATTGGAAACAAGGTTGAATAGTTCTGAACCCAATTGTAACACACAAACTGAACTAGAGCCCAATAGATAGCAAACTGGTAAACCAAATTATAAAATGAAGGTAAATTGATAAATTAACTAAGAAATGAAAGAAAAAGGGATTAGGTTATAAAAGGTGGTATTAATTTACAATTTTGTATTAGGATGTGATATTCACACACTTCATTTTACTTTTCACACATCCTTCTAATTTTCGGACGTCAGATCGGATGAATTGAAGAAAATCAACATATAGAAATTAACAAGAGGTGTGTAAGAAGTAAAATAGGGTGTGCATAGCACACCCCTTTTGTATTAAGATTGTAACCTGCAAATCTCTAGCATCTCATAGCTTAACTAGTTAAAAAATCGAATGAATGTACACATGTCAGATTGTAATTTATCTGTAGCTGAGTGATTTCTTTTCACTTTCAAGTTCATTGCTTACATCTAAGGCTACAAATTGGATACGTACGCTTCAAGTTTGGGTCATTTGTGGCTTATTCCAGCTCAACTTAGCTAATCATAAGCTTGAGCTCATTTCCACATCGGATAATACTTCCCTCCTCCCTTAAGAAAGGAAGTTATTCTTCCCTGACATCATTTTACCGTAGAAATTTCATAGTCGAAATCATTTTTTTTATCATCATCTAAATATGTATTATCATTCAAAAAATTATTTGATTCAAAAATTGTTTAGTCATCAAGACATCAATGTATTGAACAAACTGATGGTTATGATAATAAATAGCATCCTCACATTGAATTCTTCAAAAGGCGATCTTTTTTCACATAATGAAATTTTTACACTAAAGGATGGCGCAAAAAAAAAAAAAAAAAAAAAAAAGAAGTATCAAACTCATCATTGTAAAATTTAAATCGTCAATTTGCAGTGTTAGATAATATCCTCTAAGATCTCTTACTTACAAATGAGCCTGAGCCTGTAGTAATAAGTGACTGGAAGAGATGATGTTTAGATTATAATTGATGCAGTAATCAAGGCTCTCACGCATGTATAGATTTTTTTTTTTTTTTTTTTTATTTTGGTTCAAATGATAGATTTGGTTATATTAGATGTTAGATTAGCCAATGACGGGGTTCGAACCCACGTCATCATGCAAAAACTCAACATTTTTCCACCACTGTGGTAAAAATCCACTTGCTGTATGTATAGAAATTTACCAAGAGTCTCATGGTAATTGGAACCATCAAATATATTTAATTTAAGTTTTAGAGCAACACAAATATTAGTAGCCATTTAACAATATTTTAAATAGTATTGGGGAGACTAAAAATCCAATTCGGACTTGGGTTTTTATTTGTGTTTGTACTCTTTATAAATATCATGTATTAGAAGCCATTGACAGGCTGGAATGAATGAAAAACATTTTTTTTTTTTTTGTGTAATTAAAGTGAGTCTTTCTTCTTTCGAATAATCAAGCGTTTTGATTTGGTCGTGTAAGTGAATTCACGATTAGCGACATGATTGCTTTCGTTGTCGTTAGTTGAGTGATTTTCAAATTCTATCTCCGTACAGATGTGAGCGAATCCGACTCTCTGTAGAACGATTCTTAAATCATTTATTCCTCGTCTTTTCGAGACAGTTTAATTCTTTCATGCGTTAATAAGAAAGAGAAGAGAATAAATGCCTTTGAATTTGATGTTTGTACGGTAAAGTAATTTGAGAACTTTCTTGGTTGCGTGAAGACAATCTTTTTGTACAAATTGGTGTTTTGCTGTCGTGTCCAGTTTTGTACGTGATCCACATGTCTTGTAATCTCACACGCATTGTCATTTTTCACACATCAAAGATTCTTGAGGGAAATTTCACGAAAACAGAACAATATTGGCATCCAAATTGATGAGATTGTGACATGTGAATTTAAAATTAAATCCCAGCAACAAAATTTAGATCAAACCCGCGATTATTATCCTAAAAACCGCGAAGGGTAGAGATCATGCTCTGTAATTTGCTAGGGTTTCATTTTGGTTCTTATAATTCATAACGTTAAAACAGTCGGTGACGGATATAGAAAAAATTCTTTGGGGTCAAAAAGGAAATAGCACAAACATTTTTGGACAGAACAACAGGTAAATTTTCAGTGTTGACATTTGTTAAATAGTTAGTTGGCTATAGTCATCTAGCAAGCCTTGCAATGCATATAAAGACATTGTCAAAAGATGTCAAGTTTCGCTCAAACATTTTGTCAAACACTTGTGCACAAAGTAAATACTAATAGAATGATCCAAATGTCATCAAACACTCGTACGGTTAATTTTTATCACATATTATTTATATTTAATTTAAAATAAAAAAAATTAAATGTTTTTTTATAGTACTATATATAATGAACAAACATAGTGGACGGATTCTTGAAATCCTCAAGGGGATACGGATTCAACCAACTTAAACCCTTACTTTCTTTCAACTTCTCTCAAAGCTAAAGTGTGTTGCTTTATGCATGTCTATCTGTCGCAAACCACGTGGGTCTGTACTCCGTAGACCTCTGCTCTACTTTTTATTCACCAAACGACAAAAACCAAATCAGTTCAAGAAACTGAGAAATACTAAATTATTTTATAATATTAACACAACAATTAAACAAGCAAAATAAAGCAACGCACGGATTATAAAAAGTTCCATTTTAAAAGTCCTTAAGATTTCTTTTTGAGAATTAATAACAATAATAATCGCAAACTTTTTTAAATCTCACCATCTCTTAAATTATCAAAGACTAATGTTTAATATATTCGTTCTGATTTCTTTTTAATTTATTATTATTAAAAAAAGAGCTCAAATTATTTTAATAATCTGAAAAAATAAGAGATTCGAACCAATACGCATGATAAAGCTAACATTCTATTTACCAAGGAATTAAACTCCATTCCCCTCTCCGTTTAATTTATTTAAACTAAACATTACTTTGTATGATTCTCACGTCTTATTATTTAAACAGAATATTAAAAAAAAAAAGTGCTTTGGAAAAATGAAAAAAGTGCTTTAAAATAAAACAAGTGCGTGAGAAGGATAAAAATTATTATTTTTTCTTGAATTCAATAGTACAAAATTAATGGTAAAATTAAATTGATAATTTATCAATCTAGTAAAAATAAAGCCAGACTATACAATAATCGAAATATTAAATTTACTTGAAAATTACTTTCGAATTAATAATTAAGGTCACTACTCACATATAATGAGTTAATTAAACGGCGCAGAGAGTCCTTAAAGAAACAAAGAGACACAACCATGCTTAAATCAAAGATATTAAACTCAACGAATTAAATATAATTAATATATATCATTGGATCATAACAAAAGAATCTCCATAGTCATCATCATTAGCAACAGTAATGATGAAGTTAATAATAATAATTATAATTAATAATTAAGGCCGATGGAGTAATCATCTGCCGTAGAAACACCGTCCGATCAAATCAACACCGTCCAAATAATATCTCCATCACCAATAATAATCCACCTTATTGAAAAAAACTAAAAAAACCAAAAATAGTAGTTAAATTCTACCCGCTAATATACGAAACTCAAGATCCGCCTGCTGCATCTCTCTCTCGGTGACCGAACCAGCGGATAAAGGCCTCGTCCGCAAAACACATCTAGGCCAAAAACGACGCCGCGATGACGACGGCGACCACGGAACCGGCAGAGAAGCCTCTGTTCACGGCTGCACCAGATGGGGCGGGAGCCTCAGCAGACGTAGTCGACTCAGTAGGAGCAGAAGATGTGACGTCGTAGGTGGATGGGCCGGAGGCGGGAGTGGAGGTGGGTGGTGAGGGTGGAGAGTCGGATGATGGAGAGCTGGATGGGGAGGAGGAGGAGGAGGAGGAGGTGGTGGGGGCGGAGGAAGGAGAGGTTGATGAAGCCGAGGACTTGGGAGCCTCAGAGGAGGCGGATGGGGTTGCTGCTGGGGTAGCGGATGGGGTCGCTGCTTGTGTGGCGGATGGGGTCGCTGCTGGGGTGGCGGATGGGGTCGCTGCTTGGGTGGCGGATGGGGTCGCTGCTTGGGTGGCGGATGGGGTCACTGCTGGGGTCGCTGCCGGCGTGGCGGATGGTGTCTTGGTAGCTGCTGCTGGGTTTGATGAGGGTGGTGGAGTGGATGATGGTGATTGGGAGGAGGTGGATGAGGCAACCTTAGCCTTGTCGTCGGAGAAGGCGGAGGCGGCGAGGAGAGCCACTGTCACCATCAACAACGCGAATGAAGAGCGAGCCATTGTGAGTAAGGAGAGAGAACACAGACAGGTAGAGAGAGTGGAGAGATAGAGAGGGAGGAGGAGGGTTTGTGATTTGGACAAAGACGGTTGAAAGGGAAAGACAGGAGGAGGAATATATATAGTGAGGTTTTGGGGTCTGTATTTCAGTCTGTTGACGTTGATGTCCCACCCGTACACGTGTATGGAAAGACCAGGCTTTTGCAAAAAAGTATGGGGAAGGTGAAATCCCAGCCGTCCATATTGGTAGGCCTGCAAACGCGTTTGTTTTTTCTGGTAAAAATCTTAATTCGATTTACTTTTATTAGCTGAAAATTTATGCGTTTTGCTTGGATTTTCTATTTTCTATTATATATAAAAATAGAATATCTTTCATTTTTAACCTCTGAATTAATTTGGTAATTGTGATTTGTAGGAGCATTATCCGTGCTCTTTAAGGTAAATATTTCCCACTTTCAAGTATGGTATATTGAAAAGCGCAAATGTCGTTTTATATAAGTGTTTTTTCATCGTAAACAAAAGGAAAATAAATAATTTAAAATATGAATGAATAAGGTTAATTGCGTCAAAATCCCTATTGGACAAAATTTACCCTATGGATCTAAGGTCAGGTCCAACCTCGTCATACAACTAATTACTTTACTTAATTACAAGTGGTAAATTGGCGTATGAGATTAAATGTTGAAGATGTTGAATTTAAGGTTAAAGTTAGAGATCGGAGCCTAAGGTCTAAGCTTAAGTGTAGATTTAAATTTGATTCAACGTTCAAAATCTAGGATTGAGCTCAGATTACTTGCAAATTGACGATATGTTGAAAAACTCACGATTGAAAAAAAAATCAATTGGATTGAAGTTGTTAACCCTACTTTATTCACATTTTAATTTTTTTTTTTTTTTTTACCTTTTGTTTACAATGAAAAAACACTACCCTCATTAACATTGCAAAATTGTCTTTGGTCAAGCCTTCTCCATTTTTATTCAATACAATGATATTCTAATTTAATGTGTTAGAGATTTGAGCTATAGGATACGGTGAGACGAACCCCAAATTATGTGAGTTAAACTAAATATTTTTTACTTATAAGAAGAAAAAAATATTACTAAACTGTAATATGCTAGTGGCAACCAACGTCATTTTAGATTGTTTATAACAAAGAGTATGAGAGAAATGAAGGATCATTATGCACAACACATGCTGAACATACAAATCACTGAGGCCAACTCAAGAATGTGAAGAGATTTATACCTAGCATCTTGTATCAAATAATTATATTCTTCAGCTCTACCATCTTCCTTATCGATCCCTTGGCGTTATCATAACCTCCGCGTCCGTATATGGTCAGCGTCGACGTTACCCTCCTTCTATCACTCCCGTACCTCTGATTCAAGTCTCCATGTGCCATCCACATTCAGTTGGTACGGTACTTTGGGTGTACCTATTGGCCCCGTCCTCGACACTGAGTGGTGGTGGTGGCACGTATGTGTTTTCTTTGTTGCCCCTTGCCCAAGCATGATAACGTGTTACAGGCATTCCAACTGCTTTTTGTTTCGGTTTGAGTGGCCAACATCATCCTATGTTCAAGCAGATAATCGACATTTGGAGTGTCAAATCACACTAATTAACATTTAGATTAGGCTATTAAAACACCGTACCTAGGTCAACATATTGTCCCATGGGCCATGCATGGATATATTATTTAGATCTTATCCATCTCAGAGCATGCATGCACGTTGGCTAATTATGCACTATAAGAGCAGCGGGAAAACAGTGTTATTTTGGCAGACACTTTGAATTAGAATTGATAAACAAATGCGTTAATGTGAAACCCTTTTAATTTTTGTTAACGTTATGGTTTTGTAGTTCAGCTGAGGTACTAACATTCTTTGATAAGTTAGTTACTTCAATCCAAATTGTGAGGAAATGATAGGAAAGTATATAAGTTACAATTAATACGTTCATGGCATGAGAATGTACAGTGACAATATACTCGTGCCATAAATATTGTTATGCGCATAAAGGGCCAAAGAAAGTACATGCTTAAGAAGGATTTGGGGTATGTCTAAAAAAGACTAGAAGAATTAGGACTCAGGTAAACAAATTGATTTCATTTAAATAAGGGTTGGGAACTTATTTAATTAATTATTTGTATACTTTCATTGAACACATTCATATATAAACTACTACTAGATTCGGAAGTGCCTGATTAGGGTTATGGTGCTGAATTAATTTTAATTTCTAATTGAAGCAAAAGTTGATATCGCGTGAACCAAAAACATGGCTGGTTTGATATGCATAAATGTGAATTTTACAGACGAAGATGAATGGAAACACAGAGAGAGTCGTCGAGTTAACCACCTGTGCAAATGGGAAATGTTGAAACCTTTTGTTTTTATTGTGGGATATGGTGAGCAACTTCCCCGTGGCTCCCAAAATTACTCTATTTATATTTGATATGATTATCTCACTCGTTACGTAATTGACTCTCTCTTATAAATTTAATCTCTAGAAAAGGAAAGTACGTGATATAGACGATAAATGATGAATGAAGAATGGTGTGGTAGGAGGGAGATGAAGAAATAAAATTGAATGAATAAAAACCAAATCTTCAAAAAATGGGTAAGAGTGGATGTAGACTGCAGAGAGCTGGAAATTCCCAAAACACAACCGCTTTTATATTTCATAGAGGAAATTGTAAAAATGGTTCCTCAATTTTAACTCAATTTGAGTAATAGTCCCTTAACTAAAAACCTATGACCATTGGTCCTTGAACTCATCAAAACACATAGAGGAAATTGTAGAAATGGTTCCTCAATTTTAACTCAATTGGAGTAATAGTCCCTTAACTAAAAACCTATGACCATTGGTCATTGAACTCATCAAAACATGCAACTATGGTCATTTTCGTCAACTCCATTAGAACTTCTATTAAAATGAGTCATGTGCCACACACGTGAGGCTGAATCAAGAAGCAAATATAGAAAACCAAATGAGAAAAATTGTAGAAATGGTCCCTCAATTTTAACCCAATTGGAGAAATGATCCATCAACTTTAACGCAATTGGAGCAATAGTCCCTCAACTTTAATCAAATTGTTGCAATGGTCATTCCAACATGATTCATTTTGACATAATCTTGAATGAGTTGATGAAAATGATCATAACTACACGTTTTGATGAGTTGGAGGGGCCAATGGTCATGGAATTTTAGTTGAGGGTTCATTGCTCCAACTAGATTAAAATTGAGAGACCATTGTGATAGGATTTTTAGTACCTGCACAAATAGGGTTAAAATCACTGAAAATACTTGTAAGAATACAAGGTAATTGTAATATAAATGCTCATGCAAGGTCGTTATCCCCAAGGATTGTTTGACTAATTTGTAATCAAATCAACTCTTAATTAACTATTAAAACAAATTTTTATCAAAGATTTGAGATTTATGAATTTAAAAAGATTAAATTAACAATAAAAGAAATATGACAATTTGGAAATAATGGCAGCAAGGAAGAAAAAACGTTTTTAAAATTAACAATTTAGAGAAATCTAAGATTTAGCCATCACCGTCACAATCCTATGCAAATCTATCAGTTACTTATGAATTTCCACATATATGCTTTGAAGGTTAAGTTTTCCTAATGCATATTTTCGTTCAAGCAAAAACATATATCTAACATGCAATCCGTCTGTGATGTTCAGATCAAATATAAACATGCAAGACTCATTAAGTTTCGCGAAAACCCTCTGAAAAACCATGCAACCCTTAAGAGCGTGATGTTCGCCTTAAGTGAACTTACAATTACTAATCACAAGAAGCCCTCCTCAATTTCAGGGTGATGTTCCAACAGAAATTGCATCAAATTACTTGTCTAAATATTCTAATGGTGATCAGTCATTAAAATAGATAGATATTTTTAATCGCGGTAATTAATAATTCAAAGCAAGCATGCACCCATTCATAAGCAAATTAATAAAATCACATATTCATGTTCAGGCTTATGGCCTAACCCTAGCAAAGGATTCTCTCCTGAGCCCAAGGAGAGGACCCTCTTGGTCAAATGATTTGGACCATTGGATGAAAATCCAACGGCTACAAACAAGAAATCCCTTTAAAGTTATAATAATTATAACCGTTGGATTTTCATCCAACTGCCCAAGTCCTTTGGTCAGGAAGATCTTCTCCTTGGCTCAGGAGAGGATCCAAATCCCCGCGGGAGAGCTTCTGTACGCGGTAGCCCTGATTTTCTCCTTTTCCTCGGGCAATGGTGTTCATTGGATGACCGTACAACACGAGTAATCCATGTTTCTATTCAAATACTTTGATAATTAGAGTAATTTTACATACACGAAATTAATCAGATAATTTTCGGATACCAAATAAGTTACAAGTGTTTCATTTGTTCATATTTAATTTCACTACGAACCTCATTTATTTCTAGTAATTACACGTCTTCATAGCTCCCTGCATATACAAGGTTGAGGCTGGAGGCTCCTCTTTCTTATTGGTGATTTTAACTACTCTCTACTTACTTTACTGGTCCCAGTCGCATAAGCATGCATTGCTAGAGCTGGAGGAGTTTGAGAATGCAACTAGAAAATCTTGTTCTAGATCGAAAGAACCCGAATTCTTCACCCAGCTTCCAGAGAGTCCACTTCATTTGGAAAACTCATCCGCAGGCAGCTTCGGAATGCTATGTCATCACTTTGCTTGAAGAAGAATTGAGGAGAAGGGGGCCATGTTGTAAGTGCCTGCAATGCCCGGGACGCCATCAGGCACGATGTCATTGGGAGACTCCAAATTAGTGTCAACCTGGAATTCAACAAGGCTTGTATTCAGTAGAGTTTGGTAATGGATGATAATGATAAAGAAATGAACACATATGCTCCATTTCATTGAAGTCAACAACTATTTGAATCACCGGGGCTATTTACACGAGGGATGATAATAAGAAACAAAATTAACGGAGGCGCAGCAATCTATGATTTTCCAAAGGAATGCATATAGTAAAAGATGCAGATCCTTTGGTGAACAATTTCTCGAAAACAAAGGATTATGCATAGAAGTGGGGGAAAAACCAACCACACGAAACCATTTCCTCTTGACCGGTGGTGCGGGCATTGGAACTTTAATAAAATAGTCATGTGCATTGAATGCCAAATAGATGTCGCCTTCACTATTGTCATGAAACCTGCAAAACAAAAGTTTCAGTACACATGTTTCTGATGCATTTAACAGTCTTGAACTTATAATCTTCAAGGTTAAAGTTACTAACAAGAGAAATGTAAATTGAACAAGAAAAAAAGGAAAATGGAAAATGCTATACAACAAGCCATAGAATCAAGTCCAAGACTGATGTTAGCAGAAAGCGGAAAAAACAACGGAAAAATCAGATGCTTTTCTAGGTGGTATCTAACTTAACAGCGCATGCTCAAAAGTACAAAACCGCATTAAGGACCAACAGCCATCAAACGTAAGGATACCTTGAAGCAAGACATGATCACTTAACAAATTACTCATCAACTCCCCTCACGCAATATCTTGAAAAGAATATTCAAATTTACAGTATCAAAAATCTGTACTTTAAAAAGAAAACAGGCATAAGTCCTTACGTAAATGCAAGGAATTTACTCTCATAGTTGTACCAGTTGTCTTCATGCCATGTCACATCATGCTACACCAATAATTCTTCAATGAGTCTTAGAACAAGGGGATCCGTAAAGTTAAAATTCAAGCATGAATGCCTCAAAAAATAAAACAAAAGGAAAAGGAGATTACTTTCTCAAGAAATGTATCACGACCAAATACACGATGTGCTTGTCGAAACTTTATCACCTCCTTGAAAAACCTGAAGCGATTGTTGTTCCGTGCCTTCAACTGTCATGCCATAAGATTATTACATGCCAGTCGTAGATTAAAGTTCAACAAAAGCTGAACAAAAAAACTTACCAGTCCCCACTGGAAATGGTTAAGAGCAGTATCATGCCCATAACTGTTGTTATTTCCATGTCGAGTATGCCCATATTCATCCCCCATCAGCATCATTGGGGTTCCCTGGTCAAGTGCATTCAGAAGCTTACATCAGCACTAAATGTGCTCAAAGTGGCATGCAAATTAAGTATTTTAAAGATATCAATGTTGCCAGATCCGAAAAGAATTGTCTAGCAAGAGTACACAATCATACCAGAGGTTTAAATCTATTTACCGCCAATCAACAGGCAGAAAAAAGGCAGGACCCCATTACAAGGGGCATAATAATTTTCAATGCTTCCGGATTCGGCAAATGTCAAGTAAAAGCTGAATTTTGAGACCATGTAACTGACGTCTGAACTTAACAAGTTTAATATAGCTCAAACGGAAAGCACGATAGCACATGCATATGATATGACACATGGAATTAGATTTTGAACAAATTTACCTGGGATATCATTAATGCCAAATGAAAGTTTTTCATTTGGCGGGAGCGAATAGCTTTAACAGTAGAATCATCAGTTTCTCCTGTCAAATAAATGTGGAAAAAATGAAATTTCAACACATGCATATAGAAACACAAACTAATGCTGCAGGGACAAAATGTAATATAATTTTTTAATTAAGCAGTACCCATTTACATCTTCTCTTATAGAATATATGCACAAAACTCAAAATTGCACGTACACCATATTTATTTACTTTGTGGTTTTACATAACATGGAAATGGACAGTTCACTACTTGATACTATCATTGTAATTACATTGATTAAAACTTTAACTACCTAGGCATTTAGGAAGTTCGGCGAAGATAACAAAAAATATCAAATCTAATGCTTAAATAACCAAAGACAGAGATAGGACATGAACTTTTATTTTTAAGATGTAGAATTTGTACTTATAACCACCCCCTCCCGGGCTTCCCCAGTACACATACTAATACAACGCTAGCTTGAAATTGAAAATGAATCATCAATTGACGCCCTGTGGCCTTGACCACAAATTTTCAGTCCTGCCAATACACTAAAGCTAGAATAATAACAAAATACATCAAGGAGCAAGCGTCGAAGTTAGCCCTACCTTCATGACCACAATTCCAGCTCAAATTATCGTTATTTCCATCATTTCCTCCTTCTCCATTAGCATCATTGTGCTGCAAAATCAACAATGAAGTGACAAACTGGATGATGTAGACTTAAATAAACAAAAAACAATTGATGCATTAACAAATGTTGAAGTACCTTGAAATTGTATGAAACAAGATCATATAGTGTGAACCCATCATGCGCAATAATAAAATTAACGCTGTGATACGGTTTGCGCTTATTCACCTGTGGAATAAGCAAAAATAATGAGAACATGTAACCAGAGCTTGCATTAAAATGCAAAACACAAATAAATAAAAAATACAACACTGATGCAGACTTGCAGTTAAACAACTAGCTAGTAGTAGAAAAAACGATGCAATGTACGTTTACTACAGGATGGTCGTACATTCAACAGAGGCCAAACAAATTCCCAGATGAAAAGAGCGAGTAAAATAATACAAATCCAGATTAAGAAGTTGATAAGTTGATAAAACAGAAGAAATAATAATTGTAGTTCAAGGTCGTGAAATCAGACACTCTACATCTTTTTATTATCCATGGTGATAGAAAAAAGAATCATAAACCTAAAAAGAGTTTTGGGGTATTGTGGAAACTAGAAAGGAAAAAAGCACATTCAATGAGCATGAGGGTACTTTGGTTGCATCAGAATAAAAAAATTTCAGTAATGCGGGTACTGGGACCAGTTTTAATCAAGATAGTTTGTGGAGAAAAATATCATTTTCAGAAAAGATGTATGGCTGCCTTAATATGAAACATAAGGCATTCTGTTCTTTTGATTGTAATGGGGTATCCCCGCGTCTAACTTCACCCGAGACGATAAAACTTGGGAGATAAGTTTTCGATCACAGTACTGAACCCAGTTCCATGTTCAATTTTATTGAATTTTCAAGCTGGGGCAAATCATCCCAGTTGAAATTCAAAATACAGATTAGGCAGCTTAACAAGTTTGCATGGTGAACATCAACAATACCAAATTGATAGTTACGGAAAAAAAGGAAATGATAGTAAACGGAAAACAGTATAATGCAATAATATTGATGAAAAAACTTACTTTGTAAAGGTCAGCAGATCCAGAAATGCGGCTGGCAAAACTTCCTTTCATACCAGAGTCACCCTGTATAAAGGAAATTCAATGAAAAATCTGAATATGTATATATACATATTTGTATGTGTATACATGTGTGTGTGTGGCTTTATGTAATTTATAATCCAACCACACAATAAAATACAAGAAAGTGGTACTTAGAAGGTACAAATAACAACCACCATAAAATGGCAAAAGTCATGCCAAGCAAAAGAGGAAGACAAATATAACTGCAATGATTAAAGAAAGTTCATGGCAGTCAAAAGACATATCATAACAGTGTTAACACTGAACAAAATGACATTACACTAAACTTAATCCCACTCAATCAGTTTATGGCAAAGCTTCAAAAAGCATCCACTGATCTAAATAAATAAATATATTGAATCTTATGCAAGCCCTTGCTTATCTAATTCAGCCTTTATGGATTAAAATGAGAGGAAATCCCTTTTGAGTAATAATCCATACTTGCACTTTAATATTTGTTGTTATATCAGTTCTTGTACTTTGCATTAAAGCTAAGAGCGTGGTTATGTCATAGAGCATTTAAGACGACTGTCAGTTCTTAAGAATACCTTTATAAATCTCCTTAAGTCATCACGATATTTCCCATTCCATTCAGCCCACCTGCATTAAAGGAATCTCATGAGTAATGGACGAGAGCCACCCAAACTTTCACAGGCATACAAGGATCCTTACAAACAAATTGGTACATCAACATCAACATTCGCATCCTTCACCAAACGGCAAACAATAAAAACATCTCATGCACAGCTCCAAACCATACAGACCAAGAAGTGGTCCTTAAAAACAATATGAAGCACGAAAAAAAAAACATAATCTAGAAGCAAAATATTCAGATATAGGTGGAGACAATGAATTGTTACATTTTTCCGGCAAGCCAACTTTATTCACACACAAAAAAAAAAAAAAAAATATATATATATATATATATATATATAAATAAAATTAGAGGATGCAAAAAAGTGTCCTCTTTTGTCTTTGACAAGAAAGTAACATTTACTTCTAGAAATCTCAGGCTAACAGCTATAAAATTAGAGGATGCAAAAAAGTGTCCTCTTTTGTCTTTGACAAGAAAGTAACATTTACTTCTAGAAATCTCAGGCTAACAGCTTCTCCCGCATAACTATGATGAATTGTACATTAGTAAAATGAATCACCTGTCCCAATTTGGAAATCTTCCAACAAGATAAAGGCCTCCACAATCCCAAGGTTCGGAAATGATTTTACATCTTGATAAGATGGCATCTTTTGCAATAGCCTGGTCCAACAAACAAGGCTAAGTCAATCCTCACACAACTAAACATCTAGAACTTCACTCATTAACTAGAAGGCAGGTCTACATGGAAAATCATATATAATTATGCCCATAGCAATGGCCACCAACTTGTAACTATAAAAGTAACAACGGACATTTTCAGAAATTCATAATAACAAAGACATTGATTTTAAAACTAGATACACGAAGCAAACTTCTGTATGGTTTGCAAATAACTTACCCTAATAAGTGGTGGTGCGTCAAGAGGAGTTCCATCTGCTCCCCGACAAAGAACACTGGCAAGGTCAAATCTAAATCCATCCACATGATATTCAGTAACCCTGAAAATGTGTAACAAAAGATGAAGTATGAAGCTTGATATGAAATAGCTATTCATTGTATAAATCAACGAATGAAGACGATTTATGAGACAAGGGAAAATATTATACTAATCATTTTTGTCGAAAAATTTAAACTTCTTACACTGGAAATTCTCTAGTGTTGCATCAGAATGTATAAAGTCCAGGCCTTTCACTCATGGCCAATTGGTTAAGGGTTGCATGCTCTAATACTAACATGACACCATAACAGGCAATTTCTCCACTTGTCCGGCCCAATTTGGCCACACATGCTCCACATCACCCAATATAATAGATCTACATGTTTGGCTGAGTCTAGCCACAAGGGCCAGGGCTTAATGAGAATATAAAATCCCAAATTGGGAATTAGGGAATTCCAAGTCTTGCACCACAATATACAAACTTTTGGGCTTCTCTGACCATTGCCAATTAGTTTGGATTGGCTAACTTAAGTTCAACAATATTAAACAAAATTACGGGTCATTTTCACCTAAATATTAATTCATTTCCTGAATCATGGGAGAAGTTATGATTCCATGAAAGTACCAAGGAAAAAAAAAGAAGGTGTTAGGGTATAGGGGGCACTAAGGCTATAGACTTTTATGTCATATATCACATTTGAATAAGTTTATAAACAATGACTACAATATTGTGTCAAATGATAAAAGACATCACAAATACAATTACAATGTTAATCGCCAGATGGATAGAAATGCCAACAGATTGAAACAGATGATAACACAATAAGTTAAAAAATATAATGTTACAATCCTTCTATGAATTAGTACTCTGTGAATTGTGTCCTACCAATGTCTTAAACTGTCAAGAATGAGCTCCATGACAACAGGATGGTTACAGTTTAATGTGTTCCCTGAAAACCAACAAATACAAAATCTTAGAACTTCAGATATTAACAATGCTAGTTTTAACATTTATTCAAGGCCAAAGTCAATCATGTTTTGCGTCCAAAATCCAGCAGTACAGTCCAAAAATTGTCACCTTCAAAGTTTACTTTGGCAAAATACATACACCTTCCCTTCATTGACAAATCAATTCCATATCCATGTGATATAAGTTATAACACATTCATGCTATATAAACATTTCATACACTTTGCCTTCGATAAAACAGCACCATCAGAATTTGCAGGTAAGAACACAGTTAGTAAAGACATTTGAATTAATTACCGCAGCCAGTGTAGTTAAGTAATTGGCCATTGTTGTTTACGTCCAGCATGTAGTAAACCTGTAGACGTAGTATGCATCATTTATAAAAAAAAAATCTGAAATAATACCTCCAATACTTTATTTTAAAATAGATGTCCAGTGTTTTAAAGTTGTACATCCTGCCACAGCCAGAAGTTTATTCCACAAGGGAACTGTGTAGGTTAACTCCGAATTAGAAATTGTAGGTTAACTCCAAAATTCAGAACCCTAAACAGTTGTAGCCTCCTTATTAGCAAAATTCAAGCTTAGATTAAATGAACGATATTTATAAAGACTAAAATGAATCAAATCGCTCTTATATAGTTGATTAAATTTCAGTCTTTAAGACCTAGGAGGTGCAAGGAAATTTTCTCTCTAATTGATGGCAGTAAAATCTAGTTGAGCTAAAAGCCTTAATTCCAACTGTTTGGGGATTAAAATACACAGTCAAGGCATGAAAATAGTGTAACTAAAATAATCATAACAGAAGTATGACATCACCTTATTATCTACGCCGCGAAATGAAGTTGTATAGGGGTTGGCATCATCAGCTTCATTAGTATGATTATAGACAACATCCAAAATGACCTGTCCAAAAGGATAAGGTTTCACAACTGCAATATTAGGAACTTTGCAGAAAAGACATACTTTACCTCTATCCCAGCACCATGCAAGGCTTTAACCATTTGTTTAAATTCCTGAGAAGCTTTAAGGGGCCCTCCACCAGCACTTGCATAGCGGCTCATAGGAGCAAAGAAATTTATTGTCGAGTAGCCCCATGTGTTTATCTTCAAAGCAAAAGAAGCCATACGCACACAGTGTTATACAAATTAGATCACTTGACCATGGTAACAGTTAATGCTTACAGGATTTAAAAATTGGAAAAAGAAAAAATACACAATAATTATCTACAATTATTGAAAGATCATCTTGTTGAGACGCCTCGAATAACCAGCTTAAACTTTGAAACCACCTCGGGTATCCAACTTGTCAGTCAGTAGCACCTATCTGTGGCAATGACTTCATATATAGTATAGAAAATGACCTGTGATACTGATGATAATGTCATAACATAATTTAGGTTGATGGTGATTCATTAGATAGATTTTTCTCCCACACAATGTTGGTTTTAAGTTCTTATCAGATCCATTTCTCTATGTATCAATATAAATGTCCTATTTTTTATTGAAAACATCTAGATTTTCATCTCAGACTATGAAGAGAAGTTACAAAGAAAGCTACAGCAAGGTATATATTATAAAATTCAGTAACAAATGAAGAGAAGTTGATTTAAATACCATGTGATCTCTAGGATTTGGTCTCCTCTGGAACTCAAACTCATCAAATTCGAAAACCGGCAGCAGTTGCACTGCATTGATACCAAGCTCTCGAAGGTGTGGAATCTAAAGATTAAAATGGAGGGGAAAAATCAGAGAAGTCCATCATACGTGAAACTGTAAAGGATAGCAATTTAATAGTTGAAGTTGCAATTTCAATTATTTATACGTGGAACTGCAAAGCAGTATATGTTGTCATTATTCATGATCAATCTTGAACTTGCCAAAGATTATTTCATTAGTCTTGTCTAATGGAAATCGTATCCGGTCAGAACGAACTTAGCAACAAATTTGGTTTTTAATAGGCATATTTATAGGCAACTGGGCATCACTTCAGACAATTATAGAGCTCACACCAAAAATTAAAGTTCTTTTTTTAATTAAAAGTGAGGCAGCAGATAAAAACCTAAGAGACCATCTTTTCAAATGAAAAGGAAAAAGAAAAAACTTAGATACCATTATGCATGTCTCCAGAAGTAGCTCCTTACCGTAACTTAGTTATAGTTTTCTGGTAAATATCATGTATGGAGTTTTGCATGAAAACAGAAGAAAACAATTGAAATTTCAAAAAACAAACGTAAAATGTTATAAAATCAAGTTAAAGAAGGATAGAGTTGAAGGGAGCAATCAGATAATTGATTCAGATATTGCACTTTGTATTAAAATGCTATTAGATAGATAGATTCTCATTCTTCTTGGTAGAACCAATTAATACCTTCTGGATCACACCAAGGTAGCTACCACGTATATCAGGATCCAAACCGCTGGATTCATCAGCTGTATATGCACGAACATTCATTTCGTAGATAACAAGATCCTTCTGAAAAAACAGCAGATAACATACAGGTTGAGATGTGATGAGATGTATTTTAAGTCTACATGGAACTCAGAAACAAGTGGAGCATCAAATGTTTAGTTGGGTAAAAAAAATGAAAATATCATTTATTAGAAAATTAACTCATATCAACTATGAGCATATAAATAATACAGATATTAATAAAAATGCATTCAGTTATGAGTTTTCTCGCGAACCATAAGATGCGATGTTGAGGGGAGAAAGAAAGAGGAACTATCAAATTTCTATCTGATTGAACAAATGTATCAAGACCACAATTTATCCTGTTCACTGCATGATAACCGTACAAACATATTTACCTCAGGTACATTTGGGAGCTTGTAGTTGTCTCCCCAGTAAAAAGGCAAGCTATCAAAATCATAAGTTCCAAGAAATTTAGATAACTTTTTTGGGGTATCTCCAAAAATTCGACGGCCTTCAACTAGCTTTGCGTAAGGATCCACAAGCACAATGCTGCTGTCAAATCGATGTCCCTGATGCCAACCTCGTGGCCCATCCATACGATAACCATAAAGAACATTGCTCCTCGGAAAATCCTGGGAAGAAATAATTTCATTATCATGAGCACTGTGTGTACAAGCAAAGAACTAACGCCATCATTAAATCAAGGACATCTCAAAGACAGGTAGTGCTTTGAGTAACCTAAATCAAATTCTACCTGGATACATATGTGCCAAATGTCACCGGTCTTGTTAACATTACGATCCAAAGGCAGCTCCATCATTCCACCATCCAGGCCTCCAAGGCTTACCATGACAAAATTATATTCATTAAAAGCATCAGTCAACAGATGAATACATCTAGTAACAACAATATATAAACTGAGCATTTTAAACCAAAATCCAAAATCAAAGAAATTATTTGAAAGAAGACTTTTTTTTTATAGGACTAAAAAGAAAGAAATAATATCTCCAAAAAGGCTGCAGAAAATGTCCATTGTCCATCTACATCAAAAATACAGTTGGAACTTAAAAAAAGAAACCAAGTTACATTCAGATCAAAGCTCCCTCTAACGAAGAAAACATGTCCATGGAGAAGTTGAAAATCTACTTTTTTCCAGTTTCCTATAAGAAAAACTGATCTAATTTGTTTCAAACAATGGGAAACTGCCGCCAACAAGCTGAGACGGCACAAAACAATAATTGCCCTTGTGTTAGCCCAGTACTAAAGTAAGCTTCCACCGAGGAATGAAAATTTTTAGGCCAAACCCCAGCCACTTCAAAAATATTACTGTTCTACAACTCCCCGCCTTGGGCCGCCTAAGAGCTAGGCGGTTGGCCACTGCCACAATTAATCCCTGGGCATTAAAAAAAAAAAGAAAGGGCGCCTAGACCCAGGTCAGGTCATTTCAGGTCAAGCGGATCATTTATGTAGGAACCTGCCTAAACCCGCCTAGGCACCCGCCTAGACCACCTAGGTCGCAACTCTCACTTAGACATAATATAGATAACTTACATTTTGCATTTTACTTTTTTCAAATAAATAGTAAGACTTGTTGGAACTTGGATTAACACTCATTATATTCATGTTCCCCTGTTTTCAATATGTTCTACTACTTTATAATTTATATGTCATTCTATTTTGCACTTTATGTCTTCTAATACAATTATATATTTTTTATAAGTATAAGTAGACATGTATTTAAATGTTATATAATAAATTTAGTTAAAAATTAAAAAACCACCCTGGCTCACCTAGGCGCTAGCCCCTACCTGCTGCCCAACTAGCGCCCAGCACCTTTTAGAACCTTGAAAAATATGCCTAAACCTAATCCATATTTGCATAGTGAATGGAGTCAATGGACAATCTGAAAAAAGAATGATGAATGCTCTCAACTGGTCTTTTACAAAAAGCACACAATGCGGAGATACATAAAGGGCCTTCATCCGAGTCAAATTTCAGCCCCAATCCAGACCTCAAGTTTCAGTAATATTGTTAAATTGTCAATCTGCAACATAACAGACCTGGTATTGTATACCGATGTACATAACTACATATATATGTGAGCGTACAAATATATTAACCAACAAACAAAATGGTACTACAATGTTACCTCTCTGGAAATGATAAGCATAGTGTGACAGCTGTTGCATGCTGTGAAAAGATAGCAAAATTTATCCCACTGTCAACTTCTGATACACCCAACGGAAAAGCTTGACCTGGGAAAAGTTTCCATGATGGGCTGGATTCTGACAGTTGGGTTGCTTCTTCCTATAAACACAGACAGTGAACACATGAAAATGTGAAATATTCCCATTCTGGCATTGGCAAGGAGTTGATTAAGGAAAAAAATCATCAATCAGTTTCTGGCTCTCAAACATAGATGAATCATCACTGTTTTAGTATTGTATTTATGAATATTACATAGTTTGGAAGTTTCAGCCAGCAGATATAGAAGGCAAAAGATATGATCCTACATGAAAAAAGTAACTACCTCAAGTACACGTTCTTGAGCACGCCGACCGTAAGCACTGGCTGTACTATGCCTGGCCCCATTCCTGGTCTAACCTATGCCAGAAGTCCATCCATATAATTACCAACAATGCAAAACCAAAATAAATACAAAGTTCGATTCCCTGCATTATCGAAAGATAAACATGCCTTTCTGACAGCTCCTTGCTGATTGCTACCCGATGCATGTTTACTCCACTTCAATCTAATAAACCATCAACGCCGAAATCAACAATAACCCAAATGATTCATCACAAACCACTATATTTCCATAACATAAAATACTGGTAGTAGCACTGCTACAAATACATTTTGGTGTATTTCTGTATGATATTCTTTAAACTTGAAAGTTGAAAAGTAATCATTTTTATTAATTTAAAACAAAACCCACCAAAGCTTTTTCGTTAAAATGGACCCCAAGTGCATAAAAAATGAAAATTCAAACCAAAAAACTGAAAATTCAATCAATCATATAAAAAAATCAAGAAAACAGAGAAGTAAAAGAGAATTACCCCATTTCAATGACAGAAGAAGCCGCTGTGCATGAAGCACTAGCGTGAGATGAAGGGGGAGATGCAAAGAGAGGGAACATGGAGGTATTTGAATCGTACAAATGTGGGGTTCGAAGCATCATTGATCTTTTTGTTGGGATGCAAAGTGTTTGATAAAAGTTGTGGGATAGAATATTGAGAGCCAGAAGGGAATCGAATTTTCAGAGAAAGATGACGGATCTGAGAAAGTTAGGGACAAAAGAAGAGCACCATTTTAGTGACGTTTCGATTGAGCTAAAGCTGAAGCTTCATCGCATGGAATGGAAGTCGGAGAGTGAGAGTGGGAGGATGGAGAGAGAGAGAGGATCAACTACCAAGAACGGCATAGAAGCGGGATGCTTTTTCATGTCTGCCACGTGAACGGATACAAGAGAGTTGGGTCAAGTTTGATGTTGCAATCGACACGTGTTCGATAACCTTTTTTAGCATCATTTTTATTTCTTTGGACTTTTGTACCGACTTATTTTGTGATATTTTATTTTGATTTTTAGAGCACCTCCACCTTTAACAAATGTGTTGGCTCAAAATCTATATTTTAGGCCACCCTTCCAAAACTCACTCCACCCCGCTCAATAGGCTGGCCCAAAGTGGAGGCCAGCTTTGGCCCAGCACATAATGAACCAGCAAGAGATTGACTTACATAATGCCAGACTGACATCAGCTATATGAATTTCTACTTACATAATGCCAGACTGACATCAGCCATATGAATTTCTTCTTCTTTTTTTTTTTTGCAGCTGGCGTGTGGGATACACGCTCACGTGGACGGGCGTTTCAGCATTAAAAATAATAATAAATATATAAAATGTCAGATTTTACTGTGGGCCACATGTCTATTTTTAGACTGTTAGATTTCATCCTTTTTGAAATCCAACAATCTAGATTAATTAACTTAATAAAAAAATTATAAACATTGTTTAAAAATATAGAAAGAAATAAAATATTTTATACACACACACACACACTTAACCATCTTTCACAAAAGTTGTACTTTCAGAAAATGACAAGTGACGTGACAAAATTGGTTAAAAATTATATTCGAAATTAAAAAATAAAATTATTTTATAAAAAAAAAAAATTTATTTTTTAATTTTTTAATTCAACGTGAGCCCAAATTCACACGTGACATTTAGTCATGGTACACTTAGGCGTCACGTCATCAATTAACAGAGGTTTTGATGGAACATTTAACAGATGTATGAAAATGTCTCAAAATTATGACTTTAGTACCAGACTGCGACGAAAAAAACTTCATGTATGAAACGTTGAAAACTAAGAAATTTCAGGTAGCAAACTTAGATTAATCCCCTTCAAAAATCCTAACTAAATTATACAAATAGTTTATGTGTTATTGATCTTTTGTAGTTAAGTCCATTATCAACCTCAATTTGCGTAGAATTTTTAGTTTTTAAATTGTCACCAGTTTTTTTTTTTTTTTCTTGGTAAGCTATGTGCAAAAGATGATTTTTTTTTTTTTTTTAAATGTCACTGTTAGATGTTAAATGGCAAATTACATTTGCACTCTCTAGTTTGGGTCAAGTACAGTTTCATACCTAAAGTTTAAAACATTGCAATTTTATACAAAAATTTACGAATTTATTGCACTATTATACATCTGTTAGTCAATATATTAAATAATAATTTGAAAAGTATGAAATTCATATTTACGGTGATATGGAAGCCAAATAAGTGCCATGTGAAACAAGTCAAATTAAAATAGAATTTTTAGAATGTTATATTAAAAATAAATAATTTAAAAACTAAAAAGAAGAAGAAAAAAAAATTAATTTTAGTGGAGCGCAGAATTTCTCCTCCGTCTTTATCAACAATTGGGTCTGTGTTGTTTAAAAGGCTACTAATTTTAGTTTGTCTTTACAAAGTTTTGAGCTCTGTGTTGTTTAAAATATTGTGATGTTAAGCTCTAAGACATAATTCTAAAGTATTAGACATTTTTTGAAACACAAGATGATTAGGTGATTCATAGATTTTCAACTTGCACCTCAACATATGTAGCTCTTTTTTAGTGAAATCTTGGGATAAAATTTCTCTACAAGCTTGCAAATATGATCAATGTTAAACGCCTTAAAAGTATCTCTTGATTCTAAAGTTGAACTGAGAATAAGAAGTTCCATTACCTCCTCATTAAACCTACTATTTAGCTCTGCCAACTGAAAATCTATTGCATTATTGAAGATATCAGTGCGATAATGATACTCAAATGTAATATGACCTGTTTTTTGACAAGAACAACTAGTTCCTACTTTGTATTGAGTATAAATCTATTGCATTATTGAAGATATCAATGCGATAATGATACTCAAATGTAATATGACCTGTTTTTTGACAAGAACAACTAGTTCCTACTTTGTATTGAGTATTCATATCGGGCATATCAACGTCGTGTTTCTTACAAAATGAATTCACTTTGTCAATAAAGGTAGCCCAACCATCTAATCACAAGTTTTGAAGGACATCTTTTGTAGTACTGACTAGATTCATAGCATTTAGAATGTCTTGCGACTTATTTTGTGGTTCACGATAAAGGATATCAATGCTTCCCATGATCTCCTACAATAGATGCAAGATGAAAACAAATTCAGACGATCTGATTGCACTGTAAGCACCGGTAGCTTCCCCACGCAAAGCGTTTGTAGCAGATTTATCATTCTTTATGTTCTCAAATACTGTATAAGATGCATTGTGACACGCCCCGACCCCGTATTTTCCCCGAATACCAGGATAGGCACTTGCTGGCCGACACCCGAGGATGACGAAAGCCATTTATTAAGTGTAAATGCTGAAAATAAGGGATAAATAAGGTTTATAAATATAAAAGAATAATTAATATGCAAATACGGACCGTATTCAGAGCACACCTCTAATCTAAAATACTAAAAGAAAATAATATAAAATTGAATGAAACAAATGAGTGGGTCCTACATCGAGAGGACTAGAAGATGCCGATGCGAAAATGCCTGGACGTCGGGATTGTATGCCTCGATTCTAAGTCCTGAAGGGGGCGCAAAACAAACATGAGTGGACCAAGTTGATATATATAATAAAACAGTTATCAACGTACTAACCCCTAGGTTTTATGAAAACACAAATATAATGATAAACATAGGTTTTCCGAAACCTAGCATGTCGTGCAATGTCTCAAATCATCATTCGCATAAAATAATAATCACTAGTGAATGTCCAATATAACACTTCAGGCCCCATGCCGGCTCCCCGTCTCTGAGCACACAGTCAGAGGAAAATGCACTTCAGGCCCCTTGCCGGCTCCCCGTCTCTGAGCACACAGTCAGAGGAAAACACACTCCAGGCCCTATGCCAACACCAAACCGTCGCCCGGGACGGACCGGATCTATCCCTACGTCCCGTAGCGGAAGGGACCACTAGGTAAGTACAAAACCAGTGAACATACATATATTGAAAATCAACTTCATAGTATAAAGTCATCCATCATCTATACTATAAAGAGGTGTTCTAAACATGTTCTAAATATCATATCGTCATCCATCAGATATGCTATAAGAACATGGGTTATAGGAAAAATAGTAATAATTCAAACTAGCCTCAGTAAGCATGTTATCTCGTAAAACGTTCATAAAACATAATCATCAAATCATGCTTTTCATGTATGCATTTCTACTATCAAAACATGCATTTTTAGAAGGGATCCACTCACAGTACTTCGTTGTCGAAAAGTCACGCCACTAGCGAAGACGGAAACGCCACAATTAAACGCCCCTAAGCACATAAAGGGTACATTTAGTCAAACTCTATTCAAACGATTGAATTTGGGAAAACGGACATCGGAAACGGGTTTAGAACGTCGAAATTAGTCTAAAAGGGTCTCCGTACGAAAGCACAAAAAGTCAACAGTCAAAGTCAAAAATCAACGTTGACCGTTGACCCGGTCAACGGGTCAAAGTCAACATGTCAGAGTCAACGAGTCAAACGGGTCAACGGGTACGGGTCACGAGTCACGGGTCAGGCTTTAGGGTTTTGGGCTAGGTTTTTAAGTGGGTTGGGTTGGGTAAAAACAGAAAATGGTTTGGGTTTTGGGGCTAACAGGCCCGGAGGCCTTAAATAAGAAAAAGGGAAATGGGTTTGGGCTGCAACCAAGGCCCTAAGGCCTTTTGGGTTTTTAAAATGAAATAACTAAAAATAAAAAAAGAAAGGGTGGGGGTATTGGGCCAAAGACCCAAGTCAGGCCTAAGGCCCGCGGGGAAACAGAAATGGCCCGAAGGCCTGGGTGCCCGGAGAAGAACACCGAAGCTTCCATAGCTCCGGCCAACTTCAAACACTCGAACTAGACCCCGATCTAGGTACCAAAATGAAGCACTAGAGGAGACGAGTAATTTTATACCTTGGGTTCACCGTGAAACGGCTTGTGGTGGTCGGAAAAGCTCTCGGAACTCACCCGACTCGCCGGAAATTTGGGTGCCTTCACCCGTGCCAAAAACACTCCAAAACCTTGGAAATTAAGAACCCAAACTCAATAACCACATTTAACCAACATCTAACTTGACTAAAAAGGAAGAAACCATGCTTACCCAACCGGAAAAATAACCAAAACTCGCCGGAGGTGTTCGTGTCCTCCGGCACCGCGAGCAGGGGAGAGAGAAAGAAAGAGCTAAGGTTTGGTGATGATGATGGTGGCTGTGTCCTCAAGCAGGTGCAACAATGGGTGTGTGTGTGTGTGTCTTTCACGGGTAGAAGAGGAAGAAGAGGAAAGAGAGAGTTTTTGAAAGAAAGAGAAAGAAAGGTGCAGACAAACCAAAACAAAAGAAAAGAAAAGAAAAGAAAAAGAAAAAGAAGAAAGAAGAAGGGAAAGGATGTCACGGCAGGGGGGACAAAACAGGGGTGGGCCCCTTGGACTCACCAAATAAGGTTTAAAAACAATTTTAAAAATGAAGGTATCCTCCAAACTTAGTGAAAATACAAAAATACTTATTTTCTTATGTAAATCCCGGGACGGGTTATTACACATTGTACATATGTATCGTCACATACCGAACCATAATGAGATCCCCAACGAGTAGCTCCAAGTCAATGTATAGTACCGATTTGATTAGCTTATCTTCCCATCTCAAGTTCACAGCAGCAACTTTGCAATGTTAACTGATTGTGCAACCTGTAACTAAGTATGACGCTTTGGAGAAGTAGTAATAACATTAACAATTGGACCTAATACTAGATAACAACCACTCCTTTTGAGGCTGCAACTAATGGTAATTGCATATGATGGGCAAAACAATGTACATAATGAGCGAATGAACAATCTTTAGTAAATAATGATTGTAGCCCATTCCACTGACCTCGCATATTACTCGCACCATCATAGCTTTGACCTCTTAACTTTTTTATAGGCAACTCATGGAAAGCAAGGGCTTTCTTTATCTCCCTATGAAGTAGGGCTGGGTTCGATTCAAAACGGTTCCGTTTTTTGCCAAAATCGAAACCAAACCGAAATTTCGGTTCAGTTCAATTTTTTTTCGGTTTTTTTTCGATTTGGTTTTTTTCGGTTTCGGTTTTTTCCGGTTCGGTTTTGGTTTTTTTCGGTTTTTTATTTTTATTTTTTAAATGATGTAAATGGAAGGAACCTACCTATCAACCTCTCAATTCTCATATATCAAAGAATTGAGAGCCTCAAAATCCTGAATATATTCAAGTAATTCAACTACTTGTGATCAAGTAGAACGAATTCAAATTTTCAAAAGTTAAGCAAATACATAAACATATATTCTTCAAGGAAATGTACATCTTCAGGATTCAAAATTCAAAAACTTTAAAATTTACAAAATCATGAAATAACTCAACAAATTAATTGATCGATGCAAATCGAAAAAAAAGAAGCAATTGGGTTCTTCTAAATAACATAATCGGACTTCAATAGCGCATGCCCAATGCCCACATTCAAATTCATAGTCAAGTCCACAATAGATCTAGAAAATTCCAAAACATATTCAGAGAAAAATACAAACTTTTTCACCTTAAATTACATAAATTTCAAATAGGTAACCATACAATTAAAAACCTATGAACTGACAAATAAATAAAACCACAACCTTTGTTGCAGCGATATCGCCATGATCGTCGCAAATGGTTTGGAAGAAGGAATCCGCGAGGAGGACAGGAGAAGACTGGAGAGATAGTGATTTGGAGGAAGAGAGGAAGGAGAAGGAGAGGGAGGGGGAGAGGGAGGGGGAGAGAGAGAGAGAGGAAGCAAAGGCAAAAAAGAAGCAGTGGACGGAATAGAGAGGTGTTTGAGATCTGAAATGAAATGGGAGTGAGACGGCTAGGGTTTGTAAAGTTAAGAAATTTTATAAAGCATTAAACATAAGAAACCTATAAATAAATTACTGGTACAATTATAACAACACAAAGTCTACAGTCAAGTTGGCTTGTAAAAACCAACCCCAACCCGTAGGGAAAGGGTTCAAACCCAGACGACAACATGTATTTTTTAGTATTTATATAGGATTTTTTTTCGGTTCGGTTTTTTTCGGCCTCGGTTCAGTTTGGTTTTCGGTTTTTTTGGGTTTTCTGTTTTTTGAACCCACCCCTACTATGAAGTGTCGATGCATAGTGTCTTCAACCCACACAATGTCCAAAAAATGTTCTCGTTGAAAATTATCATTATCAACAAATCTTAAAATAATAGTCATTTGCTCTTTGGAGCAGTATCCTGTGCTTCATCAGCAAGAATACAAAAAATAATGTCCCCCCACTTCTTGACGAATTTTTCTTCTTAATATGTTAGCAAGAATGTTCAAAACCTTATCATTAAACTTAGCTGTATGCTCTGAAGGATGAAACCCATGATTCGTCATTAGAAATTATTGTCTTCATGATTTTGGATTTATCTAATTTTTTGAAAAGATAATCTATAAATTATGTATTAAAATATAAATGGTTTGAAACGTTGAAAAAAATTACCTAGTGATAACCACAAGAAAAAAAGGTGCCAGAAAATGTATCGCTCTAGAAGAGAGGACTGACCCTACGCACCGTGTCCTTAGAAGAGAGGACTGCCCTGCTCACTAGACAACAACTTCTTTAGGGAAATTGACGACATTCAGAAATAAGGACCATCAACAAAATTACAAGAATTGAACAATAAAGGTTTCAAAGGCTTCGAATCACATCCTCAAGAGAAGAGGGATCACAGGGTAGACCTCCTCTCATCAGTTGCTCACATTTAATCTTTCTTTTACAAAATCATAATGTCATTTCAGACTTACAATGTATATTCTAATGCATTTTCATTCATACTATAGCGCGCCCGAAACATCTGTATGTTTTATCCCCACCCCCTAACAGAACAAAGAAAAAAAGTAAAATTAAATGAAACAAAAGGGTGTACTGTTTCACTGGTGGGTATAAATCACCCGGATCTAAGCACCAGGTACGATGAAGGGTAAACTTAAGAAAAACCATATGCTCTCGTCGCTGTAGCTACAAACACAGAGGGCGTATGCATCATCAGTAAAGCTTTGTACGGAAACACCAACCTGCGTCAATTAACAGATATCAGCTACTCAGGTAATTTGTATCAAGAATTAAAGCGATGTGCAGAGATCTTTTTATGGTTTGTTTTGAATCATCTGCACAGATTATAAGTCATTGAACTGATAACATTAATGAATAAGAAACTCCCTGGTGTTTACCTCTGAACAAAGCTGGAGCTGGTGCATAATGACCAACAGCAAAGATGAGCAAGCGAGCCAAATAATCAAACTAAAAGAAGAATGAAGCTACTCGTAGTAACGTGATGGACTCTTCTATATTCGCCATCCAAGCAAGATTCTATCATGAACCCCTACTTTGTTGCAGAGTTGCTGAGGCAGCAGCTGCCTCTGCTATTAATGAGACAGGTTGACGAGCCTGTAGACAAGCACCTATCTCAAAGGGGTGCAACTCAGAGCCATCAAAAACAAGATTAACTCCAGGAAGGACTACTTCTCTGCTGTCTGCTTCTTCTTCCTCAACTTTTGTAGTGCTCACCGGAGGGGCTTCTTCAACTGGCCTTGTGGCAGCCTCATAAACAGGAGCTAGAGCATATGATCTAAATACCAGTAGATACAATGGAGTTAGAGAAAATTCTCAAATACTATCATAACAAAGAAGCTAGAACATACGATCTGAATACCATCATATACAAAGAAGATACATCTGAATACTGTTCATATATACACAGAGTTTCATTCATTATTCCTCATCCATGACTCATAGAACACTTCTCCCAACTGGAAATTGATTTATTAAGACACTTTAGAATACGAAACTCTTCTCCATTCATGTCCGACACTCATTTCAATGAAGAACCATGGGGATTAGGGTAAGATACTTGTAAGTGGGAAGTATCATTGTGTCCAAAGAAAAGCACAAACGTAAAAATGCAATGTACAGTTGAAGGATCATATAGCAAATAGTGAATACTATAAATGAAAATCTGGCTGTAATACTAAACATATAGATGTTAGGGAAAGGAATAAGATGCAAATATAGAAGAGAACAGTTTGAGACAAACCTTAGAATGCTTCCATCAAAGCTCAAAACTTCAGCTCGGGAACGATGTCGGTTAGCAAGTTTTAGTCTCTGATGCTCACTCGAGGCTCCTGAAATGGGAGAGGATGGGTCGACAAGTGGATTCCACCTTCCACTAGCATAATTCATGAGATGTCGTGAGAAGTCCTTTGATTGCTCCTTTTGGTAAAGAAGTTTGGCAGCAGAACCTGTTGCTTGGTACTCTGCACAAACATCACGCAACCTTTTCCTTAAGCTTTGCATTGCATCATGATGCTCAGTGAGTAAATCTTTTTGAAGTAATTGCGACGAGACCACTCTTTTACATATGTTATTGCACAATTTCGGACTAAACAGTGGCATTCCAAATTCGACGCTCAATGGGACCCATTCATACTTCTCATCATCAGGTGCAAAGTGTTCTGAATCTCTTTCTTTATAAAGTTTCAATAAGCGAATATAGCCAACTGTCCACAACTCTATCTTGTTTGCCATATCACATAAGAGAGAATTCAGTTTTGAACTTTCCTTCTCACTCAGTTCCAATTCCTCCCCTATGCAAGCAACTGAACCGTCAGAGTCCTTTAAGGGTAATGGAATATCCATGGTGATGATTCTTCCAGATTCGTCGAGGTCATATCTACTGAGGGGCTGCACTAGTACAGCAGAATATTTCAGAAGTGAATTTAAACAATGTAAAAGTACACTTCCCTTCACTAGATTTCCTTCAAACTTGCCTCCCAACCCTCCAATTGTAGAACCATCCCAAGACCACAAAAGGGCTTTCTCACAACCGGCCAGTGGGGCAGGAAGTAAGCGTAAACATTGTCCTTTCATCAGAACAACAGATAGGGGTCCACACGCCACAGTTGAGTACAAAACTAATTTCATCCAAGGTGTCATGCATGAATACGAGGGAGGCCCAAAATTAATAGGACCTGCTGGTCCAGGAAGTACTGACGAAGGTGGAAGAGGAATCATAGATACAACAATATCATAGTCACGACGAAACAACCGATCTAACGTTGCTGTTGCAAGAGACGCCAAGCTTTCACAGCGAAGGATATCCACTCGGAATTTCTTTTTCTTCTTTAAAATTTCTCTTCCAACATCTAACCCTTCAGCATGTATCGGTTTCTCATTATTCTGGAGATTCAAGTCTGGTTTAGGGACTTCAGTTAAGCTGGTGATATTTTCTGATAACGTGCCAATTAATATTTCATCACTTCCTCTATCCGTAACAGGTTCAGCCAAAACAGAACCTTCCTGAGGTATTCCTGATTTCACAGAAATATCATCATCGACATCAACTTCATGTGTAGCTAAGTGTTCTGATTTCTTAGTCAAGGTGACATCAGACATGTCAGCTATGAGCGTGGCTGCATCATTGTTTGATGCCATCATATCCATGTTCTTGCAAACTTCTTCTGTTTTCACATCAGTTGCAGCTCCTCCTGATTGAAGGCATTCCAAAACACAACGGAGGCTAAATGCATGATTTGCAAATTCCTGTAGTTCTCCTTCAAATTTTGTCCCCTCTAGCGTACTCAGATCCTTGCAAAGATCTGTAATACTAGTATGACCCAACTTTCCAGCTTCATACAGTGTCACAGCATGCGATTTCAAGCCTAAAAGAAAATACGAGAAATCAAAATGCATAAAATATTCAAGTATAAGACTCAAGATTGGAAGAACATATAAAAGCATGAAACGCAGATGATGACTGATACAAAGCACAAACACAACATTTTCAACAAAGCACAAATACAACTTTTTGTACATGAATAAAAATTTAATCTGCAAGCCTTTACGTCATGCTTGATATTCTTCATGTAATTAATGCAAATTACACGAAGTACCAAGTACCAATTTTCAAAGATGATAAATAATCCTATCAAGCAACAAGCACCACATGATTGATATTCTTTTTGAAAGAATGCAAATTAAATGTACAGGTCTATTTTTTGTAGTGTAATATTCATTGTCTTTGAGCCTCTCTACGTCACATGAACAATACCTTAGGTGTTATCTATTATGTCTTTTAGAATCCTAAGCATATTAATTTTGTCCTTCAACAATTCACGTACTTTGTAAGCCTTGAAGTGAACAGAGAAAGAACTTAAAGGTCTTGTCAGTTTGAACTTGCTTGCAAATGGTGAGTTGACTAGGCATGAGCCCAAGACACCATTGGCTCTGATGCCACAATTTTTCCATTCTCTCTCGAAGTGAATCCAAAAAACAAAAACTTCTTGTGTGATGCCAAAATTTGAATTGAGTCCAGATATCTCCTCTTGCTTTCTCTTACTCTCCATCCTACATGAAACTTATACTACACGGAAAAATTAGGATCTATTTGATGCATATCAGTTCTTCAATTTCCTTCGTTCTATCAGGTCCACATTTTCCTTTGCTGCATATCATCGGCAACTCATGTAAAGTCTTCTACAAATTTCATATGGTTAACTCTTTTTATAGATTGCTTACTGGAACGTGGAACAGAGGCTTATAGCTCCAAGATGGGACAAGCCTTTAGCTATCAAAAACATTCACAATGTTCTTAAGTATTCCAATGAATAGTACAACCTTTGGCAATCGTTGACAGGTCGCAGTTTCATCCCTTATGGAACGTCTGCTGGCCCACTAGTATGCAATTTCAAAGGAACTCAACTCTGGAATAAATTTGATCAAGTTTCTCGCCGAAGGAGATAACGGTGCAGCTCTTCCCCTCGGAAAGGTATTCCCTTATTCTAAGAGAACAAGACAATTCAAAATTCAATCTCTCTTTTTTTTTTTCTTCCTTTTTTCTTTTTTGAACAAACGATAGTATACACTAAGGTGATAGGGGAGTGGGCTAAGCCTTACAATAGGCTTGCCATAATAATGTGGTTCAACTTCGCCTTTGGTGAGAATCAAACCTAAGACCTCTCACTTACAAGTGAAGAGGAATACCACTAGACCGTAGTACCAAGTGGCAATCTCTCCTTTTCATGATTTGAATATAATGCCCAAGCGGTACTACTCCTGACTCTGATAAGTCATCCATTTAAGTTGAGCATACCTTTGTATAGAAGCAGTAAGCTCCAGCAACTTTCAAGCAGAAAATTGAATCGTTATCCTACTCATGAAAAATAGGAGATAAATAACAAATGATGTTACAACTGACACAATGTTAAAGTCAGTTATGGCACCATCTGACGTTTCATGCAAGATGGCAAGGATAGTTTGGTTGCTGCGCAAGTCTGGCATAATGATAAAATATCAGGCTGTGTAAGGCATTATGCTTAAGTCGGCTTCCAGATTACAAAGAATTGTAGACAACTGCTTAAACATTCAAGCAGAAATACGAACATTATTTAAAGACTTTAACGAAGCTGATTGAGCAAAACTAATAGTTGAGTTCAAGAAAGCCTGTTCTCCCATGTGTAAGCCAGATTCTGAGAGGGAATCTATGTCACTTCCCAACTCAAGCACATTCCACCAAAATGAGAATAACCTCCACTTTTTTGCTTGAGAAGCCGACTTGTGAAAGGTTATGTGAAAGGCTACCATCACTATAGTACTTATTGGATAAATTTTAGGACAGAGAAAAATGAGTTCATGAAAACTGTAGTGCCACTTCAAGGAAAGCCAGCATATAAAGAAAATTTGTATGAGACACTATAGATGCTGAGAGCTCCCAATGAACTGGTACAGCAGCTGTAAAGAACATGCTGGTACCACTTGCAGACATTTAAACTGATATCTATCTTAAGGTAAGGTTTCAAGCACAACTGCTTAGACAACCCACCTTATCTATTTCAACCACATGACTAGTATGTCAGCAAAATTCAGACTGCAGATCAGAAGTTGATGGTATTCAATATAATAAACTAATTCGGTCTTGAGAAGAAGAAACAAACCTGGTGAGACAGACCCCATCATAAGATAGGATGTTATGTTAGCATCAACAACAAATGCAACACGATCATGCAAAGAGTTTTCTGTCCCCGAAACATCTCCTTGTAGACTAGCTTCACCATCGGCAAACATAATTGCTGAGCTTGTACTACGACCAGAAGTATCTTCTTCATTGAGACTGTTTCTAGGAGATCCAGGTAAACTTGTATCTTGAAGCACAGATGCTGGATCAAATACTTTTACCGCCCATCCCAATCGACATGCAAAAGATGCAGCAGCCTGCAGCTGTGAAAGGTCAGCCTGTAATGTTGTTGCCAGTTCAGCAACAGTTGCATACTCGCTTGAAACAACAAAAACTGCATATAGTAACCTGAACAATAGAGCGTAGAGTATTATGATCCTGGTTCCACTGCCAGGAAACAAAATTCAAATGACAAACTAACAATTAAGGTATCTTTGTACTAAACAACTTCCTTACTCCTCTATAGGATCTTCATAAGATTGCTCCCTGTTCGAAACAAATCCTTCGAGCCTGGAAACTGAACAAGAACATTTATTAATATTTCATCACAATATTCCACCACCATATAGAATTTTGTCTCCTTAGAGAAATACATTAGAAGTTCAGTTTCATTCTTGGTGGGGTTGGTGGGAGTTCGGCATGTACGTCCATTCACAGTTTTATTTAGAATAAATGATGAAAGAGAGAAGGCACTTATACTCTAGGTTTTGGCTCAGATGGTAAGGAGTTGGGTAGAAGTACGATTGGTTAAAAGTTTGGGCTTCACCAAATACTTGAAAAGTTAAAAAAGGAAGTATAGGATTATATGTTGAAACTCCGTACTGGCACAACTATCAGTATATAGAACTGTACAGTGACTAGAAAAACGATGAACACAAATGCTAGCTCCAAATTAAAAAAATAAAAATAAAAAGTTGATCAATGAGTCAATGACCATAAACCATTTGTGTAGGTTTGGAAGGTAAATCCATGTAAATATTTGGGCGTCTAATCCAATGAGGTAGTATACAAAGATGAAATCAAAAAGGTCAGAATTTGCATGCCAATTGTTCATCCATACAACTTACCTTTAAAACGGTCATCAGGATATACAGGGACATCAAAGTATACTAATCCTCGTTGGTGAAGACCTTTAATAATATCTGGATCGAAGAGAATATATGAATTTGCTTCCTCTTTACATATTTTATCTATTGTTGCCGTTTCCTCCTCCGAGAGTTTCTACAAATACAGGAAATTACTGTAAGGTCGTCCAAAAAGCACATATCTAATGACATTGTCGTTTTGCAGTTCTCACCTTAAATTCTTCCAGCGTGAAATTCACGAGACAAATTCCCCACCACGGTTCAATTGTAAAATCCACAGGTTGTGTAGGTAAAAGTTCTTTTGCAATTGACTTGTTCAGCTTCCACATAATTTTCTGGATAGCTCAAAATAAAGTAAACAACGGGTAAGAGAATATGAAGTTCCATTTTGTTGTGTAACTATATAGTGCCTAAAGCTGAAGCACTCTTTAAGGTAAAAATATGCATTGCCATCATAAAATTATATAGAAGAAACTAAACAGTATGTCTAGCATTAATAGGAATAAAATTACAAGGCAAATGACAGTTGACACACAGCTCATTATGCATGACCTAAATCAATTTAATCTTGTGATGCAGAGCAGCAGAGTACCGACCTTCATCTGAAAACTCTAGAAATTCATCTAATTTAAATATACAATTTGCAAGAGATGAACAGGAAAGACTTAAGGGATGCCAGCTCCTAAGTCTCCAAATTTGGAGACTATAATAAACAAATGCAAACTTCAATTTTTTATCCCCTAGGATGTCTTGCATTAAAGAAAGGTTGGACTGAAAATTTGTAAGATAAGGTGTAGTTGCTCTAAACTATGCCAAAAATTCATAAATTGTGATACTTCATATATGCCGGGGTGCCATGCAATGTTTGTATCCAATCTAGATACCAAGTATGCACTATGCATGCACCGTAACATGGACCATAAACAAAACGATCAAATTGATTAATACCTTAGATCTGCACTTGTTCATTATATCAATAAATTCGTTTCTCCCTATCCCTGTAAGGCGCAAGGCATCCGCAGCACTAAAATTGGGGATGCTGTCGTAAGGTTGTTCTGCAAAAAATGTGATATGCATGAGAATAAGCATAAGCTGATGAAGTGTCTCAGTGAATAAATATTTCCCAAAACACACTCTTAGCACACTTGTTCAACTTGATCAAGCTGTATCAGCACCAGATTCTCTTTTATTTTCTGCCTTTTCTTTTTAAATGCAATGTAATTGAAGGGCATACTCTAAGTTAAATTTTGTACATCTGATGAGAAATAATGTAATGTTTTGTTGCGTCTTTTACTCGCATACTAAGCAATCACATGTAAGACCAATTAGCTCTTTCAACTTATTGCTTTTTCTAGATCTCTAGTGATACAATCAATCCTTTCCAACAAAAAAAATCCGTAATCTAATCCCTGTGAAGCATGGATACTCCAAAAATTTTAGATCTTGCATGTCAGATACGCTACTCCACCAGATATGTCCTGGATATAACCGATACTTCAAATCCTAGTTGCTAAAGTAACACTATCCCTTTCGTATACCTATATAAATATATATAGAGACTTGTAAACTAATAAGCATCATCACCCATTTAAGTAGCATCTTTTAGCCAAATTCACGCCCTTGTGACAAGTTTCTTACTTAGATGTTAAAAATCTTCATTAGCATACATAAAAAATGTATCTATGATAAATTGTGTTAAGTTTGAAGCTCAGGTCTCCAATAATTTAAATTGATACTGCATAAGCAGGACGCAAAATCTTTGAAAGCCATATGACAACAATTAATAGTTCCAGCACAGTTTATAGTTTATACGCATCAATCATTGCTCCAGCAGACGAAATCCACAAACTATACCTTCAATCAGACAATTATTCTAACAAATAAGAGTGTTGCAAAATTAAAAAATGGCTAAGACACCTACTTTCTAAGAGAAACTGTCATACAAATCACAGTAAAAACAGTAAATAGCAGGAAACTTCAGCATACTAGGAAAGGATTTGGTAAATAAACTAATACCATTTCTCATAACTTCAAAAATCATATCGCAGTAATATCTGAAAGGGGATACCCTCATTACACGGCAAACATACTCCGCAAGGTGATAGGGAAATAGCTGCAAGTAATAAAATAAACACATTAACTGCAGAAACCTATTAAGTAAAACCAAAAAATAAAAACCTATATTGCTCTGATGGCTGAATAAATTCATATGAAAATGAAAGGACGAAGCAAAGTATCAATTTCATCCTAGTTGTTTACATAAACAGTTTTTAACCCAAATAAATGCAGAATCAAAATCGAAAATTCAAAACTTAAATATTCTCCAGTTGGTCTCCAAAAAACTGAAGTTGTAAATAGTGTAGCTCTTTTCATTATCGGAAAGAAAGAGGCTTCCCTAGCATGTAAACTAATAATGCAACTCAACTCAGACCAATTCAAAGAATGGACTTCGAATGAAATTCAAAAGTAAGAAGCTCACTGCTAAATTCCTTCGCAAGTACCGCATCATGTCTTCATAATATTCACTTTCTTTGCACACTTTCCGAGCAAAACAAGTGTTCCATGGGAGTCGTTTCTTTATGCAATGCTCAATTACCCTGCACGGAGTTAGCAAATTTAAGCCAATACCAGAAACCAAGTACAAAACCACACTATTTTAAAACCTAATTCGTCTACTAAACTACTAGTGTAAACTTTTTTATGAAACATGACATTCCAGTCCTACCACTTTCTCGACAAAACATTAAACTAGGAACCCAAAACTATCATTTAATTCACAGTCCGAAGTACTTTAACCGCCTATTACAAAGAGAAGAATGGAAAAAGCATTAGCTACTCTAACCTTCTGTGCCATTCTTCTTTGGAAGACAATGTGACTTGAAGCCGTTTCGGGAGACTCTCCCACGGGCATTCTTCTTTGATTGCTTTCAGTAACAACTGTTCCTCGATCGTTGCCGGAGCGCGCTGCATTTCCACTCAATTTCCCGGTAAATTGAAAATCAATCACTGCCACATGCAAACAATTCAAATCATAAACCCCAAAAATGATTAAAAAACCAAATAAATAAAAAACAGATCCGGAAAAAATCAAATTCAACTGCTTTTATTTACAGATTCCGCTGTTTTCTTACGAATTTCCTGATCGAAATCAACAATGGCGGCAGAAACCGATCGCATTTCCCGGAGAATATTGATTAGTAAATGGCAGTGATGGATCAGTGGATTGTGAGAGTGAATGAAGTGAAAGAGGAAGATTATAGATACCTGATGAAGATTCGAGTACGGTGGAGTAGCAAAATTAGGGTTTTTCAATTTTGGTGCCTTGAGCTGGGAAGATCTGAGAGGAAATGTGAAAGTTCAAGTTTCTGAAATTTCGTATGTCTGAGGGGCGACCTGTTTTCGCTATTGTGCAATGGGATCGTATGAGGAAGGTGTCTGGATATAAAATTACATTTATACCCCTTAGATTTGTTAGAAACTTCAAAGCATATTCTTGTTTAATCTTTTGTAAGAGCAAGTCCGGGGCCTTTAGCCTGATGTACCGTGGATTGCACAGGAGCAAATTGCTAGGGCGATCAAGTCCAGCCTATGCGGGCTTCAACACCAGAGGGGGCTTGAGCGACAGGCCCAGCAAGAATCGTTGGTCCGAGAGTCCGAGGTGGAGATGATGCAAAGCTAACGTCAGGGCTCACTTTTTGCTCCTCTCCTCCTCGCTGCTTGCTTCCTCTCTCTCTCTCTCTCATCGCCCTTTACTCAGAATCGTGAAGAGGCCTCATATTCGAACCTCAATCGGAGAACCACGAGCTCCGTCGTCCGATTCACCAATCAGACCAAGCTCATTGATGTCGCCCTCCATTTGAACTTCGTCCTCCTCGACCTTGATTTTGATGGCACAAGCCTCATCTCCGACGACCTCGTCATCTCCGAAGTCGCTTGTTCGTTTAGATTTTCCAATTCGAATTATGGGTTCTCTGCACTCGAAGTGCTTCCCACACCCCCCCCCCCCCCCCCAAAAAAAACTATTTTTAATGTTGGAATTGCATTTCTTGAATGCCCAATTGTGAATCTTGAAGTTTAAATCGGTTTCAAACATTATGGGAAGTAAGAAAATGGCCAAGAGATTGTCTTTAGGTGGCATAATGAGGAAGAAGGTATCTGACATCACCAATTTGCAAGCTGCGAAAACGATGAGTGATGAGGACGGATTTGCTTAGTGAGTAAAATCTAATATTTTATAATAATAATAATATTTTATTGTCGATTGTCATGGCTATTCAATTTTAGGAGTGGAGATGTAAAAGACAGTTATTGTTCATTAAGGGCAGTTACTGTGCACTGGGTGGATTCAATAGTGAATAACCTTAGGAGGTCTTTGCAAAACTGGAGTTGCTCTAAGGACACACGGGGCAATAAAAGGAAGGGCAATGAATAATCAAATGGGTGTGATATCCACACGCTCCTTTTTACTTCTCACACATCTCTTATTAATTTATGTCTGTTGATCTTCTTTAATTCATCTGATTCGATGGTTGAAAACTAAAAAAATGTTGGAGAATTAAAAAGAGGTCTTTGGATATCACAGCCCTAATCAAATAGTCCACGCGTTTGCATGTTTTTTTTTTTTTTTTGGCTAAATTGGAATAATAGTCACCATAATGATAGAGTATTCGAAATATAACTCTCGTGGTGATAAATTTCATATTTACATGATGTCAGCTAGGATTCAATCTCAAAATTAACATTTTCATCCACTCATTCATCCAAAGTTATGAATCCAAAATTTAGAAAAATCAAATCCCGACTACTTTCCTAAATTAAAAAATATGACCAGTTGATTCCGCACCCAAATGACTCAATGACCTCCAATTTCCACAGGAAACCCACCAAATTTATGAAGCCATACCATGCTGCTCCTCCAAACCAAATCCCTAATCCTCGCCTTCATGGGCTCCCTCTTCTTCCTCTCTCACCTTTCGAGACTATCCATTTCGTCGTCCAGGTCTCTACAGCATTGAGGGAAGCAGCTGCTGCAAAGAGAATGCAGAAACTTATGCGTCCGTTTGGCACAAATATTGCGTCAGGCAATCAACTCTTCTATGTAGGAAGCATTGTGGTTAGGAGTGTGCTAT
The DNA here is from genome assembly GCF_041283825.1 of Pyrus communis. NCBI lineage: Eukaryota > Viridiplantae > Streptophyta > Magnoliopsida > Rosales > Rosaceae > Pyrus > Pyrus communis. The sequence continues at coordinate 4,886,832 of NC_142572.1, forward strand.
CCACACACTCCATTTTACTTCACACACACCCTTTGATAATTTATGTATGTTGATCTTCTTCAATTCATCCGACCCGACGGCCGAAAATTAAAAAGGTGTGTGATAAGTAAAATGAGGTGTATGGATATCACACCCCTTGTGGTTATCTTCTTAACATCTGCTAGTTCTGCTATAACATCTCTCCTCTCGGAATTAATTGGTCATATTTTTGGAACTTAGGAAAATAGTTGGGATTTGATTTTTTTTTAGATAAGGAATTCATAACCTTCGATGAATGAATTTTTTTTAGGGAACTTTAACGAAAAGCATTCAGTATTATTCATTTTAACGAAAAATCATATTTTTACACTAAAAAGTCAATCTTGGTACCATTCACTAACTTTACCATTTATTTTGTCATTTTCATTAAAACTTAAAGTTTTCAAGCTTTTTTCATTAGTTTTACCTTTTTTTTACTCCTTCTGGTTATGAAGGCTAAATGGGTTAACGGAGAGTTGACTGAAATGTTAATTTTGGGCTTGAATCTAATAGAATTTACCACGAGGATTTAAATCCGAATTTTTTCACCACAAATATTATCTTCCGATTACTCTATCACTCTGGAACTATTAATCCAATTTAGCTTCCTTTTTTTTTTTTTAACAAATGATATTATTTACACTAAAAAAAAAAGAGGCAGGCCTAGCCTCACAATGACCTAACAATAATGTGGTTCAAATTCGCCTCTGGCGAGAATCAAACCTAAGACCTCTCACTTACAAATGAAGAGGAATGCTATTAAACCGTAGTACTAAGTGGCTCGTTTGTATGTATTTTCGGATCCCAATAAGATCAAGTCCATCATTTTGACAAAAGTTGGAAAAACCAACTCCAACACATGACAAAAAGTCGGACAATCGTATGTTCAAGTTTGATCTAACATCATGTTGGCGTCAGCATGACGTCAACCAGATCAAAACTTAAATCAATTGTTCCTCTCATGTCAAGGTCATGGTACTTGAGGAAGTGGGGTAATTTAGCTTCTCTACAGTCGAGAAAGGAAGTGGGGGAAGCCTTTTTTACGGCTTCCACACTCATGGAAGATGATACCGAGAGTTAGAGGCAATGAGATGGTGGCAGTTATGGCTCCTAAGGACCGGCATAAAAACCATGGAACCGCAATAAAATAAACCATAAAAAATCGAGTTGACAACAAAAAGTTAACTTTGGTTCAAGAACAGACCGAATCGTTCATACCGATTCTTGTTTTAGTTTTCATCTTAACAGAACCGTCAAAATCAAACCACACTGTTTATTTATTTTTTAAAATTTCTAATTCACTTAGCCCCTATATATAAACCCAAATGAAATTTAATTAAGTCCAAGCCTAAAAGTCATAACTAAACCCTAATGTTTAAAGCTGGCATTATTGTTTTTATTTTTATTTTTTACCTCATCTCTTCCTCTCTTCTTATTTTGTACCGCACCACTTTCCCATTTTCTTCAGTTATTCTCCTTATCCATTATCCCAACATGTAGCCTTCATCTAATATTACCCATATAAGTTTTCGTTCTTATAAGAGCAAGTCCACCGGGGACTTTTAGGCCGGCACCTAGCTCCCTTAATGGCCCGACACCCGGCCAATCCCCTCCAGCCCAGCCTAATAGGCTGGCACCCAACCCAAGCCAGGCCATATACCAGCCCAAAATGTGATGAGCAATCAACTGGCCTCTGTGACATCATATTAGCGTTAGCATAACGTCACAAGCCAGCTTCTACCGTGTTTCTGGTTTCCCGGCGCCACCAGAAGACGCCTTTCGTCATCTTCTCTGTTGGACTTCGTAACCACAATCCCAACAGCATCCACCCCTGTAATTAGGGCTCATCAAGCTCTCGATGTACACCGACACGTCGTGAAGAACAGAGTTTCCTTCTTCTTCATCATCACCGTGCTAGATCAGAGCCATACAGTTGATTTCTCACTGTTGAAGAAGTCAATTTCTTATTGCTAAAGAAATCACTGGCTTGTGGTTATGGTGGTGAAGGGAGAGGAAGGACAAAGGGGGAAAAGAGGATGAGGATGAACGACGAAGAGCTCGGGGACGCAGATGAAGTTCTGTTTTTCCATTTATTTTTTTTTCTTTTTTCTTAAGTTTTAAAATTAATAATATTTTTTTATAAAGTCAAAAATTAACAATAAAAATATTATTTTATAATAAAAAATACTAATATTTTAATAAAATTGACTAGGTTATTTTTTGTTAGGGATGGAGATGCATATGGCCTATTACTGTTCATTGAGGTCTATCACTGTTCACTAAATGGATTAAATAGGTTGGGTACTGTTGCATTTTTTTAATGGTGGGCTAAGCTCTGATTGTGTTTTCTAATGGTTTACCAATATTAGAATTCATTTTATTTTATTTAAGAGTGTTGTAGGAAGTGTGGTATTATTAGCCATTAGTTGAATATATATTTCTTGCTAGCACAATTTTGTGTGTATATATATTAGACCTGGCAATTTCTGACACGACCCGATAACCCGACACGACACGACACGAAATTAACAGGTGTTTGGGTCGACACGATAACGAATCGGGTCTTATCGGGTAACCCAATAAGCACCTGTTAAGATAACGGGTTGGGTCGGGTATACACGTGGGTAAACACGATACACGATAAGCAGAATATTATTTTTATAATTTTATAACCCTCAAAAAATACTGTAATAATTATATACATTAATTTTACAATTTTATACCCCTAAAAATTATAATAAATATATATATTAAATTAACTATAAAATTTATAATAATTATAATAATTATATATACTATAATAATTATACCCCCAAAATATTAAGTCTATCTATACTAATTATATATATATATATATATATATATATATATTAAATTTTATAAAAACTATAATAATTATTAATTAATAATTTAATATGCATGATCATGCATTGCATATTTGCATGATTTTGCATCCATTGAAATTTGATGCGTCAGGACTCATATGTGATTTGTTTCCATTCTCAAATTTCAATAATCAATTTCTTGCCATTGCCATTTGCCAACTTGCCGCCCTTTTTGAAAAAAAAAATGGAGGGAAAATGAAAATGTTAAGAAAAGTTGAAAATAAAACAAAAAAGTGAGGGAATTCAATTAGGGAAAGATGTTGGAGGGAAAAGTGAAAATGATAAGAAAAAGTTGAAAAGGAAACAAAAAAGAGAGGGAAAAATGAAAATTAATAAAAGTGGTGAATCTAAGTATAAATAAACTCTAAGTGTTAGTCAATCTATCGTTTTACGAATTCTCCAAAACTAATTTCAACGATCCAAACGTCAAAATTGTTTGTATATGCTTGGAGATCACATCAGCAAAAAATCACAAAAAAAAAACATTCAGAGATCAAGTAAACGGGACAAAGCTTTTCAACGGTTATAAATGAAAAATCACGATTTAACGGTTATTTTAACTCCGATTTTGATGATTTTTTATAACTACACTCCTTGACCCTATATGAATACAATGAATGAATTTGATATTCAATTTAAAATATTTACACAAGTGGATACCACAAAATCTTATGTTATACTTAATAAAAGTATAAATAAACTCTAAGCGTTAGTCAATCTATCGTTTTACGAATTCTCCAAAACTAATTTCAACGATCCAAACCGTCAAAATTGTTTGTATATGCTTGGAGATCACATCAGCAAAAAATCACAAAAAAAAAAAAAAAATTCAGAGATCAAGTAACGGGACAAAACTTTTCAACGGTTATAAACGAAAAATCACGATTTAACGGTTATTTTAACTCCGATTTTGATGATTTTTTATAACTACACTCCTTGACCCTATATGAATACAATGAATGAATTCGATCTTCAATTTAAAATATTTACACAAGTGGATACCACAAAATCTTATGTTATACTTAATAAAAGTATAAATAAACTCTAAGCGTTAGTCAATCTATCGTTTTACGAATTCTCCAAAACTAATTTCAACGATCCAAACCGTCAAAATTGTTTGTATATGCTTGGAGATCACATCAGCAAAAAATCACAAAAAAAAAACATTCAGAGATCAAGTAACGGGACAAAGCTTTTCAACGGTTATAAACGAAAAATCACGATTTAACGGTTATTTTAACTCCGATTTTGATGATTTTTTATAACTACACTCCTTGACCCTATATGAATACAATGAATGAATTCGATCTTCAATTTAAAATATTTACACAAGTGGATACCACAAAATCTTATATTATACTTAATAAAAGTATAAATAAACTCTAAGCGTTAGTCAATCTATCGTTTTACGAATTCTCCAAAACTAATTTCAACGATCCAAACCGTCAAAATTGTTTGTATATGCTTGGAGATCACATCAGCAAAAAATCACAAAAAACAAAACATTCAGAGATCAAGTAACGGGACAAAGCTTTTCAACGGTTATAAACGAAAAATCACGATTTAACGGTTATTTTAACTCCGATTTTGATGATTTTTTATAACTACACTCCTTGACCCTATATGAATACAATGAATGAATTCGATCTTCAATTTAAAATATTTACACAAGTGGATACCACAAAATCTTATGTTATACTTAATAAAAGTATAAATAAACTCTAAGCGTTAGTCAATCTATCGTTTTACGAATTCTCCAAAACTAATTTCAACGATCCAAACCGTCAAAATTGTTTGTATATGCTTGGAGATCACATCAGCAAAAAATCACAAAAAAAAAACATTCGGAGATCAAGTAACGGGACAAAGCTTTTCAACGGTTATAAACGAAAAATCACGATTTAACGGTTATTTTAACTCCGATTTTGATGATTTTTTATAACTACACTCCTTGACCCTATATGAATACAATGAATGAATTCGATCTTCAATTTAAAATATTTACACAAGTGGATACCACAAAATCTATGTTATACTTAATAAAAGTATAAATAAACTCTAAGTGTTAGTCAATCTATCGTTTTACGAATTCTCCAAAACTAATTTCAACGATCCAAACCGTCAAAATTGTTTGTATATGCTTGGAGATCACATCAGCAAAAAATCACAAAAAAAAAAACATTCGGAGATCAAGTAACGGGACAAAGCTTTTCAACGGTTATAAACGAAAAATCACGATTTAACGGTTATTTTAACTCCGATTTTGATGATTTTTTATAACTACACTCCTTGACCCTATATGAATACAATGAATGAATTCGATCTTCAATTTAAAATATTTACACAAGTGGATACCACAAAATCTTATGTTATACTTAATAAAAGTATAAATAAACTCTAAGCGTTAGTCAATCTATCGTTTTACGAATTCTCCAAAACTAATTTCAACGATCCAAACCGTCAAAATTGTTTGTATATGCTTGGAGATCACATCAGCAAAAAATCACAAAAAAAAAAACATTCAGAGATCAAGTAACGGGACAAAGCTTTTCAACGGTTATAAACGAAAAATCACGATTTAACGGTTATTTTAACTCCGATTTTGATGATTTTTTATAACTACACTCCTTGACCCTATATGAATACAATGAATGAATTCGATCTTCAATTTAAAATATTTACACAAGTGGATACCACAAAATCTTATGTTATACTTAATAAAAGTATAAATAAACTCTAAGTGTTAGTCAATCTATCGTTTTACGAATTCTCCAAAACTAATTTCAACGATCCAAACCGTCAAAATTGTTTGTATATGCTTGGAGATCACATCAGCAAAAAATCACAAAAAAAAAAACATTCAGAGATCAAGTAACGGGACAAAGCTTTTCAACGGTTATAAACGAAAAATCACGATTTAACGGTTATTTTAACTCCGATTTTGATGATTTTTTATAACTACACTCCTTGACCCTATATGAATACAATGAATGAATTCGATCTTCAATTTAAAATATTTACACAAGTGGATACCACAAAATCTTATGTTATACTTAATAAAAGTATAAATAAACTCTAAGTGTTAGTCAATCTATCGTTTTACGAATTCTCCAAAACTAATTTCAACGATCCAAACCGTCAAAATTGTTTGTATATGCTTGGAGATCACATCAGCAAAAAATCACAAAAAAAAAAAACATTCAGAGATCAAGTAACGGGACAAAGCTTTTCAACGGTTATAAACGAAAAATCACGATTTAACGGTTATTTTAACTCCGATTTTGATGATTTTTTATAACTACACTCCTTGACCCTATATGAATACAATGAATGAATTCGATCTTCAATTTAAAATATTTACACAAGTGGATACCACAAAATCTTATGTTATACTTAATAAAAGTATAAATAAACTCTAAGTGTTAGTCAATCTATCGTTTTACGAATTCTCCAAAACTAATTTCAACGATCCAAACCGTCAAAATTGTTTGTATATGCTTGGAGATCACATCAGCAAAAAATCACAAAAAAAAAAACATTCAGAGATCAAGTAATGGGACAAAGCTTTTCAACGGTTATAAACGAAAAATCACGATTTAACGGTTATTTTAACTCCGATTTTGATGATTTTTTATAACTACACTCTTTGACCCTATATGAATACAATGAATGAATTCGATCTTCAATTTAAAATATTTACACAAGTGGATACCACAAAATCTTATGTTATACTTAATAAAAGTATAAATAAACTCTAAGCGTTAGTCAATCTATCGTTTTACGAATTCTCCAAAACTAATTTCAACGATCCAAACCATCAAAATTGTTTATATATGCTTGAAGATCACATCAGCAAAAAATCACAAAAAAAAAACATTCAGAGATCAAGTAACGGGACAAAGCTTTTCAACGGTTATAAATGAAAAATCACGATTTAACGGTTATTTTAACTCCGATTTTGATGATTTTTTATAACTACACTCCTTGACCCTATATGAATACAATGAATGAATTCGATCTTCAATTTAAAATATTTACACAAGTGGATACCACAAAATCTTATGTTATACTTAATAAAAGTATAAATAAACTCTAAGTGTTAGTCAATCTATCGTTTTACGAATTCTCCAAAACTAATTTCAACGATCCAAACCGTCAAAATTGTTTGTATATGCTTGGAGATCACATCAGCAAAAAATCACAAAAAAAAAACATTTAGAGATCAAGTAACGGGACAAAGCTTTTCAACGGTTATAAACGAAAAATCACGATTTAACGGTTATTTTAACTCCGATTTTGATGATTTTTTATAACTACACTCCTTGACCCTATATGAATACAATGAATGAATTCGATCTTCAATTTAAAATATTTACACAAGTGGATACCACAAAATCTTATGTTATACTTAATAAAAGTATAAATAAACTCTAAGTGTTAGTCAATCTTAAAAACAAAAACTCTTTATCCTTGCACATTTAATATTTGTAATAGATTAGTAGTGTATGTATTATTTTTTTTATTAGGCTTTCATTTTCGAGTGTAGATATAGTACTTGAACGAGAAATGTTTTAATGTTTTCAAGTAATATTTATGTCGCAATGTGTGGTATGTGCAAATTTTAAAAAAAATATATTTTTTTCTTAACGGGTCATAACGGGTCGGGTCACTTTACCCGTTGGGTAAAGTGACACAACCTGTTAAGGACCCGTTAAGATAACGGGTGTGACACGACACGACCCGTTAAGATAACAGGTGTTACACGAAAACGACACGAACACGACAGACACGACCCGTTTGCCAGGTCTAATATATATATATATATATTTTTTTTTTTTTGGTTAGGGGTGGGCATAAAAACTGGGGAAGTAGAAGATTCGAAAAAATATATATATTTTTTGTTAGATCAGTAACATAGTATGAACAAAACCAGAATCGTCGTGAATCGAACCGTACAAGTTTAGTAATAAATTTGAGTAGAACCGCACCGAGCCGAACTGATGATATTTTTCAATTCTGATTTCGATTTGAGAATGGAACCGGGCCGAACCTGACCATGCCCACCCCTAATGGCTCCTATAATTTCTGGGTTTCGAGAGGGAGAGGAAGAGAGTGGGACGGATGGCAATGCGAGAATTTTTTGTGTGTATTTTAGGATAGATACTTGTTTAATTTAGAGGGGAGGATGGTTCAAATTAATTTTAACATTAACATTATATACAAAAATATCCTATATATGCAGTTAAATAGATAAATAAAATATGCACACCTGATGTAGAATTTAAAAAGGCAAACCCCACCAATAAAAAATGCTCAAGCTTCCAAATCAGGACAAATACTTTAGGAAAGCAATTACAAAAAGAACTTACAAAATACATCTTACTAGACGTTCCACTAGAAGGCAATTTCACATATGCGCCTTTGCTACTATCTTGTCTTCTTCGAGTGAAACTGCAACGTCACTAACATGGTCGTCAATCACCTTCTCAACTTGTTTTCTTAGATAGCAGTGGGCTGTAAGTATTGTAGGTTGTAGATTGTAGATTGTGATATTGTTGGCTTGCTTGTTAGACTTGTTAAACAAGTGGGCAAGTAGGCAAATTTATTTTATTACTTTTTTTTTAATTAGGCCTAGTGCCTAATTAATTTATTGTTTGGGCTTGACCCAAACATACACACACATACATACTCTCATAGTACACGACGCCACGAGTGCGTAGGCGCGAGCAAAACGGAATTGGGAACGAAGATTCTATAGAACTACGAAGTTCAATGACGTTTTAGTAATTTAAGTAATTTAGATACGTTTTATTTTTATTGGGTTTTGGTATAGAACTGATCACTTTTTATTCTTCCTGCGCACTCATCTCTCTTCCTCTTCTTTCATTTCTCTTTTCTCTCACTTTCTTCCTCTTTCTTTTTCCTCTCTTCTTCTTCTCCCCAAGCCCACACAATGAAACACGAAGGCTTTTCTATTATTCTATGGCGAAGTAGACCACAACCTACACCACTGTTACTACCTCTTCACTATGAACATGTTCTTGGTCTTTATTTCCTATTACTCGACCAACAAGCCATCGAACCAATGAGCTCTGACATGGAGAAAGTTTCCCCATGATAATCCCATTGTTTCTGGTGAATGTGAGTCTTAAGAACACCTTAAATTGAATCTTCTCGTCAAATAGAATCGTTTTCATGTGTTGCATGTGTGTTTTGGTCAATGTTCTAAAAAACAGCCTAGGCACTAGGCGAGTTGGAACTGAGGCAATTTCGTGCAAAACAGCTGGAAAAATCAGGGTGCCTCTAGGTGGCACCTAGGCGGCTGGACGGTTTTTTTTTTTTTTTTTTTTTTTTTTGAAATTTGAAAAATAAAAAAATAAAAAACGTAAGTTCTAAGTATCTTACATTACTATATTTCCTTATTTTCCTCCTATTTTGCATTTTATGTTGTTTTAAATTGTAAATTTGTTGTACATGTGTAATCCTACATTACAATACTCCTCATTATGGTTATATGGCATATATATGTTTAATGCGTTTTTAAATTTTGGACTTGTTGGATACTCTTTTTGCATTTTATCATTCTTTTATTATCTTATCTATGGATTTCATACAAGTATAATTTTTTGTAAGTGTCAATATGCACTTATTTACAAGATATACAAGAAATTTACCTAAATCTGCCTAGGCCCTGCCTAGCCGCTTAGGCCCTAGGCGCTAGCCCGCCGCCCGACTAGCGCCTAGCATTTTTTAGAACCTTGGTTTTGGTGAAGGACTATCACAGGTCGACGTAAAGGAACCCTCTCCAGTTTTTTTTGGCGAGACACCATGGCTTTTAGGCCTTGTACTCCAGTGCATGGAGCAGCAATAACCAGTGCATGGGCACACGTGCCTCCATCGGAGATACTATGCTCTAGCACCAACAACGGTGCCGACCATGGCAAAGCTCTGGCTAACTTTCAGAGACCTAACTCGGCGCATAGTGACCCGAGCCACTACCACATGGCTACGCGTGGTGACCCGAGCCATTGCCACATAGCGGCACGTAAAGGAACCCAACGTCCTTCCAGGGCAACGACATGTGAAGGTGATACAAAGATATTCTGCTCTATTTTCTTCAGTGGTTTTATTCATGATCATTGTTCTCTCAAATATTCTTAATTCAACGACGTTTTTTCGTAACAGGGAGAATTTAAAGCCCCTTAATGATAATTTAGTACCATTCATACAACAAGTTGTGCTGCCAAGACCCCTAATTAGGTTAGATAGACCTAAATTTGTTGTTAGATGAGTGATTTAGGTATAAAGTTAGTGTGCATAGTAGCACATTCATCCAAACAACTAACTACCCCCAGATTGATACCTAATCACGTGTTAATTGAATTCGGTCACATGTATAATAAACATGATTCAATGAACTCATATTCGAGAACAATATCCATAACATTATCCAAAATGAAAACAAACACCAAACTTGAATTCGAGAACATGGAAAAATTGTTGACAAAGTAAACTAGAATTTACCAAAGGAATTCGATCAACATGTCCTTCCATTTCAAAATTATGCTCTTCCAAATGTGTTAGGTGGAGCAAAATTAGTCTCACATGTTGATTATGGAAATGGTACTCCTCAACAACATTGGTAGGGGCGTAAACAAGTGCATAATCAATGATATCTTCCTCAAAATGGAAGTAGATTTTGCTGGGTCGAGGTTCAAGAATATTGTCCCTTAGTCATGAAGTTTTGGATCTTAGGTGTCATGGATCATGCTTGTGGTAGTGATGCCACCCCTTGGCAGGCCCTAATGCTACCATGTGTTGTAAACAAACCTTAAAGTGGAAGAGCGAAAGACAGACAGACAGACCAAACCAGACTTAGATTTGGAAGGTTTCAGCTGAAGTTGGGCAAGTTTGTTCAATATTTTCTACGCGAAGCTAAATGAGCATATTCAGTAGGTGTTTGACGAAAGAGAGCCTTTTGTTTGGTACTTCTCTATCGAAGTAGAGCATTTTCTTCGATACATCCATACCGAACAGGGTAGAGCATTTGGTGGACTCTAATCGAAACTGGGTTAAGCCATTCGTAAACTCAAGTTGAAGCTAGGTCTATACCGTTCGGTACTTCCCAGCCGAATCACTAGTACCTTACTCTCACAGTTATAATAATAATAATTAGTTTCAAGAATTTGGTAAACTTCTACTCTCTGCACTACTACTTCAAGAGTATGTTAAAAGCATATAAAGACAAGGAAAATCTTCTCCAGTCAAAATTCAGTCGGATTCTATAAACTTTAGAATTATACTTATTCATGGACGTAAAGGTTTCAATCATGTTTTGTTTTAGGCAAGATCATCTTTCATGATTGAATGGCCCGTAAGGCAAGTGAAAGAGTCATGAAATTCTTTATAGTGAGGTAATTTTGCAATGCTTCAAACATAAGTTTTCAAACAAGATCATGGTGGAGACTTATTTAGCTCTATCACCTCCATTGTTGGCTTCAATAGTTTCGTAGCTTCTGATAGTCAAGTAGAGCTTCACGTCTCGTATCCACATAAAGTAGTTTATGTTAGAAACTTCAATGTCAATGAAATTGAACTTGCGATGGTTTGGTAATCCATTGAATGGAAGGAAGAAGATTACGTTTGGTGCTATGGGGAATAAAAACCCCCATAGGCATCAAAGTTAGAACATTCGGGTTCTAAGACATGGTTTGATTTAGTGGATCATGAAGAACTTCGGGTCTCTACAAGAGTGGTGAGTGTTAGAAAACTTCAAGTTTCTATGGCACTTTATTTGAAACTTTAGGTTCAAGTTGAAAGTATGAACTTCGGCTTCATAATACCTGCATAAAAGCGCTTATATACAAGACAATATATATAAAGCAAATGAAAAGTAAATATATTGAATATGAGTAGTTTCAGGACCATGTGTGGAAAAAGTAAGTCACCGCCCTCAACTGTGGGCTAACGTAGGCTACAAGCCTATCTAATGGCTACTAGGTTGTGGGCCAATAAAGAGTTAGAGGGTTGACAAAACCCATGCCCAAATTAATTTGGGTTAAGAAAGGAAAAGTGAAAACCAAATCCCGATTAATAGAGTATAAGGTTACATATGGGCTAAAGTAAATGAGTCGAGGAGAAACAAAAATATTTTTTTTTTTCTCATGAATTGGACTGCAGGTTCAATAGGATGAAGGTGGGCAGAAAGCCCAAAAAAAAAAAAAAAAAAAAAAAAAAAAAAAAAAAACCAGAAGTAGGAGTCCAGAAAAAGCTAGGCTGAATTATGGTCTTGTCGACCAGGTTCAATAGAACCAGAAGCCCAAGGGTACTAGGCTGTCTATGGCAATCTCAATAGTAGGGGTGGGCACTTGGAACCGAAAACCGAAATCGAAATACGAATCGAATCGGACTGCACCGAACGGTTTGGTTTTGCAGTATTGAAACGGTTTTGGTTTCAAAACTGAACCGCGGCAAAGAAAACGGTTTGGTTTCGATTTTGGGTTTTCAAAACCGCACCGAAACCAAAACCAAAACCGCACCATATATTAAATGTTATGTTTTAATTAGTTCAACTACACTAGGCATCCAATTTTGCACCACTATTCGAGTCCATCCAATTTTTCCCCTACATATACTTATTCATACTGAATTTCTTCTCGTTTTCCAGAAAGAGGATGGACATTCTTCCCTTCCTACTCCCTCTCAGCAATCAATTACCGAGGGCACCAACTCTAGTGTGATTATGGAGCCTGATGTCGACAGGGACTTGCTTCCTTGTCTTATTAAGGTAAATTGGACAAGTAATTGTACTAATAGAAAAATGATGAACCGAGATTTGTTCTCTCTTTTCGTGAAAGCTAATGAAACTCTTGTTGCTTTCAGATATATGATTGTCTGGAGTTTGACTTAAAGCTAAATGAGGTTTTTGAGTTTTTTGGAGTCTTCACTTTCGATTCAGAGTTTAAAGAGGACAAGGATGCATCAGATGATTTCACAAATGGTTTTAGCCAAGATGTGTTGGTTCATTTGCCCCCTAATAAGGTATTGGTTTATCTTGCATTTATGTAATTGTTGGTCTCCATATATAAGAAAAGACTAAATTTTGCATGTTTGGTTATGTACATAAGTACATACATTTTTATACTTTTTTTTTGTTTCACATTTTTCCCTTGGTGCAGGTACCACGTCTCCATTGTTTTATTCACAGGAAACTTGCAGTTCACGACTTCCTTCCTTGTTCCCCTACAATCACAGGAAACTTGGACTTCTATGCCTGTCTGCGTGTGTATATGCAAACCTGGGATCTCTAAATTTCCACACTTCCGCATCCTTCCCTTAATTACTTAGATATTGTGTTTGACAATGCTATTATTGTCTACCTTATAGCCAAAGCCCAACGTGGTGAAAGAGATCAGGGAATCTCTCTTGAGGCATCTTACAACTGTTCTTGGTAATGATGGCATAGCTACTACTTTCATGCTGTTGCATCTCATGTCCACGGTAAATGGTCCTTCTCATATCAAAATTTTCGGTGTTGGATCCACATGATGATACTATTTTTGTTCATCATGTCGTTTGATTTCATGTCTTATTTCAATCTCTTAAATGACATCTCTCCTCATCTCCTTTACTTATGAGGTATATGATTTAATCTCTTTTTGACAGGTGTATTCTAGAGTTGAAACTGTAGCTGTGGGGAAGCTTTCACTAAATCTTACTTGTTTAAGCAAAGAAAGTGCACCCGTGTATGGCACTCGGATTGGCCTTGCTCTCAAGAATCTTTTACCTTTCACACAATTTATATCCCTAACAGTGGATTATGCAGTTTTGCTGTTGTTTTTTGCTGCATTATTTTTTTCATTTTTGCCGCTGTTTTTGTTGCAGTTTTGCTGCATTGTTGTTGCTGTTTTTGCTGCATGTTCATTAATTAATATACGAGGAAAAAAAAACCGTCTTATGCGTAAATAAATGTATATTTCAAATTGTACATTTTTTTCTAAAAAACCGAATCGAAACCGTTTGAAACCGCAGCGAACCAAACAAAACAGTTTGGTTTCATTTCGGTTTTGGCTTCAAAACCGCACCGAACTGCACTGCAAAAAGTTTCGGTTTCGATTGCGGTTTCACTTGAAACCGCACCACGCCCACTCCTACTCAACAGTGGGCTGTGAGTTGGGTGTTGCCAAGCGCATAGGAAGCCCAAGTCCTCGAGGGCGTGAGGTCCGAGCCCAGCTTCGTTGCGTTAGGGTTTCGTTGAGAAACCGTAAACAACCGATGCATGCGGTGGTGCTCAGAGACATGTGGCGTCACAAAAGACAGCTGTGAGCATGAATCACGAGGTAGAATGCCAAAAGCCAAATGGATTTGACGGCAATCGCATAAAAACTTCAACAGGGTGTCTCGACTACAACTCAAGGATTTTCGAAACTTGAACCCGTGTAAGATTCGTCTGGAATCTTGTGGTTCCATAACTGAAACGTTTTCCTCGAAGGTTAAGGACAACTGCAGGTCGTCAGAGGGAATGGTAGAGATCGGTGGCATAGCTTGGTTCACGGCTTCGGACTGTGATCTAAGGCAATCTCCAATTGAAGGTTGGTCAGAGGGCTCGTTTTAGCCATCTGATCATTCAAAAATTAATATTTTAATGAACAGGCAGAGTCATATTTCTTACCATCTCCAACCAAGGATCAAAGGGCCATCAGGCTCGTTTTAGCCCTGTTACAAAAAACCATCTCCAACCGAGGGTCATAAAGCCGAACATAATTTATTATTTAAATTTAAAAACTACAACAACTTAAATTAAATGAAATATAATTAAACATTCAAAATAAATTGTGAAAACACTTACTTCGTCGTAGTAATTGGCACCGCTTTCATGTCTACTTGCGGCAGTTAACAGTTGTACGTTAAATTAATTTTAAATTTAATTGCCCAATTACTAGTATAGCTTAGTTTGAGATAGTTACATCTCTAATAGGAACTTATATTTGAGGCACCTATTATATTTGTCCCACATAGGGACAGAATTGAGCAAGCAAAAGATTGCATGTGTTAGGAGAGGTTTGAACAATCAAACATACTTATAAAAGCAACATCCCCACATAAAACAATCACCTTTTTGGGCCTTAATTAATTATTCTTTTTAAATTTTTGGCCCAAAAAAAAAAATTAAAAAATAACAGTTAGTTGACGTCAGCTAGACGTTGTGATTCAAATTTTTAGCCCGACCCGGGGTCGGCTGGCTAGCTCATTTGGGCCGGCCCTTTGGCCCTTTTGGCTTGGCCCTTGGTTAGAGACAGTTTTAGGGTTATTTTCGACCCTCTAGCCTTTTAGACCATTCGGTTGGAGATGACCTAAGTAGCACGGCGCAAGATTAGGGTTTTTTCCTTCCTTTTTCTTTTCGTATTCACACAGATACAATTCACCATGGTTATAACAACAATGATATAATATAATTGTGATCAATAATTTGAGTATAATTCCGAAATAAAAAATTTATGGTACATGCTCAATAGAAATATTGCATGCAATCAAGCTGAAAAAATATCGACAATTTAGAATGTGTTTTAGAAAAACATAGGTTGCAATGATGAATCTTGTGAATGGGTTTGTAGTAGAATATCCTTCAATTCCTTAACGTAGTGTCAATAGTGTGCTGATAACATGTTGCAGCCTATTTTACTGAAGGGAGAAAGAATGCAGCAGAGAGATGGAGAACGACTTGAAGAACTCTATGTGTCATATTCCTCATGTTTTGTGCCTTTATTTATAGTAAACTGGATAAAATTCTTTACCTTACAAGTAATACAATCACAAATGAATAGAATCTTCTAATATCCTAAATACAATCTACTAATATTTATACAATCACACATGTGCTGTAATTGTATCACCACGTTTTTCTTATGCACATAAAAAATGTGAAACATCAATTAAACAAACCCATTAACTTACAACACTTGGTGGCTTTCTTAAATGAGGCTTTTAAACCAATTGGGTTTACACTGCCGACTGCATATAGGAATTTCGTTAAAACACATTATTAAAGGAAACCCTTAAACTTAACTAATAAATCCAAACTAAACAGTCCATGAACACATATTTAGACTAATGAATGCATATGCATGACAAACTTATTTGAGTGAATGTCTTTGAAAGGCTTGACATTCTTGTTATGAAGAGCATGAGAGACAAATTTAGAATTAGATAATTACAATCGAAAACATGCGTTGGTCTCTACAGACTTAAGTGTTTTGTTAGAAATTGCCAAAAAAAAAATAAAAATAAAAATAAAACAATAGTTAAGTAATAACTAAAAAAAATACTAAAACTAAATAGTAAAGGGGCAATAACAAACCTCTTGATATAACAACAAAATTTTTATTACTTTTTTACTTTCAAGAACTCATATATATTAAGACCAAAGTCTCATCCATTTATGATTCAAGAACAAAATTGTCATTTCCGTCAACTCTCTCTAACACTTTCCACCCTTGTCCCAATTATTTTTGTTCCAATGACAAAACTCCTAACGGATATAGTATACATCCCGTTACAAAACTCGGTATGATATTAAACCATTTACGGTCTCAACAACCAATCGACTCATGCGCACAAGTAGCAGCAAGTAAGATCTCGCTTTCAGCCCTATATCAATGAAAGAGCACCCAAATTTGACATCTATAAAATCTATTTTCCGGTGTTACGAAAAGTAGTCCGATTTCCTCATGAAAGTTTGGTGGCAAAGCGATTTCAAATGAAATATTTGTGCATATGCCAACAAGGACGGATGCACAGAAGGAATGCTAGTGTTCTTGCGTGAAATCAAAGTCTACGAAGAAGCAAAAGAAAGAACTTGCCTAAGCCCAATGTTGAATCGAATTTGTTGAATAAGTAGTATTAATCATATAAATTCTAATATTCATAAATTAGAATTACCATGACCATACATTACATAATAATACTTGTTTCCGAAAATGTAAGAAATTAAAGTATCTTGGCTCTATCGCATGAGTCAATCCAGAAGTAGATTGATTAGAAACATTATGATAAATTATTGATTCATTTGGTGTCTAAATATATGATTCATTTTCAAGTTTACTAGATCGAAACTTTCTGACATTCAAAAATTTATAGATTCATATGTCACATTCAGTAAAAATTTATGATACGTGTATAAGGTGTACTCAATGCGTGCGCACCTACCCAACAGATGTATTAGGAATGATACCTTGGAATGGGTGTAAAGCTAAGCAAATTGCTTATGCTCCAAGAATAGAGGACTGTGTTGGTGGTAAGAGATGTGAATCAGCATGTCCAACGGATTTCTTGAGTGTTTGGGTTTACTTATGGCATGAAACAACTCGAAGTATGGGTCTGACTTATTAATACGTTCTAGAAAACCCTACTGGAATACATTTGATTTTTTTACCTTTACCGACAAAAACCCGAGCTCAAAAACTATTTATTTTGAGCACGGGTTTTTCTGGTCCAAGTTTATCTTGTTTTTACCATGAATAATTTTCCTTGGTTAACACTAGTTGTAGTTTTGCCAATATTCGCGGGTTCCTTAATTTTTTTTCTCCCTCAAAGGAAATAAGATAATTAGGTGGTATACTATAGGTATATGCATAATAGAACTCCTTCTATCAACCTATGCATTCGGTTATCGTTTCCAATTGAATGATCCATTAATGTAACTGACAGAGGATTATAAATGGATCGATTTTTTTTATTTTTACTAGAGATTGGGAATAGATGGAATTTCTATAGGACCTATTTTACTGACACGATTTATCACAACTTTAGCTACTTTAGCGACTCAGCTGATTACTTGAGATTCCCGACTTTTCCATTTTATGATGTTAGCAATGTATAGCAGTCAAATAGGACCATTTTCTTCTCGAGACCTTTTACCTTTTTTTTTTTCATCATGTGGGAGTTAGAATTAATTCCAGTTTATCAACTTCTATCCATGTTAGGGGGGGGGGGAGGGCGGGAAGAAACGTTTGTATTCAACTACAAAATTTATTTTGTACACTGCAGGAAGTTCCTTTTTTTATTAATGGGAGTTTTCTGTATTAATTTTGAAACATCAGCTAATCAATTGTATCCTGTAGCATTAGAACTAATATTCTATATTGGATTTCTTATTACTTTTGTTGTCAAATCACCGATCATACCTTTAAATACATGGTTACCAAACACCCATGGAGATGCACATTACAGTACTTGTATGCTTTTAGCCATAATCTTATTAAAAATGAGAGCGTATGGATTGGTTTGGATCAATATGGAATTATTACCCCACGCCCATTCTATATTCTCTCCTTGGTTGATTATAGTAAGCACAATTCAAATAATCTATATAGCTTCAACATCTCCTGGTTAGCGTAATTTAAAAATAAAAAAAAGAATAGCCTACTCTTCTATATCTCATATGGGTTTCATAATTATAGGAATTGGCTCTATAAGCGATACAGGACTCAACGAAGCCATTTTACAAATAATCTCTCATGGATTTATTGGCGCTGCCTTTTTTTTTTTTTATCGGAACGAGTTATGATAGAATATGTTTTGTTTATCTCAACGAAATGGACGGAATGGCTATCGCAATTCCAAAAATATTCACAACTTTCAGTATCTTACCAATGGCTCCTCTTGCATTATCGGGCATGAGCGGTTCTGTTGCCGAACTATTAATTTGTTTTGGAATACTTACTAGTCAAAAATATCTTTTAATGACAAAACTATTAATTACTTTTGTAATGGCAATTGGAACGATATTAACCAGTATCTATTCATTATCTATGTTACCCCAGATGTTCTATGGATACAAACTTTTTAATGCCCTAAACTCTTTTTTTTTAATTAATTTATTTATTTATTTTAGACCGCAAGAATTATTTGTTTCGATCTCTATCCTTTTACTTGTAATAGGTATTGGTGTTTATCCCGATTTGTTTTATCATTATCAATTGACAAGGTCAAAGCTATTATATCCATTTTTTTTTTTTTTGATAGTTTTTGTGAGTAAACCAAAAATGAAACTGAAGTTCACTATGAATCTTTGGGTACCTATCATGAGATTTATGGGCACTATGTGACATCTCACATCGCCCAGGGGAGTGATCCTTATATGTATATTCTCATCCCTACCTAGCACGAGGCCTTTTGGGAGCTCACTGGCTTCAGGTTCCGTAGGAACTCCGAAGTTAAGCGAGTAGTGCGCGAGAGCATTCCCAGGATGGGTGATCCATCGGGAAGTTCTCGTGTGAGTTCCCAAAAACAAAACCGTGAGGGTGTGGTCGGGGCCCAAAGCGGACAATATCGTGCTACGGTGGTGGAGCGGGCCCGAGAAGTGGTACCCCCCGGGCCGGGATGTGACAATTTGGTATCAGAGCCTAACCTTGGTCGCGTGTGTGCCGACGAGGACGTCGGGCTCCTAAGGGGGGTGGATTGTGACATCCCACATCGCCTAGGGGAGTGATCCTTATATGTATATTCCCATCCCTATCTAGCACGAGGCCTTTTGGGAGCTCACTGGCTTTGGGTTCCGTAGGAACTCCGAAGTTAAGCGAGAAGGGGGCTAAAGCAATCCCATGATGGGTGACCTACTGGGAAGTTGCTCGTGAGTTCCCAAAAACAAAACCGTGAGGGCGTGGTCGGGGCCCAAAGCGGACAATATCGTGCTACGGTGGTGGAGCGGGCCCGGGAAGTGGTCCGCCCCGGGTCGGGATGTGACACACTATCTAATAGGAAAAAGTAGAAAAAAAAAAAAAAAAATTATTTGTATATACATTCGAAATAGTTTTTTTTTTTTTTTTTTTTGATAGTTTTTGTGAGTAAACCCAAAAATGAAACTGAAGTTCACTATGAATCTTTGGGTACCTATCATGAGATTTATGGGCACTATCTAATAGTAAAATGTATAAAAAAAAAGAAATTATTTGTATATACATTCAAACCACAGTTGGTCATATTTCTCTTTATCTAGAAATCGAAGAAGCTATCCAAGGGTTTTGCCGAGCCTACACATATGCTACCTAGGAATCTGTTGGAACAATTTAAATGGAGTTCCCTAGAGAATGAACTCTGGGAAGGTGGAGTAGAAATTAGTATGATAGAATATGCGCAATTCTGGAATGTTATCAATGGGATCAAGGATACTTCCAACAAGAAATGTATCGAAGAATTGGTGTTGGGTTGGCTGAAAATCAAACTTTATCTGAAGCTTGGTCTAAAATTCCCAAAAAACTAGCTTTTCGTGATTACATCAGCAATAATTCGGCAAAGGGGGGGGTTTTCAGAGTGGCTCAATGGACAACAGGGATGGAATAGCTGTTGGGTGGTTAGGACATGTAATCGTAGAAATTATCAAAATAAAATAATTGGTGATAATAACTATAAGTATACGAAAGAACCCTTTTTTTTTTTTGTTTTGTTTTTGTAATTCCTATGATGCAATTGGAGCTTATCGGCAGAAAATAATCAATCTAGATAGCCCTTTGTGGCTCCGATGGCGACTAGATCAATGCATTATTACTTCAAGGGAAACTCCCATCGAAGTTCAGTATGAATCTTTGGGCACCTATCATGAGATTTATGGGGACTATCTAATAGTAAGAAGTATAAAATAAATAAATAAATTATCTGTATATACGTTTGAACCACAGTTGGTCATATTTCTCTTTATCGAGAAATCGAAGAAGCTATCCAAGGGTTTTGCCGAGCCCACTCATACAATACCTAATCATATGGTATCTAAACTAAGCAATTCTACAACACCCATGTCATTTTGGGTTTCTCCAATTCACCTAGGACTATAGTTCCTGAATTCCATTTAAAAGACTCATAGAAATGCCTCGTATGGTGTCGCAATCTGTTCTACGTACAACAATGTGTTGAACTACTTCAACAAGTTTGCGTGTAAGATATCCAGCATCAAATGTTTGTACAACAATATCCACAACCCCTTTTCGGGCTCTGAAACAAGAAATGATATATTCATTTAAAGACACTCATTCCCTTAAATTACTTTGAATAGGTAAATCAATCATTTGTCTTTGTGGATCCGACATTAATCCTTTCATACCAACTAATTGGTGTACTTGGGATGCATTTCCTCTAACTCTCGAAAAGGACATCATATGGACTGGATTAAAGGGGTCGGTCATCCTAAAATTAGGATTCATTTGTTCTCACAAATATTTGCTTATAGCATACCATATCTCAATAGATTAGCGTAATTTTTCTACCACATGTACATTTCCTTGATGATGGTGTTTTTCCAAAATAAAACTTTGTTGTTCAGCATCTTGGTACAACTAAAAGAAAAAAAAAAATTGGGATTAGACCTAAACTGTACATACAAAAACTTTAAGCTTAGTTTTGTTTAGTCCAATAAGTTAACAATGAATCACACAAAATCAAACCAAACTATTCTTTATATTCAAGTAGAAAGTTAGTGGGTTAAATAAATAGTTGTTAGGAGAATGAGAACTTGTGGGTATCGAACTTGCACCATAACATAATTATTTTCTGTTACTGCAGTAAAACGTTATTTGTTTTCACGCATAAACAGTCCTAGGTCAGTTGGGCTTACTCCAAGTCCAAGGATTTAGACCATCTTCAACCGAAATGACTAAATATAACCCCATCCAGAATTATAACCCCACAAAATATTATTTTTAAATTAACAGTGTTAGACCATACTCGTTACCATCTCCAATCAAATGGCTTAAATATAGTCCCCTCAATAATTTATTAGTTTTTTTTTTTTAAGTCAAGTACGATATTCATTGAATATGGAAGAAAACGTACAAACAGAGGATATGGTGCATAGACGAGCCTCGATAAGAATCTTATTGAGGATTTCAACCTGGTCAAAGGAAAAAGGAGTGTTCTGCACCAAACAACTTAACAACTAATATCATCCTCCAATAAAAGATCAAAAATTATATCTGAAGGTTCCTTGAACCAAGAGACTAAGTGAGCTAAATTAGGCCTAATCTAGCTAGGCTATGAGCCAATATATTGGCATCCCTTCGGACGAAAGTAGTCTTCCATTGTCCAACATTTTGTAGAATCCTTCGTGTATCCTCCAGTAGGTGTCCAAAAGGACCATTATTGGCCGTGACCTTGAGTTGGATTGCCGAAACAACCATAAGGGCATCCCCTCCATCTCCACATTTGCAGTGGGCCATTGTTGCAGAAACAAAGCTGCTTCACGAGTAGCAGTCACCTCAGCCAGTAACGGTGTTGTGATGCCATCGAACTTAAATGCAGCAGTTGCCAAGAATTGCCCTTCCCGCTTCCACATTTCTAACCGTTGAATTTGAATCAATTATTCCAACTGAGGAGATCGGCCCAACAAAGGACCAAATTATAGCCTAACTTTTAGTTGGAGATGAACTTTTGGATAAATTAGGTCATTTTTTAGCTTTTGGACCTTTAACCGTCTTCTTTGAGATGACTGGCCTCCAACAAAGACATGTGTGTATGATGTTCTTTCTTTATATTTATTAGGGAAGTCTAGTTCTCCGTTTACATTCACTGATTTGATGGCATTCAAACAGATCCTCTAACGGAGAGCAGAATTGAAAAGCGTCATCCAGTTTATGTACCTCGGGATGAGGCTTTCGAGGAAATTAAGCAGAATACTTTCTCCATTGGAGAAAGATGGTTGATAGACGAAATCCCCGCTGTTATAAAAAGTAAGTGCATTTTTTCTCCTTCTATCCTATTCTTTTCCCTTGTTTTGTAAGATTTGAAGCTCCTACTACTCCATTAGATTACAATAACTTTGTCGAGACTCTGAGGCAATCAGTTTAATTTCGTCTTTAGTCTCACTTCTTTCTCCTGCTGTTTACTTTGTTGGGTTGTTTCTGTTTACTGATGTGGGAAATTTATTTGGTTTTATCTGTTTTGTGATTCAGGTTTTGGGGAGGTTTAACCGTGCTCGTGCAGCTAGATTGACCCTGCCTCACTTTGTGTGCCAGACACCACTTTTCATGCCCGTTGGAACGTAAGGTATTGCTTTAAATTTCATACATTTTGGTACTGAATAGAAGCTATTCCTCATGAGTAAATTAATCTTTTATCTGAGCTAATTAGCTTTCAATTCAATTGGTATTTGATATGTTAACGACTTAGGTATGGAGGATTCGTTGTTTCAAGAACATATTTTTGTGGGCTAGCTTTAGGTGCTGACATTAATAAAACATTATCAGTATGTGCATTGTGTGTAAAATCTTTATGCGTGCATGCATGCGCGCGC
Organism: Pyrus communis; assembly: GCF_041283825.1. NCBI lineage: Eukaryota > Viridiplantae > Streptophyta > Magnoliopsida > Rosales > Rosaceae > Pyrus > Pyrus communis. The sequence continues at coordinate 4,910,013 of NC_142572.1, forward strand.
GCACACACACTCATTTCGCTCCTATTGTCCAATATTCAATGCCTTGATAATTTTTCTTTGTTCACCTTAGATGTTGATGTGCATATATGAACAACATTCATGGATGCCCTTGGCTTTGTTGTATTGAGTAATCAATGATATGGATAAGGTTTTCTTGGTTTTAGGAACTATAAAAGGGTTGACAACCGAACAGCTTGAAGATATTGGTGCTCAAATAATACTTGGCAATACGTATCATTTGGCACTTCGTCTGACCTCCAAGCTTCTTGGTGAGTTGGGAGGTCTACATAAATTTATGAAGTGGCCAAGAGCATTGCTTACTGATTCTGGTGGCTTTTAGATGGTTAGTTTCCCTCAGCATTTCACTATATGTTACATATTTGATTTGATTTAATTATTTTTTCGTTTTAAATTGTTTCCATGTCTAGAGTTTTGTTGATGTACTTAGAAATACAATCCATCTGAAACTATTTATGCAACACGTTTAATGGATGCTTGTGCATTGTGATGAATTTATTGTCCTAAATAAATCCCTCTGCGTCTTCCCCCTCCATTTTTTTCCGTTCTCATTCTCCAGGTTTGCCCCTACTTTGTGATTCGTACTGGTTACATTGAACTTTATGTTACATTGTTGCTATAGTTAAGCTTTCCTTTATTAAAGTATGTCGCGGTTGTCCATAGGCATGGGAACATGTCAGTATCTACTGTTCCAGTGACTTGCTTGCTTACAGTACTTTGTTGTAAATTACTAAAATGACATATCAAAGATGGTGTTTTTAAATGGTGATGTAGTTACTAGCCAGCTTACTTTCTAATGTATGCTACGGTAAAAGTAGAACAGGCTTTCTTTCATAATGTGTAGCCGAGTTTCTGATAATTATTTTAAGCGTCGACTGATGAATTCTTGCTGTTGACTCTCCGGTTGTTTTGTTGGCTAGTTTATTAATGATGTTTTCGCGGACATTTTTTTCTGCATCATTAATTATATATATGCAGTGACATCATACAGTTTATTTTTGTTACTGTTTTCAGGTATCATTATTGGATCAAGCCCTGGCGAAGTTTTACAATCGCCAACAAGGTGTCACTAATATCTTCTATAAATGGCAGGAGAAAGATTAAAGCACCAAATTTAATTAATTTTAAAGGAAAAGTAGGAGTTTGTTGGGATGAAGAAAACCATTTTTGTGCAATGAAAGAGTTAGTCTCCAATTATATATTCTTTTGATTGCATTGCTAATATCAAGTACTGTATGCGAGTCATACTGGCGGAATGCAATGGTGGACATGGAGAAAGAAGGGTGATGCTGATTCCTCTTTTCTTTTGGTGTACTTGGGGAGAACTGAACAGAGCTTATGCTCATAATTATTAATAATTTGATTATCGTTTAACCCAACTGCCCCATTCTTAGGGGCCGATAACTTTCTTAACAATTGTGTCTGCAAATTATTTTCAATTGTTAGGAAAACAGTGAGTGATCTAAATTTTTTTTTTTTTTTTTTTTTAATTTATGGGAAATACGGGGTTGGGGTTGATGGAGAGGATAATCAATGGATAAGATTTAGTTTTAATTTCCATTTGTTTTGCCAGTGAACACACTTTATCTTCATCTTTCGTAATCTACAATAATTGTTTCATAATTTGGAAAACTAACCTCAAAAAATATTTTTCTTATATCTCATCTCATTTTGGCAAGCATAGATGGGTGTTGTCATTTATTTTATATAAAAGTCTATACCTTGTTTATTGTTAATGCTATATTACTTTTTCATTTTGTACTTAAATGTTTCATGCTGATTATTAGGTGTATCAAGAATATTGTTATTTTGGGTTTGTCGTTCGTCCATAAGGACGATAACTGATTATTGTCCTACTTCAGTCACCAGTTGATGGAAAGCCAATGCTTTTGACACCTGAGGAGTCAATTCAAATCCAAGTACGTACTTCTATTTCATTTCATTTTTTGGGTATCTGTGGGTAATTATTGGGTTAACTACCAAGGTCTTTCCACATTTGGTCATATTTCTCTTTAGCGCGAAATCGAAGAAGCTATCCAAGGGTTTTGCTGAGCATACTCATATGGTATTTAAACTAAGTAGTTCTATGACACCCGTGTCATCTTGGGTTTCTCCAGTTCACCTAGGACTATAGTTCCTGAATCCCATTTTGAGGATTCACAGAAATACCTCGTATGGTGCCGCAATCTGTTCTACGTACAACAATGTGTTGAACTACTTCAACAAGTCTGCGTGTAAGATATTCAGCATCCGATATCCGTACAGTAGTATCCACAACCCTTTTTCGGGCTCTGTAACAAGAAATGATATATCTTGTTAAAGACAATCCTTCACGTAAATTACTTTGAATAGGTAAATGAATCATTTGTCCTTGTGGATCTGTCATTAATCCTCTCATACCTACTAATTGGTGTACTTGGGATGCATTTCCTTTAGCTCCCGAAAAGGACATCATATAAACTGCATTAAAGGGGTCGATCATCCTAAAATTAGGATTCATTTCTTGTCGCAAAGATTCACTTGTAGCATACCATATCTCAATAGATTGACGTAATTTTTCTACCGTGTGTACATTTCCATAATGATGGTGTTTTTCCAAAATAAAACTTTGTTGTTCATCCTCTTGGGAGAACTAAAGGAAAAAAAAAAAGTTTGGATTAGACCTAAACCGTACATACGAAAACTTTAAGATTAGTTTGGTTTAGTCCAAATAAGTTGACAATGAATCAGACTAAATCAAACCAAACAATTCTTTATATTCAAGTAGAAAGTTAGTGGGTTAAATACATAGTTGTTAGGAGGAGGAGAACTTGTGGGTATCGAATTTGCACCATAATGCATATACATAATTATTTTCTGTTACAGCAGTAAAGCGTCATCTACTTTCTCGTGTAAGGTCACTTGGACTTACTCCAAGTCCAAGGATTTAGGCCATCTCTAACTGAAAGGACTAAATATAGCCCTGTCCATAATTATAGCCCCGCAAAATATTATTTTTAAATGAACAGTGTTAGGCCATACTCGTTACCATCTCCAACCGAAGAGGTTAAATATAGTCCCCTCAATAGTTTAGTTTTTTTTTAAAGTCAAATACGATATTCATTGAATATGGAAGAAAACGAATAAACAGAGAATATGGTACATAAACCGGCCTCGATAAAAACCTTGTTAGGGATTTCAACTCGGTCGAAGGGAAAAAGCATGTCCCGCACCAAACAACTTAACAACTAATAGTATCCTCCAATACAAGACGAAAAATTACATCAGGAGATTCCTCGAACCAAGAGACCGGGTGAGCTAAATTAGGCCTAATCTATCCAGGCGATGAACCAATTTATTGGCATCCTTTCGGACGGAAGTATTCTTCCATTGTCCAACATTTTGTAGAATCCTCCGTGTATCCTCTAGTAGGTGCCCAAAAGGACCATTATTAGCCGTGACCCATTAGTTGGATTGCTGAAACAACCATAAGGGCATCCCCTCCATCCCCACATTTGCAGTGGGAGGTGTGCTATCCACATACCATTTTTTACTTCTTACACATTTCTTGTTAATTTTTGTCCGTTGATCTTCTTCAATTCATCCAATCTGACGGTCAAAAACCAAAAAAATGTGGAAGAAGTAAAAAAGAATGTGTGGATATCACACCCCTTACAAGGGGCCATTGTTGCAGAAACAAAGCTACTTCACAAGCAGCAGTCACCTCGGCTAGTAACGATGTTGTGATGCCATCGAACTTAAATGCAGCAGCTGCCAAGAATTGCCCTTCCACATTCCTAACCTTTGAATTTGAATCAATCATTACAACTAAGAAGACCAACCCCAAAAAAAGGCTAAATAATGATCTAGTGGGTTTCATAGGATTATAGTCTAGCTTTTGATTGGAGATGAATTTTTAGACAAATTAAATCATTTTTTATCTTTTAGAGCTTTAACTCTCTCATAGCTTTAGATCCCAACATTTGACCCAACGTGAAAAGAAAATCCAAAATTCAAATACCCGAAAGAAGAAATGGAAGAGTACAAAGAAGGATCGAAAACACAAAAAGTACAAGTAGAATACGCGTGACAACGGTCAAACTTGAGCGCAAGACCCGGCCTTCAATCCAATGTAAACTCAGAATCCCCGCCGCCCGGGCTTTCCAAGACTGAAAACCAAACAGATAGCAGAACACCACAACCACCGCCGGCTGCGGCACTCAAAAATCCGCCGCTCGCCGCCCTTCTTCTTCGCTTCCTATTCCAACTCTCTTTTTCTTCTTCTCGTTATTATTCGCTTTCTCTGGGGCTCTCTCTACAGCCATTACATTGCAAGTTAAGGTTTTGGGTTTGGGTTTACAATACAGTTACAAAGCTGCTTCCTTCATTGATAAATCCTTCACCAATGGCGCTTCGTTTCGAGGTAGGTTTCTAATTCTAGGGCCATGGTTTCTTTTACGTTGTGATTTTTAATGGTTTTATATTTAAAGTTTTGAACTTTCTCATCCCAATAGGCACTTTTTTATTTTGTATTTTATATTTGCATAGGAATGAATGAATGAAAGATTGATAAGCTCACTGTCTCCATTCATTCGAAATCAATACAATGTTTGTTGGTTTGTTGGGTTGTTTCTGTTTACTGATGTGGGAAATTTGTTCGGTTTTATCTGTTTTGTGATTCAGGTTTTGGGGAGGTTTAACCGTGCTCGTGCAGCTAGATTGACCCTGCCTCACTTTGTGTGCCAGACACCACTTTTCATGCCCGTTGGAACGCAAGGTATTGCTTTAAATTTCATACATTTTGGTACTGAATAGAAGCTATTCCTCATGAGTAAATTAATCTTTTATCTGAGCTAATTAGCTTTCAATTCAATTGGTATTTGATATGTTAACGACTTAGGTATGGAGGATTCGTTGTCTCAAGAACATATTTTTGTGGGCTAGCTTTAGGTGCTGACATTAATAAAACATTATCAGTATGTGCGTTGTGTAAAATCTTCACGCGTGCATGCATGCACACACACACACTTTTCGCTCCTATTGTCCAATATTCAATGCCTTGATAATTTTTCTTTGTTCACCTTTGATGTTGATGTGCATATATGAACAACATTCATGGATGCCCTTGGCTTTGTTGTATTGAGTAATCAATGATATGGATAAGGTTTTCTTGGTTTCAGGAACTATAAAAGGGTTGACAACCGAACAGCTTGAAGATATTGGTGCTCAAATAATACTTGGCAATACGTATCATTTGGCACTTCGTCCGACCTCTGAGCTTCTTGATGAGTTGGGAGGTCTCCACAAATTTATGAAGTGGCCAAGAGCATTGCTTACTGATTCTGGTGGCTTTCAGATGGTTAGTTTCCCTCAGTATTTCACTATATGTTACATATTGATTTTGATTTAATTGTTTTTTCGTTTTAAATTGTTTCCATGTCTAGAGTTTTGTTGACGTACTTATTGAAATACAATCCATCTGAAACTATTTATGCAACACGTTTAATGGATGCTTGTGCATTGTGATGAATTTATTGTCCTAAATAAATCCCTCTGCCTCTTCCCCCTCCATTTTTTTCCGTTCTCATTCTCCAGGTTTGCCCCTACTTTGTGATTCTTACTGGTTACATTGAACTTTATGTTACTATAGTTAAGCTTTCCCTTATTTGAGTACGTCACATTTGTCCAGGAGGCATGGGAACAAGTCAGTATCTACTTCCAATGACTTGTTTGCTTACTGTACTTTGTTATAAATAACTAAATGACATATCAAAGACGGTGTTTTTAAACTTACTTTCTAATGTATGCTACTGTAGAAGTAGAATGGGCATTCTTTCATAATGTGTAGCCCAGATTTTGATAATTCTTTTCAGCTTGGATTGATGAACTTATGCTATTGACGATGTGGTTGTTTTGTTGGCCAGTTTATTAATGCTGTTTTTGTGGACATTTTTTTTTGCATCAGTAAATAATTTATGCAGTGAAATCATACAATTTATTTTGTTACTGTTTTCAGGTATCATTATTGCATTTAGCTGACATAACCGAAGAAGGTGTAACATTTCAGGTAATCTCTTATTTTGGCACTGCTTATTGTAGTTTAGGTGCTGGTGGTGAATAATGATTGAGTTGTTCGCTCATGTTGAGCTATCGTCACTGGATCAAGCCCTGGCAAAGTTTTACAATCGCTAACAAGTTGTCTCCAATATCTTCTATAAATGAAAGGAGAAAGATTAAAGCACCAAATTTAATTAATTTTAAAGGAAAAGTAGGAGTTTGTTGGGATGAAGAAAGCCATTTTTGTGCAGCGAAAGAGTTATTGTCTCCAATTATTTCTTCTTTTGATTGCATTGCTAATATCAAGTACTGTATATGAGTCATACTGGTGGAATGCAATGGTGGACATGGGGAAAGAAGGGTGATGCTGATTCCTCTTTCTTTTAGTGTACTTGGGGAGAACTGAACAGAGCAGCTGAGGCATGGAGATACCTTTATGCTTAACCTATTATGCTCATAATTATTAATAATTTGATTATCGTTTAATCCAACTGCCCCATTCTTAGGGGCTGATATGTCATAAAAAACTTTGTAAACAATTGCGTCTGCAAATTGTTTTCAATTGTTAGGAAAAGAGTGAGTGATCTAAATATTTTTTTTGGTCCATAATGCTTTTTTTTTTAATGTGAAATACGGGGTTGCGGTTGATGGAGAGGGTAATCAATGGATAAGATTTAGTTTTAATGTCCATTTGTTTTGCCAGTGAACACACTTTATCTTCATCTTTCGTAATCTACAATAATTGTTTCATAATTTGGAAAACTAACCTTAAAAAATATTTTTCTTATATCTCATCTCATTTTGGCAAGCTTAGATGGGTGTTGTCATTTATTTTATATAAAAGTCTATACCTTGTTTATTGTTAATGCTATATTACTTTTTCATTTTGTACTTAAATGTTTCATGCTGATAATTAGGTGTATCAAGAATTTTTTTTATTTTGGGTTTGTCGTTCGTCCATAAGGATGATAACTGATTATTCTCCTACTTCAGTCACCAGTTGATGGAAAGCCAATGCTTTTGACACCTGAGGAGTCAATTCAAATTCAAGTAGGTACTTCTATTTCATTTCATTTTTTGGTTATCTGCATGTAATTTTTGGGTTAACTACCAAGGTCATTACACCAATCTATGCCATTGAGTGTCCTTCATCAAGATGTCGTAATGATATAGATGTAGCACATGGAATTATAGAAAGGAAATAAGAATAGAGTATGAAATCCAAACTCTTAAAACAAGGCCCATCACATGGGCAGCCCAAAAAATAATTGAATTTATAATAGTAAAAAACAAAGGAAAACTAACGAAAAGTCCAAAAAAGCTTTAGTTTTAATGAAAAAGGACAAATAAAGGTGTAGTGAATAGTACCAGGGAAAGGTAAAAATGTGGTTTTTCGTTAAAAGTGAACAATATCGGGAGTGTTTCGTTAAAACTCCCAAAAAACAAACAATAATAGTTAAACTTCTGATAGTTAATACTTCAATTCATTGAATTTGTAATTAAATTGCTGCCACCTTCTGTTAAGGTTTTGAATGTAGTGGTAAACCAAATTAATTCATGGGTATTAGAGCATGAGATCTTGACTTTGAATTTTCTGGGCTCTTTAGCAGCGGGAGAAGCTTGATGAGTTTGTAACATAGAGTATAGCTTTCAAGATATTATGTCTAATTAAAACATTTATTTTCTAACCAAGTGTTTCCCTCTACCATCCTTTCTGTACCTTCAATGATCTGTGCAGAACAGAATTGGAGCAGATATTATTATGGCCCTCGATGATGTAGTCAAAACCACCACCACTGGTCCAAGAGTTAAGGAGGCCATGGATCGCACTATACGATGGATAGACAGATGCATTAAAGGTGAATTATATTTGATTGTCACTGGTGTTTCTTGTATATATACTTTTAAATAGTTTACACTTTACAGGAAAAGGTAACATAGATATATGTATATGTGTGCATTTATACATGTATAATCATATATAATCATCTCAAGTTTGATAGATTACCTAGAAGATCTTTCTTAGGCTTTAGAGCTACTGTGCTGTGCTAAGTTTATTGAACTAGGTGAAGTCTATTCTTTAGGTCCAATTTCATGGTTAATAGCAAGTTTCTTAGATTTACAACATCATGACTAGGTGATTTCTCGTCGTATATGTATGCGACAGGTTATGCTTACATTCCAACTATTTCAATAGTTATCAATTCAGCAGTTCCTTCTTTCCTTAGTTCCCCAATTCATCCATAATAGCCATATACAATTCTTAGATTGTGCGTAACTTTTTAGTTTTCGTCCTATTTATTGTAAGTTGTAATGCTTTATGTTCTCAATTTTTATGCTCATCTCGGCTGGTCAGCTTTGTATTTATCTGCACTGCTTCTATAAACAGCTCACAAGAGACCAACAGAGCAGAACTTATTTGGTATTGTACAAGGTGGCTTAGATCCTGTATTAAGGTGAACTTCAACTGAATATGTAATCTGCATGCTTTATGTTGATCTTTTAGTGCATTTTTTTATTATTGTTCTGTTCCTTATACTAATAATGTGTTTGTAACAACTAACAAATTGTTTCATGCCCATAACTTGTGAGCAGAGATATATGTGTTAAAGGCTTGGTGAATCGAAACTTACCCGGGTATGTTCTCTTTAGTGGCTGATTCATTGTAGGTCACTTTATCCGGCACATTGGTAATCCGTTCTAGTTTTTGAAGTTAGCCAATTACGATAGTTGTTGAATTTGTAATATTTCATGATAAAATAGTAACAATGCTTGTATGTAAAAATGAACTATGATGCATCACTTACAGAATGCCTCTTGCAACCGAGGTCACAAGTTCAATTCCCCCCTTCCCCAATACCGCTTTTACAAAGGAAGAAAAAAAGAAGATAATAAGTGCAGCCTTATGGTACAAAAACACCATAACACATTTAAAATCTCTGATCATTTATGTTAGTCTCATAGAAAGCTAAGGTGTATTGATTATATTTTTCCTTTAAAAGCAGAGTGGCAATACTGTCAATGGCTTATTTTTGGTTAATAATGTTCTAAAGTGTGGAAGAAAGAATTTAAAATTCTCCTTCTCTTTCTGACGAGCTAACACAATTTTTTTCTGTATTGTTCCTTAATTTCAACTTTATTGGTTTGAAATTCGAACTCTCTGCAGAATTAGCAACGTGTTTACATTTGTTCTAATATTTAATGGGATTTGGAAATCTTGCAATACTACACATGCGCTTCTGTTTCACGGTTGGTGGTGTTGGTAACTTCTATTAAGCAGCTGAGTTGACCAAGTTTACTGTGACAGGTATGCTATTGGCGGTCTTTCTGGCGGTGAAAGTAAGGATTCATTTTGGCGTGTTGTTGCACAATGCACTGCCGCATTGCCTGAGGAGAAACCGCGATATGTTATGGTGCTGGAGACTTACTAATTTCCATTTGAACTTCCTTAAAGTATCCCAAGTCATGATATTTTCTTGCGCATCTTTCAGGGTGTTGGTTATCCTCTGGATATTGTAGTTTGCAGTGCTCTAGGTGCTGACATGTATGACTGTGTTTATCCCACACGTACTGCTCGCTTTGGTACAGCTCTTGTACCCGAGGTGATTACTTGAACATTCTGATCTACACTTTTACATTTTTATTGAATATATTTATGTGTGCCATCCAACTGTAGTAATTGATTAACATCATAAACAGCTAATCTTGAACCATTACATCTATGATTAATATACTCCTTTCATCAGGATGATTAGTATTTATTTTAGTTGCTTACTAGAGGGAATGAGTACACTTCTATCATTAGTTATTTATGTTAGGTGCTTACAAGAGCTCCTGTATGCGTGTATGTATGTGTAGTTGTGTACTAAAGATTTTTATATGAACGACTTATAAATATATGCACTAGAAACACACTAGCAGCCAAATTTTTTGGCACCGCCATGAGGTTCTGTTAAGCCCATTTTAAAATAGTCCTTGTAATCACTTGAAGGAGAGTATTCAGTTTGATATTCAAGTAGGTTGGTTCCTCTGTTAAGTCCCGTCACAGCTTGTAATTTTGTGTGGTTATTTGGTCAGGATTATTTGTTTGAACTTTGATTTCGAACTTCATGAATCATTGCCGTTTCTTTCTTAATTAGATGGGGATATAATTCTTATCAGATACGAATTTAGATGCTTGCATCTTGTTCTACCAGCTAAGCTCTACTTGTCCTCTTTAAGTTGTTATATGAATGTGACAAATAACACTCGCTTATTTCAAAACTTCTCAACGACCTTTGTACTTTATAGTGTTCATGCTTGAAATGAGTTGGTGTTTCTTCAAAGCTTTCTAGTTAATGTTCTATGTTTGCTAATGCACTTAGAACCGTGTCGTACAGTATTCATGTGGGTATTGCCACATCCAGTGTACGTTCATTGAGTGTCGTCGCCATGCAGTATTTTATACAAGGGGACCTAATTCTGTTGATAAGTGGATGCATAGTTCAACAGTAGGAAAGAAGATTTCCTCTCATTTTGTATGTGATGTTTACTATTTCAGGGAGTGCTGAAACTCAAACAGAAAGCAATGGCTGAAGATACCCGCCCCGTTGATCCTACATGTGATTGTATGGTATGCATAGATGGGCTAATCTTTTGCGTGAAAGATCAATGCAGAAGTCGATCAATGATGTAGAACTGATTCGTTCTATTTCTTCAAATGCAGGTCTGCAAAAATTATACTAGAGCTTACATTCATTGCCTTGTTACGAAAGATGCTATGGGATCTCAGCTTCTGTCATATCACAATTTATATTACATGATGAAGGTTTAGAACACAAAAGTTATTATATTTTACTTGCCATATAATTTTTTTCCTCTGCATTTCTTAACTAAAACCCTTCCTCTCTCTTTCTCTCTCTTCCCTTTTAAATGCAGCTAAGTAGAAATCTGCACTCTTCAATAATCGAGGGAAGGTTTCCAGAGTATGTTTGCCTCTGATTTACCCTTTTCAACCGTAGTTCTCACTTGTTCCGGACCTCTAGTTGTACCAGTTTAACCCTTTTTCTTAAAACCTTTTTAGCAGGTTTGTACGTGAATTTCTGCAACAAATGGTATTTTCTTTAGACACCTTCATCTTTTTATATCTGCATGTCCAAAGTTCATCTGTTGAAATGTTTCGCATCTTATTGTCTTGTAGTTTCCGAAAGGTGATGTCCCCGAGTGGGTCTGTGATGCCATGGAGGTTGCTGGAATCGACATTTCTTCGTGCTGCACTCCATTTTCATCATCCCAAGATTAGAAGTAGGAATGTACACGGAACGCAGGTTAGGCTTATACAAATTTTGACACAATTTTGAGGTTGACATTGAAGAAGGGTAAACTAGGTAAGGGCAGCGTAGATTTGTTTGCCCTTGATTTGTTTCAATAGAAATTACACAGAGCGGCTAAAAACTGCAAGATTTAGAGTGGGAAATTTGTTTCGGAATAGGATCCGACAAAGATTTAACTGCGTGTAATTTAAAATATTATGAAATCAAATGCAGCTAGGAAATTACTATAGCTTGTATTGTGAAGTTTAATTTTTGTTGTTCATTAGTCCTTGCGTGACCCAATTACATACCGACATATTTTGGGATGGGCAACAGTTATGGTGGGAGGATAACGGTTGTTATTTATTTACCCATAACCGTTTATGTTCATACCCGCATAACTATTTACCCGTTAGGTAATTGCATAAACGGTTATATCCATATCCATAACTGTTTATAAACGGTTAACCATATCCATAACCGTGTATCCATTTAACCATAACCGTTTACCTATTCAATCATAACCATTTACCCATTTTTGAACCCGTTTATCATTTTTTCACCCATTTACCCCTTTTTCACCTGTCTACATGTTTTTTTTTTTTTTTTAAACAACTTGAAAATTACAAAAAAAAAAAAAAAAATTTATCATAATTTTCGTTTTCTGACAATTAAACACCGTTATAGGTATATTTTAGCATGCATTTCCCTATTTTAATCATTTAAGTCCTCATACAATTCCAATAATTGAAATAATTGTTTATGAACGATATTTTTCTGCTACACCCAAGCAAATCTTTAATTATAATCCATATAATTACAAAGTAAAGCTTCTAAAAATAAACATTTTTCTACACTAATACCAGTACTTTCTGTTAACTGCAAGATAGGTCATAAGCTTCAAGTTAGCTCTCTCTCCTTGTTGGCTTCTTGTGCTTCAAACTTTCTGTATACGAAAAGTTTAGCACAAATACATAAATGCGTTATAACTGTTAAAAATATTATAAATTTTACATATATTAAATTAAATGGGTAAATGGATACCCGTTATAACCGTGGGTAATACCCATAACCGCACATTTAAATTTCACGGATAAACGGTTACACCCATAACCGTTTGGTCGTCGAAACGATTACCCATAACCGTAACCGTGCACTTTAAATGGGCGGGTAACTGCGGTTACCCAAACCCATAGGTATTTTGCTCATCCCTAGACACACATGGTTAGGTTTCTCTCTTTTGCTAAGAGTTTCAATTCACATGTTATGTAACTACCTTGTCGAACATATATCTAGTGGCAAGAAAGCTTACAACAGAGATGCCATTGTGGTGATATCTAGAGTCAATCAAGCGCTGCCGGGATGCTATTCTGACGTATCAAAGCATGGCAGTGCATGATCGACTTGATATATTGTTGTAGATGCATTCCTATTGTATCATAAGGTTGGAAATTCATATCACTTCTAGATTGAGTGTTGATAGACTCAACAGGGGAAAGGAAAATCGGACAGATGTACAAATTGTGTTATGGCATTGCGAATTCCACAATAATATAAGCACTCTTTTCAATCGTATTCCCTGTAATCTTTATCCAAGCCATCTTTTCACAATTCACACCAAGTTTATATTGTTCTCTTTTCATTTCAACAAATTCGGCTACCCTTTGCTGAAACAAACATATGAGAGCGAAATAATGAAAGTGGGTTCATGTTCCTTTCTCACTATTCATTTACTTTTGATGCAAATGACGCATAGCTCAATTGGTTAAGATTGTTCACATTTGCACCCAAGATCTCCAATTCAATTCTCGCTTTCCCCAATATCGGAACCTAGGGTTCATATTCCTTTCTCACTAAACCTAGCCTTTCTTTGTTGCTTTTTCTTTTCATAAAGAACCCTCCCTAGAGAATGAAACTAATGGACTCATCATAAGGGTTTGAAAACTCACGCAACTTAAATATGTTGAAGTGAGGCTTTGGGACCAAGTGCCCTTAATCTCAGTGGCACAAATGGAGTGTCCCACAAGGAACCTATTTCTTGTTGGCATGTTATGGCAAAATTCCAAGCTTGCACGGCAACCGGATCAGACTCCTTAAAAGGAAACCTACCTATTCTCTACCTAAACCCGTTGAAACTGAGATAATGCATGTCCCTTCCTCGTCTATGGTTCTGTGAAACACGTTTCTGGAATTCATCACTGCTTCTGAGATTCAAGGCACCAAATCAATGCGACCCCTACATGCTTAAGCCTCAAAGCAATTCCAGTTCTAATTGATGGAGTTGAGATTCAAACCTTGTTGTCTATATAACATCACCCGATCAATATGCTGTCTATATTGTCGTTCGTGTCTATATTTCTGTTTTGCCTAAACACTTTTAGAATTACTTGAGCGTTCCTGCAACCAAGAAAATAATAAACATATTAGATCTTGTCACACTAATGGATGATGAAAATTTAAGAGCTCAAGGTTAGAGGAATTGTTACCTTTCATGGCTGAAGGTCGTGTCCTTATGCACTAGTAGTTTTGAGTTTGAAGATCATTCATTAAGGTACGTGTGGTGTACTATAATTGGAGGATTTGAGACTCGTTATCCCTCACATCATCATTATTCGTTTGACTAGGAAAAATGTAGTAAGTGACCAATGGCGGCGCTAGAAATTTTTTACCGGATGGGCTAGCTTAAAAATTTAAATTTTTATAAATAAAGAAACTTGATAACCGTATTTTTTGTTGTATCAGCTAGCTTAAAAAAATTCATAAGGTGAGCCAAAAAAATTTGTAATTAAATAAATACGGGTTAAAATTCAAACAAATTCAAACTTGTTCATATACAAGAAACGATGAAAAAAAAGGATGTAAGAAAAAGAAATGGTATGTAAACTGTATTATATAATTTTATATAGTTAAATCTAAAGAATTCGGATTAATGACTAAATATATAGTGGGTTACATTCGAAAATCAATCAAAATTAAATGTAAAATTTTATTTTTCACCGGAAGCTACCTGGGCTACAGGGCAACCCTTAACCTGGCTCCGCCAGTGTAAGTGACGTCATTAAGAATCTCGAGTTGGGAAAGCTCTTAACCACATTGGAGATCATAGCGCCTGATTGAGCCATAATTATAGGGATTGTTATCCTATGACTGAATTGTATGTACCAAAAAGTTTAAGAATATTCAAAATTAAATGAATTTATACATAAGCATATACAAAATAATAAGAAATAACAATAAATTGTATGTACAAAAAGGTTTTGAGAGTATTAAAAAACTTATAATGAATTTCCAAGTTACGTTCTGAAAATTTCAGGATCATTCTGATTTCAAATTTTTCGAATATGCTCAAAGTTCAGAATTTGAAATTGTGATATGATCTGATCATGTATGTACAAAAAGCTACCTGGGCTACAGGGTAGCCCTTAACCTGGCTCCGCCAGTGTAAGTGACGTCATTAAGAATCTCGAGTTGGGAAGGCTCTTGACCACATTGGAGATCATAGCGCCTGATTGAGCCATAATTATAGGGATTGTTATCCTATGATTGAATTTTATCTACCAAAAAGTTTAAGAATATTCAAAATTAAATGAATTTATACATAAGCATATGCCAAATAATAAGAAATAACAATAAATTATATGTACAAAAAGGTTTTGAGAGTATTAAAAAACTTATAATGAATTTCCAAGTTACGTTATGAAATTTTCAGGATCATTCCGATTTTCAAATTTTTCGAATATGCTCAAAGTTCCGAATTTGAAATTGTGATATGATCTGATCCAATTCTGAAATTTTGGAATGGAATTTATAAAAATTATTTTTGATCCGATCTATTCAAAAGTCACCCAGTTCATATGTTTGGCCTTTTTTAATCAACGTGTCTTAACCTCATTAGGCGGTATTCTTTTGTTACAATTGTTCTATTCAAATTTTTTTTCTTTGTTTGGATTACGCAATGAAGTAGGATTATTTCTTCTCCTATTACCATCTTTTTCCCTCCCCTCCTCTCACACTTTACTTTTTGTTTATTTCTCTATATAAAAAAATTCAAACAAGATGTTAACGTGAAATAATCGTAGTCGTTTAAACAATAGGGAAGGGAAGGGAAAGAAAGAGAGATTAGGGGGAATGCTTAATTGTAGTCGTATTCTCTATAAATAAACATTCAAGATTGTCAAGGCTTTGCCAACTGAGGAATTTTATCGAGCATTTGATGCGCACAATATAAACACACACAAGAAGAGAGAAAAAAAATAGAAAGAGAAAGTTGTACATTAATTTGTCCTAACTATTTAAAGGATCAAATGCAATACACATACAACACATGAAATTTTTTTAAAGGAAAACTAATGAAAATACTTGAAAACTTTGAGTTTTAATGATAATGATAAAATAAATGACAAAATGAATAATACATGATTGACTTTTTTAATATAAAAATATAATTTTTCGTTTAAATAAATAATACCGAAAACTTTTCGTTAAAATACTCATATTTTAAATTATTAACATCATGAACAATCAATGATCCTATAGTCTCTGCCACTGATTTTTAGTGACAACTGTTTAAAATCATGAAATGATATAAGTTATGTTTATTTATTATTATTATTATTTTTACAGAAAGCGATATGAGTCACTTTGAAAAGAAACAAATTAATGTTGTGAAAGTTCAACTTTCCTTATTAAAAAATTAGAATTAAAATAACACACGAGAAATGAATCCTCAATTAAATAAATATTCCAAAAAAGAAGATGTCTGGCACAAAAAATCTAGAGATGTGATATTCACACATCTCTTTTTACTTTTTCATATCTTTTTTTATTTTTGATCATGTGATCGGATAAATTGAAGAAGACTAATGAACAAAAATTAATAAAAATATATAAAAAAATAAAATAAATTGTGTGGATAGTACACCCAAAAATCTAACTGAAAAAGCAAATCTAAGGCATGGGGTAAAAATATGGTTGAATCCAGCTTTTTAATTTGACTTACCCTCACTTACCATCTTTCCTTCAAAAAAAGAAAATAAATAAATAAAAGTGCAATGGGGTCCTAATCAAACCATTCGCATCACTGCGACTGACAGCAATAAAGCAAAAACAATGCAATCTAGCTGTGTGTGCAGCTCGAATCTCATAAGGGCCCGAGGTGGCACCCGGCCCCCCACAGGTTTTTGGAAAAAATGAAAAGGATCTTCTTCGAATTCTTTTTTACTAATCCACTAAAATAGCGAATTTGTGTTAATAAAATTTGATCCAGCGGTTATAAGTATGGATTTATTTTAAAAGTTATTAGCATAGGAGCACACACAAAGTGTGTGAGAAATTTTTCTTTGTTTTGTTTTTGAAATAGAAGGAGAGAGAAAGAGAGTGATAGAGAATGTGGAAGTGAGAGGTTTTTATTTATTTATTTATTTATTTTTAATTAGAGATATGTTAGAACTACATGTAGCTGAGGCTTTGAAAAAATATAGCAAATTTTGGTTGTGTGAAATTACATTTCTACCTTATATTTCTTATTCATGTTCTGTTTTAATTAGAGGGTTAAACTAGTAATTTCATAGGGTTTTAGTTGACAATGAGTGTTTTATTAATTAGTAGAGATAATAACTTCAGTCGTTAGATCAAATTTCAACAGCACGGATCTCCTGATTTGGTGAATTAGGAGGAAGGGATTCGAAGATAATTCCTTTCCTGGAAAAAATTGGTGGAACCATGCACCCACTTAAATCATAATTGTGTCTCTCGTAACATTGAATTAGATTATGGCGAATAATAATCAACTTGTCACCACCATTAATTTTATTGCTCACTCCTCATCCACAACCACTAAGAGATGAATATAACACCAAAATATTTAGTTGTAGAGTTGATTCTAACAGTTCACGAAGAAGAATTCCCTCTTTCCATACGTACATATAACAAATTTAACCTCCAAACCTTATACATATATGACTTATCTATTTGTTCAGCATTTTTGCCCTTGTTAAATGGATATGGCTAAATCCCAAATCCACCTAAAACACCCATTCATCTATTTGTTGGTCCCCAAGGCTTACCATCCATGTGATTCTGATGTTAGATCTAAATATAAGGTGTCGACAGCAGCCTAACGTCAGCGATGCCTTTTAATTTTTATTGCACCAGGCGGGTGCATTACATGCATCCAACTGGGAGAGTGGGGCGACAAATTTTGTCGCCTGGGGCCCACCACAACGACTACTTCCAATGTACTCAACACTTCGCCAAATCAAAGACGTCCATTTCAAATTCTCACTTTAATTCACGATTCTTATTATTTTTCGTAGTAATAATTTTTTTTTAAATCCATAAATTCATAAAAATTACAAAAAAAAAAAAAAAAAAAAAAAAGAATAGAAAAATCAGAAAAATTAAAATTAAAAATTAAAAAATTTACATTGGTTACATGTAATTATTAGGTTATCTTATTAGGTTTTTTAAGATGTACCACAATTCATTTATAAAAATTTAAACAAGATTTTTGAAAGACATGAACACATTGTACAATCACAGTCACCTATTCTAAATCAATCTCATTCGTTCAATAATTACTAAAACATTGAATTATACATTATTAATAAAATAAATCTTTGTGAATAGTAACAGCCATAGCAGTTACTATTTAAGTGAACAGTAATTTCCATAAGTCTAGCCATAGATCTAAATCCATCAAAATGGGTGGAAATGCTCAAATAACACAAAGAGTATGGATTAACCAAGTACTTGATAAAAACATCTCACTTAAAATTGAAAAAAAAAATGGTATTGGGCGCGCTATTTTAAATTCTACGAGGACTTACATCCGTCATTCTTTAGTTGTGCACCTTGAGGCCTCGTTTGGCACGCTGTATAAAGGACCAGATAGTATTAGTAATACGGTATCAACTGTTTGATGTTCCAATGTACTAATTAAGCACCGGATAAACAAAATCAGTCCCACCACTTTAATCCCCTGCACACCCGCTGGCCTGATGGTGGCGGTGGTTGTGAGGAGGTTGAATTAAAAAAAAAAAAAAAATCACCTCTGTGTTTCAAATTTGAAATTTAATCCGAAAGATAAAGCTGCACTAAGTCACCTGTAAAACAATTTTTTGGTTGTCGAGTGAGCAAGTACGAGTCTGTAATTTGGAGGTTGATGTCTGCAAATTTGAGTAATTGGTTTTTAAAGGAATTTGCTTCTTATCGTCACCTTCTCTCACCATCTCCGTCCTCCCCGTCACTTTCTCTTGCTGTCGTTTTCTATCACCGACGCTTTCTCTCGCCATCTATGCTCTCCTAATCCTCGTCGCCTTCCTCGTCGTCCTCTCCTTGTGGCCGTCCTCATCGCCTACTCGTCGTCCTCCCCTGCAACTGGGTCTTGCAAAGAAACATGGTGCTGCGAAGAGATGATTTCAATTTGGGATTCTTCCGCAACTGGCTGTTTCAATTTATTTGGGATGATTTCTATTTTTATTTTTATAAGTTAATTTTTTTTTAAGTTTGATTTCTCCTATCCGGTATAAAACCAAACACAGTATAAATTATACGGTTATTAGTTCGATACTGCACCAAACGGCCGACTAATTTATTCAGTACTATTTGGTGGCTATTTATCATATTCGACAGAAATAGTCAGTACAGTCCTAGTTGCCAAACGAGGCCTGAATGTTATTTCTAACTTTGCCCCTGTGTGTGATTGTTGCATCCAGTTACAGTAATTCCAAGCTCTGTATGTGCGTGTGTATTGATATATATTATATATTTATATCAAATATATATTATATATGTGAGCGAATTCGTGGCATCATTTTTTAAACATTTTTAAAAAATATTTTTGTAGAGCTTATTTTGTAATACATTTTAATGATTTGAACTGTTATCTTTTGGAACATCATTCATAAATCATTCATATAAAAAATTTAAAAATATTAAATCATTAAAACATTCATTTATAGTGAAGAAAATAGATGAATATAGTTCTATAAAAGAACTCTAAACCCTTAATCCAACTGTTATATAATTTTAGATTTTTATGATTTTTGGTAGATACGATATTTGAGAGAAAATCTTTTTATTTTTATTTTTATCATTTGAGAGAAGGTATAAAATATAGACAATTCGGATCGTTAAAATACATTACGAAGTAAATCACAAAAACGTGTGTCAAAAATAGTAATAAAAATTTTGACAAATTCAAAACCAATATATATATTGGTGATTATATAATGATTGAGTAGGGGAAAGGATTATTGGTTTGTGAGGTGTGTACTTGTGCACTTTGTTTTTCCTTGCTTCTTTGAAAGGGTTTGTTTTGGAGGAAGGAAACCAAGAAAAGCAAGGCAAAGGGGGAACCCCTAGCAGTCTGGTTTTTCTGCTCCAGATCATATTGTCTTACAATTTAAAGGCAAGTGAACCTTCTAGCTATTTTGAAGTATCAATTCCCACTTTGGTCATTCAACCATAAAGCTTCCTTCCAACTCTGGCATCTCAGTTGCATGTTCGAGCGCTCTCACAAAACTGAGAAAGATTTGAAACAACAACAAATACCACCTTGTCTTGGAGTTTTGTTTTGAATTATGAAGAGGTTCGGCAGCTCAGAGTCATTGGGTGCTTTGGTCTCCAATTTCCCATCAAAAGGTAAAATTCCTTTCGAGCTTATTTTTCTGCCAAATTTTGTTATTTTATTGATGGGTTTGAAGTCTCATAATTTACGTAGAGGAGGTAAAGCTTGCAAAGGACAAATATGGTTACAGCAAGGAGTTTCAGGCAATGTTAGATTCTTTAGAACAAGAAGATATTGGGGAAGAAATGTCAGGGAAGAAAAGGCGGTTGAGCTCGGAGCAGGTCAAGGCCTTGGAGAGAAGCTTTGAGGTTGAGAACAAGTTAGAGCCCGAGAGGAAGGTCAAACTGGCTGAGGAATTAGGCCTGCAACCGAGACAAGTGGCGATTTGGTTCCAAAACCGTCGCGCACGGTGGAAGACTAAGCAGTTGGAAAGAGACTACAGCGTCCTCAAAGCTGACTATGATGGTTTAAAGCACAACTTTGATAGCCTTGAGAGACAGAATAAAGCTCTTGCTGAAAAGGTTCATACTACTAGTGAAGCTCATTTTGTTTGCATATTCCCATTTTCTCGTTCTACTCACCCTGTTTATTTACGTGTCTCATTATTCTCTTTTGATTTACTCGGTCCAAAAGTCCAAATAAACAAGGATCTGCAGAAAAAAGTTGACCACTCTTTTTTCAATTGGGGTGTTTGTATTTTTTGCAGCTAAGTCAGTTAAAAGCGAAGCTGTTCACAGAAGGTGCAGAGAGCAACGGCTCCGCGAAAGAAGAATCACCAATTTCAACGTGCAAAAGCAGTGAAAATATAGAGGTGGAGTTCAAGAACTTGAAGACCAAAGATGGTTCATCAGATAGTGATTCAAATGAAGTTCTTATGAAGGAAGAGAGCAATGGAAATTCATCTCTTGGATATAATAATAATAATTCAATTTCTTCAACTTCCATGGTGAATTGGTTTCAATTATCTGAGTCCAGATCAGTAGCTGCAGGAAAAGGGTTTCAAGGCCAGCTTGTGAGGATGGAAGAGCAGAGTCTTTTCACCACAGATGAGTCCTGCAATTTCTTTTCAGTCGATCAAGCTCCTAGTCTTCATTGGTAAATCTGCTGAGCAGTAAAAATAGTTGGACCCTTTTTATTTTTCTAAGGTTTTTGAATGATCTGATAAAATAAAATTTTGTAATTTAGAAGCAAAAATGTCCAATGTAAAGCTTTTTATTTGCCACATCAACAAATAATTAGTTTGCACATTTTCTGCTCAATTTTAGAAAACCTTAGTACTGGACTTTTAGTGCAACTGCCGTGAAAAGTTAGAAAGTTTGTTTTCGCTTTTAACTTTTTTTTTTTATATTTCTGATCATCAGCATGCGTGAATTAAACGAACACAACATACCATATTAAACATGAACGCATAAACGGAGAAAAATGACGTGTATATCATTTCTCTAAAGTTTCTCACATAATTGTACCCTAAAGTCACAATGTTTCAAAACCAAACCATGTGCAATGTGATGCATCATACAAAGGTGGTACAAACTTCACATGTAGTTGTCAATTTCTCATTTCCATAAAGCTTGGGCGGGTCACTAACTCGGATTTGACAACTTCTCTGCAAAGAATTAAACGACACTACCAAGTTGGCATGAAAACATAAAGGTAAAGCTACCCTCCTTTTTTCTTTTTCTTGTACATCAAACGGGGTGTCTCACATTTGTGTTATCATTTGAATATCGTATAGTATAGCACATGCAACTAAAACGCTCATTTTATGCAATATTACACACATAATGTAGGAAATGTAAAACACCAGTTGTAAGAATATGATCACAAGTATAGATGTATTTTGGCCAAATGCTTGAGTACAAATTGGTTTAGAAACGCTTTATTGAACAAGGTTTGAAGGTCCTGATTTATATATGATTGAAATTGAGAATTGATAATGAATTACTCACTTTTATTAAAAATAGGAGACAATGTTGATTTTTTAGACCAACTCCAATGGTGGGCTAAAAGCCAAATTATCCCCCAAAATTCCCCCCCCCAAACGCACTCCAACCCAAGGGGAAATTTTGAGCTAAATGCTAAATGCTAAACCAATGCCAAATTCCCCCCGAAATTTAGCCCAGAAATCGGGGTGGACTCTACCCAATATTTATCGGAATTTAAATTTTTTTAGATTAAAATGTTCATAAAATTAATTTATGATAGTCTACATATTTATTATTTTTTTAAAAATTAATTTAACAAAAAAAATAGCCTAAATTCATTCTTTAATAATCTCGGGCTAAAATTTTAGGATAGAATGATTGGAGTAGAAAAGCTGTTTTTGGGCTAAAAGTTAAATTTTTCGGGCTAAAAAATTTGACTTTTAGCCCAACCATTGGAGATGGTCTTACAAGGAATCTAAAAGAAAATTTGGAAGGATTGGTTGTCTTTATAAAGGTGGTTGTTGCTCCCACAGGAATATGTTCCTACTCAGATGGTTTTTTTTTTTTTTTTTAATTTCTCACTTTTTTGTTTGTGATGGGAGACTATCAACCCATGTGTTTGGTGAAAAAAGTATCATCCTGATCTATAGCTAACACATGGAATTGAAAAACTACGTTCCAAAGCTTCTTGCATGTGAGTTTGCATCCTGAAAAATAATCGGAGTCCATCGTGTATGGGTGTGTGATTGAATTTTGGGCGTTTGATGCATATGAGTTTCATCATAAGACTCAAACACACTTATGATAAAAACTTACAGGTTTAACTGAATTTTGGGTGTTTGATATGTATGAGTTTCGTCATAAGACTCAAGTGTACTCACGGTAAAAATTACTCATGTGTAATTAAAGTCTAGTCTTTAATATTCGCTTATATAAGTGGACGGTTGAATTTTGACCGTTGATGCATATAAGCTTTGTTATAAAACTCAAATGCACTTACCATCCAGAAATTACTCATGCGCAATTAAGTTGTTTATGCATGTTAATGTATAAGTAAGCCGCTGAACTTTTGTCATTGATGCACGTGAGTGTCTCTATAAGATTCAAACACTTACGATCACATATTTTTCACGCGTGAGCTGAAGTCTGGTAGCTTGCAAACGTAATATTCATTATAAAACTCACTTGCATATACTATCTAAAGATTTAAATTCTAAAATTATCCCACAACTGCATGAACGATTAACTCTAACAATCATTATCCGACTGCTACTACTCGCATAAAAAGGCCACATGCTAGAATTTAATTCAAAAAGAGGAACATAATTCATTGAATGGCACATTTTAATTTTTTGTCCCTCCATGGGAGAGTAGGTTTTTGATTTGAAAACTCGTGGAGTTGGAGAAGGCACAAGTCATTTTCCCACTTTTTCCTCTCACTTTAGGTGGGAAAGAGACAGACCAAAAAGCTGCTGCGACTCTCAGCTCCTCCATGTCTCGCTCATGTCAGCTGTGGGCTACCCTGCGTCACCCATCTTTGACTGTTAATGCCTCCTATGGAATCTAGCTAACCCTAAAAGCTGAGAGGTTCACCATATGACACTGACAGGCAGTCTCTGTGTTTCTATTGTGATGTAGGGGTGTACTTCTGTTGAGTCAATCCGAATTTGTACATGCTTAATTCGATTAAACCTGATCCAACGGGTTAAAATAAAATAAAATTTTGCCAAATCCAACCTGATCTCAACTTGATAATTTATTGAGTTGGGTTGTGTTGATTCATTGTTTGCCCATATCAACACAAATCTAATTCAATTTTTAGTCCAAATTCTCTCGTGCCTATATTTTTCATCCTGTTTCATATTATATAAGCTCTGTATAAGTTTATGGTGACTATAAATTGAAGTTTGTTGGTTTTTATTTGAACAATTAATAATAATGTTGATTTTATGTTTTTATTGGTTGAAACTTTGTATTGATTCATTTTTTGCCCATATCAACTCAAATTTAATTCAATTTTTAGTCCATATTCTCTCGTGCCTATATTCTTCATCATGTTTCATATTATATAAGCTATGTATAAGTTTAGGATGACTATAAATTGAAGTTTATTGGTTTTTATTTGAACAATTAATATTAATGTTGATTTTATGTTTCTTTTGGTTGAAACTTTTCATTGTTCAAACATTAGAAATGGTCTCTACACGATTTGGTTGAACTTTTGGAACACGGTTCCCCTCCGGATCCATTATGTGAGGATCATAGGGATCCCCACATCTCAACCGTTCATTGTATATCATGCGGTCAGTTTTCGTCATGTACTATTTGTGTTTAATTTAAAATAATAAAAGTAAAATGATTTCTAACTGCACAATTCACAATGTACGGCTGAGATGTGGGAATCCCTAGAATCTTCACATAATAGATCCGTAAGGGATCCGTGTTAGAACTTTTGTATAGAATGATGTGTAAAATTGAAATTTAACTAATATATTGACATTGTTTGGTACCAAATTTGAACAATCTTGTAAAAGAAGGTTTTATAATACTGAACTCGATAAAGTTTAGCAAATCCGAACTCAATCTAAGTAAGCCTAAACCTAATTTAAACTCAAACTCATTTGAAACCCAAACCCAACTCAAATTCAAATTTTAAATGTTGAGCTAAAGTTGGGATGACCATCTAATCCGTCAAACCCGCCCGAATTACACTCCTAGTGTGTGGTAGTCACTATAAAACCACCCACAAAACCCATGACTTTTTTGTTACACGAGGGTCCCATTTTGCATTAATCATGCATGGGCATCCACTGTAGAACAATTTTAGCCTCTCAAACTTCAGTCTTCGTTTGCATTTTTTTCCTCCCCCCCCCCCCCCCCCACCCACCCACCCCCCCATTTTTTTTTTTTTGATGAAAGGTAAATTTTCATTACTACCAACTTACATAAAAAAACAAAGGTCTAAGAACACAATAAACACAAGCAAAAGATGGGCCACCACAACAACAACCCACCCCAACAACAAAAAGAGAAGCAGGTGCCGTCGTCCTCAATCGAACTCCACGTGGAACCAATCCGTCGCCACCAATGGTAGAAAATCAGAGAGGAAGTCCATGGAACCACTGACAACAGTGTGGAGACCGACACACAGGTGGAAAGTGATGGTGCGAACATCCGAGCTAAAACTCTACATGCCTTTTCGATAAAGTCGTTGAATATGGTAGAACAAGGTGGGAGCATATCAGATTCAAGGTGAAATCACGAGAGAGTGATCCCAAGTAGGAGAGAAAGAAGACGAAAAGAGTGGATGCATGGTAGGGGAAAGATAGTGGGGAGAAGAAAATGGAGATCGGAAAAGGAAGTTTTTTGAATGGGGCAAGGAACGGTTAAAATGGGGCGGAAGGGCTGAGATACAGCGAGGGAAAAAAAAAAAAAACAAAACGAAGGGGACTGCCACCGACCTTGGCCGAAGCTAAGGCTGGGGGCTGAACTGGAATCTGAAAATGAAAACACTCACACATAGTGAGATAACCTCTCACTCAAATAGAAGAGCTCTCACGGGGAGAGAAAAAAACCCGCTGATTTTAAAATCTTGCATTTAGAACTAAACTTTATCAAGGGGATATATTACTTGGTGAGGTCTATGAGGATTTTGGCCTTGAAAGAAAGAGGGTAGGGAACTTGTTACATCTAAAAATAGGGTAAAAATGTATCAGTATCGTGTTTTCTAAATTATTTTTGTATTCTTCGCCACGTGTGACAAAAAAATCTCATTACATATAAGTTAATCTAATGCATACGGTTGATGCTGATGGCATGGAGCATCTTAATTTTAAGGTCATAGTTCTCAAAACTCAAATATATCTCTCCCTTGAGTTACTCTTCATTATTTGTCTTTTTAGTTTAATCTCTATTAAAAGCTTGTTTAGAAGTACTTTTAAAATGACGGAAAATACTTTTAAAGAAAATGTTTTTAAGTTCCAAATGCACTTGAAGTACTTTCTGTAAGAAGCACTATTTATGTGCTTCTTGTAGGAAGCACTTCAAGTGATTTTTCTGGATTCGCTTGTATTTTTACTGTAGATCTGTTTCAAAAACATTTTGACCAAAAACGATTTAATCATATTAAAATCACTTCGAAACAAGAGGTAAATCACCAAAAACCAACCCTTGATTTCTAATGTTGTGATATGCAAGGCAGTTAAAAGGGTCCCATTACCATTGATCATTCATAGCCATCCACACTATAACAATTTAGTCTCTTAAACTTAATCTTAGTTTGCATTATCCTTTAGAAATTTGCATTTATAACTAACTTTTATAAATGGGGTAGTTTGCATTAACTTGATGAGGATCGATTTGGTCTCGAAAGAAGGGGCCCCAACGAATCATGTTACATGTAAAAGTAGCATAAAAGTTTACTTGTAATGAGTTTCGTGTTTTTATTTTTGTTTTTCATCTCTCTTCACATACAGAAGAGAGCAAGTAACGCGTAAGTTATTTTGGTAAATGTAGACGTGTTGATGACATGCATATTGGCATGGACGAACCTAATTTTAAGTCCGAAGTGTTCTAAGCACAAATACTGTCCCTATAGCAGTTATATTGCTCTGGATATCAATTTGTCACCAGTTTGGGTAATGCGATTCATGATTCCACTTTCGAAAGAAACCCAACCCACTCTCTTTTCTTCTCAGTTTTTTACACAAAATTTTTAGATTAATTAATTGCTAAATTTTATTTTGTTTGTTGAAAAACTTAATTGCTAAATTGGAAGAGAACATGGACTCATTTTTAGGGGTTTAGTAGTCTATAGGTTGTGTTTATCTGCCTTAACTGCACGAAACAGTCCAAATATATATAAAAAATAGAAAATAAAAAACCTGTACAAATGACACCTGTTTGTACCAACAAATAATAAGCTTTTGGTATTTTGAATACTCATTTTTAAAGGTTCAATAGCATTTTTTTTTAACAAACAATATTAACTACACTAAGAGGATGGGGAAGTAGGTTAAACCTCAGAATGAGTTAGCAATAATGTAGTTCAAATTCACCTTTGGTGAGAATCAAACATAAGACCTCTCACTCATAAGTGAAGAGGAATACCACTAAATTGTAGTACTAAGTGGCAGGTCTAGCAGCATATTAGATGTGTTATTTGCTTAACTTCTAAAATATCCAAAATGCACGCTCTTTTGTTACCATGACGGCACAAAATAGTCAGAAATGACTTATGGTTTAGGAGAACACTTACCACCCCTCTATTTCTCATTTTCTCATTGTTTTTAATAGGAAAACACCAATTCAAAATGTATGTCCAATATCGATTCAGTTATTGATGCTTAACTTATAATTTACTTTTGTAAATAATTGGAAATGGTGATCATTCATATGTATTAATCTTTTGTCCAATATTAATTGAAAAAGATGTTTAATCTTCTGTTGAACACGAGCTGATTCCAGAATCGACAGAGAGTCAATTAATATGATATCGTCTAAGTTTACAGCTCATTTTATAGTCGTCCAGCCAAAGTAAACTTCACTTAAAAAGCCTGGAGAGCTGGCTTTATGGTGTTTTTTTTTTACACCAAGGGAGTGGGGAAGTAAGATAAGCCTCACACTAGTTGGTCCTTGGTGGCACCTAGGTGGGCTAGGCGGCTCCTAGGTGGTTTTTAATTTTTTTTAATTAATTGTGTGCTTTTTTCTCTTTTAGTTTCATGATGGTATACTTATGGAAATGATGTACCTAACTTGCAAAGCATGGATTGACTACAAGTTCATCCAATTGTGAAATGAATTGGAGCACTTTTGAGGGCATACATACAATGAAAAGAAATAAACTAGATACATCAAGATTAAATAATTTAGTTTATGTCCAATCCAATGCAAGGATCATGAACAAAAAGAATTTAGTATCATTTAAGAATACTTCTCATTATGATTATATGCTTACTGCTTTTTAAATATTGAACTTGTTGGATAGATATACTTTGTGTATTCTTCTACTTCTATTTTTTCACTTTATCATTCTTTTATCATCCATACAAGGATAGTTTTTTTTTTTTTTTTTTTTTTTTTTTTTTGAAGTGTAAATAGATACTTATTTACATGATATACTATAAAATTACATAAATCCGCCGCCTAGGTGTTAGGCCCGACTAACGCCTAGCGTTTTTAAGAACATTGGTACTAAATGGCAGTGTTATGGAGTTGGGGAGAGTTGAAACCTGGTTCAAAAGAGCAGGGTGTGTAATGGATTTTGAAAGAAAATTGAGGAGAAAGCCCAACCCAACCCACTTAGGTTACAGGCCAAGGCCATATACTATTTGCTCACTCTCTCTCCTCTCTCCAGTTCCCTTTCTTTCGATTCATTCTTTCTTTAGGTTTTGAGAAGCAGAAAAGACCTAAACCCTCTCCGGCACTCATTTGCACGACAGCTTCAAAGTCCGAACCTCACTCCTCAGCCCTCTCAGCCTCTCAGGTACCTTCTAGTTCCACTATCCTCTCAGGTTCCTTCCACCTGGAATATGTTGAATAATATTGCTCACTCTGTATGTCTGTGTGGAAGAATGACAAGGGTTTTGTTATCCTAACCCAAAATCTATTGGGTCATTGAAAAATCGTCAAATCTTGTTGCTTTTCAGGACATTTCTGTCTCAAACCAAAAAATTTGAACTGGGTTGAGGCTAAAAATTTGAATGTTATCAGTAATCGAATCTGCAGTTCTTAGTTCCATGAATCTGAATCAAAACTGTAGTCTTGCTTGCTTGTGGGAATGATTGGAAGGTGTTTGTGTTTTATTTGAGTGATTTTGATATTTGCTAAACTGCATTGTCTTGTATGCAATAAAAAGAAAAAAATTTGGTGAAAGATGAATTAATATTCGATATCTACTTACATTCTTTAACGAAATTAGAATGAATGGAACCGTACTGTCTGTGTACTCTCTAGCGAATGTTATTATAGGTTACTGGCGAATTCCGTGCTCGAACCGTACTTCGTATCTGGCAACTATGGTTCGAAGTATGAAAACATTTCGAAGATAGTTGTGACTGTGATATTGTCTTCAACCTTAAATGAAAGTAATGTTATTCAAGATTTAAATTTTGGCGTTTGTTGTTCTGAGATAAATTCTTGGTTTCACCACAGTTTGCTTGGCTGTTGTTGAACCGGATCTTGTCCTTTCTCTCGAGCTGATGTCTGTGGTAGTGTTTTATAGGATGCATTGACGGTTTTAAGCATATTTGCTAATTGGTTTTAGTTTACTTTATTCAGTTATAGTGATAAAAAAGCAAAGAAAATGCCATTGGGACTAATATTAGGGTTAGGAAGGGCATTTCGTCGAAAGCGAACATCATCACTTGACATTCTTTCTTCCAAACGTGCCCCAAGGGATTACTACAAGGGGAAGAATTGCAAGCCGACTGGTTTCCACACCCGAAAAGGTTTGCCCATTTCCATTTTTGCAAATTTGACAATGTGCTCATTCAAAATTTTCAGGTAAAAATTACTGCTTGACATGTTTTGAAATTATCCAAAATTTTTTGCAGCTAAGTATGTCGTGCAGCAGGAGAAATTACCTAACTATGTAGTCCCTGATCTAACTGACTTCAAGGTGAACATCTTTCTATTTCTCTTTTGTTGTTTCTCTTTTCCCCAATTCTTCGGTAATGTTCATCTTTTAAGTTAGAGCTTCCAATTGGAAGTTCATGGATGCTCTGCAGCTCTGTTGACGTCTTCAACTATGCTGTTTTAATAAGGACGATTCTTGCATCCACCTTTTTGGGTGAACCCTCATGCCTATCTGTTTGGCATGGACCAATCTCATCTTGACAAAGAAAAAAAAGAATCCTTGCCTTTGAGCCCAATTGTCATGCCATCTCCAGCTTCAGGTACTTCAGTTCTGAGCAAAGCAAACACCGGAAGTTGGCGATGAAAAATTTGGGCAACACATTTAAAGCTTATGTTCCATGTAAAATCAACATCTGATGTCGGTTTGCCCGGAGTTGAAGGTTGGCATGGCATGACTGCTGAGCTGAAAGGCAGGTATTATTTTTCATTTATTTTTCAAGGGCTGACACATGTGACGGTAGGATTGGTCCATTTCAAAAGGGTGGCCACAAAAGTTCACCCAAGGCGTGGATGCAAGTAATGTCCTTCTAATAAAAACTTTTAAGTTATAAGTGAACAGTTTACTACTCACTCTTATGTATACATGTAGTTCTAAATTACCGGTTCCTTTCATGCGTGCAGCTCAAACCATATGTATCTCAGTGCCCCAGAGAGGTCAAGAATACTCAGTCTGCTGAACCAACTAAATGAGCAAACCGAGCGACTAGTGTTCAACTTTTTTGTTTATTGTTGTAATTGCGAATTAAGTCAATTCATGTCGATATTATTTTGAGTAGGGTTTGATGTGAGACCGAGGAGGTCATGTTCGTGTTTGGCAGGTTCATGCCCTGGACATGTTCAAGTAATAAACCTTTCTTCTTCAGTTAAGCATTGCTTTGTATCGACTCAACTGTAACCTCACCGGACTCATTTCCATCACGGAGCCTGTGGTAACGGATTGATGTTTTAGGGTTAGCTAATTCGTCTGTCACCATTTTGCTTCGTGTTAGAATCTGATCCAACTGTGTTAGTTAATTGGGTGAACAAGTGGGAGAGATTAAAGAGTGAAAGCTGAAACCATCATGTCTGTTTGCTTTTGTAAGAAGCACGTTGAGACTTACTTGGAAGTGCTTTCTAAAGAAGCACATTTTTTAAAAAGTACTTTTGTGATCCATAAACATTTTCAAGTTATTCTGCCAGTTATAGGAAAAAAATGTTTCTAATTGTGAGAGAACGTTATTGGCAGAGCAGCATCAGAAACGTTATGGTTTTTAGTACAATGCCAAAAAAATTGCTACGTAATAGAGACCAAAGCAAGCAAAGGCAGCCTGTTGGGTTTTTGCTCTTTTTGGTTCAAAGTAGGTTGTGGCCGTCTCCACATTTTAATGCATTGTTGGAGGCGGTTAAGGACAAGGATGGTCACTGCCTACACCCTGTGCAAGTTATAATGTTACTTTACATTACAAGCCTTTTGAGAGGCTTATAAAATTGGTCGTATTTTGTAAAATAAATAGAGATTCTCGAACGTCTAGTTACGTTATATGCATTGTGTATCCACTTTGATTGAATAAATAAACAAAAATTGAGAATAAGATAAAAGTTCACATTTATACTGTTAAACCGATTTTAATCTTCGAATTCATCTCTTTAATTTTTTATTGGTGCGTGTCAATGCTGCCTAAATTTATAATGTGATTTGGAGTAATTTACGGTTTCGGACATGATTATAGATATATTTTCCTCAGATTAGGGTTCATAATTCTGTCCCGCACCTGATGGAAACGATTAAGTAACGTAGATTCGATGACTAGTGAATGCTTATTAATTTTGATAATTGTTTATTTTGGATGATTGATCTTAGAGGTCCTAATTATGAATACTAGGTTTGGTAAGTGTGAACCAATGAGAAACATATATAATTAGCATATTCATTATGAATACTTCAGTTCACACGTGGCTAGGCTCTCTCAAGACTTGTCCCACAAGTAAATTATACACATTAATACTAAAAATACAACATTTTTGAAGGGAGAAAGTTAGGCTCACACCTACCTAGAGGAATAGGTGCCTTGTGAAGCCTCAAATTTTGATAATAATCCAACAAATTAAATGAGATGAGAAGATAAAGGCCCTAAAATGTCTGTTAAACATTGTTGGCTAGCTAGATATAGATATGAAAATGATAAATGAACCGTGTTAGTAGGTATTTCAACAATTAAATCTTTTGTTAAGTGAATACATTTAAGGTTAATTGCAAGTGTGAAATAATGTAAAACATGTATCGATGATGCCATGAAATGTAAGTGACCGTATTCTTAGACGGATAGATCATGCAATAACAAGAAATGACTTTATATACACATACATACATACATACACACATACACACACACACACATGCTCCACGCTATCCTTCACTATCATCACACAACTTCAAACATCGATCGAATCTTTTTTTTTTTCTTTTCCAAAGCTTAAGCAATGATGTCTAGCAAAGCATTTATTTTCTTCATTGTCGTTGCTATGGCTGCAGGCACAGCCTTAACTTTCACACTGAAAATGAAGTCCATTCCCTTTCCCCAAAGCCACACCCTTGTCCATGAAAAAAAAGTCGAGGTTTCCAAATCTCGCGCAGCGGCTATGTCCTCCTCCCTCCGCCAAAGCACAACTGGGATAACGGCCCCCGTGAAGCGTTCATTCAGTGGCTTCTTCTACGTGGAGCTCTGGGTCGGAACGCCCCCAGTTAAGGCCAACCTGGCCATTGACACAGGGAGCGACCTCACTTGGGTGCAATGCGCAGATTGCACCAAGTGCTTCCCCGTAGCTCTGCCAAATTTTGATGGGAAGAAATCGGCTACCTACAGAGCCATGTCTCCTCGTCATCCGCTCTGTCCCGATCCTCCTCCTTTGGGTCGTAACGACACCTGTTCGTACGAGGTTAGCTACTTTGGTGAACGCATTGAGGAAGGGCAGAGCAGCAGCGGCCGTTTTGGATGGGACGTATTCACCTTCAAATCTGAAATTCGTGGGCAACAGAAGCAGCAACAACTTGTCACAAACGTTGCATTTGGCTGCGGGATAGTGAACCATATTGATACGGGGCCTCAAGGTCCAGAAGGGAACCCGATCGCAGGGCTTCTAGGCCTAGCCTACGAGGCACCTAGTAACTTCTTGAAACAACTGAGGAATATCACCCTCGAAAGATTTTCTTATTGCCTTCCAATGGATGTTGAATCAGCAAATGAAACACTGATACACTTTGGTAAAGCAGCACAAATTTCGGGTCCTAACGTGCAGACTACACCAATTTTGGGGCAGGGCGGATATTATGTGCAGTTGAAGGGTATCCGTTTGAATGGGAGACTGGTCCCAATAGATCCAAAGTTGTTCATGAAGCCAGTAAGTGAGACAGTTATTGATTCAGGAACACAACGTAGCTTCATCACTGCCAAAGCCTATGTCATCCTCAAACGAGCTGTGATAAGTCACTTTCAAGACGCCTACGGATGGAACCCTTTGAACAACACAAGGAAACATGCAGATTTTGACTTGTGCTACGAGATACACAGAGGAGGAAGGTATAAGTTTCCAAAACTCACATTGCATTTCGAAAATGCATATATGGATTTGGATAGGCAAAGCACATTCAGAGAGTATATCCAAGAAAATCAATTCTGCATGACGATTCTTCCTCTGGATGACCATCTGCAGCTAAACGTACTCGGAGCTTATCAACAAGTAAATCACAGGTTTTTGTTTGATGTGGCTGATTTGAAATTATCCTTTACTGCTGAAAGTTGTTGATCACTAATAGTAGTATTAGTATTTATCTGACTAGTTTGTGTATCATGTCCATTTATTGGACTACATGATAAGTATTGCAAAAAAAGTTGAGTGATCATCGATAACATATAACAACACCTTTAATTTCCTTTCCAGCGTTTTAAATTCCGTAGTTTCTTTGTTGGCAAATTAAACTTGATGGTTAATTGAGTAATGCGGAGAGCAGGGCTCCCGTCATTTGATCACCTGAACAAACTAATAGTTTGTATCGATGCATTATCGCTGAGGAGATTAATGGGTTATGGTGGTGTTTCAAGCTCTTTTGGACAATCAGAAAGTAGGAATGCGTTTGTTGATGGTCTTTATCTATCAAGAAATAATCATCCCGGCGGTTAAAAACTGTCAACGAACGCATTCCCAACACTTTCTAACAAAGATTACAAGCTGCCACTCTATCTAGCCTGATTCAAATCACAATAAGAGTCACATTATAACAAAACAGTTAAGAATTCGCACCTGCTAGTTTTCAAGCCTACAATATACCTCATTTAGCACTGACAGCAACTGATCAACGAATTTTGGTCATCAAACGTAGAGGTATACTGATTACCTGCAGCATTGGCTCGTGGCTCCATCTGCATCAATCGTCGCCTTCCTCTGATATACCGAACCCAGATCGATCTTTATGATAGATTTGATATCATATTTGGCATGAAAACAAACTTACATCTACGGAAAACCAACCGTCTTCAAAGAAAAAAAACCAAACTAAAGAAACGATATTTCACGTACAGCCTACCGCCTTAAAAGTAAACTAGTTCAATGTAACAGAGACCCAGAACTAGCCATTGAACTTGCATCAAGCTGAGAGTTGAGCTACACTCCAAAGAGCATGACTTACGATTTACGAAACACAAGGTTCTTACCAAAGAAATATACTTACTTACCCCGGGTGCTAGCGCTTTCGCGCTAGGAGCATGACAAACCCCTCCAATGTGACAAAAAGAAGGAGAAACAATTCTAATGCCTAGAAATTGATTCTAATGCCTAAACCCTGAAAGAAGCAATGTGAACATCTACAAATCTGTCACTTGTCAGCGCACCCATTACTCAATATGGAAATCTAAGAGAACCTCATTAGAGTAATCCATCTAATTTTCCTCATCTTAGAATATTATGGCATTCTGTTAACCTAATCCCAAATTAAAACCCTTCAACTTCACAAATGCCTGAGATTCAAAATGAATCAATGACTCCGAAGAACATTACGTCGGCAAACATGCTCTTCTACAATTGAAGAAACCAGCCAAGAATTCATCCCATTTCAAGTCTACTGAGACAAAAAGGAACTCGCTACAGAACAAGCAATGTAAATATGAGATTCAAGTGCAGAGAAAATAGGTAAAAATTATTGAAAAGTAGAGAGGGGGAGAGAGAGAGAGAGAGAGAGAGAGAGAGAGTAGAGAGAGAAAGGAGCACCTTGAAGCAGATCGACCTCATGCCTTCCATGCATCTCACATACCAATATATACTATAGCAAGTGTCGAAATTAAGTGGGAACACCTGAAAGTGTAACCAAGTCCTCACGTGTGTAATGTTTGGTTCATCTTAGAAGATAGTTATCCATATACCATGTAAGCTCGCTGGACTAGAACTGATATACCAAGTACGATTACGGGTACAAGATGTCCAAAGGGATAAATACAATCATTAGCAAATTAAGCCCCCGCAGTTGGAGCCGTATCTTTTCTCATCAGAAAATACTGCACCTTTCCATGTCCGTACCTAGTCTGCACTATGCTCATTAGGCAGGTGAAAACTAGCAGCAAGAGAACGGCTTATTTGTACTCTGTGTGTAAATTGTTTAACCTATGGAGCAGTGTAATATATCCCAAACAGCTTTAAAATTCGTCCCTTCGTCAGCATCTGATAAAATTGAACTCATGCAAAGAAGATTAGCGTGACCTTTGCAAAAGGACAACAGCATAAATCGAGAAACGTTTTTGAGGAGAAAAAATTCTGTTGCCGGGCCTGAACCTAGGTATTTCGAGATAAATCGAGAAATGTTAGTGGTCTTGAATTTTAACTATTCTTATTATTATTAAATGGATATGTTTCACACATAATAAATAACATAAATATGTATGTGAAACAAATGCATGAAAATTTTTATTGCATGTTTTATCAATTGAAGCCTGCGCATGCATCTGCATGCACAGTTTGACGAGGAATATTGAGGAAGAGCCAATCTGGCTTGTCGGGCTAATTAAATTGTCATCCCTTAATATCAAAAGTGTACGCAGAAGTATTCGAAGATTAAGAATAAGGAATGTAACAGTTTTATTCTCTTTTATCCAACCAAAGTAGATGAGCATTAGCATATCAAGGCAATTCACATATTCCTCGATAGTCATATCATGCGGCACTCTTAGTCCTTTATTTTCTAAAAAGCGTACAATTTTAAAATCGTCTTCCAAGGATTGTGTTTGTAAAAAAGAACAGCCTTATAATTTGCAGCTGAGGGCGTAGGCAGTGATTCATCCTTGGCCTTCACGATAAGTTCATAGTATTTACCTAATAAAAGCAATGCATCCCTGTCCGAAACCACGCGCTCAAACACCAGTTTCTTCTTGGCTTCCTTGTTATGCTGAGAGACCGAGAACTGCCCAAGTTTTATAATGTCTGGATCGGTGGTGTTTACGGCTCTATAGGCCCCCCGAGCCTCTTGTTGGCTGATGTCAGGGATGGTGAACGCAAAGGCGAGAGGAAGGATGACGAGCGCAACAAGTACGAGTAGGGAGCTGAGAGAACGCATCGCGACCTTGATTTGTTTTGGAGTGTTCCCTTTCTAATGTTATTTGAGTTGTTCAACTCTCTAGCTGGGTCCTCCTGGTAGAGAGACTTGGTGCATGATTTATATTGCATGATTTATATAGCGGTGGTTTGGACATGGACAAACTAAGAAAGCAATCAAAGGATGAATTTGGTGAATTATTTTTCAGATTTTGATAATTAAGCAGATTTTTCCAAGTGCTTTATGGCTCTCATATATCATGGACTCATTAATATTTTCTTCAAATGATTTCGAACACCTTTCCATATATCAATAAAGAAGGAAAAAAAAAAAAAAAAAAGGAAAAGAAAAAAAGGAACGGCTCTAGATGAATGTCACCGGAAATTTGTATGTTTCACCAAGTGCGAACCGTTACGAAAAGATTAGTTCAATTCGTTTGAAAACTACAAAGCAGTACTTGTGCAATGTATCTTGTAATAACTATCCACAATTATAGCTTACCTAATTTGTTCTTCCTTTGGAGAAACAAACTCTAAAGCATTGTCAGGGCCGGCTCTGAGAATTTAGGATCCTAGGCGAGCCTTCGAAGTGGTGTCCTACTAAATTTCGATTCTTTGTGCATTGATATGTATAAAAAAGAATTCGCTAAATACATAAAAAGTTCAGTTTCGACATCAAATATCATTAAAAATCCATACCAAAAAAAAAAAGATATACAAACATTTATCTAAATATTGCATCTCTCGTGTTTTTAGATATAAATATATTGATTAAGTTTACATACTCTAATTTTTCAACCAATTCTTTTGCAAATGATAAAATAGTTAGGGATAGTTCGGTATGGGATCCCAAATCTAAAATGGGATCTTGAATCCCAAACCAAAAATTTTTGGGACAGGAATTTGAAGACCATTCTATAACTGAAATTTAGGTATTCCCAATTCTTAAGATTCCCAAAATGTTATCGGTATTTTGGGATAGATTGTGACTGGATTTTGGGTTTTGGCTTTTGAGCTGAAATTTGAGATTTTTGGGCTATGGGCTAAAATTTGGGTTTTTGGCTTGCCCTGACACACCCCGACCCAGAAAGTCCACTTGGACCCTGAATCGAGCTGTGCTGGCCGACACCTGGAAGGTGACGAAGCCATAAAATGTGATAGTGTATAAAAAGTGAATAAATTTGAATCTAAAAGTGTCTAAGTACCAGAGTGCGCTATGAGTGAGAGCGAACCCATTTCACACGCGATGTCAGAGCATAAGTAAGGTACAGTAGTGTGGGTAAGAATCATACCCTCAGAAATATCCATTAATACTAAGATTCACCACAGATTCTTGTCGATACAAACTCAGCAGCTAAAACCTGGAGGGCACCAAACAGAAGGTGTGAGTAAGCAATAAAACCAAGCTTCCCAAAGTTATTACCTCTCTAAAAGTAAGGCCCTAAATGTAAAACCCGTATTGTTTTCCATAAGACAGTACAACATATATACATATATCCAAATTATACTCAGAAATGACCAAACCACGGTTTGCCATCAAATCCACCATACATTAATAAGTAGGCCAAATGAACTAAATCAATACAAAGTAATATATCAGTCAGAGTCATCTAAAATGACATGTACAACTTATCCGTATCTCATCAATCATGGCTAGCATATAAGTCGGAGTCACCTATTGTGACCTGTACGACTTATCCATATCTCATCAATCATGGCTAGCATATAAGTCGGAGTCACCTCTAGTGACCTGTACGACTTATCCATATCTCATCAATCCTGGCTAGCATATAAGTCGGAGTCACCTATAATGACCTGTACGACTTATCTATATCTCATCAATCCTGGCTAGCATATAAGTCGGAGTCACCTATAGTGACCTGTACGACTTATCCATATCTCATCAATCATGGCTAGCATATAAGTCGGAGTCACCTCTAGTGACCTGTACGACTTATCCATATCTCATCAATCATGGCTAGCATATAAGTCGGAGTCACCTCTAGTGACCTGTACGACTTATCCATATCTCATCAATCATGGCTAGCATATAAGTCGGAGTCACCTCTAGTGACCTGTACGACTTATCCATATCTCATCAATCATGGCTAGCATATAAGTCGGAGTCACCTCTAGTGACCTGTACGACTTATCCATATCTCATCAATCATGGCTAGCATATAAGTCGGAGTCACCTATAATGACCTGTACGACTTATCTATATCTCATCAATCCTGGCTAGCATATAGCTCAATAAGTATACCTGCACACGAGTCGGAACCACCTAAAGTGGTCTGTACGACAGGACTGGGTGTAAATAAATACGCTCAAGTGCTACGATCACGTGAAGACTGGACGAATAATCGCGGGTCACCTACGAGTCGGAACCACCTAATGTGGTCTGTACGACAGGCCTGTGCACCTAGCTTGGATCCAAGCTGAGCATAAGGTGCGGGAGGTGAACATCACGTGAAGGACTGTGCCCTGGCCACGGGCGGGAGCACTAACACCGGGGTGCAGGTTTATGAGCTCTCAATGCATCTCAATATAACATGTGCAACTCATGGCAACCAGTACGATAGTATCGAAGTTGCCTAACTCATAAATGTAGTCATGATATAACGCAATCGATTCAACTAGTACCATAAACTCACCTGAACTTACCTGGGTGTCTTGAGTTCA
Organism: Pyrus communis; assembly: GCF_041283825.1. Lineage (NCBI taxonomy): Eukaryota > Viridiplantae > Streptophyta > Magnoliopsida > Rosales > Rosaceae > Pyrus > Pyrus communis. The sequence continues at coordinate 4,948,724 of NC_142572.1, forward strand.
CCTTCGCACTTGAAAGCATTCCCAATAAATATATGCAAGTAATATACATATGGATATATCATGATGCAATCTACTACTCAACCATGTCGTAGCATTTTCAATTATAAACAATATCGTGTGAAGTGTACAATCAGTAACGCCCTACTCTCAAACTACTTATTTTCAGGGATAATTATCCATGACAACCCAATTAACTCTAATTTAACAAACTAATTCACAAAACTAAAACTTGTCTTTACCAATTTCCTTCGCATTACTCAATTTCCCAAGCAAGGCTTTTGTCTCAAATATTTTATGGCTGCATCTAACGTCTCGTTAGACTGCCTACGTACCCTAAACAGGGATCAAGCCATTCGTAGTTCATATAAGTACTTCAAGCATTCACAATAATTATATGAAGGTAATATACCTAATCAATTTAAAAGTGTCGATAGAACTCTCAATAATATGCACAATAAAAAGGAAAAGATCCACTCACCTGGAGTCCACGCTAAGATTCTCTAGCGCACACATCGAGGCGTCCTGAATGATTGGTCCCTGTGACCAATTGTCAAATCACATCTCAGAACTCTTATCCGAAGAATACGTAATTCACATAAAACACAACCTCAATGACATTCTAAAATAGTTTGATACCCATTGACCACAAGTCAACCGTCGATCAAAGATCGACGATAGGGTTTACAACCCTGTATAACTTGACCCGGAAGATCCGCATATCAGATTTCCAATCCGCAACTCCCAACGATCCACAATATGTTTCTAGAATAATATATTAAAGTTTCATTACGATCCAACGGTCAGATCTCCGCCAATTGCCTAAAACAAGTGGCCGTGAACATTTATTGTACTAACTTACAAATCCAATTCAGGAAGATCCGTAAGTCAGATTCCCGATCCGTAAATTCCTATGATCCTTAAATATTACGTATTATAATGTATCCAATTTTGGTGACGATCCAACGGTCGGATCATCGATTCACATTTTTATCAAGTAACGTATCGTAACGAATTTAGGTTCCAACTATCAACCTACGTCATTCAAATGACAAAACTGAATTCAAAACATTTGAAATAGCCTAAAAATAGCATTGGCGGTTCATTGGCCACGCGCCGCCGCGGGTGGCGGTCGGCCGCCCCGACTCGCCGGAAAATCCGACTATTTCCAAAAATTCTCAAACTTCACAGAAATGAAGATCTCAGTGAGTGGAGCAACTTTCATACCTGCCACGAAGTCCAAAAGTGGACGGAAGATGGTCAATTTTGCCCACGAAGCCAGCGGGTGCCTAAAACTTCCCGACGTCGATTCGTCGTCTACGGTGGTCCAACGGGGTCAAGGTTGGTTGGGTTTTGCTCCTGGGATGATGGGCTACAAAGCCCAAGTGGTGGCATCGGCCATTGCTTTGCCGATTTGCCGGAAAATCGAAAAGGGTGGCCGGAGCACCATTGATTTTCGTCAACTTTCGTGGCCTCAAACCGCCCCATACCATGGTTAATCAAGGTGGTTCTTGGGTGGGTTTTTTAGAGGGGAATGAGAGCTTCAAGATGGTGGTGGTGGCATCCAAAAACTCCACCGGAGTTGGCCGGAATCGGCCTTGGAAGATGGTCTCGCGGTGGTGCGGGTATGGGTGCACGGGAAGCTTTCTTCCCTTTTTTTTTTTTTTTTTTTTTTTCTTTTCTTTTCCTTCTTTTCTTTTTGATTGGTTGCAAGCTTCACTCTTATTTTCTAATTGGTTCCTTGTCCCTTTAATTTAATTAGTCCACTAATCCCACAAGGTGGGAATTCAACTATTTAAATAACCAATTTCAAACGTCGATAAGTATACCGTTATAATCCGGACTCGCAAACGGATTTCGCCTATACGTTCGTACCAAAGAGTACTATGAGGATATGCTTAAAGAGTAAGTCCCACATCTCTCAAGTCGATGGTCAACGGAAGTCAAAGTTCTTGCCTCTAGGGCAATTTCGTAAATTCACGCTTTTAAAATAAAATAAAAACGTAAAATTTGGAACGGGTTGTCACATGCCCAATTTCATATCAATTGAAATTTTGTTGCCCAATTTCATATCAATTGAAATTTAGGTTTTTTTTATCTTATACCAATTTGAATTTCATACCAATTGAAATACCAATTCATTCATATCAAGTCAAATTGACGTTCCAAAGTTCCAAAGAAATTAATTTCATACTTTTATTTCTAATGTAGTCTACTATCAAATTACTGAAATTCAACATTCAACATGCATGCAACCAAAATAAATATATATTTTCAGTTTGGTTCGAGATTCCCGAACCTTTGAATATGTAATCCCAATTCCCATACCGAAATATTTGGGATCGGTTTGGTATAGATCCCAAAAATTTCACTATTATTGGTTTAGGAGTTTTACGTATGGGATTGAGATTTTTTTGGTTTGGTTTGGTTTGGGATTTTCGGAAATAATTTACAGCCCTAAAATAGTTAATCCATTCAATCTTTCTTGAAATATAGTTGATCGTCCTCTGCATATTATGAGGTTACTTTACATTACAAGCCTTTGAGAGGATTATAAAATTGGTCGTATTTCGTAAAAATAAAGGACTAAGGGCTAGTTTCGTGTTGATATGCTTTTGAAAAAATTTGTTTTCGTGTATTGTGAAAATGAAAAGCTGTGAGATAAAGCAATTAAGGGTTTGAAAAAATACAATCGAAAAAAAATAACAAAAAAGTAATGTCAATGTATTGAGTAAATTTTATGTAAAATTGTTGTGAATTGTAAAATGAACAAAACATATATGTTGCTTGATGAGGTATTATATGTTTATCTTAACTTTTATTTTAAAATATTTGACAAAAGAAAGGAACGAAAAAAAAAAAAAATTTGTACCTTTAATCGCCATATTGAAAATTACTAAAAATACAAAAGTTGTTGTGACCTAAAATTAGAGAGAGAAACAGGGTGTGCGATAGAGAGAAGATAGTGAAAGGTTTGAGGAATTTTGTGTGTCTTTATTTACAGAGGAAACTTGAAATAGGTCTAATTTTATAGCCCAATATTAGGATTAGTCCAATTTTTATTTACTTTTGACTTAGCTCAAATGACTAGGATTCCATGTCAGCAATTTTTCTGATTAGGTTGATTTTTTTTTTGCATTGTTATTACTATTTTACCCTCATATAGCTTTTCCACGTTCTCCATATATTTCCCACGTTTTAAATTTTTATCAGCATTCAAATTCATTGTTCAGTAGTTTCCTTCATCTTTCTTCTCGATTTCTTGATAACAATTTTTGAATTTGAATTTCTTATCAATCTATTTTTAAGGAAGGCTTAATCACTTTTAACTTTCTATACAAATTAGATGTGTTTTATACGTGCAGATTTCTTCAGGAGACCTATTCTCCAGGTACAATTTTATGTTCGTGTTTTTCCTTCGTGGTTTGGCGATACTCAACCTTCTCCGTCTATCAAAGGACTAAACCACAGCAAATTGAATGCCATTTAATTTTCAAGTCAGGTATATTATAATTGTTTTCTCCTTTATTGTTGTTTGCTGTGCGAATTTTTACATGAAGACTGTATCCTAATCCCCCTAATCCCTTTCTATCATCTCTCATTGACATGCTTCTTTATCTTTTTATTCAAAAAAACCAATGCATAGAAGGTGTTTGATGTTATGCCTCTTTGAAAATTGTACTCTTTAATTTCCCGTAATCCATATATTCATGACTTTCATAGTTATATCTTTGGAAGAGTGTATAACGTTTGTGGGGTTGTAATACTGGATTTGGAAGACAAGATAGATTTAACGTGGTAATGGTGTGCGACTTGTACGAGCAAAGGCCTAACATGAAATTTCCCACCTTTTGCATATCCTACATCACACACTATATCCAGGACATAGGATATAGTAGAATTCAGTATATAATTGAACAAATGGCTTACGTTTAGAAGAAAAATATCCAACTAAGAGTGTGAAGGGCCAGAAGAATTACAAATTTAACATTCTTCGCGCTCTTTAATCTGTAGGTTCTATTGTTTGCGGGTGTTGCTCCTCAAGTATAGTTTGAACCCTCTACATAATAGGCATCAGATGAAAGTCAAGTCTACGAGAAAGAAGAGCATATACAATTTAAAAATAAAAACATAAATTTCAACATTTCACCTTTACAGAACTTCCAAATTCCTCAAGTTTTTGCAATAACGCTAGATCCCCATAATCCATTTCTGTCATCTCTCATTGATATGCTTCTTTCTCTTTTTATTCAAAAAAACCAATCATAGAAGGTGTTTGATGTTATGCCTCCTTGAAAATTGTACTCTTTAATTTCCAGTAATCCATATATTCATGACTTTCATATCTTTTTCAACCAATTACATTTATGTTTTTTTCCATTGTTTTATAATTGTTTAGTTATGGAAGGAGCTATCATTGCAAAGTGCACTTTTGAGAACAAGACCCTTTTAATCCTAGTATTTCATCATACTAAGTTCAAGGACATTGCTGAACAAATTTGTTCCCGATTTGAGGGATTAAGTCCTGAAGTCGTGGAGTTGACATACTCTCTAGGAGAACACCAATCTTGTTTGCTGCAATCTGACATGGAAGTGAGTGTAATGAAATTTTCATGTTGTGCTGAAAACATAGCATCTATTCTATAAGTGTTTCCATGGTTGAACCAGTTGAGCAACTTGATCCCATTTCTTCCCCACATGATAAACAGATTTTTACATATGAAGGCATAAAACCCTCAGATGGTCGTGCAAATTTAGGGAAGTTTGCCACTCCTCATGGGAAGACATATTTGTCCCATCTGTGGAGAAACTACATTAGCCATGTTGGTCAAGAATTTCTAGGTGGTGTCAAGGAGTTCAGACAAAGATTGATGAAGTATGCAGTTGAAAAGGGTTTCAGGTATGTCGATGTAAGAAATGATAGTGAACGTGTTACTGCTGAATACTTCAATAAAGATGATGAGGGTTGTGTTTGGCGTGTGCATTCCATTTTGAATCGTCCTAGCAGGTTATTCTACATTAAAAGTATGAATAATGTACATACATGTATAGCTAGGTTTCGTGATCAAAAAAGCATCAAGATGGGTTCCAAAATTGTGGCGTCGGTCCTTGTTGACGAGATTCGAACCAACAATGTACAAACTAGTGTTATTTCCACTCGTACTGAAAAACAGTGTCAAGCAAAAATATAAACAAACCAGTAGCACAAAATCACCCTCATGTAGCTACTATGCACTGAACCACTCTCAAAATCCTTTCTTCCAATATCTTCTTACTTATATCTTTGACATTTGCAAGACATCTCTCATAAAAACCTGTAAACACACTTTTTCTTTTCCAAATATTCAGGTTGATCTCTTCCCCTTCATCAGGCAACCCGAAAATCTCAGCTATATCTTTGGCAGTTATTGTTGCAATTATTCCACCAAAAACAAATGTTTTTTGTACTGGGTCGTAGCACTTCATTATAGACACAATATTCGCATCACATTTCCTGCAAACACCATCAATGATCAAGTTCTTGTGGTACACTTTGAACAACCTCCTAAACGATATACGATTCATTAACTCAAGATGCGCATTTGTCACACTAAATCTCATTTCTTCCATAACGCAACAAAACTTTAAAAGGTCAGACTTATACTCCATGCTTATCTTCTTCTTTTTTCTCTCCATGCAAAACATATTCGGCTACAAGTAATACAAAGTCTGCTATAAGCATGATTATTCCAAAACATACTAAATAACGCCCAAATGATAACATATCAAGCCAAACTACATATCATATTTATATAAGTAATGTTAAAAAAAGACCAATTTAACAATATGAACTAATTATCCTAAAATTAACTCTACAAGATAAACGACGTATCAATTTAAACTACCAATTATTAAAGTTTCAAATGCTAAAACACCAATTATTAAAGATGAACTGTAGTACCTGTAATCTAGGTATCAAACACCACAAAAGTAAAAGGCCAAAGCAACATACCAATAAACTAGAGAAACAAATTGAACTAATTATCATCCCACATTTCACATGCATAAGCAGCACCCTATTTTTCGTATACTGATCCAACTCAAACCCATTACTAATAATGTAATTATAAACCCTCTTAACCCCCCTAATCGATTTCAAACTAGTACAAGCCTTCGCTGACGTGTCGTACACACTGGCCACCAATTCATACCCGTCGTCAAACTCTAAAATCTCGAACAATTCAAGTGAAAAAAAGAAGAAATTTAGAGCAAAGATACAGTAGCACTTGTCATCAAATACTGGTATTGAAATCGAGGGAGTGTAATACCTGTTATCCATGTAACAAACACTGCAAAAACAAAGCCCAAATCACCAAACCAAAAAATTAGAAAAACAAAACCAGATGATTATGAATGAAACTGAAATCTTCCGAGAAGTTACAATACTTGTTCTCTAGGTATACTAGGAAACCCAAATCAGATATTCACCTATTATGTTTTCATCATATACTGGGAGAAATTTTATAGCTTTCATATCTTCATACGGATTTAGAATTCAAAATTTGGATTCCGCTGGATACGCAAAGCAATTTGAAAGATAGGAGGATAAGGTTTTGAATAAACAATGAGATTAATTTGGGTTGTAATTCATCTGCAAGAGATCTGATAAACCATTTAATGGCAATTGTTGTAATTTTGTTTGTAAATTATGTGCATTTTAATTGCTGACATGGATATTTGTTGTACTTACTAGCCCCCACTTATGCTTATGTAATATTAGTGGATTCCATTCAAAACAGGCTTATAAAATTGGACTCATATCAAAAGACGCCTTTTTTATATTAAATAAGAGGGAAAAAATAACTTGCTCTCTTAGTAATATAAAGTCTAATAAGAATTTTTTTTTTAGATCCAGAAGGATTCCTAACTTATCTCTATTTAGGATTTACACACCCACTATGTGAAAGATTAGTTACAACACTCCCCCTTGAGTGTGTAAATACTCAAGTAGTAGACGCATCAAATCTTCAGGCAAAAGATTATCAGCAACTGAGATGTCTAATCAAGTGCTTTGAGATAAGTATAACAAACGCCAATTGTACTTAAATATGGAATTTCGGGCTCCATATCCTTTTAAAGGGTCTCATCTATATCTAACGTACAGACAATCATTGGTGTACTCGAAGGCGACACCTTCTGGGTGGTTCGATTGGTGAACCAGAATGCCGTTAGAATTATGATCGAAACTTCAGAATTAGGTATTGTCGATTTTTCCCAAGATCTTTCATCTTGAAGTCTGAGTTCAGGTGCAAGGCAATTTTATCAAGCTCTGCTGGAGTCTAATTTAGATTCATATCATCGACATAAGTTGCAACTCTAGCAATTTTGTATTGTACACGCATGGGCGTATATCCTTAACTGATCAAATATGCACTTAGATGGGTGTACTATATCTGCTTGAATCGTTCCATGTCTGTAAAATGAAAGCCTCATTTAAATTGAAAAGTTATTTTGAGGTCTAGAACTATTTGAATCAATCTATGCAAGAACTTCGAAAACTTCCATGTTGATTTCGTATCATGACCTTAGATATACGTTACAACCATGTTTATAAGTTGCAATCAATCCAGAGCTTATGAGAGAAGCCTTGCCCAATGAGGCTACGTTATATTGCACTATTCATTCATCTCATTACGCTTTCTTTGGAGTTGAATGGTGTTGAAACTGCTGGCCCAAACACTTTCCACTTTGCCAAAGAATCTTATTCGACATGGATTGTTTTTTTTTTCTTTTTTCAATTGACCAATCAGTTATATGTTGACAACATTAATAAAACGCAGTTTGATATCGTTGCTGAACTAATAAAACCCTATAACTAACTGATGTAACTCTCGTGCAGATCAAAACGAGAAAGTAGCATGACTTATTAACATTCACTTGGTTTCGCTTCTTGCTAAAACACATATTTGACACTATTTGAACCTTTAGATTACTTTTCTTTTGCTTTTCTAAATTTATTTTTTAATGTGGCTTGGAAATGTAAATTTAAATTTTCAAGTGTCTAATAAAAATTTTATTCATCGCAGCTGTTCTCTCCTTTTGTTCCTATCTCGCTCTCAAGCTCCCAGTCCAAGCTAACCGAAAAAGGAACCCCATAAATTCTTATATTATTTTAGGCTTTTTAGCCAAAATGGTACTTGAGATTTGCATAACTCCTCACTTTGGTTTCTGAGATTTAAAATCAATAAAATTAGTCCATGAGTTTGTCCACAATCAATTATTTTGGTCTGTGAAAAATTTCCATCAAATAAGGGTAAAATGACAAAAATATCCTCAATTTTGTCAAATCATTTTGGCTTATTGTTTATTAAATTAAGGGTAATTTTATCATTTTGATCCTTATTTAACATAATTTTTCACCTAAGGCCTAAAATGATTGATGATGGATAATCTTAAAGACCACTTATATTGATTTCAAATCTCAGATACCAAAGTGAGGAGTTATACAAATCTCAGAGATTATTTTGACTAAATAGCCTCTTTATGTTTATCGTTCTTTGAAAACTGCTAAGCTCTTTGAGTTTCTTCAGCATCAATGACCAAACATTGCGAGGAAGAAAATAAAGTGGTCTCTGTCATCACAAGAAGAAATTATAGGGATATATTCTCAAAGCTTATCTAAAACTCTCCCTCGACCATATAGTTATCAGTTTCCATGAAACTGGGTGTGGAAACTACAGTACAATATACCTATATGGCATGAGAAAGACGAAAGGGAGAGACTAGTCTCATGGAAGAAGCCATATTAATATCTTATTTCTATCTTAGCCATTGAAAGCTCTTTATCTAATGATTTAAAATGTGTATCATAAAGCGTGTGTCCTTCGATCCTAGTTACACAATATGTATGCAATGTTTCGGTCCAGCAATAAAGTGTTAATAAAAGCCATCTTCAAGCATTCGAACAAAAGCAAACTGATGGACACAAAGAAGTGAAGCATTAATCAAATAATAGCAAACTACCAAAAGATGATTTGGGGATTGTTGGGAGGCATATGTTTCACAAGCCACATTCTAACTCTTCTCTTGAGGGGCCATGGAAGTGAAGCATGTCATTCTTCGTCATTTCTAATCCTACCTGGCAGAAAGTATGAAGAAAGGTGAATGTTTTAGTACCCAATTTTAAAGTATATTCTATGCACTCATTTTAGCTTCTCACACTTTCACGTTTACTTTCAGCCGCTGAATTCATTTAATTTATTCAATCTAATAGTGTTTGGGCCCAAAATACTATTTTGGGCCGAGCCTGGGATTATTCTCAATCCAATGGCATTTGTCTAGAATTTTCTTGTGGGCCGTCCAGTTAGGGTCGACCGAATCCTATTGCGAAGAGGGATTAGTTTAGATAAAGGGTGAAGTCAATTCCTAGTGGAACAAGGAGTCTTGAAGTCGAAGGTGCTTAGGATCAGGAGATGAATCTAGTTTGTTATGGGGCTTGGTTCAAAGTCATATTAGAGTTAGGACTGGCCGAAACCTAATCAGATTGGGTTGAGAAGTTCTAATCCAAGTACATTTCTAGTTTGGTTATAAGGGGGTTTTGCTGCTATAAATAAAAAAAGAAGTGCATCATTCAAGGCCCTCCAATTCAACACACAAATTGCCATGCACAAAGCTTCTCAACAACCTTTGAGATTTTATCCTTCTCTCATTTCTTCTTGCCAACACATCTTCAGTTTGGACAAACAGCACTGTGAAGGCAATCGGCGACATCTTCAGTTTGGATAAACATCCAAAACAGCACTGTGAAGACAATCAGCGACATCTTCAGTTTGGATAAACAGCACTAGAGCTGTAGAATCAGCTGATCAAGGAGTACATTCAGTTTGGATAAACAGCACTATTTTGAGGCCGACTGGTTATTTATCCAAAGTTTCGGTCGACAAGGATTTTCGAGTCCTTGTTGGTAGAGGTTATCTCATCAGCCTTCTCAGCGAAGTGAGGTGTTACAGGTTATGAGGCTCGGCACGTTGAGCACCGGTTTGTTTTATGATTGGATACTCATAACTACACTTTAGAGTTCGGTATTCCAATGACCGAACCACATTTACCATCAAGACATACATCTCTTTCAAGTATTTGTGTCCATATAGTCTAGTGCCAATTCCGCGTGCTTATGCTCTCACGAATATAATCACCATGACCGAACCCAGCGCCGACGATTTGTGAACTTTGCAGAATTAGCAGCCTTGTCTTCAGGCTCTAGAACCCGAAGGCCGAGACGTGTTCCTTCCTCGGCCACAGTCGCATTGAGAAGTCAGCAGCACGCCTAACGCGACATCAACACATTCTACTCCCCGGCCGAGTTCGGTCGACGAGTTGGCATGCCCCGCATATAACCGAAGAACGTAGTTAGCTTATTAGTTATTCGGCATGTGCACCATGTAGGCTTGGTAGGTTTTAGGGTCAACAAATAGCCAAAAGTAAAGAGGGGTGTGTGAGAGGCTAAAAAGGGGTGTGTGAGAATCATCTCTTAAAAAAAACCCGAAATTCTGAACAAGATTCAACAGAGGCTCACAGACATAAATTGATCATTGTGTTCTTCAAATGGCCTCAAGTTGGGAAGTTACAACTGAATCAGTTGGTTTCTATCAAAGCATGATTTATAATTGACTGTAGATTATTAAAAACACAACTCTTCAACTCAACAGTAGCAAAACACAAACAAAAAGCACAAAAATCAAACCTCAAAAGCCAACTGCCTATTGCCCAATTGCCTAAGCAATTATTTCTCAAAGGGGTGGAGCTGCTCTTAAACTCAGAGCAAGTAAAATAGAAACTTTTATGGCATGCACATCAACACTTGTTTACTCCTTACATTCAATATCATTCTTCACGTCTTTTGATTAATGACATACTTTTTACATACACATTATAGTTTGACAGATACAACTACAACATTATTATTTTTTTATATTTACTTACAGAGTTACAAGAAGGAAAGAGTCTAGCTTTTTTCCGTAACACGTTAGACTCTCTACTTAATTGCACAATTTGCAAGGATCCTGAGAGTTTTAAGGACAAATACACAAGTTTACTGACAATTCACACATGAGATGAGAACATGTATATCTAGCCCCACATTATTTTAGAAATGGAGCAACAACCAAAAAAAACTTATGAGAGGAGGGAGTTTGTTTTCAGTAGTTCGATTACTAGGTAATCTGACTTTTTATCCATTAGATTGACAGTTGAGAAAGAATAGTATTTCCTAAATTCAAATTCTAACGGTCAATTTTTCATATTACTAAGTAATCCAAATTTTGAAAGAAAAAAAAAATGGTAGTCCAAACTATTGAAAAGAAATTAAATAATTTTTTCTTTTGAACGTAGAAATTAAATAAGCTGATTGAGCATAATATGATATTAAATGCATGGGAATGGGTATGGATTTTCCTGGCTGGCATAAATCCAGTCCCACTGTCAAGGACCTGGCTCTGCGCATGCTATTTAATAAAAAAATCACTGTCACAGATTTGTTAGACCAAAAGCTGATGCCTCACCAGCATCCCCAACCTGGTCTTATGGCTTTAATTCTCACATTGACATGCTTCTGTTCCCACACCAAGTTAGGACTTAGGAATATATAACAAATCATATTGTTCATACATATTAGGATAATAATTGTATTCCCGGGGTTGAGCTCATTATTTTCTTCCGAATAACTTATTTTGATTGTACAAATTTCATAATCGAAATAGTTCAATTACATAATCAAAACCGTTCAATTTCTTAATCGTCATTTGAAAATCACCATTACAAAAATTTATTTCAATCGGGAATCATTTAATCATTCAAATGTATACAACAAATCAACGACGTAGGTACAAAGTAATATATTTGTGATCAATTAACGTGTATTAACAGGTGCTATTGAGTTTTACGTTAGATCCAAAATGATCCATTATTTAACGGGTATTAACGAGTTAATCCACTGACAATCCGAGCCGTTAAGCATTCATCCAAATGCTAATTTAACAAGTTAACGTGTTGGGTCTAAAATGTCAAGTCTGGTTCTTAGGGTGAAGGGAAAAAAAGTTGGGAGCCTAGAATTCAGGTGAGAAAGGTCACATGGTGCTTGATTTTCACTATAAACACTAGCCTTGTTATTACACACTCGCCTTATACTTATAAATGGAAAGTATATTGAAACCAAATACAAATAAACTTTTACGACATGCACATAAACGCTTCTTTACTCCTTACATGTGATATCATTCTTCTCGTCTTTCAGCTCATTACATACTTTTTACGTATATGCCATGGTTTGACACATGCATATCATTCTTTTACATTTGTTTACAAACTTACAAAAAATTAACAAGTTAAGAGTTTTTTTCCATAGCACATTAGACTCTATACTCAATTGCAAAAATTGCAGAGACCACCTGTGAGTTTTAAGGACAAATACACAATTTGCTGATAATTTGCACATGAGATGAGAGATTGTATATGTAGCTAAATTTATTTTAGAAATGGAGCAACAACCAAAAAAATGTAAGGAGAGGAGTGGGGTTTGTCTTCAGTAATTTGATTACTGGGTAATCTAACTTTTTATCCATTAATTGACAGTTGAGAAAAAAAAAATATTTTCGTATTTCATTTCTAATTGTCAAATTTTCATGCTACTGAATAGTTCAAACAAGACTACAAGCATAATAGGAAATTAAATGCATGGGAATGGGTATGGGTATGGATTTTCCTGGCTGGAAGGAATCCAGTCCCACCGTCAAGGACGTGGTTCTCCGTGTGCCATGTAATACAAGATCACTCTCACAGATTTGTTAGACCAAAAGCTGATGCCTCACCAACAATCCCAACCTTGATTTATGGCTTTGATTCTCACATGGACATGCTTTGTTCCCACTCCAAGTTTGGACTTAAGAATATAACAAATCATATTATTCATACATATTAGGATAATACTTGTATTCCTTTATAGGGGATTAGCTCATTCCCCTTTTTGAATAATGTATTTTGATCGTATAAAATTTATAATCGGAATCATTTAATTTATTAATCTTCATTTGAACATCACTTCTACAAAACATCATTTCAATTAGAGATTATTTAGTCATTCAAATGTATAGAACAACTAGACGATGTAGGTATAAGGTAATATATTCAATATGAACCATTCATTTATTTGATACGTTTAGTCTTTGAATGAAGAATTAATAAATTGAATAGTTCTGACCGTTGATTTTATTCGGTCAAGATATATTATTCATAAATGGGAGAATATGTGCATTCTCTTATGGGAGGATACAAGTATTATCCTATATATTATTTGGCCCACTTTTGTTTTTGAACAAACGATATTATCTTCACTAAGGAGGTGTGGGGGAGTGGGCTAAGCTAATAATGGGCTAGTGATAATGTGGTTCAAATTTGCCTTTGCGAGAATCAAACATAAAACCTTTCACTTACAAGTGAAGAGGAATACTACTAGACCGTAAAAGTGGCATTTGACTCACTTTTTAAATATTATAACTATTTCAAGTCTAAGAGGGTGTAGTCAATTTGGATTTCAGGGGATTTTAATGGATTTTTTTTTAAGTGACAAATTTCAAAAGATTTTAATATACTTGTAATTCAACATGGATTTTGGCATATTTATATGGATTTCTATTATAAATTTGTATGGCTTTGTATGGACTTCTTGCATGGAATTCTTAGGATTTTAGTATTTTCATGAATTTTTTTAGGATTTCTATGGATTGGTGCGTAATGTGCACATCACTCCAAGTCAAAACATGATGCACTTTTGACAATAGTTGGATACTGAATGAGCTTACATAATGAAATAGGAGATGTATCTCACAGTTGAAAACGTACTCAAGGTGAAATCTATTCCATACCGAAACCTACCAAAGAAAAGATATAAAAAAACGATACACATGACTGATTAATCAAGGGTGTGATATTCACACTCTTTTTTACTTCTCACACACCCCTAATTAATTTCTATCCTTTAATCTTCTTCAACTCATTCGATCTAACAGCCAGAGGTAAAAAATGGTGTGTGAATAGCACACTTTTTAATCAAAAGGGTGATGAGCAAGTCTTCTTATTGTGGTGTCTAGGGTGCTTACACCATAATGAAGAACAAAGGTTTTAGTCCTCGAAGACCAAAATTGTCCCCTAAGATTCAGTTACAAGGTTCACAATGCAGCAGTAGGTTTAATACACATTTTGTAACTTCAAAGCATGAGGCACATTCCGTGTTTTGTTGCTTGATATGACCGAACACATTATGATATTTTTCTTGTATTTGCAAGACTGTTGCCTTCACCAAATGTTAGATTTCCATTTTTAACTGGCTGAGGCGCAGGAGAAAGATCGAGGAGCATCAGATTGTTTCAACTTAATCACTTTTTTTTTTTTTTTGTCAATATTATTGTGGGACACTTTAGATGCGAGGCAGGTTTGGGCGGTCTAGGCGGGCACCTCAACAGGTACAAGCACCCTTTTTTAAGTTTCAAAAGCCTAGGCATTAATCGGGATGGTGGCCAACCGCCTAGCGCCTAGACAGAGATTTTTAGAACAAGGTTTTGAATACATGTGAAAATTTGTAAAAATTTTAGAATTAGGTGAAATTGTAAAAAATATGCTTAAATTTTGGTAAAATTTGTACAAATATGTGAGCTTGTAGGAAATATGTGAAAATTTGTGAAATTTGGTAGAAAATAGGAAAATATGGTGAAATTTTAGAATTAGGTGAAATTGTAGGAAATTTGCTTAAATTTGGTAAAATTGTAGAAATATTTGAGCTTGTAGGAAATTTGTGAAAATTTATGAAATTTGGTGGAAAATATGAAAATTCGGTAAAAATCATGAAATATGTGAAAGTGTAGGAAATATGTTTAAATTTGGTTGAATTGTAGAAATATGTGAAATTGTAGGAAATTTGTGAAATTATGATTTTTTTTTTCACAAAATTCTTTGCGCTTAATTACCAATGGTCGTCTGCATCCGCCTCTACTCAGAATGAGAGGTCGTCACTTAATGCCACCTAGGCGACCACAGCCGAGTAAATGGGTGGCCAGGTTTGCGCCATTAGGGTGGGTGGCTCGGTTTGCCAAGCTATCTCACAACTGCACACAACATGAGCCTTTAGTGACCCCAACCCAACCCCATCCCACCCTGCTCAGGGCAGCCTTAGTGCAGAGGCCGATTCGATGGCTATGTAGTAGGTGGGGGATGGAGAGCTCCTCACCAAGCCGAAGAGAAAAAGTCAAGAGATTTGTAGGAGGTTGGCAACTAACTAGATCACCCAGGTCACATAGAAGCGAATCCGGGTTGAATACCTCCTGAGTCACGGGTGACCGAGTGACAAAATCAACAGTTTGTTAACACATGACATGAGTGCCATCATCCGCAACAAATGCCTCATGGTCTATGATTCTTAGAAGACGCATATATCATCCAAGTTTGCGCCAAGATGGTCAGACTGCTTTGGGTAAGTGTACACCCTTTTTTAATTCATTAGTTTTTTTTTTCTTTAATTATTTAATGTTGTTTTAAACTAATAAATTTGGTTTTTGTTTGGGATTTCAGGCCTATTTCGAGTGAGACACGTAGGATAAGGCTTGTGTCGAGTATATAGACCGCGTGTGGAGGGAGTGGTATAAGGAGTGATACAAGCTACACTTCTGCTACAAGACTTGTGTGTTTCCTGATGCAGCTCTTAACGATCCACAACAAGGAGTTGGTGGAGATGATAGGCGAGGGGGATGTGCACTCATTTTTAGATCGAAAAATTTTAGGTCAATTTTATTTATATTTTAATTTTAGTTCAAATTTTATGTTTTTTTAGTTAAGTTTAATTTACAAAAAAATCGGCGACAAATAAAGGTAACTAGGAGACGAAGTTGTACCTTCATCACTCTAGTTCTCGACCCTATCTCACCGGGTCGAGGAACGGATGGCGAGTGATTCGCATTTCCCAAAAGTGGAGGTTTTTGGGGGGGGGGGGGGGGGGGGGGCGGTGCATACCAATTATGGCAGCCAAGTCGCTAACAACATTTTTGTAAGTATTTCGCTCTACGTTTGAAATTTAAATTTCATTACAATTAAAAAAAGGTTTAAATTATGATCGACAATCTTAATTGGTTTTTCTTTTTCTTTTGTAGACTTCTATGATGCAGAAGAAGGACGAGTACCTCGCTAACCTCTACCAGTAGCAACCAGTGCCTATAGGAGCTAATACCTAATCCAAGGGTGTCTCTACAGTTGCTAATGAACGGGGTTAGGCTACAGAAAGGCAAGGTACTCGGTGACTTAGAAGCGAGTTGGGTTCAAGACCTTGGGGCACCCTTTTTTAACAAAAACAAACAAAAATTATTGTACCAAAACATGGGTACTTTCTTCAAAAATCACAAGATAAAAAAAAAAGATATTAGGTTTAATAACATTAGTAAATTTCTTCGATTAAACTTGATATGGATACATTCTCAAATCAACGAAAAAGAATGTACCTATATAATTTAAAAAATGGATTAAAAAAATTTGAATGGATTTTATATTGAAAAATTGGGTACATTTTATATTAAAAAAGGGTACATTTTACATATAACAAATTGGTATATTTAAGAATGATACATTCAAGATTAAAAAGAATTGAAAATTATATGAAGGGGTACATTTAAGATTAAAAAATTGAGAATCTTTCTGTGAAAAAAAAAAAAAAAAAAACTAATAGTTATAAACTTATTTTAATTTTTTTTTTTTTTGAAATGTTTGAATCGAAAATTAATTAGGAGTTTAATAGAGGTGTGAGTGTTAAAACCCTAAATCAATTACTAATTTTTATTTTTTCAAATTATGTAATTAACATGTAAATTCATTATCACATTAATGCTAGGGACTTCAAACAAAATTTGAAAACTAATAAGGTCTTAGTCAATGAACATTAGTAACTAGAGACTGGATACTAATTTTTCCTATTATTATTGTTATGTGTTGGGTTTTGTCATAAAAAGTCTTGGTATTGTTAAAGGTGGAACTCTTACTTGTTAATTGTATATTATTTTGTCATGTAACCGATGTGGCTTCAATAAATGATCTTGTCAATACAAAATGGAGAAACTTAGCTACTATTATATCGAGACTAACAAACTTAGCAGCTACTTTTATAACAAAGTAACAGACTTAAGAATAGAACGGTCAACAATAGTCAACATCCCTCATCAATTTCAACTGGGGTTTCCAAGCTTGAGATTGTAACAGTGCCTTTACAAATGTAGGACTATGAAAACCCTCTGTCAAGATATTTGCAGTTTGATCATTAGTGGGAATGTACAAAATTTGCAAGTCTAACCATTGAACTCTTTCTCTAACAAAATGATAGTTTGTGCCAAGATGTTTGATTATCGAGTCAAACACAAGATTATCACTTAATGCTATAACAGATTGATCTTCACAATAGATAGTGGGCGGATTTGATAACACCACATCCAAATATTTCATAATACACCTGATCTATTTGAACTCCACAATATCCCTGTCCATTTAGCGAACATCAGTTAACCATGATAGACATGATGAGGGGCACCAAGTTTGCTTTGACACACACGACATATTCTTTTATGGACGATGAAATTTGATGAACACACTTGTAATATTGGGTGAAATTTGTGAATAATAGCATTTCAACGTAAAAACAATTCATTTTTGAATAGCGTATCTTTAGCATATAAACTCAATGATCATAACATTTAATTTATTAAGCACCATATGAAATTTGTACAATAAAAATATTTTATCTACATGAAAAATGAGCTCATCTCGTTAAAGAGAATGCAGGTATTTTTAATTCGATAAAAGAAAAAGTAAACAAGAATTCTCCTTTTAAATAAAACAAAACAACCGACGTCCTATTAGAATACTTTCGTACATTCCCTCGCATCCAAAGTTCCAAACTTCGTGTAGCTTATTTTGATCCGTCCACGCCTGCACTTTTTGCTTTCCACGCCGCCGCCCACAGAAAGCTTGGAAAATTCATACTTTTTAATCTTTTTTCCCTGTCGACATTTCCACACTTAAATCTATCCTCCCAACCATCACAGCAACCGACTCCAATCCCGAGTGGACCCTCCCCTATCCCATCCATCACAGCCGTCCACTTGGTCCTCAATCTCCAACTTTTCAAACCCCACAACCCGTCAGAAAAGGTGTTATAGAAAACCCAAAGAAGCTCGCATGAACTAACGTGGAAACACACCAAAAAACAGTTTCGTATCACTTATTCCTCGATAAATACCACACAAAAACCTGCAGAATGCGACTGCAAATCAATCACCAAATGGAAAAGCTCAGGAGATCGTCGAAAAAGAAGTCCGACATCGCCTGCAAGAAGCACCCGAAACACCAACAATCGCCGGGCGTTTGCTCCTTGTGCTTGAAAGAAAAGCTAGAACGAGTTGCTCAGAAGCTCTCAACTTATTCTGTTCCCTACTTGCGTAGAACTTTTTACGCTTCTCCTTCTACGACTTCTTCTTTATCGTCGCATTACTCGTCTTCTTCGGGTTCTTCTTCGTCTCCAGCGCCAGGTTACGAGCAAAAGGGTTCGACGATATCTTGGTTGTTGAGTGGTGAAAGTAATGTTCTTCGTAAAAGTAGGTCGCTGGTGAATTACTTTCCGAGACGAAAGAGAGAGCTAGGCAGTGAAGAGAAGAAGAAGAGTCGGTTTTGGACGAAGTTGCTTCGTCCCAGAAGTAAGCGGAGGGAAGAAGGCTTGGTACAGTCTAGGACTGTGAGAGAGATCAGGGTGCCAAATAGGGTACTTTAAACTTTGAAGGCCAGAATTTATTTATTTTTAATTTTATATTTGTTGTTATTTTTCCTATTCTTGAAAGATTTGAATGTACGTAGCAGACTTATGATCACAATTTTGCATCAGAAAGCTGATCACAGAGGAAAAAGGATCAAAAGATTTTATTATTAATTTTTGTATATATACCAGCCTATAATTAAATGTAAATTATTGTGCATGTTTAATTATGTACCATTATCATGCGATTATATACAAAGATGAGAGCATGTAAATTTAGCATTAGGATTTAGGATTTAGCTCTTAATTCTGGATTACTAAGAGTTCAAATCGTAAAAAATACTGTATAATGGTACATCCTAAGGTATTGAATTAACATTGTTAAGAACTGATTAAGAAATTAATAGTATAAGACCCGCTTAAACTGCCTCATATATATGACATTCAAACAGCATGAGCTTCATGATATTCATTAGTTAAGATTGTATATTATAACGCTATATCGTCAAAAAAACTTAATTAGGCAGATATTTATGTTGTCATATGATCAATTACGTCTACATAAAGAGTACCTTATCAATGTTTATATTCATAGCTTTGCAATATAGCTAAATTTCTATGTTATTGTGATGTTTTTGTTGTTGTATGATTAGTGGTGGATGTATATCGGGATCAAGGTGGTTCAAGTACCACTCAGAGTCCCGAAAATATTTTAGAGGACCCTCCAAACATTGGTACGGGTCTCTTTTGCACCTACTAAATGTTTGATGTAATGTTTGTTAGGCATATCTTATTAGGTTGTGCCGACAACATTCGACAAATTCTTTTAATATCACTCATCAGAATGTTTGGCCGACGAGGCTTGTTCAACGAAATGCCTCAATGAATAAACTAAAAAAAATTCTACACACTTCACACTCTATTTCTATCTAAAAACTTGTACTTTGACACTGGAGCCTCCAATTCAAATCCCGAATCCACCATTGCATATGAATCACATATCCAAACAAGAACCAACTTGATGAATGTTATTGCAATAGGGGTGTGCTATCCACACACCTCTTTTTAATTTATATCATTTGATTTTCTTCAATTCATTCGATCTGACGATTAAAAATTAAGAGGGGTGTATAAATAGCACACCCCATTGCAATATAGCTAGACTGTTTGGTTAATACAAACAGTCTAGCAAAAAAATTATTTCTCTCTCCCAATATATATATATATATATATATATATCACTTTAGATTGCTGCAATAATTTTAGGAATTCAGAAAAGGGATCATTTTAGATTTGATTCTCTGTAATATTTTGTTGTTATGATGTTCAACGGACGTTGGTGAACATTGTGTCTGCATACATCATGATAAAACAAAATTTTCGTATGCAACAACAAGGAAACTAACTGGCACGACTTGGTTGCTAGTTCAAAGAGTCGCATTATTTGCTAAGTAACCCTAATCAAGCTCCATCCACGAAGTTTCTTGAAGCATATAAATTCAAATTCCAATGGTCAGCTGCATGCGACTGCCCACGGTCTTTACACTTTATTAGGGTTTTGATTAATTTGATCCATATGGAAAAGCTTGTGTGACAGCTAGTATAACATGATCATCGGTCAAATTCGGGACCATTTCCAAATTCCACAAATTGGTTGGAAAGTTTAAATTTGTTAAGTCGCAGGCAACGTGAGGATGCAGATTAACAAAATGTATTTAATAAGATTGATTTTCTACCAACTTGCGAACTCCCATGGTTTTAACTTTCAAAGTACTTGCAGTACCATTACTTTGCATATAATTAAAAGGAGGCAGATTTTTTGCCCTCCCATGCACCTCCTGTTTGTGTAGTCACAATTAAATCACGTCAACATTTTATATTATTATTCTTTTTTATCTTATTATCTCTATAAAAAAATATATATAAAAATATTAACGTGGCTTAACCGTGATCACACAAAACAAAAGGACACAGAAAATAGGAGGGCAGACAATCTGCCTCCTAATTAAAATGGAGATGTACGTTACGTGGTAAAGTTTGATTTCTGTTACCTTCCATGTGGGATACACAAATATTATTTTAAGAGTGGTGTTAGACTACCCACCAATGTTATTTCTTTACGCACCTTGTATTCTCACTCATCACCAAAACTAAAAAAATATAAAAACATTATTTTTCCACCCACCATTTTATCTAAAATAGCCTTTAACACATTTTTAATTCTTTTTTATGTTTCTCATTCATTAAATAAAATATTTTCAAATAAAAAAACTTTAATTGACTGACCACTTCTTCCTTTGGTTGGGAGAATATCGACATTACAATAAACCCTCACGCAAAACTCAACCGCGCAACCATGAATTGCAAGGTCCCAAGTTTGGTATTTGTATTTGAACATTGAAGAGGCTATTGGAGCTTGTTTCCATGACGTGATTCTATATTTTCAGTTGAAATATAAATTTAAAGATAGTTTGTTTGAGATGCTCTTAAAAAACAAAATTGTATTTCATACTGCACGTTTTATGTTATATGCTAGATCTCTGCATGATATGGAAACACCTCTAAAAATGGCATTTGGATCGAACAATGGAAAAGGTTTAATTAAATTGAAAAAAAATTGAATAAAGCCGTTCATGTTTTCATATCACGTTACATATCTGATCAAATTTTAATTAAAAACAGAAGAATGGGCCAGATGGATGAACCTGCTAATTTACTGTAGTCTGATAAATCGTTCTATTGTTCCTTCTACTTTTAGTTGATAAAAGAAAACAAAAATGTTTGTTCATTGTAAATATGTGACTTTGGAAAATAAATTTAGGTTAACAAATGGATTGAAATCAATTTAGGTTAACAAATTTAATTAAATCAATTTGAGTGGGCTTAGGAAATGGATTGAAATTATACAGATTCAAAGATGTAAGTGGTTCATCCCTAAAAAATCAGACTACATCCACTGTGATGCTCATAATATATTAATTTTCAAAGCTAAATAGCGCTTGGCTTATACATTCACTTTCTTCTCTCCGATTTGTCCGACCCCCATATTGGAGGTCTCTACCCTTTTTTACATATGCCTCCCCTTCTTGTGGCCTCTCAAATTGGCATTTAATGTGTCAACAACTTGCTTACTGACATGAGAAATTTTTGGAAGTGACGGGAACACACCTCAGCCGGACAGGTGATGTTCCCAACCAATTAAAGTTTAACGCCTGGATTTTGGATTAGGCTCATTTAAGCAATCCTTGAAAAGCTCAAAGGTCAGAATACCTTTTTCCTTCCAAGACCGAACCGGAAGAATGCAAACACCAGCTCGCCGTCCGCCGCTTCGACGACGGTAAAGGCTAACCCGGCGAAAGTTGAGTTTGGTTTTCTCTTCCAGCTAAAAAGCTGTTTGTTCTAGAGAGATGCAGAGGTGGAGCTTTCTGAGGAGGTCATCCTCTCCACTTGGCTGTATCTGAGAGAGAAGAAAATACCAGGACTGGGGGAAAAGTAGTGATCTGTAAACAAGCATGCACTCACTGAAAAATTCTTTGACACTTGACACTCATCTCTGAACCAATTCATAGTCTGACACAGCAATTAAACTGCAACCCATCAACTGTGAGAGAAATTTTGATTTAACCTCACTTAAGCACAACTTTGAAAAAAGCAAAAGTCAGACTGCCCCTGTATGTCTTCCGTTACAACCGAAGCGGCGAACGGCGAGCTGCTGCTTGCATTCTTCTGGTTCACTCTTGGAAGGAAAAAGGTTTCTGACCTGTGGGCTTTTCAAGGATTGTTTAAATGAGCCTAATCCAAAATCCAGGTGTTAAACTTTAATTGGTTGGGAACACCACCAATCCTGCTGAGCTGTCCCAAAAATTTATCGACTGACACCACTCTGCCTATTCGCCCAAGCTCTCGTGACGTTTCTGCAGCCTGGGTGACATACCTTTTTAAACTAAGGCAAGCCGAGCGTCCCACTCGGACATTGGTCACTCTGCCCCGTCTCGCCAGTACTTTTCAGTTTGCCCTCGTGCTCGATGCGATCGGGCAAGCCCTTTTTCGTGTCGATCGGCTCGGGTGTTGAGGAGGCTCTCTTTGAAACCTTTGGGCCTTGGGCTCCTTGGTCTTTCCTTGGGCCTACGCCATTGGTTGGTCCTAAAAGTTAACAGCCCCAATTATATTTGAAGGAGCAAAAAATCGTATGTTGCCCCCAATTATACATACCATCACCATTCCAATTTAAAGTATCTGAAGTAGAGCAAAAAAATAGCAAATGATTAATTAGTTTAAGAAATCTTACTCCATACACAAACGAAACTTTAAATCCATAATTGATAGAAATCTTGAAATTGATAAATTACAAAACTTTCGAACGACAGAAAGTTAGATTTGCAGAAAATTGAATAGAAAATATGAGGAAACCCTAAAATTCTTAATTCAATTGAGAATGAGGAAACCCCAAAATTGAATAGAGAATATGATTACACGAGCTGTTTTCTTTTTCCTTGTTTCTAGGTGGAGAGAGTGTGTGATGCGAGTAGGGATGGGCAAAATACCCGAGGTTATGGGTAACCGCGATTACCTGTCCATTTAAACTTTACGGTTATGGTTATGGGTAACCGTTTAGATAAATAAAAGATTATGGGTATAACCGTTTACCTGTGAAAACTAAATGAGTGGTTATGAGTGTTAACCGCGGTTATAAACGGGTAACCGTTTACCCATTTATTTTATATATGTAAAATTAACACAAATCATAAAAAAATACCAAAAATTCCAAACCAAACAGAAAAAATCCCAAAATGAAAATCCCGAAAATTTCAATACCCAATCCCAAATCGATCCCGAAATTTTGATACCAGAATCGCTCTCACATTTTCATTTGTTTGGTAATCCCAAACTGAACTGAAAAAAATATATTATTTAATTTTATTAAATCCAACATACTGAACACTTAAGAGTTGCAGGAAGTTCTCCAAAGTTGAAAGCTGTAGAGATTGCAGCTGCTTACACGTCTCTGACCCTCTATCCTTTGAAATATATAGGATATTTTGGGAGAGCCATGGCCCATGGAGCAGCCCAAAGTATGTTTCGTAGTCTTTTGTCATCGTTTTATCATTAACTGGCTTCTTTTTCTGCCTTCAAAATCTGACTTCTAGCAAAGATTGTGGGGAACTGGGGATTCCCGATTTGAAGAATAATTCATAATTTCATATTTTAATTTGAAATTCTTGATTTGTTCTGAAATCTTAAAAATATTTTGAGATTTCTAAAATTTGGTTTATGATTGGTCTTCAAATTTCCGTCCTAAAAAATATTAGTTTGGGATTCGGGATACTAGTTTCGGTTTGATATCCCATACCGAGCCAGCCCTAATGTTCTCTATCGGACAAAATTTAGATCAATGCTATTGACTATAGTGCATGGTTTATATAGCTAATTATATATATTATGTTAATACTTTACATTATGGGTTAAATAACCTAAGAATATTGTCTTCTAAACAGTTTTCACAACCCAAGAATACTTAGTAAATATTATATTACCTTCATTGGTAACAGTTAAAAATATCGTCCGTAAACTATTATTTCAGTTATTGGAATGGTATAAGGACTTAAAAAATTAAAATACGGAAATGTATGATGAATGTACCTATAACGGTGTTTAATTGTCAAAAAAAAAAATTATGACAATTTTTTTTTTAATTTTCAAGTTGTTAAAAAACATGTAGTCGGGTGAAAAATGCGTAATGGTAAAAAAAAAAAATTTAATTAAATTAAAAAAAAAAAAAAAAAAAGATAAATGGGTTAAAAAGGGTAAACAGGTATTAAACGGTTATGGTTAAATGGGTTTGCGATTATGAGTATGGTTAACCATTTATAAACGGTTATGGGTATGGGTATAACCGTTTAGGTAATTACCCAACGGTTATGCGGGTATGAGCATAAACGACTATGGGTAAATAACCGTGGTTACCCGTCCGTCATAACCGTTGCCCATCCCTAGATGCAAGGGTAGTCTTAGAAAATACGTGGAATATATTAAGATAAATTCTAATTTAAAAGCGAAAAGTGGTAGAACAAAGTTGCTGCTTGAGCTGGAACCCGAAAGGCTGAAGGCCCATTGGGTATGTGAGAGTCATTTGAATTCTCCAACAATTTAAAAGATGATTAGGCCCATCATCTGTGGGCTATTATCATCTTTTTGATGTCCAAAGAGTTAAATGGATTTCCAACTCCACTTAACAATTTGATCAATACCCGGCAGGAACCCAAATAATTCCTCTCCAAAAACTTTAGCTTTGTTTGGTCGAGGGATTTCTAAATCTAAAAGGAATGATGCCAAGTTAGTAAAAAAGTGCATCACAAAATTATGAGTATTACAAAGGGATGGAAAGGTATTTTTGTAAACCCCTACTTGAAATGAGTTATTTACATTTCTCTCTTACGTGCTTTTGTGTGCGTTTTTAATTCCTCCGATCTAACATTTTGTATTTCATCTCTTACTAACCTGGTCCAATCTCTTGAAATTTGAAAACTCCTCATCCAAATATAGCCTTATAAATTTCCCTTACTTGTCTTTGGAAATTACCAATGACAACCAACAAAAAGGAGAGGATTGGGAAAAACAATTATTTAATATGACTATTGTAAAAATTAAAATTGCTATCATGCATGATGTAAAAGACTTATAACTCAAGTAATTAAAAATATTTATACAAGTATTCGTAAGCTAAATAATGACCCAAATTCACTTTTATTGTAAAAGAAAAACTGCCTGAAGGACAACATGATCATGGCCTCCCTCACATTGTTTTTTCTTAGGCAATACACACGACATTCCATCTCTCTCTAGTTTCTACAAAGTTTTTGAGGTAAAGTCTTAAATAATTTGAGAATATTGATTGATCAACTGAGTCAGGTGAACTGTTTTCAATAGGTTACAGAGATTACGAAATGCTGATATTTTAATGTTATTTTTGTGATTATGTGTCACATCCCGGCCCGAGTAGGACCACTTCCCCGGCCTGACTCCACCGTAGCACGATATTGTCCGCTTTGGGCCCCCAGCACACACTCATGGTTTAAAATGCGCTGACTTAGGAAGCCAATCAACTATTACCCAAATGTCGTAAAAAACCATTATGTGTACGCAGAAGCTTGTACACAAAATCCATAGTAATGTTTTACTATTTCCACTCTGGAACGAGAAGCGGCTGCAAAATTGTCACATCCCAGTCCGGACAGGACCACTTCCCGGGCCCGACTCCATCGTAGCACGATATTGTCCGCTTTGGGCCCCTAGCACACCCTCACAGTTTTGTTTCTGGGAACTCACACGAAAACTTCCCAGTGGGTCACCCATCATAAGAGTGCTCTCGCGTGCTACTCGCTTAACTTCGGAGTTCCCATGGAACCCGAAGCCAATGAGCTCCCAAAATGTCTCGTGCTAGGTAGAGATGGGAATATACATATAAGGATCACTCCCCTGGGCGATGTGGGATGTTACAACCCATTGGGAGGTTGCTCGTGAGTTCCCAAAAACAAAACCGTGAGGGAATGGTGAGTCCAAAACGGACAATATCGTGCTACGATGGTGGAGCGGGCCCGGGAAGTGATCTGCCCCGGGCCGGGATGTGACATTATGTCTATAAGTATGTCGTTTTATATATTATTTTATCAAATTTCATAGTAATTTACAATTGAAATATCCTAAGTACGATTAATGTAATAAGTAACGATGTGACTTTACCCCATATCATTTAAAATTGTAGTTAAGAAGTGGAGTAGCACTGTGGTACCACAAACTTATTTCTATTGAGTGTGTCTGTTGATCGTTCAATTGAATCAACAAGAAACAGACAATTCAATGGAAAGTGGATGCCGAGCTTTCATGGAAAAGGAAGATGTCCCACCCTCACTTCCCATGCCAAATAATAACTTAAGTGTTGTTATACTGCTATCCATACACCATTTTTTACTTTTTTACACATATTTTTTAATTTTTGGCTGTCAAATTGAAATGAATTGAAGAGAATCAAAAGAATAAAAATTAGCAAAATATGTAAAAGGCAAAAAAAAGTGTGCCGATAACACCGCCCTAACTTAATAAGCTCCATGCACCATAAACTTCTTCCATTGTGGCACTTGAAACCCCTTCTGTTTCTCTTCATCTATTCAGTAATGTAACGGGTGCTTAGTGGTAGGTGTGTTTGAACTTATGAGTTCTTCAACATTTATCTCAGTTAAAATAGAATTTTTATGGTGCTCCGGATTCCGAACATTTTGAATCCTTAGATCTTTAATTAAAAATACAAAAAACAAAATATAACAGCTAAAAAACAGAAAATAATCAAAATATCATATACTCCGGAGCTCTCTCTACATATAATATATATATATATATATATATATATATTCAAAACACCTACTAAAAACAAAAAATGTTATGTGTGCATGCTTAGATATACCGATAAATATTTCTTTCTTATTTATTTTTTGCCAAAAATGTTTCCGATATAAGCAAGTCGAAATTTTTATTAAAAACAAAGTGTGTTTCCGTTCAAGCACCTGGATATGCTGCTTGGAGAAGCACTTGACCTCCAAAAATTTTATAAATTAAAACAATTTATAAATTGCGGATTAGGTATCGTTTGGTATGCAGACGGAACGGAACGGAGCAGGAGCAAAGATGCCCTCGGATGGAAACAAGGAGGAAGAAGAAGGAGACAGAGAGGTTATAGTTTTGTGTTCCACAGATGTGGAACGACTCGTTCCAAGGGGTGAGGTGGAACGAAAATTCACTCAAACTCGTCCCGTGGAACAACTCGTTCCACCCGTTTTAGGCGCACCAAACGTGGGACGGAACGCCTTGTCCCACTCTATTCCGTCCCGTCCCACGTACCAAACGGTACCTTAGGGAATGGGAATTCAATGGTCTAAAACTAAACTTAGTGTGGGAGCAAGAGTCCTTTTCAAATTGTTAGTTGGATAAATGAATGAACAATTGTCAAAGGGAGGATGGTGAACTATCTTTTAGCACAACCCTAAATAATGATCGATATGACTAGTCGAGAGCCCTAGTCGAATGTACATCGTTCAAATCTTTTTATACAACAATATTTTACTCTAAATGCTGTGTCCACTCTTATAGGTGTTGTGTCACCTTCGTTATATGGCAAATTCGATCAGATTGTGACATGCAACTTCCTCTCTCATCATTTTCCTTTTTGTTGGTAAATCTAGTAAGTTTGGCAACAAAGTTTTTTAACATTTGGGGCTAGTGACGATTTGGCCAGAGATGATTCATGCCACTTAGCCCTAATTTAGTACTAAGGTAATTTTGAAAAAAATGGCTATATAAAAAAGTTTGGTAAACATTCAGTTTCAGTTTTTTTTCACAGTTTTGATGAAAAAAAGCCAAAAACACAAAGCTGCAAACCCAACTTTGAAAAACCAGCTTTTTTTCATATCTATTTTACATAAAAGTTTATTAAACACTATAATAGTGTTTTTTTTTTTTCAAAAGCACTTTTACAAAAAAGTTTACCAAACACTCTGCTACTTTATTTCACAGCTGCTTATTCTCACAGCACAGCAGAAGCGGTTTTTTTTCAAAGCACAACAATACCAAACCAGCCTTTAGTATTACGGTCTAATGACATTCATCTTCACTTGTAAGTAAGAGGTCTTAGGTTCGATTCTCGCTAAAGCGAATTAGAACCACATTATTGCTAGCCCATTGTGAGATTTAGTTCATTCCCTCATCCACTTAATGCAAATAATATCGTTTATTAAAAAAAAAAAAACAAAAAAACTTGTAATTTCACACTTGAAAGAGTAATAATGTTGTTGTTTTGTTAGACCAATTTGTCGATTTTTAGTCATACTAAACACGGATTGAAAGTAATATAATTCCATAATAATGGGGTCTCAAATCTGTGTACCTCGAACTCATAATTCAATGTTAATTCAAATCTATCAATTTCTTTTCTTTTCTTTTCTTTTCTTCTCATCAGTCCATATCTATCAATTCAAAACTCAATTATGATGCACTGAATTGATCACCCGAAACTTTTTGTGAGCATTACGTGATTCCAGGCACTAATAATATAATACTTCCAATTCTTGTTGATTTGTTTGTTAGTTGAATTTACTGGTTAAGGCGGAGTTAATTGAAGGAAAGAGCTAAGATTTACTTGTAATTTTTCTAAAGCAACAAACAAGGAACTTGATTTTGACAAAGTAGCGCATTCTATTATAATATAAAGGTGCTTAGTTTATTTGTAAGAGGTTTTTTCTTGCTCGTTAGCGGTCTGAATAAATTACCGCTAAAGTCATATTTATATATGGTAATATTAATTCTTAAATCATTATAAACATTGAAATCCTGAGTTGCCAATGCTAGTTACGCTAGTGTTATAAAACTTGTTGGAAAATGTGGTGCTAGAAAACTAATAAAATCTTAACTATCAGTGCAAATATATATAACATAAATATACAAATGTAATTGTATTTTTATGTAAATGACTTATGATTAAAAAAAAAAAGAGATTTTGTACAAATTCCACATGAACTAATAGGTGTGTATGCAATTACCACCCAAATCTCATATTTGATGCAAATCTACAACCTCCATCCAATTTTTTGTTAAATAATTTTAGGAACACCCTAAAATTTTCTTTGGGGACCCAAACTGCAAAAATTTGTTATAAAATTATCCTTGTATTAGAAAATCCAAAAACTAATAAAAAATCTAAAATAATTTAAACATGAAGTGCTAGCAACATTTGCACTAACATTTATTTGGATATTTTTATTCCTTCAAATGACACTTGCCTGTAGCTGCCATTATTTTGGAGAGAGAGAAGACTGGGGTTGGGTGGGGCAGGTAAGGTTGGGTATTGTTATATTTGTGAAAAATGACACGTGTCTTTGAAGGAGTGAAAGATCTAAATGCAAAGGTTAGTGTAAATGTTGCTAGCACTCTCCTTTCAACTTTGATCCCCCAGAGGTAAGTCCAAGGTGGTGAACAAATTGTGGAGGGAGAGTGTAGGAGCTGGGGAGTTGGTAGTTTCTTAATTTGTTCTTGAATTTTGTAAGTTTTATACTTTGTTTTTCTTCTAATCAATATAGATCAACTTTACTAAATTGTTCTCATATTAGTTGATGTCCTTGGCACATTACTTGATTTAACGACAATATGAATGGTAACTGAGCTAGGTGATAGATTTGCACACAAAGTTTAGGTAGTACATTATCAAAATAGAAAGTCTAAGTGGCAATTGCGGACATACCTACCTAAAAAAAATCACACACTTGGAGTATACTACAATACGAATCATGGATCGAAATGTATCATGCCAATGTTAATAAACTATACTTTAGATTCTATATTTTTTGTGAAGTAAGTATACTTTAGATAGAACAATCCAAGTTAATTGTGTTTATAAGGGTGCATTTTTGTTCATCACTCTCGAGTAATTATAATAGTCATTACTCTACGTATTATTATTAGATGAGTTTAAATTTTGAAATTTGTATCCACCCATTACACATATTTCAAAATTTAAACTTATATAATAGTTATAAATACGACGACGAACATTACCTGACCATTAAACTAAAACTTAAATAAAGAAATATGGAGACGAATATTACTATCACTTAGTACTACGATCAAATAGTAGGTCTTAGGTTCGATTTTTTAAATCACATTATTGCTAATCTATTTGTGAAACTTGACCCACTTCCTCATTTCTTACCATAAATAATATTTTTTGTTAAAAAATAAAAAATAATAATCATCAATGCCTAGATTGTCGGTCGTTAATCCGGATCGTCTTTGAAACTTGTTGAGAAGCCTTCACATCTCACAAATCAAAATCAATCTCACAATCAGAATGGTCTTCGATCTCGTACCCCATTGTCCATTCATACTAAAATTTGCTTTGGCAATTTGCAAGTGCATGTGTCCATGTGTCCTTTCTTGAGGACAAGTGTTTCACTGTTGCTTGCCAAATGGTCAACCCTAATTGTGGTGAGAAAGGGAACCCACGTGCTCTTGGAGTAATTGTTTGACATAAAAAGACTTATGTGACACGCGTATATTGTTATATAGCGTTTCGTTTTAGTTATATATAAATTTAGCATTTGCGTAACTTTGTATCATGAGACTGACATCACAGTTACGTTTTATCAACATTATAAAAGATGCTTTAGTGAGACCAAATTATAATCATGTGGTGTAAAACAAATATTAGGGTAAACTTATTACACTTGTGTATATATTCATAATCTACGATATGAAATAATCGTTTTGCACACGTGAAGTCATAACATTATTTCACAATGTTTTAGTAGAACAAATTACATTTCGTTCATTTCTTTAATCTTCATTATGCATGTTGGAAAGATCTTCTGCCGCGTGTGGTACTATTTTATCGTTTTTTATTTATAAACCAAAATTGTTACTTTCACATTTAATTATGTGTTTAGTACAAGACTTACAAAAATCTATGTTTATAGACAACATTTTGTAGATTATATGATGTGACGATTGATAATTATATATCCTTTTTAATGATTTAAACAAGAAATTCAATCATCAACTGTTACATCATGTAATTTACAAAATATGATTCAAGTAGATGATTACTCTAGCATCACCTGAAATCATATTTAATCTTAAATTTTGGGTAGTATTCCACATACCAATTTTGACACACCCCGACCCGGAATGTCCACTAGGACTCTGAATCGAGCTGTGCTGGCCAACACTTGGAATGAGACAAAGCCATAAAGTGTAATGATGTGGAAAATGTGAATAAATTTAAACCTAAAAGTACTTAAAGACAAGAGTGTGATGTGAGCGGGAATGAACTTATTTCACATGCGACGTCAGAGCATAATTAAAGTACAGTAGTGTGGGTAAGGATCATACCCTTAGAGGTAGCCACATATACTAAGATTTGCCAAGAATCCTCGTCGATACGAACTTTCAGCAGCTAAAACCTGGAGGGGCGCAAAAACAAGGGTGAGTGGGCCTGAAAATAAAGTTTTAATAAAAACCTTTTGAAAATGTTATAACCCCTCGCTGTAAAACTCGTATAATTTCCCAGAAAATAATAATACATACGTATATGGAAATCAAGCTTGAGAGCAATGAAAACCAAAGTATGTACCATATCAAGTATCTCAATAATAAATATGTAAGCAAGGTGTTGTGAATCAATATAAAATGATATGTCGGCCGGAGTCACCTAACGTGACCTGTATGACTGAACCTATAGCTCATTAACCAATTCCTGCACACAAGTCGGAACTACCTAATGTGGTATGTACGACAGGGATGGGTGTAAATAAGTACGCTCAAGTGCTACGATAGTGTGAAGGTTGTGCGAATAATCGCGGGTCACCTATGAGTCGGAACCACCTAATGTGGTTTGTACGACAAGGCTGTGCACCAAACTTGGATCTAAGGTGAGCGTGCGGTGCGGGAAGTGAACATCACGTGCCCTGGCCACAGGCGGGAGCACTAACACCAGGGTGCAGGATAATGAGCTCTACATGCCTCTACGTATAACCATAACCAATGCAACCACTAAGATTATACAGTACTCACCTAAAACTTACCTGGTCTCTGCAGCGTCATACAATAGTACGCATATACATACCAATGCATATAATAAAATGAAATGCAAGCAAGACATGGTATTTAAAAGAATACGCTTTTTTCAAAACAATTTCTGGGAAAATGTAAAGCATATATACGTATATATAGAAAACCAAAAGCCCACTCACCTGGAATCCGCGCTACAACTTCCTAGCACAACATCAAGGCGTCACGAACAATCGGCGCCTAGAACAATTATCAAATCATGTCTTAGGATTCTTATCAATAGAACCTATAATTTACATATCCTATTCGGGAAGATTTGTAAGTCTCTCGATCCGTAAGTTTCTAATATCCTCAAATATTATGTATTATGACATATCAAAGTTTGGTGACGATCCAACGGTCAGATCGTCAATTGTTATAATAATCAAGCGGGGGACCTTAATGGAACTAGGTTCAAACAACGGAAATTCATCAATCAGACTTTACATACAAAATTGGAGAATCAAATTTAGCCTAGGAAGGTCAGGGGATGCCTCGGCCCACGCGCCGCCGCACACGCTGCCAGAGGTGGCGGTTGGCTGCACCGACTCGCCGAAAAATTCAACTATTTCTAAAAATTCTCAAACTTCACAGAAATGAAGATCTTAATGAATAGAGCAACTTTCATACCTATGACTAAAGCCAATTTGGCCAAGAAATGTTCCAATTTCACGAAAACCCGCCAGAAACCCTATAAAGGGTGATTCTTGATTCGGATCCAAACTCACTCCAACGCCTTAACAAACTCATGGGCTTCATTCCTGAACTCAAGAAGAGTCTAATGGTGGTGGTGGTTGATGAGATTTGCTTCAGAAAGGGCGGATTGCCGCCACGTAACCCTCGGCGAACCCAATGCTGTTCTTCACCAAATTGGATAAAAACACATCGAATCTTGATTTTAAAAAGAAGAGGGAGGCTCGTGGAGTTGATTATAAGAGGAGTGCCGATGTAATTCGTCGAATTTTGCCCAAAATCTAGACGAAAAATGGTGAAAAAGACCGGGTCTAGCATCGGGTCAGGAACCAGGTGATGTGGGATCTGGGTTGGCTGCATCCTCCCTCTCTCCTTTCCCCTCATTTCCTCCTTCTCTCATTGGCCTGCCTCTTCTCTTCTTCTTTTTGATTGGGCGTCCCGCCCCTCATTTCTTTCCTTTATCTCTTCTCCCAACCGTCCATTTCCTTTCTCTTTAAATCTGGGCCACACACGTGGCTCTTCTGATTTTGCTCCAAATATATGGAGCTTTCTAGAAATAACGAATTTACTCAAATGCCCCTGACTTTAAACGTTAATATCTCCTTCGTTATAACTCCAAATTACGGTCTATTTGCGCCCACGCGTCCGTAAAGACGAGTACTATGAGGATACACCAACAAAATGAATCTTACATAACTCAACAAGGCGGTCAACAAAAGTCAATGTATTTGCCTCGAAGGGCATTTTCAAAATTTCACATTATAAAATCGTAATAATTGAGGACGGGTCGTTACAAATTTTTACTTTTCACACACCCATCTCAATTTCCGACCATCAAACTGAACAAATTGAAAAAAAAAAAAAACATAAGTTAACAATTATGTGTGGAAAATAAAAATATATGTATGAACAGTACTATCTTAAATTTTAACACGTAGCTTTGTACAAGATGGGATGCCTTACATAAGAACCACGTCTAAAGTTGGTCGTTTTGAAAAGAACTCAACCAAAAGAATAATGAAAGAGCAACAACGCAAACACAAAGACTAAGAAAATATAAAGAATTGTTATCACGTGTTATCTTTAATGGAAAGCTAGCAAATTAGAAATAACATACAGTATTTTTCCCGTAAATTATAGACTTATAGTCCCTTTGGTTTTGATTTGCTTGAAAACTTTTTATTTCGTCTTTTTAAGTGAATATTTTGTCAGATGCCTATTTTCATTTACCTTTTGCTTACTTTGACACGGACTTGTGTTTTGCATCTCGACATGGAAAAGCAATCTTGTGTTTTGTAAATAATGAACAAATTGATTGTGGACTTATTTGAGACGAAACATGATTATTTCTTGGAGGTGAGTTAAAATCTTCAATTAAAATAGGAGAAATTAGGTTTCCATCCATCTTTTTGCTACTTCATTGATTAAAGTCTTATTTTTTTTCAATTTTTTATTAAGGTCCTTAAGTTTTAATAAACGCTATTAATTATTTTAATAATAAAATAGTTTTTATTTCTAAATACATTCATCTAGTGTTATAAACGTTACATTTAATATATTTATATTTATGGCTAAAAAATTTTATCGTATATTTTTATTTTTAGTTTGTACCCATTTTTAATTTGCAATCGTTTTTTTAGGGAATTGTTATTAGCACTCCAAAAATCTCATTTTACACTTCAAACCTTCTATAATTAGAAAGAAAAATACGCATATGAGAATTGTAGAATGAGATTTTTTGAGTGCTAATAACAATTCCTTTTTTTTTTAATTGGAAAAATTATACATAGAGTATACTTTTAATACTTAATTATATATTGAGACAATACTTTTTGAACATTTCAAGGAGAGATAAAAGTTAATGCATATGGAAAATGACATCATTGACTTCTCTCTTTTTTTTTTTTTTTTTTTTTTTTTTTTGTTTAGAGTGTAAGTTACGAAAATAACCTTTATATTAAAACTCAAAATGTGAGTTTTTTGCTCAACTTCCACCACTCCTCGAACGAGATCCAAAATGGTAGACCGAGCCCCCGAGAGGCAATCAAATCCCCAAAGAAAAAGATATGGATATTCTTAAATATAGTCTAAATTTGTCTCACTTGGGGGCTGGCTTTATGATGCAAATATAAACACAAGGTGAAAACGAAGTCACATTGAAATTGTTGTTGATTGCAACTTCTTTCCATTAGTGGCCAAAATTGGTTAAATCCGAATTGGCCACTAAACTCTACTCTCTCTCTCTCTCTTTCTCTCTCTCTTTCTACAATTCAAACATTTCAACCTCACTGCAATTCAATTCATACTGTCAATCTTCAATCACAAATTCATAGCCCAAATCTCAAAGGTACCTTCTCAAATTCTAGTTCATTTGAACCAATTGATTTAAGGATCAAGATTCACCATCCAATTTTTAAATTTTCTTTCAAATTTTGTAATTGTAGATAAATTCAAAGCTCATACCGTAGATAAAATCAAATACACTGTTAATTCAAAGCAAGAAGAAGTAGGGGTGGACTCAAATCAGTACCATATATGCAATTTAATCATCGCTCTAGTCGCTTTGTCATTGTTCGCTACTTATATTGATCCAGAAGGCAACATTTCAACTGGTATTTTCAAAAGGTGACATTCGAACTAGTAGTTTCAAAAGTTTCACTTATTTCTAAATACAAGAAAAGGCACTCGAACATTCCGGTTCACGTTTCACCTTGCTTCCGTGTGAAAGAGGGAAATTATGTTAGTATTAGCCGAACAAGGGTTGAATTGATTCTGCAAAAATAATCGATGACAGGTTGAACTGATTCTGCAAAAATAGTCGATGATAGGTGAACTAATTCTGCAAAAAATGGTCAATGACGAGTTGAATTGATTCTTCAAAAGTGGTCGATGACGAATTGAACTAATTCTGCAAAAATGGTCGTAGACAGGTTGAACTGATTATGCAAAAATGGTTGAGGATTGATTGAACTTTGAATCGATTCTGCAAAAATAGTTGATGACGGGTTGAACTGATTCTGCAAAAATAGTAAAAAATAGGTTGAACTGATTTTGCAAAAATAGTTTATGACTAATTGAACCGATTATGCAAAAATGGTCGGATGGGTTGAATTGATTTTGCGAAAATGGTCGAACACTAGTTGAACTGATTCTGCAAAAATGGTCGAAGACGGGTTGAACTGGTTCTGCAAAAATAGTTAAGGATGGGTTGAACTAATTCTGCAAAAATGAAGGGTTGAACTGATTCTGCAAAAATGATCGAAGAAGGGTTGAAACTGATTCTGCAAAAATGGTTTAAGAGAGTTGAACTGATTCTACAAAAACGATCGAGGACGAATTGAATTGATTCTGCAAAAATAGTCAAAGATGTGTTGAGCTTTTGGCACATATTAATTTTATTAAAGTTGTGAGGGCTAAGTTTTATCAACAGCCTAAAACCTTAGGGGTAAGATTGGTATTTTAAAACATTATTTCTATGTTTTTGGACAGCGCTTTAGTTGTTTTTATGTTTTTGTCTCTCCTTGACATGTTTAAAAATTAGTGGAGTTTCTTGAAATATAATAAATTTTTTTGTCTCTATATATAAAACTCCCTTTTTAATTTGTGCCAATTTTTTCAGCTTTAATTTGTACCCACATATTAATTTCTTTTTGTGCCCCATATATTTTAAACTTATATTTGTATTTGTACCCATATTTTTTAAATTTATTTGTACCCATTTTTAATTTTTCTAAATGTACCCGTGCTAATTATATGTATTTATTTTATATTTTAAAATATATCAATAGTTATTTTCTAAAATATGTTAATAATTATGTGGGTACATTATTTTTTTTGCTATAATTTTGTGCAGAAGAATATTACTCTATTATTGAATTTTAAGTATTTATTATATTTTAAAAATATTATTTGAATTTGGTTAAATTTCATAATTTGAGAGATTAAATGCATAAATGCATGAGTTAAATATCTTACATGATGCCAAAAACCTCGATCAAAATATTTAAACAAACAAGATTTCAATTTGACAATTAAGTTGATAAGGGACCAGAAGTAAAATGACCCATTAAAATATCTTAAAAAATATCAAGCAACTGTTCAAATCATGTACACAAATAATCAGTGAAGAGCAAAACGTGTCGGACGACAAATAACCCTATTGGCATGGCTGAAAATATGTGTAAAACCATCCCTTGTTACCTATGACAACAGTATTTCTGAATTTGAAACTTCTTCCAACTAAAACATAGTTTTGTTAATCAAAGACTATCATTTTGAAGGGACGCATTCAAATATGCATGTGTTTTTTCAAAAAAAATATACTCTTACCATATTTTTCGTACCACTTTGTATCACTTTTTCAATAAAAATGAGACTCGCATGCGTTGATGGACCATGCTTTTATTATAGAGGTGATACTAAGGTGGTATGAAACATGTGGTAACTATAACATTACTCTTCTTCAAAGGCCCAATGTAACATGTACATATAATAAAAATAATGCTAAAGTATCAAATCATCAATCGATCATGGTCATATAGCACCATTTTCCTTTTCTTCTCTTATTTTTTCCTATGTTTTCTTCTTTCAGTTAAGCTATAATTTCATGAGCCAAAATATGAGTAAAACTTGTACTAAAAGAATATGATATATGAATTAATCTATTGTGCTAGAAATGGTAAGAGACCTTCTCATGAGCAATAATTTTGAAGATAAGGCTTTGACTTTTTAAGCCTAAGTTTAGTAATTGGTTGGATGGCATATCTGCAAATATATCAAACAGTTGTGATCCTATAGTATTGTTCATGCGCACATAAATTTATCTATCATTAATTTACACATACCTAACGTTGTGTAAAAATTATTGTTATTGCATACAAATCCCATAAATTTTCGTATTATATGCGTTGAATTTACTATAGTTCTTTACGTGACATATGCATTAAAATAACCATATTTTTCGCATATTATAAATTCAAACTTGTCAATATTTGAAAGAGAAGCATCTCTAAACTAAAAAGTACGTAGTTGATCATAGTGTGTTATTCAATTAAAATATGCAAGTTTAACGTAAAAACGCGTTTAACCTTAGGTTACTTTCATACATAGTTACCCCTAATCTTAAACGAGAAAGACATGAGAGGAGCATAAGAAATGTCTGATTTTCTTGAATACTTGTTCACTTTCCAGCTACTGTGTTTTTGTTAAGGCATGGAATATGTCACATGAAATGGTCCCTCACCCTGAGAGAGAGAGAGAGAGAGAGAGAGAGAGAGAGAGAGAGCAATTCGAACCAGAAGGGATTGCTGAGGCAACAAAAATGCTTAAAGGCTTTAAAAACGTGCATGCTTTCCAAATATTACTCTTGTCTTCTTTGCTACTTCCAACGTTAGTTTTGTAATGCATCATCCATCCAGTTGTACTTGCTGTTTTTTGGATGTCCTGGTAGTATCCAGACAATGCCGTTTCCTTGTACACACTTAACCCTGGTATTTGTACCTCTTCTGGCTTCTCTAGTCTAGTGGCTTATTCGTACACGCAATTGCTTTCAAATATAATTATAATAAAATGAGGAAAATAGTACACACACGTCATTCTTTCTCGTCTTGCACATTAATTTTTATTTTGAGGTATTTTCCAATTTTATTTTTGAACTTATAAAGAGTTGTCAATTTTTTTTCAATTATCTTCTTAAACTTTTATAATTGACTAATTTCCCTCTAGAACTTTAATTTTAGCCGATTACCCGTCTAAACCTTTGTGATTAGCCAATTTCCCGCTTTAACTTTAATTTTATGTTTGCAAAAGGGAATTGTTATTAGCACTCCAAAAATCTCATTTGACACTCCAAACTTTCTATAATTAGAAAGAAAAATACACTTTGTGAGGAGTGTAGAATCAGATTTTTGGAGTGCTAATAACAATTCCCTTGCAAAAAGGTAATT
The DNA here is from genome assembly GCF_041283825.1 of Pyrus communis. Taxonomy (NCBI): domain Eukaryota; kingdom Viridiplantae; phylum Streptophyta; class Magnoliopsida; order Rosales; family Rosaceae; genus Pyrus; species Pyrus communis. The sequence goes on from NC_142572.1 coordinate 4,987,817, forward strand.
TTATCCTTAATACGAGGAACATATATATATATATATGTTTTTTTTTCTTCTTCTCACCGCTAGTTCACGTCGTACACTTTTGATTGAATTTTAGTGTTTAGGGGAGAAAATATAGTTGCAGGGAGAAATTAACCAGTTATAAAAGTTCAGGGAGTAAATGACTAATATGAAAGTTTGGGAGAAAATTGGCAGCTCTGTACAAGTTTGGGCCGGGGAAGGGGAGGGGAACTGGCCAATATCTCTTTTATTTTTATCATCAATCGGATTGGATAAATCATACAAAAACAACAAATAAATTAAATAGAGGTGGATAAAGAGAAGAAAAAAAAAAGTGTGTGGTTATGTCTCCCTAAAATCAAATAGCGATGAGAAAGTAAATAAACAAATAAATATTTAATGTACACCGTATCTTCTATTTTGTTATATTATGAATTTAAATTCATGGTTGTTATTGATTAATCTTTGTTTCTGATAGTATTCCAAAAGCCACTGTAGTAGATTTCTGTTTCTGTTATCAAAACCACAAACAGGTTTTGATCGGAGCTCAATCAAAGTGGTGAAATGGAACGTGTTAGCTAAATTAAGCTCAACAAAAAGGGTGCAATATATTAGCTAAATTAAGCTCAACAAAAAGGGTGCAATCTATAACTTGCAAGAAGGCAGCAAATTAACGAAATAAACTTTCCGGTGCTAGTTGATGCTTTTTTCTTTTCTTTCTTTTTTCTTTTAGGAAGACGGATAGATTTTCATTTCATTGAGGAAAAAACATTACAAAAGAGGAGCAAATGCTCAGTCCATTACAATGAAAAGACATCCTTAGGCGATGGGCAAAATGCCATTAACTTGACGACGAATGTGGGTATAAGAAGCCTCAGTGCTAGATGCTTCTTTGGTTGCTTGATTTTTAGATGTCACCAGCACAAGAATATATATAATGTGTCGAAGTGTGTCTGCATTTTTATATTTAAAATTATGTACTTAAAAGCAAGTAGAGAATTGTGCTGGTGATTAGGATTTTTCTTTTTAACTAAATACGTATTGGATTCAAATCCTACCTCCTCCTATTAGCATATATTAAATAAGAACATCGATTACATTAAACAAATAACCAAGAGTTTAGACACGCTTTGTCAAACAACATTTTTCTCCATAGTTAGTTATCTTGCATTCAAGGGTGCAACAATCCATAAGTTAGGACCACAATAAGACTTTGTCAGATGGTAAAAAAATTTAATCCGGTTGAAGAAAAATGAGTATTCCCTATACATTAAGTTGTGACAACTAAGTACAATGCACGCAACTATAAGGGAGATATGACATTGATATTAATTAGGAGATAATTATTTAGATTGTTATCTTGCATTCAAGGGTGCAACAATCCATAAGTTAGGACCAAGATAAAACTTTGTCAAAAAATAGAAAATCTAACCCAATAGAAGAAAAAAGAGTATTCTATATGTATTAGGTTGTGACAATCGAGTGCAATGCACACAATTATAGAGGAGATGTGACATTGATACTAATTATGAGATAATTTAGATTTTTATCTTACATTCAAGGATGTAACAATCCATAAGTTAGGACCACGATAAAACTTTGTCAAAAAATAAAAGATTGAAGAAAAGAGTATTTCGTATATATTAGGTTGTGGCAACCGTGTGCAATTCACGCAACTACAGAAGAGATATGACATTGATATTAATTAGGAGATAATTTAGCTACGAGTGTGTGACATCCCACATCGCCCAGAGAAGTGATCCTTATATGTATATTCCCATCCCTACCTAGCACGAGGCCTTTTGGGAGCTCACTGGTTTCGGGTTCCGTAGGAACTCCGAAGTTAAGCGAGAAGGGGGCTAGAGCAATCCCATGATGGGTGACCCACTGGGAAGTTGCTCGTGAGTTCCCAAAAACAAAACCGTGAGGGAATGGTAAGCCCAAAACGGACAATATCGTGCTACGGTAGTGGAGTCGGGCCAGAAAAGTGATCCCGCCCGGGCCGGGAAGTGACAGAGTGAGTGTGTAGTGAACACAAGAAACTGATCCTGGAGGGTGCACATGCATGCCATCCTCCCCATCAATGCAACTCATCTTACCATTGACTCCATCTTCTTGAGATCCACACTCCTCCCTCACTTCCTCCACACTTCCTGCAGCTTTCTTAGTTCGGTGCAAGACTTTGCAAACCTAGGGAAACTCACAAGAAAATAACACTAATTACTTATAGTATATGTCGGTGTATTTTAAAAATTCGGCTGCAATAGTACGTAACACTTAATGATATAGGTTTTATATAAGATTTAGTGTTGTAAAAATTAATTTTCTATATAATATTCAATTATCTGGTGCAGGCAATACGTAATAATTTTTTTAATTATTCATTTAGTTTGATTAATTGTTTTACATGCTAGAATATTATTATTTTATATAACTATTTTTACTTCTAATTGTTAAATTAAATAATTCAATAAAAACAACAGAAATATTTAATTGAAAATATGCAATGAAACAAATTGCGTCAAAATATCATTTTCCAAAACAAACACATTCATACTAAAAGAAAAATACATGGCTTGAGATTTTCTCCAAAATTTGAAGGGCAAGGTAGAAGGTTTATTTGTTTATTTATTATTTATTATTTCTTCTTTTGAAAAACAAAAATTTATCTATTTGAACACGTCTCGAATTCTGCTTTCTTTTTCCAGAACGTCTAGATTTTCCTTATTTTTTTAAATAAAGGGTTTGTTCTACTTTTGGCACATTGGGTTTTATTTATTTTAAAGTGATTGTCACATTTTGATTTTTTTATTTATTTATATTTAACTCTCCGAATTTGTGTCTTTTAACAAAAATTTCCAAGCATATATATAAAAAAATATTCGAAAGGAACAAAATCGTTTTCTTCACAAAAAGGGGCTTAAAGGCACATCCATCTTATTAAAAATAAATAAAAACAAAGTGTAAAAGAAGATGAAAATAAATAAAAACAAAGGTGAAAGGTGAAAGGTGAGTTTAGAGTTGCTCATATGTGTTTTCTAAAATAACAAGAATAAAACTAACTAATAATACTACAGTCAAACAATATTTTTCTTCACTTGTAAATATGAGATTTTGAGTTTAAATCTTGTAAACAACGAGTTCATTTTAACCAACTATCTGGAATTCGGGACTAGTTTTACATACGGCTTGCTGGTTGTGATCACTTTAATGCCACATGCAATTGCTCGAGGAGACTTTACAAACGTGAGTGAAAGAACTTTTATGAGGTCCATAAAATGTTTAACTGGAATTGATTCGAAAATCAATTTTGTACCAAATTATTCACTCAATTAATCAATTAAATTTTATGAGTGAGTACGACTGAAACTATCATGTACCCTGATGTTAAAACCTGTTCATGTTATAAAATATTTTGCTTATTTATCTTGTACCGAAAAAGTAAATCTATAATTCAACAATATTTCAAAATTAAATTAATAATACTACGTGTAAATTGCTTCTGAGAATTTTTCTAATCGAAACTTTGTACACAATCGAAACAAATGATCCTTATTGAGGCAAAGAGAAATTCATGGAGTATAATAATCTATATTTCATAATTAACATTTTAAATACAAGAATATTAAATTATAAACAAATTTTACTAACTTTCTTCGTTTGTAGTTTGAAATGATATTTTTTTTTTTCATTCTACATTTAATAGAGAGTAAATTGTAGCAATGATCCCTTAACTTTAACCCAATTGGAGTAGTGGTCCCTCAACTAAAAATCCATTACCATTGGTCCCTCAACTTATCAAAACGTGCAGTTATGGTCCCTCAACTCATTAAAACGTGCAGTTATGGTCCCTGAACTAAAAATCCATTATCATTGGTTCCTCATCTTTAATCCAACCGGAGAAATAGTCTCTCAACTTTAACCCAATATGAGCAACGGTCTCTCAACTTTAACCCAATTGTAGTAATGGTCATCCCAACATTACTCATTTTGACAAAATTCTGACAAAGTTGATGAAAAAGACCATAGCTACATGTTTTGATGAGTTGAGAGACTCCAATTGTAGCAATAGTCCTTCCAACATAACTTATTTTGACAAAATTCTAACAAAGTTGATGAAAATGACCATAGCTACACATTTTGATGAGTTGAGGGACCAATGGTAATGGATTTTTAGTTGAGGGACAATTGCACAAATTTGATTAAATTTGAGGGACTATTGCTACAATTTATTCTTTAATGGGAGGAGAATAAATATAACACGTCTTGCTGCCTATCTGAGTTGAATTCAAAATCTATCACCTATAAGAAAAATATCATTATATTGCAGCACTAAACTAACAATAATCATTGACATAATATGCATGCTTAAGAAGGGTCAGGCAGATCGTGCGACACTTCGAGTTTAATTCTTTTGTTAGGTCTTGACTTCTTCACAATAATCTTCCAAGTATTCATTCGTAGTAAAATCAAATGACACGCTTCGGCGACGTTTCCTACCAAATTTTTCATATTCATCATCTACAACTTAAATAAAAGTTTTGAGGCTTATCTAATAAATTGATATTTAAGATACGATCTCTTTTGTCAGATCACATGTCTCATCCTGTTAATCCACTTTTAAAATTTGATAATTCCTTCTGTTCGTTAGGAAAATGTTTGAGTTTCGCTCAATAAAGAGTTAAGATTTAAATAGTTTTGTTATTTTCTAACTAAAAAGGATTAATTTCCGAATTTTTGTGGGGTCAATGTTATAACTGGCAAAACATTTTTAAAACAATTTTTTCCTAACTACATTTTCCCTTTACTTTTCATAAATAAAAGAAGAAGAAAAGAGAATAATACATTTTCTAAAGTAATTAAAATTGTTGAGAGAGAAAAAAGTAATTAAAATGGGTATTTTCTTTGTGTCTTTTATTTTTCTTGTTCTAGCTTTTATAGAAGATACTATCCTCTGCCGCTTGCCATTCCAAACTACCAACGCAAGCAAAGCGGCAAAAACCCAGAAAAACGCACTGCCAAAACAGCATAAAACCCAACCCAAAAAAAGCAGCATAAAACCCAACCCAACCCAACCCCCACAAACGGCCGGCCGACTCCAGCCGCACCGCAGCCGTCAGCCAAACCGCCGCGCTCAGCTAAGCCCACAAAACCCAGAAAGCCCCACAACCGAAAGACTCAATCTTTATTTGCATTCCGATTTCTGGGCGATGGCTATGAATAAGTGAGGAGCTTCAGATACCCAGATGCAGAAGAAGAGGTCGGTAGCATTGGCCTCACTGAGGAAAGTGCTAACGTGCGCCATATGCTCAATGGCGCTAGTGGCTCTCTTCTCCGTCCACGTACCTATTTTCCCTTCTTCAAAGGTCCATGACTTCTCTGACCCCTTCAAGCTCCCCACGGTAATTCATTCATTTTATGATTTCTTCTGCTTTTCATTTTCTTTTTAAAGATTTTTTTCATACCCTTTTGCCCAATCAGCGGGATTTGGTTCTGATCGTCGTTAAAAGTACTGTGGTGGTCGCTAATTATAAAAGGAGTATGTATTTATGAATCTTTAACTCAATATCTGAGTTGTGTTTTGTTTTCAGTTTCTTTTTGTTATGTTTATTGATTATCTGGGAAAGTTTCTATCAAAACTGAATTTGTTTCTAAAAAAGGACAACAAAATTGAGTCTTTGTTGCATTTTCCGTTTTATTTTTGGAAAATATTTGTTGGGTTATCTGAATTTTGAGTGTTGTATGCTTTTTATGTTTACTGATTTTGTAGCAACATGATATTAAATACCAGAAGTTGAGCGCCGAGCAGAGCTGGACACTGGAGATCGCTCCGCCCCATGTGTTGAAAACGCCTCTGCCTTCTAGTTCTCGCAAGGTTTTATCCTGTGATCATTACTTATGCCATTGATGATTTCCTTATATACGCCATTTGATTGACAATAATTGTGTCAATAAGAAAAAGATAACCAAGGAGAATTTTGGAAGTCTCAAATTCGAGGTTGGCGTAATTAGGATATAATGTGCTGGTGCCGATTTCATTCGGAGGAAGAAAAAAACAGAGAGGTTATATAACCCTTTTGTTAGGACTTGGGAGTTTGGTCCAAGTGTTACAGATTTAGATACATTTATTGATGTGAAAAGTTATGCATCTTTCATGTTTTTCACTCCTTTAGAATTGACAGTTGGAACGTTCAAGTGGGATTTTGGAAACTGACAAGCTATGGAAGCCTCCATCAAATCGCGATTTTGTGCCATGTGTAGAGCCAAGTCCCAATTATACATGTAAGCTTCTGAATCAGTTCTATTGAGTAGCTATGGCATATTTAGTGTTGCTAATTTCCAATATACTGTTGTTTATTCAGCTCCTACAGAGTCACGGGGTTACCTGCTAGTTAATACAAATGGTGGTCTCAACCAGATGCGTGCTGGGGTCTGTAGACTCTTCTCTAAATTACTCACTCTATGAAATTTATGATGATTGATCGCAAAACTGAATATTTGTGTTGAATTTTGATCCAGTCCAAATTTTGATAATGGAATAAAAAGTTCTTTGTATTGTTTAGTCTGTTGAAGATTATAAAAGAAGGGAAAATTGGAAACTTAAGTCTCATTGTGACAGATTAGAGTGGCATACGTGACGGATAAGTGCTGTACTTAATCTGTCACGATGTTGGAAAACCTGCATGATTTAAGTGGCAGGAAATCTTGAAAACGCACAATTTTTACCATGGCTGTATTATAGACATGACATTATGCCACTGATCTATCTATCAACATAGCTGATTGGTGTGTTTCACGAATCATGATGATAGACCCAGAAGCCATTAAAGTGTTTTGACTCTATGCATATGTAACTTTTTCTATATATATTATCTACTATATGATAAGTATTATGATCTGACTGTAGCATAGAGCTGAGATGTGTCGTTCTCGAATTTCAGATATGTGACATGGTAGCAGTAGCCCGTATCATAAATGCTACTCTTGTAATTCCGGAACTTGATAAACAATCATTTTGGAATGACTCTAGGTAACACTCTCCATGGTTTGATTTAATTTCTGAGATATTCTTTTTATTTCTTAGCTTTGGTGTAACTGATGCAAGAATTTGTTTCATATATTTGGTACGCAGCAACTTCTCAGATGTTTTTGATGAAGATCATTTTATCAATGCTTTAGTGAATGATGTCAAAATTATAAAAATCCTTCCTAAGGAACTAGCTACTGGTATAAGAGCGGTTAAGCATTTCAGAAGCTGGTCTGGTATGGATTATTACCAAGATGAGATAGCTGGCCTCTGGGAAGAATACGAGGTGTGGTTTCTGGAACCCTGTGGTTTATGTGATTTTTTGTGTTATTTTTCCTTTTAATTAATCATCGTGATATACGCATTGTTCTTTTCGGAAGGTTATTCGAGCTGCCAAATCTGATTCTCGCTTGGCAAATAACAACCTACCTTTAGATATACAGAAGCTTCGCTGCCGTGCTTGTTATGAAGCTCTACGTTTTGCACCTCAAATTGAAGCAATGGGAAAAGTAAATAGTCAGATCTAAATGCTTGTTTGATTTCTGGATTGCCTAACCTTTTTAGTCCTATTCCATGACTATTTTACAAATTTTTGTTTCATTAATGTTGTAGCTGTTAGTTGATCGAATGAGGTCGTTTGGTCCTTATATTGCTCTGCATTTACGATTTGAGGAGGACATGCTTGCCTTTAGTGGATGCACAAAAGATTTATCTCCAGATGAATCTGAGGAACTAAGGATAATTAGGTATGACATGGTTATAGATTTCTATTAATTTATGGATGGTCGTTTAGCTTTTGTAATGCCTTATTTTTTTAGTTGGAACTTGTAGAGAGAATACCCCATACTGGAAAGAGAAGGAAATTGATGCCGCAGAACGGAGATCCAAAGGGTATTGCCCCTTAACACCAAAGGAGGTTGGAATTTTTCTCAACGCTCTTGGGTACCCCTCAAACACACCTATATATCTTGCTGCTGGGAAGATATATGGGGGCGAATCTCATATGGCTGCTCTGCGGTCACGTTATCCAATACTGCTGAGCAAGGTATGATTGATGCTTATGGTTTCTCCATTTTGTTAAATAATTGAGCCCCAAGTGGAATATGTCACTATGATAAAGACTTTTTGGAATGTCCGTGGTTGAGCTTAAGTGAACATGAAACATGGGACATTCATATTTACAGAGTTTGGATGGAAAATTAACAGGACTACTGAAACAAAGGTCTACACGTTATTTAACCAAATATATTAGCCACATTCATTACTACTATTCTAAACTGACTAGAGCAATTCTCCTTGGAGCTCAAATTACTCACAATTATAATTTCCAACCGATGTGTGTTTCACTATGATCTGGCCGGACATATTTTTATTCAAAAAGCCGGGTGCAAACTACTACAAAGAAAGGATTTACTGAAAGAAACTTTAACGGGTTGCAGTATTGCTTGCTGAGTTTATGAAGCTCAGTCATTTTCTCTGTGTTATGCTTGTCATTCATCTATTACTAAGAGGCATTTAATTTACTTTTGTTGGTTGTGATGGGTACTGGCTAACAGATGAAGACTGAAAGGCTGAGTGGTATTTTTTTTTCTTTTTCGCTACTGTATTTTAATGGGGATAATAATATTATTTTTTAATGGAGAGAAGGTGAGACGCCCTTACATCAATACACCAGAGGTTTTAATTTGGATAACTCGTGAAAAATCAAATCATCGATTGTAAGAGGATGATTGGGGGTTGCTTAAAAAAATCTGTTTTGATAATGAAATTAATTTGCATTGGGATTTATTGGTCTTCACTGTCAGGAAACATTGGCATCCACCGAGGAGCTTGAACCCTTTACCAATCATGCATCTCAAATGGCTGCGCTTGACTACATTGTTTCAGTTGAAAGTGATGTATTTATACCTTCATACTCTGGAAACATGGCAAGAGCAGTCGAAGGTCATCGACGATTTCTTGGACACAGGAAAACAATATCTCCTGACAGGCAAGGCGATTTATTTTCTGAATATATGCAGATATGAGCTAGTCCTGATATCATTTTATTGCCATAAAAAGTTGCAAACTCATTCTGTTTCTGTGCTTCTATCTGTTCCACAGAAAAGCCCTTGTTCGCCTGATTGACAAACTTGAGCAGGGAACTCTGAAGGAGGGCAAAATCCTATCAAATAGAGTTATTGAAATGCACATGAAACGGTATGATATTTCTCACCAAACGCTTTGAAGTTCCATAAGAATCACTTGGTCAAACCAATACCATTTCTGGTTATTGTGTACACAAATCATAATTTCTTGTTTTCTCAATTATTGAATGGCATATAAAGCCCAATATTTCATAATTGACTGTCTTCAACGGTGGTTAAACAGGCAAGGCTCCGTGCGGAAGAGAAAGGGTCCCATTTCAGGAACTAAGGGCACGGAAAGGTTTCGTTCAGAAGAACCCTTTTACGTGAACCCTTTACCGGATTGTTTGTGTAAGAAGGAATTCCCAATGCAAACAACTCTCTAATCGTCTCAGATAATAGCGAAAAGGTCTACTCTTGAGGGAAATTCCTGTGCTGGAAGGCTGGTGACACTATCATTCTGTGCAATTTATTACAAACCAGCGTTGCGCTTGTACTCATAGGGACGCGGAGTGTGTGTATATCCTGAATTTTGGTAGCTGGCGGTGGTGGTGGTGGTGGTGGCGGTGGCAGTGGTATATTATATAGCATTGATGAAGAGCAAACTGCTAGAGTAGAAGAGTGTGCAGGTGAGGGAACGAGATGCCGGGGCTGGGGCTTCCATTTATGACCAAGGCAGTATATATGAGCTTTGCGAAGTTGGCCGGGTTTCTACTTTTCTAGAACTGGATAAAAATGATTCGTTGGGGATACGAAAATAGTTATGTTGCTTGTTTCCAAAAAGTTGCAAGCACTCTTCATGTAATCAGAGTCATATTCGATGCAATAAAAGTTTTAGAATTTTGTTCTCTGTTTACAGTTCCTCTTTTAGCTTAAGTCAAGAGATACACTTGCTTACAATTGGGATGCCAATGTAGTGGTAATAGGTAACATGGATGGCAACGGACTTAGCGAGTTTGGATGTTTCATTCTCATACCCGAACCCATTTTTTGCCCAAATCCAAAACCTGTAGATTATCCGAACGGATTTTTCTGCGTAGGGCTGATAAACTTTTGTAACTCTCCACGCCACAATTCACTTGGGAAGTTCCTGCACGTGGCTTGGGTTTATTTTAACTTGTATCATAGTTAGAGTGATAGAGTTTCGCGTAATGAATATGTATGGATTTGCAGGGGCATGACGTGATTATACAAGCATATGGTCCATTTATCATTATTTTAATAGCGTAGCATAATTGTGAATATTTTTCTTTCTTGATTCCGCACCTTTGCATGTGTCTAGGTAGTGGCAGAGAGCTAGGATTTTAGGTAAGGAGGGACCTCACAAAAATGTCAAAATAATAAATAAATAGATAGTATTTACAAGAGAGTATAATACATGCTTGAAATTGTGAGCTAATTAAATTTTTTGAGGCTTTAAATGATTTTTTCTATGTTGAAGTTAACATTCCATTATCAAGTCATAATTAATAAAATAAAATAAAATAAAGAGGATCAAGAGAAACTAACCTTCCAATATCAAGTCAAAGAAAAATGCTAAGAATACCATGCTTTTAGACCATATTTTAGAGACAACGTAATGTGTCGGTTGATGATTGGATTCCTTTTTTAATGATTTAAAGAAGCAGTCCAACCATAAACTGCTATATAATCTAGTGGTCACAAAACACGGGTCAAGTAGATTGTGAATTTTGGAACAAAAAATGAGAAGAATGAATTGAGAATTTGGAGAATAAAATATATGAAATTTGAAAAATTTAGTAAAAAGTTAAAGAGAACAGAGACAAAATATATGAAATTTCAAGAAACAAAGGAGGAAAAATTCAAAAGTTTATTATTCTTCAGTTAGCAATGTAAAAGAATATTTTTTGATAAAACTAAACTAGAATTTAGATTTCAGTTTTAAGTGATTTGTTTATAAAATAAGATGTTAAATTTGCATATACATACATACATACATACATATATATATATATATATGAAACCTTTAAGGAAAGTGATCCTCATTTTTTTATAAAAATGAGGATTAGTTGTAGAATTCACACCACATCAAATTTTAACGATCCGAACCTAATTCTAATTTTTTGAAAAAAATAGGATCCATTTACATAAATGGCCTGTATATATGTACCTATGGTACTCCTTTGTCTGGACTTAGTTTTATGGTATTTCATGACATTGGGCCTCGATATTTGGTTGGTTTACATGTGATATTTTTGGGTCTTGACACTGTCAAATATGAGACAATATTCTGACAGATTTTTCTAAAAAGATGATTGCTCTCACAAATTTTTAACTCAATGATCAAAACTTTAATTGGGTCCTTAAAATGAAAATTAGAAATTAACGTCAAAAATAAAAGAAATATCAAATGAATTTTTGTTTCATTTTGTTTTTTTATTGCGAGGTAGTGCTCAAAAACAAACTAAATTACCAACCAAAGCGGCAAAAACCCAGAAAGCAGACGAAAAGCAGCGTAAATCCAGTCACAAACGCCCGAGTTCAGGCGAACCGATTTAGATCAGCGCCAAAACCCGCGAACCCAACAAAACCCACAAACCAAAGCCTTCCCGTCATTTGGAATTGCAGGCGAGGCCTCTGGATGAGTGAGCTTCAGATACCAGATGCAGAGGAAGAGCTGGAGAACATTGGCGACAGTGAGGAAGGTGCTAACGTGCGCCGTATGCTTAATTGCGCTAGTGGCTCTCTTCTCTTTCTCCAAAGTCCCTAACTTCTCCGACCCCGTCAAGCTTCCCACGGTGATCTCCTTATCCGACCCATCTCTATCGTCTCACTTTTTTTATTATTTCCAGAAAATGCGATAGCAAATTCATTCTATTTTTCGGTATTTTTCTTGAAGCTTTTGTATTTTTTACGATATGGGTTTACTTTTTTCGACAATATTAATGTTGGGTCTGTATGAAAAATGCTGCAGATTTCAATTTTGTTGTTGTTTTTGTTGTTGTTATGTATGCATTACTATTGGGTTTGTTCATTTACAAGTATGTTTGGTTCCAAAAAAGTTTAAAATGATCGATACGTATATGATTGACGATTCCTTTATGCACTCCATTTGAATGTTGATATTGTGACAACCAAGGAAAACTAAAGAAGAAGAAATTGAATGCATCAACTTCATGGTTGGCGTTATTACGATTCAACGGAATAAGATATTACCGAACACATTACCTTTGGAGAAAAAGAGAAAAGAAACACAATAGAAGTTGTATTTTCCCTTGGTTAGGAGTTAGGACTTGGGTCTTAATCTTGTAGACTTTATATACATTTGTTCATGTCACAAAGTTATACATCTTTCATGTTTTCACTCCTTTAGACTTGACAGTTGGATGATACAAATCAGATATTGGATGACAAGCTATGGAAGATTCCACCAACTCCTGATTTTGTGCAGTGTGTAGAGCCAAGTCCGAACTATACACGTAAGTTACTGGTAGAGATTTATTGTGTAGCTATGACATCATGACATATCCTTGGTGTTCCTAATTTCCACTTTACTGTTGTTTATTCAGCTCCTGCAGAGTCACGGGGCTACTTTCAAGTGCGTACAAATGGTGGTCTCAACCAGATGCGTGCAGGGGTATATGAACACACTCTCTTTCTCAAATGTATCGTGTTGAACATTTTGTGTTGAATTTTGATCTTGTCCACATTTTGATTTTGAAATGTGAGTAGCAAAAATTCATATATGTTAATCCCTTGAGGTTAGCCCAAGCGGTGTGATCGTGAGAGAGGGTGGGTTAATGGGTTAGGATTATGGATAGATCCAGTGTTTGATTTCTGCGAATGTAATTAATGGAAGACTTGTGCAAAACCAAGCGCATTGGCGTTTTAGGATTCATACAGCCGACCCCACATAGTGGGATATTTGGTGGTTGTTGTTATTGTATATTGTTTTTTTCTCATTGATAGACTCTGGAAAAATAGTCTGATTCTAATCTCTCACATATTACTAATGTGAAACAATAGTCTGATTCTAATCTGTCACATTGGGATCTCAAGTTGTATTTGTTCCCTCATAAAGTTTTGGGATAGGCCTTTATCCCTCTTTCTTTCCTATTACTAAATAGGGCATTTAAGCTTTGAGAGTTGTCTCTCATTATTTTATCTAGTTGCAGTTTGCAAATATTAATTGGTTGCTGCAATTTCTATAGTTATAAAAACATGGAGTTCATGGTGCACAATTTTGACTCGGCTGTACCTGCCTAGATGTTGTGGGGTTTGATCTGTACCTATGTAATGTTAAAAGACCTGCACGATTTAAGTGATAAAAACCTTAGAACTGCACAATTCTTACCATCGTGGTGGGCTACATGACATCATGCTACAAATCTATTTGGATGGCTGATTAGTGTGTTTCACAATGGTAGACACAGAAGCCATAGAATATTTTGCTTGGCTTTATGTACATGATAATTTTATGAATATCTTCATCTGATTATTGAATGGAGCTGAAATGTGTCATCCTTGAATTCCAGATATGTGACATGGTAGCTGTAGCCCGCATCATAAATGCCACTCTTGTTATTCCAGAACTTGATCAACGGTCATTTTGGAAAGACTCTAGGTAACACTGTCACTTATTTTACACTCTGAATTCTGTTTTATTCTTAGCTATTATGTCATTGATGCAAGAATTTGTTCCCTATATATGTTGTGCAGCAACTTCTCAGATGTTTTTAATGAAGATCATTTTATCAAGGCTCTAGCTAATGATGTTAAAATTGTAAAAAAGCTTCCCAAGGAACTTGCTTCTGGTCCCAGAGCACTAAAGCTTTTCAGAAGCTGGGCTAGTATGGATTATTACCAAGATGAGATAGCTAGTCTCTGGGAAGTGTATGAGGTGTGGTTTCTGGAACACTCTGGTTTATGCATTGTATTTTATATATTCTTTTTTGAACTAATAAAATCGTCTTGTTAAACACTTTATTCTTTTTCTAAGGTTATTCGAGCCTCCAAAGCTGATGCTCGCTTAGCAAATAACAACCTACCTCTAGATATACAGAAACTTCGCTGTCGTGCTTGTTATGAAGCTCTGCGTTTTACACCTCAAATTGAAGCAATGGGAAAAGTAAATTCTTAGATTTACATGCTAGTTTGATTTCTGGAATGCCTATTATAACTTTTTAGTCCTATTCCATCTATTTTACAAATTTTTTTTGTTTCATTAATGTTGTAGTTGTTAGTTGATCGGATGAGGTCGTTTGGTCCTTTTATTGCCCTTCATTTACGATTTGAGAAGGACATGCTTGCCTTTAGTGGATGCACGCAGGATTTAACTTCATCTGAAGCTGATGAACTAAGGATCATCCGGTATGAAAAACTTATGTTGGGAGAAATTCTGTCACGTTGGTTAATCCTTGAGCTTTTGTGATGCCTGTTTTATTTGGAACATGTAGGGAGAACACAAAAACCTGGAGAAATAAGGAAATTAATTCCATAGAACAGAGATCCGGAGGGTATTGCCCATTAACGCCAAGGGAGACTGGAATTTTTCTCAGTGCTCTTGGGTACCCACCAAACACACCTATCTACATTGCTGCTGGAAAGATATATGGCGATTCTCGTATGGCTGATCTACTATCCCGTTATCCCATACTGAAGAGCAAGGTATATTTGATGTTTATAATTGATCTTTTCCGTTTTGTTAAATAACTGAGCTCTGAATGGAATATGATGAAACTTTTAGAATGTCTGTCGCTGACCTTGAAGTTAAAATTGAATGTATGACATTCCAATTTATATAGAATGTAGACAGAAAAGTATCACGACTGCTGTAGCAAGGGATCTCGGCACATTAGTTGATCCAATATATTGGCCATATCCATTGATACTATTTTGAACAAATGGTACTACTACTCTTCTTGGGGGCCCAAATTACTTAGAATTATAATCTCAGACAGAATGTTATCTTGTGCATTTCACTGTGATCTGGCCACACATTTTTGTTTCTTTCAAAATCTGGGTACGAAGAAAGATTTCTCTATGGCTGTACATCATTAAAACCATCAAGAGCTAATGCCATGCTCAAATTAGAATTTTATCCATAAAGTTTGAGTGGGCATTGAGATTTTGATTTATTGGTGTGAACAAAGGTGGCGAACCTGCTGATATATGCAGTGCAGATTATCAGGGATAAAACAGATATTAATTAAGAGTCATGTGGATTGTTATGCACAACTGATAAAGTTCTTTTAGAAATGTAGAAAACGACATCAGAGCAGCAAGTCTCCCATGTGACTAAGAAAATGATCGGGAGGAAGTCCAAATGAACATCTATATATCTATTCAATTTATCTTGAAATTTTTTGTCATTCGGACATATCTGGGTATGTCTGAAATCCAGACACATGGACTGTAATGCTGGTTTAACCATTATTGGTTTTCACTTTCAGGAAGCATTGGCATCCGTTGAGGAGCTTGAACCTTTTACCAATCATGCGTCTCAAATGGCTGCGCTTGACTACATTGTTTCAGTTGAAAGTGATGTATTTATACCTACATATCCAGGACATATGGCGGCGGCAGTTGAAGGTCACCGTCGCTTTCTTGGACACAGGAAAACAATAAACCCTGACAGGCAAGGCGATTTCTTTTTGGAATGATATGTTTTGAACTACTCCATACACCGTGCTCTGACCAGATATGCTGCAAACTGAATCTGTTTTGTGCTTGTGTGTGTTTATCAGAAAAGCCCTTGTTTCTCTGTTTGACAAACTTGAGCAGGGAACACTTGAGGAAGGCAAAACCTTATCAAATAGAGTTGTTCAAATGCACAGGAAACGGTGTGTGATTTCTCACCTAAAGATTTGAAGTTCCATGAGAATCACTTTATCCCAACCAATATCATATCTGGTTATTGTGAATTGTAAACATTCACAAGTAACAATTATTCTATTATCCTTATTTTTCATAACTGTCTGTGATGGTGGTTATGCAGGCAAGGCTCCCCACGGAAAAGAAGAGGCCCTGCTCCAGGACTTAGGGGGAAGGATAAGCTTCGTTCGGAAGAACCCTTTTATGAGAACCCCTTACCAGATTGTTTGTGTAGAAAAGAATTGCCAATGCAAAGAGCTCGCTAATCGTCTCAGAGATTTCAAAACTACAAAATGGTTCCTCTAACGAAAAGGTTCCTGCACTGGTAGGGTGGTGACACAATCGTTCTTTGCAATTTATTGTAACTTTAGAAGTTTGTGTTTCCGTTGTATGCATAGGGACAGCGAAGTGTACGTATATCCCAAGTTTAGATAGCTGGTGGTGAGTTGTTATAGTGTTGATGAAGAGTAAACTGCAAGAAGTGCGCGCAGGTCAGGGAATGAATCGCCGGAACGAGGGCGTTCCATTTATGTGCTTTCCAGAGTTTCTAGAGTTCGTATAGAATGACTCACGTTGGGGGATACGAAAATAGATCATTTGTTTGTTTCCAAAGGAACAAGCACTCTTCGTGTATTCATAACTATTCGATGCAGTAAAAGTGAGAATTTGATTCTATCTCTGTTAATTGTCTGCATTCTTTTTATTTTGTTTTTCAGTTTAGTAGAAGCCCTTCACAATCCACATCAGCTGCTTTAAAATTTTCAAATTTACGTCTCATGGTGTGTCTTGGAACGTAGTTATGTGATTATGTAGAGTCACATGATGAGAAAGAAAGAGAGTGAGTGCATACGTCAGTGTTTTTTGCCATTGAGACCACAAATGGTTAAATCAAAATGACCTTTTAACCCCATGTATGAAACTCTTCTAACAAAAGTAATCAAAGAAATAACAATATGTAAATTGTACTAGCGTAATTCGGAGAAGCTTCTTTGTGCTGGATTACCAATTAACCCATGTTATAATATGTATGTTTACATTACAACCATTTGACGGTGTTATAGTTACAGGTTGACACAAAACTTTGTCGTTTGGAATTGTTAGTCTTTACTTTAGACTTGGGGTTCTCATCAATATTGATCACCGTGGGCTCAAAGATAGGATAACACAATATCACAAGTCGGTGTTACTCTCACTCTCCCTCCCTCCCTCCCCAGCCTCCACCACTTGATGAAAGACTGAAAGACTATTGAATCTTGCCAGTCAACACAGTGATTCTCTAAGACAGACAGTAATCAGCGGGTTGGCGGCAATGGCAGTGTCCGTCGTCTCAACAGTCCATTTCTTCCACTTCCTCCTGCGACTGCCAGCCTCAACGCCCCAAAATATCGCATTCTTTCTGTAAGTTTCTTTTGTTTACGATTTATTTGCATCTTCTGAGACATGAATAAACTAATATGCACTGGGAGACCGAGGTGGTGGTATCCCAAACTAATCATGCTATTTCATACGCACAAGTTAAAACCTGTTAGCATCTCAGTTGCACGTAAGTTTCTGCTGAAACGAGAAATGGGTTGCTGTTAAATCACAAAAAGTCCTCTTGGTTTTGTGCTGTTTTCATACAGGACCAAATTGTCTGCCATTGCCTATATATGTAATAAAATTGAAGCTGATGCTGCTAGTGAGGACAGATTTCATAGGAGGGACATTCTCAAATGTGTAGCGTGGTAAGAGCTTTCTCCTCGTTACTGTTTATTATTACTAGCCTCTCGGCCTGCGCAGCTTTTTCGATTATTTTTCTCAAGCGTGGCAAATGCTTAGGACTCTAGGAACCAGAGAAACATGACTTTCTGTTTTAAGTTTGGTTTGGTTTAGATTATCGTTACCCTTGTTTATAATGCTTTTTCTTCTCCTTTTAGGATTTTAATCAAGCAATCACATTTGTTGGTGTTTCTAAAATGTTAACCACAAGCGCATTGTGTTCTATACATCTGAGAAGAAACAACGCGTTGTGTCAACATTGTTGAACTGAAGAGTTAAATAGAGTTAATTCTGAAATAGGTACTAGTTTTGCTGGTGAGTCGCTTAAATTAGAGTGACTTGGCGATGAGTTTCTGCAAGTTGTTGTTAGCATGAGTCATAAAAGCATATAAAGATCATGTAAATATTATAGGAGGTATCTTTTTTAGGAATGTAGATATTGTGTCCTATTATGTTTCCTTATGTAATTAGGGCTGTATATATATCTCTTTTTGGTGTGTGGAATAAAACAAGTTATTATTCCTGCCGTATATTTCAACTTGGTATCAGAGCCTGGTGCCGTAACCCTAATCCTAAAAACAAAAAAACAAAAAAAAAAATCCCATCGTGCTGCTGCTGCTGTGTTTTTGGCAAGGGCTGTGTGTTTGTTCTGCTCTTGTCGTGCTATTGCTGGTGTGTGTTGCAGTGAAGGAAGATGGTGAACGTTGAAGATGGGGGCTCGAGGCAGAAGCCAGGATTTGGCGTTGGTGGTTCTGCCAACAATTCTGCTCTCAATTTTGTGATTATCCAGAATGATGCCTCGGCAGTGCCGAGTGCAGTGAAACTTAACGGGTCCAACTATCCGCTTTGGTCCAAAGTATTGGAGATGCATATTGCAGGCCGTGGTAAGAAGGGTTTTGTGACAGGAAGTATCAAGGAACCCAGGGAAGACAGTACCGAGTTGGAGACATGGGAGACTGGGAATGCTATTGTGAAGGGATGGTTGATTAATTCCATGGAGCCAGCCATCATGAGTTTTTTCATTCACCTCCGTACCGCTAAAGAAGTGTGGGAGGAGGTGGCTCGAACGTACTATGATGGCTCTGATATCTCTCAAATTTATGAGTTGAAGGTTAAGTCGTTTCGACTTCGACAGGAAGGACGTCCAGTTGGGGTGTACTACGCTGATCTCAAATCTGTGTGGCAAGAGTTGGATCAACGGCGGCCGATTAAGATGGAGTGTGCTCAAGATTTGAAGACGCTACGAGAGGAGGTCCAACTGGACCGAGTATATGCCTTTCTGGCAGGTTTGGATGATGTTTTTGATAAGGTTCGTAGTGACATCTTACGAACCCAACCGCTTCCGTCGGTCGAGGAGGTGTTCTCTATGGTTAGGCGTGAAGCACAACGTCACGCCACGATGATGGGTGGTAGTCATATTGGCAGCCAAGGAGGAGGACCTGCAGCGGCTATGGTGTCACGATCTCCTGCCAGTCTTCCTTCTGGTGGTGTGTCAAACTTGTCTGTGAATTCCCGCTCTTTCACCCGGGAAAACAAAGATAATTTGAAGTGTACCTTCTGCGGCCAAACTCGCCATACCGAAGATACATGCTTTGAGAAGCATGGAGTACCCGAGTGGTTTCCGGAGTTGAAGAAACGGTTGCGTACAAAAGAACGTGGGAACAATAGCTCAAGAGGTGGACGGGCAGCCTTAGCTACTGCAACACCGAGCAACAACAAAGAAGCCGAGGTGCTTTCTGGTGAGCCGAGTCAATCTTTGTTGACTCATACTACTCTTGGTGAACCATCTTCAAATCCAGGTACTGTAGGCCGTGTTCTCTTAGCCTCCGACACTGCTCAGCATACAGGTTGGATACTAGACTCTGGTGCAACGGATCATATGACCTATGATAAAAATTTGTTTCAGTATATGACCACGCCCCGTAGAACATGTGTGGAGACTGCTAATGGTACTACGGCTTCGGTTAATGGAGTAGGCACCGTGTGTCTTACACCATCTCTCTCTTTGCATCATTGCTTATTTGTTCCGTCTTTATCTCATCACCTGCTATCTATACCGCAAGTTACGGAACAGTTGGATTGTGTTGTATTAATGTATCCCTTTTTTTGTCTGCTTCAGGATATTCAGACCAAGGAGATAATTGGGCGTGGCACTAAGAGAGAGGGGTTGTATTATGTGGATGATGTCGTTCCGGGAAGAGCTGCTGCGGTTCGGACGTCCACTACTAGTAATTTGAAGGACGTATGGATGTTACATCGCCGTTTAGGCCATGCTTCTTTTGGTTATTTAAGGCGTTTGTTGCCTAGTTTATTTCATGGAATAACTGAATCAGACTTACATTGTGAAGTTTGTATTCTTGCTAAAAGCCATCGTGTTTCGTTTCCTCCAAGTATGAATAAAAGTTTGTTTCCGTTTGATCTCATGCATTCTGATGTTTGGGGTCCTTCCCCTGTAAGTGTGGCTTCTGGAGTTAAATGGTTTGTCACCTTTGTTGATGATTGCACCCGTATGACCTGGTTATATGTAATTAAACATAAGAGTGATGTTGCTATGGTGTTTCAATCTTTTTATCAGATGATCAAGACTCAATATTCCTCCATTATTAAAGTTCTCCGCTCTGATAATGGAGGTGAATATATTAATTTTGAGTTGTCTCAGTTTCTCCGTACTCATGGGATTCTTCACGAAACGACGTGTCCTCACACTCCACAACAAAACGGGGTTGCCGAGAGGAAAAATCGTCATATCTTGGAAACTGCCTGTGCATTGATAATAGGTGCCTCCGTTCCTCAACGTTTTTGGCCTGAAGCTGTTACTTATGCTATCTATCTCATCAACCGTATGCCATCCCGCGTTGTGGGCTTTCAAACTCCTCTCCAGGTGCTAAGTACACATGCTCCAGTGGTATCCATAAATACTCTTACTCCTCATGTTTTTGGGTGTGTGGTATATGTTCATATCCACAAAGTTCATCGTAGTAAGCTTGATCCCTGTGCTCTTCGGTATGTCTTTGTGGGTTTCTCTACTCAACAAAAGGGATATCAATGTTATCATCCCGAAACTCGCCATATGTATGTGACTATGGATGTTACATTTTCTGAATCCGAATATTTTTATGCTTCTACCCGGTCCACTTCAGATCACCAGGGGGAGAGTGCGACTGTGGGTGATCTTGGTTGGTTGGATTCGGATTTAGGGGGAGACATTAATGGTAAATCTGAAACTGATGTGAGCATAAGTGCTGCACCGCAGCAGGTTGTTGTCGAATCAAGTGCTGCACCACAGCAGGCTGCTGCAGAGGAGACCGAGGAGAATAATCAGGGTGAGCCAGCTTCTGCCGAACCTAGTATTGCACAGGAATAACTGGATGTTACCGATCCAAGTACTGAGTTTAGTAGTATTTTATCCCCTCTCTCTAGTTCCACAGTGCCGTCCCATGCATCTTCTCTGAATATACCTGAGGTAAGTACAACTAATTCAAATAATATTGTCAGTACATATAAGTTACCACCTAGACAAAATCGAGGTGTGCCACCTGACAGGTTTTCTCCGGAAGGGAAGGTGAGGTATCCAATCGCCAATTATGTATCCTGTAAGAACCTTGCACCTGAACGCAAGGCTCTGGTAAATAACATAGAGTCCATTAAAGTTCCAACTCAAGTGGAGGAAGCTCTGAAAGATCCAAGGTGGGTGAAAGCAATGGATGAAGAAATGATGGCTCTACAGAAAAATAAAACCTGGGAAGTAGTGGAACTACCTAACGGGAAAAAGCCGGTTGGATGCCGCTGGGTGTTTGCAATCAAATACAAGGCTGATGGATCCATAGAAAGATACAAAGCAAGGTTGGTAGCGAAAGGGTATACTCAAACATATGGTGTAGACTATCAGGAGACGTTCTCTCCGGTAGCCAAGATGAATACGGTACGTGTACTTATCTCTTTAGCTGCAAATATGGATTGGCCACTAAAACAGTTCGATGTGAAGAATGCTTTCCTTCATGGGAATTTGGAGGAGAAGTATATATGGTTTTTCCTCCAGGATATGATGTGGGTAGGAAGACGGGGGTTTGTCGATTGCGTAAGTCACTTTATGGACTTAAGCAGTCACCTCGTGCATGGTTTGACAGGTTCACACAGGTCATGAAGAAGAATGGATATTGTCAGTGTCATTCCGACCATACGCTGTTTGTAAGGCGTAAATTGAATAAAGTAACTGCTTTGATTATTTATGTAGATGACATGATTATTACAGGGGATGACTCTGATGAAATATTAAGGTTGCAGATAAACCTTGCTGCAGAATTCGAAATGAAGAACTTGGGAGACTTAAAATATTTTCTGGGAGTTGAAGTTGCGCGTTCATCCAGAGATATTTTCTTGTCTCAGCGTAAATATGTGTTGGATTTGTTGAAGGAAACTGGTATGCTAGGGTGCAAACCGGTAGATACTCCTATAGTTGAGAAGCATCATTTGGGTATATATCCAGATCAGGTACCGGTTGATAAAGGCAGATATCAGAGACTTGTAGGAAGACTGATTTATTTGGCTCATACTCGTCCAGACATTGTGTATGCCGTAAGTGTTGTGAGCTAGTTTATGCACTCACCAAGTGCAGATCATATGGCCGCAGTCATGCATATTTTAGCTTATTTAAAGTCTGCACCGGGAAAAGGAGTATTATATGGGAGACATGGACATCTGAGAATTGAAGGTTTTACTGATGCAGATTGGGCTGGTGATGTAACTGATAGGCGATCAACATCTGGATACTTTACCCTTGTGGGAGATAATTTAGTTACATGGCGTAGTAAGAAACAGAAAGTGGTCTCACGATCATCAGCTGAAGCTGAGTACAGAGGTATGGCACAAGGATTGTGTGAGATTCTTTGGTTGAGGAAGCTTCTTTGGGAACTTGGGTTCAAGCCAAAGGATACTATGAGATTATATTGTGATAACAAGTCTGCAAGACATATAGCAGACAACCCAGTGCAACATGATAGGACTAAGCACGTGGAGGTTGACAGACATTTTATTAAGGAAAAACTCGAAAGAAAAATTGTCTCTGTTCCATGTGTGACTTCCGAGGAGCAACTTGCAGATGTCCTCACTCATGGAGTATGTAGTAGAACATTTAATGACTCACTGGTCAAGTTGGGCATGTGTGATATCTATGCACCAACTTGAGGGGGAGTGTTAGCATGAGTCATTAAAAGCATATAAAGATCATGTAAATATTATAGGAGGTATCTTTTTTAGGAATTTAGATATTGTGTCCTATTATGTTTCCTTATGTAATTAGGGCTGTATATATATCTCTTTTTGGTGTGTGGAATAAAACAAGTTATTATTCCTGCCGTATATTTCAACTGTTGTAATGTCTTCTTAGGAATTGATAAGAAGCTCAGGAACATTTGTTCAAGGGGCTGAGGCCGCTGGTTTGATGCAACGCAGACAGCTTCTCAATTTCTTCTCAAGTTTTTCAAATGAAGCTCAGAGATAAGCAGACCTGAAAACAAGGGGCTTGCTGCTGCTTTAAATTTGATAGAAGAAGCAAAGAAGGAAATTTGATACAGCTGCAGTTGCATTTGGGGATCTTACTTGTTCACCAAGTTAAACACTGCACCGGCAAAAAGAAAGATATTCTGCCCAAGAGAATCACTCCATGGTTATTGATTCTAGCACATTCATGTTTGGTTTGGCCAGCTAGCTGCTATGTCTGCATTCTCGGGTCCTGATCAAATAGCCAGAGAGACCCTATTAGCCGCTGATCCGCACGTTTTGCCGTGGGTTCGGAAATACCAACGCGGCCTGAAACAGTATCAGAAACAGATTATGGGAAACAAAATGGGAGAGAGAGAGAGAGAGAGATAGAGAGAGAGAGAGAGACAATGTTGTTGTATGTCATGAGAAACAAATGTGAATATTTGAGCCTTTCAGCCTGATGTAATTTAGTTTTTGGGTGAAGAAACAAAAGCTAGAGAGAGTCGGTTTTTTTCATCTTTGTTTTCCTTTTGCTCCTCTCCAAGACTGCGTCGTTGTAAGGTTGCGTTTTTCACAAAATTGTTTTACCGTTTCTTTAGGCGATAATTCACGATGTTCTTCATAAGTTTTTCACCTGTAGCAGCGGAGAAATTCTCTCATTAATCTGCATGAGATACAATCTTAGAGCGAGGCAGCTTCGGTTGCCTTGCCGCCCAGGTAAATCCACCTATCTGGAACACCCAAAAGTGCAGACTTGTTTGAATCCTAAGAAAAGCATTGCACGACGACATACACAATGTGATTCGTTGCAACAGAGCTTGAAACACTCTATAATGATCATCTCTTGATGCAAAGGATTCCAAATAAACTTTAAGAAATGACCACCGTATTTGTCGGCATTTCTTACACTCCCCCCTCCCACCTATGAAAAATCTCATAACCAAAGAATGATCCCACAGAAATTTCCGAGCAAATATAATTTACAACATCATCCTACCTAGGTTTGGGATGTATGGACTCCAGTCCGCCCATAAAGGGCCTCAATGGCTCAGGGATAATGACCGAGCCATCTTCTTGCTGGTTGTTCTCAAGTATCCATACGATCATTCGTGGTACTGCACA
Organism: Pyrus communis; assembly: GCF_041283825.1. Lineage (NCBI taxonomy): Eukaryota > Viridiplantae > Streptophyta > Magnoliopsida > Rosales > Rosaceae > Pyrus > Pyrus communis. Next base: position 5,012,162 of record NC_142572.1, read on the forward strand.
GGCCGTTGCATTCAGTGTGTGAACAAACTCTGGTGGAGCGAGGCTGCTTTTGCCCTTCTTAGGATTTGTTAACGCTGGTTCTGTAGAACGAAACCGGATCCCAAGACGACGACTTTGATAGTCTGTACAGTTCGATGCGCTTGATATCTGTCCGCCATTAATGAAAACATAAATCTTTACTATCTCAAAAAACAACTTTGAACTAGCAGTTCTATAGCCTAGCCTAGGAAACCAAGAACAAGTTTTGTTCCTTTTTCCTTTCAAGGGGAGAGATCATTGCAATACCTCTCCATATCTTGCTAAACCAGGCATCCATGCTTCAATATCAAATTTACGATAAGCAGGCGCACCTAAATCCCCAGATGCCATGTCCAAAGTTCTGACAAGAAACTCAACATTACCGTAAACATAGAAAAGTCAAATCAGCTGAACAATCATAAGGTTGTGTAGAAGTACTCACTTGTAGTGTAATCCTAGCGATGAAAACAGGTCTTCTTCAATTCTTATGAGCTCTTCATGGTACAAATCACTATCCTCTGGTCGGCATAATATAAACATCTCCAGCTTGCTGAATTGGTGGACTCGATACAGACCCCTGAACAGAATAAAAACAATTTATCGTACGATGGACAAAGTCTACAAGTCTTACAGAATATTCTCTACTTGCACACAAGACTATGAAAAACAAAAACCTACGGGGTATAACCTTCCACAATATGGAGATATTACCACCAAAGAAATTGTAACAAAAAATTGATTTTGGACCACTGTTTAGAAATTTAATACAATTGATAAGAATGCTTCTGCGTGTCCACAAAAACAGAGACAATAAACCATGCCATATTTTGAACTGCACATGGTATGCAGAACGCATCTTACTTGAGATTTCAATCTGTCACTTACAAGTTACAAACCAAAACTACAGAAAGTTGGTGTATCATTCATGTATTCCACTCCCAGATTCTTGTGAATAGAAAATAAACATTGCTTACAAGAGAGCCAACCAGTGGATCCCTATCACCAGCGGGCATGAAAAAAATGCTTTCAAAGTTCAAGGCATATAACACCACAAATCATTTTGATATTCATTGACTACTATCCAAAAGCCACCTCATTTGGGTTGGATAGACTGGATAATTAAAGCATGATGACATTCATCATGTTGGCACACATTTGGACAGTCATGGGCATCGAAATTTCCAATTTGGCAAATGCCGTTTAGAAAAAATAGGAATATTAACAATAATATGGGACCATAAACCAAGTGGTTTTGAGTATTTTTCACAAAGAATGGGTGAACCAATTTGGTTTATGTATTCATATGCTGTCGCATTTAACTACTTGTTCGTGCTTCTTATAATTTCTTTTGTTTTCTGTTAATAAAAAATTGTTTTTTGACAGAGAAATAGATATGTTTTTGCATTTAATTAATAATTTAAAGTAGATTAAGAAAGTGATGAAGTATAAACCACAAAGGAAATATGAGGTCACTGGAAACAAGGACAACGAAAGAAATATAGCCTGTTGATAATTTACCTTGACGCTGTACCTGCAGCGCCTGCCTCAGTACGGAAGCAATGGGAAACTGCCACATATTTCAAAGGTAACAATGATGCAGCAAGTATAGAATCCATATGAATTCCCCCAACAGGAATCTCTGCTGTGCCGATGAGGCACTGATCACTATCCTCAATAGAATACACCTGTTTATATTTAGCCAGAGATAAGACAAAATTTTATTTCTAGCAGACTATGAGAAAGAGAATGTTTGAACTAACCTGGGTATTTGCTCCTCGGGGCTGGAAACCACATTTTTCAACAACAGAAGATCTTACAATTTCTGGGGTTGTTAAAGGTGTGAAGCCCCTTTTCATGACTTCCAAGAGTGTCCAGTTAATAAGGGCCATCTCTAGTAGTACTGCTTCATTCTTCAGATAGTAAAACTTTGAGCCACTGACCTGTATAAATTAGTAAAATCTTAGTTGCATTGAAAAGAACCCTTTCCCTTGTTGCTTCTTTGGATTTGATTTAAGCATGACCTAGAGGATTTATGAAATCTTCCAATTTATCCCAGAAAGATCCCCAAAATCTCCAACTCAGCACAATGTCTAATTTAAATGTTGAGACTGGAATTAAGTCGCATGATTTTCTTCGTTTACCATATACTAGAGACACTTCAACACATCAAATAAGACAAAGATAGTACCTCTGAAGCAGCATCAAAATCAAAAAGATCCAGTTCCTTTCCAAGTTGAAGGTGATCCTTGACAGGGAAGCTAAACTCACGTGGGCTGCCTACCTACAAAATGACATAGAAAATGAGGAAGAAAGCAGAACGAACATGGACTACAAAACCTCTCTTGTGTGTGTGTGTGTGTGTGTGTTAGAGAGAGAGAGAGAGAGAGAGAGAGAGAGAGAGAGAGACCATATTTCTTAAGGTTGAAAAATCCTCTCCGCCTATCGGGACATCAGGATGAGTCATATTTGGTATACATTGTGCTTCCTGCTGAAGCTCATCAGTAAGTTTAAGCAGGCCTTCTTCCAAAGAAAGAAGCCCTTCCTTCAGATTCTTTCCTGAATGCAAAAGCCAATAATTCTAAATAATTCAAATCTAAATCAGCACACCAAGAAAACAAAATGAATATACAAAAGAAGGGCACGCTGATACCTTCATCTATAAGTTTTTGACGCTCGGATGGCTCCAACTTTCCTTTCATCTTGTTTGCCACCACATTCCTTTCCCCACGAAGCCGTTCAACTTCCTGCTTTCTGTGAGTAACAATTAGCTATATAAACTGAGAAACAAAACAACACTTTTTCAAAACTCAAAACAACAAATTCCCAAACTCTAAAGCCAATTGCACAACAGGACATAAACCCCACGGAGCAGTTAATCAAAATACGAATTGCCTGCAGCACTTGTAAAGATTCAGCAAATCAATCAGTCACAAAAGTTAAAAATCTGACCTTTTGAAGACTCAGCATTTTGTGGTAGAACTCAAGCACAAGTTCCAAATTGGCATTGGAGTTCCTCTTCTTTATGTTGGCCGCAACCGCGTCCTTGTTGTCTCTTATCCACTTGAAGTCTATCGCTGCTTTCCATTGCTGCTTCACACCTGCATCTCCCCACAAAGAAAAACACAAAATATTAACAACCAAAAAAAAAAAAAAAACAAAATTCAGCTCCAATTTATTCAAAACTACAAATTGGTTTGTGAAATGATCGAACCCCTTTCATCCGGGCTTGTTTCTTTAGGGGTTGCGGTAGCAGTTGCCTGTGCGGCCGGGGCCGAAACGCCTCTGACGAAGAAAAGCGGAGGAAATGGAAATCGTTGTCTGCGGCTATGGTGGCAGAGGAAGGTTTGGGAAAAGGGTTTGAAAAAGGAGCGGAAAGAAGAAGAAAATGAGGGTGGCGGAATAGTGGCGAGCTTCAAGGTTTGCAGGGTTGTCCCGCCCAAACCCATCGTTCAGCTGCAGACTGCAGAGCGTGCGAAAACCTGCTTGAAAGGGTGCACCGTGAAAAAAAAGAGTGCTTGGAGAGCATGAAGGGACTAAATTTATTCCCAATTTTTATTATTTCTAAACCAATTTATCGACAACTTTTTCACATTTTGCATGCAGAAACAAAAGAAAGAAAGTAAAAATAACCAAAGAAACAAAAATGAAGAAATTTCATAGCATCTTCAAATGAGATGTCGACATCCTAGTGGAATGTTACTGTGCATATTTGACACCAAAAGGTCTTTCTAATCGAAGTGTTATTTGTTGATTGAATTTAAATGCTTTGTGATTTGAAATCAAATATGACATTAATGTTACATAATATATGTTCCGCTATGAGCATCGACGACAGACAAGGAGTGCTAAGTAGTAATCAATTGCCCAAAGATTATGGGCCAAAGATTATGAGCTAGTTTAGAAATATTTTTAAAATGGCTAATAGCATTTTTGATGAAAATAATTTTAGAACCAATCCTTAAAAATACAAGTGCTTTAGAATCCAAAAACATTTTCTATAAAAACGTTTTCAATCTGTTTAAATGTACTTTCAAATGAACCCTAAAACACAAGGATTATGGGATAAGAAAATTAATGATGATAAAGATATAGAGCTCATTTGGAAGTGCTTTATAAATGATAAAAAAAACGTTTTTAGAGAAAATATTTTTAAAATCAATCCTTAGTAAAAATGCAAATAAATTTGAAAAAACATTTGAAGTGCTTCCTACAACAAACACGTAAATTATGCTTCTTGCAAAAACAATTCAAGTACTTTTAGAACCCAAAAATATTTTTTCTAAAAACAATTTAAGTTATTTTAAAAGCACTCCAAACAAACCAATAGGATTGTTAAGCAATTATTATGATTCTCCAGAAGAAACAGAACATTTTAAATATCAAAATAAATAAATAAAAAGTTTTGAATCTTTATAATAAATAAAAAAATTAAAATAACCAACAAAAATTTATGTTTTAATTTTCATTTGGAGAATTGTAATGAAGGGTATACTGTGGAAATCCAAAATTCGTTATTTAGAGAATTTCTTTCTAAATTTTATGTGTAAGCAGAGTCTGGTAAGAGATTTAAAAAAAAAAGTAAAAAGAAAGTAAATAGGAAAAGTAGCTAAAATTTTTCTTATAACTTGTTATTACGATTTAGTAATATTTCTTTTCATTTGAAGATGAGAGCTCTTAGGTTCAAATCTCGTTGATAGTGAATTCAATACTAAATTAGACTGTCCATTATGTGGTTTAACTAAATTTCATCTCCACCTTAATGTAAAAATATCGATTTATTAAAAATAAAAAAAATTAAAAAAAAACTCGGGTGAGGGAAAGGAATGATTAGGACCAATAGGAAGCGACTATTTGAGTTTCAGGATCCGTGGCACATGACATCCAAACCGTTCACTATCGATCGTAAAACAGCACGGCGAGCGAATGCAATGACCGTCCGATAGGCAGCGGGGCAAAACAGTAAATGCGAAACAAGGCGGTCGGCGATTCCGCCGCCAGTTGGGTTTGTTGAACAAGCACTATATATACACAGGGAGAGGTACGACCTTTCAATTCGCACCCACGTTTCTGAATTCGTTTTCTGAGAACAAAATCTCTCCTATTTCCAAATCCAAACCCTTTCGACCCCCAAGAGGTAATCTTTCTTTTCCCTTTTTTGTTCTTCATCTTCTTCGATTCAATTTATCGCGATTGCTTCTGCGATTGGGAATTAGGGTTCTTGGGCTGCGTTTCAGATTGGGATTTTGTAAAATCGAATTGGATTTTGATTGTTGGGGTTTAATTTGTGGTTGCAGATGGCCCGTACCAAGCAAACTGCTCGTAAGTCCACCGGAGGCAAGGCTCCAAGGAAGCAACTTGCTACCAAGGTTCGTAGATACCTCCTTCAAACCCTAATTTTTGCCCCCTTTAATTTGCTTTGTTTTCTTTCAATTTGTTATTTCTGTTTTGGGATTTTCTCAGGCCGCTAGGAAATCAGCCCCTACCACCGGCGGCGTGAAGAAGCCCCACAGATACCGCCCTGGAACTGTTGCTCTTCGGTATGTATTCGAACCCCCATTTATCTACCCAAATAATTCTTAAAATTTGTAATTTTGATTCTGGGTAATTACTGAAATCAAATAACATTTGGTAATTGATTGTTGTTGTTTTGTAATTTGAATTCTGGGTATTTTAATAAGTATGATTTTACGTTGCTGGATTGTGATTGCAATGTGTTTGTGAATATGCCGCAGTGAAATCCGCAAGTACCAGAAGAGCACAGAGCTGCTGATCAGGAAGCTCCCGTTCCAGAGGCTGGTTCGGGAAATTGCGCAGGACTTCAAGACTGACCTGCGTTTCCAGAGCCATGCTGTCTTGGCACTGCAGGAGGCTGCCGAGGCGTACCTCGTCGGGCTGTTTGAGGACACTAACCTGTGCGCCATTCATGCCAAGCGCGTCACTATCATGCCGAAGGATATCCAACTTGCCAGGAGAATCCGCGGTGAGAGGGCTTAAGAGATGAAGAAACAGAAGAGAAGCTGCTCTGTGTAAAAGGGCTTTCGATGGGCAAGCTTGGATCTGATTGATTAAATGGCACTTAGATTTTAGGGTTTATAATTTGTTTTGGTTAATGTGTAATTTTCAAGAATTGAAGACTTTGGTTGCAATTGTAATTGTGGTTGAACCTCTTTCGAGTTCTATCGACTTGATAAATGCAGTTTGTGTTTCTAAATACTTCTTCCATTTTCCTATTCGATATCTGCACGTAAACAATCAAACACGATTATGAAAACGAAAAATGGATTTGTGACATACACGAACTTTTAATATTTTAATCTTAATTCTAAAGCACTTTAGAGATAACGTTTTGGTACAATATCGATGTATCCTGAGATCTGACAAGTGATGTATTTATCATATTAATGAATGAGTTTATCTCAGTAGAGTTTGTTATATACAATATTTGTCAACATTATCAGAAGAAAAAGTTAGGCATCAGCAACAAAGTTAGCTTTCCGTAAAATGACCAAGTCATGAATGTTATCTGTATATTGTCACGATGATTTCCGCAGACCTTTTTTATCCTAAGAAATAAACTATTTACTATGAAATTTGACTAAAAATAAGTAGTCATGAACCAAAGTTCAGATAATTGTTGCACAAGAACTGATGGAAAAGAAAAAAACAATATGACCAGTGCATCTTTATTGTGTGGCAGGTGCAAAAGGCTCTTAACAAATGTAGCCTAGCTTCCATCCGGGTTTCGGCGACTATTTTACAACAGCTAATGCAGAAAGTCATGAGAAATGAAAAACCATCTTTTAGTGATGAACAACAAGATCATTTCAAGGGCTACAATTTTGCTGTATTCTGAAACAAGCCAAAATTTCTTATTAAATCATTGTTTTCAAATAGGGCATTCCCTGAGAGAGTTCAACTCTCAATGTAGAAACTCATCTATTGGAGGAAAACTTGGATATAACAGCATTGCGCAGACCAACGCTTGGTTTTTAAGCAAACACCGTCTACAGGGGACCTGGAAAAGTTCCATTCTCCCTTTGCTCGTTCCATCTCTCAACCTGATATACATACAAACAGTACAACAAGAGCACTGTTAACTTTAGCACTGCTAAGGAATACGGACTTACGAGAGATCAGCAGCCAAGTAGAAAACCTGAACTGAAATGAAAAACAATAACAATTCCTTATAGCATGTAAACAGATAAGCAAAAGGAAACTCAACAGCAGCACAAACAAATGCACGTGTGGGCACACCAGTAACTAAGTCACACATTGGCGAATGTCTTGAACTATAAGTGCGTGTGCAAGGGTTCTATTCTATACTCGAGATCGGGTACTTCATCCGAACAAGGAACTGTTTTCATTTTGACAAATATTGAAAATATCATAATGTTCTCTTGGTCACTAGAACAGGACTCTTGAAAGTATAATACATACGATTTATCAATCCTTCAAATGAGGAATATTCAAAGTTCCAATCTTGAGCAAGACTGGCTGCCCACGCGCCTGAAGTGCGGGCGAACAAAATCACACCCCCTTAAAAAAAAATTGCTAAGAACATTCACAAACACTCGCCACAGATTGTGGCATATTCTTTCTCCTCCCAGCAGGAAAAACTTAAATAAGGAAGAGAAGAAACTATAAAAAGATCAGCAATGATTTAAGCGTTGAAAACATCTCAACAGATATTCTTCTAAGATTTTGCTTCGTATATTGCGTAAACTAGAGTAGAAACAATCGATATCAACTATAAGCATAATAGAACTGCTTAATAACTTGTTATACGACACATATTTTTCTGATCTCACAACAGTATTTAAATCTCTAACCTCTCCCAAATATATACAAAATAGCAAAGCGAGTCAGACGAAAAAGGAAAAAAGCAAGGTGATCCAATTGAGAAATCTATTTTATATATTAGGTTCAGTTTCTAGTACAAGACGCATTACAAAAATACCAATACTATTTCGGTAGCAATGAATGGCTAAAGAGTAGATCTGAAATTTAATGTGCAGAGATCAACATGAGTAAAAACATTAAGCCCAACAAATTGTAATAAGGTGTGTGGCATTCCTTTATTTTACACATGGTATCAATTGATTGTGGCCTTGTAAACCATATATCTTCTTTTCCCTCCTTCCAGATTTGTAACCACTTAGAACACTATAAGATCGCCAATTAGAAAACTTCTCCAATAGCAAAGGCAACTTAACTACACTAAATTAAAAACACTATGATTCAACATGTTGAGGATGCAGAAGGCCATACTTTCAATATAATGGCAAACACTACAATTTTAGGGCCTGAAAGAGCACTGAAATTACATACCCATTCACCAGGGCAAAGAGAGCGGTAAAACTTTGCAAATTTGTCACACTCCGGAGCATCTTCCCCCTTCGCAGCTATGCACCTGAAAATAATTGGACCAGTGAAAACATTGTCAAAAATTTCAGCACCAAGCTAGAATGTACGTGATAAATGCTGCTCAAATAACAGAACGGAGTGGTGTGCCTGTGTATTTGTAAACATACCGATGATACTCTATATACCGGGTAAAGCAATGCCTTGTCTGGTTAGTAGTTGGGAAACGGAAATCTGCTGGTGCCGTCTCAATCTGGACATGAAAATAGAATGCCAGTGAACAAATCAAACATATAAAGATAAAAGATAAGATACGATATGCACTATGTTAGGGAACAAAGAGAAATCATTGATAACTTTATAGGCAACTAACCTTAATTTCAGGTGTCTCTTCAACTACTTCTTGGTCACCTGAGTTTTCAGTACTATCACTGCTTTCTTCAGCAGCAGCTTCAGAGGTAGGATTGGTTTCAGTGCCTTCTTCAGTAGCAGCAGTAGGACTGGCTTCACTGCTTACTTCAACAGCTGGTATAACTTCAGAGCTTTCTTCTGCAGCAGCAGCAGGTGCTTCCTCAGGTTTCTCGGAAACAACTTCTTTTACTTCGACAGGCTTGGCACCCACATCTTTCTCCAATGCGTATTGCTGTATGTCAAAGTATAACAGGGAAACACTTGGCCATTACTAATCTTATGCCATTGAAAAGAAAGGACTAACAAAGGACGAGCATCTAACATCGCCAAAGGCTGGAAGATTTTTATCATTATCCAGAAAACAGCCATATGGCACGATAGCAGGCCCTGCAATTGTTCTTAGCGTAATACAACTAGATTGCAGAGTAGTATTAAGCTTAATACAACTAGGTTGGTTGCATGCCTGGGGAAGGATACGGGGAAAGGGGAAAACTTTCAGCATATCTAGTTCGGTTAGGAACAAGCAATACCCAACTGCACCACAACAGGTCATGCCTACTTCGTGGAAGAATTTTTCGTACAAAGGAAGTGGACACTACACTCCGCTATGATTCTGCAAGCATGTGAGTCCTAGACAAGCCTAATGTATCCCGCAATCACAGTGTCAAGTTTTCTTAGTACTAATATACTACCAGAAATATTACCCTACTTTGTGCCTTCCCAAGCTCAGGCTTGCTTTAATGTGGCAGGACTAACATGACATTATAATGAGATGTAGTAATACTTGTTTTAGGACCAAACACATGCATTAAACCTGCCGATACATTATTTTCTCCACACGATGTCAAGTTTCGACATAATCTTCTATGAGCGTGTTTCATTCAAGGTGATGTTACTCCGTCCAGGATTCTGACACAAACCGTTTACTTGTTTTAGAGCCTAATACCGCAGTGTGGCTTACATCTTACCTAATTGATTGACTGGCCTAAAATGCTCCTCTAAAGCAACAAACTTGTAATGCTTATAAACCGCCCGGTTACCTGCCTTACACGATAAGTGTTTAACAACTTTGGAAAAAATTCAAAATAAATTGAAAGGCACACCAAACAGAGTAAATCAAAACCTAAAACTTGTCTATAACAATATTTAGTTGCATTAAAAACACAATTAAGCACGCAGCACGCGACCGTTGATCAAAATTTTCAAGCAATTCTGACGGCTTAATGAAAACAACAAATTTAACATATTTCTATCGAAAATTAAGCTCTAGATTTACACAACAGATCATTGAAGCAAAAGATTATTAAAACCAGAGCACAGATCCATAATTTGATGCAAAATTTCAAATCGTTCCTTTAAAGAATTAGCATCTAGATCGAAGTAAAAAGCGAACATTTCCATGAACGAAATTGGAACGATTGGAGAGCTAGAGAAGACGATCGGCATGGTACCTCAGCTAGGGTTTGGATTTTGTCGGCTTGCGTCTCCGCCATTGATGGAATCGGATCTGCTTCAGCTGCTCTCGCGTTTCAGGATATCAGGCCGCCAAGGAGAGAAAGAGAGAGAGAGAAGAGACGAGAGCAACGTAGCGTGTGAATGGTTTAGCTATTACCGTCTAGAAGCTGGGAATTTTTAACTGAGTTACTGAGGTGGTAAAAGGTAAAAATTGATGATTACAGTGGAGGAGTATAGCGTCAAGCTGACAATCTTGGGCCTGTTTCCGTAAATAAGGATGGGCCGTTGGCGAAGAAGTAGACATGTTTGATTAATATTAGGCTTGTCACTTGTAAGGAACGAATCCGGATCTTCGCCGGATCTTTGTGGGGATCTTGGTCAGAAATTATATTAAATTTATTTATTTAAAATTAAATACAAATAGTATCTGATAAAAACTGATCACACGATGTACGATAAACAGACACGATTCACATATTCTCAGGATCCTCACTAAGAGGATCAAGAGAGGATCCTATTGGGTAAGGAACCATCACCCTCTTCCAAGTAAAAAACTTGACACGTCTACAAGTCTTTTTTTTTGTGGGTGTGTTTTTAACTCATTATTTAGCGTCACTTAGTACTACGATCTAGTGATATTACTCTTCACTTGTAAGTGAGAGATCTTATGTTTGATTCTCACCAAATATGAAGTTGAACCACATTATTATGAAAAGCCCATTGTAAGACTTAGCCCACTCCCCCACCCCTTTAGTGTAGATATTATCGTTTGTTCAAAAAAAAATAAATAAATAAAAAGAAACCTATTATTTGGCCGGTGCTAGATTGTCATGATAGTCATGATTTGTCTCTTTAACCTATTGCGTTCTAAATTTAAACTCTCCTTTTTTTCATTAGTATAAATTATTATAGATTTGAATATCGCTTGTGATAAAATTAAATAAAATCACAAATTGCCCACTATCTGAGTCCCGTAGTGTGAACATCAAACTAGTTGTTTAAATAGGGCATTAAAGTAATTTGCTATACGAGAATGTTGTGTCTCGCCCTAGGCCTTACAGGGCACACCTTACCCTCTAGGGGTAGATAGCAAATAACAAATGATTTTGATCTGATTGTGTGCAACTACTGCCTACAAAATAAAATTTGAGATTGAACTTGCATATCACTAGAACGTAGTTTCATAGTGCTAAGCATTGGCTAAGCTACATAGACGCAAGGAGGGGCGACCACCCATTCTCTCATCGTAAATGAAGCTCAGGAGTGAGTAACCGCCCCTCTGGTCCGTCAAAAAACTTGTAGGTAGCAACCATGTATTCTTCTGCTGCTGCACAGGCCCTGCGCACGGCGGCTTCTTGTTCTCAGTGTGATGCGAATGTCGATTGCAATAAGACAGCCATGGTTGCAGTTGCAGAGCTTGGTTCGGCATGATTTGTAGATTGCAGAATCTGCATACCCACTATCGGGAAGAAGAAGACGAAAATGTTAAAACTTATTTTTTATAACTTAATTACATGAGTTTTGTTTACATTTTACACGTGGCAGTAGTTACTGCCATTCATTTCACCACAACTAGGAGAACATCACATAGAATTCTAATGGTACTCTAAGTGAATGAAAATTATACTTATACTAAAACCCAAGTAAAAGTTTCTTGTTTTTAGGGTACACACTATCATATAAATATACACTATATTCTTTTGTTTCATATAAGTTGCAAGTCACACATATACAATATAAAATAAATTCATACGAGATTCAAAAAATATTTCGTAATGCACCACAAACTTGTAATCACTTGAACTTTTATCTCATACCATTAGATGATTTACCAAAGTACTAAGGAGAATTTTTCAATATATATATATATATATATATATTATATGTTATATAATAAATATGCATTTATTTATATGATATATATAATAAATGAAGGCTCCGTTTAGACGCTAGGCGTCAGGCCCTAGCCCGCCGCTTGACTAGCGTTTAGGGTATTTTGGACCTTCCTCATTATACATTTACGTAATAAAACAATACTAAAAGAAACGACACTTGTATTCTCCTTCAAATACGACTAGTGCAAATCCTCCTTTGAATATTCCGAGTACTCCAACTTCTCCTTTGACTATTCTAATTAGTCCAGATGCTCCTTGATTGTGGTCTCACAAATAAAATACAAGTATTAACTAGCTTCTTTTAGGCTCCGAAAGAACAAACAATTATAATCTGCCACGAGTTATTCCCTTTTTAAGTAAGAAAAAAACTTAGACACAGTCATAGTTGACAACCGTCCGTACATTTGATGATTCTTCATTTGATAGATAAAAAAATAAAAAAATAAAAAAAAAATAAAGTGAAGGAATGTTGGACTAACTTTACATGTATACCCCACCCTTGATTGAAAAACGTGTTGTCTTACAAATTGCATGATGGAACAAGTGGCAACGGGTCACAACACCCTCATCATGTAAAGAGCTTTAGATTTTGTTTGACCGTAATAGTTTGCAAGAGAATAATAGTTCAAAATTCAAATCATAAAACTCAATGACACACAGACTATTCGCCGGGTGACTTTTGAGTTTAATGGTTTTTATCTTTTTGGAAAGGGTTGGTACCTCTCACGTAATTATTGTTGAAGAGTTACTCTCGTTTAATTTTTTTTTATTTGAAAAAAAATAAATGTATAGTACAAAGTTTCATTACGTTTAGTTGTTAAATTCAATAATGTATGCCATACATGCTCCAAAATTTTCGAACCGTCTCATCCTATAAATGATCAAATTCTATAAAGACTTCATGTAAGCCAGGAGGTGTAAAAAAATTTAAACGAATGTCTTGATGTATTTGAATATTTGGTTAATAGTATTATCCTATAGATTTTTAAGAAAACTAATAAAAATGATTTGAAAACTTTGAGTTTTAATCAAAAGAATAAAAAATTTTGTAAGTAAATAGTACCATGAGTGATTTTTTAGAGTAAAAATGTTATTTTCGTTAAAAATGAATAATACCGTGAGTGTTTTGTTAAAACTCAAAAGATTTTTAGAGTTAATTACGCTTATTTTAATGAAGGGTTTTTGAGTTGTTTTTCTAGGGAAGTTAAAAAATGAGGATGATGGAAGAGGTTTTTTTGAAACGAGTTTATAATTACGGTAAAGTTTTAAGCATGAATATGAACGTTAGGATAGTGCTGAAATCATTCCCAACAAGAGATCTAAATTAATTTGAAATTTTGGGTGTAACATTTGGCATGTTGATGAGGCAAGAGTGACAGAAATTTTGACCAGATGAGAAAATTTCTAGTTCCAAAAAAGCTAACATTTATTTATTTCGTAAGTTGGAAAATACCCACCACTATTAAATACATATATCATGTCACTACAGAGTACAGAATAAATGTTAAATCCCTACCAAACAAATCTGCAGGTGTTATTATCCCTATTTAGTATTTAGTAGGGATTATTATTCATCAAAAGGTGGTTAAAAAAAAAGGAAAACTAAAGAAAAGAATTTGAAAATTTTGAATTTTAATGATAAAGGTAAAATAAAGAGTAAAATGAATAGTATCAGGTTTCACTTTTTAACGTAAATATATGGTTTTTCGTTAAAGTGAACATTACCGTGAACTTTTCGTTAAAACTCCAAAAAAAAAAAAAAACAACTAAAAAAGGGATTATTTTGTACCAAGGACATTATATAATGGCATTAAAAATCTTGCTATTTGGAATTGTGTCTGTTTTGACTGTCTAAAAACTTTGATAAATTTTGAGAAAGATAAGTGAGATTAAAGGTCGAGAGATGCTTGGCTTGCATTACGGGTCATGTCCCTTATCTTCTTTTAAGTCAAGAAACAGGCCAAAAGACGCATTGCTTCTTTTTAGTTCTCGACTTGGGACCATAAAAATCATTTCTTTTATTTTCTTTTTCTTCATTCTTTCTTTCTTTATTTTTAATTTTCCTAAAAAAATAAAAACTTTTTTTTTTCTTTTCCTAATTCCATATAAATAATATACGGTCCAGTCCACACTTGTCCCTACTCGCCGACTGCCCCCCCTCAGAAGATTATCCTCATTTCCCATTCCCCACCACTCTCCGACCAACAACCCCGCTCCTCCGCCCCCCCAGATATTTTCAGACCACACAGAGGAGGGAGAGAGAGAGAGAGAGAGAGAGAGAGAGAGAGAGAGAGAGAGGAAGAGAGAGAGTCTGCTGCGTTTGTATGTAATTTGTGTTGTTTTTTGTTATGGATAAAAGCTGTCCCTCTTCAACTACTGATTCAGCTGCTCACACTACTGCCGCTTGCAGTGGCGGCGGCGGAAGCTTCAGCACGACCACCACCAGAGACAATTACCTCAAACAAGTCAACAAGCTCTCCCACAAGATCTCAAAACCCACCACCACCAACACCCAAAGCACCTTCCTCAAAAAACCCAACTTTGAAAACCCACCGCCTCCTCCTCCTCCACTTCCTCTTCCTCCCCAACAGCAGCAGCACCAGCCGCCGGTCTACAACATCAACAAAAATGACTTCCGCGACGTCGTTCAGAAGCTCACCGGCTCTCCCGCCCACGACCGCTTCTCTAACCCACAGCCGCCCGTCCAACAGCCCAAGCCCCAGATCAGCTCTCGCCTCCAGCGCATCCGCCCTCCCCCCCTCGCTCAGGTTAACAACCGCCCCCCTCCCTCGCTAGAATCCGCTGCTCCACCCCAAAACGCCAGCAATCCAATCATCCCACCCATGGGATCCGCCGCCGCTCACTTCAACTCCATCGGACGGTCCACAACCCCTCTCTCTCCCCTCCCTCCTTTCCCAACCGTACACGGAGCGGCTGAATCCCCCGTCTCAGCCTACATGCGGTACCTCCACAACTCAATCTCAGCCGTCGATTCTAACAACCAGAAGTTCTCGGGATTCTCGCCGCTGGCCCCACTTGTCTCGCCGCGCTGGACCAATCTGACTCCGCCTCCGCAGCAGAATCAGCAGGTTGCGCCTCCGCTGCAGGGGATAGGTACATCAGCGAATCAACAACCGCAGACAACGACGGCGATAGCTTCACAGCCACAGTTCGCGATGCCTCCGTCGCCGCTTCCATTCGGGTGCTTGAATTCGCCGCGATCCTCGTACCCATTGCTTTCCCCAAATCAATTAGGGTTTCCTCAGCTGCCGCTCTCGCCGACAGTGCCTGCACCAAGCCCTAGGTGGAGAAGTTTCTAAAGTTTCTTCAGGTAAGTCAAGCTTCAAAACACAGTCGTTTAGGGTTTAGGGTCTTTAATTTTCGATTTTATAAAAAGACAAGAACTTTGTACATTCTGGGTTGAGGGGTTTATTCAATCACCGGTGGGTGGATGGAAAATGGTCCACCGCCGTTTAAAGTTAGGGCATTATCTTTGTTATGTAAATGGGATATATAAGAGTGAAAGATATGTAGGTTTGTTATCTGGATGTTTGGGGTTTAATCAAAGGTTAGAAATGTTATATATACAGAATTTGTGTTGCTAAAATTATGCTTTTGTTGTTAATTATCTTAGTTTTGTGAACTTTCTGCATATCGATTTGCTAATTGGATGATATAAGCATGTCTGGCTCCTATATGTTTGCGAATTCTAAACGGAAGTTGTTATTGGCACTCCAAAATAGTCTGAAAGTCAAAAAGTTATCGTGTGCACTCCGTCAAGTGCGATGTCTTCCGTGTGTTCTTATAACAGAGGAGTGTATAGGACTTTTTCGGAGTTCCAATGACAGTTTCCTTTTGAATAACCCAAATGGAAAAAAGAGTGATATCTCGGGTATCACCACGATTTGTGCAATACATGTTAAGATGTTCTTCCTATTTTGGTGCTAAGTTGATGCAATCTATTTTGGCACCTAATTTGCATATGCGATGAAACTCCACCTCATTGTTTGAATTTCATGTTCAAACAAAACTTCTTGTTTTATGTTGAAAAAGGCCATTCCTTTTCTTTGACCAGTTGGGTGATGGATGTTGATAAAACGTATTAATTGGAAACACAAGACTACCAAATGTTGTTGTCAAGCCTTACTATGCTAGGAGTTCATATAAAAAATTAAAAACAGTTATGTTGTTCTAAGTCGTGAAAGACCCGATAAGTGCTAAGCTAATAAGTTAAGGTTTGAAGTGAATTTAAGGATATTAAGTTGTTGAAGATTGGTGAGTGATTAGTGTAGACACTAGGGTTTGGATTCTAGTGTGATTTTGCAGATGGAGTGTGCTAGGAGATCTTGTACATGTCATGCTGATTAGGTATAAGTATAACCAACCAATAGGAAATAATTAAATGAAATGGGGGAGTGAAAAACTTAATAACTTAGACTTCCTCAAATGCTTTTTGACTCACCATTAGTTGGCCTTGTTCATTCGCAGAGTTCCCTACTTAACTCAAATAGCCATAGAAGAAGCTGACCTAGACAACCTAGCTAAGGTTCTCAAACAATAGTTCCATTCCCCTTACGTGCATTGCAGGCAAATCCTGTTACTACTAGACCGGGCTAAACCACTTGGTTTGTGACATAATTTCACTTTCCCCTAGCGCTGCCTCTGGTTTTCCATCTGTTGTGGCCCTTATTTGTCTTTTGTTCTTTGGCCTTGACTTACCCCCTCCCCCGTCCTTCTTAGAATTCGACATCTCTGATATGTTCTGGATTTTGTTCGCACACATTTCATTCGTTGGAGCTTTGGAATTCTGACAGGTTTTTGTGACACTAATTTGATATCTTGTATATTCGGAATCAGCAAATTTATGATTTGCCCCGTATGGAGGAGAATTCTAAAGCATATAACTTGTCATCCTATAACTGTCATTTTTTTGGCAGAAAATCTTATAAGATCTAGGAATTTGTTATTATTCGATAACAAACTTTATATTTTGTATTTGGAGCAAATGCTATTGTTTGACGAGAACAATTTAATTCTTGGATGTGGCAACTAGGTTCAATGAACAAGTGTTTTTTTGGCAGACAACGTTGCGGTGGTCTTCCTTTCCCTCTCCATGGAGTGCATTGTTTCTAGCTTTCTAGGGACTGTATCTGCTTTGGATGCACTGAAAGAGGCTGTGTGATTCCCTATTGTATTTTCAAAAGTTGGAAGGGAATCACATACCCGTTTTCTAAGTAACCAAATGCCAAACAAGACGCCACTTACTACTACTACGGTTCAGTAATATTCTTTTTCATTGGTAAGTGAGAGGTCTTAGGTTCGATTCTCGCTAAAGGTGAATTTGGACTACATTATTGCTAGCCTATTGTGAGGCTTAGCTCATTCTCGCATCCTGTTAGTATATATAAGATCGTTTGTTAAGGGGGAAAAAAAGAGTCAAACAAGACAATCTAAATTTGGCGATTGATTGGTCATCTTAGTATGGTTCGTTCAAGACTTAAGCTCCTAGTCTATAAGGTCTTTACTTTTCATACCAAACTTACTAATATTTTACTCTTTCGTTGCATGACGGATACGTTTCATTGCGAAAATTGACCAAATGCGTTTCATTGCGAAAGTTGACCAAAGAGGCATGGTAGACGGTTTATATGCGTGACGAAGGTGCAAGGGTGAATGCTCTTCGAGCGAATGTTGAGCATAGGTAACCGAAATCAGAAATTTGATTATTTAAAATTTTGATGGATACAATACAAGCACACTTTTGATGACCCATGTGCATATGTTTGTCGAATGCTCCACTATGAAGTCATGGATTAGTGACGGGGCAACAAACTCTATTGTTTGTTTTCAATTTCAAATGTCATCGTTCATGATCGGATTGACATTAAGTTGTCGACCCAAAAAAAAAAAAAAACACGACATTAAGTTAGGCATCAATCGTTTCTCACAAGACGGAAAACACGACATTAAGTTAAGCATCAATCATTGCTCATGAGACGGAAGGATTCCTTCGTGAAATTAATTCACCACATGATAAATATTTAACAGACGAGTGATGAACTATTTAAATACATTACAATCATCTATGCTATTGCTATCAATGTCGCCAATTGGGACTAATATCAATTTCACGAGAGAATCTCTCCAAGAGACGACCTATGCAAATAGATT
The DNA here is from genome assembly GCF_041283825.1 of Pyrus communis. Classification (NCBI taxonomy): domain Eukaryota; kingdom Viridiplantae; phylum Streptophyta; class Magnoliopsida; order Rosales; family Rosaceae; genus Pyrus; species Pyrus communis. The sequence continues at coordinate 5,030,473 of NC_142572.1, forward strand.
CTCTAGTGATAATTTAGCCACTGCGATAGATCTAAGGACGAAAGAAGAGTCCTTTGGGGATTTTGAAAAACAGGTTGTGTTTTAATTAAAAGTAGCCTTGGCAAACATATCGTTGCTTGATCGGTCGGAAAAGGCCCACTACTTGTACATATCCCTAATTCCTCTGGACATACACATAACACATAAGAGAACCAAGCGAAGCTCAAACATAATTTCGGGGCTTTGTTTAGTATTGGCATTGGTCGTTGTGAATTTGGCCATGAAAGGTATTTTTAGTGTGCTTTTAACGAATTAATTATATATACGTGTCATATTGTGATTTTGAAGCATTAATGAACCTATAATAGTCTTTGTGTGTGCTGCTACATACACATGAATAATTTCAAGTTGTAACCACAACTTTGTACAAACAAATCGCCAAAGGAGTCATAGTAGACGGTTAGATGTTTGACGATGACAAACATATTACTTAAGGCGCACAAGTGAATGCTCTTGACTATTTGAGCTATGAGCCTATCTTCAAGCGAATGTTGAGCATAGGTTATGGGACACATCCTCAATGAATTTAGCTTTGTGTGTAAGAGCAAGTCCATCGATGATTTTTTGCCATGGCTAGGTCCCAAATCCAATCCAACATTCACGTCCACCCATTTCTTCAAGCCATGGCTGATGGAGCATTGAGAATAGCCATGTCCAATCTAGCCCCAGGTCTAGAACCACGGTAGTTACCATTCACAATGGATGGAGAGTAGCATAATTATAACAATCTATTCTAAACTAATCTCATCCGTTGAATAATTGAAGAATAGTAACTGCCATGATGATTATTATTCACAATGGGGGAAAAGTAGTAAAGAGAAGCTGAGACAATTACTGTGTTAAGTGAATAGTAACAACCACAAGTCCACTCCTAAATCCAAATTCATCACATGGGTGGAAATGCTCTAATGCGAATCTCTAAATCAGAAATTTAATTATCTATTAAACAAAAAAAAAGTTGATTATTTAATACGTCAATTATTTAAGGATGTGTTATCCACACACATCTTTTTATTTCTCACACCTCTCTCAATCTCGGTTGTTAGATCAAATAAATTAAAAAAGATCAAAGACTAAAAGTTAACAAAAAGTGTGTGAGAAGTGAAAATGCGTGAATAGATAGCACCACCCTTACTTAATATTTAGATGGACACACGTACACATTTGATGACGCATGTGCAAGCATGCTCCTCTAGTCTATCTCCAAATCATGATGAACTCAAGAAGAGATTGGCCCTAATTGACAAAACAAACAAAAAAAAAAACCACTTGACACTAATAGGTGGGAAGTATTAGGTTCAACTCTTGTAGATAACGAAATTGATAACAAATTACTATGACTGATTCATTGCTCGAACATACATACAATGCATAAGAGAAACAGGTGAACTTCAAACAAGATGGCTTCATTTACACTTCCAACAGAGGAAGACCCTTTCACAAAAGCACGAGATATTTGTTTTGTTTTGTTTTGTTTTTTTTTTTTTTTGAATAAACAATATTATTTATACAAAGGGAAGGGAGTGAGATGAGCTTCACAATGGACTAGCAATAATGTGGTTTAAATTCATCTTTAACGAGAATCGAACCTAAAATCTCTCAATGTAAAGAGGAATACCACTACACCTTAATATTAAGTGGGACATGACTAGATATTAAATAAGTCTTATGATGGCTCTTCGTTATCCAAAAGTGTGACGAATGACTAAAGATTAAATAAGTTGTCTTAATCTGAGCTTTGGACCATAAGATACGTATCAAGGACGATAAGATTAATAAACATGTCGAAGATCTGATATGATTAAGGACTGGTTTGATATTACTGTGCTTTGAAAAAAAATTGCTTTTACTATGCTGTAAGAATAAGCAGTTATGAAATAAAGCAACAGAGTGTTTAGTAAACTTTTTTGTAAAAGTGCTTTTGAAAAAAAAAAAAAAAAAAAGCAATATTATAGTGTTTGGTAAACTTTTATGTAAAACAGATGTGAAAAAAAGCCGGTTTTTCAAAGCTGGGTTTTGCAGCTTCTTGTCTTTGACTTTGTTTCACCCAAAACTGTAAAAAAAAGCTGAAGCTGAATGTTTACCAAACACAAAAACAGCTCCCAGCTTTTTTTGATACCAATTTTTTTCAGAATCATCTCAGTACCAAACCAGGCGTAAGTCAACGGATTGTATTAGAATAACTATTAACTAATACATTGTATATTAGGCAAGTCGAATAAGAATCCCTAAATCGTGTTCATTCATCGGACATCGAGCGATCAGAAATTATTTTAACTTATTCTATTTAAAATTGAATACAAATAGTATCTAACAAAAACTGATTGCATGATGTACAACGAACGAACATGATTTACGAACCTCAGGATCCTCACAAAGAAGATCCAGAGAGGATCTGGATTAAGGCAAGTCCACAGGCATCATTGTCTATTTCATGACATAGGAGCTACGAAACCGTGCACACAACTACAAGTTTAATTCGAGAACTACTGTTGACAATTCAAAAAAGTCATCCGCCACTCCTCCAGCTCGAAACCTTTTTAGAGTACCGATAACAAATCCTTTCGGTTCTAGTAGTTTAGGTGAAGTTTCACCTGCAGTCTATGCATCCATTTTTTTGCCAGTAACTACTGTAGTTTTACAAAACCACAAATTCATACAAGACGACTTATATCCTTCAAACAAGATAATGCTGGGGTCATATGTCACGCAACCACTCATGCCCTAATTACACTTCGTAAACTACACGATTTAAATCGTAAATTTTAAAACTACGTGGACTAAATGCAACGTCACCCAAACTACAGGGATCAAAATCATTATTTGGCCTAAATTCATATGAACCTTAACATTTGTGGATGGTATCAAAAGGTACCATGAATGTGTTGTGTCCCGATCAAACAAGTCCATTTTCCTTCACAATCATGTATTCTCATGCACCTTTTATAAAAGTAGACAACGACCAGTCTCCATGAACAACAACAAATCATAACCCAAAGATATCGATGACGAGGTAAAATTATATGAGATATTAATCAAACAAGACGGAAATTCAAGACAGATATTTCAAATTCCAATTCGAAAACACAGAACTGAAAAAAAAACAAACTGAATAAAAGGGAGAAAAAATAAATAAAGGAAAAGAAAAGACCGGGGTTTGTCAACCATTGAATTGGAAAGACAAGAATGCCTAGAATCGGAATAGGGTTTGTATTAGCCAGGATTACCTTCTCCTATTAAAAACATATAGAGGAGAAGCTCAACCCTAATTTGCAGCAATGAATGTTGCTCACTGCTTTGGTTCTTCGGTGGGCTTGGGCGCTGCTGCTTCTTTAACCTCGTCAGACGCATCATCCTGAAACAAGAGCATGTACAATTCAAAATGAGTCTTCGTAATATTGCAGAAGAGCAGGAGGATAGAAGAGAGAGGATCAATATGATTACCTGCATGTCAGAGGTCCACAGGGTGAGATTATCACGGAGAAGCTGCATTATCAAAGTGCTGTCCTTGTATGACTCCTCTCCGAGAGTGTCCAACTCTGCGATCGCTTCATCAAAAGCCTGGCGGAAGTCACAGATCAAATCCAAAGTTCAAACAATGTTAGAAGTTTCTAAGTCTTTACGCTTCTTGCTTCTTCAACACAGTGGTATATAATCAATAAAATATCAAAGTCATTCACCTGTTTGGCGAGATTGCAGGCGCGGTCAGGAGAGTTCAGAATCTCATAGTAAAACACAGAGAAGTTGAGAGCCAACCCCAGGCGGATTGGATGTGTTGGTGCCAGTTCGGCATTGGCAATGTCCTGAAACACAGGAAACATAGAATCCATTTACAATCGAGCAATTAATTGATTCATAATCAACGGTATAATCATCCAATCCTTCATTTTCTGCACTCAATTTAAAAAATGAGGAAAATCTGAACACAATTTGCAATCTATTTGTTCCGTCATAACTAACCAGAATGTCTACCAATCCAATCCATTAAAGTGATTGCATACAAAATGATCAGTTGAGATTATTACACAATTTGGCATTTACCTAAAGAAATTAGATAAATCTGCACGAAATTCAATCTATTTGTTCCATCTGAACTGACCATAAGTTTAATTTTAAGACAAGATGATGCATAAGATTGGCATATAGTGAGTTTAATTATATTCGCAAATGAAATCCTAAAAATGAAAATCAAAGAAATTGTGAAAATCTAAGCCAATGCGATACCTGAGCGGCCTTGTAGGCGGAGAGGGTGCTCTCGGCGGCCTCCTTGCGCTCGGCGCCGGTCTTGAACTCGGCAAGATAACGGTGGTAATCGCCCTTCATCTTGAGATAAAAGACCTTGGAATCGCCGGCGATGGCGGAGGGGATGAGCCTGGAGTCGAGGAGCTTGAGAATGCCGTCACAGATGTTGGAGAGCTCGGTCTCGATCTTGGATCGGTAGTCACGGATCGTGGCGACGTGGTCGTCGTTGCCGCGGCTCTCCTCCTTCTGCTCGATGGAGGAGATGATGCGCCAGGAGGCACGGCGGGCGCCGATGACGTTCTTGTAGGCGACGGAGAGGAGGTTGCGCTCCTCGACGGTGAGCTCCTCTTTATCGGCGGAGGCGGAGACCTTCTCGACGAACTCGACCATCTCCTCGTAGCGCTCTGCTTGCTCGGCAAGCTTAGCCATGTAGACGTTCTCTTCGCGGGGGGAGGGGGTGGTTGCCGCCATTGTTGTTAGGGTTCGGAGGTCAATGGAGGGATTGGATGTGGAGATCTGAGAGGGATTGTGTGATTTTTGGTAGGGGGAAGATGGAGAGGAGAGAGGTTTGAGGTTCGAGGGGAAAGGGAGTGTTATTTTTGGGGGTAGTGGAGCGATAATTGCGTTGGGAGGAGGGGAGATGTGGGCCGTTGGATTGGTGCCGGCCTTGTTTCCCAATTGGTTGGTGTGGAAGCAGCAGCTGGCAACGCACTTCTTTTTTTTAATTTTAATTTTATTTTTTATAAGTCCTTCTGGTAATAATAACACGGGAGTTTGATTTTTGAACTGGAAAAAAGGTGCGCCTTTTTATTTTGAGTGGCAGTTGGCAGAAGCTGGCTTTTGATTTCCTTTTTGATTTCTTGAAACTATTTTTGTCTTAATAATTGTCTTTTCTTTTCTTTTTTTGGACTTAGAAATTTATTGACCCTGAAAAATTGTGGCAGTATGTCAGAGCCATGTATGGTCGGTCTTGAGTTTTTTGGTGCCCAAAACAAATGCTTAAAATATGTTATATTTTTCAATTACGACACTTTGAGAGAATTATTGAGCACATGCGTAATTGGCTCAAAATACCATAACGTCACAATAGCATCTCATGTGTCCCCATAGAAAGACAAAAATGGAATAATGAGGACTAGCAATGATGTTCAACTATGTAAATTTCTTTCCTTTCCCTATCAATGATGTTACAATACGATATTCTAGAGTACTCTACTAAACGGAGCGGGAATTCAAACTCTGTTGCAAGAAAGGCAATGATTTGAAGGGTTGGAAAAAGCTTGAAAAAGCGCATTCGTCTTAGATCAAGATTCAGAGGGACTAGAGGAGAATCAAGACAAGGAAGGATGGCTAATTCCGAGAATAGGAAATATCCCATACTCTTCTTCGACTATTCGACCTGCTCCTCGAAGCAAGGAAGGGAATGAAGATGGCATAGAATGCCCTGTTAGCAAAAAAGCCAAGGGCAGGGCCAACAAGTAAGAATCATACCCGAGATTTTGAGCGCCAGAGCGGAACTCGCTAATAGGAAAGGAAAGAAAAACAAAGTAATGCCAAGAGCTCCGTCAATCCACTATTCATTGATAGACGAAGCTCTCTCTTTATCCTTCACCACGATTCTCTCTACTTTCCACCCTTTACCTAGAGAAGGATCATCAAAAGGCATTCAACTTTGGGATCCAAGGAGAAAGGTATGATTCAATCATCTAGGAAACTTTCTTTATGAAGGCAGAGAGAAAGCAAGAAAGTGAGTTTAACCTAGGGTAAATAATTTGGTCAATATTGACATTTCGTTCTTATTTCAAAATTTATGCTTTGTTATTCTCATCATTCGGTAACCACAGGATGATCCACAAGAAAGGTGGCAGGATTCGAACCTATGGCCAGCCCCCCCTGACACGCTGGGTTGGGTGGCCAAGTTAGCACCCATTGTCGCCTTTGTACCCAAAACAGATGTGTTGCGCTACCCAACACGTAACCTTGTCCCCCTTACCCCTCTTATGGTTATGCCATTACCATTCACAGGTAACCCTCTGGCCGATAAATATATAATTATATAACTATAACTATAAACCAAGAAAATCCATTTTTTTATCCAATTGTTCATTCCTAAGAAGAAGAAGAAGAAGATAGAGGAAATGCCTCCTTTTTCCTTCCGTCCGTTCTTCCCGAAATTGGCGAATTACATGTAGAGATCCGCATGGGCTTATAGTTTAATTGCTTGAAACCTATTCCGAAACAACCAATGCGTAATTTGCTCCCATCCCCCTATCTCTTAAACTTTGCTTACTCCCCTTTCCCCTCACTGCCACTTGCCTAAACGGATCCATCATATTCCTAATAACTTATCCAATTACAACGTGTTAATAGCTAATGCACCTTTCTTTTATCAAATCTTAGAGACATGGTCTAATTATGAGCGTACTATTTTATCAAGGAAAAGTCTATGAGTCATAGGAAGTTCACTACTGTCATTACTCACATGGATAACAAATGGCCTAAATGAATACTAAAGTTTGCAGTGGAAGTGATTGTGAACACATTGCAAGAAAAAAAAAAAGAAAAAAAAGAGAGAAATGTCAGTTAAACAAAGAATCAAACTTGAAAAAAAATGGAGGGTTTGGATGAACACAAACCTGATGACCTCTGCAGAAACGACCTAGATGAACACAATAGCACTATATGCAATTCCAACATTCAATCAAGAAGGAGTAAGGATTCTCCCTCCCCCTTATGGAAGAGGATCCTCTAAGGATGCAATTTGTGGGGATCTTAGGGATCTCCACATCATAGCCATTTATCATAAATCGTGTGGTCAGTTTTTGTTAGCTACTATTTGTGTTTAATTTTAAATAAAAAAAGTCAAATGATTTATGACTGCACGATGCACGATGCACGATGAATGACTAAGTTGTGAAGATTCCTAGGATCCCCACAATTTGATGCAAATGGGATCCAAATCCCCCCTATTACCATCTATTTTCCTCTCTCTCCTTTCACACTCTTCTTTTTGTCTTTTTCTTCTACATAAAAAATTCAAAACAAGATGTTGACATGACTTAATCGTAACCTTTTAAATAGGAGGAGATGGAATCATACTCCGTGATAGAGAATGAAGATGACAACATGTTTAAAACCAATAGTTACGTTCTCTTAGACTCTGTGGTTAAAAAAAACTGTGGTCACTTGCCATTTGATCTTAAGTTAATAGTGTGTGATTATTTAATTTATGTTGTTTAACTTTTTACTCTATTGTTAGATTAAGATTGAACATTGGGTGATCACAATTTTCCTAGACCATGGAGTCTAAGAAAACGACTCTTAAAACCAGATGTAGATCATTCTTAAAAAAGGCAAATAAAAAATGTCACGGTCTGAAAATTGATATCGATTAACAAAACTTTATAACAGTTTGTTTGATTATGTAAATGTGAGTGACTTTGCATGTGGTCTAACATCCTGATGAATATAGTGGTGGGTTTCCACTCATGCACCTTAGTTCGAAACTTCCCCATCCCTTAAATTATTGTAAAAGTTTTGAACCTTCCCCATCTCCTTAACTTATTGTAATAGTTTCGAAACTTTCTCATACTTCCTCATCCCCTAACTTATTATAATATATGCATTCCTCTCTTCGAGTTTGCTAAAAGTCACATGGGAAGTTTACCCTAATTCTCAGCCCATATTTTTAATCTATATATAGGTGCCTCAGTACTACGATATGATGGTATTCCTCTTCACTTCTAAGTGAGAGGTCTTAGGTTCTATTCTCATGGATGGCGAATTCAATACCAAATTAGTTTGCCCATTATGTGGATTAGCCAAATTCCCCCTCCTCTTAGGGTAAAATATATCATTGTACTAAAAATAAAAATAAAAATCTATAAGCAAATGTTGTGTGCACAGTTTCTTTAGTTCAAAGCTTTTCTCGTAGCCCATCGGAAAAAATTATAGTCCACATGCCAGCGAGAACCTCTCTTAAGAATTAGACGAGCTTCCAAAATACCTCGCCAACATGCCGAAAGGGCTGCCCCCAAAGATGTTTACCGGAAAGAATTGTGGGGAAATACTTTGCTTTTAATAAGCGAGACACTAAAGATTTTGGGTTTTGCAACAGCCTCCATCCTTGTTTGGCAAGGAGAGCATGTCGGAAACCAAGTCCACCATCATCCTTCGATCGACACATGATTACCCACAAAAACCAGTGTATCAGACGGCTATCATCACTGTTTCCCTACTAGAAGCGGCATAAAATGCGTTGCAAATCCTCACAAAAGGTCTTGGAAATGAGAAAACAATTCATCGAATAAGTGGGAAGTGACTGGTCAACCACCTTAATAAGTATTTCCTTTCCCACAACATTGAGAAGCTTGTCTTTCATCCCTTTAATTTTTTCCAGAAACGGTTCTTAATTTTGAAAAACCACTCTGTTTGATTATGCCCTAGAACGATAGAAAGACCAAGATAGCGATCCTACACATCCACCCTTCTCACGCCCAAGAAAGCATCCAGTTGGTCTTGAATATGCCGTCTAATGTTAGGCAAAAACGATACCACACATATCTGAAAATTGATGCATTGTCCCGAAGCCAACTCATAAGACCTCAAAATTTGTTTTAGATGCCAACATTCCTGAAAATAAGCTCGTAAGAACATGAAGTTGTCATCCGCAAAAAGCAAATGGGAGATGTTAGGTGCTCCACGGCAAATAGATACACTGTGTATACGACCGAGTTGTTCTTGTCAAGCAATCAAACTCGTTAACCCTTCAGCACATAGAAGAAATAAATAGGGAGACAGAGGGTCCCCTTGCCTGAGCCCGAGTGATGGGGCAATATATCCGGTAATCTCACCATTTACCAGAAAGGAAATATCAGTCCATCGAGGATCAAATCCAAGTTTCAACATGATCGTCTTTAAAAAAACTCCACTCCACATAGTCGTATGCCTTACTCATGTCGAGTTTTAGAGCTAAAAACCCATGCTTCCCCCATTGAAGATTGTGGAGATAATGTCCCACTTTAGAAGTAACAAGAGAGTTACCCCAAATTAAACGCCCAGGCATAAAGCTCATTGCTGATTGGAAATAATTGCATCCATCATACCTTTTAGACGATTCACGATAACTTTGGCACCAATTTTATATAGTACATTGCACAAGGCAATTGGTTGAAGCTGAGTCATATCTTGCGATTTAGCAACCTTAGGAATGAGTAAGACCAAAGTGTAGTTAAGTTGCTTCAGGATATGATCAGAAGTGAGAAAAGATCTCAAAGCAGCAACCACATCAACACTAACAATATCCCAAAACTTTTGAAAAAAAAAATTAGGACATACCATCCGGGCCCGGAGCAGTGGTAGATCCATTTGGAAGATAGCCTCTTTAATTTCAGCATCAGAGCAAGCGGCACATAGGCTGTGGTTCATTGCGACCACGAACTGAATCCAAAATCTTATCATATGATGTGTTGCCATTAAGAGTGAACATATTAGTGAAGTACTCAACCATAACATGCTCAACATCCTTAGAACTAGTCTACCAGACACCATTCACATTCACCTTTATGTTGTTTTTTCTAAGCCAATTCGAAGCTTTTTGATGGAAGTAACGAGTGTTCCAATCACCATCCTCAACCAGGCTACTTTAGATCGCATCTTCCAGTGAAACTCTTCCTAATTCAACAAAGACTTAAGCTTACTGTGCAAATTGCTCCCAAGGTCCCATTCCACCGAGTCTGAAGGGTGTAAGAATAAAACTTTCAGCTGATCACACACAACCTTGATTTCATTCTAAACAGATGCCAATGAACGTTTCCATTTCAAAAGTTCTACTTGAGCTGCCTTAATCTTCTCACAAACACGAAAAAATAGTGTTCTGAAAACCTGTTTAGACCACCCAGTAGCGACAACTTAGTGCAATCTTCCTGCTGTAGCCAAGCCTCTTCAAAGCGAAAATGTTTGTGTGTTGCGACTGTTTTGCTCAGGACCTTATATGACTTGAAGAAGAATCAGGATGTGATTTGAGGTGAGCGGGGGAAGGTGAAGGACTTGCAAGTATCTGAAGAGAGAACATCATCCCAAATTTGCTAAACAACGATCTAAACGACACTTCGTAATTGAATTCACCCATGTGAAAACATCACTGTGAAAGCCCAAATCGCCGAGGTTACACGCACCAACCATATCTCGAAACCCCTACATTTGTAAACCGCTAAGGACTCTCCCTCCAAATTTTTCAGATGCTAGCAGAACCTTATTGAAATCACTAAATATAAGCCAAAGGAGAGAACTGATAGAATGCAGATGCCGAATAAAGTCCCAAGAGTTGTGTCGTTCAGAGGTCCCAGTTAAGCTATAAAAACATGTGATACGTCAGTGGAAAGAGTCACCAGAAGCCCCAACTTCCGCATTAATGTAATGGGCCGAAGAATTGAGGGCCACATCATCAGCCCAAAAAAAGGCAATACCACCTGATCTACCATTACTAGGAACATAAAAAACAATTATTGAAACGAAGACGAAATTTAAGGTAATCAATTAGCTTTAAATCACATTTAGTTTCACTAAGAAATAAAATTTAGGGAACTTGCTAGGAAATAAGAATTTCCAGCGCTTGAACTACTGGGTCGTTCCACAGGCCACGGCAGTTCCAGGCTATGCAATTCATGGCGACCGGCAGGGCTGTCCAGGTACAGCTGCCGCCGATGAAGTTGGAGCAGGGGAAACAGATGACAATATATGAGGACGTTTAGATCGTACTAAACCATCAGCCACATAGGGACCAGTAGAACGTTTATCTCCATATTGGTAGTGGGATATTGCAAGCCACCGTGAATTAGAGCTCCGGTGCTTGCCATGACTGTCGCGCCCAAACAACAGCGAGCGAGATGCAGAAACATCAATGCCAGAGCTTAGAACCTGGCGAATTAAATGACTAAGATTAAATGGGTCTGAGCCGGAGGAAACATTAAGGCCCAAATGAGTCATGGACCTCTCATCACTAAACATACGTGGACTATTTAAAACTAGGTCATTCAGATCAACAATAAAATTGGGCTATTCCCAACTTTTGCAGGTGACACTGGGTCTGCCACTTGCTCAATAGTTGGAGGTTCCACACTAACAGGTGGATTGAGCACCCCGTCACCACGAAGTTGAGAATTAAAAATAAGGTTTAAATCCAAAATAATTGGCGGCAAGTCAGTGTGAAGATTTTCCTTATTCAAATTACCTTCTTCAAGAACCAAATCCCAAAACTCAAGGGGCAAGACATGGTCATCAATCTTGCAGTCACCTGAAGTTTCCAAACTCATCACACCCAAATCAAGATCTATCCCCGTACTAGGGTTTGCAGGCGGTCCGTTCGCCAGCGGTTACTCATCATCGGAGTTCACAAACATATGATCATCACTCAGGCCAAACCAACCCCCTCCCAAATTACGCCTGGTTGCACGCTTAACTTTAGCTTGAAGCCAAGACCCATAGGGGGATGTTGAATCAATACTTTCACCAAAATAACGATAACAACCGAGACCAACATGGTTGAAACATTCACAAAGAAAGTAATAAGCAGGCAGCCTCTCGTATAGCAGATCCACATCCACTCGACCCTCACTAGGGAGATGCACTTTGAGAAACCTTCATAATGATTGAAACACATTAATAACACAACCACTCTGATATGTAGGTAGTCACCCAAGCAATATGATTATTCTGCTCAACTAATAACACATAACTCAGATCTTGACCAATTATCTTCCTCATTTCCATAGTTATATAAGTTAAAGGAATACCAAGTGCTTGAACCCAAAAAGTTTGACTCTGCAAAGGGATTTGCTGAGGACTATCCCCTTCTTTCACAATAGCAAGAATCAACATCTTTTTAAAATTCCATGGACCTCCGTATAGTACAGACTTACAATCACTCTCAAATTGAAGGGCAAAAAGAAATCTATATCCACTCAAAGGGCGAATAAAAGCACAGGCTTTCGGGCGCCATAGTTTTTTGAAGAAAGACATAAATGCTTCCTTGTTGTAATTCTTGTGAGCCAGTAATTTACCCATCATGAAGCAACTGGAGATATGAACTTGAGAATCTTCTTTGACTACCACTTCACACTCCTCCTCCTATTCCGTTTACCAAAATCGCAAAGCAAAGGAATGAACGACATCATCCATGGTTTGAAAGAGGCGAAAAAAAGCACACCCAGACTTAATCAACTCACCCTAAATTGTAGACCACCACAGTATGGACATACAACAGGGTAGCGATTGAATCTCTGTAAAACCCTAGAATGCTACCAGGAATATAGAGAAAAAATGAGAACCCTCACACGAAGGGACCATATATATGATTCAATGTGAGGTTTTGATTTTAATAATACAATTCAAGTCTTTCTCCTCATAGTATTATTTCATTAGGGTGGGAAGTCATGGTAATGACGAACGTGTTCTTTGCAAATTTCTTTCATCACTAGTCAGTCAATGCTGATTGTGATTTTATCTTTTGTCTCTATCTTTAAAATCTATAATCAAGAAACTGTTGTAAAGGTGGATGGCATTATGGACTTTCATGTACAAACAAAGTCAAGAAAAGTCGGTGGGTGAAGATGCACACAATTTCCAGGATTTTTATCAATCCTCCTATGCAGCACATCTCACAATTTCTATATAAGAGCCTAATAGCTCACAAATGTAAGACAATTAGTAGAAGAGAAGATATACAATCTATTGTTTCCATTGCTTTTGTAATTTCAATTTATTAATGAGAGAGATTACTGCTACTACCCAAGGACGTAAACACACTTGTCAAATCTCGTAAATATTGTGTATTTTTTTTAGTAAACAATATTATTTACACTAAGGGAAATGGGGTGAGTTTAGTCTCACAAAAAGTTAGCAATAATATTTTTTAGTAAAATTGTGTTTTATTTATTTTATATTTCACTGCATTCATATTATTAATTTCACAACAAAATCAAATAAAAGTGTCATACTTTCACACTTAAGCTGAGCTCATAATTCACTTTCCAATCTTTTCTACGTAAGGAAAATCATCCTCACTTTCTTTTTCTTTTAGTGCACTCTTCTTTTGTTTTTGTCATTTGATTCTTAATTGACAAAACGAAAAAAAGCAAAGCTGACAAAAATAGGATGTGAAAATTAATTTTACACTTAAGAACCGTCAATTTTTATGTACTTTTTATCCTTTGGTAAAGAAAATCCAAAATCATTTTAGTATCTCATAAAGATGATTCGAATTTAAGTACAAAGTACAAGAAGTCGGTTACAGCGCCCTTAACTCATATACAAACCCATGCCCTCCTTTTTTTTACTTTATTTTTTTTGAATATACGATATTATCTATAATAAAAGGGTAGGAGAGTGGACTAAGCTTCGTAATGAACTAGTAATAATTTGGTTCAAATTTGTATTTGACGATAATCGAATCCAAAATCTCTTACTTACAAGTAAAAAGGAATATCACTATTATTTTTTATTTTTTTATTATTTTTATTATTTTATTATTTTTATTTTTTTACACAAAGACTGCATCTACAAAACATACAGTCAAATACCGCGAGGCGGCCTCTCATGTTCTGCGAAGACTTTTTATTGATTAAGTCTCACGCACCAACACATTATTCCACACGTCCTCCTAAACCCTCCAAAATCTGTCAGTGCCTTACCCACCTCCAACCCTTTTCAGTTTCATCCCAGTTGATGTCTCATGATCTGGTTTGTCAACTCTGTCAAATTACAAGAGGAAGAAGAGTGCAAATTTAGGGTTTAGGAATTAGTTGGTGTAATAGTATGGAGAGGTATGAGATTGTGAAGGATATTGGGTCTGGGAATTTTGGGGTGGCAAGGCTGGTAAGAGACAAGCTCAGCAGAGAACTCTTTGCTGTCAAGTTCATTGAGAGAGGACACAAGGTTCTGTCTTCTTCAACTCTTATGTCTTCCCTTCTTCTGAATTCTCTTTTTTCCTCATCCGGTGAATTTTATATTGTTTTTTTAACGTTTAATTTCTTTGGTGATGCAGATAGATGAACATGTTCAAAGGGAAATCATGAACCACAGATCACTGAAGCATCCGAATATCGTTCGGTTCAAAGAGGTCTGTGATCGTAAACTATTTTCATTTTGTTTTTTTTTGTTTTAAGAGAATGAATTTGGGAAGTTCTGTTTCAATTTTGGATGGGGTTGGGTGGCTGAAGGCAGAAGATGCTAAATTTGGCCTTTAATGTGCTTAAACTGGTAGGGATGATCAGAATTGATGTTTTTGTTTATTAAAACGCGGTATTTATTCTCTAAACTCCACCAAGGGGACGGGGGATGGTTAGAACTTTTGAACCCGGGATGCAGTGGGACTAAGAGAGAAATGCTCTACACACCCTACACACCGGGGCAATCCACCACTTGCCGAATTGTTGTTAAAACACCTCTGCTTAAAATATGAGCTTTACTTCCTGCACTTTATACATTTGCTTATGTGTGATAATTGATAACGAGGTTTGTGTTTAGGACTTGAGAGTAGTGTGGTCTCTTTCTTGCAGGTCCTGCTGACACCAACTCATCTGGCCATAGTGATGGAGTACGCGGCTGGGGGAGAACTCTTCGGGAGAATATGCAGTGCTGGCAGATTTGGTGAGGATGAGGTAAAGTAGTTTTGAAGGCAGAGGAAATTTCATTGGATATGTTTTTAGTGTAGATTCTGAAATATGGGATCTCTGAATGTCCCCTGAAATGGAGTCCATCTCGCTTCAGTCAGTCATAATATAACTAGAACTTACATACTTTTTCGATTTAATTGTTGTTTTGCATCAGGCAAGGTTTTTCTTCCAGCAGTTGATATCAGGAGTTAGTTACTGTCATTTGATGGTATGTAGTGTGGCGCTTGTCTGTTAACGTGTTGTATACTGTTATTTCGTTCTCATTTGATATTGGAAGTGCTGGTTGTAGTAAAGGAATAATTCGTTTGTTGCAGCAAATCTGTCATAGAGACCTTAAGCTTGAAAACACGCTCTTAGACGACAGTCCAGCACCCCGTGTAAAAATATGCGATTTTGGATACTCAAAGGTAATGCACAAACCCTAGAGTACGGATCGACATTGGGGATTCAAGTTAATTAGACTTTGAGTGATTAATTTGTTCACTTTGTTTTTGTAGTCATTATTGCATTCTCAGCCTAAATCTACTGTAGGAACACCGGCTTATATAGCACCTGAAGTCCTATCTAAAAAACAATACGATGGAAAGGTAAGTCCACTTCCTGCG
Source organism: Pyrus communis (assembly GCF_041283825.1). Taxonomy (NCBI): domain Eukaryota; kingdom Viridiplantae; phylum Streptophyta; class Magnoliopsida; order Rosales; family Rosaceae; genus Pyrus; species Pyrus communis. The sequence continues at coordinate 5,046,032 of NC_142572.1, forward strand.
CCCTTTCGCTCGACGCTAAAACTTGTTATAGCATCTTTCGGTCTAATCTTGATATTATAGATTGCAGATGTTTGGTCTTGTGGAGTCACCTTATATGTGATGATAGTTGGAGCATATCCCTTTGAAGATCCTGAAGACCCTAGAAACTTTAGAAAAACAATTGGGGTAAGTTGCATCCGCAAATTTTTCATCGATAAAATGGAACAGAAATCAAACATCGTATATATCAAAACTTGCTAATTCGTTTTTGAGTTGTCATTAACACACTATGTGTCATATTGCAGCGGATTCTTAGTGTGCAGTACGCAGTTCCAGATTATGTCCGAGTTTCAATTGAATGTAGACATCTCTTATCTCGTATCTTTGTAGAAAACCCCGAAAAGGTAACGTAGTTTTTAATTTGGTGCTGAAAGTATTAGATGACTAGTGTTTTGATAATCTTGTAACCTATTTGGTAGCAGCATGAAGAGTTTCCTTGAAGTTTGTTTTTCCTTCAAATTATTGCAAATATCTGGTTTTCGTTACACGTTTCATTTTGAAATTGATCTGTTCGGCTTAGCCTTCTCACCAGTCTCTGCTTAATATCTCTTTGCAGAGAATAACCATCCCAGAAATCAAAAACCACCCTTGGTTTCTAAAGAACTTACCCGTGGAAATGATGGAAGGAGGAAGTTGGCAGTGCAAAGACATAAATAATCCATCGCAAAGCGTTGAAGAAGTGCTGTCCATAATACAAGAGGCAAGAAAACCAATAAGCGTCCCGAATGCCAGTAGGCCTCTCATCGGAAGCAGCAGTATGGATGTTGATGATCTTGAAGATGTTGAAGATATTGAAACAAGTGGTGATTTTGTGTTGCCAAATGGGAGTAATTAGAGTACAGATACATATCATACTAGTGAATTTGTGTGTGTTGGGATGTTGTTAGGCTTTTGGGGGCCTTCTTGAGATGTGATATGATACATGGCCCTTGATGTATGTATCATTTTGGGTTTACTCTTGTTGTAAGGTTCTCTCTTTTTAGAGAAAAAAAAAAAAAAAAAAAAAAAGCATAACTTTTTCGTGTATGACGTGTTCACTTATCTGGAGCCACAATTGGGGAGTAATGGAATAGAGGACTTAAAATCCGAATTCTCATTGGAGTTGTTTACTAAACGATCTAGAACGGAGTAAGCCTGGTATTGATTCTAAAAAAGTTATTTGCTAATTTACTAGTTCAATTATTTTTTTTTATGCTAATGGGTTAATGTTTGTTGAGTTATAGTGAATGGACAAACTTGAATTTAAGATATCATGTGAGGACACAATGGCCAAAAATAATAAAATTTTGCAATTTTTCTTTGAGAGTACAAATCACGAGTGGCTCGGAAAATTAACGGTTAGGCTTTGCATATAGGGGTTTAATGGATCTTCAATGGTTAGATGTTGCATAAAACATGTACTATTAAGTGAGATGTATCATTGTAGCTGAACTTGAAATTTTGATGTGTTTTTTTTTTTTCCTGAAGCCATAATACCACTAAAATTATGTTTATGTGAGAATTTTTTTTATATGAGTTTGCTCATAATTTTTAATCCTTGGAGAGTAAAAAAAAAAAAACTAATATTTCCTAGTTCTAATTACGAAAAAGTCGAAAAGGAAATGTATCTTACGAGGAGGAAAGCTTGGCTTCTTAAAATTGAGGAGTTCATGCTCAAGATATTTTGTAATTAGTTCACGAAACTTTGTGCTTATGATCACAATTGTTCAAAGTAAGATCATTTAGTCAAGTAATCATAGGAAATAGATAGACAGTTGGTAATATTTTTACCATATTTGGCCATTTGTTTTTGTACAATTTGATGATTAAACAATCTCATATTTTATTGATTGTTTACACAAATGATCTTTACAGAGTGAATTATAAGAATAGTGCCGATCATAAACACAAAGTCTCGTGAATCAAAAATAAAATATCTTGAGGAGGGACTCCTCTCATCCATCCATTGAGGAACGTATCTTACTAATTACAATCATTTACGATTAATCCAATTCTTCTAAATCGAAATATTAAATTCCTCATTTAGTATGGGTCCAAACAAACACAAATAGTTCGCAATCGGAATCTTTCTTGTCAAACCATTTTCTTAAGGTGATTTCTTGTCAAAGCTTAAAACAATACGAAAGTTCTAGGAAAGTTACTCCTTTACTAAGAAGGCAAAATAATGGGAATGTTAATGTGTGCGACCGTTACAAACTATGCCAAAACCTCTATATAAAAAGGTGGGGGAAGCCATTAAACCACACTGAGAAGTTTTCCATCACCCAATTTTCGTGATTTAAGGAGATTGGTGTAAGTCTTTTCCTTGTTGTGAACTTCTTGATTTAAGAAGATTAGCGTATGGTCTCTAGACTCCTTGATTAGCGTATGGTCTTTTCCTTGTTGACGTAAGACCACTAGACTAGCCTTTGTGGGATGTTTCAAGGAGTTTTCCTGGATGTCTACGTGCATTGCAATGTGCACCCAATCTTTCTCCTTAAATATATCTTCCTCTTTTTTGTAACCTTATGATTTTACTTTGCAATACAAGATAGAACTACACTTAAAAGTCAATAGTTTGTGCTCGCACCCGTAGAGGCTCGTAACAAGAAGTAATCTTCTACTTTGGGGCGATTTAGCCAGGTATACTCTAAACTCGATTGCATGAAGTTTATATATATCTACTGATCACGTTTATAGAATATGAAAAGAGATTCAAAGTTTAATCTTGAATTTTGATGATAGATTTCACATTTGGTAAGATTTGACTATAATACTTACAAATACTTAATAATATCACTCTCGGACGATCAGATATACTGTAATAACATTAAAGGACCGTATACGTACACTAGCTGTAAGATTTCTTCTTCTTTTGAAAACCAAAGGGCCGGTCAATAAGAGCAGATCCACCCCACAGAAATCTGCCCAGCACCCAGTCAAATTACCAGCCCAGCACCCAGTCCACACCCTCCAGCCCGTGAAACAGCCCGGCACCCAGCCCACGCCAGGCAGCAGCCCAGCCCAAAATGGACAGACCCAGAGGCCGGTCCGTTTGTTGGCGCGTGCACAACACGCGGGGGAGATGGCGAGTAGCCGACAGCTACTGCAGGCAGTGGGGCCAGCGGTGCAGGGCAAGTGGGTGAGTCTGTCACAGGGCTACGTGGCCCTCCTCAGAGCCGTTGGATTTCCAACGGCTATTTTTTGTAGACCGTTGGATTTCCAACGGTAAAAAAAATTTAAATTTAAATTTTAAATTAGACCGTCCGATCACAGATCAACGGTCCACGTTTATTTGACCAAAAATTAAAAAAAAAAAAAAAAAAAAGGCCCAACGGTCAGAAATTTGACCGTTGGCCACGTGGCAGCGTGTTGGCTGTTGGATTTGATTATTTTTCAAATCCAACGGTCCAGATTAATTACAACATTAAAAGTTATTAAAAATTAATTAAAAAATGTCAAAATTTTTTTAAAAAATACAGAAAAATTTTAAAAAATTAATTTTTTTTTCTATAAATACCTAACCCTCATCTTCCACCTTACACCACATTTCAATATTTTCTACACTTTCTACATTTGAATATTTTGTACACTTTGAGAGAAAAAAATGACTTCGTGGAAACTCATTGAAGATGTTACGTTGTGTGAATGTTGGGTTAAAAATCTTATCGACATCTTGCCTAAATTATTGTAAACAGGAAGTGACACGTGGGTTGTCGGGATTGGTTGAAAATCTTAGCGGAAATCTATTAAAAAAATAGTACGTTCGGATAATGACACGTGGCGTGACGAGATTGGTTAAAAATCCTATCCGAAATTAAAACTATTTTTTTTTAATTTTATAAAAAAATTATTTAATATTTTAAATGGACTGGGTGCCAGCGCATTTTGTAGGGGTGGAGATCGTTTGTGCCAGCGCATTTTTTTTGGGGTGGAGATGCTTTGGCCTATTACTGTTCATTGAGTCTATTACTGTTCAATTAAGCGGATAAATGCGCTGAGTACTAGCGCAAAGTGGATAGGGGTGAAGTTGCTCTAAGAGAAGTCCTCTGCCTTTTCAATTATTAAGAGACAACCAACCCACATTGCATTAATATTACCAACAAGTGGAAGCTGACAAGGTGCAATTATTGACGTGGTCCTTTGCTCTATTCTGTATACACGTGGTGAGAAAACTGGCGTGTGCTTTTATCTATTCTGTATAAGGTGCAATTTTTAACTACTTCTTTACCTTATTATATTTGCTTTTTAAGACAAAATTCTTCTCACGATGAGTTATGCTATAGTCAATTGCGATTTTAAAAATGTGTTATGATCCTTTATAATTTCTAGCTATTGATGCACGGATGATCAGAAATCTTCTTGGTCGACTTGATGTTAGCAAAATGCAAATTTTCATATTTAATTAGATTACTGAAAAGTTTTTAAAATGACTGTTATGTAGTATTATCAATTCATTTACGTTATATAAAATATAGGTTTAAATTTTTAACATATTGTTGTTTGCCTTGTACGGGCATGCCTATAACGAATTTCAAGCATGATTAAATTGCACGTTAAACTGCCACATTGCCTGGGATGGATTTTATATATTGAATGCTAAATTAAATTAAGGGTAATTTCTAACTTACTATTCTTAAGTTTCCGAAAATTTTACTTTAGCTATAAAAGTGAGACAAAAAAATAGTTAATTACATTACCTCCTTAAGTTTGAGGTCGATTTCAACTTCTTACAATATCTTTAAAACATTTTAATTTCATATATTTACTTATCATTTTATTTTAATTTTATACATATGTTAGAAAATCCGTTAAGTAAATTCCAAAAAAACCCTGATTATTTTCAAAACAGTAGGGTAGCACTTCCCCAAACGTCCTACAAAACAGTCAAACCATCTGAAAAATATCAGATCGGAATTCCAAACTGGCCGATAATCGATAATCCGACACTCAACCGGCTCGATCGGAGCCGATTTTCCGGTGGATCGACATTCGAACAAAAAACAACAGAAATCGAAATCGGAAAACGGTGCCGTTTCGGTCTGCGAGAGAGACTGTACCTTCAAAGCTTATAGTTGGTTGGTGAGTTAAATGTAAATCCTAGTAGCAGCAGTGATGGAGTGGCACGGGGAGAGCACAAAACCCCAAAAAACCCAGATTATTTGTACCCAAAATCCAGATTTTTTGGTTGCGGGGGAGGTGGGTGTGGGTTTTTTGGATGGGGAGGGGAGGTGGAGAGAATGGAGGAGAGGGAGAAGGTGTCAGGGAAGATGGGTTTCATTTTTTAAAATTTTTTAATAGGCTAAATTATTATATTTTAAATGCATAATTTTTTTTTTTTTTTGTCATTAGCACAAATTTGTCAACTACGTCAGCACAAATGTGGATCTCATAGTTACCACGTCATCACTTAACGGATTTTCTAACGGATGTATGAAATTGAAATAAAATGATAAGTAAATGTATGAAAGTAAAATGTTTTAAAGATGTTGTAAGAAGTTGAAATCGATCTCAAACTTAAAAAGGTAAAATGTAATTTACCCCAAAAAAAAAGTGTATTATTGTACTATTTTTGTGAAACTTGAGTAGTAAAAGAAAATACATTAAAATTTTATCCAAGTTCGTACTTGCACCTCGTTTGTAAGTAATTTTAAATTAAATAAAAATATGTTTGGTGGAAATGTTTTTGAATTTCAAAAGCATTTGAAATGGTTTTGGTTGTATTATTTATGACTATGCTCGTTTGTAAGTAATTTTAAATTAAATAAAAATATGTTTGGTGGAAATGTTTTTGGATTTCAAAAGTATTTGAAATGGCTCCAGTAAAAAGCACTAGTTATGAACTTCTCAAAAATGACTTCAAATAATTTTCCAAGATTTATTATTTCCTGCTCCATGACCTACTTCCCAATGCAATATGATCCTATTCGGATTCTCTTTCTGAGCATCCTGAAGATCACTTTATCGTATCTATTCATATGTTATTTTACGATCATAAATTATTTTAAAATTTTTATTTAATATTAAACGCAACCTGACGAAAATTTAATGCACGACAAGTAAAATGATTCTGGGTCCTCACAAACGGGACTCTTCTCAGCTACGGAGCTACCCTTTATTTGTCCGATTAAGATTTGTTTCAACTTTCAATCCACTGTCCGTTACTTCTCAGCTACCTTTCCTTGTCTCGGATTAAATACGTTTGAAATTTCAATCCTATCCACTCCACTTTCCGAACTTTTCAATCTTTTCAATTAACGTCCATTTATTTGGCGGATCAGCTCTTCATGATATCTCGGTATTTTCCAATTTAATCCCACAATTCTAAAACTTGGTCTGAAAATTTCTTCAATTGTAGTTGCTGAACAACAATGGCCTCTGTGACCATACCGCCGGTGCTTACAACCCCCAGAGACGACGCAATCAGCCTCCACCGCGCCTTCAAAGGGTTGGGCTGCGACACATCCGCCGTCATCAACATCCTCGCCCACCGCGACGCCACCCAGCGAGCCTACCTCCAACAGGAGTACAAAACCATGTACCACGAGGACCTCACCAAGCGCCTCTCCTCCGAGCTCAGCGGCAACAACAAGAAGGCCGTACTCCTCTGGATGCACGACCCCCCAACCCGCGACGCCACCATCATCCGCCAGGCTCTGGCCGCAGAAGGCATCGTGGACCTCAGAGCCGCCACCGAAGTCATCTGCTCAAGAACCCCATCTCAGATCCTCCACTTCAAGAATCTCTACTTCTCCACATTTGGGGTTTACCTCGAGCAGGACATCGAGTTCCACGCCACCGGAGACCACAAAAAGCTCCTGCTTGCTTACGTGGCAACGCCGCGGTACGAGGGTTTGGAGGTGGACAGGGCGGCGGCGGAGCATGACGCTAAGGCTCTCTTCCGGGCCGGTGAAAAGAAACTGGGAACTGATGAGAAGGTGTTTGTGCAGATATTCAGCGGGCGGAGCAGCGCCCACTTGGCTGCCGTGAGCGCCGCCTACCACAACATGTACGGTAGCTCGTTGAAGAAGGCTGTGAAGAAGGAGACTTCTGGGAACTTTGAGCACGCACTTTTGACCATTCTGCAGTGCGCCGAACATCCCGGGAGGTACTTTGCGAAGGTTTTGCACGGGGCGATGAAGGGTTTGGGGACCGATGACAGTACTCTGCTGAGGGTGATCGTTTCGAGGGCGGAAATCGATATGCAGTTTATAAAGGCGGAGTATATGAAGAAGTACGGGAAGACGTTGAACGATGCTGTGCATTCGGAGACTTCTGGGAATTACAGGGCGTTTCTGCTGGCGCTTTTAGGCCCCAATCATTAGGTAATATAAAAAGATTTGGGGAAGATGGTAAGGTTTGATGAACTCTCTGGTTGTTAATTACTTACGTTTTAGGTATTTTCAGAAGCTATAATTTGGGAAAGTTATGTGTTGAGCATGATCTAGAACTTTGGCATAAGCACTTATGCAGCAAGTTATTTCTTTGTTTGAAATGCTTAGTACTGCTTCTTGGCTGATGATTGCCTATCGAGCTCCAACAATTTCTCAATGTTGCTTTTCTGTGTGTAGGTTTGATTTGCAATGATTTGGTACAAAAAATGGACACCATATGCGTTTGTTGTGGTGGTGACTGTGGTTTTTGAGTGCTTGTCAAGTTTGATTATCCTTCCAGTGTTATATTTCGTCACCTGGTTAATCCGAACACGATCCAATTAGAAACGGACTGGATCGTTATAGAGTCATCTGATACGATTAATTAAATAAGTTGGATTAGGAAACAAATTTCAAATTTCTTGTTTAGAACCTGTTTGAATTGCATGAATTATGAGAATCCTTGAGAAGAACCCCTTCGGTTCTAGGGTTTCCCCATTGGCGTTCGCCGGAAGAAGGAATCTTGATTGGTCCTTGAGAGACTGGCTGTAGTTCATATCCTGCTCATTGTTTTGTGCAATGTGTTTGTTGAAACATTTGATCTCTGCTTCTTGCTGAACCTTCATATTTGGGTGCTGAACCTTCATATTTGGGGGTTGCATTGTGCACACCATAATTTATTTGTCTTTTTTTAATTTTTTTTATACAACTACCTGCAAAAGTCAAAGTCGTCTTTGATTTATTCAAGTTTAGTACTATTCTACGCTCTCGTCCTTAGTGTAAATAATATCGTTTGTTAAAAAAAAAAAAAAAAAAAAAAGATTTGTGGAGACGGAGGAGGGTAGACAATTGTCTTTAGTAACCCTCTTACAAAACCACTATCCCTTCTCGCCCAAAGTGCCTCTAACTTACATACCCTTCAATACCACGATACAATAACCACACATATTGATGCAATATGTGTACTCTTTGCTAAGTTTTTTAGAGGCAAATTTGTGTATTCCTTGTGCATCCTTGTTATTGCAAAATTAGGGATTATAGTTGTTATTCAATTAGGGCTTGTTTGCATATGTGGTTTTGTTTTATGCCTTTGTGTTTTGTCGGTGCTGACTGTAAATTGACTGACCTAAGTGGCGTATTGGTGAGGTGAGTGATGTTTGTGACAAAGATGACTTGTGTCGATGACTAAAGTCTACTTGGGTCATCATGTGCTTTGTATGGGCGTCCATGTCTAGTGGTTCTATTTTTTTTATTATTTTTATTATTTTTTTATTTTTTAAAGTCTTGATACATTAACAAAGTTATAATGATACTAATATTGGGAATATTTTAAGACAATATGGATAGCAGTATCGAGCTAATAGCGAGTTGGGTGTATTTTCATTAAGAGAGCCTCTATCGGTGGCAATTTGCACCCAATCCATTTGCCCAAATCAACCAACTCGCTAAAATCAGTTTTGTAGTTGGGTCTTAACGGGTCGGATTGATAACGGTTGAATGAGTTAAGGACCCGTCACTTAATGGTTAGTTTCAGGTCGACTTGCGAAACGTTAAATATCCGTTAACAATGGTGCCTTCGTAACTTCATCCAAATGAAAATCCCAATCTTCTTATTTCATTTGCACCTTTGTTTTTGAAATGAAATTTAGTATTGTTGATCCAAGAATAGAAGAGATTACATTTTCAGAGCAATTACTATTTTTAATTAGTGAGTTTGTAGAAAGGCTAATAAAAGTCAATTTAAAAAAAAAAAGAAAAAGAATTGCATAAATCACTTCTCAATGGACATTTGTGATTGTAGAGAGATTTTTCAGTGTGACTGGAACATGGGTGGTACACCACGTGTCATTATATAAATGATGGGATATATATATATATGTTAAAAAGTTAATAACTTAAATATTAAATTTTTTCACCACTTATATAAAAACGAGTATTTATCAAATCTAGCAAAAAAATTAACCCTTAATTTCAAAAATGTCACTTTTTATAAAACTTTTCAAATATATCCAAAATTTCACTTAAATAGACACAAATACCCTCAAATTTAACAATTGAATAAATTAAAAGCTTTTTAGCTATTGTCGCCTCAAACTCCGGTCCAACTTCACCTTCGCTTCTATACTCCACCACCATAACCCCATCCCCTTTGACCCCCTCATCACCGACATTGAGCGTCGCCACAGTTATCGCATGTGGGAGCAGCATAATTTCAATCATGCCTTCAACGCCTTTTTTCTTACTAATATCATTTTTAGTTTAACATATAAAAATGGTTTTTAAAGTCAATCCACATGTTGTTATATGATTGTATGTGTGAGACCCACGTGGCGCCACATCATCACATTAACAGAGCAATTGACAGATTTTTCACAAAAAAACTAAAATGATCACGATGAGCAAATTCAAAGAAAGACTAAAATGATTCATGATAGACAAATTCAAGAACACTACTATTGATTATCATTAATTATTAAGGATCAGATTAAGGAGTTATGTCAAAGTCACGAACCATATTGGCTAAAAGCCTTTAATTTATTTGATTGTTAAATTTGAGGGTATTTGTGTCTATTTAGGTGGAATTTTGGATATATTTGAAAGATTTTATAAAAAGTGACATTTTTGAAATTAAGGGTTAATTTTTTACTATATTTGATAAATACTTTATAAAAACACATACTGTACTAACTCGTGTTCCGGTCATAATGAAAAATTTCTCAGGATTGTGGTCTAGTTTTTGGATGTTTGTCGGTCAGTCCGAACACCACACGATTAACAAAAAGATGAATTATTGTTAAGTTGTTAAACAAAATTAGGTTCACTATCAAATTGCAAATGTGCAAAACATATTTTCATTGTAAAAGATGAGAATTTTGGATAAGGATAAAAAAATAAATAAATAAAAAAAGCATCAAAACTATTTTTCTTCAATTAAATTTAAATTAACTTTATCATTTAATATTATAGTTTAATTGGTACTCCACTTTACTAAAAGCAGCTACCTAACGTTAGATGTCATTGCGTCTGATTATCAACGGAATTCAGCTGGGGTTGCGGTGGGATGCGACACAATGAATTATGGCTGCCTAGCTTTCTCAAAAACCAACAACACGTGGTGGGCCCAACCAATTGTTTTGGCCGGGCCTCTAACCTAGCCATATATGGCCAGCGCACCACCCCCTTGGCTCAAAATATTTTTACAAGATTCCATTTAGCCCACTATTGAAGATGAGTTTTGTCGAAAAATGGGCTATAATGAGCCATTTGACTCTTCATTGGAGGAAACCTAAGTAAGAGGTCTTAAGTTTGACTCTAGTATAGAACAAGTTAAATGTCAAAGGATAATTTTAGGAAGACCAAATTTCTATGCAAACCAAATGATGTGTGATCAATAAGAAATAAGCACGTTAATTAACAATTAAATAGTAATCTAATCATCTACATCCTCATCGTTTTGGTTTATAAAATTTGAATTAGAAATTTAATCTTCATAACATTACTTAATATTAAATTAATGCGGTTGGCTGTCATGTGATTGAACCTAGTAGGCATCCTCTTAGAATAAATAACATCGTGGTATTCAAAAAAGAAGAACTTTAGTATTGTTATGGAAAAAAGCAACCTATTTACATCATAAATTATCGGGCTTTTGACATTGAACTGAGCGGAACCCAACGTTTTAGCCGAAGCCCATAGAGCACAGCTTTCGGGCCTACATCCAAAAAAAGCGTCCATATTAAACTCCCAACCCCAGAATATAAAAGCCTCCAATCCATCACTCGCCCCCAAAAACCCTAGAGCGAGCGAGAGAGCACGATATAGCTTCACAAATCTTCATTCTCTCTCAGTCGCGGCCGCCTCTGCAACCTGAGACCCAAACATGAAGGTTTCTCTCTCTACCCAACTCCCATCCTCTCCCTCTCTCCCCTTCTATCTATCTCTTCCTTCTCTGTTGTCGCTGTTTTCTAATCCTGTTTGTATTTTCTTTGCAGTTTAACATCGCCAACCCCACCACTGGGTGCCAGAAGAAGCTCGAAATCGACGATGACCACAAACTGTACGTCCTTTTCCATTTGGGTTTTCTTGAAATGCTATAAATTTTTCAACTTTGTGCAATTTCAGCCATGATTTAGTTCTTAGTGGCTCCTGTTGTCCCTTTTAATAAGTAGCTACAATGCCATGAGCATTTTGCTTTGCATTTCTGATTGTTGTTCGATATATTTAATTGGATTATTGGGTTGTTTTGTGTTTAGATTTATTCTTGAATATTCATTTTGTATTTCAGATTTGTTTGTAAGATCAGTTTTATTGTGAACGCTGAGCTCTTATGTTTTAAACTTTGGTTAGAATGTTAGCATTTTATGCCTGATTCTTTCCCAGAAGTAGTTTAATTAGATTTTGGCTCGTATGTTTTAGTCCTGCAGTTGGTTAGATAGTTCATCGGGCAAAGAGTTTGATTTAATTTGCTTCTGTATTGTGTAGGCGGGCCTTCTTTGACAAGAGAATCTCCCAGGAGGTTAGCGGAGATGCCCTTGGAGAGGTATTAAGCTTGCCTTTCTTTTGCGTCTTTTTTCTGTTTCTTCTTTTGGTTCCAAGTTTTATTGATTGTTATCTGTGAAACAGGAATTTAAGGGCTATGTTTTCAAGATCATGGGAGGTTGCGACAAGCAAGGTTTCCCCATGAAGCAGGGAGTGTTGACCCCTGGCCGTGTTCGCCTCTTGCTCCACAGAGGTAGTTTTAAACTCATGCTTTATTCCAGTATTTGTTCCATTCATGAATAGATTCCCCAGAAGCTTGTCTTCATTTTAACTAACTTGGTAAATGTATTTGGTTAGGCACTCCTTGCTTCCGTGGTTATGGAAGGAGAAATGGTGAGAGGAGGAGGAAGTCTGTTCGTGGGTGCATTGTCAGCCCCGACCTCTCTGTTTTGAACTTGGTGATTGTGAAAAAGGGTGACAATGACCTCCCTGGGTTGACTGACACTGAGAAACCTAGGATGAGAGGACCCAAGAGGGCATCTAAGATCCGTAAACTCTTCAATCTTTCAAAGGAGGATGATGTTCGCAAGTATGTCAACACATACCGTAGAACATTCACGAACAAGAAGGGTAAGGGTTCTTAGTGGTTGCCATTCTGTGTGTTATCATGTTTGATTAATTTGGCTTTTTAGGCAATATACTATGATTCATCATTGTGCTATATCTCGTATGGTGGACAAACTGGTCATGTCGTTATAGGAAAAGCATGCCTTTGTGTCTTTAGCTTGATAAATTGATGGACTTGTTTTTGTTTTTTAGAAAACGATTGCTGGGGTTATTGCCTAAAAAGCAATAATTATTTTCTCGGGTGCTTTGCTTGTGCATAAAGTTTGTGCCTTTGGAGTGTTGGATTCATATGCATTCCCTGTATTGTTAAATGTTGGTTGTAGTTCGGTTTGATGGTTCCTTCAATTTTTAAGCTTGGTGATCTTATCTGGTTTCGCAGGCAAGGAAGTCAGCAAGGCTCCTAAGATCCAGAGATTGGTCACCCCGTTGACCCTGCAAAGGAAGAGAGCTAGAATTGCTGACAAGAAGAAGAGGGTTGCAAAGGCCAAGTCTGAGGCTGCTGAGTACCAGAAACTCCTTGCATCAAGGTTGAAGGAGCAGAGGGATCGCCGAAGTGAAAGCTTGGCCAAGAAGAGGTCCAGGCTGTCCGCAGCTTCAAAGCCATCCGTTGCAGCATAGATCTGTGCTCGAGTGATCTAATTTTGGTTAAAAGTAAGAAATGGATGTTACTGCGTTGTCTTAGTGTTTTTTTCTTTTGCAGTTTTTGTGCTACTTGATGACTGCTTGAAGTGTTTGCTCTATTGCTGTTGAGGTTATTGGAATTTTCACTATGAAAACTTTCCCGTTTTATTAATATATCGGAGCTTTTTATTCAAGAGCATTAATAATTTGCTATTTTCCCTTTGGTTTTCTACGTAATTATGTCTGGTTTTCCCTAGCCGTTAGCAGTCTCGGTTTTAGAATTTGGACATGAGTAAGGAGCTCCCCCTCTGCCCGAGCCATTGGGCGTGGCCGTTCCATCTGCAGTGTTTTTCTATATAACAGAGCATCTCCATCCACTCTTCTGTCCATCCCAACTCCGATATCTTTTCCAGCATCTGCAGCTGTTTCGCTAACCAACGTCCCTTGTACACCAACACCATGTCTACGGCAACAACTCCATTTGATGTTGTTGGCTTGACCTTCTTCGTCCTCACTCATCTGTAGCATCTTCTGCCGCGCATCTAATTCGGTTTCAGAAGTAACTAGGGTCCGATTCCGATCAATCTCGCTAACCCCTGGTGGCGACATTGACGGGCACATGATGAACCCATACAACAAAACTATGCTTTAACTCTTCTTCAGCCACGCCCCAGAAGAGAAAAACGCTCGAACCGAGCTTTTCGTTGCAATTTCTCTTCTGGAGTGCGTGAGTTCCCCTCCAACTCCAAGGAAAGGCGTGACCACCTCCTCTTATTTAGCGTTAACATGAATGAGAGTTTCAGCATTAACAAGCAACGGCATGTCTACTTACATGGCACGGGGGTGAGATTGAGAATGTATATGGGAAAAAAGCCAATACCTTCCCCAACCCACCCACTCCATTTTTTTGTTCCTTGGTTTTTAGTAAACGCGTGAATTGGAATGATACCCATTTCTTCTCACTTCATTTCTTATAAGTAAACATGATCTAACATAAATCGGTTGAAATGAAAATCATCCAACCAGGTTTGGGCACAATCACAATAAGGTATCAAACTCATTACCAACAGAGTCGCCTCCACATTGGTCAAACTTACAACTCTGCATATATTTTCCCTTAATTTGCATCGTTTTGTTACTCCATACACCAAATTGTTCCTTATGTCGATGCACAAACTGCCCAAATCCTTCTTGTAGGAATTAAATCTTCTCTTCTCTGGTATTTTGCTTGTTTGAGTACCTTTCAAGTGTTGGATGCATACTTATTCTCTCAATTATTGTTTAATGTACTATGTTAAACTTGGTTGTTTTGTTATCAAGTGTAAAAGTCAAAATCATTGACCCGAAAGTGTGTTAGAATCAATTTTTTCGTTAATGATTTACCTGTTCAGAAACCATTATTAAGTGTTTAGGGTTTGAGTTGGAGCATTATTTTATCAACCCGAGTATTGCGTGGCATGTTTAATAGCGCGTCTCATCATACCAAGCAAGCAAGAACAATGCCCTCCAACAAAATGAAAACCCAACACAAATACATGACAGTATCATTTCTGATTTATTAAGGTTACACACTCTTGACGATGGCAAATTTGTACCAAAAGCCCAACCGAAGTGAAAGATGAACATGCTTATGTACAACGAATAATGGTCATCCATACTAGTTGTGACCTCCCACAAATATGTAACGGTTTGAGAGAAGGGGAGGGAGATTTGAACACCAGCCTTAAATTTTGCGAGCTTTTCAATCTTTTCCTGAGCACCAAACGTTACCTAAATGATCAAGTTCGGGAAGGATTGGAATGGATAACTTTTATTGAGTAATCCATTTCTTACCTCCAAGTTGATAAAAAAGAAATTCATTTCTTCTTTCAAAATACCTTGAAAATAGTAGCTTATCCATTCCAATCTAATCATGTATAACAAACGAGGCCTATGTTTTGATTATTTCTACACTGAATAACATGAATATAATGTTTGACAAAAAAAGAAGGGAAATAAATCACGTCAGATACAACAAAATAACCATGAAACTCCTATTTTAGTATATATAAAGTGGGGGTACATTGGCTTCTGCTCAATTGATATCATGATTTATGAAGTGATAAAACAACAAATTAGCAGCAGACAGTGCTGCAAACAATGATCTTGGTACGGATAAATCATGTCTATTCTACTCCAAAAAGTGTTAAATTTTAGGATCCAGGGGAAACCCTTTGTAATTATTCAACTCTCCCCACACTACTTGCTCAACTTCTTCCCATGTTTTCGCCGTCTTGAGTTCGTCCCAGATACTAAAAATGGCTCCCAATACATTCTCGTCATGCAGAATACAGTAGCACCTACACACAAAATCATCCAAAATAAATCCAACTCTCATTTTTTGGGGAACAGTTTGCACCAAACACATTGATGCAAGCTCGAAAGATGACAAACTGACGATACTGATAGAGACATGAAGAGAGATAAGAATTTTGTAATTTTCCTATTGAAACAAAGGATATACTTGTTCTAGATTCTGGAATCCTTCCCATGTCAAGAGCCAAGACCCATCTCAAGCACCAAGACACGAGCGACACGATTGAGTATCGGTTTGGCTCTTTATTAGATGTATTACCTAGCAGAATTTCAAAACTCATGGCATTGTCAACTGGCTTTACATCTAAGTCACTGCAACCTCCCTACAGACCTTTTGCTCAAGTTTGCTAAATGTTTGGATAACACACGGAAAAATGAATACAATAGAAAACGCCTAAATTCTTCTAAAGTACATTAAGAGCATTAAATGGTAAGTTTCCAACTAAATTGATAAAGCAGCATATACAAAGATCGTTACTTACATCGCGTGGTAGGAAAGCTGTCCAAACTTGTCTCCACCCTTAACAGACTTTTTCTGTGATTCTGCACTCACTAAAGGAAGTTTATAACTTTCTAAAAGTTGCTTAAGGAGACGTGCATCACCTCTAAATACATCCAAATATATGGGTATTATATCATAAATGGGGTCACCTGTGAAAGCAATAAAAGAATCAGTTTGGAAACAGCATGTACAAGCAAAAACATCATATTAGAAAGCCAACCGAGCGATGTTGGAATGTGATTCGATATGAAGACTTAATCCAATTAAAGATATATATTAACTATATAATACTTTATAAATATGCGTTATGACGATCATTAACAAGGATAACTATGCACATGGTAAAAATAGCCAGCATCGCATAGTAAAGAATGCAGTGGAAAAAAGATTAACCATGGAAAAGATAAAAAGAAATAACATATAATTTAAGTAATGCAATGAAGCAAGTACAGAACAACACATTGAACACTAATTCAAATAAATACCAACCTATAGAAAGATCACTGAAATCAAGAATGTGGCTAGGACGCCATGATTTAGTCCCTGCACTGATGCCATTTCCATTCACTGAACCATTGGTTACCAGGCCATTGTCTTTGGTGTTCTCAATCAGGCAAGAATTAGCACCACATGGTTCCATGTGAATATTATCATCCATAATATCTGAGTGTATCCAGGAACAAAGTTTACCCACCTTGTTTAAGCCATTTTCATCCTGAAACCGTATATGGTCAAATAAGACCAAGCATATGTATGGTTTTGAAAGAGAGTGATCTACATTAAATTATTATAATTGAGAAACCGATCTTGACATGTTTATGACAGATTGGGGTGGGGTAAAAACCTCGAATATGTGAAGGAACTTGGCCAAATCATCTGGTAAGTATTCATCGACTTTCTCGATTAGTGTGGTAGGAATTGGATCTCCCCTGCATATTGAAACCCAGATACTTAAGAGCTGTCCCAGTTAGATAATCTCGTACTATGTTTTAAAACATATTGGAACTCAGATTACACTAATAAATACATTTGACCACCACTACATGTACTGAAGAACAATAGATTCAATAAAATCTCTCGGTCGGTAAAACCCAGTTCTGGAACATCACAAGACATCAAACCTATACCCACTAACGCCCAAAAAATACATGCAATGCAACACGCAAAAACAGGAAACAAAGAACATGTGTGGCATGTGTAAGATATATAAATCTGGATGAACCATATGCATAGGAAAACAATGTGCTTTAGCAATTAGCACAGTACTTTCAACTAAGTCTGAAAGTGAAAGATTTGATTGAAACACCATGCGCTTACTCAGGCTATTGATAATCACCATCAAGACTCAATACCTTCAACTTGAATATCTAATAATGTCCCTAACCTTTGGGATAATCCAGCCAGTCAACCTTTTCTAGACCATCCATCAAAGTAACCCAACCCTGTCACCATTACTATGACAATATGACAGTCAACACCTGCAACTGATTAACTAAAGCTATGAATTGAAAATCTAAGTTATAGTATGCTATCAGAACTAATTGACAAGACCTAGCATCTACAACAATCACACCTATTAAGAATGGTGTCTTTTTATTTGTACTAGTTCTCCAATCGCGTTTTGAGTTCACCACAGGTAGTATATCATCAACAGGCACAATAAATAAGGTGTAGAGTAGAATATTATCAGTACAGTAAATTAAACAAATTCTGAAAAGTAAAACCCGTCTTGTGATAGGCATAAAAATACCATTTACTCAAGCGACTTGAGGCATCCTTCTTCTTCCTGAATAGAGTTCTGATGAAAATATTCCATTCAGCTGGAACTTCTGATTTATCCTGAACAGCCTCCATAAAACCATTAGTTAAAGGCATATCTATTTCTTGTTCAATATCCAAAAAAGTTGAGATGCTTAGAGGTGGTTGAGGCAAGAGATGGAGGTTGCGGAGCTGCTCTCCCAGAAAGGATGCTAAGTTCAGTGCGCCTTCCAATGAAATCGTATCTCTTCTGTGAAAACAAACCAAAACCAATTAAAGAGCTATGCTAATGTATCCTCTAACATATCAGGAATGAAAATTCTTGAGCAGCAGTTGAACTACAAGAATGAACTTATACACTAACTTCACTTACAACTCTGCATATATTTTTCCTTTGCATCGTTTTGTTATAAGATATGGCCATATTCTTCTGCATTCAGGTGAGCCGATGGTTTCATTTGTTGGCATCCCGGCCTTTCTGTAATTAAACTGTTTCTTACTCCATACGCCAAAAGGACAAACATCTGCATTTAACTTCTCAGGAATAAGATTGCATCTGGCAATCACATCAGGAACTGTTTTGGCATCCCATGGCATAATTCTGTAAATTCCATTCTCAAGATAAATGATCCCACTTTCCAAAACATCAGGCATGTGATTTTTCAGAGGGGAGTTGACTTTGCATAGGAGATTGTAAAACTCTAGCTGCAATGGCGTACTAAAATGTCAGATGTATGTAAAAAATGCTGCAAGAAAACAATTAAAAGATAGTACCTCTGTGCCTAGACCATAAAGTGATCTTTCCAGCCCTTCTTCAACAAAAATTTTGACTACGCAGTCGCTGAAGAGATAAACCTGTTGGAAATGATTAAGAGGCATAAGGAGAGAATCTCCAGGCTGGACATAATCATCTATTTACCTAATACTCAACACATTTTTTTTCATGTAATACCCTAGGACTATATGAACTCCAAAACTTCGACTCTAATGAATCGAGAAAATTAATAATAGAAAGTTTGGTCCTCCCCTAATACGATTTGTCATCTATCATAATCTATGATCCCCTCAGCTTAAGTTCCAGGTGAAATTATTCGCATTAACAATATGCTTATAGGTAACAGATACAGTACTGTGGTTTCCAATGGCTACTTTAATATGCTCTGAGGCCTACTGTAAACTGATTTCTTCTGTTGGGACATGACTAGCCATTGGTCATATTATCTCATATAAGAGGCAACAAAATAACTGACAGCTTCAAGGGGTTAAGTCAGAATTCAAACTTGAGAATACGAAAAATAGAATTCCTTCCTGGTATTTGAGCTTTGCTAGTGATCCAATCCTGAACCCCTGCTCACCCACAGCTTAGTTGACCAACAAATTCAAGGGTATTCGCGACCTTATCATTATTCTTCATGAGTGTTCATTCTTTAGGGTTTAGGTCTTTTTGTCAGATAATATGTTATTCTAGCTCCACGTAATTCGATTATGGATTCCTTATTCGCACATTGTACAAAGATTTCATGCTTCAGTATCGTTTCTCTTTAAAATAAGTGAGAGAGCGAGAGTTAAAACTATGAGTTCAAGATACTAACAACAGTAGTATAGGAGCAATATGTTCACTCCACAAATGAAGACATTAACAGATATGCAGAAACTTTCCAATTTAATAAACTTCAACTTACAGGATTGCTACCCGTGCCAACGGGAAGCTTCTCATCTTCTGCTGGATGAGGCAAATTATGGAATGCACAAATTTCTGACAGGCATTCAGACCATCTCCCCGCGTTTAATGCAAGACAAGCTCCCTAACATTCACAGCAAGAAATAAGTGGTTTACCATATATGTAAAAGTGCAAGCAAACATGATAGTTACGGACTGTGGAGGGGAATGTATGTCACTGGCAAAGGATCTACCACTTTATAAATTAAATCCCGTTTAGAAATCTTGTTATCTTCTTCTAGGACTCTTAAATATATTATACCGGCAACCACTTCATTAATTGGTATAAAAGCCAATAAGGAAAGCATGAAGAATAGGCTAACAAGTAGAAGTACCTTCCAGATTAAGTCTCTCATTCCTGCTTTTGCAAACCAAAGCTTAAATAACCATTCTCTCATTTCTCGTTGTCCTATGCAATTGCCAGAGCTCCAAGGAGAGTTGTAGTGATCTCTCTCTTTATCCAGATACATGGCTAAAAATTTTATGTCATAAGAAAACCCCTGGTAACTTCTTTGTTGTAAATCATGGTCATTAGAATCAACATCAGCATTCTTTTTTTCTCCAGGTTCAAGAGTCCTGACTCTTTTCACTTTCCTAATTGGATCAGAGATACCAGAATCCTCTTTATTATTTGTGGCATCATCTGAAATTCCTTCTTCATGTGCAAGTAATCCAGCACGGCAAACTCCCTTCTGATGATAACCAGGTGCCATGTCTAAACACACAAATTCAAAATTTTTGGGATTTACAAAGTTCTGGGTAACGGCAATACTTGGTTCCAGATTTAGGACACAGTGCCACCATCCACTTGGAACGAAAATCGTTTCCCCTGGAAGTTGGGTACACTCTATTGGTTTGTCTTTATCAGCAAGAAGTGGATAAAAATCTAGCCACCACTGAAACACACAAAAAAAAAAAGAACCAATAACAGCAAACTTTAAAACCACAATAGAACATATGAAAAATCACAGAGGATTAGAATATCTGAATAAAATACCTGCAGTGAAGATGGAGTTTCGATATTGACATCACCATCTTCTTCGTTTACATGTACCGTGACACCTAGTGGTACTCTTCCTGGAGGATACAGGGCCCACCTTCACAAAATGCAAACTTGACCTCAGTTATTTAATTCAAAAAGGGCAAAAAAGAAAGAAGAAAAGAATCGAAGAGAAAAACAGTACTCGGCCGATTTGACAAAAGGGGAATGATATATGGTGTAATAACTATGAGGACAGAAACTATGTGGTTTATGGGATGCATTAAATAAATATGTTGATGATATTCTCAAGTCTTGTTGAGTTAGCATATCCTCATGCTTTAGATGTAAGATCATGAGCTATCCTATCCATTAACTGTAAGAGTGAGTAGAACTTGGGAGGAGTTGGAAAACAACAAAATAGAATATCGTTAAGTCAAATTCAACCTGGACAAAATAAAAAGCAACAAAGAGACTATGTAATTGGTATAAATTTAGAAACAGTTTTGGACTAATGGAGGAACTTGAACAGGGAAGAAGCAGAACAAATGCAGTAATTACACAAAATGGAACAGTATTATTAAACCCAGGCCCCCCAACTAGCACAGCATAAGCTGTAAAGATACCATATTCTTAAATGCATGAGCTTTTGAGAACAAAGTCGAATTTTACCTCTTACGGCCAACTAGTAGCGTATTCCAGGCACTGGTCAGAGCTGGATCAACATGCCAGGAGGCACCAGACCTCTGTGGCCCAATAATGAGCCACCTAAATGGTGGTCGTTTGTCTCCATCTAAAACATCAAAAAAGTCCTCTTGAAATAGACAAGGCACGCTGTAATCTTTCAACAAGGCAGGTGCAACCTCTCCAAACTGCTTTAAAAAGTTACATTAAAGATAAAAAAAAATATATATATATATATATATATATATTCAATACAGACACACAGAACCATTGAGCACCTTGTGGTCAAAAATATATAGGGGATCCTCATCATGTTGAATTTTCAAGTATGAAACATAATCCTTGAATTTCATTGAGACTTTACGAGCACTCCTTTGAGAAATTTTGAAAGCTGTATCTCCATATTTCTGCAATAACTGGTCAAATGTCCATGTATGCCTTGCAGGCCAAGCATCAGCTAATCCAGTAAGCAAAACCTGATAAGTGTTGACAGTGACCTATGTGAATAACACAAACAACCAATGTGTAGAATAAACAGCATACTAATCTTGATTACCGATTTGCAACTCAAAATTCTCAATAGTACAAGAACATCAAGAATAAGAAAAAGGTCAAATTTGGACAAACCCCAGGTTTTCATCTCTGTTTCCCTTTTATTCTCTGAGAATAAAATGAATACTGTAGAAAACACTAACAAATAGTGACCACAATCAAAATCTGAATCTTCAGGTTCCAAGTGTAGTTAAAAAGTTAAAAACTGCTCAGGGGAAAGAAAAAAAAAAAAAAACTAATTCAGACATGCTATAACTTGTGAAATTGGTTGATGAGAGAGTGGTGGGAAACTTTAGGTTATTGGGGGAGAGTGAATATTTTTAAGCTGTGAAAATAGAAGCATGGCCAATGCAGGCATAGAGACGCTGGTGATTTAAGGTTTAAAGGGGTTTATTGGTTCCTTTGCCAACAGACGTGGCAGGCTGTGGTAGTGAATAGTGACATCCAATGCAGTGTGTAAAATGGTATTATGGTAATGACTGTGGTAATGTGGTCGGTTATAGATAGGGGTTAATGTTGTACACATGCTAGTGATGATGCCGAGGGGATGGTAATGGAGGGTATGATATGGTAGAATAGAATTAGCAGTAGGGTAGAATGGTGGGGCAAAGTTTCAATGTGCAGTGGCCAACATGAAAATCAGTTTCTTTAAAATAGAAAAGAAACTATTTCTCCTTTCATTTCTAAAAACTCAGCACACATTCGGGTATGGTGCATCCAAGGGGTCCATGTGAAAGAGCATCCTTTTTTCTCAAATCTAAAACTTAACAGAAGACTGCGTCCGCATATGATCAATGGGAAGAAGATAGAACTATTTTTCCACTGTTAATTCCGCCTATATTATGATTCAAAAATGAATCATCATTATTCATCACTGTACCGGTTTCTTTCCATCATAGTCACGAGAAAAGTCTTCCAAAGTGAGGTCTTTCTTCCTTTCCACATTCCCATCGTCAAAAGCAAAACCATCCAATGTGGTATAGCACCTGTATAATCTTCTGTACAAGAACAATGAGTTGAATCCTGCATAAAATACGAAACGACCAAAACCGTCAGCGGGAAATTATAAAGGAGCTCATCCTGAGAAGATTTTCAATAGCAGAGAATAAAAGGGGACTTGTATTCGAAAGACATGACATCCATTACCATCAAAATAAAGTGGTTTTCTGCCAGCCTTGTCGCATTCATATGGTACATGCTCCCTGCATCCAAAAATACAGTAACTCGAATTCAAATTCCGATAAAAAACAATGCACAGTGAATAGATAAGCACAGCATAAACTCCCATTCGTACAAATCAAGTGCCGTCTTCTTCCACGAGCCTTTATACTGGAGCGGACAATTTACTTTGCTGAGGCATAAACTCATCCAAAGTGGCTCTTCATTGCATAGTATGTACATCACACTGCAAATTCCAAATGGCAGAAAAAAATCCAATAAAATTCGATTAAACTAAAATCAAAGACCAAAACGCTAACTTGAAATCAGAACAGAAACATTTCACATCCAATTGCACATCAAAATTCCAAAATTCAAAATTCAAGCGGGAACCTGCTAACGCAAGCGAGGCGAGCGACGTCGCGATGAGGGAGGTATTCCAGGATGTCGCAGATGAGGTCGTCAGGGAGGACTCGGAAATCTCCGAGAGCGGCCGGCCGGCGATCCGTGAGCCCTAACGCGTGGGGCTGAGAATTCTCCATTGGAGATTGGAGATTGCGGAGAACAACAAAACAAAGCAAGTGAATTGGAATTCGGAGGAAGAGAAGGTGTGCGTTCGTTGAAATTGCGAGTGGGCGAGTATGCAAATGGAACGAGGGAGAGGCAAGGGGCTTTGGGTTTTTTGTTGGGAGATTTGCAATCGGATTTTGCCGCGTCGACGTAGGCGTGTGGTTTTTCCTGTGTACGCGCTACGCGGACTTTTCACGCCATTTCGAATTTTCCCTTCCCTTGCCTTTTTGTTTGATCCGGTTTTTGCCCCTGTTGGGTGGACCAAAGATTCGCGCGGCGGAGCGGGTGGGGTTTCAGATGAGCGAGAATATAGGTGGTGGGCTTATTTTTACTTTTTATTCATTATTTTTAATTTTTGACTTTTAGATTAAATGATTTGGACAAGAACAACGATAAGAAATTAATAAAGATGTATGAGGTAAAAATAAATAGTGTTATATACACATCATATTTTTGAATCACATAAAACGGTGTTGTGAATAAAGTCGAATGAACTACGTAGTAATTTTTCTTGAAAAAATTTCAGAATCGGAATTTTCTTGTTTCATTAAAAAATATTTCAAATGATACACTAATGTAATTCAAAGGCTTTATATATAGTGACAATAATTTTTAATATATTTCAAGGAATTTTATTATTTTTTAAACATGTCAAGCATAGACACAAATATAGAAATAATTAAAACCTAACCCAAAAACATGAAAAAAATGTTTTAAAATACCAATCATACCCCTAATATTTTAGGCTTTTAATAGAACTCAGCTCTTACAACTCTAACAAAATTAATATATGTCATAAGCTCAACCAATCATCGACCATTGATGCAGAACAAGTTTTGAAACTATATGTATTGTATCATTTATTACTATAATCAGTTAAATCAGTACTGGATCATTTTTGCAGAATCAGTTTAACCCGTTTTTGACAATTTTTGTAGAATCAGTTCAGCATGTCTTCGACTATTTTTACAGAATCAGTTCAACCCGTCATCGACCATTTTTGCAAAATCAATTCAATCTGTCCTCGTCCATTTTTGCAAAATCAGTTCAACCTGTCTTTGACCATTTTTGCAGAATCATTTCAACTCATCCTCGACCATTTGCAGAATCAGTTCAACCTGTCCTCGATCATTTTTGTAGAATCAGTTCAACTAGTCTTTCTTGCAGAATCAATTCCTCGACTATTTGCAGAATCAGTTCAATCCATCTTCGACCATTTTTGTAGAATTAGTTCAATCCGTCTTCGACCATTTTTGCAGGATTAGTTCAACCTGTCTTCGACCATTTTTGCAAAATCAATTTAGCACGTTCTCTACCATTTTTGCAGAATCGGTTCAAACTGTCTTTGATCATTTTTGCAGAATCACTTTCAAATACATGTAAAATCAGTTTTATATACTTTTTTACTTTTAAAAAAACATTATGCAACTTAATTGACTTTAATACTTTTTTTTTATTATAAAAATATGCAACTTTCTTACTCATGTGAGGGAGGTGAGGGGTACAGAAGAATCAAGAGCATCGTGGAGCACGAAATTGAATCAATTATATATATATATTTTTAATATAATAAGTTTATATAGTTTTAGAAGAATTAGTAAATGGGGAAGCCTAGTTTGTGTTGGGTTGGGTTAGATTGATATTTACTCGGTGTTTGTAAGTTCCAAAGAATTTACTTTTTTATCAATCAAATTAATTTTAAAGTTCAGTAACATTCTCCTTCAAATTAAATTAATCACTGTGTATTAATTTAATTTCTCTTGTGTAGTGTCACATCCCGGCCCGGGGTCCACCACATGCCGGGTCCGCTCCACCACTGTAGCATGATATTGTCCGCTTTGGGCCCAACCACGCCCTTATGGTTTTGTTTCTGAGAACTTACACGAGAACTTCCTAGTGGGTCACCCATCATGGGATTGCTCTCGCGCGCTACTCACTTAACTTCGGAGTTCCGATGGAACTCGAAGCCAGTGAGCTCCCATAAGGCCTCATGCTAGGTAGAGATGGGAATATACATATAAGGATCACACCCCTGGGCGATGTGGGATGTCACAATCCACCTCCCTTAGGGGCTCGACGTCTTCATCCGCACACCACGGCCAGGGTTAGGCTCTGATACCAAATTGTCACATCCCGGCCCGGGGTCCACCACATCCCGGGCCTGCTCCACCACTGTAGCATGATATTGTCTGCTTTAGGCCCTGACCACGCCCTCACGGTTTTGTTTCTGGGGACTCACACGAGAACTTCCTAGTGAGTCACCTATCATGGGATTGCTCTCGCGCGCTACTCGCTTAACTTCGGAGTTCTGATGGAACCCGAAGCCAGTGAGCTCCCAAAAGGCCTCGTGCTAGGTAGAGATGGGAATATACATATAAGGATCACTCCCCTGGGCGATGTGGAATGTCACATGTAGGCTCCATTATGTATTCAGTCCTTTGCGAGTTGATTGAACGATGTCCAAATTTATAATGATATAAGATTGACGCTTGTTTTGTAATTTGGTCTTTTGTTCACTTGGATTAATTTTTTTTTGTTTTTATCATTTTAAAAAGTTTGAGGGCATATTTGATGTACCTGATGAAACAAATAAATTTGAATTAGGTTTTCTAAAGTCTCATTCCCAAGTGTAACTATAATTGTTTTAGCTTTTGTACTAATCAACCTCAACTAACGATGAGAAGCTCATTCTTGTGGCAAAAAAGGGTGTGGATGCCCAACCTCCACATACTACATCATCTCTTTCAAGTTTGAACCCCGAGAAATAAGGCGCCTAGGTGGCACAAACAACTTCAATGCTGGAGAGATAGGTGTGAAAAGATACAAAAAATAAAGGGTATTTTCGTAAGTTAAACTCCAGAGAAAAAAAAAACAAATGATGTCATCTTTCGTATTTATTATTTTTTGTCTCCCCTTGAAATATTTAAAAAGTGTTATCTCAATATAAAATTAAGTATTAAAAGTATACTCTATGTGTAATTTTTGCTAATTCAAATATGTGATATTCCTAACGTTTTCCTATATTCCTCTTATTGCACCTAAATTTTTGCTCACTATCCCCAAACTGTTGTAGAGTTTGCGAAATTTGCCTCATCTCTTATTTATCATTATTTTTTTTGAACAAACGATATGATTTACAGTAAGGGAGAGGGTGAGCTTAGCCTCACAATGAGCTAGCAGTAATGTGCTTCAAATTCATCTTTGGTGAGAATTGAATTTAAAACCTCTCACTTACAAGTGAATAGAAATACCACTAGACCGTAGTACTAAGTAGCCTCATTTATTTTTTAAACCTCTCGAAAAATGGGAAGGGAAAAAACGTTTGTTCGTTTAGTATAGATAATTGGATTGGAATTAGAGGTGCAAGTTGCAATGTTGTTTTTTTTTTAATTGTAAATTTTTTTAATCGAAACCTAAAAATTTTGAATCTGAATATTTTCAAAAACTTTGGAATGGAAATTGAAATGTATTAGATATTCTAAAATTCTGAATATTCAATTTTTATTTTTTCAAAGTCTTCCGAACTTATTCTGATACAAAAAAATTTATGAGATTATTCTGATTCCAAAATTTCTGAATTTAATAATTGTGATCCACTTTGATCCTATTGCTAAATTTTGTAACGAAATTGCAAACGTTGTTTCTGATCTAATCTTTCTGAAAAACACTTCTAATCAAAATAGAGAACTCTCATTTGGAAATCTCAAATTCCCACTTGTAAAAAATCATGTTCGGGAGAGAAACACCATTTTTGAGTTACCCATATTGATTTGAGGATTGCAACTAAACGTAATGCCAGCCCAATCTCATTAGAAGTTCTTTTTCTTCCATGGACCCTCCCCAATCAAGAAGAACAAAACTTACCACATCCGGCCCAAAGCCACTTGGATTTCAATTAAAAGGACTCAAAAGTCAAACTGGTGTGTCGGGCTTAAACTTTGGTGTATACAACCCACCACTGACCACCCATAAGATAACCATGGTTAACCATTAACAATTAAAAATGAGTGCTGATAAACACTTCCAAATCCAGTTTTTAATAAAAATTCCGATACCAATTTTACCCTCTTGTAAAATGACATCCAAGGACCAAAGCAAAAAAGAAAAAAGAAAAATTCTCTTCTTTGTTTACCATCTCTCTACAACTCTCTATTCCTTTCAATAAAAATTTCCTCATTTTCAATGTTTCTTCTTTAGTATGCTTGGAATACAGAATTATATACCACATATTATTATATAAATAGAATAAAGTTTATCTTTAAAATTTATCTCTACTTATATAATGCTATATAATGTAATGTTCTAGACTGAAAAATCTCTCCACAAGTAGGATACACCGATGCACCCGAACAAATTTGAGCTGGCAAACTGATCAATGATGATTATAATATTATAACAATTTTTTTTTTCAAAGAAAGAAAATTTTTAAACACAATAACTTAGAAAGATCAATAACACCTACAAGAAAATGACGTCCTCGTGAAAATTTGGGGAATTGGCTACAATGATCTTTTAGCATATCCTCGATATGATATTTACAACTTGGACTCGTGTCGATATTTGATTTTAATTAGTTCAACAATTGATTTTGATTTCTAATCATTTTAGCCATTTTTTAAAAACATTTTTCTTGACTTGTCACATGATAAATCTTAGGAAAAATAGCTACAGTAAACATATTTTGACATTTGATTTACATAAAGGAAAGTGCTAGTTATGTACCCATTTTTACCTCCCACACCTTTGTTAGTTTTCGGCAATTGATCTTCTTCAATTCATTCGATCCGATGAACGAAATTTAAGAGAAGTAAAAATGAGTGCGTAGGTAGCACTACCCTTGCATAATCATTTTCATTAACGACGACATGACATAATGATAGCACAACAATTATATAATGACGACATAATAAACACTAACGATGTAGTGAAGATTTAGATAGTGAGTACATGGAGAATAGGAAATGGGTAATGCTAAGGAGACCAAATTATGTAAATCAAATGATGTGATTATTGATGATTGAATTATTAATTAAGTGTCAATCAACATGCCTATTTCTGACTAATAACACATTATTTAGTTACAAATTTGATAATCCTAGCATTATTCGGGAATTGATCCTAGTAGCAGGAAACTTAGCCTTGTTCTCACAGAGATGGATTGTCTGCCCTCCTCTTCCCATACCCTCCCCATGCCCTCTTTTTTTGCGTGGTTACGATTAAGACATGTTAATATTTTATATTAATTTTTTAATAAAAATAATAAGATAAAAAATAAATATTAATATAATTTAACCGTGATCGCACAAGAAAGAAGAGTATACAGAGAGTATGGGAAGGGGAAGACAAACAATCTATCTCCTTGTTCTCACAACAACGGTCAATTTGACAAAGTACCAATCAACCTGACATGACATCAAACGTATTTAAATAAGTCTTAAAGAACGACCAGAACGCGACGGTGGCGGCGAGCTAGTTACACGTAAGTCCTCCACAGCTCTTTATGCCAAGATGTAGGCTACGAAGCTGAATTTGAAGCCTTTCACCTACCACAACCAAGGTTCATAAACTTTGCGGTCTTCTTCGCAATTCAACTTGTCCACCTCTATGCATACATATAAGTGTAATTTTTTTTTTTAATATAAAATGTTTAAAGTGTGAAACAAGATTTTTGAAGTGCTAATAACAATTTCCTATATATATATATATTCAGAGAGAAGCATATGAATGTATGCATCACACATGGCATTGCGGTCTTCTTCGCAATTCAACTTGTCCACCTCTATACATACATACATACATACATATATATGCATAGTGAACTGTTATTGACATTTTAAAAATCTCATTTTACACTCAGTATTTTTTTTTTTAATATAAAAAATTTAAAATATGGAATAAATTTTTTGAAATGCTAATAACAATTATATATATATATATATATATATATATATATATATATATATATATATATATCAAAGAGGGGCATATGAAATGTATGCATCACACATGGCAAAGTCAAAATCATACGCATTATTTAATTTATTTTTCCTTCCCTTGAAAGTTCAAAGTCTCAGACCATCACTTCCAGTACGTACAACACACAACATAAATTATCTCTAAACACCAGTGACGTATGAACACACTGCAGTTTGGAAAAGATGAATAAAATAACTTCCAGGGTTCTCAACCCTTGAGACCATTCTACAGACCTAAAGTGGCGACCGGGTTCTGTGACTTGATCCTTCTTTTCCTGAGGCGCTCGGCTATGATAAAGGCGAGCTCAAGAGATTGTGAGGCGTTGAGCCTTGGGTCGCAGTGAGTGTGGTAGCGTGAGCTAAGGTCGTCGAATGTCACAGTGCGTGAACCTCCAATGCATTCTGTCACATTCTGGCCTGTCATCTCTAGATGAACACCACCTGGGTGGCTTCCTTCTTGCTCGTGCACATCAAAGAACGCTCTCACCTCCGCCTGAACAAATAGCAAATAATAAAGTTTTAAGTACAGGTGAACCATCCTTGTTATCAGATATTTCTAATTCACAAAATTAAATAGATAGATATACACGAATAAAATGTCCCACCAATCCACAAAAAACAATTTTTTTTTTCCTGCTAAGACAATTGGTGCTTTGTGACGCAAAACAGGCTGCTAGCCGATTTTGAAAACAATCCCTTACCTACCAGAATTGTCATTTTAAAACTTCTTGCCAATATTTTCCCCCATTTTCTCTTCTCCTCCAACCCCGCCAACAAAAATAAAAAGAATAAAAACCCGAAGCTCGAATATGCTTTTCTAATGCTTCCATCGACTGTTATACCCAACACCCCTTACAAGACATTCTACTCCCACCTACTACACCTACACATTGCGCCATCAGACGAGTCAATTTGCTAGGAGATGATCATTAACATGTCTTTGAAGTTACAGAATGGCCACCAAGTGAGACACTTGAGCTGGCTGCCCCCACCCCAACAAACTTAAAGAAATTTTCAACAATGTGGATTATAAGGTTGAGGAATTTGGCCTTCTATTGAATGCAAATGTTGGTGGATGACAAAGAAGACAATAGAAAATTGTGACAAATAGTCACTCAGCGGGTTGTCATGATTCATGAAAGCTTAGCTGAAATAAAATATGGAAAGTGCCATGACAATGAGGACCTAATTAGACAAAACCAACAAATGCGTACGAAAGCAATGTGCAAGCCAAATCAAATTTATTTTTGTTCTCATGGCTGCTATAAGCTTTCAACAAAAACATTTATTATTTACTAATTAGGTGCTCTGAACCAACATGTTTATTAATTACCACATGACTAATCTACACCAAGTGAGCAATAAACCTAACAGTTGAATAAAGAAAAACGCTAAAAGATAAGAATCATACCCTTATGGCATCGAAAGGACGTGTTTTGAGGCCGCAGGGAGCCTTAATGGTGTTTCCATGCATTGGGTCACTGACCCATGTGACAATCTGTCCAGCCCTGCGGACTGCCCTAATAAGATGAGGAAGTTTCACCCTCATGTTCTCAGCTCCCATTCTTGTGATCACTGTTATCCTCCCAGCTTTGTTCTGAGGATTCAAAATCTCAATGAGCTTAACAAGCTCATTTGGATCCATCTTATCGCTGACCTGCATCACAAAAGTGATCCCATATTGATCTCCTCCATTGTAATTAGATTGAACAGGACATATACATCATACGGGAGATGAATTACCTTGATTCCAAGGGGATTGGCAACACCTCTAAGGAACTCAACATGAGCACCATCCAGTTGCCTGGTACGCTCACCAACCCAAAGCATATGGGCAGAGCAATCATAGTAAAGGCCGGAAGTTGAATCCAACCTAGTAAGAGACTGCTCGTAAGGCAAGAGCAAGCACTCATGAGATGTCCAGAACTCAGTTGTTGTCATGATGGGGTGATCGATTGTGAGCCCTGCAGCGGTCATGAATCCTAGGGCCTCATCAACCCTGGAAGCTAGCTCCCGATATCTGACATGCCAAATCAGGATAACACATGTTATTAGGTAGAACTATTACCAAAGCTAACCAAATTAAAATTGGAAGTTTGGTACACTTCAAGTCATATCAATATGACATTCCAATATGCCATTATTGGATAAAAATTTGGTACAAGTCATTAGGTGACATACTAGTTCCCGGCACCGCCATGACAAGATTACTAATAAACATGTAGAATACCAAACCTAACCAAATCAACATTTAGAACTTGGTACACTTATCATCATATTAATACGATTCCAACAATTGCGTTTTAGAAAACAACTTGTTATTCATTAGAGACTAAAAAAGCAGGTAATTTGGATTATTAGGAAAAACACATCAAACACCACCAGACAATGTGATATTATGTAACCATCGCTATCCACACACGCACTAAAGGTTACTCATGCGGTCCCGAAATTCATTGGCGAAAAGAACACTAGATTCCGCAATTTACATGTGCATATCTTTGAGGTACAGAACATAGCACAAAAAGATCCAAAAGGTTAAAAAGTCTTTTAACACATAAATGACGAATATACTCGATGAAAGAACAAACAAATAGGCAAGGCAATGATAATGACTGAGGGCATAGGCATAAACTCACTAACTCGTGATCACCGACACCCAAAAACACCAAAATCTAATGAAATTAGTTTACTTTTTAAGTAATTAAGTATTTCACTTGTGCATGCCACATGATTCTATTTAATTCATCACTAATCTAAGTTCTAACACAGTAAAGCTGAAGAAACATACCTATCACCTTGCTCGCTGTGCTCCGTGAAATCCAAGTTCCACTGTGTGACCCTCTGCATAGCTGCATAACCTCCAGTAGCGAAAGCCCTGAGAAGGTTGAGAGTAGCAGCAGATTGACAATAGGCTCTAATCAGTCTCTGGGGGTCTGGAGTCCTCGACTCTAAATCGAAGGCGTCTCCGTTCACATTATCCCCTCTGTAACTAGGCAGCTTCACACCATTCTTCTCCTCAAAAGAATCCGATCTGGGTTTCGCAAACTGACCCGCCATTCTTCCCACCTATGTAAACAACCACACCCAGTTTCACAATCCATTTCAATTCCCACAATTACACACATATTACTGAAATTTCAAGCAAAAACAATGGACCCAGATTCACAATTCAGTTCAATCCCTAAACTTGCTCACAAATTACTGAACTTTCATTGAAACAACATAGAAACCGGCAAATTTCGTATAATTGGGAAAAAGTGTTACCTTGACGACGGGCATTTGGCCTCCGAACATCAAAACGACGCCCATTTGGAGGAGAATTCTGAAGGTGTCACGAATGTTGTTGGCATTGAACTCCTTGAAGCTCTCAGCGCAGTCCCCACCTTGAAGAAGAAACGCGTTTCCCATGGCGGCCTCTCCGATAAGCTCCTCCAGGTTCCTCGCCTCACCAGCGAACACAATAGGCGGGAACGAATCGAGGGTCCGAAGCACCGACTGGAGATCTTCCTGATTCGGGTACTCCGGCAATTGCAGCGCCTTCTTAGATTTCCATGTCTCCAAGCTCCATTTCGCCGGAACTGCATTGTGCTTCGTCGCCAAAGAAGAAGAAGACGCCGTCTGAGCAGCCTGCTGCTTCGGCGGCTTATCGGAGACAACTGGGTTCTTGGCTGGCTCGGCGGCGTGGACGGCGACGATTGGCCAGACGGACTTGATGGGCAGAGAGGGTTGGTGAGTTCTGGAAAAGGGTAAGAGAGACTGACCTTGAACGAAGCCGGATTTGGTGGGAATCAGAGCGCTGCTGCTTGTGAGCGCCATTTTTGTTAGATTTTCTGAAGATTTTTTCTTTTTTTTTTTTCCTTTTTCTATTTGGTGTGAAGGTACAATGAGATTGGAGAGAGAAATCTCAGAGGGTACCTGAGGAAGGAAAAGGAAATTGGGAGGGCTTTTATAGGAAAACAGGGTGTCTTTACAGAGAGATGCGGTGTTGGGCAGTTGAGGGGACGAGTGTGGGTTGTTCCGGGGTTTTGCGGGTTGTTGGAAGGGTATTTTTGGAATTAAGCGTTTCAACAATTTTGGGTAAAAGTCAATTTACTTTTGCACAGTAAGTAGTAGGTGGTTTTTTTTTTTTTTTGGTTTTTTTGTTTTTGCTAATTTATTAAAAGGCTAAACCAATTATCCTTCCTCTTAATATAAATAATATCGTTTATAAAAAATAAAAATAAAAAGTTTTTTTCCTTCAAATTTTTGATGTATTTTCACTCATCATATTTTAAAATTTATTTAAATTTATTCAAGCATGATAAATAGAGTGATGCACATTTCTTTCTCTTAAAAAGAGAAACAAGAATATTCCCTTATATTCTTTTACGATTCGACAGAAAAAAAGAGGGTAGGTAAGGTGCATGTTTTGGGTTTTGGAAGCCGAGCTGAATTAGATTTTTAAACATTCATTCATTAATCTGTACTATTATTTGTTTTTGTGCGTGGAAAATGTGCACCAAAAAAGAACCACATGGGTAGCTCTTAATAATTACAAAAGTGAGCATGGAACAAAGCTCTCTCAATCGAAATGTTCTTAAATTCGAATCTATAGGTGAATACTTACACTTACCTCAACCTGTTTGAAATATTTTCGAAAAAAATTGAGGGGATTTTATAAAAAAATGTCAACTGAATTGGTAAGTTACTTTTGAGAAGAGGAATACCACTTGCGATTTAGCTCTCTAACATTTCAGTTGATGATGTTGACGTTTTTATTTGCATTTGAGCATTAATAAATCAGTTTATCATTTGAAATAATAAATGTAAAAAGCTATCACCTCAATTTGTTTGAGGTATTCCATCGAAGACTTTATCTCTAAAGATGAATTACATTATTCAACTGATAAATGAATTAAAATCGTGATATATGGCTAATTAAGATTTGGGTCATTTTGGTTCCGATCTTTAATCAACCTAATTGTTAAACTAAAACCTTATTTGTTTAAATATTTTGATTGATGTCCTTAGCATCATTTAAGAGATTTAACTTATGCATTTATGCATTTAATGTCCCACAAATTATGAAATTTAAACAAATTCAAATAATATTTTTAAAATATAATAAATACTTAAAAATCAATAATAGAGTAATATTGTTCTTCACAAAATTATAGAAAAAAAAATGTACCCACATAATTATTAACATATTTTAAAAAATAACTATTGATATATTTTAAAACATAAAATAAATACATATAATTAGCATGGGTACATTTAGTAAAATTAAAAATGGGTACAAATAAGTTAAAAAAATATGGGCAGAAAAAAAAAATATATGGGTACAAATTAAAACTAAATTAAAATTGGTAGAAATTAAAAAGAGTTGCAAATTAAAAATGGGTACAAACTAATATATATATATATATATATATATATATATATATATATGATTAAAAATTTAGCCATAAATATAAATATACCATATGTAACATTTCTAACAATAAATGAATATATTTAGAAATAAAAAATATTTTGTTATTGAAATAATTAATGACATCTATTAAAACCTAAGGACCTTGATAAAAAATTGAAAAGGTTAATCAATGGAGTAGCAAAAAGAGCAATGAAAACTTAATTTTTCCTTAAGATTTTGTTCCATGGCTAATTATGGACCAATGGATGCTCCATTTGCATTTGGCAGGACCAATGGCTTCCGCAGTTCCACTTGTTTCGACCTCTCTGTTCCCGCCCTGACGGATGTGCTATTGAGTGGGTCTTGGATCTGATTGATAAAGAAACATCACCGTGGAAGGCAGATTTGATCAATGCTTTATTTCCTCCAGGTGATGCGGCTTTAATTCTCTCTATTCCGTTAAGCGGAAGGCTTCCCCTGGATATATTAATGTGGCACTATGATTCCAAATGTGTTTTATTTCGAATAAGAGTGCCTACAAAGTTGCCTATTATATGCGGGATTCACTATCTACACTATCTGCAAGTATTCCAGCTGGTCTGATGTGGAATTCCATATGGAAAGCTAAGGTTCCTGGGTAAAATCAAGATGTGCGTTTAGAGAGCTTGCCATAATGTACTCCCTATCCATTCAGCGCTGTTAACCAAAGGGGTGGCGGTGGACAACACCTGTATTTTTTAAAGTTCATCTCCGAAGTCGGTGCTACATGTGTTTAATTCTTGTCATTTCACCCGCATTGTCGACCTCGTTGCCAACTTGAACCTTGTCGTCCCTCATGGCGTCTCAACCTAGTTTTGTGAGTGGTTCTATCATTGCATGGCCTCACTTTCTGCAGATCAACACAATCTGTTTTTGGTGCTCATTCACTCAATTTGCTAGGCCAGAAACACGCTACTATGGGAGGATAAACTCGAGAACCCTGCTTTGGTTGGCTATATGGCCAATCTTTTTTTGCTTGATTTCCTCAAAGCCCAACCTGCTCTCCCTCCCAAACCTTTGCCCTCACCATCCCGCTGGTGTCCTCCCCTTCTGGATGGGTAAAAATAAAGATTGATGGATTTTTTTTGTTTTGCTGTGAATTTGGTGGGCATTGGTGTAGTTTTTGTGACGAAGTTGGTAGCTATGCTGGAGATTTTGTCTGAAAATTACCACACGCGACTAACCCCAAAATGGTTGAACTTATGGCTGCTCGGGATGGGATTCTATGGGCTGTGCAGCGACACTGGTAGCATGTCGTTTTAGAGACTGACACCCTGTAGGTGGTTTAAGACATCGGTAACTTGAAGAAGGGCTCATCGCCTACTGATCTTTTGGTTGAGGACATCAGAGAGGGTATGAGAGTCTTTGTTGAATCTAAGGTTTGTCATGTTCATCGATCTGCAAATGTTGCGGTGCTCTGTATGGTCAAGTTGGCCTTGTCCTCTGATTTCAATTCTTGTTAGTTCGAGGAACCTTCAGATTCATTGTCAGATGTTCTTCTACAAGATTATATGCTTTCTTGATTTTTGATGAATAAATCACTATCATTTCTTCTCAAAAAAAAAAAAAAAAAAAAAAAAAAAAAAGTTCCATGGCTAATTATGGATTGCAAATTGTATAGTTTATGTTGTATTACGTTATAAAAAATGTGTTTCATATGTATACTTTACAAACCAAGGGTGCGGTCCTCATGGTCAATTTAGGTTTTAATCTAGAAATAGTTTTTATGTTTCAATGCTTATGGGTTAAAATTTTGGCCCGCATTATTAAAGAAAGAATTTAGGATAATTTTTTTCTTAAAGTAACTTTATTTCAGGAAAAAATTGTGTAGACTATCAAAATTTAATTTTATGAACATTTTAATCTAAAAATATTTAGATTCTAATAAATATTGAAAAATCACTGAACAACACCATGAAACTCGTGGAACACTATGAAAGAATATGAAACACATGAAGATTTTTTTTTTATAAATATTTTAATCGTGGGATTTAAATTTGAATTGTTAGATCTTTTTTTTTTTTTTTTTTTTTTTTTTTTTTACCGTAGGATTTGATTATACTAGATTTTAACCATTGGATTCAATGAATTTATAAATATAAAATTGAACTTAAGACTTCTCACTCATAATGGGCTTGCAATAATGTGATTCATATTTGTATTTGGTAATAATCAAACCTAAGACATCTCACTTACAAATAAAGAGGAATACCATTATGCAGTAGTACTAAGTGGGTGGGAAAGCTTATTAAAAAGATAAAAAATGGTAGTAATTGGAAAATTTTATTTTATTTTTTGTGAGAGTCTTGGTCAAGTCTAACCATGTTTTATTTCCTCAAGTGAAAAAAAAAAAAAAAGGTTTGAAAGTTAAAAAAGAAATGAAAGGCAAATTAAAATAAGCTGAGCCGAGCCGAGCCAAGGAAAAACCATATGGTTCTGTAGAATTTACATTAATTTAGGAAATATTTAACAATAGAAATAAAATTAATGTTTATTTTTTCGGATTGGAATAAAATAAAAAGGTGTTTAAAATAGAATGAAGAAATGTCCAGGTCACCCACCTCAGAAGTTTTAAGTTTAATTTTTTTGTTAAACACGAATTTAAATCATATTATTAATAGTATATTGTGAGATTTAATCTGTTTTTTACATTTTTAATGTAATAATATCTTTCGTTAAAAAAAAAAAATAGAATAAAGAACTGTCAAAGTCACCCACCTACCCTCCTCGACTTCCACGCTACAGTCCTCTCGGTCCGACCTCTCCTACCCCATCACACAACACCTCTCTCTACACTCGACACGTGTCCATCAACTTGGCACATGACTTGGCATATTCCGATGGCTTTCGTTATAAGCGTGCAGGAATTCTTGAGGTTTGGGTTTGGAAGGTAGCTTGGTGGCAGCGCGACAGAGCGGTGTTGGTGATGGCACGAGGTCGATCTCACCAGCTTGCGTCTCTGATTGGCGTACATGTTGGAAGTCTTCCAACGGTCATGAATCTCGTCCATGCTATTTGCCGTTCTACTTTACACGTGCGCAAATTATTAAACGAACCGCACGGAGCATCGACCGATATTCATAACTATTGAATCTCCGGTCAAGTCTGTAAAAAATTCAATGCCTAACAATCTGAAGTCATGAATCTCAATTGGAACTTGGACAATGTCTTCACACATTAGGAAGAAAATGTGTGTCACTAGTTTTCTAAGTAACTTTTGACACAAGTTTTTGTGGAGCCTATTTTCGTAATGTATTTCAACGATTTGAACAATCTATAATTTAAGTCTTCTCTCAAAAGTCATGTGTACCAAAAATCATCTAAATTTGAAACTATATGACCATTTCCAACCCATGAGATAAAGCTTAAATATAAGCTCTAAGGGAGATTATATTCGCACACCCGAATTACTTCCCCCACACCTTTTTAATTTTTTAATATTTTTCTATCAAGTGTTAGTGATGTGGGCTAGATTCCCACCAGTTTTCCAACCACTGGGCTAAAATAAGTCATGGGGAGAAAATATATCTCTGAGCTAGATTTTTCCCAGGATTTAAGCCAACTTAAATTATTCTGGACCCATCAAACTGTCATATTTCAAACTTGTTTTGTTTTTTACTTATAATCTTATGGCTTTGATCAAATGAGATCAAATTTAATGGTAAAAAAAAAGATTTGATGGCCAAAATTAAATCTAATGTCTAAAATAATTTTAAAAAATTATTAAATCAAATTTCACTTAAAACTTTATAAATACCTATATATTTGTATGATTTTTAATTACTTATCGAAATTTAAATATTTTTAGATTAAAATGTTCATAAAAATAATTAGGATAATCTACATAAATTTTATTTTCAAAAAAGTTACTAAAAAAATAAAGGCTAAAATCATTATTTAATAATTTCGGGCTAAAATTTTAAGCCATAAGGGTTGAAGGAGAAAAACAGTTTCTTAGTTATGGCTTAAAATTTTTTGGCTTAGATTTAGGGTTCATGGTTTTCTTGTAGAATTGTATTCGCTTATTTTCTCACTTTAAATGAATGTCCTAATGGTTTGGATTTGTCAAATTATTTGCAAGGATGATCTATGACTGATGTTCTAAAAGATAGACAATTTAGATTGTTAAAATACATTGCCCAATGGACCCACAAAAACGTGTGTGAAAAGTTGTGCACAAAAATAGTACCACAGATCTACGACCTATGAAAAAATTAAGACTTTTTAGCCAAAATGGTCTTTGAGATTGACATAAGTTCTCACTTTGGTCCCTAAGATTTGAAATTGTTACAAGTGGTCCCTAAGTTTATCAACCATCAATTTTTTTGGTTATTCTGTGAAAAACCTCCATTAAATAAGGATAAAATGGCAAAAATACCCTTAATTTTTTTCAAAACATTTTGGGCGATTTTTTATTAAATTAAGGCTATTTTTGTTATTTTATCCTTATTTAATAGAAATTTCACGAAAGAACCAAAATGATTGATGATGAACAAATTTAGGACCACTTCTATTGATTTCAAATCTCAAGGATCAAAATGAAGAGTTTGTTGATGCACAAAATCGGTGAAGACTTTGGAACAACGTAAAGTGTCAAGTTTGTGACCTTTACTCGGTTGCTCCGGTCACCTAGTGATGATGATGTGAAAAGAGGTAGAGATAGGGAAGCAAACACAAGATGTACGTGGTTCGCCCTAAGTATGGCTACGTTCACGGAGTAGAGGAGTTCTCATTAATAGTGAAGAGTTTACACAAATACATAAGTTTAAGCATAATTATCATTAGTGGGTTCTAATGACTAGTTTAAGTACAATAATGACATTAGCCCCTCATTGTAGGAGAATGGTCTTCTTTTATAGTTGAGGAGAGTCTGCAACTTTTGTTCACGACCAATGTGGGACTCTATGAGCCTTATTCTGATGTTGACATGTGTTGTGCTGTGATTGGCCTCCTGGTTGGAGGGAAACTCTTGTGCTTCGGCAAGGGTGTCTCAGCATAAACCCCTCAATAGGTCCTTAAAGGTATGACGTTGACTGGTGCTCGGTAGTTTCGGGATTGGTCAAGTATGGTACAAACAATGCTCCCCTAAGTTCCCGAGTGAGGAAAGCTTCTCGGTTGGGGACTTGCAAAAAACTAAGTCACTGAATAATCATGAAACTTCTAAGTACTGAAGTGTAATAGCATATAGTGGGAGTCCCCCAAGTCTCCAGGCGATGAGAGTTGCCGAAGGAGGTGCCTTGATATTCTTGAATGGTTGAAGCTTTTTTCTTTGGATACATAGCTTGAGTAGTTGAAGCTTTGTAGGTGAAACTTTTTTGTTGAACTTTGTAGGTGAAGCTTTTAGGTTGAAGCTTTGTAGGTGAAGCTTGTAAGTTGAAGCTTTGTAGGTAAAGCTTGCATGTTGAAACTTTGTAGGTGAAACTTTTAGGTTGAAGTTTTGTAGGCGAAGCTTTGTGATTGAAGCTTTGTAGGTGAATCTTTTAGGTTGAAACTTTGTAGGTGAAACTTTGTGGTTGAAGCTTTGTAGGTGAAGTTTTGTGGTTGAAATTTTGTAGGTGAAGCTTTTAGGTTGAAGTTTTGTCGGTGAAGCTTGTATGTTAAAGCTTTATAGGTGAAGCTTTTTTGAAGCACATAAATAGATTTTGCTTCCAGGCTTTTTGAAATTTTTTTTTTTTTTTTTTTTTGTTAAAGTTTTTAGTTAAAGCTTTTTTGAAGAGTACATAAATAGATTTTGCTTCCACACTCCTGAAGAAGTGTGTGGAAGACTTATTGAATTTGGGTGTGGGAAGCTCTCTTCCTTAGGTGTGGGAAGCTCATACCCTTGGGTGTGGGAAGCTCATGCCCTTGGATGTGGAAGGCTCTCTTCCTTGGGTGTGGGAAGCTCATGCCTTTGGGTGTGAGAAACTCTCTTCCTTAAGTGTGGGAAGCTCATACCCTTGGGTAGCTTTTGCTTCCACACTCTTGAAGAAGAGTGTGGAAGACAATCTACATGTTGTAGTTATCTATTATGTGTTGATGCTTTATTGGCCTTCTCCACATGTCACAATTAATAATTAAATAATTGCTTAATTAATAATTAACAATTAATTAAATAATTAATAATTATCAAAATAATTATTAATTAATTAATTTTGATTTCTTTTTTGGCAGATTTTTTTTTGTTTGTTTATTTCTTTTCTTTTTTTCTTTTTTGTTTGTTCATTTTTTTTATTTTTTATTTTTTATTTTTTTTTGAACTAGGGACAAGAAAACGTGGGAGAGACAACATATATAGATTTTGCTTCTACACTCTTGAGCAAGAGTGTGCGAGGTAAACCATACATTGTAGTAGTTGAAGGTTCAGAGGAACCATATGAATTGATTTTGCTTTGCACAGTCTTAAGAAAGAGTGTGCGAAGCTTTCTACGAGTTGTGGTGTTTTCATTGTTGCAGAGGAGAAATGTTTGGAGTAGATGCAAGAGGTCTGAAGAGTTTGATCTTTGTATACCATGCACTGAAGCCTTTGTTGGCTTGCAATAAGACTTTGTTGGTGACTATAACCCTTGTTGGGCATAAATACTCCCTTAGTTGGGTTGAGTTAAGCTTGCTTATCCCTATTTTGAGCTGTAAGGCTTGATGGTTTTTTTATTATTTGTGAATACTAAGAGTTCACATGTACGAGTTGTACCATTTCTCACCTAGTTGGTGGGAAGAATGGTGAGTTGCTGAGGCAAAAATGTTTATTAATAGTACTAGTTGCACTCTTCATCGCCTGGTTGGTGATATGAAGGTGAGTTATTTCATTACCTAGTTGGTGATAAGAGTGGCAAGTTGTCGAATTATATTTAGAGTACAGGTTGTACCTTTGATCACTTGGTTAATGATATGAAGGTGAGTTCCTTCATTACCTAGTTGGTGATAAGAGTGGTAAGTTGCCGGATGATATTTAGAGTACAGGTTGTCCCTTTCATCACCTAGTTGGTAATACAAAGGTGAGTTTCTTCATCACCTGGTTGGTGAGAATAAGGGCAAGGTACCGAGGCACATTGTAGCAAGTGCCGAATGACACAAAGTATGTTGACCCCTTTCGAAGCTTAGTTGGCTTATGTATGAATGTGTTGAAATGTATGATGTTTATGTTGATTGAGATAAGTGATGCTTATGAATGTTTTGCTATGCATAAAGGAATCTATGCTTTGGATATGTGAACCATGTTGGTTGTAACACTTAGTTTCACTTACTTAGTGTCAAAGTATGCATGTTAACGCTCTGAGTTAGAATATAGAGGTATGTCATCGTAGACCAAGTGTTCCAGTGCTAGGAATGTACAAAAGTTGGGACGAAGTTGTCTGAATCACCTCTTTAGTAACTTCATGCCAGATGGCATTCCTTACAAAATATACTGAATGGCTATAACTTAACATTTGTACCATGTGAGTCTACTTGTAATAGTACTTTAGGTGATCAGCGTTCCATGGATGGCCAAGGGTTTCGCCATCAAAACTTCTGAGTTTGTAGGAGCCAAGGCGACTGATGCTGACAACTTCAAATGGTCTATCCCAGTTTGGGCTGAGTGTGGCTTCACTCAGGACTCTGTCACAGAGCAATATTTTCTTCAATGCCCAGTCCCTCACTTTGAAAGAACGAGGTTTGACCTTAGAGTCATAATAGTTAGAGACGAAATGCTTGTAAGCGATGTTCCTCAAGTGAGCCTGGTCCGTATGTTCCTTGACTAACTCTAAGTTGAGGGCAAGTTGTTTATCATTTTCACTTTGCCTATAGTTCTTAACTCGATATGTTGCTTGCTTGAGCTCAACTGAGACAACTGTCTCTGTACCAAAGGCAAGTGATAATGGAGTTTCTCCTGTTGAAGTCCGATAAGAAGTTCGGTATGACCAAAGAACTTGGGGTACAAGTTCTGGCCACAAACCTTTAGCCTTGTCCAAGCTAGTATTCAAGGTGTGCTTGATTATCTTGTTAATTGCCTCAACTTGTCCATTAGCTTGAGGATGAGCTAGGGAGGCGAAACATAAGTTGATTTTGAATGTAGAATAAAAAATCCTGAACTTCTTGTTGTCAAACTGTCGCCCATTGTCTGTGACAATCGCATTGGGAATGCCGAATCGACAAAGGATGTTCTTTCATACGAAGTCTTCTATCTTTGCCTCAGTAATGGTTGCCAAGGGTTCTACTTCGGCCCACTTTGTGAAGTAGTCAATTGCAACAATCGCATAACGGACCTTGCCCTTCCACGTAGGCATTGGGCCAATCAAATCAAGTCCCCACTGGGTGAAGGGCCAAGGGCTGATCATAGGAGTGAAAGGCTCATGAGGGGAGTGATGAATAGTTACGTAACGTTGGCACTTGTCACATGAGCGAGATATTTTGATGGCATTCTGGTGAAATGTTGGCCAATAATATCTCTGGTGAAAAGCCTTTTGTGCTAGGGATCGAGATCTGGCATGATCTCTGCAGACTCCCTCATGTATCTCTCGAATGACCATTTCCCCCTCAGCAGGTGTAAGACACCTCAAGTATAGCAGAGTGAAACCTCGCTTGTAGAGTTGGTCATTGATGATTAGGTAGCGGGTAGACTTGTATCAAATTTGCTTAGCTTGGACTTTATCATCTAGGAGGGTGCCATGAGCAAGGAATTTATAAATTGGGGTGATCCAACTATCCCCTTGTTGTAAGTTATACACTTCCATGGCCATGGTGCTTGGTGTTGCCAACAACTTGACATGAATGTTTCTTCCAATCTCGTCTTCCACTGCTGAGGCAAGGCGAGCCAAGGTGTCTGCATGACTATTTGCTACTCGAGGGACTTGGGTGATCTGGTAGTGGAATTGCCTGAGCAAGATTTGTGCTTGTGTAAGATACGTTGCCATTGAGCTATCTTTAGCATCAAAGTTATTTGTGATTTGGTTGACCACCAACTGAAAGTCGTTGAAGATGTCAAGTTGTTTAATTCCAAGGTGTTTGGCCAAATGTAAGCCTTCCAGGAGGGCTTCATACTTGGCCTCATTGTTTGACGCCTTGATTTGAAACGAAGAGCATACTCCATTGCAACTTTGTCGGGCATAGTAAGGACCAGTCCTGCTCCACAACCTTGTTGGTTGGATGAACCATCAACATACATAATCCATACTGGAAAGGTTGGTTTTACTTTCTGAGCTTTCGAGGGTAATGAAGCCAATGCCTTAGGTGTAGGTGAAATGTCAATAGGATATGTGAATTCGAAGATGAAATCTGCAGCTGCCTAGCCTTTCTCAGCTGGTTTTGTTTGGTAAGAGATGTCAAACTCCCCCAATGCTATCGTCCACTTGATCATTCGTTTCGAAGTGTTAGGACTTTGGAGTACTTGTTGAAGGGGGTGATTGGTAAG
This sequence comes from Pyrus communis, assembly GCF_041283825.1. Lineage (NCBI taxonomy): Eukaryota > Viridiplantae > Streptophyta > Magnoliopsida > Rosales > Rosaceae > Pyrus > Pyrus communis. Next base: position 5,090,204 of record NC_142572.1, read on the forward strand.
CACAATAATGGAAAGTGCTTGGAAGTAAGGGCGGAGTTTTCGAGCAGACATGATCAATGCTAGTGCCAATTTCTCAATGTTAGAGTACCTTGTCTCTGTATCTTGTAAGGTTTTCCTAGCGTAGTATACGGGTCCCTCAACATTACCATCTATTCGAATGAGAACCGAACTGACTGCTGAAGCTGATACAGATAAATAGATAATGATAATGTCACCAATTTCAGGTTTGGAGAGTAAGGAGGTTTACTTATGCACTCCTTGAGGTTACTGAATGCCTCGGCACATTCATCAGTCCATGTAATGCACTTCTTACTTCCCTTAAGTGCTTTGAAGAATGGAGCACATTTATATGTGGCTTTAGAGATGAACTTGGTTAAGGCTGCCACCTTGCTAGTAAGGCTCTGGATGTCTTTTGAAGTTACTGGTTCCTTCATGTTAAGGATTGCCTTGATCTTCTCAGGGTTAGCTTCAATGCCTCGTTGGCTATGAAGCCCAAGAATTTGCCAGAGCCCACGCGAAGGGTACATAAGGATTTGGTTGTACCCTGAGTAAACATCCATGAAGCTCAAGAGTTCACACCCTGCCGTTGAGTCAATTAGTCTATCAATGAGTGGGAGGGGAAAACTATCCTTAGGGCATCTTTTGTTGAGGTCAGTGTAGTCAACACACATTCTCCACAAGGTCTTTTGGAGTATGAGGCTTTCTTTAGTCGAATTTTTCTTAACAATGACAACATTTGCTACCCACATTGGGTAATTGACTTCACGGACGAAGCCTATGTCTTTGAGTTTTTCAACTTCTGCCTTTATTGCCTCGTATCGTTCAACATCATATAATCTTTGTTTTTGTTTCACTGGCTTGGTGTTGGGATCAATGCTTAAACGATGACGGATGATATTAGGAGAGATACCCGGCATGTCCTCGTATAACCAAGCAAAGACCTTCGCGTTCTCTTGCAAAAATGAGATTAATGCCAACCAAAGAGGTGGTGACAAGGTAGTGCCAATCTTCACTATGCGATCTGGATAGTCTTTTGAGATAGAGACATTATCCAATTCTTCAGCAGGATGTGCTTGTTGGGTGAAAGAGTCATCTTGTGTATCATTAGGTTGACCATTGCCATTATGAAGAGCCGAGTTGGCTTAATCCGGGTTGGTTTTCATGACTTGGTCATGTATATAGAAGGTTTCTTTGGGCACATGCAAGTGTTGTTGCTTGACTGAAGTGTTGTAGCATAATCGTGCACTAAGTTGATCTCCTCTGATGTAACCATTGCTAGAAGGTCTTGGAAACTTCATCAGCAATATATGTGTAGATACCATGACCTTAAGATCGTTGATGCATGTGCATCCAAAGATGACATTATATGTCGTCGGGTAGTCGACCACAAGGAAATTAGTGGTTATAGTAGCTGTGTAAGGGCATGTACCAATGGTAAGTGGTAAATGTATGCTCCCCAAAGGTTGCACGATATCACCAGAAAAGCTTATCAAAGGAGTAACTGAGGGGTCGAGCAAATGTTCAGCTATATTAAGTGCCTGAAGGCTTCGAAAAACATGATATTGACCGAAGCACCTGTGTCTACAAGGATTCGTCGTACATTAAATTTGGCTATATGAGCCACCACAATCAATGGGTCGTTGTGAGGGTAGACGATGCCTCTTTCCTCCTCAGGGTAGAAACATATTGGATCCCAATTAGGCTTTTGATACTTGCATCCCCTGATGTCTTCCACATGAAATACTTGGTGGCCAGACCTTAAAGTTCGTTCATTGTTTTTCATGGCCCTGTTGGAAGATTCAGAAAAGGGGTATACCACCGCTGATAGAATATATCATGTTCATCTGGCGTTGGTTACGGTTGTCCCTAGGGGGTGAAGAAGGAATTGATCAATTTTCCCTTAGCGTGCCAAATCGTCGATATGGTCATGGAGGGTGACACATTTTTTGCAGTCATGGCCGTTATACTCATGGTAGTAACAAAACACGCATGTGTTCTTCGTGGACTTATAATCCGGCTGCCTTGGTTTTGGCTTCGGTATCAAATGAGTTATACTGGGGTAAATTGCTGCACAAGTGGCATTCAAAGGTATGTATGCCTCACACCTTGGGGTAGGGCCTATCTTGACATGCGATTAGTCCATTGCATTGACTGCCTGAGGGCAGGCATTATCGTAACGATACCCTTGATTATCGCGATAATGTCCTCTACTCTTCTTATTAAAATAAGACTTTTGAGGATGAAAGTCATTTCTCTTGCCTTGAGATTGATATGTCTGTTGTCTCGGTGATGCGCTAGGTAAAGTAGGGGGAGATGCAACGGTTGTCTGGATGGTCGATGTTTTTTCACTTGGCTGGATCTGGTTTCCATTCCGTACTTGTTGATAAGGGATAGCCATATGGGGTTTCCCCTGATATGTCATTGCTTCAGCAGATGCATGGTTGTAGGCTTGTGCCATCACCTCAGAGTAAGTCTTCCAAGTGTTGGCATTGATCATGTACTTGAAGAAACATTCACGTAAGCCCGCCGTGAAGGCCTTGAGTGCAGTCTTGTCATCTGCCTCAGCATATTGAGAATATTCATGGCTGAAGCGGCAAACATACTCACGTAGTGACTCTTCTGGCTTCTGGCGAATAGTGTACAAGTCATCTGCAGAGTGCAAGCAATTGGTCTGGAAGATGTGTTGAGAAACAAATAGTTTTCTCAGCTCCTCAAATGAATCAACCATCTTAGGTGGAAGACGACAATACCAGTTCAGAGCTGCACCCGAGAGGTTGGAGAGGAAAAGAAGACATTGTTCTTCATCAGTATGTATCCAATATGCCATGGTGAACTCAAAGAGGTTAAGATGTTCAATCGGATCCTCCATTCAGTATATAGTTGTAAGCCGAGCTTCTGCTTTGTCTTTGCTTGGAGGGGTATGTTAAGGATCATCCTTGTAAGGGGGCTGGGCCTTGGTTGATTCTAGTCAAGTATCTCGGCCTAGCGTTCGGCCTTCAACATGTTTACTTCCTCAAGGAGTTATAGGACAAAGGGGTCCTGGGTGGAGTCATGTACTACATGAGTCTTCTTGTGTAAGTTTTCATCACTTATTGGCAGTAGGGAAGTTTGATCAAAGGCATGTGGTTTTTCCTTAAACTCACCGTATTGACTTCTAGGGCGTGTCTATCAGAAGACTTCCGAGTCCCCTATACCTTCATATTCCTCTGGGACTTATCGCTTCTTCCCTGGATTAGTAGCTGACCTGGGTCGCGGTAGAAGACCGAGTCTTTCAGTAACTCTTGGGTCGTTGATCTTTGAGCTTATGTGGATAAGGTTCTCTTGACGTTGCCTCAAGAAGTCTCGACAGTTGCGATAAACAGCCTTTGATCATTCTGCTCCCTCTGCAAAGAGGTGCGTTCCTCCATTTCTCTTACTTCGGGTTGAAACAATTAGATTAAGAAAAGTTTCACGTTGATCAACATATTGATGAGTATCTCGCTCCTCATAAGGAATGTCCATGTTGAAAACCGGTGAACCTTCGCGTTGGGGGATAGCTAGGTGATGGTTGACGTCCACATGGGCAATGGGCTCATGTAACTGAGTATACCTAGCCTCATGAAGCATTCTGAAGAGCTTCTCATCCTGCTCCTGGAAGATTTCATTCTTCATTGCTATCTTGTTGCTCTGAGCCTTCAACTCTTCGACATTAGCTTGAAGAGCAAACTTTTGTCTTTCCTTCCTCCGCTGCCTCACAATAGGCATAAGGGGAGTGTCATTTTGTGTGTTGTGGCTTACTTCGCTCTGCATGTTGGAGAGGGATGTCTAGTCAAAGAAGAGTGTAGAAACGATGGAAAATAGCTTGACAAAGCTTAAGAGAGTAGGAATAAGTGTCAATTTCCCACAGACGGTGCCAAATGTTGATGCACAAAATCAGTGAAGACTTTGAAACAACGTAAAGTGTCAAGTTTGTGACCTTCACTCGGTTGCTCCGATCACCTAGTGATGATGATGTGTAAAGAGGTAGAGATAGGGAAGCAAACACAAGATGTACGTGGTTCGCCCTAAGTCTGCCTACGTCCACGGAATAGAGGAGTTCTCATTAATAGTGAAGGGTTTACACAAATACATAAGTTTAAGCATAATTATCATTAGTGGGTTCTAATGACTAGTTTAAGTACAATAATGACATTAGCCCCTCATTGTAGGAGAATGGTATTCTTTTATAGTTGAGGAGAATCTCTAGCTTTTGTTCGTGACCAATGTGGGACTCTATGAGCCTTATTCTGATGTTGACATGTGTCGTGCTGTGATTGGCCTCCTGGTTGGAGGGAAACTCTTGTGCTTCGACAAGGGTGCCTCAACATGAACCCCTCATTAGGTCACTAAAGGTATGACGTTGACTGGTGCTCGGTAGTTTCGGGATTAGTCAAGTATGGTACAAACATAGTTATACCAACCTTAAAGCCCATTTTAACTAAAAAGCCAAAATTTATTGTAAAACTTAACCAAAATGCATGTGGGAATGATGGATAAAAATCATTATATAACGAGGAGTAGTAGAACAATTTTTCTATTATTAGTGCTCATATTTTGTTTTCCTCATTATTATTTTGGAAGGAGTGGATAACTGTGGCTTACTACTCTTTGTCTCCTTTTAAAAGAAAAAAAAAGATGTTTAGTGATTGTGATTCGAATATTATTGTGACATATATGGCTATAGGGTTGGGCATTTGAAAAAAAAATAAAAAAATTGAGTGAACCGTCCGAACTGCACCAGCAGCTTGGTTTGTTTTTTTTTTTTAATTTTTTTTTATTATAAATTTCGGTGGTTAAACCAAACCACACCAATCTTAATCGGTTTGGCAATTGATTCCCAAAATTCTTAGAGGTGCGATTATTCGAACCGATCCACATACATTTAATTTTATTTTTTAATCATAATTAATACATGTTTAATATAAATGGTTAGTTATTTACAAGTTACCTTGTTTCCACTACATGAAAACAAAATGTGATTAGTTTAAGAGTGCCTTTGGAGAAGAACAGGGGGGACCATTTAGTTTAAGATTACCTTGTTTCCACTCATATTGGTGTTACATTTTGTAGCTTTTGGGAGAGAAATTTGTTATGTGTTTTCGTCATCACACAAACTGAGAATCGACTCAAACCAACCCACCACTGTTGGTTAACTGACCTGATTGGTTTTACATCTAGCTTTGGTCGATTTCAGTTTGCAATTTTGGCCTAACCGACTAGGTCGGTTTGGTTTCGGTTTTGGCCCAAAACTAACCCAAACCAACCCACACCCACCTTTATATGGCTATGCAATTAACTAGTTGGAGATATCTGTTGAATAGTAAGAGGTCTCTTTTCAATGGAACATCTTTGAAAGTTCAAATTTCGTATCCCCAACTAATAAAAATGGAAAATAGTCGAAATACAAAATAATAAAATAAAAACTCGAACTCAACTTAATTGCTCGAGTTAAGCAAAATATAACTAAGCATTAAAGTACACCAACTAGTTTTTGTTCTAATACTATTTCTCTTTCCAGGCACGAGGGGCTTCAAGCTCCATTCAAGAGGAACGACGCGTTGCTTTAGTTAATTGGCTTAACTCACATTTGTTCTATTCGTGTCTTAATAATAGAATAAACTTGCAATATGTCTTGGTCTGGTGGTACTTTTCTTTCAAGACAAAAGGGGATTCAACTCAGTTTAAGAGGAATCTTAGCCAATTGGCCTAACTCACATTTGTCCCATACTTACTTTATTATAACAAAAAACCATTATAAAAATCCTAGTAGTATTTCTGTTTCAAGATAAGAGGGGAATTCGAAATTTTGAAGTCAGTTTAAAAGGGTGAACACATTGTTCTAGCCAATTAAGGGCATGTTTGGTATTTGATTTGGATCCAATGTTTTTAACTCAAAAACAAGTTTTGAGTCACAAATTTAAAATCTTTGTTTGGTAGTGGATTTGAATACAATTCTCAAAACCATAACTCAAAAATATATGAAAACAAGGGCTATTGGATGAAAACGCAAAAAGTGTGTTTTTAGACTTTTTATTTTATGGATTATCACTCCCGTCTCTCTCTCATTCTCTCTCCTCTCTCCCATTCGATGTACTCCCTTCCCTCTTCCCTTTTCAATCCTCTTTTCTCTGTTGCCTTTCCAATCCATTCCCGCTTATATCCACCATAGCCACCACCTCTATCCTTCTCCCTCCGGCCAAGACAAATCGATCTCTCTGGCCTCTTCATTCCTCTCTTCTCTGTTGCCTCTTCAATCTTATCTCTTCTCACTTGCATCCACCATAGCCACCACATCTTCCCTATGGTCGTTGGATCTCAGGTTTAAGACTGCCAACATGATTAGCCTTTGTCAGCGCGAGTTTGGAGTAAGGAGTTGGTAAATAGCCAAAGGAATCACCACTAGGGAAGTGAAGGATGCGGTGGTCAGGAAATTGGTCTTTAGCCACTGGGGATGGGAGGGATGAAGTGGTCGGGTAATTGCTTGGGCTGGCCGTTTGACTTTTTCTGTTTGGATTAGTTTTTAGAAAATGCATACCAAACAAGGTTTTGAATTTAAAATTTTTAAATCAAAACATGTGTTTTTAGAAAAAATTAAAATTTTTAGTTTCGTTCTCAAGTTAGATACCAAATAGGCTCTAATATTCTAATCCCTTTTTTGTAAGATTTACATAGAAATATGCTACCGAAGTGAGTAAAGCTAGTGTGCATGAATTCTTCAGGTTTCGGTTTGGCAGATGGCTTGATGGCAGATCACATGAGGCGAGGTCGATCTCACCAGCTGCCCTGTTGCCGTACATTTTGGAAGTCTTTCATTGGTCATTAATAGTGTCCATGCCATTTGCCCTTCTATATTACGCATGCCAAAATTTTAAAACCGTCACATTGCTAGACCGAAATTCATGACTATTGAATCTTTGGTCAAGTTGGTCAATAATTCAATGCCTAACAATCTAAAAGTCATGAATCTTGATTAGAATTCGGAGAATGTCTTCAAACATTAGGAAGAAAATGTAATATTTATACCATGTCAATAATTAATTAATCGTAAAACTTAATCAAAATACAGTGTAGAAGTTGTACACGCAAAATGCTGTGGGAATGATGTTCCGTGCCAGTTTCTTCTTACCTATACTGCAGTTGAAGCACGTAATGTAGAAGTTGGTAATATGGTAGGGAGTAGTAGAATAATTTTTCTATTATTAGTGCTCATATTTTGGTTTCTTCATTATTTTTTCTGCTTGAATGCATGAGATGTTCAGTGAGTGCACATTTAACTTATTTTTTCGTTGGAATTCGAATATTATTGTCACATAAATGGCTGTGTGGTTGATTGGTTGGAGAGAGAGATATATATATATATATATATATATATATATATATATATTTTTTTTTTTTAATAAACGATATTAGCTACATTAAGAGGGAGAGGGTAGGATTAGTCTCACACTTTGTTAGTAATAATGTGGTTCAAAATCGCATTTGGCGAGAATTAAATATAATATCTCTTACTTACAAGTAAAGAAGAATATTATTAGACCGTAATACTAAGTGGTAGTTGGAGATATCTTTTGAATAGGAAAACGTTACCAAAATCACCAAATGCAACTGGCCCTTTATTAGTCTAGAGGTCTATTTTCAATCGAAGATCTTTGAAAGGAATCCAGATCCTCTCCGGATTCTCTTTGCGAGGATCCCGAAGATATGTGAATTATATATGTTCATCGTATATCATGCGGTTAGAAATCATTTTAAATATTTTTATTTAAAATTAAATACAAACAATACTTGACAAAAACTAACCACACGATGTACGATGAATAAATACGATTTATGAATCCTCAAGATCTTCACCAAAAGGATCCGGAGAGGATCTTGTTGGCTTTGAAAGTTCAAATTTCGTATCCCAACAAATAAAAATGAAAAATAGTAGAAATAAAAAATAATAAAAGAAAAGTCGAACCAAACTTCACTGCTCGAGTTAAACAAAATATAACTAAGCATTAAAGTACACCAACTAGTTTTTGTTCTAGTGTTGTTTCTCTTTTTAGATAGGAGGGAATTTCTCTTAGTTTAAGAGGAATGACGCATTGCTTTAGCTAATTGGCTTAATTCATATTTGTTTAAATAATGTTTTAATAATAGAATAAACTTGTAATATATCTTGGCCTATTGGTACTTCTCTTTCAAGATGAATCCTAGCTAATAGGCCTAACTCACATGTGTCCCATACCTACTTTATTATAACTGAAAAACCATAAAATAAAATAAAAAATCTTAGTCTAGGTATGTCTGTTTCAAGATAAGAGGGGAATTGGAAGTTTTGAAGTCAGTTTAGAAGGGTGAACACATTGTCCTAACCTAGGCAATTAATAACCTAATCCTTTTTAAGGTGTTCATAGAAATATGCTACTGAAGTGAGTAAGAATAAAGCAATTGTGGTATTTATATCATTTGTGGGTGAGGTTAACTCCCCATGAGGTAATTGTACGATTTTACAAGATAAAAGAGCCCTTGATAATTTTGGAACAATGAAACACATTTCCAATAAAGTGAGCCCCTAGAAAAAAGAGTAATCCACATAGGCCGACTAAAGGCTTTCACTCCCGGCCTTCTTGTTCGTAAGCATTGAAAGATGTAATTTCCAAACAAACCCCTTCTTAGATAGCTTCGTGCCCTCATACAAAATCTAAAAATAAATAGGGCTCATTTGGGAAGTATTATTTATAGCTGAAAGTGAGCCTTTTTATTTTAAAAATGAACAATAACTACCAAAACAAAAATAAAGTAAGGTATGTTGCAGTCCTAAATTATTTAAGAGTTTGATTGTGTAAATTTTCATGGGATTCTAAAATATTTTTTAGATAATTTCCTAGTTGTAACGTATTACTTGAAAAACATAGATTCTCTCATCCTTACTATTATAAATAAAGACACGATGGATGAGAAATCATCACCACAGAATCATCAGATTCTCTCTTCTCTTTACTTGCCGCCCCTCTCTCTCTGTAATTCCTCAGTAAAAGTAGGCATACAAAACGTTATCAGCATGCTCCCATTACTACTACGGAACTGAAGGTTCTTCTACAACTAGCATTCAATGGCTTTCTTCATTTCCATCCAATCCAGGTTCTTCGAAAACACGAAATCGATATTTTATAAGCATTGATAGCATGAAAACATTCACCATGATGTATGAACCCAAAAAAGAGGAGCTTTCACAAAGGCTGGTCTTGTGAAGCCTCAATATGTGGTAGAACTCTAGGAAATGGAGGCACCGGGTGCATTCAAAATGTAGCCACGAACCTTTGGTGGTCACTTTGAATCTAACTTTCAGATTCCTGCAGTTGGTCAAATTTTCTTTTCACATCCGTCTAGTAATTATTTGCAAGTTTGTGTAACTTTCTATTATCGTGCTTGAGTCCTCTAATATCTTGTTTAAGACTTGCCACCTTAGCCAGTATTGATTCAACTTAGCAAGTTCGATCAAGTAGACGTATGCCTATGTTGAATACAGAACTCACAAACTTAACACTGAAAGCTAGAGAGTCTTGAACAGCCAATTCGTCAGACCTTTTTGAAAGTATTCTTTTATCTTTGTAAGTGAAAAGGTTCCTAGCTACTACTATGACGGTTATATCATTTTTCATTGCAGAGTACCCAATCGTAAATGGACCATTAGAGGATAAGAAAGATGGGCGCCATATATTATCCTGAAAAAGGCACATGTCCATCTTCTGCAACATTCAAATCAAAACAACGGTCAGATGCGTAAGCTATTTCCAAAATATGATGAAACAAAAAGAAGTCAGATAAACTGAAATCTAAAAAATACAGCATATGCAATTTTTAGAGGTGAACAATTTTCCGAGTGTGCATTTTGGGTGCAATTGATGCCTCTATAAAAGGAGATTCAACACGGTCGTTGTTCAAAAATCGAAGGGTTACCCCTCTCTGAATTTCAAAAGCTTGAGTTTTTCTGAATAAAGTTTGTTGGTATTTCCTAAACACAATCTTAACTTTTCAGAAATCGATGACAACTCTATCAAAATATCTCTAACAAAGTTGAAACACGTGAATTTTACTGTTTTAACTACACCACTATTGTGAACAAGTGTGGATGACAAGGCCTCGACGACACCACCAACCACTGTTGAAAAATCTTTGTATTTGTCAACCTATCCTCCATGGCAAGGCAGACCTCCAAAAATACCTAACCCATCTTCCTTGCCGAGAATGCATTTTGAGCCAAGCCTCTCAAAATACTCAGCCTTCATTCCCTCTTAGAATACCTTTTCAACTAAGTCCCTCAAAATGCCTAACTCATTTCCTCAACAAGAAAATATTTTTAACGGAAAAGTTCTACATTAGCATCAAACTCTTCTACTGTTTTTTTTTCTCATGAGCAAAAGTATCTCATATCATCAAGGTCGAGAGAAAAAGTATATATCATGCTTTTTCCTTGTCTTTTCGTTTGCCTTTGCTCTTGCTTACAAGACAATGAGAAAGAAAGCAATCAGTCGGAACCTAAAATGAAACTTCTGGTTTGAAATTAATTGCCTGGAACTTTACCTGATTGCTTACCTTGCATTGCTCATGAATAGTCATCTTCAATTGTTGTTGGCGCAGGATTACAAGTCACCAACACCTCAGAATAGTTGGTACGATGTTGACTTTTTACACTGAAGCTGTTAAGTATGGATGAGTCACCGAGAAGTGATGTTTTGAAGGATCATTCAAAGGCAAAAGGTTGCGTAACATAACACTTACGTTGTGCAGGAGGCTAGAGCAGAACAATCAACGATAAAACCATAGAAGTTCAAAGAGAGAAAATGAGTGGATGACTAAGTGAGTGAAAGATCAAAGTTAAATGATGATAATCCTACTCGTAGCCCCAACAAATTCTACCTGAGTCTATGACCACCAAAGGATAAGAACAACTTCAACTATTATTCTGTCTCATCAATTTATATCATTCAAATCATGTACAAAAAGGTAATCCAAATTTTGAAAATTACTAACTAATTACCAAATGCATTAACAAGTTATAAAGATGCCACATGGATTGAAGTCTGAATATGACTATCCATAAACTTGATACTACTAAAATGTTACATGCCCAAAGCATGACATTCGCTGTTTGCATTCAAATCCCAAAAGGATAGTTCATGGACATGGCAATTTATTATCTCTTATGCTTGAAGCATGATAGGCATATAGGTTTCAATGATTCAACTCCATAGAAGTGGAGATTAAAAACCTAAGCTTTATAATGCTCTAGAGAAGGTTATGATCCAAATTCTCCAAACAAATCATTTGATAAGAGATGACTGTCCTAGAAGAGACAATGCAACGTCCCTGAAGAGGTAAAGATATTTAAAGCAATGAAATGCTTATAAACTGTGATGCGCATGCACATGAGAATTATGGGATCACAAATTAAAGGTAACCAATGTTTATTTTGGTTTTACAGTAGCTACTAGATTCATTAATGAGTTGTGTTGATATTGAGCAGTGTTTCTTTGTTTGTCGACGAAAAGAAAAATTATTGGTCAAAATGGAAAAGAGGCAATTCCATTACAATTTAGTAAGAACATGAAAAAAAAAAAAAAAAAATAGACCCTATAGTTCAAATCGCCAAATTGTGTTAAACCCAGAAGGTAACATAAAAGCAATTACAGTGAAATACACTCCCATGATATGACACAAGGTTCCTAATTGAAACCTAAAATTTTAATACACTCCTCCTGTAAACATGATTTCCATTGTGAAACATGTTCACTTCAACATAGAATTATATATATTATACAAAGGCTTATGAAATGCCCGAAGCATATCTCCATAAGTAAATCTCTCAAGTATACATGGAAACAAATTGCTCTATATAAATTCCAAAGGATAATTATGTCATGAAGGTAGAAAATCTCTAAAGGATTCAAATTGCTGAAGATAAGCCATGGAAGGGGAAATCACAAATTATGTACTCAATACTAGTAGATAGTATGAATTGCGCTAGTAAGTACTTTCACTATGATATTGTTACAACATATTAAATCTCTTGCAAGAGTTGATAAAATTTGGGACTCCAGAAGAGTTTAAAAAGATTATAAAGTGTTGAAAGGAATATTATCTCTAGTTGCAGATCGAACAATATGCCAACAAGATTTTATCAACTCAAAGACTTATGATATTAAAGAACCATGTGGATTGAAGATCATACGTTGAACACTCAAATGACTGATCAATATTTAGACACTAAGAAAGATTCCATCCTCGTGACGAAAATGAGGAACTGATACTTGGTCCAGAAGTACCATATCTTAGTGAAGTATGTGTCTTACTCAATTTAGCATAATACGGTGAATCAGATGTTACATTTCCTTTGAAGCACAATACCAACATATAGGTCTCAGAATGACATCAAGCTTATCTATTGATATCTCGGAGAAATTACAGACATGTGCTTGTTTTATTCCAATGAAATAACTAAAGATATGTACTTGTTTATGCATAAAGATCGCTCATTGAAATAATTAAGCAATGGAAGCTGGAGAAAACGTGCTCAAAGATAATACGGTACACAACCTCACCAACTATACACCAAAGTTTTCGCTTCAGAAGTTCAAGAATTGCACCAAAACACATCGGCTTGATGACAAGTTAGTTAATCCAAGCTTATTATAATCAGAAGGAGATATCATCAGGCAGGCCCGGCCCAGGCCCAGTGCGGGCAGGGTGACCCTCCGAGGCCCAAAAAAATTAGGGGCACCAAAATTATTAGGGTGATATATTTATATATGTTTTTATAAGAGTATAAATTTATAAAATTTGGTTTACTGATAAAGAAATTTAACTAGAACTGGTGATTTTGTTGTTTAAAATGAATGAGGATGTCTTAGGTTCAAAACACCATGTGTGCTTATTTACATTCCAATTTTTACAAATTTCTTTTTATAACAGTATAAATTTATAAAATTTGGCTAAATGATCAAGAAGGTTAATTAGAAGCAATGGTTTTTGTTGTCTAAAATTAACAAGAGGTCCTAAGTTCGAAATGCTATGTGCATGTTTATTTTTTTCAATTTTTACATATTTTTGTTTGGTTGTTAATTTATTTACTAGCTAGTAGCTATGTGGGTTGCTATTTTTTAAATATTTGTTCCAATTCAAGTCTAATCTTCAGCAAAGAGTAATGAGTAGACTAAATTTTTAGACCAAATTTGCAAATAATATTATGACACATCCCGACCTGGATTGTCCACTAGGACTCTGAATCGAGTTGTGCTAGCCGACACCTGAAAGGTGATGAAGCCATAAAGTGTGGTGATGTGGAATATGTGAATAAATTTAAATCTAAAGTCCTAAACACGAGAGTGCGCTGTGAGCGGGAATGAACCCATTTCACACGTGACATCAAAGCATAAATAAAGTACAACAGAGTGGATTGAAAATCATACCATCGAAGGTAATCTCCAATACCAAGACTTGCCACGAATCCTTGTCGATACAAAAACTATGCCACTAGAACCTGGAGGGATAAAAAAAACAAGAGCGAGTGGGCTTGAGTATAAAGCTTTAATAAAGACCTTCTAAACAATATAAACCCTCGCTGTACTACATGTATAGTTTCCAGGAAATCATACTACATATAAGTATGAAGTCAAGTGTAAATCAACATTAAATCCAAGAATAATCCAAAATCAGTACAAATCGGCAATAACATAATAAAATCAGGTGCTCATCAATCCATGATAACCCACGAGTCGGAGTTGTCTAACGTAACCTGTACGACTCAAAAATCAATCTATGATAACACATGAGTCGGAGTTGCCTAATGCAACTTGTACGACTCATAGGCAACCTGTACGACAATGTCGGAGTTGCCTATTATTGCAACCTGTACGACAATGTCGGAGTTGGCTATTATTGCAACCTATACAACACCGCCTATTATTGCAACCTGCACAACGGTGTTGGAGTTGCCTATCATTGCAACCTGTACGACCTGTACGACGGTGTCGGAGTTGCCTATCATTGCAATCTGTACGACAGTTTCGGAGTTGCCTAAAACATAAATATAGTCATGCCATCAATCAATCATTTCGAATAACACCATAAACTCACCTGAAGTTACCTATGCGTCCATCGTTCACCTTAGCATTTCAAAGCATTCACAACAATTATATGTAGGTAATATGCATATGGATATGCCATAATGCAATCTAAAACTCAATCATATCATAGTATTTTAGATTATATAAATAAATAAATATATATATATGACGTGGCATAAAATGCATAAATCAATTTAAAAGCGTTTGTGGAATTATCAATCATATATATATATATATATATATATATATATATATATATATACGATAAAAAGGGAAAGACCCACTCACCTGAGGTCTGCGCTACGATTCCCTAGCACGAATATCGAGACATCACAAACGATCTTCACCTAGAACAATTATTCATTCACGTCTCAGAACTCTTATTAATAGAGCACGTAACTTACATAAAACACATCCCAAGGACGTTTTAGAATGATTTGAGACCCATTGACCAAAAGTCAACCGTCGGTCAAAGATCAACGGTAGGGTCCACAAACCTATGTAGCTCAATCCGGAAGATCCGCATCTCGGATTTCTGTTCCGTAATTTCAAAGATCCACATTGTGCTTCTAAAGCATCATACTAAAGTTTCATTACGATCTAATAGTTGGATCTTCGTCAATTGCCAATTCAAGTGGTGGTCAACATTTTATTTTACAAACTTACAAATCCAATTTGGGAAGATCCGTACTTCAGATTTCCAATCCGTAAGTTTCTAATATCCTCAAATATTACGTACTATATTGTATTAAAGTTTGGTGACAATCCAACGGTCGGATCGTCAATTCACATAATATTCAAGTAGCGGTCTTTATCAAAACTATGCTCAAACGATGAGATTTCATCAATCGAACTTCACCTATGGAATTGAGGTGTCAAAATTTGCTTAAAAAGGACAGGGGATGACTCGGATTACATGCCGCCACACATGGCGATCGGCCACCTCGATTCACCGGAAAATTCAACTATCTCCAAAAATTCTCAAATTTTACAGAAATGAAAATATCAAAGAGTAAAGCAAGTTCTATACCTGTGGCCACGTCCAATTTGGCCGGGAAATGCTCCAATTTCACTCAAACCCGCCGGAACCCTAAAATGGGTGAACTTCGATTCTCCTACTCCGTGTTCCAATGTCTCTACCACTGGCTGGGTCATGTTCCTGGGTCTAAGGGGAGTTGATTAAGGGTAATGGTGGATGGTGAAACTCACTGGATCAGAGGAATCACCATCGAGAACCTCCGGGTTCTCAGGTGAAGTTCTACTCGATTTAGGCCTTAAAACCCTTTGATTTTTGGTGGAAATGGTAGAGGAGAGGTTGTGGAAGAGGAGAGGTTGTGGAAGAGGTTTCAGGTGATGGATGAGTGTAGTTGGCCTGAAAAAATGGTGGAGATTGGCTGAAAATAACTCGGGTCACCGGTGAGTTTTGGTGTGCACGGGTTGAAGAAATGGGCAAAGGATGTTTCTCTCTCTCTCCTCTGATTGGTTGCTTCTCTTCTCTTATTTTTCTGATTGGTCCTCACCCTTTAATTTGATTGGTCAGTCTTCCCACAAGGTGGGAGTTTAACACTTTATAAACTTAAATATAAATAACCACTTTCAAACGTCCGTAACTATACCGTTATAATCTGGACTCAGAAACGACTTTCACCTATGTGTTTGTACCAACGAGTACTGCACAAATGCGCTAAAGGAATAAATCATACGTTTCTCTAGACGATACTCCACGGAAGTCAAAGTCTGTGCCTCTAGGGGCATTTTGTCAATTCTCTCGATTAAAATAAATATAAACGTAAATTTAGGGACGGGTTGTCACATATTACGTGTCATCAAAAGGTTTAATTTAGTGTTCATTCATTACTTATACATATCCTTAAAGACTCAAAAACATTAATATTTTTTTAGTCTTATATTGACGAAGTTAGTAAATAAGAAAAAATAACTCATGATTTATATAAAAATACTTTAAAAGTTCAGATGGAAAACAAAACTCATAATCTATCGATTTAAAAGCCCGAAGTTTTTTAGTTTCTTTTTCTTGATACAAAATAAATTAATTATTTCGTGTTTCTAAATTATTGAGTTTGAATTCTAAATTATTGAGTTTGATGTGTTTTTCTAAATATAATTTTATTGATGTCTTACGTGTGAAAACAAATAATTTTTTTATATGAAATGAGGGCACTTTTTTTGACGTCACTCCGGACCTCAAAAATCTCTGGACCAGCCCTGTCATCAGGGGTGTTTAAGAGTATGCTACATGGGCCACATGAGCAATGTATTTTTGTTTTCTTTAGACCATTTATTCAACTCATGAGATTATTGGAGAAGTTCTAATGAAACAATCAGTCGAAGACTTGTGATCATTCAAGAGGAGTGCTGTAAATACGGATGTTATTTTGTTTGAGGGATGCTCTTACATGGTCAAAGAAAGTGGCTCATACTTATACGCATATGATATTTAAGCATGGTAAGAGCAACTCACATCCAACTTGTTTTCAGCTATGTAAAGGAAAATAAGCGCAGAAGAAACAGAAGTAGTGAACAGTAAGCTATAAGACTAGAGAGGAGAGAAAAATAAGGAGAGTTATTTTGTCTTTTTATTATTTCAGATAATGAAAAAAAGTACTATTGTTGTCACGAGGATGTAGGCATACTTGCCAAATCTTGTAAATATTGTGTCTTATTTACTTCATATGTACACATATCTGCTATTTCACAACATCAAGAATATTTTTTCTATTTTAAAATTTAACACCCATTACGGTGTTTGATATGCTTGTAAATATTATGTTTTATTTACTTCATATCCTCGCAAAGCTGTTTGATATGCTCTAAACCCTGTAAGGTGCTAATTGTCAATTCGTACAAACTTGATGGCTTATGGTCTAATACATACACAATGATGAGTAAAAATCACGACAATAGGTAGTTGGATCACCTTTCCGAGGACATGATTGAAAAGACAATGGATGAGCTGAGCATATCAGATTCACGGAGGTTCTGTGTAAGGTTTTCTATTTTAATTAATGCAACACATTTTATTTCTCTGTCCACGTTGTTAGGCCCATATTCTGATGATTTATTTATTATTATCAATTTCTTTTGTAATGAAGGTCATCGTTTCATTCATGCACATGTGTTCACAGTTTGGTTTTTGATGTAATTTGTATCATGTTTCTGTGTTTAGCGATAAAGGAGATGACATGGAGTGAGAACCAATGTCTGTATTTGTTGTGCTGAGTTGCTATAGATGCTCATATTTGGGTGCTTTAACGAAAAATTAACAAGGAAAGATTATGAGTAGCTAAATATCTGATGAAAACTATTTAAATGACTATTTTCTCGTTTAATTTTTATTTGTACTAAGGTACCGAATTATGAGCATCCATAACAACTCTGCACAACAAATATAGACATTAGGTACCAGTCCATGCCATCTAAACAGAGGAACATAATACAAATAAAAAAAAAAAACAAAAAAAAAATGAGAAACTAAACTATGAACAGATATGCGCATGAATGCAAAGACCATCTTCATTACATAAGAAATTGATAATTATAAATAAATCATCAGAATATGGCCTAACAACATGGACAAGGAGATAAAATGTGCTACGTTATATTAAAATAACAAACCTTAGATGCCACCCTTCTCCACGATTTACACCACAGAAGAACCTCTGTGACTCTAATATGCATAGCTCATTCATTGTCTTTTCAATCATGTCCTCGGGAAGGTGATTTGACCACCTGTTGTCGTGATTTTTACTCATTGTGTCTGCACTCTGAATCTCTCGATTTTGGTATATATTGGGGTAAATTAGCAAACTGATATCAGCCGTCAAGTTCGTACGAGTTGACAATGATCACATTATAGGGTTTCGGTTCTATCAAACAGCTTTACATTATATCATAGTAATTTTTCTAGTTTTTTTAGACAATTCTTAAAGAATGACATGCAAAAACACACACATGATTAGAGTGTAAAAGAAAACCCAATTACCGAAGGGAATTGGACAAACATAAATTAAAACCCTAATAATAACTCGAAATCTTCTACTTGATGGCACCCCTGCTCCAAGAATCTCCAATGCATCCACCGACCAGCAAAGAAAAATGATGAAAAACCATACAACACAGAGACATGGCATTCTATATCCTACAGAGAATGATAAATAGCTGGTTAGGAAAAAAAAGAAAAAAAGAAGAAAAGAAGAGATAGTTAAAGTGAATAAATTTGAAAAAAATAACAAAGAACCAAAGCTATTAACCACGAAAAAGCGAAACGACTTCAACCCTTTAGGAGATTCCTAGTTTGAATTTCAAATATGCTTCTGTGTTTTACTAGAAAACTTAATAGACTCTCTCTTACAATCACATACACCCGTGACACTGTCTGCAAGTTACAATATTTCAATATATGAATACATACACTAACAAACAAACACACACTAATCAAAGCAAAGGGTTTAGAGCAATCACAGGAGCAAATGAGATCAAACCCATAAGATTCGTCCTCACAAAAGCAGAACTCTTGCACGGCAGCACCAACCGAGCCATCCCAATTCAAAAATCCCCAAACAAACGTACTCTAAGCACTAGTCTCTTGAATCCCACTCAGTAAGCAAAGTTTTAAATAAAACCCAGACGCCCAAAACCCCAACATAACCCAAGAGGCCCTAAAAACCCTAGATCAAAACGACCCAAACGAAAAAAGAACAGACCCCATTGATACTGATACACTTCTTATAAAGGATAATGCATAATGCAAATTATGGACACAAAATTTCAATAAAATTATAAATAAAAAAAAACCCTTAAAAAAATTAATCCTGGTTTCAATTGAATCTGAAAATGTTGAGAGAGGAATTGGATGGTTAAAATTTTTTTTAAGATTCAATTGAAGCTTTATATCAAATTTTGTAATTCTCTAAAGGAGTTAAAAAGTCCACATCAGCAATAACAGTTAAAAAAAGGCAGCTTTAGTGTTTTCCAACAAAAATGTCAATTCTTATATGGCATGATGTGAATTGACAACAAATGTGGTTACTATCAAATTTGACAGCAACTTCAAATCTAATTTTAATGATTAATAAATGCTTTCATCATTTTTATTTATTTTTTTCTCGAAAATACTTATTACTATTATGAAAAGTAAATAATTAATAAATAATAGTTTAAATTTGATATATCAAGTAAAGAACAAAATTTTATAAAAGGTCAAAGTCGCACGTACCTAAGCTTTCAAATTTAAATTTTATATTTAAAATTTGACATCTCCTATAGAGAGACTATGAAAGATAACTAGAGTGGATTTGGGAGTTGGGGCATTAAGGAGGATTGGAGGAGAAGTTTTGGGTGTTGGTGTATTAAAGATGATTGGAGGAGAAGCTCTAGGTGTTGGTATCATGATTGGGAGATAAAGAGTACTGGAGTTAATCATTCATAATAGATGTAAGAAGGGTTTGGAAGGAAATAGGGGATTAATAAGTAGTGGAGTTAAAGAAATTAGTTGAATATAAGAAGGGTTTGGAAGGAAAAACAGGATTAAAGACCCATTTTTTGTGATTGCTGGCATCACAGAGTATTTGAGAGGAAAAGCACCCCCCAAAATTTTCATTTCCTGCCCCCAATTCTTAGTTCTTACCCCTTGTTTGGCGACATGGCTGGACAAGAATAGGCCACATGTAATTTTGTGTTTCCACAAGAAACCGTTCCTAATTAAAAATTCATAATAATAAACATATAAGGTGAAAAATATAAAACAAAATTATGGCAACGTTTGGGATTGCATAGTGTCCGCTTTTACGAAGGTTAGATGGTGGTATGGATTAATGAAACCCTCGAAAATCTCGTCATTAGTATTTTTCCTATGACTTTCAAAAAATTGGAAACAATGAAATAATTAATTTCGAATTGTGAAAAATATTAAATTTTTTTCTAATATGCTCGTAGTGACAAGGGCTGCAATTTCGAGAGGTGATCAACTCCAAATATCAGTACCATAATCCAATTCCGTTAGTGACAAACTATAACCTTCGGATTGTGGTTTACGCTTGAATTTTTCATCAACAAACACTGATTTTCAGAGTTTCATTTATGAAAACATGATCCTATAGTTGATTGAATAAGATGAACGGTTTGAGTTGTTGACATCACTTTTTGATTGTTAAGGTTAGTGTAAATATTGCTCGATGATCTATAGTGTCTAGAGAGTTTATAAACATCACCTTGTTCATCCCTTCCGCTTGTTCCTCCCCTTCTTCTACACCAACTTGTTCATCATCGTTTTTTTCTCCATCTTCTTCTACAATAATGGCTCAATCAATGAATAGTCAAAGATGATCAAAATGGTATTTATTCAAAACCCTCTCATCCCTCCCATCAAATCCTCACTCAAAAGGTAACTCCCAATTATCCTATTTAAATTAAGAATGATTACCAAGTTAATTGCAAGATATTATGTGAAATAATATCACCATAAGTGGCCGGTCTCTATTCTCCAAATAGGGCCGGTCACACCCCTATATATAGCCCCATTTTCACACTAAAATGCTAAGTTCATTCTCTCCCTAAAAATCCCTAAATACTTTCTCTCAGATTCTCACTTTGGCATCGGAGATTCTTCGGCCAAAGCCCCCCCCCCCCCCCCCCCAAAAAAAAATTCATCGTGGGGGCGAGGCTCTTAGCCTTAATCTTAGGTGTTTGTTATTTTGCAGGTGCATTTTCGTTAAAGGAGAAGAGGGTGGAAATTTGCATCTACACTTCTCTCCTTAATTCCTCAACATAGATGACCTTCTCATGCACTAATGGAGCCAAAGACACCTTTAACTCCTTTATCTGCATTTTCAACTCGTCAACATCATTCATGTCGGGACTGAGGTTACCAGGCATCACAACATTGGCCTCCTCGGCCCATGTCCAGTACATTTGGTTCCTTTCTACTTCCATCGAAACAATCTCCCTAATCCCTACAGCCTGCTAATTAGCGCCACTCATTAGAGTTACATTTTAACACATAGTCATACTAAAATATTTACAAACTCACACATTCATTCATAAACATTCATAACTTTTCAAAAACAGTGATACCTCTTAGCTTTCAATTATATACAACTTCAGCTGCTTGAAACTTGGCTACTTCTTTGTTGTCTTCCACCCGAGAAGTCTCAATGTAGTTGTCAGATCATTATCTTACAATAACTTAAGGACTTCTCCAGATGGGGAATTATTTTGTATGCCCACACCTACACGTATGCTCAATTAGCACTCAATTACAGTAGTAAAGCCAATATTAGCAACAAAAGAAACACATTGTAGGTAAAAAGCATACGTAAACCCTTTGCAACCCCATCCGGATTGCTGCTCTCTTTTGCATCCCCTCATTTCTTGTTTCTTTTCCTCATCTCCCTCACCATCACCATTAACTCTACCTCTACTTTTCCAAAAAGCCACAAATGAGAGGTTACTTGAAATTGTTCAAAGGAAATGGCATGCTATGAAAAGTTGTTGAACCTATCCATATCCTCCACGAGGTGAAGGTAGTCTAGATTAGTCTTTGCCCTGATCAAGACAAACTCAGCAAAGTATACAAGACCTAGTTTCAATGCATCCTTCTCGTTCTTGCACTTTTTAAAGGCCTTTTGGAGTTCCTTACAAGTCATAGATATATTTTTACTGACTTTCTTAAGGTTAACCTTTGCTTTACCTCTGCCATCCTCTCTCATCCCTTTTCTAATTTCACCTCCAAACCCAAATTTCCCTTAAAAATACTCCATCAGAAGCCTAATGCCTTTTAGCTCAACCTTTACATCATGGGGTTTGTTATATCGAAGCCCGGTAATGAGGCAAAAGTCTGTGAACCGGGTTAATTGAATAACCTATTAAATGGTTAAGACCTTTAACGTCTTTGATCCCTTGGTTTGCCATTCTTTGAAGCGATAACACATGGACCAATGTTCACTGAATGCCAATCCATCCACATGCTACAGGTGGCCAAAGTAGGATGCCTTAAAGGCGACAAGTTGTCCATCATTAAACTTCTCATGCAATACTCCAAGCACATTAGGGGCTTGGGATAGGTTTTTAATCCTTCCCTTATAGGAATCTTCTTATTTGGTTGCTTATTAAACACAGTGAGTTGCCGTATCTTGTACATATAATAATACAAGCATTCAACACAACCATATTCAACATGATTGCCCTTAATACAACCATATTCAACAAGTTGTGCCTCATTAAACTTTTCACGTAGCACTCCTAGCACATGAGGGGCTTGGAATAGGTTTTTAACCCTTCCCTTATAGGAATTTTCTTGTTTGGTTGCTTATTGAACACAATGAGTGGCCGTATCTTGTACATATAACAATACAAGCATTCAACACAACCATATTCAACAAGTTTGCCCTTAATACAACCAAATTCAACAACATATAACCTTACAACAACTTGTCAATACGTTTTCTTAACTATACATCTCTCGGGAACAAGGCATTATGACTTAAGCAATATCAAGTTCATTCATAAGATTAAAGAAGATTTCATTAACACAAATCAATCACAACTCAACACTACAACTTTAACAAAACAAAAGTGAATGACATAGCCCTGCAAAACCTGTCAACAACACTTCATAAACCAACAACGCACCCAAATTTTTCAAAATTTCCACATATATCCACCAATTTCAACTAATTTCATCAATGAACATGCATAATTAACCTTAAACACTAATTTAATTAATCAAATTTAATGGAAATAACAATATTTATTTCTTGGGTTCCATCTTTAAAACTCACCAAATTTGAAATTGACTATAGGGCATGACGTCGAGCATTGTGCAAGGACACTGAACACAACCTGAATGAAGCAAGCACCAAGTTCTTTCTATGGAGCCGACTGGAAAAATTTCGAACTAAATTCGCCTGATTTTCTAAACCTTTGTATGGAAGTCCAGTGAGTTTAAAATGCCAGGCTGGTGACGACAAGCACTACACAACTTCAACTATGTTTCGAACATGAAGGAAGGTTTCGAACGGCGAGGAATTCGACTACATATTTTTGGGAAACGTTGGTGGGAGATGGTGAGTTTTGAGCAAATAAGACAACTAACTGTTTTTGGAGAGATGAAGAGTCTAAGTTGGAAACAAATTAATGTTGCCAGGTACCACTTTGCATTTAATAACGGGTCATTTATGACCCAATTTCACCCTAATCTTGTTTTGATGGATTTTCTTTCGATCATTCAAATTTGATCCAACGGACCATATTTCGTACACACCTAAAATCCGCAAATTAAGGTCGGCATCTTAGAAAATGCGAAGGGTGGTATTGTTTTGCCTAAACTACCGGACTAAAATCATTATTAGGCCAAAATTTGATTGCAAACTTACTTTCTTAAAGAAACTTTTGATGTTAGTATTTAGCTCTCATTATTTTTTGGATACTTCTTAAATCATTCATATTAATTCTTAGAGATGCTCTAACAGCCTTACTTTACTAATTCATTTTGTTTTGTTTTGGTTTTTTTTTTTTATTTATTTTTTTTATTTATAACAATAATGTGATTCAGAAAATTCAAAAGAAAAAGGTCACCGAAACTACTTCCAATGTGGAGAAAAAGAAAAACGTGGGGATGATATATTTTTACTATTTTGCCCTTCTTAATTAAATTGTTCTTTTTAAGGGTTGAAATAAGAGAAGGGCATTTTTAGTATATTGAAATCTTCACCATTTTAGGTTGCTGGATTTATATATACTAGCCTCTCCGCACGTAATGTGTGTGCGAGAGGCATTTTTACATCACGGGTGCTACGTGTATTGTGTTAGTTTTTTTTTTTTTTTTTTGCATTGTAATTGTGAAGATATATTTTAAATGTATTGTACAAAGATGAACTTTTTCTTTACCATGTACGTCCTAAAAAGTTGTCATGTTTTTCGTTTTCCCTTTGCACAAAGTAATGATTTAAATGTTATTCATTTTCGTTTACTATGATAATGGTGTTATCGTTATGCATGCCATATTGGTATATTGCCATGTTCGTTGAAGAATTTAACACCCAATTTGCACATATGTGAGTAATTTCTCATACAATTTTTTGGATAGTTGTATTGAATTAGATTGAATCTCGAAGCTCAGTTGAGCAACATGAATTACTTCAATTTGACAGCATCACAATTACGCTCTTAAATTGTCACATCCCAGACTCCAACCTCTCGGATATTGTCCGCTTTGGCATTCTGGGTCTGGACTATGTCGCAGCTACCCAGCTACCGCACGGTTTTGTTCTTGTGGACCGTAGTCCACAAAAGGCCTCTATGAAGTTAAAGCTCTGGGCATGGATATATAAGGCCCAAAGACCACGCCCTCACGGGCGATGTGGGATACTACAATCCACCCCCCTTAGGGAGTCCGACGTCCTCGTCGGCACACCACGACCGAGAGTCTGGCTCTGATACCAAATTGTCACATCCCAGACTCCAACCTCTCGGATATTGTCCGCTTTGGCATTCTGGGTCTGGACTATGTCGTAGCCACCCAGCTACCGCACGGTTTTGATCTTGTGGACCGTAGTCCACAAAAGGCCTCTCTGAAGTTAAAGCTCTGGGCATGGATATATAAGGCCCAAAGACCACGCCCTCACGGGCGATGTGGGATACTACATAAATTCTTTATTTGTTTTTGGATACTTTGCATTATCTGTTGTTTATAAACTAAAAGTTTTAGTGTTAAGGTTTGGGTGTATGGCAAAGAGGGCATCATGGCTTGGACTTATGCTTCAAGAAGAGTCATGACTCATCTGTAATCGAAAAATCATAGTTCATGTTTTAATTGATTTCCTTTTCCATGATTTCAAATGAACTTGATCTCACATATAGTGAGCTTTGTATTTTTTTTTTTTTAATTGTAATGCATAAAGCTATGGCATAAGTTCATATAACGGAAATTGTGAATTAGGTAGGTAAATGGGTTTGGAAAATAAGAAAAAGTTTCAGCAGCCATTTGAGTTTGTGATTGGTCTGCAACTTTTGCAGTTACATTATTATGCGGTAAGCTAGCAAAGAAGAAGAACTACAATTGTGTCGACAAATTGGTTTAATGAAATGGGGAAATAGAAACTATTCATAAAATCTGAAAATATGACATGTAATTTTATTTCTATACACATGCTGATAACATTTAATGTCCTCAAATCAATATTTTCAGATTCATAAGTTTTCAGTCAAAGTTATAGGCTTACTAAGGATGAACTCCTAATATATGAAGCAAAGCAAAATATGGACAATATATACATATGTAAACATAGCATCTACGTGTGAAATCAAAGCCATGCTTGCCATCCATTTGCTTGCACTTGATGCTTTAGATTTTCATGGTTAATCTGCAAGCAATGATGATACAATAAGAAGTCTAACTGATTAAGATGGGAATAATGCACTATAATGCACAATCCCAAATATAAAGGTTGTAAGCAATTTAACCTAAATACCTTTAACTTTAACAATTTTCCCATAGCAACACTTTTACTCCAGTTACTTTTAGAATATTGAAAGATAAATAATTTGTCAAGTTTGAGGTAACAAATTGTAATCATGTTTAAGAAATGTTACCTTAATCTTGTACTTCAACTTTTGTACTTTGAGATGGGTGTGATGCTTGTAAAACTGATAAAAATGCAATTTTATTTCTATTTGAAAATTGAATGCAATTTGAATTTATAGTATACTTCCGTATGAAAATAAGAGAATGTTACCGTATTTAGAAAAGTTGTTTGGTCACTATTAATCTTTTTCATGCACCCATAAATTGTTTTTTATTTAATTTTATAATTTGTGATAATTAATTTGTAGAATAGAGAATGCCATTAAAAACAAATAGGTAAGAAATGGTGTTGTACCTAATTTGTTGGACTTTATTCCAAATTCGTATGATGTGAGGAGTTGTTGAAGGTTTTAATTCTTCTACAACCTTTTTCATGCGCCACCTATATATTAAAGGTATATATAATGTTAAATTTCTTGTAACAAATTTAATAAAGAGTTTAGAATACATACTGCACATGCTTCTTTTTTTTTCCACTCTTTGAGAATCAGTTGGCTTAGATCAATAGTTTTTACTCCGACATATATCTCTTAGCCAGGTGTAAAAATAGAGATACGTCTATTTGGGATCTTATCAATAGGTAGTTCATTCTTCATTTTTTGGGGGTATTCTTGTAAATATTATGAGAATGAAACAAATAATTTTTTTTTAATTACCATAGTACACGCATAGCATATTAAGATAATCAAAATTAAAACTCACAACCTGACCAAAATTTAAAAAACGCACAATGAAGATTTCAAAGGAAGAAGTTAAAAAAAACCCAAAAGCAAAAAGCCACCTATTCTGTTGTTCTCACCTTTCCTTTTCTTCATGTTTGAACCTACGGTGTACCAAAGAAAACATATTTGTAACTTTCCAAAAAAAAGAAAACATATTTGTATAGCAAACCCGGCTACATCATTGTTATTGAACATATGGTGTAACAGAAAACAAAAGAAATCATTCTTCTCTTTATCAATTAAAATTGCATAGCATGTATAATTAATATGTTCAATGTTAGATCAAGACTAACAAACATATTCAAAGAAAAAGGGCAAATTATTAAGGTCCCGTAATGACAATAAAGAGAAACTTTTGAGTTTCAGTTTTCCAAAATAAAAAATTCCAAAAACTTTCATGAATAGAGCATCAAGATTATCAATTCTTGTCTGTCTCTTCGTCTTCAAATTCCTAGTGATCAATTGCATAAAATATGAACAAAATCACATCACAGCCCATAAGAAAAATATAAATTAAGCAATAGATTCCAGGACATTACCTTTAAAAATGGCCATATGATTCTCCGCCTTCCTACAATGCACTTGGATTGATAGAAACTATCCCAGAATTTGAAATTAAAACGCAGGATAACAATGGAGATAGAAATTAAAAGCTAAAGAAGGCAAAAGGAGGAAAAGGGTGGAAGGAAATACCTGAGAGAAAAAAAAGTAAGAAATATCATAATTCATTTGTTAGTGCAGTGGAAATGTTGGCTTCATTTTTCTTTGGGGTGTTGAGTTTGAAACACGAAGCTACCTTTCAGTCACTAGATTTTTCTTAATTTTTCTTGTTTTTCAAATTTACTGCCAATCCATCTGTCCAACTCCCAATCCATCTGTCCAAATGCATATAAAGTTATAAAACTCAAGTCTCTTTGCAATCCTTTTTCTTTCAACTTCTCATTCTCTTCATTTCTATGGAATGTTTAAACCAACTTCCCATTTTCTCCATTTCTATTGAATGTTTAAACCAACTATCATATGGTCTTAAAGACTGCACTTTATGGTAATCAAAACTTTGAATTATATATTTTTCTTTTAAATAACTTTTTATTCAATGGATTATTTTAATATTCAATTCGTTAGTGTGATGTTGATTTTAGAAGGAAAAAAAACACAAGAGAAACAATTGGCGTTGAATTTATTATACTCGTCAATCAAGTTTTGTTGTTAAAACTCTCTTGATCATCAAGTTTGATTTTTGTTCACTTTCAATCTTAAACAATTGACTGCAAACATTTAGTACATTTGTGTCTAAAAACATGAATCGTGTAATTTTTAAATAATGTTCGTATATTTATCTTCTTTTGATATTAATTTTTAATGATATTTGATGTGAAAATATAACTTTTTATGTACCTAGCGAATTTTTTTTTATACAAATCATTATACAAAGAACCGGAGATCAGAGAATTTTAGGGCCTCACTTCGAAGGCTCACCTTGTCACATCCCGACCCGGGCGGGACCACTTCCTGGACTCGACTCCACCGTAGCACGATATTGTCCGCTTTGGGCCCCGATCACACCCTCACAGTTTTGTTTCTGGAAACTCACACGAGAACTTCCCAGTGGGTCACCCATCATGGGAGTGCTCTCGCGTGCTACTCGCTTAACTTCGAAGTTCCTACGGAACCCGAAGCCAGTGAGCTCCCAAAATACCTTGTGCTAGGTAGGGATGGGAATATACATATAAGGATCACTCCCCTGGCGAAGTGGGATGTCACAATCCACCCCCCTTAGGGGCCCGACGTCCTCGTCGACACACCATGGCCAGGGTTAGGCTTTAATACCAAATTGTCACATCCCGACCCAGGCAAGACCACTTCCTGGGCTCGACTGCACCGTAGCACGATATTATCCGCTTTGGGCCCCGACCACGCCCTCATGGTTTTGTTTCTGGGAACTCACACGAGAACATACTAGTGGGTCACCCATCATGGGAGTGCTCTCGCGCGCTACTCGTTTAACTTCGAAGTTGCTACGGAACCCGAAGCCAATGAGCTCCCAAAAGGCCTCGTGCTAGGTAGGGATGAGAATATACATATAAGGATCACTCCTCTGGACGATGTGGGATGTCACACGCCTAGGGCCCCCAAATTCTTAGGGCCTGCCCTGTCAGAATCTGAAATAATTTGAAATTAGTTTGCGTTTTATTTACATCTCCTCCTACAAAAATGCTTCATATCCCACGTTTTCTTTTATTTTCATGCACGTTTGTGTTCCACAAAATTGCTCCCATTACACGGTTTAAGTCTTTAACTGTAGAATATCAGTTCTAACTGTAAACGTATTAGGTTTCTTTTTTATTTTTTATTCAATTACTGAAAGCAGTTTGAAAAGTGCAGTATCTTCCACAATCCCATGTTTGTTTCCATTTTTTTTTTTTCATTTTCGTTTTTTTTTTTTTTTTGGATTGGTTCTTTTTAAGTTCATCTCTCACCTTATGCATTTATCTACTTCTTCTTTTTTTTTTTTGGTAATGACGATCAGTTAGCAATCACTTTCCCACTACATGGACTCTTGATCAGGTTTTGAATTCCATATTCTTTTTCCTTTATCTTTTATTTATTTATTTATTTTCCAATACAGTTTTTTGTTGAGATATTATTTTTTACCAGTTTGTCCTTATTTTTTAAAATTTTTGGGTTTTGATTGTGAAGGAAATAAATGGACATTTTTGGCATTTTGAAAAGCTTCACCAAACTGGGACTCTCACTTTATATATACAGATAGATATATATACATATAGATAATAAATAATATAATATAATATATAGATTAACACCTATGCACTTATTTTAGTATTTCCTTTCACTAATTATTTGAGACTAGTCATCATTCCAGTGATCAAATATGGTGTGTACCAATTTTCTTTTCAATAGCATTCATCTTCAACTTATTGTGTCCTAGGTTTAAACCCCACCTTATCTCTAGTTATATGAATTGAGTGTACGTCTGTAGATGTTATCGTTTGTTAGCAAAATAATAATCATAATAAACAAATAAAACTTTTTTAGAAAAACTATTTTTGTATTTTAATTTATTCCCCCTACTTTTCTTGTTCGGCCATTTGTGTATCCCTGTTTTAATATGCCAACAATTTTGGTGATTTTCGTCCAATTTGGTGTTCATGTGCACACATGATTCGCACTAAGATTCGCATATAAATGTGTAATGAAGTCAAATTAGATAAAAGAGATTATTATTGTTTAACTAAATGGCCGTTTGATAACTATTTCGTTTTTAATTTCAACTTTTGACTTTGTTTTCAATTTTCACTTTTTTCAAAACTGAAAACTAAAAACTAAAAAGTATAAAACTCAATGCCAAAATACGAAAAACTTAAGAAAGCAGTTTTTAGTTTTTAGTTTCAATTTTCAATTTTCAAAAATGTGAAAACAAAATGGTTAGCAAATAACCCCTAAATAAAACACTAGTACGAATAAAAATTCAAGCAAAACACATCTACCAAAATGGCATTTAACCATTTTTTTCTTTTGTCTGTGGTAGTTCAACATATAGCTTACTTTGTCTTGGCTAGTTATGCTTGTCGTGTTTGTTTGACTCACTAAGTCATGGACTGGACTGGCTTAGTTAAGAATAATTCGTGTTTGGTGCGAGCCAGGACTGTATTTAATGGGACTAGGTCAAACTCGTGCCAACTAAACTTTTCACTACATGGTCTTAGCGAGACCGCTCAAAAAGGATGGGATTGCTAAGTCCATCTCTTTGCTCCATCAAAGTTTAGTTTGACAAAATTTAAGCAAAACACACCTACGAAAATGGCATTTAACCATTTTTTTTCTTTTGTGTGTGGTAGTTCAACATATAACTTACTTTGTCTCGGCTAGTTATGCCCGTCTATCCCATTAAGGTGTGTTTGTTTGCGCTCACTAAGTCTCACTGGACCAGAAAGGCTTAGCTAAGAATATTAATCCGTGTTTGGTGCGAGCCAAGACTGTGTTTAGTAGTACTATGTCAAACTCGTGCCGACTAAACTTTTCACTACTTGGTCTTAGCAAGGCCACCCAAAAAGGATGGGATTGCTAAGACCATCGCTTCGCTTTGTCTACTTTGTCTTCGTTTTCCTCAGCTTGCTTCGTCTTCGTCTTCCTTAGCTCGCTTCATCTCCGACGTCCTCAGCTCACTTCGTCTTCCTTAGATCCCCAACCCACCGCTATTAAACTTTAGTTCTTCCTTGTCTCGCAAAATAACCGATTCAGTAGCTCTAGCTCTCTTGCCCCCGAATGCCTTGCCCGCAGCTCTAGATCCTACACTGACCGTTTGCGCCTGCAATTTTGTCCCTTTCTTTTGCAAGATCGATTGACATTGATTCCAGAGATCAATTGAAATGAATTTGTAGATCCGACGAAGCCTCTACAAATTGAAATATACAATTTGGGATTTTTTTGGGGAGAAAATAAATTAAAAGAAAAAGAAATATGGGTTCAAATTAAAGAGAAAGCAGATGAAAAGAAGAGAAAATATGGGTTTGATTTTTTTTTAGTTTGATTTTTACTAGGAGCAAATCTAGGCGTGCACATAACAGAAAGCAAATGAAAGAAGAAAAGTAGAGAGACAAGGGAGAAAGAGTCAAACAAAAAAAACTGTGTGTTAATAATAAACTGATTTTAAAATTGACAAAAAAATATTTGAACTCCAAAAATAATTTAGTCTGGGATTTAGTCCATCATTGCACCAAACGCTTCATTATCCTTATACCACTTAGTCCATGCCAAGCTAATGTAACTTAGTCCTAAAGTTAGTCTAATCCGAGATAGTATGGTGCAACAAACTCACCCTTGAAGTATTTCACCTTCCTTAAAAAATTTCTTACGTAAACAAGAGATAGAACACTTTGTTCATTTACAAGGTGTGCAACTTACATTGAACAGGTTCATCACCATCATGGCGTTCTGTTCGATACTTCAACGCATGAAGATAAAAGCTTACACACAACTTCATATTATTAAATCAAAACACCACAATAACGGTAAAATTGTGTCTTACAAGTCATTCTCCACTACACTATGTTTACCATGGGACCACCGCATCAAATTATTAAAACTTCACCTTCAATGTCCCAATCTGGTACAATATTTCTCATGTGATGTACAGCCTTTGTCCAATTTGAACAAATGAAAAAAGGCGAAGAGCCCTTCCCCTTGGAGTGTTCTACTCTTATGTACTTCTCAATAATTTGTATCCTTTGTTTGCACTGCATATGCATCAATCACATGTGCGTTTTGTTTGTTGTTCAACTTGGTAAGGTAATTGAAATTTGCATGCCGAATATAAGAGAAGAAAAAAAAGGTGATTGAGTGAGATTGGGACCAGACTGACCGGCCGTGTGGACCACTGCATCTATCCCCCATGATTAATAATCCTAGGACCAATTTTTCAATGGATGGATAAGGACCCATCCCTATAGTTATTTTGTTTGTCATTTAATTGTTGTTTTATCTACTTACCAAATTGTGAATACGAATATATACTCGCATACTATATATTATCTTTGTTAATCAGATGATGATAGCATTGGCTTTGTCGGATATAACCTTTACTTATCCCCCCAACACGCTATCCTTCCTCAGTCACTTCTTATAACTTTTTTATGTAGTAGCTTCAACCACAAGTAAAAATAAAGAGATCTTTTGATATAAACGTCTCAATTTTGAATTTTTAGGATCAAGTATCCATGCCTTTTAGTGATTTAATTAAACTTTTTTTGTCATAATTTTGGTGCTATATGCACATTATATCGTAACAAATTTCCTATAATCTAGCATTTTGATTACACTCTCCTCCGTTAGAGATGATCATAAAAATAAATAAATAAATAAATAAGTTTGTTTAGATTCAATTTATTTTCACAATAATGCTACAGTTTAGCAATAATTATCTACGATTTAAGATATTTTCTTTCCAAAATAGTTTAAAATATTTTTAAATCCCACAAAATCAAACGTACCGAAATAAGTTTTTCTTTTAGTACGTTAAGAGAAAATAGGATTGAGAATAATATAAACGTACTAATATACAATGTGTACAATATAAAAGGTACCAAAACAAAAATAATGTACCAATATTAACAATATATATCAAATCAAACGTACCAAAATTGCAAATACATGTATCAATTAATGATTTTTGTAAATTCAATCGTACCCACAGATAATACATTCGTAATTTATTGTACCTAATAATAATTCGTCAACAACCATACTTAAAAAAACAGCAAAAAAAATATATAATTTCACAAAAAAATTGAAAAAATTACATAGAGCTTTTATGTTGATCACCAACTATTTGAAAAGAAAAAAAAACCATTTGGAAAGAGAAATAATATTAAATGTTTTCATAACAAAAAAAAAAAAAAAAAAAAAAAAAAAAAAAAAAAACTGTGATCGAAAAAACATATATGGAAGAAGAGAAAATATAATTTAATTACTAATATCTCCACTAAACAAGGAAAAGTGCATCATGCAGATAAAAGGATAAATTCAAAAATTATTTTTATTTTAAAAAATATAATAATGACATGTAATTTAGCTTGAGGTGGCTATTGGTCATAGCACTTTAATCAAATTTTAAAAAGGCACATATGTTTAATCTAAATGATATAGAAAAACTGTAGGGGATTCTAATTTTCTCAAAAATAAAAGGGCGATTTTGTGAAAAATTAATAAAAAGTTACAATATTAACAATAGATCAATATTATTTATGTTAATTATGAAGAGGTCAATCATGTGTTGTGATACTTAAATGCATTTAAAATAAACAAAATTTACAAAATTTGCCACTACAGTTGCCACCCACTTCAACTAACACTCATTTTCTCATAGTTTTGTATTTTGAATAAGTCAATACGTATCAGACATTGCAATGTAGTGTCTATTTCCTGATTCTGTTATTTACATTTGGATTAAGACACTGCAACGCAGTGTCCATTTACTAGTTTCGTTTTTTTCATCACTCACACACCTTCTACATGTTCCTTTGTACATTTGGATTCAGACACTGCAATGCAGTGTTCGTTTCTTGGTTCTGTTTTTGTCTTTTGGATTCAAACGTTGCGTTGCAATGTCCATTTCATGGTTCTATTTTTTCCATCACTCACACGTCTTCTACACTTCACACCTCACGCGACTCCTGATTTTTACATTTAGATTCAGCATTATAATGCAGTGCCCGTTTCCTAGCTCTATTTTTTACCGTTAGCTTCAGACACTGTAATGCAGTGTCTGTTTCTTGGTTTAGTTTTTTTACATTTGGATTCGAACACTGCAATGGTGCTGCTTTTTTACATTTGGATTCGAACACTGCAATGTAGTGTCCGTTTCCTGGTTCCTTTTTTTTTTTTTTTTTTTCCTTTGAAGTTGAGTAGACTTCTCCATGTAAACGAACAACAAGGTAGAGTGATAGAATATACATGTTATAACTATTTATAGGATTCAAATCCCTTCAACATCAATTTCATAGGATTAGAAATCCAACAACCGAAGCCTTTTCCCTCGCCTCTTTTCCCACTCAACTCCTCTTTCCTCCTCGCACCCCCACACCACACCGTTGTTAACAAACCTCAAATTCAATTGCAGGTCATCTATGCTCTAAGTCTGATTTATTTTTTCACTATCTCTTACTGTTTTAGCTTTTTGTTTGTCATCTCTTTCTTCTTCTTCATCTTTGAGATTTCTCTCTCTATAATTCTTCCATAGTTATGAAAAAGATCTTTGCAACCAAAAGACATTGGTTTGCACGACCCCTCTCTTTGTTGTTTCGTTAACATTGCCAGAGATTTTAAGGCGAAGGGACTCGCAATTAAGGGATATGGCAGTGATGAGGCTGATTTTGGAAAGGGTAAGGTGAGGGACCTGCAATTGGTGGTTGTGGGTTGGATGGGTTGTGGCAGTGTTAGGGCTAATTATGAGGTGGGGGTGAATTTAATTTGGAATTTGGGGAGTTGGTGGTTCGAGGTTGAGAAAAAGAAGAGTTGAAGGGAAAAAAATGAAGGATAAGAGATTTTGGCCGTTGGATTTGTATTAATGGATGAGATCCATCGGTCTAGAGGATCTCCACAAAATTGATCCGGAGAGGATCTAAATCCATAATTATAATAGCTTAAGCTAATATGACATTTATAGAAAGAGAAAGAGAGAATGATAGAATAGTCAAATTCTAACTATTTATAATGACTTGCTTATGTGGCATTCATCATTGAATTATGCCTAATTAATACAAATACCTAATTAATATAAATATATAATTGATTAAGTCCAAAACATAAATAAATATGTCATTGATATATGGCTTAATAGTAAAGTTTTATTGACTTTTGGCTAAATTACCTAAAAAAAATGCGTCAATAATTCAAGTCAAGGACGGAGTTAAAAATTTTCATCAGGGTAGAGTATAAGTTCTCTTTTTTGGTTACCATGTATAACCAAGTCACTAATTTTGTCTTAAACCATCTCCAATGGAAGGCCAAATGGCACAATATAGTCCGTTTTTCACGAAAACTCATATCCAATAGTAGGCTAAATGGAATCTTAAAAACGATTCTCAAGTTGTTGGGCGAGCTAAATGTAGCCCACTTGAAGGCATGGGCTACCGCTGTTCATGGAGGCTGCCATCTGTTGCTACCGAAGACTGGGTTGCAATGATTCGGTGTGGCGCAACCCACCATAAAATCATGCAATTCAATAAAAATCTTAAAAGTTGCAGTTTTATTTTTTAGACAATTCAATCTTATATGAAATCTCGCTAATTGGTTTTCAATATTACACGTCATGTCTGAAATATTGGTTTTCAATCTTCATGATATAGCACACATCGTGCCATTTTTTCTTAGAATTACATTAGTAATTTAATTCTATACTTTGAAGATATGCAGACAGTTTGATTTAAATTCAATCGCACTTCTCAATCAACCTCATTCTTCCCTTCATCGAAGATCATGGGTCATTCAAACTGAGTCACGTCCCAACAACGAAGATGCGCAATTTTAATTCCAACAAGTATTACTTTGGCTCAAAACTCAAATACGAATTTTAAATCTCAATATTGAAGATGTTTTGCCTAATATTTGAACTCACACATAAAAGTTGAGTATTTGTATTGAGATGCTCTAGCCGCCCTTGATTCAAATTAACAATTAAGTAAAACATTGTGTCCATGTATTTTTCATTCACAATCTAAACCTATAACTTATTCAATTCAATTTAATTCCTCTCTCATCATATGTCCATATTTAAAATCTAGAGTACTTGTTGATATGTATAATAACCCACACGCATGGATGCATGCCCCGTGGGAATTTCTTGGGAGTATAAAGTTTAAGATCAAACTCTTGTATTTTAAGATTTTGAAAGATTTGGTCCAACACACAACTCAAAAGTTCTTATTAAATTGGAAGCGAAATCCCTAAAGCCTTGAATCACATGTACTCATTTGAGTAACACACACACACACATATATATATATATAATATATTGGCATATAAGACAAGGAAAAAGCAAACGTGTCTTGATATTGAGAGACATTTCTTGGAGGCAAAGTTGATGAGACATACACAACATGTAAATGTTTCAGTGTGACATTTTGTCGAAAATTCGAAAATGGTAAAGGACTGCTTGAGTTGCGGAGAAAGGATCTGGCTCTAGGAGAACCCCGATTTCAAGGGAGTCCTCAGTGTAATTGCTCAAGATTTCCAAAAAAATAAAAATAAATAAATAAATAAAAAGTTTAAAGTGAATCAACTCAATACAATTATGAGTTTATCTTATTACGTAACATAATACATTGCTAAGGAAAGAGACAACGATTCGCATTGAATTTAAATGGTGAGGGGTCCAATAGACAACCCAAGTGATAAATTCACCTAAATTATGCAATGAAAAATTATTAAGTGAGTGTGACAGGCTTGCGTCCTTTGACTGGTTGTTTACCCACAAGCTAAAATTAAGGGAGTTTTAACGAAAAGCCCACGGTACTGTTTACTTTAACGAAAAATCACATTTTTACACTAAAAAGCCAATCCTGGTACTATTCACTTTACCCTTTATTTTGTCCTTATCATTAAAACTCAAAATTTTCAAACCATTTTTATTATTTTTCATTAAAATTAAAGGACAACACAAGAGGGACTTTTCTATCTCTGTATTATCTCTAATGACTAATCTTACAACCAAGAAGCCAACTTCCAAAAGTCCAAAACCACATACTTTTTTAAGGTTCAAAATTTGGGTGGGCCTATGAGCTATGTTGATTTCCAAGTAGTTGGTATTGGATGTCTACCATCGGTTTGGTATTTAGCAATATATATACGCGCGCACACACACACAAGAATATGTTATAAGTTATATTCATGTGTGATTTAAATGCTACATAGTTCTTATTGTCACGACTGTTTAGTTGTTAGATTTGATTTTTAGAATGGTTAAATATTCTATTTTTCAGTTTTAATTATTCATTTTTCATGCCATTTAATATTATGTATTGTTTGAAGAAAAATTGTGCCTTTTAAAACTTATTTTTTACAAATTAAATTTCGTTGAAGGACCGATATATGAAGTACCCTTGTCCTTCATCTTAAGTTTCGTTGAAAAAATCTTCTACCGGTATAGAGTTTCTTAAACTGTCACAGTAGTAGTAGGTAAGAGTGAGACCTAATATCACCTTAAATATGTTAGGAAGTGTTGATAAAATGTTGGTATAACAAATATTAGCCCATCATGACCAACGATCTAATTATTGTCACTGGGTCGGAGAAAGTCTCATATTTGACTTACTTAAGTGGAGGGGTGATATATATATATATTTGTGATAAGATGATATTTAATTGTGGTTAGTCCATTGCGATAACGCATTTTTGTTGAATGTATGTTGCTTGTTGTAAAAGTATTTTATTAAATATCATATATTTTGAGGATTATTATTAGTACTTTAAAATTTATAATACACTCTAATAAAGTATTGTTTTTTTTTCTAAATAAAATTTAAAGTTCACAATTAAAATTTTAAAGTGTCAATAATAATTCTCTACTTTTATTGAAAATAAATAAAAAATAATAATAACACATCATGTTTTATGGACGGGCCAAACTGAAAAACTGAAAAATCCACCAAACTAAACCATTTGCGTTAGTGGGTTTTTTTTTTTTTTTTTTTTTTTTTTTCAATCGGTTTATAAAACCAAACGGAAATAACGGTTTAGTGAGTGATTTCAATTTTGACAAACCGCTGGTTAACTGAACCAAACCGATTATAATAAAATACGTAATTAATAAAATGTAAATATTATATAATTTTAGTATTTAACAAATATATAGTGTGTGCTACAAAACTCATTTACTGCAGCATACAAAATCTTTTGACTAAATATCATATAATTTTTGTTGTTGTTCTTTTCAAGGTACTTTATAATTTAAAGTTATGAGATTGAAAGTTTGAGATTTTGAGTTATGAGATTAAGTATTTAGAAGTTATGAAATTGTAGTTTGATGATAAATTATTATAAATTAAAAGGTTTTATAACTTTTTCTTATAATTATTTCAAATAACTCAAAAAAAATTGTTTGGAAATACGTGCATGTTAAATCGCAAACCTAGCTAAACTGCAACACAACATTAGTGAACCGATCACATCTTCTAAGCCATTACTTAGTTGTGGTTTGGTCGTGACTTGAACTTAAAACCGAACCAACCCGTCCCATGTCAACGCCACACATAAGATGTTATAATTTGAAGTTTTGGTGGCCTTCAAACAGAACTAACTAAATCATATCATTATAACTTCATAATATTTATTTATTATAAACTGTATGATATTACTAACTTTAGAAGATTAAATTATATAAAAAGCAAAGAGACAGTTGTCCTGTCACTACAACTTTCACAATCATATTGTTTAAGAATCATTATTCATTTGCAAATATCCGAAATATCCTCTCCATTTTTTGGGGTTTTATTTATTTATTTTAATAAATGATATTATTTACAAAGAAGAAAAGGTGTGCTTAGCCTCATAATAAGTTAGGAATAATTATGTTTGAATCTCGCCTTAACAAATGATATTATTTACATTAAGGGGAGGGGTGGGTTTAGCCTTACAATGGACTAGCAAGTAGCAATAATAGAGTTCAAATTCGTCTTTCACGATAATCGAATATAAGACCTCTCAATTATAAGTAAAAAAAATATTACTAGACCGTAATACTAAATGACATGGATGATGAGTCGACATCCATATGTACGGTGTACCATATACCTCTCCTTGCAGCAGTAGGGTGTAAGAAACTTACATATAACATGTTGCATACATTCTCTATGTCTTTCTTATCACATAACTAATCATGTAAACAAAATAATTTTGGGAACTTTAACGAAAAGGTTCTGGTATTGTTCACTTTAACGAAAAACCACAGTTTTACACTAAAAAGTCAATCCTGATACCATTCACTTTACCCTTTATTTTGTTCTTATCGTTAAAACTCAAAGTTTTCAAGCCATTTTCATTAATTTTCCTAATAATTTTTGCACACTTATTTTTTTAGGGAGTTTTAACAAAAAACTAGCGGTACTGTTTACTTTAACGAAAAACCACATTTTTACACTAAAAAATTAATCTTGATACTATTCACTTTACTTTTTATTTTATCCTTATCGTTAAAACTTAGAATTTTCAAATATTTTTCATTGGTTTCTTATTTTTTTATCCTACACCTCAATTAATTAATTTATTAAATCACAAAACGATGTGATGTGCAAACGGAAAAAAGGTGTACAAAAATTTACTTTTTGTGTTGCAAGTGAATATAAAAATAGAAAGAGGAGTGTACGACATAAAAAAAAAGTAATTATTCTACCATAGGCCCCATCAAGTACTTTAGCCTCACCACAATGAGTGAGTGAGAGAAAGAGAGATCCTTTGAAATTCTGTTTGGGCCCAAAATATCTTGGGCAGGCCGAGCAGTCATATGTGCTCGGCCCAAGGTAATAACAGATGCTATGGGCCGGATAATAAAACCCGGGCCAGCTGGCAGGGTCAGCCGAATCCTATCTCAAGAGGTCCAGATAAATAGGAAGGATTGAGGAAATCCTGGTGCGACCAGGATTCTCGACCAGCAAGAAATAAAGCCTCAAAGGGAGGAAGATTCAGAATCTCAGTGGGAGTAGGTTTGTTCGAACCAGAATCAAAATGGGACAAGGACTCCCAATCCAAATCAGAGGAGGTTTCAAGGAATGGGGTACTATAAATACACGAGATCATGCAACATTTGGGGGACCTTCAACTCAGCATACAATTACCCTGCACAAAACCTCTCAATCACCTTGAGATTTTTTCCTTTTCCTTTTCCTGCCGACACACCTTCAGTTTGGATAAACAGCACTGTGGAAGCAACCGGCGAGCACCTTCAGTTTGGATAAACAGCACTGCTGCCGCAGAATCAGCCGCCCAAGAAGCATCTTCAGTTTGGATAAACAGCACTGCGTCGAGGTCGACCGATTATCTATCCAAGTCTCGGTCGAGAAAGGTTTTCAAACCTTTGTTGGCAGAGGTCACCTTGCTAGCCTTCTCGGCATAGTTAGGTGTTACGAATTACATTGCTCGGCGTACTGGTCGCCGAGTGGTTTTATGATTGGATACTCACAAGTGAGTTTCAGGGTTCGGCATTCCGACGGCCGAACTACGTTTACCATCAAGACATACATCACGTTCGAGTACCTGTGCCCATACACCTTGGTCTCGATTCGACGTGCTTATACTCTCACGAATATAATCACAGTGACCGAATCGGGCTCGGACGATTTGTGAACTCCGCAGAATTAGCAGCCTTGTCTTCAGGCTGTAGAACCCAGAGACCGAGAGTGTTCCTTCCTCGGTCGCAATCGCAAATTAAAGAAGTCAGCAACGCGCTCAAAGCTACATCAACAAATTTTACTCCTCGGCCAGGCTCGGCCGACGAGTTGGCACGCCCCGCATTCGACCAAAGGACGTAGTTAGCTTATTAGTTACTCGGCCTGCGCGCCACGTAGGTTTTGTAATTTTTAGGGTCAACATTTTGGCACGCCCAGTGGGACAATTGTGCTAAACCTTCGGAGTTCATGACCATTGAGACACGGTCTACGAAGCAGAAAACAACCATGGGAAAGTCAACAACTGACTTACCAGTGCAAGGCCTTGGGCAGGATTTGCACTCTACAAAAAATCCGATCATAATTGCGCCGCCCGAGGCCACAAGTGTAACACGCCGAGAGAATGAAGTCTGTCTCGGCGGGCAACCTTGCAACCCCGCAGTCCTGAATCAAACAGCTGGAATGTTCATGGAAGGGATTGTGGAAGATTGTGATGACGATGGTGGGGAAGGTTCCGATCCACCAACGAGGACATTCCTTCGGCGACGACTGGAGGAACAATATCGTCAGGTCGAGCAGTCGATCGGTCAGAAGATGAATGATTTGCTAGAAGCAATACATAGTAACAGCGATACACAGACCAGAATGCTCGAACTATTGGTTAGTAAAGCTTTCGAAGATGGCCAGATCGGCCCACCTCGGCAGATTTCGACGAATGTGCCAATACCAGCCGAGAGAGGGCCCGCCCGACCGCAACCAATCACCTTAGAAAGAAGAGGTGGACCAGGAAATAGATCCGAGGGACCAAGCCAGGGAGAAGAAGCCGCTTCCGTAAACATGACCGAAGTCCAGAGAATGATTGATTCGGCCCTGAAGAAAGGGCCGAAGTTTCCAAAATTCATTCATCCATACCCGGCTTATGTAGAAAGGTTTGAATACCCACGAGGATTTAAGATCCCTGATTTCAGCCTCTTTGCCGGGGAGTCGTCTTTATCCTCATTAGAACATGTGGCTCGGTTCACAGCGCAGTGTGGAGACGTCAATAGCGACTTCTACAAACTACGTTTGTTTAATTTTTCACTGACAGGTTCAGCTTTCGCCTGGTACATTAATCTTCCACCCAATTCTGTGCAGAGTTGGGAAGAGTTGGTTGAAAAATTCCATGAACAATTCTATCGGCCAGGGATGGAGATATCCGTATCATCCCTGGCCAGGATGGCTCAAGCATCCGACGAGTCTCCAATGGAGTACTTAACAAGGTTTAAGTCGGCCAGGAATTGGTGCCGAGTACCACTCCCTGAAGTGGAGTTCGTCAGGATCGCCCTTAACGGATTAGATGTGGAGTACAAAAAGAAGTTTCTGGGGGCAAATATTCGGGATATGTACGAACTTGCTCAACATGTCGAACAATATGATTATCTGCTCCGAGAAGAAAAGATATCGAAGTCACCATCCCGGGGGACGTTGTATAAGAACCCCACGGTGAGCTATGCATCGGCCGAAGGTGAAGACCCTCAGTATGTTAGTGTGGACGCGGCCGAGATAATAATAGACAAACCTTATG
The DNA here is from genome assembly GCF_041283825.1 of Pyrus communis. Classification (NCBI taxonomy): domain Eukaryota; kingdom Viridiplantae; phylum Streptophyta; class Magnoliopsida; order Rosales; family Rosaceae; genus Pyrus; species Pyrus communis. The sequence continues at coordinate 5,132,119 of NC_142572.1, forward strand.
TTTGCAAGGCTTTGGCGCAAGTAAATACCAAAGACGCCAAAACCCGTGTGACCGCCGAGGAAACGGGCAAGTCATCAAAAGTATACACTTTTGATATCACCAAAGCTGATGCAATTTTCGATCAGTTATTGGCAGCAAAAATCATCAAGCTTCGGCCGGGGCATACTATCCCTAAGGCCGATGAATTAAAAGGAAAGATATACTGCAAATATCATAATTCTAATAAGCATGCAACCAATAATTGTGTTGTGTTCCGGGACACAATTCAAAGCTGGATTGAAAAAGGAAAGTTGAAATTTCCGGAAAAAATGGCGGTCGACGTTAATCCTTTCCCTTCAACAACGATTGGTATGGTGGATGCTCACCTTCCCAAAAACAAAGGGAAGGCCGAATATGTCCCGGTGCAGCATATCCGTCGACAAAATGGTCAAACAAGACTAAAGCTTGATATCTTTTCAAATGCACCACCAACGGAACAATCGGCGCAACCCGCCGATGAGCCGATGACAAGGTCAAAATCCGACGGAACTTGTGGATCGAAGGTGTTATGTGACCATTGTAAAACACCAGTGGAGCCTGGAAGGAAGACATCTTCAACACCACCTGCGGCCCCTACAACATCGTCGACAGAGTTAAGTCCACGACATCAAGTGTTTGATCGACTCGGCCCACAAGTACGGCCGAAAGACCAGACCTCGGTCAGGCGGCGTCTGGATTTCGACGCACCTTTCTACACTGAGGATTATTACTCGCGCAATGCTAATAGTTCGGCCTCACCGACCGATCGCAAAACTTTCAAACCACCAAGGACATCGGATCAGCGCTGGTACAGTTACAATTCTCCGACTGGTTTGTATACGGCACTGTCCAAATCCCAAAAACGTCGTCGTCAACGGATAGATTGCATGGCTCGGCGACGAGGAGCGCAGGCCAGCCCGGCCAATCAATGGCAACCAAAACAGGCCGTGGAAGATAGTAGCGAACGGCCAACCCCGACTATCATGACCGAGTTAGCCGAATGGAAGAAAGTAGCGGAGGCTGATTTCGAAACCACCATTGAGGAAGCTGAGAAACGTATTAAGATCTTTCTCCGGCCTGGGGAAACGAGAGCTCGTCTAGAGTACTTTACACAAGAGGCCGAAAGGAAACTTTCTCCGTTACCACCGCGCGAGCCGCTTATCAAAATACGGCGCAACTTACACCCTCCGTTCCTCGGTGCATCCATGGAATACATGCGAGAATTTCATAAGAAATACTCCGCAAATGACTTGTACGGACTCCCCAAGGCATGTCAGGAAGCCCTCGACTTGGCGCTCACTTGCTCTGATGCCGAGCAAATTATCCAGAAAACTTCTGATCCAGCCATTAAAGCTAGGTTTCAACATATCCGGGAGGCTCGGGTCCTTGGTTTTGAGGTCGATCCTTATACAGATATCGACGCCGCCGAATTACCCTTTTCGCTCGAAGACCTTCAGCATTTACGCTATCATTTCGAAGTTTTCTCGGCTGTATCGCTCTTCGGCCTCACGACCGACGAGGAAAAACGGATAGCACGATTGGATACCTATTTAGACACAAGGAACGCCCGTATCGCATATGAAGAACGAGCCCGTGCAACAAAGGACCAACGAAAATCTTCGGCAGTCCACATCGCCGAAGGAAAGGGCTCACCCGCACTCGATTTGGTTCCCACGTCTCGGATACCGGCTCTTACCGAGGAACTCAAAAGTTTGATCGAGGATTTTCCGACGACTGCTACAGAGGATAGTTCTCCGGAAGACGACGACCATGACCCCATGGGCCCCTCGGTCCTCGAACATATGGAGATCAGTATGGTCCACGTCCTACCAGCTGAATTCCAACCGAATACCCACCAGTCAAGTTTCTTGGACGGGGACGTAGTTGCCGAGGAAGCAACACAAGTAGACTTCGTCGCAAACGACGACGATAGAGAAAACCAGAGCGGGGATAACCTTAAAACCGCTTTGGCCGAGCTATTTCCCCGCTCCCCCTCGGTTAATCTCCAACACCTGAAGCCGTTGTACGTCACGGCTCACATCGAAGGATTTCCCATTTCTAAAGTGTTTGTCGACTGTGGAGCCACAGTCAACATTATGCCGATATCCGTCATGAAGGCCTTACGTCGTTCTGATAATGAACTCATTCCATCAGGAATCACTATGAGCAGCTTTGTTGGTGACAAATCTCAGACCAAAGGGGTGCTCCCGTTGGAAGTTAGCATTGCCGGCCGTCAACACATGACGGCATTCTTTATCATTGATTCCAAGACCGATTATAACGCATTACTTGGCCGCGACTGGATCCACCAAACCAGTTGCATTCCTTCCTCACTATACCAAGTCCTTATCTTTTGGGATGGCAAATCGGTCGTAGTCCACCCAGCCGATAACCAACCATTTGAAACCAACATGATTCAGGCTCGCTATTATGATGATCACGTCGGCTACATCACCCTCCAAGGCCTTAACGAGGATGGGCGGCCGACAAGAATTTCGGTACAAAAAGTGATTGAGGTCGGCGCCGAGACTGTCCAACAGGATTCGGCGAGACTTGGCTTGGCGAACTTGGTCATCAATGCCGATGATTAAGCACACCACGCAAGAACGGCGTCAGGCCGCGATTTCATCTACAATGGAACGTCTGCTGGCCCATTGGTACGCCATTACTAAGCAACCACATTCTGGCATCAATTTGATCGAATTTCTGGCCAAAGCAGATAACGGTCCCGTTCTATCGTTCGATAAAGTTCAGGCTGCGCCGGCCGAACTCGAAGACCATCGACCTCAAGTCAAGGACCCGTTAGAGGAAGTTAACGTAGGCACGGCCGAGGATCCTCGAACATTATTTATTAGTGCGTTACTCCCACCGTCCATGAAGGTCGAACTCCGTAAGCTACTCCATGAGTTTAAAGATTGCTTTGCGTGGAGTTATCACGAAATGCCTGGTCTCGACCGAAACCTTGTAGAACATGAGCTACGCATCAAGGAGGGGTGTAAGCCTTTTCGACAACCTCCTCGCCGATTTTCAAACGAAGTACAACTCGGCATTAAGGAAGAATTAGTTCGGCTTCTGAAAGCCGGGTTTATTAGGACAACTCGGTATGTCGAATGGTTGGCCAATATCGTCCCCGTGTTAAAGAAAAACGGTGCCCTTCGCATTTGCATCGATTTCCGTAATCTAAATCTGGCTACTCCCAAGGATGAATATACGATGCCGATTTCAGATTTATTAATTGATGCCGCAGCTAATCATGAACTGCTATCTTTTATGGACGGTCATGCGGGTTACAACCAAATTTTCATCGCCGAAGCTGACGTCCACAAGACGGCTTTCCGTTGCCCGGGGGCACTCGGTACTTACGAATGGGTAGTCATGCCTTTCGGCCTCAAGAATGCCGGCGCCACATACCAACGAGCCATGAATATGATCTTCCACGACTTAATCGGTACAATCGTCGAAGTTTATATCGATGATGTGGTCGTAAAATCCAAACGTCGTCAAACACACCTGGACGACCTAAGGCAAGCGTTCTTTCGCATGCGCAAAAACAACCTCAAGATGAACCCGGCCAAGTGTGCTTTCGGTGTTTCGGCCGGTAATTTCCTAGGATTTTTGGTACACCATCGTGGCATCGAGGTCGATGAAAATAAAGCCCGCGCCATCATTAGCGCCCCACCTCCGACGACAAAGAAACAGCTCCAGTCGTTACTCGGGCAGATAAATTTCCTCCGACGTTTCATCGCCAATTCGGCCGGTAAAATGAAGGCATTCTCTACGCTCCTTAAACTGAAGGGGACCGACCGATTTGAATGGCGCCAAGAGCATCAAACTGCGTTTACGCAGATCAAGGTGGCCCTTTCCACTCCACCAGTGCTCGTTCCACCTTGTCGCAACAAACCCCTTAAGTTATACATTTCGGCAGCCGACGAATCCATTGGTTGCCTCCTCGCGCAAGATAATAATGTCGGGCGTGAACAAGCTATCTTTTACCTTAGCCGAAACCTGAATTCCCCAGAGATTAATTATGCACCTGTCGAAAAACTTTGCTTAGCACTGTTTTTTGCCGCATCCAAACTTCGGCATTACATGCTCCCCACAGTTACGCAGGTCATCGCCCAAACCGACGTAATTCGTTACATGCTGACTCGGCCTATGGTCAAAGACCGAATTGGGAAATGGACACTCGCCTTATCCGAGTTCAGCCTTCAGTATGTACCACAAAAGGCCGTCAAGGGGCAAGCCCTCGCCGACTTCCTGGCACAACACCCATCCCCTTATGGTTTTGAGGGGGGCGACGTCGACATCGGTTTCGTCACCACACGCGATAACCATTGGACTATGCATTTTGATGGTTCCAGTACTTCGACCTCGGCCGGTGTCGGTATCGCAATTCAGTCGCCGAACCACTGCCGATGGTATTTTTCTCTCAAGTTAGATTTCAGCTGCACTAATAATCAGGCCGAGTATGAAGCCCTCATTATCGGCCTCCATGTTTTACACGATCTGCGGGCCCCCCGCATTCTCGTCCTTGGTGATTCTGAACTTGTGATTAACCAGCTGAACGGCGTGTTCCGCTGCATGAGTTGTACTTTAGCTCCCTACCACATGGTCGCCACCTACCTGGCCGAGTCGTTCGAACGAATCACATTTGAACACATTTCACGTATTCACAATACTGACGCCGACGAACTTGCCCAGATCGCCTCCGGAGCACAACTCATGGGGGGCAAACTTGGTCGAATTGTGGGTATTGCGAACACGGGTCAACGATCGTACCCCGCCTTGATCAATCAGCAAACTCTCCAACGCGCGCACGTAATACGTACAAGGGTAATGTCGCTCCCATCCCTACTAGAACGAGGAGATCCCATAGAAGTATGTGCCGTCGAAGTAGAACCAGATGATTGGAGAAAGACGATGTTACGGTACCTCGATAACCCCAATGGGAAGCACGACCGAAGAACGAAGGTGCTTGCCACGAATTATGTGTCGTATCAAAATGAATTATATCGCAAGGGCGAGGATGGTTTACTACTATTGTGCCTCGGCCCACACGAAGTTGCCCAAGTAATGGCCGAGGTACATGAAGGAATTTGCGGAGCACACCAATCTGGACGAAAGATGCGCTGGTTGCTCCGACGACACGGTTATTTTTGGCCCAATATATTAAAGGATTGCATCGAATATGCACGGAGATGCGTATCATGCCAAATTCATGGACCCGTGCAAAGAGCCCCGGCCGAATTGCTACACTCGGTTACTAAACCATGGCCGTTCAGGGGTTGGGCAATGGATGTAATTGGAAAAATCACGCCGTCATCAGGGGCAGCGAAGCACGCATGGATAATTGTAGCAACCGACTATTTCACTAAGTGGGTCGAGGCAAGGTCATACGCCGAATTAACTGCTAAAGAGGTATGCAACTTCGTAGAGGAGAATATTGTGACCAGATTCGGCGTGCCAGAAACAATCATAACTGATAATGGCACTATATTCACGGCCGATAGGTTTAGGGAATACGCGGCAAGTTTGAATATCCGACTCGAGCAATCTACGCCGTACTACCCACAGGCAAACGGACAGGCCGAGGCAAGCAACAAAGTGTTGATCGGCATCCTTGAAAAAATGGTAAAAGAGAAACCTGGTTTGTGGCATTTAAAGTTAAATGAAGCATTATGGGCATACCGAACTTCACCCCGGTCGGCCACTGGAACCACTCCTTACGCGTTAACTTATGGACACGATGCTATGTTACCGGTCGAGTTGAGTATAAGCTCGTTGCGAGTAATCGAGCAGAATGATTTGTGCAGTATTGAATACAGTCAAGCGATGCGACAAGAGTTGGAAGACTTAGAAGAAAGTCGAATCGACGCAGGTAACTTGTTGATTGCGCAAAAGAAAATTGTCGAACGAGCATATAACCAGCGTGTAAGACAAAAAACGTTCGGCGAAGGAGAATTGGTTTGGCAAACTGTATTGCCCGTTGGAATCAAAGACCCCAGGTTTGGTAAGTGGTCGCCAAATTGGGAAGGGCCATTCATCGTTCACAAAGTCCTCGGCAAGGGGGCATATCATTTACGAGATCGGACCGGTTCAGTTCACAAATTGCCGATTAATGGAAAGTTTTTAAAGAAGTACTACCCAGTTACATGGGAAATGCAAGAGTAAGTCCATTATACTGACAGCAAAACGACCATGGTATTGATGGCAAAATAACCATTGTATTGATAACAAAAGATTCATTACAAGAGAACAAATACAATGATTAAATTCCTAAGGGGTCGAGGGGAGGAAGGTCTCGAGGGCAGCTTTTAGCTCCAGCCACTTGGCTTCGCTCAAAATTATCTCAGCCTGCCGGGTCTTCTTGTTGCATTGCAGTTGCTGGATACGCCGTGCACCGGCAGCGAAGGCCGTTAGCCGAGTCTTGTTGGCCTCAAAGTCCTTCTCAAGCTCAGAAGCAGCGGCCGACCTTTGCCGTTGAAGGTCAGAAATCTGACGTTGGAGGTCAGAGATCTGGCGATCGAACTCGGACAGCTTGGCTTTCTTCGCCTTGAGTGCCTCCATCTCCACTCGGCCGGCCTCATGCGCGACCTTGGCCACCTTCAAGTCGTCCTCGGCCTGCAAGGCTCGCTCGAAGACAAGAAAGTGTTGCCGAGTTCGCTCCAAGAGGTCGGTAAGGAAAGAGATACCCTCCGGGCTCAGATGACCACCGCTGGCGAGGTCATTGAGACACTCTCCAACAGAGTCGAGGCCTTTGCACCGGAGAGCTTGAGAAGCAGTCAGAGACAAAACTTCGTGCAGCTTCACGAAGACTTCGGCGGGCGTGGCTCCCATCGATTCGGCCGGAGCAGCAGAGGAGCCGGCCTCACCGGTCGTGCTCTGGAGTAGAGCGTCAAGCTCCATTTCCCACGACGGCTGCACATAAGAGGAAAATTTGGTGAAGAACAGTAAAGACGTGATGTAGTGCATAAAGGAAAAAGGAGAATGTTTGAGACCTGCCGAGAAGAGACTTCGGCCATGCCCTCTGGGTCATTGCTCGAACCCAGGGAACTTAATGGCCGAGCCCAGTGCCTCAGACCGCTACGCAATTCACGCGGCCGATGGAGGTCATCTACATTTGATGGCCACGATGGCGGCCAGGAAATATAAACAACGCCCCTCGGCGCATAAAATTGCCGGTGAAATGAATGTTCGGGCACCTGACATTTAATGGTTTTAAAAACATGTATCAAAAGAGAATCAACACAAAAGAAGAAAGACTTACAAAGGCCGAAGAGACTTCCTGCGGAGGAATGGGGAGATCTGCATCCTGCGGATGAATCGGCGACTCGGCCGTGGCCTCAGGGTCGGCCATGGGTCTCTTGCCACGATCCGCCACTGGAGGAGTCGGTCGAGTGGACGCCTCGACTACCGGAGAAGGACAGACGGGAGGAGAGCTGACTGGTCGGCGACGGCGTTCCAGGGGGAACTCTTCGCTCTCGCTCTCGACATCCTGGACAAAAAGAGATTATTTTACGACCAAGAAACCTGAAGGAACAAGAGTAGAAGCAGAATTATACCTCCAAAACGACCGTTGGAGTCGGGGGTGTTTCGGCAGGAGCAGCCGATTTCCCCATTGTGGGCGCCACGACCGGCTCTGAAGTATGAGCAGATGCGGGTGCGACGATTGGATCGGCCTGAGAGACGGCTGGAGGATTCGAGGTTGGAGGTGCCTGGGCAGCCGGCACCGATGGAGAGCCGGCAGGAGCGGGCGTCCCAGTAGTATCACTGGGGACGACATGAATCTCCCGGTCGCCCTTCTTCGCCAATTTCTTGACGCGCTTAGAAGGACGAGGGGCCTCTTCCGCCGGCTCGGCCCCTTGGTGAGGGCGTTTGGCAGGGATCGACCGCTCGGTGACAAGGGTCCTCTTCATAGGCGCTTTCTTCGCCTTTGCCACCGCGGCGACCACCTCCACCGTCCTCGGCACGTGAACCCCAGAAAAGCGAAGTAATTAGCAACGAGGATCAGGTTGTAAAACAAAGGAGGAAAGAAGAACGAAAAGACTACCTTGGGTCGACTCCTTAGGCTGTGTCGAGGATGTTGACCTAGGACGGTCGCCGAAGATCTTCATCGCCAGATCTTCGGCCGGGGCGCCGAAGAAGTCGCCGGTGTACTCCTCCCACCAGTCCCCGAAGGTATCAGTTCCCAGAGATTCAGGGACCGCCGGCCGAATCCTGAATTTCCTGCACTTCTCTTGGAACTCCTGGTCGGACGTCTTACACTCCCTCTCAGAGGAACCGGTAAGACGCCCCCGACTTAGGAGTGACCGAGAAGCGAGCAGGGGGACGGGGCTGCCTTGAATATAGCCGAGCTGCCGGGCGACAAAATGGGGGTGGTAGACCTCCCAGCCAGCTCGGCGGGCATCGCAACCCAGTGGAAGGTCGCGAGCTAAAACAAACGACCCCCAGCGCTGACGAATGTCCGCATCCTCGGACGCGGCCCACGCGGCCGTAGGAAGCTTGAGCGAGGAAGGGTACTCCTGGCGCCGGCACACCAGGAACTCGTCATCCGAGAGGACATCTAGGCCGAGGAAGTGTTTGAAAACCTCATCGGCCCGGTGAGGTGGTGCCGGTCGAGATGCCAGTTGAAGACCGAGGGCGGCCGTTCGCTGGAAGGCAGGGACCTCCGGTCGAAGAGTAGAGAAGTAAACCTGCAACCAGAGTTGGAACACCCAGAGGGGTCCGTTCTGATGCGGGTCGATCTTGCCAATGGTCGCCTCGGCCAGGCAACGGTAGAGATTGGCGAGTATGGCTGGACTGAGGGCCAGCAAGCGACCATTAGCCATTGCCTGGGCCACCGGCATGTTCTCCACCAGGCATTTGTTCGACCGAGTACAACAAATGAATTTGTTGTACCAGTAGAAGAGGAAGGCCTCGTGCTCTCCCTTCCTAAGGCTTTCCTCGCCTCGGCCGGCGAAATGAAGAATGAGAGTGTTATAGTTGAAGAAGTTCTTGTGGAGCTTCTGAACTTCTTCCCTTGAGTACTCCCGATCACCCCGGCTTAGCGTCTCGACAGCCCTTTCGTCGAATAGTGCCTTCAGGTCGAGAGGAGAAGGGTATCCGGAAAGGGCGGCGTCAATAGGAAGGCCGATCGAGGAAGTCCCAAGGATGGCCGAGACGTCGAGGATGGTGGGGCCGAGAGGGCCGAAAGGCAGGACCATGGTGTTGGTGGCCGAACACCATAAACTCAGGGCCGCCATGAGCAGCTCCTTATCCATGGCAATTTCCATGGTTGACAGAATAATGGCATCGTAGATGCCGAGAGCCTTCCACTCCTTGGAAATGAAGGAGCTCATTCGGTCGACCCAGGCGGCCCAGGCCGTGGTGGTCGAGGGCCAAGCTCCTTGAGGACGAGCCAAGCACCATTTCGACCAGTCAAACCCTTGAAGAAGGGGGGTTAGACATTGCTCCTTGAGCAAGTTGGTGACAGACGACGGCACTGCGTCTTTGAAGAGGGGACCCAGAATCTGGTGGGTGGTGGCCATATCCTCTTGAAATCGCAGCGTCTTGACGGCACTGCGATCGATGAATGACTTGCACTTATTGATCTCATCGGAAAACTTCGAAATAAAGGAGGCCATTTGCAGAAGGAAGAACTAAAAATTGCAGAAGGTCTGGAAGGTTTGATTTGAGCAAACAAAGATGAGAAATTAGAGATTCTGGAGTTTCTGAGGGCGTAAGAGGCGAATGGCAGAAATGTGGGTATTTATAGGCTTTTCAGAATGAATATCAAACGTCTGGAATTCAAAAGCGCTGGTTCAGATTGGGGGGAAATGTAACCGGGAAAGTCTGCAATCATTTCGGATATTTTTGGGAACCTGCAAAAATGGGATCGAGGAGTCGAAAATCCAGGACGCACGATGGCGTGTGGCGACAGGTTCAATGCATTTAATAAGGATGAGACGGTTCAATTAGTGCACGGTTCCGAGGCCCATGAGTGAAGCTTTTAAGAACGGCGGAGAATCGACACGTGGCCACGCGTTGGGGGCGACGAGGAAAGTGCAATCATGTCTCATAAATATGCAGGAATAATGGTCATTAAAGAAGTAAAGTTCAAAAAAGCAATAAATATCTTCGCTTCTTCAAGGTCGAGGCCCGACCAAGAGGTGACAGTCGGCGACCTCAGAAGCGAGGGGGCAATGTTTGGGCCCAAAATATCTTGGGCAGGCCGAGCAGTCATATGTGCTCGGCCCAAGGTAATAACAGATGCTATGGGCCGGATAATAAAACCCGGGCCAGCTGGCAGGGTCAGCCGAATCCTATCTCAAGAGGTCCAGATAAATAGGAAGGATTGAGGAAATCCTGGTGCGACCAGGATTCTCGACCAGCAAGAAATAAAGCCTCAAAGGGAGGAAGATTCAGAATCTCAATGGGAGTAGGTTTGTTCGAACCAGAATCAAAATGGGACAAGGACTCCCAATCCAAATCAGAGGAGGTTTCAAGGAATGGGGTACTATAAATACACGAGATCATGCAACATTTGGGGGACCTTCAACTCAGCATACAATTGCCCTGCACAAAACCTCTCAATCACCTTGAGATTTTTTCCTTTTCCTTTTCCTGCCGACACACCTTCAGTTTGGATAAACAGCACTGTGGAAGCAACCGGCGAGCACCTTCAGTTTGGATAAACAGCACTGCTGCCGCAGAATCAGCCACCCAAGAAGCATCTTCAGTTTGGATAAACAGCACTGCGTCGAGGTCGACCGATTATCTATCCAAGTCTCGGTCGAGAAAGGTTTTCAAACCTTTGTTGGCAGAGGTCACCTTGCTAGCCTTCTCGGCATAGTTAGGTGTTACGAATTACATTGCTCGGCGTACTGGTCGCCGAGTGGTTTTATGATTGGATACTCACAAGTGAGTTTCAGGGTTCGGCATTCCGACGGCCGAACTACGTTTACCATCAAGACATACATCACGTTCGAGTACCTGTGCCCATACACCTTGGTCTCGATTCAACGTGCTTATACTCTCACGAATATAATCACAGTGACCGAATCGGGCTCGGACGATTTGTGAACTCCGCAGAATTAGCAGCCTTGTCTTCAGGCTGTAGAACCCAGAGACCGAGAGTGTTCCTTCCTCGGTCGCAATCGCAAATTAAAGAAGTCAGCAACGCGCTCAAAGCTACATCAACAAATTTTACTCCTCGGCCAGGCTCGGCCGACGAGTTGGCACGCCCCGCATTCGACCGAAGGACGTAGTTAGCTTATTAGTTACTCGGCCTGCGCGCCACGTAGGTTTTGTAATTTTTAGGGTCAACAAATTCATACGGGGGTAACTTATTTTATCCAAAATAGGTTTGAACTTGATGCAGACATCCATCTCATTCAGTAAAGTAAAATTCTAACTTGGAAAATGCAGGCCAGGCAGTAAATTTAACCTTTTTTTTTTCCTGTCAAAGATGAATTTTGTTAAGTTAGTCATTGACGAAATTTGAACACATACTGTCATGTAAAGATTCAACTTCTTTCCACCGTTGTGATAAAAGATCATTTGCAAATCTACCCTTTTGTTTAGGTGAAGAAGAAATATCTACTTTTTCTACTCTTTCTTTTTCAACTGAACCAAGTCCAAATTGGTTGCCATTTTATGCAATTATTGGCAACACAGATACTCACAAAGTCATCAACTAACAAGGCAATGGCCAAACAAATGAGACTCAACAAACCATGCTTTTCATTTTCCATTGAAAGATATACATATCCATAAAAGATATAATAAGTTCCAAACAGAAGCATCAAGGAAGTGCTTGAAAAAAGAGAAGCAAACAGTTTGACAAATAAAGAAAAAAACACAAACTTTAATTTTACTAAGGAGATGGAGGCCAACCAACTCCTCCTGCATCTTCATGGTGATCAATTCCTTCATAGAACCTCAGCTCAAGCTGCTCCAGCCTGCCTTCATCATCCCACATCTCGGCATAACTCTCGTCGTCGTCGTCATCATCATAGTAATCCTCCAATTCACCAGCGACGAATTCCCACGCCAAATACTCAGAAGCATCGGAGAAATCCGAGCAATCTTCCCACTCATTCCTCTCAAAGTAGTCCAGAACAAGAGGCCCCAAAACCTTCAATTTTGGGTACTTCTCTTTCAGGAACTTGTCCTCAAGTTTAACATCCCAGCACCCTCTCAAATCCAGGAACTCGAGCTCGCGGCAGCTCGAGAGTATTTGGAGAGCACTGCCTGTGCTGATAAGATGGTATGCCATCTCAAGGTGCTTGAGCCTTGGCATTGTGGTGGCAATGGCACGAGCCTCGTCATCCAGCAAAGGCTTGCCTGCTGTATCCAATGGGTGCATGTTCCGACACAATGCTACGAGCATTTTACAGTTCTTTCCGATGGCCTCTAAAGCACGAAAACCAATTTTGCCACAGTAGCTAAGATCCAGGAAAGTGATATTAGAGAGCCTTCCAGCAGTCTTTTCTACTATAGAATCACTAATTTCACTTCTTGGCAGTCTCAAGGTCTGAAGGGAACCAGTACTTGCAAAACCAAGAAAAACAGGACTCAAATCACAAGACATTAATTCGTCAACTGTATCATAAAAAAACTACTATTCCTTCATTCACAAAAAAAAAAAAAAAAAAAAAAACCAACCCTTCATTAACGGAAGACATTGAATATACGGCTGATAATTAACAGTGATTTGCAAGTATATAAGAAGATAATCATGATTGAAGGTTCCAATTGTACTAAATCCAGTCTATTGGGTTTACTGTTTGCACAAAATGTTCAATTATCTGAAACAAAATGACAGAGCATCCGCATATACACTAATGTGTGATCATAAAATCTTAATGAAAACAAAATTTTGTGGTGATAAAAATTTGCTAGTATGCTTACTGCTCAGCAATATGGGAGAAGATCCTGTCATTTTGGAGGCTGGAAACTGTGAGCTTTCGGAGCGATCCACAGCTTCTAGCAATCAGCATTTCAAGCATTCGATCGAGGTGGTGAGGCTGGCATCTGTTACTCCAGTCCTCAATGTCAATCTCTTGCCAGCAGTAAGGCCCCAACACTGCCTTGTTCCAGGATTGGCAAACCCTCGGGATCACTGTCAGTATCTCCTGGAGAGTGAGATTGCTAAAAATCAGACCCAATGCATCTGGAATCAAATCGTCCCAATGCCGAAAATCGCTTCCCCCTTCCATCTAGTCTGCCTTTAGAAAAATGATAATAAAAAAAATCATTAAATTTTCCGAGTCAATCCATACCATTTAAGTTGAAAAAAAATTAAAAAAAAAAACGATCTTTGCACATAAATCTCATGTCAAAGTAAAAAATTTCTTGAATTTCATGACAAAATCAAGATTCATACACAATGCGTGGGTAGATGTAAATTCATGATATTTTTCCACGAATAAATACTGCTGGAAATCAAAATGTTCATCTATGCCGATAAACAGAAAAAGAACAAACATCAAAATTTACGGACCGCAGTAGTTGTATGAGAACATAAACAGAAAAACAGCAGCGAGAAATGACAGATTAGTTCTCATCAAAATTAAGACCAAAATGTTGTGGTAGATCCGGCAACATTACCGTGTAAACAAAACGAGGATTCTGTCAAAATCCAGAGGTTAGAACTTAGAAGACAGAACATCAACAGATCTAGAGGAGGGATGAAACCCAAATGAGAATTGAAGAAATGAGGTAAAAATTCGAAATTTAAGTTCTGAATTTTGCATTTTTTAATGATTTGGTAACCGCGGAAGCAAAGAAACAACAACTGCTGCTTTGAGATGTAGTGTGAAGTCCCTGCTTTTGCAAACGAGTTCGACAGAATGTGAAAAGATTAAATCTTTGATCTTTTTGCTGGATTTTGTTCTTGCCGAAGAAAATTGGACATAAATTACATGGGAAAACATAACAACAACATTAGACTGATTAAACGCCCTGAAGAGGTGGGATTTGTTATTTGGATCATCCAAACCACTCACCGGTTTATCCGCAGAGACTCAGCAAAGAAGAGAGAGGCTACAAGATGAAACCCATCTGCCACCAACCAGCAGAATCCAGAACAAAAGAGGTAAAAACAAAAACAAAGGTGAAAAAGCTAACAAATACGTATGAAATGAGATAAAAAAAACTAAAGGGTTTAATTTAAATTAATTAATGGATATCTACACTCCAACTCTCTCTCCTCCACTTGGAAACCAGAAATTAATAAATAACTGAAAATTGGATACAGAAAACTATCAAAATTAAATAAATACGAGGAGTTTTTAATGGCAGATATCCTCCACACATATACATGTAATTACCCTTTCTGATTTTTTACTCATTTAGCCATCTAACACATCCCCTAAAAAAGTTTGAAAATTTAATTACATCTATGTGTATGGATATTTGCCCATTAAAAACTCCTCGTATTTATTTAACTTCAGTATCTATTTTTCAATTTTTATTTAATTTTTGCTTTTCAAGTGGGAGAGAGAGTTTTTTTTTCTTTTATACGAGTTGAAATCTCCGACAATATATTTATCAAGTTCATAAAATACCTTATTTTGAATTCGTACGTGTTCTATTTTGTTAATAAATTTAGTAGCTTTTATCGAAAAAGTGAAAGAGAGAGAGAGTTGGAGTTGGATAATGCATTAATTGGTAATTTAAATTAAATGCTTTAGTTTTCATACCTCATACGTATTTGTTTACTTTTTCACTCTTTTCTTTTGTTTTTATTTTTGTTTTTGTTATTTTGGATTTTGCTTGTTGGAGACATATCGGTTTTCATTTTGTAGCCGCCTGTATCTCTCTTCCTTGCTGAGGCTCTGGAAATAAACCGGTGAATAGTTTGCATGATCCAAATCCTTGAATTTAACAAATCCCAGCTCTCCAGTGCATTTAATCAGTCCAATGTTGTTGTTATGTTTTACCATACAATTTCTGTCTAATTGCTATCCAATTCCTTAACACTATATAAAAATGAGGGAAATAACTTCATTTTTTTTTTTTTTAAAAAGTCGAAATTTATAAATTGACATTTACCAATTCTCTTGTTTGAATTCATCAATATAAAAATTTAAAATTTCGGCGTGAAAAAAAATTGGAAGTGGGGACCTCCAATTCCTAAATTTGAATTTCATGTAAGGAGATGTCATTCTAAATTTCTATGAGTAGAGTCTCCATATTCAAATTTCATTGTTCTTTTAGGTTAACCAAATAAGAGACTTTACAAATTCAAAAATATAAAATTATATCATTTAAATTTCCGTCATTTTAAAATTCCTTAATAATTTTAAATTTCATCATCTTAACACTATGAAGTTAACATTTTGCACCGTGTCCAACTTGCTTGCAAAAGCGGGGAAGCTTACACTACATCACAAAGTTGCAAACTTTTTTTTTTTTTTGGGTAAATAAAATATATTGATGAGAAAAAAAAAAAAAAGAATACAAGCAGCAAAGAGTAGCTGAAAAAACAAACACGCAATAAAGAGCTGCAACTAAAAGAAAAATAGACAGCAAAGCTAACAACGCTACATCAAAGCAGCAAAAAAACACTAACTATTCATAGTTATATTCCATTCCCGTAAAGTAGAGTTAGTAGCAGTGGGAATGGGTGATTTTCAAAGAACTCAATCAAAGTCTAATGGTGGATTTAATTGAGTTGAGAACCACCACAACGGGTTGACATGAGTTCTTGAATCTACGATTGTTCCGCTCCCTCCAAACATAATACACTGTAACAGCAAGACTTAACTTCAAAACTATCGAAGATAGAGATTTTCCCTTGCAACGGCTAGTAGCCCACATGACAAAAAGAGGCCAAGGGAGCCTTAGCCAAGGGACACCGCAGTTGAATAGCACCGAAGACCAAATACCATCGGTAAAGGGACACTTAAAGAAGAGGTGGCACTGGGACTCCGTAGCACTAGAGCAGATTACACAAGTGATAGGAACTAACGGAGCAAAAGTTAAAATTCCATCCATAGTAGAAAACTTGCATTTAATAGCCAACCAAAGAATGAAGCTCATCTTAGGAATATTTTGATTATATTTGTTTTGATATATTTGCAAGGGTTTGGTGAAGGGGACTGGGATTCGGTGACTATTTCTAGGTTTGGTGTTTTTGGTGACGAAATATGGCTCAGGTGTGCTTTTGGTTGCATATTTGTAATTTTTGTGCTACGATTTCTTGTTCAAATTGACCGCTCACTCATTTTCTTTAGTGTTGCTGCCTTAGTGGCTGCTGGCAAGATGTTCGTGGCGACGATAGGTGGGAGCTACTCCTATTGGGGGATTGAGATTATGTTTTATTTGTTTGTTTGTTTGTTTATTGCGTTGGATTTTTGTATTTTAACTTTTTTCAAGTAAGTTTTGGGTTGTTCTACCTTTCTTTAGATTAGCATGTAACTTTAATTTTCTATTTAATGAATGTTACTTTTTCGAAAAGAAAAAAATAAATTTGGATTTGGATTTGGATGCTGTGGAAATGTGAATCTATGAAACGGTTGTGTGCGCTGCTTAGCCTGAGGGCAGTGCCAGTGGGCAGTACTGTGACAGCAAGCAAAAGAAGTAGTACAATACGCACTTACAATGGTAAAAGGTCAAGTGGGTCTTTGTACTTTTATTTCTTCCTCAATGCTTTTTAGCGCAACTTTCGCGTCGGGGAAAGAGAATCCCCCAATTCCATTTCAAGACCAAATTATTATTATTCATACAAAAAATTGTAACAAAAAAGTTGTAATATTCCTTCTAATTATTTTAACCAAAGTTTCTATTGGATTAGGGAAGATCAAAACAAAAATGTATGATGTAAGAAGGCAACATTGTTTTTGGTATACGGAAACGATATTGGGATGATTTCATACGAAGTAACCTTCTTTTGTATATGCAAAACAAAAAACTGTTTTACAAAACATTTACGAAGAGATCTTAAATGTGTCAAGTTATATTTTGATAGTAAAAATAGAAACGAATCTTTAAAGATAAAAAGCGAGGTGGTAAATAAGTGACAGAAACACATGAATGTGAGCAGTGCTACTAATCCCAATCCCATTCACATGTCCTATTTTGAACTCATCTACTATTCAAAATGTTCATGGTATATACCTATGCAAAGTGGGTTTAAAAAATAAGATAAGTGAACGAGAATAGATACTTTGTTATGGCATATTTCCCTATAAGAAATGAATTTACAAGATTTGTTAAAAAAAAAAAAAAAAAAATTTACAAGAAAATAGTAGTATTTGTATTAATGTGTTTATTAACAACCAAAGAACTGAAAAATAAGTGGGTCTCATTAATTATGGACATAACACACCTAAAAACAAAGATGACATAAATATAGGAGAGTGGTCTATCCCATACATATTCTTTCTAATTGTGAACATTGTAAAACTTAACCACTAGCATTTTTTTTTTTTTTTATTATTATTATTTTTTTAACAAACGATATAATCTACTTAAGAGATGGGAGAGTGGGCTAAGCCTCACAATGGGCATCAATAATGTGATTCGAATTCGCCTTTGACGAGAATCAAACTATGACCTCTCACTTACAAGTGAATAGGCTATCACTAGACCGTAATACTAAGTTGTAAGATCCCACATCGCCCAGGGGAGTGGATCTTGTAAGCCTTATATGTATATTCATATCTCTACCTAGCACAAGGCCTTTTGGGAACTCACTAGCTTCGGGTTACATCAGAACTCCGAAGTTAAGCAAGTTCGGGTGAGAGCAATCCTAGGATAGGTGACCCACTGGGAAGTTCTCATGTGATTTCCCAGAAACAAAACCATGAGGACGTGGTCAAGGTCCAAAGCAGACAATATCGTGCTACGGTAGAATCGAGCGCGAGATGTGATGGGGGTTCGGATCGGGATGTGACAAAGTGGCTCCACATTAGCGTTGTTGATTATTTAAGTCTAACTAAAAAGATTATGATAATTAAGGACATTGACCCACCAACCCAAGAAATTATAAGTACATTGACCCTTGTGGGGACGCGAGTCTGGTAAAACGCATATCATGGCCGAAAGAAAAAGAGAAGTGCCGCGTGCTCCTTAGATTCACCAAAATGGTCAGCTTATAATTCGTCCCAGTTGCATTTGATGGAACCCATTTCGTTGTTAAAACGTTAGCTCGATTGTCTTTCACCGATTGAAAATTTTCCGATGGTTTCTTCTCATGCATGCTACCATTCTTGCATGGACGAGAAGAGTAAGATTTTGTGTGGAGACTAGGTGTAGTGTTAGGTAAACCTAAATGTATGTTGTATATTTTTATTTTTATTTGTATCTTGTCTTTAATGGTAATTGTATAATAGGAGTGGAAAAGTTAATTCAAGGTAAAATTTTAAGTTAGGTGTAAAGACACGAAATATAGCGTCTGATCAATTTGGCAATCAAATTTATTTTTTTTTTTTATTATTTTAGCCATTTGGAGAGTGATTTTTGTATTTTTATTTTACTTTTTTACACATTTTTTTTCTCTTGTTTACATTATTGTATTTTATTGTTTTTAATTTGTTTTAATTATCTAAACTACATATTAATAGAACTTCCTTTGTCAACAAAGAACCAATGAACTTACAATTATAACATTTAATACATAACTGAAAAAATGTGGTCATTAAAGTAATTTCGTACAAACAACTCTTTGTTTTTTTTTTAACCTCACAGTTATGTCACTCTATCACTATCCTCTAAACTCATATTTTTTCTTTCTCTTTCTCTCTCCTTAACCGTCAACACTTTTTTTTTTTTTCCTGATGCCTGCCATAACTCCTACCATCAAAAAATAAAAGACAATATTTGAAAAAAATAAAATAAAAATTATATTTCTCACACTGACTTTTGCTAGCATATTTATAAGAAAGTGCAAAAAAAAAAAAAAATAATAATTAGTCTGACAGTCACTTTTTATTGTGGTTTCAACGTGTGACAAAAGTTAAAAAAAATGCAGTCTTGATTTTCTTCCACGCCTGGAAATTGTGGGAATAAGGTTAAACAAGGCCCAGCCCACACAATTACGGAGCCCATCTACCAAGATAATCATTCACTGCATTTACTAATTCTGAAAAGTTAAGGGTTTCTTTTGGTAATTTTGCATCAAGTTTGCATCTAGTTCCAAAAATGGATGTTTTGTTTTCTAGTTGTAGATGCTAGAGATGGACTTTTTGGTGAGCCTACCGACAAACTAGACTAACCCACTCCGGGTTAGGTGTTGGGTTTTGACCACTATTGTAAAGGGGTTGGGTTGAAATTCTAGACATCGACCTTTTTTTTGTTTTGTTTTTTTTTTTTTAAGAGACAATTAATGGCAAATCAAGGTTATTCATTTATTCTAGACTCGGAGAGGTTATAAGAAATTCTAAACATACATGTATATTAGGTTGATGTAAATATACAAATATATATATATATATATGATGCAAAATATATTAAGCACACAAATTAAACCCTCTTCTGACAATTGTAGCAAAGTATGTAAGTAGGGATCGTTCAAAACCGGGGATTAGGAGGGATTGCTAAACTCTTGAAAACTAACCTAAGAACTCCAAAACAAAGTTAAAAACACTAATTTGGACTCAAAGAATGAGAAACCAAAGTTAAAACACTAAAACAAAACAAAAACTCAAAACAGCAACTAGAAGACTCAAAACTGCCTAAAAACCACTTTCTGGGCAGTTTTGAGCACCTACACTAATTTGGACGAAATTGGTTGAAAACTTGACTCAAAACACTTAAAAACATGAACCAAAACAATTTCTAACTAAATTGAGACTTCAAAGTAAAGGGGGATTTGATTTGGACGAAATTAAAGTTGAGAAAACAGATTGCAAAGTAAAACTGATTTTGAAACGTTTTTGGGGTTTTTAATGGATGATGGACTAGTTAGGGGTTCCTTCTCCACACATGACAAGTATGCAAATGACTCGATTTCCAGTTATTCCTTCATAGAATTATGAATGACAATGCCCCAAATTAACCGTGACATCACTAGTTAATTCTCAAGTTTTCCTTGTGTTATTGAATTGGATGACATCATACGACAACCCAAAGCATTCTTCAAAAGTTCCTTACATGACATCATAATAAAGATACAATCAAAGATCATTACGTTCAATGAAAACTATAAGCATTAACAAAGCACTTGTGACTATGACATCATGACACTTATGCTAGGAATTGAACTTAACGCGATTGTGACTAGCAATCTTCACTACTTGTGCATATAAGTGTGTGACAATTATGTGAAACAAACTTATATTCTAGCATCATATTCATGCAAGCCAATTAAGTGTCGACCCCTAATTAACAAACAAAAATACGTTATTACTCGCACAGTTAAGCCAATTGCATTCACGATTCAAGAACTCATAACTGGAATTTATCAAATCAACTTGCACACATAGTTATGGCTTCGAAATCACCCCTAACCAATAGGGGTTTAGCCACTCATGTTCATAGCAAAATGAAAGGAAAATAAATTAAACATTGAAATCATAAAACGAATTACACCTAGAATGCACCAACGACGAAGCTTGAGCATCCAAGAGTCCTTCCTTCTTTCTCCTTGCTACGGCACAAAGGTGGATGGGATGGTTGGGATGTGTTTTAGGATCAGGGATTATGGAATTGGATGGAGGATAGGCACGGCAAGGTGTAGTGTTTGGTTGGAATTGTGTTTCTAGGATTTTAGGATGTGGAGAGTGGTGTGGCTAGATGAATGGACGAAAATTGGGTGAATGAGTGATTCCCCTAGTGCCTTGCTGCAAACCCTTATTTATAGGGCTAGGAAAGGTTTTGAAACACTTAAAGGATATATGTGTGTAGCTTGGACAAGGTAGGACGGCTAGTGACAAGCTAAGAAGGCTAGGAGACAAGGTAGGACGGCTAGGAGACAAGCTAGGACGGCTAGTGACAAGCTAGGACGGCTAGTGACAAGCTAGGACGACTAGGAGACAAGCTAGGACGGCTAGTGACAAGCTAGGACGGCTAGGAGACAAGCTAGGACGGCTAGGAGACAAGCTAGGACGGCTAGGAGACAAGCTAGGACGGCTAGGAGACAAGCTAGGACGGCTAGGAGACAAGCTAGGACGGCTAGTGACAAGCTAGGACGGCTTGTTCTTCCAATACAGAAATTAGGCACCATGTGTGAATAGATAAAGCCTTCTAGAAATAAGGTTTTTAGGCCCCCTTGCAGCTCCCTAACTGAATTCAAGCCTTCAAATTCGTCCATCCTCATGCCTCCATGCTTGCACTATCCAATCTTGGCCCAAAAATGCTCTAGAATGCTCCAAATTGCTTCTTTTTGCATACTTTGACACTAAAACCTGAAATTGCACGAAAATGACTTTAAACACTAAACTAACTAAGGAAAAACAACATAAATGCATGAGAACAAGCCAATTAAGTCACATAAAAATGCTCCTATCAAATTCCCCCACACTTAGCTTTTGCTAGTCCTCGAGCAAAACAAAGAAATAAAACAAGACAAAACAAACAAACATAATCTAAACCTTCCAACGTTTGCCTCAGGGATTTCCAATGCACATGACATGTTAAAGATTATCATTCCCACAGATTTGAGTCAATTTAACACTTAAGCACATGCTTAATCATAGTCACTACTTACTAGTTCACAATTAACCAATTAAAACAATGTTTTGAATGTAGTAACATGCCTTAGAGAATTCCCTCAATCCTTAATAGATTTGCACTCTATTTTCACTCAGATTTTCTAACTACACACCCTATACTAGTTATATGTGAGAGAATTGATGTAGATATAAAAACGAATGCTCACATATATGTATCACAAAGAACGCAATTTCCGGACTTAATAGGCATGTTTAGATATGATCTCATGAATGGAATGCTACTACTTAGATGCGAGAACCAGTGACACCATATGCTCATACCAAATTCAAACTCAACAAATTGAAACACATAACACTCAAGATAGAAGTTTAAGGGTTGCAACGGGGCTTGGGGTATTGGTTAACAAAGAAAGGATAGGGAAAACAAACGTTCTTCAAGCATTAGTAAGCAAAGTAATGAAGTTAAGACTTAGAATTCACTTAGTTTGCAGAAATTAACTTAAAAATACAAGGGGAAGACTTTAAACAACTTCTTGGGGCCGAATTCAACTTTTTGGACCCTTTCTTCAACAAACAACACCTTGGAACTTTTTTTCTCATATTGTTCAACTCTTTTCATACTTTATTTATTTTTTTTTTTCACGAATTTTTCTTTTCTTTTCTTTCTACCCGTGCTTATGGCACATAATTCTCAAAATAAAAACTTCCCCCACACTTGGTTTCTGTCATAAAGGAATTCCATTTGAATCATGCTTACTATACTTTAAGAACGAGGGTATGGATAGTCCTAATCTAGGCTAGGTGAGGGTAATGTGGGTTAACAAAGAAAAGGCTAAACAAGGCTCAATGGGGTTAACACCTAAACATATAATGGAGTAGGGCACACGGCTTTTTGGCTAAAGTGGTGGTCACTACACAACTTCATCTTGAATATGTGTTATGCTAATCAATACCATGCTTTGAATGAAATGGGCATGACTTCTAGTGTTTGGAACTAAATGATGAAACGCCTTCTAAGTAGCAACCAAGCAAAGAATAATGAGATCATGCAACGATTTTAGAAAACAAAGAATGCACAGATTTGAACTCTCCAAATAAACGTTTAGGTTCAAGTCTCACAAGGTTGTAGCGTTAATTTGAGTTCCTTCCTTCAAGCATGTTACAAAAACTGATTTTTTATTTTTATTTTTATTTTTATTTTTTATGATTGCATGTGAATTCATAAGTTATAACCACAACCAAGCATAAACATAGAGTAAATCAAACTTTCATCCATGTTAATCACTCTCTTTAACAGCCATGTATTTAAAAACCAAATCCTCATCATTGTGTTGGAAGGTACCCTAAGACACAAACAAACACACAAAAACAACTCTTTTTTGGGTTTTTTAAAACAAATTTTTCAAATTTTTCTTTGATTTTCGGATTTTTACTTCAAAACATACTAAAACACACCAAAACTGCTTAAAAACACTTAAAAACAGCAAGGAACAAGTTTTGAAATAATGGGTGATAAAATCCCACGAATTTGAATGAAAAACACTTAGTTACCCCCCCACACTTAAATCAAACATTGTCCTCAATGTTTTAAGCATAGAATCACACAAAGAAACACACAAACAGCAAGTAAAACAACTAAATAGGCAGATTAGAAGGAATCAACAAAGAGAAGGGTTTAGGAACGCAAATCTGGAATTGGAGTGCTTTCTAGGTCTTCCTTTGTTGAATGGCATGGGTTGCCTCCCAAGTAGCGCTTTCTTTAACGTCTTGCAGCCGGACGAAGAACACGTTCAGGCACCATTGGTGCCCACGGCATGGAGTGAGATCTCCTCCACAACCTGCCCCATGGCATTCTCATAGTATGGCTTCAATCTATGTCCGTTGACCTTGAATTCCACCCCATTCCTTAAGCTTTGGACTTGAACTGCACCATGTGGGAAAACATTAGTAACAACAAAAGGTCCAATCCATTTAGAACGTAACTTTCCGGGAAATAAACGTAAACGAGAATTAAAAAGTAAAACTTTCTGCCCAATTGTGAAGGTTTTGCCCCTAATCATCTTGTCATGAAACGCCTTCGTCTTTTCCTTGTAAATGCGGGCATTCTCGTAGGCTTCATTCCTTAGTTCCTCAAGCTCATTCAATTGGAGCTTCCGATGCATTCCAGCAGCATCTAAGTCCAAATTGAACGTTTTGATGGCCCAATGTGCCTTATGCTCTAGCTCCACGGGTAAGTGACAAGGTTTTCCATAAACTAGCCGAAATGGAGACATCCCTAGGGGTGTTTTGTAGGCAGTGCGATATGCCCATAGTGCATCGTCTAAATGCATGCTCCAATCCTTCCGGTTAGGCCCCACGGTCTTCTCCAAGATTTGCTTGACCTCTCTATTTGATACTTCGGCTTGGCCACTTGTTTGTGGGTGATAAGGTGTTGAAACCTTATGCTTGACATTGTACTTCTTGAAGAGTGCCTCAATGGTCCTATTGCAGAAATGTGAACCTCCATCACTTATAAATACCCGCGGCATCCCAAATCTAGAGAAAATGTTAGTCTTGATGAAATCTGAAACCACTCTAGAATCGTTAGTACGGGTAGCTTTTGCTTCTACCCATTTAGAAACATAATCAACCGCAAGCAAAATATAAGTGAAACCAAATGAAGAAGGAAAAGGACCCATGAAATCAATACCCCAAACATCAAAGATTTCAACATTGAAGATGGGTGTTTGCGGCATTTGGTCTTTTGCACCAATAGAACCTGTTCTTTGACATCTATCACATGTTAAGCAAAACATTCTAGCATCTTTGAACAATGTAGGCCAATAAAAACCAGATTCTAACACTTTACGAGCTGTCCTTTGGGTACCAAAATGGCCTCCACATGCATAAGAATGACAAAATGCTAGAATTGAGTTAAAATCAGAAGTTGGCACACATCTTCTAATAATCTGATCTGGGCAATATTTCCATAGATATGGATCATCCCACACATAAAATCTTGCATCATGTATCAATTTATCACGTTGGACCTTGCTTAGGGTGTTAGGAACTTGCTTAGTCACCAAGAAATTGACCAAATCGGCATACCAAGGGGTACTTACCTCAATGGACAGAAGTTGTTCATCCGGAAACATCTCAGAAATGGGGAGGGACTCTTCTTCACGCACCAATCTACTCAAGTGGTCAGCCACCACGTTTTCACAACCTTTCTTGTCCCTAATTTCAATATCGAACTCTTGAAGTAGGAGCATCCAACCAATGAGCCTTGGTTTGGCCTCCTTTTTGGTGAAAAGATACTTCAAGGCTGCATGGTCAGTGAAAACAATTACTTTAGTGCCAATAAGATATGATCTAAACTTATCTAAAGAAAATACAACCGCCAAGAGTTCTTTTTCGGTTGTAGAATAATTCAATTGAGCATCATTTAAAGTGCGGGAAGCATAATAAATAACATGTGACTGTTTATTTTTCCTTTGACCCAAAACAGCCCCAAGTGCATAATCCGAGGCATCACACATCAATTCAAATGGAATGGACCAATCCGGGGGAGTTATGATGGGTGCCGTGGTTAGGAGCTCTTTGAGATGCTTGAATGACTTCTCGCATGCCTCGTTGAACTCAAAAGACACATCTTTTTGGAGGAGGCGGCATAGGGGTTGTGCAATCTTGGAAAAGTCCTTGATAAATCGTCTATAGAATCCTGCATGACCAAGAAAAGAACGAACCTCTCTAACCGAAGTAGGAGAGGGTAAGTAGCGTACAAGATCTACTTTAGACTTATCAACTTCAATTCCTTTTTCAGAGATTATATGACCCAAAACAATACCTTGTTTAACCATAAAATGGCATTTTTCCCAATTTAAAACAAGGTTTGTTTCAACACAACGTTTCAAGATTAACGTGAGATTATCCAAGCATTTATCAAAAGAATCACCAAAAACACTAAAGTCATCCATGAATATTTCAATAATCCTTTCAACATAATCAGAAAATATGCTTACCATACACCTTTGAAACGTGGCAGGGGCATTGCACAAACCAAATGGCATGCGTCGATATGCAAATGTTCCAAAGGGACAAGTAAAAGTGGTCTTTTCTTGATCATCCGGGGCAATGACAATTTGATTATAACCTGAATATCCATCAAGAAAGCAATAAAAAGAATGACCCGCTAACCTTTCCAACATTTGATCTAGGAACGGCAATGGGAAGTGGTCCTTCCTTGTGGTGGCATTTATCTTCCTATAATCGATGCATACACGCCAACCGGTTTGGATTCTCATGGGTACAAGCTCATTCTCGGCATTCTCCACAACCGTCACTCCGGATTTCTTAGGCACACATTGGATAGGTGAAACCCAACGACTATCGGAGATAGGATAAATGACTCCACAATCAAGAAGTTTGATTATCTCTTTTTTCACAACTTCCATCATTGGAGGGTTAAGACGGCGTTGAGCCTCTCTAGTTGGTTTGGTCCCCTCCTCAAGAAATATGTGATGCATACAAGTTGTGGGGCTTATACCTTTGATATCGGCCAATGTCCATCCTAGGGCAGATTTGTACTCCTTCAACACATGCATGAGTTTTTCCTCCTCTTGTGCCGTGAGGGATGATGATATGATGGCAGGCAGTGTCTCATTTTTTCCCAAGAAAATGTACTTCAAATGGCTTGGCAAAGGTTTGAGTTCAAGGATAGGTGCCTGAATTATGGATGGAAGCAACTTGTTAGTCGAAATGGGAATGGACTCTTTGTTAGGAAACTTACCATCATGTATTGGTGATGACTCAAGGGCAGCAACTACTTCAAGAAAATCCTCACTAGGAGGCACGGCATAGGATAGTGTATTTGTGCCGTGGGGTTGCATGGATGTTGCTCCCTTGGTTTTGACTTCTACACCACTTGTAATGACTTTTTCAAGCATATCATCATTCAAATCTTCAAGGTATCCCTGCGCCAAAGAGTCAACAGTATCAATAGAGAAACATGAATGATCTTCACTAGGATACTTAATAGAATCGGAAAGATTGAAATTAACAACTTCCCCATCAAATTCCATGGACAAAGTTCCATTAAACACGTCAATCTTAGTCCGGGCCGTTTTCATGAATGGCCTTCCAAGTAGAATGGGCAGCGAGGTTGCATGATCCGATTCATCCATCTCAAGGACATAGAAATCCGCCGGAAAGATCAAATGATTAACCTGCACCAAAACATCTTCCAAAACTCCCTTTGGATAGGCATTAGATCTATCGGCCAATTGTATGATAACACCATCCTTTTTCAATGCTCCTAGGTTCATAGATGCATATATGGAATATGGCATAACATTTATAGAAGCACCTAAGTCAAGCATGGCAGATTCAAATCTAGTGTTACCTATGACACAAGGAATGGTGAAACTACCCGGATCTTTGCATTTGGGAGGTAGTTTGCGTTGCAAGATGGCGGACACATTCTCACCTACTTTTACCACTTCCTTGGTCGACATCCTCTTCCTAGTGGTGCACAACTCCTTCAAAAACTTGGCGTATCTAGGGACTTGCTTGATTGCATCCAACAAGGGTATGTTCACTTGAACTTTCCTAAATGTCTCAAGGATGTCCTTTTCAGCTTCTTCCTTCCTTGTTTGCATAAACCTACTAGGAAAAGGAGCATTCGAAGGAAAAGCATTAGTAGAAACTGAATTTGACACATTCTTACCCTTTTTGGCCGAATTAGACAGTTTTGGGGCACTAGGAACTTGCGGCAAAGACTCTCCCACCTTTGCCGTGGGTTTGCTTGATTCTTCCTCTTCAATTTGCAAGTTTTCATCACCTTTGGGACCTGATTGTGATGGTGTAGGATCTGCCCCAATCTCTTCTCCACTTCTCAAGGTTATGGCCTTTGCACTTTCGAAGCTTCCCTTTGGATTTGGAACGGTGGAACTAGGGAGCTTTCCTTGTTCACGAAACTGCCCCATAAACTCGGCAATTTGCCCCATTTGTTTCTCCAATTGATCCACCCTTTTGTCTTGGTTTTGCATAGCCTTAGCTTGATCGTCCTGCCCATTAGACAACTTAGTTAGTATCTTAAGAAGTGCATCATTGTCAAGAGACGTACCTGAGGCACTTGGGCCGGATTGGGCTTGATTTTGGGGTGGGCCGTAGGTTTTGGGAAAAAACCCAGGGGGTTGTTGCCTAAAGCCTCCTTGGTTTTGAGATTGTTGGGGCTCCCTCCATTTGAAATTTGGGTGGTCTCTCCAACCGGGATTATATGTGTTGGAATAAGGATCGTTCCTTGGTTGGTTTTGGCCTTGAAACCCAATTGCATTGGCACTTTCCCATCCACCATTTTCAATCAACTGTGGACATTTTTCAGAGGCATGTCCATGCATAGAACATACGCCACATACAATTGGTCCTTGCATCTTCATGCCCTCGGCCAACTGAGACACAATAGAAGTAAGATTAGCCAATTGTGAATTAATGTCGGAAGTAGAACTTACCTCATGAACATGTTGCCGTGGGGGTCCTCTTTGGCCTACTCCTTCGTATTGTTGATCGTTCAACGCTCGATTAGAAATCAAGGTCTTGGCAGCCATAGGTGTTTTGTCCACTAATGCTCCACCTGCCGAGGCATCGAGCATTTGACGTTCTAATGGTAGGAGGCCCTCGTAGAAGTATTGCAAAAGTAGCTCCTCCTTCATCTGATGTTGTGGACAAGAAGCAACAAGTGATTTAAAACGTTCATAGTATGCAGGAAAAGACTCACCTTCATCTTGTTGAATTCCACTTATTTTTTTACGAAGAAGAATGATGCGAAAAGTTGGGAAAAACTTCTCCAAAAACGCTCTTTTCATACTCTCCCATGAAGTGACAGTGCCAGGAGCCAACTCGTATAACCAATCCTTAGCTTTATCCATTAAAGAGAACGGAAAAGCTTTCATCTTCAAAATACTTCCGTCAACATTGACGGGAGTCATGCTTGAACAAACTACTTCAAACTCTTTAAGATGCTTGTTTGGATCTTCCATGGAAAGCCCATGGTATTTAGGAATGTGGTGCAACAAGCTTGACTTCAACTCGAATTCATCGGTCTTGCCTTGGGCAGCCGCGGGGTATTGAATGCATAATGGTGCGGCATTGGCCAACCCTGAGGCCGAAAGCTCTTTAATGGTCCGATTGTCCGCTGCCATAACTTCTTCTTCCACTTCTTCAAACTCAGATTCGGCCTCTGAACTTGAACTAGGTTCACTATGTTTGGGATGCCTCCTCTTTCTTCTCAAATCACGTTCAAAATCGTCGTTAAAGTCTAAGATATGTGCATGCACAGTTTGAGAACTCCGCGTCATGCACTAGTACCTAAAAAAAAACAAGAAACAAAAATAGGTCAGAAACTAAAACAAAATCAGAAACAAAGTGAAATAAATGAAACAAAAACAATCCAAGGGATTTAGCAAAGTTGCTAATCCCCGGCAACGGCGCCAAAAATTTGATGCAAAATATATTAAGCACACAAATTAAACCCTCTTCTGACAATTGTAGCAAAGTATGTAAGTAGGGATCGTTCAAAACCGGGGATTAGGAGGGATTGCTAAACTCTTGAAAACTAACCTAAGAACTCCAAAACAAAGTTAAAAACACTAATTTGGACTCAAAGAATGAGAAACCAAAGTTAAAACACTAAAACAAAACAAAAACTCAAAACAGCAACTAGAAGACTCAAAACTGCCTAAAAACCACTTTCTGGGCAGTTTTGAGCACCTACACTAATTTGGACGAAATTGGTTGAAAACTTGACTCAAAACACTTAAAAACATGAACCAAAACAATTTCTAACTAAATTGAGACTTCAAAGTAAAGGGGGATTTGATTTGGACGAAATTAAAGTTGAGAAAACAGATTGCAAAGTAAAACTGATTTTGAAACGTTTTTGGGGTTTTTAATGGATGATGGACTAGTTAGGGGTTCCTTCTCCACACATGACAAGTATGCAAATGACTCGATTTCCAGTTATTCCTTCATAGAATTATGAATGACAATGCCCCAAATTAACCGTGACATCACTAGTTAATTCTCAAGTTTTCCTTGTGTTATTGAATTGGATGACATCATACGACAACCCAAAGCATTCTTCAAAAGTTCCTTACATGACATCATAATAAAGATACAATCAAAGATCATTACGTTCAATGAAAACTATAAGCATTAACAAAGCACTTGTGACTATGACATCATGACACTTATGCTAGGAATTGAACTTAACGCGATTGTGACTAGCAATCTTCACTACTTGTGCATATAAGTGTGTGACAATTATGTGAAACAAACTTATATTCTAGCATCATATTCATGCAAGCCAATTAAGTGTCGACCCCTAATTAACAAACAAAAATACGTTATTACTCGCACAGTTAAGCCAATTGCATTCACGATTCAAGAACTCATAACTGGAATTTATCAAATCAACTTGCACACATAGTTATGGCTTCGAAATCACCCCTAACCAATAGGGGTTTAGCCACTCATGTTCATAGCAAAATGAAAGGAAAATAAATTAAACATTGAAATCATAAAACGAATTACACCTAGAATGCACCAACGACGAAGCTTGAGCATCCAAGAGTCCTTCCTTCTTTCTCCTTGCTACGGCACAAAGGTGGATGGGATGGTTGGGATGTGTTTTAGGATCAGGGATTATGGAATTGGATGGAGGATAGGCACGGCAAGGTGTAGTGTTTGGTTGGAATTGTGTTTCTAGGATTTTAGGATGTGGAGAGTGGTGTGGCTAGATGAATGGACGAAAATTGGGTGAATGAGTGATTCCCCTAGTGCCTTGCTGCAAACCCTTATTTATAGGGCTAGGAAAGGTTTTGAAACACTTAAAGGATATATGTGTGTAGCTTGGACAAGGTAGGACGGCTAGTGACAAGCTAGGAAGGCTAGGAGACAAGGTAGGACGGCTAGGAGACAAGCTAGGACGGCTAGTGACAAGCTAGGACGGCTAGTGACAAGCTAGGACGACTAGGAGACAAGCTAGGACGGCTAGTGACAAGCTAGGACGGCTAGGAGACAAGCTAGGACGGCTAGGAGACAAGCTAGGACGGCTAGGAGACAAGCTAGGACGGCTAGGAGACAAGCTAGGACGGCTAGTGACAAGCTAGGACGGCTTGTTCTTCCAATACAGAAATTAGGCACCATGTGTGAATAGATAAAGCCTTCTAGAAATAAGGTTTTTAGGCCCCCTTGCAGCTCCCTAACTGAATTCAAGCCTTCAAATTCGTCCATCCTCATGCCTCCATGCTTGCACTATCCAATCTTGGCCCAAAAATGCTCTAGAATGCTCCAAATTGCTTCTTTTTGCATACTTTGACACTAAAACCTGAAATTGCACGAAAATGACTTTAAACACTAAACTAACTAAGGAAAAACAACATAAATGCATGAGAACAAGCCAATTAAGTCACATAAAAATGCTCCTATCAATATATATATATAGGGGCAGTTTCATAGCATCATAAAAAAATATAAGTTTTGACACAAATCTTAGACCATTAGATCTTACACTTTTAATAGTCGAAATGTAAGTGAAAGATCTTAGGTACGAATCTCGTAGATGAAGAATTTGATATCAAATTAGGTTGTCCATTATGTGGCTTAGCCGAAGTCCCCTCTCCTCTTAATGTAAAATATATCGTTGTACTAAAAAAAAAAAAGTTGAAATGTCATTTTTTTAATTTTGAACAAACGGTAGTATCTACACTAATAGGTTGGGGGAGTGGGCTAAGTCTTACAATAGGCTTGCCATAATAATATTATTCAAATACTCATTTGGTGAGAATTGAACTTAAGACATTTCACTTACAAGTGAAGAAAAATACAACTAGACTGTAATAATAAGTGGCAGGTGAAATGTAATCATAGAACATCTCCAAAGAAAGTCAAAAAGTCCGCATCAACATAAAAAAAAAAAAAAAAAAGATAGCATTAATTGAAATGTCAATTCTTATATGGCATGATGTGGATTGAAAGTAAAGGTCGTTGCTGTCAAATTCGGCAACAACTTCAAATATATTTTAAGTAACTAATAAATGTTTTTAATCATTTTTCTTATTATTTTTTGTTCTAAAATACATATTACAATTATGAAAAGTACGTATAATTTATATTTTGTTGCAGTTCTATTAGATTAGGAACGTGATTGTCTAAATTCTAACATATCTAGGATATCTTTATGGGATTCTACCATATCCCTTGGACTATATATTATCCTATTAGATTGTAATTCTAAAAGGGTAAGGAATTAACCTTCCCTACTACTATAAATAAAGGTACAATGGGATGAAATAGAACACACCTCAGAATTACATATCTAACTTCTCTTTCTGTTGCCACCTGCCCCTCTCCCTCTCTGTCCTTTATACAATTCAGTTAAATAGGCCTACAATACGTTATTAGCAAGCTTTTGACACTACGCTAAAGAGAATTTATTCTTCAATCAGGGAAGTATTACGTTTTAATCATTGTTTTTATGATTAATTTATTATTTTGTTGAATTGATCTACATGCTATTTATTCAATTTAATTTTTCTTTATTGAACATGATACAACACATTAGAGATGTAATTCCAGCTTTCAGAGAAGGATCTTCTACAAATTCAAGGACTAAGTTGTTTTCTGCTAATTAGGTTCTTTTAAAATAAATTAAGATATTTGAAACGACTATGAAGCATGAAAACATTCTCCATGATACATGAACCCCTTATATTTATATTTTCCTTTCAATTATATATATTGTATATATGTTCATATATTTTGTCAATATACGCAATATGCAATTATGCTATGTGAAATTTGTGAGTCAAATAATCGAAATAAATTAGAAGCAATTAGGGTTTTCCAAACCTTAGAATTCGAAAAAAATAAAAAATAAAAAAATTTGGGATTTTAAGCCAAACTGTGAGCCATGCTGCGCCTAGCTGACCTAAAGCCAAGCCAAGCTGTGCACCAAACAAAACCACAAACAGCAGCCTTCTTTTGGACTTTGCTATGTACGAACCCAAAGCCCACACGTTGGGCTTCTGCCATCTGACAAGCCAACTGTTGAATGGACTAGGCCCTCGCTCAAACTGCAAGGCTTTGGGTTGCTATTCTCATATTGGACTAGGTTGCCTGAGTCCTTGGTGTTGGGCTTCACGCTCGCGACCTTTGACCCAAAAGCCAGCGTATGCTAGGCTTTTGCTCACCCCACTTCCAGCAGCTTTTATGTTGCTGGGCTCTTCCTAACACAATGCTCGCATCTCAAACTGCAAGCCTGCAACTTGTTTTGCACGTTGGGCTGCACATCTACTTCTCCCATGCCCACTACCAGCCAATACGTGCTGGGCCTTGTTCTCTCTCGACCTGCTGCCACATGCAGTCATGACCCGAGCCCAAAGGCCTGCAATTTTTGCTGCAGGGCCGTGACTTTGCAGCGAGCCGAAACGTGCTGGGCTGCGTACTTTGGTATCCCCCACTTCTTAACCATACCCAAATATTTTTGCGACGTTTTTGGTTAATGTTAATTAAGCTGTAATTTACTTGTCACTTGGTCCGTTGCCAATTAAAGCTAATAAGACCCGCATGTCATTATTTTTGCTTCTCCGATCAACCCCTAGTGGTCCCAATCTATTAAATTAATTAAAAGGGACCAGCTGTCCATTAATTTGACAAGACTTTTCGACATTGACGATTCAATAAATTATCTTTTTTTTTTTTTAACCATTGACTCACTTAAGTAGTCCTGAAGCACTCACACTTGAGTTCCTGAAGCAACCCAAATTCACTACACTTAGTTGTATATTGTATTCTGTGTTCTTACAGGTACCTCCTTTCATGAACCGGAAGTTCATAACTAAACTCGAACCAGTAGTTCGAATTTAGTGCCTTTGAAACTCGAAGTTTTCATAAAACAACACACCCATGAAAAATCGATTTTTTCATATAAACCATGTCTTAGAACCTGAATGTTCTAACTTTGATGCTTATGGATATTTTATTTTCATAGCGCTAATCACAATCTTGTTCCCTCTATTCAGTGGATTGTCGAACCGTAACAAGTTCAATTTCACTGATTTGGACGTTTCTTGACCGAAACCACTTTATATGGGGTACAAGACGTGAATCTCCACTTGATTATCAAGAAGTTGAGAAATCATTGTAGCCAACAATGGCATGGAATAGCTGAATAAGCCTCTGTCATGATCTTTACTCAAAGACTTATGCCTCAAGAATTACAAAGGGAAATACCTCCCGAACAAGGATTCCATGGCTTTTTGGCTCGCTTCTATGGACCGTTTAATCATGAAAGACATTGCTTCACCATGATTGCGTCCATGAATGAGTACGATTCTGAAGTTTATAAATTCGATCGAATTTTGACTAGAACATATTTTTCTCGTCCTTCCATGTTTCTAACTTGCTTCTGAAGCAGCAATGTAAAAAACGGAAGTTTACCAAATTCTCGGATCTGATTACTACCACAAATGTGAGAGAAAGGTATAGACTCAGCTTTGGCTAGAGTCTACCGATTAGTATAAACCCAGTTCAGCTAGAGTTTACTGAATAGTTCGACTCAGTTTGATCAAAACCTACCGAATGATGATGCCTTGCTTTGGTAGGGATGCACCGAAGAGCATACTCTGCTTCGATAGAGATGCACCGAACGGTATTTCTCTGCTTCGGCAAAGGCCTACCGAACAGACCCCTCCGGCTTCGACATGAACCTATCAAACCTAATTTTGGGTTTGTCTCTCTCAGTGATTTAAATATCGATATTATCTGTGATATTTTGCCGATAATATTGTTTTTTTTAGAGGGTGATATTTTCACACTTATCCACTTAATTATCGTCAATATATTGATATTTTGTCGATATTATCGCGATAATATCGGAGACGATATTTTCAGCATTTTAATGCATATATTTGGGCAATTTATCGCGATATTATCGATAATATCGTGAGATAAAACCCAAAAATACTTGAAAAATGCTGGAAAGCCTCAATCTTGAGCATAAAGGGATTTGAACTCCTCCCTTTGTCAACCACGCACCTGAACCTTATCCAACTTGCTACAGATGTGTTTGTGATTACATATTCAGCTTGTAATATTTATATGGTCGTTAAGGTGTTTGCAAGGCTTGCAAGCTAATATTTATTATCTAGGATAAATTTCTATATTTAAAAAAACACCAAGGGGATTCGAACCCCTCCCATTTTACTCCTTCAACACCTTGACCATTATATCACTACGTTTTTGTGAAAATATGTTAATATATATATATATATATATATATATATATATATATATATATGGTTTTGTTTTGAATTCTTTTTGCAAAAAACAAATTTGCATAAGACAATGAATCTTTGACAATTTCTTTTCAAGTATCTACTTTTGAACTACTCACCACGTTCACTCACCTAACTAATTAGTTGTAGTCATATTTCTATATATATGGTTAGGTAGTTCTATTTCTATATATACAAATAAAATCAAATGGTTCCATGTTGTCCCTTATTCTCAACATCTCTCAAACAAAACATAATGCTCATGTTATTCTCAACATCCATCAACCTCAATTTCCCCCCAAGTTAAAAAAAACTGAACTATAGTAAGTTATTCTCATTCATTATTGTTATTTAATTTGCATGTTTGTTATTATCTATTCCAAACTTTTGGTGGTATTATATTTTAAATTGTGTCAATTAATTACTAGTCAACGGCATGTGGTTTTTAATTTTTCTATTTTTTATTTTGGTCACTTACATTTTGTTACATTTGTGTAATTATTATTTTATTGTTGGTCCATGCAGATTCTATTTGGCCTTTACACAAAGGGTTCCATATTTAAGTTAAGTTTACAAACTTATATTTATATTATTGTAATTTATACAACAACAAAAAAATTTGTGTGGACCCATGCATGTGATCTAAGAACCATTTTTTGAAGTAATTAAGTAATGTTGTATAATTATTCCCTAGGATAATTTTAATATGTTTAATGTTATTTATTATTTTATTATCAAATTGGATTATTATTCATTAATATTAGGTTTTATTATTCCATATTATTTTTATAATTATTTAAATTCTTACAATCATTTTCTTTACTTCCTATTTAATTCTTCTGTAGAATAACTTTATTATTTAGGTTCTCTTATATAACCATCACTACTATATTTTTTGGCCAAAAAATAATTGCCTAATTTCCATGAAAAATAAATATAGGTACATTTAAGATGTCTAGTGGAGTTACTAAACGTGATCCAGCTTGGGAACATGGAGACCCAATAGACGAAAACAAACATGGCACAATTTGCAAATATTGTGGTTGGATAATGAAGAGTGGTGGAGTGACACGACTTAAGTACCATCTTAGTGGATTAGATCCAGAAAATAATGTCCAACGATGCAATAATGTCCCCTCCAGAAGTGAAGGCATTCATCACCACATTATTAAAAAATAAAAAACACCAGAAGGAAAAGAAAACACATGGAATGGAAAATATTCGAGCTGGGCTATGAGGAGAAGTCATTGGCCAAGTGGTTAACAGTGATGATGATGACGATGAGGACGAATGTGATGATGGCATGGGACCTGAAGAACGACGCAATTTCAAACAAGCATTACGTGCCTCCAAACAGTCAGCATGGGCAAGAGAACACCTTCATAAAATTCCTAATAGAGCACAAGGTTCCGGGACAAGTGGTGGTGCACAAATGAGACGGGGAGCAAGTGTTAGAGAATCACAACCAACACCACTAATAGCCCCAAGTTTATATAAGTCATCCAAAAGACGTCGAAAGAATGTTTGGAGTTATTTCACTGGAGGTAATGTGAAAGAGGGAATGGGGCGTCTAATTAGCATGTTCTTTATCTATGAAAATGTTCCTGCTGAGAAGGCATCATCACATCATTTCAAAAATATGGTATTGGGATGTCAACAGGCCGGTGTTGGAGTACAACCTCCCACTCCCTATGAGGTAAGAAACAAATATTTGGAAATGGAGTATAAAGACATTGGCGAGTATGCTAACAAGTTGAGGTCAAAGTGGGAAACTAATGGTTGCATAATCATGTGTGACGGATGGACTGGCCCGACCAGATTGTCTATCATAAACTTCATGGTATACTCTAAGGGAAAGACAATTTTTTGAATTCCGTTGATGCTTCATACCATATAAAGAACTACAAGTATATTTACAAATTATTGAGGGATGTAAACATGGAGGTGGGAGAGCATAATGTTGTCCAAGTCGTGACCAACAACGGTTCTGCATCTGTCAAAGCTAGAAAAAAGTTAATGAAGCATCATAATGTGTTTTGGACATCATGTGCAACACATTGTATTGATCTCATGTTGAGGAATTGCAAGTTTGCCACTTCATTGTGAGGTGGTATAAAGGCAACTTTATAGCCATTTCATCCTTAGGGTTTCTTTTGGAGAAAAAGGTGAGAACACAAGCTCTCATTTTCTCTCTAGGAGGCCGGCCACCTTGGAGAAATTACTAGCATCTATTTCATCCAAGGTCGCTCATCTCTTCATCAATGCTTTCCTTGGTGTGGAGACTTAGAGGTTCTCTATTTTGGGAACTTAGAGAATCCATTCTCCCATCATCCTTTAAGAAATCCATGGAGCCAAGAAGAAAGGAATGAAGGCCCTCTCTCGTAGGTGATTAGCCTTTACTTATGCAAAGATGAATCAACAAAGGTGTAAGATTTCTCAACTCACTTTGTTTTGAGTTGAGTCTTGGTTCACCATAACTACTAGGCTTTGAATTTCATGGGTTAAGTTTTGTTTTTGAGTGCATACAAGCATGATTCCGCCTTTTAATTGTTAATATCATGCATAGATGTTGCTCAAATGAACTTGTTTTCACAAATATTTCCTTAAGGTATATCGCAATATCTTGGAGGTCCACGATTTGACCTTAGTTGCGAAATCTTCAAAACATTCCAACATTCACCTCACTTCACTATGCCACAAGTGAGACATGGTTAGGAGTTCTTGTTGAGCATATTCGAAGTACTTGTTGTTTTCATCCATCGTTAAGTCCTAACAACGATCCATGAAGACTATGCCACATGTATCCACCTAACCAAGACATGATACATCAATGGAGTCAACGCCAAGACATATTGCATCTGCATTTACATCAGCAAAGCATTAGGAGATTGAAGTCATGCAAGCCGATCCCAGATAACCTAGCCGACCTCTACACGACGTCACTGCCCAAGTCAACCTTCCAAAAGCTTGTCCGATGAATTGGTATGCCTAAATATTCATATGCAATGCTTGTGGTTCCCATTTGGAAGTTTTGTCAAACTTAAGGGGAGTATCCAGAAGTATACTCACTTAATCTTAATGTACTCTTTTTTCCTATGATTGAGAGCATTTTTCCTAATGGATTTTCGCTACCTAACTAGGTTTTAACGAGGCACCCATCCTAGGCTGATCATACCTTTGTGAGCTCTTCTACTTGCATCCAGAAGACGTATAGTTTTGACTTAATACCACTTCTCACTTTTCTCCTTAGCCTATGGGTTTTCTCCTACCTTGGGGTTTTACCATAGCGAGGTTTTGTGAGTTTTACCTTTTATGCTTTCTTCCGTTGATTTGAGACTTGCATTCGCTCATTATGCCGACAACTTCATCAACTGATGTACTTCATCGCTAAAGACCTGATACGCCATTTGTTTGAGTATTTACACACTCAAGAGGGAGTGTTGCAGTTCTATTAGATTAGGAATGTAATTTTGTAAATACTAACATATTTATGATATCCTTTTGGGATTCTACCATATCTCTTAGATTAGATATTATCCTAGTGGAGTAGAACACACCTCAGAATTACATATATCTCTTCTCTCTCTGTTGCCGCCGGCCCCTCTCCCTTTATGTCCTTTATATAATTTAGTCAAATAGGCCTTCAAAAAATTTAACATATTGGGTAGAGAACAAAATTAAAAAAAAAAAAAAAAAAAATCAAAGTGCCACATAAGCTTTAAATATAAATTTTTATGTTTAAAATTTGACATCTCATCTAAAGATGTTCTTATGAGTGCAATTTATTGTATAATCCAAATAATTATGTATTGAAAAGAAAATCATCCACATCTGAAACCATAAACAGTTGGAATAAGGGTTTAGGTTTTTTTTTGTAGAACGATATTCGTTCATTTTCTTCCTTACAAGTCAATGTGTTAATGGTTTTGGATTTATATATATATATATATATATTTTTTGCAAGAATAATTTATGAATGATATTCTGAAAAATTAGACTATCCAGATGTTAAAATACATTACAGAGGAAGCCTCACAAAAACTTATGTAAAAAAATGTTGTCACGAATCTACTCTCATATATATTATATATATAATCTATCCTCATATATATTTGTCACTCATACTTCCATTAAAAATAAGAAAGAAACCAACTAAGCCAAGTAAATTACAAAAAATCCACTTAAAAAATTGAATCTGACGGCTTCCATGTTTTCTCCTCACTGAATTGACGTCTCTCTCTCCTTCGCTCTACTGCAATTTTCACCCATACTGGCTGGATTTCTCAAAAATAGAAGTACAATAAATTACAAATTTTAATCCAAAACGAAATTCACCATCTTCCACTAATGTGAGATTTTTTTTCTTCTTCTCTCTACTTCTCTCCACCTCTATTGTTCTCTGTTGATCTCTCTTGGTGGTTCGACTGTGGTGGTCTCTGCCGATCTCTCTAGGAATCAAATTAAAGTGAAGAAAAAGTGTTGATCTCTCTAGGTTGCAAGGGATGATGTTAACCCCAATTCCAATTGGATAGTCATCTTCACTTGCTTCTTGATAAGTGACCTGAAGGCCAACCAATTTTGGAGCATTGACGTTGAGGCCCGAGACTTGTCCGGTCCAAAATCACTCCTACTACAAAGGTGGTTGGTCTAGATAAGATGGGTTCACATTTTGGATTAAAACTTCATTTTTGTTTGGTTATTTTCGACTGTTCATCCCAACTCATTTCGAAAATGCTTTTGGAATGGTGATGGGTTAAAAGAAAACCCTTGTTACTAATTTATGGAAATGAACTTACCAATGCTTAACGTTTTTTAGACAAGTACTTACAAGTGCCTAGGGATTCTAACATATATACTTTTGAGATATTTCTTAATTTTACTCCAATTTTTCCGAATTACAATAAATTATTTGATATATATCAAACAACCTCCGAAATGTGCATATTATACAAATTTACATGATTTATGTTTTTCAACAAAATACTTTGTAGCGTAACTATCACAACTTCATGAAAGTGTTCTAGTGACACGCACACGTCTCAAACGAGTGTTTTGCACGTGGCGGTCTGTGGGTCCCACATCGCCGGGAGCAAATATTTGCGTCCACGTACCCCAAACGCATTGTAGCTAACTCCCGTCGTTTTGTCCCGAATAACGTCTCCAGGATAACCCGGGTAAGCCCCCTTCCCAAATATACCCGTGCACGCGCTCACCGCCTCCAAAGGCGCGTCTTTTGATCCCTGAAAATATCCGTTTTCAAACGGGTTTGTCACGGCTCCCGCCAAAACCGTAGCCAAACTGATAACCATTCCGTCGATCCCCACATCGCCGTTTGGAGGAACTAACGGAGGCGTCTGCGGCCCGTAAATTGGCTGGTGAAATGGCCATGCGCACTGACCCGGACACTGGCTCGCCGGGTTACCCACCCAAGCGTAAGCCAGCTTGCCCGTCTTTCTCCCCTCAATTCCCGATCCGTGGGAGCCGCAGCGGCTGCTACAGAACCCGTCAACTGTCACGTCGGCACCGGTCAAAACGACGTTAATCGCTGCGTTTTGGCCTTTTGATGCTTTGGCTGCCAGAGCTACGAGTTTTTGATCTGTGAGTGCTTTTCCGAGAGAGTAAGTTTCGTCCAGGATTTGATTCCCTACGATGAGGGTAGAGGGGCCTCCTTTGTATCCTCCAGTAGTCTCCCACCACGACGAGACGGAGGGCTGTGGGGTGCGCTGGCCGGAGCTCAGAGACTGAACAAAGTCGACTAGTATGGACCGTTGGCTGGGGGAGAACTTGCCGTACCATACGATATTGACGGTGAGGTTCCCCTTAAGGAGTGGACCTTTGTGGTAATTGAGCACAAGCGGCTGTTGCTGCACTAAAGCTGAGAGCTTGCGCATGGTGGCTGTACAGGGGCTGAGGAAGGAAGAAATGGTAAATAAAAATGTAACCCAGATGGCCAAATGGGAAGTAAAAGCCATTGACGAGGAGGGTTTGAGCAGTTGTATTTGTTAAGTGACTTGGTAAGTGATGACTGTAAGGTGTCTGCGAATGCCTGAATGAGATGGGGGAGTATTTATACAGAGGAAGGAGGGGACGTACGTGTGGTATGGGGGACAGTCAGGGACAGGTGGGTTGAGTGAGTGAGTGAGTGATGGGCGTGTTTTTAAATGCAGCCGCGTGGGTTTTGGGTTTTGACTTTGGGATTGGGATGAATTAAAAGGAAGCACTGCAGCACCTAGGGTTTCAGTTTTCGATGACATATACAGATCATAAGGTTTTGGCTTTGACTTTTGAGAGAGACAACACTTCTTCCCTGCACCTTCCTCTTCATGTGTATCCTCACCATTTGATGAAGTTCAAAGACTTGTAACGTATATTTAATTTACAAGCTACTGCACTAGATAACCTAGCATGCAATAATACTTTATATTATGCACATCCCACTTGTGATTATCAACAAGTTAATTAGTTAAATAACAAACGCCAATAGATTAGGTCCTTTAATAAGGTTTAAGTTTTCCTGTGGTTTGGCTGGTGTGGAACATAGATGGTGGTGGTGGGTATAGTGGTGATCTAAGATTCCTTCGCATGCTAATTCTTAATCACACAATTAGGGCTTCCTTCCTAATTATCCATCTTTAATTTACAACTTGGTAATCTGTTTGTTTCAGTAAAACTACCCAACTTTATTATAAGGTCAATTGGTTCTAAACTATGGCTTAGTGTTTATGCTCTTTTGTGTTGATGTTGATGCGATGAGAAAATCTCATTTCTATTCAAATTTCTTCAATTTTAATCTCATTTATTGTCAAATATGATTACCTAAGGTATATAATGGTATTAAGAGCTTCAATGTACTCAAAAGTCAACAGAGAGAGAGAAGAACATGTACACAGAGAGAGAGAAGAAATGTATTTTCTATTATTTTCAGATACTTTCTAACACACATTACATTGTGTATATATCTAACTATATTGCTTAGGTATTAAGCTAACATAAGACTCTTAAGATATTGACACTTGTCACAATCTTACATCACAGAATCTTAACCAACTTAACTAACAGTACATATATAGTTAACATCCTCCCTCAATCTCAGATGGGGGCTTGCCAAGGCGGAGATTGTAGCAGTGTGTTTGATATAAAGGAGTAGACAATCCCTTCGTAAGAATATCAGCAAACTGTTCAGTGGAGGAAACAAAATGAACTTGCAGAAGCTGTTTGGCTACCCGTTCTCGGACAAAGTGAACATCGACCTCAATATGTTTGGTCCGCTGATGCATTACAGGATTGTAAGCAAGAGATATCGCAGAAAGATTGTCACAATAGAGGGTTGTTGGAGACGAAGAATCAACTTTGAGGAAGTGAAGAATCTGTTTAATCCAATCAATTTCTGCAGAAGTACTGGAGAGTGCTCGATATTCAGCTTCAGTGGAGGAACGAGAAACAGTATTTTGTTTCTTAGATGACCAGGAAATGGGATTTGATCCGAGAAACACAACTAGACCAGTAGTAGATCGCCTGTCATTAGGGTCCCCAGCCCAATCAGCATCACTAAATGCACGAAGTGTCAAGTCTCCTGTGGTAAACTGAATACCAAGATCTGCAGTACCTTTTAAATATCTCAGAATTCGCTTCACAGCAGCAAAATGTGAGTCCATAGGGCAGTGCATGAATTGACAAACCTGATGAACCGAGAAAGAGATATCTGGCCTGGTGAAAGTGAGGTATTGGAGTGCACCCACAATGCTACGATAGAGAGAAGGATTATTGAAAGGATGTCCATCATCTTTCAATAACCTGTTGTAAGGTAAGCAAGGAGTGGAGCATGGTTTAGAATGAACCATGTCAGCTTTAGCCAGCAAATCTGACACATATTTAGACTGAGACAGAAACATTCCACAAGCAGTCTGTTTAATTTGAATCCCAAGGAAGTAGTGAAGAGGGCCAAGATCTTTAATATCAAATTCCTTGGTCAAAGCATGAATGACGGCATCAAAAAGAACAGTGTCACTGCCTGTGAGGATAATATCGTCAACATAAAGAAGAAGAATAACCACAGAATGTCCATCATGCTTGACAAACAGAGACGGATCAGAATAGGTGGAAAGAAATCCCAAAGAAGGAAGAAAAGCAGTGAATCTCTCATTCCATGCTCTCGGGGCCTGTTTCAAGCCATACAAAGACTTATGCAATCGACAGACATGGGTAGGATTGTAGGGGTCACTGAATCCTGGTGGTTGAGACATATACACCTCCTCATTAAGAAT
The DNA here is from genome assembly GCF_041283825.1 of Pyrus communis. NCBI lineage: Eukaryota > Viridiplantae > Streptophyta > Magnoliopsida > Rosales > Rosaceae > Pyrus > Pyrus communis. Next base: position 5,175,313 of record NC_142572.1, read on the forward strand.
GCCATGAAGAAAGGCATTCTTCACATCGAGTTGACGCAAAGACCATCCAAAGTGCGCTGCCAGGGCTAAGACCAACCTCACAGTTGTAGGCTTGACAACAGGGCTAAATGTTTCGCCATAGTCAATACCTTCTTCTTGGTTGAAACCTTTAGCAACAAGCCTTGCTTTGTACCGAGAAATTGAGCCATCCGCATGTTTCTTAATCTTGAAGACCCACTTGCACCCTACCAGATTCTTGTTATGAGGTAATGGAACCAAAGACCAAGTATGTTGTGTTTGAAGAGCAGCCAATTCTTCATTCATAGCAGATAACCATACAGGGGACTTGAGAGCAGACTTGTAGGTGGCAGGTTCTATGTGAGATAGATCAGCAGATGGAGCATCATGAACTACAGAAAGAAAGGCCTTCTTCTTCGAAATACCACTTTTTGCCCGTGTCTGCATAGAATGAGTGTTCATAGGGGGAATAGGGAGAAGAGGTTGCAATCTGTCAGGTTGAAATTCAGATTGAATAGCAACACCAGTAGCATGAGAAATCTCAGTATGAGATGCAGTGACCATCTCAGGTTGAACCTCAGGAGCCACAGGGAAGTAAGAAGAGACTTGTTGTCCTGGGGATGCAGCAATGGATTGTAAGGAATGCAAAGAACCACTGGAAGATGGGGATGACATGTTCTCAGGCATAGGTGGTGAGCTAGAGGGTGGGCTAGATGTGAGAAGAGACACAATATGACTATCACCATTAACAAATATAAATGGAGATAAGTGCACAGATGTATATGGGGATTTAATGGATGCAGGACAGGGAACAGACAAGGTGGGATAAGGAAAGTCGGACTCATCAAAAATAACATGTCTGGAAATATAAAACCTGGTATGGACAAGATCATAACAAATGAACCCTTTGTAGTTGGAAGCATATCCGAGAAAAATGCATTTGATGGTCTTGGGTTGTAACTTTGTACTAATATATGGTTTGAGTAAAGGAAAGACTGAACAACCAAATATTCGAAGGTGATTAACATCAGGAATCTCATGAAACAACAATTCAAAAGGAGATTTGTGATAAAGAGTGGTGGAGGGCATGCGATTTATAAGGTAGACAGCAGTTTGGACTGCAAAAGACCAGAAAGATGAAGGTAAAGAAGCTGTTTGCAAAAGTGTTATAGCTGTTTCAATGATATGCCTGTGCTTCCTTTCAGCTAACCCATTTTGCTCGGGTGTGTAAGGGCAGGACAGTTGATGTTTGATGCCTTTGTCCAACAGAAAATTTCGAAAGGACTTACTAAGATATTCCCCTCCACCATCACTCTGTAATGATTTAATAGATGTGGAGAAATGATTAAACACAAAATTGAAAAAACCAACAAAAGTGGAGAACACATCACTTTTATTAAGAAGGGGAAACAACCAACAATGTCTAGTGCATTCATCAATGAATGTCACATAGTACCTAAAACCATCTATGGAAGGACAAGGAGAAGGACCCCATACATCACTGTGAATGACTTCAAAGGGGTGCAAAGACTTTGACACAGACTTAACAAAGGGCAATTTACAGAATTTGCCTTCCAGACAAGTATGACACATCACAGACACTGAATCAGGTATAACAGACAGATTACACTTCTTCAACATTAACGAGATCACAGAATTAGACGGGTGACCTAATCGACTATGCCAGAGACTAGAAGGTACTTGACAGCCAAGATAGGCAGCTTGAGGTTGAGAAGAAACAGGGCGAACGCGTGCTGGAAGTGGTATGGGATACAATCCATTACTGCATTTGCCTTGAAAGAGAATCCTCCCTGTGACTTTGTCCTGGATCCAAAAACAGGAAGCATCATATATTAGCCTACAATGATTATCCAGGCACAGTTTATGCACAGATAAAAGGTTCTGAGATATGCCAGGAACACAAAGAACAGACTTAAGTTGTAAAGGTTTTAAGAAAGTAGGAAGAGTGGAGGAACCAATATGAGATATGGATAAACCTGCCCCACTCGCAGTCTGAATCGTTTCTTGAGCAGGGTATGAAGATGCCAAGGTCAGATTACTTAAATCAGCTGTCATATGGGAAGATGCTCCAGAGTCAGTGAGCTAAGTCTGTTGAAGAGAATCACTGGACTGATGATGTTGCGATGGAGAAACATGCATTGCAGTCGGAACTGAAGGAGAGGAATTAGAGTTCCTGAAATGACAGAATTTTGCAATGTGATTCTTCTTCCCACAAATTTGACAACCCTCAGAAACAGTACTATCAACATTCCTAAATCTGCAAGTAGGAGCGAGATGTCCAAACTTGCCACAAATTTGACAGGAAGTACTCGAAAAATCCTGTTGCGGTGGTGGAGAAGCACCAAGAATACCAGGAGCAGAATTCACATTATACTGGCCATAAGTGGTCTTGGAACTCCCAAAACGAGAATGAGGATGATACTGAAATTTCCCTTTGTATTTGTTCTTACTATAGGATGGCTTAAACCCAGAAGGAACAGACGAATATAACGTAGACTGAGAAGAACCACCATAAGACACATTACTCGAATGATCCTCAGCTTTGGAACTAGTGCCATTATTTCGAGCAACCATAGCAGACAAGAAAGGTGTAATCGGAATGTTCTCAACCATGGCTTCCTCAGCAAGTAACTGAGACCGGAGATCTTTCATGGAGATAACATTCTCACGACCTCGAACAATTGATCTCAAAGTATTATATTCAGAGGAGAGACCATTCAAAGTCAAAATCACAATGTCATCATCATCAAACTGAACCCCAGCAGCAAACAGATAATCACGAGCTTCTTTAATACGTTGCAAATAGATCGAAACCGAATCAGTACCTTTCTTGATGTTTTGTAATTCAGATTTCATCTGAAAGATCGTAGCTCGAGTGACAATGGAAAATTGGTCTTTAAGACGCTGCCATAAGTCACGAGCACTGGAACTACCAATTGCACAAGAGACTGCTGAAGGAGATAGAGTAGCTGTAAGTAATTGCATCAATGCCCGATCGTGCATTTTCCAGATCTTGAAGGCATCACTTGCAGTCGAAGAGGAAACATCACTTGAAGGAGGAAATGAACCTTCAGAAACAGGCACAGTAAATTGAGCAGGACAGGGATGAGAGCCATCCACAAAACCCATAAGGCCATGGCCTTCAAGCAACAATTCAATCTGAAAATTCCAAGTGAGATAATTGGAATCATCGAGTTTGACAGTCACAGAAGAAGAAATCGTGGAGATAAGAGAGGTGATAGGAGATTGAAGAATCTGCAGTTGAGTCGAAGTCACCATCGCAGACGAAGAAGAAAGAAACCCAGATGAAAAATTTCTCAGGGGAATTCGAACAAACACTTGGTGTGCAAAGAAAAAGATGCACCCAGCCGGAGACACAGAGAAGAACCAAGATCCCGAAAAGAAGAGAACCCAGATCGGTGATGCAGAATGGTGAGCGGAAGCAGAAGAACAAGATCGGAAAACCGTCAAGCCGAAGCTTTTCAGGCGAAAGATACCATGTCAACAGAGAGAGAGAAGAACATGTACACAGAGAGAGAGAAGAAATGTATTTTCTATTATTTTCAGATACTTTCTAACACACATTACATTGTGTATATATCTAACTATATTGCTTAGGTATTAAGCTAACATAAGACTCTTAAGATATTGACACTTGTCACAATCTTACATCACAGAATCTTAACCAACTTAACTAACAGTACATATATAGTTAACAAAAACCTGCTACTGAAGCGATGAACCAATCCAAGAATAAAACTTGCAGTCCAACAATAGATCGGATCAAACTTCAAAAAAATTGAGTAAAAGCGAGATTTTCTCAACACATTATGTCTTAAAAAAGGCTCGATGGACTTCCTTTATATAGTCTACACATACAATGAACAGGTTGTAGTTATACTACTTAGAAGTTTCTTATTTGTGCTTACAACGTATGAAAACACCTTATGGACAAATAATAAAATATTGTTTTTATATGTTTATTAGTTTGTTGATTCTTTTAACCTTATCTCATTATCCGAAGTCCTCCTTTTATCATACGTGGTGTTGCTATAGTGAATAGGTCATTTGTCTTCAACCCACTACGTCAGAGATTACCTTCCCCCCACCCCGTAGTGTAGATGAATTTAGAATAGATTCTATCGTTTGTCAAATAAACAAGTTGCCCTTTTAAAATGATTTTTGGCTCCGTCTTTGCTTGAGCAAGTTGGTGCTACATAAACCAGATTCATCAGATGTTAGTATGTTCACCACTTTATGCGGCAATATTTATCAATCGTGGCAAGTTTAAGTCTGAATTTCACTAGTCTACTAATAAGTGATAAATCAGAAAGTAAATCTTGAAATTATAATTTCAAATATTTCTTATGTAGCAACACTTCGTATAAAAGATAACTAATTAAGCTGTTGAACTAATAGTAGCGTAGAGGTGAAGAACCTTGGGAACTAAAATGGGGTACTTATACAGTGTTTATATGAATAGCTATATCATGGGTCGGAAAGACGGAAAGTACTACACACCCGGCGATAGTGTTGAGTGGTGAGAGGTGAGTGGTCGGTGCTAAATTGTGACAATCTGAGCATTGGAAGGCACTAAACTAGTTCAGTTGTATTAGTTAATTATTCACGTGTGGATTCGAAGAACTTAAATAACATGGATAAATTCTCACGTGATTTTTTCGTGCCAATAAAATATAGATATGTGGACAAAAATTTATAAATATTTTTATCTCATCAACACAAACGTTAATATAATTGTGTACTCATACAATGTAAGTTATTTTCGTTGATGAGAGACTAGAGGGTGCATGAATTGTGCATATATGTGTTGTCCGAGGCATATATGTGTGTGTGTGTATGTATAGCTCTGGGCCCTTTGGTTTTGGGGAGTGTGTCGGTAAGTGGATGGTCGGCTAGCTCACCGCCAAATATGCGGCATGTGGAGGTCATCAGATTTATGGAATTGGAGTGCAAATGCTTCAAGTTTGTATGGTGCTGGCTCCTTGGACAACGTTGAGTGTGCTCAAAGGAATAATGGTTGCAGGGACATAAACCTACCAGCACACTATCATTGAGTGTGCTCTAATACCATATAGAATTCTGAATATTTTCTGTTTAATTGAATACATCAATAATTACACAAAGTTTGTTATATATATACATGTGGACTTTCTAACAAATTACACTAATGCTCTTAACTAAACTAACAGTATACAAAATTCTCTAACAAACTATAACTCACTCCTAGCAACAACTTTGATGACTAATCTTTAGCTTCTTTACACATTGTAGAAGAGGAACATGTTGATGTATATAGTATTTCTAGTTTCTCAATGGTGCGAAAATTATTGTATGTTGCGGTTTTATTACGCATTATGATATGTGCCAGTAATTAATATTATATGATATGATAACAATGATGTTACTAATCTAGTTGCACAAATTATGTATTAAAGTCAATGCCATAATGTTAGGGAGACCATATTTTTTAAACCAAATGGTGTAGTTGTTAATGATTGGATTATAACTTAAACATTGATTAACATGCTTATTTTCTATCGATGACACATCATCTAGTTTGCAAATTTGGTTTAAAATTTTGGTCTCCCTAGCATTACCCTAAAATCAATCCATACCCAAGGTTGTATAGATATAATATAATGCATGCCCTTTAAGGAAAGAGTTCTCCATTTTTTTGAAAAAAAATGGAGAGTAGTTGTGGGACTCACTCTACATCAAACTTCAATGATCCAAACCATCTATTTTGTAAGTCTCGATTCATAGATTATCCTTACAAAAATTCAATTCAATCCAAAACCATTTGCCTATTTATTTATCACAATGAAATTTCATTGTTTCTTATAGAACAAAGTGTTGGTTAATTTCTTTGAACTCAATTATTTCTGATTTGGTTAATATTTTACAAAGATGATCGAAAAGGTGCAACTTAAAAAATAGACCTTTCGGATCGTTGAAATTCGATGTGGTGTGAGCAAACTAAACCCCAATTTTCTTTTAAATGGAGATCTCTTCCTTTAAAAACCTCATAACGTAATGCATTGTTCTTTCAAAAATTGTTTTTCTTTGAACTAATAAATTCGGTAGTAAAAGTGGAAATTATGTCTAAGTTTGGTAATTTTGGACAATACTTGCCTTCGCATAACTCGTAACCCTTGTAAAGGAATCAAAATTTGGCATGCGTAGAGAAACTATCCTTTTATGGTTTTAATCAAATATTTTCATACATATTATCATACTGTAATCTGCAGCTTATTTTCATGAAGAAATTACTGTCCACCTCTCTTGAGGGTGTAGATTAATTCTATATGTATTTTGCCATGTGTACCGTTAGGATTGATTTTTGTGACGTACCCCGCATAAGATAACATAACAAAATAAAACCATGACAAGGATTAAAAGAAGAACAAAATCATGTAGTTTTATTATTTTCCAATGTGATACAAAAGAATAAAAAAAATATTTAAATACCAAAATACAGATCCCTAATGTTTATATTCCCTCCAGTATTGTACATATACCCTAAAATTAATTCGTATTTCCTCTAAACCAAAGTAGAACAAGCGGAAGTCGAAGGGTCGTACAAAGCCGGAAGCAAGTACTTCTTCCCGTTAGATCCATGAGCATTGTAGCTAGCTCCAGTGGTGGGGTCCACCAGTAGGTCCCCAGCGTAACCGGGATAGGACCCTTTACCGTAGACCCCAGGGCAAGCAGAAGAAGCTTCCAAAGGAGCGTCCTTCGGACCCTGGAAGTAGCCGTTTCCGAAAGGGTTGGTCACGGTCCCCGCCAAAAGACTAGCCAGGTTGATCACCATGCCGTCCAGGCCCACGTCGTTGTTGGGGGTCACGAGGGGTGGGCTCTGGGGTCCATAGATGGGCTGGTGGAACGGCCACGCGCATTGCCCTGGGCATTGGGTCTCTGAGTTTCCGACCCAAATGTATGCAAACTTGTTGGTTTTTGATCCTCTGATTTGACTACCGCCGTTGGATGATCCGTGGGTCCCGCACGAGTTCATGCAAAACCCATCGACAAGGACATCAGACGATGTCAAAACGACATTGATCCCGTAGTTTTGGGCGCCCTTTGAGGCCAGCTGTTGGATCTGGCGGGAAGTGAGGGATTTTCCTAGAGAGTAATTCTCATCAAGAACTTGGGTTCCCAGAGACAGGGCGAGAGATGAAGTGGGCTTTTTCGACAGGTGGTAGTATTTCTCTATGGACTTCCACCATGTGGCGACGGACGGTTGGTCGGAGGTGGGTTTGGATAGGGAGGTGAGGAAATCGGAAACGATTGAACGCTGGGAGGGGGTGAAGCGGCCGTACCAGATCAAGTTGACAGAGAGTTTTCCGGTGAGGAGAGGGCCGTTGTGGTACTGGAATTGCATTTGGTTTTGGTCGGAAGTTTCAGCAAGGTTCCTAGCTGCTGAGCTGAAATGAAACAGAGAAATAACAAGGACTAGTTTCAAAATTGCAAAAGCTGCCATGGTTTTTTTTTTTTTTTCTTCTAAAAAAGGGTGATCAAATTTGGTGCTTGAGATCTTAATGGAGTTGAAGATCTTGTGGAGTGGGATGGAAATGAAGTGAGGAGGTGGGCGTGAATATATAGGGTTGAAAAGTTGGGGAGGAAGAAAGTGCATGGAAGGAGGTGAAGGGTATTGACTGAAAACTTAAAGAAAGAAGGTAAAAGGGGAGAGAGCGAGAGGCCAGTAGGACAATGCGATGCGTATTTTAAAATTTTGGGTTCGTGGAAGGACAGGATCTGAAGACTTCTGATCAAGGACAGTGCTGAGCCAGCTATTAAATTAAGGGCAAATAAAAAGATAGCACAATAATGTAGATGAAGAGGACAAGGTTTAGAGCTCACTGCTCTCACTGTCAGGGAGGAGGAGGAAAATACGCGTCCGTTTTTGTTTGCTTTTATATATATATATATATTTTTTAATTTTTATGTATACCCTTACTTCAAATGTATGGTGGACTTGATTTGGCGGAGGGTGTGACTAAATGCAAAAGTTCACTTCTATTAACGGGTGCAGCTGGTCAAAAATAGACCCGAAACCCCACCTTTTAAAATGAAAAAAAAAATGGAGAAATAAATAAAAATTATTTTTATATGTGAATTGGTTTGTTGATTCTTTAACCTTATCTCATTATATCCATTTATCGTAAGTGGTAGGTTATTTTGATGAATATGTCATTTGTCTTAACTCACTGCATTTAGGTCATCTGCAACCGAAGGGTCCAGAGGGTCAGAAGACCGAAAATAGTCCGAAAACCGTCTCCAACCAAGGGCTAGGCCAGAGGGCTCTGGAATCTAAGAGGTACCCATGGAATCGGAGAGGGCTGGAGGGTTGGCTGCAAGTAGCCAGCCAGCCAGCCCGGGGCTGGCCAGAAATACTGGGAATCCTGTCGGTTATAACCGATAGGAATGCTTAAGAAAAAAAAAATATTCAAATGCAACGGCTAGCGCCGTTGCATTTGAATTTTTTTTTTTATAGTTTTATTATTATTTTTTATTTACAAAATTTTTCCTATAACTTCTATTTTTAATATTTTTTTTAAATTCTATTTTTTCCTATAACTTTTATTTTACGAAATTTGTTTCATTTTTTTTTAAATTCCATTTTTTCCTATAACTTCTATTTCACATAGTTGCTTTATTTTATTTTAAATTCTATTTTTATCCTATAACTTCTATTTCACAAAATTTGTTTCATATTTTTTTTAAATTATATTTTTTTTCCTATAACTTCCTAAGCCATTATACAACATTAAATTAAATTAAGTAACATGAAACAACATTAAACAATATGAAATAACATTAAATAACATTAACCAACATACAAATTATACAACATAAAAAAAAAACATTTAACAACATGAAACTTAAACAACATTTTAAAAAACATTTAATAACATAAAACTTAAACGCCTACTACATGCTTCTTTTGGCCCAAAGATGTGCAACAAGATCATGTTGTAGATACTTGTTTGTGGCACGAGAACATATCATTTTATAGCGCCTCATGTACTCATTTATAGAGATACTACCAGTTCTTGGATTGAAGGGCAAATTAGGCCCATATATTTTTGCACGAGCCCTTCTTGACCTATTTGGATCTTCTTGGTCATCATCGAACTCTCCATCAATATACTCATCTCCAACGGCTAGCTGACGTCATTTAGTCATTTTTTTTTAATTTAAGTTGTAGTTTTTAAATAATAAATTATGTTTGGCCCTCGGTTGGAGACGGTTTTTTGTGGCAGGGCTAAAACGAGCCATCTAGTCCTCTGGCCCTCGGTTGGAGACGGAGGCAAATATGGCCTTGTATTGTTCATTAAAATATTATATATCTTAGAGAATCTTGGAGGGCCAGATGGCTAAAAGGAGCCCTCTGGCCAGCAATCGGTTGGAGATGGCCTTAGGTCCACCCTTCCCCTTCCCTTACCTTGTAGTTTAAATAAATTGAGTTTAGATTTTATCATTTGTCAAAATAAACTAGTCGCCTCTTTAAACTGATTTCTAGCTTCGTCATTGCTTGAGCAGGTTAGTGAATGATACATAAATCATATTTATCAGATGTTAATATATTCCCGACTTTATGTGGCAATATTTATCAATCTTACTATAGTCCGAGTTTGAATTTCGTTTTTTTTTCTTTTAATGTATTAAGACCTACTTGAACCCTTAGAGTAAAACTCAAATTTGAGGTTCTAAATTTACCCCAACTTGCTTCAACCCTTAGGAAAAATATGAGTTTTAACCCAAAATTCATTTCTGGGGTAAATTTAGGCTAGGATTTCCCAGGTTAGTGGGGTTGGCCCACTATATGGGTATTTTTTTAATTATATTTATAAATTCATTGAATCTAACAGCTAAGATTTAATATGATTAAATTCAACAGTAAAAAAAAGAATCTAGCTATCCAAATTTAAATACAATGGCTAAAGTAAATAATAAAAAAAATATATTATGTGTTTCATATTATTTCAATGTTTCACAATTTCATGATGTCAATTTAGTGATTTTTTTAATATTTATCAAAATCTAAATATTTTTAGGTTAAAATGTTCATAAAATTAAATTAGGATAGTCTACATAATTTTTTTTTAATGTAGTCTACATAATTTTTTTTTAATGTTACTTTAAGGAAAAAAATTATTCAAAATTCATTTTTTAATAATATTCAAAATGTAAGGCTTGGAGGAGAAAAATTGTTTCTAAGTTAAAAATTCTAGGTTTTAACTCAATAATTGGAGACGGTTTAATAAGTGATGAATCAGAAAGTAAATTTTGAAATTATCATTTCAAATATTTCTTATATAGCAACACTTTGTTGTATAAAAGATGACTAATAAGCTGTTAAACTAATAGTAGCGTAGATGTGAGCAACCTTGGGAACTAAAATGGGCTACGTATACAGTGTTTATATGAACAACTATATCATGAGTCGGAATGATGGAAAGTTCTACATACCCAGCAATAGTGTTGTGTTGTGAGAGGTGAGTTGTCGGGGCTAAATTGCGACAATCTGAGCTTTGTCGGGTACTAAACTGGGTCAGTTGAATTAGTTAATTATGCACGTGTGGATTCGAAGAAGAACTTAAATAACATAGGTATACGAGATTTTTCTTACCAATAAAATAAGGATATATGTACAAACATTTATACATACCTTTATCTCATCAACACAAAACATCAATATAACAGTGTACTCATGCAATGTAAGTCATTTTCGTTGATTAGAGACTAGAGGGTGCATGAGTTGTGCATATGTGTGCTGCCCAAGGGTGCATATGTAGATAAGAGACCTTTAGAGTAGTTCCATCAGGGCTTGATAACCCGACACCCAGTCCCCCAAACTGCCCAGCACCCAGCTAAAATTGTTAGATCCGACATTGCCCAGGGGAGAAGATCCTCTATACCTTATATGTACATGTCCACCTCTAATTAGCACGAGGCCTTTTAAGAGCTCACTGGCTTCGGGTTCCATCAAAACTCTAAAGTTAAGCAAGTTCACGTGTGAGCAATCACATGATGGGTGATCCACTAGAAAGTTCTCGTGTAAGTTCCCAAAAACAAAACCGTGAGGGTGTGGTCGAGGCCCAAAGTGGACAATATCGTGCTACGTCAGAGTCGAGCTTGGGTCGAAATATGACAATTTGGTATCAGAGCTAATCCTTGGCCCAATGTGTGCCAACGAGGACATCGGGCCCTTCAGGGGATGGATTGTTAGATCCCACATCGCTCATAGGAGAGGATCATCTATGCCTTATATGTATATACCCACCTCCATTTAGCATGAGGCTTTTTGGGAGCTCACTGGCTTCGGGGTCCATCAGAACTTCGAAGTTAAGCGAGTTCACGCGAGAGCAATCCCATGATGGGTGACCAACTGGGAAGTTCTCGTGTGAGTTCCCAAAAACAAAATCGTGAAGGCGTGGTCAAGGCCCAAAGCAGACAATATCGTGCTACGGCGGAGTCAAGCCCGGGATGTGGTGGAGCCTGGGTCGATGCCATGTGTTGATCTTGGATGTATGTCGGGATCGAGGCATGACAAAAACCCTCAAGCCCAGCCTAAGCCATGTAAGAGACCGACCCAGAATCGATAGACCCATGAGACGGCCTACATGACGCCAACTGATGTCAGCCACTTTTTTTTTTTTGGCCCCAGAGAGGGAGTTGTTGTGGAGGCTGAGGAGCAGAGCTGGTAGAGGCAGGAGAAGGTGTTGAGAAAGAAGGAGCCATGGAGGGAGAAGGACGGGAAGACGAAGCGAACGATGAAAAGGTGTGGAGATGCAAAAATTTTAAATATTTGAAGGACAGGAGGTGTGGAGATGCAATAGTCGAAGCTCGTTGAGGGTGTAGATGAGCTTGTTGTTGAGGTCGGCTTGGGATTTCGGTGTCGGAGAATGGGAGAAGGAGGTTTGGAGGCAGCAGTGGAAATGAAAGGGAAGTGCAGGGGTGGACGGCGGTGGGGACAAGGAAGAGGTGTGGAAGATGAGAAAATAAAAATATTTTAATATTTTAATAATATTATTACTATTTTTTTTTATAAAGTTAGAAATTAAAAATAAAATTATTTTTATTATTATTTGATAATAAAAAAATATTTTAATAAAATTAACTAGGCTATTTTTTGTTAGGAGGTGGAGATGCATTTGGCCTATTACTGTTCATTGAGGTCTATAACTATTCACTGAGTGGATTAAATAGGCTGGGTGCTAGCGCATTTTTTTAGGGGTAGAGTTGCTCTTAAGGGCATGAACTCTCTTTTTAACCAAAATGGTTCCTAAGATTTGTATAACTCCTCACTTTGGTCCTTGATATTTGAAATCAATAGAAGTGATTCCTAAGATTGTTCACCATCAATCATTTTGAACATTGGGTGAAAAATAATGTTAAATAAGGATCAAAATTACCCTCAATTTAATAAACAATAGGCCAAAATAATTTGACTAAAATTGAAGGTATTGTTGTCATTTTATTCTTATTTTATGGAGATTTTTCACGAAATGACCAAAATGATTGAGTTTGGACAAACTTAGTAACCAATTATATCTATTTCAAATCTCAGGGACTAAAGTGAAGAGTTATGCAAATGTCAGAGATTATTTTGGCTAAAAGGCCTCTTTTTTTTTTCTTTTTTTTTATTTTTTATTTTTTTTAATGGAGATTAGTTATGGGGTTCACGCCATATCGAATTTCAACGATTCAAACCATTCTTTGATCATCCTTACAAAATCTTAGCCAAATTGAAAATATTTGAAACATCTAATAGAGTTCAAAAAAATTGATGAAAAATTTATTTTATAAGAAACAATGAAATATCATTGTGATAACAGAAATATAATAGGCAAATGATTTTGGATTGAATTGAATTTTTGAAGAATAATCTATTAATCGAGACTTACAAAATTGAAAGTTCGGATCGTTGAAGTGTGATATAGAGTATGTCCCACTCCTAGTCCATATTTTCTGAAAAATAAAAATAGAGATCCGTTTTCTTAGAGGGGATTGTCTGTCGATAATTGGATGTTCGGCCAGTTCACAGCCACATATGCGGCCTGTGGAAGTCATCAGATTTAAGGAATTGGATTTGTATGGTCGGCTAGCTCCCTGGACAGTGTCGACTGTGCTCAAAGGAATAATGGTTTGCAAGGACATAAACCTACCAGCACGCTGGCATGATAATAATTTTAACAAACAATAAAAGAGAGGAGAAGGGACATTCATACATTGTATAAGGGGAACTTGTTGATGTATACATTATTTCTAGCTTCTCAACCGTGCGAAAATTATCGTATGTGACAGTTATATTACGCGTTATGGTTAGTAATTAATATTATGTGACATGATAACAATAATGTTATTAATTTAGTTGCACAAATTATGTATTAAAGTCAATCTACACCCCTCATTTACCTTGAATTTTAACATAAAACTCAAACTATATAATGTATAGTTTGTTCAAAAATTGTTTTTCTTTAAACTAATAAATTCGGTAGTAAAAGTGGGAATTATGTCTAAGTTTGGTAATTTTGGATAATACTTGCCTTTGCACGTATAACTCGTAACCCTTTTAAACAAATCAAAATTTGGCATGCTTAGAGAAACTATCCTTTTATGGTTTTAATGAAATAATTTTGTACATAATATCATACTGTAATTTGTAGTTTATTTTCATGAAGAAATTATTGTCCACCTCTTTTGAGGTGTAGATTAACTTTATATGTATTTTGCCACGTTTGCCATTAGAATTGATTTTTGTGTTAGACTTTGGGACATACCCCAAGATAACTAAACATAACAAAACAATACCATGCTGATAAGGATTAAAAGAAAAGAAAATTAATGAAAAATGTTTGAAAATTTTGAGTTTTAATAATAAGGACAAAATAAAGAGTAAAGTGAATAGTATCAAGATTAACTTTTTAGTGTAAAAATGTAATTTTTTGTTAAAGTGAGAATTTTTCATTAAAGTTCCCTTAAAAGAATTAACAAAATAATGTAGTTTTATTATTTTTTAATGTGATACAAAAGAATTAAAAAATATTTAAATACCAAAATACAGCTCCCTAATGTTTATACTCCCTCTAGTATTGTAAATATACCCTAATATTAATTCGTATTTCCTCTAAACCAAAGTAGAACAAGTTGAAGTCGAAGGGTCGTACAAAGCAGGAAGCAAGTACTTCTTCCCATTAGATCCATGAGCATTGTAGCTAGCTCCGGTTGTGGGGTCCACCAGTAGGTCCCCAGCGTAACCAGGATAGGACCCTTTGCCGTAGACCCCGGGGCAAGCGGAAGCAGCTTCCAAAGGAGCCTCCTTCGGACCCTGGAAGTAGCCATTTCCGAAGGGGTTGGTCACGGTCCCCGCCAAAAGACTAGCCAGGTTGATCACCATGCCGTCCAGGCCCACGTCGTTGTTGGGAGCCACGAGAGGTGGGCTCTGGGGTCCATAGATGGGCTGGTGGAACGGCCACGCGCATTGCCCTGGGCATTGGGTCTCAGAGTTTCCGACCCAAATGTAAGTAAACTTGGTTTTTGATCCTCTGATTTGACTACCGCCGTTGGATGAGCCGTGGGTCCCGCACTGGTTCATGCAAAACCCATCGACTAGAACATCAGACGATGTCAAAACGACATTGATCCCGTAGTTTTGGGCGTCCTTCGAGGCCAGCTGTTGGATCTGGCGGGAAGTGAGGGATTTTCCAAGAGAGTAATTTTCATCAAGAATTTGGGTTCCCAGGGAGAGGGAGAGAGATGAAGAGGGTTTTTTCGAGAGGTGGTAGTATTTCTCTATGGACTTCCACCATGTGGCGACGGACGGTTGGTCGGAGGTGGGTTTGGATAGGGAGGTGAGAAAATCGGAAACGATTGCACGCTGGGAGGGGGTGAAGCGGCCGTACCAGATCAAGTTGACGGAGAATGTTCCGGTGAGAAGAGGGCCGTTGTGGTACTGGAATTGCATTTGGTTTTGGTCCGAAGTTTCAGCAAGGCTCCTAGCTGCTGAGCTGAAATGAAACAAAGAAAATACAAGGGCTAGTTTCAAAATTGCAAAAGCTGCCATGGTTTTTTTTTTTTTTTTTCCTAAAAAAATGTGATTAAATTTGGTTCTTGGGATCTTAATGGAGCTGAAGATCTTGTGGAGTGAGATGGAAATGGAGTGAGGAGGGGGGAGTTAATATATGGGGCTGAAGAGTTGGGTAGGAAGAAAGTGCATGGAAGGAGGCGAAGGATATTGACTGAAAAGTTAAAGAAAGATAGTAAAAGAGGGCAGACTGAGAGGCCAGCAGGACAACGCGTTGCGTATTTTAAAATTTTGGGTTCGTGGAAGGAAAGGATCTGGAGACTTATGATTAAGGTCAGTGTTGAGCCAACTAAGGGATTAAGGTCAGTGTTGAGCCAACTAAGGGATTAAGGACAAATAAAAAGACAGCACAGATGAAGAAGACAAAGTTTTGGGCCCACTCCTCTCGCTGTCAGGGTGGACGAGGACAAAAACGCGTCCGTTTTGTTTGCTTTTTATGTGTATACCCTTATTTCAAGGGTATGGTGGACTTTATGTGGCGGAGGGTGTGACTAAATTGTTAATGTTTTTTGTCCTGCAACTAAATGCAAAAAGTCGCGACAGCTATTAAACGGGTGCAGCTGGTCAAAAATGGATCCAAAACGACGTTAAGTCTACACCTTTTAACATTTTAAAAATGGAGGGACAAAGAAACCGAATAAACGAATATTATATGGTAATGTTTAGGAAGGAAATATGAATTTAGGAATACTATGGATATAATTTGTATTAAATAAGATTTTTCTTTTTTGTACAGATATGAATATTCTTCCTACAATACTTTCCATCAAGTGAATGCAAGAATATCCCGATGGGATGGGAAATTTACTTCACAAGATATATACGTGTTGACTCTAAAAATTACAAAACTTACGTGGCGCGCAGGCCGAGTAACTAATAAGCTAACTACGTCCTTCGGTCGAATGCGGGGCGTGCCAACTCGTCGGCCGAGCTTGGCCGAGGAGTAAAATTTGTTGATGTAGCTTTGAGCGCGTCGTTGACTTCTCTATCTTGCGATTGCGACCGAGGAAGGAACACTCTCGGTCTCTGGGTTCTACAGCCTGAAGACAAGGCTGCTAATTCTGCGGAGTTCACAAATCGTCCGAGCCCGATTCGGTCACTGTGATTATATTCGTAAGAGTATAAGCACGTCGAATCGAGACCAAACTATATGGGCACAGGTACTCAAACGTGATGTATGTCTTGATGGTAAACGTAGTTCGGCCGTCGGAATGCCGAACCCTGAAACTCACTTGTGAGTATCCAATCATAAAACCACTCGGCGTCCAGTACGCCGAGCAACGCAATTCGTAACACCTGACTATGCCGAGAAGGCTAGCAAGGTGACCTCTGCCAATAAAGGTTCGAAAACCCCTTTCGGCCGAGACTTAGATAGATAACCGGTCGACCTCGACGCAGTGCTGTTTATCCAAACTGAAGGTGCTTCTTGGTCGGCTGATTCTGCGGCAACAGTGCTGTTTATCCAACCTGAAGGTGCTCGCCGGGTGCTTCCACAGTGCTGTTTATCCAAACTGAAGGTGTGTCGGCAGGAAAAGAAAAGGAAAAATCTCAAGGTGTTTGAGAGGTTTTGCGCAGGGCAATTGTATGCTGATTTTGAAGGGACTATTCTGTTGCATGATTTCTTGTATTTATAGTGCCCCATTCCTCGAAACCAATTCTGATTTGGATTGGGAGTCCTTGTCCCATTTCGCCTCTAACTCGAACAAACCTACTCCTACTGGGATTCTGAATTTTCCTTCTTTTCGGGACTCCATTCCTTACCGGTCGAGAATCCTGGTCGCACTAGGACTTCCTCGACCTTTTCTATTTATTCGGACTACTTAGGATAGGATTTGGCCGACCCTGCCAGCTTGCCCGGGACTTATTATTCGGCCCATAGTATTTATCATCACCTTGGGCCGAGCACATCCTGCTGCTCGGCCCAACAATAATATTTTGGGCCCAAACATTGCCCCCTCGCTTCTGAGGTCGCCGACTGTTAACTCTTGGTCAGGCCTCGGCCTTGAAGAAGCGAAAACGTTTATTGCTTTTTTGGACTTTACTTCCTTAATGACCGTTATTCCTGCGCATTTATGAGACATGATTGCACTTTCCTCGTTGCCCCCAACGCGTGGCCACGTGTCGATTCTCCGCCGCTCTTAAAACTTTCAATCATGGGCCTCGAGACCGTGCACTAACTGGAACGTCTTATCCTCATTAATGCATTAAAATTGGCGTCGCACGCAATCGTGCATCCTGGATTTTCGACTCCTCGATCCCCTCTTCGCAGATTCCCAAAATATCCGAAATGATTGGAACCTTTCCCAGTTAAATTTCCCCCCAAATTGAACCAGTGCTTTTCGAATTCCAGTGCCTTTCGAATTCCAGACGTTTGATATTCATTCTGAAAAGCCTATAAATACCCACATTTCTGCCATTCGCATCTTACGCTTTCAAAAACTCCAAAATCCCAATTTTATCATACTTATTCGTTTAAGCAAAAATCCTTCCAGTTCTTCCATCTGCGATTTCTTCTCCAGTTTTCCCCTCTGCAATCCCTTCTTCTTCCAAACTATCTCCTATCATCTCTTCCAATGGCCTCCTTTATCTCAAAACTCTCCGATGAAATCAACAAGTGTAAAGACTTCATCGATCGGAGCGCAAACAAAACACTACGCTTCGAGAACGACATGGCCACTACTCATCAGATCCTGGGCCCCCTCTTCAGAGATACAGTGCCGTCGTGCATCACCACCCTTCTCAAGGAGCAGTGCCTAACACCCCTGTTTCAAGGGTTTGACTGGTCGAAATGGTGCTTGGCTCGGCCTCAAGGAGCTTGGCCCTCGACCACCACAGCTTGGGCCGCCTGGGTGGACCGAATGAGATCCTACTTCGACGAGGAGTGGAAAGCCCTTGGTATCTATGATGCCATCCTGCTCTCGACCATGGAGATTACCATGGACAAGGAGTTGCTTATGGCGGCCTTGACTCTATGGTGTTCGGCCACCAACACCATGGTCCTTCCATTCGGCCCTCTCGGCCCTACAATCCTTGACATCTCGGCCATTCTTGGGACTCCACCATCCGGCCTCCCAATCGACGCCGCTCTTTCTGGATGCCCCTCCCTCCTCGACCTGAAGGCGCTTTTGGACGAGCGGGCCGTTGAAACGCTCAGCCGAGGCGATCGGGAGCCTTCAAGAGTTCAGAAGCTTCATAAGAACTTCTTCAACTACAATACTCTGATTCTCCACTTTGTCGGCCGAGGCGAAGAGAGTCTCAGGAAGGGAGAACATGAAGCCTTCCTCTTCTATTGGTACAACAAATTTATTTGTTGTACCAGGTCGAACAAGTGTTTGGTCGAGAATATGCCGGTGGCCCAGGCCCTGGCTAGTGGTCACTCTCTGGCGCTCAGCCCGGCTATTCTCGCCAACGTCTTTCGTTGCTTGGCCGAGACGACCATCAACAAGATTGACCCGCACCAGAACGGGCCGCTCTGGGTTTTCCAGCTCTGGCTGCAGGTCTATTTTTCTATTCTTCGGCCTGAGGTCCCCATTTTCCAACGCTCGGTCGCCCTCGGCCCCCAACCGGCCTCTCGACTGGCTCCTCCTCACCGGGCTGACGAGGTCCTTAAGCATTTTTTCAGTCTCGATGTTCTTTCGGACGACGAGTTCCTGGTGTGCCGGCGCCAGGAGTACCCTGCTTCGATCGGGCTCCTGACCGCAGCTTGGGCCGAGGCTGAGGATGCGGGTCTCCGTCAGTCCTGGGGGTCAATCGTACTGGCTCGCGACCTTCCCCTTGGTTGCGATGCTCGCCGAGCCAGTTGAGAGGTTTACCAGCCCCACTTTGTCGCCCGGCAGCTCGGCTACCTCCAAGGTTGCCCCGTACCCCTGATCGTCTCTCGTTCCCTCCTGAGCCGGGGACGTCTTTCTGGTTCTTCCGAGAGGGAGTGCCGGACGACGGAGCAAGAGTTTCAGGATCGGTGCAAGAAGTTCCGTCTTCGGCCAACCGTTCCGGAATCCTTGGGCACCGACACTTTTGGGGACTGGTGGGACGAGTACACCGGCGACTTCTTCGGCGCCTTGGCCGAAGACGTGGTGAGCAAAGTGTTTGGTGACCGGCCCAGACCAGCGCCCTCGACCCAACCTAAGGAGTCGGTCCAAGGTATATTATTGACTAATTACTTTGCTACTTCAGAAAAAGAAAAACTCACTTGTCCTCGTTACTAATTACTTTGCTACTTCAGAAAAAGAAAAACTCACTTGTCATCGTTACTAATTACTTTGCTATTTCAGGGGGTCGCGGGTCGAGGACGGTCGAGGTGGTCGCCGCAGTGGCAAGGGCAAAGAAGGTGCCCACGAAGAGGACCCTTGTCACCGAGCGGACGGTCCCTGCCAAACGCCCCCACAGAAGGCCCGAGCCGGCAGAGGAGGCCCCTCGCCCTTCTAAACGCGTCAAGAAATTGGCGAAGAAGGGCGACCGGGAAATTCATGTTGTCCCCAGTGACACTACTGGGACGCCTGCTCCTGCCGGTTCTCCATCTGTGCCGGCTGCCCCGGCATTTCCAACCCCGATTCCTCCAGCCGTCTCCCTGGCCGATCCAATCGTCGCACCCGCTCCACTTTCGGAGCCGGTCATGGCGCCTGAAATGGGGAAGTCGGTTGCGCCTGCCGAAGCACCTTCGACTCCAAAGGTCGTTTTGGAGGTATAATTCTGCTTTCACTTATTTCTTTAGGTTTCTGGTCGTAATGTTAAATGTTTTCTCCTTTTGTTCAGGATGTCGAGAGCGAGAGTGACGAAGTCCCGCTGCAACGTCGCCGTCGACCAGTCAACTCTCCTCCCATCCATCCTCCTCCGGTCGTCGAGGCGACCGCTCGACCATGTCCTGCGGCGGATCGTGGCAAGAGACCTATGGCCGATCCTGAGGCCACGGCCGAAACGCCGATCCACCCGCAGGACGAAGACCCTCCCATTCCTCCACAGGAAGTCTCTTCGGCCTTTGTAAGTCTTGTTTCTTTTGTGTTGATTTTCTTTCGTGACACATGTTTTTTAAAAAGACTATTAAATGTCAGGTGCCTGAACATTCATTTCATCGGCAATTTTATGCGCCGAGGGGCGTTGTCTATATTTCCTGGCCGCCTTCGTGGCCATCAAATGTAGATGACCTCCATCGACCGCGTGAATTACGTAGCGGTCTAAGGCACTGGGCTCGGCCATTAAGTTCCCTGGGTTCGAGCAATGACCCAGAGGGCATGGTCGAAGTCTCCTCTCGGCAGGTCTAAAACAATCCCCTTTTTCTTTATGCGCTATATCACGACGTCTTACTTTCCTTCACAAAGTTTCCCTTTCATGTGCAGCCATCGTGGGAAGTGGAGCTCGACGCTCTTCTTCAGAGCACGACCGGTGAGGCCGAGAGGAGACTGCTCCCGCCGAACCAGCCGGCGCCGTGCCCGAGGCCGAAGTCTTCGTGAAGCTGCACGAAGTTCTGTCTCTTAATGCCTCCCAAGCTCTCCGATGCAAGGGCCTTGACTCTGTTGGAGAGTGTCTTAATGACCTCGCCAGCGGTGGTCACCTGAGCCCGGAGGGCATCTCTTTCCTCACCGACCTCCTGGAGCGGACTCGGCAACACTTTCTTATCTTCGAGCGTGCCCTACAAGCCGAGGACTATTTGAAGGTGGCCAAGGTCGCACATGAGGCTGGCCGAGTAGAGATGGAGGCTTTCAAGGCAAAGAAAGCAAAGCTGACCGAGTTTGATCGCCAGATCTCTGACCTCCAGCGTCAGATTTCTGACCTTCAACGGCAAAGGTCGGCTGCTGCTTCCGAGCTTGAGAAGGATTTTGAGGCTAACAAGGCTCGGTTGACGGCCTTCGCTGCCAGCGCACGGCGTATCCAGCAACTGCAGTGCAACAAGAAGACGCGGCAGGCTGAGATAATTTTGAGCGAAGCGAAGTGGCTGGAGCTGAAAGCTGCCCTTGAGACTTTCCTCCCCTCGACCCCTTAGGAATTTAATCATTGTATTTGTTCTCTTGTAATGATTCTTTTGTTATCAATACAATGGTTATTTTGCTATCAATACAATGGTCGTTTTGCTGTCAATACAATGGACTTACTCTTGCATTTCCCATGTAATTGGGTAGTACTTCTTTAAAAACTTTCCATTAATCGGCAATTTGTGAACTGAACCCGTCCGATCTCTTAAATGATATGCCCCCTTGCCGAGGATTTTGTGAACGATGAATGGCCCTTCCCAATTTGGTGACCACTTACCAAATCTGGGGTCTTTAATCCCAACAGGCAACACAGTTTGCCAAACCAATTCTCCTTCGCCGAACGTTTTTTGTCTTACACGCTGATTATACGCTCGTTCGGCAATTTTCTTTTGTGCTACCAATAAGTTTCCCGCGTTGATTCAACTTTCTTCTAAGTCTTCTAACTCTTGTCTCATCGCTTGACTATATTCAATACTGCACACATCACTCTGCTCGATTAGTCGCAACGAGCTTATACTCAATTCGACCGGTAACATAGCGTCGTGTCCATAAGTTAACGCGTAAGGAGTGGTTCCAATGGCCGACCGGGGTGAAGTTCGGTATGCCCATAATGCTTCATTTAACTTCAAATGCCACAACCAAGGTTTCTCTTTTACCATTTTTTCAAGGATGCCGATCAACACTTTATTGCTTGCCTCGGCCTGCCCGTTTGCCTGTGGGTAGTATGGCGTAGACTGCTCGAGTCGGATATTCAATCTTGCCGCGTATTCCTTAAACCTATCGACCGTAAATATAGTGCCATTATCAGTTATGATCGTTTCTAGCACGCCGAATCTGGTCACAATATTCTCCTCTACGAAGTTGCATACCTCTTTAGCAGTTAATTCGGCGTATGACCTTGCCTCAACCCACTTAGTGAAATAGTCAGTTGCTACAATTATCCACGCGTGTTTCGCTGCCCCCGATGATGGCGTGATTTTGCCAATTACATCCATTGCCCAACCCCTGAACGGCCATGGTTTAGTAACCGAGTGTAGTAATTCGGTCGGGGCTCTCTGCACGGGTCCATGAATTTGGCATGATACGCATCTCCGTGCATATTCGATGCAATCCTTTAATATATTAGGCCAAAAATAACCGTGTCGTCGGAGCAACCAGCGCATCTTTCGTCCAGACTGGTGTGCCCCGCAAATTCCTTCATGTACTTCGGCAATTGCTTGGGCAGCCTCGTGTGGGCCGAGGCACAATAGTAGTAAACCATCCTCGCCCTTGCGATATAATTCATTTTGATACGACACGTAATTCGTGGCGAGCACCTTCGTTCTTCGGTCGTGCTTCCTATTGGGGTTATCGAGGTACCGTAACATCGTCTTTCTCCAATCATCTGGTTCTACTTCGACGGCACATACCTCTATGGGATCTCCTCGTTCTAGTAGTGATGGGAGCGACATTACCCTTGTACGTATTACGTGCGCGCGTTGGAGAGTTTGCTGATTGATCAAGGTGGGGTACAAGCGTTGACCCGTGTTCGCAATTCCCATAATTCGACCTAGTTTGCCCCCCATGAGTTGTGCTCCGGAGGCGATCTGGGCGAGTTCGTCGGCGTCAGTATTGTGAATACGTGAAATGTGTTGAAATATGATTCGTTCGAACGACTCGGCCAGGTAGGTGGCGACCATGTGATAGGGAGCTAAAGTACAACTCATGCAACGAAACACGCCGTTCAGTTGGTTAATCACAAGTTCAGAATCACCAAGGACGAGAACGCGGGGGGCCCGCAGATCGTGTAAGACATGGAGGCCGATAATGAGGGCTTCATACTCGGCCTGATTATTGGTGCAGCTGAAATCTAGCTTGAGGGAAAAATACCATCGGCAGTGGTCAGGCGACTGAATTGCGATACCGACACCTACCGAGGTCGAAGTACTGGAACCATCAAAATGCATAGTCCAATGGTTATCGCGTGTGGTGACGAAACCAATGTCGACGTCGCCTCCCTCAAAACCATAAGGGGATGGGTGTTGTGCCAGGAAATCGGCGAGGGCTTGCCCCTTGACGGCCTTTTGGGGTACATACTGAAGGCTGAACTCTGATAAGGCGAATGTCCATTTCCCGATTCGGCCTTTGACAATGGGCCGAGTCAGCATGTAATGAATTACGTCTGTTTGGACGATGACCTGCGTAACTGTTGGGAGCATGTAATGCCGAAGCTTGGACGCGGCAAAAAACAACGCTAAGCAAAGTTTTTCGACAGGTGAATAATTAAGCTCTGGGGAATTCAGGTTTCGGCTAAGGTAAAAGATAGCTTGTTCACGCCCGACATTATTATCTTGCGCGAGGAGACAACCAATGGATTCGGCGGCTGCCGAAATGTATAATTTAAGGGGTTTGTTGCGACAAGGTGGAACGAGCACGGGTGGAGTGGAACGGGCCACCTTGATTTGCGTAAACGCAGTTTGATGCTCTTCGCACCATTCAAATTTGTCGATCTCCTTCAGTTTAAGGAGCGTAGAGAATGCTTTCATTTTACCGGCCGAATTGGCGATGAAACGACGGAGGAAATTTATCTGCCCGAGTAACGACTGGAGCTGTTTCTTTGTCGTCAGAGGTGGGGCGCTAATGATGGCGCGGGCTTTATTTTCATCGACCTCGATGCCGCGATGGTGCACCAAAAATCCTAGGAAATTACCGGCCGAAACACCGAAAGCACACTTGGCCGGGTTCATCTTGAGGTTGTTCTTGCGCATGCGAAGGAACGCTTGCCTTAGGTCGTCCAGGTGTGTTTGACGACGTTTGGATTTTACGACCACATCATCGATATAAACTTCGACGATTGTACCGATTAAGTTGTGGAAGATCATATTCATGGCTCGTTGGTATGTGGCGCCGGCATTCTTGAGGCCGAAAGGCATGACTACCCATTTGTAAGTACCAAGTGCCCCCGGGCAACGGAAAGCCGTCTTGTGGACGTCAGCTTCGGCGATGAAAATCTGGTTGTAACCCGCATGACCGTCCATAAAAGATAGCAGTTCATGATTAGCTGCAGCATCAATTAATAAATCTGAGATCGGCATCGTATATTCGTCCTTGGGAGTAGCCAGATTTAGATTACGGAAATCGATGCAAATGTGAAGGGCACCGTTTTTCTTTAACACGGGGACGATATTGGCCAACCATTCGACATACCGTGCGGTCCTAATAAACCCGGCTTTTAGAAGCCAAACTAATTATTCCTTAATGCCGAGTTGTACTTCGTTCGAAAATCGGCGAGGAGGCTGTCGAAAAGGCTTACACCCCTCCTTGATGCGTAGCTCATGCTCTACAAGGTTTCGGTCGAGGCCTCGCATTTCATGATAGCTCCATGTGAAGCAATCTTTAAATTCCTGGAGTAACTTACGGAGTTCGACCTTCATGGACGGTGGGAGTAACGCGCCAATAAACAATGTTCGAGGATCATCGGCCATGCCTACGTTAACTTCTTCTAATGGGTCCTTGACTTGAGGCCGATGGTCTTTGAGTTCGGCCGGCGCAGCCTGAACTTTATCGAAAGATAGAGCGGGGCCGTTATCTGCTTCGGCCAAAAATTCGATTAAATTGATGTCGGAATGTGGTTGCTTGGTGATGGCGTACCAATGGGCCAGCAGACGTTCCATTGTGGATGAAACCGCGGCCTGACGCCGTTCTTGCGTGGTGTGCTCAATCATCGGCATTGGTGACTAAATTTGCCAAACCAAGTCTCGCCGAATCCTGTTGGACAGTCTCGGCGCCGACCTCAATCACTTTCTGTACCGAAATTCTCGTCGGCCGTCCATCCTCGTTAAGGCCTTGGAGGGTGATGTAGCTGACGTGATCATCATAATAGCGAGCCTGAATCATGTTGGTCTCGAATGGTTGGTTATCGGCTGAGTGGACTACGACCGATTTGCCATCCCAAAAGATGAGGACTTGATAGAGTGATGAAGGAATGCAACTAGTTTGGTGGATCCAGTCGCGGCCAAGTAATGCGTTATAATCGGTCTTGGAATCAATGATAAAGAATGCCGTCATGTGTTGACGACCGGCAATGCTAACTTCCAACGGGAGCACCCCTTTAGTCTGAGACTTATCACCAACGAAGCTGCTCATAGTGATCCCTGACGGAATGAGTTCATTATCAGAACAGCGTAAAGCCTTCATGACGGATATTGGCATAATGTTGACTGTGGCTCCACAGTCGACAAACACTTTGGAAATGGGAAATCCTTCGATGTGAGCCGTGACATACAACGGCTTTAGGTGTTGGAGATTAACCGAGGGGGAGCGGGGAAATAGCTCGGCCAAAGCTGCCTTAAGGTTGTCCCCGCTTCAGTTTTCTCTATCGTCGTCGTTTGTGACGAAGTCTACTTGTGTTGCTTCCTCGGCAACTACGTCTCCGTCCAAGAAATTCGACTGGTGGGTACTTGGTTGGAATTCAGCTGGTAAGACATGGACCATACTGATCTCCATATGTTCGAGGACCGAGGGGCCCATTGGATCGTGGTCGTCGTCTTCTGCAGAACTAACCCCCGTAGCAGTCGACGGAACATCCTCGATCAAACTTTTGAGTTCCTCGGTAAGAACCGGTATCTGAGACGTGGGAACCAAATCGAGTGCGGGTGGGCTATTTCCGTCGACGATGTTGACTGCCGAAGATTTATGTTGATCCTTGGTTACACGGGCTCGTTCTTCATAAGCAATACGGGCGTTCCTCGTGTCTAGATATGTATCCAACCGTGTTATCCGTTTTTCCTCATCGGCCGTGAGGCCGAAGAGCGATACAGCCGAGAAAACTTCGAAATGATAACGCAAATGCTAGAGGTCTTCAAGCGAAAAGGGTAATTCGGCGGTGTCGATGTCTGTATAGGGATCGACCTCAAAACCAAGGACTCGAGCCTCCCGTATATGTTGGAACCTGGCTTTAATTGCTGGGTCGGAAGTTTTCTGGATAATTTGCTCGGCATCAGGGCAAGTTAGAGCTAAGTCGAGGGCTTCCTGACATGCCTTGGGGAGTCCGTACAAGTCATTTGCAGAGTAGTTCTTATGAAACTCTCGCATGTATTACAGGGATTCACCGAGGAATGGAGGGTGTAAGTTGCACCGTATTTTGATAAACGGCTCGCGCGGTGGTAACGGAAAAAGTTTCCTTTCGGCCTCTTGTTTAAAGTACTCTAGACAAGCTCTCGTTTCCCCAGGTCGGAGAAGGATCTTGATACGTTTCTCAGCCTCCTCGATGGTGGTTTCGAAACCGGCAGCTGCTACTTTCTTCCCTTCGGCCAACTCGGTCATGATAGTCGGGGTTGGCCGTTCGCTGATGTTGTCCACGGCCTTTTTTGGTTGCCACTGGTTGGAAGGGCTGGCCTGCGCTTCTCATCGCTGAGCCATGCAATCTATCCGTTGACGACGGCGTTTTTGGGATTTGGACAGCGCCGTATATAAGCCAGTCGGAGAATTGTAACTGTACCAGCGTTGATCCGATGTCCTGGGTGGTTTGAAAGTTTTGCGATTGGCTGGTGAGCCC
The DNA here is from genome assembly GCF_041283825.1 of Pyrus communis. Lineage (NCBI taxonomy): Eukaryota > Viridiplantae > Streptophyta > Magnoliopsida > Rosales > Rosaceae > Pyrus > Pyrus communis. The sequence continues at coordinate 5,201,945 of NC_142572.1, forward strand.
GAACTGTTGGTATTGCGCGAGTAATAATCCTCATTATAAAAAGGTGCGTCAAAATCAAGACGCCGCCTAACCGAGGTTTGGTCTGTCGGCTGTACTTGTGGGCCGAGTCGATCAAACACTTGACGTCGTGGACCTAATCCCTTTAATGATGTTGTAGGGGCCGTGGGTGGTGTTGAAGATGTCTTCTTCCCAGGTTCAACTGGTGTTTTACAATAGTCACATAAAACCTTTGATCCATGAGTTTCGTCGGAACTTGACCTCGTCATAGGTTCATCGGCAGGTGGCCCCGATTGTTCCGTTGGTGGTGCATTTGAAAAAATATCAAGTTGTAGTCTTGTGCGACCATTCCGTTGATGGACATGTTGCACCGGGACGTATTCGGCCTTCCCTTTGTTTTTGGGAAGGTGAGCATCCACCATACCAATCGTTGTTGAAGGGAAATGATTAACGTCGACCACCATCTTTTCCGGAAATTTCAACTTTCCCTTTTCGATCCAACTTTGAATTGTGTCCCGGAACACAACACAATTATTGGTTGTATGCTTATTAGAATTATGATACTTGCAGTATATCTTTCCTTTTAATTCATCGGCCTTAGGGATAGTATGTCCCGGCCGAAGCTTGATGATTTTTGCTGCCAATAATTGATCGAAAATTGCATCAGCTTTGGTGATATCAAAAGTGTATACTTTTGATGACTTACTCGTTTCCTCGGCAGCCAAACGGGTTTTGGCGTCTTTGGTATTTACTTGCGCCAAAGCCTTGCAAACATAGGGTTTGTCTATTACTATCTCGGCCGCATCCACACTAGCATACTGAGGGTCTTCACTTTCGGCCGATGCATAGCTAACCGTGGGGTTCTTATACAACGTCCCCCGGGACGGTGACTTTGATATCTTTTCTTCTCGGAGCAGATAATCATATTGTTCGACGTGTTGAGCAAGTTCGTACATATCTCGAATATTTGCCCCCAGAAACTTCTTTTTGTACTCCACGTCTAATCCGTTAAGGGCGACCTGATGAACTCCACTTCGGGGAGTCGTACTCGGCACCAATTCCTGGCCGACTTAAACCTTGTTAAGTACTCCATTGGAGATTCGTCGGATGCTTAAGCCATCCTGGCCAAGGATGATACGGACATCTCCATCCCTGGCCGATAGAATTGTTCATGGAACTTTTCGACTAACTCTTCCCAACTCTGCACAGAATTGGGTGGAAGATTAATGTACCAGGCGAAAGTTGAGCCTGTCAGTGAAAAATTAAACAACCGTAGTTTGTAGAAGTCGCTATTGACGTCTCCATACTGCGCTGTGAACCGAGCCACATGTTCTAATGAGGATAAAGACGATTCCCCGGCAAAGAGGCTGAAATCAGGGATCTTAAATCCTCGTGGGTATTCAAACCTTTCTACATAAGCCGGGTATGGATGGATGAATTTTGGAAACTTTGGCCCTTTCTTCATGGCCAAATCAATCATTCTTTGTACTTCGGTCATGTTTACGGGAGCGGCTTCTTCTCCCTGGCTTGGTCCCTCGGATCTATTTCCTAGTCCTCTTCTTTCTAAGGGGACTGGTTGCGGCCGAGCGGACCCTCTCTCGGCTAGTATGGGCACATTCGTCGAGAGCTGCCGAGGTTGGCCGACCTGGCCATCTTCGAAGGCTTTACTAACCAGTAGTTCAAGCATTCTGGTCTGTGTATCGTTGTTACTTCGTATGGCTTCTAACAAATCATTCATCTTTTGACCAATCGACTGCTCGACCTGGCGATACTGTTCATCCAGTCGTCTCCTAAGGAATGTCTTAGTTGGTGGATCGGAACCTTCCCCACCATCGTCATCACAATCTTCCACAATTCCTTCCACAAACATTCCAGCCGTTTGATTCGGGACTGTTGGGTTGTGAGGTTGCCCGCCGAGACAGATTTCATTCTCTCGGCGTGTTACACTTGTGGCCTTGGGTGGCGCAACAATGATCGGATTTTTTGTAGAGTGCAAATCCTGCCCAAGGCCTTGCACTGACAAGTCAGTTGTTGACTTTCCCATGGTTGTTTTCTTCTTTGTAGACCGTGTTTCAACGGGCATGAACTCCGAAGGTTTAACACAAAGGTCCCACCGGGCGTGCCAAAATGTTGACTCTAAAAATTACAAAACCTACGTGGCGCGCAGGCTGAGTAACTAATAAGCTAACTACGTCCTTCGGTCGAATGCGGGGCGTGCCAACTCGTCGGCCGAGCTTGGCCGAGGAGTAAAATTTGTTGATGTAGCTTTGAGCGCGTCGTTGACTTCTCTATCTTGCGATTGCGACCAAGGAAGGTACACTCTCGGTCTTTGGGTTCTACAGCCTGAAGACAAGGCTGCTAATTCTGCGGAGTTCACAAATCGTCCGAGCCTGATTCGGTCGCTGTGATTATATTCGTAAGAGTATAAGCACGTCGAATCGAGACCAAACTATATGGGCACAGGTACTCAAACGTGATGTATGTCTTGATGGTAAACGTAGTTCGGCCGTCGGAATGCCGAACCCTGAAACTCACTTGTGAGTATCCAATCATAAAACCACTCGGCGTCCAGTACGCCGAGCAACGCAATTCGTAACACCTGACTATGCCGAGAAGGCTAGCAAGGTGACCTCTGCCAATAAAGGTTCGAAAACCCCTCTCGGCCGAGACTTAGATAGATAAAGGTGACCTCGACGCAGTGCTGTTTATCCAAACTGAAGGTGCTTCTCGGTCGGCTGATTCTGCGGCAGCAGTGCTGTTTATCCAAACTGAAAGTGCTCGCCGGGTGCTTCCACAGTGCTGTTTATCCAAACTGAAGGTGTGTCGGCAGGAAAAGAAAAGGAAAAATCTCAAGGTGTTTGAGAGGTTTTGCGCAGGGCAATTGTATGCTGATTTTGAAGGGACTATTCTGTTGCATGATTTCTTGTATTTATAGTGCCTCATTCCTCGAAACCAATTCTGATTTGGATTGGGAGTCCTTGTCCCATTTCGCCTCTAACTCAAACAAACCTACTCCTACTGGGATTCTGAATTTTCCTTCTTTTCGGGACTCCATTCCTTGCCGGTCGAGAATCCTGGTCGCACTAGGACTTCCTCGACCTTTTCTATTTATCCGGACTACTTAGGATAGGATTTGGCCGACCCTGCCAGCTTGCCCGGGACTTATTATTCGGCCCATAGTATTTATCATCACCTTGGGCCGAGCACATCCTGCTGCTCGGCCCAACAATAATATTTTGGGCCCAAACAATACGTCAAACATATATACTTCTTAGGGCTTATCTCTCTTCTCATGCTAGAGAAGATTCATTACGAAGCCAAAATAGTTGTGAGACCTTCCGAAGGATAGAAAACACATTTGAGATTGTCATTAGGGGATGCTTTGATTGTCTTGTACCGAACCTAAGATTGTCCACCAAAAATGTTTGATGGAATGTCTATTCAATATATCTCGACATCGTGCGTCGATATAACTCGACAAGACTTATAAGCAAATGTACATATGTTTGCTCAACATTTGTTGACACAGGCTCTTTATTCAGGGGTTCTCATTTTGGGTAAAAATAGGGACTAGTTGCATGGCCCACTCTACGTTGAACTTCAACTATCCGAACTATTTAATTTGCAAGTCTCGATTCATAGCTAATTTTTGCAAAAATTTAATTTTGTTGGAAACTATTTACCTATTTAACTATCACGATGAAATTTATTTATTTATTTTATTAAACAAAGTGTTAGTTAATTTCTTTAAACTCAATTAAATGTCTCAAATATTTTCGATTGGCTAATATTTTGCAAAGATCTATGAAATCCAATTTAAAAAAAAATAAACGATTCAAATTGTTGAAATTCGATACAGTATGAGCTCTACAAGTAGCTTCGAATTTGAAAAAAATAATAATAATAAAAATTTTAAGGCCTCCTATTGTAGACATACGTAAAAATGATTATACATTCAGCTGTCCTATTGGACCATTTAAATCTAATCTATCATATTAAAAGAGTGGAAAAAGAAAATTTGACAGTTGACAGTAAGAGCTCTCTTTTGTCGCACTCGATTCTCATCCTCATTGGCTGTCTTATTTGTCCTAATTCACTTAGCTGGCTCAGCACTGTCATCTCGTAAATCTAGATGCGGTCATAAAGCCACTGCACCACCACTCCTTCCCCAACCCAATCTCAACTTTCTTATCAACCTCCTCCTTTCAGTCCTCACATCTATATAAACACCCTCCCCACCCCACTCTCATTCCACACCCCTACATCTCATTCGCTCCCAACTTTTAACATAAAAAACCTTCCCAAATCTAAATCTTTTTTTTCAGAAAAAAATGGGTTTGAATTCTAGTCAATGGCTTATGAAGCTGTTTGTTGTGGCCACCTTGTTCCAAGTTTCATTTGGTTCCAGCAGGTTGTTCCAAGTCTCATTGGCAACAAGGAAGCTGAGCGAGCTTGTCCAAGACCAAACCCAGCTCCTCAAATACCACAACGGCCCTCTCCTCTCCGGCAAAATTACCATCAACCTCATCTGGTACGGTAACTTCAAGCCGTCCCAGAAAGCCATTGTTTCCGATTTCATCTCCTCCTTGTCCTCCTCCTCCCCTTCCAAAACCCCCCAACCCTCCGTCGCCGCCTGGTGGAAGACCACCGAGAAATACTACCACCTCACCTCCAACAAAAAGTCCTCCAACTCCCTCTCCCTCTCTCTGGGGAGACAGATTCTCGACCAAGGCTACTCCCTCGGCAAATCCCTCACCACCAAACAGATTGTCGCATTGGCCGCAAAGGGCGACCAGAAAAACGCCATCAACGTTGTCCTGACATCCGCCGACGTGGTTGTCGATGGCTTCTGTATGAACCGGTGCGGGACCCACGGATCTGCCTCCGGCTCTTCCAAAACCGGACACACGAAGGGCAGCAAGAACTCCAAGTTCGCTTACATTTGGGTCGGAAACTCGGAAACCCAATGCCCGGGGCAGTGCGCGTGGCCATTCCACCAGCCCATCTATGGACCCCAGAGCCCACCCCTTGTAGCCCCTAACAACGACGTGGGTCTCGACGGCATGGTCATCAACCTCGCTAGCCTCCTGGCCGGGACAGCCACCAATCCATTCGGAAATGGATACTTCCAGGGCCCGGCCGAGGCACCACTAGAAGCTTCCTCGGCCTGCCCTGGGGTTTACGGGAAGGGAGCTTATCCTGGTTATGCCGGGGACTTGCTGCAGGACCCCACCACCGGTGCCAGCTACAATGCCAATGGTTCTAACGGAAGGAAGTACTTGCTTCCCGCACTATATAATCCTGCAACTTCATCTTGTTCCACTTTGGTTTAGTGGCTGGATTAATTAGTACTAAATTAATGTATACGCAGCCTATGTAGGTGTTGGATAAATTCATTGATTAATTTGTTCAATTTATTTTTGGTTATGAGGGTTATAAATTAAAGACAGCAAATTATTTCGATTTGCATTCATAATTTCAATGAGCATTTTTTCAGACTTTTGAGTAAAATGATGTACCTCTCTTTATTCTTGTTCGAGCTTGTGGCTTTCCAAACTTGAAAGCCCCAACGGGATTATTACTGGAATTAGGCGAAGTCAGAATTCTGAGTGAAGGGAGTCCTTTCACAAATCTATATACATTTGTAAAATTGAACTCGTAAAATGTCAACATATGGCTGAGAGAATAGAAACAGTAGGGTGGTTGCTTATTTTTAATCAAAATTGCACCTCTCTTTTTCTTTTTTTTTTAAATCCCTCACCACCAAACTCACCGATTCATTAAACAACCACATAAATTTAAAATCAAAAAAGTCTAACCACGTTCTTTGGGGTCGCGAGTGGATTTCATACACCTTTCACAGAAGTCAGGACAAGCTTGGGACTACCCTAGCCCCTTGTAGCTTCCCCCTTGACTTTGTTAGTTGAATTAAAAAATAGGGTAAATAACATTTTACCTTTTCAGATTTGATCAATTTTAATTCATTAAAATATTTTTAAAACTTTTCAATTTCATATATTTACTTATTATTTTATTTTAATTTCATATATCGGTTAGAAAATCTGTTAAGTAAACCGTTAATTGATAGCGTGGCAAATATGGGATCCGTATTTATGCTGATATGGTTGTTATATTTGTGCCACGTGACTAAAAACTTAATAAAATAGTTAAAATATTAAAATAATTATTTAAAAGTATAAAATAAAAAAAATAAAAAAACAAATCCGCTTCTTCCCCATATCCCCACCAGTGCCCACCCTCCCACCCCCCATCACCCACCCGTTCCCCCATTCCCCATCCCCTATCACTCGCAATGGCGTCTAACTGACATGAAGGGAAGGCAATGGCATCAGATTCAGCAGCTCGAACCCCGCAATTGAGGAAAGACTCGGTGACGAAGCAGTGGGTGATATTCTCACCTGCCAGAGCCAAGCGACCTTTCGACTTCAAATCCAAGTCCCCCATCAGCCCCAACTCCGACCAACAACAACAGTGCCCCTTCTGCATCGGCCACGAGCACGAGTGCGCTCTCGAAGTCTTCCGGCTCCCACCAGATAACCCCGACTGGACAATCAGGGTCATCCAGAACCTCTACCCTGCCCTTAGCAGAGACATGGACGTCATCTCTGCTCAAGACCTGTTACACCAGAACTCCGATTGGGTGATATGGGATGGGGGATGGGGGGTTGGGGGGTGGGAGGGTGGGCGGGGGTGGGGATTTGGGGAAGAAGGGGATCTTGTTTTTTTTTTTTTTTTGAACTTTTTTTTGTGAACTTTTTTTTAAATAATTATTTTAATATTTTAAATATTTTATTAAGTTTTTAGTCACGTGGTACAAATGTGTCAGCCACTTCGGTACAAATGGGGATCTTATATTTTTCACGTCCTCACTTAACGGTTTACTTAACAGATTTTCTAACAGAGGTATGAAATTGAAATAAAATGATAAGTAAATGTATGAAATTGAAATGTTTTAAAGATGTTGTAAGGAATTGAAATCAACTTCAAACCTGAAGGGGTAAAATGTAATTTACCCTAAAAAATAATGAATTGATTGCTTACACCATAAGGTTTGGGAGTAATTTGCAAAATGAGCAAAGAGGTTTTAATTTTGTTGTATTTTACACTATGTGATTTCTAAATTGCACAAATTTAAATTCTCCATTAATTTTCACAATTTAATTAGAAGTTAAATGTTAAAGTGATATAGACTTAACCTACAATTAGCACTCATTGCCTATGAATTTCAATGATGGATACCGTACTCTTTTACTATTTTACTCTTTGAATCATTTTATGAAATCGAGAGTCTTAACACACTTCGAAGTTTTTCAAGAATGGCATAACAAAGTGGGTGAAGTGCAATAATATAGCATACACTTTCCAGTTTCCGTCCAGCCAGATAAAATGAGTGTATCCAGCATATAGACTACAGCGATTAGAGAGGAGCTTTCTCCCCAATCTATAAAGTGAAAGAAAATCTGCTTTAACATTTAACTTTTGTTCTTGTGCAGAGATCCCATGTTTTAAATGTGCCGACTGCTAATGTAGGTAAACATTTTTAGATAAGGAGACCAAGGGCATCTTTAAAAGAAGTGTAAAATTTAAAACATCAAATTTTAATTTAATAGCTAACTTAGTAATTTGATATATTGTCATTTTTTCCGATATGTCAAAATTTATAGTTTTATTTATGTTTTTTCAAACAAAAATAATAAAAGTTGGTTGTTAGTTTAAAAATAATAAAATAATACTTAAATATGCTAGCATTTAGGGTAAGACAAGTGGGATGTCTTTGGAAATAGTAAAAATCAAATTTGAAGGCAGCTTCAAATTTGACATCTCTTTGTCCATGTCAGCTTAGCTTTATTTTCCATGTCATATTTGACATCTCGATTGGTGTAAATGATACGTCATTTATTACTGTTATATGCCTATCTGACATTTCTTACATCTTCTTTGGAGATGGTCTAAATCCATTAGCAAGTTTTTTTACATCGTAACTGTTCGAGTACTAAATTAGAGTCATACTGCAAAGAAAAATGCTCTAGGAACTCTCTTAAATGTGAGATTTTCCATACTTTTTGACAAAAAATGCTATGGGAACTCTCTTAAAGTTAAGGGTGAGATTTTCCATACTTTTTGACATCTCTTGTTTTTGGCACAATATTTATAATGTTAGCATGAGAATTAACGTTAAACTGTTAAATGCGAGGGAGTCCATGGAGAGTCTCACTCCCCTCAGTATTTCTCTTACACAAAAATCACTTTATTTTATAATAAATGTTAAGACCATCTCCAAAGGAGATGCCAAATATAAACATAAAATTTAATTTTGACAGTTCATGTGACACTTTGACATGTTTTAAAGTTTTGCCTCCACCCAATATGTCAAATATTAAAAAAATTTGAAAGTGCTATCAACTTTGGCAGCAAAAGGGAAAGATGTCATTTCATGTCACGCTATATGAGATTTGGCTTCTTAGTTGGAAAACATTACTGCTGTCCTTTCTTACTGTTATTGCTGATTTGGGACATTTTGACATCTTCTTTAGAGATACTCTAAGGAGACTTTCTCAAAAGTGAAACTCTTCATGGACTCTGTACCGCCTCATATTTTGGCATAATATTTTATAATGTTAGCATGATAATTGACGTTAAACTATAAGGTAAAATATAGTCTATGGAGTGTTGCACTTTTGAGAAAGTTTCCGTAACATTTTTCTTATTTTATTCCACGCATTAATACACACAAAAAATGCAATTGCAATAATTTGACATTCAATAATCTGCCATTTAGTATTACAGTTTAGTGGTATTCCTCTTCACTTGTAAATGAAAGGACTTATGTTCAATTCAAACCAAAAACGAATTTGAATCACATTGCTGCTAGCCTATTGTGAGGTTAAACCAATCTCATTTTCTTAGTGTAGATAATATCGTTTGTTTAGGAAAGAAAAAAGAAAAAAAAAAGAAGAAAAAAACGTTTCCAAAATCATGCTTTATCAACATGTAAAATGAATTGGTTGATTTGAATGAGAAATTTTCAATGTGACAGAAATATGGCCGATATACTAAATATCTGAATACAATTAGTTAGAAGATATTTTTAAATTTTTTCAACCAATTGTATTATTACAATTAGTAAACTGAGCCTTGTGTTTTTCGCATGGAAAAATCTCTAGATGTGAACAAGTGGTATGCCACAAAGATTGTGGAACACAATTGCCTTAGCTATAAATTATTAGACACAGCTGGTAAAGCTCGATTCTTTATTTTATTTATCTTTTCCATGAATGGTAATGCTCGCTCGAGGTTTTCAGCTTTTCAAAAGCTCACCAAACATTAATCTAACTTTTTTCTTTTGCCAGAAATCATCAAATTCCCAATACAGTTCGTTATTTTTATTTAATTTAATGATGAAAAAATTATCAAAAACCAGTGTAAAAAAAAAAAAAAAAAAAAAAGTAAAAATCAGCTTGCTTTAGAAAATGGCAAAGCTCAAGCAGGCACAACATTTTCTGATGCAAATGGGAACAATTTGCATTTAATCCAATGGTGCTATTCAGACATTTCATTTATATTTTACACACATCTCTTAAATTTTGACGCCGGATAAAATGAATTGAAGAAAATCAAACGATTAAAATTACCAACAAATATGTGGAAGGTTAAAAAAAATGTGGATAGCACAATCTTTATTATCCTCACAACCAAAAGAAAATTGAACAAATCAATGAATATATTTAACTCCTGATTAGGTTTATACATTAGTCCCACTGATGTTTCAAATCAAAGTCGAACAAATCAATGAATATATCTAACTCCTAATTTGGCTTTGGATTTAGATCAGTCCTTGGCTTCGCTAATATGTTTAATTAAAGATTAAGCACCTAAAACCTCCCAACTTTCTTGTGTCATTCTAAATTGACCTCAATCATTTTAAACATTCCAATAAATACTCAACTTAATGAAAATGTAACAACAGTTAAGCTCCAATTAATTTTCAGTTAAATAATACAGACATGAATATATTAAAAATATATAACTAAACAAATTCACAAATAAATTGAAGCTTAATGGACGTGACATTTTTAATAGATTGGGTACTTTTTGAAAATTTAAAAAGGTTAAGACTAATTTGGAATGACACTAAAAAATTGTGGGGGTTTTAAGTACTCAATTTTTTTAAATAATATTTGTTTTTTTCCACTTAGTATTATTACTGTGTAGTAATAATCTTTTTTACTTATAAATTAAAGGTTTTATATTCGAATATCGTGAATATTAAGTTCGATACCAATTATTCTCCATATTTTAGTATGAATATATCCTTATTAAAAATAAAACTCTTCTTTTTGGGGCGCATATCTAATGATTATTAAAGAGTAGATGTATAACATAGCATGATAAAATATGTGAGGATAAGATCACCTAAAATATTCATGTTCATCATTACATGTCCTTGAAAATTAGACTTACCTCTTTGCCTCATTTTTCACGTCACATGATGTGTTTGAAGGAAGATAAGAGTATTAACGTCGTTGTAAATTATCGATAATGTCACTATAAGAGACACTCAAACCGATTGACTTGGCATGTTTTTTAATTCTTACATGTTCAAATAGTTCATTATAATTATAGGATGATGCTATACACACATCTTTTTTATCTCTCACTATTTTTTCAATTTTCAATCGTCGAATTAAATAAATTAAAAAAATCAAATAACAAATTATCAAACTACCCATAAAATGTGGAACTCGCTCATTATTTTATCCCATGTGCTAGTTAGTTGACACAAAAAAAGAAAAAAAGCAACCTTGTTAAAGACTTTTCATTTTAGCATTCAAGTTTTATCATGCAAAACGAAACGGTTGGTATGAAAATTGGTATGGCAAAAGATGTGGAAGGGCAAACACACATCCATTCTAGCTCTACACTCAGACACAACTAGTAAGCTCGTTCGAGGTTTTCAGCTTTTCAAAAGCTCACCTACCATTACTCCAACTTTTTTCTCTGCCAGAAACCATCAATCTAATTAGATTAATTTAGATAGGTCAAAGACAAGCACACGTTCTTCTTAATTTCTCACAAATTTAATACACGTTAAAAAGAGCATGTTAAAATATTAAAAAAAGTGCGTAAAAATCAGCTAGAACTGAACGCAGAATAATTTTCTTATGCAAATCGAAGCAATTTGCTATTTTTATATCATTACAATCCGCATAACCAAAAGAAAATTTGAACAAATCAATGAATATATCTAAAACCTAATTAGGCTTATACATTAGTCCTTCTCATGTTTCAAACCAAAGTAAAGCAAGATGAAGTTGCAGGATTATATAGTGCAGGAAGCAAGTACTTCCTTCCATTAGAACCATTGGCATTGTAGCTGGCACCGGTGGTGGGGTCCTGCAGCAAGTCCCCGGCATAACCAGGATAAGCTCCCTTCCCGTAAACCCCAGGGCAGGCCGAGGAAGCTTCTAGTGGTGCCTCGGCCGGGCCCTGGAAGTATCCATTTCCGAATGGGTTGGTGGCTGTCCCGGCCAGAAGGCTAGCCAGGTTGATGACCATGCCGTCGAGGCCCACGTCGTTGTTGGGCGCCACAAGGGGTGGGCTTTGGGGTCCATAGATGGGCTGGTGGAATGGCCACGCGCACTGCCCCGGGCATTGGGTCTCCGAGTTTCCAACCCAAATGAAAGCGAACTTATAGTTCTTGGCGCCCTTGATGTGTCCGGTTTTGGAAGAGCCGGAGGCAGACCCGTGGGTACCGCACCGGTTCATACAGAAGCCATCGACAGCCACGTCGGCGGATGTCAGGACAACGTTGATGGCATTCTTTTGGTCACCCTTTGCGGCCAATGCGACAATCTGTTTGGTGGTGAGGGATTTGCCGAGGGAGTAGCCTTGGTCGAGAATCTGTCTCCCCAGAGAGAGGGAGAGGGAGTTGGAGGACTTTTTGTTGGAGGTGAGGTGGTAGTATTTCTCGGTGGTCTTCCACCAGGCGGCGACGGAGGGTTGGGGGGTGTTGGAAGGGGAGGAGGAGGACAAGGAGGAGATGAAATCGGAAACAATGGCTTTCTGGGAGGGCTTAAAGTTACCGTACCAGATGAGGTTGATGGTAATTTTACCGGAGAGGAGAGGGCCGTTGTGGTATTTGAGGAGCTGGGTTTGGTCTTGGACAAGCTCGCTCAGCTTCCTTGTTGCCAACGAGACTTGGAACAACCTGCTGGAACCGAATGAAACTTGGAACAAGGTGGCCACAACAAACAGCTTCATAAGCCACTGACTGGAATGCAAACCCATGTTTTCTTTTCCTTTTTTTCTTTTCTCTAAAAAAATATTAGATTTTGGAGAGGTTTTTCAGATAAGAGCTGGGAGGGGTTGAGATATAGGTGTGGAATAAGAGGGGTGGGCAGGCTGTTTATATAGAGGTGAGGAGGAGGTTCAAATTTTTGGATTAAAAATTGAAAAAGTGCGGGGTCGTGGGGGTGGGGTATATTGAATGTGGGAAGGTGTTGAGAAAGAGAGACAGTAAATACAAATACAGAGTACTGTTTAGAGAGAGAGAGAGAGAGAGAGAGATGGCTTCTCATTCACGACTTGAGGGGTTTGGGCAGGCGGTAGGGATGGAAAAGTGACCGAATGCTAATAATCGCAAGCGCGTTTCTTTATTATCTCAAACCTGCTCACCTCACGCTTTCACCATGCTTTTGTTTCCACGCTCCAACAACGAATCGTACCCCTTTATTTGGGACAAATTTTAAAAACTTAAGATCTGTTTGGTATATTTCTAAAAGTATTTTTTAAAAATAATTTTTTTTAAATTAAAAAATTTGATTGGTTTGCGATTTAAAATTTTTAAATCTTACGACTTAAACTTGATTGGATTGGAGCAGACGAAAAAGGTAAAAATAAAAAAAAAATAAAAAAAAAAGAGGAGAAAGAAAGAAGAAAAGAGAGAGATATATTTGGAGTGAGAGGGGAGGAGGGGGAGAAAAAAAATGAGTGAGTTTAAGTTTAAAAACTCTAAAAACTCACTTTTTATGTTTTTAAAAAATAAATTATATTTTTGAATTAGTTTTAAGTTCAGTTTTTAAAAATAGTCATACCAAACAAGTTTTTAAAGCTTAAAACTTAAAAAAAAATTTTGAGTTTAAAAAGTTGGATTCAAGTACACTACCAAACATACCCTTACTGTTCTCTCATTTTTTTCCCTTAATCGAGCAAAAATACAAGTATATAACGAAAAAAAACCAATCCTCCTTTTTCAGTATATACTATATTGGTAGATGTTACTTCATTTGATATTGTCTTAATTATTTTGACGTACTAAACAAAATTATATTGGTAGATGTTAGTTCATTTCAGAGAATTGCAAAATAATACACGATAACTTAACTATAATAAATTAATATTTGGACTTTTTATTTATAAGAAGCGAATTTAAAACTTTATATTTATATTTAGAATAAACCATTATTTTAATGTAGTAATAGAAAGCTCACTACAACTATTTTTTTTGAAAAATGAATATTATTTAAATTAATGGGTGAGAAAGTAAGATAGGTTTTACAATAAACTAATAATAATGTAGTTTAAATTCGTTTTTGACAAGAATCAAACTTATTACCTCCTATTTACAAATAAAAAAATTACTATTAAATTAAGAGAAGTATTATTAACATTCTAAAAATCTTATTATACACTGTATTTTTCTTTCTAAATATAAAAAATTTAAAATGTAATATAAAAATTTTGAAATGTTAATAATAATTTTTTAAATTAAAATCATAATAGTAAGTGGCAATCGCAATAATTAAAAAAACCAATAATAATCTAGTATTGGATTTCTGGCCGTGTATGGGGAGGCAGGGAGTGAGACAGTGAGAGTGGAGATCTGCCATTACTCTTGGGGTAAAAAGGAAACGTGTCTTTACAGCCAACGCCTAAACCGGAAGAAACGTTAGCATGGGGGTAGGGCCCATCCCTTGTGAAAGTAAGTATAATCCTCTTTCCTACTACAAGACAAAAAACATTTACAGCCTAGCTACAGATTGCACAACCACCTAATTGACCATCACACCCTTGGTTAAACGGACTGACCCCGAATATTCGGTGGGTAGAATTGTAAACTCACTTTGAAGATAAACGTTACGTTGGGATTCCAGGCTGGACGCATACTTGAATGTCTATCGGGAAGCGCGGAGTCTGACCCAACTAGCAGTCAGCTGGAATCCGATGTGGGGCGAAACGTGACAACACGCGCCCTCCCAGTCTTACACGAAGCTCGTGAGGTGACCTGGGCGAAGGCTTATCTCGTCTTAGTAATAAGCATTTAAGTTGGTAATTAAGATGCGGTGTGAATTTAAAGCAGTGCCTTCGGGTTCCAGCTGGATCATGCTAATTACACGTACTGGCCAATGACTGTCTAGAACCTGCTCGGGCTGATTCATAGAAGATAGTTTTTATCATGACATGAACACGGTTCGGTACATCAAATTTCATAACAGTTTAAATTTATTTTTCAAGATTTTTAATAAATTGTATTATTATACTTAGTGTACGAGATTGCATAGTGAAAAAACTCTCGGTTTATAGGTGTACACAAAGAATTAAGTATCTCTTATATATAGATATATTTGTAAGTGACTTGTACCTCAGCTGGTTAAAGAATTTGTTTTGCACCTAATTTTCTTTGTTTGATTCTTCCTCTATGTAGCTTAGATGAATTTATTGTATATTATTCCATGGTCTGTAAAAATACATATTAATAAAATATCTATTGATATATTTGTAAAATGGAATGTTGATAAACGAAATGAAAAGTGTGTACTATCCACACATCATTTTTTACTTTATACATAATCTCTTAATTTGCGATCGTTAGATCGACTGAATTAAAGAAGATCAAATGATAGAAATTAACAACGAATGTGTAAGAAGTAAAAGAATTTTTGGATAGCACACCCCTAAGCAAATATCTTTCTAGGATATTTCTGAAAGGGTAATGCTAGCTAAACTAATAGGAAATAAGTACGTTAATTAACGTTTAAGTAATAATTCAATTATCAACAACATCAGTTGGTCTACAATATTTTGTTTAAAAATTTGAATACCTTTCTAAAATTTCAGAGATATTTTAATACATGGACAATTTCGTTAAAATTTTTGATACTTTTGTCTAATGTCTAACACATTTGAGATTTCTAGAGATAATTTCAATAAAGTCAATGCAATCTTTATCATAAGATTTTTTTATAGTTGCTAGTCAATTTCTTAGTAGTGTAATTTTGAAATTAAAAGGCAGCAAAAGCAATTCTCTCAACTACAATGTTTTTGCATTTTTTCTTTTAAAAAAACTTATGTCATATTGTCAATGTTTCATGCATTGTTATAAAGTACAAACAACAAGGAATATAACAGAGAAAATATAATTCAAATTCTCAGTACTGTCGTATCTAAGGTCAACTTTTCCCACCTTGCAAGAAAATTTTCATTAGGGTTTAGCGCTCCCTAAAAACATTTCATTAGATTTTAGGGGCTCCCAATTTTCCAGTGAAATTTCAGAAAGCATTGAAAAATTAGCTTAGGAGCTCCCTAAAAAAAATTTCCTCACTGATGCATTATTTGTTGATTTTGGAGTTTGTAGAAGCTTCGAAAGTAGCTTTTATGTTTCTTGGCGAGCTTCTCCTACTTTATATTTTAACTAATATTTAAATTGATATTAATATATTAGTCGATCTTTCTTAAAAATTTTGCTACTTGTATAAAGCATGTGTGGTCGTTAGCTTCACAAGTAAGTCAATTTGTTCTGATACCATGAAAAAAATTGAAGTTCCACCACTATCAACCAATTGGTAGTATTGAGATACGAGCCTTTGTATAGTTTCTTATTAATTAACAAACCTAGCTCTAATAACCTTGTTTTATTTATTAAAAACTGGCGTAAAAAATGGTTTAAGCTAGCATATCAAAGTTTAAACAAATCTGAATCACGTTAAACTAGAATAAGCAGCTGGCTATCGTCACGAGCTGCTAGTAATATATACCAAAAGAAAACATTACTTATCCAAAACCCTGATTGGTTTCACCTGTAAGGATGATGAAATGCAATGTTCTGAGTTTTGACAGTGCGTCCACCTACAATGCCCTAACATCCCGATTGACGCAAAAGCATAAAAATAAAAATAAATAAATCGTGTTCGATAGCGACGGGAAGAGATCTTCAGCACGAAATATAGTTGCTTTGTTTCTCCCCTGCAACAGACAGATATATAACTGTATATTTACATAACCCATTAAAATGATTAATTAATTAATTTATAACACAGAAGGGTTCCATGAATGTAAACTGCAATGTTGATACATGGAGAGCTATTTTATATATATTGTTCACTACATATCTTTTTTCTGGATCCTCTTTGTCTGTCTTCTGAAGGACTCCATGTTGTAGTTGTCTACATGTTTAGCAAATTTTCTTTTCTGTAGAATAAAAGAGCTGTAATTACAATAAATTTGTTCTTTGACTGAAGCATGAAGGATTAAACAATTGTAATTATGCTGGGTACTTGTTTTCTCAGTTTGAATGTGGTAACAGATCATATGAGCTATTCTTGGTTACATTATTGTGCATAACAGTTTTAGATTTATTTGTTCTCAAGATTATCGTAGGGGATGGTATTCTGATTAAGTCTAAAGCATTAACGAGGAGTTTTGGTCTCTTACTCTAGGTATATCATGTTAAAAAAATATTAATTTTTAGAGTAATGCTACATTTACCGCATAGGTAAATAAACAAAACCTGTTTATGCATGTACCAGCCAGGTCTAAAAAACATATGGTTATAACTTATAAATGTTGGACACTTTATAAAGCTCCATTTGGATGGTGAAGTATGAAGGAAAGATTTGGATTTGATCAAATGTAGTATAGCACTTTTGACATTCGTTTGTAATACAATTTAGACAACTGCTTAATTTAACTTCAACCTTGAAATCTATCTATACTTCTCGATTTAGAATAATGCCTTTAACCATGTGGGCACTATTTTAATAGGCGAACAACCTAACTGTTGAATCATACTACAGCTTCAGGAGGCGAAAGAGTCGACATTAAGGGACCCAAACCTTGAACTCTTGAGGAAGATCAACATAACTTTGAGTAACTTTTATTCATCGAGCAACGATCCTTTCACTAGGTATGGCCGAATCATAAGGGTGGACTTTCGTCCAAATATCAATAGCGAAGACATCGTTACAACTTGTACAATAAGCTAATCAAGAGGTTGGAACTGGAGTCGTGTTAATGTCGTAGATTCGATTAGCAAGGTGCTTAGTCTCCTCGGATGCCACCAGCTAGCCTGTCTAATGACTGATCACTTCACGTTTGTAGCAATACTTGCAAACATGGTTACCACTACGTCTTATATATATATAACATGGTCCCCTTAATAAATGAAAATTTTATAACAGTGTGCACGAGTGGTGCTTTGGAAATCCAATTTAAATCTCACAGCCATCACATTTTATATATTAGTGTATTCGACCAAGACTTGATTATTGTTAGCATGTGCTTGATGATACCATCGTTGCATATAGACCGTATGGTCAAATTTCAATTATCGCATGATATAGTTTACAGAGAATAATACTTGCGTCTTGCTCTGGTGTAGCCTCTTAGTTCCACCCTATTTATTTAACAAATTTTTTTCTATACATATGATATATGCAATCGAAATCATTTTCTAGATTATATTTCAAGATAATTTCTACAAAAGATAAACTATATAAAAAATTGGTTAGTCATTCATAAATATAAACTAAATGGGTGACCATGATAATCTTAACTATGATCAAAATCGTCTATGACTAAATTGTCATTATAACATATATATGTATAAGAAACATTCGTTGAATAAAATGGTGGAACAAGAAGAGTCGATCGGGAGTGGGACGCAAGTTTTGTTCAGTACTGACATGGTGTGAGAAGCAAGATCGCGTAGCTGGCCATTGATCGAATATTGGTGTGTATGACTTTCATTGAAGAGATTTGCACATTAATAGAAAAAACAGCTTGTGCAACGAACAATATTTCATTGTGCAAGACGTACTTGAGCGACGAAAAATAAACTTCGTCGCTCAAAATAGAGCAACGAATAGTTTTGTCGCGCAAGTTCCTGTCAGTTTTGACTATTTACTGCAGGTGAATCCGAGGAATTAATACCGCATTTAATACAGGTGTTTGCGCAACAAAGGATTCGTCGTGCAAAGGTCCTAACCCACCTATAAATATTCGTTTATGTTGTCCTGATTCTTCACAATTCTATTATCCTTATCCTTCAAAATTATGTTCGTGTTAGGATGGCGGATAAGAACAAGGGTGAGACTGTACGTGATGCCAACCCGCATGATTTAAGAGATCATTTTGAGTTTGCGCATGCGATCGCTGTAGCCATAGGGAGTAATTGTTCCACTGCTGAGTGGCGTTCTTGGGAAGATGTACTTGAGAATGTGAAAAAAGCTGTGATGGATGAAGTATTAGTGAGTATATTAGTCTTGATGGATTAATAATTAAGCTTGTGAAATTTTTAGTTATATGTTGAAATTAATTATTTGCATATATGTGTAATAGTGTAAGTATACTCTTGATGATGATACGAACGAACAGTTGATGAAGTTGATGGATAATGCGTTAGAGGGAGGTTACAACCGATGGTGTTATGAAGTCTTGCGGAATGGACCAGGATCATCCAAATAGTAGTTTTAAATTTATGTTTTGTATGACAATATTTAAATTTAA
Source organism: Pyrus communis (assembly GCF_041283825.1). Classification (NCBI taxonomy): domain Eukaryota; kingdom Viridiplantae; phylum Streptophyta; class Magnoliopsida; order Rosales; family Rosaceae; genus Pyrus; species Pyrus communis. The sequence continues at coordinate 5,220,746 of NC_142572.1, forward strand.
GGTGCTTTTTAATGTTACGTATTCGGACTTAATTATGTTTCAATTATGTATTTGGACTTAATTAGGTTTCAATTCATGTTGGTTTTTTTTTTATTGAAACCTAATGTAAGCACTCTATCCTCGGTTTATATGTGTTTACAATCTTCAATGAATATCATACTTATGCTAAAAATAATTGTATGGATTAAGTAATTAATTATCTATAGACTAAATATTTAAGGCATTAATTATTTATAGAATAATATTTCAGGTATTAATTATTTATAGAATAAATATTTAAAGTATTAATTATTTTTAGAATAAATATTTAAGGTATTAAATATAATACCTTAAATATTTATTCTAAAAATAATTAATATTTTATTCGTCGCGCAATATTCTGAGCGACAAAAACTTCATCGTGTAAGGAACCTTTGCGTGACGAATACATGTATTTGTTGTGCAAAGCACGGTCAGCATGCGTTCAAACCTTCCAATTAATTTGCGCGACGAATATTTTCGTCCCGCAAAGGTGTCTTAGTGCTATATAAGCATAGTTTTAGTGTCACATCCCGGCCCGGGGCGGATCACTTCCCGGGCCCGCTCCATCACTATAGCACGATATTGTTCGCTTTGGGCTTACCATTCCCTCACAGTTTTGTTTTTGGGAACTCACGAGCAACCTCCCAGTGGGTCACCCATCATGGGATTGCTCTAGCCCCCTTCTCGCTTAACTTCGGAGTTCCCATGGAACCCAAAGCCAGTGAGCTCCCAAAAGGCCTCGTGTTAGGTAGGGATGGGAATATACATATAAGGATCACTTCCCTGGGCGATGTCGGATGTCACATTTAGAGCCCTAGTTTTCAAAAAAAACTTGTTTAAAAAATAATGGCCGATTCTGGAGAAGGTTATGGCAAAAAAAATACTTGTAGTGCAAATAGAGAGGTATCGACGCAAGCAAGTGCTGTACTTTGAAGGCAAAAATTTGGATGAGGCGTACACCAAATTTAAGTATGACATTGGGAATTTGGTGCGGAGGGATAGTTTTGTTGAGCTTGAGTCTTGGAAAAAAGTCCTTGAGGAGTTGAAGAAGTTCGTGCTCGGAGAGTTATCGGTAGGTTTGGTAAATAATGAACAATTATTTTTGTTAAAACATAATATTTTTTAAATTACTAATTTGTTGTTACTGACATTAATGTAGGTTCATTGAGATGTTGATGAAATCGATGAGAAGCAACGGATTTATGTGGATGGGCTTTTCAAGCAGAGTTTTCAGCAATGGAAGTTTGATGTGTTGCGAGCGGAGGATTAAAGTTGATAAGGGTTTTTTTTTTTAATAGGATTTTGTGGACTTTATATTTAATTTAATGAATAAATATATGTTATGTGGATGAGTATTAATATTTGCATTAACTATAATTTCTATTTGGGAAAGTAAATTAGTTTTGTTAATTAATTTAATGTTTAACTAGGTTTGAGTTTTTGATTTATAATAAAATAAAAATTCGCAATATATACAAATAAAAAAAAAGAAAAAAAATAAAAAATATGCATTGCGCGACGATACATTCATTTGTCACTCAATGTGTTGAAAAGAATAAATTGTAAAGTAAAGGACATAAAATAAATAAATGGTAAACTTGAGCAACAAATACTTCTTTGTTCGTTGCGCAATGGTGTTTGCGCGACGAATACCTATTTCGTCGCGCAAAATCATTCGTCCAAAAGTGAACTTTTGAATCTGGATTCAGCCATGTGTAGAGACAAACTGCAAAAAGAATTGCTTGTGCCTCTGCATTCATCCCTTCGATTTTGCTTAATCCATCATCCGTCATTTTCAATTTCTCTCAATTTCATCATCTAATACTCCCTCCATTTTCTTCTTTTGGTTGATCGAGCTATCTCGGTGTGTCTAGTAAGCATTTTTTGTTGTTACGGTAAAAGTATTAATGTAAATTCATACTAACGCCATTAATTTTGTTGTCTATAGGGATGTTGTGTGTGATTAGCGATTGGTGGAGAACGATTGAGAAGGTATTTTCTTCGTTTTATATTTTAAACATATTAAACTAATTAAATTATGTTGAACTTAGTTTGTATTGTTTATATTGCGTTGTGAAATTATATTTATATTATGTTGTTAAATTTGTACGTGACGTACAAATATATGTTGTGATGTACAGAGTTAATTGAAATTAACTTCGTACTTGTTTTTTATTATTAGTAAAACTTAGTTTCTTGTTCGAGGATTAGTTGGATTTTGCGCATGGATGCGAAAACATGACTACGGTCCAATTAATTCTTGAATTGTCCCATTTTTTGGACAGTTTGTGAATGCACAGTTATGACGTGTAGTTTATGGTTGAAGGATTAGGTTTCGATTGTGGAGATTTCAGTGTCATCTCTGTACGTTCTTCAGGTTGTACACCTGAAGAACTTTATCGAGATGCTGCCGAAATTCATCCACGTCAAAATCTAATTTGATGTAGTCGTAAATTATGTGACATAACTATGCATTCTCGAATGGGATAGGGCCCTTACCAAAGGCATTAGGTGACATTATGATTTTGTATGAAGTTGTTGTGATTGTTGTATTGTTATTGTGGTTCCAGGAATTATGGATAGGACGTGGATATAAAACCCGAATAGATGCGCGGACAAATACTTGGATGGAATCAAGGATTTTATTGACTTTGCACATACACATAACCTTGGTGGAACTAGAATCTGGTGTCCATGTAGGAGGTGTAACAACACGTTAAGGGAGACAATTGAAAATGTTCGATTTCATTTAGTAAGGAATGGAATGATTGAGACATATAATACTTGAAACCATCATGGATAACAATTAGACAATGCTTCGTCTTCAAATGCCACAAGAGTGGATAATGTTGAACCTATTGTGGATCCTAATGAACAAGTCATGAATATTATAAATGAGGCTTTTCCATTTGCATCGAAAAACACCAATCAGGAAGAGGAAGATGACGTGCCTACACCAATGGATAGTGCAAAGTTCGAACAATATGAAAAACTATTAAAAAATGCCAACCAAGAGTTATACCCAGGGTGAGAGAGCATTTCCGTTCTCACGGCCATTGTGGAACTAATGCATGGAAAATAAAGTATCGTATGTTGAACCAGTGTTTCGATTACTTTTTGGGGGTTTTCAAGAGAATGCTTCCGAAGGACAATTGTTTGCCAAAAGACTATAAACACATGCAAAAAGTGTTGAATGGTCTTGGATTGGGTTATGAAAAAATTCACGCTTGCAAAAATAATTGTATTTTATTCTACAAAGAGAATACAACATTGGATAAATGCCCTGTATGGAATGAGTCAATGTTTAAAATGACATCTCAAAATAGAACGACTAAGACCCCACAAAAAGTTATGCGTTATCTGCCCCTAAAACCTAGGTTGCAGCGATTGTATATGTCGACGCATACTGCCACAGACATGAGATGACATAAGGAAAAATGGGTAGACGATGATGTGATGCATCCTGCAGATAGGGAGGCATGGAAAGAGTTCAATCGACCGTTCCCCGAGTTTTCTGTTGATTCTCGTAACGTTAGATTGGGACTTTCCACTGACGGATTTAATCCGTTTGGGGTTTTAAACCAACACCATAGTACTTGGCCGATTTTAGTATTTTCGTATAATTTGCCGCCATGGAAATGTATGAAAAAAGAATACATGATGATGACTCTATTGTTAACTGAGGATCCTAGTAGGTCAATTGATGTATACTTATGGCCGTTGGTAGATAAGCTAAAAGATTTATGGACACACGGTGTGCGCACATACGATAAATGTACTGTCATAATGTTCACTTTGCGGGCTGCAGTGATGTGGACTGTGAATGATTTCCCCACATATGCAATGGTTTCCGGGTGGAGCACTAGGGGTTATATGGCATGCCCTGTATGCAAAGAAGACGTAACATCTAGTTGGCATACCGGAAAAGTTTGTTACCTTGGTCATCGAAGATGGTTGCCTTGGGACCACGATTGGCGAGAGAAGGATAAATAGTTTGATGGGGAGAAAGAGCATCACCTCAGACCCAGAGAATGGTCTGGTGCTTAGATTTTGGAACAGCTTAATCGTTTGGATTTTACTCATTTTGGGACCAATGTCAGAAGTACAAGACCTTCTACATATATGAATTGGACGCAGAAGTCTATGTTTTTTGAGCTCTCGTATTGGTCCAAACTAAAATTGAGACACAACCTTGATGTTATGCATGTTGAGAAAAATGTATTTGACACTTTGGTCGGCACAATTCTAGATATTGAGGGCAAAACAAAAGACACAATGAAAGCTCATCTTGATTTGGAACGAATGGGAATACGATGGGGTTTATTGATAAATAAGGATAATGATAAAGCCATAAGGGATCTTGCATTTTTTTCAATGAAACTGAATGACAAGAAAGAATTTGTAAAGTTTTTATCGTTTGTTAAGTTTCCCGATGGGTATGCTTCAAATATTGCGTGTTGTGTGAACGTTGACGGAGGTAAATTAGTTGGGCTAAAGAGTCATGACTGCCATGTGGTTCTTGATGCGATACTTTATACGCACACAAATTAAACCCTCTTTTTGACAATTGTAGTATAAGTATAAGTAGGGATCGTTCTAGACCGGGGATTAGGAGGGATTGTTAATCACTTGGATTTGACTCAAAAACATGAAAACACAATATAAAACACTAAACTAGACTCAAAGAATGTAAAACCAAACTTTAAAACACTAAAACAAACCAAAAGACTCAAACATCACCCAAAACACTCAAAACTGCCTTAAAAACACTTTCTGGGCAGTTTTGAGCACTTTGGTGAATTTGGACGAAATTGGGAAATAAATTGAATCAAAACTCTTGAAAACACAAACTAAGATACTTTCTAACTAAATTGGACAATAAAGTAAAGGGGGATTTAGATTTATACGAAAATTGAAATAACAAAACAAGTAATAAACTAAACAGATTGTAAAAACGAAATTTGATGGAATGGAATGAATGGATGATAGAATGGCTAAGGGGTTCTTCTCCACACATGTTACACTTACATAATAAAAAGATTTCCAATTGCATTTCAATAAATTATTAAACTCATCACCCCGGGTTAATTAGGTCCGCTTAAATTAACCGTCAAGTTTTCCTTAAGTTAATGAATTGGATGGGTTAGCGCAACGCAATTCACAACATTCTCCAAAAGTCCTTTACGTGAACAGCACAATAAAGATACAATCAAAGATCATTAAGCATTATGAAAACTATAAGTGTTGACGAGGCATTCGTTACTATGATGAGCATGAAACTCGTGCCAAGAATTCATTTAACGCGATTGTTTATAAGCAACCTCCACTACTTGTGAATATAAGTTCATAACGATTAGGTGAAACTCACTTATATTCTAGCGTCATATTCATGCATGAAAATTAAGCGTGCACTCTCAATAAACATACATAAATAAGTTATCAATCAAACGGTTAAACAAATTGAATCTACAACTTATGAAACGTAATTAGAAGTACTCAAATCAAAATGCAAGCATAAACATTTATTTCGAATCTCCCCCCCTAGCCAAGGGGGGTTTAGTTCCTTATGGTACAAAACAAAGAGAATCAAAGAAACACCTAAACATTCCAACAACTCAAACTTGAATTGTATGAACGTTTAGGCACTCTTCTCTTCCATGCCTCATTCGTACAAAACAAAGAGTAATGAAATTAAACATAGAAATCAAAGAAACACCTAAACATTCCAACAACTCAAACTTGAATTGTATGAACGTTTAGGCACTCTTATCTTCCTCTTCGTTGTAGCACAAGGTCTAGGGATAGTTTGATGGTGTGAATGGTTTGGGGAGTGGTGGAGGAATGGAAGAGGGGTTGTGGAGATGGAAGGATGGTGTTTGGATTTGTAGGGGAAGGCACGGCACAAGGGTGGTTTGATGTCTACATTTCTGCAATGGATGAAGTGTTTGAATGAAATGGATTGGCACGGCTCCAAGGGATCAATTTCTGTGTGAATTCTGAATTGTGTCAAGTAAGCCTTGTTTTATAGAAAAAATGTGTCTTACACAATCAGATTGGATCTTGGCTTTGTTTAACTCAGATGGCAGAGCTTAAGTGATGGAAATGATTGTGTTTCTGATATGGTAGACTCACGGCCTGGACATGATCTGCAAGGAAATGTTAATGTATTCAAAGAAGCACATGCTCTTGCTGCCACAAGTGAGTGGAACCTGCAAAGGTGACTTGGACCACCAGAAAATGCTTTGTAAAAATCTGGAAAGGAGAAGGGATCACACGGCATGGACTAAGAATGATTGATTTTTTGGAATAATGGGTGAATAACAAAAGGGAAAGGTGCAAGCATGAGTTTTATTTAATTGAAGTGCATGTGTATTTCTGCAAAGATGAAGTGCAGAAATGTAATGGAATGCACGGAATGGATGTGGATCATGCATGTGAAGATGTGGCTGAATGGATTAAGTAATGGAAATGGATGTTTTTGGCTCAAAAGGGAGTTGGAATGGCATGGGACGCACGGACTGGATGTTAGCATGCATGTGACCGTATGTTTGGTGTTTAGAAGTGCATAAAATGATGGGATTGCATGAGAACACACGGTCAAGGTTGTGACATGCATATGAATGCATGTTTTGGTTTTGGGAGAAAGGTGGAGATGCACGGCATAAGGGAAATGGAAAGGTTTAAATGTCCTAAAACTAAAGGGAACAAGGTTCCAACACTTTGGTCTTCAATTTCGTCCAACATTTTGGCGCCAAGCATAAGCTATCCATCCTTAGCCCAAAAGTGCTCCAAAAGTCTCCAAAATGCATCTTTTTGCTCCTTTAGCCCTTTGGACCTACAAACACACAAAAATAGCTTAAAGTACTAAAATAACTAAAGAAACATAACGTAAATGCACGAGAACAAGCTATTTAAGTCGCATGAATATGCTCCTATCAAATACCCCCACACTTATCTTTTGCTAGTCCTCGAGCAAAACAAAACAAAAGAACACGAAACTAGACAAAACGAACAAAACACAACCTACACCTTCCAACAATCGTCTCACGGATTTCCAATGCACAAGACAAGTTAAAAATCATTATTCCCATAGATTTTAGTCATCTTCACACTTGAATACATTCTTAATCATAGTCACCAAATACTATTTCACAATTAAGCATTTAAAACCATGTTTTGAATGTAGTAACATGCCTTAGAGAATTTGCTCAAATCCTTACAAGATATGCTCTCGTTTTTCACACAGATTTTCTGACTACACACCCTAAACTAGTTATATGTGAGAAGATTGATGTAATCATAAAAACAAACACTCACATATATGTATTTCAAAGGAAGCAATTTCTGGAGTTAATAAGCATGTTTAGATATGATCTCATGAATGGAATGCTACTATTTAGACGCGAGAACCAGTGATACCATAAGCTCATACCAAGTTCAAACTCCACAAATTGAAATACACAACACTCAAGATAGAAGTCAAGGGTTGTAACGGGGCTTGGGGTATGTGGATAACAAAGAAGGGATATGGAAAACAAAGGTTTTTAAAGAAATAGTGAGCAAAGCATTTGAATCAACTTAGAATTCACTTTTGAATGAAAACTCAACTTTTGAACAAAAAGGGAGAATTTAGACAATTTACACCCAGAATTGGTGTTTTGGAACCTTTCTTCAATCACTTATTCTTTCATTTTTTTTCTTTTCTCTTTTTTTTTTTTTTTTTTTTTTTTTTTTTTTTTTTTTTTCTTTTGAATCTCAAAACATCAACACTTAAACATTCTCTCCCCCACACTTATTTTCTTTCATAATGTAACTCAAAAGGAATTCAATTAAGTCATGCTCACTATCTTTTAAGAACAAGAGTGGGGATTGTCCTAAACTAGGCTAGGTGAGGAAAATGTGGGTAAACAAAGAATAAAGGCTAAACAAGGCTCAACGGGGTTAAAACTTACAACATATACGAAGTATGGGAAGTAAGGCTATTTGGCTATGGTGGTGGTCACTACACAACTTCTTCTTGAATATGTGTTATGCAAATCAATAACATGCTTTGAATGAAATGGGCATGAGTTCTAGCATTTGGAACTATATGATAAAACGCCTTCTAAGTAGTAACCAAGCAAAGAATAATGAGATCATGCAACGACTTTAGAAAACAAGAAATCACAGATTATACTCTCCAACGAACGTTATAGGCTCAAGTCTCTCAGGGTTGTAGCGTTTGTTTGAGTTCCTTCCTTCAAGCATGTTACAAAAACGAATTTTTCTTTTATGATTGCATGTGAAGTCATACATTATAACCATAACCAAGCATATACCAAGAGTAAATCAAACTTTTCTCTATGTTTATAACTCTTTCTAACCGTCATGCAATTATAAACCAAATCCTTATAATTGTGTTGGAAGGTACCCTAAGACACAAACACACAAAAACGACTCAAAACACTCTTTTTAGGGTTTTTAAAACAAGTTTTTCAAATTTTTATGTGATTTTCGGAGTTATAAAACAAAACACACTAAAACACTCTAAAACAACTTAAAAACACCTTAAAACAGCAAGGAACAACATTTGAAGTTATGGGTGATAAAATCCCATGAATTTGCATTAAATAAACTTAGTTACCCCCCCCCACACTTAAATCAAACATTGTCCTCAATGTTTTAAGCATATGGTTCACACAAAACATAAGTAAACACACAAAAAACATTTAAACATACTAAACATGGCAGAATGTAATTAACAAAGAGAAGAGTTTAGGGACGCAAATCTGGTTATGGAGTGTAAATTCCCTCTTCTCCTTGGTGATTTCATTGAGGCTTTGATCTTTGTGATTCCACAGGCTTACTCTTGAACTGGTTTCCGCCCATCGTTGATTTTCCTTTGTGCTACTCTTGAACTGGGCAGCAGGATTCCTTTTAGGGTCTCCCCCGAAGGTCTGAGCTTCCTCCTGTTATCTGTTTCTTTGTTCAATCTTTGCAGGAGTGGTCCCTTCTCTGGAAGTGTATCAACCGTTGAAGATGACTACTCGAGAGCAACGCTAGGTAAGCAATCAGGAATAGATTCCAGGCAGTTGGCTCCAGATCGGTAGACTGACTCCAAGTGCCGGCTGATTGCTTCTTTTACTTTGCCATGCAAGTAAGAACAAGGACAAAGAAAAAGACAGGGAAAGAGCATGATATGAGATATTTTTGCTTTTGACCTTGATGATATGAGATACCTTTGCTTTGAAGAAGCGGTGAATGAATCAGCACATGCTTCAATCCGCCGTTTCCTCCTGGGTCATATGTACTCCAGGCATCTGGTATCATCTTTGGGGAAGAAGAAAGAATTGAGTATTTCGAAAGGCTTTGCTAGGAGTGCGCCCTCAGAGGTGAGAGAGAGTTCGGCATTTTCTTCAGGTTTGCCCTGCCATAAAAGACGAAGGTCAACATATATAGAGATAATATCAAGTGGTGGTACCTTTTACCCTTGTCGACAAACGTTTTGATCCCACAAATCCGTCTTTTTGAAATAGTGGCGCCTCTTCGATCTTTGAATACGCCTCTTCGATTTCTGAGCAGGCGCCCCTTCGATTTCTGAACGACGCCCCTTCGCTTTCTGAACGACACGTGGTAGTGCAGATGCGGCTCCTTTTGACAAAGCTGCACACGTCTTTTGAAAAGCAGAGAAAGCGTCGCCGAACTTTGCGCTTTGTCGGCTAAAGATGTGTAGTTGCGATGATGGCCTCCACGTGTTTTCAGCTTTGTCAGAAATCTTTTGACAAAGTTGAACGCGTCTTCTGAAAAGCAGAGAACGCGTCGCCTAAATTACGCCGGAAATTCCGGCTTTTCGAATTGGTGGACGCGTCGCCTTGGCTTCTTATAGAGCTATCGATCACCACAACAAACACACTCTGAAGAATTCCCATTCTTGAAAATCGACTCCGGCCCTTTGAGAATTAACTCCATCCACCCCATCTCTTTGAACACTTTTGAAAAATGGCAAACCCATCGAACCTTAGCTTAGAATTGAGTCTCAGCAGTGATACGGCCGCGCCGCGTCAAGGTAACGTATGGCGCCCTTCTTTCTTATCTTCTAACGGTCCTCTCACAGGTGAAGACTCCGTGATGCAGGACGCCACAACAGCTACAATAGTAGCTAGGAACCTCCTCACTCCAAAAGATAGTAGGCTGCTGTCAGGACGGTCCGATGAGTTGCCCGTTCAAGAGTCCCTCGCACTTAGTGTTCAGTGTGCGAGTTATGTGTCCAACATGGGCCAACGCCTGCTTGCCCGCTCCCGTCAGGTGGAATCATTGATGGCAGAGGTGGAAAGTCTTAAGCAGGAGATCAAACTGCTTAAGCATGAGAATAGAAGTTTGCACGTGCTTGCCAACAACTACTCGACGGGCATGAAGAGGAAGCTTGATGAACTGCAAGAGTCTGAAGGTCGGATTCAAAGTGACCGTCAAAGGTTTTCGTCTTTCCTCCAGAGGCACATTTTTCCTGGATCATCCAGCGTTTGGCCAAGTATTGAGGCCTCGAATGCTCTATCTTCGATGCCTCTAGCTCCGATGCCTTCCGCTCCTATGTCTTCTGCCCCGATGCCTTCCGTCTCGATGCCTTCCGCTTCAAGAGTTTTGCCACGTAGTGGGTCTTTAAGTAAACAACCTTTGTGAAGCCTCGCCACTTTTATTATTATTATTATTATTTTTATTTTTATTTTTTTTTTTCAAAATGCATTGGGTTGCCTCCCAAGTAGCGCTTTCTTTTACGTCTTGCAGCCGGACGAAGAACCCAATCACTCCAGGATATGTTCACGAATCGGATGAGAACTCCGAGTCATAAACTAGTACCTAGAACAAGAAACAAAACAACATTAAGAATCTGGAATAAAAACAAACGAAAATAAAACAATCCAATGGATTAGCAAATTTTCTAATTCCCGGCAACGGCGCCAAAATTTGATGCGATACTTTATACGCACACAAATTAAACCCTCTTTTTGACAATTGTAGTATAAGTATAAGTAGGGATCGTTCTAGACCGGGGATTAGGAGGGATTGTTAATCACTTGGATTTGACTCAAAAACATGAAAACACAATATAAAACACTAAACTAGACTCAAAGAATGTAAAACCAAACTTTAAAACACTAAAACAAACCAAAAGACTCAAACATCACCCAAAACACTCAAAACTGCCTTAAAAACACTTTCTGGGCAGTTTTGAGCACTTTGGTGAATTTGGACGAAATTGGGAAATAAATTGAATCAAAACTCTTGAAAACACAAACTAAGATACTTTCTAACTAAATTGGACAATAAAGTAAAGGGGGATTTAGATTTATACGAAAATTGAAATAACAAAACAAGTAATAAACTAAACAGATTGTAAAAACGAAATTTGATGGAATGGAATGAATGGATGATAGAATGGCTAAGGGGTTCTTCTCCACACATGTTACACTTACATAATAAAAAGATTTCCAATTGCATTTCAATAAATTATTAAACTCATCACCCCGGGTTAATTAGGTCCGCTTAAATTAACCGTCAAGTTTTCCTTAAGTTAATGAATTGGATGGGTTAGCGCAACGCAATTCACAACATTCTCCAAAAGTCCTTTACGTGAACAGCACAATAAAGATACAATCAAAGATCATTAAGCATTATGAAAACTATAAGTGTTGACGAGGCATTCGTTACTATGATGAGCATGAAACTCGTGCCAAGAATTCATTTAACGCGATTGTTTATAAGCAACCTCCACTACTTGTGAATATAAGTTCATAAAGATTAGGTGAAACTCACTTATATTCTAGCGTCATATTCATGCATGAAAATTAAGCGTGCACTCTCAATAAACATACATAAATAAGTTATCAATCAAACGGTTAAACAAATTGAATCTACAACTTATGAAACGTAATTAGAAGTACTCAAATCAAAATGCAAGCATAAACATTTATTTCGAATCCCCCCCCTAGCCAAGGGGGGTTTAGTTCCTTATGGTACAAAACAAAGAGAATCAAAGAAACACCTAAACATTCCAACAACTCAAACTTGAATTGTATGAACGTTTAGGCACTCTTCTCTTCCATGCCTCATTCGTACAAAACAAAGAGTAATGAAATTAAACATAGAAATCAAAGAAACACCTAAACATTCCAACAACTCAAACTTGAATTGTATGAACGTTTAGGCACTCTTATCTTCCTCTTCGTTGTAGCACAAGGTCTAGGGATAATTTGATGGTGTGAATGGTTTGGGGAGTGGTGGAGGAATGGAAGAGGGGTTGTGGAGATGGAAGGATGGTGTTTGGATTTGTAGGGGAAGGCACGGCACAAGGGTGGTTTGATGTCTACATTTCTGCAATGGATGAAGTGTTTGAATGGAATGGATTGGCACGGCTCCAAGGGATCAATTTCTGTGTGAATTCTGAATTGTGTCAAGTAAGCCTTGTTTTATAGAAAAAATGTGTCTTACACAATCAGATTGGATCTTGGCTTTGTTTAACTCAGATGGCAGAGCTTAAGTGATGGAAATGATTGTGTTTCTGATATGGTAGACTCACGGCCTGGACATGATCTGCAAGGAAATGTTAATGTATTCAAAGAAGCACATGCTCTTGCTGCCACAAGTGAGTGGAACCTGCAAAGGTGACTTGGACCACCAGAAAATGCTTTGTAAAAATCTGGAAAGGAGAAGGGATCACACGGCATGGACTAAGAATGATTGATTTTTTGGAATAATGGGTGAATAACAAAAGGGAAAGGTGCAAGCATGAGTTTTATTTAATTGAAGTGCATGTGTATTTCTGCAAAGATGAAGTGCAGAAATGTAATGGAATGCACGGAATGGATGTGGATCATGCATGTGAAGATGTGGCTGAATGGATTAAGTAATGGAAATGGATGTTTTTGGCTCAAAAGGGAGTTGGAATGGCATGGGACGCACGGACTGGATGTTAGCATGCATGTGACCGTATGTTTGGTGTTTAGAAGTGCATAAAATGATGGGATTGCATGAGAACACACGGTCAAGGTTGTGACATGCATATGAATGCATGTTTTGGTTTTGGGAGAAAGGTGGAGATGCACGGCATAAGGGAAATGGAAAGGTTTAAATGTCCTAAAACTAAAGGGAACAAGGTTCCAACACTTTGGTTTTCAATTTCGTCCAACATTTTGGCGCCAAGCATAAGCTATCCATCCTTAGCCCAAAAGTGCTCCAAAAGTCTCCAAAATGCATCTTTTTGCTCCTTTAGCCCTTTGGACCTACAAACACACGAAAATAGCTTAAAGTACTAAAATAACTAAAGAAACATAACGTAAATGCACGAGAACAAGCTATTTAAGTCGCATGAATATGCTCCTATCAGTTCTGCAACGCTTACTTCCTGTGGGTATTCGATATCTCTTGCTAGCCGATGTAGTGAAACCGATCATGTTGTTGTCGAGTGTTTTTTTTTTTTTTCCGCAATTGACGTCAAGAACGTTGTGAAAAATGGACGTTAATCAATTGCGCCATGACATTGTGAAAGTTCTATGCAAGTTTGAGATGATATTTCCTCCAGCTTTCTTCACAAGTATGATACACGTGATGGTTAACTTACCAGAGGAAGCATTGCTTGCTGGACCAGTCAACTTTCGATGGATGTATCTAATAAAAAGGTATATATTACTTGTCTTTTTTATTAATCAATATTAAATATATTACGATTAGTAATATGTGTATAGTATTGTTTTCTTTTGGCAGGCTTCTTGGAGACTTGAAGAAAAGTGTACGAAACAAAGCGAAGCCCGAATGATCCATTATACAAGCTTGGGTGGTATATGAGATGCTTACATTTTGTGGAATGTATTTAAAAGATGTTGAGACAACTTTCAATCGTCCTCCTCGTAATAATGACGGGGGTGTGAGAAATGAGAAACTTTCAGTTTTTGCCTAAATCGCTCGACCATTTGGAGATCCAATTTGTGGCGAGTCGTTTTCCAAGAAGGACCTGGAGCTAACACATTGGTTCATACTCAACAATTGTGATGAGACACTGTCATACCTAGACGAGCATGAAAATATGATGAAACAGGCACTCTTTTCACATTTGTATGCCAAGAAACACCATGAATTGTTTCCGCATTGGTTTGTCGAATATGTAAGTTTGAAGTGTTTTGTATTGGACATATATATTGTACCAATTAAGTTGCTTAAACTAACAAATTTAAATGTTTGTCTAATATTAGGTGAATCAACTGAAAGCATCGAATTCCCCTCCGTACACTGAAGAGTTATATAACTTGGCGTTCGAACCAATTCGCGTTGAATTGTACTCGGGTTGCCATGTCAACGATGTCAAGTTCTTAGCGGGTGCACGAGATGACAAGTTGTGTACGCAAAACAGTGGTGTTCATGTCCCTTGGGGAGGCGAAAGTACAACCATTGAATTATATGGTAAACTAACAAGTGTCGGGCAATTGCTTTATAAAGACCTATGCCAAGTGATCCTATTTAAGTGTCGACGGTTTGATACAAACCCAAATAGGCATGGAAGTGTGAAAAGAGATCATGGATTACAATCAGTGAACACTACCAAAACTTGGTACGATGACGACCCTTACATCTTAGCAACCATGGCAAAACAAATTGTGTATCTAGATGACCCTAAAGCCAGGAGGGGTTGGAAAGTTGTTCATAAGATGGATCATAGGAATGTATATGCTATACCAGAAGAAGACCATACTGACGGCGACATTAACAATGTTGTTGACCAATGTCTTGAATCTTCGACGGAAGGTGGTGTGGAAATACTCCAAGATACTAATCTTATCACAGAACCATTTCAGATAGAAGAAGTATCTTCGATCGAAATACCGATTCAGTCGATCACAATTGACCTCGGTAATATTCCACGATACGATGGTCCAGTGCGCACAAACGACGATGGTGACATACCTATCGATGATGAGGAATGGGACACTGAAAATGATGATAGCGACGAAAGTGAAAGTTATTATAGTTCGGATGAAGATTAAGGCAATATATTTGTAACTTTTTTTGTAAAACACATGAAATGGTTAATGCATTATATAGAGTGTTGGGAAAAATGGTATGAATGATTCCCATTTTATATGTGAATTACCTTGTAGATAAATTTGGTATGTTTGTATTTTATAATAAATTATAAACAAAATTAAAAAAAATTAAAAAACATTTAAAAACATAATTGCGTGACGCATAACAATTTTTAGTCGCGCAAGTTAGGCCTGGCAATTCCTGACACGACCTGATAACCCAACATGACAAGCAAAATATTAATATAATAATTTTATAACCCTAAAAGAAATTACTATAATAATTATATATATTAATTTAACAATTTTATACCCCCTAAAAACTATAAAAATTATATATATATTAAATTAAATTAAAAAAATTGGTGACCATATGCATACCATTCAACTTCTTAAGTGTTATACGTAAAAAATAAATAAATTTAAATCTACTAAACTAATGGATACCACAAAATCTTATGTTATACTTAATGAAAGGATAAATAAACTCTAAGTGTTAGTGAACCTATCTTTTTGATGGGATACGCATTATACGAAACTAATTTCAACGATCCAACCGTCAAACTTGTTTGTATATGGTTCAAGATCGCATACGCCAAAAATCGCAGAAAACAAACATTCAGAGATCTAGTAACATTACAGAACTTTTCGACGGTTAGAAATGAACAATCACGATTTAACGGTTATTTTAACTTTGATTTTGATGATTTTTTACAACTACACTGCTTGACCCTATATGAATACAATGACTAAATTTAATCTTCAATTTCAACAATTTACCTTAATGAAAGTATAAATAAACTCTAAGTGTTAGTGAATCTATCTTTTTGATGGGATATGCATTGTACAAAACTAATTTCAACGATCTAACCATCAAACTTGTTTGTATATGGTTCGAGATCGCATATGCCAAAAATCGCAGAAAACAAACATTCAGAGATCAAGTAACGGGACAAAAATTTTCGACGGTTATAAACGAAAAACCACGATTTAACAGTTATTTTAAATCTGATTTTGATGATTTTTTTACAGCATATGAATAAAATGAATAAATTTGATCTTCAATTTCAACTATTTACACTAGTGGATACCACAAAATCTTATGTTATACTTAATGAAAGTATAAATAAACTCTTAAGTGTTAGTGAATCTATCTTTTTGATGGGATACGCATTGTACGAAACTAATTTCAACGATCCAACAGTCAAACACATTTTTATATGGTTCGAGACCGCATACGCCAAAAATCGCAGAAAACAAACATTCAGAGATCAAGTAACGGGACAAAATTTTTCAACGGTTATAAACAAAAAATCATGATTTAACAATTATTTTAAATTTACGTGGGAATATTGCGCAACGAATACATATATTTCGTCTCACAAAGTATATTTGCGCGACGAAATATATTTATTTGTCGCGCAAGTGTCTGAAATTTCAATTAAGGCGTTTTTTTTTCGGGGAAATTTTAAAAAACTTGTGCAACAATTGTTTAGCTTTGCGATACTGAGACTCTGTCGCGCAAGATTCTATATTTTAACTCCCCCTCACTTCCCTCTTCTTCCTTTTTCCCTGCGCAATACCCTCTCTTATTCCTATGTATCTCCATCTTTCTCTCCGTCCCTCTCTCTGGCTATCGCGACTTTGTCTCCAAGAGGTAATTTTCTCTTTAGTTTTTATTTTCAATTTTCTTTATTTACAAATTGGGAGTTAGAATTAGGGTTTTTTTGGTTTTTTTTCTTTTTCAAATTGGGGGTTAGAATTAGGGCAGTCGGGTTAAATTTAGGGTTCGTAAATTGGGGGTTACATTTAGGTTCTTAAATTAGAGTTTTTAGGGTTCTTAATTGGGGTTAGATTTAGGTCTTAAATTAGGGGAACGATTTTGGGCAGTGAGGTTAGATTAGGTTTTCTTAAATTGGGGGTTATATTTAGGGTTCTTAAATTGGTGGCGATTGTCATACTGTAATCAAGTTTATGTCCAAGTGTTCAGGAAGGGTTATCATAGTGAGGGATAACAATAGGTTTCATAGGTTTGAGGATGGAAAGTGCACATGCGGAGATTAGTTCTGTAAACTTCCATGTGCTTCCCTTTGTTTTTGTTTTCTCTGTGATTGCACGTTGCTCTCTTCATAAAGTATGCAAACATGAACACATCTAGAACATGGGTTTAGCGAGTTGGCATTTTTCATATTTCAAAATTTCATTTTCTGGAGAAAGGGTTCAGCAATTTGGGATTTTTTTTCATCCAAATTTGTGTTTCCTGGAGAATGATATTGTGTTGTAAATTCTTATATTCTAGATGGGTATTTATTTGCTCTCTTGAAGAAATTTGTTTATCTTTTTTGGATACCGGGTGAAGTTTTTTGTCAACGAATACTTTCAGTGCTAATAATGTCATTCTTTAATGAAAATACTTTCATATGATAAGATTGTCATTCTTGATTTTTTCAATTTTCAGGAGAAAAATCCACTAGCCTTTGGATGTACACTTTGGTCACCTGCATTACTTTATGGTAATTTTAATTACTATTTCCATAATTTTGTTACCTTCCATTTCTTTCTAGTATTGTTGTTTGACTTCAAGTTCAAGTGGTCTGCTCGAAAGTAGTTCCATGGATTTTGATATTGTTGTGGTTGACTTGCTTTTTTAAGGTTCATTTGATGAGAGCTTACATATCAGAATTAGATGTTTTGGTTACTCTCTTTTCATTGGTTTTCTGATTGTATTCATTGACCAATACTGTGCTTTGATTTTGAAAATAGAAGGTTATCATCTCTGCTTCTAGGGAGATGCAAAGAAGGTTATCAGTTATCCGCTGCTTCCCTTTGTTTTAATATGTACATCCCTGGTTATTGTTGAATATGTGCTATAATTTTTTGTTTCCATCCATTAACTTGGATGCATATTCTTGGTTTTTGCCTACCCTCGAGGAGCCAAATTGCTAGCTTGTGGCTGTCATTTGAATTCCTTGACACACACAGAGCATGTACATACTAAATTTTGCCTCCAACTACTCCTTTACGCTAGTTTCTTCTTATAAGTTATAATTGCTGGGTCTATATCCTATCTGAATTGATTAGTTTGTGTATGGTATATCAGTTTTAAGTTTTGTTTTTGCCAAACTTGAATTGGGTTTAGAATTAGGGTTTTTAAATTTCGTTTTAAATTTAAGTTGAAATTATTAGCATGTGTATGGTAAGTTAAATCTTTGTGTACGAAACAAATTGATTTCCAATTTTGTAGATGTCAAACCTCATTAGAATCCGGAGGGTGATGACTTTTACACCTAGTCTGACGACTACACCTACTATTGCCGCCACTGCTCCGGCAGAGATGGACTATAGGCCGGTCAATTTGGTTGACCCAATTGGTCATCCAGTCCCACAAGCACATGCATCGTCGACTTCTTCGGTGGCGTTGCCTGTTAGCGCCCGATGTACTCACCGGCACCCTCGTACTACGAACCAGATGTCGCCATCGGGATCCACAACCGATGCCTCAGGTACACGACCAAGTATACAATCCTAATTCACTCCCTCATTCCCATGTAACTGAATTTTGTTATTTTAGGTTGAATTTGTTAAGTTATGTCATGTAAGGATTAAAAAGTTGTCATCGTTCCGAACCTTTTATTAAACTGTTGTGATCATTATGTTGGATGCGTAAATTATTTATGTTATTTTTAGGGTTTTGGGAAATGTTTTAATTTTAGGGGAGGTTATGCTGAAATTTTAGTAGGATTTGTTATTAGTTTTGGGTTAATGATTTATTTTTCATCTCTTTGCAGTGAAGAAAAACACCCGGGGACCTTGTCGGCAATTGAAGATGGCGAAGGTCACCCGGGTGACCAACGGTCGTATCCCAATCGGATACAATGAGTGATATCGGGTAGCACCAACGGCGGAGCAGCATAGTGCATTGGCCCATGACATTGGGCATGTTGTGCAGACCTTTTGCCCTATGCAGTGGAAGTCTTGGAAGACGATGCCGAAGCAGACGAAGAACAGGATACCCAACCAATTGTCCGTAAGTAGCATTGCCTTTTTAATGCTTTTCATGTAAAATTTTTACGTTTATATTTATTACTGTCTTTTATTACTAATACTTTCAAAATATTTGTTACATTACAAACAAACTACAATTTGGAGGACATGGACGAGGACATGTTTGCGTACCTCAATCGGCTTTTCTTGAACGCTACAAGCAGTGGAAGAGTGACCTGCACCAATGTTTCCAGCAATTTGATGATCCACATGTCGCTCTTGAGGAGGGTTGTCCGAAGGAGTTGGAGGACCGACAAGATAGTTGGGTTTGGCTTTGCGATCATTTTCAGGAGCCGGGCTATGTGGTGCATTTTTAATTACGACTTCTTTCATTTTACTTTTTTTAATTTTTACTAGTGTTTATTATTATTATTATTATTATTATTATTATTATTATTATTATTATTATTATTATTATTATTATTATTATTATTATTTTTATTTTCTTTAAGTATTACAACTAATACGTTTACGTTTTTTTATAACAGAATAAGGCGAAGACGAGTAAGATCAATCGGGAGAAGAAGACTCTTCTCCACCGTTCGGGTTCGGGGCATTTCTCTTATAGGATGGAGGCGTGACAGAAGGTATAATATCACATCTTTCATTTCCAATTTTAAAATGCCGCTAATAAATTTTTTTTTCTTACTAACATTTTCCTTATCTTTTTCGATTTCAGGATGGTTCAAAATTTCTGGAGATCGACGTCTTTGCTGACGTTTATGTTCGGCCTAGGAATGAGTTGACCAAGTCCCTTCATGCAAGTAATTTCTTATGCATTCAACATTTATACTAATTATTTCAAATTGTTTTCTATTAATAATCCATGTTTTTCTTTTTCACAGGCGACTATGGTGGAGAAGAGTAAGTCGATGCTTCAAGAGTCCGCCTTCCAGCTTTTCTCGGACACGCCGATTGAGTCTGTGGATCCCTTGAGGATGCAAGGTTACACATTGTGACAGAGACATTGGACTAGACTTTCAGTCAGAGGCCAGGGACTTATTGTCGGGGGATAGGAAATGCCAGGCGGCGAGAGAGTAGAGCCTCGTCATCCTCGCAGTCAAAAGGCCAAGTTACGGCTTTGACACAAGAAGTCGCTGGCCTAAGGAGTGAGTTGGCATCATACAAGTCTCAAATGTCGATGCTTGTACAAGCCTTCAGTTCATCCAGAATACATCTTCCTGGTTTTTTTGCACCATCGCCCTCACAACCTTTCCACACCGAGTAAGCACAATAGTCAGGCCTGTCGACCTCCGACCCTGTCCCCAACCAGTAGCAACATGTTAATCTAATTCCAACAGTTCTCCACCCTCTCTTTTCGTTTTTGGTGGGAAAGGTGCTCGAAGGCTCTTCCATTTTCTTCCATCGCTTTTCCCTTTCTCTTCCTCTCTGTTTCTGTGCTTTTCTCCCTGCGTCAATCCTTCATGTTTCCCTACTTCTCTCCACCTCCTCCTTCGCCCAAGAACCACTGGTCAATCTGGTTTCTCTGGCTTTTTCCGATGGTGGCCAAGATTTCGTCATGAAGGAGATGAATGATGGAGGTCAATCGGATCTTAAATATGATTTCTACCGTGAGACTTGCCCAGAAACTGAGACCATTGTGAGGTTAACGATGGCGCAGATTTACTCCCACTTGAAGAATGTCTTTGCTCAGTTGTTGCGCCTCTTCTTCAATGACTACTTCATTCAGGTATATCCAAACCCCAAATTCTTTTTTTTCTTTATCTTTATGGCTATTTCTCATATGGGTTTTGTTCTGATTGCTCTGCTTTTAATCTTGATACTACTTTTCTTCATCTTTGTGGGTTTTTCTCAAATGGGGTTTCTTCCAAATTCTAATCTTGATCTGGGTTCTCTTACTTTCTTCATTTTTGTGTCGGTTTTTCTCGAGGGTCTTTGTTTTGACCCTTGGAACGATATTCCTATAGATTTATTTTATTTTTTTTTATATAGTTTTGTTCCTACTTTCTTTTAAAACTTTATAGTTGTACGTACATTTTTATTTATATTATAAATAAAAATTGTTCTTTTATTCATTAATTTGCTTTTTTTTTTTTTTTTGTCATTAGTTTGAATTTTTTTTTTTAATTTTCCTTTTATTCTATGTTTTTTTTTTGATAAAAATTACACTTGCGTGACGCCGATCAGTTGTCGCGCAAAATTAAGTGCGTCTTATGACTTCGTCGGGCATTATCACGTGCCTCTAACATTTTTCGTCGTGCAAACTTTTTGAGACGAACTTGTCACAAAGCGCGCTTGTACCCTTTTACCATTTTTTTTTTTGCGCGATGAGTTTGAAATTGTTTGTCCCGCAATGTCTTTTTTCACGACCTTTGCGTGACAAAATACATGCGACGATTTTCTGGTCATCATAGTTTTTGTGCGACCTAATAATAATTTACGCGACAAAATCTTCCTCATCGCGCAAACTGTTTAATTTAGTAGTGGCAGTGGATAGATCTAGCAATTCATAGTTATCCATTTCATTTATACTTACTTAGTAACATGCATTTATCTACCGTTCTGCATGCAGTGACCACTTCAGGTCGGGTGAGTTATTGAACTGGTGACGAGCATGGCATGCATGTGAACCCCCAAGGGCACAGGAGCCTGCATGCATGGGTTGGCATTTGAAGAGTACCATGATGTTGAAGCTTGTCAAAGCATGGACCAGCTGCGCCATTTGGTCCTACAGATTCCTGTGAACAAGTCTTATAGCTGCTTTACAATAGTTGGGAAACATTATATATATCGAAATTCAGTATATGAAACCCATATGAACCTTTGACCCTCCTCACCTTTAAAATAAGGAAATTGGCTGAAAGTAGCAAGTTACAAATTTTAAATGCTTAAATGATCACTTTTCAATTGATATGTGGACATTATTTGATATTTTTCAATATTTAGTAATTTGTAACGTGATCATCTCATTTCCATTAAAAGAAAATGTAAATAAATCTTGTCAAGCTAAATAAAGTCCCCTAACCCTCTTGCTTTGCAATTTTTTTTTAACAAACGACAGTATTTACACCAAGGGAGTGGAGGAGTGTGCTTTTTACTTAACCAAGTTACAAGATTACTTGCAACAAATGTGAAGTACCTCGAGGTTGAGCGTATATCCAACAGTTTTCCCGCCCAATCTGCATTCATATCCATTCACCTCCATATGTCCACGCTTCCTAAAAATTAACCCCTTTTCTGGGATTTGCTTTTAAATAGCTCAAAATTCTCATACAGCCGCCATGTGATCCTTGCTCAGAGAGTGCATAAATTGATTAACCAAACTGATGGCATAGGCTACGTATAAACGAGTAAGTGACAAATAGATCAACTTCCCAACCAACTAGTGATATCTCCTCTATTAGTTAGAACCTGATTAGGATAAATACTCAAATGATGATTATGCGGAATCGGAGTCTCAGCTGGCTTGCAAGCTAACATAGCAATTTTAGACAATAAATCAAGCACATATTTCCGTTGAGATAAGTAGAGACCTTCCTTCAATCGGGCCACCTCAATCCCTATGAAATATTTCAAACCTCGCAAGTCTTTCATCTCAACCTCGGATGCCAAATACACTTGTAATTAGGGATGGGCAACGGTTATGGCGGGCAGGTAACCGCGGTTATTTACCCATAACTATTTATGCTCATACCCGCATAACTGTTAACCCATTGGGTAATTGCCTAAACGGTTATACCTATACCCATAACCGTTTATAAATGGTTAACCATACCCATAACCGTATACCCATTTAACCGTAACCGTTTAATACTTGTTTACCCATTTACCCCTTTTAACCCGTTTATCTTTTTTTTTTTTTTTTTTAATTTTTTTTTTTTTTTTTAAGTTTACCATTATCCCTTTTTCACCCGTCTACATGTTTTTTAACAACTTGAAAATTAAAAAAAAAAATTCATAATTTTCTTTTTTTTTTAACAATTAAACACCGTTATATGTACATTCATCATGCATTTCTGTATTTTAATTTTTTAAGTCCTTATACCATTCCAATAATTGAAATAATAGTTTAAGGACGATATTTTTAACTGTTACCAATGAAGGTAAATATAATATTTGGTAAGTATTGTTGGGTTACAAAAATTGTTTAGAAGACATTTCTATCAAAGCATTTCTGTCAATTTCATGGTTACCCGCAAGGAATTTAAATTAATTTGGCGAATTCCTTGATGATGAGAATCATCATTTCTGTAGCAGTGTTATTGAGAGAAGGACCGATGAATTCCTTGCTAATTTATTGGGTGCTAAGTATTATTGGATCGAGAACATGGTTTGTGTTAATTTTACATATATAAAATAAATGAGTAAACGGTTACCCGTTTATAACCGCGGTTAATACCCATAACCGCCCATTTAAATTTCTCGGGTAAACGGTTATACCTATAACCGTTTATTTATCTAAACGATTACCCATAACCGTAACCGTAACCGTTTAATTTAAATGGGCGGATAACCGCGGTTACCCATAACCAATGGGTATTTGCCCATCCCTACTTGTAATTCTCAATTTCTTCAACATCATCACCTGTAACAACCATTTATCCTCATATATAATCAATAAGGTTACCATAGCAGCCATATCATCCACATATATAGTCCCATTAACTTTGTGTTTAATTGTGAATACCCATTTGCAACCCACTGGTCACTTCTCTTTTCACAAAGACACTATATTCCAAATCTAATTTTTCTGTAATGTATCCATATCTACTTGCGTACCTGCAATCCATATTGGATCTTTCAAAGCATCTTCAAATTTTGTCAGTCTGTATACTTGCCACTTGGCTCACCATAGCTTGGTATTGTGGAGAGAGTTGGTGAATAGAATGTATTGGGAAGGAGATTTTTAAATGTGACTGGTACATGGGTGGTACGCCATATGTCACTATATAAATAGTGGAATATGTATGCTAAAAAGTTATTAACTTACAAAAATTAAAATTTCCCACCACTTCTATTAAAACACGTGGTGTACCACTTGTATTCCTATCACAATGAAAAATTCTCTCTTACTGGGCAATAGTGCATCTAGTCTTCTCTTCTGGTGAGAACTGTACATGTGGCTTCCCACGATTCTATATCGGAAGCAAACAATAAGGTTGTTGAACTACATTACTATTAGATAGAGTATTAGTTTCCGATTTATTCACTTCAGGAATATCCAGAGTCACATGAGTGGGCACAATTGAGTATAGATAAAGGGTTATTTCATGAACGTCAGATTATTCATTCGCTGGAGATATCACTTCACATGGTTTCACTGCTGTTCGAGTAGATTAGCGATCATTAAGGCTCTATCGACTGGTCAGCCAGTGCTTTTTGTTGTTGTTTAGTTCAACTAGCATGGAGTTTGTCACAATCGATCGTTCATATTTACCGACCATATTTGAATGGTTTCCATTTCGCTCATTGATAGGATTTTTACCACCTGTAAAAGTAGAGATAAAAACATCAAAAGTACTTGTAAGAGTCAAGGTTATAAAAAACGCTAGGCGCTAGTCGGGCGGTGGCTTGAGGCCTAGCGCCTAGACGGACGCCTAGGTGGGCTAGCCGGATTTAAGTAAATTTATAAAATATCATATAAATAAGTGTTTATTTACACTTCAAAAAACCATATACTTGTAATGTGTTGAGAATTTGAAAAACTGTAAGTAAAGTGCGAGACCCTATTGAGTTTAGGGGTGGAAAAAATTCCCGAAAATCCCGAACCGAACCGAAAAAATCCCGATCCAAAACCAAAAATTTCCCAAACCGAAATTCCCGAAATTTTCGGGATGCTATCCCGAACTAATCCCAAAATTTCGGTATGGGATTCGGGATTGACTTCTCGATATTTCGGGAATCCCATACCAAACCGAAAATATATAATATTAATTATTATATATATATTTATACATATATATTATTCTTTTATAATTGATGCTAGTAGTTTCTAATTCATGCTCAGCAACCTAGAATGCCCTACACCTTGCATATTTTTCATGTTCTGTTTGATATTCATGTGGATTTTATTATTGTTGCTGCCATGGCTGATTATTTCAGAAGGCTTGATTCTTTTGTCTCTCAATAGATTGCAAAAAGAGTTTAATTAATTTGAATTTTGACTATGATAAAAAGAGTCAAGCATGCCAGTGTTCAATTAAATGGTAGTGTGAATGAAATGAAATTCCTAGTTCATGAATGTGTTCTTGAATTATATATTTGAAGAACAATTTATAATTTCATATTTCAATTTGGGATTCCCGATTTGTCCCAAAATCCCGAAAATATTTCGGGATTCCCGAAATTTGGGATTCCCGAAAATTTGGTTTGGGATTGGTCTTCAAATTCCCGTCCCGAAAAATTTCGGTTTGGGATTCGAGATACTAGTTTCGGTATGGTATCCCATACCGAACCACCCCTAATTGAGTTTATGGGCAAAGAAAAGACACATGGATTACATGCAAAGCATAATGCTACATCAAATATCAGCCCCAATATGGGCCCATTAGACCAACTCCAATGGTGGGCTAAAAGCCAAATTACCTCCTAAAATTTCCCCCCAAACCCACTCCAACCCAAGGGGAAATTTTGTGCTAAATGCTAAATGCTAAACCAATGCCAAATTCCCCCAAAATTTAGCCCAGAAATCGGAGAGGACTCTACCCAATATTTATCGGAATTTAAATTTTTTTAGATTAAAATGTTCATAAAATTAATTTACGATAGTCTGCATATTTATTTAAAAAAAAAATTTAATTTAACAAAAAAAATAACCTAATTTCGTTCTTTAATAATCTCGGGCTAAAATTTTAGGCTATAATGGTTGGAGTAGAAAAACTGTTTCTGTGCTAAAAGTTAAATTTTCCGGGCTAAAAAATTTGGCTTTTAGCCCAACCATTGGAGATGGTCTTAGCTTAAAGCCGAAATATCATCACATATTCACTTTTTTTTTTTTTTTTTTTTTTACTAAAACAAAATATAAAAAAAATATAAAAAAGGGGCTTCTTTGAACATTTTACGCTTTCCTACTTCCAGTCTAGAACCACAAGTTGCAATGCATTTGTTCTCTTCGAATTCTGCGATCTGGGTTTTGAGATAAAACAGTATTTTCTCGGGAAAATTCAAAAAATTCCCCTCCCATTTTCTTCTCTTCTTCTCTGTAAATTTGTAAAGTTGGGTTCGAATCCATCGTTATCTGAGTTTTGATTGTTGGGTTTTGAATCTTTTTATCTGGGTCTCTTTGTTTCGGCTTCATAAATTTTTGGATCTCTCTTTTGATCTAGCGGTCGATGAATGGGGTGTATGAAGCTTTTGGGTTTGCACAAAGCTTTTGGGTTTGTAGGATGCACATAGCTTGGGTTTCAAGTCTGAGATGAGAGTTTCTGGTATTGCACGAAGCTTTTGGGTTCCGCCTAGCGTTCCGCCTACCACCACCTAGATCGCCTAGCACCGCCTACTGCTGCCTAGGCAGCCTCCTAAACCCTTCCCGATTTTATTGATGTTTGGCCCAAAATCGCCAAAGAAGCTCACCGCCGAGCGCCTAGGCGGCCTGTTAGGCCGAATTTTAGAACACTGGTAAGAGTACAAGTTCGTTATAGTAAGAATGCTTATGCAAGGTCATTCTCAATTTAAAAGATCCGGCAGAAGAAAACTAACTAAAAGAAACACTACAAGAAAAAATGGAAAAGGTGACAAATTCTATGTGATGCCGAAAAATTTGTCACATATATAAAAATTATGTGACCAAAATGTTAAACGCGTCACGCGTAATTGGTTTGCTAGGTACGGAATTTGGACCAACTCATGTGACGATAAATACATCACATATTCTAAAATTAAGTGACGAATATGACAAGTGTCACTTATAATTATTTTATATATTTTAAGATGAAGAAGTAGTGGCACAAAATTTTCGAAGTCCTTAATAAAATATATGGTGGGACAAAATGGCGCCATATGAAATAGGGTATGTGAGGAATTTCAAAGTGGGTCGCATATTTGTACTTTTGTGAGGAAAGTGGTCATCACATTACAAACGGGGAATAAAGTTCCAACAAAAAAAAAAAAAAAAAAAAAAAGAGTGAATCAAATATTAACTTTTTTTTTGAGAATTCTCCCCGTCTCTCATTCACTTTCCTGTTCTTGCTCTCATACTTCTCCCCTCTCCATCACCGTGACCTAAAATCATGGCAGCCACCGCTGGCCGTCTCATCCCTCAATTTTCTTTCTGTCTCTACTACAACAGTACCAGGATCTTCCGAGCCAATTGCTCAAACCCTTTCTCATCTTTTCGCTCTCTGTCATTCTCCACAACCAAAAACCTTAGAGACTCATTCAACCAACAAGCCAAATTCAAGCCTCGCACCAACCAGACTACCTTGATTTGTCGTCCAATAGTTCTCTTTTTGTTCAATTATGATTTTTGTGCTGGATTCACAGGTATCTGTCTCCAATATTGAGCTTCGAGTGCCCTTCACTTCCGCGTCCACGAATCCACCCTCCCAAGTCTCTATTTGGGTAAAATTGTTTCATTTATTATCAATTCTTTTTAACTTAGGGTTTTGAATTTGCAGATAATTGCCCCCAAAATTGAGCAAACCAGTAGCCTTTTGTGTCCATGAATCGTCGAAGGGATTTTGCTTATCTAAGGTAATTAGTAAGGGGTTTTGTTTTTGTTTTTTTTTTTTCAAATTCACTTAAAATTTGTAGTTCCCTAATTTAACATATTATTAGACCATCTCCAACAATGGGCTAAATGCCAAATTTCCCCCCCAAACCATCTCCAACCCATGCTAAAACATTGGGCTAAATGCCAAATGTTAAAGTTGGGCCAAATTCCCCCCAGATTCCCCCCCTCCCCGCGCGACTGGACTCGCTGGCCCAAAGGCCAGTCTCGGCCCGCTCACTCGCGTACGCGCCCCACGCGGAGCGCTTACAGACCTTGCCCGATAGGGTGGGCCCCGCTGTCAGCGGGTTGTCGGCCACCCAGCTGAAGTCCAACGGCTATTTTTGCAATCCAACGGATGTGTTTCAAGGACCGTTGGTTGATCCAACGGTCCAAATTCAAATTTGATTTTTTAAAATATGTTATTTTAAAATACATTGAATCCAACGGCTGAGATCAAATATAATCAAATCTAACGGTAAAAAAAAAGATCTAACGGCCCAAATTGAAATCTAACGGTTAAAATAATTAAAAAAAAATTATTTAACTCAAAATTCACCCAAAAACTCTATAAATACCTATGTATTTGTTCAAACATCCACACAAAACTCAAATTTCTCTTACAATTCTTCCAATTTATCTTTCTACCATTTCTTTCCATTTCCAAATTGTTCAACATGGCAAGAGAGCATATTAGAGGTCGTAATTGGACTTGTGAGGAAGATGTTGCTCTATGCTTGGCATGGGTTTCTGTTAGCGAAGATGGTGCAGTTGGCACTAATCAAAATAAGAAGGTTTTGTGGGATAAAATCATTGCAAAGTTTCAAGAAAACTGCAATGGTAGCAGGCGGGATGGTGGTGGTGTTTATGATCGGTGGAAGACTATCAACAAAGCATGCACTTTATGGAAGGGAAGCTTGGAGAGAGCCGTGGTTGGCATGGCTAGTGGGAGGAGCGCCATAGAAATTGTGAGTTTTGTTATTGATATTTTATTTGTCATGTACATAATATTATGTTGCAACTAATTATTTTTATGTATTTTTTGCATAGGGTGACAAAGCAATGGAAATTTACAAGACAAGAGTAACACCAAAAAATCAAGTTTTTAAGTTGCAACATGCTTGGGACATCCTCAAGGATTGTCCAAGGTGGGGAACCGATGCGGACCAACAATGGGGAAGATTATTTCAACGTGAAGCTGCACAGACAAATGCCGGAGATGAAGGTGTTGCTGAAGGTGTCGATGAAATGACCCCATCTCCTTCTTTTGCTGAAGGTGGGGAACCGATGCGGACCAACAATGTGAGCTTCTGATGAGGTGATAGACCTTGTCGGCCTGTGGCATCTACCCTCCGTTCAAAGTAGTGGTCATGATTGACAACTGCATTCAAGATGCTTTCAAAAAGCTCTCTCCTCATCCGAAACCGCCTCCGAAAATCATGAGCAGGAAATCTCGGACGCTCGATGAAATAATCTTTCATCATTCGATCATGACACTCTTCTCTATCACGCTGCACATATGAACGTCCCGTGACAGAACCACGATGGCTAGATTCGCCATTGTGCTCAGATTGCATAAACGAGTTGAATAGTTCAACTTCAGCATTGAACAATTCAACATCCTCAATCTCCATCCTTGCTTGATATTGTGCCATCTGCATTGCCATACTATGCCTTCTTCTATCACCCATTGATGAGATATTGAGGATTTTTAGGAAACAAAAACTCTTTGAAAGTTGAAATATGGGTGAATATAGAGGATGATTGAAGGTTGAAAGGTTGTGTGATCAACAAATATTGGACATATGTTTATATAGAAGATGATTTTTGAAAGTTTGGTGGTGAATGGTTGGTTGAAAGTTTGGTGTTTATATAGTTGGTGAAAGTTGAAAGTTTGGTGTTTATATAGTTGGTGAAAGTTGAAAGTGTGGTGTTCAACGGTTGGTGAATTGAAAATTTGGTGTAGGTTGGTGAATTGAAAGTTAGCCCAGGGTTGAAAGATTGGTAAAAGTTGACGGCTTACTTTGTGGGAAATTTAGTGATTTTTCAATATTTATCGGAATTTAAATTTTTTTAGATTAAAATGTTCATAAAATTAATTTACGATATTCTACATATTTATTTTTTTTAAAAAAATTAATTTAACAAAAAAAAAAATAGCATAAGTTCATTCTTTAATAATCCCGGGCTAAAATTTTAGGTCAGAACGGTTGGAGCAGAAAAGTTGTTTCTGGGCTAAAAGCTAAATTTTCCGGGCTAAAAAATTTGGCTTTTAGCCCAACCATTGGAGATGGTCTTAGGGTTTTGTAATTTTTGTTCAATTTAATCTATTTTTATGACTAATTTGCTAATTATCAAATTTCTCATGCTTTGTTCTATTTAAACCCCATTTATTTTTATCTAATTTGTTATTATTTAGTGATTGTTTGGCATCAATTGTATATGCTGTTATAATGGTATTTGGTTACAATTTGAAGAATCAAGCTACCATGGTATGATTTCCTTTACTTCAATAATTTTTGTCTGGCTTAGGCATGTCTCTGTTATGTGTTCTGTTTGAATTTTTTAGAAACTGAAAGCTTGTTTAATTGTATGTTTATCTAAGATGTGCTTCCCATCTCTTCCCATAAAGCTCTAGCCTTTGATAAGGCCCAAGTAACTCTTTCACTGACTTGAGATTAGGGCCTATTAATTTTTCGAGTACTGTAATTTTGCCATATATAATAGTTGTTCTTAATTTTCTCCTATGAATAATTTGTGCCTTTGCTTTCAATGGGGTATGGTGGTTGTGTTTTTGCTGCTTGATGATGATTTTGTTTTACCTTGGTGTATTAGAAAACTTACAAAAATTTACAAGGATTTGAGCAGGAGCTGAGCCATAAGTAATGTTTATAAGAATTTGAGCTCTTAGATTATATAATAACAGTCCAAATAACTGGGGTTGCAACTCCAACCCCACATTCTCCGCCTCTCCCTTTGAAAATCACATACAACCTTATCCGTGCTTTGTTGTCCTTGCCTTACTGTTAATGAAGAATTCTGGAGTTCTCTAGATATACAATGGGTGGTATGGTCAGTTGTGCGGGTGTGTTGATGAGGTGAGACACCTTGGGGGATAATATTAGGACTTATCTTTTAGAATCATTTTGCTATCTAAAGCCTTCAAGACATACCATTCACTAGCAACAAACCTATAAGTTTGTCTTGTACGGAGTTGTTCTTACTGTAATTATTTCTTCAATTCTTATTTTCTTCTCTTTTGTTGTTATTCAAATTCTCAATGCATCTTTAGACACCAATGTTCATTTTCTTCTCTTTTATTATGTAAGGATAAGATGAAGAAAAAGAAGGATGGAGTTAAAGGAGAAAATATCCAAGAAGCACCTGAGATAGTGATGGTGGTCTTTCAAATGACAATGATACTTGTGCTGAACTAAAGACCATGATATGGCTAATGACTTATATTATGTATTTTGCTGTTGGTTTCAAACATGCACACGGTATACCTGTTTTGTTACCGACTCAATACTTTAGAATCTTGTTAGCATCTCAATATGTTTAGAGGTGTTAGGATGCTTATGTTAGCTTTTGGGATATACACTTAGTGTATGTATTGGATGTAACCTAACTTATTGATCAATGAAATGTGATTAACCAAAGTATTGCCTCATATTTGTTATGAATTCTAATTCAAGATGACAAATTGTTCCTAATAGGTATATGATTTTGACACATGTGGCACATATTTCACCACATGCCAAAGGAATATGTGACAATTTCAGTCTCACTTATCCTCAACCATAGCATTCTAGGATCAGATTGGGTGATGATTAATTCCTCACTTATACATTTGTTATGTGACGAACTTATAGGTCACTGACTTTTGCGTTTTGTGGCGCTTATATTCCGTCACAGTTATAGTTATTAAGTGATGAATTCGGCATCACAAATACTAAAAATTTGTGGCGAATGTAAAATTTGTCACGTAGACTATAGGTGACGAACATAGTGACGTTGGATTTTCGTCACATATAATCAAATATGATGAATTTTCATGTTATGTGTCGAATGTCTGTCGCCACCTAAGCCATGTTTTCTTGTAGTGAAACGGGTTTTGAAAATCAATTTAAAAAGACATAGGGTTCTTCCATCACCTTAACAATCCTAAGCAGTTCTCCCAATTACTTATGAATTACCTATGCATATTTTGAAGGTTAGGTTTTCCTAAAGTATGTTTTGCTTGGACCTTCAATCTCAAACATATATCAAACATGCAATCTGTTTGGATGTTCGGGTCAAATGTGAACTTGAAAATTCATCTGGTTGATCACTTTTTGCTTAGGAAAAAGTTGCATGTCCTACATTAAAAATATCAATCAAAGTATCACAATCTCATCAAAATATACTAAGCATAGGGTAAAATATATAACATGAAATCAACTCATCACTTACCGTAGGATTTTGCAACGATTCACACCAACTAAGTCCTTTAAACTTTGTCCCCCCAGAAGGAAATAAGAAGTTTATTTATTTATTTATTTTTTAAACAATCGATATTATCTACTCTAAGGGAGAGATGATAGATTTAGCCTCACAATGGGCTAGCAATAATATGATTCAAATTCGTCTTTGACGAGAATCGAAACTAAGACCTCTCACTTACAAGTGAAGAGGAATACCACTAGACCGTAGTATTAAGTGACGACATATGAAGTTTGATTAGGAGATAAAAAAAGCTCTTACTCGAAGAAAGTGACATTCATAGTAACATAAAAATAGTAGAGTAATTTGGATTAATTCAATAATATCCTTCTTCCTTAGAGGTGTGATATATATACAAGTCGGTATACAAAAAAATCCCTAATAAAAAAGGGCATTACAATATTAAAATGGATACACAAAACGTTGACGCACGCCAACAAATAAGATTGTCCGGATCATTTATGCTCACAAACAATTTACTGGTCTGCTCTGTTCTTTGTAGGTTGTGGATGCATGGTTGATCATGATTCATGTCTCATAGTGTGCATATATATTTCTCGGCTCATTTTATGAGTTATATATCCATGTATCCATGGTCAGCATATCTTGACCCTATCGACATGATCATGAGCTTATCATTTCTATGGCTGACCCTAAAATCGTAAGTGCAGTTTGAAGAAAATTGAGATTTCACTATAAAATTAATTGGTAATATGAAGAGTAATCGCAAGTGCAGTTCGAAGAAAGTTAAGATTTCACTATAAAATCAATTGACAATATGAAGAGTAGTCCAAACTCTTATAAGCACATACAAAGTTTACAATATTAGGAGTAGCCTAACCTCTTATAAGCACATGCAAGGTTTCTTTTTTTCACAAATGTGAGACTCTTTTACCATCACATTCTTACATAGTCTACCTATTGCTTTTGGGCACTGTTATGAATTCGTGCATGTTGAGGAAAAAAAGTCACGAATTCTCCCTTATGTCTTTAGCTTAATTTTTGTATAGTATGATTATTTGCTCTTTGTAGGTGTTATTTAGACTAAGAGAATTACTCCAAGTACCAATAGATCAAAAGTACTTAATGGAGAAAATGAAAAAGCCAACCGTACCGTCATGTTTCACAAGTTAAATTTAAAGCTTTTTAGCAAAATGGTCTTTGGTTTATAAGATTTAAAACCGATAGAAATGGTCTTTGATATTGTCCATTATCAACCGTTTTGGTCTTTTAGTGAAAATCTCCGTTAAAATGAAAAAAAAAATCATCAGTTCAAGTGGAGAAGTTGGTTTGACAAAAATAACCTCAATTTAAGGGAAATTTTTTACGAAAGAACTAAAATGATTGATGGTGGACAATTTTAGAGACCAATTCTATCAATTTTAATTTTCAAGAACTAATGTGAGGAGTTATGTCAATCTCAATTGACCGTTTTGGCTAAAAAGCCTAAATTTACAAGCTTATAAGTTGAGCATCGAAGTGGATTAAGGTTGTCGTAGAGAATAGGAAATATATACGCAAAAGCTTAAATATTAAGGTACATGCATCATGAAAGTGCTGCCTAGTGAATTGGGATTTTATTTTATTTTTTATTTTATTTTATTTTATTTTTATTTTTTGGAGAAACTGGAGATATTATAACCAGGAGAACCAAGAAAGCCGACGAAATAGCAAACATAACAAAAAGGATGTAAGGTCAAGGCATACAAAGACGCCGCCAAACAAGGCACAAACGTCGACCCGACCACACAATACCAAAAAATTCTACGGAGGACATGGTAATTTGTCCTTGTTCAAAATTCTTACAAACGAAGATGGGGGTCTTTCAACCCAGACAGAGTTGCACATCTTCGTAGACTGATACGACGCCACGAAATTCGCTGCTTTATTCTTCGTTCTTGGGATCCAAGACCAGGTACATGTGGGTAATGAACTACCAATTTCCATTGCCCGAGACAATATGGGGTATGTCTCACAGTATGCGTTGTCCATACTCTTCATAAGCAAGAAATGATATGTTTGCAATTAGATTCCACAACAACATGGGATAAATTTTCTTGTTGGGCCAACAAGCATCCCTCCAAAATCGCAAGGGCCTCGGCAGCGTGTGCACTTGGCGCGACAATCTCTTTTCTTTGGACCGCCAGACACCTGCCCAAATAATCCCTCATCACCACCCCAACAACACCACAACATAGAACGTGCTCAACTGGTTCCTCATGTTCGTTGCAAAAAGGGCAGGTGGGGAAGAGGGAACATCTTCTCCTGAATAGATTTAATTGCATTGCCATTGCACCCCTTAACCCTTTTCACAAGAAGTTTCTAATTTTGGGAGGAGTATTAATGCCCTAAATGCACTTCTACACCAAGGGGTCAGTCGCTCTAAAGGAGGAGGGCCTCCGGGTTCTTCGTTGTTGGGCATTGGTATGTAATCACTAGTATCCGGACTTGACGGAGTACATACCTTGTTTATTTACCGGTCATTGCGCCTGGGATTTCCTACTTGAGTCAAGGAGATGGCCGAGCACTCTACATCAGGGATAAATACCGCCAATGGAATCCCACTTCTAGCAACAATTATTCGGCTGAATGATGGAGGAGACCCGTTGATTTTCATCCATGGAAACTCAGGGATTTGGAGTGGGATGACCAACAGGGATACTCGGGATCCATCTACCAACCCAAAGTCATGTTTGATCCCCACTCATAATTTGCTAGTGGGCTACTTTCAAAAGTAAATCTCTACCCTCTAGTAAACTAGACCATGCCCACGAGGCTCTGCCACTTTTTTTTGCTTTGAAAAACGATACATGGGGAAAGTAGCGGTCCTTTAAAACCCGGGCCCAAAGAGAGTTGGGGTCGTGGCTTAGTTTTCAACATTGTTTCGCAATGAAGGCGATGTTGAACTCCCTAAGATTCCGAAAACCCAATCCCCCCTCGGCTTTGGCGGATCCCAACACTTCCTAACTTACCCAATGGATATGCTATTCATTTTCTTTTTGGCCCCATAAGAACTTGGCAATAGCTGCAAGAATATCTTTGCACAATTTTTTCGGAAGTTTAAACACATTCATAAGGTATGCCGGCACAACTTGTGCGACCGCCTTAATCAAGGTCTCCTTACCAGATTGTGATAAGAATTGTTGCTTCAACCTGACCATTTTCGCCATAATCCGGTCTTTACATGTGCAAGAGCATTCCTTTTTGAAATCCCCTATATAGTCGGGATGCCAAGATAATTCTTGAGATCCTCCACCTTCGGCATATGGAGAATGTCACAAAGCTCTTTGTAGATCGTCGACGGAGTGTTAGTGTTGAAGTAGATGGTGGACTTTTGTAGACTCACCTCTTGCCCTGAAGCATGGCAATAGGTATTTTGGAGCTTAACAATATTGGTGCAGTTTGTCTTTGTAGCCTTCAAAAATATCAAAGTATCATCAACACATAGGAGGTGGGATAAGCATGGTCCACTTCCACTGACCTTGATTCCTTCAATAAAGCCCAACTCCGAAGCATTCTGAATAAACAGTGATAAGACCTCACTAACAATCAGAAATATATAAGGTGACAATGGGTTTCCTTGCCTGAGTCTTCTAGTCAGCTTAAGCTTTTTCCCAGCTTCCCATTAATTAGCACTGCAAAATCTACATTTAACACACAATTCATTACTAACTGGATCCAAATTTTGTTGAAACCCATCTTCACCATGACAGCTTGGAGGAAATCCCATTCCACCCTGTTATACGCTTTGTTCATGCCAAGTTTGATACCCAACTTGAATTTCATCTTGGTCTTTCGCAATTTCAAGAAATGGAAGGCTTCATGTGCTATAATGATATTATCCTGGATTTGTCTTCCTCCCACAAATGCATTTTGGCTTGGAGAAATAATAGTTGGAAGGATATGCTTCAACAAGTTTGCCAATATCTTCGAGAGGACCTTGTAAGAGTAGTTACAAAGGCTTATAGGGCGAAATTGATTAACCAATTCAGGATGTGGGGTTTTTGGTATTAAGACGATGTATGTTGAATTAAGATCTCTTGTACTGGTTTCACCGTGAATAAGCCCTGCTGCAAGATCTCGAACTTTCGACGAAATTATCTCCCTGAAAGATTGGGAAATAAAGTCCTTGAAACCCATCTAGTTCGGACACTTTCAGCCCTCCCATTTGAAATAAGCCATTCTTTATCTCCTCATCTTTAATTGGTTTTGACATATTTTTGTTCATTTCTGTTGTAACAATTGGTTTCACACAGTCCAAGAGGGATCCCCAATCATATTGACCATTAAAAGTGAATAAGTTCTTGAAATGATCATCTACCGTGAGTCGAATACCCCGTTCATACTCCATCCAGTAACCATTGGCATTCTAAATTTTTGCAATCATATTTTGTCTCCTTATTTGAACAGTAGATTGGTGAAAAAGGTAGTATTGGAGTCACCAACTTATAGCCACCTGATCCGTGATCATTGTTGTTAATATTGTTCCTCTTGCGCTTCCAACCTGTCAACCTGCATTGATGTATCCTTTATTTGCTCCATATTTTGCTCCCACTCCATTTGGAGATCCCCAAGCTTTGTTGTGAGATTCTCAATTTCCAGCCTTTTAGCTTTAAACTTATCATTGCTCCACTCCACTAGATTTACAAGTTTTAAGTTTTCTTCTCCATTTGTATCCCTAGCACCCATCAACTGTAATCTCCCAACTTCTTTCCACCACATCCCTGCAACCATCATCTTTAACCCAGAAAGCTTCAAAATAGAATAGGGGTTTCCCACGTGGCTTGGCAGGTTCTGTTGAAACAATCAGGGGGCAGTGATTAGACCCCCGGACCGTCCTATGGATGACATTTGTGTGGGGCCAGAGCTCTTGCCTTTGGCCATTAACCAAGCCTTTATCCAATCTTTCCTGAACCAGTTGGTTATTCTGTGTGCCCCTCCAAGTGAATCTCGGATCGCAAAATCCCAAATCAATTAGACCCAAGTTTGACATGAAGTCCTACAAATATCGAGGCCTCGTGTGTGATCTATCACCTCCTCCCAATATCTCAAAATCCCAGAGATATTCATTTAAGTCTACCCCGCAAAACCAAAGTTGGTTCGGAAGTTGTATCACATCCATAGCCCAATTCCAAAAGTCCTCATTCTTAGCCCTATAAGGGTTCCCATACATCCATGAAGCCTGAATCCAATCACAGACCCCTATAATTCTTATCTCAGTATGAATCAATTTTTTTCAAGAGAGCTTCACATTCACCTAGCTTCACATTCACCTTCACTGGATTATTCCACCAAAGGCTTAGGCCCCTAGCGGCACCAATAGGCGGAACATCAAAGCCTTTATTGAAGCCCATTCACCGTCTGACTCATTCTATTTTATGGTTTTTCATTTTTGTTTCTGATAGAAAAACCATAGAAGGTTTATGTTTCCTTATGAGCCCATGTAAAGCTCGAATCACCATGTCCAACCCAAGACCACGGTAGTTCCACAGGAGGTAGATCATGGCGATGATGCGGCTATCACAGGCTAGCGGCCACCACCTTGGGGTGCTTTCCCCTTTTTCCTTGTTGTAAGAGGGTATGTCTCCCCCCGCATTTCCATCGGCAGATGTCCACACTTTGTCCTATTGGACAAGTACCTCTTGGAGGTCTTTTTCATCAAATACACTATTCTGCCTTCCCATTCCACTATCATGATTCCCTTCAATGCGTTTGCGACCTCTCCCAAGACCCTTGGAATGTCTTGGTTCACCCTTTTTTGCATTTTTGTTATTGGTGATTGACAGCCATCAGTGATCATGCCGTCCCCCTTCTCTTCAATCATAACCACTCGTAGAGTCTCTCGAGTTGTTGTTCTTTACCTGCAGTGCCCTGGATGCTTTGTGCCTTAGTGGTAGAGGCCATGATCTGTTGGGGCTTTGGATCACCTTGGTTCCCTCCAATCATAAGTGTGTTTTGCATTCCCTCATGGTTACCCCTGAATTTTCTGTTATTTCGTATTGGCAGGCTTTGTGTTTCACTTCCCATATCTTGGATTACAACCCCACTAGATTGGGCATTCCAAATATGTGCCATATTGGCCCTTCTCTCGGCCTACTTCCTCCAACCATTTGTTTAAGCCCATGTGGGATTGTTCCCCTAACGGTTATGTGGTAGGCTCCACTTTCAGTTTGTAAAGCTGTTATTTTCATCTGAACTTGTCCCTGCATCTGGTGAAGACCGCTGGATCCACTAGGCATTCCTGGATGTCGTTGTTTGGTGGTTTATCTTGTACCTCCCGGATCATATTTGCTTTAGTCCATTCCCCATACACCGCAACTCCTCCCCCGCCATGTTCGAAGGAGCATTCCCTGTCTGAGTGATCGATTCTCCCATATTTATACCAGAAATCTTGTAGGCATATGCTCGAAGGAGCATTCCCTGTCTGAGTTATCGATTCTCCCATATTTATACCAGAAGTCTTGTAGGCATTCAAAGCTAAATTTATCCAAGTGTCTCTATCTCCGGCCCTGGGGAGCCAACACCCAGCCACCAATGGGTTTTTATTATTTACCATGATTTTGACTCGCAAGAATTCTCTTGCTTGAGCCAGGTCCTCCATTTCAATGAAATCTCCCACCTCCTCAGCAAGTCTCCTGGTTTAGCCACATGCTTTCCTCTATTTTGGTAGCCAGGAAATCGAAGTTGGGCGTCCGCAAAGCAGATGCAAATCAAAGTTTCTTTCCTAATCTCAATACTTAATATACTAATTAAAAATCTTTAATCAAAGGGAGCGAGATTCTATCTTATCTTTCTACATTCTCGTGATTCCTGAAATTGTTTTATGAGAAATTGCGAGTGAAAGGTACCAAACAAGGATCCCACACCGATTCATTGCATGCAGGACTCCATAAGAATTTTAGGGTATTTTATTGGATAAATTTTTTTAATGTGTCCAGAACACCGGCACGTATGTCATGTGTTTTTACACAAGTAGACAGACTCATAAAAAAAAGTTCACTCTACTTTGATGATAACATATATATTACCACCCCATGTCTAGAAACATTTTGAAAAATATCTCATTTTGTTGAGTAAGTATACACATCAACAGAGAGGTGCTATAACAATGGCGTAGCCTCCTCAACCCCATATAACACAATTTTTACATGAAAGAACATAATTCGCTAATTACTGTGCTACAAAATAATAATCTCTTGGAATATAATTGCACTGAAACGATTTAAACTGAATTAGTAAATGCTTATTAGATTGATTATTATTTGAAAATCATATTCAACCATGCATTAGTAAACGAATTCAACTGGGTTTGATTCTTTTATATAAAAATATCTTGAGATTGATTCTAATGACTATTGCTTTATGATGTGAGTTTTATAAAAGTGAGTTCTATGTATAGATAGTGTGACACCTATTTTTTAATGATGGATTAGTCTTTTCTCTCAAATGATTGACCATTATGAGATACAAATTTGAAACTCATGAATTTAATATATTGAAGTCAATAAATAGACTCACTATCGTAGAACTCGAATTTTCTTGGCTAACTTAGAAGTTTGATTCCTATGAAATTAAAATCAAACTCAATTTTACAACCAACTCCAGAAGACCGAATAATATAGTCTATTAACCATAAGAAAAAATTATTTAGATTTTTCTAAAGGCTTTTGACATAGTGAACTCAATATTTTATTTTTGGTGGGCTATAACACTAAGAATCTATGATACATAAACTGGTGAAAGGACCACTTAAGTATTTCACGTCCGTCCTGGACTACAATATACATATAAAAACATTTTTGGGCATAGATTAAATTGTTTTAAATAAAACTGGCAACGCATGGGTAAATTTTAAGAAAAAATAACAAAAAGTCTTTAAAAACTTTAGTTTTAATCAAAATGACGAAATAAAGGTGTAAGTGAATAGTATCAGGAATGACTTTTCAAGGTAAAAATGTCCTTAACATTAAAAGTGAACAATATCGGAAGTGTTTCATTAAGATTTCCAAAATTTTATTAATGAGAAAAGAAATATACACCTAGTTGGAAGGGGAGGGGGCGGGAGGCTTAATCAGCCTTGTCCCGCAAAATGCATAAAAAAAAAGTAATTTAGCCAAAAGTCAATAAAAACTTTACAATTAAGTCATATATCAATGACATATTTTTATTTTGAACTTAATCAATGATATATTTTTATTAATTAGACATAGGTCAATCATGAATGCCACATAGGCTTTAAGTCATTATAAATAGTTAGAATTTGACTATTCTATTATTCTCTCTATTTCTCTCTCTATAAATGCACATGGGCTTAAGCTATTATAAATACAGATTTAGATCTTCTCCATATCAATTTTGTGGAGATCCTCTGGACCAATGGCCAACGGCCAAAATCTCTTATCCTTCCTCTTTTCCCCTCAACTCTGCTCTTTCTCCCTCACTTCAAAGCTCTCAACCTCAAACCACTAGCCCTCCAAATTCCAAATTAAATTCAACCCCACCTCAAAATCAACCCCAACACTGCCACAACCCACCCAACCCACAACCACCAATTACAGGTCCCTCACCTTACACTCTCCAAAATAAGCCCCACCACCACCACATCCCTCAATTTCAAGTCCCTTGACCATAAAATCTTAGCCGATGTTAACTAAACAACAAAGAGAGAGGTCGTGCAAACCAATGTCTTTTGGTTGCAGAGATCTTTTTTCATAATTACGGAAGAAATAAAGAGAGAGAAATCTCAAAGATGAAGAAGGAGAAAGAGATGACAAATACAAAGCTAAAATAGTAAGGGATAGCGAAAAAATAAATCAGACTTAGAGCACAGATGAGCTGCAATTGAATTTGAGGTTTGTTAACAACGGTGGGGTGTGGGGGTGCAAAAGAGAAAGATGAGTTGAGGGGGAAGAGAGGCGGA
The DNA here is from genome assembly GCF_041283825.1 of Pyrus communis. Classification (NCBI taxonomy): domain Eukaryota; kingdom Viridiplantae; phylum Streptophyta; class Magnoliopsida; order Rosales; family Rosaceae; genus Pyrus; species Pyrus communis. The sequence goes on from NC_142572.1 coordinate 5,261,931, forward strand.
GGAAGAGGATTTGGCCGTTGGATTTCTATTCCTATAGAATTGATATTGTGATGATCTAAATCCTATAAATAGTTAGAACATGCATATTCTATCACTCTCTTACCCTTCGTTTACATGGAGGAGTCTACTGAACTAAAATAAAAATGAAACTAGAAAACATACATTGCATTGCAGTGTCTAAATCAAAATGTAAAAAACAGACCCAAGAGACGAATCTAAATGAAAAAAAAAAAAAAAAAAAAAAAACTAAGAAACAGACCTAATGGTCACTGCATTACAGTGTTTGAATCTAAATGTAAAAAACAAAACTAAGAAACAGACACTGCATTATAGTGTCTGAATCTAAATGTAAAAATCAGGAGTCATGTGAGGTGTAAAGTGTAGGAGACGTGTGAGTGATGGAAAAAACAAAACTAGGAAACGAACACTGCAATGCAGTGTCTGAATCCAAAAGTGACAAACATAACCAGGAAACGGACATTGCATTGCAATGTTTGAATTCAAATGTACAAAGAAACATGTAGGAGGCGTGTGAGTGATAAAAAAAAAATCAATAAATTGACACTGCAACGTAGTGTCTAAATCCAAATGTAAAAAACAGAATCAGGACATTGCATTCCAGTGATCCGTATTGACTTATTCCAAATATAAAACTATGAGAAGGGGAATGTTAGTTGAAGTGAGTGCCAGCTGTAGTGGCAGATTTTGTAATTTTTGTTTATTTTAAATGCATTTAAGTATCACAATACATGATTGACATATTTATAATTAACATAAATATTGTTGATCTATTATTAATATTGTAACTTTTTATTGATTTTTCACAAAATGACCCTAAAAAAAACTTACAACAAAAAAAGAGAGTAGAGAAATACCCCAAAATATGACAATTTCTTAATCTTGAGACAACAATAAGACAAACTGGCCATGCACAAAACCGAAATTACTAAAATACCCACATTTAAACGGGTCATTTGCTCCCATTTTTCTGATTTCTCTCTCTCTACTATCTTCCCCCTCCCTCTTTCTCTCTTCTCTCACGTTCTCCTTCATGCACTATCTTTCCACTTCTCACTGTGCACACACGGTGCATTGTCATCCCCACCTTGTCATCCCCACCAACACCATCCAAATGGAAGCCACCACCAATTTCATCTCATCCTCATGAGTCCAAACCACCTAGCCTTGTCACGAATCTCATCCTCGATCATTGGGATCGAAACTCAAGCAGACTGCGAGTTTTCTGGCCATTTTCCGGCAACACGGCAAACAACTGAGGCTTGAGACCACCATTACTGGACTTGCATCGAGGGTGGGAACAAAGCCCAATCATTAAATGTTGGTGTTTTGTTTGATGAATTTTTCAGGATTTGCCTACTGTATGTACATGTCATGCACATAATATGCTTACAGATCTGAGCCAACCCAAAAACCCAGATGAATTAATACTTAGAAGTTAAATTAGGGTTTGTGTTTCATGTTGGGGTCTATGGGTTATGGAATAAATTTCAAGTTTTGACATGCTACAAAATTGGGATGGAACAATTTCTAGTTCAAGTGTCCAATTGTAGAAATTTGTGAAATTTTTTTCATAATGTGCATGTGGTGTGCATGGTTACATCTTAATATGAGAAGCGGGAATGTTCACTAATTATGATGCACGTATGTTGTACCCCGAAATTTAGCGAGTATGATCACAACCTCGTTGGCCTCGGCGAAAAAAAAAAGAAAAGAAAAAGCTTAGAGGATGTTAAGGATCATCCATGTCGATGAAATAATGACAATAAGTATCATGTTTTCCACGTGCATGGTTAAACGGTGATGGATATATGTAACAAGACTTTTCAAATTGCCACTGTAACCTTATATACATAACAATTGTGTTTTAGTTGTATCCATTATACCAATAGGTTACCGTTAAAGTTTCTTATTAATGCGAAAAGCAACTTGTTGCTCGATCTCCAGTTATATGCATATCATGTGCATGTAATGTGCATATGATGTGCATGTGGTGTGTATATGGTGGTGACGTAGCAGGTGATGACGTCATTTTTTTTAAATTTCGAAAAGAGAGCTATAAGCTCTGGGTTTTCAGAGTGGGAATATTATTATGAAGTTAGCCATGCAGACCACATGCACATTACGAAAAAATTTTCACAAATTTCTGCATTGGACACTTGAACCAGAAATTGTTTCATCCTAGTTTTGTAGCACATCAAAACTTGAAATTTATTCCACAACCTATAGGCCCCAACATGAAACACAAACCCTAATTTAACTTCTAAGTATTAATTCATTTGGGTTTTTAGGTTGGCTCATATTTGTGAGCATATCATGTGCATGTCGTGTACATACAGTGGGAAAATCCTGAAAAATTCATCAAACAAAGCACCAACATTTAATGATTGGGCTTTGTTCCCACCCTCAATGCGAGTCTAGTGGTGGTGGTCTTGAGCCTTGGTTGTTTACTTTGTTGCCAGAAAATGGCCGGAAAACTCGTGGCTTGCTTGAGTTTCAATCCCAATGATGAGATTCGTGACAAGGCTAGGTGTTTTAGACTTGTGAGGACGAGATGAAATTTGTGGTGGCTTCGATTTGGACGGTTTTGGTTAGGATGACAGTGGACCGTGTGTGCATAGTGAGAAGGGGAGAGAGTGCGTGAGGAAGAAAGTGAGAGAAGAGAGAGAGAGGGGGAATGAGAGAAAGAGAGTAAAGAGAGAGAAGGAGCGAATAACCTATTTATATATAAGGGCAATTAAGTCATTTCAAGGTGTAGGAAAATCTTATTTATGTTTGATTTTTGTGCATGCCGTTTGCATATTTGAAATATCCTATTTTTGTTTTAAGATTAAGAAACTGTCATATTTCTGAGTATTTTCCAAAAAAGTAAGAAACAACAACATGCAACGCAAATACAACATACACTACTTAAGTAAAATCTTAATATAATGATGATACCCAAGGACTCATATATTAATTGTGGTCTATTTTATCTGACAAAGAGAGAAAGGGCCGGCGGCAAGGAGAAGAGAGAGAGAGATGTGTTTGTAGAATTGTAGGGGAATGTGTGTGTTGTTATCCCTCCTACATTGTGCCTTTATTTATAGTAATGAAAGGGAGAGAAGATATTCCTTCATCCCCAAGGAATACAAGATACAATAGGAAAGGATAACTAGAATCAAATCTAATCTAGGATTTACACAATTACACTTAAACTAGGAATGTTTAGAATACCACCCCTTGAGTGTGTAAATATTCAAGGTAGATTTAACATCATGCAAAAGTTAAGGAAGTCGACTCATTGACACTGATTCTAAGGAACAACGCTTATTCTCAATAAGGTGGGAAATTGCATAAGTAGTAAATCTCACTAAAAAAAACCCTAAGGCTATGGCAAAAACCCAAAGAGGGACAAAATCCATAGTCTAAGGAAAAATGTGTAAGAAATGCAAAACTCAAGGAAATGTCGACCGGACGTCATCAAGGATATGACCAACCTAAGGCGGGTGCCTCGTTAAAACCTAGTTATGTAGCAAAAACCCAGTGCGAAAAATGCTCCTAATCGTAGGAAAAAAGAGTGCATTAAGATCAAGAAAGTATCTATAGGATACTCCATTTGAGTTTGACATAATTCCAAAAAGAGATAGTAAAGTTACAACTCAGAAAGTTTACGCATACCAATTCCATGAACAAGCTTTTGAAACGTCGTCTTCGGCAGTGATTTGGTGAAGAGGTCGACTAGATTGTCTTGTGAACGGATTTGCGTGACTTCAATCTTCGGATGCTCTTGTTGTTGATGTGAAAAGAAAAACTTTGGCGTAATGTGCTTGGTGCTGTCTTCTTTGATGTAAGCCTTCTTGAGCTGTTCGATGCAAGCTGTGTTGTCTTCAAAGATCATCGTCGGGATATCAACGGCGGGATGAATATCACAGAAGCTTCGAATATGGCCCACCACTGCTTTCAACCAAAAGCATTCCGAGTTGCTTCATGTAAGGTGAGAATTTGCGCATGGTTAGACGAAGTGGCAACTAAAGTCTGATTAGTTGACCTCCAAGATATTGCTGTGCCTTTAACGGTAAACATATAAATCGTTTGAGATCGCGCCTTGTGCGGATTAGATAAGTATTCTGCGTCGGCATAACCAACAAGGCGAGAATCAACTCGAGGAGCATAAGGTGTGGCACTATTCGAGGGTTCGTAGGGATAGAACAAGCCCAAATCAGTAGTACCCTTAAGGTAACAGAAGATGTCTTTCACGCTAGTCCAATGTCTGCGTGTAGGTGTATTACTGTATCTTGCCAAAAGATTAACAATGAAGGAGATGTCAGGCCTAGTGCATTGAGCTAAGTACAATAAAGCGCCTATCGCACTTAGATAAGGAACTTCAAGCTCCAAAATCTCTTCATCATTTGGAAGGGATCTCATTTTGCATCTAGTGAACGAACGACCATAGAAGTACTCGAATACTTCACTTTATCCTTATTAAAGCGGCGCAACACCTTCTAGGTGTAGTTCGATTGATGTATTAGGATTCCATCTGAACAATGCTCTATCTCGAGACCGAGACAGTATTGAGTCTTACCTAGATCTTTCATCTCAAATTCTGACTTCATGTGTGTGGTAGTTCTCGCGAGCTCTTCAGGAGTTCCAATAAGATTCATGTCATTGACATATACTGCAACAATCACAAATCTGGAATGTGACTTCTTAATGAACACACAAGGGTATAGTTCGTTGTTCACATATCCCTGACTAGTCAAATACTCACTCAGGCGGTTATACCACATTCTTTCGGATTGTTTCAAACCGTAGAGTGAACGCCTCAGCCAAATTGAGAGCATGTTTCAGGGTTTAAAAATATTTGAACCAGTCAATGTAAGTCCTTTGGGAACTTTCATATAGATTTCCGTATCAAGATCCCCATAGAGATACGCAGTTACTACGTCTATCAGCTACATATGTAGTTTTTCGGAAACTACCAAACTAATAAGGTAACGAAAAGTAATCACATCCATAATAGGTGAATAAGTTTTGTCATAGTCAATCTCGGGGCGTTATGAGAAGCCTTGTGTAGTAAGACGAGCTTTGTAACGCATAATTTTGTTCTTCTCATTATGCTTCTGAACGAAAACCCACTTGTAGCCAACCGGCTTCACATGTGGAGGAGTAGGAGCCATAGGTCCAAACACCTTACGTTTCACAAGCGAATCGAGTTCGACTTGGATTGCTTGTTTCCAGTTTGACCAATCAGTTCTACATCGACATTCATCAACGGAACGCGGTTTAATGTCATCGCTCAACATGATCTCAGTAGGTATTGCAAATGCTAATGCATCATCAACAATTCTACGCCACATATCATCTAAGCTAGCATAATAGACCGACAACTCACGATTCTCAAGATGAGGATTCGTCTCTTCAAGGACGCTTCCATAATCTAGAATTTCCTCATGAGTTGGGCAAAATGAGTAAGCGATAACCGGATTCACGGTAAGCTATTCAGGACCTTGTGCCATGGTTTTCCTCTTCTGGGGGTGTGAATCTTTTGAACCAAGGGGTCTGCCATGTTTTTGTGTAGGGGCAGATGATTGGCTAGCCACTAATGTATGTGGATCACCAAGACTAGCGTCCCAGGCTTCCAGGATGGTAGTTTGTCGTACATTTGGTACATTCATCTTTGCAGGTGTATTCGCAGCTGGAACATGTGATCTTGTCACGCACGCTAGATCAATGAAAGCATCTGGTATGCTCTGAGCTATGCTCTAAAGATCTAATATACGCTACATTTCAGTTTCAGATTGAGCAGTGCCGGGATCTAAACGAGACAAAGTGGGAGTCGTCCACGATAATTCGCGTTGTTCTTCAGGAATGTTGGTGTTCTTATCTCCCCCTAACGACGTGAAGACTATCTCATACAAGTGACAATCCACGAAACGAGCAGTAAACAGATCGCCTGTAAAAGGTTCTAAGTAACGAATAATCGAAGGAGAATCATATCCTACATAGATTCCTATCCTTCGATGAGGCCCCATTTTTGTACGTAAGGGTGGCGAGATCGGCATATATACCGCACAACTAAATAGACGCAAATGCAATATGTCAGGTTCGTATCCAGTAACCAACTAAAGGCACTAAATGGTTGTGCTGCAACAGGCCTCAAGCGGACCAACTTTGTTGCGTGCAATATTGCATGACCCCAAGCAGTGATCGAAAGCTTGGTACGTATGACCAATGATCGAGCAATCATTTGTAAGTGCTTAATGAAAGCCTCTGCCAAGCCATTATGGGTGTGAACATGGGGTACAAGATGTTCAACTTTAACCCCAACCAACATGCCATGTCATCAGAAGTTTTAGATGTGAATTCTCCACCATTATCCAATCGAATAGATTTGATCGGATAATTAGGGTGGTGAGCCCTGAGCTTGATAACTTGAGCCAATAGTTTGGAGAGTGCAGCATTCCTTATGGACAATAAACACACGTGCGACCAACGTGTGGAAGCGTCAACCAAAACCATAAAGTATGTAAATGGTCCGCAGAGAGGGTGAATCAGTCACAAATGTCCCCCTGAATCCATTGTAGAAAAATGGGAGGATACAAATGAATCTTGTCATAAGAAGGCTTAGTAATAAGCTTTCCCATCGAACATGTTTGACATGCGATTCCTTGGGTCAAACCTAATCTTCGGGTCAGTGGATGCCCGTGTGAAGATTTGAGGATATGGCGCATCGCTATTCATCTAGGATGTCCCAAACGATCATACCAAAGTGTAATTTCGTGCGTGTTCCCAGTAGTAGGGCCGGTCACATAGTGGCATTCAATGGGGTGTATGGTCGTAGTATACAGACCACTCGAGGTACGCTCCATCTTCTCTAGAATATGTTTTTGGCCATATTCGTAAGAAGTTATGCACTGAAATTCAACTCCGTTTTCTACGTGGGTTTTAGTGTGGTAATTGTTATCTGTAATGTCCTTGAAATTTAACAACGTTCTTTCGGAACGTGGAGAATAGAGTGCCTCATAACTAGTCAAGATTGTACCACTAGACAACATTATACGTGCCTTACCGTATCCTTTTATCAGGTTGGATGGGCCTGAGAGGGTTGTCAAAGGTGCATTCTTAGGTATGAAGTTAGTGAAATAGACATGTTCATGCAAAACTGTGTGCATGGTTGCATTATCTGCCAGCCAACTAACTTTCCCATTAGTCATACCTAGAATGAAGAATTAATTTGAATCGGTCACATGCATAAAAATTTATAAAAAAAAAATATCAATTCAAAATAATTTCATTTATTCAAGGATTAAAAAACTTAATATCCAAAACAAATCACCAACTAATAATCCAAACATAAAGGAAAATTGTTCAAAAATCAACTAAAAACAAAGGAGGGGTTTAACCACTAGGTGGAATTTGGCCCCAGTTGTCTTATTTCAACTAAAAATAAGTCTATGTCTAAGATTCTAATCTTTTATAGGGGTGGTATCCGCCTGAAAATCAAAAACCTCAATCTTTGTAGTCTCCGGTTTGTCCACTTGCATGAAGTTTGATTCAAACTTCTTACGACGAGAATGATATTGATTTATAACCTTCTTGGGAGCTCGGCAAACACGGGACCAATGGTCCTTTGAACCAAAGCGATAACACATGTCCACATCTATGGTTTCACGTGCTTTGCCCTTATTCTTGAAGTTCGGGGCATTGGGAGCGAGGTTTGGGTGCTTTTGGGCTTTGTTTCCTCCCTTAGATGGGCCTTGACGCTGTTGACCTTGGTGGGATGGCTTTTGGCTGCCCTTACCACTCTTCTTTTGGTGTTTTGGGTGTTGGTTGGTGCTATAATGTGCTTCAGGCACAGCAGTCTCCCCGGTAGGTCAAGCTTGATGATTATTCAATGGTTCTGCTTTTCAGCAAGAGGTAAAATAAAGATCAAATCTGAGAACTTAGTGAACTTCTGAGCTCCATATTGTTGCTGCAAGACAATATTAGAAGTAGAGAAGGTCAAATAGGTCTTCTCCAGGTGATCCTCTTCAGTCAAAGTTTCATTGCAAAACTTGAGAAGTGATCGGATTCGACAAACTTCAAAATTATATTCATTCATAGACTTAAAGTCTTGGAAACGCAAGCCAGTCGTGTCTTACTTTAGGCAAAAATATGTCCTTTTGGTGATCAAAACGATCAGCCAAAACGACCAATAATGCACGTGGATCCTCCTCAGCAAGATATTCAGTTTGTAGAGCGTCATGAATATGTCTTCGGATGAAGATCATAGTAATGGCTTTTTCAGCTTCGCCAACAGGCTCGTCCGTTGCTTCTTTAATAGCAGGACGCAAGTTCTTTGCTGTGAGGTGGAACTTCACATCTTGGACCCACTTGAGGTAGTTCCTTCCAGAGACCTCCAAAGCGGTAAAGTCGAGTTTGTTCAAATTCGACATGTTCCTATCACAAAATAGATGGACAAGATGTGGTTAGTGTAATGGAGAAAAATCAATCCATTCACGTAGAAGTAGAACATACAGGTTCTAATAGACATGATTTGGTTTATTCTTGCATGAAAAACTTTGGGTTCTCATGGGTGATGTTTTTAATTGAAAAACTTCAGGTTTTCAAACAAGGCATGTATGTAAGAAACTTTAGGTTTCAAAATAATTATGAACTTCAGGTTCATATATTCCTACAGGCAAACACAAATATATATGCAAACAAATATGCACCAAGAATATGCAAAAATATAAAATTTAGGTTTACAATTATAATTGAATTATAATTATTTGGACTTCCGGCCAAATTAAAGTGTGGGTGAAAAGATATAAAACCCATTGGGCCTAAAATAATTAGGCGAATAAAACTTGGGGCCCAAAAGAAAAAATAAGCTCACGGATGGCTTAAAAAAAATTGGTCTGTGCTACCTAGGCCCAAAAATTGGGCTAGTGGTCTCGGGTGTGGTTGCAGGTCTATGGGGAAAGGTGCCAACGGTATGGGCCATTGCAGGTGAGCCCAAAAGCCTTTTTTTTTTTTATGTGGGCCAAGAGATGGAGCCTAATTGGGCTCGAGTCATACATCCCAGCCATGTTGGGTGTGCGATGTTGAGGAAGAACGCCAGGTTTGGTCGACGGTGTTGCGTCAGGTGGTCGGCGTTGGGAGAATGATGCTTGGGACGAGTCCGTGGGTCATCAAAAACCTCAAATATGAACGGAGATTTGAAAAAAATCTCGACATTCATTGTAAAACCCTAGAATTTTGAATCGGGTTTTTCAAAGAAAATCGATGAGATTCAATTGAATCTCGGTCAATTGATGTCGAAGACGAGCTTCAGGCTGTCAAACATGGTGACCTGAGGTGTGAGGATGGGTTGCAAGCCATCCTTGGATGGTGGAGACGCTGTGGTGGGCATCAGGGTGTGTTGGGTTTCAACCTGGAGCCTACGGCTCTGGCTTGGGGACTCGATGTAGGCTGCAGGCTTGGCGAGGGAATGGGTTGGGCCATCACAGGCTGCTGGCCTAGTGGCTTGCGGCCTTGCATGGTGCGAGTGCATGGGGTTCGAAGAACCCTAGGTTTCTCGATTCCTGTTTGTTTATTTGTTTGTTTTTTTTTTCTCAATCCAATTATATGCATATAAATAATTTAATGTAATTCATGTATAATTTAATTGATGCATATATATATATATATATATATTTGATGCAATTCATAACCGATATCAAATTCACATAATTCAATAATTATGATTATGAGGCATACACAATTTATGTAGAATCTAAAATTCGTAAAACGTAAAGTTGAGTCATGCATCATGGTGAATGTTCATGCTATCAGGGTTGCAAAAATATCGAGATAAAAACCGTTGTTTTGAAAGAACCTGATTGCGTAATGATATGGATGAACTGGTTTGATGCAGAAAAATTCTTCAACGTCAAATTCCTAAACGCAGCTGTAGGAGCGTGCTGATAACGTGTTGTGGTCTATTTTATCTAACAAAGAGAGAGAGGGCCAGGGGCAAGGAGAAGAGAGAGATGTGTTTGTAGAATTGTAGGGGAATGTGTGTGTTGTTATCTCTCGTTCATTGTGCCTTTATTTATAGCAATGAAAGGGAGAGAAGATATTCCTTCATCCCCAAGGAATACAAGATACAATACGAAAGGATAACTATAATTAAATCTAATCTAAGATTTATACAATAACACTTAAACTAGGAATGTTTACAACAAATATTTTACTTTAAACCCCTTAAATCAAGTGAAACACGTAAACACTTACTAATTGAGGTGGATTGAGCTAAGCCAATTCATTACAACTACTAATTATTTTCCCTCCAAAATCTCATTTGGGCTATAGCCCATAGCTTCTCAAGATTCGTCCTTGCTTTTACATGCAAGCGGCCCATCCATCACTTTACTCTGAATTTTTTCGAGTCACATGGAAAATTCGCATCATATATGCTCCTACTTTCCCCTCTCTATCTCGATTCTGACCCAATACCCAAGCCTATCTCACCTCTTGGTATTCCTATAACAAAAAATTGTGGAAATTAGTGGGTTTCTCTAGATTTTCTAAAGCCGCTGCTCCATTTCTTTTGCTTTCTCAATGGACCCTTATGCTCACTGCCCATGGTGTGGCAGTTGAATGCTACCATTTCAATTAAGAAGTGTTGAGGACCTTTTGATCGAGCAAGACACTGTGGTCTATGAGACACCTTAACTTCACGTATTGTTTCCGGCGTCAAAAACTGAAATACCTCAAAATAGATGTATTAGAAGATATTTGAGTAAGTTAACGGCTTCAAATAACAATGAATGAATAATTGTACTAACAACAAATTATGATTTGCCTAAATGATTTGCCGTGTGGGAGCTAAAAGGTCATAAGTTTGACATGAGAGAGATGAACATCCATGGTTGGTGGGTTTTGAGATGGCTGTGAAATAATAATAATGGTTGGAATTTCTGGTAAAGATCGAAATTGAAGGTTAGGTGGGGTTTGAGGCTAAGATCAAAGGAAAGGAAGAATTAAAGCTTGAGAACTAAGGGGTTTTCCATCACTTAGAGATAGCTCACCCTACTTGCTGCATGCGTTAAATCTTTTGTTATGTTTTTCATTGTTTAAGCTACTTCATACCTCTTTGGAGTAAGGAAGGGATATGAACTTCGTCTCTCACTGCCTTCCCACGCGATGCCGAAGTTGTGGGATTGGATTTTGGTACTCTTGTTTGGTTGATATTTTACATATAATTTATACCTCCTTTTCTATTATTTAGTCATGGTTTTATATTAAATTGTTGGGTTTAATGTGTGTTTGTGTGAGTTTTGTAGAAATAATTTGTAAACAAAACATGAAATTGGAGGCTTAAATTGGAGAGATCCTGAGGATTGCTAAGTTGTGCGCGTGAGCTATTTTGGATTGGTTTTAAATTTGAATGATTTGAGTTTATTGCGAGCCAACCCATTAAAGCTAAAATTTCTTAATCTATTTTGGGCTGATGCAATAAGTTCATTTTGTGTGAATTTTTAAGAGTTATTATATGTGGTGATGTGATGATTAGGTTTCCTAATTGAATTGGGCCAATACAAGTCAACTTAATTATGCAGGGGCAGCGCTGCCTTATGGATTTTTTTTTTTTTTTTTTTTTTTTTTTTTTTTTTTGGAAAAACGATATTATTTATAATAAGCTGATCATAATTTTGGTTGTTTCTTTTCATATATTCGAATTTACTTAGTTGTATTTTAAATTTACCAAGAACTAAATATTTTTTGCTAGGGCTAAGATCTAGCCTAGCTATGAATACTCGAAATTTATAATTTTGTAGTTGTCTTAATTTTTTTATTTTATTTTTTATTGTTCCATTTGAGTGTTCGTTACCATTCTTAATTCTTGCAATTAATTGGCCACTAATTGTTTGATTAGAAGAATTAGGTTGAGAAGCTTTTGGGAAGGAATGTCATGTCTTGAATGAGTGCTAGGAATGGACTAACATGATTCACTCAATTTTTTTTTTTTTTTTTTTACGGATTTTTCATAGTACACAATGGGTTTTTGTTTTTTAATGCTTGGAAGAGAATGAGTTTTTAATCAGGAATTCTTTTGGTTGAGACTGGAAGTGGATAACAAATAATTTAGGGAAAATCAATTGTCAACATGAGTAATAATTAGGGTTAATATACTGTAGATTTCGGGTTGGATTGGTTTAGTGAAATCGGTTCTTACTGTTAAACCACTTTTGCTTTGTTTTCAATTGATCGTTACCTTTATTTGCATTTAGTTTCTTTGCATATCTAATGTCATCAAAACTTTTGTTTTATTTATTTTAAATATGCAGTTATCGCGATTGGTACGTTAGATTAATCCAGTCCTTATAGACTTATAGTTGCGAGCGGATTTTCTTTGCAACGTTTGCTTAAAAAGAAAATAAAACTGTTTCAAGACCCGTATCACAAAAGTACAAACTGTAATTAATTCTTCATGCTACACGCTAAAACGATAAGAAAAACGTGAAAGAATACTTTAAACATACCTGAATGTGAATAGAATAATTATAACGATGAAACTAGAAATGGTACAAATTCATGGCAATTAACAACTAGATTCAAACTCATAAGACAATTAAGCAAACAACAAACAGCAAACAGCCATCGATTAATCATTTCACCCTACTTTTTTTTGTGATAGAAGCACCTGGTTGACCATTTTGTCGAAATCCACAAAAGATAATCCATTAGGACCACCACTGGCCTCCTTTGCCAACTTCTTCCACTCCAAGGCTTTCTTTCTCATCTCTTTGCCCTCCTCCCCGTCCATTAACTTTCTCACAAGCTCCTCCACATATTTTCTTTTTACATCACCCTCAATCTCCAACCCAATGCCCCACTCTTTGCAACTGAACCTGCAATTGGTTTGTTGTTCCGCAAAGAAGGGCCAAAAAATTATTGGCACTCCACCGCACACGCTTTCAAGAGTAGAGTTCCATCCGCTGTGCGTCAAAAACCCTCCGATAGCTGGGTTATTCAGAACTTGTTCCTGAGGACACCAACTTGCCAATAGGCTCCTATCTTTGGTCTCTTCCAAAAACTCAGGAGGAATCACAGCTGAATCCCCACCAACTAGGTCGGGCCTAATAACCCACAAAAGGTCTTCTTACAATTTGCAAGTTCCCAAACTCAATTAGCTGCTCACTTGTCATAACCGTGATGCTGCCAAAGTTGACATAAACCACAGAGTTGGGTTCTTTAGAGTGAAGCCACTCAAGGCACTCTGGTTCCTTAGTCCATAAGTTCGATCCGATCGAATTCAACTCGTTATCCGCCGGAATCTGACCGATTTGTAGATTTAGAGGTCCGATAGAGTAAACAGGCGGAAACAGAGTTGAAAGTGCATCTAAAACTTCACGTTTGAAGTCATGGAATGTGTTCACAATAATAGCTGAAGCCCTTTTTGCTCGTTCTGTCTCGACCAGGATAAAATCCAGCATTTGGTCATCGGGTTCTGTAGTTCTCATGAAACTTGGGATGTCCTTCAATCGGATGTCTTTCATGCCTGGTATCCAATCTATCACGGTATCCAAATACCCGTTTGTCAAATAGCTAGCATCTGCAAATTCAATGAAGAAAGTGTGTTAACATTATATTATTCCATGTAAAACATTTAGTGCAAGTTAAAGTTAAAATTAAAGTTATCAGAAAGAAACACAAACTAAACAGATCAAGAGAAACAAGTAGTTGGGATTTTGTTTTGGTTGATCAAAATATACCTTTAAGAGGAGTGAGACCATTTTCAATGAGATGGTGAAACTGCACATAGGCCAAGAAGCCACAAGCACTTGTTGTCCACAGAAGTACTTCGGGAATCCCTAGTTCCTGTGCTGCATCAAGAGTGAAGCTCATGATACCATCGGAAACTATGCAACTCACAGGAGGCGAATCGGGCGAAGAGTTGAGCTTGGACAGAAGCTCACTGAAGTGAGGCAAGCATGTTTTCGTAGTGGAATGACACAAGGATGGTATATCTTGCGTAACATTGGCATTTGTTGGAGGGAGCCCATCGGGAATGGTCTCGAACTGGAAAGAGGGAAGGCCGTCAAGGGAGTTGGAACCTCGGGATTTAAGGAGGCGTTTGTGGTTGAACTCTGTGTTGACAAAGGTTATGTGAAAGCCTTTAAAGTAGAGGAGTTTGGCTACGTTGAGCATAGGGTTTATGTGACCTTGAGCTGGGAACGGTATGCAAACTGCATGCGGCTTTTCTGCCAAACTAAACGAACCCATTTTCTTGAAATCAAAACACAAAAGCAAATAGAAATGAAAGAAATTGTGTGGTGGTGGTGGGAACAGAAGTGTGAATTAGGAAATTTTTATAAAGGGTCGGTTTATAAATCACATGACTAATTTTTAATTAATTTAAAAGTCCATAAATCCGGTTGGTTATAGCTTTTATGGTTGATGACAGAATGTAAAATTACAGCTGACTAATTTTTAATTAATTTAAAGTCAATAAGTCAGTAAGGGGTCTGTGTAAAAATCAGCTGACTAATTTTTAATTAATTTAAAAGTCAATAAATCCGACTTGAAATCGTGGATGACAATTGACAATTTGCAATTTGCAACCCTCTTGAACCGATTTGGAGCAGACGCGCCGTAACCGATTTCGGCTGTGAGTTGGGCTCTTCTGGGTTTCATTGGGAGGTCCAATTTTTTTTTTTTTTTTTGTTTATAATTGTATATATGTGGGTCTTTGTTATGGAATAAAAAATTTTCCATTCTACGGAAAGGATTTACCAAAAATTAAAAACAAAAAACTCAGTATTCAATTAGGGTAATCTTAGAGGACTAAATTTATAGATAAAATTTTCTAAGCTAAATGACATGTAAGTTAATGATTGAATTATTATTTAAACCTTGATAAACGTGCTCATTTTTATTGGTGACATATAATTTAGTTTGCAAATTTTGTCTACAAATTTAATCTCCTTAGATTACTCATCCAATTATTAACACGGAACCATTTCTATGTAAATATACTGATTTGGTCCAATGTATTTTAATATTTGTTATTATTATTTTTAAATATTTTTTAACATTTAAAAACAAATAACACGTCATTTTTGAATGGATCAGATCACAAAGTTAATATATTGGAGAATGAATAATTACTAATTAGTATCCAAGTATTATTCATTTATCATGCACTCAACATATTATTTCTTCATACCCTAAAAAAAACATATTATTTCTTTATTTAAATGGTTGATTGCCCTTATAGTTACGATTTTCTCCTTGAACTTATAAATATATCGCATTTAGTAGAAGAAAAAGAAACATATTATTTTTTATTTAATTCCTTCAAAATCAATGAATGCAAAAAAAAAAAAAACAAAAAAAAAATGATACTACAATACTTATCAAGAAAAACTTGTGTTGGATTTGATTTGTCATGAGATTATGCTAAGTAACACTACCAACCGCTCAAATCTCGCCACTTGATAAGATTTTAGTATAAATTTTTATAATTTGTTTATATTTAAAGTTCTAAAAATTAAGTTTCCTCTCAATTAATAAACACTTAGGGGGCGTTTGTTACACCTCTTTAGGAGGGACTGGTTTGGACTAGCTTAAATAAGACTATAATCCTGCGTTTGGTAGGTTCTTGGACTAAAATAAATGGGACTCGCCCCGACTAAGAGTCCTTCCGCCCTTTGCTAACCCTCACTATCTAATCCCAAGCTTTCCCTTGGTGTTAAGGCGGACTAGAAAAGAAACGAGGCCAACATCCCCAATCCCCAACTTTCACTCCAATCCCTCCGCGCTCCGCTTCTTCTTCTACGGCACCGTCACCATGGCCAAGCCGTGGGTCACTGCATCACCCAAGTACCCAACCCAACAATAGCATTCAACCATCCAGAAGGCAAGCAAACAATTTCCATAGAATTTTATAGAATATTTGTGAAGAAGAACAAAAGTTGAGGAAAGAAAAAGGCCCAGTACTCCGCCTTCTTCTTCTGTGCGCTATGCGGATTGAGAGGTTACTGTCCAAATCGTTGTTGTTGGTGGTGACCTACTGTCGTTGGACGGTACACCCGAGAAGCTGATCGAGAGGTTAGCGATGAAGGTTTGAGATGGGTTTTTGAAGTCTTAATTAATTTGAGAATCTGGGTTGTCTTGATTAGTAGTGTGCTCTGGGTTTGTCAAATGAGCATTGATCGTTAGCTTGCAATTTCACGAATTCAATTGGAGTTTTTCATAATTTTCTTTTATTTTTAATAGAAAATAAATTAAAATATAATAATAATAATAATAATAATTTATTGTTAGTCTAGCTTCTTAGTCCGACACTGTACCAAAAACTTCATTAAGCTAGTCCAGCTTAGTCTAGTCTAAACCAGTCCAGCTTAGTCCCTGAAACTCGTCCAGGCCGAGATAATCCGGTGCAACAAATGCATCCTTAAATTTATCTAACCACTCATCATTTTTCCCCTGTCTTTTCCATTCTTTTTTCTTTTTCCTACACTGTGTGTCAGCCTTTCAACCCTAGTGGGTTTTTGGTTTCTCGTAAAAAAGAAATCCGCAAAGAAAATGAAAAAGAAAAACCATTCAAGCATCAGTTGAAAAAGAATCGAAATATTCTCTACCTTCCAAACTCATCACATTTAATACAATATCTATACCAACACGATCCTCTACGAATCTTTGTAAGGTTTCTGGGAATCTGTGAATCATGTTCGTTTATCAT
This sequence comes from Pyrus communis, assembly GCF_041283825.1. NCBI lineage: Eukaryota > Viridiplantae > Streptophyta > Magnoliopsida > Rosales > Rosaceae > Pyrus > Pyrus communis. The sequence continues at coordinate 5,278,645 of NC_142572.1, forward strand.
ACATCGTGCGATCAATTTTCGTTAGGTACTATTTGGGTTCACTTTTAAATAAATTTAAAAAAAAATGATTTCTAACCACATGATGTACGATGAACGGATACGATTCACAGATTTATAACATCTTCACAAAGAGGATCTAGAGAGGATCGAGATTTGTATCTATATACCGTATGAAATAATTGATTGGATAAATGTTGATATGACATATTGCAATTTCACATGGTTGGGGACCGGTGAAATAATAGATTGAAATGAGAGAACTTGCAATTGTTAGTGTTCCATCGTTTTTGTGCAGTTTTTCTCTTGAGAGCAGAGAGAAAAATACAGTAGAATGTCGATAATTTACTACTGATAAATTCATAATTTTGATTAAATAATATTTTGGCCAATCCTAACTTGGGGATAACATGCTAAATTTATAGTTCGCTAAATTTCATGATAATACATTATAGAAAATTCATATAGGTCCCACATAGTATACCAAGAGGTATTTGCCGATTTTCCCCGAACTTGTAATAGAATACCAATTTTCCCCTGAACTTTAATTTTGGCTGATTACCCTTGAACTTTTATAATTGGCCAGTTTCTCTCCTAAACATTAATTTTAGCCAATTAACCCTTGAACTTTTATAATTAGCCAATTTTCGCTGAACTTGTAAGGCCATCTCCAACCGAAGGAGGGCCAGATGGATCGTTTTAGCCCTATAGCCCTCCAAGAAATTAATATTTTAATGAACAATGACATGCCATATTTCTTACCATCTCCAACCGAGGGGCCAAAGTGTCACATCTTGGCCTAGGCCCCATCAAATTCCCGGCTCGACTCACCGTAGCACGATATTGTCCGCTTTGGGCCCCGACCACGCCCTCGCGGTTTTATTTCTGGGAACTCACACAAGAACTTTCCAGTAGGTCACCCATCCTAGGAATGCTCTTACCCGAACTCGCTTAACTTCGGAGTTCTGATGGAACCCGAAGCCAGTGAGCTCTTAAAAGGCCTTGTGCTAGGTAGAGATGAGAATACACATATAAGGCTTATAAGATCCACTCCCCTAGGCGATGTGGGATGTTACAATCCACCCCTCTTAGGGGCTCGATGCTCTCGTCAGCACACTTTTGGCCAGAGATTAGCTCTGATACCAAATTGTCACATCTTGACTCGAGCCTCCACCAAATCCCAGCCTCGAGTCCATCATAGCACGATACTGTCTGCTTTGGGCCTTGACCACGCCCTCATGGTTTTGTTTCTAGGAGCTCACACGAGAACTTCCCAGGGAGTCACCCATCCTGGTAATGCTCTCGCCCAAACTCGTTTAACTTCAGAGTTCCGATGGAATCCGAAGCTAGTGAGCTCGCAAAAGGCCTCGTGTTAGGTATAGATGGGAATATACATATAAGGCTTAATGATCCACTCCCCTGTGCAATGTGGGATGTTACAATCCACCCCCCTGAGGGCCCCGACGTCCTCGTCGACACATTTCAGGCCATGGATTGGTTTTCATACCAAATTGTCACATCCTAGCTCGGGCCCCCACCAAATCCTGGGCTCGACTCCACCGTAGCACGATATTGTCTGCTTTGGGCCCTGACCATGCCCTTACGGTTTTGTTTCGGGGAACTCACACAAGAACTTCCCAGTGGGTCACCCATCCTGGGAATGCTCTCGCCCGAACTTGCTTAACTTTGGAATTCCGATTGAAACCGAAGCTAGTGAGCTCCCAAAAGGCCTCGTGCTAGGTAGAGATGAGAATATACATATAAGGCTTACAAGATCTACTCCCCTAGGTGATGTGGGATGTTACACAAAGGGTCATAGGACAAACATAATTTATTATTTAAATTTAGAGACTACATCAACTTAAATTTAAAGTCTATAATTATCATCGTCATCATCATCTGCCATTGTTGGAAGAGGTAAGAAATGATGTAGGAGAGAAATGGTGTAAGATAGTACGGAATGGTGAAAATAATGAGAGAAATTGTGTAGGAAAGGCTTAGCTATTTATAGGAAAAAAATAGGAAATTTTCAAATCCAACAGCTAGCTGATGTCAGCGTGACTCAATCATTGATTTGACTATAAGATCTTTCTAGAATATGACTTAATCATTGTATGTTTGTTCTTGAAATTGATGTCACCTTGGATCTCATCTTTAACTTTTCTTAACATAATAAGAAGTTTTGGTGTGCTACTTGGATTATCTTTGTTAACTCACTTATAAGCAGTGTTCTAAAAAGCGCTCTAAGCGGCTGCCTAGGCGTTAGGCGCTGACCAGCTGCCACTTGTAGGCCAGAATCAACAACCAATTAGGCGGAGCTTAGACGGATGTTAGGTGGAAGCAGAGCAACCTAGGCAATTGATGCGGAACCTAGGCGGCTCACAAGTCAGTTAGAAGACCACCATCGACAAGAAGGCATTGAGGCAAGTGGATGTGGAGGCTGCGTGACCTGTCGCCCGCCACTCATAACCTATACCTTCACAACCTGTGCCCACACACCCAACATCAATCGATGACTCACAATCCATGTCTATAATAATATTTGAAATTCTAAAAATTGGAAAAAAATAATAATAAAAGAAACAAAAACAAAAAGATTAAGGAATGCATTGAATTCCATTATTCTATTTAGGATCAACAATCATTGTAAAAAGCCAAAAATTAAACTTTACAATAAGGGTTTTATCACATGTAGTCCCTTAAATTGACCCATAAGATGGTTCCTGAAAATAAAAATTAATAAATGTAATCCTTGAATATGGGTAGCAAATGAATTTAGTCACTTCGTTATAATTTCGTTAATTTTTTTTTGTTAGTGTGTTAATGTGATACATATATAGATCCACACATCCATTAAGTAATGCTACAACAATACATAAAAAATAAAAAAAAGAACAAAGACCACGATTGATTCGATTGCAGAACCATCTGATTATCGAGACCTGGGCCTCTTTGCCAATTCTCTTGCCATCTCTCCCACCCGAAGCCACCATCTTTCCCACCACACTCGACCCCTGACATTGTTGAATAAGAACTGATAGAACAGCCATGGGTATAACTCATGTGCATTGATTTTTGACCAACTCTAATAGTTGAGGTTATAACTTATAACTTAAATTTTTAATTCAGAAAATTTAGGTTCTAATTAAAAAATTTCTTTTCTCTTTTAATGGGTTTGATCTAAAATTTTAACCTGAAATTATTAAGAATAATAGATGGTAAGAATAACATTGTTGTTAAAAAATAAATTAAAAGTTGGGTGACCTCGCGCCTAATTGGCTGTTAGATGGTTGACTTAGGTCTGGTTTAGTACTGAGGTGATTCTGAAAAAAGCTGGTATCAAAAAAAGCTGGGAGCTGTTTTTGTGTTTGGTAAACATTCAGCTTCAGCTTTTTTTTCACAGTTTTGAGTAAAAAAAACCAAAAACAAGAAGCTGCAAAACCCAGCTTTGAAAAACTGGTTTTTTTTTCACATTTGTTTTACATAAAAGTTTACCAAACACTATAATACTGCTTTTTTTTCTTTTCAAAAGCACTTTTACAAAAAAGTTTACCAAACATTCTGTTGCTTTATTTCACAGCTGCTTATTCTCACAGCACAGTAGAAGCAGCTTTTTTTCAAAGCACAGCAATACCAAACCAGACGATGCAGACAATACCAAACCAGACGATGCAGAAGCGGCTCTTGTATGGTCATGCACAGAGAAAAAAATGCAGACGATGCAGATCCATGTTTAATAGATTTGTGGGTCCACAATGTGCCACATCAGCGTACTCAGAAAATTTGATGGAATTTTAACGGAATGATCACATTAATTTGTGACACTTACATTCAGAGATTATATTGACCATTTTTATTTTTAGGGATCGTCTTGATGACATGAGTCAATTTTAGAAAAGATAGCGCAATTCACACACCTCTTTTTTACTTCTTACACATTCTTGTTAGTTTTTGTCCATTGATTTTTTTCAATTCATTCGATCTGACAGTCAAAAATTGAGAAGAGTGTGCGAGGTAAAAATAGATGTAATGATAACATTACCCTTTTAGGAACTACTTGTGAATGGTGATAGAAACCCTTATAATAAATTAAGGGTACACATAAATGACACACCCCGATCGAGATCAGGGCATGCTGACCGTCACGTGGAAGTGACCATGTGCACAGTGCGGAAGCTAATAAAATAATAATAAAAATAGTACGAATAAATAAAAACCAGCTTTACACAAAGTAATAACAAACATGTGCAAGCGTAAGTGTGAACACAAAGTTCAGAGCACGAAGACCTAATGCAGTCCGGGAGAAAACGACACTACAAAAGCACACCCGAAGGTGGTCCTACACTGGTATTAGTCTGTCAGATATGCCGGGAAAATCCTCAGGGAAGCCACCAAAAGTGCTAGCCAACTAGAACCTGGAGGGGCGCAAAACCAAAAGTGTGAGTGGGCAAAAACAAAGCTTTTCAAAAACCATTTCATAAACAAGTTCTAACCCCTCGCCGTAAAACCTGTATACTTCCCAGAAAATATAATATACATATATAAATCATGCTTGGAAAATATGCTATGCCAAAACCTCGAAGTAAAATGCAAGTGCTCAGGTAATATCACATCAATGCCATATAATCTGTCAGCCGGAGTTACCTAACGTGACCTGTACGGCTGAATCTAGAGCTCAAATCTCCATCTCACTAACTATACCTGCACACGAGTCGGAACCACCTAAAGTGGTCTGTACGACAAGCCTGGGTGTAATATAAGTACGCTCAAGTGCTACGATCATGTGAAGGCTGGGCGAATAATCGTGGGTCACCTACGAGTCGGAACCACCTAAAGTGGTATGTACGACAGGACTGTGCACCTAACTTGGATCCAAGATGAGTGTGTGGTGTGGGAGGTGAACATCACGTGAAGGACTGTGCCCAACTCTGGGCGGGAGCACTAACTCCGGGGGTGCAGGTTATGAGCTCTCTATGTGCATATCAAATCACTACTGAATGTAAACATAAATCATAACTCACCTGTGCGTCCACAGCACCAATACACACACAGATATATATATATATATATATATATATATATATATAAATATATATATATATATATGCAACTAACAATGCATAACAAACGGCAACATAATGCATGGCATATAAACGAATAAACGTTTCATTTCACTTTATGGGAAAAGTATAAGTATATAGGTATATACGGAAAACCAAAAGCCCACTCACTGGTATGTAGAAGGGTCGTAACCCCCTTGCCTCGAGTGACCGCGCTCGTCCTCGGGATAGGTCTCACCTATATGCGAAACAACTATAAAAACGTTAATTTTAAAACACATAACCAACCTTATGAAATAACTTCTCATACAATGCTCAAATGGGGTGTATGAATACACCAACGTGATCTACTCAACCTCAGGAACATCCCCATATTTTTAGAAAAAATTTTCACCGTCGCACGCGCCCCCATGCGCCGGCCAAGGCACGGCCACACGCACTGGCCACGCGCAGGCATATGCCTGGCACGCTGACAGCGTCAGTTAACGCCGTCAGAAATATTCCGTTAACTTTAACGGATTCTCTTAACGCCGTTAGGAATATTCCGTCCAAACTGACGGAATATTCCGTCGTCTTCTCCGGCGAGGCTCCGATGCCGTCGCCGGCGCCGGAAAATCGTAAAACCTTCAAACCTTCATATCTTCTTCATTTTTAAACCAAATTTCACAAAATTGGTACCAAAATGAAGCTTACAACGAGAGTAACAAATCCATACCACTTTCAAGTGCTAAAATCCAGGGAATCTCGCCGGGAAAACACCACCAACTCCGGCCAACCTTGTAACTCACGATCCCGACGTCCAAAACCTTCAAATGAACCACCCCGAGCCTCCTAAGGACCTCACCAAGCTTCCTACAAGTTTGAAATTCCCAAAAACACAAGAATTAACGTGTGTATGAACAGTGACAAAAATCGGGTATCCCGAGTTCGACGTGAAAACGAAGGTATCCTTACCTGAAATGGGTATGGTTGAACTTCTACAGACCTCACGAGCATGAATATATACTTTGTTTCTTCGATCAGTGAAGATTTGGGGAGTTTTGGGGTGTGTCCGTACAATGGGAATGGAAATGGGAGAGGGAAATGGCTTGGGACAGGGTGCAGGGCAGGGAAAGGGTGAGTGTGTGTGGTCCACAACCAGCCCAAACCAAGCTAAAAAACAACCACACAACGAAAATTCACACTAGGGGCAAAATCGTCCTTTCACACTTACGGTTTAAAAAAAAAAAATTTTAGAATGGGCTGTCACATAAATGAATATAAATAAATTAATTATTTTCCATATTATGGAGGCTCTTTTGGATTATAGCATAACATTGCTTTATTTTTGAATTTTAGGTTGAACAATACAATAATAAGTAGGTAACTAGAAAAGTATACATATGTTATATATAAATTTAATTTAAATAAAAAAATCTGCCTAGTCTTTCGCCTAGACCTCTTGATGTTAGGCCCCTCCTTGCCGCCTGACTAACATCTGGCGACTTTTAGAACATTGCTTGCAAGTCAAATTTTTGTAAAATACCCACAGTTGTAATTGTTTTTAGTGCTACCTGAATTATCTTTGTTGTATGTGCACAATACTTTCCGTATATTATCCATCATTGCTGATTTCTCTACACCCTTAAGATAAGCCATTATTGCATACATAATGTGTAAAAAACTCCCCGTCTGAAATATATCAACCATTACTACACAATGTTATTGGCATTTCCAATCCCTCATCGTATCCTGCACTAAATAATAAGGTACGTCTGATGTGAATCAGGCAAGGAGGTGCATGGCAAGTTCACTAGATGGGCTTTTGCGTATACGTCGCAACAATTTACTAGTTTGGTACATATTATTAGTTAATTAGTCACAAAGGCGGATCATTAATTAATACATAAATTGTTATCGACTTTGCTTGTATCAGCGAAAAATAACTTTGATTGTATCAGCACGTGTGGGAGTGGGAGGACCAAATAGTGAAGGTTTTGGAGGCAGATTCTCTACTCTCCAACTTTTTATGTATTTCTGTGTCTTCCTGTTTGTGTAGTCAGGATTAAACAATGTCAACATTTTATATTACTATTCCTTTTTGTCTTATTATTTTTATAAAAAAAATTATAAAATATTAACGTAACTTAACAGTGATCACACAAAACAGAAAGACATGGAAGAGTACGGAAGTGAGAAGACATAGAATCTACCTCCGAAGGTTTTGCGTCCTTTTGTTGACCCAACCGTGCTTTCAAGACATCAACTGACGTTTGGCATGAAGTATTGTTCAAATAATAAAAAAGTAAAACGTGTCAAAATTTCGTCTCCATTTAGATACTACTGACGTGCGGGCTGAGTAAAAGTAAACAAAATTATACAATTCTCACGATTTGGACTGATGCGGTTTTAAGTGAAACCGAAATTGAAATTGAAATTTTTTGTGGTTCAGTTTGTTGGAGAACAATTCAGAAATAAACAAAAATAACATAAATAAACAGAACTTGAAATTCTAATATTTTATTTACCAAATATACTTGATGTGCATAATGAAATTATACAATAAATACATAAACTAATATAAAATATCAATGATACTAACTTGATCACAGAAGGTAGAGGCTAGCGTAAAAGCTATGTCCTTCGAACAGTATTTTCGTCCCACTCTTGTGCTTGTGGTTCTACAACGTCTGCTCGACTAGGATACAACTACCTAATTCTACAACTCGCACTGGATTATAGAACTCTAGCGAATTGCTTTGTGTGTTTACTCTCTGGAAATTTTGTACGAAAGATAAGGAGGAAGAAAAGATGATTCTCACTTGGATACTGTGATTGTAGATATATAGGCTGTTTCACACCCTTTCAAATACCTATTCAGTGTATTTGAAAGTACACAACTCTTTCTAATAGCTGTGTCTTTTAATCAAACCGTACAACTCTTTCTAATAGCTGTGTCTTTTAATCAAAATTAATTAATAAATTAATTAAAAAACTTAATCCGAAAATTAAAATTAATGAATCTGATTAATTTTAAATTCCAAGGCCCCAAGTGCCCCAAGGCCCAAGGCCCTTGTCTTGATTAATTAATATTACTAAGAAAAGGGAATAAGCCTATATAAAGGCTTGTGAAAAAAATATTATTGACCAATGTGGGACAAGAGGGTCTCAAACTCCAACAATACCCCACATTTGAGACGACTCTTTGGTCCTAGACACACTAAGATACGAGAGTAAACAATAGTTGTGACATACATCAGGAGAGGTGTTTTTTGGACTTGAACCTACCTTAGTATATACTTATCGGATTTACTAGATGACGCAGTGAATATAAAATCTTGAACTGTTCATCTCCACAGTAAACCAAGACAATAAGCAAAACATATGCCACATTTACAACTGAACAAATCCTGGATTCATGAGAGCTTTAGAGACTGTAGCCATGTAATTCTCATAAATGCGACCCCACATTTACTCTCATATAGGTGATATTGATTAAGAATAGGCTGCTACTATTCCACTTGATTTACAAGTATCAATATCATTAAACTAATGTATCCTACATCATCAGCAGTCATCACACTTCTTCCATCATAAGAATGGGTATGTAAGTGTGTTTCTTCTTGAATCTAGCCAAACCAGTTTGCCTATTGAACCTAGACCATGGGATCTCCAATCAACTAGGTTAGGTTTCCGTTTAGCAATTTCATTTTACTCTATTGGCTTTAAACCCATTCCCCTCGATGTATGCTTAACTTGCTCTCTAGACAAACCTTTAGTAAGCGGATCTGCAATATTATCTTTTGACTTAACATAGTCAATAGAAATTACACCACTAGAGAGCCATTGCTTTATCGTATTATGTCTTCGTCTAATTTGTCTAGACTTCCCATTGTATACATTATTTTTAGCTCGATATTGTGCAGCTAAACTATCACAATGTATACATATTGCCGTTACAGGTTTAGGCCATATGGGAACATCCTCCAAAAAATCTCTTAGCCACTCAGCTTCTCCTCCAGACATATCGAGAGCGATAAATTCCGATTCCATAGTTGATCGGGCTATGCATGTTTGTTTAGAAGATTTCCAAGATATTGCTGCTCCTCCCAAAGTAAATACATATCCACTTGTGGATTTTGTATCATTACTATCCGATATCCAATTCGCATCAGTAAATCCTTCAAGCAGGAGGGTACCTTGTATAATGCAATCCATAATTCATTGTATGCTTTAACTATCTCAATACTCGAATTAAAGCTTCCCAATGATCATGTCCAGGATTGCATGTATATCTACTCAGTCTACTCACTGAGTATGCTATATCAGGCCTTGTACAGTTCATAATGTACATAAGACTTCTAATAACTTGTGAGTATTCACGTTGAGATATAGCATCACCTCTATTTTTCTTAAGTTTGCTATTGGCATCAAAAGGAGTAATTGCATCTTTACTTTCCAAATGACCATATTTTCTAAGTGTAGCTTCTATATAATGGGACTGTGTAAGAATATATCCTTCTTGGTTTCTTTTTATTTTTACACCAAGAATCACATCAGCTAGTCCAAGATCTTTCATATCTTTCAATATCTTCTTGGTCCAATTTATTATCTCTTTGTTAGTTCTCATTATAAGCATATCATCTACATATAAACACAACATAATGCAAGCATTATTTTGATTTTTTGTGTAGACACACTTATCACACTCGTTTATCTTAAAACCGTGTGTTATCATAATATGGTCAAATTTTTCATGCCATTGCTTTGGAGCTTGTTTAAGCCCATATAGTGATTTCACAAGTTTACAAACTTTGTGTTCTTGACCTTTAACCACAAACCCCTCGGGTTGTTCCATATATATTTCCTCATCTAAGTCTCCATTTAAGAATGCAGTCTTTACATCCATTTGATGTATTTCCATGTTATGGAGTGTAGCTATAGCAATCAACAGTCTTATTGACGTAATTCTCGATACAGGCGAGTATGTATCAAAGAAATCCAAACCATGTTTTTGACGGTATCCTTTAGCTACCAAACGAGCCTTATATTTGTCAATCGTACCATCAGGTTTTAATTTCTTCTTAAAGATCCATTTGTACCCAATTGGCTTATTGCCAGGGGGCAAATCGACCAATTCCCATGTATGATTTTGCATAATGGAATCTATCTCACTATTAACTGCATCCTTCCAAAATGGAGCTTCAAGAGTGGACATGGCCTCCTTGAATGATCAAGGTTCTGTCTCGGTTAATAAGGTCACAAAATCAGGCCCAAAGTCCTTTCGAATTTTTGTCCTTTTACTCCTTCTAGGTTCAAGTTCTTCTTCTTCTTGAACTCTAGACGAGGATGAACCATCATCATGTTCTATAGGTTCGTCATTAACCTCAGATACATCATCATGTAATCTCTTTTTCAATAAATTAGAGTTGCCTATTTTGTATGGAAATATATCCTCAAAAAATATTGCATTTATAGATTCTATAATAGCATTGACATGTATATCACTGACTTCGGAATGAAAAACTAAGAATCTATAAGCTGAACTATTAGATGCAAAACCAATAAAAACACAATCTATAGTTTTAGGCCCTAATTTTGTTCTCTTTGGCAATGGGACTTGTACTTTTGCTAGGCAACCCCACACTTTAAGCAATTTAAACGTTGGGGTTCTTCCTTTCCATAATTCATATGGTGACTCCTTTCTCGTTTTAGGTGGAATTCGATTCAAAATTTTATTTGCAGTAAGTAAAGCTTCACCCCACAAATTGTGTGGAAGCCCAAAGCTATTTAACATATAATTGATCATGTCTTTGAAAGTCCTATTTTTCCGTTCGGCAACACCGTTTTGTTGCGGTGTATAAGGGGCTGTTGTTTGATGAATTATGCCATATGTGGCACAAAATTCAGCAAAGGCATGGGACTCATATTCTCCTCCCCTATCAGACCTTAAGACTTTAATCTTCTTGTTAAGTTGATTCTCAACTTCTGCCTTATATGTCTTAAACATATCCAAGGTCTCATCTTTACTATGAAGTAAATAAACATAACAATACTTACTGAAATCATCTATAAATGTTACATAATAGTTCTTTCCACCACGAGTTGGATATGATCTAAAATCACACAAGCCACTATGAATTAAATCTAATAAATCATTGGACTTTTCATGCACGGATTTAAAGCTTTGACTTGCGAATTTCGATTCTGTACAAGTCTCACATTTAACATTATCTAGATAATCAATTTTGGGCAGCAACCCTAAGTTATGCATTCTAAAAAGTGAACGAAAATTTACATGTCCTAACCTAGAGTGCCATAAATTAGAAGACTCAACAATATAAGCAGAAGCATTATTTATTTCATTCATAGCATTAACAAGTACATTTAGTTTAAATAATCCATCAGCAAGGTAACCCTTCCCTACAAACATTCCCGCTTTAGTTAGTACAAACTTATTAGACTCAAAAACTAGTTTGAATCCTTTATTACTAAGGATAGGACCAGAAACAAGATTCTTCCTTATATCGGGGACATACAGCACGTCAAGGAGGGTTAATTCCTTTCCAGAAGTGAATTTCAGAACACATTTCCCTATTCCAGCCACAACAGATGCAGATGCATTTCCCATAAACAGCTGCTCGTTTCCTTCGTTTTTCTGGTACGAAGAGAACATATTTCTGTCACCACACACATGGCGAGTTGCACCGGTATCTATCCACCAATCAACGTGATCAGACACAAGGTTGATTTCAGAAATCATTGCAGCTAAGGCATCCACATTGTTTTCAATCAGGTTTGCGCGGTTGTTGTTGCCTTGATTTCCAGGACGTTGATCCCTTTGATGGCGACATTCTTGAGCCCTATGGCCTTGCTTTCCACAAACCCAACAACTTCCCTTGATTTTCTTGAAGTCTTTGCCTTTCGCACCAGGGACAAAGTGTTTTTCCTTCTTCTTAGTTTTCTGGAACTTCGGCCTTTGCTTTGATGAACTTCCTTCAACAACATTCGCCTTGGCTTCGTTTTTTCCAGAAGGTGATATGCTCTATGAGATGTACGCTTGCTCAATGCTCCCTGAATGTAATTCGTGCGATGGTGGGGTTTTTAAACTTGAGCAGGTTTTTTGATATTGGCTTGACCATAAATGAGTTCTGGTACTTCTTTGAAGACCACAAGGAAGACGTGGGGCAGCTGAGGTGTCGTCATAGGTTGCTTGATGCTTCCTGCAAAAGTGATCATGAGTGGGCGAGAGAACCTTGGAGGTAAGTGGAGAGTAGAAGTCTGACTCCTCTGATGAGATGCATGTTCTAACTGTTTTTATTAGTAGTAAGTGAACTGCTTCATTCCTGGTCTGTTAGAATTTTATTGAGCTGCTCCCTGACTTCAATTTGTTGATTGTCCTTCTTACTTTGTATAGATACGGAATTTAGCTCAACTTCAAGAATATCAGAAAATATGAAGAAGGTGCACATCGCCTTGGGCATTCTTGTTGAGTACTGTGAATGACGTTGGTTACTTAGTCCTATTCGTCGGGAGAAAGGCAGGGTGCCTCCGAATGAAGAAATAAAGTAGATAAAGGATGAGCTGTTTGCTTATTCGATTGCTGTCGTAGAGCCTGCTATCAATAAGGGTGGAAAGAAGAGATCTTCCTCACCAGTTTATGAACCTTCGGGTGAGAAGAAGTTGAGGACTTCTTCTGTTACTCGTGGAGGCTAGTCTGCTACCGAGAAACTTATCATTAATCTGACTTCTCGCATTGGGAAGGAGAAGACTGTTGAGCCTGAGCTGGTGAAACATGCTGCTTCGAAGGTAGCCGGTTCTGTGGTGCCCTTTGTGTCTTGGTTTGTATTGAAGTACAAGTTGGGAACTAAGTTTGGTTTGGCTTCTAAGAGGCTCACAGCTATGAAGAGCGGGAATGTGGATTCTGCTGCAAAGGTAGTGCTTGTGCATGTTCCTCATTTTGCTGTGACTGATTTGTTTGTTGAGAAAGGGAAGACTGCTTTGCACAGGCAATTGTTTGTTGAGAAAGGGAAGACTGCTTGCACAGGTTTGTGCCCTGCTAAAGGCTGACCTGCTTGAGGACTTCGATGCATGCATCAAGTTTGTTGATAGTGTTGGGAAAGTTGTCGTCTGCTCTGACTTTTTTGTGAAGCATCATGTCTACTCGAGAAAGTCATCCCTGCTTGCTACAATGCATAAGACTTTGATTATGGCAGCTAAGTCTATACACGTTGATCAATATGCTGTCAAGTATGCTAAGGAGGTCGAAGTGGATTTGACAGCTCAGCTTCACTCAGCTGTTGAAAAGATTGAGAAGCTTGAATATGAACTTGTCATTTTGAAAGGGTCTATGTCTTTGCTCCTACTTCTGTGTAGCTAGAGACCGTTTATTAAGAGGTTTTTGATTTGAAAGCTAAGCTTGGTGTGACTCAAGTGATGTAGGAAGCTATAGGGAAGGAAGTCAGTTTCGTTGCATTGGTGGTCAAGAACCTTAAGCGTGTTAATTCGGAGCTACAATTTGTTTGTTTTGCCAAGGATGAAAAACTTGTCTTCATGCATGTTGAAGTGTCTCATTTCAAGGATGTTGTCAGTAAGCTTGAGTATAAGGAAGTGGATATACAAGATGCGCTGTCTGCTAGCAAGAACCTGAAGAAAGAACTGGATGCTGACACTGATCTTGTTGAGGAGAATATGCAAATGAAAAGTGAGAAAGTCGGTCACAAAGTTTCGCTGGCTTCTTATCATGCTGAATTTTATAAGCTTGGCTATGTAGACCATCTCCAAAGTAGGCTATCGGATTATGAGTTTTCCGAGAAGGAGTTCGAGATTTACTCTATCTCTCTAGTTGATTTGCTTGACTTCTCGTTCGAGGCTGCCTGTGGTGGAGTAGCTGAAGGTTAGGTAGTCTAGGCAGGGGCGGTTGAGGATAAGATGATGGAAGCTTTGGCAACTGAGAGCAGTGTGGCAGTTGAGGAACCATTGGTTGCGTAGGCTGCCGATGAGTAGTCTTTTTGCTTAGACTTAGGAATTTTTTTTTTTTTTCTTTTTCGTTATGCTTCATTTGAACTTTGTTGGCCTTTGAGCTGGTTTATCAATTTGCTAGAAATTTAATAAATAGCTTTCCTTTGCTTTGCTTCATCCTTGCTAGTTCACCACGTCTTTTGCAAAACTTGACCATAGGACAGGCAGCTGGGTGAGCTGCTTCAATGAAGCAGTCAATCGCACGTCATCATTTAGGTTTTAGTTTCGACTTTAGGGCTTTGAGAGCCTTGCCTGCTCAAGGTGACTTGCAAAACTTTGCCATTCCAGCCTGCTCAGTTGATTTTGTATGGATCTTCCCATATAGGAGCCATCTTTTTGGAGCCTTCCCAGCTGGCAGTTATGAAGGCTTTTCTGAGGACTAAGAACTGCCGGATCTTTGCCTTTTCGTTGTAGTTAGAGATAAGATGCTGCTGATAGGCCGTTTTGCAGGTGATAATCTTTTCGCGATATTTCTCCACCAAGCCTAATTTTGTGGCCATCTCCTTTTCGTTGTGCTCATAATTTGGTAGTACAGTGCTAATGTTGGGCACGACGATGTTAGGAAGAATGATTGCCTCAGAACAAACGCTAGTGAAAATGGAGTTTCGCCGGTTACTCGTTCATTGGTGGTGCGATACGTCCACAGAACACTAGGAAGCTCCTTTGGCCACTTGCTTTTGTTGTTTGAGAGGGACTACTTAAGGCAGTCGAGAATGGTCTTGTTGGATACCTTGACATGTTTATTTGTAAGCAGATATTAGAGCATGGACATATGCTGCTTAATACCATATTTTTTGAAGCACTTCCCCAAGTCCTTGCCTATGAATTACAGACCATTGTCTGTGATGATGGAGTGAAGGATGCTAAATCAGCAGATGTTGTTCTTTCATATGATGCGCTCTATCTTAGTCTGGGTAGTTGTAGTCATGGGTTCGGCTAGTAGTCGGTTGCTACGATCATCATGTCCCTGCCCTTAGTGCCAGGCAGCATTGGTCCCACTATGTCAATCGCTTATTGCATGAATGACAAATGGCTCGTCTGCGGGTGAAGTTCGTTGGCAAGTAGTGTAGGCACGGGCTTGAAGCGCTGATAGCTGTCACATTTGTACATACTATTTGGCGTATTGATGCATGGTTGGCCAGTAGTAGCCTTTGTTAAGAGTTATTTGCGCTAGGGAGCGGTCTCCAGAATGGTTTCTATAGACACCTTTGTTAATTAAGCTAAGAATGTTCAGGTCATCGGTACGCGATAAGCAACGAAGATGCTATCTTGAGAAGGATCTGCGAATAAGTGTATTGTTCCACATGTAGTAGCATGCTACCTTCATCTGAAGCTCCTTAGACTCCATTTTGTCTGTGGGGAGCATTCTATTGACTATGTAGTCAATAATGGGTGATAAGCTTATATTTATATATATTTTACATCAAATTCACTTGTCTGTTCTTAGTTAGTTCTTTATATTTTTGAGCTATTTACTTTGTTTTTGTGTTTTGTAGGATTTGTCAAGCAAAGAAAAGAAAAATAACACAAGTGGAATTTTAAGTAACAAATTCGTCAAAACTGCCTGTGCAGGTCAGCTGACTTTGGAAGAAAGTTACGGACAGCTCAGAATAAATTAGAGAATGACCCTTATATTCTTGGAAAGCTACGGATGTCTATTTTCTGGAGCATTTCGCGGATTGTTAATATCATTTTTTTAGAAAAAGTTATGGTCGTTCTAACACTGAAAGGTTCCCAGGAGGCTGAGCAGTTTGTAACTGACAAGAAAGCATTGAAAGCAATAAATCCCATAAAGGCTGCCCAAAGAGTAATGGGCATAAAGGCTGCCCAAAGAGTTACAATTGTTTTAGCATTTCCTCCCACTTATTGTCATCACTAAATGGCTGTTAGTGGGGTGAGTTATGGAGAAAAAAACTATGGCAGCAGAAAAGAAAAAAAGACCTACAGGTTGCAGCATGAAAGAGGGAGAAAAAGTGTGAAAAAAATATAGAAAAACAAGGAAGGAAGCAAGGAAAAAAAGGAAAGGTTGCTGCGTTGGGGAAGGAAGGAAAGGAAGGAGGAAATCTTGGCATTCTCTTCTCTCAGTTTTATCTTCTCAAACTCATGTCTTTCTTTTGGTTTAATTTGAGAATTATGTGTAACTAATTATTAGTAGTTAGGGGCTGTTTTGAAGCCCCGAATATGATTGCAAGTTTGTTATGACATTTTGTTTGAATTACTTTTACGAATGGATGAAAATTGGTTCACTACTTGTCTCATTGATGAATTCTTTTTGTGTTTTCTACGGATGCATACTTAGTAAGCATATCTAGGATTCTAATGCTATGAATATGTGTGTGCCTGCCCTTGTCAAATGAGGACCTACATATGTTCTAGAGTAGTACTTGTTAATTGCGATTAACATGTGAATCAATTTCTAGGATAAGTAAGACAACGCTAGTACTTACGATGCCTTGTGATGACTCAAACTCTTTTCGTTCTTAATGATTTCTACTTGTTAAATCTATGAACACACCATTCTAGATTGCATGTTAGGGACTAAGTTAAGTTGAAAACGCCATTTTCTTAACATACTACATAAGAAAGAGTAATAGGTTGGGTTCTAACATTGAGCCAACTTGAGCATCTTCATCTGAAAATGAAAGGAATTTGAATGAAACATAACATGTTTGCATGATTATTTGGTGGTGGATAGCAATTCCCCTAACTCGTTTTTCTTAATTTGTGAACTACTCAAAAATCTGTCTTTGTTTTGTTTTTGTTCGATTTAATTTAAATATCAAATCAACTCCAAAAATCCCAAAATTTTGTGTGAGTGTAGCTATATGTGTCTAGTATCTGCATATAAAATTTCATAGACTTTAGATAAGTGTAAGTCGATCTAATAATTATTTTTCTGTGGCTGGTCAGTAGTGACAGCAGCCTAGTTTTTGTGACATTTTAAGTAGTTAGATAAAACAATCTTCTGCGAGAAAGACCCTTATTTTCATATGCTACAATTGACAAATCTTAGTGTTAATAAGGAAAATCAATAGGACATTTGTGTGCTACTTTGTACTGTGCTTTTAATCCTATCAATGGGATCCTGCCTGTGGACGCAAATTTCCATTGTCTTCTCCTTTGACGAAAATGCACCTGCAAAATAATAACACCTAAGATTTAAGGCCAAAGCTTCATGCGCCCATGAAGAATTTTGGGGCAGGGGGGGGAGGGGCTTTGGCCGAAGAATCTCTGATGCCAAAGTTAGAATTTGAGAGAAAATGTGTTTGGGAATTTTTGGGCGAGAATGAACTTAGGATTTTAGTGGAGAAATGAGGTTATTTATAGGGGTGTGGTTGACCTTCTTTGGAGAAATAGGGTTCGGCCATATATGGTAGGAATTTGAGTATAACTGCAAGATATTATGTGAAATAATATCTTGCAATTAATTCGTTAATTAATCCTAAATTGAATAGGAAAATTGAGAGTTACCTTTTAAGTGAGGATTTGATGACGAGTGATGAAAGGGATTTGAATAAATACCATTTTGATCACCTTTGACTCTTCCATGATTTGAACCGTCATTGTCTGTTGCATGCACGTGGGAATTCCGATGTGCCTCAAGGGTATTTTGTCCTTTTAACCCAAAAGTACACGTGTCAACTTCATAATTTTCTTGATTATTTTTGGCTCCACAAATGCCCCCACACCTGTTAGGCTGCTCATAGGAAATGGCAGCAGGTGTAGAGATCCTCCATTGCTTTAGGAAACATAATATTGTTTCCTATTTTGATGTAGATTCCCACATTAATTGGAAATTAGATCCTTCTAGGAAAGGGAAATAAATTGCTTCCAAAGTCTATTTAAGTCTACCTTAAATAGATGATTAAATCAACTTCAGAGAGCAATTTATTTTACCCTACAAGAGAGAGAAAGCTAGAGGATATTTGTTCCCATTCCCCTAGTAATCTTCTACACTTACTCGTGCAAAGGATCGTCTTTCATTGCTTTCTTCGTCTTTATTCCGCACCAAGGTAAGAAAAAAATTAACTTTCCTTGTCTTCTTAATTTTTGGGAGCCTCGCCCCTTGAAATTTGGCTCAATAGGGGTCGAGAATGTGTCAAAAAGTGGCTTGGAGAGGCCATGACACTGTTACCATGGGTGGCATGGCGCATGGCTGGCTTGGGCTAGGGTGCTAGGGTGCTTAGGTCTGGGCTGTTGTGCCTGGGCTTGTGTAGGAGAGAGGACGGGAGGCTCGGGCTTCATTTTTGGGTTGTCTTACGGAAGGCTGGGCTCGGACCTGTGCTGGCATGATGGATTGGGCTGAGGAGGCACATGCCACTTTTTCTTATTTTTTTATGGGCTTAGGCCTGTATGCGAGAGAAGACAGAAAGGGAGGCGCGGGGGCGCCAACCCTCCTCCATTTGGATTGGGCCACAAAGTCATTGGGCCAAGAGTGGGAGATGCAGGCCATGGGGCTTGAGTAGCTTGCTGGGCACTTGCGGTCTTGGGTCGTGGCTTGGTTTTCAGGCCGTGGGGCCTGGCTCGTCATTTTTTATATTTATTTTGTGCAACAGTCTAACGATTCTTTCTTACGTTACGTCTTTGTAGAATTTCCTCGAGTATGTCTTCTTCAAGCCACAAGAGTGACGATAGTATGTCGTCGTTGTATTATCAAGGTGGGTCTTTGAGTAAAGTGGGCTACTTCAAGGCTGCTCACTTCAAAATTAACTCTGATGACTTGTTTAGAGACTTTCTTGAGGCATATAGGCACACTATTCCATCGGGGGTGCATGTGAAGTGTGTCAAGGGAGGTAACAACCGTGACCCATGTAGTGAGGCACGAAAAGCTATCAAGTTTCACCCCTACTACTTTGTGTTGGGATTTACTTTTCCCATGTCACGTTTCTTCCAAGAAGTGTTTTGCTCCATGAAGTGTGCCCTCGCTCAATGTTCTCCAAATACAGTCCGTGTAATGGTGAGATTCCTCAATCTAAGCCAATTCTTTAACTTGGATTTAAATGTCAAGGAATTCTGGTACTTCTTTGACATAGGCCACATTGAGGAAGTTGGGTAGCTGCGATCCCGCTATAGGCTCTTTGATCATTCGAGCAAGGGACATCATGACTGGGCTAAAGAGACTTTGGAGATAAGTGGAGAATGGGAGTCAATAAGTGGATAATGAGAGTCTGACTCTTCCTTTGAGCTGTGTGTTTCGATGAGTTTCATCACCGGTATGTAAACTCCTTTGTCCCTCGGTTGCTTTGTGCTTTTGCTAAGTTACTATCTAATTTGTTGATTGTCCTCATCTGCTTATGTAGATTTAGAATTCGGCTTAACTCCTAAGACTTCTCCCGATATGAAGAATGTGCATTTTGCTTTAGGCATCCATATTGAATACCGTGAATAGCATTGGCTGCTTGGTCCTCTTCACCAGGAGAAACGTGGGCTGCTCCCGAGAGAGGAGATAAAGCGTATCAAGGTGGAGGCATTAGCTCGTCCGATTGCTGTTATAAAGCTTGTTGCGAATGAAGGTGGAAAGAATAGATCTTCCCCTCTTGCTCAAGAAATGTCGGTTTAGAAAAAGCTGAAGACTTTCTCCATTGCTTATAAGGGTTCACCTGCTGCTCCTAGGCTTGTGATTAACTTGACTTCTTCCAAGGGAAATAATGATGGGGCTGTTAGATCTGAGCTAGTGACATCTACCATGCCAAAGATGGCTAGTTTGATTGACGATAAGATTGCTCAGCGTATAGGTTCTGTTGTGCCTCTAGTACTGAAACAAGTGCCAAGACGTCTGCTAGAAGCTAAGTCTGACGTACCTTTGGAGAGGCTTGATACTATGAAGAGTGATAAGATGGACTCTGTTGCTAAAGTGGTGCTAAGGCTTACTCCTCTTACTGTTGAGATTGATTCGCCTCTTGAGAAGGAGGAGACTGCTTGCGTGGCCAGTTGTGAGAAATCCATTAAGCCTGTTTCTGGGGAGGTTGCTGAGATCTGTGCTTTTTTGAAACCAGATTTGCTTGAAAACATGGACGCTTGTGCTAAGTTTGTTGATGACGTTAGATGGGCTGTTTACCCAAGTTCCTTTGTGAAGCATACGACCGAGTATAGGATGAATGCTTTGCTTGGTATGATGCAGAAGATGACTATTCTAGTAGCCAAGTTCATGCTCATTGACTAAGAAGATACTAAAGCTGCCAATGAGGTGGCAAAAACTAAGTGATATACTTCAAGAAAATCGTTGATAGACTCGAGCCCCAAGTGTTGGAACTCCAAAGTGTCCTGAAGATTAACAAAAATCTGAAGAAGAAAGTGGATGAGCTGTGGCACATTCGTGTTGTTTTGCTTAAGGAGAACAAGTGGCTGAAAGGTGAGAAGGCTGGGCTGGGCTCGAGGCTTCGATTGTTCAGAGTCAGGCCGATTTCTAAAAGCTGGGTTATGTAGATTATCTTTCGGTAGGTCTTCTAACTTTGAGTTTGTCTAGAAAGACTTCGAGAGTTTCTCTATTTCTCCAGAAGACTTGCTTACCTTTTCTTTTGAAGCCTCCATTGGTGAAGTGTTGAAGAAGTTGGTGCTTAGGCTAGAGCAGCCGGGGGTGAAGCACTGGATAATGCCACTACTGGGGGCGTCACGGCTGCTGAAGGTGTGGCGGTCGAGTAGTTGTGGAATGTCCAAGTTACTGAAAGGTAATCTTCTAGGTAGCCTTTAGGATTTTCTTTGTTTTCCTTGTTGCTTTTGTATTTCTTGAACTCCTTCGGCGTTTGCTATTTGTTTATCAATTTTGCTAGAAATTTAATAAACTTGTTTCCTTCACTTTTCTCCATCTTCACTTCTTTTGTTTATGCCCAACTTTTGATTTTTAGACCAGCGGTAGGCGTGCTACTTTTCTATAAATAGATAGGCCCGCGTAGCCTTTGCAGCTATATGTATTGGTGTATAAGTTTTGCAAGGTTGTTAACCATCGGGTCGGGAGCCGGACACCTTACTTACAAAAGCAGACGAGTCCATATGACCACTAGGCTGTTAACCTTGGCTTTTTTCAATCCTTTGAGCTGTGTTGCCTACATCACAACATACTAAAGATTTTTGCATCATGAAACCTGTTAACCTTTCGTATCAAAATTATGTGGTTATATGGAATTTCATAGTCAAAGTTTGAGAGAACTCCTTGCCTTTTATGTAACCAATTTCGTAGGTTGTGTAACAAGTATTACAACACTATAGGAATTAGTGTAGATCTAAAAAAATCATTCTGTGCTTGTCAGAGGTGAAACTTATCGACTGCGTAGTGTACCGGTAGTGGTTAGTGCTTCGTATACACATGCTAAGTGTTTAACCTTTCACAAAAATATGCGGTTGTACAAGTTTAGCACAACTTACTGCTCTAAGGGCAAGCCGTAGGCAGTCTTCTGGAAATCATAGGCTACCTTAGTGCACTTGGTAGCAGCTTTAGGGTTCCAGGGCTGCCGTCTGTAGGGTGTACTGTGTAATGTGCCTCCTTTGTCTCTGAGGCCCGGTTCCCTGCAAATTTGGCCAATAGACCCAAAATCCTTCAGTAAGCCAAGCCTTAAAAAATACCAATGCGGCTATTTCTAGGAATCCCAGTGCAAGCTATTGTGCACCTAGTTACACTAGGACAACCCCATTCATCCACGTCTGGATATTGGAAGTGCAAAATTTATCTTCCCACATTAGAGAGCAAACCTATGTGGGTGTCAGGGAATTGGTTTACCTTCTCGCACTGGAGAACATGGTTAGTCCCAAGAAGGGTGCAATTCCTACGATAAGTCCCTAAGAAGGACGCGATCTTCTTTTGAAATGCATGAGTGATTAATTGTTGTAAGCATGCAGCCGAGCCAAGTTGTAAATTACTTCTAAATTTCTCATTGAAAAATGAGTGAAACGAACGAAAACTTCACTATAAGGTAGGAATTGCATAACAACTGGATAATCTTCAGCTTATAAGGTGATGTCCGTCAAGCTGCTTGAGTTTTTGGGCTTTAATGTAGTGGGAGGTCATGCATATTACTTCCTCAGATTGTAGGTGTTCCACTGCTTTTCGATCAATTTGTCTTTCATGGTAGCGAGGGTGTAACTACACTTGCCTCTTACTCTGTTGATCTTGTATAGACCTTCCCAGCTGGAATCCATCTTTTTGGTGCCTTCTCTACGGGCAGTGATGAAAACTTTTCTCAGGACTAGATCTTTGGGCTAGAACTGCCGGATCTTGGCCCTTTTGTTGTAGCTGGAGAAGAGCAACTGTTGTAGGTTGCGAAGCGGGTGATGACCTTCTTGCGTTTCTCCTTTGCCAGATCTAAGTTTGTAGCCATCTCATTTCTGTTGATACTTGGTACGATGGCATTAAGAGGAATGATTGCTTTTGAACTAAATGCCAAAGAGATATGAGTCTCATCGGTTGCTCGTCGTTTGGTAGTGTGATATACCCATAGACATCTTGGGAGTTCGTCTGGCCATTTTCCCTTCTTGTTGAAAAGGGAATTCTTAAGGAAGTCGAGAATCATCTTGTTGGATGCATCTATTTACCCATTGCCTTGGGGATATCTTAGCGTGGACATGTGTTGCTTGATGCCATATTTCTGGAAGAACTTTGCCAAATCTTCGCCTACAAACTGCAAGCTGTTGTCTGTGACGATAGATTGAGGGATGCCAAATCGACAAATGATGTTCTTCCATATGAAGCACTTTATGTCTGTCTGAGTCGTGGTTGTCATGGGCTTGGCTTCTACCCACTTGGTGAAGTAATCAGTCGCCACGATCATCATGCCTCTGCCCCTAAAAGTGGATAGCATAGGCCCTACCAAGTCGATTGCCTATTGCATAAACGACCAAGGACTCGTCTGTAAGTGTAGCTCGCTGGCAAGCAGTGCTTGTACCGGCTTGTAGCTTTGGTAGCGATTACACTTTTGTACTAACTCCTAAGCGTCTTGATGCATAGTAGGCTAGTAGTAGCATGCGTTGTGGGCCTTCTGTGTTAAGGATCGGCCCTCGGAGTGATTTCCACAAACACCTTTGGGGATTTAACTTAGAACCTTTAGGTTTTCGGAAGACGCCAAACAGCGGAGATGTGGTCCAATGTAAGATCCTCAGACGAGAATGTCATTCCATATGTTGTAGCGTGCTGCCTTTGTTTGGAGCTTTCTAGACTCCAATCTTTCTATGGGAAGTGTGCCATTGACTATGTAGTTTATAATGGAATCTTGCCAGTTTGGAGTTATACTAACCTATGATACCTCGGCTGCGGGCTTTGCCTCTATGCTTGGCTTGTGTAGATACTCCATCGAAATAGAGTATTTGAGTTGATAATTGAGGATGGAGACTATGCCTGTTAGCGCGTCCATGTTGGCATTGTCTGCTCGTAGAACTTGAGTGAGGGTGTAAGTCTGAAACGCCTCAAGTTGCTTTTGTACCTTCTCTAGGTATTGCGCTATCTTTGAATGCTTTGCTGTGTATTCCTTAGTAGTCTGGCTGGTGATTAGTAGGCAATCAGAATGAATTGTAAGTTTTTTCATAGCCATGTCTTTTGCCATTTGAAGGCTAGCTAGTAAGGCCTCATACTCTGCTTCATTGTTGGAAGCTTTGAATCCTAGAGTGATTGTTTGCTCAAGCATCGAACCGTTTGGGGTGATAAAGACCACACCTGCTCTTGTGCCCTTGTAGTCAGTTGCCTCCGGGGCATCGTTAGGCCGGACTATTGCGTTGCCTAGTCTAGGCGTGAATTTTGCTATGAAGTCCGCCAAAGCTTAGGCCTTTATTGCCATGCGGGGTCGGAAAACTAAGCTGTATTGGCCAAGTTCTAATGCCTATTTCATTACTCGTTAAGAAGCATCTGGGCCATGTAGGATTGATTATAGAGGATATTAAGTCATGACGATGACTGTATGAGTTTGAAAATATGGTTTGAGCTTCTGAGCTGCAACAACTAGGGCCAAAATTAATTTCCCAATCTTCGAATATTTGGTTTTTGAGCTTTAGAAGTGTAGAATATCAGCAGTTGGGTCCCCAGCTCTTTTCGTATAAGGGCAGAGCTTACTGTTACTTCTGAGATTGCCAAGTAGATGTATAAATTCGTTGCTTCTGGCTTGGATAGTAAGAGAAGTGATGTTAGATACTTCTTCAGGTCTTCGAAAACTCTTTTGCACTTGTCATCCCATTTGTCTAATTGGGCTTTCTTGATTGCCTTGAAAAAAGGCTTGCATCAATCGGTGAACTGCGAGAGGAAGCGATTGAGCCACTGCTCGTCTGGCCAAGCTTTGGATCTCCTTCAAGGTAGTTGGAGATTTCATCTCTAGGATTGCCCGAATCTGCTTGGGATGTGCTTCGATTCCTCGTTGGGTTACTAGATACCTTAATAATCTGCTTGAAGATACTCTGAATATGCATTTGGTGGGATTGAGCTTCATCCTGTACTTTCTAAGGATGTCAAAAGTTTCCACCAAATGGCCGATGTGGTTTGCTTGCTACTTTCCTTTTTCCATGATGTTGTTGACATAAACCTCTATGGTTACTCTAGTTTGCTTCTTGAACATCGTGTTTACCAATCATTGGTAAGTGGCTCTTACGTTTTTGAGGCCATAAGGTATGACCTTATAGCAGTAGGTGCCTCGCTCGATCGTGAACGTGGTTTTCTCTTTATCGGGCTCGCGTATGACTATTTGGTTGTAGCTGGAGTATGCATCCAAGAAACTAAGTAGCTGGTTCTCGGAAGTTGAAGTTACTAGTAAATCGATTTGGGAACTGGATAGGGATCCTTTGGGCATGCTTTGTTGAGGTCGGTGTAGTCTACACAAACCTTCTATTTCCCCTTCTCTTTTTTCAGCACGACGTTGGCAAGCATGCTGAGTGTGCTACCTCTTCTATGAATCCAGCTTCTAGTAACTTATCGATTTCCTCTTCGATGATCACCACTCGTTTAGGTGCAAAATGTCTTCTCTTTTGGTTCACCGGTTTGGTAGTGGGGTCAACATGCAGTTTGTGGCAAGCTATCTTAAGATTGATCTCGGGTATGTTAGAAGGTGACCATGCAAATACATCATGATTTTACCTAAGGAAAACTGTGAGTTCCTTTTTTTCCTTTAGGTTTAAACGTGAGTCGATTCTATTAGTATATTCCAATTGTTAGGGATCAAGAATGATATGTTCAATATCCTCTTCCGGTTTCCATTCTGTCTTATCTGCTGGTGCGTTGATTTAGACACCATCTTTTAGATCCAACTGTTGTAGTTCTTATTTGGTAGCTTCATCGTCCATTTGGACCTCGGTTGCTTTTACGGGGGTAAAGGTCTTCTTTCTTGATTCCTTCAGTACTTGTACATTGCATCGTCAAGATGTGGCCTGGTCAAACTTGATTTCTCCGATTCTTCATCCTGAGATGGGGAATCGAATTTTATGATGCTTGACGGAGGTTACGGCATCCAACTTTATTAGCCAAGGTCACCCTAGAATGCTATTGTAGGGAGATGGGTTGCTTATTATCGTAAACATCTGTTTTAAGACAACTAGCGCTGTTCTCACGTCAAGTGTAATTTTGCCGATGGCAGTCAAGGTGTGTTCGTTGAATCCAATGAGTACTTTCGGTTGGTGTATGATTATACTTTCCAAGCCAATCTTCTAAATTATTGAAAGCTGAAGTAGGTTAACTGCACTTCCATTATCAACCATTATTCTGTCGATTATAGCATGGGCTAGTTGGACAGATACCACTAGTGTGTTGTTGTGTGGGAAGTCGACATATTCGGTATCTTACTCTGTGAAGTCAACAATGGGTCCACGTTGGGTGTTAACTATCTGAATCTGTGAGACTAGTAGAGCCTGTTGGATCATTCTTTTCTTGGAGTTGTTGGTGGCCTCCAAGTGCTCAGATTCTACGAAAATGCCATTGATCCAAATTGACTTGGTTGGCGGCTCTTTACTGGCATTTACGTTCTTTCTAGGTAGTTTTTCCAAGTGTAGCAGTCATCAGTTGTGTGACCAGGACCTTGATAGAATGTGTAGTACTTGGTGTGATCCAACTTGCTACTATCTCCATTTGATTGTTTCTGCAGCTTGAACCATGGTTCGATCTTGATGTCACAGAGGATTTTGTTGATCAAGACTGAACTTAGAGTAGTTCTTGACTGTCGATCATTCTTTAGTCGTGGATCGATCCTTACGCTTAGCCTCATGCCTGCTTTTGTTGTTGTTTTGTTTCTTGTCCTCCTTATTTTGAGCTACTGCTGATTCTCTTTGAGGCTACTCGAGTGCCTTGTCTGCTTGCCGAGCTTCGTCCTAAAGTGCATGCTTCTCTGCCAAAGCGTAAGAGCCTGCCAGAGTTAAATATTTTTTTGTGATCAATTATCCGAATAGTGGATGGTCTACTAGGAGTTCTTTTTGGACGACTACATTAGCTATCGAGTCGTCGCATTCGACTATCTTGCCTTTTCTACTTTGAACCTCTTCACAGAGTCACGCAGCAACTCATTTGGGTTCTTCTTGACATTGAACAAATGATCAAACTTCTTCTTAATCGAAAGGTAAAATGAATATTCCTTGGTGAAAACTAAAGAAAGGTCTTCGAAACTCCAGATTGACTATGACGGCAAGGTGTGAAACTAATCTTACACTTTGCCTTGCAAAGTGGTGGCGAATATCTTGCACATGAGAGTAATGTTGTTTCGATAGAGGACCATTGTGCTTTAGTAGTGCTGAAAGTGTCTATCGGGGCTCCATCTCCTTTAAAGGATGTGAGCGACATGCTGAACTTACATGGGCCTAGCTAAGAGTACACGCTCCTCCGCGCGCTAAGACGAGGGTTTACACTATCTCAAGGGCCCAGCCAGGAATGGATAGTGCCCGAACGCTTGGTTTGTGACTGGTCAAGGGGCTGCTTACCAGGATGCTATTGGAGAGGTCTGTCGTCTGCCTTTGTCCTACTTTGGAGCACCTCGTCTGGGGTACGTTCCATCATGGTATGCTGCAAGAGTTGATTCACCAAGATTGTCTGATGTGCAAGGGCGCTTGTCAACTTTATGACTTGTTGAGACAAGTGTTGTTTTCCATTTGGGTTGGAAGAGGTTGGACAATATGCATCTCCTTGAGTAATGGAAGTGTAATGGACTCTGGGAGTGAAATTTGAGTTAGGATATGTCAAATATGCAGAAAAATGGGGTGAAAATACCCTCGGTTAAATAGTTGGTCCAGAAATCTGATTGAAAGGCCACGAGAGTGGGATACTCCACATGGGTGTTGGGCCTGGGCTTGGATCGGGAGCTCGCTGGGCTCACACTAGGTTGTGGTTCCGGTCTGCTCGCCTTGGGCTGGGGTCCAGATGGGCTAAAATGACACGACTTGGGCTTACGAGCCTTGGGTTGCTGTCTTGGCACTGTGGGATTAGACATCGTCGAGGGTCACTGCCATGGTTGCTACCATAGTGGCCGCCATGGTGGTGCCCCATGGTGATGGTGCCGCTCTACTTGTCATTGCTTTGAGCCTTGTGGATCGTCGTGGACCAAATCCTTGAACGTTGAAAGTTTCGTCCATCATGGTTTCCAAATTTCTTGTCATTGTACTTTTCTTTCACGTTTATAGAAAGAATTTTTATAAAAAAATTCTAGGGAACAAGAACCTTTGAGAGCCTAAGAGCCTGCGAAAAATGTACAAATGAACAAGAAATGAGAAACCTTGAATGAGAGAATCTTCTTCGACCGTGTGAATTAAACTCTCAATGAAAGCACCAATTTATGGATGTAAATTTCTGTTGTCAACTCCTTTGATGAAAATGCACTTGCAAAATAATAACACCTAAGATTAAGGCCAAAAGCCTCACGTGCCCACGATGAATGGGGATGAGGCTTTGGTCGAAGAATCTTCGATGCCAAAGTTAGAATTTGAGAGAAAATGTGTTTGGGAATTTTTGGGAGAGAATGAACTTAAGATTTTAGTGGAGAAATGAAGCCATTTATAAGGGTGTGGTTAGCCCTATTTGGAGAAATAGGGTCTGACCATATATGGTAGGAATTTGAGTATAATTGAAAGATACTATGTGAAATAATATCTTGTAATTAATTTGTTAATTAATCCTAAATTGAATAGGAAAACTGAGAGTTACCTTTTGAATAAATACCATTTTGATCACCTCTGACTCTTCCATGATTTGAGTCGTCATTGTTCGTTGCATGTGCATTGGATTTCTGGTATGCCTTTAAGGTAATTTTGTCCATTTTACCTAAAAGTACATGTGTCACCTCCATATATTTCTTGATTATTTTTTGCTCTACACTGCCAACTCAAAGTCGTGTTGATCTGCGCCACCTCAATTGTTGGTTTCGTATTTATGCTCAGCTTTTCCATGTACTCGACTGGGATGAAGCGTTTAAGCTGATGATTTAAGGCTGAGCCTAGGCTTGCTAGTGCGTCTGCGTGGGCATTTTCTGATGGTCGAAGTTAAGTTAGCATGCACGCTTGAAACATTTCGAGCTATTCTCGAACCTTCTCGAGGTATTAGGTTATCCTTGGATGTTTTGCTGCATACTCCCCTAAGGTATGATTGGTGATCAGCTGAGAATCGGAATAGATCGTGAGCTTCTTCACCGTTAAGTCTTTTGCCAATCAAAGACCTGCTAGTAGGGCTTTATACTCTGCTTCGTTGTTTGACGCTTTGAAGCTTAGAGTGATTACCTGCTTGATCGTCGAACCATTTAGGGTAGTGAGGACTAGGCCTGCTCCATATTCTTGGTAGTTGGATGATCCGTTGACGTGTAAGCACCATAAATCTTTTGCAAGTGAGGCTGGTGTGGCTATGGTGTGGTCGGCTACCTCTAGGGCATTTATGGGCTGAGTTGCTGCGTCATTCAAGCTTAGGGTGAATTCTATGACTAAGTTTGCCAATGCATGGGCCTTTATCACCATGCAGGGTTGGTATGCTAAACCATATTGGCCAAGTTCCAACGCCCACTTCATTACTCGTTGAGAAGCGTCTAGACTATGAAAAATTGATCGCAGTGGGTATTGGGTCATGATGATGATCGGATCTCCCTGAAAGTAAGGTATGCGTTTC
Source organism: Pyrus communis (assembly GCF_041283825.1). Taxonomy (NCBI): domain Eukaryota; kingdom Viridiplantae; phylum Streptophyta; class Magnoliopsida; order Rosales; family Rosaceae; genus Pyrus; species Pyrus communis. Next base: position 5,307,736 of record NC_142572.1, read on the forward strand.
CAAGCTATAACAACTAATGCCAAAATTAGCTTTTCAATCTTTGGGTATCTAGTTTTCGCATCAAGGAGAACTTTGGATGTATAAAATATAGGCAGTGGGGCCCCTAGCTATTCTCGTATAAAGGCAGAGCTTATTGCTACCTCTGATACCACCAGATAGATGTATAGGCTCTTCGCTAATTCCTGTTTGGATACTAGTGGAGGAGACGTCAAGTACCTTTTCAGGTCTTAAAATGCTTTCTCGCACTCGTTGTCTCATTTGTCTCTCTGCACCTTCTTGATTTCCTTGAAGAAAGGCTTGCATCGATCTGTAGATAGCGAGAAAAAATGATTGAGTGCAGTTGCTCGTCCGGTCAGACTTTAGATTGCCTTTAGGGTCATGTCCTTGATTACTTTGATTTGCCTTGGATGAACTTCGATTCCTCGTTGGGTTTACAAGGTACCCTAATAAAAGGCTTGAAGAGACTCCGAATGTGCACTTGGCTGGGTTGAGCTTCATTTATACTCTCTGGGGATGGCAAAAATCTCTACCAGGTTGCCAATGTGGTCTAACCGCTGCTTACCTTTCACCATGATATCGTCGACATAGACTGTTGCGTGAGTTAGTTTAGAATAGGAATGTAAATATTGTGTAAATATTAGAGTCCTTCATTAAGAATGATATTTCTTATGTCCTTTTTTAGTTTACCTTGGAGAACAAGGATTGTATGTATTATATTCCCAATTATGCAATACATGAAAATTAAGCCGTAAAATTCTATTTGGTATCAAGGCCAAGTTCGCCATAACCTTAGAAACTGTAAAACAATATTTTCTTCCACTGCTGTGTTCGGTCGACTTGTTCTTGCACTGCTGCTTGTAGAAATCGATAAGGCTGTGTATATTAGATTTGCAGCAGTGTGATCTTGCTACTGCCATGTGTGGTGTTATGCTTGTGTAAGTGTACCGTGCATTGACTTGCAGTGTGTAGTTGTCTGCTGCTTGTTTGCTACCATACAAATACTTGAGGTTGCTACGGTATTGGCTGTGTTATGTTCTCTAATTAGAGTTATTGCATGGAAAGTTGTGCTGTGCTGCCACTTTATTTTGCACTGTGTGAATTTCGTGAGCCTATTTTTCCTTGTCGTGCTCTTCTGGTGTTGCAATCTGCAATTGTTTTGTAATTGCAATGATTGGCTGTTGCTTTGTTGACCAAAAGAAAACAAAACTATAAAAAAGGTTGTTGCTTAGTTGCCTTGTAATACTGTTTCATGTGTTATTACAATGGCAAATACCGGTTGGATTTTGGATTTCGGTGAAACGGATCATATGATGTATAATAAAACCTTATTTCAATCTATGACATGTCCTCATAAAGAGTATGTGGCAACTGCCAATGGTTCTATTGCTGTAGTTGTTGGAGCGGGAACAATGTCTCTTACATTCTCTATTCCCTTACATAATTGTTTATTGGTTTCGTCATTGTCCCATCACTTATTGTCTATACCTCAAGTCACTGAATACTTGGATTGTGTTGTATTAATGTATCCTTCATTTTGCTTGCTTCAGGATATTCAGACAAAGGAGATCATTGGGTGTGGCACTAAAAGAGAAGGGCTATATTATGTGGATGACGTTGTTCCTGGAAGAGCTAATTTGGTTCATGCGTCACGTATTAGTAATCTACAGAAGGTATTGTTAATGCATCATCGTTTGGGGCATGCGTCGTTTGGTTATTTGAAACATATATTACCTGATTTGTTCAGTGGTATTGAAAACTCAGAATTAAAATGTGAAGTATGTATTTTAGCCAAAAGTCATCGTGCTTTATTCCCTCCAAGTATGAATAGAACATCTTCTCCATTTGAGCTAGTACACTATGATGTGTAGGGGCCTTCCCCTATTAGTATACTTCGGGAATTAAATGGTTTATTACATTTGTTGATGATTGCACTCGTATGACATGGGTTTATCTATTGAAACATAAAAGTGATGTTAGTATGATTATTCGGTCTTTCTCTCAGATGGTGGCTACACAATAGTCCTCCATTATTAAGGTTCTTCGTTCTGATAAAGGGGGTGAATATGTTAGCTCTGAGCTTTCTTCTTTTTACCGAGATCAAGGAATTCTCTATGAGACCACTTATCCTTATACCTCACAACAAAATGGGGTAGCTGAAAGGAAAAACCGTCATATTTTGGAAACTGCTCGTGTATTGCTTATTGGCGCGTCCGCACCTAAGAGTTTTTGGCCGGACGCCATTACGTATGCTGTGTATGTCATCAATCGCATGCCATCTTGGGTTGTAGAATTCCGTACTCTACTCCAAGTTCTGACAGAACATGTTCCAGTTGTCTCTACCAACACTCTTACTCCTTGAGTGTTTGGTTGTGTTGCTTACGCTCATATCCACAAGATTCATCGTAGTAAATTGGATCCTTGTGCTCTTCGGTATGTTTTTCTTGGCTTTGCATCCCAACAAAAGGGTTATAAATGCTATCACCCTGAAACCTGCCACATGTATGTCAGCATGGATGTGACTCTTTCTGAATTTGAGTATTTTTATACTCCCGTATTCTCACCTTCCAATCCCAAGGGGGAAAGTGTTATTTGTGATCTTGATGGTGCGTTTGGGTGGTTGGATGTCCAAGACGTGCGTCCTTCAGGAGGAGATGACAATACCGCGACAAGGGAGGACGCAGGGTCTTAGTTAGTTCCTCCTGAAGATGATATAAATGGGCAGCCACTGATTTTCGCCGAGGAAACTTGTATCGAGAGCCCTTATGATGCAGGTGGTGTTCGGCCAACTGCTACTGAGGCCGAGCTAGCCTCACTGCAAGCATCTGCCGAAGCTAGCAACCATGAGATTTATGCTGAAGCTTCCCCTTTTTCTCTGGCTCGATTGTGCCATCGTTTAATACGTCTTCTCTGAATATCCCTGAGGTAAGTACTAATGATGCTCATGTAACTAATGATGTTATAAGTACATATAAACTACTACCAAGGCAAAATCGTGGTATACCTCATGACAGGTTCTCTCCAGAAGGAAAAGTAAAGTATCCCATAGCAAATTATGTGTCGTGTGAAAACCTTTCACCTGAACGTCAAGCTTGGGTAAACAATGTGGAGTCAATTTAAGTGCCAGCTTGGGTATAGGAATCTTTGAAAAGTCGAGAATGGGTGGAAGCAATGGATGAAGATATGAACGCACTGCAGAAAAATAATACATGGGAAGTAGTGGAGTTGCCGAAAGGGAAGAAGCCAGTTGGGTGCCGATGGGTTTTTACAGTTAAATACAAAGCTGACGGTTCACTTGATAGGTATAAGGCGTGGATGGAAGAAAAAGGATATACTCAAACGTATAGTGTTGATTGCCAAGAAAATTTTTCTCCAGTAGCTAAGATGAATACGGTACAAGTTCTTAGCTCATTAGCTGCAAATTTGAATTGGCCATTGAAACAGTTTTATGTAAAAAATGTGTTTCTTCATGGACATTGGGATGAGGAAGTGTATATCAATTTTCCTCCAGGCTATGATAATGGAGGAAAAACGAGAGTGTGTCGATTGCGAAAGTCTCTTTATGGGCTAAAGCAATCACCTCGTGCATGGTTTGGAAGATTCACTCAGACCTTGAGAAAAAATAGGTATTATCAAAGTCATTCTGATTATACTCTATTTGTGAAATGGAGGAATGGTAAAGTAACAACTTTAATTATTTATGTGGATGATATGATACTAACAGGGTATGATTCGGATGAGATTGTCAAACTGGAAAAGATCCTTGCGGCCGAGTTCGAGATGAAGAGTTTGGGTGACTTAAAGTATTTTCCAGGAGTTGAGGTTGCTCGTTTGTCCAAAGGTATTTTCTTATCTCAAAGGAACTATGTTCTTGATTTGTTAAAGGAAACAGGTATGCTTGGGTGTAAACTTGTGGATACGCCTATTATGGAGAAACATCACTTAAGGATTTATCCAGATCAAGAACCAGTGGATAAAGGCAGATATCAGAGGCTGGTAGAAAGACTAATTTATTTAGCTTATACCCGTCCAGATATAGCCTATGCAGTGAGTGTGGTAAGTCACTTTATGCACTCACCAAGTTTGGATCATATGATTGCTGTTATGTGAATCTTGGCGTATTTAAAGTCGGCGTCAGGGAAAGGAATCTTATATAAAGATTCTAGTCATCTAAAAATTGAGGGGTTCACTGATGCTGATTGGGCAGGTGATGTGACTGGTAGGCGGTCTATTTCTAGATATTTTACGTTCGTTGGTGGAAATTTGGTTACTTGGAGAAGCAAGAAACAAAATGTGGTGTCTAGGTCTTTTGCGGAGACCAAATTCAGAGGTACGACGCATGGAGTGCGTGAAGTTCTTTGGTTACGTAAGTTGCTATGGGGTCTTGGTTTCAAACCAAATGAGGCTATAGAGATGTATTGTGACAATAAGTCGGCACAAGAAATTGCAAAGAATCTGGTACAACATGACAGAACGAAGCATGTGGAGGTTGATTGACATTTCATTAAGGAAAAGCTCAAGAAGAAGATTGTGTCAGTACCATTTGTGAACTCAGAAAAGCAGCTTGTGGGATATCCTCGCTCATGTCGTGTGTAGTAGAGTTTTTGGTGACTCACTTGTCAAGTTGGGCATATGTGACATCTATGCTCCAACTTGAGGGGGAGTGTTGCGTGAGTTGGTTTAGAATATGAATGTAAATATTGTGTAAATATTAGAGTCCTTTATTTGGAAGGATATTTCTTATGTCCTTTTTTAGTTTACCTTGGAGAACAACGATTGTATGTATCATATTCCCAATTATGCAATACATGAAAATTAAGCCGTAAAATTCTATTTAGACCTCCATCGTAACTCTGATTTGCTTCTTCAACATCATGTTGACAAGTCGATGGTAGGTAACTTTTGCGTTCTTAAGGCCAAATGACATGACCTTGTAGTAGTATATGCCTCGCTCGATCACGAATGCGGTTTTCTCATTGTCAAGCTCATGTATGGCAATCTGATTGTAGCCTGAGTATGCGTATAGGAAGCTAAGCAGCTGGTTCCCGGATGTTGAGTCAACGAACAACTTGATTTGGGGAATCGAATAGTTGTCTTTAGGGCACGCCTTGTTGAGGTCGGTGTAATCCACGTATACTCTCCATTTGTGATTTTCTTTTTTGATCACCGGCACGACTTTGGCCAGCCATGCTGAATGTGCCACTTTCTTAATGAATCAAGCCTCCAGTAGCTTGTCAATCTTTTCCTCAATGGTCGTTACTCACTCGGGTACGAATGTCGCATATTTTGGATCACAGGTTTGGGTAGTAGGGTTGACGTGCAGCTTGTGGCAATTTATCGCTGGGTTAATGCCAGGCATATCAGAGGGTGACCATGCGAAAACATCACGATTTTCCTTAAGGAAGGTCGTGAGTTCCTCATTCTCCTTCAGGCTCATACTCGATCAAGTTATCGCTTGGCCCGTTTGCTGTGATTGTTATTTTGGTGGAGGTAGAATCATCTTTCTGCACTTCAGCTGCTACTACTAAGGCAAAAGACATATTATTTGACTCCTTGAGAACTTGTATAGTGGATCGCCGAGACATGGCTTGGTTGCCTTTGATCACTCTGACTACTCATCCCTGGATGCAAAATCAATATTTTTTTTTAATACTTGATCGAGGTCGCAGCTCCAATCTTCACTAGCCAAGGTCGGCCTAAGATCCCGTTATAGGGGGATGGATCACTGACGATCATGAAGGTCTACGATGAGACAATTAAAAGGCTGGTTACGTCGAGGGTGATTATGTCAATGGTTGTTGAGGGAAGTTTGTTGAATTCAGTCAAGACCTTCGCTTTATTTTTAATCTGTTTTCCAAGCCCATCTTCTGGATGATTGACAATTGTAGAATATTGACTGAGTTGCCATGGTCTACCATAATTTTGTCAAAGATGGCATGGGCTAATTGAACAAAAATCACCAAGGCATTGTGGTGGTGAAAGTCTACTCCTTCCACGTCTTGCTCGGTGAAGTCGACGATTGGTCCCGGCACATCATTTATGGCTTGAGCCTGAAATACTGATCTCGCCTAGTGGATCTTCCATTTCTTGGAATTGCTGGTGGCCCCTAGATGCTCAGATTCGGTAAAGATGTCGTTGATTCAGATTATATTACCTGGGGTTTGGCATCGGCATCTACTTTTCTCCTCAGGCAGCTGGTCCGTTGAAATACTGGTCGCATTTGCCTTCTTTTACGAGCTTCTTAAGGTACTTCATCCATGTGATGCAGTCATTGGTTCCGTGCCTTGGACCTTTGTGGAATGCGCAGTACTTCGTTTGGTTTATTTTGGAGCTATCTCATTTTATAAGATGCGGCATCTTAAATGACGGCTTGTCCTTAAGGTCGCTAAAGATCTGGTTGATTGGAACTGAGAACTTCGTGTACACCTTGGGTGCTATACCTCATTTTTTTTGGGATTAATCCATGTGTTTGCTTCATGGCTTGTTTTTTGCATTGAGTAGTTTATCGCCCGCCTTCTTTTGAGCTGGCTCCATGTCTTTGTGGGGTTGCTTAAGCAGCTTCTAGAAATGCTTGGCCTCGTCCCAAAGGGAGTGCTTTTCTGCCAAAGCATAAGAATCTACCAAGGTCAAGTTTTGGTTAATAATCAATTCTCCAAAAAGTGGGTGATCTGCTAAGAGCCATTTCTGGAAGGCTGAGCTTGCAATACTATCATCGCATCTGAAAATCTTCATTTTCTTTGCCTTGAACCTCTTGATGTACGTATGGAGTGACTCATTCTGGTCCTTATTCATATTAAAGAAATGGTCAGACTTCTTATTGGTCGAGCGGTAGGATGAATATTCCTTAATGAAAACTAAGGAAAGTTCGCTGAAGTTCCAGATTGAGAATGGCGGTAGAGTGTGGAACCAGTTTTATGCCTTGCCTTGAAGCGTCGTGGCAAAGAACTTGCACATAAGAGTGTCATTGTTACAGTAGAGGGTCATGGCACTTCGATAATGCATCAGGTACTTGCCAGGATGTTCATCTCTTTTAAACAAGGTGAAATGTGGCGGGCTAAACTTCCACGGTGGCTCTTTCTGCTTGATCTCATTTCTAAACGATGAATGGCATTACCGGTAAACAATCACGTCTCTACGAATGGCATTACCGGTAATCTCAATATGCTGGAATCCACGCAGCTACCTTTCTACGAGCCTTTGTACTTCCTTCTGAATTTATGCTTATTAGGGCAACGAAGTCTCCAGCTGCCCCCAGTTTTGACCTGCTGGTCTATAGTGTTTTTATGCATATCCTGCTTGTCTGTGCTGCGGTCGCAGTACACGTGGTTTATTCTGTGCTGCTCGTCGTCACTTTGGTGGGGGCTGCCAATGGAACTCGAGCTAGACTGCTCTCGTGCTCTCCTCGGTCCGTTATGTGGTTGTCTACTTCAATGCTTCACACGAGGATCTCCTTGTGAGCCTAGCCTCGTGTGGACGCTTAGCTTGGAATGTCTGGAGTGCTGGTCGGAGTGTGGACCCAACCTTGAATGCACATTGACCCGGGGAATGAACGCTTATCTACGCACTAGGGAAGGAGAATACGTTTTCCCGAGGCCCCAAACAAGAGTGCACACTACTCGAACGCACGGTTCGCGGTGGGCTAAGCAGTTATTTTCCTGGACGTTGTTTGAACAAGTCACAATCATCTGCCCTTGTTCTGCTTCGGGAAACCTCGTCGGGGGCGCGCTGCGTCTTGATGCGCTCAAGGAGCTAGTTCATCAAAGTTGTTTGTTGTGCGAGGTCGCTGGTTAAATTAACGACCTGCTGTAGCAAGTGGTGCTCGCCATTTGGATTGCAAGAGTTTGTGGTCGTCTCTATGTGTAGTGGAAGTTTAGTGGATTACAAGTACAAAGCTTGAGCCCAAAAGGGGCATTCCTACCAAAAGTCGAGTGAGAATAACCCTGGGTCGATTGCGGAGGAATCGATGGTTGAAATCTGGATCACTGGTGGTGGCTTTAGACTAAATTGGGTCGCAGGCCGGGTCGTTTGAGTGGGTCACGGGGAGAACCAACAAGGTTAGGTGGATGGAGCACGTGCGGGGGCATGCTGGGCTTGTGGATGTGGTGGCTGGCTTTAGGTTTGCGCTACGCAGTAGACTGGCACTTGGTCTTTACATTCTTGGCCCTGTCTAGTAACCAAATGGGCTTGAGCTGCCTCTACAGCGGTCTGGGCTTGGTCTTAAGCTTGGACCATGGCTGTTTGGGCTATTGGCTGGGCTCAGTTGTTGCGGATTAGGCTACTTGGTTAGCGACTTGAGCTACTGCGGCTAGCTTTGACGAAAATTCACCTGCAAAACAATCAACACCTTTGATCAAAGACCTAAGCCTCACGCGCCCACGAAATGGGGGATGGGGGAGGGGGGAGGGGTTAGGCCAATAGATCTTTGATGCCTAAGTTAGTTTCACTGGAAAAGCTTACCGAAATTTGGTACAATTAGGGGTATATATATAGGGAAGTGGCGGCATGGTGTTAGGGTTTTACCCTACACATGGCGAGATCCTATTGGCCAAGGTTTTATTGAGAAATATTTTCTAGATATTAAATAAGAAATAATATATTGAGATAAATGAGTAATTATCCCTAATTAATTTAAATATGGATTACTTACTTGAATGAAGTCAATCTTCATTTGGAAATGTATTAAAGATAGGATTTGGTAATTAATCCTTGTCTTTAATGCTTTGAATTTTCCTTACCAAGAGCAGGTGAGCTGTGGGTAATCGTATTTAGCTGTATGGATCTTCAGGGGTATGAGCTGTGCGTGAGAGTATCTGAGAAGCCTGCCCATTTAATGAGGGCAATCTTGACTAGCTTGAGGAAAAGTCCACATGTCGCCTTTAGAATTTTTAGGATTATTTTAGGCTCCACAGCTACCATATATATGTTTTGGGCATTGGCTTCACTTTTGATCACACACTCTAAATATTGCTCTTTTGACCAAAATTTGTCTCTAAAAAGTTCATATTGCCCTTGATTAATCAGGAAGGGTAAAAACGCAATGAGGCTCTAATAACACCAAAGACACTCTCCTTTTCTATATTCAACAACACACTTCTTGTTAATTTTTGTCATTTGATCTTCTTCAATTCAATTCGTTTTAATTCACATATCTTAGCTCAAACCCCTTAAATCAAGTGAAACACTTAAAACACTTAATTAGTGAGGTACTTTGAGCTGGGCCAATAATTCATTACAACTCCTACTTATTATCTTCCTTGCAAAATCTCACTTGCGTTATAGCCCATTGCTTCCCCAAATTCATTCTTGCTTTTACATGCAAACGGCTCATCCATCACTTTACTCTAAATTTTTCGAGTGCATATCAAAAGTTCACATTTAAGTTACTACATGTATCCTCCTACTTTCTCCTCTCTATCTCAACCAATAACCCAAACCTATCTTTCCCTTTGATAATCTTTCAAACTCCAACAGTCTAATATTCTTATAACAAAAAAGAATGTGGAAGTTAGTGGGTTTCTCTAGATTTTCTAAAGCCGCTTCTCCATTTCTTTTGCATTCACTATTGACCCTAATTAATGCTCACTGCCCATGGTGAGGCAGTTGAATGCTACCATTTTAATGAGGGAGTGTTGGGGACCCTTTGATCAAGCAAGACTTTGTGGTCTATGAGACACCTTAACTCCTCGTACTTTGTTTCCGCCATCTAACTCTGAAATACCTCGAAAGAAAATGGAAATTGAAGGTTAGGTGGGGTTTTAGGCAAAAGATCAAAGGAAAGGAAGAATTAAAGCTTGAGAACTAAGGGGTTTTCCATCACTTGGAGGTAGCTCACTCTACTTGCTGCGTTAAGTCTTTTGTTCTATTTTTCATTGTTGAAGCTACTTCATACCTCTTCGGAGTACGGAAGGGATATGAACTTCATCTTTCACTGCTTTCCCACACGATGCCGAAGTTGTGGGTTTGGATTTTGGTACTCTTGTTAGGTTGATATTTTACATATAATTTATACCTCTTTTTCTATTATTTAGTCATGGTTGACATTAAATTGTTGGGTTTAATGTGTGTTTGTGCAAGTTTTGTAGAAAATATAAGTTGTAAACAAACATGAAATTGGAGGCTTAAATTGGAGAAATCTCGAGGAATTGCCGAGTTGTGTGCATGAGCTATTTTGGAATGGTACTAAATTTGAATGATTTGGGCTTATTGCGAGCCAGTCCACTGAAACATTATTCTTAATCTATTTTGGGTTGAGGCAATCGGTTCACTTTGTGTGAATTATTAAGCTGAAGTTATGATATGTGATGTGGTGATTAGGTTTCCTAATTGAATCGGGCCAATATACAAGTCAACCTAATTATGTAGGGGCGGTGCTGCCTTATGTTTTTTTGTTTTTGTTTTTGACAAACGATATTATCTACACTAAAGGTAAATCGAAATTTCGGTTGTTTTCTTTCTATGTTTTCGAATTTATTTAGTTGTCTTTTAAATTTACCATGAACTAAATATTTTTTTGTTCAAGCTATAAGATGTAGCCTAGCTGAATACTCGAAATTTATAATTTTATAGTTATCTTAATTTTTTATTATTTTTTTCATGTTGAATGTTCGTTACTATTCTTAATTCTTGCGATTAATTGGCCACTATATGTTTGATTAGAAGAATTAGGTTGAGACCGAAGGAGATATATAATATATGGCTCCTTGTAACATATGTTATGTCTTAATTAAGTGCCAGGAATGGACTAACATGATTCATGCAGTTTTTCACGGCTTTTTGGTTTTCTAATGCTCGGAAGAGAATGAGTTGTTAATCAGAATTCTTTTGGTTGAGATTGGAAATGGATAACAAATAATTTAGGAAAAATCAATTGTCAACATGAGTAATAATTAGGGTTAATATACTACAGATTTCGGGTTGGATTTTTGGTCTAGTGAAACCGGTTCTTAGTGTTAATTCACTTTTGCTTTGTTTTCAATTGATTGTTACCTTTATTTGCATTTAGTTTTTATATATCTAATTAGTCATCAAAACTTTTGTTTTATTTATTTTAAATATGCAATTATCACGATTAGTGAATAAGATTAATTCAATCCTTATAGACTTATAGTTGCAAGGGATTTTCTTTGCAACTTTTGTTTTAAAAGAAAATAAAACTGTTTTAAGACCCCCGCATGTGAGGGGATTTCCTTCATGGCACATACTAAAACGATAAGACAAACGTCAAAGAACACTTTAGACATACCTGAATGTGAATAAAATGATTTTAATGCATTGAAATCAATAAAAATTACAACGATGAAACTAGATATGGTCCAATACATGGCAATTAACAACTGAATTTAAACTCATAAGACAATTAAGCAACGACAAACAGCGATTAATCATTTCACTCTACTCTTTTTGTGATAGAAGCACCTGGTTGACCATTTTGTCGAAATCCACAAAAGATGATCCATTAGGACCACTACTGGCCTCCTTTGCCAACTTTTTCCACTCCAAGGCTTTCTTTCTCATTTCTTTGCCCTCCTTCCCGTCCATTAACTTTCTCACAAGCCCCTCCACATATTTCCTTTTCACATCGCCTTCAATCTCCAACCCAATGCCCAACTCTTTGCAACTGAACCTGCAATTGGTTTGTTGTTCCGCAAAGAAGGGCCAGCAAACCATTGGCACTCCACCGCACACGCTTTCAAGGGTAGAGTTCCATCCGCAGTGCGTCAAAAACCCTCCGATAGCTGGGTGACTTAGAACTTGTTCCTGAGGACACCAACTTGCCATTAGGCTCCTATCTTTGGTCTCCTCCACAAACTCCGGAGGAACCACAGCTGAATCCCCACCAACTAAGTCAGGCCTAATTACCCACAAAAAGGTCTTCTTACAATTTGCAAGTCCCCATGCAAACTCAGTTAGCTGCTCATTTGTCATAACCGTGATGCTTCCAAAGTTAACATAAACCACAGAGTTGGGCTCTTTAGTGTGAAGCCACTCAAGGCACTCTGGTTCCTCAATCCATAGGTTCGATCTGATCGACTTCAACTCTTTATCCACCGGAATCTGACCGATTTGTAGATTTAGAGGTCCGATGGAGTAAACAGGCGGAAGCAGAGTTGAAAGTGCATCTAAAACTTCACGTTCAAAGTCATGGAATGTGTTCAATATAATTGCTGAAGCCTTTTTTGCTCGTTCTGTCTCAACCAGAATAAAATCCAGCATTTGGTCATCGGGTTCTGTAGTTCTCATGAAGCTTGGAATGTCCTTCAATCGGATATCTTTCATTCCTGGTATCCAATCTATCACGGTATCCAAATACCCGTTTGTCAAATAGCTGGCATCTACAAAGCCAATGAAGAAAGTGTGTCAACATAATAATTATTGCATGTAAAACGCTCACTGCAACTTAAAGTTAAATTTATCAGAAGGGAAAAATAAATAAATATCAAGAGAAACAAATAGTTAGGATTTTGTTTTGTTTGATCAAGATAAACCTTTAAGAGGAGTGTGACCCTTTTCAATGAGACGGTAAAACTGCATGTAGGCCAAGAAGCCACAAGCACTTGTTGTCCAGAAAAGCACTTCGGGAATCCCTAGTTCCTGAGCTGCATCAAGAGTGAAGCTCATGACACCATCGGAAACTATGCAACTCACAGGAGGTGAATCGGGCGAAGAGTTGAGCTTGGACAAAAGCTCTCTGAAGTGAGGCAAGCATGTTTTCTTAGTGGAATGACACAAAGATGGTATGTCTTGGGTAACATTGGCATTTATTGGAGGGAGCCCATCGGGAATGGTCTCGAACTGGAAAGAGGGAAGGCCGTCAAGGGAGTTGGAACCTTGGGATTTGAGGAGGCGTTTGTGGTTGAACTCTGTGTTGACAAAGGTTATGTGAAAGCCTTTGAAGTGGAGGAGTTTGGCTACGTTGAGCATAGGGTTTATGTGACCTTGAGCTGGGAATGGTACGCAAACTGCATGCGGCTTTTCTGCCAAAGTAATCGAAACCATTTTTTTGAAATCAAAACACAAACGCAAGCACAAAAACTAATGGAAATGAAAGAAATGGTGTGGTTGTGGGGAGAGAAGGGTTTATTAGGATATTTTTATAGAGTAAAGGGTCTGCGTATAAATTAATCGGCTAATTTTTAAGTAATGTGGAAGTCAATAAATCCGACTGTAGGTTTTACGGTCGATGACAGAATGTATAATTTACCAGCATTAATTTAAAAGTCAACATAGCCGGTTGTTGAAATCAAGAAAGACAATTTGCAATTTGCAATTTGCAGATATCTTGAACCGACTTGGAGCCGACACGCCATAACGATACGAATTATAGTTGGCCACATGCACAGTGGTTTGTGATGGTGATTTTCATACCCAAATTGGGATAATACTCACTATCGAACTATTATTATTATTATTATTAGAATTATAGTTGGCCACATGCACAGTGGTTTGTGATGGTGATTTTCATACCCAAATTGGGATAATACTCACTATCGAACTATTATTATTATTATTATTATTATTATTATTATTATTTTAAGAAATGTTCATTAAGCAAATCAAAAAACGTACAAACTGAGGATAGTGTGCATGATGGGCCTCAAAAAACCTTTGCTAGGAATTTCTAATGGAAAATGAGTGTCTCGCAGCAAGAGAACCTATCCTCAAATGAACAATACATAGGCAAATTACGATATATATTCAAACAAAATATCTCAAGCAAATCTGGGAATTCCTCAAACCGCATAATCTCTTGGGTACTACCAATTCCCACTCGATCAAGGCAATGCGCTGCCATTTTGCTTTCACGATGAACATGGTTGATCAAGGACAGAGGCAAGGTTTTGAGGAAAAAAAGCAGGTGGTTGGTTATAGGACCTTAAGGGTGATGCAAGCTTTTGCCGTGTTTCTATCGAATTATTAATCGTGGACAATACTCTCACTATCCAATAATTAGAATGGAATCATTTCTACGTAAATATACTGATTCGGTTTGCCGATATTTAATATTATATTTATTATTGATAAGTATTGCCGTGAATGAATATATCAATAATAAATATAATATTAAATATCGGCAAACTGAATCAGTATATTTACGTAGAAATGATTCCATTCTAATTATTTGCCCATATTCATTCATGGCAATACTTATCAAAAAAGATTGTATTGAACTTAACTTGCCACTAAATTATGCTGAGTGACATTATCTATCATTCAAATCTCGCATAGTAGTAAGATTATAGTATATGATTCTTTAATTTATTATATTTAAATTTCTCAAATTAAGTATCGCATCAATTAATACTGTTAGATTGATCCAACCACTCAATAAATTTCCTCTTATCTCCCCACTCTTCTTCCTACAGCATATAGCAGCCTTTCACGCCCTACTGGATTTCTGGTTTCTCTTAAAAAAAAAAAATCTACAAAGAAGATGAAAAAGATAAACCTATCGAGCATCAGAAAATATCAGAGAGTTTTGTTTTGTTTTGTTTTGTTTTTTTTTTTTTTTTTTTTTTTTTTTTTTTTTTTTTTAAATACAGTATCTATTATACAGTATCTGATTGGATAAATGTTGATATAACAGATTGGAATTTCACACGGTTGGGTTCAAGGAAAGGTAAAGTCTTTCAACTGACAATTTCCTTGTTATTTGAGGCCTACTTGAGGTACCGTTTAGTACATGGGATGTGACAGAACGGAGTGGGACGAGGAGTTGTGTCCCATGTTTAGTGCGCCTAAAACGGATGGAACGTGTTGTTCCACAGGACAAGTTTTGATGAATTTTCGTTCCGCCTCTCCCTCTTTGAATGACTCGTTCCACCCTTGTGAAACACAAAATTATAACATTTTAAGACAAAAATATCGCTTATCTTTTCAATATTTACACCATCAAAATCACGAAACAAACCATATCATCTTTTTTCCATCTTTTCTACCACTACCTTGCATCTCCCAGGTCTCTGCTGTGGGAGACTCTGCTGTGGGCAAGTCTCAGATTCTGGCCAGGAGTGTCAAGGCTCAAATCTAGGACACTTCTAACCAAGAACAGTCTCTCTCTCTCTCTCTCTCTCTCTCCAGCAGTAGCATACAACCCTTTTCTTTCAATCTGCTACTTGGACTTTTTGGATTGATAGTTTGCAGCGAGTTGAGTCTCTGAAATGTCTCAGATATGATTTTTCACCCAAACCTTGAAAATTTTCTTTTCAATTCTTCCAAACTCTGAATAATTTTTTTTCCTGCATTGTATGTTTCAAAAATGAACTTATGATTGTTGATTGAAACGGGAATCACAATTTATCTTTGTTTTGTGACTCTCACTAACCACTTTGTGGGTACTATGCATATTTGGCCTCCAAGTTGTTTGATTAAATGCCTCAAAGAAGTATATGGGAATCGTATTGGGGGAGTACTGCAACCTGCAAAAGTTCTAATAAGAGCACCTTCGAGTTAGGTTAGGTGACGCACTCTTGGTAATACTTTCTCTTGTGTGTACTGCAACTTGCAAAATTTCTGGGTTGATTGTACATTAAAAAAAATGTGATTTGTTAATTACTGGGTGCAAAATTTCTGGGTCTATTTGCCATCAGCTTTGATTTGTTAATTACTAGGTTTTGTCAAGATCTGTGCAACTAGGTTTTTGTGAAACTTTACTTTGTCTATGGCTTTAGAACTACTCTAAAATTCATTAGGAAGTTATGTATCTAAAACTTTTCTGATTGTGATTTGTGTAGTTTTTCTGTTTTATTATTACTTGCCAATGTTCTTTGCTTTTCGTTTTATAGGTCTCCATGTATGTTGTTGCAGCACATTAGATTATCTTCAAAATCCAGTCTTGTCTCAAATAGCCTTTTATTAGATGAATACTAAAGAAACATGAAGTTATTGCTTCAGGTTATGGGTCTATTAATTGATATGTACACATCAGTATGGGTTTGTTGAGATTGTCGGAAGGCTGTATTGGGATTTGTAGGGATATAAGGAAGTTAGTTGGTTAGTAGTTGATGAGTGAAGCAAAGAACACTTTATAAATAACAAACACCTCTCTCTCTCTCTCTCCCCCCCCCCTCTCTCTGTAATTCATTCATTGTTTAAGGAATACAATCTTTAGTCATTCACTTTCTCTCTCTAAATTCTCTGCCATTGTTTTATTACAAAATTAAAACCATAACAAAAAAAATAAATTTAAATAAAAATATGTTTTTATTTTTGCGTGACGAATACCTTTGTCTTGCATAATTTTTGGCAACTAATCCATTTTCATGGTGCAAGAATAACTTGTCATTGCGCAAAGTTTTTAGAGACGAAGATTAGTCGTCCCATGTATGTATCCTAGCATTTTGTGCGACGAATACATTCAGTCCTAAAAATTTTGTGCTATGAAAGTAAAACCATTGTGCCTTCTTTGCGACCAATGTTTTTGTTCGTCGCACAAAGTGACTTTATTTTAATACTATGGATATAGAATAGGAATCAGAACGTGCAAATGATCAAACAAATTTGAAGACTTACAGAACACAAAATATTAAAATAAATAAGTTCGCCAAAAAAAAAAAATCAAAATAGATTAACAAACAAAACATAATGGCACCAACTTGCAGTGCATTACATCAAGGATCTCATCGTTTGTGTCCAAGTGTGACTATAAAACTGGTACTGTAGAGACCTCTTCTCAAGCATATTCATTTTCCTTAGCTTTGTCCTAATTGATTTTTGCAAAGAAAAAAAATGGGTTCAAAAGCTATGATAGAGAAACCCCTTGCAGTTTCCATACCGTATCCAGCTCAGGGTCGCATAATCCCTATGCTGCAATTAGCCAAACTCCTCAACTACAAAGGCTTTCACATAACCTTTGTGAATAAAGAGTCCAACCACAGACGCCTTCTAAAAGCCCGAGGTCGCAACCCTCTTGATGGCCTAGGGCTTTGGGTTCGAAACCATTCCTGATGGCCGGCCTCCCTACAACTGATCTAGAAACCTAGTCTTCCACCCACTGACCTGTTTTTGGTTGTGGACCTGGCTTTTCTGTCATCTCAGTTTTCATACACTCCTATCCTCTCCTATTTGTAAGGTCACGGTTAAGCTACGTTAACATTTTATATCACTATTGCTTTTTATCTTATTATCTCTATAAAAAAAATTAATGTAAAATATTAACGTGGCTTAACCGTAATCGTACAAAATAAAAAGAGATGAAAGTGTATCATAACTGGAAGGGCAGAGAAGTCGGGTCCTTTGGTTGTTGGGAGCTCATAAATGTTGCCATAAAGTCCTTGGTTGCCAGAGGGATTGCACGGTGAAAGTCAATCCAAACCATCCATAAAGTCATCAATATCCAAGCCTCCGAGAAAAGGAGTACGATTCTTTTCTTCTTAATCTCTCTTTCCTTCCATTCCCTCTTATTTAAACAGTTATGATTACGTCATGTTTACATCTTGACAAGTTAATAGGGGTATCCGAGATCTGACAGAAACTAACCAATAATCGATGTGGTGGATTTAAGGCGCCAGACAAAGAAATGGGGCTATCTTAAATGAAAATGAGGGGTCAGATAGAACTTGACAACACTCAAAGGAAGTGGGTTAATGGTGCTCAGGTGGGTTGGTAAAGGATCGACAGCGCAGTTAATAGGAGAACCTCACAGGGAGAGGAAGACTCACACGGAGGAGAGAAAAAAAGGCCAACCCTGAATTTATTTTAATACTACGGATATAGAATAGGAATCAGAATGTGCAAACAATTAAACAAATCTGAAAACTTATTAAAATAAATAAGTTCACCAAAAAAAATTTATTTTAATAAATTTTTTTTGGTGAACTTATTTATTTTAATAACAAACAAAAATTAATGGCACCAACTTGCAGTGCAGTACATCACGGATCTCATCGTTTGTGTCTAAGTGTGACTAATTTATTGTCGAGCTTGTGAACTAATTGATTCTCTCTCTCCTTGGTATAAAACTGGTACCGTAAAGACCTCTTCCCAAGCATATTCATTTTCCTTAGCTTCGTCCTAATTGATTTTTGCAAAGAAAAAAATGGGTTCAAAAGGTACGATAGAGAAGCCACAAGCAGTTTTCATACCGTACCCAGCTCAGGGTCACATAATCCCTATGCTGCAATTAGCCAAGCTCCTCAACTACAAAGGCTTTCACACAACCTTTGTGAACACAGAGTTCAACCACAGACGCCTTCTAAAAGCCCGAGGTCCCAACTCTCTTGATGGCCTCCCCTCCTTTAGGTTCGAAACCATTCCTGATTGTCTCCCTACAACTGATGTCAATGCCACTCAAGACATAACAGCTCTATGCTTTTCCACTAAGAAAAATTGCCTAGCACCTTTCAAAGACCTTTTGTCCAAGCTCAATTCCTTGCCCAATTCCCCTCCAGTTACCTGCATAGTTTCTGATGGTGGCATGACCTTCACGCTCGAAGCAGCCCAAGAATTGGGCATTCCGAACTTGAAACCAAAATTTAAGTGAATGGCCATGTAACTAAGGTTATTGAACATGATTGACTATCCGCAACCCTCAACCTTGTAACCTGAATAAAGCTGGTTTAACACATACCAATAGAAAACCAAAATATCAGTGTTTGGGGACGTTACCTTATTTGAAATAGCACTAAAAAACAGAGTATACTTTTAGGCAAATATTGTTTAAACACCCAAACATAATTCATGATATCTGCCAAAAAGAAAATACCTCTCGTTTAGATTTCTTTCGTTCAGGAACTTTCTCCTTGACAAACTCTTGAGATAGAACCAAAAAAGAAAATAAGTCACAACTGGTGAAAGTAGAGGGGAAGGAGGCAGAGAAAAGTAAGAATTTATGAGTACAGCAATCCTGTTTTAGGTTCCCAACTTATAAGGATGCTAACTTCATCATATCGGACTACTGTTAAAACGCATTTCTTTCCGAAATTTAAGAAAAAAATTCGACACTCACATGCCACAACACAATGTTACATGAAGTAATCTTACCATCACAACCAAATTGACACAAAAACTTCTAACAGTCCTTTGGAAAGCGAAAGTCAAACAATTAATCAAATACTCATTTTCCTAAAAACAAAAAACCCAACAAAAATATATAAAAAGTAAAAGTAACTAAGTTCCCAATAGTCTAATCCATCAGAAAAATACAAACTTGCACATGTTTGAGTATAAGGACCATAAGAAAGAAGCAGGGGATGCAAAATTTTGAGAATAGGTCTGATAATACTCATCAAGTACAGATAATCAAAGTTAAAAGGTAATAAAGGTATAGAAAAAAGAAGAAGATATTCTACAAATGAATGAAACAAAAGATGGTGACACTGGAATGGAAACACTTCAGGAGGCCAGAGGAAGTGGGACATTTTTTTTTTTTTTCCTTTCTAGCATTTCAGCTTACAACATGTCGAGAAATTATAGTGCTGTGCTAATGTCATTAACTCATGCATCTTAAGCACCAATATTCAGACAATGACACTGTTCCATGAAGTAATCTTAATATGACAGCCAAATTGACACAAAACATTTGTTCAGCAATCTGATTACGACACAACCAACTAATTAAACACCAAATGATAGGCACGATTCTGGTAACAAGTAATCTTACTATGACAGCCAAATTGACACAAAACATTTGTTCAGCAATCTGATTACGACACAACCAACTAATTAAACACCAAATGATAGGCACGATTCTGGTAACCAAATTCAAAGAACAAAGTTCAGTAACGAAATGCAAAGAATACGATACATATAGTAAAAATCAAGAACATGATTCAGAGGATTCGAACTATATTGTGTTGAAAACTTACCGAAGAATGATGATTCCAGGGTGGTAGCAGTCAGGCTTCTTGACTCGTCCAGTTGCGGGTGCTGATTTAATTGCAGCATATACAAAATTAAAACAATTAGCAACTTAGATTCAATAATTTGATTGTTTCTCGGAAAAAATCACTTGCAATTATCAATTCTAATTTTCGGCATTAGAAACCCAAACCAAACGCACCTTGGTGGCAAGTGCCTTCCTCAGAGAGACGAAGAACCGTAAGAACCCAGAGGTTACTAACACAACCGAGCAATAAACTTTGAAAGCAAAAAGAATTACGAAAACAACATATTATGTTTCATTATCATCATATACAAATTCAATCTACAAACTCATCGTTTCTACCAGATTCCTCTACTAATAGCATCACTCCTACATGGCATCTGCATTACCACAGTCAGAGAAGCCTGACATGGGAAAATCATTATCCAATTAGGAGGCTTCAATTGAAATTCCTGATGCATAAAAATCAAACCTAAATTGAAATTATAATCAATTAGGGGGCTTCAATCAAACCAATTCCGAATTCAAAATAAAAATTTCTAGTAGTCATCGTCCTTGGATTCCATTGTTGTCCGACCATAAAAACCTAACGGCGGACGGAGAACCACAGAACCAAGAGTAAAAAAGGAAGTGCGGGAGAGAGAAGCAGCCAAAATACAGAGAAGATGGCAAGAGTAAAAAAGCAAACCATTTAAAGAACCAGTGGCGATCAGAATAACTATGAAATACTACGGAGGCAACCGAACAGCCGTTATTATACTTTTTTTTTTCTCAGCATGCTAACACCAATCAGAAAAAGAACAAAAATCTGTGGGACTGATTTAAATCAATTTTAAAACTTCAATATATTTGTTTGTCAAACTCAGTGAACAAACTTCACGCTCATGCTTTCCAAAAAGAAAAGAAAATGAACAACTGAAAGCACTGACAATTCCAAGCAACAGAGCAGCCATTATTAAGAGCCAAAACTCATTCCTTAGTCTCCTCATCTAGGTACTCAACTCCGTAATCTTTGCTCAGCATGGTTGACTGAAATTAGGAGAGAAAAAGATAAGAAATTTCAGAAATTGTCTATGAAGCAAAGGATACTGCAGTAACTTCAAGACATGTAACTTGCATATGTATAAAGTAATTTTCTACATAAAGTAATGAGGCTTGAGATGTGGTAGATAGGATAAAACGTCAAATGCTATGAAATTGCCAGATATGTAAACGATTAATATGGTGTATGTGAATGTGAATGGTAGCTCTCTTAAGTTCGAAGATGCGAACATATCATGTAGAAGTGCCTTTTATACATTGACATTGTTAGAGATTTTTTGTGCAAGAGAGCTATTGTATAAGTGCCCCATATAAATGATTATGCAAAAGATTTTCAGTTTTACTTCTACCATCCATTAATTGTCCTATCCAAAATGCTTTGAAAAATAAATCTATAGCTGCTAACGGTCTATATTCTTCATGCTGTCAGACCCTGCAATCTAAAAATTCATGTAAATGCAGAGGTTTGGCTGAAGGAGAGGGCATTGAAGAAATCCAGAAATCCTTCCATGACAAACTTAGTTGCACAACCATGGCGTGTGTGCTGTATGTTCGATGCCCTCTCTCTTTTAACAACACACAACAGCTTATGCAAATGCAAAGAGGCTTCAACATGTTTCATTTAAAATAGGTTTACATTTTGTAGCAAATGCATATGGCAAAATAGTGTATAAGTAATCATACTGGAGACCAAACAGAACAGTTCAAAAGCTTCAATGGAAATATAAATTGCAGAAAGAAAAAAAGAAAAATAAAAACTTGAATTTCCAAACCCATAAAATAATAAATTCAACCAGATTAAATTTAAGACATAATCACACAATTACAGTCCCATATTCGAAATAAAACATAATCACACACCAGATCTGGAAACCTAGTCTTCCACGCACTGACCTGTTTTTGGTTGTTGGGAGCTCATAAATGTTTCCATAAACTCCTGCCAGAGGGACCACACGGTGAAAGTCAATTCAAACCCCAATCAGCGCAGAGATGGAGGTCCCATCCATAAAGTTGTCAGTATCCAGGCCTCCCAGATAGAAATGGAGTAGGATTCTCTCTACTCTTAATCTATCTTCTCCTATTTAAACGGTTGCGGTTACATCAGGGCGACATCTTATTTTGAATTTTTTATATAAAAAATAAGATAAAAAAAAAAGAAAAAGTTTGAGAGAATGGAATAGAAGAGGATGGTAATAGAAGAGAGAATCCTGATAGAAAAGGTGGAGAGATAATCTTACTCCGGTAAGGCCTCCCGACTTCGGGGTGTGACAGGCCCCCCTGACCCCAGTAATTAATCTTAGAATAATGATAGATGGCTGAGTGATGAAATTACCTCAATTGATCCATGACCTGGCGGGTTCTGAACACCCAGACAGGAAACTGTGGCAAGTTAATAGGGGTATCCATGATCTGACAGAAACTAACCAATAATCGATGTGGTGGATTTAAGGCACCAGACAAAGAAATACGGCTATCTTAAATGAAAATGACGGGTCAGACAGAACTTCACAATACTCAAAGGAAGTGGGTTAATGGTGCCCAGGTGGGTTGGTAAAGGATCGACATCGCAGTTAATGAATCTCGGAGGGAGAGGGAGACTCTCAAGGAGGAGAGAAAAAAGCAGCAACCCTGAATTCTCTCTCTCCTTGGTATAAAACTGGTATCGTAAAGACCTTTTCCCAAGCATATTCATTTTCCTTAGCTTTGTCCTAATTGATTTTTGCAAAGAAAAAAATGGGTTCAAAAGGTATGATAGAGAAGCCACATGCAGTTTTCATACCGTACCCAGCTCAGGGTCACATAATCCCTATGCTGCAATTAGCCAAGCTCCTCAACTACAAAGGCTTTCACACAACCTTTGTGAACACAGAGTTCAACCACAGACGCCTTCTAAAAGCCCGAGGTCCCAACTCTCTTGATGGCCTCCCCTCCTTTAGGTTCGAAACCATTCCTGATGGCCTCCCTACAACTGATGTCAATGCCACTCAAGACATAACAGCTCTATGCTTTTCCACTAAGAAAAATTGCTTAGCACCTTTCAAAGACCTTTTGTCCAAGCTCAATTCCTTGCCCAATTCCCCTCCAGTTACCTGCATAGTTTCTGATGGTGGCATGACCTTCACGCTCGAAGCAGCCCAAGAATTGTGCATTCCAGTTGTTATTTTTGCAACAGCAAGTGCTTGCAGTTTGATGGGCTACCTTCAGTTGAGCCCTCTCATCGAAAAGGGCTTAATACCCCTTAAAGGTACACTAGCTACAAATTCCTTCCTGAGTGGTCATTTGGTAACACTGACTATGTACTAAACGTGTTAATTTTTTAAAAAGAATATTAACACCTTAGAATTGTTTCTCAATTTCATTTGCAGATGCAAGCTACTTGACGAATGGGTATTTGGACACGGTTATAGATTGGATACCAGGCATGAGAGGTATCCGACTGATGGACCTCCCAACCTTCTTTAGAACCACAGACCCAACGGACATCATGTTGGAATTTCTTAGGGTTGAAATAGGACGATATCATAGAGCTTCTGCTTTCATTTTGAACACGTTTTATGCCTTTGAGCATGAAGTGTTAGATGCACTTTCCACTTTGCTACCACCTATATACTCCGTCGGACCCCTACATCTACAGCTTAATCAGATCCCAGCAGAGAACGAGTTGAAGTCGATTGGATCAAACCTATGGACAGAAGAACCAGAGTGCCTTGAATGGCTCGACTCTAAAGAACCCAATTCCGTGATTTATGTCAATTTCGGAAGCATCACAGTCATGACAGAGGAGCAGCTCACTGAGTTTGCTTGGGGACTTGCAAACAGCAATCAAACATTCCTTTGGGTAATTAGGCCTGACCTTGTTGGTGGGGAATCAGCTGTCGTTCCGTCAGAGTTTTCGGAAGAGACCAAAGAAAGAAGTCTAGTGGCAAGTTGGTGCCTTCAACAAGAAGTTCTGAGTCACCCAGCTATCGGCGGGTTCTTGACCCACAGCGGATGGAACTCTACTCTTGAAAGCGTGTGTGGTGGAGTGCCTATGATCTGTTGGCCCGTCTTTGCAGATCAACAAATGAATTGTAGGTTCAGTTGCAAAGAGTGGGGCATAGGCATGGAGATAGAGGGCGATGTGAAACGGGATTACATAGAAGGACTTGTGAGAAAGTTAATGGAGGGAGAGGAAGGCAAAGAGATGCGGAAGAAGGCCCTGGAATGGAAAAAGTTGGCAACGGAGGCCACCACTAGTCCTAATGGCACGTCTTTTGTTGATTTGGACAGAATGGCTAGCCGGGTCCTTCAGTCTCCAGTAAATTAGAATTGCTTAAAGTTGTGTCTAGTTATTGCTTTGTATTTGGGCTTAGCTTGATATCAAATTAGTGGTTAGTTGCTTAATAACATGTGGAGCCCGATGCCATGTTATCAATTAGATGATTTGTTAAGCTGACAACTTTAGCCTACAACGATTTGCTCTGTAAGTTGAGAAACTTGCATGCGTATAATTGTTAAGACATTAAAGTTGCTGCTTTGGAGAAACTAAACAGCCATGTATTTTTTGTCTTTTGTTTGTATGTGTTGGCAGTGTCTAGAATTATCCTTTTGGGTATTATTTATTAGGTCCAGCTTTATGTCTTCTAGAGAGAGAAAAGAGGAGTGTTTAGAAAGAAACGGAAAGGCACTGGTTGTGCTTTTCCTCCTCCCTTGTACCAGATCCTTTTGTGTGTGCAGAAAATAGAAGTTGGAGTCTTTTGATTCATCTTTCTAGCTTGTGCCCCATATAAATGATTATGCAAAAGATTTTCAGTTTTACTTCTACCATCCATTAATTGTCGTATCCAAAATGCTTTGAAAAATAAATCTATAGCTGCTAACGGTCTATATTCTTCATGCTGTCAGACCCTGCAATCTAAAAATTCATGCAAATGCAGAGGTTTGGCTGAAGGAGAGGGCATTGAAGAAATCCAGAAATCCTTCCATGAAAAACTTAGTTGTACACCCATGGCGTGTGTGCTGTATGTTAGATGCCCTCTCTCTTTTAACAACACACAACAGCTTATGCAAATGCAAAGAGACTTCAACATGTTTCATTTACAATAAGTTTACATTTTGTAGCAAATGCATATGGCAAAATAGTGTGCAAGTAATCATACTGGAGACCAAACAGAACAGTTCAAAAGCTTCAATGGAAATATAAATTGCAGAAAGAAAAAAAGAAGAAAAAAAAACTTGAATTTCCAAACCCATAAAATAAAAAATTCAACCAGATTAAATTTAAGAAGAAATACCAAGAACTGAACTCAACCAGATTAAATGTAAGAAGAAATACCAAGAACTTAGAGCTGCAGGCTACCAAAATGATCATGATCATGGCCGTGCTGATGAAATCCAAATCTGTAATTTCATGTCATCTTCCTCGGTCAACTCCTTGAGAAGCTTCGATGTCGCCAACAATCTCTACTCTTCGTGGCTGCGGCCATGGTCGTGCCCACTGCCGTGGATCTCTCTCCTTCTAACCAGACACCACTTCAACTCCTTCTACTTTCAAACTTACCTTTCATTATCTGCATTAACAGAAACAGTAACTTCTGTCAGTGCATTCAAACCAAACCTATAAATCAATTCCTAAAATCAACTGCAAATCACAAATTTACCCAAAAAAATCCCGCAAAGACCCAAAATCCCTGAAAATTACTATATTTTCACTCCCTCCACCCCAAAATCAGAAAATTAGAAAATAGAATTTAATAACATTGTACATAGAAAGCTTCCCAGGACAATAATGAGCTGTTAGAGAGCATATTCATACATGGATGCACAAATACACAGACACAACAGAGACCAATAGACGCTGAGAGACTCAAACACGCACTGTTCATAGATCCATGATTTAGAATTACTCAGATCCAGTTGAAATTATTATAATAAAAAAAAAAATTTAGGGATGTGAACTTATACCTCTAAGAGTCTGAGCTCTGTTCCCCTGATTCTTTCGCTGGCTTGGGCCAAACCTGAGGAGATCAGCGATTAGGGGATAAGAAAACTGGAGGCCGTGGTTTAGTTTTTTAAGAGAAAATTCGAGAGAAAAAGAAGAAGAAGAAGAAGAAGAAGAAGGGGATACCCCTTCCCTTCTGAGAAGTTCGATAATGTCTGAAGTACTTAACACCCATACACAATATTTACACACATTCACTAATCACCACTCATAACATGTCAATGGTCCAACAATTATGGGGCTCGAAATTTATATAAGGACCAATCAAATCATAAAATTAAAATGAAAACATGTAAGGATTATTACTTGCTTAGGCAGTTCCTTCTTGTCATTTCAAGGATTATTCAATTCAACCCGATTCGATCAAACTACATCTCCCAACAAAACAAACAAAAGATAAATTAAAAAAGAAAATCAGGGGAGCTAAATTAAATATACAATGACCTACTTTTCGGCAAGAAAATCCAAAAGGAGCAATTAAATAGCAGTGCACAATGACGGAATTTCTATGAAAAAACATGAATGAGTTTTCAATTAATAATTGAGGCCAAATAAAGAAGGCCTTTCTCACCCTTGATACCGGGCGGACAACAAAAAAAATTATGTGTGGATTAATGTATAATATATGAGATCCTATTTGTTTTTGATTGACTGATTGAACATCAGTCACCTAATTCATATCAAATATCCATACATAGCGAAGAACGCTTATTCCCACCACCATAGCGTTGTTGCTTTAGTATGTGTTTTCACTGAGAAAAAAAGGAAAGATCAATTGAAATGTAAGCTTTTTAGTTTGGGAAAAGATTCTTGCTTGAACAGGTATTATAGATCGTGCAGACAGTGTTTCTTCCTTAGGGTACTGTGATATGCAGACATGGATTGGCACCCAATACTCAACTCATTTTAACTAATATGCGTTAAAAACTAAATCCCTATTTCAATGAAAAAAAAAAAAAAATTTACTCATGACGAAGACAAATAAGCTGCAGGGTTTATTAGATTAGCACATAATATTGCAGTATCAGACTCCACCTAAGGTCAGTGGCTCAAAGACACATCAGAAAACAGCGTAGGAAGCTTTGACAACTACAGATTATAATTTCTTGAAAGGTGAAACACTACCTTGATGGCTAATGCTCTGTTGAAGCTTTGAATGGCACTATCAGCCTCCCCAAAGTTTAACTCTGCTCTACCAAGGGTAACCCAAGCCTGAACATATGATGGCAAGTGAAGTTAGGACAAAAGAAAATCATTACACAACCAAGGGAAATATGAGAGGAAATTGCCTAGTTATGAATCATAACAGCGTCAGCCACAATTGTCACCGTATGCATAGCAAGTGAAAGTACCCATGAGTTTCAGGGACCATTAAGGATAATGGCTAAACCTTTATCTTCTTTCATCAGCAACACACATAGATTACAACAGAATTTATCAGAAAGAAAAAATACTGATGGGAGGAGTCAAATTTAAAATACCAATACCAAAACTTTTTATAAGTTTTGGGGGGGAAAAGATTCACAACTTCCATATAGAATCCAGATGGCAGATTCCATATTTGGGTTGTTGTACGAAAGCGACAGTTATGAGATCAATACATAAGCAAGGCAAAGTTTGATAAATACTGAAATCCAAATAACCCAAGGATTTATACTATACTTGAGAATAAGCCTAAGTTTAGCTAACCTTCCAACATAATTTCTACACATATACATCCATTTGAGGCCTATTTTGCTTCTTTCCTTCTATATTCATGTTAAAGATTATGCCAAATTTTATTAAAACAGTGGCATCTTGATTAATAAGTTTAGGGTAATCAAAATTCACTTTGTAGATAAATCCGGTGTTGGTAAAGATGGTCTTCTTCATATGCAAAAATAATTGGGAACTTGTCTGAATGTGATAAATGATTTGACCGAGGATTGCATTAAGTCTATTCATTTGCAGGAAAATAAGAGATCTGACTTATACATACTACTGCAAACAAAGCTTGCTTTCTCTCTTCAACAAACTATATCATTTGCCAAGTTGGGTTATGAAATAAATTATCTAGAAGAGAACAGAGATGTGATTCCGTCTATTACACTATGTTGGGTGATATTACATATAACTGAAGAAACCAAAACAAAAGTATAGCAAATTATATACCTAAAAATGTCAAGCAACCAAGGCCATAATTAAAATGTTTCACTTTAAGCAGATAATAGTGAAAGGGTGAGGATGAACCTGCTGCTATGAATTGCAGATTCGAGTGGATGAAGCTCTGTGTTTCAAAACAACGTTCATATAGCTCACCTGCAAGGATCATCACACAGCCAAAAATTAGACAGATTTGTACCAAGGAATACATAAGGAACCAAGAAATGGGGAAAAAAAAACTACCAACAGAGGGATGAGAAGCAAACACCAGGAAATTATCAAGAAGCACAGAAATGAGCACAGTGAAACCAAAAAATTCGAAATATGGTTTTAACAAAGCAAACGGAAAATAAAACAATAAACAATGATTTTCAAACAGTGCATAACCTGTTGAATCAGAGGAAAAAACTGAAAACCCATACCCTCCCATACATCCCTCTGTCATTAATTAACCCCAAAAACTGCACACAGCCATGCATATGCCTGAAACCATGGCTAAAAAGTTATAAGCCAAGCTCCAATCCATTCTCTTCTAAGAGAACTTCTCAACCAATACAAAGAACTGAGTAGGTGGTGATGGATGAAATAATTCAGATTCTTTTTTACATTTTTATTATTTTCCAAGTTTTTCACGAGCCAAATTAAACGACATGCTTAAAAAAAATAGTTGATACCTGTAAGGCTGGAGACTGCTTTCAAGGCCTCTTGCTTTTCTTTGTCGTCATGTAAATCCAATTTCAGTACCACCTTCTTCAGAGAAAAAAACAATTTTCGATTAACAAATTGTTTTCAGAGAGAAAATGGAATTTCATTAATACAAATGCCAATGTTAGAAATCTAAGCCACTGAGATTTGTTAATGTACTGATATCGTAATATAGCAAAGTATAGCTACATGAGAGTATGACTGCTCTCTATTACTTACCAGTTTTAGTGAAACGTAAACAAAACAATTCTCTTCTCTATGCAGAAATCCCTACAAAATAAAGACAAAGTTAAAAAATTCGAACATTGAGATATAATAGCTTGTAAATGATGTTCAAAACATGAAAACTGATGACTAATTAAAGATATTTTACTTGTAGTTTTCTGAGAACAAATTCAATAAAAAACATAAAATTAATAACCACCCAGAAATTAATCGACGATTTATACAAAACTAAGAAAAATTACTAAAATTCATATAAACTTACATAAAAAAATCTCATAAATTAAATGATGATTCAGATAAAATGGAATCACATCAAAAGAAAATTTAAATGAACAATACTCCAAAGCATACCTAAACTAATTAATGGTTACATATATATGGATTTCAGACTCTTAAGAAGGTGAAAAGGCAGAAAACAAAAGAATAATGACTTCAATTAAGAATTTAGCAGTGTACAAACTATCGCAAACGAAAGGAGCAACATTTGATTTCAAAAAGATTTCAGGGATAATAAAACCCATCGAGGGAGCACATATACAGGTTAAAAGGGAATACGCGATGGCACAACATGAGTCCGTAACATCATTCAGAAGTCAATCATCTGACAAACTACAAACCTAATTAAATCCAAAAACAACAGTCCACAATGAAAGTGAAAAACTTGGGGAGCTGAAATACCAAAAACCCACCTAATTCAAAACCTAAGTAAAACCCTCAATTAAACCCCAACTACAAACCTAAATTAAACTATTAATAAAACCCAAATTAAATCATCAATCAGGAAGATAAAAGTACAAAGGGGTGTTAAGAGGTGTACCTGGAGTGAGTAAGTGAGTGAGTGAGTGGAACCCAGAAGCATAAAGTTGTATGAATGCAAACCTCAGAAGTCCAAATTCCAGACAATAATTAAAGAAAAACAGAAATATACAAAAAATAAAAAAATTCCAAAAGAAATAAAAACATAAATGTAATCAATAAATAGTAAGTTAATTAATCAAATAAATACAATACCTGAATGCCCCGTTTGAACGACCCAATGCAAGAACCAGATAACCCGTCACAGCAAGACCAGACGTCGCCACGACCCTCTAATGAACTCAAATAAGTCACGTCATGCAACATGTATTTACTCCTTAGCCCATACAACAAAATTCCACACAAAATTAGTTCCCAAGGGGGCATACACAAATCTACCAATATTTTTTTTTTATCAAACTCATATCTAATGTTTACGCTGGTGTGACTAGGAAACTGCTGATATAAGGTGAACCTAGTGTATGTTCAAAACAAACAATCACCGTGTTTGAAATATGGGTGTAAACTATTAACTTCTAACCTATTATCTTTTTCCATTGCTATGTGGAGTTAAACATCTGCAAGAACGTTTTTTGTTGGAGGAAGCTGTTTTAGAAGAGACAGTTAGTTCTTCCAAAGTCAAATTCTAGTTTTTAATCCTGTAAGGATTTAGATCAATGGGCAAAACTGATTTTCTAATATGTGATGGACTTGTCATTTCTCTCCTGAGTCATGTTTTCTAATGATTTTGATCAATGGCTGATCGTCCAAATTGCAACGACATTCCACCTTTGGGACTTATGTAAACTTGGGGCCAAAAAAAAAAAAAAAAAAAGGCAGTTATTATACCATGGCTTGTCATTTTTAACCTATCCAATTCAAAGTAGCACATCTCTAATTCAACATATCCAATTCATATCAGCACATATCGAAATTCCAGTTCAATAAACCACATATCCAAATCAATTCAAACTAAATACCTA
Organism: Pyrus communis; assembly: GCF_041283825.1. Lineage (NCBI taxonomy): Eukaryota > Viridiplantae > Streptophyta > Magnoliopsida > Rosales > Rosaceae > Pyrus > Pyrus communis. The sequence continues at coordinate 5,338,424 of NC_142572.1, forward strand.
AAATTCAATCACATATCCAATTCAAACAACATGGCTAATAATGAAGAACTTGTCCAATCTTTAAGCACATTTACAAAACAGATTTAGAACACCATAAAATCCTTTTAGTAGTAGAACACAAACATCAAAATCCAACAGAAAGACAAAGCAACATACCAGTTCTCTATCTTCTATGCTGTTTTCAGGTGGATCTTCCTAACTCATCCCAAAAAACTGTGCATATAGTTCACCTGCAAGCATCATCCCACAACCAAAGTTCATGAAATTTCCAAAGAAAATAAATCCGTTAGCAATTTAGAGAAATTGGAGGACCAAATCATATTAAATTTGAGTTAAATGAGTAAAAGTACACCAATTAAATAAGATACTAAACACATTTTGAATCTATGAAATAGAAGAAGAATTAAATGAGGAAAAAATCTTTTTCCTCTCCCTTCTCTCTCTCTCTGTTTCAATTGTTTTCAAATGACAGACAAATACAACCACCATACATGAAATCACATTTTCGGTTCTCCCAAGAACTAAAGCTGAAAAACAAAGTAGACTTCCAAAATCAAAATAATTTATTTTACCATCCTCAACGTGCTGGAAACCCAAAAGAAAAAAATTAGAAATGAAAGCAAAGGGAATAACTTCAATAAAAAATGGACTTAAAGCACTCAATTCAGTGAATTCATTAATCTTCTATCCTTTTTTCCCTCGATTTTATTGGAAACCAAACAGAAAATTAGAAATGAGTTAAACGTTGTTCAAAACGGAGAAAAGTGCCAATTCCCTATCACTGAATTTCTAATATCAAACAAACAAAATTAATCCAAACTCAAAACAACATTAAACATAAATATTCAAACTTTACTACCTTTTAGCTCTCTAATTTACTCTCAATATACACAAACAAAGTTGAGGATTCACTTTATGATAGCCATCCAACCGAAATCTCACAAAATCAACAAATCATGGAAAAACACACTAATGGAGTTCTGATTAAATATGTAATTATTGGATCATTTGCTTCTACAACAACTTAAGATGTCATTGAATGGGAATGAGTTAGGATTTTAGCATTTTCTATTAAAGGATATCAAAGTGGAATGGAACATAATAACAAACAGCCAAAACCAATAACAAAATGGTTGTGCGTGAACACCACGTAGTGTTGTACACAGTCGCACTGAAAATATTACCAATTATAAGGCATAAGTGAACCTTAAGACAAAGCGAAATTTGACATAAGCTAAACCAATAGAGAAAAAAAATATGGAAACCAAATTTAAAAAAATCCAACGCTTTGTAGAGAAAGATGGCAGCTTTACCTCCCTCCAAGAACAGTAATCGAAATTCCCCCACTTGGGTTTGTTGGGTGGTGATGGTGATTCCACTGTGAGAGAGAGCTAGAGAAAATGGACAAAAATCTTAATACGACGACGAATAAAAATCACAAATCATAACTCAAATTCAGTTTTCCATTAGCATTTTTTCAAAAGAAAACCATTAATCATAAACATATGTAAAAAATGAAAGTTCTTACAATGAAAACCGAACCCTGAGAAGTTAAGCTTCTTCACAGCGAGTCAAGGAGAAGAAACGGCCCTAAGGGACGTGAGTTCAGTTAGCTTGGAAACTTTGGAGGCAAAAGGGCACTGATGACCTGCAATGCATTTCACCGAATTTTGTAAAAGAGGGATGAGAAAAAATTAACAAAACTTTCAATATCCATATTCTTAATCAAACATATATAAGCAAAATTGGTAGGAACAAAATTAGGCGAGAATAAAACAATAATAGAACAATAAAATTCAAAAGAGATCCTCAAAATGCTTCAATTTCAATGAAATTTTTTGAACTTGTCAAATTAAAAAGCTACGGTTCAACAATCTGAACTTCACTTATACCGAACATTTTGGAATAATACTTACCTTCTAATGCAGGGAAGGGAGAGAATAATCCATACAAAGTCCTACTTATTTCCAACTCCAACGCTAACCCTTCTGCATCACTGTTGTAAAAAAAAATGTATTATAGTTTGATCAAATACTGCTATGCAGTAGTGTAGCTATATGAAACAGAGATTTTTATCACTTCTAATTTGCAAAACTTTTGCTTCCATTCAGTTTGAAAAAGCTTTATTATATCACACACAGAATTTTGCATAAGTTGTCAAATAATTACCATCTAAACATTGAGAATAACCCACATCCACATCGCACAAAATTTTATAGAAAAAAGGACAAAGAGATGAGTGACCAAACCAATATGATGCAATCAAATCCCCTTGTAGGTTGCTGAGAGATAAATAAATGGCGTTGCCAGAAAGATTAAATGCATTCTTCAAATTATATAGTGGTTGTTTGGGTGGAAGACGGTCCGAATGGACTAATTTTCAATCAAACGGATTTATAAATGAAAGAACAGAGTTTAGATAATGAAATGCAACATAGTAAAATTCAAGATCACGATTCAGAGGATTTGAACTATATTGTGTTGAAAACTCACCAAAGAGCGATGGTTCCAGGGTGGTAATGGTTAGGGTTTTTAACTCCTCTAGTTGTGGGTGCAGATTTTATTGCAGCCTATACAAAATTAAAACAATTAGCAACTTAGATCCAATAATTTCATTGTTTCTAGGGAAAATTCGCTTCCAATTATTAAATCTAAATTTATAGACATTAGAAACCCAAACGAAACGCACCTTGGTGGCAAGTACCTTCCCTTTCTGCAATTATTTTCCTGGAAACAAAAAAATCACATCCATATTTATACACATAAAAGGTTGCAATGAAAAATACGAACAAATGATCTGCTGACGAAACAAAAAAAATTAAATACTTCACTTAAAAGGAAAGTTAATTATTTGGAGCTCATGGTTTTATAGAAAGGATATATGCTAACATGAATGCATTCATATATGATATCCTCTTCAATTAAAAATAGAAATTCCTAATGAAACTATTATTAGCATTCCAAAAATCTCATTCTACACTCATCATAGGTGTGTTTTTCTTTCTAATTATAAAAACTAGAACACTTTTAATGGCATTTACTTTATTGTCTATCAAGAAACTAGAAACTAGAATACATTGAATACCATCAGAAATTTAAGATGCATTACCTTCTTTTCGTATAATATTTCGAAGTTCTTTTTGACTCGGTGAAAATTTTATTTTGTGGACAATTTTTGGATGAAATATGATTAAGTATAGTGCTTTTTGAGTTATTTTGTTTTGAGTCAGAGTAATTGCATTTTTCGTGTGGTAGAAAGGAATTAGAATTTTGCATGAATAGAATTATTTGTTTTCACATTCCAAATTGAATGTAGTGTGTTATATATATTGTTGTATTAGTTGCAAGGAAATAAAATGTTTATGCATATTATTATGAATTTAATATATTTTTATTTATTTAAAAAATAGAGAATAATTGTAAATATAATACCTACAATATTTAACATAGAATTTTTTTTTTCAATGTCATTTTCCAATATTTAACGCTTGCTTTTGTTTATGATTTGATTGAAGTGTTATTTCATTTTTTAACGCTTTTAATTGATTCATATTTATGTTTGAATCAGGAAAGAAATGTTACTAATGGTGTACCTGTAACGATGCAATGTTGATATGCTTCTGTGTCAATTTGGCTTCAGTTTTTTTGTAAGAGAACTTACTTTAACCTCCCAGTTTAATTCATTGTATTATCTGTTTTCTTAATTGGAAGCAATAAGTATGTTTTATACAGCATATTTTAAATAATTACATAAAAAATTACTTTCTAAAGATTGATGTGAAAATTTATAAACTCAATTTAAATTTAAGAAACACATGAATGAATTTAGCAAAGAAAACAAAAAAATGAGAACTATTTTAAAAAATTTAAAATGTGTTCTACGGTTTAGTTAGAAAGTTGTTCCATGAGTTGTGGTTTGAGGTTTACGTTTATGATGTGAATAGAAATATGAATGAAATGCATACATTATTTTTAATATAATAAGAGATGTAGCGTATTGTCTAGAGAAAATAACATCTACATGTTAAGTTTATTTATTTTTTCAATTATTCTGGAGAAAATCTGAGGCCAACTTCTTCACTCTTCTCAGTTTCTGTTGTTGTCATCACACTATGTAATGAACTCTTCTCCTTCAAATATAACTTCTGATTGTATAATTATCATGGTCTGTTTAGTCTATTCCATTTCCAATTGGATTCTTGCTGTTGGTTCTATGTTTGAAGTTGGCAAAAACTCATATGTTGCTTTTACAGTTTGATTAACAGTTCTTAATTAGATTTGGAAAATTCTTTTACTAAACATTTTTTTACTCACATTTCTAGCGTTGGAGGTTCATTCTAATTTAAAATGTAAATTAATGTTATCAAGAGTTTAAAATGTGATGTAAGACAGAAACTCATTATGATTTTGTAGATAAAATAAGCTTTTAAATGAAACTAAGCTGTACAAACAAAGTCAAGGTTAGGTTGAAGGGTTTAAAAGAGTAAAATTGGGATTATGAAGGGTTAGAGAGGTATGGGTAGGATTGGTTGAAGGATTTGATGGAAGCTAACTCTTAATTATGATGCCATTAAAAATAAGTCAAGGATAAGTTGAAGGATTTGAAAGAAACTATAGTGGGATTAATTGGAACTAAACCATTCACTAGAAATCGATATATTTTTAGGTGTATTCGGAATACAAAGTAGTATAATAAGTGGTATCTATGGTTTATATTTTCTATACTTTTTCTTATAATCTCTTATGCCTTGGTTTATTTACTTTCTTGAATTTAATATGTTTTTGTAGAAACTTGGTTGCAAGGCAAGTTGGAAACGCAGCATAATAGGAAAATTGGGTTACCACAATCATCCCTTAACAGCAGATGAGTCTCATTTGCCGTTGATTTTCTAATTGTGATAATTGCGCCTCATGTTTTGTTTAGGACTTTGATATTCTAATTTCTTCAAGATAAGATATTGTTTTTGTATCAGATTGGTGTGTGTGTGTTGGGAATTTCAGGTTTTTTCATTTTCTGTATACCATCTATCACAAGATCTGTGTTTGCACTTGCTATTCTCTTTTGTTACGTTTGTATTGATAACACCAGAAAATCAAACCAGACACTCAAAGAATCCAAGAAGTTCGAGAAAGAAAGATTGTTAGAGAGAGAGAAAGAAGGTTAGAGAGAGAAAGAAGATAGCAGCGGAAAATGTAGAAAACACCTCTATTGAACAACTAAAGAGTAATTGTTTTTATAGTAGCTTTTATAACACTCCTCTAACTGATTTGCCTATGTGGCACTCCTCTACATTATATCCTAACCAATCAACACTTAACACTTGTACATCTGTTATTATCCCCCCTCAATCGCAGCCAGGAACCCCAAGGCTGAGATTGATGCAGTGCTTAACAAACACAGGACTGTGAAGGCCCTTAGTAAGAACATCTGCAACTTGATTGTCTATAGAGATATAGTGCACCACAATATCCTTTTTCTGCACCCGTTCACGAACAAAATGGTAATCAATATCAAGATGTTTAATCCTGGAATGAAAGACAGGGTTGGTGCTAAGAGATAAGGCTGAAATACTATCACAGTGTAAATCAGGAGGAGCAGGTAAAAACTGATGGAGATCTTTCATAAGGGACCGTATCCAACACACATCAGCTGCACAATTAGCTAGAGCTTTATACTCCGCTTCTGTGGAGCTGCGAGACACAGAAGATTGTTTCTTGGACTGCCAAGACACAGGATTTGCACCAAGGAAAACAACATACCCTGTAACTGACCTCCTGGTGTTAATATCAGAACCCCAATCAGCATCAGAATAGGCAGAAATGTGAATATCAGGAGCTGATCGATAAGTAAGTCCACACAGTAGAGTCCCTTGAAGATATCTGAGTATCCGTTTGACAAGGAACATGTGGGCATCAGTTGGAGCTGTCATATATTGACACACAACATTGACAGAATGAGCAATATCAGGCCTGATGAAGGTCAAATACTGAAGTGCTCCAACAATACTGCGATAGAAACTTGGATCAGACAAAGGTTGCCCTGCAGATAGAAGTAACTGAGTATGAGGCTTGGAAGGTGTTGGTGCAGGCCTACAATTCTCCATCCCTGCCCTTTTGATAAGCTCTTGGGCATATTTAGTCTGACTAAGAAACATATCTCCATTGCCTTTATACTGAATATGCAGCCCTAAGAAATATGTGAGCCTTCCCATGTCCTTTAAATCAAATATTTCACTTAGAGCAGTAATCACACCCTGAACTTTGGTAACATTCGAACCTGTAAGTATTATATCATCTACATACAGAAGTAACACAATAATATCCTCACCATCTGTCTTAACAAAAAGACTTGTGTCAGATTGTGAAACAGTAAACCCCATCGAAGGTAAGACTCCTGTGAACTTAGCATTCCAGGCTCGCGGAGCCTGTTTAAGTCCATACAAGGATTTAACAAGTTTGCAGACATGGTTAGGCACTCTGGAATCAACAAACCCCTGCGGTTGCTGCATGTATATTTCTTCCTGCAACTCACCATGCAGAAATGCATTTTTGATGTCAAGTTGGCGAAGTTCCCATTTGTGACTGGTAGCAAGTGCAAGAATTAAACGCACTGTAGTATGTCGCACCACTGGACTAAATGTCTCAGAATAATCCAGTCCATGTTCCTGTGTATAACCTTGAGCCACCAAACGTGCCTTGTAACGAGATATACTACCATCAGGGTTTCTTTTCAATTTGTACACCCATTTGCTCCCAATAACAGTTCTGTGAGGAGGATGAGGTACAAGAACCTAAGTCCCTTGCCCTTTAAGAGCATCAAACTCATCTTGCATAGCATGCTGCCAATTAGAATTCGTAGCTGCAATTTTAAAAGTCTTTGGTTCCTCACACTCAACACTCTCAGCCAGAAACGAGAATCCATCAGAACACAGAGATCCATGACCAACTCCCAATGACTGCAATTCAGGGAAGCTAGCACAAAAAGCAGTATAATCTCTCCTCTGAATAGCCCCAGTTTGAAGTCTTGTTGTCATAGAATGTGTGTTAGTTGTATTAATAGGAATGGAATCCCAATCACTCACAGAGATAGGAAGTGATACCTGAGGATGTGCTGGACTTAGGACAGGTGACAAAGGTTGCTGGAGATCTTGTACAGGAGATGAGCTTGAGCCAGATTCCTGTGTGCCAGATCCCTGCCCAGATTCCTGTGGTCCAGATCCCTGCCCAGATTCCTGTGTTCCAGAGGCCTGCCTTTGTAACTGAACTGGTTCTAGAGACATACTGTCAGGGTCACTTGAAGCTCTAAAGGGAACCAGAATTGGAGTAGAGGTGACCAAGCTTGGAACAGAGTGATTACTTAACATCTCAGATGGTTTACATTTTGCAGGAAACACAGACTCATCATGAATAACATGCTTAGATAAAACTAACTTCTGTGTCTGCAAATTGTAACAGATAGCTCCTTTGTAACCTGAAGCATATCCTAAGAAAATACACATGACAGATCTAGGTTGAAGTTTACTGTCATTATAATGTCTCAAGTATGGAAACACAACTGAACCATATATTTTCAAATCTTTTACTGATGGATGCCTAGCATACAACCCAAAATATGGTGAATTCATTTGTAATGACTTAGAAGCCATTCTGTTTATTAAGTACACAACATGTGCACAAGATAGATACCAAAACTCCTGTGACAACCCTGCAGCATTCATCAAAGTTATTGCTGTTTCAACTACATGTCTATGCCTCCTTTCAACCAAGCCATTTTGTTGAGGAGTGTATGGGCAGGAAATTCTATGAATCATGCCTTTAGACTGCATAAATTCTTTAAACAAATGACTAACAAACTCACCACCTCCATCTGATTGGAAGGACTTTATTTGAACACCAAATTGAACCTCAATATACTTATAAAACTTGACAAATATCAAAAACACCTCTGATTTATTATATAAGGGAAAAATCCACATGTATCTCGTACAATCATCAACAAATACAACATAGAATCTATACCCTTCTATAAACTTAACAGAGGAGGGTCCCCAAACATCAGAATGGATTCTATCAAAAGGTAAGATACATCTAGATGACTCATTATCAAAGGGTTTTCGAGTAATCTTCCCATGAATACAAGCTGTGCACATAGTATGCTTATTATCCACAGAGACTGGAATCTGAGACTTAGCTAACATAACTGCCATGACCTCATTTGTAGGGTGCCCTAGCCGTTGATGCCAGAGAGAAGACTTGATCAACTGTCCAATAAAAGCCTTTGGGATTATCCACGAAGACACAGGAATCTGGAACAACTCGTGAGGGCTACTCCTTCCTTTGTACAAGATCTCCCTTGTCACCTTGTCCTGCACAAAGAAATTCATGTCATCACAGATAAACCAGCATCTGTTATCTTTACACAGCTGCTTTACAGATATTAGATTCACAGCAAGAGATGGAACATGCAGCACATTTTTCATAATAATAGAATGAGAAGGTGTTTTAATAATTGCAGAACCAGTATTCTTAACCGGCAAACCTTGACCATTGCCAATTTTAATGTTCTCTGAACCTTCAAAAGAAGACACTTGATGGAGGCTTGCAAGATCAGATGTCATGTGGTGTGAGGCTCCTGTATCCACAATCCAATTTGCAGCATTGGAATATGATGGTGAACTCTGAACATTCATTGCTTGCACTGCAGATGGGACTTGATATGGAAGATCAGATACATGTATATTCTGTGAACCATTCATCCCTTGCATAGAAGGTGCATGCCCCTGATATGAATAATGAGCAGCAAAACTCGGAGGCTGTGGAACAGGACCCTATGATGGAGGAAGCATGGAGGAATGACCAGGAAATGCAGGTCCAAGAGAAGCAGGAGGACCAGAAGGTTGATAGGAATAATTTCCCCTGTGATAACATTCCAGAGCACTATGGCCCCTCTTTCCACAAATCTGACATTCAGTATTGAAATGTGGTGAAGTACTCTGCACAGTTCTATAAAAACAATTCGGAGCAGTATGCCCTCTTCTCTGACAGATTTGACATTCTGGATGTAAAGTAGTCCTAGATTCAACATTTCCATTCCAACCACTGTTATTCCTGTAATTCGACCCTCTACCTTTAAAGCCTGATCGATAAGTGTTATTACCCCTTGACTGTCCTCCATTAGAAAACCGTTGCTGAGATCCAGGAAATTGCACTGAAGTTTGGTGTGGCCTTGAATGATCTTGTGGATGCTGCTCCAAGGAACCAACACACCCACCACCTGATCCATAAGAATTTTGATGAGAACCACACGCAGATTGCATCATTTGAGACTGTGGAAAGAATGACATTTGTTGTGGCAGTGGAGCAGCAGTAAGAACACCTCCAGTACTAGACGGTTCATTTGCAGATGAATTGGAACTTGATGCACCATTAGTATACAAACCAGCCATATTATGAGGCAATGAATTCATAACCACATCATTTTCCCTTTCAGCACCAATTAACAGTGCCCTAAACTCCTTCATAGTAACATTAGAGTCCCTCGCAAGTATAATCGTTCGAGTAGTTGCAAACTCTCGAGGTAGCCCAGCAAGAGCAGCAATCATCACATCATTATCTGATACATATTCCCCTGCAGCCATCAATTGATCCCTGATTGTCTTGATTCGTAACAGATATTTATCCATTGAATCCCCACCTTTTTGAACTGTATGTAATTCTGTTTTCAAGTGATTAACACCTGTCCTAGACACTGATGCAAACCTTTCTTCAAGATTTGTCCAAGCTTCAGCAGCAGTCTTACACCCGATAACATACTCTATCGCATCATCAGTCAATGTTGCAATCAACAGACTCAACAAAGATAAATCCGTGGTCTCCCAATCTTGAAAAGCATCTGTCAATTCTTTGGTAACCCCACTTTCTGCATTAACCACAAACTTCGACGGACAAGAAACTGAACCATCAAAATGATCAAACAGTTTGTACCCCTTTAACACAGACCTGAATTGAAATGACCATTTGGTGTAATTATGCTCACCAAGACGAATAGTGAGCATGCCCAACAATCCCTCAATTTTCACAGAGGGAGCCATACCCAATCTAGTTCAAGACTCAACAATTTAACAATTCTTGAATAAATCTCAGACAAACACAACAATTTTCTTGACCTAAACCGTGACAAACTCAACTTTCTTGAATCAATGGCATTGGCCTTTAGACTTCTTCTTAGTGCAAAGTAATGGCATTGGCCTTTTCAACTACCCAGCGCTCAATTAACCAATATAACAATGGCATTGGCCTCTACAACTTCATCTTCTCAAATCAAACAACACAAACTACTAAACGAAAAATTACCAGAATCAACCACAGGAGAACGAAAAAGCACAAAGAAACACTTCACAGCACCTGAAATTCCTGCTTCGCCCTGATTGCTCGCCCTGATTGCAACCCCAAATCGCCAAGAAAAATACTCCAAACAGACCGATTCGCAGATCATCACATTACTGACTTCGACGAGCACACACCCACGCACGATCACAGGCTCTTGATTCCATGATAACACAGAAAATCAAACCAGACACTCAAAGAATCCAAGAAGTTCGAGAAAGAAAGATTGTTAGAGAGAGAGAAAGAAGGTTAGAGAGAGAAAGAAGATAGCAGCGGAAAATGTAGAAAACACCTCTATTGAACAACTAAAGAGTAATTGTTTTTACAGTAGCTTTTATAACACTCCTCTAACTGATTTGCCTATGTGGCACTCCTCTACATTATATCCTAACCAATCAACACTTAACACTTGTACATCTGTTATTATGTATATATATGATACGATGTGCTTATATAAAATATGATACTGATGTGCTTATATGAAATAAGAAAGTGACTTCAGATGCGCGAGTCATTTGAGTCCATTCTTTTCATGTCGATATTAATGATGAGCAGCTACGTACTAAAAACAATGTCATCAAATTCTTTGAATTAAGTTGTGAATTTTGTTAAGTGGAATGAAACTATAATTGGAAATGAACATTATTTTGCTTCTGCAATATGATAATCTCTTAATTTGCTTTTGCGGATCATCTTTGCTTCCTCTGCAAGCGCTCTGTCTCTTTGTCCAACAGCAAGAAAATCAATGAATACACATGGTAAATTGAAAGAGTTTTGGTCTTTGGATTGGTTTCAAATGTTTGTTGTAGGTTGTGTTGCTGCCAAATATTTGATTGAGAGAATCTTGCTGAATACACATGGAACTTTGAAAGGGTTTTGGTTTTTGGATCGGTTTAAATTGCTTTCTTTGGAGGGATGCCTTGGTGTTCTAGTGAACAACTTTAGTCATATTTTATTAATGTAAATGAAAGGATATTCCTCATATTTTGTGCGTGTAAATAGCCCAACTTTTTGTAATCTTTTTGTATACAAGTACTACTATCAACCAAAAACCACATACGCTACTTTAGTAGAATGTGTTGATCTAATCTTTTATGTTCGTAGATAGCCAAAAGTTCTACGATTTTTATGTAGATTGTATCAATTAAATGTTTTGTATGTAAAAATCTTCCTAACCTTTTCAATATAATAGTATTGATCTTCTATGACATAATCTTCTATATCTTTTAACCATAATGTTTCATACAATTTCCCGCACCAATGTGCAGGCAACAATTGCTAGTATGATCTAATATTGTAAGTTTTGACCCTCAAGGGGTTTGGTATCCCTAACCCGAGTTCGAAATTCCAAGAATGTATCACTTAGGGTCATTGGCTTTGCTTTGACGTTCTGTTTGACTTGGGAGACAAAATTACACTACTGTCTAAGTGTTAGTTCTACGAACTCGATATTGATAACCACGTATCAACATCAAATAAGGATCTTACACTTCTCGTCGATACTTGAACTTACTAACTCACGACCACTAAGGTACGCACCACCAAACTTCACTTCCGATAATAATCCAAAACAAAAGAGTCCAGAAAGTATTCCCAACTAACGCCTTTCGTCAATCAAATCCAACACGGGATGATAAGACATCAACTTCACCAGGAAGCTAAACCTCAACTTCTAACAGTTTATTTACTAAAGAAACTCTAGTCGCCAACTTCGGAAGGACACAATGTTTTCGGATAGGGCACTCGGAATCAGAAAATAAAAAAACTGAACAGATCGAATCACCACAACCAATTAAAATGATTCGAACGAATGATCAACTTAACTACCCATTTCACACCCCACAGACTACACGTACTGGTCTCTCACTCTAAGTTCACAAATCTAAAGCAAAGTCTAAGTTTAGCACCAATGATACTACAAGGTAAGTACCAACATCCGCTGAAATGCAAAGATTTAGTAACCACTAGTTATCTATACCCGCACGTTGCTGCGGGTTTTAAAGCAGAATGAAATGCTATATTAAAGACTTGAAAAATGAATTTGCAAAGCAGTAACAACATTAATAGCAAAGAAATTGGAAAATTTAGAGAAAAGCTTGAATTGTGAGAAGATAGGGATGAACATGAAAGTTTTTGATTGGATGACAGCACTTACAACTGTTTTTGGATTAGGATGATCGTATTTACAAACAAAAAAAATTAGCAGATACTTTCATACGGAGATACAAAAAATATTAGAGCTATGTATTCTACTTCAACTGCTCTTTGTGCCAAAAAATAATAAAATAATTATAAAACAAACATTAGTAAATATTATAGATGAGTAAATATTTTTAATTGGATGATAGATGTTTAAATGCCAGAAAATAATTGTAATGAATACATTTAAAATAGTTTGAACACGCAAGGCTAGAAACGAAAACATAAACTGTAACAAACAGATTCTAACATTTGACAAATAAGAAATAAAAAATAAAAAAGAAAACATACAAATTACATAATGAAAATATATCCTCACTTAAAAGAAAATAATGCATGTATATTAGTCACATTAGTCCACACAGATGTACCAGTTAGCACTTTGTACCCAGTTAGTTTGTTCAATTTATATTTGCTGTAATAAAGCGTCTAAAAGTATGTTTAAGGATTTTAGTTCACGCTTTATGCCATATGAGAGAGAGAGAGACTCGTTCAATTTATTGGCAAGCTTGAAAGGCTAAATTGCTGGAGTCCTTCCCCTCTTCAGGACCTTGTTTTGCATCTGAAAATTCTCCCTTGGCCCCTCTTTATTGCCTTTATGTACATTTTCTTCTTACAGACATATATATATATATATATATATATATATATATATAACTGAGATGCAAATCGGAAGGAATGTGGATCCTAAAAAATTGGAACATACAAACAAAAAAATCCAAACGCAAGAAACCAAGGAAATGCGAAAGGGAGGATGGTCAGTATATGTGTTTGGTAATTAATCTATATTATAAGCGGTGAACAAAATAGCCTATGACATGAGGTATCATAAATTAAAATTATCAACACTCTACTCTATCTTGCTCAAATAATATGTATCTAATAACTTTAGAATACCTATTCCCATTACAAAACATAGAGAAACTACAACCATAACGAATACATTTAAATACGCAAATATGCAGCAAATCCCTAACACCATTGCAAGCAATTAAGAAAAAAGTGCGTCTTAAATGAACCACCAAATTCAAATTCACAATTGTTTCCATTAAAAAAAGATACCTGATTCGGTTCAAAACAGTTCAATTTCCACAACCCCGGAGCAATTGGGATTGTAATTTGACATAATGGGATGGCTGCATCCAAACGAAGAGCTTCAATCAAGTCAAGTCAACGAAATATCAATAATTTATCAAAAAAAAAAACAAAAAAAAATATTCAAATAATGAACACCAGGTTCCTTTCGTTTTCTCAAACTGCTCATCTCTCACTCAAGTACCCTTTTATTGGGGAAGAACAAACATCTGTACTTTTTTTTAGACTACCCATAGCTTCTTTTATAAATCTATTTCAAGCACATAACTGATGGTCACTCAATTAACTTAGTAATCTACTACTTTCACTGCTTGAAGCATGTAATAGTAATATCTAGGTGAGACTCGTGAGGTAAGGAGACTGTGACGACATAATTATAACAAAGCATAGCATTTGTAAGAAACTCGTACTGTGCCAGGAATAGAAAAAAGCAAACTTTATATGGAAAGTGAAAATTTACCTGCAGGCCAGCAGCAGCAAAAGCAAACGAAATATGTCGTGAGTTACTGCAAAAGTGAGAGAGAGGGAGAGAAATGAAAGATGAGTGATTAGTTGAAGGCTTGAAGCTATAATTTTTACATGTTCTACAAATTGAATCGTTTAGCTATCATTGACATGCTTGGAATGAACAGTATGCATAAACGTGGTTAAAGAACAAACAGAGATGCAATATCACCAAAATTATCTCCTTGTTATTTTGCATTGTGATAAGATTTATGCTAAACAGTGTTTTTCTCAAAATTTAATAATAAAAAGACTGCAATAACATGAGAGAAAGAGTTAACTTCTACCCCCAAAATCATAAAATTAGAAAGAAAAAAAAAGGATTTTGATAACATTGCATCTTAAGAAACCCCCAAATTTCGAGGGATAATTGCTTAATGAAATGATCTTATTAAAATTTTCAGTTTATTGGTTCTTCTGCTTTATGTTACAACCATTTGACAATATAGTTGCAATGCAATATGCATCCAAGACCAACCCATCACATTCGGAAAATTGTAAAATGAGAGAAGAAGAATAACTACTACTTATTTAACGTCTTTCTTCATTATGATGGCTTTATCATACTTTACCATCCTAATTTCTATTCTATCTTTCTAAAGTTCATTACCCAGAGAAATCCATTTAAACTATTCCAACTGATTCCTTCCAATCTCTTTATTTTATGATCTCATTGGAAATCATATAAAGACAACTCCTATTTTTGTAAGCTATTTCTGCAAGTATTTTACGATTAAGAAGCAACTGTAAACACATAAAAACACAAAGCTTCAACCACTGCTACTTTGGGGGCCTTGATCGAGTATCGCGTTACTGCAATAAAGCGCCCTCAGCATTTCTCAAAATCATGCCAACAAACCCCGACATAGAAATCTTAAACCAACTAGCGTCGACATGAATTTTTATATATGGGAAGGAAGGTGGGTTCCATCGAGTCACCTGCCTTGAAATCTGGTCGATCTCAACACTCCCCTACGACCCATTGTCCTTTGAAGCCCTAGCCGCAGCCAAGAACGATCCCATCACATTGGAGATTGCCAAAACAGCCTTGGTGGGATTAATTAGCACCTGATTAAACACAAAATCACAACAAGCTTTCCAAATAAACCAACAGGTAAAAGCCACAACTGATCGAACCCACCGCCCGTTAGCAGATGCCATAATATTAGAATTAAAAACCTCCTGTAACCAAAGCACCCATGAGTTGATACATGTCCTGTTCACTTTATAGCTCAAAACACCTCCAAACCAAACAGTTTGGACCTATGGACAGAGGAGGATAAGATGTTCAGTTGTTTCATCATCACATAGACAAATGGGGCAGGTAGGGGATGAGGAATATCGTTTCTTGAAAAGAAAAGCATTAGTAGCAAGGGCATTATGAAGAGAACTCCATAAAAATGACGAATTTTAGGTGGCACCTCCATTTTCCAGATACATTTCCATAACTCATTCGGAACAGATCTAGCATGAAGTAGGTGATGATCCCTTAAACTCAAGGACCTCGATTGAATCCATCAATACTCAAATTTGACCAACTACCTTCCATTCTTGCTTGCAGCCTAAATCAATCGATCACATCTACTTATATCACCAATAGGCGTCTCTCTAATTGCCTCTTGATTAGAATCCAACAGAAATGGCTGCAAAAAATTAATATCCCACTCCCAAAAGAAATGACTAATGAAAGTACAAACCTGAAGACTTCTAGTCACCTCGACCTTACCAATCGGAGTAGGATGCCCTGAGGGGAGGAAAGGTAACCAGCGGTCCACCTATACTTTCACATCCTTTCCCTCCATGATTTTCCAGTGAGTTTCGTTAAGAAGTAGGTCACGTCCCGTTAAAAGACTACTCCAGGCCCAAGTAGCCCGGCCCCCTTTGTTAGCTTCCAAGAAGGGGCACGTCGGGAAGTATCGAGCCTTAAGAACTTGAGCCCAAAGTGAGCTCAGATCACAAATTAAACGCCAACATTGTTTGGCCAGTAGCGCATCATTACACTCCTTAAAGTTCCTGAAGCCCATTCCATCCATTTGCTTGGGAAGCCCAATAACCTCCTTCGACACCCAGTGAACCTTTCTACCTCCACCCGTGTTTCCCCACCAAAATCCTGCAACCATGGCGTCCAATTCCTCACAGACCACATCATGAAATTTAAATAAGCTCATAAGATAAGCCGGAATAACCTAGGCAACCGCTTTGATTCAGAATTCATTTCCCGCCTTTGACAAAGTATTTTGTTTCCACCCTTGCAATTTCCCCATAATTCTCCCCTTATCATAAGCGAGGTCCCACTTCTTCGAACGACCACATAATGCCGGGACACCCAGATATGTGCCCGGGTTTTCAACCACTGGCATGCCAAAGTACACACTTGATTTTTGCATATTCACTTTTTGTCCTGAAGCATCACAGTATGTCCGAAGAGGCTTGACAAGATTCTTACGTTTTTTCTCATCAGCCCTAAAAAAAATTAACGTATCATCAGTAAAGAAGATGTGAGATAAGACCGGTCCCGTGGCTCCCATTCGCACCCCATCTAGCGTTATGTTCTCCACCACCACTTGGATCATTCTTGATAAAACCTCTCCAACCAAAAGAAATAAATACGAGGATAGAGGGTCTCCTTGCCGGAATCTTCGTCTCTCAATCGTGAGAGCTCTTTCTCCTTTGTGATATTCCACCGGCGTACATGCCCCCGTTTTTGGATCTGGTTCCTGTGTTTTCAATGCTCGCTGCTTTTCTATCATCTGTTTCTCTCTCTGTGTCGTCATTTAGTGGTCCCTTATATGTTATATCTTGATCTCTTTCCTTCATCTTTGCCTTCTGACCCATTTTGTGTCCCAGTTTTGTCGAGGTGGACCCTGAGGGTTGGTCGCGGAGCCTTTAATCCTCTATCTATCTTAATTCTTTTAGATCTAGTCCTTGTCTCCCTTCTCTCCTATTTCCCTTTTAGTTTTGATGGGGTGGACCTAGTCTGTGAGTGCAGAGGTCTCGAACTTTCGTTCCTTTTTTCTCGCCCTCAATTAACTCATCTTTGTTAACTACTGCCACTTTTCACCTTCTTGGTTTCCCCTAAGTCGTTTCTGCCTTGGTGGGTGGGGATAGTTTTCAATTATATTCAATTCTGACATATTAGTAATTGTTCTTCTTTCTCTTTTATATCCCTAGCCTGAAATTGACACAATTGGGGGGAGTGGTTGGTATTCCTTGGCAAGTGATTCAATGGGGAAGTTTAGTGTAATAAAACCCAAGAAAAGGAAAATGAATAAATGGCCTCGGGGTGTTCTGACATCGATTGGTAAGATTGAGCTAGCAAGTTTGAAAGCTACATCTGGTAAATGCTTAAAGTCTTCAATTTCTACCAGACACAGGTACTTCAACCACCTATATTTATTGTTCTTTTGGTTTCTTTACAACAAACAAAAGAAACTGAATCTGGGGTGAACAAGGCTACTAATTGTCCAGTTGTTCGTCTAGAAAAAGTTTCTACTTTGTATCTGTCGTACGCAGTGGTACAAACGAGTCAACCAACGAAACACAGGAGGAAACAAATGGCACAGCAAAGTGTGGATGAACTTGTGGTCCATTTGGAAAAGTCCATGGACCTCTCAACTATGGAACATGGGGTGAAGCTGGTGGGTATGGCTCTGGTGAGCAAAGCATTGAACAGATGAGGAGTCAGGAACATTCTCAGATCAGCTTGGAATGATTATAAAGAGATTGAGATTAAGTGGGTAAAAGAAAATACTTTTATTATCATGGTCCCGGATGAAAGTGTGGCAACAAAGATTCTTGATCAGGTGCCTTGGGGAGTGATGAAGAAGAATTTCTTTGTCAAGATGTGGCCCCCATAACTTGCTTTGGAGGAAGTAGAGTTGGAGTATGTCCCGTTTTGGGTTCAAATAAAGGGAGTTCCTCTCTATCTTATTTCTATAGATAATGTAGAACGGTTAACTGGAACGGCTGGGGATTTTACTGAAATGGATGATCCAGCGAAGGCTCGGGGGTTCCAAAGGGTACGACTATTGATAAACACAGCAAAACCGTTAGTTAATGGCTGTTGGCTGCATAGGGAGAATAACTGCGACACTTGGGTGGAGTTTGGCTATAAAAGGTTACAAGATTTTTGTTATAGATGTGGACGCCTATGTCACGTTAACAATGAATGTACGTTTGAGGCAAATAAAAGAGAGGCAACAAGTTTTGGAGAATGGACTAAGGCACCACTAGTTAGGGATATGGTGGAGGTTTCTAAACCCTTAACCGTAGGAATAGGAGATTGAAGAAAAGCTGGTGCAGTGCGAGTAGGAGCCTTACCAAAAGCCTAAAACCAGGCGCAAGCAACTTACTTGGAGGGGAGTCAAACACAACTCAACACAATTTTGGGTGCGGAACAAGGGAATGAGAATGTCCCACTAACCCGGGAAAGGAAGAAATGGCAGAGAAAGCCTCGTGCAAGCGGGATCACTGGACAACTCAACTAGATTGTTCCATAATATATTGGTCAGTCTTTGTGGGGCTCTAGGCCAGGGTTCTACCCATTTTTATAGAATGCTGCTATGCAACTGCAAGGGAATGGTATGCACTCGGTCATAATACAAGAAATTAATGAGGAGGCTCCTACTCTACCAAATGTAAAGGATGAAGGCGTCAGTAATACTCAGTATGATAGTAGTCAAATCAGCTTTCTTAGCTTTTAAACCATGGAGGGTAGCAGACAGAAAAGAGGTGAGGAACTTCAAACCATGGAGGTATCCCAATCCTCGCAAAAGAAAGTTAGGGGTTCTGGAAGTGAGGAGAGCAGAAAAGTAAGGATGGCTGAGAAAATAAAGGAAAGATGTCTAATGGTAGAACGGGAAGAGGATCTGCAGGAGCCCTAGAATTTGAAAAAAAAATGTTTGGGATTGAACCACGACTCCACGTCGCGCCACCAAGCCTATGTGTTTGGCCTACAGACATTCCATCACCAAGACAGAGTCATTTCGACGCCATAGACCACCATGCATGATCTGTTGGAAATGTGCCCTAAAAGCCAATCATATGATGATACTTCACGGACATTTCACATGTTAAACTAATCTAGTTTAATATATATATATATATATATAAAGGGCAAAGATTATTGTTTAAGCTGTCTCATATAAATGTTATATGCTTAGGCTATAAGTCCAAGAAATATGTAATTGGGAGAATGTGATCTAAAGAAGTTAGATTCATGAGACCATTCTCTTTCGTACATATATCCTAAGCGTTCTTGATCATAAGATTGCCAATTGGGCATTAACAATTCGTTAAGATCAGTACGTGCTATGTCTTCTCTTAGAGAAAGTGATTGGTCTCGAGTCATTAATGTGACTGACAACAAGACAAATATGTAGGTGCTCAATGGAGAATGAGTCCACTGAATACAATCAATAAGGAGTTCTCATAGTCATGTCACATGAGAACTCATGGTTGGGATAATGCAAAGTAGTCATTTAACCTAAGGCATCATTGTTGTCTTGTAGTTAGGTCATTGATCTTTGGCTATGTCAAAGTCACTCCGTTAGAGGGTGTCCACGGCATAGTTGGGGTGAAGCCACTTAGCCATGGAGGCAAGTGAATGAGCAACAAGGGATCTCTAACCTTCAAACCATTTGAGGGAGAATACTCTATGATATGATTAAGAATCTCTGGCCAAAGTATGAATGAGATTTAGGAAGTCGTTCCAAATCACATTCAAAGCAATCATATAAGTAAGAGAATCACATTGGATAGTAGACATGAATAAACTATCAATCCAAACAATGTGGTCAAGAGTATTGTATTAGAGAAAGACCGTATTGCATTGTAATCCTAAACTGAATAGGTTCTCCACCTCTTCTGATTAGCATAGGTAGCCATGACATACTGCTAGGTGTCACTCATGGTTTATGGAAGCCCTAAAGGTGTATAATCACTAAAAGGAGAATTTAAAGTAAGTTTCAATTCACATTTGATTTGAAGAGTTCTAATCGTCCACTGCCTCGCTAAAAGGAACCTAATGGATCGTACACCGAGTAAGGTAGAGATTGCAGAAACAACGGAGATGAGTAAGAATAATTAAATGGTTTAATTATTTATGGATAGGATTACTTAATATGTTAATTGATCAAATAAATATGTTCATTATAGACCTCGGGTTAGTTTCGGGCCGTAAAGCCCAATGGGATTTGAATGTCAAGCCTATTAACTCAAGTTGTATGACAACTTGAATCACAAAGGGCCTTAAAGGACAAAGAACCCAATATTGTCTGCCATAAGAGTGAGGGGTAGTAAACTTGGCTTAATTGCAAGTTTGCCACTCCATTGTGAGGTGGTGTAAAGGCAACTTTATAGCCATTTCATCCTTAGGGTTTCTTTCGAGAAAAAGATGAGAACACAAGCTCTCATTTTCTCTCTAAGAGGCCGGCCACCTTGGAGAAATTACTAGCATCTATTTCATCCAAGGTCACTTATCTCTTCATCAATGCTCTCCTTGGTGTGGAGATTTAAAGGTTCTCTATTTTGGGAACTTGGAGAATCCATTCTACCATCCTCCTCCAAGAAATCCATGGAGCTAAGAAGTAAGGAATGAAGGTCCTCTCTCTTGTGTGATTAGCCTTTGCTTATGCAAAGAGAAATCAACAAAGGTATAAGATTTCTCAACTCACTTTGTTTTGAGTTGAGTCTTAGTTCACCATAACTACTAGGCTTTGAATTTCATGGGTTAAGTTTTGTTTTTTGAGTGCATACAAGCACGATTCTTCCTTTTAATTGTTAATAGCATGCATAGATGTTGCTTAAATGAACCTGTCTTCACAAATTTTTCCTTCAACAGCTCCGTGGGTTTGCTACTCCTGGACAGATAATCAGGCTTCGACCTAGGTTGGGTTGGCCATGGGCCTAAAGCCTCGAGCCCACCAACAGGCATGCAACTTTGCTGGGCTATCCCCTACAACCTGGCTCAACCCGCTAACAAGCATTTGTGCTTGCTGGGCTTTGTCTTGCCTCAGCCCGCAATCCCAAGCCTAAAACTGAAGCCAACCTGCGGCTGGGCTTCACGCACACCCATGGCCAGTTTCAGAGCTGGGCCCATATTCCCCTGCACTGTTGGGTCTATCCCATAACCCCAGCCCGTGGCTTGCAGCCATGATTGGGCTGCTTAGTAACCAATCCCACCGAGATTGGACTATAATTTTAATTCGAATGTTATTATTATTTTTGCTTCTACGATCAAACCTGAATGGTTACGATCAATTGAATTAATTAAAGTGACCAATAGTCCATTAACATGATAATTAATCCAAAATTATTGACTTGAATATCACTTTTTGGCAATTAACGATTCAATAAATTATTTCGTTTCTTTGAACCGTTGACTATCTTTCGTAATCCTGATGCACTCACACTTGGGTTCTTGAAGAAATCCACAAATTCACTACACTTTATTGTATATTGTATTCTGTGTTTCTTGCAAGTACCCTTATATATGAACTGAACGTTCATAACTAAATCAAACTTGTAGTTTTGAATTTAGTTCCTTTCAAACCCGAAGTTTTCATTCAAAACTTACCATATGAAACCCGTAGCTTTGATGCTTAAATTAAACCAATACATGTCTATAGAACTTGCATGTTCTACGATATATATCTATGGATTTTCATACAACTAACCACGTTTTGTTGTACCCTCTATTTAGGGACATGTCGAACTTGAACAAGCTCAATTTCACTGCTCTAGAAGTCTCTGGAAGAAACTACCTAAAGTGGGTTCAAGACGTGAAGCTCCATTTTACTGCAAAGAGTCTTAGAGCTACTATCGAGGAACTTACCAAAGATGAACCCTTTGACAAAGCTCAGAAAGCTACTACTATGATCTTCATCCGTAGGCACATCCATGATGCATTATAGACCGAGTACCTCGCATAGGAGGATCCATGTACCTTATGGCTCACTCTAGCCGATCGCTTCGATCATCAGAAAGACATTCACTTGCCTGAAGCAAGACACATTGACAACATTTATGCTTCCAAGACTTTAAGTCTATGAATGAATACAACTCTGAAGTTTGTAGAATTTGATCACTGCTTAAATTCTATAAAGAGGACTTAACCAAACAAGATCTCTTGGAGAATACTTATTAAACCTTCAATGCTACCAATATTGTCCTGCAACAACAATTTAAGGCACATAAGTTCACCAAGTTTTCAGATTTGATATCTGTTTTACTTCTCGCTGAAAAGCAGAACCAGCTTTTGAAGAAGAATCAGCAAGCTCGACCTACTAGCTCGAACGCTCCGCCTGAAGTGCATGTGACTAATTCTAGGAGCCACAATTGACAGAAACCCTGTCATGGCCCTGGAAATGGGTGGCAAGCCCCACCACAAGCCCGATGTCAACAAAACAGAGGCCCAACCAAGGGAGGAAATTTGACCCAAAAGCGCCCAACCCTTGCCCCTAAGGCCCCAAACTTCAAGAACAAGGGAAAAGCTGCCGTTCAATCGACTTCAACTAAACTGGACATGTGCTATCGCTGTGGATCAAAGGATCATTGGTCACGCATATGCCGAGCTACCCCCAAGGGTATTGCTCAGTATCATTCTCCTCGTAAGACTAATTTTGTCCATGTAGAACATCCTAAAAATACTACTACAACTCTGGAGATTTCAAATTTTCAGGAGGCATCTGCTCCCATGGAAGAATAAAGGTTTATTTTTTCTAAGACATGTTAGGGTGTTTTATGCCCCTAGTGGCCGAACCCTCCCTTTAAATTTTAGGTTTATGGTTTAATTTTTGGACAATTTTTCTAAGTATTTGGAATTATTTGTTTGGTTTTGGTTTTGTTTTGAATTATGGATAATTATTTTATGGATATTATTTCTCGAATTGATTAATTGAATGAATGGAATTATATTTATGCATGTGACCGATTTAATTAATTTATTTCTAGGTATGACTAGTAGGGAAGTTAGTTGTCTGGTTGATAGTGCCACCACACACACCATATTGCATGATCAGCACTATTTTACTAACTTCGTACCTAAAAATGCACCTTTGACAACCTTCTTAGGCCCATCAAACCTGATAGAAGGATATGAAAAGGCCTGTATTATGTTGTCCAATGGTACTAAATTAACCATTAAAGAGACACTCTATTCTCCACATTCCGAAAGAACGTTGCTGAATTTTAGAGATATTCGAGATAATCAATATCATGTTGAAACCACTGAAGAAAATGGTTCTAAATTTCTTTTTATCACTTCTTACAAATATGGCCAGAAGCGTATTCACAAGAAGCTGGAATGTCTCTCGAGTGGGTTGAACATAACAACCATTCGTGCCATTGAGACCCATTACGTGGCCGGCCCTATGGCTAGGTTCTAAAGCACTATCTTGCTTTGGCATGATCGAATGGGACACCCCGGATGAGATATGGTGTACCATATCCTCAAAGTATCACATAGGCTTTACTTGAAATCTTATCCCGGCCATCCATTTTGCAAAGCATGCTCCTTGGGGAAGTTAAACATTTATCCTTCACTTACAAAGATTATTCACAACCCCCCCTAAGTTTCTTCAGAGGATTCAAGGGGATATTTTTGGACCTATCCAACCAACATGCGGACCATTTAGATACTTCAAGGTATTGGTTGATGCATCAACACGATGGTCACATGTCTGCTTATTGTCCACACACAGTGCTGCATTTGCGAAACTCCTAGCACAAATTATTAAGTTTAGGGCTCACCACCTTGATTATTCGATCAAGTCGATTCAACTAAATAATGCTAGAGGGTTTACGTGATAGACTTTTGATGATTATTTCATGTCTATTGGGATTGATGTTGAACATCCTGTACCCCATGTTCACACCCAAAACGGCCTGGCAGAAGCTTTCATAAAGCGTAGCTCTGACTTTGGTTATGTGAACCATTTTGCCGGTATCTGCCTGGGGCTATACAATATTGCACGTAGCTATGTTAGTCCGCCTGAGGCCCACCGTTACCCAACCTCATTCACCGTTACAGTTGGTTACTAAATACGAGCCTGACGTCTCGCATTTACGTGTTTTTGGGTGCGCAGTTTATGTACCAATAGCACCACCACTATGTACCAAAATGTGTCCTCAAAGAAAAATGGAATCTATGTTGGTTATGATTCGCCTACTTAAAGCCCT
The DNA here is from genome assembly GCF_041283825.1 of Pyrus communis. Classification (NCBI taxonomy): domain Eukaryota; kingdom Viridiplantae; phylum Streptophyta; class Magnoliopsida; order Rosales; family Rosaceae; genus Pyrus; species Pyrus communis. The sequence goes on from NC_142572.1 coordinate 5,362,787, forward strand.
TGATAAGAGATCTCTTTACTGCACGTTTTACGGATTGTCACTTCGATGAGACAGTGTTCACGTCGTTAGAGGGAGATAAGATCACTAACTTTCATGTAGAACACCACGGATTGTCGTGGATTATGCCCACTATGTCTCATTTAGATCCCCACACCCTTTAGTCTGAACCTGAACTGTAACGTATTCTAGATCTTCAAAGCATCGCTCAAAGCATGCCTGATGCTTTTATTGATCTAGCAAAGGTGACAATATCACATATACCCGCTGCAAACACATCTGCAAGGATGAATGTACTTAAGGTACGTCATATCACCACCTTGGAAGGCCGGACCATCGTCGAGGGTAGGGTGGCTGCACCTTCCATGCAGCGCGGTACACTAGTGACTAGCCAATCACCTGCTCCTACCTTGAAGCATGGTAGACCCTCTAGTTCAAAGAATTCACAACCCCGGAAAAGGAAAACAGCACAAACTAGTGACTCTAGTTTGAATTCGACCATTGCTTACTCATCTGTTCCAACGCATGAGGTTATTCTAGATTAAGATGATTTCTCAGATAAGAGATACCGACCTTCCGAGAACCGCGAGATTTCGATCCATTACGCAATATTGCATAAAGTTTGGAATCGGAATGAGATGATTGTTGATGATGCATTCACATATATAGTTGCTTCCGACATTATGCCTAACGATGACATTAAACCATGTTCCATTGATGAATGTCAACATAGAACGGATAGGTCAAACTAGAAACAAGCAATCCAAGTCGAACTCAATTGCTTACGAAACGTAAAGGGTTTGGGCCTGTAGCTCTTACTCTACAACATGTAAAGCCTGTGAGCTACAAGTGGGTTTTCGTTAGGAAGCGTAATGAGAAGAATGAAATAGTGCAATACAAAGCACGCCTCGTAGCACAAGGCTTCTTTCAACGCCCTAGGATTGATTACAAGGAGATGTATTCCCCCGTAATGGAAGTCATAATGTTCCGCTATCTTATCAGTTTGGTAGTTTCCGAAAAATTGAATATGCAGCTTATAGACGTGGTAAGTAACTGCGCATCTCTATGGGGATCTAGATATGGAAATCTCCATGAAAGTTCCAGAAGGACTTTCATTGACTAGTTCAAATAGTTTTAGCCACAGAACACTCTCTCAATTGGATTGAGGAGATCACTCTACGGATTGAAACAATCCGGGTAAATGTGGTATAACTGTCTGAGTGAATATTTGAAAAGTTAGGGTTATGTGAACAACGAATTATGCCCATATGTGTTCATCAAAAAGTCACATTCTAGATTTGCGATCGTTGCAGTTTATGTCGAAGACATAAACCTCATCAAAACTCCCGCAAAGCTTGAGGAAATTGTCGTTCACTTGAAATCGGAATTTGAGATGAAAAATCTTGGAAAAACTCGATGTTGTCTCAACATGGAGATTGAGCATTGTTCAGATGGAATCTTAGTACATCAATCGAACTACACCCAAAAGGTGTTGCGACGTTTTAATGAGGATAATGAGTACTCCTATGGTCGTTTAGACTCTATATGCTAAACGGCATTCATTCCGTCCGAAGGAAGATGAGGAAGAGATTTTGGAGCATGAAGTTCCATACCTTGGTACAATTGGTGCTTTATTTTACTTGGCTCAATGCACTAGACCCAACATCTCATTCGTTGTTAATCTTTTGACTAGATATAGCAATGTGCCTACACGCAGACACTGGAATGGTGTTAAAGACATTTTTCACTACCTTAAAGGTACAACGGCTTTAGCCTCCGCCCCCCTCGTCTTTGAGTTGATTCCTGCCTTGTCAGTTACACAGATGCTGGTTATTTGTTTGACCCATATAGGGCACGTTCTTAAATGGGCTATGTCTTTAACGTTGGAAACACCGTTATATCTTGGAGGTTTACCAAGCAAATGTTAGCTGCGACTTCTTCGAACCATGCTGAAATTCTCGCCCTGCATGAAGCATCGCATGAGTGTTTTTGGTTGAGAGCAGTCATGGAACATATTCAAAGCACTAATAGTCTTACTTCTATTGTTGACCTTCCTACGACAATCTTTGAAGACAATGCAACATGTATCGAGCAATTAAAGAAGGGATACATCAAGGGAGACAACACCAAGCACATAGCACCAAAGTTCTTTTATTTTCACTAGCAACAACAGCATCAAAACATTGAATTCAAGCAAATCTGTTCCCAGGACAACCTAGCCAATCTCTTTACTAAGTCATTGCCCAAGTCTACTTTTTAGAAGCTCGTCCAAGGAATCAGATATGCGTAAATTATCTGAGTTGAATTGCTTGTAGTTCTTTTATTTGGAAGTTATGTCTAACTTAAAGGGAGTGTCCTGAAGCATACCCACTTGATCTTAATGTACTCTTTTTCCTACGATTAGGAGCATTTTTCCCACTAGATTTTTGCTACCTAACGAGGTTTTGATGAGGCACCTATCTTGGGATGATCATAATCTGTTGAGTTCACTACTTTCGTCATGTTTAACATTTGTTTTAAACATTATGCATACTTCTCACTTTCTCCTTAGTCTATGAGTTTTCACATGCCTTAGGTTTTACCATAGCAAGGTTTTATGAGTTTTACTACCCATGCATACTTTCTTTTAAATTTGAGATTTACATTCACTCGTTGTGCCAACAACTTCATCAACTGTTCTACCTTATCTGCTGAAGATCTAATGCGATGATTTGTTTGAGTATTTACACACTCAATGAGGAGTGTTGCAGTCCTATTGGATTAGGAATGTGATTGTGAAAATCCTAATATATCTAGGAGTATCTTGTATATTCCCTTTAATAGTTTAATTCCTATTGGAGTTGTAATCATATTAGGATAAGGATTACACCTTCCCTACTACTATAAATAAAGGCACAATGGGGTGATACAACACACATCTCAGAATTACATATCTCTATTCTCTCTCTGTTGCCGCCAGTCCCTCTCCCTCTCTATCATAAATACAGTTCAGTCAACTAGGCCTACAATAAGTACTATATTATATACAGAAATATTACTTTCTTTTGCAAAAAGTCAATCGTATGTGATATTAAATCCTATGATCCTCGTAGTAAGTTTTTTTTAATAGTTAAAAATTATCAAATTAATTTTTCAGGTTGAAACTAGTTACATGCAGGTAGACTTGTTAAGAACCCGTCGTTAATGGGTGACCTGATAACGACCCGATTAGTTTAAGTGTTGACCCAAAGCCAATTCTTTTCGTGTCGTTTCGTTATGGGTTAATGAGTCGTGCAAGTAATTGTCAAGTCTAATGTATTTTTGTTATAGCCTAGCAAATAATTAACGGATATTACTAAGAACTTTAGGCCAAATAGAGGGAAGATAATTCGCTCAATAAGTTATAGGAAGAAAATTCTAACTCGAGTGAATATGAGATAAAAAAATTTGTTATACTTAATGTTTGTACACGCGCGTCTGTTGCCTTTCTCTTTTTTTTTTTTTTTTTTTTTATAAGTACATCGATATTTTTATACTAAGAGGAATGAGAGTTCGACTAAGCCACACAATAGGTAGCCTAATTTGGTATCAAATTCGTCATCCACGAGATTCAAATCTAAGACCTTTCACTTTCAAGTGAAAATGAATACCACAAGACTGTAGTACTGAATGGCCGCCCTTCTCTATTTTAGAATAAAATTATTTCTATGTAACCAATTTACACGTAAGTTGTAGGAGGGATGAGAAATTCCTTTCTCTTTTTTGTACCCACACACCACCACCAACTAAAGTTACTAAACAAATCAGAAATTTTTATCAGTGAAATCAAATTCGAACGAAGCTATCTCATATTCTCGTGGAATCGGAATCGAAGAAACATTAGTACATTAATCCAAAATATAAAATGTACATTAATACTGTTATTTTTTTTTCTTCCCTTTTTCTCTTCTTAAAAAGGGGGCCAATCGGTAGCTTTGTCACAGCAGTCTATAATTTTAGGGGCTGGGAAAACTCAAAAAGGCATTTCAGCCACCTGTGGTCATCATTAGCGGCAGGAATTGAACCCAGTACGTACCGTGTGAAATATGGGCCTAAAATTCGTTTACAACTATTAAGCCACCCCGCTGTGGTTAAAGGTACACTAATACAGTAACCAAGCATATTGCCGTCACACGTTTCTCACAAATTCTTAGATTGAGAACTGATTAGTATAGCAGTCAATAATACTGGAGACAGTGCTCCTGCTAACAAAAGGAAAAGTGATAAGGGAATGTGACAAAGTCGATGAGAGCTTATAACGGACATCCGGGTCCATGAGATGCACGCTTCAATTATTACAAGTACCATAAAACTGCAGGAGCAACTTAACAATTCTCTTCAACATAGGGCATCTCATTTAGCTTGCGTATGATTTGAGAGATGAGAGAAAGGAGAGAATGGATTCGATTTCCTTGACACAGAAGCCACATGCAGTTTGCATACCATTCCCAACTCGAGGTCACATAACTCCCATGCTGCAATTAGCCAAACTCCTCAACTACAAAGGCTTTCACATAACCTTTGTCAACACAGAATTCAACCACCAACGCCTGCTTAAGTCCCGAGGTCCCAATTCTCTTGACGGCCTTCCCTCCTTTAGGTTTGAAACAATTCCCGTTGGCCTCCCTCCAACTGGTGTCAATGGCACCCAAGACATATCAGCTCTACTCCTTTCAGTTAGGAAAAAATTGCTTAGCACCCTTCAGAGACCTTTTGTCCAGGCTCAATTCTTTACCCAATTCCCCTCCTGTTACATGCATAGTTTCTGATGGTGCCATGACCTTCACTGTTGAAGCAGCCCCAGAATTGGGCATCCCGGAAGTTATTTTCGAAACAGAAAGTGCTTGTGGCCTGATGAGCTACCTTCATTACCGCCTTGAAAAGGGTTTTTTACCTCTTAAGGGTATTCGTTTCTATTCATTCAAATGCGGAAATGACTTTGTACTAACACTGCTACATTTTTTTTTATTTTTTTATTTTTTTTAATTCTGGTGTTAAAGATCACTAGCTAATACTATTATTCGATTTGCAGATGAAAGCTATTTGACAAATGGGTATTTGGATACTGTGATAGATTGGATACCGGGCATGAGAGGTATCCGATTGAAGGACATCCCGACCTTCATTAGAACCACAGACCCAGCTGACCCCATTATCGATTTTATTTTCGTTCAAATAGAACAAGCTCAAATGGCTTCTGCAATAATTTTGAACACGTTTGATGCCTTAGAGCATGAAGTTTTGGGTGCACTTTCGACTTTACTGCCACCTATTTACTGCATTGGACCCCTTCAACTACAGCTTAGTCAGATTCCACTCGATTATGACGATTTGAAATCGATCGGATCAAACCTACGGGGAGAAGAAAACGAGTGTCTTGAATGGCTTGATTCTAAAGAACCCAATTCTGTGGTTTATGTCAATTTCGGAAGCATCACAGTCATGACAAGTGAGCAGCTAATGGAGTTTGCTTGGGGACTTGCAAATAGTAATACGACCTTCTTGTGGGTGATTAGGCCTGACCTTGTTGGTGGGGACTCAGCTGTGGTTCCTCCCGAGTTTCTGGAAGAGACCAAAGAAAGGGGTCTATTGGCAAGTTGGTGCCCTCAAGAACAAGTTTTGAGGCACCCTGCTATTGGAGGGTTCTTGACACACAATGGATGGAACTCTACCCTTGAAAGTGTGTGTGGTGGAGTGCCCCTGATTTGTTGGCCTTTCTTCGCAGAACAGCAAACCAATTGTAAGTTCTGTTGCAAAGAGTAGGGCATAGGCATAGAGATAGAGGGTGATGTTAAAAGAAATTACATAGAGGACACTGTGAGAACACTAATGGAGGGAGAGAAGGGCAAAGAGATGAGGAAGAAAGCCATGGAGTGGAAGAAAATGGCAGAGGAGGCCACTACTGATCCATATGGATCATCTTCCTTGGCTTTGAACAACATGATTGATCAGGTGCTTCTTTCTCCAAGGAACCAAAATTAGTTTGTATTTGGATCATCTAATTTATTTATCTCATTTCTATGTAAAGATTGATGATGAGTTGGATTCTGGTTATATCTAGTTTATTGTGTACTTTAACTCAGATTGTTCTCTGTTTTATTATCGTGTATCAAACAAAAATTCTAGTAAAGGTCTCGTGCTTATAATTTTCTAAAAATATCACATCAAGTGGGTATATCTTTTACTTTGTTGCATGTTTGTATTGTTCACATTTGTGTTATTTTGAAAGATGCAGAGTGATTTGGTTTGTCCAATTTGAACAATGCAGTGTTTTACCCACCTCTACAATCAATCATATAAGTAAACAAAAACAACAGCCTAATTACACGTTGCACCTATAGTAACAGTTTGGTCCTTGTCATTTAAAAATTGACAAATGCAATCCTTAAACTACAAAATGTTACACTATTTGCCTCTCAATCTATCTAATTATCAAACTAACAGCAATTTTCAAACATGACACACATACAATTTATGCTTACATGGATGCTACATTGATGTTAGGTGGATTCACATATGTCATAAAGACATAATAAGAACTTTTCTCTAAGAAAAATTTCTTATTATACATAATGTGATTAAGAGCAAAAAAAATAGTCTAGATGACACATATAGAGGAGAAAAAAAGAAATAGTAAGTAACTTGATAATAAAATTGACTAATGAGCTAATAGCGTAATGGTTTTTAGGATAAATCTCAGTTTACTACCCTCAAGTTTCGTGGTTTTCAGCATTTGGTACATGAAGTTTTTTTCGTCCCAAAGTCATACCTAAAGTGTTAATTTTGAAACAGTCTCATACATTCATTAGTCTACATGTTAAGTCTCCCGTTAATAGATGATGTGGCGCCCATGTGGATAATGACTGGGTGTCATGTGTCATTAAAGGATCCATGTAGAAATTAAAATTAAAAAAAAAAAAAAAAAAAAACCCTTCTTCTACCTCCCCCCAGCCCCTTCTCTCACTTTTGCAACCCGTAACCTCCATTTTCTCATCTGCGACCACCCCCATCCTCCCTCCTTTCTCTCTTCTGCAACCCTTATCTCCTCTGATCCATAGCCTCCCTCAGCTCCCCCAAATTGTAAAACACCTACAACCCAGTTCCCACCTCGGCCTGGTTCAAACTCTTCATCCCTCTCTCCTCCGTACGCAACTTGTCTCCGGTCTCTTTGACCCACTCAAGTTCGGAATCGACCACATCAATGCCGGTGAATCGACCACATCAATGCCGGTGAGGTCGCATTCGTTGTAGAGAGCTAAGATCTCGTAATAGAGCTGAGCGGCCTTGCCGAGATCGGGGCGCTCGGGGTCGTCGGAGGCGAGGGATCCGAGCTTACTAGAGAGGTGGAGGGCTTTGATGGAGTGATGGAGAAGATCGGAGGAAGCATGGAGATTTTGGAGCTGATGGAGTGGTGGAGAAGATCCGGGCCCGACATCAAGGTCACCGTCGACCTCCCCAACGAGCGCCTCTCCTTCGCCGCCAAGTCTCAGTCTTTCGCTACCAACTAGGTCCAGCGAAACGTTGTCGCTTACCACCCCAACACCCAGATCGAAGCTATCGGCGTCGGCAATAAGGTCTTTGTTGACACCCACAACACCACCAAGTTCCTCATCTGTCGGGTATTGACCAGCAAGGGGATCCCCTTGAGGCCCAAAGCAGATCTAACCGTTTACCTCTTCGCTCTATTCAACGAGGACAAGAAATTCGGTCCCACATCAGAAAGAAACTAAGGGCTCTTCTTCTCCAACGAGCGGAAGGTGTACACCAGACCGTTTACCGTCGAATGACTAAAGAACTACCACGACCGCTGGTCACCGATATCCGGAAACCAGCATGTGACTGCTCCGATCAACGGGGGAAGGGACGTGTCGAAGAGCTTGACCGGGAACATGTGGTGCGTGGCGAATGGGGAGGTCAGGAAGGAGAAGCTGTAGGCAGGACTAGACTACGCTTGCAGATGAGAGAATGGAGGCTGGTGCGGTTTGCAGAGGTGAAAATGGAAGGTCTTGCGGGTTGCAGAGAAAGATGGGAGTGAGGCGTGGGGGGTGGGGTAAGGACCGGTAGGTAAAAAAAAAAAATGTTATTCTTTTGTATTTTTAATTTTTTTTTTAAATTTTAATTTGTAAATATTTTTTATTTCTACGTGAACCCATATTGACACGTGGTGCTCAGTCATTGTCCACGTGGGCACCATGTCATCAGTTAACGAAGGTTCTGATAAAAAAACTTAACGAATGTGTGAAAGTGTCCCAGAATTATAATTATAGGTACCAGACTAGGACAAAAAAAACTTCATGTACTAAATATTGAAAACCAATAAACTTTAGGGTAGTAAACTGAGATTAACCCTAGTTTTTAAGTGTTGTTTTTGTCGACTTTTAGAAGTCATGGACCAAATTTTTGCTAGTAGCATACAAAAGGGGTTCTAAGTAGTAAACTTGGGTACAATTTGGTTTGATCAATTTCGCACACCAAATCTCGATCAAATCAAACGATTATTGTGCATTTTGGTTTGGTTAGTGCCACGGTTATCCACCCATTTTGGGGGCTGGAAAGACTTACAGAGACATTTAAGCCTCCCACTAGCCACAAACTAGCAATTGAGCTCGCAAGATGCAGAGGGTATCAAAATTGTGTTAAATTTGTGAATATATTAATATTTATTTAGCACGGGGTGTTCGATTCCAATCTACCACGGGTTAGGCCTATGATTATTGTCGAATTAACAACGCGCTTTAACCATGGTAGAATCCCCAACTTTTTATCACGTCTAGATTCTTAATGGGCACAATGTCCATGGTAGATTGCAATTTATCATAGACATCCATTGTGGTAGATGTGGGTTTGTCTTCTAGTGAAACTGACATTACCAACTCACCTACATTGATAGAATCTAGCCAAAATTGAGTTGGCCAGTTCTCTGAAAATCCGTCGAAAAACAAAGCAGTTAAGGTTTGAACTGCAAATCACAAATTTGGAGCATATCTTTACATGCAATAGGTGTAGAAGGTAGCTAAGGTGATCAGTAGTCATTTCAGATCAACCTAGAGGCATGTTGTTGCCTGAATTGTCGAACTGGTCGCTGGCCGCCACTGTGTTTTCTGTCAATCCTTGAGAGAAGAGCAATACAGAAGGGAGAAGGAAGAGTTTGAGGAGACGGTTTGGTTTTGGTTGGTTTGAGGTTTGAGAGTTTTTAGGTATCATAGAGAGAAGAGCGAAGAACAAAGAACAAGAGCGAATGAGTGAGAGCAAAATGAGGAGAAAAATCGTTACGCCACTGTACTTATGAACAGTGATTCAGGTTTGAATTTTAATATTGACTAATCGCACTTAGAATTTTGGATCTAAATATGTAGATGGATCTACGCAAGGCAACCAATCTAGTAGGTACATTAGAACTAAGGTTAAGTAGAGTAGATAGCTAGGTAGGCATACCAATATACAAATGCTACTTGGTTGATTTAATTCATCTTTTCTTGATGAGTTCTTATATTGTATGCTTTGACATGACATCATTTATTCATAAGTTAGAAGAAAAACCTTTAATATTAACATAATAATATTGTCATAGGTGGTACATTATCCTTAGGTTACTCATCAACTTATCTTCTTCATAATTAATAAGTTTTCTTGCATATTACTTTATTGCTTCCTTTTCAATTTTCACTTCTAGTTTGTTAGAAACATCAAATATAATATCCCTTTTTGTGCTTCCAGTACTTCCTTGTTTAATGTACTAGTTCGTCTAAATTGAAAGTGGTTTGAAAGGTAATTAAATTAGGTTAAGAGTTAAATTTGAAGTTAAAATCCCAATATCAGTGGCAATGATCACCTCGTGCGTCATACTACCACCATTAATATTGTGTAGAGGATAATTTGTGTTTAGACTAAATTCTGTGTTGCACTGAAAAGCGAAGGTTGATATCAGACTCATAGAAATTTTTAATTCATATCATAGCCATGAAGTTTAAAAGGGGAGTACATAAAGTGTCGCGCCTCAAACATCAATTAGCCATATATACATATAGCTGATCATCAGGAGGCTGCATCATCACTTGACAATCCTTTAAACAAGGAGGTGGTAGGAGACTAGTGTCCTCATCAAGCTCCCTGAGTTCGTCAAAAAAAATTAGGTGGAAAAGGAGTGTGACCAGAGCCGGTTCCTCCGTTTGTCCCCTGGTGTCCAAGGCATCTGCATATTAACGTCTTCAGCGACGTATCCAGTTAGCGCTCATCGACTCATGAGCGACCCTGCATGCTCGACACTCTCTTGACATTGGCAACCATAGTCGAAGGAGAGGGATCACAGACAGTTAAAATTTAATAAAATTTTATTATACATTATTGGTTTGATTTTAAAAATATTTTTTGTTGAATATGATTGGTTGCATGCTCTGAATGTCAATTTTGGGGCAAAATGTGTAATTGAACTGTTGAAAATGTTGGTTCGATAAGAAATGTTATTTGTATTACTCTTTGCAGATTTTGGGAAATGTTATATTTTTAGGAAAGGTTCTGTCGAATTGTTGGTAGGATTTTAAATTGTGCAAAAATGTAAAATTGAACTGTTTGACCATTTTAAATTTGTTTTCTAGCTAAGAAAAATAGCAAAGGGCTACACCAATAACTGAAGACGGCGAAGGTCACACGCGTGATAAATGCTCGGATCACAATTAAGTATGACGAGTGACATTGGGCAAAGCCTATGTCGGAGCAACATATCAACTTGGTCCACAACACTATGCACATCATTCAGACCAACTGCCCTATGCAGTGGGATTCATGGCAAGGGATGCTAGAGGAGATGAAGAAGACAGTGAGCCATCATTGTCGGTAAGTATACAAATTCTCAACTTTTATTTGTATTTCAATAAAGTATAGAAATATTAATAAAGTATATATTAGTTTAACATTTTCCTATTTGTAGGTGTAAAGTCTAGCCTTAAGTGTTTGGCTTTCCTTGTCAAATATTGTATTTGTGTACCACATGATCAATTTATTTTTAGTCTACATTCTCTGGTTATGGGTTGCTGCTGCTGGGAATAAATGTTCAAGGTTGTGACACATCTTACTTCAAAAGTTTTGGTCATACATGTGCATTTCATGTTTAAATTCTTGTTACTTCCTGACTAGCTTAGTTGTCTCGTCAGTTTCACGTTCCAATTTCCAGTTGTTGGGCACACAATTTAAGGTCTACCCACATGGGCTTTTTGACAACTTTTTGCTGATGGTCAAATCTCAGCCCTTGATTGTTTATGATCAGTTTGTAGCTCGATAAGTGTCCTTGGTAGGTGAAAAACAAACTGATGCTCTTGGGTTAAGATCCCTAGCTAGGGTTCTTTGTTTTTTGGGGGTTTCCAGGTACATTTCTTTCTAGAGAGAAGTTAGAGAGAGAAATAACATTTATGCTTCTACCTTTTTCTTCCTCCCCATTTATGAAACCTTAGTTGCAAAACCAAGTTCATGCATTAAACACCCAATCATTGTATATTAGGGTTGCATTGTTTTAACGTTTTGCATTAAGTTCTTGGTCAGGTTTTAAGCTTTAAATATGTTTTTAGACTAAGCTTTTGGATTCAACTTAGATTCTTCCTTCAACTGTTTGATTGGAGAATCTGACTGGTCGTTTGAATCCAGATTTTATATGCATATCATAATATCATTTCGTGATTTGAGTTAATATCGGTGCCACAAGGTGAAGAGCTTAGGAGCAGCTACCACTTCGTGAAGACCGAAGGAGTTCATCTCATGTAAGGCAAGGTTGCACAAAGGTAAAGCTGCTCTATAGATAGGGATCTAGGAATTAAGCTTGTGGGATCTTTATATGGACTTTGTTTACACTAGTGGATTGGACTCAATCGAGAGTCCCCGATTTTTTAACCCAAAGGTGGGTTTTCCGGCCAAAAACATCTTGTGTTAAAAGTTATTTATGTTGTGTCACACATCTTACATACACATACATTGTACATATATATCTTGAACATTTAAATGGTATGTGCTCACACTCATTTGACACATTAATAACTTCCAATGAACTGAGGCTTTGTTGACTAGGATAGTTTTTGGGAATTGAAATTGGTAATTGAATCTTTGATTTATTGACTAACAAAATTATCTTAGTTGACTAGCATGCTTGACTATCCAGTCCAGCAAATTATAATTTATATAAACAAGGTATTCAGCCTGGTACCAATTTCAATTGGTATTAGAGCCTTGCTCTAGATATACATAGAGTGATCTTAAGGATTTGCTGGTATTGGGTGGAATCTCACCATAGACCGTGATCATGTCAATGGCTCATGGAATACACCTCCATTCTTTTGATGGTACAAGTTATGCTGCTTGGAATTAGAAATTTTAAATCTTTCTTAAGGCTCAAGATCTTATAGTTGTTGATTATCTCACCCTTAAGTAGAAGGCTCTATCGAGGCTAGTCAATGGAGAGTGTGATTAAGCTAAAAGGTGAATGAACTCAAGGAGAAATTGCTTCAACCATGGTTGATAGGAAGGCAAAGAATGTTATTGTTTCTACCATTTCGTCTAATAAGTTTGCTCATGTTTGATATTGCACAACTGAAAAGCAAGCTTGGGACAAACTCTAAATTCTTCATGAGGGTGATAAACAAGTGAGAGATCTAAAACTCCAAATGACGCTTTCAAGGATTTGAGAATACTCAAGTCTAAGACATTCTCAGTTTTATATGAGAAAGTTGAAATGTTGACAAATCAAGCATTGGGGTTAGGAAAGCCTATTGATGAAACAACGTTGTTAAAAAAAAATTTGAGATTCTTACCCAAGAGATATGCTTCTCAAAAAGAGGTTGCCGGATTGTGGATAAACATAGAAAGAATTTGCTTGTACTCTCAAGATCTGGAGACAATTGCTACATTCTTGATGTCTCTAAAATTGCAGAATACTCTATGTGCCATAAAGCTATTGATGAAACTAGCGTATTGTGGCATAACAGACTTAGGCATGTGAACTTCAAAGACTTCAGGAAATTATCCAAACATGAGTTTGTGAGGGGGCTGCCACCTCTTTTTGTTTCTAACTCATATGTTTGCGGATCATGTTAGTTAGGAAAGCAATCTAGGATGGCTCACAAGAAAGTGACTGACATTAGAACAACTAAGCCTCTTCCATTCATTCATATGGATCTTGTTGGACCAATTCAGACCTTATCTCTTGATGGCAAGAAGTACATCTTAGTAATTGCAGATGACTATTCTAGGTTCACTTGGGTATGATTTTTAAGGAAAAAATCTGATACCTTTCAACAGTTCTTCACTGTGTACAAAGTAATGTTGAATGAATCTCTATTTAGCCATCTTGCTCTAGTCAGAATCAGAACTGATCATGGAACCAAATTTGAGAATGCTCACTTTGACGATTTATGTTCAACAAATGGCATCAAGCATGAATTTTCTGCTCCAATCACGCCTCAACAAAATGGTGTATTAGAAAGGAAAATTTGTGTTTTGATAAACATGATTAGGATGCTACTGAACAGCATAAACTTGGCAAAACACTTTTGGGCCGAGGCCATGAACACCGTTATTACATCTCAAATCGAGTGTTTCTCAGAAGTGGCACTAATGTGACACTTTATGAACTTTAGAAGGGTAAGAAGCCAATGGTAAAGTGTTTCAAAGTATTTCAAAGTCTTTGGGAGTGTTTGCTACAGTTTACGTGATCGAGAACATCTAGCAAAGTTTGATACTAAGAGTGATGAAGGAATCTTCTTGGGGTACTCTAACACAAGTTAGGCTTATAGGGTTTACAATCTAAGAACAAAACCCATCATAGAGTCTATAAATGTCAAGATTGATGACACTAATGTCCCTCCCTCTTTGGCAACTGAAAATGATGATGTGTTATTTCCCTCTACTAAGGATAGCGGTGATTCTTCTATTGAGTCAAGTGTGATGTCAAAAAGTGACAATGAGAGTGAATTAAGCACTGATCAAGATTCTTATGTCATACTCAAGGATAAACCAAAGTGGGCCAGAGGTCATCGTGATGAAGAAATTATGGATCTAATTGCCAAAGGCGTTAGAACTCGAAGACAAATAGCTGATGAAGTTGCAAATGTTTGTTATGTCTCCCAGATTGAGCCCAAGAATATCAAAGATGCCCTAACTAATGAAGAATGGATATTTGCCATGCAAAAAAAGCTGAATACGTGAGAGGAAGAAATCTGGTTGCTTGTTGATCGTCCATCGAACACTAACGTTATTGGCACTAAATGGATTTACAAGAATAAGTTTGATGAGTCAAGAAATGTGATAAAAAAAATAAATAAATAAGGCCAGACTTTTTGCTCAAAGATACTCTCAACCTGAAGCTGTTGATTTTGATGAAACCTTCGCTCATGTTGCTTGTCTTGAATCAATCAGACTTCTTTGTGCTATTACATGCCATTTAAAGTTCAAGCTTTTCCAAATCGAAGTCAAAACCGCATTCCTTAATGGATATCTTAATGAGCAAGTCTACGTGGAACAACCTAAGGGTTTTGAGGATACTCACAGGCCATATAGGTGTACAAATTAAGGAATGCTCTCTATGATCTTAAACAAGCCCCAAGTTCTTGGTATGACAGGTTGTCTTCTAATCTTCTTACCCATGGTTATACTCGTGGCTTTGTTGATAAAATGTTGTTTGTTAAAAAGGTTAAATCTCATGTTGTGATTGCTTAAGTGTATGTGGATGACATAGTTGTTGGGTCTACTTCTGATTCTCTTGTGAAACAATTTATCGATATGATGACAAGTGAATTTGAGATGAGCTTGGTTAGTGAATTAAACTACTTCATTGGACTTCAAGTGAAATAAGAAAATGATGGCATCTTCATCTCTCAAACAAAGTATGCCAAGAACTTGGTGAAGAAAGCTTACTCTACCTGACTGCCAGTAGACCAGACATTACATTTATTGTTGGAGTATGTGCACAGTTTCAAAGTTGTCCCAATAAGTCTCACTTACAAGCAACCAAGAGGGTTATCAAGTATGTGTGTGGCACCACTGATTATGGACTTCAATATACTCATGACACCAACATAAACTGGTTGGGTTTAATGATGTTGATTGGGCTGGTTGCATTGATGATCGAAAAAGTACCTTTAGGGAAGCTTTCTATGTTGGGAACAATTTGGTTTCTTGGCACAACAAGAAGCAAAATTGTGTCTCTTTGTCTATTGTTGAGGCAGAATATGTGGCTGACGGGAGTTGTTGCACTCAACTAATGTGGATGAAACAAATGCTCAGTGACTACGGTATATCTCAATCCACTTTTCTTGTTTATTGTGATAACTTGAGTGCAATTTATATTTCTAAGAACCTTGTCCAACATTTGAGAACCAAACACATTGACATCAAGCATCACTTCATTAAAGATCTAGTGGAAGGTAAGATACTTACCCTAAACTTTGTGCCAACCGAAAAACAACTAGCTGACATATTCACTAAAGCCCTAAATAATTGAAGGTACAAAGATCTTCCATGGTCTATTGGTCTTTCTGCTATAAACTAAATTGTTTAAACAGCTACGCTTCCAGATTGTGTCTGTCTTGTCGGAATGTTCATCAGATACCTATGTTTTGTCTCTCTATATGCTTATCTTAATTGTCATACATTCATGATATTTTTGGGATTATTGTTGGATAATTATTCACTCTGATGTCAAGGGTTCTCCCTTTGTCTTGATAGCTTCTGAAAAATCATGTTTCCATCATCCAAACCTTAAGGTGATTTTGGTGTTAGACTTGCTTTGGTTCTATGTGATTGGTAGTGACTTTACTTACTCTGTAATCTAAACCAAGTGTCATTTCCCTTGTTCCTTTTTGTCTCTCCCCAAAAGAAAAAAAAAATATATATATATAGGAACATCGAAAACAACGAAGGGGGTTTTACATTCATGATATTTTTGGGATTATCGTTGGATAATTATTCACTCTAATGTTAAGGGTTCTCCCTATTGTCTTGATAGCCTCTAAAAAATCATGTTTCCATCATCCAAACCTTGAGGTGATTTTGGTGTTAGACTTGCATTGATTCTATGTGATTAGTAGTGACTTTACTTACTCTGTAATCTAAACCAAGTGTCATTTCCCTTGTTCCTTTTTGTCTCTCCCCAAAATAAAATATAAAAAACAAAATTTAAAAGGGAGTATAGGAACATCGAAAACAACAAAGGGGGTTTTACTTCAAGAAATATTGTCATCGATCAAGGGAAAATCTCTTCAAAAGTATCCTTTCATGCAATGTCATGGGGTGTTTCAATGTCTCAAATTCCCTTCCACAGGTCATACATCAATGTGGTTCATAAATTATACACTTCTCTCAAATGACCTTGACATCTCTCAATTGGTGTCTCACTCAAAGTCTCACAAAATGTGATCCCTTCATTCAAGGCCTTTACCTTATTTTGCACGTCTTGTCCTTTGTTTATATTATATAGGAAGTGTTCTCTCTTAAGGTCAATGAATTTTTAAAAGCTTGGTTAAAATTGGCATGACCCTTTTGGTTAAGTGCTTGGATCTATGATTTTAAGATGGCTATCCCAAATCCTTTCTTTCATACCTTGACACATCACTGCAGGATAATGAGCTTGTGTTAATCTCATTATTAATGTTTGTGTATGCCTTTGAAGATTTGTCCATTGAGAACTGCATTGCACATCTACTTTTTGTGTTTTTCAAATTACATATCTCTAGGAAGCATAGATATTCAAGCCACATCTTAGTTCATTATCTTACTGGTTGTTATGTTGTTGGTTGTCTATTGGTGCAAATCTCTAATTCAGTGTGGTAATCTTGTTCAAGAGTTGGTCATATTGCAAGCATCATTTCTGGGGAAGTTTCCATTTTTTTGGGGGGCCGCCGGGGGAGGGGGTGGTGGTTTTCGTTTTGTGCTTACTTGTTGCTACACTTTGCTTGGTCCATACGATCTATAGCAAATTCTTTATCTGATGTGCTTTTGTTGTTCTTGTCCTGTGTATTTGCACCAAATTTGACTGTTCTGTGCAATTTTCCACCTTGTCTTTGTTTTGCCATGACAAAATGGGAGAAAAAATTTTTAGTTGTGTTTCATACCTTGCAAGCCTTTATTACCCATGATAAATTTCACTTGTTCTTGTCGAGAGTTGTTCATATGTAGGAATCATTCCTTGGTTCTTATCTTGAGTGTGGGTGAGTGAAATTAGTTCTAGGCTTGTGGTATTTTGTCAAGGAAAGCCAAATGGGGGATTGTAAAGTATAGTCTTAAATGTTTGGCTTTCCTTGTCAAATATTGTATTTGTGTACCACATGCTCAATTTAGCTTTAGACTATATTCTCTGGCTATGAGTTGTTGTTGCTGTGAATAAACGTTCAAGGTTATGACACATCTCACTTCAAAAGGTTTGGTCATGCATGTGCATTTCATTTTTAAATTCATGTTACTTTCTGACTAGCTTAGTTGTCTCGTCAGTTTTGCACGCCAATTTCCAGCTATTGGGCACACAATTTAAGGTTTGCCCATATAGGCTTTTTGACAGCTTTTTGACAGCTTTTTGCTGATAGTCAATCTCAGCCCTTGATCGTTTCTGATTAGTTTGTAGTTCAACAAGCGTCCTTGGTAGGTGAAAAATAAGTTGATGCTTTTGGGTTAAGATCCACATCTAGGGTCTTTGTTTTTAGGGGGTTTCTAGGTACATTTTTGTCTAGAGAGAAATTAGAGAGAGAAATAGCATTTATGCTTCTACCTTTTTCTTCCTCCCTATTTATGAAACCTTAATTGCAAAACCAAGTTCATGCATTAAACACCCATCATTGTACATTAGGGTTGCATTGTTTTAAGGTTTTGCACTAAGTTCTTAGTCAGGTTTTAAGCTTTAAATCCGTTTTTAGACTAAGCTTTTGGATTCAAGTTAGATTCTTCCTTCAACTATTTAACTAGAGAATTTGACTGGTCGTTTGAATCCAAATCTTATATGCATGTCGTAATATCATATCATTTCGTGATTTGAGTTGATATTGGTGCCACAAGGTGAAGAGCTCAGGAGGAGCTGCCACTTCTTGAAGGCCGAATGAGTTCATCTCGTGTAAGGCAAGGTTACACAAAGGTAAAGCTGCTCCGTAGATAAGGATCTAGGAATTGAGCTTGTGTGGTCTTTGTTTGAACCTTGTTTACACTAGTGGATTGGACTTAGTAAAAAGTCCCCGGTTTTTTAACCCAGAGTTGGGTTTTTTCCTGCCAAGAACTTCTTATGTTCAAAATTATTTATACTATGTCACACATCTCACATACACATACATGGTACATATATCTCTTCAACAAGTGTCATTGGTGCTCACAGTCATGCTCACTTGACACATTAATAACCTGCAATGAACTGAGGCCTTACTGACTAGGATAGTTTTTGGGAATTGAAATTGGTGCTTGAATCTTTGATTTATTGGCTAACAAATCTATCTTAGTTGGCTAGCAGGCTTGACTAGTTAGTCCAGCGGATTATAATTTTTATATACAAGATATTCCGCCTGGTACCAATTTTAGTAGGCTAAATATAATTTTGATGACATGGATGACAAGATGGCCACCTACATAGACGAGCGGTTCTCAGCCGGGTACAAATAGTGGACAAGCGACCTCTACAAGTTTTTTGAACTATATGATGACCAGCAGACTGCTCTTCTAGAGGGTTACCCTGAAGAGTTGGTGGAGCGCCCGGAGGTTTAGGAGTGGCTTTGCAAGCATTTTCAGGAGGAAAAATTTTTCATACATATATTAATAATATTTTATTTTTTTTATTTTTTTTTAACATTTTCTTTGAAATAGACAAACTAATACGTTGATTTGGTGTTTAACAAAAAAGAGAGCCAAGGCGAACAAGATCAACTAGTCGAAGAAGAAACTTGTCCACATATCGAGTTTGAGGCCTTCTCATATAGGATGACGGCGCGATGGAAGGTAATTAAGCCTATAGTTTTAATTTTAAATTCTAATAAATAATAATTTCTATTTGGATTACTAACACTTTTCTTAACTTTTTTTCTTTCAAGCGGGCTCTAAGTTCTCGGAGATCACCATGTCCAAGAACGTATACGATCGACCGAAGGATGAGACCATTGAGCAGCTCCATGTAAGTATATTCCTTTACAGAAATGGGGACAACCGGTGGCAAGTGACGGTAAGAATATTTAATTCTTATTATTCTTACACTTGTAAGTAGCGTAAAATTAATTAAATATTAACATTTTTTTTTTCTTATTATTACATGTTACTATGGTGGAGAAGAGCAAGGCTATTCTCCAACACGTAGCATTGCAGACTTTCCCGAGAGACCCTGGTCGAGGACGTGACTCCGACCAAGGATGGGAAATGTGCGACATCGGGACACTGAATCCTCCTCTTCTAGATAGGGCACAAGACAGGTCACCGCTTTGACGCAGGATGTTGCTGACCTGTAGCAAAATCTTGTGGCCTAGTATGTCCAGATTATGACCCAGGATAAAGCGCTGGCAGCCCAGAAGGGTAAGATGACCCAGATTTTACAGGACCTTTAATTTTCCGACATCCATCTCCCACCAGCTTCTCGTCATCCATCTTCAAGCTCCCAACTCCTTTAACCAGAAGGTACCCAGCACCTCGACGCAGTAGACCTCAACGACCTTTTTTCATGTATTTGGATAAACAATTTTTGACTTGTACGTACATTTTCATATATATATTATAAATAAATAATATTTTTTATTAATTATTATATAATTTGGGAATTGTTATTGGCACTTCAAAAATCTCATTCTACACTCCAAACTTTCTATATTTGGAAAGAAAAATACACTTGTGAGGAGTGTAGATAGAGATTTTGGAGTGCCAATAACACTTCCCTATAATTTAATTAAAATAACTTCAATAAATTAAATTAAATTATGTAATTTAATAAAAAATGAAAAACAAACGAAAAAAAAGTACCCTTTGCACGACGAAGGCCTTTGTCACATAAGATTAAATGCACGAAACGAATTGATCACGCAGAATTATAAACGACGAAAATCTCCAAATTAAATAATACTGAAATTACTTGAAAACCAAATAATTTGCAACAAATTTTGTTGCATAAAGGTTTACTCGATGAAATTGTTCTTTGCACATAGTCTTAGCTAACGACATCCTCTTGTCTAGGGGTGGGTTTGGTTTCATTTGGTTCCCTTTTTTGCCAAAACAGAAAACCGAACCGAAATTACTTTTCGATTCGATTTTCTATCAGTTGGTGTTTGGTTTGGTTTTGGTCCGGTTCGATTTTTTTTTTCTTTCCAATTTTCAATAGCAATAAAAATTCCAATTTTCAATGGCAAGTCAAAATTTACATCTTCCAGAGACAATGAAAAATAAGAATTCCAAATCTCCAATAGAATCAAAGACAGTGAAAATAAATATTCAAAGTTCAATTATAATCAAGTCTTCCAAAGTCCAAAGCTTTAAATAAACATCAAAGTTCAAATCTTCCAAAAGTCCAAAGCTTTAAATAAACATCAAAGTTCAAATCTTTCAAAAGTCCAAACTTAAGATAAATATCAAAGTTCCAAGTCTTCCACACCTAAAATAAACATTCCAAAGTCCAAACTTTAAGGAAATACTCTACTTAAAATAAACATTACAACTACGATAATAAATTCAAGTAAACATCGAAAGTTCCATGTCTTGCACACACTTCTTCAAGTTCTCAAGATCAACACTCAACCATTTCAAGTTTCAACGAGAGTTTGCTTGCTAACGCTTAGGTGGCCTAGGGGGCAACATAGCATCTTTTTTTTAACTTCCACTTGCCATTTTTACATACAAATAATAATAAAAGAATACTAATTAAAATGTTATTTTCAAATAATCTAAGAAAACCAAATGCAATAAATAAAATTACATTTCTCAACTTCTTCACAAAACTCAATCTCCTCAATGGTTAGCTCATGATGTAATGCAACATAGATAGACCTAAGCCAATTTTGAGTACATATCAAAGCCTCCACCATTTTTGGACTCAAAGAACTACGATATGGATCAATTATCCGTCCACTTGTGCTAAAGGAGGATTCTGAAGCAATGGTTGATACAGGAATAACAAAGATCTCCCTTGCAAGACGTGCCAAAATAGGATACTTAGAAACCTCATTCACCCCTCACCAATTCAATATATCAAATTTTTCCTCTTCCTCTCCTTCATTAGAATTGGAACGATACCTATCCACATAATTATGCACAACTCGGGCTCTCTTTGCTTTTTTCTTTTCACTTTTTTTCTTTCAACTTTCTTTCTATTTCGATCATGCTTGATGAAGAATCTCCACTTGTCACTTGAGAACTACCACCACTATTCACAGTGGTTGTGTGCCGAAAGACATCTTCATGAATCTTGTAAAGATCAATCAACAAGTCCTTCATCGCATTTCTGGCACTTTCAACTTTTTCTTCATCCTCAACCAATAGTATATCAAAATAATCAATAACTTTCTCCAATTTATGGCGGGGATCAAGCACAAGTGCAATAAAAATATATTGATTCATATCCTCAATTGAACCCCAATACTTGTCATATTTTTCTGCATCAACATAGAGATTATAGACAAAAAAATCATTATCTTTGTTTTCATGCAGGGGACTTTTGATCTTAAACAAATCACCAAAAACAGTATGGATTGTTGGAGTATTAGAACAACATACTTTTAAAGTCACTTTATAAAAAGGTCTCAAAAAGATTGCAAATACCCTCGCCTCACTCTAATCATCCGTCAAAGGTGGGTCTTCCCTCATATTACCATGATTGTCTTTTACAAAGTACGAAAGGTAGTGACCATCATCTACTTTCAATCCATCAAAAGTCATCTTGAACTTTAAAACAAATTCCAACATTAAAAATGTGGAATTCCACCTAGTAGGGACATCCAAATTCACAAGCCCTTTGCTATCTATTCTCACTTTCTCAACACACCTTTTAAAGCTCTCCAACCCTTGAGGGGAAGATCTTACATACCTAACCGCATTACGAATGATTTGTATAGTTTTATTCAACAACTTTATCCTATCACTCACAATCAAATTGAGGATATGAGCAACATACCTCATGTGCAAATATTTTCCATCATGCAAAAGTGCATTAGGAAGCCCCCACCCACTTATTCGGTGCACCAAGTCCTTTAAACCGAAATCATTTGCAGAAGCATTGGCAACCGTAATAGTTAACATATTTTCTATACCCCACTCCATCAAACATTCCTTCAAAAGTTGAGCAATGGATTCTCCTTTATGATTTGGAATGACACAAAAGTTCAAAAAATTTTATGTAACATTCAATCATCATCGATAACATGCGCGGTGAGAACCATGTAATTTGTTTGTTGAATAGAAGTCCATGTATATATTGTTAGACACACCCTAAATGTCTTCAATTGACTTTTCAATTTATCCTTTTTCCGAATAAAACAAGTTAAGTACATCCTTAGCAATTGTCTTACGACTAGGCACTCTCCACATAAGACATGCTTGCATGCAAAAATGGCAAAAACCTTCTCCCTTGACAAAAGTAAAAGGCAACTCATCTATAATTATCATCATAACACTAGCCTTAGTTACTTCCTCTTGAGAAAAGCCTATAGCTTCCAACTTATCTTTCTTGACGGAAAAAGTTAAGATATTTTGCCTATTTGTGGCAAATATTTCTTTATTAGGACCGTAGCTTCTACATATTGCTAAATGATTTCTTAAATTAGTTGTACCATGTTTATCCGGCTCGGCCATATATGACTGGGTGCAATACTTGGACAACCCCTTAACTCTACCACCCTCAATTTTTCTTTCAAAGTGCTCCCAAACCGTAGACCTTTCATGACTTTTTAATGATTCTAAGAGAGCTTCTTCTTTACTTACTTGGTCACTTGAGTCACCTTCTTTTGGAGTTGCATCAGAGGGATTTCCAAATCCATCAAGAGAACTAGGACTTTGTCGAGGTGCCACCATAGAGTTTTGAGGCGGAGTTGATTCACCAACAATGTCCATCTAAAATAAGAGAATCATTACAATTTATTATTCAAATAAAAGAATCATTACAATTAATTAATTAATTATTAAACATAAGGGCTAAAGTAATTTAGAGAGTTGACTACTTACTTCCGAAAGTATACTCGAAGATGAATTCATTTGATCATGAGGGCTATTTGATTTTGATCTCATTGAACTTGAGAGAGTTCTAACTAGTAAACAGTTTGAGAGAAACTGAACTTGAGAGTTCTAACTAGTTCCAACTTGAGAGAAACTGAATTTGAGAGAGTTCTAACTAGTAAATAGTTTGGGAGACACTAAACTTGAGAGTTTTAACTAGTTCCAACCTGATTTTCCTTTGTAGGCTCATAGTAGGTCTTTGTTTGTTGTCATCACTATATTTATTTGAAGTCTTGCTTATTGTCATACATTTTGGATATTGTTACTTACTTTTTGGGAATTGTTATTGACATCCTCCAATGAGCTTTAGTACTCTTCTCATTAAATTTTATCTTATCATTTTACACAAGAGGAGTAGAGAATGACCAACAAGAAGAGTAGAGAATCACTAACTTATGGTTGCCGAGCTGCCTCATATATTTATTAGAGAAACAGTACACTTGAAATGAACAAAGTAAATGAAAATAGTTGATAGTAAAATGTGAATGATTAGTTGATCATCTCTTTCTTGTAATATCTGTGTTGAACACAAGAAATCTTGAAGCAGTAGTCACCTAATGTTACAGATTTCAACCCAAAAAGAATCTTACGAATGACTGACAACAGAACGTAAGGATCGAGTGATAAGGAACATAATAAATTTTAATCATAAAGTTTATACAATTGAATGTTTTTCATCAGATCATGTATTTATCAACGAGTACTTTAGGCATCTGGAGTGCATTCTGAAGTAACAACTCCAGGTTCTGTTTCTGTTGAGGCATGTTGTGGATTCTGCGAATCTGAAACCAACAATAACAATACATATATTTCCATGAGCACACCCTCATATTAATATATAGGAAGTATGTATACACAGGCAAACACAATTTTATCTGATGAAGGGTAACCTAATCAAGCCTAGGTAAGAAGATCATGGTGATTGCTTATTGTAACCTAAAACTAAACCCTAAATTGGGTTGGCGTTAAGTAGAAAAACTGTACGATGTATGTCAGTATATATATTAGCTAGAATGGTCCATAACTTCAACATGACATGTCATGGATGTCTTATGAAATGAGACAGCGTCCGACAGAAAAATCTGTGCTTATATATGTGGGGTTTCAAAGAGTGGGGTTATGACAATTACAAACTCTATGGCCACCATGAAAAATGACTAAAAAATGTTCCAACCACTTAACCACAAGCGATCCACGGCATTTTTGGAACATCGGCAAGAAAAATCACTTAGCATTAAGGCTTAATAGCATTTTTTTTTTTATTGATAAGTGAGAAGATTTATGTTCGAATATCATAAATAACAAGTCGAGTTCAATACAAATTTATTTTCTTATTCCCTAGATGTAAATAGTGTGTGTGTGTGTAATATAGAAACCGTTTATTAAAACAACATGACATGACATAGTAACTATTTTGCAAAACAAATTTTGTTATCAAACTTTAAACAATACGACATAATTGATGTTATAATGAACAACATAATACGTCTGACAAGATAACAATATTACACGTAAGTGTATAAAAAGTTAGTTGTAAATTACAAAACGTATAGCAACGTATAAAAAGGCGCTAGGTGTCATTTCCCAGGGCTCCAACACCAAGGGCCCGAAACTTTTTATTTGTTATATATTCATTATGAAAAAAAAATTTAAGTATTTTTATTTAAATTCCAAATATGTCACATAGTACTACGATCTAGTGATATTCTTCTTCACTTATAAGTGAGAAGTTTTAAATTCTACTCTCACCAAAGACAAATTTAAACCACATCAAATATGTCATATCGCACTCTTTTATCTACAAATTGTCTTTAGTGTTTCTATAAATCTTGGGTGTATGATGATTTATTTGGATACCAACAAAATCATCCAAAATTTTTAATATAATGTTAATCTGATGTTCTTTTTAATTAGTGACCTTAACTTTTGTGTGTAGGCCGAAACTAAAAAATATATTGGCACAATAGTAGGGGTGGGGTGTCGGATTGGGGGGTGGTTTCCCTAACCCTAATTTTGGTTCTTGAAAGTTTAAGCTAAGAAACGGAAAATACAAAGAAATCAAATCTATATGTTTTTTTTTTTCTGGGGAAGACAACGCATCGAAAAAGTTGCATTGTAATTTTTCACTATGAGCTACCAAAAACTCAAAAACCACCTGAAGCATATATATAATTGTATATATACTTACGATGATATTTTTTTTCTTCGTAAAATTAACCTAGCTTCCCTCCTATCCCCCACGTCTTAATTTCCCTGACTGATGATTGGCAGTATCTAACATGCCCGGACCTCTCTAAACAACCACTTGACTCCACCATACCTTGAGAATAATGAACCATAATTCTGAGGCTGAAGCTACATGCAGTCACTGTTAGTTTACATGTACACTCTGCTATGCTTCTCTGTCATGACTTTCCAATATTTGACCTTCTGCTTCTGGTCATCACACAAGCCATGCAGCAGCCAGCTCACTCACATGGGTTGCACTTCCCCTCCTTGCCCCACTAGGTCCTCTCCCCAAATAGACAAATCCCTAGGGAACCTAAATAAAACTTCCTATATATGTATTGGGATTAGTTTCTAGCTATCCACAACCATTTTCTTTTATTGCAAATGATATTTGCACTAATCTACGATAAAAGAAAAAGAGAGAAGGAGAAAGTTTGAATCCGAAATGTAGTGAGTTGAAATGAAAGAACCTAACTACTAGGATAATTTACCACTTGTTTTATCAACAAAGTTATAATAGTTATTTTCTCTAATTTAGTTTGGATTATACCTTCACTTCGCATGCAATATAAATAAATAAAAGGAGAGAAACTAGTTAATTACCAGGTGAAGGAAAGGTAAAATTAGGAGGATTATGCCTTGAGGTGGGGGGTGGTGGTAGGAGTGGAGGATTAGGATAGGAGCTGGAGGAGGGCTCCATGTTGTGCGTAGGATAGTAGAGATAGGAGGGGGCGAGCATACGATGCGCCTGGGGTGAAGAAAATGTTCCCCTTGGAGTTGGAGATTGAAAAGAATAGCCATGATAGTAATATGGAGTGCCCATTAGTGAAGATGGTGATGATCCATACACTTGAGGGTAGTACTGAGGTTGTTGATGCACTTGTGGGTTGTACATAGCATGCTGCAATATTATTGCAACCATTCAATAATGTGATCAAATTGTTGCAAATGTAGAGAGAGAGAGAGAGAGAGAGAGAGAGAGAGAGAGAGAGAGAGAGAGAGAGAGAGAGAGAAACTCACTTGATGGTGCCCATAATCTGCAGGAGTGTAGGTTGGGTAGCTGCAAATCATTATTCAATGAAATTGATGAGTTAGGATGAGCAAAAACTTGCTTAGAATGAGACTGTCAATAGGGTACCATAGAAAAACCTTTTTGTTTTTTCTACATCGAAGGGTTTCAAGCACTAAACTTAGCTTACTTATACCCATCACCCTAGTTACCTATTTATCCCAAATCTTTCTTTCTAATTATACGTACATGTTCTTAAATGTGATAGTTACATAATTCGAAAATGACAAAATCTACTAACAAGAATTAATAAATTGAGTTCAAGTGAATCAGAAGTAACCTAATTAATACAATCTCTACCTTAGTTTTGCTAGTGAAGTGAATCCCTATCAACCGATTTTGGGTGCCACATAAATAGATTCTACAAAAATTCGAAAACACAAAAGACTTAGGAAGCACGATCACCCCCTAAACTTGACTGATCATGACAAAGATTCACCACGAGAACAGATCAAGAATGTATGTGTAAGCAATATTATATGTGTCATCATCCCCAATTGTCTTTCCCATTAATCTTACAATATAAATACAAAAAAAAAAAAAAAAATACATACAGCAAAAAGGGGGGTCTCTAAATTTGTGCACTAAAGTAATTAACTGAGGACCACCATGACTACGACATTGCTTAACCCTTCTCTTACCCTTCTTTTTCCATCTAAAAGTCAAACGTAAATTGTTTAAATTACTTTGCTGAAGATTTCAACAAAACAATTTTGCAAAGATAATACAATGTAATTTTCAACAATTAATCTCTAGTAGTTAGTTAAGTCATTCTTTTTTATATCGGAGGTCTCGAAATCAATTTTCTCTTTCACAAAAATCACTTGTGGATAATTTTGGTTAATATCACCAATGTACCATAAACTATATGGTTGAAGGGTTGTCCTTATGCAACTGTAGCCAGATAATATTTAATGTAACATTAAAAAGATACCGACACAACGTCTGTCTAGCTACTCACTTTTTTATTTCAATGCATGGACCATTTCTCTTTTAACACAGCCAAAAAAAGACATGCAACACTAATTACCTGTAAGATGGATATATTATAGGAGCCGATGGCGGTAGTGGTGGCGGTAAAGGGGGCACTCCGCGGTAGGACTGTGTAGCCTGTGGTGCATTTCCATGGTATGGAGTGGCGCCTTGGTTTCTTCCTGTATGAACCATAAAAATGTATCTCCAAATTAAGTATTTTATCAAATTTCTAGCAAAATTTACTACTTGTCATCGATCACTTTGTTTTCATAGAGCAATAATCAAGGAGATGAGAATCGAACATACGAGCTCAAATTCATGAGCCGAAATGCACAATGTACCTCTCGGGGGAGAAGGTCTTGGACGTCCCAGTGAAGCAATGTTACAATTTGCTCTTCTTCCGCCGATCACCGGGTTTGGATTAGCGCAAGCCCTCCTTGCGGATTCAGGATCACGAAATGTCACCTACTCATATAATTATTAAAACCCTAATTCAGAAACAAGAAAAAGGAAAGAATACACAGCGATCTTCGAACACAATATATACGCATCAACATTAGACTTACGAATCCGTAGCCTTTAGATTTTCTAGTATTTTTGTCGTCAATAATAACAGCTTCAAGAATCTCCCCAAACTGCTCAAAATATCTGCGCATTTCATCAGTTGGTGTCTCCCAAGCTAACCCTCCGACAAACACTTTTGTAAACGTTGTGTCCCCGAACTGCGATCGATAATGTGAATGCGCCATGGCATCTAAATCATCAAAATCTCACAGCTTCTGTTTCTGTAATAAGATGATCTTTTAACTTGTTTTTGCAGCTGGATGAACTCATATAGTCAAAGAATGTTTGACTAAGAAGAGCACTGTTAGTATCTTCCACCTCATATTTTTGTTGATCTTCTTTGCTCCTCTGCTAGCTCTATATGTGTCTCCATCTCCAAATATTTATTCCATATTTTCAATTTTTACAGGAAGAAAATCATTGAATACACATGGAAAATTAAAAGGGTTTTGGATTGGTTTAAAATGTTTGCTTTTGTTGGTTGTATTGCTGTCAAATATTTGATGGGTAGTTTGAAATGGAGAAGTTGGTTGTGTGTGTGTGTGTGTGTGAGAGAGAGAGAGAGAGAGAGAGAGAGAGAATCCGACAGCTGCAATCAAACTCTGATTTGCTGGCTGTGAATTAGGAGAGGGAGGGAGGGAGGGAGGGTGTGGCTTTGTAATACCGAATGACAGCTCTGGGTGACTGATGCACTAAGTGTGTCCTCTCTGTCTCTGCATTAATAAACCCTCCCACCCTCCAACCAAATTATAATCCCACTGCTACAATTTTTTTTTCTCTGTAATTTACTTCCTATACTTTGTGTTCTTCTCCATGTTGGGCTTTTTAGCTCTTGATAATCTTGATTATTTGCCACTTAGCACTGTGATTTATGGCATGTTTACCTAGGGAATGTATTTATGTGGGTCCCATCAATTTTGGGTATGTGATACATAACGAAACTATCTCATTAACATAAGGGGTTGTTACCTATACCAACTTTCACATCCACATTCCTTTTAATCCCTCAGTCTTTCATATTCTCATACTGCGTAATTAAGTAAACACACCCTTAATAGTATAAATTCCTTTTCACTTGTATATGATAGATTTTTAGTTCAATTCTTGTCAATGGCCGGCTAATACATTGTGTGGCTTAATTTAAGTCGTCCACCTTTTGTATAAATATATCATTTGTATTAAAAACAGTCTTAAATATTGGCCCAAAGATATTGATAATTAAGTTCAAGTAGACCCAAAAAGCAAATATAATGTGTTGTGATCTGTAATCAGTTAGCTTTCTTTTGTTTACATAATTGATACAAGGTGTGGGTATGAGATGCCCTCAACATTTGTACTCATTGTGGGTCTGCTAGCTAGGCCATTAGACCATTCGCTCATCATCGAGTTGCCACTTTGTATCGACAAATGATTCAGTGGATGTATTTTACAAACTACAACTAACTAAATTTGTTCACCAAATAATGTAATAATACTAATTAATGTGTGTCAATAACTCATAATGGTTTAGACTTTAAACTGTAGGGTTTTAAATTTTCTTGTCATATATAGAGGGTTTAAGGTTTAGACTAAATTCATTTTTTTGTAAATCAACCAATCTTAGTTATTTAGTTTAAATTACAAACATACTAGGAACTGATCGATCTTAATTATTTATTAAGACTTGATCAATCTTAAATTTTAAAATTTTCGCAAATTAATCTTAATCTTCATAATTTGATGAAAAAAAAATTAAAATTCAATCAAACACTGAATGTCTTAGTTCTTTTGATCTCTCTATTTTTTTTGGTTTAAGCAATGGACCACAATTCTTGGTATGTGGAAAATTGACAATTGGTTTTCTCCAAGATCACCAATTTTGTTTTACTCTGCACATGTTCTTCTGCTTTATGTTACATTAGCTGGTTTATGGTCAAAAGAACAGCTAATTTTAGCTTCACAAAGATTAAGATTTGATCTTTATTTTAAGATTGATCAACTGCTTCAAAATGCTAAATCAAATATTCCCACATGACCCCATGTTCTTAACTGTCTAATCATAAGCTGTTTATAAAGCCAACTTCCAAACAAGAAAAGAACTGAAAACAAACAGTAGCTACACTACAACAGAATTGGTCTTTTGCAGCGCACAAAGGGTGCCGTAAGCCCCAAGCAGTAAAAGCCCATGTCGTAAAAGATGTTTTGTCAAATACGATGTTCACTAATAGCTGTGAATAATTTAAGCAAAACACGTCGTAAATGCTCTTTAGATATGGCGTTAATGGAGTGTTGTAATGCTGCAAAAGTAATTACAGCATACATGTGTGCCGTAATTTATATTTGATACGGCATTTATTAAGTGTCGTAATACTGTGAAGGCAATTACGACATATGGCGTACATCGTAAAAGAAGACTGCCATCAACAATTACAGCAGATTTTGCATGCCGTAGTTTACATTTATTTTTATTTTTATTTTTAACAATTCATTTTAGATAGACCTCATTTCATAACATCTAAATCAATATTGTAAGGAGTACAATAGAAAGATAACAATAATCATCATAAACGAATTAAACTCTAAATACTTAGATTAATTAGTAAAAATTGTCAATTACTTTACAATTGGAAGTTTACAAAAAAAACCTTAGTTGTTTTGTTCCTCTTACAACTTATGCACATCCTAAAGCTAACAGAGGAAACTACTGATGACCATAAGGCAACATCATACCAAAAAGCAATATCCCAAGCACACCCTCCATCTCCATTTTCATGGAGCAACCAATTTCATCACAAAAGAGCACCATACCAAGAAGGAAGTGTTGAGCAAATTCTCAAATCTATAGGACCAAAATATAAGGCAACATCATACCAAAAAGCAATATCCCAAGCACACCATCCATGTTCATGGAGCAACCAATTTCATCACAAAAGAGCACTATACCGAGAAGGAAGCTTTGAGCTAATTCTCAAATATGTAGGACCAAAATATAAGGCAACATCATACCAAAAAGCAATATCCCAAGCACACCCTCCATGTTCATGGAGCAACCAATTTCATCACAAAAGAGCACCATACCAAGAAGGAAGCGTTGAGCTAATTCTCAAATCTGTAGGACCAAAATATATATATAGCTAGTAAGTGAGAAAAAACCAAGAAATAACTAAAGTAGAAATTGATATAAATTTAGTGAAAAATCACAACCAAAATTAGTACTTTTTAATCAAGAGCTAGTCAAAGGAGATAGATTCGATTGGCCATGCAATTGTACTAAGGAGTGCATCGTCAAGAAGAAAAAACTCACATGTTCGTCAAGGTAAGTTTATCCTAGATACAAGTATCTCAAGGACCCAAACTTTCCAATGATTTGGTCCAAGTGGCACAAAATGCACCAAATCTTGAGGATTTGTGGATGCAATTTCAGCAAGTGCAACAACTTCTCTAGTCCCTGTCCAATTTAGTAATTTGCACTTAGTCCCTTAAGGTTTGGGAGAATTATGATTTAGATTACCAGAAGAGGCATCAAGGTTGGAAGATTTAGCTTAAGGCTTGGAAGAAGTAGCATGATGGTTTGCTAAATTAGGATGGTGATTAGCTGAATCATTTGGTAAGCTTCCAGATCCTTGATGATTTGTGCTAACACAAGGAGACTGCCATTAAAGTAGACCATAATTTATGAGTTTGATGCTAATTTAATATTTAATAATAATAATAATAATAATAATAAAGTGTACGAAAAATGTACTAACCGAGTTAGCATTTTTCCCCATCCGTCTAACTAGTAGGGAATGGACAATATTTTTCAAATCTTCGAACTCTTTTTCCAGCATAATAACTCTCTGACGATTATATGTTTGAACACTCACTTGTGAAGGTGTTGCACCAAACCCAAGTCCCCTTACTCTACGTCTACGTTCGGGTCCATGCGCTTTGGCAAGAGCATCATTCTTAACAGGGTTTTTATCAACAGTTGTTACATTCTTATTTGCTTCTTGTATTTTTTTTCTACGATGAAAAAGCAAAATGTTAACTTATAAAATAAAGACTATAATACTAATACAAATGAGTATAAATTGTTCCATTCATTACCGCTACAGTTGCAACCTCTTCGTTTAAAAATTCACCAGATTTCCTTGTGTGCCCACGAATCCAACATCTCCCCTTGTTATTGCATCAGGTGTTTCACTTTCTTTTATCTACATCATTAGAAATTTAAAAATTACAAAAAAAAAAAAAGCACTAACTGAGAATATTAGATCATAGTCTTCATACAGCAGCACCACTCACAATTATGTTAAAAAGTTGTTGTGATGCTGCATATGGAGTCTACTACCAAGGAGACCCCTAGGGTAAATCTCTAAGGTAAGGCTCATTGTAATCTTTAGGGTAAAGG
The DNA here is from genome assembly GCF_041283825.1 of Pyrus communis. Classification (NCBI taxonomy): domain Eukaryota; kingdom Viridiplantae; phylum Streptophyta; class Magnoliopsida; order Rosales; family Rosaceae; genus Pyrus; species Pyrus communis. The sequence goes on from NC_142572.1 coordinate 5,395,201, forward strand.
TATGTAAATCACATTTCCCTTGATTTAAGGGAGGAGACTGGTTGGGGTAATGTCTTTGTGTAAGGTAAGGGTGGCCAAACGGGTACAGGAACCGCAGGTAGGGGCAGGTAATTCAGGTTCGGGGCTAGTCTAAATTTTCTAAACATAAAACGAGGCAGGGCAATTCGGGTATATGAAATTATCGGGGCGGGGTGGGTCTTGAAATAGGAAGGAACAGGCCCCCAGCCCAGCCCGTTTCTTTTCCTCATCCCTAGTCTTCTCGATCTCTCCTCCCCAACTTCTTTCATTTCTCTCATACCTCAAGACCTCATCCTAACCCGTTCCCAGCTTTCCACTGTCCCAGCTCCGTACCCCACCACCATCATCGTCAGACCTCCATCTCTCCTAACTCGCTCCCAGCCTCCTACCGTCCGCTACCATCATCATTAGGCCTCGATCTCTCCTGACTCACTCTCTGGAAATCAGTCTCTCTCTCTCTCTGACGAACTCAAAGGGACGGACGAAGTCAAACAACTTGAAACAACGTCTCATCCGTCTGGCTTAAACCCATATCTGCAGCTCATGACATCTCATTCGTCCTCTTCAGTTTTAAGGTATTACATTTTAGGGATTAAGGATTGAAAATAAAATTAAGGTTTCTAGATTTAGGGATTTTGTTGGGTTCTTGAACCTTAACCTCTGTAATATTTCAATTTCAAATCTTTTATTGAATTGAATTTGAATCGACTGGGTTTGAAACTTCTGTTGAATTAAATCGAATTTGAGCAGGAGAAGAGGCAGATCTAAGTTGGGCAGCGTCGAATCTCATTGTGGGTGGCTATTTGGAACTGGGTTAGGTGGGTTTAGATCTAATGGTGAGGTGGCATGGGTGGAGACAGCATTGAGTGGCGGTGGTTCGGGCGGTGTTATTGAGTTGCAGAAGAATACGAAGAAAGGGTGTGGCCATGGATGGATACCTTAAACTCAATTGAATTTTTTTCTGGTTTTGTTTGTATTTAATTGCTTATTTATGATAGTTATTGATAGATCTTGACATGCCCATTTGATTGTTATTGTCAATGCTGGCTTGATTGTATCAAATTCAAATCGATTGAATTGTATCCCAGAAAAGAAAAAAAAAAAAAAAAAAGGCAAAGGAACCGTGGACCCGACCCGAATCGGCCCGTTTCTCTTAAGCCCGGACCCGGTCCGGTCCCTTCAAAATTGGGCCCAACCCGACCCGTGCCCACCCCTAGTGTAAGGTTTAGATTAGGTAGGCAACATGCCTTCTTCTTTCTTGTCGGCTGCTTGCTACATCCATCATTCCCATCTCTTTTCCATCTCTTTTCTCATATATACCCGAACTCACTCTTGTACAAACATACATGAAATATACATTAAAACTTTAAACCAGAAAATCTACAAAAGTAAAATATGACTAACAGAAATAAAAATTGTAGTTTACCATCTCATCTTCAAGGCAAGCATAGCCTTTGCGACTCATTGTGTGTAGCATAGTTTGCTTTGCCCTCATTTTCTTGAATCTCTCACTTATCTCCTATATATCCAAAATTTATTCAATATAATTGTTATGGATTTGAAGTACTGAAAATAGAATGGATATATTTGAATAATAGAAAAGAAATATTGTTACCTTATATTTTGAATCTAAGTGTTTCTTAACGAAACTCCGCCATTGTACCAAACTCACATTATCAGGCTTGAGTTGCTTTGTATGCCCATTAAACTCACCTTGGAAAGTATACCCATTCTTTATCCATTGTACACCAATTAATCTCTACATTCTACATTGTCGAGTTCTCTAGTTCTAGCAGTCAACATAGTAGCTACTAAAACATATACAGAAACTTAGCATAATCAAGGACAAGACACAAAATAAGCCATCGATTACAATAATGAAAATAAATGACTGCTCATTTACATAATTTGTTATACCTGAATTTCTAGGCATGCATTGACAGTGATGAAACCTTGATAAGCTAAATAAGCAACGATGCAGGCATATTATCAAACCTCCAATAGCCAAATAAGCAGTGCTTTAAGAGATTATATACTCTCAGAATAAACCACAACTATTTGTAAAACATATCAAATCTTCCCTAACTTGTCATCCAATATCCAACTTGTATCATCCAACTGTCAAGTCTTAAGGAGTGAAGACATGAAAGATGCAAAACTTTGTCACATCCACAAATGCATCTAAAATCTACAAGATTTAGACCTAAGTCCTAACTCCTAACCAAATGAATTGTAATCTCTTTTTCCTCCAAAGGTAATTTGAAGTTGATGCATTCAAATTCTTCTTCTTTAGTTTTCCTTGGTTATCACAATATCAACATTCAAATGGATTACATAAATAAATCATCAATCATATATGTTATCGGTCGTTTTATACTTTTTCGAAAACATACACACTTGTAAATGAACAACCCAACAGTAATCAAATACTTTATAATGATCCCACGTAGAAAACAAGTATGAAAACTAACAAAATTACTAATAATGTTGCATTAAAAATCAAAAAGATTCATAACTTGTAAGTGCACGGAATTGTCGTGCCAATAAACTACTTTTCTCCCGGATTCTGATCATCTTCTGGTTGCAACAAAGACAATAAAACAATTTTCTTGCAACAAAGACAATAAAACAATTTTCTTGCAACAAAGACAATAAAACAACCAATGAAAAAGTGGTCAAGAGGACCACTAAAGGAAAACAGAAATGCATGAAGGAAACAAAACCGTCCTAAAATTTGAAAAATTAGCAGCCCTACAACATCATAGACTCCTCGTCAAGTTATCCCATAGCTCCTCAGCCCTTACTCCACCATACCTTCAAAAGCCCTTTATTTCTTTTCGTCCAGACCACACAAATTACAGCAAGAACCAAACACCCTCATATAACTCTGGCCTTCTTACCCCTACTAAAACTTAATAAAAGGCAGCAAGTAGAGAAATTTCACCATTTCACCTTTTGTTGTGAGGCTACATATGATTGATGCTACATCTGCTGCATGTATTGATGCTGCATCTGCTGCATGTACTGATGCTGCATATGGAGTCTACTACCAAGGTGACCCTTAGGGTAAATCTCTAGGGTAAGGCTCATTGTATTCTTTAGGGTAAGGGTATGTAAATCACATTTCCCTTCTTATTGGGCACTGGCAATGTCCTTCTTAAGTTGAAAGACACGTGCATAGTTGTTTTGATTTCCATACATATCCTGCAACGCTTTCCAAAGCTCACATGAAGAATTGTAGTAGCTAAAAATCTCAGCAACATGTTTCTCCATGGTGTTGAGCAGCAAAGACATGACAAGTTGATCCTTGCAAAGCCATGCACCATATGTCGAGGAAAAGATGTCTGGAGCTTCCACACTTCCATTTACAAACCCTAATTTCCCTTTGTCTCCGAGAGTAAGAGACATAGCTCGAGACCAGGGGAGATAATTAAACTCGTTCAAGAGAACTGAACACAAACGTTGATTGGTGTTAACCTCGACGGCTAAGAAATTTGAAGGAGAAGTATGCGAGATGTCACCCTCTATGTTTACTGAATCTTCTTTAGCCATGCCTTAAGATGGAAGGAAAGATGTAGCGAAAAAAAATGGCCAAAGGCAGGTTACAAAACCTGCTCTGATACCATGTAGATTTTCTAGTTTTTTAAGTTTCAATGTATATTTCATGTATTTTCTGTACAAGAGAGAGTCCGGGTATATATGAGAAGAGATAGGGAAAAGAGATGGGAAGGATGGCTGCAGCAAGCAGCCGACAAGAAAGAAGAAGGCATGTTGCCTACCTAATCTAAACCTTACACAATGACATTACCCCAATCAGTCTCCTCCCTTAAATCAAGGGAAAGGTGATTTACATACCCTTACCCTAAAGATTACAATGAGCCTTACCCTAGAGATTCACCCTAGAGGTCACCTTGGTAGTAGACTCCATATGCAGCATCAGTCATATGCAACGTCACAACACCTTCATTCAAGCCATATTCCTTCAAATACTCATAAATGCATACATAGCACCAGACAAAGGATTGAAATTGAAATCTACATCCTTTTTCATAATTACAAACTCAACATTTATATCATTGAAAAGGGTAAAACCAAATGGTTAAAAATACAAAAGTTTCAAGAAAAATATTGAAATTGCATTTTCTAAAAAGAATAAACAAGTGAAAAAAGAGAGATGTGTTGGATTAGGAAATCACCATGGCCGGCCGGGGAGCTTGACGAGTCGTTGTAGTTGGGGACTCTGGAGAAAGAAAGGAGAATCAAGCCAAAAAGCCAAAAAGCTCCTTTTTGAGCATTGGGAAATTGAAACAAGTCTAATGGTGCTGGGCACTCCAAAACACATGAATTGGTTTAATAAAAAATAATAAAATGTGGGTTGAGAAAATTTCGGCGGGAACTAAAAAATAAATTCAGCGCCAAATTGTCTATTGATTGACTAGAAAATTTTGGGTTGTTTATAACATAATAATTTTCCAAAGTTAGAGTCATTATTTACGACGTGTCATTCATGTCATAAAAGGTAGGGACACAAATATATGAAAATTTCACATTACGACATAACGTGAAGCCTTAAAAGAGAAGGAAAATGTGTCGTATAAATTATCAAATACGACACACAACGCTTAAGCCGTAAATATTTATGTTTAACGACTTGCACAAAAGCACTGCTGTGAATGTGAGATTATGCACAAGTATTACGACATGAACTTTATGAATGTCGTGAATGATATTATTTACGATATATCAGTACTGTATGTCGTATTTGCCAAGTCGTAAAAGACCCAAACTGTTGTGGTGCTAGGACTACATGACCAATGGCTTCAGATAAAAAATCATGTGCATTGCAAGCTATGGGCGGCAGCTAGCTAGCTTGCCAAGTAAAATCAAAATCTATCCCAATCCCAATCCCTGTCAATAATTTTTAATTAAACAAAAGGTTCATGCTCTTTTTTGCATTAGAGTGTGTGCGCGCACGCGCGCGCAAATGGAAGATCATTATCTTGTTCATAAAGCTAATGGACATGCGAGCCATAAGGTCTCTTTTGAAGGATTCATAAACATTCCAACTTGGGATTACATGATCCTGATTTCCACGTCGTAAAGCTTTGATTAATTAATTCTATGAGGTATGCAGTGTAATGTTACCATATAAATTAGGTTTATATTGTTGCACTATGATTCTGAATTATATATACAGTCAGACTAGATTCTATACAATTAACCGTTTTGAAGAAAGAAAAAAAATTGTAATTAATCGTTTAAAACCATAATTGAAAAAGTAACTTGTGATAAACAAAAAGCAACTTAATTATGCATTAGTGAGTAGAGAGGTTCCAACTCATTTTCTTGATTTCCATGTTGTAAACTTGTAAGGCTTGGCATCAATTTTCTTTTATCAAACTTTATTGGTTATTTTTTAAGCTTTAAATAGGAGGGGATGCTACCAACCCTTATAAAAGCTTGGGAGTTGGGACAACGACTGTATAGTGGATAGGGTAATGTTCTTTTTCAATGTTATGAAATTGAACAAAACATCGATTTTAAAATTAAATTATTAATAGTCTAAATTCCTAATTTTACAAATATTTTATGTTGCCAAGCAACGAAAAATTTGTTTTAAATATTTGAAATGTTCTTTTGTTGTTGTTTGACAACATAAGATGAGTTCATTGTCAGAACTATGAGTTTGGACTAGTAAATATGACAGCCATGTACTCATTGCAAACTATGGGGTGATTCTTAATGAATATGTAATCTAAATTAACAGTCTTACAATATAAAAATAAATAATAATAAGAGTGTGTCAAAACTATGTTATTCTTCTTTTGATTAATATGAAATTTGAATTTGGAACACTTCCAATTTCGACAGAAAAGTACCACCACACCAAAAATACATGGTCAAGATAACACTATTAAGCAAAGTGAGGAGTTCATACCTCAGTGAGTTGATTAAGAATATTTATCCTTAAGGTCCTTAATTCAAATTTCTTCTTCAATATTAAGAAATCTGTTAAGTAAATAGCTATACATGTATATCACGTATTGCAAGGGACTTTTTGATGGTGAGGCCCATGACCACAAAGAACACAGAGCACGCACGCACGCACAATGAGCAAGAGAGAGAGTGGGGCAGAAGAAGTAATAATCTAGTTTGTTGCCAGCGTTAGGGACGAGGGGGAGACAGCTATGAGAAGAACCTCTAAGTTTTCACGAATAGAACTATACAAGTCCGTGACCTGGCACTATACATACACACACACACACACACACACAATTATATATATATGCCAGTCCTCTCCACGTGGGGTCCCATCATTCTTTTCCCAACAATGAGCTGGATTTCCATCGTCTCTCTCTAGATCTCTCTCTGAATATAGTTTTGGGTGACGGACCCTCTTTGCCTGCACCATTCAATGGCTATTTAAACCTGCAGTGCACTCTCCCTCGCTCTGGTGGGCTACCTCAGCTCTAATTCGTGCAAACCCTAATTTGCATTTTTCAGCCGAAAAAAAAAAAAAAAAGAGAAAAAGCAGCCATGTGCTCATGCATGTTACATGTAGATTTTTCCTATACCACAGAAGGAAGACCCTTTTCTTGGTACGTGTTCATGACAAGATTTCTTGACATGATTCGAAAGCTGAATTCTTTATTTCTTTGAACTTTTTCTTTTTCACATTTTAAGGATCTTTTGCCAGCTCATCTTCTCATTATTTGATTGCTGACGCAAACACCTAATTACGGTTTGCAAAGTTTTATGAGTGAGGATCCTCTTTAGATTCTCTTCGTGAGTATTTCGGAAATCTTTCAATCATATATGTTTATCATACATTGTGGAGCTATAAATTATTTTAAATCTTTTTATTTAAAATTATATATAAATAATACCAGATAAAAACTGGCTACACGATGTATGATGAACGAATATGATTGGAAGATCCCTGAAATCCTCACAAAGATCACCGGAGATGATCCTCATTCAAGTTCTTCACCTAAACAATGGCGGTTTTTCTTCGTTACGCGTCAAAGTGCATGCACTTTTTTACATAGTGTGTTGCATTGCTCTTTAGCACGATACTGCAATTTTAAGTATCATTATTGTCACACTTGTGACCCAGAGTCGGTAGAAAATGACAAACACTACTACTTTAAGTATCATTACCACTTTTCACAATTTGTTTTCACTTAGCGCAAACACTGATAGAAGAAGAATCAAAAGAATAGTCGCCAGCCAGAAGGGTAGACACTTGGGTAAAACCCGGGCAAAAAAAAATCAATTGAGCTCTTTCGTACACATTCATGATTATTACTTGGTAAAAAAAGGTACCCATTTGTATATTTTATTGTTAAATATAGTAGTGATTCCTTAATAATGTAGATAACGTTTTTTTTCGTAATGACGCAAAGCAATAATGCTTATGCATTGTGATGTTGGTTCAATCTCCACCGATTTTCTTTTCCCAAACATTAAACTTTCTAAACAACTAACGCTATCAGTCAAAATAAATTTTTTTTTTTAAAAAAAAAAAGAGAATTAAATGAAGTCATAATCAGGCATATAATACTCGTTTATGAAAAATGTGTGAATTAAAAGTAAATGAAATAAAATTAATAAAATTTGTGTGTTCTGTAACAATCTATGTTGGACCTCTTAAAGAAAAAATAATTGGACACTAATTATATAATTTTCTTACATTTCTAATAATATTTTGGGTTATTGGCGCTTCAAATAAGTCATCATTACTTAATTTTATGAAAAGAATTTTGTTGTTGTTGATTTGGTTTGTTTGGGTTTGTCATGTAGTTTGGGTTTAGTCTCTTTTTAGCAAGCTCATCCTCTTATCGTCAATTACTAGTTGCAGATATAAATAGGGTCTCGTGGCCTTGTGATATTTTTATGTAATCTTTCATTTTCTTTCGGGCTTATACCTTGTTGTCAACCCGAAAAAAAAAAAGATAAATTTTAGTTGAAAAAATGCATGGACTTTTTTAAAGTGTCTATAAGAGCTATATATTATTAACACACTGTTGACCTTAAAAATTACAAAACCTACGTGTCGCGCAGGCCGAGTAACTAATAAGCAAACTACGTCATTTGGTTGAATGCGGGGTGTGCCAGCTCGTCGGCCAAGCTCGGCCGAGGAGTAAAATTTGTTGATGTTGCGTTAAGTGCATTGCTAACTTCTTTATCTTGCGACTACGGCCGAGGAAGGAACAAATCTCGGCCTTAGGATTCTCGAGCCTGAAGACAAGGCTACTGGTTCTGCAAAGTTCAATATCAAATTCGGCTTTCAGGGTGCCGAATGTAATAACCTGGTAACACCTCACTTCGCCGAGAAGGCTAATGAGATGACCTCTGCCAATAAGGATTCGAAAATCCTTCTCGACCGAGACTTAGATAGATAACCAGTTGGCATCGACGCAGTGCTGTTTATCCAAACTGAAGGTTGATTCTACGGCAACAGTGTTGTTTATCCAAACTGAAGATGTTCGCCGGTTGCCTTCACAGTGCTGTTTATCCAAATTGAAGGTGTGTCAGCGGAAAAAGAAAATAAAAAAAAATCTAAAGATCTTTGAGAGGTTTGCGCAGGGCAATTGTGTGTTGAATTTGGGAGCTCCCTTTTTCCGTTGCCATTGCATCTGTATTTATAAGACTGAAGTACTTGCTTTGCACGGTCAGATAATGTTGCAGAGTTTAATTGCAACTCTAATTCCTGAAGTTGATCCGCATAAAAAACCAGGGCATATCCTTCAAACTGAGTCGTGGGATTTGTTCCAAGACTTTTCAAACCTAATAAAAGTCCATCTAAGCTTATCACATCACATTTGTAGCCCACCTAGGCTTCTCATAAAAACCCTTCAGTAGCCATGCTTTATCTGATCATCAAAACATCATAGAAAAAGGGCTAGCCTACTTAGGTTCCTTGCGTCATCATTATCTAAGACCATGATTTTCCTTTATCCTATTATTCCACGTGGTTGTGCGTGCAAATCCATTCAAATATGGAACTGTGCAACTAACTAGATATCAAGCTGCATCCATCACCTAACCTTATTAGGTTTCCTATTCACCATTATCTTCGACTTGTAGATCCATGTTAAGCCACGTGAAGTGTCCAGGAATCTATACAATTGATTTTGCATAAGAAAATTAAGATAATTTATTAAAAGATAATTATTATGATTAAGAACCATAATATTATCTCTTAACAATAGCAAATTATCCTAACTTTCTTATCCAACGATTAAGAACCATGTTTACTCAACGGCCTCGATCGCTTAGGCCGACGGTGTAAAATCGGGTCCAAACACACACATACATACATGATAATAAAATAGAAAAGTTGATTTCAACCTGCATTGGATATTTTAGAGAAAAGAAAAAAAAACCCATTTATCTTTTGACTGTCGTTTAATGTTAGAAAATACCATAATGAGCTAATGAGGTCAATAAATAGTTATAGTGCTCATTTGTCATTTCGTTTCATGCCTATTTTACCCTCTACAATTTCTCTTTGTTTTCTTCTTCTTCTTTTTTTTTTTTTTTTTTAATGTCATTTAAATCAACATGACTCCAGCTCACCAACTTTGGAGCCCAATTGAGATCTAACTCAAGACTGGACAACCGCTTCACTTCATCCCAACTCGTCTGAGGGCTCATTTCCTTTTCTGTAAAACTCTCTTAGCTCTTCAACTCAATGCCTTCATTCGAAGTAAACTTTTCATACAATCCCTGAAATCTAAAACTTTTTACAACTCTGTCACCTTGTGGTATGATTCAGTTGATGTTGATAAGATTAAAAGTACACCACAAAGTACCACACAGATGTCCTATTGATTTTCCTTATCAACACTAAGATTTGTCAATTGTAGCATATCAAAATAAGGTTCTTTCTCGCAGAAGATTGTCTTACCTAACCACTTAAATTATCACAAAAATGGGTTATTGTTCCTACTAATCAGCCACTGAAAACTAATTATTAGACTGATTTACGCTTATCTAAACTCAACGAAATTTATATCCAAACACTAGACACACAAAGGTACACTCACACAAATTTTCGAGATTTTAGGAGTTGGTTTGCTATTTTAATTCAATCCAACAAAAACAAGACAGAAACATAAATAAAATAATGAAAACAGATTTTAGTTCACAAATTAAGAAAACGAGTTAGGGGAATTGCTATCCTCTCTTAAAGCAAGCATGTTATGTTTCATTCAAATTCCCTTGTTTCCAAATGAAGATGCTCAGGTTGGTTCAATGTTAGAACATAATCTATTACTCTTTATTACGTAGTATGTTAAAAGAATGGTGTTTTCAACTTAACTTAGTTTCTAGCATGCAATCTAGAATGGCATATTCATAGATTTAACAAGTAGAAATCATTAAGCATTCAAGGAGTTTGAGTTATCATTAGGCATCGTAAGTACTGGTATTGTCTTACTTATCCTAGAAATTGGTTCACAAGTTAATCGTAATTAACAAGTACTACTCTAGAACACATGTAGGTCCTAATTTGGTAAGGGCAAACACACATATATTCATAGAATTCGAATCCTAGATATGCTTACTAAGTATGCATCCATAGAAAACACATAAAGAATTCATCCCTGACATAGGTAGTGAACTAATTTTCATCCATTCATAAAAGAAATTCAAATAAAATATCATAACAAACTTGCAATCAATTTTGGGGCATCATTACAGCCCCTAACTTCTAAAAATTTAGTTATACATAATTAAGAAACAAAAGAAATTCATAAGTTTCAAGAGATTAGAAAAAACCAAAAGAAATATAATCTCCTCTTGCTGCTTTGTTCCCTCCTTCCACACTTAGCTTCTTTTCATTCCTTTTCATAACTTTCAAAATGTTTTATGGTTATCACCACCATGACAATAGAATTCTAATTAAAGCCAATCCGTATTGAGACTTGTGGTTTTCTTGACTGCATCAATTTTGACTGATAGGATATATTGTGTTTATTGCTTTGTTGTCAGTTACGAATTGCTCAGTCTCTTGGAACCTATCAGTGTTAAAACGGACGTAACTTTCTCTATAAAAACGGTATTAACAATCCGTAAAATGTTCTAGAAAATAGACACCCGTCGCTTTCTAAAAATATAAGGCTCATTCTCTGATTCATTCTGAGCTGTTCGAAACTCACTACCAAAGTCAGATGATCTGCACAGGCAGTTTTTGACGAATTTGCTATTTGAAATCCCACTTGTGCTCTTTTCTCTTCTTTGCTCGAAAAATCTTACAAAACACAAAAACAAAGTAAATAGCTCAAAAATATAAGGAACTAAGTAAGAAAAGACAAGTGAATTTGATGTAAAATATGTATAAATGTGAGCTTATCAGATGTGTCATTCCAACCACTTTGATTCCCTTTCCAATGCGTAATTTTGTACTAAGTCCAATCTGATATGAGTGAACTCAGTGGACTTCTCTTGCATTATCTAGCCCTTCATGACCTAAATCTTGCTAATCTTGATGTATATTTAAACTAACATAAATAATAGATTAATTTAAACCAAATTAAACTCACAAGCGCACGAATCAATTGTAGAAATAAATGCAAATACGAGGTTGATCCCACAGGGATTGCTTTTAATACCAATTCAACCAGCTAATTACGTGAAACTTAACTTAACTAGGAAAAATGATTGATTAATTAATTATGAAAAATAATTAAAACTTCAACTTAAAATTAAACCAGGAATGTGAATAACGAAAACACACAACGAATGAAAGTTTAAAAGGAAGTAATGTGATGAAAGGCTAAGGTCATGAATCCACCAATAACAATCCTATTCCCTTTTCTTCAAGCCGATTACTATCCAATTACCATGCCAATATTTAAGGTTGTTCTTTCTAAGGTATGAATTAATCCGTGATCAGGCATCAACTTGTGTGTCTATACATGATAACTATATCCTATAGGTTAGGCATACAATTAAACACATAAAAACCCATTAAGCACTGAAGAATTATGTCAACCAAGTAGGACTAGTTTGATATTGGCCATCCTCACTAGTTTGTCTACTCTTCTTAATCTTAGTTCCAATAAACCTAATTGATTGGTCATCCTCTTAGATTTATCTAATTATCTAGAAACAAGTTCACAATGATGGCCAGTTACAAGAACGTTCGAAACTAGAATAGAATAAGCACAAAGATTAAGAACTATACATGGCATGTAATCAGATAATAATCAACAAGATACTTCGGAAATATTCATGTCATGGCTTCATCATAAACCTTAGAAAATAACTTAGTTACATATAGAAATAAAAATAAAAGAAAGATAGAACCCGGAGTCCATGGCAAAGCACATCCCTAAACTCTTCTTCACAAATTGCGGAGGTGGTGAATGGTTGTATGATGTTGGGTGATATGGGTTTGGGGGTCGTTTGTAGAGAGAGCTTAAGGCACTTTATTTATGCTAGAAAAACCCTAAAAGGTCTGGGAGAAACTCTCCGAAATAAAACAAACTCCTAAACAATTAATGACACAAACTAGGAAAGAATCTTTCTTGGCTTGGGAAACACGTCATCTGTCTTGCGCGCCAAGTTTGAGGCCGATTTGTCTTCTGTAAAATTCTGTAAAAATATGGGAAATGTAGCTTTATCTCTTATCTTTCCAAGCATATATCGCACGCCACTAAGAAAAATCGGGAAAGCCTTCAAATCTTCATTCTCCCACAGCTGTACAATTCTGACGGGAAAACAAGTTATGCAGGATTGATTTGTAAAACTGGAACGAATGGCTCCAGGGAAAATTATGAAAGTTGGACACAACAAGCTTCAGCCTCTTAGCTTCCTTCTCCAATTGGCCTTGCATCAAAACTCCTCCAAAAGGTCGAATTATCACCAAAAACGTTCTAAGTGTGCATAATGGCTGAAACTGAGAAAATGAAAGTAATAAGGCTCTTTTATAATCAATTCCTTAACAAAACTTAGGGATAATTAATATGATAAATAATGCACCTATCAAGTCTCATTGCTTTCTTTACATTTCCTGTTAATTTACATTTCAAGTCATTTAGCTCAGCGCATCAGCCTAGATTTTAATTTTGTAAACATTTGTAATCTTGACTTCATCGTGAAATGATTACATTTTGTTTCTTGCTTTAGTTTCTACCTCGCTTTCATTTACTTTTTAGGGAAGCATACACGAAGTTACACTAAATTTTAAGTCCTCGTTCGCTCAAGGCACAAAAAGTAACTTAACCAAACCACCACCCCATTCGGTGCATAATCATTTGGTTAAGAAGTTAGATTGATGCGCAACTTTTATACACATTCAAACACAAACATTGTCTGTTGGCAACCTCCAACATTGGTACGCCTATTTTCTCTTTCTCTCAAATCATTCCGTGGCGCCAAGACCGAAATCAACACTCGGGACAAGTACGTGTTGAACCAAATCCAGACTCCATCCAAGTTTTGACACCAATAATGACAATTCAGTTTACAATTTCAAATTCTTGCTTCATGAGGTTTTGAAACTTTATAAAATGTTAATTTAGTTCATTGGATATAAATACTGCACCTATTGACACTTTATCAAGGTGAATTTTTTCCACGTACCTAGTAATCATCGTATAATTTGGTGAAGTGTTTAGAAGGTTTCTGCAAACAATAAATGTAAGCTAGAGGACTCCTGGGAACTTATGAGATATAGATCGATGGGAATAACAACCATGTTACTGCTACGAATTGCATGGAACTTCTCGTGGCGGTTCCACGTTAGGATTCTTCCACTCGACGATCTTGATTCTCAACTAGGTCGCCCTTTTGGTTCATGGTTCACTGGCCTTTCCCTTTCGTTTTCAAATTTGGACCTCTGCCAAATTTGGCCCACGTGATTTTAGATGACAACAATCCATCAAAGCTCATTTGACTAAAGCCTCCCTAAACAGAATTAGTAAATTTGGTTCTTCAAAATTATACTTTCAGTACCAAATTGTGCACTAGTATTTTTATTTTTTTCGATCCTGGCTCAGAACTAAAAAAATAATAATATTGCGGAGAGTTCGATTCTGGCTCAAGATGAACACTGTTGGCATGCTTTGGTCTCTCATTCTTGTTGATGTATAGTTCATTGGTGATACTAAATTTCATCAAAGTCGACTGAATGAGCTCAATTAACTTAGGCCGAAGCTCTAACAAATACGAGGAATTAGTACCATAAAGGAGGCCCAAAGAGGTAGCCTGATCACCAACATCAAGCTGACAAGCGACAAACAATGAGATACATTCATAAGCATAGGTCATAGGCTTAACGTGCGATTGATTGTCACAAGGCTTACAACATGACCAAGCCTAGACAAGCAACTATGTTAAGTATTTGTCGCACAACTAAGAGGAGACAGACGGTTGGAATCATTAAATTCTCATATAAAGGGTGTCTTACCAATCTCTCTAAAATTCGTCAACAAAAGGAGAATGACTTATATGGCACGAGTACACAGTTATGGTAGCGTCACATGTCAATAATATAAGGACATGTGTTAGTTTCTCTCCATGTGTCCTTTTGTTAATGGCACGAGAAGCCATTGTAATGGTGTACAAGTGTCATACAAGTTCTTCGATAGGAGATCCCTAACATATGAACCATGAGTGAAATAGTGAGAAATTTTGAAGGAGAACAGGGAGAAGGCCCATACACTAACCTTATGGACTCAAGAGTCAAGACCATCTTTTAAACAAATTGGGCCGATGGCTTGTAGCCCGTAATCTTGGTACGTCCATTAACAAAATTGTTTGGGCTAGTGCTTAACAATTGGGGTGGTGGCGCAGTTGGCTAGCGCGTAGGTCTCATAGCTTCTGAGTGATCCTGAGGTCGAGAGTTCGAGCCTCTCTCACCCCAACACTTTTTTATAAATCAACTTTTTGGCTTTTCCTAAAACCTAATATTTTTTTTGTAAGTGACTTAAAACCTAATATTTTTACTTGTTTGCACCCGAAATTAAACCCCACAAAGGCAGTCAATTTTGGAACCTCTCACTTACAAGTGAAGATAAATACTTCTAGATCGTAATACACCGTAATACTTTTTTATAAATCAACTTTTTGGCTTTTCCTAAAACCTAATATTTTTTATAAGTGCCTTAAAACCTAATATTTTTACTTGTTTGCACCTGAAATTAAACCCCATAGAGGCAGTCAATTTTGGAAGTTAGTAGAGCATTATTGCATCCAGTATCAGAGGTGGATCATTCATAATTTCATATCATTAAACAGTGGAAGTGGTCCTTAATCCATAATTCTGGCTGCCTGTCCTTCTCCACCAAATTGATGATATTATTATTCTGTTAAACAATTTATTAGATCCATCAATCTCCAACTATCAAACAACTTATTTTGGCAAAGGGATGTGATTGGATTGTTTTAATTAAAATAAGTCCAAAATTTGATACCATTAGCAATTTTACTACCTGGTATTAACAAATAAATGAGATTGGGAGCGATCTCGGTTATAAATTGTGAAAGGCAAAACTGGTGGTGAAATGTTTTTAGTAAACACATAAGTACGTTGCAAGAAGTTTGTAGCTCATATTTGAACGCATTTACCGCTTGGACTTGAGGTTACAAGCTTTTTTTCCTACAAGGTTTCATCAACTCCCACAATAAAGGCACCATATCTGCAATTTGATCTTTATTTCGTTTAAGAAAATTTTAGAAGAGTAAGGAATTCTAAAATTAGTATATGAGTCCATCTTAAGCAATTAGCCAGGACAACTTTGGAGATCAGAAGCTGTGTGCATGATATATGGACCTACAACTAAAATTAAAAGAGTGGGGGCAATCAAATGGCTAAAGTGGGGTTAAGAAAACGAATAACGAATCATATTTAACATGCATGCACGAACCTTTTTAATTATTTTTTTCAAAAATATCTTTTGATTCCTACAAATGATTTGAAATGTCGTTGCTCCTATTGCTACTTTCTTTTTTCAGGCTGTCAGTAATGGATCTAGTATTGATTTTATATATTAATCTCTTTTGGGTTCACGCCTCAGACTTTTTTTTTTTCTTTTGATGCAAGCAATATTGGGAAATGAAGAATTTGAACTCAAGATCTCGAGTGCAAAAGATTAAACATCTTTGATTTGATTTAGTTATGAGATACAGTAATATTATATATATATATATATATATAAACATTTATTGGCATATAAAAAGATTTTCTACTTTAGCTACACTCATGACTATCTTATGTTTATTACAAAACCACCATAATGTTAATGGTATTGTACAATACAAGAAAAATGGACAACAACAACAGCAGCAGCAATAGAGCAAGTGTGGTTGTTACTGGCCTCTCTATTTCTAAAAGCGCCATAAACAGTCTAAAGAATGACAACTTTTGATTTTTTGTCACATGTTTTGATTCTTTATCACACTTTAAGCAATAAGTACCAGAGCCCAACAGCCACGTTTGCTCTATGACTGTTGCCCTTTTTCTAGTAATTGTCTTCTAAATTGCCCTAGCATAAAACGGAAGTGAACTTTTAATGGCTTAGACCAAAACATCAAAACTAGATTCAAATGAATAAAATTCTTATTGTTTGGGCAAATAAATAATGCAGTACGTAGATAGTTTCATCAATGCCATTTGATCCTCCTTGTGCGAACACGGAAGTGGGAGCCATGCATGCACGAGAGATTATTGACATTTGTGAGCTCAAAGCCTGAAATCTGGTTATGCAGTTAATGCAGAAAAGATTGGGAAGTTATTCTGATATCCTTGTTCTGGCCACGCAGCTTCATATTTGGTTCAAATTTTGAATTTCAATGTCAAGTTAAAGCACGTCAAAAAAGTACTAGGCAGATAGTAAATAAACACTATGAAAGGAGTAACGTGATTGATAAGTCACGTACACTAGTAGTCTAGTACGTAGAGTACCAAATCAATGAACTTGTGGCCGGCCGGTCCGGCTTTCCGGGAGCAATTTCAATTTTCAACAGGAAAAGGAATAAAGGTTGATTATTGCTTTTTTTTTTTTTTTTTTTATGGTAGTTTATTTTTTATTCTTTTAAAAAAAACGTACGATATTTATTCAGATAACGAAAATACATGGAAGATGGTGGATATTGGACTCAACTATGTCTGGGCTTTCAACCCACATCCAAGAAAAAAAGAGTACGTTATTATAGAAGAATACAGTAGATAATTTTTTGTCGCCATAGGTTCATACCTCTCCTCCATGTAGCAAATCTACCATGATGCCTGGGAGATCCTCGAACCAAATCGTCTCCTGGGTAATTTGTTTACGTGCAAATAAATAGGTGGAGTTGGTATAAAATAAAATAAAATACAAAAACATCATCTCATGCATCGCATGGCATCACTTAATATGGTGCGCGTATCATATTTACTCGTATAATAACGTGTATATGTTGGGAAATAAAATTACACATTGGCATATGATAAAATAATATACAATTAATATATTGAAAGTTTTTATTCATGGTATTACAGATGTCTTTTGTCATAAAACTCAACACTCAACACTCAACACCTAGTAATAGGTGATTAAGTTGAACAATATCTATGATGTTGATGGTGAACCATGTGCTAGGTTTATAAAGTTTATATGGGGGTATACACATACATACATACATACATACATACATACATACATACATATATATATATATATATAGAATTTAGTACTTGTACCAGTATTATAACTTAGGTATATCTCATGCATCACAACAAAATGTCACGCAATATATGCAATAACTTCTTGGCATAAAACAGAAATGGATCATCTTTAGTATGAAAAACATGTTCAAATTGCATTGTATCATTTTCTACTCAGGGCTGGTTTGGTATTGCTGTGTTTTGAAAAAAAGCTATTTCTGATGTGCTGTGAGAATAAGCAGTTGTGAAATAAAGCAGCAGAGTGTTTGGTAAACTTTTTTGTAAAAGTGTTTTTGAAAAAAAAAAAAAAAAAAAGGTAGTATTATAGTGTTTGGTAAACTTTTATGTAAAACAGATGTGAAAAAAAGTCGGTTTTTCAAAGCTGGGTTTTGCAACTTCTTATTTTTGGCTTTTTTTTTTACCCAAAACTGTGAAAAAAGCTGAAGCTGAATGTTTACCAAACACAAAAACAGCTTCCAACTTTTTTTTATACTAGTTTTTTCAGAATCACCTCAGTACCAAACCAGGTCTCAGTTAGATCTTTTTAAGTCAATAGGTTTTTTCTATGACGATCAATGAAAATGGTATTGTGAATTTGGCATGGCTTGGCTTAAAACTATATGGTGGCAAAGGTTTCGTCTATTGTGATGTTTAATCTAGTGTCCTTTTGCCCATGGGTCTTGGTTTGATTTGACTGTCAATTCGATTGTATGCACACAATACGGTGGAACCTGCGGTGTGGTCAGTGGTCACTAACCAAGAGATTATACTGAGCTATAATTCCTGGTTGTGTATGTAGTGGCATGATTTCTGCATAGTTTTCTTTTTTAGTTTCTGCGGAATTTTAATAGTTGGGTTTTTTTTTTATATTTTAATTTGTTCAATTTAATAGTTAAAACAAAATAAAAGTATGCGAAATAAAAAGAGTATACCAAAATCATTTTTCTTCGTAGAAACTGCACTTCAGGTTTGTAATTGACATTTACTGAGTTGTTATGTATTTCTTGCCAAAATTATTTGCATTTGTGTGAATTATCTTAATATCAATAACTTGATCACTGGAAAATATATACACATCTGGAATCTCTTGTAATTGGTTGTTCTTGTTAATGAAAGACTATCCATCTTGTCAAAAAAAAAAAAAAAAAAAAAAAAAAAAACATAGAAGGATATATTGATCATATACCTTTTCTTTTAATGCATTTTTGCTCACTCTCTACTAAAGCAAGGGTGATGCTCAACCCTCACAATCCTGCTCCCCCTCTCCCCCCCCCCCCCCCCCGGAAAAAAAAATTAATTGTCATTATATTCGTTTAAATTTCATAATTTAAGTCTTAACTCAATTAAACCAAATTAATCTAACCATAAAAAAAAATTAAAAAAAATGAGCGTCGACATAAGAAGGGTGAGCAAAGATGCACTCTCTCTTTTCACTTGGGCAGTTTTCAGTGATGAGAATGTTTTCTATTGTACATCAAGGAAAAAATCTCATTTTAGTTTTATCTATTACTCAACTCTATACTGCATCTTTCTTTCTTTTTAACCTTTTTTCTTTTCTGTCGGTGAGTCGTGAAAGTGTTCTGCCAAAGTTAATTATAAGTTCCACCTGGCTTTACTATTTTTATCTTTCATAGCTTCTTGCACTAATTAAATTAAGTGGTTGTTTGTACATTCAAGTTTTGTATGCGGATATCATTAATTGAATTTAAAATGAAAAGAGTCTTGTACCCATATATAAATTTACCATAAAAGATTAGTAATTTCTTAGAGAAATTTGTAACATTGGTCTCTCAACTTTAACTCAATTCCCTCAACTAAAAATCCATTACCAATGGTCCCTCAACTTTAATCCAATTAGAGAAATGGTCCCTCAACTTTAACCAAATTGGATAAATGGTTCCTCGACCTTAACCCAATTGTAGTAATTGCCCTTGCAACATAACTCATTTTGACAAAATTTTGATGAGAAAATGACCATAGCTACACATTTTGATGAGTTGAGGGACCAATAGTAATAGATTTTTAGTTGAAGGACCATTGCTCCAATTTGATTAAAGTTGAGGAACTATTGCTACAATTTACTCAATTTCTTAAAGAAAACAGTTATTTTCTCAAAACACCCGTAATGTTTTAAAACCGATCCAGATCCTCTTTGAATCTTTTTATCTGGATCCTCTTAACCACATCATCGTGCCCGTTCATGCAAAGTTGACGCATTGTGTAGCTAAAGATTGTGTTTAATTTTTTTTTTTAACTTATTCCAAGAAAAAACGGGTGTTGCCTCTTTCTTCCTTTTTCCCTTGGTCTTAATGCCGCTCTCTTTCCTTCTCTCTCCCAAGTTTCCCTAAATCTCAGATACCCAGCAAAGAAGCATGAGTTCTTCCATGTCAAAATTGAACAAACATTAGGATACAAAACTAAATGTAAAGTACTCATGCTGCTTTCAACTCCACATAAATCTTGAAAAATAATTGATGACCCAATTGAAATTTGATTCAACCTAAGGGGTTTATGTTGGACAACAATTTAGAAACAATAAAATAACAGATGTACAAAACTAAAATACTTATACTTTATTATTCACAAATACTTGCAATACAGAATGCAATAACACAATAATTACAAAAATTAATATGATATTAACTTGAATGAATTGAAGGTAGAGGCTAGCGCAAACGCTATGTCCTTCAAACAGTATTTCCGTCTCACTCGTGTGCTTGTGGTTCTACAACGTCTGCTCGACTAGGATACAACTACCTAATTCTACAACCTGCACTGGATTAATTTTAATTCCTTGGCCCCAAGTGCCCCAACCCTTGTCTTGATTAATTAATATTAATCTTATAGTATAATCATCAAGTCTAATCCACACAACCATAAGACTCAAGCCTTCAATCCATTTTCAAATGGTCCAAGTTCTAATTAATAAGAAAAAGGAATAAGCCTATATAAAGGCTAGTGAAAAAATACTGTTGACCAATGTGGGACAAGAGGGTCTCAAACTCCAACAGTTTATAAATATTTAGACGAATACTATTGATTAGATCAATATTAGGCAGGATGGAAGTATAAATTTACTGTATTGAATATAAGCATTTGTCTGACAACATAACTCTAAGTCTCTAACCTCTCAATTTACCCATTAAAAAGTGGTTGTATCTTAAATAGAGTAATTTGTCACTGCAGGGCTTTTGTTTTCATAGATGATGGAACTATATCAAGGGAAATGAACCTACATAGCTAACATATGAAGCAGGCAAGAAGTGATGTGGAGAGGTCACCTGCTAACATGCTACTTGAATTATGCATAACCAAATTTAAGCAGTGCATGGGGGTTATGTCTTCAGCCAAATCACCAAGATAGAAAATCAAAGTGCCCTTATTTAAAGACATCACATGCACTGCGGGGTCTTGAACGTGCACGTTTATCTTAATCCAGCCGACATCCCATAATGCCATGCATGATTGGCATTTTTAATAGCTATGTGTCATTAGTTTTGTGCGATTTCTGTGGTTTTCAAAGTGAAACATTCGAAACTTAACTGGGTTTTAGTTTGATTTATATAGGGCAGGGGTTATATCGATCTCTGATTAAAAAAAAAAAAAATTGAATTTTATTTGTAAAAATTACGTTTATAGTTCTCTATTTATAGGGTTGGCTACAATATATGCATCTAACCGTCAATATAATTGTTAGTATATGTAAACCAGAAATGTATATATGATATATATAAATCCCCATTTGCGTATACATTCCGACTAGAGATGCTCTAACAACCGAATATTTCTCCCAAAAACATCATAGTCGACATGATCTAATCAGGCATGATAAAGACCAGTTTTCCATAAGTTTGCATTGGGGTGATGGGAGTGGAGTTATCAGAAGTAGGGTCATGGGAGTATTCATCAAAGTATGAAAGTCGGAGTGAGATGAGGCGATGGTGTTGGGTTTTGTATTGAAACATGTGAAAGACAAGTTAGGGTTCAAAGTCATGTAGAGTAAAATGAGATGAGGTGATTTCTGATGTGAGGCCACCAAGGTCAGAATGTGATATCCCGGTGGTTAAACTATAGTCAATCACATTTTTGTTTTCCTAACATGTTATTTATATAAACAAAATTGACACGCTTGTTAATACTTGATAGATAAAATAAGACAAAACGATAAACAATATGTGTCACATAACTCAAAAGACCATCTCACATAGAAGTTCCAATCAAGTAAAAAACAAAAACCCTAGCCCATAACTTGGAACAGAAGCTACAATTCAAATATGTCAAATTCTTGAGTGAATCTCAAGCATGACAAGTGTATTAATTAGGTCCTTATATAAAATACAGAGTTATATATAAGCTAAATCCTGTGGCTAACATGCTAGTGCTATACAGATGGGTTGATAAGATAACAAGACCCAGAAAAATCCTCCCCAGTGGACGACATCAATAATTAACATTATACACTAACACAATAATTATCTTTTATTTAACAATAAACAACACTCACAAATTCCACAAAAGCGCGTTTTAAGCTTCTTCGTTCACCTCTTTGACATCGACGTACGAGGAGCACTTGCCCTCACTAATTAATCATTCCTCTAATTATATTAATTTAATATATAATGGAAACAAATATATATACAACTTGGTATTATGATATTATATATGTTAATATATGTTTGACTGTTGAGTTTTTCATTAGTTGACTAAATCCTACTGCAATTATTTGATGGTCCTGACAGTGAGATTTTTCAATGAGTTAAGAATACAGTCTCATACACAACGTGTCATAATATAATTTGTTAAATATATATATATATATATATATATTTTTTTTTTTAAGTTTTCAATAAATTATATTATGATATTTGGTGTACATGTCAATGCTCTCAGCACACCGAAAAATTTATTGCCCTGTTATAGCTGATTATTTTTTCGATTAATGCTAATCTAGGAGATAATTATCCATGGTCATTAATTGTTTTATTGTTTCAGTGTGTGCATAGTACTAAGTCAAATGGTTGATGATTTGCAAAGGTGGAAACACACCGAGACATACGCATCACGTGAAATGCTTTGACCTAAACGTTCATAGATCTGAAGCGCCATCCTCCCAAGTATATTATAATTCTTCTTTCAAATGACATTAATTAATTAAAATCGTTAGAGTCAAACAGGGGATCAAGATCCACTATAATTTAGATCTACTTTTAGGGTTGGTACTTAACCATAAACCTGTATGTGAGTGCTATTATATTATAACCCTCAACATTTACAAGTCTACAAGATTTACGCTTGTGGTTGTTATTTTTTCATTTTTTATTGTTTTGGTAGGAAAAGATGGAACTTCATTTAGGAACATCATTCATCTAGGAGAGGGATTTTGGAATTTCAAATGCATTATTACTTAGCAAAATTATACACTATTTTATTGTGTGTTTAATCTTGAAAGTAGTTAAGTTAGTGTTATTGTTCATTTTTTGCATTACACAATCAATGTATCTCTTTTATTATGAGTGTTGTGGTAGAGTGTTCTTTTCTGTGACATGTCTTGTATTGATTGCATTGTTTTGGGAGTTCAATTTCAATCCTTAAAGATGAGGAAGAATTCCCTTCAAAACACTTCGTGACCGATTTATAGAACCTTCTGCTTGTGATTGGAACCTTTAAATATTACAATTACTATTTTAAGATTAAAATCAATAAAAATATTAGATTATTTAGTCATCGAATTGTATAAAAGTACGTAGTTAGTTGGAATCTATAAAAGTATTACAAACCGACTATTTATTTGCTCCAGTTTTTTATGGGAGTTTTGTATTTTGCATTTATTACTTAGCATTTCTCATTATGCATTAGTGTAATGTGTGTTTAGTCTTGAAAGTAGTTAAGTTAGGGTTATTGTCCCATTTTAGCATTACACAATCAATGTGTCTCTTTCATTATCAACAGTGGTAGAGTGACATGTCTTCTATTGATTGCATTGTTTTGGGAGTTCAATTGGCTCCTTAAAGATGAGGAGAAATTCTCAACAGCCGATTTATGAACCTTCTGCTTATGATCAGAACTCTAAATATTATATTATTATGTTAAGATTATTTCTGTAAAAAATCAATGAAAATATGAAATCCTTTAACCATCAAATTGTATAAAAGTAGTTGGTTGGAAATTTGGAACTCATAAAAGTATTACGAACTATTTATTTGCTACAGTTAATTGACTAAACAATCTTAGTTTAATTAATTTTATGCTAAAATGATATAATACATAATGATTTATAATATGCATGCTTTTTATAATAAACACAAAAATTCTTTAATTGACCATGAAGTGTTTTGAAGAGGAATTTCCCTCATCTTTTGAGGAGCCAACCATTCCTCTTGTTTTGGAGGAAGAGCATGTGTGGTCACAGTATAAAAAATAAAAAAGAAACACCTTCCATACTATATGAGCCATATTAAACTCAAATTGGGACTATGAATTGAAAAAATTCAAATAGAGCCTCAAATTGAGACCACGAATTAAAATATGAATCTCAATTACAAACTCGAATCAAGTCCTTAAACCTAAATTATATTAAAAATGGTTATGATCGATATGGAGTTGGTTTCACGTGTAGCCCACCCCACTAAAGATTAGTTCCATATGAGAAGGGGTGTTGAAGAATGTAAAATTCCTACATCGGAACCTGACCGAATCATATACACAATTTATATTGAATGCTACTGCTACTAATTTCATCGAGAATTTTTGTGTAAAATCCCATACATATTGGATTGCACATATAATAAAGTTGTGAACAATATCAATACTAATTCATTGTGACTTGATGGACCGATTCTAAAAATTTGTCAATATCTATCTAACCGATGAAAAGTTTCTATATTGACTTCTCCTCTTATTGTTTATAGAAAAATTAAGACAAAAACTTTCATTTTCCAAAGAGAAAAGGAAGGAAGGGTGAAAGTGCTCTAAGAGATTAACTCTTAGTCAAATGGTAATCTTTTTTTAAAGAGAAAATTTTCTCATGTAAGTAGTATCCAATCTTTACCATATCAGAAATTCAATAAATAAAGCATGACAATAAAAAAAAATTGTCAAAAAATAATAGTAAGAACTCTACTCATGAGCAAGTTTAGTGGCAACAGAACAACCCACCCACCCCACCTTGGCAGGCCGCAGCCTTGTATAAGTTTACTCATCAATGGTGACCACATTGTAGGGTGAAATTGTTGAGATTTTGGTACGGAGGCATTATATAGGGCAAGCATGCATATGGTGCTCTCAGTCTCATCAGCTCTGAAAATTTTACATGCATGGAACGACAAGGGTCCCAATATTTCTGCCATGCCATGAGGAATTCAGGATGAGGATTGAGGATTGAGGATCGAGGAAGGTGGGAAATGGCCAGCTTATATTATTGTCCTACTTTCTCGATTTTTAATTTTTTTTTATCTTTTTTTTTTTTCAATTGCATCATAATTACTGAATCATGAAATCCATAATGCTAAATGTATGGATATGTACGGTTCGAGAATGGACTGGTGCTGGTTGCATTTGTCAACCAAAAAATAAATACAATAAAGAAGTACAAATTGATGATACCGATCGAGCTGAACTCATAGTGACTAGTGCATAGTTCGTTGTATCTTGTTGGAATTTAATAACATCAATACAACGAACTATGTAGATATCTAGTAGCAACTACACAATGTTTTTTTAGTTTCATGACTATCGACCTAGAACTAGAAGTGGATATATCCCTTTTTGCTCTTTCTCTTACGCTACTTCAAGTGCATCCCCAAATTATATGCCATACACATATCATATGAACGATTCCCAACTTATAAATCTAACACCGTTACAACCTACAACGTTAAAAGTAGCATAAAAGACAAAGTTATAATGTTGATGCCTCGATGTAACTTTGAAGAGATACTTAATAGATGAAAAGTTGAGAACCTAACCTAACTCCATCAAATGGAATTTAAACACGACGCATCCACTTGGCCCTAAGCTATCATAGTCTACATTGTCAATATCACACCATATAAAGTAATAATGTTTTTTCTAACACAAACTAAATTATTTGTAACATTAGTAGTGGTAAGTAATAATACTATTTTGTTTAAAAGTGTTTTTAAAATAATTAAAAATGTTTTTGGTGAAAGTGTTTTTAGAGCCAATCCTTGGTAAAAATATAAGTAAATCTTAGAAAAGTACTTACAAGAAACACACAACTAATGCTTCTTACATGAAACACTTCAAGTGTTTTTCGAAGCAAAACCACTTTCAGCAAGTCTAGCGAGGCTCTCCCAAAACTTGTGTAGTTGTACTTTCTTATCAAAGAAGCTCTCAATGTTAAAAATTTTAAACCAAAAAAAGGAAAAAAAATTAAATGAATGGCAATCAAAAGGCTAGATATAATTTTGTTTCATAATTTTTTTTTGCAAGAATGAGTGTCAAAAGAAAACTCAAAAGATGTTTCAACATGTCCATTTTTAATTTTTTTGGATAAAAATAGAAAAAGATTAGGTAACAGTTTATGATCGCGTGTGAGGTAACAACCCGTTATCCGAAAGAAAATTACCCACTCATTCTCTCTTTACAAATTTCATTAATAACAAGAAGGAATATACACACACACACACAGAGGAGAATTAAGCCAAAACTCTCGCAATAATATACATTAGCCAAATCGATAAGTAGAACAAAAAGACAAATCTCGACTTTGGGCAGAAATTGCAAATACCAAGATCATTGACCAATCAGCAACCTGTGTTACCTTTCGATAAATATATGTACAAATAAAATTGAGTTGATGAAGATGCCATAAGCAATTGTTTCAGTCATTTAGCAAAAAAACAAAGCACTATGGAAAGAACTTTGTATAAATGATGAACCAAAGTGAATTAATCTGTTTCAATCCAAAATCGTTTTCATTTGCGAAAAAAATGACTTACATAGCATGAGTACATATTGGTAAAGTCTCGTATCAATAAATAAATACATGTATAATTGTTTTTTTTTTTCCACATGTGTTGTAGTTTCATTAGCATGGGACGCCAATTGCCGATATACCCATGTCATGTAACTTGTTATCCATTTACTGATCCAAACTACACGACTGCCTTAGTAAAAACTAGAATTTCGCCATGTCAATACATCTTAGTTATTTAATTTTGTTCTTTGAAAATAAAGAAACATTACAAACTAAATCCTACTACCATACAATCAAATTAATAAGCCAAAAGATTAGACTAAGAGACTCTCCGTAACAAATTCTTAAAGAGATTTAAGACTCTTTCCATAACAATTTCTTAAAGAGGTTTGTGATATGCCCTAACAATGGAATGGATAGCCTCCCACTAATAACTCCAAAAACCCTAGTCCGTTATGGGTAGGATGATGACGCAGGTAAATAACTCAATCCGTGACAAAAAAAGGAGGAGAAACACGCCCTCCCTCACACTCAGACTCAGAAATAATGAAGCTTTCCATTTACTGTTTTTTGTTTTTCTGGCCTCACCTCACCTCAGCCTTCGTTTTTAACAGCGTGCCTCGTGGCTAGCCAGTAGCCACCCTATTCAACTCCCGTGTCTACGCTCCACCGCCACCGCCACCGCCACTACCGGACAACTCCTGCTCACCCTTATGACTCCAGGCTGCAATCCTCTGCGACACACATGCATCTCGCCAATCCACCTCCACCCGCCACCTCACCACTCCAGTCCCACCGACACAGATAAACACGGCAACAGGGTCCCACTGATCCTCTCTGGATTCCTTTCCACCTAATCCATCTAATCCGAGAACCGAGCTGTTGAAATTTGATTCAACGGCTACAAATAGAAGACTTCTTTAAAAATGATAATAATTGTTGGCGTTATATCAAATTTCAATAATCCAGATCCCAAACTAAATAGATTAGGCGGAAACGGATCCCTTTTCCTCCTCACTCCCTTTGCTTTTCTCCCTTTATCTTATGAAAATTTGCATGTGTTCCCCGTCAGCCCTTCAATAATTTTTTAAGAAAAAATCCATTAAAAAAGTCCAGTTCTATGGTATAATTTATTTCAGGGCTTCCAATCCAGTGTGGTAATGTGCATGGTTAAACCAATTGCCGGATGCCACGTCAGCGTAGTGAAATGTTGAGGAAGAGAAATATTGCTCCATTTCTGTAGGACAGGGGATTTACCTTTTCGCTGATTCTCTGACCCAAAGTGTATCATTGCCTCATCCAACAAGGGCTCACGTGTTAAGAGTAAGATTCTCTCCTTTTCTATTCTTATCTTCTTTTCTTTCTTTTTCTTACATATTATTTTTTGTTTTATTATCTTTATAAAAAAATCAATATAAGATGTTAATATGGCTTAACCGTGACCGTTCAAATAGAAGGGGAGGGAAGTGGAGAGAGATTAGGAAGGGAGAGAATCCTTCTCCCACTTGTTATTCAATACTACATTTTGGTAATATTTTTTTTTCACATGTAAGTGAAAGGTGTTAAGTTCAAATCTCATGGATCTCGTGGATGGTGACTTCGATATTAAATTAGGTTGTCTATTGTGTGACTTAGACGAATTCTTTCTCTGCTTAGTGTAAATTATTTTTACTTAAAAAAAATAAAAATAAGGGCTCACTTATTTATTTGTTTATTTTCTCCAACTTTACTATGAATTTATTTATTTTGGTATGTATATTATCGTTTACTCTGTGTCGACAAACACGATAATATAATTATGTTAAATTTATTTAAACTACGAAGAAAAAGATTTGAACTTGAATGCATATAATTGAATACATTAATGTATCCAACTTGGCTAAACTCATTTTTATTTATCTATTTAAATGATAAACATATACTCTTTTTAGTTTTTCACATACTTCTATTTTATTCATTCAATTGAATAATAAATTTAAAAAAATTAAAAAAACATGTGAAAACTTTAAAAATAAAAAGTGTGACATTTTTTACTGTTGTGAATGTGATTCTTCCTGGCTAGTAAATCTTATCTTAAAGCATTATCTGTCTTTTAGCTTTGCATGAATTACATTTGAAAATCTGTCCTCAACTGTGCCAATTTTTAACCCCACAAACCAAAAGCATTTTCACTGTACAAACAAACACATGTGATATTTGCTTTTTGTTCCCTTTATAAAAATTTCAGAAATTATGACTAAGGTAATGTACGTATTTGTCTTATAACCATTTGCATGTAAATATCTGACCGTAGATGCATGATTGTATAAAATGCGTAATCCTCGATATACTAGCTGCCTTTTTAAAGCGTGCTATTGAAGTATTTCTTTGGTTTTGAATTGTCTGCCTTTTTAAAGCGTGCTATTGAAGTATTTCTTTGGTTTTGAATTGTTAAAGCGGAGTGGGAGGGAGTGAGAAGTGATGCAAGTGCAGAGTGGGGAGGGTAAATTATAAGATTGTTTAGTACAAAAATATAGAATGGGTAACCAAGCCTAAGTGTCCGGCAAATAAGCCGCAAGTCAAAGTTTATATTTTGGTAGATCCATAAAAACAATGTCTCCTCCTCAGATCTACCTTTGCACATAGATAGACACACAGACACAAAGGAAGTCAGCAACTAAATTCCCCAGTTGCTTTTTTCAATCATAGGTTTAAATTTAATTCTTTGGAAGATTGAGTGGGGCTCATCCCAGAAAGCCCATTCTCTCATACCTTTAAAGAGAATTTTTCTTGTTATAAAGAAAAAGAAAAAAGGTTTTAGTTTCCAAGTAAAAGAGGATTTAGAATTACGATGTAGTGATATTCTTCTTCACTTATAACTTATAAGTGAGAGATTTTAAGTTCAATTTTCAACAAAGGCTAAGTTAAACCATATTATTGCTAGCTCATTGTGAGGTTTAGCTTACTCTCCCACCCCTTATTGTAGATAAGGGTTAAAGTAATATAGGGGAGAGAATTTTTGTAAGAGTTTTTGAACATTAGTCCTTAAAAAAAAATTGAAATTAAAAAAAAAAGAAAAAAAAAAGAAAAACTTGTTAGATTACATATTGATTTTAATCCCTTGAAGTGTATTTCTATTAAAATTCATATTCTTTTTTTTATTTTTTATTTAATGTGTATTTTTATTTAATATCTCCACATTATAAAAGTTTTGATTCTAGTAATATGCACATTTTAGTTCTTCTAATTATAAATAAACTTAAATGATAAAACATTGAAAGACATTAGTGACACATAAGAAAAAAAAAATATGTAAACATATAAGTGTACGAAAATGACTATATCGAAATATGTTAAATTAACTTTTTATACCGAAATCTGTATACCAAAATATATTATAATGAATTAGTGTACCTCCATGTTTGTACCGAACTATGTTTGTACCAAAATCTCTGTACCTTAATATTTGTACAGAATTATAATATAATGAATCGAAATGTTTGTACCTAACTGTATTATAATGAATTTGAGTACCTAAATATTTGCATCAAAATATATTTATAATGAATTAATACTTAAATATCTGTACTAAAATATTATAATGAATTAGTATAAACTTAGAAAAAGAAAAATCATGAAATTACCAAAAATAAAAATCACATGAATTATTAATGTTGGCATTTAAATAGAACCAATGGACTAAACTCAAATTTTTATCTTGTATGGAGAATTAATCTAAATTTCATCTTATTTAAGGATTAAATCTAGTTTTTTTTTATAGGTTTAGAGATTCATTCCTTAATATTACACAAAATACGAGTTTTTGGTTTAAAATAACAGGTTTTTACCAAGATTCAGAATGTAAAATTATATTTAAAAATGGTTCAACGATTTAAAAGTTAACTCAAACATGATTCTGTTTTAAATTGTTCTTTTACTATATTAAATGAAGTTAAATATACTAAATACATGTAAGTATTGTAGCCAAATTTTAAATTGTATAGTAGACATGAATTTTTGCTTTTCAAAATGAAAATATACTTTAACATTACATTTTCACAGTCACAGCAAACCAATTTTACTTCTTGAAATATTCTAATAAAGATGTCACTGGAGTTGTAAAATGTCTGTTTATATCCTCAATTTCACATCTTTACATTAAAGTTGTTATAAGGTGATAATAAAGCAACGAGACATTCTTTGTGACGGCAAAAGAAGACCGTCTATTTAAGAAAACAAATGACTATCTTGTCAAAAAGTTCAAATGACATAAATATAGTTAATTGAGTGGATATTATATACTAAAAACTCATTAGGGGGTATGCTTAATAAGTAATTAACAACATTCACAAGGTTTTTGAAATCTTATAACGAATTTTCTTTCTCGAAATTTCACTTGTACAAAAATAAAAATAAAAAACCTTGAAATTTCGGAATACCAAATTCACCAAACACCTCTATAGTCGTGAGATAAAGAATAGTGAGTGTGAGTAGTGATACCAACTCATATTAGATCAAAACTAGTCGGAAGGAGGTCTCTTTCGTGGAAGACCATGTGGCTCTACTGGCGACCAAAATAATTTGAATGCCAAATTGGGAAGAATTTGGGGCATTTGATATCACATTTGTGATTCCGAAAAAGTGTGAATTAAGAATTTACAGCAGCGGTGCACTTCCTCTCCTGCATGGTAACACATAGCGTGTTCTTTCTGCATATATTAAAACAATTTCTTAACAATATACAATCAATATTTATATATATATTTATACTCTCTCTATAGTTCTGTATTTTCTCTTTCATGTTACATAGTATTCAGTTTTCACGAGCTCTGTCGTGATTGGATCGGTATAAAATCCTCTCCCTCCCTCTCTCTCTACTCTCTCTCTACTCTCCTCTTTTTCTGTCAGCTAAGCATTTGAGCGGAAGAGGGAGAGATCGACCCAAGTGAGGGATGAAATCGGAGTCAGAGCAGCACAAGTGTTTGTGGCAATAAACAGACCGAGCGAGTCCATGGACTCATACTGATTTCCTTCCAACAATTTATTGGCTCTTCTTTTCTGTTTCTTTCTCTTTATCCATTGCCCTCTTCTCTTTCCCTAATTAAAAAGGTACTGTTTTTTCTGCAACTACTTCTCTCACTTCTGCTACATTTGGCTCCTTCTGCACAATGGGTAACCACTGTTTTTGCTATCGGTGGATTGATCTCAAATGGGTTTTGCTCGCTTTGTCCTTCTGGGTCTTTTTTTTTACACACTGAAATTTTAGTATAAATATGCGTGCCCTTTTGTTATTAGTTCATTTGGGTACTTGAAAGTGATTTAATTTTTTGGTTTTTTTGGGTGTGGGAAGTGATCCAAATCTTTAGTTTATATGTAAATGCATCTGCTTTCTGTCTCTTAATTTCTGCAAATCTTAATTGTTCTGTCTTCCTTTTTTTTTTTTTTTCTGGGTTTGTTCTTCCCAGTTGATTCTTGGTTAAAGTGATTTCCTTTTCTCTTTAATCTATCGAAGCGTTTACGGGGTCTGTCTTGCAGCTTGGTTAATGGATCTAGTGAGGGAATGATCATACTGGGAATGATCATACTTCTCAGGGAATACTTTTGATTCATTCCTTTTTTTTTTTAAGCTTATTTGATGAAGTTATGACCTCACCAGAAAAATAAAGCTTTTTTGAATGATGAATTATGCAATTTTCTTAGGATTTAAGTGAAGAAAATTTGTGGGTTTCTGTCTTTTTTTTTCACCTTTCAGCTTGTTTTTCTCTTGTTTGAGCTTTCCTGGATGTCTTTTGGTTGTGTATGATTTTTAATTTTATCTATTCTTTTAACAGACTCTTGTTCCGCGGTCTGCATCGATTGAAATCAAAGAATGGTTAGACCTCTGCATCGAGGTCCGTCTGGGCCGCGGATGTCTGGCAGTAGCAAAGATTTTTTTGACTCCCAAATGAAAGATAAAACAGATAAAGAAGATTTGGACAGAAGAGCTTCTTCGGATAACAATAGTTTTGCATTTAAATTTCCCATTCGAGTACTTTTTCCGGACAATTCTCCTTCCAAACATGGAAATACCGAAAATGGCTTTACATCTGATCCCTTCATGGCTGGTACTCCCAGAAGTCGGCACAAGTTAGCACTGCTACTGTTGAAGTTAAGTTTAGTTTTGATTGTTATTCTAGCTCTTTCCGGATCCTTTTGGTGGACACTCTCCATCTCAACAACTTCAAGAGGTCACATATACCATGGATACCGGCGACTCCAACAGCAACTTGTTTCTGACCTGTGGCATATCGGAGAGCTTTCTCTTGGTTCTTCAAGGTTGAGAGACTTGGAGTTTTGTCCTCAGGAGAACGAAAATAATGTTCCATGCTTCAATGTTTCGGAGAATCTTGCCTTAGGTCTTGCTGATGGCAACGAGTATGACCGGCATTGTGAGAATGGGATGAGGCAAAATTGTTTAGTTCTTCCACCTGTGAATTATAAGATTCCTCTTAGGTGGCCTACTGGTAGAGATGTCATCTGGGTGGGGAATGTGAAAATAACAGCGCAGGAGGTACTTTCTTCTGGAAGCTTGACGAAGAGGTGAGCTGGGAATTGTCTTGTAAGCGAACTTTGCTCTAATTCTATTAACCTGTCCTGGTCTTGCATTAATTTTGAGTTTCCATATGCTTACAGGATGATGATGTTGGAAGAAGAGCAAATTTCATTCCGTTCAGCCTCCTTGATGTTTGATGGTGTTGAAGACTACTCACACCAAATTGCAGAAATGATAGGACTGAGAAATGAATCCAGTTTCATACAAGCTGGGGTAAGTGGATTGGAATTTTTGTGTATTAGTTGTTGGAACTGACCCCACATAACAATGGAATCATTTGTTATCCTGTTCCTTTCTCTTGATTGATTCCTTTCGTGTAGTTTATTTCACTTATATTTAGGTAGAAGTTTAGTTAAGCCAGTTAACATCTTTATTTTAATGCACATAATCATCTTAAACAAGAAGGGGTTAGGAATATTATGTAGAATTTAGGCCAAGTGGTTAACATCTTTATTTTAATGATGTTAATCATATTGAACAAGAAGGGGTCCTAGCCTAACCCCTGGTCCAGAATATTCAGTTTACGAAATGATTCAGCATCCTTTTTTTATGTGGTAGTTGGAATTTACATGTGGGTTAATACATCAAACATCACCATTGGCATGAAAATTGCAGCTCAGGTAATAACCAGTTCAAACTGTTTTAAGCGTGTTTACGTTTAACATTGCTAACTCCAAAAGAGACTGCAAATACTTTATAACTCCTTAGGGTATCCTACCAAGTTGCTTTTTTAGCTTTGGTTCCATTATACGTGTTCATATGAACCCATACGTACCACCTAGAAGGGTACATGTCATATCCATTGGTTTCTGATTCATGATTGATCGTTACAGAAAATCTTATATATGGATCTGATTATGTCAAAGACAAATAGAGCATGCTGTTGTTATATTATGATCACTTGTAGTGTATTTTCTCTGGGATGCACTGCAACACAGTTATGTGCCTTATGGACTTATGGTATGTAGACGCTTGTGTCTATGTACATATTGTCAAGATGTGTGGTGGTTGCACTGAATTTAAATCTCTGCTTTTATGTTTGAATTGGTGAATGAAACTGTCAACATTAATTCTGCAGGTGAGAACCATCTTGGATATAGGATGTGGTTATGGTAGTTTCGGAGCACATCTCTTTTCCAGTCAGATCCTAACTATGTGCATTGCAAACTATGAGGCTTCAGGAAGCCAAGTTCAGCTGACTCTTGAAAGGGGTCTTCCTGCAATGATTGGTTCTTTTATTTTGAAACAGTTGCCTTATCCATCTCTCTCTTTTGATATGTTGCATTGTGCATGGTGTGGCATTGATTGGGACCAACAAGGTAATGCTCCTCCTCTTTAACAAGTGTTTTCTTTCTGTGCCTGCATACACCATACCTTTTAACCAACACTAATAACCTACTGCTTCTAATTGTACTCCATGAAGTGCATATATTTTAAATGTTCAGTCTACATTATGTTCTTGTTTTCTGTAATAGAATTCTTTCTGTATTAAAGAGTTTTCAGAAATATAATTAGACATAAAGTTTTTGGATTTGCAATTTTGTTGAGAAGTGGGATTGCTGAAAACATCACATTCAACCATTAATATACTAATAGGAGAAAAGTCTTCAGTAAAAACAAGTTGATGTGATGCCCAAACCTTTGCTTGTATAATCTCAGAATCTGGACTGTGAGTTTGAGCACCTTGGTATTCACTCTGAATTTCTTGATCTGGATGGGTACATGTTTACCGTATATTAATCATATGTACAATTATGTTATGTGCTACAGATGGGATCCTCTTGATTGAGGTTGATAGAGTTTTGAAACCTGGTGGATACTTTGTCTGGACATCACCTATTACCAATGCCGAGACATTTCGTCGTAACAAAGTGAATCAGAAAAGGTGGAACCTTGTACGTGATTTTGCAGAAAATCTATGCTGGGAGATGTTATCGCAGCAAGATGAAACAGTTGTATGGAAAAAGACTAGTAAAAGGAATTGTTATAGTTCACGGTAAGGAAACTAACATGGATTTTCTTTTGAATGTGGGATCATAAGTGTTTGGTCTTTTAGTGCGCAAGAATAAGAGCCAAAACTGATATGTAGTACAATCTACTTATTTCTTCAGGAAACCAGGTTCAGGTCCCTCTATATGCAGCAAAGGTCATGATGTTGAATCTCCATATTATCGACCACTCCAAGCCTGTATTAGTGGAACTCAAAGCCGCAGATGGATTCCTATTGAAGAGAGGAAAACCTGGCCTTCTAGGGCTAATCCGAACAAGAGTGAACTTGCCATATATGGTACTTGTTATGTTCTTGATATAGCCTATTTTGTAGAGAAAACAAATGCATTGCTCAGCCACTAACTAGTCTATTGTCTGCTAATTTGTTTTCGTGAAAATCATATAATTCATGTGTATTGAAATTTTCATGCAGGATTACATCCAGAAGAACTCACTGAGGATGCTGAGACGTGGAAAATGGCAGTACGGAATTATTGGTCTCTTCTGTCACCATTGATATTCTCAGATCATCCAAAGAGACCTGGTGATGAAGATCCTTCACCGCCCTATAATATGCTTAGAAACGTACTAGACATGAATGCTCATTTTGGTGGTTTTAATTCTGCATTATTGGAAGCTGGAAAGTCCGCATGGGTCATGAATGTGGTCCCAACAAATGGACCCAATTATCTGCCCTTGATCTTAGACAGGGGTTTTGTTGGTGTTCTGCATGATTGGTAAAGCTACTTTTATTTTTTTTTTCTCACATCTTTTTCCTCACAATTACTCTTAAGCTTGATGTTTAACTTGGAACCTCTTAACCAAATTTCATCTGCAAAAGACCACATCTCGGCTTAGATAGAATTGCTTGCGATCTGAAGTCTTGTTGCAAAAGACCAAATTTCCTCACAATTACTCTTAAGCATGATGTTTAACTTGGAGCCCTCCAGTTTACTATCACATGGATAGGATATAACATAGATTACTTACCAGGGATTTTTCTGTACTGGATGTTTAGTAGGCAGCTTAGTGATCCTTCCTTTTTGTTAATCAGTGGCGTAAAACCAAACAGGAATTTTCTTTCATAAAAAAGACTTCTAGCGCTTTGTATTATGCTGACTTTACACAGGTTTGATGGGTAAATTCTTGATGGGGGAAATAATTCAGCATTAAAATACTTTTGTAACTTCGGAGTTATCTGGAAAAAAAAAAAAAGCAGTGCATACTGAGGGATGTCATCATACTATTGGTTTGTGAGAGGACATTTGTAACTGTTGAATTACTGAGCCCAGTGGATTGAATTTGACATAAAAGTGGTATTATCATGGTATTTGAATGGTTGAAAAGTTGATTTGCCTCCAGCATGTTTTACATCATGTTCTGGAGTCTGGAAGCTGGACTCATATCATCATTTGTACTTGTTGTAAATGCTACATCGTTGTTCCTTTGTAGGTTTTTGTTTTAACAAGAATTTTTATCTGTTTCCAGGTGTGAACCCTTTCCAACATACCCAAGAACTTATGATATGGTGCATGCAGCAGGACTTCTTTCCCTTGAAAGTGATCATCAGCGCAGATGTACCATTCTTGATCTATTCACAGAGATTGATCGATTACTTCGTCCAGAGGTACCCATATTTAATAATTCTCATCACATTTCATCTACTACGGTTATTTGACCAGTCCTTATATTCCGTAATAGTTTTGGTGAGGCAGAAGAACTAGTCAGACATGTCACATGCACCATCATTTCTGGATGTTGATTATCATGCAAGATTAGAGAGCATATAATTTCGGAACTGTTGTTGGCGCTCCAAAAATCTCCTTATGCTCTCCTCACATGTGTATATTTCTTTCTAAAGATAGATAGTTTGGAGTGCACAATGAGAATTTTTTGGATTGCCAATAACAATTCCCTATGGCTTTTCGCACTCGAGATTGAATTCATTGCTATGCAAAGTTTGTCAGTCATATTATTCATAGGTTTACAATTTAAACAAGATGTAAGTTTTGTGGGTGATTCGTTACATCCAAAAGAGAAACTGCATATATGGATCTGTGGAGCTATAATACTTCAGATTAACAATGAAAGTTTTATTTGGTTTGGTGGTACCGATAATGGTGGTTGGTTTTATCTCTTGCAAAAAAATAATGGCTGTTGGTTTTGTGCGTCTTCTAATCATGCATGGTTTATTTTCCGTACGGGTAGTTTGCCTTTAACCTAAAGAATGGAATAACTTTTAAGATTTTCTAGGACAGTCGCACATCAGTTCTTATAGATGTGTATATATCTGTTTACATGTAAGGATGGAACTGGCATACACAATTTTGTCTTGTTTTGTACAGTTTCTTATACCGTCAAGGTTTATAGAAATTAACAACAAAGCTAACTCGAGTTCCACCAAAACACAATAGACCACTTACAGTTGCTATATAGGACGGCTTTTTGTTTGCTTCATTATGTTTGTATTTTGAACTCTTCTGATATTAGTGATTGTTTACAGGGTTGGGTGATATTCCACGACAAAGCTGCTCTCATCGAATCAGCAAGAGCTCTCACGACAGGGCTGAAATGGGAGGCACGCGTGGTGGAAATCGAAAGCAACAGCGGTGAAAAGCTCCTCATCTGCCAAAAGCCTTTCTTCAAGAAGCAAGCAAACTAATAAAGCAGTTTCCAAAGGGGAGCCTGAGATACACGGTGGTAATATCACTCGATTCATATTCATTTACTTATTTTACTCAATCATCATAAAGCTCTGCCATTGAAAGGAGAGGGAACCAAGATTTTAGGACAGACGAAACCAAAGAAACAATACGACGCCTATGGAGCCGGTCGTAAGGCCGCCATAGGACATAGGGTAATGTAATTATTTATGGTATTGAGGTCCGGAGCAAAGTTAGAGAGAGAGAGAGAGAGGAGTGCAGATTATATTTTTAATCTTCCATGTAATTTCTCGTTGTTACTATACAGAACCACATGATTAAGATTGTGAAGATCATCACAGCATAAACAAATGCAGTCAGTTTGTTAGTGTATAAAACATGCTTGTCAACGCATTTAGGTCAAGCATCCTCAGCCTCAATGGTTGATTTAATTACATTCCAAAGCTTACAAATCACGAATCTGGCTACATTATTTACATGTGTTTGATACAATCACATTTCGTGTTTGATCTCTGAGAAGTGGCAAATGGCATTAGTTCTTCATTTAGTGGCGTCTTTCTTTTCTGATATTGGAAGAAGTCTCAAATTCAAATATCTGATCGAAAAACTTTGAGATCTATATATTTCTCAATCAAGTGTCAAAACTTAAAAGACCCCATATTGTTTATTTTTACTATAATTTCTGCGAAGATCATGACCACCTTCCTGAAATAAATCTCGTCCTTATTTTCCATTGAAAACTGGGTAAAGAACAATGCAATTTGATTTTGGGAGTTCTATCTATACAATCTAATTTGCTTAAAATAATAGAGAGATTTCAAATTTGGAGTTAAGTTATACCTATTGGCCTCGTTTGGTGATGAATTGAATCAAATAACTCATTAGATTCAAACTACGTTGAATATGGATTATGGAGGAATCGATATTGAAGTTTCTTAAGTTTATTTAAATTCTAAATTTTAGGGAAGGTTTAGGAAAACCAATGGAGTTGCTAATTTGCATTTTGCCCACAAGATTTAAGTCTCGGATTCTCAGTTGAGCTGGTAAAGCATCCATGGCGTTTTGGCGCCTCCTCATTTCCAAAACCCTAAACCCTAAACCCTCACCTCCCCTCCCAAACACTAACCACTCGCCGCCCTCCCTCCTCCCTCTCCTCCTCCGTCAAACCTCACCGTTCTCCACCTCCTTTCTCATCACCAAAACCCCAAAAAAATTCAGAAAAAAGCGCAAGAAGGACGAAAGCCCCCGAACCAAGCTCGTCCAGACTCAGCCCAACCTCATCCCCCACTTCGAACACATTGTCGAGCGCGACGCTTACTTCCGATTCCTCACCAAATCGAAAGACTTCCTCTCCAAGCAGCCCCACCGCGTCCTCCGCCTCGATGATGCCGGCAAGCTCTACCGCGAACTCGGCTTCCCTCGCGGCCGAAAAGTCGCCCGATCCCTCCAGCGCCACCCCCTCATCTTCCAAACCTACCGCCACGATGAGAACAAAATGTGGATCGGATTCACCGACCTCATGGAAGCTCTGCTCGAAGAGGAGCGAGTCATAATGGACTCAATGGAATCGGACCGAGTCAACAAGGTTCGTAAATTGCTCATGATATCCACCAACAAGCGTATCCCTTTGAGTAAAATCTACCATTGCAGGTCGATTTTCGGAATTCCTGAAGATTTTAGGGACAGGGTTTCGAAATACCCTAATTTTTTCAGGATTGTGGTTGAGGAGGATGGGAAGAGAGTGCTTGAAGTGGTGAACTGGGATCCGTTGATGGCGGTGAGCGCATTGGAGAGGGAGTTTATGGTGGATGAGGAGAGAGTGAAGAGGGCTTTTCGGTTTCCAGTGAAGCATGGGAAGGATTTGGGCCTGGAGATAGAGGATGAGAGGAAATTGAACATGTTGAATTCGCTTCCGTTGGTTTCGCCTTATTCGGATGGATCAAGATTGGACCTTTGGACTCTGGAAGCGGAGAAGTACAGGTTGGGAGTGTTGCATGAGTTTTTGAGCTTGACATTGGAGAAGAGGGCTTCCATACACCATGTTGTGGAGTTCAAGGAGGAGTTTAGCTTGAGCAAGCATACTTATCAGATGCTGTTGAAGCAGCCCAGAAAGTTTTATCTGGCCGGGACGGAGATGAACTGGGTTGTTTTCTTGAAAGATGCTTATGACCGAGACAGGGTTTTGATTGAGAAAGATCCGCAGGTGGTTTTCAATGAGAAGTTGTACAAGTATGCTGATATGAAGGAAAGGGAACAAGGATTTGTTGATCAATGGAGGTGATGAGAGGGTTTTAGGCAAATTTGAGTGAATTCATTCTTTGCTTGAGCTTCAAGGAAAATTGGGTAAAGGCCCAAACTTTATGTTGTATAATGTACTGGAGGAGTAGCATTCTTAAGGAACCCTGGGGCTACAACAAAATCGGCGATTCAGATGCATCATAGTTATCTTGGCTGGTCCTTGACATGACTGTGTCTTGTGTTTCTAGGTTTTTGAAGTCATAAGAGAAATCATATGATATGAACCTTGGGGCACTATGTGGATTTTTGGATATATGTATCATCAATGATAATCCATATTTGGCATTTTGAGATGAAGGTGTGCGAAAATTACGCCTCCTAGCTTTGAGTTGCAGCAGGAGTCTTCATTTCTTGTTGATCAACTGGACCTAGAGTTAAAGTGATCATTGATCATACGAAAAGCTCAACAGGGAATTATGTGAACTGGGGCAGTCGGGTACTACTGAACAAGGATTTACTTCAATAGCCGTCAAGTTCTACCGTAATTGCTTTGCTACTAGATTTCGGGTACTGTATGATTGGTGAAAATGAGCTTCATAGAGAGGTGTAGCATTGATTGGCAGTTGGAATCTCTTATAGCCAAGTGAAGCCAAAGAAGTACAATATTCATGTCAACAGGTTTTTGTATCCCGTCAGACCTTGAAGAGACACTGAAAACAACAGAGCCAACAGGGCCTTGTCTTGGATGCTAGTCTCAGGTAATTGGGGTATTGTTGTGTGTTTGAATTATCCGAGCATCTCCAATGATATGTCAAATTATTACATGTTTATGAATTGTTTCAACCGAGTAGTCAAATCCTACATAAAGATTTGATACATCATAAGATTACACCGAAGATTTGTTTTTGTTTGCAAGCATTATGATCATGATGTTTTCCTGCAATTCTTTCCACATCAAATTGTGGTCCAATTATTTTTCCTTGGTGGGACATAAATAATGCTGGCCTAAATGATCATCTCCAAACTGTTAGTCTGAGCTGTCTCTCAATAATGTGCCAAGCTTTGTGAATGTTCTTCAACTGTTACCTATATCTTACGGCCTCGTTTGGTTGCTCGGAATGCTAGAGTGGGAATAAGAATTCAGTTCATTTCCAGGACTATCCTAGAACGGAATGGTTATAAAAATTCCATTTCGGTGTTTGGAACAACTGATGGATAAGAGATTAGGAATTTGACACCTTTCCAATAACAAACCCCTGCTCTGTTTCTCTCTCTTATTTCTTATTCTTTTGAAAACATAGAACTACTTAAATTGAATAACACCCCGCTTGGGATGTTTCCAACTCGCTTGCATCATTTAAATCCGATAGAGCTGCTTGGTACATTGTCGATATTATTTGTTATCAACAGAAGATGAACAAACTACCGAAAACAACCAGCCTATCAGGTACTAGAGATTGGCATCCAGCACCGGATATTCATTTTCCAAATTCTTTAGCTGTTTTGGATGTATCATGCAGTAGGTTCAGGTAGCTGCATCTGTGTTGGTTTCAAATATAGCCTGTGACCATCTGATCGCATGCTAAACGAGATTCGGAAATTGGGACAAGAAAGCAGCCTGAATATATTAACGACGGAAAACTGAAACATGAAAACCACCAGATCCTTTGTAGCCCGAGAGACTTTTGAAGAAACACCGAAAACATCAGGCAAGGGAAAACACACCTAGAAATTTTAAGTTAAAATATTTGCAAGTCCCCTAACTTTGGAAATTCTAATGCGATGAAGAGGGGAGTTCAGATGACACTCTGACCATGCTCTTCGTCTTGCTTAGGTTTCGCTGTACAACACTTGCCCCGGTGTTGTGCCCATGGGTAGGAAGTGATGAGCTTTTCTTCGATGGCAAGGCATGAGTATTTTTAAACGATGCGCTTCTCTGGCTAAGCTTCTTGCCGGATTTTCTTCTAGGGTTCCATCCTTTGTTCCCAAGTGCAGCTTTGGCAACACTGTCTGTGACTACCCCCCTTGCCCTTTGTGGCTTGATGGACTGCTTGTTCAGGTACACTAGCTTTGGGAGGAGACTGCAAACTGTCTTGCGTAGTTGCTCATCGCCGAAGTTGTTCTGGATTGGATTCCCCAATAGATTCACAGCCTGCAGTGAGTTGTAGTTAGCCACCAGCTGGCCCAGCGCCTTTGTTGTTGTGATCTTGTTGAAGCTCAAGTCCAGAACTGTTAGCTTCAGTAGCCTATGCA
The DNA here is from genome assembly GCF_041283825.1 of Pyrus communis. Classification (NCBI taxonomy): domain Eukaryota; kingdom Viridiplantae; phylum Streptophyta; class Magnoliopsida; order Rosales; family Rosaceae; genus Pyrus; species Pyrus communis. Next base: position 5,437,527 of record NC_142572.1, read on the forward strand.
GGCCCTCAACATCACTGATCTTGTTCCCGGTAAGATATAGCTCCTTCAATACACTACAGCTTGATAACCCTGGCATCGTGAAAATCCACCGAGTCAGTGACCGGAATGATACATTTTACTAGAGAAAGTTTGTATTCTGATGTCAACTAGAGGGTTGAAAATCAGAAGGATTTAAGCTCACCACGTCCGATTCTAGAAATTCGGTTGTAACTGAGATCAACTACTCGCAATCGGGTTAAGTCTCTTAGTCCGTCAATGTTGCTGAGCTTGTTTTTGGACAAGTCGAGTGCGTGAAGGCTCTTCGGCAGCAACCCTGGAGTAATGTTTGCTGCAAAAGTAGAAGGACAAGTATCCAAGCAACTTGGTTAGCTATAAAAACCAGTACGTTTTAAGTATTAACTCCTACAGTTTATTTCTTTTCTGCCAAAGCATACCTATGAAATTGTTCGACAAGTTGACGGACCGAAGACTGCAGAAGCATGAAATGTTGGGGATAGCTTTCATGCCCATACCAGATATGTGAGCCACTGTTGAGGAAGAATTTAGAGACTGTATCACAGTATTAGCATGTAAGGTATCCTCTTCAAGACCTCGGCTAAAGTAAGTGGTGCTTTTCGATCTAGCGGTCTCAGGAGTCATGGGAGACTTTGGAGTCTTAGGAGTGGGTGGTGATTGTGGGGAGACAATTCCCTCGTGGTCATCTTCATTATTTTCAATGGAGGTTTGTATTCTGAGATCTTTCATCCACTCTTGCACTCTTGAAGATGATGAGGGTTCTGTCGAGAAAGCAACCCACTGGTTCTGAGGCCATAAGTCCGACGCACCAATGTGAAAACCACCCCAGCTCTTGTTGTCATCTACAATGTTCTTCCCCCTGTCCAAGGATTGTCCAGTATATGATAGTGGTGATTCTGTCTTGCCCAACTGCATAGCTCGATTTGGTTCGAGTGTATCTGAAGAGTACCCTCCTTGCTTGTTCACAGAAATGGGACTAAGTGTCTTTGGTTTGGCATCCCATGTTCTGTGCAGGTTCCTGTGGCTCCAAAGGAACAGCTTCCACCACAATTTTCGACTTCGCGAAGGCAGAACTTGGCTTGAAGAATGCTTCTTCAGCATCACTCTATCAGCACTGTAGTGGCTTAACACAGAACCAGGGCTGCCTGGATCGACATCCTTCCTCACACAATCAGCCATTTCCTGCAGTTCTTCGAAAGACAGAGACTTCAAAGCAGGCATCTTAGAGGACATCTCTTTAACCACTTCCTTATGAGTCTCCAAATTAGAGCATGATCTGGTAAGCTTTGGTGATGCCCAAAACTCCGCCTTACCAACCCCGGGATCGCTAAGATGCCCACTTTGAACCCTAACGACACCTCGAGCGCTCGAATCAGGTTCGGCTAAGTCCAACTTCCTTGATGGAGTCACTTCACCTGAAATGGCTTCATCTAGTTGCAGATCAGAGTGATCATTAAAAGAGTTTCCCCTGGCTATGGGGCTCTCTTCGTGCTCATATTCCCCTTCATAAGCCGCTGCTTCTGCTGCTTCAACACCCCCGATAGGACTTTTCGGGCTCCTTGTATTGCCACTAGGAGGGGAAGAGTACTTCTTCTCAACACCATAAGGTATTAGGACTCCTAAAGTTTCCGGCTTCAATTTCCCATCAATCTCCAACGATTTCACAGGCTGCTGTTGAAGCCTGACGTGCAGGGTTTCAATTCCCTTGCGCAATTCACCACTTCTTGTAGATTCATCTCCCTAAAATCGAAAACAAAAGTGACCGAAAAATCAGCGGTCATCACAATTCACAAAACGAACACATCACATTATAAGAAAGAAACCGAAAAGATTTTCTCACCTTAACCTTCTTCTTCCCCCTAACAATTGCAGAAAAGCAACTCAATTTTGCCATTTTCGATATGAAAAACTCCGAATCCTCAAAGATAGACCGAAACCCGAATTTCAGTATGTGGATTTTCCTGCTGTTATCTTCAAAACTGAGCTCACATTCCAATTCCAAAGGTCTGATTGAACGCTGCAGCTGTACATAGAGTGATGGTTGGATCAAGGGTTAACCATAATCAACGGGAAGCCACCACACCGGCAATCGAGGCCACCCGAAACAGGGCTGAGGGCCAGAGAACTGAGCACCAACGCCTGCCCCAGCTCCAGAAAACTTGTCTGATTCGTCGGCCAGAGTTGTATCTGCTGCAGCTTCTCTATGGAAGCTTTGAGATTATATTGCCCTCCTCTGTCGCACAAAACAACAAAAGACGAATCGAACACATTAGACAACTCCAAAATAATTTCGACACCAACCCACTTCAGAAACAATCCCAAATCCCCAGAAACTACCGAAGATATGGACTTTATTGCAGAAAACAACCACCACAACGTGCAGTTCGATACGTTTCTGTACGGACAATTATTCGTAGCAAAAAATATACATCGTGGCTTTTGAGAGTTATACGTTAGAGTTTTTTGTTTACCTGCCAGATAGATTGATTTGCTTTGTTTCCCCAACACCAAAGCAAAACTTTTATGCTTTTTCAAGGCTTCTCGTTTGTGATTACCAACATCACATGTGTGAGAGAGAGAGGGTGCGTGGAGGAGCGCATTCACTCTCCACACCCGCACTCAAGAGTTCGACTCTCGTCCTCTTTCGCGGGAGCCTTCAAAGCCTCAACCCCTTGTTTGGAATGGGAAGAGAGAAAACGCCTTGGTCCTTTCAACTGGAAAAAAGAAGAATTTAGCTTTTAAGGAGTCCAAAGAAAGAGGTGGTGGTTGTGGTTTTCAGGTTGTCAACTAGTTAAAGCCACAAGATGGAAGGGAAAACACTAGAAATAGGGGGAGGGAGGAGGACGATTGTAGAAGAGGACATACGTACGCGCATGTAACACGGTACTATCTGTAACATCATGTAACCCTCCCAATATAATATAGGACCAAGAATAACAATTGTTAATGAAAATAAAATATCAAATTGGCAGGTTTTCTTACAATGTATCGGTGTTTTAACAACTAGATTGAGATTGTCAAAATTTAATAGTACACATCCAGTCGTCCAATGCAGAGGTGCATCCTATACATTGGTTCATTGTAAAATTTTTTCATCCCTCCTGAACTTTGGTGTAGCCTTAACAACCCGTCTTCTCCTTATGTAATTGTGTAGTGGTGCTTAAAAGTACGGGTGGGCGTGGGTTGGTTTGGGTCGGTTTTGGGTCAAAACCAAAACCAAACCAACCTAGTCGGTTGGGCTAAAATTGCAAAGCGAAACTGACCAAACTGGGTTTAAAACTAATCAAGTTGGTTAATTGACAATGGCATATTGGTTTGGATTGATTCTCAATTTGTGTGAAAACGAAAATACATAACAAGTTTCTTTCCCAAAAGCTACAGAACGTAGCATCAATATGAGTGATTGCTCAAAGGAAAGCACAAATGAAGTAGCCAAAAGAGAACACCAAAGTAGCAGCTGTTGCCTTCTCCAAATGGTTCCCCTGTTCTTCTCCAAAGGGACTCTTAAACTAATCAGGTTTTATTTTCATGTGGTGGAAGCACGGTAACTCATAAATAACTAACCATTTATGTTACTACATGTATTAATTATGATTAAAAAAATAAAATAAAATATACGCGGGTTGGTTCGGTTAGTCACACCTTAAAAATTTTGGGAACCGATTAAGGTCGGTATGATTCAATTAAACCAACGATAATTAAAAGACAAAAAAAAAAAAAAAAAAAAAAAACAAACAAACAAACCAAACCAAGTTGGGCGGTTTAGTCGATTTTTTATTTATTTTTAGATGCCAACCCTACTTAAAAACTAACAACGGCTATTTTATGCATTTATTATTTCTTATGTAAAAAGAAAAAAAAATCCCTTCATTATATAAGAAATAATTAAATGCACAAACTAAACCATGGTAGGTTTTTCAAACAACTGGCAATTATTATTATTATTTTTTAAAGGGATAAGGTTGCACAAGAATTAATGTGGGCGAGCAAAACCTACACTGGAGAAATCGAAATAACATCTACCAACTGCCGCCTACACTAAAGAAGTCGAAAGCCTTGCAAAATAGTATAAAAAGGATTGTTGATGTGTGAACATCATGCGTAATGTCAATTGACGTCAGAGAACTATACTTTTAAGTCTTAACCACTAAAATTATAAACCTGTTATTTTGTGAGGAGTGTTACCTCGTATCTAAAAATAACATTTATCGAGTGCACATTGACTTACACTAATGAAATCGAAAGCCTTGCAAAATAATAATATCAATTGATGATAGAGAACAGTACTCTAAATCATAACCACTTAAATTATAAACCTGTTATTTTTATAGAATGTGCAAGCTTTTGTATTTTATCCGAGTTTCTTTATACAAAATGACTAATCATAATATTCTTTTTCTAAATCTATCCATACGAATTACGCCAGGTACTCACTCTTCAGCTCCCAATTTTGCATGGACATTGTTATTGCATTTTAACATTGCAACTACTTTATAGCGACGGCTGATTGATATTAATCCTGACGTTGAAATGAGTCGAGGAGGTCGTACTTATGAGAAGGACATCATATTTAGGAATGTCCTTAGATGTCGAGATAAAATTTTCTGCATTTAAAATGAGTGTGGCGTTTTATGACTTCAATTATTGTTTGATATATATAGTAATTAAGTTTATGATGATAAAATTAATAAAAATTAAATTTATAATCATGTGTTAGTCAATGATTTGAACCCCTATGTTTCACTCACATAAGTCGCTCATAGAGGTGTTCCACCTTGATTGCCCTTCTTATTTGCTCCACTCAAGATTAAATTGTGTTAAGTCAACTGTTCACGCATTTTTGGCATATTAATGCGGGTAAATTTACAATTAAAACTCCACTTCACATGCATGAAAGGTTAGAGATTGCTTATTAGGGCGGCTAATTAACCATAGTAGTTTTCATCATATTATATTAGTATTTGCCTACACATTTTGTGTGTATAAACATATTTTTTTAGAAATGAGAAAGGGAGAGAGAGAAAAGGTGGGGGAAGTGGGAGATTTTTGTTTTTGGGTTTTTTTTTATTATTATTTTTTTAAATATTGGAGGTATTTGGTATTTTAACATCACTTTTAGGTGAGACTTCAATATAAAAAAAAGTAAAATTTGGACATGTGAAATTACATTATTGCCCATCATTTTTTAGTGTGATAGAAGACTAAGTAGTATTTTCACCATTTTTTGGTTGATAAAGAGGGTTTCATTAATTAATAGAGATATATCAACCAACAAATTTTTAGTTTTGTGGTATTTTTTATCTTTTCAATGTCGAAAGAGATTCCAAACTCAATCGTCATTATAAAAATTTAATAACATAAAATTGAATAATCGCCCATTGAGATCCTATCTATGGGTAAATTGTCAACCATATCATTGTTCCCAGCCCTTCAAAAGTAACTATCTGAATCTTCAACTATATTTCCTATGCCTATCCATGACATTGGATAATCAAGTACACTCTTTTTTCTTCTTTACAAAAGAGGATCAACTGGTGGTTTCGTCACGGCAATCAATTCTTCTGGAGGCTGGAAAGACTTACAGAGGCATTTCACCCTCTCCTGATCATCATTGTATGATTCACTAACGGTAAGAATCGAACCCAGGATGAATTGTGGGGAATACGAATCTGGAATTTGTCCCAACCACTAACCACCCGGTGATGATTAATCAAGTATATTCTTAAACCCTTAGTTAATTACTTCACCAAATTGTATCTGCAACACTAGTGACTAGGGAGCCATCACAATTCATCAATTTGGTTGAGACTGTAAGGACTTTTAAATTTGGGAATGTGATATGAGCTGCTTGGAACTTAGTTGACTTGACGGGCACGTGAAGCATGCAGAAATCTCACGCTACCACGCCATCGTTCTTTAATTTCATGGTTAGGATTGCCAAAGCCATCTCATCAACCCTAAGAGCAACTCCATCGGGACTCCTAGCCCGATGGACCGGTGACTTTTGCAACCCAATAGCTAGAGCTGTAAGCTCTAGCTCATGCGGGCGTGTGGATGAAGGGGAGGGGGCGCCTGAGTGAGAGCCCAGCTCGAATCGATGGCCCAAGAGCCCGAGGACTAGGTGACGCCAGGCTGATGTCAGGGCAATGCCAGCCACAATATAAAATTAATAAAAATATAAAAAATTAATAAAAAATAATAAAAAAATGTAAAAAATTAATAAAAAAAAATAAAAAATTAATAAAAATGTAAAACCTAGCAGGCTTCGAACTCAACGGCTCTCGCCGGAGTTCGTCACCAAGGCTAATGATACAGCCACAGACAAATGACAGAGACTAAACCCAAGGGTTTCAACTCGAAACGCAAAAAACTAGAGAATAACTCAAGCAATTGAAGTAGGGCAATAACCTCACCTGGGTTTGAGTAATGGAAGCTTGAAGCTCTCGGTTTCAATGGTGGATCACCCAAATGGTGCTCTGATGATGCATGCAAGGATATATTCGAGTTCCTCTCATCCAGGGGATTGAGATTTTAGAATTTGTTAGTTTGATTTGCTTCGGTTTCGAAGAAGAGGAAGGATGAGAGTTCTCGGAGCTGTAGAAAGAGAATGAGAGTGTCGAGAGATTAAAGAGAGAGAGAGATTTCAGAAATGAAGGGCAAGGGTAAGAGAGAAAAAGTGTAAGGGAAATGAGAGAGAGGACTAGGTGAGGTAACTGGTTAAAGTAAAAGAAATGACGGAGTGAAAAAAAAAATTAAAAAAAAATTGATTTAATTTTCTCTATAAATATATTATCATTATCTTCTAGCTTACACCATAATTTTATATTTTCTCAAATACTTTGGGTTGTAATTTCTTATTTAATGACAGGTGGTACAACGAGACCGATTAAAAATTCTATCCGAAATTACAAATAAAATTATTTTGTATTCTTTTATAAAATAAAAAATACTAATATTTTATTGCCTATTGCCATGGCTATTCAGTTTAGGGGTGGAGATGCAAAAGCCAGTTACTGTTCATTAAAAGCAGTGACTGTTCACTAGAGGCTATTCAATAGTGAGTTGCCCTAAGGGGCCTTTGCAACGCTAGAGTTGCTCTAATGAGGTTAAGTATGTCAATTACAAGCGCAACTAAAATCTCCAAACACTTCTCTTTATAGGCTTGGTCTTAGGCCTCAAGTTGGCAGGCACGCCCGCACTCACTCAGAAGGATCAAGAGATTCCAAAATCCTTGACTTGTGGCGGAGACCAATTTTGAGACCAACAATACTAAAAGTTGTGGGGAAGGTGAGGGGATATTTTTGGGACTCCAATCTTTATTTTATTTTTATTTTTATTTTTGTGGAATATGATATTACAGGCCCTTTATACAAAGGAAAAAAATGGGGATTAGGTATAGGGCTCACTCCATATCGTATTTCAATGATCCGAACCGTCTATTTTGTTAGTCTCGATTCATAGATAATCGTTACAAAAATTTAATTCAATCTGAAACCATTTGCCTATTTAATTATCAAGATCAAATTTCATTGTTTCTTATATAATAAAATATTCGTTCATTTTTTTGAACCCAATTAGATGTCTTAAATATTTTCAATTTGGCTAATATTTTGCAAGGGTGATCTATAAGGTACAACTTGAAAAATGGACGATTTGGATCGTTAATATTCGATGTGGTGTGAACCCCACAAATAATCCCCATTTTTATAGAAAAAAAAAAATTGGGGATCCCTTCGCTTAAAGGCTTCCTATGATATTATATTCAAATTGTTGGGTTTCAAGCATATTATTGGGATAAATTTAATTCAAATAATTAAATACGGAGCAAAAAATAATAAATAAACGTACAATATATTATTCCGATTACATATCTAATTGGTTGTAAATTGATAATGCAACAAATAAATATAGTGAAGAGAATTACTTACAAGATTCTTTAGTCATGCGTGTGCCACTTTGTAAGATCATATATGTACTTGTATTCTTCCACTTCATGATTGATCACGAGAAAACTTCCCAAGTGTTGAGCCTCTAAAATTATCCATATTGATACACCAATGACGAAAGGTGGAGTTCAATTGTGCAATCAAGATCCCTCACCTGGAAATCTCTTAGGCACATTGGGATAAACTATGAAGTTTTTCTCTCTTTTTCATCACTAAGGAATTTTAAAATGATGGAAATTAAAATGACAAGATTTTATTTTCTAAAATTTGTGAATTTTCTTGTTTAGTTAACTTAAAAGAACAATGAATATGAATACGAAATTTGTTATTTTTAAACCCTCAATCATAAAAATTGGGAAGTGACAACAATTTACATTGAATTTAAACTTGGGAATTGGAGGTCTCAAATTCCAAGTTTATTTTCTTGGTGGAATTTCTAAATTTCTATATTTATGAATTCAAATAAGGGATCGATGCATATCAATTTATAAATTCTAATTTTTATTCAAGTTTCAAGTTTAATTCTCTTATTCAAGCATAATGTAAGGGATAAATATAATAATTTGGGACATAGAAGAGAACAATGGGTATTTAGAATATCCTAGCTGCACCTTTAGCTGGCTTGACACCAAATAGACTTCATCTTTGCACCAAGTATATTCCTACTTTCCCACTCGGGGTTGAGACTTGGATATGTTTTAGTTAACTAAAACTCAAAGCTTATTTTAATTAAAACCAAGTCCAATAGGTCCAAATATTTAATTTAATATAATTAATAATTAAATATATTTTAATCATCATATCATATAATACCGTTAGTACTTTAATAGGTGTGTGACCTCTTAGGTTCTAACTAAAGTTGACAATGAAATTAATTTAATTACACAAGTCATGAGCAACACCTAACAATATGTTATAGTTACCAGCATTAGATGGAAGTATTCGTGAAAAAATCATGATACTCTTTTAAACCTTGATTGTAGTTACAATGCAACTCAGTTCTTCTATCTTCCATATCCCGATCAAGAATTATATGATAGGAAAAGTGACAAATCACATATAGATATCTTTGATCACCGTGATATGAAATGTTGAAGCAGTTCTTACAAACATATCTTGATCAACAAGTGTTTGTACCATACTTCACTAATTCTGAAACTACCGAGCATCGGTCAACTAAATATCTTTGAAGACCCATTAAAGAGTTCGTGCTGAAACACCCATGCCGAAGCACATGAGTTCGTCTCTAATCAAGAGATCAATCACAATGCGACACATGTCAATGTTGAAAATTATATATTATAATATTAATTATTATATGTAATTTAACATTTGAATGGAAAATTGTAACCGTGAGTTAGTTTGAATTCAATAGGCGCGTGTTAGTAAAATGGTGTCTACTTTTAGATTGAAAGTTACATCCTTTTAATAAGCAGTACTTGGGTTCTATATAATCTTATGAAATCATTTTCATGATATGGTAGAAATTAGAGTTAATTTCTACTTTTGAGAAATAAGGTTCCCCATTCTATTTCTCTTATTCTTCGTTCATCAAATTTCGAGTCGTGTCTTGGGGGTACGAAATATATTGGGTTCGCCAGAGCTCGAAGATAGAAATGCTTTGACTTGGGATCATAGATTGTTGAATCTTGGGAGACGGACACCTACCGAACTACAAGTAAGTACAAGAGTAGGGGCTTAATTCTGTCTTTGGGACATTGTATTTATGCAAGACTCAGGGCTGGTTTGGTATTGCTGTGCTTTGAAAAAAAACTGCTTCTGCTGTGCTGTGAGAATAAGCAGCTGTGAAATAAAGCAGCAGAGTGTTTGGTAAACTTTTTTGTAAAAGTGTTTTTGAAAAAAAAAAAAAAAAAAAAGCAGTATTATAGTGTTTAATTAACTTTTATGTAAAACAGATGTGAAAAAAAGCCAGTTTTTCAAAGCTGGGTTTTGCAGCTTCTTGTTTTTGGTTTTTTTTTTCACCCAAAACTGTGAAAAAAAAGCTGAAGCTAAATGTTTACCAAACACAAAAACAGATCCCAGCTTTTTTTGATACCAGCTTTTTTCAGAATCACCTCAGTACCAAATCAAGCCTCAATCTCGAAGTTTGTCATTATTTCTTACTTTCTATGTTGTTTGTATTAATCTTGTATACAATTTATGCTATGATTTTCATTATGATTATTATCATTGAAATTTTTGTATTATTTTCGCATTTTCTAATATTGCTCCATCAGTCAACACCACAACAAAACTCATAGAGTCACACATCAACCGCAAACGAAAATAAGGGACTTTGCTCAACCATAAAATGAGATCATTCTTCCACAATTAATCCCTAATGATCATTTGAACTCTTTGTATTTAACCCTTTGTATCATTTGAACTCTATTATTAATTAGAACTCCTCTACTCTCGTGGACATAGCCCAACTTAAGGTGAACCATGTACAGCTTGTGTTTGCTTCCCTATCTCTATTTCTTTACATATTACCTTCACTTGGTGATCATAGCAAGCTTGCGAATGTCACACCTTGACACTTTATGTTGTTCAAAAGTCAACACAGTTTGATGCATCAACAACAAGTACTTTAGTTGAAAATCTATGAGATGGATCTTCAAATGGCTTTGAGGGGTATTTCCTTTGACTGAACAATTACCAGAAGATGATAGATTCCTTATTGCGCATTCATACGTCTCCATACTTATACACATGAACCCAAGTAACACACTAATGGGCCTTGCGAGGTATGAGACCATACTAATATTAGCAAGATATACACATGCCTTACCATATAGTTAATGTCCAGTTGACTTTCCAAACGTCTAAGAACTTTGTTTAAGAACTAAGGACTATGTGATACAAGTTTTTATGCCCTAATCTTGCTTAGGATATTGCTTCCACACCTTAAAACCTATGAACTTATTCATAATGTACATTATGTCTATACTATAAAGCCAAAATCATAAATGAATTAATCTTGCCCTTATTTAATTAATCTGAAGTTGTTACATAATATTCAATATTACGAAATTGACTTTTAGGGCACAATTCCGACACAAACATCATAAAATGAAATAGAAGGCAGCCTAAAATCGTTTATCTAAAACCCAAACATGAAAATCATGACATAAAATGTCTTTAATATAATGTGTTGCTCAAGTACTATCACATCACAAAGATAAAACAAAAGACATTCCTAAGTGTCTTCAATCCTATTTACCAAATTTTAAAATCTTTTTAATGATCAAAGTGTTGAAAAGTCTAGTGGGTAATGAATGCCCACATAGAAACTGAAGACATTGGGTAGATTTTCAATGCCCATAAAATTAATCTTGACATGGGAGATGAAGAAAGATTATATTGTCAAAGATGTGTGCTTGGAGTTGCCCTATAAATAGAGCACTCCGTATGCTTTCAATATAGAGCACAGAGAAAAAGAGATGAGGGCAGAGAAAGAAAGGAAGAGGAGAGGAGAGAATACATAGAGTTATCTTTGTACTCCTATTATTCCAAATTATAATGAAAGCATCATTGTTGCCCGAGGACGTACTCCAGTCACACTGACTGTAGAGGAACCTCGTAAATTTTGTGTCTTGTTTTATTTATTCCACTGTACACACATCGTCGATTTTACAACACGTTATCAGCACGAGAAGCTCTCATGTCAGTGGAAAGCACAACGCCATAAATCCGGTGAAGCACTATCCACCTCTCACCTCCGTCATCTAAAAACTCATAGAATAAAAGGTATGTCCATTTTTTGTCTCTCCCACTGCGCCAGAAGTGCCCCACCGAATTCCGGTGAGAATTGAAATTTACGACCTGCAGTCGTCACGAGATGAGAAAACTCATACTTGACAACTGGTTTCCAGAGATCCAGAAGAATCTCATCAGACTTGGAAACCCAGATCACGTTGTTTTCGACGGATCTCATGAACTCCCATGAATACTTGGTTGTTTGAGATGGTGATGGCAAGAATGAATCCACACAGGCCTCCCTCTCTTGTGCCTTCGTTAACCCCAATGTCATCTATGTCTCTGTAGGGAAGTTCTTGCTTAATGATGCCATGTTCCCTGGGTCATGCAAGAACAGCGCCAGTCTCTAGTAGCCTTTTGGTTTGAATTGAATTTGGGCAACCTCCATAACTACCCAGCTGGCCTTGTGTTTCGAGACTGGCAGAGACAAAGAAGGAAGAAAAATAATAGAAAATGGGGATTGATGGAATGGCAAGGCACATGTGAAGAAGAAAAAAAAGGATGTTGACTGCAACCTAAGAAAAAATATATATAAAAGGATTTGAATGGTGCATGACACCATTTGGTCAACATAATATAAATGGTTTCTGTTGGTGCATGGCACCATGCTGCAGAAATAAGAAAAGTAATAATAATAAGGTTTGAATAAGTGCTGACAAAAGAAAGAAAAATAATAAATAAAAGGGGGTATGATACTTCTTGTTATTTATGTGAATTGGTGTTGGTTTAAAACCCTTTCACAAGTTCTATTTACTTTAAAGCAATTTATTTATCATGGACGGTTTTACCGCCTACTGCTTTAAGTTTTGATTTATGTGAATGGTGCTGAATTAAAGCCCTTGTCACAAGCTTTATTTACTTAAATGTAATTTATTCATTATGGCTGGAATTACCGCCTATTGCTTTAATTTATTTATTGTACTTCTTTTTATTACGATAAGTACATATTGAACCCGAAGTTCCTTGATCAGATCAGAACCTGCAGTTTCTTGATCCTCATCAAATAAAAATGATTGGACCTGAAGTTCCATCAAACAAAAAGATCGGGCATGAAGTCCCTTGATCCTCAAGATCAGGACATGAAGTTCTTTGATAAGTACCTTAAGTTTGAAGTGCCGCAGTGCCTCAACTTAATTGCAATAAAAGCCATAAGAGTCTCAGTCTACAGACTATTAAATAAGGACCAAAAGTTCCTTATGTCCATACTCAAAATGGTTTAGCAGAAGCATTTATTAAGCGGATGAAATAGATTATCCGCGCTCTGCTCACGAAAATAAAATTGCCAGTTTTTACATGGGTACATGTTATTTTACATGATGCATTATTGATTTGGTTGAGACCTGTTGACAACCATCAATACTTTTCAGTAAAACTTGTGTTTGGGCACAGGCCAAACATTATACATTTACGAGTTTTTGGTTGTATTATCTATGTGCCTATTGCACTGCCACAACATATTGAAATGAAGCATCATTGCGGATTAGGCATTGATGTTGAACATCATCTATCATTCAACATTTAGAACCCTTGACTGGGGATATATTTACCGCGTGGTTTGCGGACTGTCATTTTGATAAGACAATTTTCCCGCCATTAGGGGGAGAAAATAACTTCGTTTCAGAAGAACGATGAGCAAATATCATTCTAGAAGAATGATGTGAAAAAAAAAAAAACCGTTGCAGAAGAACGAAGATAATTTGTCTTATTTTGATTCATGAAGCAATCAATATACAAACGAAGTGAGAATAATTGAATGATGCAACAATATGCAAATCAAATGCCAGATGCATTTAATGATGCAACGAAAGTGATGAAATCACATATGCTTGCTGCAAATGTGCCTACAAGAATTAATGTCCCTGTTGGACAAAATAATATGGCAGCAAATGATTTATCTGTTGCACGCCTGAAGCGTGGCAGACCCTCAAACTCAAAAGGTTCAGTCCTTCGAAAGAAGAAGAATATGGCACTACTGAACTATTGCATAACTATCACATGCCAGACGCATGACAATTGCCGCAAGGAAGCTTGTCCCGAAAAGGTCAATCTACGGACATGGGAATATTGATGTCTCATGCATGAAGCATGATAGACGTATAGGTTCCAATGACTCAACTCCCGAAGTGGAGATTAAAATCCAAGCTCTATAATGCTCAAGAGGAGGTTATGATCCGCATTCTCTAAATTATGACTATCCTGGAAGAGATAGTGTAATGCCCTTGAAGAGGCAATGGATATCCCAAAAGAAATGAAAAGCTTTTATGCATGCGCATGCACATGAGAATATGGGATCACAGATTGATGATAACCAATGGTAATTTTGGTTTTTACAAGTAGCTACTAAATTCATCAATGAGCTGTGGTGATATTGAGTCCCGTTCTTTTTCCATCAACAAAATTATGGGCTAAAAATGGATAAAGGCAAATCCATTACAATTTTGTAAGAACGTGGAAAAATAGACCTATATACTTGGATACAATACAAATAGCCAAAAGATGTTGAACCTAGAAGGTTACAAAAGATGTTGAAGATGTTATTCTTTATCACAGAGTCCCCAACCGTAAGAGGACCATTAGAAGATGAGAAGGACGGGCGCCATATGTTATCCTGACGCTGCTCGTCTGTATCAATCTTGAGACTCAAATCTAAGCAAATGTTAAATGGGCAAGCCATTTTCAGAAATGATGAAGGAAGTTAGATAAAATCTCAGAAGTGCAAGAAAGGGAAATTTCTGCAGGCAACAATTTCTGAGTGTTTCTGAACAAAATTGATATCTCTATAAAATGAGGGGCAACGGGACCACTTATTCAAAAATCGAAGAGACACCGATTTTCGACTTTCAAAAGCTGGATTTCCCTGCATGACGTTTGCCAACATTTCTCAAACGCAATCTCAGCTCTTGGATATCACGTGCAACTTTGTCAAAGATCTCTGATAAAGTTGAACACGCGTGAATCTTACTGTTCTAATTACACCACAGTTGCTGACAAGAGTAAAGGCACAACACTACTACCTGCTATTGGGAAATCCATATATATGTTAACCTCTGTCCTCCATGGCAAGGCAGAACTGAAAAATATTTAACTCTTCCTCATCTCCGAGAATGCATCTTTCACAAAGTATCTCGAAATACTCAGTTTTCTTCCTCTCCGAGAATACCTCTGCAAACAAGTCACACCAGAGTAAGAGTATCTCATATCATCAGGGACGAGAGCAAGAGTATCTTATATCATGTAATCTCCCTGTCCTTTTCTTTGTCCTTGTTCTTACCTGCCAAGACAAGGACAGAGAAAGGAATATGTCGGAACCTCCACTCAAACTTTCGCTGCCACTAAGAAGTGATGATCCATTCAAATGCAAGGTTTGCATTCCACTCCTGTATCAGAGGACAACTACTACATGAGAAGATGCCAAACCTGCATAAGGAAAATACCACTTCTGCAAGGGAAGCAAGTAAGGCAAGTGAAAATGATACATTGAAGCATGTGGAGACAAGCACAACAAACACATGTCAGTTCATCCCCGACAAAGTCTAAGATCACTTGTCACATGAAGCTCCTCATGGTCTAATTTCATTCAAGATCAAGCCTAGACGGCCTTTGAAGAAATCACAAGTCCGATTCAAGATCAAGTGTCCACCACCCTTAAATCAAATTTAGCTCCAGATAAAATAGGTAAATTCAGACCTTTGGAGGAAGTCTAGCAGAAGGCCCTCCAACCCAGTTCAAGAACAAGTCTGTGGAAAGTTAACAACAAGTGAAACACCTCATTCGGCAACTATCACCGCTAAAAGACTAAAGCAGCAGGATCAATGATCAGCCTAAATAATTTGAAATCAGGGGGAGATACTCATCAAGGGGGAGCATCCAAAATAGATCAAGATCTTAACGAGGCAACTCATGTTGATATGTGGGCATCCAAGGGGGAGTGTTGAAAAGTCTAGTGGGTAATGAATGCCCACATAGAAACTGAAGACATTGGGTAGATTTTCAATGCCCATAAAATTAATCTTGACTTGGGAGATGAAGAAAGATTATATTGTGCTTGGAGTTGCTCTATAAATAGAGCACTCCGTATGCTTTCAATATAGAGCACAGAGAAAAAGAGATGAGGGCAGAGAAAGAAAGGAAGAGGAGAGGAGAGAATACATAGACTTATCTTTGTACTCCTATTATTCCAGATTATAATGAAAGCATCACTGCTGCCCGAGGACGTACTCCAGTCACACTGACTGTAGAGGAACCTCGTAAATTTTGTGTCTTGTTTTATTTATTCCACTGTACACACATCGTCGATTTTACAGCACAAAGAAACTAATTTTTCAAGAGTACCACGTATCATTCAATGATACAGAATTTAGAGCTATTAGAAACATAAAGTTATAGATAGTACACTAATGCACTTGATAAAAAAAAAACATCTCGAAGAGAATCAAATGGGAAAATTTAGAATAGGAAAAAAAGCTTTGCACATGCCACAATTACAACTCAAGTGAAAAGGCCAGTAATCTGAACCTCTTTAATCTTATCTACCTTTGTAAGTTTTCTTCTTTTCAGTAAATGACGAATAAAACAAGCCCAAACTAACAACTAACCACAAAAAGACGGAGGGTTGTATGTCCATAAAAATCAATAACTTAGGAAAAATACAATATTGTATCCCCAATATCCATGACGGCCTCTAAGGTGTGCAAGTGATGCCACCGGATATTTTATCCTCTTTGTACATAGAGCATACATATAATTTATAGCCCAAACTAACAAGGAATATTGCTAAATAGGAAAACAACTGACTGTTGAGCTTTGTTTACTTTTGAAAATTTTGGTTGTGTTATATATTTTATAGTCCTATACACGTGTCTTTTTAATAAAAATTGAAAATAGAAAAATCTGTATTCAATTGAGATTTTGAAGGTTCTTAAAAGTTTGATGAAATTTAAGTGAAGTTTCATAGACTACTAAGTCGTTATTCAATTGAGATTTTGAGAGATTTTAATTCTTTCAATGAATCTAGAGGTATTCAGTCAGGATTTTAAGTAAAACTCTGAAATTCAAGGTGTACTTTAAGATAGTTCATTAAAATCTGTACAAGTCCATGTATTCAATTAGGATTTTAAAGAAGTTTATAACATTCCAGGTGTATACAATTCTAAATTCATGTTAAAGATTTTAAAAATTTGAAGAATTCGAGGGAATTGGAGAGATTTTATAGTGTATTTTAAGCATTCACAAATCTCACATCTCACCCTAAGATTTTGAGAAAATTGAATCAAAATTTTACATAGAATCTTTATAAATTAATTAAACTCCATCAAAATCCATTAAAATCCGATAAAATTCCAATTGAATACACCCCTTGCATGTGAATTCATTCAAAATCTTAAGGAAGAGACCTGATTTCCTAAAGCCTAAAATTCACTATAAAATCCTCATCCATCAAAATCCTTAATTTAAAAAAAAAAAACTTTAAAATTAAATTCCTAATTGAATGCACATGGAGTTTGTTGACTACTTTAAAATTTTTATTGAATACATTCATATTTCTATGGAGTTTTATAAACTCCTTTAAATTTTTTATTAAAGACTCATGGACTTTCATGGATTCATTTAAAATATTTTTTGAATACCCTTAGAGAGCTACTAGACCCACCTCATTGTCTTATTTTGCCACCCACGTTATAATCTCACCCACCTTAAAAAATTAAAATGCTATTTCCCCACCCACTATTATTCTCAAAATAACCTTTAATATATACATATATTCGAAATTATTAAATTGTCTCTTAAAAAATTGTTTTGACTCAAAATTACACCATTGGCTCAAATAATCAAGGCCGTCAAATGATTAGAGATTTTTCTTAACATTACTATTGTTTTTTTTTTTTTTTCATAGTAATTATCTTGAAAATATCCTTAAAGTGTACAGGGTTGTGATACGTGTAAAGCTCCATGTAGAAGAGGTTATGTGAAATGCCGTGTAACATTAGAGTCCTAGCTTGCATGCAGAACCACATGGAACAATACCACAAGGATGCAATTAATATTGGATGATCAACATGTGGATATGCCTTTTGGATTAGTCAAAATGAGGTGATGTGATGGGATCAGGGTGGTTTTGCAGATAATGCAAAACTATCAACCATGGTATTTTAATTATCATGCATGCATAGTTGCACTTGGACCAATATAGTGGAGAAAGAGAAGTTTCGGTTGGAATAGGATGCATTCATTTGGTCAAGCCACATATATGGGAAGATATATTTAATATTTTCAAGGGAAATTAAGAGAGCCCTTATCATATCTTGGAGATATTGGACGGCTAAGGTGATGGGACACAAGTTTGAGTCAAGTGATGTTCTACAAAGTTAGAGCAACAATTGGACTCTACAAAGCTATCAAGCTATGCCAAGAAAAAGACAGCTACTATAAATACAGAGTGGCAAACAACATTTGAGGGCCTTCAATTCAACACACAAATTGCTCTGCGCAAACCTCTTAAACATCTTGAGATTTTTTATTTTCCTTTTCCGCCAACACACCTTCAGTTTGGATAAACAACAATGTGAAGGCAACCAGCGAACATCAATTTGGATAAACAACACTGTTACCGTAGAATCAGCTGACCGAGAAGCACCTTCAATTTGGATAAACAACACTACGTCGAGGCTGATTGGTTACCTATCTAAGTCTCGGTCGAGAAGGGTTTCCGAATCCTTATTGGCAGAGGTCATCTTATTAGCCTTCTTGACGAAGTAAGGTGTTACAAGTTACTACATTCGGCACATTGAACACCGAGTGATTTTATGATTGGATACTCACAAGTGTGTTTCAAAGTTCGGCATTCTGACGGCTTAACCACATTTACCATCAAGACATACATCTCTTTTGAGTACATGTGTCCGTATAGTTTGGAGTCGGTTCGACGTGCTTATACTCTTACGAATATAATCATCGTGACCGAACCCGGCGCTGACGATTTATGAACTTCGCAAAACTAGCAGCCTTGTTTTCAGGCTCGAGAACCTGAAGGCTGAGACGTGTTCCTTCCTCGGTTGCAGTTGCATGATCAAGAAGTCAATAGCGTGTTCAACGCAACATCACAAATTTTACTCCTCAGCCAAGCTTGGCCGACGAGTTGGCACGCCCTGCATCAATCGAAGGACGTAATTAGCTCATTAGTTACTCGGCCTGCGCGCCACGTAGGCTTTGTAGTTTTTAGGGTCAACAAAAATATAAACAAATAATATGTAAATGAAAACCACTAAGGTCTGCAAATTCAAATGGAAACGATAGAGGTATCCAAATTCAAAAGAATTCGACAACGACAAATTAAAAAATATGATGAACAAATTCAAATGACCCACACACAAATTATTCTTCTACCTTTTCAATAATGTGGGTGAGAATATAAGACATTGGGGTGGAAATAACATCACCCTACCCTTAAATTTGTTAACTCTTTTAAAATCTTTTAAACTCCTAATTGAATACAACTCCCTTAACCCTTTTAGAGATTTTTTTTTCCCGCTAAGAAGAACACTAAAGAGAATGATTTGATAAAACGTAATAAATATTGGAATAAAATTGAAATATGTACCCTGGTGTGAGTTTGATTCCTATTGATTCCCCCCTAAGAATAAATATATAACCCACCAACACTATCGCTCTAGTCAAATATTAGTGAATTAGAGCATCACCAATCATGCTTTTATTTTATAGGTAAATTTTAGCTAAGAGTTACCAAAAGTTATTTTAAAATCTCTATAAAAAAAAGTGTTACTCCAATCATAATTTATAGATTAGAGAGTCACCATGACTATGAACCAATAGGAATTAATAATAATAAAGGAAGTCGTGGAGCTGGTGGCCTTCGTTTTTGCTCTAGTGTGGATGGCAGCTGTGAAGGTTATTTGAGCAAAACTTACTACTTGCTTAGAGCAGCACGTTATAAAGGTGGAGATGGATGTTAGACTTAAAATGTTCATGCATGATTAAAACATCATTGTACTAACCTTGTGAAGACATCCTTCCAAGCACAGCAAGCATTAAAGCTGCAACAAGCACTCTCGAACACTTTGAATAGGAAAAAAGGTCTTCTACACTCTCACCACCACTGTATTACTCGAACTTATAGGGAGTTCTCTAAGTATGTGTTTCAGTGGTGTATGCAGGGACCTTCCCTTGGTATTTATACTACTACAACCCTAGTGCCCTTATTCTCTAATTATAATCGGATTATATACCTTTACTTAAAGTCCAAGTTATAGCTTATAACTAAACCCTAATTGCACTTACATTCCACATCAATCCTTATTAACTATATTGACCTATTAACCGTTGGATTAGAGTTTAACATCCAACATTCTCCCACTAGGTCAATTAGTTAAATCAAGAAAAAACTTTAACGATTCTTTATTGGCCAATGGATTCAGTTGAGCTATTAAACTTCTTGCATACTTTTGTCAAGCAAAGGTTACTCATTCAGAACTATCAGAGACTATGAACTTAAACAAGTGTTCATGAGCTCTTATAATCACTGAATAAGGTCTTTACTTACATGAAGTAATCAATCAAAGACTTGGTAAAAAAGTGAGTTACAAAACCGTAAGTAAAAAACATCGACTCTATCACTTCCAGGTCCACTTAATCAATTTTATACCTGACTATCTAATGCTTCCTATGAAACTCTCAAGCTATGAGAATAGCTCATATATATTTTTGTGAAAACTCAGTTCATATGCCAAGCAATCTTATGATATAACCAACTACAGCTAATAACCTTTTGCTGTTGTATTATTCCATCGAAAAACACTTTAGTTGCCTTCAACCTTTCAGCAACCTTTATTTCAAACAGAAAACGTGAATTAAAACTACATTGAAACAATGTAATGAGTTACTGAAACAACATCCCTTTATTAAACCTTCAATTCAACCAAGTGCAGCAACTAGCAAAACATAAGACCAAACTCAATACTAACTGTCACGATACAAACTAACATGCATAATTAAACTACATATTATCATTACTCCCATTAGTTCAACAAATCTAGGGTTGCAATCATTCCCATATTGACTACATGCTTATGAAAAATTGCATTTGGTAATACCTTAGTGAGTGGATCAGCAAGCATTGCATGAGTGTCAATGTAATTAACCTTGATTTCTCTAGACTTTACTTTCTTCCTTGTCAATGCATATTTGGTGTTCAAGTGCTTAGTTCTAGGAGATCTTTTATTATTCTTAAAATAAAAGACAACAGCTTTATTATCACACCAAATTTGAACATGCTTTGCTATGGAATCCATAATCTTGAGACTACTAATGAAATTTCTCAGCCATATAACTTATGATGTAGCTTTATAACACGCTACAAACTCAGCTTGCATGGTAGAAGTGGCAACATTATCTTGTTTCACACTCTTCCATGACACTGCCTTATTTGCCAACATAAAAATATAAAATGAAGTTAACTTAAGTGAATCAAGGTAGCCTGCAAAATCTGAGTCACTATAGCCTACCAGTTCAAGTCTTGAATCTCTTTTGTATACTAGCTGATACTCTTTAGTTCTCTGCAAGTATCTTAAAACTTTCTTGGCAGCTATCCAGTGTGCATTACCATGGTTAGACTGAAACCTTCCCAGTATGCTAATGACATATGCAATACCAAGTCTGGTACATACCTATGCATATATGAGACTCCCAACAAGAGAAGCATAAGGCTTGCTAGCCATTTCTTTCCTCTCAAACTCAATCTTGGGGCACTGATCCTTACTGAGCCTTTCTTCTTTTATCATTGGAACATCACAGCCATTCGAGTATTCCATATTGAACCTTTTAAGAACCTTTTTAATATATGCTCTATGTGATAAACCAAGTAGCCCTTTACTTCGATCCCTTGTGATCTGAATCCCAAGAACAAAAGCTGCCTCTCCCATATTTTTCATCTCAAGGTGTTTTAACAAAAATTTCTTGGTGTCACTCAACAATGATGCATTATTGTATGCTAATAATATGTCATCTACATAAAGAATGAGAAAAATAAAATAGGTTCCATTCCTTTTCATGTAAACATATTCATCACTAGGGTTCTTTTCGAAATCATATGGTGAAATGACCTCATCAAACTTCAAATACCACTGTCTCGAGGCTTGTTTCAATCCATAAATGGACTCTTTAAGTTTACAGACCAAATTCTTTCTCCCTTCTTGAATGAAACCCTCTAGTTGATTCATGTAGATCTCTTCTTCAAGATTTCCATTCAAGAATACAGTCTTACCGTCCATTTGATGCAGAAATAAATCGAAGTGAGCCACTAGTGCCATTATCACTCTAAAAGAATCTTTTGTAGAGACTAGAGAGAATGTTTCATTATAATCAACTTTTTCTTGCTGATTATAACCTTTTGTTACAAGTCTAGCTTTGTATTTTTCAATATCACCCTTTCAGTCTCTCTTAGTCTTGTAAACCCACTTGCAGCCTATTGGTTTACATCCTTGTGAAAGTTCAACCAACTTCTACACTTTGTTCTTATTCATGGAATCCAATTCTAATTGCATAGCTTCTTGCCAATTTGCATTATTTAGACTCTTAATTGTTGTCTTGAAGTTCAATAGATCTTCATCTTGACTGTTAAACTCAGTTTCTTGTAGATACACAAGGAAATCATCTGAGATTGCAGGCTTTCTTGCATGGGTGGATCTTCTGGTTTCCATTTGCACAGGCTCAATGTGCTATTCTTAAATGACTGGTGTGTTGTTCAACTGCACAGGTTCTTCTGCAACCATTTCTTCTTATTGAGTAGCCTGTGTTGGTTCTTTAACTTGTTCATTTTGCACTGTAATTGGTACAACAACTTCATCTGTCACAACATCACCTAGGTTTTATCTTGCATTGCTATGATCTCTTCATTCCAGTCAAGATTCTTTTCCCATTGATCATCATTAACTTCTTCAATGAACTTGGCTTTCCCAGTTTCAATGAACCTCGAGGTATGATTGGGGCAATAAAACCTGTAATCCTTAGTTATTTCTAGATACTCTACAAAGAAGCATGTAATTATTCTAAGGTCTAGCTTCTTCTTAATTAGATTGTATGCTTTTGCTTCTATTGTGCATGCCAAAATTCTCAAGCGATTCAGCACTGGTTTTTTGTTAGTCCACAACTTGAAGGGTGTCTTGGGAATAGACTTGCTAATGACCTTATTCAACAAGTAGTGTGTAGTTTTCATTGCTTCTCCACAAAGAAAAGTAGGCAGCTTCGAAGTACTCATCATACTTTTTACCATTTCAATCAAGGTTTTGTTTCTTTTTTCACTAACTCTATTTTGCTTAGGGGTACTAGGATTGGTGTATTGAGCAACAATTCCATGCTCTTGGATAAACAAAAGGGACCAGGTTGTCTACCAGATTCTCCAAATATTCCATAGTACTCTCTACCCCTATCAAATCTTACCACCTTGATTTTACAGTCTAGTTGATTATCTACTTTTGCTTTATAAATTTTGAAAGTAGCAAAGGCAAAAGATTTCTCAATCAACAAGTATACATACCCAAACCTAGAAAAGTCATCTGTAAATGTGATGAAATACTTGTAGCCATCATGTGTTTGTGTTGGGAATGGACCACAAATGTCTATGTGGATCAATTCTAGTAGCTTGGTACTTCTAGTTGAACCTTTCTTTTTCTTGTTTATCAATTTTCCCTTAATGCAGTTAGTGGAAAATTTCGAAATCACCATAGTTCAGTGATGGCAGGATTTGTTCTCTAGTCAATCTATGCATTCTTTCTCTAGAGATATGCCCTAATCTCTTTTTGAGTTTTGTAAGTACTCTTCAATTGAGAGTACTTAGGGGGTAAGGATTTTAAGGCGAGATAAACTAGAAAGGGATCATTTATCTTAATGTTAAGTGGATTAAGTTTTGCAGCTGCATCAACCATTGAAAGAATGTGCTCTCTCACATCACCACCAAGGTACTTAGTGGTTATAAAGGTGTTCATGAGTGTCCCAGTTTCAGCCTTCTCAGATTCCTTGAACTTGGCTTTGATGGAGTCAAGATATGCCTTAGCATTATCTGATTGAATGATTGCCCCTCGAACCAAATCAAACATTAACCTTTTGATTACTAGTAGCGTCATTCTGTTAGCCTTAACCCACTTTTCATATTCATTCTTCTTTTCTATAGTTGCATCATCAACAGGCTTAGCTAGTTCATTCTCTCTTAGAGCTAAATCAAAATCCATAAGCCCTAGATTTATTTCAATATCTTGCCTCCACTTCCTATAATTGGTTCCATTGAGTGTTTGAATTGAATTTAGGGAGCTAATTACTGAAAGATTTTCAAACGAAAGTGAGCATTCAAGACTCTATATGATACAACATGAAAGCCATCCACCTTTATTTGGCAATTAACTTTCACAACTCATGCATCTTATATGTTCTCACCGAGCTATCAGTAATCGAACCAATATAAATTAGTCACACCTTTATTTGGGGATATAACCTCATTGTTATGGCTACTAATACAAGCTAATCAATTAAACCTTGAATTTTTAGCAGTTCTTGAATGATTGAAACGAATTTGTTGTGTTTCATTCATCCAATTACATCTCAAAAAACATTGATCATGTTATAAATTTTAGCATGCTATGAACCTTAAAAACTTTCGATCATTAAACATGCTTAACAATCAAGACTTCTGAAGATAACAATTTCTAAGTTTTAACAGGCCAAAAATTAGTTCTTACACCAGTTATGCATGGTAGACAGTTTTAAGGTTTCTGTGAATACCAGCATAATGCAAGAATTAATTATGGCACTTGTTTACTATCTTATATGTATATTACTTAGTTATATACTCAGTCGAGATTCATATAAATATGTAGGGATAATATCTCTCAATTTGTACATATATGTATGCATGCAAGCATTAAATACAGCAACGGAAAAGAAAATAGGATCAAAACTTGAAGAAATATTAGTTCATTCATATTGCATGCATGATCTCATGTTCGTTAGTTCTTTATGGATTTTAATCACACAAACGTTGGCTCTGATACCAACTGTTAGACTTAAAATGTTCATGCAAGATTAAAACACCATTGTACTAGCCTTGTGAAGACATCTTTCCAAGCACAGTGAGCACTGAAGCTGCAACATGCACTCTTGAACACTTTGAATTGGAAAGAAGGTCTTTTGCACACTCACCACCATTGTATTACTTAAACCTATGGGGAGTTCTCTAAGTATGTGTTTCGGTGATGTATGTTGGGACCTTCCCTTGGTATTTATACTACTACAACCCTAGTGCACATTCCCATTATCATGCATTAAAATCCCTTATTGTACAAGGATACAATCTACCAAATCTCAATCCAAATAGGATAGAATCAGGAGCCCTTATTCTCCAATTATAACCAGATTATATACCTTTACTTGGAGTCCAAGTTATAGCTTATAACTAAACTCTAATCGCACTTACATCCACATCAATCCTTATTAACTATATTGACCTATTAGCCGTTGGATTAGAGTCTAACATCCAACAATGGAATCAGATACTAAAGAGATTTTGGATAGTGACGATAGGGAAGATCAAATGGATGCATGTGGAAGGGATTATCCACAATATTCGTGTCTTAGTTCTGATTCAGAGCCAACAAAATTTTGTATTTTCCCTCCAGCTTGTAATAAGGTGGGCACATTCAGTGGTTGCTTTTGTCATTAGAGAGTAAGGTGTTTTTTCTATGTGACGACTTAGAACCCGCTTGGATTTTCAACTTATTAGCAGCTAGTGTTAATGCATCTGTCCGTATTTGATCATTAACATTTGAGAACAAACATATGAATTAATTGCCACGTAATACTATGGTCTAGTGGTATTCCTCTTCATTTGTAAGTAAGAGGTCTTAGGTTTGATTCTCATCAAAGGCGAATTTGAAAGCCCATTGTGAGGCCAAGCGCGTCCGCCTCCCTTATAGTGTAGATAATATCGTTTGTTAAAAAAAAACCTATGAATTAATTTTTTTGTTCAAACTAATATTAGAAAATGGAGCATTAATTACAAAGAGTTACTAATAGCTCAACCCTCCCTAAATATAGGAACTCTTAAGGTGTGTTTGTTTCCTTTCACTAGCTCTCAGGCCATCTCCAATCGAAGGGTCCAAAAGGCCAGAGGGCCGAAAATAGCTCGAAAACCGTTTCCAATTGAGGGCTAGGCTAGAGAGCTTGTGGGCCCTATGGAATCTGAAAGGGCCAAAGGGCCAAAAGGTTGGCCGCATGCAGCCCGGGACTGGCCAGAAATTCCAGCAATCCTATCGGATATAACCGACATGAATGCTTAAACAAAAATTTGAATCCAACGGCTAGCTGACGCCAGTTACCGTTGGATTCAAAATTTTGGGCCAATTTTATTTATTTATTTTTTTGGGTTTTTTGGCCAATTTTTTTTTTTTAATTCTTAAAAATTCTAATTTTTTTTCCTATAAATACCTAAACCATTCCTACACCATTTCAATTCTCATATTTTCTTTCCTCTTTCAAAAATCTATCCTTCAATTTTTTTCAATAATTTTCAAATGGCCTCGTTTGCAATGAAAGATAGGGCTTGGACCCAAAAAGAAGATGAAACTCTTTGCAAGGCTTATAGATGGGTGTCAGAAGATAGTGTGAGGGGGAATTGTCAAACAAATGACGGTGTTTGGACTGGTGTGTCCAAAAAATACTTAGAGTTCTATCAAGGCACTACTCCACTAAATATCTGAAACAACAAGAGTTGATCTTGATGGAAGAAACATCTTCAACCAAGTTTGAACAAATGGCATCAAGCATTGTTAGCAGCCGCAAGTCGACATGAAAGCGGCGCTAATTCCTACTACGAAGTAAGTGTTTTCACAATTTATTTTAAATATTTAATTATATTACATTGAATTTCATAAATTAATTTCCTTTAATTTTTGTAATTATATTTTCTAGGTATGCCAAGTGGAGGAATTGTATATTTTCTAGTTTTAAATTTACTTTGTAGTTTTTAAATTTAAGTTGTAGTTTTTAAATATAAGTTGTTGTTTTTAAGTTTAGGTTGTTGTAGCTTTTAAATTTAAATAATAAATTATGTTTGGCCCTATGACACTTTGGCCCTCGGTTGGAGATGATTTTTTGTAACAGGGCTAAAACGAGCCATATGGCCCTTTGGCACTCGGTTAGTAATGGATGCAAATATGGCCTTGTACTGTTCATTAAAATATTAATATTTTGAAAGACCATAGGGCTAAAACGAACCTTCTGACTAGTCCTCGATTAGCCCCATGTTTGATAGCAACCAGGACAGCGTTTAATGGAATTAGCTGGGATTCGCATCGACTAAAACCTTCGTTAGTTGGTCTTAGCGAAGAACCCCCAGAATGAGGGGACCGCTAGTCCCGCCCTCTCCCTTCTCCTTCGCATAATCGCCCTTTCATCTTCTTCCTTGTCGCACCATCGCCCTCTCTTCTTCTGCTCATTTGTCAGTTTCCAGCTGTGTACTCTACGTTCGCCACCAAAGGCCTCCTCGAATGGGCAGATAAGCACTGCGTTCGCCGCAAAAGGCCCCCCTCACCGATCGATTCTCCAACCCCAACAGCCTGTTAATTAAGTTTGTGTTAATGGGGTTTGATGAATTTATGTTAATTTGGATAAATCTCGTTAATGAGGTTTGATAAATTTATGTTAATTTGGATAAATCTTATTGGATATTTAAAGCAGCAGAGAAAAAAAAATGGGAGTTTCAATTGTTTTGGAATCATTGGTTTTGGCATTGGAAGTCTGAAGGGATTCTTGGTGGGTTTCCATGTTTTCGTCAATTCAAAGCATGAGGAAGTGAAGAATCTTTCAGTGGAAATTATTATCCCTATGTTTTTTGTTGTTATTCATGGTGTTTGCTCAAACGATTGGGTATTTTGTGTTTAGAGATTTTGGATTAAGCAAATTGGTTGAACTTGTCAGTCTTGCATGTATTTGATTGCATTTAGTATCACCTGCATCTCATGAATCACTGAATTTTGCAGGGACATTGTTCTGTACCTCTATGAGAGGTACAATTGCTTGTGTATGATTCTTAGAATTGATGATTTGTATGTTGATGCGAAAATTAACTTAACACACAAATTAAACTCTCTTTTGACAATTGTAGTGTGTGTGTGTGTGTATATATATATATATATATATATATATAAAAGTAGGGATCGTTCTTAAACTGGGGATTATGAGGGATTGCTAAACACTTTAAACTGACTCAAATAGATAAAACTAACCTTTAAAACACTTAACTCAACTTAAAAGACTCAAAACAAGTTCACAAGACTCAAAATAAGCTAAAAACACTCAAAACTGCCTAAAAACACAAACTGGGCAGATTTGACTCTAAACACAATTTTGGATGAATTTTGGTTCTAACTTGACTCAAAACACTTGAAAACACAATCTAAAACAGATTCTAACTAGTTAGACACTCTAAACTAAATGGGGATTTGGTTTTGGACGAAAATAAAGTAAACAAAACAAGAATTTAAACTAGGCAGATTTCACAAATTTGATGGAATTAAGTGGATGGTAGGCTAGCTAGGAGGTCTTTCTCCACACATGACTTACTTGCATACAAAACAATCTCCAGTTGCTTTTTCAATGAATCATTAACCTCAACACCCCAAGTTAATTAGGTACGCTTAAATTAACCCTCAAATTTTCCTTAAGTCATTGAATTGAATGGAATTACCGCATTGCAATCAAGTTATTCCTCAAAAGTTCTCTACATGAAAGCGCATAATAGAGAAACAATCAAAGATCATTAAATTCTATGAAAATTATAAGTGTTGACGAGGCATTCGTAACTATGAAAGCGCATGATACTTATGCCAAGAATTTACTTAACATGATTGTGACTAACAACCTTTACTACTTATGAATATAAGTTCCCAACGATTAGGTGAAGTTTCCTTATAGCCTAGCATCAGATTTATGCATGCAAATTAAGTGTGCACTCTTAATCCACATACACAAACAAGTTTGAATTCAAATAGATAAGTAAATTGAATTCACCATTCATGAAATCACAACTGGAAGTAATCAAATCATAATGCAAATATAGCCATGGTTTCGAAATTCCCCCTAGCCAAAAGGGGATTAGGTCCTCATACTCACAAAGCAAAGATTCTTGAAATTAAACATTGAAAAACACAAGAAAGATTACACCTAAAACGTTCCAGCAACTCCAAGTTGAATGACATGCACGTCTAGGGCTTTCCTCCTTCTTCCTTGCTGCGGCACAAGGTGTGGGTGATGGTTTTGGGGGTTATGAACGATGTATTCTTGCTTGGGATGATGAATGATGGTTGGTTATGGTGAAGGGTTGCGGCAGATTGTGTATGGAGGTGTAGGGATTGAATGGATGATGGAGAATGGAGGCTAGGGCTTGCGGCAAGGAGTTTCTAAATGGCCTAAGGGGTTGATGCGAATTTGTGGCTGAAAATATGTATTTATAGTTCGGCCAACCTTAGGGTTAATTAGATTAGGGTTACAACTTAGCAGATTTTATGGATTAGGGCCCTAGGGTTCGACACAAGTAACTTAAATCCACTTAGGAGAGGGTTTGGCCTAATTAATTTCAGAAAAGGATTTGTGTAACCCAAATCCACAAGGAATGAGGCCCTATAAATCAGAATCCATAAGGGATAAGACCTAGAGGGGTGCGGCACATATTGGAGGGAAAGAGGGAATGGCTTGCAAGGCAAGGCAAGGCCTTTTAGAAGGGAATAGGCACCACCTTTGTAGGGTTTCTAGAAATAATGTGCTTTATGGCTGATTTGGGACTTCTAGAAGAGAATGCTTCTAGAAATAGGTTCTAGAAATATCTATTTAGGTCCCCTTGCAGCTAGGATTAAGGCATGATAAGGTTAGGATAGGATAAGATAAGATAAGGTTTTGGATAAGGTTGGATAAGGTTTTGGATAATGTTTCCTCTTTTGAGCTAATTCTTTATCCACTTTGTCTTGAGTTTAATTTCTTCATCTTTTTATCAGATTTCTAGCCTTTTGAACTCCAAATTCGTCCATCCATGTTGGCCCATATACAAGCTATCCATTTAGTGCCCAAAACTGCTCCAAAATGCACCAAAATGCACTTTCTTGGTACTTTAACCCTTTGGACCTACAAACACACGAAAATGAATTGAAATACTACATTAACTAAGAAATAATAACACAAATGCACAAGAATAAGTTACCTAAGTCGCCTAAATATGCTCCTATCATATGTATTTTTAGAATCTTAGAATTGATTTAAATTCCAATGATGTAGGTAGATGTGAAGTGGGTTAATTTAACGGTTGAATTGGTGGGGTGGTGGGTGCAGGTATAGGTTGACATGCTGGTAGAGCTGGTTGGAGTTACATTGGGTTCAAAAGGAAGGAATGTGGTGCTGCAAAATAAGTATGGACCTCCAAGATCATCAATGACGGTGAGACTCTCCTCAAATAGGTAACTAGATCCACATTTGAATTAGCCAATTGCTGTTTTAGTATTTTAGAATCTTAGAATTGATTTAAATTTTAGTATCGATATAAATTGAGTTTGGTGGCATTAGTTTAACTTTAGTGTTCATAGATGACACTCAAAATATTATCTACCAAATTATCGTTCATTGCTCATGTGTTCTACTTGGCATTTGTATCTAGAAGTCTACATGAGCATCTCTTTATGGTTCCCTTTGTATTGCACACTGACTGCCCACAAAAGTTTGATCTTCCAGTTCCATTTGTATTGCACACTAAGGGACCAGAGACAATTGTTGCATTCTATTTATGATGATGTAATCTGTGCATTTGAAAGGCTTGGCTACATGTATAGGTGTAACAAATACAACATTAAACCAGACCTTGTATCTGTGGCAAAGGCTCTTCTGAATATATGCCAATCAGCCTTCTTGTGAACCCAGAAGTTTCAGATGTCATGCACTCTCACAGCATCAAGCTTGGATCTTTTTCTCATGGGTTTACATATTCTGGACACCCCGTAGCCTGTGCAGTTGCAATTGAAGCACTCTAGATCTGCATAAGTAGTTGAAGGGCACTGAAGAATATGTGAAGGAACTCAAGTTTAAGCACAAGTAGTTGTAACTTGTAAATGTATTGATAGCTGATGGTGAAAAATATATGTAGGCTTTCATGTAAAGCAAAATCCTTTCCCCATTTTGTTTATGAGATGAATAATATTTTCAATAAAGCATCTTTTATATCTTAAAAAAAAAAAAATTAGACAAGAAGGTGGAAGTTTTCATAATTAAATATAAAAAAAAATAAAAAATAAAAATTTAGTCTTGGCTAATCCGGCACTACATCAAACACTTTACAATTCTAGTACTGCTTAGTCCAAATCAAGACAATCCAGCTTGGTCCTTGAAACTAGTCTAATCCGAGTTAATCTGGTGCAACAAACGCACTCTTAGAAGAATCCCTATTATATCCGGCGGATCGAGATCATACTTGGAGTTTTATTTTTGTCAAACAGTAGTAATTTTATTTTTGAAACGGGAGTATTGGACAACCATCGACCATTCAAGAAAGATTTTAACTAAAAGCTCATTTAAAATGTCCATTAAAGATGCTCTTGGCTCGGTTTGTGGTTTGAGTTTGAAAACCAATGCTCGAACTGAATAAACTTATTGCTAAATATAGCAAATGTTTCATAAACTTGGACCGAATACTCAAAAACCTGATCAGGCCAGTACTTTAACTATTACATGAGAATAATTTATATGAAACGAGTAAACTAACACGTGGAACCTTAGTCTACCAATAGATATAGTGTAAGAATTTTTTTTGATGTGACAATATATTATGGCATCAGAACGTTTTAGTTGGGGACAATGTTAGAGAGAACAACTTTTTACCAAATTTACAAACGAAAAAAATGAATAATTAAGTGTCGATAATGTATTTGTTTTTTATTAGTAACACATCATTTAATTTAAAAGAAAAAGGAATTGATCGTGATTTTGAACCTGTTCTTTCCATGAGGAATACTTAAAGGAAGAATATTTTATATTATAAAAAATACAAATACGCTATATTATGTTATGCTTAAAAAAATCGAATGAATAAAAAAAAAATACAAATAGATGTCACGTAACGATCTGGGCAGTGTCTCGGAGAGAGGCTCGGTGAAATAGACATGTTTGTGAAGATGCGGACTACCTGCACCTAGACAGAAAGACCCTATGAAGCTTCACTGTTCCCTGGGATTGGCTTTGTGCCTTTCCTGCGCACCATCATTTAATTTAAAATTTTAATCTTACTAACATTATTTATTAAGGAAAACTAATAAAAATAACTTGAAAACTTTGAGTTTTAATGATAAAGATAAAATAAAAGGTAAATTAAATAGTATCAGAATTGACTTTTTAGTGTAAAAATATGATTTTTCCTCGTTAAAATAAACCGTACATTAGTTTTTCATTAAGATTCTCTATTTATCAGTAACTGTGAGCACGTTTCATGGAAAGTTGATGCGTACACAAACGCAACTGACACACGTGTCGGTACGAAGTCGGGTTCCCATAGAAGTCAAACAATACTGCGCGCCAGTCAATCAGAAGTCGGATACCGAAACGCCTCGTCGTTTAACATCCACCCTCGTCTACTTTTCGTTTCTTCTTCTCCGCCCAAATCTCTCTTTCTTCCTCTCACAGTTCAATGCCATGGCCTTCCCGCCCGCCGTCGACCACCACAGCCCTAACCCTAACCACCTCCACCTTGAATCCCTCCCTCTCATTGACCTCGGCCTCCTCTCTCAATCAGACCTCTACTCTCTCTCCCTCATCTCCTCCTCCTCCCAATCCCACCCCACCCGCCGCTTCGACGATGACGTATTGATCCCCAAAATCGACCGTTCCGTCTTCAATGAATCCGCCGGCAGCCGCAAGCAGACCTACTCCCGCCTCCGCCTCGCTCCTCGCAACTCCCAATTCCCAATCCCAAACCCCAAATCGCAGAAAACGATTCCCCATTTCCACCCCCAAGACTCCGAAACCCTCCAGATTATCGCTCTCTTGAAACAGCTTTTTCCCTCAGAAAAAGCCCCAAACGAAAATGACGGCGTACTCGTCCCTGTCCCCGTCCGCCTCGTCCAATATGACGCCACGCCCGGCCCCTTCGTGGAAAACTTCCCGGCTGGACTCTCCATCGATATCAGTACGAAGAGGAAGAGAGGCCGCCCGCGTAAGGATCACAATGCCATTATATCTTACCCGAGCCTCAACGCTGATGTTTCGATGAAGATGCGTGGCGGTGACAATACGCCGCCCGGGATTGTTGTTCAGAGCAGTGAGGGCAGCCGGAAGCGAGGCCGGCCGCGGAAAGATGAGAACAGAGTGGTTTCGGTGGCTAAGCGTGAGAAGAAAGTGACGGTCAAGGAAGGGAAAGTGAAGGTGGAGGAGGCTGAGATGGTGATGGTGAACGGAAATGGAGTTGTTGTGGACTTGGCTGCGGTAGAGAATGCGGACGGTTTGTTTGGGGAGGAGTTGAGAAGGAGGACGGAGGGGATGGAGACCCAGGCGCAGTTGTTAGGGTTTCTGGGAGGGTTGGACGGGCAGTGGTCGAGCGCTAGGAAGAAGAGGAAGATTGTGCCTGCGGGTGAGCTTGGTGACGTGTTGCCGATGCATTGGAAGATTTTGCTATCTCTCAAGAGGAATGGAGGGCTAGTTCGACTCTTCTGTAAACGATACATAAGGTAGTTCTCTCATTGTCAATGAAAATGCTTGAGTTTAAGTTTATGAAATTTAAATGTTATTTCGGTGCACATTGCTAATACAAAGTTTTGGGTCATACAAGTTAGAATTCCTTTGCTTTAACACTGCAAAGAAATAATGTTCATCTATTATAGGTTTATCTTTGCTTTTTCTTGCTAATTTTAGGGTGCACGTAACCAAGGATTTAAGTTTCGATTTTGTAGCCCAAATAGAGAGATATATGGAAAGGTATATCGATGCAGATAGAAACAGTGGTAAAAAAGAATAAAATGAAAAAAGAGTAGCTATAAAAATTTAAATTATATGTGAGCCTCTACAAACTCCAAAACAAACTAATAATATGTTCACTCAACATATATAATGATGGTTACAAAGATAAAGTACAAAGCAGCCTCGTGAAAACCTTGCCATAAAAATCCTCCTAAAGAAGGAAACTCCGGTCTAGGAAAGAGTACAATAAAATCTAACTACAAAATAAAGCACAATAATTAAAACTACATATGCTAGGGGAAATGCTAAACACACACATTTTATAGCTTCCTACACACCCCTGGCTAATCATGTCTGTTGTTTGTTTGATTAATTCAATTCTATGGCCTGGAAGAAAGAGTGGTGTGGGAAAAGCTATAAAAGGTGTGTGAAAATCAGCTCCTGCCTATAAAAATATGAGTACATAAACTCTTCAAAATGCATCCTCTACATTACATACAAATATTCTAATATTTCTAAGTGATTTAAATTTGTTCAAACAAAACAAAAAAGTGATTTGAATTTGTTTCTGTTAATTTGGATCGGGGTTTTATGATCAATCCAAAAAAAAGGAAAATTAGGATGCCTGCTAATTTAATGATTGAACAACCATTGGAAATTGATTCCAGCCATAATGATTCAATTTTCAATACATTTCCATTTTGACATTGGCAATTGCTCTACCTTTTAAAACAAAACGACTTCGTTTCGTTCAGGGTTTCAATTTTTTATTTTTGTTTCTTCTTCATCCTCCTCTGGACTGCCCTCAACTTGCCCCACCATCTCCGCTTCCTTGCCTCTGGGCAATTTGGGTTTTGAAATTCCACCAAAATTTAACTGATATTTCCATCAAAACCTCTGAAATTTGGGAGATATTCAACCGAAGAATGGATATCCAACCAAAACCACTGAATTTATGTGGAAAGTCAGTACATATATGATATATACCTTGACGCCCCTTTTGATTGTCGGTTACATGATTTTTTTCGAAATTTTGGGATATATTGGAAATATAAGTGAAATTTTAATCCTTCGACATAACTTCAAAGAGTAAACTGATTTCCGGAAGTTGGTGCATTTGATACCCATTTTTGATTTGTCATTTTTTTGGGAGAATGGAGTGGGAGGTTATTCAAAATTTCTATTTGTTTTTCTCAGGAGATGTGTTGTATATTGTTTCATTAATTCATAGCAAAAAATATCAACTATTTCGGGATAGCTACTATTAATTTTTGATCTTGCATTTTTAAGTTAGATGGTTGCCTGGCTCTTATACTAGTTTCCCTAATTTGGTATTATTCAGCCCTAATGGGCAGCAGTTTGTGTCGTGCAAGGAAGTTAATTCGTACTTGATCTCTTATTTTGGAGTTGGAAACAAGTCAATTCCTGGTCATACTGGTGGCAGTATTCAGCTTTCTAATAAAATGGTTTCTGGAGATGTAAGTCACTCTGCATTTTTTTGTTCTTTTCTATCATTTTGCTTTCTTCATTCATGCTATTTATTCAGGGTATGCAACAGGATACAAATCTTACCTTTGAAGATGAGAGCAAGGTTAATGAGCTTGCTAGCCACTCGCTAATGCCTGTTACTTCAGTATCACCTGGTCATGAGAAACAAGAAAACTTCTTTCATACAGAAAATTTACAGGAATTTCAAGCAGGAGAAGAAATGGGCATGACTAAGAAGGTTGACCCGATAAAGACTGGTATTCTGCAGACATCTTTGAAGATTTATGAGTCAGGTCAAATAGACAGGGAAGCATCTTCTGATGCAGTAGCCAAATATGAATCGAGTGCTGGTTTTCCTTGTGGTAAAGTGAACAATGATATCACAAATTGTTTTGGATCGAACAATAGTGAATCAAATTCATTGTCTTGTGAGGATCAAGCTTTGAAGAATAATAAAATTGGTAAGGATTTGGGATTTTCTGAGCAGGGTAGTGCAGTTATTATGACAAATGATAAGTTGGTGGATGAGCCTACTGGTCCTGGTCTCAGCTTTGCTGAAACAAATATTTTGGACTGCTTTCATGATGGAATAAATGATGGTTTTAAGGCTTCTGTGAGTTCAGTTGATTTGCCCAATGTAGACACTGATACTGCTTTAAATGGTACACAAAAAGAACGGAGGTCTGAGAATATTGATAACAACCAATTAACTAGCACAGAAGAAAATACAAAATTTGATGATGTGGATGATCGTGGGAATGGCAGGTCAATATCTGGTATTAGTGAGAGTTGCATTGGACCCCAGAATGTTTGTACTAATGTCGTGCAGCAAAGTACTTCTGAAGCCTGCTCGCTTCTTCCTTCAACTATCATACAGTCTCTACAGAAAAGAGGCTCTGAAAGAGGTTTATGTAGTACTACTGTTGAGAAAACATGTGATGTCAGGGATGATTACAATAGTGAGTCACTCTACACATCTTATGGACCCAAGTTTGATAATATTGATCTATCTGGGAATGACGACAAGGCAATCAGTTTAAGCAGCGACCATGCCATGCCGAATGTGGGTGCAGTGGAAATCAATGAGCATGTTAGAAGTACTGGGAGCTGTTCAAGCGGTCCAGGTCTGGATGGACACAGTTGTATCGCATTAAGTAATGCAAAGAATCCTAGTTGCATAGTGGAGGAACTCTGGCAGGAAAAGAGTTTTCAAAGCAATGTGTCTGTTCCATTTGTTAAACCGGGCAGGGGTTCTTCTGAAACCGGTATGATTTACCCCTCTGGCTATGCACGCAATGTGAATAGCACAAACTCAAGCTCAATGGAAGAATCAAAACATGAGGATTCTAAAAGGTCTTGGAATAACGAGGTAATGCTTTCTTTTAGCAGCAGTTACGCTGGATCAGTTGCCAATTCTATGACAAACACTCTGCATGAAAGGAGTTCTGGAGGACCGTCCCTTGTTCATTCAGGGAATAGTCAAACATTTTCCACTGGAAATAAATTAACTGGCATTTTCAGTAGCTCAGTATCGGATGATAAACTCAGTAGAGGTTCTGTTGATGGTTCAATACATCCAAATGGTGAAGAACAAATCCCTGGGATAGAACATAATATAAACAGGGTTTATGGCAGCATAATGTGGGAGCAGCCTAACACTGAGAATGCAGAAAAGTCCAGGAACAATGAGCCCCTAAATCATTCCCAACCTTCTGGGGATGTCATGGCTGAATTTATGTGGAGAAGTGATGAGCAAAATGTTCAGCAGAGTGGACTGGTTGATACACCATTTGAACTCATGCAATCATCTGGCTACTATCCGAACAGTGGTCTGTTGTCTGACAAGGTATGCTGTATATAGAGAATATATATATATATATATATATATATTAGGGACTGATGTACGCATTTATTTGAGACTGCAATATACCTTTCAATGTTTGTTTTACCTGCACGATTTCACTTGTTTTATTCTTAAGAGCACAATTTTTGACTTGTTTGGAACACACAGTGAGTTCCTTTGCTAGTCTGTCCGTCTTCTTCCTCCATTGAATTATTTCAATTTTTTCTTTACAACTAAAAGCTGCAAAGAATCTGATATGTTGTAATTTCAGTAGAAATATTTTTATATCAAATTTTTCTTAAATGAACAGGGTGCAAATGGAGCTTTAAGTGTCAATGAAAAGCGTGACAACGTGTCAGGTTTGGAAGGATTGAAACTGGGTCAGTTTGATTACAATTTCCCAAAAGTGCAAGCAACCTCACGTACAAAGGAATCAAAAGTGTTGTCATATGATGGAGAGATGGAACAAGGTTTCAGTTCATCGGATTGGCTTGAAAAGGAATCTTTGCCCTCAATGCCAAATAACGCAAGCAGGTATGAGATTAACACCTGTGTCTGGTGCAGAAATGAGTTTCATCATGAGGTTTGTGAACGGACACAACCTGGTTCTGTCGGTTTGATGTGTGCAACCTGCCAGGCCAATTTCTCAGGCAATTTTTTGTAGTTATTCATTCGTGCTGTTGCTCCCAGTGATGGTTTTCTTGTTATATATCCATCCTCCTTGCAAGAAGAAGAATTCTTGGTTGAGGTAATTATCTTATCTAACTTTACAAACTTGAATATATTTGTGCATAGATTTTTTTTTCTTTCTTTTTTTTTTTTTTTGAGGGAGATTTTGTGCTTAGAATTAACTTTACAAACTTGATGAATGTTGGATATACCCTGGTCCAGTACACTTGTGTGCTGGCCATTTTTCATTCTTTCCCTTTCCTATTTTTCTTTATTTTTTTTTTTATCAATGGGGGAGAGGATACGAATTTGGTCGTATTTCCGATCTTTCTGGGTTAAGTTTCTTCCAATTTTAGTTGTCATACTGAGTGTCAAAGGTTTGGACTTTAGTCTGTTTTGGCATTCAAGATTCAAGTCTTTATGTGTTTGCAATGCAGATTAAGCCCCAATATGTTCCATTTTTCAATGAAAAATGAATCATTTTAATGAAGATAATGGTGTTGTGAATGATTATGGATTGTTCTTTTGTGTTATGTATGATGCAGGCTTTGATGGAACTGTTTTGAAGATCACTTTTGCTCGTTGATAGATCTAATGTTCCCATGCAAGAGGCTGATATTTCCGGTTCTGGTATGGAGCTCTATGTCCATTTCTTGCCAGAGGTTGCTGCAGCACATTTACATTTTGCTTTGCCTCTCTTTAGGTCTGAATGATTGTTTCATAATCTGGCCTTTTCTTTTTCCTTTCCGGCGGAGGACATTTTTCATTTCCTCCGCACGAGAAAGAAACTGAATGTCCAGTTAGGTTTTTTGGACTAACTTGTGCATAACAACTTCGATAACATTTTCTACTCCAAATATTAGTCTCTCAAACAAAACATTTATTTTGTTAACGAAGATGGTGACGATAAGAATTCTTATGCTGTTGAGAACATGACTATTTTGTCTCAAGTGGCTCGAGATCTACTTTGTTCTCGTAGTAGAACTGGGGGAAACGTTTAAGGGCGGGTTTTAAACAATAGAAATGATTTCTGTTTGTCCTTTTTTTGTTCCTTCTGCGCGCTTTCCTTTTTCAGGCATTTGGAACGAATAAACCAAAGGAGAACCAACGGACACAAGTACAGAGAGGTATGCAGAAGAAAAAAATGCGGAAATCACTTGCATTAAGCAAGTGGTCGTTTGCTAGTTTCCGCTATCACCATCTCTCCCACCCTCTTCTTTTACATCTTTTTTTTCTTTTCATTGTTGAGCTCTTACGGGATTTTAACTTTATTTTTCCATTTCCCCCCCATCTCATGCGATGGAGGGATATGGATTGAAGGAGAGATATTATGAAGACGTTCACAGCAGTGAATTGTTGTCTTTCCTCTTAGCCAAAGGTTTAGCTTTGTAAGCTGTCTGGGCAATAAGCTACGTTTTTGGAGTGTTACTAACAAGTCTCATTTTAGCATTCACCATCGAAACTTTCAAGTGTAGATGGTACAAATGTGATATGAAAAGTATGATAAAAGTAATATGAAAAATGAACGAGCTCCTTGTTTTTTTTTTTTTTCCTTCCCTTCTCTCCCCTCTTTGCCCTTCTCTCCCCTCATTTTTTTAGTCGTTTAAAAGCACATCCAAACCAACGAGTTCAATCAAAAGTTGGTATGACAATTTAATTGCTAATTGCTATTGTATCCAAGGTTTTAAAAGATGCTAGGTACTAGTCGGGTGCCGGGTTAGGGCCTAGTGCCTAGGTAGCTAAGCGGAGTCTAGGCGGGAGCTTAGGCGGATTAGGCAGATTTAATTAAATCTATTATATTTCATATAAATAAGTGTCTATTTATATTTAAAATATATATATAATTTCATCATAAACTACAAAATAGAATGATATATATAATGAGTTATTGGAACATAATAAAGTCATGGGGAGCAAACATATAATGTGTTCATTCAAGTATTTAACAAGTCTCTTACAATTTATTGGAAAAAATAAAATGTAAAATGAACGTTATCTATTTTCTGTCTAGGTGAGTTGCAACCTAGGCGGGTTTAGACGGGTTAGGCGGGTGCCTAGGTGGTCTAGGCAGGCGCCTCAGTAGGTCTAGACGTCATTTCTTAATTGTCAAACGTCTAGACATTAATCAGGACGATGGTTAACCGCCTAGTACCTAGACGGAACTTAGGCGGCGCTAGGTAAAGATTTTTAGAACAGTGCTTACAATATCTCCAGCCTACAAGCTGATAAAAATAATAAAAACAAGTTTACACTGTCACTGACATTGGTATTGGTATCAACAATGTTGCCGCGTGGGGTGCTTTGATAGCAACCATTTGTGTTTTTTTTCTTTTGTTGAAGATGCTATTTTGTTTAAATTGCTTAAAGAATTAGTTAAAGACCTGTAAAATTTTTCAATAATTATCAGATAGTTTTTCTTGGAGAGGGACCCATATAAGCCCTTTTTCTCATTTCAATCAACTGTTCAAATAACAAGATTAGGTACTTCCAGATAGAATCAGCTCGAATGATTTGGGTTCGACTCGTCTTTAGTTTGGTCTAACTCGGTTGGTAAATGAAACTAGCCGATTTATAACAATATTAGGCTTGTTAGAAAAATGAGCTAAACTTGAGTTTTGATATATCAACTGATGACGCTGAATGCAATCATTTTAATTTATATAACTCATTAATTTTTATTTTTTATTAAATCAAACAAATGTAAGCTTGAGCTCATTCAATAAAATAAGTTCAGCCAACTAACTAGCCACCCAACAGTTTTGATTTATAAATGAGTCGAGTCAACATCAAACTAGTTTTGATTTATAAATGAGTCGTGTCAACATCAAACTTGAAGAACTAGTTCAACATGAGCTAAGCATACGTTAACGCGTTTTTTTGAGCTTAAGCACGAATAATGGTATTCGAGTCAAGTTGAGCACCTTATTACTTGGGTTAGCGGTCACTGGCCTACTGTCTCTGTTTTGGTGTCTCCTTCATGTCTACTCCTTATTTGTTTGACATGTGTTCATTCACTTAATCCAAAAATTAACAACATTAATGTTCAATCTATTAACATACAAAACTAAAAATAAAAGAAGAGATAAAGCCACCATCTTTGTTCCCCTTGAGGTCGGAAGGATCGTAGATGAATTGAGCTATAAAGTGTTAAATTTTTACTTAAGTGAATAGATCCATGTCAATCAAATAAAGACGGAACATTAAAGAGACAAAAATGAAGACAACAGACCTGCGACTCTCGTTTAAGGGACCCAAACAACCCACCCAGTAACTTTTTTGTTTTAAATTATATATAAGGAGACTTAAAACACCATTTCATAATCATCACATTAAAAAGTAGAAATTTTTTTAGAATGTTTTATTCCCAAAAGCCAAATTAAAACACCATTATATGCAAAATAAATAAATAAAGGAGATAAATATTTTTCTTTAGTAAAAAATAGGGCATGAACCACTTGGTACTAGTCTAATAGTATTTACGGGGATGTTCTATCAACATATTATTTTTTACTTATCGCGTGTAAACGTCTTATGTTCGATTCTCGCAGGCCACGTTTTTGCTAGTTCTGAGGCTGAACTCATCCCGTGCATAATATCAGGCATGGAAGAGGAAGACCAGTTGAGAACCGAGTTGGCAAATACAGAGACGCACACCAGTGTGACCCAAACAAAGAACTCACCGATATCTCCACGTCTCGGTTTTCTCCTCTGCTCTCCACCCCATAACCAAACTACCCACACCAAACCCCACCCCCACCCCCCCCACCACCCCCCCCCCCCCCCCCCCCCCCCCCCCCTCACGATACTTCCAAACAAACCAACCCATTTTCTCACAAAATTACCATTAATAATCCAATCCAATCCAATCCAATCCAATCCGCTTCCCCAACCAACAACCCTCGACGCTAAAATGCGCCGGGTTTTCTCCCCTGCGCCCCCTCCTCCTTGTTCCTCATCCGCCGTCGCGCTGTTGCTAAGCAGCTCCCTTTTTTAGCTTTTCGTTTTTTTATTTTGGTTGTTTGGTGTTTGGGGCGGCTTTGATTCTTAAATGGGGATTAGGGTTTGGGAAAGTGGGATCGTGATATTGGTTTTATGCGTCCGGCTAGTTTGCGCCGCCGAGCCCGCCTCTTGCCCGACGGAGTCCGTTGCCGACACAATCTTCGGCTTCCGGTATTCCAATTGCCCCCTCGACGGCGCTTGCAGATCCGTTGAATCCATGGGTGTTATTGTGGTACGCAATTACTTATCTATTTACTGTTTATTTTCTGGGAAGTTATGTGTTATTTAGAGTATATCATTGGGGGTGTATTTGGGTTTGAGGCGCTGATCAGGGAGATGCTGTTTTTATTTATTTATATGTATTTATTAAAAGTTCGGGTTTTTGGTAGGTGCATTAGGGTAGTAATTTGTATTGTTCTTGTAAAAGACCGAGTTGGGCAATGCCGATTTTTCAAATGGTGCTCAAAGTAGCTGCCGGCCTTTATCCGAAATGGCTTGATTCATAGAGTGTTTCCACGAGGATCATTTTTGGTTTTTGAGTTTCGCTATGTTTGTGTTTTGAGTGCTTTGCTGACCTCTGATAGCGAACCCTTTTCCGAATTTATATGTTTGGATAAACCAGAACAATACTTGTCCCAAATGCAGTTACTTGAATAGTAGAATCCTGCAACCAGTTTCTCCTGTGAATGATGTAAATATCACATGCAGTTTAGTTTAGAACCTAAAAGTTCTCCTTAGGGGTGAGGTAATGGAAGTGGTTTTCTTCCGAAAGTAGAATTGGAATATATGGTACTGAAGATGAATCTGCAATGCATAAGTGACAGAAAATTCAGCTTTTATCACAATTCCTTAGATTAGTCTATTGCTGGGATGACAAAAAATGTCTTTTTTTTTTATACGTAGTCTATTGCTTGGATCTAACGGAAGACATGATGCAAAACTGAGTGCAGTGGCGTTCTAGGATTCATTCAGCCAACCCCACTTAGTGGGATAAGGCTTTGTTGTTGTTGTATTGAAAGTTGAAATTTCTTATCTCTTACATTTGTTATTCTAATTTTGTTTATGTCTTGCTGCATTGAAGGGAGATGAGGTTTCCTTACAAAGGGCATTAAATATGGTTCACAAGAATACTCATGATTATGTGGCGGTGCTCTTCTATGCGTCATGGTGCCCTTTTTCAAGGATGTTTAAACCAACGTTTTCCATCCTGGCTTCTTTGTATCCTTCGATCCCCCATTTTGCATTTGAAGAATCAGCCATCAGGCCAAGGTTTGTAAATATCTGTAGAGACTGTATATTCTGAACGATTTGTCATTAGAAATTGAACAGAACTGATTAATTGTTTGCAGTATACTCTCCAAATATGGAGTGCATGGATTTCCTACACTTTTCATTTTGAATTCTACTATGCGTATTCGGTATCAAGGTGCCCGCACTCCTGGTTCTCTTGTTGCTTTCTATAGTCATGTTACTGGTAAGTCTTTTTGTTCAGATCGTAGGCTTTGATTGTGAACTTTATTTCTTATCTTTTATAATATTTGGTACGATGAATAAAAAGCAGTCAAAAACCTTTCATTGAGTGATGTGTACTAAAGAGAACTGGATTTTTATTCTAAATAAACTGTTTTAGATTATGTGTGACCCACCGATTCTATTTAGTCCTACAGAACAACTTGTTCGTTTTCCTGATATTCTGCATTACCGTCCAGAATCATGTTTTTTTAATATCAGATTTGCCATTCTTTAGTCTCTCACTGTCGTTGTATTTATCTTATATAGAAAACTGTTTTCCCCTGTGGTGTAGTTATTGACCGAGGTGAATTGGTGCAGGCTTCAAGACTGTATCACTGGATCAATTGTCACTGGAAAAAATTGGATACCCACTAAATCATGAGAAGCATGATAGCACTGAGCAGGAAAGCTGCCCGTTTTCTTGGGCTAGATCTCCAGAGAATTTGCTTCGGCAAGAAACATATTTAGCTCTGGCTTCTGCTTTTGTGCTTCTGAGATTGCTCTACTTCTTTTTACCTGCTCTGCTAACGTTTGCTCAATCTGCATGGAGACGGCATATTCAAGACATGATATTGGGGAGCTTGTTGGAGCACCCTTTGGCTTTTCTAAAGCGGGCAGTGCAGTTGTTTAATTCTCTAAAAGAGCCTTGCAAGAGGAGTAATTTGCAGGAAGGAGCAATGAACGCCAGGGTGTGGGCTTCCAAGTCACTTGCCACAGTTTCTATCGGGGATGCAAGCACCAGCAGGGGTTATAGCACTGACTGAATGCCATAGACGGTTTTATCTGAACAGTCTTTGATGCTTCCATGACGAAGGGTGAGGCTGCAGAAAATGTATTGTGCTAGAAGCGTTTGCGAATCATCTCAACACCCCTTGATTAGGGTTGTCTTGCAACGAAGGTGAAATATGTCGTTGTATCTTGTTGCTGTTGCGGATCATTCCGTCCTTGTCTATATGCTTTATAGGTTAC
Source organism: Pyrus communis (assembly GCF_041283825.1). Taxonomy (NCBI): domain Eukaryota; kingdom Viridiplantae; phylum Streptophyta; class Magnoliopsida; order Rosales; family Rosaceae; genus Pyrus; species Pyrus communis. The sequence goes on from NC_142572.1 coordinate 5,481,711, forward strand.
GATATGTTTATCATTCAAACTGCTGAATTTGGACTCCAATTTTTGAATAGGTTTAATAACTAGTACCCCTTTCATGTGCCACTTACATTCGCTTGCGTTCGTTGTTTGTCTAAAAGAAGTGTGAGGGGTTCGTTGCAAGGTACTAAAAGGCGCTAGTCGGATGGCCGGCAAAGGCCTAGACGTCTAGGCGGGGCTTTGGTGGGGTTAGGCAGTTTTTTTAATTTTAATTAAATTTGTTATATAGTATAATAAATATCTACTTATACTAAAAAAAAATACATAATTGTATTTGGATACATGAATTACAGAATAGAATGACAATAGAGATAGGTACAGCATGGCATAGGTTAAAAACGAAGAAGATGTCAAATGAGTGGCGAAAAGGCATTTTGGTACCTATGTACAAGAGTAAAAGTGACATACAAAATTGCATGAACTATAGGGGTCCTAAGTTAATAAGTCGTTCCAAGAAGCTTTGGGAGAGAGTAATTAAGTATAGACTAAGGCAAGAGATACGGGTCTTAAGCAATCAATTCAGGTTCATACTAGAGCGCTCGACTATGGAGGCAATCTATCTCTTACGGAGGTCGATAGATGATAGATAGATATGCAAAAGGATTCGCACATGGTCTTTATAAATTTGGGGAAAAAAAAAACGTATGATAGGGTCCCAAGAAAAATTCTATGAAGGATTCTAGAGAAGAAAGAAATATGAGAGCATATATCCAAGTAATAAAGGATATGTATGATAAAAATACGAGAGCATATATCCAACCAATAAAAGATATGTATGATGGAGTAAGGAATGCAGTAAGAACTCATGAAGGACAAATTGAAATCTTTCTCATAACCATAGGGTTAGACCAAGACTCAGCTTTAACTCCTTAGCATTTCGCATTGGTAATTGATGAGTTAAAGAGACATATTCAAGATGATTGCCTAAGTAGGTAAAAAACAAAGTCTATGGAGTGTAAGTTTAGTGGCAAGTTGGGAGTCCAAATGAGATAGGGGTGAGGATTGGAGATCCTGAAGTACCAAAGAGCAAACGTGTTTGTTATCTTGGATCTATCTTGTAAAAGAGCGGAGAAATGAATGAAGTTCTCATTGTAGAATAGAAGTTGGATAGATGAAGTGGAAGAATGCATTGAGTGTATTGTGCAATTGTCGTATGTCACTAAAGCTTAAGAACTTTTTTATAAGCCATCAATGCTTTACGGCACAGAATGTTGAGCCATCAAGCATCAACACGTGTAAAAAATGATTGTAGTGAGATAAGAATGCCTTGTTGGATGTGTGGGCACACGAGAAAGGACATAATTAAGAATGAGGGTATCCAAGGTAAGTAGGAGTGGCCGCAACTGAAGATATGATGAGAAAATCGGTTAAGGTGGTTTGGACATGTCAAACGAAAACCTATAGATACTCCGGTTAAAAATTGCAATTATGAGACAGAGACTCAGGACAAAAAGGATATAGGAAGACCTAAGAAGACGTGGAAAGGGACTTTAAGAAAAGACATGGAGTACATGGAGTATATGGAGCTAATGGAAGACTTGGCACAAAACCGAGCACAATAGTATTCTAGAATTCATACAGCCAACGCCACTTAGTAGAATTAGGCTATGTTGTTGTATAGAAGTTTGAAGCATAAAATGAGATTTTTAAAGTGTCAATAACAGTATCCTAAAATGTTGTCTTAAAAACTCCCTATAAAGTTTAACTCTCGTCTTATAGGAGCCCTGGAATGCTAACTAGGATGTTAACTTCTCGTCTATACTCTCTTTAGAAAATAATCTCATGATCTATATCATATATATTTTAGGTTCTCATTCGCAGATCAGAGTAAATATTTATTCAAATCGGAAATTGTATTAAATATTGCAAATTTAAAAGATAGATTTTGTCCCCCAAATACAGTTAGCGTAGTATTAACAAACTGAATGACTAAAATTTTGAGCGATGTGTATAAGGTGGTCAATTCAAAAGTTCATCGACATGTGAGCTCTTGCTAACATAAAATCGTATCCTATATAGGGTTACCAGAATCAGTACCCAAATTTTGTAATTGGTAGGCATAAATGATGACAAATAACTAGCCATAGGTTGCTCCATTCACTGCAAATATTCATGCCATTTGTGTATAGAATCCACGTCATAAGATACATATCACCAAAATATATTAGTAAGCCAATACTCCTGTCTCCCTCTTCAATCCATCGGTTCTATATTTTTAGATATTAGTGTAAAGTAAAAGTAACGAAAAGTTTAATATCTCCATGCAAAAAACTTCTCTTTACATGTCATTGAAAATCCAAAATAAATAAATAAATAAAGATAGTCTAAATTTCCTGTTACATAGCATGCATAGATCACTATAAATTCCGAAACACAACCTTAACGCTCAACCATCAAAGCTTCGATCATCCACAACGAAAGAAAGATTAAGAAGTCTTCAATTCTCATGGCTAATAACAACATTCCCTACAATTTTATGCCAACCAAAGCTGAAGAAGAGAAGGCAAGGGCCAACATGACGGTGAAGAACACTTCTTACTACAATTTTATGCCAACAAAAGTTGAAGAAGATGCGGCAATGGCCAACAATCGCAAGCATCTAGTAACGCACACTTGTGTGGAAATCAGAGAGTTTTCGGAAACGAAGGACTTCCTTGGTTCTTAGATATTTAAGACTAGAGTGTTACCCTTTAAGTTTGTTTAGGATGTGAGGGTGTTCTTTTATTTCGTTTCGTTTTTGTATGTTTACCTAGTGGAGTTAGATTTTGTTTTTAGGACGAGGTTAGAACTTAGAACCTCTTTTATATCATTGTGTTTTATGAATATTAATACTACAATAATCTTTTGGATTTATCGTATGAATTTAAAGACCTAATTTACTTTCTTTGTTTTTTAAAGAGACCTGCTCCGGATGTTGTTCCCTCGATGTGAAACCTGTTGGTTCCGTAGTTTTAGAATTCTTGGCAAAGTAGCTAGGCTGATGGGCAAGCCCCCTCCTACCGCAATGGCGTGGGGTGTCACTGTGTCAGAGGCCTTTACACCGCGGCCAACTCAAAGGAGTTGAAGTTCGACGTAGAGCTTTTTGGTTGTTTAAGTCAGCTTTATTTGTGTCGTCACTCAATTATTATTTACAGAGTCAATATTGAGGGGAGACCCAAGAAACATGAATATTTAAGAATTTTATGAATTGACACAGAGAGGACAGACATGTTCATCAATTCAAAAAACATGCACGTTGGCACGAGGAAATTTTCGAAAATAATCATGAACAAATTATAAAACCATACCTAATTGATTTCTAAAATGATACCTATAAACAATAGCATCTTCAAATGAGACTTTAAATTCAAAATATCAAATTTAAATTTAATGACTGACTTGGCAATTTGATATAGGAGTGTGATATTCACACACCCTATTTTACTTCTCACACACCTTTTTAATTTTTGGCCGTCGGATCAGATGAATTAAATAAAATCAATATTTTCCTTTCATCCGGTATGCCAAAATTTATTGCTTCATTTATGTTTTTTTTTAAACAAAAATAATAAAATTTGGGTTGTTATTGGTCTAAAAATAATAAAATAATACTTAAATATACTAGCACTTTAAGGTAAGGCAAGCGGAATGCCTTTGGAAATAGTAAAAATCAAATTTGAAGAGAGCTTCAAATTTGACATCACTTTGTCCATATCAACTTAGTTTTTTTTTTTTTTTTTTTTTCCATGTCATCTTTGACATCTCGGTTGGAGTAAATGATATATCATTTGTTACCATTATGTATCTATATGGCATTTTTAACATCTCCTTTGGAGATGGTCAATATGTGTGCTTTAGGCTTGGTTTGGTACTGAGGTGATTCTGAAAAAAAACTGGTATAAAAAAAAGCTGGGAGCTGTTTTTGTGTTTGGTAAACATTCAGCTTCAGCTTTTTTTCACAGTTTTGGGTGAAAAAAAGCCAAAAACAAGAAGCTGCAAAACCCAGCTTTGAAAAACTGGTTTTTTTTCACATCTGTTTTACATAAAAGTTTACCAAACACTATAATACTGTTTTTTTTTTTTCAAAAGTACAGGCTCATTTGGGAAGTGTTTTAAAATGATTAAAAACATTTTCAGAGAAAATATTTTTGGAGCCAATCCTTAGTAAAAATGCAAGTTAATTCTGAAAAAAACACTTGAAATGCTTCTTGCAAGTGCTTTTGAAACCCAAAACTTTTTCTCTAAAAATGGTTAGTCATTTAGAAGCACTTTTCAAATGAGTTAACATTCTCTTACAACTAATATATCGTATCAGTGATTCATTCGCTTATAAATAGATTTTTGGAGAGCCGACTGCCTCGTATCTAAACTTCATCAGCGGTATTTCTTTCAGAAAAAACAAATCTAACGCAATATAAGGCCTAGATGAAGACTTAACATAATGAAGTCCTTAAACATATCACATTATCATTTGTCAGTTCATACAAGACCCAAAAATGGAATACATCTATTGGCATTATAAGCTTCCTTAAAACTAGAGAAAAGTCATATGGCGGCAAGATGGAACCATCAAGCTACAACTTAGATACAGTCAGATCCAAGTTGGCAGCCCGCCGCTAGTCGTCGACATCCACGGAGACAACCTCTTTGTTCACAATCTGCAAGAATGGATGCATACAGATACTTAGCATAGCATAATCAAGACTTCAGGTTTGCAGAAACTAAGCAAATGAATTTCACTGGACATAGATAATTAGATATAGACAGGGAAAGCTCTGAGCTTTTAGTACAAATCACACAACTATGAATTTTTTTTTTCTGCAACAAGGCGACAAAACAGCCGAACAAGACTTTCTCCCGAGCTAATTCCCCAGAGCAATATAAGAGTGTTGTAAATAAGTGGCAGCACCCTCGGAAAAAAATGTTCTTTCAAATGGTCTTTAATATCTTCTACCTTTTATCGTCTTCTATACTTTTACTATTTTCTTTTGGGATATGGATGAATTTAGAGAATGTTTCATCTGCATATGCATACTTGTCTCTAGGGTTTTCGGAATAATTATAATCTCCTACTAGTTTGACGCTCGTAGTTTCTACCATAGTCTTGCAACCTCTTACAGTTACTTAGGGCTTGTTTGGTATCCTACTTGAGTTCAACTTACTTTTTGAGTTTTAGGCGTTGAACTCTTGTTTGGTAGGACTCTTTTTCAAAATTGAATTCAAAACTAACTTAAAAACATAGTCTATTTCTTAAAAACACTAAAAGTGAGTTTTTAGAGTTTTTTCTGCTTTCTCCTCAACATCTCTTTTTTGCTATCTCCTAACCCTTTCTTTTTCCTCTCCTAACCCTCTCTTTCTTCTCTCCTAACCTTCTCTTTCCTCTCTCCCCATGTCACACTCTGGCTTCTCTCTCTCTCCTCATCCTTTGTCTCATCACCCTCTCTTTCTTCTCACTCCTCACTTTCTCACTGTAATTTTTTGCTCTCTCCCTCACCTCCTCGCCCTCTCCGTCTTTCTCTCCTCCAATTTCTGCTCAAGGTAGTTTGAATTCAAACTAAAAAATTCATTTTTAAAAACTCAACCAAACAGATTTTTTAAATTTTGAGATTTAAAAGAAAACTGTTTTTAGTGATGTTATCTGAAAATTATTTTTAGGAACAATCAAAGTTTTTGGGTAGGATACCAAACGGGCCCTTATATTTTCTTCTAGTTCTTTATTCTCAAAAACATAGTATTTCCTCATTTTCTATATGGAACTGCTTGTATAATTTAATCCTATTCTTAGACTTCCTCCCCCTTCTAAACTACAGGACCCCTCCTCATCCATATGATGGGCTCAGTCACTCTCTGCGCTGTCAACTCTAGTAAGACCGATCTTTATTCTAGGATAGAGAACCAATGTGTACTTTCTTAACCTTCCTTAAATGCAAACTTAACGTTTTGTTTCTTTGCAATCTTCATGAACTCTCTACACTGTTCATTGTGTTACTCTGTCTACAGCTCTACCTTGCACAAACTTTCAACTTTTGTGTCTGTGTACAGTTTGTACTTTGAATTAAATGAGTGGAGACACAAAAACTTGAACCTCTAACAACACTATGAATTCCCAAAATAGAGGACAAACATGTTCACCAATTTGAAAACCGTGCAAGTTGACATGAGTAAGTTTCCAAATATACTTTTTCTCTGTTGAGGGGAGATATATATACACTCCAAACAGAACTTACTTTTAGTTGCACAAGATACTTAATCATGAATAATATTCAGAGTCATTACGTAATTGATCTCTAAATCATACCTCTGATATGTGTGCTTTAGTGCTCTCACTAATTGGTGCATCTAAAGCTCTCTCCGCAAGCTCATAAAACAAAGTATTGCCTTCAGGTCCACTTACTTTGTCTTTCTGCAAATATCTAAAATGAAGAACAATACTTGAGATAGATACCCACAGACACAAAGAACAATAACAAAGCCTTATCTCATTGCGAATAAACAATCTTTAACAAGCCAAACCTTTGCTGGACAAGTGTGTCCAGTGCTTGCTTTATGTTTCCCAGGACTGGATGGTTTTCATTGCTTTCATCCAATCCCATTCGTCTCAAATTACGCCAAAGATCCTCTGCAGTTTCACCAGGACACCAAAAGTTGGTTGTCTCACAACACAACACAAGGTAACAGAAAATAAATAATTGCCCACATTGGTTTTTAGCATTTTAAAGACAATATGTGGTGATGTCTGATCCATGCACTTTGCTACACAATCTCATTATACCAGATGTGGAAGAGCCCATTAAGCAAGCAGATCACCAAATATCAAAGTACATTCATCACAGAATTTGGCTTATAGTTTACCAAAAAAAAAAAAAAAAGAATTTGGCATATATATAAGCAATTTCCCAACTAAATGGTTCTGCCAGCTATCCTGGCATCTTTCCTTTCGCAAATGATTAGCTTGTAAACATAAAACTATAAAATAAAACCCAAAGGCAGCCATACCTTCAGTCATTTTACCGCCGGAAATATGTACAAGACTCAGTACGACAAAAGTGAAACCATTGAGAGGAACCGTACTATCATTGTCGTTCAAGACATACTTCTTATACACATCAGAAGGAAGCTTACTCGTGATGATATAGGATTTTGCCTCCGCAGCACCTGAATAATGTGTTCATAAACTACTGTCAAAACCCGAATCCTCGAAATTACTAAGGAATGATGGGCACATCGTAAAATTACAATTGAACTTGTATCAAAAGGGAACATATAACCTACAATTGAGAAACCCACATTTCCTGCAACTTAGGAAACCTCAAATTCCATTATATATGGTTTGGCCAATACTGGCTCATATGGGTATCATATGGATCCTACCATACTCGGACCAGAACAAATCAAAACAGAATTACAATTCAAATAAATTTTGAACCTTGAGCTTAATTAGCAACTTAACCATCGAAATTTCGAAAATAAAGAATCTTACTCTGTTGTGAAATGCGTCCCTGATTAGCGGAAGAAGGACGAGACCTCTGAAGCTCCCGCATTTCGTACCCGAAAATGGAGGACAACTTCTGTATGGCCTCGTTGATGATGAAAGTAGGAAGATTGCGCTGGCGGTAGTTCTTGGTGAGCAGCTGGGTGAGCTCTTCCCTCTTTATCGGACACCCCGAGCTGTGGTGCGTCTTGAACAGCACGTATCGGATTACTTCCGCTACAAGCTTGTCCTTTTCCTGAGAAAAATAAATACCCAAAACGAAAAATCTTTCTTCTGAAATTTGGGGAATCCGAGACGAAGACTGGAATTGAAAGTGTGCGAGTGCGTTCTTACCTCTTTGGAGATGTCGAATTGAGAGAGATCTACAACTGGTTGCGACATGATAGAGGGAATTTGGGGATTTTGCCTTCAATCTGAAACCCTAATCCCCTTTTTCTTGAGCGATTTTGTGGCGGGAAATCTGTTTTCTCACCGACGAGCCACCAAGGCCATGATGAACAGAAGGCGCGCTCTTCAAGATATTAATATTTTAATAAACAATAAATGGTTATATTTACTTTCTTCTTCAATTGAGAGTCAAAGGGTTAGAGGGCTCATTTTAGCTCTGTCACAAAAAACCGTCTCCAACCGAGAGTCATAGGGTCAAACATAATTTATTATTTAAAACCTACAACTTAAATGTTGTTTAAGTTTCATGTTGTTAAATGTTTTTTTATGTAGTATAATTTTTATGTTGGTTAATGTTATTTAATGTTGTTTCATATTGTTTAATGTTGTTTCATGTTACTTAATTTAATTTAATGTTGTATAATGGCTTAGGAAGTTATAGGAAAAAAATAGAATTAAAAAAAAATATGAAACAAATTTTGTGAAATAGAAGTTATAGGAAAAAAAAAATAGAATTTAAAAAAAGATATGAAAAATAGAAGTTATAGGGAAAATTTTGTAAATAAAAAATAATAATAAAACTGTAAAAAAAAAAAATTCAAAGCATTCATGTCGGTTATAACTGACAGGATTTCCATTTTTTCTGACCTATCCTTTGGCCTTTTCAGATTCCGTGGGGCCCTCTCAGATTACACAAGCCTTCTGGCCTAACCTTCGGTTGGAGACGGTTTTCGGGCTATTTTCGACCATCTGGCCCTCTGGACCTTTCGGTTGGAGATGACCTTAGGTTTGGAATGTGAAATGTTCCTTTTAGCAGGTTCTGTTGGGCCTGGGTTGGAGGGCCGGGTTTTTTTTCTTTCAGCTTCAATGATTTCATTCATTGTTTTAAAAATCTCCGCCTAGAGCCACCTAGGCCCTGCCTAGGGGCTAGGTGGCTCACCAACTCTCCGATTAATGTTTAGACGTTTGAAAATTAAGAAATGACACCTAAACCTGCTGAAGCACCCGCCTAGCCCGCCTATACCCACCTAGGTTACAACTCACATAGACAGAAAATAGATAAATTTCATTTTGCATATTATTTCTTTTCAATAAATTGTAAGAGACTTGTTGAATACTTAAATGAACACATATTATATGTTTGTTCCCCATATTTTCATTATGTTCCAATACTTCATAATATATATGTTATTTTATTTTGTAATAGTTTATATATATATATATATGTATATTAAGTATAAACAGACATTTATTTACATGAAATATAATAAATTTACTTAAATCCGCCTAGACGCCCGCCTAAGTCCCACCTAGGCGCTAGGTCCCAATCAGCTGCCCTACTAGCGCCTAGCGTTTTTTAGAACCTTGATTTCATTTCATCTCTCATAAATATTCTATTTTCATATGCTATATTCAATTTCAAGTTACAAACTTTTATTTTATGGATTGATATTCTAATATTCTTTTTTTATAAATGATATTATTTACACTAAGAGGGTGGGGGAGTGGGCTAAACCTCACAATGGACTAGCAATAATGTGGTTTAAATTCACCTTTGACAAGAATCGAACCGAAAATCTCTCACTTACAAATACCTTAAGATATGCAGATTGTTAACCTTTTAATATTATATTCATGTATTTTTCTTAGGTGATTCTGTACATATAAAGTCTCAAATATGAATGGGGGTAATGAAATAATTCAGGAAGACTTGTTGGAGGACGAAGACATTGAGGGGGAAATAGGGGATGAAGAAATTGAGGAAGATGAATAAGAAAGGGAAATGGAGGACGAAAAATTAGAGCAAGAATTGAATTTGTGGCTAGCATTTCAATGATTTCAATAAAGATTTTGTTTTTACCAAAAGAAATTATTGACCAATGACTCTATTAGACTCCATAAAATCGCTTTCAGTTCTTTTAAAAGTATTTTCAAGCAAGCCTTATAATATAACAAAGGTATAGATAAGTCATTTCTTGGTTAAGATCTCTCTTGGTGAAACCATAATGAAAAGGAGTTGACATAACATGCAAGCATATATACAAAATGGAGCCCACTTGCAGTGCACCACTCACCACTCTCACCCTTTCCAACATCAAACACCCATCAGTGGTCGCCCCGTTCAATAGCGCACCCAACCACGTTGCTCCATGTGATCCACGTTCGAATCTAATTCCATCACCGGCCCTTATCTCGCCCTCTGAGGAAAATCCACAACCATTTCAGACCATTGATCCTAGTACCTGTCCACTAACCATATCCAACGGTCTGTCGGTCGAACTATTTGAATTGTCATGTGATGAAAGAGATAGACGGAGGGTTGTGACGAGATATATATAAGTAGATCATATTATTTAGTTGCAGAATATTTCAAAGTTGCCAAAACCAGAGTTTCAGAGAGAAAGGCTATGGAGATAGAGAGAGAGAAGCATGCTTACCAGGCGAAACTTGCCGAGCAAGCCGAAAGATACGACGGTTTGTTCTTCTTGCATGGACCCTTCTTACTTTTGTGAATTGTGGTGGCGTGAAGTGTTTGTTATATTCTCATGGCTTTTGGAATACTAGACCAAGTTATGAGTGGCATCTAAGTTTGCATCATAACTAAACCAAGTTAATTACTGCGTGTTTGATCCTATAACAATGATTATCTCAAGTTTCCGGCTTGATCCTTGATAGCTTAGCCTGGTTTGGTTTTTCGATCCGGAAAAGAGGAAATGGAAGAGTGATTACATATATCATAGGTGTTCGTAAGCAGAAATAAAATTTCCAGTTGTTTACAAGCAAAACTGGTTATGTTAAACATTCTTTGATTGCGATACATGTCATACCCCGTCCTCGATCACCTGTTCATTCTGAGACTCAATTCGGTGCCATTTATTTGGTTTGTGTGTGGCATGTGTAATATCATCTGAAGTTTAATGGAAATAGGGTATTGGTCTTATCATTTTTGCAACAAATTTTCAGGAACGTTGCTGATTTGAGTTTTGGTCATCTGTGGTGGCAGTGGTGCAAATAATTTTCTGTTTTTGGGTCATTTCTACACTTGCATAATACAAATTAATTATATTTCATTTTCTTTGTTTCAGAGATGATTGAAGAAATGAAGAAAGTTGCCAAGTTGGATGTGGAATTGAGCGTGGAGGAGCGAAATTTGTTGTCAGTTGGGTATAAGAGCGTGATCGGGGCAAGAAGGGCGTCATGGCGGATACTATCTTCCATTGAACAAAAGGAAGAGGCCAAGGGTGCTGAACAAAATGTGAAGAGGATAAAGGAGTACAGGCAGAGGGTTGAAGACGAGCTTGCGAAAATTTGCCATGACATACTAACAGTTGTTGATTATCACCTTCTCCCCTCTTCGTCCACTATGGAATCTACTGTTTTTTACCAGAAGATGTGAGAACAACTATTTCGTTATGAATTTCTTACCTTTGGTTACTTTTCGCGTGCATTATGTTCGGAGGATCTTCGCTTCGACGCCTATTCCTTTTGACAGACTAACACAATGCAAAGTAATGTTGCAGTTTTCTTTGGCAACAATACGGCATGTGTGGGAGAGAGAGAGAGAGAGAGAGAGATTTGATTTGTGACCCTTGTTGTTCTGTGTGACAGGAAAGGAGATTACTATCGATATCTAGCAGAATTCAAATCTGGTGATGATCGCAAAGAAGCTGCTGATCACTCGCTTAAAGCCTATTTGGTAAACTTTGATTCCGCTTCTTTGCTGGATGTCTTCTTCCCTATCATGTTTACAATTTCTTTTCATTGTCATGTTATATTCACGTACCAATAACTATATCATAACGCAATTTACATTTGTGCTGCAGACTGCCCTTGATACTGCTGCCTCCGAGTTGCCCCCAACACATCCAACCAGGCTCGGCCTGGCTCTAAACTTCTCTGTTTTTTACTATGAAATTCTCAACTCCCCGGAGAGGTTTCCCTAACCTTCCTCTTTCTGCCCCACTTGCCTGCCTCCTTCCAATTATTTTTACACAGCGTTTACTTTTACAACATTGAGTCACCACTTTTATGTTCCATTTGCAACATTGCACCGTGCAGGGCCTGTCATCTGGCTAAGAAGGCATTTGATGAGGCTTTTGCCGAACTTGACAGCATCGACCAAGAATCTAGCAAGGACAGCACCCTCATTATGCAGCTTCTCAAGGATAATCTCACATTGTGGACCTCAGATCTGCCAGAGGGAGGTAATTTTACGAGTCGGTTTCTTTCTGCATTGTTTGAATCTTGTGTCAACTTTCTATATTATCTTCAAGCCATGTCTTTGTATGATTTCTACAAGTCCTGATAATCCGTCTTAATTGGATTCGTCGTGTTACAAGGTAAAATCTTCTTAAATTCATTATGTTCTTTTCTCACTCTTGTGTTAGTGTGTTCTTTCGTTATCACAGAGTTTAGTTCGTCTAAATTCTTTTCCTTGTGGTGAAATTTAAATTCTTAGACCATTCTGTGTTGCTTTCACGTAAACAAAAAGAAAACGAATACGTTTGCTTTCTTCAAGAAATACTTTCCATCTGATTATGTTCTCCGATTTACCAATCTTTTGTTGTTGCTGCTTGTGTAATTAATGGAAAGTAATCAAGAGTTTATGCACTTAATTCGTGATTACTGTTTTTTTATTGAATTCTCAGGTGAGAAACTTAAAGTTGAAGAACCCCTTCCAGAGGTAAGCCAGATAATATTATGAAATAGAAAACTGCAGTTTCATCTTGGCAAAATTTCATTTCCACCTTGTGCTGTTTATTTTCGGACGTAGATTTTCTGCTTTTGTTTGTTAAATTGCCTTGTTTCCTTTAATCCCTAGTTAGTAATGAATCTGCAGAGTTAGATGGGGATCAGAGAGACTAATTATTTGGGATTGGCTTTCGGCAACGGAGCAACATAAGCCGTGTGACTCAACGGATTACTAAGTTTGTAGCAGAGGGAAAGTGAGTAGTATTGGTTTGTATCTGTGTATGTATTGTCTATCAACATAATCACACTCTGCATTTGTGATCCTGTTGGAATTTGTATGCCAAACTGTTAAACTGTTGAACTCATTTATGTTTATGTTTCCTCTCCTATCAGAATTTGCTTTCGTCTATGAACGAGACACGCCTATTGCTTGTCGACCATTAGATGCGCTTTTTTTGTTTGACTGCATTGGAAGGAATCGAACCCTTGACCACTGTGACTCGTTTGTCAACTGTAAAATTCCGAGAATGTTTGATACGAATCTGACATTGAATGTATTAGTTTACCGGGTAGGGGCGCAGATTATGTGCCCCTTACGCTAGGAAAATTACATTAAATAGGGTCCTTCAAATGAATCCCGTTTTTGTTGTACACCATGTCCAAACTAGCTAGTATGATGTTTGTTTTCGGTAGAACACAAGCTTGTTCTTGGAGCCTTGAACGAATCAGGTGTTGGCAATGTCAACAATGCGCGCGTGGGCAACTCCCGGCAGTTGATTCTTATGGGGATCAACTTTCAGAGCCTCGCCCATTGGCGCGGCGACATCTCTATACAGATGATTAATTAGTGAGTGACTGGTTTAGCAGATGGAGTTATCGGAGGGGAACGGGGCAGCGAATCGACTAAGAAGGACTTGATGTGCTTGTGGTATTCCTTGGGCTTCTCTGCGTTTAGTGCATGCCCTGCATCCTTGATTACTACAAGCTGAGCGTTTTCTCCGACGTGCCTGTGTTTTTCCAAAGAATTCAAAACCCACAAGGGTGAGCGACCGAGTGACTAAACAAATGCATTTGGTCAAAGACTTTAACGGAGACACCCCGACCCGATTAACCTTCCAGCTAAGGGTGGAAATGTGCTGGCCATTAAATTAACGATAAAACCCTATCGTAGGAGTGACAAAATACCATCAACTTAATGACTAGCCATAAGTAAGGAAATTGTGATGTGAAATATTTTGAGCTAAGCATCAGAAAAACTGACCTTTTTAATTTGTGAGCAAACTCAACTGGAAACACTTGATCATGTTCTCCCCAAATAAGGAAGGTTGGCTGTGAGAGAAAGTGAACAAAATTCGAAATTTATTGTTACTAACATTGTTCTAAATTTTGTGAATTTCGCACTCGCATACTTGGAAGATTTTTAACAGTTGACCCAATATGTATTAACGGTTGAAAATTACATAGTTAGTGCCGCGACTAACTTAAAGCATTGTTTTTTTTTGGGAAAAGACAAAGAAGAAGATTGAACCTGAGGAATCTTGGGGAGTTCTGAAAGTTTACGGTTTTGGGGGACGGCCCGGATCAAGTCTTTCTTCTCTTGCACAAATTCGGTGAACATTGCCTGTTCATTTCAAATATTTTAATCGTTAGATCTTTATTTAGAAATATAAAAATAAAAATTTAATCGTTAAAAAAATTAAATTATTTTATACTCCGCACCTTAAATTTTTTACGTTATATAATAATTGCAACAATCACTTGCATGAAATTAATTTATTATTTCTTTTAAGACCGTTTTGTACCGAACAATGTTGACCGACAAATCTTATGACTGATTGTTTGTATGCGTATACACATTATTTACACTTGTCAAAGCACAAGAAGATACTGCTAAAAAATGGACATATTCGACAAAAAAAGGACAATAAAGATACTGCCAAATGAAACGACTAAAATTAAATGCATGAAAGATTAAAAAGTGTGTATTTACGTTTTTTGGTTTTACTGAAACTTTCATGGGCTATTAAAATTTTATTATATTATTAACTATTTTATTAGAATAATTTTAGATAGATCATATTTTATATATTATATAACGTGATTATCGATAATTAAATATCGTCTTTAATTATTTTAAAAAGTAAAGATAAATCACCCTTTTTGTTATGAATATACTTTACAAGTAAGCAAAGATAAATCACCTTTTTTTTATGAATATACTTTACAAATGAGTGAAGATAAATCATGCGACAAGTGTTCCAATTATGTATAATGTAGTTAAAAATTCTCATTTAGCCCTACATTTATAAGAAAATTATAAGCCACACAGAGGACTAACCTCAATCTAAGAAGAATGATTTTCCATGTTAAGGGAATTGGAATGCAATAAAAAAAATGAAACAAACTTGTTTTGTAATATTTAAAAAAAAAAAAAAAAAAAAAATCACGTGGTTTCACCTAATAATTATTGTGTGATTCATCAACAACAGAAATTGAACTTAAAACGTAAATACTAACATGAAATTCGTTCCTAACCTGGGTCACTGGTGGTTAACTTGTTTTGTTAAATGGGTAATCTCTCAGTCGGATTCAATTAGGAGAGTTTTAATGAAAAACTTACGGTACTGTTCATTTTAACGAAAAACCACATTTTTACACTAAAAAGTCAATCCTGATACTATTCACTTTACCCTTTATTTTGTCCTTATCATTAAAACTCAAAATTTTCAAGTCATTTTTATTAGTTTTGCTTTCAATTAGTCTAATAATTTAAGGACTATTGCAAAACAATTAAACAGGGATTAAAATATTAGCAAGCTTTTTACCTGAATGAAGTCCATGAGCAAGCAAGAGGGCAACAGCCAAACTGGAGGTGGCCTGAAAAACGTGTACCTAACCAACTCCCTCAGCTTCTGCGGCGTCTGCGGCGTCAAAATCCCCGCCGCCTCATCCAAATCCGAGATCCGAAACGCACCTTCCCGGAGGTCCTTCTCCTCCAGGCACACGGCGGCGCAGCATATCACAACCCTCTCCACCGCCTCCTTGTACTTGGCAGCCAAGCTGTACGCAACAAACCCGCCGTAGCTCAGTCCCACCAGGCTCAGCCTCCGCACCGAGTGCGCCTCCATCGCCTGCATCACGCACTCCGCCTGGAACGAATCGGACCGGTCAGGCTGGGTCGTATAGGAGTCACCGAAGAAGACGAGATCCGGCACGTAGACGTTGTAGTGAGGGGTGACATGGCGGAGCAGGTCTGCGAACTGCCACATTGCGTTGAGGCCGAGGCCGTGGATGAGGAGGAGGTTGGGCTTGGAAGGGTTTGGGGATTGTGGGACCCAACAGTGCATGGTGGTGGCGCCGTCTTTGAGGTCGGTGATTGCGGACCGGAGGCCGGCTCGGGCGAAGGTGGACCGGTGGCATGAGTTTTTGGCCTGGGTGAGGCTGAAGCATGACATTTTGGGTTGTTTTCGGGACTCTGTGCGGAACTAAATTGAGGACGGGGTGAGATTGCGTGATACAATTTGGGTCGGTTTGAGGTAGGTGATGGTGATGGGTGGGTCGGACTGGGTTGGTTGGCTGCACAATTTTCATGAGGATGTAATTTTGCCTGGAAAGAAATAGGTGCAGAAACATGGAGAATGTACGCATATGCAGGTTGAAAAGTAGTTGAGAAGGAGGAATAGGATGTTTTGGGGGAGTAGACCAGTCCTAGTAATAGTGTCGACATGGATGTGGTCGTTGAGCCCACAAATGGAGAAATTAGTTTCAATGTCAACGTTTGTATATCGCCACCAGACGCTACAGTGTTGGACTAAAATTATAAGTGTGAGGTGTTATGAGGAGTTTTGTACGTCTGTGATTAGAAGATCATGTAATCTGGTCATCCACGCCAACGAATCTTTCAACTAAATGAATAAAACTATTGATCAATTGATTTTTGCCAAAACGTGTTCAAGTTGAACTAGAGAAGCAATGCCAATAATTCTTATGCAAAGATGGCACTTCCTAATATAACAAAGTGGTTGAGATGGAGGGACAAAATGATCTGGATCGCATGCTTCATGAGGATATCGTCCTAATAATATATCTCTTGAATCTAAGCATCGATCGGTTATCACAATATCTGCAAAGCAAATGTTAAAGACACACTCACTTTAGCTTTTCACACACTCTAATGTAATCATGTTTATTGTTTTCATTTGATTTATTTAAATCGATAACTAGAAATAAAGAGTGTTTGAAGTTTAAATAAAAAAAACGTGTGTGAAAAATCACCTCCGTATCTCCAAATAGATGACCTTTCGCAATGTTGTTTTCATTGACCCAACCAAGTGAACAATGTTGTTTTCATTGACCCAATTCAAATTATAACCAACCTGAATTTGGTTGGGATATAAATTGTAATAGTATATTAAGAATAAAAGCTTCCAATAGCTGGTGTCCATATTATCTATGGAATCGCGGAGAATGCTTCTGTAGACAGCAGATGATGGAAGCATTGTTACGTTACAATTATGTTCGAACAGGAGGATGTAGACAAGTTTGTAGTTTGTGAATGCAAACTGTACAAATTTCATCACAAAAACAATGATATATTTATTTACTTAAAGTCTTAAAAGTTAACATGAGAATGAATGAGTATGAGATATGAGAATTATTTCCTACTTGGTTTGGTCTAACTTCATGTTTCCTACTTTGATATGGTCCGACTTCCTACTTCTTACTTCCACTCTTCTTCGGCATTGTTTTCATACTACAAAATATATCAGGATTTATTTTTAGATCTTAAGTTCTATATTTTTCTTTTTTCTCTCTCTTTCTTACAAGCGATGTTGGGAGAGACGGCATATATTTTCGAATATGTTGATCATTCCGAACTGAAAAATTGTGATTACTCCGATCTGATTTTTGAAATTTTGAAACGAAAATTGAAAATGTTGTTTCTAATGCGATCATTCCGAAAAACACTACTAACTAAGTAGCACCCTCAAAGTTGATGGACCTACCCCAACTGATATCCTCAACAAACATCTTTATGAGACACCATAAAAACGTTGTTTCGAAACCATCCTAACTAACTGGCACACTGAAGTTAGAGTGTAAAAAAAATTGATGCCCCTACACCAACTGGTATCCTCGTCAAACATCTTTATATGACTCCCCCAAAATCACTCTGTTCCATCAAATGTATCTCCAAGACCTTGCAATGCCAAAATCACTCTGTTCTGTCACCTAATGCTTTTCACTCGATCAATTGTTGTCAAACTCTAGAAAGCATGGTGTTGCGACTTGCAAGTAATCAGATACGATGAAGGCAATGGCGCCTTCGGAAATCTACAAAGACCAACATGTTCTTAGTTTCTCGGAAGATTTGTGAGCCCCAACATATTTGCGTGATACATTTTGTCGATCTCAATGTGGTTTGGTTTGAAACAGAGAATGAATCACGAACGCTGCCTCGTAATCAATCCGGGATGGAATGGGATTCGATAACACAAGATTGTTCGTGTTTCTCTTAATTACAAAGCTGTTGCTCCTTCCACTTATATAATGGAAGAGTTTCGTATATACAGAAGATCTTGTATTGGGGAAGACAACGGCTCGTGGCATTCGAAACTCGAGAGACACCAGCATTACCTCCACCTGATTTAAGTGTAAGTGTCTATGAAGACGTTCATTGTTTGATAGTGGAGGCAGTAACACAAGTAGATTTGACTTGAAAAAAGAAGAGTTTAATTGGATGCCTCGTCCTATGAACAACACTTTCTCTGAGAGAGGATCATTTACAGCCATCCTTCATACTTGCTCATCGTATGATGAGAACATCGACAATGAGATGTGGATGTTGCAAGATTTTGATAAGAGTGGACGCGAGAATATTACACCATAGTTAGGCGTAATTGGTTGGGACCAAAGAGAGAAGTCGGACAAAACCAAAGATGGTAATGCGCCTGCATTCTTTTTAGATCCATCTCCAATAGAGAGCGCTAAAGGTAATGCATCATCGGAAATGAGGTTACCCATCGTTCAGCAAAGTTTGCTTTCCCTGTTGGTTGTAATTCAAGACTCATTGTAATATTTCTCTTGGTTAATGACATTATCGTTTTTCTTTCAAAAAAAAAAAAGTATGAGATAAATAACCACCTGATTATTCTATACCAAACTTTTTAAGGTATGTCATACCCAAAATTAATAAATGCATGATATGGCATGATTGTTAATGATATCAGAAAAATATACTCATATTTCGCTGATAAAGCACATTACAACTACAATAGATAGTTGTTTCAGCGAGGAATTAACCTTTGAAGTTTGAACATGAAATGTGCAATGTGACTAGCCACAAAACAAACCTACTCTAAATTACGCATGTCAATTATGTCAGTTTTCACACCAGTGAGATTTTCGTCGTATCTACGTCCCTTTTTTCATCGCATGAGCTGCCTTCTTCAAAACCCTACATATCACCTTCGTGATAATAAGGGTGTCTCTCTTCATCTCATTCCCGCCACCCTTGCGTTCTCCGTTGTAGTACCCTAGATTGCACCCTTCTTTCCGGCTGTGGGAACTGGATGAGCACTGGCTTAGGGAATTAAAGATATCGATATCGCTCCGGTATGCATCGACCAGTAAGTGGCTTGGTTGTGATTGTCTGTCCAACTCGTTCAAGGTAATGCCATATTCTAGATAATCAGCACCAGCCATTGCAAGAGCTTCAATTGAAGGCGGCATGTCGATTTTATTTTTGGGACTGCGGAAAGAATCTTAACTGTATTGAGGACAAGTCCTTCAGGAGTATATATAGAGGAAATTAAACGTATTTCCTGTCCAATTGTATTTCGGATTGGGTAATATTCTCTATTTTCTTTTGGATTTTCAGTTAGGAAAGAATTACCAGTCCTATTTCCTACTTGGTTTGGTCTAACTTCATGTTTCCTACTTTGATGTGGTCCGACTTCCTACTTCTTACTTCCACTCTTCTTCGGCACTGTTTTCATACAATAAAATATGTCGGGATTTTTTTTTAGATCTTAAGCTCTATATTTTTGCATTTCTCTCTCTCTCTCTTTCTCTTACAAGCGATATTGGGAGAGATGGCATAAGATTGACACGTCTAAACCTTCATCTTCGAAGCAGAAACAAACGTGGCCGAAACATATGAAGATTGGCGTAGTGTCAAAGGGACAAATCTATATCTCTTAGAGTGATTGCAGACTAGATGTAATGTAAAACATAAGAAAAAAATAACACCTAAATTAACCACTTTTCATGTTCTAACTTATTCTTAATTAGTTGCAAAGTTTCTTTGGTGTCATTCTTCCTCTACAAAATCACCGGAGTTTTTTTTGTTTTTCCTAAAGTTAGTCTTGAGTCATTGAGTATTACGGTCTAATAGTATTTTTCTTTACTTATAATTTGTAAGTAAGAGATCTTAAGTTCAAATTTAGATAATGGTGAGTTCACAACCAATTTACTCTCTCGTCCCTTAGGCTCCATTTGTTTCACCTTCATAGCTAGAATTGGACTAGTGTTAGGGATTAAGCTAAATTGACTTGGCTTGGAGTAAGTAGTAGAAGAATTATGAAGTATTTGGTGCAATGTCAAACAAAGCTATAGACTATAATATTTTGAGGACCAAAATTTTTTACGTTGGAATGGTGGTTCCCATAACGACATTAAAAATTTTGAATGAGAACCCGAAAATTTTGAAATTGAATATTTTTCGAAAAATCGAAGTGCATTTAGAGATTTCGAGAATTCTGAATTATCGATCCAAATTTTTCTGAAGTGCTTCGAACATATTACAATAAAAAAGCTTATGAAATAATCCAACTTTTTAAAGTTATTTACTAAAATTATATATTTTGTAATCAACCATTATATTTTATTGTTAGTTTTGGATACATTTTGTTCTTTGTTTTTATATTAAACATGCATTTATATATTAAAAAAGAGGACAGATCCGTGACACCACTTCTTTTATACAACTTTTTACATGTTGTAGGGCCCGCTCCTTAATTCAACGGTCATATAAGTTTAGATTTTGGTGATTTTTGGTAGACATGATCTTTGAGGGAAGACTTAAAAGATAAACAGTTCGGATCTTTGAATACATTACAAAGTGGTGCCCAAAAATTGTGTGTCAAACTTTGTGTAAAAAAATATATATACCAAATATTAAGAAAGAACAATAAATTGCATGTACAAAATAATTTTAGAGTATTTAAAAACTTATAAATTGAAAGCGTTGTTTATGATGCGATAATTTTGAAAAACACTCCTAACAAGTGGCACACGCAAAGTTGATGGACCTACCCCAACTGATATCCTCAACAAACATCACCCTCTTCCCCCTAGAAAAAAAAAATCACTCTGTTCCATCAAATGTGTCTCCTAAAAAGAAATTGATTGACAACCAAGCACAACCAATTGGACAAGATAGTTATAGAGCTTTGATTAATTTGAAGACGAAGAGGATTCTCCGACCACACCTTGGTAGCCCACGGACACAGAAAGAGTACGTGCTCCATGGACTCATCACTTTCTGCACAAATGGGACAAAGAGGGGACCCGGAGCATCGACGATGGAACAGGTTGAGTTTGGTGGCATAAGCATTACGTAGCGCCCTCCAAAGGAAGTACCGCATTTTTGGTGGTACCTTGTAACCCCAAATCCAAGCCCATACCCGAGAGTCAATACTTCGGGAAGAAGACGAGCGGTCATGATTATGTCGGGGTAGCCGGCTTTGACACCATCTATAGCCTGATTTAACCGAATAAGAACCATGCTTTTTAAGAGGCTAGACAAGCTTATCCAAAGAGAAGCGGAGACCCGCATGGATTCAAGAAATAGCCTCACAAACTGTCTCTAGGACTAGATCAACAAGCAAGTCCAAATTCCACTCCCTAGTAACTGGATCAATTAGTTCTGCAAGCCTACAGTCATTATTAGCATCCCCAGGATGGGATGCCCCTCCGTTAAGCCTGCGATCCAATTATCCAACCAAAAACAAACATGCTGCCCTTCCATAATTTGCCAACTAGCACCCTTTAGAATAACATCCCGACCATCTAAGAGACTCGCCCACGCCCATGAAGCTCTACAACCTTTTTTAGCCTCTAGGAAAGAATCATTTGGGAAATACCTACCCTTCAAAACCCGAGCCCAAAGCGAATCGGGATCATGAATCAACCGCCAACATTGTTTGGCAAGCAAAGCAAGATTAAAATCTTTAAAATTACGAAATCCCATACCTCCCTCCTTCTTTGGCCACCCCATGTCCTTCCAATTGATCCAATATAACCCACGGTCCTTATCAGCTCCTGCCTACCAAAACTTTGCCATAACCGCATCGATCTCTTTACATAAACTTTCTGGGAGCCGAAAAACACACATGGGGTACATAGGAATAGCCTGGACCACCGCTTTAATAAGGACTTCCTTCCCCGCTTGGGATAGGAATCGACACTTCCAATCTGAAATTTTTTCTATAACCTGATCCTTTATATACTGAATAGCCATCCGCTTCGATCTCTCTCAGATTGTGGGAATACCTAAGTATTTACTCGGGTCCTCCACCTTTGGCATATCTAAAATATGACAAAGTTCTGTCGCCAAAAGGGTCGGGATATTTGCTCCAAAATAAACAATCAATTTCTAGCAGCTGATTTGTTGACCAAAAGCTCTGTAATACACATGAAGAAGAATGGCAAAGTTCCTACAATTCAGCTTGGAAGCCCTCAGAAAAATGAGGGTATCGTCCGCAAACAGAAGATGTGAGAGCACTGGCCTTGAAGTCGAAATTTGAATGCCCTCCAAATAACCTTGTTGAATCGCTCTTTTAATCACCAAGGAAAGAACTTCACTGATAATGAGGAACAAGTAATGGGAGAAGGGGTCCCCCTGCCGAAGACTCTTGGTGGGTTTAAAAGCTTTCTCTGGTCTCCCATTAATCAGAATTGAGAACTCCATAGTCTTCACACAGCGCATCACTATGTTTATCCATCTCCGATGGAAGCCAAGATGCTCCATTACAGCTTCCAGGAAATCCCACTCCACCAGATCATAAGCCTTATTCATGTCAAGTTTGATCCCCATTTCGAATTTAGTCTTTGTCTTCTTTAGCTTCAAAAAATGGAAAATTTCATGAGCCAAGATAATATTGTCCTGGATTTGCTTGCCTTTGATGAACGCATTTTGACTTGGTGAGATAATATCATCCAGCAGTGGCTTCAATTGATTCGCCAAAATTTTTGAAAGGACTTTGTAAGAATAATTACACAGTCTAATAGGTTTGAAGTGACTAACAACTTCCGGGTTAGGGACCTTTGGGATTAAAGCAATGTTGGTGGAATTGATTTGGGAAGGGCATCCCTCCCCTACTAGACACTCAGCCACAATACCATAGATCTCAGTAGCAATAATATCCCAAAAAGAATGAAAGAAGATGCCTTGAAAGCCATCAGGTCCAGGCGCCTTAAACCCACCCATGTTAAAAACTGCTTCTTTGATCTCCAAATCAGATATAGGACTACACAGCGTAGCGTTCATAGCTTCAATAACCATCGAATCCAGGCAGTTTAGAATGTCACCACAGTCTCGTGGCCCCTCAGCCATAAAAAGATTTTTAAAATGGTCATCAACCGTCCTCCGGAGCCCTGCAAAGTCCCCCTGCCAAATCCCCTCCTCATTCCATATTCTATAAATTTTGTTCCTACGATGCTTAAACATAGTAGACTGATGGAAAAAGGCGGTATTCGAGTCGCTGGCCTGCAGCCATCGAATTCTTGATCGAACAGCCCAGTAGGTTTCCTCTTGGGCCTCAAGATGATTCAACGTTTCCATTTCCTCGCCAATTTCTCTATTGTTCACCTCACAGTTTAGTTGGAGATACCCAAGGTGAGAGTTCAACTTTTGAAGTAGTTTTCTTCCCCTAAATTTGTCTGCACTCCACCTAAGAAGACCACTTCTAGTAGAGCGCAGTTTAGATTTCCACCCATCCACTCCCCCACCAACACCTTCCACATTCCAACATCTGGCAATCGTCTATCTACATCCCTCATCTCTACACCAGAAAGCCTCAAACCGGAACATCGGTTTAGATTTTTGAATCGACGAGTTAGTATTAAGAATCAACAGGCAGTGGTCCGATGCCCTAGCATTTTCATGAAGCATCACATAATTTGGTCATTTACATTGCCAACTCCCGTTAATCAACCCACGATCCAGTCTTTCCTACACTAAGTTACCATTCCTGGTTCCTCTCCACATGTATTTTGGCCCCGAGAACCCAAGATCCAACAGCTCTATGTTGTTAATAAAAGATTGCAGAAAAGGAGTAGCCGTCTGATATCATTGGCTTCCCCCAGATTTTTCACCCTCAGATAACATCTCATTAAAATCTCTCGCATAGATCCATGGGCATCCGTCGGACTTAGTACCTTGGACATCCACTGCCATAACTCGTTTTTCTTATTTCTATACAGCGTTCCATAAACCCATGAGGCAAGAAACCACTCATCCTTTCCTGTCAACCGCATCTCAGTGTGAATGAGATTCCTAGTCGCCTATATCACATTCACCTCAATACAGTTGTCCCATCATAAACTCAAGCCACATGCAGACCCAACCAGAGGTACATCCCAACCACTCACAAACCCCATTCTTTTTCGGACACCACCTATTATGTGGTTTTTCATTTTAGTCTCAGATAAAAAAAACCACAGAAGGTCGATGTTTTGTAATGAGCCCATGTAAGGCTCGAACTACCATGTCCGACCCTAGACCACAGCAGTTCCAGATCAAGTGTATCATGGTTGATTTGAGGCTGTTTTGGGCCAACCACCACCGCCACCATTATTATGTGCTAATCTCTATCTCCTTTTAGTTGTCTCATCTTCCACAATATCCTCAAGGTGAGGCCATATATTTTCTACTTGCACCGGTACCTCTAGCAGATTTTCCTCCCCAATTACACCAATGTCACTAACCTAAGCAACCGTTGACCCCCGAGGCTCAGCATCCTGGGTTTTACTATCTCCCTTCACCACTCTCCCTATTGGTGTCAATTGTCTCATTATCTTTTTAAGCAGCATTTGGGCTCTGCTGTTGCTTCTTTCGTTTGCATTTTTCTTCAATCCCATCCTATTGAACAAGTCCACTTCTTCCACCTGTTCCCCTGGAAGACTAGTTGTTTGTTGCGTCCCTGTCAAATATGAGCTTACCATCGGATCCGTATGAACTTGCTGCTTCCCACCGTTTGTCCTCCCCGAGGGATTTTGTAGGCTAATCCTCTTAACATTATCTCACATTCCAACTATCATCCCAGACCCCCTGACTGTGCCCGTTATTCTCCCAACCTGCACCCCTATCCCCACATCCCCTCATCTCTACAGCTGCAACCCCCCCCCCCGGCTTGTAAGCCACTATTAAGGACATTGAAAGTTTCCGCTTCCCCCATTTCGGGATGTTGCGTCAACCTCGGTCTGCTCGGACTCGTCAAATTAATGGACATCCTTGTGGTTCTCCTCCTACCATCGCCTTCTGTCAAATTTCCGACCTCATTCAGAGTGTTGATTTCCCTACCAACCTGAGCTGGAACCCCTATTTCCTTGCTAATCCCCGCTTGTCTCCTCCTTCCTTGGGTGATATTTGTCCTTCTTTGAGCCTCTGTTTCATCTATAATCCTCCAAGTTCTGGTCCACTCCCCGTATCTAGTTACATCGGTATTACTTTCAGTTACTAAGCATTCAAGACTAGCGTGGCCAATTCTGCCACACTTATAGCAAAAATCATATAGGCGTTCATATTGAAACTCAACCCACGACTCCTTTAAACCCTCCCTAGTAACCTAACACCTCGAAGCCAGTGGTTTAGAAGTATCCACCATGATTCGAAGCCTAAGAAATCCCCTGGCTTTGGTTAGGTTCTTCACCTCTATTGGATCTCCACATTTATTTGCCAGACTGGATATGTTTCCATCAGAGCATAAACTTGGTGGAATCCCTTTCATCTGCACCCAAAAAGGAACCATATGCATCTGAACTTCCTCCATTGCAAGATTTTCCGTCCATCTTTTCATAGACAGGTTTTGCTTCATCACTGCCCACGGTACCAGCTCTAAAATACGATTTGCTACACTTTCATCACATATACCACATACCGGTTGTCCTCTACCCAGTTTATCTGTATTTCCCCAAACTTTTTCCATGCACTTTTTAGAATATTCCGAAAACCCCATTTATTAACTGGTTTTTCCACCAGGACCTTCATAATAAGCGTCACTTCTGACTCCATATTCGATAGCTCCAGGCCATTTTCCAATTGCATAGCCAGCTCTTCGATTTCGATCGCCATCTTCTCACCAGTTTTTATTGTCTGATCCTGCTTTCTAGGCAGTCTACCTATCTGTTTTCTTCTTCTTTTTACCAAATGAATGAGCCAATAACTCTGATTGTTTATGCAAAACGTATAGAAAAGAAACTGACCTATGCTCAGGTAGTTGGGGCCATAGTCAATGCTCTTCCTTTTAATAAATGCCAGTTCGACCCTGCTACCTCCATGGCCCCTCAATTTGCACCAAATATGTGTATCAAACAAGACCTCGACCCTCTGTCAATAAGTCTGGTTACAATTGTAATACACATAAGGTAGGAAATAAACTAACCTCAGGTTGGTGGAGGCATAATTAATGCACTTCTTCTTCTTAATTGCCAAAACTCCCCTTCCCCAGTTATAACCCCCAAATATGCACCAGATCAGAGATTTACACCATTCATCAACCCACAGACCTGCAGAAAGTAGTTGACCTCTCTTTGGTGAGGTCATAAATTCTTTTTGTTTCTTCAATTTCCTTCTAAGATATAAGTAAATAACCCCCGTGAATCTAGGGTTAGAGGTTTTACCCAACCCCCATTGTACAAATTCATGATTTTCCCAGAGCATTAAAGGCCAGACACCTAGACCCCAATTCCCAAAATACCAATTGTCAGTTGGCTTAGACGAGGGCATACCTCGATCTGGTTGCGAGTACAGAAAGAAAAGTGGGATTGCACAGTCCAGGCAAAACCCTACCGCCTCCCACGACAATCCCACGCAATAATCGAGAAACCAGGGGGAAAATGCACTATGTGAAAGACTTCAAGATCTGATAACCACGCCCAATAGCAGATCCAGAGAAAACAGAACTCAGATCGAAAACAAGGAATATGAGATGTGACCGAGACCGGAGAATCACGGAGAAGCCACTCTCACTTGGAAGAGAAACTCAGATCACCTTCTCATGTTGGTTCATTTGGAAGTCACGGTGTGAAGCTGTTTTTAATAGGATATCTCATTCTCCCTTTAGAACTTTGCGCTCAATAGCTACTGCTTTGGCTACCTTTCAAGAGGCTTTTAATACCCGGAGTCTGATGGCCACGATTAGCACGGGGCTATCTCGTGTTATGCTCTGCCCTTCTCTATGGTCTCCTCCCCCTGTTAATTGGATCAAGTTGAATGTTGATGCATGTTGGAAAGGGGATTCCTTATGTGGGCAGGTTGGGGTTGTTGCCAGAGATTGGAACTCTGGATGCATAACAGTGAAATGTGTTCGGGTGCATGCTTCTAAGGCTGCGATGGCGGTCTTGGAAGGATGCTTACAGGCGAGAAACTTACAGGTGCAGGAGTTGGTGATTAAATCTGATGCTCAAGCTATTATTCAGTTCCTAAATTCCCCTTCTGTGAGTTGTGATTGGGAACTGCTCCCAATCCTGTCTCGTGCTTTGGAGGTCGGGAGGAGTTTTCAATCATGCTCTTGGTTGTGGTCTCCACGATCAGCAAATATGGCGGCAGATTTTGTCGCAAGAAACTTGTCTCCGGAGATGTGCGGCTCAGGCTGGGTGGTGACACCTCCATCTTCGCTTATGGGTATTCTAAACAAAGATGGTCTTCCATGTCCTCCGTAGGGGGTTTTTTGTTGTGGTATTTAGGAAGACGCTGGGGGCCTTTGTGGCGGCGTCTATTGTTTCCTGTTTTTCCTTGTTCTTGTTTCTGGGTGTGCTGGGCACCCTTCTGTCTATTTCTTGGCCTTAGGCCTTGTTGGTTCTTTGAAGTTCTTTCAACCAAAAAAATAATTAAAAAAGGTATATAGTAAATATTAAGAAAGAATAATAAATTGCATGTACAAAAAAGTTGGAGAATATTCAAAACTTACAAAATATATGATTTTTCCAAAATTTAAGATTACTCCAAATTGTGATCTAATCTGATCTGAATTTTGAAATTCTAGAACGAAAACTAAAAACGTTGTTTTGAAACAATCCTAACTAAGTGGCACACTCAAATTAAAGTTAAAAACAAAGTTGATGCCCCTTCCCCAACAGGTATCCTCGTCAAACATCTTTATGTGACTCCCCCAAAATCACTCTGTTCCATCAAATGTATCTCCAAGACGTTGCAATGCCAAAATCACTCTGTTCCATCACCTAATGCTTTTCGCTCGATCAATTGTTGTCAAACCTCTAGAAAGCACGGTGTTGCGACTTGCAAGTAATCAGATACGATGAGGGTAATGGCGCATTCAGACATCTACAAAAACCAACATGTTCTTAGTTTCTCGGAAGAATTGTGAGTCCCAACATATATGCGTGATACATTTATCGATCTCAATGTGGTTGGCTTGAAACAGAGAATGAAACCCGAATGTTGCTTCGTAATCAATTCGCGATGGAATGGGATTCAATAACACAAGATTGTTCGTGTTTCTCTTAATTACAAAGCTGTTGCTCCTTCCACTTATACAATGGAAGAGTTTCGTATATACAGAAGATCTTGTATTGGGAAAGACAAACAGCCCGTGGCTTTCGAAACTCGAGAGACACCAGCATTACCCCACCTGACTTAAGTGTAAGTGTCTATGGAGACGTTCATTGTTTGATAGTGGAGGATAGTGGAGGCAGTAACACAAGTAGATTTGACTTGAAAAAAAGAAGAGTTTAACTGGATGCCTCGTCCTATGAACAACACCTTCTCAGAGAGTATCATCTACAGCCATCCTTCATACTTGCTCATCGTATGATGAAAACATCGACATTGAGATGCGGATGTTGCAGGATTTTGATAAGAGTAGTTACGCGTAATTGGTTGGGACCAAAGAGAGAGGTCGGACAAAACCAGAGATGGTAATGTGCCTGAATTCTCTTTAGATCCATCTCCAATAGAGAGGGCTAAAGGTGCAAGAGACAAAAAATGGCCTGATTTGTATGGCCTTAGATGAAACGGGCATTAACCCTGCTGACAGTGGATAGGGTTGCCCAAGTCATTGGAACTACGCAGTCCAATATTAGCGTAATTTCTGCTAATTTGACATGCAGGCTCACACGTTTAGAGTCAAAACAGGATGGAGAGCTCCATTGTTGCCGGCATGGCCGACGGTCGATGCATCCACGAGAGGACATGAGTTTGTTCAGGTCTGTATGACATGAAGACATTAATCTCTTCATGTTCATGTATATGAAAGAAATTTGAGTTCATTCCTTTTTATTCATTGCTAGTTTCATGTAGGTCCCGTAAAATTCACTGTCGATTCACTCTCAACAGACCTCCTCACGTGTCACATCATCAATTAAGCCTAATATGGGTTTCACACTCCCAACGACACCATGCAATGTCTCTTGATTTCCCGATTCACACTCCCAACAAGCTAAACAAACAAGGATTTACAGTTTTTTATCTTCATAACTTTGGATTTTAAAAGCAAAGGGTGAAAATAACAGAAATTAAAGTTATCGTCATTTCAAATCCTTTTATTGCAATTAACTCCACCAAATTTTGTGACCAATCCCCACACACCAACAAAAAAAAAACACAAAATCCATCAATACGCTAAAAAATTAGGGTTTATGGTAAAAAAAAAAAAAAAAAAAAAAAAAAAAAGGGATTTTACACAAGAAAAAGAAAAATTAAAGAAAAAACAGAGAATTTAAAGGGAAGATTGAGATGTTCCAAGCAAGGGATAGCCAGAAAAGCAAGAAATACTAATCCGGCATTGAACCCCAAGACTATGGAATCAATTTATGCCTCCAGAACAAAGCATTGCAAGAAATTGATCGAAAGATCTTAACCCTTGCAGCCGAAAGAAGAGGCATTTCCACATCAATTAATTCGCATCCTAATCATGCTTAATTATTGCTTAATGTACACAAAAAACAGGGAGAAACGGAGAACGCAGAGAGAGACGGAGAGAAGGGAGAGGAGGGAGAGATGTTGAAGGATGTGAGGTTAATCTTGTGTTTATATAGGCGCCAGCTTAAAACCCTAGCGGCGATGTTTGGGATTTTTGTAGACCGAAACTGTGGTGTATTAGCCGGACCTCCTGCTTCATATCATATTTGCATATTGGTACCCCTGAAAAGTTGGGATTTATGATTTTGCCTCGTTTATTTGTTGCTTGAAGGAGGCACGTTGTCAGCCCTTCTCTTTGGGTGCCTTTCCTATCAATTTTTTTTATTTTGTGCGGTCATGGTTAAACAACATTAATATTTTATATTGATTTTATTGTATAAATAATATGATTAAAAATAATAAGAATATAAAATATTAACGTGTCTTAATAGTAATCGCACAAAATAAAAGAGAATGGGGAAAATATCCAACTAAGAGGGCAATCTGCCTCCTTGTTTAAACCTACCAAATGTCATGTCTGAAAAATAATAATTTTGAAACCTGCCAAATGTCATGTGTGAACAATAATAATTTGAAGAAAATAGGAAAAGTCTACAAAATATTTTGGCTGATTTTAGCTACATGGAAACTCAATTACTTTGTTTCATTAAATTCAAAAGTGGTTATTTTATTTTTTGAAACTCATAATGTGCTCCATTTTTATTTTGATCCTATTCTTTTTTCTAAAACTTGAAAGTCGTCTTTATAAAATTCAAAATTCATTACACATTGTCTTAGATTTGTTAATTTCTTATGTGGGTTTGATTTGGGTTTGCCAAGCTAATCATTTTTTTAAATATTTTTACCATCTCTTTAATTTCTTTTAAACTTAATATTCTATCATTGTTGAATGTTAACGCATAATGGAGATTTATAACCAAAATTATTGCACATGTGACATAGTCTTATTGGGTGTTGGATCCCACATATATTTTAGAAGACGACCTATAAGTTTCAGGAAGAAGAAAGAGTCCACAAACTAAAGTGGAACGATTTTTGAGTTTCAGGAGGTAAAGTGTGACATTTGAGTTACAGAAAAAAAATGATGTCAAAATAAAGTTGTAGAGACGTGAAAGTAAAAATAAGCCAAATATTTTTTTAATACGGTCACATGTCTCACATCACATGTTAGCCCAAGAACACACACAAAGAGAATTGCGTGCACTTAAGGTCCCACACGGATCAATTTTAGTAAGCTCGAATGCAAAGAATTCTCTGGTGTGTGTTAAATGAAGGGGTAATAAACATCTAGTATTTATCTAATTGTTTCATGAAGGAGAATTTCCCCTAACATGGCAATGTTTGTTCTTTTTAAAAGCTTTCAACGTTGGAGAAATTCACCATGTTCACTGAGAGGCAAACATTGTTCCTTGTGCTCTAGCAAACCATAACATACTCTACCTAATGCTTGTATTTGGTTTTGTAACTTTTCCAAAGTTGTGCCTGTTATAAATGACGGATTCGATATCAAATTATTATTAACTCATTATATGCTTAGTTAGAACATTGAAATAAAAGTAAAGTTAGAAAGGATTAATTGGTGTAGAGTGAGATAAACGCATAAACGCATATAAAAACATCGTACTTTCGGTGTTTTTATACTTCACAATAACAACGGGGAAGAAGTATTTTTATAGGGTAAAAGGGAAAGAGGTGGTCCAAAACAAAATGCATTTCGTCCAAATCACAAACAGAATACACGTCAGACTAGTTCACCTTCTCAAACAACTCAAACAATATCAACTGCCTCTTGATTTTCCATGACCTGGATTATCACAGCAAAAAGTAAATTCTAAATGCTAGTATTTGTTCTTTAAGAAGATGCAGCTGCTGTTTAGTGAACCCATGGCGTTGTTGTCCCATCTGAGTAGCCAATCCACCTCGTGACTGGTTCTTGTTGCCAGAACCCCATCATTAGGATCCACAGCTTGTGGAGAAGATCCACTCGACTACCGATGGGCGATGGTATTGCGTCTGCAATGTATCTGGATTGTTTTGTGAGCTTTTTACATGGAAAGAGTTGTCACAGCCTGGCTTGTGTTTGCAGATGACCGCGCGGGATGGGTACAAGTAATTTCATTTCCAATAGGAACTGACTGCCTAGGTCACACCTGGTTTTCTCTGCCATGAACAAAAAAACTGCTGCATAGGAATGCTGTTATTATTGTTAAAGTTACTACGATTTAAACCTCAACCAAAAGGGTTAGCCGCCGCAACTGTCTGCTTTGCTTTTGCATAGCTAGACTGCCCGGATGCACCACTTGATGTATTAGCATGAGGAGAACTCTCACTCGCAACTGGGGGAGAAGTAACCTGCTGTTTTGACGCTGAAAAAGGTAAAGATTATGCAGCCATGTTGCTTTCATTAGCTTTTCATTGAGCAGCAATCCTCAACTGCAACAGTGGAATGAGCTGTGGCATCAAGTTGGCATTTCCAGGCTGTGAAAGATCAAAATTGTGCTCAAAGCGCAAATGCTTGCAACTGAGCAGCCAATGCAATGTGGTTATTTGGCATGTTTGGGCACTTGGCTGAGATTGTGGTGCCAGCCCTAGCCTTAACATGTTTTCGGGCATGAACCCGTGACTGACGGCTGGGCTAAAGGCTTCGATTGTCCTTGGTCTATCTGCTTTTCTCCACGATTAAAATGTTCCAGTGCCTGATTAGTATGCAGCTAACAAAAGCATGTAACAATTATCCGTAATTTGGACCAAACCTCACAGTTCGAACAATGTCTATGCACAACTTAAAAGTTCTAAAACGAATGCAACGAATGCAATCTTCGACTACAGTTGAAAAGTGTCCTCCTGGTAGAGAAAATATTGCAGGAAATGGTTAAAACACATAAAGCAACTCAAGTGTCGTAACGACTATAACATATAAAGCAAACTCATGCAGGTATGTTACACTCCATAATAAAAAGGGAGGACTGAAATTTTAAAATACAATAACACCAGTGAAAGGCATAATCACAGTTCTGAAAGATTTTTAAACATCATCCAAACAGTTTAACCGATTGTGTTTCGATAACTAAAGTTGAAACGAGAAATCCTGATTATTGGAAGAGTTGGTGCGATGAAAGTCATTCTCGCTACTTCTAAGCTTGGATAGACCATGACATCAGACAAACAAGAAGGCATGCTGAGTGCAGAAACCAACTCCAAGGAAACAAACTATCAAATATACAAAGATGTTAACAGAAGGTAGATCCTCCAGTGCTTGACCCATGTCCTTTTTAAGAGAGAGGTCCTATATTTGATGAGACTCCCTGTTATCTTGTGCATTGTATCATCCAACCTTTAGTTGGTAACATGAAAACCCAGTAATAATGCAATTTCACAAAGCAAGCACAACGCAGTTAAAATAAACTGCAAAAACGCAGAAAATTAATCCAAGGAGATCAGTAAAGTTATATTCTAAGGCAAAGTAGGTTGATCCTATTTAGGGTTTGGTGCTTGTATTTCGGTTTATTTTACCATACCCAAATGACAATATTTTCTTGCAAAGAAAATGGCTTATGGTATTGCTTCTTGATTTACCACTAACTAACGGGAGAACTTTGCAGGATAAAACTCGAATGTACACAATATACTATAAGATGAAGCACAACTCTAACAAGGAAAATAGTGAAGATTGAGTACTCATTTATTCAAGAAAAAACCAGTCATGTCCATTCAAGTAGTTACGTCATTTCATTAGTATTTACACATTGATTGAACCTTCTACACATGAGAGCTGTAAATACCTGCCATGTTAAAGACATATCCACATCTGTTTTCAATGCTGCCTCGTTCGGTATTAAGCTCACGTTCTGTAGACATCTGCACTGCCTGATAAACTCTCTTGGAATAACTCTGTGTTGCTAGGTCCATCTTCCCTTGCATACCTTCTTTTCATAACATCCGCTTTTTCTTGTTCCCAAAACAGTTTTGAATCAGAGGACATATTGTTTAGATTCTGGGACATAATTTCCCGATCTCGCTTGTCCATCCTTTCTCTCAGGAGTACCTCATCTTGTTTTCGTGCATACTCCCTTTCTCTCGCAAGTGCCTCGTCTCTTAACCTCTCCCGCTCAATATTAATTTCACCTTGGCGAACCAGTTCTTTCAAGAACTTTGCACACTCATTGAAAGAACCCCCCTTTTTACCTCTTTTCTTCGCAACCTTCTTACCCACAGGAATCGACCTTTTTTCAGTTGGTGACTCCTCTTCAACTGGGGACTCCAACGGCAAATCTCCATTAGGTGAATTGTGCCGTGGCACCTCGTTTTTGACAACGGTTGGACAAGTGGAAACAATTTTAAATCTCGGACATCCCTTCACAACGGCCCAACAATTGTGATGTTTGAATGACTTATTCTTGTTGTCTGCACTATACAACAAGAGTGCTTGTAGTGCCTACAAAAACATTGCAAGAAACAAAATTTAATCATCTACAAAATGACATTACACATTTAAATTTCAAAAAAATGAAATTTAATTATCTACAAAATCACATTACATTGGATTAAATTCTACTACCTGATGAGTAAGATTTTTGCCACTTTGAAAATCATCTTGGGCTTTTTCCAAGGCGTTTCTCCAGCTGCGTAACTTTTTGTTTAGAGTTTTCCACCTGCTACAAATACTTTGCTCCGTGCGAGTCGAATTGCTCCTCTCGGAAAATTCTGCACGGATTTGTTTCCACATTTGATTAAGCTTCAATTCGCTACCCGTAAGCGGGTCATGAGCAACACGAACCCAACACTCGCACAACAAAACATCCTCCAGAGTCGACCACGAGGTGCCGGGTTCCATGGTGAAATATTGCAAGCAAAGAAAATGGTAGCAGCAAAGCAAGAAATGCTAATCCGGGTTTATAACCCTACAACTATGAAATCAATTGATGGCTCCAGAACAAAGCATTGCAAGAAATTGATCGAAAGGAGAGGTATTTACTACTCTTACCAGGGTTTCAAGACCCATTAAACAAAACCCACGTCCTAATCAACATCCTAATCATGCTTATTGCTTAAAATACACAGAAAGTACACAGAGGGAAACATGAAGGGATTTGTATTAGGATTGGTTAGGCTAGGATTGGAATGGATAGGTTGGGATTATTGTCAAGTGTTTGGATTGAATCGAAGACTGTAACCCAAAAATGACTCTGCATTTCCAAATCCAACATGAGCCCACCTGAAAATCAGACCCGCAGCCACTCACCCAGTATCAACCCACCTGACGAACGCTGGAATTTAGAATTTCAATACCCACAGATCTGAAAATAGTGGTTGAAATTTCAATACCCACCAATCTATAGAGAGAGAGACAGAGACAGAGACAGAGACTTGTATTGAAAAAGTCGGTGGGGGAGTTTTGATTACAGTCGGCGGACGACAGCCTGTTCAACTGCGGAATCACCAGAGACCGTTGAGTTCAATGTCAGCTCTCCCAGATGAGCTGTGGAGGAGAATTCTGGAAAATTAAAGTGAGAGTGAGAGAGAGAGAGAGAGAGAGTAGATAACGACGGAAAGAGGAAGACGATAAGAGTATAGAGCGGCGCCGCGCGACTCGTCTCAGTCTCAGGATTCATTCATAGCGCTTGAGGTTTCGCGTAGATAGAGCTGTAAACGGATCAGGTTCATTGGGTTTGGATCGGTTCAATTTGACTCGTTAATTTAACGGATTATTCAAATCTAACCCTTTAAGTTAACGGATGATCTGAATCTATCTGTTAAGCTAACGAATTATCCATTTCATCCGTTAACTTCTTTTTTTTTTCTTTTTTTTTTTTAACATTTCATCCAAATCAATTATAACCCTGTTTTGTATAGTAGAATTCAACTTTCTATCAATTACATGAGTCTCCGAATCTTAGCTTGGATCGGGAAATTGTTTAAGTAAAACATAATAATTCTCTTTCTTTAAGTTTCAAATAATGTCTCGCTACAGAGTCTACAGTGGCTCTATTTTTCTTCTTGCATTGCATCCTCTGCTGCTTTTTTGCCTTCAACATTCACCTTTATTGTAACTGATGAAAAGAAAACAAAGGAAAATAAACAAGAAGCATAACAACAACACAATCTGAAGCCTGTGAAGAAACAACAAAACAGAACCCAACAGAAACAAAACAAAAGGACAAAACTAATTAACAACAACATCCCTCTTAGAATAAATAAGTAGCACCGGTCCTTAATATTTAAAGAAACTAAAGCCTGTGAAGAATCCCAAAATACACTCCCAGTAAAAATCCACATCTTCCAACTTAGGCCTTTAAGAAATCTCCGATAATAGGCTTCTCCAAACAACCCAAAGCAATTTCAGTGCATCACACTGAACCTAGCACCAAGCCCCCTTTCCTCTTCTCCAAAAGACAGAGGCTTCTCCAAAGTAATGGAGCACAAGATTCAGGGATTCCCCAGCTTAACCTTGTCTCCCTAAACAGCCTTGTCCATAAAGCTTACACAACTGGACAATGGAGCATAAAATAACAATAGAACCTAAGAACCAAGAGCATAATTTACTATAAGTAAATTATTCATATACCGCTTTTCCACCATAGGCTTAAAAGTTGATAAAAGTTGAAAAATATCTTTAAAGGACAAGTTAAAATACATACCATGCTTAATCAAGACTAATACTATTAGAGCATTGTCCTGTGAAAATTTTCTTCAGTGAGTTTCCACCATGAAAGAATATTCAACTCTTATTTTTTTATCGAGTCTCTTTTCTTCAAGATATAGATGCAATTTAGTTTTTTCAACTGAAGTTGACCCATCTTGGTAAATATTATCAAATTCCTACATATAAAAACAAAATAGAAACAAAGATCAACGTACAATATAAAGATGCATATAAAAAGTATAAAAGAGGAATAACAAATATAAATACTACCTCAAAAAGTTTGTCTCCTACTTTTATTTAAGTAGGAGTTTGATTAACCGGGTTGGATACAAGAAGATGAGAGAACTTGTCCATGTAACGACCAAAGAGTGCAAACAATGTGTCACTAACATCCTTCAACTCTCTCGACTCCTTACCATAAAGCTTGTCATAACCCCACTCTACAAATTGCAATTTATAGCGAGGATCAAGAATCACCGCAATGGCAATGATCAAACTATACTTTGACCAATACTTTTTAAACTTCAAATTCATATAATTCCCCATCCATCTCATGAAATCATCACAATCTTCCATAGCATCTCAAATACAATAATGGACTTTGAACACTTTTGGGAAGAACAAGTTTGATGTAGGGTAATTTGTTCCAAAAACTAAGCAAGTAACTTCATAAATATACCCCAAGAAATTGGAAATCTTCTCTATTTTATCTCACTCTTCCAAGGAAGGACATGAACTAAAATTAGAATCAACAAGTGCCAAATTGAGAAAAGCATAGAAAATAGCACTATCAAGCATTGTATATGTTGAATTCCGTCTGGTAGGCACATATTGTCTCAACCCTCTTTTACTACCTGCCAACCCTACTTGCACAACACAAGCAAAAAACTTATTTTTTTCTCCCTTCTGAACATTTTATATATTTGATGCATTCACGAACTTTCGTCACTGATGCATCAATTTCCTTTAGACCATCTTGGACTATCAAGTTTAGGATGTGAGCACAACAACGAACATGGAAGAACTTTCCATCCATTAATAGCAAACCTCTAAAATTTAATTGTTTCTTCAATAGCTCAACAGAACAATCATTTGCAGAGGCATTATCCAGAGTAATGGAAAACAATTTCCTTTCAATCCCCCACTCAACTAATAAGGTGTTAATTTTTTCAGACAACATAGTTATGCCTGGTCAACTAGAAAATACAATCAGTACACACATGTAAACAAGTCTAACTAATCTTGAACTCCTAGGTCTAGCCTTTAGTAGTCCAATTTATAGAGAATGAAACTACTATTTTAATCATCATGTAAAAACAAGACATATGAATACTAACAGCACAATGATGAAAATTACTTCTCTCAAATCAACATATGAATACCAATGTTCTAAAACGCGATCTAGGCAGCCGTCTAGGAGTTGGGCGTCGGGCCAACGCCGCGTTATTTCAAAAACGTTCAGGAAATCGGCATGGGTATTAGGCCGTGCCTAGATGGCCAACTAGGTAGGCTAGGTGGGCTAGGCACCAGGCTAAGCGGCCTTTGCGGCGGTTTTGTTAAAATTTTCCGTCAAACTACACTGCAATGGTGACGAAAGAGAAATCGAGAGAGCGTGAGGGAAGAGCAAACGTGAAATATATGTAGAAGGAATTAGAATAACAGTGCAATTGCAGGAAAAAAAAAAACGATAACTTTGACCTGGAAGCCCAAATTTCTTCACCGGAGAGGATTTCTTTGCTGTGCTTGAGGAAATTGACTAGACTCATGATTAGGTTTTGGAAAATTATACAGAGCAAGAAGATGAAAATTAGGTGGAGAGATGGGGAATCAGGCGGAGCAATCGAAGAAGAATGAAGGGAGAGGAAACGAGAAACTTAATTAGGTGGAGAAGATAGGGAATTGGGAGGAGCAATTGAAGAAAAAAGGGAGAAATTACAGAGGGAAAATGGAAAAAAGAAGAAGAAGAAGAAGAAGAAGAAGGGGGAACGAAAAGAAGACGAAGAGGATGAGGAAAAGGAAAGAATAAAAAAGAAAAAAAAATTTTGGTTTTCAAGGCGTCAAAATGGACTCCTTGGTTTGGGAGTTTCTGACTGTCTTGGTTGATGTGAGGCATGGGTCTTGGCTGATGTGAGGCATGGGAAGTTGGGAACGGACAGGTGAAAGGATGCATATGCACCTTTTTAGAATTCTTTTTGTTATGAACCACCTAACCGGATTTTTACTTTTAATCTTTAAAAATTAGATATAATCATTCAAAATGTATATGCTTAATATGTTTTTAAATTCTGGATTTGCTAGATATTTTATTTGCATTTTATCATTATTTTATTATTTTATTTATGTATTTTATACAAGTATAATTTTTTGTAAGTGTCAATATGCACTTATTTACAAGATATACAAGAAATTTACCTAAATCCGCCTAGACCCCGCCTAGCCACCTAAGCGCTAGGCACTAGCCCGCCGCCCGACTAGCATCTAACGTTTTTTAGAACCT
Source organism: Pyrus communis (assembly GCF_041283825.1). Classification (NCBI taxonomy): domain Eukaryota; kingdom Viridiplantae; phylum Streptophyta; class Magnoliopsida; order Rosales; family Rosaceae; genus Pyrus; species Pyrus communis. The sequence goes on from NC_142572.1 coordinate 5,520,580, forward strand.
TGATGAATACTAACAAGCTAAGATGCAATTTGAGAGAAGAAAAGAAAACGCTACTATACTCAAAGAGCAATAAAAAATTTAAGGGAAAAAGTTGAGGAAGATAGCCGGAGCCAAAAGGGAAGGAGCACAACAATGAGCGGTCTCTCAATCTTAGAGAGCAACGTCGTAAGACGGTGCGAAAGAGAGTGAGTCATGAGGGACCTGAGGGTTTTCTATTATGATTATTGAAATTACACAAAAGTCCTCAATAACGGGTGTTAACGGCGTGGTTAACGGGTTTTGCGGGCACCCAAAATGACCAGTTTTTTAATGGGTGATTTGTGGGTTAACCCGTTAACCACCCGACTCGTTTATCACTCACTCGAATACTAATTTTAATGGGTCGGGTTGAGTTGAGCTAACGGGTCCGGTGGAAAATGACAGGTCTAATTGTCGACTGATATTATTGTGTATTAGCCCTCATGACTTGGCAAACGGTTTCGTGCCATGTTTGTGTCTTTTTCCTATCAACACAGGAAAATGATCATCTTCTGATTCTTTTGTGGAGGGATCCAAGGGATCAATTAATCATGTCTGTTTATCGTACATCGTGTGGTCAGAAATCATTTTAAATTTGAAATTTAAGAATATAAACAGTACTCAACGAAAACTGACCGCACGATGTACTATGAACAAACATGATTGATTGATCCTCCAGATCCCCACAAAGAGGATCCGGATAGGATCCTTTTCCATCAACACATATCATCTTAATGATTTATGTCATGTTAATTTTTTTATTTTTGAACAAATAATTATTTATGTCATGTTAAACATGTGTTTTAACGAATTTTAAATTCAAACCCAATCCATTACAATAAACGAGTCACTCAATCCATTTTATCCGTTAAAGATAGTATTTTATTACTTCAATAAATAATCAAAAGAAAATCTTCACACTAAATTACCAAACATTAAATGAATTCAAAAGCTCTCCTTGATTCCGAAATACAACTATAATTATTTCACATCTATATGCCACATACATCGAGGGAGAGACTAATAGGGCTAAAACTCTAGTTTAACGGGTTACTCATGGGTAACGTGAATTAACCTGTTATTTAATGGGGCTTAACATGTTGTCTTGATAAAATCCCTTGACGCGTTAAGCCTCAATCCAAAACTTATTTCTTTCGTTTCATTTCGTGTCAGATTAACGAGTCGTGATTGTCAGGTCTGATAGGAGTGTATTTATGCGACTTTGTTATCTTATTTCTTTACAGTTACTTCGTTAATTTCTATTTATTTTGGTAATTTATGTTAATTTCGTATTACTGCAGGTCCAATTGGTAAAGACAACAATAAATGGCCAAATGGAGCAATTTGGAGCAGTTTTGGACTTGGATTGGATAGTATTTTGGTAATTTATGTTAATCTCATCTTATTTCCAGCTGCAAAAGGAATCCTTATCACATTCTAAAAAGTTCCCATTTGATTCTAGGAGTCCTAAGATAATTCAAACACCCTAATTCTTTTTCTCCTTGGATTCAGCCATGCCCTACCCTAGATATATATATATATATATATATATATATATATATATGTATGTATGTATGTATGTATGTATGTATGTATGTATATATTCTTGCCGCAACAAGCAGGGGGAGACTGGTGCTGCATGTTTTATTAAAAGCTTGTGCCACAATCTGCAAGGGCCAGAGAAGAAGGAGAGTGTCGTGTCTACCATTCATCCATTGAAGTTGTTGGAATTTTCAGAGTTCTTTTTATCTTTGTTTTAAGTTTCAATGTTTATTTTAGATTGCTTTTCTATTATGATGAACATGTGTAACTAAGTTTCTTTTTAGCTAGAGATGAATTCGAAACCATAATCATATGTTTTATATAAATTGATTACATCCAGTTATTGTTTCGTAAAACATGAATGCGATTTACTTATCTGCTTTATAGAGAACTTATTCTTGTATGTTTATTAAGGGTGCATACTTAGTTTGCATGCAGGGATTTGATGCTAGAATATAAGGGAATTTCACATAATCATTACGAACTTATATTTGCAAGTAGTAAAAGTCACTAGTCATTATTGAGTTAAGTTAATTCTTGGTAGAAGTATCATGCTTTTCATAGTTACGAATGCTTTGTCAATGCTTATTATTTTCACAGAACTTAATGATCTTTGAGATGTATCTCTATCATGCTTTTCATAGTTAGGGAACTTGAGAAGAATAATTTGGTTGCGTCGTTGAGTCCAATTCAATGAACCTAGGAAAATCTGAGAGTTAATTTGTGCAGTTCACAGTTAATTTGGGGCATTGTCATTCATGGTTTATAGAAATAATAACTGGAAATCGATTTGTATGCATATGTTTCATGTGTGGAGAACAATCCTCTAGCTAGCCTCTCACCTATATCTCATACAAGACCTAATTCGTTTACTGCAATTTACTTTATTTTTCTTAAAATTCGTCCAAAAATCCCCCCTCTTTGTTTTGTTGTTAGTTTAAATTAGTTTTCAGTTTTATAAGTTTAATTTGTGTTAATTAGCATTCATTCTAATCCCCGGAATAGAACGATCCCTACTTACTCATACTATGATTGCATAATTTATAGGGTTTAATTTGTGTGTTAGTTTTTATCACATCAAGATCTACTTTATACCGTGTATTTGAATATTGATATGACCTTCGCCCTTATTTTGTATATAACGATACAATACACTAAAAGGGTGGATGAATAAATTTTGAACTTGGATAACCATTTCGATTTTAGTTTCATGTTTCTGAAAATTTAAAGTGGTTATAAAATATGAAAACTGAAAACAAAATGGCTATTAACCGACCCCTTAATGCATCTCTAAAAGAGATGTCAAATCTTATGAGGAGATGCCACTGTGCATTTTTGACATAAAAATTCTTCCAATTAAAGTGTTATTTGTTAACTGGATTTAAAGCATTTGTGATTAGGAGTCAAATTTGATTAGTTTAATGGTAGGTCTCTTATGCCACTTGGTACTATGATCTAGTGATTTTCTTCTTCAAATGTAAGCGAGAGATCTTAGGTTCGATTTTCACCAAAGGCGAATTTGAATCATATTATTGCTAGCCTATTGTGAGGTTAAGCCCACTCCCACCCCCTTAATGTAGATTGATAACAGTACTACAAGTATCAAGAAATTACCAGCAAAAAGGAAGAAATGCATAAATGAAAGAAGAAGAAAGATAGAATTGTAGAGAGAGAGAAAGTTATGAATTTCGGTGTATATTTCACTAACTGAATTGCAATGATAGTTTACACACTTTATATAGCTCACTAATTATCTTGCACTGTAAGCTATTAGCCATAACAACTCTAACTAACTGTCACATCAGCTAGATATCTAATTGTTTTGCCATATCAACATAACTAGTCTTTGGACAATACTACCCTTCAATCGATATCAGTCAATATCCCTTCAATCTGAACTTGGGTTACCAAGTTGAAGATTATAACCGTGTTTGACAAATGAAGGACCATGTAACCCCTTGGTTAATATATATGCAGACTGATCTTTAATAGGTATGGGATTATTGACAAGAAAGACAATATATCCAATCATAGATCTTTGAGTATTCAAGCTCGCAGCCCAATCTGAGTCTGAGAAAGCATTAAGAGTTGGTTCTGCATCTGATGAGTACACAATACCATACTTCAATATCCCTTGGAGTTACCTCAGTATTTGTTTCACGGCCCCAAGATGAATATATGTTGGTGTTTTCATAAATTGACGCACTGAATTTACTACAAATGAAATATCTGGCCTAGTGAAGGTCAAATATTGCAAGGATCCCACTATACTTCTGTAAAATGTAGGATCATTATGAGGAATTGTTTTTGTCACTAGCAATGAATTATGTGGTTTGCATGGTATTGAAGCAAGTTTGCAGGAATCCATACCAGGTTTATGAATTAAGTCTTTGATATACTTTGATTGATTGACAAAGATATCACCATTTGACTGATATGTAATCTGAAGGCCCAGAAAATAGGTATGTTTTCCTAGATCCTTTAGATCAAACACCTCAGACAACTCATGAATAACCTGATGTACTTTGACAGAGTTGGAACCTGTCAAGATGATGTCATCAACATAAAGAAGAAGTACGATAATATCAGTCCCATCTTTCTTCATAAACAAGCTTGTATTAGACATAGAGGCACAGAATCCCATAGCACTCAAATAGCTTGTAAATTTAGAATTCCATGCCCTTGGTGCTTGTTTAAGGCCATATAGGGATTTGATGAGTTTACAAACATGATTAGGATATGTAGAATCAATAAAACCCTAAGGTTGTTTCATATAAACTTCCTCCTGCAAATCACCATGTAGAAATGCATTCTTAATGTTTAACTGTTTTAATTCCCAATGATTCATTGCAGCTACTGCAAGAATAATTCGTATTGTGGTATGCTTAACAATCGGGCTAAATGTATCAGAATAATCAACTCCATACTCCTGAGAGAACCCTTGAGCAACCAACCTAGCTTTGTATTTGAAAACACTGCCATCATGATTCTTTTTCACCTTGTAGACCCATTTACTTCCAACAATCAACCTATCAGTTGGAGGTGGCACTAATATCCAAGTACTTTGTGCCCTGAGAGAATCATATTATTCTTGCATAACATTCTACCAATGTGGTACACTTGTAGCTTTTCAAAACCTAGATGGTTCTGTGGTATCAGAAATCTCAGTGACAAATGAATAACCACTGGAGAATGGTTCATCTTCAGTAAGGTGTAAATTTTTCGACTCTGGAAAAGTTACTAGATAAGTAGCATAATTCTGTCTTTCAATAACCCCACTTTTCAACCTTGTAACCATTGAATGATGAGGAACTGGATTTGTAGTTGATGCATGAGTTTCAGAAATTGCATTCAATTGAGGTGAGAAATGAAAAATTACCTCTAATTGAGAACTATGATAGATAGGCATCAAAGGTGATTCATTTGTTGTAGGAGTAGAGTGATGGTGATGGGAAGTTGATGCTGAAGATGGTTGTTGCATATTTAAATCACTAATAGGTGAAACTGCCACATTCCCAATATCAGATTCTTGCTGCTTATGTGAAGATTGTTGTTGATAAGTAGTCTTTGTTAAATATTCACTCTGTAATTTCTGAATTGGAACACTGTTTGATTGTGGTACTTGATTTGAATTGCAGGAATTGGCATTTGAATCACAATAGTATTAATTCTTGCATTTTGTGACTGTGTAGAAATATTGGAATCTTGAACTGATGCAGTTCTATATGGAAATTCATCTTCATTATGAACTGCATATCTTGATAGAATCAACCTTTTACTTTCCAAATCATAATAGATAGCTCTTTTATATCCCAAAGCATAACCAAGGAAAACACATTTGGAAGATCTAGCTTGAAGCTTATTCACAGTGTATGGTCTCAAAAGAGGATAAATTGCAGTTCCAAAAACTTTGAAATTATGAATCTTTGGAACTTTACCAAATAAAAGCTAATATGGAGATTTCAAATCCAAGCATTTAGATGGCATTCTATTGATTAATAATATTGCATGAGAGCAAGCATGATACCAAAACCTTTGTGGCAAGCTTGCCTTAGTCAATAGCGTAATTGTAGTCTCTATGACATGTCTATGTCTCAATTCAGTAATTCCATTTTGCTGAGGAGTATATGGGCGTGAAACCTTGCTAAGAATTCCTTAAACTCTCTACTCATATATTCATCTCCTCCGTTAAATTGAAAACTTTTAATTGAAGCATTAAACTGAGTAAACACAAATGCTACAAACTTAACAAAGATTGGAAATGCATCTGATTTATTGATCATAGGAAATATCCACATGTATCGTGAAAATTCATATACAAATGTGATGTAGTATTTATTCCATTCTACAGACTGTGTTGGAGATGGTCCCTATATATAAGAGTGGACTTTCTCAAACAAAAAACTGGCTCTATTACATCTAACAGAAACCACTTGTCTACACATCTTCCCTTTAATACAAGAGGAACATACAGTTTGACATGAATCTTTATTAACTGGAATATTAGCACTCTTCAGCATTGAAGTCAACACTTCTTTAGATGGATGGCCTAGCCATTTATGCCACATTGCAGTTCTCACTTTCTGTCCCAAGAATGCGGCACATCTACTTAAGCTTGCAACAAAAGAATTAGCAAACACATTTACTAGAATCTTGAAGATTTCCCTACCATCACTCCTTCCTTGGTACAAAATCACCCTTGTTGCCTTGTCCTGTATAAAGAAATCCACATCATCACAAATAAACCAGCATCCATTATCTTTGCATAATTTCTTCACAGAAAGAAGATTCACAATTATTTGAGGCACATATAGAACATTATGCAATATTAAGGCATTAGAATGAGTAATAATGGAAGTAGAACCAATATGCTTGACAACCAAACCTTCATTGTCTCCAATTGTAATTTTCTCATCTCCATTGTAAGGATTGACTTGAGAGAAGGCATTGACATTTGCTATCATATGGTGTGTAACACCAATGTCTAAGATCCATGCATCACCATTAGAAAAACTATGTCTGTTGTACAGTGGTGGACCTTGACCACTATGAGCCTGTGCAGTCATTACAGTTAGAGATGGTGGTGGTGGACATCCTTGGTAAGTGAAATTATTTTGATGGTAGCATTCAAGAACAATTTGCCTTTTTTCCACAAATCTGACAGATGATGAACCCTGTGTTTCTAGTATCAGCCCTATGATAACAATTGGCAACAGTGTGTCATATTCTAGAACATATATGACACTCAGGTGAAATACCAAACCTATAATTCGTATTACTATTCCAATTATTACCTTTCTGAAACCTATTTCTAGAAAAAGTACCATTTCTAGAGAAATTACCACTCTATGACTACAGACTCTTCCCATTCCCAGAGTGATTACCATTAGTGTTTCCATTAAGATTCCTATTACCAAAGTTGCTCGAAAAAGGTCTTCAAGTATTGTTATTGCTCCCAGTATACTTCTTGTTACCTCCAGAGAAATTAGGCTTGTGAAAAGACTTACTAGCATTCCCTATGAAACCAAAACCACCTTGAAATCCGGATTGATAACCATGTGGTTTCTCTCCTTCATAACCATCTTGAGATCTTTGGGAATTAGAACTCTCACCAGTTTCAAAACTATTGTAACTACCTGAAAACCCATTAGAACCGGATCTTTCTCTTTAAACATACATTGCTGCCATAGAAGTGCTTATAGATTTCATTCTTGACTCAATACTCGATTCTACTCCAAGAAGTTGAGCTCGCAGATAATTATATGAAATAGTTGAATCCCAAGCAAGTATGACAGTTTTGATCATTTCAAATTCGGGTGGTAATCCAAACAAGACAACTATAAGAAATTCATTCTCAGTAATCTTTTCTCCAGCAGATACAAGTTGATCTTTGATAGCCTTGACTCGTAACAGAAATTTATCTATTGATTCCCCACCTTTCGGAATGGTGTGAAATTCACTTTTCAATTGATTAATTCGCACCATGGAAATTGATGCAAACCTTTCTAGTAAACGGGTTTATGCCTCATGAGAAGTCTTGCAACCGATAATATGCTCCATAGCATCATCAGACAAAGTAGCTATGAGCAAACTCAGCAAAGCCAAATCTTTCTTTACCCAATCTTTGTAAGCCGAAGCAACCTTTTTTGTAACTCCTATCTCTGTATTGATCTCAATTTTTGGAGGACATGGAGCATCTCCCGTGAAATGATAAAAAATATCATAACCTCTTGAAAACTCTATTTAACAAATTTGTCATCTTGTAATCTCACTGTGAGCATACCAAGTAACCCTTCAATCTTTACAGTAGAATCTGCCATTTGAATACAATCGCAACTAGTTTTGATCACACAATACTTGTTCTTAACAGAAAGCTGTGTTCTTCAATATCATGAACCAAACTACAAATTTCTCAAGAAACAGCTCTTTGGCCATCGGCCTTTTTCGAGTAAAAAATTAACAATCTTCAACAATTCTTATACAACTTTAACAATTTTGGCTATTGGCCTTGTATCTTTCATAAAATGGCTATCGGCCTTTCAATCTTGAACATAAATGACAGACATTTGATACCGAAGCATTAAAGTAAATAGTTGGCGTGCACATAAAAATTAGAAGCATAGAACCTAATATACACTGCAATCTTGATCATGAACGATCAAGAACTTCAATCAACCAGCAAAGAACCTTCGATCGACCAAAAGGAATCGCACAGCGGAATCAGCATCGAGGATCAACGGGCTCGTGATACCATGATAATAGTACTACAGGTATTAAGAAATTACCAATGAAAAGGAAGAAATGCAGAAATGAAAGAATAAGGAAGAGAGAATTGTAGAGAGAGAAAAAGCTATGAATTTTGGTGTATATTTCACTAATTGAAATGCAATGACAGCTTACACACTTTACATAGCTCATTAGCCATCTTGCACTGTAAGCTATTAGCCCCAAAAACTCTAACTAACTACCACATAAGCTAGATATCTAATTGTTTTGCCATATCAGCATAACTAGTCTTTGGACAATACTACCCTTCAATCGATATCAATCAATATAGATAACATCATTTATTAAAAAATAAATAAATAATAAATGGTAGGTCCCTTATTCCACTACCTTCCAACGAATAAAAGTTTGATTTTAACATTTTTTTTAATAAATACAACCAATTAAAGTTCAACATTAAAGAAATAATATTTGACAATTTGGTTGGAGAAACACAAAAGTTTATATAAGACTTCAGATTGCTACATTAGCCATCAATTGTATTTTGACTATTATATAATTTGATATTTTCATTGGACATGTTAAATAATAAGACTAAAAGACATCAAGGTATTCTTTAGTGGAGATCTAATATAAGATGTGGCAGTTAAGTCATTTGACTTCTTATTTTCTTGCTGCCTTTTTGTACAACAAACAAAGATAAAGTCAAATATATTTAATTTATCATGGGTTCCATTGACAACTAATATGATGACAAAAAAAAAAAAAACAATCAATATGATGAAAACTAGAATCAATTTTAATTATTTTTGAATAGTTAATATAACTATGAGTCCAATATATTAATAAAATAAATATTTGACATATCCATTAAAAATGAAGAAAATTTGATATTTAATCAATTGGTCACATCAATCATCAAATAAAATTATATTATATTCAACATATCATTTGAAGATTGTCTTAATTGCGAAGTCATTTTTTTTTTCGGAATTAGAACCTAACACCTCAATGAAGAGGAATATCATTGGACAATATTACTAAGAGTCGCCTCTTAGTATAAATAGGAACATACATAAGATTTATGGATACCATCGTATTTGTCCCCTACTTGTTTGCCAAAGATGCACACATAAAGGAATTTCATACATTTCAAGTTCCATACGAGCCCATGTGGAACCTAAATGTAGAAGATGTGTGTCTTGTGTGGACATATCTAAGATGAATAATGCTAGGGAGATTAAATTTGTAACTAAATTTTGCAAACTAAATGACATGGACGTTGATGGCTGAATTTTTATTTACGTGTTGATTAACATGCTTATTTCTTATTGGTGACACATTATTTAGTTCACAAATTTAACCTACAAATTTAATTTACCTAGCATTACTCATCTAAGAATTCTCAAAATCTAGGAGAGTTGTCATGACATTCTTCCAAATTCTATAGCACAAAGATATATTCTATTGGCTTTAAGGGAGTACAAAGATACATTCTCTCCCCTCCTATTTTCATCCCCTTCCTTCCCCTCCTCTCACATATTGTTTTTTGTCTTATTATCTCTATAAAATAATCAATATAAGATGTTGAAGTGGCTAAACCGTAACCGTTCAAATAGGATGCGAGGGAAGGGAAGAGAGATTAGGAGGGGAGAGAATCCTCCGCCGGCTTTAAGTGGGTTATCTAACAACTTTATTGAAGGAGATTATCAAGTTATTATGGAAATGACAAATGTTTGCACCCCTTTTGAGAGCTTTCAATGTCCGAAAAATTTATCATGTTTACTGAGAAGCAAACTCTGTTGCTTACGCTCAACCAAACTATGGACTCACTTTTACTAATCTTTGTATTTGATTTTGTAATTTTCCCATGGTAGTATGAACGTTTGTGCAAGAGTAGGCAGATGTAGCTCCAAGGGGAGCTTCTTTGTCGCCAAAATGACTGTTCACCGCCACTTGTAAGTGAGAAATCACGGGTTCAACACCCCTGAATGACGGTTTTGAAACCAATCTATTGTTGACTTATTATATGGCTTGATCCCAACCCCAGCGGCTGCCTTCAATATCGTTGTATTAAATCAACTTACCATGAAAGGGGAAGGAGAAGAATCCCAGTACCCCAGCTAAGATGAGCGTTCAATGGTAGGCAAATTTCACAATTCCATAGAGTAAATGGGATAAACCTGGTCCAAAACAAAATGCATTCCTCCAATCACAAACAGAAGTACGTCCACGTCATCGCACAGCCACGTTTGCTCATTTGTGTAAAGTAGAAGGCCATATACACATCAGACTAATTCACCTTCTCAAAGAATTCAAACAATATCAAAACACCAAACATAAAAATAAGAAGCATAAATTTACACTGACAAGCATCCCACTATTTCTCTCTTCCTTTTTCTTTCGCCATTTCCCTCTGCAGAAATTCGCTGTACCGGAACCCCCCGAACCAGGTAAGTATTCGTTGTTGTGTAATCCATTCATAAATCACCCTTGCATATGAAGTAACTTCAATTATTCCTATATAATGCACCCAGAAAGCAATACGGTTTTACTGGTATCATCCCCTCAGTCTAACAACAACGCATGAAATATCATCTTTACTGTCTCTTTTCAGTGCTTCGGCAGTTAGTTGCTTTGCTGCCTTCAGAGGGTCTTTAGTCCTTCTTGCCATATTAACTACCTCTTGATTCTCCATGACCTGGATTGTCACAGAAATAAGTCATTGCTAAGAGACTTTTCAATTTTATCTTGTTGCTATGAAACTAAAGCATGCAGTGTTTAGGCGAATTCCTCCTGCTTTTTCTAGAGTGCACAATGCACCAAGAAGAAGAAGGATCAGGTAAAATGATTCACCTTCCAAAGACCATCACTGGCAAGGATTAGAACATCAGTACTATTGTCTACGTAGACATCTTGTATGTCGGGATCCGATCGCAAATGTGACTTGAGGCTTTTGTCTCCAAAAGCACGAGAAACTGCCAGCTGCCCATTGACTCTAGGGACATCTCCTGCAAAGAAAAGGGTTCAATAGATGTCAGTTCAACGAAAGACTTAACATAAGCTCAATTGCAACCTCGTGTTACAGCAATAAATACCAATGCGCTTAATATTCATTAACAGAAAAGGCTCATAACAGGCTGATGTAACTTAGAGCTGCATCAGACAAGTATTTCAAGACTTAATCTCTTTCGCACAGATGGTAAACTAATATTAAGGTAAAAAAGAATCAAGTCATGAAGGACAAATTGAAAGCTTTCCCATAACCATAGGTTTACACCAGAGCTCAGCTTTAAGTCCTTACCTTTTTGCATTGGTAATGGACAAGTTAACGGGACATATTCAAGAAGATATCCCTGGTGTATGCTTTTCGCAGATCATATAGTGTTGATAGTTGAAACGCAGGAGGGAGTAAATGCGAAGCTTAACCTTTGGGGGAAGTGTTGGAAGCTAAAGGTTTTCTTCCAAGTAGGTCAAAGACGAGTATATGGAGTGCAAGTTCAGTGGCGGCCCAAATGAGGTAGGGGTGAGGATTGGAGATCAGGAAGTACCAAAGAGTGAACATTTTTGTTAGCTTGGATCTTACAAAATAACGGAGAATTAGATGGAGATCCCAACCATAGAAGATGATGGATGAAGTGGAAGAGTCCATTGGGTGTGTTGCGCGATCGTCATATGCCACTAAAGCTCAAGGGAAAATTTTATATTACGATAAGACCCGTGATGCTTTATGGCATGAAATGTTGGGCGGTCAAATAGCAACACATGCAAAAAATGAGTGTAGCGGAGATGAAAATGCTTCGTTGGATATGTGGGCATACGAGAAATGATAGGATTAAGAACGAGGATATCCAGGGTAAAGTATGAGTTGCCGCAATTGAAGATAAGATTAGAGAAAATCGGTTGAGAAGGTTTAGACATGTGAACCGAAGACTCACAGATGCTCCGTTTAGAAGATGCGACTATGAGACGGAAGCTTAGGGCAAAAGAGGTAAAGGAAGACCTAGGAAGACTTTGAAAGAGACTACAAGAAAAGATATGGATTACTTGGAGCTAACGGAAGACTTGGCGCAAAACCGTGTGCAGTGGTATTCTATGATTCATATAGCCGACCCCATTTAGTGGAATAAGGCTTTGTTGTTATCGTTGTTGTTTAATTGGAACTTGTGAGTTTTTCACTACCTTGTGGCATACAAGTGTTCTATTACTGTAATAACCACGTCTATACACAAACAAACAAACAAATGAACAAGCAAACGAAAGTATAACGTTCTAGGCTAAAATGAAAGCAAGGATTGCATTAAACCACAATTGAAAAGTGTCCTAATGAGAGAGAAATATTGCAGGAAATGAGTGAAAAATGTAAAGCATCTCAAGTACCGTAAAGATAGAAAATAATGCAGGGGATGATTATAACCTATAAAACACTGAAAGGACACAATAACAGTTTTTCTAGAAGATGTCTAAACATCACAGTTGAACAACCAACAGTACAAGATGTCTTTCACTGGTTGTGTTTCGATAGTTAAATTTGAACAGAGAAATCTTGATTTTATTACTTCAAGAATTTCATTACTTCAGAACATATAGGAAGAGTTGGTGCATTTGAAAGTCATCCTACCTACTTCTAAGCTCGGATGCACAATAACATTGGACAAGCAAGATGTCCATATTGCTGAGACAATTCCAGGGAAACAAAGTATCTACATTTACAAAGATGTTATTTTCTTGCAAACAAAATAGTCCATCGTATTGCTTCTATCTATTTGGTGGAAGAACTCATCAACAATTTTAACTGTAATGCAAGGAGGTGAAAAGAGTCGTTGGAGTTTACAACTAAGGGAAGAACTTTGCAGCATAAAACTAGAATGCATACAATATATGAAAAGATGAAGAACAATTTAAAATGAAAGTAGTGAAGATTGACAACTCATTCCTTCATGAAAAACCAGCAATGTCCATTCAATTAGTTACATCTATATGAGTATTTACACATTGCTGAACAATTTAGACATTGGTGCTGTAAATACCTGGCATGTTAGAGACAAAGCCACCTTTGTTTTCAATGCTGCCTCGTTCGTTGTTGGGCTCATGATCTATAGACATCTGTACTGCCAGACCTGCCCTTGAAAGAACTGCCCGTGAATCTCCAACATTTGCCACCAATAACCGCCGACCGTTTAACAATATTGCAGTAACAGCAGTAGACCCGCCACGCCCCAAGTCAGAACTATGTGAAAGAATTGCCTGGTCTGTCCTCTCATAGGCTTTTGAGATAGATCTGTTAGGATCAACCCAAAACTCTTCCTAGAATAGTTACATGAGAAGTGTAAGATAGCGTCATTCCACTTAAATGCACCTAAACAAGACCAATAGATGAAACTATCTGAAATTAGTAGCAATACCTCCTTAAGGATATTTGAAAATAAATGCTTCTGTAGGTATGCTGGCACATTATCTCCCAAATGGCCATCATAAATAGCAAACAATCCTAACTCATGTCCCTGGATCTGAACAAACTTAGCAACATGATAATCCTCCATTGGATGATTTGCTTTTCCTTTTACCAGGCTGAAGCCATACTTTATTATCCCATCATTGTTTCTTCCCTTACCAGAGCCAGATGAATGGCCCCCATACTGCACAGAAAAATTAACATAATACAACCTCAATCTTGTGTATCAGGGACGGGAAATATTCAGAAGGAAACAACTATTTTCGATTCTTTTTCTCAGAAAACTGAAAAACTTTCAGTTCCTAATCCATTTAGCGGGGATAGATTGGAATATTAGTTTCAAGCGCGCAGGCTAGCATAGAAGAAAATTGAGCTTAAATCTATTTTTTTACAATTTATTTTCCCTTCATAAGCTTCTTTTAACAACAATGAAACATAACTCTAGTCTCTGCCTATAGAGTATAAAACAACATACTTATACTAACTGCACCAGACCGACAACAGCAGCCACTTAGATACATGTTGATTCGGTTTTTAACGGCCCTAGAGTTTTAGTTATTCAGAACATCAGCTGCAGCTACAAAAATTATCAGTCAACTAGAACACGAAAAGCAGTTCAATTTACCAAATATTCCATAGCAATCCATTAAGAGCAGCCCAGAAAACCAAAATACAGAAAACAATCGATCGAAAAGCATGCATGAAGGATCATGGTCCCTCTAAAGTCCCAAAAAGAGTCTATCAATCCATCTCACCATAATAACACAGAATTTTCACATCTACCCAAAATCTAACAAAAATCCTACTAGAAAACAAAGTACATGAAAAAAAAATAGAAGTCAACCGGATTCAACATGGTCCCAGAAAATAATTGAAACCCATGATTCATAAGACTTATGATTGAGCAAATAAACACCAAAAAAGAGAAATAAAAAGTGCAGAAAAATGATTACCTGAGAGCGGGAAGAACTAAAACAGCATAACCAATCCATAAAACAGAAAGAAAAAAAAGGAAGTAAACTGGAGCTAAATCTGCAGCATCCACCACTTGTAATCACCTCCAATCCAAATTCCAAACCAAACCCACCTCCAAAACCACAAACAAAAATTGCCCAGATTCTCAAACTGCACGATCAGACCCGAATTCAATCAGTATAAACAGACCAACCAAAAACCCTTTTCAGAAAATATATAGATAAATAAACATCCGTAAAACCCATAAAAAAATCTTAAAAACGAGTAAAATCAGAAGGTGGGTGTCCTAGATTTTGGTCATACCCATCCAATCAAAGGTAGAAATTGCTTGGCGGTCTCTTATTTGCCGGTGGTGGCTGCTTTTCCTTTTCTTCTTCTTCTTTGTTATGACTTCGTACACACAAGATAATAAAAACAGAATGGTGATGATGACGAGTTATAAAGAAAATATAAATAAAAGGGAGAACATTTCAACCTTTTCTTCTTCCAAAAAAAATAAATAAATTTTTTTTTTAAAAAAATTGTTTTTCTTGGGAAGTTTTGTGGGAGTCCTAGGAATTGTGTTTGATGATTTATAACCGCTGTCGTGGGAGTTTGGGAATTGATATTAATTAATTAATTAATTGTGTTTTTTATTTTAATTTAATTTAATTTAATATTGTGAAAGGTCTTAAAGGAAACCGGGAAAAGGCTGCCATAAAAGACTTGTTGGCTGTTGACTTTTGCTGCCTGCCCCGCCTGCTTCCCTTCCGTCTACTCTCTCTCTCTCCATCTCTCTCTCTCTCTCTCTCTCTCTCTCTCTCTCTCTCTCTCTTTCCCTCTCTCTAGTCTGTTTCTTCGTAGACTGCTTTTTCGTAATTTTAGCTTCTTTTTTTTTTTTTACACACGCGGTTTTGTACTTTTCTTTTTTCTTGATATTCAACAGGGACACGCGCTTTTGTATTTCAGAATTTGGTACGAAATATTTGTACCTGAGTATTAATAATAAATAGGAAATTTTGACCAATAAATATGTTATTTATATAGCTATAGGTAAAACCTAAACAACAATTAAATTAGACCAAATAACTTGGTTATTTAATTCACAATTTACTTGGAGGAATTTAATCTTTACAATTGAATATAAATATTATTATTTTAGTATTAACACCTAATTCGATTTACTTTTATTTATTTATTAAAAACTACAAGTGTTTAGTAAATGCAAAATATCCTAGTTATTTTAAAAATAATGGTCTCCACACAACAGTTTTTAGAACAGTATGTATGTTGATTTTAAAAGTTATTTTAATAAAAAGTAGAGCTAAGTTGAGTTTTTAATAAATATTTTTAATTTCTATATTACTGTCATTAATTTAAAAAATAACATTAATTATCCTTGCAGACACATTTTATCGTAGAGAACAATGTGACTACTAGTACTTAGTACTTACCACTACAAACTCTAACATCTTACAACACCATTGCCATTACCACCACCTTTGTTGTCACCACCACCACACCACAATAGCGCCACCACCATCACAACTGCCACTATTATCGTTGCCTCCACTGCCACCACCACACCACCACCATCGCGGTTGTTGTTGCACATACCACTATTATTACCTCTGCAGCATAACCACCACACCCCTTTATTGGCACCACCACCACCACCATCACAACCATTGTCATCGTCACCATTGTCGTTGTCATCGCCCACACTATAATTTATCAAACACTCAATTACTTTATTTTTTTAGTTGATTATTTTTAAAACATAACAAAAGAATTTTTTTTCAAAAAAAAAATACAGCATCCCAAACTGCCTTATATAGAAGATCAACATAATTTTTTAATAATCACTAAAAGCCAATTTTGATTTTGGTCTTGGTCAATGGGGGTGCATTTATTATTTAAGTCCAGGCCAATAAAAAATGCCACATAGGTTTCACCCGCATAAAGGGTTAGGAAAATAAATTTTCTGCCCTTAATAATATTATTGAGACTTAAATTGAACTTGCGCGTCCTTGAAGCCTTGATCAAACTCTACTTTGGAGTTTTTATTTATAGTTATATGGATTCTGACTATACGTTAATTTTTTTTTATGCATTCGTTAATTTGCTCCTTAAACTTGTAAGGTGTTGTGAATCTCCTATAAAGTTTAACTTTCGCTAAATTTCTCATGAAGTTTTATAATTATCCAAATTCATTCTACCGTTTGATTTTCAAAATTTTCAACTAACATTTCGTCCATTTTTTCAAGCATTGTCTACTTTCGGAAACTTATAAGGCCAAACAATTCTGTTCTCTGACTCATAATTAATTTTAAGCAAACAAATGGGAGAAAAGGTAGAATTGGCTGCTGGTATGGGTGTTACTGAGGGACAACATGACTACTTTTTTTACTCCCAAGTCTCTCATTGGACAACACGTGACGAAGATGAACAAGATGTTGGATAAAAAATTCTAAAACCTAACCGCAGACGAATTTGGTTAATTATAAAAATTCAGAGGTGTAACTAGCTAAAACAGAGAAATTAATCAGATTTTACAAATTCGGAGAGAAAGTCGAGGAATACTTCTTTTCTTTTTAAGTGAACTATGTTATTGCATGTCCACCAAACAAAATAGGGTGTGGCGTGGGTATGTTAGGTGAGCATACAGAGACTTGGTTATATACAAATTAGGGCAAATATTGTTTAATATTCTTATAAAAAATATTGTTTGAATGCAGAAGGGTTATGCCTTTTGGCAGAAGAAAGAACCTTTTGACCAATATATTCTCCACTAGACCTGTTTTGAGAGATAAGGAAATTCCACCCAACTGGACACACAGGTCAATGGTTAAGACTTTGCATTAGCATCCATCCAAATCATATATATACCATTCATTCATTGACACAGTAGAGCTTCTGCAGTTAAAGAAGCTAATCACTTTTAGAGACTAAAGAATCTCTACAATTTAGGCTGAGGGATCACAAAATTGTTTTCGAAAAACAAAATTTCACAATCTTTTACTTCACGTTTTTGCTGACCACTTCAAAAACAGCTCATTTTGTCTTCGGCTGAAAACAAATTTAAGGCCTTAACAAAATTAAGGATACATAAATTAGGTTTGGACATCTAAAGCTGATTTTTACAATAAAACTATCCGAATAAGAAGGAAAGCTATTAGAATAAAACTGTCTAATTCTAAATTGGTTCTAAAAAATGCTACCCGCTAGTAGAGCAGTGGGCTGGAGTCAAGGTAAATTTAAGTAAATTTATTATATATCATATAAATAAGTGTCCATTTACACTAAAAAAGAACTATACTTGTATTGAAAATTTAGGAAACTAAATGCAAAATAGAAGTATGAATAAAATGCAAAATAAGAAAACATAGACTATAAAATACTACAGTTTTATTAAATTTATTATACAACATATTTATTTAAAGGATATTTAGCCAAAGATCAATAAAATCTTTATTAATTAGCCATATATCAATGTCCAATTTTTTTTTTTTTTGACATAATCAATGAAATATTTATAATAACTATGCATAAATCAATGAAGCATTGCCACATAGGTTTAAGTTAGTTAGAAAATAACCATTATGCTCTTCTCATTTTATTTTATTCCATTCCTTATCCCCTCCCCTTTCTCGTCCTTATTTATGTGATTCTCTCCCAATTTTCATGTCTTTCTCTTCCCTTCTATCTTTTCACCCTCCTGTTTATCTCTCCTCTCCCTGCCTCTCTATCTCTCTTTCTCTCTCCTCCCTCAAACCCAAATATATACTTTGACTAATCTCAATACTCCGAAACTTTCCCAATACCAAACACAATGGCGAGAGAAAAGAAAGGAATTCCAAGTGTTAGTGTTTCTACAATGGCTTTTATGAAGTGCTTTACATCATGTCATGCTTTTACTATAAATACACTTAGTGATGATGTGGAGATTTATGAAATTATGGTGGCATAATCATACATATTATATCTGTTTATCATGCATGCTTATACTAGTGTCTATAATAATCATTTAGGTTAGGATCAGCTTCATGTATATGTTCACATCGAATTGTTAACTTATGCTCACATTAGATACATTGGAGGTATTAGCCTACGACTTGTATGTGACGCACTTAGCGTCAACTTCACGTGTATGTAATAGTCAAGATTCTAAAAGACGCTAGGCGCTAGTCGGACGACGAGCTGGGGCCTAGCACCTAGGCGGACTAGACGGATTTAAGTAAATCTATTATATTTCGTGTAAATAAATATCTGTTTGTACTTAAAATATGTATAATTTCATTATAAACTATAAGATAGAATGACATATATAATTGAAGTATTGGAACATAATGAAAACATGGGGAAC
This sequence comes from Pyrus communis, assembly GCF_041283825.1. NCBI lineage: Eukaryota > Viridiplantae > Streptophyta > Magnoliopsida > Rosales > Rosaceae > Pyrus > Pyrus communis. The sequence goes on from NC_142572.1 coordinate 5,539,641, forward strand.
AAGCATATAATGTGTGTTCATTTAACTATTCAGCAAGTCTCTTAAAATTTATTGAAAAAAATAAAATACAAAATGAAAATTATCTATTTTCTGTCTAAGTGAGTCGCAACCTAAGCGGGTGCCTCATCAGGTCTAGGCACCCTTTCTTAATTTTCAAACACCTAGGCATTAATTGGGGCGGTGGCCAGTCGTATAGCGCCTAGGTGGGGATTTTTAAAACAGTGGTAATAGTCGAGTGTGGATTATCACACCCAGCCTGTTCATGTAGCTACTTTTTGAATGGACTTGTGTGTATGCATTTTTTATGAGCACCTTGTATTACATTGTTAAGATATTTGTGATTTATCCGTATCCTTAGCGTAACTACTTTTACAATATATATTGGCCTTGACTTTTCATACTTATTTGTAGTATAATTTGGAAACTATACAAGTTTAAGCGAGGGGTTACTATGGTACGAAAAGCAAAGGTTTTTAGTAAATCATTTTTTCCCAACTCACACTTGCTGTTATGCGCTCCTCTAGGCTTAGAAGTTGAATTATGTGGCGAACAAGAGATCACTAGTGGTTTTGACATCAGTTTCACTTAATGTAGGAAAATTATTTCCTGTTAGTTTGTATAATATTCATCCTACCTAGGGTATGAATATTCTCATTTTTGCTGCACTTTTTAGCTATGCTCTAACACTGCATGTATTGTAATAAGGGTTCACCCTACACTTCACACTTTCACTCTCACTTAAGTTTAGTTCTAGACTTTGGTTTTAATTTAATCGTACTTTTTACACATCAGTTGCATGTGGCTTCGTCACCTTCCAGATCTTGGTCAACATATCTCAATTTTGGTATCTATTTGGATACCCAGGTCACATGGTGTGTCGTGTATATATTCATCATGAATAAACGATATCAGATTTGATTGATATTTTATAGAAAGTAGATAAATTAAAAAAATGGACAATTTCAATTATGATATTTGTACTGGAAAGATAGGTATTCGTAATGTGGTGAACCCTACGGGGTAGATGCAAGTATTTCCGTTCAATTTTGCCTTTGCAAGGAGACCAATGAAGAAAAAATTTTGGATAGTGGTTTTGGTCTTAGTCGAAGATCAAAATGTTTTTAATAGGCTTATGTTAGAAAATGTAGCGTTTATTGACCCACAACGAAATAGGTAAATTATTTATTGACCACTAAAACCAAATTTCCATGTTTTTAATTTGGTACAACAAGAGATTTCGATTAAGCAACATAATAGTCCAGCCATAATTAAGTTGTTGAAACGTAATGCTAGTGACTTTTACTATAATGTTGAACACTTTAATTTTTAATACTTGTCTTAAGAGCAACTCCACCCCTATCCACTTTGCGCCAGCACCCAGCCCATTTATCCACTTAATTGAACAGTAATAGACCCAATGAACAGTAATAGGCCAAAGCATCTCCACCCCAAAAAAAATGCGCTGGCACAAACGATCTCCACCCCTACAAAATGCGCTGGCACCCAGTCCATTTAAAATATTAAATAATTTTTTTATAAAATAATAAAAAAAAATAGTTTTAATTTCGGATAGGATTTTTAACCAATCTAGTCACGCCACGTGTCATTATCCAAACGTACTATTTTTTGAATAGATTTCCGCTAAGATTTTCAACCAATCCCGACATTCACACAACGTAACATCTTTACTGAGCTTCCACGAAGTCATTTTTTCTCTCAAAGTGTACAAAATATTCAAATGTAGAAAATGTAGAAAGTATAGAAAATATTGAAATGTGGTGTAAGGTGGAAGATGAGAGTTAGGTATTTATAGAAAAAAAAATTAATTTTTTAAAATTTTTCTGTATTTTTAAAAAAAATTTTGACATTTTTTAATTAATTTTTAATAAATTTTAATGTTGTAATTAATCTGAACCGTTGATCTGTGATCGTACGGTCCAATTTAAAAGTGAAATTGAATTTTTTTTTACCGTTGGAAATCCAACGGCCTACATAAACTAGCCGTTGGAAATCCAACGGCTCTGAGGAGGGCCACATAGCCCCTTCACAGACGCAGCCCACTTGCCCTGCACCGCGGGCCCCACTGCTGCAGACGCTGTCGGCTACTCGCGCTTTCCACCGCGTGTGTTGCACGCGCCAGTACACGGACCGGGCTCTGGGTCTGTCCATTTTGGGCTGGCCTCTTGACTGGCACGGGCTGGGTGCCAGCCTATTTTCCGGGCTGGAGCTGATGGACACAGTGCCGGGCCATTTTCTTCACTTGGTGCCGGGCCATTGAAGAAGGGCTGGACTTGCTCTAAGAGGGCAACTTATATGGAATAGAACGTTAGAATGGTGGTGAACCCATTTATATAAGTTCTTTCCTGCATTGGTTGTACCGTTGGATTCGGATTTTAGTTGATTAGTATTGTAGGTACATTTACACTCATAGATGTATCAAAATTCACTATAACATTCGAGTCTAATGGAGAAACAAACCTTATTCCAAGACAAATTAACGTTAAACTTTTCCTTTTGGTTTTGTGAGCAAGATACATAAGCAGAAGAAAAGACGAAACTATTGCCCAGTTAGAGTTTAGAACAAAAAAAAAAGGGACTATGGAGCTTGATAGGTAAGTGATGAGATGAAGCACATTGTCCAAATGTGCTGCAGTAAGTAGGGGTATGCATGATTCTATTACATTGATTTTAAGGAGCTAACTACAACACAATTGGCACAGTTCAGCTATAACAAAAATCATTGAGAAACTGAACCAAACCAAGCTGATTTTGATCAATTTGATTTGGGCGGTCTTGCTGAACCAAACGATCTTTTTAGTAAAGGCTGCCTTAACCAACTGTGCAATCCACCACTTGCTATCATACCATCTTTAAACTTTAACTTGTCATCAAACTTCAAAAATCTAAACTAAAAGGGAGGAGAGGAATGAGGGAGGAGAGTGGGGTGTTCCTTATGGTATCTTTTTCTTAAGTCTTTTAGAGCCGGCCGTCTTTCTTCTATGTTGTAGAGAGCTTTTGTTTTCCCCAGTTTTGTTGCTAGGCTGTTTTGTCGATCCCTTAGTTGTCTAGGGGCTTCATATGGACCTTTTTGGATTGGATTTTGTTTGATTTACTTTGTTTGATCACTTTGGATGTGCATGTTGGTGGCTCTATGGTGTCGATCTGGTAGATCTTTCAAGTTAAACTAATTAAGGAAGATGCAGATCTGATAGGAGCATATTTATGCGACTTTGTTAGCCTATTTCCTTACATTTACTTAGTTAGTTTATATTTATTAGAGTGTTTTAAGCTATTTTCATGTGTTTGTAGGTTCAATTGGCAAAAGTGGCAAGAAAAGGCAATTTGGGGCATTTTAGAGCAGTTTTGGGGTTGGAATAGATAGCACATGCATGGAGCAAGATGAATGGACGAATTTGAAGTTCAAGAAAGGCTAAGAATATGCTTAAGAGATGGAAGAATTAATTCAAGACAAAGAAGATTTGGAGCTCAGCAAGCAAGAAGGAACATGAGCCAAACTACCTTATTTTGTCTTAGCTTAATCCTAATCCTACACTACCTAAGTTCCAGCTGCCAAGGGGATCCCTAATTATATTAGGACACCTAAATATATGATTCTAGAAGGCTTAATCCTAATCCTACAAGGGTGCCGCGCCTATCCTTTCTAGAAAACCCATTCCTTGCCGTGCACTCCTTTCCCCTTTCCTCTAGGATCCTGCCGCACCTTTCTTTCCCTTTCCCTCTTGGATTCTGCATTTAATTAGCCTTTTTCCTTGTGGATTTGGAGTGCAAATTCTTCTCCAAAAATTAATTAGGGTTTCTCCCTATAAATATAAGTTTCTGTCTCACCAAAAAGGATACCACCCATCCATCACACACAATAGCCCAATTTCAGAGCAAACACCTTTGTGCCGCAACTTTGCAAGGAAGGAGAGGATAACTTGGAGTCATACGTGCCATTCAAGACTTTTAGATTGTTGGAGCGTTTTTAGGTGTATTCAATCTTCTGTTTTCAATGTTTAAATTTAATTATATTTGTTTAGTTGCAAACATATGGAACTAAATTCATTTTAGTTAGAGGTGAATTCAAAGCCATGAACATATATGTGATATGAATTGATTTCCTCCAAGTTTTGAGTCAATTTGCTTGTTTTGTGCTGTTTTGAGTCATTGTAGTTTGTTTTAAGTCATTAGAGTTTTCTATTTTTGAGTCTAGTTTAGTGTTTTAGAGTTTAAAATTGAGAGATTAGCATCTCTTCTAATCCCCCGCCTATAACGATCCATACTTATTCATACTACAACTACATAAAAAAAGGTTTAAGTTTGTGTGCTATTTTATATCATATCAAGATCTGAGATTTATTGTTATTTCGAGACCTTCTAGTGGCTAGAAGAAGCTTTGACATTCTTGAGTGTCTAAAGATTTATTAACTTCAAATCTTGTAATTGCCCGTGTGGTTATCAATGAAATTGATTGTTGTTCTAAAAAATGTAGTTACAACTCGAAGATAGTATGTTTTTAAGTTACACCAAACTTTGGAAATATTTTTAACCACCTAAGGTGATGGGGCGATGCTTACCACCCGATTGATTACCGTTGAATGAGTTTTATTTAATAGAAAACTTCATTTTAATCTTTGGCAAAGATGACTTTTAGATTAAAATTATGAATAAGATCAAAATCTAATTTTAATCCCTTGATACATTAATAACCTCATTTATTAATTATATTTTGATTTTTTTAATTATTTCTCTTTTTCTTCTTAATTTTTAATGTTCTAATTTTATTTCATTATAATTTTCATTTTCATTTCATTTATCGTAATATATTTTGTTGTAAACATTTAGATAAACTAATTTTTGTTATACAATATATTTCGATGTACTTTGTCCTCTTTATTTAGGTACATTAAATTCATTATAATACATTTCTTTGCATAGATTTACGTACTCATAGTTTGGTACATACATTTCGATACAAACATTTAGGTACATTAATTCAATATAATATATTTTGGTACTAACATTTCGGTGCATACATTTCGATACACACATTTAGGTACATTAAGTTAATATAATACATTTTGGTGCATATATTTCGGTACATACATTTCGATACTAACATTATATACATTAGTTCAATATAATACATTTCGGTATTAACATTTAGGTATATTAATTGAGTCTTTCAAATTTGAAGAATGTTAAATAAAATTAATAAATTAAAAAACTCTTTTTTATGTTAAATAAAATTAATAAATTAAAAAACTCTTTTTTAGTCAAATAAATTAAAATTTGTATATTAATAAATTTAAATATTTCATGGGAGACATTAAATACAATGCAAATTAATTATTTTGAATTAAGGATACATCAAAGGATTATAATCAATATGTAATTTAACACCATGTTTATTTTAAATTTCAATCTTCTTGAAGGATTAAAGTTAAAAAAACCCTTTTATTTAATCTATTAACTACACAAATCTTGAAATTTAAACTAATTTAATGGTAATTAATAGGGTGTTAAGCATGGCGAACAAAAAACACTCACAAACTTCAAATTAACATCTTTATCTAGTTAATTAATAGCCAATTGGAGCACTATACATGTAAAATAAAATCAAATAACAATAAATATGTAAGAGCATCTCCAAGGGAAATGTCAAAATCCTAGGTGGAATGCCACTGTACATATTTGACACCAAAAGTCTCTCCAACCGAAATGTTATTTGCTTACTGGATTTGAAGGCTTAGTGATTTGATGTCAAATTTATTTTTAATTCATTTTAATAGTGGGTCCCTTATTCCGCTAACATTTCAACCAATAAATTTTTTTTTTCAACATTTTTTTAATAATTACAATCATTTACAGCTCTATTTAAATAATAAAATAATATTTGACAATTTGGTTGAAGAAGTACAAAATTTGACATAAGGCTTCAGATTGCCACATCAACCATCAATTGTAATTTGACTCTTATAATTTGATATTTCCTTTAGAGATGGTCTAAGTGGTCACTCCCGTCTAAATTAAGCTGGTTTATAAAAGCTCAAACCACAATCAAACCAAACCAATAGCAGCTCTTGCTTAGGTTGGAGTTGGATCATCATAATTCTGGTGGAGGGAGAGGGAGAATTTGTAACATCCCACATCGTCCAGGGGAGTGGATCATGCAAGCCTTATATGTATATTCCCATCTCTACCTAGCATGAGGCTTTTTGGGAGCTCATTGGCTTCGGGTTCCGTAGGAACTCCGAAGTTAAGCAAGTAGCGCGCAAGAGCAATCCCAGGATGGGTGACCCATTGGGAAGTTCTCGTGTGAGTTCCCAGAAACAAAACCGTGAGGGTGTGGTAGGGGCCCAAAGTGGACAATATCGTGCTACGGTGGAGTCAAGCCCGAGTTATGGTAGGGGCTAGGGCCGGGATGTGACAATTTGGTATCAGAGCCAATCCTTGGCCGAATGTGTGCCGATGAGGATGTCGGGGCCCTAAGGGGGTGGATTGTAACAACCCACATCGCCCAGGGGAGTGGATCCTGTAAGCCTTATATGTATATTCCCATCTCTACTTAGCATGAGGCCTTTTGGGAGCTCACTAGCTTCGGGTTCTGTAGGGACTCCAAAATTAAGCGAGTAGCGCGCGAGAGTAATCCCAGGATGGGTGACCCATTGGGAAGTTCTCGTGTGAGTTCTCAGAAACAAAACCGTGAGGGTGTGGTAGGGGCCCAAAGCGGACAATATAGTGCTATGGTAGAGTCGAGCCTGGGTTGTGATGGGGGCCGGGGCAGGGATGTGACAATTTGGTATCAGAGCCAATCCTTGACTGAATGTGTGCCGATGAGGACGTCGAGCCCTTAAGGGGGGTGGATTATAACATCCCCATCGCCTAGGGGAGTGGATCCTGTAAGCCTTATACGTATATTCCCATCTCTACCTAGCACGAGGCCTTTTGGGAGCTCACTGGCTTCGGGTTCCATAGGAACTTCAAAGTTAAGCGAGTAGTGCGCGAGAGCAATCCTAGGATGGGTGACCCATTGGGAAGTTCTCGTGTGAGTTCCTAGAAACAAAACCGTGAGGGTGTGGTAAGGGCTCAAAGCGGACAATATAATGCTATGGTGGAATCGAGCCTGGATTATGATGGGGGCCCGGGCCAGAATGTGACAGAATTAGGTTTATTTTGTTATAAAAAAATAGATTTAACTTGGTTAATCAGGTAATCCTTAGAAGGCACGTGGTCTCGTAAACTTTTTTTGAGAGCAAACTAACCACAAATCAATGATATGAATATAGAACTAGCTAACAATTAAAGATTTGATCCACCTTGAGATGATGACAAGTAATTCTGTTCTAATTGGCCACATTGACAGCCATAGTAACCGCAAATGTCTGTGACTATCGGCTGAGGCCTGAAAGCCAATAATCTCATAGCCTGATGATCTTGACTGAGTCTCAGAAATCCATAGGTGTATGTGTCTTTACCTAATCACAAAGAGATAAAGGGTGTCATATTAGTGCCAGAAAGACTACAAATAATTATACTCCTCGTGAATTTTGTAGTCTGCATTTGCGCTCTGTTTTACTATTTATTTAGGGTAGCGCCATCACATACTTTTCTCAAATTTTAATCCCTGAATCGAATAAAATTAAAGAAGATTAATAAAAGTGCATAGAAGGTTAAAATATGTGTGCACATAGTATAATTCTTTATTTAAATAAAAATAAACAAGTTTACAATCTAGTTATCCTTTAGTAAATTTGATTTGTTTACAGCTTTCTTCTGCATTGCCATTTAATACTATAGTTTAATAGTATTTATTTTCGCTTGTAAGTGAGATGATTTAGCTTCAATTATTTGCAAAGGAGAAATCGAATTAAATTATTATGATTACCTCATTGTGAGACTTAACTTACTCATCCACTTCCCAAGTATAGATAATATCGTATGTATTTAAAAAAAATCACCCCGCACTTCAATTTATAAAATCACAAGGTTTATTTTTTATTTTTTATTTTTTTTTATAAAGAAGAGTGTAAAATGACATTTTTAAAATATGCCCTTTAGCAGTTATAAGGTCCTGAGTCCCGAAGAAAAAGTAGGAATTGTAAAGGGATGCAGCATCTCTAATCTTAAGTTATTACATATCATCTTCTATACATATAATAATCTTTTAAAATAGATAAACATAAGAAATTCATGACCAATACTTTACGCTTTGTTACTCTCATAGCTTTCAGCTTTTCATATTTCGTGGTGGTATATAACTTTCTTTATCCCCCATCAAATCATTTGCGCATTTTCCGACTAGGTAATGTATTGGTGTTGACTTCTGTACTAGTGGCCCTGAATCCGATACTTCTTTTCTGCTAAGAAAAATTGAGAAAATGCAGGTTTTGGATGCTTTTTTTTTTTTTTTTTTTTTTTCAAAAGAAAGAAAAACAAAGCAGTAAAATATTTAGTTTGAGAAAATTAAATACTACAATATATATATATATATCACAAATACAAAATACTTGTAACTTACATATTCGAGAAACCATTGTGGAAACAATTCTCAGTGTTTAATGACATACAAATGTGATGGATGTTCTCGCTTCATCATCTCTTCATACTCATCTAAGTATGTCATTGTCTCATCACAATTGTTCAGTAAGAACCAATGCGCTACCTTCATGTCATTTTTGGAAAACGATTCGCCTCGTACAGAATCTCCAAAGGGTTGTGCGCTTTGGGCAAAAACAGAAAGTTTCTCCTTTCTCATATCCCCGTCATTATTGCGCTGAGAATGATTGAAAGTCATCTCCACATCTTTTAAATACATTCCACAAAAAGTAAGCGACTCATATTGAACCCAAGCCTCTATAATTGATCATTCGGGCTTCGCCCTATTGCGTACACTTTTTTTCAGCTTCCCAAGAAGTCTGCCAAAATAAAACGATACGATACGATACAAATTAGTAAGCGTGGGCTAATGATGCATAAACAAATGATGAAGATTATATACCTTTCTATTGGATACATCCAGCGATAGTTGATAGGACCATCAAGCAAGGCCTCTTCGGGCAAATGAACCATCACGTGGATTATACTTGTGAAGAAGGCTAGAGGGAATATCATCTCATAATTGCACAGGACTTGGACAATTTCATGGCCCAACTGATTAATGTCTGTCTTTCGTAACATTCTTGCCGTCAGTTGGGAAAAAAATGTGGACAATAACATGATTGGTTTCACTACATCTTCCGGCAATAGGTGTCGAATACCTACAGGAAGTAGGTGTTGCATAAACACATGGCAGTTTAGTCCAGGAAATTTACCCCCATCAACATTCATGCTATGCACGATATTAGAAGCATGCCCATCGGGAAACTTTACAGATGATACAAACTTTAAAAACTTTTTTTTGTCATTCGGTTTCATGGAAAAAAACACAAGAACCCTTATGGCTTTATCACTGTCCCTATTCATCTATAAACCCCTTCGTATGCCCATTATTTCCAAATCAAGACAAGCTTTGATCGTGTCCTTTGTCTTGCCCTCGATATCTACAATCGTGCCCACCAATGTGTTAAAGACATTTTTCTCAACATGCATAACGTCGAGGTTGTGTCTCAATTTTAGTTTCGACCAATACGGGAGCATAAAAAACATAGGCTTGTACTTCCAGTTCATATGTGTAGAAGGTCTAGTTCGACTCACTGTTTTCCCGAACGAAGCAAAATCCAAACGGTTAAGCTCTTCCAAATTTTAATCATCAAACCATTCTCTAGGTCTGAGGCGATGCTTTGTGTTCTCGTCAAACTCTTTATCCTTTTCTCGCCACTTGTGGTCCCATGGCAACCATCTCTGATGACCAAGGTAACAAACTTTTCTGGCGTGCCAACCAGATGTTACATCATCCTTGCATACAGGGCAGGCCATATAACCCTTAATGCTCCACCCAGAAACTATTGCATACAGGGCAGGCCACATAACTGTTGCCCGCAAAGTGAACATCTTCCCATTGGACTTATCGTACGTGCGCACACCGTTTGTCCATAAATCCTTTAGCTCATCAACTAACGGCCTTAAGTAAACATCGATTGACTTGCTAGGATCCTCAGTTATCAAAAGAGTCATCATCATGTATTCTTTTTTCATGCATTTCCAAAGGCAAAAAATTATATGAGAATACGAAAATCGGCCAAGTGCTGTGGTGTTGGTTTAGAACCCTGAACGGATTGAATCCGTCAGTGGCAAGTCCCAATCTAACATTGTCGTGGATCAGTAGCAAATTTGGGGAATGTTCAATTGAACTCTTTCCATGCAAAGTCAATAAAATCCTCGATTCCACCGAAGTATTCGTCCGCGCATCTATTCGGGTTCTATATCCATGTCTTGTCCATAATTCTTGGAACCACAATAATAATACAGCAATCACAACAACTTCATTCAAAATGATAATGTCACCTTATGCCTCCGGTAAAGGCCCTATCCCATTAGGGAATGCACAGTTATGTCACGTAATTTATGGCTACATCAGATTAGATTTCGACGTGGATGAATTTCGGCAACATCTCGATACAGTTCTTCAGGTGTATGATGTAGATATAAAATACCTATGTACCACCCGAATAACGTATAAAGATGACACCAAAATCTCCACAACCGAAACCTAATCCTTCAACCATAAACTACGCATCATAACTGTGCATTCCCAAATTATCCAAATAATGGGGCAATTCAAGAATTAATTGGACCGCAGTCATGCTTTCGCATCCATGTGCGAAATCCAACTAATCCTCGAATGAGAAACTAAGTTTTACTAAAAATAAAAAACAAGTACGAAGTTAATTTCAATTAACTCCGTACATCACAACACATATTTGTACGTCACGTACAAATTTAACAACATAATATAAATATAATTTCATAATACAATATAAACATAACAAACTAAGTTCAACATAATTTAATTAATTTTATATTTTTTAAAAATAAAACGAATAAAATACCTTCTCAATCGTTCACCACCAATCTCTAATCACACATAATATCCCTATAGATAACGAAATTAATGGTGTTAGTATGAATTTACATTAATACTTTTACCCTAACGACAAAAAACACTTATCAGACACACCAAGATAGCTCGATCAACCTAGAGAAGAAGATGGAGGGATTATTAGATGATGAAATTGAGAGAAAATGGAAATGATGGATGTCGAATTGAGCAAAATCGAAGGGATGAGTGTAGAGGCACAATCTGCAATTTTTTTTGCAATTTGCCTCTGCACATGGCTGAATCTAGATTCAAAAGTTTACTTTTGGACGAATGATTTTTCGCGAAGAACAAGGTCTTCGTTGCACAAATATCCTTTGAGCGACAAACATGGTCTTCGTCGCATAAATGTTATTTGCGCGACAAAAAAAGAAACATTTGTCGCGCAAGTTTACCATTTTTTTATTTTATTTCCTTTACTTTACAATTTATTCTTTTCAACAAATTGCGCGACGAAAACATGTATTGTCGCACAATTCATATTTTTAATTTTTTTTTTATGTTTTTATGTTTTATTTGTATGTATTGTAAATTTTTATTTTATTATAAATAAAAAACTCAAACCTAATTAAACATTAAATTAATTAACAAAACTAATTTACTATTCCAAATAGAAATTATAATTAATGTAAATATTAATGCTCATCTACATAACATAAATTTATTAATTAAATTAAATATAAAGTCCACAAAATATTTTTATTAAAAAAAAAAAAAAAAAAAAAAACAACCCTCCTCAAATTCAATCCTCCCTCGCTCGCAACACATCAAACCTCCATTGCTTTGCTTGAAAAGCCAATCCACATATATCCGTTGCTTCTCATCGGTTTCATCAACATCCCAATGAACCTATATTAATGCCAATAACAATAAATTAGTTATTTAAAAAATATTACGTTTTAACAAAAATAATTGTTCATTATTTACTACAAACTTACTGATAACTCCCCCAGTATGGATGTCACATCCTAGTCCGCATAGTAAGATTTGTCCGCTTTGGGCCATGCCCTCACGGATTTGTTCTTGGGTTTCAGCACGAGAACTTCCCAGAGGGGCACCCATCCTAGTACTGTTCTCGCCCAAACTCACTTAACTTCGGAGTTCTTATGGGATTCAGAGCCAGTAAGTTCCCAAAACGCGTCTCGCAATGGGAGGCGAGCATGTACTTCTTCAACTCCTTAGGGACTTTTTTCCAAGACTCAAACTCGGTAGAACAATCCCTCCCCACCAAATTCCCAATGTCATACACAAATTCGACGTACGCCTCAGCCATATTTTTGCCTCCAAAGTACAACACTTGCTTCCGTCGATACTTTTTTAATCGCACTACAAGTTTCTTTTTGCTAGAACCTTCTCCAGAATCAGCCATTCTTTTTGAAACAAACTTTTTTTGAAAACTAGGGTTCTGAAACAGTGTTTATATAACACTAGGACACCTTTGCGCGACGAATGGGTATAACACTAGGACACCTTTGCGCGACAAACCCATTCGTTGCGCAAACCTCCATGTTCATCGCACAAAATGTGTCATAAATGTGCAATAAATAGGAAGGTTTGTATGCAGTCTGACCGTGCTTTACGCGACAAACATATGATGTTCGTCGAGCAAAGCTATCTTACGCAATGAAAGCAATGTTGCACAAAATATTGCGCAACGAATGAAATGATTGTAATTATAAAGTTTACGTAAACATAGATATATGTTTATGTAAACTTTATAATTCTATGTTTATGTGAACTTTATAATTACAAAAAAATATTCAGAAAATATTTAATACCTTAAATATTGATTCTAAAAATAATTAATACTTTAAATATTTATTCTAAAAATAATTAATACTTTAAATACTTATTCTATAAATAATTAATACCTAAAATATTATTCTATAAATAATTAATACCTTAAATATTTATTCTATAAACAATTAATGCCTTAATCCATACAATTATTTTCAGCATAAGTACGATATTCATTGAAGATTAAAAACACATATAAACTGAGGATATGGTGCTTACATTAGATCTCAATAAAAAAAACCTAACAGGAATTGAAACCTAATTAAGTCCAAATACATAACTTATAAACAAAAACCTTAAATTTAAATATTGTCATACAAAACATAAATTTAAAACTACTATTTGGATGGTCCTGGTCCATTCCGCAAGACTTCATAACGCCACCGATTGTAACCTCCCTCCAATGCATCATCCATCAACTTCATCAACTATTCGTTCGTCTCATCGTCAAGAGTATACTTATACTGTTACACATATATGCAAATAATTAATTCCAACATATAACTAAAAATTTCACAAGCTTAATTATTGATCCATCAACAATATACTTACTAATAGGTCATCCATTACAACCTTCTTTACATTCTTGGGCACATCTTCCCAAGAACGCCACTAAGCAGTGGGACAATTATTCCTCATGGCTACAACAATCGCATGTGCAAACTCAAACTGTTCCCTCAAATCATGCGGGTTGGCATCGCTCACACTCTCATCCTTGTTTTTATCCGCCATCCCATCACGAACATAATTGTGAAGAATAAGGATAGTAGAAGCGCATATTTATAGGAAGGTTAGGACCTTTGCGCGACGAAGGCTTTGTCGTGAAAACATCTATATTAAATGCAGTATTGATTCCTCTGATTCACCTGCAGTAAATGGTCAAAATTGACAGGAACTTGCGCGACGAATCATTGGTCGTGCAAATGCCCCATTTTTGTCGTGCAATTCTTTTCGCACCAAACAAATTACCCCGTGTTTTCTTGCTGACTTTACGCGACGACAACAAGCATTCATCACGCTAAGTATCCTTGCGCGATTTTGTCGCGCAAATTTTTTTTTCCCTATCCTTTCTATTTTGCACGACAAAGTTTTTTTTCCGTCGCGCAAGTACGTCTTGTGTGACGAAACATTGTTCGTCGCACAAGTTGTTTTTTCTACTAGTGTTTACATGATAGCAACTTTTTATGTTCAACAACTATCGTTCTTGAGCTTTGTTTTAGTAGACCAACAGCCTTTGGCGGCATGGCGATAACTAAATGTTATGATCATCTACTCATCAAGAGTTTAATTAATTTATTCGTTTTTTACTATATACATGCGATCGATGTCTTTGCTTATGTGAATAGATGATAGCGGAGCTTGTGGGCACATACATTCTTATATTTATAGGCTGTGGACCTGCTCTCGTCAACAAAATACAACCCCTTTCAATCGTGGGAATAGCAATCGCATGGGGTCTTGTTTTTATGGCCGCAGGATATGCAGTTGGGCATGTCTCCGGCGTACATTTCAATCCTGCAGTTACTATTGCCTTGGCTGCTGGCCGCAGATTTCCAGTCAAACGTGTGAGACACAATTGCACACCTTCCTATATTTGTTACAAGGAATTTTTTGAGGGCTTCTTCATTGAAATAACTTCTTTACATAAAGTTATAAAAGTTTAACAACCTTTATTCTCTTATAAAATAGAAAATTGGCTTATTTAGATTTAAAAAGACTAAGATGGGGCAAGTGATGTGGGTTCCATGATGGTTAAGGATTTTTCACCTACTGTGTTTCAGGTTGAAGCTCTTCTTATTCTTTTAATGTAGATTAGTGTAGAATATCACTTGTAATGAAAAAAAAGAACTAAGATGGGGTTGAGTTCTTGTATCCTATCTTTACATAGTGTATAGTTTCAAAATTTGGTTTGGTTTTTCAAAAGAGTCTTTTAGCTAGTGAACTAGATTAGTTTTTTTAATAGAAACTAGCAGAGAGCACACATTTTGTGTTAAACAATTTCACTTAATATTACATAATTACTGTTTTTTGTCCTCTTTATTTAAATATTGTGTATCAAAAGTGAAGGTAAAATAGAAAAAATAGGGATATGATTGTCATTTTTTCAAAAGGTACAAAATTACTATTTTGCCCTCTTCATGTCAATATTGTGTATTGAAAAGTAAGAGCAAAATTGGAAAAAATGAGAAAAAAAGTTGACAAGGGCTCTTCTCTTAATAAAATAGATAGATGATCCACCACAAAATATGGGTAGTGATTTTCACTTTCAGTTCAGCATGAGTGTAAAAAACAATAAAAGCATTAATTTGGAGTCACGAAAGCTAAATTATGAGCGTCAAAGTCGTTTTTTGAAAGCATCATGACAAAAACTCTACAAAGTGAATATAAATTAATTAAAACATAAAATTAAAGAATTACTACTTTTCAAGTGTCTTTATAAACATTTTCAATTACAACTTGCTAAAAAATGCTTCGTAAATATTGTTGTGCTATAGGTACCTATGTATGTGATGTCACAATTGTCTGGTGCAACATTAGCAAGCTTGACTCTCAGGCTGTTGTTTAACGATCAAGACATTATTCAAGCAACCATGACTCAATTCTTTGATCCAACAACTTACCTGCAAGCCCTCACTTGGGAATTCGTTATCACGTTTATACTGATGTTCACCATTTGTGGTGTTGTCACTCATAACAGAGTGGTATTATCCTTTACTTTTCTCAGTCTATTTCTCGGTTCGGTTAGGGTTTTGGCTCTATTTTATTAGCCGTCTATGTCGAAACTAAGTATGTGTAGTGCAGAAGGCTAAAAAAAGTGTTAAATTGTTTTTTCGTTGACAAAGCACTAACCATATGCTTGACTGATAAAATTAGGGCCAAAATTCTCTCTGGTATTGCAATATGTGGTGCATTAGTGGTGAATATCATGATTGCTGGGTAATAAACTCCTCACTAGTAATCTAAATATCCTGTGTATTACCATTTGCATTGTATGTATCGTCACTCTTAAACATGAGAAATGCCCTTTTCTTATGTATTGGATTTTGCAGGCCAATCACTGGAGCTTCCATGAATCCTACAAGGAGTTTTGGACCGGCTATCGTTACCGGAGTTTATAAGAACATTTGGGTTTATATTGCAGCCCCTATTCTTGGAGCCATTGCTGCTATTGTGCTGTACAGTGTGCTCAGGGTACCTAAGCTAGTAAAATCTGATGAAAAGGCTGATCCAATAATAGCAATAACCCTATCACAAGTATGAAATGTTCAACAGGAGTAGAATTTTATTTTAACAAACGTAGTTTAGAATACCTCATATTTTAGAATATAAAAATACTAAGGGGACTCTCCATGGACTTTCTGTCGTCTCAAAGTTGGCCTTGCTAAGAGGATCTCAGAGGAGTTTCCAAACTGGACAAGTCCATTATCTCTGTCAGTTTCGATCCCAGGACCTATTGCATTCGACATCCTCAAATCCAACTATGTACTAGGGAACCGGCTCAACAGGAGTAGAATTGGCTGTACACAAAATATCACGAAAAGCACTTCGATCACTCCTGTCGTGCCAAGTAAAATAAACGATAAAATGATTTCTTATTTATCCCTCTTACAACGAAAAAGCAATTGTAGCATGGAGGGTTTTTTTTCATTTGCTTACTTATTTCTTTTAGAGAACAAAATTCATTAGAAATAGTAAAAAAGTACATACGACAAACATATTTAACGTATCTTAGAATAACTTAAGAGACTACAATGTTGTAAGAACATCATAACCCTACCATTACAAAACACATCAAAAATACAATACAATTCTTCAAACATGGAGGAACCTTAGGCCATCTCCAACCGAATGATCTAGAGAGTCAAAAATAGCCCGAAAACCGTCTACTACTGAGGGCCAAGCCAAAGGGCTCGTGAGCCCTACTAGACAAAAAAGGGTCAAAGGGCCAACCGGCTGGCCCAAAGGAATCAGCTAGCCAACCCGGGGCGGGCCACAATTTCAAACACAACGGCTAGCTGACGTCAATTACCGTTGGATTTGAATTTTTTTTTTTTTTTTTGGCCAAATTTTTTTTCAAAAATTTTAAAAAGTTCTCATGTTTTCCTATAAATACCTAAGCCATTCTTCCACCATTTGTCACATAATTTTCACCATTCCTACACCATTTCAATTCTCATATTTTCTTACCTCTTCCAATAATCTTTCCTTCATTTTTTTCAATAATTTTCAAATGGCCTCATTTGCAATGAAAGGTAGGGTTTGGACCTGAAAAGAAGATTAAGCTCTTTGCAGGGCTTATAGATGGGTCTTGGAAGATAGTGTGAGGGTGACTTTTCAAACAAGTGAAGGTGTTGGGACTCGTGTGTCCAAAAAATACTATGAGTTCTACAAAGGCACCACTTCATCGAATACCCGAAACCACAAGAGTTATTCTTCAAAATGGAAGAAACATCTTCATCCAAGTTTGAATAAATGGCATCAAACACTGTTAGCAGCCGCAAGTAAACATGAAAGTAGCGCCAATTACTACGACGAAGTAAGTGTTTCCACAATTTATTTTAAATATTTAATTATATTACATTTAATTTCATAAATTAATTTCCTTTAATTTTTGTAATTATATTTTCTAGGTACGCTAAGCGGAGGAATTGTATATGGAGGGCAGCTCGAAACCCTTTCAGTTTCACGGTTGTTGGGAAATTTGTAAAGGGTGGATGTTATTTGAAGATACCCCTCAACATAGAGTAGGTCCTAACCTGGTGTTTGGAACTGCATCCTCAGCTGTAGATGGGGATGAAGGTGGATTTCCTACCATTCAAGAAATAAGGGTAGAAAATCCGTCGGGTGAAGGTTCCATACCTAAGGCTATGGGATGAAACAAGGCCCGAAGGCTGAAGGAAAAGGGCAAGGCAAAGAATGATTACGCCGCTCAACAGGAAGTGGCAGCCTCATTGCGATTAATGGCAAAGAAAAATGCCTTTACCGCAGAAGAAAGGAACCGTAGGCATGAAGAATGGGTCAAATAAATACAAGAAGAGATGGAAGATAGGAATATGCAAAGGAACACTTCAGATTACACTCTAATGAGTAATGCCTATTTTGATAGGAAAAAAAGGGAAATTATGACCCGACAACAGTTGTTTACCTCCGACTATACTCCTACAATGGCAGATGATAAAGATGATGTTGATTATGGACTTTAAATTTAAGTTGTTGTGGTTTTTAAATTTTAGTTGTAGTTTTTAAATTTAAGTTGTTGTAGTTTTTAAATTTAAATAATAAATTATGTCTGGCACTATAGCCCTTTGACCCTCAGTTGGAGATGGTTTTTTGTCACAGGGCTATGTTTGGCCTTGGGTTGGAGATGGTAAGGCCATCTCCAACCAAAGGATCCAGAGGGCCGAAAATAGTCCAAAAACTGTCTCCAATTGAGGGCTAGGCCAAAGGGCTCATGGGCCCTACTAGACAAAAAAAGGTCAAAAGGCCAACTGGTTGGCCCAATCCAACCAACCCCAGGCCGTTTTGGATTTGTCATTATTCATGTCGGTTATATTTGACAGCATTATACTTATTCTCGTCGCCCTCTGGCCCTCGTTTTAGCTATCTAGCTCTCCAAGATATTAATATTTTAATGAACAGTAAAGGGTCATATTTGCTTCAATCTCCAACCAAGGGCCAAAGGGCCATATGACTCGTTTTAGCCTTATCACAAAAAATCGTCTCCAACCGAGGGCCATAGGGCCAAACGTAATTTATTATTTAAATTTGAAAACTACAACAACTTAAATTTAAAAACAACAACTTAAATTTAAAAACAACAACTTATATTTTAAAAACACAACTTATATTTAAAAAGTACAAATTAAATTTAAAAACAACAAATTGAATTTGTAAAAAAAAAAAATTTGGCCCAAAAAAAAACAAAATTTGAATCCAACGGTAACTAGTAGTTGTATTTGAAATTTTGGCCTACCATTCCTGTCGGATATAACCGACAAGAATAATGAAAATTCTGGCCCGACCCGAGGTTGACTGCTTTGGGCTAGTCAGTTGGCCTTTTGGCCCTTTTTTTTTGTCCAGTGAGGCCCACAAGCCCTTTGGCCTTGCCCTTGGTTGGAGACGGTTTTCGGGCTATTTTCGGCCCTTTGGGCCTCTAGACCATTTGGTAGGAGATGACCTAAGAAATATGGCCCTGCACTATTCATTAAAATATTAATTTCTTGGAGAGCTAAAGGGCTAAAACGAGCCCTCTGGCCAGCCTTCGGTTGGAGATGGCCTCAGAGGGCTTGTTTTAGCCCTCTGGCCCTCCAAGATATTAATATTTTAATGAACAGTACAATGCCATATTTGCCTTAATCTCCAACCGAGGGTCAAAGGGCCATAGGTCTCGTTTTAGCCCTGTCACAAAAAACCATCTCCAACCGAGGGCCAAAGGGCCAAACATAATGTATTATTTAAATTTAAAACTACAACAACTTAAATTTAAAAGCAACAACTTAAATTTAAAAACTACAACTTAAATTTAAAAACTACAAATTAAATTCATAAAAATAAAAATAAAATTTGGCCAAAAAAAAAAAAAAAAAAAAGAATTCAACATGAATAATGATAAATCCAGCCCCGACCGACCCGGGGCTGGTTGGTTGGTTGGATTGGGCCAGCCGGTTGGCCCTTTGACCCTTTTTTGTCAAGTGGGGCCCACGAGCCCTTTGGCCTAACCCTCGGTTGGAGACGGTTTCCGGGTTATTTTCGACCCTCTGGACCCTTCGGTTAGAGATGGCCTGACCATCTGTAGGTTGAAGATGGGCTTAGTCATAAACCCTAGTGACTAGTCACAAGGACTACGAAAACTCGCATTGATCAAGCGAGAGAGCGACCACAACCACGAACTGAATGCTCTCTTCACAAAGCGAAAGAGGGACTACAATAGAAACAAAGAAAAAAAAAAAAAGTAAGAGAACAAGAGGAATTGCCGCCAACCCCAATATCAAAATAGGAGTTGGCAACTAGAGATTCTTTCTTTACTTTTCTCTAGCCGCAATAAGCCTTTTGTAGAGTAATACTCAAATTAATTGTGCTCCAGTACAAGAATTGTAAATGGGGTGCAGCATCTAATCTAATTTATTAAGAAAAATTATCTTCTTCCTATAAAATAAAATTAAGAGATAACAATTTCAAAGCATCTTCTTAACAATAATATTCCGGGAATCGGATTTTGTTGTGAATGCGTTGGCGGCAGTGGGATATTCCTCCAAGCTCGTATCCTTCTATTTGGCTTAATACTTTGCCTAGTTAAGCCAAAGCAGTATGGTTTTGGAAATTTCACTAATCTTAGCTGTTTTAGGAGCTTTTCGTTGTAATCTTTTATTTTCGTTTAAGGAAATAAAAAACTTAAGAGATAACATATAAGAAATTCAGCCACTTAGCGCTACAATTTAGTGGTATTCCTCTTCGCTTGTAAGTGAGAGATCTTAGATTTGATTTTGGACAAAGACGAATTTGAACTACATTGTTGCTAGTCCATTGTAAGGCTAAGCCTACGCCTCATTCTTAATATTGATAATATCGTTTGTTCAAAAAATAAAAAAATAAGAATTCCATGGCCATTACCTTTTATTTCTCATGAGTAATAAATATATTGTGTTGACTTCTAAATCATACACTTTCTCCTACTGCGAAAATTGAGAGAAAAAGGCATGGTAAAATACATATTTTGATAGGCTTTATGCCCTAAAAGACGAGAGATTTTTTATTATACTAAAACACAGGATAGTACATTATGTGTCGCTATATAAATAGTAATATACTTGTGTTAAAAATTTAACAATTTAAAAGATAAAAAAATTCACCATTTATATAATAACGGTGATGGTGCATATAATCTCTACTATGAGCAATTGTGCATCTCATTATTTGTCCTTCTATTTTATGAGTGAGGCGTTGTCTTTTCTCCCCAGTTTTTCTACTTTTCAATCTGAAGAAAATGTAATAAAGCTAAAATTAAGAGAATTGTTATTAACACTTTATAATTCTTATTTTGCACTTCAAACTTTCTATATTTAGAAAGAAAAATACACTTGTGAGGAGTGCCAAATGAGATTTTTGAAGTGTCAATAATAGTTTTCAAAATTAATTGTATAAATATTATTTGTTCAACTCACAACCAATAAAATTATATCATTCTTACAAAGTCGTGGATTGTTCGGGTAGTTCATCTCCTTCACATCCAAATTGCATTAGGAAGTAAGAATATAAGCAGATAATTGTGCTCCAAAATCCAAGTTAACAGACCAGTAAAATTTCAAACCTATAAGAAGAGGTAAATGTGGATACATAGAATATGTTACAAGCATCTGTTACCAATAGAATGAGAGAAAAAACCCTGAGCTTGTTCAATGATTACATATCTTATTTCACTCTCTTCCTTTATAAATACAACATTGCTTTACACCGGAGCTATATTATGGTGGAACCAAAAAAACAAAGATAGCTAATAAGTTGCCTGCATTAATTAGAAAATATCATTCACAGATCTACTGATGTTGAGGGCACTCGTGGAGGAGAAAGGGTCGGAAGTTTAATGTGGACGGCGAGTTCCCTATCCGGCTGCATTAGATAGTGTGCTGCGTGCATCATTACGCCTCACATCACTCTTTTCGTTTTCCTACTTGCATCTATATGTTTCACCTGTAAAATAAGAAACAATGAGGAAAAAAATGAGACTGCCTGCGTGTGAATGTGAAGATTAAGTCTATCTCAAACAAGTTGGCATTCACTCATTGCTTTGTGATATATCATTTCAAAGCTTAGAAGCTTGAGAAATTTTAATAATGCATGCGAGACCAGAAGATCGATTCCATTTTGTGATACGTCTCAAAGCTCTTAACTGCTAAGGCAAGATGCAGGTTCAAAATTGTTTGTTTGGATAAAGAACCCAACAAACTGTTTATTTTCAGTCGTAGTTTCTGTGTGGATATTGGTGAATCGTTCAAGAATTTTACCCAGTTTGAGATAGCCGCCTCCAATTCATTATTTGGTGAGACTGAGGATGTCTCTGCAAGTACGAACTTGTTCCAATGCTATTGTCTTCACTCCCAAACTGCTATGAGTAGCTAGAACTGTTGGATTTATCCAATATAAATCAACCTTCAAGTGGTCTATTACATGTAATAGGAATGTAATATTGGAGAATAATGTTGATTGTGATTTGATCTCTTAAAGATATCAATCGTATATAAGGTGTCTTATATTGGAAATAGGATTGATGGAATCCTTAATTGAATATGATTATGATACTTGACTTGGAGGCTAAGAAAGTAGGCTAAGAAAGTAAAGTTTAGGTTTCCTTTATGGATGGAAACCCTAGCTTTTAGCTTATATATAAAAACACCGGTCTCTATAAGCCCTAGAACACACAATATAATGCTTCCCATAGAGTAGTTGTATTCGGCTAGGAGTTTATAGAAGATCTTGGTGTTGCTGTGCTCTACTACTTTTGTGTTCGACTTCCATGGCCGCTGTTGGAATCAGGTCAATCACTCATTCGTTAGTGTTTTAATTGTATAACCTTATAAGGCTAATAAGAACTTGAAAGAGACCAAACTGAAACTACACCTCCATCCATCTCTTGCCTAGTGCTACTGGAAGATGTTGGATTTTTTTGTACCAAGCTAGAGCATTCACAAGATTTCATAAAAGATGCGCAAGATTTGGATAAAAATGGAGAAGAGAAGAATTATGTGAAAAATGGTCATTGCCAACAAAACCAGAAAGTTGGCATTTGGCTTTCGTTGTTGACTTCAACGGAGAGAGAGAGAGTTTCAAGGGAGAGATTTTCTCTTCTTACAATACCATGGCTTCCTTAACACCCTTCCGCTAACTTATCTGCAGCCATATTGGTTTTTCAAGACAAAAGCAAAACACCAACGTAGCCTTCACAAAGCCACACAAGTCCTAATGAAATATTACACAAAAGGACAATTGAAGTTCTTATAATTACAACTTAACATTAATATATATTTAACACTCCCCCTCAATGTGAAGTTGTTGAACACCCAAGAGTGTTCTCAAGTATTGGAACTTGATCTTTGGCAATGCTTTGGTGAAGATGTCAGCAACTTGCTCTTCTGTTATGCAATATACTAGGTTAACCTATTTTTCTTCAATAGTATCTTTGATGCAATGATTCTTCAGTTTGATGTGCCTAGTAGCACCATGGTTGACAAGATTCTTGGACATTGCTATGGCAAATTTGTTGTCACAAATGAGAGGAGTTAGCTACTTTTACTTCTCACCAATATCATTCATGATCTTCCTCAGCCACATTGCTTGAGTGCTTGCCAAAGTAGTTGATACATATTTAGCTTCCGCAGTCAATAGAGCAACATTGTCTTGCTTCTTTGAAGTCCATGAGAGAACACCAGTACCTAATAAATAAGCATACCTCGATGTACTTTTCATGTCATCCATGCTACTTGCCCAATCATTGTCACAAAATCCAACTAATTTTGGCTTAACATTTATCTCATACAGAATGCCAAAATCCAGTGAACCTTGAATATATCTTAGTATTCTCTTTAGCAGTCCCAAAATGAATTTGAATTGGTTTACTCTGAAACCTAGACAACAGTGAACTTGCATACATAATATCTGGTCATGTAGCAGTTAAAAACATCAAGCTTCCGACAATGCTCTTGAACTATGAGACATCTACCTCATCACTTCCATCTTCTTTTTGTAGCTTCTCATTAGCCACAAGAGGTATAGATACAGACTTACATCCTCTCATTCCATACCTTTCAAGGAGATTCTTAGCATTTCTTGTGAGATAAAGATGCTTTCATTGGTTTGGCACTCACCAATTCCTAAAAAATGATGCAACAAGCCTAAATCACTCATTTCATACTTGTTCATCATATCTCTCTTGAAATCAAAATTCATTTTTTTCACAACTTATAGTAAACACCAAATCATCAACATAGATGGAGACAATAAGAAATTTTGAATTACCTTTAGTTTTTGTGTACAAAGTAGCCTCACTCTTGCTTATTTTAAAACTCGAAGTAAGCATCAATCTCCCCATACCATGCACAAGGTGTTTGCTTCAACCCATAAAGAACTTTCTTCAACTTGTACAATTTCATTTCTTCATTTTTACGACAAAGCCTTCTGGTTGATCAACATAGACTTCTTCTTTCAGAACCCTATTCAAGAATGCTGACTTGACATCTAGCTAGTGCAAATACCAACCCTTATGAGCCACCAATGCAATTATGACTCGAACAGTCTCAAGCCCTGCCACAAGCCCTGTCACCGGTGAAAAAGTATCATCGAAACTCTAGGTTTTTGTGAACAGCTCTTTGCAACTGGCCTTACCTTGTTCTTTTGGATTGAACCATCCAAATTCAACTTTGTCTTGTAAATCCACTCAACACCAATGACACCTTTATCACTAGGCCTATCCACCAATTCCCATGTGGAATTCTTCTTAATCACTGAGATTTCTTCCTCCATAGCTTTCTGCTAAGCTACATCTTACATAGCCTTTTCAACTTTCTGATTCAATGACACAAAAATTACAACTTGCATACACATCACTAAGTCTTCTCATCCTAATAAGAGTTGAGTTAGGTGTAGACGCTTATGATTGTGGTGATGAAGGGCTTGCATGTGACTGTGGTGATGAAGAGCTTGCTTCTTGAGGAGGAGATTATGGTGGAACTTCATTTTCAACTTCAACTTCGTTTTCTTCATCTTCATTGCTATTATCAACTTGAAGTGAAGAATTTTGGGTGGATTTGTTCTTCTAATCCCAAGATGTTTTTTCATTGAAAACAACATCTCTTGAAATTATAATTTTCTTCTTCAAATCAAAAAGCCTATAACCCTTTGTATGACCACTGTACCCCACAAAGATACACTTCTCACTGTTTTCTTCAAGTTTGTGCCAGAAGTTCTTGGGAACATAAGCATAGCAAATCGACCCAAACACCCTCAAATGATTTACAAATGGTTTTCAGCCATTGTATGCTTCAAATGAATTCTTGTCCTTTAAAGCTTTAGTAGGAAACCTATTGATTAGGTAGACAACAGTATATACTGATAGGATTAAAGGCACACCACAAAGTAGCACACAAATGTCCTATTGATTTTCCTTATTAACACTAAGATTTGTCAATTGTAGCATATGAAAATAAGGGTCTTTCCCGCAGAAGATTGTTTTATCTAACTACTTAAAATGTCACAAAAACTGTGTTGCTATCCCTACTGACCAGTCACCGAAAAATAATTATTAGACCGACTTACACTTATCTAAAGTCTACGAAATTTTACATGAAGACACTAGACACACAGAGCTACACTCACACAAATTTTTGGGATTTTTGGAGTTGATTTGCTATTTAAATTAAATCGAACAAAAACAGGACAAAAACAGATTTTTAAGTAGTTCACAAATTAAGAAAAACGAGTTAGGGGAATTGTTATCCACCACCAAATAATCATGCAAACATGTTGTGTTTCATTGAAATTCCTTTTATTTCCAGATGAAGATGCTCAAGTTGGCTCAATGTTAGAACTCAACCTATTACTCTTTCTTATGTAGTATGTTAAGAGAATGACGTTTTCAACTTAACTTAGTCCCTAGCATGCAATCTAGAATGGTGTGTTCATAGATTTAACAAGTAGAAATCATTAAGAACGAAAAGAGTTTGAGTCATCACAAGGCATCGTAAGTACTGGCGTTGTCTTACTTATCCTAGAAATTGATTCACATGTTAATCGCAATTAACAAGTACTACTCTAGAACATATGTAGGTCCTCATTCGACAAGGGTATGCACACACATATTCATAGCATTAGAATCCTAGATATGCTTACTAAGTATGCATCCGTAGAAAACACATAAAGAATTCATCAATGAGACAAGTAGTGAACCAATTTTCATCCATTATAAAAGTAATTCAAACGAAATGTCATAACAAACTTGCAATCATATTTAGGGCTTCAAACAGCCCCTAACTACTAAAAATTTAGTTACACAATCCTTAAGTTAAAACAAAAGAAAGACATCTTTTTCTTTCACCTTTTTTTCCCACCCTTTGCTGCTGCAACCTGCAGCCCTTTTCTTCTTTTCTGCTGCCACCATTTTTTTCCATAACTCACCCCACTAACAGCCATTTAGTGATGACAATAAGTGAGAGGAAATACTAAAACAATTGTAACTCTTTGGGCAGCCTTTATGCCAATTACTCTCAC
Organism: Pyrus communis; assembly: GCF_041283825.1. Lineage (NCBI taxonomy): Eukaryota > Viridiplantae > Streptophyta > Magnoliopsida > Rosales > Rosaceae > Pyrus > Pyrus communis. The sequence continues at coordinate 5,565,733 of NC_142572.1, forward strand.
TTAATTTTCCATTTCCTCTGATATTTGAATAGGGGTTAGCTGGCTTGTTCTTGGCTGCATCAGTTTTGGCTGTTAGTTTTATTGGATTTATTGCTTTCAATGCTTTCTTGTCAGTTACAAACTGCTCAGCCTCTTGGGAATCTTTCAGTGTTAAAACGGCCATAACTTCTTCTAGAAAAATTATATTAACAATCCGCGAAATGCTCCAGAAAATAGACATCCGTAGCTTTCCATGCATATAAGGCTCATTCTCTAATTCAATCTGAGCTGTCCACAACTTGCTTCCAAAGTCAGTTGACCTGCACAGGCAGTTTTGACGAATTTGTTACTTAAAATTCCACTTGTGTTATTTTTCTTTTCTTTACTTGACAAATCCTACAACACACAAAAACAAAGTAAATAGCTCAAAAATATAAGGAACTAACTAAGAAAAGACAAGTGAATTTGATGTAAAATATATATAAATATGAGCTTATCATATACGGCTTCTCCCCAAAATTCATAAGGCATCCCCTTCTCATGTAGCATAGACTTTGCCATTTCAACAATAGTCATGTTCTTCCTCTCAGTTACACCATTTTGTTGCGGTGAATAAGCTACAGTCAGTTGCCTTTCAAGTCTCATATCCTCACATGATCTTCCAAACTCATTTGAGGTGTACTCGGCACCTCTATCATATATAAGAGTTTTATTTTCAAACCCTTTTGATTTTCAACCATTGATTTAAACTTCTTAAACACATAGAATACTTCTAATTTATGCCTCAAGAAATAAAGCCATGTCATTCTTGAAAAATCATCTACAAAAATCAGAAAGTATTTGTCACTCTATGAGTGGTGGTTTTCATTGGTCCACAAACATCCGAGTGAATGAGCTCCAAAGGTTTAGATGCTCTCCATGCTCATTTTCTTGGAAATGAGTCTCGGTGTTGTTTCCCTATAGCAAAACCCTCATATGCTTCTTGTGCTTCATGTATAGTAGGGAGCCTATATACCATGGCATGTTGCATGTTGTTGAAGATGTTTCAAACTTTGGAAATTGAGATGCCCCAACCTCCGATGCCATAACCATTGTGACAACCTGTCCCTAATTTTACGATTTTATTCATTTTAAAAGAGGGAATTGACGAAAATGCCTTTTGAGGCGAGATTGTTGACTTTCGTTTACCATCATTTCGTGACACATACAAGATACTATTTTACCGTATTCTCGAAGTACTCAATGGTATGAACATGTAGGTGCAAGCAGAATTGAAATTGAAACTACGGTTAAAATTTTACAAACTACGATTGTAAAGGGCGTTTTAGTGATTTCAAGTTTACGGGAGATAATTTGATTTTGTCTTTTTGGCCTTGGGTTATGTACCAAGTGGGGCCCACACCCCATACTCCGCCTTCAGTCCTGTGTCTTCCAACTCTCTCAGACGCCTCACTCTTTCTCTTTCTCAGATTCCCTTAACTCTATCATCCATCACCTTTCATTTTTTTTTTCAAACTCTCTACCCTCTCTGTACAACCCATGTCGAGGACCACCAACACCAGTCATCACTCTATCTCCTCCGATGAGCCTGACTAAACCACCATCTAAACATCACAACTCCGTCATCCTTTCCAAAACTCAGAAACGAGATGATTGGGATCCCTTACTTCTCCCTTGTTTCCCTTATCTTTCGTTTCCCTGTCGATCTTAGATCACTACCATGCCTCACATGTTCTCCCTCGAGCTCTGGAGCGAACACCGGCGTCGTGTTTTCCTACGAGTTTCCTCATTTCTAACATAGGTAAGCCTTGGGACTCTTTCTACTCTTCATTGTAGATCGATCAAAACCTAGTTATGACCTATCTCAAGCGTTTTGGTGAAGATTTATAACGAAACTGACATGGGGGAAGAAATTCTCCAGATTTCCAGCAAGAACCTGTGACCATTAAGCCACCTTTAGATCATTTTGTCGGCTAACACCGATGATAACTTGGCTCTACTTTGGTATGGACTTATTCTCCACATTTCTAGCTTCAATATGGCTTTTGAATCATAGATTTTGGTTGACTATTGAGCTCGAAATAAGTTATGGAAGTCGGAGCTAAAACCTGCAAACGCAGGCCTTCACGAGGAAGGCGAGTACAATGGTACTTATAGGCACATGGGCGCGTGTGGGCTCATGTGGGTTGTTGGTGCGTGCGGCTAGTGGATGCCAGTGCAACCACCTTATGGTGGCGCGTGTGGCTGTGCATGGAAGAACTCGAGGCCCCTCCTTAGGTTTCTTGAAGTTCCGAATCTAAATCCGCGGTCCGTTTTCCAAAATTCGACCGTTTTAAAATAGTTCTTTTATTAGCTGTACTTTGTATGAAAATGCGTAATTACGTTAGTACGTTATATTTCCGTAAATGGTTTCATTTCTAGGTGAAGCGCATTGCAAGGATATTTGATGCCTGTGAGGCGTGTTTGACCCGACGACATGATCTTTATTAATGAATTTTCTACATGATTCCCATAATTAAATTAACGTTTATAAGGAATGCCTTATTGTTGGGAAATTATGAAATAATCATACGGGGTGTATAGGTAAGCTTACTATAAGGAGATGCCTTAAATATATTTATGGTCAGGAATGATATTATATTGACTAGAATTGTTGAATTACTATGGCATAATCATATTTACGTTATCTGCTCATCGTTGCTGCATCGGTGTTAGTACTCATCCAGGCCAAGGCCAATTTTTCACGTGTATGTTCACATTGTACTTTACCCTCACTTTGGATCCATTTTAGGTGCCAGTCCTGTCTTATATTGCTATAGGTAATTAGGACTCGTATGCGACGCGCATAGCACTAGTCTTCATGTGATTGTAGTACTAGAGCGTAAATCATTATTACACCCAGTCATGTTCATGTCAGAATACCTCTGCATGAACTCCTGTGTCAGCATGTGTCGATAAGCACTCAATAGGATATGTTTGTTTATGCGAGATTATGTGATATCGGTTGTTATGTGTTTATTTACGCAATATTGCGACGAATGGCATTCTTGAGATATTACAGGCTACGATAAGTATTTGCATACTATACGTAGTATGTATATTTGGAAGCTATACTTGTTTTATGGCGAGGGGTTATAATGTTTTCAAAAAAGGTTTTTATAAAACTTTATTTTTAGGCCCACTCACCCTTGTTTTTCGCCCCTCCAGGTTTTAGTAGCTGAGCTTTCATATCGACGAGAATTCTTGGCAAATCTTGATATTGGAGATTACCTTCGATGGTATAAGTCTCATCTTACTTTACTGTACTTTACTTATGCTCTAACATCATGTGTGAAATGGGTTCATTCCAACACACAAGCGCATTCTTATATTTAGGCACTTTAGGTTTAAATTTATTCATATTTTCCATACCACTACACTTTATGGCTTCATCACCCTCCTGGGGTCGGCCAACACAGTTTGATTCGAAGTCCAGGTGACCATTCCGAATCGAGGTGTGTCAACCATGATGAATGAGCTACATCCACCTTCATTGCCACCGAGTTAGAATACTTCAATGTTAATGGAAAATCTCCTTGAGGGCATTTTTATTAACCAATCCCACTGATGAAGTGGTGGTTTCTTCAAGTTAATGGAGATTTTTCACAAACCAAAATGATTGATAGTGGACAAACTTAGGTACCACTACTATTAATTTTAAATGTCATAAACCACTTCTTTGAAAGCACTATGCCACTACCCATATAAACCTAGTAGCCACCACTGAGGGGGACTCTTTCAGCCTTTTCTTTTCGTCGTGTGAGAGTGGAACCAAGGCAAAACTATTTGCCCGAAACTTTAAAAAAATTGCAGTATTATGAGAAGTCCTGAGCACTAACAAACAAGTGCACTAAATAAGCCAAGATGAAGACACTAAATAAGCCATAACTGCAAAATATGAATAATTGCAGTACTGTAAACAATGTTTGCATGTTTGTTTAAAAGCACCTGCTCAATATAATTCAAGATATCAAGCTCAAATCCGTACCTATGGATTATCAATCATCGGTGTCCAAGCTTTGGAATCTTGATTCTTAAAGCTTTGTTAACTTCCATTATACATTTCTTGTGTTGTGCTTGTGTCTTCTTTGTGTTTCTGGGCACCTTCGACTACCCATGTATGTGTTTCTCAAGCTACAAATTGTTGCACATAAAGTGTTCGACCTTTTTCCTCAAAAAAATCTTCCTCTCAATTTTCTCAAAATGGTCACTACAAATTAGTTGCAAATCTTGCAATCGCCAATTACTGTTTGATTTCTTCGGTCTCTACATCCATTTCTGTCAAGTTGGACGAGGCCAATTACCTTCAATGGCACTTTCTATTGCAGTTGCTGCTTGAGGGCCATGGCATTATGGGATTTGTTGATGGATCAAATTTGTGTCATCCTCAGTATGCAGCAACCTATGTACATTCAGTACTCCCAAATGGTTCATTTGCTAGCCCTGAAGAATATAAGTTTAAAGCATGGAAAACGCATGATTATGCTCTGATGTTGCTCCTTACTGCAATACTTTCTTCATCCGTAATTTCCTGTATGATTGGTAGCAAGAGCTCTCGGGAGATGTGCAGTCGTCTCAAAAACCATTTTTTCTACCAAGTACAAAAACCAGTATAATCCAGTTACTGACTTTTCTTGACAACATGAAGAAAGGATCAGATTCAATATCCCAGTTTCCTCGAAGAATTAAATAAGCAAGGGATGGACTTTCTGTTCTTGGTGTCACACTTGCTGATGAAGACTTTTTGCTCATTGCGTTGAATGGACTCCCTGCAACATGCAACACATTTAAATGTGTAATTAGAGGGTGTGAAGGTGTAAGGGTGTTATTTCACTCGAGAACTTTCGTCAACAATTGCTCACTGAGGAAGTCATTGTGGATTGTGCTTCTGTGGCACCCCTTATGTCTACTGTGGTAACTAAATTTGGTGACTGTCAGACACAAGGTTCTTTCTTTCCTCTCTTTCTAGCTCTCAGTTATATGCTTGTTCATTGGTGGTTATCATGCTCAATCTAATTTGAGTTCATGCCAATCTAGCTATATGATAATGGGGTTTACAATGGTCATATTGGTGGTCAGTCAAGCTATGGTAATAATGTTGGTGGTTATAATGATGCATATAGGAATTTTTAGTCTAAGAATCGTGGTAAAGGGTGTTTCCATTACAACAATGGTCCAAGATTTAATACTTACAAGTCATTTCCTCAATTTTCACCAGCAGTTCTTGGCTCACCTCCTTCTTCATATCCTAATTCTCCACCACCTGGAAGTACTACATGTCAAATTTGTTCACAGAAATTTTTTTATGGCAGGAAGGAGATTACATTCTAATAAAACATGGTGTGATTAACAACACAACTAGTGAAAGAGCTGATAAGGAAAGAATAGAAAACATGTTTGATGATAAGCTGGAAATGGTGGCAACTAAGAAAGCTATTTTATCTATTGACTTGTCTGATTCACACAACCATACTCCATTGACGTCATCATCTCAGTGCTCAGATCATTTGCAATTAGATGAAGTCGATATGAATCCTGATGATGGCATCCCCTTAGTTGAGGGCGGTAAAAGGGATACTGATGTTCGAAGGCAAGTGTTGGTAGTCCAGATTGGGTTGGTCGAAAAGCTAGTTGATCAAATTTTAGATCAAATTTTGGCAAAGAAGTCATTTACAAGGGCATGGGAATTACTTGGATCAAATTTTGGCAAAGAAGTCGTTTACGAGGTTGCAACTGAAGGTGCTGGCGGCATTCTTTACTTAACTTTGGATAACAAGTTGAATGAACTATATGAAGCTATAGCATTTCATCACATAACCTAAATCCTGGGAATCCAAATAGGACTCAAAATAGGAATACATCCTTGAAATTTTCCATTCCAGTCAGACCATTGGAAAACTTGACGAAATGCATACCTTGAGTAGGCTATATGATGGTGCAAGTACTGTTGATCTTAAGCTAACGTACCATATGCTAATTACTGACCAAGGTAGAGGCCCCAAGTTTTCTTTCAAAAGCATTTATCATGGATTTTGAGAATGATTTCTTCCTTCTTAATTGCTGGGCTGCAGCTCTATCTACAGCTGCTGCATAATTGGATTAAATTCATGTACTTCCTCAAGTCTTACAAGCTCAGTTGCCTTAGTCTCCAGTGATCTTTTGTGACAAATTATCGGTCATAGCCTTATCATTCAATTCGGCGCAGCACCAGGGGACTCAATACTCCACTCTTCAATACTCTTTGTTCCAACCTCATGCTTGGTCTTTTCAAACATGAGTTTGAGGGGGCATGTTAGGTAATGAAGAGTATGGAAGGTCTAGATTGAGGCACATGTCAATTGATGAAGAGAGGAGTTAGTTAGGTCGTTGTGTAATCTGTTAAAAAGAACTCAATACTTCACTCTTCAATACTCTTTGTTCCAATCTTATGCTTGGTCCTTTCAAACATAAGTTTGAGGGGGCATGTTAGGTAATGAAGAGTATGGAAGGCTTAGATTGAGACACATGTCAATTGATGAAGAGAGGAGTTAGTTAGGTTGTTGTGTAATTTGTTAAAAATAAATGATTGTAATAACTTCTTGATTAAGAAAAATAATACTGAATTCTCTCTCTTTGTTCTCTGCCACTCTCTCTCTCATAACTCTGCTTCCTATGGCTTCTATATTTCTTCATATTAACGGTATTGAGGCCAAATTTGGCATTACCTTTTTTTTTTTTAACCAAGATAAAGTTAAGCAGTAAAAAAATGTTTTTGAACAAATGATATTATCTACACTAAGGGGGAGGGAATAACTTAGCCTCACAATAGGCTAGCAATAAAGTAGTTCAAATTCGCCTTTGGCGAGAATCGAACATTAGACCTCTCACTTACAAGTGACGAGGAATACCACTAGATCGTAGTACTAAGTGGGAGCAGTAAAAAAATGTTTGGTAAAAATAAAATGTCCTACTTAGTTTAAAAGTAATGACCTCTAGACAACAATTTTTAAAAGCAGCTTGTAGGTTAATTTTAAGAGTTGCTTTAATAAAAAGCTAAGTTGAGCCCTTACTTAATATTTTTAATTCCTATAATATGTTTATTAATTTAAAAACTAACATTATTTTTCCATGTAGGCACATTTTATCCTAAGAGATAAAATGACACCACTACAAACCCTAACCACTTGCAACGTCATTGTCATTACCACCACCACACCACAATCTCACCACCACCACAACCGTACCCACCCCACCACTACCACTACAACCACAAATGCTACTACCCTCGTCACCACCATTGCCACCACCACCACCACCACCATAAGCACAACCGCCACCACTACCACCATAACCACAACCACAACCAAAACCGCACTTCGCCATTGTCGCTACCCCTACTGAAGGAAATAATTTGTGAAAACAAGTTCATTTGAGCAACATCTATGCATGAAATTAACAATTAAAGGTAGAATCATGCTTGTATGCACTCAAAAACAAAACTTTACCCGTGAAATTCAAGGCCTAGTAGTTGTGGTGAACCAAGACTAAACTCAAATCTTAAAGAAAAGAGTTGACAAACTTTTATTCCTTTCAAGTACCTCTTTGCTTAGCAAAGGATATTCACCTATGTGAGGGCATTCTTTCCTTAGTCTCCTTGCTCCTTGGCTCCAATGATGTGGATGGAGGAACTTTGCTTCTTGGCTCCATGACTTCTTGGATATAGATGAAGGAATGGATTCTCCAAGTTCCCAAGAAAGGGAACCTTTAAGTTACCACACCAATGAGAGCATTGAGGAAGAGATGAGTGACCTTGAAGGAGGATTGATACTAGTAAATCCCCACCAAGGGGGCCGGTCTCCTTGAAAGAAAAGGAGAGCTTTTGTTCTCTCCAATTTCCTCAAGAGAGAACCCTAATGAATTTTGACTATAAAGTCCTTTATATAGTCACTTCACTTAAGTGACAAAAAGAACCAAAACCTTTTCATTCATGATATGGCTGGCCGTCTAAAGGCTTAGGGCTGTTTGGGCCCTTTTGAGTCTTTAGTCATTAAGTTGTCATACAACTTAAGTTAATGGGCTTGACGGCTCTAAGCCCAATGGGCCTTGAGGTCCAATAATTACTCAAAAGCTAAAACGAACTTACTCATTTAATTAATTAACATATTAATTAATCCTAGCCATAAATAATTAAACCATTTAATTATCCTTACTCATCTCTGTTATTTCTTCAATCTCTACCTTACACGGTGTACGATCCATTAGGTTCCTTTTAGCGAGGTAATGGGCAACTAAAACTCTTCAAATCGGTTGCGAATTGAAACTTATTTTCAATTCTCCCTTTAGTGATTATACACCTTTAGGGCTTCCATAAACCATGAGTGACACCTAGCAGTATGTCATGGCTACCCAAGCTAATCAGAAGAGGTGGAGAACCTATTCAGTTTAGGATTACAATGCAATACGGCATTTCTCTAATATAATACTCTTGACCACATTGTTTGTTTTGATAGTTTATTCATGTCTACTATCCAATGTGATTCTCTTACTTGTATGATTACCTTGAATGTGATTTGAAACGAATTCCTAAATTTCATTCATACTCTGGCCAGAGATTCTTAATCATATCATAGAGTATTCTCCCTCAAACGGCTTGAAGGTTAGAGATCCCTTGTTGTGCATTCACTTGCCTTCATGGCTAAGTGGCTTAACCCTAACTATGTCATGGACACCCTTTGACGGAGTGAGTTTGATATAATCAAAGATCAAGGACCTAACCACAAGACAACTATGATGCCTCAGGTCAAATGACTACTTCACATTATCCCAACCATAAGTTCTCATGTGACATGAGTATGAGAACTCCTCGTTGATCACGTTCAATAGACTTATTCTCTATTGAGCACCTACATGCTTGTCTTGGTGTCAGTCACATCAATGACTCGAGACCAGTCACTCTCTCTAAGAGAAGACATAGCACGTATTGATCTTAACAGACTGTCATACCCAATTGGCAATCCTATGATCAAGAACGTTTAAGATATGTATACGAAAGAGAATGGTCTCATGAATCTAACTTCTTTAGATCATATTCTCCCAATTACATATTCCTTGAACTTATCGTTTAAGCATATAACATTTGTATGAGACAACTTTAAAACAATAATCTTTGCCCTTTATATTAAACTAGATTAGTTTAACATGTGAAATGTCAGTAAAGTATCATCATATGATTGGCTTTAGGGCACATTTCCAACACCTACCACCATTGTTACCTCTATAGCCCAACCACCACATCCCTTTATTTGCACCACCACCATCACCATCACAACCATTGACCTTGCCACCATTGTTGTTGTCGTCGCTTACACTATCATTTCCAGTTTTGTTATTGGATACAATTATATCACTTTTACATTAAAATTTACCAAATATTTTTGCACTGTTTTTCATACTCACAATACTTTCAAATACAGTTTATCAAACACTTAACTGCTTTATTTTGCAATTGATTATTCTTAAAGCACGACATAAGCAATTTTTTTAAAAAGCCTAATAATCCCAAACTAGCCCTAAATTGAAGATCGATATAGCTTTTTAATAATTATTAAAAGCTGATTTTGATTTTGATCTTGGTCAATGGGGTGTACTTATTAATTACTGTCAAGTAAATGAGGAATGCCACATAGGTTCCAGGCCCTTATGAAGAGTTGGAAAATGAAGTTTCTACCCTTATTAATATTAGTGACACTTAAAATTGAACTTGAGCGTCCTTGAAGTCTTGATCAAACTCTATTTTGTAGTTTTATATCTAGTTATGTGGATTCTACCTATGCGTTAATTATTTTACGTTTTTGCTAATTGCCTCTTAAACTTGTAAGGCGTTATGATTTTCTCCTATAAACTTTAACTTTAGCTAATTCTGTCATGACCTTTGATAATTAGCTAAATTCGTCCTACCGTTTAGATTTTCAAAATTTTCAGCTCGTCCACTTGAGGAAATTTATGAGGCTAAACAACTCATTTTGTGTGACTCATAATTAACTTCAAGCAAACAAAAGGGAGGAAGGGCGAATTGGTTGCGGATATGGTGTTAGGAGGGACAACATGACCACTTTTTTTACTCAACCTCTTATGTGGACAAAGATGGACAAAATGCTGCATGAAAAATTCTAATACCTAAAACAGAAAAATTAACCATGTTTTACGAATTCGGAGAAAAAATAGAAGAACGTTCACCACACAAAAAAGGTGTGGCATCGGTATGTTAGGTTAGCACAGAGAGACTTGGTTACATACTAATGAGGGCAAATATTTGTTAATGTTCTTACAAAAAAATATTGTTTAAGATTGAATGCAAAAGGCTTGGACATCTAAAGCTGATTTTTATGAATAAAATTATCTGAATAAGAAGGAAAACTTTTAGAATACAATTGTCTAATTCGAAACTAAGATTCTAAAATACGTTAAGCGCTAGTTGGGTCGATAGTTGGAGCCTAGCCCTCTCTGCCTAAGCGGATTTAAGTAAATATATTATATATCATAAATAAGTGTTTATTTACACTAAAAAAAAGCTATACTTGTATTGAGAAGTGGGGAAAAATAAAATGCAAAATAGAAAAATACATAATTATAAAATACTACAATTTAATTAAATTTATTATATAACATATTTATATGGGAAACTGTTATTGGCACTCCAAAAATCTCATTTTGTATTCTTCACAAGTGTATTTTTCTTTCTAAATACAAAAAAATTTTTAGCACAAAATGAGAATTTTGGAGTGCAAGATCATACATATTTTATATGCTTATCAGGTATGCTTACACTGGTGTCTATAGTACTCGTTCGGGCTAAGACCAGCATCACATGTATGTTCACATCGCACCATTACGCTCACATTGGATCCATTGTAGGTGCCAACCTGTGCTAGTTGCTTTTACGTCCAAGACTTATATATGACGCGGTAAGCGCCAACTTCACGTGTATGCAATAGTTGAGTGTAGATTATTACATCCAACCTGTTCATGTAGCTACTTTCTATACGGACTTGTGTGTCTGCATTTTTTTATGAGCACCTTGTATTACATTGTTAAGATACTTGTGATTTATCTGTATCTTTAGCATACCTGCTTTTATAATATTGGCCTTGACTTTTCATACAATTCCTCCGCTTGGCGTACCTAGAAAATATAATTACAAAAAGTACAGGAAATTAATTTATGAAATTAAATGTAATATAATTAAACATTTAAAATAAACTATGAAAACATTAACTTTGTCATAGTAATTGGCGCCGCTTTCATGGCTACTTGCGAATGCTAACAGTGCTTGATGCCATTTATTCAAACTTGGATGAAGATGTTTCTTCCATCTTGAAGAATAACTCTCGTGGTTTCGGGTATTCGGTGGAATGGTGCCTTCGTAGAACTCTAAGTATTTTTTGGACACATGAGTCCAAACACCTTCACTTGTTTGAGAAATCCACCTCACACTATCTTCCGAGACCCATTTATAAGCCCTGCAAAGAGCTTCATCTTCTTTTCAGGTCCAAGCCCTACCTTTTATTGCAGATGAGGCCATTTGAAAATTATTGAAGAAATTGAAGGAAATATTATTGGAAGAGGTAAGAAAATATAATGTGAAGAATTGAAATAGAATGAAGTGAGATGGTATGGAATGGTGAAAATTATGTGAGAAATGGTGTAGGAATGGCTTAGGTATTTATAGGAAAAAAAAAAGGTTTAAATTCATAAAAAAAGAATTACAAAAAATTAAAAATTAAAAATTGAATACAACGGCTAGCTGTAGTCAGCTAGCCATTGTATTCAAAATTTTCCTTACTATTCTTGTCAGTTATACCCAACAAGAAATCTAACAGATTTAACAAAACTTTAAGCCAACCCGGGGCTACCTGGCTGGCTGAAAAGGGTCAGCCATTTGGCCCTTTCAGATTCCATGAGGCCCACGAGCGCTTTGGCCTAGCCCTCAGTTGGAGACGGTTTTTAAGTTATTTTCGGCCCTCTGGCCCTCTGGACCCTTTGGTTGAAGATGGCTTTAGCAGCTCCTTTCAATTCAAACTCAGGTTTTATTAATCCCATTTACCCTAATAATTTTACTCATAAGGTTGATTTGTGGAATACTTTGAGTAACAGTCACAAAGACCAAAAGTGGAAGCAAAGGTTTAACTTTAGGGATCCTAGAGTTAGAGTGCTAAATCATTTGGATCAATATAATACTCGTTACGGTTTTATATATCCTGATTTGGCACAAAGAGAAATTTCTATTGCAAGAAATTTAAGGGGACCAAGGCCACTAAGAATTGAAAGAGAATCCACTAGACAAGAAAAAGTTGCTTTTGTGCACGAAAATAGAGAAAGAGTTGATCACGCTTGGCCAAGTAGACAAACAAGAAATCGACGAGCCTTCTATCGACGTGATCGCCTGAACAAGTACTCGTCTTTCACTGATTGGACAAAGCCTCTGTGAGTACGTGCAGTATCTGATGCTAAAAATAAATAAGTCTCTATTTTTTTTTTTTTAGTCTTTAATTTATTAAGAACATTTAGTATTTGTGGCTTGTTATCGTGTTTGTTTTGTAATTTTCTGAACTATGGCAACTAAATCTTCCAAATCTGAAGTTTTTAAAATAGAGAGGTTGAATAACGTTAATTATTGAATATGGAAGAGAAGGATCACTTATCTTTTAACCCATGACAAGACTTTGTACACTATCAAGGATGAGAGACCCCTTGGGCCCTCTCGAGTTATAATAAATGGGTGGAAGATAATGAGTTGGCTAAGGCCACAATCCTTAATTACATGGAAGATAAATTAATACATCTCTATAAAGAATATGATTCGGCCCAAGAAATCATGGATGTACTTAAAAAGAAGTATGACCCTAAATCTCAAACATACATTCAGTTATTATGTCACATCCCGCCCGGGGCGGGTCACTTCCCGGGCCCGCTTCACCACCGTAGCACGATATTGTTCGCTTTGGGCTTACCATTCCCTCACGGTTTTGTTTTTGGGAACTCACGAGCAACTTCCTAGTGGGTCACCCATCATGGGATTGCTCTAGCCTCCTTCTCGCTTAACTTCGGAGTTCCTACGGAACCCGAAGCCAGTGAGCTCTCAAAAGGCCTCGTGTTAGGTAAAGATGGGAATATACATATAAGGATCACTCCTCTGGGCAATGTGGGATGTCACAATCCACCCCCCCTTAGGGGCCCGACGTCCTCGTCAGCACACACACGACCAAGGTTAGGCTCTGATACCAAATTGTCACATCCCGGCCCAGGGCGGATCACTTCCCGGGCCCGCTCCACCACCGTAGCACGATATTGTCCGCTTTGGGCTTACCATTCCCTCACGGTTTTGTTTTTGGGAACTCACGAGCAACTTCCCAATGGGTCACCCATCATGGGATTGCTCTAGCCCCCTTCTCGCTTAACTTCGGAGTTCCTACGAAACCCGAAGTTAGTGAGCTCCCAAAAGGCCTCGTGCTAGGTAGAGATGAGAATATACATATAAGGATCACTCCCCTGAGCGATGTGGGATGTCAAAATAAAAATGTAAAATTTGGGACGGGTTGTCACATATGAATAGTTGTATTTCAACATGAAAAGTTGTAACTTCCTCTGAAGAATACAACTCCTCCAAAAATGTTATTTCCATCTCTATATATTTGTCAAATCCCTTTCTGTCAGATTCATTCAATTCCATACTCACTCTCTATTCATATCATTCACACCATATTGTGATCGACAGTCTAAGCGACATCCGTTTCTGATCCTATGAACTACCCAATTTCTATCAGTCAACATGTCTCAATCTTGGTATTTATTTGGATATTCGGGTCGCAATGTGTTGTGTGTGTGTGTGTGTGTGTGTGTGTATGTTCATCATGAATAAACAATATCCGATTTAATTGATATTTTATAGAGTAGATAAATTCAAGAAAATAAATAATTTCAAATATGATATTTGTACACTGAAAATACATTAGTCATAATGTGCTGTGCCTGAAGCAAGTATTTCCGTTCATTTTTGCCTTTACAAAGAGACCAATGAAGAGCAAATTTTGGATAATAGTTTTGTTCTTAGTTGTAAATAAAAATGTTTTTAATAAATAGTGTTTATTGACCTATGACGAAATACGTAAATTATTTATCAACCACCAAACAAAATTTCCAATTCTTTAATTTGTTACAACAAGAAATTTCGGTTAAGCGTCATAATAGTCCGATCATAATCAAGTTGTTGAGCATAGTTCTAGTGGCTTTTACTAGTATTGTTTAACACTCTAATTTTAAAATTTTGTTTTAGGAAAGCAACTTATATGGAACAGGTATAAGTTACTTCCTTGTTTTAGGGTCATTTGCATTGGTTGTACCTAGGGGTGGTTTGGTATGGGACTCCAAGACCAATCCCGAATCAAAATTTCGGTATTCCCAATTTTTGGCATTCCTATATTTCAGGATGGATCAGGATTGGATTTTCAATTTTGGGCTTTTGGGTTGAAATTTGAGATTTTTTTGGATGTGGGCTAAAATTTGGGTTTTGGATCTAAAATTTTGTTGCCTCATTTCATATCAATTGAAATTTACGTTTTTTTACCTCATATTAATTTGAAATTTCATACCAATTGAAATACCAATTCATTCATACCAAGTCAATTTGGTGTTCCAAAGTTTCAAACTACTTAATTTATACTTCTATTTCTAATATAGTCAATTATCAAACTACTTAAATTGAACACTCAACATGCATGCAACCATGCAACCAAAATAAATATCTTTATTTTTTGTTCGGTTCAGGATTCCCGAACAATTGAATATGTAATTCCAAATCCCGTTCCGAAAGGTTCGGGATCAATTCGGTATAGATCCCGAAGGTTTCGATATTATCAATTTGAGAATTTTTTGGTATGGGATCGAATTTTTTTTGTTTGGTTTGGGATTTTCGAGAAAAACTTCCAACCCTAGTTGTACCGTTGGATTCAAATTTTTGTTGGTTATGTAATGTAGGGACATTTACACTCATAATTGTATCAAAATTCACTATAACATTTGAGTCCAATGGAGAAACAAACCTTATTCACGACGAATTAACGTTTAACCTTTTTCTTTGGTTTGTGAGCAAGATAGAAAAGCAGATAAAAATAAGACAAAACTACTACGTGTCAGAGTTAGAACCAAAAAAATGGACTATAGAGCTTCATAGGTAAGTCATGAGATGAAGTTGTTGGAAGGTTATAAGATTAGAGGCTATTGGAAAATGCATCTCTCGGCTGGAATGCTGGAAATCAATCACAGTCACACTTTTTTGGAGCTAGCTATTTTATCCTTTGTTTAACTCTTAGCTAGGGCTAGGTACTTTATTCACGAGATTTTTTACTTTAGCCTACAATTAAGGGATCATGTTTCCTAGTTATTGTAAAAGAGTTAGTAGTCTTCCAAAGAGTAAATTAGGGAGTAGATTAGGGACTAATTTGAGGTTGTTTCCTCCGGTCCTTTTCTCTATATATGTTACAACTTGTAAATGGTTCACACATGAAATATACATAAAAAATTCAAGATGGTATCAGAGCAGGAATCCTAAAGTCCTGCCTCTGTTAATTGTTTCCGCTAAACTTCTTTTTGCTCTAAGCCAAGATGGTTGAAGAACACTCAGAAGCTTAAAGTTCGATGGATGCTTCAACACTACCTGACGTTGAAATAATTCTTAATCAAAATCTCAGTTCTGTCTTGTTGAATGAGTTCAACTATCGTCCTTGGAGTTGTGCTGTCTCTCTTGGACTTGGAGGGAGATCAAAGCTTGGTTACGTAAATGGTGTCATTGAAGCCCTAGCTGCCACTTCCTTTACTTACGAGTCATAGTTATGTAAGGATCAGTTGGTCATGTCATGGTTGCTCAACTCCATGGAGTGTAGGATAGTTGGAATTTTCAGTTATTCTGAGTCTTCTATGCATCTCTGGAAACAAGTTAAAGAGATGTATGGAAATCAAAATAATTATGCCCGTGTCTTTCAACTTAAGAAAGATATCTCTAGCCTATAACAAGGAGGAAAGACCTTTGTCCAACACCTTGGCAGTTTTATAAGCATGTGGAATGAGCTTGATGTCTATCATCCTCATACCACAAATGCCGCTGTGTTGATCAAGAGAGCAGAAGAAGACAAGATTTTTCAACTTTTGGCAAGCTTAGGTCCAGAGTTCAAGGATCTCAAAAACCACATTTTGATGAATGCTAAACTTCCTTCCTTCACTAGTGTTTGTGCCATTATCCAAATGGAAGAAGTAAGAAAGAAAGTCAAGAGCCAAGAGTCCAAAAACAGTATTCCTGAGACTAGAGCTTATGCATCTAGCAACAAGTGTTTTGAAGACAATATCCCCGAGACTAGGGTTTATGTCTCTAGAGCTTATGCATCTAGCAACAAGTGTTTTGAAGACAATATCCCCGAGACTAGGGTTTATGTCTCTAGCAACAAGCGCTTTGAAGGTAAAGTGTACAAGGGAAAAAGACCAAATTTAAAGTGTAGCTATTATGACTCACATGGACATACTAGAGACAGGTGCTGGATTCTCTATCCAGAATTGAGACCCAAGCCATTGAAAGAGACAAAGGGTCCACAAAGATCCCTAAACAACAATGTCTACAAGGCTAATCATGCAACCACTTCTTTGAATAATGGAATGGTAAACTTCACTGCCAATCCTACTGCACTAATCAATGATTTTACAGCATATCTCCACAACAAACAAATGCATAACAATGGAGAATAAGCTTATGCAGCTAAAGAGAAAAATCACACAACTTTGCTTGGAAAATTTGCTGGTTTTCTGGCTGAACATGATTATATCTTGCATAAAGATATTTCAGGTATTTCAAGTGCCTTTTCTAATGCCTTAAATGTTAGTAATGAGCATGGTTATTGGATAATAAACTCAGGTGCTACAAATCACATGACAAATCAAATTCATAATTTGCATGATTTCAAAACATTGTCTAAACCTTCTCAAGTGTTAGTAGCTAATGGGAAGGGTGCCTCAATTATAGGAAAAAGGAAGATTAACTTACTCTCAAAACACATAGAGTCAGCTGTTATTTATATTCCTTCATTTCCTTTTCAACTTCTCTCAATAAGAACCATCACTAATTCTCTAAACTGTCTAGCCATTTTCTCTTCTCACAATGTTATTTTTCAGGATATCATCACCAAGAGAAGGATTGGTGAGGGTTTCTTTTTGAATGGTCTCTACTACCTAGCTAAAGACACCAAGGACTCCAAGTTTTTTCAAGTCAGTTCAAGTGTTTCCCAAGATCAACAACTTTGGCATCAACATTTAGCACATCCTTCTGAGAAAGTGATGTCATTTTTGTTTCCAAAACTATGTAAAGGCAAGTTACACTGTGATATTTGTCATATGTCTAAGTTCTCTAGGTTGCCTTTTGATTCTTCCACTTCTAGAGCTAGTCATCCTTTCGAAATCAGTCATTCAGATATTTGGGGTCTAATATTAGAGTCTTTTGATGGATATAGGTATTTTGTAACCTTTGTTGATGATTTTACAAGGAACTTCCCAATGTCTTTCAAGATTTTCATACATTGGTTGGTACCCAATTTTCATCAAAAATCCATATATTAAGGTCCGACAATGGCACTGAGTAGATGTCTCATAACATGTCTCAATATCTAAGTATTCATGGCATTCTGCATCAAACAACATGCGTAGACACACCCCAACAAAATGGGGTTGCCGAGAGGAAAAATAGAGACCTTCTTGAGAAGACAAGATCAATCATGTTTCATATGAATGTACCAAAGAAATTTTGGTCACAAGGAGTTCTTACTACTGCCTATCTTATCAATAGATTGCTTAGTAAAGTACTACATTTCAAGTCTCCATATGAAGTGTTGAAAGATAGAAAAATCGATCTCTCACACTTGAGGGTCTTTGGCTCCACTTGCTTTGTTCACAACCAATCCCCACATCGTGATAAGCTTGATCTCAAAGCAACCAAATGTGTCTTCCTAGGTTACTCAACCACTTAGAAAGGTTATGAGTGTTACAATCCAATTACAAGGAAGCTTGTGGTTTCAAGGGATGTAAAGTTTGATGAAAACATGCCCTAGTTCTCAAAGAAACTAAGTGATGCAAATTAGGGGGAGTTTCTGAGTGACATGTTTCCTTTGCCTAGTGTTCCTCATCACCAAGAAGCTCCTACATCAAGTGATACTTCTACCCTATCACCAGAGTTATCTTCTCCTCAAGCCATAGACATTGAACCTCAAGCCCCGATTCGTAGAAATCATTCTAGGGTTCGACAACTCCCACTTCAACTACATGATTATGTCACCTATATTTCTAGGTATCCTCTCACGGATTTTGTCTCTTATAAGTAGTTTTCACCCTCTCATGCCTCCTTCCTTAGTACCTTGGATATTTACTCATGAACCACAAACCTTTCAAAAGGCAAATGAACTTGAAATTTGGTGAACTGCTATGAGGGATGCACTGCAAGCTTTTTACGACAACAAAACCTGGAGTGTAGTCAAAACTCCCAAAGGGAAGAAAGCTGTGGGCAGTCGTTGGGTGTACAAAACTTTGTACAAAACAAAGTTCAACTCATATAGGACTATTGAAAGGCACAAGGCTTGTTTGGTAGCTCATGGCTTGGACTACAAGGAAACCTTTGCTCCAGTTGCCAAAATGAACATTGTAAGGGTTCTATTGTCAGTTGCTGTAAATTAATCATGGCTCTCTATCAAATAGATGTGAAGAATGCCTTTTTGCATGGGGAATTAGATGAGGAAGTGTACATGAAACTACCACCAAGTCATCCTCAATATGGTGATCCTGACATGGTTTGTAACCTACACAAATCCATTTATGGATTGAAGCAGTCTCCACGTGCATGGTATGCAAAACTAAGCTTCATTCTCAAAGAATTTGGTTTTCAAATAAGTAGTGCAGATTCTTCACTATTTGTTCGTATTGGTTCAGTTGGGAAATTAATTGTCTTAATCTATGTGGATGATGTTATAGTTATAGGTAACAACATTAAAGAAATCCATTCTTTCAAGTTTGCTCTTCGAAGTAAATTTGCAATCAAAGATTTAGGGACTCTCAAATATTTCCTTGGCATTGAGCTTGCCACTTCACAACAAGGTCTCTTTCTCAATCAAAGGAAATATATCCTTGACCTTTTGAAGGAATCTGGCTTAATGGATTGCAAACCTGCACGCACTCCACTGGATAGTAAGCTACAACTCTCTACTCCCAGTGAAGCTATTTCTAATGTCACGAAGTATCAAAGGTTGGTAGGAAAACTCATTTATATGACAATCACGCGTCTTGATATCTCCTATGTTGTGAGCATCGTGAGTCAATTCATGAATGCTCCCACTTTAGTTCATATACAAATTGTGAAGAGAATTCTTCGTTATCTCAAAGGGTCTATTGGTCGAGGGCTCTTAATGACAAAGAATGATAGCACTGCCATCATGGGTTACACATGTGCTGATTGGGCTGGCAATTCCTTGATCGCAAGTTAACCACTAGTTTTTGTACCTTCATTGGTGGCAATTTGGTAACATGAGCAAGAAACAAAATGTTGTAGCTTGATCCAGTGCAGAAGCTGAGTATCGAGCTATGGCTTCCACTGCATGTGAACTTATTTGGTTGAAAAGCCTTCTGCTTGATTTAAGGTTTCCTAGCAACAAACCTATGTCTATGTTTTGTGACAACCAAGCTGCCATGCATATTGCTTCCAACCCTATATTTCACAAGAGAACAAAACATATTAAAGTAGATTGCCATTATGTTCGAGCACAAGTTCAATCCAAAGTCATAAACACTCATTACACTTGTAGTCAGGATCAACTGGCTGACATTTTTACCAAGCCTCTCCCTACGATTAAGTTTTTGTGCCATCTGTCCAAGCTTGGCTCAAGGGACCCCTCGATCCAGCTTGAGGGGGAATGTTGGAAGGTTATAAGATTGGAGGTTATTGGAAGATGCATCTCTCGGTTGGAATGTTGGAAATCAATCATAGTCACACCTTTTTGGAGCTAGCTGTTTTATCCTTTGTTAACTCTTAGCTAGGGCTAGGTACTTTATTCAAGAGATTGTTTAACTCTTAGCTAGGGCTAGGTATTGTTTACTTTAGCCTACAATTAAGGGATCATGTTTCCTACTTATTGTAAAAGAGTTAGCAGTCTTCCAAGGAGTAAATTAGGGAGTAGATTGGGGGACTGATTGAAGGCTATTTCCTCCGGTCCTTTTCTCTATATATGTTACAATTTGTAAATGGTTCACACATGAAATATACATCAAAAATTCAAGAGAAGCACATTGTCCAAATGTGCTCCAGTAAGTAGGGGTGAGTATGATTCAATTTAGATTGATTTTAAGGAGCTTTCAAACGAACTACAATGTAGAGGAGATCAGTTGCCATGGCTTCCCCAACCACTAGGCCACACACCATGTTGGTTGTTGTAGAGAGTTTTGTCTTCCCCAGTTTTGTTAACTGCTGGGTTGTTTTGTCAATCCCCTAGTTGTCTAAGGGCTTCCTATCAACCTTTTTGGGTCTGATATGTTTGATTTACTTTGTTTGACCTTTTGGCTGTGCATGTTGCCTATGGTGTCGAATTGGTAGATCTTTCAGGTTCAAAGACTAAGGAGGATGCAGATCTGAGATTTATTGTTACTTTGAGACCTTCTGGTGACTAGAAGAAGCTTTGACATTCTTGGGCGTCAAAATTAATTTCAAATCTTGTAATTGCCCATGTGGTTATCAATGAAATTGATTGTTGTTCTAAAAAAAATATAGTTACAACTCAAAGATAGTAGCTTTTTAAGTTCTGCCAAACTTTGGAAATATATTTACTCACCACCTGATTGATTACCGTTGAATTAATTTAATTTAATTTATCAACTACACAAATCTTAAAATTTAAAATAATTCAACGGTAATTAATAGGACGTTAATCATGACGAGCAGAAAACACTCACAAACTTCAAATTTGAACCATTTGGAGATAATAAGGAAACAAATCTGCAATATTCTTTAACCAATTAATGCTTCTCATGGAAATTGAATGATATAAATATAAATTTACTAATTGAAGGAGCAATATAAATTTCTTCTTTTTTCTTCTTCTTTTTTGTGTTAGATGCAGTTATGTTTGGGTCAGATTGTAGGGTTTCAATTTGGATTAGGCCAATGAATTTCCAGGTAGTCACATCTGTTTAATGTTCGTTAACAACTTACAAGACTCTGCATGTGAACTGTTGTTGATCCTAAACTTCATAAATCCAAAGTCAAATATATTGATTTGGATTAAAGCGGCTGGAGTATAAATCAACCTCTTGCCCCATGTAGTTGTTGCAAGGATAAATGCTCTCTACTACTAAAATTAGAAGTCTTCACTTAAATCGGTCGTGTTAAGTTGTTAAAGTTTCTTGGCATTGCCTACTAATAATTTTGCATAAGTTATTTCTTATAAAATATTGCGTTCTAAAATATGTCAACTTTTTCATCATGACACAAACTTTGTCACTCGATTTATAACTAATTTTGGTACAAATCTACAAACGAGCACAAAAGTTCATCCGGCATTCGGACTACGTTCCATGCAGTAGAATATGTATGGAACGTGACTCAATGAGCAAATTACATTTATCTAAAAAGTTAAAAAATAACTAACTTCTTCTCCTTTTTCTTCTTACTTTGTGAGCATCTGACCTGGTCTATTGGACACATGGAAGTCCCGCATCAAGTTTACCAGGTGTAATATTCCACCAAGCTGATTCCCAAATAGTAAAATGCATGCCATCCAAATCACTTTCCCCAAACTAAAACAGAACAGGTTAGTCCGGCCTTATTAAATTAACAAATTATGCACAACAGCACACCAAAACACCTCTTTCATGGCACAGGAAGTTAATATATAAAATTTCATGTAACAGATGGAAAAAAAAAAAAAACCTCGTGACAGTGCCAACTTAAAGCTTTTTCTAACAGTGCAGGAAATTACGGCATATAAATAGAAGTGTTTTCTAGAGGTGGCAAATTCATCAAGTACTCACTCGATCAAAACTAGCCCTCTTAGTTTTTGCAATGTCTAATTCCTTCTCACTTTCTTCTCCTAAACTTGTATTGTCCATTGGACACACTACCATGCAAGAAGCAGGAGCAAATGATGGTACTCAAAAGCTCATCCCTAAGGCCGATATTTCTACTTCAATCTTCCAAAAGGTACACATCATAACTTATTCGTTTACATGATAAAAACTTTTATATATGTTCAACAACTATTGTTCATGAGATTTGTTTAAGACTAAATAGCCGTTGGAGACATGGCGGTAACTAATGTTGTGATCATCTACTCATCAAGAGTTTAATTTATTTATTCGCTTTTTTACTATATACATGGGATCGATGTCTTTGTTTATGTGAATAGATGATGGCAGAGCTTGTGGGCACATACATTCTTATATTTATAGGCTGTGGGGCTGCTCTTGTCAACAAAATACAACCTCTTACAATCGTGGGAATAGCAATCGTATGGGGTCTTGTTTTTATGGCCGCAGCATATGCAGTTGGGCATGTCTCTGGTGCACATTTCAATCCTGCAGTTACTATTGCCTTGGCTGCTGGCCGCATATTTCCAGTCAAACATGTGAGACACAATTGAACACCTTCCTATATTTGCTCCAAGGAAAGTTTGAGGGCTTCTTCATTGAAATAACTTCTTTACATAAAGTTATAAAAGTTTAATGACTGTATTCTCTTATAAAATTAGAAGACTAGCTTATTTACGACTTAAAAAACTAAGATGGAGCAAGTGATGGGTTCAAAGATGGTTACGGCCTTTTCAACCCACTGCGTCTCAAGTTTGAACATTTTTCATTCTCTTAGTATAGATTAATGTATAATATCACCTGTAATGATAAAAAAGACTAAGATGGGGTAAGGAGAGGGTCGATATGAGAGTTGAGTTCTCGTATCCTATCTTAACATATAGTTTCAAATTTTGGTTTTCAAGAGTCTTTTAGCTAACGAATTGGATTAGTTTTTTTAATATAAATGATCCACCACAAAACATGGGTAGTAAGTTTAGCATGAGTATAAAAACAATGAAATTATCAATTTGGAGTGCAACAAAAGCTAAATTATGAGTGTCAAAGTCGCTTCCTGAAAGCATCAAGACAAAAACTCTACAAAGTGAGTATAAATTTTCAAGTGTCTTTAAAACATTTTCAATTATAACTTGCTAAAAATTGCTTCGTAAATGTTGTCGTGCTATAGGTACCTATGTATGTGATGTCACAATTGTCTGGTGCAACATTAGCAAGCCTGACCCTCAGGCTGTTATTTAACGACCAAGACAGTATTCAAGCAACCATGACTCAGTTCTCTGATCCAACAACTTACCTGCAAGCCCTCACTTTGGGAATTCGTTATCACGTTTATACTGATGTTCACCATTTGTGGTGTTGTCACTGATGACAGAGCGGTACCATCCTGTACTTTTCTCAGTCTCTTTCTCGGTTCAGTTAGGGTTTTGGTACTATTTTATTAGCGGCTACATTGAAACTGAGTATGTGTAGTGCAGAAGGCTAAAACAAGTGTTAAATTGTTTTTTCGTTGACAAAGCACTAACCCTATTCTTGACTGACAAAATTAGGGCAATAATCTCTCTGGAATTGCAATAGGTGGTGCATTTGTGGTGAATGTCATGATTGCTGGGTAATAACTCCTCACTAGTAATCTAAAAATCCTGTTTATTACCATTTGCATTATACGTACCGTCACTCTTAAACATGAAAAATACGCTTTTCTTATTTATTGGATTTTGCAGGCCAATCACTGGAGCTTCCATGAATCCTGCAAGGAGTTTGGGACCAGCTATCGTCACCGGAGTTTACAAGAACATTTGGGTTTATATTGCAGCCCCTATTCTTGGAGCCATTGCTGCTACTATGGTGTACAGTTTGCTCAGGGTACCTAAGCTGGTAAAATCTGATGAAAAGGCTGATCCAGTAAGATCACAAGTCTGAATTGTTCAATAGGACTAGAATTGGCTGTACACAAATTGTCACGAAAAGCACTTCGATCACTCCTGTCGTGCCAAGTAAAATAAACAATATAAAATTAACAATAAAATTATTTCTTATTTATCCCTCTTTCAACGAAAAACCAATTGTAGCATGTAGGGTTTTGTCATTTGCTTATAGAGAAAAATATTCATTAGAAATAGTAAAAAAGTATATACAACATACATATTAAACGTGTCTTTTAGAACAACTCAAGAGACTACAATGATGTAAAAACATCACAATTCACAACCCTACAATTACAAACACATCAAAAATAAAATACGATTCTTCAAATATGGAGGAACCTTAGTCCTAAACCCTAGTCATGAGGACTAAAACATTGCAAGCCCGAAAACTATCATAGAGGCTCCACGAGAAAAAGACCATATAAATCTTGGATTATTTTGCAATCGTTGGCAAATAAGCCGTGCTATGTGTCCCCTCCAACAAACCACAAACATCACCACTTCAGATCTGAACAACAATCGCCACTCTAGAATTCAAGATAGAACAAATCACGACCATGACCACAACTAGAAAAGCTCTTATCGATCAAGCGAGAGAGCCACAACCACGAACTGAATACTCTCTTCACAAAACAAGAGAACGACTAGAACTAGAAACAAAGAGAAAATAAAAAAGAAAGATCAAGAAGAATTGCTGCCGACCCCAAAATCAAAATGAGATTCTTTTTCTTACTTTTCTGTACCCGTAAAAGCCTTTTGTAGAGTAATACTCCAATTAATTGTGCTCCAGTACAAGAATTGTAAATGGGGTGCAGCATCTAATCTAATTTATTAATAAAATTATCTCCTTCCTATAAAATAAAGAGAACGATTTCAAAGCATCTTCTTCACCATATTATTCCGGGGGGAAATTTTGTTGTGAATGCGTTGGCGGCAGTGGGATATTCCTCCGAGCTCGGATCCTTCTTTTTGGCTTAATATTTTGCCTAGTGAAGTCGAAGCGGTGTGGTTTTGGGAATTTCACTAATCTCAGCTGTTTTAGGAGCTTTTCGTTGTAATCTTTTACTTTCGTTTAAGGAAATTAAAAATTTAAGAGATAACATATAAGAAATTCATGGCCATTACCTTTTATTCTCAAGAGTAATAAATAGGGTACTTTAGATATTGGTCCTAACAAATCATGATTTTTAAATATAAACCTACATATAATTAAACATTAAACAAAAATCCAAAAAATCAAATAAACTGTCACATAAGAATATAAGTAACCTACTATTACAAATTATTTACAATATTTGCCCCAACCCTTTTATGATGTTTCTCACACTTGAATTTTAGCTTCAATCAAGGGCCTTAAAATCTGATTAATCTTCCTGATGTTTTATTTATTTATTTTTTAAATTTATACAACAATCTAGTGCATTACCTTAAATCACGACTACATTATTATTCAAGGTAAATTATTCTCCTTATATAATACTAAAACGTTTCTACTAATTTACCTACATAAATAATATTGCCCTATAGTAGGTACTTTACCTAAAGTACATACACAAAATATTCTCATATTTCTTTTGGCAATTTACCTATGATATATGCAATTTATCTATGATATATGCAAATAATATTCTCATACTTTGTTTGTATTTTACCTATAATGCAAGTAGGTAAATTAAAAGAAAGTAGGTAAATTATGGAAGTAGGTAAATTATGCACGTGATGCCAATATACCTACATTTTTTATGTGAACCAAATACTCTAGACTGTATATGTAAATAATTTACCTATAGTTGGTTCTTTTCTTGAACCAACAAATCCGTAAATGTTTGCCAATTCAAAATTGATTATCATATTGATATTAACGGATCCAAACCAACAAATCCCCACATTTATATGTAAAATATTATTTTTGTAAAATCATTTATTCCCCTTTACAATTTGCATAGAATTAATTGTGTACATTAAATATTTAAATAAGGGTGTTTTAGGTATTGAAACAAATTTAAATAGGTAAGGTCAAACATAATTAATGAATTTGCTTATATGGAGTCTAGTCAATGAGTTTTATTTGAGAAAAAACATATGCAGATTTTATATGAAGATAATTGAATTTTAGAAGTTAAAATCATATTTTCAGTCATAAATATGTTGTGTTGACTTCTGAATCTTACACTTTTACTACTAAGAAAACTGAAGAGAAAAAGGCATAGTAAAATATAATATTTTGGTAGGCTTTATGCCTAAAAGACTAGAGATTTTTTATAGGCTTTATATAGTAACCACACATTATCATATAAATGGTTAAATACTTTTGTCAAAATTAACAATTTAAAAGATCAATTTTCCACCATTTATATGATATCATGTGATGTATCATCGCGTTCTGAACACAGTGAAAGACTAGAGATTTTTTAAAGGCTTTATATAGTAACCACACGTCACCATATAAATGGTTAAATACTTTTGTCAAAATTAACAATTTAAAAGATCAAATTTTCCACTGTTTATATAATATCATAAGAAGAATTCCTATCTTAAAATATTTGTGAAGATTTTCACCATAAGAAGAATTCAAATTCCGACATTAATTATTTTGCTTAATAGAAACGAGTACAATTTGTTCTTTATTTTTGGATAGACCTATCCACACACCGCTTTGTACCTTCCACCCACCTCTTAATTTCCTGCTGTCGAATCGAATAAGTTGAAGTTAATCAAACAATGAAAATTAATAACACGTCTTGAAAGGTAAAAAGAAGTATGAATAGCACTACCTTTTTTTTTACTTGTAGTTCATCTCCGTCACATCCAAATTGCATTAGGATGTAAGAAAATAAGCAGATAACTGTGCTGCAAAATCCAAATTAACAGACCAGTAAAACTTCAAACCTACAAGAAGAGGTAAATGTGGATATATAGAATATGTTACAAGCATCTGTTACCAATAGAATGAGAGAAAGAACCCTGAGCTTGTTCGAAGACTACATATCTTATTTCACTTGCTTCCTTTATAAATACAACATTGCTTTACACCAGAGCTACATTATGGTGGAACCAAAAACAAAAGGATAGCTAATAAGTTGCCTGTATTAATTAGAAAATATCACAGGAGATCTGCTGTTGAGGGCACTCGTGGCGGAGAAAGGGTCGGAAGTTCAATGTGGACGGCAAGCTCCCCTACCCGAATGCATTTGATGGCATGCATCGTTACGCCTCACAGCACTCTTTTCGTTTTCCTACTTGCATCTATATGTTTCACCTGTAAAAGAAACAATGAAGAAAAAAAATGAGACTGCCTGTGTGTGAATGTAAAGATGAACTCTATCTCAAACAAATTGGCATTCACACATTGCTTTGTGATATATCATTTCAGAGCTTAGAAGCTTGAGAAATTTTAGTAAGCATATGAGACCAGAAGACCGATTCCATTTGTAGGTACGTCTCAAAGCTCTTAACTGCTAAGGCAAGATGCAGGTTCAAAATTGTTTGTTTGAACAAAGAACCCAACAAACTGTTTATTTCAGTCGTAGTCTCATTGTGGATATTGGTGAATCGTTCAAGAATTTTTACCCAGTTTGAGATAGCCGCCTCCAATTCATTATTTGGTGAGACTGAGGATGTCTCTGCAAGTACGAACTTGTTCCAATGCTATTGTCTTCACTCCCAAACTGCTCTGCGTAGCTAGAACTTGAAGGAGACCAAACTGGAACTACACCTCCATCCCTCTCTCGCCTAGTGCTACTGGAAGATTCTGCAGTCGAATCTTCAACAGCGTGTTGCATCCCTATTGCAGCATTGGGTGGTGGAAGAGCATTGTTATGAGTAGTCTGAAAAACCCCTTGGTTTAACATGTCTCTTCTTGGTTCCTGATTCACAATTAAATCTGTAGGCACTTCTGCTCTGGTTTCTTCTGTTAAATTTTGAAGTTCCAAAGAAGTTTCTTCCTCTTCAGCTCTAGCCAAAGAAGTAGTAATGCTTGGGACCATCTGATCCTCATACCTTCGAGTGCCAGGAGGGTTGTTCCTCGCTGGTTCATTATTTTCCTCCATTTGTATGTCTTGAGGAAAGGCAATTGGCACTGTTTCAGAGGAGTCTCCAAGCCCTTCTTCAGTCCCATTTTCAACAGCAGCTCTTGAAGCAGCTTCGTGCAGCCACATCTCTGATAAAGCTTCTTGCAACCGGGTTTTTGCCGCATCTATTCCTACAATAGGGAGAGGGTAATTCGATCCTAATTCAATTCCAGCTGCTTGGAGTACAGATTCTGGTGCATTCCATGGGTGGTGTATCCATTCAGTTGGTAGCCTAGCAAGTTCAGGAAGCCACTTCCGCACATATTCTCCATTTGGATCAAACTTGTAACCCTCAAACTGTAGAAATCAAACAAATACAAGAATTTTCAGTACACAAACTTGATCAAATAAGAGTGGCAATATTGCATAAATCCTCTCAGAACAACAGGAGCAAGTCAATTTATATCAGTGAATGCTTCATACCAAGATATTGGTTAAGTGAACAAACAATAGTTAAACAAAAATTTTCAGTACTAGATTTTTGCAGTTTTCATGTATGATGGTATGGTAGTGATGTGTGAAAACAACTCTGTGATTCCTCTTTTCTAATAGTTTATAGAGAGCAGGATGTCAAATTCCATAAAAAGAAAAAAGAAAAAAAAAATATGTATTGATACTGTAGAGTATAGATTTCAAAGGAATCCAACTATTTTGAAAGCACTATTCGATAGAAGTGGTCCCTGAGATTGTCCACTATCAATCATTTTGGTCCTTCCTTGAAAAATCACCGTTAAATTGAGGGCCTTTTTTGTCAATCAACCCCACCAAAGAACTGGTGGTTTCTTCAATTTAATGGACATTTTTCACAGAATGACCAAAACGATTGATGGTGGACAATTTAAGTACCACTCCTATTGATTTTATTTTGAAAGCACTATGCCACTACCCATATAAACCTAGTAGTCACTACTGAGGTGGACTCTTTCAGGCTTTTCCTTTCATCATGTGAGAGTGGAACAAGGCAAAACTATTTCCCCGAAACTTTGAAAAAATGCAGTCTTATGAACAGTCATGAGCACTGACAAACAACTGCACTAGAATTTCTATTCATTGCTGATGACCCTAGATGAAGACACTTAAAAAAAGCAATAACTGCAAAACATGAATAAAAACGCATCGAAAATTTTTTCCATCTTTGAAATTTAGAACAGGGTGCATGTTCGTTCAGAAGCACATGCTCAATATAATTCAAGATAATCAAGCTCAATATCCGTACCTGGGGATTATCTATGCGGTCAAATTCACGGCCATCAGGGATAGTACCAGATATATACTGCCAGCCAAGAGCATCACTTTCAAGGTCAGCATCTAAAAGGGTATCCCAGAAATACTTCATTCCCCACCTCCATGGAAGTTGCAGAACCTTTACGAAGAAACTAGAAACTACTACTCGTATTCGATCATGCAGCCAGCCAGTAGCCCACAACTCTCTCATGCCAGCATCCACCAATGGATAGCCAGTTCTACCTTGTCTCCATGCCTTAAAGTAGTTCTGATTTACAACCCAGGGGAAGAACTTTAGGTGCCCAAGAAGAGGTCTTTCATGACTGTAAGGATGATTGAAACTAATGTATCTTGAATATTCCCGAAGACCAATAGACTTCAGAAACAAGTTTACGCTCTCTTCACCAGCCTTGTTGCCTTCATTGGCCCAAAGAACCTGCTTCATGCGAGCAAGATGAAATGCTTTTCTCACACTCACCTCCCCAAAATGCAAATGGGGAGAAAGTAATGATGTTGTAGCACCATCAGCCTTTCTGCGGTTATAAGAGTAATCAAGTAAGGGTCCATTTATAAATGTGGTCAGAGCCTTATCAGCATTACTCCACCCAGGTGACCATGCTCGAGCAAGAAGTGCATTACTTCCCTTCTCAGATTCATCTTCAAAAACCAATGTATCAGAAGGGCACCTTGATACATCACCTGAAAAGTTCATGAATGTCTGAATGTTAACCTAACACATGAACTGAAAGGTGGTTATGAACTTGTGAAAGTAGAACTGGAAATACTTGTATAAAAAGTACGCATACTGAAGGAATCAGGAAACCTATAACACACAAAAAGCAAAAACAAAGGAAAGGAAAATAATCGCAACTTAATCCGTCAATGAACCCTGCATGTTCACCAGTAACATGGACATGACTCATGACAACTACTCCACCAATATCATGAGGCTTATAGAGGAAGCGACACAACTCCAGCATCAAAAGGGTTTATCATCTTAACTTAGGTGGAATACTCACACAGGGAGAACTTGAAGTGCTTAAAACATCTGCTATTTCCCACACATGAAGTGTACTGTGTGACACTGTCAACATTTTTCTGTTGATAGTCACCAAGTAGTTCTTATTACTACTAAATCCATGGGTAAAAAATAGGAACCAGAAGAACCTTCTTCCATCCATGTTTTCGATTCTCTTCAGTTTGACTCATTTGGGAAAGAAAATCAGAACATTAAATGACCAACCACACCAATGAAAAATGTGGATCAGCCCTTCAATAATTTGAAGGAAAATAACAAAGACGGAACATGAGATCAAATAAAAGGCTAGCTGTATGCTGAATAAAGTTGAGGTTCAAGAAGAATATGAATGCATTCAAACCTGAAATAATTCTCTTAGGGGGGAGAAGTGGCGCATCCGGGTCATATGGCATGCTAAGACATCTTCCCCAAAAGGCATCAAAGGTTGTGAACGGGCGATCATGGACATCATTAACATCCCATGGTTCGTAGAGCAAATCCGCATTAAAGGAGCGCACAGCTATACCTTGAGCAGTCAGAACCTCCTTCGCCCGGTGATCCCTAACCAGTGATATAGGATCTGAAACACAAAGATAGCACTAAGCATCAAATTGCCATGTAAAATCGAATACACGAGTTCATCAACTGGATAACAGAACAGAAAAATCCTTAGATAGAATAGACAAAATTCAACTAGGCTTTGTACCAAAACAAAATCCAATTAGGCCAAATGAACAGATCATAAATAAAGCAGCACCCAGTCCTGATAACAAAGGGACCACTATACTACCAACAATCAAATAACATTTATCCCCCAATCAAGAAACCCCAATACTGTCAGCAGCTAAATGAACAGTAAATCGTCCAAAATTAGGAACATGGTAGGTATACTTAACAGACACCTCCACCAAATCAATCAAAGCACCAACCTTTGATGTTGCAAACAGAACAAATTCAATTTCTTTCAGCCAAAACCAGAGATTTAGCACACCAAACCAACAAATTCATTGAAAAATCACATACCCGAAAGAAAAATATGAATTCAAAAGCCTACAGAAATCATACAAACAAAACCAATAGATTGAGAAGCATAATTAATTAAGAAAATTGGTTTTACCATATAAGTGGTTGAAGAAAAGCTGAGTGGCACCAGTGGAAACAACAACTTCAAGGAGAGAAGAAACACTGTCATTGGATCTTTTGGTGATGAGAGAAGTGCCAAGATTTTTCAGGGAGGAATCAAGATGAGCCAAGCTGTGTTTTAGCCACCATCTCGAAACCCTTCCAGGATAAAAAGGGCCTTCCTCCTCAGGAGCCCAGATGAAGACACAAACCACACCTCCTGCTCTCACTGCAGCTGCCAAAGCTGGGTTATCTTCAACCCTCAGATCTCTCCTGAACCAAACCACACTGCAACCACCACCTGACATCTCCAAAATTATATTTTTCACCAACAAACAAAACCCAGCAAACCAATATTTTTCTATCTCAAACACATATTATACCATATGGACATATCATCCTTCTCTTCTCTTCTCTCTCTCTCTCTCTCTCTCTCTAGGAGCACACAACAGGGGGTTGCAACTCAATCTGATCTTTTTGCTATATTTCTCTTACTTTTGAATATTATGAGGATGGGATTTACGACCCATCAACAACAAAAAGGTTGATTTCTTTTTTTTAGGAGTGAAAGATATGATTTTCTTCTACGTATATTTTATTTTTCTTTGCTTATTTCATTTTTTTCCAATATTTTGGGTGAAAGTCTGTCCCATGCAGATGGGTCCTAGTCTTTTTTTAGGCCAGTTGCCAGGAGAAGGCTTTTCAGAGAGAGAGAAGTCGGCTGGGAGCCCAGAGTGAGTGAAGAGGATTGGTTAACGCCAATCGGTATACGACAAATTGATAGGCAAACTTCGGCCACAAGTTTTATTTTCTAGATTTTTATATTTCTCTTATCTTATTGTGCAACAAAAACAAATCTCATCCAAGTTCCAAGCTCTAGTTCCTTCTCAAATCCTGTGTCTTTGACAGGGTGGAAATTGTTGCCACTTTTCTCGGAACTATTGGTTATAACTCTGTGTTTTGGAGCCACTACTTTTGCAACTTGGCATCAAAATTCTTATTGCCACTTGCATGACTATATTTGGCATAAAAGCTTGAAGTGTTTTTAAGGGCATAGAAGTAGCACTTCTAAGTTCCAAGTGCTTTTTTTGTTGATGCACTTCTATTTATTTTTTTATGAATCACTTCTTACCATTTTTTGAGAAGTACTTGAATTTTTAAACAAAAATATAATGTGTTTATAATAAAAACAATCATAGCAAAAACAACATATTTTGTTTTCTAGAAAATGAGTCTTTGTTAAGTGAAGAGTTAGATAAAAAGTTGTGTTTGTAAATCGATCACCATGAGCTTATTACACCATATTATTCAAGCATTGATATTATCTTCAACTTAACAAGCCAAGATGGCTCAAGCTCATTAGTCCTTATTGACTGAATAAAAGAGAAAAAGAAAGATCACCGAACTTTGACCACTGTATAATTTATCTCAAAAAACCTCGATATTAATAGCAACAAACCATCTATTGATCTATATTATATTTTCTTGAGGTACTTTCTCAATGTGAGGCAAGTCTATCCACATCTTTGGCTTGTATCAAGTTACACAACCTCAACAAGTTGTATATATACAAAGGCGAAGCCAAGAATCAAAATACATGGGGTGCGCCTTTTTATGTTTCCATCTAGGATAGAGTGAAATTTAGGTCTTAGAAGATGAGGTTAGAGAGCGAAAGAAAACAACTATGCTATTAATGTGGTATCTCGTGCTAATAGTATAATATTTTCTGCAAATTTTTTTACATAATTTTGTATCATTAATATAAAACATTATTGTGGCAGCTATCCGTGTCTTGAAAATCTTTGTTGTGGAATAGATCCATGCAAGCCAATACATGGCTATGTTTCTCTTATTATTTTCATCAAATGTCTCTGTAGGTATAATATGAGATTGCATGGTTTTTTTTCTTCAATTGCAAGCTATATTCTACGGTAATTTACATTAAAGAGATGGAGAGAGTTTGAACTCAAGATACAGTGGGTTGAAGGAGAAAGTCTAACTACTAAGAGAATCCACCACTTGCACATATGTGTTCTAGATACAACAATATATCTACACCAGAGGTGAAAGAATAAATTGATTGCAAATTCTCCTTACTATAACTGTCGTACAAAGTCACTTACAAATATGTGTTAAATTAATATATGTTTCGGTCATTTAAGCACCACAAAAACCTATGAGATTAATGATTGACAAATCACTAATTCAAGAAAAATCTCTTTGCTTAATATTTAATCACTATAATTGTCACTTCACTTTGAAACTCATTGGGTGCCAATTATTGTCACAGCCTTCTTTAAACAGAAAAGGCAGTTTTATTTTGCTTGCAACTGAATCTAATTCCAATTACAATATACAAATATATTTTGCTTAGTTGGG
Source organism: Pyrus communis (assembly GCF_041283825.1). NCBI lineage: Eukaryota > Viridiplantae > Streptophyta > Magnoliopsida > Rosales > Rosaceae > Pyrus > Pyrus communis. Next base: position 5,599,623 of record NC_142572.1, read on the forward strand.
GGATTTGTTGCTATAATTAAACATGTTATCTCATTGTCTCAACTTGGAATTGCATTGGCAGCTTGGATTTTGGGAAGGGACATGTAGCATGGGAGAGATAGGCATTGCTGAATGCTGACTCCTATGCATTTGGCATTTTTCTATATTTTGGCTTCCACCTCTTGATAAAGCTTCCTTGGTGCTCAGATTCCATTCATGGGTCACTGTTGAAAGTGAATTATGATGTGGCCTTCTCTGTATCTCTAGTCTGCTGCCTAAACAAGTTCCTTTTTTTTTTTCAAAGGGAAACGCTAAAACTACTTTCTCAAAATGGAATTTTCTGTAAAAATTTTGTCAACTTACGTTTTTAGCGCAATATTTTATAATGTTGACATGAAAATTGTACCAAAAATATAAGGTGACGGAGCGTACATAAAAAACCTCACTTTTGAGAGGATCTCGTTAGCATTTCTCTTTTCTAAACTGCCTCATTAATTTACAACATTAAATTTCTTATTTCTTAAAAAAATATCTTGAATGGAAATTTTATTTTCTATAAATGTTCTCTTTTCTGAACCACTTTTTTTTATGAGAAAATAATAAATAGATATTCCATGATAATATAAAACAAGATAGAGGTCATTTAAGCCATAAGTCCAGTCCAGTACCAATCGCTGGATTCAGAGAACCAATCCAATCCAAGAGTTATTCCAACCTATCTCTTTGGAATAGTGCTCGCTATAGTTATTCTCCATATTACCATAGACAAATTTTATCGAGTAATGCTACATTTACTGCATATTTGTATCATCATCTGTATTATTTTTTTGAAATAGTGCTCGTTATAGTTCTTTAAATATAGCCTCTTACAACTCATATTCATTAGACAAAAACCCACCTATATATAAAGTTATAAACATCCAACAAAAAACCCATAAATAAAATAAATTGTCACATAGGAAAATAAGGGATTTGGATCCTCTCTGGATCCCCTCACTGGGGATCTCGAGGATCATCATGTGGTTACAATTAAATGCTTTTTATATTTTTAAAAGCAAAGTAGCCTTGTTTTACGTGAAAAGCATTTAATTGTGGCCGCACGATCTTTGATGAACGGTCCTTGTGCATTGATCCCCAAGATCCCTAGAACGGTCCTTGTGCATTGATCCCCGAGATCCCCAGTGAGAGGATCCGAAGAGGATCCAAATCCGAAAATTTATGCCACAACATTCTACAACTATTCTCACACTCATAGCCAACCATTATTTTGACTTGACTGATTATAGTTTTAATGACAATTTAAGAAATTGAGCCATTTAGTGTTCCACACAGAGAATTTGGGGTAATTTGGCGGGGAATTTAGTTTTTGTCTCGTGCAGGATGATTTTTGTGGCTTCAGATGCCCTAAATGTGAAAACGAATTGTAAAGACCCGCGACATCATAGAGAGTATCGCTTCTCCCAACTCAGTTGCCATAATAGTGTAATAGGGGAGATGGATGATGAGATTTTAGAGTACATGGAGTAAAGATAAAAATAAGTATTGAGTAATTTGGTTGAGGTGTAGTAAAACAACAAAAACACTTTTAAAAGTGGGGTATAATGAACCAGTTGCATTACATTATAGTTATTCTCCGTCCTACTTATAAGTAAGAAGTTTCAAATTCAATTCTAATAAATGACAATTTATACCAAATTATAGTTGACTTATTATGTGTAATCCGGTGTATCAACTCCAATGTTATGTATAATATAAATTAAGTTAGTATATGTTAACCCTTGCGTGTGAAAAAAAAAAAAAACAAAAACCTAAATTCAATTTATTATAATCTCTATGCATAACGCAATGCCGCCTAATCCGTTTGAATGTCAGCATGTCATATTCTAAACAAAGCATTATATCTATTGAAAATTTTCAACCATTTAGCAGCCATAAAATGTGATGGTGGTGACTGGTTAATATATACGAGAGTTTCAATCTCACAAACGAAGTATTTTGCATATGCTTATAAGTAATTGAGCTATTTTTCATATTATTAATTAGTTTTATAATAGAATCTCAATTTTCTTTATAGTATCAGAGCATATTGTCTCATGTATGAAGCTGAATAGCTACACATGCTCAACGTCAACCGATTTGTGTTTTCAGCATGTTAGGAGTGTCAATCCTATATTCAAGAAAAGAAAAAACATTGCATGTGTTTATAAGTAATTAAATTACTTTACATATTATCAATTAGTTTTATATGAAACCTCAACTTTATTTAATATGCAATATAACATTGAGATGAATGAGGATTATCTTCAGTTCCTCATTATGAGGATTCTGGGGATTTTCCAATTACGTCCGTTCATTGTACATCGTGCGGTTAGAAATCATTGTAACTTTTTTTATTTTAAAATTGAATAAAAATAGTACCTGACAAAAGATGACTACACAATATACGATGAACACATGTGATTGGAGAATTTTCGGAATCCTCACAAAGAGGATCAAATAAAAGCAGTTCCACCGTGGTAAAGGCCCCCCCAGGCTATTCACTATTTAATCCATCCAGTGAACATTAACTATCCTTAATGAACAGTAATTGTCTTTTGCATCTCCACCCCAACACGAAGTAGCCCTGACAATAGGCAATAAAATATTAGTATTTATTATTTATTTACAAAATAATTTAATTTGTAATTTTGGATAAGATTTTTAATCGTTCTCGCTGCGCCACGTGTCATTATCCGAAAAGACAATTATTGGTGATGGATTTCAATAAGATTTTTATCCAATGCCATCGTGCCACATGTCATTACCTTTTCAGAATTGTTGATAATAGATTTCCGATAAAAATTTTAACCAATCACATTGCCTGTCACAATCTGTTTACAATCTTTAAGGATAGATTTCAATTAGATTCTTAATGAATGACGGCATGCCACGTGGCATTATCTACAACCTAATCATTTCTAAATCCTCCATATAATCCACCATTCATCCTCAGAAATCTCACACCAATTTTCTGAAGATCTCTATCATTATTCATAGTTTCTGTGTCCTTCTTCACCAAAATCAAAATCTGTATTATTATTCATAGTTTCTGCTTCCTTCTTACAATGTCTTCTTCTTCAAGGATGATGTGGGAAATCGATCAATAAGAGGAAGAATTGTTTAACCAATCAGAAGGAATGTTCAATCTCCAGGTGGCCCAAAACAAAAGGGAAGAGGATAAGGAGTGTAAAATGAGAGATAACGAAGTAAGAATAGGCAGAGTCTCACATTCCCATCGAGTCATCCAAGTTGTGGGTCAGATCTGTAGGCCCAGCCGTTCCGGAAACCTTGATAGAAGCAGGCAATGACGAGGTATAGAACTCTTGAACGATTATTTTATCTGTAATAGTACATTTCCTGATACATACTTTAGACGTCATTTTAGAATGGAACGGCATTTGTTCAACAAAATCATGATTGTTGTTTGCAACCATGATTCTTATTTTGTGCAAAAGAATGATGCTTTTGGTGCCATGGGTCTCCTTCATGAGCAAAAAATTATTGCTGCCTTGCGAATGCTTGCATATGGAGCATCTGTAGACCAAGTGGATGAGATAGCGAGGAGGGGGGAAATCAACCATTCTTGAGTCCCTGATGAGGTTTTGCAGAGCAATCGAATGTCTCTACATTGCAGAGTACATCTGGAAACCTACTGATATGGACTTGCAAAGGCTTCAGAAGAAGGGCAAGATGCGAGGTTTTCCTGGGATGATTGAAAGTATCGACTGTATGCACTGGACCTGGAAAAACTGTCCAAGTGCGTAGCAAGGCGCTTATGGGGACAAAAAATGAGCAAAAAGTATCACTTTGGAGGCAGTGACATCTTTTGATACATGGATTTGGCATACATTTTTCGAGGTTCCGAGAGCTCAAAATAACCTCAATGTCCTTGCCAATCCGCAGTGTTCAACTATGTCCTGCAAGGAAAGGCACCAAAAGTCACGTGCTGGGTAAACGGCCATAAATACAACGGGCCATACTACCTAGCAAACAACATTTACCCAAGGTGATCATCGTTTGTCAAAACAGTGTCACGTTCATGAAGTGCAAAGGAAAAACACTTTGCAAGCTGTCAAGAGGGGTGCAAGAAGGATGTGGAGCGTTGTTTTAGTATCCTCCAAGCTCGATGGGCGATTGTCAAGGGTGCTGCCAGAATGTTTGATGTAGAGTCGCTTCGATCCATCATGATGACGTGCATCATTCTTCATAACATAATTGTGGAAGATGAGTATGATTATGATGTCGTCGATGAATATGAGCCAGACACGATGAACAATTTCATAACACAAATATATTGTGCTCATGATGCCACCGAAGAACCCATGCAACACAAGCCATTAGAAAAGGATGGACGTTACAATGAAGGGCTCATTCAACGATATACTGCACTTCAATGGCCATATATGCATAATGCCTGGCAAATTGACTTGATAGAGCAACGGTGGGATTTGAAACAAGCTTAAGATACTTAAGTTCATTTAGTGTGTTTGTTTTTATTTGGTGTATGTATTTAATTTTATTTGGTGTGTTTTTTTTTAGTTCATTTAGTGAGTTTTTTATTATTTGGTATGTTTATGTAATTTTATTTGGTGTGTTTATGCCATTTGAATAAAGATTCTCTTAGTATAAATAAATTACCAAATTAAATCAATTTACTCTCACTTTAAATAAAGTATTAAATTCAATAAATTGGAAACAACATAAAATACTTTATTCAATAAATAATAAATTACAACCCAAAGTGATTGGAAAATTATGGGCTCCAATTACAAAAAGTACTTTATTCATCATCACTTAACCAATTTGTGGTGCTATGATGATCTTCTCTTGTCGTGCTAGGACCATCTCCTCTTGCTTTTGCTTCTCTTGCACGCCTCCTTCACACCACATCCACTTTCTCCGACTTCCAAAAATATTTAGAATTTGAAGACTTCCCTTCTAAAGGCGTGTTCATAATGTCACGATCTCGTTGAACCATTTTTTCTTCTCTAACTTGTTCCCTTTCTTGCCTAAGTAGCTCTCTTTCTCTCTCATTAATTTGAAATGCTCTCTCAACAGCTGCAACTTTTGCCTTCTCTCTAGCCTTATCAGCCTCAAATTTCGTCATTTCCTGCACCAAAGTCAATTCACCTTGGCAAGCAAGTTCTTCCATATACTTTGCATAATCATTCTTGGAAGCACTCCCTTTTCTCTTTGAAGCCTTCATACATTGAGGCCTAATTGGATAACAGGTCAACCCTGACGCTTGTTCAGGGGGCGCGTTTTGGGCACTTCTTTTGCGTCATCTTCATGAACATGCGAGCTGTGATTGGGTGTAGAGTGTAGAGGGGTGTTGTTTATGAAAACTTCTGGACCGACAGACACAACTTTGAATTTAGGACAATCTTTGACAATATTCCAACACTCCCACCGGTTGAATGATTTGTTTTTGCTTTTGGTTTTGGCATTATATCAAGCTTGTACTTGAAATTCCTACACAATGCGAGAGAAGAAATAATTATAATGAAAGTAGGTAACAAATAAATATTGCAAACAAATAATTATAATCAAAGTAGCTAACAAATAAAACAAATAAATAATACAAAGAAATAATTATAATCAAAGTAGCTAACAAATAAATAATACAAACAAATAATTATAATCAAAGTAGCTAACAAATAAATAATACAAACAAATAATTATAATGTAAATTTGGGTATAGTACAAACAAATAAATAATATATTGTTACCTAATCCGCTAAATTTTCCCCACTTCGAAGATTACTACTAGCTTGTGCTAAGGCGTCTCTCCACATACTAAACGATTGACTAAGTAATTTTCAATGACTGGACATTGATTCCTTGGTTCTTTTCCCACCAATTTTGTCAAGAAAATTGGTATGAATATAAGACTCCACATTTCTCGCAACTGCATCTCATTCCCCGTAAGAGGATCATAAGTAACTTCAACCCAGTTACTACACAACGCAACATCTTCAATAAACGTCCAATTCGTACCTGCATCGGTAGTCATTTTGTTGGAAAAAATAGGATTGAAACTTTTGAGAGAAAGATAGGAATGTGGTTGAAAGTAGTTGAGAAAATATGAAATTGTAGTGTAAGGTAGAAGATAATGAGAAGCTATTTATAGAAAAGTAAAATCAATTTTTTTTTTTTTTTTTTTTTTGTATTTTTATTAATTTTTTACATTTTTTTTAATTTTATTCACCTAATTAATCTTTGCCGTTGGATTAAAAAAAAATTGAATGACAACACTCCAGATTATGCCACGTGGCACATCGGTAAGATTTCTGATTTTTAAACTGTTTTTTTTTTTAATTTATAAAGGTGAATAACGTAGACTGTTGATCTCAGATCCAATAGTTGAAATTAAATAAGGTTTTCAAATTATTATTACCGTTGGAAATCTAACAGTATAAAACAAATAATCGTTGAGATCCAACGGATGTCGAGGCGCAACGTGGCCTCCAACGGTCACTGACGAAAGCCTGCGCATCCGGGCTCTAGTGGCTGACGCAAAACAGAAGCAAAACATGGCTGACGTCGGGCTGGTAACTCTCGACGGGCCTCTCCCTCGCGCCTACACGGGCTCGCTCGCCAGCACACGCTGGACTTCATCACTCGGGCTCTTTGGCCCTATTCCTACGCCTGTCCCTCAGGCTGGAGCACACGGTGGAAGGGCTCTAAGGTATGAGGATCCAAGAGAACATTTTTCACTATTGATATGACGGGTCATAGTTTTTCAAATGTCATATCCAAATTAAAGAAGGCAAACTCCCCAAGTGCTAATTTATTTGCAGGTCTCTGGTGCACATTCATCCTGAGGCATAAGCCTAGTCTCCCATCCCTTCTGGTTTGAACAGTATGTACAGACCTAGCTTTGTTGAGTAAGTCTAAGATTAATACTCGGAAGAAAGATAATCTATATACTAGAGAAGGACACTTGTAGAGAAAAATCTCGGTCCGTTAATATGAAAGTCTAATCCTACTAGTATTGTCATAAATACATGCATAGGTTGTTATATCTCTTTCTTCGTGTGATTGTCAAACAATCACGTAAGACATGAATGCGATAGGTTCACTGCATTGGATTTCTCTCCATGCATATTCATTCCAATTTCCAATAATCCCATCAAGTTTATAGAAACCAACATTTTTTTTCTAATGAATCTAGCAATCTAGCATATGGGGAACTCCAAAACCATGCTGCTGCAAGCACGAGTATTTGGTCTAATACTGAACCACTTGAATGGCGTATCAACAAACCTTGGTTTTCCAAAGTATATATCCCTAGCTTGTATATATATCGTTTCTGTACGTAGCCAAAAATATTTATTCATGAACTAATTCTTGGCACCCTCTCATAACTTCACAAATACTTGTATCTCTTATTAATTTAAGAAACTGAACTTAAAAAATGAAGGTCAAGATTCTATATCAATTTGTATATGAAACCGAAATAATTACCTTTCAGAAAATTAATTAGAATGATAGTCGTTGTAGTAATGGAACCACATATAGGCTGGAAGTGACCGCGGATCCCACCAAACCCCATAAAAACCCTAAACTACGAATCATGAGCAGAAACTTGAACACAAGTCCTAATTGAGTGGCTAATGCCAATCATCACAATTTGATTAGGGGACAGATTGCTAATTAAAGCAGTAATTATCTAAGATATTATAGACAAAAAATAAAAAGTTGAGTGATCAATAATTGAGAGCCAGATACCTGAACCAAGGAGGAGGCGGTGCTGCTTAATTAAGTACACAGCAATCTGCATCCAATACACTCTCAATCCGTGTGGAAAGACGAAAGAGGAACACAAAAGTTGGACAAGGTCAATTTTGTGCCAAACTTGGTGCACATGTCATGTGGTACAGTGGTAGTGGTCAGTTCTGTTTTTGTTTGTACAAATTAATGACATGATAGTCATGTTTTCAAGGTCCCTTGATCTCCAACCTCTACCAACCAAGCTTCCAAGTATCAACGGTGCATCTTGGCTGGTGAATTCTACCCTTACACAATGAATTTGGACGAAGGAAAATAAAGGAAAGGGAAAGAAAAACGGTTTAGATTGGTTTGGTTGAGATGTAGGTCAAATTAAAAAAGGTTGATTTTTAGGGTTTTGTGAGTTGTTTGGAATAGCGTATGAGAGTGAATAACTAAAAGCACTTCTAACCTCCATTTGACAAAATCATTTTGAATCATATAAGCATTTGCTGGAGGATCACATGTCATATGTTTTTTCAAGAAGCACTTGAATTACGAATAAAAATTCAAGACACTTCTAGCAAAACATTTGTGCAAAATTGCTTCATAGAGAAACAGTCACAAACGAGCTCAATTACATAGATAAGGTGTATCTACACTCGAGCAAGGAAGATATAGCCACTCTGGTTAAGAGTATTCACTTTTAGTCTCATCTGCACCAAAGTCTTGTGTTTGTATCAAGCAAAAGAAAATATAGCTCAAGAAGTAATTAGGCAAATACTGATTTAACGAAATCCATAATCGCTCTCAAACATCTATGTTAGGTTTGAGGTCAATAATAACGTTTTCCTTCTCCATACGTATGCAATGATGTGGGACGTTTGATTAGTGTGTGTCTAAGAATTATATGAAGATTTTATCTATAATATTTGAAGGGTGATGTTATTTACACATTCATTTTTATTTGTTACAAAATTTTCTTAATTTTCAGCTGTCGAATCAAATTAATTGAAAAAAAAAATCAATTAACAAAAATATGAGAAATAAAAAGAAATATATGAATTTACACTGCCTATTTAAACTTTGAAAAATATCCTCAAACACAAATACCTTCTGATTTGATATTTCCAATAACAATTGTTGGTGAAAGGTCATCAGACTCATTGTCTCACTTGCGTCTGGACCACATCTCCTCTCTCGGGAATTAGAGTTCTTTCTCGATCCTCTTTGTAAGAATTTTGCAAATTCTTAAATTGTGTTCATTCATTGTATATCGTGCATGCCAATTTTTAACAAATACTATTCATATTTAATTTTAAATAAAATTATTTAAAATAATTTTTAATTACACGGTATACGATAAACGAACATAATTTGAAGATACCCGAGATTCTCACAAAAATCATCCGAAAAAAATCCTCATTCCTTCCCCTCTTGGAACCTGCAAATTCTTTTGGGTTGGAAGGTTAGGTGCCCTAACGACTGAACATATACGAGCTACATACAATTACAAGCTAGAAATGTCTACATCCAACGCAACACTTTTTGCTGGCTAATCAAAAAGTCTTATTCCTTTCTTTTCTAATTTATTACCCATTCAAGTCTTATTCTTTATTTGTGACCTAGAATTTAGTACATGGTTTTGTGTTGCAAGTATTGGTGCTTAACATTTAAACCCATTGACCAGTGTTCTAGTAATATTTTTGGAACACCGCTTGGTTAATTTAATGATGAGAAGAAATTCATCTTCAAAAAATGCTTAGTAACCGATTTATAGGACTTTGTCTTATGATCGTGTTGATTCGTGCTTATGATCATGAGTCTTGATATTGTAAATCAATTAAAATAAAAATTGTTTAGCAATCAATTATAATAAATATATAGAAAGCTCTAATATTTTTACCAACTATGACCATATGTTTTTACAATGATCAATCGATCTCATACCTTATTGATTTTTGTCAAGACGATCTTTATATAATGATTTATAATATGGATTGTTCCAATTATTAACACAACATCTTGTGAATTGATTACAAAGTGGTATAAGGAGGAACTCCTCCTCGTCATTTCAGGAGCAAAATGCTATTCATATTTTTGTTCACTTTGTTGAAAGATATTTCAATTCAAATCTCCCTCCCAGATAAAACAATTTAACTAGAATTTAGTGGAAGTTTAAAGATAATTAGTAATACCATTTTTATGGTGTGGATAATGCTAAGGAGACCAAATTTGTAGACTAAATTTATAAACTAAATGATGTATTGTCAATAGGAAATGAGCACATTTATCAATACTTAAACAATAAATCAATCGTCAACTTCCATGTAATTTAGTCTCTCTAGCATTACTCTAAATATATTGAGTTTGAACTTGTTAAAAAGTCATTCTGCATTCTTTCATAGTGTTTTCTTTCTCCTAGATTTTTCATGAGATAGAATTGCAGGTTGACTATTTTAGAGTGCTTAGTCATGAATAGCCAAGAAAAAAAAAACAACACCTCAATATTTTGTCTAGACTCAAACTCATTATTGTCATCATTGAGCACTACTGTACAATGATATTCTTTTTCATTTTTAAGTTGGAGCTCTTAAGTTTAACTCTCATAAATGACGAGTTCAATACTAAATTATTATGTCTACATCATAAAAATCATCTAAAATGAACAACAAAGACTTGATCGAACAAAGACTGTTATTAATTACTTATTTTGACATATCGAGTATAGTTCAAAATTTTATCATATATCAAATTGTCGCATAAATGATCAAATTTAAATTTTAATATTTGACGTTCGACATCTCCTCTATAATAGTGTGCTTCTCCATTTACGGCCGAGTTCAAATCCTCACCTCGTTTAGACCCAAAACAAAAAGGGGCTTTCGAAGTACGATTCAAGGGCCCAAAAATGTTGAACTAAGCAAAGGCATCTTGTTTTGTTCACTCACGCTTTCCACTTTTTACAGTGTCCATGGCCATTGGCCACAATCAAATGCGCTTTGCCACCATAGCTATTCACTCGATTTCTCCAAGCTTTTGAATTCTAACACCCCGAACCCCCTCTTCTCTCTCTCTCTCTCTCTCTCTCTCCATATTTTCACCCTGCTGCTTCCGCAATATAGGTGCAGCAAACCTGGTTAGTATTTACTCATACTTTAATTTACTCTCTCAGAAATTTATGTTTTGATTTCTCACATTTTGTCCCTTTATTTCTACTTATTTTACTTTACAGTTTATTGGGTTTTCGTTTTTCTCTTCGTTTTGTCTTTCAGGAATTCATAGGAACTTCTGCAAGTGTGAGATCAAGTGTACCAAATTCATGGAGTGCATGGTCCAAGGAATTATAGAAACACAGGTGAGTTTTTTACTTACTTTTGGGGGTTGAATTGGACTATATTTTGGTATACAATTTCTGCATTTGCAAATTTGCTCTTAGATGAGAAAAAAAATTGGATCTTTTGCTTGGTGGTCACTTTTTGGTGGATGTACACTAGCCAAGGTTACCAAATGCTTCATTTGAGGTCAATGTGTTAGAATCATAGTAATTTGTGCCTTATGGGTGTTTGACATTCTATTCCCGAGTTAAATTGACGACTTGGTAACAGCGATACATGGACTAAAAATAATCATTATGGAGCTTCGAGTTCTCCCAAAATGACAAACAGTTTGTACAATTTGGTCGCAATGGTACAAGTGTGGCTTTTGCGCAGCCTAGAAGTGAGTTCACATTTGCCAAGTTATCAATCTAATGAAGGGTGAGACAGACAAATGGACAACAAGCATAAAGTGATACAATTTCAAAACCTTATACTGCAATGTGAGAAAATTAAAACCTTGTTGGCTTATTTTAAAATTCGCAATATATACGGACGTGTAAAATGTAGTTATCCCAAAAAGAATTTATGTTATGGTCATTTGATTTAGTAGTTTTTTTCCCCTTGCATGCACAAATTATTCGCGTTTATTGGATATATTTTGTTTTATAGTTGTAATTGAAATAACTAGAAGAATCCCTTTCCCCCCTTTCTGTGGGAAGTGTTTGGAGCGGCATCTAAAATATGGTTTGCATTTTGCAGCATGTTGAGGCCCTTTTCAGGGCCTTTGTGGTGTTAGCAAGAAAAAATTGAGGGTCCTATGCCTTAAAAGTGGCCCAAACCTTGGTAATTGATTTCTTTCCTCTTTTAATTTCGATCCGAGTGGTTAGGATACTATGTCTAAACACATTTACTACACAATTAAGCCACGTTCATTACAGTTCTTTTGCCTTTCGTGAGCTCATTTTAAGATATGTTGAAAGCCTCCCCTGGTGTCAGACTCAGTGGTGGGCATTATTAAGAAATTTTTCCCAGATGTCTGTTGTCCTTTTTTATCTGTTACTTTTCCAATGTGAGATGCATGGGACTGTTAGATGAAATTTTCTAGAGTTTCCTATTTCTTTGAAGTCTTTAGGACTGACAACAATCGTATACAGTATCTTTCATTTATTGACTACGACTTCTCACACAATCATGTTAATTTTTCATTATTTTTTGTTAGTATGGTCTGGTTCAGTAGATATCCGATGAATAGCACATAAAGAGGTTATTTTGTAGGTTGTCACTAGTTATGATCTTCCTTTCTATAGAGGCTGTAGCATCAGAGGTTCAATTATATGCGATATTGAACAAACTGAACCAACATGGTATGACCCTTCCCTGTCATATTCATTGACATGTATGAGTTTGTGTTTTACCTTCATACTTTTGCATATTTGCCTAATTCTAGATTCTGCAGTAGTATAAGGCAGATAGGGGGTGCAATGAGAGGTGCAGGTGCTGAGCAACTTTCAGTGCTAGTAAGATCTGTGGTTGAAAGCAAAACAAGAAAGAATGTGCTTCGCTTTTTTTATGCACTTGGATACAATTTGGACCATGAGCTGCTAAGGGTGGGATTTTCCTTCCATTTCCAGAAGGGCACGCAGATCAGTGTGACCATGTCATCAGTTAATAAGATGCTACAACTGGAAACTATACTGATGTTGAAGTAACAGCTCCTGCTACATCTGAAAACTATACTGATGTTGTTGCTGCAGTATCATCTTTTTGTGAATATCTTGCATCGTAAGTTTCCTTTTTCTATCAAGAAGCATTAATTCCTTGTATGTCTCATGGCTAGGGGTCCCAATTGTCTACGCTTGAAAACCAAACAGAATGGTCCATTTGTGTCTGGTTTATCTATAGGCTGGACAACCTCTACCTTCTCTTATTCATAAATAAGAGTTGGTTGGTTGGTTGATCAGCAGTCATAACGGCCCAAGCGATCCAAATTGACTATTTCTTGCACAATGGTTGATCATATTATAAGTGATGAGACTACATGAGAGTGCATATTATTTGCATAAACCTGATAATTGTTGGTCCTTAACCATGATTAGGCAAACTTATTTTAAGGTTTATGATGCACATGATGAAAATTTGTTTACTTGACTCGTACACCTGGAATTGATTTCTCAGGCTCCTGCATTTGTCAAGTATTTCAACTGGGGTTGTTCCTACTGCTGCTGCGGCTGCTGCATCTCTTTATCAGATGGTGGGGGTAAGACCTTATAAGTAGAGGTTGTATATTGCTTTGATTTTAGTATCTCATGTCTTGTCAAACTTTGTATTAACTCCCAAGTAGTTTCTCTTTCGGATTACTAAACCTTCAGATAGTTATGGTCAATGGCAATCATAGGTCTTTTGTTTTAGTAATTAGGCATCTGTTGAGTACTGAATAAAACATGTAGCATTGGCTAGATAGAGGACCAAAGGATAGACTGACTAAGTTAGCTCTAGGTCATTAGGAGGTTTGGTGGTGAGTGAGCAGGCACTGGTGGTAATTACTAAGTACTAATTACCCTAGTTTGTGGGGAGGGTTTGGCTAAATCACTTAATAATTTGTTAATGGTTGTGGGTCGTTCGTCGTTCTATATGCAGATCTGAACGGTTGAGATGGACCTTTGGTCCAATATAATTAGAAAGGAGTGTTTAAGAAAAGCATATGGCTTTAAGGTTATGTAACTAGTAAGATTTATGTTTTTGTGTCTTCTCTTATCTTTCGGTCAATCAAGGGCCTGTGGCCATCAAGGTTTCCAGAATAAATACAAGGTATACTGGAGAGAAGGGGTCGGGAATAGAACCTCGAGTGTAGAAGTAAATGCTTAAAACTACTTTGTCAAGAGCGATTACGTTGGTGCATTGCTTTTTATTCTTTTTTCCTTTACTAGGTGAGTAGTATCCCAGATTGAGTTCCAATAATTCCTACAATAAAGGACGTAAAACACGTTGGTTATTGCTAGGGAGATCAAATTTTTTATACCAAAGTTGCAAACCAAATGATGTGGTTGTAGATGTTGAATTTTTAATTAAGTGTAGATTAATGTACTTGTTTCTTATTGACGACATATTATTTGATTTAAAATTTTAGTCTCCCTAGCAGATTTACAGACCATACGCTGATCAGAGCAATGAATAAGTGCCGTGTACTATTAACAAACAGAATTTTCCACGCTGTTCCATAATACGGGATGCTTCAGATATTTTAACTATTATATCTTTATTTAAAAATACAAAAATTAAGCAGAATATCGCCATTGAATTTTAGGAAACAAAGAGCCATCCTTTCCATGCTTTATTTAGACCAAAAATGTTATTTGTCATGATTGCCATGACGTAGCAAACGTCTTTAACATGATTACGATGACATCAGAAACTTGGAGTGGTGTACAACCATGGGATAGGTTAGGTGGTGCCGAAGTTTATTTCTTTCAGTTGGGAAAAATGGTTGGAGGAAGAAACCTAATCAACCTTACATTTCTATGTTGCTTTGACAATCATGAGTCCATGAACGACTTAAATATAATTAATATATGACAGCCTTCAACCAAAAGAAAAAAGCTATAAATAACCGGGTTGCTTCTACTATGAATGTTTTTCACTTATATGCAACGATATATGGTGTTTAAAGTCAATGATACATTGCTATGGGGGAGGGAGATTTCAATGAACAAGTTCACCACCAGCCCATCACTATCTCTAGCCACTAATACAAGGTCATGTATAAGACTGTCTCCACATGGCCTTGTACTAATGGCTTAGGACACCACAAAGACAGTTGTGAAAAGTTAAAACGCATGTGACCTTAGATATTGCTATGTGCTTAGACACACTGGCACCTTCCGGGGACATTAATACAAGGCCATCTATAAGGCTCTCTCTAAATGTACAAGCTAATGGCTTAGAACACCACAAAGGCAGTTGTGAGAAGTTAAAACACATGTCAGTGTGTGATTTATTCTTGATTGGCTTTTAGGAAAAAAACATCAAATTTATCAAATATGTGATTGCTTAAGCCAAAACTAGCAGATTTGTCAAATATCTAACCATGCAAGGTAAATTTGACACAAATCTATCGAAACCTAGGGAGAAGATAAAACCTTGCATAAGACTAGGAAGCAAGCACTATTCACATGAATACGAAGGAAAAGGAGGAGGACAGGAGTTTCTAGAATCCCTCTTGTTGATAAAAAATAAATAAATTAGACCTCGTCAGCTAGTGATTGTCTTAAGAAAGTGAGAAATGCACAACTTTGCAAACATATTTTGCGACATTGCCAAGATCATGGGTTGCCATGTTTTCTTGAGTAACAGTAACACCGTATGATAATGTGGGTGATGTGTTAGTAAGTTAAAAAAAAGTGTGAATTACATAATTTGTACTCTTCTATTTTGGGGTAAGTAGCGGCTTAGGACATTGATTTATGTTTAAAATTGACTAATAAAACAGCCCTATGTCCAAAAACCATACCGTAATCATAAAGCTCGACAATTTGAGCAACCAGACTTTAACATAAATGTGGTAATTGAAGTTTACACTACTTGGTTCGTAACATGTAAGAAGTTATTTTTACATGCTTGCAAATCACAATTTAACACGTATACATTAATAACTTATTAAAGTGCAACAAAAAAAATTACCGCACACAAATATTTCCTTCTAAAATATGAGAAATTAGCACTATACCGTATGACAAAAGTCCGGGTGTTGTAAAAAGTGGTCCAACCATAAATTTTTCAAAACAGTTTTTATAAAAAAAGAGAATTAAACAGACGAATGAACAAATAATTCACAATGACAAAGAGGGAGGAGAGTAAATTTAAAATACTCATCCCAAAACAATAATGTCCATATATATGTATATAATGCGTAAATATACAAGCTAGTTGTACATGTACAAGTATACATTGATATGCATGACATACACGTATCTGTATTTGGCATATATACGCTTGCAAATGCATGCAATAAGTCACTATATTTAGGGAGAATCTGTGAAATAATATTTAACTAAGAATTGTCAACCATAATTGGCGTCCTCAAGAAATAGTTCAGGCCAGTAGGATGAAGAAGTACTACTTCTGCCTCCATAGGTAGAACTGCTGCAGCACGCATCTCCAGGAACATTGCTGGTTGGAGGAATAGAGGGAGGAACAGGGGGAGCAGTAGGAGATAAAAGATTATTAAACCATGGAGATTCATCGGGTAGGTTATTTTCTTGACTACTGACCATTTTAAAGTTGGAGCCCTGGCCCATTTCATGATCACTGTTATTCAAAGATGGTAGAGAACTGAAAGGGACTTGTGGGTCTGCTAGGTCATAAGGCAGTAGGGCTTGATGTTGGTGGAGTGGTTGAGAAGAATTACGACCATATCCGTGATCAGAAAATGAGCTTGGATTTTCCAGTTGTGGTGAATTAAAATTTGGGTTTTCTTTGATGGGAGAAATATTAATTGAGTTTAGCAAATTGAAAGCCTGATCATCCATTTCCATTTCCATCTCGGTGTTTCTGTTGTGCCTGTAATTGTCAGTGTTGCTTGTATAAGGTACGGATTGAAGTAAATGCTGCATGTATTGAAGCTTGGACAACTGAACTGCTTGATCTGCTTGTAATGTTGCAACATGTTGATTAATGTGATCTACGGGCTGATATTGCTGCATGAGATCCTGCAGGTTAGCTAGGGCTAAAAGCTGTGATAAGCTGGAAAATAGATCAGTTCTTGGCTGATGGGTCATTGGATCAAAACCCATCTGGATCAGCTTCTTCTTCAAATGTGTGTTCCAGAAGTTCTTGATTTCATTGTCCGTTCGGCCGTCTAAGTGTGTTGCAATTGCTGACCATCTTGTAAGTAAGAAAAACAAGTTTTAATATTTATGCAAACACACGCATATATATAGAAGGAACGGTTGAAAACTTTGATGTATTTAATCATGGAACCAAGAAAAGTAGAATAAAGCATTACTTGTTTCCAAGGATAGAATGGAGATGAAGAATTGTTTGCTCCTCTTCTTCAGAAAATTTGCCTCTTTTGATATCAGGTCTTAAGTAGTTCGTCCATCTTAGCCTGCAACTCTTGCCACATCTATTGAGACCTACAAAAGAGAAAATGATATTTGAAATGGGTGCATTTTTGCCCACTACCATCAAGTGGTGATAATGCTCACCACCTTATTTATCACCGTTGGATGAATTTAAAATTTTGAGATTTATATATATCTATTACACAGATCTGGAGATTTAATTTATCTAATGGTGATAAATAGAGTGGTGAGAAAAAAATATTCCCTTTTGAAATTGATAAAATCAACAAATCTTATCACCCAATGTCATAAAAGAGATCCTAAACTCAAATCTCAATATAATGGTGGTGAGAAACGATGCATTCGCGTGTTATGGGTAGTAATAATGTTTGCTTAAGCTGTCGAGGATAGTTGTCGTAAACTAACTATTTAATCAACAAATTGAGAGATGCTAATTATATATTATAAGCAAACCTGCAAGCTTTGGAAGAGCTCTCCAACTTCCATGGCCATGTTGTTCAATATATTGCACAAGCTTTTGATCCTCTTCTGGAGTCCAAGGTCCTTTCTTGAGACCACTTTCATCACTACAGGGAGATCTCCCCATTGTGTTTAATCAATTTCTGAATATGATCGTAATTTGCTTAATTAACTTGGTCAGCTGCTCCCTTGCTTCCCTGATGTTTCCTGAAAAACTAGGGGTGCCTATTTATACACAAATTAATTAGAACATGGGCTGCTCTAATTTCGATAACTAAGTTTTTTAATGCCAAGCTGAAGAGCGAAACTTTCAAATCACAATGTCAACGTTGCAGGTCACCGCTTTATAAAAAAACTCGACTCATGCACGCAAGAAGAGATCCTTTCGTACGTCATTGTTTGCATGGCTTCACAAACAACTTACGCTTACTACGTCTTAAATTTGAACTTTACAAGTGCTTATTCCTAACCTTGAGAATCTACGGTCTACTACTTATTATGAATAAGGTTCTTATCACAAAAGTTCCTAGAAATTGACCCACGAATTAAAATGATCTTTGAAATTAAAAATTGATCAATGTAGTCTTTGAAAAATGGGTGTCGTAAATCAATATGATCATTCTATCATAATTCTATAAAAAATTCTTATGTGTTAATGTGTGTTTAATAATCAATTAAAAAAGTTGTCAAAACACCTTTTTGCACAGTGAGATTATCTCAAGGTAGAGCTCGCCGTTCTCCCCAACACCAAGATCACCGAGGGAGCACCAACAAGATCTCCAAGATTAAGGTTGTGAGGTTGTTGATCATCCAAATATTGACAGTGGTGTCACAAAAATCATTGCCAGTCCAAGCCGTCACCAAAGGTGGTCTCGATCATGGTCCAATTACCTAGGTGAAGGGTGTAAAGATGGGTGTCTTGAGAATTTTTTTTAGAGAAGAGAGTACGAAGGCTACCATAGATGGAGGTAGAGCAGTATGGGTTGGGATCGAAAGTGATTGCAGGACTTGGTTTTTGGGTTGACAACTTTTATAATTAATTATTAAATTATTAAACATACTTCCTTTTTTTTTTTTTTTTTAAATTTAATTAAACTTTTGGGATCCATTTATAGAATTGTGATGGAAGTACCACATTGATTTGAGACAGTTATTTCTAGGATTACAGTGATCGATTTTCATTTTCAGAGACCATCTTGAGGGTCAATTTCATAGACTATTTCTGATAAATAAAAAATTAAAAAAAAAAGACTTTAATTTGGGATCCATTTATGTGCCACATCAGCACATAACATAATTTTTTGACAAAATTGTGACGGAATAACTACATTGATTTGCAACATCTATTTTCAGGGATTACATTGATCGATTTCAATTTCAGGGGCTATCTTGATGGTGTGGGACAATTTCATTGACCTAACCTTTATGAATATCATATATGAGTGGTAGAATGTACATTTACGTATACTATGTCACATCCCAGCCTGGGCCCCCACCACATCTCGAACTCGACTCCACCGTAGCACGATATTGTCCGCTTTGGGCCCCGACCACGCCCTCATGGTTTTGTTTCTGGGAACTTACATGATCACTTCCTAGTGGGTCACCCATCCTGGGAATGCTCTCGCGCGAACTCGCTTAACTTCGGAGTTTCTACGAAATCCGAAGCAAGTGAGCTCTCAAAAGGCCTCGTGCTAGGTAGAGATGAGAATATACATATAAGGCTTACAAGATCCACTCCCCTGGTGATACCAAACTGACACACCCCAACCTAGATCGAGGCATGACGGCCAACATGCCTCGATCTAGGTTGGGGCGTGTCATACTAGAGATTATGGATACCCGCATGTACAAGCCAAAATGCAAAAGTACTTAAAAATAATATTCCCACATTTAGTATGTAAACATATATTTTGTTTGTATGTAAAGTTTATACGGAAATTCTCTTATCAGACTTATGATAGATCTCTATATTGTACATATAGTAAATTTATCACTATGTTATTATATTTCATTTGAATGTGTAATTTAGGTTCACAATTTAAAAATATAATACATTAATTTGACATGTAAATTGAGGTATTTCAACTTAATTTACAATCTAACAATATATGTACGTGCATGTAAATTAAGGTATTTTAACTTAATTTTCAATGAATGAGAAGACAATACGAGATTTCTCAGGTACCTTTGAACTTGGTGTTTTACTCTATCGCACCACTTCGATTTATATCCACTTAAAATTGTGAAAGTTACATATAATATTCATGAGTTCAACCTATATAAAAACCACCTGCCCTAGAAGTGGAAAAGGAAGACTAAATATTGATGATATGCCTATACAACAATCATAAAATGGCACACGTCACTTATTTCTAACCTCTTCAGTTAAATCAATCACCTAATCTAAAGAACCCACAAAAGTCCATGAAAACCCTGTGTACCAATCCCCTCTCCACCTCAAAACAAAAGAACATATAGCAAATACGAAAAATGCTAGGCCAATTATCTTTTTAGATTATATTTGTAAATTATGTAATGTGACATTAATAAAAAACAAACATGTTCATCAAACACTTAAATAATAATTCAATTATCAACAATTACATCGTATGATTTATAAAATACAATTTAAATAGATGATTTTCTGGCATTACCCAACAAATACAAAATTAAAAAATTATTGGTGTTAATTATTAGACACTTAGATATATTGTTAGAAAGAGACAGTAGAAGATTGCTTCCATGGGGCCCATTTGACTTGGAGGGTGGGGCAGTTAGAGGGGAATTAGTTGGTGCAGCAAATGCCCCAAATTTGCACCAATTTTTCCTCTTTTGTTTCAGTGCAACACACAAACCATTCTCGACACGCTTGAGAACTCATCTATGGTGTTTGTTGGTAGCGATTGTCCTCTTTCATCTTGTTTCTTATGCATACTTTCCCTCGATGTTTCCTATATATTGGTATAACCTTCTGGTTTGAATCAACCACTAAAGTAAAAGGTTATCCTCTAGTACAAGCCAGTGTTTTTTTTTTTTTTTTTTTTTAGGGTAAAAAATTAAAGATAATTATTATTGGCACTTTAAAAATTTCATTTTTTATTCCAAATTTTCTATAATTAGAAAGAAAAATATATTTATGTGAAATGTATAATAAGATTGTTGAAATGTTAATAACAATTCTCAAATTAAATTCATTAAACATAAAATGAATGGCTATATGGGCCAACTCAAAGGAAGGCAGAAAATCTAAACCATTGGAAGAATCAAAAGGCACAAAAGCCCACAATAAGCAGAAAGATAGAAAATAACAGAACCCTAATTCAAGCCAGTGTCCTTTGCACGAAGGCAATGCAAAATGAAATATAATGCACCAACAATTAAAACTGAGATATCAAGTTCGATCACTTTTTCACTAATATCGCTTGTATAAAAATATATATAAATTAGATTTAAGGAGTTAGCTCTAGCTTAGTCTCTTTGATCTTAATGATCTTGATATCCATTATATTGGTGTATGTTGATGCACAAAATCATACAATGATTATAAACTAACTAAGAAACCATCACAAAATGAATATAAACCAAGTTAACAACCTAGTGGCCACCATAACAGCCATATGGCAAAATGTCTCAATGCAATTGGGAGCGGAAATTTTCAATATAAGTTGTAATTTATTTTATCAAGTTTCCAATGTGGAATTTCCTTAGTCCCCCGTACAATTAGGAGCAGAATCATCAATATAAATTGTAATTTATTTTATCAAATTCGACTTACGTGAATAATGAGTTTGATATAGTCTAGTCCTTAGCCAGTGTTACTTGTCAGGTGACCAATTATCTGTAAATAAGGTTTTGAAGGATGATGAAAGTTGACTTCTTTTTAGTGATTGAGCCCGACTTTATTGTTATTAAGAATGTATCCTACAATAATGAGAGGAGCGATTTTACATAGCTTCTTAGTAAGTTGGCTACTCCTCATATTACCAATTAATTCTATGGTGGGATCTTAACTTCTTCATGATATCAAAACAAGTTGTCTCACGTGTGAAGCCCAACGGTCACATGTCTTCTATGTCACCCTATTTGTGTTGTTCATGTGTTAGGTTTGAAAATTGACTACACGTGAGATTGCGTATTGAGAATGAATCTCACATTGATAAGATGAGGAACCTTGTATAAGTTTATAAGTAAATTGAGATGCTCTCTGTATCACCAATTGATTTTAAGGAAAAATAATAAAAAGAGCTTGAAAACTTTGAGTTTTAATGATAAGGACAAAATAAAGGGTAAAGTGAATAGTACTAGGATTGACGTTTTAGTGTAAAAATGTGGTTTTTCGTTAAAGTGAACAGTACTGTGGGTTTTTCATTAAAACTCCCTTGATTTTATAACGAAACTTTAACTTCTTGATCCATAACTACCTATCTCTTTGCTGTCAATTTGACCAATTGCTTACCTTCTGAAATGGGTTTCACGACAGCAAAAATTATATATACTAAAACCCAGTTGTTTCTGGCACTGTTCAGCAATAGTGTCCGGACGGATCTGCCCCTGGCTTCTTTGTTTTCTTCCGTTTCTCTCCCTTGCTTCGTGCGTTAGAGAGACCCTTACTGTTATCCTTCTTTTCTTCGGGATTCTTTCACTCTTTGGCCACGTGTTGATCATCCTGGGTATCTTTTTTTTCCATTCTGACTCCCTCTTTTATTTTACTTTTTGTGTAGCCATCCGACTCTCTCTTCGATTCCAGCGTTTTATCCTTACCTAATCCACACTGGCAGCAATGGTACATGCATTTCCACCAAAAATAATTAAAAAAACCTTACCTCATCACACCTGGCAGCAATGATGCATGCCTTGCCACCAAAATATAATTAAAAAAACAAAAATCTGGAACATGTTTGCCCCTGTTTGATGCCAACTTGCCCATTGCTTTTCTTCTTTTGCACAGCCTTCCCATGCGTTCTCCACTGTTTTGCCACGCATCGATCATCGTGGATAAGTTCTCTTCAATTGCATCTCTCCAAATCTCCTTCAGTTTCCAGTTGCTTTCCTTTTCTCAACCTTTGGTTGCCGATCTTCTCATCTTTCTCATTTTTCTCAACCAAATCATTTGTGCAAATTTCTTGCGTTTAAAACCCTTGGAAAAATAAATAGTTGCTGCATCTTCCGTTTAAAATCCCTGGGTCAGTACTGATTTTGTTGGTTTTTGGATTTTATCAGGGTGGATTTGTTATCTCCAAGGTCCACCTCTGTTTGGTGGTGAGTTTTTTTAACCTTTAAAGTATTGCTGTTTTAATTTTTATTTTTGTAGTTTTCCATGTTCAAGTGGGATTTTTGTATGAATTTTTTTCCTTCTAATTCTGGGTGTTTTCTTTATATTGTTAGATCCGATGTCTGGGTGTATGATTTGTTTGTGTTTTTTGTTTCAGAACACGATGCTCTATGTTTTTTGGAATTTAGTTTTTGTAATTTTTGGTGTTTTGTTTATATCCTTGGAACTGTCGTTTGGTTGTATGATTTGCATCTCTTTTTTTGTTTCAGGACACTTTGCTCTTCGTTTTTTGGGGCTTCAATGTGCACCTTCGAAGCAGTTTATGCTCAAGGTAAATAATTTCAATTTTTTCCTTTTAGCATTTTCTGCAACAAATTTATTTTTTATTTTTTTAATATTGTGAAGTTGTGTTTTCTATAGTGTGAAAGTCGAATATATGGGAATTATATATATATATATATATATATATATATATTAGATTTTG
Source organism: Pyrus communis (assembly GCF_041283825.1). Taxonomy (NCBI): domain Eukaryota; kingdom Viridiplantae; phylum Streptophyta; class Magnoliopsida; order Rosales; family Rosaceae; genus Pyrus; species Pyrus communis. Next base: position 5,622,969 of record NC_142572.1, read on the forward strand.
GTGTCTTTTAGGGTTTTATTCTGGAGCTTGCAAGCCATTTTTGGGTCAAGTATATACTTTATCTCTTTGCTGTTAAATATATTTTTTATTTGGGTTTTTTGGTTGTTTGTGGTTCAATTTTTCCCTGAAAATTTAAAAAGTGAGGAATGGTCATGATTAATTTTTCCATATTGAATCTCAAATTATCAGTGTATAGATACAAAAAATGATTTCAATGTATGTAGGCAAGATAAAATTTCTACGTCAAATGGTGAAGTATCACGGCTTGGTTTCCAGTTTTAATGTTCTTTTTATGTGTTGTCTTTGCTTTCATAAATTGATACCTTATTGTTGATAAAACTGATTTGGTTTTGCAGACCATAATTTTTAAGCAACAAAATTAAGCTGAAAATTAAATTGAGGTATGAATGCTTCCACTTATTCAGGTTATTCAATTGATATTTTCCTTTATTGGATTTTATTTTTGAATGTTGTTTGATAAAACTAATTTGGTTTTGTAGATTAAGATTTTTAAACGAGAAATTCAATTGAAATTGTAATGAATTTGCAAATTTGTCAAGTATATCTTACATTCGTGGTTCCATATTCACTTTACCCATAACTATTGAATTTTCTCTCTTGACTGGATGGATTTTTATAGTTTTCAGGATCTACAGTTGTAATGCCTTTGATGGATAAAACAGAGGACCCAGCTACTCTTATAGAGCTTCTTTAGCATCGTAAGTTAAAATTGCATATCATTTTTTTTGTTTCATGTAATTCATTATGTTTAATAGCATACCAATTATGTGATAACAATTGTTATCTTAGCAGTTTCTAACAATTTGTAAAGTACGGATAAATGTGTAGAAGTTTGAATTATACATATGAAAGTTTCATCTATTATACTCTTTTACTAATTTTTGTTACACAATCAATCATTCACAGGTAATGCTATTCAGAGTGGTTCAAAGAATTTCAAGAGCCTCATTCATTCAATTTATGCTCTTCATGTAAAAATTCTTTCAATAAGTTCAAACATCTTTCGATGTAGATAACATTAACATTCTGTAACAATATATTATAGCTTTGAAACATTTTTTTCATACGATTTTTAATCCCGCAGCAACGCGCGGGCAATATTTCTAGTTTTACATCTAAATTTCGAACTTGGTCGACTGGGTTCTATAATTATTGAGCCCAAATGGCCCAATTACTTTATTATCCCCCTTTAGCTCCAACCAGAACATTATCACATGTTTGTTGATGAACTTCTTAATGAATGCGATTCATAATTAATCTACTCTACATCTGGTATCTGCTAATCTATGTGTTATCGACATGATGTTCACATAAGTTCACGTCAAAAAATAAAAAATAAAAATAAAAAGATTCGTTCGTTAATATTTACGGACTGTTTGATAACTATTTTGTTTTGAACTTTTATTTTTATTTTTTTGAAAATAAAAAAAATAAAAAAAATAAATATTATAACTACTTTCAGTTTAAAAATAAAAAAAAAAACTAAATACTATTTTATGTTGTAGGCCTAATTTACTTAACTGTATTTAGGACTAGATAGGGAAAGGGCTGGCGGTAAGAGAGAGAGAAGAGAGAGATGTCATTCTGAGGTATGTGTTGCATCATCCCATTGTGTCTTTATTTATAGGATTACAACTTTAATAGGATATTAACTACTAAAGGGAATATTCAAAGATATCCCTAGATACACTAGGATTTACACAATCACATTCCTAATCTAATAAGACTGCAACACTCCATCTTAGGTGTGTAAATACTAAAACAAAACATCACATTAGATCTTCAGTAGGTGAGGTAGAACAGTTGATGAAGTCGTCAGTACAACGGGTGAATGCAAGTCTCAAATTTAAAAGAAAGTATGCATGGGTAGTAAAACTCATAAAATCTTGTTATGGTAAAACCTAAGGTAGGTAAAAACCCATAGACTAAGGAGAAAAGTGAGAAGTATGCATAATGTCTAAAACAAACGTCAAACAGGACGAAAGTAGTGAACTCAATAAAGTATGATCATCCTAGGATGGGTGCCTCATCAAAACCTCGTTAGGTAGCAAAAACCCAGTGGGAAAATTGCTCCTAATCGTAGGAAAATAAGTACATTAAGATTAAGTGAGTATGCTTCAGGATACTTCTTTGAGTTTGACATAACTTCCAAATAAGAGAACTACAAGCAATTCAACTCAGATCATTTACACATACCGATTCCTTGGACGAGTTTCTGAAAAGTAGACTTGGGTAATGACTTGGTGAAAAGTTCAGTCAGGTTGTCCTAAGAATGAATTTACTTGACTACAATGTTCTGATGTTGTTGTTGCTGGTGAGAATAAAAGAACTTTGACGCTATGTGCTTGGTGTTGTCTCCCTTGATGTATCCCTTCTTTAACTGCTCGAGACATGCTGCATTGTCTTCAAAGATCGTCGTAGGAAGGTCAACGACAGAAGTAAGACCACTAGTGCTTCAAATATATTCCATGACTGCTCTTAATCAAAAGCACTCACGCGATGCTTCATGCAAAGCGAAAATCTCAGCATGGTTCAAAGAAGTCGCAACTAGCGTTTGCTTAGTAGACCTCCAAGATATAACGGTGTCTCCAACGGCAAACACATAGCCCGTTTAAGAACGTGTCATATGTGGGTCAAATAGATAACCAACATCTGCATAACCAAAAATACGGGAATCAACTCGATGACCGAAGGGGACGAAAGCTTTTCTCAAGGATTCATGGGTGTAGAACAAGTCCAAATCCATCATACCCTTGAGGTAGCGGAAAATATCTTTAACATCATTTCAGTGTCTGCGTGTAGGCGCGTTGCTGTATCTAGCTAAAAGATTAACAGCAAAAGAAATGTCAAGTCTAATACATTGAGCCAAGTACAATAAAACACCAATTGCACTTAGGGATGGAACTTCAGGCTCCAAAATCTCTTCCTCAACTTCCTTGGGATGGAACTCGTTTAGCATCTAGAGTCCGAACTACCATAGGAGTACTCGAAGGCTTCGCTTTATCCTCATTAAAATGTTGCAACACCTTTTGGGTGTAGTTCGATTGATGTCCTAGGATTCCATCTGATTAATGCTTGATCTCCAGGCCGAAACAATATTGAGTTTTCCCAAGATCTTTTATCTCAAATTCCGATTTCAAGTGAATGACAATTTTGTTAAGCTCTGCGGAAGTTCCGATTAGGTTCATGTCGTCGACATAAATTGCAATGATCGCAAATCCAAAATATGACTTCTTAATGAACACGCATGTGCATAATTCGTTGTTCACATAACCCTGACTTGTCAAATATTCACTAAGACGGTTATACCACATCCGCCCGGATTGTTTCAATCTGTAAAATGATATCCTCAATCTAATCAAGAAAGTGTTTCGTGGTCTAGAACTATTTGAACCAGTCAACGGAAGTTTTTCTGGAACTTTCATGTAGATTTTTGTATCTAGATCCCCATAGAGATACGTAGTTACCACGTCCATAACCTGTATATTTAGTTTTTCAAAAACTACCAAATTGATAAGGTAGTGGAACGTTATGACGTCCATTACGGGGGAATACTTCTCCTCATAATCAACCCTAGGGTGTTAAGAGAAGTCTTGTGCTACGGCGAGTACTTTGCATTGCACTATTTCATTCATCTCATTACGCTTCCTCAAGAAAACCCACTTATAGCCCATGGGCTTCACATGTGGTGCAGGAGGAGCTACATGCCCAAACACCTTACGTTTCGTAAGCGAATCGAGTTCGGCCTGGATTGCTTATTTCCAGTTTGACAAATCCGTTATACGTCAACATTCATTAACGAAATGTGGTTCCATGTCATAGCTAAACATGATGTCAGAAGCAACTATATACGCAAATGCATCATTAACAATCATCTCATTTTGATTCCAAACCTCATCCAAAGCTGCGTAATGGACCAAAATCTCATGATTCTTGGGAGACTAGTTTGTCTCATCTAAGACATCACTGTAATCTAGAATAACCTCATGCGTTGGAACAGATGAATAAGCAACGGTCGGATTCAAACTAGGGTTACTAGCTTATGCCATTTTCCTCTTCTAGGATTGTGAATCCTTTAAACCAGGGGGTTTGCCACGTTTCATGGTAGAAGTAGATGATTGGCTAATCGTTAGTGTACTGGGCCACATGGGGGTACAGCCGCCCCACCTTCAGGGACGGTCCGGCCTTCCAAGGCAATGGTACAGCGTACGTTCAGTACGTCCATCCTTGCAGGTGCGTTTGCAACGGGTATATGTGATATCGTTACCTTTTTTAGATCAGTAAATGCATCCGACATGCTTTGAGCAATACTCTGAAGATCTAGAATACATCACACTTCAGTTTCAGACTAAGATATGCGAGGATCTAAATGAGACATAGTGGGAGTATTCCACTACAATTCGCGGCGTTCTACAAGAACGTTAGTGATATTATCTCCCCTAATGATGGGACGACTGTCTCATCGAAGTGACAATCTGCAAAACGTGCGGTAAAGAGATCTCTTGTCAAGGCCTCTAAGTAGTAAATAATTGATGGTGAATTATAACTGACATAGATTACCATTTTTCTCTGAGGACCTATTTTGGTACATAATGGCGGCGTTATTGGCACATAGACTGCGCACCCAAACACACGTAAATGCGAGACGTCAGACTCGTATCCAGTAACCAACTGTAACGGTGAATGAGGTTGGGTAGCGGTGGGCCTCAGGTGGACCAGCATAATTGCATGCAATATTGCATAGCCCCAGGCAGATACTGGCAAGTTGGTTCTCATAACCAAAGTTTGAGCTATCATTTAAGGGCACTTTATGAAAGCTTCTGCCAGGTCGTTTTGGGTGTGAACATGAGGTACATGATTTTCAACTTTAATCCCAACAGAGATGCAATAATCGTAAAACATTTGTGGCGTAAACCCTACAACGTTATCCAGTCAAATCGACTTAATCATATAATTAGGGTGGTGAGCCCTAAGCTTAATAATTTATGCTAGGAATTTTGCAAATGCAGCATTACGTGTGGACAATAAGCAGACAAGTGACCATCGAGTCGATGCATCAACCAACACCATGAAGTATCTAAATTGTCTGCATGTTGGTTGGATAAGTCCACAAATATCCCCTTGAATCCTCTGAAGAAACTTAGGGGCGTCTGTGAATAATCCTTGTAAGTGAGGGCAAAATGTTCAACTTCCCCAGGGAGCATGCTTTGCAAAGTGGATGGCCGAGATAAGATTTTAAGTGATGCCCATGTGATACTTTGAGGATACATCGCATCATATCTCGTCCAGGGTGTCTCATTCGATCATGCCAAAGCAGGAAAGTGCTCTGGAACACAGCCATATGGCCGACCACGTGATGGGTATCTACCGATCAAATGGTTGTTATGTACAACCCACTCGGGAGAGGTTCCAGCTTCTCGCGAATATGCTTGAGGCCATATTCATAAAAAGTGATATAAAGAAATTCAGAACCATTTTCTTCACAGGTTTCAACATGATATTGATTATCCCGAATATCTCTAAAACTCAGCAACGTTCTTCCGGAACGTGGAGAATAAAGTGCCTTTTTAATGGTTCATTTAGTAACATTAGACAACATAACACGGGCCTTTCTGTATCATTCTATCAGGTTGAATGGTCCTGAGAGAGTTGTAAGATGTGCATTTTTAGGTACGAAGTTAGTGAAATAGTGCTCCTCACGCAATCTGATGTGTGTGGTGGCATTATTAGTCAGACAACTAACTTCCCAACTAATCATACCTAGAAATAAATTAATTGAATCGATCACATGCATAAATATAATTCCATTCATTCAATTAATCAATTCAAGAAATAATGTCCATAAAATAATTATCCATAATTCAAAACAAACCAATCCAAACAAATAATTCTAAAGACTTAGAAAAATTGTCCAAAAATTAAACCGTAAACCTAAAATTTTTTTTTTGGGGGGGGGGGGGTGGGGGGGTGGTGAGTTCGGCCACTAGGGGTGTAAAAACACACTAACATGTCTTAGAAAAATAAAACTTTATTCTTCCATAGGAGCAGATGCCTCCTGAAATTTTGAAACCTCCAGAGTTGTAATAACATCTTTGGGATGTTCTACATGCACAAAGTTAGTCTCACGATGGGAATGATACTTGGCAATAGCCTTGGGGGTAGCTCGGCATAAGTGTGACCAATGATCATTTGATTTATAGTGGTAACACATGTCTAGTTCAGTGGAAGCTGATTGAATGGTAGTTTTTCCTTTGTTCTTTTTGTTTGGGGCTTTAGAGGAAAGGGTTTGGCTCTTCTGGGTCAAATTTTCTCCCTTGGGTATGCCTTTTTTTTTGTTGACCTTGAGCCCGTGATGGAGCTTGCTGTCCTTTTCCACTGCCACGACGAGGTTTCTGTCGGTTATGGCTGCTAAAATTAGTCGCATACGCTTCAGGCGGAGCATTCCACCTAGTCAATCTAGCTTGATGATTCTTCATCAAAAGCTAGTTCTACTTTTCAACGAGAAGTAAAACAAATATCAAATCCAAAAATTTGGTGTACTTTTGTGCCCTATATTGTTGCTGTAGGACAATATTAGTGGCATTGAAGGTCACATAGGTATTCTCCGGGATATCCTGTCCAGTTAAGTCATCTTTACAAAACTTAAGTAGTGATTGGATTCTACAAACTTAAGAGTTGTATTCATTCACAAACTTAAAGTCTTGGAAGTGTAAATGCTGCCAGTTGTGTCTTGCTTCAGGCAAATAAATGTCTTTTTGGTGATCGAAGCGATTAGCTAGAGCGAGCTAGAGGGTACATGGATCATCCTCTGCGAGGTACTCAGACTGCAGTGCATCAGGGATGTGTCTTCGGATGAAGATCATAGCAGTAACTTTCTGAGCTTCGTCGACGGGTTCATCGTCGGTAGTTTCCCCGATAGTAGCTCTAATATGATATAAACTAGCACACAAATTAAACCTTTTTTAGATAGTTGTAGTATATGAAAGTAGGGATCGTTCTAGGCCGGGGATTTGAAGGGACGTTAATCTACACAAATTAAACTCTAAATCACTGACCTAGACTCAAAAACAGAAAACTAAACTTAAACAACTCAAAACAAGCTAAACCAACTCAAATAACACAAAACTGACTCAAATAACCCAAAACAAGCACTAAGGAGTGATTTGGACGAATTTTAACTTAACTTGACTCAAAACACTAAAATGAAACCAATTTGAACATATTCTAACTAAAATACACGAAATATAAAAGGGGAAGTGGTTTTTGACGAATTTAAAGTAAAAGCAAACAAATTTAAAGACTCTAAACAACTTTGGACGAAAGTGGGTGTTTTAATGGATAAATGGCTAGCTAGAGGGTTCATCTCCACACATGACACATATGCATACAAATCGATTTCCAGTTATTATTCCTATAAACCATGAATGACAATGCCCCAAGTTAACCATGAACTGCACAAATTAACTCTCAGATTTTCCTAATTTCATTGAATTGGACTCAGCGACGCAATCAAATTATTCTTATCAAATTCCCTATATGAACAGCATGATAGAGATACATATCAAAGATCATTAATTTCTATGAAAATCATAAACATTGACAAGGCATTCGTAACTATGAACTGCATGATACTCCTGCCATGGATTCACTTAACGCAATCATGACTAGTGACTTCCACTTCTTATAAATATAAGGTCATAACGATTAGGTGAAATTCCCTTATATTTTAGCATCAAATTCATGCATGCAAGAATAAGTTATCAATCAAATAGATAAGTAAATCGCATTTATGTTTTACGAAACAATAACGGGAGGAAATCAATTCATATCACATATATGTTCATGGCTTTGAATCCACCTCTAGCTAAAATGAATTTAGCTCCTCATGTTCGCACTTAAACAAGGATAACTTAAATTAAACATTGAAAACAAAAGATAGAATACACCTAAGAACGTTCCAGCAATCCAAGCTTGAATGGCAGGGCATGGCTCTAAGGGTCTCCTCTCCTTTCTCCTTGCAAGGTTGCGGCACTAGAGAGATTTTTGTGTATGATGGATGTGTGGTGCGAATTGATGTGAGAGATGGGTGATTTATGATTGCTGCGGCACAAGGTATTTATAGGGAGAAGGGAAGGCACGGAAAAGGCTGAAAAGGAGGGGAATTAGGACTCCAAATCAACAAGGAAAAATGACACTTTTCATTCAAATTCCAGGGAGGAAAAGGAATGGTGCTTGCGGTAGGTAACATGGCTTTTAGAAAGGATGTATGCGGCATAGATTTAGGGATAGGGCTTTGGCTTCTAGAAACCTGATTTGTAGGTATCCTAATGTCATTTAGATGTCCTCCTTGCAGCCGGAATTAAGGTAGATAAGTTTAGAATAATGTTGAGATAAAACAGGAACGGATAAGGTTTTGGATAATATTCCCTCCTTTTAGCTGATTCCCTATCTTCTTTGATCTTGAATTAATTTCTTCAACTCATGAGCACATTCCTAGCCTCTTTTAATCTTCAAAAACGTCCATCTATCTTGCTCCATGCATGTGCTATCCATTCCAAGCCCAAAAATGCTCTAAAATGCTCCAAATTGCACTTTCTTGCCAACTTTGTCATTTAAACCTGAAAACACAAGAAAATAGTCTAAAACACTCTAATAAGTAGAAATCAGATATGTAAATGCAAGAAAACAAGCTAACTAAGTCGCATAAATAAGCTCATATCAAGCTCTAAGACTCTTTGTCATGGAGCTTCACGTCTTGAATCCACTTTAGATAGTTTCTTCCAGAGACTTCCAGAGCGGTGAGATCGAGCTTGTTCAAGTTCGACATGTCCCTAAAACAGAGGGTACATTAAGATGTGGTTAGTCGTATGGAAAACCATAAACATATATCGTAGACCATGCAGGTTCTATAGACATGTATTGGTTTAATTTAAGCATGAAAGCTATGGGTTTCATGTGGTAAGTTTTGAATAAAAACTGCGGGTTTCAAAGGCACTAAATTTGAAACTACAAGTTTGATTTAGTTATGAACGTTTGGTTCATATATAGGGGTGCTTGCAAGAACACAAAATACAATATACAATAAAGTGTAGTGAATTTGTGGATTGCTTCAGGAACCCAAGTGTAAGTGCGTCAGGACTACGAAAGATATTCAACGGTTAAAAGAAAAGAAATAATTGAAAGCCTTTGATGTTGTAGAAGAAAGCCTCCTCTAAGATCCTTCAATTCCTTATTTTCTAGTAAGAACGTGCTGATAACGTGTTGTAAGCCTAATTTACTGAACTGTATTTAGGACTAGAGAGGGAGAGGGTTGGTGGCAAGAGAGAAAGAAGAGAGAGGTGTAATTCTGAGATGTGTTTTGTATCACCCCATTGTGCCTTTATTTTTAGTAGTAGGATAGGTTAAATCATTACCATTATAAGATTACAACTCTAATAGGATATTAACTACTAAAAGCAATATTCAAAGATATCCCTAGATACACTAGGATTTACATAGTCACATTCCTAATCTAATAGAACTGCAACATTTTCTTGAATTTTCAAAATTACCTTGAGTTTTCACTTTTTGGGTTTCAATTTTCATTTTTTAAAAACTAAAAATTAAAAGCAGTCATCAAACAAGATATTAGTTTTCATTAGCTAAAAAAATAAAATTAATAAAAGATTTTTTCAGTTTTCAAAAAAGTGAAAACTAAAAATGAAGTGTTATCAAACAATCCCTTTGTTTTTAGTTTTTATTTTAAAAATCAAAATCAAGCAAATTTTGAAAATGCGGAAAAGTAGCTTTTGGTTTTTATCTTTTTGAAACTAAAAAATATTATCACATAATTTTTTATTTTTAGAAAAAAGTGAACGAAATTTGAAAACTAAAAACGAAATTGTTATATGATTTGGGCTAAGCCATACGATGAACTGACCATAATAAATAAATATCGACCTCTTCATTCACAAAATTCGAACCTAAAAGCTTTTACTAAAAAAGAAAGAGAAATACTTTAGATAAAAGTGACACATAATGATCCAATTTAGTTTTCAAATGACAAAACCAAGAACCGAATTGGTTTAGGTCAAAATCAAAAACTCGCCTACTGTTTATTTATTTTTATTTAGACAATGATATATTTAAACTAAGGAGTGAGAGAATATTTTAGTATCAAACTCGTAGTCCACAAAATTCTAGCTTAGAACTTTTCATTTACAAGGGATAAATATCATTAGATCATAGTACTAAATGATAACATGGTTACATGATCAACCGTGTAAAACTTGGGGATTACGTGGCGTTCCCCATGCATTTCACAGGTAAGCAAAAGCATAGATGGCAAGAAAGAGTGATAACAACATAAATGCATTTATAATAACAGTTGGGCTCACATTGAAAGCATTTTCTAACCACTTCTCTGCACTTAATTTTGTGAAGCAAATCCTCAAAACAAGGGCGGGTTTAGTTTCATTCGGTTCAGTTTTTTGCTGTAGCATGGCCGCCTCCACAACCTGATCATGCCCACTTTTTCCATCCCCACCACCACACTAGTCCTTCTTCCTACTACTTCCATCCATCTTCTTCACCTTCGTCCCTGTCGTTTTCAGTAAGCTTTTCTCTGGTCTCTGTCACTAAGTATTCCCATGGCAAACGATGCCGTTTTCAGGTCTTCACTTGTTTGGTTAGCTGTAATTATGGCGGTTGTTGGAATATATACTCAGTCGCTCAAGAAGATGATGTTAACGTACGTGGTTGGTGTGCTGGGAATTGCTGGGCTGCTTTTGCCTGATTGGGGTTACTTTGACCGCGACTTCTCGCGGTGGACCTCTCCGGTTTCCTTCGAGGAGAGAGCCTATGAAATTGCTCAAAGATCTGGATTAATAACAAGGTTTGTTGAATTTTTGGGATTTTTGTGGCGTTTCTAATTAATGTTTTGATATTGCTGAGAGAGAGAAAATTAGCTAGGAATTGACTGATACATGCGTATTTGTGTTCTATGATTTGGCTGATGCAAAGGTCCTGTACTTGAAGTCGTTAAGAATATCGCTCGTATTAAGAAAATGACTATTTGACAGAACGATATAGTTCATTAGGCGAAATCAGGCCGGCAGGCGAATTGAATTAACGTATTACCAAATTAAGAACTAGTTGGTTATTCAGGCTGGAGTTAATCTCCATGCCGAACGGGAAATCGCCTAGCTAGAGCTGTAAATTCAGCTCGAAGCAACTTGAGCTTGCATTAGGTTTGGCTCGTGTTGGCTCATCGAAGCTCAGCTCGTAAAAAAAGCAAGTCAAGGTTATGTTCGGCTCAATTACAAGAAGCTAAGCTTGAAAATTGATATGTTCCATTCATAAAACTCGTAAATAGCTCATATGTTTTCACCAGATAAATCGAGCTAAATTTTCTATATGAGAAGTTATGAAAGATCATGATTGAGATTTTGTTTTTCAAGAGTAATGTTCATGTCTTTCTAAGTTTAGATTGCCTATCTTGAATTTGACTTTTGTTGAAGACATTAAGTCCCCTTGGTTTTCTTTTGTTTCAAATTAAACTTCCCTATCTTAGAGTACTATGTTTGAATCTTGTCAAAAAAAAAAAAAAAAAAAAAAAAAAAAAACTATGTTTGAATATTTTGTGTATATTGTTGATATTTAATGTATTTTACTATGGAAATGTGATGTTAGACCATCTTCAAAGGAGATGTCAAATTTTGAACGTAAAATTTAAATTTTGACGGTTTATGTGGCACTTTGACATCTTTTAAAGTTTTATTCTCTAACCGATATGTCAAATTAAATTATTAAATTATTATTATTTTATAAAATAAATTATTAAACTAATTAAAATTTAATAAATGACATTTAAAGTTTAATTAGTAATCTATTCACCTTCCTTGATTGAAAAGAAGAAAAAAGTAGGATAATTGCATCGGTCAACTCAACATTAAATATAATAAATGATTAAACTAATTAAAAATTAATAAAATACATTTAATAATTAATAAAAAATATTTGACAGCAACCTCTTTTGCTGCCAATCCATGTCATCGCCACATAGAATTTGGCACTTCGGTTGGAGAATATTAGTGTAGTATTTTTTTTACTATTATAGCTCATGTGTATATTTTGGCATCTCCTTTGGAGATGTTCTTATGTTGCAAATTTTTTAACAAGAAGGGACCAACACATTATAGTAAATAATTCAAAATAGCTTGAGTATGGTATCAAGCTTGAAATTTTAAGCTTGCTCGAGCTCGGCTTGTTTAAGAAGCAAGTCAAGCCTTGGTTGAGCTCAAAAAAGTTTAAACAATTAAGGCTTAAGTAGAGTGATATTCAATTTGACTCCGCTTATTTATAGCCCCAAATTTGCCCAATTTAATTTCTCTTTTATTTGTATAATATTATACTGTGCTAATTAACCACTCGTTTTAGCCTACTACCAAGAATTGTTTACTTTTTAGGTCAATAGTAAAGGTCAATCCTTCTAAAATTTATTGGTTATCCAACCTCATTAAACATTATACTAACTAGACTTGTATAAATTTAATAGGACCGTTTCATATGTCACTTAATACTAAGGTTTAATGATATATTTTTTTTACTTTGTAAGTAAGAATCTTATGTTCAAAACTTGTAGATAGCGAGTATGAAACTATATTTCTCTTTTGGGGCTAGTGATTGATTAACATGGTATTGTAGCCGTGCATGTAAATAATTTTGCACGAGTGAAAAACATCGAACGAGATTAGGGTTCGCGTGTGCTCAATTCATAAACCTTCAAGAAAATCATAACGTAAATTAATTAGTTTAAGGATTGCGTGGAAAGTTATAAGGCAGTCCTGAGTTCTGACGAATTCTCCCTTTTGCAGATTTAGAAAGTATCCCATGAGATTGGTTGCTTATGCCACAGTTTATGGGTTTGCTCTGTACAAGTGGTGGATGTTCGTATCAACCTAATATCAAAACAGTTAAGACTAATGGTGTGATTCTATTTTATTGGTTACTCTTGGTTTCTTGCGTGCTTAATTTGTCTTAAATATTATGATATTATGTCATGCATTCCGAGTTCGAAACTCTTTTATTCCTTAAATTATTGTAATATTTTTGAATTCTCATTCAAATATGTACTAATCCAATATATCTAAAAGTTTCAACTAGCTATTAATCTAGTATAATTATCCTCTTCGTAATATTGCAAGAGGGGTTAAAAGTTCGAATTGCCCACTTCCCAATGGAAGAGGTTATAAGGGATATCATTTTTAGTCTATAACATTACATGGTGCACATTGTTTAAGTGATGGTTGGATGAATGAACTGCAGGTATCACTGAACACATGGAGATTGAATTATAACGGTGGAGAAAGGAAGACGAGGTCATCGGACATTGACTATAAGCAGTCACAATTGTAATCTGTTCTATTTTTTGGGAGTGGAAATAAATTAATAAGTTGTTACAAAAGCATATGGTTCAATTTCTTAATGGATAGAGTATTGGATTTTTACTCATGCTTTCCAGGTTCGAAACTACTTTATCCTCTAAATTATTGTAGTAGCTTCGAATCCTCTCTCCTCTTAATAATAAAAATTAAAAAAAAAATTGCTAAACCAAATTATATCTTACAACTCATATATTATTTTTTGACCTTCTCATTTTTCAATTAGACAACTGAAAATGACCATTGGAAACTGCAAAGATTATGACAAGTGGTGAATTGTTCTTGTAGTTAAAATCTTTTTCTTCATCATGGTGCATTCGGCGTTCAAACCATTCCCCATGCCTTTAGAATAACGCTTGTAATAATAAATAAACTAAAGGGAATTTTTATTGGCACTCCAAATTTCTCATTCTACACTTCAAACTTTCTATATTTAGAAAGAAAAATACACTTGTGAGGAGTGTAGAATGAGATTTTTGGAATGCCAATAACACTTCCCAAACTAAATAGGTTATGAGCAAAGATTTAGAGAAAAGTGAGTATTGGTTCTTCAAAGGGGGTTTGTGCACGTCAGGGGAAACGCGCACGCATGAAATGAACCCATTTTAAGTATGTATCGAGTTGGCGTGAAAGACTAATAATCAACATTTTGTCAAATTTCCAATTTAAGGACGAAAACTGCATTTCGGTCATGATCCACAAATCAATGCATCAATTTACTATGATTTTACCATAAATTACTTTTACTGTTTTATTTTTGCCCCAATAAAAAAAATATATGAGAGATCCTAGATTCGATGCTTCGACCTAGTAAGTTTGTTTGACTGTGGCCACGGGGTAGGATGAAATTCTCCATAATCTCTCCGGGCTCCGAAGAGTTAGAGGGGTGTAGTCGATTTGGATTTCAGATGATTTTAATAGATTTTTTTTTAAGTGACAGATTTCAAATGATTTTAATAGACTCTATCATTGTACATGGATTTCAGCAGATTTATATGAATTTCCATATATATATTTCTATGGATTTGTATGAACTGTCTTCCATGAATTTCTGTGACAGCCCGTCTTGGATTTTTCGTACCGTAAGGGTGAAATGACGGTTTTGCCCCTAGTATGTTTGCTTCATTGTGTGGTCATTTTTGGTCTTTGGTTGGTGGAGTTTGGACAACACACACACCCTCACACTCACCGTCTCTTTCTACCCTGTCCCGAGTCCCTCTCTCTCTCTCTCCCATTCCTATTCTTTTTGTATGGACGACACCCAAAACCCTTGAAACCTTCACAGATCAAGGAAACAAATTACATATTCGTGCTCGTGAGGTCCTTAGGAGTTCAACCATACCCATTTCAGGTAAGGATACCTTCGTTTTCACGTCGAACTCGGGATCCCCGATTTTGGTCACTGTTCATGCACACGTTAATTCTTGTGTTTTTGGGAATTTCAAGCTTGTAGGAAGCTTAGTGAGGTCCTTAGGAGGCTCGGGGTGGTTCGTTTGAAGGTTTTGGACGTCGGGATCCTGAGTTACAAGTTTGGCTGGAGTTGGTGGTGTTTTCCCGACGAGATTCTGTGGGTTTTAGTGCTTGAAAGTGGTATGGATTTGTTCCCCTTGTTGTAAGCTTCATTTTGGTACCAATTTTGTGAAATTTGGTTGAAAAACGAAGAAGATACAAAGTTTTGAAAATTTCCCGGTTCGCCGGCGCCGGAGTTTGGCCGGAGAAGATGACGGAATATTCCGTCAGTTTGGACGGAATATTCCTAACGGCGTTAACGACATCAATTAGATTTAACGAAATATTCCTTACGGTGTTAACTGACACCGTCAGTGTGCCAGGCACGTGCCTGCGCGTGGGCAGTGCGTGGGCAGCGCGTGTGGCCATGCCTTGGCCGGCGCGTGCGGTATCGAAAAATTTTCTAAAAATATGGGGATGTTCATGAGGTTGAGTAGATCACGTTGGTGTATTCATACACCCCATTTGAGCATTGTATGAGAAGTTATTTCGTAAGGTTGGTTATGTGCTTTAAAATTAACGTTTTTATAGTTGTTTCGCATATAAGTGAGACCTATCCCGAGGACGAGCGCGGTCACTCGAGGCAAGGGGGTTACGACCCTTTTCCATATATACCTATATACTTATATTTTTCCCAGAAAGTGAAATGAAATGCTTATATGTTTATATGCCACGTATATTGTTTGCCGAGTTATTTATGCATTATTGTTGCATATTTATATGTGTGTTGGTGTTGCGGACGCACAGGTAAGTGCCAGGTAAGTTATGGTTTATGTTTATGTTCAGTAGTGATTTGAGATGCATAGAGAGCTCATAACCTGCACCCCCGGTGTTAGTGCTCCTGCCCAGAGTTGGGTACAGTCCTTCACGTGATGTTCACCTCCCACACCACACACTCATCTTGGATCCAAGTTAGGTGCACAGTCCTGTCGTACAGACCACCTTAGGTGGTTCCGACTCGTCGGTGACCCGCGATCATTCGCCCAGCCTTTACGTGATCGTAGCACTTGAGCGTACTTATTATACACTCAGTCCTGTCGTACAGACCACTTTAGGTGGTTCTGACTCGTGTGCAGGTATAGTTAGTGAGATGGAGATTTGAGCTCTAGATTCAGCCGTACAGGTCACGTTAGGTGACTCCGGCTGACAGATTACATGGCATTGTTTGGCATTACCCGAGTACTTGCATTTTATATCGAGGCATTTGGCATGGCATATTTCCGAGCATGATTTATATATATGTATATATTCTATTTTTCTGGGAAGTATACAGGTTTTACGGTGAGGGTTTAGAACTTTGTTTATGAAATGGTTTTTGAAAAGCTTTGTTTTTGCCCACTCACGCTTTCTGTTTTGCGCCCCTCTAAGTTCTAGTTGGCTAGCACTTGTGGTGGCTTCTCAGAGGATTTTCCCAGCATATCTGACAGATTATCACTAGTGTTGGACCACCTTTGGGTGTGTTTATGTAGTGTTGTTTCTCCCGGACTACATTAGGTTTTCGTGCTCTGAATTTTGTTTTCACACTTACGCTTGCACATGTATGTTCTTACTTTGTGTATATATATGTTCACATTTATTTATTCGTACTTTTATTATTATTGTTTAGCTTCCGCACTATGCACATGGTTACGTCACTTCCATGTGACGGCCAGCATGCCCTGATCTCGGTCGAGGTGTGTCAGTTTCTTAGGATTTTCAAAAAGAAAATAATTTTTTATGTCAAAAAAAAAAAAAAAAAAAGAGTGATTCCATCCCTTCAATTAACAAAAATTCAAGAAATCTCTTTCTTCCTTTACCCATTTTCCTCTCTTGTGTGCCTTTCAATGGCTTCCAAAGAGAGTGCCTTCCAATGATTGAAGCACCAAAAGCCGATAGTACTGAAGAGAATTCGATACATAAAGCGCTAGCTTTGGCACGAAAAGGTGAAGCTATTTATTTTCTATGAAATTTTAAGTGAGTATTGAATTTCTTAGAAATGTTGGCCAAGTTGGAATCTAGGCATTTGGAAAAATGGAGGTTTTAGTTGGTTTCTGTGAAGTGGGTTTTGGAATTGGAATATGGGTTGTGATATTGGCTTGGTCCATTTTGATGATTTGGAAAAATGGAGGTTTTAGTTGGTCTATGTGGTCGCGTGAAAAGAAATCTGAGGAGGTAGGGTTGGATTCTTGATGCCCTTTGGTATATATACCATCCACATTCAAAACCATCTAAATTCTTCACTTATTAAAATCCTAACAAATCTTTGACATTTTCACTACACTTGAATTTAGATGTATTCTTTAAAATTGTAATTGATTACTCCCGGATTTTGATGTATTCTTCAAAATCCTTTTAAATCCTAATTTGACTATACTATGTGTCAAAGTCCTTTAAAATCATTTTTTTTAAATCTAATTGACTACATCCGGATTTTAAAGTCTATTAAAATCCTATGAAATCCTAATTTGACTACACCCTCCTTCGATAACCTTTACTTGCCACTAGTTGTCCTTTAAAAAAAAAAAATAATAATAATAATAATTTACTTTTTCCTTATTACATTAAGTGAGACTACTACTCTTTAATTTAACTTTTTTTCTTTTTCAGATTAAGTATGATATTCATTTAAATTAGGTTTTGTATACATGCAAAAGAGAGGATATTGTGCAATTAAATGGGCTTCAATAAAAATTTTGTCGAGAATTTCAACCTGGTCGAAGGAAAAAAAGTGTCTCGCACCAAAATTACATAGTTAAACTCTCCTCCAAAATTAGGTCTAAGATTACAATTCTTCAAACCAAACTCTTCATTTATCTAACATGAGTTGTGACATCCCGTCCCGGGATTATTAACACGTACGTGTGGAATTACAATTTTGCCCCTAGTGTGTTTTTCGTCACTTTGTGGGGTTGTTTTGTGTGTTGTGGCATGTGTTGGGCCACACACACACCTGCACACTCTCTGCCCTTCCCTTTCCCTCTGTCTCTCTCTCTGTCTCTGTCTCTCATCTCTCTCACCCTTCCCGTTCACCCTTTTTCGTACGGACAAACCCACAACCCACCAAATCCTCACAGATCGTGGAAACCAAAGACACCATTCAACTCGTGAAGTCGAGGCGAGCACAACCATACCATTTTCAGGTGAGGGATACTTCGTTTTCACGTCAATTCAACAATGGCCGATTTGGGTACTGTTCATGCAAAGTTTATACATTGAGTTTTTGGACTTTTAAAGCTTGTAGATGTGTTGGTGAGGTTCCCAGGAGCGTCGGAGTAGCTCGTTGGACGAATTTGGACGTCGGGAAGGCCTGGTTCGAAGTTGGCCGAGCTTGGAGTTTTTGGACAGGTATAATCTCTTAGTTTTAGCCCTTAAAACTTGTTGGGACATGTTCTACTAGTCTAGGGCTTTCGTTTGGTCCAAGAATCACGAAAAACGGATGAAAAATGAGCGGGAAAACCCAAGTTGCAGGTTTTCCCAGTTTCCGGCGCAGGCGACGTCGCCGGCGATCGAATGAAGAAGGCGACGGAATATTCCGTCAATTCTGACGGAATATTCCTAACGCCGTTAACGGATCCGGTTAGTTTTAACGGAATATTCCGTCAGTTTAACGGAATATTCCTGACGGCGTCTGTTGACACCGTCAGTGTGCCTGGCACGTGGCCGCGCGTGGGGGGCGCGTAGGTCCGTGCCTGTGCTGGCGCGTGGGGGCGCGTGTGGGGTCCAAAAATTATTTTAAAAATATGGTTGTGATCCTGAGGTTGTGTAGAGCACGTGGGTATATTCATTTGTCCATTTTGAG
The DNA here is from genome assembly GCF_041283825.1 of Pyrus communis. Taxonomy (NCBI): domain Eukaryota; kingdom Viridiplantae; phylum Streptophyta; class Magnoliopsida; order Rosales; family Rosaceae; genus Pyrus; species Pyrus communis. The sequence continues at coordinate 5,641,698 of NC_142572.1, forward strand.
CAATGTATGAGAAGTTATTACGAGAAACGGGTTATGTGCTTTAAAGTTAACGTTTTTATAGTTGTTTCGCATTTAGGTGACACGTACCCCGAGGACGAGCGTGCACACGCGAGACAGGGGGGCTACGACCCTTCTACATACCAGTGAGTGGGCTTTTGTTTTCCGTATATACCTATATACATTTATATTCCCAGAAATTGTTTAAAAAGGATTATTTACATTATGCCATGCACTTTATTATTATCGTTTACGCATCATTGCATGCATTATTAGTGGCATACATATACATATGCATATTGGGTGCTGTGGACGCGCAGGTAAGTGCCAGGTAAGTGACATTCACGTTTATGTTTCAGTAGTGGTTTGAGATGCCTAGAGAGCTCATAACCTGCACCCCCGGTGTTAGTGCTCCCGCCCAGAGTAGGGCACAGTCCTTCACGTGATGTTCACCTCCCGCACCACACGCTCAGCTTGGATCCAAGTTAGGTGCATAGGCCTGTCGTACATACCACATTAGGTGGTTCCGACTCGTAGGTGACCCGCGATTAGTCGCACAGTCTTCACGTGATCGTAGCACTAGAGCGTATATATATATGTTACACCCAGGCCTGTCGTACAGACCACCTTGAGTGGTTCCGACTCATGGGCAGGTTCAGTTTTAGAGTTGAGATTTGAGCTCTAGATGCAGCCGTACAGGTCACGTTAGGTGACTCCGGCTGCCAGATGTTATGATGTTGATATGATTTATACCTGGGCACTTACATTCATATTGAGGCTTTGGCATGGCATATCTTTAGCATGATTGGCATATCCTTGAGCATGTTGTGCATGTTTATACATACGTACATATGTTTATTTTCTGGGAAGTATACAGGTTTTACGGCGAGGGGTTAGATTGTATTTTGCTAAATGGTTTTCAAAGAGCTTTTTTTTGCCCACTCACGCTTTTGTTTTGCGCCCCTCCAGGTTCTAGTTGCTTAGCCGTTGCGGTGGTTTCCCTTGAGAGTTTTTCGGCGTTCTGACAGACACTCCACTTTGTAGGGTCGCCTTCGGGCGTACTACTGTTATCGTTTTTGTTTGGACTGCTTTAGACCTGCTCTGATTTTGTATATCACTTACTAGCACTTATATTAGTACCTTGTATGCTAGTTTTAAATTATTCGTACTTTTATATTACTACTTCATTAGCTTCCGCACGTGCACATGGCTACGTCACCTTTGTGTGACGGCCAGCACGCTCCGATCTCGGTCGGGGTGTGTCAGTTTGGTATCAGAGCCTAGGTTTGACAGTCCTGTGTCCTTGTGAGTATTATAATAATTTTGGTGTCTTCTGTCAGAACTATGCCGCCTTGTCGGGAACCCCGTCGCTCTTCTGAGCCTATTTTCCCCGATATTACTCAGTTGGGGGAAGCTTTTGCTACAGCCCTTCAGTCAGTGATGCGCCCTCCCCAGAGGACTCCTCTGGAGACCATGTACAATCTGAAGTTGGATAAGTTTAAGGGCAGTGAGGGGCCCGAGAGCGCAGAGCGCTGGCTAGAACACATAGAGAAGACTTTCCGGGTGCTGCATAATCAGGGGAACTTGCCTATGGAGAGGTGGGTCGAGACGACCGCTTGGTTTCTAGATACGGAGTCGGCAGCTTGGTGGGAGCAGGAGCTTCGTAGGTTGACTCCGGATCAGAGGATTGATTGGAATGTTTTTACGGGTTGTTTAGGAGAAGGTATGTGCCCCCTGAGTATATTGACCGTAAGAAACAGGAGTTTTCCGAACTGAAACAGCGGAAGATGTCAGCGAATGAGTACTACCGTAAGTTTACGGACTTGTCCCGTTATCACCCTGATGTCGCTGGTAATCCGGCGGAGATGCTCCGTCTTTTCCGTCTGGGCACCAGGAAGAAGTGGCGTTCTATGGCGTCTACGGTCCACAGCGAGACTTACCGGGACTTCTATGAGATACTGTTGAGGATCGAGGACTCCGAGAATATGTCGAGCGATACTGATGAAGAGAAGGACGGCAACCAGAAGAAGGATGACAAAGGCAAAGGTCAGGCATCGCTCGGGCCCCGTCAGACTCAGAACTTCAAGAGAGGTGGAGCTAGTTCTAGTTCTTCGAGTGGTGGCTTCAGTGCCACTGGACAGGGTCGTGGAGGTAGATTTTCAGGTGGTGCTAGAGGCCAGAGGCAGGGCGATGGTGGGCGAGGCAGAGCCCCAGTTTGTCGTAGGTGTAACAACCGGCACTTCGGCGAGTGTAGACGTGGTAGCAACGGTTGCTTCACATGTGGACAGGTGGGACATAGAGCGGCGAATTGTCCCCAGGGTCAGCAGCAGCAGAAACCACAGCAGACCTTTATGCCACCACCTGCACCACACCAGCAGATCCAGGGTCCTAGTAGTTACGGCCAGACGGGTAGAGGTGGTGCTTACCACTATCAGGGTGATGCTGTTCCTTATGCTCCGGGGCAGTATCAGTATCCCCAGGATCCCTATTCCCAGGGTGGCTATCCCCAGTATTCGGGCGGCTATATGCCGTATCCTCCAGCTCCAGCAGGTGACTCCGGCTGCCAGATGTTATGATGTTGATATGATTTATACATGGGCACTTACATTCATATTGAGGCTTTGGCATGGCATATCTTTAGCATGATTGGCATATCCTTGAGCATGTTGTGCATGTTTATACATACGTACATATGTTTATTTTCTGGGAAGTATACAGGTTTTACGGCGAGGGGTTAGATTGTATTTTGCTAAATGGTTTTCAAAGAGCTTTGTTTTTGCCCACTCACGCTTTTGTTTTGCGCCCCTCCAGGTTCTAGTTGCTTAGCCGTTGCGGTGGTTTCCCTTGAGAGTTTTTCGGCGTTCTGACAGACACTCCACTTTGTAGGGTCGCCTTCGGGCGTACTACTGTTATCGTTTTTGTTTGGACTGCTTTAGACCTGCTCTGATTTTGTATATCACTTACTAGCACTTATATTAGTACCTTGTATGCTAGTTTTAAATTATTCGTACTTTTATATTACTACTTCATTAGCTTCCGCACGTGCACATGGCTACGTCACCTTTGTGTGACGGCCAGCACGCTCCGATCTCGGTCGGGGTGTGTCATGAGTCCCATTAACGCCAGTCTCTGAGCCACCTTACTTGCCTCCTGTCGGGTATGGAAAAGTTTTGTTCGAGATATTGAACGTAGAAAATAGTGCGTATCTTTCACCACATGATCCATCAAAAAAGTGTCATCTATTGCATGAATGTTTAGAGCCGCGAGGACCATCGTTACATCCTACTCAAATTCAGCATTCGACAAGAATCAAATTTAAGATTTCTCACTCAAAGTGAAGAGGTATATCACAAGACCTAATACTAAGTGGCATCTTAGAATAATATTATTAAAGAAAATGTTAACTAAAATAATATTCATTTTTTCTCCCCGCAATATAATGAATTTAATATAAATACCGCTTGTACAACAAAAATGTTATTTTTTAAGTTTTGACCATCTGATAAAATGAGAGAGGAAATAATCAAACTCGAATGCAAAATAAATATTCATAAGCTAGAAGCCCTTGCAACAATTCTCGGTCTAAAATTAATTTAAGGAAAATTTTATTTGAACTCATCTAACTTCTTTCTACACCCAACTTACTTTCTTCACCCATATTGTTTTTTATTAAAGAATTAATATATCTTTAAACCCAAATTTATTACCTAAACTATCTTCTCAATCCCAATTCAAAATATAAAATTATATGTACACCCATTCTCTTTATAAAATAACACCTCTAATTGAATTTTTTTTTTTTTTTCAAAGAGGCGTCCTTTGCCCTCTATAATTGCATTTGCCGTATATGACTAGCATTTCCATGGCTACTTTTTTTCTTTCTGCTACCACAACCCATCCATGGACTTGGGATCCAAGAGATCATTCCATAGACTTGAATTTGCAAGAGAATGTTATGCAACCTCCAGTTTAGTCCTTTGTAATCAAGCATTTTCATGTACTTTTTAAGAAACTTTGAAGTGACATAGGGCTGGGTGTTTTGCTGCTATGTTAATAAACAAATAAACAAATTGGAGCTATTTCGAATAAAAAAAAGGTGCAAGATATGCCACCCACTAGTTCGTGGTTAAGGTTGAGCAATCTTTATTTGCACCAAGAATTAAGTTTTATGTCTTTACAGTACTAATCAAAAGTTCTTGCACTGGTGTTTTGGGGCGCATATAGACGACATAGAGAAACAAATATAATCTAATATAAAAAGTATGAAATTTAATCCAAAGAAGAAGCAAACAAACAAAATATCCATAAATCGAGTCATACATTAGTTAGAGGATTAAAAACTTCAAAATCACCATTCATCAATAGAAAGCTTGTTTTTCTGTATCAGAACTATTAGGGTTTTAGTCGGAATGAACATAGGATAAACAAAGAGCGATGCTAGGGTTTTGTTATGGTATGTGGGTCTATTGATAAATTTGATTTTTATTATTAATTTCATTTTGTACTTAATAATAATTATGCAATAGGATAAAATAGACAATTAATTTTTAAAATTTAAATTAGATGTAAAAAGAGGTTAAATAAATTTAAATAGAATTTTCCTTAATTTAACGGCAAAAATTTTCATATACAGGCCATAACGTAAAAGTGAGAAATCCAACTCGATACCTCCTAGAAGTTTGAGTTGAGGATATTCAGGTAATTATACCATGTAATAAACCCTAATTATTTTCTCCTTCCAGTCATAAACGCTCACCTCTCTCCCCGATTCTCTGCACTCTCTCTCTCTCTCTCTCTCTCCATTGCTGGCGGCCGGAATTGCAGTTCCCCACGTTGCAGAGTCACAGACTCACAGGTATTTAGCTTACCCCAACTTCCTCAAACTTGCCCCTTTTTTCTGTTTTACTTATTGGAAAATCAGAAGCAAGTTCATGAAATTATGCAAACGAAAGTTGGAATTGTTCTTTGCTTGCTGTAGTTGTAGGATTCATCCCTGTTTGTGCTCTCTGTGTTTGTAATTTTGATCCGTAATCATATTAGCTGTGGATTTGTTTAATCAATTTTGCCATTTCATTTTATTGATATGCCTTGTAAATTTTGCTGAAAACTCATCTTAATTTGTCTCCTTAGCTTCCTTTTCAGATGTATTTAGCCAATGTTTCTGGGTTTAGACTGCCATGTTTGAGTTGGTACATTTTTCCGCAACACGATCAAGCGAAAACACACTGCTCATTGCCGGATCTAATTGCGAAAACACCAAACATTTATGCCTAATTTGGTATTAGTTTGTGGTTTCAGGTCGTCAGGCAAAACCGTAGAGAGCCACTCTCTGCCCTTTAGGCTAAGATAGTGAGAGAGATGAGGCTGCTAACCCACAACATGCTGTCATCCAACATCAAAGGCGTGACCAACGGCTTCCCTCTGCGCATTGAAATCGAGAAGGTGGTCGAAAAGCAGGTTGAATTCAACCCCGACTTCCTCAAGAACATGTTCCCTAAGATCGAGTGGAAGGCACTTGTCAATGCCTCTCATAGTATGGGATATGTTGAGCTCCCTGAGGAGGTTGAGCCGTCTAGGCTTGATTCTGAAGATTTTCTTCACAAGTTCCATCACGCCCTTTTGGAGCTTCATCTCGAGGAGGGGGCGCTTGTCTGCCCTGAGACTGGTCGCCGCTTTCCAGTTAGTAAGGGCATACCCAATATGCTACTTCATGAAGACGAAGTGTGATTCGCGTCAAATGGTGGATCGGACTTGCCATTGCTCTTCTTGTACTTACTAAAACTTAGGGTTTATGCACTGCAGATTTTGGCATTATGAAATGGAATATGCTTTCGTTTTGTTTAGTTATGTGTTGAAAACCATTTTAGCATTGAGGATTGTTGAATGTGGTAGTAGAAGAATCATGTAGAACTAGCATCGAGTCCTAAACATGCAACCGAGGTCAAATCCCCGGATTTGGATCCCATTTGGGTTCTCATTGTGTGGATCCCTTATCCGCTCACTGTACATTGGATGGTCAGAAATCATTTTGAATTTGTTTATTTAAAACTAATCGCAAATTGTAGCTAACGAAAGTTGGTTGCACGATGAACAGATAGGATGTAAGGATCCTAGGACCCTCACAAAGAGGATCCGAAGAGGATCCTCATCCCAAATCCCCCTTCCAGCATTTTAGATTAGACTGAAAAGTATTCGTGCGGAATATGATGCAACTCAGTGTGTCAAAAATCGCTAAGTATAAATTAATGCCCTCCAACTTTAGTAACAAAATGTGAGAGTCATGGTACATAACTTCCTTCCATTCTGTTTGGAGGAAATGCAAAAGGAAATCTCTAACAAAATGACTTTAAACCGAAAATGCTGTAGACACTACTTCCTAACTGTTTTTACAGCGAGGGGTTTCACAAGATGGAGGTGGGACGCCGAAAACCCAATCGAGAACATTCAAGTATTTGGATCTGAAAACTTCTCTCTCTTGTGCATAGCAATGCATTATGATTGCTGTTGATAAGCTGAAGATTACTACGTCAGCTCTCTTCAATTTTGTTGAAGGCTGCAAGTACCCGATATCAGCCATGCAGGTGAAAAAGCTCTCGATGGCCCGAGCAAAACAGTAGAGTGAAATCTCAATCCGCCTGCTTTTCTTCTCAATGGCCAAGGCTAGACCAGTCGGGAACTGCCCAACAACACAATTGAGACTCCTTGAGCAAACATAGAAAGTTCATCTTGGTACCAAATTTAAAGAGTTGAAGAAAGTTCATACCGTCCCCATTGCGACCATTGGTATGTTACACCTCCTGAAAATCCTAAACAGAAAGCATGTCCATGCCCTGGAGAGAAATATTAAAAATAAATTTTCTCAACATAATTAGAAGTGATTATTTTTTTGGGTCTGTCAGTTAGAAATGACAAGTATTGAGAATGTGAAAATACAATGATGCACCATTTTGAATAAAGTTATACGTATCGAATCCCAGTTCATGAAGCAGGTTGAGGGGATTTCGGGGCAGGCAAACAATGTGCCTGATCACTATGTTATATAACAATGTATTGATACCTTGAAAAATCAGATTCTAAAAAATTTATCGAAAATTTATCGTAGATAACAGAGAAGGAAAAAGAGACGTGCACAAACATACCTTATTAATCTAGTCTCCAAAAGGGTCCAAAATATTTCATCTGGTATAGTCAATCTCTAACAGAACACGTGTTTTAAGTTTCCCATGTGGCATCACATGAATTGTTTTAGCGCTGCCACCTTGGCATCCTCATTTCATGTGAGTCATTGTCCTAGTCTTGATTTCCTTCGGTATCCTATGCTTAAAAGATTTAATACTGCGTTTCATTTGCAGTTTCATCAGTTCCTACATCTGGTCTTGATACCTTAAGGTTAATTATGCCCCATGAAAAATTGTCTAAGGAGAAACAATGTTGAACACTTATGATGGGTATAAGGAAAGACCTAGGTTTTAATAATCGAATCTGGACACTTCTTGGGTTCTCATTTACATCTTTCCTAGTAGCAACATTCATGTAAATGGTACCATCAGAATGCAAGATAGAAGAAAGTAGCTGCTAACCAGGCAGATGAGCAATATACGGATAGAAACAAGCTTGATCTTGCAGTACCAAGAAGGCCCTTTAGTAGTATAGAGTAATGCCTGCATATAAACAGCAATCATAAGAGCACAAACAGAAGCTAAGATTACATTAACACGCACATACGTATCTAGTTTGAATATTTTAAAAGAAACTCAATCATGACAAGATTATCAAAGTGGAATTTGCATTTATGTACACAGCAAATTAATTATGGTAAGACACATCTCCCCAGTTAAATTCAATTTTGTTTTCTTGGAAACCTCAACTAGAAGAAGAAAGCACTTGATCACATCTACTTAAAGCATCACGGGTATATGAAAAAATGATAAAGAAGGTAAATCATATGAATCACCTTTTCAAGAGATCTTGGCGATGAACTATAAGGGCCGGAATCAGATACACTGGAAGATAAACCGGCAATGCTCTCTTATAGGCTTGAATAAGGAAAGAAAGAACATGTCCACTACATGACTGATCTCCATGAACAATCTGCATGAATTTGAGAGCTTAAGACTTCAAATCATAAAGATTTAAGTTAAGGAAGTTTAAATAATTATCATATGAATGAGAAACAAATTTGAATTGTTTTCCCATGGTAGGTAGGAAAAGTAATTTGATAATTGAAGAATGCATACCGAGCAGGGAACTTGCATGCCTGGATCTAGTTTAATATTTGTCCCAATGGATTTGTAATGCTTTTCTATTGCTTCCAAATTAGTAAAAGGTATGCCCCTTGCAATCTCTTTTACACCTTGCAATATTACGGTATCCTTTCCTCCGTGTTTATTGAGAAAGGATTTGTATGATGGAGGTAAACTTTCCTGCTTCAATATGTAAGCAGACCTGAGAAATGGAATTTTCCTCCCTTCAGTTGTAGTACAGTCTAAAGTTAACGGTAGGTAATCAGAAACAATTCACAATTTTGATAATCTATAAAACGCTGAAAAGACATTTCTAATTTGATACGAATCAACATGACACCACAACCGAAAGGACATAAAGTTAAATGAGCCAACTACAATATCCCTCAACTTTTTAGTAGATTTGGTGAGCAATCACCAGAGTAGCAAAATCTTCTTTGATGATCAACGATATGGACTCACAAACAGATCCAAAAGTCATGTCAGTTTCATTGATTTCCACATACAAGTATACATGGAACTGACGGAAGTGCATTTCCATCTTTGACACAACCTTTGACATGGAAATGGGAAAAAAACAATCCATGTCAAAACATTCAAGGCTTCACTAACAAATATTACACAGTTTGCAGTAAAGAGTGCATACAGAATTTGTGAAGAGGAGAGGCACATAAGGAAAATGTCACCATGAGCCCAAGTGAGAGGTTTACAAATGCCACCAAACCGTTTGCTTTTGATCCCACACCGCGACGCCAATACAGCAGCGCGCATAAGAATGTATATGGCCAAGCTCGTATGCTGCGTGTTCAGTCCGGTAAGAAGCATAGACGGCCCTGCTATAGCACCTGCCAGCAAAGCCCTCCATTTGGCTGTCCTGAACTAGAATAAACCAAACACATCAATTAAATCAGAGCAAACAGAAATCGAATCCAACCCGAAAAAATAAGAAGTTGAATCATGGAAGAACAAGGAACTTGCCTACGGTGACCTGCCAACGAACCAATAATCTCGTCCACCGAAACAAATGTGCCGGCAAAAGTTCCGAGAAATAAACCATATCTCAATGTCTCTTTCAAAGCGGTAACAATTGCTTCTCTATTTGTGATCACACCCTCCGTCCTGAATAATTAATAAGAATTTTACTTAAATTACCATATTTAAACAAAATTACACTTAAATTCTGGATTTTAGAGAATTCGAAGCTGGGTGAGCTTTTCACCTGAGAGAGGCTAAGAGCTTCCGTCGTCTCAGCCGAGCTAGGATCGAGAAAATGGCGAGGCCGCCCTTGAGGCCGGCGCCGATTGTGAATCCCTTGACCGAAGCAGTCACGACTCTCCGCAGCTTCTCGGAGTCGCTCAACGGCGCCGAAACGTATCCGAGCGAGGAAGAATAGTAAAGCGACGAGGGTGAAGGATCGGACTTCCTGCAATGCGTACAGTTGGGATCGGCGGATCCGTGGCGGTCGCCATCGGGGCCACCATTTTCTCCGGCGAAGCACGTGCAGAGGTCGCGGTCCGGCAGCATCGCGGCGAACGAGTAAGGGCTTTGAATGCAGGAATGGGGCTGCGAAGCCGAAGACGGTTCGTAGGAGAGGAAGGAGAAGGGAAGGGCTTTGCGATAATATACAGGGCGAGCCAGAGACGCACAAGCGTCCGACAGTTTAGGTGGTTTGAACTTGGAAATGATGACGTCATTCGGTCTACTTTCCTTTTTGTATTAATTATTTATTACCCTTTTAAGAGGTTTTTTCTTGTTGGGAGATTGAGAAATAATTGTATAAGAAAATAATGGTTGTTAGGTTTGGTTAGCTTTACCTTTTGATGACATGGAATATATACCTGAAAAAGAAATCTCCATCATCCCTCCAAAAAGCACAAAAAATACCGATAATTCTACCATACCCGCACATGCATTAACATATACCATATGCTTACGCTGTGGTAACGAGTAACAAAAAAAGATTTATAATCTTGGACACATAATAGTAAATAAGAATATACCAATAGCACTTAGGTCCACAGTAAATTTACTACTGTGTACCACATACTACATACCACAAATTCTTCCGCATTTAGGTCCACAGTAATCACTACATGACCGTTTAGTGAGCTGGATACGATAGGTTGTGAACAATTAAAATTGATTTAAGTCCACTCCATTATTTGTTGTGTCAAATGTGAGATGAACAAGACAAAAAATGATGGGTTATAACTTATGAGCCCACAATAAAGTCGGTTATCTAACTTATCCTTATACATAGATTACAAGTCATATTTACACGTCCTTGTTAATCTAACCTTATCCCTAAGACCTAACCTGATTCAGCCCACCAAAATCAAAGCCCCAAGGGAAAATGGAACGAAAAGTGATGACAACCCAATTGTTACAGCATGTAAATGAGAATGTGATAGCAAACATGTATAAAGTAGCACCAAAATATTGCTATTTCCTGACTAGAATACGATTCTTAACATTGACAGTTCGGCGGTGAGCAAAGGGTTAGATTTGCAAATGAGTTAGTATGAATTGAGCAAAGATTCAGCTGTGGAGTATTTTCCTTCCTTTCGCAATACATGAAGCTTGTGGGAACATAAGTGGTAATGCAAAGGTGGACCAATTTTTTAGACCATATTTGCAAACCATGTGATGTGTTTGTGTCAATGTCAGTGTCAATGTCACCAATAGGATATAAGCTCGATAATCAACACTCAATAATAATCCGATCATCAACAACCACGTCATATGGTTTAAACTGATGATTTCCCCAGCATTACTCAATGCAAAAATCACTATAATCCTACCATTCTGAATTTATAGCAGGTGCTCCTCCGAGCTGGCCATGAAACCTCCAATCATATACCTTCAGACATAACCCATTGTAGCTCTTCATTCTACCTTGAGAACAATCTTCATAAACTCATAGACGAAGTAACTTATTGCGGCTGAAGGAAGTACCTGAGTATGCAAAACACCAAAGATAAGAACAAAGACACGACCTTAATGCTTGAAATTTGAGAGAAATGGACCACAGGAAATGAATGGAGAATGTTATGGAAATGGAATAAATGATTCCATACAAGCACATCAATTCTTAGTATGGCCCAATAAAAATGTTGTTTTTCTTGGAAGGCTAATACAGAAACGCAATATTTGGAAATGAATCACTCAGTTTGGGAGCCATGTATGATGTACCATCTCAACTGTAATACATATGCAGATTTTAATCTCCCTTAGTTTATCTTGTTTATTGATAGTCTCCGGGGTTAGGGTAAACTTAAAAGATGATGTTATGCGAATATATGAACGATAAAGTAAACATACCACACACAAACACAAAGAATTTAGCAAGGTTTGGCGAACTTTGCCTACTACACGTGTGATCCCCCTTGAGATATCACCAGCACTATGGAGAATAATAAGTCGGTTACCAGAACTTACTGAAAACCCTTGCATTCTCTCTGATGTTCACATGAATGAACAGAAAATGACAAGCTTATTTATAGTTCATAGACCAATGGTTACATGCCTTACAAGTATAGGATTCCTAAATCCCTTTAGAATAGGGAAAACTAACTTATTTCCGGATCCTAAACTGATTGGGATTACAAAGAAAAACCTATTTCACAATTCTTATGGGAAATAAGCTGTGCACTCTTTCTCAACACCAATTGGAATATGGAAACCTAAACTTGTTTGGCCTTGGTATTTTGATGAGCCAAATCACAACAACATAATATATCAAGAGCAAAGATATGATAAAAAACAAAATGATAAAATCAAATAGCAGAACTTCTAACCAAGGAATCTAGATATATTATCAAAATTCAAAGCCGTGGAAACCAAGACATCTAACTAAGAATATGCCAGCAAATTGGCTAAATTGCCCCAATTTAATTGCAGAAGCTATGACCATGTTTATGATTCCAGAAGCACCTAATTGACCATATTAACTTCCATAAAACACTAAAGCAGTTAAGCAAAAGGTGATCCTTGTAATAACATACCTGTAACAAGCTGGGAATAAGTCCTGCATAGAGAGCTGGGACACCTCCATGTTCAACTATTTTAATACCAGTTGCCAAGGCACTCATTCTACTTTCCTGGACTTGTAGTTGAAGCTGTCGCCTCACCACTTCAAACGGATATGTGGCAGCTTCTGCACAAGCACCAGAAATAGCTCCATATAGTAATGTCCGAATCGGTCCCAACTCCAGTTGATCCAAAGCACTCCGGCCCTGCCCCTGTTGGCTCATCTTGTGAATTCTTTTCCTTCCATCAGGTGAATGCAGGTATGCTGATTTTAATATATCGTAGACACCATAGAAAACTGCACCTGAAGGTGCCATGCTTGCAATGGAGGGTACTAAGCCCTTATAAAGGGAAAAGAACCCTTCAGTTTGGATCATGTGGCGAAAAGCACCAATCACACCACCCAAGGCTTCCCCACCAGGAGCCACCAACTGAGTCCGAATCTGAAACACACAACAACTAAGTTGGATATAAATCATTTCAGTGTTAGTCTTAGGTGATAGTCGATTAACTTTGAAGAACACAAACTCAATGCCGACATGATCCACAAAGTGCTTCGCTTACAGGTAGATCTTTGTATCTCTTTAATTAGAAAGGCCAACCATAATTTTTTTCCCTTAAAAATAATCTAAGCATCAAAAGGAAGACCTTGTTTTCAATATGCGAAAGAAACACAATATATGTGCAACACCGTGCCCTAAACCTCATTTCCAATATGCAAAAGAAACCCTCTATTTATGCAATACCATACCCCAAATCCCAATCAATTTATGCTTCACCACAGCAAATATCACAGTGGCATTAGCCGTGTAAAGTGGGCATACAGATACAATACAACCTTCAGCAGGCAAGGGACTCCATACAGCATCTTAATTGTGGATTTTGAGTTTTCTTCAGGGAATTTGACACGTCAAATACTTTTAAAAGATCCACAACGCCCAATTATATACATAAGCCTGAATTAATGCTATATAGCAGAATTTATGAAAAGGATGTTGAGATTCATATTATTCCTATAATGCCATGCTACAGGTACTATCTCAGACCTGAGATGACAATAGCTTGCATATTCAAAGATATAACTCATATACCTAAAGGCAGTATGTTCTTCTGCTTTAATAAAGTGTATTCGAAAAGAAGAAATGACCAACATTTCCCAAGTAAATCATACGTTATATACCTCCGTTAAACACTCCCAATTACGTGTACTTTCTATTGGCTTAGGTTATGGAAGGGAAAAGAAGAAACTATATCATTTAGCTGTATCACCACATTTTGGAATTGAACAGATACTTGAATTTATATATCAACCTGGAAGAATAACCACTTTTCAGCTAGTAATTGGTCAAATGGCCGAATTCGAAACTATCACTTACCGTATCAAGAGGTAAGCAGAGTATGGTAGCAGTAATTCCGGCTGCAGCACCAGCAACAAATCTTTCAAAATTTGTAGTCTCCTTATTTCCGGAGACGCGGAGCAATTGTTTTCTGTAAGTATCATAAGCATAGAAATTGATTGCTTTAAATGGAGCTGTACGAAGAATATTGACTAGGTTCCCCTTCCAAAACCCCCTCAAGCCCTGATTAGCTGCAATGGTCCTAACTAGCTCAAATAAATGCCTCTGTTCGCCGCGAACTATGTACTCCAGCTTTAGTCTCTCAAGAGGTGCCACAAAAGTTCTGATACAATAACCTTCGGTCAGCAACATACAAAGCACTAAATCGCAGTTAACGAAAAAGAAACTCCAAAGTTCGATATGATAATCTCTAAAACCCATTCAAAGTTCGATACAATAACCTTCAGTCAGCAACATACAAAGCATAAAATTCCCATTCTTCAAATTTCGATTCACGTGTTTTGTTCAATTCATAAAATTCCAGTTCAAAATAAAGTAATGGGAAAATCAACCTACTTAAATTAACAGTTTATGCAATCAACCGAAATAATTCATGGGAAAATCAATTCCATAATTCTTCAAACAATATATATTATGAATTACAAATTACTCAAATTACACAAAAAGAAATGAATGAAAAATATGAAGAAAAGGCAATGAACATAGACCTGGAAACCATGGCGGCTATAGCACCAGCCCACAAATGCTTGGTGGTATTCATGGCCCCACCACTCCTAACCCCAACTTTCTCTCTCTTCCTCTCTGTAACCACCGCTTCCGCCTCCGCCTCCTCCGAACCCTCATCTCCGTTCTGCACCAAACACCCCTTGGACTCCCGAACAACCCCATCGCTACTCAAGCTCACCGAAAAGAACCCACCGCCGGCCACCGCTCTCAGCCTACACCCGTACGACAAACCCGACCCGGAAACGACAGCCGCAGACGGAGAGTTCTTCTGAAAGGACACGACGGAATTGAGCAGGGAATTGGGAACCGTGGGTTCCAAGAACAGGCCGCCGGTGATGAAAAGGGTGGGATTTGGGTCGTCCATTTGGTTAGGCGTGGGAATGGGATTGGGATTGGATTTGGAGGGTGTGAATGGTGGTGTAGTCAGAGTGAGGCGGGAATGGGATTGGGTGATTGGGGGATTGGAGAGTAGGAGGGGGGAATGGGATAGGAATGGGAAGAAGGATTGGGGAAAATAATGGCGGATTCGGTAGCAGCAGCTTTGCTTCCATCGCCAAACGTTAAACATGCACAGTATAAAATCCAGTTCTCTCCTGCGGACTATGGTTAAACTTTCTCACTCCGCGCACAGTCAAGTCGGTTTCCTTGTTTAGTCAATTTCTTACCTTACATTTTTTATTTGTCTAAACGTTACGATTTGGATAGTAAAATTTTCAAGTTTAAATCCTTAAAACTCCTCAATCTTTTACATTGTTTCAAATTAGTCTCAACATTTTTAGACATTCTAAATGAATATCTAATTTATTGAAAATATTATATTCATTAAGTGCCAATTAATTTTCTCATTAAATATACATGTAACAACAATGAGTCTTACTTTTTAATTTACATAAACACTAAAATATTAATAAAAATAACTTCAAAAAAGACATAAAAACGAAATAATAAAAATAAATAAATGAACAAATAAAATGGAAAACAAAATTAAGATCGGGAAATATCAAGCCCTGCCACCTTCAAGCTCAACCTGCTGAGCCACTGAAACTCCCGTCCCAGCCTTTATATTCAAAACCCACCAACTGGATATATTATGGTCAACATTAATATTAGTTGCCTCAAAATATAGATTTCAAACATAGATTATATAATTTGTAACACCATGATCAATGGGTATTGAATTGAATCGAAAATGGACCCAAATTGAAATTACATCAGGAGGGCAATCTCCTAACAAATTGAAAACAATATTCGATTCGAATGTTTTTTTTTTTTTGGTAAATGTAATCTCCTAACAATATTCGAAATCGTATAATTTCTTAATTTTCAAAAGAAGACTATGTTTACAAAAAAATCATTCGAATTGAATATTGTTTAGTCATCCAAAAATATCAAAGGATAGTTCATCATCAATATATTTAGTATCTACAGTGTAGATAATGACTCAACAAGTTTTGATTCAAATAATTTTTTACAAGGTTGATCTTTAAATGAAGATTAAATAATTCAACAATTTTGATTATGAAATTTTTACAATGAAAATATGTTATTTGCAATTGGGGGGATAAACTCATCCTTAAATGAGAATGCAAGTATTATTCATGCGATTTTTAATTTTTTTTTTTTTTAAGTCGGCTTTAAAGCATATCCAAAAGAGTAAGCAAAATTTTTCTTTAAAAGTGTCATTTGCTAATTCATTTGACACTTTGTGCTACTTTAAAAGTTTCCATTCCTAACCCAATTTGCTAACTTGAAGAAGTAGTTGCTAATTCTTTTAAGGGCCCATTTGTTTGGCTTCTCTAAGTCTCACTATACTAGACTGGACTAACACTTAGTGTAGTCCAGTGTCTTTTTGGAGCAGGGACTACTTTTAATGGTACTACTAAAGAGTAATCAAATATAGGTATAATGTTCTTTTCTTCTCTGTGTAGTTGTTATACTTGAACATGTAATTGTTAGTATTACTGAGGGTAAATATGTAAAGTCTGTTTACGCTATAAATACCAAGTGTATAACTAATTATTTTTTATTGAGAAATACAAGTATTTCAGTTAAAAGTTTTCTTCCTCTCTAAGCTTCCTATGTAAGTCTCAATATGGTATCACTCGCCATTTGCCTCCTAGGGATTTCGATCCGTCCAATTTCCACTCGCGCTCTTTGATTCTCGACAAAAATTTCTCTCTGTTACTTTGATTTGTGATCTTGCGAAGTTGTATTGTGCATATCAATGGCTTCTCCGTCAGAATCCTCTCACGAGTCGGTGCAAAATCCAGCCCCAATTTCATCTTCCTTAAACTCTAACTTCTCTAATTCGTATACTTCTTTTACGATTTAGAATATTGGAAGCATGGTTCCGATCAAGCTAAAATGCTCTAATCATCTTCTATAGCATGCGTTGTTTGCTCCAATTCTTCACCGCTACAAACTCATTGGCGTCATTGATGGCACAGAACCGTGTCCCTTTCCTTTGCTTCTAAATCGTTCAATCAATCCGGCCTTTGAACTTTGGTATGAAAAAGATCAGAATCTCCTTATTTGGTATAATTCTACGCTTTCTGAAGAAGTTATTCCGTTTATTGTTGGGGTTTCATCATCTCGAGATCTGTGGATCAAAATGGAGCAGCGATTTAGGGGTGTTTCTGATGCACATATTCATCAATTGAGATCTTGACTTCAATCTCTTCAGAAGTGATCTTTGTCCATCTCTGAATATCTGCAACAAATCAAAGAGATCTCTGATTCATTGACTACTACTGTAGCTCCAGTTACTGATCGTGACTTGATCGTTGCTATACGTGCTGGATTGCCAGATGAATTTGAGTCATTTATCGATTCTATCATACTTCGTCTTTCTTCCACAACACTTGATGAATTACACGGTTTACTTCTCACCAAGAAATTGTCCCTGTCTCGAAGAAAGAAACTTGCTTCCTTCAATGTCACATAACCATTTCAAGTCTTTTCAGTTCACACTCATGCTTCTTAAGCTCCTATTCTTCCTACACCATAAGTCTTTGATGCTCAGCATCTTCAATCACAGAATTTTGTGAAGCACAATCGTGGTAATCAAGGAAATAACTACAACAATCGAGGTCATAACTACAATAATCATGGCAATCGTGGTTCCAATTACCATTCTAGAGGTAATAATTCCAATCACCGTGGCAATTATCATGGCTCTCATAATTTCAATACACTGGTTATCATATACAATGTCAAATTTGTGGTTCCACTAGTCATGAGGCTATCGACTGTTATGATCGTATGAATCCTGAGATTGTTGTTAAAGTACCTTCTGCAAAGTTGGCTACAATGTGTACTCATCATTGAATGAAGCCTAATACTCTATCCTAGTTAATTCATTATGTCGCTACTTCTCACATTACAAATGATATCTCTAACATTTAATCTCTCAGCCCTTATCATGGAGAAGACAAAGTATACATTGGTGATGGTAAAGGTATGTCCATTGATCATATTGGTTCTTCTTTGTTGCATACTCCATACTCTACATGTCAGTTGCACAATGTCTTACATGTGCCTCAAATGTAACACAATCTTCTTTCTGTTTATCAATTTATTAAAGATAACAAATGTCTATTGACTCTTGATATTGGTGGATCCTATGTCAAGGATTGTACTACAAGGATGATGCCTTTACAAAGACCAGTTAAGGATGGTTTATTCCCTCTTCAAAGCTCCTCTACACCCTGTCACTCTTCAGTATCTTCCCCTATTGTATTAATCAGTAATAAAGCCTTTGCAAAAGTGTGGCATAGCAGACTTGGCCACCATTCTTCTTCTATTTTCATAAGAATACTCTCTACTACTCAACTTGCACTTCAAGGAAAATCTACAGTGGATTTCTTCTGCAAGGACTATGTTTTAGCCAAGAATCATAAAACTTCCTCTCAATAGTACCAGTTCATTTTCATCCAAATGTTTAGATTTGTTGCATTGTGACTTGTGGGGACCTTCACCTATGAGTGGTTATAAATACTATCTGCTCATTGTTGATTTTAGTAAGTACTGGTGGTTTTTCCCCTTGGAATCTAAGGTAGATGTGTACTCCACTTTTGTAAAATTTCATTGTTATGTAGAAAATATTCTTGGAAATACAATCAAAATTGTCAGATCTAACTTAAGGGGTGAGTTCACTAGTAATATCAGTTTCAATCTTATCTTAAGTATCACGATATTTTACAACAATTCAGTTGTCCCCATACCCCCTAAACAAAATGGCCGTGTTGAGCGTAAACACAGATATCTAGTTAAAACTGCAAGGACTTTGTTAGTTCAATCTCAGGTACCTTATTAGTTTTGGGTTGAAGCATTCTCAACTGCTGCCTATTTGATTAACAAACTTCCTATATCTGGCATTCCCCAGTCTCCTTGGGAACTTTTGTTTCACATTCCTCCAAATTATTCACATTTGAAAATATTTGGATGTAGCTGCTTCCCATGGCTCAAACCTTACATCTCTTCCAAATTGGATAGTAAAAGTAAACATTGTGTTTTCTTGGGGTACAATGTTCAACATAAAGGGTACCAGTGCTTGGATCCACTTACTAGGTGCATTTATATTTCCAGGCACGTCATTTTCAATGAATCAGAATTTCCATATCACAAGATTATAGCTGCTGCATCTACTTTTTCATCAACTTCAATATTTTCACCTATTAGTCTTGAGTTTACCATTCCTCATTGTGCTCTATCTATAGCACCAGTTCCTTAAGTGTCTACTCCTACTCCAAGTAATCATCTTAATGCTAAATCTTCAATACATGAAGATTATGCATCATCATCAAGTGCAGCTTCTTCCAATGCTACAGTTCCTCAGGTTATTACCAATATACATCCAATGGTTACTTGGTCTAAAGCGGGAGTTTTTAAACCTAAGGCTTACTCAACAACTAAGCATCCATTGCCATCTTCAATTGATCCTATTCCAACTACATATCTTCAAGCATCCAAGTTTGCACACTGGAGAAATGTTACGCAAGAGGAATTCAATGCATTACAGTCCATAGATACATGGTCATTAGTGCCGTTTACTTCTACTCAAAATGTTGTTGGTTGTAAATGGGTCTTCAGGATCAAGACATATCCAGATGGTAGCATTAATCGATATAAAGCCTGGTTTGTAGCCAAGGAATTTCATCAACAAGAGGGACTGGATTACAAAAAGACTTTTAGCCCAGTGGCTAAACCTGTCATAATTAAGATTATTTTGTCTCTTGCTGTTCAATATGACTGGTTTTTTAATCAGCTTGACATTAGTAATGCCTTCCTACATGGTGATCTCAAAGAGGATGTCTTTATGACTCAACCTTCTGGTTTCTGTGATCCCAATTTCCAAACCATGTGTGTAAACTCAACAAGTCTATCTTTCTATGGTCTTAAACAAGCTCCTAGAGCTTGATTTGACAAGTTGTTCAACACTTTGAAGTCTTTCGGTTTTCAACACTTAACTTCAAATGCTTCTTTCTTTGTGCTTAAAGCTCTTGTGTTGGTCTATGTTTTGGTCTATGTCGATGATATTTTAGTGACTGAACCAAATTCAGATGTATGCAAACTCTTCATTCAGAAGCTTAGTTCAGTCTTTCTAGTCAAGGACCTTGGTTCTTTGCATTATTTCCTTGGTCTTGAAATTTAGAGGACTTCTGAAGGTTTATTTCTTCATCAAAGTAAAGACTTACTTGACTTGCTTCAGAAAACAAAAATGGAAGGTGTTAAACCTTGTACAACCCCTCTGAGCAGCATCAAACTTGATCACACTTGACCACTTATCTCAGATCCCATAGAGTATAGGTCTATAGTTGGTGCCTTACAATATTTGACATGGACCCAACTTGATTTATCCTTTGGAGTTAATCAAGTTTGTCAGTTTATGCATGCTCCAAGGGAATCTCACTTGCAGGCAGCCAAAATAATCTTAAGATTTCTTAAAGGTTCTCTCACACAAGGTTTATGGTTCAAAAATGGTTCAATTCATCTCTCTACCTTCTCAGACACTGACTAGGCAGGCTGTCCATTTGACAGAAGATCTACAAATGGTTATTGCATTTTCTTGGGATCCAATTTGATTAGTTGGAGTGCCAAGAATCAATCCACTATTGCTTGCAGTTTAACATAAGCTAAATATAGGTCATTAGCTCACACTATTACAAAAATCACCTGGATTTGCAAAGTTCAAAATAATTTGTTGTCCGTGAAGCACTTCGAAGTACTTTTTTAGAAAGCATACTTGAATTTTTAATAAAAATTTCAACTTGAATCCACTAAAAGAACTTCTAGCAAAAGTATTTGTAAGTGTTTAATCACAAACAAGGCCTTAGGTGACATGCCCTGATCCCGATATTCCCTGAATACCAGAGTAGGAACATGCTGGCCGACACCCGAGAGTGACGAAAGTCATTTATTGAATGCAAATGTTGAGAAAAAGAAATAAATAAGACTTATAAATTTAAGATATAATGAATATGCATTTCAGGAATTTGTTCAGAGCATGCAACTAACTAGATTATTAAAAGAAATACTATAAAATTGAATGAAGAATGGGTCCTACACTGAGAAGACTCGAAGATGCCAATGCGGAAGTGCCTGGACGCCAGGATTGTATGGCTCGATTCTAAGTTATGAAGGGGGTGCAAAACAAACATGAGTGGACCAAGTTGATATAGATATAATAAAACAATTATCAACATACTAACCCCCAGGTTTTATGAAAACACAAATAACATGATAAATAAAATAGGTTTTTCGAAGCCTAGCATGTCATGCAATGTCTTAAAACATATCTCATATATATTGTAATCACTAGTGAATGTCCAATATCCTTCCAGGCCCTATGCTAGCTCCCCGTTTCTGTGCCAATTGCCAGAGGAAAATCATCCCCAGCCCTCGTGCCAGCTCCCCGTCCTTGTGCTAATAGCCAGAGGAAAACCATCTGCAAGCCATGTGCCAACACCGTAACCGTCACCCGGGACGGAATCTATCCCTCGCCCTGTAGCGGAATAGGGACCACTAGGTAAGTACAAAACCATTGAACATATATATATATATATATTTGAAAAGTAACTTCATAGTATAAAGTCATTCATCATCTATAATATAAAAAGGTGTTCGAAACATGTTCTAAATATTATATCGTCATCCGTCAGATATTCTATAAAGAACATGGGTTATAGGAAAAATAGTAATAATTTAAACTGGCCTCAATAAACATGTTATCTCATAAAACGTAATCATTAAATCATGTTTTTCATGTATGCATTACTACTGTTAAAACATGCATTTTTAAAAGGGATCTACTCACAGATACTTAGCCGCCGAGAGCCACGCAAACTAGCGAACACAGAATCGTCACAAATAATTGCCCCTAAGCACATAAAGGGTCTAATTAATAAAACTATATAATAGCAAAAATGGGTCCAAGACGTCAAATTACCCTAAGAAGAGTCCTGGGTAAATTTCGAAACGTCAACAAAAGTCAACAGGGGAATATTTCAGAGAATATTCCACCAGGTTTAGGCTTGGGATCATACGGGCTGGAGGCTCGGTTCGGTATGGCCCAAAGGCCTTAGTCCAAAGGGTTTAGGGTTTAAAGGTTTGGGCTTAGAAGGGTTTAGGGTTAGGGTTTAAAAGCCCGGCCTAAAGCCCCTTTGAATTTTAGAAAAACAATTAAAATAATTAAATGGATTGGGTTTGATTTTAATGGGCCAAAGGCCCTAGCTGGTAAGGCCCAAAATGCCTTGTTCAAAAGGATTTGGGCTTGAAAACCCGACCTGAGTTCAAAACATGGGTCGTCGGACCAAATTGAAGGAGAAGGCCGGATTTCGGCCTGAAAATTAGACAACCTTTAAACGTTCATAACTTTATCAATACTCAACAAAATCAAGTGATTAAAAAACGGAAATCATAGTTCTTGACGAGATGAAGAGAATGGTACCTTGCACGATGTCTAACTCACCATGGTTTGGCCAAAAATTTCCTCGAAAGGGGCGGTGCTCGTAAAAAAATTTGGAAAAACTACTCCGAGCGATTTTCTGCGATTCACACTATACACTACTTAAAACAAGCTTCGATCTAACCCTAAAACACAACCCAAGGGTTTCTAGAAGCTTACCAACATTGGAAAAATACGAAACACGTTGTAGAAGACGATGATCGTTGGGTTTCCCGTGCACTACCTGGGGTTTTTGGGGCTCTTCCATCGAGGTGTGCAGGTGGTGGTGCATGTGTGTGATCACAGAGAGGAGGAATGTGGGTTTGTAGAGTGGTGAGAGCTTAGAGAAAGGGAGTCCGAGAGTGAAGAGAGGGGGAGAGATAAGGGCACAACATGAGAAGAGATAGAGAAGAAGAGGGCTAGGGAACTGCCACGTGGCAGACTAGGAAAGGGGGCCGAGGACAACCAAAATGGGGGTGGGCCTTTTGGGCACACCAATTAACACCAAAAATCTTTTTTTTTTAAGGAAAATATCCACAAACTTGGTGAAAATACAAAAAAAATCCTTTTTGCTTTGTAAATCCCGGCACGGGTTTTTACGTTAGGTCAATTCTCGTACTGAATGTTCTGGAGTCACCATTATAGAATGTGACGTGAACATGCTTCCAAGGCCCGATGGGGTGAAACTTGGCTTATGGTGCTTGCAGAGAAGTCTGAGCTGCCCACGGTTACCAGCATCGACATGGTCGGTAAGTAGAAGAATGAGCAGCTGAACCCAAGAAAGCTCACAAATTAGAAATGTCATAGTGTATAATTAGCACTCACTGAGATTGACGTGGTAAATATATAGTACATGACTCTAATGGTTTTAGACTTAGTTGCGATTGTTCTGGTGGTTATATTTCATCTCTTCAACAAGTTTAGTAATGAGCATAACGACCCAATGACCACTACTACAAATAGTACTACACTCTTGATTGTGAAATATCGATTGCTTGTTGAATTTGTTGCATTGGTTGTTAATTTGAGCCAATGAGAGGCATTTGGTGAATCAATTTGAATTAGTTGTTAATCAGTTGAATTTCTCGCATGCAGGCAATTTGTGAGCTGTCATTTTTTACAGCTGAGATGGTCTATACCTTATAGTTAGAGGATTTGTCCATTTTACATTTGATTAATCTACACAACAAAATTGCCATAATAATGTAAATATCAAACTCATCATCTAAACTATTCGAACTCAAGACCTTTCAATTATGAAAATGACTTACATAACACGAGTATATTGACACTGTGACGTCTTATGCCAATAATATATGTAAAAAAATTTGTATCACAATGATGCTAAACGCCGATATTTACTTCTCAAACACCTTTCAATTTTTGCCCGTCGAATCAAATAAATTGAAGGATATCGATAGACAAAAATTAACAAAAGTGTATGAAAGATTTTTTATTTTTTATTTTTTTTAAATGTGTGAATAGTACAATCCTTGTATTATGAGTACGACACATCACAGTAACAGTCTAATAGTACTTTCATTAACAGACCCCACCAAATTAACAAACCAAAAGAAACTAAAATTCAAGAAAATTAATGAAAAATTAGGAACAATCAGCTTTCCCTCCGCTAATTATTTACTTGTTTTCTACTGCAACTCCATTTTTCCACAGAGGAAAGATCAATTACGAAGCTCCATCTTCGAACGCGAGCACGAGAAGGAAAACGGAAACTGCAAATAGCAACGCAAGAAGAAGGAGCTCCAGAAAGCCGAAGATCTTGATCCTCTTATTCCTGAGTCGCTCTCTTGCAACCTCCACTTTCAGATCTCCAATCTCCTTCTTCATCTCCTTCTCCTGATCATCAAATTTCAAAATTCCGATCAAAATTGTGATTGCTAATACGAAATTAAGCAGTAACGAGTTAAAGATGACGCGAATACGTACAGCAATATCGTCATCGTCGTCGATTGCAGTGTCGCGGCGGCGAGTGGGCGATGATTTGAGCGAGGAGAGAAGAAGCGCGGCTTTTGCACAGCGAATTGCGACATCCGAACTCAGAGCTTCGCCGCCTCCGTTTTTCGTTATGTTCTCTCCTGCTGCTCCATCCATAGCTCTCTCTCGATCGATCGATCGATCGAATTCTGCTTCACTTTTTGTGTATGTGTTTTATGACTTGAAATTTTGAGTTTTTAAATATTTTGGAATCCCGCTCTCACAAGTGTCGTTGCCACGTCATCACGACGAATCAATTCAGGTCCCAATTGGGCCAATTCCGTATAAACTGGGTAGGTGGGCCACAATTATCTGTATAATCCAGTTTCCTAGGTAAATTAGGAACTGGGATCCAAAAGAATTGAACCTAATGATCAAATGATTCGGGTTATTGAAATTTAATCCAACGATTACAATTATTATAACTTTTAGATTGCCTCTTGTTGGTAGTCGTTGGATCAAATTTCAATGGTCCAGATCATTTGATAAGTGAGCTCAATTTCTTTGGATCCGGAAGGGATCCTATTACGATAAATTAAAG
The DNA here is from genome assembly GCF_041283825.1 of Pyrus communis. NCBI lineage: Eukaryota > Viridiplantae > Streptophyta > Magnoliopsida > Rosales > Rosaceae > Pyrus > Pyrus communis. The sequence continues at coordinate 5,666,532 of NC_142572.1, forward strand.
AAAATTGATGATTCATTTATTTAAAAAAGTCCCAAAAATTCAGTAGTACTCAAAAGACTTTTCCATGCAACATTTATAAACAAACTCATAATAAAATAAAAAAATCTTTCACCCAATACTAATACACTTCCTCACAACAAGGATTGCTCGAAATATAGAGATGATCAAAAGAATTGAACCTAAGATTGTAATACTAAGTGACAAATAGTGTTTATAACTTATAAAATTGTACCACATGGAGTGTCCATAGAGCAATTCAAAGAACCGAATAGATTTCCCTTAGTCTGGTACCAAAATATTGGTTATTCTTTGATGAAAACAACCAATTTGATAAATGTCAATGTCCTTATTCATTCTTGCATGTGGTCGAATATTCTAGTGGATAAGGTGTTGGGTTTCAACTTATGCGTTCCGGGTTCCAAACTCCTAATTTCAAAGCATGAAAAAAAAAAAAAAAAAACCATTTTGAGCCAGTCTCTTAAATCATAAAAGCTTGGTTAAGTTTAGACATTAAGAGTCAAGCTTTAGTACTTGAATTATAAAACCAAGAGATTAAACACTAATTAAGCCCTAATCCTTTAAATTGATCCAAACAATAAACAAACAACAATACAATAATTGGTGGCAGAATCTTAGTCATAGTTTGGTTTAAACTTACAAATGAGTTGAATTAGCTTTCAAGCTTAATAAACTTTATAGTAAACCCTAGATCACTATATCATAATTAGATTTCACGGTCTTATCGTATATGAAAAAGACTTGCAAAAATTTAATAAGTTGTCCTTAAAAATTGGATGTTATCTGATAATTACAACAAACAATATATATACACGAAATTATGTGTAAAATATTTTACATGGCACTCTAAAAATTTCATTATACACTCCTCATAAGTGTATTTTTATTTTTAAATAAAAAATTTGAAAATCAAAATAAGAATTTTGGAGTGTCAATATAAACTAACTAGCAATTGTACACATGCTATACATGTGCTTATTAAAATTTTGAAAATAAAATTTACAAAGTGAGAAAATATAAAAATGGTTGCTAGACAATCTTCAAATTGTTGTAGGCCTATTTGATTGAGCGCTCTAGAGTTTAGAGAAAGAGAGGGGTGCGGCAAGATTGAGGGAGAAGAGAGATTGATTTAATTGTGAGGTGTGTTTGATTCATCCCATTGTGCCTTTATTTATAGTAGTAGAAAGGGTAAAACCTTTCCCTTTAGGTTACAACATTTAATAGGTAATCTAATCTTATTATGAATATATAATACTATCCCAGATTCTTTAGGATTTACACAATCACATTCCTATTCTAAATATGACTGCAACACTCCCCTAAGTGTGTAAATACTCAACAAACCATCACATCAGACCTTCAGCATATAAGGTAGAATAGTTGATGAAGTCATCGGCACAACGAGTGATCGCGAGTCTCAAATTTACTTTGAAGTATGCATTTGTAAAAACTCACAAAAACCTTGCTATGGTAAAACCCAAGGAATAGGGAAAACCCATAGACTAAGGAGAAAAGTAAGAAAATATGCATAATGTCTAAAACACTTGTCAAACTGGACGAAGGTAGTGAACTCAACGGAGTATGATCATCTTGGGATGGGTGCCTCATTAAAACATAGTTAGGTAGCAAAAATCTAGTGGGAAAAATGTTCCTAATTGTAGGAAAAAGAGTACATTAAGATCATGTGAGTATGCTTCAAGATACTCCCCCTGAGTTAGACATAACTTCTAAAGAAGAGAACTACAAGCGATTCAACTAAGATAATTTACACATACCGATTCCTTGGATGAGCTTCTGAACTGTAAACTTGGGCAATGATGTGGTGAAGAGATCGGCTAGGTTGTCTTGGGAACAAATTTGCTTGACTTCAATGTTCTGATGCTGCTACTGCTGGTGTGAGTAAAAGAACTTCAGCGCCATGTGCTTGGTGTCATCTCCCTTGATGTATCTCTTCTTCAGCTGCTCGATGCATGCTGCATTGTCTTCAAAGATCGTTGCAGGAAGGTCAACGACTGATGTAAGAACACTAGTGCTTCGAATATGTCCTATAACTTCTCTCTGCCAAAAACACTCACGTGATGCTTCACACCGAATGAGATGTTGAGTATAATAAAGCCCCAATTGCACTTAGGTAAGAAACTTCGAGTTCCAAAATCTCTTCCTCATTCTCCTTTAGACTGAAATGATCTCGTTTATCATCTAGAGTTCAAACGACCATGGGTGTACTCAAAGGCTTCGCTTTATCCTTATTAAAACGACGCAACATCTTTTGGGTGCAGTTCGATTGATGTATTAGGATTCCATCCGAACAGTGCTCGATCTCTAGGCCGAGACAGTATAGAGTTTTCTCAAGATCTTTCATCTCAAATTCCGATTTCAAGTGTGCAGCAATTTCCTCAAGCTCTGCGGGAGTCCCAATGAGGTTCATGTCATCGACATAAATTGCAACAATTGCAAATCCGGAATATGACACGCATGGGCATAGTTCGTTGTTCACATAACCCTGACTTGTCAAATATTCACTTAGACAGTTATACCACATCCGCCCGGATTGTTTCAATCCGTAGAGTGACCTTCTCAACCTAATTGAGAGAGTGTTCCGTGGTCTAGAACTATTTGAACCAGTCAATGGAAGTCCTTCTGGAACTTCCATATAGTTTTTCGTATCTAGATCCCTATAGAGATATGCGGTTACCACGTTCATAAGCTGCATATTCAGTTTTTCGGAAACTACCAAACTGATTAGGTAGCGGAACGTTATAACGTCTATTACGGGGGAATACGTTTCCTCGTAATCAATCCCAGGGCACTGAGAGAAGCCTTGCGCTTCGAAGCGTGCTTTGTATCGCACTATTTCATTATTCTCATTACATTTCCTCACGAAAACTCATTTATAGCCAACAGGCTTTACACATGGTGGTGGAGGAACAATATGTCCAAACACTTTACGTTTCACGAACGAATCGAGTTCGACCTGGATTGCTTGTTTCCAGTTTGACTAATCGGTTCTAAGTCGACATTCATCGACAGAACGTGGTTCAATGTCATCGCTAAGTATGATGTCAGTAGCTATTGAGTACGCGAATGCATCGTCGACGATCATCTCATTCCTATTCCAAACCTCATCCAATACTGTGTAGTGGACCGAAATCTTGCGATTCTCGGGAAGCCGGCATGTTTCGTTTGAAGCATCACCGTAATCTAGAATAACTTCATGTGTTGGAATGGATAAGTGAGTGATGGTCGGATTCAAACTAGGGTCACTAGCTGGTTCCATTTTCCTCTTTCGGGGTTATGAATCCTTTGAAACCAAGAGGTCTGCCACGCTTCAGGGTCGGAGCAGATGATTGGCTAGCCGCCAATGTACCTTGTCGCGTGGAAGGTGTAGCCTCCCCACCTTCGGGGATGGTCCAACCTACCCAGGTGGATTGTTGATGTACACGAGGTACATCTATCCTTGCAGGTGTGTTTGCAGCGGGTAGATCATTAAAAGCATCCGGCATGCTTTGAGCAATGCTCTGAAGATCTATAATTCGTCGTATCTCAGTTTCAGACTAGGCAGTGCGGGGATCTAAATGAGACATAGTGGGAGCATACCACGACAATTCGCAGTGTTCTACGGGAACGTTAGCATGCTTATCTCCCCCTAACGACGGGAAGACTGTCTCATCAAAGTGACAATCCGTAAAACGTGCGGTAAAGAGATCTCTTATCAGGGGTTCTAAGTATCGAACATTTGATGGCGAATCATAACCAACATAGATTCCCATTTTTCTTTGAGGACCCATTTTGGTACGTAGTGGCGGTGTTATTGGCACATAAATGACGTACCCAAACACCCGTAAATACGAGATGTTAAGGTCGTATCCAATGACCAACTGTAACGGTGAATATGGTTGGGTAGCAGTGGGCCTCAGGTGGACCAACATAGCTGCGTGCAATATTGCATAGCCCTAGGCAGATACCGGCAATTTGGTTCTCATAACCGAAGTCTGAGCTATCAATTAAAGGCGCTTTATGAAAGCTTCTACCAGGCCGTTTTGGGTGTGAACATGGGGCACATGATGTTCCACATCAATCCCTACTGACATGCAATAATCATCAAAAGTCTGTGACGTAAACTCTCTAGCGTTATCCAGTCGAATCGACTTAATCGGATAATCAGGATGGTGAGGCCTTAGCTTAATGATTTGAGCTAGGAGTTTAGCAAATGCGACGTTACATGTGGACAACAAGCAAACATGTGACCATTTTGTCGATGTATCAACCAACACCATAAAATATTTAAATGGTCCGCATGTTAGTTGGATAAGTCCACAAATGTCCTCTTGAATCCTCTTAATAAAATTAGGGGGGGTCGTGAATAATCTTTGTAAGGGAGGGTTGAATATTCAACTTCCCTAAAGAACACGCTTTGCATGACGAAAATCCAACATAGGGATGTAACTTATGCCCGTCAGAAGATTTGAGGATACGGCGCATCATGTCACGTCCAGGATGTCCCAAATAATCATGCCAAAGCAACAAAGTGTCCTAAAACTCAAGCATAAGGCCGGCCACACTGTGGGCTTCTATGCCGTGAATGGTTGTGATGTACAACCCACTCAGCAGACGTTCCAACTTCTCATGAATATGCTTCTGGCCATATTCATATATAAAGTGATACAAAGAAATTTAGAACCATGATCTTCAATGGTTTCAAAATGATATTTATTATCTCGAATATCTCTAAAACTCAATAATGTTCTGCCATAACGTGGAAAATAGATTGCCTCCTTAATGGTCAAGATTGTACCATTAGACAACATGATACATGCCTTTCCGTATCTTTCAATCAGGTTGGATGGGCCTGAGAGAGTTGTCAAATGAGCTTTCTTGGGTATTAAGTTAGTAAAATAGTGTTGTTCACACAAGATGGTGCACGTGGTTGCACTATCTGCCAGACAACTAACTTCCCCACTAAACATACTTATAAATAAATTGATTGAATTGGTCACATGCAAAAATATAAATCCATTCATTCAATTAAGCAATTCGAGAGAATAATATCCATTCAAATAACAATCCATAATTCAAAACAAACCAAAACCAAACAAATTATTCCAAATACATAGAAAAGTTGTTCAAAATTAAACCATAAACCTAACAAAAGAGGGGGTAGGGCCGGCCACTCCTAGTGGGTTCGGCCACTAGGGGCAAAACACCCTAAAAACATGTCTAATTTATTCATCCATAGGCGTTGACGCCTCTTGAAAATCCGACATCTCCATTGATGTAGTTACATCTTTCGGATGATCCACATGTGCAAAGTTAGACTGACGACGGGAATAATACTTGGCAATGGCCTCAGGGGAAGCTCGGCATACGCGTGGCCAATGATCCTTGGATCCACAATGATAGCACATGTCCAGTTCAGTGGAAGCAGCCTGAATGAGAGTTTTGCACTTGTTCTTGAAGTTTGGGGGCCTTATGGGCAAGTGGTGGACGCTGCTGGGTCACATTTCTTCCCTTAGGTGCGGCACTCTGTTAACCTTGGGCCCGTGGTTGAGCTTGCCGCCCATTGCCATAGCCATGATGGTTCTTTCGTCGTCTATGGCTGCTATAATTGGTCACATGCGCTTCAGGCGCGACATTCGAGCTAATGGGTCGAGCTTGATAATTCTTCATCAAAAACTGGTTTTGCTTTTCAGCGAGAAGTAAAACAGAGATCAAATCTAAGAAGAATTTATGTGCCCGATATTGTTGCTACAGGATAATATTGGTGGCATGAAAGGTCGAATAGGTTTTCTCCAGGAGATCTGATTCGGTTAGTTCCATTTTGCAGAATTTCAACAAATAACGGATTCTACAAACTTTAGAGTTGTATTCATTCACGGACTTAAAGTCTTGGAAGCGAAGATGCTGCCAGTCGTGTCTTACTTCAGGCAAGTATATGTCTTTTTGGTGATCGAAACGATCGGCCAGAGCAAGCCAGAGGGTGCGTGGGTCCTTCTCAGCGAGATACTCAGTCTGCAATGCATCATGGATGTGTCTTCAAATGAAGATCATTGCAGTAGCCTTCTGAGCTTCATCAAGCGACAGGTGCCTCGATGATGGCTCTAATGCCTTTTGCAGTGAGATAGAGCTTCGCGTCTTGAACCCACTTCAGATAGTTTCTTCTAGAGATTTCTAGAGCGGAGAAATCAAGCTTGTTCAAGTTCGACATATCCCTAAAACAGAGGGGAAAACGTGAGTAGTCATATGGTGAGCCATAGACATATATCGTAGAACATACAAGTTCTATATACATGTATTGGTTAATTTATGCATGAAAACTACGAGTTTCATGTGGTATGTTTTGAATGAAAACTTCGGGTTTCAAAGGCACTAAATTTGAAACTAGAGGTTCAATTTAGTTTTATGAACAATTAGTTCATAATGAGAGGTTCCTGCAAGAAACATAGAATGCAATATACTAACTTAGTGTAGTGAATTTTGAGTTTCTTCGGGAACTCAAGTGTGAGAGCTTCATTACTACGAAAGTATGTGACGGTTCAAAGTATAAAAATAAATTATTGAATCATTAATGTCCAAAAATGATCTTCAGGTCAATAATTTTGGATATCATAATCAGATTAATGGACTACAGGTCACTTTTAATTAATTCAATAAATTGGGCCATACCGGGTCGATTTTAGAAGCAAAATAATATTATTGGATCGAAAATATAGCCCCAAAATAATATTGGGCTTGGTGTCGTGGGTTAAGTGGCACGGGTTTGGGTGCCTTAAGTATAAGGCAAGGCCCAAAAGACCTCGGGGGTGGGCTACAAGCCACATAGATGAGGGAGAAGCCCCAGCTGCAACTGGGTTTCAGTTTGGGCTGAAGGGGGTGCACAGAACAAGGCCTAGTAGGTGCTATGGGTGATGCACGGGGGAACAAAACCCAGCCCCATGGGCTAGCGAATGGGTTCGAATGGGAGCCCAGCCACATAGGCTGGCTTCCTGTGCTGCGAACCGCAAGGAAACAAGGCCCAATCGAGTGGGCTGGCACCAAAAAGAGTAGGTTTGCGGGCCTGGATGCGTAAGGAATAAGGACCCAGCAAGCAAGGCTTGTCGTGGGTTTGGTCTGGATCCATGAAGGCTGCGGGCCTCCTCAGTGATAGAACTAGGGCTGCAGGCCTATTCTAATCAATCAGGTCGAAGGCCTGGGGGTCCAACTAGGTGCAACAAAGCCCAAAAGGCTGCTACCGATGTTGTGTCGTAGGGGTGATGCCATCCAATGTCCAATTTCCCTTCTTTTTTTTCAAAAAAAAACCCTTAGGGTTTAGGAAACCCTAAAGATGCTTTTAATTTATTTTATATAATTTGACTCACAAATTTCACATAACAATTTAATTGTGCGATGCATGAAACAAATATATATATATATATATATATATTGAAAAATATATGAACATATACAATATATATATATCGGAAGGAAAATGTAAACATAGGGGGGTTCATGCATCATGGGGAATGTTTTCATGCTTCGTGGACGTTTCAAATATCTTCCTTTATTTTAAGCGTACCTGATTAGCAGAAAATGAATAAGCCTTTGAATGTGGTGGATGATAGCCTCCTTCTACGATGCGTCAATTTCTCAGCTTCTGGCAAGAGCATGCTGATAACGTGTTGTAGGCCTATTTGATTGAGCGCTATAGGGTTTAGAGAGAGAGGGGTGCAACAAGATTAAGAGAGAAGAGAGATTGATTTAATTGTGAGGTGTGTTTGATTCATCCCATTGTGCCTTTATTTATAGTAGTAGAAAGGGTAAAACCTTTCCCTTTAGGATTACAACATTTAATAGGTAATCTAATCCTAGGAATATATAATACTTTCCCAGATTCCCTAAGATTTACACAATCACATTCCTATTCTAAATATGACTGCAACACAAATGATTTTTTGTCATTGAAGAAACTGTTCATATATTTAGCAATTGTTTCTGAATAACTATTTCGCCACTAAAATTTTATTTTATTTAGGAGAAAATCATGGAAAAGAAAATGAGGGCAACTGATATGGTAACATGACTACGAGGCTTAAAATAAACAGTAAAATTATTTTATGATTAGTTTACTATATTCCCATAACTTTTATTTTTGGTTATTTTTCTTTAGTTTTGTTGAAAAGGTTAATTTAATATTTTCACCCTTTTTTGGTTTACAAAGACAATTTTGTTAATAGGCCGTTTAGATAAGTTCGACGAAGTGGGTAACTACAATGAAGAATACATACAACTATACCACTGTAACATTTTTTGTATTGCCCAAAAATTCATCAGAGGTTACAAAACCTAACAGAACATAATTCATTAGGCAAACTACTATGAATACACGAAACTTTTTTTCTTAGTATACATTACCATGATTCATTTAATTGTTGTCGCAAAACCTAAGAAATCATGGTTTGAAAATTCCTTTTAAGTATTGTTTGGGCCCAAAATAATATTATTGGGCCGAGTGTAGGTTTATGTTCAGTCCAAAGCTGTTTCAAATATACTATGGGCTACATGGTGATCCCGGGCCATTCAGCAAGGATGGTCGAGTCCTATCGCAAGAAGAAGTGGTTTAGACGAGCAAAGGGGTCGAAGAAGTCCTAGTGCAATTTGGATTCTCGACCAACAATGAATATGGCCTCAAAAGGGGGTGAGTTCAAAGTCCTAATAGAAGTGGGATTGGCCGAGATAAGATGGATTGGGGTAAGGTGTCCTAGTTCGAGTATGGTTAGGATTGGGTTTGCTGCTATAAATAGAGAAATGATGGTGCAATTCAGGGACCTCCAATTCAACACATAACTGCCCAGTGCAAAACCTCTCAAACATCTTGAGATTTTTTATTTTCTTTTTCCTGTTGACACATCTTCAGTTTGGATAAATAGCACTGTGAAGGCAACCAACGAACACCTTCAGTTTGGATAAACGGCACTGTTACAGTAGAATCAACCGACTGAGGAGCACCTTTAGTTTGGATAAACAACACTGCATTGAGGCCGACTGGTTACCTATCCAAGTCTCGGTCGAGAAAGGTTTCCGAAATCCTTATTGGTAAAGGTCATTTTATTAGCTTTCTTGGTGAAGTAAGGTGTTACGAGTTATGACATTTGGCGCATTGAACGCCGAGTGATTTTATGATTGGATATTCACAAGTGAGTTTCAGAGTTCGGCATTCTGACGGCCGAACCACATTCACCATCAAGACATACATCACCTTTGAATACTTGTGTCCATACAGTCTGGTGTTGATTAGACGTGCTTATACTCTCACGAATATAATCACTGTGACCGAATCAGGCGCCGACGATTTGTGAACTTCGCAAAACTAGCAGCCTTGTCTTCAGGCTCGAGAATCCAAAGGCCAAGATTTGTTCCTTCCTCAGCCACAGTCGCAAGATAAAGAAGTCAGCAACGCGCTCAACGCAACATCAACAAATTTTACTCCTCGGCCGACGAGTTGGCACGCCCCGCATTCAACCAAATGACGTAGTTAGCTTATTAGTTACTAGGTCTGCGCGCCACGTAAGCTTTGTAATTTTTAGGATCAACAAGTACATACAACGCTAGATTATTTGTGTGAAAAACACCAATAAATCAAATTTGACTTAAGAAGTAACAACAACGAAGAACACACAAGATTATTTGTATAGGGAAAAAAATAATAAATCGGATTTGACTTCAGAAGTAACTATACAAGTACAAGTAAGAAAATTTTGGCTAATGAAACTACAAAATTACCATTCCAATTTTATTTTTTTCATTTCGCAGTTCAACTAATTTCTTTACGACACAAAAGAAAATTTATTTCTTAATTTTACTAAAATAAAAATAAAATCATTTTTTCCTTTCCTATCAATTTTCATTCATAATTTGTTGCAGATTAAAAATAGCGGTAAGACACAAAAAACAAACACTCCCTCTCACTCACTGTTTACATATAAATATTCGTTCAAAAAAAAAAAAAAAAAAAAAAACCATATAATTAGAGCAGAGGGAGAGGCCTCTCCATCTTCCTCCACGTAAAACCTCTGATAAAACCCCCCAAACCCCATTAATTTTTCTCTCACAAAGCTTCAATCTTTTGCTTCAAAGAGATCAAAAATCCCATTTTTCCGCAAAACCCACCTCCCATTCTGCGCCAAAATCCCATTTTTTCTGGTAATGCCACTTGGGTTTCAATGGCTCAAGAATCTGGGTCGTCTGAGTCCCGCAATTGGAGACTCAATCTGCAATTTCCTTCAAGTGCTCCTGTGTTCGGCTGCAGATTCCAGCCCTACATTCATGTGGCCAAACCCAAAGGCTCTTTTCAATTCCCGCCTCACGAGAATTCTTTCACCTGGTTAGCCTCTCTCTCTCTCTCTTAATCTTTCTGGGTTTTAATTTCTTGATGAATGTATGAATATATTCTTGTTTCTTCATGTGGGTTTTAATCACAATGCATGACTTGTAAGTGGGGTTTTTATTAAACTTTTGGTTGCTAAAGAAACAGAGGAAAAGATTACTCTTTTTTGTTTAGTGAATATTTGGTGAAATTTAGTCCCAATAAGGACAAGTAGGATTTTTGGTCCTAATTTGGAGAGTTGGGTTTTGGTTTCTTGAACCAAAATCAAGTTTTACATTCTTCTTTTTGCTCAAAGCAATCAAAATTACTTCCTGTAATAAAATTTCTTTTTTATTTCTTATGAAATGGGTAATTCTAGTCAATATTATTGCTCTGTTTTTTTGCTGAGAAAAATGGCTTCATTTGTCCAAGTCAATTTCTAAATCTTTAAGAAATAAATAAATAAATGAAAAGTTGATGCTTTTTATGTTTATTTATTTTTATTTTGCTTCCTTAAAGGTAGGCACTTGTAAGAGGCTTCATGAAATTTTGTTTCCCTAAAATAATTATATATAATTATAATTAAAGAGATGATTTAGTTTTTCCTTATTTATTCAAATTTCAGACACTTAGGCATGCCAATGAATAATTATAACAGTAATTATGATCAACATAAATAAAAGTTACAGCAATAATAAAAATATTAAAAATATAGTGAGAACAAAATAACAATACAGAACAAGAAAGGATAATAACTATATGAAGTAAAAGATGGTCCATCAGGAAGGATAATAACAATAATTTTGTTGTAGCCAAAATACGTTCATATGCAAATAAAGTAGAAGACGGTATATTATATAGAAAAAAAAAATGGAATTTTTCGTGCATCCAAAGTGTTGAAATTGTTGTACTAAAGAAACGTATTGTTGAATCGCAGAACCTGCTATGGCGGGTTCCTGTTCAGTACTCGTTCCAATATACGGTAGCACTGCTGTTAATCTCTCATTATTATTATATATTGTAGGTACCGAGAGCATGTTTGCTCGTCTTCCAATCAAGAGAAGGTTCGCTGTTTTGTCCACCATGACAAGCTGTCCACAATTCAGTGTATAGTTTGTGTAGGTCAAAATCGACATACCAAGATGAGTTACTATTGCTCTGACACTTGTTTTATGGCTGCCTGGAACAAGCACAAGGTGCACCATCATTTTGCAGATCCTGATCCACAAGCAGTGAAAATTATCAAGAGTTTAGGGCCTTATGGCTCCTATCCTGATTCACCTGGCTATCAGGATGACGATTCACAACCTGATGAGGTGGTGGAACAAGATGGGAAAACATGGATTGAAATCGGATCTTGGGAATATTATGTACCCACGGAGCATGATATTGGATTTTGTCTGAGGCTAAAATTTGAAGTTGTTGATTCTTCAACGCGTACACAATTGTGCCCAGCAAGAATCGAAGTGACAGATCCTGTGATTTATCCTCCTCCTCATCCACCGCGTTGTACAATGTGGAACTCTTGCATCGCTGACCTCAAAGAACACTCTTCTAACGATGTAACATTTAGGGTGCTGTCCTATAATATTCTCGCTGATTATCTTGCTACTAGTGGTAGTAACCGGCACAATTACTGCCCAGATTGGGCTCTTTCATGGTCATATCGTCAGCACAATTTACTTTATGAGATCATTGACTATGACGCAGATATCTTATGTCTCCAAGAGGTAACTACTCTGTTCTTAAACGCATATGTTTTTACGAGATCATTGCCCAAGACTTTTATTTTTTATATTTTTCCTCATCTACGGGCAGGTACAGAAAGATCATTTTGAGAATTTCCTCAAACCTGAGTTGGCAAAATATGGATACTTGGTTGTATACAAGAAGAAAAAGACCGAGGTAAGGTGATATGGCCTGTTTAATAGAAATACATGCACTTCCAGGATTTACTGCTTAGAATAGTATCCCTTGCCTAACGTATGCACCCTTGTAGCCACGGTTAGAATTGGTTAACATGGTCCTCTGGTATGTAGCTTAGCTTGTTTTTTCTGAGTTTTTACTTTATTGTCCTTGTAGTATACATTGTTGGCCCACCCCTTAAAAACTTAGCCACTTGGAGTTCAATGCTTGTCTAACACGGTATGAGCCTGTGGTTTGAAAGCTCCAATTCCTACTTTTTAGAGGAATTGGAACTTTGTATTAGTAGGTTGAAAGTCAAAATTACAGGGCAACTGTGATAAAATTTGAGCCTGACTTATTTTGTTTATAGATAGAGTTGGTCTTGATTTTTTGTTCCCCAGCATTAACCTGACTTGTAATAAAGCATTACTATACAGTATGAACTGCTTATCTGGAGTAATTAATGTTTAAAAAGTAAATGAATTGTTAGATAAATTTGGTAAGTAGGTTGAGTTTCATACAGAATCCTGTATAAACAATGTCCTGCTACAAGACGGGACTGGTAAAAAGTCTGGTAAAAGGCCCTGTAGTCCTCTCATTGTCCTGTGGCCTTTTCGTCAAAGACTTGGACAAAGCATCCTTGAGATTGTTCAATATAAGTTTTTAGGTAACAGGATGTCAGTTCTATGTAACTTGCTGATACTCAAAAATCTAAATACAATTTTTAAGACATCCAATTCATTAGCCCAGGTAATATTGATTTTTGCATTGCTTTCCGTTACAAATAATGAAAATAATATTTTTAAAAATATAAGTTTTGTGCATTTAAATTCTTAATCATATTAATTACCTCCCTACCCAAATGTTCTGTGCAATGTGCATTCTGATTTCTGCACCAATTTGTTTTCAACAGAATATGATATATAAATTCTTCTAGAAAAGTGGGAGCATATGTTTTGCTTTATGTGGTCTAACGGCAATCACTTAACAGAAAATGCTTGATGGCATTATATCATGGTAATATGAGTTTAATGGATGTCTTTCAGATATTTACGTTTAAGTCCCAGCTTACAGTTGATGGATGTGCTACATTTTACCGTGGTCAACGCTTCAAAGAAATTGCAACATATGAGGTGAGGAAGTTCTCGCTTGTACTTACCACGAAAATGGAGAAAAAGCGAGGAAATCTATCTATGTGAATATATGCATGCTGGAGGTATTTAATGGTTCTGGTTTTCTTTGCAGCTTGAGTTTAATAATTCAGCAAAGCCCTTTGTAGATTCATTGGATGGTGAACAGAAAAATGAAGCTCTCCGTCTGTTGAAGGTTTACATCTCTAGACTCTCGTATAGTTTTTACTCTTCACTATGTTCTAGTGGCTTTTGTTTCTGCTTCACTTCTGTTTGTTATATCAGCTTCTTGTACGCGATTTTGTAGGACAATGTTGCACTTGTTGTTATATTAGAAATGGTGGGAAATGAGGGCTCTTCTGATGGCAATCGACCTAGAATTTGTGTGGTAGTATGTCTATTTCAAATTCTACAGCCTTATATCATAAATCCTCGAGTGCTGACTGCTGACACAGTTGTCCCTTTTGACCATAGGCAAATACCCATATACATGCAAATGTACAAAATCCAGACATAAAATTGTTGCAGGTGCAGTGTGTAAAATGAAACTCTTCCTTCTATTAGTTTTGAGTTTAAAAAGCAGAATTGACTATCTTCTTTTCTGGTACAAGGTTGTAACCCTCATCCATGCACTTGAGAAAATTGCCGAGTTGAAGATTCCCCTGCTGATTTGTGCAGATTTGAACTCTCTGCCTCAGAGGTTAGCCTTCGGCTACTACTAATTGGCTTCTGAGACTATGATGGAAGAATTGATATAGTCCCTGATTTTCCATTTACGATTTTTTGTACTCATTGATTGATTCCATGTTTCTCTTGAACTAATATATCCAATTGGATATATTAATTATTATTCCTAACAAACCAAACGTCCTCTTTCCATATATTTCTCTTCTTAACTTTGGCGACTATTTATTTCTAATTTTCTACTTGGGATGAGAAATGAAGGTTAGACTGATATTCACACTCAACATTGCAGTGATCCTTATACATTCATAAGCAAGGCCAGAGTTGAGATTCTTCCCATCAAGGAAACTGATAAATCGGGCATATTGCAAACACTCAAGCTTTCTCATCCATTGAATCTGGTAAGGCCAATGTATCCCTTAATTCCCTACTGACCAATTCTCTGCTCCTTTTTTAATCTCAGCTCCTACTGAACAATGTATCCCAACCCGCACCTCTAAACCTGGTTGAGGTTCTGAACATGTTGCAAGAATTTGAATTCTGCAGAGCTTATTGTTTTTGTGATCATTTTAAAGCGCTGAAAAGTTCTTTTCTTTTCCAGGTAAGTGCATATGCAACTTTTTTTCAGTCTGATGGGGTCGAGGATCACCAACGTGAGAAGATGGATCCTGAAACCAAGGAACCTTTGTTTACCAGCCGCACACCATCCTTCTTTGGAACTTTAGATTATATATTCTACACAGGTACCATTTGAGTTTTATAATGTATCTGATTTTTCTCTGCTAAAGTTCAGCCTAACGTATGTTTTCTTTGAACAAAACGTGTATTTATGAGTCATTGAAAGTTCAATATGAATCTGTATTAACAAATTATACTTTTGAAAGACCACATAGGTTTCTGTGCTCTACTTATATGTCTGTCACTTGAGAGTCGAGAGCTAGGTGCTTTCGCTTTCTTTTTCTTTTCTTTTTTCTAAGAGAGATCCAGGTGTCTTAAGGAGGCTTAAATTATCTTCCAAAAGTGTCCTTTGATGTATGTATTGATTAAGTTCTACCAAAATACTGGGCTGATAGTCAGACAACTGTATCAGGAAAGTGGCATTACATATAATAATGTGAGGATTGAGCCTTGATGTATTTAATAGCCATGGACATTTGAGAGAAAAAAGGATAGCTTTACTTGCTGACAAATTCTTCTCTTGCAATGTAAAATCTAAGTAGGCTTCGGTTCTCCCCTAAAATTCTTGTTCGACCCATATATTGTCTTTTTTTTTTTTTTCTTTCTAAATTCATTCACGAAACTTATAGGGTAAACTTTAGAAAAAGAATATTTTGACCTCCCAAGGTTACTTATGTAGAACAATTCAGAAAGACGTTTCTAGCAATGACTATATCTAATTGGATGTATTTAAAATCTTGTGAAAGTTTCTTATCGGTTCATTCTATAACACCGTATATTTCTTCCTTATTGGCTTCCAAGGCATTGCAAATTTAACATTTTGGTTATAGTACATCGTGGAATACATTGCGAGAGTAATCGCATTTTCATAATGTATAAGCATACGGCATTGCTATTTAGGTTTTCTGATGAATATAATTAACACCTTGTTCAAATTCTGAATTTTGTTTTATTCATCGTTTTCGTTGACTGTATGTATAATGCTTTCCTGCAGCTGCTAGCTTGAGGCTTGACAGCGTATTGGAGCTTCTTGACAAAGATCTTGACAAAGAAGGTTACCTTCCATCTGCTAAATGGTCATCAGACCATATTGCCCTCATGGCAAGTTTTTCCCTTGAGACAAGCGCTTACAATCTGAGCTCAGAACCTCTTCCAGAGAGCCTAGGGCAGCACCCAACATTTTTGCACAACAGTAAAGTTTTACAGGAAAGCTGAAGATGATTGAGAGATTATGCAGTCCGATAATTAGTACGGAATGAATTCAAATTCTATACAAAACCAGCAGCTGGCAAAGTTGGTACTTACATAGGATACATGAAAATACACAGAAGATTAAAGATGAGCATTGATCTCTACAGTTTCGTCGATTTAGGTCAAGATGTAGATACACAGAAGAAGATTAGACACAGAAGGGAAGATTAGCATTCAAATTTTCTTCCTTATACACAGTGACAATTCATCGTTATTTTCTTTTCTAACATGGTAACTTTTCAGGGACCTCATCTTTCTGTAAGATTGATTTGAATGCTGCTCTATAGTTGAAAATTTTCCATATCTGTTAATTTTTACGATTCGCTATTCAGAGCAGGCTATATTACATGATGAGAAGTATGGTATCGTGTTTAGAATGTTCTTTCTCCTAATGGATATTAATGTTTTGACAGTGAATGATTAACCACTCCTGTGTTGATTTCATCTGATCAGCGGTTTTAATTTACATTTTTATGGTCCTTACCATGAAAAATTTTATTTTCTAGTGTCAGCTGGCTGCATGAGCAGCATTTGCTCTTGGTATTTTCCTTTTCCCGGAAGTTCATCAGTTTTGTGGTTGGCTATTTTTACTTTGATCTCACTGTAAACCTCAAGTACCTAAAAACATTTGGGCAAATCTTTTAGTTTTACTCCTCCCAAAAGTAAAAGGTCGCCCTTGTTAACAGTCGGGGAAACATGTGCAGTGAGATTTCATCAGAAATAAAAAGGCAGAAAGAATAAGAGATGCGTGTACTTATATGCTGACACCAGTTTCTTCCTAACCATAATAATAATAAATAAATGACAACTATTATTATCACGCTGGAAATTTAATTTTCCCTCATAAAAATGTTTTTTTTTTCAAAATATAAAAAATTCAGAATGCAGAATTAGAATTTCAGAGTGTTACCAATAATTCTGTAAAAAAAACTTATAATTCTATAAAATAATAATGAATGCTAAGATGATACCTACGCCAGTAAAGTGTAGACCTCCACTATAAATCCTCTTTAGTTTGCAACGGTTGAGGGTTCGATCTCATCCAATATACTTATAAAGCAAAGAAATAAAATCCTTGAGACAGATTAAGAAAAGTAGAGCATTTATATATAATCAGTAGCAGACCATGATTACCGACACCCATGGTTTAAACAACTTTAGTAGTAGGATAATAAGCGTAATTTAAATTTACATTAGGTAGAGAGCTCTCTCTCTCTCTCTCTCTCTCTCTCTCTCTCTATATATATATATATATATATATTAGCACTCTTACCAGTCATTTTTCTAATAAAGGAGGAAGATGAAGCTATAACTTGACAGAAATTTAGACCCTCCAGGAAGAGTATAACACAGAATATATAATTAACTGTTACATACCATGGCATGCCTTGTCTTAGTCTTAATTAGCAGAAGCTTAATTACTGGCTAATTAATTAACACATGAAGCTACTAGTAAACCTTGGCTTGAAATTGAATAGTGTTGGGGGGCTCTGATCAGGTTGGTGCATGTGCTTGCAGTTAGGGCATGCAGGAGAAGACCTGCACAGCATCACCAGCATGTGGCACTTGATGCACACAGTGGCCACCATCTCCTGCTGCTGCTGATGGTGATGATCAACATGAAACCCTAAATTAATAGGGTTACTTTTTGTTGGTCTGTGGGGTTCCATGAACAAATCACTGAAGCTGTGTGTTGATGAAATGTCTGAATTAGCGCTGGATTGATCACACGATCTTAGGTTGAGCTCCAGGTCGAGGCTCATGGGACGACGACGACGACGATGATGATCAGCAGCTGGACTAGTTGGTGGCTCAGAGCTCCTCCTTGGGTCCCTTGAAGTCTTCATCTGAGTCCTTGTGTTGTAAAAATGTATCTGCCCCGACTGCATGTACACAATCGATAAAAAAAATTGTTTCTATTTAGAAGTAAAATACTAAAAACTGAAATGGTTATCTAACGGTATGCTATGTTTGTTACTTATGTTTATATAATTGAAATATACACAACACACACATATATAAAATATACCTGAATATCAAGGCATCTTTGCCACTCCAAAGGCAATGGAGTCTCAAGGTGAAGCTCGATATCAAACAAGGATTTCGGTGTGCTTTGTGGTACTTTCGCACGTTTTTCGAAAAGTTGCTCCATATGATCGTATGGATCGTCGTCCCATTTTCTTTTCTTGGGTGAATTCTCAAAGTCTGCGATTGCCTTCTTTTGGATTGGAGAAAGAGGATGAGCTTGAAAAGAAACCATAGCTCTAGCTGATTCAATCACTCAAAGATAAGTAGTTGTACTCTCTCTCTCTCTCTCTCTCTCTCTCTCTCTCTCTCTCTCTCTCTCTTACCAAAGCACACACACAGAGCTGAGAGCTGGGGAGAGTTGAGAGGTTGAGAGAGTTGGATTGGATTATATGTCAAATGGTTGGGAAATTGTTTTGGTAGTTATATAGGCTGGTGGAGGTTTTTTTTTTCATTTTTTATTTTGGTAAACTAGGCTGGTGGAGTTTGGCCACAACTGCAAGGGAGGATCTAAGGGGCAAAATTTGAAGGTACAACTAAAAGAAACCTGGCCTACGCATGCATGACGTGCATTCCAAGTTGGTTGTATTAACTCTGATTATTATAGCAGAAATAAAGCTCCAAGCCAGCTCTCTATTAAAGCCTAAGATGTGAAATTCTAACCAACTCAACTCCTTGGTCTAATACCCCCAACCCCCCTGATCCTGATGCCACCGTAACACACCCAACTATATAAATCTTAGCAATGCATTTGGTCTCCATGGACTGTATACTGTACAACAAAAATAAATATAACTTCTGCCATATGGCAATACTATGCAACGCAATGATTCAGTTAAAACATAATATGTGTTCAAATTTGATTACTAATTTTTAAGTTTTTTTAAAAACATTTTAAAAGTCCTAACTAGACTATATATTGTGAAACTCGGTGGAGCTATCTAGCAAGAACAACTTCACATAAGTTTTTTACGTCTCGAATTTAGTGAAGTATGTTATCCAAGCCATGCATAAGCCACAATTAAAAGCTAAATGTACACCAAAGCCAAATTTTAGCAAGACTATTGCACCACTCAGTATTGTCGTGTGGCAAGAACAACTCATGCTTTGAAGAGTAAGCGAATTAAGCTAGCCAAGCTAAAAGCCAAATGTACACCGAATACAAAGTTTTAATTGGATTATCATGCCACTTGGCATGCAAGAATAATCACATAAGTTTTCAAGTCATCAAAATTCAAAGAGAACTGCTATTAACACTTTAGAATAGTCTTTATCCAAATTTACTATAAATTTATGTTGCTGGAACTCATCCCAAGCTCAAACTACTGTAACAGCCGGTACTATCGGGTGATTGGGACAACCTCACAAGTTTTTGCATGTATCCGAAAATTAAGTTAGCTAAGCTAGCCAAGTTAGAAGCCAATTGTAGACCAAAGGTCAAGTTTTAACTGGATTGTTACATAATCGTCACGTAGCAGGAACAATTTAACACATATAACTCATGTCCTGAAAAGTAAGCAACCTAAGCTAGCCAAATGTAAACCAAATGCCGAGTTTTAAGTGGAATGCTAACACTCAACACTGAAATGCAACATGAACAGTTTTGTAGATGTTTCTCTTGTTCTGAATATTAGAAGAGTACATGTAAGCACTCTAAAATAGTTATCATGCACTCTCCAAATCCTCCAATTCCATTTTCCCCTTGATTTCTATAAGAGAGAAATTAATAATAACTATTTTGAAGTGCTAAAAACACTTTGATTTCAATTGAAGGTGAGCTAAGCTAGCCAAGCTAGAAGCCAATAGTTGAAAACCAAATGGACACCAAATTCCAAGTTATGATTCTTATGAGAGAGCGGTGAGATGGGAAAGAGGAGGGAAGAGGTGTGTGAAGTGGCCATTAAATGAGGAGAGTCTGTATACAGTTGAAGGAAGGTCTTGAATATCTATGGATCATTAATATACACAATAACTCCAACTTCCCACAATTAGGTTACTCAAAGAAAACAAAAACCTTTAAAGCTCTCAACACCCAAACTCCTCTCTCCCCCACACCCGTCAATAACCACATTCCTTGCCATAAGCCATGAAATTAATCACTGCAACTAATTAAATTTGCTTTTAAAGCTCTCAACACCATCGGCTATTTGTGTTTTTATTTATTTATAGGGAAATCAATGATACATGAGAACTGCTAAGGAGATTTAAAAGTGGGACTCTCTAACATTTCATGTTTTTGGCACAATATTTTATAATATTGGCATCGAACTTGTCATTAAATTGTAAGGTAGCAGAGAGTCCATGGAGAGTCTCACTTTGAAAGAGTCTTCTTAATATTTCTCATGATATATTGAAGGTAAAAAGAGATTACTAACTGAAGGGGAGAAAACTTGATCGTAGACATAGAGGATTAAGTGAGACAAACTACACATCAGGACCCGAATTGCGGTTGACCATCAACTTACACATTCTCCCGACTCAAAGCAATTGGAAGGAACCAGACCCTCGAAAGAACGTCCCCGATCCCCCTACGAACTTGAGCCAACACCATCGGCCATTATATCTATGCCCCTTATTTTATTTCTTCATTCAATTTTTTTTTTTCTTTGAAGTATATATCTTGCAATTCATGACCCTATCCATTTGCTCCTAAGATCAGAAACTCTCTTTATTCTTGGACCAACAATCAGATACTTTTCTTTTAACTATTGTTTAAAATTTGTTTACATATTTGGTGAACATTGAATATTTTTATTGTAATCAATCTATCCATTAAACATTTAAGTATATAGCTCATGTACTATAAACTGTTGGAGAACAATTTAGAAATAAACAAAAAATAACATAATTAAACAGAACTTGATTTCCAATATTTTATTAACCAAATATACTTGATATGCAGAATGAAATTATACAATAAATAGATAAACTAATATAAAAATATCAATGATACTAACTTGATCACAGAAGGTAGAGGCTAGCGTAAAAGCTATGTCCTTCGAACAATATTTTCGTCCCACTCTTGTGCTTGTGGTTCTACAACGTCTGCTCGACCAGGATACAACTACCTAATTCTACAACCCGCACTGGATTATAGAACTCTAGCGAATTGCTTTGTGTGTTTACTCTCTGGAAATTTTGTATGGAAGACAAGGAGGGAAGAAAAGATTATTCTCACTTGGATAATGTGATTGCAAATATATAGGCTATTTTACACCCTTTCAAATACCTGTTTAGTGTATTTGAAAGCACACAACTCTTTCTAATAGCTGTATCTTTTAATCAAAAAGTACAACTCTTTATAATAGCTTGTCTTTTAATCAAAACGTTTTTTAATTAATAAATTAATTAAAAAACTTAATCCGAAAATTAAAATTAATGAATCTGATTAATTTTAAATTCCAAGGAGGCCCCAAGGCCCAAGGCCCTTGTCTTGATTAATTAATATTAATTGTATTTAGGCTATATTATATTCAAGCCTAATCCACACAACCATAAGGCTCAAACCTTCAATCCATTTCCAAATAGTCCAAGTTCTAATTACTAAGAAAAGGGAATAAGCCTATATAAATGCTAGTGAAAAAATACTGTTGACCAATGTGGGATAAGAGGGTCTCAAACTCCAACATAAACCTCATGCATCAAAGGTTCATTGATGTCACTGACCTTATAGTGTGGTGGTACCTCTACCCTTATTAAATAGGTAGTTTTGAGTTCAATTTCTAATAGACTAGGCTGTTGAAACCCACTTTTAAACGAATAAGTACCTAATATATTTATGTCCTTCATGAGAGTTATGTACATGACACTGATTCATCGCTACGGTAACATCATATTTCAATGAAAAAAAGATATATGTAAGTTTTCATCTTCATTGGCATGGGACGGCAACAACAATGCATCTATACCATGTAAGTTTCTCTCATATTTCACAATAACAAAACAGTAAAAGAAATATGATAAAAAAAAACTAAAACAGGATATCATAAAAATGATATATTTATTGAGTTTTCATTGGCCCTATCTAACTGCTGGTTCTTTATTATTTGTTTTGCATTTTCTCTTCTTCCCCTTGATTATATCTCGTGAATGTGGTATAGATAGCAGAGTGCAATTTTGGGTCAGAATTGGAGTGAGTGCAAAGGGCAAAAGAAAAAAGAAATTGCAAGTTTTGGTGGGCAATAAGTTCCTTTGTTTGGGAAAGATCTAAGCATACTCATGAAGGATGAAGCCATAAGGGCATTGGAGAGGAGGGTGTGCTTAGAAAACAATCACCAATCAAGTATAAATTGGAGAGGGGCCCTAAATAGACTAGACAACCAATAACATAAATACCAGGCCTGCTTATTGGTACTAGTCAAAAGAGCTAGGACACAAAAACTAGTTTTCCCAACGAAGGGGCATTTTTGTAAGGTACCCACCAAATTGAAAACAAGAATTTAAGTGGAGAAAAGAAAAACTAGAAGAGAAATTATGATTGCAAGAATGTATAGTATTTGTGTTGAGTTTAAATTATGATTGATTCATTATACGACTTAGCCTAATTTTTTTTTGTCATTTAGAATAGAATATTGTTGTATAAAAAATGAGCTGCTACTAGCACTCTAAAAAAGTTATCATGCACTCCAAATGTATAACAATACAAGGAAAATTTTGTATAAGGAGTGCTGATGACATTTCCATAGTGCAAAGAACAACAATAAAAAAAAAAAGGTAAGAGAAAATTCATGAGTATCGGTCTTTGAATTGCAGTTTTGATCTTAGAACTAAAAGTTCATGAGTATCGGTGTTTGAATTGTCACAATATAAAGTAACGGTCATTTTTTGTAACTCCATTAGAACTTCTGTGTTACCCAAAAAATAATTGAATTACTTCACATTATAATAAGTTCAAGTATCAATACTCCGAAAATTTTTAAGTTAGGGATCAAAGCTTCAACTAGGAAAAAGTTCGGAGACTAGTACTCTAGATTTATCAATAGATAATTACCAAAAAAATATATATGTGAGAAAATCCTAAAGGGTCCCAAAGAGTATTAAAGGCTTTGAGGGAAGAGGGTTTCAAGTATTGCTCACCTGCCTTCATTAAATCATCTTGAATTCACTTAAATGCAGAATTCAAGGATGACCATTGAAACCACCCTCACTTACTTCGACACTCTTTTCTTTCGTTCGTCACTCTCACCAGCACCAGCACTGGTTTTATCTCCTTCTGTTAAATGCTCCCAACCCACCTCTTCTTCCATTTATTTATGCTCTCTCTCTCTCTCTCTCTGTGAAAATTTATTCATCAAGTTTCAATCAGTTTCCCCTACATAAGAATCAAGTGTCAGAATATTTACTCTCTTGTGTGTTCATAAATTCCAGAATTAATTTTCTTTTAATTAAAAAGAATGTTATTGCACTTATTTCTAGTGTCCTAGCAGGAAAATCCAGCTTCGGCACCGCAGGAACTTAAGAAGGGAAAGAACCGACAATATTGCTTATATTCAACCGATTAATTTTCTCGGTTCAACTTCAAAGTCACCAATTCTCTTCATAATTAATTGGACAAACATATTTAACAACCATGCTCACCATCTTAAAGTACCAAATGTAATGCATGAAAATCCTAATTCAACATTTGAAAAAGTCCCATAGCAATTATATGAGATAAGCTCTATGGAACTGTGTTACGGGTTTCTTACGTATGTATCTCTCTTATAGTTTGTAATTGCATGAGAACCCTAATTTAACTTTTGAAAGAGTCCCACAGCGACCATGAGACAAACTTTTATGCAACTATACATGTACAGGGTTTTAACGTATATCTCTCATCACGTGAATAATTGGTAAAGTGATATATACCGGCACTGGCAGAGCCAGTTAATGCCTAGGAGGGTTATATGACTCTTCTTACAATTTGGAAAGGTGACCCTTCTTACAATTTGGAAAGTTGTATTTATATATGATATATTGATGTAGCTTGGCTTTTATATTTAAAGTTGACCCTCACAAATGTAATTTGCTCACGGTTGGAGTCCAACACTTAGAACTTCCTTGGATGTATTTTTGAAATGACTAAAAGCACTTTTGGTGAAAATATTTTTAGAACCATTTCTTAGTAAAAATGCAAGTAAATTCTGGAAAAGCACTTAAAGTGCTTTTGGAACCAAAAAATATTTTCTCTATAAGTACTTTCAGTAATTTTAAGAGCACATCCAAACGACCCCTTAATCTCATAATTTCATTCTTTGCCTAATCAAGTAAATGATACTTAATTTCATTTCCTCATACTTATATTCAATTTTTTTATTTGAGTTCTCATCAAGGTGCATATGTATGATTGTTTTTTGCCATAAAGCGTGATCTACTAAAATGTAATTAATTAAATCATAACAATATAAAGATTGGGCCACTTAGTACTATGGTCTTGGTATTCTTCTTCACTTGTAAGTGAGAGGTCTTAGATTCGATTTTCTCCAAATGCGAGTTTGAACCACATTGCTGCTAGCCCATTGTGAGGCTAAGCTCATCTCCCTCTTCTTTGGTCTAGATAATATCGCTTGTTAAAAAAAACAATATAAAGGTTGGACACTTGGAATATTTTTTTAGGGAACTTTAACGAAAAGCTCCAAGTATTGTTCACTTTAACGAAAACCCACATTTTTACACTAAAAAAGTCAATCCTGGTACTATTCATTTTACCCTTTATTTTGTCCTTATCGTTAAAACTCAAAGTTTTCAAGCCATTTTCATTAGTTTTCCTTATTTTTTATGCTTAATAAGCAAATACTCATGACCATTTCTTCAGTAATTTTTATGTATAAGGTAATTTATCATAATTTTATGATCACTTAAGATTGACCCTCCTTAATAAAATTTCTGGCTCCATCATTGCGTCACAATAGCAAAAACTCTAGCTCTGCCACTAAATGTACGTAAGTGTAATTATCTGGTAGTAATGGCTTTGATTTGAGATAGAGGTGGGGGTGACAAAATGTATTACATAGAATTAAAGCAGCCTGCCAAGATTGATCACTTTCAGTCGTTTTTAGATTTAATTAATCTGTTAACCGTTGAGTGGCCGTCAGCCCGTGGGAGTCATAAGATTTTGAACCGAAAGCTTTATATTATATGCATAATACATGTCTAGATTATAAAAGCAAGCATATGCATGTAGGTTTTGAAACCAAGAAAAACAAAGTATACTTGTATACAATATTCACTAATGACTCATCAAAATCTATTCACCAAATTTATTCACTAGATGATTGGTGATCAATGTACGTGTCAGCATCTTACTTGTTAGAATGAAATAATTTGGATATATGAAACACTGTCAGTAATGTTCTGTAAACACAACTTTTGGATTAAATTTGCAAATCATATGATTTGTCACCAATAGAAAATAAGCAAGTTATTAATCAACATTTAAATAATAATTCAATCATCACAATCACGATATATAACTTACAAAATTGAGTGTAAATAGTTGGTCTTCTTAGTATTACCCAAACACTATTATATAATCTAGAGCAAAAGTTCGTTGAGTGTGCCACTTCTTAAGTTTCAGTAGAAAAGTTGTGTAGCTCAGCTTGAGTCATGATTGCCAGAAGACCACAAGCTCAATTTTTGTAGCCTATTTCGAAAGAAATCTGATTCCGACATCTAGACATATTAATGGATCAGATTTTGATATGGACCTGATCCGAATATGATGTAATTACTGTTGAGAATGAATCACATATTGACGGTGGGAGGAATTTTGCTAGGCTTATAAGTAAGTTAGGCTATCCTCATATTGCCAATTGGTTTTATGGTAGAACCACAACTTTTTTCATGGTATTAGAGTAGTGTTGACCCAAGTGTGAAGCCCCACCGCCACACGTGCTCCACGTCACTCAATTCTCCACGCGGCTTGAAATTCGCCACATGTGAGCGACTGTGTGACGATGTGAAGGTAAAAGAGTCACACATCATGAAAGAAGAAACCTTACCAGAGAGTATAAGAGGTTGGGCCACTCCTTTTATTGCAATTGGTTTTATGTTAGAACTCAACTTTCTTTTTTATGGTGGAACTCCAGCTTTGTTCATAGTATCATAGCAGGTTGTCTCATATGTGAAGCCCAAAGGCCATACATGCTCCACCTCACCTGTTTGTTTGTGTTGTTCATGTATTAAGTTTGAAAATTTGCACACGTGAGATAGCGTTTAAGAATAAATCTCACATTGATGGGAGGATGGACCTTACATGGTCTTATAGATAAGTTTGGTTACTCCTCATATTGCCAATTGATTTTCTGTTGAAACCTCAACTTTCTTCAATTATATGAATCGAGGTTTCCAATCTGATTATCCGAATAAGATTGGAGTGGATAATCCAATTATAAAGGGATAATCCAATTATAAAGGAATCCGGATAGATGAATTATGGTGATCCGATCCGACTTAACATAACATTTTTTTTTTTTTTTTTTTTTGTGAATATTATACTTGTTTGCAATATCAATTTAGTTCTCATGCATGTAAAATACACTTATAACCCTATTTTCTTATTAAATAATAGAAAATTTCTAATTAAAATAAACAAAAAATATTAAATGAAATTACTAATGATATATATTTTTTTTTTGTCAAATGATAAATTTTGTTAGATTAGCCATCAACAGGATTTCAAACTCACGTCGTCATGCAAGGACTCAACACCTTTTCACCACTGTGGTAAAGGGCCACTTGCTATTTTATTTTATTTTTTAAATTTAAATAAGATCTTATATGATGAACTGGGTGACGTGAAGCACGTGTGTAGGCTCAATAGATTTAGACATATATTGAGCCAAATGTGATAAACTGAATTAGACATATATTGAACCAGCACCAAACCCAATTTAAGTTGATGTATTTTTTAAGTACAACCAATTCTATACATATTGTAAGTGAATGTGACATTTGAGTTTAAAATCTCCAGTATAAGGAACAAGTATTCTAAAATTTGTTTTCATTTTAGACATATATTACCATCTTTCTAAAATAATTATTATGCACTCAAGACATTGGAGTGGTAAATGACTATTTTAATTGATAGTATACTATTGCAAACCCTAAGGTTACACTTAGCACACCACAAAAAAGAAACCAAAACTTTTTTTCATTTAAAAGAGGGTTTTTACATTAGAAAAGGAGACAGATGTGTGTGTGTGTGTGAGAGAGAGAGAGAGAGAGGCTGCTGTGGCGGTTGGTGTCAAATAAATCACCTAAGTAATCGGTTCTCGTAATGTGTCAACTACTTCAGTGGACAACACTTAGCCTTCAACTCAATCTTTGACGGGTCATCCATCCATCCGCCCCATTTGGGGCACACTAACCGTGGATTTTCAAATTATTAAGGGAAATAGAAAAAGATGATCTATTTTCTTAATTTTGAGATAGAAATAAGATTGTTTTAATACGCACACTTCATTGCATAATAATTGGACAAAAGAAGATTTTTTTTTTTACATTTTTAAATTACCAAATTGCTCTTGTATATAAATGAGTTATTGCTTCCTATTTTCTAATTTCTTTCTCTCTACTCGCTCTCTCTCTCTCCCTCCATCTTTCTTTAAAATTAATATTTATTGGCTATTCTTAGATTAGTGAAAGATAACGGAAAATTCAATTGGAAGATTTGATTTATTTGGAAATTGTTTGTGTTTGCTTATTGGCCCTTTTGGGAAATGAACACATTTATGTGCTTGCAATTACAGATTGGGAATTTTTTCCTTAAATCATCATCTTCTTCCTCAAATTCGAAATCTCATTCAAAACTCATCTGGGTCAAAACCGATTTGCAATCCAAAAAATTTTTAGATGTCAAAGAAAATCCATTATGAAAAACTAAAGACACCATTTTTTTTTGTTGCAATCTCTCTCCTTCGCCAATGAATGCCTTATCCCTCTCAGTTCGAAGAATATCCCAAATTTGTTATCTGTATCAATACGTGTAACAACGTTGGTTTTGGTGTGGACGTGCTTCGTGTAATTAACGGCGTTGGAGGATATGTGGGGCTTAGATTCTAGAAATCCCTTAAAGATCTGTAGTTTACAAATCTTTGACCTGAGCCTAGATTTTGAAAATCCCATTAAAAATCATTTATTTCCAGTGACATGCACAGGACATGCACATGATATGTTCACAGATTTAAGCCAACCAAAAAACCTTGAACTCACAACTCTCTCATTGAAATCAAAAAATGACGTCATCACATGTGATATCACCACCATATACACTATACGCACACCACATGCACATCACATGTACAATACATGCGCATGATATCCACAAAACTGAAGATCGAGCAACGAGCTACTTTTCGCATTAATAAGAAACTTAACGTCGACCTATTGGTATAGTGGATACAATTAAAACATAATTGTTGCATATATAAGGTTACAATGGCTGTTTGAAAAGTCTTGTTACATATATCAATCATCGCTTAACCGTGCACGTAGAAAACATGATACTCGTTGTCGTTATTTCATGGACCTGCATGACCCTTAACGCCTCTAAGCCTTTTATTAATTTTGTTTTTCGCCGAGGCCAACTAGGTTGTGGTCATACTCGCTAAATTCCAGGGCCCAACATATGTGCATTATAACTAGTGAACATTCATGCTTCTCATATTAAGTTGTAGCCAAGCACACCATATGCACACCACATGCACATTACAGAAAAAAATTTACAAATTTATGCAATTGAGCACTTGAACCAGAAATTGTTCCATCCCAGTTTTGTAGCACGTCAAAAAGTAAAGTTTATTCCACAACCCATAAGCCCCAACATGAAACACAAACCCTAATTTAACTTCTAAGTATTAATTAATCTTACAAACAACCCATTTATTCCATAAATCATTGATGTAGAAACTTGGAACTAAAATAACAAGAACCCACAAACAAATGAAAATTTCCAAAACACATTCTAAGCCCTTTCTTCCTTATCCCTCTTTTCTTCGACTTCCCATCTTTGCAAATCCAAAAAACCAATTGAAAAAAAGAAGTAATTAGATACAAAAATGGAGACAATGACTGAGTGAAAGAGAGAAAGAGAGAGATGAACCAAATGGCTGTGGAAATATGGCTGCCGAAGCTTTACTTATCGAAAAAATGGAACTTTCCGACCAAAATGGATAATCTAGTATAAAGGTCATATCTTTAAGGATCGAACACTGATACAAACTAGAAACCCTCACTTCGAAGCTTCACTCTTGACTTCCCTCTCTTCAAAATCCAAACTCAGAGATATGAGCTCAACCCAGAAACTTAGAGCTCACAGAGCTCTTTGGACATCCCACTCTTCCAAATGAGAAAAATGATGTAGTGAGCTGAGGATTCTTAGTATTTATGTGGGTATTTTAGTAATTTTAGTTTTGTGCATGGTGTGCATAACTTGTGCATGATCTGTTTTGCTTATTTATGTCCTAAGATTAAGAAAATGAGTCAATTTTATCTATTTCCCAATTGTTAATCCTAATAAGGCTCAACCCCTCTCCCTTTTTTATCAACTTTTTTGTGGATTGCTCTTTCTATCATTATCAATGGAATGCCTTTATTAGTAAAGCTTATGGGTTGAGAAACCTGAGTTTGTGATCTGTCTGTCTTTCGTATAATGGTTTTGGTAATAAAACAAGTACATAAAATCTGTTTATCTTTCTTATAAGCAGTCGATCTCTTGTGTCTTTGTCCCTTCACGCCAAGTTCACTATTTTCATCTGTTACGGCCGTAACGGTAAATCTCCGAAAGGGGGCGCGAGAAACTCTCTCTAAGGAACTCGACACTATGGTTAATTAAGTCTTTTGTATTCCTTGACAAACTTTGGAAAACCCTTTGTCCATCTCCGATATCTCCTTCCCTCTGTTTTTAATTTATCCGGAATGAGTTTTCATTTTGTTATTATTTTTTCCTTTCTTTTCTTCTTTTACTTTTTTATTCAATTCCATTATTTCTTAAGTCTCATAGGTTTGATCCTATAGAATCTAAAGCATTTTATCATCTTCAGGTTTCGCTTAAGAAGTGTTTTTTAATGACTGAAAGTACTTTTTGAGAAAAATATTTTTGTAACCAATCCTTAGTAAAAATGCAAGTTAATTCTAAAAAAAACACTTCAGTAT
Organism: Pyrus communis; assembly: GCF_041283825.1. Classification (NCBI taxonomy): domain Eukaryota; kingdom Viridiplantae; phylum Streptophyta; class Magnoliopsida; order Rosales; family Rosaceae; genus Pyrus; species Pyrus communis. The sequence continues at coordinate 5,696,694 of NC_142572.1, forward strand.
TTTTGAAACTCAAAATCATTTTCTCTAAAAACGCTTTCAGTTATTTAAAACACTTCCCAAATGAGCCCTTAATTAATTATATTGTCAACTTATGAGTTTCACACAACATGCTGCCTTAATATTTCAGTCCATTTCATATCCACGAGAAAAACTAGCATGTCATCACAGCAATTTATGATCCAAATATTGGATATTTGCTTCAAAATATGAAAGGCATTCGGGTGTCACAAAAATATAACATAATTGTACCTAGCTAGGAAATACAATTCATTTACTCTTAAAAACTGTATTAACACATTGGGATGATTTCCATTCGAATATAATACTTGGTTGCCCAGAAAAAAAGAAAACAAAAATACCAAATTGGAGTCACCGAACAACGTGGCATATTACGATATGACGATTTAGCTATTACAAACAAACGAGGTTCAAAGTGAAATCAAATATGAACAAGTGAAGCACAACTGCATCATTTGAAGCGAAAAATCTTGAGTTCTACTTTGGCATCCCTAGCTTTACTCATTTTCATCGGCATTAACCTTAGGGCAACCTTCAACGAACCGGCGCCAATACCAATGCTTCGCCCACACTGTGTGAACTTGATCCAGCGGGATTCCTTTAGTCTCCGGCAGGAAGAGCGCAACGAAAATGGTCATCACCAGAATCCAACCGCCGTAGAACAAGAATGTGGCGTATTTGAAATGGCATAACATGGACAAGAAGGTTTGGGAGAGAACAAATGTGGTGGCAAAGTTTACTGCTAGCCCCATGCTTTGGCCTGTGGGTCGAATTTTCATGGGGAATATTTCACTTGGGATAAGCCAACTCAAAGGTCCCCATGACCAACCAAAACCAGCAGCATAAAAACACATCATTACAAGAACTAGTACGGCATAGCCCTTTGAGATATGGCCGTTGCCATCCGTACCTGTCGTAGCTGCCAGAACTATAGCCACACCAACCTGCACAAAAACATTTCGGATAAGAAAACTTTTCTTCTTTTACATAGATAACGATCATCCCTTGTATATCTTGACTCGTCTAAACTTATTTTTTGACTATGCAAAAAGGGTATAATAGCTTTATCCACATAAGGGTTTATGTTGCAATATAGATGTTTATGATACTAGACTTTGAATATAGACTACTCAACCAGACAACAATTAACTTGATCAATAGTCATATAGTCTAGATTCACGTCTTACAACGTAACTAAATAAACAACTTATATTGCCAAATAGTGTGACTATAACGATATAAATGGGGATGTGATATCCACAAACTCATTTTTACTTTTCACACATCCTTTATTAATTTATGTATTTTGATTTCCTTCAATTCATTATATCTGACGGCTGAAAATTAAGATGGTGTAGAAAAGTAAAAATGGATGTGTGGATGGCACACCTCCTACAAATATTCTTTACTAGTGTTATATTACTAAACTATGAATATGGACTACCCCCAATCAGACTAAAATCATCTTAATCAGTATTCTAGATTCACCATATTATAAAGTAACTAAATGAACATCTTAGCTTGTGAAATGGTATGACAATGTAACATTGCCCTCCCATAATAAATAAATAAATAAATAAGGAGTTTATTTTGCAATTTTTTCACAGTAAACTCAATATACCATATTAGCTAGATGATAGTTACCTGACAGATGACCATCTGGATGCCACCCTCCATGAACAAAAACCTGCGACCATGCCGATCAACCATATACGTAGACACAAGGATCGAACCAAGATTCACCAACCCAAGTATAATCGAAGCAATAAGAGCAGAATCATTGCCAAAACCCACAGATTGAAACAAAACAGGGGCATAGAAGGCAATGATATTAATCCCACTAAGCTGCTGGAAAAACGGCACAGCAAGCGCACCGATCAAAAGCTGAGGCCTATACTGCCTCTGAAATATGGTCACAAAAGGCTCCTCATTGAGGGTTCTGGCAACTTCACTGGCCTTGATAAGAAAGGCCAGCTCGTCCTCGATGTCGTTCTTGCCTCGGATTTTGATTAGGGATTTTCTGGCTTGGTCAACCCTGTTGCGTTCTACTAAGCTTGTGGGTGAGTCCGAAATGAAAAGGGCGCCAACAGTCATGATGGTGGCTGGGACTATGGCGAGGCCGAGGGAGAGACGCCAGCCCCAGCTGTGCTTGGCGGTGGCGTAGTTTATGCAGTTGGATGCCACTACCCCAATTCCTATGAAGAACTGAAAGCCTGTGCTGAATGCACCTCGCCACTTGGGTGGTGCAATCTCTGAGAGGTAGATTGGAGCAGACTATATTGTGCCAATATTACAAGGGATGTTAGTAATGGATGAAATCAAGGAAATATACACAAAGGAACCCGTGGGCCATTTAATTAATTCACTCTTTCTCTTAGACAAGTAGGGCAAATATCAGATTCACCTCTATTAAAAATATGATACATCAAATGATCAGTTGTCATGATATAAAATAATATCGATCACAAAAAAAAAGAGACACGTGTTGTAATTCAAAAGAAAGTTTCCCAAAGGACAGAAAATGTTTCTTTTCCAAATAGTAGCAATAATCTGTAGTAATATCGATCGCATGATAAAAGAGATAGACACGTGTTGTGATTCAGAAGAAAGTTTCTCAAGGGACGGAATATGTTTCCTTTCCAAATAGTAATAGTAATATGTAGCACATGCTTAGACAAGAATCAACTTGATAAATGATCCATAAAATGGTAAGAGTGCTGTGAATATATTATATGATATGATTATGCAAATCCGCAGTAAAGTTAAGTTAGGAATCCTATAGGGAAGTGTTATTAGTACTCCAAAAATCTCATTCTACACTCCTCACAAATGTATTTTTCTTTTCTATTATAGAAAATTTGGAATGTAGAATGAGATTTTTGAAGTGCTAATAACAATTCTCATCCTATATTGTATCTTTCTTTTAAACTTTGTATAGCAAGTTTCTCCCCTTCTATTGTTTACTATAAATAGATACATTGACAAAAGAGAATAGAATATACAATTCTCCCTAGCCATATTTCTCTCTCTCTCTCTCTCTCTCTCTCTCTCTCTCTCTCCCGCCACCTCTCTCTCCTTCAGTTCAAAATAGGTGACAACAAAGAGAACGTCTTCTGAATCACAAAAAAATAAAAAAATATTTTCGATCATTTAAAATGCTTCCTTTTTTATGGGTTTGCATGCTCTTAATTTGCAGGCCCAAGGATCTACATAAAGAAAGTCCACTTACTTGGTTTGTGAAACCAACCCCAAAGCCGAGCAAGATACGGCCCAAAATAAGCATGGCAACATTGACAGCGCCACCATTGATCGCAGACCCAACAAAGAAGGTGCAGCCACCCAGAAGCATAACATTCCGGCGGCCGATAGTCCTGGCCAGACGGCTGGCCACAAGCGACGCAGCCAACCCCGCTATGTAGAGGGAGGATGTGAATGCTGTCAAAACCTGGCTATCATACACACAATATATGTTTTTCGGGGGCCCTCCCTTTCTCAGCACTTCTGGGAAAAACTTGTTCAGAAATGGTGCCATGGTAGTTACTCCTCCTGAGAAAATTGTTTATGTTCATGATTAGTTTCATGCATTTGATGTGCACCAAAGTATATGATAATTGTAGATGTTATTCATTAGTTTCATGTGTATAGCTTCTTTGCGTCAGTGGAGGTATATCTTTATTTTTTACATTCGATTGTATGACATACTATTGACCTTAAAAACTACCAAGCATATGTGGTGCGCAGGTTAAGTAACTAATAAGCTAACTACGTCCTTCGGTTGTGTGCGAGGCATGCCAACTCATCGACCGAGCTCGGTCGGGGAGTAAAATGTGTTGATGTGGCGTTAAGCGCGCTGTTGACTTCTCGATCTTACAACTACGGCCGAGGAAGGAACACGTCTTGGCCTTTGGGTTCTAGAGCCTGAAGACAAGGTTACTAGTTCTACGAAGTTCACAAATCGTCGGTGTCGAGTTCGGTCTCGGTAATTATATTCATGAAATTATAAGTACGCCGAACTGGCAGCAAACTATACAGACACAAGTACTCGAAAAAGATAAATGTCTTGAATGTAAATGTGGTTTGGTCGTCGGAGTGTTGAACTCTAAAATGTACTTATGAATATCCAATCATAAAGCAATACTCGGCTTTCAATTTGCCGAGCCTAGTAACCTAGTAACACCTTACTTCGTCGAGAAGGTTGATGAGATGACCTCTACCAATAACAACTAGAAAATCCTTCTTGATCAAGACTTAGATAAATAATCAGTCGGTCTCGAAGCAATGCCGTTTATCCAAATTGAAGGTGTTTCTTGGTCGGCTGATTCTATGGCTATTGTACTGTTTATCCAAATTGAAGATGTCGCCGGTTGCCTTCACAATGTTGTTTATCCAAATTGAAGATGTGTTGGCTGGAAGAAAGGGGAAGAGGAAAAATTCTCAGGCTTGTTGAGAAACTTTGCACAGGGCAATTTGTGTGTTGATTTGAAGGGGCCTTGAATGATGCACTCCCTTCTCTATTTATAGTAGCAAACCTCTTCATGACCGAACTAGAAATGGACTAGGATTAGAACTCCTTAACCCAATTTGATCAGGTTTCGGCCAATCCTAATTCCTCTTTGAACTAAGCTCCTTAACAAACTAGATTCATCCCCTAATTCTTAGCATCCTTAGCCTTAAGACTCCTTGTTGCACTAGGATTCGATTAACTCACCTTTATCCAAACCTAGGCTCGGCCCAAAACGATATTTTGGACCCAAACACATACACAAAAATATATTTCTAATTGTAAGGGAGAATGCCTCATGTTTGGTTGTTTTTATATAACAAGTATGATTAGAATCAGATAATTAAAATTGAAATCCGCCAACTGAAAGACGAAGGAGATCGATTTGAGCTCGGTAGCTGGTACATGTCTTTTAGTTATCTTGCCAAATAGTTTGACATTTTGTAATACCAAATAAATAACAAGATGAATTCTTATTCCAATGTTCTCGAAGAAAGTTCGCATGTAAAAAATTATTACATTATTATTGGCATTCTAAAATAATAAATTTGCACCCGTCTTCCATAAGTAAGTAAAAAATAAAAGAATTGTATAGTCGCGAATATGATTCCTTTTCAAATGAACTAGCCAAAAACGAAGTCAGAGAGAGGTATGGAGAAGAAATTCTGTGTGTGTTTGTTTTTTTTATTGGGCTTACTACAATTTCTCCACTAAAGGTTTGAATGTGGTTTCAAATTAGGGCATGAAGTTTTAATTTTTTCACATCGCACTTCAAAGTTTTATAATTGTATCAATTTACACATTTTTTGTATTTGAATGTCTAATTCTTCATTAAATTAATGAACTTTTTAATCAAATTAGTACAAATCTGGTTTAGATGTCAGCCAATTACATGTTTCATGCTTACCATATCATAAATTTAATGAAGATTTGAATAATTCATTTGAGAAAAGGCATAAATTAATATAGTTTTACAACTTCAGGGGTGCAATATGAAAAAAAAAAAATTAGAATTTCATGGCCTAATCTGGAAATCAATCTAAACCTAAAGAGTATAAAATTTAGTAATTGGGCTTTCTTTTTGGACAGGGATCTTCTCTGCATCCCTTCTTTCTAATCCACCAAGTTCGGTCACCATCTATTAAAGACACATCACATAATTTATAAATTTGATTTAAAAAATTAGTTTACCGGACGTCTTTTTTTTTTTTTAGTGTTTCTTTGCTAATAAAAGTGCAAGCCTATGCTACGTGGCGCCATAGCTCAAGGACGTGTCAGTACTTGTTACTAAATTATTTATCTATGTTTAGTTAAAAAGATTTCGTATCTATCGAAGCTTCTGAACCACTTGGTTGAATTTATATTTTATTTTCTTGGGCATTTGAAATTTGAAGACTTTAGCAACCGAACCTTACTGGTAGAATAGTCTATCATCAAATAATTCATAGAGAATAGTAAATTAAAATTAAAACGAGAATACTCTTCTATATATTTAATAGTAACAATATTAGTTTTAAAAATTTTTTTTTTTTATAAAAAAACACATTTTATTCTTTTTTTTTATTTTAACATTTTGTTATTGGCAACGTACATGTCAATCAACTAATAAACTAACAAATGGATAGGGTAGCCACACACTCATTTTTACTTCTTACATATCATTTTCAAATTTCGATCGTCGGATCGAATGAATTGAAGAAAATCAATGACAAAAAATTACCAAAAGGTATGTGAAAGATAAAAATGAATGTATGAATAACATTGTCCCTAACAAATTAAAGGGACACTTCTCCCTTGCATTAAGTCATGAGTGGGTGATGCTAGCAGCCTCTTATGGCGTATAATAAAGTTATAAACACATTAATCTAGTTGAAGTTTTTTTTTCTTTTATATAAAGTGATGTCTTTTTTTTTTTGTATAAGATTTTTTTTTTTTCACAAACAATGATCTACATTAATATATGCTAATAAGCGTGAGGGAAGGGTTTGAACTTAGAAAACAGTGCGTTAACGAGAAAGACCACAACCAACAGCAATCCATCGTTTGCGCTTTTATAAGAATATGGGTAAAGCTTTTTATTTTTGTTGCTTATAAGATCTAGGTATGTCTGATAAAATAAAAATTCAGGTGCTTACAGAAATTTTCTTGATAAACCATCGTGACATGAATTAGTTTTTAAAATGTGCCATGAACTTTTTATAAATAAAAAAATGTTTTCATGATTGAGTTTTAAAATTGTGCTAAAAAAAGAGACAACCTTAAAAATCATCGAATTGCAAACCCAAACCGGTTTAGATTTTACAAAAGTTTTACAAATTTTATGGGGCGCATGGTATATCGTTCATTAAAAAAATGTTCCGATCTAATATCTATGGTATCTTCTTATGGAGATTATGGAGAAATTTAGCCTAACAGTCAACTGCATAAACCAAACCTTTAATTTGGCTGCCAAAACGTCAAGAGGCTATTATATAAAAACATTACAACCCATAAATGAATTGTCAACTAGATTGAGTAAAATATAAGGAAAACTAATGAAAATGATTTGAAAATTTTGAGTTTTAATGATAAGGATAAAATAAAGGGTAAAATGAATAATACCAGGATTGATTTTTTAGTGTAAAAATGCGATTTTTCGTTAAAGTGAACAGTACTGTGAACTTTTCGTTAAAACTCCTTAAAATATAATGCAGGAATCGTAGCTAGCTAATATTTATGAATTATTAAAGCAACTACACCCCCTCCTCACCGAAACCAACAAAATGAGCTCCACCCCAGATGAAACAAGTCGAGTTACAAGAAAACGAGGGCGGCCGACAGCTCACTCAGGTCAAAATAGCCCGACCACGCCTGAGGGAGTGTGACGCCACCACGTTATTATAATTTTTCAGATAGATGCATGGGTTTCACGTGCATGAGAGTCCGGTCGTTCTATTTGCACAGATTTCTATCCTATGGTCCAGATTTTTTCAACAATTTTTTTTTTAAAAAAAAGGAAAAATAAAAAATACTTATAAGCTGTTGCCACCCATGTGGCAAAATATGGGTTGTTGAATTACAAAAAAAATGTCATCCAACGGTTCATATTAATCAAGTAAGAAATAAATATTAAAAATTATATATTAAAAAAATGTAATTACCTATCCATGATACGTAATGGAATTGGCAAAATTTTATTTTCGAAATTATACATAAATTTATCTTTTTATTTATTTTTTAAAAAATAATTTTTAGTGTCAATTGTCCGAAAAATTTGTTTTAAGGGTAAATATGCATTCGGACAGTTATTATTAACTAAGGTAGTAATTACCTTTACTCAATAGCTCAAGTTGTAATTACCTTAGTGGGCTGGAGTTGCTCTTAAGTCTGTTTAACACTTTACTATAAAAAAAATTTAAACATGAAATTAAAACAATATATCTTTACAGTGCCAGAAAACTAGAACGAGTGTTAAAATTCCGACCATGAGAAAAATGCATGCCAAAATTGCTACCCACCTAATATTGGTATTAGGTAAAGTGTGACTATCCATGATTCTCTTCTGAATATCTACCTGCTACAATATTGAAGTTAATTTCATTCATCGTTTCTTCTTCTTCTTCTTTTTTCTTAAAATATAAGAATAAAAATAGTTTTTGGATGATTAATGTAATTTGTAACAGCGACATACAGAGAGAGACAAAGCATTTCAGATAACAATTTAAATTTCGAACGTTAAAATTAAAGAAACGACTAAATTATATAATCAAAACGAACGCACCTGAAATTCCGATGTCATAACCAAATATGAGGCCGCAAGACGCGGCGACGACGCACGTTATAACCACCGAAACTGTTATCTTCCCGTCAACGCCAGTGACGGCCAGAGGTCCATCGACAGCGAAACCACCCACGGCCATTTGTTCCGCTCTTTAATTCTCACTCTCCTTTCCTCTCTTATTTTCTCAGGAAACAAACAGCAGGTATCGCTCAAGTAGTCCGCTCTTGGACAGCTGCAGTTTTGCAGAGAGTATGCATGTGCTGCTTGCCCGAGAGTTGGGGGTCATAAGAAAGTGATTAACTTATAAGCAAAGACTAATGGCGTTGCAATAATTAATTTGTTTTTGTATTTAAAAAGACCAAAAGCCCACGTTACCCGCCACCTTAGGTCCGTAACAAGAAAAGCTACCTTCCAGTAAGCAGGTCTATAGTTGTAAATTATAGGTCATTTTGTAAACCCATTATGCATGCATAATATCCATTTCCCTACAAAAATAAAATCCTAATGAGGGGAAAAAATGATAACTATACACCATTTTCCTCTTTCTACACATCCATATTTAATCATGTTTGTTATTTTTGTTTGAGTGATTCAATCTGATGGCTATTAAGGGTTCCACACCATTAGTTAGTTAAACTGATTGTACAAGTCAACAATTAATTAGTAAATTTGTTAATATTTGTTAGATTTGTTAGGATCTATTATAAAAACAGAGTTGTAATAATAATTCTCTAAGGTGAATACAAGTCTCACATTTTTTTTTCTCTAAACTTTCTCTCTCTATACTTTTTCTCTCTGCTATTCTTTCTTCTTCAGTTTCTGTACCATTCTCAAATATTTCAATGTAATTAACAATGATTAGAAATAAGCAAAGATTGTGTAAGAGGCTAATTTTTTTGTTTTTTTAAATAAAAATCAGCTCCCAAGAAAATCCTGATGAGAAAAAACAACACCATTGTCCATTACTTTATCAAATGTAAGTCTTTACGTAAACTTCAAAAAAGATGCAATCATATCACACGCATCAGCTAAATCCATATATGAATATTCGTAATTAGGTTTAAAAAGAGCGGGTACTTGATGATATTCCTAATTATGAATGCCAAATATTCAAATTGATCGAATACGTATGATTTCTTTGACATTCATAATTAGGATTTTTAAGTAAATTTTGAAAGAATAATCATGTTAGAAAAGAAATCATGATATTCCTTTAGTGATGGAGTATCAAGCTTCAACACGTTCACTTGAATTAGAAAAATGAATTGACCAAAAACAAAATGATTAGAAAAATGAAAAGGTCACATGCATGCAATTGTTTATAGATTAAGCTAATTAGCTAGGGGTGGGTAGTTGGTGATGAGACGAAAACGTGCACCTTCCCTTCCACTATTTCCTTCTGTTTCCGCTGTATGCAAAGTTTGATGTGACATGTGGCAGATGAGATGGCTTCCACTACGTGCAATTAAAGGGAATTACCGATGGAAATGTGTTAATTACCCTTTCTTTTTCTTTTCTTTTTTATCGATACGTGTTTATGTGGTTATTAATCAGTATTTTCTTGTTGATATGTGCTTAGGTGGTAATTAGTAGCAGTTGTAACCTACCTAGCACTACTAGAAAAAATCTAAAAACAATAAGTTGTGAATTGCTATAAAGAATAAGAATTTCCTTTTTGCGTATTGTGTTCTGAGTTTAAATATTAAGTAATGCTAGAGAGATTAAATATGTGAACAAAATTTTGTAAACCAAAGACCATAAAGTTGTCAATTGAATTATTACTTAAGCGTTGATAAGTGTGTTCATCCTATTGGTAACATATCATTTAGTTTGTAAATTTTGTCTTCCTAACATTACCTTTAATCTTATCTCATTCTTTTAGTAAAACTTAAAATATAATCTAAACTACATTAATAAAATTTTCTTTGTCAACCGAAAGAGGGTGAAAAGATAATTTTATCTTCTACCAGAAAACAAAATCATGGATAAAAAAAGTAAATTCACATAAACTAAATTTTACAGTTTTTTTGTCAAAACCTTATCCAAGAGTGATTCTAACATCCTCTAATTTTGAAAAATAAAATATAAAAAGAAAAACATCTCTGTAATCCACATTCATTTTTTCTCTCTTTCTCCTTCCCATTTTAAAATAAAAATAAAAATTATTTTCATACACAAAATATGGGACATATACTAATTGTTTATAAATAAAAAAAAAATTAAAATAAAACTCTTAAAACGCAGCATTTAAAGTAATGGAATGTCAACTCACCATAAGAGAATACGACAGAGTTTTTCATGAATAACTTATCACAAAAGCTTCTTCTTCATGATAGATTTGACTTCACATCGTGAAGCAAAATTGTACAAGATTCGTGCGAAGAGTTGAGTTTGAACATCATAAGCGGTGGCAGATGAACAAATATTGAGAAGAAAAACCCAAACCCCAAGGAAACACACTGGACAATATTATGCCTACTGCCGTGGGCGTTGAACCTGTGTAGTGGATGGGTGGATTTGTATTAGGATTGTGATTTTCACACACTCTTAACTACTTTTTTCATATCCTTTTATATTTTTAATACTTAATTTGTATCTTACTATTTAATCTTCCATATATACCCTCCCTATTTAATCTTTCATTAATTACCATAAAAAAGTAGGAAGGGTATATATGGAAGATTAAATAGTAGGATACCAATTAAGTATTAAAAAATAGGAAGGGGTGTGGGAAAAGTAGTTAAGGGTGTATGAAAATCACAACCCTTTGTATTATTAGATTTTAGAGTAAATCTCAGTTTACTATCCTCAAGTTTCGTGATTTTCAACATTTAGTACATAAAGTTTTTTTTGTCCCAAAGTCATACCTAAAATGTTAATTTTGGGACAGTCTTATATATCCGTTAGTCTGACTGTTAAGTCTCCTTGTTAACTGATGACGTGGCGCCCATGTGGATAATGATTGGATGTCACTTGTCATTAAGGCGTCCACATGGAAATTCAAAATTAAAAAAAAAAAAAAAAAATTCCTGCCCAACTTTAAAATATTAAAATAATTAATTAAAAAAAAAAAAACAAAACCCATAACCCTTTTTGTCTTCCCCACCCGACACCCCTCCACCCCCTTAGTCCTCGCTTTGTCTCTTAGCTATTTCATCAAACACTTTCTCTGCATTCAAAACCATCACAAACTTGCCAACCTCATACATGCCAACCCACCCATTAATTTCATTCAAATAAACATCATCCATCCCCACCTGACCATCAGTATAACACACAAGTAACCTATCCAAAATCCAATGCCATTTGGCCTTCCCGTGTGACAAATTGTAAATGAGTGTGGCGGCTAGACGGGTGAATTTGTCATTGCTCTCAACAATGGAGATGATATGAGTAAAGGAGGAATGGAATAGACTTGAATTTTCAAGGGAATTCACTATGGGTTGCCATCTCTCTCTTGTATCTTAAGTCGTGGAAGTTTTTGGTGATCGAGATCAGGAATTTCAGCATCATCAGAAGACATCGGGGCTGGATCAGAATCGTCCCCAGCACCAAGAGCCAAGTCATGGCGTAACAGAGCAAGGTTACAGCAGATTGGTGCGACTGCAAAATCCACAGCCTTGCAAAGAGTGAGGGTAGAATCCTGAATTGCACGGAACTCAGCACACATCGAAGCTTCAAGGGAGTCAATTGCAGCTAAGAGGTGTGCATCCATGGCAGGAAGATGGGTTGGGGGGTCGTGCACATGAGGGAAACCAGGATTCGAGAAGGATGATACCATTGATAAGATCCAAATCTCTAAGCCTTTAATCAACCTGCAAGTAACACAGAGGATAGAGAGGGAGAGTGAAGGAAGAGAGAGATGTCGGGTGGAGCCGTGGAGGGGGTGGATGGGATGGAGGGATGTCGGGTGGGGAAGACAAAGAGGGTTCTGGGATTTTTTTTTTTTTAAATACTTTTATTTAATTAATTAGTTTAATATTTTAAATTTGGGTGGGAAATTTTTTTTTTGAATTTTTAATTTCCATGTGGACCCCTTAATGACACATGGCGCCTAATCATTGTCCTCATGGGTTCCATGTCATTAGTTAACGAAAGACTTAACAGCCAGACTAATGGATGTATGAGACTTTCCCAAAATTAACACTTTAGGTATAGCTCTAGGACGAAAAAAACTTCATTTACTAAATGTTAAAAACCACAAAACTTGAGGGTAGTAAACTGAGATTTACCTTAGAGTTTAACAGTTTTAATATAACAGTTTAATTCGTTTAACAAAAAATATAACAGTTTAAACAATGGTACATCTCATACGCTAGTGCATTATAAATAACCTTAAACCAAGTAGAGAGAGAAATTGAATTGACATAAAATTAACTATTATTAACCTTTCTTATCTTTGTTGCAATTTGACAACATTCACCATACCTCCAATCCTGTCATCAACTTTATATTTGTTGTTTGTCTTTGAATTTGTTAAAATATTCATGCAAAAGAGTTGAGTTTCAAGTTTGAGCTTCAATTGATGGTGTACTTTGACGATTAAGTTGGTGTCCTTGAGCTTGTCGATCTCAACTTCTATAATCTTACTTCGTTTACTTTCATGATTTCGTTTATGCTGGATAACTGGTATGGCGGTTGGGTCCAAGTGGAGGCGATAGCAAATCACGAAGTGGTCAATCCCAGGCATGTCCTCTGCGGACTAAGCGAACATGTCTTTGTTGTCGCATAAGAAGTTGGTGAATAGTTCATTCTTTTGATCGGTCAATTTTGATCCGATCCTAGCTTGGCGTTTTGGTTTGTCGAGATCGAGGCTGATATACATAGCGTCCTCATCCGTCTTTGACTTCGGAGTGCTATCGTCTTGGTGGTTAATATCTAGGTTGAACTCTTTGTAACTTGTTTGTTGAGTCCTAAGCTGTGACTGCTATGCTGATTCGTCTATGAGAGTTTGGAAGGAGCACCGCTCATCATTCCCAATCATATTCTTGCTTTCAACAACACATCAGTGTGCCCTCGCTTGGTCTCCCTTGATTTCTTTATTCCATCCGGAATGACGTAGCGAAGCAGCTAGTGGTAGGTTGAGGGAACGATTCTCATCTTGTTTAGGTAGTTTTGACCGAGCATGGCATTATGAAGAGTTGGGCAACCATAAAATGGAAGGTGACTAGATGGTTGTATGCCTCTGCCTGAACCACAAGTTTCATAGCTCCTAAAGACCAAACAGAGGTTCCGTTGAAGGTATGAAGGTTATTTTTTCTATTGTTGATGTTGTCGAGGATTCTTATCTTCTCGACTGCGTCTTTGAAAAAGACATTGACTCATGATCCATTATCCACCAAAACTCGGCTAACCATAACGTTAGAAATCTATACCTTGATGGCAAGAGCGTCGTTGCGAGGGGAGTAAACATCTTCTAAGTTTCGATCAGAGAACATCAAGATGTTAGAATCGATAGGTAGTGGTTGTTGATTGAAGCCACCATTCGAGGCTTCTTGCTTGCTGCCTTTCTTTCCTTTCAAGTCTTTCCCAGATATTCTTGTTCTCCGTCTATTCAATTGATCCTGGATAGTGATTCTTTTCCTGACCATCGGACTGGGTGAAGGTCCTGAATCTTTCTAAACTTTCTACGTCGCATTTTGGGAGTAGGTTGTTGGGGCTATGCACATAGCTTAGATCAACGGTTCTTATTGGGTATGAGTAGGCGTTACCTATACCATTGCTCATTAAAACGGGAGACGACATCTTCAAGAGCCTTTACTCGTATCTTGAGGTCAGTGAGTCTCGCTCGTTCCTTAGATAGTGAGCTTATTCAGAGATCCTTTACAAACACATATATCTGCAACATAATCTCCCATATTCGGTCCACGACAGAAACATCTTCGTTCTCGCCGTGCCTAGAAGTGGTGCAATCACAACGTGATCTCTTTAGAGGGGCCTTCGTAGGGGTATAATGATATGCTTGAGATGGATATGAGTTCACTCCCAATGAAAGCAACAATTATTGGAACCAAATTCGTGCACTGCCACAAGTGATGGAGATGCATAAATCTGAGTAACCTGTAAAAGAGTAGACAACCGTGAGCAAGCTAAAGACTTGGTGTGTGCTGGTCAAAGGCTTTCAAACAGTTAAGTTAGTAAGCAAAATAACTCAAATAGTGGGCAAGAAAGTTAGAGTGCGATAATTGCATTACCAGAGATGAACCCTAGAATGATGTATTTATACCAATCGGGAGAGAGACATTTTTAAGATAAAATTCTCTATTAAACTGGGAGAATTTCAGAGGATATTTAGGAGTAGATATTGCATGCCTTTTGGGGGTGTGATTACTTGTGGTGCACGCCAATTCCTCAATGTAGGAACTCCAAGCATATACGAAACTTGGTTGATTTCGTGTTGGATCAAGTTCCCGTAACTTGCGGAACAAGTATGGTCATTCTTAGTGAAGTCGTTCGGACTTTGCCCATTGCTCAATTAATCTATCTTCGCTCAGAATTGTTGAGTCCATGACCAAACTTCTTAGATACTTGTATTCTGGTCCACCTTACTCCGGCCCTAGAAAATCATGGTCCCACAACTACGTCCCAACTTCACACCCTACTCTTTTTCTTACTGTAGATTAGTGTATAATATCGTTTGTACTCGAAAAAATCATTAAGCATATGTCCCTATGCGTGTGGTTTCATTATTTGTGCGTTTTAATTAGGGCTAGTACACAGTTTTTTGCAGTTTTATTTTAGGGTAAAAGCAAAGCCGAATTTTTTTGCGGTTTATTCATTTTAACTGGAATCGAAGTAAAATCAAACCATTCAGGTTTAGTTCAATTTGGTTTTAATTTGGGCCTAACTTATAGGTGTGTTAAAAAATTGGGCTTACCTTACATGCCTGTTTCGATTTCGGGTTCTCAACTTATTTTTTCAAATTTTAATTTTACAATTTTTTTTCCAGTTTGTTTTAGCCCTCAAATGGGAGAGAAGAACATTTTAAAGTAAGTAAAACCAAAACTGATAACCACTATACCAAAGTTCAAGGAAATTCCTTTGGGTTTGTTTCAAAATCAAAAGGGAAAAATAAATTCCAGCAACCAATGACCACTATACTAAGATTCAAGTATCCAAATTTAAATCTTGTATGGATTCCGCCAAATAACCAATACCCAACACCTAACTTGCTAATTAAATTAAATATTTCTTTATAATGCGGTTCGGCTCTATTTCGTTTCGTTTCCAAATATTAGGAATCGAAACCAAATTGTTATTTTAGCTTTTGGTGTGATTTCAAACTGAAACTATTTTCAAACCAAAAAAATGAATCGTTCGATGCAGTCCAGTTTAGTCTCGGTTCAGTTTTTGATTTTCCGTCCCAAATGCCGACCCCAAAACTTTGCACCTATATGGAATTTACATATGGGCGGAAAAGCGGAGAAAACCGGGAGAAGTCGGTAAACATAGTAAACCAAAAAACCACATTGAATAAAGAAACAAAAATAGGGGCATATTCGTCAACATACCGCCCAATAACTTGACCTCCTCCTCACTACGCTCGCAAAATCCCCCACCTCAAATCACAAACCCTAGCGCTCGCGAGCCCTCGGACACCGCCGCAGATTCACGCACCCCCGCCGCTCCAATCCCTCTCGGAGATGTCGCACTTCGGTCGATCCGGACCTCCGGACATCAGAGAGACCTACTCCCTCCTCGTCCTCAACATCACTTTCCGTAATTCCCCTTTTGCCCTCCTCCTCCATCATCCCCTTGCTCAAAATCCTAACTCTCTCCCTCTCTCTGAAACACTCTCTCTCTCTCTCTCACTCTCTCTTTGTGTGTTTACAGGAACCACCGCGGACGACCTTTTCCCTCTCTTCGACAAGTACGGAAAGGTCGTCGATGTCTTCATTCCCCGAGACCGGAGAACTGGCGATTCCCGCGGATTCGCTTTCGTTCGGTATAAGTATCAGGATGAGGCGCAGAAGGCTGTGGAGAAACTTGATGGTTCCTCTCTCACTCTGCCCGCTTATTAGCTTAATTAGAAGCTGGGATTTTTTAATTAATCAATTGAATTTTGATTTCAGGGAGAGTTGTCGATGGTAGAGAGATTATGGTTCAGTTTGCTAAATACGGCCCCAATGCGGAGCGAATGTAAGTTTTTCGTGTGATGTAATGGGTTTTGAGAATTGTGTTTGTTGCAAGTTTTGATTTTTTTATTGGAGTGTTGCTGTTTTAACAATTTTGGTTTGGTTTGTTTTTGATTTTCTAGCCACAAGGGTAGGGTAAGTGAATCAACTTCTAAGCTCAAATCAAGGTCCCGAAGCCGTAGCCGGAGCCCTCATCCTAGGTGAGGTTTCTTCATTTGCTGGAATTGGGTAAAGCACAAATCGTTGTATTCTGATTAACTATAATTGGGTAATACCGATATCTTGTGTTCTAATGTTGCGTTTCTAGTCATGCATTACCACATATTGGTTTTGCAGTTTCCTTCTGAATAATATGTGCGTGCTGTATTTAGTTGGTATTTACAGTTCACTGTTTGCTTTAATACATCTACGCATTTAATTTTAGCAGCTGATAGTTATCAGTTGCCATTGAAGTGGACTGCATATATGCCAGGGGTATGCTGTTGTAGCATGGGGTGATAGTTGTATCATAGGGTGATAGGTGTAGCGGTCTGGACTGGTCGATTTTTGTTTCTTAAACGCTATCTGGTATTGGTGTTTTTCACCATCCTACAACTTTTTGGGGTTTTGGTGAAATTTTCTGCCGAAGGAGTAGAGGAAGACTTGGGTAGACTTTGGAAGAGACTCTAAGAAAAGACTTAGAGGACTTGGATCTAACGGAGGACATGACACAGAACCGAGCGCAATGGTGTTCTAGGATTTATGTAGTCGACCCCACTTAGTGGGAAAAGGCTTTGTTCTTGTTGTTGTTGTTACACCTTCGTAGATAATTTTTCTTTCTTTTCTTCATTTTTTACTGGGGGTTTGCACATCCGTTTCTGTTTTTATTTTTTAATGATTGGGGTCCTAGCATAATGGCAGAGGACCAAAGGACTCTTTAACAAGGCTCAGGTGTTTTGAATTCGAAATACCTACTTCTTTCGATCCTCAACATTCTTTCTTTTTTCATGTTGACGAAGAGCTCTTAACTATTTCTTAGTGCTACATGATGCTTTGGGTGGAGGGTGATGTCTCTGTTTCAGTTATTTGATTCTTGCAACGGTACAGCTGTTCTTTGAAGCTGGTGTATTTTTTTTATTTTTTATATAAATTTTTTTTATTGAGTTTATTAGTACAGTTATTATGTGTTTGTTAGTAATTGTGTGCTTTTGGAAAGCTGTATCACTGACATGAGTATAAAATTTGTGGAAATTATGTTGCAGCAACTGACCCTAAAAATTTTCAGGTATCGAGATGAATATAAGGAAAAGGATTACGGAAGTCGCAGTCGAAGTAGGGATAAATATAGTCGTGACAGGCACCATAGGAGTGAAAGAGAGCATCGCTACAGAAGTAGGAGCCGCAGTGCAAGTCCTGATAATCGTAAGAGGGGCAGATATGATGATGAGCGGCGGAGTCGAAGCCGGTCGTATGGAAGGTATAAAATATTGTTTCTGATAATGTCTTTTATCATGAATTATTGTGCCTTACTAAAGTGTTATATGATGCTAACCTTTTGTACTTGAAAGTGCCTCTCCTGTTCGGAATAGTCCCAAGTCTCGCAGGAGCCCCTCTCCTCGTAGGAGCTCATCTCCTTGCAGGAGCCCTTCTCCTCGCATGAGTACATCTCCTCGTACGACACCTTCTAGGGTTGAGAATGTTCATGGACGCAACCGCAAGGAACGCTCTCCTACCCCCAAAGATGTTTCACCACATGGACGACGTGATGATTCTCCAAGTCTTTCCCCTCGTAAATCTGATGCTGATGTAAGCCCATACACTTTGGGTAGATATTTAATTGTTCCTATTGTTGGATTGCAACATATTATTGCATGAATAAGTCTGTATGAGTCGTTTAAGATGTTATATTGTTCTGCAGGAATGATGGACCCTCATCTATTGGCCCGAGATGATAACCTTTGGCTTGACGCCTTGTGTCTGCATTCTTAGTTGGAGGATGAGTTTCATATTTGGATCAAAGTATTGAATGTTACTTTTGACTTCCTGCAGTTTTGTTGAAGGTTAAACATTTCTTTGTTGGACTCAGTGAGTTTTTTAACTCATCTAAGTCTGATGGTAGCCTTTTGTATTCTATTACTGGGCTGGTACAATATTAAGGGTTTGCTGTAGTTTTTATAATGGCCTTAGCAGTCCATGCGAATGGGAGTCTTCTGATTATTGTTTTACATTGCAGTTTTTTAGGTTCTATAATTAGCGTCTTTATTTTTTTTTCAAAATATTTAATCTTTTTGGTTTCTTTCTATTCGTATTTGTTTTGAGCTTTTTTATTGCTGGCATTTTTTCTGCTTCGTTATTTTTACTTATGTTTGTTTTTTCTTTCCTTGAACTGAAACTTGCTTTGTTCATATGCTTACGGTGGACCATATACTGGCCTTATTTATTAGTGATGTTCGGGAAGAGTGAACATTGCTGATTGGTGAGATGCTGTAGCTGTACTAGCTGTTGGTGCTATTTCTACTACAGAAATGGTAGATGTCAATGTGTCGTGTCTCTGCTGATTGCAGTCTGATTGCAGTCTGGTCTTATCCTATTATCCTACTTGCAATGGTCGATAGTTTGGCCTTTATGTAGTGGTATCAGGAAGAGTGAACTTGCTGATTGACGAGATGCTGTAGTAGCTGTTGGTGCTTTTTTAACTACACAAATGGTAGATGTCAATGTCATGTTCTTGCTGATTGCGGTCCGCTCTTAACCTGTTTTGCTTTCATGAAACTCTGGTTGGTAAGAGTAAAACTCATGTTTCCAATCTTATATCCATCGGTTTTTCAGTTTTTTGTTTTTCCCTTGATCACACTGATTTTGCTTCACTGATTGTAAAGTTTTGGTCCTGTAAAGGAATCGGGGATGCTGTGGTTGCCTAAAGTTGGTCGGAATTCACTTGCCATTGCATGTAGCCGATGCAGTATAAGCTGATGCATTAATTATTTTTAGGAGCTGATGCGGTTTTTTTCTTATAGGAGCTGATGCAGTTTATAGGAACACATTGATTTTTGTTTTGCTTTTGTTTTCTTTTCTGGGAGTAGAAAAAGTAGCTAGGTGGTGGGCGCGTTACGATCGATCATTAGCTAGTTGCTGGCAGCCGCAGCAGTGCTATGAATATTCTCTAGTCATGCCCTTGATGCAATAATTGGATATTTAGGTAATATTTAGTTCATGTTCAACTGAAGTTAAGCTTGTATAATGATATTCTACTATTGTGCAATTTTTCTTTAAATTCTTTGAATTTCTTTCGGGTCTTGGTACGACGATATCATTGTTAAAACTCCTAGATGCTATAATCGCAATGTAACATGTTCATTCTACGTTGAAGGAGGCCTTTGCGTATTGGGTTCTGTATTGCAGTAATGCTGCGTTATTCAAAGTCTCACAGGGGAAGGACCTGGCTACACCTCACTGTGGCATCTTAGGCCGAAAGTAGTGTTACTTTAACTTAAAAACACTAGGCATTTCGATGTTGGCACTGGATGTCACTGTAGCGTGATCAGGGGTGTAAGTCTTGCGTCTTGCGGGATTTTTGTTACACTGATGATTGGCCTTGTATACGTGTGACTGGGTCTTCCGACTCCTCACAACTAATAGAAGAGTTCGGGCTGGTTTGCTGTTGTGTTTTTGCAAAAAAGTAGCACATTAAAAAATTTGGAACATCAATTATATATAGTAAAACAAAACAAAAAATGCTTATTTAAAAAATTGTTGCCGGTTCCAGTAGAGAAACATAGCAAAGTTTAAGCATAGTCTACCATGCGACCATGCTTCTAAAAAAGTTATTTTTTCTTTTTTCTTTTTCTTTTTCAAAACATAGTGAACAAGTGCCCATTTAATGAAACGTTCAAAGGATGTGTATATCTTTGTATATTTTACAAAATGACAATCTTTGTTTTGCATTATATTTTTTGGCAATTATTATATTACATTAAATATTATATCATTTTTAGTCATTTAACATATTTATATCAATTTTATATTAAAATTTACCAAACATTCAGACACTGTTTTTTATGTTAAAAACACTTTTACAACAAAAAACTTTACCAAACACTCAACAACTTTATTCTACAGTTGTTTATTCTCACAATACAACATAAATAATTTTTTATTTATTTTTAGGGTAAATTACACTTTACCATCTCAGGTTTGTGGTCGATTTCAATTCCTTACAACATCTTTAAAATATTTTAATTTCATAACTCAAATACTATTTTATTTCAATATAATACATCCGTTACATTTTCCATCCATTAATCCTTTAAGAGTTGACATGGCTGCCACATTTGTGCCACGTGGCAAAAAAAAATAAAATTTTAATTGAAAAAAAAAAACTGAATCTTCTAAAAAAAAAAAAAAAAAAAAAACCAAGAAACCCAGAATCCCATCCCTTCCCCCCCACGCTTCTCCTCCACTCTCTTCACCTCCCCCGACCCCAAAACCCAGCCCATTTGAGCTACTCCACATCATCTCTCTGGCTTTTCAATTCCAAAAAATCCATTCTAGAAATCAAAGGGCAATGGAATCAAAAACAAAAACCCACAAAAGTGCAAGAAACCTAGAAGAAAGAATGGTCCTTGCAGGACTTCGAGATCGGAAAACCCATCTCCTCCACTCTCTTCTTCTTCCGCTTCTTCTTCCCTCTCAACCCACCTGGCGATGCCGCGAAGAGGCCCGTCTCGAATCTGACTTTCCACAACAAAGTCGATAGCGAGGAAGAAGGTTTTGTCAATGGGGATCCAGGTCGAAGATCCGAGACCAAAATGTGGCGGCGGCGAGGCGGTGGGTTTGCGGGGATGGAGACGTTAGTGAGCGAGGATGGAAGAGTAAGGGGTTAGCGGGTTGGAGAAGAAAGAGAGAGATGGGGGAGTTGGGGGTTGGGTTCTGCGTTTTTCGTTTGTTTTGTTTTGTTTTTTTTTTAAAGAAGATTTAGGTTTTAAAAAAAAAAAAATTAAAAAGTTATTTTTTTGCCACGTGACACAGCCACATCAGCTCTTAACATATCAATGGATGGAAAATGTAACGGATGTATTATATTGAAATAAAATAGTACTTGAGGTATGAGATTGAAATGTTTTAAAGATGTTGTAAGGAATTAAAATCAACCCCAAACTTGAGGTGGTAAAATATAATTTACCCTTATTTTTATTTATTTTTCAAATCACAACAATACCAAACTAACCTTAAGCTTCTAAGAGGAGAAAATGCGAGATGTAGTAAATGTGAGATGCTTTTTTTATGCAACGGGTGCAGCCTTTAAAAGGTATTACTTGGTCCGATTTTCGATCTTACACCAATAATTTGAGGACTTGCCCACCAAAAACCGTTGCTAAGTCTTTACAAGACAGACTGTCGATCCTACGCCACTGCAAAAGTCTGCTGCAGCCCTGAAATAATTATCTTAGAAAAAAGAAGCCTAACTCGAAAATTGGTTTTGTGCACTTCTTGATCATGCTTCCTGCTGTTGGGGCATTTATAATTGCTTTCTATTCAATCTATGTCATTTTGAGAAGAAAAAGGAACAAAACGAACAAAGCGACATTCAACCAAAGATTTGAATTGCTACAATATCAATATTTGATGGAAAATATTGTACGAAGAAATCGTAAAAGCAACTGAGGATTTTGATGCTAAATATTGCATTGGGAGAGGGTCAGTTGGAAGTGTTTACAAAGCAATGCTGCCCTCAGATGACTTGGTAGCAGTTAAGGACTCCATAGTCCGTGTGATGGTGGTGAGTAGAGCAATCGAAAGAGTTCTTAAACGAGGTAAGGGCATCAACTGAGATACGCCGACGGAACCTTGTTAAGCTTTATGGTTTCTGTTAACATTCGCGGCACTCATTTACGACTACCTTAGAAGGGGTAGCTTGTATTCAGTCTTGGATAATGATGTGGAAGCTAGGAAGTTGGACTGGAGTAAGAGGGTGACTATCATTAAAGGTGTGGCTTATGGTTTATCCTATATGCACTCTAACGTGTCTCTGCCAAATGTTCATCGAGACATATCCAGCAAGGACATTTTGTTAGATGATACATATGAAGTTCGTATTTCTGACTTTTCTTTCTGTCCAATTTGGTATTGAAATTTCTTTCTGCCAATTTCATGGTTTGACATTTCATACACTGTTATTCTGACATAATTAACCATAGTTGAGTTGGTAAGTGAGTTAGAGAATTCTTATTTGGGCATGGTGGTGATTGAGATGTGATATATTAAGGTTTTGATTACAAGAACGAAAATTCTTCTTTCATGTCCGAAAACAATACAAAAGAGAAGAAAGACCCTGCAACCTCAATCAAACTTTGAAAATGAACACAAATAACACAAAAATCGTGTTTTTCTTAAAAAAAAAAAAAAAAAAAGAATTTGGAGTAGCGTTTGCCACAAGAAAACCAACTTAAAATTTCATATTCATATTTCTATATACAAAATCAAGGCCAGAGATAAAGATCTCGGGTTTTGGATTTCCGTGATTTCTCTAATACACTGAAAATGTGAAAAACGGCAAATCAAAGAACATGTGCATGGAAAAAAGAATTGAATTTGAACGCGCCTCACACGCCTTGTCAGTTTCTTCCTTTTTCTTTCTCCAGGTGAGTTTTGCTTTGTGCTTTTCAGCGGCAAGGTGGATCTGGCGGATGGTAGTGGAGTGGCAGTCTCCAGACTGTCAAGGACTGCTGTTTTCGAGTTTAAGTCTATTGATTCGAGGGTTTTGAAATGCAATCGTGTTGATCCTGAGATTGCGACTGTTGGTAATGATGATGATCAACAAGCTACGATGGAGACGACCAGGCTAGTGATGGCTGTTGACGGTGTCAAATTGAGTTGGAGAGACAAACGTCTGAATGTTCAGAATGGATTACATGCTCTGGATTTGGATAATTTCAAGTGCGATCTTGATGATGAGTTGGATTGTGCAGTTACAAGGGGTGAACATGGCCCTAGCTTTCAATTTTCTGAACGAGCAATGAAGAAGATGTGCGAGCCATGGGAGAAGTCATTAATTGTCAAGTTGTTGGGTAAGCCTTTCTCAATTGCTGTTTTGTATAATCGTCTAAAAGGAAAATGGGGGCCGAATGTTGGTTTTAAGCTTGTAGATTTAATTAATGGCTATTTTGTTGCAACTTTTGAGAAAAAGGAGGATTTGGAATTTGTTCTTATTGGAGGACCTTGGGTTATTTCGGGTCAGTACCTTGTAATTCATAAATGGAAACCTGGGTTTGATGCTAATTCTTCCAAAATTACGAGGATTGTTGTTTGGGTTAGAATTTTAGGAATTCAAGCTGAATTTCTTGATGTTTGGGCTCTGAAACGAATTGGTTATTTTCTTGGTAAAGCTTTGAAAATTGATGCACTGAACTTGGCTCGGGCTAGAGGAATTTGCTTGAATTTGTGTTGAATTGGATCTAACTAAACCTTTGGAGGCTTATGTACAATTGAATGGTGCATGGTTCAACTTAGAGTATGAGGGTCATCCTGATATTTGTTTCAAATGTGGAGTGTATGGTCATAGAAGAGATAGTTGTATTGTCATTAATGAGGTGGTTGGTGATGTTTCTAGTGATGTAAATGGTATGAATGTTGATATTGGTGGGAAGGAGATTGGTGCAAGTGCTGGTTGTATTGTTAATTCTAATACTAATGGTTGCAATACTAGCGTTGATGGTTCTGTTAAGGAATCTGTTTTGGGACCTTGGATGATTTTTCAAACAAAGAGAAGGAGTAAGAAAATGAGTGGGGATGTAGCTTCTAGTAGTAATAAAGGAGCTACTGGGTCTCATTTTTCTATGTTATCGAAAGAAGATAATTCTCCTCTAGTTTTCAAGTACTAAAGTTTGGACTCCTAAAGTCAAGAAGACCACTATTTCTAATAGAGCTCATATGGTTGATATTTCTAATTCTGTGCATAAAAGTGATACTCAAAGGTTTTATGAAGAGCACTGATGTGGAAAATTCTAGTGTGATTCATCCTCATTTTGAATTTGGTGAATCTGTTTCAACTGATTGGTTTCGCAGTGAGGATTGGCAGATACTTGTTGCTAGTCGCTCAATTGGTTTTTAGGCTTCATTTAATGGTCATGAACCACCTAACATCCATGCTCAAAGTAATTGTGGTGAGATGGACATGACCATTGGTAATGATTTGCATATGCAAGGTCAAGATGATTTGGTGGTTGGCAGTTTGTTACCTATGGATGATATGATTTCTAAGGGTGGTCCTAATTCCCATGTTGGGGAGGGACCATTCTTTTCTTCTTGATTTACCTGATTGGGCCCCTTCCTCTATAGTAGTTGCTATGAATATTTTAACTTGTAATATCAGAGGAGTTGGGATAGATTTGGCTGCCACGACTGTGAAGAAGTTGGTGATGAAATATAAAGTAGATTTGTTGGTTGTTGTGGAACCCCGTATCAGTGGGGATAAAGCGAAAGAGATTATTCGTAATTTCGATTTCTGTAGTTGGGAGATTGTGGATGCTACAGGTTTTTCTGGGGGTAATTGGCTTTTATGGAATGAGACTAAAGTTAAGGTGAAGTTTGTTGAAGCTTGTGAGCAAGCTCTTACTATTCAAGTATTTTATGATTGTAAGCGTAGTTGGTATTTTTCTGCTATTATGGCAGCCCTGATATTAAAAAGAGAAATGCCTTATGGGATTTTTTCTATAATTTTAAGTCTAGATGTGATCTTCCTTGGCTTCTTGCTGGAGACTTTAATGAGTTGTTGGCCTGTGATGAAAAGAAGGGGGGCTCTGGAAGCTTTAGTTTGGGTGGTTTTAAGGATTGGTTTGATGCTAATTTTATGGTGGATTTGGGATTTTCGAGTCTTTTTTTTCACTTGGGATGGTGTTAATAAAAATGGTGTAAGAGTCTTTGAAAGGCTTGATAGGGCAATTTGTGATCTTGCTTGGAGGGAAATTTTTCTTGAAGCCCATATCAAACATCTTGCAAAAACTATTTCTGATATTACTCCTATGCTCATCACTTTGGAAAGCAAGTATATTCCCAATCCAGAGTTTAAACCGTTCAAATTTAAGGCTATGTGGATGAAGCATGAGAATTTCAAGCATTATTTGGAGTCTAATTGGAAGTCCCAAGATGTTGGTATAAATTAGAAACTTGGTTTTCTTTCTGGTAAGTTGAGATGGTGGAATAAAAATATTTTTGGTCATCTTGAGTGGAAGATAAGAAGGTTACTTGCTCGAATTGAGGGTGTTCAAAAGGCTCTATGTAATAATTGCAGGCTTTTTTTTTTGTTGAGGTTCAATACTTCATTATCTAAGGGTTATAATAATCTTCGAGTAGGAGGAAATTTTTTGGAAGCAAAAATCAAGAGTTAAATGGCTTCAGGAGGGAGATTGGAATACAAGGTTCTTTCATCTTTCTACCATCATTAGAAGGAGAAAGAACAAAATTGAAGGTTTGTTGAATAATGATGGCGTGTGGGTGGAGGATACGGAGGATCTCAAGCAGATTGCAGTACATAACTTTTGTTCTTTATTTGCTGATTCTTTTGATGGGACTTCTAACGGTGTGATGCCTAATCTTTTCCCTTATGTCGATCAGTCTTTGCTTGGTGCTTTAAAAGAAGATGTGTCTCTTCAAGAAGCTAAAGATAGTTTGTTTTCTATTGGTGATATTAAGGCTCCTGGGCTAGATGGTTAACCTGCTGCATTTTTTTCAGAATTTTTGGGGGTTATGTAGCTCTGACATCATTTGTCTTATTATTGAGTGTTTTAAGAAGGGCTCTATTCCAAATGGTCTTGGTAGTACCTTAATCACTCTTGTTCCTAAAGTTGAAGGCCCTCAAGATATTTCCCAATTTCGTCCTATAAGTTTATGTTCTACTTTGTATAAGGTGGTAACCAAAATTCTTGTTAATAGATTGAGACCTATTATGAAATTTGTTATCAGCCCTAATCAAGTTAGTTTCATCCCTGGAAGACATATTACTGATAACATTATAATTGCTCAGGAAGTTTTGCATACGTTTTCCATCACTGAATGGGCAAGAGGCTATATGGCTTGGAAAATTAATTTATCTAAAGCCTATGACAGACTTAGATGGGATTTTATAAGGGAAGTGCTTGTTGAAGTGGGTATTGATGATTTGACTGTCAAGCTTATTATGGATTGTGTAAGTAAAATGGATTACAAGATTGTAGTTAATAGGGAATGCTCAGCCAGTTTTAGGCTAGAGAGAGGTGTTAGGCAGGGTGATCCTCTCTCTCCTTATCTTTTTGTGTTATGTGTGGAGAAGTTGGGGCATCTTATCAATGAAGCTGTCTCTAATAAATGTTGAAAGCCTGTCAAAGTGGCTAAAAAAGGGCCTGCCATTTCGCATTTGTTTTTTGTAGATGATATTATTCTCTTTAGCGAGGCTTTTATTTCTCAAGCTAAAGTGGTTAAATGCTGTTTGGACACTTTTTGTTGTTTGTCTGGGCAACAAATTAGCTTTGAGAAGTCTCAAATTTTTTGCTCTTCTAATGTGGACATCAGTGTTGCTGATCTAATTAGTGAAATTTGTGGCTCTCCAATTGTTCAGGACTTGGGAAAGTATCTAGATGTGCCTTTAATTCATTCTAGAATTAATTCTAGCACCTATATGGAGGTTGTTAACAAGGTTCAGAGTAGACTCTTTGCATGGAAAGCCAACACTTTATCTATTGCTGGAAGAACTACTCTTATTCAAACGGTTGCTTCAGCTATTCCAGTGTATATGATGCAGACATGCAAGCTCCTAGTTAGCACTTGTGATTTAATTGATGGATTGAATAGGAAATTTTTGTGGGGTTCTTCTGAAGTCAAAAGTAAAACTTGTTTGGTGAGATGGAGTTCTGTTTGTCTTCCGAAGAACAAAGGTGGTTTGGGTCTTAAGAGAATGAAGTACATGAATGCTGCTCTTTTGGCCAAGTCCAGTTGGCGTTTGTTATAACGTGATGATGGTCCTTGGGCTAGTACTTTCAGAGGTAAGTACCTAAGTGGGGTGAATTCCGATATTCTCAAATGGCCAACTGGTAGGGTAACTTCTAGCTCTTGGAAGGCTGTGGTTTATGGTGGTCAATTGTTGAAAAATGGTCTTATTTGGAGGGTTGGCCCATGTGCTAATATTAGTTTTTGGTTTGATGTCTGGCTTGATGATGGCATTCTCGCTAATAAGGCCTTGATTCCTTTGGATGATTCTACTAAAGCTTTAAAGGTTATAGACTTTTGCTATGGTAATCATTGGAATGTTTTTGCCTTGAGAGCTGTTCTTCTGGAGGAATATGTTTGGAAGATTTCTGCGATTCCTATTGGTCTCAACGATGGAGATAGTGATTGTATTATTTGGAAGCATTCAAATGATGGAAATTTTAGTGTTAAATCAGCTTATCTTGCAAGTATTGATGATGAGGTTTTTGCCGATTGGAGTTGGAGTAATATATGGAAGCTTAAGCTACATCCTCAAGTGCTTCATTTTTTATGGCTGACTTTGTATGGGAGATTGCTTTGCAATGAGCAAAGAGCTAAGAAAGGTATGACTGATATTTCCTATTGTGTCTTTTGTGATGGTTGTGTTGAATCTATTGATCATATTCTTCGATGGTGTGATAGTGCAAAGTTAGTGTGGAATCAATTGGGTATGCATTCAATTGTTATGTCCTCGGTTGATATTGACTTTCATGATTGGATGAGAGTGAATCTTTTTTCGAGAAGTTTGCTTTGCCATAATCTGCCTTGGTGGGGTGTTTTTGCCTTTGCTTGTTGGTGGTTATGGAAATGGAGGAATTTAAGCATTTTTGCGTCTGATTTCATTTTCCCAAGTCAACCTTAGATTTTCATTTTTAAAGCTGCTAAAGAGTGGTTTGAGGTGCAAAATGTTGGTGCTAAGCTTGTGAAGAGTAGGATTTTTTTAGCCTGGGATCCTCCTCCTCCTAATTATGTCAAGTTGAATGTGGATGGCAGTAGAAAGAGTGGCAAGGGGTGCTCTAGTGCTGGTGGGATTTTACGTGTTGTTGCAGGTGTGTGGATTGCTGGTTTCACTATAAATATTGGTGTGGGGAGTGTGCTTAATGCTAAGTTATGGGGTCTTTTTCATGGTCTGTCTCTTGCGTGGAGATTGGGTTACAGAAAAGTGCTTGTTGAATTGGACTCCGTTGTGGCTGTTACTTTAGTAATGGATTTTAATTCCTCTATGCACCTTCTTGTTCACCTCATTACTGCTTGCCGGGAGTTATTGAGCAGGGATTGGATTTGCTCGGTTTCTCATGTTTATCGTGAGAAGAATAGAGTGGCTGATGGTATGGTAGATTTAGGCCATAAGTTTGACATTGGTCTTCATGTTTTTTGTGAGCCTCCTCCTCTTGTGGATAGGTTGATCTTGAGGATGCTGTTGGGTTTCCTCATACCCGTTTTGTTAATAGTTAGTTGTTTTTCTTGGGTCTGATCCAATTTTGTAAGTCTGAGGAATCATGTTTCTGTAAGTATTTGAGTACCTAATGTTTGTGGGTGGTTACTTTTATTGTTTTCTTAAGAATTTAACGTTGAGAATCTGCATGTGGTTAGAGGCTGAGAAGGGAAGGTTGCAAAGGTTTGATAATTTTTTATTTTTGTCAAAAGGAAAAGCATGTGATTTTGTTACTCTGTTAACTCTCATTCGACATGTATACTTGTGTTTATTTTAAGTATTGTAATCAAACTTGTTAACTGCGCTTGTGCTTGAACGAGTTGAGGACATAACAGAACAAATTCAATAATACCTTAACCAAGTACATACTATTGGTACCGGTGTACCGCATGGTGATTGGTTCTTTATGAGCTGATATGGTTTTCATAATGTTGCATGTTATTGATTTCAGTTCAATAGAAGGAGCATATGGTCTTATAAAAATGCAATATTTACCTTAATAATCTCAATAGTAATATGGATTTAACTTCCGAGTTTGTGGTGCTGCAAATGACTAAAGCTTATAGTTTTCTACTTGTTCCTTATCTCTATGTCATTTATGATGGACCAACCTTATCAATTTTTAGGAGTAAAGACATCCTGACGATCATCAAAGATCAACTGTCAAGACTTGGTTAGTTTTGTAAATGTTAGAGTCAATGTTAGTCAAAGATATGTTAGAGTTTTTTAACTTTGTTTAGCTGAGTTGTCTTCTAGTTAATCTATGTATATCTGAGTATTTAATCAGCTTTGTAACCATTATTCTCCTGCAATGTAAAAATCAATTATCTCACACGTTTTAACTAGTTGAGTTTAATATCAGTAACTCAATCATCTCCCACTGAGGGACTGCTACATGGTTCTAATGAAGCATGTCATCTGAAAGAAATTGTTTTAACTAGGGAACCTGAAGCCACCTATGCACAGGAGTGTTCTTGTATTCAGAAGGTAAGGGTTGCGTATATGTAAAGTGGGATTAAGACTTAGTTGAGTTTATATTGCTTTTTATGTCTGCTATTTTCTAGGGGACTGATGATTTCATTCTTCCTCAAGTCCGGATAATAATGTTTTATTTCCTTATAACATTTATTTGTGCATGTAGTTCATGTTTTATTACTTCTATCTGAATCTAATTGAAACATGTGTTGTCACATAGGATGGTGGTAATGCGAGTTCAAATGGACGACTCCAGGAGCGCCTTGAAGTTTGTAGGGCCTTTGGAGATTGCCAATTCAAAAAGGTTCTATTTTTTCTTCTTTAACGCTTTCCCCTCTCGTTATTTGTTTCCTTTGTTTTGAATGTAACATAAAACAATTGTTTATAGCTCTATATTGAAAAGGATCAAATCTGTAAAACTTGTGCTATTGTTAATAAATATAGCTCAAGTTATTATTAATTGGGAATTTTATTTTTAGACAGAAAGTCTGTGTAAATGATTCTTTTGTAATTACTAAATATGCTTCAGTTTATCCATCCACTTCTCTGGGGACAAAACCATATTACTTTACTCTGCAAAAGATGGTTGAATTGAATGTTAATGTACTAGAAGCTTTGATTGTATTATCTCTGTTTTTCCATTGAATGAATTAACTGCTTAGTAACTTTAGCTGAATGCGTTGGGCTGTGACAACCATAAATTATCAACAACTACTAGAATGTTAAGCAATGTAATATAGTTGTGCAATGTATTTGCTAACTATTATGATAATAAACATGAGGACTCTATATCCTTGTTATCTTGAGCGCCTACCATGTCCTAAACTACCTTAATGCAAAGTGTACCAAATATGTAATTACGCACTATACACTCTATCCACACGACATGCACATGATATGCACAATACATTCATATGATATGCACACCATGTGTACTACATGCACATGATATATATATACACAATATGCTTAGTTTCCTGTCAAAACATAAGTTTTCAATGATTCTGTTTTGGTTTTACAATGTGTATAACTGACCTTTCAACTTCCATATGCATGTTAGGTCTTGGATTTGTAACTTCAATTACATTCATATTTCTCGTTAGGGTGCATCTGTCCTGGGCCTTGGAGAAATGATATTTTGTTACCTGATTATGAAATGTCCAGTGTTGGCTATTAAGTATGGTTACGCTGGTAAGATGAGAACGTGCATTTGACAAGAAAACGTCGGGTACATTTGTAGGGCAAGTATTTTTGTGAATTCGAGTGGTGCATTTGTCATTCTTATTTCTCTAGTGTATCTAACGTATTTTATTTGATTGCTTTAGGCAAATTAAGATCTACAATATTGGACCAAGGCTTGTAGGTGTTGATAGTGTTGGCAATAAATATTATGAGAAGCTTAAGACTTAATATGCTTAGTGTTTTCTACATTTTCCCCCTTCAAATTCAGTACAATTTCAACGACGACGTTCTTCTTCATCTCTTGCAGCTTTTATTGCTAAAACCAAAGAGGTGCGACATTGTACAGAAAGAAAATTCCACTGTGGAAGGTGATGAATTTATTTACCATTCCAAAGGGCACAGCCTCAATCGAGGGCGGAGAGGCTGGATCACATACTAACCTTGGGAACCAGCCAAGAAGGAGCGAGTAGTATCTATGACACGTGCGTGCTCAAACTTGAAAAAAATCGGCTATATTGTGTTGTGTATTCCATTCGGTTAATAAATGGAATGTGATAGCTGTGAATCTTTTGGATGCTTGCTGTACGTAAATAACACTCCTAAACTTGATGGTTTAATTAAATACTGGTATTTTGATTTGTCAAGGGGTAAATTATCTTAGTTCAAGTCTAGAAGGTTGTGTTTCACACTTCACAGTGTTTATACTTAGCGGAATGGTGTTCGTCTTGCAATGTGCATGTTTTCAATATGTAGTGTGCATATTATGTGCATGTGTTGATCATGCAATGTGCATGACATACACAGGAGCATGCAATGTACATGACGAGGATGCAATGCGCATGACATGTGCATCTTTTGTGCATGCAATGTGCATGAGCAGTTAATGTCCTTTCGGAATGATTATTTTTTTCGGCGAATCAACGTCAGAAATGATAGCGGAATTCCAGCTTTTGGCCCCTCTTGTTAGCTCAAACGGTATGAGGGAGATAAGGTGAACCTCACACCGGCAAAATCAGAGGCTAAGCTGCTCCATGAAAAGATTTCAGACAACGAGGCCTACAATGATGACGATATCATCAGGATTCTGGCTACGCGGAGCAAAGCACAGACCAATGCAACTCTCGATCACTGCAAAAAAAGAATTCGGGAGTGACATCAACAAGGT
The DNA here is from genome assembly GCF_041283825.1 of Pyrus communis. Lineage (NCBI taxonomy): Eukaryota > Viridiplantae > Streptophyta > Magnoliopsida > Rosales > Rosaceae > Pyrus > Pyrus communis. The sequence goes on from NC_142572.1 coordinate 5,728,842, forward strand.
ATGCAGTTGAGTTTTACGCAATCCCATTTTTGACCGGAATCCTCTGAGGCTTGGATTTGATGAGTGTTTCTATGCCCAGGATCTGAAAGCTGACCCCAACGAGTACCTTGCAATACTAAGCGCCACAAAAAAGTGATTGGTCCGCCCTAACAAGTGTTTTGAAAAGTCTCTTCGTCTGGCATTTAACAAACGAGGAACAGATGAAGGAGCCCTCACTGGAGTTGTCGATGTTAAAGATGCTCCACATGCAGTGCACTGTGCTTTACAGATTCAAAGATGCTCCACATGCAGTGCATTGTGCTTTACAGATTCAAGCTATGCTTTACAGATTGGAATATGGTTCCCACGTTAAGGATGTATGATTATGCATAGTGGACAGCAAGGCCACTACATGTGTATACTGACTGATGCATCATAGACAGCAAGGATGCTTATTCCAGCTGCTTTGTTTATTTGCATGCGTATGTAGTAAACTGTGTATAAAAACTCTGCTGCAATTGCAGTAGATCAATCATTCAAAAATAAATTGGATCCAAGTTTAATATGGTATCAGAGCACCGATCTTGGTGACTCTAGAAAGCTCATTCTGCTTCCGCCACAAACACAACCAGTCCATCTTCATTAAACACAGCCACCATGGGCGACGAAAGACCAACTGAGACGATACCCCATGTATCTGATCCTCTCATTCTGCATCATTCAGACTCACCAAGCCTTGTCTTAGTCTCACAACTTCTTGATGGACACAACTATGGACAGTGGAGCCGTTCTATGCGAATCGCCCTCAGCGCCAAAAACAAACTAGGGTTCATTGATGGATCAATCAAGAATCCCGCAACCACTGATGCCAAGTATCCAATTTGGCAGAGATGCAATGACATGGTCTTGTCCTGGATTTGGCAATCCGTGCAGGGCAACATTGCCCACAGTATACTCTACTGCAAAACTGCATCAGCAGCATGGAGAGATCTTGAGGATCGTTTCTCGCAAGGAAACGATTCCAGGATCTATCAAATTCGACAAGAAATTGCCGAACACCGACAAGGACAACTATCTGTTTCAGATTATTACACAAAATTGAAAGCTCTCTGGGATGAATTAGCATCATATCATGGGCCCATTGCCTGTGAATGCGAGGGATCCAAGGCACATGCAGACAGGGAAGAAAAAGAGAAAGTCATGCAGTTCTTAATGGGTCTGAACGAGAGTTACTCAATCATACGAGGTTCTATCTTGATGATGAGCCCACTTCCAGATACACGACGAGTCCATGGATTGGTTCTTCAACATGAACGCCAATTGGATGTGGTAAATCGACGTGAACCTATCGCCCATACAATGCAAACCAGTCATTCGACAGCACCAAAACGAGGCTATGGTGCCAACAACCCTAATTCACGGAAGATATTCAAATGCAGCTGTAGACATCGAAATTTCGGTGAAATGAATGTTAACCAATAATTAAAATTTCAACGCTCACGTGTCACATAAATTTTACATGTAGCGTGTGACTCAACGAAAAATCGAAATAAATTGGAAAGGTCATCAAATAGGACACGTGTCAATATCTAGCAGAAATGATTTATTTCATCTGATTATTTAAATCCAAAAATCAAGTTTTGAAATTCTATAAATAGGAAGCCAAGGCATTCATTTGAGGAAGAAAAGAAAGGAAGAAGAAAAGAAAGAAAGAAGGGAATTTACATCACACCAAAACCTTGAAGCCTTGAAACTCTAAAGCTCTCAAGCAAAATCCCGAAGGATCAAGAAAACACTCTTCGTTCTTCGTCAAACCCTCCTTCAAGGTCAAGCCCCAACGGCCCTTGAAGAACTTCCGCCGACTCAAGATCAAGCCCCGACGGCCCCTTGAAGAAAGTGTTCATCATCCGTTCGTCCTAAGATCAAGCCCCAACGGCCCTTTGGATCAACAACCTCAACAAATCCACACATCCAATCAGTCTTCAAGATTAGGCCCAAAAGCCCTTGAAGATCCGCTCATCCATCAACCCTCAAGATCAAGCCCCGACGGCCTCTTGAAGAAATCCATACACTCAGTCTTCAAGATTAGGCCCAAAAGCCCTTGAAGATCCGCTCATCCATCAACCCTCAAGATCAAGCCCCGACGGCCCCTTGAAGAAATCCATACACCCAGTCTTCAAGATCAAGCTCAAAAGCCCTCGAAGATCCGTTCATCAACTGTTCATCCCTAGATCAAGCCCCGACGGCCCTTTGGATCAACAGCTCATCCACAAACCTACACTCTACGAAGATAGAATCAGAGGATCAAATTACAAAGAGATTGTAACCCCAAAATCATTAAACATAAAATATATTTTGTACACGGTATTCTTGTTTCTTGTTTCAGGAACTTTTCGTGTTTACAAATTTGGCACGCCCAGTGGGACTTCTCTACCTCTCATCTCTATCCTCAAATCATCGAAAAACGCAAATGGCATCAAGAAAGGATCAAGCTGTTCCTGCAATCAAAGCAAAGAACAAGAACATCATCGCCGCAAGTGGTGATATTTCGGGCATCATAACCCGAAGTAAGGCAAGAGCTCTTTTTGCTGCAGCTTCCGCCCCTGCATTAACTTTGTCAAAGGAACAAGAGCACTTGAGGTACGAGCCTGTGATCACCCTAGCCTCGCTAAGGGCATCAAAGGGGGAAAGCCCGAGGAAATACTCAGAGTCCCTACTCTCCGACGCTGATTCGAGCGGTAGTACAACCATGCAAGTCATGACCACTGGAGCAACTTCAATCGAGGAGCAGCTAGCTCAGATGAATGAAGCAATCGCAAAGCTCACACGGACTGTGGAAGAGAAGGACTTGCAGATTGCCGCACTTGTCAACCAACTAGATGCGCTGCCCGACGTGAAAGTCGACCCAAATATTGGCCTATTAAAGAAAGAAGACGACGAAGAAGAGGAGCCACCAGTGGAGAAATTTGAAGAGAAGCTGAAGCTAGACCAATCAACGGCATTCATGGGATCTCTCTCTATCCAGCAGCTACAGGAGATGATCGCAAGCACTGTCAAGACACAGTACGAAGGAAGCTCGCATGACTCCGTACTGTACTCAAAGCCTTACTCCAAGAAGATTGATGCTTTAAAGATGCCAAGGGGTTATCAGCCCCCAAAATTCATGCAGTTCGATGGAAAAGGCAACCCGAAGCAACATGTCGCCCATTTCATTGAAACTTGCAACAATGCTGGGACAGAGGGAGACTACCTCGTCAAACAGTTCGTGCGTTCGCTGAAAAGTAACGCTTTTGACTGGTACACTGACCTCGAACCTGAGTCTATCAACAGTTGGGACCAGCTAGAAAGGGAATTCCTCAACCGTTTCTACAGCACTCGTCGTACTGTAAGCATGCTAGAGCTGACCAGTACGAAACAGTGGAGAGATGAACCTGTCGTCAACTACATAAATAGATGGCGCTTCTTAAGTCTGGATTGCAAAGATCGGCTTTCTAAAACCTCTGCCATTGAGATGTGCGTTCAAGGCATGCACTGGGGGTTACATTACATCCTCCAAGGTATAAAACCAAGAACATTCGAAGAGCTAGCAACTCGTTCCCACGACATGGAGCTGAGTATCGCTAATCATGGGAAAAAGGAGCCAATTACTAACTTCAATAAGGAGAAAGTATTCGCCCCAAATGTAGACAAGACCGGGAAGAAGCCCGCTAAGGAAGCTTTCACCGTCAACACTACCCCCATCAAGACCTCTTCAGCGCCCATCAAGACCTCCTCAGCGCCCATCAAGATCTCCTCCAAGAAGAAAGCGAAGGAGATAAAAACAAGTGAGCCTTCTCGCACCCAAGACAGATACAAGAGCACCTTGAGAGAGAGTTGGAACAGAAAACGTACCCTTTTCCTGACTCTGACATGGCTGCCATGTTAGATGACTTGCTGGAAAAAAAGGTGATTGAGCTACCCGAATGCAAGCGTCCTGAAGAAATGAATCGCACAAACGATCATAGGTACTGCAAGTACCATCGTATTGTGAGCCATCCTGTTGGCAAGTGCTTCGTTCTCAAAGAACTCATCATGAAGCTAGCACAACAAGGGCAAATTGAGCTCGACCTTGAGGACACGGCCGCAACGCATACCACTACAATTGCGTTTGGATCGTTTAACCCTGTGCCTCTCCAAATGACACCTGACCGTTCCCGTGAATGCTTAAGTTGCACGGCACCTCCTACACAACCATCATTGGAGAGAAGCGACCAAGATACACATGCTGATGATGAAGAAGGATGGATATTGGTAACCTACAAAAAGACAAGGAAACCAAGACCACAAGTCATACAGCCAAAGGTGGAACAAAGAAGAAATCACCACGGCCGCAACAATGCGAAGCCTAAAAGAAACATAAAGCATAATAAAACAACATATGCTAGGGAACCTATGGAGCAGGAGCCACGCATTCCCGTTTCCTTGCGTGAGTACTTCCCGAATGACTTTTTCCAACAGTGCACTACCGTGGCCTGTCACATGGTTGAAGTAGAAATAGAAGAGCCCTCAAAAGGCAAAGCTATCGCCACTGAGGTAGAAAAGACCCTTACACCTGGAGAAGGTCTGCCAACACACTTTAGCATCGAGGAAGCGCTACCATTGCCAAAAAAGATGCGAAGAGCACTAGCAGCAGTCTTGGCAGGTCCCGACGACCACGAAGTGCAAGAAAGTAACGACGAAGGCTCGAAGCTTCAGCCACATGAATGTGCCACATGTTGTGCCACCCATGACGTAATTAACTTCACTGACGAAGACCTACTGTTGGGATCAAAGCCTCACAACCGTCCTCTCTTCGTCTCCGGGTACATAAAGGAATACAAAGTCAACCGCATGCTTGTGGATGGTGGGTCGGCCATAAACATCATGCCAAAATCAACAATGACCATAATCGGCATCAAGGTGAATGAACTATCCCTGAGCCGTCTGCTGATCCAGGGTTTTAACCAAGGAGGACAAAGGGCGATAGGCATGATCCGAGTAGAGATGACCATGGGAGAGCTCAAATCAAGCACGATATTCCACGTGATTGATGCAAGAACTTCCTATAGCTTGCTCTTAGGAAGACCTTGGATCCACGCAAATGGGGTAGTGCCGTCCACCCTTCACCAATGCCTAAAATTTTACCGAGAAGGAGTGAAGGTGATCCAAGGTGATACCAAGCCATTCACCGAAGCCGAATCACACTTTGCAGATGCCAAGTTCTACATGGATGAAGAGACGGTACCCGAAGCCCTTCCGGAAGAGATCAAATCCACGGGCAGAGCAGCACCTAAAAAGCAGGAGTGGCAAGCCATGCCTAAAAAACAAAAAGAGCAGGCCGGGCCATCTTCAAGCAAAGATGATGACGAGTTTGCTAAACCTGCAACAACCAAAGGGAGTAGGATGCCGTCAGAAGGACCGAACGCACCCATATTCCGGTATATCCCGATGTCAAGAAGAAAGAATGGTCAATCTCCATTCGAAACTAGAAAAGCCGACACACAGTGGCACACGGATAACGTGAAGTTGCTCAAGACGAATGCAGTTTTGCCTCTGACACAGCTAGGGGGTGCTAAGGCCGCAAGACTACCACAAGGCTTCATAAAAGCTCTACCAAAGAAGGTGGAATCAAGCTTTCTTCCAACCAAGAGGACCGAGGAAGGTTTCGACCTTAACACCTACAAACTCATGTCAAAGGCCGGGTACGACTTCGCTTCTTCTGCGGTGGCTGGAAAGAAGGTTTCAAACACTGTCAATGACGAAGAACGTAACCTCACCAAAACTCAAAAGAAGTTGAAGGAGCATGGTTACGGAGTTGACAACAACAAAGCCGGACTTGGTTTCACACCAAATGCACATGTGATGATTTCAAGCCAAGCGAAAAACACTAGCACTCAATATGTCAGCATGAGCATTGAACAAGACCAAGAAGAGCCTAAACCCTCCCCTCGGACGTCGGTCTTCGATAGGATGAGCCAGTCAAGCTCCAGAACTTCAGTGCTTAATCGCATTGGTGGTCAAGACCGAACCTCTGTCTTCAAGAGGCTTAACGCGCCGACATCCCAAAGCTCTGTTTTTGAAAGGTTGTTAAAGCCTAAGAAACAAAGCAACACAATTATCTCTCCTCTGCGACGATCAGCTTCAGAAAGGTTTGAAGATAATGGGAAGCCTTTTGGAAAAAGGAAGACAACACCAAAGGAAGAAAAGCTCAATGGGTTAGGAGAAAAGGACGACGTTCGAAGCTTGATTCCTTCAAGGATGAAGCGCCAAGCAATCCTAGAGGTTGACACAAAAGGACCACTAAAGGTAAGGAGGCGCATCATCGTCCACACTGGCAAATCTTCATGCCAACAAACCCAAGAGAACGGCACTGAAGATGAAATCCCTAAGAAAGATGTCACTTCTGGCTCTTTCGACTCAAAGTCTTCACCTCAACCGCTGGGGCATGCTCCAAAACCATGTCAGTCAAGTCAAGTGAAGATGAAGGATGGATTCATGTCACTCCGAAGAAGCTGCACGAGAAACATATGTCTTGTCCACAAGTTCACCAATCGGAAAGGGGGCAAAGCAGCTACTGTCAACCTTCAAAGCTACATGAAAATGTTGAGGATGATGAAATTACAACACAAAGATCGTTCATGCGGGATCTTTTCTTCCTCGAAGATGTCTTCAATTTCTCGATCAAGGCTCCTTGTTATGAAGATTGTGAGGAATACATTTCGAAGATCGCTTCGAAGAAATTGGACAAGCAGCAACCATCTTGTCCACAAGTTTATCAGTCGAAAAGGGGGCAAAACAGCTCCTGTCAACCTCCAGAACAATGTGAAAGTGTTGGAGATAATGAAATTTTGACACAAAGATCGTCCATCCCCATCACAATGTGCGACCTCTTCCCAGAAAACTTCTTCAATTACCCGGTCAAGGCTCCTTCCTATGAAGATTGCGAGGAACGCCTCTCCCAGAACACCAGACAATCCTTATGCCGACAAGCTCGAGAAGACAGCACCGAAGAGGAGATCCAAGATGTTTTCCACGTCACGGTTCAAGAAGGTAAAGAAGACGAAATCCCCGAGGAAGATGTCACTGCTGCACCACCACAGCTCGAAGATGGGGGGCAAGCCACAATCGATGATCTCAAGGAACTCAACTTAGGTACAAGCAAGAAACCAAAGCCTATCTTCGTAAGTGCATTATTAAGTACAGACGAGATAGAGGAGTATTATCAGCTGTTGTTAGAGTACAAAGACGTCTTTGCCTGGACCTACAAAGAAATGCCCGGCCTGGACCCTATCATCGCTGTTCATCATCTTGCGGTCAGGCCTGGAACACGGCCGATAAAGCAAACTCAAAGACGCTATCGATCTGAGCTTATCCCACAAATCGAGGTCGAGATCGACAAGCTAATCCAAGCAGGCTTTATTCGAGAAGTGCAATACCCCAAGTGGATCTCCAACATCGTCATTGTCCTTAAAAAATCAGGACAAATACGTGTTTGCGTAGACTTCCGGGACCTCAACGATGCTTGCCCAAAGGATGACTTCCCCTTGCCAATCATTGAAATCATGGTGGATGCAACCACTGGCCATGAGGCATTATCATTCATGGATGGCTCTTCTGGGTACAATCAAATTCGCATGGCCCTCGAAGACGAGGAACTAACAGCCTTTCGTACTCCAAAAGGTATCTACTGCTACAAGGTAATGCCCTTTGGTCTAAAGAACGCTGGAGCTACGTATCAACGCGCAATGCAGAAAATCTTCAATGACATGCTACACAAAAACATAGAATGTTACGTAGATGATGTGGTGGTTAAGACGAAGAAAAGATCAGAACACTTGAAGGATCTGCGAATAGTGTTCGAAAGGCTGCGAAAATACAACCTCAAGATGAACCCGTTAAAGTGTGCGTTTGGCGTCACTTCTGGAAAATTCCTCGGCTTCATCGTCAAGCACCGTGGTATTGAAGTAGACCAATCAAAGATCAAGGCCATTCAAAGCATGCCCGAGCCAAGAAACCTGCACGAGCTGAAAAGTCTACAAGGACGGCTAGCCTTCATCAGACGCTTCATCTCCAACCTCGCAGGGCGTTGTCAACCGTTTAGTCGCCTTATGAAGAAAGATGTTCCATTCGTATGGGACAAAGCATGCCATAATGCTTTTGAAAGCATAAAGAAATATTTGTCAAGTCCACCTGTCCTGAGGGCACCTGTGCCCGGGAAACCACTCATATTGTATATTGCTGCTCAGGAAAGTTCAATCGGAGCACTCTTGGCGCAAGAGAATGAATCCCAAAGAGAATGAGCACTTTACTACCTCAGTCGAACTCTCACCGGCGCTGAGTTGAACTATTCCCCAATAGAAAAGATGTGCCTCGCTTTGGTGTTTGCCATTCAGAAACTCAGACATTACATGCATGCTTACACCATCCACTTGGTTGCTAAAGCCGACCCCGTCAAATACGTTATGACTAAGCCAGTCTTGACAGGGCGACTCACTAAATGGGCTTTGCTTCTTAATCAATATGAGATCATCTACGTCCCAGCTAAAGCCGTCAAGGGACAAGCGCTAGCAGACTTCCTTGCCGATCATCCAATCCCGGCTGATTGGAAAATCTCAGATGACTTGCCTGACGAGGAGGTGTTCTACATCGACATCTTCCCGACATGGACGATGTTCTTCGACGGATCCGCACGAGCAGACGGAGCAGGGGCAGGAGTAGTATTCATGTCATCACAAATGCACATACTACCTTACTCCTTCCAATTGAATGAGCTATGCTCCAACAATGTTGCTGAGTACCAAGCATTGATCATCGGGCTCCAAATGGCGATCAACATGGAAATCACAGCTCTTGAGGTATATGACGATTCCAAGCTCATAATCAATCAACTCTTAACTGAATATGAGGTGAGGAAAGATGATCTCGTCCCATACTTCCGGCTAGCGACCCAACTGCTACAAAGGTTCGAAGCTGTGACACTAGAACATGTGCCAAGAAAGGAAAATCAAATGGCAGACGCTCTCGCCAATCTAGCCTCAAGTCTGATGATAGGAGCATATTTATGCGACTTAAATGGCTTGTTCTCGTACATTTACGTTATGTTTCTTTAGTTATTTTAGTACTTTAAGCTATTTTCGTGTGTTTGTAGGTCCAAAGGGCTAAAAGGAGCAAAAAGATGCATTTTGGAGACTTTTGGAGCACTTTTGGGCTAAGGACGGATAGCTTATGCTTGAAGCCAAAGTGTTGGACAAAATTGAAGACCTAATTGGAGCCAAAGTGTTGGAACCTTGTTCTCTTTAGTTTTAGGACATTTAAACCTTTCCTAATCCCAATCATGCCATGCATAACACACATCCATTCTAACACATTGTCATTGCACATGCATTTCCTTCATTAGTTAAACCACATGCACTTATCACTTATCATCACCACATATCATACCACTTAACCACTTATCATATCATAACCACATATCATATCACTTATCACTTATCACTTAACATATCATCCACCTACTTCACCTACAACATCCACCTACTTCACCTACAACATCCACTTCACCTACAACATCCACCTACTTCACCTACAACATCCACCTACAACATCCACCTACTTCACCAACAACATCCACTTCACCTACAACATCCACCTACTTCACCTACAACATCCACCTACTTCACCTACAAATGACATAGCCATATGTTCCCTCCACTACTCCTATAAATACCCTTGCATTCATTCATTCATGGACATCTCATTTCATACACAACACACCACAAACACTTCCATTCCTTCTCTTTGCCGTGAGTTCCCTTGTAATCCAAACACCATTTTTCCATTTCCCTATTAATCCAAACACCACTCCCCAAACCATTCACACCATCAAACTATCCTTAGACCTTGTGCTACAACAACGAGGAAGAGAAGAGTGCCTAAACGTTCATACAATTCAAGTTTGAGTTGTTGGAATGTTTAGGTGTTTCTTTGATTTCAATGTTTAAATTCAATTCTCTTTGTTTGTACGTATGAGGAATGGAAGAGAAGAGTGCCTAAACGTTCATACAATTCAAGTTTGAGTTGTTGGAATGTTTAGGTATTTCTTTGATTTCAAAGTTATAATAAACTAAACCCCCTTTAGCTAGGGGGTGATTCGAAATATATGTTTATGCTTGCATTTTGATTTGATTAATTCTAATTGCGTTTCATAAGTTGTGGTTCAATTTGTTTAACCGTTTGATTGATAACTTATTTATGAATGTTTATTAAGAATGCGCGCTTAATTTTCATGCATCAATATGACGCTAGAATATAAGTGAGTTTCACCTAATAGTTACGAACTTATATTCACAAGTAGTGGAGGTTGCTTATAAACAATCGCGTTAAATAAATTCTTGGCATAAGTTTCATGCGTAGTCCATAGTAACGAATGCCTCGTCAACACTTAAAGTTTTCATGATGCTTAATGATCTTTGATTGTATCTTTATTGTGCTTTTCACGTAAAGGACTTTTGGAGAATGTTGTGAATTGCGTTGCGCTAACCCATCCAATTCATTAACTTAAGGAAAACTTGACGGTTAATTTAAGCGGACCTAATTGACCCGGGGCGTTGAGAATTAATGATTTGTTGAAATGCAATTGGAAATCGTTTTATTATGCAAGTATAACATATGTGGAGATGAACCCCGTAGCTAACTTTCCATCCATTTGTTCTTTCTTTTCTTGTTTCTGTTTTCATGTTTAATTTAACTTGTTATTCAATTATGTTAAACATGTGAAACTAATTTCTTTTTAGTTAGAGGCGAATTTGAAGCCATGGACATATGTTGGTTATGATTTGATTTACTCCAGTTATGAATTCATGAACTTTAGATGTGGGTTACTTTTCTGTTTTGATTAAGAACTTGTTTATGTATGTGGGTTGAGGGTCGACACTTAATTTGCATGCCTAAGACTTGATGCTAGGATATAAGGGAATTTCACTTAATCGTTATGAACTTATATTCATGAGTAGTAAAAATCGCTAGTCACGATTGTGTTTAGTAAACCCTAGGCTGGATTAACATGCGTATTCCATAGTTATGAATGCCTAGTCAATGTTTATGATTTCCGTTGAACTTAATGATCTTTGTTGAATGTCTCTATCATGCGTATTCCATGTGAGAGACTTTGATTAGGAATAATTTGGTTGTAATGCGTATCTCATTCAATCCAATGAATCTAGGGAAATCTGAAGGTTAATTTAAGCGGACCTAATTAACTTGGAGCATTGTCATTCATCGTTTGTTGAAGTCATAACTGGGAGTCAAATTATATGCTTATGTTCATGTGTGGATAAGGAACCCTCTAACTAGTTTTTCTTCATTCTATTCCATCAATTTCGTTTGTACAATCTGTTTTGTTTCCAAGTTTCTATTTTAGTTTAATTTCGTCCAAAACCAATCCCCCATTTATTTTAAAGTGTTAGATTAGTTAGAAATACATTTATTTTGTGTTTTTACATTTTTTTTTTAGTCAAATCCAAGTGATTAACAATCCCTCCTAATCCCCGGTCCAGAACGATCCCTACTTATACATATACTACAATTTGACGAAAAGAGGGTTTAATTTGTGTGCGTATAAATTTCGCATCATATGACACTAGGAAAAGATGAAGTTGCAGACGTGCCAGTTTGCCAAAGATGGGTGATTCCTCTCGTTAATGAAATGTCACTAGATGATACAAATGTCATCTCAGTACTTCCAGTCGATGCTGAAGAGTGGAGACAGCCGTTGATCGACTACTTAGAGCACGGAAAGCTTCCAGATGATCTTAGACACCGTTCCGAAATACGTCGACGAGCACCTCGCTTCCTTTACTACAAAGGAACACTCTACCGACGCTCTTTTGAAGGACTGCTCCTGAGATGCCTAGGTGAGGAAGAAGTTAATCAAGCCATGGAAGAAGCACATTCAGGTATGTGTGGGGCACATCAATCTGGACCAAAGCTACATTTCCAGCTTAAAAGAATGGGTTACTACTGGCCGAGCATGGTGAAGGACTGCCTGGAACACGCCAAAAGGTGCCAAGCCTGCCAATTCCACGCCAACTTCATACATCAACCGCCTGAACCATTACACCCTACAGTTGCTTCATGGCCGTTCGACGCATGGGGATTGGACGTTGTAGGACCAATTACGCCAAAGTCATCTGCAGGGGAAGCTTACATCCTAGCTGCAACAGATTACTTCTCTAAGTGGACTGAAGCCATACCTTTAAGGGAAGTAAAAAAGGAAACTGTTGTTCGTTTCATCAAGGAGCATATCATCCACCGATATGGGGTGCCTCGCTACATTATCACGGACAATGGAAAGCAGTTTTCCAACCGACTCGTGGACGAGCTTTGCGACAAATACAAGTTCAAGCAGCACAAGTCTTCCATGTATCATGCTCCGGCCAACGGCCTCGCAGAAGCATTCAACAAGACGCTGTGCAACCTCCTGAAAAAGGTAATTGGCCGAACAAAGAGAGACTGGCATGAAAGAATAAGTGAAGCACTTTGGGCATATAGGACTACACATAGGACTCCTACCCAAGCTACACCTTATTCTCTCGTATATGGCGTAGAAGCTGTTCTACCGCTTGAAAGTCAAATCCCCTCACTAAGGATGGCTATACAAGAAGGCTTGACTGATGAAGAAAATGCAAAGTTGCGCCTTCAGGAGTTGGAAGCGCTGGATGAGAGAAGGCTCGAAGCTCAACAACACTTGGAATGCTACCAAGCACGGTTAGCCAAGGCATTCAACAAGAAAGTCCGCCCAAGGTCTTTCCAAGCCGGAGATCTCGTGCTGGCATTGCGTAGGCCTATCATTACAACCCATAAGACAAAAAGCAAGTTCACATCAAAATGGGATGGACCCTACGTAATACAAGAGATTTACACCAATGGCGCCTACTTAATCACGGCAGAAGACGGGTTGAAGATCGGCCCCATCAACGGCAGATTTTTGAAGCGCTACTACCCCTAAAGCAAACGCGCCACGCTCCTGGCCCGCAAGAGCATAAACTGTGTACGGCAAAATCATCATAAAAAAAAAAAAAAAAAAAACCATCACTCATTTGAACTACGTTATGACTTGATCTCTTCTTTGGAAGAGTACGTAGGCAACTTGAAACTTCAAAACTTCAAGTACAGTCACATCAAAATAAATAAATAAATGTTTCATTAAAGAAAGTCAATTTTATTACAAAAGAAAAGAAAAGAAAAAATAAAAAAATAAAAAAAATAAATACATATGTTACTATGTATTAAAAAAAAATATATATATATTCTCTACTATAAAATAAAAAAAATAATAAATACATATGTTACTATGTATTAGAAAAAAAAAATATATATATATTCTCTACTATAAAATAAAAAAATAAAATAAAATAAAAAAAAAAAAAAATCGAAACACGGTAAAAGGTGGGTTCACGGCAAAGCGAGTAAAAGTACTAGGTATAAATTTATTGTTTATAATTTGTTCTTTGTCTTGGTGTTGCTTCAGCTTTTTGCAGAGGAAGAGAAAGAAGACTTGGCTCTTCTTATTTTCACAAAAGCAAAGAAAAAGGTGAAAGTTCCACCATCGCAGCCATGAACGGCCACAACCCATCTCAGAACAATCCCAACCACCAAATCCGAATCAGAACCCGAATCGGACCAAACTTCGCCGATTCAATTAGTTTTCGGTAACGGTTTTATTCGTTTAAGTCTGAGAAATTTCGGAATTTCAGATATGGAGACGGAAAATCCAGCGAATTTCAGTTACATGGGGAGGAACTTCAGTGATCTGAGCAACGGCGATAACTCCTCTGCTTTCAGCGAGTGTAACAGCGATAGATCCGGTGAGTTCTCGACGACATCGTCCCAGAGCCGGCGGCTTCTGATTGCCTGCGCTTCCGACAACTCCGACGATATGATTCAACAGCTCGTCGCCGTGCTCGAGGCCGGTTCGACTGAGGAGCAGAAGCAGGCGGCGATGGAAATCAGGCTCCTCGCCAAGAACAAGTCCGAAAATCGGCTCAAAATCGCCCGAAACGGTGCGATTAAGCCTTTGCTTTCGCTCCTATCGTCGTCTGATCTCCAGCTCCAGGAGTACGGTGTCACTGCGATTCTCAACCTCTCGCTGTGCGACGAGAATAAGGAGCTCATCGCTTCGTCGGGAGCGATCAAGCCGCTGGTTCGGTCGCTCAAGACGGGGACCGCCACAGCGAAAGAGAATGCCGCCTGCCGCCTGCCTTCGGTTTCTGAAGTCTTCGTCGCCATCGTGAAATATCTGCTGTGATTGCTGAGACAGGGGACTCATAGTTTAACTGCCAGAAACTGAAATTGCCGGCTGGTTGCGGGTATGAGTTCCAAATGCAATATGGATGAATCGGTTGGTCGGTTGGAGCAACTCTTGAGTATGCTCGGACTGTTCCTGAGAAGCGTGATTGCTTTCATCGGTGACGGGAGTTTCTAGGTGACTGCTCAAGATGTGTCCACCATGATCCGAAATGGGCAGAACACCATCATCTTCCTGATAAACAACGACGGCTACACTATTGAGGTGGAGATCCACGACGGACATGGTTATAGAGGAAAGAGAAATGGCTGGTAGTGCTTGACGTAGTTCACTATGCCGTTTACATGCTCAGTATCTTCGACATCTACTTCAAGTCCTTCATTGTCCACAACATGGATCCCGTCACCTTTCGCTTCTCAAGTCACCATCTCTGTTCACCATAGTTTTCCTGTGCAGGGGGGAGTTGGGTGTCTTGAGAAATTCTCCTCGATTTCATCCTTGCAGTCTCTACCGCAACGGATGTGCTTGAAAGGTAAGAGATGGACGCATACTGCGGTGATAGCTGCCATTGGGGTGAATAAGCAGAGAACGCAGAGAGGTTTCAGTGGTGGAGGAGCAAATGGAGCTCAAACTCCAACAGTAGCTTGTTCGCTGCCCGTCAACGCCTCCACCGATTGCAGCAGCAACCATCCTTGCCGTCTTTGCCGCTGTCAACTCCTCCCGCGGAGTGTTCCTTCTTCATCTCCACCGATGGAGGCATTTGCAGCACTAAAAAAAAAAAAAAAAAAAAAAAAAAAAAAAAAAAACACAACGGATATCTCACCAAAACGCAGCAACAGCATCCACTAACTACCTTGAGCTCGTCACCCTGGCCACCATGATCAAAATCAACGAAGAGCTTCATTGACCGCTGTCAAACGACTAGCCGGTCTTCAAACTCAACGCCTTACGCTCTGCTTCAAGCTCTGGCTGCTTCTGCACTTCCGCCATGGCTGCTGCCTGTGAATGTGATTAACAAAAACAAAGTTTGTCAACTCACATCTGCTTGCCTCTGCTGCTGCCTGTGAATGTGATTAACAAAAACAAAGTTTGTCAACTCACATCTGCTTGCCTCTGCTGCTGCCTTTGAATGTGATTGACAAAATCAAAGTTTGGCAACTCACACCCAAAGACTTTCTCCGTCTCTTACCTCCTACTACTCCAAGCTCCTCTGCATTTCCTCCCTGCACCATGTGGGGAATATATATATAAAAAAAATATATCTATCTTGGTGGATCAGCACCACCGAAAGCAAAAGAAAAAAAAAAATATAATAAAAAAAAAGATCTATCTTGGTGGATCAGCACCACCGAAAGCAAAAGGAAAAAAAAAAATATAATAAAAAAAAAGATCTATCTTGGTGGATCAGTACCACCGAAAGCAATAAAAAAAAATATAATAATAAAATAAAAAAAAAAGGGATCTTGGTGCACCGGCACCATGTGAAAAATAATATATATATATACGCTCTATTTAGCACATTACGCTAAATAAAATAAAGTTTATTTATTGATATCTCTGATAAATTACAGATATGTGCTTACACATGAAAAAAAAAAAATACAAGA
This sequence comes from Pyrus communis, assembly GCF_041283825.1. Classification (NCBI taxonomy): domain Eukaryota; kingdom Viridiplantae; phylum Streptophyta; class Magnoliopsida; order Rosales; family Rosaceae; genus Pyrus; species Pyrus communis. The sequence continues at coordinate 5,744,751 of NC_142572.1, forward strand.
TTGGAGCTTTCACAAAGGATGTTCACGTGAAGCCCCATTATTTGGCAAAACTCTCGGAGCGGAAGGCATCGGAGCGGGAGGCATCGAAGATAGAGCATTCGAGGCCTCAATACTTGGCCAAACGCTGGAAAACCCAGGAAAAATGTGCCTTTGGAGGAAAGAAGAAAACCTTTGACGATCACTTTGAATTCGACCTTCAGATTCTTGCAGCTCATCAAGCTTCCTCTTCATGCCCGACGAATAGTTATTTGCAAGCACGTGCAAACTTCTATTCTCGTACTTAAGCTGTTTGATCTCCTCCTTAAGATTTTCCACCTCTGCCATCAAAGATTCCACCTGACGGGACCGAGCAAGCAGGCGTTGGCCCATGTTGGACACAGAGCATGCACACTGAACGCTAAGAGCGAGGGACTCTTGAACGGCCAACTCATCGGACCGTCCTGACAGCAGCCTACTATCTTTTGGAGTGAGGAGGTTCCTAGCTACTATTGTAGCTGTTGTGGCGTCCTGCATCACGGAGTCTTCACCTGTAAGAGGACCGGTAGAAGATAAAAAAGAAGGGCGCCATACATTACCTTGACCGGGTGCAACCGGATCGCTGCTGAGACTCAAATCTAAGCAGAGGTTCGATGAGTTAGTCATTTTTTTCAAAGGTGTTCAGAGAGAATGGGTGGATGAAGATAATTCTCAAAAGGCCGGAGACGATTTTCAAGAATGGGCAATTTTCAGAGTGTGTATGTTGGAGTGATCAATACCTCTGTAAAAAGCCAAGCGACACGACCACCGATTCAAAAAAAAAAAAATCCGGATTTTCCTGCATGAAGTTCGGCGACGCGTTCGCGGCTTTTCAGAAAACGCGTTCAACTTTGTCAAAAGATATCTGACAAAGTCAAGAACACGTGGAGGCCATCATCGCAACTACACGTCTTTAGCCGACAAGCGCAAAGTTCGGCGACGCTTTCTCTGCTTTTCAGAAAACGCGTGCAACTTTGTCAAAAGTGGCGCTCGTTCAGAAATCGAAGAGGCGTCGTTCAGAAATCGAAGAGGCGTCGTTCAGATATCAAAGAGACGTTTGTCGACAAGGGTAAAAGAACGGTACCACCACTTGCTATTAAGAAATCCCTATATGTGTCGACATTCGTCTCTTATGGCAAGGCAGACCTGAAGAAAATGCCCAACTCTTCCTCACCTCTGAGGGCGCACTCCCAGCAAAGCCTCTCGAAATACACAATTCTTCTTCTTCCTTTGAGAAAACCTATTCAACCTTTGAAGATACCAGATGCCTGGAGTACAGATGACCCAGGAGGAAACGATAGATTAAAGCATGTGCTGATTCATTCACCGCTTCTTCAAAAGCAAAGGTATCTCATATCATCAAGGGCGAAAGCAAAAGTATCTCATATCATGCTTTTTCCCTATCTTTTCCTTTGCCCTTGTTCTCACCTGCCAAGACAAGGACAGAGAAAGTAATATGTCGGAACCTCCACTCAAACCAGTTGCCACCAAGAAGTGAAGCACCATTTAAATGCAAAGGTTGCATTCAACTCCTGCATCGGAGGACAAATACTACAAGAGAAGATGCTAAACCTGCATAAGGAAATACCACTTCTGCAAAGGGGAGCAAGTAAGGCAAGTGAAAATGATACATCGAAGCATGTGGAGACAAGCACAACAAATATATGTGTTGATTCATTCGCTGCTTCTTCGAAAGCAAAGGTATCTCATATCATGCTTTTTCCCTGTCTTTTCCTTTGTCCTTGTTCTTACTCGCATGGCAAAGTGGAAGAAGCAATCAGCCGGCACTTGGAGTCAGTCTTCCGATCTGGAACCGACTACCTGGAGTCTATTCCTGATTGCTTACCTAGTATTGCTCTCGAGTAGTCATCTTCAACGGTTGATACACTGCCAGAGAAGGGACAAGGAAACTTCAATCTTTCCGATTCGTATTCAATACGAATTGGAAAGATTGAACAAAGAAACAGGTCAGCACCTCCACCTCGTACTTGCCTGCCATATCCTGAAACCGCTCGTAGACCTTCGGGGGGAGACCAAAAGAATCCTGCTGCCCAGTTCAAGAGTAGCACAAAGGAAAATCAACGAGCGGAGGAGACCAGAAGAATCCTCCAGCCCAGTTCAAGATCAAGCCTCAATGGCCCTTGAAGAAATCACAAGTCCGATTCAAAATCAAGTGTTCACCACCCTTGAATCAAATTCAACTCCAGATAAAAGGAGTAAGTTCAGACCTTCGGAGGAGACCAAAAAAATCTTCCAGCCCAGTTCAAGATTAAGCTTGTGGAAAATCAACGATTGGAGGAAACCAGAAAATCTTCCAGTCGAACTCAAGATCAAGCCTCGATGGCCCTTGAAGAAATTTCCAGCTCAATTCAAGATCAAGCCTCGACGGCCCTTGGGTTGACATCTACATTAAGGGACTTCAAAACGCATCTTCTACACGTGACAAGCACATGTCAACGACGCGCCTTGAAGTGGGGGCATTTGTAGACATCGAAATTTCGGTGAAATGAATGTTAACCAATAATTAAAATTTCAACGCTCACGTGTCACATAAATTTTACATGTAGCGTGTGACTCAACGAAAAATCGAAATAAATTGGAAAGGTCATCAAATAGGACACGTGTCAATATCTGGCAGAAATGATTTATTTCATCTGATTATTTAAATCCAAAAATCAAGTTTTGAAATTCTATAAATAGGAAGTCAAGGCATTCATTTGAGGAAGAAAAGAAAGGAAGAAGAAAAGAAAGAAAGAAGGGAATTTACATCACACCAAAACCTTGAAGCCTTGAAACTCTAAAGCTCTCAAGCAAAATCCCGAAGGATCAAGAAAACACTCTTCGTTCTTCGTCAAACCCTCCTTCAAGGTCAAGCCCCAACGGCCCTTGAAGAACTTCCGCCGACTCAAGATCAAGCCCCGACGGCCCCTTGAAGAAAGTGTTCATCATCCGTTCGTCCTAAGATCAAGCCCCAACGGCCCTTTGGATCAACAACCTCAACAAATCCACACATCCAATCAGTCTTCAAGATTAGGCCCAAAAGCCCTTGAAGATCCGCTCATCCATCAACCCTCAAGATCAAGCCCCGACGGCCTCTTGAAGAAATCCATACACTCAGTCTTCAAGATTAGGCCCAAAAGCCCTTGAAGATCCGCTCATCCATCAACCCTCAAGATCAAGCCCCGACGGCCCTTTGAAGAAATCCATACACCCAGTCTTCAAGATCAAGCTCAAAAGCCCTCGAAGATCCGTTCATCAACTGTTCATCTCTAGATCAAGCCCCGACGGCCCTTTGGATCAACAGCTCATCCACAAACCTACACCCTACGAAGATAGAATCAGAGGATCAAATTACAAAGAGATTGTAACCCCAAAATTATTAAACATAAAATATATTTTGTACACGGTATTCTTGTTTCTTGTTTCAGGAACTTTTCGTGTTTACAGCAGCTACTGTGACGGAGGACATCCAGTCGAACGTTGTTTTTTCCTTATTGGATTCCCTGAAGGACACAAATGGCACGGGAAGAATGTGCAGCCCAGAAATAGATGTGCACCTCCAACTTCCAACAATGTTGAAGCATTACCGTCGCCAGCTACCAAAGCAACAACCTCCAACAAATTTGATGCAACGTTCACAACCGAGGAGTACAACCAACTCATGGCTCTCATTCGCAATAAGAATGGTACCGATCTGCCCCTTGCACATGCAACAGGTATCTATACACCCAACTACAATTTTGCACATTATGATCCAACATTGTATTGGATCGTGGATAGTGGGGCCACAGATCATGTTTCTCACTTATCACCCAGCCATAATCACACTAAAACCCAACATGATTTTGTTGGTTTACCAAATGGCGGACAGGCTGCGATTGAAACCATTGGGTCCATTAAATTGTCCCCCGAGATAACTCTTGATGGAGTTTTACATGTGCCACAATTTCATGTGAATTTGTTATCTGTGAGTAAGTTGACCTGGGCATTGAAGTGCATTGTGATATTTTACCCGGGTTTTTGTGTTGTGCAGGACATGGCTACGAAGAGGATGATTGGCCTGGGCAAGCAGTTTGATGGACTTTACTACCTCACTCCAACACAAAACCCTCATCTCTCTCACCATGTCAAACGTACCTCGGCACTTTGGCATCAACGTCTTGGGCACCCATCCTCGGCTCCCCTTCACTCTTTATCCCAGACTATCCCAGAAATTATCTTTGATTCTACACATGTTTGTGATGTTTGTCCTTTAGCAAAACAAACTCATTCATCCTTTGTTTCCAGTTCAATAAAATCAGTTGCTCCTTTTGATTTGATCCACTGTGATATTTGGGGGCCACATAAAATCCATACACACTCTGGGGCACGTTACTTCCTCACCATTGTAGATGACTTTACCCGTTTCACATGGGTTCATCTTATGCGATTTAAATCAGATACACAAACCTTGTTGCACTCGTTCTTTTCTTGGGTCAAAACCCAGTTTCATCGTGACATTAAAACCCTTCGTGCAGACAATGGGGGAGAATTTGTATCTATGCGTTCGTTTTTAGACACTCATGGCACCCTTTTTCAACACACCTGTGCATACACCCCTTAACAAAACGAGGTAGTTGAACGCAAACATCGCCATCTTTTGAACGTTGCCCGTGCCTTACAATTTCAAGCTAACCTACCCTTAAAATTCTGGGGGGAGAGTATACAAACTGCATGTTACCTTATCAATCGCCTTCCAGCACCCTTACTTTCCCACAAATCTCCCTATGAACTCTTGCATGGGACACTACCTACATACTCTCATCTCCGGGTTTTTGGGTGTTTATGCTATGCCACCAACCTTACCCCCTCCCACAAATTTGATGCTCGTGCTCGTCGCTGCCTCTTCCTGGGTTATCCCCTTGGCCAAAAGGGCTACCGTGTTTATGACCTTGATAGCAAACGCGTTTTTTCCTCTCGTGATGTCATCTTTCATGAGCATATTTTCCCCCTTGCTACCTCACCACCAGAAAAAAGACCTCGACTTCCCTGTCTTACCTATCCCTCATGACGATCCAACTCCTAACCTCCCTCTCACTGCCGATATCACTCTTTCACCCCCAAACATCCCTCCCTCGCCAGTATCTGCTCCCTCACCTTCGCAACCTCCTTCTCTTCGCCGCTCCGACCGCATTAAACACCCACCTGCCCATCTTCGTGACTACCAGACACATCATGCTGCTTTGCTTCAGCGCAGCGTCATCCCTTCCACCATGTCCGGCACCCGATATCCCCTTCAACGGTATGTTTCTTACTCCCATCTCTCTCCTGCTCACTACTCTTTTGTCCACAACATCTCTCACTTGGTTGAACCAGCCTCTTATGAGCAGGCCCGTCATGACCCTCACTGGCTTGCAGCCATGAACTCTGAGATTGAAGCCCTTGAAGCCAATCACACCTGGACTATGGTTCCCCTCCCTCCTCACTAACGACCCATTGGCTGTAAATGGGTCTTCAAAATCAAGTACCATTCCGATGGTACCATCGAACGCTACAAGGCCCGTCTTGTCGCCAAAGGGTTCACGCAGCGCGAAGGGATTGATTACAAAGAGACGTTTGCTCCAGTTGCTAAACTCATTACTGTCCGCTGTCTCTTGACTGTTGCTGCTGTTCGCAGCTGGTCTCTTCATCAAATGGATGTCCAAAATGCATTCCTTCACGGTGCATTGCATGAAGAAGTCTATATGATACCGCCTCCTGGATATCGTCGACAGGGGGAGACCATGGTTTGTCGACTCCACAAATCGTTATACGGACTCAAGCAAGCTTCTCGCAGCTGGTTCCAACGTTTTTCATCTGCCATTCAAGAAATTGGCTTCCAACAGTCCCGTGCGGATTACTCGTTATTCACTCAGGTCTGTGGACAATATATTACTGTGGTATTACTCTACGTTGATGACATGATCATTGCAGGAAATGATGAGGAAGCCATTAGTCGACTCAAGAAGTTTCTTAGTGGTTGTTTCCGAATTAAAGATCTCGGACCATTAAAATATTTTCTTGGTGTCGAAGTTGCACGGTCCAAGGCTGGGATCTCCATTTGCCAACGTAAATATACCTTGGATATATTGGAGGAAGCTGGTTTGCTTGGAGTAAGACCTGCCAAGGTACCCATGGAACCTGATTTAGTGTTGACAACAACAGGTAGTGATGCTCTCAAGGACCCAACTCGATATCGACGTTTGGTTGGTAAACTGATCTATCTCACCATTACAAGGCCAGACGTTACGTATGCAGTAAATAATCTCAGTCAGTTCATGCAAGAACCCAAACTTCACCATCTTAAGGCAGCACATCGCCTTCTCCAATATCTGAAAGAAGCACCCGGACAAGGCTTAATGTTCTCTTCCCAAAGTGAATTACATTTAATCGGTTATTGTGATGCAGATTGGGCACGTTGCCCCATTACCCGTCGATCAGTGACAGGTTATTGTATCTTCCTTGGAAAGTCACTTATGTCCTGGAAAAGCAAGAAACAAGTTACAATAGCTCGTTCCTCTGCTGAAGCGGAGTATCGATCCATGGCTGCAGCTACTTGTGAATTAAGTTGGCTGCGATATTTGTTGAAATATTTACGTGTTGAGCATTCCCAACCGGCAAAGTTATTTTGTGACAACCAAGCGGCTTTACACATAGCTGCAAATCCTGTGTATCATAAACGCACAAAGCATATTGAGATCGATTGCCACACTGTTCGTGAGAGGGTTGAAAGGGGAGAAATTAAAACTTCCTATGTCGGAACGGGAGAACAAGTCGCAGACTTGTTTACTAAGCCACTGCGTGCGCCTATTTTTCAAACGCATCTAGGCAAGTTAGGCGTCATTGACATTCACGCTCCGACTTGAGGGGGAGTGTTAAAGATGCTCCACATGCAGTGCACTGTGCTTTACAGATTCAAAGATGCTCCACATGCAGTGCATTGTGCTTTACAGATTCAAGCTATGCTTTACAGATTGGAATATGGTTCCCACGTTAAGGATGTATGATTATGCATAGTGGACAGCAAGGCCACTACAGTGTATACTGACTGATGCATCATAGACAGCAAGGATGCTTATTCCAGCTGCTTTGTTTATTTGCATGCGTATGTAGTAAACTGTGTATAAAAACTCTGCTGCAATTGCAGTAGATCAATCATTCAAAAATAGATTGGATCCAAGTTTAATAGTCGATACGAGGGCTGAGGTTGACATGAAGATTATCAAGGACCTGTACCACAAAAGGAACAGCGTCCCTCTGTATCAGGCCATTAAAGAAGACACTAATGGAGATTATGAAAAAATGCTTCTGGCCCTGGTTGGGCATGAGGATGCTTGATCCATTCCGGTCTAACGGTTGTACTTCTTTTCCGAGGAAGGCAATATTTTTGAATCCAATATGTTCTACTTACGACAGATAGTAATAGTGGGAGCTTGTTTTTGTTTTACAATTGAAGAGCATGTTTTTTTTTTTTCACTATTTCAATGCATCTTTCTTGCAGCTCAAGTTAAACATTCTTGTTCATAGCACCAAAACCATTAGTGTTTTATTAGTACACCTCGCGAAGGGTTTCTTAGAGGCAAGAAATTCCTGGATAGAATCGCTGTGTACAACTTTCAGCCCACAAGACCTGTCACTTATAAGCAGCACAAGAGGAGTTGAACGTGAGAGGAATAGCCAGCGGTTTATGTATATAACCTGAAAGAGATGATTGTCCGGTCATATATAAACTATCTCGGCCTCAAGAAAGAAATCCCGGCATCACATTTATACAACATCGAATCAGAAATCCACAGTTTCGACAGTGGAATATCATACATCCAAAGTTCAGATCAAGACACAAAAACAACAGAATATTACAAGAAGCAACCGCATCAACGAATCAAAACTCTGTTTTAACTCCTTCAGACTTCTTAATGCCATCCATAAAACCAAAATTGCACTCTTCATCTGAGGATCGGTAAGAGATTTAGACGAACATCCCGTATCTTAGCTAGGGCCAAAAAGAGAGCAGTTATTAGCAATTAACATAGAGAACAACAACAAACAATCCCATATAGACTAAAACACATCACTTCTTCAGAAGGTCCCTTGAGAAAATCCTCTTGCAGTATGGACTGGTGCGTAAGATTGTATGAGGCTTCACTGCTTCGACCAGAGCAGCATGAAGAGGGCCCTGCCAACGAAACAAAACGATTAGGACGTGTGTACATGAGAGAGAGAGAGAGAGAGAGATTAATTTCTAAACCTTTGTAACTCCAAGAGCAGATTGAATCACGTAGTTCGCATAAGGGTCTTGTAGCAACTGATCAAAACGCGGAAATGAGAGCAATTCGTGGATGATTTTAGGACGGCTCTCTTCAAAATACTTGAGGCACTTTTCAACAACATGACTACTGCACTTCTGCATGGAGAGGCGTACAAAATTTCCTTTTAACTGAGTAGTCAGTTTGGCCATGGCAGATGGGATCTTCAGTTCTATCACATATTGAACAACATAATTCCTGCGGAGCAAATGGAACAAAATAAACCCTCACTTCAGTCATAAAGCCGAATCACGTAGTTTGCATAAGGATAAATCGTTAGTCATTTCGATAGATTTTGAATAGAAGTTTGTAAAATACTAAACTGAAAGTTAGATTAGAAAAGTGAGGAAACGAATGAAGTAACACAATGGTTGGAAAGGTGATGTAAATATATAAGAGATCAGCCTTATGTTTGCATTGAAGTGGATCAAAGAAATTGCTGACTGGAAAACTTTTGGTTACTCGAGAAACAAAATTTATCAAACAATATCATATTAGGGGTTTATGGCCAGCAAAGAACAGAAATTATGGGAGTTTGAAGATGCTCGTAAATGATTACCCATAAGGATCTTGTGAAAGGAGAAGCCCATTTCTTGAAATTTCAATGATCAGCTTATCTCGATGTCTCCCAATGGCATGTGCAATGCATTTTTGTAGTACACAGCATCCATGGCGTTGAGTTGCAATCTCGACACAATATCTTGCAGCAGCATCAAAAATAAACTACAAGAGATGATTAACAGAAAGATGAACAGAATAAGTTCAGAGTCTTTTCAACAAAAAACAAAGTAGATCCTACAGAAAGCACATAACCAGTCCTTAAAGCTTTGTTTGGAATTTCAGTAGTTTAATCTCATATCTGTCTGTAAAATGCTTTTAAAGTAAACATATATTCCAGTCCATCCCGCCAATCTTGTGATGCAATTCTAACAAGTAGGATCGTTAAGAGCAGGCTTACAGTCTCATATTGAATCTGATCAAGCATTCTTTAAAAGTGTCTCATTGCTCTGCAATCAGAAGCTCTGTTTCTTTCCTTTTCATTAAGGTTTTCAGAAGCAAATTTGCAATTTGGATAATCCATAGAACACTAGATTTGCATAAAACATGTTGTAAACAACGCCCCAGTTTCTCTTTGCGTTGATTTTTTCTGGTTCTTCCCATTGTTCCCATATAAAGCTAGGTAACAAGTGATTCATATAGTTTTAGCACTGCTACTGAAAACTGAGTCTTCGGTTGTGGTCCTTAAATTCAGACTGACGTCTTCAATACAACGGAGAGTAGTATATATGAAAATTTCTTGCATACATCTAACCCGCCCCGCTGACTTTTTAGCGTAGAAACTCACCAACGGATTTCAGAACACATCAGATGAAACAGTTCACACCTTGAATATGCACTTCCAGCAGTATTATACAAAAACACTCTACAGCTACCCAAGTAATGAGTAAGAACATCATTAAGGTTCACATTATTTGTTGCATTAGAATAAATTATACGGCGAACATGTGAAGGTTAATGGAAATAATGTACTAAAACAGTGCATTACCTATGGCAAATACATGACTTTACAAAATATTGTATTTGCAATTTTGCATAATAGTAATGATCAACATAATTTTGCTTGACAATCATTAGCATTTGCATGGTTACCACATAAAACTTGTGAGAAAACACAACAGAAAAAGAAGAAAACATGAATCAGACGGTATTCATTCAGAAGATATTTATTCTTAAGAGCCTATTTGAACCTGGTCAATTTAACAAGAAATATATTTGAGTAGAATCATACCTTATTGTCTTCGGTGCTAAAGCAATCCAAGCAACGTTGTACTACATGATTGCCATTTGGATCCTTAATAAGATCAAGAAAACCGCATTCAAGGGACGATTTAACTAACGCTATCTGTTTCCCAGGTTTCACAGTCTCAATCAATTTCTGTACCACACGAGTCCTGAAACCATAGCCAATTGTATTCAGGAACATGATATCAGTAAAGAAAGAACAATACAAATTTAGTGACAACAAATGAATACAGTATGAAGAATATACCCATGTGTGTCTAAGGAAACTCTGACAAGCTGTCCTGGTTCTTTTATCACCTTGATTACAAATTGCATTCTTTGTTGTTCATTGCAAACATCCAACAACTTCTGCATAAGGTAATTGCCAAACGGGTTTGTCATAAGTTCGAAAACATGGTTGATTATTTTGTCAAATATTAGTTGCAAATCTTGGCTAGTCCCCTCATCAAGCATCCTTTGTAAGAACCGACAGCCGTACTGATCCTTTGCAATGAAATATATATATTCCTCAGCCAATGAACTCAAACTTAGAACTGACCAAAATGAGTTATTGTCACTCTGGCTCCATTCATTTCCACCATCATATGAATCGGAATCAAGTCTGGAGCTTTTCTCTCCTGTCGGCATTACCATCTTAGAGCAAGAGTTCTTCTTGTAGCCCCTTGAAGACTTGCTACCTTTACTGGTGGTGTGATTCAAATGGTTTCCTTGCATGATGGAACTAACCTCGCAACCATAACCCTCAAAGTCCCGTGCACAATTCATGGACTTGAAAGATTCAGGAAGCCCACTATTTGGATTCACTCTAGTCCTTTGTTTTATCATTGAATGGTTATGTGAAAGATTGTCCACATTCAACTTAGCAGCCGAGGGGAACTGAGGGGAACTCATCGGATACATAAGACCCTTTCCGTCACTAGAACCCGATTCACGTGGCTGTAAGCAAAAATAGTCCTCATCTGGGTAAGACCTAGCACTAGATGGGTTCCTCTGATACCAGCCATCTCCCTGTTCCATTCTTTTAACACAACTAGGCCCAGAATACAAAGCATTGGGTTGCATATGATTGCAAAAAGACCCCATTGAATCGCCAACAGTGCATTTCGGCTGCAATCCAAGTATTGCTGACTCCATAGTCCTACCAAATCTCCCTCTACCTCCCAAACCCGCAGATTGAAACCCATCAAAATCCGAAACATTGTTCTTAGAACTCTCAAATAGGCCATAGTTTTCAGCATTCCAAGGACTAGTCCCCCCAAAAAACCCACCACCGAGTCCAATCCCATCTGGGCCTCCCTCAAATCCCCACCTTTTAGTCCCATTTTCCTGTTCTTCCCCAATATGCATCCTATAGAAACGCTCAGCCAAACCCAGATCATCCGGGGGCGGCTTAGAGTCCAGGCACAACCCGTTCACGTAAGGTGTTTGATACTTTGCCCCTTCAAATGGGGTTGAATACGGAGACGGAGAACCGTCGCCGGAGGAATAGAACCCATTTGAGAAAGAGCTCGACGGAGAGAACTCCGACGGCAGAGAGGCTCTGCTCACCGGAGAGTCGCCAAGAAAGTGGTGTTGGTGCGGAGGATGAAGGAGGTGGAAAAGACTGGAATAATGCTGATTCCTAGTGGGATTCTCATTCCAGAGCTTTTCCAGCTCTCCTCCTTCCCTCTGCAAAACCCTCTTGTCCTCCTCAGATATTTTGAACATCATACAACACACAACATACAATATATTATATATCTAATATAAAATACACGTGAGAGAACAAGAAATATATAAATATATATACTTTTTCAGAGGAAAACAACGAGAACCCAGATTCAGAATCCGAAACCCCACGTCGGAAAACGATTCGGAAGCACCGATCAGTGAAGGACGATCACTGCTTGTATGTCAATGTCGTTTTGGGGATTGGATTTTCGGCAATGGGGTTCTAGAGAGAGAGGGTTTCGAATTGTGGGTTTTTCTGTGAGTGTATGTGGTAGTACAGTCTGCGACCGCCTCGCACACTCACGCCATTAGACCCTAAAATGAAGAGTCGCACTACAGCGCTCACCGCCCACAACTCACTACAACTCAGAAAAAAAAAAACAGAGAGAGAAGAGGGAGAGGGAAAGAGGAGAGGGAGAAAGTCTGAGCGTCTGACTAGGAACTAGGCAAAGGCTATTTTTCAGTCTTTTTTTTTTTTTTTTTTCTAATTTTCGGACCCGAAAGAATATTTAATTTATTTCTTGTATTGTTGTTCCTTAATTAATCAAGTTTTTTTAATATTTGATCTTTTTAATTAAACAGTATCTACTTCGTAAACAGAGCTTTGAAATTGTTCTAACAAATCGGCTTGATTTTCTGTTGTCTCAAAGTTTAGTTTGTTATTGTTTTCTCTTAACTTAATCCGATTCGATTTTGTTTCTGAATCTAAATTAATTATTTTATTTTTAGATTGGGTACTATATTTATTTTTTTTTATTGAAGTACCGTATTAATAGGGTGAATGTATTTTTTTAATTACAAGTAAACTAAGAGTAAGAGTCGATCAAAAAAAAAACTAAGAGTAAGAGGAAAGGTTTATCATATTCATCAAGACAATTCACTACTTATAAAAGAGTAAATGAATAAGTACAATAGAATAATAGTGTTCATTTTTTGTAAACAATAGATTTGGTAGATTAGGAAGCCAACATGATTCGAACCTACACCGTAGTGCAATGATAAAACTATTTTCCACCACTGTAGTAGAGAGCCTCTCACATAGACCTCGATAAAAATCTTTCTCCAGAATTCAACCCAACCAAAAGAGAGAAAAAAAAATCTCACATCTACATCACAAGTTAATGTTATCCATTAATAACAAATCACCTATCATCAGGAGATTTCTCGAACCAAATGCCATTATATTCTCTTACAACAACATATTTGCAGCTGATTTCCAGAATTTAAAAAAAAAAAAAAAAAAAAAAAAAAAACACATATATGCACATTGTTAGAAGAAGAAAAAAAAAAGTAATTAATCAATTAATCTTAATTAATAGATTTATTTATGATAATTCTTTTTAATTTTTTACAGTTGTTTCCTACTGCCTGCCTGCGCTGCGTTACCTTTCTGGCCAAGTCTTATACCAAAATTAGAAAAAGCAACTTTCAGTCCAGGTCAATGTTTGCCATTGGATTGGAGCTCAATTTAAGCAATGGAATCGCTTCTTCCTATTGGCTGCTGCAATTTATTTCATTTTTTGTTTTTTATAAACACAAAATAATTCAGAAAAGTTAATAAACTAAAGACCCAAATGCAAGTGGGCCCCGCGTTTAAAAATACAGTGTTCAGAAGCTAATCCATGATTGGCCCAGGAATTTGTTGGTAGCCCAACAAATTGTCTTTCCAGCTTCCGAGGGTATAGGGGGTTGGTGCCATAGGGACCAGGCACCTAGGGGGTAGGGCACCTCCAAATTGGAACTGTATTAATTTTTTCTCCCAAACTGGAATTGGGAGTTGTTAGGAAATTATCATTGATTGTATGTTACTTGCCACATGAATAAATGGTTCATTCGATGTAATCAAGGTTCTAAGAGCATTCTCAGTAAGGAGCTCTATATGATGCTGAAAAAATGGTGGATATAACTCATTTTAGAGCTTCGAATAATCTTTGGAGCTATATCTTTCAGGCTTCATATGAGACTATATATATTTATTTATATAGTAATTTAATTAAGCGATATTTTTTTTTTTTTTTTTTGTGTTAGCTTTTCTTAAGTTGATTTTTTGACGTAATATCTTAAATTTTTTTTTTTATGAACCTTTCAACCTAAAAAGTTTAAATTGTGATAAAGTTAAATTTCATTACTTATGAATCGTTCGTTGAATTAGATTCTCTTTTCTCAATCTCATCTATTGAAAGAAATAAACTCTTACTTCGCCCTCTGAAATAATTTGATTTTCACGTATAACACAACAATTTACCTAGCACCAATTGGTAAATTAGTATCATACAATTTTGAAAAAAAATTATTTGAAAATTTCACCCACCAATGCCCATGAACGTTAAATCAATTTGAAATTTTAATTCTTATGAAATTTAAAACAATCATTAATTAGCCAAATTGCAAGAAAAAAAAAAGTAACAAAAAAGAAATTAAGAAAATAATGAAAGGAAAGTATAAGTACATTCGCAAGTGAGGGAGAGTGATAGAATTTTACTCACACGAGTTGCTCCTTTTTTGGGGGACCCACTATTTTTTAGGGTTAGATGTAACCCAATTTTATGCTACCCAAAAAAGGAAGTTGCTAGCCCCATTGGCGGATCTAGCCCCATTTTTCAGCTCATTGGAGATGAAATTTCTTGCTAAAGCTTGAACTGTAGTAGTCTCATGAAGGATAGAGCCCCTATTGGGTATGCTCTAAAAGACGCTAGGCACTAGTCGGATGGCGGGTTAGGATCTAGGCGGATTTAGGTAAATATATTATATTTCATGTAAATAAGTGTCTTGTTTATAATTAAAATATATATAATTTCATCATAGAACACAAAATAGAATGACATATATTTTATGAAGTACTGGAACATAATGAAAACATAGGAAACAAGCATATAATGTATGTTCATATAAGTATTCAACAAGTCTTTACAATTTATTTTAAAAAATAAAATGCAAAATAAAAGTTTATTTTTTGTCCAAGTGGGTCTAGGCAGGTATAAGCGGGCTAGGCGGGTGCCTCAGTGGGTCTAGGCGCCATTTTTTTAATTTTTAAACGCCTAAGTATTAATTGGAACGATGACCAACCGCCTAGGCCTAGGCAGCGCTAGTCGGGGATTTCTAGTACAGTGTGTAAAACATAAAGATTTGAACTCAATTTAAGTTTGTCTTCGGTAATCCAACTTATCAAATAGTCCGATATTTTAAACAATCATTACTGTTTGATTTCAAGAGTTAATTTTCACCTTAGATTTCCCGATTACTCAAAAGTCCCCAACAATTTGTTTTACCTAAATCAACTAGATGAGAAAAGAACCTCCTTAAATATTCAAATATATGTCACTAATTCCATGGTCTGCTAATATCCTTTTGATTCTATATAGTTATTAGTTCAAATATTTGTCAGTAATTACATAGTTCATTGTATTGTACCAAATCAGTGGTCCGGCTTGTGCACTACACATTATTTTATTTTGGGAAATTATCATTTTTTTACATTTGGTTGCAGAAATAATCATTTTTAATAACGTGACATATTGATTATATATCGACAACACAACAATAACATAACGACACTTAATCATTTCTGCAACTAAATATCAAAAATTGATTATTCTTACTAATTGCCTTCTTATTTTTTTAGCATTCAATTTCAATCAATCGGCACCTGCACACCCCTCGCCTTCCCAAGCACCGTTGAGGCTCCCCGAAACTGAACTAACCCGTCCGTTATGATTTGCAGGCGTGGCCCCAGAACGTGGCTGAGGTGAGCTCAACCCCAACCGAAGAGTGTCCAGTGCAGGCTCACCCCACTTAATCCAAACCCAACCCATTCAAACCAACCCCAGACAAAAATTCTTTATTTTGTTTATTTGTATTATGGAATTAGGGATTTATTAAGGGGTGTGATATAGGGGTGGGCAAACGGGTACTAGATCCGCGGGGCAGGTCGGGTACATGCGGTTCAGGACAGGTATGGAGCGGGTCTTAAAATTGTAAAACACAAACGGGACGGGTCGGGGTGGGTTCAATAAATTAACGGGGCGGGGCGGGTCCAAAAGGCCCAAGAAATAGGGCCCCGACCAAACCCATTTATCCCAAGCCCACTCAATTTTCCGATCCAAAAGTCCAAGTACTGCATTGGTTTTGTGTACTACACTAGTACTTGTACTGCATTTCACTTAGTTTTTTTCACTCATTTCACTAGTTTTTTTCACTCATTTCACCTTTTTTTTTTCACTCTTTCTTTCTTTATTTTTATTTTATTTTTTTCACTCATTTCACTTTTATTTATTTCTTTTTTTTTCCCACTCAGACCCTCTTCTTCTCCATCCCAAGAGATCCACGAACCCCAAACTCCATTAAGGACAAGAAGATTGAGGACTCAATCAAGAGACTGCCATCCAGTGGTTGGACAACAACCAATTGTCGGACGCCAATGAGTTCGAAGACAAGATGGAATTGGAGAGCATCTGCAACCCAATCACAAGGTGAAATTATTTAGGTTTTGTGAACTTGAAATTTTATGTTTTATTTGGGACTTGAAATTATAGATCAATGCTTCTTTTTTTTTTCCCTAATTGCAAAACCTTTTGGTCGATGAGTAGGAAGAGGAAATCACAAGGGAATTGATTGAAATTGCTTAGATTCAAAAACCCTAAGGTATTCCCCTTCTTTTATTTTTTGAATTCATAGCCGATGAGAAGGGAAATTGGATTCGTGGGTTTGTATGAAAGAGTTATGTGAAAACCTTAATTTAATCCCAAATTTGCCTTGAGAGTGCAGATATTGCGGTGGTTGTTTTGATAGAACCGCCGATAACAATGTTGTTTGAAGAAGTGAATCTTCAAATGAGGAGAACAAAGAGGAAAGACCACTAGACTTGAGGCGTGAGTGAAAGATTTGGACCCGTGGGGACTCGTAAGAATCGGCCTGTTTCAAAAGGGTCGGGTTAAGTCCGGATTCTATTTTGAAAAATCCAAAACCCGCCTCGTCCCGCCCCGTTGTATTTATGAACGGATCTGGTTCGGTTCCTTCAATTTTGGGCCTAGCCCGGCTCGGCCCGTGCCCACCCCTAATGTGATATCCACACACCTCATTTTATTTTTCACACACCTTTTGAATTTTCGGCCGTCGGATTGCATGAATTGAAGAAGATCAACAGATAGAAATTATCAAGCGATGTGTAAGAAGTAAAATAAAGTGTGTGGATAGCACACCCCTTTATTAATTACAGATACAGGGATTGTGGAATTGAGGAAAATAGAGATTTCAGCTTATGCTTGTGTATACAATACATTGCTAAATTTAACAATTGATCCACTTAGTACTACAGTCTGATAGTATTCCTCTTCACTTAGAAGTGAGAGGTCTTAGGTTCGAATCTTATGGATGGCGAATTCAATACCAAAATAGATTGTCCATTGTGTACCTTAACCAAACTCTCTCTCCCCTTAATGTAAATTTAAGGGATGAACCTGAGCCGTTCCACTACTGCCAGTACAGGCTACAGCTGCTAAGTCTTAAACTCCTCCAGTTACCGGTCGGATCAAAATGGTCCGTTGTGCTCTTCACAGATATGTTTCACAGATTGAGGCAACTTGAACAAGTACAAGAAGCAAGCTTATCCTAAACGAGGTTGGTTTTCTATGGGGAATCCAGTGCTCCATAAACACCGAATTCACATCAGTTCTGGCAACCTTCCTCAAGCACAAGCTCACAAGCAGATTCCAAAATATATTTCCGAGAAGCGGTATCCTCCGAAATACTTCATCTTTCTGACATACAAGAAGATTTGAACCGATGATCCATCATTTCCACTTCTTGACCTATCACCACTAGCCTATCTCCGTTTTAATGCCACTTAATCTAGGGTTCTTCGGAGTTCAAAGTACAAACACAAACAACGCAAAATAGCCAAAACGATACCAGTAATCAAATTAGAGCTACTAATCCATAGATTAAAACCCAGTAAAACAGCCCAAGCATTTCATTAAGAAAAACACTGAAAGAACACAAAATATGGACATAGACAACCCAATTAGCAGATAGTCCATAGCTCTGGTCGACCCCGTTATAACCTAAAACATAACCCCCAAAACCCACAATGAACAAAAGAAACGGTCAAATAATATAGTATCACGTCCTCCCGGCACTAGGAGAAAACCAGAAACAAAACCAGACACCATGTGATCAAATAAAATAACCAAGTTAGACCTAACATGATGTTAAACCAAGGCAATGCTGCTCTCTCCACCTGGGGGTTTGCGTACGCCTCCTAAGTAGTCTCGAGCCTCCTTTTTCCCATCCGCAAAGATGTTGCTGCCACTCATCTCTCGTAGTTTTGCCGAACTCAGTGGCTTTTCAGCTGACGACGGAGGAACATTACCCTTGAATATATCATTTCCTGAGAGCTCTGAAAATTTCTTGTCATATATCTTCTTGGCCGTCTTGGGCACTGGTTCCTCGATGGATGTTATATTGCTCTGACCCCCACCAGGCTATTGCATAAAAACCAAATTCACAAGTCAGATGCTTAACTACCACATAATGGTAAAAGATAATGATATGTATCAGGCGTAAAGTAATGCAGTTCACTTACATTAGAAACCTTAACAGATGTGCGACCGTTGGGTGAAGTAGGTTCTCCTATCTCGATGCTTCCTTTCAAGGCCAATGCACGCGGGGCAGTAGTAGTCCTGGGTAAAATTTCAGGAGGGGGCGCAAATATGTCATGCCCACTAAGCTCCTTGAATTTAGACTCAGAGAGCTGCTTCTTCAGCCTTGCCTCTCTCTCTGCTTCAGTTTCCAAGGTCCCGCTTAGCTCGCGCTGCTTTGCAACTTCGGGAATGGTGGTAGGCTTTTTAGGAGAAACACCCTCTTCATCACCAAACGAGATATGACTGATTCCAGCAACCGCTTGCTGCCATTTCCGACCATCAGAAGAAAAATTCAGCAAGAGGGTTTTGTGCTAAACAGACATACCACGCTATAACATCTGTGTTTTAATAATGAACATAAAACTTGACCACATATTGATCGGTACCTGGTACATACGAATTCCGGGCTTTGGGGTAGGGTTCGCACCATCGGCTTCCGCGGCATCGTTTTCTGCTTTCGGTGCAAAAATGCCGCTCCCGGTGATCTCCTTCATCTTATGCGCTGAACAAGGTTTGCTGGAAATTTCATAGTTAAACAATGTTAGAGGTCTTCCATATTACATTCCATTACATATTTTTACCACATCCTGTATATTTTCACTGCATAACGTGATTCAAACTTTCCCCAAAACAAAACAAATTTAACATTTTACGAAAATTACAAAACCCATCATAAATCCATACATAAATTCAAAATTATAACTCAGTGATTAAAAAATACAATTTTTTTTGGGTGAAATTTGCAAAATTTATACAATATGGAAATTTGAATTATTTATGTGGATTCATAGGCCAATTAATGTAGATCGATCACAGATCATTGACTCAATCAATCTTCAAGTTTAAAAATCCAATTTCCATATTAAGAAGGGAAACTTACTGGAAAATACCAAGTAAAAGTTCCAATAGAATATCCAAATAACAAAAAAAAATATATATTTAATAAAAAGCAATATTTTTTTTTAAAAAATCCTTAATTTCGTTTTTTTTCAAATTCATAAGCATTGAAGGAGAAATATCTGTTGCAGGTATATTTCTAATGGCCACAAACAACGAGAACAAGGAAACAAAATTTGGAAAAACACAAATCCCAGAAAATAAAATGCGAAGGAGAATTGGAAAAGCAGAAGCAGGAAGAAGCAGATCTGACCGTTTGTTCAAGCTCTCGACCTCTTCGTCCGTCACCTGCCCTCCAAACACCACCTTTCTGATCCCATCCGACGGCTACGATCAATCCCCAAAACAACACCAAACAAACAATGAATCATCAAATCAGAGAACAAAACGAGAGAGAGAGAGAGAGAGAGAGAGAGAGAGGGAGAATTTGGAATGTCACCTGGTGAGGCCGAGAGGCGGAGGAGGGAAGAGGAGAATCAGCAGGGGGAGTCTCGGACCAGGTGAGCAGATCCGCGGTGGATGTATGGGGTTTCCTCACCGGAGTGCTCCTCTCCATTTCGGGTCGTGCCTTCGGATTCTCACAACGTCCGATTCACCACCACCACCACTGTCGCCGGAGCTTGCTGGCAAAATGACGGTACTAACCTCGTTCCGGAACGTTCTTCTGTGTCTGCTCTGGGGCACGGAGTGTAGTGGGGGGTATTTTAATGGCCTTTTTGGAAAGGGTGGAGTTGAAGGGAGAGTAGGAGGAGGTGACTTGGAGTCCTGGAGTGAGCCACTGACTCTTCCTTTTTTTTTCTAATTTCCCTTTTTTTTTTCTTTTTCTTAAAACGAAAGGATTAATGTGGGTCGGGTTTTACTTATACGCAAAAATATTTGAAAACTTGTACCGCGTACAAAGATATGAAAGAGATTCTCGTGGGATTATTTTTGGGAGAATTACGAGAATCTTTCAATTACATTTGTTCATTATATATCGTACGGTTAGTTTTTATCAGATATTTTTTATATTTAATTTTAAATAAAAAAATTTACAATGATTTATGAACTCACGATGTACAATTAACGAATGTGATTTGAGGATCTCTGAAATCCTTACAAAGAGGATCCAGCAAGGATCCTCTCTCCTAAGATATGACCACCCGTTGTACAGGCACGTAGCGGTTAAGTTAATTTCTCACAAAATAATTCAAATAATTAATGATAGACAAACATATACTACTTCTATTAATTTCAAATCGAATCAAATTACGTTAAATAAAGATAAAATGATAAAAATATCCTTAATTTTTATCAAATAAAAATTAAGAATATTTTTATCGTGTTAATCCTTATTTAATAAAGATTTTTTTAAAAATGTCCTTGGTATTTTAGACTTCCGCGATTCAGCTGCTTATGGTTTGATTAGGAAAGGTTGGTTTTTGAAATTTTGAAATCCGGCCCTTGGTTGCGTGGGTGTAGGAGATAATGTTATCAACGGTCGGATCGAGATGACGTCCCCAGAGTGTGAAGGATTTGAAACGCATTATCCAATTATTTGAACACAGGTGGGTTTAATCCTGTGCGGGATGATGTATTTTGGGCTTTAATTTGAGTTCAAGTCCCTTATGTCAAAACTCATAGTTTTAAGCATAAGATACTTGAAGCATATTACCAAACTTAGATGATGTCATGTCAGTTGAGAAATACAGTAGATATCCTTAAAAAGAAAGTTAAAATTACCATCACTCAAGGATCATGTGCACAAGTAGAAGGGTCTACTACATTCTTCTTGAAAACGAGACAATATGTCTTGTAATCGAATGGTATTACAGTCTTCCTACTCCTTTCAGAGCAGAATCCAGTACTTTTTGGTCGTGAATATCTAAATGAGACAAATCGTCATGTAGACGGAAGCCCGCTGTAGCAATATCGCTTGAGTGAATTAGGGCAATGTCAATTGTGAAGCTCTTTCGTCAAGTGCACGATCATGATAGGACTCGAGGAAGATGCCCCGGGCTAACTTCGTTCTAGTAGCCGTAGTAAGACAGGGTGGGCCTTATTGATTTCAACGATGATAGATACATTTGGAAATATTCGATTTTATTAATTTCGACAATGATAAATACATTTGGAAAGACTCGACTCATGGAACCTTCTCGGTTAAAATTACGTACACAAATATAGGAATATTCTTTTGGGAAGTAAGAAGACTCTTTGACATCTTCACATTTGCAGAGAATTCTCGATGACATATCTAAATGACGCAATAAGATTCTTTTCGATGAAATCCTCGTGCACTCTATGTATGTAATATCATTATGTAAACAAAGTCAAAAGGCTTGTTGAACACTATTGAGTTGTTCTGCAAGAACTAGGAAAAACTGCATGATTTAGAGGTCTCCACCTCCCTCCATGTGTATTTTGAGTTGTGAGTGCGTGACCCAGAAGTGCAAAATCTCGGTCTCATTCGTGGGGCAATGTCATGTGTATTGCCGGCCAGTGTTTCACGTGTACTCTAAATCCCGCGTAAAGCTTCTCTCATTCTCTCCCGGTTTCTCTTTCGTCAGAGAATTCTCCTTTCTTTTTTTCTTTTTCATTTTATAGTAATTTGCCCCTCTCTTCTATCGACGTATGATTTTTTTCTTGAACTTTTATTTTGGCAGACTTTCTCGTGAACTAAACTGTTATAATTGACTAATTTCACCGTACGTATAGCGGTACTCCTATAGATTGGATTTCCACAACTATTAGATATTTCATTTTTAATCTTAGTCATACATTTTCCGTACCACTCAGTGTTATGCACTATTAATGAAAAATTACGTTTCAAGAAATAAAAATAACTAATAACAAATAAAAATGAAGGTAGGGGTGCATCTCCGACCATGCTTTCTATTTTTAAGTCAAAATTTATCTAAAAGACTATAAAGTTACTTTAGGAGCTCCCTAGAAAATTTCGACTAAAATTTTAGAGAGAATTCGAAAAGGATAATACTTGCATTTCCTGTCAGGGCTCATTCCCTTCTTGCAAATAATGTATCTTGATAGTACAAGTTTCATAATTGGAACCATTAAATTTCTTAATCTTCATTTGAAGATCACTTCTCCAAAATATCATTTCAATTGAAGATCATTGAGTCATTCAAATGTATAAAAAAAAATTCAACAGTGTAAGTACTAAGTAAAATATTAATGATGAACCGTTCATTTATTTGATATATTTTGATGATTAAACGATCTCCAATTCGAATGATTTTTTGTAGGATTGATCTTCAAATGAAGATTTATAAATTGAACAGTTCTGATCATTGATTTTACTTGGTCACACCACATTTTTCACAAATAAAAAATTTATTTTAGAATTTGATACAAACTCGTTGGGACATTATCTATATCTCTAAGGCTCTAAATCATGATTTTGGTGTTTTAAAAATTTAATCTAGTTCACCAAACTCAAATTTCAGAACGTAGGACTAACTGTTTCGTAACTTAATTAAACTTAATCGCCCTACAACGCTTCTTTCAATCCTAATTTTTCCATAGCAACTTTCAGAATATTTTTTCGATGCATGAGCTTAATATTGATATTTACCTTCTTTTTACACAATAAATACATAATACGCCGGGAAAATATTTTGAAAAGTGCTAAGAATTCGTTGCGATATTGTCTACTATGATAAATTCCTAAAATAATTTTAATCAAGTAAAAAAAAATGGAATTGAAAGAAGCGTTATAGGGCAAGGAAGTTTATAAATTAAGTTACGAAACACTTAGCCCTAGTTTGGTACTGAGGTGATTCTGAAAAAAATGGCTATCAAAAAAAGCTTTTATGTTTAGTAAACATTCAGCTTCAACTTTTTTTCACAGTTTTGGATGAAAAAAAGCCAAAAACACAAAGATGTAAAACCCAGCTTTGAAAAACCAGCTTTTTTTCACATCTGTTTTACATAAAAGTTAATCAAACACTATAATACTATTTTATTCTTTTCAAAAGCACTTTTACAAAAAAGTTTACCAAACACTTTGTTGCTTTATTTCACAACTGCTTATTCTCACAGTACAGCAGAAGCAGTTTTTTTTTCAAAGCACAGTAATATCAAACCAGCCCTTAATCCTATATTTTGAAATTCGAGTTTTGGGAAATATATTAATATTTACACACCAAAATCATGATTAATTTAGAGCTTTAGAGAAGTGAAAAACGTCTCAACGAGTCCGTAGCAACTTTCAGGAAAGTTTTCGACATATAATGGATTTATTATTCATACTTTCTTTTGTTTTTCATAAAAATTGATAATAAATACGTTCTGCATGTCGGAAAAATATTCTGAAAAGTGCTATGAACTTGTTGCGATTTTTTTACTATGAAAAAGTCCTAAAATAATTTTTAATCAAGTATAAAAAGTTAGAATTGAAAGAAGCGTTATAGGGGCGAGGAAGTTTAATTAAGTTATGATACAGTTAGTCCTACTTTTTTTTTTTTAATAAATAATATTATCTACACTAAAGGGAGGGGGTAGACTTAGCCTTAAAATGGGCTAGCAATAATATGGTTCAAATTCGTATTTGGCGAAAATTGAACATAGGACATCTTATTTACCAGTAAAAATGAATATTACTA
Source organism: Pyrus communis (assembly GCF_041283825.1). Classification (NCBI taxonomy): domain Eukaryota; kingdom Viridiplantae; phylum Streptophyta; class Magnoliopsida; order Rosales; family Rosaceae; genus Pyrus; species Pyrus communis. Next base: position 5,768,742 of record NC_142572.1, read on the forward strand.
GACTGTAGTATCAAATGACCATTAATCCTACGTATTGAAATTCAAGTTTGGGGAAACTAGATTATTTTTTTAAAACACCAAAATAATGATTTATAGCCTAAGATATGTAGGAAGTGTCTTAATGAGTCTGTATCAACTTTTAGAATATTTTTACGATGTATAATTAATTTATTACTAATTCTTTTTTTTTTTTACTTTAATGTATTATGCACCGGAAAAAAAAAAAATTCTAAATAGTGCTACGAATTTGTTGCGATGTTGCCTACTATGATAAAGTTCTAAAATAATTCTCAATTCAAATTGGTACCAAGTGGAATAACCTACAATTTAAAATCTATATGCATGCTTGACTAACTAGTTAGCAACACTTACCAACTAAGCTCAGATATGTTAGTTTACTCACAATATAAGAAGTCAAATTAAAGTTCAGTTTACTAAAAAGTTCCTAGTTAACTAAGATACAGTTTAGTGCACATTTTAATACTAACAAGTTTAGTTGCAATGACTTATCTATTTGTGGATAATGATGAGCATATATCACAAGCAAAAGGAAGATGAGTAAACTAGTAAAACGATAAATTGCATAAGATGTTTTTGGCCGGAAAAAACCCACCTCTGGATTGAAAAACCGGAGACTTTCCACTAAGTCCAATCTGTTAGTGAAATCAAGATTCTTACAAAGTAACCACACAAGCTTAATTCCTAAATCCTAATCTATGGAGTAGCTTGTACCTTTGTGCAACGTTGCCTTTCACGAGATGAACTCCTTCGGTCTACACGAAGTGGCAACTACTCCCGAGCTCATCACTTTGTGGCACTGAAATCTATTCAACTTATGCAAATGATGTTATGATGAAGTTGATGCAAATCTGTATTCAATGTCTAGTCAGTTTCACCCATCAAATACTTAAAAGATGGAACTGAAACGAATCCAAAAAGAGGTCAGTTCAAAGATTTGAAACTTAGAAAAACTTGACCTAAAACAAAGATCAAAATCACAAAATCAATGCTACCCTAGTATGCAATGATGTGGCTACTTAGTGCATGAGTGTAATTTTGTGGCTAGAGTCTTCAAGTAAAAACTAAGGGGTAGCTCACAACTAAAAACAATCCTTATTAGAAAATATAAATCTTCAAGCCAATCCAAAATGAAACCCTAGATTGTGCTTTTATAGTGGGCTGATGTTTTAGACAAAGAGAGGGGATGAAAAGGCCATGTGTCATGTGCAAAGGCAATCAGAAAAGATCTAGGGTTAAAAAAAAAAAAAAAAAAAAAAGCTCTTAGAAAAAAAGCTGTCAAATGGCCCATGTGGATTGTCTTAAAGTGGGAGCCCAGTTCGCGTGAAAGTAGTAAGAAGTTTTGACGAGACAGAACCACTAGACAGAATGTACTGAAAATAATGACATGAAGTGCATATCTATAAACAAACTTTTGATATGAGAAGTTAAGCTCTTAAAGTGATATTTCCAGCAGCATGATCCCAAAAGTAGTAATTTAACCCAAAATCTAACTAGAACATGTGTAGTTCAATTTACAACATTTGACCAGGAAAGCCAAAACATTAAAACTAGACTTCACAATCTCCCCATTTGGCTTTTCTTGACAAAATAACCCAAACCCTATATCTAAATTCACTCAACCTCACTCAAGAGAACACAAATGATGAATTTTGCAAAGAAGTACTCTTAACAAAGAACAAGTGAAAAGTTATCATGGTTAAACCAATTGCAAGAAAGTAAATTGTATAGCATATTGTATATGATTGCAACACAACACAAAATTTTAAATTCTATTTTTCTCCCCAATTTAGTCATGGCAAAGACAAAGGATGTAAAATGAATGATATGCCAGTTTCATTAAACAAAAGAAATTGATATATCAACTGCGTTCAACAAATAAATAACCACCACCACAACCAGAAATATACAAGAATTATCAACTAAAACATAACATAACGAAGTTTAAGCACACGATACAATTCTCAGTACCAAAACATGTAGTGCACTAATCAATTTAAGGGATATGTTCAGGATTACCATTTAAGGGATATGTTCAGGATTACCAACAACAACAAAACCCAAGAGTAGCACAACCACATTATACAAAAAAAAAAGGGAGTTTCAAATTACAACTTAAGCACATAAATCTAACAACTTAGCAGCAAAAAAATGAAACCCCCCATAAGATGTGCTCTTCTAACAACCTACACTCACAAACTACATTCCCCCCATTGGTTCATTCCTCATACGCTAGAACTCCTCAGATTAAGACGATGCATTCGAGTGAAGTGGTGAACCAGTAGCCTCGGTTTCCTCAGCAAAGTCTTCTTCAGGGTTTTCTTCAACTTCATTCTCCTCATTATTTGAGTATGTAAACCTCACATGCTTTGCCATGAGAATTGGATGAGAGGGAAATTGATGAACTTCATGAAAGGTTCATTTACCCTTGGCAGCAAAGATGACAACCATTTTTACAGCAACAACACCAGAATGATCAGATGTAGCAGTAGAGGAATAAGAAGCAGATGATGGGGCCACAAGACGTTGGGGTGCAAGTTTAGATGGACAGACTGACGATTGAGGTACAAACGAAGATAGACCCATATGACTGACTTAAGGATTGTGGTGAAGATAAGTGACTTAAACGAGGTGAGGATGAGGACTGACCCAACTTGGATTGAAAATCCACAAATTGCTTATGGAGAGAATTAAGTTCAGATTCGAGATAAGTAATTTTTCTTTCTTGAGAGACATTTGGTGGTTGAGAAGGACGAGGATCACTATGATCACTATAAGCAACGACACACATCATAATGATTAGGTCAATGAAACCTTTGCCCAAGTTTTTAATGGATCGAGGCTAGACATCATCCGATTGAAATGGAACCCTAACACTTTCATAAATGAATGTAATTAGACAAGGATGGATAATGGACACACTGTTCTTTTACGGGACAATTGATCTTGGACATAATTGAATGAAAGATTAAGTATCCAAATGGGACATTAGAAAGGCTCAACATAGCATGTAAAACTTTGGTTGACTCTAAGGTGGGATTTCCATTATTGAATGTACCTAGAACATTTCTACGAAGGAAATTAGACCAATTCATATGGAAAAGCTTAAGGCGAGACTTGGATGCTTGATTTTGTATCAAAGGAATGGAGAGGTCTAAATAAGCTTCACGATGATAGGCTGTCATAGTAACATGTGATAAAGTCAAAGACATGAATACTAGAAGCATTTGATAAATCCAGACCTAGGATATCACAAATAACACGAGAATCAAAAGATACATAAATGCCTCAAACAAAGACTTTACCTCTAGAGTCGGGGAAATTTGAAGGAACATGTGCATAAAATTCTTGAACAATCGAAAGATTGAAAGAGGGAGGTGGATAGTTCACCTTCTGCAAACGATAATCATTGATGAGATCATCAGAGAGCATTGCATCTTGAAGAGGAAGATCATCCCAGATGATTCTTCTTTCAGGAACCACTTTCTTATGAACAACAACTTTATAGAAATTCAAGATTTGGTAGTTGGAAAAATTTGAGGATCGACGACAACAGATTCATCTACAATAGCCTTGGCAGATTAAGACCGTGTGCGCCTACAAGTAGGTAGAGAGATTGAACTGGAATGCTGGGAGGAAGCATTTCTCGTATACTTGATTAGGGTTTGCAGCACAGAGAATATAAAGTTCAAACAAGGGAAGGACCTAGTAAGAGAAACCACCCGGATGAAATAACGTGAAAGTGAGAACCTAGAAATGTTAGAAGGTAAAAAGCCTAAGATACTATGAGATTAATATGGGCCTTAGAGTTGACATAAGCGGTTGAGATTTGGAGGTGAACACATAAAATGCAAGGACAGAAAAACACTTAATGAGCATATCTTTTCTGAAGATTACCTGACACTAGACAAAAAGAGAAAACACCTAGTTTGAACACAATTTGGTGCTAAAAGTAATAACTTGAGAAAGAATCACACTTAGGACTAAGGGAACACATAAGATAAGCATAATCTTGACACCATTAAGCTACAATTATCCAAACAATTCTCAAGGAGATCCAAGATGAAAACAGGTCTAATATCTATGCTTTCAAGCAAAAGAATTAACCTTAACTAAATACTTGAAGAAAAATATGATATGCAGTACTATAGAAACAAGTCTTCAAAGTGATGCATGGACAATAAAGCATACCAAGTTCATATAGCATCCATGATGTGTCAAGGTATGGGAATGAGAATGGAGATAGCCATCTTTAAATCAAAACTTCATTCCACTAGGCTCAAGGTTAATTTGAAAGCTAATCAAACTTTTAATAATCCATTAAGTTCAAGAAACAACACTTGGAACATAAATTGAGCAAATGAGCAAATAAAAAAAATTACACACAATGGAAAGTCAAAGCCAAATGAAACTTTAAGATGGCATAAGGAAATAAGAAACCCAAGTCCTTTGATATGGTTGGTGCAAGATGTGATGAACATGACATTACATGTGAGAACATATTTGTAAGGATGAATGATTGAGATTTCCTTTTTGGCAAATTGAGTATGTTAACCATAAGTGGTGATATTGATGCTCAAACAAATGATTTTCTTTTGAGGAGCATTTACCAAGATAGCAAAAGAGAAACTAGTGGTGTTTTGCATTGGAATTACTACCTAAAACTCAATTTACGGAGCAAATTGTCATTATAACCCAATCAACACCAAAGTAAGCCTAATCCCAAAATCAACATAAGTTTTTGCTAAATGAAATAATGATTTTTTAGAGACCATCAACCATACAAGGGAGAACCTATGACATCACAGTGGAAATATTATTCAAGGTTAATTCGCAAAATATCACCCATGTATGTCATTTGAGAGGTGCCAAATGAGAACAACAAAATTGATTGATGAGAAGGTTGTCTGGTCACATACAACTGATTAAACTACACATGCAATAAAGAAAATTGGAAGTATAGTTGTTCAACCTATTCAGTTGATGGCATAAAGAGCAACAGACCATCGAAGATTTTTATGCCATCGATGGTCCAAAGTGCTTGTGAGATAGTTAGTTGTTTCTCAAGTGACACTAAGATTAAGCACACGCTTTTTTTTTTTTTCCATAAACTCACCAATGAAATGTAATTAAGTTCCAAAATGATTTATTGTTAAATGCAAGATGGGGCCATTCCAAAAAGCAATTTCATACATACGATCACAGTGAAAGCAAGTAGCCAATAGTTTTACACCAGAATTATTCAACATATACAATAACCATAACAAAATATCACAAGGAAATAAGACAATGTCACAATTCACAATTGCATGATAGAGAGAAACATATCTTTGTTTTTCAATGCAATTGGCAATAGAGATTGTCTTCATTTTTTCATGTAGTAACATTAAAGTTTGATCAGTTGAGATAATTTCAGCTAGATGAGGGGTTTTGGGGATTCCAAAGTAAGTGACTCCTATGTGAGACATTAGAGAGTAGTCTTCCAAGTTGCATGATTCACATAAACAACATTAAGAGAATGAGAGATGTGATTGCCCTATTTGAAGCCATGATATATTAGTTTCTTTATTCCAATGTGTATGCTTACCACTTTTAGGAATGATAAGAGAGTAGCAATTACCCATTGATCTTGAAAAAACTAGCATGTTCTTTCCATCTTTACCAATAACTCTGCAACATTCTTGAGAAACAAATTTCATTAGTAACATTATCACACAATTGCTTATGCTAATAAGGTTTATTGTTAACCCAGCCACATAACAGACTTTATCAAGTTGGGGAAGGTTAGGAATCTTGACAACATCATTTCCAGTAATGTAGGCCATGCAACCTCCACCAAACTTAATCATATTACCATTAGCATATGCAAATGATAGGAATGCCTCTTTGTCACTAGTCATACGACAGAAGCACCCACTATCAAAGTACCAAACATCTAGTTTAGAAACATAAATGACACAATGAATTACCAGACATTTATCATAAACCCTTTGAAGACGACTCAGACATGAGTATAGCTAGAAGAATCAACCAATTGAGCCATTGTATTGACTTCCACAGCAAGTCGATCAACTTTACTTTTCAAGTTATTCTTCTTTTCAGGAATATAGTTTTTTGCACCTAGGTCAAATATGACCAAATTCACCACAATGATGACACGTGGGAATAAAAAATTGTCTTTGAAGAGGTACTGACCATATGAGTCATAGACAAAGATTCCTCTATAACCTGAGAGTTTATGCTCTTTGAACATGAACCACTTTCCACAAAAACAAGAGCATTATTGGCATCATATGGACTTCCAACACATACAACTTTGTTGAATCTTTTACCATCAAGAGTCAAATAATCCACTTTGTGCATAGTCTCATTCAACTCAGATGATAGCTCCAAGTTGACCTCATGAAGCATTTTGTTATTGACCTTTAACTTATAAACTTGTTGTAGTAATCTTTCTTGAGATATCATAATTCCTGAACTTGAGCTTTAAAAGAGGCAATAAAATCATCTCTTTCTTCTTTACCAATGCAAATAGAAACCATTTCATTCAGTCCATAAAGTTGAGCTTCAAGAAAAGTAACTTTCTCATTCAACTTTGTTCTAACTAGACGGAGAGACTCAACTTCTTGTAGCTTAGACACCTTTTTGATTAGCTCCGTATTTTCCAATTTAACAGAGTCATGCATGTCAATGTAAAATTTATATACGTGCTTGTTTGACTAGTCAGCAACACTCAACTAAGCTCATATATGTTAGTTTACTCACAGCAGAAGAAGTCAAATTAAAGCTTAGTTTACTAATAAGTTCCTAGTTAACTAAGATCCAGTTTAGTGCACATCAGGAACGTTTAGGATATGCAAATGAAAGAGAATGATCTCTTGAATCTAACTTCTTTAGATCACATTCTCCCAATTGCATATTCCTTGGACTTATTGTTTAAGCATATAACATTTATTTGAGACGACTTAAAACAATAATCTTTACTCTTTATATTAAACTAGATTAGTTTAACATGTGAAATGTTCGTAAAGTATCATCATATGATTGGTTTTAGGGCACATTTCCAACAATCTCCCACTTGCACTAGAGCTAATCAGCTTAGTCATCAGTGATGATACCTCTTCTGAATTCATTTCAAAAAAGGCTGAGTAGTAGGCCTAGATGATGGATATCCATATGTTATCCATAGAAGTAACTTTGAGAATAACAACGTCACCATTATACATGATTCTCAATCATGTGGTTCAGTCTCTCATTTGAGTTCGAATCTTGATGAGACCTTGATTCCCTAGGTTGAGCTATCGCCCCATTCGTGTCGTAGTGTCGGCATACTAAAGACACTTTCTGGTTGGAACCGAATGGAGAGTTCATAAATGAACTTTCCCATCTAAACAACATTGTTGTAAGCTTCCATATGGCGGTATATTTTGCATGATGGAACACACAAAAGTCATTACTTTTAACGTTTCCACCCAAACATCTCTTTAGTCATAATAAAGAGATATTCAATTATCTCTTCTTTCATAATGAAGAGACATCCAATTAAGGATACGATATTAGATTCATAATCTAATACATTTACGCTTCCACCGCATTACTTTAATTCTTCCTCATTCTTGAGGAATCTATCATTTAGTATTTCTTAAGTACATAAAGACTCATTTGACAGTTATCATGGTTCTGATCCTGGGCTTGCATTGATATCATCTTGTACTGATCTTGGCACAACTTATATCAACGTTTTTCATACAATATGAAATACGTAAATCATCTTTTTGTGTATGCATAAAAGATTCTATTTATGCATTATGCTTCTTTGGGAGTCAAAAGGGTACATTCCCTTTTAGAAGAGCAATTTCCCAATCTGATTGGAATTGTCCCTTCATTTGAAGTTTATCATTTGAGCAACTTCCTACATCTATTGTCTATCAATAGGGATTGAGATAATCCAATCTGATTGGAATGTGCTTGCGTTTTTTGTGGCTGTTAAAGTGCATTTAGCACTATTTGGTAGGATTATGGAACCGCTCACTGCGCGGGTGGCTTGCTCACCCCCATTTTCCGTTGATCTAGTTGTTCTGTTTGGTTCTTTCTCTTGGTGATGGTGGCTTTGCGATGAAGGCTTGTCGACTAACTTGGTGGTGGATGCTGGTTTCCTCTCATTTTTATTTTTGGGCTCTTTTCTCCTTGTACTAGTCTTGTATTTAATGAAAGTAACTTAGTTTGACAAAAAAAAAAAAAAGGGCAACATACTTTGCATTAACTATATGGGTATTAAGTTAAAGAGTTGTACAATGAAGCTTGGGAAAGATTAAGTGAGCATAGACGCAAAAGGACATAGGTAGAGATGGCAATTCAACCGTTAAACACGATAACCATGGATAACCGTCCGAATGGGGCGGATTTGGGTATGAACATCCGGGTACTTTTTAGATAAGGGGAAAAACCGATATTATTCGATTACTGTTTTGGATATGGTTATAAGGTCTCAGATCCATCTCTGTCCTCGAATCAACTCCGATAATATATATATATATATATATATATATATATATAAATGTATATCCACAAGTATTGAAATTATTTGATAATTTGTTTTCTCTTTTTTCCTTAGTCACTTATGTATTTGTTTTTGTCATCCCTTTCTGTTTTTCATGCAACCAATTTGCCTTAATTTGCTATTATATTTGGCTTATCATGAACATCTCCAAAATGTATTGTTGTGGTTTTGAAGATTTGGATGTGGATATTAAGTAATATAATTATTATCTATTAAAATATAATGTGTCAGTTGAATAAATAATTTTTTTTGCATGGATATTAAGTAATATAATTATTATCTATTAAAATATAATGTGTCAGTTGAACAAATAATTTTTTTTGCATAAGCATAGAAGGCTATACCCGTTAACCAATGAGGAATCCGTTACCCGATTAGTATGGTTATGGATAATCCCCGATGGTTAATATGTAGTTATGAATATTTAATTTTCGTGGTTATAAGGATTGTATATCATCCCCAACCCGAACCGTTGCCATCCAAAGACATGAGTCTCAAACAATCAATTCAAGTTCATGTCAAGGCATCCACTATGGAGGCAAAATATGTCTTACAGAGATTGATAGATTGATATAAAGATATGCAAAAGGATTTGCACATGGTCTTTATAGACCTAGAATATGCATCTAATATCATCCTAAGAGAAATTCTTTGAAGGATTCTAGAGAAGAAAGGAGTACGAGTAGCATTATTCAAACAATAAAAGACATGTATGATAGAGCAAGACTCAACTATAAATTCTTACCTTTTTTCATTGGTAATGGATGAGTTAACGGTGTTTGCTTTTCGTAGAGGATTTAGTGTTGATAGACTAAAAAGCGAGATAGAGTAAATGTGAAATTTAACCTTTGGCGGGAAGTGTTGGAATCTAAATGCTTCGCCTATGTAGGTCAAAAATAGAGTTCATGAGTACAAGTTCAGTGGGATGAGGTCCAAATGAGATTGGGGTGAGGATTAGAGATCGGGAAGTATAAAAAAGTGAGCGCTTTCATTATCTTGGATCTATCTTGCAAAAGAACGGGGAATTGGATACAGATCTAAACCATAAAATACAAGTTGGATGAAGTGTAAGAGTGCATAGGGTGTATTGTACAATCATTGTATGACACTAAAGGTCAAGGAAATTTTTTATCATATGGCAATAAGGCTTACAATACTTTATTACACGGAACGTTGATCGGTTAGGCATAATATTTCGTTGGATGTGTGGGCATATGAGAATTACAAAATTAAGAACGAGATCCGAAGTAAAGTACAAGTGGTCGCATTTGAAGATAAGATGAGAAAAAGTAGGTTAAGGTTGTTTGGACATATGAAACAATGATTCACATATGCTCCGGTGAGAAAAAGTGATTATGTAATAGAACCTTAGGGTGAAAAGGGTAGAGGAAAACTTGGAAATAGACTTTAGAGCAACTTCAACCAACTAAGGCAATTATTGAGTAAGGGCAATTACTGTCTTGGTAAACAGTAACTCGCCAAGTGCATCTCCACACCGTAAAATAAATTGTCCGGGCAATTTAGCAAAGGCAATTACTGCCTTAGCAAATAGTAATTGGCTGAGTGTTTCTCCACCCCATAAAGAAATTGCCCGGGCAATTGACTTTAACTGGCTAAGTGCTTCTCCACCCCATATTGTGCCACATGGGCCATAATAGTTAATTACTATTTTTTTTCTTCAGATTTTTCTTTCTTTAAAAAGAAAACATTTTGGTTGAAAAATATGAACCGTAGAATAGAATGACCGAGGCGTGAGAGCATCTGCAGTGCAAGCCTTATTGCTACATGGTTGATTAGTCCACTTGCGCTCACTCGCGCTTGAAGCCCACACGCCTAGCGCAAAAAAAAATTAAAACATGGGTGACATCACCTTGTCGTCACACTGCCTTAGGCGCTGAGTTGGGCGATTTGTCCCGATTGAGCAGTCATGCCGTCTCCTTTTTATTGTAGTTCGACTTATTTGGCATTGGCTGGAGCTCATTTTGTTGGTTTTTGTTGGTTGAATCACCCAATCCCCTCTTGTAGTTGGGAGGGAAGAACTTGCTTTTAAGAAAAAAAAACATAAGACTACTTGAAGCTAACAAAAAATTTGACACAAAATTGAGCACAGTAATATTTAAAATTTATACAACTGATTCTAATTAATAGAATAAGACTTTGTTGTTGTTATACTGTTTAGATCGCCACTCAGATTCCCTACCGAGAGAACCAGCGCTCATTCGGCATATGGATCTATTCTCCTGACGGTCCATCATCAAGGTAAAATAATCCAGACGAGACCAGCAGCCCTGTTAAATAATCCTGGGCTTTTGTCGGCTCATGCTAATTATCTTTCCGAAGTTCGAACAAACAAAACCAAAAGCTGTAATAATTCCAACCAAATTAACAAAAATTAAAAATTAAAAAAAATCGAAAGTTGTAACATTAGTACTCAGACTCGGACTCACCACCACAAACCAAAACAGAGCGGTCATGAAGACGGTGGTCGGCAACCTTTGCTCACCGTTTCTTCTGAGTCAACTCGGTAATTCGAGGCCTTGTCTTCTAAAGCTCAGGACTTCTGCCGCTTCACCGGTTTTCAAGCGCTCTTTCGCGGCGGCAATCAAAGTTCGAGCTGCTGCTTACTCCGCCGGCGTCGGAGTCGAGCCAACCGTACGTTGCATTTAGCTTGTCTTCTTGCTTTATTTCATCATTTCAATTAATCGAATCAGTTCATGGAATAGAAAATTGAAAACCCAATTGTAGTTTCGTCTGTTTGGTTGCCGAGAAACGGTAGGAAAGTGTAAAAGTTTAGAGCTTTTATTGTCCTGGTACTATATTGCCTTCAGTAAGAGTTAAAATCTTTTGAAAAGCCTTAATTTTGATTGAGTTAATGTTTATTTTTGAGATTAAGGTTTGAAATTGTTTGCTTCATAAACAATAGGAACCAGTTGTGGTGCAAAATGATGGCATCAGCACCAAGAACATTTTAGCTTGTCCGATATGCTACGATCCATTTTCCAGTTCCGGTGATCTGGGCTTATCTGTGTAAGCTGTATTTATAATTACTTGAGGTTGCATTGTATATTTTTGATTCACTTTTCGTTCATTTTGGGAGTGGCATGCTTTTGCAGTGAGTCTGTTTCTGGGTCTAGTTTTCAATGTAGGACTTGTAAGAAGACTTACTTTGGCAACGAAACACATATTGACCTGACAACAGCAAGTGGCGCCAAGGACTATGGGGAATCAAAGCCCATTTCCACAGAAATGTTTAGGTATTGAAATTGTATTTAGGTTTAATTGTACAAATCGTATGTGGTAATCATGGTTATGCAATGATTTTTAAATGGGGATGGTGAATAAACATGGCCGAAGTAGAGTCGGACCTGAATCCTTTTAGTTTCTCCATCTCTTGGAATATACTCGCATAGGAATAACAAAATTAGGCTCTAGTTATGGGCTTCCTGTGCAGAATAACATCTGATGTTTAGTATATTGATCTTTTACGGCTTGATTTGGTACATATGTTCGGAGATCATGTATCTTCTTTGACTCTTATTATGTGAATGAGATTCTTTCTGTTCTCATAGACCCGTTGTGGTCAATTTTATTCTCTCTGGGATAGATGGGGCATGAAACTAGTTGAACTGATTGCATCTACCAAATTACAATTTTCAAAGCATTACCAATAGTACTTCCTAACACCTCATGAATATGTTGAAACTATGCATCTCTATATGGTGATTAGTGACTTTTTGTTGCATCAGGACTCCATTGGTATCGTACCTCTATGAGAAGGGCTGGCGTCAAAGCTTTACTGTATGGGGTGGATTTCCTGGCCCAGAGAAAGAGGTAACATGATTAGTTACTTTATTTCAGATTTTTTCATCTCAATGGAGTATCAAATGTCCTTTCTAAATTTCAAAATAGAGTATTTGATAGGTTGCGTTGTAACTCATACGGTCATACAACCTTTAGAAAGTTATGAAGTGTGCCGACGGACAATATTTCATACAATATTGGCGTTTTGGACAGGGAACGACATAGTCCATTTTGTTTGGTTACATATGAATTATGAAGTGAAAATCAATTTTCTATTGAAGTATTTTATTTCGGGCCTAAGTTAGGATAGTATTTACTTAAACTAAGAAGCTCCACCGCCAATGACCGCCAGTTAATGTTTCTCTTGAAAAGAAAAGAAAGGGTAGAAAAAGTGCTTTATTCTGATCACGGCATCGAAAAACAGATAAAATCATTGTGTTGCAATGTAGTTGTTTGAAAAACTGAAAAAAAAGTCATATTTTACCGGTGTGTACTCATTTGTCTTGCCAAAGGAGGTTGTTGAGTTGCTAACCGTGGTATAGTTTTGACTGCAGTTTGAGTTGATTAAGGATTTCTTAAAGCCAGTCTTGGGTGGTGGAAATGTCATTGATGCAAGTTGCGGGAGTGGAATGTTTTCTAGACTTTTCGCTAAGAGCGGATTGTTTTCTCTTGTTGTTGCTTTGGACTACTCAGAGAACATGTTGAAGGAGTGCTATGGATTCATTCAGCAGGAGGAGAACCTTCCCAAAGAGTACAGAACCTTGAAATTTTCATTCAAATTTAGATGATAAAGCTCAAAGTTTAAAATACTATCCGGTTTGAACTTCTTAGGGATGTTTCAGAAATTTTGTTATCAATTTTGTTTTTTGCCTGATTAAGTTTGTTTTTTTATTAGGAACATGATCCTGGTCAGAGCTGATATTTCTAGGCTTCCCTTTGCTACTAGTTCTGTCGATGCAGTGCATGCTGGTGCTGCCATACACTGTTGGCCTTCACCATCATCAGCTGTAAGTATATATATGGTGTTAGAGCTAACTGTGCTGCTTGTTTTGACTACCTGTAAGGCACAAATCTTAACATATTAGCAGCGGTGAAAAGTATTTACATGTCCTTGATGCTAATAAATTTGTTTCTAATAAGTTAATGAAACATTTTGCATTTTGGGCACATTGAACAACATACCTTTAAGATTTCTTAAAGAAAAATAAGAAAATAGCCAGCCTGGCTTTGGAGGATAAAAACATAGTATGCGTTGCATGTTTTAATTTTTCTGATACTGGTAGAGAATTTGTTAGTAATTTCATATTCCTCCATTCCTCGCTGGTTTACTAGTTATTTCCAAATTGGCATGGATTAATTATAAATGTGCTTATGTTAGTGCAGATGTAATATTATCTGGTAGAATCAAATGTGTTTTGTCCCCAGTTTTCCAGTTTTAGTTTAACCTGGTAGTTTCTCCTGAGTAATTTGGTAGCTGTGGTTTTGAAGGTTGCTGAAATTAGTCGAGTCCTGCGACCTGGCGGGGTGTTTGTTGCAACTACTTTCATATGGGACGGGCCTTTTTCACTCATCCCATTTCAAAGGAACATAGCACAGGTACATCTGTTCCACTCCAAAGTTTCATTGTTGCAGATTCGGGATTCCGCTGAATGTGTGTTATGTAGTGAATGGTTTGGAATTACGACTCTATTTTATCTCACTCTCACTGGGTGTTGATTTTATGCCCTTTGTTTCGTAGAGAACAAAGCAAATGTCGGGCAACCAACTCTTCACGTCAGAAAGTGAATTAGAAGATATCTGCCAAGCATGTGGACTGGTAGGTTTTACCAAAGTGAGGAATAGGCGTTTTGTGATGATTTCTGCCACGAAACCCATTTAATTAATTACAGTAATCTTGTGCCACAAGCAATCTCCCCTGCTTTGTATAGGGTTGGTTTGGGAGTAAGCATTCGAATTTGTTCCTATGTAAAGAAACATACATATGTCATGATTCACTACGAATGATTGTGTTTCATTTCATTATCAATTTGTTGTATCACATACGCAAAAATTGACGTGGTATGACCGTTTTATCCAAATATTTCTTTCGAGAAAGTATGCGGTTACAATGGAAAGAAAGCTAACAAAGAAAACAAGAACTATTCTGTTGTCAAACTCAGGCAGTTGGTTAGTATCAATGACTCCTTTCTCTAGCTCATTTTCCGGTCGGACGTCAAAACAGGACGGGTACCATTCTTCTGTACATTTTATAGTATTTGGATGTGCATAAATGAAGTTGTAGTGTTCAGTGAGATTGCTGTTTGATTACTCCGGGCTCAAATTGGCAAACGTTAACTGGCGGTACAGCAGTGTCTGTTCATCAGCATCGGAACCAGCAGCATCCTCACCCTCATACTCCACTTCAATGACAGTTTCATCATTCACATACAGCTCTTCCGCCTCTGGAAACCGAGCACGTGAATATTCTTCTCCAGCAGGCGAATCTTCTAATTCTATTTGTTGCATCTCTGCTTCTATTAAAACCTCCATCCGAGCGCGCTCCCTATCTCTTGGGTAGGTACAGTATAGGAACAAGTATATGACACAACAGAGAGCCATTGGAATTCCTATTGCTGTGTATAGTGCTTTTGCCAACGACAAAGCATTCCCTCTGTCCGTGGTAATCTCTTCAGATGCACTGGACCCTTGACGAACTGGCTTATAACCATACATGTGTTGAGCCAATATCCCAACTACCGGAGGAGCGAATGATGAGAGTATGGACTCGAAAGACCTGTCCAAAGCATATACATTTGTTCGCGATCTCTCAGGAACTATCTCCGCAAAAATCGGACTGCATGGACCATGACATCAAATTTAACACATTAGTCATTTCAATTACTTTCTGCAAAAGAGTAAGGGACATTAAAGACAGACAGAACTACGAAATATAAATCTAATCTAATTGTCAAAAAAAATTTCAAATACTTACTTGTTTGTAGCTGGAGCATTCCATGAAATAAAGAATCCCATGAAGAACAACATGAAACCATGGATGATAGGCGTAGATGGATCCACAGGTAATGCAAGCAGAAGAATTGCTGCAAGAGGAATGGCAGATGCGGAGCTTATTTGTGCTAGTATAATCCTTCCTGCGTTTGGAAGACGTGTGGAAAGGATATCTCCCATTTTACCCCCAAACAAGCCACCAAGGGAACTTCCAATCACGAACAAGGCGATGAGGAAAGCGGATTTCCCATGAGAGAAGCCAGTAAGTTCCAACCACATGGGTGCAAATGACAATGCTGACCAGGGAAACGAACCAGTAACGCCCTGCGCCACAATAATCTGGAAAGAAGGAATTTTAACAACCGACCTTGCTTCAAGGGCCAGTTCCTTCACTTGTGACCACAAGGAACTACTGGAATTCTGACTGCTATCTTTTGTTTCGCCGTCTGGAAAGTGTGGGTCAGTAGCATACAGACGGACTAAAGCACCAACTAAAATACTAATTAATCCAACAAGGTGAAAGGAAATTCTCCATCCAGGGATGCCCATGACTGTTATTGGAGCTATCAATATCGAACAAAGGCCACCAATTATCGAACCAACATTGCCTGTTAGTTGAAGCCATCCAAAAGCCATACCGCGGTTGTTGTCATCAGTTGAGTCAGCTACAAGGGACTGCATAGCCGGAGCAACTAGAGCAAGGCCAATCCCATTCAAAGCTCTGGATATAGCCACCTGATCAATAAAAGCTGAAGGACTTCAAAGCGGATATAACAAGCTGGAATTGCGCTCAACTTAATGATACTTCTGTCCTTTTGTTTTGATAACTTTAGTAAATAACTCCCTTTCTAATCGATTAAGTTCAAATGCATGCTTTGTAAAATGACAATTATAATAAATTAACTTGGCAAAGCCCTATTTCATAACGAACACTTTACTTTTCTATCTTCTGTGACAAGATTTTATACGGCTATAACTTATTCTCATGCATGACCTATGGGCTGTTCTTTTCTGATTTGATAAGTAACAAATAAGAGGCAGGATAGAAGTGAAACTGTCAACAGCGGTTGTGCATGACAATAAGGAAGCAACACTTTGGGTATCATTTTAACAAAAAAAATATAAACTTTACCAACGAATCCTCTTTTATCATGTCAATATATCCAAAATCTGAGCCAAAGAATCAAGCTTCCACCAAATTTTAAATTCCTCTTGGGGTCAACTTATGCGTTCATTTCTACAAGGCTTTTACTTGTTTCACAAGAAACAATTTTTGATTGCACATCCATATATTTGAGTTACTCAAGAACACAAGCATTGCATCTGAGTTCAACTATTGAAACCATACCTATATATTTGAGTTACTCAGAGAACACATGCATTGCATACGAGTTCAACTGTTGATACCATAATTTCTATGAAAAGACCAATATCACCAAATCTCACTGTCTCTGCTAGAACGGCCAAATATGTCCGTTAAGTGAAATTCATCTACCACAACTACTCAATCACACACAAACCAAGATTTAAATCACCTACTTGCGTAGGTACTGTAAACCATTCATTTAGCTAGAAACCGAAGCAACAAGCAACCATTATGTTTAAATTCCTTTTGTTTGCCTCCCTAAGCATTTCAAGCAGTTCTTCACTTATAACTAGAAGTTGACACAAAACATCCCCAAACTCTTTGCTCCAAGTTCGATTATTCGATCATACTAGTATCTCATGCATTTATATACTCTCTCAACAGTTCTTCTAAATTCGACAAAAAAAAGAAGCCATTACTACTATAAATAGCAATCCAACTCTAATCTTCAACAGTCACATCAAACCACCATTACTGGAAAACCCAATCCACAACTTCACAAATTGAAATCACAATCAGCAGCTACGACCCAATAAAGACACTAACTTTCTGTTTGGCAACCGAGAAAATTTCAGAAACAAAATAAAACCCAAGACGGGGGATGCCAAACAGAACCAATTCTGTCCAAGTTACCTCGGTGAAAGTGGAGGAAAACGCGACGAGAAAAGTAGCGGCGGCCCAGAGGAAGGCGCCGAAGGCAATGACGTGGGCACGGTTGTGGCGCACGGCCAGGTACGCCGCGATTGGGTAGCAAGCGGACTGCACAATGGACCGGAAGAGAGTGAGCGAGCCAAGCCCGGTCGGGTCGGTGTGGAGAGCGGCGCCGACCTCCTTGTAGACGCCGGGAAGCAACGACTCGTCGGCTCGCTCCATGATACCGGCCAAGTTGACCAGCACCAGAGTCAAAGCCTCCGCCTTCATTTTCCGATTTCCTTGGGATCGCTTGGATATTAATTTTTCTTGGTTTTGGAAATAAATTCGCAGAAATTCAGAGAAAAATGGTGAGAACTGAAGTTGATGTTTTGCGTTTCGGAGTATTGTGAGAAGGGCAGGGGACGACCGATGGACAAGTCCACGGCGTGACGTTGGGGCAAGAGGGTGACTGACACGTTGCAGGGTTTGTAAGGGAGATTAAGCTTGTGCCGGCTGGGTATGTCGGGTCAACCGTTTAGATTTTATCTGATTAAATATTAAATTAGTTAACGACGGGATTTGAATTTATGGATCACGGCGTCCTGCAAGAACTACTAGCCTACTCAGGCTTCGTTTGACATTTTTTGAATATTGTGTAGGCCGATTAGGTTAGAATGGGCTTTGGGTTTAAATAGATGGGTGACACTTATTTGGGTTTCCCAACCAATAAAAGGGCCCAAAGTGGAAATCTTTTTCTTTTTCTTCTAGTACGAATTTTGGCTTATCCATACCACACGTTATATATTGTATCGAGCTCTATTATTTATTAGAATTGAACTTTTGACTTCTCACACAAGTGAAAACATTGAAATGACAATTTAATATTAAATATTAAAGTAGTAGTACACTCTTGATGGTAGTACATTCTTGGTAATACCTTTTTTTTGTTCTTTATCGGAACCGAAATTGAGGTCTCTCACACAATATGTTGTGTGTTTGTAATATTATTGATCATATTACTTCTAATAACATTGAAGTATAGTAATCGAATATGTCCTTTCATGAAACACCAATTGTATTGTAATTTGTAACACAACATTATCTCATTATAAGGCCATCTTCAATGCATTGTTGTGATAATCGCAAGCGCACAATATGTTTCAAGTAGAATGTTGTTCCAACAAGGATCAGATTAATATAAATTTACTAATTGTGATAATTTAAATTATAAAAATATTACAAGAATTTTGATGACAAAATTAGATCTGCCAAGAAACAAAATGCAAGTAAATATGAAAGATGAATGAAAATAACCAAGATAGACAAACTACAAGAACACCGACCTGACCTAACGAAGATAGGCTATATCTTAGCCTCAGCAAAAGAAATTTAGTTTATGATAAAATTAAAGTACACAACGCTGGAATTCAAAAACAAAGGAAAAAAAAAAACCAAAAAGCCGGAATTCCAATCTCTGCTCCACAACAGAGCTTGAATTTTCCAATTCCTTCCTCGCTCTCGGCTTCTCTCTCCCTCTCTGTATTATACGAGTGAATGTGCTTGGAGGTTCCTTCAATTTGTGGCGCTGGTGTCCTTGTTATGTTGTCTTCTTTACTTCCTTTTGTCTGACGCAACAGGGAGATTAATACCAATCCTTGTGGCAAACATTATAAGCACTAATTTGGATTAGGAAATTAGAGCAACACCGCCCACCAATTCGATTAGAAACCTGGGCTTGCCAATTTACACAATTTAGACTACTTTTCGCTGCCCCATATCCCAATATTAGACTGACTTGCACAAGTCCAGCAAACCTCACGCAGCCCATCTCATGAATTCCTTTGTTTTCTCGTATATTAACCATGAAATTCATGTTTTGTTCTCAAATCATATTTTCTGCAAAACTCGAACAGAAATCATAACTAAATAATAGGCAAAAGAGGTAGAAAGTATATGTAAAATCAACCTAACATGCACATAAATGTTTGGGGTGTGCTATCCACACACCTTATTTTACTTCTCACACACCCTTGATAAGTTCTGTCCATTGATCTTCTTCAATTTATCCGATTCGACGGCCGAAAATTAAAAAGGTATATAAGAAGTAAAATGGAGTGTGTGGATATCACATCCCAAATGTTTACTCAAATATTATATTGGAGTTCAAATTTAATATTCTTCTTTTAAAGTGAAAACTTATATACAACTTTTGAGTCATATTGAGAGAGAAGGAGATACACACAAACCAACAAGAAAAATAACATTTGAGTTTTAACTTCAACCATTAAAACTCAAACTTGATTGTTGAATAAAAACACCAAATGAATATATGCATAGAAAACTAAAAGATTAAACCCACCACTACTTCTCAATCACAATAAAAGAATATAAGTAGGATAATATAATTTTAGTATTAGAGATGGTCTAATGATTGACTTGTGGTTGTGAGTTATAAGACGATTAATTATGCATGTGAATAGCTACTTAGTATTACGGTCTAGTGATATTCCTATCCACTTATAAATGATAGGTCTTAGATTTGATTATCACGTAAAGGTAAACTTGAATCATATTATTGCTAGTTCAGTGTGAGGCTTAGTCCACCCTCTTAGTTTTGATAATATCGTTTATTAAAAAAAATTTTGGTTGTGAATATTCTACAGGAAGTTAAAGTTTCACTACGGCACTATAAATTAATTATAATTTTAAGTAGTTAAACTTTTCATAAGTCTATAGAATTTCTTAACTTTTTGATATGGATAATATTTTACATTTTAAAATAAAATGACATCAAGTTAAATGTTTAAACAACACAATGAGATAAACATATTAAGTCATGTCATTGCGCTTAGCATGCGTGATAACCTACTCGCACAACATAAAGACCAATTGATTAAATTGACAATAACCCAACACCTTGTGATAAAGTTGTTGCAAAGTTTCTTTCTGAAATGGGAAAGTTCTCCGCATCCTAACATCTTCAATACGATTTGTATTGAACGAGAAAACCAGTTTAGCGACTGCAGAAGTGGAAGAATATGTAAACATGATAGCTATGGTGCTGGGGTTGCAGAGTGCAAACAAGGAATGACCAAAAGGTGTCAGCATCAGACATAATCTCCATGGGGACTAGTGAGCAGACGCTGCAAAGCACCCATCAAATGATTGCCTTTTCCACAACTTGCCCTCTCTCTCTGTCTCTCACGGTGTACTGTGAACAAGCTGAGAGACGAAGCCCCAGCTCATAGGCTCCTACCGCACCGCCCCCACGGCCCCACACATCAAGGTGACAAGGTGGAGACCCACTCTCACCACCTTCCCACGTGGTGTGCAACATCTCACCATACACGTGTACGGCTCTTCCTTAGTTCCCGCCTCTTTGTTGGGCTCCGGAGCGCGCACGACGCCTCCAATTGCGTCTTTACCGTTTGGATTTGCAAGTGTGAACCATGATGATTAAGATGTATGAAGTGGCTCTGACGTTGTTTTGTGCGTCACGTTGGTGAAATCATGAACTAGATTCCCATTCTCTTACCAGAAAATTATAGCCTACCCTAAAATATATAACAAATATTTTTTTCTTGGTTCATTTAGTCGGGTCAGTTAGTTCCTATTCTGTGTTTAGAGCTTATGATGTTATTTGATAAAATTAAAGTTGAATACATCATATCGCACTGTTTTACAGACAGCTTGCGAATTGCAGATGAGGCCATGGTGCCTTCGAGTGTGCTTGTTCTTGGAGGAATACTCGCTAAAGGTCCGAACGATTCCAATCTAGGAAGGAGAACTACAATTGGGATTATTAATTGTTGCCAAGGGCCTTGCATCTTCTACAATCTAGAAGAGAAATATGTATGTACGTAGTGGGGGACATGTGGGGTTAACGAAAACTACCTGAGACCCGGTGAGGCAGACATGGATAATGTCTCCATGTCTGCAGTACTGAAACTGAAACCCCCACACCTCCCAAGTTGTATATCATATATTCTTGAGACATTCATTAAGCATTCAAAATTAAAACATCTGTGATCGCTCTCTCTCTCTCTCTCTCTCTCTCTCTCTCTCAGTTTACTTTGTTTTTTCTTTGAAGAAAAAAGAAAACTACAATCCTCTGCAGGTTTTATTATCAAACATGTCAAAGTTTTAACCTAAAAACTATTCTATGAAAACGATTGTTGAACTACTAGATTGGCTGTACTTGTGTCATAACAAAGTAAAATCATATGCTTTAGCATACAGTTACTTTGTTAACTTCTCGAAAAATATGTTTTAGCATATAGTTAACAATTTGTTGTATAAGGTGCCAACTGGCAAATGTCTTTGACGATAAAAGATGTTTACTTTGTTTGCATAATGTATTTTGTTCTTTAGGAATGTCATGTTTATATTGGAATGAATGAGTTTTAGCTAGCTAGTGTTTTTTATTTTATTTTATTTTTTTTTTAATAAAGATAATATGAAACTTCATTAAGAACGATCAAGAACTCATAGGATTAGGCATGCCAAATGTGAAGTTGGAGCAAAACTAACCTATGAAAAAAACACATGAAATCTTTGGTACAAGAACAAGAAGCCACATATGCCAAAATAAACACGGCAACTCCACATTACAAGCTCATTAGAAATAAAATACAATTTCTTAGCCATAAATGACCCATATCTAACCAACATAGAATATAACACTCATGAGAAGTAAGTCAAGCTGAATAACTACCATAAAAGCACCATGAGTAACCATCAACAAAGAAGCCACTGTTATGAGTAACCTTAAAATATCGAGCTTCATCCTTATTGTCATTAGTCAGACGTACAAACCACAAGAATTAACAAAAAACCACAATGTCGAATATGAACAACAATCGTTGTTTTAAGATTTGAGGTTGAGCAGTAAGTAGTAGTCTCTAGATTTACTTTTTTAAAAAGTTTTCATCGACAAAGCGAGAGAGAGATTACAACCAAGAAGGATCCTCGCCGAATCTTTTTTCTGGAAATCCCGTGATCATGGTCCTTTATCGTATATCGTGCGGTTATAAATCATTTGAAATTTAAAATTTAAAATTAAATATAAATAGTATCTAACGAAAACTGACCGCACGATACACGATGAACGACTTTGATTATGGGATTCCAGGGAACCTCAGGAAAATGATCCTCGGATATCTTCGGCAGAACAAAAGAGCGACAAGAAGGAAAACAAAAAGGAAAAGGGAGGGAAGCGAGTAAGAGGGATTGCCTCTGATCAGAATGGGAAAAAGTTAAAAAGAGTTGGAGTAGTTGACGATTGATTGTTTTTTTTTTTTTGTTTTTTCTATAATATTAGAGTTTTTGTTATTTTTTATTTATTGATATGGTAAATCAAGAAACAACTTTTATCCTCATTCTAGATGTTTATTCTCATTTCTCACATAAATGTATTTTTATTTCTATAGATAAAAAGTTTAGAGTGCAAATAATATTCTTTTTTATTTATTTATTAACATTAGCGTTAGAGAGTTAAATTGTTAAATGTTGCGTATAAGGGGAATCAACGGGATCAAATCTACACTAGAGTGTATAGACATTATTACTTTCCACCATTGTGGTAAAGCGTGCACAACACCGTATTTTATTTGCTATAACAATTTCTCGTGGTTTTCATTATGAGAAATATTAAGTTTTTTCTTTCTTTTTCTGGGTAATAAACGTCGACATGCATGTTATTAAATCAATTTAGTATCACGAATTAGCTTGATGAGGGTACCCAATGAATTAAAATCCCTGCTTAGCCTATTTGTATTTGATTTTTTTTTGTGTCCAATGTTTGTGGTCGCTCTTCATGTCTTGTGTAATGATGGTCTCCCGTATCCTCATTAGTTTTGTTGTGATGGTGTTTTGAGGTGACACTTTTACTTCAACCTCTTCATGTCTTGTGTAATGATGGTCTCTCGTGTCCTCATTAGTTTTGTTGTGGTGGTATTTTGGGGTGACACTTTTACTTGGTTGAAGTGTCTGTTGGTTGTATCCCATTTCACTTCCTTGTTCTTGGTTGGTCTATCATGGTGTTTGCCTCGTGGTAGGCTTTCTTGTACCTGTTTTCGCTTCTTAGCCTTGGAATATGAATTCCTAGCTTTCAAATAAAAAAAAACAGGTTGGTCTATCATGGTGTTTGCCTCGTGGTAGGCTTTCTTGTACCTGTTTTTGCTTCTTAGCCTTGGAATGTGAATTCCTAGCTTTCAAATAAATAAATAAAAAAAAAAAAAAAAAAAAAAAAAAAAAAACAGGATGGACTAAAAAGCTGTTGGCCGCTATGTGGTTCACAAGTTGAAACTTTCTAGAGCCAAGGAAACGAGTTAGTCATCAAAATCCACTTTTCTAATTAGAACTTCCAAAATCTACAAAACTGCAGCGCGAGAATTATTGTTATATATACTTGGATTTTGAATTGTTTAAACATAATTTTCTTTGTTGGCTAAGAGTAGGCGACTAATTCACGTTAAGTTGTGGAATAGCCAATATGTGGCTTTTGTTTAGCTGTTGTTTTCAGGCACGGACTTTTCTTTAGTGTTAGATCATTGGTGGGCTGCCTATTGTATACCTAATTGTACGATGAAAATGACATTACTAGGATGATCCCATTTCTTAAAATGTAAACACATCAGCATACATAGGAAGTTGGGATTTCTATCTTCTACATATAATATGTTAACACACTAACACATCTACATTATTGGTTTAGGTCCATTAGGGTTTAGAATCTGCCTCTAAATCCTAATTGTTTAAGGTCCCAAAATCCTAATCTAGTCTAGTATATGCCTTAAATAAGTTGAATGCTGAAGACCTAAATAATTGTCAAAAGATGTTCTCATACAAGTAGTATACTACTTTCTTAAGTCATTTAGTACTATGGTATAGTGGTATTCCTCTTCATTTGTAAGTGAGAGGTCTGAGGTTTGATTCTCGCCAAATGAAAATTTAAACCACATTATTGTTAGCTTATTATGAGGTTTAGCTCACTCCCCCACTCTTTAATATAAATAATATTGTTTGTTAAAAGAAAATGTTACTTTCTTGGGATTTTAGGACCAACAAAATTAAGTGATCCAAAATGGACCTGGCTCCTATGCCCTCCCAGTTCCCATATACTCCCATCTCCTTCTATTTGTGCGATCACGGTTAAGCCACGTCAACATTTTATATCACTATTGCTTTTTGTCTTATTATCTTTATAAAAAAATCAATATAAAATATTAACGTGACTTAATCGTGATCACAAAAAATAAAAAAAAATGTGAATGTATGGAAACTGGAAGGGCAGAGAAACGGGTCCATCCAAAATTGCAGGCTAAAGCTGGAACCAGTCCGAGCCACGAGTTCTTAACATTCGAGTCTCTTCAAAGTTCCACAGACGTCATGGATTGCGTGTACTAAAACATGCACAACCACAGCGAATAAATAAAGAAATTAAAGAGAAAAAGAGGCTTACTAACATGATAAGTTGGAAAAAGAAAAAAGAAGAGAAAAATCACCCCTTAATTATTGCAGTACAATTCTCCTACATATGATTGACTCTTGATAGAAAGAAACAAAAAACTTGATCATTATTTTTTTATATATATTATGTATGATGATGATGAGGGTTAAAGCCGCTTCTTTGTATCTTAATTTCTTGGCGTGCAAAGGCAAAGCAACACAAATTCCAATAAGCTTAATAACGCTAATTCCGCCTTAATTTGATTTGAGGAGCCAATCGAGGGAGAGACGGAAATTGCAGGGTGAGGTGAGGGCAACTGAGTGAACTGAAAAGAAGGATGCGTAGACGGATGGATGGTGAAGTGAAGAACATCATTGCTAATTGCTATAATACAGTGTTATTCCCTGGCATGGGCCATGAGTCACCATAATCCAAAAAGGACTAGTCACATGTCACCACCTCAATATGTTGTCATGATTCCAAAAATCCAAAATCAATCCTTCTCTGTTTGTCTATCACTCTCGTCATTATCGTTTTAATTTTAGACGATAATTACTTGATGCCTTTTAATTCCTCTTAAACAATTTTTCAATCAATTAGTTTGATTTTCGTTTTTAATAATCAAACGATATTAGAAAATGAAAGATTGGAACTTAAACCTTCAAACATATGAATAGACTTCAACTAGAGTTGCAAAACCTACGTATAGTTGTACAATATGTACTAGTTAGATTAATTTCTCATAGTACGATTCACCCATGCATGCTATGCAAGTCCCATCCACCATGTAAAATGGTGCATGCGGTATGGGGTAATTTTGCCAACTAGTTAAGTTCCTGCACGAACTTAATTAGTGCTATAGGCAAATTTTCACTG
This sequence comes from Pyrus communis, assembly GCF_041283825.1. Taxonomy (NCBI): domain Eukaryota; kingdom Viridiplantae; phylum Streptophyta; class Magnoliopsida; order Rosales; family Rosaceae; genus Pyrus; species Pyrus communis. The sequence goes on from NC_142572.1 coordinate 5,794,434, forward strand.
AGTTTTAGTTTTAATACTTTGCAACTTTTAAGCGCTATATATAATCGATCAATTAAGTGAGGTTTGGGGAATTCCAGCACTTTGTAATCCATATAATTATTTGTTGAACTGACAAGTGTATATGTATGGTTCACATTTTATCCATTTGTTATTTACATAATGCGTTACGAATTTTGGTATATTATCTATTCGGCTCATTTGACGCTCACAATTTCTTAATTATTAGTACAATTGTTGTGGAACACGTTTGACATCCACAAGTTAAATTAAGAAAAAGTAACGAGAAGAAATATGAGACAGAGACAAGATAAAATCAATGCAAAAATTTCTGGAAATAAAACTAAAAATGTGCATATCAATTTTATGGACTTTTCTGCCTTCTTTATCTCTAAAATCAAGCATAGTTCGATCTCTTTGATTAAATTACTACACATGTTTTTAGTTTTAATTCTGTAACGAATTGTGCTTAATTTTCTGAAATTGGTGATGTTCTTTCCTAAACCCATTGTTTAATTGTGCTTAATTTTCTGAAATTGGTGGTGTTCTTTCCTGAACCCATTGTTTTCTCCATGTGATTTTCTTCGGAAAAGTTTAGTGAGACCCTAGCCCTTTTTCTTGGAATAAGTTAATGGAATTATCATTTGTTCTCAAGAAAAACATTACTGATCAAATTGAAAATCCTAAGAACCTGGTTTTATGATTCTTAAACCTAGTGAAGCTAAAGATAAATAGGAAGATATATGGAAGCTCTTTTACCACAATACGGAAGGAAATTGGGGTAATGAGCACAAAAACTAGTGATGACTCTCATGATTTATGATTGCGGCAGGTAAGGATTCCCCAAACCTTTGCCACCAACAGCTCCATCATAACTTCTATGTTTCAAAAGTGCACGAGATATAGTAACACAACGATGAAACAGTGTGTGTTAGCAGATTCCAACGGTAAGAATTAGTTAGTAATAAAAGGTTACTAACAAAGCCAGCTAAAAGGAAAGAAACGTACAAAAACCCATAACTCGCTCAGCAAACAATCAATTAGACATCATACATTAAACCTATTCACTTAATATTCATAGACAAATAATCTAACATCGAGCTTGTAGCTTGTAATGCGTAATATGTTTTAACTCAACGGCAGGAAAATCTCCAGGCAAATATCTCCCATCCGTCCATCCGCAGAGCATCGACTTTTCTAATTATTCTTATACTGTCTGTTTATTTTTATTCCATATGTGTATATATTCTCTTTGCAGTAGTAACCAAAGCACATTTTTTTAAGACTTAAAAAGTGATTATCAATGGCGAAAATACGATAGGAATGAATATATACTTTGTAAGTTGTAATACAATAAAACAAAGAAAGAAAAAACTGGTACTGTAAATACATACCCTACAAATAAATCCCAGCTACATATAATAAATTAAGAAGGTATGGTACCTAGCTAGCTATATACAACTGTATATAATTGAACTACCGATGATGCGTCATATTAAGTATTGTCACGGTATCATAATTGGTTAAGTCATTTTTCGTCACTTACCTCGATTTTTTTCTCACTGCAAAATGATTGAATGGTGAATGATAAAAAGAACAGCAGCTATCTATGTAGGTTCTTCGTTATCACCACCACCACCGCGACCAATGGCTCTCTTTCAAGCAGTAGTACTAGTACCAGCAGCTAGATTTAACATTATCTAGTGATCTGAATTAGGAGAAATCCACGAGTCCACCGCACCTTCACCTCTAGTAGTAGAATTAACATTGCCCATCTCCAAACACTTGTCCAAACTAGGCCTCAAATGGTGATCATGTGATGATAATCCCCCATCCCTTGATCCAAGTACTCCATGATCCCTCCAGCCGCCATTCCCATCTGAAGCTGCTACATGACTGTCGTCTATTGATCCAACACCATCACCACCGAGCTGGTTTGTGTTAACATATGGTGATGATCCATGACGGTTCGGACCCAATTGGTCCTCAAGTGATGAATGCATGGCCAAATTATCAATTACTCCCCGGGGGGTAGGTCTTGCCCCAAAATTAGGCACATTGATTGAAGAATGGAATGGAGGAGGCTGCTGTGGTAGGGATTGGAATGTGAGAATAGGGTTTTGCATGCTTTGGAAGAGGCCTTGATTTTGATGATGATCAGATAGTAATTGGTAATTAGTTGAACTGAAATTAACATTGCTATTATTACTAGTAGTAGCAATATTAGTAGCATCAACCATAGTACTAATACTATTGCTCATCATCATCAACAATGAAGAATTAGAATTAGAAGAAGGACAGAGAAATGGGGCTGGCTGATGGACCTTTTGAGCCGAAGGACGTAAAGGGTAGAGAGGTGACCTTATTCCGGAGCCAAACATTTCGAGTCTTCGAGCGTATGGTGATGAGGATGAAGCTGAAAATGGGGGTGCTGGGATACCAGTGAACTCCTGCACCATTGCCCGAAAATTAGACGTGTCGGTGGTGAGAACGGTGGTTGGTGCCCTTCTAGAAGCTCTTGTCCTCTTCTTCGTGTTTCGGGTGGCAACGGTGTTGGTCTGTCCTCCTCGTGCTTCGGTAGTAGTTGATGAAGGTTGTGGGTTGGGAATGGGGTTGGTGGAGTTGGGTTGATTGGATCTTGGGCTGGGGATGAAATTTGGGTTTGATGAGTTTGGTTGGGGATGAGACAATGTTGTGTGGAAATGATCATAAGTGTAACTACTAGATGAGAGATGATGATCAAAAAGTGTTGTGGTAGTGGGTGGGTGGTTTTGGTATTGAGAAAGGAGAGATGGGTGTACTGTTGGGTCGGAGGAAGCAAATAAGTGGCCGGTCGGAGAATTCAAGTAAACCGGGATCGAATCGGGTCTAGAGATTTCATGGTCTTGAGCTTCACCACCACTTGAAGATTGCATACTTCCACTATTACCAGAATCCATGGCTACTATGAACAAGAAGATGGAGATGGTCACAAATTATTTGGAGAGAGAGAGAGAGAGAGAGAGATTATGAGGGTAGTGGGAAAAAAGGCATGGTGAAGTGAATGGAAGACTGATACAAATATTTCATATCTCCTTGTCTAAGAACAGCTTTTTGAGAGAGGGAGAGAGAAAGAGGAACGTGTCTTTATCATTGAAGCCCTGAGATCTGAAATTGGAAGCAAAATCTTTTCCTTGTCTTTCAGTTGGAGAGCCAAAAGTTTCTATTAAAAGAAGAGAGAATATAAAAACTGATGGATGGATGGATGGATGGATGGATGGATCGGAGAGAAGGAGAGGGTCTCCTTTTCTTCTTTCTTTTTGTTTTTTGATTTCTTTGGGAACTACTTTTTTCTGTGATTCTTTTTTCGCTATATGTTTTGGAGGGCTGAACTGCTAGGGTTTCAGAGAAGCAAAAGAGAGATGAAAGAGGAACGAAAGGTTTATTTATTTAGTCTTTCTGCTCTTGAGACAAAGAGAGAGGGCTCAATTCTCAAGCCTTAGAAAGATCCTCTATCTCTAGAGAGAGAGAGAGTGCTGGGTGGGGTCGCCATTGGAGTAGGAAAAAGGAGGGTGCCGGTGGCTGGCAGCGGGTCAAATTCAAAGTGAGAGAGAGAGAGAGCGAGAGAGAGAGAGAGAGAGAGAGAGAGAGAGAGAGGATGACTGTGAATTGTGAAAGGATGAAAGCGATATGAAAGTTAAAGGTTGGAAATTCACAAAATTAATTTACCAAAAAATAATTTTTTATAAAGGAATTTGGCAAAAATAATTGAATTATACTGTTTTCTTAAGAAATTAAATTGAATTAAAAGTGAAATGAAGAATTTGCTAGAAACCTGAAAGTAGAAACAAGGAAAGAGGCGGGCTGACAACTAAATTGGGCAGAAGGCTAGAAGGGAACGAAACTGCTACTTTCCCTAGGCTCAATCTATATCGCTATTACTGTTTGTTTGTTTTTTTTTTTTTTTTTTTTTTTTTGGAAAACTATCGCTATTACTGTTTTGAAACTTCTCCTGTCTTATCTTTTTGCCTATGTCTTTCATGTTTACACTGAAAATAATTATCAAATGAACTAATTTAGGTAACAATGGCAAGCCTTGGGATAATATCATATTCTCTTTGTTCATCATCAAATTAAGTATATTATCCTTTTCTATAATATTTATTTACCAAATCCAAACTTAAAAACAAGAAGTTATCGTGAAGACACTCAAACACATAAGAATTATTTGACGAAGAGACGAGATTATATTATTGGATGAACTTTTGGAGGTCATGTGCAAAAATTATAAATATGGGTATCTTTAATATAGGGCTCTTTAAAAGTACTTTTAAAATAGATGAAAACACTTTTGATGAAAATGTTTTTAGAACTAATCCTTAGTAAAATGCAAGTGAATATTGGAAAAACACTTAAAGTGAACATAGTTGTGCTTTTGGAACCCAAAAACATCTTCTTTAAACGTGCTTTCAGTTATTTTAAAACACTTCTAAATGAACCCATTGTTGTACTTTCATGAGCAAATGGAAGCGAATTCTAACAAAGTATCAAACATTAACGTCGTAGGCGAAAACTAAAACTAACAATCTTAAAATAACACGAGATTTACGTAGTTCGATATAAAAGCCTACGTTCATGCACGAAGCACAACGATGAATTTCACCAAATGGAGATTACAAAAGAGAGTTTAAACTCTCACAACTTGTTGACCCTAAAAACTATTTAGCCAACGTGGCACGCGAGCTAAATAGCTAATGAGCTAACTACGTCATTTCGTTGAATACGGGGCATGTCAACTCAACGAATGAGCTCAGTTGGTGAGTAAATGAATATGGTGGTGGTGGTGTCGAATGCACTGCTAACTTCTGTGTTTTGTGATTGCGACCGAGGAAGGAACTCGTCTCGGCCTCTGGGTTTTAGAGCCCGAAGACAAGGCTGCTAGTTTCTTCGAAGTTAACGAATCGTCGGCATTGGGCTTGATCGCTATAATTATATTTGTGCAAATATAAGTGCACCAAATCAATACCAGACTATACAGACACAAATACTCAAAAGAGATAAGTGTCTTGATGGTAAATGTGGTTCGGCCATCTGAATGCCGAACTCTAAAATGCACTTATGAATATCCTCATAAAATAAATTCGACTTTCAATGTGTCAAACGATGTAACCTGGTAACACCTGATTTCGTTAAGAAAGCCAATGAAGTGACCTCTTCCAACAAGGGCTTAAAGAATTCTTACTGGCCGAGACTTGGATAAATAACCAGTCGGTCTCGAAACAGTGTTGTTAAGGCTAACTGAAGGTGCTCCTTGGTCACTTGATTCTATGGCTCCAATGTTGTTATCACCGGTTGTCAACCACAGTGCTATTAAGACCAACTAAAGATGTGCTTGACAAAGTTAAAAAGGTTAGTATTTTCTTAGGATTGAGAGGGTTTCACGTAGAGCGAGAGTTTGCACAAGACAGACTTACTAATTTGTGTGGTAGAATCCTATTCGGATAGTCTTCCTCAGCATATATCATTTTATATGAATTGGACTCGATCACTTCTACCAGACTTGGGATTGTGAACCTATCCATCTTCTAGTACCTAATATGTTTCCTTATTTTAACTAGACTCTTAGAATATTAAGAACACTTTCACACCATCCTGATCTTTGAGGACTCCTAGTTGAATTAAACCTTAGCCGAACCCACCCTTGCAATTCAAGTATCATTCCTCAATTTGGACTTGTCGAGAGTATTCTGGGCTGGGCTAAGACGTCTAACCATGGGCTAAGCATATGACCATACGTGGCCTCACTCTATTAATTTGGGCCCAAACATAACCCAAATCCCACAATGACAAACCCTAAACCAAATAAGTAGAGAACCGAGTCTCTCCCAAATTGTTCTCTAACTCACAAATTGACTCTCACCAAATTTCCAAACGAGTATTCTGGGCTGGGCTAAGATGTCTAACCATGGGCTGAGCATATGACCTTACTCGGCCCTAATCTATTAATTTGGGCCCAAACACAACCCAAATCCCACACTGACAAACCCTAAACCAAACGAGTAGAGAACCGATAATAAATGAAGTAGTCTCTCCCAAATTATTCTCTAACACACAAATTAAGTCTCACCAAATTTCCAAACGAATGAGCATAAGTTTACCACGCACTATGACTCCAAACGGTGACCTCCACACAAAACCCAATTAGAGCACTTAGGTTACAATGAGAATCCTAATACTAATTGGAAGAAAATCCAAATCTTAATCAAATAGGTAATTAACAAAATCTCTCCATCAATCAAGGAATCCAACCAAGAAGTCAAATCCAAACCCAAAGAAGACACCAAGAAAATAGGTAGCATAAACCTAATTTCTGAATCATCTTAATTTTGAGCTGTATATCCTAATAACACCCATAACCTTCCAAAGAAGATAAGTTAATATTCTTGGACAATATATTGATGCCAAAATGTAACTCTAACTAAATTCTGAATAAAACTTACAAATACAACTCATTATCAATTAACAAAGTTTATCAACCGTTGCAAATAATATTAAAGAAGCAAAGAGACCTACAAATGAAAACCATCAACAATCAATTCAATCGTCACTAACCATATCAGTGAAAACTTCAAAACATATGGGATAATCACTTGTGGCAACATATCAAAGTCTACTAAGAGAAAACTGGAAATTAATATATAATATATTTTTGTAGGTCCCTTTTTAATTAGAATATAGGGTAATGGGAGTTGTACATGGAACCTTTTAAATTGGGAGCTATGTGTTAAACTTACAACACCTCGTGAAACCCTTCAACTATGGCCCTGCATCTAGATTTGAGACAAAATCGGCGGATCTGCAAAAAGGACAAATCCGGTTGAAACTCGATCGAACCGTAAGCTGATAAAACAAAACCTTAAAATAATAGGGCGAAACACGTTACCAAAAATATGATATTCGTACATTATCGCTAATAAAAGAAAATAAAAATTTTAGGACATTTTTTCATTATTTTTTAGCAGAAATGGAAGTGATATATAGATAATTAACATAACACAATCTTCATCTAGAATGTCTCGGATAAAGTTAAGAGATTTTTCAAACCAAAAAGACTCATGTTCCATAAAAAAATGCTAACTTGGACAATATGTGAGCTACATTGTTAGCAGAACGTTAGATGTGACAAATTCAAAAACTAGAAAATGAACGAAGGCTAATTTTGATGTCGTAAACCACTGAACTTAGCGGTGAGAATTCAGCTAGCAAGCTACCAACAGCCTAAACTAGATTAGTTAAGTCACTTTTGAAGAGGATGCTATTGCATTGGTGCTTAGGTATCATATGAAGTATGAAAACTCTCTTTGGTAGTGATTGATTCTATCTTGATCAGCTAAAGAAGGTCTTCTGCTTGTTTTTATGTTGCCTAGGGGCTCCATCTTCATCATCAGCTTTACTTGCTTGAACATTATTTGGATTCGGCACTTGATTATTTGGTTCTCTACGACCTATTGGTGTAAGACTAGATCTCCAGTTAGAAACTCTTCCAAAGCCCATCCTCATTTTTGGGTTCCCCTCCCCTTGAAGATTTCACATTTTGCATAGTTTATGGCAGAGTTGGGCTTTCTCTAATATACCCTTGTGAAAAAAAAAAGATTGGACCAACCCTTAGTTATTTGCTAATATATGATGCCTCTGGATACTTCTTATAGTTTTGCTACCATAGCACTTCCACCCTTTTCAAAACCTCTAGGGAATATCATATTAAATTCTCTTCTCCCACCCCAAAACTCCTCTAGCCCATTCCAATCCATTGGGCTCTGGGGGTGCCCAGTTGCTCACTCATGCCAAAATCGACTGGCCCAGCTTCTCGGCCATGTGACGGCTGACATTAGCCACAATTAAAAAACTATAAATATGTAACCATGGTTTTCCACCTTATACCACATTTCAATATTTTCAAATACTTTCAACCAATCTTTTATTATTATCTGAAATTAAAAATAAAATTATCTTTTATTATTTTATATATAAAAAATAATAATGTTTCAATACCAATAGCCTGGGCTATTTAGTTTAGGGATTGAGATGCACTTGGGCAGTTACTGTTCACTAAAGGCAATTCCTATTCACTTGGGGAGATTGAATTCCCTATAGCCCAGGGAGCCTTTTAGGAGTGGAATTGTTCTCATAAAAGTCTAATATTTCAACAAGACTATTGTTACCCGTACTCATTCGGCACACCCTATGCTAATTTATGTCATTAATTCATTCGATATAACGACCGAACACTTTAGAGGAGTGTGGATAACACCACCCTTTCAATAATATTAATTGTATCTTGTGAAAAATTTGCGCCTTAACAATCCACTTTGTTCTAATTTCGTGAGGGAGTTTCTCTCCAATGTGTGAGTGTTTTTTCTTCAGTTTTCAAGCTTGGTTCTTCAGTTTTTTTTACACTTTTGCTGCCGTCGATCCTAGCTTTGGCTTGGGTCTGTGGCAGCCCCAATCCTTCCTTTTTCCTTTGGTCTATCTTCTATAGCCCTTATAGATAGCTTGTATATCCAACTTGGATCCTTGTGTAGATCTATTCGATCTTCCAGTTTCAACTCTCGTTCTTAGTCATGTTCTCGATACCCAGTTCAAATATGAAATTTCCTCTGATGAATTTTCAATTCTGCAAGGGAAGGTGCGCTGCCACAACCGTTCTAATGGGATTGTTCTCCTTGGTGACTGAACTTCAATCTAGAAGCTCCTTAGGTAATGATGCTTTGACTAGAAGTATGGAGTTCATCATGATGACTCGAATTGTGCGCAAATTGGGGCGATTTAGGCAACCTTGGGTTTGGATGACTGATTTCCATGGGATTCCAACGGCAACTGTAGATTGTTTTCCAATTAGGATTTTTTTGTTTTTTCTGGCTTTTTGTATTAGGGTTTGTATGGGCCAAAGCTTATGCCTTTGGGTCTTTGGAGCAGGAATCTATGTATATTGTGGGCTTTGTGTATATTTTAGTTCTTTGAATGAACTTTGCTTTACCCAAAAAAAAAGAAAAAAAAAAAAAAAAAAAAAAAGTTTCTAAGTTTGAATGTTCCTTCAATATTCATCATATTTTCTCCCTCTATTCATACATATCCAGCAGTTTGAATTTTGAATTTTGCCACTATTTTTTACATTAGCAGTACAAGGTTGCCCCAAACGTAGCTATAGTGACTTGCTATTTCATTTTTATTTATTTTTGTTTTAGTGTATGTTTTAGTTTTGCAACTTTGATCTTCTTTAATTTTTCTATTTTAGGATTATTATTTTTGTAATTGATGTTCTTTATGTCTTGTAAACATTTTTTAATAGAATATTAAAGTTTATGTAATGAGTAACAATTTTGGGGGTTTGATCGAAAATAAAAAATTGCCTAGGGTAGGAGCAATTTGATTCATCCATGAAGTTGAAACTAAAGTAAAAAAATATTCACAGTTTGGTTTGGTTTTAAGTTTTAACCAAATATGCTCAGGAAATTTAAACCAATCCAGATTCCTACAATTTCAATTCGGTTCGGCTGGCTCTTCATTTTGAAAGATTCAGTACATCGATGCAACGATGACTGGCAATAGAACAGAAACGGCCAACCATATCATATTTGGGCAAATTTGAGTTAGAAAGGAAGTTGGACTGACAGAAGAATGCATGGGGAGTACATTATGTAAGGTAAAAGGAATGGTGATGGATGAAGGAGAAAAGTCAAAAATGCTGGCTTTTAGGTAGAGTGGTGGTTGATGAGAGAGCAGAAGAAGGGAGAAGAATGAAATCCATTAAAACAACCACCAAGGGGCAAAGGTATACATGCATGGAACATACATGCAAAGATGAAAAAAATCTTACCCAAATAAAACGACCTAGAAAAAACTTTGGTGCAGAAAAAAAGGGGTAACACAACACATGCCAAATCACAACTTTACTCAACATAACATACTCATCGCTCATGCAATTCATAAGACAAAGTGGACCTGCATACATCTATCCACTTTGAAGACTTTGGTTGGTAAGATGATTAACAACAATGGTGGCTGCAGCGGGACATAATTCATTGGGATATGATCTGTTTGGGACATAATTCACCATGATCTAATTTCTTTTAAAAAATAAGATTGCAATTGGTTTGAGTTCAAATTTTCTGCACCTAAAAAGGGTTGTAGCCTCTATGTGGCCTCCCTAGTTTTGTGACACCTGTCCACTCACTTAGCATAATTTAATGGTGTCCTCTCTCTCTCTGTTATTTTTTTTTTTATTTTTTTGTTTTTTTATTTTTTTTTGTAAAAACAGCCAAGCGTCTTGCCTTCGTTATCATAGGAACTGACCAACACCCACATTTCAATCCCCAAATGCCTAGTCACACACTGAACAATCCTTTCCTTCCTCTCCATAGCTTTGCTGACATTGGGCACATAACCATTGTTCCACCATTCTCAATTGAAACTTGTCCACCATTCTCCATAGCTTTGCTGCTAGTGGGCACTCCAGGGAATGGATTGAGATGAACTGCTTTGCACAATTCTAAGTTCTTGTGCCTAAAGTAATAAGACAAGCTTGAACTATTCCATGTTATAGCTTAAAACTCCAGCAACACGCACATACCATACAAATATTTTACACAAAAATGATATATATATATATATATATATATATAGAAGATGCCGCGCACACTGTGGCAAACACAAAATAGAATAGCACTCGTGTTTTTCTCATATATCACGTGTTCAAATATAGAGGATGCTGCGCACACTGTGGCAAACACAAAATAGAATAGCACTCGTGTTTTTCTCATATATCACGTGTTCAAAGCTAAGAGTTGTAGGCCCAAAATTTATGGGTAGTACATAGGTAACATACTGCTTGCACGTGTGGAACACACACAGATAGGATAAGAGATGTAATGTATATGGCAACATGATTTTTTACTATTTGGACCTCTAATTATCCATTAATTGAAGATTTTTTTAGTCAACTTTGTAGAAATATGGCTTACATGTTAATCAAATTACGAGTTCCACGCTCACCATATCATTAATTTAATGAAGATTTAAATAAATCGTTAGATAATTCATAAATGGAACAGTTTTAAAATCTCATGGTGTTATGTGAAAAGTTAAACTTCATGACCTAATTTGAAAATCACCCTATACCTAAATAGTGTAAAATATAGTTAGCCCAAATATGTGTGTGTGTGTGTGTGTGTGTGTGTGTGTGTGTGTATAACGGCACAACACAAGCCGCCATACCTCCGGAGGCTCCGCTTTATCGCGAATCCACTCAGGTTTCATCCCAAACATCTCATTGACCTATCTTCTTTGATTTTGATTGTGAGGCATTCAATGTACTTGATGTAGACTAGAAATAAGAGGCCTCCCGTGGGTTGGGGGTAACCTATCATTGTTGGTGTGGAAGGCTGTAACTTAAGCATTCAGGTCCATCGCATGGCTTTAGCTCGTTGATTTGATTGTCATTATGTAATTACAAGCTGTTAACTTAAGACTGAGTGGTCATTCACATCAATTTCAGCATGCAGGAAGGGCGCGGAAGCTACTGTTTCTAGAATGTAAGCAAGATAGTGAGTTGTGGTTGGTTGTTAACCAACGGAAAGCATGGGAGTCTTTGGACCCTAGTATGCCAATCCAAGTCAGAAGACTTAGATCAGCCCAACAAGGGCTGTAACTCAATAGAGTGAGTGGGAAACCTTGTAAATACAAGTAGGAGAATAGAGATCGGTCTATTTTGTCTTAAACCAGCCCTACTCCACCCATCTTGACTATCTTAAGCTTATTTATAAGCTTAGGGCTACTTTTAATTTTATGCTTACAATAAGGGCTTCCAGCACTAATTCCTACGCTTAATCGGATCTCATAGCCCCTGTGACCTTCACTTCATAGCCTGATTAATGCACTAAGCGCACACTTCTATGGCCCTTCGTCGAGCTAGAGTTTCTTTCTCAGGATATGTGCCTTTATCTTCATCAGTGGATTGGCTAACTTATTATGAACTTTTGTATGCGATTCCTGCTATTCGTTACTAGTGAGTGTAGCATTGATTAGTTATATTGTCTTGAGAATGGTTAAGCATCTTGTATAATAATATTACACACACACACACACACACACACACACACACACACAAAATAATGGCAATAGATGTCAGAGTCGTCTAATCTTGTTTAAATTTGTAAATTGGAAGTGTGAAGTCTAGTTTTAGTTATTTGGCTTTTCTTGTCAAAAGTTGTAAATGACACCACACATGCTCTTAGATTGTCTTTTGTTTTACAACTCCAGTATTGATTCATCTTGCTGGATATTGTGTCCAAATGTATTTGTTGAAGGCAATCATCATCACAAAAGGTTTGTTCATACATGTGCATTCATGCATAAACCTGAGTTCATTCTGACTAGTGACATTGTCTCATCAGAATTTCTCGTTGCTATCCAGCTAGCTGGGTACACAATTTAAGGCAGCCCATATGGGCTAATTGACACCTTTTATACGGGACTGAACTTTTCACCATTGACCTGCTCAGATTGCTTCTACATTTGACAAGTGTCCCTTATGTCTTTGGCTGTTAAAACAAACATTTTCCTTTATTAGGATTATGTGGGTTTCATTTATTTTTGGTTGAGTGAGATTAACTTTAGAGAGAGACATTGTTTGTCATCTCCACCTTAAACCTCCTAGGAGCATCAAGCATTTTTCTGGGTAATATTCTTCATGAATATTCGTAAATCTATCTTTGAAATTGCTTGCATAAATATTTTTATTTGCTCATTTGTTTTGGCTAGGAAGTTTACATTTTCTGAAAATAGGGTTTTTAGCTTTGAGCTACCTCTTGTGTTCTTCACTGAAACCCTAGCCACAAAACCATGTTCATGCATCAAACACCCAATAATTGCATTATGGTAGTATTGTCTTAATTTGGTGGTCAAGTTCTTTAAGTTTCAAATCTTTATACTGGCCTCTTGTTGGATTCATGTCAGTTTCATCTTTCAGGTGTTTGATTGATGAAACTGACTAGATATTTAAATCTAGATTTGTATATCATTGCTATATCATCATAGGCATAGTTTGTGTGTTGGTCTCAGTGCCATAATGTGAAGAGTTCAGGAGGAGCAATCATCTTGTGAAGACTGAAGACAACACCATTTTGGTGCCACAAGGTGAAGAGCTCAGGAGAAGCTGCCCCCTTCGTGAAGATCGGAGGAATCCATCTAGTGTAAGGTAAAGTTGCACAAAGGTAAAGCTGCTCCGTAGATAAGGATCTAGGACTTGAGCTTGTGTGGTCTTTGTATGAACCTTGCTTACACTAGTGGATTGAACTCAGTGGTGAGACCAGTTTTTTAACCCAGAGGTGGGTTTTTCTGACCAAAAACTTCTTGCGTTCCTTGTTTCTAAAACTTGTCCACATATCTTATTTACTTGCATATGTTTCATGCATCATATGGATTGTTATTTGATATAGGTTAGAGACTAAGTTTATACTGCATATTATGAGCAATGAGCTCAATTGTTGTTGACTAGGATAACTTGTAGTGAACCAAGTTTGATTCGTATATTTGCGTTTGATTAACTGACGAATATGTACTTAGTTGACTAGTGAGCTGGATTAGTCAATCCAGCATACTTTAATTCATAATTGATTTGTCATTGCTATTTGCATAATGGACTGATATGCAAACGTGTTCAAGTTTAGGAATTATTGTTGTGAAACTAATTTGGGCAAACTCTGATTAGTTGAACATATTGGTCAATTAGGATTTTTTCTTTCAACTGCACTTTATATCACTGACTAACTTGTAACTAGTTGACTAGTCTACTTTGCAAAGTTAAATTTTTATTTGTAGGATATTCCGCTTAGTACCCAATTAGAGGAAGAGAATATATGTATAAACATAATAACAAATGAATAACAATTGAAGTAAACAAATATAAAGTAACAGGAGATTGAATACTAAAAATAAAATAGATAAAATAAGAAGCATGGATTAAAAGAGATATAAGAAGTATAAAGCAAACTCATATTTATTATAATATCTTCAATAAAAAAGATGCGCACAGAGCATAGTTACAACAAAGGCATAAGAACTCTCACAATTTAGATTAAATTTTTTACAATCTCAAGAAAAGCTTGTAAACAACTGAGCATCAAGGCTTTGTTTATAACAAAACTTAAAAACAAAATGACAAAGTGAAAATCTTCCAGGTGCTGCTGAAGTAGAGGGTCACCATAAAGTAGCCTTGTACAGTGGGTGGCATCTTAACTTTATGTAGTGGATCTGACTCAACTTGGCATGGTTGAACTGCAAAAGGAAAGACTCTTAATGAAAGTATCAAACCAACGGACATGACTACAAGAAACGTAGCCAAGTATTCAAACGTAGAATAATTCTTTGCTTGTCTTGATATCAGACAACATTTTAAATATTCTTATCTTCTTTCTTTTCATAGGAAGAGCAAGATCAAATGACTATGGGCCACTATTGGTATTAGAGCCAAAACTTGTTATTTATATGTTTTGTGGTGTAGATTTAATTAAACTTCACTATTAGATCAATATACTCTGCAAGAACTTATCACTAAGGTGGAGGGAAGTCGTCAGTGAGCCATATCGCAGTTTATCCAAGGTTAGGCGTTTCTTAGGCGTAGGCAATGCTGCTGTCCAAACATCACCTAGAGAACAAAGAAGTAGATAAATTCTCTTCTAATGGCAGGTTTAATTAGATCTTTGAGTAAAAGGACTATAAGTAACAGTAGTTGTTCTCATAACAGTGATAGCTCAAGGACCATAAGGGTAAACAATATTGAAGAAGTAACATATGTAATATAGGAAAAGACTTAGAAAAATGGAACATACCTAAAGTCCCGATATATGATATATATTAAAAAATGATCTTTTGAATTCAGAGCGAATTACTCAATTAAGACTGTTGAAAAAACAATCTCTGATACTGATGCCAGTGCAGATTTTCAATTGCTTTTCCAAAATCAATTAGATCAACGTATGCAAAATGGTCATAACTATTTGCATGTTGGTCTAATTCAAGTAGTGGTAAAACCGTTAACTAGAACAGAGTTAGATACTTCTATCCTTGGGAAATATATGACAGATAAACTTTGTCAATTCCATGTTGGTTCAGTAGAGTCATTCCTTAGTGAATGACCAATTTATTTCAATTGTTTCCTAAATTTTTCTATAACGGTATTGGACCCTGGAGTCTTAAAGACTCTAATCCTGAGCGTTGATATGCAAGGGTATTGTCACAACCTGTCCCGAAATTTTTAATTCCGAGGACGTGAAGTTACGAAGATGCCCTTAAACGGGACTAAGGGGCGTAAAGTTGGCATTGGTTTTTACCTGAAGTTCCTAAACTAATGTTAATTGGAATATTCATTAGTTTTAGGGACTTAAATTTAAGACTTAGAACTAGGTTTATATGTTATAACTTGATGATTTGGGGATTGGGTAGGATCCCACATCCCTCAAATCTCTCCCCCATTTCTGCATCTTGTCTCTCTCTCTCTCCTCGCTCACAAATCTCTCATTCTCTCTGTCAGTTCTCTATCTCTCCTTCGAACTCACACGGACCACCCACAAACCACCTTAAAACTATACCAACGAAGGATCTAAGACCACCATCGTACTCCTGAAGACCACACGAACACGATGGTACCAATTTCAGGTGAGTTTCACTTCGGAAAACATGGATTTCAATTTCACTGTGCGTGTGCACTGTTCATGCACACGTAAAACTTGATGTTTTTGGGATTTTGAAGCTTGTAGGAAGCTTGGTGAGGTCCTAAGGAAGCTCGGAGTGCTTCGTTTGAAGGATTTGGACGTCGGGATCACGAACTGTAAGTTCGGCCGAATTTTCGTATTTTTGGAAAAGTTTGATTCCGTTGTTTTTAGGCCCTAAAACTAGTCCAACGTGGTAGATTATGATTAGGGCTTCATTTTGGTATAAATTACGTGAAAAATGGACGTAGGAACACGGAGAACGACAAGTTCAAAGTTTGGCCGGAGCTTTCGGGGCTTTTTCTGGTGAATCCACACCGAATTAGAGGTGAAGGCAGGTATGGATGTGTTCGTCTCGTCAATACCTTCATTTTGATATAAAGAACGTCGAAAATGGTTAAGAAATGAAGAAGTTATGACACTTTGAAGTTTACCTAGAAATTCCGGCAAAACACCCACCGCCGGCGAAACCAGTCCGGCGACGCGAGGAAGAAGATGCGTGTGTGGGCAGCGCGTGAACAGGGCGCGTGGGGGCGCGTGAGATCTCCAAATTGAGTTCTGAAAATTGTCACGTGTTCGTGACGTCGTGTAGATCACCATGGTATATTCATACACCCAAATTGAGCAACGTATGAAAAAGTTATGGACGAATGTTTGGTGTATGTGCGTTAAATAACGTCAATTTGGTTACTGTTTGTATAAGTGAAAATTATACAGAAGAAGAATGTAACCAATCTAGGGGAGGCTCAGGGACCTACGAGACGTCGATGTGATCTGTGAGTGGGCTTTTGTTTTCCGTATATACCTATATACAATTATATTCCCAGAAATAGATTAAAAAGGGTTAATTGATTTATGCCATGTACTTTATTATTATCGCTTATGCATCATCACATGCATTAGTAGCGGCATACATTTATATATGTGTATTTGGTGCTGTGGACGCACAGGTAAGTGCCAGGTAAGTGGTATTCATGTTTGTATTTCAGTAGTAGTTTGAGATGCTTAGAGAGCTCATAATCTGCACCCCCGGTGTTAGTGCTCCCGCCCAGAGAGGGGCAGAGTCCTTCACGTGATGTTCACCCGCACCACACGCTCGCCTTGGATCCAAGTAGGTGCATAGCCTTTTCGTGCAGACCACATTAGGTGGTTCCGACTCGTAGGTGACCCGCGATTATTCGTACAGTCTTCACGTGATCGTAGCACTAGAGCGTATATATTACACCCAGTCCTGTCGTACAGACCACATTAGGTGGTTCCGACTCGTGTGCAGATTCAGTTATTAAGTTGAGATTGGAGCTCTATATGCAGCCGTACAGGTCACGTTAGGTGACTCCCGGCTGCCAGATTATATGTTATTGATGTGAATTACGCTTGAGCATTTATATTTGATTATGAGATTCCGTTGTGGCATATTCTCGAGCATGAATGACATATTTTGGAGCATGATTGGCATATCTATACATACGTATATATGTTTATTTTCTGGGAAGTATACAGGTTTTACGGCGAGGGGTTAGAATGTATTTTGCTAAAGAGTTTTCAAAGAGCTTTGTTTTTGCCCACTCACGCTTTTGGTTTTGCGCCCCTCCAGGTTCAAGAATTGCAAAGGTGTGGTGACTACGAGGAAATTCAACGGTGTTCTGACAGAATGGACCAAATGAGGACTTACCTTCGGGTGTTTCATTTTAGAAGTTGTATATTTTAAAGCTTCCGAACTGTGCAAATGGTTACGTCACTCTCACGTGACGGCCAGCATGCCCTCCTTCGGGACGGGGTGTGTCAGGTATGATATGGAATCATGATAACAAAATTTAGCTGTGATTTATAGGATTTCATATAAGGTGATGAACGCCATTTTACCTAAAGCAAAAATTAGGGATAGTAAGGGGCAAACCACTTTGTTCCAAGCTAAAATAGGAAAAGCCCATATAATGGTACCCAGAATAATAAGGTGAAATGAAGTTACTCTACCAGAAAGATAAAGATTACAGGATGCAGCTCCACCCTAACCAATTCAGAATAGAAAACCTAGTTTTATAAACCAATATGAAGATGAAGAAGTAGAAATACAATTCTCCACTAATAGGTTGGCTAGGCTGAGTGTTGGTTCCCGATTAAGCGTTGATCCTTTAAACGCACCAACACCTCTTCTTTTTAGAACAAATTCATTTATAGGCTAACAATGAGATCCAATTCTTATGAGCAAGACCATGAAAGAGTTCCACTTTATAAAGTTTAAAATGTAGGAGCCACTGCCCCTTTTAGAAATCATTCACTACCAGAACCACTCTGGTCAGATGTGGATTCTAACATCTTTGTCATAACAAAGTTCAAACCTAATAAAGAATTTATTGAGTTAGACTATCTTAGTGAAGAAAATACTCTAAAAAGAGAATGGTTCGAAAAAAAAAAAACTTACAGTCAAGAAAGGCAAGTTTTCTTAAAGAAAACCCATTTTCAGTTTATGAAAGAAAAAGAGTTTAATCCAAGGTTTTTACTAGGTATGGATGGTGTGCAAAAATTGGAAATTCCCTGAATATACGCAGTGTATAAGTGTAATTGAAAGTCTGTTTAGAACTTATAACACTACGGAAGGAAATGAAGAAAAGGCAATTCACCCCACAAAAGACTATTCAAGTAAATAAAAAAAAAAAAAATGAAACATTGCTTCCCCATACAAAGAAGTACCTAGTGTGCATAAGGATAGTCAAACGACTTCTTTACATAATGGAGTTTTTGCTGTTATACACTAGAATAATTTCACCAACCTTTTTCTCCAATTCTTATGAAGGCAAACATGTACAATTGAGAATTCTTTAAAAAGTAATGATCCTCTTAATTCTAAAAAATGGGAACCTAGGGATCCATGCTTAAGAAGTTCGACTTCTTGTTCTTCTGATGGCAAGAAGAAAGGAAAAGATAAGCCTAGCCAAAACCTGTTTAACCAAACATATCTTTCTGACCTTAAGAATTATAAGTTAGGAAAGACCCTAATTGATGATGGTAGCTTTGTAGATGCTCTGGCTAAAAGATTAATTTCAATAAAGATCTCTAAACAAGACCCTAAAGTTTTTGTGATCACTGAAACCTAATTCTCAGGTTTAGAAGAATAGTTTACTGAGACAAATGCCTAAACCAGGAGTAAATAGGATAAAATTTGGTAGAAAGTTTGAAAGAACAACTTTAACATAAACTATTCTCCTAGGCTAAGTGACATGGGTGATCAAGTTTAGTATGATGAAAAATCAATTGTTGAATGGAACTGTAGACATCGAAATTTCTGTGAAATAAATGATCACCAAACACATTAAATTTTGGCATGTGAAGGCTTATGAGGCATGTTAGGACTTACGTAGCATATGACTTATCAAGACTGGACGAGTCATCAAGGACACATCTCAACACTTGGAGGAAATTAATATTTGATTTTAATTTAGATTGAACAAATTAATTAATTTAAATTAAAACAAATAGAAATGTCAAATTGGGCAAGATTGATTATTTGATTTTATTTAAATTAAATAATTGGTTTATTGATTGACTGATGGAAACAAACCACGAGCCAAGCCACAAATCAAGTCCTGGTTCTTTTGTGAATTAATCAGGTTCACAATCAAGGTCAAATCCATATGTAGGCAAGGCTTGAGAAGTCTATAAATACAAGGCTCCAAGACAAAGGAAAGGGGCCAGAAAATCATTTCAAGCCCAAACACTAAAGCTTTGAAAATCTAAAGCTCTCAAGCATCCAAATTCTCAAATTCCTGAAGACTCCCAAGAATTTAGAAAGCATTCTATATTCTTCGCCAAAACCTTTGAAGAATCAACAAGCACCACCACACGTGTCGGTTCTTCCTTCGCCACAAGCTAAATCCTTGAGGCAATCGTTCATAGAAGATCAAGTCATCGTGACCTTTAGATTAACAACCCTTACGTTACACACCTTACATTTTGGAGATCGAATAAGAGGATCAAATTGTAAAGAGATTGTAACCCTACAAATTCATAAATATAAATCATTTATTTTGTACATGTGTTCTTGTCTTATTTGTCACAGGACATTCATGTTTACAAATTTGGCACGCCCAGTGGGACAATCTCTACCTTTCGTCTCTTTCTCCGTTCAAGAAATCCAAACACACTTCGAAATCGATGGCTTCCAAAAAGGGCCAAGTTGTTTTTGCAACCAAGGGAAAGAGCGTCAGCACTTTCACTGCAAGCAAAGAATTCATTGGCATCACGACCCAGAGTAAAGCAAAAGCGGTCGCCATTTCAAAATTGGTGCCGCTAAGGGAACAAAGGGAACTTTAGAAGCGCAAGCCCATCATCAGCCTAGCCTTGCTAGGGGCACCAAAGGTTGCTGTTGTGGCACGCGCGAGGGTGTCTAGAAGTGACGAGCAGGGATCTTTCATGTCAAAGAGTTCACGGGATTGCTCATTGTCACCGGCTTCAAACGCGGACTCAAGCACATGTGCCTACTAGGGATCACCGAAAAGCATTTGCCGCATGGAGACTTTGCCTGCACCTTCGATGTTCGCTGAAAAGTCGCATCTTTTGGTTGCTCAGGTTATAACCACCAGCACCACCTCCATTGAGGATCAACTTGCACAGATGAAAAATGCGATCACGAAGCTGACTAGGACAGTCGAGGAGAAAGATGTGCAGATTGTTACACTCATGACCAGGTTAGAGTCACAACATGATGAAGAAGTCGACCTTGACTTAAAGAAGAATTAACATGATGAGAAGTTTAGTGAAAGAAGGCGGGTCATGTCGACAAAGTTGGAGGGAAATAAAAGCCAAGGTCTAAAGCTACATCAGAAGGCTCTCCTTCCATCTAACAACTTCAAGACATGATTGCAAATACCATCAAAGCACAGTACAAAGACACTTCATGGGATGCACTAATGTACTCTAAGCCATACACAAAGATGATTGATGGTTTACGGATGCCAACAGGTTACCAATCTCCGATGTTCATGCAGTTCAAAGAAAAAGGGAACTCGAAGTAGCATGGCGCTCATTTTGTTGAAACTTGCAACAACTTTGGGACAGAATGAGACTACCTCTTGAAGCAGTTTGTTCGTTCCTTGAACTATTTCTATAGCACCCGTCACACCGTCGGCATGATAGAGCTCATGAATACAACGCAATGGAAAGATGAGCCGGTCGTCGACTACATTAACTGATGACGCTCATTGAGCCTCAACTGCAAAGACATGCTTTCAGGCATATCCCTGATCAAGATATGTGTACAAGGCCTACATTAGGGATTGCACTACCTTATTCAAGTCATCAAACTGCAACCATTCGAGGAGTTAGCCACCTGCGTCTACGACGTGGAGTTGAGCATCACCCGTCATGGGAAGAAAGACTTGGTTGTTAACTACAGAAAAGACAAAGTCTGTGGGTAAAAATGGACAAATCTGTGAGAGAGCTTGTCAAGGAAGCAATGGTGGTCAACATAGCTCTCGTTAAAATCTCTGAACAAGACAAGGTGAAGCGGACCAAAGCTCTTCATGACCAAGAAAGGCTCAAACGCACTTTGAAGGAGCTTGAGGAAAAAACTTACCCATTCATTGACTCTAATATGGCTGCCATGTTGGAGGACTTGCTCGACAAAAAGGTGATCGATTTTCTCGAGTGTAAACAGCCGAAAGAGATGAATCGCACCGACAACCTAAGATACTACAAGTAACACCATGTCAACAGTCATCCAGTTGAAAAGTGCTTCGTGTTGAAAGATTTTATCATGAAGCTGGGCCAAGAATGAGTCATCGACCTATGCCTTGATGATGTGGTGGAGTCAAACCATACCACCGTTACTTTTGGCTCTTTTGACATGACATCTTCACCTCGATCACTAGGGGCATGCTCCAAAACCATGCAAGTCAAGCCAAATGCAGTTTAAAGATGGACCCATGTCACTCTAAGGAAACCGTACAAGAAGTATACACCTCGTCTATAAGTCAACCAATCAAAGATAAGGCAAATAAGCTCTTGTCAACCTCCAAAGCTACATGAAAGTGTTGAAGATGATGAAATTTCAATATGAAGATCGTCTATCCCCATCAAGATCCATAATTTCCTTACCGAAGACTTCTTCAGTTAATCGATCAAGACTCCTTGCTATGAAGTTTACGAGGAACACTTCTCCAAGATCGTTTAATAAATTCACATCAAATGCTCCTCGCCTACACGAGTTGAAACTACAAGATGACACCAAACACTTATTGCCTGCATGAGTTGAAACTGCACTAAACACAAACACACTCATTGCCTGCACTAGCTGAAACTGCAAAAGGCACCAAATACCTAACAAACGCTCATCGTCCGCACAAGCTTAAAATGCAACACCAAAACGCTCCTCGTTCACATGAGCCTATAAGGTGACACCAAAACGCTCATCGTTCACACGAGCCTACAAAATGACACCAAAATGCTCCTTGTTCGCATGAGCGTAAAAAGTGACAAAAAAATGCTTCTGGCCCGCAAGAACATAAACTGCATACGACACAAAAAAAATGAAGATAAAGTTCATTGAGTTAAAAACTCGAAAATGGTGACTTAAGCAAAAGTTAGGACACAAAAAAAAAAGAAAAAAAGAAAAAAAAAAAACACACACACAAAATTTTTCGAAAGGGTACGTAGGCCGCATGAATGTCGAGTTCAATCAAATCAAAATAAAAATAAGGGTTCCAACCTTTGAGATGAAGATGCAAGCCTTCAAACGTCTTCAATACATCGGTGTCTTCCACAGACGAGTAAACGGTAAGAGCAATGTGGGGCAGAGAATCTTGGAAGCAGTGTGGTCATAGAGGCAATCTAGTCGCAAGAGCAATGTGCGTTAGAGGCAGTGTAGTCCTCGAGGCAGTGCAGGTGCAGATGCGGCACTTGCAGCAATGGCAGCTAGCAGGGGCATCATAGCTGGTCTTCACAACGGTATCACATCTTATTGTCATAACAATGTGTCATCGCAAGCAGTGGGGTTTTATCCTATTCACAGTGGCATCAAGGCTTGTCATCACAGAGGCATCATAGTTTGTCTTCACATTGGCTCATCTTCGTAGTCAGCTATATATCTTCGTCTTCGAAGATAATGGTAGTGATTACAATCCAGCGACTCCCTTGCAGTGAGCAGCCTCATTTACAGCAAGCAACCTCACTTGCGGCAATCATCCTTCCTTGGGGTAGTGCAAGCAGTATTCCTTGTGGTAGTGCGTGCAATCCTACGTCAAACTCTCTTGTGGCGAGCACACTCCTTTGCTGCGAACAGTCTATCTAGTGACGCACAATCTCCATTACGTTGAGCAGCCTCTTTTACGGTGAGTAACCCCTCTTGTAGCAAGAAACCTTCATTGTGGCTGTGTGTGCAATCCAGTGAGTCCCTTGCAGCAGTGGCAGTGCGTGCAGTCCATCAAACTCCCTTGCAGCAGCGACAATGGGTGTAGCTTAGCAGCAGTGGCAGTGCGTGCTGTCCAGCAACTCATTTGCAGCAGCAATGACGATTCTATAACGATGACTTTGCAACAGTAACATAGTAATAGTCCTACAACAATAGACAACAACAACAATAGAAGGCAATGATAGCGATATAAGATAGCGATTGGTAGTAGCAGGCAGCACAGAACCAATGCCGAAAGCCGTAGCAAACCCAAAAAAAAGGGAAGTCGCCACATATAGTTGGAAATTGCGCTCGAAGATGACACGCAGGCTCGAGTGGCAAAACACACTAGAATCCAAGGAGGACGACGTAGAAATCCGAAAGTGCATTCACCTGCAAAGAAAACTAGAATGAGGATCCTCGTCGGATCCTCTTTGTGAGGATCCTGGGGATCTTCCAATGACATTTGTTTATCGTATATCATACGGTCAGAAATCATTGTAAATTTTTTTATTTAAAATTGAATTAAACAGTACTTGACGAAAACTGGTCGCATGATATACGATGAACGAATGTGATTGAAGAATCCCTAGGATCCTAACAAAGAGGATCTGGCGAGAATTCTCTCTAAAAAAATAATCATAAAAATGGGAGCAAAATGATAGAATATTAAAAAAAAAAGTTCAAAAAAAAAAAAAAAAAAAGCAAACAACGAAAAAAGAAAGAGAGGAGAGAAGAATAAGAAATATGCACCAATTTGCTATAAAATATATAATATATATGTGGATGGTGATGTCTAAGTAAGGTAGGGGGCCCACTTACAAATTCCATATTCATTTGGCATAGTTGTTCCAAAAGTTGAAGGCACATGATGCAAGGGCTATGCACGGCTAAAGCATGGAAATGCTGGGTGTGAAAGCATATCAACATTAGAAGGCTCAACTGCACGCTTTTGCCTTAGAGACATCTTCAGTTTGCCGATGCTGCTTCCTTTTCTTTATTTGGAATTCCCATTAAACTCTACATTGATGCAGCGGGAAACAGTAGAATTACAGTGTGCAGCAATTATCAAGCGTGCAGCGGCAGTAGCAGCACCAGCAGAGTCATAGTGGGCAGCAGTAGCAAGCAGCGGGGTTGCAGTAAATCGCAGCAACGGACCTAGAACGCAACAAGAAGGAGCAAGCAATAAGAGCAGTCGCTGTTTTGTAGGGAACTCACTTCGCTACAACGTCCATTCACCGGGGCATATGTATCGGTCGCAACTAGCAACAAGGTTGCCTCCATTGAATCGTCAAATCATGTTCGCCATCACAGAAGTGTTACTTTAGCTTTGTGCTCACAACCAAACCATGCATTCGTCAGGGCCGGTCTTGAGTTTTTTGGTGCCCATTGCGAAAGCTCAAAATGTGCCTTTTTTTAATATGGAAACATATGTTTAAAAGAAAAAAAAAATTAACGAGGGCTGGAACCCAGTCGAAGCTGGAGGGGGGGCAAGGCCCTAATGCCCAAATTATATTACTTGAGAAAATATACAACGAGGGGGACATAGTACCTAAACCCCAACAATCAAAAGTACAATAATGTACAACCATTCATAGCAAAGCTCCTTGAAATTTCAACCTTTAGGAAATTGTCTTCTGACATGTTTTGAAGCAAAATCATCAATTATATCATCATACTCCAAGTTTTCAATCTCATCCTTTTCAATGTATAAGATTGTTAATCTATTTAGCCTATCTTGAGTCATAGTAGTCCGCAAGTAAGATTTTAATAATTTCAATTTTGAAAAACTTCTTTCTGCAGATGCCATGTCACAGGTACAATTAACAGTACACGACAAGCAATCAAGACATTAGGACACATGTCAGTTTCTTTTACAAAATTTGCTATTTCCATGGATATCCAAGGATTATTCTAGAGAAATGCTTCTTCAAGTAACATCATTTGCAAAACCTGTAATTCGGAACATAAATCGACTCATCTACATCCATGGTATTTCCATGTTTCAAATGTGCTTCAAGATTCATACAATTTTCTTTTAGCTCTTGATCATCCAATGAAATTAACTTTGGTGCATCAAACAAGAAGTTAAAAATATATTCAAAAGCCTTTAACTGTTCAAACCTGTGTTTCAGTTGAGAAAGAACAATATCCACTATAACAAGAAAATAATATGTTCTAAATGATTCTTCAGCAAACTGTTGTTCCCTCTCATTACCATCAACTTCATCATGATGTCTTTTTCTAGGTCTATGGCGTTTAGCTTGAAAAATATGGTCAATTTCCGAATCATGTGGAATTTCTTTAGCATCACTCATGGCAAAAGCAAAACTAGTTTCTCTGTAGTTTTCAAAAAAACGTAACAAGTGCTTCCAATGCCTTTATAGCAACATCAAGTTACAAGTCTTCAGATTGTAATTTTGTGCTCACCATGTTAATCTTCAACAAAATGTCATACCAAATAACCAAACTTAATACAAAATCAAAACTTGAAAGCTCTCCTGATGCTAAACATCCTGCATCCCTACTCAATTGGGGATTCTCAGTAATTTCCACCAACTTAAACAAAACATTTCTGACCTACGCTACTTGGGATTTAATTGCTTTAACACTTTCAATGTGACTTTCCCATCGAGTAGTTGACAATGACTTTAAAGTTAAACCATCAATATGTTCAAGCAAAATATTCTTACACTTTGTAGAGTTGGAAAACATCGTATATATGCATTGACATGCTCCAAAATAAGATTTTTCTTTAAGACATGAACTAGCCATATCACAAACTATTAAATTAAGACAATGAGAACTACATGACATGTAAAAGGCTCTGGGATTTATGTCTAGCAATTTTTTCTGGACACCTTGGTGTTTCTCTCTCATGTTAGATCCATTATCATAATCTTGTCCCCTCATATTATCAATATCAATCAAGAGACTTTAGGACATCTTGCAACTCATTAAAAAGTCCTTGTCCTGATGTATCTTCCACACTTAAAAAACCCCAAGAAATACTCCCTTATATTTATTGACCTACTTGACAAGTCAATACATCTCAAAATTAAAGTCATTTGTCCCACATGACTTGCATCAGGAGTACAATCAAGCATGACAGAATAAAAATTTGGGTTCTTTTACCTTTTTAATGATTGCAGTTTTGACTTTTGAAGCTGAAGTAGCTATCAACTCATTTTGGATTTTATGGCTCAAATAGTGATGAGGAATCTCTTTATTCTCAATGAGTTGAAAATGCTTTTGCATTATTGGATCAAACTCCGCAATCATTTCAAGTAAACCTAAGAAGTTGCCATTAGAGTCTTCATAAGGTCTTTCATTTGTTCCACGAAATGCTAAATTATGTGTGGCAAAACATTTCACAACAACAATAATTCTAAGCATCACTTGTTTCCAATGATTTGTCTCTTTCTTGATTCGTATTTGAAATTCTTTGTTAATTGTCTAATTTTCTGTCAATCTACTTTTCAACCCAACCCAAGTTTTCAAATTAGTGAGATGCTCCTTACTCTTTTCATGTTGGTCAAGCTTCTCACCAAGATGTCTCCAATCACTAATTCCATCTTTTGCTAACTCACTTTTTGAGGCAATTGTTTTAAACAATTTACAACAAAAGCAAAAGACTTTATCCAACTCTTTTGAGTACATGAGCCATTTCCTGTCATAAATTTCACTCGTTCGTAATTTTCGATCATAGTAGTGTGGGGAAAATTTTCTAGATAGTTTGTCCTTAGGATAAATGAGATTAGTTTCTCAAATTAGTCCATTTTCTACAAGTAAGTCTATCATTTCTGCATTAAGACCATCCCAAACTCTTGGATCATAAATGTTTAAATGGAAAATAGGTTCAGGAGATTCAATATTTTTCTCTACACCATTATGACCATCATCAACATTTAAATCCACACCACCATTTTCATGGTCTTGAGACTCATCACCAACATTTTCCTTTAAATCACCACCATTTTCACGGTCTTGAGACTCGTCATTAACATCTTTCTCCACATAACCACCAATTTCATGATCATGAGACTCCCCAACAACATTTTGTGACTTTTCAGCAACATCATTTTCTCTTAAATTTTCAACCGACTCATTCTTTATAGAATTTTTTTTTAATTTTTTTTTATTAAGAGATCCTTTTAAACTTTCGGCAATTTCGTTATCCTTTGCCAATTCTTCCTTCGCCACAAGTCAAATCCTTGAGGCAATTGTTTATCCAAGATCAAGTCATCGTGACCCTTAGATCAACAACCCTTACATCACATATCTTACATTTCGGAGATCTAATTGGAGGATCAAGTTGTAAAGAGATTGTAACCCTACAAATTCATTAATACAAATCATTTATTTTGTACACGTGTTCTTGTCTCATTTGTCATAGGAAATTCGTGTTTACAGGAGCATTGATGGACAAACAAAATATCAGATAGTTAATACCATGAGGCATGTGATGATGTTCTCATCTGCGACTAAGTTGAATGAAAATTCTAATAGAGGGATTGCTCAGGCTATAGTTGTAGGCCTCGAGGTATAACTTTTGGGATTACCAAAAAGCGTGGGATATTGTATTATGTTTTCAAATTATGATATTCCCACACATGGTTTATTCAGCTTCGCCTTCATACTCTAAAAGAGTTACCAAATTGGTTTAGGGTCTGTTTTCGTCTCTTGGGACCAATGCAGAATATCTTCATCAGCCAATCCATGAATCATTTTTAGAAAGGTTCAGGGAATCCAATGATGATTATCCTGATAAAATGAAACTATTTCTGTGGTTCATGATGATCTATGAATTCCCTTGAATCCTGATGTCTTTGGGTCATTATTAGCATATCACTAGACTATGTTAGGCTTATATAGCTTGAGATTAACCCAAACTTGAACTCAAGCCTTAATCAAGATAAACTAAAATTAGCTCAGCATAGTCAAATAAAACTCCATCAAGGAAAATTGAGCTGAACATGTTCAATTATTTATTTTGCTAAAACAATTGAGCTGAATTCATGATATTTGAGTTAACAATACTATAGTTTAATGGTATTTCTTAATTGTATATATGTGGAAAATCTTAGATTCGACTACAGCTTTAATAATAATAAAGACCTTTTAATATTTGTGTTGAGTTTAATACTAATTATGATGGATCCATTATGTAAACCTACATTATCCCCTTTCTTTAAAGGAAAAATATCAATATTGTAATGTATAAAGACCCAATTGACAGTACTCATGTATGATATTCAACATATGATCTTTTCTGAGGTAGTTAATAAACCATAAACTCATAAACTCTTATAAGCTACCTATCCATATGAAAGAAAACTAACTTGTAAAAATTGTGTTGGAGAATAGAATTTTACATCGGGTATATAATAAAATAATACACAACATATATATGGAAGATTTAACTCCTAATATCATCAAGGCTCATTAAGATAAACCTAACACCTAGTAATAGGTAGTTAAGTTGCGTCAATATCAGTGATATTGTTAGTGTACATGCTGGGCCTATAACATTTATTATGTTATCAGAGCAAGCTATTCTCTCTACACGTTAGAAGCTTGAATTATTGGACTCGAATGTGCTTCCTTTAAGTTGGGCCTTTGAAAACATTGGCGTTGGCTCTAGCTACTAACTATTGACTGATTGGACTCTAAAAAAGATTGGCATTAGCTCAAGTATAATGATTTGACCAGTTCAATATGTGGGAATAGGTTTCCTGTATGACCCCGTGTGGGGTGACTCGTGAAGAGGCGTGTTGGGAATAGAATCCCACGTTGAGCATATGACAAAATAATATACAACTCCAGGAGATTCCACCCCTAATATCACTAATGCATTTTGTGATAAAAATCAAAACCTAGTAATAGGTGATTTAGGACAATTTAGTAATATTGGTAGTAGACCATGTTGGGCCTATAAAGTTTATCAATTTGATTTGATGAGGACGATGTATGATCAAATACAATCCCGTTCCTTCTCCTCTCTGACAAAAGCTTAATGCTTAACCAATAATAGGCTCTCGGGTTAGAAATTAAGTGTATCTTTATAGGAGCAGAGACCTCTACATACACACCCACACACACACACACACACACACACACACACACACACACACACATATAAATCTATATATTATATTAATTACCAACACTCATGTAATTCTCCTATTAGAATTCATATACAAACCAACTATGTTTCTATGTTCAATACGAAGTGTTCAAGCCAACATTCATACTTCAAAATAATCCGCACATCTGTAAGATTAGTACCCCTCTCTTGAGACTTTTCTGTACCAACTAAATCCTAATAGCCGGCCTAACGATTTTGGTTTTATGATCATACTCTAACAAGTCCTACATGTGCCCGAACACAGTTCGTATTAATGTAGACAAATACAAAAGACTATACAATATGAAACCACTATTATAAGCACTTCTATAAGAATTTTTTCCTTTATATTTTTACAGCTCTAAAAAAGTATTGTTATTAAATTGTATCACACATAATTACATGCATATACTCTCTCTCTCTCTCTCTCTCTCTCTAAAGAAAAAGAAGCAGAAGAAAAGGAAACATGATAAGAGTGTGTAAAGTTCAATGCATGACATATTTTATCTGACAATGAATTGAACCATATAAAATAAAGATCTGGGCTTGAGTTTAAGAAATGGAAAGAATAACTGAATAAGTGATGTAAGTTACAAAATATATGCATTGCAATATAAAAATACATGGAATAAGTACACAATTTTCAAACAAAGAATAAAGAAAAAGTATGATCTCACCCAGATGTAACAACCGCATTTTTTCACTGGTTTGGTTCGTTTTTAACAAATCACAATCTATGTCATTGTGATTAACTATCATGCCTATAAGGCTTACCATTTTGCGAGAGTTGGGAGAATAACTATCATGCCAAATTTCAAAATTTTAAGAGCATTGGGGGGAAGCTGTATGCATGGGAACTGCTAATTAGAATGTTTTGTTGAGGCTGATCCCCATGCCATGTGAACCAGAGCCACAACTGGCTAGGGTTCTGGTTACAAAGACATTAGTTATGTTATGGCACCTTCCTCCACAAACGGGTCCCCGTGGGTATAACTGTGCTGCTCTTCTCAGATGAAATGGCAGCATTTGAAGCCTGCCCTGGCTCTGTTGAAGGCGAAAGAGGTTGTGTTGTTTGCTTAGTCGACTTCTCTTTTTTTTTTTTTTTTTTTCTTATTTAATATGTAGGCGAATCGAGAAAGGTTTCGAAGTAAAGATAAGCGAACTTGACTTCCAATGGGTCTCCCAGTAGCAGACTTTTAGCATTTATCCAAGCCTCTAAGAAGTCCAATATAACTGGAAGGTGAGGATTAAGGAAGTTACTGTCAAATACCCTACTACATCTCCGCTTCCAAATAAACCAACACACAGTAATGCAGACACTACTCCAAAGAAGTTTACTAGATGACAAACATGCTTAAAGCTCAAGGCTTGGCCTGCTTTCGATGGCATTGGATCACGTGACCAGCTGTTGTCGTCTTTACTTAAAGTGCACAAGCCTCCCTTTCCGGACACCCTAATATACGTATCATCAACTTTCTCTCAGCCTTGATTCCCAAGCAGCATGTAGCTGGCCATGGCCTCTCATCGATCTGCATCTTGCCAAACGCCAATATTACAATCTCAGAAAATCTCTCAGGGCCTCTCATCAGCTGCCTCGTTTTTCACACCTTATACGTATCGCTTTCCCCTGATCCAGCTTAAGCCTTGCATTCCAAGCCTCCCTTCTTTTTTTTTTACGTTCTTTTTAAGGTTCCAACTTGGAGAAGAAGTTTATTGGATAATAATTTCATGCATTTAGCCTTTACCAATGCCTCAAAGTAGAAAAAGATTTATCCTCTGTTTTACCGTGTCTTTATCCGTGCAGTTTATTCTGTTTTATGTGGTGTATATCTTTATTCAATAATGCACCAATTTTTTTTCTTTCTAAATATCCCTCTAAATATGAAAATTTGTGATAGTTAAACATAGATGAGGGTTCAAGGCGAAACTTTACCAAATCAATTGGGGATGTTCTTTTATTATGTGACACATAGGAAATGTTCTTTTATTGTCTTATGTCTTCAAACACATGTGTATAATTCTAAATTCAGTCTGATAATATAAACATCTGTTTCACAAAAGAATGTTGTTCATCCTTATATTTTGTATTGGTATGGCCAATTGTTTGCATACATAAAATGCTGTGTGTGTTGATTTACATGCATGCCAATGGCACAATTTTGTTGGAAAAGTCCAGCTGGGTAAAGTTGGACTGCACCCAGCAAAAGTGTTGCTCTCCTAGGCCTACCCAGAGTACCGGCCTTTAATTTATAAATGTTATCCTCATCTAACTTTTGTGGCATGAACGTTTATTAGATTAGTAACCCTAACTACTCTTACTGCTTAATTTTCGCTTAGGGACTTAATAGGTTAGAGAAACCATTTATGAACTTGAGGTATACTATTATAGATAGATACATATATCATGACTAAATTAGTTGGACATAATACCTCATACCCGTGTTACAATCATACTAAAATATTTCTCAATGTTATAACAAAAGTTTCTGACACAAGTTAGCTGAGTTCTTTCAGAAACACTTTTTTTGTTTCATATATAAACAATTTCAGTCGTCATTTTCTGCTTGCAATAATATACATGAAGAATTGGTTAAATGTAACAGAAAGACTGATGAGGATATGCATAGAATAAAGTTGTAGTGTTTGCTTGTGATTTAGGACATCTCACAGGAGCATATGGCGCTCATGGCTTATTTATCTAGTCAAATATTCACGTGTGATTTTTAGATTGTGTGACATAGAAGGCATAAATTATTTGCAGACAATCATAACACGTGTATTTGCTTTCAACCTCATCCAGCAATAATCATCATAGATATTCTGCTCCTTCATGCATATTAATATTTAGCCTACGATACCAAATTCTTTGAAGTTGTAACCATACGTTTGTTCAAAGTTTCTTGAGCATAAAGACAAATGTACAATAGTGGGATATTGAAATCAGATCAAAGAGTGGGGTTCGTCGATCATTTGGTATTATGTACAGTTGTAAACTTTGACTAGATTATTCTTAGCTTTTAGTGAGCTCAGAATTCACAAAGTGTGTGATTCTCTACGGATTTAATGCCCCTTTGTCACCTTTGAGTCCACCCCTGTTAAGTCATATCTTGAAGAGAATGACGCAAATGCCTACTAGGACTGTCGGCAAGTAAAGTCTAATATGTACATGGATTTTGGCTTAAGAACCACATCAAAAAAGTGTTGCAACATGGCTTCATTACCCCATCCTCTATAATCTTGTAACCATTACAAGAGATGAGTAATATTCTCTTGCCAAATAAATATTACTGTATGAATTTGGGTTGCACATATAGACAAGAATCAACATAATTCACTGTTGAGTAACATAACCATAGAAAATTTGGCAAGGGAAAACTTTCCTATTCATAAGTTTGGTATATATGTTATGTCTTTGGTTTATCCAAGGACTATTGGAAGAGAAGCGAAAACAAGACTCAGGTGCATGAATTTATACTTTTAACAACTTGAGCGACAAGCCTATTATTTGAAATGTAAGGTCGACATACTATTGTTATATAAAATCTTAGTATTTGAAGGTATAGTGTATACTTCATCTCAACTAGTAGTTAGTAGACCTGGCAAAAGAGTCGTATTTGTCATTTTCGTGTCATACTTATTATCTTAAAAAATTGTACCGCACCAAACCCGTCATCTTGGCGCATTCTTAATAGTGACTCGACAACAACCTGACCCGTTAACATGTTAATCTGAAACCTGTTCGTTTTGTATTATTTCATATCGGATTAACGAGTCATGTAAGCAATTGTCAGGTTTAGTTGTCAATTTAATAACTTAATGACACATTGCCTTACAGAACAACGTTACCATTGCACGAACAAATAACCTCTATCCTCCTGTTAAATAAATGACCTCTAATTCATCATCAGATCGGTGTTTAAGATTTGGTAACCTTTCAAAAGCACAAGCCTAACCTAAGTTCTGATTGCTTGACCTCGTATAAGATGGTAGGTTTTAGGAATCTCATTGCATAT
This sequence comes from Pyrus communis, assembly GCF_041283825.1. NCBI lineage: Eukaryota > Viridiplantae > Streptophyta > Magnoliopsida > Rosales > Rosaceae > Pyrus > Pyrus communis. Next base: position 5,827,701 of record NC_142572.1, read on the forward strand.
ACCGAACCAAATTACTGTGCTAGCTAGTTGAAGTGGCACGTCGATCGATCATATATTAATCATATGAGATTATGTGGTATACCTTCCAAATTCCAACTATTAATAATTGATGGAATTATATTCGTCAGCCAAATTGTTTGAGAATTTGTGAGGTTGCTGCTAGGGTTTATAAGCCGGCACCGACTAGATATGTCACCACCAGACATGATGGGGGCAAATTCAGGACAAATATTCTCACAAACTTTCCAAATCAATTGCATATTTTTAGGTCCTACAACATCGCAGACCAAAACACATTCAAATACCATGGACTTAGTCGCTTTTCTGTATAGAACAAGTTTGGTCGACAGTCCCATCTATTTATGCATAAAGAACAACAATTGCAATTAACAAAAGTAACGCATTACACTAGCCGACAACGACAAGAAATATAATGTAACAACCAATTGGTCTTTGTGATAAACAACGATTAATATGTTCACCTAATACGGGATTTATCAAATCGATAAAGGAATTTCAGCAAGGGAAATTGTTGTAATTGATTTAATTTGGCTATGTATTTTTCAACTCAGTACAATCTTATTTTTTTATAAATTTATTATTATTAAGAGAGAGGAGAGAGTTCGAGATTATTACAATAGTTTAGGGGGGAGTATTGAACACGAGAGGCATGTGTGGAAACTCAGCACCCTATCCACTATGATATTGGATCACATGCGAATTAATGCAATCTTTTTGTTTGTGAGGACTATCTCAAATAAGGGTAGTAAAAGTTCCAATAGTTTATATATCTAATGTCATTCCATATTCGAATTTTCAATTCTCAGATTCGAGGTCATTTCTTTATTTTGGTAAATAAATTCAGTTTATAAGTAGTTAGAAATTCGATTCCAATATTATTTAAATTTTCATTTCTCAGGTTCGAAGCCAATTGTCCTTGTCATGCTAAATTTTTGTAAAAAGTAATTTTAGGAAGACCAACTTTTAAAATCAAATCATTGTTGTGGTCTATTTTATCTGACAAGGTGAGTGAGGGCTGGCGACAAGAAGAAGAGAGAGAGAGAGAAAGAGATGTGTTTGTAGAATTGTAAGGGAATGTGTGTTGTTATCCCTCCTACATTGTGCCCTTATTTCTAGTAGTAAAAGGAGAGAAGATATTCCTTCTTCCCCAAGTAATACAAGTTGTAATAGGAAAGGATAACTAGAATCAAATCTAATTTAGGATTTACACAATCACAATTAAACTAGGAATGTTTACAACACTCCCCCTTGAGTGTGTAAATACTCAAGGTAGATTCAGCGTCATGCAAAAGTTGAGGAAGTCGACTCGTAGGCACTGATTCTAAGGAACAACGCTTATTCTCAATAAGGTAGGAACTTGCATAAGTAGTAAGTCTCACTAAAAAACCCTAAGGTTATGGCAAAAACCTAAGGAGGGATAAAATCCATAGTCTAAGGAAAAATGCGTGAGAAATGCAAAGTCAAAAGAAACGTCTATGGGACATCATCAGGGATATCGCCAACCCAAGGTGGGTACCTCGTTAAAACCTAGTTAGGTAGCAAAAACCCAGTGGGAAAAATGCTCCTAATCGTAGGGAAAAAGAGTACATTAAGATCAAGCAAGTATCTTCAGGATACTCCCCCTGAGTTTGACACAATTCCAAAGAGAAATAACAATGTTACAACTCAAAAAGTTTACGCATACCAATTCCATGAACAAGCTTCTGAAACATTGTCTTCAGCAGTGGTTTGGTGAAGAGGTCGGCCAAATTGTCTTGTGAACGGATTTGCGTCACTTTAATCTTCTGATGCTCTTGTTGTTGATGTGAAAATAAGAACTTAGGCGCAATGTGCTTGGTGTTGTCTCATTTGATATAACCTTTCTTGAGTTGTTTGATGCATGTTGTGTTGTCTTTAAAGATCGTCATTGGGACATCAATGGCGAGATAAAGATTGCAGGAGCTTCGAATATAGCCCACTACTGCTCTCAACCAAAAGCATTCCCAAGTTGCTTCATGCAAGGTAAGAATTTTAGCATGGTTAGACAAAGTGGCAACTAAGGCTTGCTTAGTTGACCTCCAAGAGATTGCGGTGCCTCCAACAGTAAAAACATAACCCATTTGAGAACGCGTCTTATGTGGATCAGATAAGTATCTTGCATCGACATAACCAACAAGGAGAAAATCGACTCAAGAAGCAGAGGGTGCGACATTACTCGAGGATCCATAGGGATAGAACAAGCCCAAATCCGTAGTACCCTTAAGGTAACGAAAGATGTCTTTCACACCAGTCCAGTGTTTGCGTGTTAGTTTACTATATCTTGCCAAAAGATTAACAGCAAAGGAGATGTCTGGTCTAATGCATTAAGCTAAGCACAATAAAGCGCTTATCACACTTAGATAAGGAACTTCAGACTCAAAAATCTCTTCATCATCCTCATTCGGACGGAAGGGATCTAGTTTTGCATCTAGCGATCGAACGACCAAAAGAGTACTCGAAGGGTTCGCTTTATCCTTATTAAAGTGGTGCAACACTTTCTAAGTGTAGTTCGATTGATGTACTAGAATACCATCCGAACAATGCTCTATCTTAAAACCGAGACAGTATCGAGTCTTACATAGATCTTTCATCTCAAATTCTGATGAGATTCATGTTATCGACATATACTGCAACATTCGTAAATCCGGAATGTGACTTCTTAATGAACACACAAGGGCATGGTTCGTTGTTCATATATTCCTGACAAGTCAAATAATCACTTAGACGGTTATACCACATTCTTCCAGATTGTTTCAAACCGTAGAGTGAACGCCTCAACCGAATTAAGAGCGTGTTCCGGGGTTTAGAAATATTTGAACCAGTCAATGTAAGTCATTCGGGAATTTTCATATAGATTTCCGTATCAAGATCCCCATAGAGATGCCCGGTTATTACGTTCATCAGATGCATATCCAGTTTTTCGAAAACTAACAAACTGATAAGATAGAGAAAAGTAATCACATCCATAACGAGTGAATAAGTTTCATCATAGTTAATCCCGAGACGTTGTGAGAAACCTTGTGCAACAAGACGAGCTTTGTAATGCACACTTTTGTTCTTCTCATTACGCATCCGAACGAAAACCCATTTGTAGCCAATGGGCTTCATATGTGGAGAAGTATGAGCCACAGGTCCAAACACCTTATGTTTTGAAAGCGAATCGAGTTTGACTTGGATTGCTTGTTTCCAGTTTGACCAATCAATTCTACATCAACATTCATCAACATAACGTGATTCAATATCACTGCTCAACATGATCTCAGTAGCTACTGCAAATGTTAATGCATCTTCGACAATCATCTCATTTCTATGCCACACATTATCTAAGCTAGCATAATAGACCGAAATCTCACGATTTTCTGGAGGAAAATCCGTCTCTTCAAAGACACTCCATAATCTAGAATTTCCTCATGAGTTAGATAGAATGAGTAAGCGATAGTCGGATTCACAGTAGGCTCTTCGGGACCTTGTGTCGTGGGTTTCCTCTTCTGGGGGTGTGAATCCTTTAAACTAAGGGTTCTGCCACGTTTTTGTGTAAGAGAAGATGATTGGCTAGCCTCTAATGTACGTGGATCACCAATATTAGCATCCCGAGCCTCCAGGAGGGAAATCCATCGTACATTTGGTACATCTATCTTTGCAAGCGTATTCACAGCTTGAATATGTGATCTTGTCACGCGCACTAGATCGGTGAAAGCATCTGGTATGCTCTGAGCTATGCTTTGGAGATCTAATATGCGTTGCACTTTAGTTTTAGACTGAGCGATGCAGGGATCTAAATGAGACAAAGTGGGAGTCGTCCACGATAATTCAAGTCGTTCTTCATAAACGTTGACGTTCTTATCTCCCCCCTGACGACAGGAAGACTGTCTTATAAAAGTGACAATCCACAAAACAAGTAGTAAATATATCGCTTGTCAAAGGTTCTAAGTAACAAATAATTAAAGGAAAATTATATCCGACATAAATTCCCATCCTTTGTTGAGGCCCTATTTTTGTACGTAAGAGCGGCGAATCGGCACATATACCACACAACCAAAAACGCGTAGATGCGATATGTTGGGTTTGTATCCAGTAACCAACTGAAGGGCACTAAATGGTTATGTCGTAACAGGCCTCAGGTGGACAACCTTTGCTGCGTGCAATATTGTATGACCCCAAGCAGCGATCGGGAGCTTGGTACGTATAACCAACGATTGAGCAATCATTTGTAAGCGCTTAATGAAAGCCTCTGTCAGGCCATTCTATCATATCCCGACCCGAGCTCCACCATATCCCGGGCCCTGCCTCCGCCATTGCACGATATTGTTCGCTTTGGGCCCCGACCACACCCTCATAGTTTTGTTTCTGGGAACTCACATAAGAACTTCCCAGTAGGTCGCCCATCCTGGAACCGCTCTTCCCCGAACTCGCTTAACTTCGGAGTTCCGATGGAACCCAAAGCCAGTGAGTTCCCAAAAGGTCTCATGCTATATGGATGTGGGTAATTACATTTAAGGCATAGAGGATCCACTCCCCTGGACGATGTGGGATCAAACAATCTACTCTCCTTAGGGGCCCGACGTCCTCGTCGGCACACTTCCGACCAAGGATTAGCTCTGATACCAAATTGTCACATCCCGACCCAGGCTCCAACACATCCCAGGCCCCGCCTCTGTCGTAGCACGATATTTTCATCTTTGGGCCCTGACCACGCCCTCACAGTCTTGTTTCTGGCAACTCACACGAGAACTTCCTATTAGGTCACCTATCTTGGGACCACTCTTGCCCAAACTCGCTTAACTTCGGAGTTCAGATAGAACCCGAAGCCAGTGAGTTTCCAAAAGGCCTCGTGCTATATGGAGGTGGGTATGTACATTTAAGGCATAGATGATCCACTCCCCTGGGTGACATGGGATCTAACATGTTCTGGGTATGAACATGGGGTACAAGATGTTCAACTTCAACCCCAACTGACATGCAATAGCCATCAAAAGTTTTAGATGTGAATTCTCCAGCATTATTCAATCGAATAGATTTGATCGGATAATCAGGGTGGTGAGCCCTGAGCTTGAAAACCTGAGCCAATAGTTTGGAGAATGCAGCGTTCTTTGTGGACAACAAGCACATGTATGACCAACGTGTGGAAGCGTCAACCAAAACCATAAAATATCTAAATGGTCCGCAGGGAGGGTGAATTGGTCCACAAATGTCCCCCTAAATCTGTTGTAGAAAAATAGGAGGATTTGAACGAATCTTGTCATAAGAAGGCTTAGTAATAAGCTTTCCCATGGAACATGTTTGACATGCGATTCCTTGGATTGAACCTGTACTTCGGGTTAGTGGATGCTCGTGTGAAGATTTGAGGATACAACGCATCGTTATTCATCCAAGATGTCCTAAACGATCATGCCAAAGTGTAATTTCGTGCTCAATCCCAGTAGTAGAGCCGGCCACATAGTGGCATTCTATGGGGTGTATGGTCGTAGTACATAGACCACTCGGGATACACTCCATCTTCTCTAGAATACGCTTCTGGCCATATTCGTAGGAAGTTATGCACAGAAATTCAACTCCGTTTTCTACATGGGTTTCAACGTGGTGATTGTTATCTCTAATGTCCTTGAAACTTAACAATGTTTTTCCGGAATGTGGAGAATAGAGTGCCTCAACAATGGTCAAGATTGTACTATTGGAAAACATTATACATGCCTTACCGTATCCTTTTATCAGGTTGGATGGGCCTGAGAGGGTTGTCAGAAGTGCATTCTTAGGTATGAGATTAGCGAAATAGATGCGTTCACACAAAACTGTGTGTGTGGTTGCACTATATACCAGACAACTAACTTTCCCACTAGTCATACCTAGAATGTAAAATTAATTTGAATCGGTCACATGCATAAAAGTTCATAAAAACAAATATCAATTCAAAATAATTTCATTTATTCAGGGATAGTAATGAATTAAAACTTAATATCAAAATAAAAATAAAAATAAATTAAAAAATAAAACAAATCACCAACAAATAATCCAAACATAAAGAAAAAATTGTTCAAAAAACAAGAGGGGTGTTCGGCCACTAAGTGGAATTGGGCCCCAATGTGCAAATTTAACTAACTAAAATTGTTTATGTCTAAGATTCCAATCTTCCATAGGGGTGGTATCTTCCTGAAAATCAGAAACCTTCATCTTTATAGTCTCTAAGTCGTCCACTTGCACAAAGTTTGATTCAAACTTCTTACGACAAGAATGATATTCATCTACAACCTTCTTGGGAGCTCGGCAAACATAGGACCAATGGTCTTTTGAACCACAGTGATAGCATATATCCGCATCCATGGTTTCAGGTGCTTTGCCCTTATTCTTGAAGGTCAAGGCCTTGGGAGCGAGATTTGGGCGCTTCCGGGCTTTGTTTACTCCCTTGGATGGGCCTTGACTCTAGTGACCTTGGTGGGATGGCTTTTGGCCGCCCTTACCACGCCTCTTTTGGCATTTTGGGCGTTGGTTTGTGCTATAATGTGCTTCAGGCACAGTAGTCACCCCAGTAGGTCAAGCTTGATGATTCTTCATCAAAAGTTGGTTCTGCTTTTCAACGAGAAGTAAAACAGAGATCAAATCCGAGAACTTAGTGAACTTCTGAGCTCTATATTGTTGCTACAAGGCAATATTAAAAGTAGAGAAGGTCGAATAAGTCTTCTCCAGGAGATTCTTTTCAGTCAAAGTTTCATTACAAAACTTAAGAAGTGATCGGATTCGAAAAACTTCATAATTATATTCATTCACAGACTTAAAGTCTTGGAAACACAAACGTTGCCAGTCTTGTCTTGTTTCAGGCAAGAATAAGTCCTTTTGGTGATCAAAACGATAAGCCAAAGCGACCCATAGTGCACGTGGATCCTCCTCAGCAAAATATTCAGTTTGCAAAGCATCATGGATATGTTTACGGATGAAGATCATAGCAATGGCTTTTTTCATATTCACCAACAGGGTTGTCCATCTCTTCTTCAATAGCGGGACATAAGTTCTTGGTAGTGAGTTGGACCTTCACATCTTGGACCCACTTGAGGTAGTTCCTTTCAAAGACCTCCAAAGAGGTGAAGTTGGGTTTGTTCAAATTCGACATGTTCCTATCATAAAGAGATGAAAAAGATGTGGTTAGTGTAGTGGAGAAAAAATCAATTCATTCACATAGGAGTAGAGCATACAGGTTCTATTAAACATGTATTGGTTTCATTTTGCATGAAAAAACTTCGGGTTTTCATGGCTGATGTTTTTAAAGGAAAACTTCAGGTTTTCAAACAAGGCATGTTTATAAGAAACTTCAGGTTTCAAATTAATTATGAACTTCATGTTCATATATTCCTACAGGCAAACACAAATATATACAGAAATATGTAACAAGAATATGCAAAATATAACTTTTAGGTTTACGATTATAATTGAATTAATTATTTAGACTTCGGGCCAAATTAAAGTGTGGGTGAAAAAATATAAAACCCATTGGTCCTAAAATAATTAGACGAATAAAACTCGGGGCCCAAGAGAAAAAATAAGCCCCCGGGTGGCTTAAAAAAAATTGGTCCGTGAGACCTAAGCTGAAAAAATTGGGTTGTGGGTCTCGAGTGGGACTGCAGGCTCAGGGGAGGATTGGGCAAGGGAATGGGCTGCTGCAGGCAAGCCCAACGGTTTTAAAAAAAAAAAATTCAGCAGGCCACTTCAGGCGAGCCCAAAAAACAACTTTTTTTTTTTCACACACGAGCTGAGAGAAACAATTTGGGCCGGGGAAGCTCCAAAGTCCAACGGACTGGAGCAAGATGTCAACAGAGGGCCAAGCCCTAGTGGCTTGGGGTCAGGTTAGTAGCCAAAAAGAAAAAAGTGAAACAAGTCGAGTAATAGAGCCCAATTGGGCTCGGGTTTTGGAACCAAACACCCCAGTGTGTGCTGGGTGTGTTTCGCCAGAGAAGAACGCCTGACTTGTCGCTCTTAGCGGCAGTTCGGGGTTGGTTAGGACTCAGGTTGAGTCATGGTGGTCTTTGATGACCACGGTGGTGAACGAAGATGATGTAATCTCAACATTATACAAACCAAACCCTAGAAAATTTAAATTAGATTTTCGACAAAATTTCAACAAGATTCAAGTGAATCTCATCCCAATTTCTGATGTGGGACGACTTCTGGTCGTCGGAGACATGAACCAAAGGTTCAGGGCTGCAGGCCATGCCGTGGTTGATGTGGACGGGGACACCATGAAAGGTGTCAGGTTTTCTAGGTTTGAGAAGCTCAGAGCTTCTAGCTCCGTGGATCTCGACTTGGCGTGGGAAGTCTGTCTTCATGGTGATGGTCACAGGTTTGAAAGAACCCTAGGTTTCCCCTTTTTTTTTTTCAATTCAATTCAATTATTTGCACATTCAAAACAATAATATGTTAATTTAATTCAATTTGATGCATATACAAATATATTTGATTCAATTCATAGTAAATAACAAATTCACATAATTTAATAATTATGAATATAATGCATACACAATTTATGTAGAATATAAAATTTGAAAAACGTAAAGTTGGGTCATGCATTATGGTGAATGTTCATGCTATCAGGGCTGCAAAAATATCGAGATAAAAACCGTTGTTTTGAAAGAACCCGATTGCGTGATGATATGGATGAACTGGTTTGATGCAGAAATAAATTCTTCAATGTCAAATTCCTAAGCGCATCGGTATGAGCGTGCTGATGATGTGTTGTGGTCTATTTTATCTGATAAGGAGAGTGAGGGTCGGCGACAAGGAGAAGAGAGAAAGAGAGAGATGTGTTTGTAGAATTGTAGGGGAATGTGTGTTGTTATCCCTTCTACATTGTGCATTTATTTATAGTAGTAAAAGGAGAGAAGATATTCCTTCTTCCCCAAGTAATACAAGTTGTAATAGGAAATGATAACTAGAATCAAATCTAATATAGGATTTACACAATCACACTTGAACTAGGATGTTTACAACAATAATGTGAGTTTGATGATTGAATTACTACTTAAATATTGATTAACGTGTTTAAACTAACACATTATTTAATTTGCAAATTTGATCTACATGGCATCTACAAAGCTCCTTTCCTATGTAATCATTACTGATAACTCTAGGTTATTGAAGAAGTTGGGTAATATTATAAGTTAGGGTAGTTTGTAAATTTAGTTTCTAAATTTAATCTCCCATGCATTACCCTATAAGTTATTCAATTTTGGAAACTACAAGCACTTCATATTATTTCAACCTACCAAATTTCGAATGTGAGTTGAGCTTCCCTTTTCCTTTTCGCAGTGGGGGATGACTTTTAAAATTGAAGTGTGGATTTAAAATTGGTCTCTTGCTTTTAGGATATATCTAAAAAATAATTTGATTATTGTATTTAAAAAGAAAATATAACAAACACTATTTTTCTCTCCCAGCACATTCTTACTTAAAATTATATTCATTGTTTGAGTATGATTCATTCTATTTATTGTTTTCGTATGATTTATTCTATTAGTATGATTCATTCTATTTAATTGGGAAAGCTTAATTTAGAAGACTTGCAGCTATTCCCTATCAGGTGTATGCATTGGTCAACTTCTCAGTTTCTAACCAAAAGTTTAACAAAGACAACTGAATATTAATCAGGATTTAACAAGCCACTTGTCATAGTTTTTTAAACTCACATCCTCCAAATTTGTCTAACAGTAGTGCGATTCAAACACCTATCTTTATTTTTCACTCATTTTAATTTTTAATCGTTAAAAATTAATAAAGATACGTATGAAGTAAAAATGTATATCGAATAACATTATCCTTGTCTAATTATCTCACATCCCAGCGGTATACGTCTCGTGCTTCGTCAAAAACATGAGCCTCGGCCACCAGAAGAGGTTGGGAAGTCCCTTTTTCAATAATCTTATTTATTTTCTAATCATATCACCTTTAGCTGAAATTTTGTGAATAGTAGTGCCCTGTCTTCATTCTATATTTATTTAAATTTAATTTTTTATATTTCACATCAATTGGTCATTAGAATAACGATTTTGGGAACCCTAATAACAAAAAGTCTTATACTGGGGCTAATCCTTTTTCTTGAAGACGCTAATTAAGTTTATGGTTTTGACCCTACACACAGCCTCTACCAAAATAAACCTCACAAAAAAAAAAAAAAAAAAAAAAACAAGATAAAGTTGGCTTCTTGGAAGCCACTCTAAGGAGGCTGTGAGTTTATTTAAACACCCTCGGGATAATATTCTGTTTCAAAAAAATCCTTCAGGGTGAAGCCATCTCTTGAAAAAAATATTTCCCATATATTTTAAGCAAGTCTTTCTTTTTTCCTTGTTCATTTAATTGTTTTCTGCTATTATACAGATCCTAATTCTACATGTTATATTAGTTTTTAACGTGAGTTTTAATACACCTGTCTTCTATAAGTAGCTTCTGCTGTAGGTACCAAAAACTTGAAGAAAAAAAATGGCAGATATGGCAAAGTACAAGGTGGGAAATGAATTGGGTTGTGGTTTTATGGGTGGGATTTTCCAGTGCAGTAGCTACTGGCCTAGAAAATCATCTGTTCATTCACTACCCTCAAATACTAGCACAAATGATTTGAATGCACCAATCAGTGAATATTGTTCTTCAAAGTACAATGAATCCAAGAACCAACAAACCGAACCCACAGAGGGTAGTGCTACTGTAATTTCCTTGAATTCAGGTAAACCTTCTTCGAATTTGGACTCAAAACATGCCGGGAAGCCTAGCTTGAATCATCCTGGGCCTTCAGCTTGCCACCAAAAGGTTCAACCAAGAAGACATTCAGATGCTGCAAGAAGCTCAATTTTTTCATCCAATGGAGCAGGGCAAATTAAGGTGTCACAGCACCCTGACTTGGCTAAAGAGATGAAGCTACGAAGAGCGTTCACTGCTAGCTCTGCAGAGCTCAGTAGGAAGATCAGTGATCACCAGCAAGCCAATGAAACCGAAGCTCCGGTCCAAGCCACTTCAAGTAGTTTAATTTTTACAGGACAGTCTAGGAACTTGAGGAAGCCCGGCTTTACCAATCAGATAGCAAGCAATAGTCCCAGTGCCATTTCAACCAAGACTCTGGCTTATCATCCTAGAAACCTCGAAGACTCGAATTCCACACCTAGCCGAAAAAATGGCTTTGGAAAACTAGGAGGCAATGGTGTGATGGGCAACATTGTGAGGAGAAACAGCGATGACCCTGAGGTTTTGAAGTCCATGGGAAATGAGGCATACAAGGAGGACAGATTCGAAGAAGCCTTGGGTTTGTATGATCGCGCAATTGCGTTGGATTCAAACAAGGCAGCCTACTATAGCAACAAAGCAGCAGCTTTGATTGGTTTAGGTCGTCTCATTGATGCGGTTTTCGAGTGCAAAGAAGCAATCCAAATTGAACCCTCTTACCACAAAGCTCATCATCGGTTGGCAGCAACATATCTCAGGTAACATATTTTCCTACATGACAAAAATTCTCAGGTAACATATTGAATTCTTTTAAGACATTTGCTTAGTCAAGAACATTAATCTGTCATTTAGATTGGGAGAAGCAGAGAAAGCATTGGATCACTACAAGCACTCGGGTCCATACGCTTACTCGAAAGACGTTGACCAATGTCAGGCTCTTCAAAAATGCCTCAGTAGATGCATTGAAGCTCAGAAATTACAAGACTGGAATGTTCTGCTAAACGAAACCCAACTGGCAATTTCCTCAGGTGCCAATTCAGCTCCACAGGTAATTAGCTTTTTTCTTTAGTCAACCCCTAGCTATGCCAAAGGTTAATTAATCTAATCTGTTAATCAGAATAATTTATCTAATGTTGTTTAATCATGGTTAGGTGTTTGCTTTACAAGCTGAGGCCTTGCTGAAGCTTCAAAGACATCAAGAAGCCTATGCCACCTACCAAAATCGACCCAGTTTTGGCACTGATATTTGCACCAAATTTTTTGGCGTGGCAAATAGTGCTTACCTGTTAATGATAGGAGCTCAGGTTTACTTGGCTGCTGGCAGGTTAGTTAGTTAATTAATTAATTAATTAGTACTAATTAATATAATATAGGATTTTAAATATGTCGTGTATTGCATCACAAGTTAGGTTGGTCCCTATAATTTATTTGCGGCCAACTTAAGTACACTTAGCATCCTGATCATTAGTAATTTAGTAGTAATTTATCTTAGGTCAGGTAAGATGTTATGTCAAGATTTTAACATCTTAGAGCTACGGGGTTGGCAGGTTTGAGGACGCCATAGGTGCAGCTCAAAATGCAGAACGGCTAAATCCATGTGACAAGAATGTCGGTATGGTGGTGAAGAGGGCTAGAGCTGTTGCGTCAGCCCGAGTAAGTGGTAACCTTCTCTTCAAGGTATCAAAGTTTTCGGAAGCGTGTGTAGTATATAGCCAAGGACTACAGCACGATCCACACAATTCTATTTTACTATGCAATCGAGCAGCTTGTCGTTCTAAGCTCGGTCAATTCGAAAAGGCCATTGAAGATTGCAATGCAGCACTTGATTTGCAGCCTTCTTATAGCAAGGCCAGGCTACGCCGCGCGGATTGCAATGCCAAGGTGCATTGTTGTTACTTGAAAGCCAAGCACACTTTCTGCACAAAAAAATTGAGTCTGTAATAACCCTTTACTAATTAGTACACTTCTATTTCTCAGTTGGAAAGGTGGGGAGCTGCAATTCAAGATTATGAGATGCTGATACGGGAAACTCCTGGAGACGAGGAAGTTGGAAAGGCTCTGTTTGAAGCCAAGATCCAGCTTAAAAAACAACATGACGAAGATGTTGAAGACGCGAAATTAGGATCAAATTTGGTTCTTGTTACCAGCAATGAGCATTTTAGACACTTTGTGACATCCCCAGGTAGCTGAATATTCTTACGTATATTCCAACTGCTGAATGTTCTAATTTCTGCTTAAGTAGATTAGAAAGAAGTCAACAAAACTAACACTTTATTGTCTCAACAACAGGGATGTCTGTGGTGCTGTTTTGTAACAAAACTAAACAAAAGGAAGTGTTTCAAGCCCTGCACCAAGTCTGCAAAAGATTCCCATCTGTCAATTTTCTCAAGGTTAGTTATTACTAAGATTATACGGCCAACAGGAAATATTCACAAACAGAACTTGTTGTAAACTTTTGATAAAAAGTAAAATGAGGGACACTAAACAAACAATAAGTTGTCTATAAATCACGGTTTAATGTAAAGGTGGGCATAGTCTAGTTTTGGCCGGGACCAAAAATCGCACTGATGTCAGTATGAGATTTTCTCTAAACCGAAACCAAAACATCGACCCCACCAACCAACCCGGTCTACTTTTGAATACAAGTTCGTAAACTTTGGTTCCCTTCCAATTTTACTTTTACTACAAGTTTGTTACCAGTTCTGTTTCTACTTTTTTTATTTTTTTATTTTTTTATTTTTTTATTTTATGAAAGTTCTATTTCTACATATTTAATGAGATTATATTAGTATTGTTTTTTAACTTTCAGAGTAATTTTTTAAATTAGGTGGAGGTTGAAGACCACCCCTACTTGGCCAAAATGGAGGATGTGAGCACAATCCCAGCTTTCAAGATATACAAAAATGGATCAAGGGTCAAAGAAATTCCAGGCAAAAACCATGAATTATTAGAAAGCTCAGTCAAATTGTATAGCAGCTGATCGGGATAGTTAAATTAAACAGAAGATAAACAAAAATTACAGTTTATATAAGGTGACTGGCAGTCGAAACTTCACATCTTGCAAAAGAATAAGGCCACATGAAAAAATTGATTGGGCCAATCATATCTGCTTGATAACTTTGCCTGCACTGCACATAAAGCGAAAAGGATGGGAGGAGAATCGGTGTGATCATAGGTGAAATTTAGAATAAGGGAATTTGAGTGGACTTGAATTTGTATACCTTCATGATTGTTTTTTTTTTTTTTTTTTTTTCTTTCACTTTGGTTTTTGTTCTCCCATATGTTGCACACCAACATGTGCCCTGGGAAAAGTGAATTGTGGTTGATTAGAATTTAGAGGAAGTTTTAAATATTCATACTGTCTGTTAACTCTGTTATTTTTGTTATTTTCCTAGAAGTGATAGTAGGTAGAGAAATCGAACAAGAACTTTATTATTTTGATGATTATATATATATATATATATATATATATATATATATTCATAGCAGAAAAATCGAAACTAGGACATTAGGTTGAAGGTTAAATGCACTTAATTAACCACTTGAGCTACAACTTCTTTTTGTTTGATCAGAGCTTAGGGAATTTATTTTATTTTTTTCTTTTTCACAAACAATATTATCTACACTAATGGGGTGGGGTGTGAGTTAAATCTCACAATGGGCTAACAAATCGCCTTTGGCAAGATCGAATCTAAGACCTCTTAGTTACAAGTGAAGAGGAATATCACTAAACTGTAGTACTAAGTGGTAGAGCTTAGGGAATGTTTGATGACCATTTCATTTTACATTTCACCTTTTAAGACCAAACCTAACCTTGGGCTAAATGCTATTTTTTAGGTTTTATTCCCCTCCCCCCCCCCCCCCAAAAACCGAACCCAACACGTGTGGACTAACAGCTAAAAACCAAACAAAAGTCAAATCCCCCCATGATTTAGCCCAGAAAATGGTGTCGGCACCACCAACGGAACCCCACCCACATGGGCATCTCTCCTAGGGTTTATTGAATCCAACGACTGAGATCGAATATAATCAAATATAATGGTAAAAAAAAGATCTAACGGCCCAAATTTAAATTCAACAGCTAAAATAATTAAAAAAAAATATTTAACTCAAAATTCACCCAAATTTAGTGATTTTTCAATATTTATCGGAATTTAAATATTTTTAAGTTAAAATGTTCAAAAATTAAATTATGATAGTTTACATAATTTTTTTTAATTTACTTTAAAAAAATTAATCTAAATTTATTCTTTAATAATCTCAAGCTAAAAAATTTAGATCATAAGACTTGAAGCAAAAAAGCTACCTAAATTTTAGGTTTTAGCCCAAGAGTTGAAAATGGTCCAAGGACCTATTGATAACTATTTCATTTTTTTTCTTTTTCTTTAAACAAAAATTGAAAACTTGTCTCGTTAATACTTTCAGTTTTTTGTTTTAAAAAAAAAAAGAATAATGAAAACTTGTTTAGTAACAACTTTTAAATAAATCAACAGCTCCTATTAGCAATGATTGAACAACAAATTATGAATTGCCTGAATGATGTGTTGGGAGCTAAAAGTCCAATAGTTTGGCATAAGAGATATATCGTTGATGGTTGTTGATTTTGAAGTGGCGAATTAAGGTTTCTACTGGGTTGGTAATTTTGAGGGATAAGGGAGGCTTATGGAAAATATCAGAATAAAAGAAATGCTAAGGCTCAAATTAGGGTTTTACAGCACTTAGAGTTCACTTGCTCTGCTTGGTGCGTTATATGCCTTCCAAGCGCGCTAATGGCTTGAATTTATAGGCGTAGGAGTTCCTCAAGGTACCGTTTGGTACGTGGGACGGGACGGAACAGAGTGGGACAAGGCGTTCCGTCCCACGTTTGGTGCGCCTAAAACGGCTGTTCCACGGGACGAGTTTTGGGTGAATTTTCGTTCCACCTCACCTCCCTGGAACGACTCGTTCCACATCCGTGGAACACAAAATTATAATCTCTCCGTCTCCTTCTTCTTCCTCCTTGTTTCCATCCGAGGGCATCTTTGCTCCCGCTCCGTTCCGTTCCGTCCCATCCCGTTCCGTCCTGTCCCGTCCCGTCCGTCCCATCCCGTTCCGTCCCGTCCCGTCTGCATACCAAACGATACCCAAAGTCCCAGCTAGAGAATCCTTGGTTTTCTTTCTTTTTCGTGTGTTGTTAAGCATTCCTTTCTTCTTTTTTTACATTGTTGCAGCCACATAATGCCTCTTTTGATTTGTATTGTAGAGTGTTGGTAGCCTCGTGCGTTCTGCTCATAATCCCTCCTTTCGTGCACCAAATCTCATAGCAAAACTCAATCTTTGGCTAAGCTCCTTCTCCATTTTCTCTCTTGGTTTCCTATGCGAGCTTAAATTGGTAAGTTTCTTCTTGCACGTTAAAACGGGGTGTAAGGTTCAAGGTTGGATTATGTCAACGCATGAATCCAGGGAAAGTGGGTTTTGAATATGGTTGGGTTTGAAGTCTTTTAGTAGGTTTGTAAGGAAAAAGTAAGAAATTATGTCTCACATCCTTCTTAAAGTTGTGGGTTTGGACTTTGGTGCTCTCAAGCAGCCCAAAACCTTAACAAGCTTTAATTTCATACAGACCCAATGGACATTCATAACTTGTCTACACTACAACCCACTTGGCAAGTCCCATTATGTGGATTGGGCCCAGTTAAGCGTGTTGGGTAAAGAGTAACTAGGCGTGATTCGAATAAAAATGTTAATGTATTAATATTATAAACTTGTTTCGATATAGCCTGACATGATGAATACACGTGGTTTTGTATGGGTTTAGCATAAATTTATTGACTGTCCGTATTATGAATTTTATTTTTTATTTATTTTATTATTTTTTTTTGGCATGCATGATTGTGAATTTGCATACCCTTTGCACTTTACGCTTGAATTTGAGTTTGGTTTGCTATGAAAATATAATGACTAGGCTTCCGAATATAATTAGGCTTTTAGGTGAAAATTTTGAGTCGTAACAGTGATTATAGTTGATCAATCATATGATTGCTCTTATACAACTGAAAAAATGTGTGTTCTTTGGAATATTTTATTTTGTCAAGGGTTTCACAAATGTGGTTCTTTGAAGAATGTAAAGTCCATGACACAATTAAATACAACATAAGTTGTTGCACTACTGATTGCACCAAGTTAGGCTATGCCCTCCAATTGGGCTCGTGGTCCAATCGTTTCTTTGAATTTCACTTTTGGGTCTTCATTGCGATCTGGACCTGATACATAGAGATTTAGCCACAAATTTCGGCTTCGTCCCAATATAGGCAACATTTTGACTGAGTTTTATTTTTGGGGCTTATTGTACAAGTTAAAAACATGAAAAAAGTGGATAATATGCATGCAGCAAGAGAGTTCAAATCTTCTGCACTCAAACTTTTCTTCAAACTTTTCTGTAGCTTCTTTGTGATCTATCTTATTTGTTAACACATAATCATTCATTAAAATATTAAAGATAAACTAAACGAAAATGACATGTGTCACTCAATAATACAAGTCACAAAAGATTTTGAGAGTAGGAGATTTGAACTCGTAGCAGGAGTGACAAAAATGTAATCATTTAGGTAAAATTTTATTAAGTTTGAAATCACTTATACTAAGATGAGATCTAAGAGTAAATAACACCTGATAAATGGATAATACGCATTTGTGAAGATTGGCAAACAAGTAATCGTGAAGACAAATTTGGGGCAAATGGAAAACATGCATATAGAAAGATTGGAACAATTACATTATAGAATGCTTATCTATTAAGATATGACTTAGTTTTACTAAAGAAAAGGCCTATAAGGTAATAACAATTTTTTATTTAAAAAAAATATACTAAGGGGAGGGGATAGGATTCGAAATTATTACACTACTTTAGGAGAGGGAGAGTTTCAAACCCAGAACGCATAGATAAAAACTCAACGCCTCATCCATTAGAATATTAGAGCACATGCAAATATAAGGTAATAAAAACAATATGCATTTAGGAAGAGTGATAAAAACGTAGCAATTGTGACAAACTGTAGGACAGATGGATAACATGCACGTAATCGTCAAAAGATAACAATGTAGACAAACTTATTAATCACATTGTAGACCCATTTATGTTTAGATAGAACTTACTTGCATGCATAGAACAAGTGACAAAATGACATCAATTCTCACTCTAAATGAGCAGTTAGGAATCCATTTGAAGATTATCTTTTTGTTCATACTATGTTTGGAGTTTTGGTAGATTGATCATACTCCACATGAGGAAGGTGCTGCTCTGAGAATCCCTCTAGGGTTACTCAGACTTGCTTGTCATGTTTCTTTGTCCTACAATTCTGACTAAATGTCAGTCCTTTTTCTACTTGGAACATTCTCCTTGGTTCGACACTCACCTGTATGTCTAACACCAAAAACACACACACACATGTTTTGCACTTAATTCCCTGAAAGTCTAAATTTTACAGTGCATCGATATTTGAGCTGATATATTTAACGGATACATTTTGACAATATTATTCTAGCCGTTTAAATTGGAGGCACTGCATTCCTGTTTAGGTGTCATTTTCATCTTTTTTTTATTTGTACAGTTACAGTTAAACCACGTTAACATTTTATATTCTTATTGGTTTTTGTCTTATTATCTCTATAAAAAACTCAATATAAAATATTAACGTGACTTAACAAAATAGAAAGGGACGAGATGGGCATCCAAACAGGAGGGCAGACAACCTGCCTCTGCTTAAATTGCAGTGTATCCCTGCACCAGCGTGTATTGTAATAAATAGCAGTTAGCAGACAAAAATTAAAAATCACAAATAGTTTCTATTTCTAATTTCTGAAGCAAAAGATATACAGGACGAAAGTGTAAAATGCTGGCAAAACCCCTTTGCAGCAAAAAAGAAAGAGAAAAGCTGTACATGTACTAATCTAGAACAACAAGAATGAAGCAAAAGTAACACTAAAGGAGCTTTGGATTGACCAGTTTCCCACTGAATAATTCAGTGGACAAAACAGCTCGCAAAAATAAAAAATAAAAAAATAAAAAAATAAAAAGCAAATCAAAGCAGGAGATTAAAAATTAAAATAAAATAAAATAAAATAAAATCATCTCTTCCAACTTCGACTCCTGGAAATTGCTTCCTTCAATCCACCAACAACCCACGTCTCCTTTGCAATGTCTGATGAAATGTTGTAGAAATCAGAATCATATGCCATCGCCACCAAGTTCTCCAACTTTTTGTTCTGCTTGTCTTCCTCCATTAAACTCCTCAGTGTAACTTTTGCTTTTTTCTCCTCTTTCTCCATTCCATTTTCTCCTTCTTTTTCTTCATCTTCGTCGTCGTCCTCCTCCTCCTCCTCATCTTTGTCTTCTTTCTCTTCCAGCCATGTTTTTGCAGGGGCGGACCTGCACCTCATTAGCAACAGAGCATTCGGCGGTGGAACGGCCGCTGCCGGAGCTTCAGAAGTTGATCCAATTCCGACATCATCATCGAAATTTGGCGTACAGTTTCTCTTTTTCTTGTCCTCTTTACAAAACCCATTAATCTGATTTTCCTGTAAAATCATGAACCACTTCGAAAACACAGTGCTTGAGCTACTCTGGTCACCACCGTCACTAATTCCCTCACCACCCACATGGTTTTCTCGACGGTCTCTGTTCTCTTCTTCCTCTTCTTCGTCTTCTTCGTCCTCAGAAGTAATACCGGATTCGTGAGGAAAAGAACCGAAACACCGAAAATCGAACCTAATGCTTCGCAAGCAAGTCAAGAATTGCATGACTTCTTTCTTGAACCCAAGAGCCTCAGCCCAATTGGGCCTCTTCTGTTTCCTCTGTTTTTTGTTGTGAATTCTCTCTATCTCTTCCATCACTGTTTGCCAGCTTTTGCATGAGCCAGACCTGTGCCGGACTTTGATTTGTCCGGCACAGGTGACTTTTGGGGAGGTGGGCTCGGAGTTCTCTGAGTCCGCATGCTTAGTCTTGGTCCACAGCAGAGGACTGGCGTGGCCAAGACCACTTTTCCCAATGCTCGTTTTCTTCACGAGCTGTTGGTGGTGGTGGGGATGGTGGTGGTGGCGGTTGTTGGGCTCCGAAGGCCTCGCCGGACTGCAAATTGGCTTTGGCATGAGTTTTAGATTGGTTCTTGAAGGAAAACATACCAAGAGATCAGCTGAGAGCGCTCCTTTGGCTTCCCTTCCCTTCATCTTTTGATTGTTTGTTGCTTAGATCATGTGCTCTGCTCTGCTTTCTTGCTGAAATTGTATGTTTTTGGGCTTTTGATGTGTGTTTTGGATTGGCTTTTAAAAGAAAGGTGAGAGAATTTGACAGCTTTCCTCTGCTTTTGCCTTTATTTGATGTATTTAGCTTCTCTGTCCTTCTCTTTTTTTTTTTCCTTTCCCTACTCTTTTTTTCCGCAGTAATTGACTGATATCGACTAATAATTTACAATATTTAATACATTAATAATATTTGAGAGATTAGTCGTCCATATTACCAAACACTGGCCAAATATCAATTCGCTTGTAATAAGTATTGACAAAGTATTAAAAGACTGTATAAAATACTATAAACTGATATCCCATAACAATTAATATTTTTTCTTTCAACACTCTTTAATAAATATAAATAAAGTATCGGAAATGTATCAAGTCTTATAAATAAAGTACCGTATATATGTATATACGGTTCGATAATAAACATAGGACAGATACCGAACCGATTTATATAGAACAAGTTCTATTTTTTGCACCTGTACCGAAATCAGCAAAAAAAGAATCGAACCGAAAGGTTTTTTTCCGATTCAGTCCGAGTTCGGTTTCAATCCTCGGGAGAAAAGGAGATGGATTGTATGCCCTCCCATTTTCGTACTTTTTTCATGCTCTCCTGTGATGTGTGGTCACGGTTAAACCACGTCGATATTTTATATGTGGCTTAACCGTGACCACACAAATAAGAGAGCATGGAGAGAATATGGAAATGGAAGGGCAAACAATCCACCTCCGGGAGAAATGCCCACCCCTACTTGGCACTCTTCAACATCTGTTTGACATTTGTTGTGACACTACTTTTTGCACCCTTTGAAATGGGGTCACAGGGTCACAAGACATTGCTTCTTTCGTAGCCTTTACTTTTCTCTATGCTTCCAAAACATGTTTAAGTTTTTTAGAAGAAAGGTGCACGGGAAAGTAAAAGGCCACGAGCCTTGTTTGATGATTGCTAGTGCCCACAAAGCAAGTGAACAACTACCAAACCACTTCTCTTCAATTGAATTGAACCCCACAAGAATTTTGGGGGTCTTCTTAAGTCATTCCTAGTGATTTTACACCCTTTCATCTTGATGGGATTTATAAATAATTGCTTAGTGATTCAGGTTGCATATCATTTCATACAAATCACTTGGTGTAACTACCATTAGGCATAATAACGAACATTGCTTCGTGGTTCCTCTGATTTGTTCACCTGCAAATCACAATTTGACACATCTATAAAGATATCTCAAGACAAATATAATGCGAAAATTTATACTATGTTAAACGATAAGTGACAGAGAAAGAGATTGATTCCTTTGAGAAATTCCAAGAGATAATAGGCAAGTGATAGAAATGAAAAGAAAATATCAATCAAATTTAGATAACCATTTGCAAAATGTAGTCAATTTAGCTAAAAACAGTATGCTACACTTTTTACCCATCAAATAGCGCGTGAATAAGAAAAATTAAATATCATTTATAAGTTAAAAGATTGCTTCTTAATCTTCCAAATATGTGAGAGAAATTACCAAACTTACATTTTAAATTCTAATTTTCTATCCTCTCTCTCTCTTTCCAACTCTCTATAGCCAAACACAAGATGTAGTGGCGGCTGGTGAGTTGTTAGAATATGAGCAATGCATTGGTTAACTGAATTTGCTTAGACTAATAAACCCAAGAGGGTTGTGAAAAGCAGATCGAAAGCCTAGAAAATAAGGGATGGGATCCGCAGAGTTCATCATAAAAAAAGAGGAATGGGATTAAGCAAAGTGTGGATGTCATGATGAAGTGAGAGAGAAATGTACTTGAGAGCTTGGAAAAAATATGACCCCTCTAACCACAACTTGCCTTAGCAATTAGGATTAGACTTTACTTTTATTTGGGGCCTTCCATGCATGTCTAAGCCGAAAAAATTCTCACTCTATCTCATGATGAAAAGAGTACAAAATCTTACATGATACATCATTAATCCCAAGGCCTTGAACAATTATATAAAAATTTTGAAAAACGGGACTTTCTATGGGCTCTCCATCACCGCATCTTTTTGGGATTCAAGTCAACATCATAAATATTGTGCCAAAATGATGAAGTGGCGGAGAGTCTTCTTAGCATTTCTCACCTCTCTATTGATTCGATATTAGTTGATTTTGAGTTGGATGTTCGAGTCTTAACATAGGTTCGTAGAGAAAAACAAAACCAAATATACTTTCACCCACCATAACTAGTCCACACACATATTTATATATATATTTTTTTTTTTACAAACAAATAGTGTTAAATAGGTTAAATTGTTAGTTGTTAGGAGGGAAAATAATTGATGGAGTTCAAAGCACCAGAATGCATAGACATTATCCACGCCGTATTTGACTTAACTTATCACACATGAGGGATAACAAACCAAATGTAAATTTTTTTTTTTTTACAAACAACAATGTTAATATGTTAAATTG
The DNA here is from genome assembly GCF_041283825.1 of Pyrus communis. Taxonomy (NCBI): domain Eukaryota; kingdom Viridiplantae; phylum Streptophyta; class Magnoliopsida; order Rosales; family Rosaceae; genus Pyrus; species Pyrus communis. The sequence continues at coordinate 5,850,128 of NC_142572.1, forward strand.
TTAGTTGTTAAGAGAAAAAATAATTAATGGAGTTCAAACCTCCACTAGAATGCATAGACATTATTCACACCGTATTTGACTTAATTGATCACACATGAAAGATCACAAACCGAATGTAAATTTTATAATCAGGATGCAAGGCAAGAGTAGTATGAAAATGTTGCACCACCTTACATACATAGAAGCAGATCAATTGGCTTTTGGTGAATTAATATTTGTCTCCACTTGATTGGAGTAAGTTTCGAAGTTTGACTTCTACGGATAATAAAGACAATATATATTTATGATGAGTTTAATACCAAGTTACGGTCACTTAGTACAACAGTATAATGCTATTTCTCTTCATTTACAAGTGAGAGGTCTTATGTTCGATTTTTACCTAAGGAGAATTTGAACCAAATTATTGTTAGCTCATTATGAGATTTAGCCTAACCCGTCATCCTTAGTGTAGATAATATCGTTTGTTTAATTAAAAAAAAAAAAAAACACCAAGTTGCAAATAGTCCATTTGTGACACTATAAATGAATTTTTAAAATCTTTGTAAATATCTTATTGTTGGTATAACATAAACTACTTAGGGCTAGTTTGGTATTGTTGTTTTTTTTTTTAAAACTGTTTTTATTGTGCTGTGAGAATAAGAAACTGTAAAATAAAGTGGGTGTTTGGTAAACTTTTTTTTTTTTGTAAAAATGCTTTTAATAATAATAATAATAATATATAAAAAAAAGCAGTGTTTGAATGTGGTAAACTTTTATGTTAATTGTTTTGAATATGTTAAATGACTAAAAAAAGATATAGTACTTAATGTGATATAATAATTGTTAAAGACAATTATGTAGGTGCAAATATTGTAATTTTATAAAACATGTAGGGGTATACTTGCTATTTTGAAAATTTCATTAAATGAGAATTGATTACTATGCTTTGGAAAAGAAAAAAAGAAAAAAAAAACTATTTCTTAGAAGTATGGTAAACCCTGCTTCTGCTTTTCTACTTTCATTGACAGTAGTTTAAAAAAAAAACACATTTTACCAAACAAATTTAAGTTCTAACTTTTTTAATAAGTTGTTTTTTTTTAAAGCACCACAATCTCAAACCAACCCTTAAACCATCTCCAAAGGAAATGTCAAATTATAACAGTCCAATTCAAATTAATAGCTGATGTGGCAATCTGAAGTTTTATATCAAATTTTGTATTTCTCCTACCGAATTGTCAAATGTTATTTTCTTATTAAAATAGAGTTTAAAATGCTTGTAATTATTTAAAAAATGTTGAAACAAAATTTTTATATGTTGAAATACTAGTGAAATAAGTGATCCACCATTAAAATTAATTAAAAATAAATTTGACATTGATATCAAATTAGACTCCTAATCACAAAGCTTTTAAATCTAGTTGGCAAATAACACTTCGTTTAGAAAGATTTTTGAGATCAAATATACACGGTGATATTACACCTAGAATTTTGACATTTCTTTTTGAGGTGCTCTTATGAAGAAAAAGTACATCGTCTGTATCTCCTCACAAAACCTGCTAAGCACTGCCTCTCTTGTTTAAATTGCAAGCCACAAACACTAAAATTTGAAATGCAGTCAAAGCCATTGCAACTCCCTTAAATGATACAGAGAGTTATGGTCGTTAAATTATTGTTCATTGGACCTTTGACCACGCATTTAATCATTCATTATTCCAGTGCATGTCATACAATAAAACATAGTATAAACTTCCCAATGAATACTCCTCAACAAGCAAGGAATTGGATTTCATAATACCATGCTAACATGGATTTTCATAATATTGTATTATCCTGCGATATTCTTAACCACTCTAATCTATGAACAAGTTCAAACTGGAGTACAAGGGAGCGAGCACAGTGTCTGTCCAATCGACTAACCCACATGTACTATTAATACCGTGCTCACTTAACTAATTCATAGTCTTCTGTTCATTTAATACATAAGTTGAGATAAAAAATATAAAAAAAAAAGTTCAATAAACATGGCGGGCAAGCAAGCTAGCCCAAGTCTAAAGTTAGCGAAAAATAATGAAGAAATTGAAAGGCACCATCTATGTTTGTTGACCTTGCTTATCTTATGCATCATTGAGAATTTGAGACATGTACGGTGAAGTGAACATGGATGGAGAAGAAGAATTTCAAAAAGTGTGTGAGGTGAGAGACGGATGATGTCACAGACCCATAAACACAATGATTCCTCCTATATCTCTATCATTCTCAAACACACTGTAAACAACATTAATACCCTAACATCGTCCTTTCATAAAATATTAAAACATAGGTGAAACCGTGAAAGTTGAACGAAATAGTGAGAAGGATTTGAACTCAGGTGCATATGAGGAACACATCCGCTTTAGATAACTTTGACGTATGAAGTTTAATTTACATAAAAATGTTTCAGGTATGGAAACAGTTTGAATTATTATGATGGCCTATGAGCTTAAAAGCGGAGTTCGACTTTGAAGTAGTAAAGATGGATACGTTAGGCCATATTGGTAAAAATAAAAGCAATTAGGACTCAAAAAGCTAGTACTTGAATGGTCCAATCTAACTAAAAGTTGAGTTTCACATGTCCATGTATTGGTATCAGAACAGGAACATCCGAAAATCTCCTCTTCAGAGGAACTGCCCTTTTTTCGGCTATACACCGGAGGAGTCAAACTCATGACTCATCTTAATCCTAGTTCATTAATCTACCCTCCCTCACCGCTTGGCATCCCTTACCACTTTGCCTTTTGAGTACAGAAGTATACAAGCTTTGACATTCATTCCCAAGTGTCAAACAGAGTTTTCTGTGGCTCTGCAATATGTTATCACCTGAGGAATTAACAGCAGCATTGCATAGAACTACAACTACAACTGCAATCAAGTCGATTTTTTCCATAGAAGTGAAAATGAGGCAAACAACAGGCCCAAATGGTCCTAAATAGAGACGTACAATTAACCCCTAATCATCAGTTTTCTATTAGCATCACAGGTATTACAAAAAGAAACTCTATAGTGAAATTTAATATTCACTCTCAGATAGATGAACTCAATGAAACTACATGTACTTTGATTAGAGTTCATACTGTTGAACAATAAGTTTGCAGACTGCAATGCAATAAAGAGTTAATATCTTGCTCACCATCTGGGAAGCAAACTTATCTTTATTTAAATCATGATCACTAATATACAAACAAGGAAGACCAAAGTAAAAGCATATGCAACCGTAAGAGTCAAAACACACAGCAGAAACTAATAACCTTAGGTCAAGATATTGGTAACCTAGAGCCTAAAAGGGCCTAAGCATAACTTTCAGCAGCAAATATCGTTACTTGTTCGATGGTCACCCCTTTATATAGCATTCAAATTTTAAAAAAATTCAGAAATGTTAGTCACTCCTCCCATCGAATTCAAAGTTCAAAGAATTTCATAAACGAAGCAGTTATGACATTGATCGAAGATCACATTAATGTGAAAGTTACATCCTTACAAAGAATGAAAGAAAGAAACAGAAGTGCACAAAAGAAAATACCTCAGCAATCATCAGGAGATCTTGATTTCCACTCCATGCACTCTTCCTTCAAGTTCATTTGTATAAGGAACAACATATAATTCAGCAAACTTCTGTTCAGAGTACTTGCAGATTGTGGTCAAAGTAGGTGTTTTCCCAAGTAGTTTTTTCTTTTCAAGGATCTCCATAACTTGTAGTCGTGGTTTCAGCCTGTGCTTGACACTATAAATAAGCAATTCTGGGTGATTAACTATAAACGAGATATCATACTTGCCAGTGCTGAGAAGCATCTCTGTAGCCTCCTCAATCTTCTTCTCAGATACTCCAAACACCTGGGGTACCCTCCTAAACACCGCTGAGATATCATCTTCTGAAAGCCCCAAACTCTTGAAAAGCTTCACCTTCCGTTCCCATGTCTCGACAGTGAGCGAAGTCATGATCCGAATTGCTGATAGGAACCTCTTCGACTTCATATCAAAACCCATCTCGTCAACCCTTTTAATAGCATCCACAATGCTCTCCGGCTTATGCACAAAAAATCTCGGAAAATGAAAAATGTATTTGATAATTTGTGACGATTTTATACCAGAACTCTGTAAGACCTCAACATTGGACATCAATGTCTTCTCCAAGTCATATTTAAGAACTCCACCAGACAACTTTAAAACCTTGAGCACACTAGCATTCGATCCGAGAATGTTCTTCAGCACCAACAGAGCAGGGCCAAGCTGATTATCGGCACTTCGCAACAGAATCCAGGGGTCAGAGGACACAATATCAACAATGTCGGAATCCGAAAAGCCCGAGTCCTGGAAAACCTTGAATTTGGGTTTGAGGACAATGTCAGGATTGGCAATAAGAATCCTGGGGACCCTTTTAACCACATCTTCCAGATGGGTTTTCGAGAAGCCGCTTTCCCTGAGAAACGAAATCACCGAACTGGATCCAGCAGGGCTTTTCAGATAAGCGACTGTTGATGCGGCTTTCAGAGCGGCTTCTGGGGAAAACTGGTGCTGGCTGATTAAGTATTCAGCTACTGCAATTTTGGGTTTTGATTTCCACTTTTTGGGTTGGGACGAAGAGTAGAAAAAGAGAGAGATTGAGTTGCATAGAGGGGATTTGTGAAGCCCGACAGAGGTTAGTGAGAGTGAGATTAGCTTTTTGTTACTCAGGGTTATCATATTTTGGGGGGTTTATAGTGAGGTTTTAGCAGTGATTTGCATATGAAAGACAGAAAAATTGGATTTGAAATATAAACTTGCCTGTGATGCCTAGCAGTATGCTTTGTCGCCAACTCCGCTTGTGTTAGGGTTCTTCAAACCCTGCCCCTTTTTGTGTCCCTTCCTGTCTGTATTTGGCCAAAACCTTTTTCTTCTTGATTTTCCTTTTTCTGTTTTCAAACTTCTTTTTACTCTATAGGCTTATTAATTGAAATGCTCATAAATCTGTCATTCAATCTCAATTTATCTTCTGAAATTGATTTTGTCTCATTTTGTTTCGTCTCACTTATAGGTAACCATTTTTCACTTTGTTATTCACTTCTCTTAACCATGATTATGATGTTTATGATGCTGGCAAGTATTTGGATGACGTGATTAATCAAGGACGCAATATGAAGTCCATCAATGAAGTTCTGATAAACTCATATTTATATATATTTTACACCAAATTCATTTGTTTTTTTAGTTAGTTCCTTATATTTTTTAGCTATTTACTTTGTTTTTGTGTTTTGTAGGATTTGTCAAGCAAAGAAAAGAAAAATAGCACAAGTGAGATTTTAAGTAACAAATTCGTCAAAACTGCCTGTACAGGTCAGATGACTTTGGAAGCAAGTGTCGGACAGTTCAGAATGAATTAGAGAATGAACCTTATATACTTGGAAAGCTACAGATATCTATTTTCAGGAACATTTCGCAGATTGTTCATATCATTTTTCTAGAAGAAGTTATGACCGTTTTAACACTGAAAGGTTTCCAAGAGGCTGAGCAGTTTGTAACTGACAAGGAGGCATTGAAAGCAATAAATCCAATAAAACTAGCAGCCAAAACTGATGCAGCCAAGAACAACCCAGCTGACACCTATTCAAATATCAGAGGAAATGGAAAATTAAGTGAGAGTAATGGGCATAAAGGTTGCCCAAAGAGTTACAATTGTTTTAGCATTTCCTCTCACTTATTGTCATCACTAAATGACTGTTAGTGGGGTGAGTTATGGAGAAAAAAATTGTGCCAGCAGAAAAGAAGAAAAGGGTTGCAGGTTGCAGCGGTAAAGGGTGGAAAAAAAGGGTGGAAAAAAAAGATAGAAAAAAAGGAAGGAAAGCAAGGAAAAAAGGCATGGTTGCAGCGTTGGGGAAGGAAGGAAAGAGGAAGCCTTAGTCGATTTCCTTCGGTTTTATTTTCTCAAACTCATATCTATCTTTTGTTTTAACTTAAGAATTGTGTAACTAAATTTTTAGTAGTTAGGGGCTGTTTGAAGCACCGAATATGATTGCAAGTTTGTTATGACATTTCGTTTGAATTACTTTTATGAATGGATGAAAATTTTCACATTAATTTTCACTTACTTTTATGAGTCCTAGATATGCTTGCAAGTTTGTTATGACATTTCGTTTGAATTACGTTTGAATAACTCATGTCTATTTATGTGTTTTCTACGGATGCATACTTAGTAAACATATCTAGGATTCTAATGCTATAAATATGTATGTACCTGCCCTTGTCGAATGAGGACCTACATATGTCCTATAGTAGTACTGGTTAATTACGATTAACATGTGAACCAATTTCTAGGATAAATAAGACAATGCCAGTACTTACAATGCCTTGTGAGAAATCAATAGGACATTTGTGTGCTACTTTGTGGTGTGCTTTTAATCCTATCAAGTTCACGATGGTAAAAATTTGGAGATGACATTCAAATTTGGACACACAAGATGACAAATCATCACCAACGTATGGACAAAGGTAGCACAAACTTTTGCCGAGTTTCAATTCCATAACACAATTTGGTGGGATTTTATACATACTTTCATCAAGAGGTTGAGTGGAAGGAATGAATTGTTTAAGTGTTTTAATTTTTAATACATTTTATGGGTATCCTAATAATTTATTCGAGCTCAAGAGATGACCAACCTCCTTACATTCTATGCAACATATCTATTTGTAAGTTAGAAGAAGAAAACAAAGCATTGCAGGAAAGAATGGTTGCTACACTTCGTGATTTGGCTTGAAGTTTACTCAAATAAAACTTGAGAACAAGTTTTCTTCGACAAGAGGAAATAAAACTTGAGAACAACTTTTTTTTAGAAGCATGGTAAACCCTGCTTCTGCTTTTGTACTTTCATTGACAGTTAAAAAAAAAAAACACATTTTACCAAACAAATTTAAGTTCTAACTTTTTTAATAAGTTGTTTTTTTTTTTAAAGCACCACAATCTTAAACTAACCCTTAAACCATCTCCAAAGGAAATGTCAAATTATAACAATCCAATTCAAATTGATAGCTAATGTGGCAATCTAAAGTCTTATATCAAATTTTGTATTTCTCCTACCGAATTGTCAAATGTTATTTTCTTATTAAAATAGAGTTTAAAATGCTTGTAATTATTTAAAAAATGTTGAAACAAAATTTTTATATGTTGAAATATTAGTGAAATAAGGGATCCACCATTAAAATTAATTAAAAATAAATTTGACATTGATATCAAATTAGACTCTTAATCACAAAGCTTTTAAATCTAGTTGGCAAATAACACTTCGTTTAGAAAGATTTTTGAGATCAAATATGCACGGTAATATTACACCTAGAATTTTGACATTTCTTTTTGAGGTGCTCTTATGAAAAAGTACATCGTCTGTATCTCCTCACTTAACCTGCTAAGCACTGCCTCTCTTGTTGAAATTGCAAGCCACAAACACATAAACATGGCACCATCTAGCCCAAGTCTAAACATGGCACCACCTAGCCCAAGTCTAAACATGGCACCATCTAGCCCAAGCCACAAAAAAAAAGTTCAATAAACATGGCGGGCAAGCAAGCTAGCCCAAGTCTAAAGTTAGCGAAAAATAATGAAGAAATTGAAAGGCACCATCTATGTTTGTTGACCTTGCTTATCTTATGCATCATTGAGAATTTGAGACATGTACGGTGAAGTGAACATGGATGGAGAAGAAGAATTTCAAAAAGTGTGTGAGGTGAGAGACGGATGATGTCACAGACCCATAAACACAATGATTCCTCCTATATCTCTATCATTCTCAAACACACTGTAAACAACATTAATACCCTAACATCGTCCTTTCATAAAATATTAAAACATAGGTGAAACCGTGAAAGTTGAACGAAATAGTGAGAAGGATTTGAACTCAGGTGCATATGAGGAACACATCCGCTTTAGATAACTATGACGTATGAAGTTTAATTTACATAAAAATGTTTCAGGTATGGAAACAGTTTGAATTATTATGATGGCCTATGAGCTTAAAAGAGGAGTTCGACTTTGAAGTAGTAAAGATGGATACGTTAGGCCATATTGGTAAAAATAAAAGCAATTAGGACTCAAAAAGCTAGTATTTGAATGGTCCAATCTAACTAAAAGTTGAGTTCCACATGTCCATGTATTGGTATCAGAACAGGAACATCCGAAAATCTCCTCTTCAGAGGAACTGCCCTTTTTTCGGCTATACACCGGAGGAGTCAAACTCATGACTCATCTTAATCCTAGTTCATTAATCTACCCTCCCTCACCGCTTGGCATCCCTTACCACTTTGCCTTTTGAGTACAGAAGTATACAAGCTTTGACATTCATTCCCAAGTGTCAAACAGAGTTTTCTGTGGCTCTGCAATATGTTATCACCTGAGGAATTAACAGCAGCATTGCATAGAACTACAACTACAACTGCAATCAAGTCGATTTTTTCCATAGAAGTGAAAATGAGGCAAACAACAGACCCAAATGGTCCTAAATAGAGACATACAATTAACCCCTAATCATCAGTTTTCTATCAGCATCACAGGTATTATAAAAAGAAACTCTATAGTGAAATTTAATATTCAATCTCGGATAGATGAACTCAATGAAACTACATGTACTTTGATTAGAGTTCATACTGTTGAACAATAAGTTTGCAGACTGCAATGCAATAAAGAGTTAATATCTCGCTCACCATCTGGGAAGCAAACTTATCTTTATTTAAATCATGATCACTAATATACAAACAAGGAAGACCAAAGTAAAAACATATGCAACCGTAAGAGTCAAAACACACAGCAGAAACTAATAACCTTAGGTCAAGATATTGGTAACCTAGAGCCTAAAAGGGCCTAAGCATAACTTTCAGCAGCAAATATCGTTACTTGTTCGATGGTCACCCCTTTATATAGCATTCAAATTTTAAAAAAATTCAGAAATGTTAGTCACTCCTCCCATCGAATTCAAAGTTCAAAGAATTTCATAAACGAAGCAGTTATGACATTGATCGAAGATCACATTAATGTGAAAGTTACATCCTTACAAAGAATGAAAGAAAGAAACAGAAGTGCACAAAAGAAAATACCTCAGCAATAACCAGGAGATCTTGATTTCCACTCCATGCACTCTTCCTTCAAGTTCATTTGTATAAGGAACAACATATAATTCAGCAAACTTCTGTTCAGAGTACTTGCAGATTGTGGTCAAAGTAGGTGTTTTCCCAAGTAGTTTTTTCTTTTCAAGGATCTCCATAACTTGTAGTCGTGGTTTCAGCCTGTGCTTGGCACTATAAATAAGCAATTCTGGGTGATTAACTATAAACGAGATATCATACTTGCCAGTGCTGAGAAGCATCTCTGTAGCCTCCTCAATCTTCTTCTCAGATACTCCAAACACCTGGGGTACCCTCCTAAACACCGCTGAGATATCATCTTCTGAAAGCCCCAAACTCTTGAAAAGCTTCACCTTCCGTTCCCATGTCTCGACAGTGAGCGAAGTCATGATCCGAATTGCTGATAGGAACCTCTTCGACTTCATATCAAAACCCATCTCGTCAACCCTTTTAATAGCATCCACAATGCTCTCCGGCTTATGCACAAAAAATCTCGGAAAATGAAAAATGTATTTGATAATTTGTGACGATTTTATACCATAACTCTGTAAGACCTCAACATTGGACATCAATGTCTTCTCCAAGTCATATTTAAGAACTCCACCAGACAACTTTAAAACCTTGAGCACACTAGCATTCGATCCGAGAATGTTCTTCAGCACCAACAGAGCAGGGCCAAGCTGATTATCGGCACTTCGCAACAGAATCCAGGGGTCAGAGGACACAATATCAACAATGTCGGAATCCGAAAAGCCCGAGTCCTGGAAAACCTTGAATTTGGGTTTGAGGACAATGTCAGGATTGGCAATAAGAATCCTGGGGACCGTTTTAACCACATCTTCCAGATGGGTTTTCGAGAAGCCGCTTTCCCTGAGAAACGAAATCACCGAACTGGATCCAGCAGGGCTTTTCAGATAAGCGACTGTTGATGCGGCTTTCAGAGCGGCTTCTGGGGAAAACTGGTGCTGGCTGATTAAGTATTCAGCTACTGCAATTTTGGGTTTTGATTTCCACTATTTGGGTTGGGACGAAGAGTAGAAAAAGAGAGAGATTGAGTTGCAGAGAGGGGATTTGTGAAGCCCGACAGAGGTTAGTGAGAGTGAGATTAGCTTTTTGTTACTCAGGGTTATCATATTTTGGGGGGTTTATAGTGAGGTTTTAGCAGTGATTTGCATATGAAAGACAGAAAAATTGGATTTGAAATATAAACTTGCCTGTGATGCCTAGCAGTATGCTTTGTCGCCAACTCCGCTTGTGTTAGGGTTCTTCAAACCCTGCCCCTTTTTGTGTCCCTTCCTGTCTGTATTTGGCCAAAACCTTTTTCTTCTTGATTTTCCTTTTTCTGTTTTCAAACTTCTTTTTACTCTATAGGCTTATTAATTGAAATGCTCATAAATCTGTCATTCAATCTCAATTTATCTTCTGAAATTGATTTTGTCTCATTTTGTTTCGTCTCACTTCTAGGTAACCATTTTTCACTTTGTTATTCACTTCTCTCAACCATGATTATGATGTTTATGATGCTGGCAAGTATTTGGATGACGTGATTAATCAAGGACGCAATATGAAGTCCATCAATGAAGTTCTGATAAACTCATATTTATATATATTTTACACCAAATTCATTTGTTTTTTTTAGTTAGTTCCTTATATTTTTTAGCTATTTACTTTGTTTTTGTGTTTTGTAGGATTTGTCAAGCAAAGAAAAGAAAAATAGCACAAGTGAGATTTGAAGTAACAAATTCGTCAAAACTGCCTGTACAGGTCAGATGACTTTGGAAGCAAGTGTCGGACAACTCAGAATGAATTAGAGAATGAACCTTATATACTTGGAAAGCTACAGATATCTATTTTCAGGAGCATTTCGCAGATTGTTAATATCATTTTTCTAGAAGAAGTTATGGCCGTTTTAACACTGAAAGGTTTCCAAGAGGCTGAGCAGTTTGTAACTGACAAGAAGGCATTGAAAGCAATAAATCCAATAAAACTTGCAGCCAAAACTGATGCAGCCAAGAACAACCCAGCTGACACCTATTCAAATATCAGAGGAAATAGAAAATTAAGTGAGAGTAATGGGCATAAAGGTTGCCCAAAGAGTTACAATTGTTTTAGCATTTCCTCTCACTTATTGTCATCACTAAATGACTGTTAGTGGGGTGAGTTATGGAGAAAAAAATTGTGCCAGCAGAAAAGAAGAAAAGGGTTGCAGGTTGCAGCGGCAAAGGGTGGAAAAAAAGGGTGGAAAAAAAAGATAGAAAAAAAGGAAGGAAAGCAAGGAAAAAAGGCACGGTTGCAGCGTTGGGGAAGGAAGGAAAGAGGAAGCCTTAGTCGATTTCCTTCGGTTTTATTTTCTCAAACTCATATCTATCTTTTGTTTTAACTTAAGGATTGTGTAACTAAATTTTTAGTAGTTAGGGGCTGTTTGAAGCACCGAATATGATTGCAAGTTTGTTATGACATTTCGTTTGAATTACTTTTATGAATGGATGAAAATTTTCACATTAATTTTCACTTACTTTTATGAGTCCTAGATATGCTTGCAAGTTTGTTATGACATTTCGTTTGAATTACGTTTGAATAACTCATGTCTATTTATGTGTTTTCTACGGATGCATACTTAGTAAGCATATCTAGGATTCTAATGCTATAAATATGTATGTGCCTGCCCTTGTCGAATGAGGACCTACATATGTCCTATAGTAGTACTGGTTAATTGCAATTAACATGTGAACCAATTTCTAGGATAAATAAGACAATGCCAGTACTTACAATGCCTTGTGAGAAATCAATAGGACATTTGTGTGCTACTTTGTGGTGTGCTTTTAATCCTATCAAGTTCACGATGGTAAAAATTTGGAGATGACATTCAAATTTGGACACAGAAGATGACAAATCATCACCAACGTATGGACAAAGGTAGCACAAACTTTTGCCGAGTTTCAATTCCATAACACAATTTGGTGGGATTTTATACATACTTTCATCAAGAGGTTGAGTGGAAGGAATGAATTGTTTAAGTGTTTTAACTTTTAATACATTTTATCGGTATCCTAATAATTTATTCGAGCTCAAGAGATGACCAACCTCCTTACATTCTATGCAACATATCTATTTGTAAGTTAGAAGAAGAAAACAAAGCATTGCAGGAAAGAATGGTTGCTACACTTCGTGTTTTGGCTTGAAATTTACTCAAATAAAACTTGAGAACAAGTTTTCTTCGAGAAGAGGAAATAAAACTTGAGAACAACTTTTTTTTAGAAGCATGGTAAACCCTGCTTCTGCTTTTGTACTTTCATTGACAGTTAGAAAAAAAAAAACACATTTTACCAAACAAATTTAAGTTCTAACTTTTTTAATAAGTTTTTTGTTTTTTTAAAGCATCACAATCTCAAACTAACCCTTAAACCATCTCCAAAGGAAATGTCAAATTATAACAGTCCAATTCAAATTGATAGCTAATGTGGCAATCTAAAGTCTTATATCAAATTTTGTATTTCTCCTACCGAATTATCAAATGTTATTTTCTTATTAAAATAGAATTTAAAATGCTTGTAATTATTTAAAAAATGTTGAAACAAAATTTTTATATGTTGAAATATTAGTGAAATAATGGATCCACCATTAAAATTAATTAAAAATAAATTTGACATTGATATCAAATTAGACTCCTAATCACAGAGCTTTTAAATCTAGTTGGCAAATAACACTTCGTTTAGAAAGATTTTTGAGATCAAATATGCACGGTAATATTACACCTAGAATTTTGACATTTCTTTTTGAGGTGCTCTTATGAAAAAGTACATCGTCTGTATCTCCTCACTTAACCTGCTAAGCACTGCCTCTCTTGTTGAAATTGCAAGCCACAAACACATAAACATGGCACCACCTAGCCCAAGTCTAAACATGGCACCATCTAGCCCAAGCCACAAAAAAAAAGTTCAATAAACATGGCGGGCAAGCAAGCTAGCCCAAGTCTAAAGTTAGCGAAAAATAATGAAGAAATTGAAAGGCACCATCTATGTTTGTTGACCTTGCTTATCTTATGCATCATTGAGAATTTGAGACATGTACGGTGAAGTGAACATGGATGGAGAAGAAGAATTTCAAAAAGTGTGTGAGGTGAGAGACGGATGATGTCACAGACCCATAAACACAATGATTCCTCCTATATCTCTATCATTCTCAAACACACTGTAAACAACATTAATACCCTAACATCGTCCTTTCATAAAATATTAAAACATAGGTGAAACCGTGAAAGTTGAACGAAATAGTGAGAAGGATTTGAACTCAGGTGCATATGAGGAACACATCCGCTTTAGATAACTTTGACGTATGAAGTTTAATTTACATAAAAATGTTTCAGGTATGGAAACAGTTTGAATTATTATGATGGCCTATGAGCTTAAAAGAGAAGTTCGAATTTGAAATAGTAAAGATGGATACATTAGGCCATATTGGTAAAAATAAAAGCAATTAGGACTCAAAAAGCTAGTACTTGAATGGTCCAATCTAACTAAAAGTTGAGTTTCACATGTCCATGTATTTGTATCAGAACAGGAACATCCGAAAATCTCCTCTTCAGAGGAACTGCCCTTTTTTCGGTTATAAACCGGACGAGTCAAAGTCATGACTCATCTTAATCCTAGTTCATTAATCTACCCTCCCTCACCACTTGGCATCCCTTACCACTTTGCCTTTTGAGTACAGAAGTATACAAGCTTTGACATTCATTCCCAAGTGTCAAACAGAGTTTTCTGTGGCTCTGCAATATGTTATCACCTGAGGAATTAACAGCAGCATTGCATAGAACTACAACTACAACTGCAATCAAGTCGATTTTTTCCATAGAAGTGAAAATGAGGCAAACAACAGGCCCAAATGGTCCTAAATAGAGACGTACAATTAACCCCTAATCATCAGTTTTCTATCAGCATCACAGGTATTATAAAAAGAAACTCTATAGTGAAATTTAATATTCAATCTCGGATAGATGAACTCAATGAAACTACATGTACTTCGATTAGAGATCATACTGTTAAACAATAAGTTTGCAGACTGCAATACAATAAAGAGTTAATATCTCGCTCACCATCTGGGAAGCAAATTTATCTTTATTTAAATCATGATCACTAATATACAAACAAGGAAGACCAAAGTAAAAGCATATGCAACCGTAAGAGTCAAATCACACAGCAGAAACTAATAACCTTAGGTCAAGATATTGGTAACCTAGAGCCTAAAAGAGCACTAAGCATAACTTTCAGCAGAAAATATCATTACTTGTTCGATGGTCATTCCTTTATATTGCATTCAAATTTTAAAGAATTTCAGAAATGCTAGTCACTCCTCCCATTGAATTCAAGGTTCAAAGAATTTCATAAACGAAGCAGTTATGACATTGAACGAAGTTCACATTAATGTGAAAGTTACATCCTTACAAAGAACGAAAGAAAGAAACAGAAATGCACAAAAGAATATACCTCAGCAATAATCAGGAGATCTTGATTTCCTCTCCATGCACTCTTCCTTCAAGTTCATTTGTATAAGGAACAACATATAATTCAGCAAACTTCTGTTCAGAGTACTTGCAGATTGTGGTCAAAGTAGGTGTTTTCCCAAGTAGTTTTTTCTTTTCAAGGATCTCCATAACTTGTAGTCGTGGTTTCAGCCTGTGCTTGACACTATAAATAAGCAATTCTGGATGATTAACTATAAACGAGATATCATACTTGCCAGTGCTGAGAAGCACCTCTATAACCTCCTCAATCTTCTTCTCAGATACTCCAAACACCTGGGGTACCCTCCTAAACACCGCTGAGATATCATCTTCTGAAAGCCCCAAACTCTTGAAAAGCTTCACCTTCCGTTCCCATGTCTCGACAGTGAGCGAAGTCATGATCCGAATTGCTGATAGGAACCTCTTGGACTTCATATCGAAACCCATCTCGTCAACCCTTTTAATAACATCCACAATGCTCTCCGGCTTATGCACAAAAAATCTCGGAAAATGAAAAATGTATTTGATAATTTGTGACGATTTTATACCATAACTCTGTAAGACCTCAACATTGGACATCAATGTCTTCTCCAAGTCATATTTAAGAACTCCACCAGACAACTTTAAAACCTTGAGCACACTAGCATTCGATCCGAGAATGTTCTTCAGCACCAACAGAGCAGGGCCAAGCTGATTATCGGCACTTCGCAACAGAATCCAGGGGTCAGAGGACACAATATCAACAATGTCGGAATCCGAAAAGCCCGAGTCCTGGAAAACCTTGAATTTGGGTTTGAGGACAATGTCAGGATTGGCAATAAGAATCCTGGGGACCCTTTTAACCACATCTTCCAGATGGGTTTTCGAGAAGCCGCTTTCCCTGAGAAACGAAATCACCGAACTGGATTCAGCAGGGCTTTTCAGATAAGCGACTGTTGATGCGGCTTTCAGAGCGGCTTCTGGGGAAAACTGGTGCTGGCTGATTAAGTATTCAGCTACTGCAATTTTGGGTTTTGATTTCCACTTTGTTAATCAGGGGTTAGTGAGAGTGAGATTAGCTTTTTGTTAATCAGGGTTATCATGTTTTGGGGGGTTTATAGTGAGGTTTTAGCAGTGATTTGCATATGAAAGACAGAAAAATTGGATTTGAAATATAAACTTGCCTGTGATGCCTAGCAGTATGCTTTGTCGCCAACTCCGCTTGTGTTAGGGTTCTTCAAACCCTGCCCCTTTTTCTGTCCCTTCCTGTCTGTATTTGGCCAAAACCTTTTTCTTCTTGATTTTTCTTTTTCTGTTTTCAAACTTGCTCTATGGGCTTATTAATTGAAATGCTCATAAATCTGTCATTCAATCTCAATTTACCTTCTGAAATTGATTTTTTCTCATTTTATTTCGTCTCACTTCTAGGTAACCATTTTTCACTTTGTTATTAACGTTCTCTCAACCGTGATTGTGATGTTTATGATGCTGGAAAGTATTTGGATGAAGTGATTAATCAAGGACGCAATATGAAGTTCATCAATGAAGTTCTGATAAGCTCATATTTATGTATATTTTACATCAAATTCACTTGTCTTTTTTTAGTTAGTTCCTTATAGGTTTGAGCAATTTACTTTATTTTTGTGTTTTGTAGGATTTGTCAAGCAAAGAAAAGAAAAATAGCACAAGTAAGATTTTAAGTAACAAATTCATCAAAACTACCTATGCAAGTCAGTTGATTTTGGAAGCAAGTGTCGGACAGCTCAGAATGAATTAGAGAATGAGCCTTATATACTTGGAAAGCTACGGATATCTATTTTCAGGAGCATTTCGCAGATTGTTAATATCATTTTTCTAGAAGAAGTTATGGTTGTTTTAACACTGAAAGATTCCCAAAAGGCTGAGCAGTTTGTAACTGACAAAAAGGCATTGAAAGCAATAAATCCAATAAAACTAGCAGCCAAAACTGATGCAGCCAATAACAACCCAGCTGACACCTATTTAAATATCATAGGAAATGGAAAATTAAGTGGGAGTAATGGGCATAAAGGCTGCCCAAAGAGTTACAATTGTTTTAGTATTTCCACTCACTTATTGTCATCACTAAATGATTGTTAGTGGGGTGAGTTATGGAGAAAAAACTGTGGCAGCAGAAAAGAAGAAAAGGGTTGTAGGTTGCAACGGCAAAGGGTGGAAAAAAAGGTGGAAAAAAAAAGATAGAAAAAAAGGAAGGAAATCAAGGAAAAAAGGTAAGGCTGCTGCGTTGGGGAACGAAGGAAAGAGGAAGCCTCAGTCATTTTCTTTCGGTTCTATTTTCTCAAACTCATGTCTATCTTTTGTTTTAACTTAAGGATTGTGTAACTAAATTTTTAGTAGTTAGGGGCTGTTTGAAGCACCGAATATGATTGCAAGTTTGTTATGACATTTCGTTTGAATTACTTTTATGAATGGATGAAAATTGGTTCATTACTTGTCTCATTGATGAATTATTTATTTGTTTTTTATGGATTCATACTTAGTAAGCATATCTAGGATTCTAATACTATGAATATGTGTGTGTCTGCCCTTGTCGAATGAGGACCTACATATGTTCTAGACTAGTACTTGTTAATTGCGATTAACATGTGAACCAATTTCTAGGATAACTAAGACAACGCCAGTACTTACGATGCCTTGTGATGACTCAAACTCTTTCCATTCTTAATGATTTCTATTTGTTAAATCTATGAAAACGCCATTCTAGATTACATGCTAGGGACTAAGTTAAGTTGAAAAAGTCATTCTCTTAACATACTACATAAGAAAGAGTAATAGGTTGAGTTCTAACATTGAGCCAACTTGAGTATCTACATCTGGAAATAGAAGGAATTTGAATGAAACATAACATGTTTGTATGATTATTTGGTGGTGGATAAAAATTCCCCTAACTCGTTTTTCTTAATTTGTGAACTACTTAAAAATTTGTTTATGTTCTGTTTTTGTTCGATTTAATTTAAATAGCAAATTAACTCCAAAAATCCCAAAGATTTGTGCGAGTGTAGCTCTGTGTGTCTAGTGTTTGCATATAAAATTTCGTAGACTTTAGATAAGTATAAGTCGGTCTATTAATTATTTTTTGGTGGCTGGCCAGTAGGAATAGCAGCCAAGTTTTTGTGACATTTTAAGTAGTTATAAAAAACAATCTTCTGCGGGAAAGACCCTTATTTTCATATGCTACAATTGACAAATCTTAGTGTTAACAAAGAAAATCAATAGGACATTTGTGTGCTACTTTGTGGTGTGTTTTTAATCCTATCAAGTTCACGATGGTAAAAAGTTGAAGATGACATTCAAATTTGGACACACAAGACGACAAATCATCACCAACGTATGGACAAAGGTAGCACAAACTTTTGCCAAGTTTCAATTCCATAACACAATTTGGTGGGATTTTATACATACTTTCATCAAAAGGTTGAGTGGAAGGAATGAATTGTTTAAGTGTTTTAACTTTTAATACATTTTATGGGTATCCTAATAATATATTCGAGCTCAAGAGATGACCAACCTCCTTACATTCTATGCAACATATCTGTTTGTAAGTTAGAAGAAGAAAACAAAGCATTGCAAGAAAGAATGGTTGCTACACTTTGCGATTTGGCTTGAAGTTTACTCAAATAAAACTTGAGAACGAGTTTTCTTCGACAAGAGGAAATGATGCGGGAGCCAAGGCTTAAGGAAAACAAATTGAAAACCTCTCATTGCCATTGAAAATTAAAGTAAAGGTTTTTATCACAAATGGTCTCTAAAATTGACATAAATCCTCATTTTGGTCATTGAATTTGAAAATCAATCAATGTCCTTCCTAAAATTTGTTTTAAAAAATCAATGTAATCATTATGTTAGAATTCTGTCAGAATTCCGTTAGTGCATTGACATGGCACACATGTGAGACCCACAAGTCCAATGAGATGTCGCCACCTGGACAAAAAAAGAAAAGAACAATAATTATATTTTTTGAGAAAAAAAACATCTTTCTTTTTCAAATTTTAAAAATCATAACTAAATAAAAAATAAACTAAACATTAACCTAATTATCTAGCCACCAACCCCAACCTCAGCCGCCATCTCCACCACCCCAACCATCATCTCCCCCACATACTAACTCGAATCTTACCTCCATTTTTAGAATTACTAGCCCCCCTCTCCACATATCTAGCATCTATCATCCCCCATATTTCTTTCGATTTCCAATTTACACATGGTTTTACTGGACTTGGCAATTTTCAAAAATTTCATATCTAGACATCAATTTCAAATCCTTTCGAGTGTTTGCCAAACCATTCATGAAAAAAAAAATACGTAGTGGAGAAAGAAAGAAACAGGAGAGAGGTGAGGTAGGAGGGGGTAAATAGAGAGAGACAGGTGGCTGGGTTGTGTTAGAGTAGCGAGGCGGGAGGGGTTTTGGGTATGGCCGCTGACGAGCACGGTCGGGAACGAGAGAAGGAGTTGCGATGGTAGTTAGGGCTGGTTTGGTATTACTGTGTTTTGAAAAAAAAAAAAAAAAAAAACTGCTTCTATTATGCTGTTAGAATAAGCAGCGGCAGAGTATTTGGTAATTTTTTTTTGTAAAAGTGCTTTTGGAAAAAGAAAAAAAAAAGCAGTATTATAGTGTTTGGTAAACTTTTATGTTAAACAGCTGTGACTGTGTGAAATGACCAAAAAGGGTATAATACTAGATGTGCTATTAATTTAATTTTCTTAACAAATAAAGGTGAATTACTAAATATACTTTATTTTTAAAAGAAAAATATTTATAAACTTTATGATTGAGTGATGGTTAGGAAATGTTAGAGTTGTAAACACCGAAACCAGACCCTTTTCCGCCTCCGTCCCATTGGCGATAAGGCGGCGGATATTCGGCATCGGAGCCTTGAATTGGTACCCAAATCGAAACCCATCTGATGAAACCAACAGAACAACCGGATTATCAAGTTTTCTCAAAGGTCGAGCCTTAGATTTCGCTGATGAGGAGTCGTAAACAGGGGAAGATTTTGATGATTGATTCTTGTTTTTTCTTCGATGGGTCGGAGAACTGAATACTTTGGGATGTGCGTATTGATGGTGAAGCGTTTAGAGAGAGAAATTGGGGGGTTGGAGTGAGAAGCAAGGATTAAAGGTTGAGTTTTTGGGTGGAGTTGCAGACGCTGGTTTGGTGGAGGTTAACTTTCACAGCTTTTGAAGAAGATAACTTGTTAATGGATTCTGGAGGAGATTGGGTCAAGAGGGAAGTCGAGGTTCGAAAATGGGTTGGAATTGAATAATATAGGAGTTTTATGTGGTAGGAGGTGGAGGCTTCAACTGGGATTGAAGTTCCAAGTCTAGTTCTTCAATGGTTTTGCGAGAGGGTGTGCGAGAGTGAAAGTGTGAGGAAGGCAGGAGAAAGGAGGGCAATGTTGACAAATTGAAAAATTCATTAATGAATTTACTGTTCACCCGTGTCTTTCAAATAAGCTGGTTTTTGCAGCTTCAGGTTTTTGACTTTTTTTTCATCCTAAACTTTGAAATAAAGCTGGTTTAAGGTGTTTACCAAACACCAAAAGCTCTCCCAACTTTTTTTGATACCCACTTCTTTTTTAAAATCACCTCAGTACCAAACCAAGGCTTAGTGTGGTGGAAGCAAGTTAGCCACTTCCAATGTAGAAGGTTAAGGGGTTATACGGTCAAAATAGGGTTTGATTTAGACAAAATCCATCTCCAATTGAAGGTTAAGCGAAAAATTAGTGGAGCCCACCAGGTCAAAACATGGCCAAATGGCTATCAGGCTGACCAAAGTTAGCTTAGTACCTAACCCGTTTTCTGGGCCCAACAACTACAAATCCAATGAGTTATACAGATCCAACAGCCAGGGTTGGTACTATTGGTACTATAATTTACATTTATGTTATCATTATTTGTTTAACAATGTTTTGGAGAGTAGAGCAAAGGTACTAATTAATACTAATTGCTACTATCATTTAGACCTGACAATTTCTTACACAAATGTAAACGACACAAAAATAACAGATTTCGCGTTGACACAATAACTAATCAGGTCGCTATTAGGTCACGCAATAAGAACCCGTTAGTAACAAGTTCTTAATAGGTTTACACAAGGGTGACATGGGGGTAACCTATTTCGACACATTAAGAAAAATGTTATTTTGATGATTTTTTTTTTTTTAAACTTATAAAAAACTTACTATAAAATACGATAGCCACAATGTATATGTATATATTGTATATCAAATATATACTATTGTATTATTATTCTATATAAATTTTAAAAATTAAGTTTTATTTATTTTTATAGTATACTATAGGCAAGGGGTGAGATTAAAAAATTATAAAACACATTAAAAATAAAAATATCAAGTAATTTAAAAATACCAAACACATTAAAAAATTAGAATGATTAATTTATAAGTGTGAAAAATGTGAAAAAATAGGTAAACGTTCGTGATCGCATCATCTATGCTTTGAGGATGGGTACATTGTCGTTTGAATTTTTAGAACCATACAAACCTTCATGAATAGTATATTTAAGGGAGTTCAAAATAAATAAAATTTGTATTCATTAATGTATAAGTTTGAAAAATGCGAAAGCATATATAAATGCTCATGATTGCATTCTCAACCTTGAAACACAACTCTCGTCATTTTGCATATCCTTGAACATTTGGTATTTTGTAGTAATGTACTAATGTATTTTCATTAGGCTCTTATTTTGGAGTATGTAATACTTGAAAGACAATTTCTTTTTTAATGTTTTTAAAGTAATATATGTGTGACAATGTGATATGCATATACTAATTTAGTATCAATTTTTTTTGGGTCAAATTATATTTTTCATTTTCATTATTTATTGATTTAAAATATATTTTCTTTAACGGGTAACGGATTGGGTCATATTACCTAATAATATTAGTAGGTTGATTTTGGGTCGGGCCATATTACCCATTTACTTTAACAAATGTTACACGACACGACCTGTTAAGATATCAAGTATGTCACCAAAACGACATGAACAAGGAAAAGACAACATGAATGCCAGGTTTACTATCATTAACCCCCTTTTTCAGCTCCGAATAATTATTAGTAGTTTAATTAAATTAATTAATAAAGTTAAAACTAATAAATTATTAAAGGGCTGCCTATTTGGTTAGAGATGATATATGAATATGACGTGATACTATTCATTAAAAAATGATTTCTTACAAGGCCATAATTCTAGATGATTATTTTTTGCCTTTTTGGTTGGAGGTAACCTTAGTGGTGGGTTTACGCTCGGGGTTTTATGTGAAGCCAAATTACAAAAATGGGTCTTGTAGTTTGACCAAGAGTCTAAACTGGTCAATGAAACTTAAACAACGTGAAACTTAGAAGAACATTTAGCGATAAGTGACAGTCAAAATATGTCTAGAAATATTATTTTAATATGGTAGTTTAATTCAATTAACCAATAAAATTTGTTTGTACCATAATTGACCAATCCCAAAATTACCAAGCACCGCTTAACTTCATACCTTCAAGGACCCACTGAAGAGTTCATGCTGAGGCACCCCTGTCGAAGCACAAGAGTTTCTCTCCACTCAGGAGATCAATCACAATATGACACGTGTCAATGTCAGAATAAAGCTCCTAGAGTCCCACATCGACCGTAGATGAAAGCTAAAGACTCTCCTCAACTATAAAAGAAGACCATCTGCCTCGAATTAAGGGGGAATTTCATTATTATACTTAAACTAGTCATTAGAATCTACTAATGATGATTATGCTTGAACCTATGTATTTGTGTAAACCCTTCACTATTAATGAAAACTCTTCTACTCCGTGGACATAGCCAAACTTAGGGTGAACCACGTACATTTTGTGTTTGATTCCCTATCTCTATCTCTTTACATATCATCCTCACTAGATGACCGAAGCAACCGAGCGAAGGTCGCAAACTTGACAGTTTACGTTGTTCCAAAGTCTTCACTGATTTTGTGCATCAACATTTGGCATCATTTGTGGGAACGAAACTTATTACTACTCTCTCCATCTTTGTCAAGCTGGTTTTCATTGTTTGTACACTCTCATTTGATCAGGCATCCGTCTTCAACATGGGGAGCGAAGGGAGCCACAACACGCAAAATGACACCCCCCTCGTGCCTAGTGTGAGGAAGTGAAGGAAGGAAAGAAAAAAGTTTTCTCTTCCAGCCAAGGTCGAAGAGCTAGAGGCTCATAACAACAAGATAGTGATCAGAAATGAGATCATCCAAGAACAATATGAAAAGCTCTTCGAAATGCTCCACGAGGCTAGACATACTCAGTCTTACGAGCTTATCACCCCTGTAACTGTGAATCACCACAAGAGTACTCACCAACGCGAGAGTTTACAAGTTTTCAACATGGGTGTTCTTAGTGAGGAACGACCTTCTTGCCATAATGTCGATCAATACGAGACTTCTCTCAACACAGTTTCTTTATATCGAAGCAAAATATGTGGAGGAAGATATCTTTTTACAAAATGAATGGAATGATCGAGAGCTGCTTACTTTGACTGTTGACACTTCTTGAGACAGCGTCGAGAAAATTCTATCTATATAAGCTCAAAGATCAAAGACCCAAGGGTTATTGAAGGGTTCAGTCCTCTACCACAACATAGGTTAACCCTCAATCCAGGAAAGAAACGACAAACCTTCGGGCAACAAAAAGGCGTAGGAGACTCGAGGGACTTTCAACGGGCACATTTTGACAGCCAATATGTTGAGTCTAAGGAAAGGCCACATGTCCTTAACCGATCTTCCCTACTTTCAATAAATGATGGAAAACTACAAAAGAAAGCTTTAATGGCATCTGACTCCACTTAGGACCCTTTTATCCTGCAGCTCTTTAAGGAAGTGAACAAGTTAAAGGCCGAGCGTCATGCTAGGATACTTGACTGGAATCAGCCAAGGCCAGGCCCTTTGACAAGGAGGATCCTTTGCACCATTCTACGAGGAGAAATAAAACATAAGCTTGGCTTGTAATCGTATGTAGGGAGAGAAAATCCATTTAAACATATCCACCTTTTTGAATCCACCATGACTTATAGAAGATATAGTGATGAGGAACGATGTTTCATTTTTCCCTCCGCTCTCTCTAGTGGAGCTCTTAATTGGTATTGTTGTCTTCAACCTGATACAGTAGATTCTTTTGCTGAGCTAAGAAGACTCTTTGTGGCTCAACACATCTTCCAAGATGATCGCTTACACTTCGATGATTTGTTATACACCATTCGTAAAAAATCAGACGATTTATTGCATGAATATGTCGGTTGTTTTAACCACGAGTACTTTCGTTGCGCTGAGGCAGATGACAAAATAGTACTCAGGGCCTTCGCGGTAGGCATGCGTGAATGCTTCTTTAAGTACATGATCAATGCTGACACTTGGAAGACTTACTTTGAGGTGATGACGTAAGCTTACAATCATGCCTTTACTGAGGCAAGGATGTACCAAGGGAACCCTCATAAGGTAAACTTCTATCAATAAGTGGGGAGCGAATGTCAAGTTCAACCAAGTGATAAGGTTTTGGCCATCCAAACACTCATTGCATCTCTTCCTGCCCCCACGTAGCAACCTGCCAGATGACCGGGCTGACTCGCCTCTTGGCAAGAGGAAGAATTTTTATTCTCAGTAAGCTTATTACAACAAGAGGAATAAAGGTTTGTATCTAGACAATCAGGGGTAAACCTACCTTCAACTGTTATGACCATGGGGTCAAGCATCGCTGTTTCAAAGTGGAAGACTGGGTACTGACGAAAAGGCTATTATAGAAAGGCATAAGCATTACAAATGTTTCAACCTTCAACTGTTTAACATTGTTTGTAACATAAGCCATTTGGAAAATATTTAATGAAGAGGCAATTCAGACAACTTCGTCTAAGTCTTCTGCATTCCTAGCACTGGAACACTTGCTCTAACTCTGACTTACCTCTATACTCCAACTTAAAGCTTCAGCATAAGTACTTTAACACCAAGTAAGTGAAACTAAGTGGTATAACCAACACGGTTCACATCCAAACAATGGATTCCTTCATGCATAGCAAAACATTCATAAACAACATGCATGTCATGAACATCACTTATGTCAAAACATTCATACATAAGCCAACTGAGTTACGAAAGGGTGTTAACATACATGTTTTCCTTTTCGCATGTGCTACAATGTACCTAGGCAACTTGCCATTCTTTCCATCAACCAAGTGATGAAAATCAACAATGTACCTCGGCAACTTGCCATTCTTGCCATTCTTTCCATCAACCAAGAAATAACTACAACATGTAGATTACCTTCCACACTCTTGACCAAGAAATAACTACAACATGTAGATTACCTTCCACACTCTTGCTCAAGAGTGTGGAAGTAAAATCAATTTATAGAGTCCTATAAAATGCTTCCCACACTTCGAAGGGAGGAAACTTCCCACACTATGAAGGATAGAGCTTCCTATACTTTGAAGGGAGGAAGCTTCCCACACTTTGAAGGGTTGAGCTTTCCACATACCCTTGAAGGGAGAGAGCTTCCCATACCCTAGGGAAAGATCTTCCAACACCCTTGAAGGGAAAAAACCTTCACACACTTTGAGGGAGGAAGCCTCCCACACCTTGAAAGGAGGAAGCTTCACACTTTGCCTAACTACAAAAAATTCAAAAACCTCCCATACTCTTGCTTAAGAGTGTGGAAGCAAAATCTATTTATGTGGTTCAAAAAAGCTTCAACCGAAAGCTTTAATAAAAAATTCAAAAAGCCTTCCACATTCTTGCTAAAAAGTGTGGAAGTAAAATCTATTTATATGGTTCAAAAAAGTCTCAACCAAAAAGCTTCAACCAAAAAGCTTTACCTACAAAACTTCAACCAAAAGGCTTCACCTACAAAGTTTCAGCCAAAAAGCATCACCTACAAAGCTTCAACCAAAAAGCCTCACCTACAAAGTTTCAAACACTCAAGCTATGTGCCCAAAGGAAAAAGTTTCACCTACAAAGCTTCACCACTCAAGCTACGTGCCCAAAAGAAAAGCTTCAACCATTCAAGGTATGTGCACAAAGGAAAAGGCTTCAACCACATTTTCTTTTCTCACCAAAAAGAAAGAAGGAATTGGGTTTCAGAAAAAATATATATATGCTTGGGCTACATTCAAAAAAAAAAAAAAAAAGAAAAAAAAGAAAAAAACAAGGATGAGAGAATTTTTGAAGTTTTCTTTCTAGTGACTCAAGAATATCAAGCCACCTCCTTTGGCTATCCTCTTCACTTGGAAACTTGGGGGACTCCCATTATATTTTACTACACTTCGGTACTTAGAAGTTTCGTGATTACTCAATGACTTGGATTTTTCAAGTCCCCAACCAAGAAGTTTTCCTCACTCGGGAACTTAGGGGAGCGATGTTTGTACCATACTTAACCAATCCCAAAACTACCAAGCAGCGGTCAACTTCATATCTTCAAGGACTCACTGAAGAGTTTATGCTGAGGCATCCCTGCTGAAGCACAAGAGTTTCTCTCCACCCATGAGGTAAATCACAATACGACACGTCAGAATAAAGCTCCTAGAGTCCCACATCGACCGCGGATGAAAGCCGAAGACTGTCCTCAACTATAAAAGAACACCGTTCTCCTCCAATTGAGGGGGAATGTCATTATTGTACTTAAACTAGTCATTAGAATCCACTAATGATGATTATGGAGCTAAAAATAATCGAGAAAAATATGGAGGTGACACGTGCATTCTTGAGTTAAAAAGACAAAATTACCCTCAAGGCGCACCGGAACTCCCACGTGCGAGCAGTGGACATTCACAACTTAATTAAGGTTAAAAGTGATCAAAATAGGTATCTATTCAAAACCTATTTCATCCATCTTCCTCAAATCCTCCCCACAAGGTAACATCTAAAATATTTATTCAAAATAGGATTAATTACCTAAACTAATTGATTAAGTTCCTAATTGATTGCAAGGTATTATTTTGACATAATATCTTGCAATTACACCCAAAACCACCAAATGTGGCCGGTTCACATCTCTCCCAAAGGGGCCGACCACATCCCTATAAATACGACCTCATTTCTCCAAAAATCCAAGTCCAACTCTCTTGCTAAATTATTCAAATTTCTCTAAACACTTTTCCCTCAAATTCTAACTTTGGCATTGGAGATTCTTTGGCCAAAGCACCCCCCCCCCCCGAATTCATCGTGGGCGCGTGAGGCTCTTGGCCTTGACCTAAGGTGTTAATTGTTTTGTAGGTGCAATTTTGTCCAAGAAGAAGAAGGCAGAAATTTGCATCCAAAAATTGGTGCTGCCATTAAGAGATTGAGTCACACACTCGTAGAAGACCCTCGCATTCAAGGTTTTTCGTTTTATTGTTCATTTGTAGATTTTGTTTGTACGTTCTTATTCTTAGAAATGCAAAAGAGAAGTACAACGATAAGAGATTCGGAACCCTCGACGAAGGGAAATTCCAACGTTTAAGAAATAAGACGACGACGATCCATAAGACTTAATACGACAATGAGTGGAGTGACACCACCCCCACGGGGCACAACTGTGGCAACCACCACGGCAGCCACCATCGGCAAAGTCCACGACGACACAACCACGGCCCAAGCTGTGCCATTCAAGCCCACATGGGCCCAAGCCCATGGCGAGCTGGCTCAAGCCACTCAAGCCCAACGCGAGCCCAACACGTTGCCAAGCAAAGCCCTAGCCTCGCACCCACATGCGTTGCACACCTAGCAGCCCACACCCATTGCCCAACCCACTCCCATGGCCTTTCAAGTGGCCCAAGTCAATCGAAGACTGGTTCAACCGTCCTGGCTTCAAATTTCTGGGCTGACAATTGAATCAAGGGTATTTTCACCATATTTCTCACGGATTTGACATTCCCCAACTCAAATCTCGCACTCGGAGTCTACCATACTTCCATTGCTCAAGGAGAGGCATTCCTTCCAAGCTCTTCCAACCCAAATGGAGAACAATACTTGTCTCGACAAGTTATAGAATTGACGAGCACCCTCGCATAGTAGACGACCTTGGTTAATCAGCTCTTATAGCGCACCGAGATGCAACATGCCTCAGACAATGTGTCCTGAAGTACGACAAGGGCAGATGCAGAACCTCTCTAGCAGCATCCCGGCAAGCAGCCACTCGACCAGCCACGAATCGAGCGTTCGGACAGTGTACACTCCCGATTGGGCCCCCAAAATAGCATATACTCCCATCTTAGAGTGCAGAAGAGCGTGCATTATTGACTAGGTCCACGGACAAGCATACATTCACGATTGGGGCCACACTCCGATAGTCAACATAAGCAACCTTCCAGGCAAAGTGTTCATTCGCAACTAGGCCTGCAAGGAGCATTCTCCACCTCACATCGGAGTAGGCAGCACAAAAGACGGATAGAAGTAGTCATTCAATCCGACTCAAGTTCAACCAGCAGCCTGCGAAGAATTCCCTCGCCTACTAGGAACGAACCACATGCACCATTGTCGCGACATAGACTAGCCAAAGATGTAGAATAGCAGCTTAGACCAGCAAGTCAAGACCAGGGGCAATCGAGAACTCCGCTACCCCAACAAAGGCAGATTCAGGAAGAGGTAAAGAGGCTCTTAAATGAGCGATGAATTGATTTCCAATGCAACGAAATTGCCGACGAAGCGCTACAACGGGACATAACCAATATAAACAGGTCACCATTCACGAACGAGATCGAGTAAGCAGGCCCTCAACACAAGTTTAACAGCCTACCTTTCACATCTTTC
The DNA here is from genome assembly GCF_041283825.1 of Pyrus communis. NCBI lineage: Eukaryota > Viridiplantae > Streptophyta > Magnoliopsida > Rosales > Rosaceae > Pyrus > Pyrus communis. The sequence goes on from NC_142572.1 coordinate 5,878,502, forward strand.
AAAGGAGATGAAGATCCGGAAAAGCACTTGAAGCATTACCAAAGCACGGTGGTTATTTATCGGAATAACGATTGATAGGATTAAAAGCACACCACAAAGTAGCACACAAATGTCCTATTAATTTTCCTTATTAACAATAATATTTGTCAATTGTAGCATATGAAAATAAGGGTCTTTCCCGCAGAAGATTGTTTTATCTAACTACTTAAAATGTCACAAAAACTGGGCTGCTTTCCCTACTGACCAGCCACCGAAAAATAATTATTAGACCAACTTACACTTATCTAAAGTCTACGAAATATTTGGAGTTGATTTGCTATTTAAATTAAATCGAAAAAAAACAGGACAAAAACAGATTTTTAAGTAGTTCACAAATTAAGAAAAACGAGTTAGGGGAATTGTTATCCACCACCAAATAATCATACAAACATGTTATCTTTAATTCAAATTCCTTTTATTTCCGGATGAAGATGCTCAAGTTGGCTCAATGTTAGAACTCAACCTATTACTTTATTATGTAGTATGTTAAGAGAATGGCGTTTTCAACTTAACTTAGTCCCTAGCATGCAATCTAGAATGGCGTGTTCATAGATTTAACAAGTAGAAATCATTAAGAACGAAAAGAGTTTGAGTCATCACAAGGCATCGTAAGTACTGGCGTTGTCTTACTTATCCTAGAAATTGGTTCACATGTTAATCGCAATTAACAAGTACTACTCTAGAACATATGTAGGTCCTCATTCAACAAGGGCAGGCACACATATATTCATAGCATTAGAATCCTAGATATGCTTACTAAGTATGCACCCATAGAAAACACATAAAAAATTCATCAATGAGACAAGTAGTGAACCAATTTTCATCCATTATAAAAGTAATTCAAACGAAATGTCATAACAAACTTGCAATCATATTCGGGGCTTCAAACAGCCCCTAACTACTAAAAATTTAGTTACACAATCCTTAAGTTAAAACAAAAAATAGACATGAGTTTGAGAAAATAGAACCGAAAGAAATCGACTAAGGCTCTCCCTTTTTCCTTCCTTCCCCAACGCTACTTTTAAACCAATTTTTGCTGCATCATTTTCTTCTCCTTAACTCACCCACTAATAGCCATTTAGTGATGACAATAAATGAGAGGAAATGTAAAACAATTGTAACTCCTTGGGTAGCCTTTATGCCAATTACTCCCTCTTAATCCTCATCTTTAATTCCATTTCCTGTCAGCTGGTTTGTTCTTGATTGCATCAGTTTTGGCTGCTAGATTTATTGGATTTATTGCTTTCAATGCTTTCTTGTTAGTTACAAACTGCTCAGCCTCTTGGGAACCTTTCAGTGTTAAAACGGCCATAACTTCTTCTAGAGAAATGATATTAACAATCCGAGAAATGCTCCAGAAAATAGACATCCGCAGCTTTCCAAGCATATAAGGCTCATTCTCTAATTCATTCTGAGCTGTCCGCAATTTGCTTCCAAAGTCAGCTGACCTGCACAGGAAGTTTTGACGAATTTGTTACTTAAAATCTCACTTGTGCTATTTTTCTTTTCTTTGCTTGACAAATCCTACAAAACACAAAAAAAAAGTAAATAGCTCAAAAATATAAGGAACTAACTAAGAAAAGACAAGTGAATTTGATGTAAAATATATATAAATATGAGCTTGTCAACGATGTTCTTATGTGCAAGATATTCACCACCATTTTACATGGCAAGGTGCAAGATTAGTTCCACACCCTATCACTCGATCAAGAAAAAGTTTGACCACTTGTTCAACGTGAAGAAGAACCCAAATGAGTCGCTCTGTGACTACGTGAAGAGTTCAAAGCAGAGAAGGCAAAGAGTTTGATGCGATGACTTAATAGCAAGTGCAGCCTTCCAAAAAAGACTCCCAACTGATAGGGGCATATTTATGCGACTTTATCAGCTTATTTCTTTGCATTTACTTAGTTAGTTTCTACTTATTATAGTGATTTAAGCTATTTTCGTGTGTTTGTAGGTCCAATTGGCAAAGGTGGCAAGAAAGGGCATTTTGAAGCGTTTTAGAGCAGTTTTGGACTTGTATTAGATAGCATGTGTATGGAGCATAATGGATGGACGTTTTTGGTGAGAAATGATGCTAAAAATGTGCTACAAATCTGGAAGAATTAAATTAAGGCTTGGAAGGCAAGGAATTAGCTGAAAACAAGGAGATCTTATCCAACCTTATCTTATCTTATCCCATATTATCCAAACATTATCCTATTTAATCCAACATTAGCTAAACTCATCTCCAGCTGCAAAAGGAGTCCTCATCCTATTCTAAATCCTTCCCATATGAATTTAGGAGTCTTTATCATGTTTTAACAATGCATATCTGATTCTAGAAGTCCTGAAATCATGCAAACAGTGTAATTCCTTTTCTCCTAGAATTGTGTCGTCCCCTATCCTTGTCCTCCAAGGATTGGTGCCGTGAACCCTACCCTATATATACACACATTGTGTTGCAGTTTTGGGGGAGATTTTTAGAGAGAGAGAGAGAGCTTTAGAGAGAATTTCAGAGATAAAATATAAAGAGTGTTGCAACTTTGCAAGGAAGAAAGGAGAAGCAGAGCTTTGTCCTGTGACCTGCCATCCAAGGCCCTTGGATTACTGGAGCGTTTCTAGATGTATTATGTCTCTAGTTTTTAGCTCAATGTTTGTTTTAATTTGCTTTTCAATTATGATAGACATGTGGAAATAAATTTCCTTTTAGCGAGAGATGAATTCGAAGCCATGATCATATGTGTGATATGAATTGATTACATCCAGTTATTGTTTCATAAATTGTGAATGCAATTTACTTATCTGTTTGATTGATAACTTATTCTTGTATGTTGATTAAGGAGGCCTACTTAGTTTGCATGCATGAATTTGATGCTAAAATATAAGGGAATTTCACCTAATAGTTATGAACTTTTATTTATAAGTAGTGGAAATCACTGGTCATGATTATGTTAAGTAAATTCCTGGTAGGAATATCATGCTTTTCATAGTTACAAATGCCATGTCAATGCTTATGATTTTCATAAAACTTAATGATCTTTGATATGTATCTCTATCATGTTGTTCATATAGGGAACTTGATAAGAATAATTTGATTGCGTCGCTGAGTCCAGTTCAATGAACTTAGGAAAATCTGATGGTTAATTTGTGCAGTTCACGGTTAACTTAAGGCGTTGTCATTCATGGTTTATAAGAATAATAATTGGAAATCGGTTTGTGTTGCATATGTGTCATGTGTGGAGAAAGACCCTGTAGCTAGCCTTTCACCCCTTTCATTCACCCTAATTTAGTCTCAATTAGTTTGTTTTCTGCAAGTTACTTAGTTTTAGTTTTAAATTTCGTCCAAACCAAACCCCCCGCCATTGTGTCATGTTAGTTTAGTTTTAAAATTCGTTCAAACTTGTCCCGTCTTAGTATTTTGAGTCAAGTTAAGTCTAGAATTCATTCAAATCACCCTTTAGTTCCTGTTTTGAGTCAATTTGTTTGTTTTACGCTATTTTGAGTCAGTCTGGTTAGTTTTGAGTCATTAGAGTCTAGTTTTGTGTTTTTAAGTCTAATTTGTGTTGATTGGCATCCTTTCTAATCCCTGGCCTAGAACGATCCCTACTTACGTATAGTACAATTGTCTAAAATGGGTTTAATTTGTGTGTTAGTTTCTATCACATCACTAGCAGACCACCCACTATTTGGAGAATTGATCATGAAAGAAGATCTAACCTTAGCATACTCTTTCATTCTGGCAGAGAAGCATGCACTTTGGGACAAGGCTCAGCGAGCAGACAAGAAGTAGTATGACAAAAGTAGACAAAAGGCTAAGCATAGGGATCGATCCATAGCTAAAGAAAGCCTAGCATCCAAGAACTACTCTAAGTTTTCAATCCTAATTCACCAAATCCTCCACGACATCAAGGGAGAACCATGGTTCAAGCTGCCGAAGCAATCAAAGGGAGATACTTCCAAGTTGGACCACACCAAGTACTGTGCATTCCACCAAAGTCCCGGTCACACAACTGACGATTGCTACACTTGGATGAACTACCTAGAGAAGCTCGTGAAAAAAGGAAAAGTTGACAGATACTTGGATAAGCTAGTTGCGCAGCCTAAAATGAATGCAAACGCCGACGAAGAGCCACCAACCAAGACGATTCGGATCAATGGCATCTTCGCTGAATTAGAACACTTGGGGAAGATGTCATTGATCAGAATCAGAACAACTCCAAAAAGAGGAAGATCTAGCAGCTCTACTAATCTCACAGGTCCAAGCAGTTGACACCCAACCTGGACCCATCATTCGCTTCACCGAGCAGGATGCCAAGGGCGTCGATTTCCCACACGATGACGCATTAGTAGTATCTATCCAACTAGCCCATGCTATAGTTGACAAAATGATGGTTGACAACGGAAATGCGGTCAACCTACTTCAACTCTCAGTAATTCATAAAATGGGCCTGGAAAGCACAACCATATGCCGAGCGGAAGTACTCACCAAATTCAACAGACATACCTCGACAGCCATCGGCCACATCACACTTAACGTGAAAACATCGCCAGTTGTCTTGAAGCAAATGTTCATAATGATAAGCGACCCATCTCCCCACAATAGGATTCTTGGGAAACCTTGGTTGATCAAGCTGGATGTTGTCACTTTCATCAAGTATCAAAAAAATCCAATTCTGCATCTCGGGAGAAAGAGTCAGAGAAATCAAGTATAACCAGGCCACATCTCGATGATACACTATACAAGTATTGAATGAATCAAAGAAAAAAAACCTTTACCCTCATAGAGGCTACTGAGGTCCAAAGGGACGATGAAGCTACTAAATAGTAATTACAACAAGTAGATCAAGAAGATGGTGTACAAACCAATGGGACAGTAGACGAAATAGGATGGAAACCCTAAGAGGACGCCGATGACATTATTCTTGATCGCTAGCAGCCAGAAAAGACGACTAGAATTGGCTCATATCTGAGCCCGAAAGAAAATAAGGAACTCACGGCTTTCCTTAGGGAAAATCATGCAATCTTCGTGTGGTCATTTTCCGACATGCCCGACATCGACCCCCGAGATAGCTTACCACAAGCTACACATTGACCCTGCTGCTAAACTAATGATCCAAGAACAAAGACATTTCACACCCGAGCGAGTGGTGATCATCGAAGCAGAAATTGACAAGCTACTTAAGGTTGGAATCATAGAAAAAGTAGCACACTCAGCATGGCTTGTCAACGTAATGCTAGTAAAGAAGAAAGAGAAGGGCAAATCGAAGGTTTACGTAGACTACATCGACCTCAGGAAAACATGCCCAAAAGATCCTTATCCACTTCCCCGAATCGATTAGTATATTCAACTTTTAGGAACTAGTTGCTCAGTTTCTTGGACGCATACTCCAACTACAACCAAATAGCTATGTACGAGCTCGACAAGGAGAAAACCACGTTCGTGATAGAGCAAGGCACCTACTACTACAAGGTCATGCCTTTTGGCCTCAAGAACGCATGAGCCACTTACCAAATGTTAGTAAATATGATGTTTAAGAAGAAAATTGGAGTAACCATGGAGGGCTACGTCGATGACATCGTGGTAAAGGGCAAGCAGCGATCAGACCACATCAGCAACTTGGCGAAAATTGTTAACATCCTTAGAAAGTACAAGATGAAGCTTAATCCCGCCAAATGCACATTTGGAATATCTTCAGGAAAATTCTCAGGGTACCTAGTAACCCAATTAGGAATCGAAGCACATCCCAAAAAAATTTGAGCGATCCTCAACCGCTTTCTCTCGCAATCCACCGATCAATGCAAACCCTTTTTTAAGGTTATCAAAAAGGCATAATGAGACAAATGGGATGAAGAGTGCGAAAGAGCTTTCCAAGACCTTAAGAAGTATCTCACATCACTTCCCTTACTGTCTAAGGTAGAAGTAGCGGATGACTTATACATCTACTTAGTAGTCTTCAAAGTAACAGTTAGCTCTGCCCTCATACGAGAAGAGTTGGGGGCCCAACTGCCGATATTCTACACTTCTAAAGCTCTTCTCGATGCGAAAACTAAATATGCAAAGATCAAGAAATTAATTTTGGCGCTAGTTATTGTGACTTGGAAGCTCAGACCATACTTTTAAGCTAACACGGTCATCGTCATAACTCAATATCCTCTACGATCAATCCTACATGGTCCAGACGCTTCTCAGCAAGTGATGAAATAGGCATTGGAACTTGGCCAATATGGTTTAATTTTCCAACCCCGTACGGCGATAAAAGCCCAAGCCTTGGCAGACTTCATAGCGGAATTCACGCATAGCCTAAGCAACGCAACAAAGCAGCCTAATGATGCTCTGGAGGCAGCCGAGCGCACCTTAGGCGCGCCTGCTCCACCAGATGGAGACTTCTGGCATTTGCATGTCGACGGTGCATCCAACTACAAAGGCTTGGGAGCAGGCGTGGTCCTTATGACCCTATTTTGTCTAATTTGTTCCTAATTTTCACGTTGGCTCTAGTCTAACACATGTGAACTTATCTTTGTTCTATCCCTAGTGGAAATCACATTGATTTGTCCAAGAGACATGAGGTGAAATTTTATCATAAATACTCCAGCTGTAAGAAAGGATATGAATTTTTATCCACAAATTTAACCAGATTATTAATTATTTTTAGCTATTAACATGAATACCATAAAGAGCATGATACTCTGGCAACATTCAATGGATCTTATCTTAATGAGGTAGACCAAGAATACGTTCATGGAAATATATCCTCATCATAATTCATATGACTTTGTCTTTCAAAATAAAAGATATACTTTTTTTTATCTCAGTTTCTTCATAACATTACCAGTGATTTTAAATGTAGTTGCCAACTTCCAACGTCCATCTGTGAACCAAATGCAAGCAACTTGAGGCATTTTAGACTTACACCCTTCACTCAAGTTCCACGGGCAGACAATGCGCACGCGAACGTGCTAGCCGGTTTAGGCTTCGCCTTCGACCACCAACTTAAACGCTATATTCTGGTGGAGTATCTAGACAAACCAAGCATAGAGGCAGAGCCAGCAGTTGAAGTGTCACAAGTTAGTGCAACTCCCAACTGGCAAAGTTCTAGTATAGATTACCTGGTCAATGACATGTTTCCCATAGAAAAGTTGGAGTCTAAAAAGCTTCAAATAAAGGCAGTGCGCTACCATGTGGAACGACATTCTTTCCAAAGCATAGAAGGCTCTTAACGTCAATGCTACAAGCCAGTACTAGCATTGCCTGCCACCGAACTATACCCGCAGATAAGTCATTGGCCGTTCATGCAATGGGAAATCGACCTAGTAGGGCTAATGTCACCCGCTACTGAGGCAGGGGCATAATGATCGTGGCAACCAATTACTTCACCAAATGGGTAGAAGCATAGCGCATGACAACCATAACTCAGATGGACATAGAGCCCTTCATATTGAGGAATATCATTTGCTGATTTAGCATCCCTCAATCCATCGTCACCAATAATGGCCCGCAATTCATAGGCAAAGATTTGGCAAATGACACACCCCGACCCGAATTGCCTACTTGGACTTCGAATCAAGTTATGCTGGCCAACATCTGGAAGGTGACGAAGCCATAAAGTGTAGTGTAGTGGAATATGTGAATAAATTTAAACCTAAAAGTGCATAATTTAAAGAGTGCATTATGAGTGGGAATGAACCCATTTCACACGTGATGACAGAGCATAAGTACAGTAAAGTAAAATAGGGTGAGAATTATACCATTGAAGGGAATCGTCTACACCAAGATTTGCCAATAATCCTCGTGGGTATGAAAGCTCTGCTACTAGAACTTGGAAGGGTGAAAAACAAGGTGAGTGGGCCCGAAAATAAAGTTTTAATTAAAACATTTGAAAACGTTATAACCCTTCGCCGTAAAACATGTATAGTTTCCAAGATATACTTACTACGTATAGCATAAAAATATTTACCGTAGCCTACAAAATCTCAAGAATTCATTACGGCACAATATCTCATAACTAAGGGCAGGACATCCAAAATCACAAAATCTCAACAGTAATATAAGTAAAATAAGGTGCTTATCAATCTATGCTAGCACACAAGTCGGAGTCGCCTAATGTAACCTATACGACTGAACTGATGCTCATCAACCTATGCTAGCACATAAGTAGGAGTCGCCTAATGCGACCTGTATGACAGGACTGGGTGTAATTATAATATACGCTATAGTGCTACAATCACGTGAAGACTAGCATTATTCATAATCACCTACAAGTCGGAGTTGCCTAATGTAACTTGTACGACAGGACTGGCACCTACTTGGATCCAAGGCGAACGTGCGGTGAGGAGGTGAACATAGACGTGAAAGACTAGCCCTGGCCTTGAGCGAGCACTAACACTGGGGTGCAGCAATGATGAGCAGACTACATAAATATAAGCATGCCACAGTGATTCAATAGTTCTAATCAACATACTAACATTCATAGTCGTAGATATAATTATGGCATCAAAGATTAAGCATACATGTACATCCCGTAGGATGTAGCATATTTCATAAGTTCCGTTATTTCGCTAATTTTTATAAACTTTAGTCTAATCTAGGCGTACGTAAGAAATACTTTTTCAAATGCATAAATGGAAACTATTAATCATATATATATATATATATATATATATATATATATATATATATATACTATAAAAAGGAAAAGACCCACTCACAGTTACTTGCGATGTCGCATAGAAAGTTGGAGTCTCCGATAGTAAATGCACCTTAGCATAATATTAGGACTCATTAGTAAAACTCAATTAAAATGCTTGAATTTAGAGAAATGGATAGCGGATTCGGAATCAGTGTGCCAAAATACACTAAGGAGGGTCCCGGACAATTTTCGTAAAAAGTCCACGAAAAGTCAACAGTCAACCCTAAAAGTCAACTGAGACGCCCCGGTGGTCAACTATATTAAAACTTTAGAATTTCACTAAATGGATATCAAAAACAAATTCGGGGCGTCGAAATTAGCCTAAGAGGTTTTCCGAGAAATTTCGAAAAATACAACATAAGGAATATTCCAAGGATATTCCAAAGAATATTCTTAGAATATTCTGAGCCCACTTCAGAAATGGGCTAGCCTGGGATAAAGGCCCAAGGGCCTGGGCCTAAGGTTTTGGGCATAAGCCCCATTTTTTTTTTTCTTCTTTTTCTTCTTCTTCGGCCCAAGGGAAAATGGGTTAAGCTCAATGGGCCGAAGGCCCTGGGTTTGGGCTTGAAAGCCCGGCCCAAAGGGTTGGATTTGAATCACTGTGACCTATTTCTCATCGGGGAAGAAGGTCGGAAACGGCAAGTTTGGCCAAGAAATTAGAAAGGGCTATATTATGCTCATTGCTCAACCAAAATAAAAAATTCAAAAACCCAAGTAAAGCTTAAAAGTTAGGGAATCGAAATGTACCAATCTGGGGTTGAGTCGTGGCCGGAAATGGTTAGAAATGGCTTGCACAATGCCAGAGCTTAGCTGGAAACTGGGGAGTATTTCCTTAAGGTATTTCTGCACCAAAACATGTTCATTTCTCTTAAATAACCCCATAATCATGTACAAAATAGTGATCTAAGATGATTGTCGTCGATTTCAAAGCTTACCTTAGTCAAAATCGTTGAAAATCCACCGTTGACTCGTCGAAGGAACACGATGCAGTGACGTCCATCACTGTCGAGGTTCTAAGGTTTTGGTGTGGGTTCGAGACATGGAAGAAGGTTACGATGGTGGCGTTGGTTCACAGAAAAAGATGGAACTCGACGCCGAAGTTGGCGAAGCAAGGTGGTCATTGCTTCTCTGCATTTGCAGGGAGAAAGATTAGATAGAGAGAAAGCTGGGAAAGTGATAGGGTCCAAGTGTGGAGGAGAAAATGCCACAGGGCAAGGTGAGTTTGTGTGGGTTATAGGCCCTACAACCAGAAAACTAATAAAATAATAAAAGTATCTTGTCAAAAAATATTAAAGTAGTAAATTACCCAAAAATTCAAAATATATAAAACACCCTCAATTTTCGTAGTTCAGTAAAACCTTCATCGTAACTCTAAGTTTGATTCATCTTGTGCCTACGTATTCATATGGTCGAGTACTTCGAAAGTGCACTAAAAATAATATTTCTAACGTCTCACTATACGTTGGTCAATGAAAGTCAATACCCTCACTTCTAGGGTAAATTTACGCTTTTAAAATTAATAAAATTGTAAAACTAGGGTCGGGTTGTCACAACGAAGTTTTTCCAAAAGTATGGCATCAAGTAGCATATGTCCACGCCGAGATATCCTCAAGGCAATTGGTAGGCCAAAGCATCCAACAAGATGATCCTCAACTGCCTCAAGAAATCGTTCACCGATAAGAAAGGAAAATGGCCAAACGAACTCCCCGAATGTCTATGGGCATATCGCACAACCAAAAGACGAGCAACCGGTGAGACTTTTTTCTTTTTGGTATTCGGCTCAGAAGCAATCATTCATCCCAATGTCATCGTGCCAAGTATCAACACTCTACTACCAATCATTGAGCAGAATAGTAAGGAGATAACCACAAGTTTAGATCTGTTAGAGGAAAAACGTGAGCTGACTATCACCCGCATCGTAGCCTACCAGTAGCAGCTCCTCTCCAGCTACAAAAAAAGGGCCAAGATCTGGTAGTTTTAATCCGAAGATCTAGTCCTAAGAAAAGCCTTTATCACTACCCACAAAGAAGACACCAAAAAGATGGACCTCATCTGGAATGTCCGTACAAGATCAGTAGAGTAAGAGGCAAGGGTAATTACACATTCGCCACCATGAAAGACAAAGAGATCGAAAAACAGTGGAATGCCTACAATCTAAGAAAGTACCATGTGTAACCTCCCACTACATCAAAGCCCGAAGAACTCAAGTAGCTCAACGGGCACCACCTCGCGAGTCGAAGATTATCTAATTGTTATGCAGTCTTTACTTTGGTTTGTTTCACTCGTTTTTCAATGAGGAATTCAAAAGTAATTTACAATTTGGCTCAACTACATGACTACAACAACTTATCATTCCTGCACTTCAAAAGAAAATTGTGCCCTTCTTAGGACTTATCGCAATAATTGCACCCCCCAAGGGACTAACCATGCTCTCCAGTGCGAAAGGGTAACCAATTCCCAGACACCTACATGGGACTGCTCTCTAAAATAGGAGGATAACTCAACATTCCAAATATCTAAACGAGCTGCCCTAGTACATCTAGATGCACAATGGCTTGTGCCGGGATTCCTAGAAATAACCACAGTGATGTTTTTCAAGGCTTAGCTAATTGAAGGAATTTGGGTCTCTTAGCCTAATCCATGAAGAACCGGACCCTAGAGATGGAGGGGGCACATTACGCATTACGCCCTATGAACAACTGCCCTGGAACCCTAAAACGGTTATCAAGTGCACTAAGGTAGCCTACGGTTTCCGAAAGATTGCCTACGGCTTGCCCTTCGAGTAGTAAGCCACGCTGAACTTATACAACTGCACATTTTTATGAGAGGTTAAACAAGTTAGCGCACATATACGAAACTTCATCCACTGCCGACATGATACGCAGTCAATGGGCTTCATTTCTGCCAATGCGCGGAACAACCTACACCAAGTCCTAAAGTGTTATGATACTTGCTACACAACCTATGGAATTGGAAAATGCCAAGGTTAATAGCTTAGTGGTCACACGGACTAGTTTGCTTTTGTAAGTAAGGTGTCCGGTTGCCGACCCTATGACCAACACCTACGACTGCATAGGCTACGCAAGTCTGTCTACTTATAGAAAAGTAGCATGCCTGCCACTGGCCTATAAAGTCTAAAGGTTAGGGCATGAACAAAATAAGTGAAGATGGAGAAAAGCAAAGAAAGCAAGTTTATTAAATTTTCTAACAAAATTGATAAACAATTAGCAAAAACCGAAAGAGTTCAAGCAAAGCAAAAAGCAACAAGGAAAGCAAAGAAAATCCTAAAGACTACCTAGAAGACTACTCTTCAGCAACTTGGACACCTCATGGTTACTAGGTCACCACACCTTCAGTAGCCGCAACACTCTCAACAACAGTACCATCAGACTCTTCAGCCCCGACTGTTCCAACTTGGGCATCAACTTCTCCAACTACTTTGCCAATAGAAACCTTGAAAGTAAAAGCGAGCAAGTCCTTCAGAGAAATGGTGAAGGTCTCAAAGTCTTTACCCGCAAACTCAAAGTCAGACAGCCGCCCAAAGAGATGATCCACATAACCTAGCTTGTAGAAATCGGCTTGACTCTGAGTAAGCGAAGCCTCAAACCCTTCAATTTCTCATTCTCCTCGAGCATACCAGCATGGACATGCTGCAACTCCTCCATTTTTTTCCTCAGACTATCGTTGATCTTCAAAACACCTTGGAGTTCCAACACTTGAGGTTCAAGCCTATCAACGACCTTCTTGAAATGAATCATTTGGTTATAAGCAACGATTAGTTCTTCATCATTTGTGTAAGCAGCGGAGCAAAACTCAGAGATGACACGCTAAAGGTCTTGAATTTGAGGTATGTAACACCCGATCTCCTTCTCTACACTTTCATACTTTACTTGGATCACGTCAAGCCTAGTCTTCAAATCCACGATCTCTTAGCGAGCGGTCTCAAGCTGTAGAGAAATGAGGGCAGAAATATTAAACCCCTTCAAAGAGGTCACAGTCATTGCCACCTCTTTGGCAACCTTAGTGTCCTCTTAATTAAGGAGCATAGACTTAGATGCTTGAATTGCCGCATTCTGCATCATAGCTAGCAAAGCAGTTCTCTTATACACAGTCATGTGCTTCGCAAAGGAACTTGGGCCAACAACCCATTTGATGCCATCAATAAACTTGACACACACATCCATGTCTTCAAGCAGATCTGGTTTCAAGAGCGCACAAATCTCAGCAGTTTTTCCCGAAGCAAACTTTGTGGATTTCTCACAACTGCCCACACAAGCAATTTCCTTCTTCTCAGTAGACGAATCGGTCTCAGCAGCAGAGAGAACGAGTTTTAGCGCCACTTTAGCAAGTAAAGGCACCTTGTCGCTCTTCATAGTAGTAAGCCTCTCCGAAGGTGAACTAAACTTAGTCCCAGATGGATGTTTGGGCACGAATTTCGGCATTGGGGGCACGACGAAATTCCTACGCCGAGCAATCTTGTCAGGAATTGAACTAGTTGCTTTCTGAATGACAGACGTCACTAGCACAGATCTAGTAGTCTTCTCTTTTTCACCTTTGGAGGAAATGAAGTCAATCACGAACTTGGGAGCAGCTAGCGAACCTTCGCTAGCAGCGGAAAAAGTGTTTGGCTTTTTCTCAGCCCCCAGTTCTTAAGTAGGCCGGGAATGTCTCTTTTTCCCACCTTCATTCGCAGCAGGCTCCACAATAGTGATCGAGCGAGCTAATGCCTCAGCCTTAATTCGATTTATCTTTTCTTTCGAGGGTATCCCATCTTTCTCCTGACAAAGATGACTAAGTAGCCAACGCCACTCACGGTACTCGGAATGGATACCGAGGGCAATATGTACCATCTTCATATTTGGAGAAGCTTTAGAAGTTGAGCCGAATACTGAATCTACAAGAATGAAGGAAGGCGATTAGTAAATCGGAAAGCAACCTAGCAAAAGTACAAAGCAGTCGAAAGACTAAGCAAGTCTACTTACCAGGAATAAAGACCATTGGAACATGAAGCTCGAGGAAAGAATCAGACTTCCATTCTCCGCTTATCTCCAAAGTGTCATTGGCCCAGTCATGGTCTCCCTTACTCGAGTGGTCAAAGAGCTTATGATGAGATCGCAGCTACACAACTTTTTCAATGTGGCTAATGTCGAAGAAATACCAAAATTCATTGACAGTCAAATCCAAGTCAAAGAATGGCTTAGATTGTGAAATCCCACCATCACGCAAACCGCATTGGGAGACCATTGGGCAGGGACACACTTCATGGAGCAGAGCACCTCTTAGAAGAAGTGTGGCATGGGAAAAGTGAATCCCAATACGAAGGAATAAGGATGGAACTTGATGGCTCTATGATCCCCACTACATGGCTCACGGCTGTTACTTTCCTTGACGCGTCTCACACACACCCCTGACGGAACTGCATGCCTATATGCCTCAAAGAAGTCTATAAACGAATCATCGGAGCTAATTTTGAAGTCGCCCACCTTGCTCAAAGACCCACCTTGACGATACAATGGTGGTGCACCATCGTCATTCTTGTGCCTCGAGGAAGACATGCTTGAAGAAATTCTACAAAGACGCGAGGAAAATTCATTAGACGGCTGCACATAAAAACAACAATAAAAAAATTAAAAAATTAAAAAATTAAAAGAAAAAGGTACGGCGCAACAAGCCCCACAACCCAATCATGGCCCTCGGCCACTCTCTCTTCTCCCCCAGGCATGGGCCCAACCCAGCCTTCAAAAAAATAAAAAATTAAAGCAGCATTCGGTCCAATCAAGCGGGTCAAGCCCAGCGGCCCGCTACTTTCCCTCTCTTCTCTCATACATAGGCCCGAGCCCCAGTATACAAAAAATAATAAAAAAAAAATGACATCAGGCCGCACAGCCTAAGCACAAAGGCCCAGACCGTAGTGCCCAAACTCCAGCTAGCCGCGCGCCAGGCCTGCCCCGATAGCCCTCGGCCTAAGCTGAGCCATTATCACTCTAAACCCACGAAGCCACCCCACAACAGCAATTGTGTCGTGGCCTTTTTAGCCACTTTCTTGCACATTCTCAACCCTCTTCGAGCCAAATTTCAAGCCTCGAAGCTCCCAAAAATTATGAAGACAAGGAAAATTAATTTCTTCTTACCTTGAAGCAGCAAGAAGACGAAGCAAGCAACGAAAGACAATCATTTGCACGGGCAAGATGTAGAAGATTGTTAGGGGAGGGGAAACAAATATCCTCTAGCCTTCTTTCTCTTGTAGGGTAGAATAAATTGCTCTCCAAAGTTGATTTAATAATCTACTTAAGGTAAACTTAAATAAACTTAAATAAACTTTGAGGGAATCTACATCAAAATAGGAAACAATCATATGTTTACTAAAGCAAGAAGATCTCTACACCTGCTACCATTTCCTACGAGCAGCCCAACAGGTGTGGGGGTATTTGTAGAGCCAAAAGTAATAGAGAAAAATATGAAAGCAAAACGTGGATTCTTGAGTTAAAAAGACAAAATTACCCTCGAGGCGCACCGGAACTCCCACGAGCGAGCAGCAGACAATTACCACTCAATCAAGGTCAAAAGTGATCAAAATAGGTATTTATTCAAAACCTATTTCATCCATCCTCATCAAATCCTTCCCACAAGGTAACCTCCAAAATATTTATTTAAAATAGGATTAATGATCTAAATTAATTGATTAATTTCCTAATTAATTAATTAATTTCCAAATTGGTTGCAATATATTATTTTGACATAATATCTTGCAATTACACCCAAAAACCATCAAATGTGGCCGGTTCCCATCTCTCCCAAAGGGGCCGGCCAAACCCCTATAAATACCACCTCATTTCTCCAAAAACCTAAGTCCAAGTGTCTTGCTAAATTCTCCGAATTTCTCTAAACACTTTCCCTCAAATTCTAACTTTGGCATCGGAGGTTCTTCGGCCAAAGCCCCCCATTTATCGTCGGCGTGTGACATTCTTGGCCTTGACCTAAGGTGTTAATTGTTTTGTAGGTGCAATTTTGTCCAAGAAGAAGAAGGCGGAAATTTGCATCCACAATTATTATGCTTGAACCTATGTGTTTGTGTAAACCCTTCACTATTAATGAGAACTCTACTCCGTGGATGTAGCCAAACTTAGGGTGAACCATATACATTTTGTGTTTGCTTCTCTATCTCTATATCTTTACATATTATCCTCATTAGGTGACCGAAGCAACTGAGCGAAAGTCACAAAATTGACACTTTACGTTGTTCCAAAGTCTCGTTGATTTTGTGCATCAACAAAATTAAAGAACAAACTTCAAATAATAAATTATTGAGGGGGCTAATTTTTTAGCCCCCTTCGGTTGGAAATGGTATATAAATATGGCATGACACTGTTTATTAAATATAATTTCTTGTACGACTATAATTTGGATGGGGGTTAATCATAGCTGCTTCGGTTGGAGATGGCCTTAGGTAGTAGAGGAAAGGGTCTGAGGATTTTCAAGGGAAATGAAGTTCTAGCTTTTTGGATTTTTTTTTAATTTTTTTAATTATTCAAATATCTTTTAATTCTTTTAATTGAATTTCTAATTAGTTTTAAGGGTAACCCTCAAGTTTGAGATCAATTACAGTCTCATACAACATTTTAAAAACATTTTAATCTCATACATCGCTTATTATTTTATTCAAATTCATATGTCCGTTAATCAAACCGTTAGTTTGACTGTAATCTAGACAGAGGCTAAACATAGCTCATTCGATTGAAGATGACCTTAAGTAGACGAGGAAGGGGTTTAAGGATGTTCAGGGAAAAGGAAGTTTTGGGTTTTTGGATTTTTTTTTTAATTTTTTAATAATTCAAATATCTTTATAATTATTTTAATTGAATTTCTAATTAGTTTTAAGGGTAAATTATATTTTGCACCTTCAAGTTTGAGGTTAATTACAGTCTCATACAACGTTTTTAAAACATTTCAATCTCATACACCATTTATTATTTTATTTAAAATTCATATGTCCGTTTATCAAACCGTTAGTTTGACTATTAAATACCAACAGGATTCTCTCCGGATCCTTTTGGTAAGAATCCTGAGAATCCACGGATCCTTTTGGTAAGAATCCTGAGAATCCATAAATCATGTCCGTTCATTGTACATTGTGTGATCAATTTTTGTTAGGTAATGTTTGTATTTAATTTTAAATAAAAACATTTAAAATAATTTATAACTGCACGATGTACAATGAACGAATATGATTCACGGATCTTCGGAATCCTCACAAAGAGGATCCAACGAGAATCCGAATTCTATTAAATAATGATGTGGCAACTATAGGTTCTATTTTTAATTGCTGATGTACCAATTACTTGTGCAATGTAAATACAAAATAGATAAAAAAATCTAATTAATAAATAAAACCAATTTAAATATAATATTAATCTAAAACAAAATTAAGGTATAAAGGGTCCTTCTTTCCTTCACCTCTTCCCCCATCTTTATCTCCAATCTCTCTTTCGCTAAAGCCAATGGCCGAACCACCCATCAACTATGGTGATTTCCCTTCTTCTCCCTTCCCCCTCGCCTCACCTTCCTCAGCTAATTTAAGTTTCGAAGCTTTATCCCCACAGAGGTTGGTCCGGATTGAAAAGTATAATATATCTTTATATGCCTCAGCTCCTCCGCCGTTGCCATTGACGCCGGATTCGGCCCCCTGCAACCTGGACCTTGTTTTGGGGGAATTTAGGATTTGGACGCATCCAACCCCCAAATTTTGTCGAATCCACCGCCACTAAATTCGTCGGCCGGAGTTTGGATGTTCACCTCTGCTGTGCTCTCTTCCTGAACCACAGCCACCAGATTTGTCGGGCGGAATTTGGGTGTTCCCACTTTGTGTTCTCTGCCTGAACCACAGCCACCAGATTCGGCATCGACAACGATCTCTGATGTAGTCTGCCTGAACCACCACCGCGAAATCCTCAACAGATCGTCGCGCGACAATCCTGCTGCCACCAGATTCGTCATCGACCTCTGTCTGACCTCTGCTGCCATTCTCACATTCTGACGAAACCACCGTTGTAGTCTGACCCGCCGCGGTTCTGATCACATAGAGAATTGGGTGAGCTGCGCAGACGAAAGAGAGCACATGCTTTGGATTCTCACCTCTCAGCCACTCCGATTCCCAGCATCTGGAACGAGCCCATCCTCACAGAGTTTGGTTTAAATTTTTAAATTTTTAAATTTGTTAGTTTTAGCCACACCTTTTGTAATGGGATTTTTTTAATTTATTAATCTACGTGGCAGATAACAAAAAACTAACAGATTTTTTAACATATGTATGAAATTGAAATAAATAACAAGTAAATGTATGGAATGAAATGTTTTAAACATGTTGTATAGGTTTGAGAGGGTAAAATATAATTTATCCTAGTTTTTTTAAACATAATAAAGAATTATTAATTTTTAATCCACTTGGCATCATAACATTAGAGTGGATGGTCCTGCAATGTGTCATGTGAGCACATTAACATATTTTGTAATAGAATTCAAACCGAAGAATGACATTGATTTGCAACGCTTAAATTCATAGATGACATTGATCGATTTTCAGTTTGAGAGACCATCTTGAAGTAGTGAGTCAATTTAAGGGATCATTTGTGATAAAAAAAATAAAAAAATAAAAAAATAAAAAAAACCTTTTTAATATTTAATAATTTTAGCTATGATTTCATGCATATTATAACTTTGTCATCCATCTAGATGATGGTCAACATGCTTCGATTTAGTGTCCACAGGACATCAAGGTCGAGATGTGTCAAGTGGAGAAAGCAATAGTGGTGGAGAACCACCCAATTCCTGAATTGGCACATCCGACATCGGTGAGAGTGAGAGTGAAAGTACGAGCTTGAACTATTGAAATTATCTACAAATACAGGACAAGTGCCAGGAAAAGTAGCCTATCCCTTTCGTCCTTGGCTCCGACTACTCCAGCACCTTCAACGGCCCGTTTTATGGTATCGTCTTCCCAGATCTTTCTGACATTGCAACAATGCCAATTCGCCTTTTCCAGTGAGACTCATAGACTTAACGACTTGTAGTCAGAGATGTCGTCTCCGACAAGTACATTTGAGTGATTCCGGTAGAATAGCTCCAGAAGATGGAGATCCAGACAAAGATAGAGAGGTTGCGGGAGGAATAAGACGTGGAGAAGATGTGGGAATCTTTTATTTTTAGCTTGTTTTAAATTAGTTTTATAAAATTGATTTTACTTTTTATTTAAATCTTTTTATTTTTTTTAATTTATGTAGAATAAATTAATTTATTACTTAAATCTTTTTATTTTTTTAATTTATGTAAACATATTTGATTGCCACATCAGCAAAAATATATGTCTGCATTTGTCATGTCATCACTTGACGGTCAAATTGACGGTTTAACTAATAGATGTACGAAATTGCAATAAAATACAAGTTTATGTATGGTATTCAAATGTTTTAAAGAAATTGTATGAGGTTGCAATTGTAGTTAAAACTGAGAGTAATATGTAATTTATCATATTCTTAAAGAGCATTTCTTCCTTTCTGAATCAGAAGTGTGTGACTGAACTTACTTGTTTAGGGTCACATTAGTAAATCAGGAATGATGACTGAACTCGCTAATTTAAGGTAACATTGGCCAATAAAAAGTTGATTGTAAACGACTAAAATTTTTGTTCCAATTTTTTTCATGGTCTTAATGTAAAGTGAGACTCTAATTTTGAAACAACCCCTATGGTATATTAAACAAAAAAAAAAAAAAAAAAAAAAAAAAAAAGAAAGAAAGAGGGTCAAGTCTATTATCAATCATAATTCTAATCAAAGTTTCTATCAAAACTCCATCCACATGTAGGGACAAAAATGACAATCCACTATTTTTATAGAAAAACTAAAAATAGGAAGAATAAAATGTGTTGTGACATACGTTCTTATACATATTGTGATTGTGTAAATCCTAAGTAGAGATAGACTAGGTATCCTTCGGGACACAACCGAAAAAACAAACCAAAAAGTACAAGGGGATAGAAAAAACCTGATACTACAAGCAAAGCTTTGAGTGTTTCCCCTTGCATAACCAGCACAAAATTAAGGTAGGCAAGGCAATCCATCGTTGTTAAGTACATGCACGAGTGAAGATGGGGGTCGATCAACCTAAGAAAAATCACACATCTCCACACATTTTTGCAACCCCAAGAGGTCAGCTGCCATATTAGCTGGTCTTGGAATCCAAGACCAGTGACAGTCTTGAAAAGCTTCCCTGATTTTCATACACCTCACTAAAGTTGGAAAAGCCTCCCATTTGCCATTTGAAATCTTTCCCTGTAGGCAAGATATGGAATCCTTAAATCTGACTTGACAACAACATGGTTCATACCTAATGATAAACCCAATTCAAATCCACCTCAAATGGACAACGTCTCAACATCGGCGAGGTAAAGAGCTTTGAAATGGGATCTCCAAGCAGCAATAAAACTGCCAGAAGAATCCTTCACCACAACCCTTACGAAACTTGCACCCGTGTCAACCATCCAACTTTCGTTGACGTTGATTTTTACAAAATGATGACTCGGCTTCAGCCAATGAACCTGTACATTGTTGTTATGTCTGCTCAGCACTGTGTTCACAGTTGGAACATTCGACGCCTTCATGAAAGTGCAAGCACTGGTAGATATTGTAGACAGCACCTGGGTTGGGTTTATATGCTTCTGTTGAAAGAGGAAACAACATTGAGCTTTCCAAATATACCAACAAGAGAAGGCAATAAAAAACATAATCCTTTCCAAATTAGCCTTCGAATTTTCATTTGCTCTAATAATTGCAAGGAGCCAATTCATTCAAGCTATTACCGCACTCTTGTTCACCTTATAGTTTAAAACTCCCCTAAAACAAATAGTTTCCACCCATGGACAGAAGAGAAAGATGTGCTCGATCCATTCTTCATGAGTATTGCATAAAGGGAAAATTGGTGAAACAATCGATTTCCTTCTATAAAGAGCCTCCATAGTGGGTAGGGCATTATGCAATGTCTTCCACATAAAGCACCTAATTTTTGGTTTTAAGCTTCCACACCGACTTCCAAAACAAATCTGAAATGGTAATAGATGACGAAGAGCTGTGGGGAATCCCAGGTATGACTTGAGAATGCACACAATGGTTGCCCGACTTTCCAGAATATATACCTCTTTTATCAAGAGGCCACACCAGCCTATCCCACATCATGGGATCGCCAATGTGAGTTTTCATGATTGTATCAAACTCCTCCATCAAGATTAACGGTCTTAAGAACTCAATATCCCAATCTCCACTGGCGGGGCTAATTAAGGAATCCATTGTGGTGTTACTGCTAACCTGCACTGTCCCGGTAGGAAGGGGTTGCCCATCCGAAAGTGATGGCAACCATCTATCCCACCAAACCCGAATCCCTTTCCTATTCATAACCTGCGAATGAGTTCCTTTGAGCAGAAGATCTCTACCCGTAAGTAGATTTGACCACGCCCAGGACGCTTGACCTTCCCACATAGTATCCATAAAGGAACAGTGAGGGAAGTATCGAGTTTTTAGCACTCATACCTACAATGAATCTGGTTTCTAGATTAGACACCAACATTGTTTCACTAATAGGGCATCGTTGAAATCCATAAAGCTTCTTAATCCAAGCCCTCATCCCAGTACATTCGAGAGTTCGAAGGTTTCTTTAGATACCCAATGAATATGATTTTCCCTCGTATTATGCCCCCACCAGAAATTAGTAATCAAATAGTCCGTTTCTTTGCAAATTGTGACAAGAAACTTGAACAAGTTCATTGGATAAGCAGGGATATCCTGAACCGCTGCTTTTATCAAAACCTCTCTACACGTCTGTGATAAGATTGCAAGCTTTCATCCCTGTATTTTCCCCAAGATCTTATCCTTGATATAAGCAAACCCATTTCTTTTTTATCTCCCTCATATGGCAGGCACTTCAAGGTAAGTCCTAGGGTCATACACTATTTGAATTCCCAAAATACGATCAAGCACTTATGATAAAACCACGGGGACATTAAAACCGAATAACACACTCGACTTCTGGAAGTTCACCTGTTGTCCAGAGACCTTACAATACCCCTTAATTAACTTCACAAGATTGGTGCAATTCTCTTTCTCAACTTCGATAAACAATAGGGTATCGTCCACGAAAAAAATATGGGAAATAACAGGCCCATGAGGATTGATTTGAACCCCTAAAATCTCTTCTTTTTTTTTTTCTTCACATGCCAGCATAATAAGTAGGAGAGAACTCACAAACAGGAAAAGATATGGTGATAGGGGATCTCCTTGATGAAGGCCACACAAAGGAACAAATTTTTTTCCATGTTACCCATTAAGTAGTAAGGAGAAGTTGACCGATGAAATACATCTGTGAATCAGACTGCACTAGTTCTATCCGAACCCCATTTTCTCCATGACTACGAATAAGAAATCTCATTCCACCCTATCATACACCTTATGCATGTCTAATTTTATACCGAGTTCAAATTTCCTGTTTGTTCTTCGCGTTTTGAGGAAGTGGAACATTGCGAGTTCTAATTTTATACGAATGTTATCTTGAATCTACTTTCTAGTAACAAATGCATTCTGCAAATGGGAAATCAACTCAAGTAGTAGTGGTTAAAGTCGATTTGCCATTACTTTCGACAAAATTTTGTAAGAATAGTTACAAAGGCTTATAGGCCTAAATTGAGAGACATATTCCGAGTTAGGGACTTTAGGAATGAGAACAGCATGTGTGGAGTTAATTCGGGTAGGACTATTGTTACCCATCATGACATCATCAACCAATCCATGAACCTCCTCTGTAAGAATTCCCCAAAAAGACTAATAAAAGATACCTTATCCGTCAGGACCAGGAGCGTTTAACCTCCCCATATGAAGTGTAGCATCCTTGAATTCTTCCTATAAGATCGGGGCTACAAGTACAAAGTTTATTTCAGCTGTCACCTTTGGCTGAATGCAATCCAAAACATTTCCCCACTCTCATTGGTCCACTGACGTGAAGAGGTTGACAAAATATTTGTCGATGGTTTCCGTTACTCTCTTTGGACAGTCAATCCACATGTCATTTTCATCCTTAATTTTAAGCACCTTGTTCCTCATGTGCCTCTGCAAGGTAAATTGGTGAAAGAAGTTTGTGTTTGCATCTCTTTCTTAAAGCCATTTCACTCTCGATCTTTGCTGCCAAAAGCATTCCTCATGCCTCCACAACTTATCTACCTCCAAAGAGAGTTCCTCAATCTGCCGTTTATTCCTTCCCTAAATCTTCTTGCAATTTCCCTAAGTGTATCAATTTTTCCTCGATTTGTTGCCCCCTTTGTTTGAATTTTTTCCGACTCTAGCCAATCAATTTGGCGCGGTAGTCATTCACCTTTTTATTTCATCTCTCCATGCTCCCACCCATACGTCTCATGTCTTAACAATTCTTCAAAATCTCTTCATATTTGGCCACTTTTGCCCAATAAGCTTCGAACCTAAACAACCGTCTTCCTTTGCCACAAATAGGATCACCAAGGATAACAATCGGGCTATGATCCGAACCCAAAATAGTGCCATGAATAACACCAGTATTGGGCCAGCAATCCATCCACTACTTGTTCACTACACCACGATCTAATTTTGCCTCCACCAGTTAACCATTGCAAGTACCTATCCAAGTGAATTTCGGCCCACTAAACTCCAAATCTATGAATTTCATCTGATTCATGAATTCTCCCAAGCACCTATATCGGTTGAGGCTGACCTCTGCATCGCCCGTCTTCTCCCAGTCCCACAGGAAGTCGTTAAGTCGCCTCCACATATCCAAATGGTGGGACATGGGGAGAAGTTATTGTTCATTCCTTGCCAGAAGTTCTTTTTCTCTACTCTATAGAAAGTCCCGTATATCTCCGTAAGTTTAAAAACACATTGTGACTCAACAACTCTGCAATGGGCATCAATGAAAAATTTAGACGAATCCACAATGTCCACCTCAACTGACTCAGCCCACCTGCCTTCCTAATCGGATCAACATTGTATCCTCCCGAGTATCTCACTCGTCTCTTAACACCGTTAATTTTATAGTCTTTCATCTTAGTTTTAGATAGAAAGATTATAAAGGGCCTATGCTTCCTAATTAGCCCATGGAGGGCACGAACTACTATGTCTAACCCAAGACCATGGCAGTTCCAAAACAACATGATCATGGTATCCGTGCGGCTGTTGAAGGCCAACCGCCACCACCTTAGGAAGAGATTCCCTCATTCTTCACATTCATTGTCTACCTCTCCTTATATGCGACTTCCTCCATATAGTCCCACATATCTTGATACTCCACTGGGAGCTCATGTAGCTCCTATTCTGCGTAGATCGCCCTCTCCACCATTAACCATCTTTCTTTGACACTCATTTTCCTTAGTTTTTATGCTGCTTTCCTTTTCCTTTCTATAGTGATTTCCTCATCCTCAATTCTTCTACTTCTTTTATGCGGGGATTATGCTTGTACGAGATCCAGCTGACATGGCTCCAATCCCCTCTTAAAATTACTTCCTCCATCCACCCCATATGGTATAAGGTTGATTTCTTGTTGGCCTCTCCAATTCCTACTCTCTACCATTCTCAAATGGCCTAAGTCTTTCACTTGCTTCTCTTTGCTTACCACTTCTTTGCCTCTCAGATCCTGCACTTGCTAAAGATGTTCACCCTCTGAGGACTCCCCACTTGGTTGCGAGATAGTTTCTTCCTGGAGCTCCTCAATCCATATCATCGGATTTCGATTCTGCCTTTGATAGAGATCCAAAGGGTAATTGTGTGGGAAGCCCAGTTGCCCATAGTCTAATATCATATGCTGGTTCAATGTAGAGTTGCTAGTATTCCATACCTATTAGGCCGGGTTGTGCGTCATACCTTTAGAACTTCTCTCTATATGGTGTCATCTTCTCTGACTTATACGCTTTCCACTTGTCCCACTTATAGAAGTAGGATCCCTCGACCATCCAGTGACCATGCCCTCTCCCCCAGCCTTATTTTCTTCTTACCTCAGACCAATGGACTTAACTCATCTTCTACGTTCTCCTGCCCGTCTTCGTTCCCCCAACTAATTGTTAAAAATCTATGAGTTTCCGTTATCTCTCGAATTGGCGTCGTCCGAGTCCAATCTTTCTACCCAGTCCCCTCATTTCGTAGGTTCGAATGAACAGTCATTGTTTGAGTGACCGATTCTACCACACGTGTAGCAAAAGTCCTGAAGATATTCGTAACGGAACTAAATCAAGTGTTATTACTATTATCTCTTGGTAACCAGCAACCAGTGATAAGAGGTTTCGTAGTGTTCATAATTACTTTGACTTGTAGAAAGCCTCAGGTAGTGGAAGGATGTTCAAACTCCAAAAATTTCCCAATCTCCCATGCAAGGCATCTGACATTTAATTCCGAACATAAGTTTAGTGGGATTCCATGGATCTAAACCCAAAAAGGAACCAGCTCTAACTTTATCTCCTCCAAAATGAGTTCTGGTAGCCATTTGTGAACAGAGAAATTTTGCTTCATAACTGCCCACGGCACTTGATTAAGTATCCTTGTCGCTGTACCTTCATCCTGCACAGTGATTATAAACAGATTCTCCATAACCCATTTAATTTTTATTTCCCTAATCTCATTCCATAAAGCATGGAGAATGTTGCGCACCCCTATCTTCCATAGCAACCAAATCCATGGTTTTTTCAAGATCGACCATAAGTTCATCCACCTTCGAGTGCGTCATCTGTCCCTAACTTTTCCTTCTTGTTTGGATCATTTGCACGAATACGTAGGACTGATAACCGATTAAGCTACTTTGAAATTGGAAAGGCACAGCACCGTTAGGTTTCCCTTCCTTCTCACAGAATACTGACTCTCTTTGAAAAAATAATAGGACCACAAGAATAACAGAAGTGTGGAAGTACCTGTTCATTGTATTTTTGAACCTGTTATTCTTTGCACTCTTGGATGCTCTGGTAGTTGGCCTCAGCTGTCACCAAGAAAACCCTAGGTAGTTGGGAGTAAATGCCCTGTTGAAGTGGGTAAGGATCATTAATTTGATTCCTTTTGTCATTCTATTCTGATCTTCAATATATTTGTTATAGTCCTTGTGCGTTCCTATGGGGTTGGAAGGTACAAATGCCTTATCCCCTTGTCTCAGCCATCCTGTCCCACAAGTCCCCGATCAAAATCAAAGACTCCTGACCCACAAATCTCAGATAAAATCAAAGATTGTGGATCAATGGTTTAGATTGAGGGGGTGTGTCTAGGCGCAAGCCTAGTATGACTCAGAAGGATTAGCAGACGATTTATTGGGTTGGTTGGAAGAAATTAATGCTTAAAGGAGTTTGTTGGATGGGTTACAAATTGAGCATAAATAAAGGCTTGAGAGGAATTGGTGAAAGGTTAGGTGATATAGCTCTCACAACGAAGAGAACAACACTCACTTTGGAGGACTCTCACGGTGGAGAAAATTTGGGATTTAGCTAGTTCTTTCCTATTAAACTTTGTATTACTTGGAGAACAAGTTTCTCAACTTCTTATTACTATAAATAAAGGCACAAGGACTGGAACATAACACACAAAATTCCTCAAGCCTATTCTCTATCTATTTTCTCTCCATGTCGTGTCTCTCTCTTCCTCTTAGTCAAATATAGGCAACAACAAAAAAGAATTTTTACAACAACAACAAAGCTTTATCCCGCTAAATGAAGTCAATTATATGAATCCTAGAACGTCATTGCGCTAGCTCGGTTTTGAGTCATTTCTTCTGTTAGATCCAAGTAGTCTAAGTCTTTTCTTAGAGTCTCCTTCCAAGTCTTCCTAGGTCTTCTTCCTACCCCTTTGGCCCTAAGCCTCTGTTTCTTAATCACATCTTCTAACCGGAGCATCTGTAGGTCTTCGTTTCACATGTCCAATTCACCTTAACCAATTATCTCTCATCTTATCTTCAATTTCATCTACTCCTAATTTATCTCGAATATCCTCATTCCTAATCTTATCATTTCTCCTAATTAAAAATAAAAAATTTAATTTAATTAAATTTAAAATAAAATAAAATAAAATAAAACCTCATCAGTTATATGAATCATAAAATGTCATTGCGCTAGCTCAGTTTTGAGTCATTTCTTCTGTTAAATCCAAGTAGTCCAATTCTTTTCTTAGAGTCTCCTTCCAAGTTTTCCTAGGCCTTCTTCTACCCCTTTGGCCCTGAGCCTCTGTCTCTTAATCACATCTTTTAACCGGTATGTTGCAACCTTAACTGCATTGGCATTATTGCTTTCATTGTTCTCCTTGTAGTCATGCTCGTAACAATTTTTTCTATCATGTTCACCAAGTCCAAAAATCCCAAATTCAGCATATAACGTGTTGTTGGACTTAGCAAGAGTAATGGACTGCCGGACTACAACGTGACGTTGAGGGTTCAAAATCCAAATTCGAGGGTGGCAATTGTGTACAATGGTGGTGGTACTAGCCTTCATTTTAGGAAAAAAACAATAGCTAATGGAAAATACCCGTCTCTCACTCAAGGGGTGGGCAAATCAAAAGAGGTTACTATCGTCGTTCACGGCACAAACGTTATTTTGCCTAACGAAATCAATAAAAGCTTGGGAGTTAATGAGAGCAGCAGCAACACGAAGAAAGTGCAGGTTAGTTTGTCCCTCAACATGAACATTCTGGCAAGGTTGAGGATTGGGACATTGAAAAGTAGAAACATGAAATTTCATGTGACGTGTGATATAACGGTGGATAAATTGTCGAAACGGACTAAAGTTTTGAGATAGGAATGCGAAACCCAATGGAAATAGCAATCAAATGCTGTTGTTGTATTTATAATTAGGAACGAGTTTGGAAGCCGTGTAGCGGTGGTGGTAGGTGGTGCTAATTCAAGTTCATCTCTGTGTATGTATTTTGTTCACCATACTTTTTTTTTGGTACCCTTTTTCGGTACAAATCCCTTTGATTTTTACTTCTCTATTGCTCCATTTAGTTTTATTAGTTTTAAGCCCCCAGCTCATTAACGAATCAGTGGGGAGTCTACAATATCTATATGCTTGCATGACATTCGTCTTTTGAAGACGTAATAAATTAGGTCATACCCTTTTCTGGAGAGTCCTAACCAGTACTTTGAAAACTTTACTTTTTTCTTCTTTTTTTCTTCTTCTTCTTTCTTCTTTATTTTGTTAAACTTTTTGCATGAATATATAGTATTTTCATTTCACATGGCTAGCTATTAAATCAACTAAGTTCAACTCTAGGAAGCAGAACTTTATTTTACTAGCATTGGAATTTATTCTTTTATTTATTATACACACGCACACATATATGTATATATGAGTACTATCATTGACAATCTAACAAATTTATTGTGCACTTCTCAAAAATCAAATTTTTTTTTTTTTAATATCAAATATAGAACGTATGTAATATAATAATTTTCCAGAGTGTTAATAGGATCACCCCTTTTTGTATTTATTAAACTTTTTAAGACAGTGTCACAAACGTACAGAGTTCTTTGATATGTTTGTACACAATTTTGCATCATTGTTGCCCACATTTGACCAAAACAAAATTGCACTCCAAGTCATCCGAACATATTCTAAGAAGGATTTTCAATGACGTTAGGTCAATACTTCTCCAAATATATATGAAGCCCAAGCACATCAACCAACAGACAAGCCTAGGACTCATATATAATCCAGTATCGATCTATTCTTGAGCACATCAATAGACTCACAAGCCTATGACTCATATATAATTCGGAACTAATTTGTTCATCATATTCCAATCTCAAACTTGGATTCCCAGCTGAGATTCAGGTGGTGGTGGTGGTGGTGGTAGGGTGTGTGTGTGAGAGAGAGAGGAATGAGAGTCACGACCTAATTAGTTACCTTCATAGGTGTTTGTTTAGTTTTTAAGTAGCAAATTGGTTAGATTAGGCTAGCTTAGTGATGAGTTAGATTGTGCCACTTGTCATGAGATTAGAAGATTTGTTAGTTAGTTAGTTAGTTAGACTAGCTTGATATATACAAGTATAAATAAAATCTTTCCTTGTATTACTTACTCATTAAGAAAGATAATAATAAAATATAGTTTTCTTCATTTCTTCTTCTCTCTAAGTTCTGAGTTCTTCCTTTCATTTCTGCATATCAAGATCTTCTACATATATAGATCTTCTACATATATAGATTAACATGGTATCAATCGCCTTCATTGCTTGCGCACGATACATTGATCATTTCCTTTCTTATGCTCACCGTGCATCAGTCTTCATCTTCTTAGAATTTGGTTTCTTCAACCATAATTCAGTTTGTCTTCTTAAAACCCTTCAATTTCTAGGGTTTGGTTGATTTTGATCTTTGATCGATCATCTTTTGTATCTTCTCTACTCGTGTACATCAGGTGCTTTTGACGAGTTCTCGATGAAATTCTCATACCGAATCTTGTGTTGTTGATCTCCTTGGCATCATAGACTAGTCATCCATCTAATAACATTGTAGCATTGATGTTAAACAAGGGCAATGTGAAATGTACAAAGGTTATATCACCTACTATGTGTTAGAGTTGCTTAGAGGGCAAGTTTTGTAAACTTTCCTTTTAACAAAGTGTCAATAAGTTCGTACACCATTTTGAGATTGTGTATAGTGACCTATGGGTTCGGCACCTTTATTTCTGATGATGGATATAGGTACTACATAACCTTTGTTGATGAATGTACAAGGCACTGTTGGATTCTCCATTGGCTAATAAATCTGATCTCCTTTCCACATTTGTTGCCTTGGATAACTTTTCCAAAATCAAAATTCTGCATCTATTAAAATTCTACAAAGTGATTGGAGAGAGAGAGAGAGAGAGAGAGAGAGAGAGAGAGAGAGAGAGAGAGAGTATACTAGTAAGAGGTTTCAAATAATATTTCATCATAAATCTTGCCCATATATCCCTGAGCAAAATGGTCTAGCTAAGAGAAAGTATAGACACATTGTGTTTCCATCACAATGCTTCAAAATGCCTTCTTTTTGGTCTTATGCTTGCCAAGCTGCAACTTACCTCATCAATAAAATGCCAACACCAATTCTTAGTAATAAGATCCCTTTTGAAGTTCTTTATGCATAGGGTTGTACCAGCTATTTCACACTTAAGAATATTTAAGTGTGCTTGCTATCCTCTTTTGAAACCTCATAACACTACCAAATTACAAGCTAAAACAACCAAATGTGTTTTTTTAGGCTATGCTTCTCAATATAAAGGGTATATTTGCTATCTCTAGAAAGAGAATTTATGTTTCTAGATATGTTATGTTTGATGAACATTTTTATCCTTATACAGACTTATTGATGCACACAAAACCACCATGTTTGCCCCAGTTATAAATAATATCCCATCTTTGGTTCACCAGTCATCTAATTCATTCAACATTGTCCCCACTTCACCCTTTTCTTCTCCTAGCATTAATACCATACCTCAATCCATTACTAGCACGTCAAGTTCCTTTTCTCATCAAGTCTTTGTGGTATCTAGTCCTAGTAATGGTGATACTATAGCACCAACCACTTTTACTCCTGATACATTGCAAGTGGTTTTGGATATTCCACCATAATTTTGCATCTAATGTAAACTAGGAGTAAAAATGGTATCATATTTTTTTACTACACACAAAAGATTTTGGCGAAGTTGATTTATTCGTAGCTGAATAATCTACTTATAAGACGGTTATTAAAGTGTCAGTTTGGTTGCAAGCTATGAGAGAAAAGGTTGATGCACTTAATGCACAAGGCACTTGGAGTTTGGTCTCTTTATCTGCAAACAAGAATTTGGTGTGCTGCAAGTGGATTTTAAAGATCAAGAAACATGCAGATTGTACAATTGCTAGGCACAAAGCCAGATTAGTCAAGAATTAGGCGTTGATTATGAAGAGACATTTAACCCTGTAGTGAAGCCAACTACTATTAGACTTGTATTGGCTCTTGTTGCATATTTTGATTGGACTCTTAGACAGCTAAATGTTAAAAATGCATTCATGCATGGCATTTACAAGAAGAAGTGCATATGACTCAACCTCCAAGATTTGAAGATCCCAATCATCTTACATGAGTGTGTAAGCTTCATAAGTCCCTATATGGCTCGAAACAAGCTCCTAAAGCTTGGAATGAAAGGTTCATCACTTTCTTCCTAAGTTGGGCTTCTAGAACACATACTCTGATTCTTCTCTCTTTGTTAAACAAGAAGATTCTACAATTGTTGTTCTGTTTTTGTATGTGGATGATATAATCTATCACTGGGAGTGTTACTAATGCTATTCAGGAAGTTATTCAAGCTCTCACTACTGAATTTGAAGTTGAGGACTTAGGTCCTTTACATTATTTTTTTGGGCATATAGATTTCTAAAATCAAGGATGGTTTATTCCTATCCCAAACCAAATATGTGTAGGATTTATTGTCTAAGACTGAAATGCTTGAGTCTAAAGCCTGCGATACTCCCCGTTTACCATATAATCGATTGTTTAAGGATAATGGTTAGCCTTATGGAAATTAAAGTACGTACAAAAGCATTGTAGGTGCTTAGCAGTACTTCACCTTCACCAGACATGATATTGCATTCTCTATCCATTAACTCTATCAATTTATGTAGAGTTCAATGGCTTCTCACTTCACTACAGTCAAAAGAATCTTGAGGTACTAAACAGGTACAATGCATTTGAGGATTTCATATATCATATGAGATTTAATCTTGAAAGCATTCAATGATGTTGACTGGGAAGGTGATCCCAATGACATGAGATCGTATTTCTTGACTCTAATCCAATTTTCTAGTCTTCCAAGAAGTAACAAATTGTTTCTAGATCCTCTACTGAGGCTGAATACAAGGCACTGTTTAATACTTCTGTAGAAATTGATTGGATTAAACATCTCCTTGCATTTTTGCAGGTGTCATTGCATTATGTTCTAGTTTTGTTTTGTGATAACATGTCTATTATTGCACTCCTTCAATCTTGTGCAATATCATAAGACAAAGCATATTGAAATTGATGTGCACTTTGTCGGAGAAAGAGTAGCCAAGAAGCAATGTGCAGTTTGCTTCTTCCAAAGAGCAGCTTGCAGACATTCTTACAAAGGGTTTAAGTGCTCCTTTATTTCATGCTCATTGTAACAACCTCATGATTGGATCCTCAAAGCAGGAGTTTGAGTGGGGATGATAGAGTATATAAAGTGATGAGATAGATTATGCCACTTGTCGTGAGATTAGAAGATTTGTTACTTCGTTAAAATAGCCTGATATTCTATGCTCATTAAGAAAGATAATAACAAAATAAAATTTTCTTCATTTCTTCTTCTTTCCGAGTTCTGAGTTCTTCCTTTCATTTCTGCATATCAAGATCTTCAACATATATAAATTAATATTTAGCTCACTCCAATAACCACAAATAGACAAATGAAGCCCAATGGATCACAAGGAAATATCCTTTATACCGGACATTTCAATCTTTATCCGTTTTGCGCATCTAGCTATCCTCTAAGGTTTCTGGAATAGTTTGTAATTGCTTTCTCATTTCTCTTCACTCTGCTAGCATATGAACATCTTTTATTTTTGGTAATTAAGCATATAAACACTTAGGATTCCTTGTAACCCACTCATTCAAGAAATAAATAAATGTAGTATTATAATTATCTCACTCTCTCTTTGTTATATTTTTTGAATTACCCTTTAACATAATGGAGTTTTTTTTTTCTTGGCATTGTTGACGACTGCTTGAAAGACAATTTTTAGCTTTATTAGGAGACGATGGATTTAAATTCTGATATCAAACAGCAGACAAAAATGAAGAATAATCAATAATCCACATGCACTACAATTTTGATAAATCATTTTAAATTTGGGCCTCCTCAAGAATGTCTAAATGCCAGAACTTTGATACAGACGATGATGTTGATGCATAAGTATGGGACAATTTGACATATCTAGCTTATCCAACAAGTTAAAAGGATACATATGGTCACTCAATCTCTCAGGAAAGGTTTATACATTCGGTAATCTGTAATAGTGAGGCCCTGACTAGTTATACATAATTATGCATAAGTTTCTTTTTACTTGCCATTGTGTTATGACCTCGGGATGCCACGGTGATGGGGTGTATACCTGTTACATGGCATTTGTTCTAATCTACATGGCTAGTTCTTTGTCATTCAATGTAGATTCCAAAACTATTGAAGTTGTTTTATAAGGAGTGGTTGAGTTTTGTCATTTTAAACAGTTAAAGTGTTTGAATATTAACATTATTATTTGGCCCAAAACTATAAAAAAAAAAAAAAAAGTACCCATGAAAGTTGGAAACCGCCAAGGGCCAAATTATAATTTTGTTATCTCCAGGGAGAAAAAGAAATTCCCTTCATGATTTGTAAGTCAATTACAACTGGGCCTGGGTAGGCTTTAAACTGGATCAGTACTATATATACGTGTTTTAGCCCCATGTTTTATTTCACCGTACTCTCTCTTGTTGTGTGCAATTATATAGCTATATATAGCTCTCTCTTCTCATGGATCCCAAGTTTGCGACACTCTATTTTCTTCTTCTTCTTCTTCTCACTTAAAGTATGGAGAGCATTGTGTAGTCGATTGTACTTAGTGACAGAGCTAGAAATTGCTCTTAGGAGGGGTCTTCCAAGACATAAAAAAAAACTAAACCAAATATAGCAATATAATTAATAGGAGAAATATTTAAGGTTTCTTTTTTTTCTTTGTTTTTTTTTTTTTTTTATTGGCATGGAAGATTCATCAAACAAGAGTGAACGGGCATTAAATTTTTTATGAAAAAAATAAGTATTGAGATATTATAAGAGCATAACTTGTTTACGAGCTTTAATAAAAAAGGAGAATTCGAGCAACAATTTAAGTTCATAACTAAAAAGTATTACCATGAGATTTTCCTGTCAACATAATTGACTATTCTTCTAACTTGGATAGTCCTTATTTTATATAAACTGAACAAATAAAGAAATTAGCTTTTATATGATGAAAGAGAAGGCTAGTTATAAGGTTCATAGACTTTTTTTTTTTAATATAAACTGAACAAAAAAAAAAAGGAAGTAGTTTTTATATGGTAAAACAAAAAAGGTTTAGTTTAAAAATGAACACAAGTTTTATATGGTAAAACAAACAGGGTTTAGTTTAAAAATGAACACAAGGGTTTGACGGCAATAAATTTTGAACCCATGGCCCCACAGAATTGCCAAACTCCACTTACCAATGCACCATAAGAAATTTATTGAAATGGTTAGCAAACAATAGATACATGAGATCCTTAGATATATATATACCTTAAATTTTAGGATGGGCCTAGGCCTAACCTGACCTTGATGTGACTCCGTCACTGATTGTACTTTTATACTTTTGTCGATCTATATGGTCTTGTTCCTTGTAATTTGTTCATACAATATCAATACATAATTCTTCATCAAAATCCACATGGTATTAGAGAAGGAACCTTAATCGGCCCCGTCTCTATGTTCTTTCATATTTTGCTTCCTACATTCTACATTAGAATGGCAGAAGACAAACCATTTGGTTCGTAGGCTGAGAGCACTCTTATTTCCCTTTCTTCAAGTTTTTCTGAAGTTGATATCAACCCAAATCAGCCACTTTCTTCTGTGTTTCTGAATGAATTCAACTATCTTCCTTGGTCAATAGTTGTTACACTGGCTCTTGGAGAAAGATCCAAACTTGGATATATGAATGGGAGCATATAGGCTCCTGAAATCTCTTCTTCTGCATATAAGGCTTGACTGTGCAAAGATCAACTTGTTATGTCATGGCTTCTCAATTTCATGGAGCGAAAGGTTGCTAAAATTTTCAGTTTTCTAGAGTCATTTTGTATCTATTGAATGTTATCAAAGAAATGTATGTCAATCAAAATAATTTTGCCTGCATTTTTCAACTTAAGAGAGATATTGCTAGTCTTCAACAAGATGGTAAGCCTTGTATTCAACATAATGGTAGTATGAAAAATATGTAGAATGAACTTGCAGTGTATGGACCACATACTACTGATGTTGCTAGTTATTAAAAGGAGCTAAAAATGACAAGATTTTTCAATTGTTGGCAACAAGCCTAGGTTCAGCATATGAAAATCTCTGCAATCACATTTTAATGAATACAGAGCTCCCATCTTTTGCCAATGTTTGTGCTACTATTCAACAAGAAGAAGTTTGTAGAAAAGTAATGAGTATAGAAACAAAGGCAGGTATGTTTGAATCTAGAGCTTATGTGTCCAACCATAAACAAGCCAAAGAAGGAAACAACAAAAGCAAGATGGAAGACTTGAAATGAAATTATTGCAACTGTATTGGGGCATGTGAGAATTTGATTTTACATACTGAATTGAAACCAAAGTTTGAGAAATACCACAAGAATTTTAAGGATAGCAAATTTTTTTTAGAAAGGCCCACATAATTTCACTTCTAATGCAAACCATGCAATTGCTGCTTCCATATATGGGTTATTGAATTTCACATCAAGTCCAGCTGCTCTGATCGATGAATTTGTAGCCTACCTCTAGAAGAAGAAGGGAGTGGTCAAAGAGAAAGCATGAATGGTGCTGGGAGTGACAGTTCAACTGCACTACTTAGCAAGTTTGTAGGATTTCTTGCAGAAACCGATAGAGTATCTCATGAAGAAATCCCAGGTATTTTAATTGCCTTTCTATTGCTCTTAATGTCAATGTTGTACATAATTTTTGGATTATAAATTCAGGTGCCACTGTTCATATGACAAATCAAACTACAAACTTGTATGATTTTGACATACCCTAGACATCATTTTTTGAGGTTTCACTCTTACCCTATTTTGCCCACAAGACAAAACCTTATTTAACTCCAACTAGCCACAGCCCCCATTGACGTTCCTCAAGTACCACGATGTGCCATTCAAGATAGACAAAGATTCCAAGGTTGACACTCTTCTGCTCGGTCATCCTCTCGTTGTGACCTTCCTACCGGTCGTGGCCGACACACATGGATTAACACAGAGAGAGAGAGAGAGAGAGAGAGAGAGAGAGAGAGAGAAAGCCTTCATGCACGCGCTCACGCACATGTAGAAGGCATTTTTTGAATCACGACGTACTACGCTCTACTTACATGTTTTAAATGTATTTACATGCGTAAATTAACAAAAGGAAAGTCAAATATTTGAAGTAAATGAATAATCTTAGATCATTCTAGAATAAACCCCTCATAAACCAATTAAAGCAGCTGAATTCACATAATAAAATCAGTCTCTGTGGAATTTACATTAAGAATAGAGAAAATAATTTTTAATAAACAATTGATTGAATCACATTATTGCTAGCTCAATGTAAGGCTAAGCCCACCCCCTCCCCCTTAGTGTAGATAATATCGTTTGTTAAAAAAAAAACAATTATTTGACAACTTATTTAATCACATTATTACCCGCATGCAAAATATCTTTTTTATAACCGGCATTACACGCATCTTAAGATGTTTTGAATGTGTTTAAAAATAAAGAAAATAATATTTAATAAACAACTAATTGAATCACATTATTGCTAGCCCATTATGAGGCTAAGCTCACCCCTTTCCCCCTTAGCATAGATAATATCATTTGTTAATAAAAAAAAATCATTTGACAACTAATTTAATCACATTATTATCCACATGGGAAAGACCTTTTTGATAACCGGGATTACACATCTCTTAAGATGTTTTGAACGTGTTTAAAAATAGAGAAAATAATATTTAATAAACAACTAATTGAATCACATTATTGCTAGCATATTGTGAGACTAAGCCACCCCCTCCCCCTTAGTGTAGATAATATCGTTTGTTAAAAAAAAATAAAAAACAATCATTTGACAACTAATTTAATGTAATTTAATCACATTATTATCTTCGTGCGAAAGACCATTTTTATTACCAGCATTACACGCCTCTTAAGATGTCTTGAACGTGTTTAAAAATAGAAAAAATAATATTTAATAAACAATTGATTGAATCACATTATTGCTGGCCCATGGTGAGGCTAAGCCCACCTCTACCCTTTAGTGTAGATAATATTGTTTGTAAAAAAAAAAAAAAAAAAAAAAAAAAACCAATCATTTGACAACTAATTTAATCACATTATTATCCGCATGCAAAAGACTATTTTTTTTTATAACTGTCATTACACGCCTCTTAAGATATTATGAACGTGTTTAAAATAGAGAAAATAATATTTAACAAACAACTTATTGAATCACATTATTGCTGGCCCATTGTGAGGCTAAGCTCACCTCCTCCCGCTAAGTGTAGATAATATTGTTTGTTTAAAAAATAAAAAAAAAATAAAAAAAACACAATCATTTGACAACTAATTTATTCACATTATTATCCGTCTACGAATGACCTTTTGTATAACCGGCATTACACGCCTCTTAGATGTTTTGAACATGTTTAAAAATAGAGAAATTGACTCACATTATTGCTAGCCTATTGTGAGGTACTAATTAAAAAATAATAATAATAATAATAATTAATTATTAAAAATATACTATTATAAATGACGAAAATGCCCCTGTCTTATTTGATCCATTATTTTGGGATGCCTTTGAAGTTTTTTGTCTTGGGGGTATTTTTGTCCAAATTTTTTTGTTGAAACTTGGTGACACCAAAATCACCATTCACCTTTTCCATCGGCTTTATATATAGACTAGCCTTCATGCAAGCGCTCACGCGCATGCAGAATGCATTTTTTAAATCACGGCGTGCTACTCATGACTTATATGTTTTAAATGTATTTATATACATAAATTGACAAAAGGAAAGTCAAATATTTGAAGTAAATGAATAATTTTAGATCATGC
Organism: Pyrus communis; assembly: GCF_041283825.1. Classification (NCBI taxonomy): domain Eukaryota; kingdom Viridiplantae; phylum Streptophyta; class Magnoliopsida; order Rosales; family Rosaceae; genus Pyrus; species Pyrus communis. The sequence goes on from NC_142572.1 coordinate 5,916,092, forward strand.
TAAAAGAAATTCCTCATAAACCAATTAAAGCAGTTGAATTCACATAATAAAATTGGTCTCTATAGAATTTACATTAAGAATAGAGAAAATAATATTTAATAAACAATTGATTTAATCATATTATTGCTAGCATATTGTGAGGCTAAGCCCACCCCCTCCCCTTTAATGTAGATTATATCGTTCATTTAAAAATAAAAAATAAAAAAATAAAAAAATATATGAAAATAAAAAAACATTTGACAATTAATTTAATCACATTATTATCCATGTGCAACAAACCTTTTTTTATAACCGGCATTACATGTGACATCCAACATTGCCCATGGGAGTGATCCTTATATGTATATTCTCATCCCTACCTAGCACGAGGCTTTTTGGGAGCTCACTGGCTTCGGGTTCCGTACGAACTCCGAAGTTAAGCGAGTAGCGCACGAGAGCATTCCCAGGATGGGTGACCCATCGGGAAGTTCTCGTGTGAGTTCCCAGAAACAAAACCATGAGGGTGTGCTGGGGGCCCAAAGCGGACAATATCGTGCTACGGTGGAGTCAGGCCTTGGAAGTGGTCCTGCCCGGGTTAGGATGTGACATTACACGCCTCTTAAGATATTTTAAATTGTTTAAAAATTGAGAAAATAATATTTAATAAATAACTGATTGAATCACATTATTACTAACTCATTGTGAGGCTAAGCCCACGCCCCTCCCCCTTAGTGTAGATAATATCGTTTGTTAAAAAAAACAATTATTTGATAACTTATTTAATCACATGGTTATCCGCGTGCGAAAAACCTTTTTTATAACTGGCATTACACGACTCTTAAGATGTTTTGAACGTGTTTAAAAATAAAGAAATTGAATCACATTATTGATAGCTTATTATGAGGTACTAATTTAAAAAATAAAAAAATAAAAAAATAAAAAGCCCCAAAAAGTAAATTATTAAAGAAATAATATTAAAATGACGAAAATGCCCCTACCTTATTTGATGTATCATTTTGGAATGCCTTTGAAGTTTTTTATTTTGGGGGCATTTTTGTCCAAATATTTTTGTTGAAGCATGGTTGCACCAAATCACTATTCACCTTTTTCATTCTCTTTATATATAACTAGCCTTCATGCACGCGCTCACGAGCGTGCCAAAGACATTTTTTGAATCACGGCATGTTATTCGTGACTTATATGTTTTAAATGTATTTATATGGGTAAATTGACAAAAGGAAAGTCAAATATTTGAAGTAAATGAATAATTTTAGATCATGCTAGAAGAAATCCCTCATAAACTAACTAAAACAGCTGAATTCACATAAAAAAATCGATCTCTGTAGAATTTACATTAAGAATAGAGAAAATAATATTTAATAAACAATTGATTGAATCATATTATTACTAGCCTATTGTGAAGCTAAGCACACCCCTCCCCTTTAGTGTAGATAATATCGTTTATTTAAAAAAAATCATTTAACAATTAATTTAATCACATTATTATCCATGTGCGAAAGATCTTTTTTATAATCGGCATTACACGCCTTTTAAAATGTTTTAAATTGTTTAAAAATAAATAAAATAATATTTAATAAATAACTAATTGAATCACATTATTGCTAGCCTATTGTGAGGCTAAGCCTACCCCCTTCCCCCTTAGTGTAGATAATATCGTTTGTTAAAAAAAAAAAAAAAATCATTTGATAACTTATTTAATCACATTGTTATCTGGGTGTGAAAAACTTTTTTTATAATCAGCATTACACATCTTTTAAGATGTTTTGAACGTGTGTAAAAATAAAGAAATTGAATCACATTATTGATAGCTTATTGTGAGATACTAATAATAATAATAATAATAATAATAATAATAAATAATAAACAAGTATAAAAAAAAAAGAAGAAAGCACCAAAAAGTAAATTATTAAGGAAATGACGAAAATACCCCTATCTTATTTGATGTATTATTTTGGAATGTATTTAAAGTTTTTTGTTTTGAGGCCATTTTTGTCCAAAACTTTTTGTTGAAGCATGGTGACATCAAATCACTATTTACCTTTTTCATTCTCTTTATATATATATATATATATATATATATATATATATATATATATAATAATAGATAGATAGATAGATAGATAGAGGAGTGACAACCTTAATGTTGACTTTATTAGGGCATGGTTCCTCCAGTCTTCCCATGGATTGGACTTTATGTTCACTTGGCTCTTAGGTCTAACATTACTGCAAGTACTCGACCAAGAGGCCGTGTTACCTGAACCTTACAATTCACTACTTGTCTCTACTAAATCAATTATAGTATATATTCACACAGAAAGCCAACTTTGTACTAACAACCAGATGAGTGACAACCTTAATGTTGACTTTATTAGGGCATGGTTCCTCCAGCCTTCCCATGGATTGGACTTTATGTTCACTTGGCTCTTGGGTCTAACATTACTGCAAGTACCCGACCAAGAGGCCGTGTTACCTGAACCTTACAATTCACTACTTGTCTCTACTAAATCAATTATAGTATATGTTCACATAGAAACCCAACTTTGTACTAACGACCTTGCTGAGTTGGGCCACTCCGTACCATTTTTTCCTTCTTTTTTTTTGTTGGGTTGGTGATCTTGCCGAGGGTTTACGGACAGGTTACGTATTTCTAACACAAATTAAAAGATCATCAACAAGACCATGAGTCTCAAGCCTATGAGCCTTAGAATTCCAGTAGCATGAATTGGTAGAGTGAAAGTAAACACTAATCATCCTAATTTCGAAGAATTCATGTTATAAAAAGGCTGAACTTTATTTTTGGTTAATGGAAAAAAATGATGAAAGTAGTAATGGGAACTTAGAGCAACTCCACCCCTAAAGACTTTGCGCAAGCACCCAACCCATTTATCCACTTCAATGAACAGTAATATACCCCAATGAACAGTAATATACCAAAGCATCTCCACTCTTAACAAAAAATAGACTAGTCAATTTTATTAAAATTTTATTATTTTTTATTACAATGGTCCTCTTATCCGACTCGTCATCGTCAGCCTCCGTACCTTCTCCGTCGTCCTCCACTTTCGCTTTCCCTTTCTCCTTCTTGTTATTCGCCTCGGCCTCCACTTTCTCCTTCTCTTTCTTCTTCTTGTTCTTGTTCTCCGCTTGGGTCGGTGCTAAAGCTGGGCCAACCAGTCTCAGTCACAACCACCAGAGTGTTCTCGTATCGTGCAACGACCATGGTTCTGATGATGGCGTCAACCATCATGTCGAGAGGTTTTGGTATCGGACGCCCGTGGTGAGGTAATCTTGAAATCCGAATGGGTGCTTCTGAAACAGGGGAAACTCGACCTCCGCCTTGATCTCGCTGGAGTTGTCCTCATTTTCCTTCACAGCTTCCCCTTCCGCTTCTTCCACCTCCACCTCTTCCTTCTTCGCCTGCTCTTTCTTCTTCTGAGCTCCCTTGACCTTCTTTCTCGCTGGCGCCACGGGTCACCAGCTTGATTTCGTCGGCGCCACCAACTGCTTGTCTTCTTGCTCAGTCGTCTTGTGTTTCCTCGGCACCATTCCCACAAAACGCACGCTAATAGGCCGATCCTTGGCTCTATCAATTCTGGGCTGGCCTAGAGACCAGCTTGGGCTGGGTGCCAAGCAATTGAACGGGCTAGAGCGGATTGACTGAGTCCCGGCCCCTTTTTTGGACTGGGTGCCGGCCTAATGGTGTTCCGGTGGAAGTGCTCTTAGAATTCCATCGGTGGAGAGTATGTACTCCCACACCTAAATATTAATCAGATTTCAAATTGTTAATTTACCTTCATTGGTCATGCCCAAAGGAGGGTTGAGGGAAAGCGAAAGGTGGAATCACATAGGATCCTAAGTTTGAAGAGGCCCCCAAAAATTTGTCATCTATATTTATATATAAATAATGCTAACATATTAAAAAAAATACTTTTATAAGCATAAAATCTCATTGTGCACTCCTTATTAGTGCAAATTTTTTTTTATTATTATAAAATTTTGAAGTGTACAATTAGATATTTAAAGTGCCAATAACAACACCCTAAAAATGATTTTTTTTTTTTTTTTGAATTTATTATATATAATGCTATATATTCAAGTGAAACTTTGAAGTTAGAGTTTTCTAAGCTTTTTTTTTTTTTTTTTTTTGTTGTTTAAGATTGAAATATTTTTTATTATTTAATGAAAGTTATGCTTGTAAGTCTTTTTACTTAGTATTTAATAATACTTAAAAATTTACAATCAGTAAATCCTAAAGTTTCTTTTGAAAAACTATCTTAAGAATGGACATTTTTATAAATTTCACACAAGGCCTCTGAAATCTCAGATGGCCCTGATCATGCCTCTGCATTTTCCATCATCGCTATTCATCGTTTCTTTGTCCACTTTGAAGAACACCAATTTTTTAATTATTAAAGAATAACACCGAATTATCCGTATTATTCTGCATATCTTAGATGTAGCACAAATCAACTTCCATTCGATCTCCCTTGTAAAAAAAACATTAATGTACAATTAAATTAATGATGCGCTGAAAATAAAATTTTAAATTAATAATCATGTGCATGTAGTCCATGTTGGAAAAGGGTCTCACCACAACTTATATATGAGATGCTTCACCCTAATATAATCAAAGTTTTTTACGATAAAACTCAACACATAGTATTACGTGATTAAGTTGAAATAATGTATAATATCGGTGATGACCAATACTAAGCTTAAAAAGTTTATTTGATATTATACCAGGTTATTCTTCTGACATGTCGGATTTGAACTCCTCCTTTTCTTAATAAATTTTTTTTTTCAAAAATATAATAATAATGATCATGAGCCTGAGCCTGAGTCTGAGGTCCCGACCCAAGTGCCTCAGCTGTATTTTCATTATTCTTCCTGCAAATCTCGCCCTGAGTCCATGATTAGGGTTCATAAAGTCGATTAGAATACTTCAGTTTTTAATAATTATTAGTACAAACACTCGATGGATTAGGTCCAAGTTACCTGCTATGTGAACACCTTATGCATCTGCTCCCTCTACGAAGATCATTTAGCTAATCACATGGGTAATCGAAAAAGATTGATTTATCCAAATCTAGAACACATGCATGCATATACTTAGATTTTACTGCCCAAACTCCGTACGAAATGATCAATCTTTATTACCATATATCTATATCGACAATTATATTGCACCCTCTATGGAGGAGGAGGAGGAGGAGGGACCAGTTTTCCCAAAGGCTCGAGCTGACACGTTCATATACATCTAGTACAATTGCCAAATACTCAATGCCACAAACCATATTAAAAACTCAAAAAAAGACGTATCTTTTTGGTAGAAATAAATTCAATCTTCAGAGATCCCTTTTTTCTTTGTAAGACTTTGTCTAACCACATGGAGACCTCTCACCTCTTGCAAACTCTGTGTACTTTCTTTATTGAGGTTCGGTCTTTGTCTTGTACTTTATTTTTTTCATATGCTTTACGATTTCATTTTTAATTCCCCCAGGTGTTGTTTGTGCCACCGTAGAATCTTCACTATATAATGTTAATTGTATATTAAAAATATTTTTTTTTTCTTTGCTTTTAGAACAAACTGCAATTATACTGGAATTCTCTAGAGATCTTTACACACACAATTATAAAACATCTTTTTATAATTGAGAAAGGCAAATATAATTATGATAAAGTTGATGTTCAAGTTCAACTACTGAATTAACTGTCATATTAGTTATATGAAAAATTTTAATTAACTACATCGATATTGTTTTTAGAGACAGATCATATGTTATGTGATGACTCATTATTTGAGTGAAATGAAAGGTAAAAGCTGCAGTAGCTAAGTGTGATACAGGGAGTTTGAGTTGGTTGAATTATCCTTGATGAGGCTTTTTATAATTCCTTCCACCAATAATTGGGGGACTCTAGCCTATATTCATATAGAAGGGGTATACTTTTTGAATTTCTGTTTAAGGAGCCAATAATGGGTTGAAGTTGAATCTAAGTGGGAACCATGCTTTACACGTCCGAAAAGAGGCATAGGTTTTTCATGGCTTGGAAGCATGCTTGGTGTCCCAATAAAAATTAAAAAAAAAGGCCAATGTCTTCTTCAAATATATCAAGCGCTTTAAGTGGATTCCAACTCCTTCTTCAACCATATTGGGATCTCCCGAGGCCACCTAGCTCTCAAAGCTAAGCTTATATATAGCTAGTGGGTTTCCCTCTCATCACCTAACCCTATGAAAATAACACATTGATATTCCAATGACAACTTTGATCCATAATAGTAAATACTTTCTCAGATTATTCCATTAATCTTTTGATGTGGGCTCTCCCAAATCTTGGTGCCCAATAGCTTATGTCTATATCTCTCTTTCAAAAGACAACTGCCCTCCTCTTCACTCATTTATCCCCTTCATTAAACTAGTTAGCTACTTGGAGTTGGATCCTTTATGCATATTTTTTTGTTGAATTTTCAGGTCGACAGTCGAGTGCCCCACTCCAACAACACTAATAATGTCCTCAACTTGATGATTATCACCTGTCCAATCAATCAGGTGTGAAATTTTGTCATAAAATGTCTCGGTATTAGTCACATTGGGGTAATCATATTTAAACTATTTCTTTCTTTTTTTTACTCACCGATGTGGGATAGCCACCATTTATATAGATAATGTATAAATATCTTTGTTTTTTAGGATCAAAATGTATGGACGGATTATATATTATATATAATCCATCACCCGAATGAACCTATTATTTTGTGCGATCGGCTTAAAAAGCAAAGGCTCTTTAATTTGCTTTAGCTGCCTAAAGTATTATTTGGTAATATTTGTTACTTTGCACCCTAATAGTGTTGCCACAGCCATCTCTCTTTCTGAAATTAATTAATTATTTAATTAAACTTAATATATCGAGCTCTCGTGCGTTCCTCTTTCCATGATCTCTTGTCTGAGACAAGGGTGAAGAGGAAATGGTATCTGTAAAAGGAAGCAAACTACATGCGGTTAGCTAAAAGATTTAACAGGTGGCTAGCTAGCTGTGCCTGTACTGAGGTGCACGTGTTACTTAAAACACGTCAATGATCAGTAAAAATTCGTTCTTCTTTTTATCCCCTCAATTATTGGTAACTTGATCACTCTGAACTGGAGGGAAAGTTTGCTTTGCGACCTGTGGATAAAATGTTTTCTTTTAGGTTAGATGAATAAGATGTTTGTTAGATCTGTATCATACGTGTATGGCTGTTAGCCCCTCACACAATAAGTTCACTACATAGTATAAGCAGGGTAGCATTATCCACACACTTATTTTTACTTCTCACACATCACTTATAATTTTTATTAATCAGATTGAACAAATTTTGAAGAAAATCAATGTAAAAAATTTAACAAATGTGCGTGCATGGGAGGTAAAATATATAGGTATATGACTATCCTATAGGCAATGATGATGGAGAGAGCTTTTGACTTTACTTACGAATAACATTATTTAGATATGTATAACTGATATATTAGTACTAAAATTCTCTCCAATACATTTGAATCTCATATACAACAATATACTCACTCACTTGTATGTTTGCCAATATATATATATATACTCACTTGTATTAGAGAAACGCCAGTAACGAGGTCTGTGTTTAAATAACACTATTGTATGATTGTGTTATTTAAATACATATCCTTCTAGGAATTGTTGATTAAGCTCAACTGTCTTACATTGTAAACATTTTATATCAAGTTACGCATCTCAAGACGTGAACGAATTGTTAGTTTTCCTAAATTGTATTGAGGTCTTTTGGAATAGGATGGACTAGAATTCTCTCCCCTTTTCTTTACATCTCCTTCCATCCCTTTCTATCTAATCACACCTAGTGCACCTAGGTGATGATGTAACTGAATGACTTACACTGAATCAAGATACTGTGTTAATTTCTCTTTTTACTCAGTGTTGCTTATTAAATTATCAACTAAAAATATCATTTTTTAAGAACAAATCTAAATCCTTTCATTTGAATTAATGAGGTTGTGTTTCTCTTAAAAACAAAAAATTGAAGTTTAACTATATCTGTGTTGCAATATTATATTGTTGTTAATCTTAATTAAACTAGAATGAAAAGTCAATTAACTATTAATTTAGTAGGTTTTTTTTTTTTTTTTTTTTGTTGAAAGATATTTTTAGTTCGAATCCTTAAGTAAAAAAATGCAGATAAAAATTATACCTGATAAATTAGCTTGTAGTTGAAGTAATAATAATTGATGAACAAATTCATTTTATAAATCATTATGAATATAGTGTTAAAGGTACATATGCACTTACTATACATACGTGCCAAATTAAAGTTATGCTAGAATGGTTAATTACCATAATTTTGGGTTTTCTTTAGGATCATTCGAGTCCTCTTAACAAGCTAGAGGTTACCTGCATCTTTTGATCGTGGTCTCATATTCCTTGCTCATACAATCATGCATAAAATGATGAGTGAGGATAAAATGATTAACACTAATGGTAAACCCAATAATTAGGCAATCTGTTAGGACTTTCGGTGTTTTGGTTTGGATTATGTTCTGTGATGGCCTCTTGCCAAGTTAAGAAGGTACTTAATGGTTGGTTTGTGGATAAGGATGATGAATATATATTCCTGCTAATTATACAGCAAAATTATGTCAATTTAGTAGCAATGAACAACGCCCCGGAGTGGTGCAGGTTCGTCCTTTCAACCCAAGAATTAAAATAATGAATGTGGCATGGATCAAAATTTGTAAGCATCATCAACTTGCATATTTTGGAGAGATTTTTCAGTGTAATTGGTATATGTGATGGTACATCACGTGTTATTATATTAATGGTGAGATATGTGTGTTGAAAAGTTAATAATTTAAAAAATAAAATTTCCCACCACTTACATAGAAACATGTGGTGTACCACTCGTATTCCCGTAATTCATATAAATATAAATTATAGAATTCATTGGGTTCTTTAATTAATACAAACTAGCAGAGAGCACACACTTTGTATGTGTATGAACAATTTTTCTTAATAAGTGCGTTTTTTTTAATATTACATAATTACTGTTTTGTCCTCCTTATGTAAATATTGTGTATCAAAAGTGAGGGTAAAATTGGAAAAATATGATTGTCATTATCTCAAAAAAAAAAAAGGTAAAATAGGAAAAATAGGATATGATTGTCATTTTGTCAGAATGTACAAAATTACTATTTTGCCCTCTTTTTGTCAATAATGTGTATCAAAAGTGAGGGTAAAACAGGAAAAAAAAGTTGACAAAGAGGGTTTTCTTAATAATAGTATAGATATTGAGGTTTAAACAACACCCTTACCCATGGACAGAAGTCAGCCAATAACATTGGTGATTTGAAACACAGTTCAAGAATTCGTATTGTGCCTTTTTACTGCTGCATGCATATTTGTCTATGCTTTGTTCAGGTTAATTAGTACTAAGTATAAGTATTAACAGCAGATTAAGTTAAACAACACACCTATAGATATCCATGAGGATCTCTGAGCATTGCTTCCGACACCACGTTAATATTTCAATACCAAATAGTTATTAATTTATTTGATGTATTCTAGGCCATGGGCACCAAACTTGGTCCCCAAGTTCTCTTGGATTCCCTAGTGCATGCAAGACAGCTTATATATAGGCTGCCATTTTCGAAAATAAAAAGAAAACATTCATAAAAAATTAACAGTTATAAAAGTAAAATTTTTGAATATGTAACTCAATAATGCCCATCTTTATTTACATAATTAATGATATATGTAGATTCTCCCTTTCAATTGTTAATGGAACAAAATAATTATTAAGCGTTAAGTTAGCTCAGTTGGTCCTTATTATACATGAAATAGGGTCTAAACCAGTAGTGCCTTTCTAAAGAGACATGTCTTGATTCCATAATACAATTGGGACCGAGTTAATCTTATAGGATCGATCTTATATGGAGAAAAAAATAAAATAAATAAAAATAAAAGCAAAATGGCTTAATGTGTCGTAAAGTACGAAAGTGAACTATTTGCCTTTGCCTTTTCCTGCATGCACAGAGAAACTTCGTGTGTGAACAGGAGCATTTGTTGAAACTTGAAAGTAGCTACATGCACTATGAACTTGCTAGAGGTGAAAAGTGTGAGTTTTAGTGTAAAGGTGATATTTGGCCACTTTTTACATTAAAACTCACACTTTTGACTTGTTCAAACTATTTTTTTATTACTATCACTATTGTTATCTCAACAACTACTACTTTGCATTACTATTTAACAGCGACTATTGCGTTTTTTATTTTTCCTTTTTATAAGTGATGAATCGCTTTCAAAACCTAATTAATTCATTATTAATAATCAATTTTAACATCATCTTAATATGAAAATCTTACTTTTGTTGTAATGTACATCCTAATACATATGTGATAGTGTAAATTCTAAGTAGAGATAAATTAAAAAAATTTCAGGATCTGGAAGATATTTCTTAGAAAGCAAGTTTCTCTTCTCGTTATTATAAATAAAAACACAAGATCTGAGAAATAACACATAGAATTCCTCAAACCATTTTCTCCATCTCTTTTCTCCATACCGTGCCTCCCTTCTCTTTCAATTAATTAAACATAGGCCACAACAACTTTTTTCTTTACTTAATAATTCATAGGATTAAATCATGTCAGGGTAATACATAGGAAGCATTTCTTCGGTTGGAAAAAGCATCCTCCATGAACAAAAGAACAACTTATATAGCATGAGTACATTGTCATGTGACATCTTGTGCTAATAAAATAATGATATAGGAACAAAACTTACACATGTTTTTATTTTTTTGGCATGAGAAAGGAAACTATATGACATGAGAATTGAAAGTCTCAAACAGGCTAATATTGGTTGGGTACACTCTTTACATAAAAAAATAAATAAAAAAAAAAAAAACCTTTTAGAATATATCACTGTGACTGTGTGTAGGTGCTATATACGTCATCGTAAAACAATGGTTGCATGCGTGTGAAAAGTTGGCTCCCAGTCAATATAACTGCCGTGATTGTTCTTTGTTTTTCTTTGAAGATGTACTTGGCTTGGAGACAAAAAAAAAATTGCCTAAATTTCTTTGATCAAATTATAAAATGGGAAAAAACTAACTTTACATATGACCAAATGATAAAAAAGTGACTATGGACTAAATTGTAACCTTTTTTTTTTTTTTTTTTTTTTTTGGAAACACTAAATTGTAACCTTAAGACGTCCACATTAAGTTTGAATTCCTCAATTGTACAAAATTTCTTGTGTTTATATTTCATGTATTCAAGTTTTACTTTTAAGTTCTTATATTTTTTTTAAGTAAATTCCGTATTGAGAATGTGAATGTTACATTAATTATGGAATGTACATGGTCATGTACCGTCATGTGAATGTCGTTTTAGTTTGAAAAAATACAACTCGAAGAGTTTATTCATATATATAGCTAGGTTTCCAATTCCATCATTATTAATTAAACAATGGCCATGCAGACAGATGTGGTTGATAAAACAAATAGACCGCAAGACAATGAGAGATCTTGAGAGAGACCATTATATATACAATTTCCAAATTAATTATGGGATTCAGTTCAATAATTTATAATCACTTAACAATAAATTAAACTACATAATTCAATCCACCCTTGACAAAATTTTAGGGTGGGTTTTAATCAATTAAGCGCGCTCCCCGTCGTCTACCAGTCGATCGACCTAGTTCCTTTGTTGGTTCGACAATCTCTTCCATTTCACCAAACGCAACAAAAAGTCCTTAACCTGTAAAAGTAATGCAATAATATGAAACATTATGTTAAAAACCGAAATAAAAATATTTAGATAATATATATAGCATAAATTCCATTCAATAATATTGTTCTTACCTCTGCTGGTTCTTGCAAAGTATAAGAAGCATTTGTTTCTTTTGGAACTTTAGAAACTAGAATACCAAATCCTTGTCCTCTGTCGCGTAGCACCTAAACATTTTTGGATGTGAAAAATATGTCAAAAGACTTCTACGAAAATATTGTTACTTTATCAAATTAAAGAAATGTACGTAGGGTAGGGATGGCATTTCATACCTTGAAGGCATCCTCGTCTGTTCGATCATCTCCAATATAGACTGGGAATACTTCATTTGAGTTCGCATATCCTAGAGAGACAATAATTCAATATCCTCAGAATAATTATTTCATTAATATGAGATTTTGTTAATCGGGAATAATCTCGTTCACACGTTCATAGGTGCTTGTGAACATTAATTAATGTTAATTGTATCATAGGATCTTCATCATTCAGTAATACAAATCATAGTCTTACAAGAAAATTTTGACTCTAAGACTCACTCACCTAATGACTCTAGCAAGAATTCAAGAGCTTTGCCTTTGTCCCATTTGATTGTTGGCCTGATCTCTAATACCTGTTTAAAACCAATAGACCACTGTTAGGCATGCAGTTGCTTGTGTACAAAAAATAACCGCGGCCATGCAAAAAATTCACTGAAATATGTTTGGTCAAGATGATTGATCCAAATAAAGGTAGAAATGGGTGACCAGTAGTTACCTTCCTCCCTTGAGTCAATCTGAGCTTTGGGTACTCATTGAGAACAAGTCTAACTTGCTCTGCTAAAGCTGCCCAACTCTGGTAAATTAACAAAACAATGAACAGAAATAAATGTGCGCTTCATCAGATTACATGACTAAAAACAGGTTAAAATTAAGAAAAATAAATGAAAATAATAGGTGGGATTTATTTGCTTACCTTCTCATCAACACAACGGAAGTGTACAGATAAGCAAAATTTATTATTTTCCACCCTAGCTCCTGAGATGGATCTAGTTTTCTCCAATAAAGTTTTGTACACCTGTTAAAAGAATTACAAAAAATTAGTTAGTCCTCCAAACACACTTTTTTGTATTCACCTTTTTCTTTTCTTAAAATTGGTATCAGTGAACAAACCTCATCAATCATTGGTACAAACTCACTGGCTGGTTGGAAGAGAACCGCTTGATTATCCTAAATAATTCACCAATTAACAAATTAATTAAAATCACAACAAAAACTGATAAAATAGTAAAACAAAAAACGAAGATAGAGAACTTTTATTGTGGTATCACACTAGAGCTCACATTCTTATATTTGCTACTTTTGGATGGCCCCCTGATGTCCATCCCATGGCTGCCTGCATAATAAAGCTCTCCTAATTTTACAAAGCTATAAACCTGCAAAATTATCCAAAAACACAATTACCATTATAAATATAGTTCCACTAATCATGAAAAAAAAAAGGAAGAAAAACAAAAAGAAACCAATATTTATTTATATTTCTTTATACAGAAAGGAAAACTGTACCTTGTCTCTGCACCTCCCGCTAACTATTGCCGTGGGAAAGTATCTAGCAGCGGCCCTCACTGCTTTTCTCATCTGACCAAAATTACCATAGTAATTCAAAACCTAAGAAAGGCATATACGTATACTATACGTATAGTGTACATATATAGATACGTGTATGACATAAAAATATATTTTCTGAAGAAAGTTGAGCAGAATCAGACGGGAGAAAGAATAAACCTCCTTGGACATGAAAGCACGATCTGGGTCTTCTACAATGGGGGAGAGGGTGCCATCATAGTCAAGAAACATTACAATTTGCTTGCCCTTTGAAGCATTGGTTATCTGCTCGAACATGCTCATAGCTGATGGATGATGAATCTGTATATTTAACCAAAAACTAATTAGTTTAAATTCAATTTTAAAACAACCATAATTATGAAGTTATTTTTTAGAGCAATGCTTACAGTCCAAGAGTTATAATCCACGGTTTCAGAAAGAGACTGAGGAGTGGCTGATTTGACACGAGTTGGAGAAGATGCTCTCAAGGAGTCAACCCAAGCATTGACTCTGGCTGCTCCGCCTTCTGTGTCAACTTTCAAAACCTTGATGTTCATGGGAATGGTGAAGCACCCTCCTCCTCCTCCCTCAGTCATCGGTTTCGGAACCGACTGTGAAAACATAGCCTTTTTAGCAACCGTGACTTTAATAGCCACGCCTTTGGCATCAGAAACAAGCACATTTTGGTTGGTCATTTTTTCTTGCCTGCACACACAAGAAAAAACTTCAAACTTTTACATTCTAAACATACCAAAGCGTGAAAATTTTGATTCAATGGAACGAAACGAGAAAACCCATTTGAAGGATTGTGATTCTACCTCGAAGATTTCAAAGAATTTGAGGAAGAGAAAAACAGAGGAAGAGAAAGAACAGAGGAGGTTTGTGGGTTGTTTGGGGGATGATGAAACAGGAGGGGAGGGAGGGTGGGATGGTGGGGTTTAATAAAAACAAAAAAACCTGAGGGGAAAGAGAAAAGAAGTTGAGAATCGCAACACACGCGCAGTCGACTAGGCTGCTTGCTCGATCGCTCACAAGTATTTTCAAACGGGGTCGCTTGTCAATTTATAACTGTGATTCCACAGCACAAAGCGACGAAATTACCACTCTTTGTTCTTGCCTGTATTTTTCGGCCTCAATATTGTAATAGAATTGGGGAGGGACCACCGTGACCCCAATGCACTCAATAGTAACACCCTTCAAACCTTGTCAATAGTTGAACCTAAAGAAAAAATATAAAGGGTAAAGTACAAAAAACTACCTCAATTATGAGTCGAATGACACTTTCATACCTCATTTTTTTTAAAATGACAATGTCAATGTCATACCTCAACTTACGAATTTATGATAATATCAGACCTCTGTCAGTTTTTCTATTAATTTCTCTGTTAAGTGTTAACGTGGCTAGAGACGAGTCAGACTCACTAATCCAACTAGATTAAAAAATAATTAAATATATTTTTAAAAATTAAATATTATAAAATTAAAAAATTAAGAATAAACAAAATTAAAATGGCCTAGGGGTGCGGGCCTCCCCTTTCCTCCACCCGCACTAACCTTCTTCTTTTGTTTGACAAACCCCAAACTCTTCCCCGTCCCCCCAACCTTCCCCAACCCACACCCATCCCCGACCTCTTCCCTTCCCCCACCTCTTCCCTTCCCTTTTGAACCCAAACCCTAACCCTAATTCCCCATTTTCAAACAGAAAACCCTAACTTTCCCCACCCGTCCCCCCAACCTTCCTCCACCACCCTCTATCTCTCCTCTCCCTCTCTCTCTCTCTCTCTCTCTCTCTCTCTCTTCTCTCTCCCTTTTCTCTTTCCCTAGGCTACCTACAACTCTTCCCCCATCCACCAGAACCTCAACAACAACAACGCGCAGAACGACGTCGTCCGAAGCCAAACCACCCCAAAGTAGAAACCCAAATCCAAGCCCGCCGAAGTCGAGAAGAAGATAATAATGGAGTACACGCCATCACCCAGAGTCTCTTCTCTCTCTAACGTCTCGGATCATCCCTATCCCAGAAGCCGACGACGAGGATGACGAAGATGATGCCATCGCATACCCCGAGACCGACGACGTCTAAGAGTTCCAAGATTTTTGGTCAATCCCAACTCTTCATATTCTGATGCTCAGATCAACGGCAGAGATTTTAAAGCCAATAATAATGTATAGGTGAAGATTTTGCCCGAATCCGCTTTGCTCTCTTCGGGTCAGGGCTCCGACACTTATGCCGTGGCATTGCAGAGAATGGGTTGGGGAATCCGACGACGGGTTTTTGGGGGCGAAGAATCCAAGCTTTGGAATTCCCGACAGCATGAGGCATAGTAGCTTCGTGACGGAGGATAGGGAGTTCGTGGCATTGCAGAGAAAAAGTGTCGACCTTTCGTCAATTTTTGAGCCACGGAAGAGAGAGAGAGATAAAAGATGAGAGATGAGAGAGATGATGGTGGATGAAGGTTGGGGGGGACGGGTGGGAAGGGTGGGAAGGGTTTCTGGGTTTTGGGGATGCTGTTGTTCAGAGAGAGAGAAGAGAGAAAGGTGAGAAAGGAGAAAGGCATGAGAAAAAGGAGAGAGAGAGAGAGAGAGAGAGAGAGGGTGGATCCCACAATTTTATATAAAAAAATAATTTTATTTTTAATTTTATAATATTTAATTATTAAAAATATATTTAATTATTTTTTAATCTAGTTAGACTAAGGAGTGGAGTCTATCTTAAGCCACGTTAGCACTTAACAGAAAAACTGACGGAGGTCTGACATTGACACAAATTCGTAAGTTGAGGTATGACATTGTCATTTTAAAAATATGAGGTATGAAAATGTCGTGACATCAATAATTGAGGTAGTTTTTTGTATTTTACCCAAAAAGATAAGTCATATTGTTAACTACCAAGTCGACATGTAATCGGGAAATAATTTTCGGACACTTTTTTCTTCATGTGCATACTTTTATTCATTATTGACATTTGAATTGAAAAAAAAAAAAAAACAAGTGAATTGAGACAAAACCAAATAAAAGTATACATAACTAAAAAAAAGAGTGTCCATCGCACGATGGAGGTCAAGAGGAGGCTAAAATGTCAACCACTAGTTGGTCCCTTCTAAAAAGAAAAACAAGAGAGAGTTCATAAGATACTGTTCTTTTAAATTTTTTAAGATACTAAATAAAACGACTAGAAATATCTAGTTGTTGGAGTACTTATTCAATATGTCACCCTAACATTGTTGCTTCATATTAAAAATAAATATAAAAATAAAACAAAAACCATGCGTGCATCATTTTTTTTACTGATTTGATCTAGTGGTAATTTTCTTCCTCAAAATTAAAAGAGATATCAAATTGGACCCATCTTCCTCCAAAATGATTAAAAAGAAAAAAGAAATGAAGTCATGTGGGGAAACTCTTATTACGTTTGAGTGTCAAAGATTTAGGAGCACCTTCAATTTAAATATTTTTGTAACATGCATGTCCTAATGACTATCCTTAGTCATGATGCAATCTTCCATAAAGATCCTCAGCGGATCAAGAACCTTTGTAAATTGGATTTTCATTAGTACGATCACAAGTAAAAATATTGTTGTTCCCCCTTTAATTTGAATAGTCGAACTATAAAATTAAGCTTAACAAAGAAATCCTCTTTAGCAGTTGCCCATCGAATTCTCTGAATACGATAACAAGAATGATAACTTTAATTGTAATTGGTTGTTAATTTCAGAAATCAACAAAGTTCCAAGTATGTGGTCCAATATCTTAGTAGATAGGGTATTTGGTGCGTCTCGGACCGCCCCCGCCCCCGCCCTCCACACACCACCACCACCAAAAATAAAAATTATCATAATAATTTCGAATTCTTCCCCTTCTCCTTACTAATAATAAAAAATGATAGTTCCAAATTTTCCCACAAGAAGTAACAATTATAAAGCCAGTTTAAAATCAAGGAGAAGATGATGAGCTTTTTAATTCGAGTACAAGCTTTTCCTAATTCAGGGAACGATTGAACTAAAACTATAAGCCTCTACTTCATCAAACAAACAATCCTTAAAACATAAATCTAAGATTTGCCAATTTCAATCCTTCACCAAACAATTTTATACACCATTGAATTTCTACAACTTATTGAGAAATGTGTGTGCAGTTTTTATAAAGGTTAAAATTCCATTTTACTCAAATAATTGTTTAATTAGAAAATTTCCTATCAGAAGCATAACTCCAAATAAATTCAGCTTCCACATCTGAACACTGCTATATATCCATAAAAGAAAAAGTGCCAAATGAAGTACGTGTAATATTGTGAATGTATTAGCAGTTTAGCACATATAGGAGAGAGAAAATGTTTTTTCTTGTAGATGGACTTAGAGATCTAGTCTACAAAGATTGAGATTGAAAGTACAGAGAAGATTGAAGGAAGAAAATGTTTTTTCTTGTAATTTTTTATTAAAATTATTCTATTGTTCTGAGAGCTGGAAAGATGAAAGATGAAGATGAATCATGCTGGGTTTGAATATTTTGAATGGTTTAAAATCAATAACTGACATTTGAGTGGATTAATGTATTTATTATCTTATGAATTTTTTTATATAAATGAAAGTATTAGGAGTGGATGTATTTATTTGTTTGATTTTTTTTTATATAATTAAAAAGTATTAGGGGCAGATGTTTCTGCCAACGTGGCAACAAAAACAATAGGGACGGATGTTTGACATTTTTTTGCATCTAATAACAATAGCAATAGCTTTTTTAGGGGTGAATCTATTTTCCGCCACTCCTTGTTAGTAGGGCCGATTTTTCTATATATTTGCCCCTATTGGTGGTTTTTAGAGGCAAATATTTTTGCCTATATTAATTCGATTTCTTGTAGTGAATGCAGTGATATATATGCAAAGTCAGATTATGATGTGACTCATGTTTCTAAAGTTTCTAACTTTTAAAGGTGATCTAAGGAAGATACCTAATTCTATGAAAAAAAAAACAACATAATTTACAAAAATGTCATTTACTTTTTCTCAAAAGAAAAACTTTAAAATAAATATAATAATATTTATGCCCATCAAATTTGTTTTCCTATAAACCAATAATTCTCCAACAGGCTTCTAATACTTCTTTAATGGGGATATGATTACTAAGGGCAATTGAGGACTCGAAGGAGCTACTGATCAAACAGGTTGAAGGTTTTTTCGCCATCAAGCTATCTAATTCAATTGCACATTGTCTGACTCGTTTTGCTTTGCATATTGGGGGGGTTCGTCTTTGTTTGAAGAGAGGCACCTGACTTCATTCTCAACAAAATGCTTTTTGGGGTCTATCAAAAAACTGAAATTTGTGATGATTTCATTCTGAGAAAATAACGATTCACGTGGAATATAGTTATGTAAAGAAAATGTATTTGTTTTATAAACACGAGAAGAATAAAGAACAGTACTGCTAAATGCATATTGTTTACCCATAACATATACTGCACAAAACGTATTTGTTTTGATGCAATGTGTTTACCCATAACAATAGGACTTGTACGCATAAGAAATGTCGTAATTTACATATATAAAAAGACAGAGATTATGAAGTACGTAGAACATGCATGAACCTGCAGCCTCAAAACAGTGCATTAGTACAGATCAAATAATAAAAGAATTAATCGACTAGGATGCCGTTCAAAGAATATTTATTTTGAAGTAACAAGGAAAAAGTTAATTTCAAACGTGGATAACAAGAAAGGATCAATTTGATTAATTAAGGATGTGGTATACCTGAGGAAAGAGAAAGCGAAAGTATCAATTCTAATGATACAATTACTTAATTCCAAATTTTTTTGCAAGTTTGGTTTAAAAATTTGATCTCCCTAACATTACCCATTTTGATTAAATAAAGCTGTGGTCAGAGAAAGCATCAATTATACCACTAATAATACAACTACTTAATTCCACACTGCGCCCCTTGTAAGCTATATCAGTGCACTTGTTTGTACTAAACTGAAAAAACAACCAGCCGCTCCAACCAAAACCCACGTACGTTGTTTGAATCAAAACCATTAGCCATAACCTATCATTTATAATTTTTCTCCTTACTTTGATGTGGATGCGCTTTCTTTATTCTACATTCCAGAACATCACCTTTTTGGATTTTTCAATGGATTTTGCATTTCATACGCCATACATGTAATTGTCTCCAAATGGAAGCTATCATTTTATTTAATTTTTTTTTTTTCCTATAATATTCTTAACCGTTTATTTTAGTTTGATGCATGAAGTGGTTCGACTGTTTCTAACGTTTTATATCTATATATTTACACAAAGAAAAGGCATCCATGCAGCCTCTAATTCATAAATTAAGATCAAGCTAAGGCCGACAATGTTGAATTTGTTGGCACGTTCTTCATTCATATACAAAGAGTGAGATGCATATTATATATATAGTCGCACTTTCGGTTTCTGAAAGTTAAGCCTTTCGTTTTAGCCTGAAAGTTTTGAAAATTAAGACTTTTTGTTCCTCTTTCTTCCTTTCTGTGATTAGATTATGTTGTTGAAAAATATGATTGACCAGCTGCAGAGAGATGGTGGAAGTTTCCTAACAACATGCAAGTACTAAATTGCTTTCAATAATATTTTCTTGGGCTAATTTATATAAGTTTGGTGACCTACAAATGCCTACGACAAGAAGTGACGTGATATTTTAATTTGACTAAGTGATATTTGATTACAGTAACTTTATATTTATTTAGATGATACTCTAATTTTAAACAAACAATGAAGAGAATTCAAACTTAGATGCGGAGAGAGGATATATTGACCTAGCCAATTTAATTAAGCCCATGTTTAAAACTAAATACGATACTTAAGAAAGAAGTGAAGAGTTTTATTTTTCTTCACTCACATAAAAGAGGCGAAAGCTATTAAATGCCGTAACCTAGGTTATAAACTAACTAGTAAATCACCAATTAGCTATTGTTAAAGTGATATCAGTTTTTTTTTTTTTTTAATTTTTTATTCACGGATATTCTCATCAAAGAATTTGATATTAAGGACTTGGATCCCATACATTGCTTCTTAGGCATTGAAGTCCAACCTTATTCCAATGGCCTACTCAGACAGTATGGACAGTTTTATTAAACTTTGTCACAATTATTTACCCAAATAAACTTTTACCACATTATTTGACCATATCAAAATTTGATAAACATTTTATGCAGGTATCTAAAAATATTTTTAATTAAAAAATGTCTTTATATTCGGTTCCTGAAAAAAAATAGATTGTGCTCTTATTCACTATTTCACTTGGTGACTTTTAAGAATGCAGTGATGATTATTCATGCATGGTGTTGAGATGCTTTGAAGTTTGAAACCGAACTTGATAGAGAAGTTTAGCAAAATTCTGGTAGCTACAGAGATTGTCAAAAAAGTGAAAGAGTTAGGCAAGCAAAAGGAAGGTTAAGGCCACAAAAACTCTGAATTAGGCCCTTGAAAAATGGAATAACCTTTTTATTAAGCAACTCCCTTCACCACCACTCTCATCTTTAGAATGCGCTTAAACATTAATTTCTTCTCTATTCCTCTAATATATATTCTAATTCTGATTTGCCTAATCATGGAACAATAATAAGGCAAGGAATAAAATTCAAATGCTAAATTCCTACCCAGTTCATGGAGAAAAATGAGAATCCTTACATGTATTACGTAAGATATTGTTTAGTTTATCATTGGTGGAATATGCAAAGTTGTAAACCTGGAGTTTTATTCCAATTCCACTCACATTCATCTGGATTTGATTCATTTTAATAGCCCCATTCTGGGATAAGAACCTTCTTTTTGGAATCATTGCCTCTTTTTCCTTTGGGCTAATTATAATTTTACCCCCTGAATATTCGGAATTATTTCACAGTGATCCTTAATTCTTTTTTTTTATTTTTTATGCTAAGTTGGCACCAAACGTTTTAAAATGTATTAATAAGGAGAACAGTGACACTTGTGAAACAAAATGTTAGAAGATATCACATGCTTAACATGTAACTAGTGTTGGGGGCAATGTAGGTTAACTATTAAGCTTTGGGTGAAACTGCACCTTCGTTTCCACCTATAGGTTTAAGCATTTCCAAAGCTGGTAACCAACCAGTGAATGCGCAAACTGCACAAAAACCCCACCAGAACCAGCTACAGTTTATTTGGTTTTGGTCCACTTGTAAGTGACGACAACGACAACCAGGAAAGTTGTGCTTAAAGGAACTAATGGAAAGAAAAGGTCTTGCATAGTTGATGAGGGATATATAGAAGATCAGAAATCAACAAAGATCCTTAAACGATTTAGCGTTGGAAAATATATGATAAAGTGACTAAGATAGGAAATGAGATGACGATATATATATATATATATATAAAACACGCCCGTTTTAATTGAATCACCTCCAAAAAGTACATTTGTCCGATAAAAGTTTACCCGACGAACCAATTGTCATCGGGCAAAGCAACTTTACCAAATAGACTTAAAAAGTTTGGTCAGGCAAAAGAGGTCAACGTTTTGGTTTTTTTTTTTTTTTTTTTTTTTTTAGGAACTTTGCCTAACAAAATAGTTCGGCAGGTACATTATTTTTCATTTCACAAAGTTTTCGTGTTAAGGGAAAAAATTGACTTGTATTATGCCACATTTTGACCGACGGAAGAACAAGTCCGTTGGGTAGAAAGACTTTGTCCGATGAACCGTTCCGTCGGGTAATATATGAATCGTTGAGTAAAAATCCACAATGACCTGTCCTAAACGTAACTGACACCTTTTGTCTGACGATATTTTCGTGTGTTTACCCGACAACCACTCTTTACTCGACGACCTGGGTGACGTTGCTGGATGAACCATTTCTTCGGCCAAACCCTATTTTAATGAACAGGTCATGCAACCTTCCTTTTCCTTCTACTTCTCCTTTCTTCTTTCTTTCCCCAACAGTTATCTTCTTCTTTGCTACATTTATATTGTCGCTCTCTCACTCACACCCATCTCACACCCATCTCACACCCACCTCTCATCGCCAACCTCATCACCCATCTCTCATCACCCCTATCCCAGTTAATTTGGTTCATATATTCCCCAACAGGATCCTCTTCAGATTCTCTTTGTGAGGATCCTGGAGATTCATGAATCATGTCCGTTCATCGTACATCGTGCGGTCAGTTTTTGTCAGGTACGGTTTGTGTTTAATTTCAAATAAAAATTTTAAAATGATTTTTGATCACATAATATACGATGAACAAACACGATTTACGGATTTCCGGAATCTTCACAAGAACATCTGGATTCATATATTCCCACCCTTGACATTCGCATGGGACTCACTTAAGTAGCAGTGAAAGAAACTTCCACTCAATGACTGATAAATGAATAAATATATATCCCCTTGGACATGGATCCTCTCCGGATCCATTGATTCTAATCCACCAAATCCTGTAATCCGGGTCATTAAAATTTGATCATATGGCTAAAGTTATTATAATTTTTAAAGTGGGCCTATATTTGTAACCATTGGATCAAATTTCAATGGCCCGAATTACGGGATTTGGTGGATTATGACCAATGGATCCTATCCCCTTTACTACTTGCAGGCCACTTGTCCAAGTTATTATCTTTTTTTAAGTCCCACATGTGTTTATTTTGTTTACTAAGAGTATAAACCAAAGTTGCTACCACTCCACTTTCTTGTTTGCTAGCTATAATGTCTGCTTGAAGTTTGGTGAAGACTAAAAACCACCGAAACAATAAGTTGGAGTAATATAATTAAAAGGAAAGGTCAAAGCCTCCGATTTCAAACCACAGTTGGTGTATATAATTTTGAGATTCTACGTTTATACTTAATGTATACAACCATGGTAGCAAGAATAGGAAGCGGCGCCAAGTCACAATTAGTGAATTAGCAGGTGCATAAGTGCTGCCATGAGAGCAACTCCAACGTGCTCTTTAGCTCGATGGACTAGCGATTCCAATCACCCAATTGGCTCCAGCCCATGCAGGCAATAAGGCTCGAGGGAGGCCTGGTGGATAGGCCAGGTGGGAATCCATCGCCCGAGAGCCTGATGGTTATGTGATATGTGGCTGACCTCAAGGTGACCCAGCTCGAATTTGTCCATTTTCCTTTGTCAGAATCTGGAAAAAGAATGGGATGCATGCAGGGAATTAAACCACAAGAATTGCAACACAATATGATTTAAAGCTCAAGAACACAAGATAGTGATAGAAACATCACCTAGGTTCGAGATTGAGAGCTCAAGCTCTCAGCTTCAATAGTAGGACCTCGCACCATGCATTGATGTCGCATGCAAGGCCATGGTTGGGTTCCTTGAGTTCCAGGGATTCCAAAAATATTATTTTTGAGCTTCATTTGTTGAAGGTTTGAAGAGGAAGGAGGAAGAAAGCTCACGAGAATGAGCTGGAAAAGAGGGAGAGAAAGAAAGAAAAAGGAAGAGAGAGAGAGAGAGAGAGAGAGAGAGAGAGAGAGAGAGAGAGAGAGGAAGAACCCATCAAATGAGGGGAAAAGGAGAAAGGGTGATGGGGATGTATAGATTGGGTGAGGAAAAAATACTAATATTTTATTACCTATTGCCATAACTATTCAATTTAGGTAATTACTGTTAATTAAAGGCAGTTATTGTTCGATGGATGGATTCAATAGTGAGTTGCCCTAGGGGGCCTTTGCAACGCTAGAGTTGCTCTGAAAAGAGGAAGGAGAGAGGAGAGGAGGAGAGATTGGTTGTTTGGTTATGGGTGCAAGTTTAGGGTTGATTGATTGGTTATGGGTGCACGATTAGGGTTGATTGTTTGGTTATGGGTGCAAAAAGAGTTTAAGTGACTCGTGATTTTATTTCACTGGGCTACATGGTTGGGTCGTCACTAGTGAGCGGCTAAGTGTATATGAACGCGAAAGTTCTAAAAGAACTCAAATTTAATAAATCCATGATTGCAAATAAGAATTCAGATTTACCAAAAATCATGTATACAAACAGGAACCGAGATATGAAAATGCAAATTAATTACTGCAAAATTGAAAATCAAAGATGGAGAAAGAAAGAGAAGGAAAGGTAATGGGGAGAGGAAGGTCTATATCAAGAGAGGGGCTGATGTTAATGTCTGTTTAATGTGAGTCTAAAAGAGTATAAACTTTAACTCAAAGTGCGCGATGATATTTCACTTATTAAGTGGTCTGATTATTGTAACAGTGTAGACTAAATGAAATACGATAAATGCACTCGAGATCCAATTTATTATATAAAAATATAATTTTAAGGACGGTTCCTTTAATAAAAACCAAAAATAAAATTTTAATTAACTGAAAAATAAAATTACCTTTACATTTTTTTTTTTCGTTGACAAAAGAAGACAATTGATTTTTTTTCTTTATTTTATTATTTTTTTTTTTTGGTAAGTATCACGTTTAGACTTCGTTCACTGTGCAATGTGGTCTCGAACCGTTCATTATATTTTCATTCTTCAAAAATCATTCATACAAATTTAACCACTGTGATAACATCTTGATAATTGTTTCACCTATTTATTTAACTTATATATAGTTACGTGACTAAACGTTTTTTTATTAAATTATTTTTATAACATTGATTCTTAAAAAGTGACATATAAAATTAATGGTTTGAAAAGGTACCATTAATTAGATTGATCATATACCACAATGGGTAGTGAGAAGAAGATATATGGTACAAACTAAATTATAAAGATAGAGTAGGTAGGGTAGTTTGATATTTAACTTAAAATTAATTTTTAATTTTTAAAAATGATGAAAGTAAATAAATAACTTAGTACTTATTAGCTTTAAAAATAAAAGAGTTAGAATAAAAAGTGGATATCAAACAACGTCTAACATTCCTATACATAAAAAAATGAACTTTAATTTTGTCTTTGAAAGATTTCGTTCAAACTTAAATATTCTTCATATTTATATACCTCGACCTTATGGTTCAAACATTGTATTATTGAAAATAATGGGTCAAAGATTCTTTTAACATTGGAAATAATCATGCGTAAGATATATGTTTGTTGTGGTACTTTCGATAATAAAGCCATCGGTGAACCTCTTAGGCGGTGACAACAAAATCTCCGATAGACCAAACATTGGATTGTGACAGACATTTTACTTGAGTATTCCGCTGAATACTTGCATAGTGGCTTCTCTTCTTTGCCATTCTTCAGTGATTGTAAATAGTAATTGTCATGGCAGTTATTATTCGTCAATTATTTAACGGATAAAATTAATTTAGAATAAATTGTTATGGTTATGCTATTCTTCATTTACGGTAAATAGTAATTTTCATAGATTTAATTTGGGGTTAAAGTTAACATAGTTGTTCTTTCTTAGTGTAGATAATATCATTTGTTAAAAAAATAATAATAATTTGACATGGCCACTGCCTAGACTCCATCAGCCATGGCTGGAAGAAACGGGTAGAGGTGAATGTTTGATTGAATTTGGGATATAGTCATGGCAAAAAAACCATGGGTGGACTTGCTTACCGACTAAGAAAGCTAATTTTGGTTGCCATGGGTAAAGGAAACTAGGTATGTTTTAAAGGTGAAAATATTGTTTAACAAAACAAACCCACGTACAGTGGCATTTGCATATCGTAGTCATCACTCCAATTAATCTTTCATTTGTTAACCAACACAAAATCACATGAATATTTGGTCATCATATAACCATAATTTGAGCCAATGTAGGGGTATAAAATGAAAATTATATTTATTTACTCTTATAATCAAGAAAGCAAGAGAAGAAAAAATAAACTAGATGTTGTGATATAAATTTAGAAGGAGAGGAAGGGAGGGAGATCGGCAGAGAGAAAAGAAGGAAAGAAGGGCTTGATAGAATTCCGCATGCCTTAGCTTTATTTATAATAGTAAGGAAGAGAAAAAATTTACTCTCCAAGTAATAAAAACACTAATAGGAAAGATCTTCTTCTAGATCTCATAAGATTCCTATACATATCTACTAGGATTTACACAATCATACATGTCATAATTATAATTAAATAACTCCCTATTGAGTGTAAATACTCAAGTAGATGGCGCATCAGATGTTCATGCAAATGTAAAAGCAGTTGATGAAGTCGCCTCATTTAGTAGGCACAAGCGGCAAACACGAGTATCAATAGGAATTGCATTTAGGAGTAAGTCTCACCAAAACCTAGTTAGGGTAAAAGCTCAATGGGACAAAACCCATAGTCTAAGGAGAACAACTATGAATTATGCACGTAAGACCATCTTAATATGAAAGATCTTCTAGATCTCATACGATTCTTATACATAATCTACTAGAACTTACACTATCACACATGTTCCATAATTCTAACTACAACAATATTATTATTATTATTATTGTTTGATTTTTTAAACAGTACTGGTTGGAAAAAAAATGTTGAAACATGAAAATATTGACCATATATATATAGTTGAAAGAGTGACTGAATTTTCAAAATCCTATGTTATCTTTAGGGTTGAATCTAGAGGTAGGAAAAAAAATGATATCGAATTAGCTGTTAACAAAATTTGAACTTAAATGACAGTTTAAGTACTAAAATACATTCTTTATTTTCATTATAAATAGAATAAAAACTATATCGTTTTTCAATAGGTTTTAATTTTATTTATTTGAGGCTTTGAGCCTTCGTAAAGGTCGTTGAAAGAGTGACTGAATTTTCAACTTCCTATGTTATCTTTAGGGTTGAATCTAGAGGTCGGAAAATAAAATGATATCGAATTAGCTGTTAACAAAATTTGAACTTAAATGACAGTTTAAGTACTAAAATACATTCTTTATTTTCATTATAAATAGAATAAAAACTATATCCTTTTTTTAATAGGTTTTAATTTTATTTATTTGAGGCTTTGAGCCTTCGTAAAGGTACTGATCAAACAATGTGATGGCATCCAAACTAATGTGGAATAGTTCATTTGATTGACGAGGCATCAAATCATAATAATAACAACATGAAAGTGGCACAAGTACAGACGAGCTCCTTGCAAAAGGTGGACTAGCTAGCTTTTTTAGCTAGAAGGGACATCAAGCGTGCATATATTTGATTGAATTTGAAGCACAGTTGGTGAACACACATAGATCCCTCCCTCGATCTAGAACGCCAAATGAGGTATGACCGAGCATAAATTATTTGCTATCTAGCTTGCTCAAAGCCAGAGAGCACTCATGTCAAAACCAATGTCTTATCAGCTTATAGAAGTTGCTCTTGTTAAGTAACAGCATATGTAATCAACATGTCATGTACCAAGTCGTTAAGCTAACTTGCACGTAGATTGCATGCATGTGATGAAATGATATTATGTTACCAACCACGAGACTAATTAGTAATGGAATATGAAGAAATCCTGACATAGATTGCAAACCAAATTTTAACTCCAAATGTTGGTATAGCCTCATAGGCTCAATAATCTTTAGCATTTAACAAGTTTTTCATATATCGTAGCTTGACGACCAAACAATATTTATGTCTCCACTGTCCGTTATTCAGTTATAAACCACACCTTCTCACCAAACTCAACATAAAATCACAAAACTGGAAGAAAAAAAAAAGTGGCAATCCATTGCTGCTGGCCTTGTGAATCCTTTCAGAAAATTTAGCCAAAAATAGAATGCCAAGCTAATGGCCACATATAGAATAGGGCAAAGAGCTACAACTGAAAAAAACTGCCACCACAAAAGAAAACCCTAATGGTTTTCCAGTTAACAAAATGGACCTCCACTTAGTAAGGAAATACCAAACTCTGTATATGATATGGACAATGTTAGAAAGATTAAATTTATAAACTAAATTATATGTGACTAATAAAAATGAGCATGTTTATTAACACTCAAGTAATAATCCAATTATTACATTTCATGTCATTTAGTTATATATTTTGTCTATAAATTTAATCTTCGTAATATGGGTACCCATATGATATTATGGACCTACACCCGTTCCTTTTATGCGATGTGACATGTGGAAGGTGGCCTGGCAATGATTCATCATAGGGCCCACAAATCATGTTCTAGTGCTAAGCCCACCAATTCCCACCACAACCCACTGAAACCCTAAAATTCTTAATCGTCTACCCCCACGCCCCACCCCCACCAAGCACCTTGTTGCAATCTGAACATCCTCTCCTCTTTCTTTTCTAGATTCTATGGCGTTTAATATTTTGAAGAGTGGGGCATAAAGAACTGGTTGAGATATATAAATCAAAAGCAAAGTGTTGTTTCTGTTATGAATTTATGATATTGAATCATCAAGCATTCAGTGGGTATAGTTTAGACTTGTTTTTGGATTCATATCCACTCATATTCTTTAGTTTCCTTAATCTTTTTCCTTTAGACTTGTTTTTGTCATTATCTTTCATACATTACTGAATGAGAAGCGTTATCATGTATTCTCCGAATCTTAAAAACCCATTAGCACTTTCTTTATATATAAATGTTGTCATGTATATGTGGAGGTTTGGAGTGGTGTATGGGACTATGTTGGATTCACATCCACCTATATTCTTGAGTTTCAACAAGCTTTTTTCTTTACATTGTTCTTATCATATCTTATGATACACATTAACAAATGAGAAGTGTTATCATCTATTCTCTTAATCATAAACCTCAATAACACTTCTTTTATCCATAAGGTCGGCAATGTTATATATTATATATGTATTCTCTGAAGCCTAAACTCTAATAGCACAGTTCTTCTATACATAATGTAAGAGGCAAACGTAAAACATGAGGTTTGAAGTGTGAAAAGAGAGCACTATATTCTGTGTATAGCACAAAAAACATGTTGTGATTCCAAATTTGCAGTTTGTGCTATGTTTCCTCTTAATGACCTTTAATGAGTGCCTAACAACACACTTGATCCTGATGTGGTAATGAGGAAGTTGAAATGAAAAATCATTATCCAATGATAGCTAAGTTTCCTCTGATATTCTACTGAAAAATATCTCTTGGTTTCTCTTTTCATTGATTTTTTTTAGTGTGAAATAATCAAGCTAAATGTACTTGAAACGAAATGGAAACATCCTAAGACAAAATCATTGCTTTCAAATTGTGCAGATTTACAAAGTTAGGCTAAAATAACATATCAATTCCCCTTACTTTCCAAGATCTTTAAGTGGCTTTTAACTCTTAATTGTGCTAGTAGTGCCTAGGGCACTAACTAGGATGTTCCAAAGTTGAAATGATTGCCACACAGTATTGTCATAGATGTCACATCTTAAATTCATTACTCTTCTGTGATAAGCTTCTTTTGTCCTAAATAGACTTGTCCGACAAATGAAATTTTCGAAAAACATTTTGATTAGTTTACTAGTTGATTTTCTTTTCTTTTTTTTTATATTTTAATATTTAACTAGCAATTCTACACATGCTATATACGTAACAGAAAAATATGAGAGAGATGCCATAATACTTGTAAGAGTATAATTAATATTTAGTCTCATTATGTAACATGTACTTTAAGCAAGAGGTTAACTGACACACCCCGACCGAGATCAGGGCATGCTGGCCGTCACGCGAAGGTGACGTAGCCATGTGCGCGTGCGGAAGCTAAAGGTATAGTAATATAAAAGTACGAATAATTAAAAACCTAATAGCATACAAAGTACTAGTGTATGTGAGACACAATTCAGAGCAAGTCTACAGCAGTCGAAAAAGGAAAGTTACGACATATGTACACCCGAAGGTGACCCTACAATGGTGAGTGTCTGTCAGAAATGCCGGGACGCCCTCTGGGATGGACCACCGAACTTGCTAGACCACTAGAACCTGGAGGGGCGCAAAAACAAAAGCGTGAGTGGGCAAAAACAAAGCTCTTTTAAAACTCTTTAACAAAAATACATTCTAACCCCTCGCCGTAAAACCTGTATACTTCCCAGAAAATGAACATATATACGTATGTATAGGTATGTCAATAATGCTCCACATATGCCATTCATGCTCACAATATGCCATTCATGCTTGAGAATATGCCACAACAGAATCTCATAATCAAATGTAATTGTTCAAGCATAATTCACATCAATAACATATAATCTGGCAGCCGGGAGTCACCTAACGTGACCTGTACGGCTGCATATAGGACTTCAATCTCAACTCAATATCTGAATCTGCACACGAGTCGGAACCACCTAACGTGGTCTGTACGACAAGACTGGGTGTAATATATACGCTCTAGTGCTACGATCACGTGAAGACTGTGCGAATAATCGCGGGTCACCTACGAGTCGGAACCACCTAATGTGGTCTGTACGACAAGGCTTGCACCTAACTTGGATCCAAGGCGAGCGTGTGGTGCTGGTGAACATCACGTGAAGGACTGTGCCCTGGCCCTGGGCGGGAGCACTAACACCGGGGGTGCAGATTATGAGCTCTCTAAGCATTTCAAACTACTATTGCATAATAAACAGGAATGCATAACCACATGAATACCGCTTACCTGGCACTTACCTGTGCGTCCACAGCACCAAATACACATTTATATATGTATGCCAACTACCAACGCACGTGATGATGCGTAAACAATATTCAAATGATGCATGGCATAAAACATATAACCTTTTCTATTTAATTTCTGGGAATTAATATGTATATAGGTATATACGGAAAACAAAAGCCCACTCACTGATAATTAGAAGGGTCGTAGCCCCCCTGCCTCGAGTGCGTACGCTCGTCCTCGGAAAACGAATCACCTATACGCGACAAAGTTACGAAAACATTAATTTAAAAGCACCTAAGCAACTTCTCGTAATAACTTCTCATACATTGCTCAAAATGGACAAATGAATATACCAACGTGACCTACACAACCTCAGGATCACGCCCATATTTTTAGAAAAATTTTTGGACCACGCACGCGCCCCCACGCGCCTGAACACGCACGGACCTACGCGCCCCCACGCGCGGCCCACGTGCACTGCACACTGACGGCGTCAGTTGACGCCGTCAGGAATATTCCGTTAACTGACGGAATATTCCGTCAAATCTAACCGGATTCTGTCACTGCCGTTAGGAATATTCCGTTAGACTTAACGGAATATTCTCCTTTCTTCTCCGGCGAGACGCCGGCGCCGGCGACGGCGCCGGAAAACTGGGTAATTTTCAAACTAAGTTTTCTCCTTCGTTTTTCAACCATTTTTCACGTTCTTTATACCAAAATGAAGCTTAGGACTAGTAGAATCACGTTAGACTAGTTTTAAGGCCTAAAAATTGCTAGATCATACCTGTCTTCAACTTCAAGAATCGGCCAACTTCGTACAGGACGATCCCGACGTCCAAATTCACCCAACGAACTACTCCGAGGCTCCTTGGGACCTCACAAGCACAACTACAAGCTTAGAAATTCCAAAAACAAGCTAGTTTAGGTTTGCATGAACAGTGTAAAATTCGGCCATTGTTGAAACGACGTGAAAACGTTCGAATTCTTACCTGGAATTGGTATGGTTGTGCTCCTCACAACCTCACGAGCACGAGGGTGGTCTTGGTTTCTTAATTGGTGCAGGTTTGAGTATGTTTGTATGTGTGGCCGTGTGTGTTGAAGGAAGAAGAAGAAGATGGATTCGGGGAGAGAGAGAGAGAGAGACTGAGACAGAGACAGAGAGACAAAGAGTGAGGGAATGAGGGAGGGAATCCCGGGAAAGTGAGGGTGAGGTGTGAGTGTGTGTGTGGTCCTACAACACCACACTACACAACACTTAACGTACACAAACAAATTAGGGTAAAATTGTCATTTTAAATGTACGTCTCGTTAGTTTCGGGACGGGATGTTACAACCTACCCTCCTTAATAGAATTTCGTCCCGAAATTCAAAACAACCTCAATACACCCCTAATAGTCAAAGAATAATCTAGGATACAAATCCCTCATTCGTTCTTCTGTCTCCCATGTAGCTTCTTCAACCGAGTGACTCCTCCACAAAACTTTCACCAAATTCACCGTCTTGTTCCTCAGAACCTTTTCTTTCCAATCTAAGATCGTTAACGGTTCCTCGTCGTACGTCAAATCTGGATTTATCTCTAACGGTTGAGGAGGTATCACATGCAATGGATCAGCAACGTAATGTCGGAGCATAGACACGTGAAAAACGTTATGCACTTTAGCCAACTCCGGAGGCAACTCCAACCTATAAGCTACCTCACCAACTTTTTCTGTGACTATGTACGGTCCGATATACCTGGGACTCAACTTCCCTTTCTTTCCAAACCGCACAACACCTCTCCCCGGTGAAAGCTTTAGAAATACCCAATCTCCGACCTCATACGTTCTGTCCGTAGCATGTCGATCTGCTAAACTTTTCTGCCTGTCCTGAGCTGCTTTCAGGTTAGACCTAATTACCTGAACATTTTGAGTAGTCTCCTCGACAATCTCCGGACCTACCAAGACTCTTTCGCCAACCTCCGACCAACATAACGGAGTGCGACAAGATCTACCATACAAAGCTTCAAATGGCGCCATGCCAATGCTCGAATGGAAACTGTTGTTGTAAGCAAATTCCATTAAATCTAATCGCTGGTGCCAAGCATCACTGAACTGTAACACTGATGCTCGCAGCATATCTTCCAAGGTCTGAATAGTTCTCTCAGACTGTCCGTCCGTTTGTGGATGATATGCCGTACTGTAAAGTAGTCTCGTACCCAAAGCTTCCTGAAAGGCTACCCAAAACTTTGATGTGAATCGTGGATCACGATCCGAGACAATACTTACAGGGACACCATGGTACTTCACAACCTTTGAAATAAACAGCTCTGCTAACCGGCTCAAATAGTACTTCTCTCTTACTGGAATGAAATGTGCCGACTTAGTGAGCCGATCAACGATCACCCAAATGCCATCAAAGCCATTATGTGTACGCGGCAACTTGTACACAAAATCCATAGTGATATTTTCCCACTTCCACTCTGGTACGGGAAGCGGCTGTAACAATCCAAACGGCTTCTTTCTTTCTGCTTTAACCTGCTGACAAACAGCACAACTGCTCACATACTCAGCTATCTCCCTTTTCATACCCGGCCAATAGTAAAATGGTCGAATGGTATGATACATTTTGGTTGCCCCTGGGTGCATGGCATAAGCCGAGATATGTGCTTCATCAAGAATTTCCTTCTTCAAGTCCACATTACTAGGCACGAACATTCTACCCTCTAACATCAACATGCCATCAGAATCACGAACTCTGAGATCTCGCCACCTTCCTTGACCTCGAGCTTGAATTAGTTCTTGAATCTGTTCATCAGCTACCTGAGCTTCAAGCACCCGATCAACTAAGATTGGCCTAACTTGAAAATTAGCAAGTAATGCCACTTCTCGATCTTCTGCTTCTAACCTTACTCCCGTAGCACGCAAGTCCACCAAAAGAGGAATACGACTAGCGTACAACGCATTGATACGGCCATGTGACTTCCTGCTAAGTGCATCGGCTACTACGTTCGCACGACCAGGGTGATAATCAATCGTGCAATCGTAATCGCTGAGCAACTCCAACCACCTCCGTTGACGAAGATTAAGTTCCTTCTGGGTAAAGAGATACTGAAGACTCTTGTGATCTGTGAAGATCCTACACTTTTCTCCATAAAGATAGTGTCTCCACAACTTCAATGCAAAGATAATAGCAGCCAACTCCAAATCATGTGTAGGGTAATTCATCTCATGGGTTTTCAACTGCCGCGAAGCATAAGCAATCACCCTACCATGCTGCATCAATACACATCCCAGACCATTCAAGGAAGCATCGCTATAAACCTCGAAATCACCACTATCGTCTGGAAGTGCCAAAACAGGTGCATTAGTAAGACAATGCTTCAACTGCTGGAAACTTTGCTCACACTTATCATTCCACTCAAACTTAACATCTTTCCTTGTTAACCTCGTCAGTGGCAAAGCAATTACCGAAAAATCCTTAACGAATCTCCGATAATATCCCGCCAAACCAATGAAACTTCTCACCTCAGTGACGGTTCGTGGTTGCTCCCAACTCTCCACAGCTGCAACCTTCTGAGTATCAACCAGAATACCTTGAGCAGAAATGATGTGCCCCAAAAACGCGACTTGATCTAACCAGAACTGGCACTTACTAAACTTAGCATACAATTGGTGTTCTCTCAACCTTTTCAACACCAAAGTAAGATGTCGGACATGTTCCGCTTTGGACTTAGAATACACCAGAATATCGTCAATGAAGACAATGACAAATCTATCCAGGTAAGGCTGAAATACCCGGTTCATTAAATCCATAAAAGCTGCTGGTGCATTCGTCAACCCAAATGGCATAACCAGAAACTCGTAATGACCGTAACGAGTCCTGAACGCCGTCTTAGGAACATCATCCCTACTAATCTTCAGCTGATAGTACCCAGACCTCAAGTCTATCTTAGAAAATACACAAGCACCTCTCAGCTGATCAAACAAATCGTCGATACGAGGCAATGGATAACGGTTTTTAATCGTCACCCGATTCAATTGTCTGTAGTCGATACACAGCCTCAAAGTCCCATCTTTCTTTTTCACAAACAACACTGGAGCGCCCCAAGGTGAAATACTAGGCTGAATGAATCCCTTATCCACTAATTCCTGTAATTGCACTTTCAATTCCCTTAACTCAGCGGGAGCCATACGATAAGGAGTTAATGAAATAGGATTGGTACCTGGAAGCAACTCAACAGTGAAATCCACATCTCGATCTGGGGGTAAACCAGGTAAATCTTCAGGAAAAACATCAGGGAAGTGTCTAACCACTCTCACATCCTCAATTCTGCTTGGAACGGCCTCCTCTAGTACCACATGAGCTAGATACCCCTGACAACCTTTAGTCAACAACTTCTTCGCTCGTAAAGCCGAAATAACACCATGTCTTACTCCACTCGGCTCACCCACAAAAGTAACCTCAGGTAATCCAGGACGGTGAAAAGTAACTACTTTCCCGTAACAATCAATGTTGGCACGATAGAAGTGCAACCAATCATTGCCCAAAATCACATCAAAATCGACAATATCTAACGGAATAAGATCCGCGGGCATAACTACACCCTCTACTATCACTGGACATCCTGGGTACACACAATCTACAACACATCTCTCTCCTCTAGGCATAGCGAACTCTAAATCGTACCCTAGAGGTGTGGGGCGAGGTTGCGTTACTTGAGCAAATGTATGAGAAATAACGGAATGTGTAGCTCCACAATCAATTAAGACTCTAGCAAAATAACCAAGAATGTTTAACGTACCCATTATCAAGTCCGGGTTGTTCTGAGCATCCTGCAGGGAAATATTGTGAATACGCCCCTGGCCCTGCTGTCGTCCTCCACGACCTCTGCTCGCTTGAACACCGCGACCTTGAGCTCCACGCCCCTGACTGGGCTGACCCATCTGCCTCGAAGACCCTGCACTACTAGTGGCATTCTCACCCTGCTGATACTGTCCTCCTTGGTACCACTGAGAACCACTTGTTGGAGCTGGAGGATACGGCATGTAGTTGCTGGGATACGGGGGATAACCACCTTGTGAATACGGGTCCTGGGGGTACTGATACGGTCCCGGGGCATAGGGAACAGCATCACCCTGATAGTGATAGGCACCACCTCTACCTGTTTGACCATAATTACTCGGACCTTGGATTTGCCGAATCGGTGCAGGTGGCGGCATAAAGGTCTGCTGCGGCTTCTGTTGCTGACCCTGGGGACAATTCACCGCTCTATGTCCCATCTGCCCACACGTGAAACAAGCACCGTTGCCACGCCTACACTCGCCGAAATGTCGATTATTACATCTACGGCAAAATGGGAGTCGGTTTCGGCCACCATCATCTTGTCTCTGGCCTCGAGCACCTCCATAAAACCTACCTCCACGTCCTTGTCCAGAGGCACTGAAACCACCACTAGACGAACTTGAACTTGCACCACCCCTTTTAAAGTTCTGAGTTTGACGAGGCCCCAACGATGTTTGACCTTTTCCTTTGTCGTCTTTCTTCTGATTGCCGTTTTTCTCTTCGTCACTATCACTTGACATATTCTCAGAGTCCTCTACCCTCAACAATATCTCATAGAACTCCTGATATGACTCACAGTGAGTAGTAGTTACCATAGAACGCCATTTCTTCTTAGTGCCCAAGCGAAAACGACGAAGCATCTCCGCCTGATTACCAGCGACATCGGGATAGTAACGAGACAAATCAGTGAACTTACGATAGTACTCGTTAGCCGTCATCTTTCGCTGTTTCAATTCAGTGAATTCCTGTTTCTTACGGTCGATATACTCAGGGGGTACAAATCTCCTTTGAAACACGTCTTTGAAAACATTCCAATCGGTCCTCTGAGCTGGAGTCAACCTACGAAGTTCTTGCTCCCACCAAGCTGCAGACTCCATCTCCAGAAACCAAGAGGTTGTCTCAACCCACCTTTCCATAGGAAGGTTCCCCTGGTTATGCAACACACGGAAAGTCTTCTCTATGTGTTCCAACCAACGTTCTGCGCCTTCGTGACCCTCGTTACCTTTAAACTTATCCAACTTCAAGTTATACATAGTCTCCAGAGGAGTCCTCTGGGGAGGGCGCATCACTGTTTGAAGGGCTGTAGCAATCACTTCCCCCAACTGAGTAAGATCAGGAAAACTAGACTCATCTGAGCGACGTGGTTCCCGACGAGGCGGCATGATTCTGACAGAAGACACCAACTATTAGAATACTCACAAAGACACAGGACTGCCAAACCTAGGCTCTGATACCAAGCTGACACACCCCGACCGAGATCAGGGCATGCTGGCCGTCACGCGAAGGTGACGTAGCCATGTGCGCGTGCGGAAGCTAAAGGTATAGTAATATAAAAGTACGAATAATTAAAAACCTAATAGC
The DNA here is from genome assembly GCF_041283825.1 of Pyrus communis. NCBI lineage: Eukaryota > Viridiplantae > Streptophyta > Magnoliopsida > Rosales > Rosaceae > Pyrus > Pyrus communis. The sequence continues at coordinate 5,953,328 of NC_142572.1, forward strand.
ATACAAAGTACTAGTGTATGTGAGACACAATTCAGAGCAAGTCTACAGCAGTCGAAAAAGGAAAGTTACGACATATGTACACCCGAAGGTGACCCTACAATGGTGAGTGTCTGTCAGAAATGCCGGGACGCCCTCTGGGATGGACCACCGAACTTGCTAGACCACTAGAACCTGGAGGGGCGCAAAAACAAAAGCGTGAGTGGGCAAAAACAAAGCTCTTTTAAAACTCTTTAACAAAAATACATTCTAACCCCTCGCCGTAAAACCTGTATACTTCCCAGAAAATGAACATATATACGTATGTATAGGTATGTCAATAATGCTCCACATATGCCATTCATGCTCACAATATGCCATTCATGCTTGAGAATATGCCACAACAGAATCTCATAATCAAATGTAATTGTTCAAGCATAATTCACATCAATAACATATAATCTGGCAGCCGGGAGTCACCTAACGTGACCTGTACGGCTGCATATAGGACTTCAATCTCAACTCAATATCTGAATCTGCACACGAGTCGGAACCACCTAACGTGGTCTGTACGACAAGACTGGGTGTAATATATACGCTCTAGTGCTACGATCACGTGAAGACTGTGCGAATAATCGCGGGTCACCTACGAGTCGGAACCACCTAATGTGGTCTGTACGACAAGGCTTGCACCTAACTTGGATCCAAGGCGAGCGTGTGGTGCTGGTGAACATCACGTGAAGGACTGTGCCCTGGCCCTGGGCGGGAGCACTAACACCGGGGGTGCAGATTATGAGCTCTCTAAGCATTTCAAACTACTATTGCATAATAAACAGGAATGCATAACCACATGAATACCGCTTACCTGGCACTTACCTGTGCGTCCACAGCACCAAATACACATTTATATATGTATGCCAACTACCAACGCACGTGATGATGCGTAAACAATATTCAAATGATGCATGGCATAAAACATATAACCTTTTCTATTTAATTTCTGGGAATTAATATGTATATAGGTATATACGGAAAACAAAAGCCCACTCACTGATAATTAGAAGGGTCGTAGCCCCCCTGCCTCGAGTGCGTACGCTCGTCCTCGGAAAACGAATCACCTATACGCGACAAAGTTACGAAAACATTAATTTAAAAGCACCTAAGCAACTTCTCGTAATAACTTCTCATACATTGCTCAAAATGGACAAATGAATATACCAACGTGACCTACACAACCTCAGGATCACGCCCATATTTTTAGAAAAATTTTTGGACCACGCACGCGCCCCCACGCGCCTGAACACGCACGGACCTACGCGCCCCCACGCGCGGCCCACGTGCACTGCACACTGACGGCGTCAGTTGACGCCGTCAGGAATATTCCGTTAACTGACGGAATATTCCGTCAAATCTAACCGGATTCTGTCACTGCCGTTAGGAATATTCCGTTAGACTTAACGGAATATTCTCCTTTCTTCTCCGGCGAGACGCCGGCGCCGGCGACGGCGCCGGAAAACTGGGTAATTTTCAAACTAAGTTTTCTCCTTCGTTTTTCAACCATTTTTCACGTTCTTTATACCAAAATGAAGCTTAGGACTAGTAGAATCACGTTAGACTAGTTTTAAGGCCTAAAAATTGCTAGATCATACCTGTCTTCAACTTCAAGAATCGGCCAACTTCGTACAGGACGATCCCGACGTCCAAATTCACCCAACGAACTACTCCGAGGCTCCTTGGGACCTCACAAGCACAACTACAAGCTTAGAAATTCCAAAAACAAGCTAGTTTAGGTTTGCATGAACAGTGTAAAATTCGGCCATTGTTGAAACGACGTGAAAACGTTCGAATTCTTACCTGGAATTGGTATGGTTGTGCTCCTCACAACCTCACGAGCACGAGGGTGGTCTTGGTTTCTTAATTGGTGCAGGTTTGAGTATGTTTGTATGTGTGGCCGTGTGTGTTGAAGGAAGAAGAAGAAGATGGATTCGGGGAGAGAGAGAGAGAGAGACTGAGACAGAGACAGAGAGACAAAGAGTGAGGGAATGAGGGAGGGAATCCCGGGAAAGTGAGGGTGAGGTGTGAGTGTGTGTGTGGTCCTACAACACCACACTACACAACACTTAACGTACACAAACAAATTAGGGTAAAATTGTCATTTTAAATGTACGTCTCGTTAGTTTCGGGACGGGATGTTACATTAACAAACTCTCTTCTCTTGATGTCATTTAGTACTAACTATAATTTAGTTGTATTCATTTTCATTTGTAAGTAAGTGAGAGGTTGTTAAGTTCAAATATCATAAAACATGAGTTCACTACCTAAAGGAGAGGTTATTGACGTTAACAGTTGGTATTTTTATAAAGAATAATGCTTGGCTACCTAAAGGATGAATAGGAGCTCATACTCAAAACTCTTCATTTCTGATTTATGGACCTTCGTGCTTTTTATCAGAACTATTTATATTATAAATCATTTTATAAAGATTATGTCTGCAAAAATTCAATTAAAACTAAGGTCGTTTAGTCATCAAATTGTATAAGAACAAATGAACAGAAATGGTAAAAACAGTACGAACTGTTTATCTATTTGCTACAGTTGATCGACTTAATGACCTTAGTTTTAATTCATTTTTTGCAGAGATGATTTTTACAAAGTGATTTATAATACGAACGGTTTTGATTATAAGCATAAAGTTCTGTGAATTAGACACGAAAAATTTTAAGTAGGAGCTCCTACTCATCTTTAAGTAGTCAAGCATTGCTCTTTCATACATAGGTTGAGTACTGACCTTCTTCACTTCTTTTTTTTTTTTTTTTATGACACACCCTTTTCAGTTAACAATAGTATAGATACAATACATACATAATTTCCCAAAAAAAAGAAATGCTTCCCATGTCACATCACGGCCCGGGGCGGATCATTTCCCGGGCCCGCTCCACCACCGTAGCACAATATTGTCCGCTTTGGGCTTACCATTCCCTCACGGTTTTGTTTTTGGGAACTCACGAGCAACTTCCCAGTGGGTCACCCATCATGGGATTGCTCTAGCCCCTTCTCGCTTAACTTCAGAGTTCCTACGGAACCCGAAGCTAGTGAGCTCCCAAAAAGTCTCGTGCTAGGTAGGGATGGGAATATACATATAAGGATCACTCCCCTGGGCGATGTGGGATGTCACAATCCACCGCCCTTAGGGGCCCGACGTCCTCGTCGGCACATTTCCGGCCAGGGATTGGCTCTGATACCAAATTGTCACATCCCGGCCCGGGGCGGATCATTTCCCGGGCCCGCTCCACCACCGTAGCACGATATTGTCCGCTTTGGGCTTACCATTCCCTCACGGTTTTGTTTTTGGGAACTCACGAGCAACTTCCCAGTGGGTCACCCATCATGGGATTGCTCTAGCCCCTTCTCGCTTAACTTCGGAGTTCCTACGGAACCCGAAGCCAGTGAGCTCCCAAAAAGCCTCGTGCTAGGTAGGGATGGGGATATACATATAAGGATCACTCCCCTGGGCGATGTAGGATGTCACAATCCACCTCCATAACCATTGGTACCACTACTACTACGGTACTACCTCCGATATCCCATCAATGTCCAGTACCAATCCCTGATCAACCGTTGTCATCACTAAAAACTAAAAGTAATTACTAAACAAATTTTTAGTTTTCAAAAAATAAATAAATAAATAAATAACTAAAAATTATAGTTATCAAAGAGCCCCTAAGTAATTAATTTACTTTTTTTTTTTCTATTTTTCAACATCCCTCACATAAGTACACGGATCACGAGCAATGGCCTTGTTAGGTCTTTAATTATAGTTATAAATATATAGTCATGAACCCATTTGTAGAATTTTATTAATCACAGCGGTATAACTTATGTTCTTACAAGGACATTATCTCTTTCTTGTATAGACTTAAATTAACCAAGTACATTCTCATTACGTGTGTGTGTGTGTGTGTACCTTTCTTGTTTATCAGACGCTGCACGTAATTTGTTGTTATACCAACAACAAATTGATCAACTACTCGTAAGCATGTTCATCCATAGAATTATGATAGTACTAGCAGTCTAGCATTTGCATTTGATCACGCATGCATGTCATCTTCATGTGTTTTGCCTACCACTTCCAACCCCAATTATTTCGTATCTTTTACTACCTCCATCCATCACTTAATGATTGAGGTTGATGAAAAGAGGTGAAGCTAACAAAGCCAAATTTGACACAAACCAGGCATTTTTGTTCTTACATTCAAATAAATAAAACTGGTCAGTGAGAATTTGTGAAAATCTTTGGGGTAGATGTCTTAGGAGCTCCAAGTTCTGGAAAAAGCATTTGACAGTACAATCATTGCACAATTGAATTTTTTATTTCATATATATTAATTTTATGTTATTCTTACTTTTATTTGGAGGAATCAAAGCCCATCCCACTTACCATATCACAAAGGACAATTATAATTTGACTGCCCATGCTTTGATTAGATATAATCCGCACCAGAAAATTGACAAGAACAAGGTAAAGTACAAAATGCACCCCAAAGTGGAAGAGTGGAGTTTCACGTGCGTTTAAAAAATAAAAATATGAATCATATCGCAGCCAGAATTATATTAGATGTTACGGCACTAAGTTGGATCCCTTGATAGCCTTTAGTCAAGAAGTTCAGGTAGCACAAGAAGAGCCCCTAGGTTTTCGAGTCGGCAGGTTTATCTTTACAGTAACTTATCCTTTGGTATAGTGATAATTGTTTTGATTTAGCTCAAAGAGGTATTAAATTCAACTAACGTGAATACATGGCGGCATATATTTTTTTTGAAGTTTAATATTTAGTTGCAGAATGAGTTATTGTGATAGTGTGAGTTTGCGGTAAGCGAAAATGAAAACAACATAAAATCACAGAAATGTTGTTTTTTCTCAAGAAAAGGACACTAGTAAAATTTGTCGGAGATCACTCTAAATGGTGGCTGCTCAATTTCAGAGAGATCTTACAAAGAAATCGTGCTTCATGTAGTATAATTAACTGACTCATTAGCTTTACTTATGCAAATTGTATTTGGGAAGGAAATAAGGAAGAATCAATTCTTACGTACAGTGTGAAATGTACAGCTTAAAGTTTAAAATTTTAGGTTTTGTTTGATAATCATTTCCTTTTACTTTTTGTTTTGTGTTAGATTATGAGGAAAGAGATCATATCCGGATCTCTTCCACCAAGGCCATCGGATCAAGTGATTTGGGTTTTTCAAATTTCATCCAACAGTTAAAAATTATCATAGCTTTTAAGGGGTCAAAACAGGTGAGCCGTTTGATAAAATTTGGAAGACCCAGATCACTTGATCCGGTGGCCAAGATGGAAGAGATCCAAAGAGAATCTCTTTCCAGATTATGAAGAGGAAATATATGAAAGAAATAAAGAATGCAGACTAAAGAAAGAATGGGAGAGAGATGCAGAAGATATGTACAGGACATGTAGGGTTTAAGGTTTCGGGTCTCAGGTTAATACAAAAAATTAAAATTAAAATGCAAAACGAAATGATTACCAAACCCTTAATTTTAAGTTTTGGAATGACATAAGAATCAGCTTTAAGTTGAAGAAAACTTGACAGTGATTTCATCTTATTTATGCAATTTAATCTCGTTAACTGCAAAACGTGTAGTTTTACTTTTGATGCTTCAAGATTAAAGATGGTGGTTGCACAAGCTGAACAACAAGGGAACAAATAAAAAGAACGTGTTCTTTTACCTACGGGCTCATATGGCCGGCAAGGTGACAAGATCCATAAGTTTGGATTCAGATCTAAGGATCAATTAATCCAGTCCGTTGAAACTTGATCAAACGGCTACAAACAGGGGATCCCACTAAAGGTATAATAATTGTAGTCATTGGATCAAATTTCAACGGACCGGATCAATTAATCCCTAAGCCCAGAATCCTTAGATCCGGAGAGGATCTGGATTCCATAAGTTTTGGTAGTGTACACTGTATACTGTACTTTCATGTAAAACGTTGGGAGCCGGGAAGGTAAAAAAAATATCACATGACCTCAAACATCTTATTTCAAAGGAGTGCATAAGATGTTATAATTAAGGAAAAATATGAGAAATCCAAATGGCAATATGTATGGAGCTTTAACTTTTAAGCTATCTGGAAGATACGAGTATTTCACATAGTTAATAACTTAATAGATATAAGTTTTATATGCATATCCTCCTGCTACGACTGAAACAATAATTGTTAACGCCAATGAGCATTTAGTCTTGTAAAACGCAGTCTTCATTTTATACCTTTTGAGTTTAAATTTCATGGATTGTAAATGTTGATTAGTGATGTTTACTTTGTCACTCACCTGTTGACCAAAGATTCATGGTCACTCACCGTTGAATTTGATATCTAGAATTGAAATTAAAACACTAAAAACACTTCCATTTATTCTTTAGATTTGATTTTAAATTCAAAAATGAGTGACTATACATTCAGTAACAGAGAGAACATTTTATTATTGAGTGGTAAAATACGACAACATTGACAATTTTTGCAATTTTTTCAAACTTGGATCTTTGAAGGCAGCCTTCAGTTGATTGCAAGTCTAAATTGGTCTTGAAGTCTAACTATCAAGCCCAAAAGCCAATATCTATTGGGTTAACCCTTGAAACCTCTCCCTTCCTCTAAAGCCCAACTCTATTCCGTAACTTTCTAAAGGGTCCCTAAACTATTACTTCAGTCGAAATTGACCCTTTGAATTATTTTTTTTGGTAAATTAACTTCTTAAATTATTTAAAATCACCCAATTAACCCCTTGCCGTTAGATTTCATCCACTATTCCATCAAATTCAAGGGCAAATTAGTGTTTTTATCATCAATTCTTATTTATGAGTTATAACCACCAATAAAACAATGACACATGGAAGCATACTAAGAAACATAAAGAAACCAAACGTTTACGTAACAAAACATTTCACTTTGTCATTACACATTACTATGAGTCCACATGTCATAATTTTATTGGTCATTATAAGTTACATGTAAGAATTGATGATAAAAAGACTAACTTGCCCTTGAATTTGACAGAATGGTATATGGAATCTAACAACAAGGGGTTAATGGGATTATTTCAAATGATTCAGGGGGTTAATTTACCAAAAAAATAGTTTAGGAGGTCTATTTCAACTAAAGTAATGGTTTAGAAGGTCAAACGCCAATTTACCCTATTAATAAAGAAGACTCTATCAACCAGGTAAGCCACCATTTGCAGGTCCATCATACTCATTCAAAAATGTAAGATCAACTTTTTTTTGAAAAATCATAGCTTATATGAGGGATACCATTGTAAGGCTCATTTTATATCGTACTTCAACATTCCAAATCATTTATTTTTGGGAGTTTTAACGAAAAGTCCACAGTACTGTTCACTTTAACGAAAAAACCACATTTTTACACTAAAAAATCAATCCCGATACTATTCACTTTACCCTTTATTTTGTCCTTATCATTAAAACACAAAGTTTTCAAGTCCTTTTCATTAGTTTTCCTTTTATTTTTTAGGATTCTCTCCCAGCTCATCATTACTAGAAAATTACCAAAATTTAAAGTCATATAACCACTAGATAAAATAGTGGTCATGTAATTGTTATTTTAAAAGCACAGTATATGTCTATTCATGTCACATCCCGAGCTCGACTTCACTGTAGTACAATATTGTCCGCTTTGGGCCCCGACCACGCCCTCACAGTTTTGTTTCTGGGAATTTACATGAGAACTTCCTAGTGGGTCACCCATCCTAAGATTGCTCTCGCGCGAACTCGCTTAACTAATTACCAAAATTTAAAGCCATATAACCACTAGATAAAATAGTGGTCGTGTAATTGTTATTTTAAAAGCACAGTATATGTCTATTCATGTCACATCCCCGGCTCGACTTCACCGTAGCACAATATTGTCCGCTTTGGGCCCCGATCACGCCCTCATAGTTTTGTTTCTGGGAACTTACCCGAGAACTTCTCAGTAGGTCACCCATCCTGGGATTGCTCTCGCGTGAACTCGCTTAACTTCAGAGTTCCTACGGAACCCGAAACAAGTGAGCTCCCAAAAAGCCTCGTGCTAGGTAGAGATGAGAATATACATATAAGGCTTACAGGATTCATTCCCCTAGGCGATGTGGGATGTAACAATCCACCCCCTTTAGGGGCCTAACGTCCTTGTCGGCACACTTCCGGCCAGAGATTGGCTCTGATATCAAATTGTCACATCCCGACCTGGGCCCCCACCACATCCCAGGCTCGACTCCACCGTAGCACGATATTGTCTGCTTTGGGGCATGACCACGCCCTCACGGGTTTGGTTTTGGGAACTCGCACGAGAACTTCCCAGTGGGTCACCCATCCTGGAATTGCTCTCATGCGAACTCACTTAACTTCGGAGTTCCTACGGAACCCGAAGCCAGTGAGTTCCCAAAAGGCCTCGTGCTAGGTAGAGATGGGAATATACATATAAGACTTATATGATTCACTCCCCTGGATGATGTGGGATATAACAATTCATTTATTATAATTAGATGTCTTAATATTTTTTAATTTATCTATTTTTTGTCTATAAATAATAAATTAAAATATAAATGATTCGAATTGTTAAAAAATAATTATGAAGTTTGTCTCCACATACGCTGAACAATGTTTGACTTGTTTTTTGAATCATAAGTATGAGGTTTAGAGTTAGCTTGATCCAAACCATAGCTTATAGATTATAGTCCAACAAACTAGACATGGCCCAAGATCAAAAAGCCCAAACCTCAAGACACATCATTTTAATTTCTTACAGACTGGTCCGGGTGCTTTGAAGGAGGACCTATAATCTAAAGGACTCGAACATTTTATTATTATTATTTTAAATGCCAATAATATGGTTTAAATTCGTTTTTGGCGAGAATCGAACCTAAAACCTCTCACTTATAAGTGAAAATGATTACCACTAAGCGGCAAAACTCGAACATTTTAATTTCTTACAAACATATCTCCACATATCATTAAGCAGCTGGAGGAGAACCTATCTTTCACGGAGTAGAATTCTCCCCTCATATTCCCATCCCCTTCCCTCCTCTCCCCTCATCTCACAGTGTTTTTTGTCTTATTATCTCTATAACAAAAAAAAAAAAAATCAATATAAGATGTTAACATGGTTAAACCGTAACCGTTCAAATAGGAGGACAGGAAATGGAGAGAGATTAGGAGGAGAGAGAATCCTCCTCCCACTTCCTTCCCACCCAACCCAATATCCCCGATCGCTCCCCTATGTTGTTCCCTTTTTTTTTTTTTTTTTGGAGTTTTTATTTTAATTTTGGCGTTATAACTCTGTTGTCATGTGTTATAAGTTAAAATTTCTTTTGGTCACTATGTCTTTAATGGCCCATTTGATCACTGTATTGTTTAATTTTAACAATTTTGACATGTTTGGCTTTGAGGGTGGGACTAGCTAGGCAGGTCATGCGAAGGGGCAGGGGCAAGGGCAAGGGCAAGGCCGGCCCAGGGGGTAGACGACAAAGTGCGACCGCCATGAGCCCCCAGTCGGAATGCCCCCTCCCCAAATGTTTCAGTGGTACAGTGGTAAATGCCAATATTTTGTGCCAAATGGTCTTGTATTTGCGTTTTTGTGAAGCACTGATTGGTGTTTTTTTTTTCCCTTGTAGTGCATGATTGCGCATTAGCCTGGTGGTTGGTAAATAATCATCCTCCGGCATGGAGGTACAAAAAGAAAAGGCAGGTTTAAAAATGATGCCCGCAACACATTTGAATATTATATAAATTCTACAGTGATAAGTTCCTAATCTAGTTTTTGCCCTAGGGATTAAATTTTAGTCACTATCCACGATATTTTCCTTTCTTATCAATGAGTAAATTTTCAGTCTTGATGTCAATTTAGGCTTGTTTATTATTTTTAATTTTATCTTTTTGGCTTTCAAAAATATTATTTTATTTAATTCATATGGCCTTATGCGATCGGTTTGGTGGACCCTACAAATATACCGTGTTAGCACACTAACAAAATTTTAATAGAACCCAACGACATGAATAAAATTGATGAGTAACTATATAAATATAGATAGATGATCAAATAGATGAGTTTGGAACATGAAAAAACAGACGAAACCGTAATAAAACAAAAAACAAAAAAAACAACCCTTTATTTCGCTGATAGAGATCTTTTCACATCCAACGTAAATCTAGAGAATTATGATTTCATTCTCCTCCCGTGAAGAATCCTTACAAATCACAATACAAAAAGAGGCGGGTCTCGTTTCCCGGCGAGTGGCTTACCCAAACAAACAGCTCCCACCAAATATTTTCTTAAAAAAGAAGAATAAACAACAAAAACGAACAAATAAATAAATAAATAATGAAAAAAAAATATTAAAAAGCAAAAACAAGAAGTTCCTGAAACCAAAAGAAATCACCTTAGACGCCCCGTTCGTAAAATCGCCCCCCTTTTTTTTCTTCCAATAAAAAATCTGCGTTTCTGTCTCGATTTTGCTTTCGATTTGGAAGAACGGGGTGTTTTGGTTTGAATTTCAATAAATAATCTGCAGATTTTGTAATTTAATTTTTTATGTCAGAGACATTTAGATGAGATATTATCAGATCAAATCTTAGAGATTACTGAGCGAAGAAAATCAAAGGCAGCAAAAAAAAAAAAATGGAGAATATGATGAGCAAGCTTCGGAATTTGGATGCTTACCCAAAAATCAATGAAGATTTCTACAGTCGTACACTCTCAGGCGGCGTTATCACTCTCGCTTCCTCCATCGTCATGCTCCTGCTCTTCCTCTCCGAGCTTCGTACGTTTCCTTATTATTTTTTTATATATATATTGATATATGTAGATATGAATTTATGCATGTATGTGTATGGTTGTTCTCTCTCTCCGTGAAGATCTCAATGATTAGATGTTCATTTGGGGAATGAAGATCTGTTGATTTCTAGGGTTTGTTCTCTAAATTGTGTTTCTTTTTTGTTTAATAGGGAGTTTAGGAATAGGACGAATTAAATTGTTTGAATTTCTGAATTCCAACTCGTCCAAGTCAACGTTTTGTCAATCCTGATTGATCATCAAGGGATTAACAAAAATTATTGCTTGTGTCGAAATTGTGTTATGCATTTTTTATACTGTTGTGTATTTTGTTTAATTGTGCGAGTGCAGGGTTATATCTCCATGCGGTAACGGAATCAAAGCTTGTGGTAGATACTTCTAGAGGCGAAACCTTACGAATCAATGTAATGTTTTTGTTTTTCCTCTCTAACAAGTGTCAAGTAGCTCCTATTCGATAACCTGATATCAAGGGCATTGCTTTGTTCCGTTCGGACGAGGAACATTTTGACAATGGTTTGAAAATGTTGTGGTAAACTCCAACTTTTTTGCTAAACTAATTGATGCATGTGCTTTTTGACGTTCACAATTGCAGTTTGATGTGACTTTTGCTGCCTTGCCTTGTTCTATACTAAGTCTCGATGCCATGGACATCAGTGGCGAGCAGCACCTAGATGTAGTATGTATCCCAATTGATCGGTGATGAGATATAACTTTTGCTCTGAACTCTCCCTCTATGCAGCCGCACATCACCGCTCGATGCATTCTGACTTGTATGCAATTTCTTGTTCTTGTGTACTTGCAGAAACATGACATTATCAAAAAAAGATTAGACTCCCATGGAAATGTGATAGAATCAAGGCCAGATGTTATTGGTGCACCCAAGGTAAGTATTACAATGTTGTATGGACAAAAAAGAATCAGAACGTTTGCATTTGATAGATTAACAAGTTAAAGTATTCTGTAATTACCTGGTGTATGGAGAAAAGAGAATTAGAATAATTATTTCCTTTGGTTCTGCAATTTCAATTTCGTAACAAATTGCGTTAAGGTACATAATATCTATTTGTTTTTACTCATCTGTCCTTCAGTCTGCTCATACCTGTTTCTCCTTGACACACCTTGACACAGATTGATAAGCCCTTACAGAGACATGGTGGCAGGCTTGAGCACAATGAGACGTACTGTGGTTCATGTTATGGTGCAGAAGCGGTATGTTTGTTTGTCTGGATTGTTGTGCTAGATTTGTGTTAAATATAATGTGGGAAGTTGTTTCTGTTATAATGTTGGGAATGCTGAACTAGATAAGTGTCATCAGTCTACCCTGTAGATGTGTGTAAAGATGCTGATTATGATATCCAGCTGCGGTGTTGTAAATAAAATGAAGCTATTTGGAGATCCAATTGGATTGGATGTGTTCTGATTCTGTAAATCTAAATTTACTAACTATGAACTAGAAAGACTCTTACCCACATGTGTGTACATTACAATGGAAGTTACGTGTGGGAAGGGGGGAAATTGGGTCACGGATGATAAAGGTGAGGTTTCTGAGAGTAAAAACTGGAAATTGATTGGAAGTTGGGTAGTGTTCAATTATCATGCTATCCTTGTTTCTTAATCTAGTATTGAAGTGTTTAAAACGTCGGAAGTATATTGGGTTTTCATTCTCCTATATGTCGAACAATAGAGAGTTTATATAACAATATAGACAGACATGCCAATTCACTGCCTTAATAGACTGTAATAGGATATACAAAATAAACCTTTGCAATGCGCTTCTATTTCACTGTCCCCTCTATATATAGTTCACTATCACTTAAGCTTGATCATGATTATATATAGTTCACTGTCACTATGACTTATACTTTGGGTGTTATGTTCAGTAGCTATGTTTGTCACTGGTCCTCCATCCACTGCTTTAGTTTCTCCTTTGCGTTTCATTTCTCCTATGGGTTTCTGCATGCATGCAGACAATGTTTTCATTTTGATTTTCTGCTTCGTTTCATTTCTCCTATGGGTTTCTGCATGCGTGCAGACAATATTTTCATTTTGATTTTCTGCTGGAATTTTTTAGAAGCATTGTGATGATCGCTGAAATTTGGTCCATCACAATTGAGAATCATTCTACACAGATATTTTGAGCGAAAGAAGTTTCCTTAGTTATGTATTTCTTATTTTTCTAATTCCCTTTGTTTGTTTGTTTCTGTATTTTTGCAGGCTGACGAGGATTGTTGTAATTCATGTGAAGATGTCCGTGAAGCTTACCGAAAGAAAGGTTGGGCAATATCAAATCCCGATTTGATTGACCAGGTCAGCGAGCTCGAGATCTTGAATCCAAAAGAGTAGTCTTAAATGAGAAATTTTACTCTACATTTAATCTTGTGCATTAAAATGATCACCTTTGTTTAAAAAAATTCCATGGGCAAGTCACATTTAGAAATGACTAGGTTTGATTTTGGATGTCTAATTTCATTCATGTTATCATCTGAAACCATTTGTCCAAAACTTATCTCTGTCATATTCTACCTTTTACATGTCTCTCGAGTCCCTTACTATCATTATTTTACCCCTCCCCTTTTTCTGTCACCTGTTATAATTCTGTTCTTTTAACATTTCTAGTCTTTCTTATGTTATGTGTTTCACAACAGTGCAAAAGAGAAGGCTTTCTGCAAAGAATTAAAGATGAAGAAGGGGAAGGGTGCAATATATATGGATTTTTGGAAGTCAACAAGGTAGCTGGGAACTTCCATTTTGCACCTGGGAAAAGCTTTCAACAATCAAATGTTCATGTACATGATCTGTTGGCATTTCAAAAGGATAGTTTCAATGTAAGGCCTGATCACTAGTTTTTTTTTTTTTTTTTTTTTCTAATAAGACATATTGGAAAATTAATGTATGAAAAAAAAAAAAAAATAGTGGCACCAATTTTCCCCAAATAAACATGAGAAAAAAGGTCTGATCCCTGATGTTTCTAGTTTTCTTTGTATATGTGGATAACGAAAATATAAGGAGACGAATGAGATCAAATTATCGAAGTTCCTAGAAATATACTTCCTAAAACTTTGTCCTGCATCTTTGGAGAAGTTGTGTAATTAATATATATTACATGATACAGATAAGTCACACGATCAACAGATTGTCTTTTGGAGACTATTTCCCTGGTGTTGTAAATCCTCTTGATGGGTATGTTTCCTCTCTTCATTATATATTCTAGTCAACCTTATTATTTCCAAACATTTAAATACTTTTAAGGTTTTTCTGTTTATTACATCCTATATTTTGATATTATATATGCTTATAAATTGGTTTTTCAACCTTCAGTGTGCACTGGACTCAAGACAACCCAAGTGGGATGTATCAATACTTTATCAAGGTCTGTTTCCTGCAGAATGGCTCTTATATCTTTTGCATTATTTTCTATGTTATTATAATGTCTGCAGTTTATCTACATCCTTTCTCCATGTTCAATAATCTTTCATACATATGTATATGCTTATACATAGCTACATTTATGAGCATGTACATGCACATGCATGCACACACAAAAAGAACGTGTATTAGAGTTAGCAGGAAAAAGGTTTAAACGGCAAGAGCAGAAGAAATCTACTGTTTAGATGCCACCGCTTTTTTTCTTTAGATTTACATGTAAGAATTTCTGGACTATGGATGTGCTGTATTTTTGTAGATAAAAGAGAATTAGTTCTTTTTCCCCTTCATTGTTGCATGGCAATATATAGCATGATCCAGCTATATAATGTCTTGCATACAGCTATTGGAAAAAAAAAAAAAAAAAATTAATAATTAAAAAGTTGAGTTATTTCAGAACTTGCGCATATTTGGTATTGAATGATGACTCTGGTTCACCTAGCTGGCTATCTGCTTATTTCATTCCTTTGGCCCAAAACCTTGTGTTTTCACCTTTGAGTTGAGTCGCATATGAACTTAATTCTGTATGGATTACTAATATTAATAACCTTTTGTCGCATATGATAGATCTTATCTCGATTCCCCAATCAATCCTGATTACCTTGCTCTTTTGTGTACCTGTATATGGTGTTATACTCTTTAAACATATTTATTGCACGTCTGCATATACATTCCAAAGAGGAAAAACAAGTTCTTAGTGAACTTATTTACAGCTACTATTAGTCTTCCATCTGAAATAGTTGCCTTTTATCGTTGGCCACCTTTGTTGGATCAATCTATTTTTCCGCCAAGGAATTTAACGATCGTTTTTATTTTGCAGGTTGTGCCTACTGTGTATACAGACGTGAGTGGGCACACTATACAGTCAAATCAGGTGCAGTAAACTCGAATTAAGCAAAGATTAAAAACGATGCAATTTCTAAGCTTTGTCTTTTACCAGTTGAATATAACGTCTTATGTTCTAATAATTGGAATTTGCAGTTCTCTGTGACTGAACATTATAGGGGTACAGAAATGGGCAACCTTCAGTTCCTTCCTGGAGTGTTTTTCTTCTATGATCTTTCTCCTATAAAGGTGTATTTTGTTTTCATTCTATTCCACAAGCTAGTTCAAGAACTAATTTTAACGATAATTCAAATCTTTTGCACTCCCTTCTGTTGAAGTTGAACCTATATTCTTATGCGGCTCACTTGCATGTTGCAGGTAACTTTCACGGAGGAGCATATTTCATTCCTGCACTTCCTGACAAATGTTTGTGCCATAGTCGGAGGTAATGACTAATTACCAATTTTCATCTCCCATCTTTGATTGTTTCTATTGACACAGTTTCCATCTTTTTAGTTTTTCTTTACTTCTAATGTCTTTTGTGGATTTTGAAGTTGCATTGTCATTTATCTGTTGATTATTTATCCACCGTTTTAGCATTCGTCACTAGTCATCAGTCATCTTGAACTGAACCTGTTGCAGCATATGCTGGATTTCTTTGGCTATCGTTATTTTAATAAGTTGTGATGCATGTACTCTTTTTATCATTTCATTTCTGTTTTTCAGGTGTTTTTACAGTTTCGGGGATACTAGATTCCTTTATATACCATGGCCAGAAGGCAATCAAGAAGAAGATGGAAATTGGCAAGTTTAGTTGAGTGGTTCTATTAGCATATGGTGCTGCTCCATTTGTTTGGTCCGCCTGTCAACGACTTTGTGCGACAGAATCGATCTGGGAAAGAGGAAGCTTGTAGTGCACTCTCATCACTGCTTGGGCAGAGGCATCATCGTTTAATCGGAGACTTAAAAGAACTAGGTTGACATTCCTTAATTTAGACATGCCAAAATGCCCACAATGTTAAAACAGTTTTGTAATCGCTATATCGTCATGTGAATCTCTGTTTGAAAGCCGAAAGAAGGGCTTCTTCATTTCCTCCGGGATATTCGATTCTCAATGGAGATCCAGGCACTTTACTCCCTCCCGAATTAATCTCTCGTCTTCTTTCCTTCTTCCGACATTCGACGATTTCGAACTCGTTGTCCTACTCTTTTTTTGGGGTCTTGGTTAGTGGTTACTTGTCTTGCTCTTTGGTTTGGTTCTAATGTTTGATTGACGGATAAAATTAGTGAACACAAATTTTTGCGGGTTGTGCATTCCTCAAAAACATGGATAGGATTTGCATCCGCTTAAAACTAAAACCAATGTATATAATAGCAACTAAACTCAATGAGATCCATGTATTATGCTCAACAATTAAATTCACCTGTATTCAACTCAAATTTTTTCGGTCCGTCGCATGAGTTATATTTCAAATTTATAAGAATCAAACTCAAAATGTTCCGATCAATGGGGAGTGCCTTGAGTCAATATAAGCCTCTCACAATCATTTGTGTTTGTAAATGGCATTTTGAGTCGGACATTGGGAACCGGGATAACTACATTCTTAAATCTCCGACATTCATTTGTTTATGTTTGATTTGTTTGGTGTTTTCTCATACGAGCTATACTAAAGGACATGAAATCAAACACAGAATCTCAAATGTATTACAAACTTCTTAGGTTTAGATAAGATGTTTTGAAGATGTTTTGAATTCCACATGGCGTGTTTGTAAACTTTTTTAGAATGTTTCGGACAATGATCAAGATCTACCAACTAAACAATTCAAAATACAAAAAATACGAATAATTCCAAAACATAAGACAAGGACAGAAACCGCGTCGGCAGCACAACCAATGTCCATAAAAAATTGGAGCATTTTGCAATTTAATTGTTGAGATTCTTGCACACAGCTCATCCGCAGAGGCAATTAGATCTAATCACCTTTAAACACCTTTTAACCTTTCGCAGCAAAATGCCAAAACCATTCCCATCACCCAGAACAACCTTTGCACTGTTTCCACTGCCCCATTTCACACACCTTTCCCCCTTTTTCTATTCAAAGATGCTATTGCTTTCGAATCATATGTAAATCACACAAATATCATCTTGTTTTTCAATAGAAATGACAACCATCTGCTCTCTTTTTTTCATCTTTACGCACATTTTTATTTGTGTATGTTATTTTTGTTTGATTTATAAAATTTAATATCAAAACATACACAGGGTATGTGTAGGAAGAAAAAAGAGTAGTCATTTTTTTTGTGAGTAAAATTTTATGAACACATGAAACTGACGTACTTGTTAACACTCTTTAATAGAGGTGAACCATATTATTGCATGTGTATTAGATAAGAGGAACTTGTATGATACAGCTACACTGTCACGGTAACACTCATACCATGACGTTGTATCTGTACCTTATAATTTATTGTATTAAAAAGCTAGTCAAGTGTATTAGTTTTGTCGATTAATAGCTATCACCTCTTACTTTTATAGACGGCCCCGTTTGGTTCCAAATGCCCCCACCCACTTTTTCTTTGCATCCTTTTTACACTTTTTCTGTGCATTTTTGACCTTCTAAGGCTGTACAAAATGCAGGATTGGAAGGACTGGAAGGAAGAATAAGAATAAAGATGGATATAGGGACACCCAAAGAATAAGAACAAAGTGTGTTTTCTGCCTAAGGTTTTAAGCAGCAGCCGTGTTTTTAAATTATGGAGGCATCAAGCATGATTGTTGTGGATTTTAATCAGTTGGTGTTTTCGTCGTAGCAGTCCACCATTTCGAGATCGAAAAGATTCACAAAGTCATTACAGTCTTTCTCTGACCACCATCATTGTGAATTGTTAATCGTACTTGTCAATGAAAGAAAATGAAGGATCAAAGCTTCTCTCTTTATTTGTTGCTAGAATTACTAACCTACATGCAAATATTTGTGTTCATGGGCGAACTAGGATAGATTTGGCTTTGCTAGGGTTTAGTTACATGTGAGACTCATTTTACACAAACTGGTTTCGGTAAAATTTCTCTACAAAGAGAGATACCCTTTGTTTTCTTGACCCGAAAATAGAACGATTGAAAAACCTACTATCGTTGGATTGTTACTGTTATGACCAATAATGCCCACTATCGTGAATAGGGCAATAATTATTGTTGATCTTTCTCATTTGACCACTATTGAGAAAAGAAATCTATAATGATGAAGTCAGAACTAACTAGTCACCAATTTATGTTCCAACTGTGATAGCAAGAACTTGTCGTTTTTAGTTTTGACAAATTTGTACTTACAAAACAATCAACGTTTTTAATCAATGACCTAAGTCTCACGCTGACTGTTATAATTTACTTCACAATAATATTCTACTTTACGAGCCAAACTTAAAAACTTAACTAACCCTAATCACATTCAAAAAACTTTTGACTAAAATAAACTATTTAATCGTTGGGCGGTTATTGCTACGACCAATAATATTTTTCCTTTATGGTAAATATGACGGTAATTATTGATGTTCTTTCACATTTTGACCTATATCGAGAAAAGAAATCTACAATGATGAAGTAGGAACAACGAGCCACCAATTCATATTCTTGTTGTTTTTTGTTTTCACATTTGACTACATAGTAATATATTACTCTAAAAGCCCAACTTAAAAACTTAACTAACCCTAATTACATTAAAAAGAATTTTGATCGAAAACCGAAGGAGTTGAAAATCTTCCCTATCCCTAAGAGATACCGTTATGACCAATAATTTTTTTCGTTTACAGTAAATATGGCAATAATTATTGATGTTATTTCATATTCAACCACTATCGAGAAAAGAAAGCTACAAAGATGAAGTTGGAACTAACTAATCAGCTATTCATGTTATTGCTATTTTTTCACATTTGACTACACAATAATATTCTACTCTACGAGCCAAACTCAAAAACTTGACTAACCCTAATTACATTCAAAAGAAGTTTGATCGAAAACCGAAAGGGCTGAAAATCTTCCCCTATCCCTACGAGATACCGTTATGACCAATAATGTTTTTCGTTTTATGGTAAATATGACAGTAATTATTGATGTTATTTCATATCCGATCACTATCAAGAAAAGAAAGCTACAAAGATGAAGTTGGAACTAACTAATCACCTATTCATGTTATTGCTGTTTTTTCACATTTGACTACACAATAATATTCTACCCTACGAGCCAAACTCAAAAACTTGACTAACCCTAATTACATTCAAAAGAATTTTGATCGAAAACCGAAAGGGCTGAAAATCGTCCCTACCCCTAAGCAGCCACCTTTATAGTGAAAATGTTAGTAATTATTGATGTTCTTTCAAATTGGACCACTATAGGGAGAAGAGCTTCAATTGATGAGATAGTGCTAACTGGTCACCAATTCATGTTACCACTGTTCTTTTCATACATAAATTAGATATCAAATTCAACATGTATATTACATCGTAATCACCAATTACGTGAGCCGAACCGAACCAAAGGGTTGAGAACTTCCAAACACGTCGTTCACCCCGAACTGAAAGGGTTTAAAAACTTCCTTATTACTAGACGATTACCGTTATGACCAGTAATGTTTTTCCTTTCTAGTAAATATGGAAGTAACCAGGCCCTTCATATCTAAAAGGAATCCTATTTTTGGTGGGAATAGTTGTAGGATCCACTGCAAAAATTCAGTTTAATCCAAAACCATTCGCTTATTAATTATCACAATGAAATTTCTTTGCTTCTTGTACAGCAAAGTGTTTATCATTTTCCTTGCACTCAATTAGATGTCTCAAAAATTTCCAATTTTGCTAGTATTTTATAAGGATGATGTATGAGATTCAACTTGAAAATAAGAAAGCTCGTTCGTTGAAGTTCAAAATGGTGTGAGTCCACAACTAATACTCATTTCTGAAAAGAAAAAAACAATTTGAAAGTCTTCTTACCTTAAAGGCCTGTTGGAAGTAACTATTGATGTTGGATCGAAAGGACCACAAATGAGAAGCAAGGCAAAATGAATTCGTTCACTGGTCACAATTCAGGATAGGTCCGTGACTCACTCGCTAGTCACCGGAGCAACCAGAAACAAAACCTTTCCAGATTCTTAGCCGCAATGCAACCCATCACACTATCTAAAGTTGAGACACCTCCATCCAACTCATGACTCCCTACTGACTCAACATCACATGTTCTTCAATTATCTTCCCCATTTTATGCCCACAAATCCAGTACGAATCAAATTGTATTTTGATCCAACTTGATAAATCTTGCGGCAAAATGCATTATTCGTAATGTATTTTGATCCAATTTGATAAATCTTGCGGGATAATTGCAAAATGCATTATTCGCAATGTATTTTTATACAATTTGATAACTAAATGAACAAATGTGGCAGGATAATTGCAAGATGTGAGAAGATTAAAGCACTAAGTTTCAATGTAAGAAATACAAACACCAAGAGAGTGAAATACATATAAGAGAATTCATACATATAGATATATATAACGGAAGTTGAATGATTCATGGTTTAGCTAGGAAAAAACCAGCCGAACATGGTGAAGACTTTTTACAAGATAATTATATTAACATAATAAAACCCAATGCAACCAACTAAAACCCTAAAATTCAAATGCAGCTCTGCAAATGCCAAAAACTTGATTGCAGTAACCACTATAAACCCTACTCAACTTACTCAATTACTTAAGACTGATGACCAGACTAAAACATACTCGATTACAATTTAACATGATTGATAAACACTAATTAACTGAGGATCGAAGCCCAATCAATCTCGGACGGATACTTCTCCAACACGGAAGTGCTCTCCGAAGCGCCGCTGTTCTCCCATGGCTCCGTGGAGTCGCAGAAAGTCAGATCAGACAGCGGCGAAGACCCGGCAGACCCTTCGCTATCAGTCGTCACCGGCGACGAGGTTTCAACCTTGACCGCTAAAGTCTCCGGCTCCGGCTGTCGGCTGGAGGCGGAGGACCTCTTGGCTGGCTTCCCTGACTTGCCCTGTTTCTGAGTCTCGGCCAAGCCTTCGCAGATGGCTTGAAGCTTGGCGTCGACTGAGGAATGCAGAGGCTTGTACTCACCGAACTCGCCTCCGACGACGGATCCGTTGTGGCGGAGGTGCGGGAAATTGAGCCTGGCGAAGTCGCCTCTGAGCTTGTACGCCGCCTTGTCGTAAGCCAAAGCGGCTTCCTCCGCCGTGTCGAAAGTTCCGAGCCAGAGCCTGGTGCGGTTCTTAGGGAGCCTGATCTCAGCGACCCATTTTCCCCAGTGGCGTTGCCTCACACCCCTGTAAAGCTTGGTGGGTTTCGGCGGCGAACCAGCCGAGCCCACCTGCTTCATCGGGATGGGCTTGGGGCTGAGGAAGCTGAGGGTACGAGATGACGTCTGGGAAACTTGGTGGTGGTAGTTATCCCAAGAGATTTGGGGCTGTTGGGGTTGGGATTGAGACTGGATCTGAGCTTGGATCTGGTGGATCTGGGAGGGGGTGAGGTGGTTCAGCCCGATTGACGGCGGCTGCTGCTCAAAGAACCCATCTGAAAACACCTGGGTCATAGAAGAGGTGGAGCAACCGTCGTGGTAGTAAGTGGGCTGGTTTGGGAAAGAGAGGAAGTCGTAGGAGGTAGAGGGGAAAGAAGGGAGGAGAGAGGCGGAGGAAAAGGGAGGAGAAGCGGTGGTGGTGGGAAGGGAAGACGGCGGCGGCGGCAATGAAGAAACACTTTTCATAAAAGGCTCAAGTGCTTCCATCAGCTCACCTCTGAAGGGATCTGATGATGAGTGAAGAGCTGATCTGCAACTGTAGAAATCCATTGTAGCTGCCATGCCTTCAAAACACACACTCAAATCACAAAATTAAAACTTTTTAGATAACACGAGACAAATTAATTAATCTACAAATCAACCTGTTTCTTATCAAAATTAAAGAACAGGAAGCGGGTTTTTCACAGAAAATTAAGAACAACCTAAAAATAGAAAATGGGAAAGAGATTTTAAATAATCAACCTCTTTTACTCCCAGAAAATCAAACAAAAACCAACCTTGAGGGACCAAAAATTAACCCTCTAAACTGATTTTTCCAAACCCCCAAAAAAAAAAAATTATAATTTAGCTAAAACCTGAGAAAAAAATAATTATATAAAACCTGGATCTCGATTCTGAAAACACCTGGCTTTCGACTGAAAACTCCTTCTAAGTTTGCTTTCTTTTTTTTTTTATATTTTATGTTATTTCCAAAAAACAAACCCAAAAATCATAACTCTTTGAAAGACAGATGATTAACAGAAAGGGATTCAGAGAAGCGGGGATTACAGAGAAGGGGGGGAAGAACACAGAAATTAAACCAGAAGATTAATCGCTCTTAAAACTCTCAAACACTCTGCTTTGCTGCTAAATTTTTTTTTTTTTTTTTTTCACTCCTCACTTTGTTTTTTCTCTGCAGGTGCATCTCCTCCTCTATTATATAAGGGCCCTGGGGGATTAATTACCTTCGTTAATCACGTCGTTAATCCCAATTATCTCACTGTAAGCCCCACTTGCTGTTTTTTAAATTTTCTGCGTCCCTCTCGAGTCTGCCGCGCGTTCTGTTCGTGACGTAAGGTCATTCAATGAATGGGGTCCGGGCCAATGGATGTCTGCCACGTATAGGTTCTGTGCTTAGAGGCGGACACCTGTCCTTTTCCAACCGGCACCTGTCGGTGGACTCCCAGTTAGTCTTGGTCTGGCATAAATTTGTTGCCTAGCTTGTTGAATATTTTATGACGCGTTCACACCTCGTACTTTCCAAAATTTTTAAGCACTGACAAAAAAAATAAAATAAAAATCATCTCACTTTTTTTTTTGGGAACTAGCAGTGTTATCTATCTTCACAATAAATTAATAATAATATTATTCTAATTTATTTTTAATGAAAATCTAATTTAAAAATTTTCATTTACAAATAAAGATAAATACTATAAAATTGTATTATTAAGTGACAAAAATAAATATATCATTGAGTATGAAAAAGTACTAAGAACATGTTTACGTATCTGTAATCGAAATGAGAATATGAAATTGAATTCCGATTACAGAGTACTCTGATATTTACTAAATATGAAGGAATCAAAAGAGCAATGGGGGCCCACACAAATTTTGGAATTCAATTTCTTGTATTGGTGGAATTGGATTCCCTAGATATAGGTGGTAATCCAATTCCTGATTGTTTGGGTAATCGGAATGACACTTTTGTTCCTTTTGTGCCCTCATTTACTTTTTTTATTTCCAAGACTATCCTTTATAAGCCTATTAAAGTATATAAAATATTTGATTTGGGACAAGGGCATTTTAGTAATCATACTAGTTTATATTTCGGTTCTGCTGAATTAGTAAACAGCTTTATAGAATTCTATTCAGATTTCAGAACATTTAAGTAAACAACTTCAACATGAATCCGATTCTGACTTCTCCTCATTCCAACTCCTCATCAATTCAATTCCTCCTCAATTCAATTCTCATATTTTCATTACCGTTACGTAAACGCGCCATAAGGTTTGACAAGCCGCAGGCCTACCTCTCTACCTAAAATGCAATATGCTACAGTAGTTTAGTCCTCACCATATGGATATGTGATTTAGACTGGTTGATTGTGGTAAGAGTTCATTTTTATGCATTTTAATTCGAATATTCCTACTTATAAATTAAAATAATTTAACATAAATTGTCGTTCTTGACTGTTGATCAACTCGAAATCTTGAATCCATTTTCGATAAGAATGTGAATTTGAACTATAAGTCAACTTTATCAATCTTCTATATTGATTGTTTGATGTGTATTACTCTAAACAATAGTTCTATATGAGCATGATGATAAATTGTCATTTAACAATTTTTAATGATTTGCGTAAGAGAAATGATTTGTGAATTCTTCTTTTTGTTTATGCCTCCTGATTTTTTTTTTAGGGTAAATTACATAAAACTATATTAATTATTAGGTTATTAACAGTTTCATATCTCGTTTTTAAAAGTTTTAATGTTATACCTTCCGTCAGTTGTCTGTCAATTTTTCTGTTAAATACTGATGTGGTTTGAGACGGAATCACTTTCTATTAAAATATTAATAAATTACCCTAAAAAAAAAAATTCTCAACCCGACCATCCCTTCTCCCTCTGCCTTTCTCCCCCCTCCCTCCCTCCTCTGCACATCCATCATTCCCTCACCCCACCCCCGACCCTCCTTCCCTTTCCTTTCCTTTCTTCCCCAAACCCCAGTTCGTCTTCCCCAAACTCATCTTCATCTTCCCCGATCCCCCTTCCTTGCAACCCACCCCTTTCTTCCCCTCCCGTCTTCCCCAAACCCCAGGCAAGGTGGGGGAGGATGGCTCGTTTTCTCCACTCGCACCCCCAACCCGAGCCCAATCTGCAACCCAGGAAAAAAAAAAAAAAAAACCATCTTCATCTTCCCCAACCCCCCTTCCCTGCAATTAATTAAATTACCAAATTACATTCATGAGGATTTGGCACACTTGTCAATTGAAATTTAAATATACCATTTTCATAAAAATAAAAATAAAATTAGTGTAGGGAAGAGGGTGGGTGTGGAGGAGGAGGTGGAGGATGGGTGCATGGTGGGTTTGGGGAAGACGGGAGGGGGAAATAAGGGGTGGGTTGCAAGGAAAGGGGGTTGGGGAAGATGAAGATGGGTTTTTCTTTTTTTCCTGGGTTGCAGGTTGGGCTCGGGTGGGGGGGGGGGGGGGGATGATGGATGTGCACAAGAGGGAGGGAGGGAGGGGAAGAAAGGAAAGGGAGGGAGGGTCGGGGGGTGGGGTGAGGGAATGATGGATGTGCAGAAGAGGGAGGGAGGGAGAAGGGATGGTCGGGGTTGAGATATATTTTTTATTTTTTAGGGTAATTTATTATTTTATTTCACATCAGCATTTAACAGAAAATTTGACAGACAACTGACTGAAGGTATGATATTGCAACAAATTCGAAGATAAAGTATGACATTTAAACTTTTTAAAGATAAGATATAAAACTATTAATGATCCAATAGTTGAAGTAGTTTTATATAATTTTTTTTTTTTTTAATTATTTGATTCCAACGACGAAGAACTAGTATAAACTCTGTAAGAGCTCTCGTTAATCAGCATCCCTTGATAATTGATAAAACAATACTACCTTAAATATACCGATAGAAGTGATTAGCAACCATTAATTACAATAAGTTTCGAAACATATCTCCTGACGGCAATGATCTATGCACTCACGAGCCACTATGTTTGACATAGTTAGTATGTTATAAAATCTCATCCGCATGACAAGCTAGGTCACAAAAATAATTGGATTGACACAATGCCACTAAACCTACTCCTCCCCATTTTAGGGTTGACAATTTGACAACTATTATTTAAAACATGTAAAATTATATAATGTGATGGTGTAGAGTAGTAGTGCAGCTATTATTTGTCTTAATAGTATTAGTTACCAATTTTTGGATGATTAAGACACCCCCACATTCTTCAATTAATGGAAGCCTCTCGATTAAAATCACTATTTTAAAATTTTCCGTCTCTTGTTGTCTATGCGCCAGATGGTTGGTCATTGCTCCGATTAATCATCGGACGTTTGAAAATTAAAAAAGAGTGTATAGGTGCCTACCTAGATACCTGTCTAAGTCACGACTCTCACTTATACAAAGAAGTGATAACTTTCATTTTGCGTTTTATTTTTTCAATAATTTGTAAGAGATTTGTTAAATACTCAAACAAACACTCATTATATGATTATTTCTCATGTTCTCAATATGTTTAGTACTTTATAATTTATAGATATTTTGCAATATATGTATCTACTACAATTATGCATCTTTTTTAAGTATAAATAGACTCTTATTTATATGATATAATAAATTTATTAAAACCCCCTAATTCGCCTCGGCCCAACCACTTAGGCGTTAAGTTCCAACCCGACATCCGATTAGTGCCGAACGTTTTTTAGAACCTTGATCAAGATATTGATGAAAAACTCATCTTATGGACTAATTAATTAAACCCCTAATCCGCTCGATGACCTAATCTTCAAGATTAATAATTTAATTAAGGAAAATGTTATTGACATTCCAAAAATCTCAATCTATGCTCCTCACAAGTGTATTTTTCTTTTCAAATATAGAAAATTTAAAATGTAAAATGAAAATTTTGAAGTGTCAATAACAATTTTATTAATTAATAATCATACAAAAAGTGGTATGCGCGTACCAAATCCTAGATGGAGTGACAAGGACTTAAAGGAGTTATGACAGCCGTTGATGTTAGGGTCAGATGACACGAAAAAGTGGTCTTTGACGTCATGATTACAGATATCTGATGGTTGAGAGCCTGTCCCTTTCTATTTCGTCTATCAAGAGCTATCCTAATTAACAAGGTGACAATGTGGAAAAAGAAGGGAATATTTTTTATAATCATCTTCGAGTGATGATAATGTTACTATTATTTTTATTATTATTGAATGAGTTTAAATTTTAATATATATGTAGCAGTTAGATGTAAAAAGTTTAAAATTTTTACTTATTCAATAATATAAATAGAATGGTTGCATTACCATCACTTGAGGATGCTGAGTAAAATGCACAAAAAAGGACGAAGCTTTGAGTTTTCAAGTTCTTAACTTAACCATGGTACATCAATGGTTTGATGTTTGCTAACCATGGTTAGATAGAAATTATTTAGGTGTGACTGCTCACATTTATCTTTCAAATTCACTAACGTATGTGTATATATGTATTAATACAATATTTAATCCATTTGGGTACTTGGACAAATGATTTTCGTAAATAGATATTTAAGAGCCGTTAGTTTTCACTTGTATTAAATTGAAATTTTTGTTCAGTTTTGTGGTTCTTATACTTCATACTTGGTATGTGCTAAGGGCGGACGAAAAAAGAGACTAAAGCGGTCCCAAGATCATCCGAGTCTACAAAATATACATGTGAGGTGTTCCAAGAATCCTTTCAATATTTAGTATAGATCGTTTGTTTGCTTATTAAATGTTTGATGTAATGCATGCTAGATATATCTTGACAAGTTGCGCCAACATCACTCGACAAATTCTTTCTATATCACTCATCAGATTGCTTCAGCATACGTCAATACCTGTTGAAATATGTACAACAAACCCACAAAGTGAATAAACCTTTTTTTTTGCGCTCTTTGAACTCTATTTTTATCTAAAAAACTTATATTTAACACTAGCATCCTAAATATTCGCGACTGCATGTGTAGCGTTGCCCAAAATCAATTCTGCCAAGACTCGCTAACCGCGTAGTTTTTGAACCCCTCATTAAATTATAGTTGGTCCCCCACGTCTTAAACAAAACCGAAAAAAATTAAAATGTTAACTCAGTGTCTTAGCCTAGGAACATTATATAGGTTAGCCCAGTATAATTTGGCCATGGCAGTTCTGCGGTGGATTTGGATCCTCCCCAGAATTAATGGAGAAGATCATCCTGACCAATCATCATAGGTCGTTGGTGAGTTTGCTTAATTGTGATCACAAGTAGAATGAAATTCTCTATAACTTCTGAAAAAGATAAATAATTGTGACGTGCCATCAGTTATTTCCTTTTTAAAAAAAAAAAAACTTCATTAAATATTATTTCCCAAAGAAACCATCCCACCCTTTCATTTCTCTCTCCTCCCGCATCCATCATATAACATAGAGCACGCCACGTTGTGTATAAAATAAGCTCTAAATAATTTATCGCAGTTCAAGTATGGCGGAGAATACGGCGTAGACTGGAGTGGGAGCCCAACATGTCACGTGCCGCACCACGCGAGTGGGACAACTTCTTCAATTCAGGCGCCAGGCTCAATCTCTACTACTCTTAACCCACGTGCACTAGCGCGTACCCCCTTATCACCAACTAAAGCTTCCACACCGTTAGTTTTTAATGGCACGTGATATTCACGCTGTACCAAAAAGCGTGGTATCAAAACAACGCAGGCGTGCTACACATTTTAATGATTTAAATTGCAATAGTAATAGTTGACCAAATCGGGTCGAGAGAATCACCAATGAATCTTGCGGCATGTCGGGCGGAACCCGGAACCCGGAGCCCGATCCTTCTCCATGATGCCATGATTTTTTAATTAAAGAAATGCTAACGTTGACTCTCTAAATATGAGACTCTTTGTGAACTTACAACCACTTTATATTTTAATATTTTATAATTTAAAAAAATAAAGCCGACTCTCTGAATGTGAGACTTTTCGTGAACTTACAGCCATCTCATATTTTAATATTTTATAATATTATCTAAAAATTAACGTTAAACTATAAAGTAATAAAGAATTTATAAACGTTTTACTTTTGTGAAAATCTCTTTAACATTTTATTTTTAATTGTTGGGTAAATGAAGCTTCTAGATTAGAGGTTTGCGCCGAATTGCTGAAAGGACTTGATAAGTCTCCAAATTTTATAATTTTTTCTCAATGTTTTTGGATCCATCCGACTTGTGCCTTTGTCTTCAAGTCTTCCAAATTCCAACGTAAAGCATTATATTTTT
Source organism: Pyrus communis (assembly GCF_041283825.1). Taxonomy (NCBI): domain Eukaryota; kingdom Viridiplantae; phylum Streptophyta; class Magnoliopsida; order Rosales; family Rosaceae; genus Pyrus; species Pyrus communis. Next base: position 5,981,994 of record NC_142572.1, read on the forward strand.
CCTATTTCTTTTCTTTTAATTCTATTTTGTATTTGAATTGTGATTAGGGTTTTGTTTTTTGTCAAGGTTTAATAATAATAATATAATATTGTTAAGTTTTTTGTTCGATTAATCTATTAGACATAACAAGATTTATGACACACTCCGACTAAAATCAAGGCGAACTGACCGTCGCGCGAGGGTGACTTAACCATATGCACAGTGCAGAAGCAATAATAATATAAGAAATGAGAATAAATAAAAACCAAACTAACTAGAGTACTAAGAGATAAGGTGCAAGATGAAATAAGTATGAATTCACAATCAAAGCATAAGTAGCCTATGTGCAGTCTAGCAGGACAAATACTAATTATACAACACTAAAGGTAATTCTACAATGGTGATAATCTGTTAGAGTTGCCGAAGATTAAGATCCCTTGCCGTAAAACCTGTATAATATATATATATATATACAGACCGAAATCAAGGTGTGTTGGCCGTCATGCAAGGATGACGTAGCCATGTGCATAGTGCGTCTTGATTTCGATCAGAATATGTTAATTTAGATGTGAGATTTAAATTTTCTCTTTTCAATGAATCGGTTTGTAAATGAAAAATAAAGATGAGTATAATGATTCTTGCGTACACGACGTAAAGTTACCATCGTCATCAATATGATACATTGTGTACGCGACAATCGTTGTGCTCATCTTTATTTTTCATTTACAAACTGATTCATTGGAAAGAGAAAGTGGTGGTGATGATGATGTTCAAATTATTAACAAGAGAAATTGGTAACTTTATGGAATGCATGTAGTGTAAATTTGGTAAGATCTAGTACTTTACAACTAATTCTTATCTAATATCATATCTCATAATAACCAACTTTTGACTTTCCAAGCACAAATCATTCTTTTTAGTGTCTAATTCACGCTTCTTTAGGTAATTAAGTCCACACGATGTGATCAACTTTTTATTTTGTTTTATTTACTTTTTATCAAAATGATGTCATCAACTTCATGTTGCTTGCTTTATTGAAAAAAAAGTTGTAATGAGCATAATTAGAGATGGAGAATGGTTATGATAGTCGCGTAAAAACGATTATTATTTACAATTGTTTATGCTCATTGCATAACTGTTTACTTTTTGAATAATTATCTAAATAGTTATACTCGTACCTATAACCATTTATAAATGATTAACCATACCCATAAACCGTGTACCTATTTAATCGTAGCCGTTTACCCGTTTATTATTTTTTAACCTATTTTTCTCTTTTTTCACCCATTTTTTCACCAGTCCACATGTTTTTTTAACAACTTGAAAATTAAAAAAGAAAAATTTGTGATAAATTTCTTTTTCTAACAATTACACTGTTAACTTATAGATACATTTAGCATGCATTTTGTATTTTAGTCTTTTAAGTTCTCATACCATTCCAATAATCCTAAAACTTCTAAAAACTCAAGTTAGTCATTATCTTGAATACTAGATAATTTCAAAGCTTCAAAATAATCCAAAACTACACTTTCGACTATGCTTTAGATTTTTTTGTATTTTTAAATTTTACATATATTAAGATAAATGGAAAAATGGGTATTTGTTATAACCCACAAGTAACACTCATAACCACCTATTTAAATTTCACGGGTAAATAGTTATACCAATAACTGTTTACTTATTTAAATTGTTACCCATAATAATAAACGTGAATATTTATCTAAACGGTTATCCATGACAGTAAACATGAATTTTAAACGAACGAGCAACTGCGGTTACTCATGCCCGTGGGTATTTGAAAACTAAAAACCGGTTGGTGATTACTTTTTTTTTTTTAATGTAAAAAATTAAATACAGAAAACTGAAAGTTGTTCCAGACGAAATTGAGAGGGAAAATGGAGTTCAGAAAAATTCTTGTGTTGTTATTTTCCCCACACATTGTCTCATATTTATATTGCTTTATCTAGGATTTAGGAGTTCTTTAATGATTACAGTAAGTACATGAGCTTAGAGAAATGCAAAGGAGACTCTCGAAGTGGGACTATACATGAACTCTTCGATGCCTCATAATATAACATCAATTTCTATACCAACATTACAAAACATTATGTAAAAAAATAAGATGACAAAAAGTCTATAGAGAGTCTCACTTTTGAAACAGTCTCCTTAACATTTCTCCATAAGCCTCATACAACAGACCATGTTAAATCCATACTTTAGTTTACACAATCAAAACTTAAACACTAGGAATGCTTACAACAAAAAATACTTTTTTGAGTTTTCAAAATTTAGCTTCCTGTCTTTATTTACCTGAAAATTAAAAACTAAAAATAGTTGTAAAAGGAACTTTTAATTTCCAGTTACCAAACCAAATAATTATGAATTGGCCCCTTAGTATTTGCAATTATATGCTTTTCTTAATATTTGAATCATAATATTAGATAGCAAATGAGGCTTTATAGTAGTAGTAGATCATGTCTATACATTATGATGCATGTTCAATCATCACCGATCCTCTATTCTTAACATACTAACGTTATCATTTGTTGAAAAAAAAAATCATAATATTAGATAAAAAGATAACACCAATTGCTATTTTGTTCCTTTTTAGTATTGGATGGATCCAAATTTACATCATATCAATCATTTATCTAATTAATTTACTCCACTATGAAAGTTAATTTCCCATATGGACACATGAGTCCAAAGCCTCCAATATTATCCCTCAGCTTGAATAACACAAGCTCCAAATATTTTCCACACATTTAGTTATAGGTTTGTCACTCAGTATTGCAGTTTAGTTGTATTTATCTTCATTTATAAATAAAAAGCCTTAAGTTCAAGTCTCATCAACGATGAGTTTGAATCGTATTATTACTAGTTTATTGTAAGAAGAAGTCCACCATTTTTAACATTGTTTGTTTGTTTTTTTTTTAAATATAGGTTTAATTCCTCAAAAAAGAAAAAGAAAAAAAAAAAGAAAAAACCTGAAAAGTAACTGCAAAGAGAGACGCGTGAGAGTAGTAGGCCCCTCCCCCAATGGGAGCGTTTTCAACGCGGTTTCGCGGGTCTTCTCTCTCACACAACGGTTCTTGCACTCAATGCAGTAGCCGTTAACACGATTTATTAATTCACTAATCAATTTATTTTTCGGTCAAGTCAATAATCTATTAATTATTCTCAAAGTCTTGTGAGCACCGTTTCTTCACTAAAATTCCTGTCAAATTTCGGTCCAGCAAAGGATTTCATGAAAGGTTCCATGCATATCACGTGATATCATGTAACATTGTTTCGAGATAAAATAAATGCTAACAACCTTTTTATTTGAACTTTTTAAAAACATTTTTTTTCTTATTTTAATGTTGTAAGATAATCAGAATCATTTATTATTTGAGTTACTTTTAAACATCGTTTATGCAAAAAAAAAACAAAAACAAAAAAATAGAAATTTGAAGTCATTTAATAGACGAACCAAGTTTTTAATTAGATACTGAAATTATGGTACCGTTAATCGAATGAGTAACTAATTTTTTATTTGGTCGATTTTGTGTAGAGTCGATTTTCAAAGATTGACCTAAAAAATAGACAATTTTGATCATCATGCAACATTATAAATATACAAGATCGTAAAAGAAAACGAAAAATAGAAGGAGAAGTCCAAATAACAAGGCTAGTAGCATTCTTGTAATATAATTGGGGGTTTTTCCCTTCTCCATCTCTTCATTTTCATATTTTATAAAATCTTTTATTTTTAGTTTTTATTGATAAAAGAATATAGTAATTTTGAGATTTGTGGGCACAAAATACTTTGCACAAATAAAAAAAATAAAAATAAAAAACCAAAAACACCATATTCCTTGTTTGAGAAACGCTAAGGGGACTCTCTCAAAAGTGAGACTTTTCGTAATTTGTTTGCCTATTTTACAATGTTTATGAGAATTGATGTTAAACTATGAGATAGCAGAAAATCCATAGAAAGTCTCACTAAGTGCGTGTTTATGTATCTATAATCGGAATGAAAATGTAGAATTGAATTCCGATTACGTAGTACTCCGGTATTTACTAAACACTGAGGAATCAAAAAAGCAGTGGGGCCCACACAAATTTTGGAATTCAATTCCTTGTATTGGTGGAATTGGATTCCTTAGATGTAGGTGGTAATCCAATTCCTGATTGCTTGGGCAATCGAAATGACACTTTTGTTCCCTTTATGCCCTCGCTTACTTTGTTTTTATTTCCAAGACTATCATTTATAAACCCATTAACCCTAGTTTAATTATGCACAACTCCTTACTTTTTTTTATATTTCCATGCTCATTCACATTATGCACAACTCCATGCATATGCCGAAGAGAATAATAAACTACAACTTGAGCGAGAAAATTTAAATATTAAAGTAAATACTTAAATTTAAAAAAAAAAAAAAAACTAAAGCATTTTAGTGTGTCTATAAAATAAACAAATAATTTAATTTTTTTTCTTACTATTATATATTATATTAAATTTTATTAAAATAAAAGTATATAAAATGTTTGATTGGGGACAAGGGCATTTTAGTAATCATACTTGTTTATATTCCGATTCTGCTGAATTAGTAAACAGTTTTATGAAATTAGTGTTATTTCTATTCTAATTCCAAAACATTTAAATAAATAACTTCAACAGGAATCCGATTCCGACTTTTCCTCATTACAACTCTTCCTAAATTCAATTCCTTCATTACGGTTACGTAAACGCGCCATAAGAATCTCTTAAGCATTTCTCTCTTTATTTTCACTAGAAGGGAAGGGGTGTATTTGATTACTTGAAGTAATAGCTAATGATTAATAAAATGAGAGTTTGTGCTTGTATATATGTAACCAAATTCCAAGTAGAGAAAAGATGCTTCTTTGGAGTTCTATTAGGTCGTCCGAATCACTTGCATCAATTAGGTCGTCCGAATCACTTGCATCAATTAGGTCGTCCAAATCTATTGACCTTGTTCAAACTAAGCTGCCTAGAAATAGAATGAAATTTAAGGTTTCAATTTAGCCACCTGAGCCACAAAGAATTCCAACAAAAGATTTGGTTCACACTTATACAACTTTCCACTACATTAAGTCTTAAAGAAAAGTACAAGTGCAACCACCACCTCCTTTTGTCACAAGTTTCAACCTAATCAAACCCATTATAGCTTATTCTCGTAATTTCATGTATTATGCATAATGGTTTCTTGAACAAAATTAATGTCGATCGTTTATGCATATATTTAAATTTTAACCGTTAATGCATGCGACGTTTATAATATATTTTTGATCAACATGCACGTACGTAGAAGACTGTCGGTAACAGCTTTGTGATTTCTTTGAAAGTACAAGCATAGAAGAATGGGGGAAGGCAAGGGCCATTGAATTTGAATTTGTTTTGCGACTAAGCAAAGCAAAGTAATAGATGGTGGGATATATATGTTGTCATTTTCAAAGTGGTTTTCATGTCATTATAGCCAAAGATATATGAAAGGATTTGGTGGGGGTCCTCCAATTTAACTTTTCCACGACACTATTTGATCTTGACTCATACATTGCTTATTTCTTGAAGTTTCTTTTTTGTTATCCATGCTTTTAAAGTGTGAATTGCCCAACCTTGCGGGTACAAAATTGTGCTGAGTTTGGATTTTTATTTTTTATAGTATGTATCACTGAGTGGTTCAAAAAATTAATAGTTAAATTTACATATAGAAATTTGATGAATTTTGCAATGATTACTCTTGACTCTTTCGATCGACATTACTTATTTCTTGAAGCCTCTTTTTTACAATACATGCTTTTAAAGTGTGAATTGCCCAACCTTGGGGGTGCAAAATAGTATTGAGTTTGGATTTTTCTTCTTCATGATACGTATCATTGAGTGGTTCAAAAAATCAACAGTTATATTTACACATAGAAATTTAATAAATTTTGCAATGATTAGATCTTATATAAACTTTGTACAATTGAGTGAGACGTAGTAGTATAACTCAACTCCAAAGTTTGAATATATATAGTGAGCATGAAAATTTATGAGTTATGATGGCTAACATATAAAAAATGTTAGAACTATGAATGGTTTTAGTGCTATGGTTGGAATGTTGCCCAAAAGTGAGCATATGGAATTCCCCAAAAGTGTTGTATTTTCTTCATGCTTTCTCTTTCTCCTTTCATTCTCATTCGTCATTTTTCTCCTTCACCCCACTTGGACTTGGATTTGAATTGAGCATGGCGTGCAATACACGGTGATAATACTAAGTTATAAATGATATATGAACACGTGTATATTTTAAATGTTGAAATATATAGTCATAAGGGTTTATAGTTGGTCCAAATTTGAATAAATGAAACATTGTTACGTAATGGACAAGCAATACACGAGAATAGAACTAAGCTATCAATTATGTTTACTAAATGACGTATGAATACACGTATATGTTTTTAATATGGAACTGTAGAAAGTCATAAGGGTTTATAGTTGGTCCAAATTTAAATAAATAAAACTACATGTTGAACAAGTTTGGTAGCTTTTTTTTTTTTTTTTTTTTTTTTGGAGAACAAGATAATATATTATCCGGGCAAAGATGCCAAAGATTACAAAGAAGCCTACCCCGAGGCAAGCACGCCAACTACAACAACAATAAAGAAGTTGTGCAAGGAGTGACAAACGACACCGCATCTAATGCTAAAAGTGTCACTCATCGCACTACCAACTAGAACTTAATGGGAACATGGAAGACCATCATTACACAAAACATGCACAAGAGAAGATGGGATCTATTGACCCATATATTATCACATACTTCCCTATTTTGCTGTGACGCCAAAAGATCTGCTGCCATATTGGCCGATTTTGGAATCCAAGACCAGTGGCATTCTTGAAAAGCCTCCCCCAAACCTTTGCACTTTACTAAAATTGGGAAGGCTTCCCAACCGCCCATCGTTGCCAAATCTCGAAGGCCAAGAAACTGAATCCAACGAGTCTAGCTTTTGCAAGATTGAAAAGGCATTGTAGAAAGATTGTCCACGAGCTTATGCTTATATCTACGAATGAATAAAACTTTCTCTAAAAAATTCATAAGCTTGTTAAACATGGATCTGTTTTATATAACATTTTGGGTTTAGGGTAATTATACCTCATGACTATGTTTTAGTACCTGACAATAATGCTCGGCCAAATTTGTCATGTTGAATTGGATCGTTATACACAATTTGGGTTTACTTTAGTACCATTCAATAATTTCTCCAGTCAAATTTGTGGTTTTGAATTAGATCATTAAATAGGTGCTTGAAATATATCCCTTTGAGGTTAGATAGGCACATATCCCTTCAGGTTTTATGTTGGGTGATGTTATCTACACTTTTTTTTTCTCAACCTTACAGACACCTCTTGTTAATTCCTACTTTTTTATTATCTTCAAATTATTAGATCTGACGGTCAAAAATTCAAAGAGATGAATGAAAGATAAAAAAGGGTGTGGGATAACAACACCCTTTATTTTATGTTTATACACTCCTTTGGATTAGGGAATCGCCCTTGTGTCCATTTTTCAATTAAGCACTCATATTCTACATCAAGTTAATGAGATTAAAAAAAAAAAAAAAAAAAAAAAAAAACAATTACCCATGTTTCTTCTCACCTATCTAGGTTAAAAAAAGATGATACAGATTACAGACAAAGAACAAGACATGAACAGTAAAATAAAATAAAAAAATATTTTTGCCTTTTTTTATAATCTAAAAATGCATGCATCTTCTTTTCTTTTTCTTTTTTCTTCTACAAGTGACTCATCTCTCTTGTTTGTTTTAGAGACAGAAAAATTAAATACTAAAGCATCAGCACCAAAATTATTCTCCTGGTAGGTCCAATTCTTTATTTTTTTTGGTAATTGAAAATTCTTTTTTCTAATATTTAAACGATGTACTTGTAAAAAAGGTCCTAACTACGCATCACACCCTTGAGATTTGACTTGGTTTTGTGTGAAATGTTGTTAGTGGCCCAACTAAAACAAGAGGGCCAGACTCTTGGCCCAACCAAACTCAATTTAGGCTGCAGCTCCGTTTTATGAAAAATAGAAAAGTCACGAAGATATATTACACTAAAGAGAGGGGGAGATCGGCTAACTCACACAATGGCCAACATAATTTGATATCGAATTCGCAATCCATGAGATTTGAATCTAAGACCTCTCAAAATGAAGAGAAATACCATCAGACCATAGTATTGATTGGCCTCACGGGTTTTAACTTATAAAACTCAATTTAGTTTGTCCTAAAGGATATCTAAACAGAAAAGCCGCAGCAGCCTTAACATCATATTTTTGAATACGGACCAAATTCCTTCGCTTGCTAGTTTAGAATGACTAGAATTGCTTTCAGAAGCACTTTGGATTTTCAGTAAAAATTTTGACGCTTTTGTATTAGAGACGCTTTCAACAGAAGTGCTTACGAGCTACGACCAAAAGTTTGTTTAGAACAGTTTCAAACATGCTCTAATTAAACTTTGGACTTTTCCTTCCTCCATTCGACACTTTTGCAACGAAAGGGAAAATAAAGTCAAGATGATGCATCTTCTAGATCTTGAGCCTAAGTTTAGAAAAATTCGATCACATACCGATACTCTGGAGCATCGTAAAATTTTGTTAGCAGATGGTTTTCTGTTTTGGCAACCGTTCTAAATCCAACTACCTTCAACTGTCCTTAAACTAATGCTAAAACCTTCAAACCAACAGCCGTGTACTAATCAATTCTTATTAAATTTGTTTCAAACCAACTCCTGAATTCTAAATCAATTTTTATTAAATTAGTGGAGTATTTCAGCCGCTTCGGATAATCCACATGTTTTGAAATTGTTGTACTTTGTTCAACGGATCAACAAAGTTTCAAAATCTGCCATATTACACATTCCAACTACTCAAACGTATCTCTTTTTTTATCCATTGAAAGACCGAAACTTCCAATGCTCGGCCTAGAACGATCGTGTCTTGGTTTCCTTGTTTTCGGGTTTGCTCCCGTGCAGCCGAAAACAAAAATATCAATGGCCCAAGAATTGCAAGAACGAAAGATTGACTAAACTAGGAACCGTTTATAAATCCACATTTTGAGATTGAAATGTGCTATACAAAACCCGGAAGTTACTTTTATTCCGTTTCTGCTTGCTCAAGAAACAACTTCATGGAGGCACTCTTACTAGAAGACTGCTTCCAGATACTGGTTACGATGCCTCTTGTCGAACTCCAACACGCTACCATATGTCCGATCAGCGATCCCAACAAACAGAGCTTCTGTGTCCGGGCTAAAGGATATTCCGGCGATTTCACCGAACAGGTCAATCTCTTGTTCCTTGACATACCCACGCTGGGTATCGAGGATGTGAACAAAGTCTGCCGGCTCAGCCATGGCCATGAACCGACCGTCTGAAGTGAACTTTATGGCTCGTATTGCTCCCATTCTTCCCTTTAACACGGCTACGGACTGTGTGAGGTTCCTTATGTCCCATAACCTGCAAGTGGTGTCTTGATTCCCGGTGGCCAAAATTTGTCCGTTCGGATGCCACGCCGAGGAAAAGCAATAGTCCAAATGACCTTTGAGGCTTCCGACAGCCTGTGCCAAGTAGGTAGGTAAACCATCACATCTTTGCTTATGACTTGCATAAATCACAAAATGAATACGCCGCACCGCGACAATGCAACTTACTTTTCCAGACTGAGCATCACCAATCAAGCAGTCCGTGCTATCACCGAGTACTGCAACCAGTTTACCATCCGGACTAACAGAGGTGTTCTGCCAAGAATCATAAACAAGAAAAGCTAAGATGAGAAATATAAAGTGACAAATCACTCTTAAGGAACAGTTTCAGAAGAGGGTACTCACATTCACGGACCAATCGAACGAGAAGCAGTTGAGGCAAGTGAAATTCTGGACATCAAAAACTCTAACTTGAGCATCATTGTTTGCAGTCATTACCCTCATTGAACCACTGCACAAGGAAAGTTCAGTTATAGGTCTTCAAGGCAAACAACCTATATCAGATAATGGCGGGACGACTTACGTGGGGTTTTGGAAAATGTCCACTGCATTTGTGATGGCATTATCATCTGTTGTTAATTTTGAGCAGAAAGCAACTCCAGGTTGATCAATGTGCTGGCCGCACGAACGAAAAAAAGAGAGTTAGTAATAGAGAAACAATGGCTATGATGGATTCAGTAGTCTCAAAGGAATATTTGTTTGAGCACTTCCATACCTTGCAGATTAGTTCACCTTGGAATCCCCCAGCAACCAATAAATTTTCCTTCACAGCCATAGTGCTTATTTGCACTCTAGAGAGTGGACGAACCAACAACCCAGGTCTTTTCTGAGAGAATATACAACCTTGACATTAGAATGGCCTTTTGGCCCTTTTTCCAATAAAGCGCGATCAATCGATCAAGCCTTTACGTACCTCAGTAGGCACAACTGGTTTCGCTACGTTCAGTACTTCTTTGCCTCTCCTGAGTAAAGAAGACCAGTGCATTACTGAAAAGTTCTGCATAAGGTATACATCGTGCTTTGATGTGGCCCATAACAGATTCCTCAGCTGCGGGGGGAGAAACAAACCAAGTTGACAGGTAACTTAGTAACAACATTCAACAATCCAAAACAAGAACTAAGATTATAACAAATATATGTCTGCGTATGCTAGATGACAATTATGAACTAACAGTTAAAATGCTGCGACAGATATAAGGTTTAACCAGCCATAAGACAATAGAGAATTATAAAACCAAAATCATTAAGGTCAGTGACCAGTATGTAAAAACCATGCAATATAGTCTTTACTTTTCATGGACCGGGAAAACCACCAACCAAGAAATCGAAAATAAAAAATGTTTTGTACCAGACCGTTGCAAGAGGATTATATGAAAAAATTAGACGCACCAGCAGTGAAAAAGTTGACTCGAGTGCCCTGAAGAGATGATGAGATTATTTATGCTATGCAATTTTTTAGATACATGATGAAGGAATTTGGTCAGTATTCCGCTTTGCTAAGACTACATCCATCCACTTCATGAGGCACAGAAATTGGAGATTAAAATGATAACGCCAGTACAAGACAAATGCATCCAACCAGGAATAAAGCACATATAAATGGAACAACATGACGACTCTTCGATGTTCAAAGCAAAGAAAAGAGCACACATAAGGCTGAACAATAAAATAATATGACCAATCCAATGGCATTTCAAGGTCACAAAAAGACGGACAGTATCATGAACAAATATCCATAAGTAAAAGAGCAGATGTACCACACCACCATATACTTCAGGTGACAGTTAAAAAAATATGTCAAAAACAAGCAAATTTGAAGGCCCTGGATGCCACAAAAATTCTAATAAAATTCGAAGTCCAAGAAAGCAAGAACTGTGTTAATCGGCCCCCTCATGACCAGAACGCATTGACTTATTAGGAGGCCTCTTAATGCTCAAATATCTTCCTATCATACCATATTAACAACGTCGCGCCAGCAGCTCTAATGTCCACCCTGCTGTAAAAGCTGAAATAAAGAGAGAAATAGCAGTCCTAAATGCAACAGATGGGTTAATGTGATATATATTCAACAGTCAACAGAAGCAAAATATGTACCACCATAAATCAAAATGCGACTGATATGCAAAAGAAATCGCATACAGGAAAATTCAGAAGGTACAAAATTAAAGTGAACTGATTACAAAAATATGTGAAAGATTATGTGTAACTGTGGTTAACGATGTAAGATCCAGCAATTTAAGAGGCCTAGTTTAGCTAAAGCTGAAACACAAGCCTCAAAATGTATGCGACTTGTAGGTGCAAGTGTTCACAACTACTCTTAATCTTACAGAAATTAGGGGTTAGTTATTGATTCAGCTGTTATTCTAGCTTGTGTAAAACCGGTATGTACAACTTAATTTCTATTATAGTGTTTGCCTAACAAGAACCTATGACAACCGTAAATGGAAAAAACACAGCAAATTTGTGAACAAGATGGTGACATATTGCCTACAGTATTAGTTATTGATTCAACTGTTATTCTACAATATGAAATCCATACCTTCCAGTGAATGGTTGAGCACATAACGACAATCATAAATTAAAATATCCTTCATAGAGGATAAATAAATTAAGATATCCTTCATAAAGGATAAAACATATTTGTGTAAGACCTGCAAAACTACGAATTAATGATATGCATATAACTAAAAGTAAAATACAACTATTAAAGAAGCTTATATCTAACAACAAGGCACAAAATTCAAAAGGATCATAAGTTTTATGCACACGACACACCATCTATATCAGTGACAAAAATGAGGAAATTATCTTGACGAGCAATAACTTTTGGAAGATCGAATGAACTACATGAGGCAATGAATACTGATAGTAGCGAACGGACTAAATTATGCATATGATTGCGCAGTGGATGAAAGTTATGTAAATATTTCAACACCACATATGGATGAAGTTTTGAGAAAAGAAAACTTAAACAAACTCAACAACAAAAGACTCTTATGTCCTGGCGTCCAACAAACTCACAAACAAATTTCTTGAAAAACTATTTCCAAAGAGTTTAGAGAAGCAAGAACAAAATCTCTACCTGGAAATGCACAATTGTGGACTTCACAATCCTTGTATTATAGTGAAAGTCATAGAAGGTCTTCCCCATCTCTACTGGCAAACACTCCTGTCAAGGCAGAAGATTCACAAACATGAAGGGAAGCATCAAAATAGAAGTAAAGATGAATTCTTTAAGACCAACAAGGCATTCTTTATATATATATATATATATATATATATATATATATATGTATGTATATGTATATGTATATTCGAGCGATATTCTAATTAATCTAATAGAAGGATCACGCTAATCTAGCCCACTTGGTTACACCGGTCTGCACCAATGCAATTCTAAGGCCAATTAATCAGAACCTAGAGCAAAAACATAGAGGATAGGATCCATGCTATGATGGGTAACAATCATTTTGGTACATAATGCAAAAGGTGAAGTCTTTAAGACCAAAAAGGAATTCTTTATATTATTCGAGCAAGCATATTCTAATTAATCTAATCAAAATCTAGAGCAAAAATATATGCAAATTCCACAAAAGACAGAGTGAATGGCACAAAATCGATACCTTTTCAAGGTCCTGGCGCGGCCGAGAGAGGTTCTCGTAGTTCTTGTACTGCTTCAATCGGGTCACACGGTACCTATCTCTGGTAAAATTAAGCCTCTCCCACGGAATCCCTTGGATGTCCTTCCCATTTCGAGCTTCCATTGCTGAAGTGTCAGTCTTCACCTTGCTCTGCAAAAACCCCAAAATTTTTAATTCTTCTGGAAAAAAAACATTACCAAAGTTTTACAAAGAAACAGAGCAGACGACCTCATCGAAGTCGTCGTCGTCGTCAAAGTCCGAGTCGGCATCGTGGCCTCCCGGGAGCTGGTTGTCGGCAAAAGCGTCGGTGTCATCAAAGTCGACGACATCGTAATAGTCGTCGACGTACTCCAGCTCGTCGTTCTGAAACTGCGCCATTTCCGACTGCGGAAAACTCACAGATAAACTGAAATCCGCATTGGGCACTGAATCGAAACCGAAAGTGAGAGAGGTAGCGAAGGGATTACCTGGAATTGGGGGAGGAATTCAGCTGGGCGGTTGAGAAAAACAGAGTGTGTAGAATTTTCCCGAGAAACAAACAGAAGAGCGTTTTTTATTAGGTGGGGGAGAGAAAATGCGCTGGGAGTGAAAGGAGGAGAAGAATCTTGTGCATGGATAGCGACGGCAAGTACATTATTATTGCTTTATTTTTAGTTTCTCCCTCTTAACGCTATTTTGATTTTACTTTGCTATCTATCATTTTAAAATTATCATTTTACTTTTCAAAATTCAAAATTCATTTCATTTTTATTTGTGAACTTTTTTTTTTAGTCGTCTTCTAAAACATACGTGCAACCTATAAAACTACTACATGTACATAAATTTGATTATAAATCTCTATTATGTGTTAATACTGAACAATAAAAAAATAATAAATTTAAAATAATTTGAAAAGATGAAAAAAAAAAAAATTGAGTAGTCTGTGACATCCAAATTAAATCTACATAAGAAACTAACAGATTTATGGTAATGTAGAGCAAAGTTTCAGTTTATAGATGCGACTTTGAAGTTTTAGGGGGTAAGTGATCAAAATCAAATTTCAAAGGGCAAATGGAGCAAATTATGAGTTTCAGAAAACATATTTTTGAGCAAGGTTCTAAAAGACGTTAGGCGCTAGTCAGGCAGTAGGCTGGAGCCTAGCGCCTAGACGGTTAGGCGGGGTCTAGGTGGGCGCTTAGGCGGACTAGGCAGCTTTAATTACATCTATTATATTTCGTATAAATAAGTGTCTGTTTATACTTAAAATATATATGATTTCATCATAAACTACAAAATGGAATAACAAATATATTAACAACTATTGGAACATAATGAAAACATGGATAACAAGTATATAATGTGTGTTCTTGTAAGTATTCAACAAATCTCTTACAATTTATTGAAAAAATAAAATGCAAAAAGAAAGTTATCTATTTTTTGTCTAAGTGAGTTACAACCTAAGCGGATGTCTAGACGGGTCTGAGCGGGCTAGGCGGGTGCCTAGGCGGTTTAGGCGGGTGTTTCAGTAGGCCTAGGCGACATTTCTTAATTTTCAAACGTCTAGGTATTAATCGGGAAAGTAACCAACCGTCTAGCGCCTAAACGGTGTTAGACAGAGATTTTTAGAACGTTGCTTTTGAGTTAAAGAGACCAAAGTAAGAATAAAAATACTTGCCAATTGGGCCCGCCGTATTAAAAATACATGTGGGTTCCCTGCCACTAAATGCCTACAAAATGAGGTGCACTCCACGTGGTGAGCTCCCAGTGCGAGCTTCATGCTTTTGGCAAACGATGGTGCCAACACGTCATTTGCGCGAGCTGACGGGTTCCCCATACCTCGATTTCCTCGACACATACGATAAGGTCTGCTGACGGCGTTGCTCCAAAACGGTTGTGTCCATCGCGATTAGTTGATGGACTTTGGATTTTCGTTTAGTTGGTTAGCTTACACCGCTTTCTTTTGTAGCAATCATCTTTAAATTTTAACTTAATTAAAATAATAGTTTTTAAATTTTAACTAATTTAGGTCCTTGAATTTTAACTAAATTATAGCAATAGTCTCTCGATTTTAATCTAATTATAATAATGATCTTTTTAATATGACTCATTTTGACGAGAGTTACATGTTTTGATGAGTTAAGGTACCAATGATCAAAATTTTTTTATTAATAAACCATTGCTCTAATTAGATTAAAGTTAAAAAGACATTACTACAATTTTTTTCTTTAATTCAAAGGACAGTGGCAATGGGTCCCACTCCAAACTCTACTCAGATGGGGCCCACCATGGGACCTTCTCGTTGGCAGGAAAGGTAAATAATCACTAATCGCTAGGATAAGGTTATCTTAATATTGCTTCCAGATTTGAGGTCGTTTTCCATGTTAATGTTTTGGGTTTTCAGATAATGTAAATTACTCCTTGACCATTTCAGATAATATAAATTACTCCTTGACCAAGGTGGTAAGCATCTCACCTTCTAGTGTTTGGATGAGAGGGCTCAAAATGTCATCTTGCTTTTTTCTCATTGAAATAAAAAGTGAGAAACTATACTTCGAAATAGTGCATGATCTTCCTTTAAAATCAATATGTAAGAAATTGGATTATGTTTTTTTGCTTTGGTTCTTGATAAATTTATGTTAAATAAACAACCATTTTTAATAAAATTGAAACAAAGACGATGATGTAGTTAACATCAGCCCTTTTTCACAATAACGAAGTCAGGATTGTGGTTTAGGGAGGACCCAACACACTCTCCTTGTTCTATAAAATTTTGGCGCATCCTGTTTTCACCAACTTTCGTTTGGGTTTGAAATTGTGTATTCCTCGTCATCCTTTTTCGAGTCAATCCACAAACCCGACCTAAACTTGTGATAAAATGACTCTCAGAATAAGTGAGGGATCCATGAATATTGGTAAGTGATTTCCATACTCTTTTTTCTCATTCTACACCCTGTATTTGCAAATAGTCAGACAAATTCAAACTATTAAGACATCTAAT
Organism: Pyrus communis; assembly: GCF_041283825.1. Taxonomy (NCBI): domain Eukaryota; kingdom Viridiplantae; phylum Streptophyta; class Magnoliopsida; order Rosales; family Rosaceae; genus Pyrus; species Pyrus communis. The sequence goes on from NC_142572.1 coordinate 5,998,124, forward strand.
TGTAGGAAGAAAATTCACAAATACAATGGTTAATAAAATTAGTGACCACCATTTAATTCAATGGTGATACTGATTTGAGTAATTTTTAGTGAAAAATGAACTTTAAGAAAAGACCTAAATAATAGGCGGTTGGATTGTTGAAATTATTAAGAGATCCCTCAGCTGAAGTTCATTGCAGTTAACATTTTATTTTGAAGAAACCATAATAACATACGTGTTGGATTATTCATAAATTGGGAAGAAAAATACCACTAACTTGAAAATAAATTCATAAATTGGGATAATTCTTTAAACACAGAGTTACAAAATTGTCACCTGCACACTAGGTGAACATTTACATGAGTAGGAGATATACCCCAACCATTAGGAGGAGGGAGCTTATCATTCCAACCGACCTAATTAATTAGGATGATTAGTTAATTAATTAAAAACTTATTAGGTATAGATGACCTGAGAATTTGGTCCTCCTCGCAGTGAAAGGCTTAACTGTCAAACTTTAGCCACCCAGCTAATGAAAGGAAAGCATATAACATTAGCCCATGAAACAAGAAAAGAACTAAGCTATACCGGCTGGTTCTTTATTTTAAAGAGTACTTGATGTAAGAGATTATCCTCAAATGAAAGGACGTTGAAATTGTTTTTAAATTTCTGTAGGTGAAGGTCGTGGTTCTTCGATCTTATCACAAAACAAAATGGTTGTAGGTTATAACATTTAAACTTAAGCTCTACGTCATTCAAGTGAATAGTCAAAAGTGCGATCCGAAAATCATCTGAGGGTGGCTCTGAACTCCGACCTTGAGTATGACTACTTCTATCCCATACCAACATACTAAGTCAAATATTTAATACCTCGTACCGGAGTCAGGGCCGTCTTTGAGATTTCGAGGACCCTGTGCAAATTTTATAAAATGGCCCCTCCTTAAGATAGTTTTTTAAAAAAAAGAAGAACAATGTATTGATATTAGAAAACAATCACTTAAATCAAAACAAATTTTAGCACTTATTGATTGAAAGTTTACAAATGCCATTAATTATAATTAAAATAGTTGCAAACATAACCTTCACAAATAATCAAAGGCAGTTCAATGAGATTTTAAAATCTAACAAGAGCAATTTTCTAAATATAGAACATTATTACATAATATTAGATGGCAAAATTTTGGGGCCCTTCCAAATTTGGGGCCTTGTGCGACTGCACATTTCGCTCCCGCCCAACACCCCCTCTAGCCGAAGTAAGGTGGTACTCCGGATATCTTGAAGGGAATATTTATAAATACTAAGTTTGGAGGCAACATTTTTCCAAATCAATGTCACCAAGAGGAGGTTCGAGCTCTGTCTTGGGCCCACATGTTACTCGTGTTTCATTATTTACTCATTTGCTCTAAAAGTTCGTTTCCTCTGGAAAAAATTGTCAAATTACAATTCTATTTCGGGAACAAGGAAGCAAGGGATGAGAAAAAGTTCGTGAAAACACATGTTTATTATTGAAGTCCATGAATAGGGCACAAAAAAGTATAACCATCTGTGAGAGACAAGTTTTCCCTCTAGCATGTAAGGCCATCTCCAACTGACCCAGCCAAATGGCTAAAAATAGCTCGAAATGACATGAAAACCGTCTCTAACCGAGGGCTAGGTCAAATGGGTTGTGGGACCCACCAGGTCAAAAAACCAAAATCAGGCCAACGGGTTGGCCATTTCCAGCCAGCCCTCCAGCCCAGCCTATTTGAATGCTAACGGCTACCTAGCGTCAGGGTACCATTAGAATTTGATTTTTTTTTGGGGCGGTTTTTTTTTTTTTAATTCTAATTTTTTTTCCTTATGAATCCCTAAGCCATTCCTACACCATTTCTCACATTCTTTTCACCTTTCCATCCTAGAAATCTGGAGAGTTACTCACATTAGCGACACGTGTCAATCTTATTCGAAAAATGATTGAGATTGTATAAGGATAAGAAATCTGGAGGCTTATTAATTTGGCGACAAGTGGCACTCAAAATATGTCCAAAAATCTTATTTTAATATGGTAGTTTAATTTAATTAACCATATTAATTCAATTAAAATAATAAATTATAGAGGGGGCTATGTTTGGAGATGTGTTTTTTGTCAAAGGGCTATGTTTGACCTATGATCCTTTGGCCCCCTCAGTTGGAGATGATATAATATATGGCATGGCACTGTTCATTAAAATATAATTTTTTGCAGAAATGTATGGTTTTCTGGTTTGAGAATTCTAATCATCGAAGGCTAAAAAAGAAAACTGTGTTTGAAAAGAAGGTCATGTTGTGAAAGAAGAGACTTCACGATAAAATACTGAAGAAAAAAATGGAGATGGTCTGGAAAAAACCTCAACTATGAAAGGGCTAAAGAAAGTACCAAGTGATCTCACTGTTGAATGTGAAGGGTTTTTCTTTGAGATCGATGAATATGAAGACTAAAGTTACTCAAAGATGCAAGTGGTCGCCCCTTGTGAATTGTGCACGGACAACGTTCTTCATCATTACCATTTTTTTGCCATGATTCTTGAGACCGCATGTCTAAATTTGAAACGTCTCCACTACTCCTTAGAGTCGAATCACCATAAAAAGATAAAAGACTAAACGATGCATATTTCAACTTACTCCGAAAGACGTGGTCTTTGGATAACTATCCATCTTCAAGGGGAACAGGTTGCTTTCAAATACATAGTTAGGGGCACTTGTGGAACCATGATTTTTAAGAGCTGGAGTAAGTGGATCGGAATACAATTATTTCAAAAGTTCGATCATGGACTCAACAGCTCCGAGCGGAGCTAAATTGATGTAGCAGTTTGAGCGACTTCGCTAGAATGACCATGCTCATCCTGCAAGACACGGAGATCTGATCCGGCATGGAATCAACCATAGCCACTATACATCGTCAGTGGCGGAGCTAGGAATTTACGTGAGGAGGGGCCTCATGCAAATGTTAAAAAAAAAAAAACAAAAGAGATAGTATTTGCAAGAAAGTATAATACATGCTTGGAGTTTGAGCTAATTAAATTTTTTGAGGTGCTAAATACTTTTTCATGTTAAAATTAACCTTCCAATATCAAGTTAATATAGAGAGTAGTTAATCAAAATTAAAGAGGATCAAATCAATTAAAAATCCTAGGAAGACCAAGTTTTGAGACCATATTTTGGATACCACATAATGTGACGGTTGATGATTAGATTTCTTCTTTATTGATTTAAAGTACTAGTCCAACCATTAGCAGGTATATCATCACGTGGTCTCAAAAGATGGCTCAAGGAGATGGTCACTGTAGCATCGACCCAAGTTAATATAGAATAAATTGGTAGATTTTATTAGTTTGAGGACTGATTTTTTCAAAAATATAGTTTAAAGACCTAATTTTCATTAAAGGTAATAATTGAGGGACTAAATTGACAATTCACCCTATTTTAACTATTGGTGAAGAATTTAAGATTTTTATATGAACTACAAGGAGTATACTACTAGGTTTAATATATATATATATATATATATATATATATATATATATATATATAATACTAAATATTAAGAATGGCCTAAAGAGTGAGGGTAGGCCTTAGCCTATACTGGCCTATTAGTGCCTCCGCCCCTGTACATCTTGGAGTTCTTACAATTTAAGAATTGGCGTGCGCCACAAGTAATCACACTCTTAAAGAAGATGGAATATCTACTTCTAGATATCATCTAGGATTCTCCTAGCTTAGAACAAGGATTATATCCTAAAAAGGTCTATCTCCTGATTGGTATAAATACACCTGTCTAGGGTTCATCACTGGTAGCGTAATCATCGCACTCTAATTCTTTTGTCCACTGCTTAAGTCTTATACTTGCTTATACTTGCTTACTAACTTGAGCGTCGAGAGAGGCTTTGGCTGACACACCTGACACACCTCTATCCTGATGTCCGAAGGACAATGAAATGGCCATGTGCGCGACACCCAAGGGTGATGCAAGCCATTTAATGAATGCATATGCCAAGACCATGTAAAACATGCATATAATTTTCGCGCGCAACCACGCATTATAGTATTCAAGTACAAGCCTTAACAAAACAAAATATAACAATCTACTGCTAATAATTTAAAAGTGATGATGCATGACATGTGCAAAGCATACTACTAATCCGAAATACAAGCGGAAGGAATATTAGAAAGTGCAATTACAAGAGATGTCCTACGCAAAGAAGAAGACACAAATTTACTGATATGGGAATGCCTCGTAGCTCAAATTGTATGCCTCGTTCTTAGGTCCTGAAGGGGGCGCAAAACAAAACATGAGTGGACCAAGTTTATATATATGTAATACTAAAATAGTTATTCTTCAATGTACTAACCCCCAGTTTTAGAAAACTCATATAGCATAAAAAGTAATAGGTTTTCCGAAAACCTTAGCATGCCATAAAACCTTCATAAAACATATATCGTATATAGTGTGCTTAGTAGTGATATCACAATCACCTATCTGTGAGTGGACCCCTTCCAAAATGCATGATTTTATTACTAGAAATGCATACATAAAAATCATGATTTTATGACTACGGTTTATGAAACGTTTATTGAGTTATCGGATTTACGCTTTATGAAATATCATGCTTTATCGAATTTACATTACTGAGATACTTATGAATATGATTTATGATATGATGTTTGAGTTATTGAGCTCCGTTGAGATATATTTTGGAAATATTATGTTCATGATTTTCTGTGATGGATATTCATATATATATGCCTTCGGGTGAGTGATGTAGTGTCTTCGAGCGAAAGATATATATATATATATATATATATATATGCCTTCAAGCGGGCGATGTAGTTACCAATGTGATGTTCAACAATATGGAGGACATGGTCACCTCAAATGACACACCTAAGCACAAAAGAGGACAATTTAGTAAACCCTAAGAAGACGATTGAATTTGGGAAAACGGACATCGTAATTGGATTCAGGGCATCGAAAAACCTAAGGGAGGACCTTCGGTTTCCCCATGCGCCTGTGGCGACCCTAAAAGTCACGTGCCACCTTACACGCCGCCAAGTGTCGAGTTGAGCCGCCGAAAAGTTGCTTTTGCCGGTGCCGTCGTGAACGGAGGCGGAGCAAAGTACCTTTGGGGAGGCGTATGTGCTTCATGCGCCGGCCACTGCTGCACCACGAGCAGCCCCACCCGTTTGCGAGTATAGGCTACTAGCCTTCCTCACAAAGCTTGAGATTTGGCCTATTTCTAAGCAAACTTCCCGAGCTCCGTTCGAGCTTGTTTCTCAACCATTTTCGATAGGGGTGGGTTCAAAAAATAAAAAACCGAAAACCAAACCAAACCGAGGCTGAAAAAAACCGAACCGAAACTACCAAATTGAACCGAATCGAATTTGGCTGGTTTGGTTTCGATTTTTGAGGTTTGGAAACCGAACCGGACTGAACCGAACCGAAAAAAAATCATATATAAATACTAAAAAATACATGTTGCCGTCAGGGTTTGAACCCTTTCCCTGCTGGTTGGGGTTGGTTGTTGCAAGCTAACTTGACTGTAGGCTTTGTGTTGTTATAATTGTACCAGTAATTTATTTATAGGTTTCTTATGTTTAATGCTTTATAAAATTTCTTAACTTTACAAATCCTAACCGTCTCACTCCCATTTCATTTCAGATCTCAAACACCTCTCTGTTTCGTCCGCTGCTTCCTCTTTGCCTTTGCTTCCTCTCTCTCTCTCTCTCTCTCTCTCCTTCCCTCTCCCTCTCCTTCATCTCTTCCTCCAAATCACTCTCTCTCCAGTCTTCTCCTATCCTCCTCGCAGATTCCTTCTTCCAAACCATGATTTTCCCTCCCCCTTTTCGAGATCCGACGAAAAGAGGAATTGAAAGAGCTTGCGATGATCATGGCGATATCGCTGCAACAAAGGTTGTGGTTTTATTTATTTGTCAGTTCATAGGTTTTTAATTGTATGGTTACCCATTTGAAATTTATGTAATTTATGGTGAAAAAGTTTGTATTTTTCTCTGAATATGTTTTGGAATTTTCTAGATCTATTGTGGACTTGACTATGAATTTGAATGTGGGCACTGGGCATGCGTTATTGAAGTCCGATTATGGTATTTAGAAGAACCCAATTGCTTTTTTTTTTTTGATTTGCATCGATTAGTTAATTTGTTGAGTGATTTCATGATTTTGTAAATTTTAAAGTTTTTGAATTTTGAATCCTGGAGATGTACATTTCCTTGAAGAATATATGTTTATGTATTTGCTTAACTTTTGAAAATTTGAATTCGTTCTACTTGATCACAAGTAGTTGAATTACTTGAATGTATTCAGGATTTTGAGGCTCTCAATTCTCTGATATATGAGAACTGGGAGGTTGATAGGTAGGTTCCTTCCATTTACATCATTTAAAAATAAAAATAAAAAACCGAAAAAAACCAAGACCGAAACCGAAAAAAAATGAACCGAACCGAACCGAACCGAAATTTCGGTTCGATTTCGGTTTTGGCAAAAAACCAAACCGTTTTGAACCGAACCCAACCCTAATTTTCGATGTTTCAAAAGCCAAAATGAAGCTTGACATGAGAAAAAGAGATCCATACCAAGTTGGGACCGAGTGGTGGCCAGAGTTGGTGAAAAATGGCTGCAAAGTGGCGGTCTTCGCCAGAAAACTGGGAAAGCTTTCCCAGTGAATTTCCTACGTCCAAACATCACCAAAACTTCTCAAAATTACTTCCAAACATACATAAAGGCACGATCTACAACTTTTGGATAAGGTTAGAGGCTTACCCTCACTAATGCTTGTCCAATATGTCGAAAGTTCCTACAAACTTAGATTTTTCAATTGAGAAGAGATGCACAAAAATAGATGAAATAATCAATTGGTTGATGGATTAGACTAAAGAGAAAAAAACTATGAGAACAAAAGAACTAAAAAGATGAAAATGAAAACTTGAGCAAGCTACATAGATTATTAATGGTGTATTTGTTATACTAGACTATCTTGGATTGGACTAGCTTCAGGGATTAAGCTGGACTATCTTAAAATAGACTAAGCTGGACTAAGTTTGTGAAACATTTAGTGCAATGTCGGACTAAATATGAGGATAATGAAATAGTTATCAATGTTTGAAAGAAATGAGGGTTTTTGAACTTTCAACTTGGTAAAAGAAACTCATCTAATCTTCAGACTTATTGCAACCACAGTTGGAATCAAACATGCATCCAGAACCCGCAATCTATGGCAAATAAAATTACGATTCTTCCTCAGTTTTATTGGTAACTAAACAGCTTGTAAAATATCCAGTGGAGAACAGCACAATCAACATTTCTAAATCTTTATCTTTAATGTAAGAACAACATAAAGTTGAAGAATAAATGTAAAACAAAAAATGACCAAAACAAAAGAACCGATCTTTATCAGCAATTTTTCAAATCCAGAAAACCCAATTAAAAATAAACCCAAACAATCCAATTTTCTAGCAGATCTTTGAAACTAGACAAATTGTCTTGGATCCCAAAGATCAAAAGAGAGAGTAGTGCTTGGAAAAACCCAAACTGGCTCAATTTGTCTCGTAGATCTTTGCAATTTGTTTTTGCCTTCAAACCTCTGTCTTCAAAACTAGCCTTCGAACCTCAGTTTTCAAACCCAGCCTTTGGGCCATCGTCGTTGACCCTAGCCCTCAGTCGATCGTAATATCAAATAAACTTTCCTTTTGCTAATTGATCCACCGGATCGAGCCCGACCCATCGGTGATGGTAAACAGATTTTGGGATTTAGGTGGTGGGTTGGGCTGGCGGTGCAAAGAGATAGAGCAAGGGAAGATCCATGAGGGGAGGGAGGGGGAGTATTTGACGACGAGGTTGTCTAGCGGGAAGAGAACACGACGTGAGTAGACGAAGCAAAGAGCGGTCTTAGCAGTCCGCTTCATTTTGGGAGGACTATCTAAGACCCTTTAGCAAGGTCGATAGTCAGGACGAGTCCCACCTAGTCCCACTAAACTTAGTCCTTGTGATTAACAAACACAACACTAGACTAATTTTTAGTCTAGTCTAGTCCAGTGAAGGCTAGTGAAGCCAAACAAACATGTCCTAAGTGAATATGAATATCACTAGACAGTAAAATCAAATGGCGAATATCAAACATTGAATAACCGTCAATATAACATTGCAAGGTCCATATAATGCAAATATAAATAAATAAATAAAAATTCCACAGATTACCAAATAAAAAATACCCTTACTTGAGTAATTAGGCTGGTCTAAGTTACATGGCCCAAACCTTTTAAATTTGACGAGTTTAAAAGTTTGTTCAACTGATCAACAAATTAGGGTGCATAGGGATGCGGGTTGGATCAACCCAAGTCTGCCCATGCCCAACCCAATTTCAAATCTAATCGGACAGGTTAGAATGAAGAAAAAACCCACCCGAACCCAACTGGACCTCAACCAGATCATTTATTTGGGTTGGGGGTTGATATCTTGCCCACCTATGTCAAACCAAACCCAACTCGATTTTGAGCCTGAATTCGCTCATGCACATATTACCCGTCCCACTTCATATTAATTGTTCAAATTGACTATGTAGTAACAAGATTGGCGAAACCCTATTTAGCCACTATAGGAGCAATTGTTCATGGACATTATGGAAAAATCCTTTCCGAATGAGATAAATTCATTACATTTATATATGAAAAATTTAGATCCTGTGATATAACGCTTCTTCATATTTTGACTTTTATGAAATTTATTTCTTTGCTATAGCTGATCAATTATACACTTCAATCATATCCTACTTGTACAAATTCTACTAAAAAAAAAAGGTAAAAATCTCTCCATGCTTTTTCTAGAGGTTTGTAGAAAGCTACAATCAATAGGATTTTTCTAATCCCCCATCATATGGATAGTTTTACTTTTACGTTTCTTTTGTTTGAAGCTTTGGTATACGTCTTGTAACTTAATTTCAACTTTGCATGGTTGAAACATTAGAAATATATAGTCTCCAAGTTGTTTGTTTAAACTTTTGTGTGGATGATGACATGTAAATGAAATTTTAACTAGTATTGATGTTGTTTGGTTCAAAATTTGAAAAATCATGTAAAATAAGGTGTTATAAGATTGAACTCGATAAAGTTGAGTAAACCCAAACCAACTTGTATAAACCTGAACCTGACTAAACCCCGCATGAACCTGAACTCAACTCAAATCCAAATTATAAAGGTTGGGTTAAAATTGGGTTGACCATCTAACCCACCCAAACCACTTGTGTTGCACCCTGCATGACTAGCCACCAAGAGGGATTGTCAAACCAACAGTCCATTTTTCAACCAAAAAAAAAAAAGAGTGGGTTCAGTCATGAGTGAAAGAAACCTTTTTTGCCCATGCCCAGCTGCTGCCCTATAAACTCTAGTCTCCTTCAGTCCATCTGCATTCAGTTCTCCATCTAACCAAACCACTCACACAATGAAACTCCATTCGCACACTCCTCCTCCCTCAGCCCTTATCTTCTTCTTCACCACCGCCCTCCTCCTCCTCCGCCCTACCGAGTCAAGTCAGCCTCCATATTCCTGTGACTCGTCCCCACCCTCAACCAGCTCCTACCCTTTTTGCAAAACGACCCTCCCCATCTACAAAAGAGTCCGGGACCTCGTCTCCCGCCTCACATTGGACGAGAAAATCTCCCAACTCGTCAACTCAGCCCCTCCGATTCCCCGACTAGGCATCCCGAGTTACGAGTGGTGGTCCGAGGCTTTACATGGCGTCGCGGACGTCGGCAAAGGTATTAAACTTTACCCCACCATTAACAACGCCACAAGCTTCCCTCAAGTCATCCTCACCGCGGCTTCTTTCAACGACCATCTCTGGTACCGCATTGGCCAGGTGAGTCCAGCTCACAGAGTTAAAAAAAAAACCCATCTCGGCTTCGATCAGTTACCATTTTTGGTCGAAATAATTACAACCCATTACGTTTTTTTTGGTGGCAGATCAAAACCCAAATCGTAGTTATTGTGTTATTGTTAAAATCATTCAAATATAAATGCAGTTGTGTTTTGTTTCCTTCCATTTTTTAGGTGATTGGGACTGAAGCTCGAGCAGTGTACAATGCCGGACAAGCAACAGGGATGACATTTTGGGCACCAAATATCAACATTTTCAGAGACCCGAGATGGGGGAGAGGGCAAGAGACACCTGGCGAAGATCCAACGGTCGCCGGAAGATACGCGGTGTCGTATGTGAGAGGGGTTCAGGGCTACTCGTTTTTTGGAGGGAAGCATAAACTTGGTACTGGTGGTCGTCTTCAAGCTTCAGCTTGCTGCAAGCATTTCACAGCTTATGATTTGGACAATTGGAACAATGTCACTCGTTTTCGCTTCGATGCTCGTGTGAGTTCTTCTCATTTTGTTTTTTGTTTTTTGCTTTTTTTTTTTTTTTTTTTTTCATCTATTACGAAAATGTTTTGGAATTTGGAAGGGTATAAAAATGTTCGGGTAATAAGAAAATTAAATTTGTAGACAAATTTTTTTAAACTAAATGACATGAAAGTTGATGATTGAGTTATTACTTCAACGTTAATTAATATGCTTATTTTTTATTAATGATACATTATTTAATTTGTAAATTGAATCTACACATTTAATCTACCTAGCATTATTGGATTTTGAATGAAACCATAGATGGCAGGTAGTCCATCATATCTTATCTTGGTGTCATGTTCTTGGATAAAATAATGATGAAAAATAAATTTAAGTTCTGCACTTTTTTTTAATGCATTCTTTTCTCCATTTAAATTGAATAAATGAAAGGAAAATTGACTTTAACTAGTAAATGTTCTTTTTATTGTACTTTTCTTAGATTTGTAGACTTGTATAACTTTATGTGTTTGTTGCATGCAGGTGACACAGCAAGACCTAGCAGACACATACCACCCTCCGTTCCAAAAATGCGTGCAGGAAGGCCAAGCCAGCGGCATAATGTGTGCCTATAACCGCGTCAATGGGGTTCCAAGCTGTGCAGATTATAATCTCCTCACCAAGGTTGCAAGAGGACAATGGGACTTTCATGGGTACTTACCTATTACTATAAACTGCCACTTAATACTACGGTCTAGTGATATTTTTCTTCACTCGTAAATAAGAGGTTTTAAGTTCGATTTTCACCAAAGACGAATTCGAACCACATTATTGTTATCGCATTGTGAGGCTAAGCCCATCCCCTTCTTATTATTATAGATAATATCATTTGTTCAAAAAACTAGGCTAAGCCCACCCCCTTCTTATTATTGTAGATAATATCGTTTGTTCAAAAAACTATCACTACAAACTCATTTTTTCATCACCCCTTTCCTTTAACTATAACCCTTTTGCACTTTTTTCCTTTAATTATGAACTTTTCCGTCAATTATTGTTGGGATATATATGCTAATACAGTAGTCGTTCATGTAATAGTGGACGACTGTGAGTGGTTGATTGGTAGACTATAAATTGTAAGGCACGATTTAATCAATCGTCGATAATTATGTCTATGTGAATATAACAGTTAGTACTACGGTTAATTAGCATGAATTAACGAAATGCTAATAGAAGCAAAATCATAATAAAAGATTCATATACATTAATATATGATCGATTGACACTTAATACTACAGTTTAGTGATATTCATCTAACTTGTGTAAGTAAGAGGTTTTATATTTGATTCTCACCAAAAACAAGTTTGAACCATATTATTGTTAACTTGTTGTGAGATTTATCTTACTTTTTCATTCTTTTAGAGCAAATAATATCGTTTTTTTCAAATTGATTTATTGACCTAATTGGGGAAATGATCAGGTACATCACGTCGGACTGCGATGCTGTGTCCATCATCCACGATATGCAAGGATACGCTAAAAAGCCCGAGGATGCAGTCGCAGATGTCCTCAAAGCAGGTATGGTGGGACCAATCCCCTTATATCTATAATCTATTATCCTTTCCTTTTGCCTATTTGTTGGGTTATTGTGCAATCTATTCCCGGCTGTCATGGCCCATTTATGAACTCACATGGACCCCAACCGCTTAAATCCGCCTTTTGGGGTTTTTTTCTTTTTCAAAATTTTCCATCGTCTACTTAGAACAACTCCAAATCTTATATCGATAATTGCTTAGGTAATTGAATAATAGGCGATTATTAACTTAGTGAATAGTAATTGTCTTAGTATATTTCACCATCTCGTAAATAAATTGTCTAAGCAATTGACATTAAAAAGTTATTATAAAAAGATAATAACAAAGTAAAGTGTTATTGACACTCCAAAAATTTTATTTTACACTCCTCACAAGTGTGTTTTTCTTTTCAGAAAGTTTGGAGTGTAAAATGAGATTTTTGGAGTGCCAATAACAATTCTCACAACAAAAAAATATATTATGTTTAATCTCGAATATAATTTTTAATCAGTTCGTCATACCACATGTCACTATCCGAAATTACAACTTTTGTCAATAGATTTTCGATTATATTTTTAACTAATCTCGTAGCTTTACGTGATCCTGTAAGAATTTCTGTATTTAAAAAAAAATTTAATTTCTTTCTCTAATTGGATTAAAACCTTCGGATTACCTTTTTTTTTTTTTTTTTTTGGCAATGAACTGTTGAATTATATATATATATATATATATATATATATATATATATATATTGCAATCCCAACAACCTAGATTGTGTCTCGTGGGTACAACGAATAGATTCACATTTTTTCTGAATTTTTAACCTAAAAATATTGGCTAAATTGGAATGGTTATATGATATAGCCGTTACAAATCTAACGGCCTATATCGCGCTGGGCCTGATCAGCCGGCCATCCCGCATCGACAGGCACGCCCCTCGCCGTTGGGTTTAGTAATATTTATTCGGCCTAAAATGCAAACTGTCTAGAGCCAAGGAATAAACAGGAAAAAGAATCTTGGATTATGGAGTCTAATTAGTCAAAATTTGATACATTAGGCCTATAATATCCGAGATAAGTACAAAATAAAGCCAGTTGAAAACTTATAATCAAAATGAACTAGAGAAATACTGAGCAGACAACGATCTTATTTTGCGACGTTTTGAATATTAATCCAAGTTTGATTAAGAAACATAAAAAAGAAAGCTCTAATTCGATATTTTATACAAATGTTGCAGGCATGGATGTGAACTGTGGATCCTACTTGAAGGATCACGTTAAATCAGCAGTGGAGCAGAAAAAGCTAAATGTATCAAAAATAGACAGAGCACTCCACAACCTCTTCTCAGTGAGGATGAGGCTTGGCCTGTTTGATGGAAATCCACTGAAACAACCCTATGGAACCATTGGTCCAGACCAAGTGTGCTCCAAACTGCACCAGGCCTTAGCCCTAGAAGCCGCTCGGGATGGAATAGTGCTTTTGAAAAACTCTGGCAGGCTTCTCCCACTCCCAAAAGCAAAAGCCATTTCACTGGCTGTCATTGGTCCCCTTGCTAATGCTTCAGAAGCACTTCTGGGAAACTACCATGGTCCTCCATGCAAATCCGTCACCCCATTAGAAGCACTTCAGGACTATGCTAAAGACATAATCTCTCACCCGGGTTGTGATTCGGTTCAGTGTCCCCAAGCTGCTTTTGATGAAGCTGTTGGAACGGCAAAAGAAGCAGATTATTTGGTTTTGATTGTGGGATTGGACCAAAGTCAAGAGAGAGAGGGACATGATAGATTGCACTTGGAATTGCCTGGGAAGCAGCAGCAGCTAATTACCAGTGTGGCTAAAGTTGCTAAGAAACCTGTTGTTCTTGTGATTCTTAGTGGCGGTCCTGTTGACATTTCCTTTGCTAAATTTGACAAAAAAGTTGGAAGCATCTTGTGGGCTGGATATCCAGGTGAAGCTGGTGGAATTGCCCTCGCTGAAATCATCTTTGGTGATCACAACCCAGGTAAAATTTGATGTCACTGCTTAAAACGAATTGACAAAGTTCAGCAGTGTTTGCTTATTTAATACAATTGACAATCAGATAACATAACATATAAGGTTGGGTTAATCTTGCACTCAAAATGTTTGACTTAGAAGAACCATTTGAGACAAAATGTAAGGTAGAGTTAATCTTGCACACAAAATGTTTGACTTAGAAGAACCATTTGAGACAAAATGTAAGGTAGAGTTAATCTTGCACACAAAATGTTTGACAAAGTTCGATAGCATCTTATTTTGGCTTAGAAGAACCATTTGACAAAGTTTGGTACCATTTTCTAGCTACGTGATATGTTGTTAGACTATTAATATGGATCACTACTTAACACAAAATGATTTGATTGTCAGTCGGATAACCTAACATGTTAGTTACAGATAATTTTACTGACAAAAAGTTTTACTTATTTAATGTTTCCTGTGCAGGTGGAAGATTGCCAATGGCTTGGTACACACAAGATTATGTCAAAATACCAATGACGGATATGAGAATTAGGCCTGACCCAAAAACAGGCTACCTTGGTCGCACTTACAGATTCTACGCAGGCAGAAAACTTTTTGACTTTGGTTATGGCCTCAGCTACTCAAACTATGTTCATGAGTTTGCCTCTGCAGAATCCCAGAACAAGCTCTACTTAAATGAATCATCAATTTGTCCCACAGCTAAGTCATCGGACTCCGGCAGGTACCAGTTGGTCCAAGACCTAGGTGAAGCATTCTGTGAGAAAAAGAAGTTACCGGTCAGAGTTGGGGTTCAAAATCATGGCGAGATGGCCGGGAAGCACCCAGTCCTGCTTTTTGTGGGTGAGAAGAATCCCAAAAATGGAAGGCCAATGAAGCAGTTGGTTGGATTCCAGAGTGTGATATTGAATGCTGGGGAAAGAGCAGAAGTTGAGTTTGTTTTGAGCCCTTGTGAGCACTTGAGCCATCCAAATGAGGAAGGTTTGATGGTGGTTGAAGAAGGTTCTTATTTCTTGGGTGTTGGAGATGTAGAGTACCCTCTTGATATCATAGTCTGATATATAAAGTAAGGGTTGCTTCTTGCAACAGCCATATTCGTTGGTTGCGAAATTATGAATGCAAATCTTAAATATGGAAGAGCCAACTTTGAGCTGTTTCTGGTCGTCTTGTGTTCCTTCGTTGCTACCGTCAAATCAACACTATAATTTTTCGTGATGGATTCATTTAAGTTTATTCATCAAATGATGTGGTTATATACAATGTCGATGTTTTATTAAAACTGGACAAAATTACAAACTTATGTCTTTGACAATATATAATGATCAAGGCTGAACCGATATTTTGAAACATGCGTTGACTCCTATGGTTACCAACTAATGGAGGAGCAGCTGCGTTTGATTTCTTATGATTCCGTGCTCTTTTATTTTTATTCCTATGATTTTTTTATGTTTTAAAGGTGAGCATGTGTGTTAGCTGAATATTAAACCGGGTGTCACTAACCTGATGTAATTAAGAACACGCGTATCTAAATGAGATTTTAGCAAATAGAAAATCGGGAACATATTTACTAACGACCCTCGTGATGATGATGTTTATTATCCTCTTTATCATCATATTATTAGTTTAAATTTCGAGATCTGTGCAGTGGATAGACACAAATCTTAAAATTTAAACTCTTCCAATAGTAATAAGTATAGTAGTGAACAAAAATGCACCCTAGAAAATCCTGGTTCTAATAATTGAGAAAGAAACACCTAGCATTAGACCTTTTTTTTTTTTGACAAACGATAACATTAGAGGTTCAATTGTTACTTATTAGTTGTTACTTGTTACAAGTTGACGATAACGCATACAGGAGTTTGTTGACGATAACGCATACAAGAGTTTATTGACATTATTGCTAACATGACAAGTTTTCTTCTTTTTGGGTCACTAACTTTTTTTTTTTTTTTGGTAGAAAAATAGATTCCATTCCATTGATAAACAGGTGCCAGATATAAAGATTTAGACTAAATTCAAGCACTCCAAACTGAGGAGGGTTCTAGTAATTTGACAATTATCAACTAATAAAGAAACAGATTACATAGAACCAGTTTGCACTATAACATTTTGAAAAGAAATTCCCTCACTAGAAGTCCAAAACGAATCGACCTGCCACAAACATGAATGATCAGTACCACTGGAGACCAAGATAGCAGAAAGCAAGACTGATCTGACCAAAATATCCAACCAAAAGACGCCCGGGAGATAAACTCCTAATTTCCGAGTTGCTAAGAACCTCTCAGATCGGACGTGAAGGCTGTTTGTGTTTGTTTTCTGGCAGACAACTCTCGAAGGAAGACGAAGGGGGTATTCGACAACTTAACAATTTGGAGTACGCATATTTTCATTAGACAACTTAAACCGGATCATACAATACCAAACTGTTTCGGTTTAGTAGAGACTACAGTACCATTTCGGAATCAATGTAGTTTGAGCCAAAAATGTGAAGGCTCTAATTTAATTAGATATATGATTATATAAATCTTAGTAGATTATGTATAGAAAGAGACGGCTACTACACCAGCATCCACCGTGGCCCCTTATCCCCTTGGCCTACCTATAAAGAATTGCTTCGAGAGGAAGAGACGGGAGGAGAGCTACGCCTGAATTAAAAGGAGAAGAAGACCTTGAATTTTGCTGCTCGAAAGTGTGACGAAGGTCGACGAATGTAGTAAGAGAGCCGTTGATGATTGCCGTGTTGGACATCCGATATTTGAAACCAAGGCCTCGAAGAACAACAAGAACAAGATCTTTGTCCGCGACCGGCTGATTGATGGAAGCAAGTTTATTTGCAATGGACTTGACATGTTGCAGGTAAACATCAAGAGATTGGGAGCCTTTGGACATGGCAAGAAGTTGGAAGTGGAGGCTGGCCTCGCTAGAAAGAGAACTCTTGAGTGAAGACACTTCCATGCATCCTGCGCAGTATAATGGCGAATGGTGTGATGTAAAATGGATTCTGAGATCGCACTGGTAAGGTAAAGGTAACAAAAGGATAAAAAGGGAAAACCAAGACCGATAAGGGACTGGGAAGCGTTGGTGAGACAAACCCTAGGACTTAGGCAGATACCATGTAAAAATATTATTCCTTGATCACACCGCTACCGTAGCTTGCTACCAATTATCTCGATTTAACAAAAAAAAAAAAAAAAAAAGATACATGTATTTATGCTACAAATGGAAATGAATAATTATATTCATAAGACTTGACCCTTGCTATGTCTAATTCAAGTTCATCGTATTTGACTTACAGTATAAAAAATACATAAATTAAAGAGAAGAATCCGGAGATGATTAACAATGGATCATATATTACTCTTACTTTGAGACCTCTATGAGACGAATTAGTTGTCTATATCTTGAACCATGCACTTTAGTAATTTATTATCTTTTCTTTTTTGGTATTTTTTAAGCTTGTGGTGTGGATATTGCATATGCAAGGAAAAGAATATATATTCATGCCAACCTAATGATAAACCAACTAAAATAATATAGATATGGTTTGCAAAGGCAACTGAGAAAAAAAGATGCAATTGTTTTACCCAAAAAAAGAAGAAGATGCAATTCCAGCAGCCTATGGAGAGGACAAATATGAGGTTATGCTTTAGTCTGAATGCAAGCAAACATTGTTTTGTAGCCACCAATATTGTTTGGATATTTAGGATTGAATTGGATTAGATTATTCAATATATTCAGCGAATGTTTAATAAGTAAACAAATGTCAACTTGCAGATTTTGTCCATATTGAAGATATAAATTACATAGTTATGAGAGAAACTTACTATTCTATTTCTCACAAAAATGGTAGGATGGGAGGGAAAACTTTTCTTCATGATTATCACATTTTCTTCTTTCAACCTGAACAAAATATGCAATTTAACATTAATTTTTGATTTTACATTCGTTGAATCTAATGATCTATCCAACTCCTAGATACCAAACAAGATCTAAAGATCTAGGTATATGGTTAGACAATATATAGGACACCCTTATTTAGACAACATTGTTGGAATTGTAACATTTTATTCTTTCTATAATTTGTAAGTAGTATACAGCCAAAGTGTCTGGTTCTCATTGAAAAAATTATCTGCAAGAGGTCATTTCATTAGTTTATTGTCAAAGTGGAATGTTCTATGATCAGTTATTCAAGTATCCATTAAAGTTTGGCTAAACTGCATATTTTATTCACAAGTCCTTACATTTTTTATATCGACTCGACGAACTTATATTTTTACAAATATAGATGAAGCTGCCGAACTTGGTTCATAAGATCCTGAACTTAGTAGTGATTTGCATAATCTTGTTTTCGAGTTATAGAACCCTAGATTGAGAACGTTCCTTCCTCGGCTAAAGTCGGTCGGTGTAGTAGTCAGCAACACGTTTCACATAACCACATTCATCTTATTCGCCCAATCAAGCTTGGTAGCGAGTTGGCATGCCCACATCAGCAATCAACCACTGAAGAACATAATTAGCTCATTAGTTACTTGACTTGCACACCACTTAGGCATTCTAATTTTTAGGATCGACGCAAGCACATAAGGAAAAATCAAATGTCTCATCGAATCAATGAGCGAGATAGTATATATCTTTTTCTTGAGTGATTATGGAGTTAGTGAGTGATGATTGCCTTTCTCTTAAGGAGGTTTTCGAGTTCAAGAGTACATTTTCTCAATATATTCTCTGAATTTCGCATCATATATTTGTGTTGACATGTCATTAACAACAATATATCAAAATAATAAGAAAATCACCCACCAACTTTTGATTCAATGCAAATCAATAAAATTTTGTAACCTAAAAAGAAAAGCAAAACCAATTTTTTTCTCTCGAAAGTCAACATCATCTAACAATAGCTTTGACAACATTAAAATTTCAATGACATACACGTTAGAGTTTTGGTCACTACCAAAATAAATGAAAATCTAACCATCCTCAACGAATGCCATCATGAAATGTAAGGCTGTAATAGTTTTTCAAAATAGACTTTTTCTCCTAATTTAGATTCTTTCCATAATTTCTTATTTCCATAATTAAAATATAAGTAATATTTTATGGCCTTGGGCCTCTAGTCATGATTCATGGCATTTTACACACGTTATCAAGTGAACTTTAAGTAATTAACAACAAACGAAGAATATAGGAGAATAGGATTGAGATCATTTTATCGTATATGTTTATCTGTTATTCTGTAGTAAAAAATTATTTTAAATTATTTTATTTAAATTAAACAAAAAAAATATTTGACGAAAACTAACTGTATAATGTACAATAAAAGAATATAATGAAATAATCCTTGTAATTTTCACAAAAAAAAATGTGGAGAAAGGGTCCTCGTCCAAAATACACGAGGTGGTTTTCTTTTTCTAATTTCAACTAAAATTTAAAACAGTGACCACATGCCCCACGCGCCTCGGGGTTTGCGTGCCCCAAACGCAATGCCACAGTGTTGTTGTATCATGGTACTGTGTTCTCCCTCCGCTTTGAAAGCACGTGAGATCGTGCCCACTCCTTTGTCCAAATGACGTTTCTACCCTAAGCATTTCCAAAATACTACACCCATTCCAAGCGCCACCACTAAAAAGAAAAACCCGCATAAAATCCAATTAAGGAATCATTGATCGATCAGAAATCCCGTCCGTACACGTGGCAGTTTAGTGGGCCCAGGGCCGAACCCAAGAGAACTGCCCATGGAGAATAAGATTCTCACATGTGAGCGTACTACACACAAAATTTCCCCACCAGATTGCCCTAATCCGCCGCTGCCAAAATCCCGAATTTACCCTCGCCTTATTCCGGAAGCCATGCCTAGTCAAATTCAACCCGGAAAACAGAGTCGAGGACGGGAGGGTGGTTTGGGAATTTCACAATTCTCGAGAGGATAAATAAACTAAAATAATGGATAGAAATTAAATTTGCCGGGCATAAAATAACGGTGGCCGGAGATAAAACCGGCCGGCGAAGCCTTTGATATTTCCTATATAAACCCGTCACCACGCCTTGTTTCCTCTCATATTTTCCTCTCTCTCTACCTGCGCTCGCTCTTTCGCTCTAACCCTCACCCTACAGCGAATCCTCCGTCTCCCAAATTTATTTAATTTTGGTTAAATTAAATAATTATTATTTTTTCCATCTGATAAATAGACCACACGAAAGCTCTGAAAAGAGGTAATAATTCTGCCCAATATATTTTAAAATTTAATTTAATTTTTCCGAATTTAATTTTTGTTGATGCGGAGGATCAGTAGCATGAATAATGGGATTTGATTAGAGACTAAAACTTTAGGTGGGAGTAATTTGATGAATGCATGAACATTTGTGTGAAGGAATTGTGGATCTGTTTGGATGGGAGTGGGATTTGGGATTTGAGATTTGGGATTTGTGTTGGGATTAGGAGTGTTTAGTTATTGATGATGAAACCCTAGAAACAAAAAGCTAGGTCAGCTGGTTGGGATTGGGATTGGGATTTCAATCTGAGTAGGCAATTTTGAATTTAATTGGATCAAGAACTGCGTTTTCAGATTTGGGGGTTTTTTTTCCTTCTATTTTTTGTTAGGGCTTCGTGTATGCTTATTCTGCTAGGTTGTATATATGTAAATTATGCTTATTTGACTCTCTGCTGTTTGGAAAACCAATTTATGCATTCTGAAGCAATAATAATTTTGTGAAATTAATGTGTTGTATGATTTTGTTTCATGTTCTCGACATCGTTCCAGCTTGATAACTGTTAAGTTGAGCATGCTGTGTGTGTTGTGTGTGCGTTTTGTGGTTTAGTTATTATTATTTGATACTGGATTGCTTCTTGTAACGTTGTCGATTGATTGGTTTCCTTGATTTGGCATGTAGAATTAGCTGGACTTGTATAACTTTTTTGATTAATGTTTTAATACCAATTTGGTTCCATTTAATGCGAGCGTTTATCCCGTGATGTTTTCTTGTTGCCTAACTGTATGCATTTCGTTTCAATTTTTCCGTAGGAGGGAATCACGAAATTGACCAGTTCAACCTTTTTGGAGATACGGTTTAATTTGTATGTATTTACATATGAGATGGGTTCTCGAGGAAGGTTGTTATTTGATCTCAATGAACCCCCTGCCGAGGATAATGAAGAGACTGATGGCGCCCTCAGCTTCCAGCCGCAAAAGGCACTTCCTTCTTCAAACCCCCACACTTCAGAAGTGCTTGCAGTAGCAGCCGTTGCACCAAGAATTGTTAATAATCATGCTTTTTCACATGCATCGTCTGTGTCAGGTTTTCAACCTTTTGTTCGGCCAAAAAATGCTCATGGCTCTGAAGGTGATGCTGACGAGAAATCAAGAGATAGTAATCCCAAAAATACATCAGTATCTAAATCAAGTAATGATGAGGGCATGAAACCTGTACCATGTTTACCTTCTGCTTCTGCAAATGGTCCATCTGTGGAAAGAGAAGAAGGAGAGTGGTCTGATGATGCGGAGGGATCTGCTGAAGCAGGTGGAACTGGCAGTTTGCATGAACAGGGTACAAGTTTACAAGGACAATCGGGAGGGATTGTTGAATGTGCTTCTGGTGTTGCTCCAGATATTAGTTCTTTTGATATTAAAACTTCAGAAGGTCTCAAGGATAAGAACACCAGTCATACTTCTTTAGGAGTAGATGATCAGAATTGTACTAGTAGCCGCATTTCAGACAGCAATGTTAAAGGTCAGGCAGCCATGGATTGTCAGGATGAACAGGGATTGGTTTTGAAACAAGAAAAAGTTAAAGGCATTGAAGCAAGCCATGCACTCAAGTGTGCAAATAATCCAATGAAGAGGAAGCTGAGCCAACAGAATGAAGCAAAGCTGGGAAAGAAACGTAATAGACAGACAATGTTCCTTAATTTGGATGATGTTAAGCAAGCTGGCACTATCAAAAGTTCAACACCAAGAAGACAGACCTTTCCCGCACCTGTTACAACTCGCACTTTGAAGGACGTTCGTACCATTACTCTGCCTGCAGATTGTGTTGGGGAAAAGCAGTCACAATCAATGATTAAGGACCAGAAACAAGTTGATGTTTTATGTAATGATGGAGGGACTGCCGCAGAGTCTAGTGATTCCAAGTCTGAAACTAACGGGGATGTTAGTTATGGATCACTGTCTAGAACCAGAAGGCAAAATGATGACAATGATCCTTCCACAGAGGTCTCACCACCAATTCCAAGGCAGAGTTCATGGAAGCAGCCCATGGATACAAGGCAGCTGAAGAATTCACATGTTGCTAATAGGAAGCCAGCTCTGATCACTCAAAGCTCCATGGATTCCAAATCTGGAAACAAGAAACTTCTTCCTGCCAAGAAGCAAACAGCAATCAGTAACACATACCAAGACACATCAGTTGAGCGTCTTATAAGGGAGGTTACAAATGAGAAGTTTTGGCATCACCCAGGTATAAAGTAATGTTGTATTTCTGTTTATGTTCATTACTGTTGAATAGTTGTAACATATTTCCTAGTTTTTTTTTTATTTCTTTTTACTCTTGGGAACTTTAGGCCATGTGTGTTGACAGCTTTCCTAATTTTCTTATGCCAGTGATCCATGCCCCTCCAATTGTTACATTATGAGACTCATAGCACACAAAAGATTGGAAGGTGATGACAATTATATCGTGAAATCGAGATTCCATGTTAACATATTTCATTGATTTTCTCAATTTCACCTTGTAATTCGTATCATCATCACATGCCCTCTTGTGTGCAAATGTTCTCATAGTGTAATGTTCCTATTATCTTTAATCTCTTTAGTTTGTTCTTTTTTTTTTTTTTTTTTTTTTGGAGGTTGGTGGTTGGGGGTGTGTAAAAGTTTTACATGCTTTGATATATTTCTGCCCCAGAGCAGCAGCTGCCGGATAAGCTTTAGAAAAACACACACACAACAGACCAGCATGCATTATTTGGTTTTTATTTTCTAAGAAATAAGGAATTGGTAACTGTGATTCTCTATAGCTTGTAAATTGTAAAAGTTGATATTTTATTGCTCAGGCCCCCAAACAGTGGACAAGATCTCAACAGCATCATTTGGTGGGTGTGCAATTATCAGGAGGGCCTATTGGGAGGATTTTCCTTCATAGTATTAATTGTTATTGAGCCAACATAATTTATTTAATCTGTAGCTAATACTAAGAGCAGCCTTCAAGTTTACATTTTCTGTCTGGAATTTTACCTGGTTATTGTAGGTTTCTTGTTTGTTTAAGTACTTGAAGTTTCAACTGTAACCTGTAATTTTGTTTTGGTAACCTATATTTCTGTGATTATTTGTTTATTTATATTCTAAACCTTATATTTGCTGAAAGCTTGTACAGCTTCTAGTTCATGTGGAAGTTCTCTTTGGTTGGTAGGCTGCGACCAGGGTACATGTAAATGGTTCTTATATTGTTGCTTTTTATGTTATGTGTTCTCATAGCCTAGCAAATATACGTTTATCCTTTATTCCTTGTGGTTTTACCTTTGTCTTCCCCCTCAAAATCATTTTTCTTTCCGCTGAATATTTATTTTTTTGTGCAACAGGGCAGACTGACCTCCAATGTGTTCCTGAAAAGTTTGAATCTGTTGAGGAGTATGTTAGAGTATTTGAACCGCTTCTGTTTGAAGAATGCCGTGCACAACTTTACAGCACCTGGGAGGAATTAACAGAGGGTGTTTCTAGAGATGCTCATGTAACTGTTCGTGTAAGAAACATTGAAAGGAGAGAGAGAGGTACATGTCCAATTTGTTTCCTCCTACTTTAGTGATACATTGGGGTACAGATTTTGGAAATAATGAAAATAAAATAGGCTAGCCATGTATTTAGGGTTGGCCAGTATAGCTTATAGTACCTGTGCTTTTTTCGTGGTTCTGTGAACTGACTAAGGTGTAACTTTTGGTGGCTTAGGGTGGTATGATGCAATAGTTCTTCCAGTTAGTGAATGCAAGTGGACATTTAAAGAGGGGGATGTTGCAATTCTGTCAACTCCTCGACCTGGATCAGGTCTGATATGTGAATACTTTTCTGTGAAATTATTTCATTCGATATTGATGCTTTTGATATGTTCCTCACATTCACTCTTATTATGTCAAGCAGTCAGATCCAAAAGGAACAACTCTTCAGCTGAGGGCGATGAGGAGCCTGAAATCAGTGGGCGTGTGGCTGGTACTGTCCGGCGACATATTCCTATCGATACTCGTGATCCCCCAGGGGCAATCCTTCATTTTTATGTTGGGGACTCCTATGATTCTAACAGGTAGTATATTTTTTTTTCCTATGATTTTGGATTATTAGTATGATTTCCTTTAGTATTTTTGTAGCAAATATGCTTACATTTTTTTTCTTTCCTCTCTCTCTCTCTCTCTCTCTCTCTCTCTCTCTCTCTGATATTATTTTTCCAGCTTGGTTGATGATGATCATGTTCTAAGAAAGCTACAGCCCAAAGGAATTTGGTATTTAACTGTGCTTGGTTCTCTAGCAACCACCCAGCGCGAGTATATTGCACTGCATGCATTTCGTCGTCTGAATATGCAGGTGACAAATTTTTGCATCAGTAATGACTATGTTCTTTTTTTTTCCTGTATGAATAATAATTTGAGTGAACAATTTAACAGATGCAAGCAGCAATTCTACGGCCCAGTCCTGAACACTTTCCAAAATACGAGCAGCAGTCCCCTGCTATGCCAGAATGCTTCACACCGAATTTCGTTGATCATTTGCATAGGACCTTTAATGGGCCCCAGCTATCAGCAATCCAATGGGCTGCAATGCATACAGCTGCAGGTACAAGTGGTGGAAAGAGGCAAGATCCATGGCCTTTTACGCTTGTTCAAGGACCTCCAGGAACAGGTAAGACACATACGGTCTGGGGAATGCTAAACGTCATCCATCTGGTTCAGTATCAGCAGTACTACACTTCTTTGCTGAAGAAACTAGCACCTGAAAGCTATAAGCAAAATAGTGAGACCAACTTTGATAATGTTGCTACGGGATCAATAGATGAGGTTCTTCAGAACATGGACCAGAATCTCCTTCGTACACTACCCAAGCTCTGTCCAAAGCCTAGAATGTTGGTTTGCGCCCCTTCTAATGCTGCAACAGATGAGCTTCTTTCCCGTGTTCTTGACCGTGGATTCATTGATGGCGAGATGAAAGTTTATCGACCTGATGTAGCCCGAGTAGGTGTGGATTCACAGACACGTGCTGCCCAGGCTGTATCCGTCGAGCGGAGAACTGAACAGCTTCTGGTTAAGAACCGTGAGGAAGTTTTAGGGTGGATGCATCAGTTGAGAAATCGTGAAGCTCAGTTGTCCGTGCAGATATCTAATCTTCAAAGAGAACTTACTGTTGCAGCTGCTGCTGTTCGTTCCCAAGGATCAGTTGGTGTTGATCCTGATGTTTTGGTGGCTCGGGACCAGAATCGAGATACATTGCTGCAGATTCTTGCAGCTGTGGTTGAAAACAGGGATAAAACTCTAGTCGAGCTATCTCGCCTGTTTATTTTAGAAAGCAAGTTTCGTGCTGGTGGCAATTTTAACTTGGAAGAAGCTCGAGCTAATCTTGAGGCAAGTTTTGCCAATGAGGCTGAGATTGTTTTCACTACTGTTTCAAGCAGTGGTCGCAAGCTGTTCTCTCGTCTTTCTCATGGGTTTGATATGGTTGTGATTGATGAGGCAGCGCAAGCCAGTGAAGTGGGAGTTCTTCCTCCCCTTTCTCTTGGAGCTGCACGATGTGTTCTTGTTGGGGATCCTCAGCAGCTTCCCGCAACAGTTATTAGCAAGGCTGCTGGGACCTTGTTATACAGTAGAAGTCTTTTCGAAAGATTCCAGCAGGCAAAATGTCCAACAATGTTGTTATCTGTGCAGTATAGGATGCATCCCCAAATACGTGATTTTCCTTCAAGGTACTTCTACCAAGGACGCCTCACTGACAGTGAAAGTGTTGCTAATTTACCCGATGAAACCTATTACAAGGACCCTATACTTAGACCTTATGTATTTTTTGACATTTCCCATGGACGGGAGTCCCACAGAGGGGGATCTGTCTCTTATCAGAACATACATGAAGCACAGTTTTGTGTGCGCTTGTATGAGCATCTCCAGAAGTCCTTGAAAGCATTGGGTTTGGGGAAAGTTTCTGTCGGCATAATCACACCATACAAATTGCAACTCAAATGCCTCCAACGTGAGTTTGAGGATATTTTAAATTCAGAAGAAGGGAAGGATATATATATCAACACCGTAGATGCCTTTCAAGGCCAAGAGCGTGATGTAATTATCATGTCCTGTGTGCGTGCTTCTACTCATGGGGTTGGTTTTGTAGCAGATATCCGCCGTATGAATGTAGCTCTCACTCGTGCAAGAAGGGCTCTTTGGGTATGGATTTCTTCTATTTTGTCCTCCTTTTATACTAATTACAGACAAGTTTGCACCTTCTACCTGCACATACGTAGTTTGCATTTTTAATTTCAATCTGGATATTTTAACAGGTCATGGGGAATGCAAGTGCCTTAATGCAATGTGACGACTGGGCTGCATTGATTACCGATGCCAAAGCCAGGAACTGTTTTATGGACATAGAAACTCTTCCCAAAGAATTTCGGGTACCAAAGGTACCTTCTTATGCTCCATTACCAGGAAAGCCTTCCTCTAATATGAGGGGTTTCAGGTCTGGTGGACCAAGGCATAGATCAATGGATATGCACATGGAATCCAGGTCAGGAACACCGTCAGAAGATGATGAGAAGTTGGGTGTATCAGTAATTTCTAGGAATGGAAGTTACCGGCCTATGAAACCTCCATTTGAGAATTCCTTGGACGACTTTGATCAATCAGGTGATAAATCTAGAGATGCCTGGCAGTATGGTATACAGAAGAAGCATGGTCCTGCTGGGGTTGTGGGAAGGAGAGACATCTAGCTATTGATTGTTGGTTCTGAATCCTCTTTTTGCGTCATTGGAGCTTTTTGGCATTCTACATTTTCCCTATTGTGCAGCTCTTGCTCGTCTGCCAGAAGGCTTGTGGAGGACTAGCTTCCTGTGCTGATCTCTGAATTGTTGCCTTAAATCTGAAAGGCTGAACCTTGTGCCGCATATGCTTTCACTTACTTGAGGAGTTTGGCAGTAAGGGGGACTTGGCAGGGGCTGTCGGCCTGTGCATCAAGTTTTGCTTTTGCCGACGATTCACCACCTCACAATCTTCAGAGGTAAGACAATAAATCATTTGATGTGCTGAAAGCCTGAAACATGTATTTGTAATTTGACCAATGCTTTATAGCTCTGTAGTTTTCCTTTTCCCTCATTGTGTCATACCTTCTCATGTATTGGATACCAAATAACTCAGGAATCATATGCTGGTCACAGGAACGCTTTTCCTATTACGGTTAATATCGTTCCTGTTTTGATTCAATGGACGACTTCAGTTACAGAGATATAAAGGGGAAAGCTTCTGGGTGACTCAAAAGCTCTGTTCTCGGAATCATACTCAGCAACTCCTCCATTCTTGGTGCCGGTGACAAGTTAAAACGGTTTAATGTAGGAAGTTCCCATTTGAATGATGCTATGGACATTTTCGGACGTGCAAATTGCACGGTGACCAGATGGTAGACGAAAGGTGAATGTAAAGTCGTTGTCTGGATACGCAAGAATATGTTGTTTTGTCCTCCTGTTGTTTGAAGGTTAGTGACATACATACATGCCAAAGGCTGGCATTTACGACAACCTTCTGTATAGAAATGGTGGAAGTAGAGAAATTGCATTAGAAAGAAAAATCGATTTGTAGTGTCAACTAACATGTACATAACATCTTTCAGTTGTGGAATCGAATATAAATTTACCTTTTATGCTTTTGCCTCTTGTTCCGTTGTTTGTCCTTAATTTTTGGATTTAACAGGGAGGGGAATTGACTACTATTAGATTAAGAGCTAAGAGAGAGTTGGTTGTTTTCGCTGCTTCCCCGAGTAATCGGACCAAAGACAACGGTCATCATGGTCGCATAATCACATGTCAGGAGCTAACTAGGATAATGATGAAGCACTCATACAAATTCTAGTTCCATTTGAGAGGGAGGGAAATTCGAACTTGAACATATTTTAACATTAGAAAAAGTAGTATTATTAGACTAAAGGTTGGTTTGGTATTTTTGAAAATATTTTAAAAGTAGTTTTTTTTTTTTAAAAAGTTGGGTTTTAAATTTTGTTTGGTAAATGAAAAAAAAAGGGTTATTTGTCAAAAACATGAGTAAAAAACGGTAGAAAGCAAAAGCAGCTTTACCCTTCTGCTTTTAAAAGCATTGTCATTTTTTTTTTTAATTTTGTTTCATAGCACAACAATCGAAAACTAACCTTAAGAGTTAAGAGCAAGTTAGTTGTTTTCATCGTTCTCGACAATAGGACCAAAAACAGTGGTGATTTGATTACATCATCAGATGTGATGACCTAACTAGGATCACACCCTTGTCTTGTAAAGGACAGGAAATGTCGTATGGCACGTGTAAATGATTGCCAGAGTAGCAACATGCAGAGGTCATGAATGATCTCTACTTTGAATCTTTTATTTTTTGGGGGGTTCTGTACTTTGAATCCTCTGGCTGTCTTTTGCTGAATAATCAAATCTCTGAGTTGTATATTGTGGGCAATTTGGGCATGGTGGCGATTGTGTGTATTATCAGCCTTGAGGCCATCTCCAACCAAAGCTATTTGACCAAAATTACCTCCAAAATAATACAGATCAGTCTCCAACCAAAAGTTTTTCTTGCAAATGGGCATATTTTAGGGCTCAACTCAGCCGTCGGAAGGGTTTAAGAACAACTCTACCATTGCTTATTAACTTGGGGATAGGCAAATCCAATCCACCTTCCTCCTTCCCCAAAACACTCTAGCCCACTCGAGCAATTGGACCTAAGGCGAGCTTGATGAAGAAGTCAGACAATAATCGTCTAACCCAACGCCCTACTTATGTGACATAAGGCTGGCAACGTCAGCCACCATTTGAATTATTAAAATTATAAAAACTATTAAAAATTATAATTTTTTTCTATGAATATGTAATCATGTTCTTCTATTTTACACTACATTTTAATATTTTCGAATACTTTTAACTGATCTTTTACTTTTCTTCTACTTTACAGTAATTTCAGAAAGGGAAGAGTTTTAAACGTGGAACGTATGTGTATAAACCCAACACTCTACCCGCTAGAATATTGTACCATAATTCTCTCAATATACTAAAAAGTATAAAATAACACTTATTCTTACTCTTCACACATCCTGTTTTAATCTCTATCATTTCATCTTCTTCAATTCATTTGATTCGATGGTTAAAAATTAAAAACATACGTGAGAAGTAAAAATCGTCACACTCCTAAAATAAAAGGGGCTAATATATAGCCTTCCATGGGTACAAATGGAAAAAAATTAGCCCGGAACAATTGTTTAAAATATTAACCCTTTTACAGCTAATAAATAGATCTGGATTAAAATTAGCCTTCCGTGATTGATTGAAGATGGACCTCAAAGCCTTTTCAATGGTTGGTGGGAAAAGTAACTGAAGATAGGATTTTTGTGTTTGAATTGGGTAAATTATTGAGAAAGTAACAAAAGAAAAAAAAAAAAAATTCAGTGATTCTATCTGGTATTTTTTTGTTAACAATAGAAATTATTTTATTTTGAATACGTAGATCAGTGTTCATTTTTTTTTTACTACATATGATATTATTTACATTAAAAAGTGAAATAGGTCAAACTTAACAATAAGCTAGTAATAATAATTTAGTTCGACACAATTCCGCCTATTCCCCCATAAGACTATACTTGGATGTTGACTAGTCAGTATACAATTTACTCACCATATTATGTGGTCCAATAAGATTGTAACACCTGTCTGTTTAATTCTTTCTCAAACTCTCTGCTATGTTAACAAACAAACACCCAGCTTCTCCTACCTTTACCCCTGCTATGGCAAATCTGCAAATTCGAAGTTCTTGATCGGATCCCATCCCAACTCCTCCCCCTCCAACCTCCCTCCTCCGTCGAACCACCCTTGTCCCCTCCAACCTATCTTCAACGGAGTGGTAAGGGGCTGGGGGCTGAGATCTTTGGTGTTGGCAGGAAGGGAGGAAGAAGAAAGGTTATGTTTGGTCACAGGTTTTAAAAAAAAGTTTGTGTTTGGTTACATTGATCTGAGAAAGTTTAATGAACAGATGTTACAATCTTATTGGGCCACATAATATAGTGAGTAAATTGAGTACTGAATAGGCAGTACCCAAGTGTTGTCGGTCCCCATATTTAGAAGTACAAGATGCAGCACGATATTATCTGTTGATTAAGGCATCTGTTAATTAGGTGAATCAAAACTAGAAAATTAGAAAATTTATAAGGAGAGATATACTTATTATTTAAAAGAAAAAAAGTGGTGTTATTAACACATTTCTTTTTACCTTCTATACATTCTTTTAAATTTTCAATCATCGAATCGAATGAATTAAATGACATAAATTAACAGAGAAGGCAAAAGAGGTACAAAGAATGTGTGGAAAAAAAAAATTAACATAAATTAATATAAATTAAATAAGAACTCCCTTCATCAATATAAAATCTAAAAAGGTCAAAATGTCTAGTATGCTAACTTTTTAATTTTCATCATTAAATTTGTTTTTTTTTAAAATGAAGGTATGATATTCGTTAAATTTGTTAAGTGATATAAGATGCTAAATATATTTAAAAAAAAAAAAAGAAGTAATCATTTTTAAAAGGGGACCAAGGAACATGTGTATGCCAACACAAGAGTAACCGACTGATTGTTTGCCAGCACAAGAAACACATGTTTTGCATTTGTCAATGATACAAGCATGTGATTTTGTTTTAGCAAATTGTTCATTGCTTAATATAGTAAGTAGCATAACAAATTCTATTGAAAAGTTGAATCCCTTTTTAAAAGTGACACCAAAGTTTTATTAGCAAATGATATTGGTGATTTGGCCCATCAGAGAGATTATATTTATTCATACTACATTATATTGTTTTTTTAACAAATATATGATATATTATTATTGGTTGACGCTTCATCTTTTAAAATAGTAGTACACATGGTGGTACAATATAATAATGATATTTACGAAAACTATAATATGCATCTTTGAATAAGCTAAATATGATTTTCTAAAAATTTCAGAGTTTCTTACTGGAAGAAAACCACAAATATTTAATGATACAATAATGTGATATCCTTAAGACACCGGCGTTTGCTTAAACGTCCCACCCACCATTTCGGTCGTCTTTCACTTGTAAGAATTATATATGTCTACTACGATCCACACATAAATGACAAATGGGTTACGGCAATGAAAAATCCTTATCATATATGCCTTCCAAGCCACAAAAACATATATACATATGTATATGTGTAGTGAAAGAGCACGTTTTTTAGGAAATTCAACCAGATTTCAGCGACACCCCTGATTCGATTTCGATCCAAGTAATATTCTTCGTATATAATCCAAAGTCCAAACTCGCCACGTCTCCGCCCTCTCTCTCTCTGTGTCTGTTTTTACACGAAATAATACTGCCTTGTTTTTCACAGTTGACCATTTCTATGGTTTGGGACAGCTGAGGAGCTCCGGAATAGCAGCTCCGCTCATCACTTCCTGTGAAGCTCCGCCAAAATTCTCAATCTGTTTGGTCAAGGTGGGATCTTGTCTTTTGTTTCCTCGATTTATGCTCCTAATATTTCTGGGTCGGTTTCGATTTGCAATTCTAGTACTTGAAAAGGTTGTCTTTTTACCATGATGTTTGTGATTTGGTGTCTTGGGTTGGGTTGCATACTAAATTACTTATGTTAGTTAAAATGCGATTTTGTGATAATTTAGTTGAATATAAAGATATAACCCATGGGATTGAATTTTGATTTTTTTTATGAATTATTTCATGTGTAATTTGCGAAAATAATTGAGAAGTTGAATTGAGTACAAAAACCCACATGGTGTTTTATGTCAGCAGATTTCCCATTTGTTTGTGGTGTCGGTTGAATGTCGGTCGAAACATTATGGTTTAAGGTAGATTTGGATGATAATATGAGGAGAGTGGTGATTCCAACGTTGTCATGTAAAAGCTGTAACAGAAGGGATTATTAAGTTGATTAGTTGAGTAGATATAGTAGTAATTTGGCTGACAACAGATATAGTCTGAATGGCGGGATAGTTGTGAACAATTGCATTTTTAAGTCTGAATTACTAGGACTTATTAATTTGAAAATGAGGGTTTGGATTCGGACTGGAGACTCGGAGTTTGATTTCAATGATTTGGAATGGTTAGACAAACTGTTGTTAGGCTCCCCTGGTAATAGCGAGGGGTGTGCGTATGCTGTTAAGAATGTCAGCGTAATCTTGTTAGAAGTGATTGCATATGTTGCTTGGGAAAGTTCTCGCACATCAATGTTAGGTTATACAATTGATTTGTGGACTACCATAATTGGTTGAATCGTGAAAATGTCAAATGACAGAGGTTCAGTTTGTTTTGCTGATAAAACAATGTTTGCTCCAAAAATGAGATGAAATTAGGCATTCTATTTGAACTAACTTATGATCCCATGTACATCTCCTCAAAGGTGGGAAATAGAGGATAATCTCGGGAGAAGATATCCAAGGAATTTTGTGATCATGTCAGCTAAAGATCCATGCTAAGTGACATAATCTTGTAGCAATCCAGAAGAAGTTTTATTTTTGAACAATTTGAAAGGAATTATTGAGGGCACAGAGTAAATTGTAAATCCGATAACTTGAGAGCAGATAATTCAACTTTCAATAATGCAACCATTGACATTATTGAGATCTTTAAAATAGGTACCTGAAATAAATTTTTCTCAAACTGTGGATGAATTCAAAAGCATTCATTTCCGTTGTCTTTTTCATTATGTAGTACTTGGATTAGCAGTTTTTTCCCGCTAAAAATGGTTGATTAATTAACAGACGTAACATACCTCCTGATAAAACGAAAACATTTATTTAGTACTTGTAAGATGCAATACCTCCTGACAAAATTAAAACTTTGTGTAGTACTTGGATCAGTAATTTCACCCCTATAAAAATGATTGAGTAATTGATGTAACTAGCTTGTAAAATGTAATATACCTCCTGACAAATTAAAACTTAATATAAATGAGTAAGATCTCATACATGGGCGAATTTCTGTCAGAATAGA
Source organism: Pyrus communis (assembly GCF_041283825.1). Classification (NCBI taxonomy): domain Eukaryota; kingdom Viridiplantae; phylum Streptophyta; class Magnoliopsida; order Rosales; family Rosaceae; genus Pyrus; species Pyrus communis. The sequence goes on from NC_142572.1 coordinate 6,031,239, forward strand.
TACGCGTGAGGTGTGCTAGTCATTCTTGAAGCATGCATTCTTTTTGCTTTTCATAGGATAGAAAACAAGCTTTTTATTACAGATTTTGCTTGTTTATTCTTTATGTTAAAGGATTGGGGAGAGGGGACTGAAATGGGTACATGACAGTGACATTAGTACTTACAGAATCTTTATTTTTGATTTACAGAGTCTTCTCAGAAAACTATGAGTGCGGGAATAAAGAAATCCCCTTCAAATGGCTCTGAGAAGATATTATCATGTGAAGAGCAGCAGGCAAAGGTATCTCCATTAAAAGTTCTCCTTTCAGCATTTTATAAGTGCTTTCTTTAATTTGTTCGAGTCTATAAGTCGGGGCATGATGATTCTACCCTGGAACACTCTTCATGTTTGCAGATTAACGAAGTGAAAAAGCTGATAGGACCGTTGCCTGATAAGTTGTCCATCTATTGTTCGGATGCATCCATCTCAAGGTATCTGAGGGCGAGAAATTGGAATGTCAAGAAGGCAACCAAAATGTTAAAAGATACCTTAAAGTGGAGGTCAGAATACAAACCGGAGGAGATTCGTTGGGTATGCTTCTTTCATAGCCTCATAGTCAGAATTCATCCAGATTGTACCCTTTCATTCTTCTTAGAACAGTATCCATCACTCCTTAGGTTTCTGTAACATGGTTATTCGCCACTCTGTTGGGTTACGAGTTGTCAAATAAAGCCTGATATAAAATTCTGAAGGTTGTTCCTTGACCCTATGTTTGGATGAGGGAATTTAAAGTTCCATGAAATTTAGGCTAAATTTATTAGGAATGCACTGCAAAAATTAGATAAGAGGAACATGAAATTGACTAGATGCAATACATTCAAGAGAACTTTCAGATGACACCTTTCAGGTTGTCATTTGAAAGTCCCTTGTTTCTTATTTATTGTCTTCGTAGTGCATTTGTAGTGTTTTATTAGTAGTTTTGTAGTGCTTGAGTAGTTCAATAGCGGTGTCCATGTAGTGTATTTTTAACCAACAACAACAACAAAGCCTTTTCCCACTAAGTGGGGTTGGCTGTATGAATCCTAGAACGCCATTGCGCTTGGTTCTGTGCCACGTCTTCCGTTAGATCCAAGTACTCTAAGTCTTTTCTTAGAGTCTCTTCCAAAGTCTTCCTAGGTCTTCCACTACCCTTTCGGCCCTGAACCTCTGTCCCGTAATCGCATCTTCTAATTGGAGCATCAGTAGGCCTTCGTTTCACATGTCCAAACCACCGTTACCGATTTTCTCTCACCTTTCCTTCAATTTCAGCGACTCCTACTTTACCCCTTAGATATCCTCATTCTTAATCTTATCTTTTCTCGTGTGCCCACACATCCAACGAAGCATTCTCATCTCCGCTACACCGATTTTATGTACATGTTGATGCTTCACCACCCAACATTCCGTGCCATAAGGCATTGCCGGCCTTATTGTTGTCTTATAAAATTTTCCCTTGAGCTTCAGTGGCATACGACGATCACACAACACGCTGGATGCACTCTTCCACTTCATCTATCCAGCTTGTATTCTATGGTTGAGGTCTCCATCCAACTCTGTGTTCTTTTGCAAGATAGATTCTAGGTAGCGAAAGCAGTCGCTCTTTGGTACTTCCTGATCTCCAATCCTCACCCCTAACTCATTTGAGCCTCCGTTTGCAATGAACTTGCACTCCATATACTCTGTCTTTTACCGACTTAGGTGTAGACCTTTAAATTCCAAGTGTATTTTTAACCATTGAGTCTAAATTTCCTTGGCACTTTGAAAGTCCTTCATGCAAACATAAGGTTTTTATCTTTATCTTTGTTCTGCAATGCATCCTGAGCTGGTTTATTTGGTTCTTGTTTGTGCTCAAGTAGTTCAATGGCGGTGTCCATGTAGTGTATTTTCAACCATTGAGTATAAATTTCTTTGGCTTGTTGAAAATGCCTCATGCAAACTTAAGGCTTTTATCTCTATCATTGTTCTGCAATGCATCCTGAGCTGGCTTATTTGGTTCTTGTTCAATGCACCCAACAAGGGCCAGTTGACACTCTGTATTTTGTAATAATTCATCCTAGGCCCATCAGCAGTCCTTTCCGAATCCAACCCCACATATCATGTAACTGTAAAATAATTAATAGGCCAATTGTCAGACTCCAACATAGCTATAATTGCTTCAAACCCAGATACTGCAATGGTCAACTGGAGTCTTCATGGTTGTGGCCTGTTCTTGCAGTATATGGTATTGGTTACTGAAGAGACTATGTTCTTACAAATTCATCATCTTCATTACTAATACAGGAAGAGATAGCTCGTGAAGCAGAAACGGGGAAGATTTACAGAACGAATTATTTCGACAAGCATGGGAGACCAGTTCTCGTCATGAGACCACGTTGTCAGGTTTTATCTTCTAAACTCTTCTGATACCTCCATGAATATTCTGTATTTCATAAATTAGGCTATTATTCTAGATTAGAATATTTTGTTGGTCTCTGAGTAGCTACGTCTGGGATCTTATCCTGCTGTAAAACTGTTTTTATCGTCAACTTATTTCATCTCACCTAAACAAAAAATCATGTATTGGAGCAGATACTTTTTGCAAAAATAACTTGTCTGACATTCCGATAATAAGCATATTGACGATGGTGCACCATTATTGACAAAATCATTGGTTATATTCATCTTTTTTAAATCCTTTTTATGGGATCTGCTATTTTATAATTTATAGGCATATCCAATGCTCTAGAGATCCAAGTTTCAGAAGAATACTAATTTGCCTTGTTAACTTTTTGTATTTTTATTGTAGAACTCAAAGTCAACGAAGGGCCAGATTAAATATTTGGTATATTGCATGGAGAATGCTGTTTTAAATCTTCCTCCAGGTCAGGAGCAGATGGTTTGGATGATAGACTTCGAAGGTTTCAATTTGTCAAATATTTCGGTGAAGGTGACACGGGAAACGGCACATGTTTTACAAGACCGTTATCCAGAACACCTAGGACTTGCAATACTGTACAATCCACCCAAGTTTTTTGAACCATTCTTTTCGGTAAGTCCATTTGATGCTTTTTGTTCCTCTTGTTTTAAATTTTTCGCTACATCTATACTCCTAGAGGATCATTTATACTGAAGCTGCAACACTTTCAGTTTGTTGTTATACAGCTTTGGCCTTGTCATTGACAGTGTCTTGTTTTGGGAATAAGAATTGCAAATAGCCACCTAACTTTGGCTGCCGGAAGAGTGCCAATTTTTTTAGCCTGATAAATTATTAGTAATAAGCGGTTTCTTTGTATCTTATGCCATTCCTGTTTCCAAGGAGCTGGCCATTTGCTTTTCCCGGTTTAGAAAAGTTCCAAATAGAGAGGATCCTAGTCGCTTAGTACTTGTAGGTTTCCAATGGATGAATTTACAGCCAAAATGTATCAGCTGGGTTCTTCTGATGCTAATAATATCTTTCTTTGTTGCAGATGGTAAAGCCTTTCCTAGAGCCAAAGACTTACAACAAAGTGAAGTTTGTTTACTCGGATGACAACAACGCCAAGAAGATAATGGAGGATCTGTTTGATATGGATAAACTGGAGGCTGCATTCGGGGGAAACGATACTTCTGGTTTCGATATAAATAAATATGCGGAAAGGATGAAAGAGGATGACAAGAAGATGTCCACAATTTGGACGAGAGGAAACCCTTCTTTGGCGGCCTCAGAACCTGCTGTTACCGGTGCTGCTCTTTCATTAGATTCTCTCAAGTTAGACTCAGATTCTGATGCTTCTGATGACGAGAAAACAGACATCTCGTCATCCCATGGGATAGAACCGGAAGTCTCAGACAATGATGAGCCGGTGGCTGCTAGTACCGGAAATGCTACCGAAGGTGTACATTGAGTATAAGAATGGCTAAAGGTAGATGATGGTGACTTAACTGATGTATCGTTGACTCTATTCGTCAATTTATTTTGAGAAATTTTTGGTGTCTCAACGAATGAATTCGCCTTTTGAAGTTAGTTGGAACTCGCGTAGTTCACAATTCAAATAAGAGATTTTTGCATTTGTCTTTTCTTTTTTTCTTGTGGTTCATTCTGCAGAACATGTATTCCAATTCCAGAGCGCATGAAGAACGGTGGCGTTTAAGAGCAGACAGGCGAAAGGTCGGTTTTTGAGTCGAACTCGTTTCCTAAAAAATGCCTGTCGAGTTTGACTCTAACCAAGGTTCGAAAACATGTTAAGCGGTAGTTGGGCGGCGGGTTAGGGCCTAGGGCTTAGGCGGCTAGATGGGGCTTAGGCGGGCGCCTAGGCATACTAGATGGATTTAAGTTAATCTATTATGTCTCGTGTAAATAAGTATCTATTTGTACATAAAATATATGTAATTTCATAAAAAACTACAAAATACATTGACATCAGGGAGTTTTAACGAAAAGTCCGCGGTACCGTTCACTTTAACGAAAAACTACATTTTTACACTAAAAAGTCAATCCTGGTACTATTCACTTTACCCTTTATTTTGTCCTTATCGTTAAAACTTAAAGTTTTCAAGCCATTTTCATTGGTTTTCCTTATATATTAAAGTATTGAAACATTGAAAACAAGGGAACATAATGTAATGTGTGTTCATTTAAGCCTGCAACAATCTCTTACAATTTATTGGAAAAAATACAATGCAAAATGAAAGTTATCTATTTTTTATTTAAGTGAGTTGTGACTTAGGCGGGTGCCTTGGCCGGTCTGGGGGGCTAAGCGGGTGCCTAGGCTGTCTAGGCAGGCGCCTCAGTTGGTCTAGAGGTTTTTTCTTAATTTTCAAACGCTTAAACATTAATCGGGACGGTGGGCAGTTGCCCAGCCTAAACGACGTTAGATGGAGATTTTTAGAATAGTGACTCGGACCCGATGTGTGCGTCTGATACAATCAATCGGTTTTAGAATCGAACTAATCTCCTCCAAAATGCTCCACATATTCAACAGATAAACTCATTTTGCGCATCATGACATTTAAATCTTTCACATCGAAAAAGGGTTATAGGCATTTTCTCACAGCCAAAGAGCTTTTTCGAAAGACAGCTTTAGAAACGAAAAAAAAAAAAAAAAAGTCACTAAATTAGGGCATGGTTTGAAATTGCTTCTTGGAGGGCTAGAAGTGTTTTTTGACAGCCAAAAATTCTTTAGAATGTGTGACATAAAATCTTCAATATCCACGTGGGTCCTAGATTGACACGTGTCGTTAAGTTATAGTTTATGAAAACGCTACATCATAAGTTAATTGTTGTTTTAATAAAAAACTTAATAGATCCAAGAATGATCACTTTTAGGTACCAGACTGGGATGAAAAAAAAAAACTTGATATATGAACTGTTGAAAATCAAAAAACTTTAAAGTAGTAAACAAAGATTTATTCTAGTTTTTAATTATTTTATTTTTATTTTTTATGTTCATGTGGTACCAGATTGACACATGGTGCCTAATCAGTCCAATGGGCGCCATGCCATCATGTAATAGAGGTTCTGACGAAAAACATAATGGATATATGAAAGTGTCCCAAAATTATGACTTTAGATACCAGATTGAGACCAAAAATACTTGATGCAGGAAATGCTGAAAACTAGGAGACTTGAAGGTAATAACCTGAGATTGGCCCTAGAGATAAACTATATAATTTGAATGGTGATAATCTGGCTGACAAAAATAATAATTCTATGAACAAAGATCACATGATGAACTACATGTTCTATATAGGAGGGATGTTCCTCCATCTAAAATGTTTTTGTTTATTTGAATCTATCATTACACGATTACAAACTGGGAGGAAAAAACAACATACAAAACTTTCACTCTCATACAAGACATTGACTTTAACTAAATTTGCTTGCTAAACACATACAGAAAGTACACAGAAACGAGTAGCCAGGTCTGCGAGCTTGAGAACCGTACCAATATACACGTAAAAACTTGAACGAAAGCAATCAACCGGCACAAGACTGCCGAAAGATAAGCCTCCTGAGAAGAGCAAATGAATGTGCACAAGCAGATTTAAGACTTCAAAAGCAGAAGAAAACCCGTAATTTAGGTTCCCTACTTGAGAAAATATTTATGGGGTTACCCATACTAGGAAGGAGCACACCAATGAACCATCTCATCTAACTTCTGCCTGTAAAGAGCCAAACTCTGCAACAAAATTCAAATAGCGGACGCATTAGATCCTTGACAGAAGAACCATAATGAATGCCAATTTGAGATGATTAGGGTCTAATCAAAGCTGTGTATATAAGTTACAGCCTTCCTTGACAGAAGAAGTTGAAACTTTTACGGTGAGAGTGGGGATCCAGTTGCTATGACTTGGAAGCTCCCTTTCTTTCCTCACAAAGGGAAGAGCAGGCACATTATTTTTCCCGGCTGAAATACTAGGAAATTCACCTAACTATTGATACTATAGAATTGGACTGTGGAAAAGTTGCAAGTATACAAGAAGTTGCATACCTTGGTGTAGGCATAAACCCCAGCCTCAGCAGGCCCCGCAGGACTTCCCCTCCGAATGAATTTTCCCTCCTTGGAAATATAAAGCATGGGTATTCCAGTTGATAGTTCTAAACTGATAACCTGCCGAAATATAACAAGACAACACATTAATTTTATCCTTTTCCTGCTCCGTTCCCACAAATTTAGTGCACATCTTAATAATAAAATGGTCTGTTACCTCTTGAGAAGTCAGTTTGTCAAGATACATGATTATGGATCTCAACGAATTCCCGTGGGCAGCAATCATAACATTCTTTCCAGCTAACAGTTGGGGTTCAATCTGCAGCGTTATATATATGCAGTCAGATATTCAGAGCGGCGTACTCTCACTTAAGACTTCAAAAACGACACAAAACCCTTGCATAGTGGATGTAATACAAACAGTTAAGAGGACAAAAAGATAGGTAGGCACATGGTCATTCTTACTTGATCTTTGAAATAAGCAACAGCTCTTTGAGCACACATTTCCAAACTCTCCCCATTGGGAGGGGGAATGTCATAACTCCGACGCCACTCGTGAACTTGTTCCTTCCCATATCTATCTGCTGTTTCCTGCTTATTAAGACCCTGTAATTCCCCATACCTAAAAACAAGATCCATGTCATGCAAGTACAGGGAAAAATAAATAAAAGAATAATAATTCAAAAATGCAAAGATGGAATGGTTACATTCTTTCATTCAATCGCCAATCTGCAACAACAGGAATGGTTTGCTTTATTGTGTCTTCACTGAAAATCTGACTCCATGCCCTAGCCCGTTCACTCTCGTTATGCATTATAACTGGGACCTGCAGGAAAACTGATATAAAAAGGCCGCCAAATGGATATACAACCAGAAGAGAGTGAACAGGAAATATGGAAAACTAAAGGATTTCAGACATTAAAACAGTTTTGAAAATGCAGCTCAAATTAATGGCGTAATATTTATTTTTCCTTTTAGGGTGCGAACATATGTTTTGTCTGCGTATCCCTGCTTAAATACGATGAATGGTATAAAACCAATTCAATCATCTATGAATATCATTTTCTAGTTTCCAGTGCCACTACGTAAAGCCTCCAAATAGCTATTCAAGTGGTTCCTACTAACACTCAACAAGATGTTCATGTTTTGCTCCAAATTACCTTCTTACGACGGTGCTGTGTCATGGCAAGCATGGCAGTCATCTGTGCACGAATAAGTGCAGATGTATAGATCATATCGACAGGTATGTTGCTGATTCTCTTGCCAGCTTCAATTGCCTCTTCCACACCCTTCTTGCTCAGAGGGACATCAACACAGCCTGTGAACAAGTTCTTTTCGTTCCACAATGACTCGCCATGCCTAATCAAAATCAAAGCTGCTTCATCTGCAATGCAGGTGGTTGGAAAATTTTACAACTAGAAATTTAAACTTCAAACTCATATGGATACGGCATATCAATTGTATAAAGAATAAAGTTCAACCAATTTGTTTCTAGGAAAATGAATTATATGACCATGTTATGGGTTAAGCAACAACAAACAATTAACATGAGCATATTTACTAATCACGGATCATTGAATGGTTAAAGCTGCTTACTAGATTTCTTTCGAGAATCATTGGCTTTGGTATGCGAGGGGGATGAAACCATATCAATCACTGAAGCCTGGGAAGCCGAGGCTCGAATTACACTAAGGTTTCTCTGGGAAGAGTTATATCCTCCTCTTTTCAACAGTCCAATATCAACCTCAAAACCCTTTGAAATCAATCTTACTGAGCTTATTGCAAACTCTTGATGCAAGCCGGAATTATTGACATGGCCAAGGGAGTGAGGAGTCCCAATGCTGTGGTGAAATGCAGTAGCAGCAGCCATTCTGAAAATTCGTAACATACCAGGTCAATTCACAACACAAATTATACAAATTAGAGGACAAAAATATCTTAAAATACAAATTATCAAAGATTTTGGGACAAAAACGGGGATGAATAATGAAGGAAAAAAAACATTATAAACAAATGACAAAATCGATATCAGAGAATGAGAATTTGAACTCAGGCCCTCGGGTGTAGGAGTAAGCACTCTTAACCTATTAAGTTACAGTTCCTTGCAACAAAAACGTAGTTGAACTATTGTAACTTGCCATGCTTACAAACAAATGGCAAATATTTTTTTGCATTCCAATATCATATCAATCCTCACATTAGATGAACCGTTATAAGGTTAACGGAGCTCAGGAAAACATGTTAATCCCATCATAATCCACCCCATTTGACCAACACGTGGAAATTAATTACCAGAAAACAATTAGCACTGATTATGTAACAAAAAAAAAAAAAAATCTCTACACAGAAAAAAAAGATGTAAATCCAATGCTGCTGCTCAAGTCCACTATTTCCCAAAGAAAACTAGATCCAAAAAACCCAGAAAGGAATGTTTTTTTGTTTTTATATTTTTCCATATTTTCTCAGATATTCAAACACAATCAAACCAAAATCTAAAATAAAGTAAAAAAAAGCACAGACCTTTGCAGAGATTAGGAGTATCAGAGAGAAACCCAGAAGCCAAAATCCCCAGATGGAAATGCAGATCCAATCAAATTTGAAAAATACAGAAAAGGGTAGTGGGTGCATTTAGCAATCTACATGGTTAAATACAGCAAAAGGCGACAAACCGAGGCACAGAGAGAGAGAGAGAGAGAGAGAGAGAGAGAGAGAGAGAGAGCAAAACAGAGTTTATTACCAGAGAGGTTGACGGAGAAGAAGATGGCTGATGAGTTGTTTGCAGAAAGAGAAAGCTAATACCTACAACATAATATCAATGTCTCTCCATCCCATAAAACATTTCATCTCCCATCAAATTTCAAGAGGAGAGGGAAAGAAATGAACTTGAGTTTTATTTTACATGTATATATAGTACAATCACTATATATATAATCAATATTTATATTTATAAAAGAAATCGTTGTAGTTTGTCGTCGTCAATAAAATCGTTCTAAGGTCGTATTTAAATCAACAGTGTATCGACAAAGGGCTTGCCAAAGTTGTCAGCAGATTGGTGGGCATTTGTGCCTCTGACTATGTTGTGTAGGTTTGACTTCATTCCTCAATTCTCATCGTTTAATAATAATAGTTCTTGCAGTTCTAATTAGGTTAGAAATATAACGGTGTAAATCTTAGAAAATTTTTATGAGATTCTATCATATTTTAATTTTTAGATAGTATCCTAAAAATAATATCTTATTAAAAATGTAGTACCTGTTGGGTCAAGATTTTATGTTTCCTACTATTATAAATAGATGCACAATATGAATTATATTAAACTCTCTATTTTCCTTGCCAGACTATCTATTTCCCTCATTATATTCGTCAGTTAAATAGACTCTACAACACAAGTTTAATTTTTCTTTTTGGTACAAATGTTAATTTGGATGATAGAAGTTGATTACATGGTTTTTAACTTGGATAAGAAGATTTGAATAATAGTTTGGATAAAGAGTCAGTTAGAGGTGGTAAGGATTATTCATCAATGGATTTAATTGATAAATTACAAGTTAACGAACAAGTTTGGAGCAAGATTTTCTAGATACAATGGCTTATAAGTTCGACATTACCAAAACTTTGTGAGTTTATTTTTACTAGTGCATTTATAAGAGCATGCATTGATGTTGAACATATTGCACTGCATGCATGTAAAAAATAGTAGTGTTTTTCTTTTTGTGTAAATAAATTAACAGTTTTTTTTATTTTTTATTATCTTTTAGTTTAGTAACTCTGAACACCTTGGTGACATAGGTTTTTTACTTTCGAGGTCAAATATCATAAAAGACTTGTTGAATTATTAACTAAATAAATAAAAAATTAAAAAAAAAGAAAGATTGGTAGATTGTTATATTTGGCATCATGTTCTTTGTAGGATGACCAATTTAGGATGGCCTCATCTACCACTAGAGGTTTTAATTTTCATGGGGCCATACTTGAAAGAGCCAGGTTATGGATGGGTTAATCTATTTTTATTTATTTATTTATAAAACAAAAATGATTTTGTCTTTTGAGTAGGTAGAAGGGCCATAATATAGGCTCTAATTAAATATTTTGCTAAAACGATTTAATTAATAAGAATACACCAAACAAAGCAACTCTTCGAAATCACCAAATTTATATTAAGTCTTTTTCTAAAAGGTTTAATTAATAAGAATAAATTAATCATTTATTTATATGATTTAGTAGTATTGTTCTTTACTTGTAATTAAGAAATTTTAAATTTGAATCTTGAAAATTTTAAGTTGGAAACTAATTTATACACCAAACAAAGCAAACCCTTCGAAGTCACCAAATTTATGCTACCTACCTCCAATACTACCAATTCCACACCTCCTCCCTTTCTGGTGGGAATTTTTTTTATAGAACACATGCTTGTTTTTGCATTGTTTGTTGCATACCAAATACATGCATCCATTTGACACCTAACGCCTCCCTCTACATTTCTTTTTGGTCAAACGAACTCCTCCCTCTGCATTCAAATGTTTCAATATTGAACGTTTCCAGATTTTTCCACGTGGAAAATCAACGAGGAAGGAAAGGGAGGGAAAATACTAATAATTGGAAGGGTAAACTGTTATTTGACTTTTTGAACTATTACCCTAGTTGAAATTGACTACTTTAACTATTTTTTGGGTAAATTAATCCCCTGAACTATTTGAAATTAGCCAATTAACCCTTTCTCGGTAGATTGGATCCACTATTTCGTCAAATTTAAGGGCAATTAGTCTTTCCATCATCAATTCTTACTTGTCAACTATAATCACCAATACAATTATGACATGTGGACACATAATAATGTGTAATGACAATTTGAAATGGTCTGTTATGTAAATGTTTAGTTTATTTATTTATTTATTCAAGTTTTCTTATTATGCTATATGTTTTACACATTATTTTGTGTCCATGTGTCATAGTTTTATTAGTGGCATAGTTTTATTAGCGGTTATTATTGACAAGTAAAAATTGATGATGAAATGATTAATTTGCTCTTGAATTTGATGGAATGGTTGACAAAATCTAACAATAAGGGGTTAACTGGCTGATTTTAATTAATTCAGATGATCAATTTCGACTAGGATGATAGTTCAGGGGGTTAAACCGCAGTTTACTTTGATTGGAATGGTGTGTGATGAGAATATTCTAGCATATTACTTAAGTCTAAAGTTGGAAAAGAAATTGCAGTATTCATGTTGCATATGGAATGGGCCCTCTATTTCGTTCTAATTACATTTGTGCCATTGGATTTTTCGGTTTTGGGCTTTCCTTCATGAAAGATGATGAGTTTGGGCTGCTCTTTTGGGCCTGGATTGGGGTGGGGATGAAGCCTGTTCATAAGCTACAGTAACAATACCTACATTTCGTTTTATTTACAAGACTGCCACTCAGCTGGGTTTTTGGAATTAGGTTGGATTCCAAGTATGGGAGGCTTAGCCCAATGAAAGATTGGTCCAGTGGAAGACTTCATTTTGAGGAGTGCTTTATGTAATCGGAAAATTCAGAATGTTTAATTTATATGTTATTCAGTACTATGGTCTGGTGATATTCATCTTCACTTGGAAGTGAGAGGTTTTAAGTTTGAATCTCGTGGATGGCGAATTCGATACCAAAATAGGTTGCCTATTGTGTGGCTTAGCCGAACTCCTCATTCCCTTAGTGTAAAATTATCGATGTATTAAAAAAAAAATATATCTATGTTGGCCTTTCACTTAGAATTACTCACTTCTGTTTCACTTAGAATTATAATAAGCTTCTTCTGGTAGGATTGGCAAGTGGGTTCGTTGTTGTTTACCTTTTGTATCTTTCATTCATAATCTTTCATTTAATTTTCAATCCCGCAACAACGCGTGGGCCCAAATTTCTAGTGAGTCCCTAAGTTCTAACATATGCTTCTCTTACATGTGTTGGTTTATAATTGATTACAGTTTGTTAGAAGACTTTAGAGTATACCTTGAAACTTATGAATGTGATCCTCAATGGCTCAAACTTAGGAGAAATTATATCGCCAAGACACAAAAATTCATACCTACCCCGCACCCTTGATTCCCACTCTCTGATCACATCCTCTCTCTTTTTGGCTCTCGTCCAGTTTCGGATAGAAAAACTTCTAATTTAGGTGACTTCACTTAAAACTATGCACTTGTTTTAGGCTTAGTTGGCTTTTGCAGTACGCTACTTTTTGAATTCAAATTTGAAATTTTCTCACAATAAATTATTATAATTTAGAACAGGATAACGTTTTGTAAAAGAAATATATTAAAAACTATTTTAGACAAGGTCATAACGCTAACCTCCTTTTAGGTGGGTGGAACTCAAAGGTCCTTATTGATGCTTTTAATAGGACCATTACCAGTACCACCCCCTAGTATTTGAGCGCCTTGATGTTTACGTTCATAAGCTTATTTGTAGATTTCAAGACATCTTGTTCCGTCATATTTGTCAAAAAGTTAATTTTGTGACGGATGTGGGTCACGCTTCTCTCACTATTGTTATTTGCTTGCAAAGTGAAAACCCAAATTGCCTTGTCTTCTTCATATCTGTCAGTGCCCAATATGATGTAAGAGCTGATGATTATAATCCACTTAGTCTAACTCAAATGAGATTAGGATCTTGATAATCTCTGTAACCAGCAGAGTGGCATCCATACATAACTCAATTCCAATGGACTATCTTGATTTGGTTTGGCCCGTTGTTATAAAATGGTCTGGGCTTGAACCTTTAAGAAAAAACTTTTCCTTTCACAATTTGGGGCTTTGATAATTTTAGCACCTTCAGGATAAAACTTGAACATTGATGATTCAACTTAATAACGCTTCTTTTATTTTGATATAAAGATATATTTATACTGAAGTTTTTATTACAAGAACGAAATTTCTTCTTTTGAGTCCGAAAACAGTACAAAAGAGAAGAAAGACCCTACAACCTCAATCCAACTTTTAAAATGAATACAAATAACGTAAAAAAAGTTTTTATTTTCTTATTTTTTTTTGTTAAAAATAAAAATAAAAATAAAAATAAAAATAATTAGAAGTAGTGTTTTCAACAAGAAAATCAACGTAAAATTTCACAGTCCTACTCCTAAGTCCTAAATAGGGCTAGGCAATGGTTATGACAGCAAGTAACTGCGGTTAGTTACCCACAATCGTTTATGCCTTACTCACATAACCGTTAATCCGCTGTGTAATAATTGTCATAAATTTCTTTTTACCCACATAACCGTTTATCCGCTGTGTAATAATTATCATAATTTTCTTTTTTGATAATTGAACGCATGGGTTTTTTTTTTTCCACCAATGTGATAAATGGCTACTTGCATAATTGAACGCAGTTATAAGTATGTATTATGCATTTCTCTATTCCAATCCTCTAAGTCCTCAAATCACTTTGAAAATTAAAATAATAGTATACGGACAATATGTTTAGCTATTATCAATAAAGGTAATATAATACATATTCTAAGAATTAATTGGGTTACTAATAAAAAAAACCTTTCATTACTTAATTAATGAAACAACTAAACCCTTTGTGAAACTCAACCCGAACAACTTATTTACTAGTAACTTCAGATCAACAAGAAAGATTAATCCTTCTTGGATAAAAAACCATTGGCAAGGCAAACCATTCTGGCTTGACTTTTAAGTTTAACAATCCAAATCCTAATCCCAACTTTGGCTGCAGAAAAAAATATGTAAGAAATGATCGATAGGTTTGAACTTTAATATTTATGCTTTCGGATTATGATGAACTAACTCCACCCACTTTCAAAATTTCCAAGTCAAAAACAATTAAAAATCCACAATGACAAAAGCAATTATTTTCTCAGTTCTTCCTCTTCCGCAAGCATCTGGGAAGATTATGAATTTGAATTGTTAGCATTCTGTCATCCGGCGAGTCGATGACAGCCGGAGAGTTTGAATTCGACGATGCGTCGACTCGGTCAACCCCTTAGGGTTTTCAATTTTTGTTTTTTAAATTTTACAAATAATACAAATGGTTAAATAGGTACCCGTTTGTATTCCCACGTAATATCCACGTTTACTCATTTATATTTCACAAGTAAATGGTTATACCCATAACCGTATATTTATTTTAACGGTTACCCATAATTGTAACTATTAAATTTAAACAGGTGAACAGTTGCAATTACCATACTGTTGACCCTAAAAATTACAAAACCTATGTGGCGCGCAGGCCGAGTAACTAATAAGCTAACTACGTCCTTCGGTCGAATGCGAGACGTGCCAACTCGTCGGCCGAGCTTGGCCGATGAGTAAAATTTGTTGATGTAGCTTTGAGTGCGTCGTTGACTTCTCTATCTTGCGATTGCGACCGAGGAAGGAACACTCTCGGTCTCTGGGTTCTACAGCCTGAAGACAAGGCTGCTAATTCTGCGGAGTTCACAAATTGTCCGAGCCCGATTCGGTCACCGTGGTTATATTCGTGAGAGTATAAGCACGTCGAATCGAGACCAAACTGTATGGGCACAGGTACTCGAACGTGATGTATGTCTTGATGGTAAACGTAGTTCGGCCGTCGGAATGCCGAACCCTGAAACTCACTTGCGAGTATCCAATCATAAAACCACTCGGCGTCCAGTACGCCGAGCAATGTGATTCGTAACACCTGACTATGCCGAGAAGGCTAGCAAGGTGACCTCTGCCAATAAAGGTTCGGAAACCCTTTTCGGCCGAGACTTAGATAGATAACCGGTCGACCTCGACGCAGTGCTGTTTATCCAAACTGAAGGTGCTTCTCGGTCGGCTGATTCTGCGGCAGCAGTGCTGTTTATCCAAACTGAAGGTGCTCGCCGGGTGCTTCCACAGTGCTGTTTATCCAAACTGAAGGTGTGTCGGCTGGAAAAGAAAGGACAAAACTCAAGGTGTTTGAGAGGTTTTGCGCAGGGCAATTGTATGATGATTTTTAAGGTCCTTGAATGGTGTTCGCAGCCTTGTATTTATAGAGATCTGCAAGCCAAAGTCGCGAAAATCAATCCTAATTGTACTGTGACTCTAAGTCTTTATTGCTCTCATCTTATCAAAATTTTGTTGTCATCCTGCAAACTGATGCAATCCTGCTTTGACTAATAACCTTTATCCCTCATTATCATAACCTTCTGCCAAAGACCACATGCATACATGACTCCTTCACCAATTCCTAGATAAGACCACGTGCACCAATCTCATCCATGAATTCCAAGTCACTTTGTTCCGAAACAACCACCTGGATATATCAAAAATTAGGTTTTAACTATCCTAGTTATTATTAAGATATAATATTACGATAAAAATCAAAATATTACTTCTCAATAATAACTAAAAATTATTTCAACCACTTTATCAGCCAACGGTCTAAAATTCGTCTATTCAACGGTCTCGATTGCTCAGGTCGATGGTGTAATTTTGGGTCCAAACACATACTCAGGTATTTTACCCAGGAATTGGATCCTCTCCCGAGCAGGAGATCAGGATCCTCCTGACCCATAAACACAGGCCGTTGGATTTTGATCCAACGGCTACAATTATTATAACTTTTACTGGGGTCCCCTGTTTGTAGCAGTTGAATCAAAATCCAACGGCTACAATTATTATAACTTTTAGAGAGACCCCCTATTTGTAACCGTTGAATCAAAATCTAACGGTCTATGTTAGTGAGTCAAGAGGATCCTGATCTCCTGCTCAGGAGAGGATCCAAATTCCTTTTACCCTTCGCTAGTCCTAAGTCAATACATAAGTTTATTATTAGTACAGGTACATGGAGTCCGTTAATCACAAGCATGCTTCTAAGGCCCAAGTCAATACATACGTTAATTTATGGAAGAATTTAAAGTCGTGAAAAAAAAAAAAATTAATTGGAAAAAAATTTCCAAGGTTTGCGCCATGTCGTTTTCTTGTGGAAGAAATAATATTCTGCAAGTCCTGTATTTTTTTTCTTCTCTCCCAACCCCCTTGCTTTGGGTTTGTTAGACCGTTGATTTACGCGAGTATTGAGTTAAATGTCTTTTCTACATTGCAAATTCTCTTGTACGACAAATTCCTTGACGGTCAAGTCTGCCGTGATAAAATTCAATTGAAACTCGAATTTCTCAGGATGCACCAGGATATCTGTGGAATTATCCCAAAAAGTTCTTCCACTTGGGTATTAAGAAATGACTAGTCAAAGTCGATAATTATTGCAATACTGCAAACAATTCTGCGAATTTGTTAGTTATAGCTAGTATGATTGGGTTTTGAACGGTTTGATGAGAAAATGGGTAGCACATTATGCGGATATTTCTTTTTTTTGAGTACATCGATTTTTTTACATTAAAAGGAGGGAGAGTTCGGTTAAGTTACACAATGGGTAGCCTAGTTTGGTATTGAATTCGTCATCCACGAGATTCAAACCTAAAACCTCTTATTTCCAAATGAAGAGGAATACCATTAGACCGTAGAACGGAGTGGCAGCACATCATGCATATTAGTTTCTTTCTTTCTAAAATAGACAATATTTAGTCTACTATCGTTTTGATTGAAAGGAGCACTAAAATAACATGTCTAAGTGAAAGTGCACCACTACAAATCTACCACTATGAGTTTTGCCCCTTACGCTTATCTTTCCTTTGACCAATTTTGCTTCGTGGATAAACTTTTTCCTTTTGTCAACTTTGCTTCTAGAATTAAGTTGTCAGGCTTCAAATTCATGAAATTATGGTTTTGGAAAATACTATTTAAATAGCTTGTTTATTAATTTCATGAGCTTCGCCGAGGACTAAAAGCAAATTGAGTGGCCAACTTGCAAGCATTTCAATTTCTAAGTACAGTAGTACAATTCTTAAAGAAATAAGTAACTGGGGCGTTTGTTCCGCCGGACTATCTCGGACTGGATTAGCTTCAAGGACTAAGCTGGACTGGCTTAGACTAGACTAAAATGGACTAACTTAGTGAAGCGTTTGGTGCAGTATTGGACTAAGAAGCTGGATAATAACAAATTCTAATATTATTTTATTTAATATATAAATTATTAATATTTTATTATGATCTTATCTTTTTCTCTATCTTTTCCTACCATTTCCGTCCCACTCTTTTCCTCTTCTCTCATCGTCCCACTCTCTTCCTCTTTTTTTCCTCTCAGACCTCTCAATTCATGTCTCTTTCTCATTCCTGGTCAAACTCCTTATTGATTCCAGTCTCTATTTCTCTGTCCTCCCTCCCTCTCTAGCTATGCGTTGTTCGAACGGAACCTCATGGCTCCAATTTTCCCGACGAGTTGCAGGTTTCTCGATGTGTTTTTTGGCCAACCCTCATTAAATTGGATGAAGTTAGCACCGCCAAAAAATTCATCACCATCCGTGGACCGAGATCTTAGCTTTGCATGCTCGAATTTGTCATGGATTTGAAGAAGCCCAAACAGGCCGAGACTTCCAGGCCATTTTCCGGCCACATTCGACCATATTTTGGCCTCGATTCAAATAAAATCGTAATCTTGTCACTCCCAGCTTCAATTTGGTATATTTTATATGAAAGTTGGTTGTGAAATGGATCTGAAAGAGAGTTGGGAAGTTAATGATTGATCTAGGTGACCGGCGATGATGAGGAGTCTGTCGGGAGTGGTCGTTGAGCATGACAAGGACGAGAAATAGAGGATAGTCTTAGCTAGTCCCATGGTTATTGGGGGGTCTCACTAAGACCTCTTAGTGAAGGGTTTTGTCCATGCTAGTCTCCTTTAGTCTCATTCATGTTAGTCCCAGCATGGAACAAACACAGTATTGGACTAATAGCTAGTCCAGTCCAGTCCAGTCCGAGTTAGTGAGGGCAAACAAACGCCCCCGAAATCTTTTGTGAGTTTAAATTTGTCTGTGAACAAGCTCAGGGGGCGTTTGTTCCGCCGGACTATCTCGGACTGGATTAGCTTCAAGGACTAAGCTGGATTGGCTTAGACTAGACTAAAATGGACTAACTTAGTGAAGCGTTTGGTGCAGTATTGGACTAAGAAGCTGGATAATAACAAATTCTAATATTATTTTATTTAATATATAAATTATTAATATTTTATTATGATCTTATCTTTTTCTCTATCTTTTCCTACCATTTCCGTCCCACTCTTTTCCTCTTCTCTCATCGTCCCACTCTCTTCCTCTTTTTTTCCTCTCAGACCTCTCAATTCATGTCTCTTTCTCATTCCTGGTCAAACTCCTTATTGATTCCAGTCTCTATTTCTCTGTCCTCCCTCCCTCTCTAGCTATGCGTTGTTCGAACGGAACCTCACGGCTCCAATTTTCCCGACGAGTTGCAGGTTTCCCGATGTGTTTTTTGGCCAACCCTCATTAAATTGGATGAAGTTAGCACCGCCAAAAAATTCATCACCATCCGTGGACCGAGATCTTAGCTTTGCATGCTCGAATTTGTCATGGATTTGAAGAAGCCCAAACAGGCCGAGACTTCCAGGCCATTTTCCGGACACATTCGACCATATTTTGGCCTCGATTCAAATAAAATCGTAATCTTGTCACTCCCAGCTTCAATTTGGTATATTTTATATGAAAGTTGGTTGTGAAATGGATTTGAAAGAGAGTTGGGAAGTTAATGATTGATCTAGGTGACCGGCGATGATGAGGAGTCTGTCGGGAGTGGTCGTTGAGCATGACAAGGACGAGAAATAGAGGATAGTCTTAGCTAGTCCCATGGTTATTGGGGGGTCTCACTAAGACCTCTTAGTGAAGGGTTTTGTCCATGCTAGTCTCTTTTAGTCTCATTAATGTTAGTCCCAGCATGGAACAAACACAGTATTGGACTAATAGCTAGTCCAGTCCAGTCCAGTCCGAGTTAGTGAGGGCAAACAAATGCCCCCGAAATCTTTTGTGAGTTTAAATTTGTCTGTGAACAAGCTCAAAGGCTCAACTTGGAACCTTTGTTCGTACAATATAACCAACTTTCTGGCTCCATCCCCCAAGAGATAGAGAATATGAAGAAATTGACTGAATTGCATTTGGATTTAACCAGTTAACATATTTGTTATAGTGGACAACTCAAAAACCTTTCAGTGGGCTATAACCATTCGACTGTTCCAATTCCCAAAAGCTTGAAAACATGCAGAGCTTATTTATAGTTTGTCTTGATGGGAACCAATTACAATATATCACAAGACTTTGGTGTCTATCCAAATCTTGATTTCATATATATGAGCCACAATAAGCTTTACGATGAAATCTCACAAAAATGGGGACAATGATCACGACTGAAAACCTTACTAATTGTGGAAACCACCTTACTGGTAGCATACCTCTCAAGCAAGTAAAATTTATAGAAGACTTCAAAGTCATGAACGATGTTATTAATTGGAAAAACTTTTACTTGTGGAGAACAAGACATTCTGCAAGTCCTGTATCTATGTTCTTCTCCCCAACCCTTTTTATTCTGTGCATGTGGAGAACATAACATACTTATCACATACGCCTTCGCAGTATTTCTACATGAAAATGGTATTCAATATGTCAATATACAATACGAGCTGAGGAAGATTTTGTGTGTGTGTGTGTGTGTGTACATATACGAAATGTAAAATTCTCAATTTTTTAAGAAAATTCACCAATCAAATATGAAGATGATCACTAAGAAGAAATCCCTAAAGCCCGATATTCAATTATAGTTGAAAATCGAAATTAAGCCAAAACGAAACCTTCACTACCCAAATTTAGCTAATAATCCACTAACCCAGCACAAAGTAAAATCACCTCTAGATGACTGCCATTGATTCAATGCAGAGAGAGCTTGAGCTGCTTCATATTGATATGAAATTAGAGAGGGAAGAGTGAGAAATCATGAGAGGACGGAGAGCCAAATGCCGGAGTGAGAGATCGTGAGGAGGCGGGGGACAAAGTGAGATAGTGAGAAGGCGGAGGGCGAGAATAGGGCAGTGAGTCAACGGAGTAAGAGAGACTACTTAGTATGTCTTAGATAGGATTTACAAAATTACGAAACTAATCCTCTTCAATGGGTGATGATGGGCTTTGTGGGGTTACCCAAAACCACCTGTTAACAGTGGACAAGAATTGTTTGCCCTTCCACTTCTGGTGCCCTCCTGTGCCCTCCTGTTTGTGTGATCACAGTTAAGTCACGTTAACATTTTATATTACTATTCATTTTTGTCTTATTATCTCTATAAAAAAATAATATAAAATATTGATGTGGCTTAACTGTGACCACACAAAATAAGAGGGCACGGGAGGGTATCGGAAGTGGGAGGGCAGACAATCCTTGTCCTTTTAATTCAGCCTTTTAAGAATGTCAGTTGGTTAGAAATTTTACGAGTAAATTGAGTCTTGTTAACGGGTTGAGTCTATTTTGCCAGCTCTATTGTCAACTAATTTTTGTTAAAGTTGATTGTAAATTAGTTGTCCAATTTTGTTCAATTTTTTTCACTCTTTATCTTCAGTTTCACTATTATAAATACAAACTAACAATTCCAATATTTCTATGAGCTTATTCTGAGCAGAACTTGCATATACCTGCCTAGGCAATTAGTCATTGTTTCAATTAATACCTAGGTGTTTGAAAATTAAAAAAGGGCGCCTAGACCTGTTGAGGCGCTCGCCTATATCGCCTAGGTACCCGCCTAGCCCGTCCAAACTTGCCTAGGCACTCATCTCGGTTGCAACTCACTTAGGCAAAATACAAAACTTTCAATTTGCATTTTATTTTTTTTCAATAAATTGTAAGAAACTTGTTGAATACTTAAATGAACACACATTATATGCTTGTTCCCCATATTTTCATTATGTTCCAATACTTCGTAATGTATATGTCATTCTATTTTGTAGTTTATAATAAAATTATATATATATTTTAAGTATAGATACATACTTATTTACCCGAAATATAATACATTTACTTAAATCTGCTTAGTTCGCCTAGGCACTAGGCCCTAGTTCACCGCCCGACTAACGCCTAACTTCTTTTATAACCTTGATTTATAGAAGACTCAAAAAGTCATGAAAGACTTTGATTTTGATTTGGAGCATGTTAATTTATGGAACAATCCAAAGTCGTGACAGAAAATATTGATTGGAAAATATTTTTTTGTTCTTGTGGAAGAAAAATATTCTGCAGGTCCTGTATTTTTGTTCTTCTTTCCCAACCCTTTTTCATTAGACCATTAATTTACATGTGAGTTGAAGATCTTTTCTACATTGCAAATTCTCTTGTACACAAATTCCTTAACAGTATGTTTGGATGAGGGAAATAAACATGAAATTTTGGTAAAAGTTGGAATTTATAAATTGACAGGCACCAATTCTCTTGTTTGGATTCATAAACATAGAAATTTAGAATTTCCGCGTGGAAAAAAAACTTGGAATTTGGGACCACCAAATCCCAAGTTCAAATTCCATGTAAATATGTGTCATTTCTCAATTTCTATGATTGAGAATTTAAAAATAACAAATTCCGTATTCAATTCCATTGTTATTTTAGGTTAACCAAACAAGAAAATTTACAAATTCTAGAAAATAAAATCTCGTCATTTCAATTTTCATCATTTTTAAATTCCTTAGTAATCTTAAATTTCTTCACTCAAACATAGTGTAATGCTCAAGTCTGCCGAATTATAGAATCCAATTGAAACTCTAATTTCTCAGCATACACCTGGATAATCTCTGAGATTATCCCAACAAAGTCTCCAACTTGGGTCTTAAAAAAATGACAAGTCAAAGTCGATAATTATTACAATACTACCAAAAACAATTCTGCGAATTTGTTAATTATAGTATGATTAGGTTTTGAATGGTTTGATGAGAAAGTGGGAAGCACATCATGCATATTAGTTTCTTTCTTTCTAAAGTAGACCATACATATAGTCTGCTGAAAGTGCGACACTACCAGTCTACCACTATGAGTTTTGATTGAAAGGAGAACCAAAATAACATGTTTAAGTGAAGGTGCAATGTTTTCTTCGAAACCATCATAGAGGTTGATGTGGGGTGAAAAGCGTCAAGTGTGAGGGTAGTATTGGTAAAGAAGTGAAGTATTTTATGATAAATTGTAAATTAAAAAGTAAGTATAGAGTGTATCAATAGAGTGTATTAAGTAAGTGAGATATAGTCAACAATATATATGGTATGTTTGAGCTTTCCTAGCTTGGGAACCCCTCGGCCACGCACACCTCTGCTGATGTCCTTCTACATTGCTTTGGCATTTAGCATATCTTATCGCACTTGCTTTTGTCCCTTTTTTACTGCAGTTGCTCGTGAAAAACTGATGAAAACAGTAACAAATCTTCATGGACAAATTGTAGAGAAAGACAACAGGCACACAAAAGGAAAGGAACACACAAGCATGAAATAAAAATGTTAATTTGACTTCAATTCTGTTGCTCTTATTTTTTCCTCTAAAATAGTACAAGTTTATTTATTTATTTATTTATTTTTTCCTTTTTAATACAAATTGTTAATGTTGATGATAGAAGTTGACTACATGTTAATGTATGTGTGTTAATTTGCTCCCCTATTTTTGACTTGGACAAGAAGATTTGGATAACAATTTGGACAGAGAGTTAGTTAGAGGTGATAAGGATTATTGATCAACAGATTTAATTGATAGATTACAAGTTAACTAACAAGCTTGTAGTCAGATTTTCTAGATACAATAGCTTATAAGTTTGACATTAACAAAACTTTGTGAGTTTATTGTTAATAGTGAATTGATAAGAGCATGCAGTGATGTTGAACGCACTGCGCTACATTCATATAAAAACAGCAGTGCTTGTCTTTTTGTGTAAAAGAAATTGAGGGATTTTTTTTTTTATCATTTAGCGGTAAAAAAAAGCTCTAACGGTCCAAAATTAAATTCAACGGCTAAAACATTTAAAAGAAATTATTTAAATCAAAATTCACCAAAAAACTCTATAAATACCTGTATTTGTTCAAACATCCACCCAAAATTCACTTTTCTCATACAATTCTTCCATTTTTTTTCTACCCACTTCCAAAATTTTCAAGATGACAAAAGATCATATTAGAGGGAGGATCCTTACAAGATGGCATTCGATTTTGATGTAATGAGGGAGGATCCCAACAAATACACTTCAAATAGGAAGAAATTATTCCGTGACAAGCAAGCGGAAATTATAAGAAGGAATGCCGCAAGGAAAATCTTTGAGAATGATGATCCATCTAATGTCTATTACCCAAGTCCACCACAAAATCCACTACAAAGTCAAGGACCAAGTCAACCAAATGTTGATGAATATTATTGGTATTAGTAATTTTTGTAATTCTTATGTAGTATTTTACTTATCGTTTATTAATCTTTATTTAGTGTTTTAATTATTGTTTGTATTAGTAATTGTTGTAAGATTGAAGCATACTATATAGAACTATTTCAAGTTTCAAAGTTTTAATCTTTATCTTTATAAAAATGTAATTATTGTTCCATGACTTTCATGTTTCAAGGGAAAGGTTTAGTGAGTTTCATTTTATCGGAATTTAAATATTTTTAAGTTAAAATGTTCATAAAAATAAATCAGGATAATTTACATAAATTTTACTTTTAAAAAAAGTTATCGACAAAAAATTAGGCTAAAATCATTCTTTAATAATCTCGGCCTAAAATTTTAAGCCAAAACTTTTGGAGGATAAAAGTTATTTTTGAGTTAAAATCTAAATTTTTTTTATACAACACAATCACGAAGGTAGACTTGGGGCGAGTTTGGGGTTGTTGTACCTTTTTTTTTTTTCAAAACTGTTTCTGCTGTGCTGTGAGAATAAACAGCTGTGAGAGAAGCAAGTAAGTGTAATGGTAAACTATAGTGCTAAAAGTGCTTTTAGAAAAAGAAAATAAAAAAAAACAAAAAGATGGGGTAGGATTGTCAATATGAAAGTTTCATCAATTGGTATTTGTTCATCTGCCTCCATTGAAAAAAAAAAGATGAATTTTTGAGAAGCATGTGTAGAGTTGCTTCAGTTTTCAGCTATTTTAGACCTATGATTTGGGGATTTTTTTTTTTTAAATTTACCAAACACAATTAAGGACCCAACTCTTTTAAGAAAGCTGCTTTTAAAAAATTTAAGCAACCCCAAACTAGCCATAATTAAAATTTCAAAATTATTAATGCTTGTAAAAGTTGAACATAATACCTTTTATTTATAAATAAAGAGATAAATATCACTACACAGTACATGTTACAATTTGTTCTTAATAATCTTTAGATGATTGCCCCAAAGAGATAAAACATAAAGTCCACTAACATTTCCCAAAATTTCTTTTATTTGATAAGTTTGAACTTATGCCACCAAACGGAATAACTTTAATGAGAAAAAAAAAAAGACAAAAGAAATAAATGAGATGTGAATAAGAGGGCATGGTTGAGATAGTGATATTTGAGAATAAAGATTGATAATTACACGCACTTGAGACTAAGTACATTGTATATTATATATGGAAACAACTGTTAGAAGGAGTGGGGTGGGCCCCAACAAACAATTACACGCATATGGGAGAAAGACTTTGACTTATCTTGTACGTACAACACAATTTTCAAGTCCTGTATCTTTCTTCTCTCCCAACCCCTTTTTCCATGCGATTGAATTAATTACAATAGCTCATGAATGCCATTATAAATAAGCCCTACAAGTAGATTCTAATATGTACACAAAATTAAACACTAGTGGCCATGACATCTTTAGATTTTCATAAACTATGCCCTTTGGCTTATTGCCTAGTCTTATTCGTACAACTTTGTTCATCGCCAAGTTACTCTACTTTTGCTTCTGCTACTTCTACTACTGAAGCAGAATCGCTTCTCAAATGGAAAGCCACCTTTCAAAACCATACCCACCTGCAAAATCTCACCTCGTGGGCTTACCTACCCGCTCATACAAAAGCAGCCCCATGCTTCTGGACTGGTATTTCATGCAATGTTGTTGGAAGTGTTAGTGTGATAAACCTTACTAATTTCGGGATACAAGGTACGCTACATGAGTTTTCATTCTTGTCTTTCCCCAATCTTCAATACCTTGATCTCAGCTACAATAATCTCTTTGATGTCATTCCAGCTCAGATCAGTTCCCTCTCCAAACTCATCTATCTTGATCTTTCTAACAATTTGCTCAATGGTTCAATTCCAACACCCCTCGGTGATCTCACAAACATTACCTTTCTCTATCTCCACCATAATAATCTTTCTAGCACAATTCCAAAAGTGATAGGGAAGTTGAAATCTCTTGTGACCCTAGAATTGTCTTATAACCAGCTTAACGGTTCAATCCCAACATCTCTAGGTCAGCTCACAAACCTTTCCATTCTCTATCTCTACACTAATAATCTTTCTGGCACTATTCCTAAAGAGATAAGGAACTTGAAATCCCTTGTGGACCTAGATTTGTCTGAGAATCAGCTCACTGGTTCAATCCCAACTTCCTTAGGTCAACTCACAAAACTTACCTATGTCCATCTCTTCACTAATAATCTTTCTGGCACTATTCCTAAAGAGATAGGGAAATTGAAATCTCTTGTGGACCTAGATTTGTCTAGGAATCAGCTCAATGGTTCAATCCCAATATCCCTCGGTGTTCTCACAAAACTTACCTCTATCAATCTCTTCACTAATAATCTTTCTGGCATTAGTCCGAAAGAGATTGGGAAATTGAAATCTCTTGTGGGGCTCAGTTTGTTCAAGAATCAGCTCAACGGTTCAATCCCAACATCCTTAGGTCAACTCACAAACCTTTCCACTCTCTATCTCTACACTAATAATCTTTTTGGCACTATTCCTAAAGAGATAGGGAACTTAAAATTCCTTGTGGACCTAGATTTGTCTGAGAATCAGCTTACTGGTTCAATCCCAACAACTGTAGGTCAGCTCACAAAACTTACCTATGTCTATCTCTTCACTAATAATCTTTCTGGCACCATTCCTAAAGAGATAGGGAACTTGAAATCCCTTGTGGACCTAGATTTGTCTCAGAATCAGCTCACTGGTTCAATCCCAACATCCTTATGTCAGCTCACAAAACTTACCTATGTCCGTCTCTTCACTAATAATCTTTCTGGTACTATTCCTAAAGAGATAGGGAATTTGAAGAAGTTGGCTATACTGCAATTGCATAGTAACCAATTAATAGGTTATTTGCCCCAAAATATTTGTTGTAGTGGACAACTCCAAAACCTTTCAGTGAGCAATAACCATTTGACAGGTGCAATCCCCAAAAGCTTGAAAGCATGCAAGAGCTTAGTTAGAGTTCATCTTGAAAGGAACCAATTCACAGGCAATATATCAGAAGAATTTGGTGTTTATCCAAATCTTGATTTCATAGATATGAGTCACAATAAGTTTTATGGTGAAATTTCACAAAAATGGGGACAATGTGCACAACTAGAAACCTTACTAATTGTGGGAAACAACCTTATTGGTAGCATACCTCCCGAGATTGTCAATGCTGACAAAATCCATAGACTCGACCTTTCTTCAAATCACTTAGTTGGGGCCATTCCGAAGGAGTTCGGGAGAATGACATCTTTGCAGAAGTTGATGCTGAATGGAAACCAACTTTCAGGCTGTATACCTTTGGAATTTGGATTACTTGTTGATCTTGAATATCTCGACTTGTCATCAAACAAATTAATTGGGTCAATTGCGAGCACATTAGGCAACTTTCTCAAATTGTACCATCTGAATCTGAGCAACAATCAATTTTCCAGAGGAATTCCATTAAAGTTGGAAAAGTTAGTTCAGTTGAACGAACTTGATTTAAGTCACAACTCACTTGAAGGTAGCATACCACCTGAAATTAGCAAAATGGAGAGTCTACAGACACTTAATCTTTCTCACAACAATCTTTCGGGTTTCATACCCTTAAGTTTTGAAGGCATGCATAGCTTGTCATATGTGGATGTATCTTACAATGAATTGGAAGGTCCCATTCCCAACAATAGAGCATTTCAACAAGCTTTGCCAGAAGCTTTACAAGGGAACAAAGGACTGTGTGGCGACGTTGAAGGTTTGCAATCTTGCACAGTTGGCCCAAGAAAGGACCGCAAATGGGTATTTGGAATCACATTCTCCCTTATAGTAGCAATTTTACTTCTTTCTGCTTTCTTTACAATTAAATTCATAGTGGAAAGAAAGAAGAAACATCTAGAAAAAGCAGAAAAATGCTTGCATGAAGAAATATCATTTTCAGTTTTAAATTTTGATGGAAAGTCAATGTATGAGGAAATCATAAGGGTGACAGAAAATTTTGATTTCACATATTGCATTGGGAGCGGAGGACAAGGAAGCGTATACAGAGCAAATTTGTCGAGTGACAACATAGTGGCTGTGAAAAAACTACATCAATTGTGGGATGGCGAGAAGAATTTGGAGACGGCATTCTTGAATGAAATAAGGGCACTAACAGAGATAAGACACCGGAATATTGTTAAGCTTTATGGTTTCTGTTCACACCATCAACACTCGTTCTTGGTGTATGAGTTTGTTGAAAGAGGTAGCTTGGCTACAATTTTGAGCAAAGATGAAGAAGCTAAAGAAGTAGGGTGGAGAAAAAGGGTTAATATTGTTAACGGTGTAGCTCATGCCTTGGCATACATGCACCACAATTGCATGCCACCAATTGTGCACCGGGACATATCAACCAAGAATATTTTGTTGGATTCTAAATATGAGGCCTCTGTTTCAGACTTTGGCACTGCTAAGTTTTTGAATCTAGACTCAACAACTTGGACTGCCATTGTAGGCACATATGGGTATGTCGCACCAGGTAATATGTTTTCTTCCTTTTAACCTTATTAAGTGAGGGTTGTTTATGATTAATTTTTTGGCCAAATTTATTTCTTTTCAATGTTAGGACGGATTAAACATACCACGTTATATGCTTTGATTTTGAAGAGAACATTCACATAAAGTATAGGTGATACTTGGGTTTATTGTATGTTCTTCCAAGTTAGCACTCTCTTTCCTTAAAGCTAAAACATAAAAAAAAAAAACTAAAAAAAAAAAAAAAAAAAAAAAACCAATTATAAACATGCAAACTATAGTAAGCATCTAATTTAATAAGTAATACCAATCGAGATGTTAATGAATTACTAAAAACTAACTAATTAAAACAACATGCAGTAAACATGAAAACTGCAGTAAGAATACAAATACCATGTAAGATTTACCTCTTTTGCCAAAAAGCCAATCTCTAATACATAACAATGCTTGAGCAGTTTCAGGCAATAAAGAACTACGATATTGATCGATCACTCTAGCACCAATACTAATTACTGATTATGAGGTGACGATAGAAACAAGAATTGTTAATACATCACAAGTCAAACGAGAGTCGAGAAAGGACAAGATAATGAAATTGTTCTATTTTCCACCGAGAAAGAATGTCTAACTCTTGTTCTCTCAAGTTTTCTTCATCAAGATATTTACGTAATTCAAATTTTGTACTTAAAATTGAGCCCTTTTTGTAACATTTATCGAAATCCTGCATATCAAGAATAAACGTATCAAAGAGAGCCCATGTCTTGTATACCTGTGAACATATACCAGCATACAATATATATGCATACAAAAAGTACAAAAACATGAACAATGAACATTAATTTACCTCAAAAGTTTAGTTTAACCCAAGGTCTGATTCATTGGATTTGAATGATGACAAGGTACCACCAACATTCTTCAACTCCTTCATAGTATTTCTACATGAAGTTGAAGGACAAAATGAAATTTTTATTCTGATGCATCTAATAGTCCAAACTAATAAGAAATCACCACACTAATAAGAAACCACCATACTAATAAGCAAAATTCTCAAATTATCAAGAAAAATCACCACACTAATAAGAAATCCCTAAAACCCAATATTCAATTATAGTTGAAAATCGAAATTAAAACAAAACGAAACCTTCACTACCCAAATTAAGCTAATAGTCCACTAACCCAACAAGAAAGACAAAGTAAAATCACCTCTAGATGATTGCCATTGATTCAACGCGGAGAGAGCTCGAGCTACTTCATATTGTTCTGAAATTAGAGATAGAGTGAGAAATCGTGAGAGGATGGAGGGCTGATGCGGAAGTGAGAAATCGTGAAAGCGCAGGGGGCGAAGTGGCAGAGTGAGAACGTGAGAGGGTGGAGTGAGAGAATAGGGCAGTGAGTCGGCGGAATAAGAGAGAGATTGCAGACTGTATCTCTCAGATAGGATTTACAAAATTACAAAACTAACCCTCTTTAATGGGTGATTTATGATTATGAGTTTTTTGAGATTACTCAAAGCCAACCGTATTTTTAATTGAGCTTGTTAAGTCTTTCCCCATTAATTAAAATTTTGCGAGCAAATTGAGTCGGGTTAACAGTTTGGGTCCATTTTGCCAGCTCTATTGTCATCTAGTTTTTGTTAAAAGTTAGTTGTAAATTAGTTTTGTTCAAAATTTTCACTCTTTATCTTCAGTTTAGGTATTATATATACAAATTAATAGTCACAATATTGCTATGGTCTTATTATGAGCAGAACTTGCATATACCATGGAAGTGAACGAAAAATGCGATGTTTATAGCTTTGGAGTGGTTGCTATGGAAACAATCATGGGAAGGCATGCCATCTTCATCCACATCGTTATCAGCATCAACATTACCACCCCATCAAATGTCAGTTGTGGATGTTCTGGACCAACGCATTTTGCCTCCAACACATCAAGAAGCAAGGGAAGTACTCTCTCTTATGAAGATTGTGTTTTCATGCTTGAATCCTAGTCCACATTCTCGCCCTACAATGAGACAAGTTACTCAACTCCTCTCAACTCAGAAGTTGCATTTGTCGAAGCCAATACGTATGATGACTTGCGGTGAATTGCTTGCTCTAGATCATTTGACGGCCTGAGAAGCAGAGAGTGTGCTTGTTTCCGATAAATAAATTTCGAGTTTTTTTTTTAGAAGAAAGATTCTTCGTAGATGTTTCCTATATGTAATTTATTTTTAGGGAAGTGTTATTGGCACTCCAAAAATCTCATTCTACACTTCTCACAAGTGTATTTTTCTTTCAAAATATAGAAAGTTTGAAGTGTAGAATGAGATTTATGCACTAGTTTGTTGGGGCTCTATTCACTTTATGCAGAACATTTAGGGCTCGTTTGGTATCCTATTTAAAATTTTTTATAATTTCTCAAAGCATTTCTTAAGAATTTGTCTTGAAATTTTTTTTCTTTAAGACTCAAAATCTTGTTTGGTTTGCGATTTAAAATTTTTAAATCTTACAACTTAAACTAGACAAAAAAATCCAAAAAGAGGGGGTCAAGAGAGAAAGAGGAGAGAGGGAGAAAGAAAGTAAGAAATGATTGGAGGAAGGAGAAAGAAGTGAGAGGATTGGAGATAGACAAAAAGATCCAAAAAGAGGGGGTCGAGAGAAAAAGAGAAGAGAGGAGGAAAGAAAGTAAGAAATGATTGGAGGAAAGAGAAAGAAGTGAGATGATCAGAGGAGATAGACAAGAAAGGGAGTGAGAGAAAGAATCGAGAGAATGAAGAGAGCGGATTGGAGGAGAGACGAAAAAGGTAAAAAAAAAGAGAAGGGAGAGAGAGAAAGAAGAAAAGAGAGAGATAGAAAGAAGAAAAGAGAGAGATAGACTTAGAGTGAGAGGGGAGGAGGGAGAGAAAAGAAAGGAGTGAGTTTAAGTTTAAAAACTCTAAAAAGTCACTTTTTGTGTTTTTAGAGAATAGACTATATTTTTGAGTTAGACTTGAGTCCAGTTTTTGAAAATAGTCGTACCAAACAAGTTTTTAAGGCCTAAAACTTAAAAATTGTTTTTGAGTTTAAAAAGTTGGATTCAAGTTGAGTACCAAACAGACTCTTAATGTTTTTAGTTAAAATTGTGTTTTTGTGTGGAAGAAACAGAAGTTAATAAAACAAAGAATTGGTTTTCATGCATAGAGGCAATGACTGGCTAAGATGAGAATGCAATGACCACACTTTATATTACTATTTCTATATATGTATATGGATAGAAGTAAAGTCATAGACAAAAGCAACCAAGAAGTAGACCAAAAGCAATTGGGTTCTGGCCGAAATAGCATGCAGTAGGTCTTCACATGAACTGCTTGTGGCAAGGTAGGCTTATCACTCTCTTTACAAGAAATCCCTTGAGGAGGATGTTGGGCATCACACAACTGGGGACTGCAGCAAGGTAAAGTTGCTAGAGTATAAGTACAAACTATTCACATAAAACACACACACCACTACAATAGTTTATTTTTCAATTAGATTTAGAGGTTTTTTTTTATTAGCACCCCACATTGTTGAGTGGGTACATTTTTGCTCGCCATCCTAAATTTTGATGTATACTCACCATATTTGAAAAAGTAAAATCTAATATAAAAGTTAACTAGAGTTAAGTGAAAGGAGATATGCAAATTGTTAGGTGTATGGTGAGATACACCATAGTTATGACAATGAGCAAATATGCACCCAAAATTGAACACAACCAATACTTAGGGTCTCATAAGTTACAATCACAGGTAGCCTGGTTACAGTTGCAGTTAAAATCCAAAGACAAGCCTTCTTTGAGTCTTATGATGCATCATCACAATGTGTGTGTATATATATATATATATATATATATATATATATATATATATATATTGCAATCCTATTGGATTAGAAATGTGATTGTGTAAATCCTAGTGTATATAGGAGTATCTTGTATATTCCTATTAGGAGTTGATTACCTATTAAGAAATGTAATCCTAAAAGGGTAAGGATTCTACCTTCCATACTATTATAAATAAAGGCACAATGGGGTGGAATATAACACACCTCACAATTACACATCTCTCTATTCTTTCTACTATTGCTGCACCCCCTTTCTAAGGCCTCCATAATTGTTAAGTAAATTATGCCTACAACACATTATTAGCACATTCTTGACGCTGTGCTAAAGAGAGTTTGATCTTCAATCAGGGGAGTATTACGTTTTAATCATTCTTTTTATGATTAATTTATTATTTTATAGAATTGATTTACATGCTATTGATTCAATTTAATTTTTTTATGTTGAACGTAATATAATGCATTGGAGATGCAATTCTGGCTTTCCGAGAAGGATCTTCTACAAATTCAAGGGCTTAATTGTTTTCTGCCAATCAGGTTCCTTTAAAATAGATTAAGATATTTGAAAAAACCTTGAAGCATGAAAACATTCCCCATGATGCATGAATCCCCTTATATTTATATTTTCCTTTCCATTATATATATCGTATATATGTTCATATATTTTGTCAATATATATAATTGTTCATGCATTATGCATTTATGCTATGTGGAGTTGTGATTCAAAGAATCAAAATTAATTTAGAAACCCTAAATATTCGAAAAAAAGGAAGGGAAATTGGGATTTTTTGCGGCAACATCACCGCACCACTATGGCACCACCACAAGGACCATCGTGCTGCCTTGAAGCCCAGCCGCGGGGATGACCCTCTCAAGACGACGTAGTTCGACATCTTGAACCCTTGTCGAGGCCTTTGGGCTTCGCTGCATACTGTGGACACCAGACCATAAGCCTGGTTTGTTTTCGTACCAAAGAGCCTGTAGCCCCTACCCTAGCCATCACACATTGAGCTGGTCCTCAATCTTGGCCTACACCAGCAACTATGCTGTTGTGCTTAGCCTTTGCCATGACCTACATTCCAATCAGCCAGCCCAAGGGGCTGGGCTTAATCCATATGGCCCAAAACCAAAACCCAGCTCTAGCTGGGGTTTCCCGCAAGCCAGCCTTTAGGCTAGGTTTGTCCCCGCGTGTTGGTCTTGGCCAAACATACCAGCAGCTTGCTACTGAGCTTCTTGTCTTTCGGCACGTGGCCTGCAACCATATGTGGACTGATCTTAGCAGTCACCCGAACCCAATAAACCTTTTAGGGCCTTGTCCTACTGAAGGCACCCATTCCCACCGTGTTTGGACTACGGTTTTTCGAATCCAATGATAATCTTTGGCATTCTAAATAATTTTAACCCGAATGTTATAATTATTTTTGTTTTTACGATTGACCCTGAATGGTCTCAATCTGTTGAATTAATTAAAGTGACCATCAGTCTACTAATCTAATAATTAATCCAAAATTACTAGCCTGTAGCTCACTTTTTGGTAATTAACGATTCAATAAATTATTTCATTTCTTTGAACTGTTGACTATCTTTTGTAGTCCCGAAACACTCATACTTGAGTTCTTGAAGCAACCAAAATCTACTACACTTAGTTGTATATTGTATTCTGTGTTGGATTTTCCTAAATAAAGTCTGTCGGCGCTTTTCAGACGCAATTGCAGCTTTTCGGATATCACGAGCAACTTTATCAAAAATCTCTGACAAAGTTAAAAAACGTGAATTTTACTGTTCCAATTACACCACTGTTGTTAACAAGAGTAAAGGAATAGCACCACTACTTGTTGTTGGAAAATCCCTATATATGTTAACCTCCGTCTTCCATGGCAAGGCAGACCTGCAAGAATGCCTAACTTTTTCCCATCTCCGAGAGTGCATTTCCAACGAAGCATCTCAAAATACTTAGTTTTCTTCCTCTCTGAGAATACCTCTTCAACCAAGTCACACCAGAGCAAAAGTATCTCATATCATGATTTTTCCTTGTCTTTTTTTTTTTTTTGGTCATTGTTCTTACCTGCAGGACAAGGAGAAAGAGAGCAATCAGTCGGAACCTGAAATCAAACTTCTAGTTAAGAACCGACTGCCTGGAACCCTTTCCCTGATTGCTTACCTAGCATCGCTCTCAAGTACTCATCTTCAATTGTTGTTAGGTCTCGAATTTCCTCAGCAAATACCTTAGAACAGTTGATATGATGTTGGCTATTTACACTGAAGCTGCCAAGCATGGATGAGTCGCTGAGAAGTGATGTTTTGAAGGAACGTTCAAAGGCAAAGGTTGTGCACCACTTCTGTTATGCAAAATATTGAAGCTGAAGGATTAATGATGAACCCACTGTGCCCAGCTATGGTCCTGAAGCTCACCGACAATATAAGGATGGTTTTGAACAATGGCAACAAGCAACATGTCTCCGTTACCGTAGTACAAAACCTTCAGGTCCGGCCGTGGCCACCTACCTATTTTCACCGGGGTAGTTGAATTGGTTGGAATCACATTTACAGGGGAACCTGCCAAGAACAAAAAAAAAAAAAAAAACAAGCAGAGAAGAATGCAGCAATGGCAGCTTGGTCATCTTTGAAATAATTGGCAAAGGAAACTGCAAGCTCTTCATCTGAGCCCGAGCACAATGATGGGCTAGCACAGATCACTATAACACGACGCCCTTTCCTGAAAACTACATAATCCAGATGAGGAACTTCAAAGCATAGTCACCAAACACATTCACTATGCGAGGGACTTCAAAACACAACTTCTACACGTGACAAGCACATGTATACGACGTGTCTTGAAGCGGGGGCATTTGTAGACATCGAAATTTCGGTGAAATAAATGTTCACCAACACATTAAAGTTTCAACGTGCCAGGGCATACGCCACCTGTCATACAAATTGTACATATAGCGTGTGACTCAACGAAATCGGACGAATCACATCATATTGAAAAAGGGTGCATGAAGAGTATCGGAAGAAATACCCTTGGTGGATTAAACAAGTTTTTCTCTCATTTTGGGCAATGACAAGGCAATCACATTTCAATCCATTATGGATCAAAACAATTTTTTTTTTCTTCTCATTTTGGGCAATGAAAAGGCAAGCACACTTCAATCCATTACGGATCAAAACAAATTTTTCTCATTTGGGCAATGACAAGGCGAGCACACTTCAAGTTTAAAATTGTATTAAGTGGGAAAATTGGCCATAAGTTAGGCCACAAATGGGTGGGAAGAAAAAAAATTCTGGTGGTGATTCATTCTCAAAGCCTATAAATAGGCTTCTCCATCAAAGTATCAAACATCCCAAAATCACACATTCAAAGAAAAGCAACGAGAAAGAAGCAAAGCATTTTTGCCTTCTCTACCTCCCAAATTCCAAAGAATTCTGAAGAATCGAGAAAGCACTCTTTGTTCTTTGCCAACACCTTTGAAGAATCAACAAGCACACGTGCCGGTTCTTCCTTCGCCACAAGCTAAATCCTCGAGGTGATCGTTCATCCAAGATCAAGTCATCGCGACCCTTGGATCAACAACACATCCATACATCTACACCTTTCAGTGATTGAATCAGAGGATCAAGTTGTAAAGAGATTGTAACCTACAAATTCATTACAACACAATATTCTTTGTACACGTGTTCTTGTCTCATTTGTCGCAAAAAATTCGTGTTTACAGTAGTGTTTACCACAAGAAAACCAACGTACAATTCACATTCATATTCCTATGTACAGAATCAAGGCCAGAGATAACTCTACTGGAAAAAAAAACATAGATATAAATGAGAAATGAATAAAAGGGCAGAGTTGAGATAATGATACTTGAAAAAAAGAAAGATTGGATACAGTAGGAAACAACGGTTAGAAGGAGTGGGGTGGGCCCCATAAATAAAGTAGTGTACTGTACTAGCTGGCGACAATGACTTTGACTTTGACTTAGACTTAGACTCCAAAGCTTTAACAAAACCATTAATTGGAAAAACATTTTTGCAGACTCGGTATCCTTGTTCTTTTCTCCCACCTTTTTTTTTATGTGCAGGTCAAATGAATTACAATAGCTCATGAATGCCATTATAAATAAGCCCTAGGAGTAGATTCTAATATGTACACAAAATTACCATGACATCTTTAGATTTTCATAAACTATGCCTTCTGGCTTATTGCCTTGTCTTATTCATACAACTTTTTTCATCGGCAAGTTACGCTGGTTTTGCTTCTGCTTCTGCTACTTCTACTATTGAAGCAGAAGAGCTTCTCAAATTGAAAGTCATCTTTCAAAACCTTACCCATTTGCAAAATCTCAACTCGTGGACTTACCTACCCACTCATACAGAAGTAGCCCCATGTTTCTGGACTAGTATTTCATGCAATGTTGCTGGAAGTGTTGGCTGTGATAAACCTTACCAATTCCAATATACAAGGTACGCTACATGAATTATCATTCTCGTCCTTCCTTAATCTTTAATACCTCAACCTCAGCAACAATAATCTCTTTGATGTCATTCCAGCTCGGATCAGTTCCCTCTCCAAACTCAGTTATCTTGATCTTTCTTACAATCAACTTAATGGTTCAATCCCAACATCCCTCAGTTATCTCACAACCCTTACCATTCTCCATAGCTCCAATAATAATCTTTGTAGCACAATTCCCAAAGAGATAGGTAAATTGAAATCTCGTGTGAAGCTAGCTTAGTCTGAGAACAAGCTTAATGATTCAATCCCAACATCCCCAGGTAATCTCACAAACCATACCTATCTCTTTCTCCGTAGAAATCACCTTTCTAGTACAATTCCTAAAGAGGTAGGACTTGTCTGAGAATCAGCTCGGTGGTTCAATCCCAACATCCCTAGGTGATCTCACAAGCCTTACCATTCTCTATCTCCATAACAATAATCTTTTTGGCACTATTCCTAAAGAGATAGGGAAATTGAAATCTGTTGTGGAGCTCAGCTTGTTAAATAATCAACTCGTGGTTCAATCCCAACATCTCTAGGTGATCTGACAAACCTTACCATTCTCTATCTCTATATTAATAATCTTTCTATCATTATTCCCAAAGGGATAGGGAAATTGAAATCTTTTGTGAGTCTAGATTTGGCTTATAATAAGCTCAAAGGTTCAATTCCTGCTTCAATAGGTAACCTATTCAACTTGGAACACTTAGGCTTACAAATGAACCAACTTTCTGGCTCCATCCCCCAAGAGATAGAGAATTTGAAGAAGTTGACTGAATTGTACGTGGAGTTTAACCACTTAATAGGTTATTTTCCCCAACATATTTGCTACAGTGGACA
The DNA here is from genome assembly GCF_041283825.1 of Pyrus communis. Classification (NCBI taxonomy): domain Eukaryota; kingdom Viridiplantae; phylum Streptophyta; class Magnoliopsida; order Rosales; family Rosaceae; genus Pyrus; species Pyrus communis. Next base: position 6,068,632 of record NC_142572.1, read on the forward strand.
ACTCAAAAACCTTTTGGTGAGCTATACCATTTGACAGGTCCAATCCCTAAAAGCTTGAAAACATGCAAGAGCATAGTTAGAGTTCGTCTTGAAGGGAACTAATTGACAGGCAATATATCAAAAGACTTTAGTGTCTATCCAAATCTTGATTTCATAGATACGAGCCACAATAAGCTTTACAGAGAAATATCACAAAATTGGGTACAATGCTCACAATTAAAAACCTTACTAATTGCGGGAAACAACCTTACTGGTAGCATACCTCTCGAGGTTGTCAATTCAGATAAAATTCATGAACTCGACCTTTCTTCAAATCACTTAGTTGGGGTGATTGCGAAGGGATTCGGGAGAATGACTTCTTTGTAGAAGTTGATGTCGAATGGAAATCAACTTTCAGGCTCTGTACCTACGGAATTTGCATTACTTGTTGATCTAGAATATCTCGACTTGCCATCGAACAAATTCGATGGGTCAATTGTGAGCACTTTAGGCCACTTTCTCAAACTGTACCATCTGAATTTGAGCAACAATCATTTTTCCCAAGGAATTCCATTTAAGTTGGAAAAGTTAGTTCAGTTAAACGTTGATTTAAGTCACAACTCAATTGAAGGAAGCATACCACCAGAAATCAACAATATGGAAAGTTTGCAGACACTCAATCTTTTTGACAACAATCTTTCAATGAATTGGAAGGTCTTCTTCCCAACAGCAGAGCATTTCAACAAGATCTGCCAGAAGCTTTATAAGGGCTATGTGGCAACATTGAAGGTTTGCAACCTTGCACACATGGATCAAGAAAGGATCGCAAATAGGTATTTGGAATCACATTCTCCCTTATAGCAGCAATTATACTTCTTTTTGCTTTCTTTACAATCAAATTCATAGCCGAAAGAAAGAAGAAACATCCGAATAAAGTAGAAAAAAATAAAAAAAATCAATGAAGAAATATCGTTTTCAGTTTTAAATTTTGATGGAAAGTCAATTTATGAGGAAATCATAAGGGCGATAGAAAATTTTGATTCGACATTGCATCGTGAGCGGAGGACAAGAAAACATCTACAGAGCAAATTTGTCAAGTGACAGCATAGTGGCTGTGAAGAAACTACATCAATTATGGGATAGCAAGAAGAATTTGATGAAGGCATTCTTGAATGAAATAAGGGCACTAACAGAGATAAGACACCGGAACATTACGAAGCTTTATGGTTTCTGTTCACACCATCGACACTTGTTCTTGGTGTACGAGTTTGTTGAAAGAGGTAGCTTGGCTGCAATTTTGAGCAAAGATAAGGAAGCTAAAGAAATGGGGTGGAGAGAAAGGGTGAATATTGTTAACGGTGTAGCTCATGCCTTAGCATACACGCACCACGATTGCGTGCCACCAATTGTGCATCTGGACATATCAAGCAAGAACATTTTGTTGGATTATGAATATGAGACCTCTGTTTTAGACTTTGGCACCGCTAAGTTTTTGAATCAAAACTCAACTACTTGGACTGCCGTTGTAAGCACATATGGGTATGTCGCACCAGGTAATATGTTTTCTTCCTTTTAACCTTATTAATTGAGTGTTGTTTATGATTAATTTTTTTTGCCAAATATTACTTCTTTTCAACGTTAGGAAGGATTAAACATACCACGTTACATGCTTTGATTTTGAAGAGAACATTCAGTGATTCACATAAAGTATAGTGATACTTAGGGTTCATTGTAAGTTCTTCCAAGTCAGCACTCTCTTTCCTTAAATCTAAAACATAAAAATAAATTAGAAAAAATCAATTGTAACATGCAAACTGCAGTAAGCATCTAATTTAATAAGTAATACCAATCGAGATGTTAATGAACTACTAAAAACTAACTAATTAAAACAACATGCAGTAAACATGAAAACTGCAATAAGAATACAAATACCATGTAACATTGACCTCTTTTGCCAAAAAGCCAATCTCTAATACATAACAATGCTTGAATGGTTTCAGGTAATAAAGAACTACGATATTGATCGATCACTCTAGCACTAATACTAAACACTGATTCTGAGGTGACAGTAGAAACAAGAATTGTTACATCACAAGTCAAACGAGAAAGGACAGGATAATAAAATTGTTCTATTTTCCACCGAGAAAGAATATCTAACTCTTGTTCTCTTAAGTCTTTCTTCATCAAGATATTTACGTAATTCAGATTTCGCACTTAGAATTGAGCCCTTTTTGTAACTTTGATCGAAATCTTGCATATGAAAAGTACAAAAACACAAAATATAAGACTAGTAAAGATTATTGTGATGTAAAATAACTCTAATCTAAGAAGTTCAAACAAAACTTTCTCAAGAGGTTATCATCAGCACTGAGAAGCAGTCACATATCGAACATCAATTGACAGAATGGACCAATCATATAACATCATACAATTCTCAAATTTGTAGCTTCAGAGCTACGGACCAGCAACATATATATGAATATGTTAAGTAAAATTCTCAAATTTTGAAGAAAAATCACTAATCGAATATGAAGAAGATCACTAAGATGAAATCTCTAAAACCCAATATTCAATTATAGTTGAAAATCAAAATTAAGCCAAAACGAAACCATCACTACCCAATGTACAAAAAAGACAAAGTAAAATCGCCTTTAGATGACTGCCATTGATTTAATGCAGAGAGAGCTCGAACTGCTTCATATTGTTCTGAAATTAGAGAGAGAGAGAGAGAGAGAGAGAGAGAGTGAAAGATCGTGAGAGGACGGAGGGCCAAATGATGGAGTGAGAGATCATGAGAGAGCAGAGGATGGAGTGGCGGAGTGGCAGAGTGAGATCATGAGAGCGCGGAGTGAGGGAATAAGGCAGTGAGTCGGCGGAGTAAGAGAGACAGATCGCAACCCACTCGGTATCTCTTAGATAGATTTGCAAAAGGCCTAATCGGATAGATGGTTCTCGTGGTGATAAGGTTATTGGACGATAGCCTTTGTGGTAAAAAAAACTAGGATTTAAACTCTCGTGGTGTAGTCCATTAGTAAATTTAGTCAACAAGTGATTTTTCTATTAGTTGTCTGTTAAATGCAGGGTAAAAATGTACTTTTGACGTGTTCTTCTTCCTTGTCTCTCTGCGTTTCCTCATCTAGCTGGGTTTTGATTTTGTTGGGGGAGTAAGCGATCGTTAAGGAGGAAGATTCAGCTGCACTTTTTTGCAATGGCCACTTTGCCGCTGGATCATTGCGAATATGGGCTTTTTAGGATTTTTAATCACAAAATTTTGAATCCCCAAAATTTGGCGCCCAAACCCCAAATCAAATCACCACCAAAATTTTCAGTAATACCAAAATCCCACATCGACTTGTGAAATCCGAAAGCAGAGAAGAAAATGCCGACCGTGTTCATCGCAGTTCGGTGCTGCCAATGCTCCACCATGCAGGTATGTACATGCGTGTGTATATATATGCGGGTGTACAAACACTTGAATCTGAAACTTGATGATTTTGTTTGGCGATGAAAACTGATTAAATTTGCAGGTGAAGCAGAGGAACAATAGCAACAAGTGGACATGCATCGTCTGCAATCAGAAGCAGTTCGTCCGCCAAGTGTTTGCTCAAGGTCCCATGGCCAGAGACCTCCGCCTCTTTGTCCAGTCCTCCAACATGTCTCACCAGTTCGCTCAACAAACCCATGATCAACAGCAACAACAACAGCGATAAGAACAAGATACTCTTATTTCTTCTGATTGCTCGTACAAGATCGAAAAGAGAAGAAGAAACAACTGGACCCAATACCTGGATCCTGAGGGAAGTGATCCCTACATTTGACGGACAATTAACTGAAAAATTAGTTTTGGACTAAATTTGCTAACGGATTATACACGAGAGTTTAAATCTTAATTTTTTTACCACATTAGCTATCTTTTGATTGCCCCATTACCATGATGACCATTTATCCGATTAGGCCTTTACAAAATTACGAAACTAACCATTTTTAAGTCTTTGCCCATTAGTTGAAACTAGAAAACATTGCCCGCGTTGCTGCGGGATTAAGAATCATATGAAAAATTATGTTTCCAAGGTATAAAAGACTGTTACAAAAGATTAAATATAGGAAAAGATATTATTTAGTAGGGTGTAACCTTTTTTTGCCACTGATAAAAAGAGGTCTTATGATTTTTTATTTTTTATTTTTTTTTTTTTTTGTGAGACATTGTAGTTGCCTCATTATCGGTCTCATCTTCAAGAAAGAAGGTTACATTGTACCTGTGTTTAAATGTAATTTAGAATGTTAAATATCAAATAAAGTAAAAATAACTTGCAATTTGCATAAAAGACTTCAAATTATCCATAAAAAAGGGTAAAACTTCCTGTGATTTGGCCTCCTCATAAAAGAAAGATTAATGAAGGATTTGTACAGTCAAACTCACAATTTAATAACAAAAGTTAAGTAATAAATATAATATGTCAACTTATTTATCACTTGACAAATGATGTAAACATTGATAATTGATTTTATCACTGAAAAAATAATTTAAGAACCAAGTTAAAACCCATAGGCTTATTCCATGCATTTTGAAGGGGACCTAGTTTCCTTTTTAATTTTACTTGGAATAAATAACACTTTACATTTCATCTACAACCTAAAACAACAAAACAATGTAGGAAATGGTATAAAACAAACATTAAAATACAGAAGGTAAGGCCCAAACCTATGACTGAGGATATTTGATTGCTAAATGATTAGAGCTTGAACTGGTTCTAAGCAACTTCTACCCTTCATACTCATCAAATGATCTGTAAATGCAGCAACAATAAAAAAAATCCATAAAAATCACTTTAAAATGTCTGCCAAATACCAAAAAAAATTCAAATTTTCTCAAGATTTAGCCTAACCATTTTGCTAATTCCCATCAAAAACATTTTTACTGCATTTGACACCAGTGGACTAAGTTCCTCATTTGTAAGCAAAACCAACTCTTTTTTTACACTGTAAATATCATCAAGTTTAATCTTTTTATCTCCTTTTATTCCTACCAACTGCGACCTCTCTCCCAAATTACACACTTTCTAATATCATTTTCTCACCAATTATTACAACAAAATTTCAAACTTGTTTTCTTTTCTTCTCAATATTTACATGGGAAATAATTTGAAATGGTGGAGCTTTTGACTCAATCTCATGGACATTACAACAGGACATCCAATCTCAAGATGGAATAAGATTAATCAGGCGGGAATTATAATGGAAGACCTTTTTAACACCACTTGGTCAGCACCTTCAGCAACTTAAACAGTTTGGCTCTTAAATAAGCAAGCGTGTTTGTTCCTCATAAACGAAAAGGTCAGAACGACATGTGCTTTAAACACAATATTCATCCCCAAATTGAAAACCACCAATCCAAAAAAATAAATTAGATGCACTGACAAAGCTAAAAAATATGGCCAATATCAAACTCACCTTGATGCCCTCTGGATCAGCAACCATGGTCGGAGAAGAAGAGAGAATGAAGCTGCTCTAAAGGTCACCAAGTATCAGGTTCTGAGTGGGAGGTGAAATAAAAAAAAAGAAAAGAAATTTCAATCCATTTATAAATCCAAAATCACAAAACCCCATATTTGAACAAAACAAAACCCCCAAGATGTAAGACTTGAAAAACTTACCAGAAAACCCTAGCTTTTCTGGGCAAAAAATTCCTTCAAATCAATCTGAAATACTGGAGAAGCTTACCTGAGTTCAATAAAGATCAAAATTTAAGCAACTTTCTCACCTGGAAATGTTGGATTAGATGAGCCCAGAAATTCCAATCGAAACCAAATTGGTACAAATTTCTGAAACCAAAAACCAAACCACATCAGATATTCTAAAAAACCATCTAAGAAAACGTAGAAAATTGAAACCTAGTTCGGTGAGAAACATACAACACTTACTTGCAAACAGTGATCAAATCAGCCAAAAAATAATTCCAATCGAACCAAAAAAAAGGCCGAAATTAACAATTCTGATAAGTAATCGAAGAACAACAAAATCAACGAAGCAGCACAACGACAGAAAATAGAATCCCAGGCGAAGAGAAATAGGCGGCGACAAACGAACTAACTCGAAGTATGCAAGGGAGGAAAACGGAAAGAAATATCTTGGACAACCGAAGCCAAAGCACCCAGTGATGAAAGACACGTAGAACCATAAGGGTAAAACGGTCTTGTTACTGTAGAAAGGCAACACCAAAATGGAGAGGACGAAAAATTTTGAGGGGCTGTTTCGCCATTCTACTGCTCTAGAACAGTACCAGGGGAGTTTGAGTTTTAGTATATAATAATTTTGAGAGCAAATTGGGTCTTTTTGTCTGGGTCCATTTTGCCAGCTCTATTGTCATTTTTTTTTTTTTTGTTAAAGTTGATTGTAAATTAGTTGTCCAGTTTTGTTCAAAATTTTCACTCTTTATCTTCAGTTCAGGTTTTATATATACAAACTAATACTCCCAATATTGCTATAATCTTTTATGTGCATAACTTGCATATACCATGGAAGTGAATGAAAAATGCGATGTTTATAGCTTTGGAGTCGTTGCATTTGAAACAATCATGGGAAGGCATACCGCAGCTTTTTTTTCTCATCTTTCTCATCAGTGCCTTCTTCATCCACGTTGTCATCAACATCTACATTACCACCCCATCAAATGTCAATTGTGGATGTTCTGGACCAACGCATTTTGCCTCCAACACATCAAGAAGTAGGGGAAGTACTCTCTCTTGAAGATTGCATTTTCATGCTTGAATCCCAATCCGCATTCTTGCCCTGCAACGAAAAAAGTTTCTCAACTCCTCTCAACTCAAAAGCTACATTTGCCGAAGCCATTACGTATGATAACCTGCGTTGAATTGCTTGTTCCAGATCCTTTGACGGCCTAAGAATCAGAAAATGTGTTTTTTATTATAAGTAAATTTCGAGTCTTCCTTTTAGAACGACTTTTTGTAGATGTTTCCTTTATTGTAATTTATTTCACGCACTTGTTTGCTAGGGCTCTATTCACTTTATGCAGAATGCTTAATGCTTTATGCTTTTTACTTAAAATTGTTTTACCCTTGTGAGGAAGAAACATAAGTTAATAAAACAAAGACTTGTTTTTCATGCATAGGGACAGTGACTAGCTAAGACGATAATGCAGTGGCCATACTCGTTTACAATTTTCTTACGGACAGAAAGAGAAAGAAAAGTGACCAATCTCATTTGACCGGCCCGATTGTTAGTGTTAAACATGATGGTAATGATCTGGTAACGAAAAAAGGATTATTTTTGTTATTTTGTTCTGGTAATTCTCTGACACTCTCAATGACCAATGATGCTGATTCAGATCGGCGTTTGTTGAAGAATATGAGAATCCTGCGTTGGAGGATTCCACTTTTAATTACACCGCAATCCTTTGTGACAAAACTCTCACACGTGCCTGTGTTGTGTAGGTGGTAAGATACAAGTTGAGAAACAGTATATAAGCATTTACTAGTGGGCCGCCAAATGTAGACCATGTTTATTTACGTGAATTTGGTGGATTGGTGAAAGATCCGTGTGAAAGCAAATCTTTGCTTTTGTAGAAAATTCTGTAATGTTAAATTTGAAAAGGAAGAGATTATGTGAATTTGTAACGCCAAATTCACATCCCTATTGCTAAATATCTCCTTGAATCTTTCATCTCTCCCTCAACACAAAAGCTTTTTGAGTCGAACACAGATGCAGGCCACAACTCTGAACATTAACGACGAATCACTCATAGACCTCAAACTGGATGAATCGCTCATTCGTTTATCCTCTGGACGATGAACTGTTCGTAGACCTCAACCTCGACCTGGATGAACCGCTAATATATCATCTTCTGAATGATGAATGCTAATAGATCATCTTCTGAATTGCTGAAAACATCTTCATATATTGGATGAAAGTATAAATTGATGAATTTCGGTAGAGGCATTGGAGAAGTTGATATTTGAGCTATAAATTTCACTTCCCTTTACCAGAAATTTGTAGTGCGAAGATTTGCTTCATGAATTTACCTAGCTTAGGAGATTAATCTCGATACTTCGATTATATGTACAGTGCAAGACAAATACAGTCTGAGAAATTTGCAAAACTTGTAATTTTTGCTAAGAAATTTCTATGCAATGTATGAAGATCATTGAGAAAATCAAATTAATCAATTATTAATATTATTAACTAACAGAAGAAACCCTATTTTCAAGTCCAGAAGAGCCATGAAACATAATTTAAAGAGTCTATTGGCAAATAAAATCAAGAAATCACCAGGTGTTGAGATAACAAGCCATCAAATAATAGCAAACATTACCAGCGTGAACCAAGCAAGGTTTTAAAACTAGACACATACTAGGAAACTCAAGCCGACATCTACTCGTCAAGCTCCTGCAATTCCTTGAGAATCTGGGTGCAGCCAGACAAGGCTTCGGTCCTCATGAAACCCATAGCATTGGCAAACCGATTGTACGAAGCAATACCATTGTTGGCGGTGAGGATGACACGTGCACGCTCGCGCCCTGGGGAAACTGTTGCACAGTCCTTCTGAGGGCTGCTAACAAGGACTGCATCACAGAATTGGTCCAAATGGTCCTCTGCGACTGGGATCTTATAGCAACCTGCTGAGTCGGTCGTCCCTTCTTTGGTGTACAGGAGTGCCATGCTGTTCTTGTCTCTGCATTCCAGTCTAACCTTGGCACCTATAATTAACATTACCAGATAAACTCGTTAAACAACATCTCCAATCGAAACAGTTTCCACTATTTCCTTCCAAATTGCTAGTTTAAAGAACCAACAATACTGAGGATACAAATAACCAAACCCGCTATGACACTAGAGCAGCTATGCACCCTGAACCAGTAATCTAAACTCGTTGTCAATTTATCAAAACCTATTCCAAACATGAGCATAAGATTCAATAACTATCAAGTCACCAAAGTTCTCCTAAACTTGTCACGAACGACATAAATTGGTGTTAGAAAACAATGCAGCAAAGAGTCGATGTACATATGAACAACAAAACATTAACAGATAATGTTTTAACATTCTCGAAACAAATTCATGGGTTCAAAATGATGTCAAAACATGATCATAAACTAGAATCACCAACCACTAGCAAACAAAACTCATCCTAATTACTTATCCGCAAAATGACGTCACGAATGATCACGAATGGCATAAAAGCTTCGAAATGTATGCATTCAAAGTTGACCTAGATTTGAGCAAACATTACCCTGCAGATAGGATGTCCTTAAGACTTCTCCGAACAAATTACTGGGTCCTAATTTTCAATGAAAATTGCAAGCTGCTTTCTTTAAATATGATGATAAATTCAATGTCTCCATGTATTAATTTAACCTCAATTATTCTTTATCAGGCACTAAGAGTACACACAACAAAATAATACACATATCACTTAGTACTACGTGCTCTAGTAGTATTCTTTTTCACTTTAAGTGAGAGGTTTTATGTTCGATTCTCAACCACAATATTGTCAGCCAATTGTAATTGTAAGGCTAAACCCACCCCCCACTTTTTAGTGTATATAATGTCATTTGTTAAAAAAAACAAAATAATAAACATAAAAACCCTAAAAGCATCATCATTTGACTATACAGTACACCCAATTCAAACTTCAAACCCAGTCAGATCTGAAAAATTCAAAAAACCAAATATTGCAACTAAACTTACAAACAAAAGACGCGACATTTCCAGATCTACCAAATCAGATCCAAATTCCACATCTACAAAAATTACCCAAATTCCCAATACAAAATTAGAGTTAACATACAAATCAAGAGTTAAATATTTGTTACCGGCAATGTAGGTGATGGCCTTGGTCTCGTACCCAGCGCGGCAAGTGTCGCAGTACACCTTTCCCTCCACCGTGAACGGGGTTCTCATGGGACGCGTGGCGGCGGCGAGAGCCGGAAGCACGCACAGAGCAATTAGCAGAAACAATTTCGCCATTGAAGCCTTTTTCTGTCTTTTCACTTCGTTTTGGCAGAGAGATTTGAGAGAGAAGAAGATTGCAGAAGGGAAATGCAGAGGAGTGAGAGATATGAAAAGAGAGAGAATGTGTGATGATGCTGGTGGGGGAAAAAGTTTCAGTAATAATCGGAAAAATTGATACCGCGTAACGGGGCTTTTGCCTACGCGCCTACGGCGGTGCACCGTTTTTTCATCGAATTAACGGATGCCACGTGGTGAGATGTGGGTTTTCGGTCATATCCATTGGGTAGGATTGAGGGATATGCGGAGGTTGCAAGGGGATATGGTGAGAACGGGTGCAGGAAATAACAGGTCTTGTGATTGAGAGCAGCTGGCGATGTCGGTGCTCACATGGGACGGATTTGGATCCTCTCCTGAGCCCAAGGAGAGGATCCTCCTGATCAAAGGACTTGAGCCGTTAAATGAAAATCCAACGACTATAATTATTATACCTTTAAAGGGACCTCCTGTTTGTAGCCGTTAGATTTTCATCCAACGACCCAAGTCACTTGGTCAGGAGGATCCTCTCCTTGGGCTCAGGAGAGGATCCAAGTCCACATGGGACATGGTGAATAAAGAACAAAAGGTTAATATCAGTTTACTACCCTCATGTTTCGTGGTTTTCAACATTTAGTGCATTAAGTTTTTTTCGTCCCAGAGTCATAACTAAAGTGTTTATTTTCAGGACAGTCTCATACATCCATTAGTTAAACTGTTAAATCTACCGTTAACTGATGACGTGGCGCCTATGTGGACAATAACTGGGTGCCACATGTCATTAAGGGGTCCACATAGATTTTTTTTTTCTTTGGAGAAGGAGTTAAAAAAAATTTCAAAAAAAATTTCAAAAAAAAAAACCCTTGTCGTCTCCCTTCCTCATCCCCCGTACCCTCGCCCTCCCTTCTCTCTTCTGCAACCCACACCCTTTCCCTCCATTCTCTCTTCTACAACCTGCACCACCCTCCATTCTCTCCTCCTTACTCCCTTATCCCTCCATTCTCTCCTTTGCACCAACCCACCAAACCCTAGTTTTATAAAATTTCATCAAATATGTCAGCTAATAAACAAAATACAGGCATCTGTCAGTTAGCAAGCAGAATAATCCCAAAACTTTCATCGACCAATCAGTGATTCTTTACGGTACACAGCTTCTATTTTTCATGTTGTTCAATTGCTGTAGAACAAGCTTTTGGTTGTAGTTGTTGGGTTTTGAAAGGTTGCAACACATTCACGAGTTTTGTGAACTTGGATTCGGGTTTGCCCGTTGATTGGTGGCCTAAACTGGGAGTGGAGTTACAATGGGCATTGCCAAGGGAGCCCGAGTGTGGGACGCAAGCGGATTGCGAGGGGAAGTCCACTTGTAGGTCCAATCCGGCTGTCAGGGTGCTAGTAATTGACAAGCAAGTAGACATTGAAGACAAAGACGATGATGCAAAGAATAATGGCGACGATGACGAGCGCGAGGTTGAAATCGCCCATCGCGGCGGCGTTGTTTCAGCTACTCTCGAATCAAATCGAATCGGAAAGATTGAGAAGGGGAATAAGAAATTAGGGTTAAGGATGTGAAATTGTGTGTTCAAGTGATCGTAGATCTCTATCGCTGGTCCGAAAAGGAGCAGAACCGTTAAGGAAAGAGAAAGGGAAAGGGTTGAGGGCTCAGTTCCAGTGAGGTGGTGAGGAAGGCGACGGGGGTGGCGTAGTATGGGTTGGGGTGGGTGAAGGTTGATTTAGGAAGAGAGAAATGAGGGAGTGCGGGGGGATGAGGGAGGGAAGGAAAAAGACGGGGCTTTTTTTTTTTTTTTTTTTTTTTTTGAATTTTTTTGAATTTTTTTTTATCTCCTTCTCCAAAAAATATTCCACGTGAACCCCTTAATGACATGTGGCGCCCAGTTATTATCCACATAGGAGCCACATCATTAGTTAACTGTAGACTTAATAGTTTGACTAACGAATGTATGTGACTGTCCCAAAATTAACACTTTAGGTATGACTCTAGGACGAAAAAAACTTGATGTACTAAATGTTGAAAACCACGAAACATGAAGGTAGTAAACTGATATTTACCCAAGAACAAAAGATAAAAAAAAAACAAAGAGAAAGATAGAGCGATTCTAATGAAAGTTATAATTTCTTTGATACAGTCGTTATTTTTATGGGAATATTTCAAAAAATTTATAAAAATAAAAAATTAATTAAAATAGTTTAAAAAGTTTGAGTTTTAATTAAAATGATAAAAAAAATGTCATAAGTGAATAGTACCAAAAGTAATTTTTTAAAGTAAAAATGTCTTTTTTGTTAAAAGTGAACAGTACCGAGAATGTTCTTTAAAACTCTCATAAAAAAAATGAAAATGAGGGTGAAGTCTAAATTTCACTTCAATTAGATAAAACTCTTAAGTTTAGGTTAAAATTGACATATATCGTCGATATTTTTGACACACAATATTTGACAATACCTAAAGTTTCATTTTAAATTTTCATTTTAAATTTTCATCATTTCCATCGAAAACAACTGATATCGATATTGGTACAAATTTACATATCGATATTTTAAACACTAATAGTAATGCGTTGTAAACGACGATGCCTAGGCTCTAGAATGTTTTATTTTTATTTTGGATTAACTACATTTCACATCCTCCATGTCTGGGATAACTTTTAAAATGGACAATGAATTGTTAATTTTCTCACATTGCCCTTTAAAAGGTCTTGAAATTGAATCAATTTACATTTTTTTATCTAATGAATTATTTCAAACTTTGTAAATTAATGACATAGTGAGCTTAAGCTCCGAAATTAATTTCACGTGTAAGTCACATTTTCATTGTAAATATAAAACTCATCAATTTAATGGCAATTAGATGTTTAAATATACAAAAGGTGTAACGTAATACAATTTTAAATGGTTAAAGTACAAAAAACTACCTCAACTATTGGTCTCACGACACTTTCATACCTCATCTTTTTAAAATGACAATGTCATACCTCATCTTATAAATTTGTGCCAATGTTATACCTCCGTCAGTTTTTCTGTTAATTTCTCAGTTAAATGCTGACGTGGCTTGATTTGGGACTCACTTTCTAATAAAAAATTATTAAAAACAAAAAAAAATCATTTAATATTTTTAAAATATTAAAATAATAAAGAAAAGTTAAAAAAAAAAAAAAAAAACCAAACAAAACTTCCCCTCCATGCCCTCTCTTCTCCCCCATCTTCATCTCTCTTCCTCTTCTTCCTACATGTTGCAACCCATAAAAAAGAAAAAGAAAAAGAAAAAAAAAACAAAACAAAACATTGTCCCTTCCCCCGCGCCCTCTCTCTTCTCCCCCATCTTCTCCACCATCTTCATCTCCTTTCTTCTTCTTCCTACCTGCTGCAACCCAGGAAAAAGAAAGAAAAAAAAATACACAAATCTTTGTCCCTTCCCCCCTTGTGCCCTCTCTCTTCTCCCTCATCTTGATCTTCTTTCCTCTTCTTCCCCTTATCTGTTGCAACCCAGAAAAAAGAAAAGAAAAAAAAAAAAAAAATCCAATTGTCTTCCCCCACACCCACCCTCCACACTCAACCTCGCACCCACTCTTTTCCCTCATCTACACACCCCACTCCTAATATCCACAACCATTTCCCCCATTTTCTCCACGCCCAAGTCCTCCACCCGTGGAATCGGCCTGGTGAACGGGATCTCGGTTTTTTCTTTTTTTCCTTGTTCTTCCTCCTCATTCTTCTTTTTTTTCTGGGTTGCAGGGGTTGGATTTTTTTTTTGGGGGGGGGGGGGGGGGAGGGGGGCGAACTGGGTTGGGGTTTTTTCTTCTTCTTCTTCGGGGGGGGGGGGGGGGTTGGGGGTTGATGGGCCTTCAAATTTTTTTATTTTTTTGGTTGAAGATTAAGCAGGGAAGAAGATGAAGATGGGGAGAGAGAGAAGGGGGATGGGGGTGGAAGGGACGAAAGGTTTTGTTTTTTTGTTTTTTAACTTTTCTTTATTATTTTAATATTTAAAAATATTAAATGATTTTTTTTAATATTTTATTATTTTTTAATAGAAAGTGGGGTCTAGATCAAGCCACGTCAGCATTTAACGGCAGGCTAACGGAAGGTATAACATTGATACAAATTCGTAAGATGAGGTATGAAAGTGTCGTGACACCAATAGTTAAGGTAGTTTTTTGTACTTTACCCATTTTAAATCTTAAGGGCAATGTGAGAAAATTAATACCTAGTGGTCCATTTTGAAAATCAGGTCAAACATCAAATGTAGTTGGTGCTATTATATTTTCAAAACCGATATTAAGGAGACTATTTTTTAAACCACATTTTGTTAGTTATGTGACGGGCTTCCTTCTCTTTTGCCCGGTGACCAGTTCTGTTGTGGCCTGATGGTACTATTTAGTCCCACTGGACTATTAATTCAAACTCTATTTTGTCCAATTAAGCTTTTACTTATTTGCCCGATTGGGCTTTTTTCTTATTTATCTGATTGGGCTATTTACTATTTTGCCCGACTGGAGTTTTTACTATCTTGCCCTTGAATAAATAGAAATAAATAAGATTAAATTGGGTTGTGTAAGAAGAGAAAAATGGCTCATATATAAACATATAAATGAGAGAGATCAGTTTTCAACTGTGCTAGTTGTGGTGATGGTGGCGTCATTGGTGGTGGAAGTGGCGGTGACACATGCAACTCATTCTCAGTTAAAGTGGAAATAGCGGTGCAACTTTTCCCAAAAGTTGAATTGCTATTTTGTGGTGCGGAATTAGCAGTTTAGGTGTTGGCCATTGCTAGTTTTCGAGAAACTACAGCGGGCCATCTTTCACTCAAGGTTCTAGGGTTCGCCAGCTCGGGGGCTCTATTGTTTGTGCCCATGTGGAGGATTTGTATTGGATTGAAATCCTTTTATGTTTTACTCGTACTTTGGTTGCATAAGTGGAGTCTTCTTTTTGTATGATGGTCATTCTAGAGTTGTCAGCTGTGTACGTTGTAATATGTCCATTATGTACTTCGTTATATAAATGTTCTCTACAATTTGACCCAAAAAAAAAAAGTTGAATTGCTTACCAATTCCTCAATTCATTCCCAATACAAAGGATGCTAAGGCAAAAGACATAGGGGCACTCAATCAAACAGAGATAACACATTACTCAAAATCCAACCGGATTAAACTCTTGCTTCAAGAAAACCTATCTCATTCTGTCACATGTTGAAGTAATAGTAAAGTTTCAGAAGGATATACAGAGGATCTTTGTTCTTACGTTTTCCCTCTCTTACTTTTCGTCCGTATTGTAACATCTGTTCGTAACTTCATAAAATTGCATCTTCCCACATTTTGAATCTCTTGTTCTAGCAATTTGTTTAACTTGTTGATGATGCTATTGGCTCCGTGGATGCAATGGCCAAAACCTCCAAGTACATTTTGGAATTCTTTTTTTGGGGTCACATTGAGATTTCATAACAAAGTCTATATGGACATGGGATAAAGATTCAGATGTAGAACTCGATTAAAATGCCTAAAATCAAAGAAAGGACAATGGTGGACAATTGGCAATAGACAATGCAAGAAAGTAAACCCAAGTTCAACTATCAAGTAATTTGTGATACAATATGAAAACGCATATCGTTTGACCTTTTTATCACCTGCAAAAGTAGGGATAAAAATATTTGAAAATACTTGCAAGGCTACAAGGTAATTGTAGTATAGTCATCTCTAGTAAGGTTGTTGTGACAGCTCGTCCCGAATGGGTATATTATTTTACTCTCGATAGTGTGGAAATGACTATGTTGCCTTTGTGAGCCTTATGAAGTGGATGTATGTATGTAGGTCAATTATTTTCTTGCCAACGTAATTAAGTGGAATTCGACGTCACGAGGGTGTGGATGCAAGTTAGGGCCGAGTTGGGTGTGTAAGGTAAGTGTATGAAGGAATAGAAAGATTTGGATTGGTTCTTTTTGACCCAAATTTGCATGAGTTTAACCATGCAACCCAATTAGGGCTTACGACAAATTTAAACTGCCCAATCAGGTTAAGGACACACACACACACCCACACGTGCAACCTTTCCCGTTCACTCTCTCTTTCATTCTCGAACTCTCTCCTTTTCTATACACTTGAACCAGTCCCAAATTTCTCTAAATAGTTGCAGATCGTCTGGGTGGATTTTATTTCTAAGTTCCTTGCAAGCTCAGGAATCGAGCTATACCATTAGTTTGGCGTGAGGACCTCGGGAACGTGAGAACCTATGAGCTCTTACAGGGTGTCCTGTTGTGCAAGCTTGATTGGGAGTGTTTCGCAGGGTTTTAAGGTATGAGAGAGTCTTAAAGCAACCTTGTGAAGTTGTTAGAGGAGTTTTGGAAGGTTTTGGGAAGTCCAGACGCTTGGGTTGTTGAGCTTCAAGTTTGGCCGATTTTCACGAAATTTCCCGGTGAGATTTTGTTTGTTTTCGAGCTCCAAAGTGGTAAGATCATGTTCTCCTAGTTGAGAGCTTCATTTTGGTGAAAATTTCATGAATTTTGGTGTTGAAATGAGTGAGTTATCAAGCTTTGAAAATTTTCCAAAAACCGGCGATGTAGCAGCGACCGGCGCCGGACTCCGGCGAACCAAGGAAGGAGAAGGAGAATATTCCGCCAACTTTGACGAAATATTCCTAACTGCGTTTAACGGTGTCAGGTATTATTTAAAGGTATGTTCTATTATTTAACGGAATATTCCCTAACGTCATTAGGGATTCCGTCCAGCGTGCAAGGCACGTGTGGCCTTGCCTTGGCCGGCGTGTGAGGGCACGTGGGTGGTTGGAAATTTTTTCTAAAAATATAGGGATGTTTGTGGTGTTGAGTAGATCACGTTGGTATATTCAAACACCCCATTTGAGCAATGTATGAGGAGTTATTAGCCAGTTTCATTTATGTGCTTTAAATTAACGTTTATATAGTTGTTTCGCATATAGGTGAGACCTATCCTTAAGACGAGCGCAGTCAATCGAGGCTTGGGGGCTATGACCCTTCCACATACCAGTGAGTGGGCTTTTGGTTTTCCGTATATACCTATATACTTGAGATTTTTCCCAGAAAATTGATTTAAATGAAATTATGTTTGAAATGCCATGCCTATTGATTTATGCTTAGACTATGAGTTTATATGATATGTGCATATTGTGATTTGACGCAGTGGATCCTCAAGTAAGTACCAGGTGAGTTGTAGATTGTTTATGTGAATTGATGATTATGTGAGATGTGTTGAGAGCTCATAAATCTGCACCCCGGTGTTAGTGCTCCTGCCGAGAGTTAGGGCACAGTCCTTCACGTGATGTTCACCTCCCGCACCATACGCTCATCTTGGATCCAAGTTAGGTGCACAGTCCTGTTGTACAGACCACTATAGGTGGTTCTGACTCGTAGGTGACCCGCGATTATTTGCACAGTCTTCACGTGATCGTAGCACTTGATCGTATTTATTTACACCCAGTCCTGTCGTACAGACCACTTTAGGTGATTCCAACTCGTGTGTAGGTATATTTGTTGAGATGTGGATTTGAGCCGTACATGTCACGTTAGGTGACTCCAGCTAGATGGATGAGCTCTAGATTCAGCCGTACAGGTCATGTTAGGTGACTCTGGCTGACATATCATTTGCATTGATTTATATCACCTGACTTACATATTTTTTTATGCTGAGATATTCGACATGGCATATTTGTGAATTTTGCTATTTTGAGCATGGTTGTGGTATAGATATGTATTCTATTTTATGGGAAATTATACAGGTTTTACAGCGAGGGGTTACAATCTTTGATAAATGAAATGATTTTGAAAAGCTTTGTTTTTGCCCACTCACCCTTTCTGTTTTGTGCCCCTCTAGGTTCTAGTTAGGAGTGTTTTTTGGTGGCTTGCGAGGAATCCACGGTTGCTCTGACGGATTATCACCATTGTAGGATTACCTTTGGTGTTGTATAATTAGTATTTGTCCTACTGGACTGCACCTAGGCTACTTATGCCCTGGTTATGAGTTCACACTTATTTTCGTCTTGCACCTTATCTTATTTAGTGCTCTAGTTAGTTTGGTTTTTATTTATTCGCATTTCTTATATTATTATTGTTTCTGCACTGTGCACATGGCTACGTCTCCCTCACGTGACGGCCAGCACGCCTTGATTTCGGTCGGGGTGTGTCAGTTGTTCTCTACATATATTGAATGAATAATTTATGTAAAAATCAAATCTTAATTGATTATTTGAAAAAAAAAGTTTGAAAAAGGTTGATTTTGTGACTTAAAATAATAAAAACGAATTTAATAAAAACTATTAAAGAAAATCAACAAGAAAACAATTTTAAAGAAATCCAATTTGAAAGAAGCCGGTTTTAGAAAACAATGATAAAAAGGCACTAGGATTCTGCCATCACCTTAACAATTCTACGTAGTTTTACTAATTACTTATGAATTATACATGCATGACTCATTACGCTAGAACGTATATTCCACTTTGAAGGTTATGTTTTTTGAATGCATATTCTACTTGTGGCATTCAAGCTAGAATCTATATCAAACATGCAATCTGTTTGTGGTATTTAGATCAAATGTAAACATGCATGACTCATTACGCTTTGTGAAAACCCTTTCAAAAACCATTCAACCCTTAACGCCCTAAGTGAACTTACAATTATTAACCACAAGAAGCATTCCTTAATTTCAGGGTAACATTCCAATAGAAATTGCATCCGATTACTTATCTAAACATCCTAATAGTTGCGAAGTATTAAGATATAAAGACAGTTTAAACACAGTGATTAGACGCATGCATAATATCATAAGCAATTAAATAAAAACTACATATTCATGCTAAGACTCGTGGCATCGCCCTAGCAAAAGGAATTATTTACGCAAAACCGTATATTAAAAAGAAAAATAATATTAAGAAGAAAATGATTGAAAACACCTTGTAAGTTAACTTGAATCGTCAAAAGCTCTCTAAGCTAAATTTTCCAAATTGTGCATTTAGAACCTAATGGCTAAATAGCCTTATTTATACTACCAGTTAAAATCCTTCCTAGAAAAAGTCTTAGAATAAAACTAGGAAACAAAATAACTTAAAGGAAACTAGGAAACATAATAGAATAAGATAACTAGGAAATACATTCATATTCCAACTTTGAGAAATCTGCCCAGCCACAAAGACTCCCACGTTTCAGGACTCAAAACAGCTCCAAAACAGACCCAAGATGACTCTTTTTAAAACCTTAAGATGTTTCGAACATATTTCCAAAAGGCCCAGACACCTTCTTGGATGCCAAATAAGCCCAAGACGTCATTTTTATAGCATTGCGCGCTGCTCCTTTATTTCATCGCCATAAAATAACCGCTTGGTAGAAAATCTGAAACTTTGACACGAACAAGTTGAGAGACTCACGAACATCCTCCAATTGGAATCATTCCAAAATTTGTCTGCTTGATCACTTTTTACTCAAGAGGATGTCGCATGTCCTACATTGAAAATATAATTCAATGTATCAAAATTTCACCGAAATAATTACCAAAGCATACTAAAAATAGGGTAAAATATTTAATATGATATCGACTCATTAATAGGTTTTGGGAAATTTCTTCTTTCCGTGTCCCATCAGAATTTGGTTACCTTTATAAATTAGGATTTTCTTTTACGTTTCCTTTATAAATTCAATTTCCAAGTCGTAGTAGGACTAAGGTTTGATGCCTACATAAAGGTTTAGTTTAGAGTTGTACAAGTAGATGTTATATTATTATCAATCAAAGTCAGGAGTTACTCCATTTTGTGGTGGATCCGAAAATATTGATGAATGTCAATTTATAACGCTTGTCAATCCTTTTCTCTGTTTCCGCTACGTCAAGTGGTACCATAGCATGGTTGTCATTGAGAGCAAGGATTTGCCTCGCTTCATGGCAAACGACAATGGGAGATAAAAATATTATATAAACGATGTTGGTTGTTTGGAATGTCAATAGATTTTTATGAAAAGTCTATGAAAGATGATGATTTAATTGACCTTATGAGCAAACCAATTTTTACTAATAAAGGAAGCATTGTGGAATTTCTCAAGGTCTATCTCGTCAAATTAATATGGGAGATAAAAATATTATATAAACGATGTTGGTTGTTTGGAACATCAATAGATTTTAATGAAAAATCTACAAAAAATGATGATTTAATTGACCATATGAGCAAACCAATTTTTACTAATAAAGGAAGCATTGTGGAATTTCTCAAGGCCTATCTCGTCAAATTAATGTTGGAAAGATTCTTCGTTTTTAGGCAAGTGAATGCATAGAAGATTTTTCTCGATTGGGTCGTAGTTGTGGAGCAATTCTTTGATGAAATAATAATACCGGAAGAGAAAATGGTCAAGAAGATAGCTACTTACCGTTTAATTAAAGGGAAATCTCGCTTTTTGGTGGGATCGATTGCAGAGGACACAGATTAAAGAAGGAACAAAGCCTATCCAAAACTTGGAGTTGGATGAAGCTACTTATTGGAATTTAGGAAGGTTTTGGAATTTATTCTGGAATCTGTGCACCTTTGCGTGTTGAAATGCTTCGTCTCCCCAAGCCCATCTTCTTCGCTTGCGAAATTTCTGCAATTATTGTTCCATCTAGCTTTTCGGGGTTTCGAGTGACGAAGTCTGAAAGACCTTCATCGCCCACTTTTTCCGATGCGATGAAATTATTCGCCGCGCAATAAAGTTCTTTGCCTCATTTTAATGTGATTTTATTTTTCAAATCTCGGACGATGAATTTTCCCGTGACGCAAAGGTTTTGGTTCTTTTTGGACGTAGACATTTTGCACGACAAAACATAATTTTTTTCAGTCGCAAAAATTACTTGAGTGAAAAAAAGTTCTTCGTCACCTAAAGTTTTGTCGCGAAAGTATTTTTTTTTTTTCTACTAGTGCGTTGAACTAGTAATGATTTATTTTAGGCCAGTTGTTTTAGAAGTGTATTTTTTTTTTCTACTAGTGCATTGAACTAGTAATGATTTATGTAGATCTTTCTTGTTTTAGAAGTGTTTCTGTCCATTACTTTAAATAAGGGGCCTGGCTTAATTAATTGTAGAGATCTAATTCCATAGTATTCTACAAAAGTATATAATTAAAAGTTTGTGAAATTTTGTTGAGTTTCTTACTAATAGATGATCGTTTAATAAATGGTGGTAACAATATTGGTGTTGGTGTTGGTGAAAACAATTATGCTGGTAATAGCGTTGGTGATGTAATGTTAGTGTTTTTAGTTATAGGTGGTGGTGGTGACTTTGTTCTACAAAGGATAAAACAATCTGTAGAAGGATAAATAATGTCATTTTTCAAAAACTAATGAGGGTGCTACAAGAATTAAAAATATTCATTTAATGTTCAACTCAGTTTTTTATGAAAGCAGTTTCTAAATGCAACCTATTTGCTACTTATAAAAGTTACTATCAAGAGGCTATTTCTTTTAAAATGAGCAAAATAATTTAGTTTTTATCAATAATGTTTGATTGCTTAACCTAAAAGCAAAACAACTTTTGATAATAAAAAGAAAAATACAATACTAAACAGAGCTTTAAAAAACACTACAAAATCCATATAAAATACCCTAGAATATATGTGAATATCCTAAACTTAAAATCTTCCATCGATGCTTTGCTTGAAAAAGGTTGGAATCATATGATTTGGTTGGAGGCTTCTTAATCCAACTGGAAAAGGTATGGAATCTTTGTGAGGTTAACAAAAAGAGCTTAGTAAATGATATGTATGTATCTATATACTGTGAAATATGAATCAAGACTCAAGAGAAAGCCTTTGTCAATTTTTTTTTTTTCCTAAAATCTCACACAGGTTTTTGTTTGTTAAAATTTGCCCTTAATAACTTGAAGCTAATAAAGTTACAGAGAAGATCATCTAAGACCTTACTTGAACATGATTTGTTCAATAGGATGGTACCTATGTATCCTTGATTATCATGGATATTTACGTCAAGCTACAAAATTCATTTATTTAAAAAGTTTAACAATTCTCACCACTTTCTCCTCTCCATCTTCTCTACGATAACCCTCCCCAACTGCTCACATTTGTCTGACATGTTTACATTGTTAGTTATTATATCTTTGGCTCTTTTTTTTTATTTTTTTATTTTGTTTGAACAAATGATATTATCTTTATTAAGGAGGAGAGGGTGAGTTTAGTTTTATAATGAGTTAGCAATAATGTGGTTCAAATTCTTCTATGACAATAATCGAATCTAAGTCCTCTCATTTATAAGTGAAGAGGAATAACACTCAACCGTAATACTAAATGGTATCTTGGACTCTTCTTTAATGAGAAAATTTGCGCTTAACATAAAACTTTCTTAAAATTATTCGGTTTTGTCAAATACACCACCCGTCTCTCCAACGTGAGATAACTTTACTCCCATAAATTATTTTCCTTCATGCTTTCGAACCTACTCTCACCCTCTATTTAGCGGGTATCAACCAAAATTGTTCTTAGTTAAGATGAGTTCGTGTGTGTGTGTGTGTGTTTTTTTTTAATATTTAAAAAATTGACAAATTTGTGTTTTTGTTGTAGAAGATCTGAATGTGAGGTAGTTTGGGTAGGTTAGATGAGTGTTTTAAGGTAATTCATTAACTTAAGGTAAGTACGGGGCATTTCCAATAGGAAGGATGTGTTCAATAAATTATTCAATAAAAGCAAATATGATGGATTGTCATTTCGTCTCAGGTTCAAGCTCTCTTTCCTACTTTTAATGTAGAATATGTAAAATTAGTGTAGAATACTATTTGTATTCCAGTAAAAAGTAATGCTATTGTTTTCGAACGATTAAATATATGACATAACAACGTAGGAATTGGTACAAATTGGTTAAAAGTTTTTTTAAGGTCACATAGGTACTTGAAGTGTTAGAATTCAATCTTTAATGATAGTTCTATGAGAATTAAACTCAAAATGTTCGAAACTATAACCGTAAACTCCTCTAAACTAGAAGAAGTTTACAGTAAATGCATCTAATAGAAGCACCAATCCTACATACAACTTGTATACGAGCTGAAATTATCCGGCGCTGACCTTCTAGAAATATGTGTTTAGGCACCGATATAGAAGACTTTCTAAATTGTGAAAAGTTGGATAAAGTCTAGTTTGATAACTATGTAAAATATAATGCATATCGTTGAATTCTGCAATACCGTTGACAATCCAAAATTCGGCATTGGAATATATAAAATATAGGACCTTTTACAAGATTAAATGCATCAAATACTTCCTAAGATTCTTGAGTTGTAACAATCATATAAAAAAAGAATTTTCTAACTCCAACACAGTGGTCAAAGTTTCTTGGCATTGGCTCCCTCTGCATATCCCGACTCCCCAATCTTTTCTTTATATACGGACAGCATGGATGCAACAACAATACAAAGCAAAGCATAAACGAATGGCTTTCAACTCCAGGGCATGGCTCCTAAGCATAGGGCTCCTTTTTTGTATGCTGTCCATTTCTTCTGGGAGAATGCCTCAGAATTCCGGTCGAGTGAAAGCAGTTAATCTTGGAGGGTGGCTGGTTACAGAAGGCTGGATTAAACCTTCTCTTTTCGATGGCATTCCCAACAAGGATTTCTTGGTAAATTAATTTACTTCATTGATATGTTGGTAATTTAATTCTTATCTTTCATATGATATATTTTAGCTTTTCAACTTTAGTTACATATTTTTCATTTTAATTGTTGTAGGATGGAACTGGACTTCAGTTTAAATCTGTCACAACTGGGAAATATCTTGCGGCTGAGTTGGGAGGAGGAAGCATCATAGTTGCAAACAGAACGTCAGCTTCAGGCTGGGAAACATTTAAAGTAAATTTGATTTGCATTTTTCGATATATAATAATGTAAATTGTTTTCATTAACATTTACATGGTGCTTCTTAATTTGTTGCAGTTGTGGAGGATCAACGAAACCACGTTTAATTTCAGGGTCTTCAACAAAGATTTTGTGGGGCTTGATGTCAATGGCAATGGAACTCAGGTGGTAGCTGTTTCGAAAATACCGGGTAGTTCGGAGACGTTTGAAATCATAAGAAAACCTGATGATTTGCGCCGGGTTCGAATCAAAGCACCGAATGGATTCTTCTTGCAGGTGATGATTAATGTTCCTATTCTTGTCTTAATTGTTGAGATAAATTATGATGGTTTGATTGTTAATCTGTATGTGTGCTGCAGGCAAGATCAGAGGTGCTGGTGACAGCTGATTATGCGAGGAGTACTGAATGGGGAAACAATGATCCATCTGTTTTTGTGATAACATTTTCTGGAAAATTGGAAGGAGAGTTTCAAGTAACCAATGGTTATGGTCCAAAAATGGCTCCACAAGTTATGTGGGTAAGAGATTTTAACAGCACAAAACTTTAGCAAAACCTTTGTTGCCAGACCTATTTATTTTGTCAAACTGTAAATCTCGGTCACATTTTCAAGAATTAACATAATCAGTGGTCAAGATTCACAGTTTGGCAATGGAAAGACAATTTGGCAAGAAACATGTGACCTTACTAGTGGTGCATGTTTAATGGATATAATTCACATATATCTGACAAGATTCATTGCTTGAAATGTGGTATTCATCAGGAACATTGGAATACATTCATAGTTGAGGATGACTTCCACTTCATATCAACAAATGGGTTAAACGCTGTGAGAATACCAGTTGGTTGGTGGATTGCAAGTGATGCCACTCCTCCACACCCATATGTTGGAGGTTCATTACATGCACTAGACAAAGCCTTCCTGTGGGCACTGTATGTATTCACTTTTATTAGTCTGCATCTTATACGTTGACACATTTGCCTCCACTACTTTCACTTTTAGAAACGAGTTAAAATAAATGTGTGGTCCCAGGCCTTTTTAGCTGAATAAGTCGAGGGCAATTGCAATAAAACAAAAACTAAGAAGTGGTGGAGTTTTTAGTCCAACCCAAAATCCAACTTAAACATGTTGATATATAACATTTTTTTGGACCAGTACCACTATGATGAACCACTTCCAAAGTTTGAGAAAAATCATAAACCAAAACTATAGCTGACTTTATTGGTTTTGTTTTTAAGAAATCTTTTTATAATACATATATGTTTGTATTTTGGCAGGAAATATGGATTAAAGGTAATAATTGATCTCCATGCAGCACCAGGCTCTCAAAATGGTTTTGAACACAGTTCTTCCAGAGATGGCTCTCAGGAATGGGGACAAACAGATGAGAACATACAACAGACTGTTCATGTCATTGATTTCTTAACCTCCAGGTAAATAAATATATACACTTGAAGCCAAAAATAGAGACATCATAAGCTACTCCTACTTTAATTGGAAAATTAAGTGGTAGAATCAAATTATTTGTACAATCTTAATTATTAAGAGTAACACTTGACTCCTTACATGTAAGAAGTCATTTCTCTTTATATGACTATATGACTATATGACGAAAGAATCAGAATCATTAATTATCATTATCATCATCTAAAGATCATCCCTAAAGAAAAAATCATTCGACATGGAAACTGTATAGCAAGCCATATGTGTCGAAAAAATTGATAGCTCATAACATAATGAGGATTACTAAAACATTCTCCAAATTGAATAAATGTTTTTAGAAATGATCGTTGGATGATGATAATGGTCCGATTTACAACGCTTGTACAATATAATAATAATAACATGCCGTCAGAAAGAGAATGACTTTTTACATGTAGTGTCCTTAATTAATGACCATTTTTTGTACAATCAGTAATAGATTTGCCGGATTACTGTACAATCAGTAATCAGTACTCCAAGTATCATCCAGGTATCATGAAAAAGCTGCTCTTGCCGGATTATCGGGGTATATGTTGTCCTGTGAGCACTAATCAAGTTAATTCTTGCTTAAATGTATAACTCGGATTTACAGTCTAGAAATATAACTACTTGTATAGCAACTTAAATCTTGCCAGAAATTACTCAAAACATCACCCTGTTAATTCTAGGGTTCTTCTTAATTGTTAAATCCAAATTTGATGGCACATGCTTAGGTATGTTAGGTGCCCAAAAATTCTATGTTCTATTCATTAAAATTTTAAATCCCTAAATTTGGTGGTGGTGTACTATTGTAGGTATGCTAAGAGCCCAAACCTATATGCAGTTGAGCTCATCAACGAACCTTTGTCACCAGGAGCGTCCCTACAGAACGTGACCAAGTTCTACAAGGCTGGTTATGCTGCTGTTCGAAAGCACTCCTCCACAGCATACGTGGTGTTGTCAAACAGGCTAGGACCAATGGAGCCTAGGGAGCTTTTCCCCCTTGCCAAGGACTTCAAGCGTTCTGTGATCGATGTCCATTACTATAACCTCTTTGTGAGCACCTTCGACAACATGACTGTCCAACAAAACATAGACTTCATCTACACCAATCGGTCCCAGCAATTGAATTATGTCACCACATCGAACGGCCCTCTCACTTTTGTTGGTACGCGATCAACTCCCCGTTTTGTTTCTGACACATAAAAGTTCAGATTTATTTACATAAAAAAATCGGGAGTGTGAAATCATTACTATCGACCTAAATACCATTTGTTGATTATTTGTAGGTGAATGGGTGGCTGAGTGGAATGTTAAAGATGCAACAAAGGCGGATTACCAAAGATTTGCCAATGCTCAATTAGAAGTTTGGGGGAGAGCAACATTTGGGTGGGCTTATTGGACTCTTAAGAACGTCAATAACTACTGGAGTCTTGAGTGGATGATAAAGAACGGTTATATAAAACTTACTTAGATTGGTGACATCAATACGCATAAACATTTCTCTTTAGTCATCACAATCTATATACTGTAATCTTAGTTCAATTTTGGTCCCTTTTCTGATGACGTCCAAATTGTTTCGATTGAATATGAGACGTCTATTAATTCTGCAATATGACAGCAATAAGGGCATTTTTATAACTAATGTATCCAACTTGGTCGGAATTCCATTCACTTTCCATCATGTATCCAACTTTTGCAAGGAGTCTAAAAAACCCATTTTCGGAAGCAGGTTTAAAAGTGATCTAATATGCAAACCTGTTGCAAGTGGTGGATTACTTCAGTGGCAAGGGTTTTTCTCTATAACTCACTACGTTCCAGATTCAAATCCTACTCTCACCCCTTAGTGTATATTAATTAGTATAGAATACCGTTTGTATTAAAAAATTGTTGAGAATATCAAACACATCGAGAAAAGAAATGACATTGTATGTGTTTATAAGTAATAGGGCTACTTCTCATATTGCCTATTAGTTTTATGGTGAAACATCAGCTTTGCCTTTGTCTATGCTACTAGAGCATGATGTCCTACATGTGAAGCCCAATGTCACACATGCTCAACATCACCCCATTTGTGTTATCAACATGCTAAGATTAAAAATTTATCCCACATGAGAAGGTGTGTTAAGAGTATCAATCTTATATTGGAAAAAGAATGGGTATTGCATTTACTTATAAGTAACTGGGCTACTCCCCATATTATCAATTAATTTTGTGATAGAACCTCAATTTTCTTAAAAAACATGAAAAACTGTTACTTACAACGAGGGTTTTTACCTTAGGAAGTTAATCATTGTAATGGAATGATTGCAATTGACATCCATTTTGTTACTCTTCATCACGGCGTCTGAAGAGCTGCTGGATAGACCTTTAGTGTTATGAGTTAATAAGATTCCAAACATTGTGAGCATAAATAAGTCTGGAGAACAAGAAAAAAAAAATCGCGAAGAGAGGAGTGAACTCATCCAAAGCAATAACACATGTGTATTCATCAAACATGAGGATTTTTATCACCTGCAAAAATAGGGATTAAATATTTAAAAATACTTGCAAGAGTACAAGGTAGTTGTAGTATGAACAGCTCAAGCAAGGTCATTTTCACAGGGATCGAATGAATAATTTGAATTTAAACTAATTCTTAATTAATTACTTGAAAGCAAGTTTTGGAAAATGTTGATTTTGTGACTTAAAATAATAAAAACGAATTTAATAAAAAAAAAAGAAAAAGAAATCAACTAGAAAATAATTTAAAGAAAATCAATGTAAAAAGACACTAGGGTTCTGCCATCACCTTAATAATTCTATATAGTTCTTCTAATTACTTATGAATTACCCATGCATATTTTTAAGGTTAAGCTTTCCTAATATATGTCCTACTTGGAACCTCTAACATAGAACGTATATCTAACATGCAACCCATCCGAGTGTTCGGATCAAATATGAACATGAAAGACTCATTAAGTTTTGTTAAAACCCTTTGAAAAACCATGCAACCCTTAAGATGTGGTGTTCATCCTAAGTGAAATTACAATTATTAACCATCAGCATCTAGCGTCAATTTCAGGGAATATTCTGACCAAAATTGCATCAAATTACTTTTTTAAATATCCTAATGGTCTTGAATGACTACGACACTTAGATAGTTTAAACATAGAGATTAATAATTCAAAACATGCATGCATAATATGATAAGTAAATTGAAAATAAACTAGATATTCTTGCTAAGGCTCGTGACCTCGCCCTGGCAAAATAAATTAATTATAAACAATCATAAAACAAAATATTATTAAGAACATGGAAAGAAAACACCTTGTAAATAAACTTCAATCGTCAATCCAAAGTAGTGTGTCTCCTTGTCTAAATCCGAATGTCTAAATAGCCTTATTTATACTATTACAAAATAAAACCCTACCAAGAAAAGGTCTTAAAATAAAACTAGAAAATAAATTAAGATAAACTAGGAAACAATCTCCTTGTCAAACGTGGAGAAATCTGCCACGTTTTAGACCTAAATCTCCTCCAAATCCAACCCATGACAGCTTTTTTTCTTTTTTTTTATTTTCTTCTTCTTCTTCTTTTGTTTTTTGGTCTTTTGAACAATTAATATTATTTACACTAAGGGGTGGGGGGTGAGAGTAAGCTAAGCCTCACAATGGGTTACCAATAACGTGGTTCAAATTCGCCTTTGGTGAGAATCGAATCTAAGACCTCTCACTTATAAGTGCAAAGGAGTACCATTAGACCGTAGTACTAAGTGACATGATAGCTTTTTTAAAGATTAGAACAATCTGAATACATCTCCAGAAGGGGCTGAATCCAAAATAGGCCATCTTGGGCTCCAAAATTCGCAATTAAGCCCAAAACATCACATTGACAACACTGGGCGCTTCTCCTTTATTTCAGTGCCAGAAAATAACCGCTAGGTGGAAAAATCTAAAATTTTGACACGATCCAGCTAAGCGACTCACGAACGTCCTCCAATTAGAATCACTCAAAAATTCCATCATTTGATCACTTTTTTCTCATGAGGAAGTCGAAAATCATTCGTTAAACATATATAACAAAGTATGAGGAAGTCGAAAATCCTTCGTTAAACATATATAACAAAGTATTAAAATTTTCACAAAATAACCAATAAACTATAACTGAGAACAGGGTAAAATATTTTGTATAATATCAACTCATCAATTACTGTTAGCTCACACTTCGTCAATGTGTACTAAATTTTCAGTCAATGTTCACACTATGCCATTTTAGTTAGACAGCTCTACACATAAGTTTCCCGAAGAAGGGATTGAGTCGAGGAGTTTGATACCTTGCAGTTTACCAAAAAATATAAAAGTAGACATGTTTGTAATATATCAGAAAGGAGTCAAATTCCAATGCTAGTCGGAGCCGTGACAAACCTCATTCGCTTGTCTCACCACCACAATGTTCGATCTTCTTGACAAGACGCATAGCTGGTGTGCGACCAAGTGGCAGCAGTGACCAACTGGGATAAGAATGAATCACACAGTGCACATACAATCTTCCCCAAAAATATTTTAATAACAATAGTAATAAGAGCAAAATACATACGAGAAAATTGTTTGGGTCCACCGACTCCGGAGTCCACTTTGAAATCCTATCTGAGAGCTCAGACGACCACCTCACTCCATATCTTAACATGTCCGAGGATTCGGGCCACATGGACGATCAAATCCAAGAATACCTCTTCCCCTTAAATGCCTAGGTACACATCATTTGACATGCTAATATCTTACTACTATGATCGTGTGAACCACCACAAGACATACCTGAAAGGCCACCTACCAACAATGACAATCACTGTAATCACCAAATGATCGATCTACCCCTACTTCATCTCAACGATATGACTGAGGTTGCCTATTCTCCACTGCCTATAAATAGAGCCATAGGCCTTCAAACTCAGGACCTTCGTCATATTCAATCTCTACGATTCAACAAAACCTTGGGTGATTCTTCAATCAACCCAACTGGTCTTCAACACAAAACCAATTGCTCTTTAGCAAAACTCTCTTAGCTCTTTAGCTACAATCTCAAAGCTTTCCCTTAAAGCAAACACTACCTACGATCTCTCAGATCTAAAAATTTTACAACTCTACAACCCGGTAATGATTTAGTTTATGTGTGCAATTCTAACCACCCCGATTCCATCTCAGAGGTGTACGTTTTGTACTAAGTTTAATCCTATAGCAGTTATCTCGGTGGATCCTCTAGCATTATCTTGTCATTCATGATTTGAATCTTACTAGAGTTTTACTGCTTTCTTTACATTTCTGGTTAGTTTACATTTCAAGTCATGTAGTTCGGCCCATTCTCTTAGATTTCACTGTTGTAAATGTTTGTAATCTGACTCCATTTTGAAATGATTACATTTTGTTTTTCGCTTTAGTTTCTACTTCCTTTCATTTACTTTTTTAAGCAAGCATACATGAAGTTACATGGAATTTTAAGTCCTTGTTCACTCGAGACCCAAAAAAACAAAAAAACCTAAATGAACCTGCATCCCACTCGGTTCACAATAATTTGGTTAAGAAGTCATATTTACGCACAACTTTCACACACATTCAAGCACGAATACTGTTTGTTGGAAGCCTCTAACAATGACATGCCTTCTCTCTTTCTCTCGAGCCATCTCGTGACCCTAGACAAAAAGCAGCACCCAGGACAAATAGCCATTGAACACACTCCAAACTCTGTGTTGAAAACGAATTTGAATCAAATTTTTATAGCTAACCTATTTGAGGTTTAACTCGCTTCCCCACCCCTTAATGTAGATATAATTTATTGAAAAAAGGGTTTAGGAGTGCTATGTTGGACTGAAAATTTTCATTCTGCCGTTATAATTTTCGATGAAAAACCAAAAAAAAAAAATTAAAAACAAATTGGATGAAATTAGACTGCATTAAATTGGATACAAGAAAAAACCATGAAGAAATCATTTCATTGATAACTTTCACGTAATGACCATGAGAACAAAGAAAGTCGTAGATACATGATAATATACAAATACTGCAGGTACATTTTCTTTCCCACAATTATGCCTAAAAGCCATCGCACCTAAGTAAACATGCATGACTCATTACGTTTTGTGAAAACCCTTTCAAAAACCATTCAACACTTAAGACGTGGCATTCGCCTTAACTGAACTTACAATTATTAACCACTAGAAGCATTCCTCAATTTTAGGGTAACATTCCAATAGAAATTGCATCCGATTACTTATCTAAACATCCTAATGGTTGCGAAGTATTAAGATATAAAGACAGTTTAAACACAGTGATTATATGCATGCATAATACCATAAGCAATTAAATAAAACTACATATTCATGCTAAGACTCGTGGCATCGCACCTAGCAAAAGGAATTATTTACGAACAACTGTATATTAAAAAGCAAAATATTATTAAGAAGAAAATGATTGAAAACACCTTATAAGTTAACTTGAATCGTCAAAAGCTCTCTAAGCCAAATTTTCCAAAGTGTGCGTTTGGAACCTAATGGCTAAATAGCCTTATTTATACTACCAGTTAAAATCCTTCCTAGAAAAAGTCTTAGAATAAAACTAGGAAACAAAATAACTTAAAAGAAACTAGGAAACATAATAGAATAAGGTAACTAGGAAATACATTCATATTCCAACTTTCAGAAATCTGCCTAGCCACAAAGATTCCCACGTTTCAGGACTCAAAACAGCTCCAAAACAAACCCAAGATGACTCTTTTTAAAACCTTAAGATGTTTCGAACATATTTCCAAAAGGCCCAGACACCTTCTTGGATGCCAAATAAGCCCAAGACGTCATTTTCACAGCATTACGCGCTGCTCCTTTATTTCATCGCCATAAAATAACCGCTTGATAGAAAATCTGAAACTTTGACATGAACAAGTTGAGAGACTCATGAACATCCTCCAATTGGAATCATTCCAAAATTTGTTTGTTTGATCACTTTTTACTCAATGTCGCATGTCCTACATTAAAAATATAATTCAATGTATCAAAATTTCACCGAAATAATTACCAAAGCATACTAAAAATAGGGTAAAATATATAATACGAAATCAACTCATCAATAGGTTTTGGGAAATTTCATCTTTCCGTGTCCCATAAGAATTTGGTTACCTTGCCTAGTTAATTAGGATTTTCTTTTACGTTTCCTTTATAAATTCAATTTCCAAGTCGAAGTAGGATTAAGGTTTGATGCCTATTGTTGACTCTAAAAATCACAAAGCCTACGTGGCGCGCATGCCGAGTAACTAATAAGCTGACTACGTCATTCGGTTGAATGCGTGGCGTGCCAACTCATCGACCGAGGAGTAAAACTTGTTGATATTGCGTTGAGCGCGTTGCTGACTTCTTTATCTTGCAACTGCGGCCGAGGAAGGAACACATCTCGGCCTTCGGGTTCTAAAGCCTGAAGACAAGGCTGCTAGTTCTGCGAAGTTCAATATCAAATTCAGCTTTCAGGAATGGCTGATTCTACGACAACAGTGCTGTTTATCCAAACTGAAGATGTTCGCCGGTTGCCTTCACAGTGCTGTTTATCCAAACTGAAGGTGTGTTGGCGGAAAAAGAAAATAAAAAATCTCAAAGTGTTTGAGAGGTTTGCGTAGGGCAGTTGTGTGTAGAATTGGGGGTCCTTATTCTGTTGCCATTGCATCTGTATTTATAGGACTAATGTACTTGCTTGGCACGGCCTGATCCTCAGGTAGAGTCCTATTTCAAATTCCCATGTATCTGACGTGACTTGATCTTTAAAGGATTACATTTGATCTTTGGTGACGTGGCTTCACCACTTGTTTTCCTCCATCCATCTTCACAGCACCAACCCGAGAAACATGCATTAAAAACCTAGCCTTCCAGAAAACCTATGTTCCTAGGCTTTATCTAAATGAATATTAAATTCATTTCTAATTATCACCATCTCATAATTTCATCCCATCCATGCATCGTGACTTTTCAAACCTCATCATCAAAAGTCTAGCCTATCTAGGCTTCATACCTCATCATAACACCATCACCATCAAATCCTAGGCTTGTCATATCTCCACCAAAAGCCAAGCCTATCTAGGCTTCTGCATGATCTAACCATACCTGCACTCATCTAATTGATGTCGTGCATATCCCAATATTCCATGTGGTCAAATTAGCTGGGATTTGACAAAAATTAGGTTTAAATATTTTAACATATTACTACGAGATAATATCATGATTAAAATCACAGCATTATTTCTCAATAATAATTGAAAATCATTTCAACCACTTTGTCATTCAACGGTTTAAAATTCTGCTCATCCAACGGCCTCGATTACTCGGGCCGATAGTGTAAAATCGGGTCCAAACACCTACATAAAGGTTCAGTTTAGAGTTGTACAAGTAGATGTTATATTATTATCAATCAAAGTCAGGAGTTACTCCATTTTGTGGTGGAGCCGAAAATATTGATGAATGTCAATTTATAACGCTTGTCAATCCTTTTATCTCTGTTTCCGCTACGTCAAGTGGTACCATAGCATGGTTGTCATTTAGAGCAAGGATTTGCCTCGCTTCATGGAAAACGACAATGAGAGATAAAAATATTATATAAACGATGCTAGTTGTTTGGAACGTCAATAGATTTTTATGCAAAGGCTACAAAAGATGATGATTTAATTGACCTTATAAGCAAACCAATTTTTACTAATAAAGGAAGCGTAGTGGGAATTTCTCAAGGCCTATCTCGTCAAATTAATGTTGGAAAGATTCTTCGTTTTTAGGGAAGTGAATGCATAGAAGATTTTCTCGATTGGGTCGTAGTTGTGGAGCAATTCTTCGATGAAATAATAATACCGGAAGAGAAAATGGTCAAGATAGCTACTTACCGTTTAATTAAAGGGAAATCTCGCTTTTTGGTGGGATCGATTGCAGAAGACACAGATTAAAGAAGGAACAAAGCCTATCCAAAACTTGGAGTTGGATGAAGCTAGTTATTGGAATTTAGGAAGGTTTTGGAATTTATTCTGGAATCTGTGCACCTTTGCGCGTTGAAATCCTTCGTCTCCCCAAGCCCATCTTCTTCGCTTGCAAAATTTCTGCAATTATTGTTCCATCTAGCTTTTTGGGGTTTCGAGTGACGAAGTTTGAAAGACCTTCATCGCCCACCATTTCCGATGCGATGAAATTATTCGCCGCGCAATAAAGTTCTTTGCCTCGTTTTAATGCGATTTTTTTTTTTTCAAATCTCGCACTATGAATTTTCTCATCACGCAAAGGTTTTGGTTCTTTTTGGACATAGACATTTTGCACGACAAAACATAATTTTTGTCAGTCGCAAAAATTACTTGAGCGAAAAAAATTTATTTGTCGTCTAAAGTTTTGTCGCGAAAGTACTTTTATTTTTTTTTTCTACTAGTGCATTGAACTAGTAATGATTTATTTTAGGCCAATTGTAGATATTTCTTGTTTTAGAAGTGTTTCTGTCCATTACTTTAAATAAGGGGCCTGGCTTAATTAATTGTAGAGATCTAATTCCATAGTATTCTACAAAAGTATATAATTAAAAGTTTGTGAAATTTTGTTGAGTTTCTTACTAATAGATGATCGTTTAATAAATTATATTTCTAAAGTGTTATGAGTATGAAAAATAGTGTAAAGCATTTGATGAATTTTAATGTATAAGTGATATAATTGTATATAATGGTTAAAGTTCCCGGCCCCCCGGGGGGGGGGGGGGGGTGGGTGGTTGCGGGAGTGGGGTGTTGGGGTGGGGAATGACTAGCAACGAGTCGTGAGGGTGATGGTATGTTAGTACTGCCAATAATGTTGTGTGGCGGTTGGGGTGCAGAAGTAACAATGGTGGTAGGGGCGGCGGTGGATGCGGCAACAATGGTGGTAACAGTGGTGGTTGTGGCGATGATTATGGTTGTGGTGGTAACAATATAGGTGTTGGTGTTGGTGAAAACAATGATGCTGGTAATGGTGTTGGTGATGTAATGATTGTGTTTTTCGTTGTAGGTGGTGGTGGTCACTTTATTCTACAAAGGATAAAACAATCTGTAGAAGGATAAATAATGTCATTTTTCAAAAACTAATGAGGGTGCTACAAGAATTGAAAATATTCATTAAATGTTCAACTCAGTTTTTTATGAAAGCAATTTCTAAATGCAACCTATTTGCTACTTATAAAAGTTACTATCAAGAGGCTATTGCTTTTAAAATGCAAAATAATTTAATTTTTATCAATAATGTTTGATTGCTTAACCTTAAAGTAAAACAACTTTTGATAATAAAAAGAAAAATACAATACTAAACAGAGCTTTAAAAAACACTACAAAATCCATATAAAATACCCTAGAATAAATGTGAATATCCTAAGCTTAAAATCTTCCATCGATACTTTGCTTGAAAAAGGTAGGAATCATATGATTTGGTTGGAAGCTTCTTAATCCAACTGGAAAAGGTATGGAATCTTTGTGAGGTTAACAAAAAGAGCTTAGTAAATGATATATATGTTTTTGATTTTCAAGGATTGAATTGTATTTCACTCATATATTCTTTTACAATTGTACAACAATATATAAGAGGATTAACCTCTTGCTCCTCTTGCTTTACGCCACAACAGGTGGCTTAGGAAAAAATAAAATAACAGCCCCTTGAATTAAGGGAGTTGATTAAGGGAGTTGACACCCTTGAATTAAGGAAGAAAGCACCCTTGTATTACGGAAAGCACCCTTGTATTACGGAAGTTGTCTGGCTTAGGAAAAATAAATAACATTCCCTTGAAGTAAGGAAGAAAGCGACTTCCAATACTCCCCCTCAAGCTGGATCCAGAAGGTTTATGGATCCAAGCTTGAACAGAAGCCATTGAAACCGATGAGAAGCCAAGGGCTTAGTGAAAATGTCAGCCAACTGGTCGAAGCTTCGTGTATACCGTGTCTGAATTACCTGCGACTGCACCTGTGCCCGAACGAAATGACAGTCAACCTCAATGTGTTTCGTTCTCTCGTGAAACACGAGATTAGATGCTATATGCATGGCTGCCTGATTGTCACAGAATAAGGACATATGAAGAGTTGCAGGAAATCCTAAATCACACAGAAGACCCTTGAGCCAGATCAACTCACACGCAGTGGAAGCCATTGCACAGTACTCAGCTTTGGCACTGGATCTGGCAATAACAGTTTGCTTTTTACTTTTCCAGGTGACCAAGTTTCCACCGACAAATGTACAATAGCCGGAGGTGGACTTACGATCGATTGCGTTGCCTACCCAATCAGCATCACAATACCCTACGACTTGAGTGTTGTCATTCTTCCGCATGATGATACCACGACCCACTGAACCTTTTAAGTAGCGTAAGATCCGTTTAACAAGAGTCAAATGTTCAAGAGTCGGGGAGTGCATGAATTGGCTCACAAGACTTACAGAATAGGTGATGTCGGGTCTAGTGATTGTGAGGTAGATCAATTTTCCAACCAATCGCTGATAATGGGTGATATCCGTGAGTGGCGTGCCCTTCAAGCTAGGTTTTTGCTTATTGTCAAGAGGAGTGGTGGCTGGTTTAGCATCGCTCATGTTAGCATCATTGAGCAAATCCAAGACATACTTTCTTTGGTTAAGAAACAGTCCCTTGTGTGAGGTTGCCACTTCTATACCAAGAAAGTACTTCAATATCCCAAGGTCTTTAATTGCAAATCTTTGTCTGAGAGACTGTTTGAGAGTGGAGATCTCGTCAGTATTATCACCCGTAATTATCAGATCATCAACATAAATAAGCACAACTAATGTGCCCACAGCTCCTGTGCGAACAAATAGTGAGGAATCGGCGTTGCTGCTTTTGAAACCAACACTAGTGAGAACTGAGCTCAGTTTGGCATACCAAGCTCGTGGGGACTGCTTTAGGCCATAAATGGCTTTGTGCAATCTGCACACCACATTCGGTTCATTGCTTTGTGGATGCCCTGGTGGCAATTTCATATAGACTTCTTCTTTGAGATCACCGTGCAAGAATGCGTTCTTCACGTCCATTTGGTACATGGACCATCCTTTGTTTACAGCTACAGACAATAACACTCTTACTGTGTTCATTTTGGCCACAGGTGCAAACGTTTCTTTGTAATCCACCTCAAATGTTTGAGTGAATCCCCGAGCCACCAGTCTTGCTTTATGTCTTTCAATTGAACCATCTGACTTGAATTTGAGTTTATAAATCCATTTGCAACCTACTGCTTTCTTGCCTGTTGGAAGTTTGGTGATGCTCCAGGTATTGTGTTGATCTAGAGCTTTAAGTTCTTCTTGCATTGCCTCTTTCCACACCTCTTGGCTGTTGGCCTCGTGGAAATTCTGAGGCTCCTGGTAACTGGATATAGTGCTTAGGAATGCAGCATGATTCGGTGTCACTCTTTTGTATGACACACAATTGGAGATGGGATGTGTGGGTTTGTACATAACAAAATCCTAAAGTCTTGTGGGAGTTTTTTTAACTCGCATTGGATTGCGTCGAGGAGCTGGAAGCGTTGTTTCACACTCGTTCGCATCATCTTCATTGTCACAATTGTCATGCAGTGTATCCTCAGAGTGAGACCCTTCATTGCTATCTTCATTGGGAGAATCATCAACGTTGACATAACTGAGCTCGTGTTGATGTGGTTCATCCAGTTCAATTCTTGGTAGTGGGAACACATCCAAGATGCCATCCCCTTGGGCTGTGATTTCATTTGACTTGCTGAAAAAAGGGTTAGTTTCATGAAATCGCACATCTTTGGATACAATCAATCTCCTTAATTGGGGATTATAACACTTATATCCCTTTTGTGTAGAGGAATAACCAAGAAAAATACATTTAGCAGCTCTAGGATCTAATTTATCTCGGTGAAAAGATTGAATATGCACAAAACAGATGCAGCCAAACACTCTAAGATGTGAGAGGTCAATTTTCCTTCCTTTCATGACCTCGAGTGGAGACTTGAATTCCAAGACTCGGCTGGGTAATCTATTGATGATATATGCAGCTGCCATAACACCTTGAGACCAAAATCTCTTTGGTACATTCATTTGTAGCATTAGTGCTCTTGTTTTTTCAAGTAGATCACGGTTTTTACGTTCGGATACACCATTTTGTTGAGGTGTTCCAACACAACTTGTTTGATGCATGATGCCATGAGTGCTCAAATATTGTTTCATGATATGGGACATATATTCGGTGCCATTGTCAGACCTTAAGGTTTGAATTTGAGAGGAGAAATGGTTTTTAACAAGGTTATGAAAATCCTTAAAAACTTCCATAACTTCATTCTTAGACTTTAAGAGATATAACCATGTGACTCGAGAGAAGTCATCCACAAAAATCACAAAATACTTATAGCCATCAAATGATTCACTAGTTGGTCCCCATACATCTGAATGAACTAGTTCAAAACACTTACTAGTTCTAGACAAGGAAGAGTTAAAAGGTAGTCGAGTGGATTTAGACAAGTGGCATGTTTCACATGAAATATCATCCTTTCCTAAGTTTGGAAATAGAGTTGACAAAATGGGTGAAGAAGGATGAGCTAAACGTTGATGCCACAATTGATTATCTTGAATGTGGTTGAGCTTGGCTTGAAACCCTCTCGGATTGCTCTTTGATATGTAATAGAGACCATCTAAATAAAACCCTTCACCAATCGTTTTCTTGTGGCACAATCCTGAAAAATAACATTGTGAGGAGAAAAAATGGCTAAGCAATTCAAGGTATTTGTGATATTTCCCACAGATAGAAGTTGAAATGGGAAGGAAGGAACATATAAAGCCATTGATTCAATTTTGTCTGACATTAATTTTATTTTTTCCTTCCCTAAGACCTTTACATTCTCACCATTTGCAATTGAAACTTGAGAAGGGTTTGCAAATTTTTCAAATTTTTGAGACTTAGACACATGGTTGGTCATATGATCTGTGGCACCCGAATCTACAACCCAAAAATCATGCAACATATTTATTTTAAGAGCAGTTTTAAAGGCTTTCATGATACCTTGCATGTCCTCTTGGGGTACGGATTTCGTGTCTGCCAAGAACCCTGCAAACTTGCCGAGCAATGCCGTCGAGTTCCCTTCTTCTATGCTATCAGCACGATCACTTCTAGCAACTCCTTTCTTGCTTTGAAGATATGACATAAACTCGTTCATGAGTTCAGCTGGATTCGCTGTGAAGTTCTTGAGTGGATCTGGCCCATTGGAGGTGGAGGTAGACGCATGATTCGCTCGATGTGGAGCACGGTTCATCCTTTGCACACCCTTGTTGTCCTTCATGAACTCAGGCTTTAACTCTGGGTGTAAAATCCAGCATGTGTCTTTGACGTGACCTATATTATTGCAGTGTTGACACTTCAAGTTCGGATGTTTTCCTTTGTACCTTTTTTCGTTGGTTATATATGCCCTAGCCTCAGGTACACTGGTCGTTGTACCTATGTTCATGACTTTCCTTCTTACTTCTTCCCGTTGAATCGTCGCACACACACTGGTGAAAGAAGGAAGCTCAATGTTCATGAGTATGTGACATCGAAGGTCTTCATACGTTGAATCAAGACTGGACAAGAGTTGAAATATCTTGTCTTCTTCTGCTCTCTTTCGTAGCAGTGCTGTGTCGGTTGTATGAGGGCGATAGATTTCCAACTCATTCCGCATGTTTTTCATGCTTCCTAGGAGTTGCACAAACGGTTTTCCATCTTGCTGCAGATCGGAGATGTCCTTCTTTAATTGGAAGACCCGTGCAACATTGTTTTGGCTGCCATACATTTCCTTGACCGCTTCCCATAGCTGGTACGAGGATTCTGAATAGCTGAATATTTCAGCTAATTTACGATCCATGGAATTCAAAAGCCATGACATAACCAGCTGATCCTTGCTAAGCCAGGATTCATAGTTTGGTGAGGAAGCATCAGGTATTTTGATGTTTCCATTTATGAACCCCAGCTTGGACCTTCCACCTAGCGCCAAAGACACAGCTCTCGACCAAGGCAAGTAATTAAACTCATTCAACACGACTGAGCTTAATCTTTGATTTGGGTTGACGTCCACCTCATGCACGTTCAAGGAGGAAGGCACCTGTGAGCTTTCAACTTCGGATATCAGCGGATTTTCTTCAGACATTTTGAGGGTTGAACACGCTCGGATAGCAGTGTAGTGTTAGAGTATATACACGTGTAACAATTGTATTGGAGGACTTTAGAGTTAGTTATATGTGTGATGTATTTATAAGTCATGTGGGTTACAGTTGGAAAGTAATGAAAAACAGAAAATTTCTCTCCTCTTTCTCTCTCTAAGTTTGTTCTCTCTCTTCGATACTTTTCCTTTCCATTGTTTTCTCTGTATCACATATATTAGGTTTGTTATCATGGTATCAGAGCCGACAATGGCTAACGCCGTCGTCTGACGATCTTGGTGACCGGTGCTTCCGCTTTCCTTTGGTGATCGGTGGAGTTCTGTTGTTTGATCGTCGTCGGAGTTCTCTAGTTGTAGATCGGTGTCGTCGTCGGAGTTCTCTGGTTGCCGCTCGTTGGTTCCTCAAACCCTAGTTTTTTTTTTTGGGGATTTCTGAGTACCGTGGCCGCTC
Organism: Pyrus communis; assembly: GCF_041283825.1. Lineage (NCBI taxonomy): Eukaryota > Viridiplantae > Streptophyta > Magnoliopsida > Rosales > Rosaceae > Pyrus > Pyrus communis. The sequence continues at coordinate 6,109,512 of NC_142572.1, forward strand.
GTCGTGGTGATTGCCGGTATTTGTCTCGTTCTATGCTCTATTGCTTCTTCGTGTTCGTATTTTTTCGTAGATCTGGCCGTGATTTGCCGTGTTGCTCAGTCGTTGATACCTGTCGATTGTTGATTTCTTGCGCCGATTGTTGGTGTGTCTGTTGTTTGCTTGTGGATTGTTGCTGGTTGTTGCTTGTTAAGCTTTGTTGATTTCTTCGAGATGGTGACTGCTGCTCAATTAGCGCTCACTCAATCGCCTATATCTTCATTGATACCTAGTGTTGGTAATACGGTGACAGTAAAATTAGATGATGCTAACTATGTTACCTGGAACTTCCAAATTGAGTTACTTTTAGAGGGCAATGGTATTATGGGCTTTCTTGATAATTCTATACCTTGTCCTGCCAAACACAATATCATTGAAACTGTTGATGGCAATGTGGTGGATACTTCTTCTGTCACTGATGCGTTCAAAGTCTGGAAAATTCATGACAAAACATTAATGACCCTGATCACTGCAACCTTGTCTACTGCTGCGTTATCTTGTGTGATTGGGTGTCAAAGTTCCAAGGAGATGTGGGAAAATTTGAAGGAGAGGTTCTCTAGTAGGACTAGAACCAACATTGTGCAGATGAAAATTGATTTGCAGAACATTAATAAAGGGGCAGAATCTGTTGATCTTTATCTTCAAAGGATCAAAGATTGCAGGGATCAGCTAGCTGCTGTGGGTGTAGTCATTTCTGATGAAGGCATTGTGATTGTTGCTCTTCGAGGTTTACCAACTGAATATAATACTATTAAGGCTGTTATTAGAGGACGAGAAAATCTAGTCTCTTTGCGAGAGCTCCGATCTCAGTTAAAGGCTGAAGAAGCAACACTTGAGGAAGGTTTTAAACAGCCACTGATGACTGCCATGTATGCTCATGGTTCCGGTTCTATGTATGAAGTAGAAGGTTCATCTGGTGTAACATCTTCTTCTGATAACTTTCCTAATAGTTCCTCCTCAGGTCAGTTTCCTCCAGGTCCTCAAATGGTCCAACGAGTTCAGCAGTTTCCTCCAGATCCTCAAATGGTGCCCGGCGTTCAGATGTCTCATTTTGCTCAAATGTTTTCTCCTCCACAACTGAGTCAACCACCTCAGTACTCACAGTTTCAGCAGTTACCTTTTTCAGGACCATATGCCTTTGTCTCTCAAACAGGTTCTGGTACATACAACAATTTCAGGGGGAATAATTTCAAGAATAAAGGCAAGGGAAAGAAGTTTCATTCTGGATTTCAAGGGCCTCAGTCTCAGTCTCAGCCTCCTTTTCAGAACTTCAACACTCCAATGTCATCTGTGCCACCTTATAATCCTATGCTTCTCTGTCAGATTTGTGATAAAAAGGGTCACTCTGCCCTTCATTGCTTTCAACGTGGTTGTCAAATCTGTAATCGAGTTGGTCACACTGCAGCAACATGCTTTGATAGGGGCAATTCTAATGCATCCATATCTGTGTCTCAGCCTCCTGTGTACTCGTCACAGTTTCAGGCTCCTGGTTTACCAGTTCAGCATCTGCCTCCACACTATATTTCTAATCCTTCTGTGGCTCACCAAGCATCATCTCCAGTGGCTTTTGCTGCTAGGACTACCCCATTACCTTCTGTTCCACAGCAAGAATTCTGGTTGCTTGACTCGGGGGCTACCAATCATATGACCTCTGATATTTCGAACCTGCAAGCTGCTACTCCATATCCATCCAATGAATATGTTACTGGAGCTAATGGTGAAGGTTTATTCATATCTCACATTGGACAGTCTTGTCTTCCCACTCATTCTAATATGCTTCAGCTTAACAAAGTGTTATATGTCCCACAATTATCTCAACATTTACTTTCTATGTATCAGTTATGCAAAGATAATAATTGTCGATGCATTGTTGATGAGTTTTCTGTGTGTATACAGGACAAGGTCACCAACAAGGTACTCTACCAAGGACTGAGTAACAATGCTGTTTACCCCCTTCCTTTGTTCAAACAACCACACTTAAAGCCTGCAGCTTATCTTGGACAGAAAGTGAATGCTTCTCTGTGGCATTGCCGATTGGGGCATCCAACCAACTCTGTAGTTCAATTAGCTCTTCGTAAGTCAGCTATTTCTTTTCCTTGTAATTCCATACCCCAAACATGTATCCCTTGCTTGCAAGGCAAGTTTACCAACTTGCCATTTCCTTCACTAGCAGCCAAATCTACTGTACCCTTTGAAGTCATTCACACTGATGTGGGGGGACCTGCCCCTGTCATGTCTATAGAAGGTCATCGATACTATGTGTCTTTTATAGATGAATGTACACGGTATACATGGATTTTTCCCATGATGAATAAAGCTGCAGTTTGTGACATCTTTATTCAGTTTCATGCCTTTATTCAAAATTTCTTTTCTGTTCATATCAAAGTGCTGCAAAGTGATGGGGGTGGAGAGTTTATTGGGTCTGTTTTTCAACAATTTCTCAAAACCAAGGGTATTTTGCATCAAATGTCTTGTCCTTATACTCCTGCACAAAATGGGTTGGTTGAGAGGAAACATAGACATATAGTGGAGACTGCACTCACCTTACTTCAACAAGCATCCCTTCCTTCCCAATTTTGGTTTCATGCTTGTGCCACAACCATTTATCTTATCAATCGAATGCCTACTTCTGTTTTACAAATGCAGTCCCCTTTTGAAGTGTTATATCATTCTCCTCCTCGACTTGATCATTTAAAAGTATTTGGGTGTGCTAGTTATCCTACTTTGAAACCCTATAGACACAATAAGCTGGATCCAAAAACCACACAGTGTATATTCCTTGGTTATGCAGCTCACTATAAAGGGTATATTTGTTATAATATCAGAGATCACAAGCTTATTGTGTCTAGGCATGTTGTCTTTGATGAGGACACTTTTCCTAGTGTATTAATTCCGTTACCTAGCAAACCTATGTCACATTCAACATCATCATCATCAGTGTCACCGTATCAGGTTCCTCACCCCAACCTTTTTCATCATCCCTCCATTTTTCCCAATTTTTTTTCTCATATTCCGGTTTCGCCTTCTATTCCCAATTTCACTGGACAAAATACAGTTACTCAGTCCTCTTCTTCAACAAATGGTGATCTTGTCCCTCCACAACGGTCTACCTCTGTGGACACGACTCCACAGTCAGTCGCACAATCTGAAGTTCATCCTGATGTCACAGTTTCCCAAGTCCCGGACCTGCAACATGTTTCTGCTTCTCAGATTAATACACACCTAATGCAAACCAGATCCAAGTCTGGTATTTTCAAGAAAAAGGTGCTTCTTGCTCAGGTTCAGTCTTCTCTGATCAAAGAACCCCAATCTTACACGGTTGCTGCCAAGTCTGTTGAGTGGCAGAATGCTATGGAAGAGGAAATGGCAGCTTTAGTCAAGCAGAAAACATGGCGGTTGGTTCCCCTTCCCCCTAATAAAAATTTGGTTGGTTGTAAATGGATCTATAAGGTCAAACATAATCCTGATGGCACAGTTGCTCGATACAAGGCCAGGTTGGTGGCCAAAGGTTTTTCACAAGCAGCAGGTCTTGATTACTACGAAACCTTTAGTCCTGTGGTCAAGCCCACCACAGTGAGACTCATGTTATCTTTAGCTGCCACAAAATGGTGGAAATTAAAACAGCTTGATGTCAAAAATGCCTTTCTGCATGGTTTTCTTAATGAGGAGGTGTATATGTGTCAGCCCCAAGGCTTCATTGATCCTGATCACCCTGAGTTTGTGTGCAAACTGGAACGATCTCTCTATGGCCTCAAACAGGCCCCTCGAGCTTGGAATGATCGTTTTACCAGGTTCCTTCTTACCTTGGGTTTCAAACCCTCCTATGCTGATCCTTCTCTATATGTGAAGCATGATGGGCAATCTGTTGTTGTGTTATTACTGTACGTTGATGATATAATACTCAGTGGTGATAGTGACATTCAGGTTCAATATGTGATTAATCAGTTAACAAATGAGTTTGAAATGAAGGATTTGGGACTACTTCATTATTTCCTTGGTTTTTAAATCGACTATCAGCCTCAAGGCTTACTTGTGCATCAGTCCAAGTATATTTCTGATTTACTCAGTAAGACCAACATGATGGATAGCAAACCTTGCACTACACCTTGCCATCCCAATCAGAAATTACTCAAACATGGTAGTCCTGTGTTTCACGATCCAGGTCTTTATAGGAGTATTGTTGGGGCTCTTCAGTATTTGACATTTACACGACCGGATATTGCTTATTCCGTAAATCAGGTCTGCCAGTTCATGCACTCCCCTCTAGAAAGCCATTTTATTGCTGTCAAACGTATTTTGAGATATCTCAGAAGTTCCATGACTCTCGGTTTATGTTTTAAATCTGGTACTTTGGATATTAAAGCCTACACTGATGCTGATTGGGCTGGGGATCCTAATGACAGGCGATCGACCACAGGTTTCGTAGTGTTTATGGGGTGTAATCCTATATCCTGGAGTTCTAAGAAACAACATACTGTTAGTAGATCTTCCACAGAAGCTGAATACCGAGCTATGGCTACCACAACTGCAGAGGTGGTTTGGTTACAACAGTTGCTTAAGGATTTACACCTTCCTTGTACTGACATTCCTCTTCTTCATTGTGACAACATATCTGCCATGGCCTTGGCCACAAATCCAGTACTACATTCCAAAGCTAAACATATAGAGATCGACTGTCATTTCGTGCGTGAACGTGTTCAGCAAGGATCCATTTTGCTTCAGTTTGTTTCTTCAGCTGAACAGCATGCTGATATCTTCACCAAGGGGTTGTGTTTGCCTTTGTTTAGTACTCATTGTAACAATCTTATGCTTGGTTGTTCCTCGCATAAGCTTGAGGGGGAATGTTAGAGTATATACACGTGTAACAATTGTATTGGAGGACTTTAGAGTTAGTTATATGTGTGATGTATTTATAAGTCATGTGGGTTACAGTTGGAAAGTAATGAAAAACAGAAAATTTCCCTCCTCTTTCTCTCTCTAAGTTTGTTCTCTCTCTTCGATACTTTTCCTTTCCATTGTTTTCTCTGTATCACATATATTAGGTTTGTTATCATGTAGCAGACGCAGGTTAATTTTCCTACTCTGATACCATTTTGATTTTCAAGGATTGAATTGTATTTCACTCATATATTCTTTTACAATTGTATAGCAATATATAAGAGGATTAACCTCTTGCTCCTCTTGCTTTACGCCACAACAGGTGGCTTAGGAAAAAATAAAATAACAGCCCCTTGAATTAAGGGAGTTGATTAAGGGAGTTGACACCCTTGAATTAAGGAAGAAAGCACCCTTGTATTACGGAAGTTGTCTGTCTTAGGAAAAATAAATAACATTCCCTTGAATTAAGGAAGAAAGCGACTTCCAATATATGTATCTATATACTGTGAAATATGAATCAAGATTCAAGAGAAAGCCTTTGTCATTTTTTATTTTTTTATTTTTTTTTTAAATCTCACACAGGTTTTTGTTTGTTAAATTTTGCCCTTAATAACTTGAAGCTAATAAAGTTACAGAGAAGATCATCCTAAGACCTTATTTGAACATGATTTGTTCAATAGGATGGTACCTATGTATCCTTGATTATCATGGATATTTACGTCAAACTACAAAATTCATTTATTTAAAAAGTTTAACAATTCTCACCACTTTCTCCTCTCCATCTTCTCTACGATAAACCTCCTCGACCGCTCACATTTGTTTGACATGTTTACATTGTTAGTTATTATATCTTGGGCTCCTTTTTTTTATTTTTTATTTTGTTTGAACAAATGATATTATCTTTATTAAGGAGGAGAAGGTGAGTTTAGTTTTACAATGAGTTATCAATAATGTGGTTCAAAATTTTTTTATGACGATAATCGAATCTAAGTCCACTCACTTACAAGTGAAGAGGAATAACACTCGACCGTAATACTAAGTTGCATCTTGGACACTTCTTTAATGAGAAAATTTGCGCTTAACATAAAACTTTCTTAAAATTATTCGGTTTTGTAAAATACACCACCCGTATCTCCAACGTGAGATAACTTTACTCCCATAAATTATTTTCCTTCATGCTTTCGAACCTACTCTCACCCTCTATTTAGCCGGTATCAACCAAAATTGTTCTTAGTTAAGATGAGTTCGTGTGTGTGTGTTTTTTTTAATATTTAAAAAATTGACAAATTTGTGTTTTTGTTGTAGAAGATCTGAATGTGAGGTAGTTTGGGTAGGTTAGATGAGTGTTTTAAGGTAATTCATTAACTTAAGGTAAGTAGGGGGCGTTTCCAATAGGAAGGATGTGTTCAATAAATTATTCAATAAAAGCACATATGATGGATTGTCATTTCGTCTCAGGTTCAAACTCTCTTTCCTACTCTTAATTTAGAATAGGTAAAATTAGTGTAGAATACTATTTGTATTCCAGTAAAAAGTAATGCTATTGTTTTCGAACGATTAAATATATGACATAACAATGTAGGAATTGGTACAAATTGTTGAAAAGTTTTTTAAGGTCACATAGGTACTTGAAGTGTTAGATTTCAATCTTTAATGATAGTTCTATGAGAATTAAATTTAAAATGTTCGAAACTTTAACTGTAAACTCCTCTATACTAGAAGAAGTTTACAGTAAATGCATCTAATAGAAGCACCAATCCTACATACAACTTGTATACGAGCTGAAATTATAGGAAACTCCGGCGCTGACTTTCTAGAAATATGTGTTTAGGCACCGATACAGAAGACTTTGTAAATTGTGAAAAGTTGGATAAAGTCTAGTTTGATAACTGTGTAAAATATAATGCACATCGTTGAATTCTGCAATACCGTTGAAAATCCAAAAAATGCGGCATTGGAATACATAAAATATAGCACCTTTTACAAGATTAAATGTATCAAATACTTCCTAAGATTCTTGAGTTGTAACAATCATATAAAAAAAGAATTTTCTAACTCCAACACACTGGTCAAAGTTTCTTGGCATCGGCTCCCTCTGCATATCCCGACTCCCCAATCTTTTCTTTATATACGGACAGCATGGATGCAACAACAATACAAAGCAAAGCATAAACGAATGGCTTTCAACTCCAGGGCATGGCTCCTAAGCATAGTGCTCCTTTTTTGTATGCTGTCCATTTCTTCTGGCACAATGCCTCAGAATTCCGGTCGAGTGAAAGCAGTTAATCTTGGAGGGTGGCTGGTTACAGAAGGCTGGATTAAACCTTCTCTTTTCGATGGCATTCCCAACAAGGATTTCTTGGTAAATTAATTTACTTCATTGATATGTTGGTAATTTAATTCTTATCTTTCATATGATATATCTTAGCTTTTCAACTTTAGTTACATATTTTTCATTTTAATTGTTGTAGGATGGAACTGGACTTCAGTTTAAATCTGTCACAACTGGGAAATATCTTGCGGCTGAGTTGGGGGGAGGAAGCATCATAGTTGCAAACAGAACGTCAGCTTCAGACTGGGAAACATTTAAAGTAAATTTGATTTGCATTTTTCGATATATAATAATGTAAATTGTTTTCATTAACATTTACATGGTGCTTCTTAATTTGTTGCAGTTGTGGAGGATCAACGAAACCACGTTTAATTTCAGGGTCTTCAACAAAGATTTTGTGGGGCTTGATGTCAATGGCAATGGAACTCAGGTGGTAGCTGTTTTGAAAATACCGGGTAGTTCGGAGACGTTTGAAATCATAAGAAAACCTGATGATTTGCGCCGGGTTCGAATCAAAGCACCGAATGGATTCTTCTTGCAGGTGATGATTAATGTTCCTATTCTTGTCTTAATTGTTGAGATAAATTATGATGGTTTGATTGTTAATCTGTATGTGTGCTGCAGGCAAGATCAGAGGTGCTGGTGACAGCTGATTATGCGAGGAGTACTGAATGGGGAAACAATGATCCATCTGTTTTTGTGATAACATTTTCTGGAAAATTGGAAGGAGAGTTTCAAGTAACCAATGGTTATGGTCCAAAAATGGCTCCACAAGTTATGCGGGTAAGAGATTTTAACAGCACAAAACTTTAGCAAGACCTTTGTTGCCAGACCTGTTTATTTTGTCAAACTGTAAATCTCGGTCACATTTTCAAGAATTAACATAATCAGTGATCAAGATTTACAGTTTGGCAACGGAAAGACAATTTGGCAAGAAACATGTTACCTCACTAGTGGTGCATGTTTAATGGATATAATTCACATATATCTGACAAGATTCATTGCTTGAAATGTGGCATTCATCAGGAACATTGGAATACATTCATAGTTGAGGATGACTTCCACTTCATATCAACAAATGGGTTAAACGCTGTGAGAATACCAGTTGGTTGGTGGATTGCAAGTGATCCCACTCCTCCACACCCTTATGTTGGAGGTTCATTACATGCACTAGACAAAGCCTTCCTGTGGGCACAGTATGTATTCACTTTTATTAGTCTGCGTCTTATACGTTAACACATTTGCCTCCACTACTTTCACTTTTAGAAACGAGTTAAAAATAAATGTGTGGTCCCAGGCCTTAAGTCGAGGGCAATTGCAATAAAACAAAAACTAAGAAGTGGTTGAGTTTTTAGTCCAACCCAAAATCCAACTTAAAACATGTGGATATATAACATTTTTTTGGACCAGTACCACTATGATGAACCACTTCCAAAGTTTGAGAAAAATCATAAACCAAAACTATAGCTGACTTTATTGGTTTTGTTTTTAAGAAATTTTTTTATAATACAAACATGTTTGTATTTTGGCAGGAAATATGGATTAAAGGTAATAATTGATCTCCATGCAGCACCAGGCTCTCAAAATGGTTATGAACACAGTGCTTCCAGAGATGGTTCTCAGGAATGGGGACAAACAGATGAGAACATACAACAGACTGTTCATGTCATTGATTTCTTAACCTCCAGGTAAATAAATATATACACTTGAAGCCAAAAATAGAGACATCATAAGCTACTCCTACTTTAATTGGAAAATTAAGCGGTAGAATCAAATTATTTGTACAATCTTAATTATTAAGAGTAACACTTGACTCCTTACATGTAAGAAATCATTTCTCTTTACATGACGATATGACGTCAGAATCAAAATTGTTAATTATCATTATCTTCATCTAAAGATCATCCCTAAAGAAAAAATCATTCAATATGGAAACTGTATAGCAAGCCATATGTGTCGAAAAAATTGATAGCTCATAACATAATGAGGATTACTAAAACATTCTCCAAATCGAATAAATATTTTTAGAAATGATCGTTAGATGATGATAACGGTCCGATTTATAACGCTTGTACAATATAATAATAACATGCCGTCAAAAAGAGAATGACTTTTTACATGTAGTGTCCTTAATTAATGACCATTTTCTGTACAATCAGTAATAGATTTGCCAGATTACTATACAATCAGTAATCAGTACTCCAAGTATCATGAAAAAACTGCTCTTGCCGGATTATTGAGGGGATCAGGATCCTCTCCTGATCTTTGTATGGGGATCCTCATGACCAAGAAGTGTGGGCCGTTGGATGAAAATCCAACGACTATAATTATTATAACTTTAAAGGGACCCCCTGTTTGTAGCCGTTGGATTTTCATTCAATGGCCCATACTTCTTGGTCATGAAGATCCCCATACAAAGATCAGGAGAGGATCTTGATCCTTATCGGGGTATATGTTGTCCTGTGAGCACTAATCAAGTTAATTCTTGCTTAAATGTATAACTCGAATTTACAGTCTAGAAATATAACTACTTGTATAGCAACTTAAATCTTGCCAGAAATTACTCAAAACATCACCCTGTTAATTCTAGGGTTCTTCTTAATTGTTAAATCCAAATTTGATGGCACATGCTTAGGTATGTTAGGTGCCCAAAAATTCTATGTTCTATTCATTAAAATTTTAAATCCCTAAATTTGGTGGTGGTGTACTATTGTAGGTATGCTAAGAGCCCAAACCTATATGCAGTTGAGCTCATCAACGAACCCTTGTCACCAGGAGCGTCCCTACAGAACGTGACCAATTTCTACAAGGCTGGTTATGCTGCTGTTCGAAAGCATTCCTCCACAGCATACGTGGTGTTGTCAAACAGGCTAGGACCAATGGAGCCTAGGGAGCTTTTCCCCCTTGCCAAGGACTTCAAGCGTTCTGTGATCGATGTCCATTACTATAACCTCTTTGTGAGCACCTTCGACAACATGACTGTCCAACAAAACATAGACTTCATCTACACCAATCGGTCCCAGCAATTGAATTATGTCACCACATCGAACGGCCCTCTCATTTTTGTTGGTACGCGATCAACTCCCTGTTTTGTTTCTGACACATAAAAGTTCAGATTTATTTAAATAAAAAAATCGGGAGTGTGAAATCATTACTCTCGACCTAAATACCATTTGTTGATTATTTGTAGGTGAATGGGTGGCTGAGTGGAATGTTAAAGAGGCAACAAAGGCGGATTACCAAAGATTTGCCAATGCTCAATTAGAAGTTTGGGGGAGAGCAACATTTGGGTGGGCTTATTGGACTCTTAAGAACGTCAATAACTACTGGAGTCTTGAGTGGATGATAAAGAATGGTTATATAAAACTTACTTAGATTGGTGACATCAATACGCATAAACATTTCTCTTAGTCATCACTATCTATGTACTGTAATCTTAGTTCAATTTGGGTCCCTTTTCTGATGACGTCCAAATTGTTTCGATTGAATATGAGACGTCTATTAATTCTGCAATATGACAGCAATAAGGGCATTTTTATAACTAATGTATCCAACTTGGCCGGAATTCCATTCACTTTCCATCGATCATGTATCCAACTTTTGCAAGGAGTCTTAAAAACCCATTTTCAGAAGCAGGTTTAAAAGTGATCTAACATGAAAACCTGTTGCAAGTGGTGGATTACTCCAATGGTAAGGGTTTTTCTCTTTAACTCACTGCGTTCCAGATTCAAATCTTACTCTCACCCCTTAGTGTATATTAATTCGTATAGAATACCATTTATATTAAAAAATTGTTGAGAATATCAAACACATTGAGAAAAGAAATGACATTGTATGTGTTTATAAGTAATAGGGCTACTTCTCATATTGCCTATTAGTTTTATGGTGAAACATCAACTTTGTCTGTGGTACCAGAGCATGATGTCCTACATGTGAAGCCCAATGCCCACACATGCTCAACGTCACCCCATTTGTGTTATCAACGTGCTAAGCTTAAAAATTTATCCCACATGAGAAGGTGTGTTGAGAGTATCAATCTTATATTGGAAAAAGAATGGGTATTGCATTTACTTATAAATAACTAGGCTACTCCCCATATTATCAATTAATTTTGTGGTAAAATCTCAACTTTCTTAAAAAACATGAAAAACTGTTACTTACAACGAGGGTTTTTGCCTTAGGAAGTTCATCATTGTAATGGAATGATCTGCAATTGACATCCATTTTGTTACTCTTCGTCACGGCGTCTGAAGAGCTGCTGGATAGACCTTTAGTGTTGTGAGTTAATAAGATTCCAAACATTGTGAGCATTTTTCATTAAATTCCCCCTGTATGAGTAAAAGGAAGAGTCAATTGTATCAGCATTAGTTTCCGTTTGTAGGAGAACAAGAAAAAAAAAATCGCGAAGCGAGGAGTGGACACATCCAAAGCAATAGCACATGCGCATTCAACAAACATGAGGATTTTTATCACTTGCAAAAATAGGGATAAAAACATTTTAAAATACTTGCAAGAGTACAAGGTAGTTGTAGTATGAACATCTCAAGCAAGGTCATTTCCACATGGATCGAATTGAATGAATAATTTGTATTTAAACTAATTCTTAATTAATTACTTGAAATCAAGTTTTGGAAAATGTTGATTTTGTGAGTTAAAATAATAAAAACGAATTTAATAAAAAAAACAAATTAAGAAATCAACTAGAAAATAATTTAAAGAAAATCAATAAAGAGACACTAGGGTTCCGCCATCACCTTAATAATTCTACATAGTTCTTCCAATTACTTATGAATTACTCATGCATATTTTTAAGGTTAGGTTTTCCTAATATATGTCCTACTTGGAACCTCCAATATAGAACGTATATCTAACATGCAACCCATCCGAGTGTTCGGATCAAATATGAACATAAAAGACTCATTAAGTTTTGTTAAAACCCTTTGAAAAACCATGCAACCTTTAAGACGTGGTGTTCATCCTAAGTGAAATTACAATTATTAACCATCATAAGCTAGCGTCAATTTCAGGGAATATTCCGATCAAAATTGCATCAAATTACTTTTCTAAATATCTTAATGGTCGCGAATGACTACGACACTTAGATAGTTTAAACACAGAGATTAATAATTCAAAACATGCATGCATAATATGATAAGTAAATTGAAAATAAACTAGATATTCTTGCTAAGGCTCGTGACCTCGCCCTGGCAAAATAAATTAATTATAAACAATCATAAAACAAAATATTATTAAGAACATGGAAAGAAAACACCTTGTAAATAAACTTCAATTGTCAATCCAAAGTAGTGTGTCTCCTCCTCTAAATCCTAATGTCTAAATAGCCTTATTTATACTATTACAAAATAACACCCTACCTAGAAAAGGCCTTAAAATAAAACTAGAAAATAAATTAAGATAAACTAGGAAACAATCTCCTAGTCAAACGTGGAGAAATCTGCCACGTTTTAGACCTAAATCTCCTCCAAATCCAACCCATGATAGCCTTTTTTTCTTTTCTTTTCTTCTTATTCTTCTTTTTTTTTTTTGGGTCTTTTGAACAAATAATATCATTTACACTAAGGGTGGGGGGAGAGAGTAAGCTAAGCCTCACAATGAGTTACCAATAACGTGGTTCAAATTCGCCTTTGGCGAGAATCGAATCTAAGACCTCCCACTTATAAGTGCAAAGGAGTACCATTAGACCGTAGTACTAAGTGACATGATAACTTGTTTTAAAAATTAGAACAATCTGAACACATCTCCAGAAGGGGCCGAATCCAAAATAGGCCATCTTAGGCTCCAAAATTCGCAATTAAGCCCAAAACATTACATTGACAGCACTGGGTGCTGCTCCTTTATTTTTAGTGCCAGAAAATAACCGCTACGTGGAAAAATCTAAAATTTTGATACAATCAAGCTAAGCGACTCACGAACATCCTCCAATTAGAATCACTAAAAAATTCCACCATTTGATCACTTTTTTCTCATGAGGAAGTTGAAAGTCCTTCGTTAAACATATATAACAAAGTATCAAAATTCTCACAAAATAACCAATGAATTATAACTGAGAACAAGGTAAAATATTTTGTATAATATCAACTCATCAATTACTGTTAGCTCACACTTCATCAATGTGTACTAAATTTTCAGTCAATGTTCACGCTATGCCATTTCAGTTAGACAGCTCTACACATAAGTTTCCCGAAGAAGGGATTGAGTCGAGGAGTTTGATACCTTGCAGTTTACCAAAAAATATAAAGTTTGTAATATATCAGAAAGGAGTCAAATTCCAATGCTAGTCGGAGCCGTGACAAACCTCATTCGCTTGTCTCACCACCACAATGTTCGATCTTCTTGACAAGACGCATAGCTGGTGTGCGACCAAGTGGTGGCAGTGGCCAACTGGGATAAGAATGGATCACACAGTGCACATACAAGTCTTCCCCAAAAATATTTTAATAACAATAGTAATAAGAGCAAAATACATACGAGAAAATTGTTTGGGCCCACCGACTTTAGAGTCCAATTTGAAATCCTATCTGAGAGCTCAGACGACCACCTCACTTCATATCTTAACATGTCCGAGGGTTCAGGCCACGTAGATGATCAAATCCAGGAATACCTCTTCCCCTTAAATGCCTAGGTACGCATCATCTGACATGCTAATATCTCACTACTATGATTGTGTGAACCACCACAAGACATACCTAAAAGGCCACCTACCAACAATGACAGTCACTATAATCACCAAATGATCGATCTACCCCTACTTCATCTCAACGATATGACTGAGGTTGCCTATTCTCCACTGCCTATAAATAGAGCCATAGACCTTCAAACTCAAGACCTTCGTCATATTCAATCTCTACGATTCAACAAAACCTTGAGTGATTCTTCAATCAACCCAACTGCTCTTCAACACAAACCCAATTGCTCTTCAGCAAAACTCTCTTAGCTATTTAGCTACAATCTCAAAGCTTTCCCTTAAAGCAAACACTACCTACGATCTCTCAGATCTAAAAATTTTACAACTCTGCCACCCCGTAATGATTTGGTTTATGTGTGCAATTCTAACCACCCCGATTGCCTCTCATAGGCGTACGTTTTGTACTAAGTCTAATCCCATAGCAGTTATCTCGGTGGATCCTCTAGGATTATCTTGTCATTCATGATTTGAATCTTACTAGAGTTTTACTGCTTTCTTTACATTTCTGGATAGTTTACATTTCAAGTCATGTAGTTCGGCCCATCGTCTTAGATTTCACTGTTGTAAATGTTTGTAATCTTGACTCCATCATGAAATGATTACAATTTGTTTTTCGTTTTAGTTTCTATTTTCCTTTCATTTACTTTTTTAAGCAAGCATACATGAAGTTACATGGAATTTTAAGTCCTTGTTCACTCGAGACCCAAAAAAAAAAAAACCTAAATGAACCTGCATCCCACTTGGTTCATAATAATTTGGTTAAGAAGTCATATTTACGCACAACTTTCACACACATTCAAGCACGAACATTGTTTGTTGGAAGCCTCCAACAATGACACGCCTTCTCTCTTTCTCTCGAGCCATCTTGTGACCCTAGACAGAAAGCAGCACCCAGGACAAATAGCCATTGAACACACTCCAAACTCTATGCTGAAAGTGAATTTGAATCAAATTTTTATAGCTAACCTATTTGAGGTTTAACTCGCTTCCCCACCCCTTAATGTAGATATAATTTATTGTAAAAAGGGTTTAGGAGTGCTAAGTTGGACTGAAAATTTTCATTCTGCCGTTATAATTTTCTATGAAAAACCAAAAAAAGAAATAAAAACAAATTGGATGAAATTAGACTGCATTGAAATGGATACAAGAAAAAACCATGAAGAAATCATTTCATTGATAACTTTCACGTAATGACCATGAGAAAAAAGAAAGTCGTAGATACATGATAATACATTTTCTTTCCCACAATTATGCCTAAAAGCCATCGGTATGAAAAAATAAAAACACCTTCATGCATGTAAATAATCACCCACATGAGTACAACCGTACAAACCAAAAGCCATAGAGAAAGCAAGTACTCGTAACAAATATTCTATGTAATTAACAGTATACAAGTGCACACACAACACAGATACGTTGTTCTTCTTAAGAGTATTGTATGAGAACACATTTCGTTAAACAATTGCAAAAATGACATATGGAATACAGTCTGTTTATGGTAATGGTTACTACATATTTGTATGGTAACGGTTCATCTGAAGATTTAGAAATTCATTTCGGACAATTGAACCTTTTCGAACTATTTCTTTTTTAAGAACAAAAAAGATTTGTGCTAAAATAGCAGATGCTAAGAAGTGCGAAAGACCGATATCCCAAAAAAGTGCCGCGTCCTTGTTAGTTACTTTTTAAGTAATTTATACTCTGTCAATGTAGGTTTGGTTTCGATAGATGAAGTGGGCATTTATTACCAAATTTAAACACACAAGTACTTCTATTTTCTTGGATTCGTTTTAATAAGAAAATGAGTGTATTAACTTTTACCTATAATCCATGAGTGCAAATTGATAAAAAGAACTAAAATGAATTAAATCTCACCTGAGAGAGTAAGTAGATGCTGGTGCATCTTAATTGGTCTCTAAGTAGGGTTACATAATAAGGGGGGAGCACTGCTAATAATCGCACATGACGCATGATGAGATACTTTAGTTGCTTCCAATGATGTGTTTGTTGGGTGCATCAAAGCTTTAACCCCACAAATGGGATTTAAGCAACAAATACAAGTGGTGTACGCATTGCACTAGCAAGTGACAGTAATAAGCAATCAAAGTCGCATGCCCAACATGTTGGTGGGAAAGAAAGACATCTTTTATTAATATGAACAAATAAACTTTTTATTTATTTCTGTTTAGTTGTTGATGGAAATAGCGAATGTGCAAAACCAATAATCCATAAGCACTAGATTTCTTTAGGTAAGAATGAAATCTCATACTCTGCCCTCTTTGCTGTCGATCGGATGTGGGTGAACTCAAAATACATGTGATCGATACACATGCATTCGTAAGTACTTGGATAATAGAGATATAGTATGTTCACCATAAAAAGAGAGAGAGTATTTGGAGTGGTCGGTCCCCTACTATCGTTATATTAGGGAGGATATTTTTGGTTGTGATGGTGGGAGCTCTACTCTTACTAGACATTGTAAGAGAAGCAACTTACTTGTAAATGCCCACTTGAAGATATTCGTAGGTGCTAAGAAATCTCTTTGCCTAAACAAGTTTTTAGGCCAATTAATAAAGAGGACCAAACTATGAGCATATGGACGTCTCAACTTTATGTGAGCTGTTCACATGTGTAGGCGCCAAAGTCTTCGAGGACCACTGGTAGGCTTACAGGCTACAGGTATACGTTCGTAGTGGTTGCTATATCTAGCAATGATTAATGGTCAATTTGGGACACATCCAGCGCTGATATTAACAGCCATAGAAAATTTAGGCAGAGAGGGATCGATAACTTTCTTCGATCATGAAGTGATTGTTACCTCTTTTGGCTGCACTGCCTTCCAATTGGAGTAGGATTCTCTCCCTCCCCTCCTTTCACCGTTTTCTTTTTGTTTTTCTCTCCATAAAAAAATCAATACAAAATGTTGACGTGGTTTAATCGTACTTGTTTAAATAGGATGAGAGGGAAGAGGAGAGAGATTAGGAGAGGAAAGAATCCTCCTCCCTTTCAATTTCCCTCATATATCCAACTTTCACGAGGATTTCGTAATCTATAAACCATTTTTCACAAGGTGGTATTCAAACTTTTAAGAGATAATGCATGTGGTTAAATATCCTAATTGACACATCCCGACCCGGAGTGTTCACTAGAACTCCGAATCGAGCTGTGCTGGCAGACACCTGGAAGGTGATGAAGCCATAAAGTATAATGATGTGGAAAATGTGAATAAATTTAAACCTAAAAGTACCTAAAGACAAGAGTGTGCTATGAGCGGGGATGAACCCATTTCACACGCAATGTCAGAGCATAAGTAAAGTACAGTAGTGTGGGTAAGGATCATACTCTCAGAGGTAGCCACCTATACTGAGATTTGCCAAGAATCCTCGTCGATACGAACCTTCAGTAGTTAAAACATGAAGGGGGTGCAAAAACAAGGGTGAGTGGGCCTGAAAATAAAGTTTTTAATAAAAACCTTTTGAAAACGTTATAACCCCTCACCGTAAAACCCGTATAATTTTCCAGAAAATAATAATACATACGTATATAGAAATCATGCTCAAGAGTAGTGAAAACTGAGTATATGCCATGTTAAAGTATCTCAGCAATAAAATAAGTAAGCGAGGTGAAATAAATCAATGTAAAATGATATGCCAACCAGAGTCACCTAACGTGACCTGTACGGCTAAACCTATAGCTCATTAACCAATTCCTGCACACGAGTCGAAACCACCTAATGTGGTCTATATGATAGGTCTGGGTGTAAATAAGTACGCTCAAGTGCTACGATCACGTGAAGGTTGTGCAAATAATCGCGGGTCACCCACGAGTCGGAACCACCTATTATGGTCTGTACGACAGGGCTGAGCACCAAACTTGGATCCAAGGTTAGCGTGCGGTGTGAGGGGTGAACATCAAGTGAAGGATTATGCCCTGGCCACAGGCGGGAGCACTAATACCGGGGTGCACGAAAATGAGCTCTACATGCCCTTACGTATAACCATAACTAATGCAACAACTAACATTATACAGTACTCACCTGAAACTTACCTGGCCTCCGCAGCACCATACAATAGTATGCATATACATACCAATGCATATAATAAAATGAAATGCAAGTATGACATGGCATTTAAGAATACGCTCGTTTCAAAACAGTTTATGGGAAAATGTAAAGCATATATACGTGTGTATTTATAGAAAACCAAAAGCCCAATCACCTGGAGTCCACGCTACAACTCCCTAGCACAAACATCAAGGCATCACAAACGATTGGTGCCTAGAACAATTATCAAATCATGTCTTAGAATTCTTATCAATAGAACATATAACTTACATATCCTATTCGAGAAGATCCGTACGTCGGATTCCCGATCCGTAAGTTTCTAATATCCTCAAATATTACGTATTATAATGTATCAAAGTTTGGTGACGATCCAATGGTCGGATCATCAATTGTTATAACTATCAAGCGACAGACCTTAATGGAATTACATTCAAACGACAGAAATTCGTCAATCGAACTTCACCAATGAAATCAAGGTATTCAAATTTAGCATCAGAAGGTCAGGGGACGTCTCAGCTCATGCGCCGCCATAGGTGGCAGTTGGTCGCCCTGACTTGCCGGAAAATTTAACTATTTCTAAAAATTCTCAAACTTTACAGGAATGAAGATCTCAATGAGTGGAGCAACTTTCATACCTGTGACTAAGGCCAATTTGGCCAGCAAAAGCCTTAATTTCATGAAAACCCGTTGGAACCCTAGGTTTGGGTGCTTCTTGATTCGCCATCTCCGGTACTCCGCCACCCCTACAATTGATTGGGCTTTGTTCCGGGCCTTATGGGGAGTCTAATGATGGTGGTAATTTATGGGAATAGCTTCAGGATTTTGGGATTTCTCGCACGGACCTGTTGAACTCACCAATGGTTCTCCACCCATTTGCAACAATTTTCTTCTAAATCTGGGGTGGAAAAGGAAGAGGGATGGGCTAGATGATGTTTGGGAGTAGTGGTTTGGCTCAAATCATCAGAAAAACAATGGATTTCATCGTAGAAACCCTCCGGCCACGACCTGGTCGCAAGTTGCACGGGTCAAGGGTTGATTTCGTGCTTCTCGTTTTTCTCCCTTCCCCTTCTTTCCTCTTTTTCTGATTGGTCATCCTCTTATCTCTCCTTTTCTAATTGGCCTCCATCTCCCTCATTTCTCTCCTTTATATCCTATCTCCACCGCCCAACTTTTCTTCTATTTAATCTGGGCCACACACGTGGCTCCCCAGATTTTAATCCAAAAATCTGGGGTATTCCATAAAATAATAAATTTACAATTTTACCCTCGACTTCATTCGTTAATATCTCCTTCGTTATAACTCCAAATCATGATCCGTTTGTGCCCACACCTCCGTAGCGACAAGTACTACGAGAATACACTAAGAAAATGAAACTTACGTGACACAACACACCAATCAACAAAAGTCAACACTTTGTCTCGAAGGGCATTTTCGTAAATTCACCTTTTTAAAATTATAAAAATCATAATAATTGGGGATGGGTTGTTACACTAATGGATAGGTTATTTGGTTTTTATTCATCCGTCCCGGGTTCAAAACTCTCAAATCTCCTAAATTATTGTAATAATTTTGAATGCTTTCCTCCTCCTTTTGATAATAATAAAATTATAAAAAAAACTTTTAAGAGATAATGATTTCATACTTTTCTTTTTTTGTGGTTGTCTATATTCCCATGAAGTATTAATACTTTTCTTTTTGTGGATGTATAGAGAGACCAACTATTTTTTTTTTTTTAACAAATGATATTATCTATACTAAGACCATCTCTAACCCTTGGGGATAAAGCTTAAAAATTTAAGCCATAAAGTTTTAAGTCATAACCTAGAAACTGCTTTTCTCTTCAAACCCTTATGATTTTAAATAATGATTTTAGCCATTTTTTTTTCAGTAACTTTTTTTGAAAAAAATTTATGTAGATTATCCTAATTTATTTTTATGAATATTTTAATATAAAAATATTCAAATTCCGATAAGTAAATGAAAATCATACAAATACATAGGTATTTATAAAATTTTAAGTGAAATTTGATTTAAATGATTTTCTTATATTGTTTTAGACATTAGATTTAATTTTGGGTCGTCAAATCACCGTTAGATTATAAGTAAAAAAACTAAAAAAAAGTTTGAAATATGACAATTTGGCCTGTCCAGAATAGTTTAAGCCCGGCTTAAATCCTGTGTTGGGGGGGGGGCAGGGAAGACCGGGGAACTAGCTCAAAAATATATTTTGGGAGGGGTGGACTTAGCCTCACAATGGACTAGCAATAATGTGGTTCAAATTCACATTTGGCAAGAATTGAACCTAAGACCTCTCACTTATATGTAAAGAAGAATACCACTAGACCGTAGTACTACGTAGCGAGAGACCAACTATTTAGATCAAAGAGAAATGCTAAGGAGACTCTCTCAAAGTGAGACTCTCTATTGACTCTCAGTTACGACTAACATTAAATGTAACATCCTACATCTCCCAGGAGAGTGATCCTTATATGTATATTCTCATCCCTACCTAGCACGAGGCCTTTTGGGAGCTCACTGGCTTCGGGTTCCGTAGGAACTCCGAAGTTAAGCGAGAAGGGGGCTAGAGCAATTCCATGATGGGTGACCCACTGGGAAGTTGCTCGTGAGTTCCCAAAAACAAAACCGTGAGGGCGTGGTCGGGGCCCAAAGCGGACAATATCGTGCTACGGTGGTGGAACGGGCCCGGGAAGTGGTCCGGCCCGGGCCGGGATGTGACAATTTGGTATCAGAGCCTAACCCTGGTCGTGGTGTGCCGACGAGGACGTCGGGCCCCTAAGGGGGTGGATTGTAACATCCTACATCTCCCAGGGGAGTGATCCTTATATGTATATTCCCATCCCTACCTAGCACGAGGCCTTTTGGGAGCTCACTAGCTTCGGGTTCCGTAGGAACTCCGAAGTTAAGCGAGAAGAGGGCTAGAGCAATCCCATGATGGGTGACCCACTGGGAAGTTGCTCGTGAGTTCCCAAAAACAAAATCGTGAGGGCGTGGTTGGGGCCCAAAGCGGACAATATCGTGCTACGGTGGTGGAACGGGCCCGGGAAGTGGTCCGGCCCGGGCCGGGATGTGACATTAAATTGTGAGGTGGCAGAGAGTTTATAGAGAGTTCCACGTTAAGAGAGTCTCCTTAGCATTTCTCAACAAAATTTTGTAAACCATATGATTTGATCGTTGACGATTGTATTTTTACTTAAGTTTTTATTAATGTATTTATTTTCTTTACATGACACAGCACATGATTTGCTCAAATTTAAGTGCAACCTTCCCCAGTAAATTGTCAAAGTTTGAGACAAGCGGTCTAACAGATAATTAACATTGATTAATTCAGCAAGTGTGAGGTTTCATTACAATAAGACCTAATCCAAATAAGTTGTAGTCTGGTAGAACAATATATTATATGTTGTGCTTTATATTCTCAAGTTTACGAAGTGTAATTTTAATAGTCTTTAGCACACTTTCTTACATATGAATGAAACCAATTAACCAATTCCCCATTCGGTTTATCAAGAAAAACATGCGACTACTGCGTGCTTGGTAAAGATGGTAAGGACCCAATATACGTGCTAAGATAATTTTGTTAGGTTTTTTCCCCTCATTATATATAAGGCCTCCAACAAAAAGGTACACTTAGGTTCGAATTACAGATGTGATTCGTGAATGAAATGAGTTGAGGATTACTAGAACTCTCAGCAATAATGCAAGATTAATAGGTCAGCTTCTACCTCCCAAGCTATTCTATAGAATGTAGAGAACAACTTGTATATATTAAAATAGTTTACTATAACGTTACTTTTCAATTAACACAATAAAATAACATTACGTCAGAGAAAAATTTACACATAATATTGCATTATTGAACTACTTATAGAAAGTAACTCTCATATAACTCGAACTAATGAGCGCCTAGTACTTCCTATATTAGCCCATTTTTTGTATAAAATACTTACCATATTAGAGACAAAAAGGTAAGTGCACCGCACCTTTTCGCATCTCTATCTCCTAGGTGTCAAAAATTGAAGTGAGTATATATAGCTAGGTTAAGCAAAACATTGGACATTATAGACAGAGCTAGTATGGAACAGTATCTAGTTAAAAAGTAAATCCTAAAGATTGTAATTCCATAAAAATTGACCATATAGAAACTTATAATTTCCCATATCTTCCTCTGTTGCTAATAATAATTGATTCCTGCTTCAGAACAATTAGCTCCGGGATGACATTAATCTATAACAAATAAAAGATGCTGGAGTTTTTTCGACCCCGAAAGGCCCAAAGGAGCACAGACCCAAAAGAAGTCAAAATCCAAAGAGCATGGAAAAGAGAGGCCGAGCGATTCGAGGAGCCTATGGCTTCCGAGTCCCTCGTTAGCAATCAAGCCGAGCATTCCTCGGAAAGTACTTTCCGAGCACAGGAAGGTGAGGTAATCTTTGACAACTTTTAGGCACGAGGCCTAGGAATAGAGGAGGCATGCCTACTCAGATGTCAACTATGAGCCACGTGATAACTAAACGGAAAACAAAAGGGACATAATGGCTGACATGTGGGGCTCCTAGGCCTAGCAAGGCGTTCAGCAGCCTCGTCCCAAGAAGGGGCACAAGTGGATTTGTGAGGAGGTTATTTTGTCGCCACATGTCGGCCAAAGAGGAGAAGGACAGCTCGTAGGTCATGTCAATACATACGGCACTTACTTTAAAAGTAAACAAAGTATTAAAACTCTAGTGAGATTTAGGCCATGAAGGGAAAGATAATGCTAGAGGAGTCCATCGAAATCACTAGTGTCGGATTGGACTTAGTACAAAACATGCACCTCAGAGAAGAAGGCTTCGTTGAAGCACTTGGGTTTGTGTTGAAAAACATTTTGGTTGACTAAAGAAACACTAAAGATCTTTTTTTATTTTTTATTTTTAAAATAAATCATACAGATTGAATTTAACGAAGGTCATGAGCATGAAGGCCTCTAGCTCTATTTATAGGCATGGCAGAAAAAATAATCTCGATCATATTGTTAAGCTGGAGCAGTGGTTGATCGATCATTTGACACAGTTAGTGACAATAATTCCTGGTTGGTGGTCTTTAGTTGCGTCTTGAGGCGGCTCGCATGATTGCAATAGTGACCTCCGTGTTTGGGATGATGTGTGGGTATGCTTTTAAGGGGGCGAGATATTCCTAGACTCTGATCGTCTGTGTGGCAAACACATCTTGGAGAGAACTGTGTCCGAGCCCTCAGACATATTAGAGAGAAATGAGGTGGTCGTCCGAGCCCTAGTTTTGGGCTTCGAAGTATATAGGAAAAAATCGTGTGAATTTTATAATAAATACAAATAGATAAGCCCTATAGCGGACCTTATTTTAATTGTGTCCTAAACATTAATATGTAAATTGATCAAGTACTA
Source organism: Pyrus communis (assembly GCF_041283825.1). Lineage (NCBI taxonomy): Eukaryota > Viridiplantae > Streptophyta > Magnoliopsida > Rosales > Rosaceae > Pyrus > Pyrus communis. The sequence continues at coordinate 6,132,942 of NC_142572.1, forward strand.
AGTATTGTGACCTATATTTAATTGAGAGGTGTGGCATGAAGAGAAAAAGAGTGGAGAATAGACTTGAGGAATTGTATGTTAATTCCCCATTCCTTTAGCCTTTATTTATAGTAATAAGGAAGACAGAAACTTGATCTCTAAGTAATACAAAGTCTATTAGGAAAGATCTTCTAGATCCCAAAGGATTCTTAATCTATCTCTACTTACAATTTACACAATCACAATATGCATTAGAACATATGTCACAACACTCCCCTTTGAGTGTGCAAATACTCAAGTAGATGGTGCATCAAATATTCAGGCAAATATAGAAGTAGTTGATGAAGTCGTCTCATCTAGTCAGCATAAGTAGTGAATGTAAGTCTCAAAACAAACAGAAGAATGCATGGGTGGTAAAACTCACAAAAACTTCCTATGGCAAAGCCCAAGGTGCGACAAAAGCCCATAGTCAAAGGAGAAAAGTGAGAAGTTGCATTAAGTCAAAACCATACGTCTTTGGGACGCAAATAGAACGTGCACAAGAGTATGACCAACCCAAGATGGGTGCCTTGTCAAAACCTAATCAGGTAGTGTCGAAAAAATGCTCATAAGCATAAGGAAAAAGAGTACATTAAGGTCAAGTGAGAATACTTTTGAATACTCCCCCTGAGTTTGATAGAACTTCCAAATGAAACTGCAAGCATTGCAAGTGAGAAAGTTACGCATACCAATTCCTTGGACAAGCGTCTGGAAGGTAGACTTCGACAGTGATGTCGTGTAGAAGTTGACAAGGTTGTCTGGGATCAGACTGCTTGACTTTAATTTTCTGATGCTCATGCTGATGTAGACACAATATGCTTAGGGTTGACTTGTTAGATGTATCATGATCTGGTCGATACATACAGTGTAGTTTTCATGGATCGTTATTGGGACTTAACGATAGATGAAAATCACAAAGAGTTTGAATATGCTTAACAAGAGTTCTCGACCATATCTCTCACGTGATGAGATACAGTGAGTCTTGAAACGGTTCAAAGGTTTAGCAACTAAAGGTTTATATCACGGACCTCCAAGATATTGCGGTGTTCCTTAATGGTAAAGACATAACCATTCGGGAACTTACTTTGTGCGGTCAGATAGATAGTTTGATTTAGCAAATCCCACAAGGTAGACATCATTCTGAAGATCAAGGGGGTGTGATCTATGCTGAGATGCATAGGAATAGATAAGCCCAAATCTGTAGTAATGGAAAAACGCTTTAACACCAAATTTGGTGGTGGCGTGTAAGTGCATTGCTGCTTTATGCCAAAAGATTATCAACACATAAGATGTTTGATCTAGTGCATTAAGCTAAGTACAACAAACGCCAATTGTACATAGATATGGTTGCCTCACGTTCCAATATCGAACCTTATTCTCAATATCCTCCGTAAAGATCTTATTTGCATCTAACGTACAGACGATCAGGGTATACTCGAATATAACACCTTCTAGGTCTAGTTCTAGTGGTGGACCAGAATACCATCAAAATTAGCTCGAAACTTCAGGTCGAGGTGATGTCGAGTTTGCCCAAGATCATTCATACTAAAGTCTGACTTCATGTGCGAATCAGTTTCTCAACTCTAGCAATTTTGAATTTTGTACACGCATAGTCATTAACTGATCAAATATTCACTTAGACGGGTATACCACATCTGTCCGGATGGTTCTGAATCCGCAAAGTGAAGGCTTCATCAGAATCGAGAGGGTGTTCTTGTGGTCTAGAACTATTTGAATCAGTACATGTAAGTTATTTGGAAACTCCATGTAGGTTTCATATTAGGATCCAAGAGATACTACAATTACGTTAGTAATGCTGCAAACAATCACAGAGCGTATGAGAGAAGCCTTGCGCCAGAAGTCGTCATATCGCACTTTTTCATTCATCTTATTCATCATGAATTGATTCTTTTAGTAACCAATTAGTTCTTCATTGACACTAATCAATGGAACGCAGTTCGTTATCATCGCTTTTCATTTATGTTGGTAATAACCATATAAATGAAACATCATCTATGATAATCTCATTCCAATTCCATATCTCATCCAAACTAGTATATTGGACCAAGAACTTCAAGTCTCGAGAGTAATCCGGATATAATCTCATGAGATGCAAATGATTGAGATAATGATCAAGGGGCGGATTCATTCGTGCCATGTTCCTCTATTTTCTGGGAGGCGAATCCTTCAAATCAAGTGATTTGCCATGTTTCTGACATAGGACAGATTGATTGGCTAGCCGCCAATGTACGAGGGTCAACCACAGTAGTGGCATTCCTACTTTCAAGGATGGAAGTCCGTTGTACATAGGCACTTTTGCAGTTGGTATATGTGATCTTGTCAATTTTGCTAGATCAGATGAAGCGTCTGATTATACTCTAATGATTTAGATTGGGATCAAGTTGAGACATAGTGGGGACGTCCATGATAATTTGGATTATTCTTTAGGAACGTTGACGTTCTTATCTTCCCTTAACGACGGGAAAACTACCTCATAAAAGTGACAATCCGCAAAAATAAGTGGTAAAGAGATCGTCTGTCAAAAGTTCTAAGTAACGAATGTTAGAATGAGAATCATAAGTGACATAGATTTCCATCCTTCTCTGAAGACCCATTTTTGTACGTAAGGGCGGCGTAAATGGCACATAGACTGCACAACCAAAGATGCGTAGATGCGTTATGTCGGGTACATATCTGGTAACCAACTAACACGTGCTTTATAAGCTTGGGTCATGACGGGCCTCAGGCGGACCAACATGGCTGCTTGTAATATTGCATGGCCTCAATCAGAGATCGAAAACTTGGTACGTATGAGCAACAATCACTCAATCATTTGAAGGCGTTTAATGAATGTTTCTGTTGGGTCGTTCTGGGTATGAAAATGAGGTACTAGATGTTCAACTTCCAAACTGAACTGACATGCAATATCCATCGAAAATTTTTCAATGTCAATTTTCCAACTTATCTAATTGAATAGATTTGATCAAATAATCAGGGTGGTTAGTCCTAAGCTTGTTAATCTGAACCACAAGTGTGGAGAAGGCAGCTTGTGGACAACAGCCACACGTGTAAAAGCATTAACCGCTACCATAAAATATCTAAATGGTCCACAGGGTGGTTGTAAAAAAGATAGAGGGTGCTGATGCATGATACACTTCCAGGTATGATGTCTTTACTTATGGTAAAAGGATGCCCAAAACAGTGCATCACGGATCATCCTAGAGATTCCAAACATACATCCATAATGAAAATTCCTTTGGAATCCCGAGCTTCTGGTTTGCCACACATTGGGCCTGAATGGGTGAATTACACTCGTCAGATGTTCCATTTTCTCTAGAATACGCTTCTAGCTATATTTGTTGGAAATGCAGAGGAATTTTACTCCATTTTCTACATTGGTTTCAATATGGTAATAGTTCTCTCAAATATCCTTAAAGCTCAAAAGAGCGTTCTTCAGGAATGAAGTAAGTATAAGGTTTTCCATTATGGTAAAATTATTACCATTCGACAACACAAAGTAGTGCCATGCCCCACATTCAAGTTGGATAAGCTTGAAAAGGTTGTCAGGGGATGATTAGCCATGAATTTAGCATAAAACCAGATAGCTAACTTCCCCACAAAACATACCTAAGTGTGAGTTAATTGGATTTATCACAAGTAGTAATTTTCATTAATTAACTCTTATTCATGAGTAATAGTGTCATCCAAGCACCAATCTTAAATCCGAGAACAAGATAAACTGTTCACCAAGTAAATCAAATACACAAACTTGATTAGTCTCACGGATTGACTACAGAATGGTACTCCTCAACAACATTGGTAGAAGCATATAAAGTGCATAACCAATTATCTATTTCGTCAAAACGAAATTAGATCTGCAAGGTTGAGGTTCAGGAATTTTATCCTTTATTCTTGAAATTTTAGGTCTTAGATGCCGAGAATCATGCTTCGGGCGTGATACCACCTCTTAGCAGGCCCGGATTCTTACCATATGTTTGTAAAAAAAAAAACTCGAAATGTGATGGTGAGAGAGAGAGACCCAAACTTGGGTTCGATAGGCTTTAGCTGAAGTTGGAGGTGTTTGTTTAATAGGTCTTTGCCAAAGCAAAGCAATAACGTTCAGTGCACATTTGTCGAAGCAAAGAATGACCTTCATTGCATCTTTGCGAAAGCAGGGCACCACCATTCGGTAGATTCAGGCTGAAACTAGGTCTATACTGTTCGCTACCTCCCAACCGAATTACTGGGGTAACTTTCTTTCACAAGTGTGGTAGTAATGAGATCCAAGAATTTGGTAAATTTCCCCTCTCTATACTACTTCTTCAAGAGTAATCTAGATATAGAAGGACGAGAAAGATTTGTTCCAATCACATTTTGATTCAGGCAAAAATTCTTCTTTACATGATTTGAAACGGTCCATAGTGAGTCAAACAGCAATGGAGTCCTCAACAGTGAGGTATTTCCATTTGATATGCTTCAGGCATAAGTCTTTGAATAAAGATCATGGTGGAGGCTTATTCAGCTCTTCCACACCATAATTGGCTACAATGATTACGCAACTAGTCATAGTCAAGTGAGGTACCACGTCTTGGATCCACATAAAGTAGTTTCTGGTTCGGAACTTCCAAATCAGTGAAATCTAACTTGTTACGGTTCAACAATACGCTGAATGGCGGAAACAAGAATGTGATTGGTGTTTTAGGAAATAAAATTTCCATAAACATCAAAGTTAGAACATTCAGGTTCTAAGACATGGTTTGGTGTAAACAGATTTAAGCATGGAGAATTTCAGGTCTTAACATGAGTGTTGTGCATTAAGAAACTTCAATTTCTATGGCACTTTTCCGAAACTTCTGGTTTGGAAGTATGAACTTCAGGTTCATAATAACTACAAACAAATGCAAAATATACAAGAAAAAAAATATGCAATAGATAAATGCATGTAGGTCTTCAGGGCCTATGATAGTTATTTAATTAATTATTGGTCTTCGGGCTAATGGGAAGAATTGGGAGAAAAATATATACCCAATAATGCCTAAAAAAATTTCAGGCAATTAAAATTGGTGACCCAAAATGGACCAATGCCTACAAGGGCTTAAATAAAAATGGAACCATGAAGCCCAAACCTAAAAATTGGGCTAGGGTCACTTCGGGCTAAGCAGTGCAAGAAGTAGGCCCATAATTGGGCAAGATCCAACAACCGAAAAAAGGGCAACGATTGTGTGCTTCGCAGGCATGCATGCACCAGTATACGACATTGATCTGGTGTAGCACGGTGCAGGGGAGCACCACATCTATACGGGATTGTGATTATGTGCTTTGCGGTGTATGGAGCACCATAGCCTCACGGGCTGATGTCATGCGGGCCGAGCCAAAGCAATGGGCCGCTGCATGGGAGCCCAAAAGAACAAAAAACTTTGTATTTTTTTTCTTTTAGGCCAAGAAGAAACCAAGGCCCAACTAGGCTCGGGTGGACCAAAAAAAACATCACAGCCATTGCTGGGTGTGCTCGCCGAAGAAAGAAGTCGGCGCCGTTGCTTTAGGCGGCCATGCTTTTGGTCACGAAAACTTGGGGTGGGTTCGTGGTTCAACAACAAACATGATTGGTAATGGAGAATAGATAACGACGTTCAAAATCAAGAACCTTAGAAATTTAAATCGGAACTTAGAAAAATCCAATGAGATTCAAATGAATCTCGACCAAAAATCTGTCAGGGACGATCTTCAGGTCATCGGGGACGTTGACCCATGGCGGTAGTGTGGCTGCAGGCCAGACTTGGCCTTGGTTTTGGTGATGGCGACGCCATTCATGGCGTCGGGTTTGGGTTCAAGCCTGGAGCAATTACTCCGTGGCGTGGCTCGGGGTTAGCTCAACTCTATTGGCTCAAGATGCTAGTCTAGCATGCTGGGCTCGGCAGCTTGCTCAGTGGGAGGGGTTTTCAAACCCTAATTTATATTTTTTTTTTTCAAAATATAATTATGCATATATAATTTAATGTTGATCTATATATAATTTCATGCAATATCAATTCTTTTAATTCAAAATTATAAGAATAATGCATACACAATTTATGTAGAAATTAAAATTCAAAAAAAGTAAAGTTGGGTTATGCATTATGGTGAATGTCCATACTATCAGGACTACAAAAATATTGAGATAAAAATCGTTGTTTGGAAGAACTGATTGCGTGATGATATTGATGAATTGGTTTGGTGCTGAAAATTATTTCTTCAATTTCGGCTTTTCATCTCTAAAGCTTGTATCACGTTCAAGAAAAAAAATTGTAAATTGAATCAATAAAAGTATATGAATTCAATAAAATCAAAATTTAATCAATTAATAACAATTGAAACGTAATACTCCCCTGATTGAAAAATAACCACGTCAGATTTCTTAACGCAGCGGAGGAGCGTGCTGATAACGTGTTGTAGCTTATATTTAAGTGAGAGGTGCAGCATAGAGAGAAAGGGAGTGGAGAATAGACTTGAGTATTTGTGTGTTAATTCCTCAGTCCTTGTGCCCTTATTTATAATAATAAGGAAGTGAGAAAGTTGCTCTCCAAGTAATACAAAGTCTATTAGGAAATATCTTTTAGATCCCAAAAGATTTCTAATTTATTTCTTCTTAAGATTTATATAATCACAATATGTATTAGAACATATATCACAACACTATGTAAATATACGTTGATGGTGAAAATAAAGCGGTTGATCTTAACAGCACTCGGCCCTTCGGTGAAATCAAAGTATTTGATCGGAACCGTGCATTTTAAACTTTGGCTGTTCTTACCCCATATTTCCTTAGCTTTAACCACAGTTTCATTTTATTGGAACTTCCTTCAATATTGGTGCATGAATTTATACTTGAAAACCACGACATGGGTGGACTAAGATCTGGTTTGGTACTAAGGTAAGTCTGAAAAAAGTTGATATCAAAAAAAAGTTGGGAGCTGTTTTTGTATTTGGTAAACATTCAGCTTCATCTTTTTTTCACAGTTTTGGGTGAAAAAAAGCCAAAAACAAGAAGCTGCAAAACCCAACTTTGAAAAATCAGCTTTTTTTCACATCTGTTTTACATAAAAGTTTACCAAACACTATAATACTGTTTTTGTTTTTCAAAAGCACTTTTACAAAAAAGTTTACCAAACACTCTGCTGCTTTATTTCCTAGTCGCTTATTCTCACAGCATAATAAAATCAATTTTTTTATAAAATACAGCAATACCAAACCAACCCTAAATAAAAGAAAGCATCAATCAATACTTAACTAGTATGTTATTGAGCTACTTGAATATTTCTATTGTTTGTACGGAGCAAGTGGGCAGACCAGGAGTAAAGCCAATCCCCAGCAAATAGTTGAACTGAGCGTGCAGGCTCGGAAAATGACATCATAAGTAGGGGCATCCTAACCTATATTACCTTTTTGTAATGTAGGTATACTGTATGTACTTGCACTTGAAGGAAAATCAGCTGATCATTAAGATATTTTCTATCCTTTACTCAATCCATTTTTAATTAAATCATCGTTTTTTTTTCTTTTGAAATGACGATAATGGATTAGATGAGTTAAGTTACACATAAAATTTGCTCGTCGAATCAAGATCCTAAGATTAACCATCAACTACAAGTAGGCTTCCTTTTCGCTCAAAGCAATTACAAAGGGCTATAACTCCCTGATAGAACAAGGCCGCCCTAACCCCCCTTATGTCTTCCTTTCCGCTCAAAGCAATTAGAAATGACTATAACTCTTTGATAGAACATGCCCGCCCCAACCCCTCCCCCCCCTCTTACCCACTGTAACCACTCAAACAAGAACTCGATTTATCTATCATTCTGAGCTAAGTTATAGGACAAACGCTAGATTCATTCTATACTTAGATGACAAGTTTATTTATTAAGAATGGGAAAAAGTAAATAATTAAAGAATTTAAGATTATGAGAAGTAAGGAATATGAATCAGATCTATCTCTAGTTGATCAAATTTCTGATTTCAAGAACTTTTACCAAAAAAAAAAATTTACCAACAATTTTATTTTACCGCTGTCTATTCTCACAGCACAGTAGAAATAAATTTTTTTTTTTTTTTTTAAAAGCAAAGCAAAATCAAACTAACCCTAAATAAGATCGACTGTATGAATCTTATAATATCATTTCACTCGATTTCACTTCAAATCTTCCGTGAACTCCAAAAAAATATAAAATGCACTTTCTAAGATAATTTGCATCTCTCACTGAAATGTGTTCACCGTCTATATGTTGTACAATGTAATATCCAATCACCCAACAATCAACATAAGTTCTGCGTGTCAAATGGAGAGCATGTAAAACTCTTTGTAAGTGACTTCAAGCTTTAGAAGGTAAAATAAAAGAAGTTTTAACGAAAAGCCTGCGGTACTATTTATTTTAACGAAAAACCATATTTTTATACTAAAAAATCAATCATGGTACTATTTACTTTACTCTTTATTTTGTCCTTATAGTTAAAATTTAAAGTTTTCAAACCATTTTTATTAATTTTTCTTAAAATAAATAAATAAAAAGTATCCAAACTCCATTTGCCTTAAAATTAAACAAATAAAATAAAATAATTAAAGTGCTGGCGTGGATTTTTCCTTTCATGCAAACAGCTCACTCTTACAAATCACAAGTCACAGGTCACAAGACTCCACAACCCTCAATCTCCATTAAGAACTGCAACAACCAACGGTCCAGATTCGCTCCTCAGTTTCTGGCTCTTCTTTATCTTCCCCACCTTCGCTTCACCTCCTCTCGCTCTTTGCCTCTCTCTCTCTCTCTCTCTCTCCCTCTCCAGAGATTTAGAGAGAATAGCAGTTTGCAGCCTTTTCAGGTTGTTAGTAGTATAAGCAGAGAGGAGAAAAATGTCGTTGGGGAAGAGACCAAGGCCTCCAATGAAGAGGACCACAAGCCTGTCAGAAATCACCTTCGATCTGAACACCATTAGTACTGGGGCACCTCATTCTCAACCGTCCGATCCCAACAACCCTTATCAGCCTCTGGCCTTATGGGGCAGTGGTGGTGGTGGTGGTGGGCTTGATGGGTTGGATCAACGGCTTATGATGAAGTTGCCTTCACCATCATCAGCATCGCCAAGAAACCACAGAAGAAATTCTGCTGATTTTGGAGAAACTGCCCACTTCTTGAAGGCTTGTGGTCTCTGCAAACGCCGACTTATTCCCGGCCGCGATATTTACATGTACAGGTATTCTTCTTCTTCATTAGAAATTTACTAGTAATTTTTCTAGTGATATTTCTACATATTTTGTCTCCATTAATTTTCGAATTTGCCTTTATTGGTCTAGTGATATTTTTATCTATTTTGTTTGACGAAAATAAGTTCATGTTCAATTCCTCGCATATTAATCAAGAGGTTGCTTTTATGAGAAACTTTTTTGTACCTAACGGTTTTTCCTCTTAATCTGCTCTTAGAAGTTTAGAAAGAAATATTTTAGATAATATGCTATTAATTAATTCTCGAAATCCAGTTAATATTTTTTGGACAAATTGAGGGTTATGTCAACTGTATGCCAGACAAGGTTATGGATTTGTTTTCACTTTTCTGTCAAATTAATTATTTTTCATGAACATTTCTTACTTCTTGCTTTTTTACCATTTTTAGTATTGATCTAATAATCTCCCCGGATATTTATTTTTCTTGTTTTACTGGGATACGCAGTAAATATGCCAAAATTAGGAAATCGTATTTAATTAACTGTGACTATATATATAATTTCTTTTTCTTTTGCAGAGGTGACACAGCTTTCTGCAGTCTAGAGTGCCGGCAGCAACAGATGAATCTTGATGAGAGGAAGGACAAGTGTTCTTCCATCGCTGGACACCAAGTCTCCGCCAAAGGCGAAACCATGGTCGCCTTGTAGGGTTGTCGACCCGAACACAGAACCATCTTTGCGAGCTTTGCTCATATGACTATATAAGCATAGGGTTTTGGGGGGTGGGGTGGGTAGTGTGGCGTGGGGGAAGAGAGAGGGGGCATGGAGCGGGGCGGGCGGGGGCGGGGGCAGATGTTGGGGGAAGTTGTTAATTAGGTATGTTGCATGAAAAAAAGGGGAAAGATTTTGAAGCCCTGTAGTCTTGATTATATATGTGGATTAACCTCAAGTGTGTACTTATCATGTTCATGGTTTGCTCCCTCTTGTTTTCATATAGGTAGTACCGGAAGAAAATTGAAAATTTACAGGGTTAATTGAATCTTCCTTATATTATACATCTTTTTGTTTGATTTATTTACTGGGATTTGGATTCCATTTTCAGTGGCATATATATATAATTGTTATTAGCACTCCAAAAATCGCATTTTGTACTCCAAACTTTTTATAAATAAAAAGAAAAACATACTTATGATATAAAAAGAAAAACATACTTATGAGGACTGTAGAATGAAATATTTGAAGTGCTAATAACAGTTTCATATATATATATATATATATATATATATATATATATATATGTTACTATTTGAGTGGTATCAAAGCCAATTAGTGAGAGAATCGATGCATATCTGGGTCGGTCGTGGCTTGAGTTGGATGGTAATTTTATTTTTGGTCAAGAGTAGAATGATATTTTACAATGGTGGAAATGTGTTGTGCTCTTATATGATGGTATGAGCTCGAACTCGATCAGTGGTTAATCTAACATCTAACTTATTAACGCTATCGCTCGACTCAAAAAAAAAATAAAAAAGTAGAATGGTATTGGATTCCAATAGATTCACTTTGTTTTGTAACTTTTGTAATAGTAGTACCCCCTCGATTTTCTAGTTTTTTGTTTTTTAAGTTTATGTTTTTTACAAACAAGATAATTACAATAAATTTAACTAAGTTACAAAAAGGATATTCGAACTTACCTGCTGAGATGAAACATTCTAGCAAACTTGATTAAACCTAAATTAAAGAAAAACAGAAAAAGCTTCCCTCAAATTTCTATTTAATTTGTTGAATAAAAAAAGGTAAAAGAAATAGGTAGTCCAACTCAGAATGGAGAACAAATTTAATAAAAAAAAAGGAAAACTTTATTTAAATCCAACTATCTTATCTTCAAACCCAACTTAAATATTTTTGCTATTAAATTCTTCATTTTGCCCCAACGTTATTTAGAAAGTAAAATTAAATTAAAAGAACACGAACCCACATATCTGCCAATCACTTTTCGGCGTCTTCTTCACCGATGCCGGCGTGAATCTCTTGTTGCCAGCGTCTCTTAAACCCCTCCTCTTTCGTATTATCTCCCTCCTCATTTGTCCTTCTCCCTCCTCTATTTCTCATGCTCTTCAATTATAACACCGGCGTCGGAGGCCTACAAGCATAGTCGAAACTACGTGAGGGCAAGGAGTGGCGGCCGCCCCTCCCTTCACTGGAAAACATGCCTAGAACCGCTTCGATTGAAGCTTGCACAGGTGGTGTGTCGTGGTAGTCCTTGGCTGAGAAAGAGCTCCTTCCTGCAACTTCCATGTCAGGGCGTTTGGCATACGTCGTCGAGTCCGTACAAATGGAGACCAAAAGCCGTACGTCGACGAGTGTGGTGCTTCTGCTGCCGTTCAACTACTTGAAGCTATGTTTTCCGCAACTCATTCAAACAGTCGGAGACGTGAAGATCAAGAGCAAGAATCCGAAGCATAGTGCTTGATAATGTAGAGGAGAAGCAGATTGAGAAAACTCAGGCGTAGAACTTCCTCTCTAGTTACAAGTTTCCGAGTGGTACAGAATCGGCAATGCAGAGAACCACAAATGTCTATGACCGAGAAGGGATGGCGAAGTCGTCGACGAGGAAGGCGTTGAGCCGAAGGGGGATCATTTATCTTGTATGAACAGTTCGAAGTCAAAACTTGTGGAAACTGAATGGTGTGCCATATAAGGCGGTTGTGATGCTAAAAGAATTTGAATTGAAGTTGCCATGGAGAATCGCTGATGAATCTTCCGTGAGGTTTGAGGTGGAAGAGAACCACTGGGTGTGGAAAGAGATTTCAGTTTTGTTTATTTTTTTTTTTTCCAGTTTTAATCAAAGGATGAATTAGGAATTTTAAGAAAATATTTTTCGTATTGGGTGTAGAAAGAGGTTGAATGGGCTCCAATAAAATTTTCCTAAAAAAATCTCAATCACGTTTATGAATATTTTTTTTCTTTAGTCTAATGGTTATTTAAATTATGAATTAATCAACATGCTAAAATCAGACCAAATGGCTAGCGTAATTTGTTGTTGGGGGGAAATTTTCAATGGATACACTGGTTTTCACCACATAACGCACTTCATAAAGCTAGTCTATGTATGAACTAAACTAATTAAATCAAGACGTGTGTTCATCTTTATACACAGTTGAATCATTGGAAATTCGACCAAAAAAAAAAAAAAGAATCGTTGGAAATTAAGTACTCAAATCCTTTAGTTGCTCTATATGATCTTCATAGAGAGATGCATGATTTCTTACTAACAACAATTTTCATCCAAAAATGATTTTCTCACCACTAACATATAGATGTAGGGTCACGTATATAATATCGTGGTCGAGTTTTTATTTATTTCTAGTGGGAATTGTGTGGAGTTGGGTGAAATTTGATCACCGCATTATTCATATTTAAGAAGATTCTGTTGCATGACATAAGAATCCATGATTAGTGCTTACACTAGAAATAGTGCCCGCGCGTTGCTGCGGGATTACAAAACGGATATTAAGAATGATGAAGTTTGAATCAAAGGTGTATAGCGGCTGGTGAATTCAAACAAAACTCTGAATGAAAGTAAAGGAATAGGAAAAAAAAAAATGGCACATATCATTTGTTTGGTGTTAACCAAAGTCATTTAAGAATGTCCATTAAACTGTAAACAACAATAGAAATTGAGGATCAGAAAGAATTAGACAAAATCACATATTTAAAATGAAAGATTAAAGCTGCCCAAATACGAAACTATTCATTAAAAAGACTGAAAATTTAAGAATTAGATGAGTACATCAATGAGTTTTGTAAAATGAAAGCAAAAAAACTTTTTGTTACGTCAAAATTTGATGTCATTGAATCAAACTGAAAGTATAGTAATGTTATTAGATTTTTTACTTCAAAATTTGATGTAATTGTTTAGGAAACCACTTTTATATGCATGAACTTCATCCTATTACCAAATGGTTATTGGAAATGGTTAGAGTTATAAAACCTGACTCTTATCGGTAGCTAGGATCAAATGCTAGGTAAGAAATTCTTCAAATCAAGGCAAAAAAAACTAAATGCTTGAACGGGTTATATACCTTCAATAAACATTGATCGTTCTTGAAAGTGAAGAAGAACGAAACCAAACAACGATATGAAGCATCTGATTACAGAGACAAAATCTGTAGGATGACACAAAGAGAATTTAAACGTAAAATGTATGTGTAAATGAAAAATCTAAAAAAGAAAAACAATAAAACCAAAATGAGAAAGATCAAGAAAAGAGACCTTACCATAGTTTGGACGAACGTTACTTCAAAACAACTGCAGGTGGGAAAGTATACTTAACATCAAGCTGAGAAGATGTAGAAATGGCATGACAAAACACCGACAGCATAAAAAATAGAGAGCTCACAAAAGGGTTATAAAGAAAATGTTTAATTTGTACAATGCAGATACAAAAGGTTAAAAGTTGTTTATTTACATACAAAAAAATATTACAGACATGTGTTCGATTTTAGCACTTGGAACCAGCTTTCAAGCGCAACCAGCATTCTGATACAAAAAATTGGCAAGTACTGGTCTATTTACAGGCAAAATATACTACGAAGTTCAGTTTAGAGAGATATTTACATCGCAACCAAATAAGATAAATATTGTTTGATACATATTAACAAAAAACCATCAGAATTTTTGGGCATTGCGGTCAACTTCTGCTATTGCACTGTCCATTTTTGAAAAACCAACCTAGTGAAACGAAAGAAATTAAAAGGGTAAGATCGTTATTAAATATCTTGTTTAAAAAAAGAAAAAAAAAAAGGCAACGATAAAATATAGTGACCTAGCTTCTTTTTGGAGGAGTGGAGTTCAACTTTTCACCAGTTGGGGATGACTTCTTAAGCAATTTGATTGGCACTTCATCCAATTCTCTTGGATATATGTCTGAAATTTCCTCGGCTCCACTATTTTAAATGGGTTTTCCCAATGTTAAATAGTATGAATATATGGAAATTTAAAATTTATAGTTGCAAAAGTTGTTACCGCACAAACCTTTGTTCGCCGGGGGTAAAAAGAGCTCTCCTAATTGATTCCCTCTTCCGTTTATATGATTGCTCAGTGGTTTCAGTTGTTGAAGTAGAAGATGAAACAGTGGTGGAGGACACTGTGAGTTGTGTTGACAAAGGCTGCAGAGTTACTGGCTACATAGTCGTATCCTCAGTCACATTATGAGTGAGTACATCGTTCGTATTAAAAGTATTCCTCCTGTTGCCAAATCGTAAGTGAAAAACCTTCTTTTGTCCAATAAGCCTGAGAAACTCGTTTGGTAATAGCTGCTGGTCCACCAGTCTCTGATTCATTACCAGGTCTTTGCAAGGCATGCCAAAAAGTTTCTCGCCGCATTTACCGATTATCAAAGCATTCGTTTCATTTGTTTCATCTTTGAGAATGAGATTAACTTTGTACCTACATTTAGAAACTCAACCTTATGATAGTTATTGAGAATCATAAATTGCCACAAACTAAATACCTAAATAAGTAGAACTAAAACAGATCACACACAGGTAGTAACTTTATTGAATTATACAATGATCATATGTAACCAAATATAACAAAAAAGTAAAAGGAAAACGAAAGAAAGGGGAAAAAGAAAGTTTTGCCACAGCAGGAAAAAAAATTTATAAGATTTAGGTTTATATGATGTAAATGAGACAAAAACACAAAGCAAAGAGAAAAGAATGGTAACAAAAATAATTTTTCAAAGAACATCATGTTGGGGAACCATTCTGGACATCCATCGCAAAAACACTTCACAATCGAAAATTTTAAATTTTTTAAAGTGTGACTGCATAAAAAATGAAACTAAATTTGTATACTCCGTACTCAATGTCATTAGCCTTCTCTGTATCTATTTGTTCCAATTGGCTAACAACAACAAACCATAAGATACCCAGAAAGAGCCAATTTTTTATTAGGTTTGCTTTAAACATTTGATTTAACATTACCAAGGCGTTGGAATCTAGTTGGGATGTTTTTGGCAAATGAGCTGGCCACTGGTTAGATCCTTGTGCATCTGTTTTACACAGTGCGGGCAAGCATTGTACCACCAATCGAAGCGCGTGTCAAAACGCTTAACAAATGCTTTGAATAGAAATGTGTCGTCCTGTAACATATTTTGTCACTTATTTGTAAAAGCCAGAATGACAACACAATTAGTTCTGTTGAAAATGTTAAAATTGAATTGTCAAGTTTTAATACCTTGTGCAAGTCCTGATCCAAAAACGCTAATTCATCAATTGTAACCCTTTTAGCAATCTGCAAAATTTCAGCTTCGTTTACTTGTTTCGAAGAGGGAGGGAGCATTTTCAAACGTTCTGTATAATCAGAAAACCTGCAAGCATCAAAACATTTTATGAGTTTAACAATTCAAAAAAAAAAAAAAAGAAAGAAAAAAAAAAAAACACAAACCATACTCCACCAAAAAGAATTAACAGTCTTATTTCGTTTTGACAATGAGAAATACACTCACAATGACTTATATGCATTGACTTCAAGGATGTCTGGATCAATAAAAAAAAGGGACGAACCAGTACTGTTTAAAGCAATCTTATCTGCACGTTGGAATCACAGCACCAAAAAAATATATATATATATATATATTAATAAAGGTGGCTCATCACATTTTGTGACAAAATCTACATAATAGAGATAATGTACAATACGTAGATACCCAACTGTTTAAAAAGTTTTCATAAAAGCGTGGGACAATCAGCTGTATGATGTGGTGCATTCCAAACCAACTAAGTCATTCATAACACAATATTTATCATTTTCTAACTGTAATGAAACACTGATGCTCAAATCTATTGAATAAAAAAGAAAACAAAGTAAGAAAGAGATCAGTAGCAATCAGTAACGACTGATATATTAAAATGCTTCTAAACTAATTGACGACAAAGAAGAAAAACATATAATGACAAATGGGAGCAAAGACAGATAATAAAAGTGCAAAACGATATAACATCTATAGAATTTAAATGAAACAACATTTGTAGGCACCAAAATAAATAAGCCAAAAATAAGTTTTTAAGAAAATAGAATACTCAAGTAAAGCTTTACTTTCAGACTTGTGAAAACAACAACGGGTAAAGAAAACGCGTCCATTGACAAAGAAGAAAAGGCTTCTCCAATGTCCCCCCACAACGTAACCATCACTTCCTCTTTCCTGTTGACAAATGGAACAACGAATAAACTTATCACTTTTTTTTTTTTTAATGCAACAGATTAACAAATATTGAAAAAAAATGTGACGAACAACCATATGAAACAAAATATAACCTTATATTCTCGATACGGACATCACACTTGTATGCAATCCTCTGATTAATCTGTTTGGATTCAAGAGGCTGTACAGCGCTTATACGTCCAATGACATCTTATTATTTAAAACATAAACAAAGTTGAATAGCAATTTGGAAAACAAATGCAAACACACTTGAACCCATGCACATCCACATATAGATTAAAAGTACCTGTGAGAATGTCAACACTGTTCAAGCGAGGGTACAGTGTGTTATAATCTTGCAGAAAAAATCGATGGTGAGGGATAGGAGGGAAGACGCTTGCTAATTTTTGAAACACTGTTTTTGAGTTGAACAAAATCAAGGTTTCATGCGGTACTACCTTGTATTATGCCCTAATTTTAACAGTCCGAAAATCCATGATTTCATAACATCCACCGGCTTCAATTTTGGAGGCCATAACATCGTGATCACCATCTGATGTACAGCCCTCTACCGCATGTTGCTTCATTGTTACCATAAAATAAACACAACAAATCAAAACAGTTAAATAATTTGAGGCAAGATGTAAAAAAAAATAAATAAATAAAAATCTAGGGGGGCACAAAAATTTGCGATAGAAAACACCACGCGTTCAACATAATCAAAGAAGCCGAAAAATTGAGAAAAAAACACGAAGACATGAAACAGATGGTTGACACATAAATTTCGCTAACCATAACACAACTAATTTTAACCATTCGACATGAACATTATTTTACTCAATTAATTGTCATTGCCTCTACTTTTGATTAAACTAATCAAACAATGATTCCTTACCGCTTCATCGACGAACACACAGTGCAGGGTAGTGTACTTCTGAATAGTTCCCGGGATGATGGATTTCCAAATTCTGCATATTCGAACTTTGATTTTGTCAGCCTTCATGTATGGTATTAACTGATTAACAGGAGTTGGGCAAATGTTTTCCATTTATCCTATGAAGAGGAAATTGCACCGACACATTAGAAATTCCCACAAACCCACAGAAAGAAAAAACAATAAAAATTATAAATGATGTGCAATCAACTCATCCATGCTGTGAAACAAAGAGACAAAGAGTTGATCACATAACTAAAACGGCTATCATGAGGCCAAAAAAATAGGGAAAATTTTCAAACAAAAGATGTGAAAAAAAAAAAAAAAAAAAGGAAAAAATTCAAATGGTAGAGATCCTCGACATCTGTATCAAAAGGTTATATTTATTAACCAAATTATTAATACAATTCTTGCATCTTAATATGTATCTAAATATCTCCACCTTCATTTGGCAAAAGTCATGTTGGCGGTGGTGTTGTAGAGGGGACGAAGAACAAAGAAAAATCAAAACAGAAAAATAGACAACTAATTCATGAACCAATACCAACTCCCTCATGCGAAAAAACCCAAAGTCTCAAAAACTACAAACCCATAACAATTTCATCAAGCGACTAACCTCAAATGCTCACCTGCAACGACACTTCTTACACCCTCTGTCTCTTTCCCCAACCTCTGCTTCCCCAAATGACGACCTAGACCTCTCTCGCCACAGGAGTCAACTCCTCTCACAGTTTAAAACCCTAAAATCCATTCGAACCCATTAGCTAAACAAAGAACATCACAAAAATTAAACGATGAACTGGAAAAAAAAAAACCAACGAAGTCCACATCTCTTTAAACGTAACAGAAGAAAACCCTTTCACAGTTTAAAACCCTAAAATCCATTCGAACCCATCGACCAAACAAAGAACATCACAAAAATTAAACAATGTACTGAAAAAAACCAACGAAGTCCAGATCTCTTTAAACGCAATAGAAGAAAACCCGTTCTGCAAACCAACATAAAAATCTGCAAAGGAAAACAAAAACCTAAAAGAAAATCACGCACCACAGATTTATCAGAAGAAGGAAGCACCTGCGACGTTCTGAAAACCATGGTTGAGAAGAACAAAACACAAAAGCGCACCAAAGAGAAGCACACAACGGGAACCAAAAGAAAAGAGAAGCTGAGAGCGATAGAAAACCACCAATGCAAGTGAGAAACGGAAACAAAAAGCAAGCAAAATGAACCCCAAAAGAGAATAGCACGATGACCGACACGTGTCACACACAATTCCCAACTTGTCCCTGCACGAACCACCAAAAACAATCGGAAGGCATGAAAAAGCCTGAGGGCAATTCGGCCACTGGAAAACAACCCACGCAGCGCGGGCAAAGTAGAAATTTTACTATAGAAAAGGAAGAAAGCAGCGCCAAAACCCAAACAAACCAGGGGCAGATCCGTCCAGACACTATTTCTGAACAGTGCCGGTTTCAACTGCCTTTTAGTATATATAATATGAGGGAGGGAACCGGATCCTCTCCAGAGCATGGGACCGAAGTTTGCTGAGCAATCTATTCGGATCTTTAAAATTTAATTTAACGACCATAAATATGAGGTTTTTTTTTTTTTAATTATAACAATTACAATATTTGAATTAAATTTCAAAGATCGGAATAAATTACTCAGCAGGTTCCTATCCCCATGCTCAGGAGGGGGAACCGGTTCCTGAGGGGAGGAATCTGTGTCCGAGTCAGCTTTGCATATGGAACGGCCCCACTTTACAAAATAATAGAGAATTAACAAATTGAAGGAGAGGTTCATTTCGAAATTAATTGGAGACATTGGAAGGTGCACTTCTGCCTACTGATTTGATTTGGACTCGAGAGAGACCAAAGCCAAGGTGGGACCACCCTGTAAATACAGGTGTCCCCACATCTTTTGTCTCGTGGGCCCTAACTATTGGCTCCACATGATTTCTGATCTAACAACATCAGCCATGTGAGCTGGGTGATCGATCTCCAAACCCTACAGTGGCTGATATCTTAGGGTTTCTACTGCCTCTTGCTAAGCACAGAAATGTTTGATCCAGAAAAACAAGCAAAGAAGCAGCATGGATGCGGAATATGAAGAGTTACAGAATCGAGAGAAGTTTGCTTACAACAAAATGTCATTAGGATAATATCTCAAATCAATAACACGTTGGAAAAGAAAATAGTTCTTGAATAAAATTGAATGAGTGAAATACAATGGTATGTTTGATGTGAACAACTTACCCACATAATTTTCTATGGGACCATACACAGCTGTTTTTTGTTCTCCAACTCCCTTATTTCTTTGTTTAATAAAAGATGGATTACATGAAAATCAGTAGTTTTGGCATTTTCAGCTGCAACAAGAGGCAATGCTCTCAGGTGTATATTGGCTGATTCAAGGGTTTAAGGTTGTACGTTATAAGAAAAAATTAACTCATGTAAAGGCATTTGACCAAAACAAATAAAAAAAAATAAAACAAAATCTTGCTAGTTCAAGGCACTTTACTCAACGAAAAAAAATTTTGCGGGACAAACCTGGTCAACATTTAGGTTTTTGTTATAGACTTTACGTGAAAATATACTTGAGGGGCAAAGTTAATTTTGTCAGGCAACGTTTTGGCACCAAGGTAAAAAATTGGCACGTAATCAGCTTTTGGATCGTTGCCTGACGAATGATTTCATCAAGTATTATAGTTGTTGGGTAAAGTTCCACTATGACCTGTCAAAAAACTTTCTAACACATTTTTTGCTCAACGATATTTTATTGGGCAAAACCAAGTTAATTAAAACAAGGCGTGCAACCTTCTCTTTCTCCTTCTCTTTTCCCTTCTTCTTCCCTCATGCACACTGCTGCTCTTTGTCCTCTACAGTATGCACCTCTCACTTTCCCAACAGAAAAATAGTGTTTCGTCTGGCAATGTGTATATTATGATTTAGGGTTTAGGGTTTAGGATTCTCAGTTTGTCCGGCAAATTGAACAATTTCGTTGGGCAAAGTAGAAGGATATTTTTGCATATTCAATTCCTTCGATGGATTTTGTAGTATGCGAAACTAATTTCAACGATCTAGCTATCAAACTAGTGTGAATATAGTAAGAGATGAAAGGTTCGATAGTTACAAATGTACCATCACAATTTAACGGTTCTTTTAATTAGTTCCGATTTTGATGATTTTCTTACAACTACACTCCTCAACCCTAGAAGAATACAACAAACAAAACCAATCATCATTTTTAAACATTTACACTAGTGGCTACCACAAAATCTTATCTTCTATTTAGTAGAAGTATAGAATAAACTCTAAGTGTTTGTTGAATCTATTGTTTTTACAGGATACGCGGACTATGAAACTAACTTCCACTAGTATGAGATCATATACTCCAAAAATCACCAAAAGAAAACTTTCAGGGATTAGGTAACAGCACGAAATCCTTCGATGGTTAAAAAAGAAAATTCATGATTCAACAGCTATATCACTTTAGATTTTGATATTTTTTTTTCATGTACACTAATTGAGGATAAAACTACACACTAAATTGATCTGATCATCAAATTTTGATGATTTTTAACCGTTTTAAAATAAATAAAATAAGTTGGGAAAAAATCAAGAGACCATTCATTATGTCTAATGGAGAAGGCCTTTTGATTCACTGCAAACCTTTGAACCTCATATGTTCCATCATAGAATTCTTTCTTAGGGCTAGTTTGAGATTGTTGTGCTTTAAAAAAAAAAAAAAAAAAAAAAAAAATCTTCTGCAGTAATGGTGGTGATGATAGCAGTAATGGTGGAGGTGTTAATAGTGAGATGTGGTGGATGGGGTGTATAGCTAACAATGGTGCTAGTGGCGATGGTAATGTCGATGGTGGCAGTTGTGGTTGTGGCGGCACTGGTGGCGGTTGAGGTTATAGTGGAGGTATGGTTGTGGTGTTAATAGTAGGATGTGGTGATTGGGGTGTAAAGGTAACAATGGTGCTAGGGGCGGTGGTAGTGCTAGTCGTGGCGGTTATGGTGGTGGTGGTGGTGGTGGTGGTGGCGACATAAATGATGGTGGTGACAATGGTGGTAGTGGTGGTTATGGTTGTGACGGCAGTGGTGGTGGTTGCAGTTATGATTATGGTGGTGGCAACAATGGTGGTTGTAATGGCATTGATAGTGTAATGTTAGTGTTTGTAGTGGTAGGTTGTAATGGTCAATTTATTCTCTAAAGGATAAAATGTGTGTGGAAGGCAAATAATGTCATATTTAAAATATTAATGAAGGTAATACAACAGTTGAAATACGTATTACATGCTCAATTCTGTTTTTTTTATTAAAGCAGCTTTTAAAAACAACCTACATGATAATTTTAAAAACTGCTGTCTAGCGGCCATTGCTTTTAAAATAAGCAGCATATTTTACTTTTACCAAACATTTTTTTACTGCTTAACTGTAAAGTGAGATAGTTTTTGGTAAAAAAACAAATACCAAACGGGGCCTTGGTCCACTCCAAATTGCACGAGTAGGTTTTAATCGGAGTTAACGTTTCATGATCTCCGGAGCCATAGACATAAGTAACCATCCATTTACTTTCTAATTAATTGTCTTCATACCACACTTCTCATAGGTAGCATCTTCTTTGGCGGGATGTTGGGTTTGTTTGGGATTGTGGTGTTTTAAAAAAAAAAAAAAAGGCTTATTAAAAAATCTGGATCATTAAATGTGTTCGATAAAACAAAAAACAATTGTTTTTTTTTTGTTTTGAAAAATTGCTGTCAATGAAAGTAGAAAAGCAAAAGCAGGGTCTACCATGCTTCTAAAAAAATGTTTTTTTTTCTTTTCAAAACATAGTAATCAATGCTCATTTAATGAAATTTTCAAATACCAAGTATGCCCCCACATGTTTTACAAAATTACAATCTTTGCCTCTACATTATTGTTTTTGACAATTATTATATTACATTAAATAATATATCAATTTTAGTTATTTAACATATTCAAAACAATTTATATAAAAGTTTACTAAACATTAAAACACTGCTTTTTTTTTTTGGTTTATTAAAAGCACTTTTACAAAAAAAATTAAAAAAAAAATTTACCAAACACTCAATAACTGTACTTCACAATTGTTTATTCTCACAGCACAATCGAAACAAATATTTTTTTTTTTAAAAGCACAATAATACCAAACTAGCCCTATATTTTTTCATGTCAAACCATGTGGATTTCCATCATTTGAGACCACACATCACGGTTCGATTCATTTAGGGTGATTCCAGCATTAAATTCAGAATTACTCGATTGGACGAAAATGGGAGCAACCTCGTTCCAAAAGATGTTCTTGACATCGCACGTGGTGATGAAGTAGAGAAGATCCACTAGTGCAGGAGCACGATGATGAGGACAGTGGCGGCAGTGACAAGCGAGCACACCTGCCTGAGATTGAGCAACGGCTCAACAAAATTTTGATGATCCGACCCAAGGGTTTTTTTTTTCCAACCTAGGCTTGTGATACCAAGTTGAAATTCTTTGTTGAATTGTATTCTTCTCATAGAGGAGGAAATTAATATGTGTGTGTGTGTGTGTGTGTGTGTGTTGTGTGTGTGTGTATAAGAATACAACCCTAATTACAATGAACATAAAAAATTTAGGAAACCTATTAAGGATAGAAATCACTAATTATAATAACTACGTGTTCCAACAGTATCTTTAATGTCAAATCCAAGCAAGAAAATTATAATTTCACACAATTAAATCTCCATGTAGCTAGTTAACCAAAATATCCAGATATATCAATCTTACATATACATCACCCCGTAAGTTATGAGAGAAAATATTAATTCATTCTTCTCTCATAATTAAGAGAGGATGTTGCCCTTTATACTCAAATGAAAGACACATTAACAAATATGATGACATGGGTTGATTGTTTATATGGTGTGGCAGTGTCATAGTTGCACTTTTCTATGTAATACATATTTACACAACTTAAGACTTTTTAAGGAAACATTGTAAAACTCTACAAAGTGATATGTATCGAATTATTCATGGATCAAAACGTGAGTTCCTAACACAAAAAAGGTAGATGCACTCGCAATTAAAATCGATGGTGTGATACTTGCAATTGTTCCTTGTTCCCTATATTCTTCACTCTTGCATATATTCACTTCCCGAACCTATCAAATTGGTCAACAAAGCAAATCGTACAAACAATATTAAGGACATTCTGTAGACCAGCTTTATTAATTTTGTTCCCCTCGAATATTAATTTATTTCTGTTGAGATTAAGTCAATTGGTAAAATCAAACGGAGTTGATATATAAGATCTATAACAACTGAACAAGGTTACAAGGTTAAGCAAAGATAAAGTAGTATAATTATTGTAAAGGGTCAATGGCCCTCAAATTGGCAAGATGGGGAACAAATTATTGGGATCGAATAATAGCAAATGCCTTTCATAGATATTTTTAATGTTCTTTCTCTTTCCTTGTACACATAAAACAATTGCTCGGCCCTCAAGGATGTGCGACGTGCAGGCTATACATACCTGTACTTTGATAATTTGATTATATTATTTGCTTCCCAAATGTGCGGTTTTGTGTGCATTGTCACATGCCAAATCTTGTAATACAAAAGTGAAGTAGTTAATTAACAAAAACAGAGTGGCATTGTAACTTGTCGCTGCCTTCTTTGGCCGATCTAGCTACCTTATGATCTTTCAGAGAATCTAACATTTAAAACAACAGGGATTTTAATTTCTTTATATGGCAAGTTGTGCCTAGTAGCCCATGAGATTACCACTTTGGTTTTAAGCTTTAGAAAATTATTTTACAAACAAACAAAGTTTCGACAAAAACAACTTTTGAATACGAGCAATCACTTGATAATCACATATGTGAAGTATTCAAATATTTATTGTGATTGTGGGAATTTATATCTACAACATATATTATAATTTGTTTCGTATCCGCATGTTTTATTAACGGACAACCGTGCAGATTAAGCTTTAGGATTGATTTCATACATTTTGACAAGATTTTTCGAATTTTGTGGCTACATAGTGTGACAAATAAGGATCATATTGGGATTTAGTTTGATTTTGAGTAAATTTGATATAAAGCAATACATTTTTGTTACCACAAGATATTTTGGCAGTTGGGGATTCAAATTTTAAACCTAAAATTTAAATTTGAAGGTTTACATGGCACTTTGACATTTCTTAAATTTTTGATCTCTAACTGATATGTTAAATTTTAAACATAAAATAATAATTCATATGCATTGGAAACGAAAAGAAACACAAGGATAATGGTTTAAACCAATAAAAAACTAATAAAAAGTATTTAATAATTAATTAAAAAATCTAAAGATGCTGTCAAATTTGGCAGCAAGGAGGAGAGATATCAATCCATGTCATACCACATCAGATTTGACTTCTCGGTTGGAAAACATTAATGCTGTCTTTTATTACTACTATTGATGATTTGGACATTTTGTTATCTCCTTTGGAGATGCTCTTAGATTGGAATGAAACTTTTTTTTAAGTCATTATTGGGTTTAGTCCACCTTATTGGGTTAAGTCCAATCACTAATAATTTAGAATAAAATATTATTTTCCTTCTTCGTGCTCTTAGTTTTAATTTCAATTTTTTTCTCAACATACACCACAATTTAATTGTCTTAACTAATTTATGGTGTAGGTACTATCATTGTTCTAAAAAACTTTCTAGGCGTTAAGCATCCTGGTTAAAGCTTAAGAGTGCTTTTGTTGCATCGGACTATCTCGAACTGGACTAACTTCAAGGACTAAGTTGGACTAGCTTAGACTAGACTAAACTGAACTAGCTTAATGAAACGTTTGGTGCGGTACCGGACTAAAAAACAGGATAATGAGACAACAGATATAAACCCTTTAAACATTATGCAGCTTATTTGCATATGATCATCAAAATCCATGAATTCATTCTACTAAAAAAGTTCCAAATCCAGAAGAAACTTAACTCAGTATAAATTAAGAATCAACCAATTCCAGAAATAAAGTTGGTAACTTTAAGCTATTAATCAACAAATTAAGATTCAATACAACATCAAAAGCATCAAAATCTATTAACTCGGAAACGGATCTAGCAAATGAACACTAACCTAAATCATTCACCAAAAAGAGAGAGAGAGGAAAAAAAAAAAACCCAAATCAAAGAAACGAATCCAGCAAACAAATCCAGAATTCCAATCGATTAACCCATCAAATGAAAAGCAAGAAATCAAACAGTACTTGACAAACCAATATTATGTAGAAAAAGGGAGGCAGAAAACCCAATTCAGAATTCAAAATTAAGAAAGCGGAACCCAAATTTCATCCTCATCACACTCTTGACTCCCTCTGTGTATTTCTTTTCCATCTACTTCTGGAACTCTGATCTGGCGACACGACAGAAAGCATCAAACTCGTGGGCGATGCAGGTCCGTCGTTGATCATCTACACGCTTCATGGCTATCAGGCGGTGCGACGAGGAAGGAGATGGGAGCTGGCGAAGGTGCAAAGCAGAAGAAGACGATGAGAGAGTGGCTGCTGCAGTAGCGACTGATGCGGGAAGGTGTGAAGGAGAGGGGAGAGACGGGATTAGCTAAGACCTTCGTTTTTGGTGGGCTTCGCTAATACCTTCTAACGAAGTGTATAATCCGAGCGAGTCCTACCTAAACTCATTAAATCTAATCCTTGTCCAAAACAAATATGAGACTACACTAATAATTAGTCTAGTCCAGTCCAGTCCCCCCTAATCCGCTCAAACAAACACACCCTAAGCGTACACAAAATTGTTACAAGTCTCTAGGTGAAAATTAGGTGGGCCTAGGCGGTGCTCCTACGGGAGAGTTCAGGTAATTAAAAGGGATTGGCTCAAATCCTATAGTTAAGGGATTAGTCCAGCTACAAATAGTCAATGACAGTAAATTTTATAAAAAAAATTAATCCTATAATTAAGGGATAATGTGTATTTACATATTTAGTACAATTTATAGGGGTATATGTGGTATGAAAAATGAAATAAGCTAACATGTAATCTTAGTCATTCGTCGACCTATCTCAACCAAAACACAAAAGTGGACTATTTTTAATTATGGCTCATAAAATTGAATTTATTTCAAGTTTACTTCTATATATCAACATATATAATTATATATACTAATATGAATTTATAAATGGATGAAGATGAACTTTCTTTAAGCTATTTTATGGACGATAGGTAGATCCAATTTTATTCATTTTCGTATATTGTACCTCCATTATTCCATCACAAGTTAAATGTATTTTACAAAACCTATGGTGTAAGTATCATATATGATGCCATATAATTTTTTTTTTAACTTTTAGCACAAAAGGGATTAGATTTTTATATTTAAATTAAAAAGTTTTAAAAATAGAGTAAAGATGCATAAGTTAAGAAATTTAATTAATTAAGTAAAAATAAATAAAAAATTGAAAATTGAAGTTAATTTAATAAAAGCTCAAATTTTTAGACCTAGATCAGAGTTTAATTTTAATTTTAATTTTAATTTTTTTTTTTTTTTTTTTTTTTTTTTTTTTTTAACAAATTGAAGTTACAATGATGATATTTTTACTGCAAGTACATGTATGTTTTTAAGAGAATGGAGTATTGTCAAGTATATATATTTCGGAAAATGATCCGGCGAGGATCATTTTCCTGAGGATCCTGAGAATCCTGTGATCGTAGTCGTTCTTCATACATAGTGCGGTCAGAAATCATTTGAAATTTAAAATTAAATATAAATAATACATAACGAAAACTGACCATACAAATTACAATGAACGGCCACGATCACGGGATCCCTAGAATCCCTAAGAAAAGGATCCGTCGATGATCCTTTTCCATATATTTCATTGCTTTCAAATACCAACATGCTAACAAAT
This sequence comes from Pyrus communis, assembly GCF_041283825.1. Taxonomy (NCBI): domain Eukaryota; kingdom Viridiplantae; phylum Streptophyta; class Magnoliopsida; order Rosales; family Rosaceae; genus Pyrus; species Pyrus communis. Next base: position 6,160,210 of record NC_142572.1, read on the forward strand.
TGCACATTCCTCTTCCCCGATAAACAGGAAACCATATGCACGCTTTAATGCTCCATCAAGTGCAGTTCTTACAAAGAAACTATATACTTTTGGAACAAGTTTAGTGAATAAGTAACTTGGCTCTGAATATCTTGCATCAAACATATCGCAGTCCAACGTTCAAGCAAAATAATTTAAGGTCATTTGTGCAAGTGGGCATGTGTCTCCATCTAAGTAATTAATAATTCGACATAATTTACATCAATGTATACTTCAATAATGTGTTTGATCAATCGAAGTTTTCAATTACAAACATTCAGGTGTGTGGTGTCGCTGACTCAAAGATTCCTTGCTAACTTGTTTCTTGACCATTAATCGAGTCATTGCCAAAGAGATGTCAAGTAATAATACTACACATACACGAGTTTTTCCAACCTCTTTTATAACTTTCTCGAATAGAGTGAACCCTAAAATCTAACTTTTGAAATCTCATAATATTTTATTGGATAAATTACATAAAATTATCTCAACTATTGGGTCAGTCACAGTTTTATACCTCATCTTTTAAAAATTTCAATATCATACCTCATCTTACGATGTGTTACAATTTCATACATTCCGTCAGTTTGTCTGTCAATTCTTCCGTTAAATAGTGACGTGGCTTTAAACAAGGTCATTCTCTATTAAAAAATTAATAAAATATTAAAAACTTAAAAAATAAAATAATTTATTTATTTTTTCATGGGAACCCACCCCTTATCCCCCTTTCTCCCACCCGAGACCTCTATCTTCATCTTCTTCTTTCTCCACCCGAGACCTGCATCACCATCTCTTTCTTTCTCCACCACCACCACCCATCACATACAACCACCATCTGAATTAGCTTCCCTTTTCGACTGGATCATGAGGAAGGGTCAAGATCGAGAGCTCTTTATGCTCATGCCTTTAATCTTAGGTGCAGCCACTTCGGCGCGACATCCGACTTGAAACCCAAATGGAGAAAACCCAGAAAGGCGAACCTAACGGGAAGGAATCGTCCCCACCAACGCGTGGTGGTGAACGAAAGATATTCGGACCTGGACTCGCTACTGTAGGGGCTAGGTGGTAAGGACGGTCAACCACAGATGTCGAAGGCGTCAATCGACGCCATGCCGTGTGTCAAGATTTAGGAAACATAAATTTGATGATTTGGTTGTGTAATTGGTTTTGTAAATTATTTTGTTGATGATCTAGAACTATTAAGGATTGGAAGGGGGAGATTTAAAGGTGGAGGGGGAGGGAGAGGAAATGGTGAAGAAAGAAGGAGATGGTGATGCAGGTCTCGGGTGGAGAAAGAAGAAGATAGAGATGGAGGTCTCGGGTGTAGTTTGAAGCCAGGATTTGCCGAGGGGAGGGGCGAAATTCAAAAGAGTGCAAGGTTCAATCGAAACGGTTGCTTTCACATTTGAGAGTGCAAAGTTTTGAATCAATATTCATAACAGAAAACAGTCTATCTACCAAAGTGGTTGTAAGCGGTAAGATCAAATCCATGTAAGAGGCTTAAATTGGTAAGGATTAGATTCTAAAAAAACGTTAGGGGGCTAGTCAGGCAGTGGACTGTGGCCTAGTAATCAGGTGCCTAGGCAAGATTTAGGCAAGAGCCTAAGGGGGCGTTTGTTTGCCCTCACTAACTCGGACTGGACTGGACTGGACTAGCTATTAGTCCAATACTATGTTTGTTCGATGCTGGGACTAACATTAATGAGACTAAAGAGGACTAGCATGTACAAAACCCTTCACTAAGAGGTCTTAGTGAGACCCCCCAATAACCATGGGACTAGCTAGGACTATCCTCTATTTCTCGTCCTTGTCATGCTCAACGACCACTCCCGACAGACTCCTCGTCATCGCCGGTCACCTAGATCAATCATCAACTTCCCGACTCTCTTTCAGATCCATTTCACAACCAACTTTCATATAAAATATACCAAATTGAAGCTGGGAGTGACAAGATTACGATTTTACTTGAATCGAGGCCAAAATGTGGTCGAATGTGGCCGGAAAATGGCCTGGAAGTCTCGGTCTGTTTGGGCTTCTTCAAATCCATGACAAATTCGAGCATGCAAAGCTAAGATCTCGGTCCAGGGATGGTGAAGATTTTTTTGGCGGTGCTAACTTCATCCAATTTAATGAGGGTTGGCCAAAAAACACATCGGGAAACCTGCAACTCGTCGGGAAAATTGGAGCCGTGAGGTTCCGTTCGAACAACGCATAGCTAGAGAGGGAGGGAGGACAGAGAAATAGAGACTGGAATCAATAAGGAGTTTGACCAGGAATGAGAAAGAGACATGAATTGAGAGGTCTGAGAGGAAAAAAAGAGGGAGAGGGTGGGACGATGAGAGAAGAGGAAAAGAGTGGGACGGAAATGGTAGGAAAAGATGAAGAAAAAGATAAGATCATAATAAAATATTAATAATTTATTTATTAAATAAAATAATATTAGAATTTGTTATTATCCAGCTTCTTAGTTCAATACTGCACCGAACGCTTCACTAAGTTAGTCCAGTTTAGTCTAGTCTAAGCCAGTCCAGTTTAGTCCTTGAAGCTAATCCAGTCCGAGATAGTCCGGCGCAACAAACGCCCCCTAAATGGATTTAAATGAATTTCTTTTATTGTGAACTAAGCATTAAACGATATTTACATTATTTTTTTAAAATTAATACAACATTTATAGATAAGGTGAGAGCTTAAGATAAATACGCTGAGGTCTTAAATAGAAGGGAAAAAAATACATACAAGAATAAAGAAAAAAAAAAAAAAAGAAAGAAAGAAAAGCGAGAATTGGGTTAACAAACCACAAAAAAAAGGTGGGGTTAGAAGAGGAAAAAAAAAACAAAGGGACAATACTTGGGTACTGAACTGATTGTTCAATACTCAAAACACTGACCCAATGACATGGCTTAGTAATATTAAAACATCCTGTCACTTAAACTCTCCCCTGGCTTTTGTTGTCTTGTTAACCAAACACCCCACTTTCATCTTAAACCCATATTCGTCCTTTTATCCAAGACCCGTCTCCTTACCTCTTTCCATCAATCTCATCCTACAAACCCCTCCTCCGCCGATCGTAACCACATCCCCTCCCCCGTGGATCCTACTCCTATCCCTTTCTCCGTCGTCCCCACCCCAATTTCATTCCCAACACTCTTTCATAAATTCCATGCCTAACCCTATAAACATGGAGAAAAGAAGATCCATCCTCACCGAGCCTTCATCTTCAACGAGAGCAGAGGGGCTAAACTAGCGCTCCTAGGCATGTTTTCCGACGAAAGAAGAGGCGATCGCCACTCCTTGCCTTCACATAGCTTTGCCACTGCTCGGGTGAGAGAAGTGGGGGATAAGGGGTGGGTCCCCCATGAAAAAAAATATTAAATTAATTTTTTTTTCAATTTTTTCAATTTTATTAATTTTGTTAATAGAGAGTGAGTCCCGTCTTAAGCCACGTCACTATTTAACAGAAGAATTGACAGACAAACTGATGGAAGGTATGAAATTGTAACAAATCGTAAGATGAGGTATGACATTGAATTTTTTTTAAAGATGGGGCATGAAATTGTGACTGACCCAATAGTTGAGGTAGTTTTATGTAATTTACCCTATTTTATCTGATATAGTCTCGGGTAAGTTTGAAATTCTTAAACATAGCATGTAGGTTTATAAGCCAAAGTTATCTAATTTGAAATTGGTGGGGACTTTTAGGTCAAGACGGATTTGGACTTTGAGAACGTCATCTTGTCTCCCTTGGTTCAGTTTCATACCAAGTCTCGGAATATCTCGAAAGAATTAGCATGTCTTAGGAAATATCCCGATTGGACCAATAACTTGAAGATAGCAATATTAAACAAATAATGCCTTGCACAAGTGAGGCATGGTGTAAAAGTTCGAAGTTCATTAGTTTGGGATGAGAGAGAGAAATAGTTGGCATGGTTGCCTAGTGTTCTAGGCTGGATAATCTGGGCTTCCTGGGTTCTAAAGAGGTTTTCCCTAATTGAAAGGATTGAAAGAAATTTGGGAAAGAAGTCTAAGATTACAGAAAGATGGTTTTGCGTTTCTCTCCCTAACTTTTGAACCCCTCATCTGTTATGGTGTCGTGACCCCCCCCCCCTTTTTTAATGGATTCTAATACCTCTTTTGTAGGTAAATGATTTCCTTCTAGGTTTCCTAAGGAATCTTTAATTATGGCTTGGTTTTCTCTCCCCATTCTCCTGACCTAACTATAACATTCCATTTTGGTGTAAGACAGCCAAACACAGCCACTCACGTGAAGACTACACTACGCCTCATTCCCGAGGCGCTACTTTCCCAGGTTAGTTTTCCACAGGCGTTACTTTTGGTAACGCATCTCTTGGCTTTCATGCGTTGGTCTTCTACGTGAGCTCAAAATGGAAAGTCTGATTCTTTCTTCATTAAATGCACGGTTTGTTGGGCTTTCATGTGACTCTAAGGCTCAGGGCTTGGTTTCTTCCTAAATAAGTTGGTTAGCTTGCTAGGGAAAGGAAGAAACTAGGTTAGTTCTCTCTCAAACTTACCCACATGGAATAAAAAAGTTATGGGCTTGGATTCCTAGGCTCCCAAACAACCCATAGTCTACCACAATATCCTTTGCTGAGTTTTAGTACAAGCAACCAAAGTTTCTAAATCCCGATCCTTTGCTGAGTTTTTTTTTCTCTGTTAATATCCTTTGTTGAGTGTTTTTTCTTCAAGGTCCAATCTTTGATGATTGTTAGAAACAAGATGAATGTAAATTTTCCACCCAAATGATTTTTCGTTATTGCTCCAAGAATGATTATGAAAATCACACCTGTTAGGGCATAGTACTCATTGGCCCTTTGCGAGTCATAAACAACCATTAATAGCTTTACATTGAAGCACCGCAGTTGCAAGAGTTGGTCGATGCTCAACATCAACCACTGTTTTCTATTGGTATATTTTTGGTTTTGGGCTTTCCTACCTGTTTAGGTGTGGCCTATTTTTTGGACACCAACTACCCATGGGGCCATGCATAGACTTCTGAATTCGAAGAGTTCTCTCACCAGCTTCCAATTCTCAGTTTTGAATCCCCACTATTTTGTAGGGATGAATCAATTTCTTTCTTTGGGCGCGTTCTTTACATAATTATCAGTTTTAAAGGGAGGAATCACCAGCTTCCAATTATCAGTTCTTTACATAAAAATTGACCCAAATCATTATTATATTTCAAATATTTTTACACAGTAATACCTAGAAAGATCATCTGTTTAAATTATATTTTGTAAACTATATGACATGGTTGTTGATGACTGAATTATTATCTCATTGTTGATTAACGTGTTTATTTCATATTGGTGACACATCAAATGATTTGCAAATGTAGTCTAAAAAATTGATCCCAGTCTTCAAAGTTTAAATTCAAACATGCAAAAACATCCTGAGATTACCTATACAAATGTTTTACCTTAAACTTTAGTCTATAGTTTTCCCTCATTAATAGCCAGAAAATATATTTTGCATGGAGACCATTTCCCACAGGATTGGCTGATATGTTGTCTTAGTTTGAAGTTATCACTATCATTTATATGTATTACTGATGTATATATCAAATAATGGGGAATTGAACAAAAATGAGTGCAAACACCAAGATCTGTAAAAGATTAGTAATATAGATTAAGTAATAATTTAATCTCTGTAAACAACTGATGGAGTGATGGGTGTAGCCATATTTCAAGAGGTGGTGACAACACTTCAGTAGAGAACTTTTGTTTCTGGTTGGCCATGGAATACGAGTGGAGGTGAAGAAAGTCATTAGATTTGGAAGTAGGGTTGGGGACAAAGGGTGGTTAGGGAATTATTGGCTTTGTGCTTGGTCCAAGCAATAATTTGGTGTCCCAACCACATAATAATATGTTCATGAAGTTTATGTTAAGGCCCCATGCTTCATAGAGAAAAATCAGCCACATGAAATGCAGATGAGCTGCAGTTATTGGTCCTATAAGATCAACATGATAGAAATTGGATAGTTCACAGGATCGGAAACAGATGTTGTTTAGACTATCGATCACAATATGGTGTGAAGGATATGAACATAGAGTGAGAATGGAATTGAATGAATCTGACAGAAGGGGATTTGACAAATATATAGGGATGGAAATAACCTTTCTGGAAGAGTTGTATTTTGAAATACAACTATTCATATCCTTTTAGAATTAATTAATTAAATAAATAATTATATTATTTCCTTCATTAATTAATTAACTTATTTCACTACAATCATATGTATATTAGTACACCAATGTTATGGTGTACCTTCACTTATGATTACACATATTGTGAAAACCATGTTATCATAATCATATTCCAACATCTCCCACTTGATTATGATGGCATAAACAGGTAAAGAAGCTACATATCTGATGTAGCTTCTTTACCTGGTGTGCATTATTCCACTTTATCTGATATCATTTTACTCTTTAGTAAAATGTCATCATACCTAAGTAACTAGGAAAAACATTTTGTACCCAGCTACAAATAGCGACTTGGTATCGCAATATACGCCACAGTGTTATATAAATTATTTCTTGAAGCTTATAACGGATTTTACTTTCAAGACAATTTATTATAACATGGTTACCTTGCTAGTGCCCTCTATCTTTAATCGATCAAGTACTAAAGAACCAGATAGAGTCGCATCTACTTGTCTATGTTTTAGGCGTCCCTAACACCATACAACGATCCCCGCCACACGTCTCACACTACAACACATCTAGATGTTTTGCAAACCCATTATAGTCACATGCTCCTTGAATTTTTCTACAGACAATCCCTTGGTCATTGAATCGGCCACCATCACTTTGGAGGGTATGTAGTCGACCTTTACCTCTTCCTCCTCCACTATATATTGTATATAGTGATATTTAATATCAATGTGTTTTCCTTTAGAACTATTTGCTCCACTTTTTATTAGAAAGATGGCGGACATATTATCACAAAACACATTAACGGGCTCTTTAGGTATACCTATATTTAGTTTATCAATAAAGCGTTTAGCCTATACTATAATACTTACTACTGTGCTACAAAATATATATTCTGCTTCCATGGTAGACTTTGCAACACAGTCCTGTTTCTTACTTAACCAAGAAACAGCTATTCCACCAAACAAGACAATGCTACCACTTTTTGACTTTTTGTCATCCAAGTCGCATGAGAAATCTGCATCGCAATAACAAACTAAATCCAGATCATTTAATCCGAAACAAAGTTTCATACCTTGAGTGCCGTTTAGATATCTAATAATTATCTTTACTACCATCCAATGTTACTTTCCAAGGTTGGATTGATATCTACTTACCAATCCAACTGCATGACATATGTCAGGTTTTGTGCTGGTCATAGCATACATCAAACTTCCAACTGCTTGGGCATAAGGAACATTTTGCATATCAATGATGTCTTGCTTATGTTCTGGACACATATTTTTGGAAAACATCATTCCTTTACAAACATGTGTACTAACTGGCTTGCAATCTTGCATATTAAATCTTTTAAATATTTTATCTAGATAATTTTGGTGATCCAAATAGAGCGTTCTAGCATTTCTATCCCTAGTAATTTTAATTCTTAGAACATAAAGTACTTCTCCTATATCTTTCATTTCAAATTTGGATCCTAGATATGACTTAGTCTTTTTAATCATATCTATGGAGTTACCTGCAAGTAAGATGTCATCTACATATAATGACAACATACAGAAATTATCTTGGCACTCTGAAGAGTAAACACAATGATCTAATGGATTTATTTTATAGCCCATTTCCATAATGGCTTGGTGGAATTTTAAATACCATTGTCTTGATGCTTGTTTAAAGCCATACAACGACTTTCTTAATTTGTAGACTTTGTTTTCATGTCCTTTGATATGATATCCTTTGGATGGAATCATATAGATGTCTTCCTTCAAATCTCCATTTAAGAATGCTGTTTTGACATCTAACTGATGAAGTTCTAAATCCATTCTAGCAACAATTTCCATAAGAATCCAAATGGATGTAAACTTCGCAACTAGAGAATAAGTGTCCATAAAATCTATACCAGGTTTCTGAGTATAAACCTTAACTACAAGTCAAGCCTTAAACTTATCCAAGGTAACATCTGATTTGTACTTCTTACGAATAAGGTTCTAAAAAATGTTAGGCGCTAGTCGAGCGGCAGACTGGGGCCTAGCACTTAAGCAGCTAGGCGGGGTCTAGATGGATTTAAGTAAATCTATTATATTTTGTATAAATAAGTGTCCGTTTATACTTAAAATATATATATTTTTTCATCATAAACTACAAAATAGAATGACATATATATTATGAAGTATTGGAACATAATGAAAACATGGGAACAAGCATATAATATGTGTGCATTTAACAATTTAGCAAGTCTCTTACAATTTATTGAAAACAAATAAAATACAAAATGAAAGTCATCTATTTTCTATCTAAGTGAGTTGCAACCTAAGCGGTGTCTAAGCAGGTCTGGGCGGGCTAAGCGAGTGCCTAGGCGGTCTAGGTGGGTGCCTCATCAGGACTAGGTGTCCTTTCTTAATTTTCAAACGTCTAGGCATTAATCGGGGCAGTGGCCAGCCGTTTAGCACCTAGGCGGGGATTTTTAGAACAGTGCTTACGAAGTACCCACTTACAACCAATGAGCTTTCTTCCATCAAGTAGATCAACCAATTCCCATACTTCATTTTTCTTTATGGAATCTAGTTCTTCATTCATGGCTTGTTGCTATTGTTGAAACTCAAAAACTATCAATTGCTTCTTTATAATTCCTTGGGTTTAGATCTCCCACTAAACTATCTACCTCCTCAAGATGGTTCCCTTTTTCTTTTACTCCCACTGATTTTATCATTTCTCCCACTATTTACATCTTCCGTGATAATATCATGATTACCATCCATGTGTGTGTGATGATCAAAATTGTTATGATCACCCATGTCTATGTCTCCCACTTGATCATTGTCAATGTCATGAACATGAGACAAGCCTAAATCAAGATGGAAATCTTGATCTTCCGTAGGGGAATTTTCTTCTTTCAAAGATTCCAATTCTTACATTGGATGAACCAAATTAGTAGTTTCAATAAAATTAGCATCTCTACTTTCAATTAATCCTTTCTCAAGATGATAAAACTTATATCCGACACCATTATCAAGATACCCTATGAATTTACATTCCAAAGTGTTTGCTTGTAATTTATCTCTAAATGGCTTTGGAATGAGGACATGCTCCTTAAAACCCCAAAATTTTAAGTTTGATAAATCAGGTTTTCGCCCATGCCATAATTCATATGGAGTCAATGGCTTTGCCTTTGTATGAACTCTATTCAATATATATGCTGCAGTAAACAAAGCTTCACCCCAAAAATATAGAGGTAAGTCAGCATAAGACATCATAGATCACATCGTATCCAAGAGTTCGATTTCTTCTTTCTGTGATTCCATTTTGTTGCGGTGTATAAGGCATAGTATAATTATGCTTATCCCATTCTCTTTGCAGAAATCATCGAAGGCTTCAAATTCTCCACCTTTATCACTATTAAGGGTCTTTATGGATCTTCCCAATTGGTTCTCTACTTCTGCCTTGAACTCTTTAAATTTGTCCTAGGCTTCATTTTTATGCTGCAAGAAGTAGACATGTCCATAACTGGAATAATCATCGATGAAAGTCACAAAATATTTCATTCCTCTATGGGTTTTAGTTCTCATTGGTCCATATAAATCTGTATGCACTATCTTAAGTAAATTTGTAGAAGTCCAATGCTGAGAAAATGATTTTCTAGTCATTTTTCCTTTAATACATTATTCACATGTATCAAAATCATGTGCATTTACTTGAGGCAACATTCCATTTTTACTCATGCTTGCATTTTATCGAAAACTGGATGACCAGCATTGGCTAAGTCTTTTGCCATTACCTCCATTTTAGTAATATGATCGACCATAGAATCAGTTTCCTCCATTTTTGTCCCGTTGTATTTCTCAAGCAATAACTGAATGTATATTTGAGATTTGGGGCCATACTTCTTTTCAAGTACATCCATGATTTCTTTGGCCAAATCATATTCTTCATATAGAGGTATTAATTTATTTTCCATGTAATTTAGAATTGTGGCCTTAGCCAACTCATTATCTTCCACCCATTTATTATAAACTCGAGAGGGCCCAAGGAGCCTTTCATCTTTGATAGTGTATAAAGTCTTGTCATGGATTAAAAGATAAGTGGTCATTCTCTTCCATATTCGATAATTAACATTGTTCAACCTCTTTTTAAAAAAACTTTGGATTTGGAAGATTTAGTTGCCATATCTCAGAAAATTACAAAACAAACACAATACTTAATACAAACGTAAATACAAATACAAATACTACTAGTGTACTTTTAATTATTACAAGCCACAAATACTAAATGTTCTTAATAAATTAAAGACTAGAAAAAAAAAACAAAAGATAGAAACTTATTTATTTTTAGTAGCAGATACCTCACACACTCACAAAGGCTTTGTCCAATCAGTGAAAGACGAGTACTTGTTCAGCCGATCACATCGATAGAAGGCTCATGGATGTCTTGCTTGTCTACTTGGCTAGGCATGATCAATTTTTCCTCTATTTTCGTGCACAAAAGCAGTCACTTCTCGTCTACTAGATTCTCTTTCATTTCTCAGTGGTCTTGGTCCCCTTAAATTTCTTGCAGTTGAAATTTCTCTTTGTGCTAAATTAGGATATATAAAACTGTAACGGGTGTTATATTGGTCCAAATAATTAAGCACTTTGACTCTAGAATTATGAAAAGTAAACCCTTGCTTCCACTTTTGATCTTTGTGACTGAGTTTGAATTGAAAGGAGCTACCAAGGTTGTAGGAAAAGGTTGTAGGTGGCTTCTCAATTTGGGCCTACTTGAAGATGAGCCCACCTCAAAGGACCTACGAATTTGACTTTCTGATGGACAATAATTTATTATTGTCTCCTGGTCCTTCACGTGCATTATCATAGTGCTCAATACTAAAAGAAAATCCCCTATTTCTTTGGACCAAGGAATCTTGAAAAATGGAGGAGTTCCTTCCTTGATTTCGACTTTGTGAATCACTTATCTCCTTCTGAAAAAGATGCGATCATTCCCTATTCTAAAGAAAATTCATCCCGCAACCCAGTGGGTAATCACGAACGGTGGAAACAATTCATCTTGGAGGAAATTGATGCGATTGATGTTGTGTATTACCATGAGAAGACGAGACCACAATTAGATGAACACGAACATGCTATTGCCTGCTCTAGGTCAGTAAGGTGCTATAGTGAGTCCACGGCGAAATGCGAGACCATGGCGGAGTAAGGCACGAAAATCGCGAGTTCAATCTCGGATTTGCAGTAATCAGCAAATGACTACGAATCAATCACGATAGTGCAAGTAAGACTATTGGGTTTTGTGATCAAATTTCAGAAAATATAGGTTCAATGGGATGCTGCAGGTCTTTGGGTTTCTATGCAAGTTTGGTTTTTGCAGCCAACGATGCCCACTGCAATGGGTTTTCTGAGGTTCTAATATGACTGAATAAACCTTTTGGACGTGATTCGTTCAAATTCTGATAATGGTAATTATAGTCGGGGAGTGAACTTAGTGAATTTGAATGCTGAAATGGTTCAATGGCAGATGGAGTTTTGTTCTTTACCAAATGAAATGGTGTGAATATAGTTCGAATTGTTGGGTTAATCTGGGCCTGGGTTCAAACAGATTGTAGGATGGGATTTTAGACAGGCTATAATGTTTGAACATTTGGGTATCTTTGTGGGTTTTACGTTCTGCAAGAAAATGCTCAGATGTCGATTCTGAACTTTCCATCAAAATCAGTTGAATATTTTCCTTATCCACCAACGTCCTCTTCCCTAATTTCTTCTCGAGTTGAAACTTAGTAAGAACGTTGTTGGATTCGTTACTTGACGAAGAGGAAGTCTCAAATGTAGTTCAAGATGTCCTCTAATGAAAACTGGGCAAATTGTTTTGATTCATGAAAACCTGGCTTTGAGGCCAATGATAGAAATTGGGTAGTTCACAAGATCAGAAACGGATGTTGTTTAGACTATTGATCACAATATGGTGTGAAGGATATGAACAGAGAGTGGGAATGGAATTGAATGAATCTGATAGAAAGAGATTTGACAAATATATAGAGATGGAAATAACCTTTCTGGAGAAGTTGTATTCTTCAGGGGAAGTTATAACCTTTCATGTTGAAATACAACTATTCATATCCTTTTAGAATTAATTAATTAAATAAATAAATATAGAACTACTGTGGGTTTTATTTTACTTTTTTTTATTTGAACAAACGATATTATCTACATTAAGAGAGTGGGTTTGGCCTCACGATGGGTTAGCAATAAATGTGGTTCCAATTTGCCTTGGCGAGAATCAAACTTAAAACTTCTCACTTACAATTGAAAAGGACTATCACTAGATCGTAGTATTAAGTGACAGATTTTACTAACATATGGTATTATAGCGGGATTAAAACTTTATAAGAAACTAACTCAAGTCTAGGACATTCAATTTTTGAAGAGCACATGGACATTACAACTCAAAACCCTTAACTTGTCCTCGTATTTTCCATGGATTACAAACTCCAGCTCTCCCGAGTCCATGCCATTCAAAGAGATGAGCTTAATGCTAAAAGCCCAAACAAAACAGAGCAACATGTGTGTTGGGTAGCTAGACTGCTGTATGTTTTTATTTTATTCTTCTCTTTTTCTGTATATTGGGTGGGGTTCTTTTTTATTTTTTTTTATTTTTTCATTCTGTATAGTTGGGTTGGGTTAGGATTTTTACAATTGAGATTAGCATTATCACAACGGACCCCGGCGTGCATGTAAGGGAGTTTCGGAAATTTCAAAATATATTCATGTGAGAACATATCAACTAGAAAATAATTGTATTTTAAAAAGGAGAAACTTGAAATAAGTTTAAATTTGTAAGCAATTACTAGATATAGTCCAATTTTATTTAATTATTGGTTTAAGTCTAGTGACTCATTGTCCACGTCATTTTATTATCATTTTTTGTCCAAATTACCCTCTATTAACATTATCTTTTAATTCTAGATTTACTTGTATTATAAAATTAATTATACTTGATTATTTATCATTAAAGTAATCCCATAATTGTAGGATTAGTTTGAAATAATATTATCTCTTCTTCCTCATAACTCCCCTACAAACAGTATTATTTTTTATGCGTGGTGATCTTCTTCCTCCTTGGAACCCATAACTGTCACATCCCGACCTAGGCGGGACCACTTCCTGGGCCAGACTCCACCGTAGCACAATATTGTCCGCTTTGGGCCCCCAGCACACCCTCATGGTTTTGTTTCTGGGAACTCACACGAGAACTTCCCGATGGGTCACCCATCATGGGGTGCTCTCGCGCGCTACTCGCTTAACTTCGGAGTTCCCATGGAACCCGAAGCCAGTGAGCTCCCAAAAGGCCTCACGCTAGGTAAAGATAGGAATATACATATAAAGATCACTCCCCTGGGCGATGTGGGATGTCACAATCCACCCCCCTTAGGGGTCCGACGCCCTCGTCGGCACACTCGCGACCAGGGTTAGGCTCTGATACCAATTGTCATATCCTGACCTGGGCGGGACCACTTCTCGGGCCAAACTTTATCGTAGTACCATATTGTCCGCTTTGGGCCCCCAACACACTCTCACAGTTTTGTTTCTGGGAACTCACACGAGAACTTCCCGATGGGTCACCCATCATGGGAGTGCTCTCGCGCGCTACTCGCTTAACTTCGGAGTTCCCATGGAACCCGAAGTCAGTGAGCTCCCAAAAGGCCTCGCGCTAGGTAGAGATGAGAATATACATATAAGGATCACTCTTCTGGGCGATGTGGGATGTCACAATAACCGTGTGTGTTCATGCTGGAACATTTAACCACAGGGCTAGGAAGAAAGCCTTCTAAACCATAACCGTGGGTGTTGATGTGTCTATATAATTGTAGGCTCTCACTATTGATTTCTTTCTTAGTTGTTTGTTTGTTTATATGAACTTTTCTTTTTATAAGTAAAAACGTTATAGCAAATGCACTTTATTTATTTTGTTTATATACCTAATACATAGGTAGACGTAGAAAATAATTTTGTCTTTCTATAGAGTAAGTAGAATATATCTGCTTTATAGGTATAAAGTAGTATAATTAATTATTTATCTTTAAATAATCCCCTACTTGTAGAATTAGTTTTAAATTATATACCTTCTTCCATAACTCCCGTATACAATTTGTGCTGTGTTCTTCGATCCCCTTCCTTCTCGGTCATTCTTCTTCTTTTACGCTCTTATGATTTCTTCCTCCTTTTTGAAATACAAGGTCACAATTTCTAATTTTTTTTTTCTGTGGTATAGAGCTTTGAAGTATGCCAATACACCAACAAAAGGTGGGTTGATGTACGTGGTTGGTTTTGGTTTTGTAGCATCAAATCTTGCATCTTCCTACTTGTCATCCCCACCAGGTCCTCCCACAATAGCACTAGTTGGGTCGTTTTGATTGGGAATATTGCCATGAAAATATGAGTTTCATGCGTGCACTATTAATTTCTTCCTAATTTTTAGTTTGAACTTGGATTATACATATTTTTGTTTTCAACCTTTATAGGAAATGCATTGCTTTGTTTACCTACCTGTATTATATATTTTTGTAATGAATCTATTTGTATATTTAGTTTATTCTACCCGTTTTATAGATTAATTTTATTTTATCTACCTATATATCACAAATTTTTCTATCTCAAATTAATTGTGTTATCTACCTATACGATATGTTTTTGCTCATTAGTCTATCTATATATCACATATTATTTTGTGTTATCTATCTATACGATAGGTTTTTATTCATAGTCTACCTATATCATAGATTAATTAATATTATCTACCTACATCACAAATTTTTTATGTACCCCGACAACGTTTCTTTTAATTTTTCATAAACTTATAAGATTGGTTGTAATGTGTTTTTAAATTTTTTTTTAATTAGAAACGGGTAGATAAAGGTATTTGAAGTTTCAAAATTTTAAAATTTTAAATTCAAAAATAAAGAATTTAAATATTTTTTATTTTCAAGGGGCAAAATAGGTGTAATAAAAAATAAAATAAAATTGGACCCAATCTAAAAACTAGTGAATTCTTTGGACCTGGATCAAACTGCCCCTTTTAAAAATTGGAGACATATAGAAGATACGCGTAACAATAAGATTATTGTAAGTTATAACTAATCTTCCAATTCTAGTGAAATTCGAACTTTGTTCAAACTGGATAGAGAGATTTTAGGAATTTCAATTCGAACCAACTCTTACCGCTATAAGTTTATATAGAACTAAAAAAAACAACAACCAATGGTAAACTTGTGCAATTGTTGAAGCTAGGCTCTCAATTCTTCCGGAGAAAAGAATGGAGAGATTGATCTATGTTTCATTCATTTTGACCACTTGTGTTATGTTGGCAAATTGTGCACGAATCCATGTTGTTGATCCACTGTCGTATGCACCATCACCGGAACCAAGCTCGCTGGACGTACCAACAACAGTAGGCTCACCAAGCTCAGATAATTGTAACGATGTGCTATACGGAATGGCCGATTGCATTCCCTTTTTAAGCGATGGGGACACAAACACAAAGCCGGAAGGTTCGTGTTGTTCTGGGTTGGAGATGGTCCTAAAAGCCAGTGATGACTGCATATGTGAAGCCATAGAAAGTAGCACTGATATGGGTATTCCTATAAATATGACAAAGGCTATGACATTGCCTTCTGCTTGTGAAATCTCTGCACCTTCTTTTCTTAGTGAATGTAACCGTGAGTAATCTCAACTCTCACCAGTATTGCACACTATTAATTTCTTTTCGACGAAATAAGAATATGTTGATGTATAATGCTCATAAAAAATGATTTCCTCTTTTGTTTTGCAGTCCCATTGCCTCCTGGTGCAAGTCCTCATGGTGTGTTATAATTGTTTACTGCATGTTTTAGTTTCGCCTTTTTCCATTTAAAAAAAAAAAAAAAAAGATAATCCTATACTTGATGAAATGAACCCTTGAATGACCCTTCAACGGGTAAATATCGACTAACAAAATGGTGATTAACGTTTAGGAAAAAAATTTGTACCCTAATATCGTTACATTTGTATTATTATGTAGTACATGTTGGAACCCCCAGTCCCACATCGGACAGAGGGAGAAGAGAAGAGTGCTTTAAATAGAAATACCCCTCTCTAATTAACACCGAGGCCTTTTATGATAAAACCCCACACCTGAGGATTGTGCAGGTGGTTAAGTGGGGACAGTATCGGTGTTGTTGGAGTGAGCCCTCGGCCCGTCGACCTGAAAATTTCCACATGGTATCAGAGCCAGGGGACGGGCCCGTACTGCCACGTGATTGGGTGGGTCCCCATTGGCCCCGCGTGATTGTCCACGTAGGCCAAAGATGCCACGTGTTTGGGTGGTCCCCATTGGCCCCGCGTGATTGGGTGAGTCCCGACATGGCTCCACGTGGTTGCCGATGTGTGGAAATTCACGTGTGACCCATAAGTGGGGTCTCACGTGCGGGGGAGTGTTGGAACCCCCAGTCCCACATCGGACAGAGGGAGAAGAGAAGAGTGCTTTAAATAGAAATACCCCTCTCTAATTAACACCGAGGCCTTTTGTGATAAAACCCCACACCTGAGGATTGTGCAGGTGGTTAAGTGGGGACAGTATCGGTGTTGTTGGAGTGGGCCCTCGGCCCGTCGACCTGAAAATTTCCACAGTACAGTGAAGTTTCTGTTTTGTTTTTAATATTGAAAACAAAAATGATGAGAGATGAATGATAGATGTGAACAAGAAAATAGAACTGTGCGAACTGAATTGATTTTAGATTTATGTATTCTCGTTATTTCTTCCTCTTTATTTTATTATTGCATATGTATCAAAGTTATAAGACTTGATCATTGCTCCAAAGGATAAATCTCATACCTCAGTAACAAATTTTCGTTGCAGTTCATCCAACTCCAAAATCATCACCAAAGAGTCAATCTCCAGAACCGAGCCAGTCACCAACAAGTTCCATCAACGTAGTTCCAGCACCCGTCACTGCTCCACATGCCGGAACATACTCATTATCTGCCTCTCTAGTGCTCATACTTAGCATGCTTTCTGCATCATTCTACTGTATTTCATTTTAACTAGGCAGTAGTTTCATTGTTTGTTTTTATCATCCTACGGCTGCTAATATTAGTCATGCTTGTGATTTAGCTGGACTAGACTATGCTTGTGTTTATGTAGGGTTTTAATTTCTAATAAAATTTAGGTTTTGATTTCTAATTATTTATCGTTTTCTTTTCATGAATGACTTAGCATCCATATTTTTTCCCTTCAGAACTGTGTACCAACCCTTACATACATAGAAGAAAAACCGTACAATAGTAATCCACTAAACGTAGTTCCAATCACTTGTAGGTCTACTCTAAATCGTACAAAAAAAATCATTAAATTTTCTGAGATTTCTTTAGGAAACTAACCATTCTGAAAACAAAACTAAAAACCGAGAAACCATGAACCCTCTTCGGTGATGACATAACAAGCAATCATTGCATGATCAAAGTTGAAGAAAAGATTAGTTGCAATGATATTTTTGGTAACAGAAGTGAAATGAGAAACCTATTTTGATGGTTTAGGTTCCTCTCCTCTAAGAAAAAGACCAATAACTATTCTGCTTTTCGGCTCGTCTTATGATATCGACCAAAATTTTTGGCCCGCTAAAAGGGAAAAGAAAAGGAACAAACATGTATTAATCGTTGAGGATTTGAGTGTATCTCCATTTCATTGGTCAAGGCCCGTAAAAGTGGGAACGACCACACTTCAGCTTTGAGAAGTTTAATTGATGATATTTGTGTGCTGTTAAACCAATTCTCAAGGGCTAGCTAGGTTTACGTATGTTTGTCGAGAAGTCAATATTGTGACACATAGATCAGCTAGTTGTGATTTTTTCTAGATAATGCTACCTTGTAGATTCAAGATCCTCCGGATATTATAGAGGATTAATAGATTATCGCCTTTTATCAAATGTAGTTTCTTAGTTACAATGTATGTGGTATATTCTTTTACAAGAATACTCTCCTACTCGATCTCTTGTCTGGATGTGTTTGATTTAATTCAATGGTGACAAACACTTTTTTTTTACTTAAATCACATTCGGAGAGTCGAGGCTTGACTTTGAACACGTGGGGATCATGAAAAGTGTCAAGTGATGAGTAATCTTCGTGATTCTCCACAAACTTGATGAAGAGCCTAGATGAAATTGGAAAAGTAACCACTTATTATCTTTAGGGTGGTTCTTATTATATCCCTTCTTGAAACAAAAATGAAGTGGAGATTGAAAGAGATAGAAGAAAGAACAAGATCTTGAAGTGTCTAAGGAATGGATGTGGAATCTAAAGGGAGAAAAACAAGTCAATTTTCTAGAGAAAGTAGTCACCCAATGTACTTGGGATACAGAGGGGAACGCTAGCCAAATGTGGGATTCCATGGCTATCTGTATCCGAAAAGTTGCAAAAAGGGTACTAGGAGAGTCCAAGGGCTTTGCTCCACATCAAAAGGAATCTTGGTGGTGGAAGGAGGATGTACATGCAAAGGTTAAGGCTAAGAAGGAATGTTGTAAAGCCTTATACAAGGATAGAATCGATGAAAATGTGAAAGCTATAAAATAACGAAGAAGGATGCAAAGAAAGCCGTGAGAGAAGTGAAGCTAGCAACTTTTGATGATATGTATAAGCGATTAGATACCAAAGAAGGAGAGTTGGATATCTATAAACTAGCTAGAACAAGGGAAAAGAATACAAGTGACTTGAACAAAGGAAGGTGCATCAAGGATGAGAGTGAAAATGTCCTAGCTACAGAGAACGTGGTTAAAGACAAGTGGAGAGATTATTTTCATAATCTTTTCAATTAAGGACATGAAAGAGTACTTTGTTGGGGGAGTTGAGTAACTCAGAAGAGTGGAGAAATTACTCCTTCTACCACCGAATAAGAAAGGAAGAAGTGGTTGTAGCTTTGAAGAAGATGAAGCATAGAAAAGCAGTGGGCCCATATGATATACTCAAGGTGTGGAAAGTCTTGGGAGAGACGGGTATAGCATGGCTCACAAAAGTTTTCAATAGGATTTTGAAAACAAAGAAGATGTCAAATGAGTAGTGAAAAAGCACTTTAGTGACTAAGAAAAGACTATGAGTACTTGGATCTAACAGTAGACTTGACACAAAACCGAGCGCAATAATGGTCTAGGATTCATATAGCCAACCCCACTTAATGGGATAAGACTTTTTTTTTTTTTTTTTTTTGACAAAAGCGATAAAGTGTTTCATTAATTAGAACAACCAAATACAAGAGGTGTCAGATGGGTACAATTTCTCCAGTGACAAATTTCTTAATCTGGAGATAGTTTGCACAAGATACAAATAATATTAAATCCCTATACGGCTACCACAATAAACCATCATAAATAGGAGTTTCGGGTCGAACTGTCACAAAGACGACAGATGTGACAGTCCGAATACCGGTACCCTAACATAAAGCCATTGACAATGAGACCACATAAATTTCATAAGTGAAACTTAAAACTAACCTAACCCGCTAAAGGCACTACAACGAAACTTAAAACTAAACTAAAACCAATGACATGTCTAGGATTTGGATCCCCTCCTGACCTTTAAAAACTAAGCCTGCTAAGCAGGCGATCGTGGCCCTTAAAATTTGATCCAACGGCTACAATTATTATAACTTTTAGAGCGGCCCCCCTATTTGTAGCCGTTGGATCAAATTTCAAGGGCCACGATCGCTTACTCAGCAGGCTCAGTTTTTTAAGGTTCGGAGGGGATCCAGATCCACATGTCCACATGCGTGTCCACAGAAAAGACACAAGTACAACTGCAGCCTTGCAGAACCATGTGAGTGTGTCGGTGCCACAGAAAAGCCTCATATTTTAATTTGGAGTAAATTGTAGCAATTGTTCCTTAACTTTAACTTAATTGGAGTAATGTTCCTTCAACTAAAAATTCATTACCATTGGTCCCTCAACTCATCAAAACGTGCAGCTATGGTCCCTCAACTAAAAATTCATTAGTATTAGTCCCTCAACTTTAATCCAACTGGAGAAATGGTCCCTTAACTTTATCCAAATTGGAGCCATGGTTTCTCAAGTTTAACCCAATTGTAGCAATGATCCTTCCAACATAACTCATTTTGACAAAATTCTGACAAAGTTAACGAAAAGGACCATAGCTACATGTTTTAATGAGTTAAAGGACCTTAATTGTAGCAATGGTCCTTCCAACATAACTTATTTTAACAAAATTCTTATGAAGTTGACGAAAAAGACCATAGCTACACATTTTGATGAGTTAAGGGACTAATGATAATTGATTTTTAGTTGAGAATCCATTGCTCCAATTTAATTAAGGTTGAGAGCACATTACTATAGTTTACTCTTTAATTCAAGAAAATGACCAAGGGGTATCTATGAGCCATGCAAGGTCTGGTGGGAGCCATGCACTCTGTTTACAACCACACATGTTTACGTAGACAATGAAGTAGGGTTTTCTTCAAACCCTAGTGGTAGTTGACAACTCCTAACCAAAACAATCGTCCTCCACGTTTTTCTATTTATTTTTACATAGAGTAACGCTAAGAAAACTAAATTTACAAACTAAATAATGTGTCATCAATATGAATAAGCATGTTATCAATGTTTAAGTAATAAACCAATCATCAACTTCTATGTTCTTTAGTTTCAAAACTTTGTCTTCAAATTTATTCTCTCTAACATTACATTTTTACATATGAAAGTGTGATTTTCTTTTTGTGAACATTATGATGTATTATTTTGGGAAATTGTTATTAGTACTCCAAAATCTTATTCTACGTTCCTCACAAGTGTATTTTTCTTTCTAATTATAAAAGATTTGAAGTACCAAATAAAATTTTTGAAATGCCAATAACAATTCTCTTATTTTAGGCAACTAGAATACGACATCTTTGGCTAGGACTTGAAATAGAGTTTCGTCAAATCCAATTGATGGGGCTTAATTTCTGGGTTTTGAATATTTGGGGATTGGAGTTATTGATAAGATGGAACTTCACTAACTTTGATTTTTTGTTTTTGGTCAGAAAAACTTTTGATTATGAGGTGGTACGCTCCAGAAACATGCTTTGTTCATCGAAATATAGGATATCATGTTTATTTGTCAGACTCCTATGATCCTATGCACAAACTTGGACCAAATGTTTCACTATTTTTATATTATTTAGTTTATGCAAAATTAATTTAATTTAATTTAGTCTTTAATGACAATCTAGTCCGAACTATAACTAGCATGGATTGTACTTTTTGAAGCCCAACACACAGCTCCAATCATCACCCAAATTAATTTAAATAAAAATTAATGAAAATAATTTGAAATTTTTCAATTTTAATCAAAATGATAAAAATATGTCGTAAGTGAATTGTATCAGGAATGAATTTTTAGAGTTAAAATATCATTTTCGTTAAAAATAAATAGTACCAAAAATGTTTCGTTAAAATATCCTTAATTTAATTCACTTTTGCCCATGAAATAAAAAGATAATCAACCTCAATTCTCCGGATCACAACACCCATGATCTATAATTTTAAATTAAATTCATCTAAATCGAAGAAGATATTCCAACTTTGATGAAAATAGAGGATCACACTGCCGCCGGACCTGCTCTAGTCAAACATCATTATCTTTCATCAGCAACCTTTATAGGGATTTATCCTATAGGGTCGAGATATTGAATCCTTTTTTTTTTTTCTTTTGGTTCTCAAGAGTGAACATGGAATTCAAAAACCCCTTTTGGGGCTATCTCGTATAGTCAACATGGAAAACTTTCAATTTTAGGTTTTTGTCGCGGATGCTATGGCTAACATTCATCTTTCTTTTAATTTCATGCATATTTGAAAAAACAAAGTTTCAATCTTGCTTATCATACTTTAATGTTTGATTGTATTGGAATTGGTTGTACTAAAGAATCTTCCTTTTAATTTATAATTTTGTATTTTAAGAAGAAAAAGAATATCAAAAACCATTTTCACGAACTAATCATAGAAAGCAAGAAAACATTGGAGTACACTCTGGAATTGATTAAATGAAAACTAATTGTAACTGAAATCAGTTTCTCGATCAAACAATCTTTGCCTAGTTTAAAAGATCATAATTCCTTTTCATCCTTTAATCTAAGAGAATAAGTTACTAGGTACATTACATGTCGTTTGGTACCAATGAAATAACGATATTAGACAAAATTTACACATATTTTTATTTCATTGATAAGAGATGTCACCGTGACGGTTTATCTATGCTATACAATTTCTTCTCCCATTGTAGCCGAGATGATATTTTTCCCGTTTAATTAAATTTGGAAAATAAGAGGAGCAAGAAAGATAGATAGGGAGGGAAGTATAGCATTAATGAAACAAACCTCCAACCATAACCCATACACCATTATCCAATATTTATATCAACATCTTTTTTAACCTTGTATGTTTTCTGAAAATACTCTTGTCTCTTGTTTTATGTATACTTTTGATTCTTTTAACTGTACAAAAGTACGTGCATTTTCACAGAGAAAACAATTCTACACAAATCATTTTCTGGCAATAAAACGGAACGATACAATTATGAACTAAAACTTGAGGGCCTGGCTAAAATTGGCTAAAATTTTTATCAACAAAAAGTTAATAAAAATTATTTGTTACAAGATTTATGATCTTCATTCTCAGTCGATCACAAAGCAATGCCGTTTATATATTTATCTTCGCAAATTTATTTGTTCTCATTTATCATTATCTTCATAATATGCGAACTTTAAAGAAAAGTTCCACAAACCTTTCCCCCTTTTTTTCATTTTTTTATATTTTTTTTCTCAATATAGATTTATTTTTGGTCTTTAAATTGAATAAATAAAAGAATAATCATATGTGAGAAATAAGGAGTGTGCATAAAAAGATAAAGAGTGGTGTGAAAATCATTTATATATCTGTACACATTGAAATTTCGATGAAATAAATGTTGACTAATGCATTAAAATTACAACCTTCATTCATTTCACCTACATCATCCACATACTTTACCTACGACCTCCACTCATTTCACCTACATCATCCACTTACTTCACTAAAAAAACAAAGGATGGTGGTGATTCATTCTCAAAGTCTATAAATAGGCTTCTCCATCAGAGGATCAAAAAAAGAAAAAAAAAAAAAGGGGGAGATAAAAAGAAAAAAGACCAATTCACATATACATTTCTCTACCCCCAAATTGGAAGAGAATTCCCCAAATCCTTGAAGGTATGAAACTCTAAAGCTTTCAAGCATCCAACCTCCCAAATTCCCAAGAATCCCGAAGGATCAAGAAAGCTCTCTTCATTCTTCGTCAAATCCTTGAAGAAATCCACACAGCTGTTCATCAAGATCAAGCCCCGAAGGCCCTTGAAGATCTGTTCATCCTCGTTCATCCTAAGATCAAGCCCTGACGGCCCTTTGGATCAATAACATCAACAAATCTGCACCAATGTTCATCCTGAGATCAATCCCCGACGACCCTTGGATCAACAACCCATCCACAAATCTACACCTTATGAAGATAGAATCAGAGGATCAAATTGTAAAAGAGATTGTAACCCCAAAATTAATACAAAATATTATTTTGTACACGTGTTCTTGTCTCATTCATCGCAGGAAAATTCGTGTTTACAAATTTGGCACGCCTGGTGGGACAATCTCTACCTCTCATTTCTATCTTCAAACCTGCAAAAAGCACAAATGGCATCAAGGAAGGTTTAAGTTGTTCCCGCAACCAACGTGAAGAACAAGAACATCTTCGCCGCAAGTGGTGACACTTCGGGCATCACAACCCGAAGCAAGGCAAAAGCTCTCTCTGCCGCTGCTTCCACCCCTACATTAACTCTGCCGAAGGAACAAGAGCACCCGAGGCATGAGCCCGTGATCACCTTGGCCTCGCTAAGGGTGCCAAGAGAGGAAAGCTCGAGGAAGTACGCAGAGTCCTTATTTTCCGATGCCGACTCAAGCAGTAGCTCAGCCATGCAAATCATGACCACATGAGCAACTTCAATCGAGGAGCAGTTGGCTCAAATGAATGAAGCGATCACAAAACTCACATTGACCATGGAGGAGAAAGACTTGCAAATAGCCGCACTCGCCAACCAACAGGAAGCGCAACAAGACATGAAAGTTGACCTAAAGGTTGATCCACTAAAGAAAAAATCTGACGAAGAAGAGAAGCCTCCGGTGGAGATCGTCGAAGAGAAGATAGAGCTAGACCAAGTAGTGGTGCTCATAGGATCTCTTTCTATCCAGCAGCTGCAAAAGATGATCGTCAGCATCATCAAGGCGCAATACAAATGGAGCTCACATACCTCCATGTTGTACTCAAAACCCTACTCCACGAAAATTGACGCCCTGAAGATGCTGATGGGTTATCAACCACCAAAGTTCATGCAGTTTGATGGAAAGGGAAACCCAAAGCAGCCCGCCACCCATTTAGTTGAAACTTGCAACAACGTGGGGACAGAAAGAGACTACCTCGCAAAGCAGTTTGTCCGCTCTCTGAAGGGGAATGAATTTGACTGGTACACGGACCTAGAGCCTGAATCCATCAACACCTGGGAGCAATTGGAGAGGGAATTCCTCAATCGTTTCTACAGCACCCACCGCACTGTAAGCATGCTAGAGCTGACAAGCACGAATCAATGGAAGGACGAGCCAGTCGTGGACTACATCAACTGATGGCGCACTCTAAGCAAAGATAAGCTCTCGGAGATCTCCTTGATCGAGATGTGCATCCAAGGCATGCAATAGGGGTTACACTACATCCTTCAAGGCATCAAAGCACGAACCTTCGAAGACTTAGCCACCCGCGCCCACAACATGGAGTTGAGTATCGCCCATCATGGAAAAAATAAGCCAATCTCCGACTTCAAGAAGGATAAGGTATTTGCTCCAAAGGTGGACAATCATGGGAAGAAGCCCGCTAAGAAAGCTTTTACTATCAACATTAACCCCATTAAAACCTTATCTACGCTCGTCAAGATCTTATCCAAGAACAAAGCGAAGAAGAGAAAAAGAGATGAGTCTTCTCGCACCTTAGACAGGTACAAAAACACCTTGAGGGAACTGGAGCAAAAGACATACACTTTTCCTGACTCAGATATGGCTGCAATGTTAGACGACTTGCTGGAAAAGAAGGTGATCGAGTTACTGGAATGGAAACGCCCTGAAAAGATGAATCGTGTTAATGATCCTAGGTACTGCAAGTACCATTGTATTATAAGTCATCATGTTGGCAAGTGTTTCATCCTCAAAGAGCTCATCATAAAGCTGCCACAACAAGGGTGCATCGAACTCGACCTGGAAGACACGGCTGCAACGCACATTACTGCAATCGTGTTTAGATCATTTGATTCTGTTTCTCTCCAAATGATGCTTGACCACTCCCGTCAATGCCTAAGCCACATGGCACCTTCTGCACAACCATCGCTGGAGGCAAGTGACCAAAATGCACTTACCGACGATGAAGAAGGATGAACATTGATGACCTACAAAAAGACAAGGAAACCAAAACCACAATCCACAAGGCCAAAGGTGGAACAAGGGAGAAAGCACCGTTGCCGCAACAATAAGAAGCCCAAAAGAAATATAAAAGCTACTAAGCCAACGTACACTTGGAAACCTATGGAGCAAAAGCCACGCATTCCTGTCTCCTTGCATGAGTACTTCCTGAATGACTTCTTCCAACAATGCACTACCACTACATGTCACATGGTTGAAGTAGAAATAGAAGAATCCTCAAAAGGCAAAGTCATTGCCATTAAAAAAGAAAATACCTTCACACCTAAAGACAGCCTGTCGACACACTTTAACATCGAGGAAACGCTAAGATTGCCAAAGAAGATGCGAAGAGCACTAACAGTGGTCTTGGCAAGTCTTGACGCCCACGAAATGCAAGAAAGAAAGGACGAAGGCTTGAAACTTCGACCACATGAGTATGCCACTTTTTATGTTGCCCAAGACGCAATCTATTTTACCAATGAAGACTTGCTGCTAGGATCCAAGCCTCACAACTGTCATCTCTTGGTCTCTGGATACGTAAGGGAACATAAAGTCAACCACATGCTTGTGGATGGTGGATCGGCCATAAAGATCATGCCAAAGTTAACAATGACCATAATCGGCATCAAGGTGGATGAATTATCCCTAAGCCGTCTACTAATCCAAGGTTTTAATCAAGGAGGACAAAGGGCGATGGGCATGATCCGAGTAAAGATGACCATTGGTGAACTCAAATCAAGCACGATATTCCACGTGATTGATGCAAAACTTCCTACAGCTTGTTCCTAGAAAGACCTTAGATCTACAGGAATGGAGTAGTGACATCCACCCTCCATGAATGCTTAAAATTCTACTGGGAAGGAGTAAAGGTGATCCAAGGTGATACCAAGCCATTCACCGAAGTCGAATCACACTTTGCAGACGCCAAGTTTTACATGGATGAAGACATGGTGCCTGAAGCTCTTCAAGAAGAGATCCAATCCACGGGCAAAGCAACACCTAAAAAGTAGGAGTGGCAAGCCATGCCCAATAAGCAAAAAGGGTAAGCTGTGCCATCTTCAAGCAAAAACGATGACGAGCCTGCTAAACTTGCAACAACCAAAGGGAGTAGAACGCCTTCAAAATGACCGAACGCACCCGTCTTCCAATACATCCCGATGTCGAGAAGAAATAATGGTCAATCTCCGTTCGAAACTGGAGCAAGCAAAACCGACACACAACTGCGGAAGGATAATGTAAAGTTGCTCAAGACGCAGTTTTGCCTCTGACACAGCTAGGCAATGCTAAGGTTGTAAAACCACCTCAAGGCTTCATAAAAGCTCTGCAAAAGGGGGTGGAACAAAGCTTTCTTCCAACCAAGATGACTGAAGAAGGTTTTGATCCAAACGCTTACAAACTCATGTCGAAGGCTGGGTACGACTTCGCTTTCTCTTCGAATCTTGGAAAGAAGGTTTCAAACACCGTTAACGACAAAGAACACAACCTCACCAAGACTCAAAAGAAGTTGAAGGAGCATGGTTACGGAGTTGATAACAACAAAGCTGAACTCGGCTTTACACCAAATGCACATGTGAAGATTTCAAGCAAAGCGAAAAACGCTAGCACTCAACACATCAGCATGAACGTCGAACACGATCAAGAGAAGCCTAAGTTCACCCCTCGGACGTCAGTCTTTGATAGAATGAATCGGTCAAGACCAAACCTCCGTTTTCAAGAAGTTTAACACGCCAACATCCCAAAACTCTATTTTCAAAAGGTTGTCAAAACCTAAGAAACAAAGCAACACGGCTAGCTCACTTCGATCAACTTTGGAAAGACTTGAAGACAATAAGAAGTCTTCTAGAAAGAGGGAGTCAACACCAAAAGGAAGAAAAGCTCGACGTTCTAGCAGATAAAAGGTGATATTCAAAGCTCTATTCTTTCAAGGATAAAGCGGCAAACAATCTTGGAGGTCGACACAAATGGATCACTAAAAGTAAGAAGGCGCACCATTATCCACACTGGACAATCTTCATGCCAACAAGCTTGAGATGACAGCACTGAAGAAGAGGTCCAAGTTGTCTTCCACATTACGATTGAAGAAGGCAAAGAAGACGAAATCATCGTGAAAGATGTCACTACTGTGCCACCATAGCTCGAAGATGAGGGGCAAGCCACGATTAATGATCTCAAAGAACTCAACTTAGGCACAAGCGAGGAACCAAGCCTATCTTCGTAAGTATACTATTAAGTGCGGACGAGATAGAAGAGTATTACCAGCTGTTATTAGAATACAAAAACATATTTTCTTGGACCTACAAAGAAATGCCTGGCCTTGACCTTATTATCGTTGTGCATCATCTTACAGTTAAGCCTGGAATACGACCGATAAAGCAAACTCAAAGATGTTATCGATCCGAGCTCATCCCGTAAATTGAGGCTGAGATTGACAAGCTAATCGAAGCAGGCTTCATTTAAGACATGCAATACCCTAAATGGATCTCCAACATCGTCATTGTCCTTAAGAAATCTGGACAAATATGTGTTCACGTAGATTTCCAAGACTTTAACGATGCTTGCCCGAATGACGACTTCCCCTTGCCAATCATTGAAATCATAGTGGACGCAACCACTAGGCACGGGGCATTGTTATTCATGGAAGGCTTTTTTGGATACAATCAAATTTGCATGGCTCTTGAAGACGAGGAACTAATAGCCTTCCACACTCCAAAAGGTATCTACTGCTACAAGGTGATGCCCTTTGATTTGAAGAACGCTGGAGCTACATATCAACGCGTAATGCAGAAAATCTTCAATGACATGCTACACAAAAATGTAGAATGTTACGTAGATGATGTAGTGGTCAAGACAAAGAAAAAGTCATATCACTTGAAGGATTTGCAGATAGTGTTCGAAAGGCTACGAAAATATAACCTCAAGATGAACCCATTAAAGTGTGCATTTGGCGTCACCTTTGGAAAGTTCCTCGACTTCCTTGTCAAGCACCGTGGCATTGAAGTGGAGCAATTATAGATCAAGGGCATTCAAAGCATGCCCGAGCTGAATAGTCTACAAAGATGGCTAGCCTTTATTAGACGCTTCATCTCTAACCTTGCAGGGCGTTGTCAATCGTTCAGCCTACTCATGAAGAAGGATGTTTTGTTTGTATGGGACGAACCATGCCATAATGCTTTTGAAAGCATAAAAAAGTATTTATCAAGTCCACATGTCCTGGGGGCGCCTGTGCCCAGGAAGCCGCTCATATTATACATCACCACTTAGGAAAGTTTAGTTGGAGCACTCTTGGCACAAGAAAATGAATCCCAGAAAGAATGAGTGTTTTACTACCTCAGTCAAACTCTCACCGGTGCTAAGTTGAACTACTCCCCAATAGAAAAGATGTGCCTTGCCTTAGTGTTCACTATCCAAAAACTTAGGTATTACATGCATGCTTACACCATCCACCTAGTTACTAAAACTGATCCGATCAAATACGTCATGTCCGAATCAGTCTTGACAAGGCGACTCGCTAAATGGGCATTGCTTCTTAATCAGTATGAGATCATCTACGTTTCAACTAAAGCCGTCAAGGGACAAGCGCTATCAAACTTCCTTGCCGATCACCCAATTCCAACTGATTGGAAAATCTCAGAAGACTTGCCTGACGAAGAGGTGTTCTACATCGACATCTTTCTGACATAGACGATGTTCTTTGATGGATCTACATGAGCAAACGGAGCGGGGGCATGAGTAGTATTCATGTCGCCATAGAGGCAAATACTACGTTATTCCTTCCAACTAAGTGAATTATGCTTTAACAATGTCACTAAGTACCAAGCACTGATCATCGGCCTCCAAATGGCAATCAACGTGGAAACCACAACCCTTGAGGTATATGGCGACTCCAATCTCATAATTAATCAACTCTTAACTGAATATGAGGTGAGGAAATATGATCTCGTCCCATACTTCCGGCTGGCAACTTAACTGCTACAAAAGTTCAAGACCGTAACACTAGAACATGTGCCAAGAAAAGAAAATCAAATGGCTGATGCTCTTGCCAACCTAGCCTTGAGTATGACATTAGGAGAAGATGAAGCTACAAACATACCAGTTTGCCAAAGATGGGTGATCCCGCTTATCACTGAAATGCTACTGGATGATACAAACATCATCTCATTACTTCCAGTCGACAGTGAAGAGTGGAGATGGCTGCTGATCAACTACTTGGAGCATGGAAAGCTTCCAGATGATCCCAGACACCACTCTAAAATACGCCGACGAGCGCCTCGCTTCCTCTACTACAAAGGAACACTCTACTGACGCTCTTTTGAAAGAGTACTTCTGAGATGCCTAGGTGAGGAAGAAGCCAATCAAGCCATGAAAGAAGCACACTCATGTGTATATGGGGCACATCAGTTTGTGCCAAAGCTACATTTTCAGCCCAAAAGAACAGGTTACTATTGGCTAAGCAAGGTGAAGGACTGCCTAGAACACACCAAAAGGTGCCAAGCCTGCCAATTCCACACCAACTTCATACATCAATCGCCTTAACCATTACACCTTACAGCTGCTTTATGGTCGTCCGATGCATGGGGATTAGACATCGTAGAAACAATTATGCCAAAGTCATCTTCAGGAAAAGCTTACATCTTAGCTACAACAGATTATTTCTCTAAGAGGCCTGAAACTATACCCCTAAGAGAAGTCAAGAAGGAAACTGTCGTCCGTTTCATCAAGGAGCATATCATCCACCAATATGGTGTGCCTCGCTACATTATCACTGACAATGGAAAATATTTCTCCAACTAACTCGTGGACGAGCTCTGTGAGAAATACAAGTTCAAGTAGCACAATTATTACATGTATCATGCTCCGGCCAACGGTCTTGCAGAAGCATTCAACAAAACATTGTGCAACCTTTTAAAAAAGGTGATCGACCGAACAAAGAGAGACTGGCATAAAAAAATAAACGAAGCACTTTGGGCATATAGGACGATACATAGGACTCATATCCAAGCTACACCTTATTCTCTCATATATAGCATGGAAGCTGTTCTACCGCTCGAAAGTCAAATCCCCTCACTAAAGATGGCTATACAAGAAGGCTTGATTGGAGAAAAGAATGCAAAGTTGCGTCTTCAAGAGCTGGAAGCGCTGGATGAGAGAAGGCTCGAAGCTCAGCAGCACTTGGAGTGTTATCAAGCACGACTCTCCAAGGCTTTCAACAAGAAAGTTTGCCCTCGTTCTTTTCAAGTGGGAGATCTCGTCCTTGCATTATGTAGGCCTATCATCACAACTCACAAAACAAAAAGCAAGTTCACATCAAAGTGGGATGAACCTTATGTAATACAAGAAGTCTACACCAATGACGCCTACTTAATCATGGCGGAAGACAGCTCGACCCCATTAATGGCAAATTCTTGAAGCGCTAGTACCCCTGAAATAAACGAACCACACTCTTCGCCCGCAAGAGCATAAACTGTGCACGGCAAAAAAAAAAAAAAAAAAAAATCATTCATTCATTTGAACTACGTTATGACTTGATCTCTTCTTTTGAGGGGTACATAGGCAGCTCGAACATTCAACTTTGGGTTCAGTCACATCAAAATAAAAAATAAGGGTTTTATTAAAGGTTTTCAATTTATTACAAAGGCAACAAAAGTTACTTTGTAAAAATAAATAAAATAATATATATATATATATATATATTTAATTATAGTTTGTATGTGTGTGTATATATATATCTACAACTCGTGGGTCGCAATCGAGTTTGAGCAGCAATAAGAGAAGGCAGAAAGTGCCATGGACTCCAAAGCAACACCAGGCCCAAGCCTGCATCAAGTTCAACGTCCAGGCCCAGTCCTTTTGGCGCTCAACTCCCCAGCCACGTCACTCTCTTCTGTAACTCTCTCGGTGTTTCCAAACTCAAAGCAGGACCCCTAAGTGCCGCAACCAACCAAGTGGACAAAGAAAGTCACCATGGCCGCCTCGATCGGGATTGGACTCTTGGGATGCTCTTTGGCTTCACCTTCTTCCTTTGTTGCCATATTCGTCAACGTGTATCGGCTGATCCAGTACGACATCTCCGATGCTTCTTTTGGATCTTGGCTTGCCAACCTCAACCACCATGCTGGCTCTTTGAACTTCGCCCCCGACCTTAATCTCTCCTGCACTGTCTTCACCATCCCACTATTTTCATCTGATAAAAATCTGCAAGGCTTTCACCTTCAGCGCACTCTGCCTCCCCAATTGCAAGCCTCCCGACAACGACGCATCCTCCTCGTGGCCCCAATCCACTACTTCGCACGTTGACCCTGCTCTTTCCAGCTTCGTCGAGGTTGACTCTGTCACCAAAGCCGAGTTCCGGGATAAAGGATTCCGCTTCATCAGGCGCACTAAGCTCGTAAGCACTGCCTTCCAGAATCATGTGTTTCTCGGCTTCATATTGTTGATGTTGCTGCTATACCCTCCGATCCAAACCATCAAGTCGAATGGCCTTTAGAATGTTTTTGCTCTCCACGACGACCCATAGCCACCGATGGTGACCAAACCCGACTTCTGGCTCCAAGCTTGACTCCAAGTAGGCCTTGAATTCCCCCGTTAAGTCTATGGTAGGTTTCTTCAAGACCAAAGATAGTAACAATGAGGAAGAGGTTTCTTAGGACACTCTAAAGGTCATGCTTTCGTTCATGGGAGCTCTGGAGTCAGCCAAGGAGCTGCTCAGATTTAAAAGTGCCGAGTTTTTCATCCAACTCCGCTCCTCATCTTCCGCTGCAACTCCTCCACTTCAAGCTTGACGCCTTACACCACTGAAGTTCATCACTCTGGCCACCATGATTAAAATTGGTGAAGAACTTCAGTGACCGCTGTCAAATGGCTAGTCCGTCGTGAAGCTCAACGCCTTGCACCACCTCGAGCTCGTCATTTTGACCACCATGATCGAAATCAGCGAAGAGCTTCAGTGACCGCCGTCAAACGACTAGCCGATCGTGAATCTGACTGATACCTTAGAATGTGATTAATAAACCAAAGTTTGTCAACGCACATTTGGTTGCCACTGCTGCTGCTTGTGAATGTGATTAACAAAACCAAAGTCTGTCAACTCACACATATTTGCCTCATGCTGCTCCAAGTTCCTCTGCATTTCTCCCTGCACCATGTGGAGGATATATAGAAAAGAAAAGGAAGATGTTGGCTGACAAAAAAAAAAAAAAATATAGAAGTTTCAGGAATGGTGCACGGCACCATATGACGGGTTCTGAGTGAGATTAATCTGTAGGATAAAGGCACATGTTCAGAAGTCACCCATTAACACATTTGACATGAGTTTCCACATGCCAATTCAAAGGTGGAGCTCACATTTTTCTAAAGAGGAATGATATCCTATGCAAAGTCAAGCACCCACCAAGGAACCCAGCTGTGCAATCTTGAAATCACTCACAATTGCATGCTACTATTAGCAAGTCAAGAAGAAAAAAGAAAAAGGGTGGTGGCGACAGAATAATTGAAAAGTAGAAAGTAGGGGGATGATGGTGCATCAGGCACTAAAAAAATAAAATAATAAATAAATAAAATAAAATAAAAAGGAAGTAACACATCTTGGTGAGATATATGCTTTATTTGTACTTAGCACAATGCACTGAATAAAATAAAATAAAGCCCGTCTATTGATATCTTTGGAAATTAAAAATATGTACAAAAAAAAAAAAAAAAAAAAAAAAGAGAAAGAAAGGGAAGCCTTCACAAAGGTTGCTCACGTGACGCTACAATACTTGGCGGAACATTAGGAAGAAGAGGCACCAAAGGTTGATTATTCGGAGCCTCAATACTTGGTCGAACTCTAGATGACGAAGGCAAAAAGTGCCTCTAGAGTACAGCCACAAACATTTGATGGTGACTTTGAATCCAACCTTCGGATTCCTGCAGTTGATCAAGCTTCCTCTTCATGCTTATCAAATAATTATTTGCAAGCATGTGCAAATCTCTATTCTCGCGCTTGAGCTATTTGATCTCTTGTCTAAGATTTGCCACCTCGGTCGTCAATGATTCAACTTGGCAAGTTCAAGCAAGTAGGCGTTTGCCCATATTGGACACAGAGCCTGCACACTGAACATTGAGAGCTAGGGAGCCTTGGATAGCCAACCTATTAGACCGTCTTAAAAGCAGCCTATTATCTGTAAGAGTAAGGAGGTTCCTAGCTATTACCGTAGCCGTTATTGCATCCTTCATCATAGAGTCTTCAACTGTAAGAGGGCTATTAGAGGATAAGAAGGAATGGCACCATATATTACCCTGACGCGGCACACCTGTATCACTCATGAGACTCAAATCTAAGTAAATGTTAGATGGGTAGGCTATTTTTAAAAGTGGTAAAAGAAAAGGGTTGGATGGAGTAAAATCTTAGAAATACACTAGTGACAATTTTCATAAGCAGGCGATCTTCAAAATGTGCATGTTGGATATGATCGATACCTCTATAAAAAGAGAGGCAACACAGCCATCAATTCAAAAATCGAAGAGACACCATTCTCTGAATATCAAAAGCTGGATTTTCCTACATAAAGTTCGTCAACACTTTTCAGACGCAACCTCAGCTTGTCAGATAGTACGTGCAACTTTGTCAAATATCTCTGATAAAGTTGAAAACATGTGAATTCACTATTCCAACTACCATACTTTTGTTGACAAGCGTGGATGACAAAGCCACATCCGCACCATTACAAGTTATTAGGAAATCCCTATATAGGTCGACCTTCATCCTCCATGGCAAGGCACACATCCAAAATGCTTGAATCTTCTTCCTTGCCAAGAATACATCTATAACCAAACCTCTCAACATACTCAGTTTTCTTCCTCTCTGAAAATACCTCTTCAACCAAGTCATACCAGAGCAAAGTATCTCATATCATCAGGGTTGAAAATAGGAGTATCTCATAGCATACTTTATCCCTGTCATTTTCTTTGTTCTTGTTCTTCCCTGCAGGACAAGGAAGAGAGCGATCAGTCGGCACTTGGAATCAAGCTTCCTGTCAGGAACTGACTGCCTGCAACCCCTTCCCTGATTGTTTACCTAGCATCGTTCTCGAGTACTCATCTTCAGCTGTTGATGTATTTCTAGAGAAGATACCATATGCCTAAAGAACAGATAAGGCAAGCAAAAATGATACATCGAAACATGTGGAGACAAGCGCAACAAATACATGTCTTGATTCATCCGCTACTTCTTCAAAAGCAAAAGTATATCATATCATCATGGTTGAAAGTAAAGGTATCTCATATCATGTTTTTTCCATGTTTTTTCCTTTGCCCTTGCTCTTGCCTGTAAGACAAGGAGAAAGAAAGCAATCAGTCGAAACCTGAAATCAAACTTCCGAACTGCAACTAATTGCCCAGAACCTTTGCATGGTTGCTTACCTAGCATTGCTTTCGAGTGCTCGTCTTCAACTATTGGTGGGTCTCGAATTTCCTCAGCGAATACTCCAGGACAGTTGATATGATGTTGGCTCTTTACATTGAAGCTGCCAAGCATGGATGAGTCGCTGAGAAGTGATGCTCTGAAAGACCATTTAAATGCAAAAGGTCGCGCACCATTTATGCTATGCAAAAGAAACAAGCAGAGAAGAATGCAACGTGATGAGCTGTAACAAATCACTATAGCACGATGCCCTTCTCTGCAGAACCGCATAATCCAGATGAAGAAGTCTAAGTCAAATCCAAGCTCAACATCGTTGCTCTAATCGAAGTGCTTGAGAAGCCTCAACAACCCTTAAATGGATTACAAGTCTGAATCAAGATCAAGTTTCTAGCACCCTTGAATCAAGTTCAGCTCCAGATCAAAGGAGTAAGTTCAGATCTTTGGAAGAAACTAGAAAATCCTCTAGCCTAGTTCAAAATTAAGCCTGTGGAAAATCAACAATGGGAGGAAACCATAAAATCTTCCAGCCGAATTCAAGATCAAGCCCCAACGGCCCTTAAAGAAATTTCCAGCCCAATTCAAGATCAAGCCTCGACGACCCTTAGATCAACATCTACATTAAGGGACTTCAACATTTATTTCACCAAAATTTCAATGTTTACAAATGCCCCCACTTCAAGGCACGTTGTATACATGTGCTTGTTACGTGTAGAAGATGCATTTTGAAGTCCCTTAATGCTCCAGAAAATAGACATCCATAGCTTTCCAAGCATATAAGGCTCATTCTCTAATTCATTCTGAGCTGTCCGCAAATTGCTTCCAAAGTCAGCTGACGTGCATAGGCAGTTTTGACGAATTTGTTATTTAAAGTTCCACTTGTGCTGTTTTTCTTTTCTTTACTTGACAAATCCTACAAAACACAAAAACAAAGTAAATAGCTCAAAAATATAAGGAACTAACTAAGAAAAGACAAGTGAATTTGATGTAAAATATATATAGATATGAGCTTATCAATGAGACCTACACTTAACCAATATGAAAAATAAGCTTATAAGGCCTAAACGCCATGAGTCGAACCCAACACCGTCAAGACACACAAGGTAATCATCATATCATCACCCCAAAGACTTTGCAAAGACAAGAGAATATGATTGTGAATCCCTTAAACCACTCAATGACCCTATGACAGAAAGACCGCACCAGCCTTTGATGATCTTGCAATCGTCAGCTAAAACTTTACTATAAGTCACCTCAACAAGCATCAAGCTTCTCCGCATAATCCTTGCCAAGCACACAAACCACAGAATCACCACCTTTTGCTCTAACTCTAAGTTCTGGGGCTAAACAAGTCATAACTGCTACAAAAGCTCTCCTTCTTAGAAAGAGAGAGTGACCATAACCACAAAGGCTCTCTTCAACAAAGTGAGAGAGCAAACCTACTAAAAACAAGAAAAGAAAGAGAACGGATTAAGATGGATTGCCGCCGACCTTAAGACCAAAGGCTAGGGTCGACAACTATAGGTTTGTTCTTTGAATTTCTACTTTTCTTGGCTAGGGCTTTTTTCCCTATCATTTTGCAATATAATTGATTAAACATCGGTCACAATATTGTAAAAATACTATACTTTTATTTTAATCAATAAGGGAGAGTGTGTCAACTTTCGAACTTAGAATATCTTACAACACTATGAAAAAAAAATGATAAAAGCAAGAGTTGATTGGATATAGACTATTTGTACATTTACTAATTCATTATTCAGCAAGAAACAATTCACTTGAGAAAGAGTTGAGAAAGAGTTGAGAAAGAAATCAAAATTCAACTTCCCAGTGTAGTTATTTACTAAACTAACTAGAACCAATGTAGAAATGATACTAAGTGTTCATAAGATTTTCACTAATTTACCTTTGTCAAAAAATGAAAATAGGAGATTATCATTCCCCATTTCATGTGAAAGCTTTGTTACTCGAACAAGGGTGCATTTTGATATTTCTTTGGCTTTGCCAAGCGCCTTCTAAAGGTGTGCTTTTACAAGGTATGATTGTTATACTTACGGTTGTGTTATTCACATATTTTTTGTTAATTTCTGTCTTTTAAATCCTATTCAATTTATTCGATTCGATAGTAAAAAATTGAGAAGGGAACTAGACTACCAATCCCATCCAAGGGTCCAACTCCTCAAGAGTTGTGAGTAGAATTCCTAATATTGTATATGTCTCAGCCTCAGTCGTATTTTCATTTCTCATATCATTAGTACACACACAGGTAATTCATAGTTAAAATAGAGTGTTGATAGATCCGCCATATTGTCCTATTTGAACAACCACATAATAATTGCACATACCATAATAATTTTAAAATTTTAAAATTTTATTTCTCTACCCACCATTATTCCTAAAATAACCTCTAACATATTTTTTTTGGGAATTTTAACGAAAGCTCCCAGTATTGTTCACTTTAACGAAAAACCACATTTTTACACTAAAAAGTCAATCATGGTACTATTCATTTTACCCTTTATTTTGTCCTTATCGTTAAAACTCAAAGTTTTCAAGCCCTTTTCATTAGTTTTCTTTTTTTCTTTTTTCAATTTTCAAAGAACAATATTAATATGTTTTTTGAAAAAAGATCATCCTTCCTTATTTGCAACTCCACACCTGCATTACCCGAGCCACACCAACACATCCACACACCCCCATCAAAAACCAAAACCCTGTGGCACCTGGTTGGTGGCATCTCCTTTGTAAAAAGAGAAACGGGAGGGGGAGGAAGAGAGAGAAGCATGATATAGCTCCACTACAAAGGCAAATTGCTCCATATCGATTTATTCGAATTAGGAGTTGGGCATTTTTTTTTATTTGAAAATATGGGTTGTCATCGTCCTCTTCCATGGTGTCTCTTCTGTTGCATCTCCATTTTGCATGTGACCGGTGGCTGTTGTTGTTCGTCTATGAGGAAGAGGAAGAGAGGATGGAGGTGGTAATATAGGAATTGAAAGGGATAGTGGGGTGGTGTTTGTTGCTGGGAGGGGTGATGGATGATTGGGACTTGATAGTCGTCAGCACATCGCGGATGATTTGGGAGGGTGAAGAATTTATTTTAACTTTTGTTAGTTTTAGTTTTTCTTTATTCTATTTTAGTTTATTTAATTAAAATTATAACGAATTTATAAATATGAATTTAAAAGTCTTTCACTAAAAAGATAAATATGTAATTATTATTTTTATTAAAAAGTGAGTGAAAATTAAGACAATGAAGCGGTTTTAGTAGTATTTTAAAAATATTATAACTGCTTACGAATAAACTTTCCTATTCTAATCTTTCTCACCAATTTCTTTTGTTATTTTCTAAATTGTGGACTTTGTTGTAGCCTATTTTATTGATAAGGGGAAGGGGGCCAGCGGCAAGGAGAGAGATTGGGAAAGAGATATGTTTGTAGAATTGTAGAGAGAGATCTATATTCTCCCTCCTATGTAGTGCCTTTATTCATAGTAATAAGGGAGAGAAGAAAATCATTCATCCCCAAGGAATACAAGTCCATTTAGGAAAGGATAACTAGAATAAAACCTAATCTAGGATTTACACAATCACACTTAAACTAGGAAAGTTTACAACACTCCCTTGAGTGTGTAAATACTCAAGATAGATTCAGCATCATGCAAAAGTTGAGGAAGTCGACTCATCGGTATTGATTTTAAGGAACAACGTTTATTCTCAATGAGGTAGGAATTTGCATAAAGAAGTAAGTCTCACTAAAAAACCCTAAGGCTATGGTAAAAACCTGAGTAGGGACAAAATCCTTAGTCTAAGGAAAAATGTGTAAGCAATACAAGGTTAAAAAAAACGTCTACGAAAGGTCATCAGGGATATGACTAACCCAAGGTGGGTGCCTTGTTAAAACCTAGTTAGGTAGCAAAAACCGAGTGCAAAAAATGCTCCTAATCGTAGGGGAAAAAAGTACATTAAGATCAAGCAAGTATACTTCAGGATACTCCCCTTAAGTTTGACACAATTCCAAAGAAAACTAGTAATTGCTACAACTTAGAAAGCTTACGCATACCAATTCCTTGAACAAGCTTTTGAAGCGTCGTATTCGACAGTGATTTGGTGAAGAGGTCAGCCAGATTGTCTTGTGAAAGGATTTGCTTGGTTTCAATCTTCTGATGCTCTTGTTGTTGATGTGAGAAAAAAAACTTCAGCGCAATGTGTTTGATGTTGTCTCCTTTGATGTAACCCTTCTTGAGCTATTTGATGCATGCTACGTTGTCTTCATAAATCATCGTCGAGACATCTATGACGAGGTAAAGGTCGCAAGAGCTTCAAATATGGCCCGTTATTGCTCTTAACCAAAAACATTCCCAAGTTACTTCATGTAAAGCCACAATTTCAACAGGGTTAGACGAAGTGGCAACTAAGGTCTATTTAGTTGACCTCCAAGAGATTGTGGTGCCTCCAATGGTAAAGATATAATTCGTTTAAGAATGCGCCTTATGCGGATCAAATAACTATCCTACGTTGGCATAACCAACAAGGCAAGAATCGACTCAAGAAGCAGAGGATATGGCATCGCTTAAGGATCCGTAACGATAGAACAAGCCCAAATCCATAGTACCTTTAAGGTAACGGAGATGTCTTTCACGCCAATCCAGTGTCTGCGTGTTGGTGCATTACTGTATCTTGCCAAAAGATTAACAACGAAAGAGATGTCGAGTATAATGCATTGAGCTAAGTACAATAAAGTGTCTATCGCACTTAGATAAGGAACTTCATGCTCAAAAATCTCTTCATAATCCTCCTTTGGACGGAAGGGATCTCGTTTTACATCTAGCGATCCCATAGGAATACTCGAAGGCTTCACTTTATCTTCATTAAAGCAACGCAACACCTTCTGGGTGTAGTTCGATTGATGAACTAAGATTCCATTCGAACAATGCTCTATCTCGAGACAGAGACAATATTGAGTCTTACCTAGATCTTTTATCTTAAATTCTAACTTCAAGTGCGCAACAATTCTCGCGAACTCTTCAGGAGTTCCAATGAGATTTATGCCATTAACAAATACTGCAACAATCATAAATCTAGAATATGACTTCTTAATGAACACACAAGCGCATAGTTTGTTGTTCACATATCCTTGACTAGTCAAATACTCACTCAGACAGTTATACCACATTCTTCCGGATTGCTTCAAACCGTAAAGTGAACGCCTCAGCTGAATTGAGAACGTGTTTTGAGGTTTGGAAATATTTAATTTAGTCAATGTATGTCATTCAGGAACTTTTATATAAATTTTCATATCAAGATCCCTATAGAGATGCGCAGTTACTATGTCCATCAGCTGCATATTCAGTTTTTTTAAAACTACTAAACTGATAAGTTAGCGAAAAGTAATCACATCTATAACAAGTGAATAAGTTTTGTCATAGTCAATCCTGGGGCATTGTGAGAAGCCTTGCACAACAAGAAGAGCTTTGTAACACACAATTTCGTTTTTCTCATTACGCTTTCGAATGAAAACCCACTTGTAGCCAACGGGCTTCACATGTGGAAGAGTATGAGCTACAAGTCCAAACACCTTACGTTTCGCAAGCAAATTAAGTTCAACTTGGATTGCTTGTTTCTAGTTTGACTAATCAGTTCTACGTCGACATTCATTAACAGAATGTTGTTCAATGTCATCGCTCAACATGATCTTAGTAGCTACTGCAAATGCTAATGCATCATCAATGATCACCTCATTTCTACACTACACATCATCTAAGCTAGCATAATAGACCGAAATCACGATTCTCGGGTAAGGCATTCGTCTCTTTAAAGACGTTTCCATAATCTAAAATTTCTTCATGATTTGGATAGAATGAGTAACCGACAATCAGATTCACGGTAGGCTCTTCAGAATCTTGTGATGTGGGTTTCCTCTTCTGGGGGTGTGAATCATTTAAACCAAAAGGTTTGCCACACTTTTGTGTAGGGGCAGATGATTGGCTAGCCACTAATGTACATAAATCGGTCAAAGTGGCATCCTAGGCCTCCAAAAGGGAAGTCCGTCGTACATTTGGTACATCCATCTTTGTAGGTGTATTCGCAGCTGGAATATGTCATCTTGTCACTTACGCTAGATCTGTAAAAGCATCTGGCATGCTACGAGCTATGCTCTGAAGATCTAATAAACGTTGCACTTCAGTTTCAAATTGAGCAGTGAGGGGATCTAAATGAGACAAAGTGGGAGTCGTCCACGATAATTCGCATCGTTCTTATCTCCCCCTATCAAAGGTTCTAAGTAACAAATGATCGAAGGAAAATCATATCCGACATAAATTCTCATCCTTCGCTGAGGCCCCATTTTTGTACGTAAGGATGTCAAAATCGGCACATAGACCGCATAACCCAAAACACGCAGATGCAATATGTCGGGGTAGTATCCGGTAACCAATTGAAGGGCGTTATATGGTTGTGGCGTAACAAGCCTCAGACGGACCAACTTTGCTGCGTGTAATATTGCATGGCCCCAAGCAGCGATTGGGAGTTTGGTACGTATAACCAATGATCAAGCAATCATTTGTAAGCGCTTAATGAATGCCCTTGCTAAGCCGTTCTAGGTGTGAACATGGGGTATATGATGTTCTACTTCAACCCCAACCAACATGCAATAGTCATCAAAAGTTTTAGATATGAATTTTCCAGCATTATCCAATCAGATATATTTGATCGGATAATCAAAGTGGTGAGCTATTAGCTTAATAACCTAAGCAAACATTTTGAAGAATGCAGCGTTCCTTGTGGACAACAAGCACACATGTGACCAACGTGTGGAAGCGTGAACCAAAATCATAAAATATCTAATGGTCCGTGAGGAGGGTGAATTGGTCTACAAATGTCCCTCTGAATTCGTTGCAGAAAAATAAGAGGATTTGAATGAATATTGTCATAAAAAGGCCTAGTGATAAGCTTTCCCATTGAACATGTTTGGCATGCGATCTCTTGGATCGAACCTAAACTTCGGGGTTAGTGGATGCTTGTGTGGTGATTTGAGGATATGGCATATTGCTATTCGTCTAGGATGTCCCAACCGGTCATGCCAAAGTGTAATTTCGCGCGCGGTCCCAAAGGTAGGGTCGGCCATATAGTGGCATTCTATGGGGCGTATGGTCGTAGTATACAAACCACTCGGGATACACTCCATCTTCTCTATAATACGTTTCTGGTTATATCCGTAGGAAGTTATGCACAAAAATTCAACTTCGTTTTCTATGTGGGTTTTAGCGTAGTAATTGTTTTCTATAATGTCCTTGAAACTTAACAACGTTCTTCTAGAATGTGGAGAATAAAGTGTCTCATCAATGGTCAAGATTGTACCATTGGACAACATTATACGTGCCTTACCGTATCCTTCAATCAGGTTGGATGAGCCTGAGAGGGTTATCAGAGGTGCATTCATAGGTATGAAGTTAGTGTAATAGATGCATTCATGCAAAACGGTGTGCTTGGTTGCACCATATGCCAGACAACTAACTTCCCCATTAGTCATACCTAGAATGAAAAATTAATTTGAATCGGTCATATGCATAAAAGTTCTTAAAACAAATATCAATTCAAAATAATTTTATTTATTCAAGGATGGTAATTAATTAAAAACTTAATATCCAAAAACAAATCACCAACAAATAATCCAAGCATAAAGGAAAAAATTGTTCAAAATTTAACCAAAAAACACAAAGGGGGTTCGACCACTAGGTGGAATTCGGCCTCAATGTCTTATTTCAACTAAAAAATAAGTCTATGTCTAAGATTTTAATCTTCCATAGGGGTAGTATCCTCTTGAAAGTCAGAAACCTCCGTTTTTGTACTCTCCAGTTCGTCCACTTGCACAAAGTATGATTCAAACTTCTGACGATGAGAATGATATTCAGCTACGACCTTTTGGGGAGCTCGGCAAACACCGAACCAATGGCCCTTTGAACCACAGCGATAGCACATATCTGCATCCATGGTTGTAAGTGCTTTCCCCTTACTCTTAAAGTTCAGGGCCTTAGGAGCAAGGTTTAGGTGCTTTTGGGCTTTGTTTCCTCCCTTGGATGGGCGTTAACTCTATTGACCTTGGCTAGGTGGCTTCTGGCCACCCCTACCACGCCTTTTTTGGCATTTTGGATGTTGGTTTGTGCTATAGCGTGCTTCAGGCATAACAGTCGCCCCAGTAGGTCGAGCTTAATGATTCTTCATTAATAGCTGATTCTGCTTTTC
This sequence comes from Pyrus communis, assembly GCF_041283825.1. NCBI lineage: Eukaryota > Viridiplantae > Streptophyta > Magnoliopsida > Rosales > Rosaceae > Pyrus > Pyrus communis. Next base: position 6,203,553 of record NC_142572.1, read on the forward strand.
AGCGAGAAGTAAAACAAAGATCAAATCCGAGAACTTAGTGAACTTCTGAGCTCTATATTGTTGTTGCAGGACAATATTAGTAGTAGAGAATGTTGAATAGGTCTTCTCCAGGAGATCCTCTTTGATCAAAGTTTCGTTACAAAACTTGAGAAGTGATCAGATTCGACAAACTTTAGAATTATATTTATTCACAGACTTAAAGTCTTGGAAGCACAAATGTTGCCAGTCCTTCAGGCAAGAAGATGTCATTTTGGTGATTGAAACGATCAGCCAAAGCGACCCATAATGCACGTGGATCTTCCTCAACAAGGTACTCGGTTTGCAGGGCGTCATGAATATGTCTTCGGATGAAGATCATAGCAGTGGCTTTCTCAACTTCGCCAATCGGATTGTCCGCTTCTTCTTCAATTGCAGGACGTAAATTCTTTGCAGTGAGGTAGAGCTTCACCCATTTGAGATAGTTTCTTCCAGAGACCTCCAAAGCGGTGAAGTCGAGTTCGTTCAAATTCGACACGTTCCTATCAGAAAATAGATGGACAAGATGTGGTTAGTGTAATGGAGAAAAAAAGAATCAATCCATTCACATAGGAGTAGAACATTTAGATTCTAATAGACATGTATTGGTTAAAATTTGCATGAAAAACTTTGGGTTTTCATGGGTGATGTTTTTAAGGAAAACTTCAGGTTTTCAAACAAGGCATGTTTTTAGAAACCTCAGGTTTTGAAGTAATTATGAACTTTAGGTTCATATGTTCTTGCAGAAAAAACACAAATATATACAGAAATATGCAACAAGAAAATATGCAAATATAACTTCAGGTCTATACTTATAATTGAATTAATTATTTGGACTTCGGGCCAAAATTAAATGTGTGGGTGAAAAATATAAAAGCCATTGGTCCTAAAATAATTAGACAAATAAATCGGAGGCCCAAAATATTGGATCAAAGCCCACGGGTGGGCTAACTAAATTGAAACCGTGTGGCCAGGCCTAAAAAGAAAGGGATGGGGAGGGCACGGGATGATTAAGCCCTAAATATTTGTTGTGCTGCAAAGGGAGTCGGGCCTAAAACAGAGCCCCAGACTAAGGGCATGATCAGGTGCGATGCATGCGTATATAACCGGAGAGGGTGCAATCCAGTGCATTGCAATATACAGAAGCACCATGGGGCTGTGATCAAGTGTGCCACAGTGCAGGCGCATCGATACACCAGTTACGAGCTGGGTTCTGGAGTGGTTGGGTGCACGGGGACACTATAGCCCTACGGGCTGGTGTCAATTTAGGCCGAGCTAAGGGTTTGGGCCGCTACAGACGAGCCCAAGAGAAAGATTTCGAGTGTGGGTTGCAATGTCAAGCCCAAAACCAAAATTTGGTTTGATGTTTGGGCCGAGAAAGGTTAAGCTCAATTTAGGCTCGGGTAAAACACCAAAACTCCCTAGCCGTAGTTGGGTGCATTTGTCGGGGAAGAAAGTCAGCGCCACCACTTTAGGCGGCTATGTTTTGGGAAAAACTTTCTTGGGGCAAGTTCATGAATCAACGGGGATCAAGAATAGAGAAATCTCAACGTTTCAACCAAAAACACTAGAAATTTGAATCGGAAATTTGAAAAATCCGATGAGATTTAGAGGAATCTCGGTCAATCTTTGTCGATGAATGAGCTTCAGGGCGTCGTGACGGTGACCCATGGTCAAGGTAGGGCTGCAAGCCCTCCTGTGGTGGTGGAGACACCATTGAAGGCGTCGGGTTTGCAGGTTTCAAGACTAGGAGCCCTTAACTCCAGTTTAATGGTTTCGCAGCTTGGCTTTAGCCACACAGGCTGCATACTTGGTGTTGGTGGCTCGACGCGGCGTAACTTGGGAAGCCGACGACTTGCGGTGGTGACAACAGGATGGGGTTTCATAAACCTTAATTTTAATTTTTTTTTTTTTGGTCCAGATTTAATTTAATGTATATTTAACAAATAATTTGAATGCATGGACATATATTTGATGCAATTCATGGCAGTATCAAATTTCAAATTCACATAATTCAACAATTATGATTATGATGCATACACAATTTATGTAGAATTTAAAATTCGTAAAACGTAAAGTTGGATCATGCATCATGGTGAATGTTCATGCTATCAGGGCTGCAAAAATATCGAGATAAAAACCGTTGTTTTGGAAGAATTTGATTGCGTGATGATATGGATGAATTGGTTTGATGCAGAAAAAGCTTCAACGTCAGATTCCTAAGCGCAGTAGTTGGAGTGTGCTGATAACGTGTTGTAGCCTATTTTATTTGACAAGGGGAGGGGGGCTGATGGCAAGCAGAGAGATTGGGAGAGAGATGTGTTTGTAGAATTGTAGAGAGAGATCTATATTCTCCCCTTACGTAGTGCCTTTATTTATAGTAATAAGGGAGAGAATAAAATCCTTTATCCCCAAAGAATACAAGTCCATATAAAAAATGATAACTATAATCAAATATAATCTAAGATTTACATTATCACACTTAAAATATGAAAGTTTACAACAGACTTAGATTTTTTCACACACACACAAATATATATTTTATTTTTTTTAAATTAGAAATCATGACAAACATTTGGACAATTACCGACTGGTTCATCTAAAAAAAACGGTAGGGACGTAGGGTGAAGGGTTGGTCGACTGCACCACCCAACTCACAGTCAAGACACGCCACCGGCTCCAAAATTTAATTCATTCATTCATCATTCCTGATGGAATGTCCTGCTTCCGTATTTACAAGATCCCATCAAAATCCACATGTGAAAATTTGTTTAAGCCCAAAAAATTCACACAAGAAAAACAGAGAGAGGGAAAATCACTTGACTGGAGAGAGAGAGAGAGAGAGAGAGAGAGAGAGAGAGAGAGAGAGCCCACCTTGATCTTAATTAGAAATGGGTAGAGAGAGAAAGAAGAGAGAGAAATGGGGTAGTTGGGAGTTGCTGGGGACGAAGAAAGGTGCGGAATTGGCAGCTACCACGTACAACTCTGATTAAAGCCGTTAACTTTTTCGCATGCAGATGCAGCCACAACTCTCCTCCAAACCCAAACCCACACCTACCTCTCTCTCCAAATCCTTCAGAACTTAAATACTCCCCAATGATCACACTCCCAACCTTCAAACTACGCATTTCTGGGTTCTCTGTGTTTTCTCTCCCTCCTCTGCCTCTTGAGTCGTACGTAATGCTTGGTGCCCAGATAGCAATTTGAGCACCTCGATCAAGATTCCAGCTCCTGTTTCTTTTCACTTTTGAGGTTTGTGACCCATTTGCTTTAAACCCTTTCAAGTTATTGGCTTGTTGGTGCTTCTGTTATCAATTGCATTTGGGTGAGGTGGGTTTTGTTTGATTTGGATATTGGTTGTTGGAAGTAGTTTGATTGGAGTTGGAATTAGTTTTGGAATTTCGAAAGACTGTATTTTTTTTCGGGTAGCTTTTAGTTTTTTGAGTAAGGCTGTGTTTTGTGTGGATTTGGGACTCTAATTTGCAGTTTTCTGGAGTTTATGGTTTCACAAAGGTGCATTCTTTTTTTTCTTTGTTTCCTTTTTGGAAACCTGAGACTATAAACTTAGGCTGTTCAGTTGTCTTGAAATGGAATTGAAAAGCATCAATTAGTGTAACATTGAAATTTAATTATACATTTAGAACAAAAATTATATTCAAAATAAGAGTTCATGATGACATGGAATTGGATATGTTGAAAAGCATCACCTCCTATTTCATGCAACGAAACGCAGCCTTAGTATAACCCGGTAGATGTTCATAATTGCAAATATGTTGCGCTTGGATCATGAATTTCATTTCTTAACGACCATGAGAAGAGGCAATGAGGAAAGGCCCCATTCGGAAATACTATACGTTTAATCATTATATTATGTTGGCAGCTTATTTGAAAGCTATAGTGAATTAGTTGCACTAAACTTTTCCTTAAAATGTCACTTACCATGTTGATGGCGTAATTTGTTGATCAGCAGCATGTCAGAAGCCCAGAGGAGATTGGTGACAGTGCCCAGTTTCCATCGTGGAAATGGGTACGTAAATGGTGTACTCAGGCATCCTGCTACAGCATCTAAAGTTGATGAATTCTGCTATGCCCTTGGTGGGAAGAAGCCAATTCATAGCATTTTAATTGCAAACAATGGAATGGCAGCTGTCAAGTTTATTCGTAGTGTGAGGACATGGTCTTATGAAACATTTGGTACAGAGAAGGCTGTTTTATTGGTGGCAATGGCCACACCAGAGGACATGCGAATCAATGCAGAACACATCAGAATTGCCGATCAGTTTGTGGAGGTTCCTGGTGGAACTAACAATAATAACTATGCCAATGTGCAACTCATTGTAGAGGTGTGTATCATAAGCTCTTAACCTCAAATACCTTAATCTTTTCCATTTTTTTATCAGTATCAAAGTATTTGACAACAAGGAAGATATCCAACTGAGTTCCTGAGGTACCTTGTAGCCGAAAGAAGTTTTGAGTGGTGTGGTTTTTTTACCATTTGTTTGACTGTATGAAATGAAATTTGATATAAATAAGAAGAAAATCAAAGAAGTGGATACCGAAATCAAAATTATGAACATGCAAATGAAGAGGCTGGAGATTGTTATTTTTCTCATTAGTCATAGAAGATTTATTAGTGATTATGGGACGTGTGTTTCCCCACTTAGTGGGATAAGGCTTTGTTGTTGTTGTTGTTGTTGTTGTATGGGAGGTGTGTTTCGATAATATTGAGCTGCATTTCATGTTGTTAACTGTCAACAGAAAAAACCTGTTCCACTTGCTCGGTAAACTTTGTTTCACTCACTCACTGACACTCCATTTAGAGTATTTCTACATTTTCTTCAAAACACCATAGCTAAAAAAAAGTAGCTATGGCATGGGGCATTACGCTACCTGCAGTTCTTAAGCATTTCATGACTTCCTGTAGTTCTTGGTAGCATTTCACCTGAATTTTTTGTTCTTTACTACCTAGATGGCAGAGATAACACATGTTGATGCAGTTTGGCCTGGTTGGGGCCATGCCTCAGAGAATCCTGAGCTTCCAGATGCATTGGATGCAAAGGGAATTGTATTTCTTGGGCCACCATCTATATCTATGGCAGCATTAGGAGATAAAATCGGTTCATCATTAATTGCTCAGGCTGCCAACGTACCTACTCTTCCATGGAGTGGATCACATGTATGAATCCTGAAAACTATGTCCTATTTTCTTTTGGTTGCTTTTGCTGGGTAATGCAAGTTGATATTGTTAGTGTTGATTCTCCAGGTGAAAATTCCTTCAGAAAGCTGCTTGGTTACAATCCCGGATGAAGTATATAGGGAAGCGTGTGTTTATACAACAGAGGAAGCAGTTGCAAGTTGTCAAGTTGTAGGTTACCCAGCAATGATTAAGGCTTCATGGGGTGGAGGTGGTAAAGGCATAAGAAAGGTTTGTGTCATACATGAAAATGTTACACTTGGCTAAAATTGCAATCTAGTTTTTGATATATATGGGCAATATGCCTGTGAATAGTCAGCTGAGCTACGTTGAATTATTTACTTTTCTAGGTCCATAATGATGATGAGGTAAGGGCATTGTTCAAGCAAGTTCAGGGTGAAGTTCCAGGATCTCCAATTTTTATAATGAAAGTCGCATCTCAGGTCAGATAATCTATTCCATTTTGATCTAGATGATCATAATTGCTAAACATCAGACCAGACATTGCCAATTTTTCCAATTTAATATTTTCTTCTTTCTTATCAGAGCCGACATTTAGAGGTACAGTTACTGTGTGATCAGCATGGAAATGTTGCAGCTTTTCATAGCCGTGACTGCAGTGTTCAAAGGCGGCACCAGAAGGTAATAGTTTTATGGCATACTAAAGGCAGTGTTTCTGTATTCACTAGCTTGGTCTTCTAGAGAAATGGGTACTCTTCTTTCTTAGAATTTCTCCAGTACTTGTTAGTGCACAATATCATCTACTGGAGATGTTTCCCCATCAAAGCTTAACTTGTTTTTATATGTTTTACAGATTATTGAGGAGGGACCAATTACTGTAGCTCCTATAGAGACAGTAAAAAAGTTGGAGCAATCAGCTCGAAGGTTGGCTAAATCTGTTAATTACGTTGGAGCAGCTACTGTTGAGTATCTCTACAGTATGGAAACTGGCGAGTACTATTTCTTAGAGCTGAACCCTCGATTACAGGTTTGTTATTTTGGTTCTGTAGTCTTATTGTAGCCTATGAACTCGTTTTGTGTTCTTTTCTTTAGTTTGTTTTGTTGGTAGCATTGTTGCACCAAATAATACACGGACGAAGGAAATGAGTATGCTTAAAGTGAATTATTAAAACAAAAGTATGTTTGTTATGTGCCAAACAAGCCATTCAATCTTAGTGCAACATCTTACAGAAACATTAATATCATATGATCTCTATGGTCATTAGAATTCCATATAGCTTCTTAGCTTATGGATTTGCATCTGCCTTTCAAGACATATAATTTTACTAGTGAAACTAAATTTTTTTATTTAATTGAATCCTTGTAGGTGGAGCACCCAGTCACTGAGTGGATAGCTGAAATAAATCTCCCAGCAGCCCAAGTTGTAGTTGGGATGGGCATACCTCTCTGGCAAATCCCTGGTATAATCATAATTGCTGGATTTCTTCAAAGATATTGATTTCCGTATCATTTTTAATTTGTTCACACTCGCTGTTCATGTGATTCATTCGATCAGAAATAAGGCGATTTTATGGAATGGAACATGGTGGTGGATATGATGCTTGGAGAAAAACTTCAGCTAGTGCTACCCCATTCGATTTTGACAAGGCAGAATCTACAAGGCCAAAGGGTCATTGTGTTGCTGTGCGTGTAACAAGTGAGGATCCAGATGATGGCTTTAAGCCTACCAGTGGGAAAGTACAGGTTAGTTATCATCATTCCGAAGTCTTTCTCCTAGTGCTTACATGACCTCATATTGAATATGTCACACAATATGCAGGAGTTGAGTTTTAAAAGCAAGCCAAATGTTTGGGCATACTTTTCTGTTAAGGTAAATATCTTGACAAATTCCTCCATAAAAGAAAAGGAACAATATAGCTCTCAGATAAATTCTGATTGATGTTGTGGTTTGCAGTCTGGAGGGGGCATTCATGAATTCTCGGACTCTCAGTTTGGTAAGTATGAACCTTCTTTGACTGTTGTTTTTGGAAACAGTTCAGTTTTTGCTGCTAATGTATTAAAAGACAAAAAATTCTCCTTTTCCAGGACATGTTTTTGCATTTGGGGAGTCTCGAGCTCTAGCTATTGCAAATATGGTTCTTGGGCTGAAGGAAATTCAAATTCGAGGAGAAATTCGTACAAATGTTGATTATTCAATAGATCTTCTACATGTAATCTTCCCAAAATCTATTAAATTCTTTACCATCCTTTTAAAAATTAATATAAAGAGCATTGAATTTCGATGATTTTTCAAGTAACTCTACATCACATGTCCTGTAGGCCTCAGACTACAGAGAGAATAAAATCCACACGGGTTGGTTGGATAGTAGAATCGCCATGCGAGTTAGAGCAGAAAGGCCTCCTTGGTATCTTTCTGTAGTTGGAGGGACTCTGTTTGTAAGTGCAACCATCTTCCTTAATCGTTGATTTTTGTATATTTTACTTGTAAAATGCATCGCTTATGTTTCCTATTATGGCCTATTCAGAAAGCGTCTACCAGTAGTGCAGCAATGGTTTCAGATTATGTCGGTTATCTTGAGAAAGGGCAAATTCCACCCAAGGTGTGGTACTAAAATTATATATTTCAAAGAAATGTGTTTTGTATGTCCTTTTCAATTAATTTTTGGAAATTTTGATTGCAGCATATATCACTTGTCCATGCACAAGTATCATTGAACATTGAAGGGAGCAAATACACGGTATGTTTTCAATTGACATTGCTTCATTCCAAGGGACTTCTTTTAATGTTTTACGCATTTTTGGAGATTTTTCGTTGGAAAAATCAATAGTTATATATAATCAACATCATGAAACCTATTTATAGATTGACATGGTGAGAGGGGGTCCTGGAAGCTACAGATTGAGGATGAATGAATCAGAGATTGAAGCAGAGATACATACTTTACGTGATGGGGGTTTGTTGATGCAGGAAAGTATAAATATTCTCCTTACTGTTTTCATTATTGTAGCTTCACATATGATTTTTCTTTTACTCATTAGTTATTACCCATTTAATCTTGGATTATTGATTAAAAGGCGCATGTCTTACAAGCACAGTACAAATGCACTAGATATGTAAATCATATCAAGTGTCTGCCTGCTAGTATATCCTAATAACTGGCTGTACTTTTGCATCAAAATTTCTACATACTGTGTAGTTCCAGTTGTTTGTTTCTGCTACTCCTTGGTTTGTATTATACACGTGTGTGGGCGTGTGAATGCAATTATATATTATTTTGATAAGAAATGCAGGCTAATTAATAAAAGTAGTACAAGTAAAGGAGAAGTTCATCAAATCTAGGCAACTCCAAATATAATGAAAAGTAACAAATTGACGTCTATAGAACTGTCACTTTATCTAGGGATATAACTATACCCAGCGATCAGTTACAGTTTGTGACTAATAACTTCAATTTCGTTACAGTTGGACGGAAACAGTCACATTATATATGCAGAGGAAGAAGCAGCTGGAACTCGCCTTCTTATTGATGGAAGGACTTGCTTGCTTCAGGTGCCTCCATTTTCTCTTTTTTCTTCTTCCCCCAAAATGTCCTTCAGAAAGCTGACAAGTTGACTTCTGTTGAATCCAGAACGACCATGACCCATCAAAGTTAATAGCAGAGACACCATGCAAGCTGCTGAGGTACTTGGTTGCTGATGGTAGTCATGTCGATGCTGACACACCATATGCTGAGGTTGAGGTTATGAAGATGTGTATGCCTCTTCTTTCACCTGCTTCTGGAGCTATCCACTTTAGAATGTCTGAAGGTCAAGCAATGCAGGTACTTCATGATCCCGATAGGAAGTAAATACATCGCTGCTTGATGGAATTTCATATAAAATTGGTTTTGTGTAGGCTGGTGAACTTATTGCAAGGCTTGATTTAGATGATCCTTCAGCCGTAAGAAAGGCAGAACCTTTCCATGGGAGCTTCCCGGTTCTGGGGCCCCCAACTGCAATTTCTGGTAAAGTTCACCAGAGATGTGCTGCTAGCATAACCGCAGCCCGAATGATTCTTGCTGGTTATGAGCATAACATTGATGAAGTGAGTTCTCATTCAACATACATTAACATTTTGAACACTTTTTTAGATCGTTATATTTTTTTCAGTTTCTTGGGCATTGTAATTGTGGGAATATATCATGTGTAGAATCTGTAGATTGTGTTTTTATTCTTTAACTTGTTTTATCTATGACTTGTCATCTATCTCAGGTAGTGCAAAACTTGCTCACTTGCCTAGACAATCCTGAACTCCCTTTCCTTCAATGGCAAGAGTGCTTTGCTGTTCTAGCAACCCGCCTACCCAAAGATCTTAAAAATGAAGTAAGAAAAGTATGGTTGTTTTCTCATGCATTTATGCTACAAATGAGTCTTTATGCTCATGTGTGATTTTCTTGTATAATTTTACAGTTGGAATCAAAATTTAAGGAGTTTGAGGTGATTTCTAGTTCTCAGAATGTTGAGTTCCCTGCTAAGTTGCTGCGCGTTGTTCTTGAGGTGAGTATCACGTTTTAAATTCCCCATTTGAGTACTATTTTCTACTTTCTTCTTAAGAATGTTGTATTATGTTTTTACATATTCTTTGCAGGCCCATCTATTCTCCTGTCCTGATAAAGAGAAAGGAGCCCAAGAAAGGCTTGTTGAGCCTTTGATGAGCCTTGTGAAGTCTTATGAGGGTGGAAGAGAAAGTCATGCCCGAGTTATCATTCATTCCCTTTTTGAAGAGTACCTGTCAGTTGAAGAATTATTCAGTGACAACATTCAGGTTAGCCTCTCATTATGAAAGACAACGTTTGCCCTTAGCCACCCTGGTTTGAATTTTGACTGACTTTTGTTGATTTTTTAACTTCGTAGTTTTACAGTTTAGTATACCCTGATAATTAGGAACTTCACACTATTCCAAGATTTTGAATGTTGTATACTTGTGATAATCTTCATTCGTGATAGACTGATATTTTGTTTCACCAGGCTGATGTAATTGAACGCCTTCGACTTCAGTATAAAAAAGATCTATTGAAGATTGTGGACATTGTGCTTTCTCACCAGGTATTAAAATCTACATGCTCTGTTCGCTTGCCTTTCCTTGTCTTGTTCAATTTTCTGTTCACATTATTTTATACATGTACTATGCGTCTTGTGCTTCACAGGGTGTCAAGAATAAAAATAAGTTGATACTACAACTCATGGAACAACTGGTCTACCCCAACCCTGCTGCGTACAGGGAAAAGCTAATTCGGTTTTCTCAACTTAACCATACAAGCTATTCTGAGGTTTGCCATTGAACTGAGCTTGAACTAATAATTATCATAACGTGGACACTTTTCTTTCTCTGTTTTTAAGTAATTCAAAATCCAGTTGTAATCAATGGCTGTTTACTTTTATTTTGCCCATTTTACTGAGTGAATCAAACCAAGCTGAACTATTAGTTTTATTGAATGGATCTTTCTTCCTCTGTTTTAAGTTTTATAAATCAATTAAAATTGTCCTCGCATAAAAACTTAATAATTATTTTCTTTTGTATAATAGCCGCATTTTCTTAGTAAGTAAATTTTGTGCAGTTGGCACTTAAGGCAAGTCAACTGATGGAGCAAACCAAGTTGAGTGAACTTCGTTCCAGCATTGCCAGAAGTCTTTCTGAGTTAGAGATGTTTACCGAGGATGGTGAAAGCATGGATACTCCTAAGAGGAAAAGTGCCATAAATGAACGAATGGAGGATCTTGTGAGCGCTCCTTTGGCAGTTGAAGATGCCCTTGTAGGTCTATTTGATCACAGTGATCACACACTTCAGAGGCGGGTTGTGGAGAGCTATGTGCGTCGGTTATACCAGGTACCGTTGGTCAAACACTTTGAGTTCCTGCTTACTTTGTCTTTCAGTCATTTCCTTGTTTAACTTTGCTTTATTTGTTATCAGCCATATCTTTTAAAGGGGAGCGTGAGGATGCAGTGGCAAAGATCTGGTCTTATGGCTTCCTGGGAGTTCTTGGACGAACATACAGAGAGAAAAACTGCGAATGAAGATCAATCTTCTGATAAATTAATTGAGAAATACAACGAGAGAAAATGGGGAGTCATGGTTATTATCAAATCCCTTCAATTTCTGCCAGCAGTTATTAATGCTGCACTGAAGGAAATGTCTCATCAACTTCATGAATCAATTCCAAATGGATCTAGTGAACCAAGCGGCTTTGGTAATATGATGCATATTGCTTTAGTTGGCATCAACAATCAGATGAGTTTACTTCAGGATAGGTATTGTACCTGCCCTTTTTCTTTTCATTAAAGCTTTCAACTTTGAATTAAACATGTGACTAGATTCGGGATCAGTTCTATATTGAAAAACTTAAACATTATGTGGGATCCCTAAGAGAGCACTGTATTCTATTTCTGATTAATCTTACCAACTCTAGATTTTTAATTGGATCTCTCTATACATTCCAAATTACAATGGTCCTATTTCGGATTTGAACCTACATCGAAACCTTCCTGACCAGCATTGTTCATAAATGGCAGTGGTGATGAGGATCAGGCTCAAGAAAGAATTAAGAAGTTAGCCAAAATTCTTAAGGAACAAGGAGTAGCCTCCAGTCTACACAGTGCAGGTGTCAGGGTAATTAGTTGCATCATACAAAGAGATGAAGGGCGAGCTCCTATGAGGCATTCCTTCCACTGGTCATCTGAAAAACTCTATTACGAGGAAGAACCTTTATTGCGTCATCTGGAGCCTCCTCTATCCATTTACCTTGAATTGGTTAGTAGTTTTGTGGTTGTAGCTCCAGTGTCTTGTGCGAATTTCGGAATACTCTTTTTATGAAGTTACTCATCCTTTGTTCTGATTCAGGACAAGCTTCAAGGTTATGAGAATGTACAGTATACCCCATCCCGGGACCGTCAATGGCACTTGTACAGCGTTGTAGACAAGCCACAACCAACCAAAAGGATGTTCCTCAGAACACTTGTAAGGCAGCCCACTTCAAATGATGTGTTCGCTGGATTTCAAAGGCTAGACATGGAAGCAGCTAGTAAGCAATGGGCTTTGTCATTTACTTCAAGGAGCATTTTGAGGTCCTTATTGACAGCAATGGAAGAGTTGGAACTTAATGCACACAATGCCACTGTCAAATCTGACCATACTCATATGTACCTTTATATCTTACGTGAGCAACAAATTGATGATCTACTGCCTTACTCCAAGTAAATTTTTTTCTTCTTCTTATACAATATTTTTCTCCTGAGATAAGATGGGGAACTTTTTAGAATCTTACATTCGAGATGTTCTGCCAGGAGAGTTGGTTTAGATGCTGGACAAGAAGAAATTGTGGTGGAGGCGATCTTAGAAGAACTTGCACGTGAAATCCATGCATCTGTTGGTGTAAAGATGCATAGGTTGGGTGTTTGTGAATGGGAAGTGAAGTTGTGGATTGCATCCTCTGGGCAGGCAAATGTTTCTTGGAGGGTTGTCGTCACAAACGTGACTGGTCATACCTGCACTGTACATGTAAGTTCTTTACCACCAAGTTACATTTTCCAGCTATGTAATTGTTGAAGGCCGTTTTGCAAGAGCATATTAGGGTGGCTGGATGAGTAGTAATGATTCATACCATAGGATATTAAACATAGATTGAGCTAGAACAGAAGGCATCATTTGATTATCTATATTAGGTAGAAATTTACCACTAAGAGACTGGTCTGAGGTGGAAATCAGATTTATTTTTCTAGAAAAGGAAAGTGAGAAAAAACTTCAGTGTGTACTTGATACATATCGTGGTAGAGCTGATATATGGTGGTCTACAAACTGTTGCTGAGATATGGTGGTCTAGGTTGACTGAATAAACAATATGCTGCTTTAGTTTTCTACATATTGTACACAGGTTAATAAATAGTTTGTAATGTCAGTCAAAGAAGATGTAGTCTCAAATTATATATTTATATAAACAGTTTGAAATGTCAGTCGTAAAGAAAGTATTGTCTCAAAGAAATAGTTTGTTTGTTTGTTTATAACTGGTGAACATGATAATCAGGTATATCGGGAACTAGAGGATACCAGCAAACAGAGGGTGGTATACCATTCAGCCTCTACACAGGCCCCCCTGCATGGTTTACCAGTAAATGCACAGTATCAGCCTTTGGGAGCTATTGACCGAAAACGTCTGGTGGCCAGGAGAACCAGCACCACTTACTGCTATGATTTTCCACTGGTGAGATATGTATACAAATTTGGTTTTTCTTATTTTATGTTTCTCCATGATTGACCGTGCTGGTGAAACTTACTGGAGATAAAATTTTATTTTGCAGGCATTTCAGACGGCCTTGGAACAGTCATGGGCATCCCAGTTGCCGGGTAGTAAAAAACCGAAAGATAAAATTCTAAGAGTCACTGAGCTCAAGTTTTCTGACCAACAAGGCACCTGGGGCACTCCTCTTGTTGAAGTAGTTCGTCCACCTGGGCTCAATGATGTTGGCATGGTAGCCTGGTTTATGGAGATGTCTACCCCCGAGTTCCCTTCAGGAAGGAAGATATTGATTGTTTCAAATGACGTGACCTTCAAAGCTGGATCTTTTGGTCCAAGAGAGGATGCATTCTTCTTTGCAATAACTGAACTTGCTTGTGCTAAGAAACTGCCTTTAATATACTTGGCAGCAAACTCAGGTGCCCGTATTGGGGTAGCTGAAGAAGTCAAATCCTGCTTTAAAGTTGGTTGGTCTGATGAATCGAGTCCTGAGCGTGGTTTTCAGTATGTGTATTTAACCTCTGAGGATTATGCTCGGATTGGATCATCTGTGATAGCACATGAATTAAAGCTGGCAAATGGAGAGACCCGATGGGTTATAGATACCATTGTTGGAAAGGATGATGGCTTAGGGGTTGAAAGCTTGACTGGGAGTGGGGCAATTGCCGGTGCATATTCGAGGGCATACAGGGAAACCTTTACCTTAACATATGTGACTGGAAGAACCGTAGGGATTGGTGCTTATCTTGCCCGGCTTGGGATGCGGTGCATACAGAGGCTTGATCAGCCCATTATTTTAACCGGTTTCTCTGCATTGAACAAACTTCTTGGCCGGGAGGTATACAGCTCTCACATGCAACTTGGAGGACCTAAAATTATGGGCACGAATGGGGTTGTCCATTTAACGGTTGCTGATGATCTTGAAGGAATATCTGCTATTTTGAAGTGGTTAAGTTACGTTCCTGCCCATGCTGGTGGGCCACTCCCCATTTTGAGTCCCTTAGATCCTCCAGAAAGGCCTGTTGAGTACTGCCCGGAGAATTCATGCGATCCTCGTGCTGCAATTAGCGGTGCTTTAAATAGTAATGGGAAGTGGATGGGGGGTATTTTTGACAAAGACAGCTTTGTTGAGACGCTAGAAGGCTGGGCGAGGACGGTTGTTACTGGAAGGGCGAAGCTTGGAGGAATCCCTGTAGGAATAGTTGCTGTTGAGACACAGACGGTGATGCAAACCATACCTGCTGATCCAGGCCAGCTTGATTCCCAAGAGAGGGTTGTTCCTCAGGCTGGGCAAGTATGGTTTCCTGATTCAGCTAGTAAGACAGCCCAAGCGTTATTAGATTTCAACAGAGAAGAGCTCCCACTTTTCATTCTTGCCAACTGGAGAGGATTTTCTGGTGGGCAGAGGGACCTTTTCGAAGGGATCCTTCAAGCTGGATCAACCATTGTGGAGAACCTCAGGACTTACAAACAGCCCATATTTGTGTTCATCCCCATGATGGGTGAGCTACGCGGTGGAGCATGGGTGGTCGTGGATAGTCGTATAAATCCAGACCATATTGAAATGTATGCTGATCAAACTGCTAGAGGTAACGTGCTTGAGCCAGAGGGAATGATCGAGATCAAGTTCAGGAACAAGGAGCTACTGGAGAGCATGGGCAGGCTTGACCAACAGCTGATCCAACTGAAGGCAAAACTTCAGGAAGCCAAGAGCAGTGGGGCACATGAGATGGTTGAACCTCTACAACATCAGATACGATCACGTGAAAAACAGCTTTGGCCTGTCTACACTCAGATAGCCACTCGATTTGCAGAACTGCACGATACTTCTCTCAGGATGGCTGCAAAGGGAGTAATCAGAGAAGTTTTGGACTGGAACAGCTCTCGAGCTTTCTTCTATAAAAGATTGCGTCGGAGAATTTCCGAAGAGTCACTCATCAAGACAGTGAGAGATGCTGCTGGTGAACAGCTGTCGCATAAATGTGCTACAGATTTGATCAAGAACTGGTTTTTGAGTTCGGAAATTCCGGGATGCAAAAAAGATGCTTGGGTGGACGACGAAATTTTCTTTAGATGGAAGGAAAATCCGAAAAATTATGAGGATAAACTGAAGGAGTTGCGGGTCCAGAAGGTATTGCTTCAATTGGCAAATATTGGCGACTCAATTTCTGATTTGCAAGCCCTACCTCAAGGTCTTGCTGCCCTTCTAAGCAAGGTAAGCAATCGTGTTATATTCTTTGTTAAGCATCTTTCCACATCACCTGGATTTAATGGTTTGAATCCAATGCAGGTCGAGCCATCAAGCAGAGCGCTGTTGATTGATGAACTCCGAAAGGTGCTCGGTTAATGAGGCGTTGGAGTTTCACACGAGACTGCGGTTCCATAAATCACTTGTGTTGTATCTTCTTAAATCGTAGTTATAAATTGGTAAGTAGGTGCATGTCAATGATTTGCAGTTGGCAGACGAAAGAACGAAATGGCTCCTTTCCCATGGGATGCATCAATAGATTGAGGTTGCTGATAGAAGCTTTTCAGTGTTGATTAGGGGAAGATTTGTAGGGAGCAGTCTTGCTCTCAAGTGTAAATTCGCTCTGTTTCAGTATTTTACGACAGGGCTGATCGATGCTCGAAAATAAGAAGTTATACCATTAGATTGTAATATTATTCTGTAAGAATTGTCATTTATTGTAGATTCATGCTCATCAGTGTCTTTTTATTTTTAAGAACCATGTCATTATTCTCCATAACTTCGTGTTTTTACTCCAAAGGTTTTGAGTCATCTTTCTTTGCATGTGGTGAAAACCATTGAATGATGGAAGTTGCACCTTGACGGAAACATTGGGTTAAATAACAAAGGAAGTAGTTCATCTAAAAATCTTACTAATTCTAGTCCAATGTTCATGTTTTTCTTTTTAATTAAAGATATAATTCACAACTTAGATCCCTTTCGTCAACCTATGTTATGAAATGTAGATTAGTAATATCATGATATCAAGTGCAAAGAATCTACATGTGGATTAGTAATACCACCATATATTTAATTTATATGACTATAACATGCACTAATACACGTCAAATAAACAAAAACAATCAGGGTCGACATAATTGTTAAAACTGTAATTGAAAATGGAGCTTCCAAATAGTTGAGAACGGAAAAAGGAAAGTGGGAAGGATAAATTATGCCCCACACACACACACACACACACAATGTTGCCAGCTTAATTGTAGTATTTTGAGAAAGGAAAATTTCATAATTACATGAATGGACAAATGTATACAGATTACAATTAGCAATATGAAAATTACAAACTAGACATACAATAAATCAATAGGAACACCATGAGTTTGTCTACAATAAATTAAACTGGTTGTTGCTAATACTTTCTTTTTGGTTCCTTATACTCGTTGCATAACCCGATCGAGCATGGAGAAGGACAACAAAATTGCAAACAAAAGATATGAAAAGCATGACAATAAAACACAAATGTGCAAGACATGAGCAATATGAATTGCTTATTCCCATAACTCTGCTCATGCTAAGTTTCAAATGATGAGGAGGATGTGTCAAAACCAATGAATTGATCCAATGTTATAGTAAGATTGTTCCTCAATCAACGCAAGATACATGAAGTACCTGGGCATATAACATTGCTTAACTTCCACAAGGATAATTCCAAGAACTTCACATATATGTCTTCAAATTACGTCTTGAGTATGGGTCGTGAAAGGGTTAACACAAGGGAGAAATTATAGTACTACTTCATCGAAAAAAATAAGACTTTATGGCATGTTTATCATTTTAGTTATATTGCATGATCAATAAAATCCTATATTTGATTTGAGTTTGTCTTTGAATGCGACTTAAATAAGAATTGATTATGATTTATAATATGTTTTGAAGTTATAAATTGGTCAAACGAGCATAAACTCGAATTTGTCCATATTGGTGATCTATTTTCACCACATAGTTATCATGGGATATTTTGTATAGCTATCTTCTAACCCTAGATTATTTGTAGGTGTTATATATTTCTAGTAGATGCTAGGAAATACAAATAGATACTGGTAGAGAATTTAGCTAGTAGAGACTAGCTTACCCTACTTGATATGCTTACGCTAGTAGATACTAATGTGATTAATTGAATACAAGTATGATTTTTGAACTATTGCTTGAGTGTTTTCGATTGATGATTTGATTGTGATTTTCATTTACTATTATGGTAGTAGATATTATTATGTAGTTTTCCAACTATATATGTTTTACAAAACGTAAAACATATATAGTTATACCATATAACTATTATGGTAGTAGATATTATTATGTGTTTTCAATTGATGCTCGAAAATAAGAAGTTATACCATTAGATCGCAAGTATTATTATGTAAGAATTGTCATTTATTGTATGATTCATGCGTATCACTATCTTAAGCACCATATCCTTATTCTCCATAACTTCTTGTTTTTACTCCAAAATTTTCATGAGGTTTTGAGTCATCTTTCTGTGCATGTGGTGAAAACCATTAAATGATGGAAGTTGCATCTTGGCAGAAACCTTGGGTTAAATAACAAGGGAAAGTAGTTCATCTAAAAATCTTACAAATTCTAGTCCAATGTTTATGTTTTTCTTTTTAATTAAAGATATAATTCACAACTTAGATCCCCTTCGTCGACCTATGTTATGAAATGTGGATTAGTAATACCACGATATCAAGTGTAAAGAATCTACATGTGATTTAGTAATACCGCAATATTAGACAAGATGATGGCAATATGCAAAATAAGTTGAAGTTTGAAAGCGGTGGTAATATTATTAAGCTAAAGTTTGGTGACACTACTAACCTTTTTTTCATAACTAATTGTCGGTGCCACCAAACTTCAGCTTACTTACGATACTGCCAATGCAACCAAACTTCAACTTATCTACAACATTGTCACCACTCTCTTGCTTTTGTCATTACTAATAAATTTTCATTAAACGCTTTTTATTAAAAGTTTGGTGTGTGAAGCCATTGGCCAACTTCAAATCTTTATTTCCGTTAAAAAAAAATAAAAAATAAAAGGAGAAGAAATTGAGCACAAAGGGAAAACAAAATAAAAAGAGGAAATTTTTTTTTTTTTTTTTAAGTAACTTGGAGGGGAGCTTGAGATCATTACTTTGTGAGTCTCACTTTTATTCCTTTTTTGCACCCTAACATTATTTTTTAGAGGCAATAATGCAATGCAATTTTCTTCTTTTTGATGATCTGAAAACATATGCATGAATGGTTCTTTATATAGCATGCTTTGATCAGCTTTGTACTTTCTAGGGTGGTTCCTTGCGATAGCCACCTCCTTTTTAATTTATTCAATAACCGTCGTTTATGAAAATAATTAAGAACTTAAGATTAATTATAGTGCAATACCCAATTTCAATGGCAAAGCTGATATCACCATGATGACGCTATGTCAAAGTATTTTTGTGAGATATGAAGAATACACAATTAGATATGAATTTTTTTTTTTCAAATAATGTGCATGGAATTCATCATTTGTTGTACCTAATATTATTCTGGCCACTTTCTATATTGATCTATATGGTTAGACAACAAATGATTTGGTACTACATGGAAAGAATGTCATTAGAAAACTATAATTGGTCATTGTTTATTTTTTGTGGAAAGGCTAGGAATTCAACAAAGGATGGGGTAGACTTGGTGGCGGTGTGGTTGTGACTTACGAACAATGTGGGTATTGAGAAAGGAGATAGCTCAGCCAGGGCATCTTTTCGTATATCAAATTATCAAAATAATTTATTTTCTTAACAGGTACAATTATCAAAATAATTTTTTTTTTCTTAACAGGTACGAGTGGGTAGACTTGAACCAATCCGTTATTTTAACATGTGCTTAATGGCTTGATCCGATTGTTGTACTTATGTGCAAGCGGAAGTGAATCGTCCATAATTTATTGGAAATATCGATATGCAAATACAAAAATATTAATTGATTTCTTTCAACGGAAATAATGAAAATTTGCTTAAAAATTTGAAAATTTCAAGATGAAACTGTAAACACAAAAATTATGTATCGAATGAAACGAGAACATGCGTACAAAGTAGATTTGTATTGATTTGAATTTGTAGGTTACAATCTCTTTTTACAATTTTCCTCTGATTTAGTCTTCAAATTTGATGTAGATGCGTAGGGTGTTGATCGAAGGGTCGCGATGACTTAATCTTAGACGAACGATTGAACGGTTGCTTCAAATTTTGAGCTTGAAACGATGCGTGGATAGTCTTCACCTTAGGTTTAGGGCCGCGGCAAAGGTAGAGTTGATGCAGGAATTTGTTGATTCAAGGGTCTTGGAGACTTGATCTTGAATCGAATGTTGTTACAAGTTTTGAGCTTGTAACAAAGTTTTGAAAGAATCGGCACAAGTGTTTGTTGATTCTTCAAGGGAATGCTTCGGCTTTGGTCGAAAGAAAGGTTTGGCTTTGGTTGTACGTTCTTCGAAGAGAGCTTTGGCAACGTATTAGTCTTCAAAGATTTGGCAGAGGTTCTCATTTTGAGAGAATTTTGGCCCTTCAATGTAGAAATTGTCGACCTTATGCTTGTCATAGGACCTTGTATTTATAGACTTCTCAAAGCTTGCCTTTGGATAGATTTGGCTTTGATTTGTGTTTTGATTTACCCATGGGAGAATTTGGGCATGTTTTGTGACTTAATTTCAGCCATTTTCCCTTACTTGGCCGAAATCTATAGGGCTTTCTTGCCAATTTTGCGAGCAATGTTCAATTCTTGCTTGTTTTGTGAAGATACTTTAACTTTCTTTCCGGTTTTGTGAGCAATTTGGGCCCCTTGCCTATTTTAAGGAGATTTCTTCCCCTTTTGCCGACTTTTGGAAAGGTTGTGTACTTCCTTTACTTGATTTGTGCCATATGTCATTGATGACTTATTCATTTGTGATGAGTCATATGCCACATGGAGCTTTGTGATACATCATTTACATGCAACGAAATTTACATGTCTACAGAAACTTTAGTGAATGTTAGATCAAACAATAATATATATATATATATATATATATATATTAAATCATTATTCTAAAAATATAATAGATTTTTTTTAATGAAAAATTCAAGATGAAACTTCATTGAAAAATTTACCATTGTGCATGAACGCAACTTTTACATGTTTTAAATTATAAATTTTATTTAAATTGTGTTTGCATTATTTTTCATATATATTATATTGTGAAATGAAAGGAAAAAAAAAAAGGGTTTTCTACCCTAAACTCGAAAAAGCCACGAATTTGAGCCGTTTGAGCTGCGCCGTTTGAGCCGAGCTGCTGAGCTGCCCAGCCATTGGAGCCAAGCCTATCCACCCAGAACACTAAAACGACACCGTTTTACGTCGTCGTGTCCTTGGACATGGCCCACCCACGTGCCTCGCCTGTAGCCGAGCCCAGCCACCGTGGTTCACCGATTTCTGGTGAAGCCTTGCCATCCCAGCTGACCTGCAGTCATCCACGACGAGTGTGGATGAGATTTCCCTTCGAAATTTTCGATTTCGAAAACCCATGGGTTTTTGACTCCGACGTCCAGGAACCTTCCTCCGTCACCGTTCTTTGGTTCCCGTCGAATCCATGGTTTACCCTTGGCCTGAGATCACCGCCACCAGCTATGGCGGCACTGTTTTCGGTGACACCCACACCCAGCCTCGCTGGGTTGATTCTCAGCTCACCAGAAAGCCTTCTGAACTTCTCTCTCGCTCGGCCTGCATCCATAGCAGTCTGGGCTTCTATCCTGGATTTCTTGCAGCAGTCTAGCCCAATTGTTGGGCAGGGCTATCCCCTGTTGTTGTTGCCTTGCTCATCCCGCATCAAAAGTCAAAACTCAACCCAGTTTCTGGGCTTGGGCACCCTCTGCTTCTATTTCGGCCCTGTATGGACCTGGTCTTGTTGACCCACACACAATTGTTTCTCTCTTTCTTGCAACTTTGTGAAATACTAGGCCTGCAGACATACATTAATTTACTTGTTATATCTATTATTCTGTACATATTTCGTTTGTTTGCAGGTACTCATGAACTTGAAGTTCATAAAAATTTAAACCCAAAGTTTCTTAAAACACTACACCTATGAAACCCAAAGTTTTTAAGAAAATTTAAACCAAAACATGTCCAATAGAACCAGAATTTTCTACTCCTTGTTTATGGATGATTTTTTTTTTTTCCATTGCACTAACCACAATCTTGTTCTCTTTTTATGACAGCGACAAGTCAATTTGAACAAACTCGAATTGGTCGCTCTAGAAGTTTCTGGAAGAAACTAACTGAAGTAGGTCCAAAATGTGAAGCTCCACCTCACTGCAAAGAGTCTTGGGGATACCATTGAAACTAAGATGGATAACCCGGTTGGTGAAGCTGACAAATCAACCGCCATGATCTTCATATGAAGGTATATCCATGGAGGACTGTAAACCAAGTACCTTGCTAGCTCTTTGATCATCAAGGAGATATCTCCTTGCTTGAAGACTGACAACATTTATGCTTCCAAGACTTTAATTCTATGGCTAACAAAGCAACTACCACCACCACCACTGCAATCGTCACCACCACCACCAACAACATAACCACAACCACCACAACCACAACTGTCACCATCGCCGCTAGCGTCACCCTTAGCACCATTGTTATCTTTGCACTCCAACCACTACACCCCACTATTGGCACCCCACCATACCTCTACCATTGATGCTACCATAACCACCAACGCCGGCACCATAGCTAGCACCACTAACACTTCCCCCGCCACTGCTCTCATTGCCGTCACCACCACTACTATTCCCATTTTTGTCATTATATACAATTATTACTTTTATATTAAAATTTACCTCACACTTTTACACTGTTTTTGATACTCACAAAACTTTAAAAAATACAGTTTATCAAACTCTGTTTTGCTTTATTTTATAGCTAATTATTCTATTCTTAAAGACAACATAAGAAATTTTTTAAAAGCACATCAATCCCAAACTGCCCCAAAAGGGGGGAAATTATGATATAATTGAGGGTGTTAATTCATATAGATGGGCATTCGACATCAAGGGGAGTCTGTATGTTCAGCTATATATGTATTAATGGGAACAAACATAGAGTTTTTTTAGTTTTTATATGAGATAATTGTAGCAATGGTCCTTCAACTTTAACTCAATTGGAGCAAAGAATTCCTCAACTAGAAATTTAACTCAATTGGAGCGATGATTCCTCAACAAAAATCCATGACTATTAATCCCTTCACTTGTCAAAATGTGTAGTTATGGTCATTTCCGTCAATTCCGGTAAAACTTTTGTCAAAATGGGTCACGTGCTATGCACGTAAGGCTAATTCAAGGGGCAAGTATAGAAAACCAAATGAAAAATATTGTAGTAATGGTCCCTCAACTTTAACCCAATTAGAGAAATGGTCCCTCAACTTTAACCCAATTGGAGCAATGATCCCTCAATTTCAACCCAATTTTAACAATGGTCCTTCCAACATGAGTCATTTTGACAGAATTTTGATAGAGTTGACGAAAAGGACCATAAATGCATGTTTTGACGAGTTAAGGGACTCATGGTCATGAACTTTTAGTTGATGGACCATTGCTCCAATTGGGTTAAAGTTAAGGAGCAACTGCTACAATTTTCTCTTTTTATATTGTTATAAAGTTTATGTTTCTATTGTGATGTTGATATTCACCCCTTAACACTCTTGCAAGGGTAGATAGTCTTCAATTAAGTTAATATATTTGAGAGGATGTAAGTTTTATAATTTTTTGTACACTTGTAAGAAAATCAACATTCTCCACATAAATTTATATTTGTAAAATAATAAAATCACGCAACAACGTAAAGTTACAAACAAATATTTCTTCCAACTCTGAGGGATATCGAAGCTTACTGAACCAACACGCGGTACAGTAGGGTGGTGATGCTGTTGTGCTTTATGTTTTCCTTATGTTTTTTCTTTTCTGGTGCATAAGAGGAAAACCCAAGTGATGCAAAATACGTAAAAGTACATATAACACCAAAGGAAGGGGAAAAATCAAACATGTAAAAAAATGCATAAAGCTCAAATCAAAGAAGGGAAACTAATTTTTATTAACACTATTGATTTACAGAAATCTTAAGGAAGAAGAAGCTAAAGAACACGAAGAAGAAAATAAGAAAGAGAAACTTTTGTGTTGTATTTCTTAAGAGGAAATATTACATCATCATTTTCTGAGTCTCTAAGACCTTTCTTATATAGAGACTAAGATGTACAGTTTTACACTTTTACCCTTTCAACTAATTCCAACAAACTCTAACTGTATTGAAAATAACTCCCACTTGATTCTACCTGATTCAGTTTTTAACTAACTCACTTTATTTGGTTAATACTCCCCCCTCAAACAGAACTGGGAAGTCCCAAGTCATGTTTGCATCTGTAATGAAGAACTGTGGTGACTAACAGGTTCTGTATCTGGCACGGATCCAACACCAGAGACTCCAATGTGCAAACTATGACAGTGTTGAATGAATACGGGACTATGTAAGCCTTTCGTTAACACATCTGCAACCTGCTTATGTGTTGAGATGTATTGAACACGAAGATCCCCCCTTTGAACTTTTTCCCGGACAAAATGATAATCGGTGTCCAGATGTTTAATCTTCGAATGAAACACCGGATTGGAACATAATGCTAGAGCAGAAATGTTATCACAATGCAATGTAGGAGGTTGTGTAAGAACCTGATGAACATCCTTAAGCAGGGATCGAATCCAAAAAACATCAGCAGCACAATGTGCCAAGGCTTTGTACTCAGCTTCCGTAGAGCTTCGAGACACGGTAGCTTGTTTCTTTGACTGCCAGGATATTGGATTGGACCCCAAGTAAACAACATAACCAGTAATGGACCTCCTGGTATTGATATCTGCTGCCTAATCCGAATCAGAATAAGCAGTAATTTGAAAATCAGACGACTGAGTGTATGTTAACCCACAGTCGGATGTGCCCTGAAGATATCTCATGATTCTTTTCACCAGATGCATATGAGAGTCAGATGGATGAGTCATATATTGACACACTACATTCACTGCGTGTGCAATATCTGGCCTGGTAAAGGTCAGATATTGTAGAGCTCCAACCAGGCTTTGATAGGGAGTAGGATCAGATAAAGGGGTTCCTTCAGTAGTAAGTAATTGTGAGTGAGGTTTTGAAGGGGTGGAGGTTGATTTACAGTGCTCCATTCCAGCCTTTTTCAACAACTCCTTTGTATATGTGGATTGATTCACAAACAAAGATCCATCGGCCTGATAGTGAATCTGAAGACCCAAAAAATATGTCAACTTGCCCATATCTTTTAGCTCAAACACAGCTGCTAGATCATCAATAACAGTATGAATTTTCTCACTATTAGAACCAGTTAAAATGATGTCATCAACGTATAAAAGGAGCAAAATAACATCACTGTCATCCACCTTCACAAACAGGCTGGTATCAGACATGGAAGTTTGAAAACCAAGAGCTGGCAGAAAACTTGTAAATTTTGAGTTCTAAGCTCTTGGAGCTTGTTTCAATCCATATAAGGATTTGACTAATCTGCACACATGATTTGGGTACTGCTGATCCACAAAACCTTGAGGTTGCTTCATAAACACCTCTTCTTCAAGCTCCTCATGTAAGAATGCGTTCTTAACATCTAAT
The DNA here is from genome assembly GCF_041283825.1 of Pyrus communis. NCBI lineage: Eukaryota > Viridiplantae > Streptophyta > Magnoliopsida > Rosales > Rosaceae > Pyrus > Pyrus communis. The sequence goes on from NC_142572.1 coordinate 6,228,697, forward strand.
TGTCTTAAATTCCAGTTGTATTGAGCCGCCAATGCTAAAATAAGCCTCACAGTTGAATGTCTAACCACAGGACTAAAAGTTTCGGAATAATCAAGCCCTTGCTCTTGACTAAAACCTTGTGCGACCAATCGGGCTTTGTATCTTGACACAGTCCCATCCGGATTTCTTTTCACTTTATATACCCATTTACTACCAATCACAGCTCTATCATGTGGAGGAGGTACTAAGATCCATGTACCTTGTGACTTTAAAGCATCATATTCTTCCTGCATAGCAATCTGCCAGTGAGAAATAAGTGATGCAGCCCTGAAATTCTTTGGTTCCTCGTCCTCATGAATGTCAGCCAAAAAAGAAACACCACATGGTATATGACCATTGACATTCCCAGTATCAACATCTTTAAACTGAAGAGATGCTAATTCAGGTAAAGCAGCCAGAGAAGATGTGTAATCTCGTCGCATAATAGCACCTGTCTTGAGTCTAGTTTGAATAGTGTTATGTGATGGAGATTGAGTTTGTGCATTTGAACAAGGCAGAGGAAGAATTACCTGAAGCTGAGATGAATCAAGGACAGGAAGCAAGGGAACTGTATGTTGAGGAGAGGAAAGAATGTCTGTGGAGTCTTGTGTTTCAAATCCCTGTGTGCCAGTGGCTGATTGGTCTGAATAACTATTGATTGGTGAAGTAGATTCTGAAGCCGAAGTGTGCATTGTAGATGATGTTCCAGTACCCGAAACAGAACCCATAATAACATCTCGATGCATAGAATTCGCAGGAGCTGAAGATCTTTGTTGTATTGGCATTGGTATAACCACAGTGCTGCACGAAATTTGACTGACAGAAACTCTCTGTCCTTGAGCTTTGGAGTTTAACAATGCATAAGGAAACACATTCTCATTAAACACAACATGTCTTGACACAATACATTTCTTACTTTGAACATTATAACAAACTACACCCTTATGTCCCCTAGAATAGCCCAAAAACACACATTGATCAGACCTAGGGAGTAACTTATGTGCAGAATATGGTCTTAACCAGGGATATACTGCTGATCCAAAGACTTTCAAATTCTGCAACTCAGGATCAGTACCATACAATTTCTTATAAGGAGACACCATTGACAACACTTTGCAGGGCATTCGATTGATCAAAAACACAGCATGAGCACAGGCATAATACCAAAAATTAATGGGCAAATTAGCTTGAGCAAGAAGAGTAATGGCAGTCTCTACTATATGCCTATGTTTTCTTTCAACTACCCCATTCTGTTGTGGAGTGTATGGACAAGAAATCATTTGTTCAACACCCTTTGCAGCAAGAAAAGCTTTAAAAGAATGACTTGTGTATTCACCCCCACCATCAGATTGCATACATTTAATGGCAACACCAAACTGTGTAAAAACCCAGTTGTAAAACCTCACAAAAGTTGCATACACATCTGATTTATTATAAAGTGGAAAAATCCAAACATACTTTGTATATTGATCAACAAAGGTAACATAGTATCGATACCCCTCTACTGTTTTAACTGGAGAAGGGCCCCATACATCAGAGTGCACCTTTTCAAATGGTGAGAAGTATCTATCACTACTAGAAGAAAAAGGAAGCCTACACATCTTTCCTTGAAGACAGTAAGTACACATACTATGATTCATATCTAATTCTAATGGTATATTGGACTGTTTCAACATGAGTGACATGATCTCATTAGATGGATGACCAAACCGTTGATGCCACAAAGTTGACTTCACCAACTGACCAAGAAATCCATAAGGCTGCTGAATCACACTCTGAACTCCTCTTGATTGCTTGATAACAGGGATTTGAAACAACTGTCTTGCTTTACTCTTTCCTCTGTACAGTATGTCCCTTGTCTTCTTGTCCTGCACAAAAAACTCATTCTCATCACACACAAACCAACTACGATTATCAGCACACAATTGTTGTACAGATAGCAGACTTCGAGCAATTTTTGGAACATGTAAAACATTCTTAATGACCAAACTATGAGAATTATTTTTAATAGTAGTAGCGCCAGTATTTGCAATAGATAAACCTGTCCCATTTCCAACTAAAATTGTTTCAGAACCTTGGAATGGTGTAACCGAATTCAATGCATTGATATCAGCAGTGATATGGTGAGATGCACCAGTATCAACAATCCAAGCATCCTGAGGAATTTGTGGGTCTGTTTGCTGGACTGTCATAGCTGTGAACTGTGCAGGTGGTTGTTGACCCTGAAACGCATAGTTTCCTCTGTGATAGCAGTCAAGAGCTGAATGACCATGCCTCCCACAAATCTGACACAACACGTGAAAACCATTACTTGGTGGATTGGTGTTCCTGTGAAAACAATTAGCAGCAGTATGTCCTCTCTTATTGCAGATTTGACACTCAATCACAGTTGAAGACCGATTTTCTGTATTCCCATTCCACATATTTGTACCAAACTGCCTTGTATTAGTAGATGAAAAACCACCAGAAGAGCCTGTATTGTACCCCTTGCCTTTAAACCCAGCATTTTGCTTGAAACTGTTGTGTCCCTTATAATTTGGCTTTGGTATAAACTGAGATCTCGAACCAGAATTTGCAAGGCTACCCATAAAGCCAACACCATAAGATTTTGAGGATAAGCAGGACCAAGAAATTGTGTAGGCATAAGAGGATGAGAATATGGTTGTGGAGGCATAAAAGGTTGGGAATATGGCTGTTGAGGCATAGAAGGCTGTGGTGAAGTAAATGATGAAGGATATGGTTGTGTGTATGGCTGAGAATAAGACTCAACATAATAAGGATATGTCTGAGAAGTTAGAACACCCCCAGTGGTTCCAGGTACATGACTATGACCTGCAGGATTCAACCCTGAAGCAGAAGACACTCCCGAAGTCATTTGAGAAGCTTGAACACATAATGCAGAAAGACCGCTTGATTCACCTTCAATTTCTTTTTCAGCCCCAAGCAACAAAGTTCGAAATTCTTTAACAGAAATAGAAGATTCTCTGGCTAATATCATTGTTCGAATTATAGCATATTCTTTTGGTAAACCAGCTAAACCCGCAATAATGACATCATTATCAGAAATGAACTCTCCAGCAGCAGTTAATTGTTCCCTTATATTCTTCAATCGTAATAGATACCTATCAATCGAATCTCCTCCTTTCTGAATTGTATGCAACTCTGTCTTTAAGTGATTTACTCTAGACTTAGATACAGAAGCAAACCGATCTACAAGATTAGACCAAGCCTCGTACGCAGTTACACATCCAAGAACATATTCAATAGCCTCATCTGACAGAGTAGCTAATAAGAGACTCATCAACGCCATATCTATGGATTCCCATTCAAGGTATGCATCACTAAGATCAGAAGTAACTCCTCCTTCAGAACGAACGACAAACTTTGACGGACAAGCAATAGTGCCATCAAAATGCCCAAACAATTTATTACCCTTCAACACAGACTTAAACTGAAATGCCCATTTCGCAAAATTATCATCCTTCAACTTAATCGTTATCATTCCCAACAAATTTTCAACCTTAACAGGAGAAGTAGCCATGCTTTCTTGACAAAAAAATACACGCACTATCAAAAACCAAACAAATATCCAATCTTTGCTATCCAGAAACAAAATCCAGAGAGACTGAAACTCCCGTTGTAATCAAGAACGACTGAAACGTTTCTTGAAAAGAAAATCTTGAAATACAGACAAAATCAAACACACATCACACACCGAAATCTGAAAACCCAAACCTTCTAAGAAGGACTGAAACCCAATGAACTCTCTAATCAGGACTGAAACCCAATTAACCTTCTAATCAGGACTGAAACCCAATTAACCGAACAGAAAAATTGACAATATCACCTGATCCAAAGCCGGAATGAACCTTCTCTTCGAACTCCTCAATCGTGTATAGCAGCGGAAGACCTAAGATCGACAACGGCAGTGAGCCAATGCCGGCGATGATACCATATTAACACTATTGATTTACAGAAATCTTAAGGAAGAAGAAGCTAAAGAACACGAAGAAGAAAATAAGAAAGAGAAACTTTTGTGTTGTATTTCTTAAGAGGAAATATTACATCATCATTTTCTGAGTCTCTAAGACCTTTCTTATATAGAGACTAAGATGTACAGTTTTACACTTTTACCCTTTCAACTAATTCCAACAAACTCTAACTGTATTGAAGATAACTCCCACTTGATTCTACCTGATTCAGTTTTTAACTAACTCACTTTATTTGGTTAATAATTTTAGTACATCAAATATGCTGCTTTATTTCAATTCATAGACAAGAAAAACCATCAGCCAATAACAAAAAGGGAAAAACACCAAAGGAAAAGTAAATATAAATTAAACAAGCTTGGAAGGAGTTTGCAGATGTAACTGCCAAAGAGTTGATCAATTAATTCGGCATATTTGCGAGCTTGCGGCTCAACATGTCTCTGTCTCTTTCTATTTGTTTCTTCTGTTCAATTTTCCTGTACAACTCATTTTGTGCAAGCTTCTTCTCCCTCTCTTTCTTCTCCTTTGCTTCTCTTATCTTCCTAGCTTTCTCCAGTACTTCTCCTTTCTTCTGATCTTCTATGGCTTTCCTCCTCCTTGCTACCGCTAGCACTTCACTCTTCGAAAGTGTCAGTTTTATTCCTTTTTTGCCCCCAAACATTTTGTTTTAGTTACTTGCACTGCAATTTTGCACATAGGAAATTCTGTTTGATGGTCTGAAAACATATGCATGAATGGCTATTTATACGCCTTGCCTTTGTTTTGTATTTGCTAAGTTTGTTCCTAGAAACAGCTGCGCAGCTTCGTTTGATAGACAGCCGCCTCTCTTTATTTTTATTTATTTTAATTAATTCAACAACTGTCGTTCTCGGTATTCAAATAAAAAATTATTTTAATAAAGTAAAAACTGTGTCACAACAAATATGAATTATGAGAGAAATATTAATTATAGTATGAAACTTTGCTTCAATGGTCAAGCGGAATAGGAAATGTTAATTACATACTTTTTTTTCTCCGTGTTGAGTTTGCTTGACTATGGTCACAGCAAGATGAAATTCTTCATATCTTCTCCAGACCCGGAAGGAATGGATAAACTGGGCTTGCAATCTGTTGTCCTCTTTTTCAAAAAAATAAAAATAAAATTATTTGTTTGTGTTTAATTTATTCAATTTGTTGATAAAAAAAAAATTATATAAGAACCAAAAAATAGTGTGTGCATATCTTTTTCTAATTTGAAAGCCTCTATGACAATTTCATGTATATATTATCATAAAAGTAATCGATTTTCTAATAGGGTGCCATTCCAGAACCAAAACAATAGCATGTTCTTTTGGTCATTCTTTACATAAAGGTACTTGTTATAGACAACAAATGATTTGGCACTACATGTAAATAATTTGTCATTACAAATTAGCTGGTCATTCTTTATATATATATATAGTTAGTGGAAAGACTTGGAATTCAAACAAGGAACACAGTAGTTCTCATAACCTGACAAAACTCAAATCCAAGTCCTTTGTTATAACCTAAAAATTCAAATTAACCCAAGGACTTCAACAAATGATATGCCACCACACCTCTATGCTATAATACGTATAGTAAGGCTCGGTTACACCTTGGATATATGCTACATGGATGCTCCGGAGACCCTATGATTAGTGTTACCATATTCCAAGGAAAAATGTACCTTCAGTTGCTTGTGACATTAGCATTAATTCTTCTATTTGCTACCGTTAGAACAATATTAGAAAATATGAAAATAGCACAAGAATTCCAATGATAATAATCATAAAGAAAACCACAAACATCAATAGTATACAAGATTAATATAAACAACTAGAGAGAAAGTAAGAAAGATTGACAAACTTGGAGATTGAGGCTTGCATAAATGTAATGTCCTAAATATAGAATTTCTCCCTTCCTCTGTGCTTGTAACTTGGTAGGCGTCCGTCTCTCAAGATTCAACAATCTATAATCCAAAGTCAAACCACTTCAATATTCGGACTATGGCGAAGTTCATAAATTCCGTACTCTTAAGACACAACTCGGAATTTGACGAACAAAGAATAGAAGACATTGGAAAAAAAATCTCCTCTTAATTTCTACTTAAATGACAATTGTCTCTTAGGTTTATATGGCACTCAAGTATTGCTTAACAAGATGTAACCTATCAGAAAATATGCATCTTTCAAACCAAAACCGTTGGTTCTTTAATACTTGGCATCATTTTTATATGTGGAACAATGCAACCTTTAAGACTTGAATATTTTCATTCATAAATTAAAATTTATATATTCCAACAATCCCCCACATAAATGAAAATTAGAAAGAATTTGAGTACAGGCGGACAAGAGATCGGAAGAGGTGTCTTTTGGACTTGAACCTATTCTAAACTTATTATATTTACTTGATGACGCAGTGGATGTGAAAAATCTTGAACTGTTCACCGCAGCGTAAACCGAGACAATAACCAACACACATCACCAATCCTAATAAATTACGGTTCATACAATTGTATTCATTTTGGTTATGAACAAATCCCAGATTCATGGAAGCTTTAGAGAATTTAGCCACCTCGTACCCATCACTTTTACTCCCACATAGGTGACCACTGATTAAGAATAGTCTGCTCTATAAGATATCACTGCTATTAAGTATAAATATACACCTTAAAACTTCTACAGATAACACACTTCTTCCATCACGGGAATGACGTATATAGTGTGTTAACTTCTTTGAATCATGCCCAATCAGTTTGCCTATTGAACTTGGGACTATGGGTTCACTACTAGAATTTTGGCTAAAGGACACCATTTTCATTGATGTCTATTATAAATAGTGGACACTCACATTGGTGGCAAACCTCGATTGCCACCAAACAACCACTAAATAGGAGTACATGTCCTATGTAGATGTCTCTATTGTAACAATAGAGACCCTTAATACATTGAAGTCATTTGAAAATGGTGCCACCCTAAATCATTGGTGTCAAACTTGCAAATTGTGTTTTAAAAAAAGGATGCCTCATGGGGCACCCATATTGGAATACCATTTTTCTTTTTCTTCTTTTTAGTGAAAACAAATTTTAATATCATTGATATAAGAATATAACTACAAATCTGCATCAATCAGCCTCATATAAAATCAAATTCCATGAAACAAATTTCAATCAAATCCCAAAAAATTAAATTTCAATCAAATCCCATCAAATGCAATTCCATTTACAAATGTATCATAATAATCAAGAATACAAACAGCGCAAAGACTCCATTTCTGGAGAAAATACGGATGAAAAAAAAACCTAAAATGCTGATACACTTGACATGCAAGAACAAGTAATTACCGTATATATCTTGTGAGATAGTAAACCCGAACTGTCTGATCTCTGCATTTGGATGAGAAACTGGACCTATTTCAGGTACATCCCCAACCGTGCTCTGTTTGGGCAATCTAATATTTTGAATCTCTAACTGTGGACAAATTACAAAAGATTATGATGAGTGTATAAATTTAATAACGGTGCATACGCAGGAAAACTGACCAAATATTTCACACGGACCTCAGCTCTTGTAGCATGATGAAAAACAACTTTCAAACATTTTAGGGCTTGCACTTCTGGCAGGGGGATGTCTAGGAGTAGGACTTCATAGTACAGCATATCACATTACCTGTATAGAGATCGACAATCATAATAAGCATCAATTATACATGATACTTATACAAGTGACAGTTAAATAACATTGACAATCATAATGAGCAGTGAGTCTGATTTGGGTGGGATCTTCTAAACCAATTTTGCTAGCCACCTTCTTCACCACATTATCGTAAGTGTCTAGCCTTGACCTAGAAAAGAAGAAAAAAAACAGTATACCACTAAGTAACACAGCAAGGATGGACACTCAACTATGAGGGACAATAGTTCCTGATACAGTCACTTACAACTCCAAAATAAAATCCTCCTCCTTCGGTTTCTCCAAAGAACGGAAATAAACAATCTATAGAGCACCAAATCATTCAGTATAATTATGTTAAAAAATACCCATGCCAACTCTTATAACCAAGTAAAAGGAGGTGCAATAACCATGTAAAAGCTTCCATTGCATGTACCTGGGAAAACGTACATATTCCAAAAACGAAGGGACATCAAAATATTATATTCTTGTTTAAATTCGAGTGTAGGGGATTTCTGAAAGCATATAATGCCCCCGTCTTGGAATTGGATAAGAAAACCACAAAACAGTTAACTAGCAATACCCCTATAGAGGGGTCAAGACAGTGAATTCCTATAGCAAACTCTTGTTTACAATAGGCCAATTCCTATAGAGGCGTCAACATTCTAGTTTGTAGTAGCATTGATAGGCGGAACTTCCCATTAGCTGCTATAACCTGCAATCAAATGTCCAATAAAAACTAGTTATGTAAGTCAAATTCTCGTATACTTAAACAATTGTTCAAACTCCAAACAGAAAGAATCACAAATTTAATAAATAAATCACAAATATAGACAAAACTAATGAATTACAAATGTATAAAATAGCAATTCCAAAAGATCCAGAGCCAAACAGAAAATTATAAAGGCATTTGCTCCATCAATCAGTAGTAAAAAACATAGTAAAACCCAAATGAAATGGAGACAAAAAAGCTTTTTTTTTTACTTTAATTTTTATATATTTTTTAAACTGTGATTTACCAAAGGGGTTCTAGCACCATCATCGGTGGGTCTGAGTTTAAAAGACACCAATCTCAGATTTAAAGACACCAAAAATGAAATGAAAGGACACCAATCTTAAATTTAAAACCACCAATAGAGTGGCATCAAATTAAATGGACACCAAACAAAACCAAGAGTGCTATCTTTCTACCTATAGACTCGACTGTGCAAACATTGGTGTCCTATAGCATTCTTTTCTTGTAGTGGATATCTAATCAACTAAGTTAGGTTTTCATTCGGCTGATTCATTAGTCATGTTGGCTTTAGCCCTCATTCCCCTTGATGATCAACTTACTCTCTAGTCTAACATTTAATAATTGGATCCACTACTAGGTTGATTATATTTAATGGTGCGCAAAGTCCATATTGAAATTTTATTTTATATGAGAGTAGTTGTTTTCCAATGTTAAGTCCTAGAAACATATGTTAGGACTTACACAATAATTTGCCAAGAAGTAGACTTTCCCCATATTTATGATATTGTAAGAAGGTCTCTAACCTTGCCATACCTCAAACAATTATTCATTTGCAAGAGATGACATCACTACTAGAAATTTGGCTATAAGCCACCCTTTTCATTTAGTGGCTATTGTCAAGTGTTGCCACTCACATTGGTGGCAAACCTCTACGCCCACCAAGCACCCACTAAAATAGAGAGTGTGGCCTATGTAGAGGACTCTATTGTAACAATGACTACCAATATTTCATTGGTGCCTTTCCTGCAGTGCCACCCTTATTCACATCGGTGGTAAAATTGCAAAATAATATTAAAAAAAGAGGATGCCCTGTGTGGGCACCCAGATTTGAATAGGAATATTTCCTTTTTTTTTTTTTTTTTTTTGTGAGGAAACAAATTGTAAGATCTTTGATATAAGAATATACTACAAATTTGCATAACTGATCTTTAATACAATTTTGAACAAATGTTGGGACTCAAACTTTGAAAAGTGTTTGAAGACTCTGTTTCCAAAGAGCTTAATCATGTCATGCCAATCTCTCTTTGGCGATCAAACCATTGTCTCTCCAGGTGGGATGTTTGAGCTAGGTTTCTTCAAACCAGGTCAGCTTTCAAACTACTATATAGGTATATGGTACTCCAAGCAAGTAGTATCTAAGAGCAAGTAGTATCTGAGAGGACTGTTGTTTGGGCAGCAAATAGGGAAATACCAGTCAAAGGCAGCAGCAGCAAGAACAGATGATGATGATGATGCTGCGATGGGAGTTCAAACTAAACATCAAAAAATTAGAGAGAATTGAAGCAAAGAAATACTCAAAAAATTACATTCACATATCCCAAAACAATATAAAAAAAAAAAAAAGGAACATAAATCTGGAAGAAGATGAAAAAATCGATGCAAAACTCTGCTGCACTAAAAAAAATCAAAGGCAAGTCCTGATCGCCAAATTTCAAGCACAAAGAGCTGATCGCTAGAAAGAAATACAAAAACACATTGTTACTGAAGTTTTACTTGCAGCTCATTAGCATAGGACCATGCAGATGGCTCTAGATTTTTACACAAATCTGGAGGGCACCAAGACTACCAACCATATGCTTAAAGGAACTTTAATTTGTTTGCATAACTACCTGCTAACCAAATCTTGAGCATATTGATAAACCAGAAATTTAAACACGTAAGCGGCCAGATTGCAAGCACGAGACTAATTCCATACCTCAAACCGAAGGCGACGCGCTGTCTAGCAGTCCAAACCTTGATCCTTGATAAATTGAACTTCCTTCTTTGATCTAGCAATCCAAAAATAGATAAATTAGGCAGCATGTCATATCAATATAACACACCTATACGTACACACACATACCAAAACAGCCTACATTCAGATTTGCATCATTTCCTTGTTTCCAACTCTCCGGGGAATTTTCACAAACACCCAATAGGCAAGATTTGCTTCAATATAAAAGAAATCTGATTTAGTCAGTGATCTCAATTGCATGTATATCTGAACGACCATGCTTGTTAGTCAGTCATGTTATAGGATGTATTTAACACTTACCAAGCGATTCTAAAACAACATCCTACATACATATTATGTTGTCAAACTATGAATCAAGACAAAACTTTCCTACTTTGGTAATGTAATCTCCTAGTCTAGTTACGATTTGGTTCCTGTATTTTGACTTGAAAACAATTTTGGTCCCTTAGAAGTTGCCAATGGCTCCCGAATTGTAACTGGAAAAAAACTCAACACAGCTATGAAAAATTAAAACTCGAGGCACCAAAGCGTGAAAAAAAAGAAACCAACATAGTTAAATTTACCCTTTTATATCATACATACCATTAAAAATTTGTTTAGAGATAAAAATGGTAGTCATAGTAAAGAATCCAACTTGACCAAAGAAAGTGGATTTCCTCACTTTCTAGTGCTAACTAGCAAGCTTGCCCGCGCGGTGCTGCGTGTTTTGAAACTGTATAAAACATGTAGAAAGAGGCAAAAAGGTAGGTGTTATTCATTTGATCTCACAAATACTGATATTATTGCAACACATTCCAACTGGAATTTAAAAAAAAAAACATAAACCTTTACTTTCTATGAACTATCACCAGAATTCTTCAGATATTTTCCTGATAGGCTTCCACCTAAAAAGGTAAAAGCAGAACATCAAAAATCATGCAAGCGTCCCTGTAGAACCTTTCCAACCTGATGAAAAATAAGGGAAGAGATCAAGACTGACCTGCTCAGCTAAAAACTTGATTTCAACAAAATCTATTAATTGCACATCTTTGTTCTTCTCAGCAACCTGTTAGTCGTAAATTCAAGGATGAACATAGTATAGTAAGACTGTTAATTCACAACACGAACCAATTGATGGTACAAAATATAATCACCTAAGCCTAATCATCTTATATTAAAAAGACATCATACAATAACAATGAATGTTTTACAGTGTGCAAGTGAAGCAGCTTTCATTTGCTAATTTCTTAAGTCATAATGCAAGCTCGATTGCTGGATAAAAAAAAATAGGGACCAAGAAGACATCAAATCCAATGCAGACAGCAGATAAAATTGAACCCAAAAGGCAAAAGCCTTCTCTAACAAATAGATACATATAAAGAGTCATTTGGGATATAGATATTGGTGGACCTGGAAGAATAGAGACGCACTGAGTAGGAGAGAACAAAGAGAGATAGTGGAATTTTGGAGGAATACCGGATGACGATGAACTGTGTAGCCATAGCTGTTGGTGGCAGTGATTCCGCTGCGAGAGACAGTTCGAAAAAAGGTAATCAATAAATCTTACAGAACTGTAATAATTCAGTCATGAGCTTCAAATCATTGACATTTCAATTATAAGGATTCATAATTTAAATTTTAAGATAGTATTAACGGTTTACAAAATTAGAAAGGTTCAAAGCCATTAACAATTATGTAACTCAGACTCTTCATACCTAGACTTTGCTCACTACAATCTCTATTTTAATCTTAGCGGCAAAGTTTTCTTCATATCTCATTACTTCACTCTTCTTTCTTCTTCGTTACCAAAATCATTTTCTTCATGTACTATCTGATCTATTCAGATTCTCCTCAGACAACAAATTGATAGCTGGGAAGAAAAAAGAAAACATGCATCAATAAAATTTCGAATTTTTAACCACCTCTAATTTATAATTAATCTAAGTAAATACACAGCAACCACAACAATAAGAACTTTCAAATAGAAAAGTATCTATTAACTACCATGCAGAGGATCTTCCTAGATCCAACTTCCCACAGCCCTATGTCCCCCACATTGGTACCAACTGAAGCATATACAGAGAACAATCAACAGTCAATTATGAGCAGCAAGCATCTAGGGAAAAACTGTAGAGCCAAAGGTATACAAATAAATATAAGTAGCTACTTAAAAAATACAACCCAAGAAGTAGAGTCTGCTGTGAAGGATGAAAATCCATGCTCATGGGAATTGAGCCCTGATTCAAAGTCCGTGTGACATTCTTAGGCAAGTCATCAGGTGCATTCAAAGCTTGCCCTGGACATGTTACTGGCCACATGTTAACAGGGAGATTAATCCTAATCCCTGATTTCTTGGTATTCCTGTACAAACTGATTATGGCCTGATTTTTTTAAAATCATTCCATAAGCTGCAACCACAACACAACCACAGCAATAAGAACTTTCATGAGCTGAATCTAAGCTTGCAAAAAGCATTCCATGAGCTGCAAAACGCAAATGCAACTGACTACTATGCATACCTTTGAATTTTTCAGATGCTTCTTCGGATATAGTTCATTGGAATCCAGTGTAGGTGGTGGTGCTAAAAGCATACATGTTCTTTGCTTCTTCCAATTTCTACATAAACACAAATCAACATATTAATCTCCCAATTACAATACGTAGCATGAAATAACAAAAACAACCAATATAATCTAGTGCATTAAATGCTTTGCCCTCCCTCATTTTATACATCGTGGGAAAATATCAAACCCAAACAGAAGTCCTCTGAAACTCCGATTTCAATATAATCAAACACAAACAAAATACCAACTCAACTCTGATTATAAAAAAACTAAACTAAACTATAAATTGAAACTTTCAATAGAACAATCCCAGAATTTTAAATTACTTACCTTGAGAACAAAGGGTTTTGCAACCTACAAACAAACATCCAAAATTTGAAACACCTACGAACCCAAAATCACAAAAACACCAAAACTGAAACACGGAATCACATTTTCTCATCTACCGAGCAAAAAATTACGAATCCAAAACTAAAATATAAAAAAAAATCCCAAAAACTTAGTGCTGCATGAAGTCCGTACCTTGGATTTTGAGGAAAGGAATATGGGTTTCGACAGATCGGCAACGTTTGAGAGCGAGAGAGACTGAACGCTTGAGAGTGAGAGATGCGAGTTTGAGAACGGCGGAAGCAGAAATTTGAGAAAGAGAGAGGGAACGGATGAAAAAACCATGAAGATGCACTGGAAGTGGAAGGTCCAGCGATATGATGAACGGACGCAGGACTGGAGAGTTCCAGAGGCATCCACAAAGCGGAATCGAAATCGTCAATCGTGTTGCAGAGCACAGTTTTTCCTTTTTGGATTTCGTTTCTGAGGGAGTCGAGAGACTTCTATTGGCAATCCAGGGTCAAAACCGTCATTTTACTGTGTAATTGACAAAAACAGTAAGACTTAAAGAACAACTGAAGGGCAAAATTGGAACAACACTGGTCATCCACAGTACCAACCCTACGGGTTTTAGTATATATGATATATTTACCGTGCTTGAGACTACAAAAGCTTTATAAAAGCAGTTGCTTCTTTTTTAATTTGTCCATCAAAAATATTGCAACTGCAGATCCTGGGAATTTAAAAAAAAATTCCAAGCAAGAGATAAAATGTGATAGTTGTGGTTAAGGAGAAAATCACCATGTTCACCTTAATTTTTTTAGAAGAACCCTCTTCAACTTAGTTTCACCCACAACCTTCCAAGGCTTCCATTCTTCTCGGCCCAGGTTGGAAACAACCTTGATTCACCTTCCTTGTCCCCAATCTTCAACATGCATACAGAAAATGGAATTAAAATTTGAAATCTAGAATTGATCCAAAAAAAATCACTTACACTAGGGAACACCCATGAGGAGAGGATCATTTTTACCTCTTGGTTGAGGTCCAATTCAGGCAGACTTTGCTGGAAATTGGCCGGAATACCTATGGTCACCGTTTCTTAGATCTGAAATTGAGAAAATTCGGCTACAAATTAGGAGAAACTAACTTGAGGGTTGGAAAGAGGAAGGGAAGAGGATTCTGAAGGTATAGTTTGACGCTCGTTGGTGACGGGAGGACGGAGCCACTGCTGCATGAAAGAGAAGAGTATACGGGAGGGAGGAGAGAGAGAATGAAAGGGGAAGCGAGCGGAGGGAATGAAGGGGAGGAGTTGGACTTTTGTGAAGGGGAGAGAGGTTTAATGGTTTTTTTTTTTATTTGTTTTATTGGTGTTCAATAAATTGTATTGGTGCCCCGTTAATCACAAATGCACAAAAAAGTATTTTTAAGAAATAAAGTTAGTTAACAGACACCAATATTGGTGGCTGATTTTTTTAGGCCACTGATATCAGTGACATCTCACTGTAAAGCCACCAAATAATAGTAAGAGTAGCAACTTTATATCTATGACCACCAATTGCAAAGAGTGGGCAAAAAATGGTGTGTAATGGGCATAATTCTAGTAGTGCATCTTGCGAATTATATTTCCATTCTTCTTAATAGATCTCATATCTCAAAGATAGCTAAGCTACCCCCACAATTCTTCCATAATTGTGATTCATTTTTAATGTTAACCTTAAATTGATCATAATTTGTAGTTTAATAAGTAGGAATTGATTAAGAAACAGAGTCTTATCTATCTTCTTAGGACTTAATGCCTCACTACTCAGTTCTATAGCTAGGCAAATCACTTATTGGCTTGGGTTCTTTAGCCTACTTTCAAATTGTCACAGATCTAGAACCCTCACAAAGGGAATGTCATCCCCTTTTGAGTTTAGGCTTTACCACGACCGTACACATCTCCATCGGTTAAAACTTATCTTATTTGGCGCCAAAAATTTACTCGACGAATCTTTTCATTACCTACGAACTATGTTCGTTGTATAAGAACTTTCAGTCAACCCAGGTTGCTGACTTGTTTTGCCCTACCACTTGCAAAGTCCATCGTGTAAGTTAGATTTAGCTGACGAGATTTGTTCCGTTGCTTAAAAATTTGTAAGAAAAGCTCAAATTTCTGGTAGTGCTTGATTTTATATGATTTCAAGAATTTTTGAGAAGTTGCAATGTTTCATAATAAAAGGAGAAATTTCATAGGCATGGGATCAACCCTGATACACTACTACAAAAGGGCCTTATAGTGTTAGTAGGTAGCATTGGTTTAATATAATATAGCGGCGGACAAGACAGTTGCGACACTAACAGAACATGACGTCAGATTTACTGTCGCTTATAAGCGTCATAAAATGTTTATGTCGCTTTTAAACCGACGTAAACATTTAATGTCGCTTATAACTGACATATATTTTAATAATTTTTAAATACTTGTGTCGCTTTAAACAAAATAGTGTTGCTTTTAAGCAACATAAAGAATGGGTGTCACTTTTAAGCGACACAAAGTATTGTTCTTAAATATTTTAAAGCCTGCTTCGATTTTGAGCGACATAGATTTTAGTTTTTTTAAATATTTTGAAAACCGGTGTCGGTTGTAAGCAACAGATTGATGGTCTTTATATACTCTCCCCGGTGTTTTCTTCTTCCTCTCTTGCATTGGTAGATATAGAAAAGTCTAATGATGGATTGGCTGCACGTGCAGATCTTGAATTCTTGAACATAAGACGTAGTCAACACCCACGTAGAGAAGGAAATAGAACATTTTGACCTCCAACATTGTTCATGTTGAACAGAGAAGAAAAAACTACGTTTTGCAAAGTGTTGTCTACTATTCGGGTCCTCGATGGATATTCATCAAATTTGTCACGATGTGTACACGTGAATGAATGAAAAATACATGGGTTGAAAAGTCACGATTGCCATGTTTTAATGCAGTAGTTACTCCCGCTTGCAATACGCCTGGTTTTGCCAAAAGCTGTTACTATGGTATTATTAGAGTTGAGTGCAATTTTCAGATAATTGTTTAGTAAGAAGGAGTCTGAGGAAGGATTTAAGCAACTGAATTCAAGAATTGCCTTGACATTATGTCAACTTGAAAAAATATTCCCTCCTGCATTTTTTGATATAATGGTGCACCTCCCAGTTCACTTAGCAGATGAAGCAGATGAAGCAGCTCTTGCAAGGCCTATTCAATATAGATGGATGTATCCAATTGAACGGTAATGAATAAATTTTTATAAATTTTTTACAATTATAGTAACTTTAATTAATAATTATAATGATTTGTATTTTGTTTTATAATTGTAGGTATTTGCAAACACTGAAGCACTATGTTCGTAATAAGGGTCATCCTGAAGGTTCTATTGCTGAAGCATATTTGGTGGATGAGTGCTTGTCTTTCTGTTCCATGTATCTTAGAGACGTTGAGTCTTGTCGTACATGTAGAGGCCGAAATGAAGATGGTATTGGACGTGGAGTATCTGGTGGGTTATCAATTTTTGACTCAAAATGTTGTTATATGGGTTCAGGAGAAAATGTGGAGCTCGATCTAAATGTTCTTGATTAGTGCCATAAATACATTCTAAATAATTGTGATGAAGGTAGCCCATTTCGAAGGTAAGAACGTTTAATCATACATCTTAATGTTTTATTGGTTTTTTTTAACTTTGAAAAATTAATTATCTAAATTTGGACATAATTGTCTAGGCAACATGAGGAATTCTTGAAAACTAAACATTGTCGAGAAAGGTTAACTATGCGACAAATTAAGGAGCTAAGTAAGAAAGAATTTCCAGAATGGTTCAAGCAACATGCGAGTTAATATAACAATCACCAGAGCCGACCCAGGCCCAATGTGGGCAAGGCGACTGTCTACGGCCCAACATAATTGAGGGCACCAAAATTATTAGGGTGATTATTTGTATATGTTTTCATAAGCGTGTAAATGTATAAAATTTGGTTCAATGACAAAGAAGTTTAACTATAATTGGTGGTTTTGTTGTTTGAAATTAATGAGGAGGTCTTGGGTTCAAAAAACCTTGTGTGCTTATTTGTTTTTCAATTTTTACAAATTTCGCATAAGAGTATAAATATATAAAATTTGGCTAAATGATCAAGAAGTTTAATTAGAATCAATGGTTTTTGTTGTTTAAAATTAACGAGAGGTCCTAAGTTCGAAATGCTAAGTGCATGTTTATTCTTTTCAATTTTTACGAATTTTTGTTTGGTAGTTAATTTATTTTTAATTAATAGCTAGTAGTTATGTGGGTTGTTATTTTTAAACATTTGTTCATAATCTTCCACAAAGAGTAATGCGTTGACCACATTTTTAGACCAAATTTGCAAATCATATAGTGTTATCAAAAAGTTTTATTTAGTACCAATTTATTACTTATACATATCAATTAAAGACTCAAAAATATCATTATTTGTTTAGTCCCATATTGACAAGGCTAGTAAATAAGAAAAAACACCTCACGATTTATACAAAAACACTTTTAAAGTTCAAATGGAAAACAAAACTCATATCTATCTACTTGTAAACCCAGAGGTTTTTTGTTCCTTCTCACGATACAAAATAAACTAGTTTTTCCTTGTTTCTAAATTTAAGTTTGAAGTGTTTTTCTAAGTATAATTTTATCGATGTCTTACGTGTGAAAACAAATAATTTTCTTATATAAAGTGAAGGCACATTTTTTGACGTTGCCCCGAGCCTCAAAAATCTCTAGACCGGCCTTGACAATCACATTATTTATTTATTGTCTTGCATTTTAATTATAACATGTTTATAGTTATTTTGTCAATTTTTATCTTCATACTTATTACAAATGAATTCAAGATGTCATGCTAATGACACGTTGATATCTCAAGACTTGCATTGGCTAGCTAATTATCCAAGTAGGATTGTGAGTAGATATAAAAGTCACATTGTTCATGGTTTTAGATTTCGTATAAAATTTGTGGATGATAAGCATAAAAATCAAAATTGTGGTGTCTTTGTACCTGCAAATGTTCCTGGAGCACTTGGGCAAGTGAATTGTTATGGCAGAGTTGTAGATATGTTCGAAGTTAAATATTGTGGTCGTACTGAGGCAGGAGATAGGGGTTGAGCTGTGATGTTATTTAAGTACGAATGGGTTAATAGTGAAAGTCCATGAGGAACGAAGACCGATCAATATGGATTTACTATGGTGAATTTCAATCAATTGGGATTTAAAGATGATCCTTTCATATTAGCATTACAAGCATTACAAGAATTTTACGTGGAGGACACAATTGAAAAAGATTGGCACGTAGTTGTTCGAACCCAGTCGAGGGATTTGTTTGACGTATTGGAGGATAATGATGCAATTGATGATTATGCCATACCTAACTTGGATGATCGAATTCTTGATAATGAAAATTTCCATACAAGGGTTGGCGTGAAAGAGACTCCTTTTCTTGAATCATTATCGTTGCCTACCGAGCTCGTTAATCAAGTCAATGTTGACAACGAGCTAACAGATGATGACAGGGAATAAGTATATTAATTATTTTATGTATTAATTAGACCATGTTTCAATTAGTGTGTGATGATATCTTATCATAAACTTATATTTCTGTTTTTTATTAAGTATTATTTATAAGTTAAATTTTATTTATTAAAATATTATATGAGATAACTCAGCAACTTATTTTTTTAACTTTGGGTTAAACGTTATTTATATATTTTTTTTTGGCTTGCTTCCTATCTCTTTTAGCCGACAGCATATGTCATCTATGTCAGTTTAATTCAAATATTGTGGGCGGGAATTTTCCCGGTTTTTTTGCACGAGGAAATGGATTGGAAAAGCTTTTTCAGTCATTTCAGAGTTGGCATCGATTTTCACCAATGCAACCTCTTATTAATTCGACGTAAAGCTTCCTTATTTCGATGCCACATAAATCTATCAGCCTAACATCGGTTTTAGCCGACGTAATGTGACCCTATTTCGACGCCACTAGCGTTTAGTCAAAAGTGTGTCAGGCTTTTCAGTAAAAACGTATGTCAGGCTAGGTGTAGCTAGTCCATGTTAGGTATAGTGTTGGTTTGAACCGACGCAAGGTCCAAATATTTCAACGCAAAGTCCAAAAATGTCAGTTTGTCAGAGATAGTGTCGGTTTGGACCGACGTAATGTGTTCATATTTCGACGCTAAAATTGTATCCATATTTGAGCCCCTTCTTTCCCATTACTTCCGTGCTTCCATTTCTCTCTTTCATTTCTCTCTCTCGTTTACTCCCTCCCCTTCTCCCATTTCGGCCTTACTCTTTCCCCCATTTCAGCCTTACTCTTTCCCCCATTTCAACCATATTCCTTTTCCTTCCACTAATTTTTGCTATGGATAATTCTAGTGAAGATCAACGTTCTGAGGAACTTCATTTGGAAGAGGAGTTCGAAGCTAGTTGTTTTTGAATTATTACTAATTTCAGTTTTTGTTTTCTGTTTAAACTAGTATTATGCTTAAACTGAAAATTTACATTTGTTTCCTGGTTTTTATTTTTTTATTTTTTATTTTTTGTAATAATAAGGAACATCTCAACGGAGGCATGGACCCTCAATTCCTAAATGGACGAAACATCTATGTTCGTTTGATTTGTCCTGAAAATGCATTAGTGATAATTCTAGTGCTTTTTCAAAACATGTAGCAGCGGAGGTTAAAGACAACAAAAATTTCCCGTTGGAAAGGGATTGGCATAAGATTAAGGAAGAAGATAAGGAAGTTTTGTGGAATAGAATAAAGGTATAGATATTTTTATTTTTCCTTGAGAATAGAAGAAAAAGTCAATGAAAGTAATAATAATTGATTAGCTTGATTTTTTTTTTTTTTTTTTTTTTTTTTATGGATGTAGGGAAATATTTTTTTTGAAGATGCAGATATAGTAAAAATGCCTATGATCCACCATATGATCCTGAAGTGAATCCTGCACAGTGGGCTGAATTGGTGGCATACTGGAATAGAGAAAAAACAAGGGTAATCGTTATATGATTTATTTCGTTATAACTTTAAATTTGCCTAATAAATTCCTGTTTTTTTTCAAGAGGTTGCTGAAAAAAATAAGATTAATCGGAAAATGAAAACAATGAACCATACTATTGGTACAAAATCTTTTGCAAGAGTACGGCAAGAATTTTTAAGGATTGTACATTTTAAAGAAATGTTATTAATTTTAAATAATATATAGTAATAAAATTTATTTTTAATATGAGGTTTGCTTAGAATTGTTTGTATGAAATTTTATTTTTCATAAAGCGGAAGAAGCATGGGAAAGAGGCAGATTCAGTAACCTTTTTCCTTGAATGTCATACACGAAGGGATAAAAGTTGGATTGACGAAACGTCGGAGTGTACAATGGTAATTGATTTTTTCATGTTAGTATTTTATTGTTATTAATTTTTATTATCTATAGCTTATTTTTCTATTTTACGATTGTTTGAATTTTTATTTTTAAAAATTGTAATGCAAGGCAACAATGGAGAGCAATTTACAAACTTTGATTGAGTCGGGCCAAGAGGATAATGAAGAACTTAGAACCTGTGTTTATGTTGATACAATGGGTCCTAAGAGTCATAATAGAGTCAGAGGATATGGTCATGGGGTGACTCTTGATATTTGGAATGTTGGATGTAGAATATTTGTATATTTTGGCACTATTTTTCTTGTTAATTATTTTTATTAATGTTTGTTTTGGCCAATACTTGAAATTTATTAATTTGGTTATACAATTTTTTTTAGTACCAATTAATTGAAATCTAATGCAGAATCTCATTTTTTTTTATTATTATTAACAAGGGTGGTGTCGGTTAAGACCGTTACTAGTTTGAATATTTAATTTATTTAACTGTTATCTGACGTCGGTTTAGGTATATTTTATTTATTTAATTTTATCACAATGTCGGTTAGAACGTCACTTTAAACCGATTTAATGTTCAAGTATACGCCGCTTTAAGCTGACGTAAATGTCAGTGTCGTTTTTAAACAATGTTGTGTAATGACGGATTAAGTGAACAAACCGACACTAAAGGCCTTTTGTGACGCTAGCATTAGTGTCGCTATTCCAATCCGACATTACATTATTTTATGTCGGATTTTTGCCAAATTTCCGACAAAAATTGGGTTTCTTGTCGGTTTTTGCTTCGCTGGTGATAGCCTATATTGTAGTAGGGATAACCAATGTCTTGCTTGTGATTTCTTTTTGGATAAAAAGGCAGCCATCTTCGCTGTCTTTTATGGTTCATTTAGAAGTGCTTCTGCTCATTAATATTTTTATTGAAAACACTTTAAAAACATAACATTGTCCCCAACAACTTTAGAGAAGTATTTTGGTTCATCTTGAAGTTTACTTATGATATTCCATATTTTTGTACTTATTTGCGGTTATCTAATGTGGAGGCGTGTTTCCTTAGGACGAGACAAAAAGAATTATAATTTATAACAATATGAAGTTTATTTCAGTACAAAATTAATCCCAAGTTGGGACTGCAACTTTTTATGAATAAAGCAATGTACAAATGTACTTATGTCATCAAATAATCACAATTTGAGGAGAGAAATTGGTCTGGGGATAAAAAAAAAAAAAATTAAAATATATAAATAAATGTAAAATCATCAAACAATCACAATACTGCATGTGACAGTGACATAGTCACATATGGTCCAAAAATCATCAAAACTATCGTATCATAATCAAACATAAAAGTAACGATGACCTTGTTTTGAAAAAAAAAGCCTAATTTATTGAGATTCAGAATAAAAAAATGATCCGTTATTGACAGCTTTGAACCCAGAATCAGAAGAAGGGCACTTTATAGCATTTAATGCATGTGTACGAGAGAAAAATGTTCCGTTATTTTTCTGTTTCTCCATTGGTGGCCTTGGGCTGTGTGCCACGTGGGGCCCACCCTCCATTCCTTCACCTCCCTCCCGTGTCCCTCCATTATTTCTGGGACCTCTCCTTGGCTGCCAGATTATCATTTCCCTTCACTCTCTTTTAGTTCTCTCATCCCCAACACTCATCCTTCTATCATACCACCATGTTTCAATGTAAATTCCAGAAGGCCGGGAAGCCAAGGCCAAACTCCGGTGAGTCCTCAGGCCACTACACCACCATGTTTCAATCTCTCTCCCCGTCTTATATTTTCTCCATTCCACTGTCGATGCACACCTGCACAGAAACATTGACCATTGGTCCATTGCACAACAACAGTAACGCACCTAACCTTGCTAACTCCGGCGATTTTACGGTTTTCCGACCAAGGGTAAGCCTCGGGAGCCATCAACCTCAAATCTTATTGTTTTTGGAACTTCTGATAAGGTCTTTAAACTTCAAAATGCAATTTGAAAGAGTTGATGCAGAAAAACATCTCGAGGAAAAGATCCCCAGATTTTGAGCGAGGAACCGTGGCCATCCGACCACTTTCAAGACGTTTTTCCAGCCAGCTCTGACTGTGTCTCAGCCCCGTTCTGGTATAGATCTATTCTATGTACTTTCTACTTCAAAATGGCTTTTGAATCATCAAGTTCGCTTAAGTATCGAACTAGAAATTAGCTCTTAAAGTTGGGATGAAATTCTCCAGATTTCCAGCAAGAACCCATGACCATTTGGCCACTTTTAGACCACTTTTCCAGCGAACTCCGATTATAACACAGCTGCAAATGGGTATAGACCTATTCCCTACACTTAGGTTCTTGTATCATTCATTTTGGTGGAGAATCGAGCTTGATATATACATAAATAAATATATATATATATATATCACTTAGGTTCTTGTATCATTCATTTTGGTGGAGAATCGAGCTTGATATATACATAAATATATATATATATATATATATATATATAAATGTTTAGTTTCCATACATACATCTAGCAATGAATTTTTCTATATGACTACTGTAATTAAATTAATGTTTATAGTAAATGGCGTAACGATGAGAATTAGTAAATCTTTCTAAATCTTACAGAAAGTTTTAGCTAAATTTACGGCTATGAATACTGATATATTGACTAGAATTATCGAATTACTATGGCATGACTATGTTTATGTTATTTGCTCATCGTTTGCTACACCGGTGTTAGTACTCGCCCGAGCTAGGCCTAGTCTTTCACATGTAAGTACACATCGCACTGTACGCTCACTTTGGATCCATTGTAGGTGCTAGTCTTGTCCTAGATTGCTATAGACAATTAGGACTCGTATGTGTTGCGCATAGCGTCAGCCTTCATGTGATTGTAGTACTAAAGCATATATCATTGTTACACCCAGTTCTGTTCATGTAAGAATATCTCTACATGAACTCGTGTGTCAGCATGTGTCGATGAACGTTTGCTATGATATGATTGCTTATGCAAGATTATGTGATTACGGATATCATATGTTATTTATGAAATATTATGCCATATTGAATTCTCGAGATCTTGTAGGCTACAGTAAATATTCTCTTACTATACGTAGTATGTATATTTTGGAAAATATACTTGTTTTACGCGAAGGGTTATTATGTTTTCGAAAAGGTTTTTACAACGCTTTATTTTCAGGCCTACTCACCCTTGTTTTTCGCCATTCTAGGTTTTAGCAGCTGAACTTTCGTATCGACGAGGATTCTTGGCAAATATCAGTATAGGTGGGCTACCTTCAATGCATAATTCTCATCCTGCTTTACTGTACTTTACTTATACTCTGACATCACGTGTGAAAATGTTCATTCCCGCTCACTCTTGTATTTAGGAACTTTTAGGTTTAAATTTATTCACATTTTCCACATCACTACACTTTATGGCTTATTCACCCTCCTGTTGTCAGCCATCATAGCTCGATTTGGAGTCCAAGTGGGCATTCCGGGTTAAGGCATGTCTCACTAAATTTTATTACGTCCATTATTAGAAATAATTTGTAAATATTTAAGTCCATTTGCACGAATCGAGATTGTGAGGTTGGAACCTAGCTAGTAGACTTATATAAGTTACACTAAAATCAAAATAATTTGTAACTATTTATTTTTAATAAAATCTATATTAGCTACCTTCTTTATAGAGAACTCCGAACAAAAACGGGAAAGTATTTCTCTCCATCCTCCTACCTGACTCCTCCCCTAACCCCCAAAAGCCAGCTGCTTAGAACCGTCATTTTCCACCATTGGCAACAAGCTACAAACAAAAATGTGAAAAACAAGGTTTTCCCGACCTTCCTACATGACTCCCACCCCAACATTTAACCCTTGAGATCCAACTGCTTAGAATCATCTTCTTCCACCATCGACATCGAGCTACAACAAAAAAAAAAAAAAAAAAAAAAAAACAATGCATTCTCCTTGTTCCAACATGACTTCCACTGTAACTTCATCGCCAGAAATAGAGCTTATTACTATCATTTCAATCAGTGACAACCCAAACAACACCGGAAACAACACTGCAATTTGTGACAACCAAACAACAGTGACAGCAGTTGCAATGACCTAAACAATAATGACGGCAACAGGAACAACCTAAACAACAATGGCAGTGACGACAACAACTTGAACAACAATGGCAGCAGCGCCAACAACCTGAACAACAACGGAAGTTGCGGCAACATCCTGAACAACAATGGGGTCGGCGACAACAACGAAAAAAACAATAGCGGCGGTAGCAACAACCTGAACAACAATGGCAGCGACAATAACCAGAACAATAATAACAACAACACTAACAACAACGGCAACGTTGGCCGCAACCATTTCTCCCTCGAACCTTTCCTTTAAAGCACTGGAAATCAACGTCTTTCTTGCAGTGGTTGCCTTGATGTGGATTATTACACTCAACCCGGACATATTCGTCAAGGCAGTTGGACACTGTTACTATTTTCTGGATTACGCAATGCAGGTTGAGGATTTGGTACCTCCGTTTGTGTGAAACCCTTTGTTGGAAAACTCTCATCCTAAGTTGAGGTGGTTTGATTCAGGGAAGAACCCCAACAAAAAGTGGATTACAAGGATCATCAATGACGTGGAGTGCAAGTGCAAATCAAGTTATTTCTACACATTCATGGCTTTCCGCAACGTGTCCATGTTAATCATATGGTGGGGATTGTTGATCATGACTTATGAACTCCCACAAGTTACCTCTTATGTGTGGGCTACACTCTAGATTGTATAGGTGGCATATTGTCTGTCCACATGGAGGTTGTACCCTGGAGAGCAAAGTTTGTGGAGGCGGCTTCAAATTGGCTACACAAACTTTGAAGCCACCTCCACAAACTTTGCTCTCCGGTGTACAACCTCCTTGTGGACAGACAATATGCCACCCATACAACCCAGAATATAGCCCACACAGGGGAGGTAACCTGTGCGAGTTCATAAGTCATGATCAACAATCCCCACTATATGATCAACGTGAACACGTTGTAGAAAGCCATGAATGTATAGAAATAACTTGATTTGCACTCGCACTCCTCATCCTTGATGATCCTTGTAATCCAATTTTTGTTGGGGTTCTTCCTCGAATCAAACCACCTCAACTTCGGACAAGAATTTTCCAACGACGAGTTTCGCATGGACGAAGGTACCAAATCCTCAACCTGCATTACGCAATCCGAAAAACAGTAATAGTGTCCAACTTCGTGTCCGATCGCCTTGACAAATATGTCTGGGTTGAGTGTAATAATCCACATCAAGGCAACCATTGCAAGAAAGACATTGATTTCCAGTGCTTTAAGGGGAAAGTTTCATGGGAGAAATGGTTCCGACCAACGTTGCCGTTGTTGTTAGCATCGTTGTTATTGTTGTTCGGGTTGTTGTCGCTGCCATTGTTGTTCAGGTTGCTACCGCCGCCCCCATTGTTTTTGAGGTTGTTGTCGCCGCCCCTATTATTGTTCAGGATGTTGTCGTGACTACCATTTTTGTTTAGGTTGTTGACGCTGCTGCCATTATTGTTCAGGTTGTTGTCGTCGCCATTATGCATTGTTTTCTCTTTTTTTTTTGTAGCTTGGTGTTGGTGGTGGAAGATGACGATTCGAAGCGGCTGGATTTCAAGGGTTAAATGTTGGGGTGTGAGTCATGTAGGAAGGCGGGAAAACCTTTTTTTTCTCATTTTTGTTTGTAGCTTGTTGCCAATGGTGGAAGATAACGGTTCTATGCAGTTGGATCTTGGGGTTGGGGGAGGAGTCAAGTAGGAGGATGGAGAGAAATACTTTCCTGTTTTTGTTCGGAGGATAGCTAATATAGCTAATAATGCAGTTGGATCTTAAGTAAATGTCATATCTCAAAGATAGCTAAGTTACCCCCACAATTCTTCCATAATTGTGGTTGATTTTTAACATTATCCTTAAATTGATCATAATTTGTAGTTTAATAAGTAGGAATTGATTAAGAAACAGAGTCTTATCTATCTTCTTAGGCCTTAATATCTCACTACTCAGTTCTATAGGCAAAGCACTTCTTGGCTTTCATTCTTTAGCCTACGTTCAAATTGTCACGGATCTAGAACCCTCACAAAGGGAATGTCAACCCCTTTTGAGTTTAGGCTTTACCACGGCGGCACAAATCTCCATCGGTTAAAACTTTTCTTATTTGGCACCAAAAATTTACGCGACGAATCTGTTCATTACCCACGAACTATGTTCGTCGTATAAGAACTTTCAATCAACCCAGGTTGCTGACTTATTTTGCCCTACCACCTGCAAAGTCCATCGCGTAAGTTAGATTTAGCCAACGAGATTTGTTCCGTTGCTTAAAAATTCGTAAAAAAAAGCTCAAATTTCTCGTAATGCTTGATTTTATATGATTTCAAGAATTTTTGAGAAGTTGCAATGTTTCATAATAAAAGGAGAAATTTCAAAGGCATGGGATCAACCCTGATAACACAATGTCTTGCTTTTGGTTTCTTTTTGGATAAAAAGGCAGCCATCTTCGTTGTCTTGTATGGTTCATTTATAAGTGCTTCTACTCATTAGTATTTTTATTGAAAGCACTTTAAAAACAAAACATTGTACCCAATAACTTTAGAGAAGTATTTTAGTTCATCTTAAAGTTAACTTATGATATTCCATATTTTTGTACTTACTTGCAGTTATCTTATGTGGAGGCGTGTTTCCTTAGGACGAGACAAAAAAGAATTATAATTTATAACAATGTGAAGTTTATTTCAGTACAAAATTAGTCCCAAGTTGGGACTGCAACTTTTTATGACTTGAAAGAGCTTATTCCATTATAGAGTATTACTTTAGAGATGTTTTACTGTATCTCTTTTGTTACAGTAATAAATAATAAAGTAATTATCTCCTTAATTTAGCTATGGCAGTATAGCTTTGTTACATGAATAAATAATAAAGTAATTATCTCCTTAATTTAGCTACGGCAGTATAGCTCCTCTGCACACAGAAATTCAAATCCTTTATCCAGAGTTTAGAACTTTATGCATTAAGCTATGAACAGAAAATATGAAGAATTTGAGCGGACAATATATGCCTGATTATTTTTTCTGTCTGCCAACAAGTTATAATTCCTTTTTTATTATCTGAAGGGGAGAAATTCATGAATACTGCAAGACTAAAGGACTTGCTGTAAACTATATATGCAAAATCACTAGAGTATCAAAAACAGAGTTAATTAGTGGTTTCTGGAAGAAACATGAATGAACTGCATTTTTTTCAATCTGCTGTTTGGTTTCTAAATCAACATGCATTGATGATCGGGTTGGTGAAGGTAATTTGGTCCATCTAAACCCGCATAATTATCTCAAATGATTGGTCCAGACTCGGGTGTGAACCAGGGCTAAGGGTTAGTACAATAGTTATGACCCTTGAAGGATAGGGAACAAAAAAAAAAAAAAAAATCATTGTACATTACCTGAGGATCAAGTTAGGGTTAGAGAGTTAACTTGGACTTTACCTGTTGCAAAAGGAAATGTAATATTAAAGTTATTATTCTTGCTAAAAGGTTCCTAATACTGATTGATTAAGGAGATATTGACATATTCAGTTACCTAGCTATTAGGTCTCAAGGATTAGCTAAGCCTATTAATTAGGTTAGCATGCCTATATAAGTGAAGGTCCCTGCCTTTGCTGATACACACAATATTCATAAACTCTCCCTACAGTTTGATTTCTAAGGATTAGTACAAAGTAGACTCTTTGCATACCAAGCTTTTGTCCATGGCGTCTTCGGGTGAGTTATTTACTTGTGTTTTAATCTATATAGGCTAATAAAGTTTTACAATTATAACATGAAGAAAGTAAATTTTTTTTTGCTTATTTCTTAATAGTTATGTTCACTACTTATGTGCATCAACTCAAAACACAACAAATTAGCAAACCATGCAGTTAGAATTGAGATGGATCAATGATATTGTCACATGATTATTTACGGGATGGACTCTAGTTTTCTCCATAAACACAACCCTAATTTCCCTTTAATTTTGCATTTTTATTGCCATCTATGGATCTTGCATCTAGAAAATAATAAATACGCACATTTTTTCATGATCAAACACAAGCTTGTTAATTTGTCATTCTCATATGATTTATATTATCCGACAATCAAAATAAATAGAGAATATATGAGAAGTTGAAAATGACGTGTGAAAATCATCTTTCTTACATCTAATAATCACCAAAAATGTGGTTGTTATCAGAAAAATGATTAAAAAAAAAAAAACATTTTATTTCTGATTTATACAGAATGCGTGTTCCCAAGCTAGTATTCCATCAACATTTCATCTTTTAATTGCAAATCGTTCATGAATAAAGCAGTGTACAAATGTAATTATGCCATCAAATAATCACAATTTGAGGAGAGAAATTGGTCTGGGGACAAAAAAAAATAAAAATATATAAATAAATGTAAAATCATCAAACAATCACAATACTGCATGTGACAGTGACATAGTCACATATGGTCCAAAAATCATCAAAACTACCATATTATAATCAAATATAAAAATGGAGAATGATTCTCTACCGTCCTAATCTCTCTATCCTTCTATAGCCTCTTATTTGAACGGTTATGATTAAGTCACGTCAACATCTTATATTGATTTTTTTTATAGAGATATTAAGACAAAAGCAATGTGTGAGAGGAGTGAATGAAAGGAGATGAAAATAGAAGGGTAGAGAATCATCCTCCTATAAAAATAACGATGACCTTGTTTTGAAAAAAAAGCCTAATTTATTGAGATTCAGACTGGAATAAGGGTTAGCTAGGAAGTTTCGTAACTAAGCTAGCTAGGATTTGAGAAAAAAAATTGATCCGTTATTGACAGCTTTGGAATTGGATCCCCTCTCGAGCAAATGGTGGGGATGCTTATGACCACACAATACGGACTGTTGAATTTTGATCTAACGGTTATAATTATTATAACTTTAGAAGGACCTTCTGTTTGTAACCGTTGGTTCAAAATCCAATAGTTCGTATTATGTGATCATGAAGATCCCACCATTTGCTCAGGAGGGGATACAATTACGATAGCTTTGAACCCAAAATCATAAGAAAGGCACTTTATAGCATTTAATGCACGTGTACGAGAGAAAAATGATCCGTTATTTTTCTGTTTCTCCATTGGTGGCCTTGGGTTGTGTGCCATGTGGGGTCCACCCTCCATTCCTCCACCTCTCTCCCGTGTCCCCTCCATTATTTCTGGGACCTCTCCTTGGTTGCCACATTATCATTTCCTTACCCTCTCTTTTAGTTCTATGTAAAGCCAAGAAGGCCGGGAAGCCAAGGCCAGACTCTGGTGAGTCCTCAGGCCACCACACCACCACGTTTCCTCTCTCTTCCCTTGTTATATTTTCTCTATTCCACTGTCGATGCACATCTGCACAGAAACATTGACCATCGCACAACAACAGTAACACACCTAACCTTGCTAACTCCGGCGAGTTTACGGTTTTCGACCGAGGGTAAGCCTCGGGAGCCCTTAACCTCAAATCTTATTGTTTTTGGAACTTCTGATAAAGTCTTTAAACTTCAAAGTGCAATTTGATGTAGAAAAACATCTCGGGGAAAACATCCCCAGATTTTGAGCAAGGAATCGTGGCCATCCAACCACTTTCAAGATGTTTTTCCAGCCAGCTCCAACTGTGTCTCGGCCTCGCTCTGGTATAGATCTATTCTCTATACTTTCTGCTTCAAAATGGCTTTTGAATCATCAAGTTCAGTTAAGTATCGAACTAGAAATTAGCTCTAAACGTTGGGATGAAATTCTCTAGATTTCCAGCAAGAACCCATGACCATTTTTTCCACTTTCAGACCACTTTTTCGGTGAACCTCGATGATAACACGACCTCAAATGGATATAGACCCATTCCTTACACTTCTAGCTTCATTAGGTTCTTGTGTCATTGATTTTGGTGGAGAATCGAGCTCGATATGAGCTTTGGAAGTTGGCGGTTCAACCTGCAAAATGCAAGTCTTCGTGGGGAAGGCAAGTACTGTGGTGCTCGCGGTGCGTGGGTAGCTTCCATGTGCTCAGCTCGTGGGTGCGTGGAGGAGCCCGAGGTTCCTTCCTAGGTTTCTCGACGTGTCGGACTCGAATCCATCCTCCATTTTTTGAAATTCGACAGTTTTAAAATAGTTCATTTATTAACCATACTTGTACGAAAACGAGTTTATACATTAGTACGTCACTTATTGACATAAATGGTTTCATTTTTAGGCGAAACGCATCGTAAGGACACTCGATGTTGCGAGGCAGGTTTGACTCAACGATATTATCTGTGAGTAAGTTTGTTTCTTTGATAAATATATATATGTTTAGTTTCTATATTTACATCTAGTAATGAATTTTTCTATATGACTGCCGTAATTAAATTAAAGTTTATGGTAGATGGCGTAACAATGAGAATTAGTAAATCGCTATAAATCTTACATAATGCTTTAGCTAAATTTACGGCTATGAATAATGATATATTGACTAGAATTATGGAATTAATGTGGCATGACTATGTTCACGTTATAGGCTCACCGTTTGCTACACCAATGTTAGTACTCGCCCGGGCTAGGGCTAGTCTTTCACGTGTATGTGCACATCACACCGTACGCTCACTTTGGATCCACTGTAGGTGACAATCCTGTCCTAGATTGCTATAGACAATTAAGACTCGTATGTGTTGCGCATAGCGGCAGCCTTCGTGTGATTATAGTACCAGAGCGTATATCATTGTTACACCTAGTCCTGTTCATGTAAGAATATATGTGCATGAACTCGTGTGTCAGCATATGTCGATTTGCGCTTGCTATGATATGATTGCTTATGCAAGATTAAGTGATTACGGACGTCATATGTTATTTATGAACTATTATGCCATATTGAATTCTTGAGATTTTGCAGGCCATGGTAAGTATTCTCTTACTATACGTAGTATGTATATTTTGAAAACTATACTTGTTTTACGTGAAGGGTTATTATGTTTTCGAAAAGGTTTTTACAACACTTTATTTTCAGGCCCACTCACCTTTGTTTTTCACCCTTCAGGTTTTAGCAGCTGAACTTTCGTATCAACGATGATTCTTGGCAAATATTAATATAGGTGGCTACCTTCGATGGTATAATTCTTATCCTACTTTACCGTATTTTATTTATGCTCTGACATCACATGTGAAAAGGTTCATTCCCGCTCACCAGCACACTCTTGTATTTAGGCACTTTTAGGTTTCAATTTAAGGAAAACTAATGAAAATGACTTGAAAACTTTGAGTTTTAACGAGAAGGAGGTAAAGTGAATAGTACCAGGATTGACTTTTTAGTGTAAAAATGTGGTTTTTCATTAAAGTAAATAGTACCGAGAGCTTTTCATTAAAGTTCCCTTAAATTTATTCACATTTTCCATGTCAATAAACTTTATGGCTTCGTCACCGTCCTGGTGTCAGTCAGAACAGCTCGATTCGGAGTCCAGGTGGACATTCCGAACCAGGGTTTGTCACTAAATTTTATTACATCCATATTAGAAATAATTTGTAAATATTTAAGTTCATTTGTGAGAATCGAGATTGTGAGGTTGGAAGCCTAGCTAGTAAACTTCTATAAGCTACACTAGAATCGAAATAATTTGTAACTATTTATTTTTATGTATGTAATAATCTATATTAGATACCCTCCTTATAGAGAACTCCGAACAAAAATAGAAAAGTATTTCTCTCCATCCTCTTCCCCCAACCCTAGGAGCCAGCTGCTTAGAACCGTCATTTTCCACCACTAGCAACAAGCTACAAACAAAAATGAGAAAAAAAAGGGTCTTCCCTACCTTCCTACATGACTTTCACACCAACATTTAACCCTTGAGATCCAGCTGCTTAGAATCGTCATCTTCCACCACAGACACCAATCTACAAACAAAAAAAAAAAGAAAACATTGCATTCTCCTTGTTTCTACATGACTCCCACTATAACCTTCTTGCCAAAATATAGCTTATTACTATCACTTCAATCGATGACAACCCGAACAACATCGGAAACAACAACATTGCAATCGGTGACAATCAAACAATGGTGGCAGCGGCAATGACCCAAACAATAATAGGGGCAGTGGAAACAACCTAAACACCAATGACGGCGACCACAACAACCTGAACAACAATAGCAGCAGCGCCAACAACCTGAACAACAATAACAGCTGCGGTAACATCCTGAACAACAATGGAGGCAGCGGCAATAACCCAAAAAATAATGGGGGCGGTAGCAACAACCTAAACAACAATGACAGTGACAAGAACCCGAACAACAATAACAATGACACTAACAACGTTGGCCCAACCATTTCTCCTATGAAACTTTCCCTTAAAGCATTGGAAATCAACATCTTTCTTGCAGTAGTTGCCTTGATGCGGACTATTACACTCAACCCGAACATATTCTTCAAGGTGGTCGAACACGAAGTTGGACACTGTTACTGTTTTCCGAATTGCACAATGCAGGTTGAGGATTTGGTACCTCCGTTCATGCGAAAGCCGTCGTTGGAAAACTCTCGTCCCGAGTTGAGGTGGTTTGATTTGGGGAAAAACCTCAACAAAAAATGGATTACAAAGATCATCAAGGACGAGGAGTGCAAGTGCAAATCAAGTTATTTCTACACATTCATGGCTGCAACGTGTCCATGTTGATCATATGGTGGGGATTGTTGATCATAACTTGTGAACTCCCACAAGTTACCTCCCCTGTGTAGGCTACATTTTAGGTTGTATGGGTGACATATTGTCTGTCCACAAGGAGGTTGTACCCCGGAGAGCAAAGTTTGTGGAGGTGGCTTCAAATTGGCTACACTGCGCTTCTCATTCTCTTTTTGTTTTTGATGTTGTACCCCGGAGAGCAAAGTTTGTGGAGCTAATAAAATATGGCAAGATGAGTGTAAATCTTTCCAAAACTGGTTGAAAGCAAAGTGTGGAGGCAAGGAGGATGCATAAGCGATGATGACTTTAATCTAGGCATTAGTTAAGGGTAATATTTATGCATGGTTATCCAATCCCTCTGTTTGCACCTAAAATATGCACAATTTTACATATTTGGGCCTAAAGCCAAAATATGGCATTTTAAGGATTATTGTGTAAATAGGCTAACTTGTAAGATAGTTGGCTACATCAAGTGAGATGGTTTGACATTAAAATAATGTTTTTCCCTTTTTTTTAGGTGGTGGAGATGTGCCAAATGCTTTGTTTAATCAAGACAATTGCATAGCATGACTGCGAGGCCCATGGCAAATTTAGGGGGTGAACACCCACTAGTTTTAATCTGGATCTCCTCGTTAAGGACTGTTTGTAATCATTGTTTGGGGTTGATTGTTTTGGAACTCTTGGTTTTGGTCAATGTTTTGACCCCTCTATTGAATGTGATATCGTTTTAACTCAAAAAAAAAAAAAAAAAAAAAAAGGTTTTCGTCTCAAATTAAATATAGAATTTTATTGATCATGCAAGGTTGGAACTTGTTCCTAAGGGATTGAACAAGTTGCTCTAGTCTTGTGGTAATTTCTAGTGGTTTGGGGAATGACTTTGAAGGTTGAAATGAAAATACAAAAAAAATCAATACTATCGAGTGAGTAGCAAAGCTTTTAAAAAGGAAATACAAGGCTTTTGCAAGTAATCTACAATATTAAAAAGGGTGCATAACTTGCAAAAACCTTGTATTTCCTTTTTAAAAGCTCTGTTGCTCACTCGACAGTATTGAGTTTTTTTGTATTTTCGTTTCAACCTTCAAAGTCATTCCTCAAACCACTAGAAATTGCCACAAGATTATAACAACTTGTTCGATCCCCTAGGAACAAGCTCCAACTTTGCATGATCAATAAAATCCTATATTTAATTTGAGATGAAAACATTGACCAAAACCAAGAGTTCCAAAACAATCAACCACAAACAATGATTACAAACAGTCCTCAATGAGGAGGTCCAAATTAAAACTAGTGGGTGTTCGCCCCCTAAATTTGTCATAGACCTTGGGTCATGCTATGCAATTGCCTTAATTAAACAAAGCATTTGGCACATCTCCACCACCTAAACAAAAGGGAAAAGTATTATTTTAATGTCAAACCATTCCATTTCATGTAGCCAAATATCTTACAAGTTAGCCTATTTACACAATAATCCTCAAAATGCCATATTTTGGCTTTGGACCCAAATATGTAAAATTGTGCATATTTTAGGTGTAAACAGAGGGAATGGATAACCATTCATAAATATTACCCTTAACTAATGCCTAGACTAAAGTCATCATCGCTTATGCATCCTCATTGCCTCCACACTTTGCTTTTAACCAGTCCTGGAAAGATTTACACTCATCTTGCCATATTTTGTTGGCATGACATACGCAACTTTTCCACTTGTCAGATAGGACCAACCTCAGAAACAAAAAGAGAATGAGGAGTACACTGTGGCCAATTAAAGCCATCTCCACAAACTTTGCTCTCCAGGATACAACCTCCTTGTGGACAGACAATATGCCATCCATATAACCTAGAGTGTAGCTCACACAGGGAAGGTAACATGTGGGAATTCATAAGTTATGATCAATAATCCTCACCATATGATCAACATGGACATGTGGGAATTCATAGCCACCACTGTTTTTTAGGCTATTCCCGCTGCCCCCATTATTGTTTGGGTCATTGCCGCCGCTGCAATTGTTGTTCGGTTGTCACCAATTGCAGTGTTGTTGTTTCTGGTGTTCGGGTTGTCACTGATTAAAGTGATAGTAATAAGTTATATTTCTGGCGAGGAGGTTGCAGTGGGAGTCATGTAGGAACAAGGAGAATGCATTGTTTTCTCTATTTTGTTTATAGCTTGGTGTCGGTGGTGGAAGAGGATGATTTTAGGCGGCTGGATCTTAAGGGTTAAATGTTGGGGTGGGAGTCATGTAAGAAGATGACGGTTCTAATCAGCTAGCTCTTGGGGTTGGGGAAGGAGGATGGAGGCAAATACCTTCTTGTTTTTGTTCGAAGTTCTCTATAAGGAGGGTAGCTAATATAGATTATTATATAAATAAAAATAAATAGTTAAAAATTATTTCGACTGTAATGTAGCTTATATAAGTCTATTAGCCTACCTCACAATCTCGATTCGCGCAAATAGACTTAAAAATTTACAAATTATTTCTAATAATGGACGTAACAAAATTTAGTGACACATCCCGATTCGGAATGTCCACCTGGACTCGAATCGAGCTATGCTGGCCGACACCAGGAGGGTGACGAAAACATAAAGTGATGTGAATAATTTAGAGTGCGCATGAGAGCGGAATTGAACCCATATCATACAAGTAATGTCAGAGTATAGATAAATTGCAGTAAAATGAGTAATAACATTTCTACCAAAAGGAGAAGTCTCCTATGTAACAGCTTTTACCATCAATCTTCTTTGTCACGAAACCTTTGCCACTAAAATCCTAGAGGGGCGAAAAACAAGGGTAAGTGGGCCTGAAAATAAAGTTTTGTAAAACCTTTTCTAAAACTGTAACCCTTCGCTGTAAAAGAAGTATATGGTTTCTTAAAAATATTATAATAATAGTATGTAGTAGGTACCCTGTAGCAGAAGTGAGTCAAAGGTGTAGGGCATAACAACAAGGTATCTCAAATCATAAATCATAAATCAATGCTCATTAATTATGTAGGCACACAAGTCCATTGCAGACGTATTCAAACAATGGAGAAGGCTGGGTGTAGGTATTACATTCTAGTACCTCCGACCCGGAATGTCCATTTGGACACCCAAATCGGGATGCGTTGGCCGATATCTAAAAGGTGACGAAGCCATAAAGTGTAGTGATGTGGAAAATATGAATAATTTAGAGTGCGCATGTAAGCGGGATTGAACCCATATCACACAAGTGATGTTAGAGTATAGATAAATTGCAGTAAAAGAAAAGTAAGGACATTTATACCGAATGAGAAGTTTCCTACATAACAGCTTTTACCATCAATCCTCGTCATCACGAAGCCTCTGCCACTAAAATCCTGGAGGGGTAAAAAACAAAGGAAAGTGGGCTTGAAAATAAAGTTTTGTATAACCTTTTCGAAAAATGTAACCCCTCATTGTAAAACAAGTAGATGATTTCCTAACAACAAGGTATCTCAACATTAAATCACAAACCGTAAATCAATGCTCATTAATTATGTAGGCACACAAGTCCATTGCAGAGGTATTCAAAGAATGGAATAGGCTAGGTGTAGATATTACATTATAGTATTACATCACGTGAGTTGCGCTAGTCACATCACATACAAGTCCAACACAACATACAAAAGGACAGGCTGGGTGTAGGTATTACATTATAGTACTACATCACGTGAGTTGCACTAATCACATCACATACAAGTCCAACACAACATACAAAAGGACAGGTTGGCACCTAACTTTAGATCCAAAGCGAATGTAAACAGTGCATATGAACTACACGTGAAGCTAGTCCTTGGCCCAGGACAATACAAATAACTAAGAGACACCGTGCAAACATGTAGTAATGAGTAGATAAAACGTAAGAATGTCATGCCACAATTTATGCTCACAAATAATATTAAAAAAACATAAAGTGCACGAAAAGTCTATTTGTAAAGCTAAACATGACATATCACATCATAATATATGTAAAAGCAGTTGTTAGGAAAAACACATATATATACACGTAAAAACAAAAAGACCCACTCACATAATCATAGCTTGCTTGTTCTCAATAAGCCTTGTCATTCGTCAAACCGAATAAGCTTGTATATATACCAAGTCACATTGACCTAACAAAATACTTAAACGTAACTAATACAGAAAATGGACAGATTAACTATAATTTGTCCAAGTTTCTCATTTTACAAAATTGCCCCTAAAACTATAGGTAATTACAAAAATGCTCTTAACTTCTTAGAATTCCCAAACAGCCCTAAAGCTTCAGCAATTTTTGTAATTTGGTTCTTGTTGTAAAAACAGTGCAGCAACATCAATCCTTTCATAATATATCAAACGAAGCTTAGGACAAGAGGAATAAGATTATACCTATTTCAAGGCCAAAAGTTGGTCGAAGATCATCGGAAAGTGGCAGCCCAAGTTCGTCGCAAATCTAGAAGAATGCACCGACAACATGCATGCATCAACACAAAGGTTTCCAACACAATTTATAAGTTAGAAACCATAAGAATAGGATTGAGAACTTACCCAGGTGAAATGTAGGAGATTTCATTAAGAATTGGACCTTGAACTCGTCAGGGTTTATCTGTTTTCCTTTGTTGGAATCCAAGTTCGAGATTGAGAGCTCAAACTCTCATGTTCAATGGTAGAACCTCGCACCATGCACCAATGTCGCATGCAAGGCCATGGTTGGGTCCCTTGAGTTCCAGAGATTCCAAAAATATTATTTTTGTGTTTGATTTGTTGAAGGTTCAAAGAGGAAGGAGGAGAAGAGCTCACGGGGGAGAGCTGGAAAAGAGAGAAAAGAGAGAGAGAGAGGGGGAGAGAGATGAAAGTTCCAGAAAAAGAAATAGGGAACTTTAACGAAAAGCTTTCGGTACTGTTCACTTTAACGAAAACCACATTTTTACACTAAAAAGTCAATCCAAGTACAATTCAGTTTACCCTTTATTTTGTCCTTATCGTTAAAACTCAAAGTTGTCAAGTTGTTTTCATTAGTTTTCCTAAAAAAATAAGGGAGAGAGAAAGGGCAACCGGTAAAAATGAAAGAAAATGGTGAATTGATGTGTGTGTAAGAGAGAGAGAGAGAGTCTGTTGGCTGATGTTATTTTCATTAGTTTTCTTAAAAAAATAAGGGAGAGAGAAAGGGTAACCGGTCAAAGTGAAAGAAAATGGTGAATTGATGTGTGTGTAAGAGAGAGAGAGAGAGAGAGAGAGAGAGAGAGAGAGAGAGAGACTGTTGGCTGATATGGGAAAATAAAAGAGATGCAGTGAGGGCTAGAGAGATGTAGGAACCGGCCAAAAAGAGAAAGAAAAAGATGGTTATGTGTGCTGTGATGGAACAAATTTTGGGTTTTTAAAATCCAAAATAGTATTTGTTTAAAGCAACTTGCACACCATTCCTCATCATTAAGCCTTTTTGAAGGCTAATATATGTTTCCCACGTAAGATCAAGGCAGTGGTGCAGACTGCACGAGGTTGGTTTTTAAAGTTTGAACCTTCTCAGGTGAATTTGTACTGTTTCAAACATAACTGGTTCGTTATAACTTCAAATCGAATTCTGTCTACGTTCATATTTTTGTAAAAATAAGTACTATTCAAAAATAGTAAAATAAGACCCAAAAAGGTGAAAGGAAAATTGAGGTCCACGTGGAAGGTATGGCATCTCAAGTGTATTTTGATAATTTTATTACTACTGAGAATAAAATATAATAAATTTCAGGACAGGATGTCACACCTATAGTGTACAATAAAAATAAATAAATAAAACTTAAATTTTTTAAATTTATATAGAATAATAATACAATAATACATATTTAATACACAATATATACATATACACTATGACTATTTTATTTATAGTAAGTTTTTTTTTTTTTTTAGTAGTTTTAAAGATTAAAATCATTAAAATAACTTTTTTCTTAACATGTCGAAATAGGTTATCCGCGTGTCACCTTCATGTAAACCTAGTAAGAATCGTGTGACCTGATAACGACCCAATTAGTTATCTTGTTACCGAGCCTCGTTATTTTCGTATCGTTTACGTGTTTATTAACGGGTTGAATTGACTTCTTCAAAGTGCGAGAAAGATGAGGCTGCTAAATCTGAGCTAATGACGTATGCCGTTCCAAAATGGTTAGTTTGATTACCAATATGATTGTTCAGGCGTTCATTGGGAGCTAACTTTGGTTCACGTTTGGAGAGGCTTGCTAATATGAAGAACGATAAGGTGGACTTTGTTGCTAAAGTGGCGCCAAAGCCTATTCCCTCTGCTGCTAAAACTGATTCGCCTGCCGGGAAGGAAGAGACTGCTCGCATGGGCAGTTATGAGAAATCCACTAGGCATGTTTTTAGGGATGCTGCTAAGATCTATGCACTTTTGAAACTAGATATGCTTGAAGACATGGATGCTTGTGTCAAGTTTGTCGATGGTGTTAAAGAGGTTATTTGCCCAAGTTCCTTTGCAAAGCATACGATCGAGTATAGGAAGACTGCTTTACTTGCCATGATGCAGAAGATGGTTATTCTGGTGGTCGAGTTTATGCTCCTTGACCAAGAGGATTCCAAGGTTGCCAAATAAGTGCCAAACGCTATAGCAGCCAAAGCTTATTCTTCTACCGAGAAGATCAAGATGTTGGAGCTTAAGCTCGTTGCTTTGAAAGGGTCTAATATCTATACCCCTACTTCTCTACATCTTGAGACCGTTCACCAAGAGATCATTAACTTGAAGACTAGGCTTGATGCAATCCAAGTTAAGTATGAAAATGCAGAGAATGAGATTAGATGTTACATACCTCAGATTCAAGAACTTGAGCGTGCCGTTTCTAAGCTTCGTTTCGCCATTTATGCAAATGATGAAGAATTGATTGCTGCTTATAACCAAGTGATCCACTTCAAAAAGGTCATTGATAGGCTTGAACCCCAAGTGTTGGAACTCTAAGATGCGTTGAAGATCAACGAAAGTTTGAAAAAAAAAAGTGGATGAGCTACAACGAGTCTGTGTTGGTCTGCTCGAGAAGAACGAGCAGCTGAAAGGTGAGAAGGTTAAGCTCGAGGCTTCATTTGTTCATAGTCAGGCCAATTTCTACAAGCTGGGTTATATAGATTATCTCTTTGGTAGGCCGTCTGACTTTGAGTTTGCTGAAAAAAAACTTCAAAACCTTCTCTATTTCTCTAGAAAAGACTTCGAAACCTTCTCTATGTCTAAGCTGGAGCAGCTAGGGGTGAAGCACCAGATGATGCCTCCGCTAGAAGCGTTGCTAGTGCTGTAGGTGTGGCGGTTGAGTAGTTGTGCGATGTCCAAGTTGCTGAGGGTAGTCTTTTAGGTAGCCTTTAGGATTTTCTTTGTTTTCCTTGTTGCTCTTGTTTTGCTTGAACTTCTTCGGCCTTTGCAAGTCGTTTATCAATTTTGCTAGAAAATTTAATAAACTTGCTTCCTTCGCTTTTCTTCATCTTCCCTTCTTTTGTTTAGACCAGCGATAAACGTGTTATTTTTTTATAAGCAGATAGACCCACGTAACCTATGTAGTCATAGGCGTTAGTGTAGAACTTTGCAAAGTTGTTAGCCATAGGGTCGGCAACCGGACACCTTACTTACAGAAACAGAGTCCGCGTAACCACTAAGTTGTTAACCTTGGCTTTCTCCAATTCCGTAAGTTATGTAGCAAGTTTCACAACACTTTAGGACTTAATGTAGATCGTTCCGCGCTTTGGCAGAAATGAAGCCATCGACTGCGTAGTATGTTAAGTCTTACTGCTCGAAGAGTAAGCCGTAAGCCATTTTATGGAAATCGTAGGCTACCTTAGTGTACTCGGTAGCAGCTTTAGGGTTCTAGGGCAGCCGTCTATAGGCCATATTGCGTTATGTGCCCCCCTGTCTCTAGGGCTCGGTTCCCCGCTGATTAGGCCAAGAGACCCAAAATCCTTCAGTTAGCTAAGCCTTTAAAAAGACCATTGTGGCTACTTCTAGGAATCCCGATGCAAGCCATCGTGCACATAGTTATACCAGGGCAGCCCGACTCATCCACATCTTGATATTTAGAGTGTGAAGTTTATCTTCTCGCACTGGAGAGCATGGTTAGTCCCTCGGAGGGCCTAATTTATGCGATGAGTCCTTAAGAAGGGCGTGAAGTGATCAATTGTTGTAAGCATGCAGCCGAGCCAAGTTGTAGATTAGTTCTGAATTCCTCATTGAAAAATAAGTGACACGAACGAAAACTTAGTTGTAAGGTAGGAACTGCATAACAACTAGATAATCCTTAGCTTGCAAGGTAGTGCCCGTCGAGCTGCTTAAGTCTTCGGGCTTTGATGTAGTAGGAGGTCCCGCATGGTACTTCTACAAATTGTAGGCGTTCCACTGCTTTTCGATCTCTTTGTTGTCTATGGTGGCGAAGGTGTAACGAGCATTGCTGCATACTCTGCTGATCTTATACGGACCTTCCCATATAGGATCCATCTTTTTAGAGCCTTCTCTGCAGGTAATGATGAAGGCTTTTCTCAGGACTAGATCTTCAAGCTAGAATTATCGGATCTTGGCCCTCTTGTTATAGCTAGAGAAGAGTTGCTGCTAGTAGACTGTGATGTGGGTAATGGTATGCTCGCACTTCTCCTGTGCTAGATCTAGGCTTGTGGCCATCTCCTTACTGTTTTGCTCGATGTTTGGCAGTAGAGTGATGATACTTGGCACGATGACATTGGGAGAAATGATTGCTTCTAAACCAAATGCCAAAGAGAAATGAGTTTCACCAGTTGCTCGTCTTTTGGTGGTGCGATATGCCGATAGACATCCAGGAAGTTCGTCTGGCCATTTTGCATTCTTATCTATAAGGGATTTCTTGTGGCAGCCGAGGATCATCTTGTTGGATGCTTCGGCCTGCCTATTGCATTGAGGATATCTTGGCATGGACATGTGCTGCTTGATGCCATACTTTTGGAATAACTTCACCAAATATTTGCCCACGAATTGTGGGCTGTTGTCGGTGATGATGGATTGAGGGATGCCAAATTGGCAAACGATGATCGTCTATATAAAACACTTCATGTCCATCTGAGTCGTGGTTGTCATGGGCTCTGCTTCTACCCATTTGGTAAAGTAATCGATTGCCACGATCATCATGTCATTGCCCTCAATAGCGAGCAACATTGGCCCTACTAGGTCGATTGCCCACTGCATAAATGACCAATGACTTGTCTGTAAGTGTAATTCGCTAGCAGACAGTGCTGATACCGGCTTGTAGCGTTGGTAGCAGTCGCACTTTTGTACTAACTCCTAA
Organism: Pyrus communis; assembly: GCF_041283825.1. Taxonomy (NCBI): domain Eukaryota; kingdom Viridiplantae; phylum Streptophyta; class Magnoliopsida; order Rosales; family Rosaceae; genus Pyrus; species Pyrus communis. The sequence continues at coordinate 6,271,387 of NC_142572.1, forward strand.
GCATCTTGGTGCATTGTAGGCCAGCAGTAGCCCGAGTTAAGAGCCTTATGTGTTAAAGATCAGCCTCCGAAGTGATTTCCACAAATGCCTTCGTGGATTAAGCTTAGAACCTTTAGGTCATCGAGAGGGGCTAGGCAACGGAGATTAATGGTCCAATGTAAGATCTTCGGACGAGAATGCCGTTCCATATGTAATAGCGTGCTGCCTTTATTTGGAGTTTTCTAGACTCCAACTTTTTCATGGGGAATATGCCATTAATCAAGTAGTCTATAATAAAACTTTACCAGTTGGGAGTTGTACTAACATGTGACACTTCGGCTGCAGACTCCGCCTCTATGTTTGGCTTGTCTAGATACTTTACCGGAATATAGCGTCCGCGTGAGGGTTGTCTGCTTGCGGTACTTGAGTGAGGGTATAAGTCTGAAATGTCTCAAGCTGCTTTCGTACCTTCTCTAGGTATTATGCCATCCTCAGATGTTTTACCGTGTATTTCCCAGTAGTCTGGCTGATGATTAACTAGGAATTGGAATAATTGCAAGCTTTTCCACCGCCAAGTCTTTTGCCATTCGGATGCCTACTAGTAGGGCTTCGTACTCTGCTTCGTTGTTGGATGCTTTGAAGCCTAGAGTGATTGCATGCTCGAGTATCAAACCATCTAGTGTGGCAAGGACCACGCCTGCTCCCGAGCCTTTGTAGTTGGATGTATCACCTTCGTGTAAACCTAGTAAGAATCGTGTGACCCAATAACGACCCAATTAGTTATCGTGTTACCAAAACTCGTTATTTTCGTATCGTTTACGTGTTTATTAACAGGTCGTGTAAGAAATTGTCAAGCTAAGGTGAGTGGATCCCTTCAAAAGTAAAGTTTCAAAATAAACTATATTTATATATGTCGATGTATATTATTTTTTATTAAGTTCATCTTTCAATGAGACTTAAATAAGAATTGATTATGATTTATAATATGTTTTGAACATAGTCTCGGATGAGACTTACATAAATTGGTCAAACGACCATAAACTCGAATTTGTCCATATTGGTGATCTATTTTATCACATGGTCATCCTATGATATTTTGTAAAGCTATTTTCGACCTTAGATTATTTGTAGGTGTTATATATTTCTAGTAGATGCTAGGACATTCAGATAGATACCAGTAGAGAATTTAGCTAGTAGAGGCTAGCTTAACCTGCTTGATATACTTACATTTGTAGATGTTAGTGTGATTAACTGAATACATATATGATTTCTGAACTATTGCTTGAGTGTTTTTTATTGATGATTTGATTGTAATTTTCATTTACTATTTTGGTAGTAGATGTTATTATGTAGTTTTCCAACTATATATGTTTTACAAAACGGGAGTTAGTATGTTGAAAATGATTTTCACTTGATAATTATGATCTACTCACATTTTGTTTTGCGCCCCCTAAGATCTTAGCAAGTGCAAAGCGTAAGTTTAGATGGACGAGTGAGCATGGCAATAGTGCGGACTTCCTACATTCGTAGGCTAGTTTTACTTCTATTTGTTCTTATTAATCTATAATCAATTGTATAACATTACTTTTGGTTATGAATGGCACAACGCATACTTTGCGGATTGCTAATGTGTGCACTACTATTATCCTCAGATCGATGTGATACAAAACTAGAATTTTGTTTTAAAAGTGTCCCCAAGTGGGGAGGTTGTGTAGGGAACCTAGATAATATATTAAATAACAAATGAGTCTTTCGGTTCGAAATATTTCACATCCCAATTTCCTTTATGGCTTTGTCATTAAGTGGATGGTATTTTATCACCTCTATGATGGGGGCTTTGTCGTCAATTTGGTGATGGCCAACACATGTCCACCCTTAGCTGGAAGGCTAATCGGGCTGGAGTATGTTATTGGACCTAAAACGACCGCTAAATCATGAATTTTTGTTTCTAACTCTTGAAAGTTTGTTACCTATTTCTTAATCTCCGAACATCCATTTTTGTATTTTTTGCGTACGTGATCTCCAAATTTATGCAAACATTTTTTTACAGTTAGATCGTGCACACTATTATAGATGATGACATGCAAAAGCAATTGCAGTGTCTACAAGAAAAAGCAAAGACTACTGCTTAGTAGAGAAAAGTGGTGTCGGCTAAGGCCTGGTTTGGTATTGCTGTGCTTTGAAAAAAAGCTGATTCTGCTGTGCTGTGAGAATAAGCGGCTGTGAAATAAAGCAGCAGAGTGTTTGGTAAACTTTTTTGTAAAAGTGCTTTTGAAAAAAAAAACAGTATTATAGTGTTTGGTAAACTTTTATGTAAAACAGATGTGAAAAAAAACCGATTTTTCAAAGTTGAGTTTTGCAGCTTCTTGTTTTTGGCTTTTTTTCACCCAAAACTATGAAAAAAAGCTGAAGCTGAATGTTTATCAAACACAAAAACAGCTCCCAACTTTTTTTTATATCAGTTTTTTTCATAATCACCTCAGTACCAAATCAGGTCTAAATATAAGGAAAAGAGTGTGAGGGCTACGTGAGAGAGTTAAGAGAAAGAGGAGAGAGATACGGCAGGGAAAAAGGTGGAGTTTGAAATGTGTGGGTCCCACGTTCAAAATAAAATAATAGAATAATAAAATATAAAAATAAAGACATAATAATATAAAATTTTGAATAAATATATAAAATATATAGTACAAATTTTTACATAAGTATATTTCGGACATAACTTGTTCGTTATAACTCCGAATTGAATTCACTCTATGAGCACATGTTCGTAAAAAAAGAAAAAAAAAAAAAAGTACTACTCAAAAATAGTAAAATAAGACTAGAAAAGTGAAAGGGGAGTTGAGGTTCATGTGGAAGGCCCACCTGGCATTTCAGGGGTATTTTAATAATTTCACCACTATAGGAAATAAAATATAATAAATCTCAGAACGGAATGTCACAATATATCCCCCTTAAGAAAATTTCATTCTCGAAATTCGAAACAACATAATTTAATCAATGAAGAAATATGAATACAAGTCTCTCACACGTTCTTTTGCTTCCCATGAAGCCTCTTAAACATAGTGGACACTTGTAAGACAAATTTCTCCACATAAATTTATATTTGTAAAATAATAATACCGTGTGACAATGTTAAATCACAAACTAATATTTCTTCCAACTCCATATCAAAACATTCTGAAGGTGATACTGTTGTGCTTTTTGTTTTATTTACATTTTTTATTTTCTGGTGCACAAGAAGAAACTTAATTGATGCAAAATATGTAAAAGTACATAACACCATAGGAAGGGGAAACATCAAACATGTAAAATATGCAAAAAGCTCAAATCAGATGAGGGAAACTAATTTTAGTATAACTATGCTGCTTTATTTCAATTCATAGACAAGATAGACCATCAGCTAATTATAACAGAAGGGAAAAAAAAAAACCAAAGATAAAGTAAAATAGATTAAAAAAGCAAACATAAATTAAACTAGTCTGGAAGGAGTTTGCAGATGCCACTGCTAAAGAGTTGATGATCGGTTAATAGTGCATATCTGCGATCATACGCCTCAACCTTTCTACGTCTCTTTCTATTTTTTTCTTCTCTTCAATTTTCCTGTTCAACTCACCCTGTGCACGCTTCTTCTCTCTCTCTTTCTTCTCCTTTGCTTCTCTTATCTTCCTAGCCTTCTCCAGTGCTTCCTTTTTCTTCTTATCTTCCCTCCTCCTTGCTATCGTTACCACTTCACTGTCCGAAAGTCTCATATTCATTCCTTTGTTACCCCCAAACTTTTTGTTTTGGCTACTTGCGATGAAATTATGCAAATAGGAAATTCTCTTTGATGTCTAAAGCCATATGCATGAATGGCTATTTATATATCTTGCCTTAGTTTTTTATTTGCTGGGTTGGTCCTAGAAATAGCTGCGTGGCTTCGTTGGATATGTAGTTGTCCCTTTTTCTTTATATTTTTGTTTATTTAATTAATTCAACTATAATCATTCTTGATATTTATATTCAAAAATTCTTTTGATAAAATGAAAACTGTGTCACAATGAATATGAATCAATGAGCGAAATATTAATTATAGTACAAACATTACTTCAACGGTAGAACAAAATAGAAAGTTTTAATTGCACTCTTTTTGCCTCCTTCCTACTCACTGAGATATATATTTAACCTTATTCGCTGCTTCAGGTTAATTTATTCAGTTTATAAAGAAAAATAAACAATTATTTAAGAGGAGGAAAATAGTATGTGTATGTGCTTACCTTTTCCCAAGTTGAAAGCTTATATCACAATTTCATGTATATATTACTATAAAAGTAATGAATTCTTTTGGTCATTCTTTATATATATTGTCAACAATGGATTTGGCACTACATGTAAATATTACGTCGTTACAAACTAGTTGGTCTTTCTTTATACATATTTTGTAGTAGAAAGACTTGGAATTCAACAAAGGAAGGAACATGGTAGTTCTCATAACCTGACAAAACTCAAATCCAAAAGGACTAATGCATTTTTATAACCTAAAAATGCAAATTAACCCAAGGACTTCAACAAGTGATATGCCACCACACCTGTATGCTATAATACGTATAGTAAGGTTTTACACCTATATACATTTATGGCGAGGAAATATTCATATTAAATGATTGTTGTTATCATACTTATTTTACGTATTTACTATATTTTATCGTTTTGTATTTAAAAATAATTCATAGGTTTTGGTAGTATCTTATTGAGCAAGTTTTTTCATGAAGTATAAACAACAACAAATTAAAAAAAAAAAAAAAAAAAACAAAAAAAAACTAAAGAAATTTTCTAATTTATCGAGTGATCATTATAAAATTCAGAACAAAAATGAAAAATTCCTTGGAATTCAACAAAGGAATAAAATTAATAGTGTTGTAGGCCTAATTTATTGAACAATTATGGAGACCATAGAGAGATGGGGTGCGTAGAGAGAAAGAGAGATGTGTAATTGTGAGGTATGTGTTGTATCACCCCATTGTGCCTTTATTTATAGTAGTAGGGAAGGTTAAATCCTTACCCTAATTGGATTACAACTCTAATAGAATAATATATAACCCTAGAGAATATTTCAAGATGCCTCTAGATACACTATGATTTACACAATTACATTCCTAATCTAATAGGACTACCCCTTGAGTGTGTAAATACTCAACTAAATGGCGCATTAGGTCTTCAGCGATGAAGTAAGTACAATTGATGAAGTTGTCGGCATAATGCGCGAATGTGAGTCATAAATTAACGAAAGAATGCATAAAAGGTAAAACTCACAAAACCTCATTATGTTAAAACCCAAGGTTACATTAGGCAACTCCGACTCAGGTGTTACATTAGGGAACTCCGACTCAGGGGTTATCATGGATTGATTTATGAGTCGTACAGGTTGCGTTAGGCCACTCCGACTCGTGAGTTACCATAGATTGATGAGCACTTAATTTATATCGTTGTTGCCGATATGTAGTGATTTGAAATATTCTTGGATTTACTAATGATTTACATTTGATTTCATACTTATATGTAGTATGATTTCCTGGAACCTATATAGATATTACAGTGAGGGGTTATATCATTTAAAATGTCTTTATTAAGGCTTTATATTCAGGCTCACTCACTCTTGTTTTTATCCCTCCAGGTTCTGGTAACAGAGTTTTCGTATCGACGAGGATTTGTGGCAAGTCTTGGTATTGAAGATTACCTTCGATGGTATGATTTTCAATCCACTCTACTGTGGTTTACTTATATTTTGATGTCACATGTGAAATGGGGTCATTTCCGCTCACAGCGCATTCTCGTGTTTAGGCACTTTTAGGTTTAAATTTATTCACATATTCCACATCACCACACTTTTTGGCTTTGTCACCTTCCAGGTGTCGGCCAACACATCTCAATTCGAAGTCTTAGTGGACAATCCGGGTCATGATGTGCCATGGCACCCCCACCATTGATGTTACCATCACCACCAATGCAGCCGTCGTTGCCACCACCACCACTGCCCTTGCTACTGCTATCGCCCCCACCACCCCTACTACTGTGTCCATTTTTGTCATTATATACAATTGTATAACCTTGACATTAAAATTTACCCAAACGCTTTTACATTTTTTTTTTTATACTCACAACACTTTAAAGTTACAATTTATCAAACGCTCTTGTTCTTTATTTTATAGTTGATTAATTTTAAACACAGCAAAAAAAAATTTTTAAAAGCAAAACAATCTCAAAATGCTCTAAAAAGGGGGAAATTATGAGATAAGAGGGTGTTAATTCGTATAGGTGGCCATTCGATATCAAGTGATATATAAGTGCGGTACTAGACGTGTGAACTGTGAAGTCTGTATGTTCAACTATATACGTATTAAAGGGAGCAAACGTGGATATTTTTTATTTTTTTATTTTTTCTTTCAGTTTTTACATTGTTATAAAGTTCATGTCTCTATTGAGATGTTGACGCCCACTAAGGGTAGATAGGTTTCAATTAATTTAGAGGATGTAAGTTTTATTATTTTTTAGACACTTGTAAGACAAATCAACATTCTCCACATAAATTTATATTTGTAAAATAATAATACCGTGTGACAATGTTAAATCACAAACTAATATTTCTTCCAACTCCATATCAAAACTTACTGAAGGTGATGCTGTTGTGCTTTATGTTTTATTTACATTTTTTATTTTCTGGTGCACAAGAAGAAACTTAATTGATGCAAAATATGTAAAAGTACATAACACCATAGGAAGGGGAAACGTCAAACATGTAATATATGCAAAAAGCTCAAATCAGATGAGGGAAACTAATTTTAGTTCAACAACTATGCTGCTTTATTTCAATTCATAGATAAGATAGACCATCAGCTAATTATAACAGAAGGGGAAAAAAAACCAAAGATAAAGTAAAATAGATTAAAAAAGCAAACATAAATTAAACTAGTCTGGAAGGAGTTTGCAGATGCCACTGCTGAAGAGTTGATGATCGGTTAATAGTGCATATCTGCGATCATGCGCCTCAACCTTTCTATGTCTCTTTCTATTTTTTTCTTCTCTTCAATTTTCCTGTTCAACTCATCCTGTGCACGCTTCTTCTCTCTCTCTTTCTTCTCCTTTGCTTCTCTTATCTTCCTAGCCTTCTCCAGTGCTTCCTTTTTCTTCTTATCTTCCCTCCTCCTTGCTATCGTTAGCACTTCACTGGCCGAAAGTCTCATATTCATTCCGTTGTTACCCCCAAACTTTTTGTTTTGGCTACTTGCGATGAAATTATGCAAATAGGAAATTCTCTTTGATGTCTAAAGCCATATGCATGAATGGCTATTTATATATCTTGCCTTAGTTTTTTATTTGCTGGGTTGGTCCTAGAAACAGCTGCGTGGCTTCGTTGGATATGTTGTTGTCCCTTTTTCTTTTTATTTTTGTTTATTTAATTAATTCAACTATAATCATTCTTGATATTTAAATTCAAAAATTCTTTTGATAAAGTGAAAACTGTGTCACAATGAATATGAATCAATGAGCGAAATATTAATTATAGTACAAACATTACTTCAATGGTAGAACAAAATAGAAAGTTTTAATTGCACTCTTTTTGCCTCCTTCCTACTCACTGAGATATATATTTAACCTTATTCGCTGCTTCAGGTTAATTTATTCAGTTTATAAAAAAAAATAAACAATTATTTAAGAGGAGGAAAATAGTATGTGTATGTGCTTACCTTTTCCCAAGTTGAAAGCTTATATCACAATTTCATGTATATCTTACTATAAAAGTAATGAATTCTTTTGGTCATTCTTTATATATATTGTCAACAATGGATTTGGCACTACATGTAAATAATACGCCATTACAAACTAGTTGGTCTTTCTTTATACATATTTTGTAGTAGAAAGACTTGGAATTCAACAAAGGAAGGAACATGGTAGTTCTCATAACCTGACAAAACTCAAATCCAAAAGGACTAATGCATTTTTATAACCTAAAAATGCAAATTAACCCAAGGACTTCAACAAGTGATATGCCACCACACCTGTATGCTATAATACGTATAGTAAGGTTTTACACCTATATACATTTATGGCGAGGAAATATTCATATTAAATGATTGTTGTTATCATACTTCTTTTACGTATTTACTATATTTTATCGTTTTGTATTTAAAAATAATTCATAGGTTTTGGTAGTATCTTATTGAGCAAGTTTTTTCATGAAGTATAAACAACAACAAATTTAAAAAAAAAAAAAAAACTAAAGAAATTTTCTAATTTATCGAGTGATCATTAGAAAATACAGAACAAAAATGAAAAAATCCTTGGAATTCAACAAAGGAATAAAATTCATAGTGTTGTACGCCTAATTTATTGAACAATTATGGAAACCATAGAGAGATGGGGTGCGTAGAGAGAAAGAGAGATGTGTAATTGTGAGGTGTGTGTTATATCACCCCATTGTGCCTTTATTTATAGTAGTAGGGAAGGTTAAATCCTCACCCTAATAGGATTACAACTCTAATAGAATAATATATAACCCTAGAGAATATTTCAAGATACCTCTTGATACACTAGGATTTACACAATTACATTCATAATCTAATAGGACTACCCCTTGAGTGTATAAATACTCAACTAAATGGCGCATTAGGTCTTCAGCGATGAAGTAAGTACAATTGATGAAATTGTCGGCATAATGCGCGAATGTGAGTCTTAAATTAACGAAAGAATGCATAAAAGGTAAAACTCACAAAACCTCACTATGTTAAAACCCAAGGTTACATTAGGCAACTCCGACAAAAGTGTTACATTAGGGAACTCCGACTCAGGGGTTATCATGAATTGATTTATGAGTCGTACAGGTTGCGTTAGGCCACTCCGACTCGTGAGTTACCATAGATTGATGAGCACTTGATTTATATCGTTGTTGCTGATATGTAGTGATTTGAAATATTCTTGGATTTACTATTGATTTACGTTTGATTTCATACTTATATGTAGTATGATTTCCTGGAACCTATATAGATATTACAGTGAGGGGTTATATCGTTTAAAAGGTCTTTATTAAAGCTTTATATTGAGGCCCACTCACTCTTGTTTTTATCCCTCCAGGTTCTGGTAACAGAGTTTTCGTATCGACGAGGATTTGTGGCAAGTCTTGGTATTGAAGATTACCTTCGATGGTATGATTTTCAATCCATTCTACTGTGGTTTACTTATATTTTGATGTCACGTGTGAAATGGGGTCATTTCCGCTCACAGCGCATTCTCGTGTTTAGGCACTTTTAGGTTTAAATTTATTCACATATTCCACATCATCACCACACTTTTTGGCTTTGTCACCTTCCAGGTGTCGGCCAACACATCTCAATTCGAAGTCTTAGTGGACAATCCGGGTCATGATGTGCCATGGCACCCCCACCATTGATGTTACCATCACCACCAATGCAGCCGTCGCTGCCACCACCACCACCGCCCTTGCTACTGCTGTCGCCCCCACCACCCCTACTACTATGTCCATTTTTGTCATTATATACAATTGTATAACCTTGACATTAAAATTTCCCCAACGCTTTTACATTTTTTTTTATACTCACAACACTTTAAAGTTACAATTTATCAAACGCTCTTGTTCTTTATTTTATAGTTGATTATTCTTAAACACGGCAAAAATAATTTTTTAAAAGCACAACAATCTCAAACTGCTCTAAAAAGGGGGAAATTATGAGATAAGAGGGTGTTAATTCGTATAGGTGGCCATTCGATATCAAGTGATATATAAGTGCGGTACTAGACGTGTGAAGTCTGTATGTTCAACTATATACGTATTAAAGGGAGCAAACATGGATATTTTTTATTTATTTTTTTATTTTTTTTCAGTTTTTACATTGTTATAAAGTTCATGTCTCTATTGAGATGTTGACGCCCACTAAGGGTAGATAGGTTTCAATTAATTTAGAGGATGTAAGTTTTATTATTTTTTAGACACTTGTAAGACAAATCAACATTCTCCACATAAATTTATATTTGTAAAATAATAATACCGTGTGACAATGTTAAATCACAAACTAATATTTCTTCCAACTCCATATCAAAACTTACTGAAGGTGATGCTGTTGTGCTTTTTGTTTAATTTACATTTTTTATTTTCTGGTGCACAAGAAGAAACTTAATTGATGCAAAATATGTAAAAGTACATAACACCATAGGAAGGGGAAACATCAAACGTGTAAAATATGCAAAAAGCTCAAATCAGATGAGGGAAACTAATTTTAGTACAACAACTACGCTGCTTTATTTCAATTCATAGACAAGATAGACCATCAGCTAATTATAACAGAAGGGGAAAAAAAACCAAAGATAAAGTAAAATAGATTAAAAAAGCAAACATAAATTAAACTAGTCTGGAAGGAGTTTGCAGATAACACTGCTAAAGAGTTGATGATCGGTTAATAGTGCATATCTGCGATCATGCGCCTCAACCTTTCTATGTCTCTTTCTATTTTTTTCTTCTCTTCAATTTTCCTGTTCAACACATCCTGTGCACGCTTCTTCTCTCTCTCTTTCTTCTCCTTTGCTTCTCTTATCTTCCTAGCCTTCTCCAGTCCTTCCTTTTTCTTCTTATCTTCCCTCCTCCTTGCTATCGTTACCACTTCACTGTCCGAAAGTCTCATTTTCATTCCTTTGTTACCCCCAAACATTTTGTTTTGGCTACTTACGATGAAATTATGCAAATAGGAAATTCTCTTTGATGTCTAAAGCCATATGCATGAATGGCTATTTATATATCTTGCCTTAGTTTTTTATTTGCTGGGTTGGTCCTAGAAACAGCTGCGTGGCTTCGTTGGATATGTAGTTGTCCCTTTTTCTTTTTATTTTTGTTTATTTAATTAATTCAACTATAATCATTCTTGATATTTAAATTCAAAAATTCTTTTGATAAAGTGAAAACTGTGTCACAATGAATATGAATCAATGAGCGAAATATTAATTATAGTACAAACATTACTTCAATGGTAGAACAAAATAGAAAGTTTTAATTGCACTCTTTTTGCCTCCTTCCTACTCACTGAGATATATATTTAACCTTATTCGCTGCTTCAGGTTAATTTATTCAGTTTATACCACACCTGTATGCTATAATACGTATAGTAAGGTTTTACACCTATATACATTTATGGCGAGGAAATATTCATATTAAATGATTGTTGTTATCATACTTCTTTTACGTATTTACTATATTTTATCGTTTTGTATTTAAAAATAATTCATAGGTTTTGGTAGTATCTTATTGAGCAAGTTTTTTCATGAAGTATAAACAACAACAAATTAAAAAAAAAAAAAAAAACTAAAGAAATTTTCTAATTTATCGAGTGATCATTAGAAAATTCAGAACAAAAATGAAAAATTCATCCTTGGAATTCAACAAAGGAATAAAATTAATAGTGTTGTAGGCCTAATTTATTGAACAATTATGGAGACCATAGAGAGATGGGGTGCGTAGAGAGAAAGAGAGATGTGTAATTGTGAGGTGTGTGTTGTATCACCCCATTGTGCCTTTATTTATAGTAGTAGGGAAGGTTAAATTCTTACCCTAATTGGATTACAACTCTAATAGAATAATATATAACCCTAGAGAATATTTCAAGATACCTCTAGATACACTATGATTTACACAATTACATTCCTAATCTAATAGGACTACCCCTTGACTGTGTAAATACTCAACTAAATGGCGCATTAGGTCTTCAGCGATGAAGTAAGTACAATTGATGAAGTTGTCGGCATAATGCACGAATGTGAGTCTTAAATTAACGAAAGAATGCATAAAAGGTAAAACTCACAAAACCTCACTATGTTAAAACCCAAGGTTACATTAGGCAACTCCGACTCAGGTGTTAACATTAGGGAACTCCGACTCAGGGGTTATCATGGATTGATTTATGAGTCGTACAGGTTGCGTTAGGCCACTCCGACTCGTGAGTTACCATAGATTGATGAGCACTTGATTTATATCGTTGTTGTCGATATGTAGTGATTTGAAATATTCTTGGATTTACTATTGATTTACATTTGATTTCATACTTATATGTAGTATGATTTCCTGGAACCTATATAGATATTACAGTGAGAGGTTATATCGTTTAAAATGTCTTTATTAAAGCTTTATATTCAGGCTCACTCACTCTTGTTTTTATCCCTCCAGGTTCTGGTAACAGAGTTTTCGTATCGACGATTATTTGTGGCAAGTCTTGGTATTGAAGATTACCTTCGATGGTATGATTTTCAATCCACTCTACTGTGGTTTACTTATATTTTGATGTCACATGTGAAATGGGGTCATTTCTGCTCACAGCGCATTCTCGTGTTTAGGCACTTTTAGGTTTAAATTTATTCACATATTCCACATCACCACACTTTTTGGCTTTGTCACCTTCCGGGTGTCGGCCAACACATCTCAATTCGAAGTCTTAGTGGACAATCCGGGTCATGATGTGCCATGGCACCCCCACCATTGATGTTACCATCACCACCAATGCAGCGTCGCTGCCACCACCACCACCGCCCTTGCTACTGCTATCACCCCCACCACCCCTACTACTATGTCCATTTTTGTCATTATATACAATTGTATAACCTTGACATTAAAATTTACCCAACGCTTTTACATTTTTTTTTATACTCACAACACTTTAAAGTTACAATTTATCAAACGCTCTTGTTCTTTATTTTATAGTTGATTATTCTTAAACACAGCAAAAATAATTTTTTAAAAGCACAACAATCTCAAACTGCTCTAAAAAGGGGGAAATTATGAGATAAGAGGGTGTTAATTCGTATAGGTGGCCATTCGATATCAAGTGCTATATAAGTGCGGTACTAGACGTGTGAAGTCTGTATGTTCAACTATATACGTATTAAAGGGAGCAAACATGGATATTTTTTTTTTTTTTTTCAGTTTTTACATTGTTATAAAGTTCATGTCTCTATTGAGATGTTGACGCCCACTAAGGGTAAATAGGTTTCAATTAATTTAGAGGATGTAAGTTTTATTATTTTTTAGACACTTGTAAGACAAATCAACATTCTTCACATAAATTTATATTTGTAAAATAATAATATCGTGTGACAATGTTAAATCACAAACTAATATTTCTTCCAACTCCATATCAAAACTTACTGAAGGTAATGCTGTTGTGCTTTATGTTTTATTTACATTTTTTATTTTCTGGTGCACAAGAAGAAACTTAATTGATGCAAAATATGTAAAAGTACATAACACCATAGGAAGGGGAAACGTCAAACATGTAATATATGCAAAAAGCTCAAATCAGATGAGGGAAACTAATTTTAGTACAACAACTATGCTGCTTTATTTCAATTCATAGACAAGATAGACCATCAGCTAATTATAACATAAGGGGAAAAAAACCAAAGATAAAGTAAAATAGATTAAAAAAGCAAACATAAATTAAACTAGTCTGGAAGGAGTTTGCAGATGTCACTGCTAAAGAGTTGATAATCGGTTAACAGTGCATATCTGCGATCATGCGCCTCAACCTTTCTATGTCTCTTTCTATTTTTTTCTTCTCTTCAATTTTCCTGTTCAACTCATCCTGTGCACGCTTCTTCTCTCTCTTTTTCTTCTCCTTTGCTTCTCTTTTCTTCCTAGCCTTCTCCAGTGCTTCCTTTTTCTTCTTATCTTCCCTCCTCCTTGCTATCGTTACCACTTCACTGTCCGAAAGTCTCATTTTCATTCCTTTGTTACCCCCACACATTTTGTTTTGGCTACTTGCGATGAAATTATGCAAACAGGAAATTCTCTTTGATGTCTAAAGCCATATGCATGAATGGCTATTTATTTATCTTGCCTTAGCTTTTTATTTGCTGGGTTGGTCCTAGAAACAGCTGTGTAGCTTCGTTGGATAGGTTGTTGTCCCTTTTTCTTTTCATTTTTGTTTATTTAATTAATTCAACTACAATCATTCTTGATATTTCAATTCAAAAATTCTTTTGATAAAGTGAAAACTATGTGTCACAATGAATATGAATCAATGAGAGAAATATTAATTATAGTACAAACTTTACTTCAATGGTAAAACATAATAGAAAGTTTTAATTGCACTTTTTTTGCCTCCTTCCTACTCACTAAGATATATATTTAACCTTATTCGCTGCTTCAGTTTAATTTATTCAATTTATAACAAAAAATAAACAATTATTTAAGCGGAGGAAAATAGTATGTGTATGTGCTTACCTTTTCCCAAGTTGAAAGCTTATATCACAATTTCTTGTATATGTTACTATAAAAGTAATGAATTCTTTTGGTCATTCTTTATATATAGATTCGACAATGGATTTGGCACTACATGTAAATAATACATCATTACAAAGTAGTTGGTCTTTCTTTATATATATTTTGTAGTACAAAGACTTGGAATTCAACAAAGGAAGGAACATGGTAGTTCTCATAACCTGACAAAACTCAAATCCAATAGGACTAATTCATTTTTATAACCTAAAAATGCAAATTAACCCAAGGATTTCATCAAGTGATATGCCACCACACCTCTATGCTATAATACGTATAGTAAGGTTTTACACCTATATAAATTTATGGCGAGGAAATATTCATATTAAATGATTGTTGTTACCATATTTCTTTTACGTATTTACTACATTTTATCGTTTTGTATTTAAAAATAATTCATAGGTTTTGGTAGTATCTTATTGAGCAAGTTTCTTCATGAAGTATAAACAATGACAAATTTAAAAAAAAAAAAAAAAAAAAACTAATGAAATTTTCTAATTTATCGAGTGATCATTAGAAAATTCAGAACAAAAACAAAAAAATCCTTGGAATTCAACAAAGGAATAAAATTAATAGTGTTGTTGGCCAAATTTATTGAACAATTATGGAGACCATAGAGAGATGGGGTGTGTAGAGAGAAAGAGAGATGTGTAATTGTGAGGTGTGTGTTGTATCACCCCATTGTGCCTTTATTTATAGTAGTATGGAAGGTTAAATCCTTACCCTAATAGGATTACAACGCTAATAGAATAATATATAACCCTAGAGAATATTTCAAGATACCTCTAGATACACTAGGATTTACACAATTACATTCCTAATCTAATAGGACTACCCCTTGAGTGTGTAAATACTCAACTAAATGGCGCATCAAGTCTTCAGCGATGAAGTAAGTACAATTGATGAAATTGTCGGCATAATGAGCGAATGTGAGTCTCAAATTAACGGAAGGACGCATAAAAGGTAAAACTAACAAAACCTCACTATGTTAAAACTCAAGGTGGGATAAAAACTCATAGACTAAGGAAAAAAGTGAGAAGTTGCATTAAGTCAAAACTATACGTCTTCTGGACGCAAGTAGAAGAGCTCACAAGGGTATGATTAGCCCAAGATGGGTGCCGCATCAAAACCTAGTTAGATAGCAAAAACTTAGTGGGAAAAATGCTCTTAATCATAGGGAAAATAAGTACATTAAGATCAAGTGAGTATACTTTTAGATACTCTTCTTGAGTTTGACAGAACTTCCAAATGACAACTACAAGCATTGCATATGAATAGTTAGGCATACCAATTCCTCGAACAAGCTTCTGGAAAGTTGACTTCGGCAGTGACGTCGTGTAGAGGTCAGCAAGGTTGTCTAGGATCGGCTTGCATGACTTCAATCTCCTGATGCTTTGCTGATTTAAAAGCAATATGTCTTAGCATTGATTTCGTTGATGTATCATGTCTTGGTCGTGCGACATAGTCTTCATGGATCGTCGTTGGGACTCAACAATGGATGAAAACAACAAGTACTTGAATATGCTGAACAAGAACTCCTAACTATGTCTCACGTGTGGCGTAATGCAGTAAGGTGAGTCTTGAAATGATTCGAAGATTTCGCAACTAAGGTCATATTGTGGACCTTCAAGATATTACGATATCCCTAATGGCAAAGACATAACCATTTAGGGATTTTGCCTTGTGTAAGTTTAATATGTAACCAGCGTCAGCATAACAATAAGGCAAGCGTCATTATGAGGATCAAGGGGTTAGATCTGCTCGAGATGCATTGGAATTAGCCCAAATCCAAAGTACCTTTTAGGGTAGCGAAAAAATGTCTTTAATACCAATTTAGTGGTTGCATGTAGGTGCGGTGCGGCATCTTTACCAAGAGATCAACAACGAATGAGATGTTCTATCTAATACAAAGAGCTAAGTGTAATGAAGTGCTAAGTTGAACTCAGATATGGAATTTCGAATTCCTAAACCTCTTCAAGGGTCTCATTTGCATAAAGCATATGGAAGATCGAAGGTATTCTTAAAGGTAACACCTTTGAGGTATAGTTAGACCAGTAGACCAAAATACCGTCAGAACAATGCTTTAACTTCAGGTCAAGGCATTAACGAGTTTTCCAAGATCCCTCATCTCAAATTCCGTCTTCAGGTGTAAGGCAGTTTTCTCAAGCTCTTCTAGAGTCTTATTGAGATTCATGTCATTTGTCATAAACTGTAACTCTAGCAATTCGGAATAAGACTTCATACTTTAACAAGCAGGGGCATAATTTCATATCCCTAACTAATCAAATATTCACTTAGATGAGTATACCACATCCGCCGGATTGCTTCAATCCATAAGTGAACGCCTCAAACAAGTTGAGAGGGTGTTTCGTGGTTTGGAACTATTTGAACCAGTCCATGTAATTCTTTGGGAACTTACATGTAATCTCCATGTCAATATCCCCATTGAGTAACACTAACCATATTCATAGTGTTGCTATCAATCACATAGAGTTTGAGAGAAACCTTGCGTCATAAGGCGTGCAACATATCGCACTATTTGATTCATCTTATTACCCTTCCTTTCCCACTAGTAACATAACAGGGTTACCTTGGGCAGTGCAGGAACGATAGGTCTAAACAGACTTTGGTAAGAAATTTAACCTAGATTGTAATTTTGGTTGTCCAATCAGTTCTACGTATTCACTAATAAACAAAACACGGTTTGATATCGATGACAATCTCATTTCAATTCCATTAACTCATCCAAACTAGTATACTGGACCAAGAACTTCAAGTTTCGGGAGTAATTCGGATTTATCTCATAAGATGGAAATGATTTGAGACAACGATCGAGTATAGATTCATTGTTGTGCGGTGACCTTCCTCTTTTAGGGAAGTGAATCCTATGAACCGAGTGATTTGTCGTGCTTCAGGTCAAGGCAGATTGATTGGCTATCTGTTGGTGTACCAGACTGTTCAACACGGGAGTCCAAACTATCAAACAGGGGCGGCACATTCTTCAGGGATGTTGACTCGACGTTCGTGAAGTATGTCTATCCATGCACACATGTTTGCAGCTGGTATATGATCTCGTCATTTTAGCTAGATCAGAGGAATGTGTTTGGAGCAACATTCTGAAAGCTATAACACATCACACTTGCTTATCACACTTGTATGATACGGGGATTGAGGTGAGACATAGTAGGAAACATCCACGAAAATTTGCACCATTTTACAGGAATGTTAACATTCTTATCTCCCCTTAACAGCAAGAAGACTATCTTATTGAAGTGATAATCCGCAAATAAGCAATAAAGAGATTGCATGCGAGGGCTCTAAGAAAGCTAGTGTGAAGGAGAATCGTAATTGACAAAAATTCACATCCTTCTTTTGAGGACCAATATTGGTACCTTGTGGCTGCACAACTTGGCACATGGAATGCACACCCAAAACGCTTAAATACGAAGCATTGAATAGGTTTGGTGGCAAAGAACCTCAAAGCGGACCAACATAACTGTGTACAAGATTGCATAGCCCTAGGCAGAAGCTAAAAACTTGGTATGTTCACCAAGGTCTGGACGATCATTTGAATTGCGCTTTATGATCGCTCTGCGACGCTATTTGGGGTAAACATGGGAATTCGATGTTCAATTATAAACCAAAAAAGACATGTAATACTTTATCGCAAACCATCGATATAAAATCTTTGGCATTATCCAGTTTCCCAAACTTAAAGGATAAGTAGGGTGGTGAACCCTTAAAATTGGCCAGAAGGTTTAGCAGTAATGTGTGTGGATAAACATGTGACTAGTTTGTAAATTCATTAACCAAAACCATAAGTATTTATATGGTCCGTATTTTGGTTAGATTAGTCTCCATATATTCCCTTGAATCCACTGTGAAAAAAAGGTTGTTTCGTATCTTTGCAAGGGATGATTTAGAAATCAATTTCCCTAATGAGCAGGCTTGGCAAAGTGTGCTTGTAGGCACAAGATCCTTACTTCGGGTAAGAAGATATGTCGTGGTATCATTGTTCGACCTAAATATCTCAAATGGTCATGCCAAAGCAAGTAAATTGCTCAATCACTGGGCTCCAGGCCGGCCGTATAGGGCGGCATGTTCCCAGTTGAGAGACAACTCATTGGCCCTAAAGCAAAGCTTCAGGCTCATTTTTAGAGGTAGTGCAAAGATATTTTGCTTTATTTTCTTCAGTGATTTCATTCATGATCATTGTTCTCTGGAATATCCTTAAGACTCAACAACATTCTTCAGGAATGGGAAGAATATAAGGTCTCTGAAATGGTAATTTAGTACCATTCATACAACGATGAGCGTGCCAATGCTCTTAATCAGGTTGGATAAACCTGAAGTCATTGATAGAGATGTGATTTAGGCATAAAGTTAGTGTGCGTAGTATTGCATTCATCCAGACAACTAACTTTCCCACATTCGTACCTAATCACATGTTTAATTAAATTCGATCACACGTATACAAGAAACATGATTCAATTAAGTCGTATTCAAGGAAAATATCAATAAGATTATCCATAACGAAAACAAACACCAAATGTGAATCCAAGAACATAGAAAACTGTTCGCAAAGTAAACCAAATTTACTAAGGGGATTCGGCCAACAAGGCCATCCATATCAAAATTCTATTCTTCCAACGATGTTTGGTGGAGCAAAATTAGCCTCACATATTGACTATGAGAATAGTACTCCTTAACGACATTGGTGAGGGCACGAACAAGTGCATAACCAATAATCTATTCCATCAAGACAAAAGTAGATTCTTAAACTTTTACGTCTTAGGTGCCAAGTATCACGCTTCGGGCATAATGCCACACCTTGGCAGGCCTTGATTCTACCATAGGTTGTAAGAACAAACTCAAAATTGGACCGTGAGAGACATACCCAAACTTAGGTTGGTAGGCTTTAGCCAAAGCTAGAGAGGTTTGATCGGTAGGCATATGCCGAAGCAGAGCAATGTTATTCGGTAGGCCCTAACTAAAACTGGGAATCACCATTTAGTAGGCCTTGATCGAACTGGGTCGAGTCATTCGGCAGACTCCAGCCGAAGTTGGGTATATACCATTCAGTAAACTTCAATCGAGAATGGATCTATATTAGGGGTGGGCAAACGGGACCTTGTCCCAAGGGTCGAGACGGGTTCAAAAATCATAAATACAAAACAGGGTGGGGTGGGCTGATTCCTGGTAAATAACAGGGCTGGCCGATTCTAAAAATGGGAGAAAACAAGCCCCCGGCGTGGATTGTTTAAAACTCTACCCTCTAATTCTATCACACACACACACACACTTTCTTTCTTATATTCTTAGACCTATTCACTCAACTCTTCCCTCACACTCTCTCTATCCGACTCCGAGTCTTCGACACCATTTCGAGTCTCCTATCTCCTCTCAGACCTCAATCTCAAGCCTAGGCTCCCATCTCAGACCTCAATCTCGAGCCCAGACTCCCAAATCATGGCTTGCGCGGAAGCCGTCCAGCTGAACAACTTCAACCTTGCCAAAGCTCTGGTAACCCAGATCGGTTACCTAGCAGGTTCATAAGCAGGTGCCATGCGTAAAGTTGTCACCTTCTTCACCGAAGCCCTGGCCCATTGAATCTTCAAAGTCTACCCACAGCCACCGATCGACCACTCCTTCTCCGACATGCTGTAGATGCACTTCTAGGAGACCTATGGGGGTTAACTCGATATTCGAGTTGCACAAGTTGTTGGCCCAACCCGGCGTGATTGAGAATTTACTATTAGTGGTAAAGCAAATGAAGCTGGAGATTGTGACCGTGGTGGAGCAAGAAGAGAACCATAACGGTGCGGCAGCGGATGAGGGTCTTGATGTCGGAGATTGAGTTGAAGATTTGGAGGATAAGTGAGTCCGGGAGGCGATCCCAATTGGAAAAAAAAAAAAAAAAGGAAGAAGACCCGTGGACCTATCTCGAACTAGCCCGTTTCAAACGGGCCAAGTTAGGTTCGTTTTAATGATCAGATTTGCAATACCCAACCCAACCCGTTTTCTTTTTAAACAGGTCTGGTTCAGCTCGTTTAAGAGGTATTTTCGTTTGTTAAGTTTCAGGCATAAGTCTTCGAATGAAGATCATAGCGGAGGCTTATTCAGCTCTTCCATGCCATTATTGGCTTCAATGGTTTCTCTGGTTCTTAATAGTTAAGTGGAGATTCATGTCTTGTACCCACATAAAGTGGTTTCTGTCAAGAAACTTCCAAATCAGTGAAATCAAACTTGTTACAGTTCGACAATTAACTAAATGGAAGGAACAAGATTGTGATTGGTGTTATAGAAAATAAAATATCTATAAGCATCAAAGTTAAAACATTCAGGTTCTAAGACATAGTTTACATGAAAATCGGTTTTTCATATGTGTATTGTTTTATGATAACTTTGGGTTTCAAAGGCATTAAATTCAAAACTACAGGTTTGAGTTTAGTTATGAACTTCCGATTCATAAAAGGAGGTACTGGTAAGAACACAGAATACAATATACAACTAAGTGTAGTGGATTTGGGTTGCTTCGAGAACTCAAGTGTGAGTGCTTCGGAACTATGAAAGAGAGCCAACGGTTTAAAGAAAAGAAATAATTTATTGAATTGTTAATTGCCAAAAAATGGGCTTCAAACTAATAATTTTGGATGTCATGTCAGATTAATGGAATGCTGGTCACTTTAATTAATTCAATAGATCGTAACCATCTAAGTTTGATCATAAGAGCAAAATAATGACATTCGGGTCATATTGGCTTGAAATTAAGTTTGGGCTAAGCAACAATAAAATTATAGCTTGATAAACGCTAACCAATAACATCCCAATAATTATATGGGTACGGTTATGAAGAAGGGATGCCAAAATATGGCATCGGGGTCGAAAACATTGTGGCCTAACTCACATGGGGTGGCTACAATTAGGGGCAGGCCTTACAGCCTAGGAAAATGTGTGTAGGCCTTGGGCTGTGTCTGGGTTGAAGCCCAACAGTGCAAGGTCACTGGCAGTGGACCAAAACCAACATAAGCAGGCAAGCCCAACATGCGCTGGCTTAGGTGGGTTGCGACGAAGCCCAGATACGAGTTGGCTTCGGGTTTTGGACTTGGGTGCAAGAAACCCAGCTAAAGGCTGGCTTCTGGACATGGGCCAAGACGAAGGCAACCTCATCAATCATAGTAGGCTTTGCTGCAAGTAGGTCGATACACTAGGACAGAGCCCAGCAAGTATCGGGCTTGCCGATGCTTGCTGGTAATAGGTCAGTTTGCATAGAGACAAACCTAGCAAGGTTACAGGCCTACTGGTGGGCTTAGGACTTCAGACCCGTGCCGAAGGTCTGGTTATTTGTGTAAGTGTAGCAAGCCCATAGGGCTACTGCAGGTAGTCTATGGCGTCATCCAGGATGGTGGCGTGGCTGCAGGCTAGCCAACTCGGCTTGGTAGCATGGTGTGGAGCGCCAAAAATCCTAGAAATTAATTAACTAATTTGTTTCGACATCTAGGGTTTGAAAACCCTAATTGCTTCTAAATTATTTCGTTGCTTTGACTCACAAATTCCACATAACATAATTGCGTATTACATGAACGTGTGTGTGTGTGTGTATTGACAAATATATGAACATATACAATATATATATATATATATTGTGAATGCAAATTTCTGCCTTCTTCTTCTTGGACAAAAATGCACTTGCAAAACAATTGACACCTTAGGTCAAGGCCAAGAGCTTCACGCGCCCATGATGAATGGGGTGGGGGGGCTTTGGCTGAATAACCTTTGATGCCAAAGTTAGAATTTGAGGAAAAGTGTTTAAAGAAATTTGGAGAATTTTGCAAGAGAGTTGGAATTAGGTTTTTAAGAGAAATGAGAGCTATTTAAAGGGGTGTAGCCGGCCCCTATTTGGAGAAAAGGGGTCCAGCCACTTATGGTGGTTTTTGGGTGTAATTGCAAGGTATTATGTCAAAATAATATCTTGCAATCAATTAGGAAACTAATTAGAAAATTAATCAATTAATTTAGGTAATTAACCCTAATTTAATTGAATAATTAAGGGTTACCTTGTGGGGATGATTTGAAGAGGATGGATGAAATATGTTTTGAATAAATACCTATTTTGATCACTTTTGACCTTGATTGAGCCATGATTGTCCACTACTTGTGCGTGGGAGTTCCGGTGTGCCTCGAGGTTAATTTTGTCATTTTCACCCAAAAATCCATGCATCGCCTCCATATTTTTCTTGATTATTTTTGGCTCCACAAATGCCCCCACACCTATTGGGCTACTCGCAGGAAAATGCAGCAGGTATAGAGATCTTCTTGCTTTAGGAAACATATGATTGTTTCCTATTTTGATGTAGATTCCCTCTTTAAATGGAAATTAGATCCTTTTAGGAAAGGGAAATAAATTACTTCTCAAGTCTATTTAAGTCTACTTTAAGTAGATTATTAAATCAACTTTAGTGAGCAATTTATTCTACCCTACATGAGAGAGAAAACTAAAGGATATTTGTTCTCCCTCCCTTGGCAATCTTCTACACTTGCCCATGCAAATGACCGTCTTTCATCGCTTTCTTTGTATTCTCCGCGCCGCACCAAGGTAAGAAAAAAATTAATTTTCCTTATCTTTGTCTTGGATAGTGCTACCACAGGGCAACCGTCGGGGTGGTGCGGGATGTCGACTGGTAGGGGCCAGGAGTTGGCTTGGCATGGGCCAAAGAGGTGTTGTGGCAGGGTCCACTGCTTGGGCTGCTTGGTTTGGCTAAAGCCACATGCAGCTGTGTTTCTGGGGCCACGGATTGAGGTGCAAGGCGAGCCGCATAACTCATGTCCTTTGGGATCTTGGACCTGATACGGGCTAAGTCGAGGATTGAGAGAAATTAGGAGGTCGCGAGCCTTATGGGCTGTTGGAATGTTGGGCATGCAAGCTTCTTGCATGTTGGTCCGAGAGAAAAATATAAAGGAAAAACCAATATGGGTTGAGCTCCTTTATTAAGCACCGTGAATGACGTTGGCTACTTAGTCCTATTCGCTGAGAGAAATATGGGCTGCTCCAGATAGAGAAAGATAAAGAGGATCAAGACGGATACATTGGCTCATCTGATTGCTGTTGTGGAGCCTACTGTGAATGAATGTGGAAATAAGATATCTTCCCCGCTAACTCCAAAGACGTCGACTGAGAAAAAGCCAAAGACTTCGTCCACTGCTCATGGAGGTTCACCTGCTGCCTCCAGGCTTGCGATTGAATTGACTTCTTCAAAGTGTGAGAAAGATGAGGTTGTTAAATCTGAGCTAAGGACGTCTGCCGTTCCAAAATGGCTAGTTTGATTACCGATATGATTGCTCAGGCATTCATTGGGAGCTAACTTTGGTTCACGTTTGGAGAGGTTTGTTAATATGAAGAGTGATAAGGTGGACTCTGTTGCTAAAGTAGCGTTTAAACCTATTCCCTCTGCTGCTGAAACTGATTCACCTGCCGGGAAGGAAGAGATTGCTCGCATGGGCAGTTATGAGAAATCCACTAGGCATGTTTTTTGGGGATGCTGCTAAGATCTGTTCACTTTTGAAACTAGATATGCTTGAATATATGGATGCTTGTGTCAAGTTTGTCGATGGCGTTAAAAGGGTTATTTGCCCAAGTTCCTTTGCAAAACATACGATCGAGTATAGGAAAACTGCTTTACTTGTCATGATGCAGAAGATGGTTATTCTGGTGGTCAAGTCTATGCTCCTTAACCAAGAGGATTCCAAGGTTGCCAAATAAGTGCCAAAGGCTATGGCAGCCAAAGCTTATTCTTCTACCGAGAAGATCAAGATGTTGGAGCCTAAGCTCGTTGCTTTGAAGGGGTCTAATATCTATACCCTTACTTCTCTACATCTTGAGACCGTTCACCAAGAGATCATTGACTTGAAGACTAGGCTTGACGCAATCCAAGTTAAGTATGAAAATGCAAAGAATGAGATTGGATGTTACATACCTCAGATTCAAGATCTTGAGTGTGCCGTTTCTAAGCTTCGTTTCGCCATTTATGCAAATGATGAAGAATTGATTGCTGCTTATAACCAAGTGATCCACTTCAAAAAGGTCATTGATAGGCTTGAACCCTAAGTGTTGGAACTCCAAGATACACTGAAGATCAACGAAAGTTTGAAGAAAGAAGTGGATGAGCCACAACGCGTCCGTGTTGGTCTGCTCAAGGAGTATTAGTAGCTGAAAGGTGAGAAGGTTAGGCTCGAGGCTTCATTTGTTCATAGTCAGGCCAATTTCTACAAGTTGGGTTATGTAGATCATCTCTTTAGTAGGTCGTCTGACTTTGAGTTTGCTGGAAAAAAACTTCAAAACTTTCTCTATTTCTCTATAAAAGACTTTGAAACCTTCTCTATGTCTAAGCTGGAACAGCTAGGGGTCAAGCACCAGATGATGCCGCCGCTGGAAGCGTTGCGAGTGCCGAAGGTGTGGCGGTTGAGTAGTTTATCTTCTCGCACTGGAGAGCATGGTTAGTCCTTCAGATGACCTAATTTATGCGATGAGTCCTTAAGAAGGGCGCGGAGTGATCAATTGTTGTAAGCATGCAGCCGAGCCAAGTTGTAGATTAATTCTGAATTCCTCATTGAAAAATGAGTGACACGAACGAAGACTTAGTTGTAAGGTAGAAACTACATAACAACTGGATAATCCTTGGCTTGCGAAGTAGTGCCCGTCAAGCTGCTTGAGTCTTCAGGCTTTGATGTAGTAGGAGGTCCCACATGGTATTTCTACAAATTGTAGACGTTCCATTGCTTTTCGATCTCTTTGTTGTCTATGGTGGCGAAGATGTAACGAGCATTGCCACATACTCTACTGATCTTATACGGACCTTCCCATATGGGATCCATCTTTTTGGTGCCTTCTCTGCAGGTAATGATGAAGGCTTTTCTCAGGACTAGATTTTCAAGCTAGAATTACCGGATCTTGGCCCTCTTGTTATAGCTAGAGAGGAGTTGCTGCTGGTAGACTGTGATGCAGGTAATGGTATGCTCGTACATCTCCTGTGCTAGATCTAGGCTTGTGGCCATCTACTTACTGTTCTACTCGATGTTTGGCAATAAAGTGATGATACTTGGCACGATGACATTAGGAGAAATGATTGCTTCTGAACCAAATGCCAAAGAGAAATAAGTTTCACCAGTTGCTCGTCTTTTGGTGGTGCGATATGCCGATAAACACCAGGGAGTTCGTCTGGCCATTTTGCATTCTTATCTATAAAGGATTTCTTGTGGTAGCCGAGGATCATCTTGTTGGATGCTTCGACCTGCCTATTGCATTGAGGATATCTTAGCATGGACATGTGCTGCTTGATGTCATACTTTTGGAAGAACTTCACCAAATATTTGCCCACGAGTTGTGGGCTGTTGTCGGTGACGATGGATTGAAGGATGCCAAATTGCAAACGATGTTCATCCATATAAAACACTCTATGTCCATCTGGGCATGGTTGTCATGGGCTCTGCTTCTACCCATTTGGTGAAGTAATCGATTGCCACGATCATCATGTCATTGCCCTCAATAGAGGGCAACATTGGCCCCACTAAGTCGATTGCCCACCACATAAATGACCAAGGACTCGTCTATAGGTGTAATTCGCTGGCAGACAGTGCTGATATCGGCTTGTAGCGTTGGCAGCAGTCGCACTTTTGTACTAACTCCTAAGCATCTTGGTGTATTGTAGGCCAGCAGTAGCCCGAGTTAAAAGCCTTATATGCTAAAAATCAGCCTCCGAAGTGATTTCCACAAATGCCTTCATGGATTAAACTTAGAACCTTTAGGTCATCGAGGGGAACTAGGCAACGGAGATTAATGGTCCAGTGTAAGATCTTCGGACAAGAATGTCGTTCCATATGTAGTAGCGTGCTGCCTTTATTTGGAGTTTTCTAGACTCCAACTTTTCCATGGGGAGTATGCCATTAATCAGGTAGTTTATAATAAAACTTTACCAGTTAGGAGTTGTACTAACATGTGACACTTCGACTACTGACTCCGCCTCTATGCTTGGCTTGTCTAGATACTTTACTGGAATATAGCATCCGCGTAAGCGTTGTCTACTTGCGGTACTTGAGTGAGGGTATAAGTCTGAAATGCCTCAAGTTGCTTTCGTACCTTCTCTAGGTATTATGCCATCCTTAGATGTTTTACCGCGTATTCCCTAGTAGTCTGGCTGATGATTAACTAGGAATCGGAATAATTGCGAGCTTTTCCACCGCCAAGTTTTTTGCCATTCGGATGCCTACTAGTAGGGCTTCGTACTCTGTTTCGTTGTTGGATGCTTTAAAGCCTAGAGTGATTGCATGCTCGAGTATCAAACCATCTAGGGTGGCAAGGACCACGCCTGCTCCTGAGCCTTTACAGTTGGATACGTCATCGACATGCAAATGCCAGAATTCTCCATCGGGTGAAACAGGCATAGCTAGGGCGTGCTTGGTTGCCTTCGAGGCATCGTTGGGTAACTCTGTTGCATCGCCAAGGCTAGGCGTGAAGACGTGGTAGGGAGCCTTGGAGCTGAGGCCATGTTACACACAGTAGAAGATGCTCAACTGCCAATATTGGGCCACTCTAGAGCTGAATTATGGAGTAAGGGTCGGCTAGAGCCATGTGACGTACAGCAGGATGTGGTGCTCAATTGTTGGTGCATGTTGCTCCTATGTAGAATCTTTTGGGTGATGAGGACAAAACTTGCTTCCGAGTGTGTCTTTCTAGTGTTCATCTGCCTTTGGCATGCCTTTTGGGCTGAGTTGTTGCCTTCGTCACAAAACTTTGCATCAGCCAGTGTTTAAGCCTTTATTGTCGTGCGTCTAGATTGGGTAGAATAGTGCATTATGAGGATAACTGTTTGCGTCTAAAAGTTTAACTTGAGTTTCCAAGTTGTAACAATTGTCGCTAAAGTTAGCTTTTCAATTTTTGGTAGCTGGTTTCCTAATCGATGAGAGCTTTTGAATTGTGAAATATAGGTAGTAGGGCCCCCAGCTCTTCTCGTATGAAGGTAGAGCTTATTGCTGCTTCAAATACCCTCAAATATATTATTGTCCTCCGCTGCTTCTGGTTTGGATAGTAGGGAGGTGATGTCAGGTACTTTTTAAAGTCCTTGAATGTGCATCAGTGAGCCTCGTCCCAAAGTGCATGCTTCTCTATTAAAGTGAAAGAGTCTGTCAGAGTTAGATCCTCTTTCATGATCAATTCTCCGAACAGCGGGTGGTCTGTTGGAAGTCCTTTTGGGAAAGCTGCTCTAGCTATCAAGCCGTTACATACGACTATCTTTGCCTTCTCTGCTTTGAACCTCTTCACATATTCGTGAAACGACTCCTTTGGGTTCTTCTTGATGTTGAACAAATGGTCGGACTTCTTCTTAATCGAGCGTTAGGATGAATATTCTTTCGTGAAAACCAAAGAAAGTTTGTCGAAACTCTGGATGGATTATGGTGGTAAGGTGTAAAACCAATATTTCTCATTGTCTTGTAAAATGAAGGCTAATATCTTGTACATAAGAGCATCGTTGTTCTGATAAAGGACCATTGTGCTTCGGTAGTGCTTCAAGTGTCTCTCCTGATCTCCATCTCCTTTGAATGATAAGAAATATGGCATGCTAAACTTGCATGGAGGCTCTGCTTGCTCGATCTCGTCCGTGAAATGTGACCTGTTTATGTTGGTATGTCCCGTCATAGTGCCTCGTCAGTGACCTTGTTGCGTTGGGAATCATGCAATCACTCCGTCAAGAGTCTCTCTACTTTTTCCTGATTTTACCTTTGTTGGGGGTAGCGGAGCTCTTGGCTTCCCCCAATCGTGACTTACTGGTCTAGGATGCTCTTCTACGTGCTTGGCTCATCTATGCTGCAACTGCGGTGCATGTGGTACGTTCTTAGTAGGCGAGTGAATTCCTCGCAGATTGCTGGTTGAACTTGAGCCTAATTAAATGACAACTTCTCTCCGTCCGTCGTGTTGCCTACTCCAATGTGAGGTAGAGGATGCTCCTTGAGGGCCTAACCGCGAATAAACACTTCGCCTGGAAGGTTGCTCATGTTAATTATCGGAGTGTGACCGCAACTATGAGTGTATGCTCGTCCGTGGGCCTAGTCGAAAGTACACTATTTCTGCACAGTACCTAAATTGAACAAAAATATATCCATTTACATATTATTTCTCTCTAGAGTTGTTGTATCAAAGGTATGTTTAGATGTGACTCCGGACTTCCAAAATGAGTTATGGCATAAGCATTTGCCTCTCTTAGACCATCTCCAAATGAGATGTCAAATCCTAAGGGGAATGCTATGTAATCAAATTTGAAGGTAGGAGAAAGCTTCAACCTATATGTCAATCATCTGTAGATTGACATATGAGTTTTCATATATCAAATTTGACATATGAGAAAATGTGATATCAAATAATTTTTAATTATTTTATTGTGATGGTCCCATTAATTAGATCTTAAAAAGTTTATTTAATTGATTTCTTTTAAAATTGGTCCTACAAAAATCATTTATAACAAAAAAAACATAAAGGTTGGAAAAAGAGGAAATCTGACATTGCCATGTTAGTCATCAAATTAATATTTGACATTTATCTTTTGACATCTACATTGGAAATGCTCTTATGTGTTTTCCTAGAAATTCACTTCCAAAACATTTATCTTGAATTAGTGTTACAAATTTGGGGGTTAGACGAATATGCATAAAAATGTTGGTGGAGGTTTGGAAATTATATGAAGGAATGGAATTGGTCATGAATAGAAAGTAAATAAAAATCTCTAATTAAATAAAAAAATAAAAAAACAATTAGTCTTCATTGGAGCTCTGGATTGACCCGACAATGGACACATAAATCGGACACTTGTAACTGTGCATTTCTATCCCACTTCCTTGTCCCATTAATCCCTCCATATTTATAGAGCCAACCTGCATTCCATGGAGTTGAAATTCAAGGTTTTCCTGATTTTTCTACTGTTATCTGCTTCTTCTTTTTTTACATTGTTTTTTCTTTTTCTGCATGCTTTTGCAGCCAAGCAACAATGCTTCCAATAGTAAACCCTAACCTTAATTTCCCACTCAATTCGAACGGCAAGACAGCAAAGATTGGAAGATTGAATTGGAGTCAGTGGACCCAAGCTTTTCGTCTCGTGGGCCAGAGCGGGTTTGATGCAGCAGTGGCGGCAGTACGCAAATGTTCGTCGACAAGGCAACAATCTCTCCTCTCCTCTCCTCTTCTTCTTTGCGAGGAGATCGTCGTTTTCATGTCATGAAGAAATGGGGGAGACATAGATGGGGGTAACAGAGGATAGCAAAGAGATGAAGATAGATATTAAACGGACAAAGAAATGATGTCAAGGGCAAAATCAAAAATTCATTGTTTGGGCCATTTTAATTGGACTGATTTAATGTGGGGCGTTGTCCCAATCATTAAATAAAGTTATTACATAATTTTTATTAACATTCAAAGTTTTCAAACTCTTTTTATTAGTTTTTCTTTTTAAAAAATGATGAATACGTAACTAAAATTACTGAGTAATCAGTTTAAAAAAAACAAAAGAAGTGGATGCAAGATGAATACTAAACAAACCCTAAAGTACTTGTTAGTCTGGACAAGCTTTTGAAAGTTGGAAGCCTCACCCACCAATTTATTTAATCTAGTATGTATTCATTACTTTTATTAAATTATTTTGATGCAAATTACTCTTATCAAATTAATTAGCTACAAAGTACAAAACCAATGTGTAGTTTAGTACTTGTAGAGCAAAATAATTAAAAGATCAAAATGGTTTCTAACCTAGTTTAGGTGATTTCCTCATAACGATTTGTCTCCATCTTGATACGAAATGAAACTTGAGCTATGACTAAGAGCACCTCCATTTAGGGACTCCTATCACTAACTTTAAGAACTCATTTTGAGACTTTAAAAGAATTTGAGTTCCTAAAATAATATTGTCTACAATGAGAAGTTCTTATAGTATATTCTATAAATGCAGGGACTAAAATATTAGAAAACATTGTTCATTTTGTTAAGAGTACTGTGGCCATTAATATAAACCAAAAAATTACCTCTACTGTTGGCCAACACTTCAAAAAAAAAAAAAAAAAAAAAAAAAAAAGAAGGAGAACTACAGGAAAAAACCAAATGCTGTGCAGCATTCCTTTCCCACTCAAAATCAATAGGGACCACTCTTTGAGTTCTTATCTACAGTTCTTATATTAGAAAATTTCTTTCAAATATCCGATGAGTCCCTATATATTAAGATACTTTGAGATGCTTTAAGTACTGTAAACAAGAGACGACAGAGCTAGCCTAAGAAAACAAAATGTAAAATGTCACACATAGGTAGCCTAGGTTCTCAGTGTGAGTCAAACATTGAAATCTATGTACCCTAAACAAGACTCCACACATAGCTAGCCTTTGTTCTTTTCCCACTATGAGACTCGATGCATAAACATATAGCAATAATTGAAATCGGATCTAGATTAAGTCTCAATATCGTTCTTTTCTTCTTTACATGCAACAGTGGAAGAGAGCATAATTGAAGCTAGATTAAGTGTTAATATTGTCATATTAACATAGTTTATATCCTCAACCGCGTGGAAGTTAACCAGTCTAAAACTATCCATGCATATTTTCTAAAATTTTGTGAAAAGTACGTCTAATTGATAGATAATTCATTTGTGGAATATAATTACTAACCTGATATCTTGCTCTTTGGAAGAAGTACATATATACAAGTACTTCGATTTGGAAGAATTTTGGAGAGTTTTGATTGGGAAAATGGAGGGGGTGTGGTTGGTTTTTGTAAACAAGGAGAAGGAATTTGCAACGGATTAACAATCGCAACACTGATCGAGATTTGAGCCACTCATCTACAACAACTACAAATCTAAAATGGATGATATGGATGAAAGTTCAACACCAACAACAAATCTAAAATTCGAAGAAAAAAAACATAGGGAGGGGAAACGAAGAAGAAGAATAGATGGAGGGGAACCTGGGAAAAAGAAGACAAAAGAAGATGAACTAGGATTCAAACGAAGAAGAAGAAGGCATGAGAAGACTAACCTGGGATTCACACAAGAGAGCAGGAGCGCGAGGAGAGGACCGAAAGTGTCTGGAGAGGAATGAGAGAGCGCCCAACTAAATTGTACCGTGGTTTTGGAGGGTATAAGCAAGCGGTTCTTTACAAATGAACACCATATTCCATACTCCATACTCCATATTCCATATTATTAGTACTATGGAATATGGAGAATTATTTAATACAAACGGACATCAAACATCATACTCTATATTATTAGTACTATCTGGTGTGTCAAATGAGGCCTGAACATCCCTATTCCATCTGCTCATCTTAAAAGAGCTGAAAATATCCTTCAGACTTCAGAGAAAAAACAAGCACATTGGGTAACACTTGAAGAAATAAAATCAGACGACAAATGTTACTATAACTATTAATGGGGGTCGAAACTCCGATGTAGAGCTCCGCGTCTGCCGGTTAGAACATCGATTTGTTTGCATAAAATGATTACCAAGTCCTTGCGCAATGAACCTGTCAAAGTGAACCTTGTTTGGTTGAATTACTATAGCTTCTATACCTTGCCCTTTTGTCACGAAAAGCTAAACTATGGTCGAATTTTCTTCTTTTTGTGAATTTAGAACTCCCACCTATCTCAATGCATGTTCATTTTCTCCTCGGATCAACCAACAAAATACCTTTCACCTAGCTCAGGTGACCTAGAGCATGTTTGGTCTCCTTTTTTAATTCAATTTTTAGTTTTTAAAAATAAAGCTTTAACGAAAAGAGTTTCGGCTAACTTTAATTTAACTAAAAATCACCCTTAATTTTTATTTAATAAAAAATACTTAAGATTTAATGAAAATGACAAAAGTAACATACAACAAGCCAAAATAAATAAATCTCACGGGCTGAAGCAAAGCCCATCAAGCAACTTCACATTATTTACGAAATTACCATCGAGCCCAAAGGTCAAAATAATTTAATTTTCAATTTTTTTTATTCAACAAATGTTTGCAACCATTCCCCCGAATTAAAACCTATATCATGACAATTAATTCAAGAACCACAATCATTAAATTCTACTCCCCTCTCAAACCCATAATTGTCAAACATTGTCCATAACTTGCATCAAACTTAGGATTCCCTTTAAAAAAGTGCAATTCACAAACCAACCTTCTCAAACCCAAATTTTTTTTCAACGTCCATTTCCGTTTTCATAACCTACCTTCTCAAATCTAGATTTCTTCAACTTGAAACCAAACAAAAATTATTTACAAATAACCCAAAACTCGTCAAAATTAAAACTAAGCAAAAATTCAAAAAAAAAAAAAAATACAACAAAAGAATCAACAAAGATTATGAAAAGAATAATGTCTCCTTTGATTCTCCTTCAAACATATGATTCTCGTAAAAACCTGCATGTCACCTTTGTTTTCTATCTTTTATCTGGGTTTGGGCATCTGTGCCCTCACCCTTTTGCCCCATTTTTATTTTCCCCTCTCAAACTCTATTAATGTTATTGTTATTCCTGACCCAAAAAAGAAAAATGTCCAGGGAACAGGACCGAGACTAATTCACAAACCCCCAGAATATATTATTCCAAAGGGACATGTCAACCAGCTGTATGACTTGACTTGTGAAGTCGATGCATGCTCAACCTATCACAATAATGCCAATTATCTGCCAACAAGATGATATTACGAAGGAAATAAGTTATAGCGGTTTTGGAGGGTAAGGAAATATTTTAAAACTCATTAGTGCTTTTCAAAATCCTTATCCAAACACAAGGTAGTGAAAACCTTGGCTCATAAGACTGGAATTCTCCTAGTTTTAAAACTCGTTAGTTTTGTTCAATTTAAAAAATAGGCGTAATTTTGCTGTAGTTTTTGAAATAGTGTGAGTAATTTTGGTTCAATGTCAAAAATAGTGTAGATTATGTTACTGTAGTTTCAAAAATAGTGTGAGTTATTGTGCTGTAATTCTAGGAATAATGTTTATTTTGTTCTCTTCGAGAAATAATGTAGATTATTTTGGTTCAGTTTTCAGAAATAGTGTGAGTTATTTTGTTGTAATTCCATAAATAATGTTATTTTGGTTCAGTTTTCATAGATAATGTGAGTTATTTTGTTGTAGTTCTAGTAATAGTGGGTTATTTTACTGTAGTTTCATAAATAATGTGGATTATTTTGCTGTAGTTCCATATATAGTGTGAGTTATTTTAGTTAACCTTTAGAAGTAGTGTTGGTTATTTTGCTGTAGTTCCAGAAATAGTGTGGGGTATTTTGGTTTAGTTTCAGAAAGAGTGTAGGTTATTATGCTATAGTTTCGGAAATAATGTGGATTATTTTGGTTCTGTTTCAAAAATAGTGTTGATTATTTTGCTATAGTTTCAGAAACAGTGTTGGTTATAAGGCAATACCCAAATTGAACAAAAATATATCCATTTACATATTAATTCTCTCAAGAGTATTAAAGGTATGCTTAGAAGTGACTCCGAACTTCCAAAATCAGTTATGGCATAAGCATTCGCCTCTCTTAGGTCATCTCCAAAGGAGATGTCAAATCCTAAGTGGAATGTTATGTAATCAAATTTGAAAATAGAAACAAGCTCTAACCGATATGTCAATTATATGTAGATTGACATATGAGTTTTCATATGTCAAATTTGATATATGAGAGAAGATGATGTCAAATAATTTTTAATTATTTTATTGTGTGGGCCCCATTAATTAGATCTTAAAAGGTTTATTTAATTGATTTCTTTTAAAATTGGTCCTACAAAAATCATTTATAACAAAATAAAAAAACATATCGATTGGAAAAAGATGAGATCTGACATTACCACGATAGCCATCAAATTAATATTTGACATTTATATTTTGACATCTACATTGGAGATGCTATTATGTGTTTTCCTAGAAATTCACTTCCAAAACATTTATCGTGAATTAGTGTTACAAATTTGGGGGTTAGACGAATATGCATATGGCGAAAAATGTTGGTGGAGGTTTGGAAATTATATGAAGGAATGGAATTGGTCATGAATAAAAAGTAAATAAAAATCTCTAATTAAATAAAAAAGCAAATAGCTTTCATTGGAGCTCTGGATTGACCCAACAATGGACACATAAATCGGACACTTGTCACTGTGCATTTCTATCCCACTTCCTTATCCCATTAATCCCTCCATATTTATAGAGCCAACCTGCATTCCATGGAGTTGAAATTCATGGTTTCGTGATTTTTCTACTGTTATCTGCTTCTTCTTTTTTTTTAATTGTTTTTTATTTTTCTGAATGCTTTTGCGGCCAAGCAACAATGCTTCCAATAGCAAACCCTAACCGTAATATCCCACTCAATTTGAACGGCAAGACACCAAAGATTGGAAGATTGAATTGAAGTCAGTGGACCCAACCTTTTCGTCTCGGTCGAGATTTTGGGCCAGAGTGGGTCTGAGGCAGCAGTGGCGGCAGTACTCAAATGTTCGTCGACAAGGCAACGATCTCTCCTCTTCTTCGCGAGGAGATCGTTGTTTTCATGTCATGAAGAAATGGGGGAGACACAGGTGGGGGTGACAGAGGATGAAGATAGATATTATCCGGACAAAGAATTGATGTCAGGGGCAAAATCGAAAATTCATTGTTTGGGCCATTTTAATTGAACTGATTTAATGTTGGGTTTTGTCTCAACTATTAAATAAAGTTATTACATGGTTTTTTTTGTTAACATTCAAATTTTTTATATCCTTTTTGTTAGTTTGTCTTTTTTAAAATAATGAATACGTAACTAAAATTACTGAGTAATCAATTTAAAAACAAAAGAATTGGATCCAAGATGAATACTAAACAAGCCCTAAGGTACTTGTTATTCTGGACAAGCTTTTGAAAGTTGGAAGCCTCACCCAGCAATTTATTTAACCTAGTATGTATTCATTACTTTTATCAAATTATTTTGATACAAATTACTCTTATCAAATTAATTAGCTGCAAAGTACAAAACCAATATGTAGTTTAGTACTTGTAGAGCAAAATAATTAAAAGATCGAAATGGTTTCTAACCTAATTTAGTCACATTTCCTCGTAACGATTTGTCTCCATCTTGATACGAAATGAAACTTGAGCTATGACTAAAAGACTCAATTAGAAACTTTAAAAGAATTCTAGCTCCTAAAATAATATTGTCTGGAATGGGATATTCTATAAATGCAAGGACTAAAATATTAGAAAACATTGTTCATTTTGTTAGAGTATTGTGGCCATTAATACAAACCAAAAGGTTACCTCTACTGTTGGCCAACGTTTCTCGAAAAAAAAAAAAGAAAAAAAAAGGGAAAACTACAGGAAAAATCCAAATGCTGTGCAGCATTCCTTTGCCACGTTGGTGGGTTTCTTTCCCACTCATAATCAATAGGAGGACCACTCTTCGTGTCCCTATCTATAATCCTCACATTAGAAAATTTCTTTTAAGTATCCGATGAGTCCTTATATATTAAGATACTTTGAGATGCTTGAAGTACTCTAAACAATAGACGACAGAGCTAGCCTAAGAAAAAAAAAATGTAAAATGTCACACATAGCTAGCCTAGGTTCTCAGTGTGAGAGTCAAACATTGAAATCTATGTACCCTAAACAAGACTCCACAGATAGCTTGCCTTTGCTCTTTTCCCACTATGAGACTCGATGCATAAACATATAGCAATAATTGAAATCGGACCTAGATTAAGTCTCAATATCGTTCTTTTCTTCTTTACATGCAATAGTGGAAG
The DNA here is from genome assembly GCF_041283825.1 of Pyrus communis. Lineage (NCBI taxonomy): Eukaryota > Viridiplantae > Streptophyta > Magnoliopsida > Rosales > Rosaceae > Pyrus > Pyrus communis. Next base: position 6,307,454 of record NC_142572.1, read on the forward strand.
AGAGGATAATTGAAGCTAGATTAAGTGTTAATATCGTCATATTAACATAGTTTATATCCTCAATCTGCGTGGAAGTTAACCAGTCTAAAACTATCCATGCATATTTTCTAAAATTTTGTGAAAAGTACGTCTAATTGATAGATAATTCATTTGTGGAATATAATTACTGACCTGATATCTTGTTCTTCGATTTGGAAGAAGTACATATATACAAGTACTTCGCAATCAAACATTCTGAACGGACGAATTGGAAAGAATCATAGAAATATTGATAGAGGACAAATCGGTAAGAGCAAGCTGAAATATGCATACAAGTGGTGAAGTGATGCGTAAGTAGTGGACTTTACTCGCACAAAGTCATGCTACATGAAATTGAACCCTCTCTGGACCGAGTATTTGGCAGATTGATGCGTCTTCGTATAGTAAAGAACATTGACAAATAAGTTGGCCTAGTAAGTTAAGGAGACGTCTAATCTGGTTCTTTATCATTTTTAAAGTACTACTTTGAAATACAAAGCGAAGAGATAAAAGTTTGATTTCGAAATACAGTTTAAAAAAAATGCGTTTTTGTCTAATAAAAATGAAAATTCAGTTGCATTCATGATAATGTCAAGCGGCTGTGATAATTACGGCCTCGTTTGAATGTACTTTTAGAATGACTGAATGACTTTTAGAGAAAATATTTTTCAGTTCCAAAAGCACTTGAAGTGCTTTTTGTAAGAAGCATCAGTTATGTGCTTCTTCTAGAAAACACTTAAAGTGTGTCTCCATAATTTACTTGCATTTTAACTAAGGATTGGTTCAAAAAATAATTTAACCAAAAACGCTTTCAGTTATTTTAAAAACACATCCAAACAAATTCTAAGAGAAATTTGTTTATATTATCTTTTGATGAGATACATTCATAATCTGGAAATTCTAACTTATCCATATCTGACTAAGTAATTGTTATAGCCACCACTTTGTACTTAAATAGGTGTCTCTACCACATATTTCATATGCGACCCCTTTGTAGACGTTGAATTTTCTGAACTCTCCCATTTGAACTTTCATGAGGCATGGACCAAGGAGATAGTATATTAACCGCCTATTTGGAAAATATTAAATTGATGTTTTTTTTTGGTCAATTTAATTAGCGTAAATATGGTTTATATGTTAGTCTATTTAAAGGTTATACGCTTACTGTGTCTTCAATTCAATGAAATGGCACACAATCAATCTAACTAAATGCATAAATTATTACAATTTCATTATCTTATGATGTAAAAAGAGAAAATTGAAATTTCTTGGTCCATTTTAATAATTACTCCAACTTGAACCGCGTGAAATCTAATTAATCTTTTTTTTTGTTGGTGGTGGAATGAAAAAATATAGATGCAAATAGATTCAGGTCCGAAAACAAATGCTATTTTCAGATTTAGTCCAGTTGCTTGTAAAATGCCTATAAAAACTACAAAAGAAACATATTTAAAAAATAAACGAATACAACTAATTCTGAAAAAGTTAAATTACAAGCAAAAAAATCCATAATATGGAAAAATGAAAACAATTTATCTATAATAACAACAAAAAAAAAATGTGGTATAAGTTATAAGTAAGACATTTACAATCTAGGTATATTAAATAATAGCTCACACAATTGGTCTATTTTTACTAATAATTCACAAAATTGAATTTATATTCTTCATAAATTATTTTAGATGATTTCTTTATGTTTGTCTTTCATTTTCTCTAACCACGGTATTATTTTAGACGACTACTTTAGTCAAAATACTTCAAATTTCAATGCACTTTGGCAGATAATGAACCTCCGATAAAGTCCATAAAGATGTCGTCTAATAAGAAAACTCAAATTAATCAGAATTAACAACTGAAATCGTACCAAAAAGGGAAAGAAGGATGTTGCCATCTGAAAATGCTATAGGTACTAATGTAGTGTAATTAGATAAAAACAAAACAAATGTAATATCACGTCCTTATATGGATCGATATAGTACATTAGAAATCATACATGCAAGCTCTTCCAACGACAGTTGCTTCGCCACCAAATTTATAAGTAAAGACTATGAGTCACACCATTAACTTGACAACGATCATAAATAACACAATCTTCAGCATGTAGTATCACACTCTCATTGTAATCGATATAATTATACATGCAACTGCAAACTCTTCAAGCGATAGCTATTCCAAAACAAGATACATATATACATATATATATATATACATACATATACATACATACATACATACATTCATACACATATATATATATATATATATATATGGGAACCCCTTTTACTTGACAACGAACATGAGTTACACAACCTTCAGCGATCTATTCTAACACAAAATCAATTAATCTCAAATGTTAAATACAATTATTCTTCTTTCTAATATTGTGTGACTACAGTGATAAGATTACATATTTTGTAAGAATATTGAAAAAAAGTACATAACTTATTCAATCTCATTTATAGTTACCATCAACCTTTGAGACATAAGCGGCTGTTTCGTGCACTAGTTTAGTCGTTTAATCATGATTAACCCAAATCCAGACTGTTCATCGTCAACTACTGGCAAAATCCACGTTCAATATGCGACATCTCGAACCTGACCCAATACACGTCCCTGTTCATTTTCCGTGGGCCCCCACCCCCTCTCTTTAACAAGAGAAACAAATGCAGGGAATTGAATTTGAATAGAAAAAGCCAACGTCCAGAGATAGCCAAGCATGTTCCTTCTTTCTCCCGCTTGTTTGCACGTGGAGTCGTTGGGGAAGCGGGGCATTTCTGTAACAAGACCATATGTAAACGGCGTTACGGCGGTGTGAACAAAAACCAACCATACAATTTAAACAGTATATCAACTGCGTACACAAGACAACGTGTATTTTATTATTTTTAGAATACGAGTCATTGTCGATTTAGATTGTAGCCACATGTTTTAGTGCAAGTTTAAGTTATATTTAAATTTTTCTTCCACGAGCGAGGATGTATAGAATTATGGCAAAAATCGGTCGGGTATAAGATTCAAAATCCTTCAACATAATTTTTTTTATTTTTTATTTTTGAGATTACAATGACAAATTGGGAGCAAAATTAGGACATAGATTAGATGGGCGTCGAGGCGGTCTGAGTGGCCTTTTGGTGGCCTAGGCAGGCAACTGGATGGCCTAGGTGGTCTAGTAATTTCAATTTTTTTTTTTCAAATTTGAGAAAGGATGAATGCAAATCAGTTGTGTTCTGGTTTTTCTGAACTTCTTGAGCTTCTGGTCTGTGTTCTTGCAAAGAGGAAGAAGATAGAGAGAAAATTAGTTTATCTCTCTTCCTTCCACATCCACCTAATCACTCTCAAACTATTTAATTAAACTTTTTTTTTTTAATTTCTGTCCACTCAAGTTTGGACAGCTAGCATAAGTTGCTTGACTTTTCTAAAAAAAAAAAGGCTGGCAGTCAATAACATCGAGTGCTATTGATTTTTTTCTCATTAAGAAAACATAGATTGTCAAGCTGATGTTGCCCATCTTTATGCGTCTCAATATTCCATTTTTTTTTCATACCCACATATTTGATAATTTCATTTATCCTTAAATTCAAAATAAATTTATATGATCTTTAAAAGATATTTTACAAATTAATACATACTTGTGATTATTTGAACTTCTATTTCCAACATGTCGCCCAATTAGCGTTTTTTAGAAACTTATTTTTATTTACAAGTAAAAAAAAATATTACTGGAACGTAATATCAAGTGAAAAGTTGTAAACTCTTTTGCCAACCGTACATTATTTATATGTGACCTACAGTAACATTGAATCTTTGACAATTTACGTGATATCAAAAATTCAACAAAACCATCACATCACAAGAAAAAAAAGAAGAAAAATCCGAAAAGATGAATGACTAAATTTTTCTAAAATCTTTCTAAAATTTTAATAATAATGCTATCAAAGAATTAAGTGAATGTGAGTTGGGCGTCGATATTTTTGTGAATGTGATTTCTAAATTTTTCTATAAATTGTCGAAGATTCTCGCTGGCCTTCAGCCTGCCTGTTCAAGTTTGGTACTTTACTGACACGGGGTGATGGTTACTTAATTTTCTCAGCAACCAAACAGGTCTCTATTTTATTGGGTTTTTAGTTTCATATTTGGGGGACTCATTGGTTTTTTGGGATTCATTGAACCTAGACAAAAATTTAGCCCTTTTCATCTCTGCTTCTTCAAGGGTTGCCCCTCTTTTTAATTTTTTTTTATTTTATAAATTGGATATTTTCTTTTTCCCAGAAACATGACGACCATTGAGTGTGGGAAAGAGAAGGTGCAAACTCTTTTGCTGGGTCTTGCCTATTCGTGCATATTTAATTTGGTTTTTTTTATTCCTTTTTCCCCATTTTTTCTGCATTATTTTATTAATTTTTTGGTTCTTTTCGCCCTTTTGCAACAGGAGTTTGGCGCTTGAGTGGATTTTTATTATTTCCAGAAGGGAAGAACTTTTGGTTTTGGTGTAAATTCTTCCTCCCACTTTCAGTGGCTTGCATGAGAAGCATATGTAGGAGGTGAGGTAGTCTTTCTTTCATATATATCATCCATTGGTTGTGATTTTTATTCTTCACCGATTTGTTATGCATGCTTTTTCTTAGACCAATGGAGGTGGAACCATGTATCTGATTGGGAAATACTCACAAATAGAACTGGTTATATGTAAATTTGACGGTAATCCGTTTATAACCCTGGTTTAATGCCCTTTTGTTGACGTGTTAGTATCACTCGGGTTCATTTTTTGTTAAAAGTTTGTAACCAGTTCCATCCGCGTGTATTTCCCGTAAGATTTTGATTAAGGAGTGGGATTGTTTGATTGGGGTGATGTTATTATTAAAACCAAATAGTTTAAGGATAATTGCAGTTCAATCGAATCGGTCAAGTGGAATTTTAAGGAATTCTAAAGTGGCATAATTGATTCTTGAACTTTTCTGCAGAATTAGAAATAAAGTAGGGTTACAACTTTTAATCCCCTTTTTTTGTTTGGAACAAAAGCACATTTTCTCTTGTGACACTAGTTTTTAAAAGTTAAAAGCCTCTTCGATGCTTCTGCTTCTGTTGTTCGTTTCATATCAGCACCAATCGATCAACACTGTGAAGAAGAAGAATACAGCACAAAAAGCATTACCTATTTAGGCGTCTCTAACACTTCTTATCTCGCTTACATTGATCGACAAGTTTGCCTCTAGTTTCAATGAAGTAGACCCTTTTTTGCCCTCCCTCCATCCCTTCTTTCGGTCTTGTTCATTTGTTTTAGGTCAGTCAATGACTCAAATCAAATCCATTGTGGTCAGAAAATTCTCAAATAGTAGTTGAAAAGTAAGTTAGAGAACTAGGGTTTGCTTCAAATGGACCATATAGAATTTGATTCCATTTTTTCTTCTTTTCACTGAAGTCACCGGTTAAAACTTGAAGACATCTACTTCAGGACTTGCATTTGCTGTTTGTGAGGGACTTAGGGTTGAAAAATAAGGCCTAAATTAAATAACTAAAGTGGGTTTATGCTTCTGGTTTTTCTAGTTGCTGCCCATCTGTGCTCAAGTCAAACATCATTTGTACTACGGTCTAGTGACATTCCTCTTCACTTGTAAGTGAGAGGTCTTAGGTTCGATTCTCGCCAAAGGCAAATTTGAACCACATTATTGCTAGCTCATGATGAGGCTAAGCCCACCCCCTCCCCTTAGTGTAGATAATATCGTTTGTTAAAGAAAAAAAAAAAATCAAACATCATTTTCTAGTACATTTTATACTTCTACGCTGTACAATTATGGAAGGGATGATGATCTGTTTGCTTACATCAATCTCCAGCAATTTAATAATCAATTTGTGGCGGGTTGGGTTGATTTTTTTGTTAAACTTTGTTTACTTATTACTAATTATGTATTTGATGTGTAAGTGATCCGCATTCACTCCTTAATTCTTTTTTTGGGCAGCTTGAAAAGTCTGCCCACAATTACTTTTTAAGTGCTTATATAAGGAAGAGAATTTCAGCTTCCTTCAGCAGTCTCGTAAGCCCTGTCTACATTAAAAAACAACTGTCTGCGAACAGCCTTCTCCGGCATCCTTCTATCATTAGGTTAGATTCAGTCTCTTCTGTAACTATCACTTTTGCCTAAAAAGTTACATCTCTTGTGACTTCTTTTGAGTCTTCGATTCTTTAAGATATTTGCATGAACTGACATCAAAACAATATTCCATTGGACTAGTTGGCAAAAAAACACTTCTGCATGCCACTAGAAACTGATTCTACTTGTATATTGCAGCCCTTTGCACCCTTTCGCTATCACGTTGTTCGTAATATAAGCGTCACTACTCTGTTCTGCCCGTTCATCATTTCTTTTTCTGTTTCTTGCATTACAGGTGAACTGATTATCCATGGCTTCAGTTCATTCAAATGAGGACCTCGAAGCCAAAGACATGGACTCCCGAAGCTTGTCATCTTCGCGCAATCATTCACAGGGCGCGCCATACATTCACAAAGTCGGAGTTCCCCCAAAGCAAAACTTTTTCAAGGAATTCTCAAACACTTTGAAAGAAACATTCTTTTCAGATGATCCTCTACGGCCCTTCAAGCATCAACCTAAGTCGCGAAAGTTCATCCTCGGCGTGCAGGCCATTTTCCCCGTATTTGAATGGGGGAGAGACTATAATCTATTGAAGTTTCGGGGGGATCTAATTGCCGGACTGACTATTGCTAGTCTTTGCATTCCTCAGGTAAATTGGCAACTTAATCTTTTGCAACTTAGCTAATTTATGTCATTGTCCGGTTCCATAGATCTGATGATTTTCTCAACTGGAAAATCAGGACATTGGATATGCAAAACTTGCAAACTTGGCTCCCCAGTATGGATTGTGTAAGTATTTCTATGCTACTCAAGAACACACCTTCCTTTATTGTACCTGCTTTCCTTGGATGTTGTTGTGAGACTTCTCTTTTGCTTTTCAAAACCTTTACAGATTCGAGCTTTGTTCCACCATTGATCTATGCGATCATGGGCAGCTCAAGAGATATAGCCATCGGACCTGTGGCTGTGGTGTCGCTCCTGCTGGGTACACTTCTTCAGGATGAGATTGACCATGTTAAAAACCCAGATGATTACCGGCGCCTGGCCTTCACAGCTACCTTCTTTGCAGGCATCACCCAAGCCACCCTTGGGATTTTGAGGTACTTTAGCTTGATTACGTCTTACATTTTTTTACCTTAAACTCTCATTCTATCTGTCTCTAAAGGCCTCTCAGTCGTAATACTATACTTGTTCTATTTTTGTTACCAGGCTGGGATTCTTGATTGATTTCCTATCTCATGCTGCCATTGTTGGCTTTATGGGTGGAGCTGCCATCACAATTGCTCTCCAACAGCTTAAAGGTTTTCTTGGAATAAACAATTTCACCAAGAAGTCTGACATTGTCTCTGTAATGCAATCAGTATTTCGCTCAGCTCATCATGGGGTAGGCTCCATTTAGGGTTAAAATCGGAAACATCAAAATTTTTTCTTTCACTGACTGCAACATCAAGTTACTGATCCCTGTATTACAAAATTTTGCAGTGGAACTGGCAGACAATAGTCATCGGAGTATCATTCTTATCGTTTCTCTTGCTTGCCAAATATATTGTAAGAATCCCCAAACTTTACTTCAATTCGCCTAATACAATCTGCCTGTTAGTTCTTGTCTGATTTTCACATGTTCTGGGGAGCAGGGAAAGAAGAAGAAGAATCTCTTCTGGGTTCCAGCAATCGCCCCACTGATATCTGTTATCCTGTCCACTTTTTTCGTGTACATAACTCATGCAGAAAAGGATGGGGTTGCAATTGTAAGACCCCTGTATTATAAATGGTACTTCAGAAGAATGTTGATTTCAGTTACAAGAAAGAGTACTTACGGTTTCTCTATGCATGTAGGTGAGACATATTGAAAAAGGAATCAATCCTCCATCTGTAGATGAAATATTTTTCACTGGTCACTATCTTGCAAAGGGTTTCAAGATTGGCGTTGTAGCTGGAATGGTAGCATTGACGGTGAGCATCTCCGAGCCGATTTCCTGCCAAGAAAAAAATTTGATATCATTTCTTGTATCTTAAACCCTGTTTCTTATTCGTGTGAATTATCAGGAAGCTATAGCAATTGGAAGAACTTTTGCTTCCATGAAGGACTACCAGATAGACGGAAACAAAGAAATGGTGGCTCTAGGAACCATGAATATTGTCGGCTCAATGACTTCCTGCTATGTTGCGACAGGTGAGAAAGATACCAAGTAAATTATGAATTACAACACACTAATAGTTACGAATGTTTATTTGTGCATGATAAGGGCCGAGTGTTCTAGGCTTCTAGCAGGCATGGACCATGTTTTCACCGCAAAAGTTTGACAAGTAAAACCGTTGAAGATGGATTGTAGATAAAGTGCATAGAAATTTGTCAAAATAATACAAATCTAGCGAATGTAGTTTGTTGATACTCTAAGGTTAAGCAATGAGCATGCTTAAAAACCTTGAACCTTGCATCTAGAGGACACGTGACTAAGGACATGGAACTGATTGAATGCTCTTATACTTGCAGGTTCCTTCTCTCGCTCGGCAGTGAATTACTTTGCCGGATGCCAAACTGCAGTCTCTAATATTGTGATGTCCATCGTTGTTTTCCTAACCTTGCAATTCATCACACCTCTTTTTAAGTACACCCCGAATGCCATTCTTGCTGCCATCATTATATCTGCTGTGATCAACCTAATCGACTTCCAAGCAGCAATCCTTATATGGAAGATTGACAAATTTGACTTTGTTGCTTGCTTGGGAGCCTTCTTTGGTGTTATCTTTGTATCTGTTGAGATCGGCCTCTTAATCGCGGTAAATAAATCTATTGTTAACTGCCTTGTATTCGAAAACTATAATATAGAGATCAGCTATCTAAGTTAACAATTGTTTCTGTCCAGGTCTCAATATCCTTTGCTAAAATCCTCTTACAAGTTACCAGACCGCGGACTGCCATACTCGGGAAGATTCCTGGGACAAATGTATACAGAAACATCCAACAATATCCAGAAGCAACTAAGGTTCCAGGGGTTATGATTGTGAGAGTTGACTCTGCAATTTACTTCTCCAACTCCAATTACATTAAGGAGAGGTACATATGCTCTCTAGTTTATGCTTGGTTCGCTTAGATTTTCGTGGTAATTCTTAAAGATGCAATAAAAAAAGGGGTGACTGAGGACTGAAAAATCTATAAACAGAAAACTTCCGCTTGCCTTACATTGCCAAACTAAGCTGTTTCTTTCGACTTATTAAAGGTTTCGTTACTTGAAATGTGCAGCATAGGGTATATAAGTCATATGTTAGTTCTAGTACTCTATATGGCCTCATCATGAAAGGAACCTAGAAATGGGCTGACATTGATGTTTTACAATCTGCTTAGGCATACTATTTGTATCTTTCTCGGTACTCAAGTTCAACTTCCTTGCAGGATATTGAGATGGTTGGTGGATGAAGAAGAACAGTTGAAAGAAGCCTACCTACCAAGCATTCAGTTTTTGATCGTTGAAATGTCACGTAAGCAGTTTTCTGATCTTTTGAACCAAATGCCGATAGGCTGATTCATTACTCTCGGTTATCTAAATTCATTTCTCATGGTGTCTTGTGTTTGTTGCAGCTGTGACTGACATCGACACCAGTGGAATTCATGCCTTGGAAGAGTTGCACAGGAGTCTCCAAAAGAGAGACATTCAGGTAAATTACACACACGCGAAATCATCCTACGTCATTCTCTACTTCAGTTAACAAAATAAACTGACATTGTATGTGACATGAACTTGTCTTACCTCCAACCTTAATGTGCAGCTTGTTCTCGCAAACCCCGGACCGCTGGTGATTGATAAGATTCACGCATCCCACGTTTCAACTTTGATCGGCGAAGACAGAATCTTCCTCACAGTGGCTGAGGCCGTTTCATCCTGTTCCCCGAAATTGGTTGAAGAACCTTAAGTGTAAATGGAGTGTTTATTGTTTGAGAGAGAAACGGGTGCACAAAGAAAGTATTGAAATGGAGAGAGAGAGGCTTAACAGGTTATTCAGTTGAAAAGCGTATGGTGGGGAAGTGAATGTGAAAGTGGTGAAAGATGAAGTGCCTGGGTCCAATGCAAGTAAAAAGTTAAAAGATACGTAAAAACAGGTGCAAATGGTAAAAAGGTATTAAAATTACAGGAAAAAAGTTTATAGAAGGATAATCTAAATTCTCTCTCTCTCTCTCTCTCTCTCTCTCTCACAGATTGTAAACTCGGCCATCTTGCTCTCTGTAGTTTTGGATTACAAATTACTTGCCTTGTATTCCTGTTACGATTTGAAGAGTTTTAATTCTTTCCAGTTGATAAATGCATTTTGTTCTCTTACTATCTGGTGCCTCTACGCCTGGTTTTCGTTCTAGATATAGATTTGTATGCTTTTGGATCTATATGTTTGGGTTTCCACTTACCTATCAAGAAGTCGAACCCAAAATGTACCGTGTGGACCAATGGATCATGGTGTAGTTGTTTAGGTGGGCTTCTAATTGGAAAATTCTCTCTCTTGTTTTAGTTTTACAGGAAGGAGTCGAAAAAACTAAACCTTTTAAGGAGCTTTTCTAACCAAGCTAGAGGAAGGCGCACCCTATATGAAATAGAGCAGTATAAATATCATAATATAGTTTTGCAAAATAGATGAACACAGTGTTTTCGATAAATCATGAAATATTCACAATAATGATTAAAGGGATAAACGATCTCTAATTTTAGTGACTTTTGTAAAGATAGTCTATGAATGAGGACATAAAAAAAAGGAATAGGCCCAAATTAATGGTTGTGCCGTATTAAGTTACTAATTGGTTATATACAAATACAAAATGGTGTATGAAGTATTAAAGTTTTCTACGGTAAGCATTGTAGAACTATAGTATATGGCGTTGAAAATTAATGAAAAATATCACAAAGTATGAAACTTGGCCTACACTAGTTATTGTTACGAAAGCGTAAAACCTTACATATTATTTATGGATGTGTATCGAACCCTAGGTAACAGAGTGATTGCTGCTGGAGTCATAAACATAGGAACTTCTTTTGAGGAATCAAAATATACGATTACAAAATGGTGTTATTAAATTAAAGGAAATTAATCGGGTTCATCTTTGTAATTCGTTTGGAAGTGCTAAAAGCACTTTTAAGAAAGCATTATCCAAACGAGTCATGCATCCAATTGTAATTAGTGTAAGATTCTTATCTAAATAGGGATTTATATCATCTTATATATCGTAATATTTCACACACATCAATACAAGGAGTCATATCTAATATTCCATTGTTTGATTGTGTCCAACTAGCATGAGAATATTACACTATATGAAACGATATCTAATCTCAACAATGATGAAAAGAGAGGTGACGATTAAAAATCTTAAATCTAGTGTCACCAGAAAAAAAATAAAGCTTTTTCTATTTGCATCCATAATGTTGAATACATCGTACATTAAAATTTAATAGTAAATGACTTATATATCCTAACATGCAATGACAATTTCGACCTCATAAGGTTTAAAAAAAAATCTAAATATACCCCAAATAACCTTTTTGGCGTGTATATCTCAAGATTATTTATCTTTTTCAAAACTACTCTCACCCTCCATTATAGAACAAACCCTAAATAATGAAACTACAAACACGTTGATTGAAAAAAAAAAATTATTTTTGATGAATGGAACATGAAGTCGATGTTTTGGAAGCTTCACATGATGTAAGACTTCATATTTTTCATTGTATTAATGATTTCAATGACATCGGCATGCCTATAGCTGCGTTATGAATGATATTCCTTGAAAAAGTATTGTTGGTGATGAGAATCACACACCTAATAAACCCTGGTCATATTTGATCACAAAAATCTCAAGAGGTGAATGTGGGGTGTAAAAAAAAAAAAAAATATATATATATATATATATTGCTTTTTTGCCAAAATGATCTTTGAAATTTGCATAACTCTTCATTTTAGTCCCTAATATTTGAAATCAATAGAAGTGGTCCCTGAGATTGTCCACTATCAATCATTTTCGTTCTTTTACAAAAAAAACATGTTAAATAAGGATCAAAATGACAAAAATACCCTCAATTTAACAAACAATATACCAAAATTATTTGACAAAAAATGGAGGATATTTTTTTCATTTATTCTTATTTAATGGAGATTTTTCATGGAATGACTAAAATGATTGTTGATGAACAATCTCAGGAATCACTTCTGTTGATTTCAAGTCTTAGGGATCAAAGTAAGGAGTTATGCAAATCTCAGATACCATTTTCTCTAAAAAGTCTATATAATTTGTATTTGCCCGTAATATGTGAAAAGTATGGAGCATATGTAGAAAATTTGGGCTGTATGTTGAGAGCGTGGAGTGTGAAAGTATCATGAGAAAGTATATGGGTGTCTTAAAATAATTTTAATAGAAAAGTAAATGTGGAGTGGATTAAGTATGTGCGTTTATTTACAGTGTTAATAAAACAAGCCAAAAAGAATGTCTTGGAAAGCTTGAAAAAAAAAAAAAAATCTAATTTCTGATTATTCTGTGCTTAATTGCTTCATCCTTTTACTGAATCCTAAAGTCCCTCTGTGTATTGTACATAATCTAGTTGAAGTGGGTTGATCTCACCCTACATATCAAATTCACACTAAATTTGAAGTCTATAAAATGATTGCAAATTTATTAAACTAAACAAATTAATTGGCATACCTGCAGAGCCTTTTTTGGTCCAAAATCTGCTTGCAGGGCAAGGATAAAGTCTTCTTCTCATGTCTGTAGAAAGCTGGCTAACTAGTTACCAGTTCTCTCATCCCAATTAACCAAATCGCAGGAATAAGTTTTCTGATGAGAGAAAACAAGAAGATATGGAATAAGAGAGAGAGTACTAGTGTGGTCTTATTATATATGATTGGAGAGAGAGAGAGAGAGAGAGAGAGAGAGAGAGAGAGAGAGGAATGAGAGAGGAAGAATAGGTCCAGTTTTAAGTGGTGGGATAAGAGTAAGCTGGTAATTAAGCGGAGAGTGGGATCCTCATCAGAAACCCAGCACCAAAAAGTAGTGATAATTCTAATAAAGTATGCACAACTAAAAAAAAAGTTGGTCATTTTACATAAGGGATAAGATTTGGGTTTTATAAGAATCTGGATCCTTAGGATCTCTATGCTCACATGGAAATTTCTCACATCCCTCTCAAGTTCCTAACTGTGCCATTGACTCCATTAACCAAGCCTTATTTAAGATATAATTAGGTTACTCGGAGAGACGAGGTTTTAACGTAAGATCTCTAATATAGGGGTAGGTGGTCTTGATCACATGAGCTATAAATGTCTTGCATATATAGCATTGAAATTAAACAAGTGATATGCTACATTGTCAGTATCATACACCATTTGATATGCAGAATGATGGCACATGCAGGTTGGCAGGAAGGGAAAGCAACTACTTTCTAGAGATGTTTAGGCAGAAGGAAACAAGAGGATTTGGTTTTACTTCGTTGGTATGTGATGAACGTAGATGCAAAGGAAGCTACATGCATTAAGGGTATGCATACTCAGGTTATGACAAAAGTCTTGGGATATAAAGTGAAAGGGGCCTGGGATATAAAGTGATAGGGTCCTGGCAGCACAGGATACTAATCTTTTTTCTCTCTTTCTTTACAAGATACGATTCTAATAATATAGGCACAAATAAACCTTGCGTATAAGGAGAGATTTTTCAACAGGATTGGAACACGGGATGGTACATTACGTGTCATTATGCAAATGATGAGATATGTGTATTAAAAAGTTAGGGTAAATTACATTTGCATACCTCATGTTTGGGGCCTATTTCAATTCCTTACAACATCTTCAAAACATTTCACTTTCATACCTTAAGTACTATTTTATTTCAAAATAATATATCCATTACATTTTCCATCCATTGATCCATTAAGTGCTGACATGGCTGCCACATATATACCACGTGGCTACCAAATGTGTGCCACATGGCAATTCTTTTTTAAGAAGAAGAAGAAGAAGCAGCCCAAACCCAGTCGAAGAAGAAGAAGAAGCCGCCGGCGCGCGACCTAGTTGCATTTCCCCCAAACCCAGTCGAAGAAGAAGAAGAAGCCGCCGGCGTGCGACCTAGCTGCCTCCCCCCCCCCCCCCCCCCCCCCGCCCCCCCCCCCCGGCCGTGCGACCGCGAACCAGCCGCCTCCGCTCTGTTAGAGTTGAAATTGAAATCCATTTCTCACTCTCCTCTCTCTATCTCACTCCCCCTTCTTTGTCTTTGGTGGTTTTGGGTGGTGTTCAGATAGAGATGAAAGGTGGGGGTTTCTTGGGTGGACGAAATAGGACCTAGGTTTTGACTCAAATGACAAGGACTAGTTGGTGGTTAGGGTGGGAGAATGGGAGCTGCAGTTGCACTCTTCTTCTTCTTCTAGGTTGCGGGTTTTTGGGTGTGGAGGGACGAACTCGGTTTGGGCATTTTTTTTTTTTTCCTTCTCCTCCTCCTACTTTTTCTTCTTGTTGTTGCAGGTTTAGGGATGTGGGGGGTGGTTGCGGGGAGATGGGATGGTCTCAATATATATATATATATATATTTTTTTTTGTGTTGAGAAAAATCTTTAAAATTTTATTTTTTATTTTTTTGCCACGTGGCATATATGTGGCAGCTACGTCAGCACTTAACGGATCAATGGATGGAAAATGTAACGGAGGTATTATTTTGAAATAAAATAGTACTTAAGGTATGAAAGTGAAATATTTTGAAGATGTTGTAAGGAATTGAAATAGGCCTCAAACCTGAGGTATGAAAATGTAATTTACGCAAAAAGTTAATAACTTAAAAAGTAAAATTTCCCACCACTTGTATAAAAACACGTAATGTATCTTCCGTCCGTCACAATGAAAAAATTTCTCCCATATATGGAGCTTATGGACTCATTATTCATTGCAATGCTCAATCATATTGCTGCTTAACAGTTGTTGGATTTGTGGATAAATTAAGGTGCCAATTCCACTACGCACTCTAACATACGCATAGCCATTTCTAAGTTTCGGAAGTCGTGTGCAAAATTTATAAAATGGCCCCTCCTTAATTAAGATGGTTTTTTCCAAAAATGTAGGACAATGTATTGATCCTAGAAAGTAATAACTTAAATAAAAACAACTTTAGGATCACTTATTGTAAGTTTACAAATGTTATTAAATATCAAGTAAAAGGAACTACAAACATAACCTTCACTAAATAATCAAAAGCTTCAATCTTAAACAACCAAACAAGAAAAAAGCTTCAAAAGCTCTAACTTTAAATTTTCACTTGAATATATAAATTATTATTTACTAAAATTGAAAAAAAAATCGATTTTTAGGTTTTGTTATTAGCACTCTAAATATCTCATTGTGTACTTTAAATTTTTATAGTTATAAAGAAAAAAGTTTACCCTTATGAGGATCGAAGAGCGTAGTGTGAAATGCTAAGGAAGAAAGAAATTTTGTATCACTTCTTCTTTTATAGGGATTGAAATTTGGTTGCTATGTCAAAAGAGAAAGATAGCTATACTGATTTGGTATCAATTTGTATTTTCTTATATCATTAAGGAAAAGCAATTTTGATTCAAATTCTATAATCATTCATTAATTAATAGTTAACGGTTCTAGTTTGTTTTGCTTTTGTGACTAAAAAAATCCAAATTTTATTTTTTAATAAAATCAATTGAAAAAGGATAAGGTAGACATGTACGCCTCTCTTTAAATATTTATATGTAATAATACTATATGTTAAAAAAAATTACTTTTATTAGCACTATAAATAGCTTTCACAGGTAACAAGGATCATTACGTGCATTTGAGCTCACTTGACAAGTGCATGCTTTTAAACAACTGAAAAGGCTTTTAGATAAAATATTTTTGAAATCAATTCTTAGTAAAAATGCAAGTCATAATCGATTTATCTTTTCTTAGACAAGTCACAACGAATCTATCTTTTCTTAGACATGTCATAATCGATTGTTGAATGTTTTTGCAAAAATTTCTCGGCTAAGATATTTGTCTTAGTTCGGCAAGCAAATGCCACCAATTCATAGGATTTTCTTATGTCTCGAGTTAACTTAGGTAAGATGAGAAATGCTTGGGAAAATACTCACCCGAATAACTGTCAGCTATTAATGTAAATGAATCACACTTGGACACTTGGACCCATACACTTCAAGGTGCAACATGTGGTTATTGTCGCAACACTTAACATATAGTGCACTTGATCGTAATGAAGATTTGAAAATTGTTGCAGGCTTATTTCTTCTTGCATGAACAGCGTCAGGATGCTGCAGCAGGACATTGAGACCGTTCCTTTAATGCTATCCGATGGTGGCATTCAAACAATGAAGAGAGAACAAAAGGGCAAGCGTGCAATGTATGCAACACATTGAGATGGTTCCTTGCCATTTGGTAGTGAGTTCGAATCACTATCACCTTCGGTGCCTCTAATCTTGGGATTTAACCATTAAGCTAGGTAGAGCCTTACCATTCTTCAGGACCGACAGAGCTATTTTTACATCCTCATTTGCCTTTGTAGGGTGGCCTTCCTTTTTTTTAAATTACCCTGATGCGGGTCTCTTTGTAACAAACTATTACCGACTTTTGTAATGTCGATCAGATATTGACGCAGAAAGGGGAATTTGAAACCTCGTTCTCCTAAGATAGTCCTATTGGAACTTGACTCTCTGTATGGGTTGTCCTCTAGTTGGTCCCTTTGTTCAGATGAGGATCCTTTCCGAATCCTCACATACCATTCGTTCATCGTATATCGTACAATTAGTTTTCGTTAGGTACTGTTTATGTTTAATTTTAGTTCAGATGAGGATCCTCTCCGGATCCTCACATACCATTCGTTCATTGTATATCGTACAATCAGCTTCTGTTAGGTACTGTTTATGTTTAATTTTAAGTAAAAATTTTAGAATAATTTTTGATCGCACGATACATTAAATTAAAGAAACCCTTTTGTTCCACCGTCGGTGGGTATAAGCTACGTAAATCACATATGCTAATTGTGTTAAAAGTATAAAATTAAGAAAACCCATGGGCTCATCTGGACTCTTTTTAGTAGGCCAACTTAATCCAATTGTAGAGCTCACTCGAATCAAGTAAGCAAGTAAACGGGTTTAAAAACGAGTAAACAGATAAACGGTTACAAATAAATAAGTTTATAAACGATTATAAATATAGATATAATGGTTTAGACAATTACTGAAGAGCAAACAATTACGCAGAGAATGATCATGACCGTCCGCCTTAACCGTTGTCATCCCTACCCTCCATAGAAAGATCAGATTGATAAGACAAAGACCCACCGTCAGCGCCGGGTGACCCAAAACAAACACATCAATGGCTCTGCTCTCAGCTTTCCGCTTCCGCTACTTACCGCCACTGTTCGCCGTAGCTTCCACTTCACTTCCCCTTCTCTCCCACCTCACTTCCAATAGTCTCAAACTCCACCCTCGCTCCCCGCTCTATTTACCCCCTTGCCACTCCTCCACTTTCACCCACTCCTCCCCGGACAAGACCCAGACGCTGCTTCTCAGCCGAGACGAGCGAGCACTGAGTGGGTCCCAGCATCAGGAGAGCACGAGCACAATTGCGGCAATCGTGACGTCACTTGGAGGTCCACCCGCTGCGGTTGGGATCATACGGTTGTCGGGGCCGTCCGCCGTGGCCATTGTCGGCCGCGTCTTCCGTCCGAGCAAGAAGAAGACGAAGAGGAAGAGCACGTGGCGACCCACCAGCCATGTGGTGGAGTACGGCGTCGTTTGGGACCCCAACGGCAATGTCGTCGACGAGGTACTCTACTAATTTGAAGTTTCCGCATTCAGTGAAATGCAATAGAAATTTGAAGTATGTGAATGATGATAACACGAGTACGGCGTCGTTTTGCTTGGGCTTAGGTTTTGGTTGTACCCATGTTGGCGCCAAGGTCTTACACGCGGGAAGATGTGGTGGAGCTCCAATGCCATGGAACCCAAGTGTGCCTCAATCGTGTTCTCAGAGCTTGTGTTGAAGCTGGAGCAAGGCTCGCCGAACCAGGTCCACATTCTTAGCTCAAAACTGTTCCAACCTTTTGAATTTTCGGTTTCAAATGTTTGAGCTTTTCGAATTGAACTTATGCAAGGACTAAAGGGTAGGCACCACATTTTCCTAACACTAAATGTGTCTCTGTGTGTGTGTTTGTTTTCTCAATTCAGGCGAGTTTACTCTTCGCGCCTTTCTCAATGGCCGGTTGGACCTTACGCAAGCTGAAAATGTTGACAAACTCATTTCAGCCAAGTCTGTGGCTGCAGCGGATGCGGCACTGGCTGCTATTCAGGCATGTGTCTTTGTATGCCTGTGTAATATATGTGCTTCATAAACTAGTTCCGTAATTATGTAAGCCCTAGTTGGGGGAAATGATAATCAACCTGGAAAAAACAATTTAACATTGGCAGGGGGGCTTTGCTTCCATGGTTAAATCTATAAGAGCTCAGTGCATTGAGCTGCTTACGGAAATTGAAGCCCGTTTGGATTTCGATGATGAGATGCCACCGCTTGATACAAATGAAATTGTGAATAGAATAAATTCCATGTCGCAAGATGTTGAGAGTGCTCTGGAGACAGCCAATTATGACCAACTTCTGCAATCTGGACTACAGGTACAAATGAAAATTGGATTTCTTACATTTCTTCCTTGTTGATGGATATTTTATGGTAATCTAGTGTATAGCTTAAGATAACTCAGGTCGTGCTACTTTATGTATATCTTATGCTAATCTAACTGAACCCTGATGTTGATGTTTTCTCTTCAATTTACACAGACTGTATACTGAGTTTTTATTGTTAATAGCCAAAATTTAACCCCAGATTTCATAAATGTCACATTTTATAGAACTTTCAAATATGGCCAAAAACTTAGGTGACTACTCTCAAATGCCATAACCCAATTACTCAGAAAAGCCAAAGCACTTGAATGGTTCTTCTCTGCATCCTTGTTCCACAAAGGGAGTGGTGAACATTGTGGAGCAGTGCAGGTGTTGTTGAAGTTGCAGTTAACTAGCCGAGTACAGACTTGCAAATTTGCCACCCATGTCTGAAATTCAATCACTATCGTTGATACATGTCCGTCGCGGCAGAATATTCTTTGTACAATCGTCTGTTCAGACATAATATTGGTTGAGGTTTCTAACTCATTGGAATCAAAATTCTAATCTGATTGTTGTAGACCAAAGGACAGATATCTAGAACAAAAACAGTTTTCTCAAGAGGATCATTCATATTTTTTATGGAACAAAATTTGGAATGCTTTTGTCCCCCGAAAACTTAAGGTGTCTGCTTGGAGGATATGTCTTGATATAATTCCTATAATGGTCTCTAGCAAAGAAGCGTATCCCTTTGACAACAGGTGTGTGCTGTGTGGAGCTAATGGTGAATGCAGTTGGCTTCTCATTATGGAGTGCCCTTTTTCCAAGTGCATCTAGTTATCTCCCAATCTGGGAATTCCTCCTATCAGGGATTTTGCTTTCTGAATACAAAACCGGGCTCTTGAAGTTAGCCGTGTCCTAAAGAAGTATGACTTTGATTGTTTTATGAGAATACTCTGAGCAATATGGAATGCAAGAAACACGAAATTGTGGGAGGGCAAGTGTGTAGCCCTGAATGTGGTCGCTTCTAAGGCAATTGTCTGGTGCCAAGAGTTCTTGAAGGTGCCTTTTCCTCACAGCAAGTCCTCACCCCATGCTCCTCTCCCAAATTGGTCCTCCCCCCCCCCCCCCCCCCCCCCCCCCCCAACAAAGTTGTTGTCTAAACATCAATGTCAATGGAGCTTGAAATAAGTCTATCTATTAGGGTGGTGTTGGAGTTATAATCAGAAATTCTGAAGGTGCTTTCATTGGGGATCTTAGTAAATTGTTCAATTGTGTTTTCTCCCTGTGCATGCGGAAGCTTTGGCTGTCAGGCAAGTTTTGATTTTGGCAGTTGAGAGGGGCAATCAAAATATCATTATTGATAGAGATTCTCTCTAGATCACCGTGGCGGTTCAAGACTCCTCCTAACCTCTCTCCAATGGACCAATAGTGGAAGATGCGAAGGCCCTCATGCATTCGATCATTGGAGCTTCTTCTTCCCATGTTTGCCGCCAAGCAAACAAAGTTGCTCATTGCCTGGCAAGAGTAGCTGTCCTCAACAATGGCGTCTGTCTCCTGATGTCATTTGTGATGTGGTTTTTTAGGAGAGTCTCCTCTCTAATTTACTGAATTAGCCTTTGGCTTTCGAATGAAATTCTGCCACTTTTGATAAAAGAACAATGAAAAAAGAGATCCACAGACCCTTTCTAATTAATCTAATTTATCTATAACACCTCTTAGCAAGTTCTGAATTGTACCAGAATAACCTCACAAACAAATCATAACGAAACAACAGGGTGTGCAAAAATGCTGCACAAGAATCTTCCCAGTTCCTATACCTAAGGAGAAGAATGGATACAATGAACCGATCACATTCTTCATTGTACAATCTAGTTGGGTTTTACCCCTGAGGTTTATTTGGTTTTAATTTTGAGGGTATTTAGGTCTATTTAAGTTGGTTTCTGCTATACCTGAAAGTTTTTATAAAAAGTGACATTTATGAAATTTGGGGCTATATTTTGGCTAGTAATGATCAAAACTTGGGGGTGGTTACACTGTTAGATATAGGTTTATTTTCCTCGTTTAAACTTGAAATCAACTGCACTAAATGGGACTGCTTTTTCTGTTTATTATTGTGATATGGGTTTGCTTCCGTGATATCCTTTGTATCTTCAAAAGATTATATACATTTGTCTTTTGTGTTCTCATTCCCTGCAGTCTGATTTTTCGAGCTCATATTAAATCTTGCAGATAGCAATTCTGGGCCGTCCAAATGTTGGGAAGTCAAGTCTCCTCAATGCTTGGAGCAAAGTATGTGGTGACTATTTTAGTTTTTTCGGGCATGATTGCTTGTTTTCTTAATGAATTGCTGGCGTGGCCTACACTAAAATAGTAATGATCGCTTCATAACATTTTTTCCCCTTTTGCTTGTCAACGGTTGTTTTTTGCAAAACCACTGTGCTTAAGTGATTTTGGAGTGAATTTTCCCTCTGTCTTGATTGAGATGGCCTTTGACATACCAACTAGTATAATATTACATATGAAGCTCTTTGTAGAACTGTATCTTCTGTAATAATCCCCAGAAAAATTGCATTTACTTATAAAGGAAGGTATTTTAAATAAGTTGTATAGGCATATGCCTATATGAAAATGAATCTCATAACCATGAAAACCTTTTGTTTCTATAAGCAAAGTTGGAGGTTATATGAAAATAGCTTTCATAACCATGAAATTGTCTCTTATTGAATAAATCTGACTGGAAGCTAATTACTATTACGTTCTTTTTGTACTTCTTTCAGTGAGTTTTGAGATGAGTACTACATTTAAGGGCTCATTTGGTACACATGATTGGATTGGAATGGATAACCTACTAAATTAAAGGTAGGTTGAAGGGAGAAATTATAAAATTATGACCACCTAGAGGATAGAAGATGAATTGCTCATGAAGAAAATTTATTCACTCAATCCTCCGTAAAATGGTAGGAATTCCTTCATAGTTAATCCTCTTCTAATACCTCCAAATGAGAAACCATTCATTTCCACCTTGAATATACCTTTAAAATAAGGAGTTATCCATTCCAATCTAATCATGTGTACTTATAAAGTGGGCTTCATACGTAGTAGTTTAGTAGAAACAATTGTATTTGCAAGAGGAACAATAGACATTTGAAAAAAAAAAACCATTGTTTTCATAAATGTGGTCCTTCCACTTTTGGTGTCGTTCCTTCTGTTCTGTTTAGCCATTAATGGAAGTATGAGATGTTATTGAGCAGCACATTTTAATTTTAGCGTGCAGTCTGAGAGAGCAATAGTTACAGAAATTGCTGGGACCACTCGAGATGTGGTTGAAGCCAATATCACAGTTCATGGCATTCCTGTAACCCTTCTTGATACAGCGGGCATTAGGGAAACCAATGACATTGTGGAGAAAATTGGTAAGGCTATCCGTCTTTGCACTCTTGATGTTTAAAGATCCGCTGATTTCAAACCAGAATTACAAGCCAACCTCACCAAGTGCCTAAGTTTCCTTTTCAATAGCATAAGATTTCGTTTAGTTTCAATGGTCCATTGAGCATTAGTTAAATAATTCTCTCCTATGTTTAGTTTATTGGCGAGGAACGTTGTGCATATTGCGTGATGTATGGTGGCCGTATCATGGCACTCCTGCTGGAAATGCTTATCCATTTCTCGACTATCTTATCACAGGTGTGGAGAGGTCTGAAGCAGTTGCTATGGGTGCTGATGTTATTATAATGGCAGTAAGTGCTGTTGATGGCTGGACTATAGAAGACACTGAACTTCTAAATAGAATACAATCTAATAAGGTTTTCTCTCATGCGCTGAATCATATAAAACGTACATTTCTCTGTTTATCAATCAATCTGTTTTTTTACTCAAAAGTATATAAGAAATCGTTGTCTCCTACAGAAATCTACTGGATCCTCTACCCCCATGATCCTTGTAATTAACAAAATCGACCGTGTTCCATCTGATTGCATGGAGGGGATTGGAAAGGATATCTCTTCGTTCAGTAAGCATGTTTTGACATCTGCTGTCACTGGTCAAGGAATCCAGGGTTTAGAGACGGCAATATTAGAGATTGTTGGTCTTGACAAAATTTCTGTGGGGAACCGCAGATGGACTGTAAACCAGGTCAGCTACGTGTATATCTGCGCGTCTGTTCTGTTTTTAATTACCATAATTGCAACGTTCTATCTTTCCATTTACTCAGATTTGAAGGAAAAAATGCAGTGACTAATTTAGATTGATCTTATGATTCAAGGTTGATTCTCATTGTTGTATTAAATTTTGACGACTTGTCAGAGACAATGTGAGCAGCTAGTTCGGACCAAGGAGGCGTTTGTGAGGTTGAAATCTTCAATAGAAGAGGAAATGCCTTTCGACTTCTGGACAATTGATTTGAGGGACGCGGCAATGGCCCTAGGGCAAATAAGCGGCGAAGACATTTCCGAGGAGGTTCTGTCCAACATTTTTGGCAAGTTCTGTATTGGTAAATAGAAGATGCCTAGAGCTATTATTTGATCCATACAAACTTCTGTAGCATGTTGGATTACACAAGATGAGAAAGACAACTTATTATCGAGGTCCTTACGACGCAGCAGTCTACACGCCTAGTCCTTACGACCCATCTGGCCCGTGCAGATTGCCAGTTTATTCGCCATCCACGTCCCATGTCGTGCACGCATAGAGCCAATACCGCCTACTCGGATGGTCAGTTCATTTCCCCTTTCGAGCCATTTTCCGGTCAATTCCGGTCACAGCAGGACCTCATGTAGATATATTTTTTTCCCTGGTACTTCCAGCTTTAAAACCATATATTATACGTTGATTTTGGTTGAGTTTTGAAGCTAATCGGAGCCATGGAAGTTTCCTGGCCAAATCCTTAGTTTCTAGCCGGCGATTGTTTCGGCAATTGAGAAAAAAGGAAAAGAAAAAAAAAAAAAAAAAAGAAGCCCGAACTGGATCGAGAACTGGTCCAAACCCATGACCCGTAAACCTTACCTGGATCCATTTAAGAATGGGAGGGAATATTCCAAGGGAATATTCCGTGAGCCTTCCAGTTAACTTTAACAGAATATTCAATCTGAGAAGATCTAGCCAAGTTCTACAATACAATGTCGTAACAAAAAAAAAAAAAAAAAAAAGAATCCTAACTTGGAGACTAAGCTATATTAAAATCCTACCTAAACTAGGTTCTCCAACAAATCTCAAAAAAAAAAAAAAAAAATTAAAAAATTAAATCAAAGTTTCAAGTTTTGCAAAGTAAAACACTTTTTTGACCGACCAAATCAGTAGGAATTCAGTTCCAAAATGGCTCTTTTTAAAGCTTGACACGCCCCCTTTAATTTTCTAGAAGAAACTTGTCACGCCTCGATCTTGACATACATCTAGGATCAACTCGCGACAATCGACTACAGGGGAATGCCAGGAAATACAAACTAAAATTAAAAATATTAATAACATATGTACAAGGAAATAACTAAATCTTCACTAGGGCCAAGACCTGCTAGTAGACTCCTAAAAGAAAGTTGAAAAAATTACAATGAAAGATATAGGGGTAACCTAACACTCCAAGCTCTCTGACCTCTATCTATTACCTTAAGGGCTCCACATGTCAACTAAGCCCTATAACCTGCACAATTGCCCGTACATTGTGAGAATGGTGCACCAGGCAAATAAACAACCCAAATAAACTGCAAAGCTCGTGTGAGTGACAATAGTCCAATGTGATAATCATAAAAACATATCCATTGATCACAATTTATAACATCGAACATAAAATCATACTTTATGAAATCATAAACAAACCACTAAGAATCCCAAAGGAATCACATAGACATCCATCGGCCTATCTAATTAAACAATAGAGGTCACAATCTATAATTCATAAAATACACTAAAAAGTAGGGCTAGAGCGACCTAGGTTGGCCGAAGCCATCATCTCCAAAGCTTTCTAAATTTAAATTGAATCCAAGGAACCAAAGAATCAATGAAGATGGGATGCAGTTTTAGACGACCCAACAAATCCAACAAAGATTGGGTTTCAGATCACTCAACATAATCCAAATAGAATACGGTTCCAGACCATTCAACGGAATCGCGGAGTACAAGATATTTTGGATCACTCATTGAAATCTGAAACAGCATACGATTCGGGATTACTATTTGTGATATAAATGTTTACTACATCAGCCCTTTTAATAAAGAAAAACTAATGAAAATGATTTGAAAACTTTGAGTTTTAATGATAAAAACAAAATAAAGGGTAAAGTGAATAGTACCAGGATTGACTTTTTAGTGTAAAAATGTGGTTTTTCATTAAAGTGAATAGTACTGTGGTCTTTTCGTTAAAACTCCCTTTTAACAAAGTGTGGCGCAAGTATTAGGCCTTGCTCGCATTGGACTTGGGCTGGCCTTACTGCTCAAAATACAATCTCCTATTTGAACTTTAAAAAGAAAATGGAGCTAATAGTGGTTTTCTTTTTCATGTAAGGCACCCGAAAATGGGGAAAATTTTTAGGTGTGACGGGAACACCATGACACGTGGTGTTCCCTCACACATTAGGATTTGACATCTTGAATATTTTTCAACTTTATATTTCAATAAATATAAAAAACTAAATCCTAATGTGTGAGGGAACACCACGTGTCATGGTGTTCCCGTCACACCTAAAAATCTCTCCGAAAATGGGACCAACATCACTTTTGTGAATCTTCCCTCAATGGTGTCCAAGATCATGAGCTTAAAGTTATCAGAACTAATCAAGCGAAACACTGCTTCAGAAAATTGACTCCCACTAGTTACCAACAATCAATTGCAACACAAGGCATCCTTGAAAACTTTGGACTTCATAGACTCCCACTTTCAAAAATGGCATAAGCAAAATTATGCAATCATTGCATAACTCTTAAGAAAATTTTCATGCATGGATGATAACATGATATGTTAAGTTGTAAAACTATGAGTTAAATAAAGTTATGTTTTATATGTATGATTCACATTCATTGTCTAACAACATACGTAGGGGAGTGATAGTAAGAGATCGTTAATCTTGAAGGAAGACGGAAGTGGGTTTCATAGGGCCAGTGGATTCTAGCACATTCTGCATAAAGCTTATATACATAACCCTTTAGTTGATTGCAAGATAAAAAGATGCTTGCAGCTTTCAAATGACAAGGAGAAGGGCTTCAAAGGAATGTGGGCAGGAGGGGTCAAAAAAGCTGCACAATAACAAGAATCAAAGGTGGAAAGTCGGTAGTGCGTCGCCACAATTTTATCTTCGGGGGACTCTATTGACCTATGATTGACACAAAAGGGGACCATAGCACAAAGTCAGGCCAATCTCCTCCATACATCTCCCTATTCTTCTCACAAAAGTGGGCAGAAGCTAAGTTCATATATATATCCCAATTCCATGATGGTGCTCTTGCTTTATTCACATGACAATTCCCAATTTCATCGGTTATCATCTTTCATTCATTCTTGTTAAAGTCCAAACAAGTCCCTGTCCAAGCAGGCAAGTCTTACTAGGTGCTCCACAGACCATATTATCGATGGCACGTCTTATGGAGAAAAGCTTGTTTGTGAATTTTTTTAATATTAGTAAAACGAGAAACTATTTTGGTTTCATGTTGTATTTATCGACATAAAAAATTGATGTTCATTATAAAATTAATTGACAATATGAAGAGTAACCTCATCCCTTGTAAGCACACGTAATGTGGAATTCGCCCTCGCAACATATCATATATGTCACAAAGGTGAAATCTAACTTGCGTGGCAAATCTCTCACACAAAAGATGTGTGATCAATAAATGTGATTTCTTGAGTAAATCAATGTCATACATATGATGAAAATTGTACTTGCATTATTGTAATTAATTAGTCAACAACACCAAAAGATAGTGAATATTTCGGGTAGACAAATAGTGCATGTTTTTAAGCTTGCTGCTAGCTTTTTGTAGACAAAACCTGTAGTAATTGCCCTGCTATGTGAACATAAACAGACAAAGTCTTGTTTGGCTTGGTTGAGGAAAACATAAGTTCACGGGCTACATCATTTTGGTCTTAATTTTTAAATCCACCCAGCTTTTGTTATATGTATCAATTGAATTTGTTAAATTGCTTAAATTAAAAGCCACACTGGTTGTTCTCATCTAAGAAATTAGCAGTTTATATATATTATTAGTGTAGCTAAACTAGATCAATCAAGCCACATCAATGGTTCACTTTTTTGTGCCATGAACAAATACATTATCTGATGCTTAAGTCAGTGATCTTGATGGAGTTTCGACAAGATAAACCACATTAAATTCATTTAAGGTACCGAAAGAGAGATTAAAACTTAAGTATTAAGTGTGACGTGAGTGAAACATTTAACCAGTTCCAGATCTGTATTACTTTTCCCTCTAGTTAACTTTCCATATGCAGTTGCTAAAGCGTTTACTCTAGTCATCCTAACCACCCTTATCACAACCAATATGAATGCAAGTACAATGATTTTAATGGAAAATTTAGTCGATTTTACTGAGATATGAGGTGAACCGTTGCATGAGGAACACTAGATACCTTCTCTATTTGTCTTTCTCTACTTGCCCTTCCACTCAATTCATGCCATGTGGTATCAAATTACTACTTACATCTATTTATTTAATGTTTAAGGAATTTTATTCTTCTCTAACATTGCTTTTTAAGCCTTTCTAATTTGTTATGGATTTTGTTTTTATAAATAAATTACGTGTTGAAGCTTTTGATGGAGTTGTCTTCCAATTTTATTTTTTTAAAATCGTCTTTGCCGTTATTTTTTCAAATGATAATGTCTGTTCCTAGAATTTTTTTTCTCAATAAAAACATATAGGAGGCCAAAGTTAACCGACAATTGGTATAAGAATAGAAAAAGACAAATGAGAATTCAAAGTGGAAAATGTAAGCGTAAGTTGATTCCACAGCATGAAATGAGTGGGGAAGGCAAGTGAGGAAAAACAAATGAGGAAGGTAACTATTTCTCTCGTTGCCTTATCTACCCTACCAGGTGACATACTTTACCATGATTCCATCATCACCCAAGAAACTAAGATGGTAGAAATAATAGTTTCCAACTGAAAAGCTAAATCTGATGTAGCATGATATGAATTGGCAGCTGTCATTCTTGCTGTCAAAATTGACAACAACTTCAAATCTTTATTTAATTGATTATTAAATGGATTTTATTAATTTTATTGTTGTTTTTTGTTTCAAAACATTTATTATAATAATTTAATATAATAAAATAATAGTTTAATTTGACATATCAAATGGAAAGAAAAACTTTATAAGATGTTAAATGCCACATAAGTTGTCAAAAAGTAAATTTTATATTTAAAATTTGATATCTCCTTTAGAGATGTTATGAAAGGTTTTTAGTATCAAATCCAAAAAAAATAAAAAATTATGTGTTGGGAAAGTGGTCCCTTCGGGGCATCTATTGTTTTATATTTTTATTATAAGCAATTTTACAACTTTGAATGAGATTAAAAGGAGGGAATTAGTATGAATTCAAGACACAGTTAGTTGAACATGAACCTATCAACCAACGCAATTGACATCTATTAAAAATTAGGGTAATATGAAATTTACATCTTGCAACCCTTAGTTTTTTTCGTTTCAGTTTCATACCTAAATTTTGACTTTTCTAGCACTTCAATACTTTCTTAGGCTTTCCGTCAAGTTCTCCGTTTAATGATGACATTGCATAACTTTGACCCACCCTATTTGCCACCATATTTGCTAAGAATTTGCACTAGACATGGTGGCTTGGATTTAGAAGAGAATCTCTTGTCCATGTGGCAAATATGGTGTGCCAAATTTATGCCATATCATCACTTAACGAAGAACTTGACGGAAAGCCTAACGGAAGTATTAAAGTGTTAGAAAAATCAAAATTTAGGCAAACTACGACGAAAAAATTAAGGATAACAAAATGCGAATTTTACGATACTTTAGGATAGTAAAGTGAGAATTCCTGTAAAACTTAAAACGTTACATGGAAATTAAATTAATGTGCCGTGCTTATAACACTCATTATTCATTATGAATGAGCTCATCAATTGCGATGAGTTAATGTTTCAACATGCAATAAGCAGCTGCAGTTATTTTGACATCATCAATGTATTTAATGACTGCATTCATTCAAATATCTCTGTCATGGTTTGGTACAAAAACTAGAACACCATTGCAGGTACCTAAAATATATGCGACTCAAGAGAGTTCACCCAAACACTTCAAATTTTTAACCACCATGGCTTCACTGCCAACTGAGATCTTCAGTACCGTGGAGCTTCAGCAGCAGCACCGCCAAGCCGAGGACACTTCCGGTCGGGCCGAGAGAGCTCAGTGGCTTCTCTCTTCTCCTGATCCACCAGGCTTATTGCAGCAGCTCATTCATGGCATAAAATCCAATCTTCTTCCTCAAGGAAACAGTTACTCCAAGCAGAAAACACCAGCAAACCGAGCCTTTTCGTTATTTCGGGGTCTGTTTCCAATCCTTAGCTGGGGGAGGAATTACAAGGCATCAAAGTTTAAAAATGATGTGATGGCAGGTTTGACACTGGCCAGCCTTAGTGTTCCTCAGGTAAGTTTTTCGGTTTAATTTACTTAGAAAATCCCATTAAAATGTCCTTCTAATTTTTTTTGTTATACATTTTTGTACTTTTTATGAACTTGGCAGAGTATTGGATATGCTAATCTTGCAAAACTTGATCCGCAATATGGCCTGTGTAAGTTGTTCATTTTGTTTTATTTGTCAGCAAATTTTTGTTCATTCTTTTGGTTTTATCTTATCGGTTTTTTTCATTTGGGTTATTGCATTTAGATACAAGCATTGTTCCACCTCTGATTTATTCTCTAATGGGGAGCTCAAGAGAGCTAGCAATTGGGCCAGTGGCTGTCGTTTCCATGCTCCTACCCTCCTTGATTCAGAAGATAGAAGATCCTGTGGCCAATCCTATTGCTTACCGAAATCTTGTGTTCACCGTGACATTTTTTGCCGGAATCTTCCAAGCTGCATTTGGAATTTTCAGGCAAGCTGATCAGCAAACTTGTTTTTACTGCAACCTTCCGAAACGTAATTTCGATTTTCATCCTAACACAGTCCATTCTTGTACTACTTGTAGGTTGGGATTTCTTGTGGACTTTCTTTCGCATGCTGCAATTGTAGGGTTTATGGCTGGTGCAGCCATCATCATTGGCCTCCAACAACTCAAGGGCCTTCTTGGGATCAGCCACTTCACCACCAACACCGATATAATCTCCGTCTTGGAGTCTGTTTTCGATTCAATTGTTCATGAACCAGTAAGTTAATTAGACACTTACAGCAATGATAAATACTAATTAAGTGTATATAATTCAGTATATTTTGTTTCTTAAAAAAAATTATGTAAATTTTGTGTTTTCTTAAAAAAATTATGGTACTTTTTTTTTATGTTCATTTTTCGATTCACGAAAGTTAACAGATAGTGTTTCAATGGCAGTGGCACCCTCTGAACATCGTCCTTGGTTGTGCATTCTTGATATTCCTCCTAATTGCTAGGTTTATTGTAAGTACTTATTAAATTCTAGCAGTCTCACATTTTATTTGGCAATTTTAGATTTAGCCTTCATAGACATTAATTTTTTTTATTTGCAGGGAAAAAGAAACAAAAAGCTCTTTTGGCTACCAGCAATTGCCCCACTTATATCAGTTATATTATCTACTTTGATAGTGTATTTAACAAAAGCTGACAAGCATGGAGTAAATGTTGTAAAACATATCAAAGGGGGACTAAATCCAAGCTCAGCTCATCAGCTACAACTCAGAGGCCCACATGTTGGACAAGCCGCCAAAGCGGGACTCATTTCTGCTATCATTGCTCTTGCTGTGAGTTCTCTGCATTGCTTTCTCTACATATTTAATCTTGATCAAGTTGTAGACCCCATCAAAATTCCGAAATTGAGCGAGTTTGGCTGAAAGTAGTACTAGGATGATCGAGCTCCTCATGTTGCATCCCGCTCTTTTTTATTTTGTGTCCGATAAAAAGGTTGTAGATTTTTCATGATAACTAAATGTTTTATTGACTTACCAGGAGGCCATTGCCGTTGGTCGATCTTTTGCTGCCATCAAAGGGTACCATCTTGATGGTAACAAGGAAATGCTAGCCATGGGATGCATGAACATTGCTGGATCATTAACTTCATGCTATGTTGCAACTGGTGAGTTATGTTTATAACTAGCACAGTGTACTTTCCCCTCTGAAAGCAAGTTTGCATCCCTCTTTCCGAAGTTTAGATTAAATTAATTATAATATCACTCGAATAATAAGTAATTGATGGATTTTGGCCTCTGCAGGTTCATTTTCAAGAACTGCAGTAAATTTTAGTGCAGGGTGTCAAACTGTGGTATCAAATATAGTGATGGCTCTAACTGTAATTTTGTCACTGGAATTACTTACTAGGCTATTGTATTTCACTCCCATGGCAATCCTTGCTTCAATCATCCTATCAGCTCTTCCTGGGCTCATTGATATCAATGGAGCTTACCACATTTGGAAGGTTGACAAATTGGACTTCCTTGCTTGCGTTGGTGCATTCTTGGGGGTCTTGTTTGAATCGGTAGAAATTGGTCTTCTTGCTGCGGTAACTAATTTTCACTCTTTTCACTTTTAATCCTTCAAATATGCATTTTACCCGTTGTGCGTACATGGCACTAATTTCCATACCTAAGTTTTAAATTAGAGCGAAGATCTCCTATGCTAAAGGATAGAATGTACAACAAACATGAACGTAGTCAAGTTAATTAAAGCAATATGTTTTGTCTTCTGCACTCTGATTAAAACTCTTTTTTCCGTATAATTAGATTAGATTACTTAGAATATTGCTCGATGAAACAAAAGAATAGAATGTACTAAATTTTACATATGGAGAGTCAAATTTGATCAAGGGGTAGGCTCCGTCTCGTGATAGAGATTGGATATTTTAGTGGTGAGATACGACCAGCCTAGTGGGACTGGATGCTTATCTTTAGTGTGATTTGGTCCTACAAGCAGGCCACAAAGTCAAAGAATCAGGTCAATCCTTTTGGATTGTCCACTTTTTGTTATACCGAACATTTTGTTATATCAAATAGCACAATGGAGCTTACTGTTGATGGCTAGGTACGTAGGTTCCTATGCTTAATGTAATATGATATCTCACGAGCATCTTGCAAATGCCCATACATAAACCCACTGAGATTTGAATGATTGTAAGCCAATAACAAAAACAAGTATGTTTCTACATGGATTAACAATAATGCATGAAAGCGTTACACACACACACACACACACACACACTGAAGCCACTATACAATGGAGTTTTACTTTCATGGATTGATTCTGCTAGAATCTATCAAAGTTAATGTCAAATTTTGAATATATTGCAAGTATCAAGCTAAAACTAAGCACTAAGAGTATATGGTCAGAAATCATGTGTTTGATTCTGATGAGTTTTGGAGTGCATTTATGCAGGTAAGCATCTCTTTTGCAAAGATATTGATAAATTCACTTCGACCTGGAATAGATGTTCTGGGGAGACTTCCAACAACAGACATCTTTTGTAACATCAATCAGTATCCCATGGCCATTGAAACTCCAAGCATCTTGATAATTGGCATCAACTCCTCTTTGCTTTGCTTTGCCAATGCTAATTCTGTGAAAGAAAGGTATACGAGTATTATTTAAGTTTATGTCCTTCTCCTTCAGTTGACATAATTAATTTGGACATAGAAATAACTAATGCATGAAGGCTATATTTATTCTAGGGTATTGAAGTTGGTGACAAAAGAAGAGGATGAGACTGGAGATCCGAAAGAAAAAAGAAGAATTCAACATGTAATCCTTGATATGTCCAGTAAGTACTGTCAGTTTGAAGTTATCTGAAACATTAAGGCCAGTTTGATGTATCACTTGCTAGAACTAATCATACAAATGAATTTTACTATTTGTAGAGCTGACACATAATAATAATAATATTGTTTTTGAAAACGGCACAAAATTAAATCTAAGCAATACTTGATTAAAAATGTAAAATAAGTTAGCCCGGTTTGACTCGACCCATTTAAGATTGACTTCTTTTTTTTTTTTTTTTTTTTTACGAAGAATTATGTATATGTCTTGATATATTCACTTACTAATTAATGTAAATTTCCTCTTATGCTAGATGTGATGAATGTGGACACTTCCGGAATTCTTGCCCTAGAAGAAATACACAAGAAGTTGTGTTCATATGGCATACAAGTGTGTGTTTCATCTGCATGTCAAAACTACTTGTCTAATTTAAAAGATAATTAATTCTATTTGTTTGGATTGCAGTTAGCCATGGCCAACCCAAGGTGGCAAGTGATTCACAGGCTAAAGGTGTCCAAATTGGTAGACAAGATTGGAGGAGAGAGTGTTTTCCTCACTGTTGGTGAAGCAGTAGAGGCCTGCCTTACTTGCAAGGTGACTGGTGGGAGCAGCTGTTGATGGTTCGAGTGCGTCTCATAACTTCTCGAGGAATCGTTCTTTAGTTGTTGTGAACGACTGATTTTTCTCAATCTTTTCTACATTGGCCCATAGGAGCAAGTAAAAAAAACTGAGAAAAAGAATCATTTGATTTGATTCGTTCTCGAGATCTATGATATTAAGTTATTAAGCTATGTCACCCTAATAAAGTGCAGATGCTTTGAGAAATATGTACAGAGATGTTTGAGATTTTTCTTTGTTGGCCATACACATAGAGGTGGCTTTAGTCATATGTCAATGTTCACTTTTACAATCTTCTACTGAAACAAAGGTGGGAATCAATGCACGTTGCTGACTTTCAGCCCTGTTACCGGAGATATTCTTTTATACAATCGGTTGTATGTGTTAATATTTAAATGAATAATGACATAAAACGTGCTGAGCGAAGCAAAAATAAAAGAGGGTCCTAATTTTGTGTGTTGTCACACGTGGTCCGTTTTGTAAACCATGTTGG
Organism: Pyrus communis; assembly: GCF_041283825.1. NCBI lineage: Eukaryota > Viridiplantae > Streptophyta > Magnoliopsida > Rosales > Rosaceae > Pyrus > Pyrus communis. Next base: position 6,341,191 of record NC_142572.1, read on the forward strand.
CCGGTATAAGACGTTCAGTATTCTCAAAGTTAACCGACTATTGTAGCATCGACTTATGAAATCTTTGGATGATCTATACTTCTGGATCAATTGATTTTTGAGACCTTGTGTTAGAGATGAACTTATAAATCTAGCTAGCTTAACATAATTTGAGAGTGCTTTTAAAATAATTAAAAGAGCATTTAATAACTAAAACGTTTTATAGAACATTTAAAAAAAATAAAAGTATTTATATATTTCAAAAATATCTTTTAAGCTTTATGAAGAAGCATGTGCAAAACGCTTCTTCAAGAAGCCCTTCCCAGAAAAAAAAAAAAAAAAAAAAAAAAAAAAAAAAACACTTAGACCTACTTTAATCTTTGAAGTAAAACTCAAATTTTAGGTTATAAACTTATTTCAACTTGTTCCAACCCTTAGCGGAAATATATTTTTTAACCCAAAACTCATTTCTATAGCAAATTTAGGTCATGATTCACTCCTAGGTTAGTAGGTTAGCTCATCATATATGCGTATTTTTTTTTTTTTTTTATGTTTATAAATTCATTGAATCCAACGGCTAAGATCTAATATGATATAATCCAACGGTAAAAAAAAAAAAAAAAAAAAATCTAATGGTCCAAATTTAAATCTAATGGCTAAAGTAATTAAAAAACTTTCTTTTATCATATTCTTTCATGGTGTTCCACGAGTTTCATGGTGTCAGTTTAGTGATTTTTCAATATATATCAGAATCTAAATATTTTTATGTTAAAATCTTCATAGAATTAAATTAGGATAGTCTACATAATTTATTTATTTTTAAATCATTTTAAGGAAAAAAAAATTATCCTAAATTCATTGTTTAATAATATTGGGCTAAAAGTTTAACCCAGAAAGGTTGAAGGAGAAAAACTATTTTTGGATTAAAACTTAAATTTTCTGGGTTAAAAATTTTAGGTTTTAACCAAAGGGTTGGAGATGATCTTTGAGCGTTTTTATTAAATTTGTTTATCCACAACAACACTTCTACTTGAGCACAAGTGCTTCAAGCATGCGAACGAAAGACATCTAGCCTTGCATCCTCGAATTGAACCTAGGGCCCCGTGCCTTTTCCCTCTTTTTCAAAAACTCTATATCTAAGGTCATCTCCAACCGATCTGGCCAAAAGGCTATAGGGCTAAAAATAGCTCTAAATGACACGAAAATCGACTCCAACCGAGGGCTAAGCCAAAGGGCTTGTGGGCCCTACCGGGCCAAAACCACCAAATTAAGCCAACTGGCTGGCCCAAAGAAGCCAGTTAGCCAGCCTTAAGCTGGCCCAAATTTTGAACTCTAACGATTACTTGGCATCAACATGATGCCAGCTAGCAAGAGCTAACTGACACCAGGTTATCGTTGGATTTGAATTTTTTTTTTTTTTTGGTACAAAATAAAAAATAATAATAATAAAAAATTCTAATTTTTTTTCCTATAAATGCCTAAGCCATTCCTACATCATTTCTCACATAATTTTCACCATTTCATACTATCTTATTTCATTTTATTTCAATTCTTCACATTCTATTCTCTTACCTCTTCCAATAATCTTTCCTTCAAAATTTTCAATAATTTTCAAGTGGCCACATCTACAATGAAAGGTAGGGCTTCGACCCAAAAAGAAGAAGCTCTTTGCAAGGCTTATAGATGGGTCTCAGAAGATAGTGTGAGGGCGAGTTCTCAAACAAGTGAAGGTGTTTGGACTCGTACGTCCAAAAAGTACTATGAGTTCTTCGAATGCACCATTTCACCAAATTCCCAAAACCACGAGAGTTGTTCTTCAAGATGGAAAAAAAAAATCCTCATCCAAGTTTGAATAAAGAGCATCAAGCAGTGTTAAAGGTCAGAAGCTGACATGAAAGCAGAGCCAATTTCTATGACGAAGTAAATGTTTTCACAAGTTATTTTAAATATTTAATTATATTACATTTAATTTCATAAATTAATTTCCTTTAATTTTTGTAATTATATTTTCTAGGTACGCCAAGCGGAAGCAAGGGCTAAAGAGAGATGGCCTAATTACATTCCTGAACAATATAAGAGTATTGTTAGGGCACTTCAGTACCTCACTTTTACAAGACCTGATATAGCTTTTTCTATAAATCAAGCTTTTCAATTCATGCATAATCCTATGGTTTATCATGTGATTGCAGTTAAAAGAATCATTCGATATCTCAAAGGTACATCTACCGATGGTATTCATTTCAAACCAAGACAATCTTATAGTGATGCAGATTGTGCAGGTGATCCAAATGATAAGAGATCAACTTTAGGCTTTGTAGTGTTTCTTGGTTCAAATCCTATTTCTTGGGCATCTAAGAAACAACACACATTTTCTCGATCTTTCACAGAAGCTGATATATTGTGATAATATTTTGACAACTTTTCTATGATGTTCATATTCCTTTATATTCATCACCAATGATATATTGTGATAATGTTTCAGCCATTGCACTCTCCACAAACCAATCAGTGAACATTCTTACAAAGTGCTTATCTCCACCATTGTTCCAACAGCATTGTAGCAATCTCATGCTCAGTTCCCTCGAGCATTAGATTGAGGGGGGATGTAAAAATGATGAAATACAAAACTGTGATCCAAGTGAGAAGGTAATAAATGGTCAAATCAATGCCACTTGTCAAGAAATTAAATAAGTTGTTATATGTAGTTAGTTAGAATCTATTTTTTATTTATTTTATAAGATTTGTTAGAGATATAATTAGTTGGTATAAGGAGGAGGTTAGAGTAACTTGCTCTGCAGGTCTTGTAACAGCAACATCTATATAGGTGATCATTGTAATCCATTGAGTAATCAATCAAGAAAACATTTCAGCTACAAATCTCTCTCTCTCTCTCTCTCTCTCTCTCTCTCTCTCTCTCTTCCTCTTTCTATCTATTTTTCTGCATTTTACAACAATCTTCATAAATCATTCATGCATGTTTATGTTACACCTTTTGGCAAGAAACATGTTTAGCCATCATTTGAAAATAGATTATCTAGCCTTCTTGTATAATAGTAATGTAAAAGATTAAGAAAACAACCAAGATTTCAAGCCTTTGGGCAAGAAAACAGTCAACTTAATTGTCGTTAAAATGTTATATCTTAAAAATCTCAAACCATTCATACATTCATCTCTTTGGAAAAGAATATTGACATGTTATGTGTTTTAAAATCATAATTTATATAATTCAGTTCTTGAAGTCTTTTCACTTTACTGAAAAACATATGTACAAAAGAATGAACTACAAAATCTCGCTTAGAAGTTTTTCCTGAAGAAGTAAAGGTTAGTGTAGAAAATACTATCGTAAAAGACTTTATTGTTATGATTGCAACCATCTGAAAAAGGCAAGAAACATTAGGCAAAGAAGTTAGAAACATCAGTAAAGTAAATCCCAAAAACCTATCAATCATAAAATATTTTTGGGTCAAAACTAATTAAGCAATTTTTAGCTCAAAATTCAAGCGGCTATGAAAACAAGTTCATTTAATTATGCATGTTTATATGGATGTGGAAAGTGACAATCCATCCTATGGCCAATGGCCAAACTTAAGAAAATTCCCATCCGTTCAAGGTAGATAAGGAGGAGCAAGGAACGCCAGATAAACATTCCCTTGAAAAACAAATGAGGAAATACAAGTGTTAAATCACAGTCCTAGTGAACGCCAACTTTTGTGTTTATCCTTCTTTATAAATTTGAATATAAACTGTTAGTTAGTATCCGTGAAGAGAGAACAATATAATCTATATATTATTTAGACTAGAACTTTTTGTACTCATGTATATTTACACGGCAAGATTAATCACAATACTCACAACTTCGGCAAATACTACTTCTACCTTCTTGTTCTTCACTTTCACATGGTATCAGACTTTCATAACATGTTGCGCTATAATCAACACCATCTAAACGCTTTCCAAAACATGTAGGTCCAGATGCAATGAACAATCCAAACAAGCACACATGCTCAACCAAATAAAGTATACAGAACATCCAATATAGAAAATAACACATAGGCACAACAAAAAAAAAAATGAGGGGAAAAATAGTTGTAAGTACCTGAACATGCTCTTTTGTCAATGGAGGAATAATTGCAATCAGTCGGTCCCCATCCACTTTAGGATTTAACCCCAATGGAGATTCAACAATGACAATCTCTAAGTTTGATAAGGCTTCATGAGCCTGAGCTTGAAGATGCAAGTTTTCCAATTCCAATGGCCTATACGAGCTCATTGGCCAAACGACACCGACTTGCCGTGTCTTCGTCACGTATAATTGAAAACATCGTCACCTCTGCCACCATGGTCGAGACCAACTGCAATAAGATATTCTTGTAGGCACCGCTATTTTAGCTTCATTTCATCGTCGATAGGAGCAAAAGGCTTAGAAATTGAATCACAATTCCATGTATCCTTTCTCAGACCAAAATTTCCATAAAATCCCACTTTGGTGAAGATTTAATAAACATTTGTCCAATTATTAAAATTACGTGATGGTTTGTTCCTTCAGCCAAGCTCCAACAAAACCAAGACACCATTGAGAAAGACTTTTGGAATGAGAATTTCAAATTGGGCAACATGCTTGAACCGCATGCACGATGGAATTTGAAACTCGAATTCAAAAGATCCAAAACCCAACTCCATCAACCACACGAACACAACAATCCATCCCAGAAAAACAAAAGAGAAAACCTCAAACATCAGTTGAAGAATTCTAGTGCCCAGGATCAAAATATGATCAAGGACAATAACAATTAAAATAATCGAATTTATCAAACATTCCACCAAAAACTATGTTCTAATTCACAAAACAAACAACTTAAAATATTCCCTTCTTTGAAAGGAAATATATGAATGTTATGGCCAATGAGTTACAATTTCATGCAACCTAATTCATGAAACAATGTTTATCAGAAACCTATTTTGATGTGGTTTTGACAAGCAATTGCCCATCGGTGCAATTCCAATGCTTCCTTAAATCTCTTCAAGATATTTTGCAAACACTAAGGATAGAGTGATATAGGTATAAATGTTAAGATGACCAAGTTTGAATCCAAGTAGACTAACCTTGCTCTGATACCAAATGTTAGACCTATAAATGGTTAGTCTTCAACAAGGATCACAAACCACAGATATTAAATATAACATTTAAAGAGTGGGATGAAGAAGGAGATCGATCATACGTGAGGATGTCATCAATCAAGCAGCAAAGATAGCAACACCAAGAGAGTCTTCTACTGACTGAGGAACCTATATCAAAACCTTAACGATAGTTCTAGATCTTCTTTGGACGTAGTCTTCCTGTGAGCTGGGACACCTCTTAAATAGGCATATTACCCAACTGCATCCCAACTATCATGGGATGGTTGAAGCCTAAAAACCCTCCACGTTTTTTTAGTTGTAAAACCATAACTAATGCATGTATACTTAGTGTCCTACAAACAAGAAGATTAGCATCCTTAGTGGTTTTGACTTTAACTAATTAATTCCACGTCAATTATTCTTATCATGATAGAGTCCTTACAGTTCCTGATTTGCTTCATTGTGGTGGTGGCGTTTGGTCCTGGAGTAGCTAATGGTGGTGTTATGTGATGTTGTTGGTCATTGTCTGCTTGGCCATATTTTATTTATAATTAGGCTTTTGTCCTCTTTAGGCATGTTGTAATTTTTTTTTTTAGTATCTTTATATTGCCTCTTTAATTGGATATGTAGAAACTGTATTGTATACATTCTTTTGCTGAAAAATTATACATCAATTTCTTATGATGCCAATTTGTTGGGCTTTTCGGCCATTTCCAACCAAAGGGGCCAAACACAACTCTTTCCATAATTATATCTTTGCAGGAAATTAATTTTTAATTAAAAGTATCAGACCATATTCATATAACATCTCGAACCAAAATGGCTAAACATAGCTCTCTCAATAATTTATTATTTTTCTAATGAGCAGCCTCCTAAATCTTCATTAAGGTGGTGGCAAATTGGCAAAAGTGTGTTAATGACTTACCATCCATGGGACTGCCAAAAGGGCAACTTTATTTCCTGCCATAAGATTTTGGGCATTGAGGTAGATTTGAGGTAGTGCAGTAACATAATTAGGATATTTGATGCGTTAGAGAAATTTGCTGTCCGCGAATTCCATTGCTCGAAACTAGTTTTGCTACTCGTGGATTTCACTGATCATTTTTCCGGAGAATGAAGAAAACAATTTCAAATTTGAGCAATCAAAATATATGTATGTATATTAATGTCTGAGTTTGACAAAAATCAAAGGGCTCATAGTCACACAATATATGATATTTATCCATTAAGACCAAATAAATGACTAATAATAATAAATAATAACTATTCGAGTTTCAAGTCATGTCATGTCAGAGACATAATCAAGTAGTTTCACATACAACATGTAAATTGTTATCAGAATGTATGCATTGCATGACTTAAAATTACATATGAGGAGATGAAGAAAGAGAACAAGAAGATAGCACAAGTAGTAGTACTTGGTGAAGAGAGTGAAGGATGTCATAGTCAGGAGCGCTGAGAGTTGGGCAACACCGCAATGGCAAATGCAAAGAAAAGGAATGATAAGAGTTGACCAAGAAATATTGGCCTTTGCTGCAGACAAAGAGACAAAGAGAGTGTTGTGTTGGTCTTGTGTTAGATCGACGATGAGGATGAGGAGGCGGGACAAGATTTCAAATGATGATGTTGTTGGAGTCAAGTATGAGGAGGATGACCAGGAGTATATAGGTTAGGGTTAGAATATCCAAATAGCATGCAGCACCAACCCATCAAACGGATGGGTATCAGGTGAAGCTTGGCCAGTCCAATAACTCTTTGACCATACTTTGGCCTAGTGAGCTACATTGATTTTTAGCCTAGCCTTTAGTTGGGGATAGATTTTGTTCAAATCAGGTCATATTTTGGCCCTTTAATCTTTTCTCTTTCTCCAATGAAGATGACCTTAAACTTCCATCTTTATACCATTTCTTTTATTAATGAAGTTCATGTTGACAAAAAAAAAAAAGTACTTCAAGCAGAAGCATTCCTAGTGTGTCTTAGCCAGTTAGCCAAACGACATATCATTGGCAGTATGTTGTTCCCAATGACAATGTCTCAACACAATTCCCAGCGTCATGATGCTATTCACATACTCTTTTTATCATTTCACACAAACTTTGCTAATTTTTATTTTTCCAATACTTTAATTCATTCAATTTGATGGCTGAAAATGAAAGAGTGTGTGAAAGGTAAAAAAAAATCAATATAATTACACTAACACCTCTTAAGGTTAATTTAAAACATTACACTAACACCTCCTGATATTCTAATTTACTTACGTAACCCCTCAAGGACACGTTTACCTCTAAGGTGATGTCAGCTCTACAAGTATTGTATAAAAGTGAATCTGAACCTCAGAGAGTTACTGTAATGTTTCAAACATGAGAGAATTTTGTAAAAAACAATAAATCAAAAGGGTTACTGTAATGTTTCAAACGTGAGAGAATTTTGTAAAAAACAATAAATCAAAAGGGTGTTAGTGTAATTATGCAGCACCACCCTAACAACAATAAACTACATTACCAGAGAGTCCCTCAGACCTCTGTTTGGAACAGAAAGTGCAATCCGAGAAAACGAGAATCAAACATAAAAACAAGAACAATGGGAGAAGAAGAAATTAAGGAAGTCGAGTTTCCGCGGTCGATGACGAAGGCCCAGTTCCTCTCCTGGAAGCGCCAGAAGGTCCCTCTCCTCTCTTCTTTTTTCTCTCAATTTTTGACTTTATCGCTTTAGATTTGTAGGCAGTACTGGCTAGGGTTTTATTTTCTCCCATTTTATTTTCTTTCTATTTCTGGTATCATATTGCAATAGTATACATTACATAATATAGATTGGATTGTTTATAATATGTTAATTTAGCTTTAATAAAGGTTGGTTAGATATACAAATGTTTGTGAAAATTTGATTTCTTTTTTAATTGGGTAGTTGTGTTTTTGTGTGTGTATGATTTTTGTTCGGATTTGCAATGTCGAATATGAGTCGAGTTCTTGTTTTTGTTCGGAATTGTTTCTGTTTGGTGGGACTAATGAGATTGTTGTGTAGGCTAATATGTTGAATTTTGTTTTTGGTAGGCTGATGATGCATCTGCTAAAAGAGCTGAAGCAGAGAGGAAACGCGCGGAGGACATTGCTGCAGGGACAGTGCAAATGAATGGCCGAGAGCTTTTTGTGCACGAACCTTGGGTTTTTGATAACACTATTTATTGAGGTTAGTTTTTTTCAAGAGAGAGATTCTGTTTTCTTTTTTGTTGAATGTGTTAAATTGGTGGATAAGTTTTAGAATGTATTATTATCTCATTTGGATTTTTGTCATTGGGCTTTTGGAAATGAAAGTATAGTGAGTAATCAGAACCTAGTTGAAATAATATCACGGATGCCAAGTTCACTCTTCTTTGTGGACAAGCGTAAGATCTATGCGCCATCGCATAACACTGATCTTTTGACATGTTTCCAGCCTTGGAAGTCTTGACTTAGCTTTGTAGACCAATCCTTTCCCTTTTGCATTTGGATTCAGCACCCACAGAGTTCCTACCACCTGTTCGAGTACTTGGAATGTCTCCTTGACCACTTTGAACGCCTCGAGCAGCCGCTGGCTCACCTTGCCAACCCGTGTCTAGGGGCTTAGAAACAGCTCTCTTGTTGCCATGGCGCAATACCCTCTTTTCTTAGATATTTTTCAGTGTGCCAGGGACATGACTCGGTAAACCAAGTGTCATAATACAACTGTTTGGATATTTGAAAAAAAAATTTCAACCACTTGTATTATGACATTTGGTGAACCAGTCTGTCTTCCCATATGTTGATTTTGGGGTTCCCTTGTTGAGCACGCAGTTCTTCAACTCTCTTCCACCATTGACGTGCAGCACTCTGCAATTTGAGCTCTACAACCAACACTTTTCTATCCTCTGCATGCATCTTGCCAAAAACAACAGCAACTTAATCCTGGACCGTTTTCCAAAGCACGAACCAATCAATCTTCAAATCTGCCTCACACCCATTATGGGGTCCTGCATCATGAAAGGGGTTTTCGTCTTCCACATTCTCTTCTTCATCCTTCTGGCTACCTTCCAGTATGTTGAAGGGTCTGAGTCCGCATACCAGAATTTCCATACGGGCCTCTGCATGTTCCTGTCGTTGAAGAGCTTGCAGTACTCTTGACAGATCTTCAATCATACACCTCATCTCATCCATCTCTGCTTGATAGGTTTGGTTTCCACGGCCACAACCTCGTTCCCGGCCAGCCATGGTGCAGAGCGAAGCGGTGAACCTGGTACCAATTTCGTGCTGCACAGCAGCTTAACGCTACTGTCCTGCATCACCTAGATTTTAACTCTCAAAAGGACTGGACATACCAGAAATTAAAATCTTGTTCGAGGACTCTTAGTACAGAAGTACAGCGGTAGGCTAAGGGGTTCAAAGCCAGTCAAAACATAGTAGACAAACCAAATTTTTACATCTCTGCAGCAAAGCACCCGGGAAAACCAGAAACAAACTCTGTTTGAACACCGAACATAGAATCAGGAATACGCAAGTATGAAGCTCTAGTATGAGTGTCCCTGACAATCTACCAGACTGCAGATCCCTAACTGCCTCCTGTATAGAAGAAAATATCCGCTCTTCTATTTTTGCATCACTTACAGGCCATCTATTTTTTCTTTGTTTCCACAAATGGTAATTCAAACCTCCCTAGACAAGCTTGATGCTTTAAGCTTATATGGACGATTGTTTGTATAACAGATTTACACCTAGTATTCTTTCCTTTCAAAAAGATCTGTGGTTTCATGTCCATTCTATCTCCACCAATTATGTTCTTCCTGGCCACTACCCATCCAATCAATCAAATATTAAGCTAAGAGACAATAGCATTTTGGTGTTCGTATTTCGTATGTTCTACGAATTTTCAGTACTTATTGGCATTTGACCTATTGCACATCATTTTCCTTGAAACTAAGGGGATGATGTGTTCTTATGCAATTTTTTCCTCAGCCATAAAAAATAAATTATGATTGTTTATAGATTTAAAGCATCTGCATGCATGAAAACTACAACTAGATAGAAATATTTTTTGGTAAAAATTTTAAATAAAATTCTTAGGAACCTTTAAGAAATCCATCAAGGAAAGACCTTAAACAATTGTCAAGGACTATAATGTCAGAATAAAACTGGCATTTTATTATTGACCAATAAATCACGGCAGGACCAACTCTTGCCGGACAAGTTAAAGGTGACCAAGCCAACTATTTCTTTGCATGAGGATTCAGCTGGGGTGCTAGCAACATTCGAAGATGCGGGTCAATAGGCAATCCCATTGCCTCAAATGCTGGATCATAAAGACTATTTTTAATTTGCCTGAAATCATAAAAACTATAATCAGTTTAAAGTTTACCAAGAACAGAAAGATGACCATTCAATAAAACTTCAAATACCTTGGATTAGGAGGAACTGAATAACTGGTGACTAGAGTTAATTCTTTTTCTTGCGGTTCAAAAGTACTCCTGTTGACTTCCCTACGACTAGAAGCTGCTGAAGTCCACTGCATTTCAGTGAAAGATGATTTCATCAGTGATCATAATACAATGTTGATTCTGAAACCCTTTCCCATGGTTAAACCGTTGCAAAACCTAATGCAATGCACTACTGAAAAGTTGCTACCTTTGAGCGTTTGGCCGAGGATGACACTTTTACTGGTCGTTTGCCATGTCGTTTTTCAGAAAACCCCTGTTCTGGTATCTCTCCCTAAAACATTTTCTATTCTTCAGAACCCTTATTTATGAAAACATACTCAAGAAAAGAAACCACATATTAATAGGATTTTTCTCTAAGTGCATCGAAGAATGTTTATGTCGATTGGGGAACCCCTTTACACACAATGGTAGAGTTCTTACAATATATTATATACTGCTATCTTATTGCTTGGTGGAGACTCATGTTGGTTGGGAAGTCAAAAATCAGTGTGATCCTTATAAAGTTTCCCAATGAAAATAATGTAGGATATTTGACGATAGATTCAGAAACTTATTTGAATTGTTGAGTAAGGAAGCCTCTTACTTGCTCAGTTGGGGAGTTTTGCAGTTGACTGCTCCTCTTAAAACTGCTATCACTTGTAACATTAGATTGATTCATTATCTCTTCAAGTTGGATGGGAGGAAACCTGCCAAAAAAAAAAAAAAAAAAATTCAATAAAAGCATGAACCTGAACCATTAAAAGTACTTTTCCTAGAAGATACTTGTGATTAAAAAGAAACAATTCTGTATCTTCATAAATTTAAGTGATTAACATAGGGTAAAATGTTTTGGACGTAAAAGCACCAAGAGAAGGTTGATAGATGCAGGCCAAGATCTGGTATTGCGTCGTAAACCAACATCATCTTAACTATGAGATGACCTTTGCATAGTCCAAAGTATTTTAGTTGGTTGGTGCTATCCATACACCTCTTTTTATACACTCTTTCTATTTCCAGCCTTTCGATTGAGTGAATTGAAGGAGTTCAAAGGACAGAAATTAATAAAAAAATGGAGAGGAGGAGAAGAGGAAAGTAGTTGTTGGGGGGGGGGGGGGGGGGTGGCTATCGTGTGTATCGAACATCGCATCACCCTTTTAGTTTCAGTGAAAGGTTTGTTTCTAATGGGCTACGTAAACAATTTTATGTTCTTTAAATGAAATATTAAGATTAGTAATATGTTCCATTCTTTTCTAAATTCCTTGTACTTACCCTGAAGGAATGAATAATATAAGCAAATAAGGATCATGCAGGTACCTAAAAGATATCTGAGTTTTGGAAGGCGCAGAGCTGTGATGCGGAGGATCAGCTATGTTAGGTAGCACAGACGGCCTCGGCCTTATAGGGATAGGGATAGAAGGTCGTGACTTAGCCACTCCACGAGGCCTGAAAAAGACATAGATAATCGTAAGCACACCCCTCCCATCAAGTAATCTGTTTACCAATTTCCCCCAAATTTTTACTGCAGTATTACACTTTCATATATAGATTCATAGAAGAATTAAACTTTTGATTGCTAACCTAGACTGCATGAGAGGATTAGAATTAGAATTTTGTGCCTTCCGTGCAAGGGCCGCCTTCCCTTTGTTAATTTGTTCCTGTTGTCCAGGCGGGGCCCTGCATTTCAAAATTAAGATTGAACTATATTACGATATGCTTTTCATAGGAGAAAAATTGGTAATGTTGCATTACCTTGCCAGAGATGATTCCAGTACCCAGATCCTAAATGCATAATATTATACAATTAAGGTTTGTGTCTATGATCGATTGTTATTTTTCTGATTAGACGCATTTGAAAAATAAATTTGGAAAGAAGAAAGATAGATACCCGGAATCCTCCCCTACTTGAAAAGGATTTTCAGGGACTTGGTTCATTTGTTGTGGCTGATTCAGCAACTGTAGGGTGTCTTGGGGTTGGGCTCTAAATCAGATGCATACGTGTAAAAGTTAATAAAATTCCCATAAACAAACATGTTTCCATGTTCACTTTGCAATATTTGATTTATGTGTACCTTATTTGTGCAGCTCCATAGGGTACGGAGTTGTTCCCTTGTGGGTTAAAAGCTCCATAACCTTGTATAACTTGATTATGTTGGGGCCTAAGTTGAATCATCACATCAAAAATAAACATACGTCAATGTTATAAGACAACTAAACAAAGATTGTGATTATGTCAGGTCATGTACCAAAACCCGGGTGGAATCGAGAGCTGTGCTGCAGGATTGACACTCTGGGGATAGAAGAAAGCAGCTGGCTGCTGGTTGAGGTAGGACGGCCTCTGATTCCCACCACTGTGGCCTGCCATCATCTGGTCATGGAAAACAAGTATACGGCAGTAGTATCAATGTCATCAATCTTGGTGAAGTAAAATGAAACTGAAACAGTTTGGGAATTGATTTCCGCACACCCATTTTCTCTTTCTGCACACCCCTGTTTATTTATGTCCATTGATTCTCCTTTGATTTGTTCGTTTCAATGACCAGAAATAAACGAGGGGTGTGCGGGAGAGAAAACGAGTGGAAATCACTTCTTATTAACGGTAGTCTTTGAAGGGTCAAAACAGAAAACTCACTGTGCTTGTGGCATATTGATTGGGCCCCAAAGTTAGAGACCTAAGAATCAAGCAATTTTTCATTCAATCAGAAATTATGCTTAGAAATTTATTGCAAAGAATTTTTTTTTTCAAAAGAATGTGATTGACATACAGAGGCAGTTGCTTCTGTTGGTGAAATGGGTCCATCATAACATCACCGACGGGCATCTGTTCGTCAAAATGTCCAAAGATAGTCAGTAGTGGTCTAATTATCAAAGGCATATCATAGTTTGTAGACGACTTGATGTAGGACAGAAATTTGGATGTGAAATAACCCAATTTCCGTCCTGTATCCGGACTGATAATCGTTGATGCGTATGAATCGCACACCATGCCGTTGGTACTTGATGAATTAGCATAATAGTAACATTTTAAATGGAAAAGCAATAATAAGTTTGAGGTATGATACACGTACCTGCACCGGACGATACGGTGGTGTACTGCTTGATATGAGAGGGTTGAAGAAGAAAGGGGTTCCTTCGTTCTCGTTTTGAGGATATGGAAAATGAGGGTTAGAGGACTGATAGCTTGAAAGTCCAGCAGCTCCAGGCACGAGGTTTTGAGTTGAATTTGCTGGATTCAGACCGTACCAGTTATTTCCAGCTGATGATCCGAACTCTTGCTCCTCCTATGTGAAAAATGCAAAAAAATAATAAATCAAAAAGTAAAATAAAAAATCATCATCAAACATCAAATTAGCATAACCCTAAAAACATCACAACCTTCTTCATAGTTAGGGTGATGCTAAAATATATCTTCTTCTGAAGGTTTATACTATTACAATGTGCAGTCACACAAACTCGAAAATGAGGTTGAGAGATGCTTTATAATTATCAGAGTTCGACATGTTATGTTACTAGATTATTAGTCCAAGTCACGCATTCAAACGCGAATCCACACAAATATGGGTTAAAATTGATTAGTTTGACGAAACGTATCATATTATCTGGCAAATTACTGTCTTACCATGCATGGAGGATAGGGTTGGCATGCTCTTGGAAGTAGATGACTGAAGGTTACTTCCGGCAATGGCGGCAACAACAAGTTCGGAGCATCAGAAATCGGAGGGAGAGAGTCTTCTAGATTAAGTTGAGCCTAATAAACATCAATGAAAAAGAAAGAAAATAAATGTTATTGCTTCCATTCAAATTTGATTAACAATGCTTATACTACTAATTCACATAATTAAGCTTGTAATATTCTCAATGGTTAGTACAACATTATATTCCCAATGTCCCAAATTGGTTAATTAGGGATTGGAGTATGTCATATCTATGCCTTCTGTTTGTAAAAGACAATTAAATCCAAAACCATTTTCTAATAACCAAAGTCTATATAATTATGCAATCATCATAATTTTGTTCCTTTACTAGACTAGAGCTATCTCCACTTAGGTTGTAAAACTTTATTTCGTTAGAACAATTTTTAGATTTGTTAAACGCAATGCGTTGAACTTTAACACTACTCACGTGAGATCCACCACGTAAAAATGAATTCCAAACACAGTATTCTGGTTCGTTCGTACTTAATTGAAGACATAATTCAAATGAGTAACAAAATATACCATTATTTGAGGGTCACTCCCCATTGCCTCAGCAAATAGATTAGAAAATGAAATCCCATTTGGTGCCAAGTTTGCAGGTTGCTCGTGGGAAGGGTTGCTAAAAAAGTTGAATTCTGCCTCTGTAAGGCTCTCTGCCGACCTTGTCGGATCCACAGGCAGAGGGCTATCGGTTGATGATCCCAAGTCAACAACATCTTCCTGCTACATCAAAACATTACGTCGTAAAATAATTAGAAATATAAACCTATTTGTATCATATTTACTGTTTGTTTATGTAACATTGATTATTTACTCGTGCCAAATATCATATCTCGTAAACTGGTTAACTAAACTAGTGAAACAGAAAGTGTTAGAAATTTAACAAAAAATGAAAAGAAAATAAGTGTTTCACCGCAGTATTGTTCTCCAAGCTGAATTGATGCTCGAATGGATCACGTCCAATGCCAGACGACTGACCACCTTCCATCTGATCACAGTTTGAAACAAGAAGTCAGCTTTATAGTATAAGATCATACTACAAACTATATTTTTATTTTTGTTTTTTTTTTAATTTTGGTTGAATTGATACTACAAATATTGCATGTGTGTGTACGTAGAGGCCAAAATCTGGTTAATTACACTGAAGAGAATTATTCATTAAAATGATTTTCAACATTATATTTTTGTTGTTCTAAGTGAGACACTCCCGTACGTGAATCCAAATCTCACTTGGACAAAGCAAAACTTTCATAAGTGATGTTATATAGATTAAAGCTATGTTTGGATGTGGATTTTCAAGTCCTGGAGTTTAAGACTAAGTTAATAAAGAATGGTCTCCAAAAATTGGATAGAAAATATTATAAATCCTTTACCCAAACATAGCCTAACTGATCATCTTTATGCCTTAAAAAGATGATTATTCCATGCAAGTTATTTGATTAATCTGGTGTAAATTGACATGAGCAAGCATAAATTTTCTTTCATTAGAAAAGCATAAATTAACTTTTTTCTTTCTGGGGTAAAAAAGAAGCATATATTTCTTGTTATATGAAGTAAGTGGTGTTTAGCCATACTACATGTATAAATAACCATATTATTCCTATATTACCATATAAAAACCAACATAAAAGTATTGATAAAATTAATCGACAGAACGAAAACCGAATATTTTGAGAAATAAATACATTTTTGTATAATATATATGGGATTTAATAGTAAAGACAAGTAATCAGTTCAAAATTACATGGCATTTATGCCATTAATTATGTTCACTAAAAAAAATATTGTTTTTTATAGGAAAAAATTAAAAAGAAAAAACCCATCGAACAACTAAAATTACAAAATTTTTAAAACCAAACCAATTCGTCTCAATTTATAATATATAGGGATATTTTGCTCACCACCTTCAAGTGATGGTGATGCTCACTACTATATTTATTATCGTTGAATGAGTTTAAATTTCGAGATCTGTGTAGTAGATAGACATAAATCTCAAAATTTAATCTCACAATAAGTAGAATGGTAAGCATTATTACCACTTGAAGGTGGTGAGAAAAATACACCCTATGTATAAGATGATAAAAATATAACTCCTCTAAATACAAAAATAATTAATGAAAGGTGAGTTTTTTTTTTCTTGTCAAAGAGGTGAGTATTTTTGAAGAAGGATGTTGTTTGACCGAGCTCATCCCACTCATGATAGAACAATTTGTATGGTACGCATTCATCACCGTAACAGTAATTTTCTAGATCAATAATACAAGAACATGTGGAGAAATACTAATCAATGCTCATAACACAAAACCATGTAAAAAAAAGTTAATACATATTTGTATATTATTAACATGTGATGTCATATGACGGTGCATTAGTACCCAGCAAGTCCTTCTAACGAAACAAAAGGATAGAACAAAAGAAAAGAAAGATTATAGGTTGGCGGAGAAGTTTTATTTTTTTTTTAAATTCTTTTCTTTTAGTGAAAAATGTATTTAAACTGGAGACAGGGGCCCATGAAATAGATCTGGTACACTTTTTGACAGAAGGGATACTTTGACATTGCTCAGATGGAGGCAAAGGCCAGCCATTTAAATCGATATTACCAAAGAAAATACTTTGGACAAGAAAAGAAACCAAATCAAATAAGAACGATTATCTGCGATATGTCTCATAATTTAATAACATCTTTCAAAAATCATTTTCTAATTGAATCACAACTCATGCAAAATACACATCAAAGAGTTAAAAACCTAGAAATTAAATAGTCAATTCAAAGAGTGACCAAAAATTATGTTTGATTTTCCCGATTTTCAGAATGCAAAAAGTGACAAGATTTTGAAAATAAAAAATAAAAAATCAGCGGCTATGTGACTGTTTGGGGGCAGAGAAACAACTCTCTCTCTCTCTCTCTCTCTCTCTCTCTCTCGTTTTCATAAACTTTACTTTTGGACAACATCGTACATGTAGCTACCTGCTATCTGAAATCCTTGAAATGGATAACAAAAACTTTACATAAAAGAGAATCCAAAAAATCAAATAGATTGAATCCATCGTGCCAAGAAACCAAATCAAACCAACCCAAATAGTAATACAAATTTCAACTGGTAGTTCTTATTTTGTTTAATTTTGTATGAGATTTTTGTGAATTACCTCGGAATATAGCTTCACACTCCAAAGATTTCTGCATGATAAAATGAACAATCTGTATCAATATATGGTCATTTCAACTTTGTGATGTATATATAAAAATGTGAAATTAGACATGAAAATTTCAAACGAAATTACACAAAAATAAAATAGATGTACTGGTGGTACGTTCTCTGGCCTAGGGCATGCAGTAACCTTCTAGCTATAGGAGAAAGGGGAGAAGGATGCGGATGGTGACTGATTGAGTGAAAGGGAAAGTGAATACCTCTAGCTAGTTGTTAAACGGGAAGACAATCACAAGATAAAATTCATTAGTTGTTTGTATCCTCAGATGGGTGAGAGCTGTAGCTTATTTATAGCCAAACAAACCAATATGTGTCACAAAAATAAAGGAGGTTTGCTGGTCATTTTTTTTTTTTAACATTTTCCGAACTCAGAAAATAAAATTAAGTGTGACATATTTTCATTTTCTAATCTGGTAATTAGTGGGAGACTTATCTTTATGACACTAAAAATGTTACAAAGAACACACTTTTTTTTTGGATTAAATAAGATAAAAGTGTTTTGATATATGACTATTTGTGCATAAATTTTTATTTTCAAAATGGTGCATTACGCGCGCTTTATACTGCTTATATATACACTACATGTAAAATTTGTCGGGAATATGGAGTACTATATAAATATAGTGGAAATAGTACTGCTCTTTTTGAAACGTGTACGTAACTATCAGTTCAAATGATTGATTCACTTCCAATACTTATGCGCATGTCCATAAACGTATATTTCTTTGGCCCATCAGTATGTCACATTGATCATGTACTTTCGATACTTACGCGTGTCGATTAACATTTTATTTCTGCAACCTCATCCACAATTCATTACTATACTTGAGTTTTGTATGGAAAGTCTCATTTGTTAATTCACATAACATAAATTCCAATGGGATTAATTAATTGATGCATAAGCACATATTTTCCACAATGTTATTTAATAACCATATAAGGGAAATTCTCTTTTACATCACATTATGTGTATGGGTGTGGTTTGGGGGGTTTATTAGTGTAATGGTCCTGGAGGAGCTTGAAACTTTTGCCATTGTTCTATCACGATGCATACTTAGTCTCATATAATTCATTATCATGCTTAATTATTTGAATTTGGATAGGGAAGTGTTATTGGCACTTCAAAAATCTCATTCTACGTACACTCTTCATAAGTGTATTTTTCTTTCCAAATATAGAAAATTTGGGGTGTAAAATGAGATTTTTAGAATGCCAATAACAATTTCCTTTGGATAAAATATATATATATATATATATATATATATATATTTAATTTCTTTAGTGATTTTTATAATGGGTAATTAGAAGATCAAATTTTTAAACCAAATTTGTAAACCAAATGATGTATCACTAATAAGAAATAAGCACATTAATTAATCGACATTAGTTAATAATTCAATCATCTACAATCACATCATTTAGTTTGTTAATTTAGTTTAAAAAATTTAATTTCCGTAACATTACCTTTTTATAATTCCCCTAGCTAAATGAGTAAAAAGCACAAAGTTAACTTTGAAACTTTGTGTGGTGGTACAAAGCAAGACATTGAGTAAAAAACATTGGCCAATCCGGGTGTTTGCATGCATGTACAAGTGTAACCTTGGTTTCAGTGGACTTAATAAAAGTGCCGCTCAAGGCCAAAGGACGAAAGTGAACCACACGAGTTTCTTCACACCCTTCTTTTATTTTAAATTTGAAATCAATTAAAATGGCCAGATTTTGTAACTGCAAGCACTCAGAGTCTTTTGCCACGCCATTGCCCCCGTAACTTTTCCTTAAATATGCATGCATGTGAAATTTGTCTTCTAATTGTTCTTTTTTTTTACATTTGTAACAAAGTTCTTGTACATAAAAATATGCCTTCTCCAGTCAACTTCAGTTCATTGGCCCAGACGTGAAGGTTGTTCGTAAAAGATAAGAATGAGTTATATCGGATCTAGAGTTTTATAAATTTTCCAAAGAAAAGAAAAAGGATTGTAAAGAGCTTGAACTGGTTTTTTTTTTTTTTTTTTTTTCGTTCTCTTTACGCTATTTGTTATCTGTGAAGCAATAATATGTAGCACCTAGAAGGAAAAAAATTAACTAGATCGAAGAAAAAAGATGGTACACAAAATCTAATACGATATCCATTAAATTTGGTGACTTGATAAGATTTCTGTGTTCATACTTTGAACGAGGCACAAATGGTAACCATGCAAACTTGCTTTTTCAACCATCCATTATATGCAACACATCATCTGTTATAAATGAGGTTTGTCACAAATGGTAACCCTGCGTTTCTATATTTTTCTCTACTCTTCATTTTGGTTCTTACAATGTCAAATAAATAAATAAATAAATAAAAGAAAGAGGTAAAATAGATAAAAGTTTTTTTTTTTTTCTTTATAAGATGTACCACTTTATATTTGTTATATGTGAAGCAATAAAATGTAGCACCATATCCGTAGAATTACTAGTACAAAATAGGGCTTTAATGACATTTTTTTAAGTTTTTTAATGACATACTTTTATTAAAAGAGTAAATTGTAGCAATAGTCCCTTAACTTTAATCAAATTGGAGCAATGGTCCCTCAACTAAAAATCCATTATCATTTGTCCTGGAAGGACCAGTGCTACAATTGAGGTCCATCAACTTATCAAAACGTGTAGCTATGATCCTTTTCGTCAACTTCGTCAAAATTTTGTCAAAATGAGTTATATTAAAATGACCATTGCTACAATTGAGTTAAAGTTAAGGGACCATTGCTACAATTGAGTTAAAGTTGAGGGACCATTGCTCCAATTGGGTTAAAGTTGAGGGGTCAATGGTAATGAATTTTTAGTTGAAGGACTATAGCTGCACGTTTTGATGAGTTGATGGACCAATGATAATGAATTTTTAATTAAAGGAGTTAAAGTTAAGGGATTACTGCTACAATTTACTCTTATTAAAAACGTTATTATAGTAAATCAAAGACGCAGCTTTAAAACAAAAAAAAAAAAAAAAAAAAAGGATCCATAATATAGTTTTTTGGAAGGATACGGTTAATGAGATATAATTAATTAAACGGGTGAACCTTTCCAAGGCCGGGAGACTAACCCTTATTAGTTCTAATCTCACCGGGATGCCGAATCATGTAATGTCTTATTTTAAGTGCCCCAGCAGGGTAACAACTAAAATTGATAAAGAATGCAAAGATTTCTTTTGGGGGAGAAATACTAAACTCAAACCAATGACCTAGAAGAAGGTTTGTGCTCCAAAGAATCAGGGTGGTTTAGGAATCAAACAAATTGATCATTTTAACAATGCTTGTTTAGCCAAATCAGGTTGAAAAGTTTTAACCAACGAAGAAAATTGGTGGGCTGAAATGGTCAAAAGTAAATACTTACATAAGTCTGATTTTTTAAATTCGAAGATTAAACAAAACTACTCACTTGCTTGGAAAAGCATTCTTTCTAATAGAAACATCATTCATGAGGGATTGAGAGGGATTGTGGGTAATGGTGAAGTCATACTCTTCCGCACCCATCATTGGGTTTTTCCTTACCCCCTTTTTCATTTAATTCCCGTGAATGATGGGAATAATATTGATTGGAATCTTAAAGTAAGCAATTTATAGTTCATAATAGTTGGGATAGCATTAAATTAGCTACTGTAGTTGATGATGACATCATTAGAAAAATTTGCTGCATTCCTCTCCCTTTACAGGAGTCGAAGGACAAATTAATTTGGGGGCTTAACCAATAATGGGAGATTTTCCATTAAGTCTGCTACTTGGCTACAAAATCGGAAAAATCACTCTAGTAATTGCCTTACTTTGTTAAAGAAATTGTGGAAGCTAACTATTCCTCCTAAGGTTAAAATGTTCGCTTGGCTTCTGATTCAAGAAAGATTGCAAACCAAAAAAACGCTTAAGTCGTTTTGTTAAAAACATTGACAAGTTATGTCCGTTATGTAATACAGCCGAAGATTAGTGTCATCTTTTTTGTAGTTGTGTTTTTGCTAGTAAAGTTTGGAGCTTAACTTTTGGTAGTTTTAATAATGGTATCATAAGTACTAATGATAATTTTTTTTATTCGATGGAATCCTTAAGTTCTAATGACAAGGACGGCCTTTTTTTATCTTAGTAAGGTAATTCTGAACTGCTGGCAAATTTGGATATAAAGAAATAACTTGGTGTTCAGAAGTGTGCCCTCGATCCCGGCGCGTTGTGTTTCTATCGCCGATAGTGTTGGTTCAGCTTTTTTCGAGGCTAATGGGAAGTGTGACTCCAATGAGGTTTTACCTATCTCTTTCTTTATTAAATGGCATCCTCCTGACCGACATGATGTGATTAAACTCAATTTTGATGGTTTAGTTTCGAACAACCATGTTGCTGCTGCCTTTGTGCTCCGTAACAGTAATTCACAAGTGATTGGGGCAGGTGCTCTTAACCTTGATGGCGCCACTATTTTGGTAGCAAAAGCAATGGGTTTGCGAAAAGGGCTCCAGTGTGCTAGGATCAAGGGTTTCACCAAAGTGATGGTGGAGGGGGACTCTAAACTCATCATTGAAGCTGTGCAAGGTCACTAGGGGATTCCTTGGAGAGTTAGCTCTATAATCAATGGTATTCGTATCCTGGCTCCGTCTTTTAGTCATGTTGACTGGAAGCACATTTTCAGGGAGGCAAACTTTGATGTGGGTGCTTTAGCTCACCTTGGTCTCTCCATCTCAAATCCTCATTATTGGGATTCCTGCTTACCTGATGTTGCTCTTTCTGCCTTTATTTTTTATTGTATTGGAAATGGTTGTACTAGAGGTTTAGTACTTTAATGAATTTCTTTGCATAAAAAAAAAATAATAAATAAATAAATAAAAAGCTACAGGAATGATTTATAAAAAAAGAAGAGCGGAAGTTCCCGTGAATTCCTCAAAACTTGCTAAACCCTCACGTCTCCTTCACTCCACTACCCAGTACGTAGATAATGAAAGATCAACGCTCTCTTTCTCCTCAAGGCAGAAGACTTATGCTGCAAATTCCTAAAACATTCTTCATCACGAACACTCACTCTCTTTCTATCTCTCCCTCTCTTTCTCTCTCTCTCTTTGGGATGCCCACAGTCTTCATCAACCAGATTGATTGTTTTCCCCAAATTTCACTCAAAACCTAATTGTGTAAGGTAAGTTTGTTGGATTGGTTATGGGTTTTCTAGAAAATAATTTCTATATTAATCTCTTTTGTGAAGTTGTATTGATTAATCCAAACTATGTGGCTGGACAGATTTTAGTTTGCATTGGCATTTGCTAAAAGCAGTTGTTACATATTGTAGTTGAGATTGATTATTTTATTTGATTTGGTTAGTCACTGCCAAATTAATCACTACCATGATCATTTTTTTTTTTTTGTTTAACTTTGTGAACCCCTTAATATAAATTCTAAATTAGATTAACTATTATTTTTATCATTTTTTCCTAATCTTTAGATTTGTGTTCTTGTGGGAGCTAGTGTTTATAGCACACCCAAGGTTCTAAAAAATGTTAGGCGTTAGTTGAGCGGCGAGCTGGCGCCTAGCACCTAGGCGGCTAAGCAGGGTCTAGGCGGCCTAGATTGATTTAGGTAAATTTTTTGTATATCTTGTAAATAAGTGCATATTGACACTTACAAAAAAATTATACTTGTATGAAATTCATGAATAGGATAATAAAAGAATGATAAAATACAAAAAAATATTATCTAACAAATCCAAAATTTAAAAACATATTAAGCATATATGCCATATAACTTAAGACATTTTGAATGATTATATCTAATTTTTTTTAAAATAAAAGTAAAAATCCCACGTAGTGGGTTGGGTGGTTTATAATAAAGAGAAGATTCTGATGACAATATGGGTGGTTCATAATAATTTACAAAATATTTTTTTAGAGATCATATTAATTTATGTTGAATTTAAAGAGAAATAAAGGTGTCAAATATGTGGATGTGGAAAGGGCACACTAGGACGCATAAAGATGGGACTCTACAAAAAAACTTATTGGTAATGACATTCAGCCTCATCAGTTTTTATGAGAAAAATCAATGCTAGGACCGACAGCCTATGGCTTTTTACAAAGAGCAAGTAATTTGATGCTAGGTGTCCAAATTTGATTGGAGAGAAACTAAGAAAAAATAAATAAATAAGAATAGTATGTAGAGTGGTCACGTGGTGTGAAAGGAAGAGAAAGAAAGTCATCGTCTTCATCTTTCCTCTTTGCCAAACCAAAAACCAAAAGAAACCCAGAAAGGTGATCTGCATTCTTGAAAACATAACAAAGTTGAAATTCCTGGACCGCCTAGGCCGCTCAAGGGCCGCCCAGGCCGTCTCGGTGGCCGCCTAATCCCTATCCCGATTTTGTGTTAATCCTCATGGCCGGCCACCACCCAGCACCTAGGCGGCCGCCTAGGCCGATTTTAAGAACACTGAGCACACCATGTGTTTGATAAAACTCCTCATAAGCTCTGCTTTTATTTTTTATCTTTGCATGCAATAGTTTATATATTGTGCCCTTGTGCAGAGCAGAGGGATGTTGAAGATATTGATTTGTGTTGTGGTACTTGAGTGATAGCAACTGTTTTTGTGTACACGAGCCAAGGTTCTAACCGGTCTTAACATATGGTAAATTAAAACATGTTTGGGTTGCACCTTATTCGTACCAACTGAAATATCGTTCAAAATTAGCACATGAACAAGGATGGAGTAAAACACGAAAAGCTAAGAAATTCGTTTCATTAAAAATCATCAGTAACAAAACTAATGTTGATTAATTTCTCTCTAAATCGTTTTTCCGACAACACTAAAATCAGTAGAAGTACAATGGGTCATATCTTTCCCAGTTCTTGTAAATTCTTGTGTAATCCGTCATAAAAGTCATAAATTATCATTGAGATATACATGTTACAAAATTCAGTGTGGTCCATTACCCCTCGATGCGAGGGGAAACAATTGATGAACTCTCAAGTCATAGATCCTAAGGTAAACTTACAGAGAGAGAACAAAATTTTAGGTTCAAAGAATGGATGAAGCTATAAAAGAATTAAGTCTTCTAGGTATTTGAGGTCCACATACTCTTAAACGTAATTGTAGTCGGTCTCTTAATTGTTTCTAAGGCTGTATATAGTTCAGAGTCCAGAGGTTGTGTTAGTTTCTGTTATGGCATTTCCCTATCTTATATGCTACACGTTAATGAGTGATTATGATATTTCACTAAATAATTTAGCCTTGTTTTTTGCTGCTTTGTAAATGGCAATAATGTTATCCGCTATTACCTTTTGCGTTTGTATGAATGAATTTTTTACCGAAACCAACTAAGTTCCAAAATTTAGGAACCGGTAGTTCATCGCAAAGGAGCAGAGTAGTAGCCACGGAGGTACTAGGTAGACGAAGCAAATTTTAATTATCAAGCTTCCCTTCTTATTGCCCCAGAGTAGTTGGTATGTAAATGTTGTTGAGATTGATTGTTCATTTGATTTGGTTATAAATGCAAAGACAGTCTTGGTTTTGTTCATTAAATTTTCTATCTTCAAATTATGCTATGTGAATAATGATTTGTTGTTTATTGAATGTTAAAGTTGCTTTTAAATGTCAATCCTAATTCTTATTAATGTGGATTTGGTCCGACTTAAATTTATTGATTTTCCTAATTATTTGGTTCATATATTGGTTGGATTTGTCAACTTCTTCATTTTTTTTTTTTCTTTTTTTTTTTTTGTCTTCTGGTTGTCTTTCATTTGGTCGTAAGTGAAAAACTGTTGATTAATCCACTAAGGTTGTGTTAGGACAATATATCCTTGAGGACTCGGAAGAATGACATTTTTGTGATTGAAAGGAAGGATATTCGGAAATATTAATCTGTGGTGTTATAGTTAAGGAACCAGAGTGTTTATCTGCATCTTAATTTGTAAGTTTTCTTTTGTGCTTAATTTAGATTTTGCACTTGAAGGAGACAGAAAGGACTATGACTTTGTGAAATCTAGTCTTTCATAATGTTGTTTACGTTATAAGTGGTGCACGTAGTCTTACATATAGCCTCTGCAATTTGAATTTGCCGCATTAGAATAAAGTTCTTGTTTACTATAGCTTACAGTTTTCCTTCATAATTTGTACTTGGAAATTTTCAGGACGAGAGGCAGAAGAAGTTGTGCCGATTATTGATATAACTAAGAGGAAAGAAATATATAAAGTTGCTGCTGTTTTGTTCTTGGAACCTGGTCGTCTCTTCCTTATCAGGTATTTTATTATTCATCCTTCCCTAAATGGTATGAAAATGTAGCATATTGTTAAATGATATATACTAAATCCAAATTGGGACCTATAATTTTCTCTTTAGAGCAAAGGTACTTATAATCAAAATCCAAATGGGGTATTTATTTTGACCAAGTATCTGCTAGCGATATGCTTGATAGTTGTGAGTGATTTCCTTAGCAAGGATAACTTGTTTGTTTGCATAATTAGTTTCATTAGAAAGCATACACTGATTGTTGCCGAGATATATTTTTTTTCTCCGCGCCAAACTGTTTTGAATTTGAGTCGGCCAAAATCTAACTTATGGTTTAGAGAGTTAGAGTGACTTGAATTTGACTTTGAGTTGGCCAAAATCTCACTCATGTGTACAGGTTTCTATTCAATCATCACCCTTGTAAAGAATAAACCAAATTCACTTGATTGGACGTTCATAAAACTTAGGTTCCAATTTCTTTGGATCATGCTTTAAAATTTAGATAGAGGACTTGAAAATGACTAGACCAATACATCCGAGAGTCATGCGAAAGTAGAAAATTTGTCGTAGCTTCATTTGTAGTGCTTTGAGTAGTTCATTGTTAGCGCTCGTTTTCCTCATTTTTAACCATTGAGTCTAAAATCCCTACAACTTTGAAAGTCCCTCATCCAAAACACGGAGTAAGTAGTCTTATATAATCAAATAAGTAAACAAACAATAGTCATGGTAGATATTCAAATTAGCATAATGATAAAAGCAAGGTTGGGGTTGGGATCGATTCCTATAACTATAGATGTGTGTTGGAGTATCAACCTACGTATTGTTTATTGGGTTCGTGATAGTAGTAATACACATAATATTAAACATAGTAGTAACCTAATCTAAAGTTGAGAGGTGTTAAAATATCACAACACAAAACACACTCATTGATGTGTTTGACCTCAAAAGTTGTCACCCAAAAATGTTAAATTAAAAAAATACATAATCCCTAAATATCACCACTACATATCAGAAAATTTCATTTCTTAGATTGGTTTGAGAGTATATTATTAGTTGTTATTTTCATGCAATCTCGTTATATGTTTTGTTTTAATATCAATTAATATAACTGTTTTAGAATGGATAAATCTTGGATGTCTATGGATAGAAAATGACAAATGTATTCCAAAGGGGTTGAAAGCTTTTTGAATTATGATATGCTTCATGCTACTAATATTTAACTACATACGTTGTCCGTGCCTAAAATGTGGTAACATTAAATCAAGGACGGTTAAAGAGATAAGAGAGGATCTCTATTTCAATGGTATAGCTCTAAGTTATTGTACATGGTATTGGCATGGAGAAGCTGTTCCAGATAATAAGAATGAGAAAAGGAGCAACCGGGAAGAAATAGTTGAAGATAACACCATCGGGATGGTGGAAGCAGCTGATGATCATTTTGTTTCAAATCCTGAACAATTTGAAAAGTTGTTAGAGGATGCAGAGAAACCTATATACCCTTGGTCAGATTGTACAAAATAAAGCAAAGAATGGGTGTAGTGATAAACTATTTGCAAATTTACAAGAATTTTTAGGAGTATTGCTCCCACAGAAGAATGAAATAACCCCCCACTGTGTATGAAGCCAAAAAAAAAAAAAAAAAAAAAAAAAACATTGTTTTCTCTCGGAATTGAGTACGAAAAAATTCATGCATGCCCCAGTGATTGCATCCTATATAGGAAAGCATTTAGATGTAACTGCATGTCCTACATGTGGTTTTTCTAGATGGAAGGTTAATAGAAGTTCTGGGGAGCCTAGTAGGGGTACATGCAAAGGTATGGTATTTTCCCCCTATTCCAAGATTTCAAAGAATGTTGCCACTCGGTACTATGGTCTGGTGGTATTCATCTTCACTTGGAAGTGAGAAGTCTTAGGTTCGAATCTCATGGATGACGAATTCAATATCAAATTAGGTTGCTTATTATGTGGCTTAGCCAAACTCCCCCTCCCCTTAGTGTAAAAATGTTGAAGTACTAAAAAAAAAGATTTCAAAGAATGTTTAGCCAAGGTTCTAAAGAACGATAGGCACTAGTCGGGCAGCGGGCTAGCGCCCAGCACCTAGGCAAATTTAGATAAATTTCTTGTAAATAAGTGTATATTGACACTTATAAAAAATTATCCTTGTATGAAATCTAAGGATAAGATAATAAAAGAACGATAAAATGCAAAAAAAGTATCCAACAAGTCCAAAATTTAAAAACATACTAAGCATATATGCCATATAATCATAGTGAGGAGTATTGTAGGATGACATATGTACAACAAGTTCACAATTTAAAACCACATAAAATGCAAAATAGGAGGAAAATAAGGAAATATAGTAATTGTCTTTAATATCCCGGAATTTAAGTTGATACACACCTATTCTATAAAATTAACAAAATTTCAAGGTATAAACATATGCGCACCGTTTGGTACGTGGGACGGGACGGAAATAAGTGGGACAAGGCGTTCCGTCCCACGTTTGGTGCGCCTAAAACGGGTGGAACGAGCTGTTCCACGGGACGAGTTTTGGGTGAATTTTCATTCCACCTCACCCCCCTGGAACGACTCGTTCCACATCCGTGAAACACAAAATTATAACCTCTCCGTCTCCTTCTTCTTCCTCCTTGTTTCCATCCGAGGGCATCTTTGCTCCCGCTCCGTTCCGTTTCGTCCTGTCCCGTCCCGTCCCGTCCCATTCCGTTCCGTCCCGTCCCGTCTGCATACCAAACGATACCATTCCGTTCCTTTCCGTCCCGTCCCGTCCCGTCCCATTCCGTTCCGTTCCGTTCCGTCCCGTCTGCATACCAAACAGGAACTTAGAAAGTTAGAATAAAGATAGGATTTTTTTTTTCAATCTCAATTTCAATTTCAATTTCAATTTCAATTTCAAAAAAATTAAAAATAAAAAAAGGGCCTAGGGCCACCTAGAGCCCATCCACTTTTTCCCACCATTTTGCAAGAAAACGCCTCGGCCACCCTCCGCCTAGTGCCTAGGCCGTTTTTTAGAACACTGATAATAGCAAGACAACAAAGAATTTGATATGGCATGCCCAAGATAGAGAAGTTGATGGTAAATTGCATCATCCGACTGACTCTTCCTCGTGGAAGCTTGTTGACCACGTGTGGCTAGAATTTGGTGGTGGCCCAAGAAATCTCCGACTATCAATTTCAACATATGAGATTAATCCCCATGGTGCATTAAGCAATAGATATCGTTGTTGGCCAGTGATTATGGTCATTTACAACCTTCCACCATGGTTATGCATGAAGTGAAAATTTATGATGTTAACACTGTTGATATTTGGCCCTAAGAAACCAGGTAATGATATCGATGTTTATATGGGACCATTTGTTGATGACTTGAAAACTCTATGGGAGGTTGGTGTTGAAACTTATGATGCATACAATAAGGAAAACTTTATGTTAAGGGTTGTGTTATTATGGACCATCAATGACTTTCTTGCTTACGGAAACTTGTATGGGTTTAGTGTGAAATGATACTTTGGATGCCCTATATGTGGTGATAGAACATCTTCTAAATGGATAAATTTAGGGAGAAAGGTAATCATTACTGGTTATAGAAGATTCCTACCACAAAATCATCATTACCTACAAAAAAAAAAACCATTTGACGGTACTCTAGAGTTTGGGTCAACTCCATCTCTGTTAGTGGGGAAGAAATATTACATGAAGTTGAAGCAATCAAAATATCATGGGGTAAGAAGAATGTAGATCTCCCATCAATAAACAAAAATAAAAGAAATATTATGTCAAAAAACGGAAAGCTTCTTGGAAAAAGAAAGGTGAGGAATTGAACAACGAACACAAAAGAAACAAATAAGAAGGCAAAAGATATTGATAAAAAGGCTGATGTTCAAACTCGTTGGAAAAAAAAGTCAATCTTCTTTGATTTACCATATTGGAAGTCACTGCATGTTCGACGTTGTTTAAATGTTATGCATATTGAGAAGAATGTTTGTGAGAGTATCTATGGTACATTACTTAACATTCCTGCAAAAACAAAGGATGGTGTGGCAGCTCGGAATGGTCTAATTTTTTGGGGTCTATGCACGAATTTGGCACCAGAACATGGAAATAACAGAATATTTCTTCCCCTAGCACCTTATACATTTTCTAAGGATGAGAAGATTTCAATTTGCAAAGCATTGTCCAAACTCAAGGTCCCATCTAGATATTCTTCAAATTCTAGAAACCTTGTGTCAATGGAGGAGTTGAAACTGTTTAATCTTAAATCTCATGATTGTCAGATACTTATGCAGCAACTACTTCCTGTGGCATTTCGTGCAATACTGCCAAAGCATGTAAGATCTGTTATCACTAGATATTGTCTATTCTTTAGTCACTTATGCTGCAAAATAGTAGACGTTTTAAGGTTAGATGAAACACAAAGTAAGTTGGTGATTACTTTGTGTTTTCTTAAAAAGATTTTTCCATCTTCTTTTTTATATAATGGTCCATCTCATAATGCACTTGGTTAGGGAAGTTCGTTTACGTGGATCGGTTTATTTTTGTTGGAAATATTAAAGGGTTATGTGAGAAATATATATTGACTAGAGGGCTGTATGGTTGAATGTTACCTTGCAGAATAAGCTATAGAAGTTTGTAGTGAGTATTTATCAAGAGTATACCCAATTGGAATCCCGTTGAAGATTCATTCACATCATACAGATGTTGGCTATCCATTATCGGTTGGAATTTTTTTTAAGGAGGATAAAAAGTATTGGCAGCAAGCACATCATTATGTCTTGGATAACACACCGGAAGTGGAACCTTATATCAAGTAAGTTCAGCCACTCATACTCATTTATATAGTTTAACTCATCTTTGTTTTATCATTTACTTACGACATTTCATATCCTTTTGACTAACTCAATGTAACCTAATTAAAAAAACTATCAGGGAGCATAGGAAATCCTTGACTAAGGAGCACCCCAAAAAATCATAATCTTTGAAGTGGCTTCAGGATCAACATAATCGAACTTTCATTTATTGGTTGCAGAAAGGTATTAAACTCGCATTGCACTTATGTTCTAACATTTTTGTTTATGAACTCAAACTAATTATGCAAACATATACAGGTTGAGGATGAGTTTAATGTCCCTAATAATCACATGTTAGAAACTCTGAGATGGATAACACATGGCCCTTAAGCTAAAGTAACAAAATATTCTGGATATTCTGTTAATGGTTGTAATTTTCACACCAAGTCTCGTAATGATTCACAAGTCACTCAAAACATTGGAGTAAGCTTTGGTATTCAATACGATGCAAATTTCAAGCGCTAAGGATAAGAATCTTATCGCAGATACAAATTTTTAGAGTGTGATTCAAGAGATATGGAAACTTAATTATAATGCATTCACGCGTGTAGTGTTTAAACGTGATTGTGTTGAAAATAAAAGTGGCATCAAATTAGAAGAGTTTGGGATCAAAATAATTGACCTCAACAAAATTGGACACAAGTCAAATAGTTTTGTTTTAGTTAGTCAAGTGAAGCAGATATTTTACATTGCAGATCCAGAGGGTTCCATGTGCAATGTGGTCGGTTGTACTGCTAGGGCCTTAGTATGATTGGCTACATGATGATGAGCTAGGAGATACTATAATTGAATGTGAATGTCTTACTACTAAATTGCTACCCGTTGAGTCATTTGATATACTAACTACGAAGTCTGATGACATATACGTGGGGATGACTACAAAGGCATTTGGGTTGAAAATACATGGTCATATCATTCAGAAGAATATATACTATATTTCATATGTTATTGAATGCTATTGAATGCATATTTTTAAATTACATTAGGACTTTCTATTTTCTCCATACTTTTGGATTTATGACTTATTGGTAAGGCTTAATTTATCTAGAGATTATTAGGCTGAGATGAAGTATGACTATAGTCTTTGTGGAAATGTGAGTTGAATTCATATTAAGTTTTATTATTTTGGAGAATGGCCAATTGCCCTATTTCTTTATTTTTCTTTCTTCCACAACCAAATACTTGCATGAGCCTATCCGTTTAAGGTTCATTTAAGGAACCAAACATCACCTTTAAGGTTACTGGCATGATCCTATCCGTTTAAGGTTCATTCAAGGAACCAAACATCACCTTTAAGGTTCTTTATTTTTCTTTCTTTCTAATCTTACTAATTTGATCATTGTCTTGATTTAATATAAATCTTGCAAAATATCTTGATGAAATGACAGATTCAGAAGAAGATGACCAAGATTTTGTAACAAGGAAACCAAGAGGTGCAACTCAATTGTAAGACTTAGTGCAACGTAGAAGTGATGGGGATTGGTTGGAGGTTGGATATAATAGTAAGGGACAATAGTGTGGATTTGCAGGGGCACAACTAGCTGGTTTTATTGGCCTTATGGGGTGTACCACAATTCCAACTTGGAAAGAAGTGGAGTCATCTTAAAAAAAAAAAAAAAAAAGATTTGAGACATGGTTTAGGTATGTCTCTAAAAATTAAACAAAAAAAAGCTTTTACATCTGTTAGCATTCATTCTTAAATTTTTTTTTTTTTTTTTTGAACAAATAATATTCATTCTTGATCCTGATGTGATGTTAATTTTGTATAGTTCACCTCGTTAAAAATTGATAATAAAAAAAAAAAAAAAAAACCCTTCTTGCTCCGTAAATACAGATTACCCACACCGCAGCACAATTCAATTAATTTAAAAATTATTGTTCATGACCCACACAACCCATGAATACTTAGCCATGGCCCATGAACTATAGCTCATTATATGTGGAGTATGGCTTGTCACTTACTATTTACTGAAAGCATTAAAGAGTTCAACCATCTTCACTAAATCACATGCATGAAAATCAAAACATTGTATCTATTAGCATACTTACCAAAGGAAGATTTTTCATTGATCATAAGCGTCTGGATGGATTTAGATTTTCAAATCCATTTAGTTAATTGACTATAAGATGTCAAATAATTGACTTTGTGAAAGTAATGACCAGTTTCTATTATGCATTTGTAGAAAGCATTTATAGTTCATTCAAATAGTAGAGCACATGTTTTGAAGAGTATTGCATTGATGTGGCGAATGTTCAAGAGTAATCTAACATGTGAGTACTTATTAAAGTTCAAAGATCAACCAGAAGTCTTAAAGAAACCACCAAAAATCTATGATTTCATTCATTAGCTAGTATGAGATGAATATGTGAGGTTGAGATTAACTGAGAAGCATATGGTAAGTATATATAATTTCCAAATTAATTTAGAAGCATATGGTACATATTTTGTTTTGCTATTATTAAAGACTAATTATTGGATTGCATTTGATAGAAAATCCATTAAGAACAGTTGAGGAGACGAGCTAAGCATAAGTACCCTCATCGACTTTCTAGAAATGGCTATGCAAGATTGGAAGAACAAATAGTATTGTCCTATTACTATTTTATTCATTTAATTATTATAAAAATCAAAACTGTTTGATCTAATTTTGATACGTTCATCCAAATAGAAATCAGCTTACGGAACCACTGCTGACATTGATCGATCAATGCTTTGGAAGCTTGGGCGTATTGATAAAAAGGGAAACTATACTAATGAGATGGTGAAAGAACGCACTGATAAAATAGTAAGTTTTATGTGTAATGTTAGGAAAGATACTTAATTGATATATTTCATACTGACGCCAACTGTTATAGGATGAAGTAACTAAGGTTGTTGAAGATGGGACTTACCAATATTTGGTAGCAATGACATATTGACTTGCTTTGGAAACACCTTAATATTCAGGTCGTGTAAGAGGTGTTGGAACTGTCGTCACTCATAAGACATACTTCAAGACTCCAATGTGCAAAACGCAATCGAGTCAACAACAAATGATGCAAAGCAGCAAAGTTTACACATTGAGGAGTTAAATAAGAAATTCAATTTGATTTCTTCTTTGTTAACTCCAGATCCATTGAGCAAGATACAAGAGTTGGTCCAATCTAATGTGATATAGCCAATTGTATTTTTGAGAAAGCTTGTTGCATAGCAAGGAAAGAAAAAAAAAATGAAACATCTACTGATAAAGTGAAACAGGATGATCTGGTGGAAATCAGGTCTAAGAAGAGAGCAAAACATGGCGATGTGGCAGAAATCATGTTTAAGAAAATAGCGAAGCAAAAGGATAGCAAGAATACTAAAACCATGGATAAGATTAAAGCTATGAAGGTATGTACTAGTCATTGCAAGTTGGGTTCTTCTTAACTATAATAAGTAGCAATGTTAATTTAAGTTTACTTTTCTTAGGTCAAGCAAAATGATATGGAGGAAATATCTAATTTGAACATCATGGAAAAGACAGACAAAATTGCAAATTCAAACGAAAAAGAAAGTGATATCAACAAGCATTTCAAGGTACAAAGTCATTGCAATATTTGTTCTTCTTGGCTATATTAAGTAGCAATTATTAATTTAATTTAATTTTCTAAGGTAAAGCAAAGTGATCAACAGAACATATGTGATGTGAACATCAATGAAAAGAAGAACAAAATTGCCAATTCCATGAAAAAAAATATATGATATCAAGAAGGTACATGCCTTTTATGTCTTTCCTATTTATACAATAATCTTAACAGTAATTGATTTATTAATGAAATATTTTTCCTTAAGGTACAACAATGCAAGCTCACTATAGACACTACTAGGAACATTGTTGCATATGAATCAATTTTCCCATTGGACGGGCCAATACATGGAGTTCCACTAGGGCCTATGAACCTATGTGTTTCTATTGATGTAGCAATTTGAGAATATGTTCTTCACCCAATACCTAGTTGTGAATCTATGAATATCAAACAAGCAATTGAGAGTCACGTAGCTTGGCCATGACATCTTGTTGTGACAAATGATGAGGTATTACTATGTGAATTTCTAACAAATATGTGAAAAAAATTATAGTACTAATATGTCTGATTTCACTATATTAATGTATCTATGCAAAGCCGAGAACGAATCCCCTCTCAAACAAAGATCCCAAAATTAACCTTTTGATATGTGTTCATTTATGCTTATAGCTCAAAACATGTATAAGGATGTTGCCGTGCCTATCATCATGGAATCTCATCCATCAGAAATACAATTTCATGATTACAAACAAACAAAAAGACAATACAAAACTTACTCCATATAATTACATCTAATCAAACGAAAAGATAACATTCACGCAAAACCTTGCATCACTTTAACAGGTTTTCAGTAGCCGCTGGCCGCAGCTAAATTATCCTAGTTATAATATATCTGGAGCAACGATCATGAACTCTGCGCATTTTTTGCTTTGGTATTATGTCAATGTCCATTAAGCTGAGGAACTTTGTTTTCATGATTATAATCTGCAGCTTCATTGTAAGCTTGTACACTGGAGCTGCTAACTCGGATCTCCACCTGCTCATGTGGCATTATTTCTCCCATGTTGGAGCCTACCATCGAATGCTGCTTAATTGCATCATCATTTGGATTAAGTCACTTAATTAGCATTTGAATTTTATAATCCTAATTCACATCAAAAATATAAATTCATGACTCGCAAAAAAAATCACAAGAGGAGTAATTGGGCTGGAATTTCAAACATATTAACCAATCATATACATTAAGTTGTCATGATTCACAGTGTACTAAAACGTTATGTTGGTGAACCATATGATTAATGTGTCAAAGTGAATCATAACCATTTATTGATTATGATTTAACCATATTTGAATGTGAAATCATGTTCACTGTTTGTATAACATGCATATAAATTCACTGTCACATAAATCATAAACGTGGTAGGAACTTTTCTCTAATTCGGCAGTCATATTAGATTGTAATTTGTGAATAACAATCATTGGTTAGGTCAAATTATGTCTAAAAACCTAAATATGTCATCATGATTCACAGTTTGGTTAAAAAGAAATTTTTGTCTAACAATCAAGTATATATTTTGAAGTTGACTGTGAATCAGAACCTATGGCTAAGTAGAATTATGTTTTAAAGTATAGAATAAAATATGAATTTAGACTTTGATTAAATAAAATCATGTTTGTTAAAAAAAAAAAATCATGTTTGAAACAACCTAGTAATTAGGTGCTTAACCGTATACTTTGGCACTCCTACTGAGATTGAAAGATGAATACATAGAATGCATGTAGAAGGTTGAACTAAACCTGATATTGTGGCAACAAGGTTGGAGAAATGAGGGTGGAGGGGTGTCCTGAGGAAGTAGTGTAAGTCTGAGGCCAAGATGAAAGCTCTCCATCACTAGCATTTGCGACACTCACATGACACTGTGCTATGGTACTTGGATCTGCATTCGAACTTGGTCCTTGTGAAAACGGATCATACAGTGTCGATGACAAATTCCTATATTTAAAAGACAATATCATAAAAACTTTCAATAATTTTTTTTTTCTGTATATAAATTAAAGAATAAAATGGATAGCTACATTTTACACCCTTTAAATTTGGGGTGATTTTCAAAATGAGACACAAAATTTAAGTTTCACATATTACACCATGATTAGGTTGACATTTAAGCAGCATTTGCACAACATTGACCAAAAAAAAAAAAAAAAAAGTAGATGATTAGATTTTCAGATATAAAGAGTGTATAAGTTGATATAATTTCAAAACCTCAAACTGCAATATAAGAAAATTAAATCTTCATAACCAATTTTGAAAACCATCTCGAACTCAAATGGTGTAAAATATAATTAACTCAAGAAATATAGTTAAGTAGGTACCTAAGTTGATGCTCCAAGGGAGCAGATGCATCGTAAATTTGGGCTTGGTTGTGACCAGCGCTAGACAACCAACCTGCCACCTCATTCTCGAAGGAGCCTGGCAACACTTGCTGTGCATGCATACATAAAATTATCAAGACTATGCTAACCTCTCAATTAAAAATCTAACTTCTTTTTAATCTTTAATTTTAATGTATCTAAGTACATGCTTAATGACATTCCTTTTTTGTTTTGTTACCTGTATTCCTGAGGGATCATAGGAAGATAGATGATTGCTCAACAAATATTCCTGAAATTTGAAAATATAGATCATACTTGATGTTCTCTTACTCATAAGAAACCAGATAAAAAAAAAATTAATTAAGTGGGGTGCCTCAAACCTTTCTCTGCATAACACTCGTCAATGTGTCCATTAGGCTTTTCTCACAGGATTCAATCTCCGCCGTAGATGTCATTTTTAGTGGATCTGGCTCATATATCCTATATACATTTAACATTCGTCAAATATAAATTTATATAGCTTAAAAAGAAAAACGAAGCTCACTGACAAATAACTAACTGAGAGCGTAAATAGCATTTTCGATTTTCTTTTCTTTTCTCAAATCTAGTCAGTGGACACATTTATCATATTCATGTATAGTTTGCAGGTTCTTCTTTTACCTTATCTGCTCCTCAGCCATTTGAAGTTGTTGTTGTAGCCCACCAATTTCCTGTTGAAGCTCCTACATGGAAAGTGAAATTTAACCATGTCAAGGTCCCGACGAAAAAAATAACCATGTAACCATGAGCAAAAATTGGACGATATACCGCAGTTATTTTTTTTAAAATTAAAAGTAATTATCAAAAAAAAATTTAATATTCAGTTTTCAGAAAGTGAAAACCTGAAAATAAAAAACTAAAAAAAAAAATAATTATAAACGTCTTATTATGTCCCCCTCGAATATTGATATTGCCATGTAGCTTACAAAAACAACCTCACAAAAAGGTAACAAAGTTTGTACCTCAATTTCCGAGCTAACAGCAGTAGGACTACCCCCAGTCGAAGTAATCAGAGTTGACATCATACAAGGAAGAAACAAACAAAATCAATAAACTAATTTATAGCAAACAAAATCACTTGAAGGAATAAGGAAATGTTTTTTAAATTTGTTTTTTTCTTGAACTTTACTAATTTTAGAAGGTTGAGAACAATATGAGTTCTAATAACATGTAAGCAGAAGAGAAAAACAAACTTGGCAAGTTGTAGAGCAATATCATTTTCACTTCTTAGTTGCTGAAGGACCCTTAGCAAATACTGCAGAGAAAGAAAAAAAAAAAAAAAAAAAAAAAAAACGACATGGTATACATATGCATTTATTTAATTTTCTCTTGAAAAATTAATATGAAAAACCACAAGATAAAATTATTGGGTACATTGCTAGATATCATGCATCTGACCTCTTTGTTTTGAAGATCGCTGCAAAAAAGACAATGAACAAATTATTTGACAAATTCGAGAAAAAAAAAAAATCAAACGTTTAATAAAATGATGAACTTTGAGACTGATAATTCTATAGGGACCAAGAGCATACGGGTGTCTGTTGTGATCAGGAAAAATTATAGCGCTGCGAAAATAAGAAAACATAGGTATAATCAAATAGCTGACCAATGGATAAAATTCCAAATCATCCAATCTTTTTATTTATTTATTTGGTAATAAATATAGGAAGCTGCTATAAACACACTCATCTCAACTTCTGGTCATCAAATTGAATGAATTGAAACTACCAAAGGACAAAAATTAACTAAAAGTGTGTTAACGATATATATAAAAATTAAAAATTAAATTAAATTAAAAAAACGTGTGTATAACACTACCCTAAATATAAAGTAATTCGAGTTTAAGCGCACATACTGCTCTCTTTCTTGGTCGGGGAGATTAATGTAGCGAGTGAACACATCCTCAATCCTGATTTCACAATAACATTTTTATTAGAACAGATAATTTGAATTGAATTATAATTAATAAACCCAAACCAATAGGAAAAAGAGAAATAAAATAATAAACCCGTAAGCTTGTATCAATATATGATTAAATAGCAATGGAACATCTATACTCTAATTTGGAACTAGTCAACAGGAGGTTGTTTGGATAATCACACTTAGGGAATGAACCAAAAAAATGCGAAATGATTGTTGCCTTTTAAGAGTTTTTTTCTTTCAATTGAATACTTTTTAAGGGATTTGTATTCTCTGCATGTTTTCTTGTATAGTATTGCAACAAAAAAACACACAGAGGTTCCTGAATCCTTTTTAAAAGCTTAATTGAACACAATTTCCATTTGCTGAACAAGAACATGCATTGTTTGAATATATAAATACACGTGGTTGGCCATAAACATACATAAATAACAGATTAAGTATTTTAATACGCGTGCACGATTGTCATTAGCATTTACTTTCTCCCTAATTAGAGATGCAAAGGATGTTCAATCATTGTAGTCAATGATCCTATTCCCCTGGCTTATGTTAATACAGGTGCAAATACCAGAAAAAATATGGATGTGTAGAAACCATGCCACTTCTTAGAATGATTTTGAAGACTATTCACTTCTATCACAACATTAATCACATAGTAAAGATTATGAAAATCCGGAAAAGCATATTGAGTTCAATTTAAGTGTACAACTCTCAACAATTTCTCATATATATTCATCACTTTCTCTATTTAAAAGAACATGAATCTGTTAAATGTTACATGCAAATTTAAAACAACTGCAACACATACATCCTTCTTAAACGAATGAAGAACATATAAAAAGTGAGAAATTATGGATAGTAGAACCTTCTTTTGCCGGAAAAATGGCTAAGGCGACCGGAGGGAGAGAACATGATAAGAGCAATGTCAATATCACAAAGGATGGAAAGCTCATAAGCTTTCTTAATGAGTCCATTTCTACGCTTTGAGAATGTAACTTGTCGATTAGTGTTGTTTTCTATTCTCTTTATCTCCAGCTTAACACGACCCATCTTGATCTGGCATGCATCTAAATCTATGAGGGGAACAAAAAAAAGAAAAAAAAATCTAAGAGAAGTTGTTTTAAGAAGGAAAATTGTGAAGTGTATCGTCTAATTCCTATATATGAACAATGCATGAAAAGAGGCAGCTTAAAAGAAGGGTGGTTGGGTTCGAGAGAGGGAGAAAGAGGGAGAGGGGAATATGGTTATAAATGTGAGGGAGGAGAGATAGGACGACATAGATCGGGAGGCCAAAGGATTGGACCGTCAATATACTAATGGAATGATCATTGGATTGGACCGTTAATATATTAATGAATTACATGTAAGTTACATAATTTTTATAATACAAAATTAGTAATTGATTTAAAGTTTTAATACTCACACCCTTATTAAACTCCTAATTAATTTTCAATTTAAACATTTATAAAATATATATAATATAATTAGAATAAGTTTGTACCCTTTAAATTTTTATAAAAAAATTTCAATTTTTTAAAATTATATGTACTGTCACATCCCAGCTCGGGCCCCCACCACATCCCTGGCTCGATTCTACCGTAGCACGATATTGTCCGCTTTGGGCCCCAACCAAACCCTCACGGTTTTGTTTCTGGGAACTCACACGAGAACTTCTCAGTGGGTCACCCATCATGAGATTGCTCTCGCACGAACTCGCTTAACTTCGGAGTTCTGATGGAATCCGAAGCTAGTGAATTCTCAAAAGGCCTCGTGCTAGGTAGAGATGATAATATACATATAAGGCTTACATTATCTATTCCCCTGGGCGATGTGAGATGTTACAATTCACCCCCCTTAGGGGCCCGACGTCCTCTTCAGCACACATTCGGCCAAGGATTGGCTCTGATACCAAATTGTTACATCCCGGCCCAGGCTCGACTCCACCGTAGCACGATATTGTCCGCTTTGGGCCCTGACCAAGCCCTCACAGTTTTTTTTCTGGGAACTCACACGAGAACTTCCTAGTGGGTCACCCATCATGGGATTGCTCTCGCGCGAATCCGCTTAACTTTGGAGTTCCGATGGAATCCGAAGCCAGTGAGTTCCCAAAAAGCCTCGTGCTAGGCAAAGATAGGAATATACATATAAGGCTTACATGATCCATTCTCCTGGGCGATGTGGGATGTTACATGTACCCATTCTTAAATATACCAATTTGTTATATGAAAAATGTACTTTTTTTTAATATAAAATGTACCCATTTTTTATATAAAATCCATTCAATTTTTCTCTAATCCATTTTTTATTCTTATATGGCTACATTCTATTTATTAGAAAATGTATCATGTCAAGCTTAATAGAAGAAATTTAATAATGTTATTAAGCTTAATATCTTTTTTTTTTTTTTTTTGTGTTTGAAAAATGTACATATGTTTTGGTACAATAATTTTTTGGTTAGTTTTGATGAACGTACCCATATGTGTGTGTATATATATAATATATTGAAGAGTATAATTTATTTTTAATATTTTTATTCCCATAAATTATGAGTTTTATTTATAATCTCATTAATATAAATAATTTACAAATTGCATTTTTAATTTAAAAATATTATAGCCTACATAGAAATACATTATTACATTAATGTCAGAGACTTCGATAAAAAAACTAAAAACCACGAAGGTTTGAATAAAAAAATATTGGGAATTAGGGACCACATCCAAATTGTCCCATAAAACATTATCACGTCATTTGAGATTAAAAAATTCTCAAATTTGCTTTTGGATAAACCATAGATAAAACTCAAACTCTATGACTAAAACCCACCTACATTTCTGCATTAATTCATTAATTAATCTATTGCTGGGGCACGTAACTAAAAAGGGTTTTAACATTCTTATATTTTCATATGAACCACGTATTCAGCTTTGGCCTAATCTCTGAAAATATTGCTAGAGGTGTAAAAAAATATTGGTTAATATTTCTCTTGTAATCACAAAAACTCCACGGAAATAT
The DNA here is from genome assembly GCF_041283825.1 of Pyrus communis. Taxonomy (NCBI): domain Eukaryota; kingdom Viridiplantae; phylum Streptophyta; class Magnoliopsida; order Rosales; family Rosaceae; genus Pyrus; species Pyrus communis. Next base: position 6,382,584 of record NC_142572.1, read on the forward strand.
GACAGTTCAAACTTCTAACCAAAACCCATGAACAAAACGCATGTCAGACTCACATAAAACACAATTTTGTTAATTAATCCATTTTTTTGTTAACTACATTGAAATGTTTGGAATTGAAGAGAAAATCAAGAAGAAACAATGAACAGAAAGATGAACATAGAGATCTTTGAGATAAGAGTTTAGAGAAAGAAATATGATTTGTATTGACTGAATTAAATGAAGATTACACACTTTGTTTTTATACTAGTAAGCCTAACACACTAGTAAAAAAAAACCCTTGCGCGATGAAATTCAAAACTTCGTCGCGCAGAGTCTTGCACGACTAAACACACATCATCGCACGAAGTCACTTTGAACAACAAACAATATCATCGCGCAAAGTCTTGCGCAATGAAACACACTTCGTTGTGCAAAGTCTTTACAAAAATAAATAAAATAAATTTTTTTTTAAAAATCTTTGCATGACGTAATCCAAATATTTCGTCGCCTAAACCAATTTATTTTCGTTTTTTTATTTTGTACGTATAACACTTAAGAAATTGAACAGTATATATATATTTATTAAGTAGCTTTAAATTTATTATTTTAGTTAGGATCAGATTTTTTTTTTTAGAAAAATATATTATTGTAGTTCGGGATTGAATTTTTGTTAGAAAATATATATTTTAAATTGATGATCGAATTGGTTCATTGTATTCATATAGGGTCAAGGATTGTAGCTGCAAAAACTCATCAAAATCAAAGTTGAAATAACCGTTAAATCGTGATTTTTTGTTTATAACCATTGAAAAGTTTTGTCCCATTACTTGATATCTAAATGTTTGTTTTTTCCGATTTTTGGCGCATATGATCTCGAAATATATACAAATAAGTTTGACGGTTGGATCGTTGAAACTACTTTCATAGAATGCGTATCCCATCAAAACAATATATTCACTAACAATTAAGAGTTTATTTATACTTTCATTAAATATAACATAAGACTAGTGTAAATACTTTAAATTGAAGATCAAATTCAATTATTGTATTCATATAGGGTCAGGGAGTGTAGCTATAAAAGATCATCAAAATCGGAGTTAAAATAACCGTGAAATCGTGATTTCTCATTTATAACCGTTGAAAAGTTTTGTCCAGTTACTAGATCTCTGAATGTTTGTTTTTTGCGATTTTGGGGGTTTATGATCTCGAAGTATATACAAACAAGTTTGACGGTTGGAGCATTGAAACTAGTTTTGTAGAATGCATATCCCATCAAAACAATAGATTCACTAACACTTTGAGTTTATTTATACTTTCATTAAGTATAACTCCACTAGTATAAATATTTTAAATTGAAGATTAAATTCATTCATTATATTCATATAGGATCAAGGAGTGTAGCTGTAAAAAATCATCAAAATCGGAGTTAAAATAACCGTTAAATCGTGATTTTTTGTTTATAACCATCAAAAAGTTTTGTTCAGTTACCTGATTTCTGAATGTGGTTTTTTGCAATTTTTGGGGTATACGATCTCAAAGTATATACAAACAAGTTTGACGGTTGGATCATTAAATGGTGTATGTGTATTTATTAAGTAGCTTTAAATTTATTTATTTTGTACGTATAACACTTAAGAAATTGAATGGTGTGTATATACATATATATATATATATATATATATATATTTATTAGTAGCTTTAAATTTATTATTGTAGTTAGGATTGGGTTTTTGTTAGAAAAATATATTATTGTGGGTTTTATGTAAAAAAAAAAAAGAATTTGAAGGGAGTAAAGTCAAATTTTCAGTAAACTTTATAATAATTTTTTTTAAAGAAAAATATGACTTGTGCGATGCCACAATGGGGTCGTTGCACAAAAACCAATAGCACAACGTCATAATGTAAACATGTGTTAGGCAAACCAATTTATTTTTTTATTTAATTTTACATTATAAATTTTAAGATATAGTTGTTTTCATAAGTTTTTATTATTCTTCAAAAACTTTGCTTAACGAATATCAATATTTTGTCGCCTAACCCTTATTTACTTATTTTTATATTTTATATTGTTAAACTAAATTATTTCTTTATTTTTTGTTATTTTCTTTGCGCGATGAAAACATATTTGGTCACCTAAACCCTATTTATTTTAATTTATTTATATTTTAAATCGTAAAATAAAATAATTTTATTTTTTATTATTCATAACAATTATTTTTACAAATATTGCGCGACGAACCAATATTTTGTCGCGCAAAACTTTACATGACCAACACTTCGTCGCGCAAAACTCTAAAAATTTTGGGGGGCACCAACAATGGACATGGGAAATTTTTGAATTTTTTTTTTAAAATTTTTTTAACACTTTGCGGAACCAATATTTCGTCGCGCAAAATCCTTAAATTTGGACGACGGGAGCCAAAAATGGGACGTGAGAATTTTTTATTTTTTATTTTTTTAATACTTTGCGCGACCATTTTTTCATCAAGCAAAACTCTAAAATTTTGGGCGGGCACAAAAAATGGGACGCGGGAATTTTTTTTTAATTTTTTTAAGACTTTGCGTGACCAATATTTCGTCGCGCAAACTTGTATCCTTCATCGCGCAAAGTGATACGTTTTTTAAAACCAAAATAAGTCCTCAACCATTTTCTCAATGGCTTTCTCTACTTTTACCTCTCCTCTCTCTTTCCCTCTCCCCAAATCTAACCCTCTCGCTCACACTCACTCCTCTCACTTAGTCTCTCATCTCTCTTCACTATGTGTAACTCTCACTCACTCTCTCATCACTCTCTTCACCATCTCTCACTCTCACTCACTCTCTCATCTCTCTCTCATTATCTCCTCTAATTCTCTCACACTCACTCACTCTCAATCTTGCCAAAATGTATATTCTCCCCAAATTTTAAATTTTTTTCATTAATATGTGTTTTTGGAGTTAGTTTTAAGTTTGTGCGGGGTTTGGGGTTGAGTATAGGGTGAGGATTGGAGTTTGGGGTATACCAATTTTAGGGGAGATTATACCAAATTTTTTTTATTATTTTATGTTATTCTTTTGTTATTTGACCATATTTGTTCTTTTGTAGGGAATCGTTGAGACTTTGATGGCTAAAGTTGAGGATTAGGACACTATCAAAACATATCTTCCACCACTACCACCACAATAGACTTGTATTAGGATTTTATTATTGTACTTTGTTAATTTATGTGTACATTTTGAATATATTATATATATTGGATAATTTGATCACTATTTTTCATACGTAATTTTATTTTGAAAATGTCAATTTAAATTAAAGTAATTAAAAAAATAAAATCATACAATTAAATTAAAATTAAAAAGTAAAAATTCGAAAAAATTAATATAATTAAATCAATATAAGAGAAATCATAAAACAATAAGTCAAAAACCTTGCATGACAAAATATTTCATTGCTCAAAATATTAAATTAATTTATTTTAATTAAAAAATTTTAAAACAAAAAAATTAAAAATTTTGAAATTTTTCGTTGCGCAAAGTGTTTTTTGTGGTAGTGACAACTCTAACCAAATACTAGCAAACTTGCTAACTGTATTGCTAACTATATTTCTAACTGTATTGTTGACTTGTACCATTAATACTCCCCCTCAATCTCAACTAGGGAAACCCAGTTTGAGATTGGAAGAACATCTGCAATCACTACTATGAAACCAGAAAACCGAACACAGAGTTGAACAAATGCATCACAGATGTTAGAAAAAACTGCTGCTTCAGCACTCTGGACTCTTCTGCACCTATCTCGGGGTCTTTGCCGAAATGAACTCTCTTGTGGCCACCCAACGCTTGGCCTATTGCGAACACCTTCAAGTAGATGGAGCACTTGTGACCCATATTCTTAATAACTTTTTTTGTCTTCTCTTCTCCTGCTGAATTATCACTGCATTCAAGCTTGGCAACACCCTTGAAGAACCTATCTTCCATGTCGACACTCTTTTCCTCATCATTATGAAACCTAAAATTATTTTCGCTAAATTCAAAAACTTTCTTCTCAACAAAGACATTCTTACAAACTGAAATGCAATCAACCAATTTCACAATCTCATCACAAACAGAAACACCACCCTTATTTCCCATGATCCAATTCTTTAAGCCTGGTGATTGAACCTCTAAAGACAAGGAATTATTATTCGAAGACTTAGTGTTAGAACTAATTTGATCCCAATTGCTTCCACAACTAGATATGATCATCAAACAAATTGCCCTTTCTACTACTTCTTCCCCAAATTCAGTGACATACTTAGATTCATTAACACTAGAAAAAGAACAACTTGAATTAGTAATCTTGTACCTCAATCTTTTCGACCTTTTCATAAACTATGCTACACACATCCAAAGTGGGATATACCCTCTTGTAAAGTTGTAACACACCCTCATGCCGATTATCATAATTTCTTGCAGGATTACCCTTCATGGGATATACCGTCAACAACATCATTTAACATTAGCTTTGGCCTTTAAAACAGAAAATTAACAAACTATAGTGTGGCATCGGCCTTAATTATAGTACCACGGGATCGCCCTTTGTGAATTTCACCCAAAAACAACTACTCTTAACAATGGCATCGGCCTTCACAATTTCAACAACAAAAAATCAACATCTATGTAGGGTTACCCTTCATGGGATTTACCTACTCACATCACGGAATTACCCTTGATGGGTTTTACCGTTAACAACTTCTTCTACTCTTCATGGGATTTACCTATTCACATCACAGAATTATCCTTTGTGGGATTTACTGTTAACAACTTCTTCAAACTTCATCGTATAACCGAACTTACAATAGATACATGCTAACAAATGAGCTAGTTAGACTCAACATTATAGGCTGAGATAAGAGAAAATTATTGCACTAACTCCTCAATAGAATTGTAAAAAATCAGTGGAGCAGAGATACAAGAATTGGATACTGCAAAATTTTCTGAGTAATTCAACAATGAACACCCTAAAGATATTAGTAGCAATTAAACCCAAGAATCCATACCCATTTCTCCAAACATATCAATATTTGCATAACCATTAAACCCAATAAAGAGACTGAGCAAAATTTTAGTAACAATCCGGAGCAACAATCTCTAACCCAAATATCAGACACAACTTGAAGAAGCCAAAAAAACTTACAAGAAAATTGACTTCGTGCAACAAATTAATTGAGTAACACAGACACATTCAGTCCCTAAATCTTTCATGAATTTAAGAGAACGAAGGAAGATAGCATTCCTAGCAAATTCTCAATTCTCGCTGATTTATCAGACATATTGATGACTAAACACTTTCAAGAAACAACAATGTATTCCTAACTTTCACGAATTCTCAGAGAAAACAACTCAATAGTTTCAACAACTCTACAAATTCAACAAATGCTACTCAATAAACGTAACAAATTCACTAATTTCTGACTTCGACCTTCTTCAATTATCAACTTCAATGAATACTATATACTCACACATTCTTGGCATCGGCCTTATCAATTCTCAATTCATAAAACTCATAAACTTCAACAATTGACAACTCTCTGAACAAGCAACTTCATAAATTTCTTCAACTACCAACATTTATTGCAATCAGCCTTAATCATATACTCAAAACCCTAAAATAGATCATATAGAATTCACACCAACACTGCATAAAATTTCATTGACCCAAAAACACAAACACCTTATGTGCAAAATTAAAGAAACAAAGAAATGTAATGACCTAATTCCAACAGCGCCACCAGAAAAGATTATAGCAAGATCACCAATCCTAGAACAACAACTAGACTCCAAGAACTTCAAGAACCATACCTAAATCTAGTGCAAGTTCAATGAAACATTATGGAAGGTAGAATCAGAGAACCATACCAAAATCTGCAGATCCTGATCTTGTCAATGAGAGTGGCCATCAACATGCAATTGCATATGTCAATGGAAAAAAGATCCTCCAAGAAGCTGTTCGTGAGAAAAAGCTTGCATCAATGAGGAAGAAAAGATTGATGCACTCTTCCTCAAGATTATCCACTAAAGGTAGACCACCCAAGATACCATCACGTCCTGCCAAATATATCACTTTACTGAAATTTCATTGACGCATAAGATTGAACACATGATAGACAAGAACCCATTAGGGAGGAAGAAGACACAAATTCTAGATTCCAGCAAACAAGAATCACAAGATTCTGGTGAAGCAGCACAAGATTCTGAGGAAAACCCCAATTCCGATGAAGATCAAATGTTAGTGACTGATTCGGGTCGTCATTGGAATGAGATTGGAATCGATGGAGCTTCCATTTCTCCGACGTTAAACAAGCTGAGAGCTTCGCCTTTATTCTTAAGTTTCAACTTGAAGATGCAATTGAGAAGGAAGATTTCGTGGAAGCTGCAAAACATGATGCTTTGAGATTGTGTAGATACACAGGAAGTAGACTGGTAGGTTGGTGGGTTGGCTACCCAAAAAATTCAGATGATCCTTTCGAAGACTAATACGAATAACTCCTAGCGTGGGTAGATTCTTGGAAGGTGAAGCACCCACTTCTAGAAATATCTCCGATTCCAGGCAAGAACTTTCACCAATTTCCATTTCTCTAAACATTCCAAGAGTCACAGAAAATCAAACCCAAAAATAGAGAAAGATTCATATCTTTAAGTAAATCTTTCGAAATAGTGATAATCGTGGTGATTGCCATCCCCAGTGAAGAGAGCTCAACCTCATTGTGCTACTTTATGTACCTCTTAGCAAGATTGACATAGAAGAAAAGTGGTTTCTTGGTGTTGGAGACCTGAATTCTGTTCTTCTTTGGTGCCTCAACCGATTGCGACGATGGAGATGCAACTCTTTGCATTTGCTCCGCCGCCATTTTTACTCTGAAATTTTCTCCAACTTTTGATCTCTCGCTTTCGATCGGGAACGGAGAGACTCATGAATTTGATCAGAAAGAAATCAGCCCAGAAATAAAAGAACGATCGCGGAAGCACCCAGAAACTTATCATAACATCTAATGAAAATTTGAAAAGAAATTAAGCTAGAAACAGATGAAAAATAATGGGAAGTGGAATCACCAAAATCCATGGCGTGGGCCTAGTGGCTTTGATACCATGTTAACTACATTGAAATGTTTGGGAATTGAAGAGAAAATCAAGAAGAAACGATGAACAGAAGGATGAACACAGAGATCTTTGAGAGAGAGTTTAGAGAGAGAAATATGATTTGTATTGACTGAACTAAATAAAGATTACACACTTTGTTTTTATACCAGTGAGCCTAACAACTCTAACCAAATACTAACAAACTTGCTAACTGTATTACTAACTATATTTCTAACTGTATTGCTAACTTGTACCTTTAATATTTTTAACATGATTATTTTAGATATATTAATAATCTAGCTACATAACAGAGCAGGCATTAGGATTGTCATCGCTGAACATGACTATGTAGCGGTCGTCCACGGCAGTCTCAGTGATGTTTGAAGTGTCGGCAACTTTCCTGACCATATTAGGAGGTGCCTTCTTGTCATATGCCTGAGAAATGTAAGGATGAGCCACCAGATTGTACGGAACATAAGGCCACAACTCACACTTCTTCTTTGTTGACTGAGCTGCCTTCAACACTTTCTTTGCCTCAACATTATATCCAGTCACAGTTGCCTTCTGCTGCTTCAAGTCGACGTCCACAGATTTAGCACCTGCAAACAATCATCATAGTGAATTAATTCACACCAAAACCAGAGGAAGTTTAGTTTCCACACTAAAACTAATTGTGAATAGGAGGGAGAGGCTCAAATTTATTTAAATCACTAAGGCATACATACGATAGCCTATTGTGAATAAGTGAACATTCCAAACTAAAGTTTTAGATTCACAGTCTAATAAGCGAACATTCCAAAAAAATATATGGAAATGAATTAATTAAGCGCACCTTTTACGCCGGAGAGGACATTCTTGACCTTGCGGGCACAACCTTCACAGTCCATCCTGATTTTGACGGCTACCGTTTGCATTTGCTTCTTCTTCTTGCCTTTTTTGGCACTACTTAGTACATCTGATAAGTACTCCAAAGTTCCTTGAATTCCCATTTTTCAGCTTATTGTTCCAAACGCTCCAGCTAGCTAGCTAGAATGGTTTCTCGTTGGCCTTGGACAAGCTTATATATATATGTGTGTGTGTGTACTAGCGAGCTACGTACGGATGAAAATATTTATATATAGCTAAAGATCCTGAGTTTGAAATCCTCCTTTATAACTTAAAAAAAGGAATTAAGAAGACTTGAAGATGTAAGGATTCAAGAGCTAACTTACCAGAGAAAAGCAAGAGATGGGTGTTGATAAGAAAGAGTGCTATATATACTACTAGAAAAAATTTAATTTATTATTTTCCAATAAGTGCATGAAAGGAAAGAACAAGCTATAGAAGCAATAGAAAAGATGAATGAGCGACTGGGAAGAGGAGGACACCGGTATTGGAATGCACTCTTGCTAGCTTCTATTCTTTGGTTTTATACCAAACAGATGGCTCATAGAGAATAATATCCAATAGAAATTAATAAAATAAAACAAATAAATAAATAATTAAAAAAGGAGGCTAAGTTAGCTGCTCTAGTAACTATAGGAAACTGGACTAATAATCCATAATAGATTTTTTTTTTTTTTTTTTTTTTTTACATACAATATTATCTATACTAAGGGGGTAGGAGAGTGTGTTAAGTCTCATAATGACCTAGCAAGAATGTGGTTCAAATTCGCATTTGGCAAGAATCGAACTTAAGACCTTTCACTTATAAATGAAAAGGAATATCACTAGACTGTAGTACTTTTAGGAATATCACTAGACCGTAGTACTTTTAAAGATGCTATATCAGTAAGGCACCTTAGCTCATATCGTTAAAATAAATAGACCTCTTCTTATATGGAGATTTTATTACGTGGCCATGAAAATGAGAATAACTTATACATGAAATATATTTAGAGTTATTATGATATTTCGTTGCTATAATACATTGTTATATAGAAGAAACTTATATATAACATTGCATTATTAAACTATAATGTTAATTAATAGCGAACTTATTTCATATAAGTTATTCTCCGTAAAAAGGCATGAGCCCCTAAAAAAACCAACAAAGGACAACGGTACTTTGAGTATAATTTGGCTGAATTGGTGCATACTTTAATTAATTAAGCAAACCTAGCTATCTAGTTTTTCTTGCAAATTAAACCTGGTTGTTTTTGGGTTTTGAAAGTTTTCCTTGGTTAGGGTGCACGAAAGCAGTTAAACAACACATTAAATTTTGAGAGTAACGCTTGTCAAAAGTTTGAATCTCTCTCTAACTCGCATGATTTCATAGACAAAAATTCTACCATCATCAAAGGCACCAGCAGCTACCACGTTAAAGATCTTGATGGTTAACGCAGATATCAATGGCTGACTATGAGCCAAGTGGCAAAATCATCTTCAAATGGAGCTGGTGGTTACTGCTTATACTTGTTCACGAGCAATTGTCCACTTGTGAATGTGTATTGGTGAAATAAAATAAAAAATTTGAGCAACAAATGCGTATGACTGCTTTGCCAGGTGGCAGCAAGAAGGATAGTGAGTCGTATGACTATGAGCATTTGAAAGCACCATGAAACTAAATTTAATTAATGTTTAGAGTTCTTTACAATTCTAATTTCCTATATAAAAACTCACCTAATTATAAACGTCCAAATAAAACTCAAATTTAAAAGTGATTGTCATGTAGGAAAGTAATTGACCTATTAATACAAAATATTTACAACTTGTACCACGATATTCAAAATAAATCAATAAATATTATTACTCACCTTAATTACAATGAATAAATAATTTATTGCATATTATTACCCTTAACACACACACACACACACATATATACGTTCAAATGTATATAGTACTACCATAAGCTCAATATATATATATATATAGTTTACCTATATATATAGTACTACTATACGTTCAAATATATATATATATATATATGTATATGCACAGTACTACATATATGATCAGACATATTATACTAATTAATCTATGTATATGTAAATTTATGTGTACAAAAGAATAGGTAAAATAGTATTGAATAAAATAATAATATTTTTTTTTATGTAGGTACATTATTTTGCATACATTGGGTTTGCTTTATTATGTAGGTAAATTATTACGTATACCAGGCGTTTTTTTTTTTTTTTTTTTGTATATATGTGTGTGAAATAATTTTCCTACCTTTATATGTAAAAATATAATTTGTTGACTTAACTATTAGGCAATAAATTTATTATTTATTATTTTCGTAAAATCATTAATTCTCTCTTACAATCTATATGGAACTAATTGTGTACATCAAACATTTAAATAGGGGAAAATTTTTAAATGTGTAAAGTCAAATATAATTAATGAATTTGATGATGTGGAATCTAGTTAATGAGTTTTATTTGAGTAAAAAACTTATGACGAGTTTTATGTGAAGAAAATTAAATATCAAAGGCTAAAGTCATATTTTCAGTAATGTTTAATTAAACTCCCTCCATCAGTCCATCTACATGAAAACGAGGGCTTTTCCCTTTGGCAGAGAGAAGGAATTGACTTGAGAGTTACTAATTTAATTAGGAGTTGCACCTAAATCACACCAACATTTTGGGATTTTGGAATTAGATATCTGCACTTAATTAGATTTAATTAAATTGGTCAGTTTGCTTTAAGAAATCTAGCTACATATCTTGAAAATAAAGGGAAAAAGAAAAACTTTTGGATAAATAAAGAAAAATCTTGCATGATCGAATTTTCTCGTCCTAATTCAATGGAAGCCAATTTTGGTTATGTAATCAAAAGCCAAATGAATTAGGTATCGATATATGGGAAGTTATTATTTAATATAAGAAGATTGATTTTAGAAGTATATCTTAAGATTTATTTTTGTTAAATGAATATACTACACAGCATTAGGTGTTTGTGTGCAAAAAGAGTTAGGTTGAGTGCAACTATATATAAGCTCATGATCAAAGTTGTCCTTTTCATCATGACCAGAGAAAAGCCAATCACCTTACTCCTTTCTTGCCATGGAAGAAAAACCTTTTGGTATACTGAGAATTGTCAGTCTTAAGATATATTTTCCTATTCTCATCTCGCAAGGTAATTTCATGATCATAGTCGTCCATTTACCAAGTCAAAATAAAAAGGAAATTATTATTAGCACTAAAAAAATCTGATTATATACTCCAAACTTTTTATATTTAGAAAGAAAATACATTTGTGAGAAGTGTAAAATAAAATTTTTTTGAGTGCCAATAACAGTTACCTTTTAAAAAAAATCAAACTAAAAAAATCAAACAAACTGATGGTTATCACATATAAAATTGTAAAGCTGACCTAAAACCAAACGGTTCATAACACAAATTTATATTGCAAAATGAGAATTGAAAATGTTAGGCTAAGTAAAAATTGAAAAGAAGCTATCATTGATCTTTTCTCTAATAAGAAAATTTCTCTTCAAATGTGCAGTGTTAAAGGATTCATTTTTGTTTCTCAACTAAAGAAACAAAAGCACACATCATGTTCTAAATTATTTCCCAGCAGAAGTTGGGTTCTTCGATATATAAAAGAAATGGCTAAATAGTCAAAATGATCTCTGAGATTTACATAATCAATTGAAATAGTCATTGAGATTGAAAATCAATAGAAATGGTCCATGAGATTGTCCACCATCCATGATTATGGTCCTTCCGTTAAAAACTCTTTGGGCAATTTTCAAAGCTTCGTAACTCAATCATTTCTTAACCAAATTTGACCCATGATATATCAAAATGAAGATAAGAAAGTGTAGAACAAGATTATACCTATTTGGAAGCCTAATGGTTGCCGGAGATAGCCAGAAAATAGCTTGAAAGGTGACTGGTCAGCAGGAAAACTGGAAAACTCAGTGGAAACTAGGTAAACTTTAAACGTTCATATCTTCTTCAATACTAAACAAAATCAAGTGATTCAAAAATGAAAATCATACATATTGACGAGATGAAGAGAATGGTACCTTTATCGATAGCTAAATCGACGTGGTTTGACCAAAAAATGGCTTGAAAGTGGCTAACTCGAAAATGGTTAGCCACTTTCGAGCCATTTCCGGCCAAACCACGGTAAGTTAGCCATCAAGAAAGGTACCAATATCTTTTTCTCGTCAAGAAGGATGATTTTCGTTTTTTAATTACTCGATTTTGGTGAGTATTGAAGAAGTTATGAACGTTTAAAATTTACCCAGTTTCTGGCAAGTTTTCCAGTTTTCCCGCGGATCAGTCACCTTTCAAGCTATTTTCCAACCATCTCCGGCTACCATTAGGCTTCAAAATAGGTATAATCTTTGTTATACACTTTCCTATCTTCATTTTGATATATTATGGGTCGAATTTGGTTAAGAAATGATTGAGTTACGAAGCTTTGAAAATTGCCCAAAGAGTTTTTAACGGAATGACCAAAATCATGGATGATGGACAATCTCAGGGACCATTTCTATTGATTTTTAATCTCAAGTACCATTTTTATTGATTATGCAAATCTCAGGGACCATTTTGGCTATTTAGTTGTGCTAATATCTAATCTTTATATCTAATTTTCATATCCCTTTGAGAATGGTAGCATTAGAAGTGACCCTTTTATATGAAAAACTATTCACTTCTATTTTCAATATACCTTAAAGTTTGAGAATTCTCCATTTTAATCCAATCATATGTATAAATGAGCTCATTAAGTACTTATGAGTAGGGAAGAAAGTGCGAATAGTACTCTATATGTCCATATAATTGCCTAAACCTACGTCCCTTACCCTAATGCCTAGCTAGGTAATGGACTTTGTGCCATATGTTGGTGTCCATATGTTGGTGTCCTCTTCACCAAATTTTATCAACCAATTACTATGAGCTTTTACTGTGGAAGAAAAAACCCCAATCATTCGATGCACTGTTGCTATTTATTAAATTTTAATGTTGCCTTCTTCTTGATGTGTCTAATAAAAATCCAGTAAAAATACGATCATGTGCAGTGTTGGGCTTCACAATTGGTGCTTGCATGTATGCATGGCTTGACACGTACGAGTCCTGATACATACCTCGGTTGTCTAGGGTTTGTTTGCTATCGCTTTCTACAAAGTTCATTTCGTGGATGGCTTCTTGGTACGGTGGAAGATGACCAATCTTAAAGTGGTGAGGCCCGCACGCAAAAACAAGGCACCAATTATATAAAGCATAAGAGGAGGGCAGTAGTACAGTGAAATTCAAGCACTCTTGTGACCCTCCTAACCCGAGTTCAAGGTTTCTTCACTATTTTTTTCTCCTCAGATCTTACCTAACTATTGACAAAATGTTATATAAAGAAGAAAAAATTTATGTATACAAACCATACGAGTGAAGAGAATCTCAAACACAAGACAAGATGCAGTTCGTAGCCAATATTAAGAACTTGAATAATTTGACCACAAGATTACAAGAAACATGAGTAGGCTTCTTGCAAGAGGGGCAACCTACTTGCCGTAGCCAAAAACCGGTTTGGCAGAATCTTGTAACACAAAAAAAAAAAAAAAAAAAAAGAAGAAGAAGAAGATATAATTATAATAAAAAAAAAGGGTAAAGTACAAAAAATTACCTCAACTATTGGTGTCACAACACTTTCATACCTCATCTTTTAAAATTGACAATGTCATACCTCATCTTTAGAATTTGGTCCAATGTTATACCTTCCGTTACTTGGCCGTTTACTTGTCAGTTAAATGCTGACGTGGCTTGATCTGTGTCCTACTTTCTATTAAAAATTTAATAAATATTATTAAAAACTAAAAAAAATCATTTAATAATTTGTAAATATTAAAATAATAAAAATAAAAATAAAAATAAAAAACTGAATCTGCATCCCAAGAAGAAAAAGAAGAAGAAACCGAAAAAAAAAAAACCCCGAATCTGCTACCCGGAAGAAGAAGAAGAAGAAGAAGAAGAAGAAGAAGAAAAACAAAAAAAAAAACACAAAAAAAACCCAAATCTGCAAAAGAAGTAGAAGGAAGAAGAAGAAGAAAACAAAAAAAATAAAATAAACCCAAATCTGCAAAAGAAGGAGGAAGAAGAAGAAGAAGAAGAAGAAGAAAAAACCTAAATCTGCAAAAGAAGAAGGAGGAAGAAGAAGAAAAAATAGAAAAAATAAAAAAATAAAAAAATAAAAACACCTGAATCTGCAAAAGAAGAAGGAGGAAGAAGGAGGAGGAGGAGGAGGAGGTAGGAGTAAAGTGGGATTTTTTTTTTTTTTTTTTACTTTTCTTTTAATATTTAAATTTTATTTTTTTGTAGTTTTTAATAAATTTTTAATAGAAAGTGGGATCCGGATCAAGCTACGTCAGCATTTAACGGAAAAGTAAACGGCCAAGTAACGGAATGTATAACATTGGACCAAATTCTAAAGATGAGGTTTGACATTGTCAATTTTAAAATATTAGATATGAAAGTATCGTAACACTAATAATTGAGATAGTTTTTTGTACTTTACTCAAATAAAAATCTTAACCCCAACCATCCAAATGCAAATTCGTTAATCCCAGCAAACCTCACAATATGGATCTATCAATGTATGACAATTGCTCATTAGTCAAGGGAACATAATAATACGAGATTTACCAATCGTCACAGTGGTGTGAGTGTCAAAATATTATGAGATCTTCCAATAAACGTGTCACGATAGATCATCTTTACTCAGAGCAAACATCATAATGTGTGATTTACCACTAACCATCGTTAATTAGAGTGAGCCTCTCAATATAAGCTTATCAATGCCATGTCGCAAACCCTTTGCTCATAATGCGAAATCTACCAATCAACGCGTCAGCTAAAATATGTGTGATTATCATTGACAAGCAAGTAGCAAAGATAGAGACTAGAATAGCAACTCATCTATCTGATCATTTTCTTCTTTAAGGAACACGTGTGACCATCACAATTTGTTTTATCCTCAAACATTATATTAAAATCAGAATCCACCATGGGATTGAATTCCGACACGGCTCAATCTATTGAGTGTAATTATTTCATATTTTAATCCATCAGCAGATCCTGGAACCATGATTTTCTTGACTTTCAGAGTGTTTATTGTATAATACAAACATTAAAAAAACACAATGATGTCTGTGTCAATGTTCCATTAATCTGGACATTTAATATAAAAACCAAACACCAAAAACAATGATGTCTGCCTCTTTCACTTCCATTGGAAATTAGATCCTAGGGATGGGTTCTAAAAACCAAAAACCGAAAAAAATTGGACCATCAAACCAAAACCGAAAAAAAAAACCGAACTGAACCAAACCGAATTATTATATATTTAATTTTTTATTTTTTGTATTTTATTTTGTAAGCCCAATTCCCACGCCAAGTCCAACCCCAATCTCCAAGCCCAATTCCAACCCAATTTATAAGCCCAATTATAAATCCTAGCACTGTTTTGTTTTTTTTTTTTTTTTTTTGTCCCTCTTTCTTTTTCTTTTCTTTTTCCCCAGACCTCAGCCGCATGCATAGTCTTCTCTCCCTCTTCTTTCAGTTTTTTTCTTCCACTTCTTTCTTTTTTTTTCCTAGACCCCACATCTTCTTTCTTCTCACCCCAATTTCGAATCTCACCCACTGACTCTATCCTCCCTGGAATTCCAAAGCTCTATTTCTACGCTTCCTACTTGATCTCCAGCTGATTAACTTTGTCTGTAGCTCCCGACGCTGCCACCATAGCCGAGTCCACCAAGCCCGCCATAGCCGATTCTACCAAACGGTGCCTCACAAATTTATTCAAAGATTTATATGTGGAATTTGAATTTAGAATTCTCAAATTTTCATATGATTTTAGGTCTTCCTGATCGAAAATTATGCATGCATGCTTAGATTTGTGGAAAATTAAATTTCTGGGACTGGGACTTGTGTTTTGGTTGATTAGATAGAGATACACTTCTTTATGAAAGATTTTTGTGCTATATGAGAATTAGTATTCTAAAACTTAGATGAAATCCAGATTTTGGACTTTTTCGATGACTGAAATTGAAAATTTGTTTGCTTAATGATAGGGTCAGTTTATTGATTTGTATCTGAAAACAAACTGATTTATTCTTCAACCTAAAAAAGTTGCAGAAGGAAAAAAAAAATCGAACCAAAGCGAAACCGAACCCACCCCTATGAGATCCTACTACCCCAACTAATAAATTAAGTAATGAATTTAATGGTATTTTAGACTAGCCATTTAGTATTACGATTTAGTAGTATTCCTCTTCACTTGTAAGTGAAAGTTCCTAAGTTCGATTCTCATCAAATGCGAATTTGAACCACATTTTTACTAGCTCATTGTAAGGCTAACTCACCCTCTCCTTTTAGTGTAGATAATATCGTTTGTTAATAAAAATAATAATATTTTAGACTGGATGGAAACGCTTAGTCATGTCGATAAGGAAAGGGAACTTAGTGATCTTAAGGTGATTTTGTTATGCTGGCAAATTTAGAATGACATAAATAAAAAGCAAGTTAAAGGTATCAACCTGTGTCCCTTGCGCTCTAAGTTCCTTTCAATTACCACAGGTAGTACCTTCCTTAAAGCTAATGACAAAAGACTTCTAAAAGTCATTTTGATAACTCCACTATGATCAAATGGCATCCCCTGATTATAAATTTGTGAAGCTGAATTTTGATGGTTCGGTGGCGCTTCAGAAGGTAGTTGCAGGCTTTGTAATTAGGAATGAGAATGGCCATATCTTGGGTGTGGGTGCTTTTAATCTTGATGGAGCCACTATCTCTGAAGCGGAGGCTAGGGCGTTGAAGGAGGGTTTAGCTTAATCTTGGCGGAAGGGTTTCTCAAATATAATGGTGGAGGGATACACTTTTTTAACGATTCGTGCTGTCCTTGGTTCCTGTTCTGAGCCCTGGAATCTCAAGACCATTGTTGAAGAACAAATTCTTCAACATTAAATGGAGGCACGTCTTCAAGGAAGCAAATTTTGTTGCTGATGCTTTTGCTAGACACGGTTTATGCGTCTCAGGTAGTCATACAAGGTGTACAACTCTAATGTAATAGGAAGAAAACTAATTACACGAGATTATAGGAGATTACATGGAATTGATATCAAATAGAAATCCTACCTAAAATACAAAGTTAACACTCCACCTCAAGTTGGTGTATATATGTTACTCATGCCCAACTTGTGTAAGAAACTTGAAAACTTATGACTTGAAATAGCTTTCGTGAGGATATCTGCCAATTGATGTTCTGTTCTTATTGTCGATAGCTCAATTATTTTTCTTCTAATTTTTCTTTGATGAAGAACCGATCAACTTCAACATGCTTTGTTCTATCATGTTGTACCGGATTAGGTGCAATGTCACGGGCAGCTTTATTATCACAAAATAATTTCATGGGCTGATCATGTAGTATACCCAAATCGTGAAGCATGAGCCTAAGCTACATAATTTCACAAATCCCCAAAGCCATGCCTCTATACTTAGCTTCTGCACTGGAACGGGCAACCACATTTTGTTTCTTACTTCTCCATGTAACCAAGTTACCCCCAACGAATGTAAAGTAACCTGATATTAAACGCCTATCATCAATCGAACCTGCCCAATCTGCATCAGTATAACCTTCAACTCTAAGATGATTATTCCTTTTTAAAAAAATTCCTTTGCCGGGACTTCCTTTCAAATATCTCAAAATTCTCATCACTACATTTATATGTTGTTCTCCGGGATCATGCATGTATTGACTCACTGCACTTAAGGCATAAGCAAGGTCCGGTCTTGTGTGTGCAAGTGGGGGGGGGGGGGGGGGGGGGAAGAGGGGCGGGTGGGAAGGTTTCTGGGTTTTGGGGATGTAGGTGTGCAGAAAGGGATGAGAAAGAGAGAGGAGAGAGAAAGGCGAGAGAGAAGAGAGAGAGAGGTCCCATAATTTTATATAAAAAAATATTTTAATCTTTAATTTTTAATTATTAAAAATATATTTAATTATTTTTTAATCCAATTGAATTAGTGAGTGAACCCCGTATCTAGCCACGTTAGCACTTAACAGAGAAATTAACAGAAAAACTAACGGAGGTTTGACATTGGCACAAATTCGTAAGATGAGGTATGACATTGTCATTTTTAAAAGATGAGGTATGAAAGTGTCGTTCGACTCATAGTTAAGGTAGTTTTTTGTAATTTACCCTAATATTTACTAAATTATCATGCGTTAATTGAACGAATATATTTTTTGTATTGACGAAATTGGTATAATCGTTAACCGATAGGGAATCTGTTACTTGGTGGGTATGGTTATGGATGATATATACCTGATGGTTAATTGGCGGTTATGAATATGATTAATTTTCGTGATTATGAGGATGGATATAACATTTCTGTCCCCAAACCGAACCGTTGTCATCCCCACATGGAACAGTTTGGAAGACTTTAGATTGACAAAAACAACCCTTAAACTTACAGATCTTTTCAACATTGGTCCTTATATCAGTTTAATCATCAAGTTAATTGTTTGTATTTATCTAGTGCATTCACTAGCATTGCGATGTACGGTTGGTGACATAATGTTTAACGGTTCGATTTAGTTCGATTCTGACTAATACTGTCATTAAAACCAAATCAACCATGTAATTGTTACTCGGTTTAGTTGTCAGTTTAAACATATCCACAACGTCAATAAAAAAAAAGTCCAATATCTCAAGAGTTTTAATTTTCTAAAAGTCCACATATCCCACACATTTCAATTCAATCAAAACGTTAAGTTTTGGGAACATTAAAATGTCATCTAATCAACTAGGACTAAGTTTTAGTTGAGTAAAATATCCTTCTAGCAAATGATTTATTAGTTACAACTTCATATAAGCAAAAAATGCAAACAAATTTCTAATCATTCATAGCACTTACAATTATAATATGTGTGTGGTAAGACCTCCAATTAATATATAATACATTGATATGTGTAAAATAAATAAAGGAAAAACTAATGAAAATGACTTGAAAATTTTGAATTTTAACGATAAGGACAAAATAAAGGGTAAAGTGAATAGTACCATGATTGACCTTTTAGTGTAAAAATATGATTTTTTGTTAAAGTGAACAATACCGAAAGCTTTTCATTAAAATTCCCATAAATAAAACTTATAAGTAAAAGAGATATGATTGGTTCAGTGTGATTTTGGTTTGTAGCAAAAGTATGAAATTCAAACCAAACCAACAATTTGGATTGGTTGGTTTCGTCAGTTTGATGCACACCCTTATTATGATATAGTAATATTCTAATATAGAAGGTGTCAAGTTACGCGCACATAATTAACAAGTTTGATATTTATTTATCTTAAGTAGCTCATTTTACTTATATGGGCGCATGATTGATGTCACGTATGTCGTTTTGATCTCCGGTTAGGTTAACATTTTCTTCTAAAGAAATTTTCTTTTTTTGTTATTCAAATGACAGATGTGCACCTTGTCCAGAAACAAGGACGAACTTGTTACGTATGCTAATAAATAGGGGTGCAAAATGTAATTAGAAAAAAACCGAAACCCTAATGTAGCTATCCAACTCACGTGACTCGCACGTGCAAGCCCATCTCTCAATGGCAGCAAATACTAAAACCCTAGCAGCCATCCCTTCCCACTTCTTCAAACCCGTTCACCTTCGGCCGCAGAGCAGAGAGAGAGAGAGAGAGAGCCTCCGAGCAGCGAAGAACCTTCAATCGTAGAAAATGGTGGCCCCGAAGAAGACGAAGAAGACCCACGAGAGCATCAACACCAGGCTTGCGCTGGTCATGAAGAGTGGCAAATACACTCTCGGCTACAAGACCGTCATCGATTCCCTCCGCAACTCCAAAGGCACGACCATTTCTTATCCCTTCTAATCTCCAATCTTTCTAATTATTTTTTAACTTTCTGCATTCGATTTGTGATTTTTTGGGGTTTAATTTCATGTTTTGTGATTTGGGTAAATTGCAGGGAAGCTGATTATCATTTCCAACAATTGCCCACCTTTGCGGAAATCTGAGATCGAGTATTATGCTATGCTCGCCAAGGTTGGGGTTCACCACTACAATGGAAGTAAGTGATTTATTGCCGTTATATTTGGGTTTTTTTTTTTTTTTTTAAATAATATCAGATTTATCATATTTTTTAGCATAATCTATGGATGGGTTACTTTTTTATGTATGATATGGATGTTGCATGATTGTTTATTTTGAAATAGTAAGATCGATAGATAAAAGGAAAATAGTTGTGTAAATCTGATATGGGTTGTGTTCATCTGAATCAAATGACAGTTCCTCGACTATATAATGTCGAAAAAGCGTAAATGGATGTAAAGAAGTGTTACAAATAAAATGATTGTAAAGAAGCGTGTTTGATTAGTGGTGGAAATACACTGGTTGAAGAATGAACAACAATCTCAGCCATTGTTGACTTGACGATAGATATTGAATATGGGCGGTGTAGATATGATTCTTATTCTCACTTGTCTACTTTCAAGATGGTTCTGGTGTCACACGATTTCATTTAAACTGCGACGGCTGGTGCTTAGAGGGTTTAAATTCATGGGATTTGTACTTGACGATATTCTTACTTGTCTACTTTCAAGATGGTTCTGGTGTCACACGATTTCATTGAAACTGTGACGGCTGGTGCTTAGAGGGTTTAAATTTATGGGATTTGTATTGGCTGTTAGATGTTAGAATTTGTCCGACTGTGTTGATTAATCCATGATGCATGATTGCCTTGGTCTTATTTCTCTGTGCGCGTTCATCGGTTCTGTCTTTCACCTCTTGTTCTGTTTTCGTGTGATTTAGTCTTTGTTCTCTAAAATATTGGTTTGTTGCATTAGTACTTTGTTGCTTAGCCCAGTCGAGTTTCTTTCAGGTCACATTCCTCTCAATAATGTTCAACATTCTCACATGCGTGAAACACTTTTTACAACTTTTGCTTAACATAATGAGGATTTATATATGCTACATGATTCTAATTCTTGTTTTCTTTGATAAAATGTCAAAAAGGAAATTATTTTGTTCACTATTATCTTTTCATCTGGCTGACCATTTGTTATGTTTTCAGACAACGTTGAGCTCGGTACAGCATGTGGAAAGTATTTCCGGGTGTCTTGCCTTAGCATCATTGATGCAGGTACTCCATAGTTTTCTTATTGTTTTAAGCAATTTGTTTGCAACCTAATTGATGTGAAAACTGATTTGGCTAACTTTGTCCCTTGCTACTATAATCTTCAGGTGATTCGGATATTATCAAGACGCTGCCTGGTGGTCAGTGAAGGAGAGTAGGATATTGGCTCTATATTGAACGTAGTATTTTGTTTTGAGACTTAACGTTTCTTTTCTCTTAATGAAATTCTCGATTTTGTTTGACAATGTTGCCTTGTTGCTAAGTTTTCGGATACTTAGATTTACTATATGTGTAAGGTGATCTTCGTAGCGACTTAATGCATGTCATTTTGAGATTCGTTGAAGTTATTTTTGTTATATTAGAGAACTCATCCTGGGCTTTTTCCTTCTGTTTTTGTGTTTTGTGTTGTGCTTGACTTACCCATGTTGTTTACATAATCTTCAAAGTTGGGAGGAATTCCTCCTGAGAGATTTTTGACATTTGGGCTCCTCCGAGGAGTTTTTGATCCACGGAGACCGAACTCATGTTTAAGTTCATCACGAACTCGACAGGAGCCGCTTTGTGATCTACGCTATGTTGGTTGTGAACATCTATGCATGATCATATCGTTGAACATTTTAAGTTTCAGAAACACTTTATGTCGAGAAGGCCTGTATTGACTGTCGCAACGAGTAGTGCATCCTTGTCTGCAAAACTTAAGATCTTGAGGCTGAGAGGTGTTCTCGTCGTCAAAGGCGTTTTTGCTATCCCGGCGAGGGCGTCATGTTGATTGCTATGCGTTTTTGCACGGCTTCTAGCCTAGGCTAGAAGAAGACCTAGCTTCAAGTTGCAAAGAAAATCTTCCCAACGCATCCAATCAGCCTGGCCTCGTTGGAGCCCAAGCTTCTTGTGAGGCCAATTTAGCCTCAGCTCTTGCCCAAGACTCTTTTAAGATAACAGCTTAGGACAAAACTAGTAGCCCATGAAAATCAGTTACCCAACACTTAATGGGATTTTTGTCAAACTCAGACGATTATATTGAAATATACTCATTTGAGAGGCTAAACTTCAGCATACTCCCTAAGTTTGATAAAACTCCCAAATGAGAACTACAAGCACTGCAAATCAGACAGTTTACACATATACTGATTCCTTGACAAGCTTCTGAAAAGTAGACTTCAACAGTGACTTTTTGAAGAGATCAGCAAGGGTATTTGGGACCAAATTTATTTGAATTCAATCTTCTAATGCTCTTGTTGCTAATCTGAGAAGAAGAATTTCGGAGCCATACGCTTGGTATTGTCTCCTTTGATGTATCCTTATTTTATCTGGTCGATACAAATGACGTTAGGGCTGGGTTCGGTTCGAAATGGTTCGGTTTTTTGCCAAAATCGAAACTGAACCGAAATTTCGGTTCGGTTAAAAAAAAAATCGGTTTTTTTCAGTTCAGTGTTTTTCGGTTTTGGTTTTTTTCGGTTCGGTTTCGGTCTGGTTCTGTTTTTTCCATGATTTTTTTTTAATTTTTTTTTTTTTTTACATCTGGAGCTTGAATCTCACATGCTTCCCTGCATTGAGCATCCTCATTCCTCAATGAGAGATCAACCTGCAACATGCCCTAATCAACATATTTGAACTTTAACTGAGAAGTCAACTTAACTCATGCTTTTCAGTCTTCATCTCTGCATTACACAATATTATACAAAAGCTTAATACTTACCAAATTAAAATCAACCAAAACGAATTCAGAAACCAACAATAGTAAACACGGTTAGACATTTGAGCTGAAACAAGAAAGACCCAACCGTAGCAAAACTAATTTAGACACCAAAACCAAAAACAGAAAACTTAACCTAATTTACTAAATTAAAATCAATCAAAATGAAAAAAATCAATCTTTTTTTTTTTAAAATAATAGTTAAAATAAGGAAGAGATCGAACTCCCTTTACGCTAGAGCCAGTTGAAGTAATCGAACTACCTTTGCCATCCTCCTTTGCTTCCGATTCGAAAGGGGCGAGGGAAAATTATCGTTTGGAAGAAGGAATCCGTGAGGAGGACAGGAGAAGACTCAAGACTGGAGAAAGAGTGACTTAGAGGAAAAGATGAAGGGGAGAGAGAGACTGAGGAAGCAGACAGAAAGGAAGAAAGCTGCGGAGGGGAGAGACTGAGAAAACATGAAAACTGAAATGGGAGGAATGAGTGACGGCTAGGGTTTGTAGTCTTAAGAAATTTTATAAAGTATTAAATATTAGAAACCTATAAATATTTTACTAGTCAACCATAACAACACAAAGCCTATGGTCAAGTTGGCTTGTTGTAATTATACCAACCGAAGGGAAGGCGTTCAAACCCTCACGCCAACATGTTTTTAAGTATTTATATATAATTTTTTTTTTCCGGTTTGGTTCGGTTCTGTTTCTGGACCTCAAAAATCGAAACCGAACCAGCCAGATTCGGTTCGGTTCAGTTTGGCAATTTCGGTTCGATTTTTTTCGGCTTTGGTTCGGTTTGGTTTTCGATTTTTTTCGGTTTTTGATTTTTTGAACCCACCCTTAAGTGACGTTGTCTTCATAAATTGTTGTAGGGACGTCAACGATGGAAGAAAGTCCCCAAGTGCTTGTAGTATGCTCAATAACAGCTCTCAGCCAGAAGCATTCACATGTAGCTTCGTGAAGTGCGAGAATTTCAGCATGGTTCAAAGAAGTCACAACTAAGGTCTATTTGGTTAACCTCCAAGATATTGTAGTGTCTCCGATGGTAAATAACCTTCGTCATCATACTAACAAGGCAAGCATCATTTCAAAGACCAATGGGGTATGATCTATTCTGAGATGTATAGGGATAAAATAAGCTCAAATCCATAGTACCTTTAAGGTAATAAAGAATTTCTTTAACACCATTCCAATGTCGACGTATTGGTGCGATGTTATACCTTTCCAAAAGATTAACGGCGAAGGAGATGTTCGGTCTAATGCACTAAGCTAAGTACAATACATCGCCAATTGCAATCAAATATGGAATTTTAGGCTCCAAAACCTTTTTCTCATTGTTTGTAGGATAGAAAGGGTCCCGTATAGAGTCCCAATGAGATTCATGTCATTGACATAAATTGCAACTATCGCAAAATCGGAATGTGACTTCGTGACGAACACGCATTGGCATATTTCATTATTCAAATATCCTTCACCAATCAAATACTAACTTAAACGGTTATATCATATCTGCCTGAATTGTTTCAATCTGTAAAGTAAACACCTCAATCTAATGGAGAGGGTGGTCCATAACTATTTGATATAGTCAATGTAAGTCCTTCAGGAACTTTCATATAAATTTCGATCAAGATCCTTATATAGATACACAGCTACCACGTTCTAAGTTGCATATTATGATGTTCATTACGGGAAATAAATCTTCTCATAATTCATCCCAGGGCGTTCAAAGAAGCCTTACGCCACGAGGCGTGCTTTATATTACACTATTTCATTATTCTCACTACGCTTCCTTACTAAAACTCAATTGTAGTTATCTCGCTTCACATTTTGAGGTGTATGAATTGCAGGCCAAAACACTTTGCATTTCACAAGCGAATAGAGTTCGACCTAGATTGCTTGTTTCCAGTTTGACCAATCAATTCTATGTTGCCATTCATCAATGAAATAAGGTTCAAAATCATCGATTAACATGATATCAGTAGCCACTAAAATCTCAGTCGACTATCATCTCATCATTATTCCAAAGTACATCCAAGCTTAGTATAATGGACTGAAATCTCACGATTCTCGAGAGGTAGATTCGTCTCTTCAAGAATGTTTCCATAATCTAGAATAACTTCATGCGTTGGAATGGATGAGTTAGCGATGGTTTCAAGCTAGTTGAATTAGTGTATGCAGTGTTTTTCCTCTTTCAGGGTTGTGAATCCTTTCAACCAATGGGTTTGCCAATTTTAAGGTATGAGCATATGATTGGCTAGCTGTTAGTCTACCAGGCTATCTAATGATTGGGAAGCCCTAAACTTAACAATTTGTGCTAGTAGTTTCGCAAATGCATCATTACATGTGGACAGTAGGCAAACATGTGAACAATGTGTCGATGCGTAAACCAACACCATAAAGTAAAAAATGGTCCACCTGGTTGTTAAATAGGCCTATAAATATCCCCTTGAATCCTTTGAAGAAAGGTTGGAGGATCCTTTCGGATCTTGTCGGTAGATGGGCGAGTGTTTAATTTACCCAACGAACAAGCTTCTTAGGAAATGCAACCAAGAATGATATTCTTACTGCTGGTAAAAGGATGCTTTTAAGTAACTTTGAAGATATAGAGCATCATATCACGTCTTGGATGTCCCAAGCAATCATGTCAAAGCATGTCTTCTAATGCAAGCCCAGAGGTAACACCGACCACATAGTGATCCTGAACAATGCAAATGGTTGTGACATATAAGCCATTTAGAAGGCACTCGATCTTCTATAGAATATGCTTCTAGCCATATTCATAGGAAGTGATGCAAAGGAATTCAACTCCATTTTCTTTAGTGGGTTCAACGTGATAATTATTATCTCAAAAATCTTTGAAGCTCTACAGTGTTCTTCCATAACAAGGTGTTTGAAGAGCATTTTTAATGGTTAATTTAGTATCATTGGACAACATTATATAGGCAACGCCATGCCCCTCAATCAGGTTGAATGGGTCAAAAAGGTTGTCAAAAGTGAATTTTTAGGTATGAAGTTAGTAAATTAGATGTGCTCACGCAAGATGGTGTCCATGGTTGAACTATATACTAGACAACTAACTTCCCCACAATATTACCTAAAAATAAATTAATTGAATAGTTTATATGATAAAGAAAAATTCGATTTCGTTCATTTAATTTATTATTCGAGAAATAATATCCATAAATCATATCCAAAATTTAAAACAATACCAAACAAATTATCCAACACAATAAAAATTGTTCAAAAACTTCAACAAAAAGAACATAAAGAATTAGGTCACTATGGGAATTCAGCCAACGTGTAGGACCATGTTCAAAAAGTCTAATCTTCCATCAATGCAGATACCTCTTGAAAATGGAAATCTCCATGGTGGTATCTTTAGGATTATCCACTTAAACAAAGTTAACCTCTATGGC
This sequence comes from Pyrus communis, assembly GCF_041283825.1. Lineage (NCBI taxonomy): Eukaryota > Viridiplantae > Streptophyta > Magnoliopsida > Rosales > Rosaceae > Pyrus > Pyrus communis. The sequence goes on from NC_142572.1 coordinate 6,408,838, forward strand.
CTAACGACGCGAATGATACTCAGCAACAGCTTGAGCGGAAGCTTGGAAAGTATAGAACCAATGATCCTTCGAACCACAACTGTAACACATCTCCGCTTATTTGTTAGTGGGTACTTTGCCTTTATTCTTGAAGTTGGAGGCTTTAGAAGCTAGGGAATCATGCTTCAGGCTTTGATTTCCTAAAACCTCTCACGTTCAAATGAAGAGGAATACCATCAGACTTCTCACTTCCAAAATCGATTATCAATGAATCTATTTAACATCTTTTTTATTCTATTATGCTTTGGACTATTTTATACTCTAAAGTTTTGACTGTTAAATCATGATATCACTTTAAACGTTAAAACCCCGTACTATAGGATAATCAATACATACTTCATAATTATTTCGAAACCTGAAGTTTCTAGAAATATGCCTTGTTTGAAAACCTGAAGTTTTCCTTAAAAACATCACCTATGAAAACCTGAAGTTTTTTCATGAAAATTTAAACCAATACATGTCTATTAGAACCTAAATGTTCTACTCTATGTGAATGGATAGATTTTTTTCTCCATTACACTAACCACATCTTGTCCATTTATTTTGTGATAGGAACATGTCAAATTTGAACAAACTTGACTTTACCGCTTTGGAGGTCTCTGGAAGAAATTACCTCAAGTGGGTCCAAGATGTGAAGCTCTACCTCTCTGCAAAGAATTTGCATCCTGCCATTGAAGATAAGGCGGACAACCTGGTTAATGAAGCTAAGAAAGCCACTGCCATGATCTTCATCCGAAGACACATTCATGATGCACTACAAACTGAGTACCTTGCTAATGAGGATTCACGAGCACTCTGGGTCGCTTTGGCTAATTGCTTTGATCAACAAAAGGACATCTTTTTTCCTGAAGCAAGACATGACTGGCAGCATTTGCGCTTCAAAGACTTTAAGTCTGTGAATGAATATAATTCAAAAGTTTGTTGAATCTTGTCAGTTCTTAAGTTCTGTAACGAGACCTTGACTGAAGAGGATCTCCTGGAGAACACCTATTTGAAATTCTCTGCTACTAATATTGTTCTACAACAACAATATAGGGCTCAAAAGTTCACCAAGTTTTCAGATTTGATCTTTGTTTTACTTATCGCTAAAAAGCAGAATCAGTTGTTGATGAAAAATTATTAAGCTTGACCTATTGGGGCGACTAATGTGCCTGAAACACATTACCAAAACGCCAAAATAACATGGTTGAGACGGCCAGAGCGCCCATTTAAGGGAGGAAACCGAGCCCAAAAACACCCTAACCTTTCTCCCAAAACCCCAAACTTCAAGAATAAGGGTAAAGCACCTGAAACCATGGATGCGGATATGTGTTATCACTGTGATTAAAAGGATCATTGGACGCATGTTTTTTGAGCTCCCCTAAAGGTTGTAGCCAAATATCATTCTCGTCGTAAGAAGTTTGAATCAAACTTTATGCAAGTGGATGAAATAGAGAGTACCAAGATGAAGGTTTCTGATTTTCAAGAGGATACCACCCCTATAGAATATTAGAATCTGAGACATAAACTATTTTCTATTTGAAATTTAGACAATAGGGCCGAATTCCACCTAGTGGCTGAACCTCCCCCTCCCCCCCTCTTTTTGTTTTTTGGTTTAATTTTGAACAATTTTCCTTTATGTTTTGGATATTAAGAGAGAATGAACCAGCCAAGCCTACGGAAGATACAACTGCAAAAAAGAAGAATGAGTATGAGAAGTGGATTAAGGCTAATAGAATAGTGTTGCTGGTAATCAAAAGATCAATGTATGATCTAGTTTGAGGGGCAATCACTGAATCAAATAATGCTAAGGCATACCTTGACTCCATTGAAGCAAAGTTCAAGGAATCCAAGAAGGCAGAAACTGGAACACTCATGAACACTTATAACCACTAAATACCTTGGTGGTGATGTGAGATAACACATTCTCTCAATGGTTGATGCAGCTGCAAAGCTCAATGCACTTAACATCAAAACAAATGACCCTTTTTCTAGTGCATCTTGCCCTCAATTCCTTACCTCCCGAGTACTCTCAGTTGAAGAGTACTTACATAGCTTAGAAAGAAAAATAAGACCTGAACAAGTTGATTGCTATCTGTGTGTACAAAGAGCAAAACATTTGACAAGATAAGGGCAAAAAACAAGTCAATGTAGTGGAGAGTGTCAATCATCCCAATGAGAAAGACAACCTTCCACAGAAAAACAACAAAAAGGCTGCATGAATGGTCAATAAGGGTAATAACCATCTGAGAATTCATAAGGGTGTTGGAATGAAATGTTTCTTCTGCAAGAAGGTAAGACATCAGAAAAAGGAATGCACTAGGTATAAACGTTGGAAGGACAACAAAGAAAGTAAGAAAAACAAAGGTACGGTGCATAAAAGTTCAGTTTGTTTTGAATCGAACTTGGTTGAGATTATGATACTTGGTGGCTTGATACTAGTGCTACAATTCATGTAACAAACTCATTGCAGGGGTACATTAGTAAGAGGGTGCCAAACAAGGATAAGGTGTCAGTGTTTGTGGGCAATAGAGCTAGAGTTGCAGTAGAGTTCATTGGAGTAGTTAGACTTGAGTTATTTTTTGGTTTTTTGCTAAATTTGGTTGATGTTGCTTATATACCTTCCATGAGAAGGAACTTAGTCTTAGTTAGTAGGCTTGTATCAAAGTTTAAGTTTGATATTAATGAGAATGGTTTTTCAATATTTCGAAGTTCCAACTTAATTGGTGATGGAGTATTGGTTGGTGACATGTTCAAGCTTATATGCAATGTACCAACAAGTGAAGTCAACACAATAGGGCACAAACGAGCACTGAAAAATGACACCTCGTCCAAGTTATGGCACAAGAGATTAGGGCATATTTCAAAAGAAAGAATGCAAAGATTAACTAGGGAACAAATTCTGCCATCACTGAACTATGGTGATTTCAAAATTTGTACAAATTGCATTAAGGGAAAGTTGATAAACAAGAAGAAAAATGGTTCAACTAGAAGTACAAAGTTGCTAAAACTGATCCACACAGACATCTGTGGACCTTTTCAACATCAACACACGATGGCTACAAGTATTTCATTACATTAACAGATGACTTTTCTAGGTTTGGGTATGTATACTTGTTGGTAGAGAAGTCTAGTGCCTTTGCTGCTTTCAAAATCTATAAAGCAGAAGTAGAGAATCAATTAAACTGCAAAATCAAGGTAGTAAGGTCTGATAGGGATGAAGAGTATTATGGAAAATTTAGTGAATCTGGAAGACAGCCTGGTCCTTTTGCATTGTTTCTGCAGAAGCATAGAATTGATGCTCAATACACCAATCCTGGTACCCCTAAGCAAAATGGAGTTAATGAAAGAAGAAATAGAACCTTGATCGAAATGGTGAGAAGTATGATGAGTAATTCAAAACTACCCACTTTTTTTTTAGGGTAAAGCAATCAAAACTGCAAACTATTTGCTTAATAGAGTCCCTAGCAAGTCTATCCGCAAGACACCATTCAAGTTATGGACCAACAGAAAACCAATGCTAAATCACTTGAGAATTTGGGGATGCACTACAGAAGCAAGAGCATACAATCCAATGGAGAAGAAGCTGGACCCTAAAACAATCACATTCTTCTTTGTAAGGTATCCAGAAAGAACTAAAGGCTACAAGTTTTATTGCCCAAATTATACCTTAAGATTCATTGAAACTAGGAGAGCCAAGTTCATTGAAGAAGTTAATAATGATCAATTGGAGGAAAATCTTGATTAGAATAAAGAAACCACAGCAATGCAAGAAGAAAACCTAAATGATGTTGTGACAAATGAAGTAGTTATGCCAATTAACCACAGCAATGCAAGAAGAAAACCTAAATGATGTTGTGACAAATGAAGTAGTTGTGCCAATTACAGTGCAAAATAATCAAGTTGCAGAACCAACACAAGTTGTTCAACAAGAAAAGATGATTGCAATGGAACCTGTGCAATTGAACAATGCACCGGTCATTCAAGAAGAGAACCTTGAGCCTATACACATGGAAACCATGAGATCCACTCATACAAGAAAGCCTGCAATATCATATGATTTCCTTGTGTATTTGCAAGAGGCTGAGTTTAGTAGCCAAGAAAAAGATCTACTAAGCTTCAAGAAGGCAATTAAGAGTCTCAACAATGCACACTGGCAAGAAGCTATGCAATCAGAGTTGGACTCCATGAATAAAAACAAAGTGTGGGAGTTGGTTGAGCTGCCATAAGGATGCAAACCAATATACTGCAAGTGGGTTTATAAGACTAAAAGAGACTCCAAGGGTGATATCGAGAGATACAAAGATAAACTTGTAGCTAAGGGATATACTCAGCAAGAAGGAATTGGTTACAATGAAACCTTCTCCCCAGTCTCCACAAAAGGCTCGTTTAGAATAGTCATGGCACTAGTGGCTCACTTCAATCTACTTCTGCATCAAATGGATGTTAAGACTGCATTCTTGAATGGAAACCTTGAGGAAGAGATATACATGAAGCAACCAGAGGGTTTCATTCAAGAAAGGAGAGAGAATTTTGTCCTTCTCATTCTTTACGTGGATGACATATTGTTAGCATGTAATAATGCATCATTGCTAAGTGACACCAAGAGATTTCTATCTAAACACTTTCAAATGAAGGATATGGGAGAGGTAGCCTTTGTTCTTGGTATTTAGATCACAAGGGATCGAAGTAGAGGACTACTTGGTTTATCATAGAAAGCATACATTGAAAAGTTCCTCCAAAAGTTCAACATGGAATACTCGAATGACTATGATGTTCCCATGACAAAGGGACAAAAGCTCAGTAAGGATCAGTGCCCTAAGACTGATTTTGAGAAGAAAGAAATGGCTAGCAAGCCTTATACTTCTCTCATTGGGAGTCTCATGTATACACAGGTATGTACCAGACCGGATATTGCATATGATATTAGCATATTGGGAAGGTTTCAATCTAATCATGGCAATGCACACTAGTTAGCTGCCAAGAAAGTTTTGAGGTACTTGCAGAGAACAAAAGAGTACCAGCTAGTATACAAAAGGGATTCAAAACCCGAACTAGTAGGCTACAGTGAGTCAGACTTTGCAGGCTACCTTAATTCACTTAAGTCAACTTTAGATTATATATTCACATTGGGCAGTGTCATGAAATAGTGTGAAACAAGATACTATTACCATTTCTACCATGCAAGCTGAGTTTGTAGCTTGTCATGAAGCTACATCACAAGCTGTATGGCTGAGAAATTTCATCAACAGTCTCAAGATCATGAATTCAATTGCAAAGCCTATTCAAATTTGGTGTGATAACAAAGCTGATATCTTTTATTCTAAGAATAATAAAAGGTTTCCTAGAACAAAGCACTTGAACACCAAATATGCATTGACGAGGAAAAAAGTAAAGTTTGGAGAGATTAAGGTTGATTACATTGACACTCATGCAATGCTTGCTGATCCACTCACTAAGGTACTACCAAATGCAGTTTTTCACAAGCATACAGTCAATATGGGAGTGACTGCAATCCTAGATTTGTTGAATTAGTGGGAGTAGTGATAGTATATGGCATAATTATGTATGTTAGTTATTATCGTGACAGTAAGAAGTAATTTTTTGATTTTGTGTTTAGCTAGTCGCTACACTTAGTTGAATTGAATGGTTATTAAAGGGATGCTACTTCAGTAATTCATATTGTGTTTCAATACAGTTCTGGTTCTTATTTTCTGTTGGAAATAAAAGTTGCTAAAAGATCATAAGCAACTGGTATCTATTACAGTGTAACAATGTAGCAGCAAATGGTTATTAGCTGCAATTAGTAATGCTGAGAGATTGATAGGCATATATGCTGAGTTTTTTTCACGAAAACATATGTGAGCTATTCTTATAGCTTGAAAGCTTCATAGGAAGCATTAAGCAGTCATAAATAAAGGCTGATTAAGTGGACCTAGAAGTGATGGAGTTGATATTTCATGTAAGTAAGGATCTTGTTCAGTGATTGTAAGAGCTCACGAACACAAATGTAAGTTCATAGTCTCTGATAGTTCTAAATGAGTAATCTTTACTTGACAGAAGTATGCAAGAAGCTTATTAGTTTAACTGAATCCATTGGTCAGTAAAGAATCATGCTTACAGATTCATTAAAGTTCTTTCTTGAATTAACTAACTGACCTAGTGGGAGAATGTTGGATGTTAGACTTTAATCCAACAGCTAATAACTCAATATAGTTAATAAAGATTGATGTGGAATGTAAGTGTGATTAGGGTTTAGTTATAAGCTATAACTTGGACTCCAAGTAAAGGAATATAACCCGGTTATAATTGGAGAATAAGGGCTCTTGATACTATCCTATTTGGATTGAGATTTGGTAGATTATATCCTTGTACAATAAGGAATCCTAGCGTATGATTATGAGAATGTACGTTGTAGTAGTATAAATATCAAGGGAATGTCCCTGCATACACCACTGATACATACACTCATAGAACTCCCCATAGGTTCGAGTAATACAGTGATGGTGAGTGTGCAGAAGATCATCCTTTGAAGTTCGAATTGCAAGAGGGTGTTAGCTACAATTGCAGTGCTTGCTGCAGTGCTAGGAAGATGAGTACTCAAGGTTAGTGCAATGGTATTTGAATGTACATGAACGCATTAGGTTTAACATTGGAAGCTCACTTATTGATTTCTTTGTAATTAATCTTTTGAATATTGACTTTTTGTTGGTTAATTTCCTTTCTGGGAAATTTTTTATTCTATCATACATTACTTGAATTCAGTGTTTTTGCTGGACTGCGTTTTAAATACTTAAGGGCCACATTATTTCCTCTACTATTATTAGCATCTGCTTCAGTTATTTATCAGTAAATACAAAACATAATTGTCCAAATTCATCACTTCCATCACAAAATTAGGGTCTCACATTAATATGATATTAGTTAGTTTATTTATTAACTGTGTTTAATTATTTACAAATTATGGTTGAAGCAAACGATAAAATTAAGAAATAGAAAGTAGGGAGATGCTAGCTTGCAGGTTGCATGCTGATCTGTTCACCTGTATATTTGTCTCTCGAGCTCTTCCGACGCGTATACGTTTCCTTTAATGTTTTGTGCTTCTCCCAACATAGTATTTTGTTTCCTAATTTTATATAATATGCTTGTCGTTGATTGACATATAGTTATGCATATTGGGTCGTTGATCATGATACTATTAAGTTCAATCATCTCAATGGTACGCAAGATACAATTTATAGTGAGGTCCCCAAACAGACAACAGTATGAATACATACATATATCCATGCATGCCGTGGAAAGTACACGTGCAATCCACCCAACCATTTGTAAGACTAAATTCAAAGTTTTAATACTTTTTATTTTTATATTTTTGGTGTAAAATAAATTTGAATGTTCAAATAAAATTGAATGTATGTTTAGATTTGTTATGCATTGAATTTTCAAATGAATTTAACGCCATACATTAATAATTTTCCAATGATTTTGAAAATAACAATATCACATGTTATGCACCGCACTTTCAAAAGAATTGAATGTTTAAAGTCTAGATTAATGGTATACTAACAAAATTTAAATGCGTATTTGTTCAAATTCACAGTTTGGCAATTATTTTTTTTTTTCTTACAATACAATTTGTAACATTTTCTTGACAACCCTTTAATTTGTTGAATCATTTTTAGGTTTTACTTATTTGAGCTATCACTTATTAGCAATATTTACTAAACATTTACACAGACTTAACAATTTTTCTTTTGGTTTCTTGTTTTGAAAGTTTCCAGGCAAGTCATAGTGCAACACTGCAATATTTATCAGATTCTGCTTTCTGAATAAACCAAAATATTTATGTCGCAAATATTAGCTGGCTCTCTCTATCCAACACACTCAACTCTGTAATTTCCAAACCCTCATTTAAACACATCAGCCAAAAGAGCCCTGTCACACTGTCCCTATCTATCTCACAATTCACTTGTATAATAACACTATGCAGATCCCCAATGAGCCTCGCCGATGCCAAAACCAAACTCCAACCCCTCTAGAATTTGGTCTCAAGCCCTTAACCCTAGACCCTAAGAAAACCCATCTCATAAAACTTGCAACATGACGCTTTCTGACTTGCTATCCCCAACTTCTTCTTCCCTTTTGACCGGGGACTACATTGGAATGGAGAGCTCGGTTGACGTGCTCAAGGACTGTGATGATCATAAACCGCAACTGAAGGTGACCGGTAGCGGTGGTGATGGGCGTGATGGTAGTTTTGGTCAGAGGGTAAGGAGTAGGAGAGAGCAAAAATGGGCATTGAAGAACAAGGAGTTTCCACCTCCTATACAATTGCTAGCACGCACTGAGAACTTGCCCTCTCATATGCCTTGGGTGTTGAAGAGGCATTACACAGATGATGGGAGGTTGATTCTCACCGAGGAGAAGGTTAAGCATCATGAGTACCTTAGGGCTCATAGGTCTAATGGCAGGCTCACTTTGCAGCTTGTCCTGCTTGAAAATGAGATTTTGATTCCCCCATTTGCTTGCAATGGGAACGAGAATGAGAACGAGAACGAGAACGAGAATGGGAACATGAACAAGAATGAGATTGGGAATGATGTTGGTGATGGTGGCCATGACAACAACGATGATGATGGTTGTGAAGATGATGACGAGGATGATGTTGTTGAAGATCAAAAAATTAGTGGGATTGGGGGATCAGGAGCTTCAGCGGGGAAGTGTTTTAGTTTCAACAGTGTGGGAACAGGTTCACCCTGCATATTTGGAGTACCAGTGTTGCCAGCCATCAGGCATGGTCGTAGTTAAATTTTGATGATACATCAATGTCACTTTTATTTTCTAGGTCTCTATCATGTCATATGACTCATGTGTCCATGCTCAATATTGTTGTTGCTACTAGAGTCTTTTAAGTCCTTAGTTTTCTTGAAATTTTCATGGGTTGTCATGATCTGTAGGTTCATTGTAGCTAGGACTAATGTGGAGGGAAATTTTCTCATTTTTATTGGTTTTGTTTGTAATTCTTGTCTGGAGAGATTATGACGAGGATGTTTCAGTTTTCGTGTTTCATTTTTCACAAATGGTGTGAACACAGAAACCAGATGCGTTTTTTTAATCAATATTTGATTATTTTAATTGTGGACACTCGTATATTAATTATTCAGATTTGGTATAAGAAAACTGGCTGAAATTATCCAATTTTTCTGTTTCAGTGGTTTCTTGTGTCCATTTCAGGAATGAGAAAGGGATAATTCTCTTTCCAACTTTTTTTCTTGCAAATGTCGACACTTCACAATGATAGTCAGCGAACGACTCCTATTTCAATTTTATTGTTTGTTTTGCACATCAATAAGATATATAAGAAATTAAAATGTTTTCTTTATTCAACTACATCAATAAGATATATAAGAAATTAAAATGTTTTCTTTATTCAACTATGTATACTTATTTGATTTATAAGTCTTTCAATTTATATTAGAGGTAATTTGGTTACCGAAAACTTCATCAATACATTCATTCACAAGGAATGAGGATGCCAAAGGCAAACATATGGGGCTCGTGGAATTCAAAATTTTCTTTTACTCACATGTACAATTTGACACATTCTCAAAAGTGTCCATGCATACGAAAAATACCTCTACGCTATTTTTTTCGCGTATATTATACAAGAAAATGAGAAGATACGAGCATCTCCAGTGAAGTTACTAAATAGAGTCCTTACCACCCTCTATCACCATATGTCTTTAAATTTAGGGACCTTGTGGCTTCCAGTGGGGCGGAGCTCTAGTCTTATAGTATAGGAATTGGCTTGAGTACTCAAAATTTTCCTCACATTTGAGGACTATATATAGGGACACCTTTGAGTGGGGATAGAAACCCACCCACATGAAAGGTTGCATGCTTCTTCCAAATATTGGGTTTGATTGATGTTGCAGCTCATCCGCTTGCTCCAGCAACACGGGTGGATGTTAGTCGCCAGATAGCTGCTAATGCAGTTGCAAGCTGGGTCTCACATTTTTGTTTTATATATATATATATATATATAAACGGTCCAGATTTAACTTAGAGTTTTTTTATTATATAGTCTTCAAATTTAAGGTTTATACTATAAAGATTTTTCCATTTGAGATAATATTCTTTTAAGGACTCAAAGATTCTCTTTAGTACTTAAATAAGTCTTTAAAGGTGGTAGTTGGAATCCCTCCCATTAGAGATGCTTTAATAACGTGCAGATATGATTTCACACAGGTAGATGCCAACACACTTCCGTAGAAAATCTAAAAGTGAAAATTCCCCATGGAAAATCTAAAAATGGATTTTAGCTCACAACTATTTTCTACCTTCATTTACAAAAAAACATAAAAAGCCTAAAATATATAGAGGATGACAGCTCAAGGTGGTGGACTAGTCATGACATATTATTTGACTAGGGTTTAGATTAAAGTGAAACGCCCCCATAGGAAATCTAAAACATTAATTTGCGTAGGACTTCAAATCTCTTGCCCAGCGAAGTATAAAAGTAAAATTATGGTGATGCTAGAGATTATGTTTTTAAATCTTATTTGTAGACTATATGATGTGACATTTAATGATTAAATTCTTTCTTTAAATCATTAAAACGAAATCGAACCATCAACTGTCGATCATTTGGTTTATAAAATATAATTTAAAAAATAATCTTTGTATTTGCATCTTCAATGGAGATGTCCAAAACAAAACAAAAAACAAAAAGAAGTTGATGTTAAAATTTCTTTCATTCCAAGGACATGTTAAATTATTATTTGATCAATGCTAAGTAAACCAATTTTTTAGACTAAATTTGCAGACCATGTGATGTGTCACTAATAGAAAATAAGTACGTTAATCAAGTAATTATCAAATCATCAACAACCATGTTATATGGTTTATAAAATTTGGTTCATATAGTTGAAGATCAAATCTTGTGCACCCAAAATGGGTATGGCCCCTCTATAGCCCTAAGCATTGTTCGACACATATTAAGTTTATGATAATAAAGTTATGAAAATTAAATTTATAAACAAGTGTCAATCAATAATTGGGGCCATAGAAAGGCTACAACCTTTTTTTTTTTCCCTTAAAAATGAGGACAACTAGTGGCAAGCCACAGTTATCCACCCATGTTGGGCCCGGAGAGGCTATAAAGAATTTCACTCTTCCCGTGGCCACAGTCAAGCAGACTCACCAGTTCGGATCATCGAACTCGGGACGTCCCACATTTTTTTGTTTGGGTGCAAAAGATTTGATTTGATCTCATATGGTTGGTCTTGCTAGCATTACTCTTGTTATTTTGTTTTATATTGGGACCCAATACTACAGTTTTAAAGAAAAAAATAATTTAAAATAGTTTAAAAGTTGTATCCAATTGGTAAATTATGGGATCCCGCACATTAAATAATAAAATCGACCATATTTTTGTTCGCTGTAAAAAATGACTGCTAGAAAAAAAAAGAATCAAATTACTGATTTAGTTGCCACATCAATTAAGGCATCCCCCTAGGAGGAAACTTCATTATCCTTTAGTCTTAGTTGGCATATTTGACAACTCCTAGTTCCTTTAGTCTTAGTTGGCATATTTGACAACTCCTAGTTAGATGCGGGTCCGCTCTACCGACTCCATGTCTCCTTTTTGTCTCTTATTTAGTTTTTTTTTTACACTTTTCTCCTAATTTAACCCTACGTCTAACACTGTTAAGTTTTTTTTTTTTTTTAAATTTTACTTTTATTTATTATTTTAATATTTAAAAAATATTTAATATTTTTTTAGTTTTTAATAATATTTTATTAATTTTTTAATAGAAAGTGGTTCCCGTCTCTTGCCACGTCAGCATTTAACAGAAAAATTAATGGAAGTATGACATTGTCACAAATTCGTAAGATGCGGTATGACATTGTCAATTTTAAAAGATGAGGTATGAAACTGTCGTGACTCCAATAGTTGAGGTAGTTTTTTGTACTTTACCCTTTTTATAAAATAAATTATACATAACAAAAACCTAACTGCAACCCCAATCTCCCCATCACCCACGTTGGCTGCAATTCCTCACCACCGACGACGTTTCCTTTCCTCACTTTCGACTTCTCACTCTTCCTCTCTCCCTGTTCGGCGAATCTAAATCAAATTACCGAGTTGTTCTTGCATCTGCAAACCATTCCAAATCTTAATCTTTGTTGTCACCGTCGCGTCATTTTCAAATTTCACCTATATCGAGTGATTAGATATCTTCGCATCCCCAAATTTCAAACTTGACCAAATTTTTGTTCATATTACAAACTTGACCCATTTTTTGATCTTTGACGGATTGGATCGATATCGACGTAGTAAGGATTCCAAGAGAGAGAAAGGGTGAGGATAGAGAGATAGAGAATGGAAAAGAACCTTCTAGTAATTTTTTTTTTATTTTTTATTTTTTTGAAAAAATAGAACAATTTGTGGCAAATCACGGTTATCCATCCTTTATGTGGGCCGGACACGAATTTGGCTTTCACACTAGCAATGGGTTTCGAACCCAAGATCTCCAGTTTTTAATTTGAAATAAGTCTCACAATCTGCCTTTTACCACTAAACTACCGGTTCATGGTTTGTCACCCTTCTAGTAATTAACTCATACCCATTTTCGAATTTCATTTACACAAAAACAAAAGCCAATAAAGTATTTTATGAAAGCTCAAGGTTGTGGACTAGTTGACCTTATTAGCTAGCAAGGGTTTTGGCTCTTTGAGATTCTAAGATTCTTCTCATCAGAATCTCAATCAGGGCTGCATCTGTTCACGCATTGTGGTGGATCAGATTGTAAGAGCCACGGTAGCGTACCATCATGCATTCACTCATGTCTCTGCCTCCACGTTACTCGAAAAAATTCCAGTGGGTGTAGAGTCTAGAGAGCAACAATGTAATATATATATTAAAATAGGGTAGTTATGAGGTACCTTACCACAGTAGTAAAAAGATGTTGAACCTTTGCATAATGGCGTGGGTTCAAAGCCCCGTCGATAGCTAATCTAACAGAATGTATCGTTTGACAAAAAAAAAAAAAAAAAAAAAAAATTCAAATATTATCTATATCAAGTCAGGGCCCGACCCAAGCCCAATGCAGGCAGGACGACCATCAAGGGCCCATCAAAATTCAGGGCACCAAAATTATTAGGACGGTATATTTATATATGTTTTCATAAGAGCATAAATTTATAAAAATTGATTTGATGACAAAGAAATTTAACTAGAAGTGGTGGTTTTGTTATTTGACAATAATGAAGAGGTTTTGGGTTCAAAACACCACCTATGCATGTGTTATTTGTTGTTTAAAATTAACGAGATTTCCTTAATTTGAAATGCATGTGTTTATTCTTTTCAATTTTTACGAATATTTGTTTGGTTGTTAATTTATTTTTAGTTACTAGCTAGTAGCTATATGGGTTGCTATTTTTAAATATTCGATTGAATACAAGTCTAATCTTCTACAAAGAGTAATACGTAGACCAAATTTTTAGAGCAAATTTGCAAATCATATGACATGTCATCAAAAGGTTTAATTTAGTGCCCAACTTATACATATTAATTAAAGATTTGAAAACATCATTATTTTTTTAGTCTCATATTGACAAGGGTAGTAAATAAGAAAAAATACCTCATGATTTATACAAAAACACTTAAAAAGTTCAGACGAAAAACAAAACTCATCGTCTACATGTAAGCCCGAAGTTTTTGGTTTCCTTCTCTGGATACAAAATAAATTAGTCTTTCTATGTTTCTAAATTATTGAGTTTGAACTGTTTTTCTAAGTATCTCACATGTGAAAATGAATCATTTTCTTATATGAAGTTAAGGCACATTTTTTTACGTCGCCCCGAGCCTCAAAAATCTATAGACCGGCCCTGCATCAAGTGTGTGTGTGTGTGTGTGTGTGTGTGTGTGATGTACCGGCGATGAGGTAAATGGTCCAATTTAGGAGGAGGACGATATTCATATTCATATGAATTTGTTGTTGTCGTTAATTTATTGGGGATGCCAAATGGTTGGCTCCAATTCCACAATATATATGACAACGTAAGTGAATACGAGTAAGTGTGTAGTGAGTACAGCTGGCTCGCAACATCACAACTGTACTATATAACTTGTCCGACGACCTCATCATTGGCCTATGCCCTCCATTCTTCCCACACTCACTGCAGTAATTAGCTGCATATATGCACTCTTCAAAACTCGAGTAATTTATGGTACTTTTTTTCCAATGCTAATTGAATGTTGCCTAAAGCAAAATTTTTGGCAGTGATCTAAAGGGAGACCGGTACTGCAGTAACTTCCTTGTATGATGATGGTCTTAGAATAGCAATTCTAACGTTCGACCACCAACTGTATTTGATTCAGAATCTGAAGTACTGACATATTTGTTTAAAATTCCAGATGATATTGGAAAAGATGGAACTCAATTTCTTGGGAGAAAAAATCCTTTATTTGGATTGAGTCCTTACTTGCATATATTAATTTAAGGAAATAGTATACCTTAACCTTAGATGCATGGATAGCAGAAGATATAGCCAGATGGGTGATATAGATCCAGTTACCAAAAAATATATATCCACTGCACTATTTGTTTCCCTGCTTGAATTTTATTCGTGTCTGTCTATATCGATCGGTCTGTACAATTTCTTCTTTTTGCCCTTGCATGAACAGGAATATGATGCTATTATATGAAGGAAAATGATATCACTACATACTCGAGTTCGATTAATAAGTCAACCCAGATGTTTCCAAGTGAAAGGCCATTGGAAGTAAGAGAGAGCGTGATTCGCCACTCAAAAATCTTGTAACAGATTGTTTTGTAAGATATCTTTGTGTTTTAAATATTTATTGTTGAACAAAGATTACTTTTTAGTTATGCAAATTAATCTGCAACACTTATTTACTATGCATAGTCGATATTTATTCTTCAGTTCCTTGTGTTATAACTTGACAACTTAATGGAACCAATTAATTAAGATGTTTTATAATAACCAAATCATCGGTAAGATGCATCAAATCAATAATGAAGATGCCTTAGAACAGCAGTGAAGATGTCTCACAGAAGAGTTGAAAAATGCAAGTAGGCAAGTGATCTCTCTAGCTCATTTTGCATCCATTGCTCGGATTACCTTGGTTGATGCTTGTTTCCGCCAAACTTACCGGCTACAACTATGGCAAATGGTGCCGTTCTATGGCCATCGCACTGAGCGCCAAGAATAAATTGGGGTTCATCAACGCGGAGTGTCGAAAAGCCAAATGAAAAAAAACAACTGTTGAGTTGACCATCGCACATGCTACTTTTGCCATGATTTTTGTTACATTGAAGGGATTTTAACCCGAACCATGTTCATTAATTCTTGTGTGACGGATATCTCTTCTATGTCCCTAATGCTTAGGATCTTTGATATACGATTAGATGCTAAAAATGTATCCTTTACCTGTATTGTTAGATTTTTTTTTTTTTCTTTTTTAAGAATGAGTATGATATTCATTTATAGATTGAACAATTCAGTACACGAGAGAAGATAGAGTGCGTCAGACGGGCCTTGATAAAATTTTGTGGGGGATTTCAATGCTGTTGAAGGGGAAGAGTTCATCGAACCAAGTGGCATCCTGATCACATCCAACACCAAACCTGGCTAGCCTATGAGGGACAACATTAGCTTCCCGACGAACATGATGCAACCTGGATTGTGGAATCAATTTTGTAAAATACCGAACATCATTAACAATGGATCCCACATTGGAGTCCCCCTCTAACATAGTAGCACAAACATGCAATTCCTGCTGCAGAAGCACAGCCCTTATTGCTGCCACCGCTTAGGGAAACCCCACCCTCGACGTCCAGCAACAGCCTCAAGAAACTCACCCTTCTCTTCCCTCACAACCACTCCAAAGCCTCCCAAGCACCGTCAAAATTGCACTTTACTCCCACCATATTTGGTTTATGCCATTTCTGCATTCCCGGGGCTGCTTTAATTTGCTGCTTCGTTCTATATATGCAGACTTGTGTATTTCTTCAAGCATGCCTCAGCTCTGAACACCATGTCAACTGGTACTGTCAACTGTGAGGTGAACCCCTCCAGAAGAAAAGAAAGGAATTTAGATCAATTACTAATTCACAATTACATCTACTTTTTGAGGAAAAACAAATTTATTTTTTTAAAACAAATAATATTATCTATACGTGAGTAATTTTCAAAGCCTCACAATAAGCTAGTAATAATGTGATTCAAATTCGTTTTTAGTAAAAATCAAATATAAAACCTCTCACTTACTGAGTGACGTATTAAAACCAAGTAATTTAGGTACAAGTGATTGAGGAGGATGTAGATCCAAAATTAAATGCTTGATTAATTTCCTCGAAAGAGGACGGTCTCCAAAACTAATACATCATAATGTGAACTACTGAAACTTCAAACACGCACGTGTCCGATCTCATCAATCCAACAACGGATATCACGCAGCAGCCAAATTTTGACGCTAACCCACTTGAGTCAATCCCAACAAATGACCAGGGAAGTATTGATTCAATGAACATTTCTTCACAACATCTTTGATTGCTAGAGAAATGCTAATTAAACTCTCTCAAAAATGAGAATTTATTTAGTTTTGAAAGAGTCTTATTAGCATTTCTCTTAATTACTATTAGAAAAGTTTGAATTTAGGTATTTATATAATAGGCAAATTAATTCACACTCTTTCAACAAAGCAAATTAAATCACTTTTTCAACAACCAAATTAATAAAAACTTGATTTATTTGTACTTGATTGTCGCTCTCTAGATGCAACCATAGAGATGACAACGGTTCAGTTTAGAGACAGAAATGCTATATTCATCCCTATAACCACGAAAACTAACTATATCTATAACCGCAAACTAACCATAGGGTATTATCCATAACTATACCCACCGGGTAACGGATTCTCCATCGGTTAACAGTTATATTCATCTTCGTCAATAAAAAAAATATATTCATTCAATTGACTCATGATAATTTAGTAAATATTAATTTCGTCATTAAATATTTGATGTATAAAATGATTTAATGAATGGATCTTATGAAGTATAAAAATTAAAGCTAAGCGTTGATAATGTTGGTTTGATCTTTGATATTTCTCATAAGTACCATTAAATTCTCATAGATTTTAATTCATATTAAAACTTTTGAACTTTTCCACAAAATGTAACTCACACAATGCAATTTTTGTATTCTCAAGGTAATGGATTGATGAACAATAAATAAATATATATATATATATATATATATATATATATATATATATGTTCAGATTTGGTTGGGGGCCCTATAACCATATCCAAAATCATAACCGAATAATAATCAAGGTTTTTCCTCATACCCAAAATATACCCGAATTTTCATACCTAAATCCAATCCATTCGCGCGATTACCCACAATTATCTAGTTTAACGATTAGAATTGTCATCCCTACGCAATCACAACACCCTACCCTTGGCAGATCCCATGATGGAAGGCCGAACTGAAACTAAAGGCATTTGTTGGCACACGAGATGCTGAGGATCAAAGACTTTTAAGACATGCAACAATACTTTAAAGTTGTTTGTGTTGGATAATAGTTCGTCCTTCTAGGATGCACTCGTTAATTTTTGACATTTCATCTTTGTTATGTTGTAAAGCTTCAAAATAATTTCACATTCTTTGCCACGAAAACAAAAGTAGTGTCTCAGTCAGTCAAATACGTCCCATAGAATAAATGACAAATTATTGGTGGTTGGAATATTACGAAGCTTGCTAGGAATGCTATTTACATTTTTTGTTGAAAGTGACAGTCTAACCTTATGGACGAGACTGTAGTCTTTCTCTAATATCATCAAGCAGAAATATGGTGAATGAAAAATCAGCTTGGACAACGTGCTTGACCCAGTAAACTCCAAATAGTCTTGTCTTCCTCCTTCCTTATTAGGATGAAGCAGATCAAGCTTCAACAAAAAGGAGCACCTTATCAAACCTCTGAGGCTTCAGATTTTTCTCTGGACAGGTAAATTCTGATGCATACCGAATTTCTCTTTTTTTTTTTTCTTTTTTTTTTCTGTTTGATCAATGTGAATTCTTACAACTATTTACCTACCCTTGTTCAAAATTTGTCTGCAATTGGTGGTTTTAGTGGAAAGATTCAATTTTTATTGTTGTTTTTATGATTTTGTAACTTGTTTGTGTGGGAGTTTATAATTTCTATAGCTGTTCGAAGTTTCATAGGCTGAATTTCAGTCGATTGTATATATTTCCCTTTCATTTCCTGGAATAGTGAAATTTTTTATGCTGAAATTTTCATGGGGTTTTTGAGTAGTTTGGTAATTATACGTCAAGGTTGAATTTTGCTATAAATATTGGTGATGGTTTGCTGTAAATATTGGGATGAAAATAAATGCTGGTTTGTGGGGGAGAGTGTGAAGGTAATTTTTGGAGGAGGTTCAGTGATCTTTGGGGTTAATGTTTTTGGGTTATTCCATGAGAAGCAACACGAAATTTAGTACATATCAGTCAACAGCATGTGGGATGCCTTTTGTTAACTTTGGAGCCAAATGTGCACAAGTTTCATATCGCATCCGGTTTGATAACTTTGGAACTGGCCTCGTGAATTTAGCTTGTTGTAGCTGTTTGTGCGTGTTCATTTAACCTTCTGCATTCTTGAACTGAAAGTAGAATGAATAATTTTGCAGAACTTGGATTAAAGTCAAATTTGGTCTCGTTTCTTTAGGTTCGCTGATCCTAGTTCTGGTGTGCGTGTGTGTTCTTTTAGTTTTGGAATTGATCAACTGAAAGTAGAATGAATAATTTCTGCATCCATGAGGCTAAGTCAACTATGTGGTTGTTTTTGAGTTTGGCTGGTCCCAACCGTGGGACTAAAAAGAGTCGTGTGATCTCTGAGATTTACTGATCTTGCAGTTTCTGATGGGGGCTCTTTTGAGTTTGGCTGGTCCGAAGTCTGAGAGAAACGAGTACCATGAGATCTCTCAGAATGACACCTGCAAGAGGCAAAGAATGTCACCATGTACTTTTGAGGAGAGCCAAAGACTAATTCCCAATCTTCCTGATGAGCTATCGATCCAAATTATTGCCAGGCTCCCTAGAATTTGCTACTTCAATGTCAGGCTGGTTTCCCGGAAGTGGAAGGAAACTGTTACTAGCTCTGAACTATTTAAATTGAGAAAGGAACTTGGTAGAAGTGAAGAATGGCTGTACTTGTTGACAAAAATTGAAGAGGATAAACTTTCCTGGCATGCTTTTGATCCCCTGTCGAGAAGGTGGCAGAGGCTACCTCAGATGCCCAATGTAGTTTATGAAGAAGAGTTCAGCAAGAGTTCTTCTAGGTTTTCGATGTGGAATATGGTGGGCCCAAGCATCAAAATTGCTCATACTATTAGAGGCTGGTTAGGGAGAAAGAACGCATTTGAACAAATGCCGTTTTGTGGTTGTGCCATTGGTGCTGTTGATGGATGCCTTTATGTTCTAGGTGGATTTTATAAAGCTACGACCGTGAGGTGCGTCTGGAGATTTGATCCAATTCAGAATGCATGGAGTGAAGTGACAGCCATGTCTGCAAGTAGAGCCTATTGTAAGACAGGTATTCTGAATAACAAACTTTATGTTGTTGGAGGGGTTACTCGGGAACGAGGTGGATTGATCCCTCTTCAGTCTGCTGAAGTTTTTGAGCCCTCCACTGGTACATGGTCTGAAGTACCAAGCATGCCATTCTCAAGGGCTCGAGCACTGCCCACTGCCTTTTTGACTGACATGCTAAGGCCTATTGCCACCGGTTTGACTCCTTACATGGGAAGGCTATGTGTATCCCAGAGTCTGTATTCATGGCCCTTTTTTGTTGATGTCGGGGGAGAAATCTATGATCCCGAAACAAATTCTTGGGATGAAATGCCTCTTGGCATGGGAGATGGTTGGCCTGCTCGGCAGGCTGGTACAAAGTTGAGTGTTGTGGTAGATGGTGAATTGTATGCTTTTGATCCTTCGAGTTCTTTGGATAGCGGTAAGATCAAGGTGTACGATCAAGGAGAAGATGCTTGGAAAGTTGTTATAGGAAAAGTCCCTATTCATGACTTTGCTGGTTCAGATTCTCCATATTTACTTGCTGGTTTTCATGGAAAACTTCATGTCATCACAAAAGATGCAAATCATGAAATCGCAGTTCTGCGTGCTGACCTGTGCAGTAATTTGGGTTCTTTGTCACCAACCTTAGCTCCTCTCCTAGCTAGCTCCTCAGATGAACATTCCGACGCACTGGCAGAATCAGACGCAGTTGTGTGGAAGATCATTGGGACTCGGGATTTTGGTTCAGGTGAATTGGTTGGCTGTCAAGTTCTTGATCTTTAGCACGAGGCTGAGAATCCCTTCATTGAATCTATACGGGCGAGCTGTATGGCGCGCGAAGATTGAGTTGAGTTGATAAGCGGTGCACTTTGCATATATAAGCACATGCTTTACAGTAATAAGCATATATCAGAATAATGTATGTTGCCCTCGACATTGAATCTTCCTAACTTGGTGTCCATTTGCTCGATCATGTACGCCGGTGAAAAGGAAAAAGAAAAAGATCATATAAATTTGATTGAATATAGTTGTACAACTTTAGAACAATCCTATCAAAAGTACTTACTAGATAGTGTTACAACACAGTTGGGACTGCATATGTACAAAGCACATATGCTCATGCGCGTTTTTATTACAAGTACCTTTATTAGAACTTCATAGAAACTTTTATTAAAAATCCGAGTGAAGTGCTTCATGAACCAGTCCTATGACCCGTAACTTTTAAGCTTTTCTGTCAAACATACTAAAAACGCTTTTAGTCGGCAGCCCTTCCAAAACCAGTCTCAAGTCCATATTCATCATTTACTTTTCAAAATATTATCTGCCCAAGAAAACATTATCCTCAAAGTGGTTGCCTTCCATGACTTTGATCTGAATAGGTTAGTTTGGGTGACATCATTGACTAATTCAATAATAAGTGACAAATACTGAAGTTGAGGAAACATTAAAATTATTAGATGCTTCCCATGAACCAAGTCACATATGGTTCAAGTCATCTTCTTTTTTTCATTTTCTTTTTTTCTTTAATTTTATCAAACGATAGATTTTTTAGATTAGATGTTAGATTAGGGAGCCGACGGGGGTTCTAACCACTGTGGTGCAAGGGCAACACTCCTCTCCACCACTATGGTAGAGGGCCACTTGCAAGCACTATTCTAAAAATCCCCGCCTAGGCGCTAGGCAGCTAGCTACCACCCCAATTAATCCCTAGGCATTTGAAATTAAGAAAGGGACCTATACCTACTTAGGCCTCTGCATAGCCCACCCAAGTGTCCGCCTAACCTGCCTAGGTCGCGACTCTCACTTATACAAAAAATTGATAACTTTCATTTTGCATTTTATAAATAAAATGTAAGATATTTGTTAAATACTCTAATGAACACCCATTATGTCACATCCCCGCCCGGGGTGGATCACTTCCCGGGCCCGCTCCACCACCGTAGCACGATATTGTCCGCTTTGGGCTTACTATTCCCTCACGGTTTTGTTTTTGGGAACTCACGAGCAACTTCCCAGTGGGTCACCCATCATGGGATTGCTCAAGCCCCATTCTCGCTTAACTTCGGAGTTCCTACGGAACCCGAAGCCAATGAGCTCCCAAAAGGCCTCGTGCTAGGTAGGGATGAGAATATACATTTAAGGATCGCTCCCCAGGGCGATGTGGGATGTCACACATTATATATTTGTTTCCCATTTCTCAATATGTTTTAATACCTTATCATTTATAATTCATTTTATTTTGCAATTTATGTCTCCCCATTGAAGTATAAATAAGAACCTATTTATAAATTGTATAATAAATTTACTTAAATCCACCTAGGTTCCCCCAAACCGTCTAAGCACTAAGCCGCAGCCCGCTACCCGACTAGGACTTAGCATCTTTAGAACCTTGCTTGCAAGTCATCTTTAAAACTATGATGGATTCTAAATCCCCCATTATTTAACATTCTCCATCCATCTTTTCTATCACTAATAATGCAGAGAGATTATTCATCTACATCAACTCAACGACGATCACGCTATTTTTTGCTTCTTATACGTCGTTGTTTAATCTTGTTCGTTGTTTTTATTTAATTTTATTTAATTTAATCACCAAAAAAATAAAAAAGGGAGTGTTGAAAAATAATATGCGCCATTTTCCCAATACATGCTTTAAAAAATAGTGCCAAGTTGCCTACCATAGAGGCAATTAGGCAAAAAGATTTTGAGAGAGACCAAATCACTAACATCCAACCAAACAAAACCAAAGCCAAGCAAGGAGAAGCAAGAGGCCTGCCTACTTCTACCGACACCAACAGATTTTAAGACAGCTACTTAAGAAAATACATTTACTTAATAATTATCTTATTAACTATATATCATTGTACAAAAATAATAATAATTATATGATTAACTACTTGAATTATTCAAAGTTGACTTCACATCTCTGACCAGGTTCCTATTTGGTTTCCTCCCATAAATTAACCACTCTTTTTTCAGGAAAAATGCTTTTAAGACGGATCAACACAACCACAACAAATTTACGTTATAATTATTGGTTTAGTCATAATTAAGTATTAAATTCATCACATATAATATCATTCTCACGTTCATATGAGTCAAATTTGAAGTCAAATTTGAAACGTTTAACCTAACGTAAGTGAAGACAATTACTACTAAACCAAAGACGGAAAAACATTGGACAAAGTATCCTCCTATCTTTCAATTATTAGTTGTGGAATTGAACTGTCACATCCTGGCCCGGAATCCATCACATCTCGGGCCCGCTTCATCACCGCAGCACGATATTGTCCGCTTTGGAAACTCTGAAGTTAAGCAAGTCGGGACCCAAAGCCGTGAGAGTGTGGTCGGGACCCAAAACGGACAATATCGTGCTACGGTGAAATCGAGCCGAGCATGTGGTGGGAGTCCGGGCTGGAATGTGACATGAACATCTCTAATATCAAGATATTAAATCTAATTATTTTAAGTTGAATGACAATTGTATCATAACATCCAATTTCTATTTAATTAACCATCTAGTCTTTAGTGCAAATATGGATTTGGTCAACTTAAGTAAAGCCGTGTGCTCTTATTTTTACACACAAGTTTAAACCCATATTCTCATAATTGGATAAATTTAAAATAAAATAACATTTGTATAAGAAAATTTACTCTACTTAAATGACATTTTATCTCAATATTAACGAAATGCGTATCTCTAAATTTTATAGATGACAATTGTAGATTAATAACACCATAATCTTAGTAGATTAATAACAACTATCAGTTATCAAAAAATGCATCCAAACAATTACATGTCATAAAAAGTGAAAGTAATTTTACGAATATAAGACGTGGGCAATTTCTGAAATTTCTGTTAATTCAGCTGAAAAATCTAACTCAGATCGTTTTAGGCACACTTTCTAC
Source organism: Pyrus communis (assembly GCF_041283825.1). NCBI lineage: Eukaryota > Viridiplantae > Streptophyta > Magnoliopsida > Rosales > Rosaceae > Pyrus > Pyrus communis. Next base: position 6,432,373 of record NC_142572.1, read on the forward strand.
TTTCTTAATTTCTACATCAACCAATTCAAAGGAGCTGTCTTCTTCTTCTTCCTCTCTTTCTTTCTGGATTCATTTCACAGATTTCTAATCTGTCACTGCCTTTTGGGTTTCCATCACCAAGAACTTTGGGTCTTTTTACTGCAACTTCAATACAAATCTATGCTTTTTCGATAAAAAAATAAAAATAAAAATAAAATAAAAATAAAAGCTTGCTTCTTTCATGGGTATCTGAGCTTTTACACTTCTGGGTTTTAATCAAAGTGTGAATCTTGATCAGATTGGATCTGGGTTTTCTTTGATTCTGCCATTTGTGGCGATTTTATTCTGGTTCTTGGAGAGTGGTATGAGAAATTGATAGGTGGGTTTTTACTGGATTCGAAGGTTCATCAATGGCGGCAGGTCAAGATTTGATTGAGCTGAAATTCAGGCTATTTGATGGGACCGACATAGGACCTCAGAAGTATAGCCCATCTACCACAGTACAATCACTCAAGGAGAAAATACTTGCACAATGGCCTAAAGGTTTATTTCTTTTTATCCTAATTAATTCTTCTGTTAAATTTTTATTTTATTTTATATTGTTGCACAACTTATATTTTTTGAGGTTCTTTTGCTTTTTGTATCATTGGGTTGGGATTCTTGAGAGCTTTTCTGCATATCACATTTGTTTTATGATATATTGGCCAAAATTGTTGAAATAAGATAATGTTGCTATATTATTATTGTTATGTATTGAAAATGTTGTGAGGAAATTGTTGTTCATTTTATCATGCTTGTTGTGCCATTGTCCAAGAAATTTGAGGCTCTATGTCCTTCAGTGTTGATATAATCTTGGGTGACGGTCTGAAAATGATACAAATGAATTATGACGGAGTTCTTAATCGTTTTTGAAAGTGTATGCTCAAATTAGTCATGTCTCTGGATTATGTTATGAATGTACTTATTTATTACTGCATTATAACATATGACTAGCTTCTACAGATGACTAACTTGAGCATAATCCAAAAACATAATATTGAAAAACGTTAGTCAGATGACGGAGTTCTTAGTTGTTGAAACTGTATGGTCCAGTTACTCATATGTTTTTGGAAATTGTCACTGCTTTTATCAATCATATATTATGAAAGTGTATGTTCATGTTAGTCGTAGTTGTTGCATATATGTTGCTGATGTTGGTAATTAGACATATCATGTGTTTGCCTCTTGCACTGAGCAAACAGAATATTGAAAAAATTGCAGACAAAGCCGACATTTTGACAGAAGTAATGAAACTTTGGTTGCTTTATGATCGCACCATTGTGCTTTGGTTTGAGATTGACTTATATTTTTTTCTCATGTGTAATCTGTTTGATAGAGAAAGAAAATGGTCCAAGGACAATAAATGATTTGAAGCTTATTAATGCGGGAAAGATACTGGAAAACAACAGGACACTTGCTGACTCCAGAAATCCAGTTGGTGAACTCCCTGGAAGTCTCATCACTATGCACGTGGTTGTGCGCCCTCCTATTGCAGACAAAAAGAATGGTAATTATGTTTATGTTTTACTAGACTTGCTTGCAGTTGTGTTTTTCTTTCAGCCTGAATATTTGCGGTTATGTCGGATATATCTTGTAGCACATGCTCTTTGTTGAGTTTGTTATCTTGACTAACCTCTTCCCCTAAGTATCCGACATCTTGGTAGTTTTCATGAGTGTTTAACCCCCAATTGGCAATCGATTTTTTTAAGACTCATAATTGTTATGCATCAATCTCTTATGAACATAGCTCTTTCTGAGGAATTCAGCAGCATGGTATCTTGCTTCTGGTTCCTCTCAATTTCTTGACCTGAGCACACGTGCTAGAATCTGGATGTAGTCTTACGTCAATAACTAATTTCTCTTGCTACTTCTCGTAAGTGCAGTTTCTGAATGACATGACACAATTTGTCTTTATTTTGTATGTTTGTTCCTTAACTAAGCAAACATGTTGTCTTTCGTAATAGCTCCAACCAATAAAGCAGGATAGGCTCGTTTTCATTTGTATTTGTTTTGTATGCTTGTTTTTTAACTGGGCCTCTGGTCCTTTCCCTCCCTTGTTGTATACCTTGCCTTCTTAGTTTTTCCTGTGTGCTATCATTCTGCTATTATATATACTCTTCCCAGATAAACAATATCCGTAGATCATTCCTTCTTTTCAATAATTTTTGGTAGATGAAATTATGGCTAGCAGAAAAGTATACGAATCTTGATATATATGCGACGCTTTGACGTTAATGTTATGTAATGCTTCGATATAGGATTATGTTACCTAAAAAAAGAAAAGTTCCGGAACAAGGAATTGACACTTTGACAGTTGCATTTTTATACAGATAAATTGATGAATGATTCTCCAGAGCAGCCTCGATGTTCATGTTCAATATTGTAGCTTCTGGTAACAAGCTTCGTGTAGCTCCTTCGGTCTGTTAATGTTTTCCGTGTCTTCTCATGTGTTGCTGATGGGATGCAGTTCAATTCTCAGTTACCGGGCAGTCAGAAGTAGCATCAAGAAATTCATGGATTCATCAGCCAGACTTTTGTTACTTTGAATCTTATCATGTCCGTATGTAAAACGCGTTATAGTTCCTTATTGCATGTGATTTGTTACTGAGAAAAGGACCATATCAATGCATTAGGAGCTTCTTCTGTTTTTCTGGCATCAATGAATACAAGTGTAAAAGAAAAAAAAAAGCAAACGAACATATTGATTTGATTGATTCGCGAGCTTATTGTAAAGCAGAATTCGTTTTTTATTGGTTCAAGAGTGTTTTTTATTCACCTGTAGATTTTTGTCTTGAATGCTCTTAACCACTTGAGTTACGTGTTCTTTGCAAGTCTCGTCCTCTCCCAAATGAAATTGGTATGTAGAAGGGATGTATGGGGAGAAAATGCAATATCTTTCGATGTTTGAATAAATATGACAAAAAATTTGATTGACTATATGGCAGAACTACAACATATTCTCCCAGCAACCCGAAAATGAAGGGCTCGTAACAGGGTTCTGTACCTGTGATACCATAAACCAGTTGCACAAACCAGCAGAGGTTTCTATTTACACTGCTGCTGAGCTTTCAATACCACATTTCAACATCGTGAAGTTTCACAGCTAGCGGCTAACTGGCCCGTACATTATTCACCTTTCACGTATACGATAACATGGCGCAGCAAGGCATGTCGGACCATCAATTCTCAACCCCATAAAGGGCTATTTCTTCGCAAACAAGAATGGATGGCTACCGTGCTATTACGAAGGGTCTAGAAAAGGGGATGTTGAGGAGCGATTCGAGTATAGGGCTTTCTTTGACGCTCGGACATTCTTGAGAGTCATCATTAGTTTTTGTCTCTCCCCTTCGACCTCTGCAAACTGAAGGCTTAACTGGGAGTAACGGTCATGCATGTCTTTGAGTTCCGTTTCCACGGTAGCATATCTTCCCTTAATCTCCAGCATGTCTTTAATTAGCTCGTTGATGTCTCTGAAGCTGTGAAACACTGCTTCCTCGTCGCTGTGTTGTTTCACGAAAGAACTGGAACAAAGGAGGGTGTCATGTTAATTATTAAACTCATGTATTCCTAGTTCTGCTGAACTGAAAATAACCACCTTTTCCCCCCTTAAAAGTCCCTAAAAGTCCAAAAATCAATAGATGAAGTACATTATGAAATTCTTTTGGTTCATAAATGACAAATTTAGCAGGGCCTTATGATCCCATGCAAACACAAAATACACCAAAGCCGAAAAGCCGAAAAGACATTACCCGTAACCGCTGCAAAGGTTCTAGTTGACATGCATCTAAACACGAAATAGATAATTTGCTCACTTAAGATGTACCTTTGAAACTGGATAGTTGATTTCTTCTTTGCCTGCAATGCTTCAGCGAGTTCAACTTCCAAAGCTAGCACCCTCTCTAATGCATTGCCACTGCAAGAAAACTCGTTGAAGGAGGGAAATATATTTCCCAATTCTTCATTTACCTAATTAAAGATCCGAAACATGAAGTCAGTTCAAGGACATGCTTATATGAAACATGAAGTCAGTTAAAGGACACGCTTATATTATAAGTTGTTATTTACCTTATTTAATTGCATAATCTCTCTTTGTAAACCAGGAAAATTTGGTTCAAGGTGTTGATCATCGACGGAAAGAAGCAAATTTTCATGTTTCATCCTTTCCAACTGCAACAAGATAATACAGATTAAAAATTCTAGAACCACCGTTGAGATACTATTATCCAGTTCTGCTCCCCCCAACTTTAGAAGTTAAAACTGTAGCAATACAAAAGCATCTGATCACTTGTGATTATACGAAATACATACCTCCTTATTTAAGTTTTCCATGCTAGACTTTAAGCCTTGGGCCTTAAAATTCTCATTGGCAAGAACCAAATGCTTCATGTCGCTATTAAGAATATCCCTTTGCTTTGAAAGTACTATACCAGAGATCCCATTTACACCTCCAGATACAAGATCATCCTGTCCAATGACGTGCATATATTGTCAGTGACAAAAATTTCTATATATAATACATCTAAAAATAAAACATAGTAAACCTTTTCTTTGAGAGAAATGACTATACTATTCCTCTGCTAGAGAGAGAACTTCAAATTTTTGAAGCCTAAGAAAATCAATTACCAAGTTATGCACAAATTATGATTGTCTCTAAGAGAACTTTATGTAAAGTTCAAAGAGGCCACAAGAAGAAGGTGCGAGCTATGAAAGATAACACATTCACAACTAATTAGGCAAGCATGCTATATAGATCATACTTATGTTTTTTTCTGATTGGACTAAAATAGAATTTCTTTCGTAATTAGATTTCACCATTATTTCATGGAAAAGTTGACAACATTAATTGTGAACAAGGAGTTTAAACCTCCGAGGACTAACAGTAACTGGTCGTACCATATATATTAGCCACCGTCAAGTGCTTTGAATTTCACTCTAATGGTGATACTTTCCAGGAAATGTGTTTAATGTGATAGCAGGGGGCTGAATTGTGGTAGAGAAGGGCCAGCACTAAATAAAATAGGAATGCTATTACTTTGGTAATATTTAGAGCAGCAACTCACTGTGGCACTGTCAACTGGTACTAGTAAGAACTATAACTTCAGAAGAACCATTCAAACTCACTATGATGGAAAAAAGCAGAAAACAATAGCAAACTGAAAACACCTTTTCAGAGAGGGCAGAAAGAAAAAGCAATCTTTGTTCACTTTTCCAAAACTTGACGGAAAAGAATAATGCATAACGTATATAGGCTAGCATAAGCATCTGGGTGCAACATATTTGCACAAAGAATTAGAGGTATCAATGGAGCAAATTACTCTAATATACATAATCCTCATAAAAACAGTTAATTACCTGCTTGGAGTTTATATTGTTGAGTACATTTGACTGGTCTGCTTCATCAACAGAATTCATGCATTCATGCTGAGATGCTTCACCATTGGCTCCATCTAGTTCAGAAAACTTAACCAAAGGTTCCTCTGCGCCCCTCTGATAATTTACAGATGATGAACTGCTTGCAAGTAAATCCTTCGCTGAGGTGAGTTCTAAAGCAATTCTAGCTTTTTCCTCAGTGCACTTCTGCAAAGACGCTTCAAGCTCTTGTTTTTCTTCCTTACAGCACTCGAGGCTTATTAATGAGCATTCCTTTTCAGCTTTCATCAGGTCATATGCTTTCATTATTTCACGCTTTTCAGAAAGTAATGAATGTAGGTCAGACTCCAATTCCAAGATCTTCATTCCTAGCCCTTCGTTTCTCTTCACATGAGTAGCTTCGGATTTTTTCCTATTCTCAACTTCGTCGACTGCATCTTGTAATTTCCAGAGCATCTCCTCACTGTGCTTATTGGACATAGCAAGTTGTTGTTTCAGTTCTTGCAGCTTGGTTTCATATTGTTCTTTGATGAATACAATTCTTAAAGACTCTTGCATAGCAGTTGGTGGCCTTTCTGGTTCTTTTTTATCCTGTGCATGGAGGCCCTCAGCATAAGCCTTGTCTTTAAGATCCTTAAAGTGGATGGACAAGTTCTTAAATTCTTCTGTCTTCAAGACCTGTTGAGCAAGCTTCTGTGTAAGCTCGCTACATCTATCGTGCAGCATTTCCATATCTTTCTTATATCCTTCCAGCAAGGTTAGCTGAGCGGACTGTTCATCCAACTTGGCTTTGAGTACTAAAGCTTTGACTTCCAGTTCTTCCTTGGACAATATCAGGTTATCAATCTCTTCTTCAGAAGTCATTAGAAGATGTTCCAGCCTTTCCACCTCAAGAGCAGACTGACTTTTATCCATATGGACAATATCCTCCGTATTTTCAGCTCTTTTCTTGCATTCCTCAAGTTCGGTCCTCATAACACTGTTTGCATCAAGAAGTATCCTGTTTTGAGCACTGGAGGCTTCCAACTCAGATTTAATGAAATTGAGACTTGTCATCAATTGGGTGTTCTCTTCAAGGTAATGCCCTTCGCTAGCAAGACATTTGTTAAGCATATTCTCTACGTTAAGGAAATTGTTGCGAATTTCAGAAACTTGGCTATCTGAAAAGTGTAGTTTCTGACAAAGCTCTTTGATCACGGCCTCATATTGAGTTTTTGTGAAAGTGAGTCCAACATCAGCAGCTATTGAAAATTCATGCATTTCAGATAACTGAGCTTCCAAAGCAGAGACAGAAGAACACTCTTCACGAGCGTCTTTAAGACATTTCTCAGAATCCAACAGGAGACCGAGAACTCTTGATTTCTCTAGTTCTAGGTCCGATACCAGTTGTTTGAGATGGACCAGCTCAGCCATCTGGTGATCAAAATCTAGCAACTGACTGTTCTTCTTAATCAATTGGGAAGCCAGATCTGTAATTCTACTCTCTGACTTATCTCTGAGATTTCTCTCAGTTTGCAACTCATCTTGCAAAGAGAGCAAACTTCCTTGCATCCTATTAAGCTCCAGACAAAGCTTGGAAGATTCTTCAGTTTTATTCTGCAAGGACGCCATTAAAGCTTCTTTCTCCTCTGACAATTCCGCTATGGTCAGGTTATACCTTTCTAGTTCTTCAATCCTCATCTCATATTGAACTTTTGTGAAAGTGAGTCCAACATCAGCAGCTATTGAAGATTCATGCATTTCAGACAATTGGGCCTCCAAAACAGAAATGGAAGAACACTCTTTACGGACGTCTTTTAGACATTCCTCAGAATCCAACAAGAGACAGGAAACTCTTGATTTCTCTAGTTCTAGATCCGATACCAATTGTTTTAGATGGGCAAGCTCAGCCTTCTGCTGATCAAAACCTACCAACTGGCAATGCTTCTCATTCAAATGGGAAGTGAGCTCTGTAATTGTACTCTCTAACTTATCCTTTAGATTTCTTTCTGTTTGCACCTCATCATACAAAGAAACCAAACTCCCTTGCAAACTGTTAAGCTCAAGAGCAAGCCTGGAAGATTCTTGAGTTTTATCCTGTAAAGACGCCATCAAAACTTCTTTTTCCTCTAACAGTGCTGCTATGGTCAAGTTATACCTTTCTAGTTCTTCTATCCTTGTCTCATATTGAGCTTTTGTGAAAGTGAATCCAACATCAGCAGCTATTGAAAATTCATGCATTTCAGACAATTGAGCCTCTAAAGCAGAAACGGAAGAACATTCTTCACGGACGTCTTTTAGAGATTCCTCAGAATCCAACAAGAGACGGGAGACTCTTGATTTCTCTAATTCTAGATCTGAAACCAATTGTTTGAGATGGACAAGCTCAGCCTTCTGCTGATCAAAACCTAGCACCTGGCAATGCTTCTCGTTCAATTGGGATGTGAGATCTGTGATTGTACTCTCTAACTTATCTCTGAGATTTCTCTCCGTTTGCACCTCATCATGCAAAGAAAGCAAACTCCCTTGCAAACTATTAAGCTCGAGAGCAAGCCTGGAAGATTCATCAGTTTTATCCTGTAAGGACACCATCAAAGCTTCTTTTTCCACTGTTAATGCTGCTATGGTCAGGTTACACCTTCCTAGTTCTTCAGTTAATTTCTCCAATGCCAAAAATTCCTCAGCAAGGCCCTCAATTTTAGAAGTAAGTTGCTGCAGCTCCAATTCTAAATTATCAAGATCAAACAAAAGCTCTCTGTGCTGTTGTGCATAATTGTCTTCGGCTTCAAAGCTAATCTCGGGTCTGTTTGCCATGGCCTCAACTCGTGACTGGAGCTTTTGAACCAGTGCACTCGAAACATCTAGTTTATCCACTGTACCTCGTAGATCGTGTTCAAATTTCCGCTTCATGATCAGATTATCAGACTCTGCTGCGCGTAAAGACTCTTGAGCAATATCTCTTTCTTGTGCTAGCTCTTTCTTCTCTTCCATCATTTGGACAATCTTTCCATATACATTGTTCTGAAGCTCTTCTATTTGCATCACTACACCTGTTAAATCTCTGGATTCCAAGCCTTGACAGACACATCCGCCGCAAAGAGCCAGGCTTTTATACTTTTGGTCATATGATGCCAACAGATTCCATAACTTACCCTGTAGAAAATTCACAATATTCTGCAGATCCTCCTTCGTGCAAGCTAGCTCATCAAAGTCGGTTCTGACAGATTTCAACTCTTCCTGCAAAGAGGAAAGTTTATTCTGAAGAACGCCGTTTTCTAGGGTTTCCTTTTGCAACAAATTTTCCAGCTGTAATTTTTCAGTAGTGCAGGCCTTGTATTTGCTCTCATAAGTTTCATATTCTTTTATCATACCTTTCCATTCAACAATCTTCTGGGTAAGAAGGCCATTTTCACTAATAGCGTTTTGTAAATCTGCTTCCAAAATTTGGTTCTTCAGAACCAAGTCATTGCGGATTGAATTACAAGTTTCCTTGTACTCCTTCAGGCAGCGAATCTCATCCAATGCAGTCTGCAGCCTCAGCATCAACAACTCATTGGACTCAGTTGAAAGCTCCAGCTGTTGTGAAAGTTCATGCACTTTCTCTTTCGTCAATCCGAAGGCAGCACTTGCTTCAATCAAAGTAACTTGTAGAGTCTTTGACAATACATCCAAATACACATTCACCAGATGCACCTCATATAGTTCTTCTTCAACCTTTTGGTAGATACCCTTCTGCAAGTGGAGGGATCTTCTCAAATCATCTGATAATGCATCCCCATCTAACTGCTGTTTCTTTATCCCGTAGCATTGATTCTGACACTGTAAGTGTTTTGCAGATGGAAATTCCTCTGAATCCGATTTCTTATTCTGCACTGTTTCTTCACAACCCTGAAACATTGGAATCAAAGAATCTTCAAAAGCCTGCTTAATGAGGTTCTCATTAGTCTCATGCATGGACTGAACCTGGAATGAAAGCAATTCAAGGTCCTTCTGTAACTGGTTCACTGCAATAGAGTAATTCATGCGTGCCCTTTTAAGTGCTGCTTCTGCTGTAGTAGCCCTTCTTTCAAATTCCTTGTTCAGAGAGTCCAAATCACGCTTTTCTTTGGAAAATATTCTTCGCTCGTTGTTCATGTCTTGCTGGATTCTCTCCATCTCAGCGTTAGCAGATGAAATTGTGTACAAGCAAGTAGAATGCTCATTCCTGAGATTCTGCAATTCTCCAATCATCTGTCTCTGGTTTTCCTCAAGTTCATGAATGAGAGCTTCATAGTAGCACTCCATCTGGTCTGCTTTCTTTGCAAGGCTTTCTCGATCAGCTTTCATCTCATCCAACTCTCTTAAAATTTCAACAAACTTCCCTTTCATTGCATTGGCAGCATCTACAGAATCAAAGTCTAGTGACACCAGGCCAGGTATACTTAGACAATGAACAGCACCCTCGGGTTGATGGGAATCTGCATCCACCCTCGTTCCTAGTACTAATTGCTCACCTTTATGTAAACTTATTTCATCAGCCTTTACGCTTGTCACGTTCAGCCCTGAACTTGCCTGTCCAGTCTCTTGTTTGAGAACTTGCAAAACACCAAGCAATGCCTCGAAATCCGAGTGACAGGACTGGAAGTCCCTTTCATTTGCTCCAAATAATGCCTTGCTCTGAAGCCCTTTTAATTTATCCTCCATGCTTGAAAGGCCCTTAAACCACCTGAGCCATAACTCATGAAAAATGCGATCTTGGCCTGTCTCAATAGTTTCCCTGTGGGAGAATGGAATGCTTAGTTTGAAACTTTTTTGCTCCTCAAGATCTTCTTTTAACTTTGAACATTCGGATCTCAGTGTGGAAATTTCTTTTGCTAATTGTTCTCCAGAAGCAATTTCAGCATCAAGTTGAAGACCAAATTTTTCTGCATCACTGCCGATTTCATCAGCATGAACCTGTAAAGAGTTCACCTCCTGCTTAAGGTCAAGAATGGATGATTCAGCTGCTTCCAAGCTTCTGCTAAGCCTGCTATTTTCCTCGGAAGCATTTGGTAAATAAGCATCTGGAGAAAATTCAGAGCCCCAGCTATGAGCCCACTCACTGGTCCCCTGTACCAAGAATTGCTGATCTGAGGGATGTTGTTTCTCTTGTCCGGGACTTTGACTAAGGGACAATCCCCCTAGATCAGCAGAGGTGGTACTCTTAATACTGTCAATCTCATGGGTGCTAGACGCGTCATGTTTCTCAGCATATAAACTTTCTGAAGTAGTGGAAGAATATTCAAATCCACCAGTTGAATCAGCATACTCTTCATTCAGACCAGCCCCTTCTTCATGGGGAGAGAGTTCTTTGAATCTAACTTTCGAATTCATCTATAAAAAAGAAGAAAATAATTAGCATATATTATCACAGATCTAAAACGCCTATAACAAAGATAATAACTCCATATGGTAAAATAACTCCTTGTATCAAATAATTTGACACCTTACAAGTATAAGAAAAGTTAAAGTTCGTGAGAAAAACCAAGTTTCTCAGTAACTGACTCATGGAAAACGTTACAAGGGATGAATATACCCATAAAACTCTGGAAAAGCAGGGCCTATCTTTCTCATCAGATACAGAACTATGTTATAAATCATAGTGAAATATGGTATCTTTAGTAATGTCAACCCTTTAGTACTTCATCATCATAGCAGCAACAGTGAGCCTAATTTCATCTTTCATAGCATAAACGCATTCAGAGAAAGGAGTTTCTTTTGGCTGACAGCATGTATCTTCCACACATGCATATCACACCTCAGAGGATTAGATAAGGAGAATCATGTCATAAATACACATGCAACCAGCATACAGTAGACAAAAGAGAGAGAGATAGACCATAGATGTACTATCCATACGAAAAAGTGCTTGAAATAATATTTTTCCGACCATATCTCCTATTTTATTGAGTGTGACCTGGAGTTTCGGGACGTTCTATTTAGTAATTTCTGTCTTGATTTGTCTCGACTCTTGAATACTGTATTGAATGTGGTTTTGCTTCTATTAATGTTTAAGTTGTTATGTTTTAAGTGGTTTTGCTCTTATTAATAATTAGAAATGGTTTAGGAAATGATAAACAAAATTAGTAAATACTCGTTTCAAGGAGCTTATGTTTCAAAACATATATACAATGGGGCAAATAGAGACAGAAGAGAACGACTAACCTTATCCATCTGCTCATGTACTGCATCTTCAGAAGATGATATTCTTCTAGTAGTGGATACATCATTTCTGTTTTGGTCAGAGGTTGTTCGTAGACCGCTCTCTCTGAGCTCCCTCTGCTGCTCAAACTCTCTGAAAGGGAAAGAACTACAAATTAACAACTGAAATTAGATAAAGCAAGAGGTTGATATGTTCTAATGCTTACCTGAAGCCAGTTTTAGAAGTTAGCAGCTGTACCGTGACCTGACATGGAATAAGACAAAAGAAAATTGTTAAACAGTCTCGAACAGTAGTTGGCAACCAGTAATAACTAATTACTGGAAGCTAATAGCTTCCCTAAGATAACAGTGTGTCAAATAATTTGAACTTCAGAGGTTCTCACATGTAAAACAGTTCCAGAATCACATCCAAGAAGAGGCAGAGTAACGGATGAAGGCTTTGATGCATCAGCATAATCAGCAAGGTTGATATTAGTCTCGCCAAGGATACTAGACCTTGAAGAACCCTGATGTCAGTTAGATATAGGCCAATGAAAAGGTTAAACTCAGTTTAGACAAGATAATGGCTGCAGTCAGCTGCTCTGGTGGTGTAGGTTATAAATCAACCGAATTTTGAAGCAGAGACCAGTTTAGTATATAAGAAATATGGATGGAGTATTACCATGGTTACCACAAGTTTGTAAAGCTTCTCATCGTATTGTTTGGTTTTGGTGTCTTGTAGAAGCCTTGTAGTTTCATAGATAGGGTCTCCCCATTTGCAGGTCCCATTCCTCACGTTTGCCTTGGTTGTTTTTGCAGTTGCTTTTCCGGAATCAGCAGGTATGAAAGATATAAACAGCTTATCCCATCCGGTTTGTGGAACCTGAACCATGCAGAAACATTGTTTTCAGCCATAGACTAGACTGTAGCTGCTAGATATAGAACCACGTTTCCCAATCTTGTCACATGTTATAGGAGAAGTACAAATTTAGAAGATTTTAGGTGCATTTTAAGTCATTAGCCATAAGAAACTACAATTGAATAAAATGTCAGCTAATGATAGCTACACGCCTGCATTAATTACATGGATCTTACGGTTGAGTTTAGATTATCTTACACGTCATACGACACAATTGAATCCCAAATTCAGGCAATTACCAGGAAAATGTTAGTGGAGTCTAGGGACACAGAGACAACAAACACCAAAAGTCGCAATACGAAGCCTAATGTTTACAAACTGAATGAATCCACATTGGCAGCTTAGAATAGTTAATTAGCACTGACTGATGCATCATTCAACAATTGACTTAAAGAAATTCTATTTCACCTTACAGTCCAGAAGTTTATGCACAGGTTTCATAAGAAGTGAATACAAATTAGAAATGTATAAAAATTATATAATTTCAGCGGTAAATCTAATAAGTTCCAACTTACATGTGTGGCATGGAACTGTAACCTGAAAACCACTTTTACTTTTGTCTTCTCAAGCTTCCACCTAGTGATCCTCGACATTACTGGATAGTCTATCTATTTCTAGTCAACTGTGGAACCTTGATGGTTACGCTTTCATTCTCCTGCACCATTGTAAATCAATTATATTCAATCACATTGTTTCCACAAAAAAAAATGGAAGGTAAGTTGTAACTGATCACGCAAACTAAGAATGCATATCGTAGATGATAATTACGAAGCCAGAGAAACAAAGACATAATTCAGTGCTCACAATTGCGTATAAACCAAGTAGAAAAACAAGAAGTTAGATAGGCGATCCCCTTTTCCCCCTCCCGAAAGTTGAACCCAGAATGTGAATCGAAAATGCAGGTTCAACCAAAAGAAGATCAGGTCATGCTGCATTATCAAATTCAAGTAAATGAAGGAAAAGATCACCATTAATTTTGAACATTAACAGAAGTCAAAGCAAAACTAAGACCAACACTTGTACAAGATTAAGATTCCTATCTGGTCTAGTCAGATTTAGCAACATCCAACTAATTAATCCAAATTTTTCCCTTTCCAATCAGTGTTCTTTTCTCAGCAGCCAAACTGAAGGTAATGTAATCTAAGAGAAAACAAAAGGTTGAGCAGGGAACCGATTTGGGTAAGAGTCAAATCCAAATTTAGAGCACATTACCTTGTAAAATCAGGCAGAGACTTTCGCAAAAGAGAAAATCCAGAAACAACTTTCAAATCCCAGTTGAAAACACACCGGATCCAAGCCCAGAAGAAAAAAAAAAGCTGGGGAATTCAGATGGCAGCTTGCTGCTGGGACACTGAATTCAAAGAGACTGACAGAATACCCAAAACGGCGGCATCACAGAGCATCCCACTTCCCAAACCAGAAATGCCTAGTTAAATGTGGAATTTTCAAAAACCCAACTCACTGTTTGTCCAGAACAACAAACCGTCAAAAAAAACCCATGATTTGTAATTCCAATAAAATACCCACAAGAGGCTAAAACCGCACGGATACTTACATTACAAATGTCAAGAAATTCAAACCCAATTCTCAGAAACGCCAAAAAATTGCAGTGGGTGTGATGGGAACAGGGGCAGCAGTAATAAACCCGGTAAAGTTTACACCTTTGAGGCTCAAAATTCAAAACCCATAAATAAAATATAAATATAAATACATAAATGTGTGGGTTTTTAATGAAAAAGAAGATTAAAAATGTTGGGTAATATTATATTGGCAATGAGGGTGCAGTATCTAGATGTGGATCCGTAGAAGGTGCTTAGAGTGGAAGGAGGAGCAAGTAATCTTTGGGTGAGAAGGTAAACCGACTCTGAACACAGAGAGAGAGAGAGAGAGAGAGAGAGAGAGAGAGGTTTGTGGGTAGATGGCGTAAATAAGCAGTAAATGGAGGGGTTAAGAGCATTAAAAAGGTGGGAAGGAGGTGAGATTTCTGCTCAAATATCAACTTCACGTTCTGGAAACCCGCCAAAGCCTGCATTTGTCTTTGTCTAAAATCTTTTTAAATATTTAATTTTTGTTTATCTTGTTTTTCTGCTTTTTCTTATGATGGGTGGTGATGTCATTGACTAGGTATTTCTACGTGACGATGGGTTTTTGCCTTTTACAAGTGATGGAGTGGTTGGCTCTTTCTTACAATAACTGCTTTGGGTTTCACCTAATTTGGTTTTATATCAAGCCATCTTTGCTTACCACTCTAAATGATGATCGTGTTTATCACTTTATTTATTTTTATTAATTAATGAAATTTTTTTTTTGTCAATTAAAAGAAGGTGAAAAGATTACGTAGTCTTCTATCACCAAAAAAAAAAAAAATTGATGGACAATAATGTAATTTCACAAGTCCAAATTTTACTGTTTTTTATTAAAGTCTCACCTATATGTGATGTTAAAATACCTCCAATATTATAAAAAATAAAACCTCTCACTACCCCTCCCCCCCCCCCACACGTTCTCTCTCTCTCTCCCCTTCTCATTTTCCAAAAAAATATATTCATACACACAAAGTATGTAAGCAAATGTTAGTTATTATTAAATAAGTTTAAATTTTGAAATTTTTGTCTTTCTACTAGACAGATATTAAAATTTAAAATCATCTAACAATAATAAATAAAGTAGTAAACATCACCATCACTTGAGGGTGATGAGTGAAATCTTCCCTTGTATGAACAAGGCAATAGTGATGGTGCTAAAATAATAAATAGTGGAGATGTCAAAAGATAAATACAAGTGTTAATTTGATGGTTGACGTGACAATTTCTCTTCCTCCAATTCATATTTTTTTATTTATTATAAATGATATTTGGAGAATTCATTTTTATGAAAGAAATCAATTAAAATAAATTTTCAAGATCTAATAAAATAAAATAAAGAATTACTTGAAGCACCTTTTATATGTCAATGTAGGTCAGATTGACATATCGGTTAGAGCTTCATCCTATTTTTAAATTTGATTACGTGACATTCCACTTAAAATATGACATCTCCTTTGGAGTCGATGTTATGAATTTTGGTGCACTTCCTCCTAATCCACATACAACAAATTGAGAATTGCGATCCACAATGTTAAAAGGAGGTGGATTGTCTGCCCTCCCATTTCTATACTTTTCTTATGCCTTCCTGTGATGTATGGTCACGGTTAAGCCACGTTAATATTTTATATTAATTTTTTATAGAAATAATAAAATAAAAAGTAATAAGAATATAAAATGTTGATGTGGTTTAACCGTGACCACACAAACAAAATGACATGAGAAGAGTATGAAAATGAAAGGACAGACTTTCCACCTCTCAATCAAAATTCATGGCAAGTAGACTATTTAAGGAGGAGGGGGCGCGGGGTGGTGGGGTTTGGATGTTGTCCAAGTTACAGGAAATTACAAAGTAGGATCATGTGGCAAACAAAAGGACACTAGCCAGGACGTAGCCAAGACGCAAAAAAAAGTGTAGCACTGCGGCAGCCGCCAGCATATGATGACTATTGTCCGAACTCTGAGGTCCACGAATGAATTTAGGTTGGTCCTGCGGGGTGGGTCACCCCCACCACACCACCAATGAAGTGTCCGCAAACCATGCACATGGGTTTGGTGCATCCTTGTCGAAATTGTGGAAGTCTTGTGTTCTGTTGGGTCCTGTTGCGACACGAAATTTTTCTGTGAATCGAATCATACTGCTAATATGTTATCGACTCTAATGAATTGGGTTACGATTTTAAAATGATGAATGTTAGAATGTGGGACTCTTTTACTTATATTATCATACGTCACTTTATATGTAGCGAATTTCAAGCTTAACACATGAACAGAATGACGTGGAGCAAATGTGGCCGTTAATTTTTACACGTAAGTCAACATACTCTGATACCATAAAAAATTGAAGTTCAATATTAAAACTAATCCGCGATATCACATTCTCACAATGAATTTGCTTACTGTTCTGATTTTTATGATGTACATTGTTTCACTATTTATGTTGGGTGTAATTTTCCAAACAAATTTGTCCCCAATATTTTAAATGAAAAAAACCTTTTTCATGCAATAAATATTTAAAGGGAAAAAACCCAGTCACAGCCTCACTTTTTTTTTTTTTTTTGACAGAACACAGCCTCACTTAGGACAGCTGTAAGAAGAAAAAAATGGGGGAAGAGGTGTGTGATATCACGTGACGTCACGTGAAGGGAAAGAAGAGGAATAGCTCAGGGAACACGTGCATTTGGAGCACTTTTTATGGCACCTTTTATGTTGATACGATTTTTCTGAAATCTGTAATTTTGCAAGTTGCCTAAATAATATAGCACTTTGTAGTAGAAGTCATAGCCATATCCCAAATTGCATGTAATTTGATTTGAGATGGGATAGTGGGATTTCTTGGGTCCCTACTATTTCCTAATACACTTCAGAGCTCATTTTAAACAGTAATTATCTTTGTGTAAGTGCATTCGTTTATAAAGAGCAAGAATAATAAAAGTGCTTTTATTATTCACTTTAAATAATAATTGTCTTTGTGCAAGTCCATCCGTTTGTGAAGGGCGAGAGCAAGGGCAATATTCGCAAATATAATTTCAGTAATAAAATGATTATCTAATTTCTATAATATATTTCAAATACAAGAAATAAAGAAGACGGTAGAGTATATATAGAAAAAAAAAATTAGGGAATTGTTTAGCCGGTATATTTTTTAACTTTTTACTGTTAGAATAATCTTGACCATTGAATTTCAAAATTTTATATTAGATGCCCCAGATTGCACCACGTGGCAACGGCCAATAAAATTCCATTTTACCGTTGAAACGGCATAAGCTTGGAGGAACAAGGTGGCAATTGACTCTGGGGTGTGCACGTGGACGGGCCCCGCTCGGTCCATTTCTGTATGCAGCGGGCGCAAGCACAAAGCCCTTGGCCCATTTGCCCGTCCGTTTCCACCGAACCTTCTTTTTCAACCCAATTGCAAGGGCATTGGAGAACTGCTGGAGATGCTCTAATTAGTCTATCTTATAGTAATCAATATTATTATTGCCACTGGTCCACTGCCTAATGTGCAAAGTCAATATGAGGAGACTATCATTCATGATTTGTTTTAATTAAAAAAAGATAAAAAGACCCCTTAAGGGTGCTATGGAAAAACACTTAAAGGGTTTTTTGAAATAAACACATAACTGGTATTTCTTACAGAAAATAATTTAAATGTTTTTAAATCCTAAAAATATTTTCTTTAAAAGCAATTTCTATCATTTTAAAAGCAATTCCGAACAAATCCTTAGTTTGGTTGGACTAATTGTATAAATTGGTTTGAGTTAGGTTGGTTCATTTTTCCTTTGTTAATGAAAGCTTCATTGATCATAAATAAAAAAACTTGCATCAACAAACAACGAAGGTTGGTTGAGTTGGTAAGGTCATTCTCTTCGCTAGACCAAGGTTTAGGTTCGAATCTCACTATCGCTAATCCTTCTTGGTGGAACTCATTATAGTCCTAGTCTGATCAATCAAACGTCTCCAAAAAGTCACAAATAGATAGAATTCATTCTTATATATTCTTCCTTGTGGTTAGGGATGGGATGTCCTAGTCTGATCAATCAAACGTGTCCAAAAAGTCACAAATAGATAGAACTCATTCTTATACATTCTTCCTTGTGGTTAGGGATGGGAAAAATACCTGTGGGTATAGGTAACAGCGGTTGTTCAGCCGTTTAAACTTAATGATTATGGTTCTGAGTAACCGTTTAAATAAATACAGTATAACTATTTACCATTTGTATTGTTTGTTGATTGTTCTCGTGAGTACAAACGGGTACGCATTTAACCATTTGTATTACCCGTGAGTACAACCGGGTACCCATTTAACCATTTGTATTGTTTGTTGATTGTTCTCGTTGAATTACACAACAGGTTTAGCCGTTTCGTGATACTTAAACTACCACTTTCTAGTGCTTCCGTTTATTTCCCTTTGAATTTCTCAATACTAACATGATTAGACTGAGTCATTACCGTCACTTAATGTTGGAATCTGTTGGCAGGATTTGAAATTTGAACCTGCATTTTTAGTTGTTCTTGAGATAACTGACTCGAGTTTAATACCACGTGAAGCTACTGATTGTCAATTGAGATTATATAGTGAAGCTACTGATTGTTAATTGGGATTATAAATTTTGTTGTCTACTACAAATATATTATTTTTCAGTGCAGGGCTCATATATTTTGGTTTGTTTCTGGCTGTTCACAGTAGTTGGTAAGATGGAGACTCAAAACGAGAACCAAAATAATGAACCAATTAATTACTTGGTCTATTATTTTGGTCCTTTCTAGTTGTTTGCAGTAGTTGGTAAAATGGAGAATCAAAACGAGAACCAAAATAATGAATCAATTAATCTTGATCAAGATTTCGACCAAAGTGAATCAAGCATTGATGACGGCTCTGATAGAAAGAGAAATGCATGTTAAATATACCTACAACTGCGTTCAATTATAAATTATGACACCTTTTTTTTTTATCTCACGAACTTGCCAATTTTGCAATGTCGCGCTGTTGATGTAGTTTGGGTTGAAGATGGCCACTTTGGTTAAGAGTGTTTTTTCATGTAACGATATTGATGCATCTCGTAATGCTTCGGTTTAATGAATTTCATTTGTTCCTCAACAAATTAAACAAAACAAAATTCACAACTTCTAAATATTAAAAAGAGAAATATCGCTAGACTAATAATTAGTTATTGTGTGTTTATAGTTTAGTCTTCACGGCCCAATTTTGCGCGTAAACGAAACAAAAGTGTGTTATTAGTAGGCTGGTGAATTGTCCAAAGTAAGCAACCAAAATAAAATATAATAACAATGATGCATTTCGTTGTAACGAATCGAAGACAGGACTTGAAATGGTAGTAGTAAAACGTCTTAACCACTTGAGTTACAAGACTATCGCGATTATCTGTGTAATTCGTAATGCCAGACAATGCCTACCACATGCTGTTTCTACCTTCTCAATTTCTGCTTTTTATGACCCTGCTTTAAGAAAAAGCAACTTATTTTTCAGCTACCAAACACAACCAATATGGTTGTTCAAACATGTCAATGCATCCATCTGCCTTCGTATCAGATATTCAATCACGTCAACGCACCGTATTGCAGCCGGAATAATCTGCCATCTTCTTCTCAACCCTCACAACTGCATCGAGGATCAGCTGCGCGCACAGACGCGAAAACTAAACTGATTTAAGGCAAGGAACCTGAAATACAAGTGGCATAAGTTAGTTTCAAGAAAGTCAAGATATTCAGAAGTTGGCAACGCAAATATCATTGGACATGAAAGGAGAGATTTCGTGCTAATTAGGCAGCTGGAACATTCTAGCACCAATGACATGATACAAGGTTATTACTGATTGACTTCAATCTCAGATTACTTAATTACAAGTTCAATCAGCAACATTTGTAGATCGACGGCAAAGCATAAATTTTTCATTTAAATAAGAACCATACGAAACCAAAGAAAGAGTTTCAAGGAACGGAAAATTACTAACTGTTGTAAACGCATAGGATGAGCAATCTTGTGTTTATATTCAACAGAAAAATATAGATAACGTGTTACGATTTTGTTAACTTTCTAAGGACTCGAACAATTCATGTATTAGAAACCGTTGGGACAGAAAAACTAAACGACAACAAAGAGCAATCCATTTTTCAATTAAAATTCTCCTATCATCATCCCTTCCATATATCACAAGGAAGAATGTGCAGTGGTTAAGAGGCCAACATTCAGAAGGAAGCAGTTTTTTTTTAACCAGTAAAATAAACAACTGAAATAGCACAAAATATACACACCTTGACTACATCAAAATCAGTTGAAGCCAGATAGTTTTTGACATAGTTTTTCCAGCAAACACAGCTGATCCTTTGTTTGTTTGACATCTCGATCGCTGGATAATGAATATTAACAGAACCATTGAAGAATGCATAAAAAGTCATTAAACTTTGTTTGAGAGACCGTGGCAGCAGCAAAATGGTACACATTGATTAAAACCCAAAGAGCAAATTGGGTTTGAGGAGCTGAAATCTCCGTTTCTTAATATGCCATGTACTTCAAACTTACTGTATGAGCATAAAGTGCATCCACTGTCAACGATGGCACTCTAGAGGTTCAGTAGGAGTCTCCTTATATTTTTCACCCTGTTAGAAATAAAGAAAGGAATTGAGTAAGAAAAGGATTATTTGCATTTGAAAATATGGTTTATACACAAGCAAGCAAAGCAATGAATTATTTACTGTCAGCTGCTGCGGTACCTCTTGATCGAAGCCATAGAATTGTATTCGACAATAGCAGGACATGTATTTTCATTACTTTGAGATAATTCAACAAATTCAAGTACCTTTGGAAATCGTTGTCGAAATGAAGGATATCTTGAACTCTCAAACGAAGCTGTTCATTAAAAATACAGCATCATTGGGATGTATGTGGAAAGTTTAAGATAATAATCCTTGATATATGTTGTTTCTTAATTGGAAATAACAAGGACTACATCCTCAAAATATTGAATGATCGCGGTACTTGTTCTTCATCGAAGTGACGACCATTCAAATAAACTATGCCTTGTAAATCTTGATAGAGAAGGCAATCTGATGATGCATGATATGATTTGAAACATGGACAGGGAAATCGTGAGTGCAGAATCCTTCGGCAATCCTGAAAGAGGTAGCAGATTGCGGGTTCACGAAGATGTAGAAAGTGTATTGAGGAACAACTCTGTACGTAACTAGCTGTCAAATTGTGTTAAATTTGGCATCATAAAAAATCCAGTAGGATTGCAAAGGCACGGATGCTGGGGAGGTGGCAACGGATGTTACTGAGATGTATTATCTTGATAATGTACTTGCTCTTCATCGATTGGACATTATCGGCGGTGATGTCAAAGAAGCTATATCGGCAGCACGGGCACAATTGTGGTTGCGGTGTGCGAGTCTTCACGAAGTTCCTCAAGATCCCTCTCTCCAATATCCTCTCCCAACTTTCTGCAATCCTAGCAGGAATATCCTGTGCTTTTCCTTGGCGCGGCATCATCCATTACGACTGTCGCTCTTCCCCACGGAATCGACCACCAGGGGCACGCCGAACAGCCTGATTTCTTGCACAGATTGCCCGGTGGCTCCGCCTAGGGATGTGCTCTTCATCTTCAGTTTTCCGGTGATATCGTCAATAACTTTCCTGATAAACACTCCTTCATACCTAGTAGTTAAAACCCAAAATTAACCAGACTAAATTGAACCAAACCCTTAATTCCTTACAAATCAAAACCGTGGATTCCGATGATAATTTTGTAAAATTCATGAAAAACATTCATACAAGTAAATAATTACCCGTCAGTCTTTGTAAAAACCTCACCGGCTAAGTCTGCAGCTTCAGAAGCAGCCCTTCTCCACCGCCCTACTTTTTCTATCTTATGATCTTCGTGTTTCGCAAATGCCTCTGCAAAAATCCCAGATTGGTTCTTCACATCTGAAGGATCAACGTCGTAGAATATTGGCAAAACCATTAGCCGTATCGTTCTTTTGCACTCCATGATCTCCACCAACTCCTCAAGACACCGGGTGGAATCAGCATACCTCCTTGAGAAGATGATCACAGCCATCTTGGACCCTTGGATTGCTTGCTTCACTTTCTCTGATACTTTTTCTTCCCCTCCTCTCGTTGATTCCTTCTCTTCGATAAAGGCGTCGACTCTGGCGGCTTTCAATGTCCAATACAGGTGGTCCGTGAAGGTTTTGCGTGTGTCTTCACCGCTGAAGCTCAAGAATACGTCGTAAATCTCATCTTCTATTGAGGATGAGGAGGAGGACGAGGAGGAGGTGGTGGTGGAGGTGGCGGAGAAGGAAGGCGGGGGAGGTCCGAGGGATGTAACGGTACTGGTATCCGTTAATTGTTGTTGCACCTGTACGATCCTTTTGCTACCACTCGGCCTCTCGAGCTGGTGATCAGAGGGGGCGGGGAGGTTCAGGTCGGCTGTCGCCTTAACTTCGCGCAACCCACGCGGCCCTACGTCGTACGCACGCGCTGCCTCTTCAGCGCTGTTAAAGGTCCCTTTGCTACCACTCGGCCTCTCGAGCAGGTTCTCAGCGGAGGCGGGAAAGTTGGTCTTCGCCTTGGCTCCGCGGAGACTACGCGCCGCGCTATCGTACGCGCGCGCTGCCTCTTCAGCGCTGTCAAAGGTCCCGAGCCAGACGCGGCTTTTTTTCCAGGGATCTCTGATCTCGGCGGCGTAGCGTCCCCAAGGCCTCTTCCGGACACCTCTGAATCGGATCTCATTCGAAGCCGGGTTCCGGTCTCCGGAGCGGGATTCGGGTGGTGGGGACTTCGACGTCGGATCCATGGTTTTTGTTAATTGGAGCAAAGACGTGAGCTTTAAGGTGCATAGAGAAGAGAATTTGTGGGAGGGAGGAAGAAAAGGAGAAAGAAAGAGGGAGGGAGGAGACGGAGAGACCGACAGGGAGGAGCAAGGCATCTATACTTGCGGGTCAAACTGGATCGACGGATTAAAATAAAAGAAAATTGTTCAACTTTTAACTTAGTTAAATTAGTCTTTCGTATCTCAGGTTTTAGGTTTATTTCAATTCCTTACAACATCTTCAAAACATTTCACTTTCATACCTTAAGTACTATTTTATTTCAAAATAATACCTCTGTTACATTTTCCATCCATTGATCTGTTAGATACTGCTGTGAATGCCACATATATGCCATGTGGCTGCCAAATATCTGCCATGTGGCAAAAATAATAATTTTTTTTAAACCTAAATCTTCTAAATATTATAAAATAAAAATAAAAAAAAAACCTGAAACCTTATCCCCCTCATCCTCCTCTCTTCTCCCCGCAACCCCCAAATTCATCTCCTTATCTTCATCTTCTTCCCTGCAACCCAGAAAAAAAATAAATAAATAAATAAAAACCCTTCAGTTCGTCTTCCCCCCCCCCCCCCCCCAAAATCTTCCCCTCTTTTCTTCCCCATCTTCCCCTTCTTCCCCCCGACCCCCTACCTACAACCTCCTATTTTCTTCCCGCAACCCCCAAACCCATCTCCCTATCTTCATCTTTTTCCCTGCAACCCAAAAATAAAATAAAATAAAAAAAACCCTTCAGTTCGTCTTCCCCCCCCCCCCCCCCCCCGGCCATTCTTCCCTTATCTTCTCCCCCATCTTCATCTTCTTCCCCCGACCCCTTACCTGCAACTCAGAAGAAAAAAAAAATCTAGATCCTGTCTCACCATTGTCGGGTTCGTGGAATGGGTGTGGATTTAAGGAGTGGGGGGGTGTGTAGAGGAGAGTGGGGGGAGGGGGGGGGTAGAGAAGGGAAGAGGGTTGGTGTGAAGGTGGGTGCGGAGGGAGGGAAGGTTGTGGGTTGGGTGGGTGCGGACGGAGGGAAGGTCGTGGGTTGGGGGGGTGCGCAGGGAGGGTCACGAGCAGGCGTGTGTTATTTTTTCTGGGTTTCTGGTTTTCAGGGGGGGATGGGGGTCACGCGAGTGTTGGGGGGGTTATTGGGTTTCTAGGTTTTGGTTTGGGGGGTTGACCGGGGGGGGGGGGGGGGGGTGGGGTGTTTATTTTAGCTTTTTTTTTTTAAATTATTATTTATAATTAGAAGATTTAGGTTTAAAAATTATTATTTTTGCCACGTGGCAGACATTTGGCAGCCGTGTGGCATATATGTGGCAGCCACGTTGGTATTTAACGGATTAAGGGATGGAAAATGTAACGGAGGTATTATTTTGAAATAAAATAGTACTTAAGGTATGAAAGTGAAATGTTTTGAAGATGTCGTAAGGAATTGAAATAGACCCCAAACCTGAGGTATGAAAGTGTAATTTACCCTTTAACTTAATTTGAGCAATAGCTTATTACCTAGAACTTTAATTTCTTAACTCATTAAAACATGCATTTATACATCTTTTTGTTAACTCAGTTAAAATTTAGTTAAATTTTTTATCAAAATAAGTCATGTGCCTCGCACATAGACCTGGAAACGAGTCGGTTTATTGGCTTTTGATCAGGTAAAACCTGACCCGTTAAGTTAATGGGTCACCCAAACCCAATCCCTCACCCCGAATCCAACCCGTTAAACTCATTGGTGACCCCGTTTCATCCATTAACATCCATTAAGATTTTTTTTGTTTTCGTTTTTTGTTTAATTTTGCATTCCAAATCAAATTACGCGTACAAACAAGATCTCACATTTAGATTTCATTTACAATAGTTGGCAGTGCATTTATGTCCATCCCCAATATGAAAAACCAATGGAATCGATCCATTTTGACAGTTACCTCCATTGTCCATCCTTTTCGCCGTTTGACAGAGCCTTGCCATGACCTTCTTCTTCAAGTTTCAGACAGAGAAGCACTTGAAGGAAGGATCCCAATCCGGCAAGCCAGATGACGAGTTGTTGCTGTTGGAGGAAAGAAGCTTGACTCGCTCTTGAGAAAGCAACTGAGACGAAGTGTTAGAACCACCGGAGGATGAGGAAGAGTCGTCTGTTGCCATTTGACTTGGGAATGTAGTCCTGGAGCATATCGGCGACCTCCTTGAAGTGGCAGAGATAAAGTTTGAAGGCTTCCTATTATAACTACTGAAATTACACAAAAGCCCTCAACAACGGGTGTTAACAGGTTTCGCGGGGTTGACCCAAAATGACCTGTTAACAACCTGACCCATTAAATAATCACTCGAATACTAATTTTAAAGGGTTGGGTCAGGTTAACAGATTGGGTTTAAAATGCCAGTATACTTGCACATGAGGCTAAATCAGGGGTAAATATGAAAAATCAAATCAAAAAAGTTTGTAGGAATGGTTCTCGAATTTAACCCAATTAGAGAAAAAGTTCATCAATTTTAACCCAATTAGAGTTCTCTCAACTTTAACACATTGTAGCAATGATTCTTCCAACGTATGAGTCATTTTTATAGAATTCGAATAGAGTTCATGAAAAAAACCATAATTGCACGTTATAATCAATTAAGAAGTTGAGAAATCATTATTTCAGTTAGTTAAAATTGGTTGACTATTGCTATAAATTTCCCACAAGATAAAGAAAAAAATTGAAATTTAATTCGTGAAGCAAACGGACGTTTCTTTTCCGTTTGGTGGACAGTGAGCGAGTCAAATAAAACGAGCTGAGTTGACTTGATTTGGGTGTGTATTTTTCTACCCATCAATTGGCCAAAAACACAACCTCCGCCGGCGGAATAGGATTGATTTAATGGATGCAAGGGCGGCCGTCGCAGCCTCCTCCTCCTCCCCAAAACAATGGAAGCACGACGTGTTCTTGAGCTTCAGAGGTGAAGACACGCGCAAGACCTTCACCGACAACCTCTACTGGACATTAAAAGACAACAAGGTCAACGTCTTCATCGACGAGAACGAACTACGACGAGGGGAAAATATAACAGACGAGCTAGTGGAAGCGATCAAACGGTCCAGGATCGCCGTCGTTGTCTTCTCGAAGCGGTACGCGGATTCGAGATGGTGTCTTGAGGAGCTGGAGAAGATCGTGGAATGTAGAGCAACAATGGGTCAAACTGTTTTGCCTATTTTCTACGATGTTGATCCTTCCGAAGTTAGGCATCAGACTGGTAGTTTTGCCACGGCATTTGAGAAGCATGAAGAGTGCTTCGATGGCGATACGGTGCAGAGGTGGAGATCGGCT
Organism: Pyrus communis; assembly: GCF_041283825.1. Classification (NCBI taxonomy): domain Eukaryota; kingdom Viridiplantae; phylum Streptophyta; class Magnoliopsida; order Rosales; family Rosaceae; genus Pyrus; species Pyrus communis. Next base: position 6,458,539 of record NC_142572.1, read on the forward strand.
TTCACTCTAGCTGCAAATTTGGCTGGTGGGAATCTTAGAAACACTGATGGGTAATCACTTAATTGTTAATTCCTTGCAAAATCTACTTTTTAAATTTCAAATGCTGAACTAATCAATAATTGATCGCTATGTAGTCGATATTTGATTGTGATCAGCTTGCGAAATGTCATGTGTTGGCTTCTCAAGTAGGGCTCAGAATCTTTCATTTCACATATTGTAATGCAAAGCTTAGAAACCCTGATATGTTTGAGACTCTACAAATGCTTTGAGCTAACTATCAGTGTGGGGAATTGAGCTAACTGCATTCGCATGGATCAACATGTTGAGCAAAAATTGTAGCGTAACAAATAATTCACTCGACATAACTTCACCCACGTTAATTTGTAGAAGGATTTTATTATTTTGAGTACTACCAAATCAGGACGAAGTGTCTATCAATTCCAATCCTTTATTAAAAAGGAAACTCCCTTTGTTTCCAATATGAATAAATTGTACTTGGGGTTTGTTTGATTTTGCGGCTGCACCTAGGTCGAGCCTTAGATTGCCTATATACTCTTTTTGAGGGTTCAAGCCAGTCGTAGTTCTTGGAATCATTTGGTTTGGGGTTTCCAGGGGAGCTCTAGGCTGAGCACTTGAGCAGCAAAAAGGACTTGAAAACCTCAAATATCTTCATTAGCCAAAAGGGCATGCTTTTCATCTAAGTCTTCCTTTTTGAATCAACTCAAATTTTCATACTTTCCGACCTAACCCTGTTGCTCTTTCTCTCTGAACTCACTATGAACTTTTGCAGTATTTTGCTCTCTCTCAAATGTTTTTGCTGCCATCTGTGCCTTTTTTTCCTTCTCCTTGGCCTTGTCCCCTTCTATAGACCAAAGGTGAGCATTGGTTACTTCGTATTTCATGGTGAAGTGGAGTAGTTGAGAAGAGCTATAACTCCTCCATCCTGATAGGGAGTACTTAAACGACAAACTCATCTAGAGCCTGCGTGTGTATTGTAGAGATCTTCATTTTGATTTTTTTATTTGCCACGCTCCTCTTTCTTTTTTAAGGCACACCACCCTTAATTTACTAGGGTCATGCTTGAAAATTTATGGTTCAAACACAACATAATTCGCTAGAAGTTGAATAATGTATTTAATTAAAAATTAAAATCTTATTCGATCCCAAAAACTGTTACTTGAGTTGAATCCTGCAGTTATATGTGAGTCTTACTTTTGTTGATTTTGTATTTTAACTGCTAGGTACGAAGGAAAGTTTATAAGGAAAGTTGTCGACGACATCACTCGAAAACTGAAGTCGCTGAACAACACATATCCAGATGTACCCACGAATCAAATTGGAATAGATTCTCGCGTGCAACTTATCAGTAACGAGATAGATGTCGGAGGATCAAATAATGTTCGCATTATTGGAATTTTGGGTATGGTTGGGACGGGCAAGACAACGGTTGCAAAAGCCATTTTCCACAGAGTTCATCAAATGTTTGAAGGTAGCTGTTTCCTTTCAAAAGTGAGGGAAGGGGATATGGTTAAATTGCAAAACAAGCTTCTTAGTGATATCTTGAAACCAGCTAATGTAGAGGTAAGTAGTGTCGATCAGGGGACTAAGGAGATAGAAAGAAGACTTGGCCTCATGAGGGTGCTTGTCATAATTGATGACGTAGATTGTGTGAAACAATTACATGAGTTGGCTATAAATCGTGACACGTTTGGTCCAGGGAGTAGAATTATTATAATAACAAGAGATGAACACTTGCTAAAGATACTTGAAGTGGATAAGACATGTACCGCACAAATAATGAATAAAGAAGAAGCTCTTAAGCTCTTTTGTTGCCATGCCTTTACGGAGAGTTATCCTGCTGATGAAGAATATCTTGAACTGTCGAGCAAAGTTGTCGATTACTGCGGAGGTTTGCCACTAGCACTTGAAGTATTAGGTTCTTATTTATGTACGAAACTCAAAAGTGAATGGAGAAGTGCATTGCGTAAATTGAAAAGACATCCTCATATGCCAATTCATGAAAAGCTTAAAATAAGCTACGATGGGCTAATTGATGATGATGTGAGGGATATATTCCTTGATATATCTTGTTTCTTTATTGGAATGAACAAGGAACATGTCATGGCAATATTGGATGGCTGTAACTTTGATCCAGAAATAGGAATCGGAGAACTCCGTGATCGAGGCCTTGTAACTGTTGATGAAAGAAACAACCTGGTAATGCATGATTTGCTTCGAGATATGGGCAGACAAATCGTACGTGCAAAATCCCCTAACATCCTTGGAAAACGTTGTAGATTGTGGGATCAAGAAGATGTAAAAGACGTATTGGGGAGCAAATCTGTAAGTACATTCGCTGTCAAATTATATCAAGTGCATGTTATACATATCTCAACTGTAATGAATTGTAGGCCCTGGATGTTGAACAATATACACTATGATATGCATTGATTTGAACGAAACTACAGGTTGAATGGAAAGAGAGATGAAGTCGAAATACAACTATATGGCTTTGCTGTATACTTATAAATTATGCAAATAACCCTTTTCTTAATTAGTTACATTCATCCTTTCTTATTTCCTTATTATTTGTTTTCTTTTAAAAGGGAACAGAGTTCGTTGAAGGACTCGTGTTAGATTTGCAAGAACCTGACAAGGCTAACTTCAGTACAGAAGCATTTAAAGAGATGCAGAGACTCAGGTTGCTCAAACTCAAAGGAGTAAAGTTCAAAGGAAACTGCGAACATATTTCCAAAAAGTTAAGATGGTTGTGCTGGCCTGAGTTTCCTCAAAGGGTCATACCAAATGATTTTACTAAATACCTAGTTGATGTCGACCTGAGTCATAGCAAAATACAAGTTTGGAATGATTCCAACATGGTATAGTATACTCTCAACCAAATCACTGATTTTTTATTTTATTTTTTTGTAAGTCATAACATCATGCTCTCTCACTTATATTTGTATTTTGATTTATGTTTTCCTTTTATCTGACAGCGGCTTGAGAAGTTGAAGTTTCTTAATCTTGGGTATTGCCATCACCTGAAAAGATCACCAAACTTTTCAAAACTCCCAAATCTCGAGAAACTGTTACTTAATGACTGCCAGAGTTTTTCCGAGGTTCACCCTTCCATAGTACAACTGAAGAACCTTAAGTATTTATCCCTTGCGAACTGCAATCTAAGAGATGATGCACTTCCTAAGGATCTTGGGGGTCTATCTTCTTTAGACGTTTTAGACATAAGAGGCAATTGTTTTTATGGGCTACCTAACCTCAGCGGCCTTTCCAAGCTTCAAACTTTACAATTGAATAATTGTACAAACCTTCGGGTGATCCCAGATTTACCAAAAAAATTGGAAATCCTGGAGGCAGATGAGTGCATTGCGTTGGAAAAAATGCCAGATTTTTCAGATCTGTCGAGTATGAGGGAATTGCATCTGAATCACTCCCCCAAACTCACTGAGATTCCGGGCTTGGATAAGTTGTCAAAGATCATGACAAGGATTCATATGGAAGGGTGCACCAATCTCACTGCTGCTTGTAAGGAAATAATCCTGCAGCTCCCGTCTCTCTCTCTCCCTCCCTCTCCTTTATTTGCACATAAATACAACAACAGCAACAAAGCCTTATCCACTAAGGGGAGTCGGCTGTATGAATCCTAGAATGCCATTGCGCTCGGTTCTGTGCCACGTCTTCTGTTAGATTCAAGTACTCCAAGTCTTTTCTTAGAGTCTCTTTCAAAGTTTTCCTAGGTCTTCCTCTACTCCTTTGGCCCTGAACCTCTATCTCGTAATCACATCTTCTAACCGGAGCTTCTGTCATGTGTATTAGAAATGTTGCTCCACGTGTATTAGAAATGTGTGAGCGGAAATGTTTGCCTTTTTTAATCACGGAAATGTTTTCCTTCATGGTTTAGGGCGGTCGACCATAAGGATGAATTAGTTGTGCCGCCAGGTTTTGGTTGTGATTTGAAGGCGCTGACTGTGTGCATCATTTACTCGTCTGATAAGATAACTCCCAATCTGATGATTATCTTCACATTTCATGCTGTGAATTGTACCTAGCAGAGGGAATTTATCATCTGTGCAATGCAAGTGACCATGGTTGCTTCCCATAAGACTAATTTTGGCCGGGACATCTATCAAACGACAAGCTTAATGTGAAAGGTGGCTTCAAGATAATTGTCGGTGTGCACTTGGAAAGAGCAGGGAGTGCTCATGATATTCATCAGCGTGAAGAAATAGGGTTAGTTTGGAAGGGGAAAAACTAGTTAATGAGTATTTGTTTGGCTGTGAATCCATCTCCTTGCCATATTCAAGTGAATAAAATGAAGACAGGGCAGCAATACGAAGGTCTGATCCAAGTATAGAAAGCAATGTAGAAGAAGAAACTGAAGCAGGGGAAGATTGCTTAAACGGACTTCAAAGAAAGGTTCATGTTTCGCTGGTCTCAGGATGTAATTCCATTACAACCTCAAAATTGCAAAAAGCTGCATGGAAACTGATGTAATCATTTGAGGAGGGGTGAGGATGAAGAGGAGGCTTCGAGTGCTAAACTGGCATCCATTAATTGTTCCTCATCGGTGCTGATGAGAACTGCTAGATGGCACCCGCTGGTCTTCTGGCTTGAATGTTGTTCTGTGTATGGTTATTTTTTCTTGGTAGAGGTTGTGTTGCACTTGACAGATGAACACGGAAGTACCAGAGTAAAGTCGAACTCTGTGTCGTTTCAAATGACAACACATTTGGAATGGAACTGAAGGAGGAGTACTATGGAGCAATGTCAGGTTGAGGAGGAACACAACAACAGCCCTTTCTCCCTCAACTCCAAGGGAAGTGGCAGACATTATGGACAGAGAGAGTAGAGTGTGGTGGACAGATTTTCTTGTGCCCCTTTGTTTCTCAAGAGGTGATAAAATCCTACTTCTTCCCATAGGTTCTGCTACTGGTGGTGATCGTTTAATTTGGCCTTGGAAGGTGAATGGTATCTATTCCATAAGATCAGGCTATCACTGGCTTCAAAGACAAAAGATCAGAAATGCTTCAGTTCCCTGCCCACCTCCATTCGCACATTGTTGATAGCACCATTTGGAAGATGAAAGCCACCCCCCATATTCTGAACTTCATGTGGCTTGCCTTTTTAGTGCTTTTCCTACAATGAAAGAATCTGTTTAGAAGACATATCGCCATGAATTTCCTATGTCCAATTTGCATGGAATTTATGCCCATGGGTTAAAAGCATTTGGTTTGGCACTGCTCTAAATTACAGGAGACTTAATGAAGATGTTTCATCTCTTGACCTTTGGTTTTCATACGAAATTTCTAGGTGGACAAAGGGAGAAAATCTCGACACCTTTCTTTCTCTTGCAGGTATCACCTGTTGGGATATCTGGAAGGCTAAACTATATAAGAGTCCAGGAGCTTCTCATTTTGACCTTGCCAATGAGGTATGGTGCCCTCCAATTCATAATTTTGTTAAGGTGATCACTGAAGGGGCCTGTTGTACTTCTTCATTGGAGGCGGGGCTGGGGATTGTTATTCATGACAGGTTAGACACATTCAGAGGTGCTTTGGCTGTTCTACAAGTGTTCCTCTGCTCTTATGGCTGAAAGAGCTGCGGTTATTAAAGGATTGGATCTAGCTGCAGGCTTAGGCTTCACAAAAGTGATGGTGGAGAGTGCTTCGATTAAGTGCTTGAAGGGTGACATAGAAAAGGGTGCTTGGGAAATCTATCCACTCTTGTTGGAAATAAGATCGAAGATCAATTTTGAAGACCTACATTGGAAGTGGTCTACTCACGAGGCAAATGGTGAGTCTCACCATGTTGCCTTGCTTGCTTTGAGGATTGTGGAACGTCAAAGTTGGGTCGATAGACCACCAATTTCCCTGGTTTTTGCTCAAGGACGGCCTTCCCTATCCTCCAAGCTAATTTTGGGTGTTTTGGCTGCTCCCTTGGACAACCCTCTTTTGATGGCCTGTGGCAAGCTGTCTTGTTTCTGTCTGGGTAAGTTTCTTTGTTAGAGTAATTTAATTTGAATATCGTCTTTGCATTCCTTAGTGTAAGTTGATGCAAATATATATCAAATTAAGTGACAAATGTCCCTTTTGGAATGCTGTTCACGACAGAGTCTTCTTGATCCTGTTTTTTTTTTTTTTTTTGCTTTATCTTTTTCGTCAAGTCTTCTAACTTTGTCTGTGAGTGGTTTCTGATTGGTTTCCAGTTTTTGCTCTTATACTTTTTATGCGAAACTTTCTGTTGATTCAAAAATATTAAATTCCGGATGTGTCCGCTGTAGGTTATGATCTAGCTGAAGCATATGTGCCGAGAGACCTCCATTGGAAGAAGCTGAAGTTGGAAAAACAAGAAAGAGCCAAGCTCGGCACGGCTGAATCCAAAGTGGTAAAATCTAGGTTGTTTCTTTCTGGTGTTAAGAAAAATCCATCCAAGCAATTTCCAAACCACTTGTTCTGCAGAAAATTCGAAACTGTACACTTAGATGGTCATTCAACGGCTTTTAGGAATATAACAATTTCAAACTTTACTGTAACAATTTTTTTTTCTGCTAAAATACAGTAAAGAAGTAAATAGGAAAAACAATTACCTGGTAGCATACCAAATTACAGTATTAAACCTCTGAAAATTGCTCGGATGGAGTACGATTGATCAAACTTTTTCCAACTTCTGCCATTGCAGCTGAACGAACTCTTTGAACATTGCTCGGACGGACTTTCTTCAACGCGCACAAGAAACAACCTTTAGGCTGGCACCATTTCAGTATTCTTGGATTTTGACTTGCCTCTTTCTTCTTCTTCCATCTTGAGCTTCTTCTTGTGTTTGAAAATTTTGAAAAGTTTGAGCACATACACTTGAGCAAGAGCACTACACATTATTTTGAAAAGTTTGAAAATTAATCAAGTGTTTGTTTTTGTTTGCAATATATTCAAAAGGGAATGCGTAAATGGGCCTCGATAAAAATCTTGTCAGAGGCTTCAACTCAGTTGAAAGGAAAAAGAGCACAAGCAACTTGAAAAGTTAACTATCCTCAAAGAAAATGCAATCAAATAGCAATGCAAACCGAATGGAGCTATCCTCAAACAAAATATCTGTGATTAAATCCGGTGGTCCCTCGAACCATACACGACACCTCCTGTTGCTGTCCAAGTCCTGCACGAGCAAGCCTGTGTGCTGCTTGGTTTGCCTCTCCACGAACGAGGTTAAATTTTGGCTGATGTTGTATTGGTTGAAATCCTTTGGCGACTTCCACGCTAAAATTTGTTTTCCAATGCAAGTCTGTGTCCAATGATGGCGCACTCTAATCGCCGATTCTTATTTTATTGGTCGTTTTGTACATATCCAAAGCTATAAGAATGCTCCCAAGGCACGCACCCTAATAAACCAAACAGGGGAGGAATTCCCTCCTAAAATGCTGTGGGCATCCAAGCTACTAGCTCCAAGTGTTCAAAAGAATTATGAGCTTCCACAATTTGATAGAAGAGCTTGTTGTGGTTGCAACGCATAATTACTTGGTTTTGTGCTGGGCAAGCGAGGATTATCATCGCGAATACCATAACCGTAAGAAAAACAATTGGAAAGGACATGACAACCAACGTGATGCCGAGTGTAGTTGCAAGGTGTTGAGAATTCTTCCTCCCTATGAATCTGGGAATGGTGAGAAATGTGATTCCTTCAAATTAAGCGTGGAGGTCTTTGATTTTGATGAACTTGGGGAGCTCTCCGTTGCATTCAATGGCGTGCCATATTTTCCAGGAGACAACGACGAGCTTCTTTATATTGGTTTCGGTCCGTTCAACGACCATAGCAGTACACTAGTAGTAATAATGGTGATTTTGTTATTGATCACAAACTTCCTCTAACCATATTTAAGGAGCGTCTAGACAAACGTTTTATAGTTCGATACGGAGGTGTGCACGGAGGATGTGCCACTAACGAATGTGAATTTGTAGGGTTTGTAGGGTTTTCGTGGAAATAGCTGGCGGGCCATTCGTGTGTTTTATTGCAGCATCACTAACAAAAGCGTTTCAGGCCAACAATAACAATTTCATCATAGACTAATAAACAAATTAAGTAGGAATTACGGAAAGCTCTCGTACAGCACACAAAAAACTGGACTTCACCGTCTCCTTCCAGCTTGCGTTTCGAAGCTAACTTTATTGCAGACACCTTGGCTACAATATGCCTTGGTGTTTCCCCGGGGCTTCGTTCTTTAGCTGTGTCTTGTTTTCTTCAGTTTCCTTAATCTTTGTGGTTCAAAGTTCTAACTTCTTCAGTTTCAGCTGAATGAGTCCTTGGAATAATTGTTGGATGGACTTTTTTCAACACCGGGCAGAAGAAACAACCGCTTGACGACTTTGCCATTTCCGATTCCGACTCCGGCCTGCCAAGCTTGGCTCTTTCTTCTTTTTCCATCTTCAGCTTCCTCTTGTGGAGGTCCCTCAGCACGTATGCTTCAGCAAAACCATAGCCTACCGCCGACATGCCGTAAAGTCTCTTTTTTGTGTTGAACCTGGGGAAGAAATGGGGAAAATTGTAATTGACGGGTGATAGCTAGTATACTTATAGAAGGTTTGTGCTTTCTTGGGGAAGAACCAGGCGTCTTGCTTTTTCCTAGTTGACCGTTGGCTGATAATCTTCTATGGCGTGTTGATGGCAAAGACGAAATTGGTTTGCTCGTTGCTTGTCGCTGATGAAGTTTCCGAGACAGTTCAATATTCTATATACATTTCTATTTTGCTATAAAACAATAAAATTGGTTTCTGTTAATTTTACAAATGTGGAGGAAAGCTTATCTGTAATTATGTCTACTTATCAATTCCAACATACTATGGCAGCAGATTGATTTGCTAATTTAGATCATAAATATTGATCATGCATGTATCTGTTCGGGTTTGGATCCCATTCGGATTATCTTTGTGAGGATCCTAGGATCCTTACATTTTATCTGTTTATCATACATCGTACGGTTATAAATCATTTTGAATTTTTTTATTTAAAATTAAATACAAACAGTTGCTAACGAAAACTAACCGTACAATGTACGATGAATGGATAAGAGTGAGGATTTTTCCTCATCCGTAATTTTTCTAGGGAAGTTGTACTTCAAAATTTTTTATATGTATAGTTTAATATCTGATAAGATTTTTACCACACACACAAAAGGGTTAAAAACACCTATAATACTTGCAAGAATAATAAGGATATTGTAGTATAAATAGCTCTAGTACGGTCGTTCTCCACAAGGATTATTAAATAATTTGTATCAACTCAAATCTCAATTAATTATTTAAAGGCAAAGTTTTGGTATAATTGGTTTTATAACATAATTTAATAAAAACGAATTTAATTTTAAAGAGTAGAAAAATCTACAATAGTAAAAGAAAGAGGGAAATAGTTTTTAGAAATCAAATTGAATAAGCACTAGGGTTTCGTCGTCACTTTAACAATCCTATATGGTTCTCTCAATTACTTATGACCTATACATGCATATTTTGAAGGTTAGATTTTCCTAATATGCCTACTTGGACCCCCAATATAGAGCATATATCAAACATGCAATCATTTTATAGTATTCAGATCAAATCTAGACATGTATTACGTTTTGTGAAAACCCTCTAAAAAACCATCCAACTCTTAAGACGTGGTATTCATCCTAAGTGAACTTGCACATATTAACCACAAGAAGCCTTCGTCAATTTCAGGGACCTATCTCCAACCAAAATTGCATCAAATTACTTTTCTAAACATCATAATGGCCGCGAATCATCAAGATACTTATGACCTATATCAATAGTTTAAACCAGTGATTAATAACTCAAAAACCTGCATGCATATTATCATAAGCAAATTGAAAATAAACTACGGGGGGTGTATTCAATTGGGAATTAGAGAGATTTTAATGGATTTATAAATCCATGGATTTTTATGGAGTTTAATTGATTTGTAGAGATTCTATGTAAAATTTTGATTCAATTCCCTCGAAAATCTCATGGGGAGATGTGAGATTTGTGGTTGTTTAAATTACACTACAAAATCTCTCCAATTCCCTCTAGTTCCTCAACGTTTTAAAATTCTTTAAAATCAAATTCTAATTGAATACACCTGAAATGTTATAAGCTTCTTTAAAATCCTAATTGAATACACCCAGATTTATAAGGATTTTAATAAACTATCTTAAAATTCTGATTGAATACACGTTGAATTTCAGAGAATCGCTTAAAATTCTGATTGAATACCCCAAGATTCATTAAAAGAATTAAAATCCCTCAAAATCCCAATTGAATACACCCCTACATATTCTTGCTAAGCTCGTGGCCTTACCCTAGTAAAAGAGATTAGTTACGTATATTCATAATTAAAATCAAAAGGAATCGTATTGAAATAGATCGAAAAGACCTTGAATGTAAAAGTATGAAAATTTCTAAGCTTGGCCAAGCTTATTTAAACTGCTATAATTCGATTCACCTAGAAAAAAGGTCTTCCAATTAGACTAGGAAACCAAAATAAATTAAAATAAAATAGGAAACATAATCCTAAAATTAAATAGTAAAATTCTCCAGAAGGCCACAAACCCATCAGAGACCATCTTGGGCTCCAAAAATTGCAATTAAGCCCAAAAACGACACTTTTCAACAACGCACATTGCTTATTTATTCCGTCACCACAAAATAACTGTTTGGTAGAAATAACCGAAATTTTGACACAAACACGCTAAGAGACACACGAATGTTCTTCAATTTGAATCACTCTAAAATTTGTCCGTTTGGTCATATTTTGCTCCAGAAAAAGTTGAATGTCCTATATTGAAAATACAAAGCAAAGTATCAAAATTCTACCAAAATAATTATCAAAACATACTAAAAATAAGGTAAAATATTACCCTATATAATATAAAATTGACTCATCAATATCCGTAAAGAATTTTCTTTGTAACTTTTTTAAAGCCAAAATTAAAAGAATCTACCTATCTCAAACAACAAAAAGAAAATACAAGTGCTAATGCGTTTGGTTTGTGATGAAACAATTGTTGTTGTGTAAAGTGGATATAAAAAGACAGTTGCTGTGATGCAATCGGTGACGACCAAAAACTAAAAGTTAACGTGCGACACACTCATGTTAGTGGGGCGTACTCATTGCCTGTCATTTTCTAATTCGTGTTAAAGGGGTGTCAAGGTCTTGACTTTGGTTATTTGCTTTCTTACTGCTAACCAGACTTGCCAACCTCCTTCGTCGGGGTGTGAATTTGGTTTCAATGGACACCATGAAATTTAATTTTTGATCTTTTATCAGACATCTATCTACACTTCATCTTATTTAAAGATTAAAATATTATTTTCTATATCATATATCTATTGCTAGAAAATGACAAGATGCGTTTTATGTTTTGAAATTATTTTAGGTGAAACGAAAAAAGTTTGATTAGAACTTCAAGAAAATGGTGTTCACCATCTCGTTTTTTTATTCATTTAAACATGGATCCGAAAATCTTAAATGGAATATCCAAGGGAGTAAGAGCTTTTCCATTAGACTGATGGTTTTCGTTTCACTAATGTACCCGAAAGTATTGATATTTTGATGGGCAATTAGACTCTTTTTCTTATGAGGATATGCGAAATCTTGCAGGAAGTCAATCATCTAGGGATGTTAAGTGTGATACTCAAACCGAAGGAAGGAAGAGATCCCAATCGTCTATTGGGTTGCCGATTTCTTGTCAGGAAAAAAGATCAAAGATATCATCAGCCGAAAGACGGTCATCATCAATTGACGATCTCCCTGACGTTGTACAGGTTGAAATCCTTTGCCGACTTCCAAGCAACAAATTTATTTTCTAATGCAATTCTGTGTCCAAGCGTTGGCGCACTTCAATCGCGGATTCTTATTTTCTTGGAAAGGACATGACATCCAACTTGATGCTGAGAGTAGGTGCAAGGTGTTGAGAATTCTTCCCCCCCTCGCCCGCGATGAATCTGCGAAATGTGCGTGGAGGTCTTCTCTTCTGAGATTGGTCAATGGAGAAAGCCCGTTGTGTCATCCCCGCGATACTTATTGTGATAACCTTGCGGAGGTCTCCTTTGCATACAATGGGGTGCTATATTTTCCAGGAGACGACCACGAGCTTATTTTTATTGGTTTCGGTCCTTTCAACGCCGTAGTTGTACTACTAGTTGTAATAATGGTGATTTTGTTTTCGAGCACAAGCTTCCGTTCAACGACCATAGTAGTACTACTAGAACAAAAACATGATCGGATGGTCGATGAAGCTGCTAGCAGATTGTGTTTGAGTAAGCATATGGTTCATTCCTTGGGCCCAAATATGTATCCGGAGCATTTCAGGTGCAAAATGGAGTTCCATTCTTTTAATTTTCAGAAATATCCTAAGAATTTGGATTTGAGTAAGCCTTCTGTTGCGAGGATTTTCTTTCTTGGCTCTCGATTGAGAGTTGCTGTTTTCTCCGCGAGGGCCAAAACTCTGAATTCCGACATGCTTTTCGCCTTAAAGAAAACTAACGAATATGAATTTGCAGAGTTTTCGTGAGTTTGTATACGAGTTTAGAGGGTCTTACAAGTTCTGTACAGATTTGTAACCTTGTTGTTTTGGGACTTATATCCGGTACTTTATAATTGTTAGGTTGAAATAAATAGCGATCATGTTTTATTAGAGCATGACTGACAAAAGAGTTTTATGGAAAAAATAATCATTCAATAGAACAATGTCTTATATATACAGCACACAAGAAATTGGACTTCACCATCTCCGTCCAGCATGAGTTTCGAAAAAGCTACTTTGTTGCAGACGCCTTAGCTACTATATTTCCCCCAGAGGATATGCTTCGATGTTTCCCTGGGGCTTTGTTCTTTTAACTGTGTCTTGTTTTCTTCAGTTTCCGTAATCTTTATGGTTCAAAGTTCCAACATCTTCAGTTTCAGCAGAACAAGTCCTTTGAACATTGCTTGGATGGACTTTTTTCAACACCGAGAAGAAGAAACAACCACTTGACGTTACCATTTCCGGTTCCAACTCCGCCCTGCCGAGCTTGGCTCTTTCTTCTCTTTCCGTCTTCATCTTCTTCTTGTGGAGGTCCCTCAGCACATATGCTTCAGCAAAACCATAGCCTACCGCCGACATGCCGTAAAGTTTTTTGTGTTGAATTTGGGGAAGAAATATGGGGAAATTGTAATCGATGGGAAGTATTCAGAGGGTGATGAGATTAGTATATTTATAGGAGGTTTATGCTTTCTTGGGGAGCACGCCGTCACCTTGCTTTTCCCGATTTGACCGTTGACAGATTTGTTATGCCGGTTTTGAGTCTTGACTTTGCCACCTTTGGAGTGGCAAAGACGAAATTGGTTGTTGGTGATTTTGACTGGCATAAGATTTTATCAAACTATAACGGGTTTGCAATGCACTGCTAGTCACATTAATATTATTTTAATTATTTTATTTAAATTTTACTACTAATAGGTAAGGAATAAAATTTGAAATTATTATAATAATTTAAGAGATACTGTAGTTTTAAACTCTGAAGACATAAATAGAAACTCAAAACTCTATTATCTCAACTTAATTACTTGCATAATTTTATAGATATTATAATTTATTCCAAAAGGCACGGTGCAATTAGGAGTAATACCGTTCTGTATAGATTGTGACTTATTTTGTTTGAAGGTTTGGATGTAAGACTCTATTTTTCAACATTTTATCAATTTATATTGTTGTATAAATGCAACGAAATTGGAAAAATGAGTGAATCTTCTTATCTTAAACAAAAAAAGAAAGATAATAGTAATGATGAGCTGTATGGTTTGTACTGAAACAATTGTTGTTATGTGGAGTGGAAATAAAAACACGATTTCTATGATGCAATCTGTGACGATAAAAACACTAAAAAGTAAACGTGTGACACAAGTCATGTTAGTGGGTCATAATCATTGGGGTTTCTTTTTTTTCTTCGTGTAAAAGCTAGTTAGTTAGGTACCCACAATTGTTGAGTAAACGAGAAGTTTACAATAAGATGCCCTTATTAATGGTTCTCTCCCTTTCAAAGAAATGACCACTTGTGAAAAGTTATTATCATCTAATTCTTTTAGAGAAGTATTATTAACACTTCAAAAATCTCATTTTATATTCCTCACAAATATATTTTTCTTTCCAAATATAGAAAGTTAGAAGTGTAGAATAAGAATTTTGAAGTATTAATAACAATTTCCTTCTTTTTATTCAATTTATCCTTTCATGTATTCGAGTTTTTCTCTTTAAATTTTTGTTTAAATGCACGATCAAACTTTAATTTTGAGTAAGTAAAATATATGACAGAGTGGAATATTCAAATTTTGAATTTCCTTTTTTATTTTCATTGTCACTTGAAGATCTATTTGATTTTTTTTTTTTTTTGGATAAAAGCACTTAAAAAAAAATTAGAGTACATAATTGTGTGATACTTGTGCATTAAGCATGAAGTTTAGTTGTTGGACAAAGCACTAGTGTTGGGAATGAATCCCACACATTGATGGGATAAGGAATCATGTATGGGCTTATAAGGTCATCTCTAACTGAGAGAGTTAAACATAGCCACGTCTAGAATTATAGCTATGCACGAAATCACTTTTTAATGAATAGTGTTAGGTCATATTCATATACCATCTTTAACCAAATAGGCTAAACGTAACCCCTTAATAATTTATTAGCTTTAAATTTATTCTTAAATTTATCAAGTAATTTAAGGGGTTTTTTTTTAATCACAAATAGTCCCTGAAATTAAAAATCAATCAATGTAGTCCCTGAAAATAGGTGTCACAAATCAATGTGGTCATTCCGTCACAATCTGTTAAAAATTCTGTTAAGTGCTGATGTGACATATAAATGGGCCCCACAAGATTTACGGGGTTTTTTTTTTTAATAAAAAATAGTCCCCGAAATTAACCCACACTATCAGGATGATCTTTGAAATTGAAAACCAATCAATGTACTCCTTGAAACTAGATGTCGCAAATCAATATGATCCTTTCGCTACAATTTTGTAAAAAAAAAAAATTGTTATGTGCTGTTGTGGGTTTAATAATTAATAAAAAAAAGCTGTCTAAATACCTATTTGCACAATGAAATTTTTTTTCTTATAGTAGGGCCTACTTCGAAGAGACATCCTTTCCATAAATTCTCAAAGGCACAAGGCTTAAACAAGACCTAAGAGCGGGTATGGAAATAGTTTTCAACCAACAATAGACCTAAGAGGGGGTATGGAAATAGTTTTCAACCAACAATAGACGTACCTCGGTTATAACCTCATTATCTCAAGGCAGACCTCGTCGTTGTTTGCATCACCAAACCACCAAGGAAGTGCCAAACAAGCTCTCCAAGATTAAAGTTGTGAGGATGTTGATCGCCTAAATGTTAATAGTGATGTCTCAGAAGTCATTGCCAATCAGCCAAGCCGTCACCACAAGTGATACCGATCCAGTTCAATTCGGTGAAGGGTGTCAAAGTGTGTAAAGATGGGTGTTCTGAGATTTTTTTAGAAAATAGAGAGCAAAAGAGGTAGAGAAATGTGGACTCAGATTAGACGTGATTGCATGATTGGGTTTTTGGGTTGTCAATTTTTTTATTAACTATTAAATTATTAAGCCTATTTGTAATTTAAAAAAAAAATTAATTAGACTTGTGTGACCCATTAATGTGTCACATCAGCACATAACAAAATTTGACAAAATTGTGATAGAAGGACTACATTGATTTGAGGCACTTACTTGCGGGACTACATTGATTAATTTTCAATTTTAGGAACCATTTTGATGTCACGTGTCAATTTCAAGGACCATTTTGATGTTGCAAGTCAATTTCAAGGACAATTTGCAAGAAAAAGGGACTTATGGGGCTCATTTATATGCCACATCAGCACTTCACATAATTTTTAACAGAATTGTGACGGTATGACCACATTGATTTGCGATATTTATTTTCAGGGACTCCATTGATTGATTTTCAATTTCAGGGACCATCTTGATGGTGAGGGTCAATTTCAGGACCATTTTTGATAAAAACTCTTAATTTAATTAAACTACTAATAATTATTCAGAGCTGAAAAAGAGGTTAATTGCACAGCAATCCCAAGTACATGACAGAAACTTATGCTTGCTCAACACTCTTAAACAAATAAATATAACATAAATGTAAATTATAGTACCAATTAGTACCAACCCTGACTGTTGGATCTGTCCAACTCATTGCAGTTGCATTTGGTGGGGCCCAGAAAACGGGCCGGGTACCAGGGCAACCTTGCCCAGCCCAATAGCCTTTTGGCCATGTTTTGACCTGGTGGGCTCCACTAAGTTTTTGGCCCAGCCTTCGATTAAAGATGGATTTTGTCCAAATCAGGCCTATAACCCTGTAGCCTGCTCCATTGGAGATGGCCTAAGTAAGTTGGGCCACTCTTATATTGCGAATTGGATTTATGGTGGAACCTTAATTTTCTTCATGATATCAAAGCAGGTTTGCCACATGTGAAACCCAATGGCCGCATGTGCTCCACGTTACCCTGTTTGTGTTGTTCACGTGTTAGGCTTAAAAAGTTGCCGCACGTAAGGGTGTGTGTTGAGAATGAATCCCACATTGAAGGGAGGAGGGACCTTGCATAGGCTTATAAATAAGTTAGGCTACTTCTTATATTGCCAATTAATTTTATGATAAAACCTCAACTTCTTATACGTAGCGGTTTGATTCTTTTCTCTCTTTACCATTCTGCATTTTGTTTGTTACTTGTATTTGTTTTCTACTTTTCTACATGCATGTTTTGCATATTATATGTCGTCTTTGAAGGGGATTAGAAACGGGATCAGTTTATTGTATTTATCTGTTCAATATTTATGCCTTCCTCATTTATTTATTATTGGAGAAAACGGGCCCAAAAGTGAAACTTCCCCATGTACTATATCTTCATTTAAATAATTTTCTACCAAGTTTTCTAAAATGTCTTGTTTCCTGAGAATTTTCTGATAGCTTTTTACTATCCTTTTTAAATTTTAGTTTGCTGAGATTATATATTTTAAAGAAGAGAGGAATCAAACTGCATTTGAACTATAAAATTTGAAGTTGAGAAAGTTATGGAATTAGGAAGTGAACTATTGCAACAATATGGGTTAAATAGTGTTGTCTTGGCTTGGTTTGATTATTTTGCCTTTACTTTCTTTCTGTTTTATATCTTTTTTCCTTTAATTTTTTGGTGATAATTTTGGTCTCACTCTTAATGTCAATAAATGTACTGAGATGCTTACGAGTTAACCCTTCATATATTGTAGATCGATACAACAATAACAATAACAAAACCTTTTCCCACTAAGGGTTAGTTTGGGATTACTGTACTTTTTTAATAAACTGCTTCTACAGTGCTTTAAGAATAATCTGCTGTAAAATAAAGTTGATAAGCATTTGGTTAACTGAATTTTAAAAGTGTTGTGAGTATGAAAAACAGTGTAAAAGCGTTTAGTAAAATTTAATGTAAAAGTGATATAATTGTATACAATGACAAATATACATAGTAGTAAGAGTGGTGGTGACAACAATGATGGTAATGGTGGTGGTGCTAATAGTGGGATGTGTTGGTTGGGATGGAGAGGTAACAATGGTGGTAGGATGGTGGTAGCACTAGTAGTGTGGTTGTGATTGTGGTGGCAATGGTGGCAGTGGGCGGCAACGATGGTGGTAGTGGCAGTTGCAGTAATGGTGGTGTGGAATCGATGGTGGTAACAATGGTAGTAGTGGTGGTGGCGGCAATGCTAGCGGTGATAGTAATGATGGTGGTAACGATGTTGATTATGGTGACTGTGGTGGAGGTTATGGTTGTGGCGGTGGTGGTGGCAAAAATGGTGGTTGTAACGGCGGTGATGGTGTATGGTTAGTATTAGTAGTAGTAGGTTGTAGCATTTACTTTATTCTATAAAGGATAAAATATGTGTGGAAGGCTAAATAATGTCATTTAAAAAAATTAATGAATGTACAACAATTGAACATATTTATTAAAGACCTAACTCTACTTTTTATTAAAGTAGCTTTTAAAAGCAACCTACATATTGCTTTTAAAAGCTGTTGTCTGGAGCCCATTGTTTTTAAAATAACCAAGAAATTTTACTTTACCAAACACATTTTTACTGCTTAACTTTAAAGTGAAGCAGTTTTTAGTAAAAAAAAAACAATATCAAACGAGGCCTAAGTGAGATCGGCTATATGAATCTTAGAACACCATTGCGCTCAGTTTTGTACCACGTCTTATGTTAGATCCAAGTACTCCAAGTCTTTTCTTAAAGTATCTTTCAAAGTCTTCCTAGGTCTTCCTCTACCCCTTTAACCCTGAACCTTTGTCTTGTAATCGCATCTTCCTTGAACCTTTGTCTTGTAATCGCATCTTCTAACCAGAGTGTCTGTAGGCATTCGTTTCACATGTCCAAACCACCATAACCAATTATCTCCCATCTTTCCTTCAATTTCGGCTACTCCTGCTTTACCTCGAATATCCTCATTTTGACTCTTATCTTTTCTCGTGTGCCCACACATCCAACGAAGCATTCTTATCTCTACTACACTAAATTTATGTACATGTTAATGCTTCACCACCCAACATTCCATGCCATAAAGCATTGCTGGCCTTATGGCCGTCTAAATTTTCCCTTGAGCTTTGGTGGCATACGATGGTCGCACAAGACACCCAACCCAATGCACTCTTCCACTTCATCCATTTTGCTTGTATCAATGTTTGAGGTCTCCATCAAACTCTCATTTCTTTTGCAAGATAGATCTTAGGTAGCAAAAACGATCGCTCTTTATTACTTCCTGATCTTCAATCCTCACCCCTAACTCATTTGAGCCCCATTCGCACTGAACTTGCACTCCATATACTCTATCTTTGACCGACTTAGGTGAAGACTGTTAGATTCTAACACTTCTCTCCAAAGGTTAAGCTTTGCATTTACTCATTCCTAAGTTTTATTTATCAACACTATATCGTTTGCGAAAAGCATACACCAACGAATATCATCTTGAATATGTCCCTTTAATTCATCCATTATCAATGCAAAAAGCTAAGGACTTAAAGATTAGCCTTGAAGTAGCCCTACAATTATGGGGAAGCTTTTGGTTTGTCCTTCATGAGTTTTTACGGAAAACCTTGCTCTATCATACATATCCTTATAGTTTGGATACATACTACTCGTAATCCTTTCTTCTCTAAAATCCTCCAAAGAATGTCTCTTGGGACCATATCATACGTTTTTTTTTCCAAATCTATAAAGAATCCTTTTTCATATCTTTATATCTTTCCATTCATCTTTGTAAAAGATAGATTGCCTCCATGGTTAAGCGCCCTGGAATGAACCTGAATTGGTTGTCTAAGACCCATGTCTCTTGCCACAGTCTATGCTCAATTACTCTCCCTTAGAGCTTCACTGTATGACTCATTAACTTAATACCCCTTTAGTTCATGCAGTTTTGTACGTCATGCTTATTCTTGTTGATAAGCACCAAAGTGCTCTTTGTTTTGAAAATCTTATTGAAAAGGTTTGTGAGCCATGCTATACTCGTCTCCCCTAAGACTTTCAACACTTCGATCAGTATATCATCTGGGTCTGCTGCTTTTCTATGCTTCATCTTTTTCCACAGTTACAATCACTTCTTCCTTCCTAATTCGGCGGTAGAATGAGTAGTTTCTACACTCTTTTGAGTTACTCAACTCCCCCAAAGAAGTACTCCTTTTATGTCCTTCATTGAAAAGATTATGAAAACAAGCTCTCCATCTGTCTTTGACCGCATTCTCTGTAGCAAGAACCTTTACATTCTCATCCTTGATGCACCTCACTTGGTTCAGGTCTCTTATCTTCTTTTCCCTTGCTCTAGCTAGTTTATAGATATCCTCTTTCTTTGCTTCTCTCACAACCTTCTTCGCTATTCTATACCTTTCACCATTTTCGTCGGTTCTATTCTTGTATAAGGCTTTACAACATTCCTTCTTAGCCTTAACTTTTGTTTGTACCTCCTCCTTCCACCACCAAGATTCTTTTTGGTGTGGAGCAAAACCCTTGGACTCTCCTAATACCCCTTTTGCTGCTTTTCGGATACAACTAGCCATGGAATCCCACATTTGGCTAGCTTCCCCCTCTTAATCCTAAACGCATTGGTTGATTACTTTCTATTTGAAAATGACTTGTTATTCTCCTTTTAGATTCCACCATCTAGTCCTTGGCCACTTCAAGGTCTTGTTCTTTTTTCTCTCTCTTTTGATATGTACATGTATTGCAAATTGATAAATTTCAAAAAAGAAAAAAAAAAAAAAAAAAAAAAACTGCTTCACTTTATAGTTCATGCAAAAATGAAGCCTACACAACATTTTTCACTTAATCGCTTCACTTAATGTGATTATTTGCTCTCTGTTTTATTTGCTTTTGTAGGTTTCTAGGAAAATGGCAAGAATTCTTTAGGTATTACATCTTTTTTAATTTAGTAATTGTATGTAGAGTTTGCCAATTTTGCTTAGAAGAGTCTGCCAACTGTGTAATTCCTAATTTGTGATGGGATTACAACTTGGTGTGAATATAAAAGTCGTTTAATTGTTTTCATCTTTCACTGCTTAACAAGTAATGGTTCTCTTTGGGTGCATATGTTGATTTCGTGATTGTGTAATTCTGTAGAGTAAAAAGAAGTTTATTGAAAGAAGAAATACACATTGGGGCTGTGCATGAAGCACGAACACTTGAAAGAAATTAACATTATGTTTCTTTTCAGTTCTTCCTCATCTTAAGCAATTTCTTATCATTTTTATTCCTTAGAGATTATTAAGTTTGTGAAAATATGTAATTCATCAAAAACCCAATGCAACTTCAAAATTATGATTTTATTCAGTACTTGATTTAAAGGGATTGTAATTTTTTTCATAAATTTGTTTATGGTGTTTCAACCAAGTAT
The DNA here is from genome assembly GCF_041283825.1 of Pyrus communis. NCBI lineage: Eukaryota > Viridiplantae > Streptophyta > Magnoliopsida > Rosales > Rosaceae > Pyrus > Pyrus communis. Next base: position 6,479,495 of record NC_142572.1, read on the forward strand.
GTTGTTTGCAATAACAATTCGAGAATTTAATTATAAACTAGCCGTCCCTTTGGGGCATCCGATAAAATTCAAAACTAGTCTCTCTGCACATGTGCTTAAAAACTAGGCTGTTGAATAAAAATTAGCGCTTAGCTTGTGTGAATAAAAAATTGTAAATAGCGCATAGTGCACCGTGATAAAATAAAAGCCTTTCACATTTGCAAAAGCGTGTGCATGAATGCTAGTTTTTCATTTATGTGAAAAGATGTCAATAATGATGTATATAAACTAGCTCCCAACTCAATTAAAACCCATGGCAGAAACACACAATACTGAAGTTACGTAACAAGTATCACCGTACCTAGAATTCCAAAATATTACAATTCAATTAGTTAGGGTTTTTCCGATTCGTCCATGAGGTAGGAGTAAAAACACTAAGAGAGATAGGATAAATACAAGAATTACAAGTTCAATTAAACTTTAAACTTTGTACTCCAAAGTCTCAACTTGTTCACAATAAACAACTAAACTTTGTGTTCGATTCAAGTTTCATTTTCTGCAGCTTCAGCTGACCTAGAGCCATGAACGTTGCTACGACGAACTTTCTCCAACACCCATGAGCAACAACCCTTGGACTGTACCATTTCGGTCTTTCCAGATTTAGTTGTGCCCGACTCCACTTGTTCTTCTTTTTCCATCTGCATCTTCTTCTTGTGGAGGTCTCTCAGCACATGTGCTTCAGCAAGACTATAACCAGCAGTAGACATGGCCTTGAATCTTTGTAAATTAGTCAAGTGTTTTTGGACTTGATTTTTCTTTCCTTTTTTTGTAAAGGGTATATTTGATTGGAACTATGAGGTGTCGTATTTATAACGTTTATGATGCGCCTTGGAGAGCAAGAAAAGATATGAATATGACAATATTGGCAATACATTTCTTTTTCAGTTTACTGTTGACTGGTGGACTTTTGAAGTTAGCAACCAAAGCCAAAATGGATAGCTTGCTTACCAAGGAAAAGACTTTTTCTCACAAAAGGAAACTACGCGACCATTTCCTATATATATGCTTTTCTTTGTAAAAAGAAAAGTTGCGTACATTGCGATAACAAGTGAGGGTGCAACGGTGAGAAAACCATTCAAGTTAGAAGTAAAGAGGCCAATTCTACAAGCGAGTATGAGAAGAAGCCTCATGGGCCTATTGGACCAAGCCTTCCTGTGGGAGAAGGATCCCCATCATAACGGTAGGTCAGCCTCTAAATTAGGAGAGTTTTTCACTGTGCTGGAAACATGACTTGGTACATTAAGTGCCATAATATAAGGGGTTGGATAATAATTTTTTTTTTCAACCACTTGTATTATGATATTGGTGTACCGGGCCGTGTTTCGGCACACTAAAAATTTTCTCCCAAGTTGGGTAGCGCCTTCCTTTGGTGGTAATTGCTCGAGTTAAGATCACTGCCCAGTTGCATTTTCTATGCAACTCCCATGCATCTTGTTGGACTTTTTTCTCGTTTTTTTAAAACCAAATGAACTCATAAACCTTGTTAAAGGGTATTTTGCTGGTCAGTTCTTAATGTTCTCAAAATAATTACAATTGATGCTTAACTTCACCAGCTCATTTAATTTTTTTTCTCTATTATGCAGATAAGTATCGGGGATGAAAGACGCTGTACTCGTTGATCGATTTTTCGACCAATCCACAGGTGTATCGTCCTCGATAAAACGTTATAATTACCAAAACCAATCAATCCTTGCGGGTTAACGTTTTTGTTTTTTTTTTTTTGGGCAAATTGCGGGTTAAGGTTAGCGACTGAGTGTGCAGCCTGGAACAGCAAAGGTGCAGCAGCAGAAGATGCACAATACAGTGAGCGCCTAAAAATTCGCTTGCTTCCAATGTGCCAAAGCAGAAAACTGGTTTGTGCCTCTGAGGAATTGTTTTTTATTGATGCCTTTATTGGAGGTGGTTGTCAATCTGCAGTTGCAGTAGTCAGCTGTGGTTGATATTGTTTTCTGCACATGGAAAGAAGAATCCAACATTACTTTTATTTGTTATTCATGGCTTATCATTTTACACCTCTCATTTACACACTCATAAGAAGCCTACCTACCATTAATACCATCGCTTTCCTTCCAAACAAGGACAACGTGGACGCCGGAATTTGCCACGGGGCGATTTGCACGTGAATGATTTCTGACCGTAAATGGATTGTCGGCCTCGTTTTAGTTTTGGAGCTGGCGTGCTTTAGTGGTCGGGAACTTTGCATTATTCACGCCCGACTGACCCTAGGACTCTGAAATATTAGGGATTAATCATCGAAATTGATTGTTCGCTTATACTCTAATCACATTTCACATGGATTGGTGGGATCTCTACGTAAAACTATTCTAGAGCCTAGGACTCTGAAATATCAGGGCTTAATCATGGAAATTGACTGTTCGCTTTTTGTCGATGTAAATTTCCGCCATTTCTAGTTTTGACAAAAATGCACCTGTAAAACAATCAACACATTTGATCAAAAACCTAAGCCTCACGCGCCCACAAGGTTTTTTTTTTTTTTTTTTTTGGGAGGGGTGGGGGTTAGGCCAATGGATCTCCGATGCCTAAATTAGTTTGTATGAGAAGAGTAAAGTGTTTAGGGCTTTTTTAGGGGTGTAAAAGCTTACCGAAATTTGGTAGAATTGGGGGTAATATAGGGGAGTGGCCAGCCATGGTTTTAGGGTTTTACCCTACACATGGCGGCATCCTATTGTCCAAAGTTTTATAGAGAAATATTCTCAAGATATTAAATAGGAAATAATATCTTGAGATAATAGAGTATTTATCCCTAATTGATTTAAATAGGGATTACTTACTTGAATGGAGTCAATCTTCAATTGAAAATGTATATAAAGATAGGATTTGGGTAGTTAATCTTTATCTTTAATACTTTGACTTTTCCTTGCCAAGGGCAGGTGAGCTGTGGACAGTCGTATTTAGCTGCAGGGACCTTCAGAGGTGTAAGTTAAGCATGGGAGTATCTGAGAGGCCTGCCCATTTAATGAGGGCAATCTTGTCTTTCTTGAGCAAAAGTCCACGTGTCGCCTCTAGAATTTTTGGGATTATTTTAGGCACCACAAATGTCCTTACACCTGCTGGGCTGCACGTAGGAAAATAACAGTAGGTGTAGAAATCCCAAACTGCATGGCCTTGTAGAGTTGTTTCCCAATTTGAACTAGATCTCCTTTCTTGATTTACAGATAGACTTCTTCTAGGAAAACGAAACCAATTGCCCCCAATACCTATTTAATTCTGCCTTAAGCATGAGATTAAATAATTTTGGAGAACAATCATCATTCCAACAAGGAAGAGAAAAGCCACAGGAAATTTGTTCCCCCTCCCTTAGTTTTCTTCTTTTCTTGTCCTTGCAAAGACTCGTCTCTCGTTGTTCTTCTTTTTTTCCGTGCTGCACCAAGGTAAGAAAAATTTGAATTTTTCCTCTTAATTTTTTTTTGGAACTCCGGGGCTTGAAGGCAAGGATTGAGGAGGTGCACGATGCCCTGGGGTGCGAGGAGGCTAGCTTGGGCTAGGCCTCCATGGCTGCTAGGCACATGCCCGTGCAAGTGAGAGGAGAAAGAGTAGGAAAGACCAGTGTGGACCAACTCTCTGGTCCTTGCGGCCTGGGCTTTGCTGGGCTTGCGTGCGAGAGAGAAGAGGAGGAAGGAGATGCGAACTTCCTTCCGTGTTGGGCTGGAGCGGCTTGGGCCGCATGCAATAGAGAGAGTGAGGGTTAGGCCCTCTTGTGGCCTGGCCGAGTTGACAAGCTGGGTTGTGGGGCCTGGCGCTAGGCTCAACAATCCTTCATTATTATTATTTTTTTGTTTTCCTTCTTGCGAGCTGCATTCTAAATATTTTTCTTCGTACTTTTTTGCAGGAATTTTGAGATGTCTTATTCTGATCGCAAAAGTGACAAATATTCTCTTTCCTTGTACCGTCAAGGTGGTTCTTCTGGCAAGGTGGGCTACTTCAAGGCTGCACATGTCCAGATCAATTCTGAAGAGTTGTTTTGGGATTTTTTTTCAAGATGTAAAAGCATGCAATTCTGCCTGGGGTTTGTGTCAAGTGGGTGAAGGATGATAGCGGCCATGAGCCATGTGGTGAGGGTGCCACTGCTAAGAAGAAGGCTATCAAATTCCATCCATATTACTTCATGTTGGGATTTACTTTTCCCATGCTACGTCTTTTCCAAGAGGTGATTTTCTCCATGAAATGTGTGCCTGCTCAATGCTCCCTGAATACAGTTGATGCGATGGTGGGGTTCTCGAACTTGAGCAAGTTCTTTGATCTTGGTTTGACCATAAATGAGTTCTGGTACTTCTTTGAGATTGGCTACAATAAGGGCGTGTGGCAGTTAAGGTCTCGTCATAGGCTGCTTGATGCTTCATATAAAGTGATCATAAGTGGGAGAGGGATACCTTAGAGGTAAGTGGAGAGTGAGAGTCTGACTCCTCTCTTGAGCTACGCGTTTCGACTGTCTTTATTAGTGGTAAGTGAACTACTTCATTCCTGGCTTGCATGAATTTTTGTTGAGGGTCCTTTTTACTTTGTATAGATTTGGAATTTGGCTCAACTCTAAGAATTTCAGTGGATATGAAGAAAATACACATCACCTTGGGCATTCTTCCTGAGTACTATGAGTGACGCTGGCTACTCAGTCCTATTTGTTGGGAGAAAGGCGGGCTACCTCCGAATAAAGAGATAAAGAGGATAAAAGAGGACGCGTTTGCTTGTTCGATCGCTGTTGTAGAGTCTACTGCCAAAGAGGGTGTAAAGAAGAGATCTTTCTCACCTTCTTGTAAGTCTTCGACCGAGTAGAAGCCAATGACTTTTTCTGCTGCTCGCGAAGGCTCATCTGCTACTGAGAAACTTGTCATCGATCTGACTTCTCCTAAGAGGACGAAAAAGATTGTTGAGTCTGAGCCTGTGAAACCTACTGCTCCAAAGGTAGCCACGACCATTGCTGAGATGATTGCCCAGCATAAAGGTTCGATGATGCCCCCGATGTCTGGGTTTGTGTCGAAGCATGCGTCGGGATCTAAGTTTGGTTTGGCTTCTGAGAGGCTCGCCCGTATAAAGAGTAGGAAAGTGGATTCTATTGCTAAGGTGGCGCATAGGCCTGTTCCTCCTTCTTTTGAGATTAATTCGTCTGTTGAGAAATGAAAGTCTACTACCACGAGTAGTTGTGAAAGATCAACTAAGTTTGAGGCTGGGGAGTTTCCTGAGGTTTGTGCGCTGCTGAAGGCAGACCTGCTTGAGGACGTCGATGCATGCGCCAAGTTTGTTGATAGTGTTGGGAAAGTTGTTTTCGGCTCGGACTCTTTTTGTGAAACATCCTGCCTACTCAAGGAGGTCCTCCCTGATTGCTACAATGCATAATACTTTGATCTTGGTAGCTGAGTCTATGCGCGTTGATCAAGATGTTGGCAAGTGTGCTAAGGAGGTTAAAGTGGCGTTGACGACTCAATTTCACTCAGTTGCTGAAAAGATCGAGAAGCTCGAATTAGAACTCGCCTTTTTGAAAGGGTCTGACATCTCTGCTCCCACTTCTATGCAGCTGGAGACCGTTTACAAAAGGTTATCTATTTGAAGGCTAAGCTTTGTACGACTCAAGCGATATTAGAAGCTGCAAAGAAGGAAGTCAATCGTGTTACACCGGTGGTCAAGGCCCTTGAGCGTGTCAACTTAAAGTTATGATTTGCTTGTTTTACCAAGGATGAGGAGCTTGTCTTCATGCATTCTGAAGTGTTTCGTCTCAAGGATGTTGCCAGTAAGCTTGAGTTTAAGGAAGTGGTTCTTTAAGATGCGTTGTCTGCTAGCGAGAACCTGAAGAAGGAACTGGATACGCTATAGTTAGTTCACACTAGGCTTGTTGAGGAGAATGTGCAGCTAAAAAATAAGAGGGTCAGCCATGAAGTGGCGTTTGTTTCTTGTCAGGCCGATTTCTACAAGCTTGGCTATGTAGACCATCTTCAGGGTAGGCCGTTGGATTATGAGTTTTTTGAGAAGGACTTCAAGACTTTCTCCATTTCTCCAGTTGATCTGCTTGACTTCTCGTTTGAGGCTGCCTTTGGTGGAGCAGCTACGGGTTAGGCAGTCCAGGCAAGGAGGATGAGCTGATGGAAGCTTTGTCTGCTGAGAGCGGTGTAGCTGCTAAAAGTATGGCAGTTAAGGAACCAATGGTTACGCTAGGGGTGGGCAAACGAGCCCTGGCTCGGCGGGTGGGGGTAGGTATTGGTTGTTCGGGGCAGGTCCATATTATTTTACATGCAAAACGGTACGAGGTGGGACAGATCTAGTTTTCTAAATACACGGGCCCCCAGCCCGAACCGTATCAAGTAAACACACACACTTTTTCTCTCTCTATCTCTCTCTCTCTCTCTCTCTCTCTCTAAAACTCTTCTCCTCAGTCCTCATTCTCGATCTCCCTCTTCTAGAGTCATCCTTCTCGATCGCTCTCTATATTCTAGACTGACTCTTATCCCTCTCGATTTTTAGTCTCTCTCTGTCGAACTCCAAGGTACAGACGACTAAGTCAGTTTCTCTCTGTCGAACTCGAGGGGATGAACAACAAAGTCAAACAACATGAAATGATGAATCAATCATCTCCTCTGTTTGACTCAAATTTGCATGAAAGCCGAGCTCTGCTGACGGTCATTTTCAGTTTCAAGGTAATATGTTTTAGGGATTTAGGATTGAAAATTAAATTAGGATTTAGGGATTTTGTTGGGTTCTTGAATCTTGACTTTTATTCTGTTCCAATTTCAAGTTTTTTGTTTAATTGAATTTGAATATTCTGTTAGGTATTTTTAATTAGATTATGTAAATTGGATTTGTATGTCTCTCATGGGTTTTATGAAGAAGCACTCCAACTACATGACAAAATGCGTGAACTGGGGGTTTGGGGAGATGGGTTTACATTTCCTTTAGTTATTAGGGAGTGTGCATGGTCATGTTATACATATGGGTTTTTAGAATCATCTTCATGTTGTCAATGACTTGTTGGCAATGTATGGGAAAATTGGTTTTGTTAAACTATGGTCTCTAGCTATACCTTTAATCATGACTGCGAAGGTGCTACTGAGATGTTTAGCAGGATGAATATATGGCTCTTCAGTATCCTATTCTTTTTCCATTTGGTGAAGATGGTTATAGGAAAGGTCTTCCCTGGAATCCAAATTTCAGAGGGAAAAAACAAAAAACTGGAAGGGTATCTATGAAAGCATTTCTAGGTTATCAAATTCAAGATAGGGTGGGTCATAATAGCACCCTATTAAAAGGTGGTAGATTATTTCAACAGTATTTAGTCGATGCATATGCCACACTTGAAGAAGATAGACTTTATTTCATTAGAGCAAATCAAAGTTCCCTAAGAACAGAGGGTCTTATGGGAATTCGTGAGGCACTAAGAAAGGGAAATGCAAGTGGATCGAACGTTGGTAAGAGGATTATCTTGCCTACTTCGTTTACGGGTAGTGTTAGATATATGATAAACAATTATCAGGATGCTATGGCCATATGTGGTATTTTGGAAATCCAGATCTTTTCATAACCTTCACTTGCAATGTCAAATGGCCTGAAATTGTTGAAGATATGCGTCAACAACCTGGATGTAGGGTTGAGGACATGCCAGATATAATATCAAGAATTTTCAAAGCAAAGCTTGATCATATTATCAGCTATATAAAATCTGGTCAACCTTTTGGCAAGGTTGAATCTGGTTAGTGTGCTGACTTTGTCCAGTTCTCTGCCTAATTCGTTTTTTTTTCTTTTTAGCATTCTCAACTGATATTAGTATGTTCTTTTTACGACAGTAATTTACATCGTGGAGTTCCAGAAAAAAGGCCTACCTCATTGTCACATTTTGGTTTGGGTTAGTAAGGAGTGTAAGTGCCATTCTCCTTTTGATGTAGATTCAATCATTTTAGCTGAGATTCCTAATTAGAAATTTGACCAGTTTGGATATGACGCTGTTTCACAATTCATGATCCATGGTCCGTGCGGTCTTGCAAATGAAAAATCACCTTGCATGAAAAAAAAAAAATGTACAAAGAAATTTCCAAAAGTTTTTACAACTGAAACGACTTTTAACCATGATGGTTTTGTTACGTACAGACGTAGGGAAACAAAAAATGTTTTTGTTAAAATGGAATCAAGCTTGATAATGCTTTTGTGGTCCCTTACAATTGTGAGTTGTTATTGAAGTATCAAGCTCATATAAATGTTGAGTCATGTTGTCAATCAATGCTCATTAAATACCTTTTCAAGTACATAACCAAAGGTACAGACAGGGCTAGAGCTGTTTTTGAGGATCAAGAGTTTAATGAAGTTGTTGCTTATCTTAATTGTAGATTTTTGTGTCCTTTTGAAGCGGTTTGGAGACTGTTACAATTTCATATTCATTTTAGAGAACCCTCTGTTGAAAGATTGTGTACCCACCTTCCTTTCGACCAAAATGTTGTTTTTCAAGAGGATGTAAATTTAAGCCATGTTGTTAACCAACCTAATCTTGAAAGCACGATGTTAACAAAATGGTTTGAGATGAATGCTCAAGATATTGATGCATCTGAATTGTGTTATGCTGAATTCCCTTCTAAATATGTTTGGACTAACGATGATAAACAGTGGAGGCGTAGGAAAAAAGGTAGATGCCTTGGTAGAGTTGCGTATGTTCACCCTGCTGCTGGTGAATTGTACTATTTGAGAATGTTGCTCAATTACCAAAAGGGTGCCTTGAGTTTTGATCATTTAAGAACAATTAAAGGTGTTCTTCAACCCACATTCCAAGCTGCATGCAACATGCTTGGTTTGTTAGGGGATGATAAGGAGTGGAACAATGCAATGCTAGAAGTTGTTCTTACTGCCTTATCATTCCAATTAAGACAGTTGTTTGTTACCTTAGTTCTTTTTTGCGATTTTGACCCATCCGCATTGTTTAAAGCCCATTGGAAAACCATGTCTGATGACATTACAAGTAGAACGCTTAATGCTTTTGGGTTACAGGACATCTCTAGGTGTGAAGAGGAAGTTAAAAAATTCTCTTTTGTATGAGCTAGAAAAATTGTTTGTGGCTTCAAATAGTTCTTTGTCTAAGCATCATCTCCCTCAGCCAAACAGAGAGTCCATGGACAGACTAAGAAATAGAAGCTTAAAAGAGGAGTTAAATTACGACACTGAATCACTTAAGGAGCATCATTCTCTCATGCTCGCACAGTTGAATAAAGAGCAAAATATTGTTTATGACAATGTTATGCAAGTGGTGGATAACAAAGAGGCTGCTCTGTTTTTTGTGCATGGTCATGGTGGAACAGGCAAGACTTTTTTGTGGACTACCATCATGGCTAGAATTAGATCACAAAACGGTATTGTTTTAGCAGTCGCTTCATCTGGGATTGCTTCCCTGTTGCTTCCTGGTGGAAGGACTGCACATCTAGGTTTAAAATTCCAATTAATGTTACTGATTGTTCAGTTTGTGAAATAAAGAAAGGAACTCATCTTGCAAAATTAATTGTTGATGCATCGCTTATTGTTTGGGATGAAGCACCAATGAACCATAAACGTTGTTTTGAAGCTCTAGATAGGTCTCTCCGAGATGTTCTTAAATGATCAAAACCAGGTTTAGATGATTTACCATTCGGAGGAAGCCAATTTTATTTGGAGGTGACTTTAGGCAAATTCTGCCTATTGTTCCGAATGTAAGCAGAGCAGAAATTGTTGAAGCTTCATTGACGAGTTCTTATCTCTGGCTGTATTTAACTATTTTTTTCCTTAAAGAAAATATGAGGCTTTCAAAAATAGGTTTGAACGAACTGGAAAAATCCGAATTGACTCATTTTGCAAATTGGAAATGGTCAAATTGCTGAATCTATTTGTTCAGGTGATGATGAGAGTTCTTGGGTTCAAATACCAAGGGATTTTCTCATTAATTTTGATGATAACCGGATCCAAAGCATGGTTTCAGCGGTGTACACAAGTTTCAAAGAAAATTTTCTAAACGTATTGTATTTGAAAGAGAGAGCCATTGTGACACCGCGAAATAATACCGTAACTGAGATAAATGATTTTATGTTGGGTTTGGTGCTCGGCAAATGTCATACCTATCTTAGTTTTGATTCTGTGTCTTCTTCGACAGAAAATGTTGAGAATCTTGATATTCTTTATCCTATGGAATTTTTGAACCAACTTGAATTAGCTGGTTTACCGCACCACAAACTGACTTTGAAAGTTGGTATGCCGGTGATGTTGCTTAGAAATTTAAACCAAAGTTGTGGCCTGTGTAACGGAACACGCTTGGTTGTGATGCAGTTAACCGAAAGAGTTGTACAAGCAAAGATCATTACAGGTAGCAACATTGGTGAGGTAGTTTATATCCCAAGGATTATTACAGAATCATCACAAAATAAATATCCATTTACTTTACGAAGACGACAGTTTCCTCTGAGGGTTTGCTATGCAATGATGATCAATAAAAGTCAAGGACAATCCTTGAAAATTGTTGGTTTATTTCTCTCTTAGCCAGTTTTTTCTCATGGCCAGCTATACGTTGCGTTGTCCAGAGTTACATAAAAAAAAGGTCTTAAAATTGTGATTGCTCACGATTCTGATGTTCCTTATGGATACACCAAAAACATTGTTTATAAAGATGTTTTAAGTCATTTGTGTGAAGGTCTGTGTGTTCGTTTTTGGCAATTTTAGTTTCTCTTTCGCTCACCATCTATTTTTCTAAATGTTAATCTATCTTATGTTCCATGAATATGATATTGTAGTTTTCACAGTTGTTATTTGCTTATAAAATCTGATCATCTGTAGATTAATGGAACCTCAACTGATTCGGTCCTTGGTGCCGTACGAACCAGCAAGCAAACTTGAAATTAGAGTATGCCGAATTTGGGTCACAAAGACTATCGGAGCTGATCCCTAGGCTGCAAGCTTGGACTCTATGTTTGTTGATAAAGAGGTTACAAAATTGAAACTTTATACTTATTAAATGCTTTAAACCTGCTTGCATTACTCATATTGTTTCTTTTTTTACACTACAAGGGAAATGCGATCCATGCAACTATGGACCCCTGGGATATCCAATTCTTTTCTGAGCAGCTTAATGTCGGTTTTACTTATGAGATAAACAAGTTTCGTGTCATCTGAAACAGAACTTTGAGCAAAATTGTCCCTCATAACGCAATGATTGAGTTGAACAGGTGGACAACCATAGTCCTGTTGAGAGAATTGGCCAAGTCATCCCAATGCAGTGGTTTAATCTGGTTGAATTTGATCAGCTTCACAAAAAAGTTGGCAGATATGTGGAACTAACAGGTAAACCATAACATATTTTTTGCCGGTAAACATTTAAATTCATTTTTAGCAATTCTAATGTAATTGACTTTACCGTTATTCTTTTTACTATACTCTGCATAGATGTTTTTGGTTGTTTAATGGCCTTACAACCAACAGAAGAGGTGAATGTGCAAAATGTTAGGGTTGCGAAAAAACGAAACCTGCAGATACAAAATATAAGGTCAATGATCTTTTTATTAAATTGGTGTTCTAAATTTATACATAAATGACCGTATAAACATGAGGTACAATATACTAACTGCATTTTGTTACCATAGAGGAGATCAAGTGAGGGTCACCCTGTGGGCAGATAGTGCTACAGGTTTTCAGGAGGCTGCACTCAAATCGCTGGTGCCGCCTGTATTCATTGCTTTGACTGCTCTTAAAGTCAACCAGTACCAAGGTTATACCACCCCATCGTTTAATGTAACAACTTCAAATTCTTTTTTACTAATTGCAATCTTTGTATTTACAGGGAAACCTGTTTTAGGAAGCACAGGCTTAACGGTGTGCTTTTTTAACCCCGAAATCCCGCAGCTCACGGAATATAAACAAAGGTAAATCAACAAGTCTTCTTTATCGTTTTACAAATTTATTATTTTACTAACCATTTCTTCTCACTAAAAATGTACAAAATAGATTTCAATACCTGAACATGCTCGTTGAGATTCTACCTAGCTCTGCTGAAGGGTATGCAAAGCCCCATGTGACTGCTGATTCTGAGTTAAAGACAATTGAAGAGTTGCTTTTCCTCGATCCTACACTGAACAAAGTTAGTTCATTGTCTTTGCGCTGTTAAATAAAGTGTTTCTTCTTTTGTGAATTGTATGTGTTGCAACCACTTCTTGCTTGATTCTCTCACATAATATGAAAAAAGCGTGTCATTTGTTGATTGTGTCTGACATTATTATGTTTGCACCGTCCTTTTAATGAACCTTATGCTACATTTTAGTTTATCTCTTTTACATTAACACAAAAGCATGATAAATGCATATTTTGGTATCTACTTAAGTTTCAATGGTGTTCATGTCTTTAAAGTGGTTGATCCATTTTTTATGAGAAAATGTTTCTTCTGTTTTGAATTTAGTTTTGGTCCAAATGTGTTTGATTTGTTTTCCATTCTTGCATTTTGGTTGCAGAAACAAGTCGTCACCAATTGTGTTATACTTTTTGGGTTCATCATCTTTTTTGCTCAATGTTTTAATGCGAGTAATGCATCTATATCATAACAGGATACAAAATTCATGTGTAGAGCGACGATTGTGGGTTATGATCTAAGCAAGGGATGGTGGTACAAATCGTGCCCCTCTTGCCACAAGGCTGCAAAGAAAATGTCTGCAGACTTTGAGTGCTATGAACATGGTTTGTTGAAAACATTGCCTGAACCATGGTAACAATCGCATCTAATTATTTAACATTGTTTACATTTCTTCACACTGCCTATACTTTTAGCAGCACACCGTGTATACTTTTAGCAGCAAACATTATCTTTCAAACTATCTGACGCAATGTGTCATCATTTGTTACTTAGGTTCATGATAAATTTTATTGTGGAAGACAACACAAATCAATTCAACCTTATGATGATCGGAAGACACGCTGAAAAACTTTTGGGTGCATCTTGCCACTCCCTGGTCATAGAAGAAGGGTACGATGATTCTTTTATGCTGCTGCCAAATCTTAAGAAATTTATTGGCACCACAAAAAAATTCCAACTTCGATTTGGAAATCAAAACAAGGAATTTCCCAAGACGGATTTTGTTGTGTGCGGATTATTTGAGGAACAACCACCATCTGTGACAGCAACTAGCTTGGTTGAACTGTGCACACCTGCTGCAAATGCCGAGAAACAGATTGTTAATGCTGCAACCCCTACCTCCTTTGTGCCCTTAGAACCATGTGCTCAAGACATCCAACTACCTGCATCAAACAAGACTACTGTCAAAAGAGCATTATTCGTTGAATCGGAAGCTGCCAAAAAACAAAGGTTTATTTTTCCTTATATCACACAACTTCGCAGTATATGAACGAATTATGTACATATTTGGAACCTTTAATTCTGACCTTTTAACTTGGACATCAATTGACAACAAAACATGTGAGGAAAGCCAGCCACAATCCACAATTCTAGCTACAATATCAAAGGAATTCACCAAGCCCGTCATTCCCAAAATAGAGCCTTCAGACAAAGTTCCTGTAAGCGCACTGAGAAGCAGGTCGCAAACCAAAAAACTCAAACAAAGGTATAATTATGGTGCATTATTTTAACTATTATGCAAATACGATCTTTGCATCAACCCGTTATTGAGATTTGCTCTCATTTCCGTTTCAGTGTTGGAGATGTTGATTTCCTGAAAAAATGATTTCTCAAGGATTTAATGATGGCCTGGTGCATGTGATTATACCTATGTACATTTTTTGGGCATTTTACTTCAAAACTTAAGCACTGCAAGCACCGCTAGCACTGGAAGATTATGTTTTTATGTTTATTTTTTGCAATCGTTGAGGTGATAACATGGCTTGCAAGACATGTACTTTGTCGAGTTGCATGCACAGACAATCTGTGTGGACTACATGTTGCTTCAGTTCCTTATGTTAAAACAATATTTTGTTGTGATTATATTTTTGGTTATGTCAAACTTCTAAATAGCCCTTTTGAATGTCAATGGACTGATTATGTAAAGTTAATTCGATATAACTGCAAGCTAAAATACTTATTCTACCACAACGGTTAACTTTTGTGTACGGTTTTCACATTATGTTGAACCATTTCTGTTGGTTTATGCTTTTTTAAAATTGGCTAAGTTGGGTTATATATATTGTAGACTAATATTGCTTCTCCCATCAGGTGCTTTGTGTAGATTTTGTGGGTCTTTAGATAATGGTGATTCATAATTACACACTATTAGAATGATTCTCTAATAATTCAAGCCTGTCCTACATTACGATTTCAAACCCCCGCAGCAACGCGCGGGCAATTTTCTAGTATATAGCTAACAGTCGAGTCTCAGAGATTCTGTCAGATGAAATCAAACGCAAACCTCCACATATCTTGACCTTTGTTCTCAGTTGGTCGAATTGATTCCTGAACAACAGGAACGTTAAAGGCAGAAAAGTGCAACCGGGCAATATCACTGTTGATGATAGGGTTGTTGTGGTACAGAGTGAATTCCAGAAGGCATATTAAAAAGGGATTGGTTCATTTGCAGCTGCTTTAAACGGCTTGCTAGTGCACTTTCAGGTCGGTATCTTTCATTTTCGTTTGACTGAGGCAAGATAGGTGTATCGGGAATTAATGGGGTTAATGGAAATTTTAATTTGGGGTTTAATTCTTAACAGACTTCACTAGAAAAGTTTAAATCTGAATTTTTTTACCGCATGGGCTAATATTCTATCACCATGTATCCAAAGTACGTAGCAGTGGTTTGATTCTTTGATCTCTTCATCATTCTACATTTTGTTTGTTACTTGTATTTGTTTTCTACTTTTCTACCTGCATGTTTTGCACGTCGTATGTCGTGTTTGAAGGGGATTACGAAATACGAATGGGATGAATTTATTCTATTTATCTGTCCAATATTTATGCCTTCCTCATTTATTCATTATAGGAGAAAACAGCACCAAAAGTGTCACTTCCCCACGTAGTATATACTATATAGTTTGCTAAGAATATATATACTTTAAAGAACACAGGAATCAAACTGCGCCTTTGAACCATAAAATTTGAAGTTGAGAAAGTTATGGAATTAGTTGCACGAATTTGATTCCAACAACTAATTATGTACTGATTTCTAAGCGGAATTTGTACACTGACAAAGATCTTATTTATAGGTATACAGATACGGAGTTGCCCTACAAGTTCATCTATATTTACAAAAGGGGCACCCAAAGTATCCGTTGGAATACTCATCATGATCAGTCATGATTCATCATCATTACTTCCAAGACACCACAATCGGTGGACGGAGCTCGGCTGCGCTGCAATTTTTGGTCCGAGTGGGAGACTGAGAGTGCTCGTCGTCTTAGATATGTCAACCTGCTCACTACTATCCCCGAACAGCATGCCCTCCTCTCGATGACTCCTCCTCTTCGATAAATGCGTCGATTCCGGCATCTTTCAATGTCCAATACAGGTGGTCCGTGAAGGTTTTGCGTGTGTCTTCAACGCTGAAGCTCAAGAATACGTCGTAAATCTCATCTTCTATTGAGGAGGAGGAGGAGGAGGAGGTGGCGGTGGTGATGGCGGAGGAGGAAGGCAGTGGAGGTCCGGGGGACGTAATGGTACTGGTATCCGTTAATTGTTGTTGCACCTGTACGATCCTTTTGCTACCACTCGGCCTCTGGAGCTGGTGCTCAGCGGGGGCGTGGAAGTTGGTCTTGGCGTTGGCTCCGCAGAACTCACGCGCCGCAGTGTCGTACGCACGCGCTGCCTCTTCAGCGCTGTCAAAGGTCCCGAGCCAGATGCGGGTCTTTTTCCCGGGATCTTTGATCTCGGCGGCGTAGCGTCCCCAACGACTCTTCCGAACACCTATGTACTGGATCTCATTCGAACCCGGGTTTGGGTCTTCGGAGCCGGATTTGGGTGGTGGGGACTTCAATGTCGGATCCATGGTTTTTGTTAATTGGAGCAAAGATGTGAGCTTTGAGGTACATAGAGACAGACGAATAAATAGAAGCTGATTCCCCAATCTACAGAGAGAATTTGGGGAAATTTGGAAATATAGCCCTTTTGAGAAACATCCCTATCTATATCATAATATTAAGAATTAGCATATTATTGTGTTATTAAAATGAGACGCTATACTGCGATGAAACCATTTGATATAAATCTTATTTTCTTTAATAAAGAAAACCTCTCCTCCAAACACCATGTGATTATTTATAAAATTATTTAATTATAGTCTGAATCTTTTAAATTATTATTCACTTTCTTTTATTTGGAAAGATAAAAAGCTTTGAATCTATGATAATCAAATAAACAGGATTGTGTGGCGACTAGGTTGCCGTGATTAGAGCACTTTCCAATGTATGAAGGCTTTCTGGGCAATAGGCAACTTAATCCCTTTAAATAAGTAGTAATTGATAGACCAGGCTATTAATATTAAAATATTAGTATTTTTTATTTTATAAAATAATAAAAGATAACTCTATTTTTAATTTAGGATAATAATAAAAGATTAGTTATAAGTATTCGAAAATATTGAAATGTAGTGTAAAGTGCAAGAACATGATTATGTATTTATAGAATATATATATATATATATATATATATAATTTTTTTATATTTTTAATTAGTCTTTTTTTTATTATAATTTTTAATATTTTGTATAATTTTTTAACTAGCATTTGCCTACACACTTTGTGTGTATGAATACATTTTTTTTAGAAAATGAGAAGGAGAGAGGGAGGAAAAGAGAGAGAGAGAGAGAGGCGGGTGGAAGGTTTTGTTTTTGGTTTTTATTTTATTTTTTTATTTTATTTTATTTTATTTTTAATATTAGAGACATTTTAATATCACATATAGATGAGGCTTCAATAAAAAACAGTAAAATTTGGACTTGCGAAATTACATTATTGCCCATCATTTTTTTTTGTGTGATAGAAGACTAAGTTATCTTTTCACCATCTTTTGGTTGACAAAGAGGATTTCATTAATTAATAGAGATAATTTAAATTGTGGTTGATGTCAGCCTTACGTGTCACATCCTGATTTTTTTTTTCCTTCTTCGTTTCAAGATGTGGCGTAAAAATAAATAAATAAATAAACTACAGCTTAATTAAAACTAGACGAGAAAAATCTGGAAAGAAACTTTTATTCAAACAAACGTAATTTACACGATACTATTACAAGAAAATTAAAGGAAAAGAAACAACACATTCTCAACCATTTTTTGTTACAAGACCAAGTCCAAATATCTACAAGAAGACCTCGACGTTTCTAGATCACAGACTAAACTTCCGATTTGAACCCTACAACAAATTTATAAAGAGTGAACCCTAAAAGCTCAGTAGAGGTCCTATGTCTAATACTTTTTATTATTAAATAAGAGATAAACTTACTCAAGATCGAAAAATATATACAAATGAATGAGATAAAGCAGGCCTGCACAATAGAGCAAGTAGGTCTGCATGTCCCATACCATGCATTCTACCATAGTGACTCCAAATGAATGAGATAAAGCAGGCCTGCACAATAGAGCAAGCAACCCAAAAATACCACTTTTGTTGGTCGTCTTGTTCATCTCAAGGTCGCCAAATTCCCCACTACTTCAAATAATTCCTATAAATTCCAATTTCCTCCCTGACTGGTATCTACGAAAGTTGAACTTAACTACACAAAAGATATTTCCATTACATAACCCAAGCCTTGAATATAACCATAAACTCCTTCACTTCAATATGTAATGAAATGCCATATATATATATATATATATATTCATAATGGAAACATCATATGCCAACACCAAGACTTAAATAATTAACTACATAAATATCACAATGATATCCATCAAGGGTGCCAAATTTAGGATTGAATAATATTGTATAAACAAATTACTCAATCAATAATATATATAGAAACATAAGTATATAAACTTATCGATATAAGTAAATAATTAAACTTATATCGTTCAACTCAATTATTAATCTCTAAATCCCCTACCTCGACTCCAGTCAAGCTAAAATTTCTTAACTTTCCCAAGCTCTGAGGCACCGTCGAGTATAATACCGAACGTCAGAGTAAAAGAACATGACAAACAAACCAAACATTTAGAATATTGTAAGGTAAATTACATTGTATCTCTTCAAATTTGGGTGCAATTGTAACCTCATACAACATCTTTAAAACATTTTAATTTCATACTTTAATTATCATTTTATTGCAATTTCATACATCCGTTAATCAAATTGTCAATTTGACCGTAAAGTGATGACATGGCAAATATAAGGCCGACATGTTTTGATAACATGGAAAATAAAAATAATTAAAATTTAAAAAATCAATTTAAAAATAAAACAAAATTAAAAATTACAAGGGCCCACCACCTTCTTCACGGAGAGAGATGGCAATGGCATCCACCCACTTTGCCATGCTTTTGTAGAATGACCTACTCCATAGATAGGGTTTGAATCTTGCTCTTTGAAATTGCGTAGAGGTTCGAAACAGCTTCTCTCTCTCTCTCTCTCTCTCTCTCTCTCTCTCTCTCTCTCTCTCTCTCTCTCTCTCTCTCTCTCTCTGCTTGAGAATAGCATGTAAGAATCCTATGTGGACTCAACTAATTAGGATAAAGGAGAAGTAATAGGTTGGTAATAAAAATCAAACATAATTTGAATACGTGTAAAGCTACATCCTATAATTGAGGAATACACTTTCAATGTGCATTTGAAAATCCTATGTGGACTTAACTAATTAGGATAAAGGAGAAGTAATAGGTTGGTAATAAAAATCAAACAGAATTTGAATACGTGTAAAGCTACATCCTATAATTGAGGAATACACTTTCAATGTGCATTTGAAAATAAGCACTAATCATAATTGCTCCATACACGGTTGTGATTGGGTGCAACGGGTGAACGATGAACCCTCCACAATAGATGGAAGTTGGCTACCATTGCATCTATATATAATGAATTCCCTGCTCACAGAGAAATGGAAGAGAAATGGTTCTATATTCAGGGGTCTATCACCATTAGAATATAAAGGTCTTTAAGTGAGTAGAAGAGTTCTTTTACAACCACCATGTCTTCAACAGGTAAGTCTTCTACCCATATGTATTAATATGTGATTTATGGCTCATGTTGAGTTTAATATTAGTTCCAACATTTGGTATCAGAGCCAACTTAACAGGCCTAGATCCATTGTATAGTTATACTACATGCTTCTGACAGATAAACCTCCTACCCTCCACATTCGTGTTCAACCACTTTCATATTTGAGATGGATCGATCAGTAGTAACATCAAAAGAATATGATTTACCATAACCATTAACAAGATATATAGAATCTGTCTTCAAATTGAACAACATTTGGTCCTGTGGATGACAAGGTTATCAAAACCCAAATAAATTTGGGAAGACATCAATGAATTTGTGGGTCTTCATAAGGATTTTTAATCATTATCAATGGGTATCGAATTGTATCACTAATAAATCCAGATCATTGGGCCAGATCATTGGGGTTGTAGTGACAACGCAAAGGGTGTGTATATCCTTTGCAGTCAAACACTATGACTTGCAAACAAGGATAAATTATTTTGGCGACTCCAATCTCCCATAGATTCCCTTGGCAATTAGGTAGGGTAGGAATTGCTCTTATGGTTTTATTTGACATGGTACTAAACTACTTCAGTTATTGCTGGGTTCTCATTTGTTGATAACTATATCACTTTGAGTTTTATCTTTTTTGCTCTTATACTAACAGTTTGGTTTGCAGAAATGTTAAGAACAATTAAGCACATTGTTCGATTACAGTAAAGCAAGAATATTTGTGGTTTAAAACTCATGAAATGCTCACATTCTTTTCCAAAGAATGGGTTGTATAAATTGTTGGTAGTTTTAATTAGTGTATGGCATCATGTAGATCATGCCATATTCTTGTGCAAAGACTTGTAATAATTGCATAATAAGATCCTTTGAATGATGGCTATACAATGAAGGTCAATGACAGTTTATATCTCTTGCCCAAAGGTGTGATATAAACATGCATTTAACAATCACTAATGGTTGTTTCAAGTTTTTCATGTCTTCGACTGCCAAATTTTTTATTCACGACAAGAAAAGGAAAGACAAAGGCTCTTCTTGATAGGCGTAGAGGTCACGTACACCTGAGAGCACCAGATCATGCCACACCTGCTCCTGCATTCGCCCCATCTCCCGTTCTCGGTCTCCAGATTGTTGGTATTTGAGTTTACGAACTAATACCAAATATGTGGGTGATACTTTATTTGATTTGTTGTTATTGTCACTAATAGCGTTAATTATTGAGTCACAGGTTGAGAGTTTGACTAAATTTTAATATATTTATGAGTCATTTAATTTGATTGGCATGTAAATTTTGATGGAATCAACCTATCACTATTTTGGTTTAATCTGATCCAAAACCCCTTAGTTTTCTTGTTATGAAGTTATCAATTGTTCAAAAATTGTGTGTGTGCGAGTAATTTAAAGGAAAATAGAAATACTTGGTATCGGTTTGCAGTGCATGTAATTAATTCATCTATGGGAGTAAGAACCATCCATGTTATTTCTATATGTGATTGGTGTTCGACAAAACCCTTACAAAGTAGTTAGGTTGCCTTCGGTTTTGGATGTAATTCCTGGAAAGAATCAGAAAGTATGCTTAATTTCTTTTTACCTGTTTTGTTGATCTTACTGTGAAATAAAGCATTACGTTTTATAAGCGATGGGTTTTCACTTTTCACGTGTGTCTTCAATTATCGGTTGCCCAATGCCTAGTACTTAATCAAGTATTGTAATGAGTCACTGATATGACCTTATTTTGTTAAAGTTGTTGAAGATTGCTACCCAATCAATCCAAGCTTGTTAAGTATGTTATAAGGTACACAATCCAACTTAAAAGAACCACCCATGTGGTTTAATAAACAAAAGACAGGTTGAATACCTTGCAAAACACATGGAGGAACTTTGCCTTTTTTATATGCCACTGATCCTTAAATCAAATCGGTTGGTGAAGAAACATTGTATGTCCAATAGTATTGTTTGATATTTTCCAGGGATTGGATTTGAGTAATTTTGAACTTAAATTTTGGTGATTTTGATTTACCTCGTATTTGATTTCCTGCTTTTGTTGTTACAAAATAGTGTTTATCATTTAGTTTTAGTCCAAGTGATAGAAGTCTTGGCAATCATCTTTCTCAAAAGCAAAGCTACTGTGAGCGATATTTTCTTCTACAGCTGTATAAGAGTATACCTTAACACCATAGTTAGGGGCCCCTAGCAAAATTATAACTTCCTCTAGGCTTGTAGACTCTGAATACATTAATGAGTGGTGGTGTCACAGCAGAGGGAATCATTGTAAGATGTCGATGGTCCTTGTTTCATTCATGTGATTATAATTGTTCACATTAATGCTTTTCTTGATCAGTCTTATTCAGGAATGATGCTAATGGAAAATAACTAAAGCTGTAACATCTAAAACAAATAATCATGTTACTTTAACCATTGGACAAATGTTTATTAAATCTTCACCGAAGTGAGATTTTATGGAAATTTTGCTCTGGGTGTTGTTCTCTATTTGGTAGCATATAGGATGGCAGAAGAGGTTACATTGCATGCTTGTGCCCAAACCACTCAGGAAGAGAGGAAGCTAATTGGTGCTCTCGGCCATCAAAAATGGTATCTTCAATTTTTCTTCTTCGTCAACATGTTTATGCATCTATAAGCATAGGAACAAGCATATATATATATATATATATATATATATATATATGTATGAACGGATCATGTAGTCAAATGGGTTCCCTTCAATTTTACTTATTTGCAAATTCTAGTTTAAAACTTTTGATACATTTGGGTGAGTGCTGAGGTTTTTGGATATAGATGCATGAATTTGTCAAAGTCTTAGATGAGGTGCATTTTAGGTGTGAGTTAATTGGCATCTAATTCAAAAGTAAATGAAGACGTGCGGATGAAAATTCATGGTTTATGACGAGAAAAATGATGTGTGTGTGCGTGCGTGCGTGCGTGTGTACAAAAATGGTGGATGAGGTCAAGTGGAATTTCCTCGAAAATAATATTCTGTTTATATTTAGGTAATTGAACGTGAACTGGGTTTAAAATGAGAAATATATGAATGGTTTGAGATGTTTCAAGTGTATTTTTTAAGAGAATTAAGTTGACTATTTTCTTGTCCAAAGACTTGAAGTCTTGGTTGTTTTCTTAATCTCTTACATGACTGTTATACAATAAAGTTATACAATCCATTATCAAATGGTGGTCGTTTATGTTTCTTGCCCAAAGGTGTATCATAATCATGCATGAATGATGGACATGAAAGATTTGTCTGTGAAAGAAAAAGTGAGAAAAAGGTCGGTGTTCATTGAGCACTTTGATACGAAACTGATGTTAGTTGATCCTTTGACAAAACCACTGATTTGGGGAAATTTCAAGGAATATGTCGCAAACATGGGTGTGCATGATGTTTTTGGTTTTGAGTAATTAATGTTATTTATGTTGAAAACATGACTAGAAAAGTTCTCGTGTTTCATGTTGTTTTCTTTGCATTGTGTTTGTAATTAGATTTTGACCGGTAGGCTCTTGTGAAGGGAACCTTTTACGGACTCCTGGAAGTATACTTATGTCAAGGTCTTCTTCAAAGCTTTGTCCATTTACAACTGGGGCAAGCTATTTGTATTTCTTATTAGGTGGTAAAGTTTTGACCGTGAACCGTTATGTAGAAATAGAATCGATGGTGCTGGATGCTGCTTTTCTCTTCTGCATGTTCTTACAAAATGGAAGTTTTAGGGCACAATTGTAATGCGTATTGGAGTGGGATTTATTCCAAAGGATGGATTAGGTGATACCTTGACTAGTAGAAGAAAAACTCCTTGGCTAAACGAATGCTTGTTTTCATTGTGTCTCAGAGAAATTTATTCCTAAAGTGGAACCTGTTGGTTTTTGAAATGTGGGAGTAGAGGAAACCAATGCTTGTTTTCACTATGTCTTGTATTACTACAAGATTTTAGTTTATTTTCTTTCAAGCTTATATTTGACAATGTTTATGTTAATTCAAAATTTGTGATGTGTAGTTAAATGACAAATCATTGTTCCAAAAAGCATATTGGTTAAGTCTATTATGCAAGGAGCTTGAAAGGTTAATGTCCAGTGGTTGAAAACTTGGAAGTTCAATCTATGAAGGTACACAAATGTGTGGGAGGAATGTGATATAAGTTGTAAATTACTTGCTTGGAATGTGTATGAAATGTATATCAATTGCATCATACGATATTTTGAGAATTATGATTCCAGGGTGCATGCAGTATCATTACATGCATTGTTTTCTGGAGTTCAAGTCTCAAATGATTACTGGTAGATGTGCATAAGATGTTGGTTGCGTTAAAACTCAAGGTGATCATTAAGGAATGATTTTTCATGGACATGTTGCTTCAAACCATAACTAGTTAACGTCCATGTGGGAGAATATAAGAATCCAATGTGGACTCAACTAGTTAGGATAAAGGAGAAGTAATAGGTTGGTAATAAAAATCAAATAGAATTATATAAGCTACATCCTATAATTGAGGAATACACTTCCAACGTGCATTTGAAAATAAGCACTAATCACAACTGCTCCATACACGGTTGGGATTGGGTGCAACGGGTGAACAACCAACCCTCTACGATAGATGGAAGTTGGCTACCATTGCATCTCTATATAATGAATTCCCTGCTCATATAGAAATGGTTCTACGTTCAAGGGTCTATCACCATTAGAATATAAATATCACTAAGTGAGTAGAAGAGTTCTTTTACAACCACCATGTCTTCGACATGTAAGTCTTCTACTCATATATATTAATATGCGATTTAGGGTTCGTGTTGAGTTTAATATTAGTTCCAACACAACCTAGACATAAGAAAATAGTCTTCTAAATAGAACCCAGATGAAGAAATAGGGTCAAATCCTTAATCGGAAACAACTAGGCATGTCTCATCGCCTTGGATCCCTCTGAATTTTCAGTGTTAAAGGAAAGTATCAGACAGCACAGCAAGGGTGTACAGCAGCAGACTAGCACATGGTGTCAGATCATGTGCTCTGATGTGTTACAGTATGGGCAGCAAGCACGCCACCTTTATGTCTGTAGTTTATTGCATGCGTGTGTGTGTGTGAGATGTATATAAAACCATTGCAGCAGAGAATGAAATATACAACAAAATATTAAACTTGAGATGGTATCAGAGCACCGATTCCGGTGACTCTTTCATGCTTCCGCCACCACAAACACAATAACCACCATAGCCTTCTTCACCATCTCCACAGCCATTTTCAGTCTCATTGCCACCCTCAATATTTTCACCTTCACCTTCGCCTTTCCGTAATCTCTACAGCTCTCCCACAAATACCATTGACCACAACATGACAGAACCAGTCAAACCCAAAAACAATAAATCAGATGAGAATCTCATGGAGTTCTCAGACCCATACATCATTCATCACTCAGATCACACTGGACTTGTCCTGGTTTCCAAAACTCTTGATGGAAACAACTACGGGCAATGGAGCCGTGCCATGCGCATGGGTCTCAGCGCAAAGAACAAGATTGGGTTCATTGATGGAACCATCAAGGCTCCCTCATCACTGGACGCAAATTATGCTGCCTGGAAAAGATGCAATGACATGATTACATTATGGATTGTGAATTCAGTCCACTCAGACATAGCCGGCAACATCATGTACACGGAAACTGCTGCTGCAGTTTGGAGCGACCTCAGAGACAGATTCTCACAGAGTAGTGACTCGAGGATCTACCAGATTCGACAAGAAATTGTTGAAAATCATCAAGGGCAGCTCTCTGTTTCTGCCTATTACACAAAGATGAAGGCCTTATGGGATGAGTTAACGTCATATCATGATCCATTAGATTGCACCTACACAGGTTTGAGAGGACTTGCTGAACGGGAAGAGAAAGAAAGAGTTATGCAGTTTCTGATGGGATTGAACGAATCCTATGCAACTGTACGAGGCTCGATTCTGATGATGAGTCCACTACCTGATACACGCAGAGTCCATGGCCTTATTCTTCAACATGAACGGCAGATGGATGTGGCTAGTCGTCGCGATATGGGGACATCCTCGCATGCGATGCAAGTCCAGCGAACTTATGCATCATCCTCATCCAATATCAAGACCTCCAACACATTTTCACGTAAGTCACTCAAATGCACTTACTGTGATGGAGATGGACACTTGGTGGATCGTTGCTATTACATCATTGGGTTCCCAGAAGGACACAAATGGCATGGAAAAAATGTGAAGCCCAAGAACAAGAGAGGAGCAGCCAACAATGCCGAGGCTATCACCCCTACCACAACCACCAAGACCAATGCTTCTGATGGTCCTACATTCACTACCGAGCAGTATAATCAAATCATCGCCATGCTTCGTAACGGTAATGGACAGCCACTTGCCAATGCAACAGGTATTTTCTTGCCTAAATGCAATATAGCACAAACAGATCCACATTCGAATCTATGTTGGATTGTTGATAGCGGAGCCACTGATCATATTTCTCATTCGCCACCAACACACAACATCATGGATGCTCAGCATGACTATGTTGGCTTACCAAATGGGGGGCAAGCGGAAATAAAAAGGATTGGTTCAATGAAATTGTCACATGAGTTATCTCTTGATAAAGTTCTTTATGTACCAAAGTTCCGCGTCAATTTATTGTCTGTTAGTAAATTGACAAGAGCTTTGCGATGTATAGTGACGTTCTATCCTGATTTTTCTGTTGTGCAGGACATGGATACGAAGAGGATGATTGGCCTGGGCAAGCATTTTGATGGGCTCTACTACCTCACCCCGACACAAAATCCTCACCTTGCCAACCACATTTCCCACACCACAAGTCTATGGCATCGGCGCCTTGGGCACCCATCATCCGCACCTTTACATTCCTTAGCCAAAACCACTGCTGAAATAATGTTTGATTCCAAACACATTTGTGAAGTTTGCCCTTTAGCAAAGCAAACTCGTTTACCTTTTCCTACTAGTGAAATAAAATCTTCCGCACCTTTTGATTTAATTCATTGTGATATTTGGGGTCCTCACAAACATCAAACACACTATGGGGCACGATATTTTCTCACTATTGTGGATGATTTTACTCGTTTTACTTGGGTACATATCATGCATTTCAAATCCGACACACAATCATTACTAAAATCCTTTTTCTCTTGGGTCAAAACCCAATTTCATAATAACATTAAAGCTCTTCGTGCGGATAATGGGAGTGAATTTCTTTCCATGCGTTCTTACCTAGACTCATGTGGAACCTCCTTCCAACATTCTTGTTCTTACACACCACAACAAAATGGGGTAGTCGAACGTAAACATAGGCATCTTTTAAATGTTGGTCGTGCTCTTAGATTTCAAGCCAACTTACCTTTAAAATTTTGGGGGGAAAGTATCCAAACCGCTTGTTATCTCATCAATCGTCTACCTACACCCTTGCTCTCTCATAAGTCTCCATATGAACTTTTGCATCATACACCACCTACTTATTCCCACTTACGAGTTTTTGGGTGCCTTAGTTATGCCACCAACCTCACACCCATCACTAAGTTTGACGCCCGTGCTCGTCGTTGTGTTTTCCTTGGTTACCCACTCGGTCAAAAGGGTTATCAAGTATATGATCTTCTCACCCATAAAATTTTCACCTCCCGTGATGTCATCTTTCATGAACATATATTCCCTTACACCACCTCAACAACCCTTGACCAAAATGACCTGCCTATTACTCCCCTTATCCATCCACCTCACGACATGATCCACGGCACAAATACCCATATTCCCACCACCTCCCATCCCACGGTCCACACGCCTATCTCACCATCCCCTCCACCTTTGTCAAATCTCCCTCCTACCAACCTTGAGACTCCCTCCACTTCTCCCTCACCCATTATCTCTGCCACCCACGAATCTTCCCCATCATACTTCAACCTTCCCGCGTTACCTACCACCACCGATAATCACCCACCATCTGACCCCGTCTCTCCTCGCCTCTCCCTTCCAGTGTCTCTCCAACCACCTCCACCCCGTCACTCTACTCGCCCCACCAAACCACCAGCTCACTTCAAAGATTATGTGGCTCATCATTCCACCTTGCTCACACCAACCAAGTCCCTCTCGCGGTCCATGTCCAGCACGTGCTATCCGCTACATCGGTATGTTTCCTATTCTTGCTTATCTCCTGGGTATCAACAGTTTGTTTCTCACATTTCCCACTTGGTGGAGCCTACTACCTATGAACAGGCTTGTCAAAATCCCCACTGGGTTGCAGCCATGTAGGCCGAACTCACAGCTCTAGACGACAACAAAACATGGAGTCTCGTTTCTCTTCCGTCCGGCCATCGTCCTATCGGATGCAAATGGGTTTTCAAACTCAAGTACCACTCCGACGGCACTCTTGATCGCTACAAAGCACGTCTCGTTGCCCAAGGCTTCACCCAACGTGAAGGTATCGACTACAAGGAAACTTTTTCCCCGGTTGCCAAACTCATCACAGTGCGTTGCTTACTGACCATCGCTGCTGTCCGGCATTGGCCATTACATCAAATGGACGTCCAAAACGCCTTCCTTCATGGCGAACTTCAGGAGGAAGTATACATGTTGCCTCCTCCGGGGTGTCGTCGACAGGGGGAGAACATTGTGTGTCGACTCCACAAATCTTTATATGGTCTTAAACAGGCGTCCAGAAGTTGGTTTCGAGAATTTTCTTCGGCTATCAGTGACATCGGTTTCTGCCAATCTAAGGCAGATTACTCTCTTTTCACCCAAGTCAAGGGTACTTCACTCACTATTGTATTGTTGTATGTTGATGATATGGTGATTACAGGCAACGACGAGACAGAAATCAAGAACCTAAAGACTTTCCTTAGCAGTCGATTTCGAATTAAAGACCTTGGACCTCTAAAATATTTCCTTGGAGTCGAGGTTGCACGTTCGAAAGCCGGAGTCACAATTTGTCAACGGAAATATACACTGGACATACTGGAGGAGGCTGGGTTACTTGGTGCTAAACCCATGAAAGTTCCAATGGAGGCTGATTTAGTGCTAACACCCACAGGAAGCACTTCACTTCATGAACCTGCGAGGTATAGGCGCTTAATTGGCAAGTTGATTTATTTGACCATCACAAGACCGGAAATAGCATACACTGTCAACACGTTGAGTCAGTTTATGCAAGATCCGCAACGACACCACCTTGATGCAGCATATCGGCTCCTTCGATATCTTAAAGGAGCTCCTGGGCAAGGTTTGATGTTTTCTTCCCAAAGTGAATTATCTTTAACTGGTTATTGTGACGCAGATTGGGCTCGTTGTCCCATTTCACGTCGGTCAGTGACTGGTTATTGTATTTTTCTTGGAAAATCACTGGTGTCTTGGAAAAGCAAGAAACAAGTTACAGTAGCTCGTTCATCCGCGGAAGCGGAGTATCGGTCCATGGCTACTGCCACTTGTGAATTAAGTTGGTTGAGGTATTTATTGGAAGATTTACATGTTAACCATCCTCAGCCAGCAAGATTGTTTTGTGACAATCAAGCCGCTTTGCACATAGCTGCAAATCCAGTGTATCACGAACGTACAAAGCATATCGAGATCGATTGCCACACAGTCCGTGAGCGAGTTCAAAAAGGAGAAATCAAAACTTCTTATGTCAAGACGGGGGAGCAAGTCGCAGACTTATTTACTAAGCCATTACGTGCACCCATCTTCCATGCACATCTGGGCAAGTTGGGTGTGATTGACATTCACACTCCAACTTGAGCGGGAGTGTTAAAGGAAAGTATCAGACAGCACAGCAAGGGTGTACAGCAGCAGACTAGCACATGGTGTCAGATCATGTGCTCTGATGTGTTACAGTATGGGCAGCAAGCACGCCACCTTTATGTCTGTAGTTTATTGCATGCGTGTGTGTGTGTGAGATGTATATAAAACCATTGCAGCAGAGAATGAAATATACAACAAAATATTAAATTTGAGATTCAGGATAAAGGGTTCTCCTTTCCCGTCATCCGCCCATGAAATTCATAGGAATTTTAATTCGGGGAAAGTTCTGTGATTCACCTCCATCAAATTCTTGATGGTGGCAAGCGTGTTGTGAGCGGCGGTGCTCTCGTCGGGGTCCGCATTGCTCTAATCTTAGTGGAGTTGTTTTTTCAGGTTTCACTTCGCTTTTGAAATTGGAATCTTTCGAAGTCTTGACAAAAAGTTTCATCGTCATCTTCACTTGTATGATTCGCCCTGTTGGTACATTTACGATTCTCCGGAAAGACTCAGATCTTCGGTTTCCGTTGGTCACACCGCAACTCCATTCCCTACCTTCTCTGTCGTTGGTCTTTGTAAACTCTCATACCCTTCCATCGACATCGTCGTACACTTGTGCACATGGTGGAATTGAAGCTACGCTCCCCTTAGAGAGATATCGAGAAAAGATGAGAAATCGCGATCGCTGCGGGAAGAGAGAGAAGGTAGCCCACTGAAATGGAAGATGAGATAGAGACCTCGCTTCCCCCAGAAATTGCAATGGAAGTGGTGGATGCCATCTCCGTGGAGAAGGAGATCTCGTGGAGTGCAATTTTTAATTTTGTATTAGGGGGTGGGGGGTGGTATTCAATTAGAATTTTGAGAGAGTTTCAAATAATCTAATTCCATGTAATTTGAGAGAATTTGAGGGAAAAAAAAAAAAAATCACTTTTCAAGGATTTTGAGTTAAAGTTTCATAGAATTCACATGAATTGTGAGAGAATTCTTTGCATGGGCTTAGAGAATTTTAGAGAGTTTATTCATGAATTTCAAGAGATTTGTTTAAATTCCCATGAAATTACAGTGATTGTTTTATTTCAAGAAAAGCCAAATTGATTGGTAAAATTGGGTTGTACCAGAAGGTGAAAGAAAAACTCCAATGAACTTATTGAATTTTGACCAATCCATTTATAGGCAACTATATCAGGGAGAAAATTCTTCAAACCAGCATCAAGAAAGTACCACTAACAAAATGTTTAGGTTATGGAACCAAATCTTTGTGCCGCATAAGTGCAATCCATAATGGTGATAGTAAGGTTTTCTTATCCAGTGATTATGATCATGTCTCATGGCCGGTTGATTGGAACAAGGAGTTTCTACCTGCCGGTAGGCTTTGCTTTATGCCAAAAACTACATAGGAAGCTATCCAGTCTTGTTCTAGGAAGGGGACATTGGAGAAATGGCTTTTAGATCAAATTAAGGTTCATTTCGTGAGTGTAAATGAATATGCAAAGGATCTCCTTGACAATTCACTTAATAAGCAGAAGCTTATGATCACATTTGCCCACTTGATGTGTTTTTCTTGGTGCAGACTTTATATCTCAACTAAGAAAGTTAATGAATTATGTGGATAAGTATGGGAAAATCATCAGAACTAGGAAGAAGGTGATTGTGGATAAGTATGGGAACATCATCGAAAACAGGAAGTGGGTTATTGTGCCTGCCAATGGAAGCAAATTGGCAACATTGACTTATTCTAATTTGTGGAGGAAAGAAGGCTACGTTGAGTTAGGAAAATATTAGATGGCTGCCCTGTTTTGCTGGTAACTGTACAATACAAGAGAACCTCCTAGGGTTCCTTAAAGTCTGTACTGCAACTACGGACATTCCTTATATACCTGCTTCCAGTGATAGTGTATCGTCTTTATCTGCACCACTTACTAAGGAAAATGCATTCTTGCTTTTGGACTGGATTCGTCGTCTGGTGCATAAACATTTTCAAGTCTCACAGAATTTTGCGATGAATAAATTTGACAGTAAAAAACAATGAACAACGGCCACCCCAGACATAGCAGGTCGTGGACATATTCATGTAAACTTGTTAAAAAATCAATTCGACAACAGATTTTATTTTTTATTTTATTTTTATTTTTTTTTATAGATTTCAACATCTAATAGATAAAATACAATATTAATTGAACAATATGAATTCAGATTAATAAGCACGAAAAACCTCTTTGACACCAATTCGACATCTAACAGTAAGCCACAAACCCACATGCATATTCAACAAAACACTAAACCATAAACCCACACGCATATTCAACAATAGGTTTTCAAATCCTGACAAACCCTAGACTAGAAAACCTTAACCCTAGAACAAGATTACAGTATCCAAACAAGAAAAATCCGAAGAAAACATGTACAAGGTGAAAAGTTTTACCTTCAAGGTACTTTGTTTTTGGAGTAGAAGGCTCCGTCTTTGGAGAGGAGATTAGCACACAAAGTCGCTCAAAACTTCTAGGGGTGAGGTGAGATTTCACAGGCTCTTTGGTATTTATAGGTTTCACCTTGAATTCCTCCAAAATCCACAAATTCACAAATTCCTTCAAATTCAATTCATTTTCCAATACACCTAAATTTTTAGAGACTTCAAAAAAATCACAATTGAATACATCTAGATTTGTAGGAAGTTTTAAAAAGTCTCTAGAAATCTCAATTGAATACGCCTATATTTCTAGAGACTAAAAGTGTTTATAATTCTCAATTGAATACACCTAAACTTTTATGAAGTATTTTACATTCCTAATTGAATACCTCTAAAATTATTAATTCCCTGAAACTCTCTCAGAATCTCAATTGAATACACCCCCCTTAATTTAGCTTTATTTTTAGGGAAGTATTCTTGGGACTCCAAAAATTTCATTCTACACCCCTCATAAGTGTATTTTTCTTTCTATATATAGAAAGTTTGGAATGTATAATGAGAATTTTGGAGTGCCAATAACAATTCCCTATTTTTAAATTGATCTTTAAATTTTTAAATATTTTTAATTTCCACATCATAAAAAACATGTAGGTCTTATATTTGCTACCTTATCACTTAACAGTCAAATTAACGGTTTGACTAACGGATATATGAAATTGCAAAAATGATAATTAAGGTATGAAATTGAAATTTTTTAAAGATGTTGTATAAGATTACAATTGCACTCAAACTTAAGTAGGTAAAATGTAACTTACAAAATATTGTAAGATAAAATTATTGTTCAACTTCCCTAACAAAAAGAAAACTGCAAAAAACTAAAGTTTGTTCCAGTTTTGTGGACACAAAACGAGCAGCTTTTTGCCTAATCAAATCTCGATGAAAATTTATAAATTTATACTCATTTGAAAGCTTGAAGAACCGAGCTCCGAAGTGAGAGAAATCATGAGTTAAAACAGCAAGTGTGTGCAGAAAAACTTCACCAGAGTTTTACACGTGCTCAAAGACACCTTTTTGAACATGGTTTTGACCCATCAATTCTCAATGAAAATCTTCGGTTAAATACTGGATTTGAAGCTTATGAATCCCTATTAAATTCTATGGAAAAATAATTTGAAAAGAAGCTTTGTAGTGAAAGAAAACAAGAATGAAAGAAGGGACTACGAAACTGAAAGTTCTGAAATCTACACCTAGAAAATTATGAACACTTTGAAAAATTCTTTTCCAGAGCTTCTAACAGGATGATAAAAACATGTAATAGGTACTGAAAGGGTTTGTTTTTAGATCAAAATAGAGAATATAAACATGGTAAATCAAATTGAAAAGAAATACTCAAGACACTCGATCGAAAGGAAAGATCTTACTCTTAGTCTTCCTCTGCAAACGTAAACCTCTTTCTTTCTTCTTCAAGGTTCTCACTCATTCTCTTTATAAATTGAAAGAAAATTTGCTATGAAAATCCTTATTCAAAGTGTAACTATTATAGGGAAAAAGATCATGATTGAAACCTAAACCTAGACCTTCCACCACCTGCTTCTCAGCTTAGATTACTCAGCTATATAGATTGCTTATAGAGCAATCTAAAACTTCTCGGAGAGTTCTGTTTCGGATGCGGAGGTGGCCTTTTCGGCTTCTTATTGCTGGCGTACTATCATTAGGGCCCATTCTGTGCTATAGCAAGGGGACACGATGGGCAGTGGGGGATGGAGAGTCCATAAAGGTGTGGAAGGACAGGCGCCTTAACACGTTCAGGATCCTCACCCTTAGCCCTCCCAATATCGGTGAGCTTTTGGTTAAAGATTTGATCATGCAAGAGACTAGGAGTTGGAAAGTTGATATGTTGCATCAGTTTTTTTCGAAGGAAGAGGTGTGACTTATTTGTTCCATGTCGCTTAGCTACCTCAGGGTATTTGATCGTTTAATGTGGCATTTCAATAAGAATGGAGTTTTCTCAGTAAAGAGTGCCTACAAGGTGGATGAAGAGATTACTACAGGTCCAACAAATCAGGCAGACACATCTGCCGTTAGGATGTGATTTGCTGCACTGCACGATTCACTCCTTCTCTATCTTTACTGTTGTATTGTATTCTCATACTTGCCTTCTATGGCTTTACAAAGTCAACTGACATAATATGTATATATATACAATTTGTGATAATGCAAATAATCAAGAAGATCAATCACAAATTATTCTCACCTATTTTCTGCTCTTTTGCATTCATACTTTCCCTTTCCAATCTCAAATTCTCTATGGTATCATAGCCTTCTCCACAAGCTAATGCTTTATTCGATCCTCTATGGCTTCTGCTACCCCAATATCCCCTACCTCTTCTAATTCATCTTCCTCTACCATGACTGCCCCTACCATCTCCCTTCCCACAACCTTCAATATGTCTCACACGATCAACACTCCCATGGACCACAACAATTATCTTAGTTGGCGATCTCAATTTCAGGATATTCTTGAAATTCTTGGCATGGAAGATGTTGTGACTATGAATTCTAAACCACCGAAGAAGCTCGGTGATGGCTCTGTCAATCCCCATTATTCTAGGGACAAACTCATTTTCAGTTAGATCAAGGCTACCTGTATATCCTCTATCCAAACTATTCTAATCCTTTGCACTTATACTTATGATGCTTGGATTTTCTTGGAAAAGCTTTTGTCACCTTTCTCCAAGAGTCACATCCGCACTCTTCGTGACCAACTTCGCACTCTTAAGAAAGATTTGGAGAAGCCCATGTGATGTCTAACTATCTGATGCACGCCAAAAGCCTTGCAGATTCTCTTAATGTTACTGGTTCCAGTATCAGTGAAGATGACCTCATTGAATGCCTTTTAGAAGGTCTTGGTCCTGAGTAAAAGGAGTTTACCACCGCTGTTCATCTTCACCATTCTTTTTCATATGATGACTATTACGACCTATTCATTCAGGAAGAAAATCTCATAAAAAAGGTGTCTATCTCTTTCCTTGTCCAACGGTGTTGCCTTTGCCGCTCATCGTCCCTCTAATGGCTCGTCCAACTTCTTATTGGGCATAATTATGGTGATTTTTATTACATTCGGGCTGCTTCACAAATCAGACCAAAGCTTGTTTTCTATGGAGAACGGATAACTCGTGATGTACGGCACGCTCATCTTGGACATCCGTCAACCAGTATTTTTCAAGTTGTTGCCAATAAATACCACTTACCTATTAGTGGTTGATCCCCCAATAACAAATGTCACATTTGTCCATTAGGCGAAGCATGCCGATTACCTTTCAATTCTCGCACATCTATAGCTCAACATTCACTTAATCTTTTGCATCTTGATGTATGGGGACCTGCTCCAACATTCTCTAATTTTGGCTACAAATTTTATTTATCAATAGTGGATGATTGCTCCAGATTTGTGTGGTTATTTCCCCTTGCAAGAAAATATGATGTTATGTTTACCTTCATTACATTTAAAAAATGGTTGAAAATCAGTTGACTCGAACAATTAAAATTGTGCAAATTGATGGTGGTGGTGAATTCACTAGCAATGCTTTCTGCATTTTTGAACGTCAACATGGAATTACTCAACAACTTTCTTATCCATATACTCCTCAACAAAATGGCATGTCAAAAGAAAACAACGTCATATTGTTGAAATGGGTCTTTGTTTACTTGCCCAATCCCATCTTCCGTCCTCATTTTAGGTGGAAGCTTTCACCACGGCTGTCTTTCTAATTAGTCGGTTACCTCTGCATAATATTGGGGATGTCTTATCTTATGAAAAGTTATTTGACAAGACAACAGATTATCGATTCTTGAAGACATTTGGTTGCACATGCTTTCCTCATATGATTCCCTACAATTCTCATAAGCTAATGCCAAAATCCATCAAATGTGTCTTTATTGGCTATGATAACAATTACAAGGGCTATCGGTGTTTAGACATTACCTCTCGTAAGGTTTATATTTCCCACCATGTTCAATTTGATGAATCCACTTTTCCATATCAGGCCATCAAAGCTGCTACTTCTCCTAGCATGCAGCCGCAACAACAATTTGTTATGGATCCCACTACTATACCTAGTCTTGCTCCCCACAACCAATCATAACATCCCACACAAGCTATAACTTTTGCTTTCCACCATAAGGACACGGACCTAGCTGCCTCCTCCACACCCCTTGGCTTGGTGCCAACTTCCTCATTGCCAGATCATTCTGATGGTGCTTCTCCGAACCCACGGACCCATATGTCAACCGTTGAGCCCTCCTCATCCACGGAGCTCACGCCAACCAATGATGCTGATGTGCCTGATCAAGCACACTTTCCTGACCACCAAAACTTTATAAGTGTCAACAATATAATCTATGGCTCAACCCTATATCCGCTTCCACAAGCAGTAACTGCTGCCCTTAATGATCCGATGTCATTCGAACCATCTAGCTATACTCAAGCAGCCAAGTATTCTCATTGGTGGAAAGACAGAAGAGTATGAAGCTCTTTGTCAAAACCAAACATGGTCTCTCATCCTCGGCACTCCTCATATGAATATTGTTGGATGCAAATGGGTGTTTCGGGTGAATCACAAAGCGGATGATTCTATTGATTGACACAAAGAACGTCTTGTTGCCAAGGGTTACAACCAACAAGCAGATCTTGATTATGAAGAAATTTTTAGTCCCGTTGTCAAACCAAGGACTATTCGTACGATCTTTGCCTTGACTATTTGCAAAAATTAAACTTTACAGCAACTTAATATTCGTAATGCCTTCTTGAATGAAATCTTGCTTGAAATGGTCTATATAAACAACCATCTGGTTTTGTCGATTCCTAACACCCTAAGCATGTTTGTCATCTTCACAAGGCACTCTATGGTCTTAAACAAGCTCCACGTGCATGGTTTTAACACTTAAACTCCTTTCTGCATAGCCAAGGGTTCTTCCACAGCCGATCAGATGCATCTTTGTTTATTTATCACTCTTCCACATATTCTTTATATGTGCTTGTATATGTTGACGATTTGATTGTTGCAGGTTTTAATTTTGATGTTATTCATCAGTTCATTGATACATTATATGCCACCTTTGCCTGTCGGAAGTTGGGGAATCTTAATTATTTTCTTAGCATAGAGGTCATTTGCAATGGCAGTCACCCCTTTCTTTCTCCGTCTCGTTATGCTTCTGATTTGTTAAAAAAAATTTAAGATGGATCTTTGCAAGCCAAGACCCACTCAATTCCTCTCCTCCATATGCTTATCTGCTCATGATGGTGATCTAATTTCTAACCTAGAGACATATCGTAGTATGGTTGGTGGGCTCCAATATCTTACTCTCTCTCACGCCCTGACATTACTAATGATGTCAATCAAGTTTGTCAATACATGAACAATCCAAAAACCACTCATCTTCAAGCAGTCAAGCACATTTATTGCTATATCAAGGGCACCGTTGTGCATGGTCTCTTCTTCAGTTCCTTAATGGACTTCTCTCTTCATGGATTCTCCAATGCTGATTGGGCTGGTTCCATTGATGATCGTCGATCCACTAGTGGTGCGTGTATTTTCCTTAGCCTGAACCTTCTAACTTGGAATACTAAAAAGCAATCCACGATGCCTCGCTTAAGCTCTGAAGCTGAATATCGCGCTCTTGCCATAACAACAGCTGAACTATGGTGGTTATGCTATTTGTTTTGTGAGATTGGTCTTCCTTTTCATACTCCACCATGCATTTATATAATGTCTCCGCTCTTCAAATGGCTACAAATCCGGTCTTCCATGCTCGCACTCGGCACATAGAAATTACTACCATTTTGTTTGTGAGTTAATTGCTCACGAGGTCCTTGCCACTCGACACATTCCTTCACAACATCAAATTACCGATGTCTTCACCAAATGACTATCTCGTGAACAGTTCTCCTTCCTTATTTCCAAGCTCAATCTTCACTTTGTTCTATTTCGCTTGAGGGGGATGAAGAGATTACTAAAAGTCCAGCAAATCAAGCAGACAAATCTGTCATTAGGACATGATTTGCTGCACTGCATGATTCACTCCATCCAGGGCCGGTCCTGAGAATTTGGGGCCCTAGGCGAGTCTTCGAAGTGGGATCCTAGAGTTGTCTGATTGAGCTCGACCCTTTGTACATTGACAAGTGTAAAAAAAGTTTCACTAAATACATGAAAAGTCTATTTCTACATCAAATGTCATTAAAAATTAATATAAAAAAAAGAAAGATATACAAACATTATTCAAATATTACTCGTCTCGCATTTTTAGATGCAAGTGTACTTATTAAGTTTACATAATCTAATTTTTCAACCAAATCAAACCGAAAGAGAAGTCCTTACCCAGTATGCCAAATTCCAATCATTTTTCTATTGTTACAATGTTACTTAGTACATTCAATAAATGAATGAATGGTTGAATTACAAAGACAACATCTTACAGCTAGGACAAAATACTGGAGTGAAGAGTATAATAATTTTTGTATACGCGCCTAGGCGGACGAGGCGGATTTAAATAATTTATTATATATTATAGAAACTAATTAATTTGAACATGTTATCATTTTTCAAAAAGGTGAAAGTTTTAGCCTTTTAGGTACATAATAAAGATATTTGTGGTGTGATCTTAAAATAGGGTAATAAAACCCCATAAAAATAAACATAAAGGTGATATTTAAGAAAGAAACAAAAAAGTAAAAATAAGATGGTGGAGACTATTTAAAAGGGAGAAGACGTGCAGCTATAAAAAAAGATGGTGTGACCATCTTAAGTAAAATCGTGCAATTAAAATGACGTTGGGAATATGGTTGTCTTCTTCCTCGAGCGAGGCCGACCCTGCAACAAAAGATTTCCAAATTTCGGTGTTTACATATAAGCCCACATAGCTCCCAACCATCCCTGTCTAGACCTACCTAGCTCCGCCTAAAAATTGGGGGCCCTAGGCGGACGCCTACTCCGGCTACCCTCAGGGCCGGCTCTGACTCCGTCTTTGTCTTTACTATTGTATTGTATTCTCATACTTGCCTTCTATAGCTTTACAAAGTTAACTGATGTAATATATATATATACACACACACACAATCTGTGGTAATGCAAATAATCAAAAAAATCAATCACAAATTATTCTCACCTATTCTCTGCTCTTTTGTGTTCATACTTTCCCTTTCCAATCTCAAATTCTATACGGAGGACAGACTGCATGTCCACAGCAATCTCGGCCTCTTCGTCTTCTAGCAGCGAAGGGGCTTACTGTGGTCTATGACAAGCAATCTGGAAAGCCAATGTGCTGCCAAAAGTCAAGGTCTGTGGGTGGAGAGTGTGCTTGGACATACTGCCAACAAGATCCAACTTAACCAAAAAAGGGGTGAGGTTAGAGAACTCCTGCCCTCGATGTAATATGGAAGGTGAGATGATCAACCACGTGTTACACGAGTGTAGCTTCTCACGAGCAGTTTAGTTTAATGCGCCCTTGGGGCTCGGTACAGTGGTACATTCCTATGGATCCATTACGGAGTGGATACTTAGTCTGGTGAAGGAAAAGAGAGTGGATATGGATGTTGTGCTAATGCTTTTGTGGGCATTATGGATAGAGATGAACAATCTTGTATGGGAGGGTAAGTCTAGTGACCCCATGGAAGTGGTGCAACAGTCGTACATGTGGCTAGCTGCAAAAGTTCCATTCAGCCAACTTTCAACCAAGTTACATGCTCTTTCCTGAACAGCTGCGGTGGGCGGCTTCATGCGATGGTTGGTTCAAGTTGAATGTCGACGAGGCTGCTAAAGTGGATAACAGAGTTGGTGAGGCCGCCCCGGGGGGGGGTTGGGGGGCGGGGGGGGGGGGGGGGGTGGTGGGGGTTGGGGGGGGTGGGTGTTGGGTGGGGTGTGGTGGTGGATGTGGGTGTGGGTGGTGTGTGGTAATTCGCACGGGGGACGGGAGGTTTGTGGCTGCTGGGTTCTGGCGATTTCAAGGTTGCAGCTCAGTGAAGCATGTGGAGCTGGCAACTATCAGGGAAGGGTTGAGGCTCGCGAGAAGGGTGGGGTGTGGTTCGATACAGGTGGAAACCGATTCCATGGAAGCCATCTCTACTTGTAAGGGTGATGCTATTGATTACCCTAGTCTTAGATTCATTGTTTCTGATGTTGAAGAGCTAGCTTCTGAGTTTAGTGGGTGTACGTTCTTGTATGTTCCTTGTACTTATAATGGTGCGGCTCATCGCCTAGTCAAGTTAAATTTAATCCATAGTGATTCTGTAGTATGGTTTGAGGAGCCGCTTGATGGTATTAGGGGTGACCTTGACCATGATATGTACTCTCATTGAGTTTTTGAAATAAAAGATATCATATCCACTTCAAAATAAATAAATAAATAAAAAGAATTATTCGTTTCTTGTCAAACGTGGTGTCTGGATTAATTCTCTCTCCATAGAGATTTTTCTCTGATATCAAATCGTTTTGGACCAACACAAGGGTAAAGTCGGAGAATTGGATTCAAGACCACACCTCTAGATGTTTTTTCAAACCAAAAAGGGGACTCTTGAAGCTACTTTTGTGGGCGTATATTAGAAGCAGGGCTAGTTTGATATTGAAGTGCTTTTTAAAAAAATACTTTTGTTCTGCTGTAAGAATAAACAGCTATAAAATAGAGTTATTGAGTGTTTGGTAAACCTTTTATTTATTTTTTTTAAAGTGTTTTTAATTAAAAAAAAATGATGTCTAAGTGTTTGATAAACTTTTATATAAATTGCTTTGAATATGTTAAATGACTAAAAAAAAATATGGTATTTAATGTGATATAATAATTGTCAAACACAATTATTAGGGACAAAGATTGTAATTTTGTAAAATATATAGAGAGGTATACTTGTTATTTGAAAATTTTATTAAATAAGCATTAATTACTATGCTTTGAAAAATAAAACACTTTTTTTAGAAGTATTGTAGACTCTATTTCCACTTTTCTATGTTTTCTTACTTTCGTTGACAACAGTTTAAAAAAAAATTCTTTTTTTTTTTTTTTTTTGTTTTACCAAGTACATTTAATATTTCAGATTTTTTAATAAGCCTTTAATTTTTTTTTTTTTTTAAAAAGCACCACAATTCCAAACCAAACCACATTATCTTAAAACTTAATTTATTTGTCTTCATGTGGCGTGCCTTTTTTAGCACTTTTCCTACTAGAGAGAATCTGTTTAGAAGACATGTCGCCATGAATTTGCTACGTCCAATTTGTATGGAATTTATGCCCATGCGTGATAGGCATTTGGTTTGGCACTGCTCTAAATTACAGGGTGCTGAAGATGTTTCACCTCTTGACCATTGGTTTTTAAACGAAATTTCTAGGTGGACAAAGGGAGAAAGTCTTGGACACCTTTCTTTCTCTTGTAGGTATCACCCGTTGGGATTTGGAAGGCTAAGCTATATAAGAGTCCAGGAGCTTCTCATTTTGACCTTGCCAACGAGGTAAGGTGCCCTCCAAATCATAATTTTGTTAAGGTGATCACTGAAGGGGCCTGGTGTACTTCTTCCTTGGAGGCGGGGCTGGGGATTGTTATTTGTGCGGGTTAAACACACTCAGAGGTGCTTTGGCTGCTGATCTATAAGTGCTCCTCTGCTCTTATTGCTGAAACAGCTGTGGTTATCAAAGGCTTGGATCTAGCTGCAATCTTAGGCTTCAATAAAGTGATGGTGAAGATGTGCTTTGATTAAGTGCTTGAAGGGTGACATAAAAAAGGATGCTTGGGAAATCTATCCACTCATTGGAAGAGCAATTTTGAAGACCTATGTTAGAAATGGTCTACACACGAGGCAAATGGTGCGGCACACCATTATGCCTTCGCTTGGTTTGAGGATTGTGGAACGTCAAAGTTGGGTCGATAGACCACCAATTTCGATCCCTGGTTTTTCCTCAAGGACGGCCTTCCCTATCCTCCAAGCTAATTTTGGGTGTTTTGGCTGCTCTCTTTGACAACCCTCTTTCGGTGGCCTTTGGCAAGTTGTCTTGTTTCTGTTTGGGTAAGTTTCTTTGTTAGAGTAATTTAATTCGGTATCATCTTCGCATTCCTTGGTGTAATTTGATGCAAATATATATCAAATTGACAAATGTCCCTTTTGAAATGCTGCTCATGGCAGTCTTCTTGATCTTCTTTTTGGTAAAGTCTTCTAACTTGTCTGTGACTGGTATCTGATTGGTTTCCCGTTTTTGCTCTTACACTTTTTATGCGAAATTTTCCGTTGTTCACCAAAATAACAACATTAATCGTTAAAAAGTTACAGCAGT
Organism: Pyrus communis; assembly: GCF_041283825.1. Taxonomy (NCBI): domain Eukaryota; kingdom Viridiplantae; phylum Streptophyta; class Magnoliopsida; order Rosales; family Rosaceae; genus Pyrus; species Pyrus communis. Next base: position 6,521,068 of record NC_142572.1, read on the forward strand.
GGCCATGGACAAATGATCGACAAAGTCTAGAAATACTCAAAAGCTTTGTTATGTTTCCATAAAAGAGATAATTGTGTAAGAATAATAATTTAATGCAGTCTGCAGAAGAGTGCTTGATGGAAAAATTATGAAATTTGAAAGTTAAGGAATCAGATATGAAGGTTGCGGAATCAAAAAATAAAATAAAATAAAAAAAATACAGAAACTTCGCCAGATGCAAGATGCGTGATATATATATATATTGTGTGGGTGTGGGTGTGTGTGTGTGTGTGTGTGTATAAGTAATATACATATATATGCTACTATTGATGGAATTTAGCACGATTGTCACAAGAGCAAACTCAAATGTTGTTAGACTATTTATTACTATATGGTAGCGCCAATGTAGAAATAGCACACCAAAGGAAAGAAGAGAATCTGTTTCAAGTTTGATAATTTGTCTAGAGGATTGAATCCTCCTTTTATAAACTTCATCGTACCCTTTCTATAGAGTTGTGAGATTTCTCTGAATGGTCTTATCCTTTCATGATAAGACACATTACTTATAGAAGGGTACAACTCTTATGATAAGTCATACCTCATATGATATCACACCTTTTGGTTAAATGTATATCAGTACACCAATCTTATGGTGCACCTCCAAACATCAAATACACACATAGTAAAGTCAATATCATCATGATCACATTCCAACAACTATAAGTCCTCCCTACATGGGATCCTATCTTCTTTTTTTTTTCCAATAATGAACTGGATTTCATCCCCTCTCGCTATATCTCTCTCTTATAATATTTTTGGGTGACCGATCCTCTTTGCCTACAGGAACCAATGGCTATTTAAACCTCCACTGCACTCTCACTGAGGCGGAGTACCTCAGCTCTGATTAGAGGCATGGAGGATGGTTGAAGATAAGATGCTTCAGAAATTGAAGGACATGAAGTGAGGGTGCGATTGAGTTCATATATGTGGGTGGATATAATTAGTTTTAGAAATAGTGTCTTTGTTCAGTTTTAGAAATAGTATAATACCCGTGTTCAATTTTAGAAATATTGTAGTGCTCATGTTTAGTTTCTGAAATAATTAGTGTTCGATTTCCAAAATTAGTGCAACTTCCAGAGATATTGTAGTAGTGTTCAATTTCAGAAATAATGTAGTATCTTTTAGTTTCAGAAATAGTGCTTTATTACTTTTTTTCTATTTTATTTTTTATTGTATTAAATTTTTGTCGTTTTATTAAATTTAAGTCATTTTCATTAAAGTTTAAATCATTTTCATTAAATAAAATTATAGGATGATTTTTTTGTTAAATTAAACTTAGTCCAAGCCATTTTCATTAAACTCCCTATTTTTAATTCATATAATAAGCTCACTAATTTAAACAATGACATTATTTATCCTTCTAGACACTATTACACTATTTTTCGTACTCACAACGTTTTTAAAAATATAGTTTATCAAACGCTCAATTGTTTGATTTTCCTGATTATTCTTAAAGCACAACATAAGCAATTTATTAAAAAAGCACAGCAATCCCAAACTGGCCCTTAAAGTGATTATTTGCTCTCTATTTTATGTGCTTCCTTGGTTTCTAAACTCTATTTTATGTGCTTCTTTGGTTTCTAACTTTCTACACTTCTCCATCTTTCTACCTTTTGTAGGTTTCTAGGAAAATGGCAAAAATTGTTCAGGTATGCTACATCTTTTTTAATTTAGTAATGGTGTGTAGAGTTTGCCAAGTTTGGTTACAGGAGAAATTAGGTTCACATCATTCTTTTTGTTACTCCATTGATTAAAATCCTATTAATTTTCAATTTTTGATCAAGGTCCTTGGGTATTAATAACATCATTAATTATTTGAATAATAAAATATTTTTATTTTTAAATATATTCCTTTAGTGTTAAAAATGTTACAATTAGTATATTTATATTTATGGCTAAATTTTTTATCCTATATTTTTATTTTTAGTTTGTATCTATTTTTAATTTGCAAATATTTTTTAAGGGGCATTTTGATATAGGCGCCTCGTTTTTTAATTTTTTAGACTAAACATACACTCCTTTTGAAAATTTGATCAAGCATTTTCCTAAAATTTTGGTTATTAATTTCAGTTTTTCACATAAGTTTATTTTGTTTAGAATTTTAGTTTTTCATGACTTTTCCTAAACGTTTCGTTTTTTTTTCTTTTCCTCTTATCCCTATATTTATGCATTTATTATCCATCTCTATGCATTTTTTTTTATTGTTTGTTATAATTGTACTTTTTTTTTTTTGTGTGAATATAGTAGAATATTTATAAAAAAAAAATTGTTGAATTTTATTATTTAGAAGACCCAACACATAATAAAGATTTGTTTGATTATATAGCTACATCTAGTTACCTATAATATCGACCCATTTAGTTTTATAGTGGATTTGATTTTTTGTATTTCTCGGTACAATTGGAATGTAAATGTACCAAAAGGGTTAGCAGATAGAGACATTTGGTTTTGTGGTACATTTGTGATTTTTTGTTCATTTGGTCTTTTGCTACATTTGGAATCTAAACGTACCAAAAAGGTTACCTAACAATGGGCACATTTGGTTTATCTGTACATTTGAAATTTAAACGTACAAAAAGGGTTACACAACAATGGGTACATTTGGTTTTATGGTACATTTGAACTTTTGGTACATTTGGTTTCTCGGTACATTTGAAATCTAAACGTATCAAAAGTCGATACTTTTGTTCTCAAATGTACCATAAGTTTTAAGTATATTTTTTATATACCTATACGTGAAAAAAATATATATTGAAGACTTTTTATTAAGACATTTTTAACAGAAAGAGATTTTTTTTTTTTAAATACTGATAATAAGGTAATGAGGAATTAGTTAATTAATTTTTTATTTTATTTTATTATAAAAATGTCATTTAATGTGTAGAAGAGGATTGACGAAATTAAATTCCTATATTGTAGGCAATTAGTTGCTAAGTTACCTTATACCTCTATATAAATGCATTTAAATTAATGACATGGAAATTAAATAAATAGAAAATTATTGAGGTGGCAATTGATCAAAGCACTTTAATCAAATCTTGAAAAGGGATGAATGTTTAATCTAACAACTATAGAAAAGATGTAGGGCATTCTAATTTTCCCATTTTTTAATTTGTACCAATTTTCTTTTCATTTTTAATTTGTACCAATTTTCTTTTCATTTTTAATTTGTACCCATATATTAGTTTCTTTTTGTGCCCATATTTTTCAAAGTTTTATTTGTGTTTGTACCAATGTGTATACCGTCACGTGACATTGTATATTTAATTAATGATAGAAAAATTACATATGGTATATTTATGTTTTATGCCTAAACTCTGTATCATATATTTATATTTTTAGTTTTACCCACTTTTAATTTGCAACATTTTTTTTTAAATTTGTAGTATTTTCTTTTTAGTTTTATTTTGTATCCATGTATTAATTTCTTTTAGCACCTATATTTTTAAAAATTCATTTGTACTCATAATTTTTAATCTTTTATCTGTACCCTAATTTATTTATAATGTACGCATTCTTCTTTATTAATGTACCACTTTGTTATATGTGAAATGTACCAATTTTTTTGTAAAATGTATCAATTTTTCAAACACTATGGATACATTCTTTTGCCATTTATTATTTCTTATTTTTACATAATTTTTATCCATTTATTCAATCAAAATGTTTGAATTTTTTTTATTGTAACCGTTTCTAATAGTATTATAATGAGGGATTTTAAATTTATAGGATTGTAAATCTCATAAAATATCAAACAATTAATGTCAAAACTATAAAAATATAAATAGTAATAGTAATATAATGAGGTATACAAAGTCAAGGGACCTTGATCAAACTTTGAATAATATTAATAGTATTATAATGAGGGATTTTAAATTTATAGGATTGTAAATCTCATAAAATATCAAACAATTAATGTCAAAACTATAAAAATATAAATATTAATACTAATATAATGAGGTGTACAAAGTCAAGGGACCTTGATCAAACTTTGAATACTATTAAGGTTTTAATCAAAGAATGTTAAGAATTAGGGACCGCATCCAAAGTATCCCTTGTTTATAATTGTGTGATGAGTTTGCCAACTGGGATTGGAATTGATAATTTGTGATATGATTACAACTTTGTGTAAATATAAAGTCGTTTAATTGTTTTCGTCTTTCACTGCTTAACAATTAATGGTTCTCTTTGGGTGCATATGTTGATTTCGTGATTATTTAATGGATAATGTTAGGGAAGCTAAATTTATAGATAAAATTTATAAACTAAATGATGTGTCACCAATTAAAACGAGCTTGTTTATCAACGTTTAAATCATAATCCAATCATTAATTTCCATATGACTTAGTTTATAAACTTTTGTTTACAAATTTAGCCTTCCAAACATTATTTTTGTTTAATTGTGTAGGGTTAAAGGAAGTTTATTGAAAGAAGAAATGCATATTAGGACTCTGCATGAAGCATGAACGTACTTGAAAGAAATTAAGATTATATATGTGTCTTGTCGGTTCTTCCTCCTCCGATGCAAATTCCTTTCGTTTTCATTCCTTAGAGATTACTGAATTTGTGAAAATATGTATTTTAAATTTAATCATAAAAAAACCCACTGCAACCTCAGAATTATGATTTTATTCAGTATTTTAAAGGAATTGTAATGTTTTTATAAATCTGTTTATGGTGTTTCAACGAAACATTTTGTTTGCAATAACAGTTGGAGAATTTAATTAAAAACAAACCGTCCCTTTGCGGCATCCGATAAAATTGAAAACTACCAGGCACTTTGCACATGTGATTAAAAATTAGTCTGTCCAAAAGCGAATAAAAATGAGCTCTTCGCTTGTGTAAATAAAAATCTATAAGTCGCGTATAGTCCCATGATAAGAGAAAGTCTTTCGCATGCGCGAAAGTGTGTAAGAAGGCTAATTTCTATTTTGGAAAAATTAGGTTTTCATCGTTATTTTTTATACTTCCTTAATTTAAATTTTTTTTTTAATTTTTTATCAAGGTTCCTAGATTTTAATAAATGTCATTAATTATTTCAATAATAAAATATTTTATTTTTAAATATATATTCATTTAGTGTTAGAAACGTTACATTTGGTATATTTATATTTATGGCTAAATTTTTTATCATATATTTTTATTTTTATTTTGTGCCTATTTTTAATTTGCAACTCTTTTTTTAATGTGTACCAATTTTCTTTTTTTTAATTGGTACCCATATATTAATTTCTTTTTGTGCGCATATTTTTTTAAACTTTTATTTGTATTTGTGCCCATATTTTTTAATTTATTTGTACCCATTTTTTATTTTGCTAAATGTACCCATGCTAATTATATATGTTAATAGTTATGTGGGTACACTATTTTTTTGCTATAATATTTGTGAAGAACAATATTACTCTAAAATTAATTTTTAGTATTTATTATATTTTAAAATATTATTTGAATTTGTTTAAATTTCATAATTTGTGGGACATTAAATGCATAAATGCATGAATTAAATCTTTTAAATGATGCTAAGGATCTCGATCCAAATATTGAAACAAATAAGGTTTCAGTCTAACAATTAAGTTGATTAGAAACCGCGAAACCAAAATAACCCTTCTATTCAGGTGAAAAGATGTCAATAATAATATATATAAACCACTCCCAAACTCAATTAAAACACTAGGCAGAAACACAGTTCTAAATTTACGTAACAATTTGACAAAAAAAAAAAAAAAAAGTTACGTAACAATCATCATCGTACCTGGAATTCGAAAATATTACAATTGAATTAGTTAGGTATCACTAAATTTATAAGGTGTCCTTATTATTTTGTCTACTTCACAAGATAGTTTTTGCTCATCAAATTATTGTTACCATGTCAACTGCGTTCAAGTAAATATGGAATAATTTCAGGTTAAAATTAAAAGATCTTATAGCCTTCTTAAAACCTCCCATATATAGTTCCTCTATATGTAGCACCAACAAAAAAATATGTAATGATAAATATAAGAACAACAAGTTCTAACAGACTTTAAACTTTATACTCAAAGTCTCAACTTATTCACAATAAACAGCTAAACTTTATGTTCGATTGAAGGTCCAATTTCTGCAGTTTCAGCTGAACTAGAGCAATGAGCGTTGCGTCGACAAATTTTCTTCAACACCCACAAGCAACAACCCCTGGACTGTACCATTTCGGTCTTTCCAGATTTAGTTGTGCCCGACTCCGCTCGTTCTTCTTTTTCCATCTCCATCTTCCTTTTATGGAGGTCTCTCAGCACATGTGCTTCAGCAAGACTATAACCAGCAGACATGGCCTTGAATCTTTGTAAATTAATCAAGTGTTTTTTGGGACTTGATTTTTCTTTCTTTTTGCTAAAGGGTATATTTGATTTGCACTGTGAGGTGGTGTATTTTATAACGTTTGTAACGCGGCTGCCTTGGAGAGCAAGAAAAGATATGAGTATGACAACCACTGGCAATACATTTCTTTTTCAGTTTACTGTTGGCTGGTGGACTTTTGAAGTTAGCAGCCAAAGCCAAAATGGGTAGCTTGCTTACCAAGGAAAAGGAAAAGACTTTCTCTCACAAAAGGAAACTACTGGACCATTTCCTATATATATTCTTTCCATTGTAAAAAGCAAAGTTGTGTACACTGCGCTAACAAGTTGGTAAGTTAATATAACACTAATAATCCATTTTTTCTTTCATTAGTATTACAGTTTTATTTCAATTGAAAAATACATATAACATATACTCCGATGATTTTGAATGCGTTGGTTTTAACAAAGAATGCAATACAATTGATATCAAATTTGCAGTACCAACCACAATCTGTTTATGTAGGCTTGCATTACATCCCTTCTTCTTGTCAGCAACAAATAATTTTCCATTTCTTCATCTCATCAGGAAGTAAAGTCGGCCATTTCAGCTGGATTGGTTCAAATAGTTATGAATTCCCCCCTGCAAACAGTGTGTTCCGAGTTCCAACTTTACTGATGGGCTTTTACAACAACAAAAAAAGTCCATGAAGGCCTTTAAAAAATTAAAAAAAATTAAAAATAAAAAACAATCGATATTATCTACACTTCGATGGTCCAGATGCAGTGGGTTAAAGAGAAATATTGTATCTATCAAGCAATCCACCACTTACATATCATGTTGTTCTAGTTGTCCTTTTTAAGCCTTTGTTTCGATTATGGTTTTGCCCTTGCAGAGCATGTTGTGTTTGCGGTAAATGGAGGAGGAGGCGGACCTCAGTTGCGCCCTTTGTATTGGTATGTTACAAGGCAACGGTGGTAGCTCGTACTTGAGCATCAGCGCATCGGCATCTATGGCAATCCCTTGCATAGGAGCATGGACAGGCAGAGGTAGAGGTAATGATCAGTAACATTTAGCCTCATTGCTATCCACCGGGGGCTTGACTTAGAGAAGTATCGTCATGGTATCTCGTCCAGAACCTCACAGTGATCTAGCATTAGCGACAGTGGCTAAAAACTCTGCCACCATAGGCAAAGTTAACTTTTTATCATTCGTAAAGTTACAAGATCTTGTCAAATTAGGCACGGGTGATATCTTGCGTAACTTAATGGAGAGTGTTAAAGTGGCCCAATTCAACTGGGCTTAGTTAACTTATTGTAATTAGAGTTTCATACACTCTTAAAATTTTTTTTTTTTTTTTTAACAAACGATATTATCTATACTAAGAGAATGTGGGTGGGCTTAGCCTCACAATGAGCTAGCAATAATGTGGTTCAAATTTGCTTTTGGCAAGAATCAGATTTAAGACCTCTCACTTATAAGTGAAAATGAATATCACTAAACTGTAGTACTACGTGACTACAATCTTATAACTTAACCTTGTACAACTTATATATATATACAGACATAGGAGGCCTTTAAGAGAAGGGATCCCTATTTTTATAAAAATAAAGTAAAAAATAATTGTGGGGTCCACACTACGTCGAACTTTAACAATCCGAACTTTAAAAATGGGGATTAGTTGTGGGGACCACACCACATCTATTTTCAAATTATACCTCATTGATCATCCTTACAAAATATTAGCCAAATCTGAAATATTTGAAGCATCTAATTGAGTTCACAAGAATTGATGAACACTTTGCTCTAAGAAAAACATTAAAATTTCATTGTGACAATTAAATAGGCAAATGATTTCAGATTGAATTGAAATTTTACAAGAATGATCAATGAATCAAAACTTACAAAATAAACGGTTCGAACCGTTGAAATTCAAGGTAAAGTGGGTCCCACAACCACCTGCGGAGCCACATCAAGGGCTACCTTGGGCTATAGCCCATGTAGCTTTTGGTAGAAAATAAAATTTGTCATGATTTTCAAATGTAGCCAACCATATATTTAGTTATTGACTCAAATTCTATCGGTTTAATTATATAATACAGTTTACAAACCATCTCTTTTTCTCACATCTTTTTTCTCATCGCTTCTTGTATATGTACAAGTTTGAATTTGTTTGAATAATGAAAGTTCTTGGCTCACCTTGTGAAAATTTTCTTAAGCTAGCTGATACTGTAAAAAAATATAGTATCAAGTTTCTTTGTTTTAAAGATTTAAATATTTAAGCTAGCCCACCCAGTGAAAATTTTCTAGCTCCGCCATTGCCCACAACCAGTCCCCATTTTTTGTAATAAAATGAGAATCCCTTCTCTTAAATGGCATGTATAAGACCATCTCCAACCCATGTGATAAAGCTTAAAATATAAGCTTTAAAACCTCACAAACCATCTCCAACCATGGGCTAAAATAAGCCTTGAGGAGAAAATATATCTCTGGGCTAGATTCTCCCCAAGATTTAAGTCTGGCTAAAATTATTCTGCACTCACCAAATTGTCATATTTCAAACCTTTTTTTTTATTTTTTATATTTTTTACTTATAATCTAACGGCTATGATCAAATGAGATCAAATATAATAGTAAAAAAAAGATTTGACAGTCCAAAATTAAATCTAACGTATAAAATAATTTAAGAAAATTATTTAAATCAAATTTAACTTAAAACTTTATAAGTACTTATGTATTTAAAACAAATAAAAAAATGTTGCATATTCTGTGTTTTTCATAAGCAACAAAACAATAAAGTTAAAAAATTCCTCTCTAGCATTTCTCTAGGAGAGCGGCCAAATTGGTAAATACAGTGCCAGCTGTATAGTTCTGGTTAACTTTGTGCTCGACGGTTTGTTGAGATCACAGTTAGTATAGTAGACTGGTTTTGAATGGATGTTTCCCAGGTTAGCACGAAAATTGGGGGAGAAAATTCGTGAGATTTATCGGATAGATTTGCAAGTGGAGCAACGGCTGAAGGAGGATATGGTGATGAAGAGAGGTTCAAATGCCACATGTTGAATCTTTGGCGCCCCAAGGCTAAGGTTACGACAGTGAAGATGGATGATGGGCTGTTCTCGTTTGGGTTTGATAATATTTGGGAAAGATCAATAGTGCAAAAGGGAGGGCCATGGTTGTACGATGGTGCCTTACTGGTGTTGGTGGAGGCAGACAACATGGTGCATCCCGCTAGTATTTCGTTGAGTTCACATGAGTTTTGGCTTCAAGTGAAAGGATTGCCTCTTGCATATATGACCCGTCATATGGGGCAGTTCATAGAGAACCAAATTGGAGTGCATGTTCTAACTGATCAGAGTCGAAATGGTGATATCTTTGGAAGTATATTGCGCATTTGGGTCGAGATAGATTTTACGAAGCCGCTACGACGAAGTGTACTGCTTTCATTCCAAGGTACAGAGGTAGGGATTGATTTGCATTATGAAAAACTTCCAGTGATTTGTTTTATCTATGAGATTATTGGGCACATGGAAGAATAGTGTGTGCAGTTCAAGGGTAAGAATGAGGATGATTTTTCGAAGCTGTATAGATGTTGGTTTTAGAATGATGTGTTGGGTGATAATTATCAGCGGCCACAGGGTAAGCGATTTGGATTAGATGCATCGCGGGGATGGTCCATGAAAGCACCACTGCACATGGAGGACAGAGAGAGTATGAACAGTACTGCAATGGAGAATCAGGAAGCACTAGAGAAGGCGCCAGCAGTGGCTGTAGTGGGACAGTCAAGCAGCGAGAATCTCAGGGTGGAGACGAATGATGCCATCATTAAGGTGACATTAATATTCCCGATTTGAATGCTGACGTTGACCTGGAGGAGATGAGGGTAAATTCTATGGTAGTTATGCCAACTCAGCAAATCCTGTTAATTCGAGAAGTAATGGGGTTAACCTTATTTGGAATTTATTTGAATGCATCGCCAGTTGCACGTTGGGAGAACAGTCAGGTTCAATCAGTTTTAGCAATTGTGGGGTTGGGCAATGCACTCAATAGGAATGAGGTGGATTCTATTAGGCCTCGAGGTGGAAAAGAGTTTACGTTGGGCCATCATATGAGTTTGATGGGGCAAAATGTGAATGTTGGGCAAAATGGATAGGGTCTAGCATTACCAGTTGGTGAGGATTCAGGGCTCGGTTCGGATCCTTTCAACCTCATGCATATTATTGAGCATCATCAAAGAGTCAGAAAAATGAGACCAAAGAGAGGGAGGCGTGTAGGGAGTTTCTCATCGAGCACTACTCAATCTAATGCACGAGACCATGGAGTTGCACTGCTACCTGCACTAAGGAAACGTTTGGTTCAAAAAGATGAGAAAATGGTGGCTCAGCATGGAGGTCGAAGAAAGTTGATTGATAACTCGATTTTGTCTAGTTCATTGGTGTCAACCCCACCGTCAGTAATGAGTTGTTTAAGTTAGAACTGACGGGGGCTTGGGAACCTCCGGGTAGTTCATGCGCTCTAACGTTTAATCTCTAGTCAAGATCCCACTATAGTGTTCTTATGCGAGACAAAAAGTAATTCTCATTACATGGACCGTTTACGTTTAAAGCTGAATTTTGATCGTAGTTTTACCGTTGATAGTAAAGGTAACCCAGGGGGCTATGTGTTTTATGGAAGGATGAAATAAAAGTTATGTTTCCAAAACCATATTGATTTTGATGTGGGTGTTCTAGGGGATACGTTGTATTGGAGATTTATTGTTTTTTATGGCTTTCTAGCCACAAGTGATAGGTATAAGTCATGGTGGTTGCTGGAGACTCTTGCTGGCAATGAGTCCAAACCTTAGTTATGCATTGGTGATTTTAATGAAATCCTCCAAGCCAACGAGTAGGAAGGGGTAAATGTTCGACAAGATAAGTAAATGGAGGGGCTTCGGAATGCGGTAGAGCAATGTTGGTTGATGGATCTTGGTTTCTTCGGACATAAGTTTACGTGGTTTACGACGAAAAGGGGTGGAATCAAGGCGAGATTGGATCGAGCTTTGGGTAATCAAGAATGGTTGGATTTGTTTCCTTGTTTTAAAGTGCAACATTTAAACAAGTATTTGTCCGATCATGTTCCGGTATTGCTTAATTAGTCGGGACGCACACCAATTCGAGGTAAGAAGCAGTGTCATTATGAGGAATTTTGGCATATGCAGGATGGTTGTACTAAAGTAGTATGGGATGGGTGGAATCATGTTGTGGAAGGCTCGCCAATGTTCCAGGTTACCGAGAAAATTAAGATGACACGGATGAAGCTTAATAACTAGGCTCGTAGCAATGCTAGGGCATCCGAGAAATATTAGGGAAGTGGAGGATAAGCTTACGAGTTTGTTGGGACAACCATTAATGGAGGACTCTATCGAGCAGAAGAATGAGCTTATTGGAAAGTTGAATAGATTACTTGAATAAAATGAGCAATTTTGGAGACAAAGATCGAAAGAGAATTGGGTTAAACTTGGTGATTGCAATACCAAATATTTTCATCAGAAAGCAAATAGGAGACAAAAGCACAACTGTTTATATGGGTCAATGGATGACAATGGGTGTTGGCATGAGAACCGAAGTGGGATGGAGGAAGTCCTGGTGTTGTATTTCACAAAGCTATTTAGCTCAAACAGGGTGGAGAATTTTGATGATATTTTATGTCACATCACGCCCTCGATGACAGAAGAGATAAATAACTCCCTTGATAGCCCATTCAAGAAATGAGGAGATTAAACGTGCAGTTTTTCAGATGCATTCTACAAAAGCGCCAGGACTTGACAGTATGTCTCCGGGTTTCTACCAAAAACATTGGGGAGTTGTAGGTATGGATATTTATAATGGGGTTCGGTCCATATTTCTATCCGGTCAAATCTTACGAAAAATTACTAAACCCATGTCATGTTAATCCCCAAAGTCAAAGATGCTACGTTGATGACACAATTACGCCCTATTAGTTTGTGCAATGTTTTGTACAAAATAGTGGCGAAAGTACTTACAAACAGGTTGAAGCTTATCCTTCCATGTGTTATTTCTCCTACACAAAGTGATTTTATTCCGGGGTGGTTAATTTCTTATAATTATTTGGTAGTTGCTGAAGTTGTTCATTATATGTATAAACGGTCCTTGGGGTCCAATGGTCTTATGGCGTTGAAGTTAGACATTAGTAAGGCGTATGATTGTGTGGAATGGAAGTTCTTCGAGGCTATGATGCATCGTTTAGGGTTCTCTGATAGATGGATTCGTATGGTCATGTTGTGTATTATAACGGTGACTTATTCTTTTAAGTTGAATGGTGACCCTATGGGTTATGTGCATCCGGAGAGAGGAATACGGCAAGGGGACCCCCTATCTCCCTATTTGTTTGTTATGTGTGCAAAGGGGCTCTCGGCATTATTGACAAAGGCAGAATTTGATGGAGGTTTACAGGGGATCAAAGTATGTCGTGTTACTCTTAGTATCCACCATCTGTTTTTTGCTAATGATAGCTTTCTTTTCGCTCGAGGTACCCTTAGCGAGTGTCAGAATATTAAACAAGTGTTGTGAAAGTATGAATTGGCTTCTGGACAAGCGGTAAATTTTGAGAAGAGCTGTGTTTCATTCAATCCTAATCTTACTAATTCTAAGTTATTGGTCGACTGTCTAGGTACGAGGAGAGTGGAATTTCATGATAAATATTTAGGATTGCCGGTGCTAGTTTGGAAGTCGAAGAAGGAAACATTTGCGTATGTGAAAGATAGGGTGCGGAAAAAACTACAAAGTTGGCGAGGTGGACTCTTGAGTAGTGTAGGACGTGAGTTATTGGTGAAGATGGTTGTACTCCATGTAATGTTTTCTTCTCCCTAAATCGTTTTGTGAAGAGTTAAACATGATGATAGCTAAATTTTGGTGAAGTGAAGATCCAGGAAAAAGGAAAATACATTGGCTTAACTGGAGGTGTTTGTCTAAGTCTAGGGACGTGGAGGCCTTGGATTTAGAGATCTTTATGTGTTTAATCTTGCTTTATTGGCAAAACAAGCGTGGCGTTTTCTTCATGATCCCGAGTCTCTTGTATTTTGTGTATTCAAAGCCCATTACTTTCTTACGACAGAGTTTCTAGAATCCCGGGTGACCTCCAATAGTTGATATGTTTGGAGAAGTATTACAACTTCGAGACCAGTGCTTCAAAAGAGCCTTCGATGACAGTGAGGTAATGGGAAGAAGGTTCGTATATGGCAAGATAATTGGGTGCTGAGGGAGTCCTACTTTCGGATCTTGACCCTGCCACCGGTGCATTGGGATGTTGATGCCACAGTGGAAGGTTTATTTTGCATGGAGTCGAAACAGTGAAACGTTCAGTTGTTGAATGAACTTTTCCCCTGGAGGAAGTGGAATTAATTCGAGGGCTTCCACTTAGTTTCCAGGATACTGCCGACCATAGGGTTTGGCATTTTGAACGACATAGGAAGTTAACCGTCCGGAGTACATATCATGTCGCTAGGGGATTAAATGTAGCTGATGGAGAGGGTGTAGCTGGCTCTTCTTCTTCTTCGAGTTTTATAGGGGAGAAGTTATGGAAGAAATTGTGGAGTGCCTGTGTTCCTGGGAAAGTGAAGATTTGTGTTTGGTATGCATGTTTGAATTCTTTGCCTACATGGTTAAATCTTTGCAAATGGAGAATGACGAATAAGGAGGTGTATGTAGTTTGTGGTGGTCAAGTGGAATCAACGGAGCATGTTTTGAGAGACTGTAGCATAGCAAGAGCGGTGTGGTTTCAAAGCTTGGGCATAAGGGTGGATACCAGTCAAAGAATGTCTTTTATACATTGGTTAGCCAATTTGTATATACAGGTTCCTGCTTTGGGGTTTGAACTATGTTTAATGTTGATTTGGGCTCTATGAAAGCATATGGATGAGGTACTATGGAACGACACTTCATTACCACCACTCGAGATTATGCTTCGAACCGAGGGTTGGATGTAGGAGTTCCATAAATGGCACAAGTCAACAACTAAGAAGTTTATTTAAGAAGTTCAGAAGTGGAGGAGACCTGATGAGGGTTGGGTCAACTGTAACTTTGACAGAGCATGGAGTCAAAGCGAGAGTCGGGGAAGTTTTGGGGTGGTGATTTGTAACCACTTGGGGGAGTTCATTGTTACTGCTACAAGTCCAATTGAGAGATCAAGTTCTGCTTTGCATGCTGAGTTCATTGTTGCTCAGCAAGCTGTCATGTTGGTTAATAGTCTATGTACGGTGGAGGTAAAGATTGATTTTGAAGGAGATGCTAGTTTGGTGTTGGCAGCCATGAAGGGCCAAGGGGATGACTGCTCAGATTTTGGTCCTATAATAAATTATTTGAGATGTTTCCTTATGGGGTGGTCGATTTCGGTGGTCAGTTATGTTCAGCGGGAAGGTAACTCGATAGCACACCGGCTTGCTCGGATGGGGATTAGTAGTGTTCAGGAGGTATTGTGGTTCGACGAGCCTCCGGAATTGATCCAAGATATTCTCATTGAGGAGGGATTGTAAGCTCATTTTATTGTCATTTGAGGATAGGTCTATTGTTGTCCGGACATTATTTTCCTTCGACCAGATTGAAATCCCCAGCAAGGTTTTTATCGAGGCCCTTTATGCACATTATCCTCAGTTTGTACGTATTCTAATTTGCTTAATGAATACCGTACATTTGTTTCCAAAAAAAAAAGTACCTATGTATTTGTATGATTTTTAATTACTTATCGGAATTTAAATATTTTTAGACTAAAATGTTTATAAAAATAAATTAAGATAATCTACATAAATTTTATTTACAAAAAAAAGTTCCATAAATAAAAAGTTAGGCTAAAATCATTATTTAATCATCACGGGCTAAAATTTTAAGTTACAAGGGTTGGCGGAAAAAAGCAGTTTTTTGGCTTATGGCTTAAAATTTTTTGACTTAAATTTTTAAGCTTTATCCCCAAGGGTTGGAGATGGTCTAAACATACATCTCATCTATCTATCTATATATATAAAGTGAGAAGCGCAAAATAGTGAAGCATTCCGAAATGCCAAAAATGTCCTCATTTCAAACACAAGGCTAATGGTTAACTGCTCATAAAAATAGGGTAAAAAATGTAAAAATATGGAATTACATCTCAACAATGATTCCGACCGTTAGATCAAATCACCTACACTTTAAATTAATTTTCACCCATTAGATTAAGCATATAGTTACTGCTCAAGATGAAAAAAAAAAAAAAAAAAAAAGATAATAGACCACAACTACTCCAGATTAAGGGTGGGTTCGGTTCAGTTTTTAGCCCAAACTGGAAACCAAACCAAAGGTTACTGTTCGGTTCAGTTCAGTTCGGTTTTTCTTCATTTTTTTTTGTTTCGATTTTTTTTCAGTTCAGTTTCAGTCTGGTTCAGTTTTTTTCATGAAAATTGTTTTTTTTTTTGTTTTTTTTTTTAACTGGGTAGTCAAGAGTAGATGGAAGCTATACACCTGATTTAATTCTATGACTGATGATTGAGAGTGGGGTTTTGATTCTATGACTAATGATCGGGAGTTGGACGATCAACCATGGATCTGATATTATTGGGTGTCGGTGCGTCTTTCTTGTTGTGGATCCGAGAGCTCTCTCAAAGAAAACGCATGCATGTGTTAGTTCTTTGATTTTTCCATGAAAATAAACCTAATAGAACTAAATAGCAGCTAGGAGAGATTTTTACCTTGGGGGTTTGTTTTTGGGACTGATCTTCCGACGAGGTATGCAATTTCGTTTGCAGACTTGTGCACCCTTGGAGGCTCTGTGATTTTGCATTGAAAAATAAAACATTACATGGAAATAAATGGGTGGCAACTTTAACGTTGATGTTGCATGAAAGTTTAACTCATGGATGGATTTTTTTTATTTAATTTTTAATGTTGGTAACTACAAACTTGTCTTCGAAACATATTATACGGTTTTCTTTAGTTTTGATGGATGTATTATACATTTTTTTCTCTTTGTTAGGTTTTTTTTCCTTTTCATTTTTTACCCGCATATTTGGGAGATGCATTGCGTATGGATAAGAAATACTAAAAAGAAGGAAAAAAATTGCTTGGTGCTGAAAATTAGAGAAAGCCAATGCCATAGTCAAATATTTAAAACGTGAATAAAACAAAGAATGAAAAGGAGTTAGCTCGGTTTTGGACTTTAAGTAAATGGTACATCTTAGGCCATCCCCAACTGATCCTGCCAGAGGGTTATAGGGCTAAAAACAGCTTGAAATGACACGAAAGCTGTCTCCAACTGAGGGTTAGGCTAAAGAGCTAATGGGCCCCACCGGGCCAAAACCACCAAATCAGGCCAACTGGCTGGCCCAAAGGAGCCAGCTAGCCAGCCCTGGGTCGGCCCAAACTTTCAAACCCAACGGCTACCTAGCGCCAACATGACACCAACTAGTAATGGCTAGCTGACTTCATACTAACGCCAGGTTACCGTTGGATTTGAATTTTTTTTTTTCAAACAAAATTTAAAAAAAATAATAAAAAATTTCTAATTTTTTTCAATAATTTTCAAATGGCCACATCTGCAAGGAAAGGTGAAGCTTGGACCCGAAAAGAAGATGAAACTCTTTGCAGGGCTTGTAGATGGGTCTCGGACGATAGTGTGAGGGTGAGTTCTCAAACAAGTGAAGGTGTTTGGACTCGTACGTCCAAAGAGTACTATGAGTTCTAAGGCACCACTCTACCGAATTCCCGAAAGGTGCTCGACGATGATTCCTCCAATCTGGTGAGTTTCACCACCCACCACTAACCTTAATCAACTCCTCTTGGACCCAAGAACAAGACCCAACCAGTGATAAGGGCGTTGGAACACAGGAGAAGTCGAATCGACGAATACCTATTCTAGGGTTTTCGATGAATTCATGGCGATTTGAGGCTTTTTTCGGCCAAATTGGACTTGGCCACAGGTATAAAAAATGCTCTACTCATTGAGATCTTCATTTATGTGAAATTTGAGAATTTTTAGAAATAGTTGATTTTTCTGACAAGTCGGGGTGGCTGATCGCCGTGTGTGGCAGCGCGTGGGCCAAGGCACCCCTTGACCTTCCGAAGCTAAGTTTGATACCCCAATTCCATAGGTGAAGTCCGATTGATGAAATCTTATCGTTTGGATATAGTTTTGATAGAGACCACTACTTGATCCTTATATGACTTGACGATCCGACCGTCAGATCGTCACCAAAATTTAATACATTATAGTACGTAATAATTGAGGATACTAGACACTTATGGATTGGGAATCCGATGAACGGATCTTCCCGAATTGGATTTGTAAGTTCGTAAAATAAAACGTTAACCGCCACTTGAATTTGCAATTGGCGGAGATCCAACCGTTGAATCGTAATGAAACTTTAGTATGATGTTCTAGAAGCATAATGTGGATCTTTGGAAGCTACGGATCAGAAATCTGAGGTGCGGATATTCTGGATTGAGTTACGTAGGATTATGAACACTACCGCCGACCTTTGACCAACGGTTGACTTTTGGTCAATGGGTTTCAAATCATTCTAAAACGTCCTTGGGGATATGTTTTATGTAAATTATGTGTTCTATCAATAAGAATTCTAAGACGTGATTTGATCATTGTTCTAGGCGCCGATCGTTCATGATGCCTCAATATTCGTGCTAGGGAGTTGTAGTGTGGACCTCAGGTGAGTGGGTATTTTCCTTCTTATATTATATACATACATACATACATACATATATATATATATATGATTGATAGATTCCACAATTCTTTTGAATTGATTCATGCACTTCATGCCATGATTAAATTATGTTATGAGAAATGTTGCACTGTTGTGAAATACTGAGATGATCCTACGGGATGCGCAGGTAAGTTCAAGTAAGTTTATTATGTTGATTGGAATTATTGCATCATTATGGCATGCTTATACTCATATAGTTCGTTCATCATTACTTCACCCCGGTGTTGGTGCTTCCGCCCCGGGCCAGGGCCAGTCCTTCACGTGATTGTTCACCTCTCGTACTGCAGGCTCGCCTTGGATCCAAGTAGGTGCTAACCTGTCATACAGGTCACATAGGCTACTCCGACTCGTAGGTGACCGCGCATAGCGCTAGCCTTCACGTGATCATAGCACTAGAGTGTAATTACCTGTCATACAGGTCGCATTAGGCGACTCCGACTCGTATGCTTACATAGATTAATGAGTCATATGTGCAGTCTTACATGTCACATTAGGTGACTCCGACTTGCAAGCTAGTATAGATTATTTAGCACATGATTATATTTATATTGCTGATGAGATACCGTGTTGTGGCATACTTATGGATCTACTGCTAGCATGCATTTGATTTCATACTTAAACGTAGTATGATTTTCTAGAAACTATATTTGTTTTATGGTGAGGGTTATAACGTTTTCAAAGGTTTTTATTAAAACTTTATTTTCAGGCCCACTCACCCTTGTTTTTCGCCCCCTCCAGGTTCTAGTAGCAGAGTTTTCGTACCGACGAGGATTATTGGCAAATCTTAGTGTAGACGATTACCATCGATGGTATAATTCTCACCCTATTTTATTGTACTGTACTTATGCTCTATCATCACATGTGAAATGGGTTCATTCCCGCTCACTGCGCATTCTTGTATTTAGGCACTTTTAAGTTTAAATTTATTCACATTTTCCACATCACTACACTTTATGGCTTCATCACCTTCCAGGTGTTGGCCAGCACAACTTGATTTAAAGTCCTAGTGGACATCCCGAGTCGGGGTGTGTCAGTTTGGTATCAGAGCATAAGTTGGGCAGTATTGCATTCATCACACGCGTGATGTAAGCATTCTTGGTTCTTGAACCTAGATGTCGAATCTTGCCACCTCGTCGAATCACAAAAAATGTGTTAGCTTTTCATAGTTTTGGGTTACGTAGATGCTTTATCAATCTTGTAGAATAACATTTTGGCGACTACATCTAGATTTAGACAAAGAACCTTCTTGCCAAGGAAAATTCCGACTTGGAGACGAGTTTGTGACCCTGAAGCAGGACTAATGTGTTGATAATTGAATACCACCAAAGACTTTACCATCCGCCAGTCATTATTACCAACCCTTTCGAGAATGGAAGCTAACAATAGTTTTGATCCCTTGGCAGTATCCATTAGTATACTTTCTATCGGAATTCCTATGAAGTTGTACCTTCGTCAAAAGTTCTGGAAATGTCTCTAGTGACAATGTGGTGCTAAATGGGGTAGCACTCGACGTAAGAATATCAAGGGGACAGTCACTTTTGGTCCCTGATAGCACTAATTTTTCCAAACGCACTAGTGATCATTTTGGATCTTCAAGAGGAATATCTACTCCCTTTTAAGTCTGTCCTAAAGTAGATTATTAGAAAATTCTTTTTTCGGCCTTAGGACATTCCAGCCAATGCTAGTTCCCGAGTTTTCTTTTGGTGATGTACTCGTCATTTCGATGAGCATAAGCATCGGTGTACGAGTTGTTATACCTATGGTAAGTAGAAATCCTCGAAGTAGTAAGTATTTTCTCTAGAATTAATGAAACCATCCACCCGAGCGGGGTTTAACCTATAATTAGCCTACAGTGGCGCTACTAAGTGACAATATTGTCCGATATACAGGACTTATCAACTAGTGTTCACGCGGTATGATTTCTGATATCGTACACACATACTAGTATCTGGGAGTGATACCCTTATGCTAGAACGCCGGTTCACAGTTTCAGGGTAGTGAACAATATCAAAATATCACATGTGCATTAATTAGCGGTGCAACTAATAGGCCGATTAACATTGACTACTTGAGCCAAAGAAACTAAATCATGGAAACTTAGGAGTAGACTTTGTATTAAGATAGTAAACTCATGGTTATGTTAACCATACTACCTATTTAGGTAATCAAAACTTCTTCGACTAGCCACCTCTCGATCACTTCTACAGGTAGACAGTAGAATCGAAATACGAATGATATCTCACTGTTAGAGTGATTTGAGTGTCGAGAAAACTGTGAAGACGTTTTAGTTCGTGTTGTAGAGTTGGTTAGTAGTATAGTACGTTTTGAGGATGTATACCTTTGGCGTCATTTCTCAAAATTTTTACTTGGGATGCCATCGAATACGAGAAGTAGAATACACCATCGATCCACCTTGTTAACACCACATTTATTCTCCCTATTTCCTATCGAACAACTTCTATATTAGTTTTCTTTATGACTTTTTGACCAAGTCCTACTTCATTGAGAGAACTTAGTTACTAAAGCTTACCAATTAGGAATTTACCAACCAGCGACTAAACATTTTATCTTGGAAACCTCAAACTTACCCAGGAAGGCGAAAGATTGAATCTTAGGGTCATACCTAGATTTTAGCAACTTCCTTGGGTGACGATTAAAAAAATAAATAAATAAACTGTTATCCCCTACTTTGAGTTAATGGTCTAGCCGACCCACCTTTGTAACTCAAGTTTTCTTCCATAGCCTGACAAATTCATAGTAGTCTTTTCGACGACTTTCTCATCTACTTCGGTAGTGAGACTAAATTCTCTAAGCACTGTTAGTCAGCTTTATACCAAATTCTTCGACTGTAAACTTTGATTAAATTGGTACTTTTCTTGGGAGACGTCATCTTAGTGGACGAGATTCTTTTCTTTTCCCCAAAAAGGTAGTAGCAGAATAAAGTTGGAATTCTCACAAGGTGTTGTGAAATTCGAGACAATCTTTGGTCTTGTCGACCTTATTGACAAATTGTTATAGATTTTTCGACTATAGTGTTTTTTCTCACTTGTCGATCGAGGAAAATTAGTTTTGGTTTGGGATGTTGATTATGAATAAAGTTTCTGACAACTGAACTGTTGTCTCACCTTACCTTTGCTTTACACCTTCCAATGACCTTGATCATTTTGGAAATCCATGATGACGTGTTCTTTGGATGTTTTGACTGTGTAGATGCAACATGATGGAGTATCACTTATATTTCCCAACAAATAGAACTGTTCAAAATGAACCACCTTATTCATGATTTAGAGTCAATTGTTATTATCTTCATTTGAGATAAGCTAAAATTTCTGATAGCGACGATGGAAGAACCAAATCAACGCCTACGATTGCATTATCGTGTATTACCCCGGTGGTGCAAACGTAGTTACTGAACACCTTAGCTTGTCATATCCCACCTCAGTTCGAATTCACAAGTATTGTTTTGACGTTACTTGTGAGATATCAATAAATTGTTCGGATGGTTATAATCACTTCTTGTATTTGTATAAGGATAGGAAATATCACCATAAGCTTCCAATACAAGGTATCTTGTATATGTGGAGTTATGATGATGTTTCAGTGACCATTGACCGACGCAACAAGTTAGCCCACTTTCCATTAGTCCAGAGGGACTACATTTTGGACCACTTGGTAAAATTCCTCATTCTTGAAATTATCAAATTTCTCAGGCGCTTAGACCAGCGTCTACTCTGATGGGGATTCCATATTCACCTCTTTATGCTAGAAGGTATTTTAGTCAATCTTGGGTCCGTGTCTACCCTACTACACTTCGTATTATTTTTGAAACAGACAAACCGTCTAAAGGAGTTGCTCGGACATTGACATTTAGTCGTGACATTTTGTTGATTGAATGTTCCAGAAGCTACAGTTGTAGTGAGATGTCATGCATTAATTTCAATTACCTTGTATTCTAGATTTGTTGGACTTATTTGACCTTCAAATTCTTGATTGTTCTTATTGGCATAGTTTTGCTAAACTCAAGGGAAATTCAATATGAACCTGCTCACTATCACGTTATGAACTGCATTGTTAGGTTATGTGGTGTGTATGTCGCTACTACATCTCATCGTGACACGTGTTTCATTTCCAAGTCTTGGGAAGCCTTCTTAAAGGCCATGTGCATTAAGCTTTGTCACGTACCGCATTTCACCCTTGGAGTAACGGCTAGTCTAAATGAACTATCCGGACCTTAGAGGACATATTACTTTTGAATATTTTACAGTTTTAGCCAGTCATGGTAGGCACTTACCTTTGTTAGAGTTATGTGTAACTGCGATTACATTTCTGGTTTGGCAATGGTATTGTTTGAGCCTTGGTATAGAGATTTTATGCACGGAACATGTTTGACAGATGAGTATTGTGAACAAGTATTTGAATGATCGAGATTATGATATAGAAAAATTATGATTTTTGTTGATGTTACCAGTGAGGGTAGTGCGTGAGCACGATCGAGGTTTTGTTCAGACGATGTATTTGTATTTCCTAATAGGGGGCATGATGGTAATATTGCATCATCGGAAATTTGTTACTTATTTATTGAGATAACAGTGAGTTATCGGTATTGCAGACTGCAGACCGTAATATCAATAACTTTCTATTATATATATATGTATTTTGACAAGATGTTATATATAAATATTTGATAGGAGCATATTCATGCGACTTAAATGGCTCGTTCTCGTGCATTTACGTTATGTTTCTCTCGT
This sequence comes from Pyrus communis, assembly GCF_041283825.1. Taxonomy (NCBI): domain Eukaryota; kingdom Viridiplantae; phylum Streptophyta; class Magnoliopsida; order Rosales; family Rosaceae; genus Pyrus; species Pyrus communis. Next base: position 6,543,910 of record NC_142572.1, read on the forward strand.
TATTTTAGTCCTTTATGCTTCTTTTGTGTGTTTTCAGGTTCTAAGGGCCTAGGGAGCAAGAAAGTGCATTTTGAGGCCATTTGGAGCATTTTTGGGCATGGATTGGATAGCTTATCCATGAAGCCAAGAGGATGGACGAATTTGAAGGCCTTGTATGCACTTGAAGACACAAAACAATGGCCCTAACCCAATCACATTCACCTTGCCTTGGGCTTAACACAAACACCATTCCTTGCCATGCAAGGGGGAGCAATTTGGGTCCATTTCATGTACTTAAACTCTAGCCCAATCCACATTCACTTCAAAGCCATGCAAAACCTTTCAAAAACCCTTTAATCATTCCCCTTTAAGTTATGATTTTATTTCCTAACCCTACATGCATTATTTATTAGCATCTTCACATGCATACACACATGCACATCATTCATTCTTCTTCCTAGCCATGCATCCCCTTAGCCATTTCCAACCACATTCTTCCACTTCCCACTTCATCATTACACCACCTAATCCACATGCACTCCCATCCATTTCATCATTGCATTCATCACCAAAGAACCAACAACAAAACCGTGCATTACTCATCAATTGCAGCCACATTCCACATGTTTTCACAACCTAATTCACATGCACATTCAGCCACCTTTCTCCCAAAAACAGTGCACATGCATTCATTATTCATTCACTTTGCATTCCCTTTTCAATTACACCCCACATGTCCATTTAATCATTCAACCACATTCCCATCAACCACAAAACAAATCACACAACACACCAACACATATGCATCCTGAAATTCTTTGCCGTGCAATCACATGCATTTCCCTTGACATTTTCAGCCATCACACTTCATCATTACACCACCATTCACTCTTTAACCCACACACACTTCACACAAACAACATTCACATGCATTCACATGCATTTCCAACACAAAACACACTCAAAACCGTGGCCACCTTTGCATTTCAGCATTCCCATTTGCATTTTCAGATTTCCAGCTTTCCAACCTAGCCACATTCACATGCATTCACTCATAATCATTCACCAAACTTGCAGCCACATTTCCACCCACCTCCTAGCTGTCATGTTCCCTCCATTACTCCTATAAATACCCTTGCATTCATTCATTCAAGAAGCATCTCATTTCATACACTTCACACAACACAAACACAACCCTTGTGCCGCAAATCCCCTTCCATTTCTGTGCAGTTTTTCTCCTCCATTGCAGCCACTATCCAACCACTTCCCATCCCTCCAAAACACTTCACATAATCCCCAAAGCTCACTTAGACCTTGTGCTACAACAACGAGGAAGAAAAGAGTGCCTAAACGTTCATACAATTCAAGTTTGAGTTGTTGGAATTTTTAGGTGTTTCTTTGATTTCAAAGTTTAAATTTAATTCTCTTTGTTTTGTACGTATGAGAATGGAAGAGAAGAGTGCCTAAACGTTCATACAATTCAAGTTTGAGTTGTTGGAATGTTTAGGGGTTTCTTTGATTTCAAAGTTATGAGGAACTAAACCCCCTTTAGCTAGGGGGTGATTCGAAACTATGTTTATATTTGCAATATGAATTGATTACTTTTGGTTGGAATTTCATAAGTTGTGGATTCAATTCGTTTAACTGTTTGATTGATAACTTATTTATGTATGTTCATTGAGATTGCAAGCTTAATTTTCATGCATGAATATGACGCTAGAATATAAGTGAGTTTCACCTAATCGTTATGAACTTATATTCACAAGTAGTGGAGGTTGCTTATAAACAATCGCGTTAAACGAATTCTTGGCATAAGTTTCATGCGTATTCCATAGTAACGAATGCCTCCTCAACACTTATAATTTTCATTGAACTTAATGATCTTTGTTGAATGTCTCTATCATGCGTATTCCATAGTTAGGGACTTTGATTAAGAATAATTTGGTTGTAATGCGTATTCCATTCAATCCAACGAATTTAGGGAAATCTGAAAGTTAATCTAAGCGGACCTAATTAACTTGGAGCATTGAGTTTCACAACTTATCGAAAGACCAACTGAGAATCAATATTGTATGCAAGTGTAACATGTGTGGAGAAGAACCCCTTGGCTATTCCATCATCCATATTTTCATCACATTCATATTTACGTTTTGCCTTTAATTACAATTTGTCCATTTAATTTAATCTCGTCCAACCACAATCACCCCCCTTATTTTGTTAAGTCTTATTCATTTGATTTGTCTTATTTTATGTTTTTGAGTATTTGGAGTCTTTTAAACTTGTTTTGATTCTTTTAGTTTGTCTTAGTGTTTTAAAAGTTAGTTTTTATGTTTTTAAGTCAATTTAGAAGGTTTTAGCAAGCCCTCCTAATCCCCGGTCTAGAACGATCCCTCACTTATCCATTCTACTACAATTGTCAAACGAGGGTTAAATTTGAGTGTCAAGTAAATCTCGCATCAAATTTTGGCGCCGTTGCCGGGGATTAGCAATTTTGCTAATCCTTTGTCTTTATTTTTATATTTTTTTTGTTTTTCGTGCATTCTTATTTCAGATTCTTAGTTTGTTTGTTTCCTTGTTTTTTAGGTACTGTGTATGACTCGTAGCTCTCGGCCTATTATAGAGAACATCTCCGACTTTGACGGTGATTTTGAACGCACTTTGAGGAGAACGAGGAGTCAACAAGAGCCACCACAACCTCCACCACAACCTGGGCTTGAAGAAGACGAAGTAGGTGTAGAAGAAAAGCCCACGGATCAGATTTTTGAAGAAGAACAAGCCATGGCAGCAGATAATAGAACCATCAAGGAGCTTTCGGCCTCGGGTTTGGATAATGCATTGCCTCTTTGTATCCAACACCCCACGGCTGCAGAGGGGAAGACTGAGGAATTTGAACTCAAATCCAGTTTGTTACACCATATTCCGAAGTTCCATGGCTTATCTATGGAAGACCCCAACAAACACTTGAAGGAGTTCGAGGTGGTTTGTTCGAGCATGACCCCCGTCAATGTGGATGGGAGTATATTGAAGATGAAGGCCTTTCCATTTTCACTTATGGACAAGGCCAAAGATTGGCTCTACGAACTAGCCCCGGGAACTGTGACTTCGTGGGAGAGTATGAAGCGTGCTTTCTTGGAGAAATTCTTCCCTACTTCAAGAGTGATTCTCCTACGGAAGAAAATTAGTGGTATTCAACAAAATCATGGTGAGACATTCCCGGCTTATTATGAGCGCTTCAAGGGCCTTGTAGCTTCATGTCCCCAACATCAAATGAAGGAGGAACTTCTCCTTCAATATTTCTATGAGGGCCTCCTTCCTATCGAACGTCAAATGGTTGATGCATCAGCGGGAGGAGCATTGGTGGACAAAACACCAAGGGATGCCAAGATTCTCATAGCCAACCGAGCGCTCAACGCTCAACAATATGAAGGAGTGGGCCAAAGGGAAGCCCCACGGCAACAAAGTGTAAATGAGGTGAGTGCTATTTCTGAAATTCAATCACAACTTGCTAATCTTACTTCTCTTGTTTCTCAGGTTGTGATTGGTCCAAAAGCACAAGAACACCAAGTTTGTGGTGTGTGCTCAATTCAAGGGCATCCATCCGACAAGTGCCCTCAACTAATCGAGAATGGTGGGTGGGAATCTGCCAATGCAATTGGTTTCCAAGGACAAAATCAAAACAACCCATACTCGAACACTTACAATGCCGGATGGAGGGACCATCCAAACTTCAAATGGAGGGAGCCACAACAAGCTGCCCAACAAGGAGGATTTAGGCCAAACCCCCCTGGTTTTTATTCCAAGCCGTATGCACCCCAACAACCTTCGACATCATCTCATTCAGGTACGTCCTTGGAAAGTGATCAAGCTATGCAATTACTAACCTCTATTTCGCAGGGGTTGCAAAATCAAAACAACCGGATAGCAAATAACGAGAAGGAGATGACGGATATGAAGAAACAAATAGGGCAGATTTCTGAGTTCCTTGGACAGATTAGAGAGCAAGGAAAGCTTCCTAGCTCAACCACAGTCAATCCAAAGGGAGGATTCGAATCCGCCAAGGCCATCACCCTAAGGGGTGGAAAAGAAGTTGGGACCGAGCCAAACAATCCCAAATCTGCCCAGAAAGTAGATGAAGAGACGACACAACCTGAGGCAGATCACCCTAACTCGGCCAAATCAGGTAATTTAAGTTCAAATTCATGTACTTCACGTCCTAATCTGCCCAATGTACCTTTTCCTCGCAGGTTCATGCAAGAAAAAAAGGAAGAAAGCGAGAAGGACATTCTTGAAACGTTCCGGAAAGTGCAAGTGAACATACCGCTTCTCGATGCAATCAAACAGGTTCCAAAGTATGCTAAATTCCTCAAGGACCTATGCAATACAAAGAGAAGAAGGGCAAACAAAGAGGTAGTGAAGGTAAGCGAGAATGTGTCCGCTGTTTTGCAACGTAAACTGCCTACCAAGTGCAAAGACCCCGGTAGTTTCACGATTCCTTGTGTAATTGGACATAATCGTTTTGAACATGCCATGCTTGATTTAGGTGCATCCATAAATGTCATGCCTTATTCTATTTATGCATCTATGAATTTGGGTGAATTAAAACAAGATGGTGTAATTATACAATTGGCTGATCGTTCTAACGCGTATCCAAAAGGAGTTTTGGAGGATGTGCTTGTGCAGGTGAACCATTTAATTTTTCCGGCTGATTTCTACGTCCTAGACATGGAGGATTCAGCCCATTCTACATCTTTGCCGATTCTCCTTGGTAGGCCATTCATGAAGACGGCCCGAACGAAGATTGATGTATACAAAGGCACCTTGACAATGGAATTCGATGGGGAAGTGATTGATTTTAATATTTCTGAAACTATGAGATATCCCGTTGATGACCATTCTTGTTTTTCCATTGATGTTATCGATTCTTTGGCGCAGGTATACCTTGAAGAATTGAACGAGGACGCCCTGGAAACAACCATCACTAAGGCCATAGAGCGCAAAAATGAAGGATTTGGGCCAATGCAAGGCCACGGCAAGGAGGAGGAATTCTTTGCAATGGGTTCTAGTGAAGAAATAATTGAGGTTGTGGCAGCCCTTGAGTCATTGCCACAACAATATGGTAAGGTTCCACTCTCACTTTCAAATTCAGTTTCCACTAAGATGCTACCTTCTGTTGTTCAGGCACCATCGCTTGAACTTAAGCCGTTGCCAGACCATTTGAAGTATGTGTTTTTGGGAAAAGGCGAAACATTGCCCGTCATCATTTCATCAAGTCTCACGGCAATGGAGGAGGAGAAGCTTGTGAGGGTGCTGCGAGAACACAAAACGGCCATAGGGTGGACTTTGGCCGACATTAAAGGAATAAGCCCTACCACATGCATGCACCGTATACTTCTTGAGGAAGGGGCTAAACCAACTCGAGAGGCTCAACGCCTTCTCAACCCTCCGATGATGGAAGTGGTGAAGAAGGAAATAATCAAGCTTTTGGATTGCGGAGTGATCTACCCTATCTCCGATAGCCGTTGGGTCTCTCCAGTTCAAGTCGTTCCCAAGAAGTCCGGAGTAACTATTATCAAGAATGATGAGAATGAGCTCGTGCCTACACGCATTCAGACTGGATGGCGGGTATGTATCGATTACCGGAAGCTAAATGCCATGACTAGGAAAGATCACTTTCCTTTGCCATTCATCGACCAGATGCTCGAAAGGTTAGCCGGTCATGCTTTTTACTGTTTTCTTGATGGATACTCTGGATATAACCAAATTGTGATAGCCCCGGATGATCAAGAGAAGACCACATTCACATGTCCCTTTGGAACATTTGCTTATCGTCGCATGCCATTTGGCTTATGCAACGCACCGGCCACTTTCCAAAGGTGTATGGTAAGTATATTTTCCGATTTTGTTGAAAAGATCATTGAGGTTTTCATGGATGATTTCAGTGTATTTGGGAGTTCATTTGATAATTGCTTGGATAATCTGACCTTAATTTTGAAACGATGTGTTGAAACTAACCTTGTCTTGAATTGGGAGAAATGTCACTTTATGGTGAAACAAGGTATAGTTTTAGGACATATTGTTTCAGAAAAAGGAATTGCAGTAGATAAATCGAAAATAGACCTTGTACGTCACTTACCCTCTCCTACTTCGGTTAGAGAGGTACGTTCGTTTCTTGGCCATGCAGGGTTCTATAGGCGTTTTATCAAGGACTTCTCCAAGATGTCCAACCCTCTTTGCCGATTGCTTCAAAAAGATGTGCCATTCAAGTTTGATGAAGAGTGTAATTCGGCATTTAACCAACTCAAGGAGAAGCTAGTCTCGGCCCCCATTATTGTACCTCCAGATTGGAGCCTTCCGTTCGAGCTCATGTGCGATGCATCCGACTATGCATTAGGAGCTGTTCTAGGACAAAGAAGAGACAAGCGGCCGCATGTCATATACTATACCTCTCGGACTCTCAATGATGCCCAATTGAACTACTCCACGACGGAAAAAGAACTTCTAGCTGTGGTTTTTGCTTTAGATAAATTCCGTTCATATTTAATTGGTACTAAAGTAATCGTTTATTCTGATCATGCAGCTTTGAGGTACTTGCTCACGAAAAAGGAAGCAAAGCCGAGGCTTATCCGTTGGATTCTTCTTCTTCAAGAATTTGATATTGAAATCCGGGATAAGAAAGGAAGCGAGAATGTAGTGGCTGACCATTTAAGCCGAATGATCCACGAGGAGCATGAACATGCCGTACCTATCCCTGAAACTTTTCCCGATGAGCAGCTGCTATCCATTGAGGTAAGTGAACCATGGTATGCAGATTTAGTGAATTACTTGGTGGCTAAACAAATTCCAAATGAACTAAACAAGCACCAACGTGATAAGCTTAAAAATGATGCACGTTTCTATGTTTGGGATGACCCTTATTTGTGGAAGTATTGCTCAGATCAAATTGTACGTAGATGTGTCCATGATTCTGAATTTCACTCAATTCTAAGCTTTTGTCACACATATGCATGTGGTGGTCATTTTGGCACACAACGCACTGCCCTCAAGGTTCTAGAGTGTGGTTTTTATTGGCCGACTATATTTAGGGATGCTAGAACCTTTTGTATGTCTTGTGATCGTTGCCAACGAATGGGTAACATAGGTACCAAGGACCAAATGCCGCAAACCCCTGTCTTTAATGTTGAAATTTTTGATGTTTGGGGCATTGATTTCATGGGCCCTTTCCCTCCATCTTATGGTTTCACTTATATCTTGCTAGCCGTTGATTATGTTTCTAAATGGGTGGAAGCAAAAGCCACCCGTACTAACGATTCTAAGGTGGTTGCAGATTTCGTGAAAACTAACATTTTTGCTAGGTTTGGAATGCCGAGAGTAATCATAAGTGATGGAGGGTCTCACTTTTGCAATCGGACCATTGAGGCGTTGCTAAGAAAGTACCATGTCAACCATAAGGTCTCCACACCTTACCATCCTCAAACAAATGGCCAAGCCGAGGTGTCTAACCGAGAAATCAAACAAATTTTGGAGAAGACCGTTGGACCAACAAGGAGGGATTGGAGCTTACGTTTAGATGATGCACTGTGGGCGTATCGTACGGCATACAAAACACCCATTGGGATGTCACCTTTTCGGCTCGTCTATGGTAAGCCATGTCATTTGCCCGTAGAGTTAGAGCACAAGGCACATTGGGCCGTGAAGATTTTCAACATGGACATAGATGCAGCGGGAGTTCATAGGAAGCTCCAATTGAATGAACTTGAGGAGATTCGGAATGAAGCCTATGAGAATGCCCGGATGTACAAAGCCAAGACCAAAGCATTCCATGATAAAATGATTCGAACCAAGACCTTCACAGTTGGGCATAAAGTGTTACTTTTTAACTCTCGCCTACGTTTGTTTCCTGGTAAGTTGCGTTCTAAATGGATTGGCCCGTTTGTTGTTACTAATGTTTTCCCTCATGGTGCAGTGCAAATCAAAAGTTCAAGGACGCAGCAAGAATTCAAAGTGAATGGGCATCGATTGAAGCCCTATTACGAGATGTTTGAGGAGCATGTCGTGGAGGAGGTACCCCTCTATGCCGTGGAACCTAGTCAAGCTTAAACGGAGGTACCGTCCGGCTGCAAGACGTAAAAGAAAGCGCTTCGTGGGAGGCAACCCATGCATCCGAATAGAGAAGAACTTAGAAACCCCTTTAAGAGACTTATTTTTATTCCTTTCTTTTTCTTTACTGCCTTTACTTTGCTTTCTTTCTCGTATTGTTTATTTGCTTGCTCTGTTGTGACTTTCTGCTTAAAACATTGAGGACAAAGTTTGATTTAAGTGTGGGGGGGTAAACAATTTGTATTTGCATGAATTTCGTGGGATTTATTCACCTATCACTTAGAATGTTGTTTCTTGCTGTTTTAAGCGTTTTTAGAGTGTTTTAGTGTGTTTTATAGTGTCTTGGTATAAAACTCCGAAAATTTGATAAAAATTTAAAAAAAAAAAAAAAAAAAAAAAAAAAATTTCTTTTGAAAAACCCAAAAATATGTGTTTTTAGAGTCATTTGAGTCATTTTGGTGTTTGTTTGTGTCTTAGCGCTACTTGGGAGGCAACCCATGCATTCAACAAAGGAAGACTTAGAAAGCACTCCAAATCCAGATTCCTAAAAAAAAAAAAAAAAAAAAAAAAAAAAAAAAAACTCTTCTCTTTGTTGCTATTTCGTTTCTGCCTTGTTAGGTTGTTTAGTTGTTATTGTTTGTTTGTTTATTAATTGTGTGAGTCTATGATTGTAACATTGAGAAAATGTTTGATTTATTGATAGGCACTGCTAAACAAAGAAAGATGGTGCTTCACAAAGGGTGTTTGCTTGAGGCCCCACTACGTGGCTTTACTCTTGAAGCGGAAGGCGTAGGAACAGAAGGCATCGGAGCGGAAGGCGTAGGAACAGAAGGCATAGGAGCAGAAGGCATCGAAGATAGAGCATTCCAGGCCTCAATACTTGGCCAAGCGCTGGATGAGCCAGGAAAAAGGTGCCTCTGGAGGAAAGACGATAACCTTTGACGGTCACTGTGAATCCGACCTTCAGACTCTTGCAGCTCATCAAGCTTCCTCTTCATGCCCGTCGAATAGTTGTTTGCAAGCACGTACAAACTTCTATTCTCATACTTCAGCTGCTGGATCTCCTGCTTGAGACTTTCCACCTCTGCCATCAATGATTCCACCTGACGGGAGCGGGCAAGCAGGCGTTGGCCCATGTTGGACACAGAACTCGCACACTGAACACTAAGTGCGAGGGACTCTTGAACGGCCAGCTCATCGGACCGTCCTGACAGCAGCCTACTATCTTTCGGAGTGAGGAGGTTCCTAGCTACTATTGTAGCTGTTGTGGCGTCCTGCATCACGGAGTCTTCACCTGTGAGAGGACCGTTAGAAGAAAAGAAAGAAGGGCGCCATACGTTACCTTGACGCGGCGCGCCCGTATCACTGCTAAGGCTCAATTCCAAGCTAAGGTTCGATGAGTTTGCCATTTTTCAAAAGTGTTCAAAGAGAAGGGATGGAGTTAAATTTCAAAGGGCCGGAGTCGATTTTCAAGAATGGGAAATCTTCAGAATGTGTTTGTTGTGGTGATCGATAGCTCAATAAAAAAGCCAAGGCGACGCGTCCACCGATTCAAAAAGCCGGAATTTCCGGCGTAATTTAGGCGACGCTTTCTCGGCTTTTCAGAAGGCGCGTTCAACTTTGTCAAAAGATTTCTTCTTTTCTGACAACACGTGGAGGCCATCATCACAACTACACATCTTTAGCCGACAAGCGCAAAGTTCGGCGACGCTTTCTCAGCTTTTCAGAAGACGCGTGCAGCTTTGTCAAAAGGAGCCGCATCTGCACTACCACGTGTCGTTCAGAAAGCGAAGGGGCGTCGTTCAGAAATCGAAGGGGCGCCTGCTCAGAAATCGAATAGGCGTGTTCAGAGATCGAAGAGGCGCCATTATTTCAAAAAGCCGGATTTGCGGGATCAAAACGTTTGTCGACAAAGGTAAAAAGTACCACCACTTGATATTATCTCTATATATGTCAACCTTCGTCTTTTATGGCAGGGCAAACCTGAAAAAAATGCCCAACTCTCCCTCACCTCTGAGGGTGCACTCCCAGCAAAGCCTTTCGAAATACTAAATTCTTTCTTCTTCCCCAAAGATGATACCAGATGTCTGGAGAACAGATGACCCAGGAGGAATCAGCACAACAAATACATGTGCTGATTCAACCAACCGCTTCTTCAAAAGCAAAGGTATCTCATATCATCAAGGTCAAAAGCAAAAGTATCTCATATCATGCTCTTTCCCTGTCTTTTTCTTTGTCCTTGTTCTTACTCGCATGGCAAAGTAAAACAAGCAATCAGCCGGCACTTGGAGTCAGTCTTCCGTTCTGGAGCCAACTGCCTGGAATCTATTCCTGATTGCTTACCTAGCGTTGCTCTCGAGTAGTCATCTTCAACGGTTGATACACTTCCGGAGAAGGGACCACTTCTGCAAAGGGGAGCGAGTAAGGCAAGTGAAAATGATACATTGAAGCATGTGGAGACAAACATAGGCTGAGTTATCCTCCAACCCTTTTCAATACGAATTGGAAAGATTGAACAAAGAAACAGACCAAAGGGGTAGGCTCAGACCTTCGGGGAAGACCAAAAGAACCATCCTGCTGCCTAGTTCAAGAAGTAGCACAAAGGAAAATCAACGATGGGCAGAAACCAGTTCAAGAGTAAGCCTGTGGAATCACAAAGATCAAAAGCCTCAATGCAATTACCAAGGAGAAGATGGAATTTACACTCTATAACCAGATTTGCGTCTCTAAACTCTTCTCTTTGTTAATTACATTATGCCATGTTTAGTATGTTTAAGTGCTTTTTGTGTATTTACTTATGCTTTGTGTGAATCTATGCTTAAAACATTGAGGACAATGTTTGATTTAAGTGTGGGGGGGGTAACTAAGTATGTTGATGCAAATTCGTTGAATTTTATCACCCATAACTTCAAGTGTTGTTCCTTGCTGTTTTAAATGTTTTTAAGGTGTTTTTAAACTGTTTTAGCGTGTTTTGTTTTATAACTCCGAAAAGCACATAAAAATTTGAAAAATTGTTTTGAAAAGCCTAAAAAGAGTGTTTTGAGTCGTTTTTTTTTTGTGAGTTTGTGTCTTAGGGTACCTTCCAACACAATGATAAGGATTTGGTTTATAATTGCATGACGGTTAGAAAGAGTTATAAACATAGAGAAAAGTTTGATTTACTCTTGGTATATGCTTGGTTATGGTTATAATGTATGACTTCACATGCAATCATAAAAAATAAAAAAAAAATTCGTTTTTGTAACATGCTTGAAGGAAGGAACTCAAACAAACGCTACAACCCTGAGAGACTTGAGCCTATAACGTTCTTTGGAGAGTATAATCTGTGATTTCTTGTTTTCTAAAGTCGTTGCATGATCTCATTGTTCTTTGCTTGGTTACTACTTAGAAGGCGTTTCATCATATAGTTCCAAATGCTATAACTCATGCCCATTTCATTCAAAGCATGTTATTGATTTGCATAACACATATTCAAGATGAAGTTGTGTAGTTGCCACCATAGCCAAATAGCCTCACTTCCCATATTTCGTATATGTTGTAAGTTGTACCCCCGTTGAGCCGTGTTAGCCCATGTTCTTTGTTAACCCACTTTTTCCTCACCTAGCCTAGTTTAGGACAATCCCCACCCTTGTTCTTAAAAGATAGTGAGCATGACTTAATTGAATTCCTTTTGAGTTACATTATGAAAGAAAATAAGTGTGGGGGGGAGAATGTTTAAGTGTTTATGTTTTGAGATGCAAAAAGAAAAAAAAAAAAAAAAAAAAAAAAAAAAAAAAAAAAAAAGAGAGAAAAGAATAAGTGATTGAAGAAAGGTTCCAAAACACCAATTCTGGGCGTAAATTGTCTAAATTCTCCCTTTTTGTTCAAAAGTTGAGTTTTCATTCAAAAGTGAATTCTAAGTTGATTCAAATGCTTTGCTCACTATTTTTTTTTTTTTAGAACCTTTGTTTTCCATATCCCTTCTTTGTTATCCACATACCCCAAGCCCCGTTACAACCCTTGACTTCTATCTTGAGTGTTGTGTATTTCAATTTGTGGAGTTTGAACTTGGTATGAGCTTATGGTGTCACTGGTTCTCGCGTCTAAGTAGTAGCATTCCATTCATGAGATCATATCTAAACATGCTTATTAACTCCAGAAATTGCGTTCTTTGTGATACTTATATGTGAGTGTTCGTTTTCATGTTACATCAATCTTCTCACATATGACTAGATTAGGGTGTGTAGTTAGAAATTCTGAGTGAAAATCGAGTGCATATCTTGTAAGGAATTGAGCAAATTCTCTAAGGCATGTTACTACATTCAAAACATGGTTTTAAATGCTTAATTGTGAACTAGTATATGGTGACTATGATTAAGAATGTACTTAAGTGTGAAGATGACTAAAATCTGTGAGAATGATGATTTTTAACATGTCATGTGCATTGGAAATCCCTAAGACGGTTGTTGGAAGGTTTAGGTTGTGTTTTACGTGTTTAGTGTCGTTTTGTTTATTTGTTTTTATTCTGTTTTGCTCGAGGACTAGCAAAAGCTAAGTGTGGGGGTATTTGATAGGAGCATATTCATGCGACTTAAATGGCTCGTTCTCGTGCATTTACGTTATGTTTCTCTCGTTATTTTAGTCCTTTATGCTTCTTTTGTGTGTTTTCAGGTTCTAAGGGCCTAGGGAGCAAGAAAGTGCATTTTGAGGCCATTTGGAGCATTTTTGGGCATGGATTGGATAGCTTATCCATGAAGCCAAGAGGATGGACGAATTTGAAGGCCTTGTATGCACTTGAAGACACAAAACAATGGCCCTAACCCAATCACATTCACCTTGCCTTGGGCTTAACACAAACACCATTCCTTGCCATGCAAGGGGGAGCAATTTGGGTCCATTTCATGTACTTAAACTCTAGCCCAATCCACATTCACTTCAAAGCCATGCAAAACCTTTCAAAAACCCTTTAATCATTCCCCTTTAAGTTATGATTTTATTTCCTAACCCTACATGCATTATTTATTAGCATCTTCACATGCATACACACATGCACATCATTCATTCTTCTTCCTAGCCATGCATCCCCTTAGCCATTTCCAACCACATTCTTCCACTTCCCACTTCATCATTACACCACCTAATCCACATGCACTCCCATCCATTTCATCATTGCATTCATCACCAAAGAACCAACAACAAAACCGTGCATTACTCATCAATTGCAGCCACATTCCACATGTTTTCACAACCTAATTCACATGCACATTCAGCCACCTTTCTCCCAAAAACAGTGCACATGCATTCATTATTCATTCACTTTGCATTCCCTTTTCAATTACACCCCACATGTCCATTTAATCATTCAACCACATTCCCATCAACCACAAAACAAATCACACAACACACCAACACATATGCATCCTGAAATTCTTTGCCGTGCAATCACATGCATTTCCCTTGACATTTTCAGCCATCACACTTCATCATTACACCACCATTCACTCTTTAACCCACACACACTTCACACAAACAACATTCACATGCATTCACATGCATTTCCAACACAAAACACACTCAAAACCGTGGCCACCTTTGCATTTCAGCATTCCCATTTGCATTTTCAGATTTCCAGCTTTCCAACCTAGCCACATTCACATGCATTCACTCATAATCATTCACCAAACTTGCAGCCACATTTCCACCCACCTCCTAGCTGTCATGTTCCCTCCATTACTCCTATAAATACCCTTGCATTCATTCATTCAAGAAGCATCTCATTTCATACACTTCACACAACACAAACACAACCTTTGTGCCGCAAATCCCCTTCCATTTCTGTGCAGTTTTTCTCCTCCATTGCAGCCACTATCCAACCACTTCCCATCCCTCCAAAACACTTCACATAATCCCCAAAGCTCACTTAGACCTTGTGCTACAACAACGAGGAAGAAAAGAGTGCCTAAACGTTCATACAATTCAAGTTTGAGTTGTTGGAATTTTTAGGTGTTTCTTTGATTTCAAAGTTTAAATTTAATTCTCTTTGTTTTGTACGTATGAGAATGGAAGAGAAGAGTGCCTAAACGTTCATACAATTCAAGTTTGAGTTGTTGGAATGTTTAGGGGTTTCTTTGATTTCAAAGTTATGAGGAACTAAACCCCCTTTAGTTAGGGGGTGATTCGAAACTATGTTTATATTTGCAATATGAATTGATTACTTTTGGTTGCAATTTCATAAGTTGTGGATTCAATTCGTTTAACTGTTTGATTGATAACTTATTTATGTATGTTCATTGAGATTGCAAGCTTAATTTTCATGCATGAATATGACGCTAGAATATAAGTGAGTTTCACCTAATCGTTATGAACTTATATTCACAAGTAGTGGAGGTTGCTTATAAACAATCGCGTTAAACGAATTCTTGGCATAAGTTTCATGCGTATTCCATAGTAACGAATGCCTCCTCAACACTTATAATTTTCATTGAACTTAATGATCTTTGTTGAATGTCTCTATCATGCGTATTCCATAGTTAGGGACTTTGATTAAGAATAATTTGGTTGTAATGCGTATTCCATTCAATCCAACGAATTTAGGGAAATCTGAAAGTTAATCTAAGCGGACCTAATTAACTTGGAGCATTGAGTTTCACAACTTATCGAAAGACCAACTGAGAATCAATATTGTATGCAAGTGTAACATGTGTGGAGAAGAACCCCTTGGCTATTCCATCATCCATATTTTCATCACATTCATATTTACGTTTTGCCTTTAATTACAATTTGTCCATTTAATTTAATCTCGTCCAACCACAATCACCCCCCTTATTTTGTTAAGTCTTATTCATTTGATTTGTCTTATTTTATGTTTTTGAGTATTTGGAGTCTTTTAAACTTGTTTTGATTCTTTTAGTTTGTCTTAGTGTTTTAAAAGTTAGTTTTTATGTTTTTAAGTCAATTTAGAAGGTTTTAGCAAGCCCTCCTAATCCCCGGTCTAGAACGATCCCTCACTTATCCATTCTACTACAATTGTCAAACGAGGGTTTAATTTGAGTGTCAAGTAAATCTCGCATCAATATTTTTTACTGTATGTTTTATAAAAGCAGTATATTATAGTATTGTACTGAAGGAGAATGAAAGTTTGAGTTTGGACGCATGAAAGAAGAATCATTGCAATCCGATCGTGACAGAATGGCAACCTCTTTTATGCAACCACTCTAACTTGATATCTTCTTTACATATTTATTTCCCTATGGTCTTTTCACTACTTTTGTATAACAAATGATTTTAAATTTCGGGGATGAAATTTTTTTAAGGTGGGTAGATTGTGACAACCCGTCCTTAATTTTAAGTTTTATAAATTTTTAAATAATGATTTTACGAAAATTCCCTTAGAGGTGAGGATGTTTGACTTTCGTTGACCGTTTACAATTAATGTTTCCGAATACATCTTGAAGCTACGAATGCATAGGCGAAAACTGTTTGCGAGTCCGGATTATAAGGTATAGTTAGGGACATTTGAAATTGTTTACTCAAATTTTAGTGTATAAACTAATTAAAGGAGCAAGGACCAATCAGGAATTAGAGGAGAGAGAGATAGTCAATTAGGAGCGGGGAAAGAAAGCTCTTAACCTTCCCTTCTCGTCAACCCATCTGTGCACCCATCCGACCAAATTTCTGACAGTTTCCGTCATTTTTCTTGTCGAACCACCATCATCCAACACCTTCAATATCTTCCACAACCTCCCATCTACTATCTCCACCCAAATTCGAAGGTTTTTACGTCCAAAACTGTGTAGAAGCTCACCAGAGCACCGGAGGTGCTCGACGGTGATTCCTCAAATCCAGCAAGTTTCACCACCCACCACTACCCTTAATCAACTCCCCTTGGACCCAGGAACAAAACCAAACCAGTGACAGGGGCGTTGGAACACATGAGAAGTCGAATCGACGAACACCCATTCTAAGGTTTCCGATGGGTTTGCAGCGATTTGAGGCTTTTTCCGTCCAAATTGGACTTGGCCACATGTATAAAACTTGCTCTACTCATTGAGATCTTCATTTTTGTGAAATTTGAGAATTTTTAGAAATAATTGATTTTTCCAGCGAGTCGGGACGATTGACAGTCGTGCACGGCGGCGTGTGGGTTGAGGCACACCCCTTGACCTTTCTAAGCTAAGTTTGATACCCCAATTCTATAGGTGAAGTCTGATTAAAGAAATCTCATCATTTGAACATAGTTTTGATAGAGACCATAATATTTGAGGATATTTGAAACTTACAGATTGGGAATTCGAAGTACGGATCTTCCCGAATTGGATTTGTAAGTTCGTAAAATAAAACATTGACCGCTACTTGAATTTGCAATTGGCAGAGATCCAACCGTTGGATTGTAATGAAACTTTAGTATGACATTCTAGAAGCATAATATGGATCTTTGGAAGTTACGGATCGGAAATCTGAAGTGCTGATTTTCCAGATTAAGTTACATAGGGTTATGGACATTACCGCGGACCTTTGACCGACAGTTGACTTTTGGTTAATGGGTTTCAAATCATTCTAGAACGTCCTTGGGGATGTGTTTTATGTAAGTTACGTGTTCTATCAATAAGTATTTTGAGATGTGATTTGATAATTGTTCTAGGCGCCGATCGTTCGTGACGCCTCGATATTCATGCTAGAGAGTTGTAGCGTGGACCTCAGGTGAGTGGGTATTTTTCTTTTTATAGTGTATATATATATATGATTGATAGTTTTCACAAATGCTTTTAAATTGATTCATGCACTACATGCCATGATTAAATTATTTTATGAGAAATGTTACACTGTTGTGAAATACCAAGATGATCCTACAAGATGTGCATATAAGTTTAGGTAAGTTTATTAGGTTGATTGGAATTATTGCATCATTATGGCATGCTTATACTCATATAGTTTGCTCATCATTGCTACACCCCGATGTTAGTGCTCTCGTCCCGAGCCAGGGTCAGTCATTCACGTGATTGTTCACCTCTCGTACCACACGCTCGCTTTGGATCCAAGTAGGTGCTAGCCTGTCATACAAATCGCATTAAGCGACTCTGACTCGTAGGTGACCGCGTATAGCACTAGCCTTCATGTGATCGTAACACTAGAGCGTATATTATTACACCTAGCCTATCATACAGGTTGCATTAGGCGACTCTGACTTGTATGCTTGCATAGATCGATGAGCCATAGGTGCAGTCATACATGTCACATTAGATGACTCTGACTTGCGTGCTAGTATAAATTATTGAGCACATGATTATATTTATATTGCTGATGAGATACCATGTTGTGTCATTAAAGGTCGGAAGCAGACATGAAAGCGCAGCCAATTACTACGACAAAGTAAGTGTTTTCACAACTTATTTTAAATATTGAATTATATTACATTTAATTTCATAAATTAATTTCCTTTAATTTTTGTAATGATATTTTCTAGGTACGCTAAGCGGAGGAATTGCATATGGAGGACAACTCCAAACCCTTTAGTCATCACGGTTGTTGGAAAATTTGTAAAAGATGAGTGTTATTTGAAGATCCACCTCAATAAAGAGTTGGTCTTACGTCAGTGTTCGGAAATGCATCCTCAAATGCAGATAGGGATGAAGATGGATCTTCTACCATTCAAGAAATAAGGGTAAAAAATCCATCTCCAGGTGAAGGTTCCATACCTAGGGCTACGGGACTAAACAAGGCCCGAAAATTGAAGGAAAAGGGTAAGGCAAAGGATGATTACGCCTTTCAACATGAAATAACGGTCTCATTGCGATTAATGGTGGAGCAAAATGCCTTTGCCGCTGAAGAAAGGAACCATAGACATGAAGAACGGGCAAAACAAATCCAATAAGAGATGGATGATAGGAACATGCAAATGAACACTTCGGATTACACTCCAATGAGTAAGGCATATTTTGATAGGAAAATGAGGGAAATTATGGCCCAACGGGAGTTGTTTACATCCGACTATACTCCTACAATGGCGGATGATGATGATGATGATAATTATAGTCTTTAAATTTAAGTTGTTGTAGTCTTTAATATTTAAGTTGTAGTTTTTAAATTTAAGTTATTGTAGTCTCTAAATTGAAATAATAAATTATGTTTGGCCTATGACCCTTTGGCCCCCTCGGTTGGAGATGGCTTTTGTCACAGGGCTATGTTTGGCCTATGACCCTTTGGCCCTCTTGGTTGGAGATGATATGAAATATGATCTGACACTGTTCATTAAAATATAATTTCTTGGAAGGCTATAGGGCTAAAGAGAGCCCTTTGGCCCTCATTCGGTTGGAGATGGCCACTGCAAGACATTTTTAAGGGCGCGTAGCACTCGTAATTAAACAAAGTCTCTCGCAAGGGGGAGTGGAAGAACATATGTAAAATAAAACATTACTTTACACAAAGTGAGAACAAAAAACTTGACAAATATTTAGAACATGCACGATATGAAGAAGTTTTTCTTGACAATTACAATGAAAAACATCTTTAGGGGCATTATGTGCTTGTGATTAAAAAAATACCTCTCACACGTTGAAGGTGTCTATTAAAAAGATAGGATGAAATATGGGTGTTGGCCTCTCATAAATTAGTTGGAAAAATGAGTGTTAGTCATTCAAAATCAAAAACTTTGGATGGGCAAATATGTAAACAACTAAAGCAACACATTTTTAGGGGTGCGTAACTTTCGTGATGAAAAAATGTTTTACGCACGTGTGGAGTGGCTAGTGGAAAAGAAAATGAAAAATGTGGGCTAGGTGTTTAAACGGGGTAATAGGTTTAAGTTCAGAATCATGTGTCATGATTATATCGGTAAGATATACCAGGTGGCTGGTGTATCGTACATCTAATAAATACCCGGTAATCAACGGTCAGTATGGAGGAGTTCACTGTGTACGCCCTACGCTTGTTCTCTTCGTAACTTACTCTCTCACGGTGCCCGCCCACCACCTCCCTCGTGTCTCCCTCTGCGAGAAACCCTAGTTGAATCAGCCACACCTCACAAGACAAGCAAAGAGGAAGCAAATTTCATACCATTCGGATTGGTTCACGCCACTTCTTCAGCTCCCCACCATAACAAAGCAAGCTTTTGTACTTCACCGTATCCATGTCTGCTGCATCAGGTCAGCCTCACCTCTCTTTCTCTACTCATATATACATATATATATATATGTATGGATATGTATTGATTTAGGTATAATATCTATGTATTGAAGTTGTGTTTAGCTGAATTGCAGTAATATGATTTTGTTCTTGGCCTCTGGATATTGTGGTGTGTGCAACTCTGTTAAATCTCCAGAATTTGTGAAACCCTAAATCCGGATGATGCATTAAGCACTGAATTTGGTTTCAAACAAGAAGCTTATTAGGAGATTAGAAAAATCGTACCATCGCGCAGTTCGCTCTTCAATCAATAAATGAATCATAGTAAGAAGAAAATAAAGGGTGGGGAAGTTTGAATCTCAGTTGAACAAAATGTATACAGGATTATGATTTTTATGCATTTAGCGATGGCGAGAAGCTGCGCTGGCAGGCTTGTTCGGTGTAATTTCTGGACAAATGGGTGATAGTTATTTTCTCTTGAGAACAGGGTAGGAGTTCGTTACCTGGTCGGCTTTTATTAGGTCTTGTTATATGGAAGGTGAAAGGTCTTTGAAGCGTTCTGCAGAGGCTTATTGAAAATAGCCTCTTCAAGTTTGTCATTAACTTGACTAAAGGGAAATTCGAGCCGCTGATCGTTTGGTGCCTTTCTCCTTCCTAGTTTGGTTCACTTGCTTGAGATAAACTAAAATGTGCTGGTCTGTTCCTCCTACAAACGATTTTGCTGCTTTCCCCAATTTATTTCCTTGTTTCACTGTTTAGTTTTGCTTATGTCATAGGATACTACACACGCATTTGTAATTCAAATTGTATGTTTTCAAAATTGTAACCTTAACCTTTTGACCTTTTTTCAGGTTATTTTCTGATTAGATGCATTCTTCTGGGTGATGTTTTGTAACGTTCTAAAAGCAAGTAGATGCTATTATCTGTCTAGAGAGGCCTTCCGTCTTCCCACTGTGATCACTAGTAGTGTTTCTTATTCAGGAATCTTCAGTACTATGAGAGAAGTCAAGGTTAAAGGTGCGTCTGGTTTTTGTTCTCTGGATTCTGGTGAAGAATCTCAGATCCTACAATCTGAATCAGCTAGTGACAGCCATAGACAGGCATCCTTAAATGTGCAGTTCACTCCTGAAATAGAAAAGAAGTATGTCCATCATGTTTATGATGCTATCGCACCTCATTTCAGTTCAACCCGGTTTGCTAAGTGGCCAAAAGTAGCCAATTTTCTATCTTCCTTACCTTCAGGATCTCTTGTTCTTGATGCGGGATGTGGGAATGGGAAGTACTTGGGATTTAATCCTGATTGTTTTTTCATTGGATGTGATATAAGTGCTCCTCTTATCAAAATTTGTGCAGATAGAGGGCATGAAGTGTTGGTTGCAGATGCCGTAGACCTTCCATATAGAACTGGTTTTGGTGATGCAGCTATATCCATAGCTGTATTACATCATCTAAGTACGGAGGGTAGGAGGAAGAAAGCAATCGAAGAATTGATCCGAGTTGTGAGAAAGGGTGGCTTAGTTCTAATAACAGTTTGGGCTGTAGAACAAGAAGATAAATCATTAGTTGCAAAATGGACTCCACTTACCGAAAAGTATGGAGAAGAGTGGATAGGACCTGGTAGTCCTCATGTTCGTAGCCCTTCATCTCGCACATTGCAAAGCATCCCAGAAACAGAGGAGAGTAGTTTGGGAGAGAATAAGAAAGAGTCCGAGCAGAGTGCTACACAGAGTTTGCAAGAAAAAACCTCTCAAAGTGAGAGTTATTCAGGGACTTCTTGTGATGTGAAAGATGCAAACGATCAACAAGAATATTTTGTACCCTGGCACTTGCCATATCACCGTGCTGAAGTAAGTGGTGCTTCTGCTTGCGCTCTTGCAAATGGCCTTGCAAAGAAAGATGATAAAAAGGGTGCTGTTGTGTACAACAGATATTACCATGTTTTCAATGAAGGCGAGCTTGAAAGGTAACTTGTCATTGTGTTTCTTTTTCCATACTGTATGTATATTGTTTATCAACAAATTAATAAAATTATACGTATATTTTTGTTATGTCTCATTGCTACGGTTGTGCTGTGTTGTTGGCTTGCTGAAACTGAATTAACATTACTTGAAACAAAGAAACCGAACTCACAGGGGGCAAAACTAATCTTTTATATGTCTAGTGCCTATTAGGACATAATTTTATGCATCTGTTTATATGGATTTGTTATGAAGCTGGATCATAAGAGCAATACTTTAATGAGTGGAATCGTAGGAGCTGTTTAAATAGTTGAGGCACCCCAGCACAATGGTTTACATCTGTGAATCAATAAATGGTCAAAGTAATTCACTCATAAAGTATTTGTTATATTGAAGACATATAATATACAATGCAGATGAGTGGGGTAATATATAGATACTTACAAGGTTAT
This sequence comes from Pyrus communis, assembly GCF_041283825.1. Classification (NCBI taxonomy): domain Eukaryota; kingdom Viridiplantae; phylum Streptophyta; class Magnoliopsida; order Rosales; family Rosaceae; genus Pyrus; species Pyrus communis. The sequence continues at coordinate 6,565,496 of NC_142572.1, forward strand.
GATCTATGTGTGGCTAACATGTCACCAAATTTTGTTGACTTTTTGCCTGAATGATGAGTTACCGTTTCTTGAATTAGGGTTCATGGCACAAAGTCATATATTCTAGTGTTATATTATTATAAGTAAGTTGTGTGAGATAACCATTCACGTTAGAAGTACAGAGGCCAACTCTAGAAGTGAGTACGAGAAGAAGCCTTGTCGGCCTATTGGATTTGGCCCAAGCCTTTTCAGTGGGAGAAGGATCCCAATCATTACGGCAAGTTAGGAGAGTTTTTTCAGTGTGCCGAGAACATGGCTTGATACATATAGTGCCATAATACAGGTGGTTGGATGCTTAAAAAAATTTCCAACCGCTTGTATTATGACACTGGTTTACCGGACCGTGTTTCTGGCACACTGAAGATTATCTCCTAAGTCAGGTAGCACCGTCCTCTGGTGGTAATTGCTTGAGTTAAGATCACTGCCCAGTTGCTTTGTTGATGCAGCTCCTATGTATCTAGTTGGACTTCTGTCTCGTTTTTTTAAAAAGAACTTTGTTAAAGGGTATTTTAATTTTGGTGGTCACTGCCCAATTGATGCTTAACTTAATGTTCTGACAATACATTTACAATTGATGCTTAACCTCACCGGCTCATTTAATTTTTGCTCTATTTTGCAGATTAGTAGCTGGGATGAAAGATGCTGTAATCGTTGATCGATTTTTCGACAAATCGAACTGGTGCATTGTCCTCGAGAAAACGTTATGATAACCAGGACCAATTAATCCTTGCGGGTTAAGGTTTGCCAGCGAGTGTGCAGCCTGGAACAGCCAAGGTGCAGCAGCAGAAGATGCACTACTGTGAGCTCCTGAAAATTCGTTTGTTTCTAATGTGCCATGGAAAAAAACTGGTTTGTGACTCTGAGGAATTGTTTTTGATTAATACCTTTATTGGAGGTGGTTGACGCTGCAGTTTGCAGTAAGCTTAAGCTGTGGATGTTGTTTTCTGCACATGGAAAGAAGAATCCAACATTACTTTTATTTGTTGTTTCAAGATTCTCATTAAATACCTCTCATTTACACACTCAATAAGAAGCCTACCTACCATTACTACCTTCGCTAACCGTGGGTGTTTTGCATGTGAATGATTCCTGACCGTAGATGCATTTTCGGCCTCGCTTTAGTTTTGGAGCTGGCGTGCATTAGCGGTCGGGAACTTTGCATTATTCACGCTCGACGGACCCTTGGATTATCAACAAGTATTTGGCGCTGGATTGGTGGGATCTCTACGTAAAAATATTCTAGAGCCTTCCAAGTATTTGGCGCTGGTTTGGAATTGTATTTATAAAAATCACTTGTGTTCATAAGTATTTTTTGCAAAAATGCTTCCGTTGCCATTTAGTAATACAATTTAGTAGTATTTCTCTTCACTTGTAAGTGAAATGCCTCAGGTTTGATTCTTGTTAAATGCGAATTTGAACCACATTATTGCTAGCCTGATGTGAGGTTAACTCCACTCACTTTCTCTTCGTAGATAATATTGTTTGTTTAAAAAAAAAAAAAAAAAGCACAATGAAACCTATAATAAAATTACGAGTGTTCATTGGAAAAGCACTTAAATACTTTTTGAAATAACTATACATCATGTGCTTCCGAAAAGCAATCACTTCTAATTTTTCTACCATACATGGTTAACTTTTGGTATGTGTTTTTAGTCATTTTAAAAACATTTCAAACACGTCCACCATGATCTTTCCATAAAAAATAAAAAATAAATAAAAAAAAATCATACCTTCCTATCAATGACAATCTAACATGTATAAAACAAATAACCCATAAAAAAAATAAAAAAAAAAACACGACACATTGTCCTACTGGGAAGAATTTGTCGCTTTTGCAAAAGTAGATGTGTGGCTACAAAAATGTTTCCGTGACCATTCCAATGCTATTAAAAGAATCACAACTGCCATTGTTGTGGTTGTAATTATTTCATTTAATTGGTTCCGTCCTTGGGATGGGAATGGCGATTGGCAGGAAGCAATGGAAATCAAACATTTCTAATCCACTATATCCTTTTTATTTTAATATTATTATCAAGAGACTCCTATTTCAATGTGTTTTAAAATGCTGATAATGTAATCATTACATATCTAATTTGTTTGTAGCAAATAAGACATTATTATAATCATATTCATGCAAAAAGTGCGTCATGAATTATTTCGATGCTTAGGAGCTTTTTCTTTAACCTATTACATTTGTGATATAAACTATCCTTCCACTCTTTAGTTTAGCTTAAAATATATAGTAATATCGCTTATAATTCATATATTCATGCACAAGGAACATGGTCCATGTTGTGGTAAGAATGACTGATTTTGCTTTAAATGAAAGTAAAATGTGTTTAATAACATTTGCAGATTGTTAAAACCACGTGATGGTGGTTCAGTTATACTTACCATTTCTCAAATTAATGAGTTCTCTTAATGGCACTAAGGTGTAGGTGGGAGTCCAACTTGGCACTTCTCTATTGAGTGAAAGACTTCAATACTCCCTCCAAATGATACGTAGCGTTCCAAACTAATGATATAATGTCACGTGCTTGAAACATTGTATTATTAGTCTAGACAACAAGATAGTTCCATAGAGGTGCAAATAATCAAGGTTGGCCCAGGTCTAGTGTGGGTTGGACGACCGCCCGGGGCCCCAAAAAATTGAGAGCACCAAATTATTAGGGTATTATATTGTACATAAGTTTTCATAAAAGTATAAATTTATAAAATTTGGTTTAATGATAAAGAAGTTCAACTAGAACTAGTGGTTTTGTTGTTTAAATTTAATAAGGAGGTCCCGAGTTCAAAACACTAAATTTATAAAATTTAGTCAAATGATCAAAAAGTTTAACCATAAAAGGGTTGTTTATGCTGTTTAAAATTAACGAGGACGTCATGGTTTCGAAACGTTGTGTGCGTTTTTTTACTTTTCAATTTTTACGATTTTTTTTTCATAGGAGTATAAATATATTTCTAAATTATTGAGTTTGAAGTGTTTTTGTAAGTATAATTTTATCAAAGTCTTACGTGTGAAAACAAATAATTTTTCTTATATGAAGTTAAGGCATATATTTGGTGTCGACCAGCCCTGCAAATAATACAATGTCATATGAAAAAAAAAATTAATAAAAAATATAAAAAATCTACAAAACATTATGTTTTTAGACTAAAATAGCATGCAACAGTGAATCTGTCCTATAAAAGTGGCGAAAATTTGGCCCCATAAAAGTTAAAATGTAACAAAGATAAATCTATATATAAACTAGCCACAACAAAAAGACAAAATAGTGGCAAAACCCCAAAATGTCCATGGCAAACAAATTTCTCAATATCAATCAGTTAAATATATAAAGGACAAGTCAATCATTTTAATAGCAGTATGTTAGGGGCAAATTAATCATTTTAATCCAAAAATCTTAAACCTATAGCATTATCTCCGCTATTACAAATTTACAATCCCCCTGTCGCTCTTCTCTTTCAATTTTTATTACCGAGAATTGTCATTTGGTTTTGCTTTCAGTAAATTCGACAAAATAGACAAGTAGTTCTCTTTCGATTTAAAATTTTTTTTAAATAAATTTTTTTTTATCAACACAGAGGGATTTTATTTTAATTCCTTCTCTTCACCTCTAACCAATAAACAAATAGCTTATTTTAGTTACGTCTCCTGAAACTCGAATTTTATTTTATTTCTCCCTAGAACTCTAAAATCGTCACTTTTCTCCTTATAACTCAAAGTTCGCTTCACTTTGCTCCTGAAACTTGAAAGTTGTCTATATAAAACTCAAAATTCGCTCCACATTGCCTTGATTTTGTTAATCTTTTATGTTTATTTGATCTGGGTGCACCAGGCTAATCATTTTCTTTTTTATTTTTGTTTTTGTTTACCTCTTCAATTTCTTTTAAACTTAATATTCTCTAACTGTTGAATGTTAATGCATAATGGAGACTTATAATCAAATTTATTGCACATGTGGCCTAATCTTATTGGGTCTTGAGTTCCCCATATGTTATAGGAGGCGACCTATAAGTTTCAGGGAGAAGAGAAAGTCCAAAAGTCAAAGTGGAACGAATTTTAAGTTTCAAGAAGTAAAGTTATAATTTTTGAGTTACACAGACAAAGTGATATCAAAATAAAGTTTCAGGAAATGTAGCTAAAAACAAACCTAAACAAATTACACACGTTACTTAATTTTGTCTTGTGAACTTGATAAACTAAGTTTCAATGGTGTGAGTCATTTGACCAGTCATTTTGTTCCCGATGACTGCCGACTATTTTTCTCAAGAAATTTATAGCGATTCTTTTTCAGCGTGAAAAGACATTGAAGGACCTGGAAATAAAGTTGCCGCAATTAGCTCGCTAGGGTTTTCTTTTCCGAAATAAATAGTTGCTGATAGGGTTATATTTGTATTGATGAAGACGATGCAATAAGTTCCAACTTCTTCAGTTCACCAGACTGTACACACGTTGCACTATATCTATATTCGATTAATTGTTCGGGACAGCTAACATTACGTCTAAACACAGGCAAAACATAAAATATATTGTAATTCTTATTGTGGAGTTCACTCCATAACCTTTTTTAACGATTCGATCTTGTCGATATTTTTGGTTCATCAGGAATAAGATATCTATAAAAAATAAAAAAAATCTAAAATAATCAAGACACGATTATTGAGAAGAAAATAGACGATACAATACTTTAAAAAAAAAAACACTAATGTTAGAAAAATTTAAAACAATTATTCAACGATTAAATTCTCCTCTATCTCTAGTGTATTAAAGTTGTAATATCGCTTGTATTAAAAATCTTAACGATCATATAGTTGTGTGATTTTGGATATAGATGATATTTGAGAGAAAACATAAGAAATAAAATGTTAAATCATTAAAATACAATGTGGACTAGACTTTATAATCGTATATCTCAAATAAGCTTATTTAAGTGATCTTTCAACTAAAACTCATTACATGAGCACAATTATACAAGTGTTCTTGTTTTATTTGTTGCAGGAAGTTTCGTGTTTACATGCACTAACATTTTTTTCGAAAACAAAATTTACAAACTAAATGATGTGTCATCAATAGTAATAAGCACGTTTATCAATACTTAAGTAATAAATCAATCATCAACTTTCGTATCCTTTAATTTTATAAATTTTATCTATAAATTTAATCTCCCTTACATTTCTTTCTGTTTAATATATCCAAAGTCATCAGTCCACTAGGCATACAAAGATTTTGTGTAATTTTGTGTTGTCCAAGGGAATTGCTTACCTCGCTGATTCCTGAATTAATTTTCTTGTCGTATCTTGAGATTGAAAGAGATGTGGACATCCATATATGTCTAATCAGAACGTGGCACAAGTTGGATAATCATTTGACGATTGAGATATTGTAACCATCTCACATGATGCCAGCTCGCATGTAGTCGTGTCGAATGCTAACCGAACTCTCTGTTCATAAACTAACTGCCATCTCATTTTTTGCATAATTTCCGTGCCAAACATTAAAAAATATTATGTCAAAATATAAAGTGATAGAAAGTTTCATTTTAAAAAAATCTTCTTAGCATTTCTCATAGTTGTTTAATAGAGCGATCTACTTAATACGAGAAATAGAAGGTGATAACTGAATTAAGAAAACAATATTTTTATTCGAGTAATGTTAGGTAAACTAACTTTTTAGATCATATTTACAAATCATATAATGTGTTATTAATAGGGAATAAGCATGTTAATTAACACTTCAGTAATAATTCAATTATTAGCAACAACGTCACATGGTTTACCAAATATTGTTTAAATAGATCATTTTTCCTAGCATTGCCTTTTTCATTTTCTTACCAATCTAACAAATATAAAACTAAATTACTTTGTAATCTGGACTATTGAAAACTTAGATATGCCAATTTGTTTTGATGTATACTTTTAATTCGAATATAAGAATAAAATAAATGTTGTTACTAGTACTGAGTAGTATTAGGCGTGAAGATTTCGTTTGTTTGGTGACTAACGTCAAGCACATAATTTGTTATCAGCCCTATGAGATCAAAACATCTCTTAGCCTAATAAGATAAAGTGGAATACTTATTTATTTACATGTTTTATATATTTTAATCTATCACTCTCAAATGACTTATAGTTCGGTTGGTTAAAAACTTTTATCTTTTATATATAGTCTATATAATCTCAAGTTTAACTTTTTCCCTTATTTAATATGGCTGGTATAAAGAAACGCTTCATGTAAAATTTGGCAAGAATTACTACCAAAAAAAAATTAGGATTTCATTCCCTTAAGACATTAGTCCTCCAAATTAAATCTTGGATTTTTGGCTGAGATGATTCACTTTTGACATTTTATTGAATAATCTATTTTAGCATGTCATCGTTATATCATTTTGTGTCTTAACTTGTATGTCGTAAATATATGATCGATCATTAGTATTTGATTTTGATTATTTCAACAACAAAATGTCAAAAATAAATTATTTTAGCTAGTTGTCCTTAAATTTTTAACCAGACATCACTCACATTTCTCTTATTATTGTATTATAAAAAACTCAAAATACTTAATAATTTATGCATTTAGTATAACCAATAAGTAGGCGTAAGTCTCATTCTATAGGTTACACAAGACACCACCTTAACTCGCAGACTAAGACTTTGACCACGTAGTAAGTACATAAAAATTTGACATAACTTGTCCCTTGAATTATAGTAAGTGAAACGTAATAGTATATCATTTTATGAAAAAAATGACTTGCATGCATAGTTATATTGGAACTTAGTGTCTAGTCAAAGGTGGTGCGGCAAGTGATGTTCAAGTTTTAGTGTCTTTTTTATTTATTTATTTAAGGATTGAAGTTACGTGACAGTTAAGTTATTGCAATTGGGTAAACAATCAATTGAGCTGGCTAACATCTAAAGAGGCCATCCCTTTCTTGCTTGTTTTTTGTTTTGTTTTTGGAGATAATACTAAGGGGATTAAAATTTTAAATTAAATTTGTAAATCAAATGATATGTCATCAATGAAAAATAAGCACGTTAATCAATACTTAAGTAATAATCTACATCATTTGGTTTAAAAATTTTGATTTAAAAATTTAGTATTCCCAACACTATCTTTTTTTGGGTGAGATATTAATACATTGTTTATTCGATGTGGTTCTGTTTCTCGATCAAATAGTCAGATTAAATTTGAAGATATTTTTACTTGAATTGTATATTTTTTGTCCTTCTCATTCACGTCATGCCGTACAAAAATATGACATCTTTGTGTTCTTGATCAGGTGATAAAGTGAACATAACTCGATTAGGGAAATACTCATTCATCACTTTGTGTCTCTCCCGTGCATGCTCTACTTTCTCTCTAGCAATAACTTATTTCTTTACGACATGCACAGCATGCATGCGTGGAGATTTCTAGTCCTTTTCAATTTCTTACTTCTGTTTGTCATATGTTCATTGATGCTTTATAGCAAAGACTATATCTTTATACGTGAGCTTGTTTGGGGTGGTTCCTTACTTGCTCAGAGATGTTCTCTTAGTTGGTTTGGCCAATGCCCATGCAGGTAGGTTTCTTTTGGATGGTTCAATTTTAGACATAAATCATGATTTGGTTGTTGGTCGCTGTTAAATATTCACCTTTGGACGACTGCCGCATGCAACAGTGCTGCCCATAAAACTATTTATTCTAGTAGATATGCTTTTAGATATATAAGAGAAGAAGGCCGGAGATTATGTTGGCTACGGACCTAGCTAGTAGTGAATCTGAACCACTCTCACCTACGTCGTATGTGTGCATTCAACTCTCTCTCTCTCTCTCTCTCTCTCTCTCTCTCTCTCTCTCTCTCTCTCTCTCTCTCTCTCTCTCTCTCTCTCTCTCTCTCTATTCGCATGTTTGTCAGGTGTGATGGACCCAAAAAAATATTAGAGAGATCACATTTGTGTATCGGTGAGGGCACCGTTATACAAGTCCTGCATTCATTAGAAAGGTTTTTCTTTTCATGATGTATTGAAGGAGAGCAAATTGAACACAAGAACTCGAATGCATGGTACAAATATGGCATCTACTACTATTAAAATTAACTGGTCCACTGCAGAAGGGTAGTAAGTTAACTTCAAATGTAGTCTCCACAACTATGGATACTTATTACCATTTAATGGAAGGTGGAAAACTTTTATTATCGTTTGCCCTAGGGTGCACGCTAAGGTGATGCAAAATTAACGTCTTAAAATGTAACCAATGGTGTTTTAGCAACTGGGCCTATTGTATCAGCACTTAACACCAAATAGCACATGATTTGCTTTAGCATTACTTAGTATCCGCTTTATTAAAGTAATCATATGTTCAAATCTCATGAACAACTTGTTAATCTAAAAATTATGGAGAGAGATTTTGGGTGCATTTAGTGAGGACATTATTCTAGTTAACTTGACTATACTCAAATATCCATATTGGATGAGTTAATTATTTTCATTTATCATACTATTCTGGTGAATAAAATTGTTCTCTAAACCTATTTGAAATTGTGAATATCTCGTGCAAGCTAGGATTTCATATTTACATAGGAAATGATTTCGTACGACTTAATATATATTTAATAAAATGAAATCATTAAATGATATGGTATGTTGCCAATAAAATTGACGAATATGTACATATTACTTGTTACATTATGTGTTAATCGAGTCTAAAAATGTTGTAATCGTATTTCACCAGCTGAAACTAATTCTTGGTGATCTCATACCGTTAATCAAACTTAGTTTGTTTTTCCAAAATATAAATATAAATGTACTTCACTACTGAGTTTGAATTTGTATTTATGCAACATATTATTTTCCAAAATACAAATACAAATTCTTCACTATTTGAATTGACCTATTTAAGAAATTATATAACATTCAATATTTTTACCTTTTAAGCATTTAAATCCATGTTAACTTTATATACCCTTTTGGAAATGAGTATGTATATGTTTTCGCTCAAATGGTAGAGAGCGCACGATGATGGCTTTTCACCAATTGAAAACTCATACCTAAACCGTGTAAGAATCATAAATGAATGCCGCATAGTATATATAATATGCTGCATCCATTGCAATAAAAAGTAGTAAGCAAAGGCAACCAAAGATGTCTGGAAACCTATGCTCCCTAGAAGAACTTTCCTCCTCCTTCCAATTCCACAGCAAAACAAGCAACATATCATCCCCTCCAGAACACAAATGCAGCCAACCCCATGCAACCCACTTCACGTTTCAGAAGTTCAAATCCCTTGCTCACAAGTCAAAAGTGCTTTCAAACAAAACGGTGTTTTTCCACTTTGAGGAAGCACTTTTGAAGTCATCAGCTTCACTGTTTCCTTACTTCATGCTTGTGGCCTTTGAGGCTGGAGGGCTTTTCAGAGCTATTGTCTTGTTTCTCTTGAGCCCTCTAGTTTTTTTGGTTGGTGGAGAGTTAGGGCTAAATATTATGGTTTTTTTGTGCTTTTTTGGGATTAGGAAGGATAGGATGAGGGTTGGGACTGCTGTCCTGCCCAAGTTTTTTTTGGAGGATGTTGGGAATGAAGGGCTTGATGTGGTAATGAGATGTGGGAAAAAAGTAGGAGTGAGTGAGTTTCCTAGGGTGATGGTTGAAGGGGTTTTGAAAGATTATGTTGGGGTTGATGTTGTTGTTGCAAGAGAGCTCAAAGTTGTTGGTGGATACTTTGTGGGGTTGATGGAGGAAAAAAAGACTAACTGTTTGGATCCAAATGTGGTGGTTCTTGAAGAGGAGGTCAAGGAAGATTCTGAAGCCATTGGCATCATTGGTTGTCAAGATAGTTTTTTGCAGCATGGGCAACTCTTTTCTCATTGCAAGGTTGGTCAATGGTCATTTTGACTCATCTCTCTGTCTATTTGAAAAGCTTTTTTGTTTTCTATATCTTCCCCTATTAACAAAACTAAGTGTAGTTTCCAAATTACTTGTAATTCAAGTGATTAAGAGCATATATTTGTACATCTGATCTCGCTCTTAATTCGAAACTTTTGGGGTTTTGTACTTTTTTTTTTCCCTTTTAACAATACGCATGTAATTTGTAAAATGCTTATAGTTAATGTAGTTAAAGAGTTTATTTTTGCATGTCTCTATCTATTTATTTGAAAATCTTTTTGGGTTTTTTACTTTTCCCTTTTGAAGATAGTCATGTAGTTAGCGCAATACACTTAATTCAGGTAGTTACGAGCATTTATTTTTGCATTTGAAGAACGTGTTCAAATTCTCTTCCCCAATATCGCAAGCATCAGAACAACACCCATATGACTTTTATTTTGATTTTTCAGGAGGAGATTTACATGGTGACTGAAGCTGAGAAGCAAAACTGGAAAACCCTAGCAAGAGAAAAATACCCAAAACCCTTGATTTTTCATGATGGAAGATTGGCCTTCTTCCCAACCCCACTAGCCACCTTAGCCATGTTCATGTACTTCCCTCTAGGAATTTTCATCTGCATCATAAGATTCCTCACAGGCATGTTTCTCCCTCACAGCATTGCCTGTCCAATCTTAGCCTTCACAGGCGCAATCAACACAATTTCAAAACCCAAATCCCTGATTTCCCCAACAACTGGTTCCCAAAAACAAAGGGGAAGACTTTATGTCTGCAACCATAGAACCCTCCTAGATCCACTCTATGTTCAACTAGCCATTGACAAACCCCTCTCTGCTGTCACATACAGTTTGAGCAAAGTCAATGAGAAAATTGCCCCCATGAAAACCATCAGATTAACTAGGGATAGAGAGAGAGATGGGAAAACAATGAAGAAACTGTTGCAACAAGGAGACCTTGTGGTTTGCCCAGAAGGAACAACATGCAGGGAGCCTTATCTGTTGAGGTTCAGCCCTTTGTTTGCTGAGCTCACTGATGACATTGTTCCTGTGGCCATTGATGTGAAAGTAAACATGTTTTATGGTACATGTGCAAGTGGGTTCAAAAGTTTGGATCCAGTTTTTCACTTAATGAATCCACAACCTGTTTACACCCTCCAGCTGCTTCATAAATTGCCTGAACCAGAAACATGCAAGATTGGTGGGAAATCCAGGTTTGAAGTTGCCAATCATGTACAGAATGAGATAGGTAAGGCTGTAGGGTTTGAGTGCACCAGTCTTACAAGGAAAGATAAGTACATGGTGTTGGCTGGCAATGATGGGAGCTTGAAGAGCTCAAGGTGAATCTTTGGAGAGTAACTTACATGTCACATGATGTTTTGATGTTGTGGTGGTGGTGTACCAACGACATGTAAGTCATTGTCAAGATGTGATCACCAGATCTAAGGCATTTATATGGTGAGAAAATATCATAATGTAATGCAAGTAAGCATCAATTAGTTATATATCAATTTGGAATTTGTTTCAAGTGATCCAGACCCACCAATAATCCAACTGATCCAGACCCATCAGTGGTCCAAGTGATCCAGAGACCCATTACTGCGACCAATGATTTTGTAACCAGTGTGATTAGTTAACATTATCCTCTCTCCTATATAATCATGTAATTGGGTGGTATTATATATGATAAGTTGTTAAATATTTTTTTTTTATTTTTTGCACAAACGACATTAAACTATCAATAATGTGGTTCAAATTAGACAATGCTAGATTTATTATTTTCATTATAAATTAGGAATAAACCAATTTTCTTTTAGTAGTCGATCCTATTATACACACTAGCATTTTATTCTTTACTTGTAATTTTATTTTTAATTTTGCTTAATATATATTTTTCCTTTATAGAAAAAAACTTCCCAGAGTAGTTCTGTTTTGTTTGCTTGAATTTTGTTTAAAATTCAAATATCCCATAAACTAAATTGTTTTACTTTAAAAACTCTAATTAAGGAAGGGCATTCTTTGGTATTTTGAATAACTCACCCTTTTTGACATTCTGGCTTATATATACAGATAACTAAATGGTATGAAAATCCCATCAAATTGTTTGTCATACCTCTTTTTTCAAATACTGCAATGATATTCAGATGCAAGAGAATGGGTGGTAAATGTTTACAAATAAAACTACACCTAAATTCACATCTTGCATAGCTGGCCTCATTTTAACCAAAAAAAAAAAAGGTGGCCTCATGTAAAGGACAAAAACTTACATGGTGCGAGTATACTGTTTGTGTGATATCTTGTGCCAATAAGAATATTTGGACGAAAACTTACACATATCTTTGACATGAAACATCACGATACCAGCATACCTATATCATATAAGTCTTCTCCATACAAAGAAAAGAGAGAAAAATACAACCGGTCACAATAAATTAACTTGAAATCCAAATATACATTCCGAACAACATATTACACCTCTCAAAAATAAAAATAGAGACATAAATAAGATTTCACATTTTATGGGAGAGCAATTTAAATGGAAGGTGTCATTGCCACATGATGTCCTAATCTAATAATGCAATGTTATATAAAGAAAATCATACACATGACATTGTAATATTGAACTGAAATATCACCGGGACGATAACCCTTTCCATATAAATCATTTTCTCTATTTCTTGGAGATGCTCGATAGCCTTCTTCACATCTTAGATGTTGTTAAGGAGAGATTTTTCCAAGTACCAAGTATTTAAGCGGTACTTTACATGTTATAATATAAATGAAAAAAATGATATACTTTTTCATATATGTCCATTTATTTTATGACATATAAAGTACTCGCTTGAATACGGAGCATTTGGATAAATTGCTCATTGTTAAGGCCTTGTTTTTTTGTCTGTCAAGAATTCAATGCACCTACTGCAACTACCAACCCCATACGTTTCAATTTCATTTTTTTGATACATTTTCTACTTCATTCCCATTAATATGATATGATCGATCGATCACCTCAATTATCTTTTTAATTAATCTCTTTCTTATCAGGTTTCTACCCTCCTAATCTCTCTACTCTTCCATCCCCTTCTATTTGAACGGTCACGGTTAAGCCACGTCAACATCTTATATTAATTTTTTTTATAGAGATAATGAGACAAAAAACAATGTGTGAGAGGAGGGGATTGAAGGGGATGAGAATAGGAGGGTAGAGAATCCTCCTGCTATGAAAGGATAATATTAGCATTCCAAATTTTTTTGTTAATCTTGTGATACTTTGCAATGTCATAAAAATTCAAGTTCGAACCGGAAAAGGAACCAAACTCAATAGACATGTCAGGTTTAGTAACTATGTGCTCTTTTGGAAGTGATTTTAAAATAACTTATAGTGCTTTTGATAAAAATGTTTTTGAAATCAATCCTTAGTAAAAATCTAAATTTATCATAGAAAAACACTTTAAGTGATTCCGGTAAGAAGCAAATATCTAGAGTTTCTTCTAAAAAACACTTAATCCAAAATTAATTTTACCAAAAACGCCTTCAGTCATTTTAAAAGTAATTCCAAACGTCACACTGAAAAAATAAAACCACAAAGTATGATCAATTTGAGAATAGGGGTTTTAAAAAATAGATTCGAATTATGATATGTTTATACTGATAAAAATAGAATTATGATATTTGTAGTTAGGCTTATATCAATGCGTACATATCTGTTTGGAGTTTGTTTCATTTGACCCAGAGCCACCAAAGGTCCAAGTGATTTAGACCCATGGCTCATTGACTCTCACCAATCATTTTGTAACCAATGTGATTTAGGTGACTTTATCCTCTTGTTAAATAATCATGTAATTGGTTTTCTTAAGAAAAATGTTATTAACACTCTAAAAATCTCGATTTGCATTTCTTACAGTGTATTTTTTTCTTTCTTAATATAAAAAATTTGGAATACAAAAAAAGAATTTTTTAATGCTAATAATAATTCCCTTTTTTAAATAGAAAAGAAAATGGTTACAACGAGAAGCCTCTTGGGCAAGAACTATTACAAAAGTCCCATAACCAAGCAGCACGAGTTTCAGAAGGAAAAGAGAACCATCAAGATTGAGTATCTAACTAAAGACGACCAACATTGGCCAAAGCATCCGCAACAAAATTGGATTCCCGATAAATATGCCGAAATGAGAGATCTTGAAAGTTGCAGGCAATTTGTTGAATATTAGAAACCAAAGTAGAGAGGTACCAGGGATGAAGATGGATGTAATTGAGTTGAATCATATAACTATATGTTATTTTATTTTCATTATTTTACAAACAAGTGAAGGAGAGGGATGTTCAAGTATAATCTCATGTGTCAGTTCACAGATTACGTCTTTATTTCATTAACATGCAATGTCATTGCAACAGTATACTCGTGTTATGTAAGTTTTTTTTTTTTTTGTCCGTCAAGAACTCAATGACATACAAATGACACATTCACCGACCACTTACTGGGAAGAAGTTTGTAGTTCCTACCTCAAACCCCACGCCTTTATGTGTGTTGTATTAGGGTTGGTTTAGAATTTTGGTGCTTTAAGAAAAAACAGCTTAATAAAAAATCTGGAACATTAAATGAGTTTGGTAAAACAAAAAAAAAGTGCTATTTAAAAAAACTGTCGTCAATGAAAGTACAAAAGCATAGAAAAGCAGTAGGTTCTATTATGCTTCTAAAAACAATGCTTTTTTTTTTTCAAAGCATAATAATCAATGCTCATTTAATGAACTTTTCAAATGACAAGTATACCCTTATATGTTTTACAAAATCACAATCTTTGCACCTACATTATTGTCTTTGACAATTATTATATCGTTGCAGGCCTATTTAATTGGGCTATTCTAGGATAATAGAGAGGGGGAGGTTGGCGGTGGTGAGAGAGAGAGAGAGAAGAGAGAGATTTAATTGTGAGATGTATGTTGTATCACCCCCATTATGTTTTTATTTATAGTAGTACGATAGGTAAAATCCTTACCCTTTTAGGATTACAACTCTAATAGGAATTAGACTACTAAAAGGAATATAAAAGATATCCCTACATACATTAGGATTTACACAATCACATTCCTATTCCAAATATGACTGCAACACTCCCTCTTGAGTGTGTAAATACTCAAGAAACCATCGCATCAGATCTTCAACAGATAAGGTAGAATAATTGATGAAGTTGGCGGCACAACAGGTGAATGCAAGTCTCAAATTTAAAGAAAGTATGCATTGGTAGTAAAACTCACAAAACCTCGCTATGGTAAAACCCAAGGTATGGGGAAAAACCCATAGACTAAGGAGAAAAGTGAGAAGTATGCAGAATGTCTAAAACAAATGTCAAACAGGACGAAAGTAGTGAACTCAGCAGAGTATGATCATCCCAGGATGGGTGCATTATCAAAACCTCGATAGGTAGCAAAAATCTAGTGGAAAAAATGCTCATAATCGTAGGAAAAAGAGTATATTAAGATCAAGTGAGTATGATTCTGGATACTCCCCTGAGTTAGACATAACTTGTAAATAAGAGAACTACAAGTGATTCAACTCAGATAATTTACGCATACCGATTCTGTGGACGAGCTTCTGAAAAGTAGACTTGGGCAATGACTTGGTGAAGAGATTGACCAGGTTGTCTTGGGAACGGATTTGGTTGACTTCAATGTTCTGATGTTGTTGTTGTTGCTGGTGAGAATAAAAGAACTTCGGCTATGTGCTTGGTAGACCTCCAAGATATAGCAGTGTCTCCAGCGGTAAAGACATAGCCCGTTTAAGAACGTGCCCTATGTAGATCAGACAGATATCCAGCATATGTGTAACCAACAAGGCGAGAATCAATTCGAGAACTGAAGAGGGTGGTAACACTCAAAGATTCACGAGTATAGAACAAGCCCAAATCCGTCGTACGGTTGAGGTAGCGAAAAATGTCTTTAACACCATTCCAGTGTCTGCGTGTGGGCACATTGCTGTATCTAGCCAAAAGATTAACGTCAAAAAAGATGTCGGGTCTAGTGCATTGAGCCAAGTACAATAAAGTCCCAATTGCACTTAGGTATGGAACTTCGGGTTCCAAAATCTCTTCCTCATCTTCCTTTGGACGGAAGGGATTTCGTTTAGCATATAGAGTCCGAACGATCATAGGTGTACTCAAAGGCTTCACTTTATCCTCATTAAAACGTCACAACACCTTCTGTTTGCAATTGGTTAATGTACTAGATTCCATTCGAACAATGCTTGATTTCCAAATCAAGACAATATCGAGTTTTCCCAAGATCTTTCATCTCAAATTCCGATTTCAAGTGAGCGGCAATTTCCTCAAGCTCTGCAAAAATTCAAATAAGGTTCATGTTGTTGACATAAACTGCAACGATCGAAAATCCAGAATGTGACTTCTTTATGAACACGCACGGGCATAATTCGTTGTTCACATAACCCTGACTTGTCAATTATTCACTCAGATGGTTATACCACATCCGCCCGGATTGTTTCAAATCATAGAGTGAAATCCTCAATCTAATATAGAGAGTGTTCCGCGGTCTAGAACTATTTGAACCAGTCAATGAAAGTCCTTTTGGAACTTTTATGTATATTTTCGTATCTAGATCCCCTTAGAGATACGCGGTTACCGCGTCCGTAAGTTGCATATTTAGTTTTTCATAAACTACCAAATTGATTAGGTAGCGAAATGTTATAACGTACATTACAAGGGAATACGTCTCCTCGTAATCAATCCCAGAACGCTGAGAAAAGCTTTGCACAATGAGGCGTGCTTTGTATCGCACTATTTCATTATTCTCATTACGTTTCCTCACGAAAACCTATTTGTAGCCAACGGGCTTCACATGTGGTGGAGCAGGAGCTTCGCGCCCAAACACCTTACGTTCCGCAAGCAAATTGAGTTTAGTCTGGATTGCTTGTTTCCAGTTTGACCAATTTGTTCTACGTTGGCATTCATCAAAAGAACATGGTTCAATATCATTGCTAAACAAAATGTCAGCAGCTATGCAGAACGCAAATGCATCGTCAATGATCATCTTATTATGATTCCAAACCTTATCCAATATTGCGTAGTGGACTGAAATCTCGCGATTCTCGGGAGGCCGGTTTGTCTCGTCTAAGACATTTTCGTAATCTAGAATAACCTCATGCGTTGGAACAGATGAGTGAGCGATGGTCGGATTCAAACTAAGATAATTAGTTGGTGCCGATTTCCTCTTATAGGGTTGTGAATCCTTTAAACCAAGGGGTCTGCCACGTTTCAAGGTCAGGGCAAATGATTGGCTAGCCGCCAATGCACCAGGCCGCGTGGAAAGTACGACCTCTCCACTTTCGGGGACGGTCCGGCCTTCCTAGGTAGGATGATGACGTACGTGAGGAACATCTATCCTTGCAGGTGTGTTTACAGCAGGTATATGTGATCTTATTACCTTTACTAGATCAGTAAAAACATCTAGTATGCTCTGAAGATCTATAATTCGTCATATCTCAGTTTCAGATTGGGCAGTGCGGGGATCTAAATTAGACATAGTGGGAGCATACCACGATAATTCGCGCCGTTCTTTAGGAACATTAGCATGCTTATCTCCCCCGTAACGACGAGAAGACTGTCTCATCAAAGTGACAATCCGCAAAACATACGGTAGAGAAATCTCTTGTAAAGGGTTCTAAAATTGAACAATTGATGGCGAATCATAATCGACATAGATTTCCATTTTTCTCTTAGGACCCATTTTGGTACGTAATGGCATCGTTATTGGCACATAGACTGCGCACCTAAACACAGGCAAATGCGAGACATTAGGCACATATCCAGTAACCAACTGTAACGGTGAACGAGGTTGGGTAGCAATGATCCTCAGGCGGACCAGCATAACTGCGTGCAATATTGCATAGCCCCAGGCAGATACCTGCAGTTTGGTTCTCATAACCAAAGTCCGAGTTATCAATTGAAGGTGCTTGATGAAAGATTCTGCTAGACCGTTTTAGGTGTGAACATGGGGTACACTTCAATCCCTACTGACATGCAATAATCGTTTATAGTATGTGATGTAAACTCTTCAGCGTTATCCAGTCAAATAGACTTGATCGGATAATTAGGGTGGTGAACCCTTAGCTTAATAATTTGTGCTAGGAGTTTCGCAAATGCAGCGTTGCGTGTGGACAACAGGCAAACATGTGACCATCGTGTCAATGCATCAACCAACACTATAAAATATCTAAATGGTCTGCATGTTGGTTGGATATGTTCACAAATGTCCCCTTGAATCCTCTGAAGAAACTTATGAGGGTTATAAATAATCCTTGTAATCGAGGATTGAGTATTCAACTTCTCCAAAGAACACGCTTTGTATGACGGGAATAGAGGTAACCGATGCCTATGTGATGATTTGAGGATATGGCGCATCATGTCACGTCCGGGATGTCCCAAACGGTCATGTCAAAGCTACAAAATGCTCTAGAACTCAGACACAGGGCTGGCCACATGGTGGGATTCTATGCCGCAAATGGTTGTTATGTACAACCCACTCGGGAGACGTTCTAACTTCTCATGAATACTCTTCTGGCCATATTCGTACGAAGTGATAAAAAGAAATTCAGAACCATTATCTTCAGTGGTTTCTATATGATATTGATTATCTCGAAATATCTCTAAAACTCAGCAACGTTCTTCTGGAACATGGAGAATAGAGGGCCTCTTTAATGGTTAAAATGGTACCATTGGACAACATGATACAGGCCTTTCCGTATCCTTCAATTAGGTTGGATGGGTCTGAGAGAGTTGTCAGATGTGCTTTCTTAGGTACAAAGTTAGTAAAATTTTGTCGCTTACACAATATGGATGAGTTTTCGAATGAAGATCATTGCATTAGCTTTTTGAGCTTCGTCGACGGGTTTGTCATCTGTAGGTGCCTCGATGGTGGCTCTAATACTTTTTGCAGTAAGATGAAGCTTCACGTCTTGAATCCACTTTAGGTAGTTTCATCCAGATACTTCCAAAACGGTGAAATCGAGCTTGTTCAGGTTTGACATGTCCCTAAAACAGAGTATACAACAAAAACGTGATTAGTCATATGGTAATCCATAAACATACATCGTAAAACATTCAGGTTCTATAGACATGTATTGGCTTAATTTATGCATGAAAGGTAATATTTGAATGAAAACTTCAAGTTTCAAAGGTACTAAATATGAAACTACAGATTCAATTTAGTTTTATGAACGATTAGTTCATAACGGAGAGGTTCCCACATTCTTTTGCTTCCGGACTACGAAAGTATGTCAACGGTTCCAAGTATAAAAATAAATTATTAAATCGTTAATGTCCAAAAGTGATATTCAGGTCAATAATTTTGAATTTATTATCATATTAATGGACTGCAAGTCACTTTTAATTAATTCAATAAATTGGGACCAAACGGGGTTAATTGTGGAAGCAAAAGAATGTGGGAAAAGAGCCTGCAGATTCGGCTGCAGGCTTATTGGGCCTTGGTGAGAGCTACAGGCCTCAGGCCTAGCGAGTTTGGGGAGCCCAACAGCTAAGGCTATTGGCTTTGGCCCAAAATTGGGACACGAGTGCAGGCCCATTGAAAGTTGGCCTTTGGGTTGGTATGCGGAAGCCCAGCAGCAAAAGCTACGGGCAAGTGGGCTGAAGACTAGGGTGAAGCCCAATAAGCGATAGGTTGCTGCAAGAAGGCCTGTCATGGGCAAAAAGAAGCTGCTAGAGTTGGACCAGGGACTCAGGACAATGGGCCAAGAAGGCTGCATGCTTTCTTGGTTGGGCTAAGGGACTTCAGGCCTTATGGAGGTAATTAGGCCGAAGGCCTAGAGTCTGGGTCAGCCCAGCAAAGCCCAAAGGGCTGCTACCGTGAGGTCCAAGGTGTCAAAACAACACAATGCCATGACAGAAAAGAAATAAGAGCCTTTGAATTTTGTAGAAGATAGTCTCTTCCTACGATTCGTCAATTCCTCAGCTTCTGGCAATAGCGTGTTGATAACGTGTTGTAAGCCTATTTAACTGAGCTATTTTAGGGGAATAAAGAAGGGGAGGGCGGCGGTAGTGAGAGAGAAGAGAGAGATTTAATTGTAAGGTGTGAGTTGTATCATCCCCATTATGCCTTTATTAATAGTAGTAAGATAGGTAAAATCCTTACCCTTTTAAGATTACAACTCAAATAGGAATTAGACTACTAAAAGGAATATAAAAGATATCCCTAGATACATTAGGATTTACACAATCACATTCCTATTCCAAATATGATTGCAACATATATCACATTAAATACTATATTATTTTTAGTCATTTAACATATTCAAAGTAATTTATATAAATGTTTACTAAACACTAAGACAATATTTCTTTTATTAAAAGCACTTTAAAAAAATAAAAAAAATTTTACCAAACACTTAACAACTTTATTTTACAACTATTTAGCCCTTCGAGATGATTTGTCTACTTCAACTTCAGAGTGGCCATTTTCATCCCCATTAATATGATATGATCACCTCACTCATCTCTTGAATATGATATACATGTGCTTCAATATTCTCGTGAATAGAGTTTTATGTTTCTGCTCATGTATCTCAAGTTCGAAACTTCCACCTCCCATAAGTTATTGTAATATTAGTAATTACAATCACTGATAAAAGCCCACATACTAGGATCAATTTGAGAACAGGGGTTGTAAAAATAGCTTCGGATTTTGACCAGTTTGTACTGAAAACGAAAGGGTTTTCAAGGATCCCTAAATAACTCCTGAATATGAAATCTTACACTCGAAACGAAGCCCAAGTTTCTTTGAAAATCAAGAAATTCTTCACTAATAAAATGCATCTGGTGTGTGTATCAAACTACAAATGGATAAAATAATGATAGTATATCTCATCACTTCTCTAATGCTATATTTTGTAAAACAGGGGGAGCTATTTAAAGTTGTTTATGGTATGCAAGAACGGTTTAATATCGTCGTTAGCAGTTCAAACCCCAGTCATAAGGCTGGTATATCACCTTCAACTGAGAGTCGGCAAGAAATTCCAGTAAAGCTTCCGAGACAGCTGGATCGAGGTAGTTTGACAAGTGCTTCAGTACCTCTACGTCATTCTTACCAAAATCTATGCTAAACCTGAGCGTTAATGAGTATTATTAGATGAGAGAAGTTAATTATTCGAAAGTTTCAGAACCCCAATTGAAAGACTTGAAGCATGTTCCTATTATTTGTTAAATATAAGATAAATAAAAGACCTTTTTGCAGAACAACTTACCATTTAAGAATCTTGTTAGCTGATGCAACCTTGGAATCAAAATTGATAAAAAGACCTCCATTTCTTAAGAAATCACGGGCTGCTTCCATCAACTCTTTATCAATGTCACCAGAAGAATAGCAGTGAAGAGCAGGGCCAGATCGAGTACCGCAAACCAGCGCAAAATGAATAAGAGGTTCTGGGTAAGGAAGAGCCACCTGGTACGTAAAGGTACAAAAAAGAGGCAGAATAAATTGCCAACAGAGAGAATCGGCTCTTAAGAGATAAGAGTTGCCTAGCAGCAGATTGTAATTCTGGATTTTCATGACTTAAAAAGAATGTGTAGCATCAAACTCTAACTCTCAAATAGAAAACCAGACAGGCAAGTTTTATAACATTATGGCCTAAAGAAATCTGAAATGCTATGCTCCGGAATGCCAAATTTGTTTAATCATGTACACTACGTGAATACACAACCCTGTCTGTTAACAACTAAAACACACAATGACAGAAATTCACACACATGACAGATGCAGCCAAGAATAAGTGAGCCATGTCAATACTGAAGAAGAATATTATCATCTTACCAGTGAACGCTTATCTTTTGCACCAAATGGCTTCATGAGATTGTATGGCGGTCGCTGGTTTCCACGTAAAATACCATTTTGAATAGCTGAAAGTGAGTATGTGGACCCACCAACAACATAATTGAAGTCTCCAAACATCCTCTTTCGTTCTATTGCTCCGGCTGGATGACCCCATACCAATATTGCATGGATGGCCATCATATTGTAGAGATTTATAAAGAAAGCAAGTCTCTCCTCCCTCTTCATATCCTTCACTTCCACTCTTTGAAGCTCTTCTACTATTCTCATATATCTATCAGATATTACCATTAACAATGCCTTAGATATAAGATACCAAAATACTTTTTTCCAGCTAGAAATCATTTAAGAGAAAGAGAAAAGAAAAGAGAAACCTTGCAAATTCCTCACTTCCATGGATACTTCTGTAATCAACATGCTTTCCATCCTCTGACACATAGGCCTCAAGAATTGCAAAATATAAAAACCTCAACCTTGATGCAATTTCTAGGATGGGTTTTGGCTTTACATCAATTATACCCCTTGGAATGTTCTGACATTGAGATACAATTGGATCATCATCCAAGAACCGATACAAGTGGTTCCCATCCTCAAACAGGTTTTCCCTTGTGCAACATAAAAGCATTGTTGAGAACAAACAGAAGAAAATATGTCAATAATGGAATAATATACGAGACGCAAGTTGGTTTGACATGAAAACAAAAATTGGCATTGTCCACTTACAGTTCACACATTAATCGTTTAAGAAATATGTCTTCCGACCACTAACTCTAACTTTTAACATGACAATGAATCATGGGCAGCTGAGAACTTATTTTCAAAAATCTCTTGTAAATCAAATGTAATTTGGCTTGAGTATTTTTCTTTGAACTTCTTTCCACTCAGAATTTCCTAGCAATAAAACTAAGTGAAAAAGAATATACTTCAAGGCAAACTTCGAGGGACTCACTCAAGAACATTCTGAAAAAAGAGTTTGCTTGCAAGCTTTCTCCCAAATTCAATAGCCTGCACCATAAAGAAATCGAAAGGTAAAAGGGAAAAGTCAATAACAATAAGATAAGGTAGCAATCTGTTTTGCATATATGGTAGATACAACACACTTGATGAAATCTTTTCGTGCATATGAATAATTTCCAAAAGAAGATTCACGGATCAAGACAAACAAACTTATAGTAAGGTTGCCCAGTAACCTCTTAAGTAAAATGTAAATATAAACTATCGTGTTGACAGGGGGAATTCCTATGACCACTCACAAAGTTCAACTTGCTTTCCACAATTTTAAAAAAGAAAAGAAAAATAAAAAAACAAACCTCTTCCCTTTCCAGATACTGATCCTCTGATAAGAAATCCACTGCTTCTGAACCTGAAAAACAGTTTGTGAACCTGCGCATTTTATGAAAACGGTCCTTCACATCAACAAATTCTTTCATTTTCCGGGCAAGTAAAGCTAGTTCATCAATAGCTCCACTGTTGGACAAATCGTCTTCACCCGAAAGTGGCGGCAAAGGAGCTTCAGATGACGGTGTTTCCCTAATCAGATATTCAATCTTCTCATTAAGTTTTCCAGACTCGTCCAAGCCCTTTAGCTCACTTAGGCCTCCAATCAGGATTTCATTGAAGAAAACCTTTGGAACAGCATAAGACCCAGCAAATTTCTCTAACTCAAGCTTTCTACTGGGATACACATCAATATTGATCTCAACATATGGGAGCTTCTTCCTGTAGAAAAATAACCTAGTCTCTTTGCAGTCCTGGCATCCTAATCTTGTGTACAGAATAATTCTTCCCTTTATGGCTATAGCTTGTGCTCGTCCTTCAGTGACTTCCTCCCTCTGTGCAGCTTTGTTTTCTGCATCACTATCTTCATCTCTTTTGCCAGAAAGGCGACGCAGAAATGTGGAGACCACAACTACACCTTTAACCTTAACAAGGTTTTTAAGTGCCACTGCCTTTTCAACTACCCCCTGGTTCTCTGAATCAAGATCTAAAGAACGAGTGGACATACTTCTGTTAGCTGCCATCCCAGGAATCTCGTTTCCATCAAACACCGGCTCTTGCTCTTCCTCCTCACCAAGAATTTCATCTGTGGTTTGATTTGTCTCCTCCTCATTTTTGGACTCCAAATCCTTGCTTTCATCTGCCTTCCTACCCAAGCTATCATGTAAACCATCTTTGTGCAATTTTTCTTCTTGTTCTTTGGACTCCACCTTATGAGCAGTGTCCTTTTGTCCCTTATCGGAGTCTAACTCTTTGTCTTGAACTTTTGATTCCAAATCCCTACTCTCATCGATCTTCCCACCTATGTCACCGTGACTTGGGTTATTGTCCAAGTTTTTGCCCCCATCTTTAGACTTCACATCCCCACTCCTGGCTGTCTTATCAATTAGTACATCTTCTCCACCATCATTGTCTAACTTGGGACCACCAGTGCTCTCCTTTGATGGTTCACCCTGATCTTTCTGAAGAGCAAGTGTATCTTTGTCCAAATCTTGAGCATCCACAAGACTTATGATATTTTCCTTAGGTGAAGCTTCCTTCTCCATCAGGCCAGGAAGAATGAATTTCAAGCACTAACTCATTACAACACAGCCCTTAATTTTTTAACTCTATAATTCAATGAATTTAAGCAGGATCCTGCAAAAGTTTAAACAAAAATTAAGAATGTCATAACTTGGAAAGCTATTAACAAAATAAAATGCAAAGCTGCTAAATGTTAGTTGATATTAACTAACTAACAATATTGCAACAAAACTATGGTTACAAACAAGTCTAGCAAGATTGTTATTGGCAACTACCAATTAAAGTTTAAACAGACATAATAATTTAATAAAATGTCACCAAGCGAAAGCATTGTGTGTAGTTCCTAGTTGAAAACCAGTACTAATCCTTATGCGACACTAGTTTATCCATTGACCTTCATTAATAGCAACCTGGTTGACTTAGTTCCTTATTAAACGACAAAAGGAACTATTTGATTAGATGGGTAAGAGAATAAGCATTCAGGTTAAATTTTCCTTTTCTACGTAACGTACAAGTCAGAATCAAAAGTAGTTATCTTCACTGATCATGTTGCTATATATTTATTGGAAAGTCAATCCTAATCTAGCATGATAGTAACAGCATTATTTGACATGCATGCATTGATTAAGGGTCCGAAATTGAGAAAATTTCCCAGAAACAAGAACCCATTTGGCTAATTGCAACTGAGAAGTACAGAAGGTAGTCTGTAGTCACGTTTATAGTATAATTACTGCCCAATAAACAGTACAAATTTTGCAGTCCCAGAAAAAAGTACCAATGTTAACAATAACCAACAAAATAGCATTAAGCAAATGTGAATTTTCAACTATTTTGACCAAATAAATGACTTTCCAATTTCCATCCTAATTTCATCAATTTCTCAGTAAACAAACACGCAAAAAAATATAACAGCAGCCAATTCAACAATTAACAAACGAATTACAGAGAATCAACTAAAAATCAGCGCAAAGCGATGGAGAAACGAGAGAGAAATCTCACAGATCTGAGAGGGAGTGAGAGCGCGCGCGATTGGTTGGATTGGAGACGAATCGCTCAGAGAGAGAGAAGGGAGAGGAGAGAGAGATCTCAAAGGAGTTACAGTGAGGGGCAATAAACGTTTGGGTGAAAGTTACAGTTTTGATTTGGGGGTTTAGAGGGAGAAGAAGACTGAAATGAAACCGCGATTTTCAGAGGGAAAAGAGAGGAGCGCTGGGAGCGGGAAGTCCGTGGGCTGAAAACATGAAAGTTACACACTCGGGGTTTTGGACTTTGAATATTCTTGTGGGCTTATCGGGTTGAGAATTAATTTTTAATGAAATTCTTATTTTAAAGTTGGGCTAATAATAATGTGGTTCAAATTTATTTTTGACGAGATTTAAATCTAAAATTTTTCACTTAAATTGTAGTACTAAGTAACAAATAAATTTCATAATTGCAAAATTAATTAATTCTTCCTTTCTTTTGTCGAAATGATGTATTTTCTTAGTTTTTGAATTTATTTCCTCGAGGATTATAAAGCTTTAAACATATTTTTCTGTCTTGGTCATTTTTTTACTAAGGCCTACTTTGATATATATATATATCAAAAACTGTTTTACTTTAAAGTTAAGTAGTAAAAAAATGTTTGATTAAAATAAAATATCCTACTTATTTTAAAATTAATGATCTCTGAGCACAATTTTTAAAAACAGTCTGTAAGTTACTTTAAAAATTTTTTTTTTAACAAAAAGCAGAATTGATTCTTTATTGAATATTTTTAATTCTTGTAATACGCTCATTAATTTTAAAAAATAACATTACTTATCCTTCTAAATACATTTTATCCTTGGAGAACAAGGCCTACCACTACAAACCCTAACCTCTTACACTACCATTGTCATTACCACCACCACACCACAATTGTGCCGCCACCACCGCCGCACAACCATACTCGCCACCACTACCACTACAACTACTTGCCGCCACCGTGAACACCACCACCATAACACAATTGCACCATCACCGTTGTTGCCACCTCTACCATTGTTGTTACCTCTGTAGCCCAATCACAACGCCCTTTTATTGCAATGTTTAAAAAAGAGGTACAAGTTTGTTATATGTTTCAAAGTTGAGGTGGTAAAATGTAGTATACTGTGTTATTTACTACAATAATAAATAAATAAACAAACATTCGAGAAAGGGGACCCGTCACTAAAACCCTCTTTGTTCATTGCCTGAAAGGTGAAAAACCCTCTGTCGTTGCCATTTATTTTCCCACACTCATTTCTCCCGGACAAGCAAAACTAATTTGGTACAAAATCCATGGAGGTTTCCACCGCCACCCTCCAACCGTCTTGTTCTTTCCCACTCAGAGCCCCTAAACCCGCCACCAGAGAACGCGTCTCTTCTCTCTCCTCCATCAGATCCTCCCCTAAATCTATCTCCGTATCTTATAGCATCACCAAAGGTACGCACTTTATACGTTCTTTTATTTGAAAATTACATGCTTAATTCTTCATCAGCGGGAATTTTTCATGAACGGGGTATCGGTTTGTGTAATAATTGTCGTTTTAATCCTTCATTTGGGGTCCCAAATTCACAATTTTTGTTTCTGGTATGAGGGGTTTTTGCTGATTTGGAGTCACTCTGCAACAGATGGATGTTGTTTTCGATTTCTCATAAACTGGGTATTTTTAATTAGCAC
Organism: Pyrus communis; assembly: GCF_041283825.1. Classification (NCBI taxonomy): domain Eukaryota; kingdom Viridiplantae; phylum Streptophyta; class Magnoliopsida; order Rosales; family Rosaceae; genus Pyrus; species Pyrus communis. Next base: position 6,592,442 of record NC_142572.1, read on the forward strand.
TAAGCATTCAAGTAATTGTCTTTCTGTGTTATCAAAGATTTTCTGTGTTTTCATTTGTCAAATTCGGAAGTGAGAAAAATATGTATATATAACTCGTGTCCTGAAAGCATCAAAGGAATTGGGAAATACCATGTTAGTTTTTAGGAGAATTGTTGTTGTATCTGTGCTGAGGGTGTTTGTTGCTGTTTCGAAGTCGTTTTTTAACAGATATCTGTCATCTACTACCAGGTTGTGACTTAGTAGTTAGAGAACCAGTTAAGTTACGGTGGTCCTCTGTTGTTGCTGCTACGGTTGGTGATACAACTGCAGTGCCAAATAGTTGCTCTAGTGGAGAAGAGTTGCCCGTTTCTGATTCTTCTAATCCCATATCAGTGGAAGATCAGCCCAGTGGAAATGGTGAGAAAGGGGAAGAGAAAGGTGGGATTGGGGGATTGGATGACCACAAGATGGCCCGAATATGTGACAAGCTTATTGAGGTTTTCTTGGTTGACAAGCCCACTCCAACTGACTGGAGAAGATTATTAGCTTTCAGTAAGGAATGGGACGATATCCGGCCTCATTTCTATGCGCGGTGTCAGGACCGCGCAGATGCTGAGGATGATCCTGGAATGAAGCATAAGCTACTACGGCTTGGACGGAAATTGAAAGAGGTTGGTATTATGAACCCCTTAAGAGTGATAGTATCGTACTTGTTACCTAAATGTCTTTTATTCGGATGTTTTTTTATAGAGTATGGGTGATTTAACCATGTCTGTATGTTAATTTTCCCATGATACTATTGACAAATTCCTTAATCCAATACAACTTCCCCTTCATGAATGAAAAATTTAGCGTTTGTCTTTCTTAAGACAATACTTGTTGGGAGTTAAGATTGAAGGATGTTTACAATTTCAGGACTGATCACTTGTAGTGATGAAATTTATGAGGAATCAATCTGTTCGCGTTTGTTTTATTCAAGGGATGGTTAAATTTGTTTGAATTAAATTGACAGTGGGTTGCTACTCTTTCACAGATTGATGAAGATGTGCAAAGACACAATGAACTTCTTAAAGTCGTTAGAGGGGCTCAATCAGAAATTAGTGAAATTGTTTCCAGACGTCGTAAAGATTTCACTCAAGAATTTTTTGTGCATCTCCACACTGTTGCCGAATCCTATTACAACAATCCGACAGAGCAAACTGGTGAGACTATTTATCATTTAATTATTTGATTTTTTCTGAAAATGTGCACTCTATTAACACATACGTATTATTTCTGAAAATGTGCACTCTATTACGAAGCATAAGCATACGTATTATTTAATTGCCATCTTCCTCCTTGCCTTTGTCCATCGTCTACTTAGTATATTGTTAGAAGGGACAAATACTTGTCCTATCTTCATTTGTATGCATGACACACCTCTGTCCTAAGTTCTAATCAGTGGCGTGGCGCTGTGACAATTTATTTTTTGTATGACTAGCTTTGGCAAGTATTGGAAATATGTGCTTGGCTGCTGTGCAAGCATATGATTCTGCAACTGAAAGCATTGAAGCACTGAATGCTGCAGAGCTGAAATTTCAAGATATTATCGACTCTCCAACTGTTGATGCGGCTTGTAGGAAGATAGATCACTTGGCTGAGAAAAATCAACTTGACTCAGCATTAGTGATGATGATCACAAAAGCTTGGTCAGCTGCCAAAGAGTCGAGCATGACGAAAGATGAGGTGAGATGATGGCTTGCCTCAGAAATATTTGTCTTTCTCCAATTATAATGCACTATCGTTACAAATCGTAGGTGTAAGGTAGATACAAGTATCACTTTGATTACTTAGTCAGAGAAGGGGGGAACCGCTTTCATATACAACATGCGTTCAGGGAATGCAATAAAGTTGGATTCTCATGTAGATCTCGGCTATAGCTTTTGGCATTAGGGTCATTGATGGTCCTTTATTTATATGAACAGTTAACGGATTCATAGAGGCTACTTAACAGAATTGTGTATCTGTGCCCCCCATGGGAAAGGAACCAAGAAAAACAGAAGAAGATAAGACAATTTTTCATTTGTTTGGTAGTGTAATGCTTCTGCTAATTTTATTTCTTCGTTTGAATAGGTAAAGGACGTACTTTATCATTTGTACGTGACCGCAAGAGGTAATCTTCAGAGACTCATGCCAAAAGAAATTCGGATACTTAAGTATCTTCTCACAATCGAGGATCCTGAGGAGCGTCTGGCTGCCTTACACGATGCATTTACCCCAGGAGAGGAACTTGAAGGGACGGATGTAGATAACCTTTTCACGTATGCATCAGGAACTCAACTACTCTTACTCTTAAATTTGTAGTATCGTAAGAAGTTTAATGTCTATCCTCAGATTTCAAAAGCTCATCCGTGCTCTCCTTTTTTCTCCTTGTTATATTTTGTCAGGACCCCGGTGCAGCTTCACACCTGGATGAAGGCTATTGTGGACGCTTACCATTTCAGCCAGGAAGGCACTCTAATAAGGGAAGCAAGAGACCTCATGAATCCAAAGATCATTCAAAAAATGGAGGAGCTGAAGAAGTTAGTTGAAAACAAGTTCCTGTGACAAAGATCAATTAACTCACCTCCTCGACCGTCTATTTATCTCAGTCAACTTGGGATATTCAAAAGAACCTTATCCATGAATCTTTAGATTTTCTGAAGTTTCCGGTGGCATGAGCTGCGACGCTTGGAACTTCAAACATCGAATTGATCTGTCAGGCTTATAGGTTTAAAAATTTTGAGTTATTTCTCGGATTTTTGTAGTCTGATGTACACCAGTCCCTTTTTCATTGTAAACTACACAGCTTTGTAAAATTATCGGCTCATAAGTTTGAAAATTAGTCCATTGTAAGTCTCTCATCCTCTGTGTGTTGAAATAATTAACCGGAAACTTTACGCAATCTTATTAATATGCTTCCATTCAGAGTCATATGTTGTCGGGCTATGAATTTAGACCTATTCAAGTAGGCAACTTATGAGCCTGGACTTTTGTTTGGTCGAGTAAGTTGTGGAGTTTCAGAGTAAATTATTTCTCCCCCGAGGTTTGAGTTCGGCTCAAAAGTCGGGCCTTGGTATAACTGAAAAAATCCGGCCCATTACAGGCCCAAGAAACCACGGATCATTTTATATTTTATAGTTTTCGTGTTTTTTTTTTTTCATCTCTTTCCCATTTGCCAAACGCCGAGTTGAGGCGTCGCCCTCTCATCAGTAATCAAATTATTACGATGAGAAGGAAAAACATCCCAAAAGTATCGAGTCCACTTGAAATCACAGATTTTTGTGCGCAATTTCAAGCCTCGATCATATAGATTGCACGCTGACGATTCAGCCGCCTGTATGTTTTCTTGCTGTTTTTTCCCCTCTAATTTTTCATGGATTTTCGATTGCTTGCTTGCTGCAAACAGTTTGGAATTCAGAGGAAAACAAATTTAATTTCTAGGTTGCAACTTTTAGTTGAGATTTGAATTGGAATCTAATTTCTTTCTTAATTCTGTTCAATCATTCATTACTGTTCAATTTTCGGTATAAGGAAATTAGAGTCTAACATGATCATCGGCAGATGAATCAATCAATTAAGTTGAATTGGTCCTGAACGGATTTGGATACTGCTGTAATTTTTTTTTGTTTTTTCAGCAAACAAACGGGCGTAGGTTGATTCGCTGTTTCGGAGGGATGAACCGGAAATCTAGTAATTGTGCTATTTGTGAGAATTCAAATCTTGCTTCTATCTGTGCTGTTTGTGTGAATTACAGGTATGAAACCTGAACTAGATCGGGTGTTAAATTTATCGGTGATGTTATGAACCTATTCGAATTGTTATAGAGTCAATGAGTATGACAATTGTCTTTAATAACAAAAAAAAGTTGTCTTTAATTATATGCGTGCGTGTTGTTTTCAGATTAAATGAGTATAACAATTCACTGAAGGCACTGAAAAGTCGTCGCGATTCATTGTATTCAAGATTGACTGAAGTGCTTGTCGCAAAGGTGTGTATCTGTCTTGGAAGAGCCGACGTTTCCCTTTCTTTTCTGTTGTTTCATTTTGTATTCCTTGCACTCGAATGGACTATATTCCACTAGATAGAATGATCAGATAGAATCCTGTGAGTTAAGTAGATTGAAATGTTTTATCACACGATATTATCTTGTGTGTTCATGATATTATTTACGCGGTATAATGTTTGCAAATGCCTGTGGAATTTGATGTGGTTGAAATTCGGAAGTGCTCCATAGGGTATCTATTTTGTGCCAAGGGTAATATCACTAAAACGAAAATATATTGAGGTTGCAAAGATGGGTCGTGGACTCTAAATAGGTTTTGAGTCTTTTGAGGAGGAATTTGGTTTGTGACATGGAACTAGTACACTAGAGCTTAAAATTAAAATGATGATTATTGTAATATAAGATTACTCATTCATCTTCATTAGTTAACTTGAGCTTGAATAAATCTTGGATAGCCCATATATTTGAAATATGTCCATTTTGATAAAAAAATCAGTGGGATGATCCACTTTGCTTCTTAGGTATGTGCATGGGTACGTCTTGTCATGTTCCTTAACCAATCAGTATCACTTTTCCCATAAATTATAGCATGTGCAATCATCAGAATTCCGTACACCTGATTTCCAATTGAAGTATCATAATAGTTTATTTGTACTAATGCTTTACACATACGTCAGGGTAAGGCCGATGATCAAATAAATTGGAGACTGCTTCAAAATGAGAAGCTTGTGAGGTTAAGGGAAAAGCTCCGGCATAATAAAGAACAGCTTGTGCAAGGTTGATGCCTATTGTCAAATATAATCTAGGTTGAAATCATTGATGTATTTATATGAACTTGTTAGACTGATTTAGATGTTTACAGGGAAGGCTAAGATTGAGAAGGCGTCCCATGACCGTAAAGTCAAGGATGGGGTGCTTGAATCAGCCCTCTTTGTGGTACCTCATGTTTTCGAATAATTTTGTATTTAATGCCATCATATGATCTTTCAGATATATATTGGCTTCTATATTTTCCTATTTGCAGTTGGGAAAGAATCGTGCGGAACAACTGGATAAGTTCTATCCCAACCTTATATACACTCAGAACTTAGGGCATGTAAGGCATATTTATACTCCTTATATAGATACGTTATTAATCCTTACTAGTTAATGGAAGTTAGTATAGCTTCATGGTACAAGAATGCGTGACGATAACTATGTTTTTACTTTGATCTATTTCACTTTGAAGTGCTGCTATCTTGATGGGTTGGAGATCTATCTCTGCCATGTATTATTTTTTTCATCTCTTCTTGTCATTTTTCTTATTTGATCAATAGTTGATGGTTGATGTGCTTTGAATTGCAGATGGCCATTACCTCTGAACGCCTTCATAAACAGTCAGTAGTTATAAAACAAATATGCAAATTGTTTCCCCAACGTCGGGTAAGCACTTTAAAACTAAATATTTCTTGACATAAGCACGACTTATGAGTTATGACCTATAATTGTATTCATTATTGTGAACTCAATTTTTTATTATATTGATAAACCTTGATGATTGTGTTAAGTTTTTGGCTGACTTTTATAAGTAGAATTGTAGAGCACCCAATTTGCTTATTTTTTATGAAAAAACAGCATAACTATAGTTTGGGTGTAGGGTTGTTAAATGCAAGTTTCTTAATGTTCATTCTTTCTTTTAGGTGATTGTAGATGAAAAGAAAAATTATGGATCTGGTGGTTTATACGATCAAATTTGCAATACATGCTTACCAAGAGGGCTAGATCCACACTCAGTTCCATCAGAAGAGCTTGCTGCTTCCTTGGGGTAATCTCTGTTTGAAGTTGTATATCCAGCGATGCTTTTAAGAAGGATGCTATTGTCGTGTTTGATATAATTGCTATGTTATCTTACTGAGATTTATCACCTCTTGCTGAAAATGTCTTTGTTCCTCTTGTGTATTTAATATGCATTCCAAAGTTGAAGTTACTGTTCTTAGTTAAATTCTATCCAGTTGGATCATTTTTAGCTAAGGTGATATTGCATTTTACACTGATAACTGATCGCTATGGTTGGAGAACAGGTACATGGTTCAACTCCTGAATCTTGTTGTTCAGAACTTAGCTGCTCCAGCACTTCATAACTCAGGTTTTGCGGTAAGCACTGTTCACCCTCCTGATGAACTTAAATATTCTATGAAGACCATGTTTTGAATATCTTTGTTTTTTAGCTTTGTTGTTCCCAAAAACCATATTTACTAGGGACTAATGTTTGAGGGGTTTAAAAGTACTAATGATGATTGTAGAATTCAACAAAATGTTCTGAAAGTAATGGGGGGCTTATATATTTTTACATTCTCAGAAATTTCCTTGTGTTTTAAATATATACATACAAAATGAAAGTGATTTATGTGTCAACTTAAATTGTTCATATTGTTAGCTTATAACATGCATTTATATTTTTCTCAATATTGGGAAGACTTTTGGTTCGGGAGAAAAGCCTCCCTTTATGGGATTGGCTACAGTAATCTGGTTTTCCGTGCCGTTAGATCAAAATCTAACTGGTCTCCTTTAAAACAAGTTTAAACCTTGTGAAAAGTTAATTATACACCAAGTTGATAAAATCTAGTGAGAGGTAACAGGTTGAATTAGGCTCCCACCCACTTCGAACTTTTATTTATCAGTTCCACCACTTCTCAAGCAGCCATAGCCCATCTTCACCAGCAAAGCTGGTCGTCGTCATGCGGTCCTTCAAGCTTGTAAACGTCACTCATGATGCAGCCCTTCACTCTCCTTTTTGATCTGATGGGAATATATGGGGTGGGGTATAATGAATGGGAGAGGGGCTTTTATAGTAGAATGGGACAGCATGCTGAACGAAGATATCGACTGTGAAACCTAGGGTTTAGGGCTCAAACAACTTACGAGGTCGTGTGTTTACTTACGACTCAAAACAACTTAATTACTCAAACGCATGTGATCGCGTAACACCACGTAATTACTCAATACAACATCAAGATTAATTACTCAATACAACATCAAGAAATTTAAGCCTGTTTATTGGGATTAGAGATTTTCGTTTGCTTCTAAATAACATGTAATAAGAATTTATTAGGATTGAGAAGGTAGTGGTGGTGAGTTAAGAAAACCCCAACGCCGCTTGACTATTTGGCGCATAATCTCTCTCTCTCTCTCTCTCTCCCCCCCCCCTCCCTTTCCGCGCATAAACCTCAATCGAAAATGCTCATCCCATTACCACCTGCTTCGGTGCTCCCTCACATCAAATCCAGGCTGGATAACGAAGAGGATACCTATGAAACTCTGAACGTGGAATCCAGGCCGGATTGAACAACGACGAGCTTTGCTGTTGAAGATTGGCTATTGCTGTGGTGGGACCGATAAACAAAAGTGTGACACGGGTGGGACCCTAACTCAACCGGTTACCTCTTACTAGATTTTATTTGGTGTTTTATTTAAGATTTTCTGGAATACATTGTATAAAAATTGTACTTTCATTGCGAACATTCTAGTGAAAGCATTTTTTTTTTTTTTTCTTGGAGGTGGGCTTTTCTTCTAGAGAGCCATTTGAAGCTTCATTAAAACTAGCCAATAAGCTTTTTGTGAAGTATTTATGCATTAGTTATACCTGTGTTTTGTGTTAAATTTGGATTGTCTTCAGGGTTCTTGCTCTAGGATATGGCAAAGAGATTCTTATTGGAATGCGTGCCCTTCTTCTCGGAGGTACTTTGGCTAGATAGATTATATAACATCATTGACATGGCATAAACTTCACAGGCTGTTGACTGACAAATTTATATTGTTGCAGCAATGAATATCCCCTATTTATACCACGCCAAAATTATTGCTCCAGTATTGGGGAAAATTCTTGGTCTGACAAAAGCTCAAGTAATAATTTTGGTGTTGATTCAATAGAATCTGTGAGGAAACCACATCTGGATTCTTCTGGTGGTAGCTTTAATTACACTTCCGCTTCTTCACACACTGTTGAAACGCACAATGATTTGCAGAGAGGGATTTCACTTCTTAAGAAAAGTGTCGCATGCATTACAGCGTACTGCTATAACTCACTATGTTTAGATGTTCCTTCTGAGTTATCTACATTTGAAGCATTTGCAAAATTGTTGGCCACATTATCTTCTTCCAAGGAAGTTCATTCTGTGTTCTCGTTAAAATTGGCTTGCTCAAGGTACATTGTCCACAGCTCCCTTCTTTGTGAATTATGTTTTCTGTGTTTTCGTTTCAGTTTCATTGTGCAGATATGAAGTAATAACAGTTAGTTTTAAAAAAAATTGGACAAAAATGAAGTCCTGAACTACTGAGAGAGTTTTTTTTTCTTGCGAAGTAATAACTGTTATCTAGTTTTTAACAAATTTTTGGACAATTTTTTGCATCATTTTTTTGGGACTATAAATGTATTTTTTTTAAATCTCAATGGCTTGTTAAAGAATACTTTACAGGCATGCTATGGATGGTATATAAACTAAACCTTGATTGGAATTTCGCTTTTAACTTTCAGGTCATGTAAGCAAGTTCAGCAACTAAACAAATCTGTGTGGAATGTGGATTCGGCCATATCGTCAACCACTCTATTGGATAGCACACATGCAATGGCACTAACGGTACATTTTTGGGCTAAAATCTGTTTCCTTGGGAGATCTTGGGTTCTTAGTGTACTTTTGTTTTCCTAATAAAACATGCTATTGGTTTACCCTATTTGTAGGGCTTATGCCCTGCCATGACCTCAAGTATATTCCTCTTTTTCTATTCATATTCATAATACAATGCTTCATCTTTTCTCCTTATGATTCCCCTCTCTCATCTTTCCTTCACCGCCCGTGATTGTAAAATCTTAGTGGTCTTTTCTTGGTGTATGCTGCCAATCTGTGTGTTGCTTGACATGATATGATCCAAGTTCCAACAAGGGGCCTATAAAGATGTACAATCATAGAATCCTTCATTGGTGCCTAAATCTGACTACACACTTTAATACTTCGAAAACCCATAATTGCCTTCTTAGGAATGATCTTCTTACATAGCTTCATTGCTTAGCGTTTCTGCCTTGGGTTTTATTTGAGTTGGAAGCTGGCTGATATTATCATTGACGTCTTTTGACTCTTTTCACATAAATAGAAACAAGAAAGAACTTGGTAACCTGTTAAATTGGTAAGCTGCTGCTCAATGGGTGCAGGAATACTGCACTTGATTTTTATAGATTTTTTTTTCGCATTGCAGAAAAACTTCTATGAAAAAAACCTTCCAAATTATTCCACCACCTTTCTTAGCTCCACTGAGTTGTCAGATGGGAAGAATGAGTCCCTTATTGAAGAATGGGATCTCGTGGAACGTCCTACTTTTCCGCCTCCACCATCACAGCCCGAGGATATTGAGCATTGGACGCGAGCCATGATCATCGATGCTAAAAGAAAATGACTCAGTGCTAGAATGGGGTCTTTCTGCTCTCTGTAAGTTCACCGTTTGAATAGTTCTCTTCACAATTTATGCTTGGAATTATTTGAATAGTCCTGTTGAACATCGACATTTTCACTGAACTACAGTTTTTATTGGTTTAGATTCATACTTTAAATCGAAACTGGATAATATTGCTTATGCACCAGTACCAGCCCCTATATATATGTCCTGAATACTAACCAATTCTTTTCTATGATAGATGGTTTTTTGAGTATTTTTGTGCCTTCTTTTCTTCGTTTTCTGGCTACGATAAAGGCTTCCTTGAAATGTACTGTTTCTGATGTTACTTTCCTTTTTTTTCCATACCGGGCAGGTAAATCAACGTAGACTTCAACAAAATGTAAGGCCGGCGGACTTACAGGGCTTTGTAACTCTTTTGAAGTGTTTTAATTCGAAATTATACATTATTTAGCTTGTAAATATAACTGAACTAGTGGTCGTATTGTATATTCTTGTAAATTAATATCGATCGAGGAGTTTTTACTTTTACTATTAACAGTAAGATGAGATGAAATGAATCCCGAATAATTTTTTTTTTCTTTTCGAAACTAGATATTATTGGAACGAAATGCCTACGAAATACAATAAAATTAGCTCAAACAGTTGTGGCACAGAAGTTTTCCCAATGAAAGAAAGAGTACAATGTTAAACAGCATTGCATGGTCCATAAGTTGGAAAAAGACTTCTCACTTCTTCCTCTTCTTAGGGGGCTGAAGAGCCTCTTCCTCATCCTCTTCTTCATCATCCTCCGGTTCATCCTCGTCCACAATTTCCTCCTCGTCCTTGACCTCACCCTCATCATCATCGTCATTGTCGTCATCATCTTCATCCCCATCATCCCCATCATCCCCATCATCCCCATCATCCTCACCGTCGTGATCATTCTCATTGCCATCTTCCTCTTCACCTTCTTCGCCTACTTCTTCGCCTACTTCTCCGCCTTCTCCTCCAGGGCTGGCTTTGGAATTGTTGCTTTTCCGATTAGGATTGTCCCCAGCGCCTCCTCCGTCTTCCGAAGATAGCTCCTCTTCAGTGTCTCCAAAGCCGCCATCACCGATCTTATCTTTGTCTCCATCTTCGTCACCATCAACTGCTTTGGAGTTGGAATGTTCGCCCTCATCGTCTCCGTGACTTTTCTTTCCACAGGTGGTTGAGAGCGCAGAAGGATCCTGAAACCAAAGGGTAAAAGTGCTACTCAAAACCTACAAGTGAAGAATTAATGGACCACTGTACGTTATATTTTGCTAGCTAATACTAATGTGACCAACTTTCAGTCCAGTGGTAGTAGTTTTTTAAATATTGTAAAGGTTTCAAGTTTAAATACCCTTTATTGTCGATTGGTATTTTGCCACAATGCTCCAACTTACAAACGTTTCCGGTATTTACAAAACGTGTGTTTGGGACAGAGTTGTCTGTGGGCGTGGGATTGATTATCATTTGTTCATGGCTCCATAAAAGAACGAGAATGATGGTTACTTACGCGCCTATATGCATCGATAGTTGATAATTACTCATATTAGCAAACAAATATGTGTTTCCAAACTAAAATTAACCGCAAATTATTTGTGATATACGTATAATAATAGTAGAGGTAGCAAAGATTTTCTTAAAATTCAAAATCCAAACTGACATGACAGGTGCTGAGATAATATCTGAAATATTTTTTTATTTATTTTTATTTTAAGAAATGACCTTATAACTTGTACGGGTACCGTTGACTGCCATAGCAAAACAAACAAGAAGACACAGAATATCCTATGATCCTATCATCATATTCTTCGCGATAATAAAATAACAAATAAAAATAGTGGTGAAAAATAAAATCATAGAGCAAACTGGAAAGGAGAGTTTTATGTGATTTCGAATTTAAAAAGAAAAAAATATAACGAAAAAAAAAACTGAGCTACTCACTTGAGGCAGAGAGAGCAAGGCAGCGGCGGTGAGCAGATTCGCAAGAAGAGCATCCCAGGCGCACGTTAGCAAGAAGAAGTGACCAAACGTAGCTTCAAGTAGTTGAACGGCAGCAGAAGCACCACGACTCGTCGACGTACGGCTTTTGGTCTCCATTTGTACGGACTCGACGACGTACGCCAAACGCCCTGTCAAGTTAAACAACGATCCAGACGGACCTTCAGATCTGTTGCCCCATCTTTGGCCCCACCGTTGGATCAGCCAGTACAATTACAACTTTTTTTCACAAATTTTAAATATATAGTAAAATAAAAATAAAATAAAACGAACTGTAACTACTATAGCAGCCAGCCGGAGAGTTTCCGGGAAAACTAGGAAGGGAAGAAAACGACGGCGTCGAAGAGAGTGGTTACCTGAGGAGAGCTGAGAGCGACGTGGAAGTAGTTGATACTGAATACTTTGGTTTGCTTAGAGAGAGAGAGAGAGAGAGAGAGATCTGAGAATTGTGAAGCTTGTTCGTAGCTGTTGCGGTTCGGTGAGAGAGTTTGTTTGTTCTAAAGCGTCAGTACGTAAGCTTTGCGTTGGAATGGCTTTGATTTTCAACCGTTGGATTGTGATCCTGGGGAGAAAGGTTCTCTCTCTCTTTGTGTGTTAGAGAGAGAGAGAGAGAGAGTTCGTTTGTTCTAAAGCGTCAGCACGTAAGCTTTGCGTTGGAATGGCTTTGATTTTCAACCGTTGGATTGTGATCCTGGGGAGAAAGGTTCTCTTTCTTTGTGTGTTAGAGAGAGAGAGAGAGAGAGATTGGCATAAAGTCGGAAATGAATGAAGTAGGTTAAATGGGGGCAGCATGGGCAGTAATACAGTACCATGCTTAAGCTGCCCGAAGAGTGCTAGTCAAACTTATGATATATCGACCCAAAAAACGTGGAAATATATATAATAACTTATCCTTTTGTATTTGTTTTATTTTATGGCATTCAACAACTCTCGTTTATGAAATTTGAGTTTGAAATCATTTTCGTTGAAATGGGAACGAAGTTATTCTATTAGACCCAAATCTCCGCAGATGAAAATGAAATAACTTTGAGCAATATATGTGATGACAGAGAGATAAAAATATGTTTACAATGCGTATATCCACGTATCATTAACACAAATTTTTTCTTATGATTAAGTTCTTTTTTAGTAAATCCAATTAATTGTTAAAGACCGATGAGTAATCGTGGTACAAATAATTTTTCATTTTTCAAGCTACATTATTCTTTCCCATAGTTAAATAGGCGTGCTATAAAACAATAGTCCTTCATGAAAAATATTTCAATACATAGTCACATTATCACATGTTGTTGCTAGCGGGTGTTCTGATATTTGACACATTTGATCTGTCGTTATCTTAATTAGTTGGACAGGCTAATCATCAACTTAATTATCATTTTCTGTGAATTGGTAGCTTCTTCGTTACTCAAGGCTCGAACCACTTTGTTGGAGCACTGGAAAAAGCAAAAAGAAAGAGATAATAGATAAAGAATAATATCATAATCTCAGCATTTGTCCGCACTAATCTCCCAAAATCTTAGAGACAAAGTATTCTTTTTGTGAAAGTGTCCAAATTCCATTGGTAATGTTTGTTCTAAAGGACTTCCACACTTTAATTTGATTCTTCTTTTAATCCTCCACCATATATAGAGATATGAGTTTTTCTCTCTCACACATTTTTTTTTTCACGTGTGAATGGTTGAGATTTAACTAAATTTTAATTACTTAAAATCTCAACTGTTTAGTTGTGAACAGAAAAATCTTCTATTGCAATTTAGTTAGGGGGAGAACTAGGTGAATTGGGCTGAGTTGAAGAGTTGGGTCGATTTGTTGGGTTGTACTCTATCCAATCCTTTACGTAGTTCTACCACTGAAGTCACTCAAGACAAGAAGCTTTTAATGAAGATATTGACAGATTTTTTACGGAATGACCCAAATGACTTACGGTTAATAAACTCAAGGACCATTTCTCTCAATTTTCTTTGTCAGATACCAAAATAAAAAGTTATGCCAATATTAGAGACCATTTTGGCTAAAAAGCTATAAAAAAAAATAAAAAAAAAGCTCAAAGACCTTGTTGATGGGAAAAAAGTGGATCAACTTAGAATAATGAAGTGAACCTCCATGGTCAGTGGTGGGGTCAGGATTTGAACCTTGGGGTTTCCAATATTAAATGTCCAAGTTTTCTAGATGGAAACAGAGCGCGAAAGTTGAAACGCTAAAAAAAAATTCCAATCTATTCATTGAGGCATTTCTTCAAAAACTTGTTGGCATTATTGTCGTCAACCAAATCATGTTGTGCACGTGTCAAACATATATCGACATATGCCGAAACAATTTGATAGAGGATTTGTTGAGTGCTTTTGAGCAACCTGTCGACATATACCTAGCAAACATTACATCAAACACTTGTTGAGCACCGTAAGGACCCGTCCAAACATTCGGAGGGTCTCGAAAGACCTTCACATGTATATTTCCCAAACTCTAAGTGGTCCTAGGACTACCTTGGTCCCAATGTACATCCGTCTCTGTCCATAGTGGTGTTTCAGTCGTTTGGTAATTATGCCTCGGCAATTTGCAAGGAAGGAATGATAAGTATCGAAGAGCACCGGTGAGCTTTCGATGCTTAAGTTAGCAAAGAATAAAATGCCACATGGACAGATTGAGGGTAATAAATGACAATTTCTTGGAAGAACGTACAAATCAATGGTTAGCCATGCATAGTTCCAAAAGTGTAGTTAGGATCGATGTGGGACTCTACGAAAGCCCTTGTGGTGTTGATACAAGTCTTGGAGCCAGTGGGCTACTAATTGGAGGAAGAGAGGGCTCCCAATGGTTATGGTTTAGGGAATGACTGGTTGCTGTGTGGAGTTGCTCTCCACATGTTGGGCTAAGCCAAGACCAAATTGGAACCCAATAGCTCATGTTTTTGTTTGCATCTTATTTCTGCGTAACTTTCATTTAGTTGTGTAAAATCTAATCCTACTTTTAACATGAGAAATAAGGAAGAAAGGAAACTTCCTTCTTATGAAACACACCAATTAATTCTCACAAATGTAAAACTAAAATCTCTGCAATCCATAGACAAAAACAATAGATGAAGCTCAATCATAATGAAGGCCCCTGTAAAATCATAGTGAAGGAAGAACATGTAGAAAAAGATGCTAGAAGGGAGCCGAACTGGTTCGCCGGAGTTGGTATTTAGGCATAGAAGTAGGGTTTGAAGATAAGATCATTTCCACCTCCTGCAACCAAAAACACCAAGCAGCAGTAAGTATAAATTTATCCAATCTGTCCTGCTTCCTTTGAGCTAGATATAATTAACACTTTGCTACTATATATATAAATATAGTAGGGTTAGTTTCATTTAGCACTAGCGTAGTTTAGGGTATGTAACAATTTGGACATTTATTTGAAATTTGAGGCTGTCGTGGTACCTTTTGCTTTTTGAGCCAGCTATTCATTTTTCTCAACCGGAATACTTCATGCTCCAACTGGCTGGTATAAGCCTAAATCATTAAACAAAAGAATACTGAATATATAAGTGGCAAGTTTTTATTAAATATCTATTTCACGAAAAACGGATAATGTTCTCTTGCTAGACTTATCTTACTAAACAAATGTTTAAGTTGTCAAACTATTAATCTGGGTCACACATTCAGGTGAAAATAGTCTGACAAGTGGACATTTTTTGGACTCTAACTACACCATAAAACTTGTGTAAGATTCAAGAACTTAAACTTGAGTATAACCTGCTTTCTTGCCCTAGACCTGGCAGCTGACTCACGGTTCTTGATCATCCGCTTCTGCCTCCTTTCTATCGTTTTCTCCTTGATTTCATCAGAAAAATGGCGCTTCCTCTCAGCGGTTGCTTGAGATTCTGAAGACGATGCTGATATTGCAGGCATTGGCATTGACATGCCCGCTTGGTTCTCCGAGTAATCAAGATTATTCACAGCTGAGTTATCATACACTGATTCAAAAACCTTGAAATTTGAATCCAGCATTGTCATTCGCTGCTGAACAGAAGACACTTGAAACTGAAACCAATCTGCCGGCTGCGACAACGTAACCGCTGGATCAATACCCATAACCGGCTGAGCATTCATCATTGCATTTTGGTTTCCTAAGTTAATGGCGCCGGTGCGAACTAAAAAATGTTCAGGTGTAGCTGCTGTCTCCCTAATAGTACGTTGGTGCAACGATTCGTTGGCCGCAGCATTGGCATGCTCATGGTGAGAAATCCCCTTCCATACTTCATCAGCACTCTTCTTACTCAATGCTCCATTCAAATTCCCGAGAAAAAACGAAGTGGGAAAAGAGGAAGAATTAGGGTTTTGTAGCAGCTGCCCTTCATCAGCTGATATCACATTTTTAAGTAACTCATCAAAATGCATACCATTCAAAGGCTTGCTGCCTATATTTCCGAGCTGGCTTTGAACCCCATCCAAATTAGCCAAAGGAGGAAACTGCGGCCTCTGATCACCTCCATTTCCAGACCCCAAAGTCCTGTCATCCATTACTCCCAAACCCTAAATTTGATTGAAAATATTATTGGAGAACTTCTTAAAACAAAGTTATTCCCAATAAACTGTTCACAGTGGAGAAAAAACAGTAGTGCATGCAATACCAATTAAGAAGCATGCATGATCAAATTTAAGTCAATTTTTCTTTTTCATTCAATCCAGAACACAAATATTAGATACTTATATGTATATCGGAAATTGTAAAAGAATAGAAAAAAAAAAACAATTGTTAAGGAAAAACTAAAACCATGTGTGATGAGTTAAGTAGGACGGACTTATGGTGATTAGATTGTGTAGAATGAAGAGTGAGGAGTAGAGAGAGCCGCATGAAGAATTTTTAGGAGCGAAATCTGAGCCGCCAGAAGTGATCTGGATGAAGTTGATTTGTTGTAGTGGATCCTACTTTTAGAGAGAGAGAGAGAGAGAGAGAGGGTCATCAAGTTCTCAACAACCATACCAGATTTTCTTGCTGCTTTTGTGGGAGACCCAACCATCCACACACTTCCTTGTTTGGATGCTACTTCTTCTGCAAAGATTCATATAGGATGACATAATGATAATTTTCATTGCTAAACTTAATTTTCAATACTAGTTCTTTCAATGCCACCGATTCCCCCTAATAAATAACTTTTAACCCACTAAGACTATTGTTTGTAAAAAAAAAAAAAAAATCAACAAAACAACGCAACTTATCTTTTAGAGTGTAGAAACCGGTCGTTGTCGATGCTTGATTAGAATAAAATTTTAGGTTTAGTCATGTAATTAGTTCATTGTCCTTAAGAGTAGATATCTCCTCTTAGAGATATTTCAATATAGCAAGTTATGTCACATTACCCTCTAGGATACCAAAATACTTGAGCCGGGTGAGCAGCTCGATTGTTCCCTTGATTTGAGACTTTCAAAACAAGCAAAAGGAAGAGCATATAGTAAGAAGTTCCAATCATATAAAGAAAACTGGGTCAGTCTGAAAAAAGAAGGGTGGATCCCATATTCGGTATAGGAAAGAAAGATACATATAGAATAGAATGATATTTTTCATAGACGTTGGTCATTTACTACGCATATAAAAGTTGGAGAATTAAAGAACAAATCGGCACATTAATAATCACTAATCAGATGAATAGAGGAATGGTTGCACGAGTGCCACCATTCCAATTCTAATGATTGTTTCGATGAACCATGAATAATAATACCAACATTATTAACTAGAATTTCAACAAGCATTGATTGTGTTTTGAAATACTCATAAAAATTCCAACACTTCTCTCTCTCCAAATTTCTACTTTAATTTCTTTTGTTGTTCTTTTTTCCAAAGGTTAATTGGAAAAGGGCACATTCGATCACAAGACTCCGCGGTCCATGCTCAATAGTGGGCTTTCTTTTGGGTTATCTTGAGAATTTAGTCCACCCACAAAGTTGGGTTTCCATATTTATTAGGCTGGTTAAGCCCAAAGCTCAGGACATTTGTGATAATTTTGGTACAAGGGAAGGCTTACGGAGGAAGGCTATTACAGAGCCTGGAACACAAAAACGGCTAAACAAATCTGGATGTAGCAACCTCATAAATCTTCCTGAACTAAACCACCAACACCATCGGGAGGAGCCTCAAAATTCCAGCACAGAAATAAATTAACAAATTTGAAATTAAATTATACAAAATTATCACCACCATTGATACGCTCAGGGTAAAATAGGTAATAGGAAAATTTTCAAGTTAATTTGTTTTCATGGAGTGCTGATCAAGAGTTTAATAAATCTTCTTACCAAAAATCATCTATGACCTATCTTCTTGAGTGACACGTGTCGTTTTGATTTAATTTATCTTTAATTTTTAATTTTTTTAACTGAGGAGATAAATTGAAGAATTAATACTGTTAAGTGAGGTTAAATGAATGACCATGTTTCAACAAATGAGATGTCACAGAGAAGCCACATAGAACTTTGGTTAAGAAGATTTGAACTCGCTAATCAATAAATTAAAATGGAAAATTACTAAATTTTGTGGACTCTTTTCTTGAAATATGGTATAGCTTTTAGGTTTTCATTAAACTTAAAAAATCAAAACACCTTCAAAGAAAGAAAAAAAAATGAAGAAAGTCAAAACAATTTTGAATTGGGTTTTCAAAATTATGCGAGTGATTGATCCCAAAATTCAGGCTACTGTATTTGTTTTCGTATTTAATACTGCAATCACAATATGAAATTCCAAAGTTCATTATATTATAGTTGTATATGTTGTTGCTGCACCCCCTAACTTTCAACTTCAAAAGAAAAAAGGAAAAAATAGATTAAGTTATCCATCAGTTAAAGACTGTCTTTTCCTTTTGCCAACGTGGTCTCGACAATTTCACCACTCAAATTTTGCTTCTTTTTCTTCCCGGCTGAATTGCAATAAAAGTTAATGTGAATATGGATAATGGGTGTTCCTCAGCTATGGGAAATACTAGTATATAAGTTTCTTTTCCTCAGTGTGATAATTCGTTAAGTTATTGCCCATAACTTTAAGAAAACACTTTTGCTCCTTTGGTTTTACATGATTTGTCTTGCCCCCTTTGACCCCAAAATTGCTCTAAGAAACGAATATGTGTCATCAATCCTATGCAACCAAAACAAGGAAAAAATTTATCCAATTCACTTTTGATACAAAGAAATGCAGCTAAAATTATCTTGTTGCTATTATAGTAAAACTTTAGACACACAAATTCGGTATATTTATTGATACACTCTCTAATACACTTGGGTCCTATCACTAGATGCGGATCTCACTTGTATAAAATAGTGCATCAACACCTTACTATTGTTGTTGTTTTCTTTTTCTTTTTTTACAGTATGAAATCACTACCATGTATTATGCCTTGCCCTACTAAATCTTACCCAACGGACATATTTTCGTTGGTTGAAACATATTTGCCCGATCGATAATTTTGTTAGTATGGCAAAATCAATCAACACATTGGGTTGACTAAAAGTATTTAAGCAACATACACATTTCGTAGGTTAAGAAACAGGTCGTTGGGGAAACTTTTGGTGTGAAGAAGAGAATTGTTTAACCGACGAACCAACCATTTGTTGTGTAGGATAAACTTACCCAATGAAGTTCTCCATCGGGCAGATCTACTATCAGTGGTCAAAAGTCCACAACTGACATGTAATAGATTCCACCATCATGAAATTTGCTCGACGCTTTCTTAATTAAGAGTTGCTTGATGGAGTATTCATGGAGTAAAGATAGATTCGTCAATTTATAAGTTCGTGCCTTCCCCTTCCTGTTTCTCCTCCATTGATTCATTATCCTCTTTATACTTCGTGCGCTCCTATTCATCTTTCTCCTTTCTCCCTTCTCCCCTTCTTCTTCGGTTCAAGACCATTGTTCCCACTACCCAAACCTTCCCATTTGACCATTTTGGCTCAAATTTATGAAAAAAAACAACATTAGCAAAGGCATGACTAAAGGGTGTCCCTCAGTTATGGGAAATACTAGTGTTTAAGTTTCTTTTCCCGGGTGAAAATTCATTAAGTTATTGCCCATAACCTTAAGAAAACACTTTAGCTCCTTTGGTTTTACATGATTTGTCTTGTTCCTTTTGACCCCCAAATTGCTCTAAGAAACGAATATATTTCATCAATCCTATTCAACCAAAACAAGAAGAAAAAATTCAATTCACTTTTGATACAAAGAAATGAAGCTAATTATTTTATTAGTATTATAATAAAATTTTAGACACGCAAATTTGGTATATTAATTAATATACTTGGTAATATAAGTGTATTCTATTATTATATGTGAATCTCACGTGTATAAAAGAGTGCATCAATACCTTACTACTGTTGTTTTATTTTATTTTTTTACAATAAGAAATCCAAATTGTAGTTTAGTGCTTCTTGATTTAGTCCCAGAGGAACCAAATCAAACCAATATATGGTTCATAAAGGCCTTCCTCTTGCACCACCAAAACAAGCATAACGCACCAGGACAGAGCAAAAAGGTCAAAAGTCAATAGAATCAACCAAACATGTATGTTTGTTGTCAAACACCTTCCTTTTTTTTTTCTTTTTTTTTTTTTTTTTCCCAAATGCTTCTATATTCCCAAATAGTAGTACCAAGTACCAGCATTGCTTAGATCACACTAATAGTACTTGAACATGAGAAAAAAATTGGTCAAACTGATTCTTTCTCAAAGTCAAATTTCATTTGCAGATATGATTGATTTTTAATGCGTTCTTTAGATTTAATCGTTTTGTCTTCAAAATCTTATTGATATATCAATACTATTTGATTGTTATATTGTCAATTTTAATTTTAATCAATTCAACATGTGAAATTTAATTTCTAATCATTTTAGTCACTTTTCTCAAAGAAAAAAATTGCTATTTCTGTCAATCATTTTTAGGGTTTGAAATTGAATAAATTATTTTTACAATATCATTAAGAGACAACTATCCATTCAGAAAGTAAAGAAAAAAGAAAGAATGAGTGGACGGGGATCGAAGTGTGTCAAGTGCCAAAATTATTGCATCCCTGATGAACCCTATCTCCTTAGTGATTAAGTGAATGACGTCAAAGGGTCTGAGTGTTCCAAATATGCCATGACAATCAAAGAAAAGGAATGTTGATAAAAAGTGGCTTAGATTAAAGCCATGTCTAACTCTTTCCTATGCTTAATGGTGATAAAAAGCGGCTTGGAAAAATTAAGAAAATACTTCCCTATTAGTGACGAGGGTTTGTAAAATTTGCTTTACATTTCACAATGTGCAACCATAATAATCTGATATTAAACTCACTATTTATAAGAGTCAAAACTAAAATGTCTTACTAAACCACAGTACTAGTGGCCAATAACTTAGAATATTAAATTAAGAGGAATATCAACATGTTAGGTGTATGTATGCGTTTATGACAGAACTACTTTTTTTTTTGTTTCAGGTGGGAAAGTTGGAATCACAGCGGGCGGTTGACGATGATCAATTAATTATTCCTATGATATTCCCATAACGAATAGGAATTTGAGTATCTGACGATCACCAGCACGCCAATGGAGAATCTTTCTACGCATTTATAATGGATTGTAGGTATAAATCTGAGACCCCAAGTGGTTGGTGTTCTCTGAAATGCTCTTGCTTTTCTATTTGGTGAATTTTCAATGATCCATTCGTGTGGATTGATTAGCAAGGGACTAGTATCTCATCGATCGTAGGACTAATCAAATGGCAAGTTAGGCCATATTCTACTGCACTTTGCGTGTACTTTGTGACATCTTGCGGAAATACATCACACATAAATTATAAAAAGAAAGATATGAAGTAATGGAAACTTGTTCATGTTGAAGCCACAAATTCCAAATGCTTTGACCTCAAGTCAACCAATGCATCCATATCGAATTGCAGACGTTACATTGCTTAAGTACTATGAATTATTGCACAAATATTCTTCTTGAATTGTACATGTGTGATTGTTGTTCATGTTAACAAATTAAAAGGACAAGACACAAAATAAAAAAGAAGACTATAAATTGTCAAGATGATTACATAACTAAAGAATTTGTCAGACCTAATTCTGTTTGTGCTAGAAAAGTTATAAAAATAAAAAATAAAAATAAAATAAAATAAAAAAAGCAATGCATAAACAGGAAAGTAACCTAAACCTTAAAAGATTATTATTGGAAATTAAGCAATCTTAATTTTTATCCTACTAGAAAAGCTTAATACATAAAATTACAAATACCCTGACATAAAAATAAATCGAATTGCTAAGCTTTCTAACATTTCCAACAATTTATAATATAAACCTCTCGTTGAAAAATATCAAGCATTGCATGCACACTAACAGAGTGAAAATGCTGGGTTTTCTTCCATTACTCAAGAAACAAAAGAATTGTTCTGATTACTCATGTTTAGTTCATTTTGGAACTTATGTCATTCGTAACAAGTTTGATGTTTTTTATTTTTTATTTTTTGCTACTATTAGCGAGAGAAGGGAGAGTTTGAAACTATTACAATAATTTAGGGGAGGGGAAGCTTCAAACTGGAACGTATGAGTAGAAACCCAACATCCTATTCACTAAGATATTGAACCACATGCGTATGATATTGAGAAGTCCTATATCATTTGGCTATTAGAATTTGAAGAAGAAAGGAAGAAGAAATGAAAAGTGAAAGATATAAAGAGAGAGAAGGTGGCGCGGGATAGGCCAAAGTCCAAACAAAATACCTTTTAGTAAATGATTTTCTTAAAGTTATCTTATGCTGGAGATGCGTATGGTGTAAGCACTAGATAATCACTTTAGACTTTCGTAAGTGATGGAAGTTGGGAAGCAGATTACTTCATGAAAACAAATAATTATAAACAGGTGGAAGAAAATCAAGGCCCCATCCTGAAGCATTATAAATAAAGCAAAAGTGAGCTCTCTGTTAATTTATTCAGTAATCTGACCTAGCTTTGTACAGTTCTATGGAAGATGCATCTTTTTTTCTGATTAGAACTGAATTATGTATACGTAAAACATATATGTGCTGCCTCAAGACTAACCAGTTTTATATTTTTATTTACTTAAACAATTTGTTTATGATATGTGATGGCAACAGCAGATCGTTGCAGTAGATATTAGATAGATTTGATGATATTAGTTTAATCTGTCTATACTAACAGTGTTAAGAGAAGAGACTCAAATATAGAACCTCCATCGAGTCGTAAGTAAACACTCTTATTCACTCGAACTACAATTCTCTTACAGATATATTTTATGTAACTTAAAGCTAGGTACAACCACTTAGTATTACAATCTTGTGGTACTCATCTTTACTTGTAAGTGAGAGGTCTTATGTTTGATTCTCGCCAAAGGTGAATTTGAACCATATTATTGTTAGTTCATTGTGAAGTTTACCTTACCCCATTCCCCTTAATGTAGATAATATAAAATAAAAATAAAAATAAAAAATAAAAAATAAAAAATAAAGCTGGGTACAAACTCCGTTAGCTATAGTTATACTTTATCAAAGCATAGGACCTCGCTAAATGTTTCGGTCATGTATTTGTTTAATTGATCTCTCCGTATTGTATATCTTAACCCAATAACTTTACAAACTTAAACTACTGTAACGTGAATTATATTGGCTAATTTAACACAGTATGAACTCGGAAAGTAAAAGAGAAATGTATTTGTGTAAGGCTACCTAATTAATTGATTATTAGTTGTGGTAATTAGTATTATTTTGAACCAAAGATATGAGTATCACAGCTCAATAATTGGTGATCAACCTCGTGGCGATCATATAAAAAGACCACATTTGATATTACCAAATGGCCAAGCATCGTTTGTATATTGGTTCTGTAAAAGGCCACTTGATTATATTTATCTTCTTTTTTATTGGTTTATTCCTGCTTTTTTCTTGCGCTGTCTGTGCTAGGTTGACTCAGCATTTCTTTGTCTTGCATGGCATACACATTGGCAGTGCACCATTATGCTCTACCAAAACCGAAAGAAAATAGAATATGACGGCCAATTGTCAACAAGCTACGTAGGATAATGTTATTTTGTTAGATTTATATTGTTAGCTATGTTGGTAAATATTTTATATTGATATTGTATTTGTGAATTCGATTGCATGTATGTACGTATATCAAGATTTATACGGTCAATCATTCAAATTCACAGTTGAACAATATAAACACTAAATACTTTTCATTCAAACGTATCACAAGTTCTAGCAACCAAGTGTTTGTTTACACTTTCTCCAAGTTAATTAAAAACTGATGACTTGGCAATGCAATTGCTTGTGAATGCATTCCCTTTGGCAATGCAATTGTTTGTTTACGCTTACACCCATTACCGTGGTAGAGAGTGTACACACACACACACACATATTGCTTCCCAGTTGATGAACGCACGCACGCACACTCACACACATACATATTGCTTCCCAGTTGATGGGAAAGTACCACTTTTCTTCATTTTATCTACTTTTTCATGAATCCTGAATAGTCCCTGTTGTGCTCCTTTACATTGACAAGTGGGGACATTTGTTGTCGGATAGTTTTTGGTACCATTTTGTTATAAATAGGCAAAAGTTAGAGAGATAACATTTATTAGTGACATGAACGAAGCAGATGTAAAATATCACACTGTAACTATAACACAAAAGGATGACAGATAAAAGAGGGAGGGAGAGATATTGATGTTATTGATCTTTTCTTTTCGCAGTGTGTTTTGATAGCACATGGAGCGCTCTATTTATAGAGCAATTCCAAATAAACATAATAATTACATCTTGAAAAGCACAACACACACTTTTTGAAAGTATCACACAAATACAATCATCATTCTTTTCTCAAGTCTACATTACTGTGTGGACATTCATTTATTCATCCACCAATGTTTACAACACTCCTCCTTAGATGCCTATATATCAACATCAGTTGCCTCGTTAAAACCTTGCTCGGAAAAATCCAGTGGGAAAAAATCATAACGAAGGAAAAAGAGTACAACTTTACCTAGATTGTTGATATAGTGTTAAGTATGCTTATGTTGCCTTGTTGAAACCTTGATAGGAAAAACCCAGTGGGAAAAATCCCAATCTAAGGAAAAAGAGTACAATATGCATGTATCATGGATGCTCCCCCCGATATGTATCTCCTCCTAATTCCGCATTCTCCAAATTTAGCTGATTGGTAAGTCGACGTAATTCGATATTCTACACTAACTTTTGAAACGTGCACTTTGGTAGAGATTTGGTGAATACGTCTGCCATATTTTCATTGGAACGGATTTGTCTGACTTCAACAACTTTAGCCTTCGGAAGCTCATGTGCACTAAAAAACTTTGGAGATATATGTTTAGTCTTATCGCCCTTGATGAATCCTTCCTTCATTTGGGCAACACAGGCTGCATTATCTTCATGGATGACAGTTGGAGTGTCTGTCTTTGAAGGTAAACCACATAAATTCCGAATATGATGGATCATTAATCTTAACCAAGAACATTCATGACTTGCTTCATGTAAAGCAAGTATTTCTGAGTGATTTGAAGATGTAGTAACTAATGTTTGCTTTGTTGAGCGCCATGAAATTGTTGTATCTCCATTAGCGAACACATATCTAGTTTGTGAGCGGGCTTTATGCGGATAAGAGAGAAAACCAGCATCTACATATCCAACAAGGATCTGGTCATTTATGGATTACTCTGAGTAGAAGAGACCCATGTCTATTGTCCCACGAAGGTATCGCAATACATCTTTGACTCCCTTCCAATGATGAATTGTTGGAGCAGAGCTATACCTTGCTAACAAGTTGACTGAAAAAAACTATATATGGTCAAATACACTGTGCTAAATACAATAAAGCACCTATAGCACTCAGATATGGTACTTCTGAACCAAGGACCATTTCATCATCTTCTTTTGGATGGAATGGATGTTTCTTAATGTCCAGATAGTGAACGACCATTGGTGTGCTGAGCGGATAAGCCTTATCCATGCCAAATCGCTTTAAGATTTTTTCAATGTAAGCTGATTAATGGACCAAAATTTCATTAGCATAATGCTCGATTTGTTGGCCGAGACAATATTTTGTTTTTCCAAGGTATTTCATTTCAAATTCGCTTTTCAGATATTCAGCAGTTTTATTAAGCTATTTAGGGGTTCCAACTAGGTTCATGTTATCGACATATACTGCCATTATAGCAAATCCAGAATTGGATTTCTTAATGAACACACAAGGGCAAATGACATTGTTGGTATATCTTTCTTTGATCAAATACTCACTAAGATGATTATACCACATTCGTCCAGATTGTTTCAGCCCATACAATGATCGCCTTAATTTGATTAAGAGCATACCTCGTGGTTTGTTAGTTGTTTCAAGCAACTTAAGTCCTTTTGGGACCTTCATATATATGTTAGTATCAAATTCTCTATATAGATACGCGGTGATGACATCCATAAGTTGCATGTCAAGTTTTTCTGAAAACCACTAAACTTATAAAGTAACGGAACATAATTGCGTCCATTACAGGACAGTGTGTGTCACATCCCAACCCGGGCTCCACCACATCCCGGGCTCGACTACGCCGTAGCACGATATTGTTCGCTTTGGGCCCCAACCACACCCTCACGATTTTGTTTCTGGGAACACACATGAGAACTTCCCAAAGGGTCACCCATCATGGGATTGCTCTTGCGCAAACTCGCTTAACTTTGGAGTTCCGATGAACTCCGAAGCCAGTGAGCTCCCAAAAGGCCTCGTGCTATATAGAGGTGGGCATATACATAAAAGGCATAGATGATCTTCTCCCCTGGGCGATGCGGGATCTAACAATCCACCCCCCTTAGGGGCCCGATTCCTCGTCGGCACATTTTCGGCCAGGGATTAGCTCTGATACCACATTGTCACATCATGACCCGGGCTCCACCAAATCCGGGGCTCGATTCTACCGTAGCACGATATTGTACGCTTTGGGCGTTGATAACGCCCTCACGATTTTGTTTCTGGGAACTCACACGAGAACTTCCCAATGGGGCCACCCATCCTAAGATTGCTCTCGCGCGAACTCGCTTAAATTTTGAGTTCCGATGAACTTCAAAGTCAGTAAGCTCCCAAAAGGCCTCATGCTATATGTAGGTGGGCATTTACATATAAGGCATAAACGATCCTCTTCCCTAGGCAATATGGGATCTGACAGTATGTCTCTTCATAATCAATTCCAAGTCTTTGTGAAAAGCCTTGTGCAACGAGTCATGCTTTATATATCGTAATCTCATTTTTCTCATTGCGCTTTCTTGTGAATACCCATTTGTAACCCACGGGGTTTACACCAGGCGGGGTTTAGACTACTGGTCCGCCTTTCCAAGGAATTTAATTCTGCTTGGATTGCATCTTTCCACTTAAGCCAATCCTGTCTCTATTTGCATTCATCAACAGAGTGGGGCTCAATGTCATCTCTTAATATGATTTTAGTGGCTACTGCGAATACGAACATATCGTCGATGATTATTTCATTCTGATCCCACAATTCATTAGTACAAGCATAATTTATAGAGATTTCTTTGCTTTCATGTACCTCTGTCTCTTCAGGGACATGTGTCTCATCAAGGACATTTTCTTTTTCTAGAAGTACAGAATCATGAATTGTGGATTTGTCATTCATTTTCTCTTCCTAAATAATTTCATTTGGATTTAGTTATGTCTTCGTCTTTCTCTTTTGAGGGGCTGAATCTTTTGAACCTGGGGGTCTACCATAATTCAGGCGTGCACCATATGAATCATTCACTGCAACTTTATTTTGTCCAACAGGGACATCAATTCTTGCAGGTGTATTTGCAGCTGGTATATGTGATTTTGTCACTTTCATAGCATCATTAAATGCATTTGGCATTTAATTATCAATACTTTGAAGATGAACGATCCTTTTCACTTCATTTTCACATTGAGTGCTACGTGGATCAAAATGAGACAAGGTGGGTACAACCTATGTTAGCTTCTGCCATTATTCTGGAACGACCTTTTCTCACTCAAATGATGGCAAGACTATCTCAGCAAAGTGACAATCAGGAAAACAAGCTGTAAACATATCACATGTCAAGGGTTCCAAATATCTAATGATAAATGGTGAATCAAAACCCACATAAATTCCCAGTTTGCGCTGAGGTCCCATTTTAGTGCATTGTGGCGATGCAATAGGCACATAAACAGCACAACCAAAAACTCGTAAATGTGAAATGTTTAGCTGATGCCCAAACACAAGTTGTATTGATGAGGATTGATGGTTGGCTATAGGTCTCAATCAAACCAATGTTGCAGCATGCAAGATGGCATGTCTTCATGCAGAAACTGGCAAGTTTGTTTTCATGAGCAGAGTGCGAGTTATTAATTGAAGCCACTTGATAAATGCTTTTGCTAGACCATTTTGAGTATGGATATAAGGAACAAGGTGTTCAACATCAATGCCTAATGTCATGCAGTAATCATCAAAGGTTTGAGACGTAAATTCACTAGCGTTATCAAGTCGGATTGACTTAATGGGGTAATCTGGGAATTGTGCTTGCAACTTAATTATCTGAGTAAGAAGTCTCGCAAAAGCTACATTTTGAGTAGATAAGAGACAAACATGTGACCATCGGGTAGATGCATCAACCAAAACCATAAAATATTGAAATGGTCCACAAGATGGTTGAATAGGCCCACAAATATCCCATTGAATTCTTTGGAGAAATGATGGGGATTGTGCATCAACCTTTAGTTGTGATGGTCTAATTACCAACTTCCTTTGAGAAAAAGCCTTGCAAGGGTTATCATTTGAGATAGCAATGTGTCTGCTCAATAATGGATGTCCATTAGAGTTGGTAATGATCTTATGAATCATTGTGGATCCTGAATGACCCAGACAGTCATGCCAAAGCATGTAAATTTTTTAATCAATGAACTTTTGGTTCATGACACTATATGATTAAATTGTCTTTATGTATGTATAATACAATTCACTCGACAAACCATGCAACTTCTCCAATATACACTTCTGGGTATCATTGGAGGTAATGCATAGATACTCCACATTTTCTACACTTTTCATTTTAATGTGGTATCCATTTAAACATATGTCTTTAAAATTTAACAAATTTCGAGTAGATCAAGTAGCGTACAATGCATTCTGTATGGACAACATTGTTCCATTTGGTAACATGATCTAGGCTTTTCCTGAGCCTTAAATTACATCTGATTGGCCTTATATTTTTGTTACCCTTACTTTTGTAAACATCAAGCTTGGGAAATATTTTCGATCTCGAAGTATTGTATGCGTGGTTGCGTTGTCTGCAAGATAAATATCTCTGCGATTGCTCTTGTTTTGAGAATGACCATAGTTTTTATCCATGCTCTCTGAGTAAGGAAATCACAGTTAATTTATTTATAATAAAAGGAAATTGACATGCCACTTTTATTGATTTTGAAATGCAAGCATTTAGATTACAAGTTCAGAATAATAAAAGTACATTAAACTGAAATGATTCAATCAGACCAATACACTTCATTCCCTTTTTCCACAATGAAGTCTGAGACATCTAGGTGGATTGTGTTTAACTGCCCTGATAAATCGCACACTAGATGAGGTATATCCATTGGTTTAGCCTGGTCGAGGAAATTGGTCTCGACACCCTTTTCTTTAAGGGAAGCTTGATACAGATTCACCATATGTTTTAGGGGTACGATAGGTACGCGCCTAGTGCCCATTGCCACCACACCTATGGCAAACCCTTTCAGGATTTCTAGGAGTGTTATTCATATGAGCTTTGCCTTTATGGCGATTTGCATTCTTGAAGCTCGAGCCTAAATTATGCCTTGGAATCTGGTTGTGAAACTAAACACCATGATTCTTGCCTTTCTCGTTCCACCGTCCTCGTCTGTGGCCATGTCCTCGTTTGTAATTATTACCACGAGAGGATGTGGTGTTCATTTCGAAGGAAACAACATTCACTTCTGGGAATGGTGCATATCCACTAGGTCGGGACTGATGATTCTTCATCAAAATCTCTTTGTTTTGTTTAGCTACTAGGAGCATAGATATCAGCTAGTTTTATTCAGTGAAGCCTCGCTCTCTATACTGCTGCTACATGAGCACATTAGAGGCATGAAAGGTGCTGACAGTCTTTTCTAACATATCTTCTTCAGTGATGGTTTCCCCATAGAGCTTCATCTGGGAGCTAATTCTGAACATCGTAGAATTGTACTCAGCCACTAACTTGAAATCCTGGATCCTCAGGTGAGTCCACTCATAACGAGCCCTTGGAAGAATCACCATTTTTTTTTTTTTTGGTGATTATATTTATTTCTTAGTGCCTTCTAGAAGGTTAATAGATCTTTAACCGTTAGGTATTCGCTCTTTGGTCCTTCATCAAGGTGGCGACGGATAAAGATCATGGTCTTCGCCCGATCTTGAGAAGCTGCACTATTCTCTTCCTTGATTGTTTCTCTAAGATTCCCTACTTCCAGATAGATCTTGGCATCCATTACCCAAGCAAGGTAGTTCTTCACTGTAATGTTCAGGGTAACAAAATCAAGCTTTGCCAAGTTTGCCATTTTCTTTTCTGAAAGAAAAATAAGATGTGTAAGAACTTGCAATAATATGTATTCTGGAGGGACGTAGTGTTAGAACTTCTGGTTCTTACAAATTTTTCATTTTGATCTTCAGGCCAAAATGATAAGCACTCGAAACTTCAGGCTCGAGATTTACATGATTAATGAGGAGGGCGATTGTACTACACCATTCTCATTGAAAACAAAATATAGCATAAGATAAGTGATTATTCCGCACCACTCAAGTAGCAGGAAAATTTAGATATGCAGAGCAGGGTGGGCGATTATACCGAACCACATAAAATTGCAATAAAATTAAATTTGCAGCTCAAGATAGGCGATGATATCGCACCATCTTGGATTGCAGTAAGATTAAATTTGCAGTTCAAGATGGGCCATTGTACCACACCATCTTTGATTGCAGAAAAATTAACATAAACAAACACTAGGTTAGTAATAAGGAACTACACCAAACAAGAAATCAAAGATATATGTAATTATTATATTGAGAACTAGAAGCAAGCATAATGCTGGCAGATTTTCACGAGGATATATCAAGAAGATGAGGCAGAGGATGAAGAATAGTAAAATCCTTGGAGGAAGCATTTTTCAATGAAGGGAGATCAGAACTAGTTAGAGAGTCATACTGATAATGTGTTATAAATAGGCAAAAGTTAGAGAGATAACCTTTGCTAGTGACAGGAGCGAAGCAGGTGTAAAATATCACACTGTAACTATAACACAAAAGGATGACAGATAAAAAAGGGAGGGAGAGATACTGATGTTATTGATATTTTCTTTTTTGCAGTGTGTTTTGATAGCACACAGCGCACTCTATTTATAGAGCAACTCCAAACAAACATAACAATTACATCTTGAAAATAACAGCACACACTTTTTGAAAGTATCACACAATGACACACCCCAACTGGAGTCGAGACATGCTGGCCGTCACGTGAGGGTGATGTAGCCAAGTGCGCAACAGAAGTAACAATAATAAGAAAATGTGAATAAATAAGAACCAAAACTAAACGTATTTAACTAGAGATAATATGTAAGTGTGTGAAAGTGATCAAGTATAAGATACATGCATATCATAGCATAGCTAAAACGAAAGTTCAGTCAAACTAACTAAGTATTAATTATACAAACAAGGAAAAGATCCCTACTTTTATTTAGTAGAATGTCAGAACCACCCAGTAGTCCTCGTAAGCCACCAAAGATGAACAGCTACCCAAAACCTGGAGGGGTGCAAAACAGAATGGTGGGTGGGCAAAAAAAACAAGCGTTTGAAAACATATTTATCTTTATGAACATAATAACCCCTCTCTGTAAAACCCATATAGTTCCCAGAAAATACTACTACGTAGGTATGAAAACCAATGCACAAGAGTAGCGAAAACTGAAGTATCATATATCATAATATCTCAACAATAATAAATGTAAGCCAAGCATAAAACCAATATAAAATAGTATGTCAGTCAGAGTCACCTAAGTTGACCTGTACGACTGTACCTGTAGCTCATCAATCTAGGCTAGCACATAAGTCGGAGTCACCTAGTGTGATCTGTACGACAGGCTAGGTATAAATATGTACGCTCAAGTGCTACGATTATATGAAGGCTGTACGATAATTAACGGGTCGCTTACGAGTCGGAACCACCTATTGTAGTCTGTACAACAGGCTGGCACCAGACTTGGATCCAAGGTGAGCGTGCGATGCGGGAGGTGAACAATCACGTGAAGGCTAGCCTTAACCCCGGGCAGGAACACTAATACCAGGGTGCAGCCATGATGAGCTCTAAATAAATGTGTGCATACCAATGCAATACAACCCATTTAATCACATAATACTCACCTGAAGCTTACCTGAGTCCCCACAACATCACACAATACAATTCACAAGTGTAACAATGCAATATTTAAAATGTAACTTATTTACGACATGGCAAGCAAAGCATAGTTCCATATAAAAACGTTTCTGGAAACTGTATATCAATAAATAAATATATATATATATATATAAAAAAAAAAAACAAATGCCCACTCACTGATAAGTAGCAGGATCGTAGCCTCCTAGCTTTGTTTGTCCACACTCGTCCTCAGGGTACGTCTCACCTGTATGCGATACAACTATTTTTACGTTAATTAATTAGAACATATACGAAATCTAGGAATAACTCCTTATAGTTTGCTCAAATGTAAGGTTTGAATATACGAACGTGATCTACTCGACGATACGAACCCACACAAATTTTTAGAAAGATTTTTGGACACCGGATGCCTTCTCACGCGCCAACCAAGGCACGGCCATAAGTGCCGGCCACATGCAAGCACGTGCACGGTACACTGACGGAAACCCTAACAACGTTAGGAATATTCCGTCAAAATAGGCAGAATATTCTATTAAATGTTAACGGCGCTACCTAACGCTATTAGAATATTTCATTAAAGTTAATGGAATATACCTTCTTCTTCTTCGGTCACCCGCTGGTCTCCACCGTCTGCCACTGTCTACACACATCGGTTTTTGGAAAATTTTCAAAGCTTTATATCTACTTCATTTCTTAACCAAAATCCATGAAATTTATATGGATTTGAAAGTCTCGAAGAGTTAAACACATTCATACCTATTAGAAGTCCAAAATCCAACGAAAAACAATTGGAAAATTCCTTGGAAAATCTAGCCAACTTTGCAACTCTTTGAACTCACCTATTTCGACATCCATTCCACTCCAAATCTACTCTAAAGTGCTAGGGAAGTTGCATAGAGATCATCCTGAGCTTTAAAACCTTGTAAATCGTCCGTGATCATGCCGGAGCAAACTAACTCCTCGTCGGAGCTTCTGGTTTCCAAGCTAAAACTCACCAAAATGAAAAACTAAGGGTATGTTGGTGATCGTGTGGTCGAGAGGATAATGGTGGTGGTTTCCAAAAGTTCAATCCGTTTGAGTTTGATGATGGTTGTGTATGTGGGGTGTCTCGGGTGTATGGAGGGAGAAGTGTCGAGAAGGAAAAGTGAATGAGTGTGTGTGTGTGTGTGTGTGTTTTGATTGGCTAAGAGAGAGAGAGAGCTAATTTTAATTGGCCCAAAAGAAGAAAAGCAATTTATCTGATTAGGCTAAAAGAAATAGGAGCATATATAATTGGTCCACAATTTGCCCATTTGCGCACCTAAATAATCGTAACTTTTTCGTTATGGCTCCAATTCGGTTCTAACTCACTTTAACGCACTCGAGACGTCGAGTATGATTTAATTAGGACAGAGGAAATAATAATTTAAAACTGCATATACACATCCACGTCACTTTACACGCTCGAGGAGAGAATTATATAATAAATTGGGACGGGTCGTCACACACAAACATCATTCTTTTCCCAAGTCCACATTACTATGTGGGCATTCGTTCATCCACCAATGTTTACAACACATTTAAAGTTTTTAACATTGTATATTTAGTTGAAAATAAAGGATTTAGGGTAAATTTAGAATTATTTACAATCTC
This sequence comes from Pyrus communis, assembly GCF_041283825.1. Lineage (NCBI taxonomy): Eukaryota > Viridiplantae > Streptophyta > Magnoliopsida > Rosales > Rosaceae > Pyrus > Pyrus communis. The sequence continues at coordinate 6,625,949 of NC_142572.1, forward strand.
ACAATTCTCAAATAACAATTTTAATACTTTATTCTTCTTCATAATAAGGTATTTATAAAATTACATAGGAGTAATAAGAGGAAATAAATCTAAACAATCCCTTGTCAACAAGACAAGGAAACCTAGACCAAATCAAATCATATCAAAACCCTAATTAAATCATACAAAATCACTAATTAAATCAAATCCTAAAGTACTTCCCTTTTTATTTTCCAACACCCCTTTAAACTCATGATGTGAAATCATGAGTTTGCCAAGAAGGAAATCTTCATTGATACGTTGAACTAACACCAATCTTTTCAAAAGCTCAGTGAATCACAATCATTCAGAACTAACGCTTCTTTTTTAATGTTCAACTGGAACTAGCGCCAATTTTTCGAAATCTCAACTAGAACAAACGTCTCTTTTCGAAAGCCCGTCAAACAAATCATAATCCTCGGAGCTAAGGCCTCGTTTTGAAAGCTCAACTGGAACTAATGCTAATCTTTTCGAAAGACCAATTGGAACTAACATCTCTTTTTCGAAAGCCCGATAAATAAATCTCTTGATATGATGGAACTAATGAACGCCTCTTTTCGAAAGTCCAGTTGGAACAAACGCTAATCTTTTCGAAAGCACAACCAAATTTTTTGTTTCATCCTTCTTGTTTTTTTTTCTTCCTCAAACTCATAATCAAACTAGATTAAAAATAAATAAATAAATAAATAAAACGAAACCCAAAAGTCTTCATGATAGGAAACGTATCTTGCCTTGACAAAACTTTTTTTTTTTCTTCTAATCTCTTTCCTCCAAGGCATTGAAACCACACTTTTCTTCTCTTTATTCTTCTTCATGGCAGCGGAAATTTTTCTTCTTATAACAATCGTAGACAATCTTCCCCCTCATATTCATGGTATGTGAATGCATGAAGAAAATTAGCTTCGTGCACCCACAGGTAAGCACTCACAACAAAGTTCAACCAAGAATCAAACTCTGCTATGATAACAAGTTGAAAATAAAGGGTTTAGGGTAAATTTAGAATTCTCTACAATCTCATAGTTCTCAAATAACAACCTCAACACTTTATTCTTCTCCATAAGAAGGTAATTATAAGATTACATAGGAGCAATACAAGGAAATAAATCTAAACAATCCTTTGTCAACATGACAAGGAAATCTAGACCAAATCAAATCATATCCAAACCCTAGTTAACTCATATAAACAGGCCCTTTATGCAAAGGGATCCCCAATTTTTTTTTTTAAATAGGGATTAGGTGTGGGGTCCACTCCACGTTGAATTTCAACGATCCAAACATCTATTTTGTAAGTCTCGTTTCATAGATCATCTTTACAAAAATTCAATTCAATTTGAAACCATTTGCCTATTTAATTATCATTGTTTCTCATATAACAAAGTATTTGTTAATTTCTTTGAACTCAATTAGAAGTCTTAAACATTTCCAATTTGGCTAATATTTTCCAAGGATGATCTATGAGGTGCAACTTGAAAAATAGACAGTTCAGATTATTAAAGTTTGATATGGTGTGGACTCCACAACTAATTCCCTTTTTTTTTTTTATAAATTTCAAAAAACAAAAAAACAAATAAAAAAAATAAAAAAAAAATAAAAAAAAAACCAAAGAAGAAGAAGAAGAAGAAGAAGAACAAGAAAGGGGGATCCCTTCCCTTAAAGGTTTCCCTCATATAAAATCACTAATTAAATCAAATTCTAAAATACTTTCCTTTGTTAGTCCTATTAGATTACGAATATGATCGTGTAAATCCTAAAGTATGAGATATCTCTAGGGTTAGTTATTATCCTATTAGAGTTGTAACATATTAGGGTAAGGAATTTATCTTCCATACTACTATAAATAAAGACACAATGAGGTGATATAACACATGTCACAAATACGCATCTCTCTCTGTGCTGCGGGCCTCATCTCTCCTTGTTCTTATTATAGTTCAGTAAATTAGGCCTACAGTATCCTTTTATTTTCCAACATATTTTTTTGTGAAAAAATAATATGTTAAAAAGTACGTACGTGAATATTGGTTTTTAAGAAAGACGTACGGGATGAATTTTGAAATATTGTCATGTTTAATGCATGAATATTGGTCTAAAGCTCTAATCTAAATCTACACAATATCGAGCGAGGAATATTGCACTAGTAAGAAAGAATATGCATGAATATATAATATCAAAGGAACAGAACATGGTTGATGGAGGTGATCATGGTGTAACGGATGCTGATGAAGATTGGTGAATTTGATTATAAGTTAGCTACATATAAATAATCAAACAAGAGAGAAGAAATTCGACCAAACATGTCCCTCCTCAAGCTTGGCAAGAATATGAGCTGCTCTGTTGCACTCTTTATATAGTTGTTAGTAAATGCATGATATGACATAAATGAGAGTGAAACACTTTTTTTTTTTATATAAATTTACTCCTTGTAAGTAAAGATGCCCTCGCTAATTTTACTCTCAAAAAATGTTCGAAACACAGAACTTACAATGATACAACGCCCCTTGTAAGTAAAAATGCCTTCACTAATTTAACTTTCAAAAGATGTTTGGTACAAAGAACTTACAATAATACAACACCGCACTGCCCTTATAAAATTCATTTTAGGCTCTATTTTGGAGATATTTTAGATATAAATTTTTTCTTCATATTGGAGTTGAGTAATGCTACACTTACCACATTTTCACAAGACATTTGTATTCTCTCTCTAATAGAGGCAGAGCTCACGAATACATGTAGATCTTATATCTATTAAAGAGGTGGTACAAATATAGTATGAAAAATGTGGTAAAAATATATTTTTATTGGAGTTTGATTAGTGTTTAAAACAGAATAAATTTAAATATGTGCTAGATTGGCAAAACCATTAATTGTCATTCTGTACTTTGTAGCATCCAATTGTAATTTTAAAACGAAATATTTCTTTTAAAAAAAAAAAACGAATATATATTTCTCCCTATATCTTTCACTACAAAATATTTAAAAGAAAAAAATATCTATAAAATTGTTAAGTTGACACAATATAGGTGATATTGATGGTGGACTATACTAGGCTTTTAAAGTTTATCATGGCATTAGAGCTTACTATTTCTTTGCCACGTCCTGGCCCTAATTTACTGAGGTTTGCCTCATTAAGTTAGGTTTTCAAAAAGTTACGCTAGCTCTAGCTTAAGGATGTTGAATGACTGGACTCTCGAAAAATTGTGTTGGCTCTAATTCTTTGATGATGACTAGGCTCTCCAAAAGTTGTGTTAGTGCCAATACACTAACTTGACAAGTTTTGGATGTAGAAATTGACTTTCTTTGTAACTCCTTGTGGGGTCACTCGTAAAGGAACGTATTGGAGAACATAATTCATGTTTAGTCTAGTGGTGGAATTTGGAAATGGACAAGGATTCTCTCCCCTTTTTTTCTCCTCCTTTTCGGGAGGGAACAAGGGAGGGAAGAGAATCTCATCTTTTGGAAATTCCAGCTTCTCGCAAGTATAGTCAGAAAGTACTGACAACTTAACAAGCTTGTTGGACTACTTTATTATGAAGTTAAGCCCACTTCTTCTTCTTAGTGTAGATAATATCGTTTACTTCAAAAAAAAAAAAAAGCTTGTTGGACAGCTCTGTCTGATTCTATCTCGTTGTTCTTCAAATGACAAAGCTGACCCTGGTCCTTCTAAGCGTACATACCTTCTTTATCTTCACTGGTCAAAGATGTCACCGTTCACCAACCATCTAGCATTCTCCACGTGTCCTTTGAACTGATGATGTCATTCATGCCAAAAAAATTTTGAAACAATAAAAATATATTGAAGGTAAAACCCACAGGTACAACCGTTCCCCACAAAAACAAACTGAAGAGCATGAAGAGCAAATAAAGGAATACAATGATCCTAAATATGACAATCAGTAATAAGAAGGCCATGGCGAGCGAAGGTATCTGCCACAAAGTTAGCCTCTCTATAAATATGCTTCCAGTCAATGCAATCAAAATCGGTTGTCGTCTACTTGATATCTTCAATAATAGGAACCAGATTCCATGGTGTCGCACCCCAGTCCAACACTGATTGAATGACCAACTTAGAGTCACCTTCAACCATAATCTTTTTATAGCCCTTCCTCTGAGCAAAAAGAAGGCCCTCTCTGAGAGCTCTAGCCTCCACTTAAGAAATAGTGGCACCATCCAGATTTAAAGCTCCACCTCCAATAATCTACCCATTATGATTCCTCAAGACAAATCATGCCGCCGCATTGTCCCTAACCACATAACCATCAAAATTTAACTTAACAAAACTCTTATCCAGCGGATGCCATTTAACAATTGTGGAAGTGTCATTATTATTTCTTCTCAAACCTTTACCATTGGCTTTAAGATATCGTTCACCCATAGACATAGCCAATAACTTAGATCTTACCGGGATGGGCAAAATATTTCTGAACACCATATTATTATAGTCATTCCAAATTTGCCAACAAAAGAGCAAACGCAAGCTCAAATCACTAGGAACTTCTTTATCAACATGCTTTAAAGAATTTAGCCAGTCTATTGCTGAGTTGAAGTTAGCATTAGTGAAATTGCCCCGCTTAATTGAACAAAGGTCCCAAATCAATTTAGTGACACCACAATTAAAAAATAAATGCATTTGGTCCTCGTCTACGGAATTACAAAAAAGACACATCTTATCACTATTAATTACAATATAACTTAATCTTTTTGTAATTTGAAGTCTATCACGAATGAACAACCACGCAAGCATCTTAACTTTAGGAGGAATATTAAGTTTCCACATCTTATTAATTAACTTATGCTTTGTAGATTGAGTCAACATCCCTTTCTGGATCCAAGTACCTGATTTAACAGAGAACTTACCATTTGTATTTGGACCCCAAACTAGCACATATTTGGAATCCTGCAAGGGAATTGTAATATTGCAATTTTTTCTCACAATTTCATTACTAACCATTTGCGAAAGCTTTTTCCTATCCCAACAATAATTTTCAATAAATTCATTAACTTTCAAGTCCCAATTAATGTTTTGGTTGTCAATATTGGGTAAGGGATGGAACAACGGGTAAGGAAAAACCCAATTGTGGGACCAGAACAAAATGTCCTTACCATTACCCACTCTCCATCTCATACCTTTAAGTCCTCACTTTTCAAGATACCTTTCCAAGCAAAAGAATGATTTTGTCTAATTTTATTATCTAGAAATTTTTCCTTTCTAAGGTACTTACTTTTTACTAACTTCACCCACTAGTTATCCTCCTCAGTCATAACCTTTCAACCCAACTTAGTAAGGCAAGCATTATTAAAATGATCAAGTCTTCTAACTCGCAAACCTCCCATTTTCTTAGGAGCATAGACCGAATCCCAAGCCACTGGAAAAATTTTCTTATCCCTACCCCAGAAAAAATCCCTACACTTTTTATTCAGCTTATTGACAATCTTGTCAGGACACTTAAAGTAAGACATAACATGATTAGGCATACCCGTTAGATTATAGTTAATTAAAGTAAGCCTCCCCGCTCTTGAAAGAGTGCTTGCTTTCCAACCAGCTAATTTTTGCTTAACCCTCTTAAGTAACTCATTACCATTAACTTAGTCTTTCCAGAAAACAATATTATGAATTTCTAGATAGTTACCAATAGTAGTTTTATGTTGAATATGTAAAATATTAACAATATCAATTCTAGTTGGAGAAGTCGTATTCTTAGAAAAATACAAGGACGACTTAAGTTTATTTGTTGGCCCGTGCTTTAGAAAACATATTAAGGATTTAAAGAATATTCCTCGCACCCTTTAGCGTGACCTTAGCAAACAGGAGACAGTCATCATCAAACACTAGATTTGAGATTTTAAATCCTCTAGGTGAGGACAAAATACCAATATGAGACTTTGGATTATTTGTTAGGTTATTGAGGTGTCTAATTAACGGTTCCATACAAATGATGAAAACATAAGGGGACAAAGGGTCCCCTTGTCTAATTCCCCGCTTCGGATAAAAATAACCATGAGGTTGCCCATTTATAAGCACAGAGAAGGAAGGAGAAGTAATACATTCTATAACTAATTCAACCCAACGATTATCAAAACCAAATCTAAGAAGAACATACCGAATGTAATCCAAGTTTAAGTAATCCTATGCCTTTTCCAGATCCATCTTGACACCCATAGCTCCAGTTCTTCCTTTTATCTTTTTGAAACCAGCAAACATTTTGTGAGCAATAAGAATATTATCCTGAATGGCTCTACTAGGAGCAAAAGCACCTTGATTTTGAGAGATGCAAAGATCCAAAAGACGTTTTAGTCTCTTAATGATGATCTTTGTGATAATTTTATAACTAACATTACACAAACTAATAGGCCTATGGTTACTAATAGTTTCCGGATTATCTGTTTTAAGAACGAAAGCGATGTTAGTATGATTTATAAGTCATAAGCTAGAACCATTTTGGAAAAAATCTTTGACCAAACAAGAAACAGAGTCCCTAATTTGGTCCCAACAACCATGAAAAGGCCGCACTTAAACCATTAGGACCCGGAGCTTTAAGAGCTCCAATACTACACACAGTATCCCAAATTTCCTCATCTATAACAAGAAACAACAAACTTTCATTATGATGATTAGAAACACAAGGTTGAATGATATCCGCTAAATTACTTAGGTCAGCCCTCGAGGGAGGACTGCCACAGGAAAAAGACTTTTTAAAATCGTGCACAAAAACCTATTCAAGGCCCTGACCAACAGACCACCAAAAACCATTCTCATCTTTGACTTTTGTAATTTCATTCCTTTTTTACGAAAAGTAGCCATAGTTTAGAAGAATTTAGTATTCTTATTCACAAGTTGCAGCCAATTAGTTTTAGCTCTCTGGGCCCTCAAATTTCTTCACAAAGTAACACATGATTCAATTCATCTCGAAGAGATTTTTCCATCATCAAATCAACAAAGTTGTTACTCATAATTTGCTTTTGAAGCTCATCAATTTCATTTAACAATTCTTTCTTTTTCTCCTTTAAATTGCCAAAAGTGTCCTTGTTCCATTTACATACTAGAAATTTAAACTTACCAGTACACACTCTGAATTTATCTTTAGGATTAATAGTAGGGTCACAATGCCAAAAATTTTGCACAAACGTTTTAAACTAAGGATGATTAAGCCACATAACCTCAAATTTAAACGAGAAGTAGTTATTCTTCTCCTCACTAGAATGAGATAATAAAATAGGACTATGATCAGAACCAAAAATAGGATAGTTATGCAAATGATAATTAGGGAACATATTTAACCATAAAGGGTTAGCCACCACCCTATCTAATCTCTCAAAAACAACCGTATGATCTATACGGCAATTAGTTCAAGTAAAAGGAACGCCAGACGCATTTAAAGACAAAAGGTTGCCACGATTAAGAAAATTGACAAAATTGTTCATGTCCGTGGTATGGGTTTGATTACCTCCAACCTTCTCTGAAAGCTCAACAATATTGTTAAAATCTCCAACTAAGCACCGAGGACTATGAATTGGATCTAACTTGAGGACCTCATCCCACAAGTCACACTGCAAATGTTTTTGGGGAAAGGCATAAATAAAAGTAACTAATTGCTTTAAATTAGTAACTAAGTCCTTTATAGAACAATGGATATATCTCGGAGAGGAAGAAATTATACTAACAAAAACCTTAGTACTATTCCAACATAAGCAGAGGCCCCCAAAACGGCCAATTAGATCACAACAAAAAATATTGTCGAAATACTTGGAATAAAAGTTATTGGGGACCTTATGAACAGCCACCTTAATCTCCATCAAGCAAAAAGGTCCAATTTAGCTAAACTACATATAAAATTAAAATTACTAGGAAATTTCTTCCGCCTAATACCCCTACAATTCCATGCAAGACACTTCATCAATCTAATTCTTCAAGATAACTAAATTCTTCCTTAATTGCAATTTCCTCTCGGATTCTCTTTCTCGGACTCAACATCCTAACAGTGGCATGAGGGTCACCACCACTAGGCCCAGCTCTAACAACATCCTCCTCACAGACTCTTTTCTTTGGACTCATCATTCCTATTTTGGGCCTTGCACTCACAGAGCCAACCTCTACTTTAAGAAAAGCAGAAACCGTATTTCTAGTGTTCTCCCTAGTTTTAGCCTCCTCACTTTTCACATTTGACGTATCTACAACTAGGTATAAAGCAAGATCATTCATAACATCAAAGAAATCAAAATTAACACTTTTATAATCACAAACAAGATTATTGTCACATGGCATGACAAAGAACTCATCATCACCAAACATAGAGTCAATAAAATTAATACTAGAGATAACTATCCATCTATCATCATTTTGTCTAAAAGTAAAAAGATTAGGGATAGAATTTATAATCCCAGATGAGCTACAATTCATAGAGCTTACCCCCTGGTCATGTACCAGAATCCCCACCATTACCTTAAGCATCCAATGATAATTGAATCTTATTTTCACAATGTCAGGTTCCTGCATCAAACCTTCATCTTCACTCCCAAAGATCTTCACTACTTCAGCGCCCTGCATCTTTACTTGTTCCCCAGATAGCCCGCATATCACATGAACTCTCACATAGGCTTCTATCTCATGTTCCCCAAAATTATTAAACATTAGATAAGCTACAAACCGCATATATTTGCAAGGGGTTGAGAAATTAATCTCTAGAAACTTGTAACCACGGTTTTTTGAGGCACTATTTAATTGAATCGCAGCTAACTCGAATTCTTCTTTGGCACCCAAATCGTTGCATGCCCAAAATCCCAGTTTTAAACTGGAAGTAAGAAACACATGGGAGCTCTTCAACCTCCAGTAATTGGTTACAACCCTAATGATTTTCCTCTGGGCTCCACTCCCCAAAACCCACCATTGATAATTAGCTAGATGAAAAATCCTAACTACAACTCAATTAGACACAAAGCTGCAATTTGGATTGTAAATTGCATAAATACCTTCAGCCCACCAACACTTATCATTGAACAAAGCATTTACACTAAAGCAATTAGCTAAATTGTGAAACTAAACTAAATACCAACAATTATCTGTTCTCCAATTAACTTTCAACCCATTAATTAGCCTATCTACTTTAACTAAAATGCAAATTAGAGTAGGAAACAGGGGCCATAGCCGAATTCGTACCAGGATACTTGACCCTATGCACCGTTGGTGCCTCCACAAGTCCTCAGAGAACCCTAGCATCCTTTCCCCTAAACCTATTATAATCATTGTTTTCTTACCCCTATTGCATATTTGTCATTCATCCCAAAATGTAAGAGTAAATTCAATACACCATATGATATAATTATTGATATGTATATGATGTACAAAATCTACCTGTATTATGTCATGTGAAAAGTGTATTGCATGACGGTTCACTAATTATGGTTTAACTTTATATACTAGTGCTCGTTTCTGTTAGAGCAGTTATGTTTTCATTCAAATATATTTATGTTTTTTTTTTATTACCAATATTAAAAGTCAATTAATTTTGGCCTAAGGAGTTATCTCTCCTAAATATGAAACATGCAATCGAGCTGTTTTGTTTTCTTTTTCGATTTGAATTTACTTATGTTTTGATTTTGTCCCATTGTGGATTTTATGATTTGTCCGTTTTGATTTGCTACGGTTTTGCAACCCCAATTACCCTCTCAACGTCTCTTTATTTATAATATATATATATATATATATATATGTATGTATGTATGTATGTATAAATATTAGTCCAAAAACGTCTCTTTACATATATAATATATATAAATATATAAGTGATGCGCATAGTAGAGCTGAAAAAGAAGGAAAAAAAAGTTTTACATATATTGATTTAAAAAGCAACATTTCGAAAAGGTGTGAGTTCGAAGGTTCTTCCGGTGTGCAAGGAAGAATCTTATCAGAAGAAGAAGAAGATTCTAGGCTGTTTTATCCTAGGGACGACGTAGTGTTTGTAAACTGCTTGCACACTTTGGGCAGAGCCGTGAAACGTTTTAAAGAGAGCGACTTAGTCCGTGACTCATCCCAAGAATCATTCACCACTCAAGGCTTCTACATTTTTCGGGTAACTTCTTTCCTTTCTATTTCAGTTTACAACAATTTTAAGACGGTATCAATCTACCATGAAATTGTATTGACTGTATGTTATGTGTTAAATAGAATTCCTAACTCAAAAAAGAATATTTCTCCTTCTGAAAATAAGAAACCAAATGTGTTGTATTTCAGAACTTGGGGTTGTTTAGCTTATGTTTGTAAACCTGATCCAAAAAGATCAAAATTGGCTAGTAGAGCATATGAATGTGTTTTTATTGGCTATGCATGTAATAGCAAAGCATATAGATTTTATGATTTGAAGAAACATGTCATAATTGAGTCACTTGATGCTGATTTTTATGAGAATAAATTTCCTTTTAATCTTCGAAATAGTGGGGGTTCTAATTCTTCTAAAATTTATGAACCTACTGTCAGATACCCCTTTATGGGAGAAACTGATTCCAACAATTTTGATCCATTGTGATAGCATAGAGGCAATAGCTAAAGTGCAAAACCGTTATTATAATGGGAAAATGCAACAAATACGTCATAAGCATAGCACTGTAAGAGATTATCTCTCTAATGGAGCTATAAGAGTGGATCATATACGATCAGAGGAAAACTTGGCTGATCCTCTGACGAAAGGACTAGCGCGAGAAAAGGCTTGGAAAACCTCGAAAGGGATGGGACTAAAGCCCATATAAAATTGAGTCATTTGTAATAGAAACCCAACGTATAGACTGGAGATCCCAAGAAATAGGTTCAAAGGGTAATAACAAGTCACAAGTGATATGAGTGAAGTCTTGTTAATTTTAATTTGAAATATTATTCCATGTTCATCCCTAAGAAGCATGACATCCTGAAGCGTTTTTAGGTTGAGATTTTTTTTTTCTCTTAGTAAGGTCTATACTCTATGTTGAGTGGGATATCTAGCTACATGAATATCCTTGATAGTCTTACCTATGTGAATGTGGAAGTGAGGCCACTTCCTATGAAATCTTGGGTGAGTTTCTAGAGCGTTCACTATACTGGGATACAAGAACATGACCGTAATGTGCTGGCTTTTTAAACTTCACCTTAATAAAGTTATGTGTGTGCTGTTGTCAGAGATAGAGTTCAAAACTATAAGTTACTCTAGTATAATTTGGATCGCTAACACTATGTACAGGTTCAAGTTGAGAAACACATTTACTTATGCATAGCTTTATGATATGTTGCTTGATATATATTTTAAATAAAAACAAGTGGGGGATTGTTAGAGCAGTTATGTTTTCATTTAAATATATTTATGTTTTGTTTTATTATCAATATTAAAAGTCAATTAATTTTGGCCTAAGGAGTTATCTCCCCTAAATATGAAACATGCAATCGAACCGTTTCGTTTTCTTTTTCAGTTTGAATTTACTTATGTTTTGATTTTGTCCCGTTGTGGCTTTTATGATTTGTCCGTTTTGATTTGCTACGGTTTTGCAACCCCAATTACCCCCTCAACGTCTCTTTATTTATAATATATATATATATATATATATATATGTATGTATGTATAAATATTAGTCCAAAAACGTCTCTTTACATATATAATATATATAAATATATAAGTGATGCGCATAGTAGAGGTGAAAAAGAAGGAAAAAAAGTTTTACATAAATTGATTTAAAAAGCAACATTTCGAAAAGGTGTGAGTTCGAAGGTTCTTCCGGTGTACAAAGAAGAATCTTATCAGAAGAAGAAGATTTTGGGTTGTTTTATCCTGGGGACGACGTGGTGTTTGTGAACTGCTTGCACACTTTGGGCAGAGCCGCGAAACGTCTTAAAGAGAGCGGCTTAGTCCTCGACTCATCCCAAGAATCATTCACCACTCAAGGCTTCTACATTTTTCGGGTAACTTCGTTCCTTTCTATTTTAGTTTACAACTTTAATAACCAAAAAATAGTATATGATCATTTTAGCCATTGAATTTAAAAACATTTCAAGTAGGATACCAAATACAGAGGTAGTGAGCCATTAATTAAATTACGTGTTGCTAAAAGTCACTTACTTCTATGTTCCTTAAATTAGCAAAACCATTATGTACTTTACTTGTATTATAAGTAACCGACTATTTGAAAAAAAAATCTCTTTCTAATGAACCTAAAAAACCCTTATGAGTATTGATCATCTTATCATTGGATTCAATACAATCGAAGTGAGCCATTAGATTACGTGTTACTCATTGGTTGCTCACTTTGACGTCCATCAAGTGAGCCAAACTACAAAATCGTGTTCTAATAAAACACTAGTTATATATGGGGGAGGTACATTACACAACATTAACCAACTTACATTGTGTATGTGTAGTACACAATAAGTAAGTTTTCAGTGTACTTAAAATGCGATTATGTGACGTTACTATTTTGTTCAAATTATAATATATAAACTCAAATTTTATTAATATACTATAGAAGTGCAACATATCAATCTTATCGTTTCCTCTCATCATGTTCATGATAAACTACCTGCTTGCACCGATAAAAATTTCTTGAAGCACACAATTATTTCTTCTCTTTTTAGCTCATTTTTTTCTTTTGTTTGTTTTTTCGGCAAAAGCAAAAGAAAAGAAAGATACAAAGTAATGAAAAAGATGTTAGTGGGGACGTAGAGACGTTAACAGTTTACTGTAGCGCTCTGAGGAAAGAATTTATATTTTACGGTGGGGGCGTATGGGTTCCTGCAAAATTTTGCTTAAAAATCATCTGCGGAATTTTATGACAAATGATTCCCACAAATTTGGGTCTCCCCAAATGATCTTTGGGAACGTTGAACTACCAGGGTCCTCCCCAACCCAACCCAGAAAACCCTATTCACCATCTTCCTCCATTAATTCCCACATTAATTTGTTCGGTCTGATTGAATGACTCAGAGCTCTGAAGTTTCAAGCTACTTTACGTTTGGTGAGAGAGAAAGATAGTTTATTTTCATGGCTTCCACTTTTGCTGGAGTAGGCATGTTACAAGAGGTAATTAAAGTCATTTTTTTCCCTTGCAAGTACATATATTACTATAATATTACTGCACAGATTATCACTTCCCTCCCTAAGTTTTTATTGATCGTTATCCATTTCGTCTAATCATTTAAAGTGCAAGTTTTTCATGTTTTCATGCTTCTTCTTTGGTTTTCAATGTTTTTTTTTTCCTGGTTTAAGGCTTCTGTTTCACCATGCAAATCCTTTCCCTTCTAAGAAGGTTCCCAAAAATTCAACTTTCTGATGCTGTAGTTAGAACCATGTCAAGTTATAATTTGTTTGGATATTACTTATTACCTTGTGTTTTCAATTTCTGAATTTTCGGGCCATTTTCTAGCACTTTTGTCTGTTCGGTGTCTCATCGGTTCTTTTTTTGATTAAAAGTTTGTAACGGATTCTATCTGCACATATTTACGGGACATATTTATTGGTCTTATTCATGAAGCTGTGAGTTTGCAGCAGTGATTATGAAATCTATTCGTTTACTTGTTTGTTTGTTGAATTTGTTGCTAGAGTATGAGCTATCCATCAACTCAGTTTGCCACCTCAAGACAAATGGGGATATACGAGCCGTTCCGCCAGGTTGATGTGTGGAAAGAAACCTTGAGAGGTGATCACGGCTCTAACACAGCTGCTTCCTCAATTATAGAAGTGGATTCTGGGATCGAAACCAAGGTGAAGAACATAAATGAATCTCTTGGTCCCTTTTTCTTCAATGTTAGTTCAATTTATTTCTTCTGATTGAGCTTCAATTAATTTCCTGATTTTCTTCCTCTAGTTTGGATTTGTTTCTCATGAATCCATGATGCCTTCTGGCAATGATCATGAACCGAACAGATCGGCTGATAAGGTGATATAGCTATGCTCTCCCCCACTTTCCTTGTTTCTTAACTAGCAATCTGTGTCATTTTTGTTATTCATTCATATATCTTATCAATAAAAAAGACCATACTGTCATCAATGCAATTTTGGTTTTTTTTGTTCTCATTTTCGTGTAAATTGATTCTGAAGTGCACATATTCACAGGTACGGAGACGGTTAGAACAAAATCGTGAAGCTGCACGTAAGAGTCGTATGCGAAAAAAAGTGAATATCAATCACATACAAGTCCTTATTTATTGGTGCATTTCTTGCTACATCCTATGAAGTTATTTGAATGATTTCATCTTGTACTACCACAGGCTTATGTTCAACAACTCGAAACAAGCCGCTTAAAACTAGCACAGCTGGAGCAGGAACTTGACAAAGCTAGAAAACAGGTGAGTTGAAAATCACCATTCTTCATCTTTGTTCATGTTACCAGATACATTTGTTTCCATATTAGGCAGAATCAAATTGGTATTCATCGGATGAACCCGTGACTGCCTGATTTGCAGGGTGCCTATGCAGGCAATGCATTAGGTACTAGTCATATGGGATACAATGGAGCTTTGAATTCAGGTTTGTGATTCTAGACTCCTTAAATTGTCGCAAAAATATTTCCCACAATGACCTAACGACGTATTTGTTTTCGAGAAATTTTTAAGTGTTTAAGTGTTTTTCGTAGATTATTGTGTTTATAGTGCCATTTTGTTAATCCAGTTGTGGATCTTGCAGGGATCACTACATTTGAGATGGAATATGGACACTGGGTTGAAGAACAATACAGACAGAATGTTGAACTCAGAAATGCACTGCAAGATCATGTAACGGACATAGAACTGCTGAAACTCGTGAAGGGTGCCTTGAACCATTACGCCAATCTTTTCCGAATGAAGGCAGATGCAGCAACGGCTGATGTCTTTTACTTACTGTCTGGCATATGGCGAACATCAGTTGAACGCTATTTTCATTGGATTGGAGGATTTCGCCCCTCAGAGCTGCTAAACGTAACTTAACTTAGTTCACATCATTTCTGATGAGTTATAGTGCAATATTTTTTTCATTTAAGTGCATAACATGCTGCTTATTGTTTCGTTTATTCAGATTGTGTTGCCGCAGCTTCAGCCATTGACTGATCAACAACTTTTGGATTTCTGTAACCTGCGGCTATCGTCTCAGCAAGCGGAGGATGCTCTCTCGCAGGGTATGGACAAACTGCAGCAGACATTGGCACTCAGCATAGCAGCTGATCAAATGAGTGGAGAAAGTTTCGGATCTCAGATGGCTTCTGCACTTGAGAAGTTGGAAGCACTAGAGAACTTTGTCAGCCAGGTGATTCATCAGATTCCAATCATAATTTTTTACAATTAGACTCATAATTGCAGGGTATTTAATAAAATTGCATTGATCCAATACTAATTGTATTTCTTGATTATTCTCCAAAGGGTCTAAGAAATTGGGTAATATGTAAAAATATAATGGTTACTGACTGTTAATCGAAAATTGAACCGAGTAGCACTAAAACAAACAATAAGCCGTACATAAACAAATGTTTAGTGCCCTTGAGTGTCTGTTTAGTGTCCCTTCAGTTCTAATTTTGATAAAAAAATCTGTAACTCGAATTGGTGAATTGGTTCCATTTGTGTACATTTTCCCTAAAAAAAGGACTCATCAAAATTTAACTAAATTCTGTCATATAACTTCACGTTCTTATAACGAATTCAAACTTCAATGGGGTGAGAAATTGTTAATAAGCAATAATGCAAGAAATTCCTTGCGACAATTCACTCCCTTTGATGAGGTATATTGTATGTTTCTCTTGTCCATGGCAGGCAGATCACCTTCGGCAGCAAACACTGCAGCAAATGTCTCGAATCCTCACAACATACCAAGCAGCGCAAGCCTTGCTTGCAATGGGGGAGTACTTTCACCGGCTACGTGCCCTCAGTTCTCTTTGGACTGCTCGTCCCCGTGAACCAACATAGTCAGCTGCAATGTATTCTCCGTAGTTATATGTATTCTTTTTCCATTATATTATGAACTTATATCTCCCTGTTTCAGCAGGTGTAAATATGTAGAAGCTTGATGATGAGGGTTACCAATTCAAAACATATAGGTTTCAAGTTATGTCCAATGCATGTAGCATATACTAGTTTCTCAAGGGTAGGAATCATTTGCTCGCCAAAACGCTTATCTGTTGTTGGCTGCAGTATTAAGGTTTTTCGAGTTATTTGATTGTAGCCGGAATTGATGTATAATTTGGAATTATTTCTGTATATGCTTGATGATTCTGAACATTATATCCACAAGTGTAAGTCATGCAATATTACGAGGAAAACTTAGCTGAAACCTGCGGGCAACAATTTTCTCTTTTGCATGAGAAGAGAAGCAAACACAATTAGTGCGTACAACCTGAATGCGTAGTCATGATCAAAAGTGTATAATATTATCATGAAAAGTTGAACTCGACTGTACTAATTGAACTGAAAAACCAAGTACCGACCATACCAAATTAAACCGGACTATACCATACTAGTGGTTGTTGGAAATTTTGAGTAGAAATTTCTTTGTCTCACATTGGCAATTCCCAAAAGGTTTATTCACTTTATAAGGTTTTATCCCTTATAGAAAGTGATTGGAGTAATAGGTATTGGAGACTAAAATTGGGCTTACTATTGAGATTGGGCTTTGGGGTGTACTAATTAATTGGTAATTAATATATAATTAATTATCAAAAGATGGGCCTTGGGCTCGGGCTCTAATAATTACATTAATTAATTATTTTTCGAATTTAATTAATTAATGATTTTTTACCAACGTGTGAAAAAACGCGGAAAGAAAACACCCCTCTGAGAAGATGTCTCCCAACAGATGCACCCCCTTCCTCATACCTTTTGCGAACAGGCATAATCTTATGATATATACATCCATCTGCATGACATTTAGAATATAGAAAATATAATTCTTCTTCTATAATCCAAAACATCCTTACTGAGAGAACTACATAGAAATTCACCAGACGTCAAGTTTTTAGGTGCTGGAATTCTGACTTGATCGTTGAATCCTGGTGAAGCAAACGTCTGTAGAACTACAAGCACTGAGTAGGGACGAAATTTCTGTTTCAAGGACATTGTTGTACGCAAGCCTCGAACTTCAATATTTATGTTCAATATTATTTCATTGTTCATACTCTGTTAATTTCCTATTTGCATTTATTATTTATTAGCATATATAATTTTATCACAGATTATTAACATATATCCAATAGTGGTTTTATTGCTTCATCTAGTGGTGGAAAGACTACTATGATAAACTCATTCCTAGAGTCTTGTGACATGTATTCGTGCAACTATCGAAGGACTAATATGCAGTTACGATCTTGCAGTTTTCCGGTGGAGTGACATCCATGGACACTTTCTGGAGAAGTCTTCCATATCCTTTTGCAACAAATAATTGTTGCTCTTGCCTCTTGACAATCGGTATTGCAAATTCGAAAAGCTACGTTGACACGTCCCTATCCTAATATCTCCAAATACTAGGATGGGCACGTACTTGCTGATACCCAAAGGTGACGAAGCCATATTAACCTGTATGCAAGGGATATTGGTAAATGAAGGTAAATAAAATATGTGTATATAAAGAAATAAACAAATGTGGAAACGTGTTCAGAGCATACAACTAATCAAGAATACTGTGAAAGAATTAATATAAAATGGTACGAACAAAAAAATGGGTCCTACACTGAGAAGACTCGAAGATACCTATGCGGAAATGTCCTAACGCCAAGATCGTACGCCAACAAAAAAGTGAGTGAATCAAAGTTTATAATAATAATAATAACAATAAGAAAACCGTTTTTTTTTTTTTTTTTTTTTTTTTTCTGAACATACTATCCCCCTATTTTGAAAATACATATAATATTATATAATAGGTTTTTTCTAAAAACTCTACATGCTATAGAACGTTCGTACGATAAAATCATCTCTAAAAGTGATAACGAAGCGCCCGAAGGCAGAATCTCGTAAATCAAATCAATGATGTACTCAACTAGGGGTACCATAGTCGCCCGAAGGCATAACCATCACCCGAAGGTGAAGTTGTACGACAGTGGGTTATGCCAGTGAAAAAATAGGGTAGGTCCCATCACCCGAAGGTGAAGCTGTACGACTCTGGGTTAAGCCAGAGAAGAAATATAACATAACACACCAACACTAGCCGTGGCTAATGAAGCTGTCCAACAATGGTTTTCGTCAGTGAAGCTGGGAGTATGTAATAATATCCCACTGCTCCTCGACTATGTCCTATGGCCATAGACATATACATACTCAGGTTGTGTGTATGTGTTGTATGATCACCCACTAGATAAGCACCAAAAACATAAATTATAATCTTTCCATATCATTGGAGCTCAAAAGCTCAAAGCATCGATTCGTAAACCATAATAAATCATAATCGTAAATCTGTAATATTTCATATTCATAAATCCAATAATTCATAATATTTCGTAAAACATAATTCCATAAATCATAAATAATGCATAAAATGTAAAATCATGAAATCATACTTTTTGTGAATGCATAAAATGTAAAATCATGAAATCATACTTTTCATGAATGCAAGCCTAGCATTTAATAAAAATCAAGTAATTTAAGAAAGGGTCCACTCACAAATACTCTATCGTCGAAGAGCCGTGCAAACTAGAAAGGACGGGATCGCCACTAACAAACGCACCTAAGCACATAAAGGGACCAATTAGTAAAACCCTACTAAAATGATTAAATTTGGGAAAACGGAAGTAAGATTCGAATTTGGGACGTCTAAAAACCTAAGGAGGGACCTCGGGTTCCCCCATGCGCCGCCGCACCCGCCGTCACGAAGCGGCGGCTCGAGAGGCCACGCGTCATCGCACACACAGCCACGCACCGAGTTGAGTCGTCGGAAATTTGGCCAGAAAAGTCGATGGGCACTGCAGCACCACGCGCCCACGAGTACACTGTACTCGCCTTCCCCGATTTTTGGAAATTTTCCAGATTTTCATCTAACTTCTTAAGCCATTTCCGAGCTCGATACAATGCCAAATTGAGTAATTCTGGATCCTATGTAGAATTAGAAATATAAGGAAGAGATATATACCCTTTTGAAACTGGACGGAGGTCGGAGCTGACCGAAAAAATGACTGGAAATTGGTCAAACGACCATTAGGTTTTCCCTGCGCCCACGTGTGGTCAACACCTAAAACTAACCTAATCTAACAATAAAGCATGATCTAAAAGGTTCTAGAGGGTTTACCTTAGCAAGAGGCGGCAAGAACTCATCGAAGAAGGATTGCACAGTGACTATACACAGTGCAGGGAAAGAGAGAAACTTGGGGGAGGGGTTCCTTCATTGATCCTAGGTTCGTGGGGATGGAGATGGCGCTGTCGTTGTTGTTGTTTGTTGTTTATTTGAGTTGTGCCCTCAGGGAGGGTGGTTCATTGAGAAGGGGAGAGATGAGAAAGAGAGATGAGGGAGAGGGTTCGAGAGTGGACAGGAAGAAGAGAAAGAGTTCACTCACGGGGAAGAGAAAAAGAAAGGGAAAGAACAAGAGAGAGTGTGGGCCAGGATACAAAACAACAAGGGTGGGCCCCTTTGGCACTCCAAACAAAGCAAAAAAAGACGAAACGGGAAAATATCTCGCGGGACGTAAAATTACCAAAATGCCCATATTGTCCTGGATTCCGTAAAATCTTCGTTCTAGCTTCAAATTCGATTCCGCTTGCGCCCACGAGTTCGTAGCGATGAGTACTATAAGGAGACACTAACAAATTGGGTTAAATGTCTCACGATACGAGGGATCAATAAAAGTCAATGATTTCCCATCTAAGGGCATTTTTGTAAATTCACGTTTTAAAATTGTAAAAAAAAAACGTAATATTTGGGGACAGGTCGTTACATATGCACTTACTATGTTCATGTCTTGATGCAGCGCTACTCGGACAAAGAAAATGGACAATAAAGAACCATGAATTACCAAGCTCCGTTTAGTCGGAACAAGGCAAGATAAACACTAAAAATATCTGTTGAGTTCTAAGAATTCCCAGATTAAGAGTAATAAGAGAGAACACTTTGTTTTGTAAATTTGATTTCCGACCAAAACTACATTTCACATCCAATGATAGAACTAGTTAAGGATACTAGGAGCAAATGTTATATAGAAATCAACAGCCCTTATTAAGAACATTAAAACATATCCTATACAACTCCAAGTACAAGCGATCCACCAATCCATTTGGGCAAGTGTCATCCTATTTGAAGTATGTTTTCGTTAAAAAAAATTGGGCACAAGTGATATTTTCTTGATGATTACAGCGACCGATCCACTGATCCATATAGGCAAGTGTCATCCTATATGAAGCATACTTTCGTTATAAAAATTTGGGCACGAGTGATCTTTATAGTTAACATGTTTGTCTTCATGTAAGCTATATGGTGAATCTATTGACTATCATTGACTAAATGCCAACTTAGCACAGTTGGTTGTAATATGGTGCTGCAACAGTTGCCAACTCAGCATAGTTAATTGTAATGTGGTGCTGCAATTGGTTTAGGCAGTTAGGATAGCTATTAGCTTGTAAACTAAGGCATTGCATCTGTATAAGCTGGCATTCTCTGTAATTCTCTCAAGTCTTATACATTCAATACAAACATAATACTTTTCTAAGCTTTCTCTCTATTTCGCTCCATCATCCTCTAGTTCTTAAATTTTTTGCAACTGTTATAGTTCATTTGTTCTGCATTATTAACAGAATCAACTAATTCTTGAATGTGTAGTTAATTTTTAGTTTTCTCCCATACCTCAAAGTTTATAGAGTTTAGAGTTTATTTTTTACAATGATCGATCAAAATATAAATATGCACCCATCAACTAAATATTATGCAATTACATTTATCACACAAAGTGTGATGGGAAAAATAAATATATGTTGCGTGATATATCACTAAAATTTACTTATGAAATTCAGGTTTTGAAAAGACCAAATATTTATGTTATTTGTTTTGAGGCATTAGTGGCTTCATAAGAACCATGCTTTTTTTTTTTTTTTTTGGTTTAAACATGAGATCCATGCTTTCAAGCTACCCATATACTTATGCTAGTTACCAATTGCTTGCACGGAGGGAAGACTTCCACCGGCCACAGCCCCTGTATTCTCGTTGGACTGCTTGCCCCCGTGAACATCACCCGCCCTAAGATTTCAGAAGCCCTGTGTGAAAATGAATTGGAGACCCTAAAAAGTACTAAGAATTTAATTTTTTTTATTTTTTTGTTCAAAATAATAATTTTAGTTTTCAATTGAGCTTCTATAAATTCTAATAGTACAAACAAATTTAACAAATCAACAAGTGAAAAGGTGGAATGGTTCGAAACTTATCTCCATCATTTTTTCAGTTTATATTTTTATTAAATGCATAAGCTTCCACAAAATAATATAAAAATTCCACATAATAACATGAAAATTCGAACTCTGACTCTCTAGGATGATGTAAAGAAGCAATAATTCCACTTGCGCTAAGACTCAAGTTTGTAATATTCTACACTTACTACTATATATACGTATATGCATGCAAAATTGAAAAATCAGGGCCCTTCCGAGATGGGGGCCCTATGCGGTAGCACCACTTGCACCCCCTCAGCGCCGGCCCTGTCCGTGAACTGACATAGTCAGCTGCCACCTAGTCTCCATTGATACATGTAGTTCACAAGTGTAAATATGAACAAGTTTAGTGCCCGAGTATTACCAATTCAAAACACACATTTAAGTCCAGCTATGAGATTGAAAGTTCCCCTATTGATCTTAAAAATTGAACTCTGAACATCAAAAGTCATGTAAGATGAGGAGAAAAACTTAGCTGACGATGCTATATATATAACGTTATTTTGTGTTACGCTAAAAAAGATACCAACACAATAAGGCATACAACTAGGACAAAATATATATATATATATATATATATATATATGTATGTATAACTAAATGTGCATTTTTGGTTAACAATTTAATAACAATTATCAAATTACTTAGTATTACGACTTATTGACATTCTTTATCTTCACTTATAAGTGAGGTTTTGAATTTGATTCTCGTTTATGATGAATTTGAACTAAATGACTAACTCATGCATAAAAAATAAAAATAAAAGATAAGTTGTAAAATACCATAGTTTGGGGTACTGTTTTTATATAGGGTAATGCTAGGAAGACTAAATTTATAGACAACATTTTGAAAACTAAAGGACGGGAAGTGAATGATTAATTTATTACTTAAACATTGATAAACGTCTTTTACTTATAAGTAATGCTAGAGAGATCAAAATTTTAAACCAATTTTGCAAACCAAATGATGTGTTATCAACAGAAGAAAAATACGTTAATCAACATATAAGTAATAATCTAATCATCTTCAACTAAATTATTTAATTTAAAATTTTGACCTGCCTAGCATTACCCTTCATTTATATTCTCTCTTTTGGCGGGTAAGTCCAAGATCCTAACTGTCATGCTGCAGGAAGCCTCTGTCCACGAAAATTTCCCGGGAAAAAAAATAAATAAAAGGCGAAAATATAAAAAGCCAAAATTACAAATAAAACAAAGAAACCCAGATTCAGTCAGATTCTGAAAAATATTCATTATCAGAACCTTTGCACTTCCTTCACGCCTCTAAACCTTCTCACCCCCAAATTCAAAACCCTAATTTCCATTTCCAATTTTGTTGGATCCAATTCTTTCCAATTCGTTCGGAGCCCCGATCCGACAGCCTGAGAAGTACCTGAACAGGAACCAAAAAAATGAGCAATTTGAGAACCATGTGTAGGCCCCACACGGTCTTAACCTCCTTCGTGTATTGCAGACACCAAGCTCGCTTCAGTTCTAGGGTTTCGTTTCGAAATCCTAATTGCAGCCCTCGCTTTCCGCCGGTGTCCGATTTCGCGAGATTAAATTGGGGCGGGTCGTGGTTCCGGGTCAATCAGAGACGGACCGTGGTTCGGGCTTCCAGTTGGGACCACCCGAAATCTCCCTACGAAACTCTTGGTAATTGAATTAATCTCTGATCTTTGGTTTTGTAAATTCTGGAATTTGCAACGTTTTCACTGTTTCTGACTTTTTGGTTTTTGAATTTTTTTTGTTTTTTGAAACGCAGAATTAGAGAGGGACGCTGACGATGACGAGATAAAGATTGCTTACAGACGGCTGGCCAAGTTTTATCATCCGGATGGTTTGTTCCCTTGTCTTGTTTCCAAATGCTTTTCCAAGTTTTCGATTTCATGTCTGTGAAATTGTGAATTGCTACTTTGGTAGTGGTGACTGCTATCACAAGTAATATGTGTAAACAAATATTGCTTTAATATGGCGAGACGCAGAAACCCTTTTGTAAAAGCTTTGTTAGTTTCAACTTGAAGAAACCTTTTGCACTTTGTGTGCAACAGAGCTATCGTGCAAAAGGGCCCTATGGCATTGGGAGTTGTTTTTATTCCTTGCAGCCACGTTTGGTGTGTAGAATTGGAATTGGATGACTAGCTAGAGTAAGAAACGAAGGCCGACTTCCAAATTTTGTCTAAGCTGAAGGAGGGATAAGTTTTCTGACAAATCTATGTAATTCATTCAACTTGGACAAAATTTCGAAGTTGCCCTCTATCTCTTCCCTCAATATACCTCGAATCCAATTCAAGGTGGCCTAATTTTCATGTCATGTTTTTTAAACTGATATCAGATGTTGCTTTTCGCCTTTCATTGCGTATTAGGTTGCTGCACGTATTGGTTTCTACCTTTAAAAGTTAGATCGTCAGTAAATGTGCTCTTTACAATATTTTGTGCCGTCTTCTTTTGTGTATTGGTTTTTGCTTGAAAGTTGAAAATTGGAGTTGATCTAGTTTTCTTTCCTTTTTCAAGTTTACGATGGTAGAGGGACTCTAGAGGAGGGGGAAACAGCTGAAGCTAGATTTATTAAGATTCAAGCTGCTTATGAATTGCTCATGGATGACGAGAAGAGGGGCCAATATGATAGGGATAACCGACTCAACCCAATGAAAGTAAGATTTGAAGTTTGCATATAAGTTGCTTTGTACTTTCTTGCTTATTCTTTTTAGGATAGATATAGGAAAATGTAGAATAGATTCACGAGTTGCATTAATCAGACCGGCTCGTATTTTAGTTGTTTTTTAACGATTTCTTTGTGTGCACAATTGTATCAGGCATCTCAAGCATGGATGGAATGGCTAATTAAAAAGCGAAAAGCTTTTGATCAACGAGGTGATATGGCAATAGCAGCTTGGCAAGAGCAACAACAGCGTGAGATGAATATTCGCGCACGTCGACTTTCTCGTTCCAAGGTATAGAATCATTCTCTTAGTACACGAATCAGCTGTTAAACATAGTTTCTGTAGTTCAGAAATAAAAATGGAAGTTCTTCATTCTACCTGTTTGATAAATACCACAAGCCCAGGCTTCTGCAGGATGCAAAAAATCATAAACGGCAATCATATATTCTATTTGTCTCTTATCATTACCGATCAAACACTATTCAGAATCTCGTGCTCCTCTCTATGATCTTATTGTTAGAAATTCGGATAAAGCTATCGTGTCTTTGTTTCGGCTGCATTTCTCTGTAACTGATTTCCTAGGGTCGATGTATTCGGCATCCAGGTTGATCCAGATGAAGAGAAGAGAATCCTAGCAAGAGAAAAAAAGGCCTCGGCAGAGTATTTCTCCAGTACCCTCAAGCGACACACGCTAGTCTTAAAGAAAAGGGACCTAATGCGAAGGAAAGCAGAGGAAGACAAGAAAAAGCTCATCGGTCAGCTTTTAGCCGCTGAGGGACTTGAGCTCGACACAGAGGACGAAGAAAAACGGTAGAGCAAGACTTCCTCTTTGGCTTTGTATTACAGAATGCACTTTGTAATCGCCACTCAAGACAAATCCGTCCATCGGTCTATTGTACGAGAGAAAATCAATCTGTATATATCTTTCGTCGAAGAAATTTATAGAAATTAACGAGAAATTACCCTGTAATTATATTAGTGCAGCCGTTCTCGTGCGCCTTCAAAGTTTCTCAACAGGTTTCTGCATACAGTGCCAATGGCTAGTTCAGATCTGATCCAACAAACCATTGCTTGAAATAAGAAAGATAATAAGAGCTTGAGCTTTATTAACCAGAACTTTGCAGTTCCTCGAAATAAGGGAGATAATTACTTCTTTATCTCCCCTTAAAAGTTATGTGTGTTACAAGTAATTTGATTGCTTTCAAGAGAAAACTTTGTTTAGAATCTTTTGCTCGAACATAGTACGCGGACATAAAACAGCTACGGTGAATGCCCAAATATTGCTATCTTGAACATAATGGCAACTGTATGTTGCACTGATCTTCTGCCAGGTGAAATCCATACTCATCATAGATCAGGATTCTCGATATACGCAGAATGCCTTCCCACAATAAGTTCAATTAGTGGACACTCCACATCAACAACACCCGGAGATTGGTTTCGGCGAACTGGTATCTTTTCATTACTTCTGACGACTACAACCTCTTCCTTGCGGGTTGAAAGTTCATTCGCTATAACCATATGCACCTTGTACTTCTGAAGAGCCATATCAGCCTTCTCTAAAAGAATCTTTGAATCCGTCTCTAGCTGTTTATGCAAGCATGTCAAGGGTTTTTAGTCCAAAAAAGTAATTCTGCATCATGTAACCTGTAAAACTTTATTAGCTGATAAAAATCAAGTGACAAAGCTAAGGGGTAAGATATTGATGTTAGATATATATGACTGCACCATGCATGTCGAGGAAGACTCTGTGAGACAGAAGACATAATGGACAACTATCGACGCAAGTCTGATGTCACAGAAGAACAGATTAGAAATCTGTTAAACGAAAAGCCTCCAACAGAAATATCTAAGTGATCTTCAGGCTACCGTTACCCAGCCCCATCCACAACCCTCGACAAAAGATTATCATATAGATAGTCTATGGATACAAGTAAAGAAAAGGCGAATTTTCATCCACTAAAGTGCAGCAACGGAACTAACAAATTGTATATTTATGGATAGGATACTAACTAGAAATAAGCAGAAGCTTCAAATCTGACCTTAAATGATATACAGAAGGCCCTTGGCGCCCAGTCTTTCCTCAGCACGAAGAGCATCTTTGGCACCTGAACAAGTCGCATGTCCAATGGACCAGATCCCGACTGAATTTTGTGTTCTGCCTGCACAATCATGCTTTGCTAAGAAAATGGCGCAGATTATGCTTATTCTGAAATGAGACTTAATAATGATACAAGATTAAAACTTGAAAACGAGTAATAAGTATTTAAGGAAATGCTATCAATCTTTCAAAGATCATAATCAAGCATTTTCTACACAATTCAAGGAATGATGAGGTCAAAACCAAGTTCTCTAGCTATTTTCCGAAGGGCTAGCTTTTGTTATATGTCTATTGAATTACAGAATGAAGCCAGAGAACGTAGTAAAAGCACTACATAACTTTTCAAAAAATTCAACCATTACCATGCTTTTCCAGGGAACATAAAAGTCAGACACTGCAGCTGCAAGATAAAGAATTGCATGTGGCCCAAGACTTCTTATTGAAAACGCAATCATCTGCAACATCTGCTCAAAATGCAAAGACAGATGTCAAGCATAGGATAATAAATTTTATATGGAGACATGCTACAACATTGTGCTAAAGCAGGAAGCTAATAACCAACTGAAGCGAACCTGAAGGTACTCGAATATGGTTGTGAAAGGAAGTTTCAACAAGAGGCCTCCTGTTACTGCCTGCAACAAAAAATCCCCACATATAACCCATTGTTAGATTGAACTATTACAGAGAAACAGTCAACATACAAAATACATAAAGGAAGTAAATATATGGAATAAGTGGTCATACAGCATGAGTTTTAGTGATGGCATTCCTCACTACTTCTGAATGCGACTGGCACACTGGAACAGAAAACAAAATTCAGTCATCTCAACAGGAACCGTCAAATATTTATATAATATTAAGTCAGATTTGACTTTTGACATCACCACAAAGCTGCTAAAAATAAAACTTCAAAGATTCCTGTCTCAAATTTCCCCAAAACTCAATCATCAACCACAAAACAAACTCCGATACTGACACTCCACATACAAATCCTATAAATAGCATAAACAATATTTTAGTTACTCACAAATGGAAACAGCAATGTAGATGACAACAAGAAAGTTTGGCATCTCTATTACTAATGCAGATAAAAACAGCTTGATTTTTCCTCTGATAATTGAATTCTCTTTTTTCCCTCAAGAAGAGCAATCTGAACCAGCTAATGATCCTCAAAAGCTAGAGTCTTCAAGGCTTAAGTACCTTTTTGGATATAACCTTCCAGCCTGGTTTCGAAGCTGAGTTCAATCAGCCTATTCTATGATTCTAGACCAATGGCAGACTCTTCTTTTGGGTAGCTTCAATCATCTAAGAGTTTCAATGACTTAGCACTACGCGCAAGTATACCTAGGCATTTTAATCAAGCCACTTGCATCTTATGGAACTAGAACCTGCACATTGTGGTTCACTCTAATTCCAATTGTCAAGAATCAACCTATACTCCTCAAAAGCTATGAGCTGTCAAGGAGGGAAAGGCTTATTACTTGCCCTGAAGGATTGTAAGAGACTCATTGCTAACTAGGTCGTGAATCATTCTTGATCCTTAAACTAGAGAGAAGGGAACATAAGTTTCTCTTTCGTCATCCATGTGCATTTTTGTTCTACGTAGAAAAAGAAAAACACATATAATCAATCTGCAGACAATAACTACAAACCTTTAATATTTGAGTCATCTGTATATTCAAAACTTTCAAGCAAAGGATCATCGGGAAGAGATCTGCAATATGGCTGGCAACTACCCCTGCATAACATTGTGGATAATCCAAATAGTTTAGTAATAATTCTCTTCTATCGTGGAAAATTGTTGAAATGACTAAATGAAATTTAAATGCTAGAATCAGAAATTACCTTCGATATAGAAAGATAACAGCATAACCTGCCTTCAAAAAGTACCTGCAATGTTATCAGACAAGTCTAATCCATAAGTCCGTATTACTAAAGGTGGCATATTTATTGATTTGTAAGATGATGTACTCTGTGGATGCCGCTCCTCTGTGACCTGAGCTAAAGTTGTCAATGTAGCGAACACATCGTTGCTCTAGAGGAACCGTAGTGCCACCTGATGTCACACACACAACCCTCCTAACTCCTCCACTTTCTACATCACATTTCAAATGGATCAAAATCCACTTAATCTATCACCCACGAAAAGAAATGACAAATACAATGCGCGACAAATCAAAAGGTAGACATACCGGAAGGTACTGAATTCTTCTTCACAAATTCCTCAAGTTTTCCACTGATATCATCACTGTCCTTCAAAGGAGGAGCTGAGTCAAAAAATGACTTGATTTCGGCATCCAGGATTTCCCTTTGAACTTCCAACCCATTTGTTAGAGCCATTTGAGATTTCCCTACCTCCAATTTCTTGTCAAACCCCACAAAATATATCTCAATTTTCACATAAACATAATTAATAACCACATATAAGTAGGAAAACGACTAAAAGATCAGGATTTCATCATGGCAGAAATGAAACTAAATGAAACCCATTATTTTTCAGATAAATATTAACACACAAAGTAAAAAAACCCCAAGGATCATGAGGTAAAGGTGAATGTAAAATGGGGAACAAAAATTCTTCAAATTCCAAAAACCCATATATGTATGCTGGGACCAGAAATTCATTACAAATCAGGAAAAATAAATAAACAAATTAGTGATGAAATTCCACATATATATTTGAATTGAGAAGAAATTCAAAATCCAAATGCAGGGCAATGATCCCAATTGGAAAATTTTCCCAAAAGAAAAACTACCTGGAGTGAGAGAGCTGAGAGCAGCTGATGAAAATCGAAGTGGGTTTGTCTTTCGATTCGGCGATTCAAACTTCTGGGAAGAATGGAAGGATGAAGTGTTTCGTAGCCGTTGATTCCCGCGAAAATATTATAATCGATGAATATCAACGGATAAAGACGTGACTGTGAACGGTTAAATATGAAGATCTAATCAAAGTTTGACCCCACCGGCTTTATTTCGGCAGTCCAACTTGGTAGGTGGTAAAGAAAGTGTGTGGAGGCCAAATATTTAAACATATTTTTACACCACGTAATTTGACAGTTGATAACTAGACATTATTTTTTATTATTTAAAAAAAAAAAAAGAATTTAACCATCACGTGTGGTGAAAATTAAATAAATATTAAACAAAATCAAAATCACATATAACAACAAAAAAAAAGTTTTTTCCTACTAAATGGGATCGGTTATAAGAATCCTAGAACATCATTACGCTCGATTTTATGTCACGTCTTCGTTAGATCCAAGTACTCTAAATTTTTTCTTAGAGTTTATTCCAAAGTCTTCCTAGGTCTTCCTCTACCCCCTTTGACCCTGTTTTTTCTTAGAGTCTCTTTTAAAATCTTTCTAGATCTTCCTCTATCCCTTTGGCCCTGAACGTCTGTCATGTAATCGCATCTTTTAACTGGAACGCCAATAGACCTTCGTTTCACATGTCCAAATCACCGTAATTGATTTTCTCTTATCTTTCCTTCAAATTCGATTACTTCTAGTTTACCTCAGATATTCTCATTTCTAATCTTATCCTTTCTTGTATGCTCACACATCCAACGAAGTATGTTCATCTCCACTACACTTATTTTATGTACGTGTTGATGCTTGCTTCACCGCACACTATTTCATATTATAAAGCACAGCCGGCCATAAAAAATAAAAATAAAAGTGGGAAGATATTGGTGATTTTCCTAAGTTTGAGTCCTACTTATTTTAAAATGAAATGTCTTACTTCGACTCGAGTTTGGAGTGGGGGGCTGGAGTGGGGAGCGGAGGGCACGGACCGGGCCCAAAACAGGTGGAACCAGACCATTTGAAAACGAAACGAAACAGCCAGGACGGTTGATAAAAATTTGAAATTAAAACCCGACCTAACCTGGTCTGTTTGGGACAGACCGAACCCACCTAACCTGGCCTGTTTGGGACAGACCGAACCCTACTGGGCCACCGGTCCAGCCTGAATTTTCACATGTTCCCTTCAAACTGTGTATCAAGCAGGAAATAAACTAAAGCAGGTCAACCTAAAAAATGGAATTTGCAGGTGCAGCGCCAAATCTTTGTTTGGTTCCATAGAATCCAATTCCGGGTGCAATTATTTGGGGTTATAGTTGTAGAAGCAAGCATTGCATTCCAAATGTGCCCAATTAATACCACAAATCTCAAATTTCCGAATTTCATTGGACTGATCGTGGGAAGCAAATACACTCACCGGAAATTCTTCCGACGTCGTCGGCGATCGCAAGCGTCGAGCAGCGCAAGTCTGAAAAGGGTATGGTTTTCAGTTACCACCGCAAGCCCTAATAAAATCCGATGGAAATTGAAATTGATTAGGTGTTAAGATACTTGAAAGATTAAGGACAACGAAAATTAAGGAGTACCTGAGCAAAATTGGGAGAAAATCGGCGGAAGAAGAAGAAGGAATTATGAAACTTTGTTGATTGGCGGATGGGTTTCAGTAAAATGTGTGTGACAGTGTGATTCGATTCGAGCCTTGGGAGAGAGGCACTGCGTGACTGAGATGTTGGTTGTGGGAGATTTAATCAACGGTGGAGATTAATTTCCACATATTTGACAGTGGATACGGTTCGGGTCGGGAGGCCATTTCTTTAGCAATTTGGACCTCCCCACCCAGTCCTGTTTCAAATTTAAAAAAATTGGACCCGTCTTATACCCACCCTGAACCGCTTGAATCGTCCTCGTCCCGGGAGTCAAAGTCCCGTTTGCGCACCCCGAAGTTTGGTTGTTGTATTTTTAAGAATATATAACTCATAAGGTAGTACATAGGATAACATAAAATTTATCTAAAAACTCAAACGTGAATATCATAAACTAAAATTTCATATAAACTTATACACATTTATCAACATAAATAATATCATCCAACTTTACTATAGAGTGGAAGGTCTCCAATGACTATATTTTTTAGTCATCTTCACTTTGAAATACAAAGAAGTGAGTGCATTCCGTTTTCCTTTTCCAAGCTGCAAGGGCAACTAATTGATCCTCATAGAATTGATCAACCCTCTTTTGTCCGTTTTGGGAAACCCAAGAATTATTCTTATGAAGGGGCAACTTATTAGAAGAGAAGTGAGATGTTGAAATGTCTCAAATAATCATGAATATAAGTTATATGCTTGCAAATGACTTATAAATTAAGGATTTTGGAAAGTTGATAGAACAAATCGCTTAAAATTTTAGTTCATATGACAAATAAAAAATGTGTATAACTTATATGATAAAAAAAAAAAAATTCTCTTTTGAAAGAATCGCTAACATGTGCCATTTTAAAATACACATTTCAACTTTTGTGATCTAGAAGTTTTTGTATTTTATTTTTTATGTAACATCACTTTTATCATCCTAACACTAGTTCTCTTATAAAAAGTAAAATAAAATAAACAATTTAAAAGATTAGGAGAATGCAACTAATTATATCATGGAAATTATGCAAAAAGAAAGAATGTGAGAGTTTTTATTTATTTTGACAATATACCAACCAAAATGAACATAAAAAATAAATAAAAAAGAAACCGGGATTGGGCATTGAACCCGACGTGAATCGAACACGCAACCTTCTGATCTGGAGTCAGACGCGCTACCATTGCGCCACGGATCCGGTCATTAATCATCTGCTTTTGTGGATACTTATCCCAATTATAATAAAAAGCTCTTGTCCAACGTCGTTTCAGCTATTTCAGTACGCTACAAAAACGGTTTAAAGAGCCTTCCCGCCAGAGCCCGACCGCTTACAGCTGGAAATCAGTGAGTCGTCTTCTCCAAGAAAACCCATTTCCCCACATTCTTGCAGAGAGAAGAGAGAGAGACCAACCAACAATGGCCGCCGACCCATCAAAGCTTCAGACCCAGATAGACATCAAGCCTCCACCGCTTCCATTCCACGCTGAATCAGCTCCCGAAACTCGTCAAGAACCCAAGCTCTCCTTCTTCGCCTCCCGCTACCGTCGCACTCGCCGCCGTCGAGCCGACACTTGGCTCATATCTCTCTTCGTGATCCTACACATCGTGGCCTTCACGGCGACCATGGTCGTCAACGACTGCTGGCACAAGTCTGGTGGCGACTGCGCCTTCAAAGCCTTTGGCCGGCTGTCGTTTCAGCCGCTCTCCGAGAACCCGCTGCTCGGCCCTTCCGCTTCCACGTGAGTGTGATTCTCTCGTTCTTGATTACAAGCTTTAATTTTTGTTTGGTTTCAAGAGAAGATGAGTTTTCTTGGCGAAATCTTGTGTGGGTTTAGGTGGGTTCTCTCTGTTTGGATGGTTGCTGAGAAAATGTCGCAAATAATTGTTAGGGTTTCTGAGACCATCCATCTTAATCATTTAATTTTCTGTGTTTCTGGGTCGATTGAGGGTTTAATCGGGTTTCCTCTGTTTGGTTGCTGAGAAAATAAAAAAAGCTTTTATCTTTATGCATAATTTGCTCCGTTATTTTGAAGTTTCATCAAAGGGTTATACCAAATTATTGTAAATTCTGGGAATTTTCTTACATAACGCGTTTGGTTCTTAAGTTTATGGTCAATTGAAGGTTTTTGGGCCATAAAATCGATGTTTTGCTGATTTTGTGGTCTTAGAATTTGGCCTTACCTATCAAATTGTTAAAATAGTGATTCTAAAAGCTGTGCTTGAGAAGTGAGAGGCCTCTATGAACTTGTTTGTAGTCTTTGGTAGAGGGCTTCCTATACTGGTTTCAATCCGTAATTGATAGTGGTATTGCAGGCTTGATGAAATGGGAGCTCTTCGACGGACTTTTTTGACAGAGAATCGCCAAACATGGCGTCTTTTCACATTTCCATGTCTGCACGCCGGAGCCATCCACCTTGTGATCAACCTTTGCAGTGTCGTCTTTGTTGGAACTCATTTGGAGCAAGAGTTTGGACCATGTAGATTTTCCTTCCCATTTCAATTTATATACATTATTTTGCAAGATCAATAAGGCTGTGTGTAGCTCTTGTAATTTTTAGACACTGATATTCCCAATTTGTTTCCTTCAAACAGTAATGGCAGGGTTAATCTATATACTCTCTGCTTTTGTTGGTACGTTGGTGGCTGCACTCTTTGTTGAGAAACACCCGGCAGTTGGTGCTTCTGGAGCTCTATATGGGTTACTTGGAGCTACACTTGCCGCACTTATTCAGAACTGGGAAATGTACACCAATAAGGTATCCCACCCTCTGCTTTTTTCATTCAGATTGAGATCCTTTCTCCTTACCTAATTTTAGCATGTAATGATTCCTCCTTCGTTTTGTTACAGTTCACAGCTCTATTATCAGTTCTATTTGTCTCCATTGGGAATTTCCTCCTCGGCTTGCTACCTTATGTGGACAACTTTTCGAGCATTGGAGGCTTTATATCAGGGTTCCTACTTGGATCTGTGCTTTTATCCAGTCCTAAGGTCAGAGAACCGGCTCAAGAGAAAGGAGGCCTCCTTGATTATGATCTCAAAAGTTCTATCAAGTTGAGGATGAGGCTGAAGCTGGACCGACCAGTTTATAGGAGTGTGGCTTTTGTTCTCTTTGGTGTTATGTGAGTGGTTCTCCTGTTTATGGAAAATTCTGTACATTGTTGTTACTTGTCGGTTTAAATTTGGCATGAGTTTTATAAGAGGAGCTTTGCTATGTGATCTGCAGGCTTGCTGGATGTCTTGTTGCAGTTCTACAAGGCATTGACCTGAACCAGTACTGCGGGTGGTGCCGGTATGTTGATTGTATCCCTTTCAAAGGATGGAGCTGCAGGGACATGGAAACTTTTTGTGAGGTATGTATTTATCTGATCCTAGTACCTTAACATGTATAATCCTGATTTTAGCAATCTAAAATTAGATTAGATGAAAACATGGGAAGATAATGTTTTTGTCTTGTCTGTGAGCTTGGGAAGATAATGGACATTATGAATTCCGTTGGTAACTGATACACTAGGCTACATTAGTGCAATGCAGCACATATGATGAGAATAGTGTTAGATGCTAGAACAATTTTCTCGTCAGGATGGATAATTTTCCCTTACTAATTTTACGGTTATATTCACTTGAGTTTCTTACATTTTATGATGGACTAGCTTGTCTGTTTCATTGACATTTTTCGAGTGAATGCATAATGATGGACTAGCTTGTCTGTTTCATTCACATTTTAGCATAATGAGTAGTACCTTAATTATAACTTCTTCCTCCTAGTCACTCACTTCCAGTGCACTCAAGCGGCATTAACATTTTTCCATTTGAAAGTTACTCTTCCTCCTCGTCACTCACTTCAAATGCAGCCAAACGAGTTCTAATTTGAATTCCTTATGATTGACCTTGAATGCTGCAGACCATGGTGAGCAATGAACAGCTGACTTTGACCTGTATGAGCAATGGGAACTTCAGGGTTCTTCCATACACGAACGTCTCTCAAGATCGGGTGAATGACTTGTGCAGTGTGATATGCTCATAGAAATTGTCGGTCTTGGTGACTATTGCAACAACATGGAGAGAGAGACAAATTCCTAGCATCAATACTGGGTTGATAGCTGTCCAGTTGTATCTTCGCAGCATTTTTTTTACCCTGTTTTTTCCATTGTCTCCATATCCCTCTAATTTTGGAAGTATAGAAGAGAAAGGTCAATGGCCTCTCACTTTTGCAGTGCAAAATTTTCAGAAAAACATCGGAGCGAAATAACATTTTGTATATGTTCTTGAGCTGATATATGGTCATTCAAATCTTGTTGTGGAAATTAATGTGCTCTACTGGTTGTTCAACTTGCGATTTTGAAGGTTGTGTTACGACTCTATAAAATTACTCAATGCAGATGGAGAATTTTGAATTTAAGCTTTTAACTTGATAAATTGAGCGCTACCATTTTGGATAAATTCAATTGAAAAGCACTGTAAAACTGCATTGGTTTGTTCCCGATGGGTCCATAATGACCCAATATATGGACAGACTTGTCTGCATTTGCTAATTTTTCGGGCAAATTTAATAAGTAGCGCCCGTGGCCTAATGGATAAGGCATCTGACTTCTAATCAGGCGATTGTGGGTTCGAGTCCCACCGGGCGTGCTCTCTCCTGTTTTATTTCATTTTGTTTTAAATCTGAATATTTCGGGTTTCACTTGTCCTTACAAGTAGACCTGGCATTCGTGTCGTTTTCGTGTCATACCCGATATCAATCCGTTAATATTATCAGGTAATATGACCCGTTAATATTATCAGGTAATATGACCCGACTCGTTACCTATTAAGAAAAATATATTTTAAATCGATAAAAATGAAAATGAAAAACATACTTTGACCCAAAAAAATGTAAAACATAATACTAAATTAGTATATATATACTAAATTTCAGAGTTGACCCCTTCATGAAAGTTGTATAACTTTTCATTACGAGTGATTACATTTTTCACACTTCTACAATAATTATTATTAACTTTGGACTCAAATAAAAAACATTGTTCATGAGATTTGGAGGGTTTTAAAAATCTAAATGACTATGTAACCGTCATCTAAGCGTTGAGGTTGCAATTATGAACGTTTATTATGCTTTCACATCTTTTAGAGTTATACATTAATGATTATGAATTTTATTTATTTTGAACTCCCTTAAAAATACTATTCATGAGAGTTTGTATGGTTTTAAAAATTCAAGCATTTGCATATTTTTTTTTCATATTTTTCGCACATGTAAATTAATTATTATAATTTTTTTTAATGTGTTTGGTATTTTTAAATTACTTGATATTTTTATTTTTAATGTGTTTTATGATTTTTAATCTTAATCTTTGCCTATAATATACTATAAAAATACATAAATAAATAAAACTTAAATTTGAAAATTTATATAGAATAATAATTAATAAACAATATATACATATTCATTATATCTATTGTATTTTATAGTAAGTTTTTTTAGTAGTTTAAAAAATTAAAATCATCAAAATAAGTTTTTTCTTATCGTGTTGAAACAGGCGTCACTCTCGTGTAAACCTGTTAAGGACCCGTTATTAACGGGTTATTATCGTGTGACTCGATAATGACCCGATTAGTTATCGTGTTGACCCGAAACCCGTTATTTTCATGTCGTTTACGTGTCGTGTTAACGGGTCGTGTAAGAAATTGTCAAGTCTACTTACAAGAGTGGAAGATTGATGAGCTAGGGGGAGGCAGCTTCAACACATAAAAATGGAGCTATGGTTTTGGAGCTTCAGAGAGAGTAAGAGACACATTGCCCTTACAAGGGAAAAAAAGACAACTACAACGTAAAAAAAAATAGACTACGCATGAAAGTGTTTCTTTTAATTTTACATAGTAAAGTCGTTTCTTATCTAATGAATAAACGTTTTGGATTTTTTGTTTGTGTAAAAAATTAAAAATGCGCTGGAAATTCGCAAACGAACAGAGAATTGCCCATCCTTATCTGACAAGTATTACCGCCTTGCAGAAAGTACTGTTATTGAGAACCTGAAGCGCTTCTGTAAGGCAATTCCCGCCTGTTACCATTGCAGTTTTCTTGAAACTTTGCAATGATTTTATCCCACAAAACCTTCTTATTTTGATTAGTGCCAACTGCACCATCTTCGCTAACAGAAACTCATGCCAAGCATAGAGCAACATCTTCCTCACAAGTCCAATTACGACCTCTAATATGCTCTCTTGTCATGTTGAACAATTTGGAAATGGAAAGAAATGGTAGAAAGATAAATTGGAAGAATTGTAAGAGAAATTTGAGTTTTGTGTGGATGTTTGAACAAATACATAGGTATTTATAGAATTTTTGGGTGAATTTTGAGTTAAATAATTTTTTTTAATTATTTTAACCGTTAGGTTTAAATTTGGACCGTTAGATCTTTTTTTTACCGTTAGATTTGATTATATTTGATCTCAGCCGTTGGATTCAATGTATTTTAAAATAACATATTTTAAAAAATCAAATTTGAATCTGGACCGTTGGATCGACCAACGGTCCTTGAAACGCAACCGTTGGATTGCAAAAATAGCCGTTGGAGTTCATCTGGGTGGCCGACAACCCGCTGACAGCAGGGCCCACCCTATCGGGCACGGTCTGCAAGCGCTCCGCGTGGGGCGCGTTCGCGAGTGAGCGGGCCGAGACTGGCCTTTGGGCCAGCGAGTCCAGTCGCGCAGGGGGGGAATCTGGGGGGAATTTGGCCCAACTTTAACATTTGGCATTTAACCCAATGTTTTAGCATGGGTTGGAGATGGTTTGGGGGGGAAATTTGGGGGGAAATTTGACATTTAGCCCATTGTTGAAGATGGTCTTGGAGTGCAGCACTTTTACTAAGATGTATAAATTGTTCAACTGGACTGGAAATTCAAATGTTTTATATGAAACCATCAATCTGCTAAACTAAGCCCCCATTTATTTCATTTCATCTAAAAAATATTCCCTCTCTCACATCCAATTGAATGCAACTATCTGCTTGCTGTACTTTTTTGGTTGTTGTTAATACCAAAGAAGTACATGAAGGAAGAGAAAAACTTACATAACGCAAATAAATTGACACAGTAACATCACGTGCCAATAAAATTAAGGCATGTACACATGTCATATAAGTTGTTCTCTCGTGAAAAAATTACTGGTGCATTTAATTCCACAGTACAAAGCTCATCTCATTTGTTAACCCAATAACTAACAAGTGTCCTCCTCCTTCTCCAGAGCCAAGGTGGCTGCGGCTGCCGCCGGGAACCAAAACCAAAATCCGACCCACAATTCTTTTTAATTATTTTTTTGGGCAGAGATGCGACTCCTTTAGCGGCTCTAATAAGTCTATGCAGTTGCCGCCCCTTGCAGTTAGATTCACAGCCCTTTCACAGTGCCAGCAAGCCGCAATGATTTAATGGTTTTACCTTTTTAGGTTTAGCCACCACAAAGTTGAAAGTTCACACCATTCAAGGCAAATGATTTCTGCCGGAGATTCTACAATACTGCGTTGTATTTAATGATGTGTAAAATAAATGAGTGAAATTTAGAGAAACATACTATATACCTTCATAATCTTCATCTACTTCATTTATGTTGAACTTAAATTCACAAGATATTATAGCTACATCCCATTTCTACACACCATTTTTCTCCATTTGCACATCTTTTTTATTTTTATCTCTTATTCTTTTTTGTTTTATTCAATTATACAGTAAAAAATAAACACGTGTTTACTAATTTCCCCGTACTTTTGGGGTCTAGGGTTGTTGGGCTGGGCTAGACCTTTCCCAAATGCAATATGCTTATTGGGTTAGAACCCCTTTATCCTTTTTGTGTTGCGTTTAACCGGATTGGACACCGTTGGATTAGGTAGTGGAGAGAGAGGATTCTCGTAGGATACTAGGATCCTCTATGTGAGAATCCGGAAATTCTCCAATCACATCCGTTCATCGTATATCATGTGGTCAATTTTTTTCAGATACTTTTTATATTCAATTTTAAATAAAAAAATTTATAATGATTTCTGACCTCACAATATACAATGAACGGATGTGATTGGAGGATCCCCATGATCCTCACAAAGAGACCTGTGAGTATCCTCCTAGGGTAGTGGCAAGTAGGAGAATATATTGCCAAAGCTAGCAATAGAAATATTATTGCGGTTTTTTTTAGAAACGATATTATGGGAAAATAGGCTAAGTCTCACAATATGCTACTAATAATGTGATTCAAATTCGTCTTTAATGAGAATCGAACCTAAGACCTCTCACTTACTAGTGAAAAGAAATATCACTAGATTATACTCCATAATACTAAATATTATTGCAGCTTTTGTATTAACTATTTGGGATGAAAACTTTAAAGTTTTCGTATCATATTACGTCATTTTTCTTTTATGTTACGTAACATTGAGTGATCGTAAAATTAAAGTTAAATTTTGCATATAAAAAATTTAATAAATCTTTACAACAATTAAATCTTGTATAAAGGCTGTATAGGTACCATTGTAGCCCAACCCCAAATTTCGGCTCAAAGTTAAAGTTCTACCAAGTGACTTTAGAATACATTACAAAATCATCCAAAATAATAGCGGATATTGGACCATTCCATTTATACGTATCTATCTCCAAAAGCTCCATCTAAATTCATCCATAAGTAGCCCATAAAAAAGAATTTAAACAAAGCATGCAGTGGTGTAATGCCGGTGGGCAGCCTTAAAGCACACAAAGGCTACAAAGTTACTACTCCTCTCTCTCTCTCTCTCTCTCTCTCTCTCTCTCTCTCTATTTGTGTGATCGATTGCCAGCTAATCTTTGCCAATAATGATTTTAAAGAGAGAAATTCGTTTGAAAAGTAAAATTTGAAAGATACTTTGACTAAGGCCATTTTCAACTGAGGGTTGACCAAATGGCTCGTTTTAGCCCTCTGGCCTTCCAAGAAATTAATATTTTAATGAACAGTATAGGATCATATTTGCCTCCGTCTCTAACCTAGGGCCAAAGGGTCATAGGGCTCGTTTTAACCCTATCACAAAAAACTGTCTCCAACCGAGGACCAAAGAGCCATAGGGCCAAACATAATTTATTATTTAAATTTAAAAACTACAACGATAACTGGCTCAAAAACCCAAAAAAAATAGAACTTAAGTTTAATGAATTGTTTAGGTAATTATAGGGAAAAAAAAAATTGGCCCAAAAAACCAAAAAATAAAAAAAAATTAAATTTGAATACAACGGCTAGCTGACTAGCCGTTGTATTCAATTTTTTTTTTTAAGCAATCTTGTCAGTTATAACCAACAGGATTGCTCTATTTTCTGGCCAGCCCCGGGCTGGCTGGCTATCTGTATGCAGCCAACCCTCCAGCCCTCTAACCCTCTCCAATTCCGTGGGGCCCTCTAGCCTAACCCTCGATTGGAGATAATTTTCGAGCTATTTTCCGCCCTCTGGCCCTCTGAACCCTTCGATTGGAGATGGTCTAAGGAAACATGTTTTTAGGTGCCTATATTGCACAAATAACACATGACATTTGAAAGAAAAGTAACATCGATTACAAATACTGAGAAGCTTACTTAATATTGCATTGTTCCAACCTCATGTTTGGTTCATTCTGAATTTAGAAACATAAAGCATCGCCAGCATTTGTCATCTAAACAAAGTCTAGATATGCACAGATAGTCTGAGGACACAGAGAACTGAATTCAACTTAATAAGATTCCAGGGAGATCTTAAAAATGTTCTCCTCCAGTGTGGCTCATTGATTCACATTGTTGATCATGTCTTTCACAGCGTGAGTGTATGATTGGACCACCAGAGGGGGCAACAAAGACATATGAGGCAAATAATGGATATTGAGTTACAACACACGTCCAACTTCATTCTGCCTGCGAAAATAGTAGTAGTACCCAACTATACCAGGTTAAACAACAAGAAGGTCCACAAAACTTAAATTGCCAGAGAATAAAACGACGATGTATATTAAGCTAACAATCACTATTAAAACCGAGTCTCGTCCTCATAAGAAACATGATTGAAGGGGTGGTTAGTAATTTGCCCCCATTTCCCATGATCAATTACTTTCAAATGCAAAAATTGTCATGGGGACTCAATATTGCAATAGTACGATGAGTTGGCTAGCTAAGGCACTCATTGAATGGCCAGATCTGTCAAAATCTTATGTGCTTGGCGTCTCTACAAGTGTAATGCTAATATACCATCGAGAGGTTTCGACCATTGATTTGGCACCACGTCGCATGCAGCTCCCACTCATGCACATCGTGATACGAAAATAGTGCATATATACTACGGAAACTAGGGTTTTCAAGGCAGAGACTCTCCTTTAGGTCACTCTAGTTATATATGTAAAGCCTATATAAAGCACTATATAAAATATTGCTTTAGGAAAGTTGATGGTTTTCAAACTTTCACCTTGGCTGCAAAATAATATAAGGGCTCCTCCTCCTTTTAGGGTACGGAAAGAGAGAGACAGGTGTTTGAAAGGAACCCTATAGTGCGAAGGAATCCTGAAGTGGGTTCTGCCTAGTTTGATGCCAAAAAGTAAAGAAAAATTTATGGCTAGCTAATAGCCTTGTAAACATGTCACTTAGTACTACAG
The DNA here is from genome assembly GCF_041283825.1 of Pyrus communis. Lineage (NCBI taxonomy): Eukaryota > Viridiplantae > Streptophyta > Magnoliopsida > Rosales > Rosaceae > Pyrus > Pyrus communis. Next base: position 6,667,081 of record NC_142572.1, read on the forward strand.
GCTAATGATTTTTTTTTCACTTATAAATGATAGAGGTCTTATGTTTGATTTTCGTAAAAAACGAATTTGAACTACATTATTGTTAACTCAATGTAAGGCTTAACCTAGTCTCCCACTTCTTTAACCTTTGGGCTAAAACCTAAGATTTTTAATCTAGAAACAGTCTTTCTTTTCCAACCCTTATGAGTTAAATTTTGGCCCAAGATTATTAAATAATGAATTTAGGATTATTTTTTCTTAAATTAACTTAAAAAAAAAAACATAAATATGTAGACTATCCTAATTTAATTTTATGAACATTTTAACCTAAAAATATTTAGATTTTGATAAATATTGAAAAATCACTAAACCGACACCATGAAACTCGTGAAACACTACGAAAGAATATGAAACACATAAAATAAAATTTTTTAATTACTTTAGCCGTTTGATTTAAATTTGGACCATTAGATTTTTTTTTTTTTTTTTTTACCGTTGGATTTGATCAAATTAGATTTTAACTGTTAGATTCAATGAATTTATAAATATAAAACTAAAAAATATATACATATATGGGGCCCAGCTCCACTAACACAGGGGGAATTTTTGGGCTAAATTTGTCCCATAAATGAGTTTTGACTTATATTTGCTCCAAGGGTTAGAGCAAGTTGAGATAAGTTTAGAATCTAAAATTTGAGTTTTACTCCAATAATTGGAGTAGGTATTAGTGGAAATAATGTCGTTTGTTAAAAAAAATAAAAAAAAATAAAAAGAAAAAAAAACTTGTAAACCTCTAGTCGTTGATGGGTTTTTATGGGTTTAGTCTATATTCTATAAATCCAAAGTGAGAAGAAGAAGGGTTTGGATTTTATTTTAGGCTCTTTGCCCCTTTTTTCAATATCTATTATCATTTTGAAGAATCCTACTAGTTTATTTCCATAAAAATTATAACTAGTTGACTCTCTCTCCATCTCTCACATAGGCTTGCACTCAAGCATAAAGAGGTGCAATGTGTAAAGGGAAGAAGTGAGTTGTGTTGGAGTATTAACGTGTAAAGGTTAATTTTCTATGGGGGCTATTTGTGCTCCATCGATGCGCCAAGGGAAAAAAAGGCCATTAGAGATGAAAATAACATTATTGCAGCGACGGAAAACAATTATGTTTATGTATTATGGTGTGAGTTTGATTTCCACCGATCTCCCTTCCTCCAAACAATTAACAATTTAACTCACTAACGCTCTCGTTCATAAAATAAAATTAAAAATTAAAAAAAATTAAGATTAGAATAGATTTATATTTCGTTTTCTCTAATGCAACAAAAAAAAAGCTTTTATTAAAGTAAAGAAAATAAGGAAACCAACCAATGTCGCTGGTTCAAGATCGACTTGAATTCTCAACAAAAAAGAAACCCATATATATCGTAAGATTGCATCAACATGATTTTTTCGGTTGATTTCATCCACATGATTGAGAATTTTCTGAATCCTAGCACCTAAGTCGATTGAAAAGAAAGATTTGGTGCTCAATATTAAAATATATGGATAGATAATGTAGCTACTCCAAGATCTTCAAGAACAATAATGCATTGCATTGGGTACAAATATGCTTGAAACAATAACAACAATGATAAGCGATCCGATTAACTTCACTTAAAATAATCAATTAATAAACAAGGATTCCTTTAACCATGTATGATTTTTCTTTCTTTCTTTAAAATGAAGGACAACTGGTTATAAGTGAGATTATTCATCCTTTCCAGATCCGAAGAGGCTCAGAAAAATTTCACCTTACCTGTGGCCACAATCAAGCAGACTCACCAACTCGAAGCATCGAACTCAAGACCTCCCACAATCAAGCAGCTTATGATTATTGTCAACCACACCATATAAAAAACGTGACTTCTTGTATTGATGTATAGAAAATAGTACAATATGTATATTCCGGTTAACAGTCCCTATTGAGATAGGAAACTTACACTAATTGTAATTAATTAATTACATAATATACAGTATAAAACAATCACGGAAAAGAATCTGGAGTCATTCGGTTCTATTTGGGCACTCACTGCCATGTGTGTCACGCAAACACAGCTGATGCTTTAACCTAGCTTTAGCTAATTAACTTTGCCCCTTTTTACCAAATGAGGCAGTGATTTGCCCGTGTCTGCGACAAGTGGAGCATCTTTGCTGCTCAAAGATCGTACTTAATGCCCTTCCCAACCTTTTTTTTGCTTGAACTGTTTAAGCTTCAAGTTTAATCTCAGTTGGTTATAACTATGCACCACAAGAAGGAGAGATTTTTCGACGTGCTCAAAACACGAAATAATACACCGCGTGTTATTATACAAGTTACAGAATAGTTGTGTTAAAAAATTAATAATTTGAAAAACAAAGCTTTCTTTCACTTATGTAATGACACATGTTGTACCACCCATGTTATGGGTGCAATGAAAATTTTCTTAGGGGGACAAAAGCGCAAATCAAATGGTAAATGGAGGTTAAGGTTTGACAAAAAGAAATGGTAAATGAGGTTAGGGTTTGGATGGAAATTACATAACCTACTGTGTCATATGACTCATATACCCTAAACTATACCCTTATCAGTAAATATCGTAATTCAATAGTTGAAAATAATTTTATATTTTGGCGTAAGTCGATGGAAACAAAAAATAAAAAAATAAAAATGTTTTCATACTTATAGATTCCATAGTTAAAACTATTTTTTTAAGCTACATTTATTAAGGGGAGGAAGAGGGTAAAAACTTGAGACTCTATAGATTGAAGATGCAAAATTGAAAAGAAAAACCCTAATCACCGAGCTCATTACTCGCAATGTCAATTTTGATAGCATGTGTTATGTATATCTTCATACTTTCTTATTTGTAAATTATTCGTAGGATTTGATTGTCGACTCTACACAGCTAATTAAAATGCTTTAAAATGACAATGTATCTTTTTAGAAGAAAGAAAAATGGATCATACCATCCTAAAAATGGAAGCAAACTAATTGTGCACCTAATAGCTCTAGCTAGGGTTCATCTGTCGGTTGTTAGACTCAAATCCAACGGCTAATAGGTCAATATACTTAATAAGGATTGTTGTGGAATGTAAGTGCGATTAGGGTTTAGTTATAAGCTATAACTTGGACTCCAAGTAAGGTATATAATCCGGTTATAATTGGAGAATAAGGGCTCTTGATACTATCCTATTGGGATTGAGATTTAGTAGATTATATCCTTGTACAATAAGGGATCCTAGTGTATGATTATGGGAATATGCACTAGGGTTGTAGTAGTATAAATACCAAAGGAAGGTCCCTGCATACACCACTGAAACATATACTTAGAGACCTCCCCATAGGTTCGAGTAATACGGTCATGGTGAGTGTGTAGAAGGCCCTCCTTACAGATCAAGGTGTTCGAGAGTACTTGTTGCAGTTTTCAGTGCTTGTTGTTCTAGGGTGATGTCTTTGCAAGGTTAGTACATTGTGTTTTACTTGCATGAACGTTTAAGTCTAACAGTTGGTATAAAAGCCAACGTTTATGTAGTTAAAATCCATAAGAGAACTAACATACATGAAATCATGCATGCAATACGAATGAACTAAAATTTCTTCAAGTTTTGATTTTGGTTTCTTTCCCGTTGCTATATTTAATGCTTGCATGCATACGTATATGTATAAAGTTTGAGAGATATTATCCCTGCACATGTATACGAATCTCGACTTAATATAAAATTAAGTAATATATACATATAAGACTACAAACAAGTGCCATGACCGCTTCTTGTATTATGCTTGTATTCACAAAAACCCTAAAACTGTCTACCATGCATAACTAATGTAAGAACTAATTTTGGCCTATTAAAACTCAGAAATTGTTTGCTTCAGAAGTCTTGATTGTTAAGCATGTCTAATGATCGAAAGTTTTAAGGTTCAAAGCATGTTGAAAGTTATAACATGATCAATGTTTTTTGAGATGTAATTGAATGAATGAAACACAAACAAACTTGTTTCAATCATTCCAGAACTGCTAAAAATTCAAGGTTTAATTGATCAGCTTGTATCAGTAGCCATAACAATGAGGGTATATCCCCAAATAAAGGTGTGACTAATCTACATTGGTTCGGTTACTGATAGCTCAATGAAAACATACAAGATGCATAAGCTGCAAAAGTTAACTGCCAAATGAAGGTGGATGGCTTTCATGCTGTACCATTACTTATGCAACTTATATGTTTTGCACTGCTACTGATTAAACTTGAAAAACCAAACAAAGGTTGAGTTGTTTTAGTTATGTAGAATATAAAGTCTTGAATACTTATTTTGTTTGAAAATCTTTTAGTAATTAGCTCCCTGGATTTAATTCAAACACTCAATGGAACCAACTATAACAAGTGGAGGCAAGATATTGAAATGGCATTAGGGCTCATGGATTTCGATTTAGCTCTGAGAGAGAATGAACCAGCCAAGCCTGCTGATGATGCAACTGCAAAAAAGAAGAATGAATATGAAAGATGGGTTAAGGCTAACAGAATGGTGTTGATGGTAATCAAAAGATCAATGTCTGATTTGGTTCAAGGGACAATCACTAAGTCAGACAATGCTAAGGCATACCTTGACACCATAGAAGCAAAGTTCAAGGAATCTAAGAAGGTTGAAACTGGATCACTAATGAATACCCTTATAACCACTAAGTACCTTGGTGGTGTTGTGAGATAGCACATTCTCTCAATGGTTGATGCAGCTACAAAACTTAATCCACTTAACATTAAGTTAGATGATCCTTTTCTAGTTCATCTCACCCTGAATTCCTTACCCGCTAAGTACTCTCAGTTGAAGAGTACTTACATAGCTCAGAAAGAAAAATGGGACTTGAACGAGCTAATTGCCATCTGTGTGCATGAAAAGAAAAATATTCGACAAGATAAGGGGAAGAAACAAGTCAATGCAGTGCAAAATGTCAATCCTGCAAATTCTCCCAATGAGAAAGACAATCCTCCACAAAAAAACGATAAAATGGTTGCAAAAAGGGTCAATAGGAGCAATAACCATCTGAAAGTTCATAAGGGTGTTGGAATAAAATGTTTCTTCTACAAAAAGGTGGGACATCAGAAAAATGAGTGCACTAGTTATAAACGTTGGAAGGAAAACAAAGAAAGTAAGAAAAACAAAGGTATGATGCATAAAATTTCAGTTTGTTTTGAATCGAAATTGGTTAAGATGTTTTATGATACCTGGTCGCTTGATACTGATGCTACAATTCATGTAACAAACTCATTGTAGGGATACATTGGTAAGAGGGTGCCAAACAAGGATGAGGTGTCAGTGTTCGTGGGCAATGGAGTTCATTGGAGTAGTTAGGCTTGAATTATTTTCTTTCTTTCTTTCTTTCTCTCTTTTTTTTTTTTTTTTTTTTTTTTTTTGCTAGATTTGGTTGATGTTGCTTATATACCTTCCATGAGAATGAATTTAGTCTCAGCTAGTAGGCTTGTTAAATCTAAGTTTAAGTTTGATATTAATAAGTAATTTGAAGCTACCTACTTTTCTTTGGAGAGAAGTAATCAAAACTGCAAATTACTTGCCAAATAGGGCCTCTAGCAAGTCAGTCCCCAAGACACCCTTCAAGTTGTGGACTAATAGAAAACCAGTGCTGAATCACTTGAGAATTTGGGGATACACCGTAGAAGCAAGAGCATACAATCCAATGGAGAAGAAGCTGGACCTTATAACAATCACATGTTTTTTTGTAGGGTATCCAGAAAGAACTAAGGGTTACAGGTTTTATTACCCCAATCATACTTCGAGACTCATTGAAACTAGGAGAGCCAAGTTGATTGAAGAAGTTAATGATGATCAATGGGAAAAGAATCTTGACTGGAATGAAGAGATCACAGCAATGCAAAAAGAAACCCTAGTCAATGCTGTGATAGATGAAGTTGTACTAATTCCAATGCAAAATGAGCAAGTTGCAAAACCAACACAAGTTACTCAACAAGAAGAAATGATTGCAGAAGAACCTGTCCAGTTGAAGAACACACCAACCATTCAAGAAGAGCATATTGAACATGTGCAACTGGAAACTAGAAGATCCACCCGTGCAAGAAAACCTGCAATCTCAAATGATTTCCTTGTGTATCTGCAAGAAGCTGAGTTTAGTAGTCAAGAAGAAGATCCATTAAACTTCAAGACAACAATTGAGAGTCTCAATAATGCACATTGGCAAGAAGATATGCAATCAGAATTGGATTCCATGAATAAGAACACAGTGTGGGAATTGGTTGAGCTTCCACAAAGATGTAAACCAATAAGTTGCAAGTGGGTTTACAAGGCCAAGAAATGCTCAAAGGGTGATATTGAAAGATACAAAACTAGACTTGTAGCAAAGGGTTATACTCAGCAAGAAGGAGTTGATTATAATGAAACATTGTCTCCAGTCTCTACAAAATGCTCTTTTAGAGTGAGCATGGTACTAGTGGCTCACTTCGATCTACTTCTTTATCAAATGGACGTTAAGACTGCATTCTTGAATGGAAATCCTGAAGAAAAGATCTACATGAAGCAACCAGAGGGTTTCATTCGAGAATGGAAATAGAATTTGGTCTGTAAACTTAACAAGTCCATTTATGGATTGAAACAGGCCTCGAGACAGTGGTATTTGAAGTTTGATGAGGTTGTTTCATCACATGGTTTCAAAGAAAGCCCTAGTGATAAGTGTGTTTACATGAAAAGGAATGTAAACTGTTTTATTTTTCTCATTCTTTACGTAGATGACATATTATTAGTATGCAATAATGCATCATTGCTGAGTGACACCAAGAAATTTCTGTCCAAACACTCTGAGATGAAAGATATGGGAGAAGCAGCTTTTGTTCTTGGTATTTAGATCATAAGGGATCAAAGTAAAGGTCTACTAGGTTTATCACAAAGAGCATACATTGAAAATGTTCAATATGGAATACTCGAATGGCTGTGATGTTCCCATGACAAAGAGAGAAAAGCTCAGTAAGGATCAGTGCCCTAAGACTGAGTTTGAGAGGAAAGAAATGGCTAGCAAACCTTATGTTTCTCTTGTTGGAAGTCTCATATATGCACAAGTATGTACCAGACCTGATATTGCATATGCCATTAGCATATTGGGAAGGTTTCAGTCTAACCATGGTAATGCACACTGGATAGCTGCCAAGAAAGTTTTAAGATACTTGCAGAGAACGAAAGAGTATCAGCTAGTATAGAAAAAGGATTCAAGACTCAAACTAGTAGGCTATAGTGACTCAGATTTTGCAGGCTGCCTTGATTAACTTATGTCAACTTCAGGTTATATATTCACATTGGCAAATGAGGCAGTGTGTGTGAAACAAGATACTATTGCCACTTCTACCATGCAAGCTGAGTTTGTAGCTTGCTATGAAGCTACATCACAAGCTATATGGCTGAGAAATTTCATCAATAGTCTCGAGATTATGGATTTAATAGCAAAGCATGTTCTAATTTGGTGTGATAATAAAGCTGCTATCTTTTATTCTAAGAATAATAAAAGGTCCCCTGAAACTAAGCACTTGAACACCAAGTATGCGTTGACAAGGAAGAAAGCAAAGTCTGGAAAGATCATGGTTGATTACATTAACACTCATGCAATGCTTGCTAATCCACGCACTAAGGTATTACCAAATGCAACTTTTCATAAACATGCACTCAATATGAGAGTGATTGCAACCCTATATTTGTTGACCTAGTGGGAGTAATGATAATATTTAGTTTAATTATGCATGGTAGTTATTATTGTGACAATTAGTATTGAGTTTGGTATTATGTTTAGCTAGTAGCTGCACTTGGTTAAATTGAAGGCTTAATAAAAAGATGTTTCAGTAATTCATACATTGTTTCAATATAGTTTTAGTTCATGTTTTCTGTTGGAAATAGGTTGCTGAAAGGTTATAAACAACTGATGTGTTTTTCGATGAAACAATGTAGCAGCAAAAGGTTATTAGTTGTAGTTGGTTGTGTCGTGAGATTGCTTGGCATGTGAACTGAGTTTTTTTCACAAAATTCTGTGTGAGCTATTCTTGTAGCTTGAAAGCTTCATCAAAAGCATTAAACAGTCAGATATAAGACTGATTAAGTGGACCTGGAAGTGATGGAGTCGATGTTTTTGACTCATGGTTTTGTAACTCACTTCTGTACCAAGTCTGTGATTGATTACTTCATGTAAGTGACCTTATTCAATGATTATAAGAGCTCATGAACACTTATCTAAGTTCATAGTCTCCGATAGTTCTGAATGAGTAATCTTTGCTTGACAGAAGTATGCAAGAAGCTTAATAGCTTAACTAAATCCTTTGGCCAATAAAGAATCATGCTTACAGATTCATTAAGGTTCTTTCTTGAATTAACTGATTGACCTAGTGGGAGAATGTTGGATGTTAGACTCCAATCCAACGGCTAATAGGTCAATATACTTAATAAGGATTGTTATGGAATGTAAGTGCAATTAAGTTTTAGTTATAAGCTATAACCTGGACTCCAAGTAAGGTATATAATCCAATTATAATTGGAGAATAAGGGCTCTTGATACTATCCTATTTGGATTGAGATTTGGTAGATTATATCCTTGTACAATAAGGGATCCTAGTGTATGGTTATGGGAATGCGCACTAGGGTTGTAGTAGTATAAATACCAAGGAAAGGTCCCTGCATACACCACCAAAATATATACTTAGAGAACTCCCAATAGGTTCGAGTAATACGGTCGTGGTGAGTGTGCAGAAGGCCCTCCTTACAGATCAAGGTGTTCGAGAGTACTTGCTGCAGTTTTTAGTGCTTGCTGTGCTAGGGTGATGTCTTTGCAAGGTTAGTACATTGGTGTTTGACTTGCATGAACGTTTAAGTCTAACATCATCAAGCAAAATCTTCAAAACTTCAACGTCAATTCCTACTGAAATGCACCGAGATAGTTCTTCAATGATAAAAATGTCAATCTTTCCTTTTAAACCTAATGATTTCGAAGAACACAGAATTTTTCTAAATAACTTTCATTTTCAATGAAGAAAAAAACTCTTCTTCGGTTGACATCTTGTACACTATTTCGTCACGCATGCGCACTCACAAAGTTTTTTTTCTCGAAGGATAATATTATGAAGGGATATGTGCATTCTCCATCAAGGGATGCAAAGATTATCATTTCTCGAACATCTTCGAAACTTCAGTGAAGATTTAGGTTTCAATTTGGTAAAACAAGATTGTGAAAATCGTCACCCTTAAGATATAAATTGTTCAAGAGGCTGAATAAATAATTATTGGTATATGACATTGAAGGAAAATTCTTAGCTAGCTAAGTCCATAATAATCAATAGGAGGATGGATGTCCAAATCGCTATGCTAAATGTTGATGGTGGGTTCCAAAAAGTGGAGATTGGATCAAAAGTGGAGATTGGATCATTAGAGGACACTTGGAGATAGTAAAGTATAGATTTGCTTGAATACTTTGTTCTTCAACCAAAATTTACGTAATCAATAATTTCAATGCAAAGTTCGACAACAAAACATTGTCAAAACTCTTTCGATACAACTTTTCTGATGCCAACTATTTTTCTTTCCCTGTTTAGGGTTTCTATTGTGTCCTAATTTGAATTAAAATAAAACAATCATTAGACTCATTCCTTTGTATCGTTCATGGTTGAGAGAGGAGGGTATGGACCATCATCAAGTTGTGTCCATCTAAAGCTCATTTAAGAAGAAAATGAAACATTCTTCAACAGAGACTTTTATTGGTAATTATCATGATGGGGATGAAAGGGATGTTGGACAAATCTAGCCATCAATTGCTTTACTTTCACCTCAAATGATGGACCTACATGAGGTGTCAAACCTCTTTCATTCACTGTTTAAAAAAAAATAAATAAATAAATATATATATATATATATATATATATATATATATATATTTTGATCTAGTTCGTTTGAATCCTATTGATGCACAGAATTAATAGGACTTTGGAACAACGTAAAGCATCAATTTGTGACATTTGCAAGATTGCTCCGATCACCTAGTAAGGATATATGTAAAGAGATAGAGATAAAAAAGCAAACATAAGATATACATGGTTCAATCTAAGTTGGGCTACATCCATGGGGGTGGAGAAGTTCTCATTAATAATGAAAAGTTTACACAATACAAACGTTCAAGCATAATCATCATCAGTGAGTTCTAATGACGAGTTTAAGTACAATAATGGCATTAGAGATTAATTGTAGGAGAATGATCTCTTTTTATAGTTGAGGGGAGTCTACGGCTTCCGTTCACGGTCGATGGGGGACTTTAGGAGTTTTATTCTAATGTTGACACGCGTCGGCGTTGTGATTGGCCTCCTGGTTGCCTCAACACGAATCATTAAGTGGGTTCTTGAATGTATGAAGTTGATAGGTACTCGGTAGTTTCAGAATTAGTGCAATATGGTACCAACCAACCCGAAATAAAGTTGGTTGTAGTAAAAGATCTTAACCAGGACAATTTACAACTTACAATTTTTGTTGTCCTTTCCAAGCGAGAGTTTATCTTTCACCATTAAAAATCAAACAACCCTTCACCCACCCACCGGATCCTAAATCCACAGCTACCCAATTTCACTCGGCAAAATTTGGATTCTTGGAAGTCCTTTTGTTTGCTTGGCAAAAATGTGAACTCCTTACATCCAACATTGAACAAAATTCCAAGCCAAAGAATTAGGGTTATTGTCTCGTGCCAGTGCCAGTGCCAGTGGTATACCGTCACTATGTTGCTCCATACCACTATATTTTTGACATGAGACATCACAATAACTGTCCAGCGAAAATTGCTCTTCTTCCTTGGTGTTCTTGTTGGACTCAAAATATGAGTTTCTGAATTTTTTTGCAAAAGAAAGAGGGCTAGTTATCTTCTTTCTTTATGCACTCCCTTGTAGAACAACTGGTTCAGTTGCCAATACAAGCCTATATAGAGAGAGATTTTTTAATGTACTAAGAATACAAAATGATACACTACATGTCATTATATAAAATGACAAATGATATACCACTCTATGCACATGAAAAATATCTCCGTATATGGGATGAGATTCAGTAGGTGAACAGCTCAATTATTACAGTTCACCAAGAAAAGAAGTAAAAATAAAAAAGGATCCACTTTTCATTGAATATTTTAACCATCAAACTGAGAGTTTCTGACAGTAAAATAAATTTGGACAATCAAATTTTTGGTGGTCGGTCAGGGGCTGGGGCTCCTTATCCCCAAGTAAAGTACCGAATGAGATCTTACATGTGTACTAGGATAATTAAAGTTTTAACTGGTTGAGTTTGTTAGCCAAACTCAAAGTTCATACTGTGATTCATTAACCAAATAAATTTTGAATTGAGGAACACTCTTGAATTTCATTTAGAATGTCTTCTGCAATGCTTGTATCCATTCTTAAAATTATAATAAAATCGTTATCAACGCTTGAAACAATTTCAAACCAAATGAAAACAATTAAAACAATGTCATGCCAATTGGTGCTAAAATTGTAAATGTTTGTTGGTTTTTTAGTATCTATAGTATTTTTCTAAGACAAAATATTGGGGACTAATGTGTATTGCTCTGAACAAAATTAGGATGTCAAACCATCATCTTTTTTTACTAAGATTATTTTAAAAAATAATTAAAAAAAAAAAAAAACTGAGACATCTTTGGTTACGATTCAAAGGGACAATCTCCGATACAACTTTGATTACAATTCTAATGAACAATCTCAACTAAATATCAAATGTTAGAATATACCAATGGCAAATTATGACTCATCCATCATGCAGCGTAGTTTAATCCCGCACTTGTTGTATAAAAAAGTTAGGGTAAGAAAATTGGATGGGTAAGATATGACCACCACCACTTAAAAAACTGGTCCTAACTCCTAAATAAGCTTCTTTTTCTTCTTCTTCCTACTCACTTTCCAATGAAATCTCAAAAGACCAACATCCTCTTAAGATCATGTCATATTTTCCAAAAAACCACGAGCACCCAACGTGACTAAAATAAAATCAACACTAAAATGTCACATACCCCAACATAAATTAGATTTCCTGGTCCCCCCCCCCCCCCCCCCCCCCCCCTTCCTCCTCACATCAAGAAACTAAGACCCCCATAAATAAATAAATAAAATAAATAAATAAACAATTGATAATTTATTAAACCAAAGATAATTAAATAATTGATAATGCTTGTCAAGCAATAAACAAACATACACATAAACCTCTCTTACCTTTAAACATGTTTATAGCCTTAGATTATTGTCTTAAAACCAACTTAATCATTCATAACCTCATTGAGTGGACTGCAGCAAAATTTTGGGACCCATGGAGTTGATCATTTCGCACTTTTATTTACTTTCTCCGCCGTTAGATGGGTCCTAAGGAGTACCATTAAACGGCTAGGATTAAATTATTGGGTCATGTATTGATATTCAATTCAAGTTGCAGGCATAATTCATGAAGAAGCATCATCCATTTTGCCCCCCAAAGGAAAAATTAATTAACAATATAAACTATTTAATAAAAGAAATGTTCTCTCAGCCGCCCAATGATCAAGTGATACATACTCACTTACTGTTAGTTTGATATCAAGATTGGAGAATAAATAAATGCATTTTTAATTTTTCAATTTCAATTCTCGATATTATATTCAAATCTAAATAACCATAAATCATTAGTCATTTGGTGAGCTAGATGAGATTGAGCCTTAAATTTGAGATTGGATTGACATGGTCATGTAAGACAAGACTTGTAACTCATGTTTAATTATAGGTTAAATAACACACTCTATTGTGGATTCATAACTCATCATATATGATCATGTCTATCTCACATTTGGCACGATAAACAAAAGACTGGACTCAAATTTATATTAATTAATCAGATCTATCCCAATTAGCCCACCAAATAGGCCCGAAGTGACTAAGAGAAGGAGAGACTTTGAAGACAAGATATTAAAAGGGAAATGTGGCCTAAAAAGAGGGATTATTGCATGGTTGGTATTGGTAAGAATGTTTACAAATTACAAGACAAATTACACATACAAGGAACCTCATCATTCCATTTATTGAAAAAACTAAACAAAACAAGAAAAATAAATCTAGGAAATACAAAACCCACAAATTTCAATAGAGTAGAGGGGGAAATAAGGAGCCAAGTCAGTAGCTCGAGGAAGGAAATGAGGAAAGAAGAAGCCAAAGAGCACTCAAATCAAAAGAATAATATTGAAACCAAAAGAGAATTAGAAGAGGAACAAGAACAAGTAGAAACTCAGTCAATCCAGTCAAACACTTTACAAACCAATAACCTCAAATCCAAAACATTAAAATATATATATATATCATACAATTCCGACTAAAATTTTGTAATCATACCCACTTGCATTTGTACCTCTCTCTCTGTCTCTCTCTCTCTCTACCCCCCACCCTACATGTATAAAATTGGACGAGAGAAAAGTAAGAAATTGGAAGGGAGCTGGCTCATGAAAATTTCATGCTCTGTTTCTTGTATAAGTATACATCTCCTCTGCTAATTAGCTAATGACCCAAAACCTCTCTCTCTCTCTCTCTCTCTCTCTCTTGAATTCAGAAGAAGCACACAGAGAGTCTGTTTCCTTTTTGGGTATTTTTTGAGGCTTCTATTTTGTTTTGTTTCATAAATCTTATGTCTTTCCAATTATTTTTCACACATCGTTTCATCCCATCCCATTAAAACAATGAAAATGGCATATTACCATTCATCCTTTCCCCTCTATAGGAAACACCCATCATTGCTCCCAACAATCGTTTTCAACCTTAGAAACCTGAGCTGCTTCTCCTCCTCCTAAAGATATTCCCTCCTCATAATTCCATTCCTCTCTCTCTCCTCTCTCTCTCTCATCCATTTAAATAGCACCCTCTTTTTTTTTAATCCCACACAAAATATCGAGCTTTCTACACAAGCAAAACAAAAGATATTTGAAAAGAAATTGAAAAGGAGAGGAAGATTAAAAATGGATCCTTCGTCCACCAACTCTGTCAATGGCTTCTATTCGTTTCTGACTCGAGGGATCGACGATCTCGAAAGGGTCTATCTTTCGAACAACTTCATGTCAATCCAATTCCTCCAAAGGGCTCTTTCCCTTCTTCGATCTTTCCACTCCCAGCTGGCCCTTCTCGTCCAGAAGCTCCATTTGCCCGTCGGGGACAAGTGGCTCGACGAGTACATGGACGAAAGCTCCAAGCTTTGGGAAGCCTGCCATGTCCTCAAGTCCGCCGTCTCCGCTATGGAGAATTACTACACTTCCGGCCTCAACATCACCTCCACCTTCGACTCCCACCGCCATCTCACTCCCCAGCTCTCTCGCCAGGTGGGTTTTTCAATTTGATCACAAATTCACGATCTTTAACTTGCTTTATACGTTTGACTGATTCGTTGTGGTATTTCGTCGAACAGGTGGTGCGCGCGATTTCTGGGTGTCGGCGAGAGGCGTTCGGATTGGAAGAGGAGAACAGGGGGCTGATGGAAACGAGAATCCAGCCGCTATCGCTCAAATTCGACGAAGGGGTCTCCATCGAATCGAAGCTCAACGGGTTCAATGGGTTCAGGGGAGTCCTGTACGCAATGAGGAACGTGAGCTCGCTGCTACTCATGATCTTGCTGTACGGACTGGTGTTCTGCTTGCCGGAGGAGGAGTCGAGCTTCTGCAGGGGAGGGTACAACGAGGGCTGCATGATCTTCGGATCATCGTTCATGATATCGACGGCGAGGCTGCAGCAGAGGGTGGCGGCGGAGATCGGGCAGATCAGAGAGAGGCCAGGGGTTCTGATGTGGGAGTTCAGGAGGTCGAAGGCGGCGATGGAGGAGCTGAGGGGGGAGCTGGAGAGGGGGGGCCAACAGGGGGTGGTGGAGTGGGAGGTTGACGGCGGCGGGATTAGGGAGGGAGTGGACAACTTGAAAGCGAGTTTTGGGGTGCTGAGATCTGGTGCGGAGAATATTGCGAGCCAACTTGATGATTTCTTTGATGAAATTGTTGAGGGGAGGAAGAAGCTTTTGGACTTTTGCAGTCATAGGTAAAAAATAAAAAAATATTACAGGGTAGAGAGAGAAGTAATTAGTTATTGGGTTTTATTTTTACCTTTTTAACCCATCTTCTTACTTCTGTTTGTATTTTCTTTTTCTTTTTTTTTTTTATTACCTTTCTTTTCTCTCGCGCATTCTTCAACTTTGTTCTAGTAGTTACTAGTTCTCCGCCTACAATCAAGTTTGAATTTTCCTTCTTGTAATTTAGATTTGACGTAGCGTAGACTCATTGACAGGTAGTTATTGGTTATCATGGTTGAATACATGAAAAAATTTCATTTTTTATTTTTATTTTTAAGCCATAAAACAGTTAAAATAATAATAATAATAATGCAATTGTGGGTGCAAGATCTTCCAAGTTGATTTTAAAAAAAAACACAAAAGTAGAAGAAAAAGTAAAAGTAAAAAAAGGTTGGGTGAACAAAGATAGGGAAAAAATGGAATGGAAGCTTCTTGTTACTCTATCTTTAAGACTTGGTGGCACAATCAAAATCCTCCATTAATTTATTATCTTCTTCAAAATATTTAATTTATTAATGAACTAATATTTAATTATCTTGAATTTGGATAATTTTTTATTTTATTTAAGCAATAATCTAATCCAAATTATGGAAACAAAAATTCACACATCTGCACTAACAACTGCTTTGCTTAGTTTGGATACGACTATAGTTACCATCAAGTACAATTTGATTACGACCAACTCTACGCTACCAAAGTGTTGGTTATGATTATTCTTATTTTGAAAAGGTTTTCCTCTTGCCTCTAATTGGGGTTTTTCATGGTGAATCTCTTGTAGGAGAGAGAGAGAGAGAGTTGAGTTGTTATAGTAAATGAGTCATGATTCTAGTTGTGAAAGAATGATGAAAAAGGTGAGGGTTGAGACTGTAGCAGTCTCTTCTATGTAGGGAAGAAGAAGCACCACTCATGAATGAAGATTCCTGGATTTGCTTTTATGTCAAAAAAAGCCAACTTCTTTTCATCTTAGAAGGAAGCTTTTGTCTGATTTTTCCCTTCCCTTTCAAAGCAATGGTCTTGATCATCACCAAACCCTATCTCTTCCTCCCTCACATGTGTTTCGGTCAATCACGTAATGAGAGCGATAGAGACTTCGTTATATAAAATCGGCTTTTCTTCTCCCTTCTTTAGGTTTTGGAGAAAATCCTATCACATATCTTCTAAACACCATAAAAATTTTCTAGTTATCAATTAGTCACATAAGGAATCCATTAGTCATCTTACGAAGACATAGTAATTTTTCTTTAGTAGTCCAGACGGCTAAGTAACTCGAAAAATGAATAGTAAAGATTGATTGCAAGAAATTAAACCGTAAGGTTGTTTAAATAGTCAGACTACCAAATTCAGAGGTAGATGTATAATCATCTAAACCGATCACGTATAACTTGTTTTCTCTTGCTGTCACGCAGATAATTTTGTTCTTTCTTCCCCCTTCTTTGGGGATTTTGGATTTGGGTTTTTAGAAGAAAATATTATTAAAGTAAGGAGGGGGGAGAAAATTTAGGGTCACTTGCTTTGCTTGTCAACCGTATCCCATGCTTTTTAGTTATTATCCCTGCCGGAAATTCATGCCTTGCCTCCCTCCAAGGGATCCATAGCAGCGTCCAACATAAGCAAAACTAATATAATATTCCTCAAATCCAAGAACTATAAGACAACAAAACATATTAATTTAAGAGAAATGTTAAAGGAACTGTTCTCAGTGGAACTATTTATGAATTTTGTACCAGTTGTGGATTCAAGATTTGAACTTTGGAATCTAAATGTTAAATACAAATTTTTTAGACAGGAACAACATGCGAAATGCGTAAAAAAAAAAATCAGTTTATTCACTTTGAGGTCTTGTTATACACATGTCAATGTATATATTGATATATGCCTAAGCAATATAATGAGTGATATAAAGAACTTTTCAAGTATTGGCCCAACATTTTGAGATATAACTAACATCAAGCATTTAGAAGAAACAAAAAGGACCTGTACTAAAATTTGGAGGGTCCTCAAAAGACCTTCACATGTATATTTTTTGAATCCGAGAGGTCCTGGGACCACCTTAATCCCTATTTTTATTGTGCAAAAAATATAAGATGACATAAAATTCATGAAAAACCTCACTTTTAAGTGTGTCTCCTTAATATTTCTCTTATTTTAATAAATAGAAAAAATAGTAATATTAGAAGAGAGAAAAAAGCAGAACACCAATGCCGAAAACAACATAAAGAAGCACTTTTGGCAGACGCAGAAGCAAGCACCTCAGAGTTTCTCTGACCCAACAAGACATTATCATCCTTAAAGCAGCAAACAGCGGCTTACATTCATAACCACCACCAAACAAAAAACCACACCATCAATTATTATGATTCCTTCTTTTTCTAAATAAAAGAAGGGAAAAAAAAAAAGGAAGAAAAAAGTGCAGCGTGAGAGATTTTTCAGCTTCTTTCACAGTGGAGGTATCATATAAAAATCTGCAGAATGTTGAATAAATTCCGACAAATGTAGAGTCTCTGGCCCTGCTGCACTATAGAGTAAATGCACTAGAGCTTTTTGTTGCATCCATCAACTGCTGCAATAGCTAAAGCTTCATTTGTTAAGAGAGGAACTTGGATGGTAAGAGTACACCGCCACAATAGAGCCCTGTATCATTACAAAGTGTGACATTGTAGCACCAGTCATGAACACCACTGAGAGCAACGTACGTAGCATATAAAATAAACTCACAGTATCTCAGTCTAATAATACAACACATTTTAAATCAAAAATCACGTGATGGTGACTGAATTCATTCAATGCAAGCCATTCTCCTCTTCTAAATAGTTAACACATAAGAAAAGGCCAGGTCCAAAAGTGGAATTGACAACCACCCAGATGAAGTGTATCTGATGACAGATGGCCAAAAGAAACAGGTATAACTCTGTTCATTGCAGTTTTCATGATTCCGGCTTTATCTAGAATCCAGATCAACGTCACAGGCTAGAGAGAGAGAGAGGTTTGGTAATGTTCTGCTTTGAACTTAAAAAAAAGAGTAAAGTACAAAAAACTACCTCAACTATTGAGGTCACGACAGTTTCATACCTCATCTTTTAAAATTGACAATGGCATACCGCATCTTACAAATTTCTGACAATGTCATACCTCCGTCAATTTTTCTGTTAGTTTTTCTGTTAAATGCTGACGTGGCAAGAGACGGGAACCACTTTCTATTAAAAAATTAATAAAATATTATTAAAAACTAAAAAAAAAATTTAATATTTTTTAAATATTAAAATAATAAATAAAAGTAAAATTAAAAAAAAATGGTAAAGTACAAAAAACTACCTCAACTATTAGGATCACGACAGTTTCATACCTCATCTTTTAAAATTGACAATGTCATACCTCCGTCAATTTTTCTGTTACTTTTTTTGTTAAGTGCTCACGTGCCTTGATTCGGGACATACTTTTTATTAAAAAATTATTAAAAACTAAAAAACAATTATTTAATATTTTTTAAATATTAAAATAATAATAAAAAGCAGAGGAAAAAAAAAAAACCATCAGTTCGTCCCTCCCCTCCCCCCTCCTCTCTCTTCTCCCCATCTTCATTTTCTTCCCCCCCCCACCTATAAACCCGAAAAACTAAAAAAAATAAAAAAATTTTGAAAACCCAACAACCCCCCCTGCGGAAGAACAAGAAGGAGAAGGAGGAGGAGGAGGAGGAGGAAGAAGAAGAAGAGTAAAAAAGGAGGAAGGAAAAAAAAAAAAATCCCCCCTATCGGCGCGGAAGAAGAAGAAGGGAGAAGGAGAAGGAGGAAGAAGAAGAAGAGGAAGAAAAAATAAAAAAAAAATTTGAAAACCCATCAACACCCCCTTCGGAAGAAGGAGAAGGAGAAGGAGAATGAGGAAGAAGGAGAAGGAGAAGGAGAATGAGGAAGAAGAAAAAGAGGAGGAAAAAAAGGAGGAAGGAAATTTTTATTTTTTTTTTATTTTTTAAACCATCAACTCCCTTGCGGAAGAAGAAGAAGAAGAGGAAAAAAAGAAGGAAAAAAAAAAACATTTGAAAACCCATCAAACCCCAAATCTACCACTTTCATCCATTCTCCACATCCTCTTCCGCATCCATCCTCCACCTTCTCTGCTCACCCATCTTCCCGCCGACGGGATCTGGTTTTTTTTTTTTCTGGGTTGCTGGAGGGAGATGAGTGTGGGTGTGGGGAAATTGAGTGTGGGTGTGGGGGGAAGACAAATTGGATTTTTTTTTTTTTTTTTGTTGGGATTTGCAAGTGGGCGAAGAAGATGAAGATGGGGAGAGGGGAGAGGAGAGAGGAGGGAGGAGGGGGGAGGGGAGGGACGAAATGAGGGTTTTTTTTTCTGTTTTTTATTATTATTTTAATATTTAAAAAATATTAAATATTTATTTTTTAGTTTTTAATAATTTTTTAATAGAAAGTAGGTCCCGAATCAAGCCATGTTAGCACTTAACAGAAAAACTAACAGAAAAATTGACGGAGGTATGACATTGTCACAAATTCGTAAGATGCGGTATAACATTGTCAATTTTAAAAGACGAGGTATGAAACTATCGTGACCCCAATAGTGGAGGTAGTTTTTTATACTTTACCTTTTTTTTTTTTTTTTAATTTTACTTTTATTTATTATTTTAATATTTAAAAAATATTAAATATTTTTTTTAGTTTTTAATAATATTTTATTAATTTTTTAATAGAAAGTGGTCCCCGTGCTTGCCATGTCAGCATTTAACAGAAAAACTAACAAAAAAATTGACGGAGGTATGACATTGTCACAAATTCGTAAGATGCGGTATGACATTGTCAATTTTAAAAGATGAGGTATGAAACTGTCGTGACTCCAATAGTTGAGGTAGTTTTTTATACTTTACCCAAAAAAAAACTACTTCTACTGTTTTATGAGAATAAGCTTATTTTTGCTGCTTTGTGTTTTCATCTTTTTTTATCCAAAACTATAAAAGTAAACTGTTTTAAATTGTTTACCAAACACATTTTTAAACTCAACTTTTTTTTATATTCATTTTTATAAAAGTACTCAGTACCAAACCAGTTCATAGACCAACCCAATAAATTTAGTTAATTACACCTTCATCAAAAGAAGTAAAAGGTTAATAATTTAGAAAAACTAATAAAAAAGATTTGAAAATTTTGAGTTTTAACGATAAGAACGAAATAAAAGATAAAGTGAATAGTATCAGATTTGACTTTTTAATATAAAAATGTGATTTTTCGTTAAAGTGAATATTACCGTGAACTTTTCGTTAAAACTTCGTAATAATTTTACTTCCTGTAATTATAGACAAAACAACCAAGACATAGTGAGGGCAGGAATGTCAATGTGGCAGCGACTAGTTGTGAAAACTTGGCAAACATATTTCTCTAATTTACAAGAGATCAATTGGAGGCAAAGAAATAAGAATTGTAGGGTTTACCAAGAAATCAAGATGGTAAGCCACATGTTAATATATCAATCATATCCTGGCATTTCAAACTGGGATGCAAATGTTTCGACCCGATTTCTGAGCTCGTAAATATCCTTGTTGTTCTTGAGACCTTCGATAAAATCTTTCTGGAATTTCCCATATTCCCTCTGTATGGAAACAGTGATCTGAGCAGCCCTGAGAAGAAAGTCTGCAATTGTTTCAAAATAGCAAAGCTGCGTTACGGAATCATGCCACCATGAAATTTATAAAGAATTAGAATACTTTTAACAATACATTGCGAGGAAGGCAGAAAGAAGAAGAAACCATCGAATGCAATTTCAGAATACTGAAGATAAAATTCAAATGCCAAAGACAACTCACCGATTCTCACTCCTCCAGGAGAAAAAGCACCATTATCACCAAATATAGCAGTTTTCTTAAGAGTATGTGGCACATCTCACAGACCCTTTCGTAATTCCTCCCTGTATCAATAAGATTGTGAACGGGAAAGGGGTTATAGAGGAACAGTCGCACACTTGGATATGTGCAAATGGAAGATGCTTATTGAACTACTGAAACGATAAGACCTCCAACCATCATTCACTATTGGGAACAAATTAGCTACAACTTTGCTCCTTCTAAACCCATAACTTACAATGCAGGTCTGCAATTGTCAAATGACTTGCCCTATTTTCTTAAAGGCCTAAGCTGCCAGGTTGGTGTTTCCAACTTTCCATCCCTGTAACTTCTGTTTTTCTCGTCCAACACTACCAATGACCAAAATTTCACTACTGATTAGGGGTGGGCATTGAGCGGTTCGGTTTGAGTTGAGCCTCAATATGCCCACCCCTACAACTATGAGAAGACATATTTCCTTTCTTCAATCTTTTACTTATAAAAGTTTATCATGACATGCTTAAACTAGATGTGATGCTAAAAACCATCATGAAACTCAACAGGTAAACTGCGCATTTGCTCTACCAATACATAAAACTTCATAATCCATTATGTGACTGTTGGGATGGTTAATATCATAATACCTGTTAAAAATTGATACATTTTGTATGTATTCGGTACTTTTGCACTTGCAGTGATGTTTCGTCACTTGAATTGGTCATCCATGAAATGTTACCCACATTATTAAGACCTCTGCACATGAAATCTAAGCAAAACAATAATTTCAACATTGGTATGCCTCATTCTACCATAAAATAATAATTGTATAAATGGTATTGAAATCCTCTATAAAAAGGGGTAGTTAAGTGCTTTTGTATCTACCAAATACTTCTTTTGAAAAATTATTTCAAAATAATGAACTTCTTAGCCATTATACACATCTCACAATATTTTTTATACAAAATTTATTAACACTAAAAAACTGCTTATTGTACTCACATCAATTTTAAAATTTAGTTTACCACACGCCAAATTGTTTTTTTTTTTTTTTTTTACAGCTGATTTCTCATACGTCACTTCCCAAAGTGATTATTTTCACTGCACAACAAATACCAAACTACCTAAATATGTAGAGCCACATCATCAAAACATGCTTCAAGAGACTACTATACAAGACGGATCATCAAATTTAGGACCTCATCCTCCTCTCTCTACAAATTTAGAGACCTCACTCTCACTCTTCAACTTAATTCTTTTCTATTAAAAAAAAAAATTAAATAGTAGCTACATTAGAAGAAGTCAATGTTAACGCTAAAAAATTTCCAGGTCAAACCCAGACAAATTTAGGTGGACACTACCCAACTTTAAACCTAACAATCAAATATATATAACTCTTATTGGGCTTTTGGATATGGACTGAAGATGAAATAGACAAAGATGTAAGTGGATCACCCCACAAAACATGGGCTACGTCCATTGTGTTGCTCGAATTCTATTGATTATAACACTGAAAATAGTGCTCGACTAGTACATCAATTTCACTCTCTCAAATTGTCTCGCCCCAATATTGGGGTTTCTCACCCCTTTATATAGGCCTTCAATGAACCCCCTGCTCCTTGCGTACTTCCTAATGAGCATTTAATGTGTCACTCTACATGGGCTAGCTTGCTGACACCTTTTTCACTTGCCAACTCGATATTCAACAATGACCTAACTGATTTCTAGTCGAATACACGTCGGCCTAGAATAAAGTAGTCCATTCTCTCAATCAACCTTGGTTACTCAACATAATTTGCCCGAGCGCTGCTCCGAGTCACTTTGTGTCCCATCATGGGTCTTCGTTGTCGACTCCAAGTCATCAGTTGGCCTGAATGACATCTTAGTTGACATTTCCCTAAAAACTTGTGTCACAAAGTTTTTAGTTTGCCCACATGCTCAAGTTGGTCCGTGCTCACATTGTTCGGCGTTTAATGTTCTCAACCTTGGGCTTCTAAGTCTCTTGGGCCTCTTCTCCAGTTTGGTACCTCTTTGTGAGCCCAAAAGTGCCTAGTATTAACAAACAAAAGATTATAAAAATAATTAATAAATTAAGAAAAATAAAATAATTAAATTTGAGAGTTTGTTTCAGTTAATAAATTTTACTTATAAATTGCCACATAGTTTAACAAAATAAAATTTAAAGAGTGAAATTTAGAGTCTCCAATAAAGAGATGCTCTAACATTATTAGACATAATACGAATTGAAGTCAAATTTTGAAATCTACTTGTGAAAATTGGGTTGGGCCTTTCTACAAATCAAAGTGGACCAAAAACTATAAGAAAGTTAACCAACCCAACCCAGTAAAGATCTTGTTAGATTAAATTGGGCTTGCAATCGTAATCTCATCAACCCAAACCCAAATTATATTTAATCTATACTAAAACCCAAAGGCTTAATTGGATTAATAGTCCCCACGGTGATTAGGTAGTTGGAAGATAGATACATGCCTCACGTGCTAACAATCAACAGAGAGTTCAGTTTCAATTTTGGGCCCAAATCCTCACAGAGTTCACCAGAGGGCATAAACACTAATTTTTTAACTACAAGGACTATCTTCCAATTATCCCAACACCATGAGATTAATAATTCAATTAGGCGAAACCCAAAACAATTTGAAACCATGTTTATAAGCATAGTGTGCTTCCTATTTTAACCATGCTAGTTTGCATTATTGCATGTTTGACACGGACAAAAATACCTCGCACATATGTCTTTCCTCCTAATTCATTCCTGCCTAATCGTCTTCTTTTCTAGTTGAAAATCTTCTACGACTTCTCCTCACCAAACAGTCACTTTGCTATCTTTCAAATTGAAACTCCTCTCCTTTATCCTTTGCATGTTGAATTTCACATCAACAGCATCTCCCTATAACCTAGGAGCTTTGTTCGGATTCAAGCTTTCTGACGGTAATTGGACAACTCCGATGCCCGCCATCAAGGTTAGTTTGAACGATCTCTAACTATTCAACTTTGTTCCAAGCAATATTATTTGGTGAAATAGTTGTGTTAAGATATTGGAGAAAATTAAAAATATTTAAAATTCATTTTGAGGAGGTTTTCATTCTTCAGGCGAAATCTGGGTACCAATTCTCAAGATCGTGGTGCCACAAAGTGGCATATGAAGCAAGCCTCTTGTTTAACTTAGAGTCAAAACCCAGTACACAAAATCGGAACTAAAACCCATCAGAAACTTGTTGAGCTCGTCGAAGGAGTCATCGTCTTCCTCCAAGATGTCGCTTTCCTCTTGGGACTACCTCAGCCTCCTCCTATTGCGTCTTATCTTCGCCATCACAGTCGTCGTCTCGTTGATCTCCGTTGGTAGTTACAGTTCCTCTAAATTCCCCACTTTTTAATTTATTTTTTTATTTTTTTATTTTTGAAATTTTGGTGGTAATTGAATGTGAATTGAGAATCTGGGTTGGTGAAAATTCTTGTATACGATCGAATTTTTCAGGTTGGTGGTTGGTGTGGAAACTGGTTCTGGTTCACATTGACACACCCGATCCTGATATTCACCAAACACCAGGGTAGGCATGTGATGGCCGACACCCAAAGGTGACGAAGCCATATTAGGATGCATGAGAACTAAAAATAAATAATTGACATAAATAAAACTTGTAAATTTAATTATAATGAATATGCAATTGTGGATCGTATTTAGAGCATACAACTAATCTGAGACATTAAATAGGAATAATATAAAATTGAATGAACAAAGAGATGGGTCCTACACCGAGAGGACTCAAAGATGGCGATGCGGGAGTACCTTGACGCTAGGATTGTATGCCTCGATTCTAAGTCCTGAGGGGGCGCAAAACAAAACATGAGTGGACCAAATTGATATATAAGTAATACTAAAATAGTTATTCAACAATGTACTATCCCCCAAAGTTTATGAAAACTCAATAGTGTAATATGTAATAGGTTTTCCGAAAACCCTAGCATGTCATAGAACCTTTCATAAAACATATATCGTATATAGTGGTGCTAAATAGTGGTATCAATATCGCCTGAAGGCCTTCATTAGCCCGTTGGCTCCTACAACACCCGACTGAAGCCATATATAAATATCAATCGCCCGTAGGCTCCTACAACACTTGACCGAAGCCAATATATAAATATCAATCGTGCGTAGACTCCTATAGCACCCAATTGAAGCCAATATATAAGTATCATTAGCCCGTAGGCAGTTCGTATGGATAACCACTAAGTAAGTACATAAAAACATTAACATAATATTTCTAATATGTAAATACTATCTCAAACGGAACTTAGTAGCTAAAACATCATATTGTAAAACCACGTTCACAAGTATACATATAGTCATCAATCATATATACCACAAAAAACGTAAAGTCAATAAAGCATGTTCATAAAGCGTGAAACCAATTTACTCATAAACATTTCATAAAATGTATCCATAAATTCATGTTTTTCATGCATGTATTTCTCATAGTAAAATCATACATTTTAGAAGAGGTCCACTCACAAATACTTCGCCACCGAAGAGCTATGCAAACAAGAGAGGACGGAAACACCATAAATAATTGCACCTAAGCACATAAAAGGTCCAATTAATAAAACTTTATCATAATGATTGAATTTCAGGAAATGGATGTCATAAACAGATTTAGGACGTTGAAAAACATAACGGGGGACCTTAAGTACCCCCACGCGCCACCGCATGCGCCTGTTTAGCCGCTGTGGGTGGCGGCGAAGCATAGTACCTCCGGTGGAGGCACATGTGCTTCACGCGCCAGGCAAGACTTGCACTCACACATGGTCAGTGTTCTGGATTGGTTCTGGGTTGGATCGAGGGGTTTTAGGCCAATTCTAATTTGGGCTTGGGTTAGGTTTAGGTGGGTTGGACCTGGGCTAAGCGAATTAGGCTTGGTTACATAGCCCCAAGGTTTGGGCCGGACTAAAGGATTGGGCTGGGTTTTGTAGGTTGGGTTTGACCCATTCCAAGCCGGGTTCGTTTATTTCAATGAAAAGGAAAACCGGAGCTATCCTAGTTTCGATCAACCCCAAAACCTAAGTAAAACCTATCATGCAAAATACCAAAATGAAGCCCAAGGAACAAGGAAGAGATTCGTACCAATTTCATGGTGAGTGGTGGCCGGAGTTGGCTGGAAAACGGTCTAAAACTCACGGGTTCTTGCCAGAATTTGGGAAAAACCTTCCGAGGTGGTTTCATTGCAGTTTCGACATTCAACGCACACCAATACGGTCAGAAATGTACTACAAGGACCAAAAGAAAAACATTTGGAGTGTTTTGAGGCTTACCCAAGTCGGAAAAATTACAAAATCCGTCGAAGTTACATCGGGGAAGTTTGTTCTCGTCGGAGCTTCGAGTTGGAGTCTCTAGGCTCTATTTTCCTACGTAACAGAGCTCGAGTTCCAACTCGTGATGTCTAGAGGGTGGAAGTGGTGGTGGTTGGAGCATTGATTTGTCGAGGTTTGGTGACTTTCTTTACGTTATAGAGAAGAGAGGACGAGAGAATTGAGAGAAAGAGGTCTGAGAGGGAGAGAGACAAAAATGGAACATAAAGAAAGGAAAAGAGGTTGGGTCGGGGGGAGACAAACTAAAACCAATGGGCCCCACCAGGCACACAAATTAAGACCCAAAAGCAACAATTTAAAATATCTAGCCCAATCCCAATGAAATTACCAGAATACCCCTCCGTTCTAAAATCCGTAAAATTATTTAGGACGGGTTGTTACACATGTTCCCTTGGTTCAAGAGATTTTCGGGATAAAAAAGAAGCCAGTCCAGCCCAAACCCCAAACTCGTCGTATTTCTAAAATTTACAACACCATTGAAGCCCACAATTCAACTTCTAAATAGTAAGTTCTTATTTTCATTTTCAAGCTCTGTTTTTTTTTTTTTATATATTTTTTGAATTTCTACTTCTGTAAGTCTAGAATTGAGTATTTGGGTCCATTGAGTTTCTTCTGCTAGTAATTTCAGATTTAATTCAAGGATTTGAATATAATCTGTGTTTTGCAGCAGTTTAACTTGCTAATAGTCATATGTTGTTGCTAGTATTCTAAAAATCGGCCTAGGCGGTGAAGACCCGCCTCGATTTAGGGCAAATCGTTTTGAAAAATTGGTCTGGAGCTAGGCGACCACCTAGGTGGTCCTAGGTGGCAGGTTAGGCGGCACCTAGGCAGTCTTAGGAAGTCCTAGGCAGATTTTATTTTTTATAATTAGTTGTGTGCTTTTTTATTTTTTTTAGTTTCATGGTGGTATACTTATGGAAATGGTGTACCTAATTACAAGTTCATCTAATTGTGAAATGAATTGGAGAACTTTTGAAGGGATACATACAAATAAAATAAAATAAAATAAACTAGATACAACAATGTTAAATAATTTAGTCTATGTCCAATCCAATGCAAGGATCATGAACAAGAAGAATTTAGTATATCATTCAAGAATACTCTTCATTATGATTATATACTTACTGTTTTTTAAATATTGAACTTGTTGGATGGATGTACTTTGTGTATTCTTCTACTTCTATTTTTGCATTTTATCATTCTTCTATTATCCATACATGTATAGGTTTTTTTGTTGGATGGATGTACTAAGTGTAAATAGGCACTTATTTACAAGATATATAATAAATTTACATAAATCCACCTAGGCCCCACCTAGCTGCCTAGGTGCTCACTTAGGCCCCTGCCTGCCGCCCGACTAGCGCCTAACGTTTTTTAGAACCTTGGTTGTTGCTAACTAATCATATGTTTTTGCAAACTAGTCATATGTTTTTTTGTTTTGCCTACAAATCAAGAACATTTGGGATTCTTTCCAAATATAGAAAAGATGGTTCTTTAGGAAACATGTTAGGCAGCTTCATATATTAATTATCTTTGACAAATGAATGTACAAGGGATTGTACAATGACGTGTTAAAAATCCTATTTCGTCGTACTTTAAATACAATGTCGATGAAATGCTTCTTGCGATAAATAGTGATATCTGACTCAAGAAATCTAATCACGGGATCCGATCATAGCAGACTTGGTAGTTTCCGGTGTGTTTGAAGGCCGAGGGACCGTGGACACCAAATTTTGCTTGTTTGATGCAACAAAACAAATTGGCATTGGAAATTCAGGTCCTTGAACGCCACGAGATTATGTTGCTTGTATATAGATTTATTTGATTTCTTCATTCTGTGATGCAACAAGTTTGTTAATTGCAATGTAATTTCTGAGTAGGTTTCCAAGTGAGCAGTTAACCTTAAGATGATATAGTTTGGTTGAATGTAATTTTAGTGGTCTCACACCTAAATTATCAAGAATTATCAATATTTCCTTTCAATTTTAGTGGTGTCCAAATCCAATAGTTTCATGAAGTCAAAAAAAGGATGGCAAATATATTTGGGGAGTTAGATGTTATAGAAAGATTAAAAACGCTAATATTGACATGAACTGCACAAATGGCATATTATTGAAAGGGCGAAATGTCTAAAAAATCCTACGTAGATACCTTATTGATACGGTGTAGATATCACGGATATTTGATGCATAGTGTAGATAACATGAGTATATCGTTTAAACAATCACAATTTTGTATGCTCGCTCGCAATTTTGTCTGTAATACTAATAGATGGTTAATATGAGTTGTTATAATTATCGATATATTTGGGATATGTTGTCTATATGTTGATGATATTGTTCAATACTGTGTACTTATCACCAATATGCAAAATTAAGTTTTGCTCGCATAAGAGTATTTCCAATAGAAATGTTGAATTTAGGTTGTCTAATTTCAATTGAGAAATGGCACTTTGAAGTTAGATGCTAAGTTTTCATTTTTCTAAAGGATGAGTAAAATTATTTGTTGTAAAATTTGTAAAAAAAAATTGTGTAAATTGGTTTGGGTACATCATGTGATTGGTGGATTCTGAGAGGCATTTGTTAAATAATGCAAATGGAAAGGATTTGACGTTGCTGTCAAAACAAACGCCTGGATGGGAGGCGTCGAGTCCACATCAGATAAAACGCATTGGTTGGAAAAATTTGTTGTCTTTTTATCATATTTGACACTTTTGGCATATCCTTTAGAGATGGTTTAAGGAATTCGATCTAAAAAATTGAATAAATTTAGACATGGGAGGCTGCAAAAGATACTGGAATGGCTCCGATGATCAATGCCCACCCAACCCAACTCGACGGCAACCCCTTTCCACCGCCAACCAACCTTTTCTCTTCGGAAATTGGGAGGAGAAAGCCTTGGTTAGTAGGAAGAGCGATACAGACAACGAGCTACAGCCCCAAAAATAGCGGTCTTCTGCAAAACCATGTTACCATACAGAATAAGTTTTGGTCTTAGATGTCGATTTACAAGAGCGTAAAATTGATATTAAATTTTTTACTAAAAAGTAGAAGAGAAAATAAGACAGCAAGTTTGCACTTCAAAAACCAGAAAAAACAAGCCCATTACATAATTAGCCTATTTTCCGAAATCCCTTGTAAACTTGTAGCCTAGTACTGCCAATTTACTCTTTGAATTTAATTTCAGCCAATTACTTTACTAAACTTTTATTTATAGTCAAATTTCCATCTTCCGTTGAATCTCACACGTTTCATTCATGAATCCGTTAGTTCAGAGGGCAGTATCGTCATTTTGGTCCAAACATTTTTTGCCTTTTTTGAATTAGCATCTGATGGGAAAACGGATGCTAAATTAGCAGTGGGCGACAAGTTTGGGGACATTTCGACAAATACCTCTGAATATTTTCCATTTCTCCGCCTCTTCTTTCTGTCTCTTCGCGCGCCGCCCTAGAGCTCGGTTGCTGAGTCCTCGTCCTCCTCATCCCTTTGCTCTTCTTCTTACTTGGCGGAGTTGTCCTTTCATTATCCATTTCTTTCGTTTTGGAAATGGTAACTCTTTGGACTTGTTTGCTCCCCAGTAATCCCCTACTCGCCCAATCCTCCCTCTCACAAAAACCCAGCAATTCCCACAAACCCAAGTTCAAATTTCAAGCTTCCACGGCCACAACCGGCGTTTCCACCACCGCCACACTATCAAACCCAGCAAACCAACAAACCCATATCTCCCTTTCCGCCAAAATCAGCAACAATCCAATAGCTGCCCAACCCAGTTCTGAAATTGGTCGTTTCCTTTCATTACTGAAGAGCAACCCTTTGTCTGACTGTAGACAAATTCATGCCCGAGCTCTGAAGTTGGAAGCTTTTGAGGCTAATGGTTGGGTAAGAAACAAGCTTGCTATGCTTTACTCGAAGAGTGATGGGTTTTTGGACCATGCACGTAAGATGTTCAACGATATTCCCCAGAGAACTGTACCCACTTATGGGGCGTTGATAAGCGCATATTGTCGGTCAGAGCAGTGGGAAGATTTGTTTTTGGTGTTTGAGTTGATGATTGATGAGGGCATGATGCCGGATAAATACGTTGTGCCTACGGTTCTGAAAGCGTGTGCTCAGGTGCGGATGTTGAGGACTGGTAAAATGATTCATGGGCTTGTGATAAGGAATGCTTTGGATTCTGATGTTTTCGTGGGGAATGCGCTTATTGATTTTTATGCCAATTGTGGGGACTTTGGATTTGCAATGACTGTGTTTGATGCAATGAGGGAAACAGATGTAGTTTCATGGACTGCCCTTGTTTCTGCTTTCATGAATGAAGGTCTTTTTGAAGAGGCAAAGGAGGTTTTCAAGTCCATGCAGGTGAATGGTGTCGAACCGGATTTGATCTCTTGGAATGCGCTTGTATCAGGGTTTGCGCGGAATGGAGAGACTGATTTAGCTCTTCAGTATTTGGAAGTGATGCAGGAAGAAGGGTTGAAGCCTAGGGTTAGTACTTGGAACGGAATCATTTCCGGTTGTGTTCAGAATAGCTTTTTTGTGGATGCCTTGGATGCATTCAATAATATGTTATGTTTCCCTGAGGATCCAAACTCTGTTACAATTGCAAGCATATTACCATCTTGTGCAGGCCTGAAAGATTTAAACTTAGGCAGGGCTGTTCATGGATTTGCTCTGAAGCGTCAGCTGTGTGAGAACGTTTACGTGGAAGGTTCGTTAATTGATATGTATTCAAAATGTGGGATGAATGATTACGCAGAGAGGATTTTTTCCAAAGCCGAGAGTAAAAGCATTTCTATGTGGAATGAGATGGTTGCAGCATATGTAAATGCAGGAGAAGCAAATAAGGGAATAGAACTTCTTAGAGTAATGCATAGTCATGGCATAAAACCTGATGTGGTATCTTATAACACAATATTGGCTGGCCACGCAAGAAATGGGCAAATAAATGAGGCATATGAGTTGCTTTATGAGATGGTCCGAATGGATTTGAAGCCAAATATTATTTCGTTCAACGTTTTAATTTCCGGATTTCAACAATTTGGGCTTAGTTTTGAAGCTTTGAAAGTGTTCCAGACCATGCAATCCCCATCGAGTGGTTACTTTGGTAATGATGTGCTCCATAAGTCAGTTCAACCAAACTCCATTACCATTGCCGGTGCTCTTGCAGCTTGTGCTGATCTTAATCTACTATGCCAGGGGAAGGAAATCCATGGATACACGTTGAAGACTAGCGTCGAGCCTAATATCTATATCTCAAGTGCATTGATCGACATGTATTCAAAATGTCATGATATTGCCTCAGCAGCAAAAGTATTTAGGAGAACTGATGATAAAAACACAATCTGTTGGAACGCTTTGATTGCAGGCCATGTCAACAACAAGCAGCTGGACCGAGCTCTTGAACTTTTCGGTGAAATGCTGGAAGAAGGTCTTGGACCAAGCTCTGTTACGCTTATGACACTTCTTCTCACTTGTGGTGATTTGGAAGCTCTCAGTTTCGGAAGAGAATTACATGGACATATCATAAAGAGTCATCTCGATCAGTCTAATTTTAGCCTTGCGAGTGCCTTAGTAGGCATGTATGCTAAGTGCGGTAGTATCAAGGATGCTAAATCAGTCTTTGACTTTGAAGTTAAAGGGGATGTTTCTGTATGGAACTCCATGCTTTCTGCTAATTTAACTAACGGAACGGCCAATAAGGCCATTGCCTTATTTCGGAAGATGCAGTTACTCGGGGTTGAGCCTGAGGTATAACCTTTACTTTACTCGTTGAGCTTGTGATCATGATAGCGTAGCAGAAGAAGGATGAAAATGTCACAAAATCATTGAAGAACGAACTTTGTGCTTTTTTGAGTTTCTCCTTCAGGCACATGGATGGCTAATTATTTCGGTAGTGCCAGTTTTGATTTCTCCGTAATCATGTTTTGGAGAACAAAAATGAACAGATGAAAAAGTTTTCAGATGCTAATCCTTCAATCGACGTGTCTAAGAATTTAATATTTATTGACTGCCAGAGATCGAACAAAGTTGCATAAGATTGATGAGAGGGAGATCTTTATGCTTCTATCACCACATGAAGGACGGGATACATAGATGCCCGAATGTATAGTCACAAAGTAGAACCAAGTTGTAAGTTTTGGAAGGTACTTCCTATGGTGACATCTGTGCTGGAGTCAAAAGAGCTTACGAAAAAAATTTGGGGAAACAAGAGAATTTGGATTGAACTTCGATGTTGTTTGATCGAGGGAGAATGCTTGTGCAGCATGTATCACAAGCATCCAGAAAATATAAGTTTAGAAAGTTGGTTCCTGCATTGGTCATGCCATAGAGCTTACCAGTTGGAAGCTGCAAAAGCAACAGAGTTATCTTCCTTGTTAAAGAGGTTTTGGCTTTTTTTTATTCCTACGTTGTTGCGGATATGTGACCTTCCAAGTTTGCTCTTAAGAAGATATTTGTAAGATCAGTGCAGATTTCCACTAGAGGAGACTCTCGGCGTGACATTCTTCCAGGTGTTCGTATCCCGCAAGAAGCAAGAACACAGAGAAGGTAGTTTGCCTTGTTAATGTTTATTCGTTTATTCTGCTTATGTTTTGGGTGTATTTTAGCATATTAAATAAACGAAGCCGATGACATTGTTAATATTAATTGTGTTTTATAAGATCAAGGGGTGACCTTATCCCTTTACAGGCTGATGCTCTGATCAATGTTTATGAAACCATGTTCTAAGTGAACTAACTAAACAATTTTGCTTCTCAAAATCACATCGAAACTTCATTAACTAATCATGGTGCACATGAACACACAACACATATTACAAGAATTATATTACTCACCGAACGTAAGTTGCACACCTGTTGCAGGTTGTGCTTCCGGGGACTATATACATTATGTCTTACAGCCCAGTACTATTTGCATTCAGCTGATCAGAAGCTCCGAAGAGTATGGCCAAGAACTAGTAATGTCGTGGATCAAATCCGCCAGGGCTCCTTCGCTTGGACTCAAAGTACGTTCCAACCCGTCTTTCAGTGCTAGCCTTCAACACTTGTTTAGCACTCTATTGTTGTCAGCTACCGTTATTTGAGAACGAGCAAGGAACACGGGCTTCATTGCCCCGAAAAGAAAAGCAAAGGCAGAAATATACATAACCAGACTTTCATGCTACCCATTATCAAATTTGAAGTCTCAAAACCACTTGTTGTGCAGCCTTAGATAGGAGGGAGGAGGACGTTTGGACATAGTATATGTATACATACTGTCATTCATATCATTAATTGGTATTTAAAAGTGAACGGAATCAATGTGGAAGAAGTTTGCGTCCTTTCCACTTGTTCAGTTGGTATCTCCATTCATTGAATCAAAGAATATCCCTTAGAGAACTTGTTTGCCAAGTCATAAGCTTTGTCCATGCGTACCATGCAATAGTTAGTTTCGTCTCTCTGGGATTGAATTGGAGGTAGAGGAGAATTATTTTCATATTTAGAAGAATAGAAGGGAGATCTACAGACATGCCGGTTAGAAGATATGATTATGAGACAGGGGCTCAGGTCGAAGGGGTAGAAGAAGACTTAGGAAAACTTAGAAAGAGATCCTAAGAACAGACTTAGACTACTTGGTTTAACAGAAGACATGGCACAAGACCAAACGCAGTGTCGTTCTAGGATTCATATAGCCGACCCAACCTAATGGGATAAGACTTTGTTGTTGCTATTGTAGAAGAACATAAGGGGATTAGACATGAAGAAAACTTCTTCCTTCTAGTTATACTTTTTTCGGGAGATTGGAATGAATGAATTTTCTAAATGAGTTCATCGTCTACTTCGGTCAGACATTAGTTTTTTTTATTTCTTCATTTAATCCTCTGTACCAAAGGAGGCCTTCAGGTATTATTAGTCACACATTAGTCTCGTGACATTTGGACTCCATTTATTGAAGGAGATTTTGAATTTAGATCTCATGGACGATAATCATTGAATTTGTTTTTATCAATGACGGATTTGTCTCATGGCATTTAGACTCCATTTTGTTGAAGGAGATCCCCAATTCGAATCTCTTGGACTATAGTCGTTGAGTTGAAAACTTATGACTCCACACGAATAAGAACCCCAAACTCGACCTCATACTCAAAGACGGTTTTTTTTATTTAATCATATTTCGTTTAATTGGGAGATTTAGCCGAACATAAGATATTTCACTTACAAGTGAAGATGAATACCACTAACTTATAATGCTAATAGATATTTCAGTACTTGTAATATTGAAATTAAAAAGGTTAGGACGGGTTTTATGAGAAAACTTGGGCGTTTGTTATGTTAATGAGCCTTCTTTCTACCAAACAATTCCAAATGGCGCCGTCAGTGTAATACCAGTCAGCATTGGGACCTTTTTATTAGATTCATGACCGGCGATTCACACTTGGGATCTCTTCCAACAAATAACGAAGTTTAACGAATTTATATATCCCCTCAAGAAAATTATGTACCACATACACAATGCGAATGTGACAATTTAATTTTAACTAATATACCTTGGAAATGCCGGATTGGTTGATGAAAGCAGATGTATCTTATCTTCGAATTCAGCTACCGTGAGAAAGCTTATCATTTCTCCACTCCTGCAGTTGTTTTCTCAGTGGCGACTGGGGATTTCTTACTGCCGGGCCCTGATGAGACTTTAACCGTAGCTGGTCTCAGAAGCCGACCTCCGAGTAAAAACCCGCGGCGGATTTCTTGGATTATAATCCCTTCCTTTAACTCTTGAGACTCTTCGCGTGCAATAGCTTCATGCAACTGTAATAGAAAGTTGAAAACTTATAAGGCATGGGAAAGTTTATGGAGGTGCAGATCAACTAGTGGCAGGAAGAAAAAGATTTTCATCAGTCATCGTCGTGAGGTTCAAGGGCCAGAAAAATATTATATCTACTATACATTCCAAAGAAAATTTCGACCCATCGAAGCCTAAATCAATAAGAAGCAAAACACATTACCCAGGAATTTCTTCTATCTTCCACATCTTAATGAAAACTCCACACCTTAACGTCAATAACAAATAGCTTTAAAAGAATTCAAGAAAGTGCTGCTTGGCAGAGCAGGACAATCTCCTGACCAAGGAGATGTATACAGTAGACACACAGACGACCAATTTTCACTGAAGGTACTAGAAGTTTGATTGTAGATAAGCCCTTGGGCAATAGTGGAGGTACAGAGACTGGAAACCGCAAAATGCTTTGAGCATGTACTGGGGACTTAGTGCATATTAAGGTTATCCCAGTCTTTTCCGAGTAAAAAGATTCGACCGCATAGGTCCCTGATTTATACTGACCCATTTACACTGTAATTCTATTCCTAGAATGTCTCACACCTCAGTAAAACAAAAAATAATCTACGGACAGTATGTTTGGAAGGAAGAGGGTAGGAAAAGGTAGAACGCAAGATAACTTCTCCTTCAATTGGTAGAAGGGATAGGGTAGAGGAAATGCAAGGGTCTAATAACCATAAAGAATATTACAAAATTTGCAAAGGGGGAAACAATTCGTCCTTTCCTTTCCGTATCATTCCCTTATCATCATCCCACCTCAAAAACCCTTCCAAACACGGAGTAACTTTTGTTCATCATTTGCACCCAAGAAAATATATCATATTAAATCCTTCAAAAGGTACACATAGTCAAGGTTGCATTCTAAGATCACTTTATTTGGTTGAGCAGAAAAAATAAGCATGAAAAGCCAATAAGCAAACAGGCACAAGAATTCAAGTTCACCAAAAAAGGCATAATTTAATTTTTGGAGCATAAGTTGAACGAAGTAAAATCTTAAAAGCCTTCACTTACCGAAGGATCGAAAGGCTTTCCCACGGTTGGAACGACGGCCACATGCAAGCTCCTCATAATCTCAACGAATTGCTTGTATATACCTTGGTAACTTGCATCAATCTTTTTTTCCTTTTCAGTCTCGGGTTTAAGGTATTGCCTGGCTCTCTCAAAATTGTCAACCATGGGCAAAAGACTCTCAATCACTTCCCCTTGGGCGTCCGTCCTTACGGTCAGCCTCTCCTTCTCAAATCTTTTTCTACAATTATCAAAATCCGCTTGCAAGCGGATCAATTTCTCCTTCCCAGACGTTATCTCTGCCGATGCAGAAGATACTTTCTCGACTAACTCTTTCTTCTCATTTTCTATCACTCGTACAATAGCCTCAACTTCGGATACAGTTTTTCCATCCCCGTTAAAAATAGCTTCCTTGTAAACTTTAAGGAGGGTTTTCAAGGAGGGCAACTGCTCTTCATCTCCTCCGCTTCCAGAAGGTCCTGCATTGCTCTTACTACTTTCCTTTCTGGAATTCGTCTAGACATAAAAATATAAAGAAAAATAAGCGAAAATATAAATTATAAACAAAAAACAAAGAAGATAACCATCTACAGAAAGGATCAAGGCAAGACAAAAGAGCATAACATGGAAGATTTCGAAACATGAATCTCAGAGTAGGCATTCGGCATTCGGCCTGAGCGTAAAGCTCATTAAATTAAGTGTATCAGAATCTACGAAAGCGAAATGCTTGATTGTTTAGTTTGACTGCAAACAAAGTAACTAGAATCGCTGCTTCAATTTTGACCAAAACATCCAGCAACGACGATGCAATAATGCTCAGATATAAAATGGCAGCAAACTAAAAACTCAACTTAAACTTGAACGAAAATCCTCTGCATCCATGACCATTAATCTCAAGTAACAGAAAACAATTTAGCAAATTTCCCCCTTTTTATTTAAAAAAAAATGATTGAGAAAGTCCAATTAGAAATGAGAGGATGAAGAGGGCGTACTTACTGGGGGAACCGAGTCCTGAGGAGCGAGACGAGACTTGAAGGAAGAGGCGGCTCGCCTCCTGCTGCTGCTGGTGCCGCCGCTGCTGGGATTAATAATGGAGGAGGAAGAGTTGGAGGTGAGAGAGAAGTTGATAAACCCTAGAGGAGGAGGAGGACAAGGAAGAAGAGGGGGTTGGGGTTTGTTGGGTTTCGAGGAGACGGAGGCGGAGAGGCGACGAGGAGGCGGAGCTATCAAAGTGTGATTTGGGAGAAACAACGAATTCGCCATTAAAAACTAAGCAAAATTAAAATTAAGACAGACGGTCGGTGAGATAGAGATGCGGCGACCTTTCCCTCGAGGCCTTTAAGCCGCCGCGCCGATGTTTCTTGTTGTGTAGGCAGCTGCCGCTCCTGGTTCAGGCTCCAGACAACGAGGACGATGGTGTGTGGTAAATGGCAGGGATGAAATTGTAATTTTGGTTTCTTTTGGTTTGCAGAGAACCGGACGATATATGGGCTTGAGGACCCATCACTGTTTTGTCATTTGGGCTCAAGAACCCATGACCTTTCTAGGGGATTCTATCAACATACGAAAAAGATCTTTAGACACCCAATTGTAAGTTGCAACATGTCTTCATTTTTATTTTTTATTTTTTTACAAGAGACGACATAAATTTGATTTAAAAAATCAAGAATTCATGGCAACGTTTAAGGAGACCAACTTTCATGACACTGAATGCTATAATGACGGTGTATTCATGCTGTAAACCTTTCGTCACCGCTTCTTAACACAAAATCCGGAATAGGATTCAATGAGAAACCATAAGAATTACATAATCTAAACTAGTTGTCGACCAAAACTCAATGAAATTATCCTCCTACCCCTCTAATTAAAACTGGCCAGAAATAAAACCTATGAGCAATTTAGTAATTACAAGACACAAATTCTGCTGTTATTTTTTTTAAGAAAGCATCACCCACGTCAGTTTAACATCTCAAATTTATGCTAGTAATAATAATAACAATCAAATTAACCCATCAAAGAAACAAAGAGCGCCACCAATTCCTACAGCAATAATAATGTCACGTTCTAGCATTAACATCATCAAATAACTTGGTCTGGATGGAGCATAGGAAACCAAGTCCACTGATCGTTCAACCGTCCAACACAACAAACTAAACAAACCCCAACAATAAACACTTCACTACTGCAACACTCAAGACTAGTAGTCAGCTTCCTGCCGGCCTTGAGCGCCTGCAAATAGATACAGAACGACGAGTGTTAGGCAAAGCTCACCGGTAAAGAAATTCAGGTCGCACGAACCAAAAACAAGATGCTCGAACCAGTTCAGTCGGATAATATTTTGTTTCTTCAGAGAAGCTTAACTGACAGTTCAATGCGGCTGAAGATTCAAATGCCAAAGGATACACATGATGCACATAATACTTAATTTACAGGGTCTACATATCGTTGTGATAACCCGAGATCGAAAAAGCAGTCCCTCTTTTCTTCCCTGTATGTGATTCATCATCCTTTAAAGTACAAGAAATATATCATTACTAGCTGTATATAGGACAAAAGACAAGGCCAGGAAAGATCCTACATGGTACCTGCAGTTGCAAAAAGAGATGTAGGCAGTTCAAAACAAAACATTTTACTATAATTCCAATCCTGTATACTGGATTCAAGAAAATCCAACAAACCAGCAAATCTCTGAATTAATAAAATGGTTGATGAAATTGATGAAAACGATGTCATTGTCCTAAACCCAGGGAAATGCAATTGAACTATGGAAAGAACATTGTAAGGCATGGTGTAATGATGTAAATAGCTTTAGAGCTACATAAAGAATATCTCAGGTACATGAGGTTGTCGAAGGGAGTGGCAAAACAGGATTTGTGCAAGTCTAACAAAGGAATGAAGATGCAAAACCCTCAACCGTACGACTGAAGCATGTCTGATCCAAAATTGATCGTAAGGTACATGTTGTATACTTGACAACTCAATTGAATTCGGTGAGAAGAGATTACCTGTACAGCAACTTATGGCACCGCAGCCACCAGCAGTTCACAAAGTACAAGCTTCAACAGCTGATGCTCTCTGACATTGAACATCAATCCTATCAAGAAGTTTGGTAAAAGAAAGATCCAGTTGGTTGTGCCCTTCTTCAGTTTCATTGTACCCTTTGCTGCCACTGTCCTCGGTGCAACCAACATCATCAAAACAACCTTCAACAGGCTGGTTCATATAAATGATCTTACCAAACAGCTGAAACGAACTTCTGCCAACCTTTGTCTGCGACCGGTTTCCATCAAGTTCCTTGCCAAAGGATTGCACACTACTCTGGCTATCTGGTGACAATTCATCAGATTGTGAACTACCAATGTTCAACTCAGTACACACCCTCTTCAACTTTGGCCCCTCATTTTTGCCAATGGAATTGAAAGTGCACATCTGAGGAGTGTTTTCACTTAACAAGTGGGATAGATTAGATACACAGAATGTATCTTGCCTGGCTCCCTGCATGCCCGCAGGAAAATTGTTATAGTTCAACAAGGATGCACTAAAAGGCACCATTGCTGAATTAGCTGCTCCCGTCATAGGAAAAAAGAATTCTCCCTCTGCATTGGTCAACAGCCCATGACTCAGAGGAGCTCTGAATCTCTTTGTGGGGTAAAAGGTAGTATGAATTGAAGGTGCTGATCCAACAAATTCGACTTCCCACGGGCTCACCCTCTTAGTGTTCTGCAGAACTTCAGGTTCATCCCATGTAACCTATAATGTAAAGCTAATTAATTACTTGAATTGCTTATCAAGAAGTATGTAATTTAGCATCGGTCAATAATAGAGAGAAAAGAACAATAATTCAGAATGTAACCAATTGTAGAAAATTACAATATTTGTGCATGTACTTCCGCATCAAAAACTAATATTAATAATAATACCCCTCTCTCCCTGTCCCTCCGTGCCTGATCTAACAGGTTGCTCAATTTTGGTGTGACACAGAGAAATTGTGCCTTGCTAAACCGCAAACTAAAAGGACAAGAAAAGATCACACAACTTATGATAACTAGCCATAGGCAGGTACAACCCTCGCTAAGTAGGGATTCAAACCAGGCAAACTTTTCGAAAGAAAATCCCACAACTCGACTCAGATTACTCTGACATTGTATTTCTTTTCTTACAGTAAGTTTGGCAACAACCAAAAGCTTATTTTAATTTTTCCCTTTTTTCTCTGCCGTAAGAGATGTATAAGTTAAGGAATTTTAACTTAATTGATATCAAATATTTGAACCAAAAAAAAAATAACTCTACCAGCAAGTCGGTGTCATACAATACAAATTAATTAATTACACGTCCACCTCTACGGAACTATCAACTGCTCTTTCTTGTCAACTTCTACTCCAAAAACTAAAACGCAACATAAATTGGCCTATCCTGTTATACACCATTTAAAAGAAGCAAAAATTCTCATCAATAAATGCCAGTAATTGAACAGGACTATAATTCAACAGAAATATCAGCCAAACATAGCCATGTTAGAATGTCGCCATGGTTGCATCTTCGGGGATAAACTAAAACAAAACAAAAACTGTCTACTTAGCGTAAAGGCCATCCAATCAGGTCAAAACCAAATCAAATATTGAATGGTTCTTCAAAATTATGTGCATATCTGCTTCCTGATGCATTTCAACAAATATAAACTACCACGATATGTTCCCAGTTCCCTAATTCAAAGAGGAGCCTGGCCCTTGCTCGTCCCTAGTAACCAATCGAGTTTCTTTGCCCCTCTCCCGCTTTTTGATTAGGGCGAGTCACTCAGGTCCCTCTTTTATGAAAATCCCAGGGTTTATGCGTTTTTCGGAAACGAATTGGCTCCAGTAAAACATATGAGTTTCTTAATTTTGCATCAATTAGAAGATAATAACAGCTGAAATAAACTTGAATCAAGTAAGACTAAAACCTCAAGAACCAATACCTGAAGCATGCGCCAGGGTGAGCCCTGCCAAGGCCCATTTTCCGGCACCGAGGTCGTTGACAAAGTGCCCTGAAACCAAGTCATCCGGGACGAGTCCTCCGTCTCCATGGCCAACTTCACTCTCATCCCAGC
The DNA here is from genome assembly GCF_041283825.1 of Pyrus communis. Lineage (NCBI taxonomy): Eukaryota > Viridiplantae > Streptophyta > Magnoliopsida > Rosales > Rosaceae > Pyrus > Pyrus communis. The sequence goes on from NC_142572.1 coordinate 6,708,284, forward strand.
TGTCCAAAACACCTTCAAGGCCTTCTCCACCACCTCAGCCTTCACCACGAAGTCCGACCACCCCGCTTTTGGATAATACACCACCTCAAACGGCCTCCCCTCCGCCGCCATTTCCGCCACTTCGGCCACCGCCTCCGCTGACATTACCTTCCTTCCAGAACAGTCCTGATCCTCTGTATTCGGCCTCGTCGAGTACGTCACTCCGCCTCCTATCTGAGAGCTCAACCTAGCGCAGTCGGAGCTGGCAGTGGACCTAACGGCGCGGCGGACGCCGATGAACATCTCGCCTCTCCCGTTCCTCATGAAAACGACAGAGTCGCCAGCGACGAGCATCTTGTGGTTGACGAACTTGCTCCAGCCGGTGGTAAGCAAGTGCCGTCTCGGAGTCCCCCTGTATATGTGCCGGAATTCCCAAACGACACCGTGGAGGTCGGTGACGGAAAGCATCTGGACCGGCGGGTCGGCCTGGTAGTTAAGCGGAGGGAATATAGAGTCGGCACAGAACCTTGGAACAGAGAATCCACCCCCATTGTTAGCATCCGAAGGCGTCAGTATCTTCGAGAACGAAACGACTTTGTCGTCCTGTCGTTCCGAGTCCCCGCCATCATCGGCGTCGAACTCCTCGCCGTTCGGCTGCTCGAGGTTGGGGAACTCCTGGGGAATAGGTACGAGAAGTAGCTTGGCGAAGACCTCGTCGGTGGTAGGGACGGCGAGGAAGTGGAGGGCGGAGATCCGGCAGAGAATGAGAGGCTTGGAGAGGAGGAGAGGGGATAGGAGGGCGGCGGAGGAGGAGGAGGATTGCTCAAGGTGTCCCTGGGGGAAGTAGTAAACCCTAGAGTGGAGGGAGGGGATTTGGACGGAGTTTCCGGCGCAGGCCTTCCAGATTTTGGGGTCGATCGAACGGCGGTGAGAGTGCGAGTGAGGCTGATGGGGCGGAGGCATATTGGATTTTTGGAGCTACGGATGAGAGAGAGAGGGAGTGTGTCTGATTTGGTGGTCGTTGCCTCAGAGTGCGTGACAGGAGAGAGAGAGAGAGAGAGAGAGAGAGAGAGAGAGAGAGAGAGCGAGCGAGAGAGAGAGAGAGCGAGCGAGGACAGAGGGGGGGGGGGGGGGGGGGGAGCTTGTGTCGGAGAACGGGCACGCCACCAAAACCCAAGCGCAGTGGAATAATGATGGCGATATTAAAATTTTGAACTTATAGAAAAGGTTATTATTTTTAACTAAAATTTAAAAGACAATAATTTAATTTAAAAGATCAAATAATAATTTAACATTAGCTTATTTTTAGCTAACTCTTGTAACTAAATTTTTAATTTTACTTTGTTCTCTATAATTCAAAAGTTATTTTACTCTATAAAACTCAAAGTTTACTTCACTTTATCCTTTGGAACTCGATTTTGATTTTATTTTGCCCCTGAAACTTGAAAGTCATCTCTATGAACTCAAAATTTTCTCCACATCGACTTAGATTTGTTAATTTCTTACATGAGTATTTCATTTTTTTTTATTTATACATTTCTTCAATTTCTTTTAAACTTAATATTTTCTGATTGTTAAATATTAACGCATAATAGAGATTTATAATCCAATTTGTTGCACATGTGACATAATCTTATTGGATGTTAGGTTTCACGTATGTTTTAGGAGAAAATCTATAAGTTTGAGTGAGAAAAACAAGTCCACAAGTTAAAATGAAAAGAATTTTAAGTTTTAATGAATAAAGTAATGATTTTTTATTTACAATAAACAAAGTAAGAATAAAATAAAATTCCACGAAGCATACCTAAAATCTATATATATAAAGTGAGAAGGATTAAAAGGTGAAACATTCAAAATACCAAAAATTGTCCTTCAAGAATTCTTAAAATTACAATTGAACCATAAGAATTTAAAGTAATTCACCACATTTTAATTTTGAATGAATTTTAAATTTAAAACTTTAATTAAAAAAAAACTCCCATGTTAGTGGGCGGTTTCATGGTTTTGCTTCATTTTTTTTTATGAATAATTTTTTAATAAAAATATAAAATAGTTATTTAAAAAAAATTAAAAGACATAACCTAATATAAAAAGATCAATTGCCACACGCGTATGCGTGTGGCAAGAGGCTAGTAAGCCTTTAATTTTCAAGTTGATAATTGAAGAATCTCCTCGTTTTAGGGTGGTTAATTTTATTATTTTTCCCTTTTACATTTTTAATATAAAAAAATTACAATTAATTAGAAGAAAAAAAAACTGCCAATTGCTGGTCCTGACGATATTACAGTGTTGCCCAGCCCACCAAAACGTAACCGCCCCCTGTTTGTTACATATTTTTTACCACGTAGTCTCTCACTCTCCTCAGTGTTTGTTACGTGTTTTTTACCATTGGCCAATGAGATAATTTTGTGAATTTACAGTCCCAACAATGGTAAAGTTTGTTCTTAATTAGGTTACAGGGATTAATACCCGACTCCGAGTTATACGTTAATAAAGGAATATCCGAATATGCCTTAAATTTGTCCATCTGTTTTCGTTATGAATGAACGGCTTCTATTTTCTGCTTTTTTTTTTTTTTTTTTTTTTTTTTTGTTAATTGTATTTCGGGAAAGTTTGGGATAAATGAAAAATAAAATGAAAAATAAAATAAAGGATAATTGTATTTCCATATGTTGGATTACCCATTCAAAACATTCCAAGTAGGTGCCTTGCACAACTCTAGTTTAATGGGATAATTTCCCATACACTATTTTTGTGTGTTGAAAGTTATTAGTTTGTTTCCGCTCAGTTCTACGGTCTGGTGGTATTCCTCTCTACTTGTAAGTGAGCGGTCTTAGGTTCGAATTTCGTAAATGGCGAATTCGATACCAAAATAGATTGTCCATTATGTGGTTTAACCGAACTCCCCCCTTCCCCTTAGTGTAAAATATGTTGTTGTACTAAAAACAAAAAAATTATTAGTTTGCTGTTACTAACTGCTGAGATTAATTTGCTTGAAATGGTTCAAACTAATTATGGAATGAGAGGTTCAATGAGAATGAATGCAACTAAAATATAATATGTTGGGATATGATGTGAAAAATAGATTACCACAAGTGAGATTTCAACATTGTAGTGACATTGTTAGTAGATATGTTGGTTCTATATTGGATATTGTATGTCAAATGACAATAGATATTATGGCATCGATGGATTCCAAGTTTAGTGGCACTTCACATAAAATTAAGAAAATGAGAAATTAGGTTCACATCCTTCTTTTTGTTACTTCATTGATTAAAATCCTATTCATTTTCAATTTTTGATCAAGGTCCTTGGGTATTAATAACATCATTAATTATTTGAATAATAAAATATTTTTATTTTTAAAATATATTCCTTTAGTGTTAAAAATTTTACAATTAGTATTGGGGTTGGCTTTATATGTATGGGTATGCTATCTACACACCTTGTTTTATTTCTCACACACTTTTTGATAATTTTTGTCCATTGATCTTTTTCAATTCATCTGATCCAACGGATAAAAATTAGAAAAATATGTGAGAAGTAAAATATGATATGTGATATCACATCCCTATATGTATAGACGATAAGAGGAGGAGTTGGTGTTAAAGTGGCAGCGATGGCACGGACCGGATTTTAATGCGTAGCTGTTGTTGTGTGGAGACAAGGACTCTCACCGTCATCATTCATCAATTACTCCCTCAGTTTTAATTAATCATTACTTCTTTTGCCATTTAAAACGTTTTCAGTTTTCTACTTTTATGAACTAACTTTCTGTTGTAATAATTTAGCATGGCAATGGCAAGCAGATAAGTTCTTTTGTTTTTAAACGAAGTTATCTACATTAAAGAATGAGAGAGTAAGTTAAGCTTCATAATGAACTATCAATAATGTAGTTTAAATTTATGTTTGACAAGAATCAAATTTAAGATTTTTTACTTACAAGTGAAAAGGACTGGACCGTAATACTAATTGGCCGCAATCAGATATTAGGGTTTTGAATTCCAGTTTTCCACCTTTTTGTAATGATAAAGCATAAAAATACTTCTTCAATACTAATATTTGGAACTTTTATTTACAGTAAATTAAAAATGTTTGAAATTAAGTGAGGATAGAGATTGTGTTTTATTTACTTAACATTTTATTCAAATTTCAAGTTTATTCAAAATAATCAGTATGCTTTATTTTTGTTTTTATTATATTTTTCAATATCATTTTCATGAAGAAGGAGTTATTTAATATTAAAATTTTAATGTTGTGACTGTTAGACTGTTAGTATGAGGCTTTGTTATTTAAGTTTTATTCCCTAAAAAAAGATATCAAAGTTTTTATCAAATTTGTTTTTTATGAAGAGTTAGAGGTCACATATGGTTGAAAGAGTAGGCGAAGAACAAACGGAGTATAAAACTACAAATAATATTTTATTAATTGAAAATTAAGAAACACTACGAATTGTCAAGTAGGCTACAAAACCCGAGAGAATACATTTTAACTAACTGACTTCCAACTACGGTATAAACCATCCTATTCGTAGGAGAAAATGAAAGCAAATCCTAACTTAACGAACAAGACAAAAAAACTTAACAAACAAGGAATTCAAATCTTTATCCCACAAGAAAAATAGTAAAAATAACAATAATATTAAAACTAATTTCCCAACATTTTTATATATACAACAATATTCTAATGTGAGATGAGGACAATTTAAGCTATGTCATACAATAAATTAACTATAATAATTAAAAATCAAATTCATTATTAAAGTAAATTAAACTTAAAATCTCACACCAAAAAATACCTAAATAAAAAGACAAAAGACAAAATGCCATATGAAACGAAGACCTAGCCTACAATGTGGACACAATTTTTTATTTCTTGGTACTAAAGAAAAAAAAAATCGTATTAAAATAGCAACACGAAACCTGAATTTTGTCTTAGCTAATATATTAATTGCTAAGCTTGATGTGATTATTTATTAATTTTGTGAGTTAGGAAACGCGTGTGACGTATTATCGTGACATGAGTGGCAATTTGACAATTTGTTGTATTTGTTTTGTCATCTACAGTCAATGACGTAGACATAACTCGTGTAATTGTTGGTATCTTGCACTTTTGGACAAAAATTTTGACCCTGACACAAGAAAAATAAAACATTCCAAAAAAGAAGAAGGAAGAAAGCACATTTATTAAACTTTGTTTTGAATACTTGGCGTTAACTTAACTTTTTATTAGTCATCTAGTACTACGATTTAGTGATATTTTTTTTTATTTATAAGTGAAAGGTCTTAAGTTCGGCTTTAGCAAAAAGCAAATTTGAACCACATTATTGCTAGTTCATTATGAGGTTAAGGTCACTATCTTAATTTTAATATAGATAATATCGTTTGTTAAAAAAAAATAAAAAATCTTAACTTTTTCCGTAACTTTATGGAACCACTGGATCGAAGAAGATAATGGATTAAGCTTTGTCTTCTTGTTAACAAGGACTCGAGAGTTTGGTAATATTAAAATTTGTGTAAAGATGACTTTGACAATAAGAACTTGTGACGAATGTTAAGAGCTCGTGGATGGTACTTGCTCTTGTAAAGTTGGATTGTAAGAGAAGGGTGACATCGGATCAATGATTGCTCTGTTATCCTGTTTTAAAGTTTTTGTTAAGAATGAATCTCGCATTAATGGTAGAAAATATTTTACATGTGTTTATAAGTAGATTGAAATACTCTTTAAATTTCAATTAGTAGACCTCAATTTTAGGGATGACAATTCTAATCGTTAAACATGATAATAATGGACAACCGCCCAAATGGGAAAAAACTGTGAATATTACTCGATTATGGTTTTGAAAATGGTTATAGAGGTCCCCGATTCTTACCCCTATCTGAATTCGACCCAAACAATATATAATATAATAGTATTATATAAATATATATATATATATATATATATATATATATATGTGTGTGTGTGTGTGTATCCATTATTCACCAAACGCATTACCTTGAGAATACAAAAGTTGTATTGTTTGAGTTGCATTTTGTAGGAAAGTTCAAGAATCATTAAGAATTTAATAGGGCTTATGAGAGATATCAAAGATCAGCCAACATCATTAATGTTTTAAATTCAATGCTTTAGTTTTAATATTCTACAAGGTTCTTTCATTGAATTATTTTATACATCAAATGTTCAAGATGAAATTAATATCTATTAAATTATACTGTGTTAACTGAACGAATATATTTTTTGTATTGACAAAGATGGATATAACCGTTAACTGATAAGGATTTTGTTACTCGGTAGGGATGGTTATGGATAATCCCGGATGGTTAATTTGTAGTTATGAATATAGTTAATTTTCCTGGTTATGAAGATAAATGTATCATTTCCGTCCCAAGCTGAATCGTTGTCATTCCTACTTAATTTTGAGGCGATTCTTACTCATCTATAGAGGTCACGAGTGATAGTTGTTCCTACAAAATTACATTATTAATGTGGACTAATTAGTTGTTGGGTTGTGTTTAACTTTCTAATATGATCTTACATCGTTTTAAATAAAGCGTCCTACTCGACAAAAAAAAAAATCTTGGAAATTAATTCTCGTACTCATTCTCATTTTATGCGCACTCCCGTTTATTTTCTTTCCAAAATTATTCAGGACCCGTATATATTATCGACAGACGGGTGGGGCCAATTTGTGACACGCACGCGCTACAAGAAGCGTTCAATATATTTCTAAATGAAGAATTGAATGACATACTCCAATTTATGTTCTATTTCAAAGTAGATGATTAATTGCATAGAGACATGGCCAATCATTCTTCTTTTCAACTACGACACAAATTTGACCGAAAAATAACACCGACATAAATTAGAAGTGACATCCACTTTTCCATTCGAATCCATTGAATCTAGTGCGCTATCAAATCCAAACTAATCCTGGAGGTTTAAGATACTAGTCAGATTCCACAATTGTATATGTTTATCGTACATCGTTATATCGTACGGTTAGAAAGCATTTTAAATTTTTTTTATTTAAAATTAAGCATAAGTAATATCATCGTACGATTAAAAATCATTTTAAATTTTTTTATTTAAAATTAAGCATAAGTAATATCGAACGACAACTAACCGCACAATATAAGAACGAACACAATTGATTGAACATAAATAGTGTCTGTTCATCGAATATTGTATGGTAAAAAATTATTTAAAATTTAAAATTAAATATAAATAATACCTAACGAAAACTGACCGTACAATACGATAAACAAACACGATTGATTGATCCTCTAGATCATCGCAAAGAGAATCCGAAGAGAATACTCATCCAACGAAAATTGACCGTACAATACGATGAACAAACATGATTGATTGATCCTCTAGATCATCGAAAAGAGAATCCGAAGAGAATACTCATCCAACGAAAACTGACCGTACAATACGATGAACAAACACGATTGATTGATCCTCTAGATCATCGCAAAGAGAATCCGAAGAGAATACTCATCCAATCCTAAACACGAAACAAAGCCCAGATGAAAGCACGAATTACCATGTGTGCTTTGTAAGTGTCAATACAACATTTCTCTAAACACGATCTCTTCGCATATCGTCGTATCATTGACAGCAGCAGTGTGTACGTCGTTCGAAACCGATTAAAACAATGAATTCATAACCAAAAAGGCCAACAAGACAAGACATAATTAAGGCAAATGCATAAGAAAACCAATGTCACTGAACACAATAATAGTTGGTAAAACAGACACCACCACCAAATGACTCGCACTCGAAACCGACAAAACCAAAGACAACAACAGCGGGGAGACCAGAGGGTGACACCAAAGGCCCCAACAGCTCATTATTTCAACACACTCGAAGCATAAGCAAACAAAGAAAAAACAGGACGACAAGTAAATCAACGACAGAGAAATACCCATCACTCTTCCTCCGTTTCAGACTCGGCGCTCTGGAGCCACCCGATGAACGGCTTGGCATTCTTCCAAATCGGGGAGCTCTTGCTCTTCCCAGCTACGCCCCGTTGGTACCACTTCATAATGTATTCCTCCTCCAGAATGTCAACATCGTACAACAGTTTTAGAACCAGAGCCACTTCCTTTGCAGCATCAGGGTTTGCCTTCCCACTGAAAGACTCGATAGCTTGCAATAGAACTGTCTGAGATCCCTCCTTCTGGGTTGCTGCAGCCAGGTAGTTTTTCTTCTTAGAAACCTCCTTAGAGAACCCCTTTCCCACACCTTCAAAGAGAGCCTCGAGTAGGGCATCCATAACTTCTTGGGGTGTGCCAGAAAGAGTGCCCAAAAAGGATTTAAGCTGAGCTGCAGACATCCCCTTTTGCAAGGATTGTTTGATCTCATTAACAAGTCTTTCGTGGGTATAACAATCAGCTCCGTTCTGATGGCTCTTTGTCTCAGGCTTCTTCACTTCACGATCAGGAGACTGCTTTGGTGACTTTTTCTCTTCAATGGTAGAAAGCATCACCATATCAGCAGTAACAGCACTCAACTGCTCCTGGATTCGCTTCTTAGCAGCCTCCACGGAAGTGTCCGTCTGCCACTGGACATCATCGTCCCCATCCTCCTCAGCAGCTTGGTCGTTCTCATCTCCCTGGCTGTGAGCCGGGGAGCGATCCTCATCGGAACCATTGCTTTTCTTCTTGCTTGATGCTCTTGAACCCGAAGTTCCCTTCTTCTTTGCTGCCTCCTTCTTAAGCTTCTTTTGCTCCTCGTCAGCGGCCTCCCCTTCTTTAAGTTGTTCTTTGTCGGCCCTCCTCAAGCCTTTCTTTCCTTTAGCCGCCTTCTTCTGCTCTGGAGGATTCTTAAGGATAAAAGTTGTGAGCTTGTCCCTCATATCAACATCAGACACAAACCCACATGCAGCACATTTCAGATTTAGCATCTGCGTCTTGGTTATAATAATTTCGGTTTCTGGGTTTCCGCAACCATAGCACTGCACATATTTCTTGATGAAGTTCTCAAGAAGTCCAGCAAGCTTAGCAGTGTCATGAGCACCATTCACATGGGAAGTTCCAGTCTTCTCATCAAATTTTGATTGGGCTCCAAGCTCACAGCCAAAATACTTTGTAGTGTAGGAAGCAGGTCTAGCCAAGGCCTTTGCAATATCGACCATGTTAACCACATTAGTCTTGATGCCATTTCCTCTGCCTTCAATCTTAGTGATCATCCTTGGCATCTTATACCTGTAGAAGGCATCATCACGGTTTGAAGCACCAATGTTTTGTAGAGCCATGGTGTGAGAGATATGATAGATTATATCAGAAGGGTGTTGCCTCTTGAAACCAGAAATCCTCCTTTACCACACGGTTGCATAAATTGGCAACCAAGAAATGTGTGTGATTCCCCTCTGACAAACCAAGATGTTTGCATTCAACTTCAATGGAAGCAGCTCTGCTCTTTTTTCTAGATGTAGGACTATATTCACCGAGTAATCCAATTGACGACAAAAAGAGAGTGGCCCGTTCAGACATAAAATAAGTTCTAGACGTCACACACTCCACTTTAGCGAATTGCAGATACAGCAGACTGAACTGCCAATTTCCTACAAACAAATAATATAGCTGTTTAGAACTAGTTTAGAGTAAGATAAAAATATGAAATAAAGAAAACAGATCAAAACAAAATTATTCATAATTCAACTCATCCTTTTCTCCTAACAACAGCAGGACAAACAAAAATACCAGACCTAACAAAAGAATCATTCACCCAGCCAAGTTCCTTGGAACAATTCCAAAACAGTCCCTATGAGCCTAGCAATGCACCACATCCCAGGGAAAAGCCAACTTAATTCCCCCCTTCATGTCCAGCAATTATTAACTTCCTAGCCCCGAAAAAATAAGCGCAGTGATTATATTGCTACGAGCTAACCAGATTTGAAAGTAAAACGACATGTTTATGTACAACCTAATGCTAGTACAACATCATCACAATCCAAAAAGGCCGAGCAAATTTCTAATTCCAAATAATCAAGCAAATTTGTGATCCCAAAAACATGAACAAGGTTTACAATACAAACACGAATTTAAACATATTAATTTTTTGTAACTAAGCACTTCAAAAAACATAAATGGCAAGTAATTGTGCATCGATAGGCACAATTTTGGCAGCATATATAAACAAAAAATACGACTTTCCCTGTCAAGAGAATCAAACATATTATAAGAACCTACATAATATACTAAACATATACATATACATACATACATATATATATATATATATATCGTAGCGATTCCTGTGAGCTTGAAATTTCAGGTATGGGTCAATGATAGATAAACATACCACAAAGTGAAAGAAAAATCCAAATCCAACCAACACGGAATAAATCAATCATAAATCCTATCCAGATTAAACAAATTAATACAAAAACAAACCCTAGAATCCAGAGAACAGTACCGATTCCAAATACAACACACAAATCGATCCGGAAACGTAAAAACTTCAGCTCGGATCGAGCAACACAAACTCTCACGCAATCAAAAACAATAATCACAGATAAACTAGTTCACGAAATCGAAAATCGAAAATCAAAGAGCACAGAGATTATCGTGAGAGATTATACCTTGGGTGGGAAACGAAGAGAGAGAGAGAGAGAGAGATGAAAGAACCCTAGAGAGAGAAAGGCAGGGTGGGGGGCGATGCCTTGGCGTCTGATGCGTGAGGGGAATGGAGAAAGCAGAGGGAATTTATATGCGGCGTGCGGGTGCGAGAAAGTACCGAGTAGGGCAAACTCACCGCCTTTAATTTATTATTTTTGTAAATTATTATTTCTTGTTATTATTAATTTCTCGCTACCAACCAATTGGTGCCAACAAGGATAATGCATTGTGTACAACTCACACGCTCTCTCTCACGGTAACTAATCGCAAAGATTAGCACCTCATCTGGCCGGAGTAAGATTTTTTTACCTCTTTTTTTCTTTCTCCTTTCCTCTTTTCTTATTTGAACGATCACGGTTAAATCATGTCAACATCTTATATTAATTTTTTTAAACAAGAGAAAGACAAAATAAGAGAATTTGAGAAAAGAAGATAGAAGGAGATGAAAAGAGAAGGAGAAATAATTCTAATCCTATCTGACCATCAACGGGTCAAAATTTGAGAACGATCAACTCAAGGAACAATGATTGCGTAACCAGAATTTCCACGAAAATGAGGAAATGGAAACGAAAATATCAATTTAATTAATTTTATTTTACTTATCGTTTCTAATAAAATTATTATCGTGACAGCAAAGTTTGAAATACAAAACATATATGTTTTGTCGTAATTGATAGCCATAATTTTTGTCACAAACGATATTTTTTAACGGGAAGGCCGATTATTTGAATCGAAGACACAATGGTTTGAATAGTTTTATTTGGTTTAATTTTCTCATACTTTTCTTTTTCTTCTGCATGAAAGAGTTTGTACCTCGTTCACCCTTGCACCTCAAGTTCCGTGTCCACTTGTATAAGAGAAATAATTATCTATAAAAACTTACCTGTGGGCTATACTTCAACTCCATGAAATCACTTTTATGGATAATTACTAAAAGAAAAATATTTGAGTACTATGTAATTTGAAAATACAGGTAAATAAATCAGTAATAGTCGGAAAGAGTTATTAGTGGCACTTCAAAATAGTCATTTGCACTACCACCTACCGTCAGAAGTACGGAAAGAGGTAGTGTGTATAATTATTTTAGAGCGGTAATAACAACTCTCAAAGTAATAGAGGCTAATGAGCAACCTATTTTCGCTCCTAACAACAAAACAAGTGCAAAGGGAGAGGAGCCACAGACCATTGTTAGAGTCAATTTGTGAGTCTCTGACCATACCGAACTTGTTCAACACTGAAACACCCAATCGAATGGAACACGTTTGATTAATAAGTTCGGTCCACTCAAACTTTTATTACAAAAACAAAAATTTCTATCTAATGCATGAATGCATACTCCAACTTACAAAAAGTACGAAGACCATGAGAGAGAGAGAGAGAGAGAGAGAGAGAGAGAGAGAGAGAGTTGAAAACTCATTCTCCGGATTGCCTTTGCCCCAAAACTGAAATGTCTTCGTATCGTTTCTGCATTTCAAAAGAATCTCAACTTCGTATCAGTTTGAACTCAAAACGCAATGAATTAAAATTAAATGCACCATTTAAGGAAGTTATTAACACTAAAAAATGATCAATGTGAGGTCCTTCTCAATTGCGTAGTGCATAATGAGTATTTTTGAGTTTTCGTAACAATTACTTTCATTTTATTTTTTACAAAACATAGATAAAACGCACGTAAAAAGATTATTAGAAAGGACATGAAAAATACACAAATGGCGGGTCATATCATTTGGCATCCAAAATTCAGGATTTCATTTTATTGTCTACTTAACTGCTCATCCCTCAAAGCTGTGAAAGAACTGAACCAAAAGGGAAAATGGAAACTGTTAACGCTCAAATATGATTCATATGTGCCATGATGATGGGTTAACATAAAATTTATCAAACAAATGCACCGCAACAAGAGAAGTAAATGACAAATGGATCCAAGAGAATGTACCGACGGCAGTGTTCTGCGTCTCTTATTGCTGCATAAGTCCATCTCAACCAGAGGATGTTTTCTTCTGTTGGAAATTGACAGCCCAAATCGGAACACCCACACCAATGCTGAAAGCGGTGAGCACTCCAAGGCTCACCTGCAACTTCTGGTTTTTCATCTGGTCCAAGTTATACATGTGTTTGGCATGCATGTAGGCTGGTTCATCGTGGCCGTGTCCACCCATTCTTTTCACTCCAGTTGAGTGGAACCCTCTATTCCCTGGAAAAAAGCACAAAAGCCACTATATCTACTTAGTACATACAACAAAAAAGATCCAGCACTCAAACTCAAACGAATCAACACCTCAGCTAAGTTATAAACTTAGAAGACATCCCGTCTTTCTCCACTATGGATGGATTGCTGAATGAGTTACAGGACGATGCTTCAGTGGCACTGTGTAAAATTACTCAATACTTATTTCCAAAGGCAGATGCACGAAAACACCAGAAAACAGCAATGACAATGGCGGTCTCAAAGGGGTGGTTATTTTAAGTTTTGTTTAGAAGCTCGCATTTTAGAATGTAAAGCATGTAAAGATTCATATGCCTTTACACTTCAAACCACCCAACACAAGGTGGCACCATTGTTTTTACCAATAGGTCTCTTGGTGCAGACATAAAAATAGAACTAGGAGCTTCTTCTTAAGAGGATCAACACCATATTGGGCCCATATCAACACCATCTTGACATCCATACTGACATCCCATATCAACATGATATCAATAATCTGGATAACATATTGACGACTTATCAAGTATCCCGCTCCCATTTAAAAGTTTCTCCTATTGCCCCTCCCATTTAAAAGTAAAAACTGCAGAAAGCTTTGGTTCACATGTGTCATGCCAAAAAGTGAGCCAGTGCTTAGGAAACTATACTCCAGCAAAATGGAAGGGGTTGGTACAGTAGTCCTTGGTGGCAAAAATAAATATTTGGGCAGTTCCCTGAATTTAAACATGAGAGAACATGTAAAACCTTGAGGCTGCCCCATAATCACTATTGGCTGGGTGAAATTGAGCCCTTGCACACAATTTCTCAAGAAAGAACCCATTTGGAACAGCCAAAAGTAATTTTCAGAAACTCCTAACCAATGTGGTATAGAGATATGTATAAGACCTCTCTTTCAAGTAAGAAGAGAAAATGGGATTACCTTCTTGCAATCAAGAAGAGAGAGGAATTACTTTTGAGGTTTCTCTATGCCTGCATGGGAACACGAGCGCCATCAGAGGAAGCTCACCCGGTTCTCTAAAAGGCAATGAAGGAAACATACACAAAGAGAAGCATGAAGGAGGGGAAAGCTCTACAACTAGAAGCAACATGGGTGAAAAGTGGATATGTGCTAGTTTTATCATTATTTCCAACGGATCTGGAGAGGATCAAAGAGATTACAACTTATGTTTTTATCCGTAACAATCCATCTGTGATGGAGAAAACCTGAATGCCATGATTTACACCTATCAGGCTATTGCAACATTTTTCATAAGCCCCGACAGGGGAAAAAAGTAAATAACATAGCAATCCAGACAATTTTCCTAATTTGCATCAAGTTTGAAACCACCGAGCTTAAACCGTTCAATTTTAAGCTCATTAGCCACTCAAAAATTACCTCCAGGACTCGGTGTAATTCATCTAAACATATTATCGGTCTATCACATTGTGCATACACCTGAATATTACATAATATGCAGTGGCATAAAACAAAATAAGCAACAAATGGCATCAAAATAACCTGATTTCGATAGCGAAGCTTCGGAAGCCCTCAACAACTTTGCGCAAGTCCGCATCCCTCCGTTCATGCTCATGATTCTAAGAAAGAACAAGCTCTTGCCTCTTACCACCTTAACCACCAAACAAAACTCGTTCGAATTACCAAAAAAAAAATTAAAAAACAAAAATTCAACAAACAGATTTCCGAATTAATTAGTCAAATTCTTAAGAACAGAAGATAATCTAATCAGATTTAGTTCATAACAAACAATAAACAACCACGGATCTACAAGAATTTCCAACAAAAATATATAAAATCTGATCCAGAAATGCAATTTTCGAGATCCGAACAAGCGTACTCTCACGCGATGAAAAACAACAATTAATTTTAACGGAAAATTAGCGATTTAATAATTCGATAAGAAAGATAGAAGAATCAAAACGGAAGAAGGACACAGAATAATGTGAAAGAGATAGGAGGTGAAATGTTTACCTGGTAGAAATGGCGAAACCCTACACTTTTCAGCGGCTGTGCGTCGAGAGTATTCCAGAATACTCTGGGTTGGAGGAGGAGATGAGTTTAGGAAACCCCTCAAGGGCTTAAGCCCTCTAATAATTTGGGTTGGGCCTGGAATTGGCGAAGTTAGAGCGAGGTTGCAAAAGCAGTAATTGTTTGTACACCCAGAATTAATCTTCGGACACCCGAGTTGAAAACTTTAAATATGAATAATTATTTTCTTTAGTCAAATGACCAGTGAAAGTAAGCAGTCGTGTTGCATCTTCCGATCTTTTTCTGCCACATGATACTACGCTTTAGTTATTTAAGTGAGACATCTTAGATCTAGTGGTCTCTCACCTCTCTTTATTTAGATAATATTATTTGTTACAAAAAAAAAAAAAAAAAATTAACAAAAAAAGTTCGGTACTATTCACTTTAAGGAAAAACCACATTTTTACATTAAAAAATCAATTATGGTACTATTTATTTTACCCTTTATTTTATCCTTATTGTTAAAACTCAAAATTTTCAAACTTTTTTCATTAGTTTTTCTAAAAAAAAAAATCAAAAAGTCCCAAACTTAATACAGTTTTTTTTTAATAAAATTTAATTCAGAAATTAAAAACAAAAAGAAAAAAATTGAAAAGAGAGAAAGCATGAATTGGAGGTGACGGCGATTTGATATTGATTTGTTGAGCAGTTCAATTTTTTGGCTAAACCAATTGCTTGAAGAACAATACTGCACTTGGCAATTGTCGGAGAACTGAAGAAACCAGCCGCAAAATCGATTCCGATAGAATGGAAATCAAGTGGCGGAGAGAGAAGAAGAGAGAGGCGGTGTCGAACAAATTAAAGTGGCAGCAGTTAATATAGTGGTTCAAGGCGGAGGTCACCGGTGATTTGGTGAACCAGCCATGGCGGATCGTGATTCGTGGATGCGGTCCTTCACCATATTTTCGTATTGTTTTATCAACCAAAGACAGAGGGGTTTGATTAGTGAAAATTACAGTATAATTCGTGATTGAAGGACTTAAAACAAATTTTTGTTTATCTGGAAAAGGCGTTCTCTTAACATCTTTTTGTTTATACTAGCCGACCTCACACAAATTGAAGGACTTAAAACAAATGTGGTTAGCTTACCTTTGCTTGCTAAGTTTCTATATTTGGCTTTCTCCTTTTCTTTCTTCTTCCTAATTAAAAATTTGTGGAATGTATTTAGAACGGTTTGATGAGTTGTTTGATATTATTCAGGACGCTTTTTTGGATAGTGGATATAATTAAGCCCAGATCCTTGTCATGTTTCATTTTCATGAATAAATAAGTCTCTCATAACGTCGAAGTTACTCAAGAAAAGAAAACTAAAGTGTTTTGTTTTAGCTCATAGTACTAGCCCGCCTCACAAAAATTAAGGGTCCGAATATCTCTGCCCTTCTCTTAAACTGTTTAAATTTCTAGATCTATCGGTTTCAGACTGTGAGATTCGGAAGGGATATGAATTCAACATTAATACCTAGCAGTGGTTTAGCAAATAGACTTTTTGGATAAATTTACATGTTCAACACCTTTATCTATTTAGCCTTAGGTGTCGTTACAAAAGCTTCGTCATTTTGTGATATCATTTTCATACATCCATTGGTAACTTATTACCACATATATACTTGGATGGGGGAAGTTTACCTGATTCCTATATTCTGGTAGAGTTTGCTAGAAGTGCCTAATAAGCTATTAGCTATTATCCTAACGTGGCATGGTCATGTTTTTAGCTATCTATGGCAATTTTTATAGAAGCTATCTTGCCGAGGTTAGAGGGTTTGATGTGAGGAAAAGGAGTTAGAGGGTTTGATGTGAGGAAAAGGAAGGAAGGAAGGAAGTTTAGGATTAGATGGTTTGATGTGTGGAGATTGTTAGTGGACTTGTTTGCTATCGATTGAGGTGCATGGTTTATGAATTGTGTTCAAAACTTGTTATTTTTTGATAAATGAAAAGAATTATCAGGGGGTTTTCTCTATTTACTATTCTCTATCTATTTTTATGTCAAGCATGATAGCTTTAGTGTTGCACTATTCTAAGGGATAAATGAAAACAAGGGGACATTAGGGCAGAAAGGTCATTATGGGTCAGGTGGTGAGTTATATTTGATGAAGAATATAGTGAACACGTAAGGGATAATGCAATATGGAATTATGTGCTATATGATTTTGTATAAGTACTCTATCAACTAGCATATTACATATTGTACTCACTAGGCGACGATGGTTGTTACTCACCCTTCATTCTACAGATGAGTTATTTGACAAGACAGAGACTAGACGAGCTGATTTTGTGTTAGATGAGAGATTTAAGAGTTTTATTTCATTTTTTTGTAATGTTTTTTTTTATTATATATACAAGAAGGATTTTATTTTTCACTGTTGTTTGAGTATTTTTTTTTAAAAAAAAAAAATTGTTATTAGCACTCCAAAAATCTTAATTTATACTCCTCATAAGTGTATTTTTCTTTTTAATTATGGAAAGTTTGAAGTGCCAGCAACAATTTTATTTTTTATTTTCCATTTTATTTGTGCACCGAATCCAAGTTTTTTTTTTTTTTCACTAACCCCCAATTTGGGGCCTGACACCTAGTCTATAAGTTAATGAACATGTTTATTAATGCATTTCCCAATTTCTTTGGACTTAAATTTAATTTTCATAAATGTCAAACTTTTAGCCTAACAAACGTTGATGTTGGGTCATCCACTCATCTTTCGTCAAGTGTAAAATAATGGAAAAGATGAGTTTGGGTTGCCATGCTTATAGGTGTGACCTTTGAATGGAATAAACAAGTAGACTAACCTCAAAGAAACTTCCTATTTTAGTCAAACCTAGAAAGTTTGATTGTCCAAATTAAATAGAATTAAGTCGTAATTGGATGTTAAACTGACTAATTGTGATAGTTTTAATCAATTGATTAAAAGGAAGTGTTTGTACAAGCTTGGATCTAACCTTAGATACCACCTTGAATTGTAAGTCGCTAGGATACCATCCACACACCTAACTCTGAAAAAATGGAAGTTTTTCTCCAAATTTTCTTTTTCTTTTCTATACAAGTAATATTAGCTAGAGAGAATCGAACACAAACTTTGAGTGCAGAAGTGAATGCTCATAAATAAAATAATTGGGTTACTATACTACGTTGGTTGTGACATGCAAGTAAAGAGGAAGACAAGAGAGATGAGAAAGACTCGTTGTTTTCCATTGCACCCAATGAGCTATACCATTATACCAAAGAATGATTACATAGAATGGCTTCACCATCACCATGACTTCTTGATTGAATAATACAATGTCACATGTAAGTTTCCCTTCACATGATATTGCATTGTTGAATTAAAACGCTTCGTGACGATGAATTAGTTCTAGATAAGTTGCTCATCCGCATCCAGAGACCAACAACGTGTATTTTTGTTTAACAAAGATAAAAGAAATCCTACAATCACAATGATAACATAGGTATCGTTTGGTACGCAAACGGGATGGAATGAAACAAAAGTTTTGGGTTATGCTTGGTACACACATGAACGGTTGTTCCGTTCTACATTTGGTAAGCGCATGACGGAATGGAACCAAAAGATTAAATGATTAACTTATCCTATTTCGTTTGTTGTTTGGTACAATATTTATGTGTGAGACGAGACAAGACTTTTTTGTTTTTTTAAACGTTCTTAGATATTGTTGTCAATTGTTTTTTCTGTTTCACAAGGCTTTGTGGAGTCTAGTTCAGTTTGATTATGATAAAGGCAGCATATAGCTTAAACCTTGAAGGATTTGGTTTTGAATCTTTGCATTATAGTGTAAGTTCTTGCTGAAAGTGTTATGAGGCCGTTTTGCGAGTCTTTGACCAAATCGACGGACCCAAAACCATTCTCCACCTCCCCAACCGCAACCTCTTCCCCGGACCCGAAACCCTCATCCCTTTCCGCCAGCTTGAGCTTTGTCTTCAACCAAATTGACGCCATAGAGAAAGAACGCTCCGCGAAGGATCAGACCCTCCAGAAAATCAGAGCTTGGCACGAATCGAAAAAATCCCAATTGACCCGGAATTAGGCTTGGGAGTTGCCAATCACAGTGGAATTGATGCTAATTTGGTTGATTCTGTATCTGTTTCGGTCGGGTCGGAGAGGCTGGAAAAGTCAGTGGCGGCTAAGCAGGAGGTGAAGGTGGTGCACCAGTGACCGAAGTGGATTGAACTGATGGAGGGGATGAGGATGAGGAGGAAGGCTACGGGAAAAGAAAGGCAGCTGCAGCAGAGAAAATGAAAAAAAGAAGATAGAATTTTAGGGTTTGTTTTATAATTTGGATGGTGTAAATATTGAAAAAGATAAGGGCCGTTTTTGTCTTAAAATTTTATAATATTGAAGCCAAAAGAGTTCTTAATCAAGAAAAATGTTGAGGAGACTAAAAGTGAAACTCTTTATGAACTCTCTTTCATATCATATTTGTAGCATAATATTTTATAGTGTTGGCATGAGAATTGACGTTAAACTATAAGGTGACAAAGAATCAATGGAGAGTTTTTTTTTTGTGTTCGGAACACAAGTAGTACACTACGTGTTATTATATAAGTGATAGAAGTTTTATTTTTTAAGTTATTAATTTTTTAACAAAAATATCTTACCACTTGTATAATGTGACATGTGATGTACCACTCCGTGTTTCAAAAACATTAAAAAAACTCTCTATTTTAAGAAATCTCTTTAACATTTCTGATTAACTAGGGCGGGCACATGCTTCATAGTTCATACTCATGAATTTCGGCCTAATAAAAAAGCGAATTGTTTCATTCTTCAAAATTTGTGGTGGAAAGCACTCGAAATGTTCTGTCGGGAAGGTTAAAAAATGTTCACTAGTAAGTGTGCCCTGCTCGATGCATTTCCCTTCGACCTCATTTGGAATTATTATCTCATGTACAAACATGATTGTTAATATCTGAGTTATTATTTTTTCAATATAAACGATATTTTATATTAATTAACACTAAAAAAGAAAGAGGATGTTTAATCATTTTGTTTGAAGAGTAATATTATTTTTAAGAGTACTTTAGCAAAGTTTGTTGGTTTAAAAATAGGGAGTCTAAAACTTTATAATAACTAGTTTCTCTGTACCAGCTGTTGCATGAGAGGAAGACTTTTTTCTAATCATGCGCGCTACTAGCGAATTACAATTTTTTTAATGCATGTACGTCAATGAATTTTGTGTTTGTTTATTTGCTAGATATATGTGCCTCATGAATCACTTGTTGCTTTACAGACAGGTTCGGCCCAGACGTAGTGCAGGTAGGGCGACCGTTTGGGATCCAAAAGAATTGGGGCCACCAAAATTATTAGGATGATATATTTATATATGTTTTTATAAGAGTATAAATTTATAAAATTTGGTTTAGTGACAAAGAAATTTAAGTAGAATGGGTGGTTTTGTTGTTTAAAATTAATGAGCAGGTCTTAGGTTCAAAATACCATGTGTGCTTCATTCCAATTTTTACAAATTTCTTTTCATAACAGTATAAATTTATAAATTTTGGCTAAATTAATTAGAAGCAATGATTTTTATTGTTTAAAATTAACGAGGTCCTAAGTTCGAAATGCTATGTGCATGTTTATTTTTTTTCAATTTTTACAAATTTTTGTTTGGTTGTTAATTGATTTACTAGCTAATAGCTATGTGTGTTGCTATTTTTAAATATCTGTTCGAATTCAAATCTAATCTTCAACAAAGAGTAATGCGTAGACTAAATTTTTAGACCAAATTTGCAAATAATGTTATGTGTCATCAAAAGGTTTAATTTAGTGTTCATTCATTACTTATACATATTGTCACATCTTGGCCCAGGCCCCAACCACATCCCGGGTTCGACTCCACCGTAGCACGATATTGTCCGCTTTGGGCCCCAACCACACCCTCACGGTTTTGTTTCTGGGAACTCACATGAGAACTTTCCAGTGGGTCACCCATCATGGGATTGCTCTCGTGCGAACTCGCTTAACTTCGGAGTTCAGCCAGTGAGCTCCCAAAATGCCACATACTAGGTAGATATGGGAATATACATATAAGGCTTACAGAATCCACTCCCCTTGGCGATGTGGGATGTTACAATTAACTCCCCCTTAGGGGCCCGACATCCTCGTCGGCACACTCGGCCAGGGATTGGCTCCTGGAATGATGGGCTACAAAGCCCAAGTAGTGGCATTGACCATCGTATTGCTGATTTGCCTGAAAATTGAAAATAGTGGCCGTACACGGCTTTAACGCATCTAATTTCCTGGCTTTGCCCCGCCACATATGGCAGTCAACGTTTTATTTTACGAACTTACAAATCCCATGATGGGTGACCTACTGGGAAGTTTTCATGTGAGTTCCTAGAAACAAAACCGTAAGGGCGTGGTCGAGGCCTAAAGCGGACAATATCGTGCTACGGTGGAGTCAAGATTGAGATGTGGTGGGGGCCCCGGGTCGGGATGTGACACATATCCTTAAGGACTCGAAAACATTATTATTTTTTAGTCTTATATTGACGAGGTTAGTAAATAAGAAAATATATCTCACGATTTATACAAAAACATTTTAAAAGTTTAGATAGAAAACAAAACTCATAATCTATCTACTTGTAAGCCCGAAGGTTTTTGGTTTCCTTCTCTCTATACAAAATAAATTAGTTATTCCATGTTTCTAAATTATTGAGTTTGAAGTGTTTCTAAATATAATTTTATCGATGTCTTACATGTGAAAACAAATAATTTTTTTTATATGAAGTGAGGGCACATTTTTTGGTGTTGTCCCGAGCCTAAAAAAAATCTCTGGACCGGTCCTGTTTATAGACGTACAAGTTTTTTATTTGTTTAGAAAAAATCAAACTACAAATAAATCCAAACTTCGTCTTCTTATTGGATTTGAATCCTGAACTGACTTTAAATAGGCTCACAAATAAATTTATATAACGTAGTTGAGGATTATACAACCTTTCATGAAAATAAAATCACTTGAGTCCAATATAGAATTTTATATATATACAAAAACACTAAGAGCAATCCACTCGTTTTAAAAGGGCAAAGGCAAGATAAAGGCAAAGACAATGAAATTGCCCTTCATTGCCCTTACTATTCACTTTGAACAATAATTGTCTTTGTGCTAGTGCACCAGTTTGAGAAGAGGAAGGGCAAGACAATTACCATTCACAAACATATTTTTGTAATGTTTTATGCTTTGTAAGTGTTTACTTAATAAGGTTTATTCTTTGAAAACAAACTCCCATATTTAATCTGATAATTTAGTTTTAAACAAAGCAGAGCATAACATTGCAACACAAGCATAGTAAATTGAAAATAAAAGTAAACAAAGAAGATGGTTGAACTTTGTAAGTTTGTTAAGCAAGCTAAAACATTTGTATTTTTTTTTTTTATAATTTTTGGTTTTTCAGATATTTTTTTTTTTTACCTTCAAATTAATCTAGGCCGTTGATTTACTAATATTTAAAAAAAAAATCCAGAAGCACCAGATTGTGCCACATAGAGCAGCCTTTAATTTTCAATTCTTTTTTAACATTGGAAATCCAACAGTCGGTCCAGATGAAAGGACCATTGGATTTCCAATGGTCTACAAAGGCAAGGCAATCGTCTGTAGAGCGCTCATCTGTGCACGTGGGTGGGCCTCACTACTGCAATTGGGCAGCTACAATGGCACAAGCCAAGACAATTCTTGCAAGGGCAACTTAAAGAGCACAAACCCTTGGCCAATTGCCTCTATTTTCTTCATCGATAGACCACATTTTTTAGTGCCAATTGGACCAATGGTGTAGATGTTCTAATTGTAGACAATTTTTCACGACGATGTACAAAGTGCCTCAAACCTTGTTAAAGAAGAAGAAAAAAAAAGAGTGCCTCTAATTGGATAACCAAGCTTGTATAGCAATTTGCATTTGTTTCAAACAAGTTAGATAAATCAAAAGGAAACTACAAACAGAATATGTATTGATTTGATTATCGGTTCAAGTTCAAAAGACAAAACAAAGAACACTTTTAATCATCCAAACAACCATTAATCTAAACAATTAAAAGTAATAACATCAAAGCATATCATCTAACCTTTCGACATATTCGCAAAAAATAGTTTTTACAAGAAAATAAATACTTGGGGGTTTTTTTTTGTCAATTTTTTTTTTAAATCTTATGGGAGAAGGGTAATTTGGGTAATATGAAAGTTTCACTCTTTTTGCCTTCTCCTTATATTTATATATATATATATATATATATATATATATATATAGATATATAATATTGTTGCAGTCATATTTAGAATAAAAATGTGATTATGTAAATCCTAGTGTATCAAGGGATATCTTGGAATATTCCCTAAGTTAGATATTATCCTATTAGAGTAAGGATTTAACATATCCTACTACTATAAATAAAGGCACAATGGGGTGATACAACACACATCTCACAATTAAATCTCTCTCTTTTCTCTCTTATTGCCTCCGGCCTCCCCCTATCTATTTCCTTAGAATAGTTCAGTAAATTAAGCCTACAACACGTTATCAGCACGTTCTTGCTAGAAGCTAAGGAACTGAAAGATCGTAAGAGGAGACTTTCTTCTACAAAATTCAAATGCTTTTATTTGTAATACACACACACACACACACACACACTCACACAAATATATATATATATATATATATATGTTTCATGCAGTACGCAATTATTATTTTGCTATGTGGAATTTATGAGTCAAAGCACATAAATAAATTAGAAGTAATTTAGGGTTCTTTAAACCCTAGAAAAGTCGAATAAAAAAAGAAGAAAAAAATGGGAATTTATGTAGCATGGTTGGGGCTTGCCGCTGTTAGCACCACCATTGAGCACTGCGCTGGCCTGTAGCCCAGCCACTTTGAACACACCACCAGAACAACGTCGTTGTGGTGTCTAGACTATGGCAGCAGTCATTTTGGCTTTGCTGTGCCTACACAGACACCAGGCCTCAACCTAGTAAGAGTTACCATGGGCCTGCAGCCCTTCCAGCTTAAACCAGCAACTTTTGAGTTGTTGGGCTTTGTCCCGAGTGTTTGGCCCAAACCTACAGCAAGCCCGTTGCTAGCCAGTCCAACCTGTGTCCTAGGCCTGCTTGCAGCAAGCCCGTGTTGCTTGCTGGGCTAACCCCAAACCACACGACCCAGAGGCCTGCAACAGTCCCTGAGACCCAACAGCCTGCAACCTTGCTATAGGGCTTAGACCCGCACTGTAGCCAACCCTTTTTTGGCTAAGCCGCGATACTTTTTCAACCCAATGCCAATTTATGGTATCCCTGCGTTATAAATCATACCCAAATATTTTTTTTGGGTACTTTGGTTTACGCTAATTAATTCTAATTTAATTATCACTTGGCTTATCGCCAACTGAAGCTAATATGACATGTCTATCATTATTTTTGCTTACATGATCGACCCCGTTTTGCCTCAATCTATTGAATTAATTAAAAGTAACCAGCAGTCCACTAATCTGATAATTAATCCAAAATTATTGACTTGAAGATCACTTTTGGACATTAACGATGCAATAATTTATTTTTCTACTTTGAACCGTTGACATTCTTTCGTAGTCATGAAGCTCTCACACTTGAGTTCCCGAAACAACTCAAATCCACTACACTTAAATCAGCATATTGCATTCTGTGTTCTTGTAGGAACCTCTTCTTTATGAATTAATTGTTCATAAAACTAAATTGAATTGTAGTTTCATATTTATTGCATTTGAAACCCAAAGTTTTCATTCAAAACTTACCACATGAAACCTGTAGTTTTCATGTTTAAATTAATTCCATACATGTCTATAGAACTTGAATGTTCTATGATATATGTCTATCGATTACCATATGACTAACCACGTTTTGATGTACCCTCCATTTTAGGGACATGTCAAACTTGAACAATCTCAATTTCACGCTTTGGAAATATTTGGAAGAACCTACTTGAAGTGGGTTTAAGACGTGAAGCTCTATTTTACTGCAAAGTGTATTAGAGCCATCATTGAGGAACTTACCGACGACAACCCTGTCGATGAAGTTGAGAAAACTACTGCAATGATCTTTATTTGAAAACACATCCATGATGCACTGCAGATCGAGTACCTCGCTGAGGAAGACCCACGCATTCTCTGGCTTGCTCTAGCTGATCATTTCAATCACCAGAAAGACATTTATTTGCCCGAAGCAAGTACGCTTCCAAGATTTTATGTCTGTGAATGAATACAACTCTAAAGTTTGTAGAATCTGTTCACTGCTTAAGTTTTGTAACGTGGACTTAACAGACGAGGATATATTGAAGAAGACCTATTCGACCTTCAATGCCACTAATATTGTCATACAGCAACAATATAGGGCATAGAAGTTCACCATATTTTCGGATTTGATCTCTGTTTTACTTCTAGGTAAAAAGCAGAACCAGCTTTTGATAAGAAATCATTAAGCTCGATCCACTGGCTCGAACACTCCACTTGAAGTGCATGTGACCAATTTTAGCAGCCACAAACGATGAAAGAATCGTTGTGGCCATGGCAATGGGTGGTAAGCCCATCCACGGGCCCAAGGTCAACAGAGCCAAGGCCCACCCAAGGAAGGAAATTTGACCTAGAAATGCTAACCCCTTGCCTCTAAGGCCCCAAACTTTAAGAACAAGGGAAAAACTACCGTTTAATCGACTTCTATTAAATTGGACATATGCTACCACTGTGGATCAAATGATCATTGGTCACACATATGTCAAGCTACCCCCGAGGCCATTGCCAAGTATCATTCCTGTTGTGAGTCTAACTTTGCCAATATGGAATTTCCCGAAGATGCTACTACATCAATGGAGATATCTGCTCTTACGGACAAATAAGTTTTATTCTTCTAGACATGTTTTTGGGGTGTTTTTACCCTTAGTGGCCGAACCCATTAGGAGTGGCGGAACCCCCCTATTTTTTAGGTTTATGGTTTAATTTGTGATTTTCTAAGTCTTTGGAATAATTTGTTTGGTTTTTTGTTTGTTTTGAATTATGAATATTATTTTCTCAATTGATTAATTGAATAAATGGAATTATATTTATGAATGTGACTGATTCAATTAATTTATTTTTAGGTATGACTAATGGGTAAGTTAGTTGTCTGGCTGATAGCGCTACCACCCATACCATTTTGCATAAGCGACACTATTTTATTAACTTCGTACCTACAAATGCACCTCTGACAACCTCTCAGGCTCATCCAACCTGATATAAGGATACAGAAAGGCCCGTATAAAGTTATCTAATGGTACTGTCATAACCATTAAAGAGACCCTTTATTCACCATATTCAGGAATAACGTTGTTGAGTTTTAGAGATATTTGAGATAATCAATATCATGTTGAAACCACTGAAGAGAATGGTTCTAAATTTCTTTGTATCACTTCTTACGAATAAGGCTAGAAGCATATTCACAAGAAGCTGAACGTCTCCTGAGTTGGTTGTACGTCACAACCGTTCGCGGCATAGAAACCCACCATGTGGCCGGCCCTGAGCCTAGGTTCCAAAGTACTTTGCTGCTTTGACATGACCGTATGGGACATCCCAGATGTGAAATGATGCACCGTATCCTCAAATCATCATATGGGCACCATGTACCTCCATACGTTGGATTTTTGCCATGCAAAGCTTGGTCTTTGGGGAAGTTGAATACTCAACCCTCAATTACAAAGATTATTTACAATCCTCCTAAGTTTCTTCAGAGGATTCAAGGGGATATTTATGGACCTATCCAACCAATATGCAAACCATTTAGATACTTTATGGTGTTGGTTGATGCATTAACGTGTTGGTCACATGTCGACTTATTGTCCACACGCAATGCTACATTTTCGAAACTCTTAGCACACATTATTAAGCTTAGGGCTCACCACCCTGATTATTCGATCATGTCAATTTGATTGGATAATGCTGGAGAGTTTACGTCACAGACTTTTGAAGATTATTGCATGTCTGTTGGGATTGAAGTTGAACATCCTATAACCCATGTTCGCACCCAAAACGGCCTGGTAGAAGCTTTCATAAAGCGCTATCAATTGATAGCTCGGACTTTGGTCATGCAAACCAAATTGCATGGGCTATGCAATATTGCACACAACTATGTTAGTCTGCCTGAGGCCCACTGCTACCCAACTTCATTCACTGTTATAGTTGGTTACTGGATACGAGCCTGACGTCTCGCATTTATGTATGTTTAGGTGTGCAGTCTATATGCCAACTACACCACCACTACATATTAAAATGGGTCATCATAGAAGAATGAGAATCTATGTCGGTTATGATTCGCCATCAATTATTCGCTACTTAGAGCCCTTGACATGAGATCTCTTTATTGCACATTTTGCGGATTGTCACTTTGATGAAACAGTCTTCCCGTCGTTAGGGTGAGCTAAGAATGCTAATGTTCCTATAGAACGCCACGAATTTTTGTGGTATGCTCCCATTATGTCTCATTTAGATCTTCGCATTGCTCAGTTTGAAACTGAAATGCGTTGTATGCTAAATCTTCAGAGCATTGCTCAAAGCATGTCCGGTGCTTTTACTAATCTAGCAAAGGTGACGAGATCACATATTGCAAACGCACCTGCAATGATCGACGTACCAAGAGTATGTTGTAATACCGCCTTAGAAGGCAAGACTGTCCCCAAGGGTAGGGCATTCGCACTTTTCATGCGGTCCAGTACATTGGTGGCTAGCTAATCATCTGCTTCTACCTTGAAGCGTGGTAGACCCTTTGGTTTAAAAGATTCACAACCCCAAAAGAGGAAAACGACACAAACTAGTGACCCTAATTTGAATCTGACCATTGCTTGCTCATCTATTCTAGTGCATGAGGTTATTCTAGATTACGGTGATGTCTTAGACGAGACAAATTAGCGTCTAAAGAATTGTGAGATTTCGGTCCATTATGCAGTATTGGATGAGGTTTGGAATCAGAATGAGATGATTGTCGATGATGCATTTATGTACACAGTAGCTATTGACACTATGCTTAATGATGACATTGAACCACGTTCCGTTGATGAATGTCGACGTAGAACATATTGGTAATATTGGAAACAAGTAATCCAGGTCAAACTCGATTCATTTCCGAAACATAAGGTGTTTGGGCTCGTAACTCTTACTCCAACACATGTGAAGCCTGTGGGCTACAAGTGGGATTTTAGTAAGGAAACGTAATGAGAAGAATGAAATAGTGCAATACAAAACATGCCTTATAGCGAAAGGGTTTTCTCAAATCCCTGGGATTGATTATGAGGAGATGTATTCCCTCGTAATAGACGTCATAACGTTTTGCTACCTTATCAGTTTGGTAGTTTTTCGAAAAACTGAATATACAGCTTATGGACGTGGTAACTGCCTATCTTTATGGGGATATAGATACGGAAATCTACATGAAAGTTCCAGAAGGACTTTCATTGACTGGTTCAAATAGTTCCGACATCTCATTCGATATAGTGTAATTGATGCTTTATTATATTTGGCTTAATGCATTAGATCCGACATCTCATTTGATGTTAATCTTTTCGCTAGATACAGCAATGCGTGATGTGATATATAATAGCACACAAATTAAAACTCTATGATTGTAGTATATGAAAATGGAATCGTTTTAGGCCGGGGATTAGAAGCGATTGCTAATCTACTCTAAATTGACTTAAAAACACAAAACTAAACTTAAAAACACTTAACTGGACCTATATGACTCAAAACAAACTAAAAAGACTCAAAATAGCACAAAACAATCAAATAGACTCAAACTAGACTCTAAAGGGTGATTTGGACGAATTCTAACTTAACTTTGACTCAAAACACTTAAAAACACAAGTTTGGACAAATTCTAACTAAAAGACACAACCAAGTAAAGGGGGATTAGATTTCGGACGAAATTAAGGTAAAAACAAACAAATTTAAAGACTTAAACAAAGTTGCACGAAATTGGGGTGAATGGATGGGTGATAAGCTAGCTAGAGGGTCCTTCTCCACACATGACACACTTGCATACAAATTGATTGCCAGTTGCTTTTCCAATAAACCATGAACCTCAACACCCCAGATTAACCGTGAATAGCACTAATTAATCCTCAAATTTTCCTTAAGTCATTGAATTGGATGGAATATGCATCGGCAACCAAATTATTCTTTAATAGTTCCCTACTTGAACATCATAATAAAGATACAATCAAAGATCATTAAGCTTTGTGAAAATCATAAGCATTGACAAGACATTCGTAACTATGAACAACATGATATTCTTGCCAGGAATTTACTTAGCACGACTGTGACTAGCAACCTCCACTACTTATGAATATAAGTTCATAACGATTAGGTGAAACTCCCTTATATTCTAGCATCAAATTCATTCATGCAAACTAAGTATGCATTCTTAATCAACATACAAGAATAAGTTATCAATCAAGCAGTTAAGTAAATTGCATTCACAATTTATGAAATCACAAATGGAAGTAATCAATTCATATTGCAAATATAATCATGATTTCAAAGTCTCCTCTAACTAAAACGAATTTAGTTCCTCATGTTCACAAAACAAAGATAATTAAATTTAAACATTGAAAACAAAGAATAGAATACACCTAGAAATGCTCCAACAATCCAACGTCTTGAATGGCAAGCACGGCTCCAGGTGGCTCCTCATTCCTTCCTTACTGCGGTACAATGGGGATTTTCTGAATTTAGGCTCTTGAGGTGTGGTGGATGGTGTGGTGATCTAATGGTAGAGGGTGGTGATCTAATGGTAAAGGGTGGTGATCTGATTTGTACGGCATAATGAAGTATTTATAGGCTAGGGTTCACAAAATTTTTGAAGGGAAAATGATTGCACAATCCTAAGGGAAAATGACTAGGGTTACAAGGCAGAGACCAAAGGGGAAAGGGATTCAAAACCTGCAGCAAGGAATAGGCCTTCTAGAAAGGGTATTGTGGCAGATTTCAAGAAGGAAAGGGATGAAATATGTGGCACAAACTTAGGGCACGAAAATAGGGCTTCTAGAACCTGATATTTATGTGATTTAATGTCAAAAGGAGTCCTCTTTGTAGCTGGAATTAAGGTGGAATAAGATTAGGTTAGGATAAGATAAGATAAGGTTGGATAAGGTTTGGATAATGTTTCCTTCTTCATGGCTGATTCCTTATCCTCCAAGTCTTTGATTTAATTCTTCCAAATGTTAAGCACATTCCTAGCCTCTTTTGATCTTCAATTTCGTCCATCCACCTTGCTCCATGCATATGCAATTCATTCCAAGTCCAAAACTGCTCCAAATAGCTCCAAATTGCACTTTCTTGCCAACTTTATCATTTAAACCTACAAACACACGAAAATAGCTTAAATCACTATAATAAATAGAAACTAACTTACTAAATGCAAAGCAACAAGCTAACAAAGTAACATAAATATGCTCCTATCAATGCGTTACATGCAGACATTGGAATGATGTTAAAGATTTTTCGCTACCTCAAGGTTACAACAGATACACCCATGAATCCTTGAGTGGAGTTGCCAACCCCTTGGTCCTCGGTTTGATTCCCGCTTCGTTGATTACGCAGATGCTGGCTATCTGTCTGACCCTTATAGGGCACGTTCTCAAGCATGCTATGTCTTTACCGTTGGAGACATTGCAATATCTTGGAGGTCTACCAAGTAAACACTAGTTTCAACTTCGCCGAACCATGCTGAGATTCTCACCTTGCATGAAGCATTGTGTTAGTGCTTTTGGTTGAGAGCAGTCATGAAACATATTTGAAGCACTAGTGGTCTTACTATCATCATTGACCTTCCTACAACGATCTTTGAAGACAACGCAACATATATCGAGTAGTTAAAGAAGGAATACATCAAGGGAGACAACACCAAGCATATAACGCTGAAGTTCTTTTATTCTCACTAGCAACAACATCATCAGAACATTAAAGTCAAGCAAATCCATTCCCAGGACAACCAAGTTTATCTCTTTACCAAGTCATTGCCCAAGTCTACTTTTGAGAAGCTCGTCCAAGGAATCGGTATGCCTAAATAATATGAGTTGTATGAGTTGAATTGTTTGTAGTTCTCTTATTTGGAAGTTATGTCTAACTCAGGGGGAGTATCTTGAAGCATACGCACTTGATTTTAATGTACTCTTTTTCATACGATTATGAGCATTTTTCCCATTGAGTTTTTGCTACCTAACAAGGTTTTGATGAAGCACCTATCCTGGGATGATCATACTCCGCTGAGTTCATTACTTTCGTCCTATATGACGTTTGTTTTAGACATTATACATACTTCTCACTTTTCACCTTATTTTATTGGTTTTTACCTACCTTAGGTTTTACCATAGCGAAGTTTTGGGAGTTTTACTACCAATGCATACTTTCATCAATTTGAAACTCGCATTTGCCCGTTGTGCCAACAACTTCATTAACTGTTCTACTGCTGAAGATCTGAAGTGATGTTTTGTTTAAGTATTTTACACACTCAAGGGGGGATTGTTGCAATCATATTTAGATTAAGAAAGTGATTGTATAAATCTTAGTGTATATAGGGATATCTTGGAATATTCCCTAAGTTAGATATTATCCTATTAGAGTTGTAATCCTATTAGGGTAAGGATTTAACCTATCATACTACTATAAATAAAGGTACAATGGAGTGATATAACACACACCTCACAATTAAATATATCTCTTCTCTCCCTTATTTCTGCTGGCCTCCCTCTGATCATTTCCTTAAAATAGTTCAGTAAATTATGTCTACAACAAATATAGATAATAAAATTGTAACATAAAAAATATTCAATATTTTGTACTATGTAAAATACAAAATTGTACCTTAGCTTTTGTCGATATATAAAGACTAGATTCATGGGCAATAAAGAATTAAACTCATGCTCAATAGTGAAATGATTTAAATTGGACATGATTATACTTTACTCGCATTTCGTATCGTACACGTGTTTGATTTGCGGTAAAATAATAGGGTTAAAAATAGAAAGTTTTGAACCATTTAGTACTACGGTTTAATAGTATTTATTTTCACTTGTAAGTGAGAAATCTTAAGTTTGATTCTGGTTAAAGAAGAATTTGAACTACATTATTACTAACTCATTATGAGATTTAGTTTACTTCTCTAATTTCTTAGTGTAGATAATATTATTTAATAAAAAAAATGAAATACTGGCACCTCAAACCCCGTACCATGAATCATAACCCCGAACACTGACTGTTGGACCCACACCTTAATTTTCAAATCTAAAACACATCCTTAGAACGTTAAATCTCCAAATCCAAATTACTTGCACGTTTTTAATAGTTAGTTACCTATAAAGTATACCCCTACGCCTTTGATTTTGGACCTATTTTCAGAGAGGGTAAAAATACTTGTAATATTAGCGTCGGCTACTATTTTTTTTCCGTTCAAGTTGAAATTCCGAATTACTTTAAAAAAAGAGTTGAAATTCCGGATAAAATTTTTCCTAGGTTTAAATGAAGGAACCATATCCTCTTATGTATTTACTTATTTATCTTATTAAAAAGATATTTTTCAGTGTGTTAGGATCACAATTCGGTACATTGACTGTCATAACATAAGAATGGGGGTCATATTCGGATCCTTGTAATTTATATTAGCCATCATCGTACATCGCGCTGATAGTTTTCATTAAATTCTGTTTGTATTCAATTTTAAATAAAAAATTCAAAATGATTTTTGGTCTCATGATGATTGATGAAATGATATATGAACTAATTCCTAGAATCTTTACAAAGAGGATCTGGATAGGATCCTATTCCATAATAAAAGTGGTTGGGTACTTGAATTTTTTTTTTTCCAGCCACTTGTTTTACGAGTATACCGGACTGTATTTGCGACCATTTATTTTATAAGTATATCAAATTGTGTTCGCGGCACACTAAAAAATTTCTCCTCAAATCCAAATCAGTTTAATAATGTTGCAGGCCACTGTGGATCTTTGATGCATCCACTTCAAAATTCTCACGCCTGTATTTTCCAAAGAAGCCAAACAACGGGTCGGGTTTCCAAACTGGATGGGAAGTAACGCATCCGAGTTAAAAAACGGGTCATTGATTCTTGACCAGTGGCGTAACTGGCGCGGAGAGACGGCGACTTGAGACGAACGCCATGGCCAAACACGGAGACACAAATTCGCATAAATTCGCAAAAAGTCCATGCCAAACAAATTTTTTTTTTGGCGGTCCAGAGATTTAAGGGTACAAATGGACCCCAACAGGCCTAAAATTCGTAAGAAAATTCAAACCTCTTTCTCTTTCTAAATCCCACCTACAAATTCTCACCGTCTCTCTCATCTCGCAATCAGCTTCGTCACAACTTCTTCTTCTCTCTCTCTCTACTTTCTTTCTCTCTCTACATTCAGAGAGAAGAAATGAAGAGCCGAAGCTCCAAGAAGATCTCCGCCACATGGATTCCCATTTTCTGCATCCCCGCTTTCCTTCTCGGCATGCTCATCACCGGCAGGTAACGTTTCCAGCTTACCCAAATTTTGGTTTTGTTCAATTGGAATTCTCTCTCTCTCTCTCTCTAACTTTCTCTCTCTAGGTTTTAGTGCTGAAACAAATTATGGGTTTTGAATTTTTTATGGTAGCAGAATGTGGGCAGCACCTGAAACCAACGGTCAGCTAATTTCGACTCGACGCCAAGAGCAAGAGCTTCAAATCGTCTCGGAAGATTGCGCAACTAAGAAGGTGTTAATTTTAATTAATTTCTCTATAATTACATACCCTTTTGGTTAAATTTGAGTATTCTTTGAGAAGAAATTTGTTGCTATTTATAGAAGCATGGACAAGATAAGAATGTGATGGACGAAATCCACAGAACTCATGAATCAATTCAGTGAGTTCAGGCACTTGAGCTCTTGTTCTGATTTTTTTATTTTATTTTTTTATTTTTATTTTTTTTTGGATTTGGGATGTTTTGTTTTTGTTGGAATTGTATGAATTTGTACTGGGTACTGAAAATTTGGCTATTTTATTGTGAATTTCGCGGAGGCATGCCAGATCTCTAGACAAGCAGATGGCGTCGATTCAGATGGAATTGGCGGCAGCTCGGAGTTCGCAGGAGATGGGGAACTCCGGTGGCTCCACTGCCAACTCGCAATTGTCTAAGGCCAATTCAACTAGAAAGAAAGCATTTATTGTTATTGGAATTAACACTGCTTTTAGTAGTAGGAGGAGGCGAGATTCAGTTAGAGAGACTTGGATGCCTCAAGGTACTGCAAGCTTGTAATTCTTCTGTATTAGTGTAAACAAGATCCATGCTTTTATGGCCCTGCTTGCTGAAAGTGTCTGAATTGTTCGGCAGGGGAAAAGCTACTGCAGTTGGAGCGCGAGAAAGGGATAGTTATCCGATTTATGATTGGCCACAGGTATGGAAAAGTTACATTTAGATCATAGAATTGCAGCCTATGCAGTGAAATTTGATGAGGCAATTTTGACATATGCATGTGCTCATTCCCACGAAATTTGATACTTCTACTTGGAGAAGGCAGTGCTCTAAATGGCTAAGTAATTAAGTAAATTCATTCATACAGTCGTTTTGTGGTGTGGTAAAATGTCCAGATAACAGTAAACTAATCATTTAGCAGTAACAAGTTCTGCATCACTTGCCACCCTTACTTTAGTTTTAAGTCAAAAATTAAAGATTGAGACTTGCAGCTTAGTTCACACCTTTTTCTTTTGCTAACCTAAAAACACATACCACGTGCATTATGATCTCCCAATAGCTCATTTATGGGTTTTTTCTGCATCACCTGCTCCTCTTTAGTTTTTTTTTCAGCATTTTAGATATTGAGACTTGCAACTTAGTTTTTCCTTTTCTTTTGCTAATGTTACCTTTACTACTTGCTGTTCTTGCTGTGTGAGCTAGTGGTAGTGTTGGAAGTCATAAAATGTCTGACCATTATGTTGTAACTATGACATGCCATTTTTTTTTCTGAGCGAAAAGAATAATATGGAGGATAGGAAGGTATACGGTATACATTATACATATGAATAGAGGCCATAACCTGTTTTTTGTTTTTCCTTCTAATGCATGGTACACAAAGATAGTGGATAGGTTATTGAAATGGTTTTTTTTTTTCTATCCAAACCTGCCCTGAGTGTTATCTGCCTCATTTGTACAGTGCAACATCCAACAGCATTTTGGATCGAGCCATTGATTCAGAAGATGCTCAACATAATGATTTCCTCAGGCTGGTAAGAGAGTAGACATAAAGCTTTGTTTATGTGGAACTACTATTAAGACAATTCTGCTAGGAATTCGGTATCATTCTTGTATTTCACTGTAGGAACACGTTGAAGGCTATCATGAATTGTCTGCCAAAACAAAAATTTTCTTCAATACTGCAGTTGCACAATGGGATGCTGATTTTTATGTCAAGGTGGATGATGATGTACATGTCAATTTAGGTATGCACTGCTGCATCATCGCTTTATCTTCAACTAGAATAACTGTATAAATATTATTACCAAGGATGAGTTTCTTACCAGTCTTACTTGCATAGGTATGCTAGGTACTACTCTTGCCCGTCACCGTTCAAAACCAAGAGTCTACATTGGGTGTATGAAATCTGGACCTGTTCTTGCCCAAAAGTAATTGTCCTGATGCATTTATGACAATGAGAGATAATGTTACTCTTCAATTTGCGTGTGCTTTCAAGGAGGAGAGATTGATCTTGTTATATTTCTTTACTGTCTAGGAATGTGAAGTACCATGAACCAGAGTATTGGAAGTTTGGAGAGGAGGGAAACAAGTACTTCCGGCATGCAACTGGACAGATTTATGCAATTTCAAGGGATCTTGCTACATACGTCTCCATTAACCAGTAAGAATATATAAGATCATCTTTTCTATTTCTCCAAATAGAAGTAACTGCAGTACTGCATTGAAAATCTTGTACTAGATGTTGAAACTTGACATATTTGTGTTGGATATTAGAAATGCATTGAATGGTCAAAGACATTGCAAACATCTTTGATCCTAGCTTTGGTAATATGAAAGAAATAAAAAAGAAGTCTGGGTTTTTCTTTGACCTTTCAAAATGTTGTGTTGTCCATTATATGAAATTTGCAAAAAATATGAGAAAATAATACCTCTGATATGGATCTAAATCAAAGTAATGGCCTGAAAGCAGTGGTGTTCTCAACGAGATTAATTCAAGGGTTCATACTTAATAAAGTCTGCAAGGTGTTTGAAGTGGTAAACATGGTTTGAAAATTTTCGTGTATTACTTTCTGCAAGACATGATAGAGTTCTGTGACATCCTGTCATTTATTGCAGGCCCATATTGCATAAGTATGCCAATGAAGATGTGTCACTTGGTTCGTGGTTTATTGGTCTTGAAGTCGAACACATTGATGAACGCAATATGTGCTGTGGGACTCCACCAGGTACTGTTTTTTGAAAAATTATGTGATTGGTGAATGTCTTGCATCCAAATCTAAAGAGAAAAGGCAAAGAAATGTAGTGTGATATTGGTAATGGCATCGGTGCATGTTGCACTACCCAATAGACGACTTAAGTCAGTCTTTCCCACACAACAGATTTATCAGTCTGTTTACAACGTGTAAATTTGATAACCTTGTCCGTTGCTGGGGTATTTGTAATTTATATGAATCGTCTGCAGATTGTGAGTGGAAGGCACAGGCAGGTAATGTGTGTATTGCATCATTTGATTGGAGCTGCAGCGGTATCTGCAAGTCGGTGGAAAGGATTAAATCTGTTCATGAAAAGTGTGGTGAAGGGGATGCAGCTGTTTGGAGTTCGCTATTCTGAACCAGTTCACGTTGTAAGGTCTTTCTTGTGTAAAATTTTTTCAAATTGTGATTCACATCAACTTCAGCTGACAGTCTTCTAGAGAGTATAGGAGATAGCATTGCACATGGATCTGATACACATGATGTCCAAGGCACTGATTTCTTCAACTTTTTGAAAACCTGAGAGCTAATGAGGTTGGTGCTTAAGTTATGTGAAAGCTGTTCAGTCCAAGTGTTTGGCGATTTCGTCGACGTGAATCTGAAAATACTTCCAATTGTCACTGCGCGTGGGAGGGTACAATATAGTATCTATACAAATTGACAGCTCTTGTGATGTAGTTTTACGTAGGACCGAAATGTTTTCTGATGTGGGAGTCAGTTGTAGTCCCAATAGCAGGAGTAACGTTTGGAATCGATGTTGTATTGTATCCTTCCACTTATGTAATGCAAAACAGAAAATCCATTGCTTTAGCCAAAGGTTTCGTGTTATGCGACGAGACCGCAGTAAGAATTCTTCTCTTTTTCAACTATACTTACCGGAAAAGAAAACTAAATCAAGCACCTTGCAAGTCTGATGTGTTCTTTATTTTTCTCACCAAACTAAAACGATTTTGTATGATCTCATCCTGTTGTTTTCGTTGTTGTCACCAACTTAAAAGAGCTTTTAAGTTTTAGGAAAACAATGGAAGTGGAAAAATTTAACTCAATTAGAGCAATGGTTCATTGACTAAAAATCCATGATCGCCGGTCATTTAACTCATTAAAATATGTAGCCATGGTTCGTTAGAATTCCGTCAAAATGAGTCATATTGAAAAGACAATTGCTACAATTGGGTTAAAGTTAGGGACTATTACTTCAATTGGGTTAAAATTGAGGTACTATTTCTTCAATTGGGTTAAAGTTTAAGGTTCATTGCTACAATTTTTTTCATTTGGTTTTTTATATTTGCCCCTTGATTTAGCTTCACGTGCATGGCACGCAACTCATTTTAACTGAAGTTCTAACGGAGTTGACATAAAGGACCATAACTTCACGTTTTGATGAGTTAAGGGACCAATAGTCATGAAATTTTAGTTGATGAACCATTACTCCAATTGTATTAAAAGTAAGAGAGTATTGCTACAATTTCCTCTTACTATATCATATTTAGCTCAGTTCAGGATGGTACTTTTGCAGACTGTTTTGTAGCCGTCAACTTCTCATGATCTGTCATTTTGAACTTGTGACTGAATTCCGTGGCTTGTTCGACAATAACCTTTTCAAGCATGACTGCATTCTCGATCAAGTACATGGCAAATCCGGTGTCAATAGTGTACCCAACGAAGCCATGAAACTTCATCACCTTAAAGTATTGATGCAGACTTTTAAAATTAATCTTGTGTGATTGTTTTAAAAATCCCCGTTGAGGCACTAGACGTTTAATCACTGCCCGATTAATGTCTAGGCGTTTGAAAATCAAGAAATAACGCTTAGTTCTCTTTAGGCGTTTGACTAGCCCGTCTAGCCAGCATAGGCACTTGACTAGGTCGTAACTCTCACTCAGACATAAAATCAGTAACTTTATTTTGCATTTTATTTTTGTTCAATAAATTGTGTCTGCTGCTTGTGAACAAATCTAGATTTGCCTATTTTATATCGATTGTAATTCTACCGAAGAGAGGAGATCGCTCTATCAAGGGAGCCAAACTCACGAGGCTTCGTTTGTCCTCCGCAACAACACTATATGATACGTTCTCGAGACTGGTTATTTCAGGAAAATCTGCAGGGAGCTGAAGATATGTTCCCCCCTCGCGTATACTTCAATGCCAAGGGTTGAGAGTGCATTAAGTTGCAAATTTTGTTTCTCTAGCATTACCCTATTGCAGCTTTCTTTTCAAAATCCTAGCGCAGAAAACAAATCATTTTGTTTTTATAGACAAAATTTGCAAACTAAACTAAATAATAAATCATCAATAGAAATGAGCACGTTTATCAAATCATAATCGTATTATCAACTTCCTTATCTACAAGTTTATTTCCCTAACATTATCCTTCATTTGATTGGGCTTATGGGGTCCGCTAAAGGGCTCTACATGCGTCGGAGGTGGACTTGGTCAATGTCTATACTTTGGACCTTGTAATTTTGATTGTCGTGATTTAAACTTTTGTTTTTTTTCACTTGTTCGTTTAATGATCATTTCACCATTAATTAATAGAAATTTAAAAACTAAAAAAAAAATTATTATCAAATGACCCTAATTATTACAATGTATTTTCCTTTTTGAAACCTAGACAATTGGTTTCAATACTCAACAAAAAAGTTAAACTAAAAACTAAACATTGAAGTCAAACTTTGAAAACTAAGGAGTCTTTTCATCATCATTTCGATTTTCATTCTTAATTTTTCTTATGAAAGTGAAAACTTATTTAATAACTACTTTTAATTTTCAGTTTAAGAAAAAATGAATGCTGAAAAGAAAAATCTAAAAACTTACAGTCAAATTTTGATAACCATTTTGTTTTCACTTTTTGAAAAACTAAAAACTAATTTCTAGAGTTTTAAATATTAGGTTGTCAATTTTCGATTTTGTTTTTTTTTGGTTTTTTTTTTTAACTAAAAGTAATTATCAAATAAGTTTTTAAACTCCAAATTTTTTCTAAACAAACTGAAAAACAATAGCTTTCGGTTTTTATTTTTAAAAACTTAAAGGTTAAAAGTTGTTATCAACAAGTTTTTAATAAATAAAAAAAGTGAAAACTGGAAAAAATTACTAAAAAAATAAATATGAAAAATAGGACGCGCTCTGAGAGGTGAATTAAATTTTAATATTTACGAAGTTAATTAACTTTTTTGGTTAATTAACGTTGGATGCTGTGTTCTTTTATCAGATAATCAATTCGTGCATCGGCTCCATCACAATCAATTTGCAATTGGCTTTGGAAGTAAAAGCACTCTGCTCTCCAGCTCCCTCCCCCTCTCTCTCATCATCGCCGCGTGCTGAGGTTTTGGAGCCATCGGACGGAGGAGAATGGAGAACGCCGACGTGTTCTTAGGACTGCACGACTTTCTGGAACGCATGCGTCAACCGTCGGCCACCGATTTCGTCAAGTCCATAAAGAGGTGAAACGAATTTTTAAGATTCCGATCGTTCATTTCATTGCTTGTTGATGTAGTGATGATCTCTAATTACTGTAGTTGAGAATTGAGTGTTAACAAAGATGTGTTGTGTTTGTTTTGCATTGAATTGAATTGGATTGGATTGGATTGAATTGGACTGGATTGCAGTTTCATAGTGTCGTTTACGAACAATGCTCCTGATCCGGAGAGGGACAGCGCTGCAGTGCAGGACTTCTTTTCCCGGATGGAAATTGACTTCAGGGCTCATCCACTTTGGGCGGGCTGTTCAGAGGAGGAGCTCGACAGTGCCGGCGAAGTGAGTTTCAACTTTGAGCTTGAATTTGACATTGAATTTTACACCCTTGTTCGATTTTACGAGTCCAACTATTTGCATTGTCGTTTTGCTTGCTATAAAGTGTTTTGGCTAACAATCTGTGTTAATATATGTATGATTTGATTTGTTGATGTTGTTGGTACTTTTTCGTTTGTGGATTTTTGTTAAATGCAGGGACTGGAGAAGTATGTTATGACAAAGTTGTTTCCTCGCGTATTTGCTTCGCTTCCAGATGATGTAAAACTTGATGAGCAACTGTATGAGAAGATGGCTTTAGTACAACAGTTTATTCGGCCGGAAAATTTGGATATCAAGCCCACCTTTCAAAATGAGACTTCATGGCTGGTGAGTAGAGGACTACCCATATGAAATATGTATAAATGAATACACATATCAAACAGGGGTAATTTGTTTGAGGTCACAAAATATTTCAACATTAGGATTGAATTAATCAACATTTTGGGTTTTAAAGATAGCTCAATGAAGAGAAATTTTAGCAAATGGTATTAACCTTAGATGGAGAGGAAGATTCTTTATTCCAATCTATACTAGAAAATAAATAGAAGATTGACCTCTGCCGAAATACGAAATTGTTTGTTGACCTAAACCAAATTTCCAATATTAGATATGCACGAATGAAGTACATTATATAAAGATATGGTCATGGATCTTAATCGAGATGTATTGATTTGCATATGAGCCGTCTATATTTGTTATAGGTCCTTGTTCAAGGGCCTTCTCGGAGAAAACCTACACACATGTTGACAGGTATTAAAAAAGAAATAGTCATGATGATCGGAGGTTTTCCAACGTAGGCAGTAGTTTTTATAGCTCAGACAAATACCTAATTGAAAGAATCATAAAATAGAGATCACTTCCCCCTTTACAGTTCTTCCGAGGTGTGTGAACTGACTGTCTCTCCATGTGTGCGGTAATTAATGTGTCTCGGTCTCTCTAATTTGTAATTCAACTTTGTTTTTCTTAGGGCCCATTTGATTACCATGTCATTTTTTCTGCTAGAGATAGAGGGAAAGTATACGTGAGAAATTGGAATGGAGAAGGATGTAGGGAGGTGGTGGGAGGGAGGACGGAGAAACGAAGGAGATAGTATCTGAAATCAACTTAAAACTGTCTCCCAGTTTTTTGTTTTAGTTTTCATTTTGTGTTAATCCATAGCACAGAAAATGATAAATAAACCTGAAACGAAATGGTTATCAAACAGCCCTTAGGTTTTTATTATTTTCCCGAGAATGTGCATGGGGCATTGTTCAATCATAATTTATTGTTTCCGACTTCTGTGTATTTCGACTTAATTATTTGTTTGATACCTCTCAAAAATCCTTACCCTGGCTCTTTTTTTATTTTTTATTTTTATTTTTTTATTTATTTTATTTTTTAATCTTCGCAGCTTGCACAAAAAGAACTGCAAAAGATCAATATGTATAAGGCACCGAGGGATAAGCTTGTGTGTATCCTCAATTGTTGCAAGGTTATCAATAACTTGCTGATGAATGCTTCTGTTGCTTCCAATGAGAATCCCCCTGGAGCTGATGAATTTCTTCCAGTCCTAATTTATGTTACTTTAAAGGTATGACCAACTTTTATCATGGCTTGAATTATTTGATTAAACATTTACCTTTGATGCAATACATATGATCTTTGATTTTAAGTAAATTTTTGAATTATTGTTCCCCCTAGAGGTGGGTTGTGCTCTTCAGTTGAAGAAGGCAACAAAGTATGTCAGGTTTACAAAGTTGCTTTATTGTATCGATGCGATGCAGGCAAACCCTCCACAACTGCACTCAAATTTATTGTATATACAAAGGTACAGGCGACAATCTCGATTAGTTGGTGAGGCATCCTATTTTTTCACAAATATGCTCTCCGTTGAGTCCTTCATCTCAAATATTGATGCAAACGCTATTTCACTGGATGAATCTGAGTATGACAAGAACATGGAAACTGCTGGAGCACTTCTTTCAGGACTTTCAACTGATTTGGATGGTCAGTATACTCAAAGCAGTCCATTTGCAGGATATGTACATAGATCAGAATCTATGGAAACCAGACATCAACCTCCAAATGCCAACAAGGACCCAGCAGCACAGTCCAAATCTTCAGAAACAAAATCCCGAGGGAAGAAGATACCTAATGCAAAGGATAACTCACCCTATTCAAAAATTCCATCTCTTTCGGATTTGGAGAATAAGGGTGCAGCAGTCCTTGTAAACAACGATCAGGTGGGCCAGGTTTTCCAGGAGTATCCATACTTGTTTGCGAATGTTGGGGACCTAAGCATCAATGATGTAGAGGACCTTCTTAATAATTACAAGCAACTTGCATTCAAATATGTTTGTCTTTCCAAAGGGTTAGGCGTTACTGCTCCATCTCTTCCTTACAATTTGCATACAGAGTTCCACCAGCATACTGAAACGGTAAAGCAACAGGAACTCTCTAGAGCTGTAGAGCAGAATAATGAGATGTCAAATGACACTGATAAGGAGGATGATGGATTAAAGGAGCCCTTTATTGATGTCGAAAATTTGGAATCTAGATTGTCACAGGATCAAGCCGCTGCACCACAGAATGGTTCACATGAGGAGTCCTCTCAGTAGCAGCTGTACCAGGACATGTATTTTGCAGGAGTATGTTGAATTTCCAGTGCAATCGCCACCATCAGGGATCCATTTCTCCTTTTTCCTATTGCAGATGGAATATCGTCTTGGTTGGCGATGAGCTCTATCATTGTCCATTCTCACTACGTAATTGTCAATATTCTAGGTAGAAATGAGGGGCTACAAATTTGTTTGGGAATGCATCAAATTGCATTTATATGAAGATGGAAAAATATGAAACTCTCAGCAGACCCAGGTGCAACAGTGTATGCTTGGAGGCACTCGTAATCTCACACACGTAGCTGTAGAATGATCCTGAGCCACAGGCATGCTGGAGACAATCAAATGTGATTTTCACCGTAGTTGCACCATTCTATCCCTCATTAACGAGCAGAATGTATGTTCTAACTTCGAAATTCCTCTGTTCTTTTATCTGTAATGCCACACTATTCTGCACAAGGTTCTCGTGATGTTACTGCAATTGTATGTGGTTTCTTCATTTTTGCATTCTACTGCTATCGTCGTTCTAGTTCGGCTGCACCAGGAGTTTAGTGTATGATGTATCTAGCTATGGCTTGATATTGTAGCTTATTCACACTTCACAGTGGTAAAAATTAATTTCGAGTGAGACTTTCATGTGCTCAACACTTGTGAAAAATGTTAATCATGTAGCAAAAGTACTCGGTATTCTGAGTCGATAGAAGTTGAATTTTCCATGTCCGACGTCGCTA
Source organism: Pyrus communis (assembly GCF_041283825.1). NCBI lineage: Eukaryota > Viridiplantae > Streptophyta > Magnoliopsida > Rosales > Rosaceae > Pyrus > Pyrus communis. Next base: position 6,751,701 of record NC_142572.1, read on the forward strand.
TCATCTCTGGTTGGCATGCTATGCTATTGTATGATTGTTTGACATTTTCATAAGAGCAGTGCTGTTCATCAGTTGATTTGCAAGGATGACTTGATGCATGTGGGGCCAACCACACGTCGAACAGCTAGGAGCTGGCGTGCGCATATGCGATTGATCGTAGCAAATGTAATCAATACTCTGAATCGAAAATAAGTTTGAATTAGGGTGTACGCAATCATCTCTGGATGGGATGCTATGGTATGCTGTAGGTTTGACATTTTCATAATAGCATTGCTATGTCACTTGGTAGCGGGGATGACTCTACTCTCTTCTCTCCCCACCTGCCCTCCGGCCCCCTTTGGAAACCAAACCAACAGCAATTAGGAAGTTGAGAACATGGATTGGATTTTCTGATGTAAGATGTAATTAGTCATATTTTTCACGTGCTGGTTTTTGCCAATAAAAGGCCGTACATATTGACTTATTACCACAAGATGATTCAAAGGAAACAAACCACTATATTATTAATAAATTATATAAAGGTGTCGGTATTACTTGGAGTGGAGTTACGATATTTAAACTTTTTTTTTTTTTTCAAAAATACGACCGAGATGGGATATTTAAACAATATATATATATATGTTTGCTTTTTATTATGCGTTTTGTGTCACTTTAATTTGTTTAGTGTCAATTTAAATCATAGACAACTATTGTTAATAGAAATAAACAAGGAAAAGATAAAAGTTTTGGAACTTATTGTATTGTGTGATTCCTTGTTACTTTCCTTTTGTAAATTGTCCGATGGCCTTCATGTCATGCCTCCAATTCAATAATACAGATCATAAGATAAGGTACTTTGAAGTCGATGTTTCTAAAGAACAAATTAATTTATATAACTTTTAGTTAGTGAAACCAGGAAAACCAACAAACACAAACAAATCAAAAGCTTCCAAACCCTACTGAATATTGATCGGTTAGTTCCTTATTTCAGAGAATGACTTATATGTAATTGTATCGTCATATTCTAATAAAATAAAAATATGTGCAAAATTTTATCTTTGATTTCACTGGTAAACGTCACGTAATAATATACTCGTATCACATAAATTATTCTCCTGTTTCCTGTTTGATTTGTGAATAGCCCGGCAAGCCGGCCAACTCGAAACAGATCACCTCCCTTCTTGTGCATCACACCCCACTACATAAAATATTACATAATATTTTGAGACAGCCTTCAATTATACTGAATTTTTCAAACTGGGGGGGTCTAAGATCTTCATATTATAAAGATTCACGACACAGAGATTTGAATTATATATATATATATATATATATATATTATAATTCATTTTAATACATTTACTTCACCGAATCTGAAGTTTTTGGTGAATACATGTATTTTTGTTGGAATGTTGATATATAACTAAATGAATGTTTAGGGGTAAAGTACAAAAAATTACCTCAACTATCGGTGTCACGACACTTTCATACCTTATCTTTTAAAATTGACAATGTCATACCTCATATTTAGAAATTGGTCCAATGTTATACTTTTCGTTACTTGGCCGTTTATTTTTCAGTTAAATGCTAACGTGACTTGATTCGGAATCCACTTTGTATTAAAAATCATTAAAATATTATTAAAAACAAAAAAAAATTTATTTAATATTTTTTAAATATTAAAATAATAATAAAAAGTAAAAAAACAAAGAAAATAACCCTCAGTTCCCTCCCCCTCCCCCCTCATCTCTCTTCTCCCTATCTTCATCTTCTTCCCCCCACTTGCAAACCCCAAAAAAAAAAAAAAGAAATTCTAGTTTGTCTTCCCCCCTCCCTACCCCTCTTCTCCCTCCTACAACCCACACCAACTCCTCCCCCCCCCCCCCCCCCCCACCCCCACCAAGAAAAATTTTTTTTTCCAATTTGTCTTCCCCCCTCCCTACCCCTTCTTCTCCCTCTTGCAACCCAACCCATATCCCGTCGGCGGGAAGATGGGTGTGCAGAGAAGGTGGAGGATGGGTGCGTAAGAGGATGTGGAGAATGGATGAGAGTGGTGGATTTGGGGTTGGTAGGGGGTTGGGTTGGGTTGGGTTGGGGGTGGGGGGGGGGGGGGGGGGGTGAGGAACAAAATGGGTTCACTTTGGATTTGTTTTTTTTTTTTTCTTTTTCTTCTCCATCTTCTTCTTCTTTCTGGGTTGCAGGGGGTACACGAACTGGGTTGGGTTGAGTTTTTATTTTTATTTTTATTTTTTTCTTATTCTTCTTCTTCTTCTTTCTGGGTTGCAGGGGCTTTTTGGAGGGGGGAACTGGGTTGGGTTGGATTTTTTTTTCTTTTCTTTTCTTCCTCTTCTTCTTCTTCGTCCTTCTCCTCTTTCTCCCTCTTCTTCTTCCCCGCGGCGGGGCGGGGGGGGGGGGGGGGGGGGGGGGGGGGTGCTGATGGGTTTTCAAATTTTTTTTTTCCTTCCTCCTTTTTTTCCTCTTCTTCTTCTTCTTCCTCCTTCTCCTTCTCCTTCTTCTTCTTCCACAAGGGGGGTTGATGGGTTTTCAAAATTTATTTATTTATTTTTCTTCCTCCTTCTCCTTTTCTTCCTCTCCCTTCTCCTTCTCTTTCTTATTCTTCCGCGTGGGCCCCGGGGGGGGGGGGTGTGGGTTGATGGGTTTTCAAAAAAAAATATATATATATATATATATATTTTTTTTTTCTTCCTCCTCCTTTTTTCCTCCTCTTCTTCTTCTTCTTCTTCTTCCTCCTTCTCCTTCTCCTTCTCCTTCTTCTTCTTTCGCAGGGGGGGTTTATGGGTTTTCAATTTTTTTTTTTTTCTCTTCCTCTTCTTCTTCTTCCTCCTTCTCCTTCTCCTTCTTCTTCTTCGTCGGTGGGGGGCGGTTGATGGGTTTTCAAATTTTTTTCTTCTTCTTCTTCTTCTTCTTCTTTCCTCTTCTGCAAGGGGGGTTGATGGGTTTTCAAAATTTTTTTTTTTGGTTGAAGATTAAGAAGGGAAGAAGATGAAGATGAAGATGGGGAGAGAGAGGGGGGGGGGAATGGACGAATAGATGGATTTTTTTTTATTTTACTTTTCTTTATTATTTTAAAAAATATTAAATAATTTTTTTTTTAGTTTTTAATAATATTTTAATAGAAAGTGGGTCCCGAATCAAGTCACGTCAGCATTTAACTGAAAAGTAAATGGCCAAATAACGGAAGGTATAACATTGGACCGAATTCTAAAGATGAGGTATGACATTGTCAATTTTAAAAGATGAGGTATGAAAGTGTCGTGACACCAATAATTGATGTAGTTTTTTGTACTTTACCCAATGTTTAGAATATACTTTTTATAGGTTAGTGGAATCTTTATGCTTAAAATCCCAATTCAAGTAGTCATTTATTTGGTACCTCCCAAGGAGCATGAATATATTACATGTATATGTATATATGTGTATTTGGTCATTAATCCTTTTCTTGTTCTTTATATGTGGATGTATGCAGTATACATGCGTATTTCTTTGGCTTCTACACATTCCTACAGCCTTTTACATTCTACTACACGTGCAAATGAGGGGTCCTTGCTATGTGGTTCTTATAATATAAATTGTGCATGGTCCAGCTTGTTTCTTCCTTAATCTCACTTCATAGTTCATATTTCTCCGACTAAAAAAAGTTCATATGTTTGTGAACAGATATCACATTACCATTGTTGATTTTGTCCTTAAAAATCATATTTAATGGAAGTGGAGAGTTGCATTTTGATGGATTTCTTGTATTTATAATCAGAGTTTGACATTTGCTTTCATCTCTTTCATAGGATTCAAAAACATTTAACGTGTAAATCATATTTAATGGGAGAGAAGAGTTGCATATTGATGGGAGAGGAGCTGCATATTGATTCTCGTATTTTATACTCAACTAAGAAAGAAGGATTCGAACTTGATAATTTTAACATGTAATATATGAATATGCAACATGTGGATGCAAATTTTCGTCTTCTTCTTCTTGGACAAAATTACACCTACAAGACAAATAACACTGTACGCGCCCATAATGAATTGGGAGGGGGATGCGCACTTTGGCTGAAGAACCTCCGATGCCAAAGTTAGAATTTTGAGGGAAAAGTGTTTGGAGAATTTAGAAAATTTTGCAAGAGAGTTGTTATTGAGTTTTGGAGATAATGAGATGATATTTATAGGGGTGTGGCCGGCCCCTTTGGGAGGATGGGGACTGGCCACTTGGATGGTTTTCTTGAATCATTCTTCTTGTTGTACAAAGTTCTTTGAACAATTCAACACATTCTGGAACTTGATTACTTTGCACCTTTGGAAGGGCTTTAAGTTTAGAAAGCCTAGCTGTCGCTCACTCCCATTTCAGTTTTCATGTTTTCTCAAACTCTCTCTCCCCTCCACTGCTTTCTTCTTCTCTCTCTGCTTCCTTAGTCTTTCTCTCTCCTTCATCTCTTCCTCCAAGTCTTCTCCTGTCCTCCTCACGGATTCCTTCTTCTAAACCATAATTTTCCCTCGCCCCTTTCGAATCGGAAGCAGAGGAAGAGGGTAAAGGGAGTTCGATTACTTCAACTTGGCCCTGTAATGGCCTGTCACTACTGCAGAGGGAGTTCGATCTCTTCCTTGTTTTAACTATTAATTTAAAAAAAGATTGATTTTTTTTCGTTTTGATTGATTTTAATTTGGTAAATTAAGTTGAGTTTTCTGTTTTTGGTTTCTGAATTAGTTTTTCTACGATTGGGTTTTTCTTGTTTCAGCTCAAATGCTGCAACCTTGTTTACTACTGCTGGTTTTTGAATTTGGTTTGATTGATTTTTTTTCGTTTTTGTTGATTTTAATTTGGTAAGTATTAAGCTTTTGTATAATATTGTGTAATGCAGAGATGAAAACTGAAAAGCATGAGTTAAGTTGACTTCTCAGTTCAAGTTCAAATATGTTGATTAGGGCATGTTGCAGGTTGATTTCTCACTGAGGAATGAGGATGCAAGATAAGGAAGCATGTGATTCAATCTCAGATATATATTAAAAAAAAATAACCGAACCGAAATCGAAAAAAATCGAACTGAAAAAAATCGAAAAAAATTTGAACCTAGCTGAAATTTCGGTTTGGTTTCGGTTTTGGCAAAAAACTGAATCGTCTCAAACCGAACCCAGCCCTAGTGGGGAGTGTACCATTGACCAGGTAGTTTATAATAGAAATTTGCGAGTTTAGAGTTGTATTAACTTGTGACACTTCTGGTGCTAGCTCCGCCTATATGCTTAGCTTGTTTAGATATTCCACCGAGATTTAGTGTTTGAGTTGGTGGTCAAGGGTGGAGCCTAGGCTAGTGCATCCGCGCGAGCGCTGTCTGCCTGCGGAACTTGAGTGAGGGTGTAAATCTGAAATGCCTCAAGTTGCTTGCGTACTTTTTCTAAGTATTGCGCCATCCTTAGATGTTTTGCCATGTAGTCCCCAGTAGTCTAGTTGATGATTAGCTAGGAATCGGAATGAATTGCAAGCTTTTTCACCGCCAAGTCTTTTTCCATTCGGAGGCCTGCTAGTAGGGCTTCGTATTCTGCTTCGTTGTTGGATGCCTTGAAGCCTAGAGTAATCGCCTGCTTGAGCATCGAACCGTCTGGGGTGACAAGGACCATGCCTGCTTCTGATCATTTGTAGTTGGATGAGCCGTCAACATGTAAATGCCAGAAGTATCTGGATGAGCCGTCAACATGTAAATGCCAGAAGTATCCATCGGGCGAAGCAGGCGTGGCTAAGGCGTGCTTGACTACCTCTAGAGTGTCGTTGGGTCGCTCTGTTGGGTTGCTTAGGCTAGGCGTGAAGGTGCGGTAGAGAGCTGTGGAGCTGAGGCCATGTTACATATAGCAGGAGATGCTCAACTGCTGGTATCGAGCCATTCTAGTGCTAAATTATAAAGCAAGGGTCGACTGGGGTTGTGTGATGCGCAGCAGGAGGTGGTGCTCAACTTGCCGATACATGTTGCTCCTATGTTGAATCTTCTGGAGCGACGAGGATAAAACTTACTTTTGAGTGTCCTTCTAGTGTTCGTTTACCCTTGGTGTGCCTTTTGAGTTGAGTTGTTGTGTTCGTCAAAAAACTTTGCACTGCCAGTGTTTGCGCCTTTATCGTCCCGCTTTTGGATTGGGCGGTATAGTGCGTCATGAGGATAACTGCTTGCGTTTGAAGATACAACTTGAGCTTCTAGGTTGCAATAAATGTCACCAAAGTTAGCTTTTGAATTTATGGTAGCTGGTTACCGCATCGATGAGAGCTTTTGAACTGTGGAATACAGGTAATTGGGCCCCTAACTCTTCTCGTATGAGGGTAAAGCTTATTGCTACTTCAGATGCGGCTGCTTGTCCAGTTAGACCTTGAATCTTTTTTAGAGTAGTGGGGGACTTCATATTCAAGATCGCTTGGATTTGCCTTGAATATGCATTGGCGAACCTCGTCCTAAAGTGCATGTTTTTCAGCCAGAGCGAAAGAGTTTGCCAGAGTTAGATCTTCTTTCATGATCAATTCTCCAAACAGCGAGTGGTTTGTTGGGAGTCATTTTTGGAAGACTGCTTTAGTTATTGAGTCGTTGCATCCGACTATCTTTGCCTTCTCTGCTTTGGACCTCTTCACACAGTCGTTAAACGACTCTTTTGGGTTCTTCTTGACGTTGAACAAGTGGCAGGACTTTTTCTTGATCGAGCGATATGATGAATATTCTTTGGCGAAAACCAAAGAAAATTCATCAAAACTCCGAATGGATTGTGGTGGCAGGGTATAAAACCAATCTTGAGCCTCGCGTTGTAGAGTGGTGGCAAATATCTTGCACATGAGATCGTCGCTGTTTCAATAGAGGATCATTGCCCTTCGATAGTGCTTTAGGTGTCTTTCTGGGTCTTCATCCCATTTAAAGGATGTGAAATGTGGCATGCTGAACTTGCATGGAGGCACTGTTTGCTCGATCTCATCCATGAAGTGTGACCAGCTTATGTTGGTCATATCCCATCGTAGTGCCTCGTTAGTGACCTTGTTGCGTTGGAAATCGCACAATCGCTTGATCAGGACCTACTGGTCTACTTCTTCCTGAATTTGCCTTTGTTGGGGGTAATAGAGCTCTTGGCTGCTCTCGGTCGTGACCTATTAGTCTAGGCTGCTCTTTTACATGCTCGGCTTGTCTATGTCACGGCTGCGATGCATGTGGTTCATTCTTCGCAGGCAAAGGAATTCTTCGTAGGCTGCTGGTTGAGCTTGAGCCGAATTGAGTGATTGCTTCTCTCCGTCCTTTGTGCTGCCTACTCCAATGTAAGGTGGATGATGTTCCGTACGGGCATAGTTGCGAAAGAACACTTCGCCTGTAAGGTTGCTTATGTTGACTATCAGAGTGTGGCCCTAACCATGAATGTATGCTTGTCTGTGGGCCTAGTCGAGAGTGCGCGCTCCTCCACACATTAAGACGGGAGTATACGCTATCTCGGGGGCCCAATCGAGAGTGTACACTGCCCGAATGCTAAGTTCGTGGCTGGTCAAGTGGCTGCTTGCCGGGGACGCTGCTGGAGAAGTTCTTTGTTTGCTTTTGTCCTACTTCGGAACACTTTGTCTGGGGCACGTTGCATCTCGGTGCGTTGCAAGAGTTGATTCACCAAAGTTATCTGCTGTGCGAGGGCGCTTGTCAATTCTATGACTTGTCGAGACAAGTATTATTCTCCATTTGGGTTAGAAGAGCTTGGAAGAAATGCGTCTCCTTGAGTAGTGGAAGTGTGGTAGACTCCGGGCACGAGATTTAAGTTGGGAAATGTCAAATCCACGGAGAAATGTGGTGAAAATGCCCATGGTTCAATTGTAAGCCCATAAATTTGAAGCTGGGATGGTTGAACTAATCTTCGATCGATTTGGGCTACTTGGAAGGCCATAGGAGCAGGCTGGGCTGCGAGAGTAAGCTGCTCGGCGTGTGGCGCACATGGGTGCGAAGCTAGGGCTCGACTTAGCAACGCGTTGGGTTCGCACCGGGCTTGAGTGGCTCGAGCCATCTCTCCTTGGGCTTGGGCCCGTGTGGGCTTGAATGACACGACTTGGGCCTTGGTTGTGGTGTCGTGGGCCTTGCCAAGGGTGGCTGCTGTGGTGGTTGCCACGGTGGTACCCCATAGGGATGGTGCCTCTCCATTCATTGTTGTGTTGAGCCTCATAGATCGTCACAGTCCTAATCCTTGAACGTTGGAATTTCCGTTCGTCGAGGTTTCCGAATCTCTTGCCATTGTACTTTTCTTTTACGTTTTATCGAAGAATTTTTAAAAATAAAAATTCCAAGAATAAGAATGTACGAAAAATCTACAAGTGAACAAGAAAATGAAAAACCTTGAATGCGAGAGTCTTCTACGAGTGTTTGATCAAGACTCTCAATGAAAGCTCCAATTTGTGGATGTAAATTTCCATCTTCTTCTTCTTAGACAAAATTGCACCTACAAAACAAATAACACCTTAGGTCAAGGCCAAGAGCCTTATGTGCCCATGATGAATGGGGAGGCGGGGTTTTGACCGAAGAACCTTCGATGCCAAAGTTAGAATTTTGAAGGAAAAATATTCGGAGAATTTAGAGAATTTTGTAAGAGAGTTGCTATTGAGTTTTGGAGAAAATGAGATGGTATTTATAGGGGTGTGGCCGGCCCCTTTGGGAGGATGGGGACCAGTCACTTGGATGGTTTTTTGGGTGAGATTCATGATTTGTTAGCTAATTAATATAATTAGAAAGGAATGATTTGGGGGTTACCTTGTGGAGAAGATTTGATGAGGATGGATGAAATATGTTTTGAATAAATACCTATTTTGAGCACTTTTGACTTGATTGAGGGATGATTGTCCGCTAATTGGGCGTAGAAATCCCAGTGTGGCTCGAGGGTAATTTTGTCATTTTTACCCCAGAATCCACGTGTCACCTCCATATTTTTCTCGATTATTTTTTGCTCCACACAACATTATTAAGTCCTTAATATATCAACCGAACAAAATTCTTAGTTGAAAAAACAAAATCAATATAGATTTTATTAAAGCAATGTCAATGGTGTTTGGTGATAGATAAACATGATTGATAATTGATGGGATGAACCTCTTTTACAAGTGATAAGGTCCACTCCTATACACTCGATCGTACACACCACACATAAAAATGTCATGCATCTTAGGCTAAAGTGCCAAGCAAGGGAGCTTGCTTGTTAAGATATGGTAGAATTAGTGTACCAAATGCACCTTTCATGTGCCTCCCACGTTCTGTGGTGCATGGTTTGTCTGATGAGATGTATGCATCTCCAGCTTCAAGTTCAATTTTTCCCTGCACCTGGTTTGTATGTGCCTCAATTTTAAATCTAAAATGTTCATCCAACCCAAACTCTCATACAATAATACAAAAAGGACAATTAAGAACAACTGTATCATTGAGTGATATGAACGATGTGGCTATGATTGAAAACAGAAAATCTAACAGTTTGGATATCAAATCTAACCGTTGAAACACCTGTAACATTGAGTGCTACGTAGCATTGAATGCACAATCATTTACTCTAATATTGCTACAACTATTGAAATGTTTTAGGATTCATAAGTTTTCAATTCCGTTGTAAGTTGTCATTAAATGATTAAATGAGCTCATTTGTTAGGAGATCTAGATTTAGCCAAGATGGCTAGAGCATATTGGTCCATTCCACATCAACGTTAAGATTCTCCTTGTCCATAATTTAGATGAATTTAGTGTAAATTATCATATCGTTTGTCATACCAGTTAGATGAGTTTTTGTTATGAAAGTAAGGTTACACGTGTTTGACACTAATATGTAGTCAATTGAATGTCTTTTTTTAGATTTAACTCTTTAAAGTAGAGCTTTTGTTGTTTTACGACATCGCTTGGAGATGCCCTGAGTGAGCTTACTCTATGACAGATGATGCTCGTGATGCTGGCTCGATTCGTGTTAAATAATAATCAATTTTAACATACTAATTTTGTGTTAATTGTTGATTCTTATTTTCTTTGTATTCTTTATTTGGTACTTTCTTGATCGATGCTAATATTGGTTTCTTGAGTTATACAACAGCTACAAAACAAGAAAAAAGGTTTTGGCTTCTCAAGGTTTATCTGATTTTGCTCTCTCTAGCTAGGGAGGTAGTTTTGCACCGCTCTAAAAAGTTTATTCTGCAAGCTGGATAAAAATTTAAACGGAACGAGTGTATGATGATACCTTAATGGAAAGATACAAATATCAAATGCAAAAACCACATTTACATTTTTTTTTTTTTTAATTTTGAGAGATGTAAACATGAGTTTTAACTTTTACGTTAATGGGAGAGAAGTAAATTTGAGATCTTAAAAAAACAAAAAGAAAAAAAATTGAGATCTTATTTTGAGATATCATTTCCTTTTTCTCTCTTTAACTAGTGGAGATCACCTTCTAAAGATATAAGTTTACAGTTTCATTTGCATTTATCTGGCTAAGATGAGCATTTTACATCTCATCTATAAAAAACTTTACAACCAATATAAAAAGATAAAATACTCACTTCAAAACACTTTGCATCTCCCGCTCTAATAAGTTCCATTGTTTTAGTCGAATGCAAGGGATCTAAGCTCACTCTATAACAGTAGGGTTTCATGACCTCGTAAATCAATAATTAAAGTATCATGTTATCCACACATTTAGTTTTACTTCTCATATACCTTTCTTAATTTCTGGTCATTGAATAAATTGAAGAAGATTAATAACTAAAAGTTAACAAAGATGTGTAATCGGTAAAAATAAATGCGTAATCAGCACTATCATAATTAAAAAGATGGGAAAATTAAAATCCCCTACAGTTTTTCTATATCATTTAGATTAAACATTTGTGCCTTTTTAAAATTTGATTAAAGTGCTTTGACCAATAATTACCTCTATTTTATAAAATTAAAATACTTTTTGAATTTATTCTTTTATCTGCATAATGCACTTTTTGTCACATCCCGGCCCGGGCCCCCATCACATCTCGGGCTCGACTCCGCCGTAGCACGATATTGTCCGCTTTGGGCTCCAAGCACATCCTCACAGTTTTGTTTCTGAGAACTCACGAGCAACTTCCCAGTGGGTCACCCATCCTGGATTGCTCTCGCGCAAACTCGCTTAACTTCGTAGTTCCGGTGGAACCCGAAGCCAGTGAGCTCCCAAAAGGCCTCGTGCTAGGTAGAGATGAGAATATACATATAAGACTTACAGAATCCATTTATTTGGGCGATGTGGGATGTTACACTTTTCCTTATTTAGTGGAGATATTAGTAATTAAACTATATTTTCTCTTCTTCCAAATATGTATTTTCGATCACTGTTTTTTTTTTTTTTTTTTTTTTTTTTTTTTGTTATGCAAACATTTAATATTATTTCTTTTTCCAAATGATTTTTTCTTTTTCAAATAGTTGGTGGTCAACATAAAAGCTCCGTGTAGTTTTTTCAATTTTTTTGTGAAATTATATTTTTTTGCTATTTTTTTAAGAATAGTTGTTGATGAATTATTATTAGGTACAATACATTACATATATATTATCTGCGGGTATGTTTGAATTTACAAAAATTATTAATTGGTACATTTATTTGCAATTTTGGTACGTTTAATTTGATACTTATTGTTAAGATTGGTACATTATTTTTTATTTTGGTACGTTTTATTTTGTACACATTGTGTATTGGTACGTTTATATTATTCACAATCATATTTTCTCTTAACGTACTAAAAGAAAAACTTATTTCGATACGTTTGATTTTGGGGGATTTAAAAATATTTTAAACTATTTTGGAAAGAAAATATCTTAAATCGTAGATAATTATTGCTAAATTGTAGCATTATTGTGAAAATAAATTGAATCTAACCAACTTTTTTTTTTTTGCAATTATCTCTAACGGAGGAGAATGTAATCAAAATGCTAGATTATAGGAAATTTGTTACAATATAATGTGCATATAGCACCAAAATTATGACAAAAAAAAAGTTTAATCAAATCACTAAAAGACATGGATGTTTGATCTACAAAATTCAAAACTGAGGCGCCTATATCAAAAGATGCTCTATTGTTTGACAATTGACTTCAAACTACATATATCATTTGAAAAGGTAAAAATTGCTTGGTATAAAGAAAGCAGCACATCACAGTTTAATAATCTGGTTTCAACATCAAAAGAAGAAAACTAGAAATTAAATGCCATTAAACTATATTTGAAGTTTGATCTTCCAAATGCAAATGTGGTCAAATATGCATACCTTTAGAGACATAGGATTAATATTAGCTTAATTAGTAAGTTCGTGGAAGATGATTATGTAAAGTGAAAGTCATGTAATTTTTTATTTTTGGGTAAATACGAGAGTCATATAGTTGTGGCAGCTAATGAAGTATGAAATACATGCTTTTACAGTTTATAACACCAAGGAGGCCGCGGATTAACTGGTTGATCCCCTTCAGGGTAAACGTGGTTCCACCTAATATGGGGCCAATAAGATGTGCTCGATATTTTTTGCTGCGATTAGTTTGACCTTTGACTGCTTCAATTATGTCCTAATTCAAGGATTTGGATCTTATCGGGGCCTCTTCATGAGAGAATCTCTATCCATTCATATACTGTGCGGTAAAAAATTATTTTAAATTTTTTTATTTAAAATTAAACATAAACAGTACCTATCGAAAACTGACCGCACAAAACTAAAATTAATCTAAATAGAGAAATGCGAACAACCTTCTTATTTCAACTTTCTTACTTCTTTTCATGCTACATGTACTTTACTAACACCCAAAACTAAAATTTGAATTATATTAAAATTCAACTATTTTTCTTCATGTGTTAGCATAATCAAAGTTTTAGTTTGTCAACCAAAAAAGAATTAAATTTTTGGTTTTTCGTACTAGTGAAATACATGTGGCATGAATAGAAGTGAAAAACTTAAAATGAAAAGATAAGTGAGAAGGTTGATAGCATTTTCTATCAAAGTATTCCTCCATCAAATTAAACTTATAACTTATAAGCAAGGAAAAAAAAAAAAAAAAGCATTTTATATGTCTTGGCTATTTTTCATAAATTTTCTTCAATTTTGATATCATTTATTGACATGATTGTTTTTTTTAAATGTGCTTAAATTGAAGGTCTTTAGTTACAGATTGGTTAATCGTTTAGATTTTAAGTTATTGGTCACATAATTAATATTTAAATCTAACTTATTTTTTGATCTAATAATCAACTATGACAAACCATAACAAGTGGTCCAGTTATAAGGATGCGGATTGCAGCTCCGCAATAAACAAAAGAATGTGGGAGGTCATGGGTTTGATTCTTCAAGCTTGTGGGTCTGCTTAACTGTAGCTACATGCAGGATGAAATTCCTCATAGCCTCTTCGGGCCTGAAAAAGATAGATTATTGTGACTTATCATCAATTGTCCCTTTTCAAAAAGAAAAAATCAACGTGAGAAGAGGGAACAAAACTAGGGCTTTTGGTAATAAACCAACCAAAGAGTAAAATAGACTCTGGAGTCTTGAGTAAGTAGGTTATTTGGTTAACTAATTTTGGTGTTTATTTATTATGTTATATGTTGCCCAAGGATTCAACTTTAACCACCAAATCCATGAAAAATTTAAAGGGAGACAAAAAGGAGGTCAGCCTATGATTTACAAACAATACGTGTAGAATTGGCATCGTGAATTGGTTGGGATGGGATGGATGGAAGATGTCCCTAATATTATTTAAAGAAAGAAAAGAAAAAGAGGTTTCGTTTTCACACTTAATTAAGCACGCATACTCTCTTTCTATTCTACTACCACAAATTTTAAAAGACCGGCCCTGACATGACGTGCATACTTATTTCTTGGTCTCTCCTTTCTACTAGTCGTTGCTAATGGAATTGGAATGAGTAAACAACAAATAAATAAACAAGTAAAATAAAATAAAAGGGTTAGTCTTGTTTGTTCATATTTGACAATCTCAACACCCTTTTCTCTCCGGACTCAGAAAATTTTCGAACACCACAAGACCTCCTCAAATCTTATAATATATAACACTGCCTTCCCCTCTCTCTCCCCCTCTTCTCATTCATTATCCTCTCTCCCTCTCTCTCTCTCTCCTCTCTCTCTCTCTCTATACAAAGACCTATCTTCTCAGTTTCAGAAGCTGAATAGTCGAGATATTCAAAGGGTGAGACGAGAGTCAAATGGCAAGCGAATACAGCCGCTTCCATCACCACCACCGCCACAGTCAAAATCTGCATATGCATAATCATCAGAGATGCACATTCTTGCCCATGTTATGTTCGAGACCATCCATCAAAGATGTGAGGCTTCCAAAGTCGGCTTCTGTAAAAGAAGACGCTTTGTCCCCAAGAATCAGTTGCATGGGCCAAGTGAAAAGAAGCAACAAGGTCACTGGCTTTCCAACCCCTCTCGCCACTCATAGACTACTCACCATCTCCTCAAACCCTAATTCCAAGGACAATATCAGCAGCCCCAACAACCACCACCACAACCACCTCAAGTACTCCAAGCTCAAGAAGCGCTTCTCTGGCAAAAACCTCAACAACCCTAATGCCGCAGCCGCCGCCACTACCACAACAACCACTAGAAACACCACCACAAGATGTAGTAGAAGGCAAGTGATTGTGAATAGTAAAAATGGTGGAAGTGGGCCCGGGAGTAGTAACATTGGTGCAAATATTAACCTAGTGGATTTAGATCCTCCTCTGCCTGTGATAAAGAGGGTGCTCAAGGAGCCTGCTGAAGAACAAGAAGAGGAGGTGAAGAGTCTTTGGAAGAGGAGATCTGGTGGGGTTGAATTGAAACGTTTGCAGCTTAAACAGATTCACCATCGTAGGCATCTAAATCAATCCATTACTGTTTGATGGGTAAAAAAGCCAAAAGGGGATTCTGAAAATATATTCTTGTACATTTTTTTTTGTTTTGGATCCCAAATTTGGATATATTTTTTATTGCTTATTCACTGTTCCGATGAGTAGTGACATAATATTAAGATACTTGTGGGGCTAATATTTAGTTATATGAATCATTAGTATTATTGATCTAATCTTTTATTTATTTGAATTAGCGATATACCCCACCATCTGATATTCTTAATATTTTTAGGATGATCTCTCTCCCCTTTCTTTTGTTTTTCTTCTTTTTGTTCAAAGTAGTAAAGCACGAAACTTATACAGAGAAGAATTTTAAGTGGTGGCTAGAAGAACAGAGTCATGTGATGGTGTTACGCTGTTAACTGACGAATTACTCCGAATCGCCGAGGTAAAAAGGAACCGGAGATGAGAAGACCAGATCCACTCATCATCCACACAAGTTGAACGATGTTTCAAGTAACTGTTCCTCGTAAGGTTGTTATGTCGAGAAGTTTGATGGTGAAATCTACTTTTTATTCGTAAGTCATGGCCGGTATTCGGGACTTGGCAGTGCCATTGTGTTAAGGGCGGTCCACATGCGTAGTTTTCATGCGCAACAACAAGAACAAAGCATAGTATTTATCTTCATACCAATAAAATCCTTCCCTAAAACTTATATTATGGGAACGAGTCAACACAATCCCACTCTGCAATCAACGAACGATTGGCCAGTTAAGAGAGATTTTTTAGTGCATTTGGAACATAAAGTCGTATACTCCGTGTCATAATACAAATGGAGAGATACTTAAAAGGGTCATTTTGGTTCCGATCCCTAATCAACCTAATTGTTAGACTGCAACCGTGTTTATTTAAATATTTTGATCGAGGTTCTTAGCCTCATTTAAGTTATTTAATTCATACATTTATGCATTTAATGTCCCACAAATTATGAAAATTCAAACAATATTTTTAAATATAATAAATACTTAAAAATCAAATTTAGAGTAATATTGTTCTTCAGAAAATTATAGCAAAAAAATAATGTACCCGAATAATTATTAACATATTTTAAAAATTAACTATTGATATATTTTAAAAGATAAAATAAATACATATAATTAGCATAGGTACATTTAGCAAAATTAAAAATGGATACAAATAAATTAAAAATATGGATACAAATACAAATAAAAGTTTAAAAAATATGGGCACAAAAATGAATTAATATATGGGTACAAATTAAGACTAAAAAGAAAATTGGTACAAATTAAAAAGGTAGACTTTGGATGCGGTCCCTAGCTATGAAATTTTTTTGACTAAAACCTTGTTGGCTTTCAATTTTTGATCCAAGTCCCTGAAATTAATGTGATAATTTATTTCTATGTACGTTACTATATTTTTTTAAATTAAAAATTGAAATTTATAGTTGTTTATATTAATGAGATTTTAAATAAAAAAACCATAATTTGTGGGATTAAAAATATTAAAATATAAATATACTATTGTGTGTGTGTGTGTGTGTGTATAAACATGGGTACATTCATCAAAATTAACCAAAAAATTATTGTACCAAAACATGGGTACATTCTTCAAAATCACCAAAAAAAAAAAAATAAATTAGGCTTAATAATATTAGTAAATTTCTTCGATTAAATTTAACATGGATACATTCTCAAATCAAAAAAAAAAAAAAAAAGAATGTACCCATATAAGTTTAAAAATGGATTAGAAAAAAAATTGAATAGATTTTATATAAAAAAAAAATGGTTGTGAATATATTTAGAAAATTGGAAAAAATTAAAAAAGGGTTGCAAATTAAAAATGGGTACAAACTAAAAATAAAAATATACGATAAAAAATTTAGCCATAAATATAAAAATACTAATCGTAACATTTTTAACATTAAATGAATATATTTAGAAATAAAAAATATTTTATTATTGAAATAATTAATTATGTTATTAATACCAAGGACCTTGATTAAAAAATGAAAATGAATAAAGTTTTAATCAAATGAGTAGTAAAAGGAAGGATGAGAACCTAATTTCTCCAATTAAAAAAAGGGTTGCAAATTAAAAATGGGTACAAACTAAAAAATAAAAATATATGATAACAAATATAGCCATGAATATAAATATAACAAATGTAACATTTCTAACACTAAATGAATATATATTTAGAAATAAAAAATATTTTATTATTGAAATAATTAATGGCATGTATTAAAATCTAAGGACCTTGATCAAAAATTGAAAATGAATAAGGTTTTAATCAATGGAGTAGGAAAAATAGGGATGGGAACCTAATTAAGAATACTTAAAAATATATCTTCTCACCATTTATATTCTAGATACATTGAAAAATCTCTCATATTAGAGCTTGTTTGAATTTGCTTATGGAATGAGCAAAAACACTTTATGCGAGACAAGAAAAAATGTTTAAAGCGCATATGACTTATAAAAGCATTTCCGAAGGAGATGTCAAAATCTTAAGTGGAATGCATAGTTCCACTATGCATTTTTTACATCAAAAAACTTTATAACTAAAGTGTTATTTACTGATTGGATTTGAAGGTTTTGTGATTATGAGTCAAATTTATTTTTAAATAATTTTAATGGTGGGTCTCTTGTTTCACTAACATTTCAACCAATAAAAATTTTGTTCCATCATTTTTTTGTAATAATTACAACAATTTAAAGCTCTATTTAAATAAGAAAATAAAATTTGACAATTCAGTTGGTAAAGTATAAAATTTGACATAAAACTTCAAATTGTCACATCAACCATCAATTTTAATTTGACATTTCCTTTGAATATAGTCTAAAAGTGGCTTTCTAACCACAATAGAATTTCTAATTTCATCCCATCCCAAAAAATAAATCAAAATGAAGCATTCCTTCAACCCAAGACTACCAAAGTTTACAGTTTATGGACATCTCAAAGAATATCCTCATTCAATGCATTGATTGTGCCACTCAGTACTATGATCTGGTATTATTTATCTTCACTTGGAAGTAAGTAGAAATTTTTCGAATACCACAAGACCTCCTCAAATCTTATAATATATAACACTGCCTTCCCCTCTCTCTCCCCCACTTCTTATTCATTATCCTCTCTCTCTCTCTCTCTCTCTCTCTCTCTCTCTCTCTATATATATATATATATATATACGAAGATCTCTCTTCTCAGTTTCAGAAGCTGAATAGTCGAGATATTCTAAGGGTGGGACGAGATTCAAATGGCAAGCGAATACAACCGCTTCCGTCACCACCGCCACAATCAAAACCTGCATATGCATAATCATCAGAGAAGCATATTCTTGCCCATGTTATGTTCGAGACCATCCATCAAAGATGTGAGGCTTCCAAAGTCGGCTTCTGTAAAAGAAGACGCTTTGTCCCCAAGAATCAGTTGCATGGACCAAGTGAAAAGAAGCAACAAGGTCACTGGCTTTCCAACCCCTCTCGCCACTCATAGACTACTCACCATCTCCTCAAACCCTATTTCCAAGGACAATATCAGCAGCCCCAACAACCACCACCACAACCACCTCAAGTACTCCAAGCTCAACAAACGCTTCTCTGGCAAAAACCTCAACAACCCTAATGCCGCAGCCGGCGCCACCACCACAACAAGTACTACAAACACGACCACAAGATGTAGTAGAAGGCAAGTGATTGTGAATAGTAAATATGGTGGAAGTGGGCCCAGGATTAATAACAATGGTGCAAATATTAACCTAGTGGATTTAGATCCTCCTCTGCCTGTGATCAAGAGGGTGCCCAAGAAGCCTGCTGAAGAACAAGAAGAGGAGGTGAAGAGTCTTTGGAAGAGGAGATCTGGTGGGGTTGAATTGAAACGTTTGCAGCTTAAAAAGATTCACCATCGTAGGCATCTAAACCAATCCATTACTGTTTGATGGGTTAAAAAAAAAAAAAAACCAAAAGGGGATGGCAAAAAAATATTCTTGTACATTTTTTTTTTTTTTTTTTTTTTGTTTTGGATCCCAGTTTCGGATATATTGTTTGATTGATTATTCAGTGTTCCGATGAGTATTGACATAATATTATGATACTATTATGATACTTGTAGAGCTAATATTTGGTTATATGAATCATTAATATTCATTGATCTAATGTTTTATTTATTTGAATTAGCGACAAACCCCAACATCTGATATTCTTAATATTTTTTTAGGAAGATCTCTCTCCCTTCTCTTTTGTTTTCTTCTTTCTGTTCGAAGTAGTAAAGCAGGAAACTTATATAGAAAAGAATTTTAAGTGGTGGCTAGAAGAACAGAGTCATGTGATGGTGTTACGCTGTTAACTGAGGAATTACTCCCGAATCGCCGGGGTAAAAAAGAATTGGAGATGAGAAGAGCCAGAGCCACTCATCCACACAGGTTGAACGATGTTTCAAGTAACTGTTCCTCGTAAGGTTGTTGTGTCGAGAAGTTTCAGGGTGAAATTTATTTTTCATTCGTAAGTAATGGTCGGGACTCGGGACTTGGCAGTGCCGTTATGTTAAGGGCGGTCCACATGCGTAGTTTTCATGCGCAACAACAAGAACAAAGCGTAGTATTTATCTTCATCCCAATAAAATCCCTCCCTAAAACTAATGTTATAGAAACGAGTCAACACAATCCCACTCTGCAATCAACGAACGATTGCTCAGTTAAGAGAGATTTTTTAGTGCATTTGGAACATAAAGCGGTGCACTTCGTGTCATAATAGAGAGATACTGAAAATACATATTCTCACCACATATATTATGATGACATGTGGTGTTACCGACTTGTGTTCCGAATACATGAAAAATCTCTCCTTTTAGAGCTTGTTTGAGATTGTTTATGAAATAAGCAAAAGCACTTGATGCGAGACAAAAAGAAATATAAAGCGCATATGACCCATAAAAGTAGCTTTCTAACCGGAAAGGGATCCTCTCCGGATTCCTTCCACCAAATCCACCTAATCAATCAATCCGGACCTTTGAAATTTGATTCAACGGCTACAAACAGGGGGCTCTTTAAAAGTTATAATAACTTTAGCCGTTGAATCAAATTTCAAGGACCCGAATTAGGTGATTGAGTGGATTTGATAGAAAGGATCCAGAGAGGATCCCTTTCCTTTCTAACCATACCAGAATTTCTAATTTCATCCCATCTTCCACAGGAAAGCTCACTCAATTGTTTCAACTCTGTTTCATCAAAAAATAAATCAGTATGAAACATTCCCCCAAGTGCCCGAGACTGCCAAAGTTTGCAGGTTATGGACATCTCACAGAATGTCCACACAATGCACTGATTGTTGCCATGAGTTCATTAATTAATGTTTTTTTTGTAGAAAATGAGATTGTCTTATGCGTATATAGGTGTAAATGTTGAAGGCTGGCTGGAGGTTCAAAGTCCCTTGAAGGTTTGAATATGCAAAATGGTTTGAAATAAGGTTTTAAACTGTATATTTTTTTTCTTGAAAAATACTAACGTTGTTAAGAGGGTGGGGCAGAGAGAGAGGAAGATAGAATTTTTTTTTCATTTTGTTAGTAAATGGTTTGAAACTGAACTAAAACCGCACTGAACTGAACCAAACAGTTTACTTGTATTTTGATTTTGGCTTCAAAAGTACACCTAACCAAACCGCAAAAAGTTCCTGTTTCAATTTCACTTTCACTCAAAATTGTACCAAATCGAACAGTAATCACCCTTGCTTAAAATTTATGAACTACTAGTGAATTCATTCTCTTACGAAGTTGTCAAATATTTTAGCCTTTAAATCTAATGTAATTTTGTAGCTAGCATGCATCTGATCTTCATCTGTCCCTCAAAATGAAGACCTGATTAGAGCATAACTCACATTACTGTACCATTGAATGTTGTTACTGTTTCAAGCGACAATAGCAAATGATAATATTGCCCTAACCAAGTCATTCACGTCAACAACACAAGCCTGGTATTCAAGTTCAAATTTTTTTTTTGATGCCTAGGTCTATATTTATACAAGCAGCAGCAAGTTTACAGGTATTGAATGAAGCGGACGACTTATGATCACCCTTGCTCTTTATACGGCGTCCAAATCAGTTTGCTAACATCGACCTCGAGACCCCCACGTCCAGCGGCTTTTAGATGACGATCCAGGACCTTCGGGTCTGCGCAAATGACATGCTGCCCTTTCCTGTACTGAATTAATTCTAGACTCTGAAGGGTGTTCAATATATCCTCTGCCTTGATGGCTGTCATGTCACTAAGCTCCTGCGTGGCGAAACATCATCATATATGAGTACATATCACCTGTATGTTCTACGAAACTCAGCAAAAACCATATGGCATTCAGATATCTATACGATAACCCTAGGCTTTATAAGGAGAGAGAGGAATACAGGAAAATACAAACCCATTTTAAACGGTGTTTAAACCGTCCCAAGACAAATCCAGTATACAATTCTTAAGTATTTGGGTTTACTTCATGTCGTCTAAAATCCCATTTGGAGAATGGATAATTGGTTGGTCTCATTAGTAACAACTTCCATGCAATGTGCAAAACACTTCAAACATTCTCAGCATAGAGTTAAGCCACAACTATACGATGGTGGAGTCTTTGGTTTAACTATAAACTTTGAGACACTCACCTTGATCGAAATATTTCCCTTGTGCTTTTTCAAGATATCTAGAAGCACCCGGGTCCAGTACCCTCTGTAACTCAGCAATCCTAGGTCAGAGAGGGGTCTTTCAGGCGTGCCAACTTTACCTTCTTTCTTTGATAGTTCATATGCTGCATCATATTTAATAAAACATTAGTATTCATTACTCGCAAAAATTATACAAATACAGACAAATGAGACAATCAAATAGCAAAATTTGACAACAGTCCAGAAATTGGTTTTGATGATTGACAGAAGGCAAAACTGTCTTCTGAGGCCTATTACAAACCAGAGTCAGCAACAGGTCCATTCATCAGATTATTCCATCATACAAGCATGTGTCACCCTCTTGGCTCAGTTCTATGACTAAAAAATTCTTAGAGGCATGAAGTGACGGAGTCGATCACATCATGTGGTAATAAACCCATGTTTATGCCTAGAAAATGACCAAAGTGATCCTTGTCATATAGATGAAAGGCTTGAAGATTGAAAATAGGGGACAACTGGATAGCAGGGTATAGAGTCCACCAATACAATTAGAGCCCTTTGAATTTCTTTGCAAGAGAAGATTTATATGTAAAAGCAACCTGCAAATATACAGATATGAAGGAAATTCTAGAATTTCAGTTCTTCTAATAGTATTCCTTGCTACAGAAAAATTTTAGTTAGAGAGCTTTACTTTATATTATACTATATTGTAATGAGTTTTGGCTTTAAATGGTCTTCCACAATCTGCAACTGCAACTCATTGCAGGAATATAGAAGAATATTTCAAAAAACTTGTTGGCGCAAACCCATTAATAGATGTCTGTTTACAATGGTCCTACACAATTCAAAGATATTCCAAGGGCTACCAATACTAAAGTCAGAACTCAATCATTGGGACAGAACAGAGACAAGAGATTCAAAATAAGCCGAAACAAAATAAGAAAGTAGGTCCCAGAGCTTACAGAAGGCAATCAAAAATTTTCCATAGCCTTTTCTTTGATACGGAGGGAGGGTGAGGATACATGCCAAGTTATAGGATTCCTCCGAATGCTTTTCCTGCATCACAAGAAATTACTAACTAAAAACAGGAAAGTGCAGAAAATTCTTCAGTGACTTCAGAATCATTTCTACCCTTTCACGTGTCTAAATTTGCAACAAGAGAGAACGGACAAAATTCCAAATTCCAAGATACAAACAAACAAAATTCTAATTTCTACCAAGTAGAACTTGTATCCAAATGCTATTTTAGCACCCTCAGAATCAAAGTTCATTACTAATAAAATAATACTTGGTTTGCACAGTTAAATCCATGAGCTGCATACACCAAGCCACATATACACACAATAACAGATACGGAGAAATTTCTTACTGTTATAGATGAAACTCAGAAGGAGTAAATGCGTAGCTTAAACTTTGGAGAGAAGTGTTGGAATCTAAAGGTCTTCGCCTAAGTCAGTCTAAGACAAAGTATATGGAGTGCAAGTTCAATGCAAACGGAGGCTCAAATGAGTTAGGGGTGAGGATTGGAGATCAGGAAGTACCAAAGAGCGACATCTTTCACTACCTAGGATCTATCTTGCAAAAGAACGGAGAGTTGGATGGAGACCTAAACCATAGAATACAATCTAGATGGATGAAGTGGAAGACTACATCTGGCATGTTGTGTGACCATCGTATGTCATTGAAGCTCAAGGGAAAATTTTATAGGACAATAATAAGGCTAGCAATGCTTTATAGCACGGAATGTTGGGCGGTGAAGCATCAACACGTACATAAAATAGGTGTAGCGGAGATGATAATGCTTTGTTGGAAGTGTGGGCACACGAGAAAGGATAAGATTAGGAATGAAGATATCCGAGGTAAAGTAGGAGTAGCCGAAATTGTAGGAAAGATGAGAGAAAATCGGTTACGGTGGTTTGAACATATGAAACGAAGGCCTATTGACGCTCCGATTAGAAGATGCAATTACGGGACAGAGGTTCCAGGCCAAAGGGGTAGAGGAAGACCTAGGAAGACTTTGGAAGAGACTAAAAGAAAAGACTTAAGAGTACTTGGATCTAACAGAAGACATGAACAGAACTGAGCGCAATGGCATTCTAAGATTCATATAGCCGACCCCACTTAGTGGGAAGAGGCTTTGTTGTTGTTGTTGTTGTATAGAAAAGATGTATACAACTCGAGGTGGTTCAGAAAAGATATATAACTTCCAGATAATGCAGGAAGAAATCATAAAAATGATGTTACAATATTAGGACAAAGTTGCAAAAGGGAAGCAAGCAGGCTACAAATATACCCACACAGAAAGATGATATAATTCATGAATTCTAATACAATTTTCTCTTGCTTCTTCAATGGTAAAAGATAATGACAGCAAAAATATTACCTTGGAAAAATATCCAACCATATGGCAGCCCCGATCATCACATTCACATAAAATGTAAAACAGAAAGAGGTCAACATCATAATACAGGGTCTTGTGATCAAGAAACAATTTTGCCAAATAACAAAGATTCTGCCCATAAACCTTGTTCTTTTTGCCATCAACCTGATTCAATACATTTAATAAATAAAAAAAGACATATCAGCCACAAACAAAATATCTGAACATGACAAAACGATCCGAAAACTTGCATAAACAAAAAAAAAAATTGCAGAAAAACAAGATGGGTGGTAATTTTCACACACCCCATTTTACTTCTCACACACCCAAATCAATTGTTTAAATATATAGAATGGTGATGGATGAGTTAAAGGGACATATTCAAAATGATATTTCTTGGTGTATGCTTTTCACAGGTGATATAGTGTTGATAGATAAACGCAGGAGGGTGTAAATGTGAAGCTTAACCTTTGGCAGGAAGTGTGGAATCTAAAGATCCTTGCCTCAATAGGTCAAACACAGAGTATATGGAATGCAAGTTCAATGGCAATTGGGGTCCAATGAGATTTGGGTGAGGATTGGAGATTAGGAGGTGCCAAAGAGTGAATGATTTTGCTATCTTGGATCTATCTTGCAAAAGGGTGTGTGAGAGACAAAATGGGGGGCGTGAAACTCACCACCCAAACAGGATATACTATGAGACAGCTTTTTATTTTCAGAGCAAAGTCAATTACAGATTGCAACTTTTGAAACCACTTCAAACCTTCCCACATTAACTTATGACAATTAACACAAGGTTTTCCTTTGACCATCGCGGGGATATTGTGCAGAAACTATGCAACTAACCTCAAACATAGAAAGTGTACCACTTCGGTATATCTCATCACCAGGGGGATGCTTGAGATCACATTTTCTCTACACAGGAAAATATATAACTTATTATGTTAATAACAGAAACAGTCGACTACAGTATGTGAACTTAACCATGAATGAAAGATACTGTAAGAAAGGGAAAAATATTGAGATACAGCTCACCATATGCCTTTGAAGCTGTTCTTTGCGCTTCATGAAATTGAGACAAAACTCACAAAAGTACAGCTTCAAAGAGTCATTATATTCGGGTGGGAAGGGGGAGAAGTACCATGTCTCAATTTCATATCTTCCAAGTTCTATAGTCGCTATATTTTTCACTTTCGTAAACTCTTCATGTTCACGCAAGCTGGCAGCATCAAGTTCCTCATGGCCCTATAAAATTGCAAGAGCACCTTCAGACCATATGTATACAAAATCTGAAACATATTCAATAAAGGCACAAGCTTTTGGAGAACCTCGTCAATTCCCTTCCTCATATATAATACCATTGTCACCGCAATGTAATGTCAAACCTTTACACAAAAGAACTTAGCTAGGTTGTCATAGAATATGTTGTGCACGTGTACCTAAATTTGTGTGTGTGTGAGAGCAAGAGAGAGAGAGGCATAAGAATTGATCCAATTGAGAAACATTAATGATCTAGATTATTAAATTCAGTTGTTAGCCAAAAGTGATGTCTATAAGTGCATAATGTTTTCATCCAAAAAATAGGATAAACAGCAAGAAAAACAAGAAGAAATAACGATTCTAATCAGTGGATACCTCTACATGTGTCTCATCAATCTTCCGCTTCTGATGACGAGTCATTTTCAAGCTTGTAACCTAATAAACCCGCATAGTGAAATATTAGCATAGGATATCTTGAAAAAAAAAAGTACAGTACAAGCAACTGAAGGGGGAAATAAGGGCCATAATCATAAATAGCAGGATTTTCTTAACACAACCCTAAACATTATCACAAGGAGAACGCTTGGGATTTCAAGTGGGGTTGACAATGAGGAAGGATGCATCACCTTGTCCTCCACTTTCTCATCAACTACGGCCTCTACTGAATCAAGATCAAGTTGGTCAAGTTTCACCCACTCGTCAAGCCTCCTATTGACTGGCATAAGGAACAAACATAAAAACAACATCATAAGAAGTATTTCATTGAGATCATAACAGAATAATTTAATTAAATCACCCCCAGTATAAGATGTTGAAAACTAAGTAAATAATCACCTGATGGAGCTTATCCAAAAGTAAATTTTATAACAGTTCTGCAATCAGTAAGCTAATTACACTGTTCTATTATGATGGTATAAAAGATAGAATTTCCACAATATCGAACACTGAGACTTTTTACGAGAATCAAACAACAAATCCACATATAGGAATGACATTAATAAAACAAGTTTTGTGTTGTGTATTATGGCATGTAAGGTTTGATTCATGAAATCCCTCCCCACCAATTTTTGTTTCTATATATTTTTATTTCTAAAAAAGGCCTCACAATCCTCCATCATCATTAATCACAAAACTATCCCTCAACAGGATGAACATACGTCTAGCCACCGCCTTTTCATCATCATAGAAAATGTACATTCGTATTACTCCTCAATTTTTTTAGCAAACTTATTATGCTCATCATCTTATATGTCACTCTACATTGTAACGTATCACTTTGTCAAATTCTCTACTACCAGCAACTTTTAAGAGATCTATCCCAAATTTGAGTAATGTCCCAGCTGAAAACTCAGCAAGTTCCCAAATTTAAGGTATCTATCAATTTAACCAGCTAAATAAGACCCCATAACAGCAAACAATACACTCTACCAAAAGGAAAAGAATTTAAAGTACAGATCAATTAAACCGAAAACCCTAACCCTAATTCGCAAAATTGGGCAGGCAACGAGGAAATTGAACTTACACTCAGTGTAGTGGACGTAATACTCGTAGTCGTTGGGCCCACCGCAATGGACTCTCCGTCGTTCAATGACCTTGACCGGGTGGTACTTGTTATCCCTCCACCGGCACATGACGCGCGTGCCGACCTCCAAAGGAAGAATCGACGACTTTCGCTTCTTCAAAAATTCCGACTCCGGGGTTATTTCGTTGGCCGAAGGATGGTATCCATCGCCTGCCTGAAGCATTCTCTCAGCGTCGCATTCGGCGGTGGCCGGATTAGGGGTGGCAGAGCCGTTCTCTGCACTCCCCGGTGTTCCTATCGAAACCATTAATTTAAGTCGGTTGGCCGAAAGGGGCTCTGGAACTGTTGGTAACTTGGTATTATTAGAAGCGGGATTAACTCTGGAAGGCTGTGGGCCGGGTCCGTGAGAGGACCGTAGGTTTCTGGGCCGCATGACATAGAATATGGAGAACATTCACATACGAGATTAAACAGAAATTTATTTGCAGTTGTGGATTAAGTTAATTTGTCATGATAATTGTTGAGCAAAATTTGTACACAATATGTAAACAAATAATTCACTCGACACAATTTCATCCTTGTTCATTTTTTCGAAGAGGGTTTTGTTAATTTGAGTTCGACCCATTCTAGGCTACATTCTTATTAATTACAACCCTTCTTTTGGGAAAGGAATACCCTTTGATTATAATATGAATAAATCGTAATTTGGGAATTTGGGTGTTTATTTGATTTTGTGACTGCATCTAGGTAGAGCCCTAGATTGCCTACGTACCCTCGTTGAGGGATTAAGTCACTCATAGTTCCTTGCATATTTGTTGGGGTTTGATGTCTTGTGCAGTTTCAGCTTGTGCAGGCAAGGAGCATTTAATGCCATGTACAATTTTAGCTCATGCGGACGAGGACTTTAAGCCATTGGAGCGATTGATGCCTTATGCAGTTTTAGCTTGTGCGGGCGAGGACTTTGAGCTATTGGAGCATTTGATGCGGGCGAGGACTTTAAGTCATTGGAGCATTAAATGCCTTGTGCAGTTTTAGCTCATGCAGCGCAAGGACTTTAAGCCATTGGAGCAAAATGTGGCTTCGTGCCATTCGAGTCTTGATGCGGCTTCGTGCCGTTTGATATTTGATACGACTTCATGCCATTTGAGATTTTTCTTCGGCTTCGTGCCATTTGAGATTTTTCTTCGGCTTCGTGCCATTTGACATTTGATATAGCTTCATTCCATTGGAAACTTGACATGACTTTGTGTTGTCTGACCTTATTTTTATTCACGGAGTCCAAAAATATAAAGATCATGTGAATACAAAATTGTTGTTTTACTTCAATCTCACCGCAATATTCCCTATAAAACTAGGAACTTTGTTGCATGAGCAGCATCCATTAATTGGAAGTCTAGGAACTTGTGCTTGAAGACTTCTCTTTTACTCTTTGTAGAATTATTTATTTGATCAAAGTAGCAGGAGTGAATTTAGTTTATATAAACCAGGGATTCGTTTCAATTTCACGGTTGCGTCTAAAATTTGATATCAGACTCTACGTATCCTTAACGAAATCAAATCAGCGTAGTTCGTAAATTTGGAATGAGTTTGTGCTATTTGAAGTGGCTTTGTGCCATTTTGATTTGGATTTGGCTTTGTAGAAATTTTGTATCAATTATATGCCAACTGATACAATGGACGAATTTACTTTGGAGATCATGTCCATTGACTTCACTTGGAAAATTATACCAATTAATTGTTAATCAGTATAAACCCCCTTTGAGTGGCAACTTTGTTTTATGAGTTCAACTTGCTTCGTATTTGAAAGCTTTGCTTCAGATTTTTATTCCGCAACAACACCAGTTTAGAGTGCTCTACCAATTTCATTGGTAGCTCCTTGGTGGTCTTGTATTTGTTGCGTGGGAGTACTGATAAGCCTTTGTAGAATTAGCTTTGTCTTTTTGGTTTTTTGAACAGATTCACCTTTTTAATTGTTGGGTCTTTCATCCTTTGAACCATCATGCGATTGCCTCATACCCTTCATTGTGCAGAGGCTTTATTTGTACGACCAGGCTGAGGTAATGCCGTAATTTGAAATCCCCACCCAGGATATTATCATTCTTTTATCCTGTACCCACTTCAAGTCTTTCATAATAGTTTGCTCGTTTAACCACGTAAAAGGATCGGGGGGCTTTGACTTCCCTACAGCACACTTGCCCATTTTTTTGTCTTTTACTGCAATCCTCCACTACTTTGGAATCAACTCGCTTTTTCTTAATAGCAAGGCTTTCGGTGGAAAAAGAAGGGAGAACGACCATTAAAGCTGCGAAGCCAGAACATCAAAGCTGCTACAGTATCGTCGTCTCAATTACTGTACAAAGCTTTCCTTGACGAAAACTTATTTATTTCCTTTACTTTTGACTTGTAGCTTCTATCATGTTATCTCCATTTCATCTTTTCTTTGTGCTTGCGTCAAATCTTCTAGCAACTTAGAAGACAACTTCCTTCATTTTTTATTCCCTGCTGTGGCTTTCTTCTGCAGACTTTACAATCTCCATTTTTTCTTATCTTTGGAATTCCTGACACAAAAGACGTTCTCTTCTTTTCCCCTTTGTCTTGTAGCATCTGTCACTTTTACTTTAATGCTTTTGGTTAATACTTTTGACCCAATACTTGATCAAAAATGATAACCACATTTAAGTCCTTTGAAAGACATCTTTTTCCTCCTTTCTAGTCAATTCTTTGAAGAACGGAGCAGCAACAACACGCCAAAATTCTCGAGTCGTATTCCTCTCTTTTTGATTTCAAGTTTCTCAATGGAGCAGCAACCATTTCAACTCCACATGTAGCACTGCGGACTTCTGTCGCATTTGAGCAGCTCGGACATGTTGTAGCGGTTCAGAGTAGTTGGTGCACAACTTCCGTTGGGCATTGCAGAGTGTTGATGCGGCGAAGACGCAGCGACGGTAGTGCTTTTCTTTGCCGATGCCGCTGCTGGTAATAGGATCTTGGCGAAGGACTGCAGAGAAGTCGAAGGTGTTTGGCGACTGCGGGCTGCTGTCAAAATCCAAGCGAGAAAGCCGTCCTCCCGTTCGGAGCCATCACCGGGTACAGTGGGTTGGCGCCATTCTTCCACACGAACCTGACTCCCGTTGGCGGCATGGCAGCGGAGGAAAGGGAAGCCTCTGTGTTTGCCAATTCGAGATCCGAGCGGTACAGTGATGGGTTTTGCAGAGGTGGCGGAGAAGGAGACAAGGCTGCCCCTTCGTCTTTGGTTACTGCTACCTTTGCTGCCGTTGGTGAGAGGAAAGAGAAGAGTATTCTATTTTTTTTTGTTTGGGAATTCGCGAGAGGGAGGACACCACCCCATTTTTGCTTCGGGAATGAGAGAAGCAAAATTCTTCTCTTCCTCCAGCAAATTAGAGAGAAACTAACAGCAAGATACTTAAGAAAATGGATCTCTACCTTTTAAATGCTTCGTTGGTTTGGAGGAAGAGATCTGGAGATGACCCCTTTTCGGATTCGGTATATCATATAATTCCAAGATTAAATTTCTTCTCTTTTTAACGCAACCCTCACTTCTCCACTCCATCCTAATACCACTCGACTCGAAGGGAGAAAATTATTTGATCGGTAAAGAGTAATAATATGGCTGCTAGTTGTGTATGGTAAACCCTCATCTAATTAGCATGATATGCCAGTGCATTCATTTGTTTTTCTCTCTTTTTTATTTTAATTTCTTTCAACCTATTTGTGTGATAATATCGCTTTTATTCTTGTGCTAGTAGTTTTTGGACGTCTATAAAATTCAATTATCATTAAATCTCAAAAATGCAAATTTACAACTGTACACTTTTAGATTCAAAGTTTAAATCTTGATTTCTACATTAGTTGCAAGAGAATAAAAGAATTGGTTTTTAACCAATTGTGTCGAGTACAACCCAACCTATATCGATGAGTTTCTTTTACTGAATTTATATTATTTTAAAACTTACACCAAATTACTTATATGGACGATGGAAGCTTACAGCATTGTAATATCATTATACAATTTGTTGTTCTTCAAGCTTATCTCTCTATACTATGATTATAACAATGAAAAAACCACGACGTCAAATCGAAAAAGAAGACATATTGCAAAATTATAGGATGTCATTTACCAAAACGGCATTGGCCAAAATACCTAATCGATGTGGGATTCAAATTTTTTATTTTTCATTCAAAGTCTTATATTTCTGCATTATGTTGGTCAACTCACGTATGGGAGTGAAATGATACATATCATTGTGTGCTTATCTATTTTTCCTCTTTCTTGCAATTATGTACACACGTGCATGTGTTCACGTTGATAGGGTACACATGTGCAAGTGTTCATGTGCAGTCAATCATTAGTTTGGCAAAAAAAAAAACCCCTGAGAAAGTATGAGAACGTGGCTCGAAATCGCGACCTTACAAGGAAAGGGTTGGGCCTATATAGTCTTCTACCTATCTCAGTAATAGTCACGCACTAATGTGTTCTTAGGCCAATTTTTCAAAGATCATGTTAAAAACTTTTAATTCGCGTCGAAATTGCTGTATAAAAATGTTTAGTTCTCCCCAATATTTCAAACTATTTCATAGAAAATTTCAGTAACTAATCTCAATAACTAATCCTAATAACATCAAAATATCAATTGAAGTTAAAAAGTGATGATTATTTATACCACTTGAATTTGGTATTTGTAATGCTAGTGTGCAGAGGTTCTGTATATTGTAGAGATAGTAAACCTTCATATAATCAGCATGATACACCACTGTATTAATCATAAGAATTGTATTTATTCCTCTCCCGCAGCATCAATCACATTCAACATAAAAAGGGGCCAAATCGAATCGGTTTGGTTCGGTTACTACATAAAAAAAAATAAAAAAATAAATAAAAATTAGTCGAACTGGAGAAAACAAACTTTAAGTAACCAGCATCCAACATACAAACTGGAGTCAGTTGGACAAAACTTCAACTAAGAAAATAAAAACGACACGGCTCAAATATTAAACGCTCGATTCCATTAATCTGATGCATCTGGGGGATTGGTATTGTAAGGATATATACAATAACTTTACAGAGCAGGCAGAGCTTCTTGTAGACCTGTTTACAAGCAGAGCTTCTCTTTAGTCCTAACAAACACAAGAAAAACCCACGCTGCCTTCTAATACTTGTAAATGGAAGAAACTCACCCACTGTACAGTTAACTCTCACAAGAATATACAACGATGCCAAAACTTACACACATCCGAAATCAGGACGTGAAATCTTTACGCACAAGGCGATGACCTAACCTCCTGCTTCCACTCGGCCATTTCCCTTTGAAACCAAGAAACGTGGTGGTTTCCAGGCCAGCAAGGGCAAGGTGATGCCATGGGATGGAGGGCAGAGAATGCTTGTCCTCTATTACTTTTGAGCTCCACAAGGGCAGATTAAACACAAGGAGAAAATTTTCTGACACTACCCGTCTCCTTGCGGTTGTTCACCAGAACAAGCATCCTGGTTGATCTGCTTTTCATTTGGAATGCAATCAGCAGGAACATATGCATATCCTTTGGGTAATTTCATATTTTTCATCGATGCTTGATCAGATGTCATTACCAGTTCTTTCTCAAATGTCTCAGCATGCTGTGAGTTGGAAGGTTTACAGTTAGTTCTATCATACACCTTATTGTGCTTATTCCAGAGATAAATGTGCGCTCGTGTGTATATTTTATGCAAAATGTAAAATACCTTCCTAGATTTTGACCTCCATCCTCCATCTTCCGAAAGATTACAAGTTGCAGCACTAGAAGCTCCACAAGGAATATGTTTTTCAGAAACTTGTGGCCTCTCCGAGAGCTTTTTGGTAGAATGGTTTTGGGATGTGGAGCTGTTATCATCTGTTTTTGGGTCATTGTCAATAGTTATAGGAACTCTCAGCCGCTTCACAGAAATTGTACTATCGACAGTCACATCATCTGATCTTTGAATTGCATCACTGCACGATTTGTAATCATCTGTATGTCCATTAAGAGATGTTGTAGCTGAATCAGAACTAACATCAGGTTGCAGGAAAGGACTAGTAACAAGCACTGTCCGAGCAACATGATCTCTCCTCACAGCAAGAAGATCATGTGAACAAATGAGCAGTTCCCGCTGCATTCAAAAGAAACCTTATTCAGCATAAATTCTCCACAAGATAAGTATCTTAGAAATACAAGGGAACGAAAATATGCAACTTAAGATAATCAGAGGCAACAGGATTAAACAAGAACTGAACCAAGGCTATAAACAGTCGGGTACAAATCATGTGGCTAGCGACACTACTCCAGCTCCATTGGCATTACAGATGCCAACATTACATACATATGTCTCAATTTCTTACTGATCTCCAGCAATGCTAAAGATGCACCAGATAATAATTCCATGAAGGAAGTGGGTCATACCGGCCCATATGTAGGTCTAGGAAGTAACTGTTCCCATGGATCCAACAAAGAGTTAAAGGGCAAAAGACAGAAAACCTCTTTCCGAACCTTAAGCTTGGAGCCATATGAAAACATAACAGAAACTAAATTGATAACCAGGGAGCCAACAAAAGCACACATCAAAACCATGTACAGAACCACAGAAATACCTCACCTTTACTTTTTCTCGTTTGATGATTCTGTCACAAAGTAGTCGTACCCTCTCCAGTTCAACCTGCAAAAGATCATTCATGTCATAATTCAATCAGGGAATTTGGTTCATCAAGCAAATAAACGCAAGTTGAAAGAAGTTAAAGTGATGGACCAAAAACAATATCACCAAGCACATATATATATAGATGAGAAACAATTTGCAAAAAGTGATGCCACCAAGGCACAAATACTTTCAAAACTACTACATGCCTAGGGATGGCCATTTATACCCATGGATTATACATTCATGGGTATTTTATTCTAATTGGGGGGGGGGGGGGGGGGGGGGGGGTTGTTCTGTTGGACTTGGGTTTTTTTATTTTCCATACCCATTATGCCCATTTTTAACCCATGAAACCCATCAAATACAAGGACAAAAAAACACAAATCCCCTTCCTCCGTCTCTCCACCTCCTTCCTCTCTCCCCCCCCCCCCCCTTCTCACTCTTTCTGCTCGATTCCAAATTTCCACGCCTCATCCTAACCACCACCACCTAGTTCCCTGTCTCTCTCTTCCTGCTAGATCCCAAGCCTCATCTCAACCAATTGCATGGGTCGCAGAGGAGAAGCGAGTGGTTCAACAGGGATGGGTGGGTGACAAAAGGAGTGACAGGTTCAGTTGACTTGGCATATTTGGTAGAATTGACGGTGGCATGTCCTTACAATGTGGTTGGGCAGGTTAGAAGCAGTGATGGTGGTCATTTGACATAATCTCTCGGTATGGGTCACAGAGCCAGAGTAGAGAGGGAAGGAGGAGAGAGGGAAAGTGGAAGAGCCGCATCCAAACATGGTAAGTGTCAGTCCTGTTGAAGTGGGTGGGATCATCTGGGTTCCTTTGTTTTCATTGTTCTTTGTTTTGGGTTTCATTTATGGGTATCCATTAACAGAGGGATGGACGTGTAAATCCACTTGGTATACAAGTTGGGTATGGGTAGACCCACTAATTATTATATGGGTATGATGGGCTATTTTGCTAATTGGTTTTTTGGGCTAATGAGCCCATCCCATGGGTATGCCCAAATCCACCACGTTTTGACCAATGCCCATCCCTACACACGCCTAAAGACCACAATCATACATCAAATCATAACCAAGGCACAAATACTTTCAAAAATACCACACTTAAAGATTATAACATACATCAAATCGTTATTTAAGACGTATGAAATACAAAACCCCCCAACATTTTCAACACATTAGCAACAAGTGAACTGTATAGCATTCAAGTGGTTTCATTTAGCGAAGCCACTCATAGTCAGTCAATCAGAGAACCAAGTATTGGCAGTCAGGTGAGGGTCTAAAGATACTATTTCAATCTCTCCTATAAATACATGAAAAAAAAAAAAAAAAAAAAAAAAACAGAACTAACACAAAAGAACTTTTAGTGGCCCCGCCAACTGAACCGTGTCCCTCCCTGTAGATACTCCAAGTGGATCTCCTACCCAGATTATCATAAAGGATAAAGAAAACTCAAGCGAAAAGAGTGCTGCATTAATTTTTTTTCTCTCCTGAGTTAGAAGTGATACTGCTTATAGCATTACAGCAAGATGAAAAGACCTAGAACCTATATTTTCATAAATTTCATTCTTACCCTCTACATAAGCACAATAAGCAAACCTCTCTACAGGTATATTTGTTGCTCTTCAATCTTCTGTTTTTTAGGGTATACTTCTGGACTTAGAAATGTATTTGAGCAACTATAATTACTGTACAATAAACTAAACACAAGAATGATACTTACTCTGATTTTCCTGAGGTTCTCTAACTCCTCAGTTCCATGTATTTGTGTTTCAGCCTGCATAAATTCAGAATCCAAGAAAATGAACAAAACAACTCATCAACCACCTAAAAGATGGAGGCTTTGGGGTGATAAAGATATAGACCTTCGTCCTCTGCTCAACACTATGCTTTTCACAGTATGCCTTGTGTTGGATCTTTCCACCGAAAGGTTTCACATTCATGTAAAAGCCAGAGCTTCTAGCACAGGAAGGATGAAATGTTGACTGACAATTGCCAAAGTTACACTGTAGACAAACAATACAGACGCCTGGCAATCAGTTTCCTAATTATAAGGACAAAAAACATTTCCACTTAAGTATAAGATCACAAGGGAAGAAGAAAAAGTCAAACTCTTACTTTTATGCAGACACCACATTTGCGTCGGCAGATATAACAAAAATCAAGCCCCTTAGAAATCGTCTCCTGGCATTCATGACATATTGTTATAATTGCTGGAACATTAAGTTCAATGCTTATCAAAAAGCAAAAATATTCAATGACAGTAATCTAAATTGTTCAACATTACAACTGCCACAGCATAACCTATACACATACCATTCCCTCAATGGGAGATACTTGACCCCTTCTGAATGTTGACTCGAAGATCCACTACCAAATGAAACAGAAAATAACATCAATTTCTTTAAGCACTATAAAAATTGAAAAAAGGTTTATGACATAATTTGTGTGCAACAGAAAAGTATACCTCGGCACAAAAGGCATGTACCCATTTACCATCAGAAGACTTCCTAAATGCACCTGTTTTGCCACCACATAAACCACATTCTGCAACAAAATGATCTTTCTCCCAAAAATTGACAGGAGCACCAGCAATACGAGTTGATGACATTTCTTCACACAATTCACAATACCATGGACCTGTAGATTCTCTAGTCCTACGATAGCAATCCAAGTGAATGGCAACCTGTTAAAAGGGCTTGGTTATCAGTCATAAACCAAGCAGAGTAGCAAGTCTCATCAAAGTAAACCCATAAGAAAGGCATGAATACCTTGCAACTACAACAGACTAAGATCGGGTTTAACAACGTTTCATAACGTCTGCAGATGTCACAAGATCTAGGATGTTCTTTGGAAGAATCAGTGACTGAATGAACAAAACCAGAGTGTTTTTCCACAGAAATCCGGGGAACAGCCACCCTCGGAAATGTCTCTTTAGGTCGTGGCATCATCTGTGAGGAAAAGCTGGACCTCCCACTAGAAGTATTCAACTTCGTCACATTCTGCAAGAATAAAATGACAAAGTATGAAAGTAAATAAATGACCACGAAGAGACATGTTATTGAGAAAATAAGAAAATTATTAACCTCCTGATGGCAAGATTCGTCAAGAACCTCTTTCCTAAATGATGAAATCCTAGAAGAGGCTGCAGCAGCAGCAGTTGCAGCTGCTAGCACAGCCTGTGCTTCTTTATGCCGTCTCTCCTTCCTACCCTGCTTCTTTGCCTCCCTAAGCTCCCAAAGATACTGATTAACAAGTACAGCATCCCATTTTTGCCTCCGTGCTGCATCAATCTCCAATGGAAGACTCCTAGCAACATTAGATACCAAATTATCTGCAAAAGAATGTATTTACAACAGAAGTTAATATTCATATTACACGACATCAAATGACAGTATTGCATGCCTCTACTAAAGGCAGGAACAGTGAAAATAAAACTAAACGGAAGACAAGTGCATTGCATATACCAGTAAAATGCTTTCTTGCAATCGCATTGTTGAGCAACCTATGCTGGTAATAAATAAGCTCTCCTTCCATTTCATCGCCTGGACAGATTTCTAGAACTCCCATTTTTCGAGCCTTAACCAACTGTTCTAGTTTCATCTCATCGGATTTACAAATAATATCACAGCATTTTGGATGCTTATTTTGGTGATTACAGCAAACACTTGCATGGGAGGATGCCTCCAGACGTGAAATTTCTCCCTCACTTGAACCTGACAAATAAACTACCTGTCAAACTCACCCATAACAACATAATGGAAACAAAAATAAATAAATTTGTATCAATACCATATATTGAATTTTCTAAGGACACCCCAGTCTGCATCTGCAACAACTTATTTTCAATATACGGATGGACATAAAAACCAGGAACTTCAGCCTCAGATTTACTGCAAACCATGAATTTGTGAGATTCAGAAAAGCTATCATCACGTCACAAAACAGGCACAAAAAATTGGCATGTAGCAAAATAGAAATAATTACAAAAAAGAAAGCTTACTTGAATTCAGGAATGACCGGTTTTGCAACTGAAAACAATTGACCTTCATTTGCAATTGCTGAGGTACCCTGCAAAGGAATAGTAGCCAACTGCTCTTGACCCATTTGCAAAAGGCTGCAATTCAAGGGTTTAGCTAAAAGACCTGCCCATCATACAATATTTTAAGTCATAATACACCAGAAACTATTCTAATGCTGCAAGGGTCACTTATGCATGAAACAGAGAAGACTAGAACGAGTACAGAGACGACAACAAACTTATGCAACCAAACAGAAAATGTACTAACAGACCAAATTGAAAAGTACAATAACAATGTAGTAACTCCTCATCGCCAGAAAAACAGAGCAAATAGAGCATAACAAATTAGAACAAATATTAAGGGAATAAAATTACATCAACAAAATACAATTGCAAACCAAAGAATATTGATTTGGTTGATCATGCGCACCATAGACCCTAATTACATCTATTAAAATGGTTATGTTCAGGAGTGGTTCCCAACTTCCTATTTTGCACTATATACA
This sequence comes from Pyrus communis, assembly GCF_041283825.1. Classification (NCBI taxonomy): domain Eukaryota; kingdom Viridiplantae; phylum Streptophyta; class Magnoliopsida; order Rosales; family Rosaceae; genus Pyrus; species Pyrus communis. The sequence goes on from NC_142572.1 coordinate 6,789,532, forward strand.
AATCTGACTTCCCTCACTAACACAAGTATCTTATATTTAGGTCATCAACACTAGTATGCTGTTTAGCATTCCTCTAAATGTACAATAGAATATTCTGAAATGACGCTAACTTTGAACTTGAAAAGAACAACACTTTTTCATGTATAGAAAATTGTTTAAACAGAGTAAATGTCACCCAAAACAAAGAACTTTAACTTGACAACGCAAAGTAGAGGCATTTCACACAAAGAACGTAATTATCAAAGCATAAAGATAGCTCTGTCATCCTTCCTACACTGACTACCATCACATGAGATCAACACAAGTCTCATTCCTTTCCTTAGCCTTTACTGCTGGTGAATAGTAAAAAATGCACAGTGATAATGGCCAGATGTAAAATTAATGTCAGAAGCTCTTATCAGTAAATTAAGGATTTAAAAATAGAAGACAATAATTTAATTTCTTTTTTATATGAGGAAGACTAACAATTTCATTGTGAGCTTAAATGAGTCAAGAGTGGCAGAAAGGTAAACATTTCAAGCACACCTATGACAAATGAACTTGTTAATTTATACATGAACTATTTGAACAACAGTATATACAGAACAAAAATCATGAAAGGAAAAATTATAATCAAACTAACAAAGCCTATCCAAATTCCTGTGCAGGCATGCAACTGTACTTCCTAACCATTTTCAGCAATGGGATAAGACAACTTCCTGACTCCTACTCAAGGATACTCCAAACGCTCCAGATATTATTCAAATCTATTAAATTAAGATTTGTACCACACTATTAGGAAATTGGTTATGTTCACCTAATATGGATCTCCCTAGAACCAGAAATTAGAAGTCTTTCCCTAGGCAATCAACATGCACATGAACAACCACAATCTTCAATCATACTTCTGACATCTAACCAGCAGAAACGGAGAAGAGTACCTTCTGATCTAGGTGAATGTGTCAGCAAAGATTGTTGAAACACATCGGCCTCTGTTGGATTCTGCAAAGACAAGAAATATCTTAGTAATGAATGCTTGAGGTAGGAAATTACACACAGGGAGGGAGGGAGGGGGATATAGAGAGAGAGAGAGAGGGGCACCCCATTAAGTGTTAAGTGTTTATTCAAAGCCACACTTAAGTAAACATATTTCCATTACTACTGAGAAATTCTATTTAACAGCAAAATAAAGACTTAACTTTATTATTGTAATAAGTACATTATAACATCCATAAGGCTCAAACCCCATGAAACCTTCAAGCATAATCACTTCAACTAAACCTATAAGTAAACTAAGCTCCTCCAATATACCCCAATGGTTTAACAACACATATTATGACAGAAAGCCTGACCTTTGTGGAAGCCATGGAGGCTGGCTTTCTTAAGCTTATTGAAAAACTCATGAATTACAGATAACACACTAAAATGAAACTCACTCAACCAAATCAGAATCGATATTTATACATAATGCCCATCCATCATAAGGTACTAATGACCAAGCAATCAGATTACACTAGTGTATCCAAATGCACTGGTCAGAAGGCGTGCATAATCAACATATCTCAAGTAAATCATTACCTTCTCAACAGGATCAGGGACAGACGCTCTACTTAAATTTTCTTGTTCATCAGTGACAGGTTGATCAACCTTAACCTTGTCCAATGTGCCATTGTCATTAAAGATCCCCTTGGATGAGCTTATTACTTTGTCATCCTTCAGAAACCTAATACTGCTTTTGGTTCTTCTCCGTGGGGGTACTGACTTAACAGCTACATCTGCCATATCAGACTCCGATAATGAAGCAGCTTCAGAGCCATCAGAATCCCCAAACTCAGCCATGGATGAAATTGTTGATCTTAATTTCATTTTTCCATTTTTCTGCTTTAAATCCAAGTTAGAATGGTCTTTAAGCCATTTAACTATTCTTCCTTGCACATCAGGCACCATAGTACCATCCTGCAGGAAGGACATTACATCATAAGGGAAAAATTTAAGAAAGCACCGGACATGCTAAAACTATTTTAGAAACCAATCAGGAACATAAAAGTAATTTTTTAGTTCGCATTACAGCAAGTGATGCAGATAAAGAATCAGGTGAGAGACCAACGTCCAATGCCACATCCTTCACATTAACTTTTCCACAATCAATCAGCTGCAGGAGAAGATATAAGAATTAAAACAAGTTCATGAAGTTCCCAATTTATAGAGAATAAGTGACCAGAGGCATACTTCACCTTCTTTAAAATCAGAGAAAATTTAAGGGAATTAGAAGCATTAACATCCTCTTTGCTTCTCTCAAATGCCCCTGCATTAATCATCGGCTGTGCATTACCACACTCCGATGTCAGCCTAGGATCTAATCTTGGAATAGGAAACACCATCTCCTGTGATTCACCATCACCCGATTTGTCAGAAGTAACATCTAGAGCCTCAATAGGTACTGCAGTTTTATCACCATTTCTAGGGCCTATCCTTAACTTGGGTAATTTGTTTTCCGACAATGCCATAGGAAGATGGTTGGAGACATTTGAGTTCTTGTCAGCAGAGACAGAGGGAGATACTAATTGACTGTTGTTGTTACCTTGCACTTCTGAGTGCTTTGAACAAAAGGCCCTCAGCTCAACCTACATGTTTATCAAAGTTGGGAATTGTATTCAGAAAGGTTGATCACAATCATAAGTTGGCGACATAGCAATACTATATAGCAGTCAGCGATGAACAAATATTACGATTTTCAAATACATACATAAAACTCTTACATTATCGCACCCATATTTTCCCCAAATTTCCATTCTCTGTCTTGCCTCCCTCGCACATAATGGATGAAACGAAGTTCTGCAAGTTCCTGACCCCCAAGCCAAAAGAAAATTAGCCTAGTGAATGAAATGCCAAAGTCGAAACATTTAATAACTTAGTAATTGAAAGATCTGACAGGTAAATATGTGCAATAATTAGGAATTCATAGAAGCTCCATTTTACCACTCAGCCATCAATAATATGAACCACAACCAGGCCAAGCTGATAAAAAAAATAAAGCTGCCATATGCAACGTGCATTAACCTTGTAAGCTACAGCGACAGTCCAGATTCCACAATATACCATAATTATTAAGATGCTTTTAAGCCTGCAAATGGTCATTAAGATAAAACCTAAACAGGCCATCAGGCTCAGATAAAAGTACGATGATGCAGAACACCCATGTAGGTATTCTGCCAAAACATTGCACTCTTATCTCACAAACTATTAAATTGCAATACCAATCGAAGTTAAGTTTGATCAATAGAGAATTTGCCCCGCAAGCTGGGAAGGAGAGGCTACATATTATAAGTAATAAGATTATGACCCCTACAAACTACCTAAGCAAAATTATTTCTAACCTTTTCCCTAACACAGATGCAACACGTCAAGGCAACAACACCTTTGTATCTTTTGCGTTAGACAACTATCAAGTCTAATAGACCAAAAACTAAGCATATGTGCCAATTACCAAAAATTCCATTGGCATGCCAGACAAAGGAGAAACGATAATTGTATAAGACAGTAAAGCAACAAAGAGTACCATGACTGCATCGAACACAAGCGCCCCACTTCACCTTGCATATGTTACATATTAACTTTCTGCGGGTTTCAATTATTCCTCCAACGTTTATGATAGGCTCCATCTTTGCTAAGTCCTCTATATAAACCTCAGGCATCCACTGACAGCAAAACAAGTGAACAAAATCCATAGATCCACCATTTTCAACGCTCTTAATAACTGGCTTTAAAGCGCCACCCTGCTTTGAGCAAAGCACACATGGCTTTACTGAATCACTAGTATCAGTCTTCTTCTTACACCAAGAGCATAACCATGATGCATCTACATTCTCTAGTACTCCATAGCACTTCTGATGAACTCCAACCTTACAAGAACTACACACAATCAATGGGTTTGACTCGTTCCCTGCATCACCCATGCAGCAGAAATGGCATAAAGATGAATTCCCATCACATGGAGACGCTATTAACACTTTCTCCAATCCTGCATCAGAACCTAGAACCTTCCGCTTCTTTGACGGGCGCTCTGAAGTTAAAGAAATCTTATTCCTGTACCCTAAAAGCCACTCAAGACCACTAGGCGAAACTTCCCCTTCAGGCAACCCAGAAGCTCCCACACTATCTATTTCCATGGAATGCTCATCCTTCTCTATCTTAACCTCGTCTTCGACAACCCCATTTTCATTTCCACCATTCTCATTCACTTTTTCAACTACAACCGAATTGGCATTCCCATCATTTGCACACTCAGCCTTGACGACACCATCATTAGCATTTTGATCGTTTGCATTCTCATCCATGACAATGGCATCGTTTGCATTCCCCCCATTTATACCTTCATCCTTGACAACAACACAATTTGACTTACCGCCATTTGCATCCTCCTCACTGACAACAACTCCGTTTGCATTAACGTTCTCATTCGCATTCCGCCTCAGAACATTTCCCACAACCGGAATCAAAAAACACTTGTGAGAAGCTAAATTACTAAGCTCGGATACCTGAGACAACGCATCAATATCAGGCAGTGTCAATGGTCTAAAGTAGTCCTCAGTCTCCACCCAAATGTTATTACCCCGGGACCTCTCTCTCTGCCGAAAACTCTTCTTCTCAGCGCCGGCATGCGACTTCTTATGCCGCTTTCGACTATCCGACTGCCTCGACAAGAAGCTAGCCAAACCCCTAGGCAAGGTGGTGGGCACACTCGAAGCTGAGCCGTCCTCGGGAACATCAAAAGGAGAGCGCTCACACAAAGCCTTCCTAGCCTGCGAGAAAAAATCAATTCTCAAAGAGCTCGACGACTTCTCTAGAATTTCCGGTTGGGTAGCCGGAATTTTGGGCGGAACCCTAGGAATTAGGCAAGGCCTCTCCTCGGTGCCGCAACCTCCGTCCGCACCCCTACCCATCATCTTCTTCTTCTCGTGACATCGGCCTCCGGTCATCGCCAACAACCCCCCGACCCACAACCGACCACAAATTCCATCGCCGAAATCCTATCCCTAAAACTAACCCAACCCAACCCTAATTTGTCAAAAATCCCAAATCCCAATCGACCTATGATTCTCCAATCCCTAACATGCAGCTAACGAAAAAACCTAACCCTAATTGGAAAACTCGCTTTAGAGTGAGAGAGGTCGAGAGAGAAAGAGAGAGGCGGTGGGTAAGGTGAGTCGCGGCTGGCTAGGGCTTACGGTTATATTCTGGTTCGTATTCTTCCGGATCCGTCTCTTTCAGTGGGTTCCTTTTTTCTATTGTTTTATTCTTCGAAAAATGTTTTTTTTCTAGAGAGAGAGAGAGAGAGAGATTCGCGTTTTTTGCAGGGAGTGAGTGTGGAAGGCACGTTTTAGGAGACATTAAAATGAAGATATTATTTTAAGAACAACACTGGCTACTTAAAAGATGAATAGCACTTCTACATAAAATTCTTAATGTTTTAATCAGAAAGATTTGTGTTTATGATCAAAACCGTCTATACTATGAATCACACTGTAAATATCATATTTGCAAAAAATAAATTAAAACTAAGATCGTTTTGTCAATCTATTATATCAAATATATAGACGGTTTGTAATGTTTTTTGTAACATCCCATATCACCCAGGAGAGTGGATCCTCTAAGCCTTATATGTATATTCTCATCTATACCTAGCACGAGGCCTTTTGGGAGCTCAATGGCTTCAGGTTCTATGGGAACTCCGAAGTTAAGCGAGTAACACGCCAGGTCACTCCCATGATGGGTGACCCACTGAGAAGTTCTCGTGTGAGTTCCCAAAAACAAAACCATGAAGGCGTGGTCGGGGCCCAAAGTGAATAATATCGTGTTATGGTGGAGTCGAGTCCAGGATATGGTGGGGGCCCGGACCAAGATGTGATATTTTTACCAATACTATTCATTTGTTCTTAAAAGATAGATGACTAAACAACCTTAGTTTTAATTAATTTTTTTGTAGATGCGATCTTTATAGGGTGATTTATAATATGAACTGTTCTAATTATAAACACGAAGTAATATAAATGATAACGAACAATTTTAAGTAGGAGTGCTTACTCATCTTAAGTAGCCAAGTATTGTTCTTATTTTAATACGTGGAGGCATTGTAGCATGGATTGATGCAACACATTTGAACTCGTACAGTGGCATTGATTTACACGTGGCATCCATTCATATGATGGAGTTATGGTTTTCGCCGAGTCATTTGTCTAATTTGGCACATTTTTAGCTTTTAAACTTTGTTTTTTTGTACTAATTCATTTACATTTTGGTTCCGTTTTTTTTTTTGTCAAAAATAGATTTTATTTATAATCTAATCGAAATGTTTACATCTATAGTAAGAATATTAAATAAAAACTTAGAGCCTATTCCATCCCAAACAAATGGAACACTATGTTTGGCAATAAATGAGGCAACCGTATGAGCAGCTAGGTTGCTAACCCACGGCACAAATCCAAATATGCTTCACCAAATAATCAATATCAAACAGAAAACATTCCAAATTAGTATCCACTTCAATCTCCTTTTTGTTCCCTTTTGACTATATCATCTCTTTGTTTTAATTTTTTGCAAACTAAAAATAAAGCTTTTTAACTAAAATGGTTTTTGAGATTTGCACAACTCCTCACTTTGGTCCCTAAGATCTGAAATCGATAGAATTGGTCCTTGAATTTGTCCATAATTAATCATTTTGGCCATTCCGGAGAAAATCTCAATAAAATAAGGGTAACAACAACAACAACAACAACAAAGCATTTTCCCACTAAGTGAAGTCGGCTATATGAATCCTAGAACGTCATTGTGCTCGATTCTGTGTCACTTCTTCCGTTAGATCCATGTACTCTAAGTCTTTTCTTAGAGTCTATTTCAAAATCTTCCTAGGTTTTCCTCTACCCATTCAACCCTAAACCTCTATCCCGTAATCGTATCTTCTAACTAGAGCGTTAGTAGGCCTTTGTTTCACACGTTCAAACCATTGTAACCAATTTTCTCTCATCTTTCCTTCAATTTCGGCTACTCCTACTTTACCTCGGATATCCTTATTCCTAATCTTATCTTTTCTTGTGTGCCCATACATCCAACGAAGCATTATCATCTCTGCTACACCCATTTTATGTACATGTTGATGTTTCACCGCCTAACATTCCATGCCATAAAGTATTGTCGGCCTTATTGTCGTCCTATAAATTTTTATCTTAAGATTCAGTGGCATACGACGATCACACAACACGCTGGATGCACTCATCCACCTCATCCATCCAACTTGTATTTTATGGTTGAGGTTTTCATCCAACTCTCCATTTTTTTGCAAGATAGATCCTAGGTAGCGAAAGCGATCACTTTTTTGGCACTTCCTAATCTCTAATCCTCACCCCTAACTCATTTGAGCCTCCATTTGCACTGAACTTACACTCCATATACTCTGTCTTTGACCGACTTAGGCGAAGACCTTTAGATTCCAACACTTTTCTCCAAAGGTTAAGCTTCGCATTTACTCATTCCCAAGTTTCATCTATCAACACTATATCGTCTACAAAAAGCATACACCGAGAAATATCATCTTAAATATGTCTCATTAACTCATCCATTACTAATGCAAAAGGTAAAGACTTAAAGATGAGCCTTGATGTAACCTTATAGCTATGGACAAGCTTTAGGTTTGTCCTTCATGAGTTCTAACGGCAGTCCTTGCTCCATTATAAATATCCTTTATAGCTTGGATATATGCTACTCATACTCTTTTCTTCTCTAAAATCCTCCAAAGAATGACTCTTGGGACCCTATCATATGCAATTTCTAAATCTATAAAGACCATGTGCAAATCCTTTTTCATATGTCTATATCTTTCCATCGATCTTCGTAAGAGATAGATTGCCTCCATGGTTAAGCGCCCTGGCATGAACCCGAATTGGTTGTCCGAGACCTGTGTCTTTTGCCTCAATCTATGCTTAATTACTTTCTCCCAAAGCTTCATTGTATGACTCATTAACTTAATACCCCTATAGTTCATGCAATTTTGTACGTCGCCCTTATTCTTGTAGATAGGCACCAAAGTTCTCTTTCGCCACTCATTTGGCATATTCTTCGTTTTCAAAATCCTATTGAAAAGGTTTGTGAGCCTTGTTATACCCGTCTTTCCCAAAACTTTCCACACTTCGATCGGTATATCATCTGGGCCCACTGTTTTTCTATGCTTCATCTTTTTCAATGCTACAACCATTTCTTCCTTCCTAATTCGGCAATAAAAGGAGTAGTTTCTACACTCTTCTAAGTTACTCAACTCCCTCAAAGAAGTACTCATTTTATGTCCTTCATTGAAAAGATTATGAAAATAACCTTTCCATCTATCTTTGACCGCGTTCTCTGTAACAAGAACTTTTCCATTCCCATCCTTGATGCACCCCACTTGGTTTAGGTCCCTCGTCTTATTTTTCCTTGCTCTAGCTAATTTATAGATATCCAACTCTCCCTCTTTAGTATCTAGTCGCTTATACATATCATCAAAAACCGCTAGTTTATCTTCTCTCACAACTTTCTTTGCCTCTTTCTTCATTATTCTATACCCTTCATTGTTTTCATCAGTCATATCTTTGTATAAAGCTTTACAACATTCATTCTTAGCCTTAACTTTTGTCTGTACCTCCTCCTTCCACCACCAAGATTCCTTTTGGTGTAGAGCAAAGCCCTTGGACTCTCCTAATAACCCTTTTTGCTACTTTTCAGATACAACTAGCCATGTAATCCCACATTTGGATAGCTTCCCCCTCTCTATCCCAAACAAATTGGATGATTACTTTCTCTTTAAAAATAGCTTGTTTTTCTCCTTTTAGATTTCACCATCTAGTCCTTGGGCACTTCAAGGTCTTGTTCTTTTTTCCCTCTTTTGATATGTATATCCATCACCAACAAGCGATGTTGATTAACCAAGCTCTCTCCCGGTATAACTTTGCAATCCTTACAAGTTATACGATCCCCCTTCCTCATTAGAAGAAAATCTATTTGTGTTTTTGACAACCCGCTCTTGTAGTTGATCACCTGTTCTCTCTTCTTAAAGAAGGTGTTGGCTAAGAAGAGATTGTATGTCATTGCAAAATCCAAGATGGCTTCCCCATCCTCGTTTCTCTCCCCAAAACCATGGCCACCATGAAAACCTCCATAATTGCCTGTCTTCTTGCCCACATGTCTATTTTATTCTCCTCCTATAAATACCTTCTCCATTTGAGCAATTCCTTGCAGCAAGTCTCCAAGGTCTTCCCAAAATTTCTCCTTTAAACTCGTATCCAACCCTACTTGAGGTGCGTACGGACTAATCACATTGATGAGTTCTTGTCCTATTACAATCTTGATTGTCATAATTCTATCTCCAACCCTCTTGACATCTACAACATCTTGTGTCAAGGTCTTGTCCATGATGATGCCAACACCATTTCTCGTTCTATTTGTGCCCCGAATACCAAAGTTTAAAACCTGAGTTTTCGAGATCCTTTTCCTTAAGACCAACCCACTTAGTTTCTTGTAGGCACATAATGCTATCCTTCTCCTCACCATAATTTCCACTACTTCCATAGATTTTCCCGTTAAGGTTCGTATATTCCATGTTCCTAAACGCATTATACTCTTTTGAACTCTACCCTCTTGTCCTAGCTTCTTTACCCTCCCCCATATAATAAGGTCAAAGTACTTCTTTTGCATGTTGTATGGAAAGTTGATAAGAGCAAATGCTTCCAAACAACTTTGGATGGATTCGTCCAAAAAGAAGTTTCTATGGCCCCTTTGCTCATTTAACACTGCATCCGAGCGTCGATAAAGATACAGTGTAATGCCTCACCCCAGAAATATATATTTCCGAGAAATAATTCAGATGATAGGCCCAAATTAAACTCTTGTTTACATTACTACGAATAATCATGATTCTTTATCTAAATTTCATAATCCTTCACAAAAAACTATAACCAAAATTAACTTCTGAAAACTTACGATTAATTTTTTATAATTTATCACCAATTTCTTCTCTTAAATCAAATTCCCAACTAAAGATTAAATCTCGATTATAAAGGTTGCATCTAACTCTTGTTAGACTGTCATTTCCAAAAATATTCTAGAATTGGAAATATTCAACATTAGCTTTCACAATTGAATCACATCAAATGGTTACCAATTACAAATTTAAAATATCTAAATTTGCATAAAAAGGCAACGTCGGCCTATTGGCCACGCATGGTGGTCGGCCGTCCCGACTTTCTGGAAAATTCAACTATTTTCAAAAATTACCAAATTTTACAAAAATGTAGATCTCAATGAGCGGAGCAACTTTTATACATGTGACCAAGGCCAATTTGGCCTGGAAAAGCCTCAATTCGCCATGAACCTACCGGAACCCTAGAAAAAGGACGTTCCTTGATTCGTCCTCAAATCGACTCCAACGCTCCAACCAATGATTGGGTATTGTTCCTGAGCTCAAGCAAGGTATTTTGGTGGTGAGGATCGATGGGAAGAGTTGCAGAAAATGGCGAATCACCGCCAAGTTACCACTACACCCACCAATGTTTTTTTTCCACGAAACCAAGGCCAATACTTTCGATTTTGGTTGAAATTGGAAGGGAAAGGATTGTGGAATATTTTTTTAGGTGGTGAGTGGCTTCAATTTGCCTGAAAATCACCAGAAATGGTGTCAAAGGCCATGGAACCCGTCGGGTTGGGTTGCACGTTAGAAAAGGGATCTGGTTCCCTCTTTTTCTTCTCCCTCATTTCCCATCCTTTCCTCCTTTCCTAATTGACCGGTCACATTCCTCCTTTCTTTCATTTCTCCTCTCCTTCTCATCTTAGCCATCCATCTCTCTCTTTTCTTTTCTTTTATTTTCCCTTCATCCCAGCCACACACGTGGCATATACAAAAACATCTCTGACTTCAAACGTTAATAACTTCTTCGTTATAACTCCGTTTCACAAATGGTTTGTGCCTACGCATTCGTGAGATCGAGCTTTATTTAAACATATAAATTGTGACCTCAAAAGGTCTACGTATTTTAGGAAATAAATTTCCAAACTTCAAACTTTGTAACTAGTTTAATTTGGTATCAGAGCAAATGATCCTACTTTACATTATGAGATATTATTGAGTTTGTGGATGTGAATTATGAATTACATTGATATTGCATTATTTCATAAGTTATATGAATAACGAGGAATTCTTGTGGAAAGTGTATGTTGTAAATCATCATGAAATGAATTGAATTGAATGGGAGTATTTTAAAATGTCATATTTCATGTAATAGCCTTAATGATGAGCGCTTGATTAAAGTTTCGGATTAACCTTAAATTAGGGTTGAACTTAGGTTATGCATTATGGAAATTTGAATGTTAAAGTGATTGTGAAATTGTGACAAGTAGATGGAAAAGTTGTAATATACCTATGCAATTTGAGAAATGTTGAATTGGGTGGAAAAAGGCCCATGAATGTTGAATTGGGTGAAAAAGGCATGTGAATGTCGATTTGGGCATGATAGCCAGTGGAATGGGAGGATGTGTGATTTGGGCAAAAAAGGCCCAAGGATGTGTGATTGGGCAAAGTGGTCCTGTGGATGATGAATTAGGCGAAATGACCCATGAAATGTGAAGGAATGATTGAATGGGCACAAAGACCCAGTGTTTTCGGGAGAAAAACTCCATGTGTGAGCTGCGAGAATGAGTTGTCAAAGTGATAAATACGTGTGATATGTATATTGGCCAGGTATATTACGATTCCTTCCAGACTGCTAGTTACTGGTTTGGATGAAAAGAAAGTCGTGGGAAAAATATTTGTTTGGTCAATTATGACTATGTTTAGAAATTCTTTATATTTGTATGGCTAATGATCATGATGGTTGGAAATTTTATTATTTACGAAAGTCATCGAGATTTATTGAACTGGAATGCAATCATAAACTAAGATTATGATTTGCCCATTAGAAGAATGGTGGAAAAACCATGAAGATTTCTTCATTGATCATTGGAGGACATAAATAAAATTATGGTATGAGACTTTGAGTTCATTTAATATAAACGATTTTCCAGTTGTGTTTTTTTTTTGTTTGATGAAAAGAATTGATGGTCAAAGTTCGTAATTACAAATTTGATTAGTTTGGTTGCTATAGTAATGAGTTGTCATTGTTGGATTTGATATCACAAACAGAGCTGATGAAACACACATATTCTCATGACTATATGATTAATAAGGTTTAATTTTGTTGACCGTTAGAGTCGTGATATATAAATTTCTCTCCTTTGGTTGATGGAATGTGAATAGTGCTTTGGAAGTGTGAGTCACTAATTTATTCGATCTGTGGCTAGACTTCGAATCAATTTAAAAGAGAAACAATTGAAAGAAAGATTTAAAAGGCTTTTAAATTTACTATGGGTAATTTAGTTTAATTGTGGATATGAATGAAATCATAGAAAGAGATTTTGATTTTGTTCAATGTTAACGATATTGCGGATTTGGTTTTAAACTTCTTTCCATCACCCAGTGAGTGTGATTGGAAATTTCAATGAGTTTGGTCGGAATTTTTGATATTTGATTTGCCAATTATAAAGGTTTGTCTTGGAATTTTGATATTTACTTAGCCAATGATGATTATGGCTTGAAATTTTGATATTTATTTGGCCAAAGATAGTTATGGCTAGAGTTTATGATATTTGTTTTTGCCAATATTGGGTATGGCAAAAATTTTCCTGATGTTGGTATCAGTTGTGTGTGTGGTTATTATGATAGTATTTATCTAGTCAATGGTAGGGGGGTTTAAAATATGGTATTATTTAGCCAATGGTAAATGTGGCTTGATGTTTGACATTATTTTTGCCAATATGTATAGCTACAAATTTTGATAATTATTCTACCAATGAGGGTGGTAGGAAATCTGAGTATAGTTGATTGCTTCGTGGAATTATTTATTTTTCAGAGCTTGGATTAAATCGTAGATTGAGACTATGCTTTTATTCACTATAAAAGGAATGGTGAGAACAGGTCTAACTTCTTTTCGTAATTCAATGGTTGAAATCTCGGGGACGAGATTTATTTTAACGGGGGGTAAATGTAATACCTTGAAAATTTAAATATATGAATATGTGGAGAAAATCGAAAATAAATTGATTTATGGTTATGAAAATTTAATTAAGGAATTTTAAATTTTTGTTACCAGAAATTATTATAATTTACGTATTTGTATTATTAAGATTTTATATTATTTTTCAAGAATTTATATTAATTTATTTGAATTTAGTTTTAAATTAAACTAGTTACGAAGTTTGAAGTTTGGAAATTTATTTCCTAAAACTCGTAGACCTTTCGAGGTTACAATTTATATGTTTGAATAGAGCTAGATCTCATGAACGTGTAGGCGCAAACTGTTCGTGAAACAAAGTTATAACGAAGAAGTTATTAACGTTTAAAGTTAGGAATATTTTTGTAATTTTAACCTTCTTTAGAAGGCTCTAGATTTTCTGGAGCCATGTAATATGTCACGTGTATGGCTGGGATGAAAGGAAAAGAAAAGAAAAGAGAGAGATGGACGACTAGGATAAGAAGGAGAGAAGAGAAAAGAGAGAAATGAGGAATGGGACCGACCAATCAAGAAGAGATGAAAGGAGGGGAAAGGAGGGAGAAGAAAAGGAGGGACCCTTGCTCACTTATCATTGTGCTTAGGCCACACAGTGCACCACTTACGGGTGACGACCTAGTTTTAGCGCAATTTCGTTTAGAATTCATTATCATAAGGATTTGACATAAGATAGAAGTGCCAACTGTTAGACGCCCTCCCCCAACTCCTTTATCTGGGCTTGGGACCAACAGGTAATGTAAGATAAACTTACACAGGCAGAGTTCTCCATAAAATAAGGATAATATAACAAAAATATCCTCAATTTTTGTCAAACCATTTTGATATATTGTTTATTAAATTGAGTGTAATTTTGTCATGTTGATTCTTATTTAACATAATTTTTCATCGAATGACTAAAATGATTGATGGTGGACAACCTTGAGAACCATTTTTATTGATTTCAAATCTCAGAGATCAAAAGGTGAAGTTATGCAAATCTCAAAAATTATTTTGACTAAAAAGTTAAAAGTAAATTACAAAGATTTCAGGAATCTTAAAATAATTCATGTTAAAAATAAATTTACAAAGAAGTACGTTGAAAATTACTAAATTAGATATAATAGTAAAGATGCTAATAGCAGAGTCATGATTTATTATATTTATTTCGATGTACGTGCAATAGTAATTTGAGGAATTTAGTGTAGAAAATATCAAATGTCTTATACAATTGAAGAAATTTGTCATGGCAAACAACTTTTTTTTTTTCATATCGTTTCTTCCTATCTCTCAAATCAAACCCATATATCTTCTTCCCTGCAACATCCTCCGATTCCATGAGGTTTTTTTTCTTTTCCAAAAAAGCAATTTGTGTGCGTAACCCAGCTCTCTCCCCTATGTTCACGTGGATAGAAGATTTTTATTATAAAGGGAAAAAGATTTTTTCCGGATCTCTTCTACCAAGATCACCGAATCAAGTGATCCGATTTTTTGAAATTTCATCAAACGGTCCACCTGTTTTGATCCCTTAAAAGTTACAATAATTTATTACCGTTGGATGAAATTTCAAAAGATTGGATCACTTGATCCAGTGATCTTGGTGGCAGAGATCCGGATAAGATCTCTTTTCATTATAAAGTGATTGTGTTGTATATTGGGTGCTTTTAGATCCGAAGGTGATGGGAAATGGCTAGGCACTCATTGGGGGAGAATTGAGTTGTTGTGTTATTCTTCCTTATGGTTTTTCGTGTATCATATTTGAGAGCTTTCCGGTAGCTTGTTAGGAATCTACCTTTAGTTTCTTTTGTTTTCTGGAAGTAAAAATATGACCCTTTTTTAATACTTTAATGAATACTTCTTTCATTTGTGCAATATTGACAGGGGTTTTTTAAAGTACTTCATATATTTTACAGGTTGAAGTTACAACTAAGGGCTTTTTAATGGGTAGCTATGAAGATGTTTGACAATGTTGTTATTGGAGGGGAGAATAAAATCTTATTACATACACAAAAAGATCCAAAATTCTATGACAAATTTCATTATTTTCTTATCTGTATGACAAATTTCATAATTCGTCAAGGGCATCTAGTATTCATTAAAGCATATTCCTAATTATACTATTACTCAAAGTCTTAGGAAAAAGCTAACGTGACAACCAATGTTTTGCTACTTTTAACACATAAGAGCATCTCCAAGAGAAACTGTAAAACTACTAAAACTCTATTTTAAAGAGTCAAAAAAAAAAAAAAAAAACTCATCTGTAAGAGACTCTATAAAATACACTATATAATACAAAAGTGAACAATTGCCCTTTAAATTTATAGAGCCACTAAAGAATGTGGTTTTAGAAAATGAGTAGGTTGTGATTTTTCTTTTTGAAGATAATAATATGTTTAAAGATTATTAAAATAGAGTGTTTAATAGGAGATGAAAAATTAAAAAAATTAGCTAAAGTAGTTTTTCGACATTGTTCATCCGTTAAACTAGTAAAAGTTTAACAAATTGTTGGAGATACTTTGGCTACTATCAATCTTGTATTTGTTTTTGTAGTTTCTTTTTACCATGATGTTTAAGTTATACCATTTGAATTGTACGGTGAAAAAAAAATTGACAAAAAGAAAACCATTTGAATTGTACGGGTAGTTTGATCTTCTTTCTAATGTCTTTCATTTTTCAAAAAAAAGTAACTTAAGTAAGAAAACCAAAAAAATCTATAACAATTATTTGCTTTTGCTAGTGGCATGAAAGTAAAATTCATAAATTCATACTATTTAAAGGGGCTTGTATTCAATTGAGATTTTGAAAGATTTTAAGATGATGTAGTCAAATTAAGATTTTAAATGATTTTAAAAGACTTTAAAATCTTGGAGCAGTCAATTACGATTTCAAAAGACATTTTTAAAGTTCATGCAAATCCATGTGTAGTCAATTAATATTTTAATGGATTTTTTTTTGTGCATGCAAATCCGTGTATGGTCAGAAAGTTAAAGATTTGATGGGATTTCAGTAAGTTGGGATTTTGGTGAATTTTAGTGGATTATAGCATACAAAATATATATGTTAAAAGATATAAACAATCTCTCCTTCCCTTGAAGATTTCATTTGATTCTCACCCTTTACCCACCCATCCTTACAGGTGGCTATCCATGTCAAGCCACCATCACCTAACCCACACCCTACTGGTCACCCTTCTTCTCAGCACCACCACCACCTCCTCTCTCTCTCTAGTCTCCTACCACCACGTTCTCTTTACACCACTACCTTCGGCATCTTCCCATAGCAGTCATGAGATTTTTGATCAAAGTTGTTGAACTAATCCTTACGGGGGAAATCTAAGGGGAAGAACCCTGAGAATTCCAAAAATGATTCACATAAGAGATCAACCATGTTAACTCCAAGGTCCACTAGTAAAACCCAGTTTGTCAAGAAAGCGTAAAAACCTGTTGAAGTTGAGGTCAGTATCTTATTCCGATTCCATTAAAGGAAATCCATGCCATATAGTTACATTCCAAGGAGCTCATGTCATGGCCAGACTTGAGTTTTTCCAAGTTTTATTATAGGCATCAATGTGAGGTCCACACCGTTTATGCAAAGCTTCATAATTTGACTATAAAGTGAAAAAAATAAGGTTTATAAGGTGGCTCTTTGCGTTATGAAAACGCTATGACCCGTACCTTAAATAAAGGTATTTTATTCTTGAAAAGTGTAAAATGACTAAAATGCCCCTGGTGAGGGTTTTGTTGAATAATTATGGACCACTAAGTTTAAATTCGTTTTCTCGTGGTGTTTCCGACCCATATGCAAGCAACCGAGTCCCTAACAAACGTTCATCTAAGATTCATTAGGGACAAACATGTAATTCGAACTAGGAAGAAAACCCCTTATTAGTGACAAGCTGCGACCATTAAAATCCTCATACTCAAAATGGGGCAAGGTGAATGAACAAACGAGCAACATTATACTTGAACAGAAGGGGATATATCAAAGTCGAAGCGCTGGATGACATTCCAGAAAAACTTTTTCACTTTTTCATCTTTAATTCAACCAACACATTATGGCAAGTGTAGAGTAAAAGATTCCTCATGTGCTTAGACCCGATGTCTGAGTAAGGTGGTATTCTTATTCTCACAGTGAGAATCTATACAAACACCAAGATTGGGAGATGATGTTTTCCGAATCAACATTACCTAGAGGTTTCCAGCTCTGTCCCATACCTATAAACTTGCTCATGTTTCACTTCGTTACTCATTGCTCCGAAGTTAGATTACTTATAAAAGATTTATCGAATTAAAGTATTATTCTTTGATTAGGAATCAAAAGATGAAAAGTTTCAAACACTTTATCTAACATGACGAACGACTTGAATAAAGTTACATGTTTATTACCGAAGTCCCATGAATAAGGCAAAATGAGTACAATTCTTTGGGGGAGATATGCCCCTCACTCTAGAGCAAAAAATTCCTAAGGATACTAAAAAGGCTAACTTAGCCAAGGTCATCATCTCTGATGAGGGTCATCGGGCCGATTAAGAAGAATGATGCTTCGAGAGAACATTGAGAGGACTCCAATGAAGAAGAACCCTCTTAGGAATCTTCATGCTCTCCTCAAGGTGAACGTATATGCGAAAAAGATGTCGTTTTTTATTTATTTATTTTTTTTTATTTTTTATGGAGCAAAGTATGGAGGCGATGAAACACATTAAGGGAAGCAAGGTTAACTACTGAAAGGTTATGGCTCGTCCTTATTTCACTTTATCTTTGTAGACAAGAGTGAACAAGGATGTGGCAAACCTTTTGGTTACATATCCTAATCATCGAAGGCTTAAAGTGGAGATTGGGTTTGAAAGCTAAGACATAAAAGAAACAGGGAGAATCCATGTTGAAGCTTGAAACTCAGAAGGAAGGACTTGGAAAAGTAAAGCTAAGTTTGAAGTATTTAAAGAGGAGGTGTTGGGAAATCTCATAGTCGAATTCAAGAAGTCTCACCTAAAGATTCGCTTGTCCGAAAGTCGAAGGCCACTTAGTGACGCAAATAATTGTCTCTCGTTAAATGTGCACGATTTCCAAGGTTGCATGTCTAAATCTGGAACGTCAAAAGTTCGTGATTACAAAGCCAAGATTGCACGCGTAAGAAGAATTAAAACTGTACGTATTTTGAATTACTCAAATCGTACGAAGCCAAGATTGCACGTGTAAGAAGAATTAAAACTGTACGTATTTTGAATTACTCAGAAAGGCATGGTCTTTGGATAACTACTTATCCTCAAGGGGAACTATTCATTTTTTTGATAAATAGTTAGGGGCAATTACGGGACCATAAATTGCCAGGGTTGGAATAAGGCAAATCAGAATGTGAATGCCTAAGAAATCCGGTCATGAACTCAACAGCTTCACAGCTGAATAAACGGAGCAGCGATGCCACCATCACCCTATTTCAAAGTAGTGGGCAAAGTTCGACAATTACGCTGAGAATGGTCATGCTTATCTTGCAAGATACGGAAACCTAATCCAGCAAGGAATCAACAGGTTTCCTATAATCTTGGAGTTCTTACAATCTAAAGATTGGTGTACACCACAAGTAATCACATACATAAGAGGATGCAATATCTACTTCCTAGATATCCTATGAGATTCTCCTAGTTTAATTCGAATTCTCTACCCTAAAAGGTCTCTACCTTGACTAGTATAAATACACCATTCTAAGGTTCATCTCTGGTAACTATTGTACACTTATTCTCTTGCCTACTGCTCGAGTCTCATAATATTGCTCACTAACTTGTACCCCCTTAATCTTTGGCTACTTATGATAATTTACTGTTTTGCAGCTAAACGGATTTGTGCATCTCCACTCTTCACCACAATATGCGAATTTGGTTCCAACACTACATAATACACTTTAAGGGCTATTTACACTTTGTATCCATCACTCTAACCATCAAGTTAACTTTTACTATTTTGACATAACATTCTCAGTCGTCACAAGTTTTGCTTTCATGAAGTCAATATTGATAACAAATAAATTAACAGGTGTTATATCCACGACAAATAAGAAGTAAAAACATACCTTCAAGATATAGATAGGATTAAGTAATAACCTATATGACATGAATATGTCATTCATGTAGGCAATAAGTGTGTCCATCAAAGTTCCATGGAAAAGAGTGGTTAACTACGGGAGGGCCATTTTTACAATTCATAGCTTTAGGGTAGTAAAGTGTCCATTTAAAAGACAGACCAAACTATTACATACCATAAATGCAATGGTACAAATTGTACATAGTTAATCTTAAAGAGACTACACCTTCGTACATCTTTATTAATACATCATGTGTGAGGTAACGTATATAACCAACATCCAAGGACAAATTGTTAGCTATCGTAACATTTATACCAACAGACTGTAGTTAAGTGACATAAGTTTTCTTTTGGATAAATTACAAAAAACTACCTCAACTATTGGTGTCACGACACTTTCATACCCCATCTTTTAAAATTAACAATATCATACGTCATCTTACGAATTTGTGCCAATGTCAGACCTCCATTAGTTTTTTTGTTAATTTCTCAGTTAAGTGCTGACGTGGCTAGAGACGGGACCCATTTTTTATTAAAAAAATTAATTACTTATTAAAAAATTATAAAAAATTATAAAAAAAAAACCAAAAAAACCCATCAACCCGTGTCCCCCCTCCCCAAAAACCTAGATCCCTTTCTCTCCCACCCAACCTTGAGGTGGTCCCTGTTCATGTCAAGGAATCGGGGTCATCGATGATGTTGATGTCTTCCTCGGGAAGAGATTGAAGGCTCTGATCAATTGCTTCGCGTGCACGGACGGGAAGCTGGACCTGGCAAGCCCGAGAGGGTTCGTGAGCTTGGCAGTGGCAATCGAAAAGAAAAGGAGGAGGAGGTGAAGAGAGAGAAAGGTGATGAGGTGAGGGAAGAGAGAATTCGTGCGTTCCATGGCTTGTAAGTCCGCGTTTTGGGGAGAGATAGAGAAAGAGAGAAATGAGAGAGGATAGAAGGGGATCTAAGTTTTCGGTGCACCTTCTCGAACCTCGCCTATTTTCTGAAACTTGATTTTGGGAATTGATGGTTTGGGTGTGTAGGAGAAGAAGGCGATCTGGGTGTGTGTAGGAGGGTGATGGGTGTGTGGGAGTGGAAAGGGATTTGGGTGTGGGTTTGGTTTTTTTTTTTTTTTTTTTTTGGGTGTGGGACCTGGGTGTGGGCTTGATTTTTTTTGGTTTCTTCAATGTGGTGGTGAAGATCGAGGAAGAGAGGTGGCGGTGGGGTGGTGAAGGAAGGTTGGGTATGGAGAGACCAAGGGAAGGATGGGTCGGGTTGGGACGTCGTGGTGAGGGAATGACGAGTGCGAGTGGGGAGAGGGACGGAAGAGGGAGACTGCATCCCAAAGAGAAAAGAGAGAAGAGAGAAAGAGGGTGACGAAGGAAGGTTGGGGGGATGGGGAAGGGTTTGGTGGCTGTCAAAGAGAAGAAAAAAGGTTGGTGCGGGTGGAGGAAAGGGAAGGGCAGATCCCTTAGGCCATTTTTTAAATTTTTTTAGTTTTTTTAATTTTTAATTTTTTAATAAAAAACGAGTCCTATCTCTAACCATGTCAGCACTTAACTGAGAAATTAATAAAAAACTGACAAAGGTCTAACATTGGCACGAATTCGTAAGATGAGATATGACATTGTCAATTTTAAAAGATGAGGTATGAAAGTTCATCACACCAATAGTTGAGGTAGTTTTTTGTTATTTACCCTTTTCTTTTTCTGATACAACATTTATCAGGGTTACTTAATACTATGACCTAATGACATTTTTTTGTAAATAAGAAGTTTTAGATTCAAATCTTGTGAATGAAAAATTCGATATTAATTTGTTCCACCCCATAGGCCCCCACAGTGTGCCGAAAAATTGAGTGTCGTATCAATAATATATAAATCAAACTTCTAAAGGGAGCCGAAAAATCTGTAAGTGATTCTTATTCTTGAGTTCAATATATTAACATCACTTAGTCAAAAACCTATACAATAAATAGCAAGAAAGAGAGAAATGGAAAGAAAAAGACGAATCCCATATTTAACGTATAAAACTTACACCGTTGTAACAAATAGTTTCATATAAATTAAACTCACGTTGGATAATTCTTATTTATAAACATTACGCTCGCTTGAACTGCTGTGAAAGACAATAGTTCGTTGTATACAACGATTTTGAGGCAAAAGTGACATGATGCAGTGGCTTTGGGAATTGAGAATTTGCCAATTTGGGAAAGAATACAATACACATAAGAATCATTTCCATGTTTAGCAAATTCAGTTGTATAGGTTGTTATTAACTTATTACCAACCATGGACACTATCTATTCTTCTACTTTTGTTGAAAGCAATTCTCCAAAAAGCGCTGAAAGTACCTTTTATCTACTTCAGTATCTGCAAACAGTAACACACCCAAACGCTGCTTTGGAGATCATGACACACTCCTGAAGGTTACAACTTGATATTTTCTGCTCTTATTTGCTCATCGTCATCAGCGTTGTTAGATCCATCGAACAATAACAAGAACTTAAGAAAATAAATAATGCCATCGAACAATAACATGAACTTAAACAAGAAAATATTAACGAACCACTGCAAAAACATTCATACCAGGAAAAACTAGAAGTAAAAATAAAACCCTTTTTAATTTATCCTTTTCCGTAAAATTTGACCAAAAAACATCGTAAGCTTTTTCTTGTAGAATGAAAACCCTCCTGGAAGGAAAAAAAATGAAGAAAAGGACCAAAATACACCGAAATATCAATTCCTCATTCTTCTTCCACTGCAGAGAAAATAGCCCCTAACCTATCTCCCCCCATGAAACTTAAAACCTAAACGAACGAAAAAGAAACATTTTAGGCAGACAGGATTGGGGCACCTGTAACACTTATTGCACTATTTGCAGGATCCAGAGTTCGAACCGAAACCCATTCTCTTTCTTTCATACCCAAACTCATCAGTTTTCTTTCTTTTCTTTCTTTTTTTGCAAAACAAAAGAGAAAAGAGACTAACCATCTGCCATCAAAAAATTGAAAATTCTTGGATCTATGTGTAAGGGAAAATGTAAATCAAGCTTCAGACCCAGAGTCCGTTGAGCTCAATTCAGAACGAGCCCCACCCAAATTAGTCGCAGGAGATTCAGACGCCACAGCAAGCTTTGGCTGCATGCCTCGGCATTTTAGAGATGGTCGTGATTTCATGTACTACAAAAGAACAAGCACGAGCAAAGAGTTGATGAATTGCATTAACAAATTGTTAAGACATCAAAGGATAACAAAATACCAAACACTGCACCTATTTAGTTTACTAAACAACAAAATATATAAACTCAAATATGTCAATTCAGCTTAGCTCAGGAGGTCCCATCTTTGGAGCAATCATTGGAGCCAAACAAGAGTTCTTTACCTGGTCATAAAATGCATTTATCTCTTCTTCTGTAAGGCCACCATCATCCCCAGAGTTTTCCTCCCAACCAAGAGATCGAAGAAAACGAGCCTCTTCCTCATCCGGATAAACAGCCGCACTGAGGGCAGTATCGGAAAACTTCTGAACATCTTCAGAGCTATCACCATTGCCAGTCACCAGAGCACCATTTTCAATGGTGTGAGGGCTCGCAGGATCACTGAATACTTCCCTATGTATTTCTCCAGATTTCTCCTTAGTGGGAGATGAAATGTTTGGGCCTGGATCTGGGAGAGTAATTGAACTGTTCATCAAGGTTTTATTCTTCAAGCGTTTGAAAAAATCATTCCGGCTCTGGACTTGAGACAAAGAAGGTCTCTTTTCCAACGTAGATCCAGATTTCAGATCCAAGGCAGCTACCTTGCGCTCCACAGATGAAAGCTTCTGGTTGTTGGGGCTCCTTAAGGGAGTGGATGCAACTGGGGGAGCAACAGCAAGTGGGCTATTTGCTGCTCTACTGCTGGCATTACTTGTTGGGCTAGTGACATCCTTTGGTGAAGAGGAGACTCCATTTTCCCATCCTTTGGTGAGAACAAGGAACTTAGAAGTCTTTGGAGCATCAGACTTGACAGAACCACCACGAAGAGATTGATTGTGCAATTGAGAGGGCTGCTGTTGTCCAACTTTAACTGGCGCATTTGTTTCCCCAGTTCTGGCTGCTGTTTTGGGCTTTGATTTGTCAGAAGAATTGAGAACCTGAAAAGAAAAAAGATAGTTGTTACCAGAACTCAAAAGAGTAAAGGCTTCTAAAAACTGGTAAATTTATATGGACATGTTTAAAAATACATTTATTGTGTGCACACAGTACCACAGAAATTTAAGGTTGCATTGTTTTGACACATAATCAATGTCTCTTACAAGGTAAATCACAAAAGTATGTCATATTTTATTCAGTACCTAAAATAACATGAAAAAAAAAGGAGGAAACCTCCAAGAGTAGTAGTCAGAAGACAGCCTGTAAACTAGTTTCGCAACAAACTATCATGCCCACCTACTCCTAAAATCCCCATCATGCATGGACCAATGACAAGAGAGGTAGAGAGGAAAAACAAAAGTCCCAGGGAGTAACAGAGGGAGGGCACATGAGCATCAGAAGAAAGAATTGAAGTACTCCAAACCAACTGTATCTAAGTTATATAAAATAAATTGTTCACGTCTCTGGAAATGGAGCCAACCCAAACAAAGCAGAACATCAACTTACTTGCATAGTTTTAGAGTCAAATTAAACTACTAAACTAGCAACTGTCAATGAACCTAAAATTAAAGCCCCATCACTTCAGTTCAGACTAAGAATAGAAACTCAAGTAAACATGTATTCAGAATTGTTATCAGACATACACCTCTAAACATTTATAAGTTGCAACTTGAAAGGTCCATCTAATAACAGTTATGTATCTAAAATAGAGCATCAATCCTACAAAACTCAGTTTTAACCTCTTCCATATGCCTCTACAGTCTACGCTATAAGTGAGATTGTGAAGTTCAATGTCAACAATGGTAATTTTAGTCCCAACCATTAACCTAACATATTGATATAAGGGGGATGAAAAGGCTAAAAGAATTAAACATTCAAGAAATTGAATACTAACGCACGCTGATATATGGATTGTTGGCCCACTCAGATTGGAGAACTGAAGCTAAGCATCAAAGAAAAGGTACATGGGGAAAAGTCACCAGGTAAGCTTTCAATCTCACATCACAATTTGAGTTTTCAATGGAATTCCTTAATGCTCGATGGTAAGGTAAAAAGTGCCAAAAAAAAAAAAAAAAAGCATCAAGGTAAACAATATAAGTACTAAAACAAGAATACCATCTTGAACAGTACAAATGACCAACAAAATATTATTCTAAGAACTGTCTGCCAAATTAGAATTCCAAAACTTAATATCCATCAAAACAAGCTGAAGCAAACATCAGTGGAATTTACTTACAGAAGCTTTGGGCATTGAAGGTGTCACTGGAATTAATTGCCTTGATTGCTTGATTGCCAATTCTTCAAGCCTCTGTGTCTTGATAGACAACTACAAAAGAAAATGTCTCATTAGATCAGCCACTGACACATATTATTAAAATGGCACGAGACAAATCAAACTGCAGCTACCTGAGGAGCAGTGCGAGCTTTTGCTGGAGCTTGTGCTAATGCTTCAGCCATGTTAAGACCAGACATTGCAGTTGATGCCCCAGAACTTGAAGTAGCAGCAACAGTTGGTTGAACAGGAAAGGACCCTGAGTTACCGCTCGCAATGATAGTCGAAGGGACCTCTGCCAGAGCTGAGGTCCACCCCTCCCCACCAATTAAAGCTGAACTACCAACTGGCAAGCTTTGAACAACTGTGCTAAATCCAGGGGATGGAACTCTTCCAATATCAGTTGCAGCTGGCCTTTCTTCAGTTCCAAGTGAGGGGAAATCCTTATCAAACACAACCTTCTGACTACCAACTCCAACCCCAGAAAGCAAACCATTGCCATTTTGATGATTGCTGTTACTAGAACTTTTTGAGTCAATAGCAGCTCTTCGGGGCGAAGGCTCACTCTGCTTCCTGGACACCATAGACTGAGAACGTCGCAAAGTATCCTTCTCAACCCTACTGGTGAAAATGTTTCCCAGAGGGTCAGAAGAGTCACGGTCCCAATGGTCTCCAAAATTTAATCTGTCTTTTTCCTTCTCACGGTCCTTATCACGGTGGCTTCTGTTAAAACTACTGTAAGCATGCTTTGCAGAACCATTACTAGAACTCCTCCGGGAATTGGAAGAGGAAGAACGGTCCAGGAAAGCAGAGCGCGGTGTATCAAAATCACTTATGCTCTTTGAGGTTCTATTTCTCAGATGATTAGCCAAAGAAGAAACCTCTGTATAAGAGTTACAAACATAATCCAAGTCAAATGATGTACCCGAAAGTTCCATTGTAATAGAAGCCTCTGCAATATGTATGTGTGTGCATGCATGTGTATGAAAAATCAAAAGAAAGACATTGAGACCATACAACTTGGATAGCGAAAAAGTACCTGAGTGAGAAGAAGATGATGCAAAATGGTGGGTTGAACTGCCACCCCCAGTAACACTTCCTGTACCTCTCAACCATTCTGGAACTAAGGTGGGTTCACTTCTTTCCATAAGGAGCAGTGAACATGATCAGCTATAACAACAGAAACACTTCTCACCTTCTCCACCACCTCTTGCCCTTACCCCAAACTTATTATATTTCGACAAAGATATACCGAGTTTGAACAAAACTATTTCTCTCTTCCACTTCAACAGCCAATCTTGTTTCACAATCAACCACGATAAGCAAGTGACTACCACAACTCAGATTGTACTCCTCACAACAATAAGTGCCAATTGCTTTATCCCAATCTATCACAACTAAAATTGCCTCCGTCAAACTTCTGAAAGATGAAAATATCCACAAGTTGGGTACCCAGAAGGTACTCTTCAATATAGAAGAGCCAAGGTCCAAGTTTCCTTTCCCCTAAATAAGCAATCCTGCTTTCCGGCCACTGCCAGTTAATCAAGTAAAAAGTCTCTGATATTGCTACGATCCTACGGACTGAATGGGTATATTCGACAATCTACCAACACTATGGGACCTAGGAAAAGAAAAAGATTCTAACCAAGGCGTGTACCCAGAGCACAAAAACAAGGGCAATGCCAAGAACAAGGTGCATGTCCCGAATTGCAACACGATGGAATCGAACACAACTGAACGCAAAGAAGATAAAGGGGAAAAAACTGTCTACGCCTCCATCTCCAATTGAAAGATGGATTTGCAGAAAGGAATTGCAATCTCAGCAGACCCTCATCTTCAAGCCCAATAAAGATAGAAGCAATTGGGTATGGATTTGTTCACTATGGCAACAATGAATAACAACAACCCACGATTCTCACAAGAAAATTCACACCCATCCAACTCTTCAATCTCACAGAGACGATAAAAAGAAACCCTAAAATTTGGGACTGAACGCCGAGTAAATGCGCTGAAATAGAAACCCTAGCACATATTATATGTCATATTTATACATCTTCTCTGTTTCTATGGAACTCCCAAAAGACCTAGGATTTGCAAAGGCCCCAAATTATTCCACCAAAGCGATACGAAAAATTCAGAGAGGGGAGAGAGAACTAACCCTAGACCCGCGCAGTGATTGGCGATTAAACCACAACGTAACCGTTTTAATAACCGCCCCCAATATATTCTCTCTTGAAAACAATGCGTTTCAGAGCCCAGAGAAAGAGAGAGAGAGTTTCAGAGTTGCGGTGGAGAGAGAGGGAGAGCGGCGGAGGGGGGTAGCGCAGCAGAGTAGGAGAGGGAGGAGGGGATTGGGGGACAAAAACGGAGAATGGGGTTAGAGTGCTGTGAGAGTCTGAAACAATAGGGTTTTGTTGGTTTTGTTTGCGCGAGAGGAGAGAGAGAGAGAGAGCTTTCAGCGACACTGGGGAATGAAACGAAGAACAGCCTCTTCTTCGTTAAGGTAAAAATAGAAAAAATTATATATATTTTCATGTTTTTGTATATATATATATTTAACATAATTTTATTTATATAATTTCGTGTGTGTATGTATATATATATATATCATAATTTTGTTTTTCAAGTATTAATTAATAAAAAAAACGCATGTCTTGTTTTTTGTTATTATATAAGCTTATTTATCAAAACGCCCCCAGTACGTAAATATCACTTTACTTCATACTTTTGCAACTAAATTTATTTTTCCGTAAACGTATCATTAAAGAAATTAAAGATAAGTGTGATATTTATATGTAGCATGATAAAAAGAGAAGAAAAGGAAAGTCCAGGTGGAAAAACCAAATAAAGATTTCTATACACTTATTACATTATTTATTCGCAATTTATGTTGGTGCTCCGGAAAAAATTAGTTTGCACTACTTCGAGTGTAATTTCTTTCTTATATGATTTTATACACAAAAGTGCATAATAACTTTATTAGTGCATGAACTCGTGTGTTAGTATAGATTGATGAGCACCTGATTTTCTTATGCCATGATTGAGATATTATGATTTGTGTATTTTTGGAATTATTGTTGATTTACATTTGATTTCATACTTATACGTAGTATGATTTTCTAGAAACTATACATGTTTTACAGCAAGGGGTTAGTATGTTCAGAAAATAAATGTGTTTTATAAACCTTTGTTTTTGCCCACTCACACCTTCTGTTTTTCGCCCCTCCAGGACTTAGTTAGTTGAATTCTCTGTGGCTTACGAGGAATCTCTGACAGTTCTCACATATCCCTAAATAAATGTAAAAGCTCATTTCCGGTTATGTAATAAGTACCTTAACTAAATTCGATTGCTCTATTTATGTCATATTGTTATATATGCTTTGAATGTTTAATGGGTTCTTCCAACTACTGCGCACTCTCTGTATTAGTTTAAATAAATGCTAGGTTTGGTTTAGATTTATCCATATTTTATACATCACATTCATTTTGGCTACATCACATTCAAGTGTTAGCTAGCATACCTCGATTCCGATCGGGATGTGTCAAGAATGATATTTATTTTCATTCTGATTCCTAATAGTTAATAAATATTTTAATAGAAATGCCTGATTTCAATTCCTGCTTATTCTGATTCATGCTTATCATGATTCTTGTTTACTTTGATTCATGCTTATTCTAATTCTTACTTGCTCTAATTTTTAGTTAACAAGCATGCCCTCAGTGTAAATTAGTGCACAATATAACTTGTACGGGGATAACTGGCCAATATTTGTTTTGGAAAAGTTATAGCCGACGTAACCAATAAGAGCTAAAATAGCTAGCATGATGGAAATGTTCTTGGGCATCAGCGTCATTCTCTACCGAGACGGCACTGCTTGTGTGGGATGGCCCACCTAATATCTTATTTTGAAACTATGGCCCACCTACACAATAAGATGGTTTTAGAGCAACTCCACCGTTGGAGTTTGCTCAAGGGATAGGCCAAGAAAAAGGGCCCGAGAGCCCGGCTTTAATGCTCTATCATGGGGAGCCTAATGAACAGGCCAGGCCCGAGCTCCGGGCCCGTGAGGAATTGCCAGCCCGAGAACCCGAGTGGATGTGATGCAAGGGCTGACGTCAGTCCAATTTTTTATTTTTTTCTGTCAAGCACGTGCCCTCACCCACGCGTGGGGGCGCGTCACCCGACACGATTTCAGCGCCTGGGGCCCGCGGCACAATCTGCCGAAGTTATCGTTGGGAAGCCACGTGGCTTCCCACGGTCCATTCAATCTCAACGGCTCTTTAAATTGGATCGTCCGATTTGCAACAGTAATAAAAAAAAATCTTATTTAATATCAACCGTTGGATTTGAGATCAACGGTTGATATTATTCTACTTTATAAATAAATAAATAAATAAAAGAAAAAATAGTTTTAAAATTAAGAAAAGTTACCATTGTGACACGTGGCACAATCTGGAGTGTTGGAATTCAATTTTTTTTTTTAAATCCAACAACAGAGATTAATTAGTTCAATAAAAAATTTTAAAAAATTGTAAAAAATTGGAAAAAAAATTGTTTTTACTTTTCTATAAATACCTTCTCATTATTATCTACCTTACACCACAATTTCATATTTTCTCAACTACTTTCAATCAAATTCCTATCTTTCTCTCAAAGTTTCAATCCAATTTTTTTTCAACAAAATGACTACTAATGCAGGTACGAATTGGACGCTTCTTGAAGATATTGCGTTGTGTACTAGCTAGGTTGAAGTTACTCATAGTTCGCTTACGGGTAATGAAATGCAGTTGCGAGAAATGTGGAGTCTTATTCATACCAATTATCCTGAGAAAATGGGTGGGAGAAGAATCAAAGAATCGATGTCCAGTCATTGGAACTTACTTAGCAAATCATTTAGCACGTGGAGAGGCGCCTTGGCACAAGCTTGTAACAATATTCAAAGTGGGGAAAATTATGCGGATCAGGTAACAATATATTATTTATTTGTTACCTACTTTCATTATAATTATTTGTTTGTATTATTTATTTGTTAACTACTTTCATTATAATTATTTGTTTGTATTATTTATTTGTTAACTACTTTCATTATAATTATTTGTTTGTATTATTTATTTGTTACGTATTTTCATTATAATTATTTCTTATCCCGCATTGTGTAGCAACTTCAAGCACAAGCTTGGTATGGTGCTAAAACCAAAACAAAAAATAAATCATTTAATCGGTGGGAATGTTGGAATATTGTCAAAGATTGTCCTAAATTCAAAGTTGTGCATGTCGGTCCAAAAGTTTTCATAAATAGCACCCCTCTACACTCTACACCTGATCATGGCTCGCATGTTCATGAAGATGAAGCAGAAGACGTGCCCGAAACGCCCCCCTGAACAAGCTTCGAGATCGACCCGTTATCCAATTAGGCTTGAAGGTAAGAAGGCTTTAAAGAGAAAAAAGAGTGCTTTGAAGAATGATTATGCAAAGTATATGGAACAACTTGCTCACCAAGGTGAATTGACTTTGGCGTGGGAAATGGTGAAATTTTAGGCTGATAAGGCTAGAAAGGAGGCAAATGTTGCGGCTGTTAAGAGAGCATTTCAAGCTAATGAGAGAGAAATAGGGCTACTTAGGCAAGAAAAGGAACATGCTAGAGAAGAAAGAATGGCCCAACAAGATCGTGACATTATGAACACGCCTTTAGAAGGGAGGTCTCCAAATTATAAATATTTTTGGAAGTCAGAGAAACCTGTTGTGGTGCGAAGGAGGAGTGCAAGAGAAGCGAGAGCAAGAGGAGATGGTCCTAACACAACAAGAGAAGATCATCCTAGCACCACAAATTGGTTAAGTGATGATGAATAGAGTACTTTATGTAATCGGAGCCCATAATTTTCCAATCACTTTGGGTTGTAATTTCTTATTTATTGAATATAGTACTTTATGTTGTTTCCAATTGATTGATTTTAGTACTTTATTGAATTTGGTAATTTATTTATATTAAGAGAATCTTTATTGAAAAGACATCTAAACACACCAAATAAAATTACATAAACATACCAAATAACAAAAAACTCACTAAATGAACTAAAAGAAACACACCAAATAAAATTAAATAAACACAAAAAAAAAAAAAAAAAACAAACAAACAAACACACTAAATGAACTTAAGTATCTTGAGCTTGTTTCAATACTCACTGGTGCTCTATCAAATCAATTTGTCGGGCATTGTGCATATATGGCCTTTGAAGTGCAGTATATCGTTGAATGATCAATTCATTGTAACGTCCGTCCTTTTCTAATGGCTCATGTTGCATGGGTTATTCGGTGGCGTCATGAGCACAATATATACGTGTTCTTGAATTGTTTATCGTGTCTGGCTCATATTCATCAACGACATCATAATCGTACTCATCTTCCATAATCATGTTGTGAAGAATGATGCACGTCATCATGATGGATCAAAGCGACTCTACATCAAACAATCTGGCAACACCCCTGACGATTGCCTAGCGAGCTTGAAGGATACCAAAACAACGCTCCACATCCTTCATGCACCCTTCTTGACAGCTTGCAAAGTGTTTTTCCTTTGTAGTTCGCGGACGTGGCACTGTTTTGACAAATGTTGACCACCTTGGGTAAATGCCGTTTGCTAGGTAGTATGGCCCGTGGTACATACGTCCATTGACGCAGTACGTGACTTTTGGTCCCTTTCCTTGCAGGACATCATTGAACACTGGGGATTGTGCAAGGATGTTGAGGTTATTTTGAGCTCTCGGAACCCTAAAAAAGGCATGCCAAAATGATACTTTTTGCTCATTTTCTGTCCCCATAAGCTCCTTGCCATGCACTTAGACAATTTTTCCACGTCCAGTGCATACAATCGATGCTTCCAATCATCCCAGGAAAACCTCGCATCTCGCCCTTCTTCAGAAGCCTTTGCAAGTCCATGTCAGTAGGCATCCGGAGGTACTCTGCGGTGTAGATAGATTCGATTGCTCTGCAAAACCTCATTAGGGACTCAAGAATGGTTGATTTCCCCATCCTTGTTATCCCATCCACTTGGTCTGCAGATGCTCCATATGCAAGCATCCACAAGGCAGCAATAATTTTTTACTCTAGAAGGAGACCTATAGCACCAAAAGAATCCTTCTTTTGCACAAAGTAAGAATCATGATTGCAAACAACAATCATGATTTTGTTGAACAAATGTCGTTTCATTTTAAAACGACGTCTAAAGTAGGTATTAGGGAATGCACTATTACGAACAAAATAACCGTCCAAGAGTTCCGTACCTCGTCGTTGCCTACTTCTATCAAGGTTTCCGGAACAGCTGGGCCTGCACCTAGTATCTCGACCATTGACAACTGCCTAGCTTTGGTGGCAATTCACCATGCTCGTGACCACAGTAAAGTAGGCTCAGTAGTTCAGAGCATCGAACTTGGAATCTCCCACATTTGTTTGTTTATTGGTGAGTTAGCCTTCGCCCTTACCATTGGGTCACTTGCTGTGGTTATCACCATTACCATTACACGATCATCACCATTGCCAATCTCACCTCCATGTTATGGTGATATCAAACAAACAAGTCTTAACGAGTAGCCTTTAACAACCCAACAAGTTGTAATAGGTTGTTTTGCCACCTCTTTGTCTAGCTATTGGTCTAATTGTAGACATTAGCACATTAATTAAGAAGAAACCTACTTTTAGTTCACATGAATATGAAAATTTCTTGTAAAAAAATACTTTTTCCGTAACTAGGATAAAAGAGTGGAAAATACGAAGAAATTTTTGACTAAATTGTGAACAATATTATTAGTGAATCAAAATTGATAAAAATGCTTCTCTATAACAAATTTTTTGGGTATTCCCAAAAAAAGAGAACCCCCATTGTGTGACATGTAAAAAAATAGCATCATTAAGACATCGTTGACATAGGATCATTAAGACATCGGTTCAAGAGAGAATGTTTTCAATTCAATGAGCTTCTAGTCTCTTAATATACTTGTGAATATTTAACATATTAATCAGATCATTATCATGTAACACTCTTAATAATTCTTTTATATTCAAATTTGAAGAAAAATAACTTATCTGATAATAGTGTTGTGTTTGAATGGACCTAAACTGATCCCTAAACACGAATTGCACTCCTTTAATCATGACATTCCGAGTACTTTCCAATAAAATAATATTATCGTTTTAGTAAAAACCCTAACAAATGTTTAATCAAATTTTTAATGAACATGAGTGGCCTGCATTATGGAGTATGATTCTCTTTTTTTTTTTTTCTTTTTATTTAAACTTTCACGGTTAAGTCACGTCTACGTCTTATATTTATTTTTTATAGCAAAAATAAGATAAAATAAGAGAATGTAAGAGGAGGAGATGAAAGGAAATAGGAAGAGAAGGAAAAAAAAAACCAAATCGCTGCGGTATATCCTAGAAGGTTAAAATATGTGATGAACAATATCTTTGTACGGACGTAGGAGTGATCCTTGTCAAGCGGCCCCCGCTCCTCCAACCCCAAAAGCACTGCCACGTGGCACCGCGTCTTCCCTTCTCTCTCCCCCTTCGACGGCGTTTACCAGTCTCCAAGATTCGCACCCTCTTCCCTTTTGGTCAGCGTCCTTTACCGAAAACGCCCCCAAACCCCTCTCTCCATTTTCTCGCTCAATTTTCTCGGTCAAAAAACAGAAAATCAGACACAAGTCGCCACAACATCACCGCTTGCTTCTCCGATCGAGTTTCGTGGAGGTGGGGAAAATTTAGATGGATTTAGCTCCCTATGCATCACATACCTCGATTTTTCTCTCATAGTAAGGGGACGAAAGCCATGGATCCGAAGAAGAACCGCCGGAAGCCGAGGCTCGAGCGCCGTAATGCGGGGAAGCACTTTGACTACGACGCCGCCTCGATGTCATCCTCACTCGACGACTCCTCGTCGTCGGCCTCACTCCACACGCGCTCGTTCGACTTGGACCGGACGAGCTTCCGGGTCGAGGGGAACGAGGGCGATATGGAGCGGATATACAAGACCTTGGGCCTCGGACCCGACGACTTCTCGATATCGGAGGAGGACTGGGTGGCCCGGAAGATCCGCTCGACTTCGGATGTTCTCCCCATGTCCAGATTGTACGGGTTGGATAGTCTGGATAGTCCGAAACCCGACGAATTGAGGGAAGAAGTGGCTGAGTTGTCCGATAGAGTAAGGGCTGTTACTGTTGCTGCAACTGAGTTGACTCTAGCTGACTCGCCGGTTCCAAGCGGGGGTTATAATGCTGATGCGGCTGCTGCTGCTACTTCTGTTTCAGCTGGGGTTTCTATTGGGATTAAGGGTGTGCGGCCGCCCGTGCTCAGGCCGCCGCCGTCGATGAGGGTTCCGGTGATTGACGACGGATGCTCGACTTGGGACATTCTGAGGGATTTCGCGCCAGAAGGCGCAGGAAATGCGGTGGGAAAGAGGCTTGGTTCTTCTTCGGCAGCTTCCTCTTGTTCTGATGAAGAAGAAGAAGGAGAGGTTGGAGAGGAGGGCGCTGTGGAAGGTGAGATTAGAGAGACTGTGCCGGTCTCTGAAGGGTGTTCATTTACGACGTCGAATGATGATGATTCTTCTAGCACCACCACTGTTTCTCCGAATGAGAGAATTTCGCCGAATGGGAGGCTAAAGCTTATTATCACTCACTGGGAGAAGGGTGACCTTCTTGGTAGTGGGTCTTTCGGGTCGGTATATGAAGCCATTTCTGAGTAAGTGTTCAATACCCTTTACAGTTTCTGAATGCTTATTCTTGAGGTCGAAACTTCAAATAACTTAGAGGAATAAATAATGACATAATAAGCAAGCTTAGGGAAGAAAGATCAGCATTGAAAGATAGTTTGTTGTTCTTAGGACTTGGGCTAGCTGTAGGTTAAATTTTAAGTGATATAACATTTCAGTGTTTAGTGGTGATTGTTAAAGAAAGGGTTCCACTTGGTTTCAAAGTTTACGTGTTGGAAGAGAAGATAGATGACCTCATTTAACTTAGCGATACTAGTGACGGAAAGACTAGCCTAGCTTGATGGAGTGTTCTAGACAGGAAGTTTGAAAGGCATTATTTAGCTTTGATTGGAAGAATCGCCAATACCCTGAAAATCTTAAGATGATAGTTGTTCAAATCTGAGACCTTGCTCCAATCAAGTGCTAAATTTGCACTAGCAAAAGCATTTTTTAGACATATATTGGAATTCAATGGGTTGTAGATGAAGAGATTGTAGGCTTCTTTGCCTTTTTATGTTATTTGAGTCTTAAAGCATATCTGATTTTCCTACTTCATGGGGTTTAAGGTGTTTTTGAGAACAATCAGCCAGTATATCATGCCATCCTTGTGGTGTGCAAATGTATGGACAATTGAGTTATGCCAGGAACCCTTTTTGCAAAGATTTAGTTCTAGGTGTTGAATAGAAGAGGAACTTGAGTTCTTAAATATAGGAGGAAGGTGATTTATATTCGAGGGTGCTACTAGATTTCAAAGCAGAGGTTCTCTATGATTCATCTCACCATTTATTTATGGTTTTCCAAATTCTTATTCCAAACTTGCAATGGTTCCTTGAAAATATACTATAGTTGGACCCTTTGAGGCAGAACAATGGAAGGTTAATAAACAACTGAAGAAATATATTATTCTTACAGATAAAAGAAGGTTATGGTTGCTATGTTTTTAGAGATAGCAGACACCTAGGCTGCAAATAAGCACAGCTGAGACATACTTTTTGCTGGCTCAGCTGTCTAGATTTTTTTTTTCTGAGCTTAACGATAGGGGAATGGATGCAATTCTGAAGTTGTTTTATCTTTCCCACTTCTACAGTAGCTTACTGTTATTCATAGAACCTTTATTTCTATACGAAAGTTTGATAAACTCTACATGAAAATGAATTGGTTTGTTTTTATGCAGATCTCCCCTAATGAACTTAAATAATACAACTGCTCATTTTAAAAGAGCGGTCATGCTTCATCTTTAGCTTCAGAGATATTCTATCATCTTGTTGATTATGGTTATTCTTTCCTTCAGTGGTGGAAGCTTCATTGCTGTGAAGGAAGTTTCATTGCTTGATAAAGGAAGTCAGGGGAAGCAAAGAGTTTATCAACTTGAACAGGTGACGGAGGCTTTTCTTGTGTCTGGTTCTGTGTCCTGGTTTTGCTTCCCCAATACCCTGTTATTAAGTAATTGATTCAGTTATTATATGTGAGTAGAGCCTAGGTTGATTATTGTTTCTTGCTGACATACTTTTCTCCTCATTTGTTGTTTTCCTTTCAGGAGATTGCTCTTTTGAGTCAGTTTGAACATCATAACATAGTTCAATATTACGGCACCCAAAGGGTACTCCTTTTTATTTCCTTGTTCTTGACTTGAATGTATGCCCCATGTTTTTTTGGTCATGCTATGCCTATGTCTCCCATGATGAGTATTTATGCACGTCAAGATCGTATGTTCAGCATATAAAATTCTACAATTCGTGCCATTATGACAATGAGAATCATAGAGGTTGTTGGTGTGCACAGCTACAAAAAAGTCCCCCTTAATGTACACAAAATATTCTCATGCATTCTATATTTTGTATTTCATGACATCGTATTTGTTATATGCTATTGCTATTACCATCTTTTATTTAGTTTTCTTATTTTTATTCACATACAAATTGATTTTAGATATAAAAAATTATAGTGGTCAGGGTGTCATGTATGGATGGTTACCGGTTACCCTTTCAGCCACTTTGGCTATACAATTTGATGGTCTTGTTTGACTCCAAAAGTATTTAGGATTTGTAGTATCAATTGTAGATAAATTGATTTTAAGCTTAGGTTATTTCTGACCTGTTTTATACATTTACCAGTTATGCATTGGATCTTTATAGCTCTTGTATTTATCAATCTACACTGGTTATGAGCACCAGTATCTGATGTATAATTTGTTCAATGGTCGTTGTAGGATGAATCAAACCTTTATATCTTTCTGGAGCTTGTAGCTAAAGGTTCCCTTCAGAAACTCTATCAGACGTATCATCTTACAGATTCTCATGTATCTGAATACACAAGACAGATCCTGCATGGACTGAAGTATCTTCATGACCGAAAAGTGGTTCACAGGTAATTCATATCACAAGATTTATATTTATGTGGATTATTTCCACCAATGAGCCATCTCATGTCAGGGTCATTCCATAAAAGAATGAAGATAAAATTGAAGTGGCCGTGCCATCAGAATGTTCATACTATTTCCTTCTCTAATTTTGTCTGCATCCATTCTCATCTATATGTTTCTTGTATTAAGGGACATCAAATGTGCAAACATTCTGGTGCATGCAAATGGATCTGTGAAGCTTGCAGATTTTGGATTGGCAAAGGTTTGTCCTTCATTCCTCGAAATCTTTTCTGTTTTAGTGTTTACAATATTTACAAGTGATTGCGAACTACTTTTCTACTAATATTTTTTGCTGCGTCCTTTTTCCAGACTATCCAAAATATGAATGACATTAAATCTTGCCAGGGGACTGCATTCTGGATGGCCCCAGAGGTTTGCCTTTACACTTCCATTTTAATTTCAGTTATGAAAAATAAATATTAGACTATTTTGAATGCTTATGAGCTCTCTTTTTCTTTCAATCGAGGACATAAAGTACTTCAGTTTGATACTGATGAAGACTTTTACAATCATGGATTGCTAAATTTAGTGGTTATTGCAGGATGATTTTCCCAAATTGTACTTACTTCCTGAACCCTGATCAAATTGTAC
This sequence comes from Pyrus communis, assembly GCF_041283825.1. NCBI lineage: Eukaryota > Viridiplantae > Streptophyta > Magnoliopsida > Rosales > Rosaceae > Pyrus > Pyrus communis. Next base: position 6,826,836 of record NC_142572.1, read on the forward strand.
TTGCTTCCTGAACTATGATAAAATGTTAATGTGTTTTAGACAGGTTGCTGCATTACCTAGTATAACATTTATGTGAAACATTGCTAAATAAATAAAGCAACAGGAACCATTTAAGTGAATATTTTGAAACAAGAAGATATAATTTTCACATGTGCAACTTGAATGTTTGCCAGCTTCTGTTTTTTCTATATATCACATCACATGGAGTATCTTTCTCGAGTATGTAGGCGGAATGGATGTTGTTCTGTTTTTACAATGTCTAGCCTCTGAAAATATTATAAAGTCGCTGCATGTCCTATATTTTGCCAATTTTTGCTTGGGAGGCAAATATGTTGATACATGCATGTTATAGGCTGTGTCCAAACTTTGTTGGAGTATTTCTTAGTCAACTTATTCTTGTGCAGGTTGTTAACCGAAAGAGCCAAGGTTATGGGCTTCCAGCTGATATATGGAGCCTTGGATGCACTGTGTTGGAGATGTTAACTGGGCGGGTTCCATACTCTAATCTTGAATGGGTTCGTGCCAATGTCGTTATGAGTTTTACTCTTTATGGTCTATACTCTAGTGATCACGACAATGTGTTGGATGATGCATCTCTTTTGACGTTTGTTTCTGACAGTCTCTTCTTGTGTCTCAACAGATGCAGGCATTATTTAAGATTGGAAAGGGAGAGCCCCCTCAGGTTCCCGATTCTCTTTCAAAAGATGCACAAGATTTCATCGATCGGTGCCTACAAGTTGATCCAAACAAACGCCCCTCTGCTGCTCTACTCTTAACTCATCCATTTCTTAAGAGACCCCTTCCCACGTCTTCTGGATCAGCATCTCCATATTATCAGCGGGGGCCCAGCTGAAAACATGTGTTCATCTATAAGCTGTTGAGATATAGGGTAAAAAAATTGGCTTTGTTTTCCATTATTTCATATTCGTTGCTCGCTCTTCCCATGAATTTAAACTCAAAAGACTTATAAAACCAATACTTTCACTGTTTAATATTTTTTGCTTTAGTAACATCTCTGTCCAACACTACAGATGCAGGACTTTTTATCCGCGTTCTGTAACTTGCTCCGGTATCCAGTGTTCAGCCATCAATTATTGGCTTACACTAGTAGAGTGCGTGTGCGTTCATCCATGTTCAAGGTCTTCGAAAGATGTGCTAACGGGGTCCATGACTTGAGAAGAACAATGAACCCCCCTCGGTCCACACCTCCTTACTCACAAAATCTCGCACCACGGAGCATTCTGGTATGAAGTTATTCGGGTTTATTCATCTGTTTCCCTTTCTAGTTCCACAGTAAGTTATTTAGTGGGTGAAAGATTTGTATTAGCCAAAGTTGTGGTAGTAAGATTTGTAAGCATTGGAAAGGAATCACGATTTGTATATAATTTGTTATCGTCGTCGTCTTCGTCGTCGTGGTGGCAGTCGGCAGGCATACGTAATACAACCTGTAATCTGTGTGTATAATATTTTACTTAGCAAATAATTTAGTACAGCAATTTCCGAGCAACCGAGCTTGTGCAAAGTCTTTATATTCGTGGAAAAGGAATAGCCAACCATTTGGGAATTAGCCACGAATTTTGACTTTTTATTTTATTTTTGTTCAACTTGGAAAACCATTAATAAAAGAGTAAATTTACAAAACATTCCATGGTTTTATTCTTTTTAATGCATTTTCAACCTAAACCATCAGTCAAATGGCGACATCAACAAGAAACGTATGTAGCTGTCAATTAGCTGGCGGATTTTAATTTTTTAATTTTTTAATTTTTTGTTTTGTCAATAGAACTTTCATTACATTAAAAAACTTTTACAAAGCCCAAAAAAAAAAAAAAAAAAAAAACCGGTAAACAAACAACATCTAAGGTAAAAGGCCCAAGTAAAATGAGAGTTGTAACCTAATATACAACGGGAGACCTTCACAAACTTATGTTTGAAGGCAACAATAACATTCAACAAAAAAACCCTAATCTCAAGCTACATAAATCAAACCACTGCCGTCGTCACATCCTCGGATGAAGCCAAACTCCGAACCGAGAAAGTAGACACCAGATCCAAGTCTCCTTCACGAACCCATGCAAAATATATACAAACAAAGTATCATATAGGTAAAGAGTGAGGCTAAGGAGTATGTAAAATACCTAACACTTGGCCTAATGGGGATTCGGCATGCTAGTTGGGGGGAAGTAAGGGAGGGTAGTAGATTTGGTATCCAATTTCTGATTGGAGTCCGCCTATTCGAGTACATGATGGGGATGGAGTGTATCACAGCTAAAGAGGAGGGAGGAAGAAAATTAAAAGATAGAAATCAGCAAAAGTAGGCAAAAGACGCTGAATAAGGGGCATGAAGCCCAAATATGAGACAAACTCAAGGAAAACTAAAATAAACTCAGGGAGAACCAAGAATAAAACGAAAAAAGGAGACTGGAAAGGGGAGATGAAGAAGAGGTGGATGCAGGGAGGGCGATGAGGTAGAGGAAGTGAGATAGGAAGGAAAAGATGGAAAAGGCAAAAAAGGGAAGGAGGGAAGGATGAGGGACGAAAAAGGGAAGAAGGAGTAGCGGGCTGCCGCCTACCCCGAGCAAGAGCAAGAGGTGGCGGATGTTTGAATTGTGGATTGTGAGAAGCCAGTGCAGAGCATAGCAGAGGTGCATGCGCAATCCAACTGGCATCTCACAATCTACATGTGGACAATGTCAGCACTTGATCATCTTGCACTTTCTTCACAAGATTGTTTTTTCTTCCTTAAGTGACCAAAAAACAAGAAGGGAATCGTGCTAATGACAATTTCATTTCACATGTATCAATTTCTTTTCATTTGCGTAATTTGATTTGTTAAATATATATATATATATATATATATAACAAACGATAGTTTTACACTAAAAGCATTTCTACCCCTTGTGCAATAGGCAATTCAATCCCCCAAGTGAACAGTAACTGCCTAAATACATCTCTATCTCTAAACTGAATAGTCCAGACAATTCGTATTAAAATATTATTAATTTTTTTTTTTATAAAATAATAAAAGATAATTTTATTTTTTATTTTGAATGATAATAAAATATTGATTGAAAGTATTTGAAAATATTCAAATGTGGTGTAAAGTGGAAGAACATGGTTAGGTATTTATAGAAAAAAAATTATTATTTTTATATTTTTTGTATTTTAATTAATTTTATGATTTTTTTATAATTTTTTTAAATTCTTAATTAATTTTTTAGGATAAATTACACTGTACCTCCTCAAGTTTGAGTGCAATTGCAACTTCTTATACCATTTTTAAAAGATTTCAATCTTATACATTTACTATCATTTTATTTCATTATTATACATTCGTTAAAAAAAAATCTGTTAATTTACCGTTAAGTGATGATATGATACATATTTAGTCAACATTTATGCTAATATAGTTGCTAACTTTGCACCAAGTGGATAAAAAAAAAATTAAAAAAAAATTAATAATAACAAAACACAGTAGGCCCCACCAATCTACCATCCTCACCCTGCTTCGCCCCTTCTGTCCAGCCCCCCTCCCCTCCCTTCACCACCAAAACACAACCCACTCCCCCCATCGCCACTCCAATGAAGTGGACACTCGCCGATTTTGCGATCTCACTTGGTCTCTCCTTCGAGTTCCAGCCGTAGGAGGGTAAAATCAGGAGCATAACCGAGCTGAGCCAACTCGGAATCTGACCGAGCGAGGCCATTGTGGTCCACTGGATTGTACGACGTCATTGGCAGCGATGGAGGCGCTGGGATTGCTTAGCTCGTTGAGACCGAAGTTGATCACGATCGCCGAGCAGAAACCCTCAAATTTATTCATTTGTTAATTGAAATCCAAAAATAAAAAATAAAAGATGCAAAATTAAAGCAATGCACAGAAAACCCAGATCCCAGAACATCAGAAAAAACACGAACGACATTCAAATTAGGCAAAATTTGAGATTTTAACAATCTGGGTTTTAAGAAAAATGAAGGACATATAAAGGGAAGGGAGGGAAACACCTGCAGTTGCAGAGGGTTGGTGATTGCAGGCTCCTAGGTTTGCTCATTTGCCAATCATTTTTGGGGTGTAGGGGTTTTTTTTTTAGAAAATGAAAAGATGGGGATGGTACCACTCCTTGTCTGTCCTTGAAGTCAGTTGGAGAGAGAGAAAAGCCAGATGGGTTCTTGCAGGTTGTTGCAGAAGCTGAATTCTTGCGGAGGAAAACTGGAGGAGATATGCGAATTTCAGAGCAAGAGAGTCGAGATTCGATTGCTTGCGGTGCCTGAAGGAAGGGATGAAGTTGGCGATGTTGGTACGGGGGAGAGGAATAACTACAGGCGTCGGACGGGGAGAGGAAATAGATGAACTCCAACTTTTGTTTATTTTATTTGAAGTTTTTAATTATAGAAATTTTTTTATTTTATTTATTAATTCATCTTTTATTATTTATTTATTTTATAAGTTAGCAACAATGTCAGCACAAATCTAGACTTAATTTTGCCACGTTATCACTTAACGGTTAATTTAATAGACTTTCTAACGGAATCTATGATATTGAAATGAAATGATAAGTAATGTATGTGATTGAAATGTTTTAAATATATTGTATGAGATTGTAATTGGACGTAAATCTGAGGGGCAAACTATAATTTACACAATTTTTTTTTTTTATAATTTTTAGTTGTAGCTGATGTCAGCCAATTTTTTATATTTTTTTTAGTTGTAACGGATGTCAGCCTTGCGTCACAAGGCCTAGGGGCTAGGCTGGTCGGTTTTGGCCTAGGTGAGCAACTAGGTTCCCCTATAGCCTAGTGGATTTGAATGGGGTGGAGGAGTTTTGGAGGGAGGGAGGAGATTTAATCCACTATCTCCTAGGGGATTTGAGACGGATGGAAGTACTTTAAAGGGGTGGGTGGAGGAGCAAACTAATCCTTACAATTGGTTAGACCAGTATAAGTAGCAAGGGTGTGCTATCCACACACCCTTTTTACTTTCCACACACCTTTTTAATTTTCGACCATCAAATTGGATGTATTGAAGAAGATCAAAAGATAAAAATTAACAAAAAAATGTGTAAAAAGTAAAAAAAATTGTGTGAATATCACACCTTGAGTCTAAACTGGGCCCAGTACATAATGAAAATGTACTCACTCAAAACTGCAAGCTTTGTAAGCCCAAATTATTTTCATTTGAGCCCAACAAAAAGCCTCCGTCTTCATCGTCATCGTCGTCATCATCTGTGAGGCAGATTGCAACATCACGGTGCACCACCAACGCCATCGATCGGATAATATTAAAAGCCGCGAGCCATAAAAACTGCACTTTTTGCAGTTTCCGCACGCCACCCAACTCCCTCTTTCCTCCCACGTGACCCTCCAAGATCGGACCTTTCTCTCACACCACCTCACTCTCTCCGCTTCCCCATTCCCACCAATCCAAAACTCTCCCCCGCTCTCCTCCCCACCTGCCCCCCTCTCTCGCCGTAATCTCCGCCGCGTGTTTTCCTCTCTGCCGCTTCCCAGGTACTGGCCGAACCCCATTTCTCCGCCGATCTCAAATTTGGCGCCTCTCTTCGATTTCATTTTCTAGGGTTTTACTCTTCCCGTTTGCTTTGTCTCGATCGTTGCGACGAACCCATTTTCTCATAAGTGAACGCGTACGTAGTGTTACATGTAGATTTGCATTTTCAAATTTTCACTGTTCGTTCATGGTTTCGTCCGTACAATCTGATTCTGAAGGACCCGTACAGTCGATCTCAGATTGCATAAACTGTAGAGATGAGGCTTTTGGCCAGCCAAATTAGGGTTTTTTTTTAGCTTTTGTTCAGTAAGTAATTAAACTGCTGATTTATCTATGTGACATTTTGATCCTGAAAGGAGATGAATGCTTGAATTTTTCGCCCTTTTCCCACATTTTTGGAAGTGTTTATTATTCGAATTAGTGCTTAGTTTAGAACAATTCAGTAAAAAAAGATGTAATCTTTTCAGGTTGGGTACTGCAGAAATGTAGTTCTCTGTGATGTACTCCTGGTGCTGTACCTCAGTTTAAATCTCTAATCTCCGTATTTACCCGAAATTAGGGGCTTAAAAGTATTAAGATACGATGTTTCATGATTATTAAGTATGGTATCTCTTGAATACTTCTGGGCAGTCATTTTAGTTTTGATGCCGGTATCTAATCAATTTTAACCCAGAAAAGGCTATAAATTGCAGAAGTGAAAACATAGGAGATGTTTTTAATTTTTGTAGTGCCTAATCTCTGAAAGGGTTTCTTAATGGTCAAATTATTGTCTCTTGCAACTTTAAACTGACCCATGTATTTAGAATTTTAGATTATTTCTAATCCTGAATCCTAATTTTTTTTTTACTATTACTTCATTGTTTTGTCGGCCCTGGTACGTATGCTTCAGATGGTCATTTTAACTTGTACCGATAAAAAGAAGTGAGATTGTGCTCGTATTATTGACTTTTCCCTACGTTATTATATTCTAGTAAGATAAGCACAAGCTATTGGTATGCACTTATATTTCCTATGCAGAGACTGACAGAGTGAGTTCCCCTTAACAATATGAATTTGTTGATATTTTTTTGTTTTCATAAGTTTATGAAGCTAGGCCAGCCAGGTCTTTACAAAGATCTATCTGGAAATTTTTATAATTTTATCTTAGATACACTGCAAAACTTTTTTTCTTTTAAATAACCCCCTCCCTTTTATTCATGGAGGTTTTGCTCACTTCTTCTGTAATCTGGTTATTGTTGAATGTCTCAATATTACCTGCTAAATAAAATGATGAACTGTGGTTTGTCAATTTGCACATGCGTTTTGTTTTGCATGAGATGTATGCCAAGCAACCTAGTTTGTTTACTCATCTGTTATTCTTAGAATGCCGAAGATTTGTAAGAATAATGTTCTTTCCCTTTCCTTCTCTTTCTCTTGATGAATTTCAGGTTGTGTTTGTAAATGGCCAAAGTTAACAAGTTGCAATGTAAACATGACTCCCGAGCTGTAAAGAAGATACAGCATCCATTAAAGGTTCTTAAAGATGTACATTCAAAAAAGAAACCTCACAAAGCAGTGGAGAAGAAAGATTGGGAAGATGTGACTTGTTCAGTCTGCATGGAGTTCCCTCACAATGCTGTTCTCCTCCTTTGTTCCTCTTATAATAAGGGATGTCGCCCATATATGTGTGCCACTGGCCGTCGCTTTTCAAACTGTCTCGAACAATACAAGAAAGCGTACACAAAAGTGTGTTCAATTGAAAATTCTCGACCATGGAATGGAGTCAATGGACCAATGTATAATTTAGGTTTCAGTTCAACTCAAGGGGAGCCCGAGGAGAAGACAGATGTACCAGAGCTTTTATGCCCGCTATGTCGGGGGCAAGTGAAGGGTTGGACAGTGGTGGAACCAGCACGACAATATTTTGATGCCAAGAAGAGAACATGCTTGCAGGAAAATTGCTCATTTGCTGGAACTTATAAACAGCTCAGAAAACATGTTAAGGCAAAGCACCCATTGGCACGACCCCGAGAAGTGGATCCTTTACTTCAAGAAAAATGGAGGAAGCTTGAGTCTGAGAGAGAGCGAAGTGATGTTATCAGCACAATAGTGTCATCTACTCCGGGGGCAGTGATCATGGGGGATTATGTGCTGGAGCCAAACCCTGACGGCATTTACAGTGATTCTGATTCGGAGCTAGATGATGACAGCGACTCAGATGATTTTGGATTTCGTTCGTTTGATATTGGTGGTCTCTTCTCACGACGCACGATTCGAAGGAACAATGATTTTTTGGATGACAATGATTTTTCCCGTGCTCCGCCTTCTAATTCTGCCTTTGCATCTCGACGTGGTTCTGTTCGAGGCAGGGGAGTGGTACGAAGGCTTGGCGGGCTTAGAGGTGGGGGTGTGCAGCGTAGAATTAGAGAACCTGGACGATTCTTATGATCAAAATTGCCCTAAAGTTGGGGAAGACTGCATTCTCATTGATGCACCTTGTTATGGTACGCGTTAGAACTATTGTCATTTTTCATTGGAATCTTAGGCAGTTGAACCCCACCTCTGTGGTTTCGTATCATTGCTTCTGCGTGACCGAATTGCACACTGTGATTAGTGACAGGTTATTGTGATCAGCAGTTCGTAGGAAAAGCAGATGGCAGGGCGTAAACCCTGGATATTTTAGTGCAGTTTCGTGCTCAATTTGCCTCGTAGGTTGTATTGATTGGTCATTCTTTGTCATTCAACAGGGCTAAAATTGTGCTTGTGTACTATCTTCTGTTAAATTCTGAATTCAGTGACTTACTGTGCTGATTCTTTAGCCAATTTTAATTATAGCTGGTGTACAGCTTCTGGAGGAATAATGTATTTCCTGTTGTGAATCACCATGTGGTTTTTTTAGGACCGCTCCTTTATTTTGGACCCTCTGTTTTTTGGGGCCCCTACGCAATTTGATTTCCCAATTACCTGCAAATCATAATGCAAAAGTAACTTGTTAAAATTAAAGAAAAAAGTTTATTCACAATTTTCAAATTGCGATTTATCTGTAACAAAAAATGACTTCTTGCAAGATCAATATTATTCCGCGGGGCTATGAATAAATGGAATTGATATGACACTTTCAATTTGTCTTTAAGGATAAATTTTTCAATAGGCTGGGAACACGGTGATGAGTCGAAATCCTATAACACGGCTCGGTTCACGATATGTTATAATACATTTGGTTAGAAAAAATAAATATTTTCAACTAATTGTATTATTACACTTAGTATACCTGGCTTATATTATTTAAGGAGCTAAAAAGTGTTCTGTTTACACGCATACTACGAATTTTTCTGCAGTAACTACTCTTGTTTTGAGTATTTTTCACTTGGCAAGATGTTTAAAAAGTCCACGCATGGAGGAAAAGATGGATCTTAAATGTACTTCTGTAACAAACAGAACTGGATAAGTGGGTAAAAAGACGTAAGACCCATTCAAGCAAATTAACATTAAAAATTCTAAATCAAATAGCATGATAATTTCTCTCTGCAACCTTGGACCCTTTGTTGCAGCGCAAACCAGAAATTCCTCTCAGCACACACCTTATCTTCCTCTGCTCAAACACACCAAATAAAAACATATATATACAATGATAATTCTTTTACCAAAAAGAAATATAAACGATAGTGTCGAAACGATCATTTTTCAAATCTCAATTGCTGAAATGAAAGCAGAAACAATCAAGATTTACCAGAAAGTTAGCACTTGTTTCTGATCCGATGGCCTTTTTGTTCCTGCCTATGATGGATTTGGGATTACAATATACGTCCACTTCTGGTACTAAGCGTTGATATCTCCCTCTGCTCTTTGTTCTTTTGTGTCTTATTGGAGCTATGAACCTTTTGTTTCCCACCTGCTAAGGACACATGTATTTTCAGTTTGATAATTTATTTACTCGTGTGCATTTCTACTACGGAGAGTGATTGGCCGACAATACAGTATCTGCTACATTGTCGATACCAAATATCAACTAAATGATCAATACAGCATTGCAAAAGAAACATATTTAGGTTTGGGAATTTCTAATATGAGAAGTGTATAGTACCTATTATATTGTCGATATCAAATTTCAACAAACTATCGATAGAGATCAACAATGTACCAGAAATCAACTGTGTATCAACATTACCAAATAATCTATATATGCATGAAACCTTACCCTAGGCTTAGGCTTTGAACCGTTGTTAGTCCATTGCACTTTCCGAGCATCACCAGTTGTTCGTAGCTCTTGAGAATAAGCAAGGAGTTGAGCCCGGCGATCATAGATTCGTGTTTTCGCAATCTGAAGAGGCTTTTCGGAGCTCGGCTTGGGGTTAATCTTCCTTACAGGACCAGGTTTCTGACGAGAATCAGACGATGCTGGTGATTCCACATAGACAGTGATGATCACTTCCTTCTTGTTAGGTCTCTCTCTTGTGCCATTGTTCTTCTCCTCTTTCTCTAACTCTTGTTTTGCCATGGCTTCTGGATGTGATTTTGCTTGTGAATAAGTTGAATCCATTCCCTTTGGTCATGTTAATTAACTTTTGTTTTGTTTATTAATTGCTTTTGTAAATATTAATTTCTAATCATAAAAATAAAAGGGACAAGTGTTACACTGAAAGCAATAAAAACAAATATAAAACTAATAATTAACAGTAAAAAAAATTTATTCCTCCCTCATAATTTACCTACCTTTTTTTCTTATTCCCATTAAAAATATACTCAAAAGAATTACGTTACTTAATCACCAAACGATATTCTAAATCTGTAATGAACTCTAATCCTAATTCTACTTATTTAAAGAAAAAAGGATAACTAATGAATTCGTTTCCCAACAAACTGACAAAGATGCAAAGATGCTATTGATAAAAATAAAGGGTGCGTTTTTGCTGACCATTCTCAAGTGGTGATAATGCTTATCACTCTATTTATTACCGTTGGATGAGTTTAAATTTTAAGATTTGTGTCTATCTACTATACAAATCTCGAAATTTAAACTCATCTACCGGTGATGTCAAGAGAAAACACAAAAATTTTCTCCCAAATGTAAAAGTGTAATGTGAATTGACCTTCCTATTTTTGGGGAATTTATGTGTTCAAAGTACAAGTCGACTTACCAAATTTAACAATACAAAAATGGCTACTACATATTTTCTATTTACTACGCAGTTATTGTTGGGCAATAATAGTCACACGTCTTTTTTCTTTTTCAACACACATCTTTTATGCTCTTTATTTATGTTTATAGAATTGAATTAAATGAATCGAAAACAATATATAAGATTAAATATGAAAGTGCATGGGAGGAAATAAAAAACGGAGCATTTAATGAAAAGGACTTGGGCTAATTTTTATTTAATAAAAAACCACCCTAAACTATTATTTAATAAAAAGGACTTAAGTTTTAATCATAAGGACATAACTCGGTCCCTTAAAAAAGAAAAACATGGGCTCAACTAAAGGCCCAACCTGCATAACATTTATTGTCCCAAAAATGACCTTGACGGAAATAACCCAAGCTCGTTACAAAAATAACGGTTACTACATTCAATCTACCACTCCACCGCCATTAATTGCACCAACCACCCCTACAATTCAGATTCCTTTCTGCAAAACCCAAATCCAACTTCAAACTCCAAATTTCAAACCAAAATCCATAAGAACCTGCTGAGAACAACAAATTCCGACCGAACAACAAGTTCCCAACGATCAACAACTTCATATTGAACAACAAGCTCCAGAGGAGCAACAAGTTGCCTCCAAACAAAAGGTACTAAACTAAAATCATTGTTTACATGTTCTTGATTCCATATAATCTATCAATTTTAAATTAGAAATTGCATTTTGATAACTAATCAATTATATTCGAAACTGAAATTCTGTGTGTTCATTACTATTTTTCAATTTCATGTTTAAGTTTAGGATAGTTCAAGCAATATTGTGTGTTATTTTTGCCTCAAATCCACAGTTAGTTTGAGCAATATTGTTTTAGATCAATAAATAGTGTATATTTTGTTAGATCTCATAAAAAGTCGGGGGTTATTTTTCATCTATTTTACAAAGTAGTTAGGTTATTACGCTTAAATTCCAGAAATAATTTTCAGTTTTGATCCATTTCCACATAAACAGTGTGGGTATATCCATAAACAGTTCTTAATTGTTATCTCTCATAAATATTGGTGGCTATTTTGGACTAATATTCATTTTGCTCCATTTCATAAATAATGTCGATTGATTTGGTTTTTGTTTTGATCCCTTTCATAAACAATGTAGGTTGATTTTGTTTTGTTTTGCTCCCTTTCCTTATAAATAGTGTGGCATAATTCAGAAACAGTGTGAGTTATATTGTTTTATATCCATAAATTTTGTGGGATACTTCATAAATAGTTTGACATATTTCATAAATACTGTGAGTTCTATCATTTTTTTGGGTTACTTTCTGCCATTTGTGTGTAGTTTTTTCCAATGGGGTTTATTTTGGTACATTACATAAAATAGAGTGAGTCTATTTAGTATAGTTTCATATAGGGGTGGAAAAAATTCCCAAAAATCCCGAACCGAACAGAAAAAATCCCGATCCCAAACCAAAAATTTCCCAAACCGAAATTCCCGAAATTTTCGGGATGCTATCCCGAACCGATCCTAAAATTTCGGTATGGGATTCGGGATTGGCTTCTCGATATTTCGGGAATCCCATACCGAACCGAAAATATATAATATTAATTATTATATATATATATATATATATTATTCTTTTATAATTGATGCTAGTAATTTCTAATTCATGCTCTGCTACCTGGAATGCCCAACACCTTGCATATTTTTCATGTTCTGTTTGATATTCATGTGGATTTTATTATTGTTGCTGCCATGGCTGATGATTTCAGAAGGCTTGATTCTTTTGTCTCTCAACATATTGCAAAAATGGTTTAATTAATTTGAATTTTGACTATGATAAAAACAGTCAGGCATGCCATTGTTCAATTAAATGGTAGTGTGAATGAAATGAAATTTTTAGTTCATGAATGTGTTCTTGAATTATATATTTGAAGAACAATTCATAATTTCATATTTCAATTTGGGATTCCCGAAAATTTGGTTTGGGATTGGTCTTCAAATTCTCGTCCCGAAAAATTTTGGTTTGGGATTCGGGATACTAGTTTCGGTATGGTATCCCATACCGAACCACCCCTAGTTTCATAAATAACATGCATTTTTTTTTTTGGTTATAGTTCAATAAATAATGTCCTAACAATTTTCATTGTTGAAGATGAAAACAACGAAAAAACCTGCAAAGAAGGGTAAAACGAAGAAAAAAGAAGCTAAATAGAAGAAGGGATACCTCTAGTATAGATGCAACATGGTCGGGTTTGCAGAAGCAATAAAAAGTCTACAATTCTATGTTACAATGACATCAATACATCTGTAATGAACTAGCAAAAACGCCATTTTGGAGTCTACTGAAGATGTACATGGATGAGACTTTGATTATGTCAGAAAGGAAGGGGAAGTTCGATATGGACTTGATCAAAATCATTAATTGCTACAACCCAATAACCCAAAAGTTCAAATTTGGACGTCAAAAGTTCAAACTCTGGAATCTACGTCACCTAGAGTTTCCTGAAAATCTGTACGAACTTGCAGAAGATAAACAAGTACAATTGGGACAAATGAGTAAGGGGCTATTTATTCAAGATGCTTGGAAAAACAAATAAAAAAAAGAGGGAGGAAGGAGAAGAACCAACCACTAATGGATGCACCATCTTTGTTTTGGTAAGTAACCAACATAATTAATAAAAATAACATGAATTGTTTCTTACAAAGTTTTGCACAAACTAACATCAGTTACTTAATTCATATGGTACTAAATATGTCTTCACACAAATCTAGTGGAGACAATAGAATGACGAGAAAACATGATTTGATTCCGGCGTTCATAAGATGGGACACAAGCATGATCCATAAAGCAATCAAGGATATCCCAATGGAAAAAATAAAGGTGATTACCAATAATCAATATATTTCACTTTGAAAACAGTATTTTTCAACACAAAAATAATTACTTATCATATGCAATGAGACCTATCTAATGTGACTATTTGCCGATTAAGGATGCCATTTCTTCTCAACAACCACATGAAGAATCTACAGAGAAACGACGACAAAAAAAAGAAAGCAAATAAAAGAAAGTAGCTTGATACTTAAGAAGATGAATCAAACAGAGAAGACATACCACAACAAGTACAAAACAATCTCCAAACAAAAAACTATCATATATGACCAAATAACATTTATAAACAATTAACCGATTCTACAAAAAAAATGGTTCATTCAATGTGTCTTTTATACTCTTCTATAAATAATCGTGGCTTATTATATGTTTGTTCATAAATAATTTGAGTAATTATGTTGTAGTATCATAAATAGAGTGCCTACTTCATAAAAAGTCTTAGTTAATTTCATAAATAGTGTGTATATTTCATAAACAATGTTGGTTATTATCATAAATAATGTGTACATTTCATAAATAGTGTTGTTTAATTTCATAAATAATGTGTATTTCATAAACAGTGTGCTTAATTTCCAGAAACAAATGTTGGACATTTTGTGAAAATTAACAAAATATGAAATGTTATTGTGTGCAGGCTTGTTTTGAAATTCATTCTGCTCAATCGAAAAGACAAATTTCAAAGGCAAAAAGGCATTAAATGAGAGCAAATAAATGCAAGACAACTGATGCCAAAATTGATGAGGTTCATTATGAAATTGAAGAAGGACAAAACATGGAGAACATAATTGGGCTTGATCAGAATGTCATCAACAACGATGAAGGAAATGATCAGAATGTGAACAAGCATAAGGAGCAAACTGATGAACAGAGAATATTAGCATCAATGAAGCGCAAACAGAATTCGACAAACTCTTTGGTGAGGAAATGATCAAGCTCAACACTACTGTCCAAAAATACATCATTGGCATGGATACATTTATAAGTGAAGAGTTGTTTAATGAGTTCAAGAAAGCTAGAAGCATTGCTGAGAAAAGGTATATAACCTTTAGGGAAATGATGGCGCATGCAATGGATGCATCAAACAGAGAATGCTTGATACTCGGCTAGATGATCAAAATGTTGAACAATGAAGCTGAAAAGCTTCTAAAAAAAAGTAGAGATTAATTAGAAGAATAGCAATGCACTTAATGTCGAAATGTTAAAGATGCAGACAAAGACCACTGCAAATACTCTGAAGATTAATGACCATTTGAAACAGATTGGGAGCTTGAAAAAGAAGTTACAAGAAGCTCAATCAAAGGTGGTTGAAATGGAACCTTCACAAATTCCATATTTGAGTGCTTCTCCACAAGGACTTCCAGACACCTTGAAAGATAAGAAAGAATCGTCACCAGTACCACGTGCGGCTGAAATACAAGTTCATATAAAGACACCAACAGTGGAACCAATGTCAAATGTGGTTGAAATGGAAGTTGAAAAAACACTGACAACAGAACTAATTATACCAATAGTGGAGCATGTTTAGACTGTTGTCAATGAAGGAAAACAATCTGTCACTGAGAGAAAGGAAAAGACGAGCCCTATATTCATCTCGTATTTCAAAGTGAGTTGGTAAACGTAAAATATATATATATATATATATATATATATATTTATAAAAAGTATATTAAATAAAAAATATAATATATGAGGTAGTGCTTTGCATTTAATGCGGTTGACATTGAGCACTCTACTTCTCTGCCTCAGCTTCAGACTCCGATTGACATGGTTTTAGAGAACATTGGTTCGAAATGTACGTGCCAAGAATGATCGCAAATAGAATCTTGATTCAAGATTCGAATATGGTCGCCCTAAAAAAAAAAAAAAAGATTAAATACAAGTTTGCAGTAAGTGACAGTGAGAGTCCATCAGTCATACAATCACAAAAACAAACCTTACCCCATCAATGAAAAAGAGAAGGAGGAGGAGAACCCTAAAGGTGAATCACCTTTGAAGATAAAAGTTGAAGCAACACAAGTTCAAACCGCAAAAGTTGAAACAAAAGGTGAATTACCTCTTAAGGCTTGTGTGAAATCCGATTTGAAGGCTATCATTGAAGAACCAGAGAAGAAACCTAAAAAGAAGGCAACTAAGAATATAACAAAAGGGGAGACAAAAAGTAAATGCCCTTCAAGTACAAGGGCATACAAGTTGCTGAACCAAGAGATAAAAGAAAAAAAATCAAGGAGTACTACAGACAATGTCAACTGTAAGTTTACATTATTGACAAATTTTTTTGTTTATAACATTTAAAATTATGTACTGCATAAATACGTATAATGATTTTTTTGTTTTATTTCTTACACATGGACTACTTTTGGTTGATGTCGAAGATAGAGAGCATGGCCACTAAGCTTGTTATGCTGAGAAGTGATTTGACGTCATTGTTTGTTGATGGAACAATTGACGTGAAATTAATTGATGTTTTTTTCTACATCATGTTAGAAAATGAAATGGAAGAGGGCAAGGAACAAAATCTCTATCTTTCTTCCTACATCTTTGTAAGTACCAAAAATAATTTTTCTACAAATATGTGGTTCTATGATTTAATATATATAGTATAACAATTAGTTCATTTTCATAAACAATGTATTTTTCTTGTTTTAAGTTTCTACTTAGTGACTAGTTCTTAGTGCATTTTAATGAATAATGCCTAGTTGTTCGTCCAGTTTCATAAACAGTTCAAGTTCTTAGTGAACTTTCATAAATAGTGCCCCAGTGTTTAGTCCAATTTCATAAACAATACCCTAGTTACTTGACCACTTTCATAAATAGTGTACCTATTTTGGTTTTTGTTTTCATAAATAGTGTCTAGACAACTATTGTCCATTTGTTTAATATAATATTTCTTTGTATTCAAACAGAATGACATGGAGATACAAAGACCAAAGAGTGATGACGAATACCTTGACCAACGTTTGAAGACAATATTGGAAGAAAATGTGGACAAGGTTAGCAAAGTATTCATCCCGATGAAACACTACTTCCACTTCACATTAATAGTTTAGGACATTAAAAAACGAACAATGACTCATTACAATTCAAAACTACCAAGGATTGAAGGAGGTAGAGACCAATATTTTGACCATGCTTTGCAAGTGGTAAGAACAAAACCTTAAATAATCCAGTTTATGTACTAAATTTCAAATGACAACAAGTTGTTTCATACAAAACATTCCATTTCTTTCTTTTTTGGAGCGAGACAAGATCCAAACAATATACAAGACTTCAAGAGTGACAACACCTTAACAATAGATATTGAAAGCTACAAGATTTGCGCACAACAACGAGAAGACTCGTAAGTACAAACTTTATAATATCTAGGGTTACTCTAACTTCAAATATAAATGACATCATTATCTGTCATCTAATACTATCAAGTGATGTATTCATCTGCATACTTATAGTTGAACTAAAAAATGCAGGTTGGATTGTGGGATATTTGTCATTCACTATACACAACAAGTACAAGAGAGCAAATTGATAGAACCCACGTTTGACAAGGAAGAAGTATTCGAGAAAAAGGCAGAAATTATAACAACAATTCTACTTCTATATACACTTTGTGCTTTCTGCAATTTAAGAAATAATGTAAAAATTTCATATAGATCCAGAAAAAGTATGTTTTTTTTTAATTTTTTTTTCTTCCAGCATATCGATAACAAGCTTCATTTTTCTTCAATCTTCATATTCATTCACAACTTGAATATATTTGTAAATTCAGGTCAGATTGCAGGATATACATGATAAGCTTCATTGATCAACTCTCAAACAACCAGAAAGTTCAAGGACGTATCAAAGATTACCAAGTCAAAAAGGCACGCAAAGATATTTCACCAATTTGATGAACCATGAATTCAGCTAGACAAAGGAACAAAAAGCATTTATTGAAATTTCACAGAGACTCACAAGCATTGGACATTATAATCAAAATTCATAATATGGATAATATGTAATTCTGATGTGCATTTACTTCTTAAAAGTACAACTTAGTTTTAATGTGGTTTCACATATATCACAAATTCTACAAGTTTAGTTTTAACGTGGTTTCACATATATTAAAAATTCTACAAGTTTAGTTTTAATGTGGTTTCACATGTACTACATATTGTTCAAATTTAGAGTTAATGTGGTTTCACATATATTTCATAATCTAAACTTTCATGCAGTTTGCTTTGTGTAAATGTATGCTGAAAAAATTATATAGCAAAATAACATTAATAAGATGTTAAAGCCATAAATATTGCCTTTTTTTCTTTCTAAAAATAAGTACCACTATTTGTACATTCATATAAGGCTTTTTAGCCAAAATGGTCCATGAGATTTGCATAACTCCTCATTTTGATCACTGAGATTTCAAATCGATTAAAATGGTCCTAGAGATTATCCACCATCCATCAATTTGGTCATTCCGTTAAAAATTCCGTTAAGTTCAGAGTATTTTTGTCAAATCAAGTTCTCCACTTGCTTTTTCACCCTATTTCCCTCATTTTTCTCAGAAAATACCCCTATGTTGCTAATTTTGGTAGTGATATTAACTCTTCAACTATTATTAAAAACGATTTGGCATCAAACTCAAGTAAATCATTGTAAACGGTACTTGACTTTTTCCCTTTCATTAATTTTTAGAAAAAAACTGTATAGTTTGCACACTTGAATATAATGAAATGAATGGTTCAAATATTGTAAATCCATAGACAAAGCTAAATCAAAAGAATTAACAAAAAGAGATATCATGTTCCATTACATGAAATTTTCAACATGATCATCATTATAACTTGCAAAATATCTCAAAGAAAATATGTTAAAATGTTCAACATCAAAAAACAACATCCCACATGTTTAACAGCAATGGTCAACTTCAAAATTAATATCCAACTGTTCTAATTCAAAAAGAAGAAGAAAAGAAATGGTTGCAACTTGTTTTCTTCTATTTGTGCAGTGATATCCAAACTACAAACTCCCTCTATGCTCAAGGCTTCCAAGGTTTGCCTCTCTTTGCAGGTGATTTGTGATTGTGGTGGCACTACTTGGGAAGTGACACCAATGCAGCCTTGTACCTATTGAAAACCAAAAGATAATAGCTTACACTTAGTCACCCTATAAAATCCAAATCGTACTCCTTTTATCACAATTTACAGAAGTAATTGTTGAAAAAAAAAAGTAAAAGAATAAACAACACAAAAACTAAAGGGCTACTGAATGTATCATTTAAAGGGCTACTGAATGTATCATTTGAACTTGTGGAATGGGTTGTAAGCTAGATACTATGCCTTTCCCTCTTCCCATTCCTCTTCCTCTTCCTTTTCCCATGCCCATACATATGCCCACCTACAATATCAACCAATTTAATGGACTTCACTTTCATTATCAAAACCTATAATTAAAAAAAAAAAAAAATACAACACAAAATAGATACCTCTAGTGTAGATGTGTTAACAACTGAATGATTTGGCTCTTGAGTGGCTTGAGTTGTCACTGGTGTGTTTGCAGTTGTGTGACTTGGCTCATAAATGCCATGAGTTGGTGTTGACTGACTTGTAAAGCCCCCATTTCCACAAGTTTGTGTGGCCTTTATGTCCACATTGTTGATTGTATACGATTTGTGTGAAACCCATTTCCCTAGCTTCTTTCCACCATGAGTTGTCACTGGTGGCTTTTCACCAGGCTCCTTTGTCCTATTCTTCTTAGGTTTGCCTGTTTGCTTCTTATGTAAAGGACCATAATGACAAAAGGGCAATCTCCTTGATAAACAGCCCTAATTCTAACCTTGTCATTTCTTTTAAACCACACATGTCTCCCATTAATTACACTGTAATTAATGATAGCCTCCTTCAATTGTGGTTTATTAGGAAAAACTTTGGTATAGGCTTATTCCGCTACCTTTATGTCTCCCATTAATTACACTGTAATTAATGATAGTCTCCCATTAATAGTTAGGATTTTTCAAGTTTGTACCTCTATGTTACTCTCTAAACTTTGGTGTAGGCTTTATTTCATTGCCTCTTTCTTTTTCTGCTGGTTACCTCATCAAATTCATCTTTTTCTTGTGAAGTTTCATTTTCAAGGCTATGAAAGTCACAAGAATTAGCATCCTCATCTGATATCTCTCTTGCAAACCCCATTTCTTCGGGCTCTTCTATAATAGGTTGGTCTACATGTTCTTCAAACTCATCATCATCAACTTCATAATCAACTTGCAGCTCAATATCAGAATCCTGCTCATAATCACTGTCTTTAAATACATCCTCATCTACAACTTCCTCATTCTTCTCCCCTTCAACATCTGCATCTTCCCCATTTCCTCCCTCAACATCTTCAAGAAAAGACACAACATCTCCCTTATTTGCCATCTCAACCTCTTGCTCTACTGATGCATCCACATTAGTTAAGCCTTCACCAACATCCTTCTTCTTCTTGTCAACCACAAATAATTCTGTCATCCTGTTTTTTCCCATTTCATCAATTAAAGCCAAAACTTCTATATCACATGTCATTTCAACAAATCCTATCCCAGTAGGCTTTTTTCTATGCATGCTTAATTCCAATTGATACCCCAATTGTCTTGCAATATCATGACATTCCACCAAAGATTGTTGATCAGCTGAAACCCAATCTAAGAAAATAACTTCACCTCCAATGTATTTTTGTTGACTTTCTTTCTTAATGATCTGACCTCCATGGTGGATTTTGTAAGTGAATTTGTTCGGCTTAGCTGCATTATTCAATGCTAAAAACCATTATTCACATGAGGATGTATTAGTACAGTGCAAAAAAAAAAAAAAAATCATCATTCAATGTCAACCATATATATATATATATGTATATGTATAAGGAGGAGCTATATTTGTATGCAAAAACCTATAAAGTTTATTGTCGGTGTTGCTTTCCAACTATGAATGTGAATGGAAAGCACAACTTCCACAAAAAATAGACTTATTAAATGTGAATGGAAAACACTCAATCAATAAGCTTACCAAAAGGAAGAAAAGGTTGCAAAAAGGTTAGATGTCAAAAACCAGAGGACCCTACTTCCTCATATCTTCCCTAATCTTATTCAATGCCAAAACCTTTAAACTATTCCACACTACAAGACAGCAGTAAACATACACGCCAACCACTACAATGCCATTTAAAAAGCCAAAATGCAAACCAAGGCAACCTTCAATACAAAATGACAAAAACCCACATCTTAGGACCACACCACTGACAACTAAACATTTTAAAATACTTAAGTATCTCAAATGTATCAACAATCTTAGTATTATATGGTTCAAATGCAACTCACCATATTTGGGAGCCTTCCCAGATCTGCGAAAATGGTCTGCCATTTCGCAGTCAACTTCACTGCCTTACAATCCACCAATTCGAAAGATTCCTTATCGATATCTGATTTTCAGCCTTAGTTTTACACCGATCAAATCTCTGTCAACCAAACCCCTAATTCAGAAACCCTAATCACTTTTTCCCTTTTCTCTTTCAACTGACAAGGACGAATGTAGGGAGATGAGGACTTTGGTAGAAAAGATGAGAGAGTTGATAGAAAAAGGGTGAAAAAGTAAGTGGAGAACTTGATTTGACAAAAATACCTTAACGGAATTTTTTAACGGAAGGACCAAATTGATGGATGGTGGACAATCTCAGGGACCACTTTTATCGATTTGAAATCTCAGGGACTAAAGTGAGAAGTTATGCAAATCTCAGGGACCATTTTGGCTAAAAAGCCTTCATATAAAATGAACCAAAAACTAACAATATTTCTAAAACAAAACAAACAAAACATCACAAACAAAATAACAACTGTTTCATAAACTATTATAAAACTACATGCACTATTTATTAAAAATTAAACACATATAGTGTGATGAACAAATCAAGACTCACCTGCAAATTCTTCAAAACAGTAAGATCAAAACTGAGAAAAAAAAAAAAAAACCGGAATCGACTACTTGTTATATTTTAATTTGAACACAAATTAAGACAAAATATATCAATCAATGCAAAAACTCGAAAAACTACGAAACTAGAATCTCAGAACCTGTAATGTAGAGCCAATTACCTCCAAACAATGAAACTATGAAAAACGGCGATCAATTACAGAACTCCAGTGAAACAATGAACAACAACGAAGATCATGAATCCAAAAAAAAAAAAAAAAAAAAAAAATTCAGAACCTTCAATATCGGGGGAAAAAAAAAAATCTGAGAACCTTCAACGAACCTTCAATTGAAGAATAATTCTTACTTCGAAAGACCTAAACGAACAAAACAAAAATCATGATTTCAAAAAAATCAACTCTTAAAACCTTTGCTCTGTTCACAAAAATTGACTCTCAAAATGCAGATTGAAGAACTCTGCAACACAAAAGCAAAGTCGTTCCAGTCGGTTGTGCTAATTTCAAAATAACTAAAGTAATAGATTAATTAACGTAACTTAAACCAAAATCATTTGGGGCAAAATTGACATATTAACTTGTTATTTAGGTTGAGCCATTTAAGTTGGGCTCATTTAAAAGTGGGCTTTGTACTAACCATTAAATAAATTTATAACATGGTTTTTGGTTAAAACTCAAAGTTTTGAAGTCATTTTGGTTAGTTTTCCTAATAATAATAATAATAATAATAAATCTATGATTTCCATTTTCTTTGTTTTGTACTATTTACTTGGGCTTTAAGCTTTCAACCCCCCTTGTGACTTTGAAGTGGAAACATAATTAAGCCAAAATCAAATATTTTGGCCCAAGTGGATGAGGATAGCTCAAGCCCATTTGTAGCAAGAAGTTTAGGTCCATCTCATAGAAATCGGTTATTAGCATCTCGCCCATCCTAACGAGACAACATATTTTAAAATCTCTCATCAGATTTCAACCTAATACAAGATATAAAAAGCCCAAAGGCAATCTAAATGTAAGTATAGTTCAAAAGTAAATACAACAGAGAAGCCCATAAAAACAAAAAACCCTAGATCTGGAAGAATACAGACTCCACCACACCAACTATGCTGCTATTGTCGAT
Source organism: Pyrus communis (assembly GCF_041283825.1). Lineage (NCBI taxonomy): Eukaryota > Viridiplantae > Streptophyta > Magnoliopsida > Rosales > Rosaceae > Pyrus > Pyrus communis. The sequence goes on from NC_142572.1 coordinate 6,849,406, forward strand.
TTGCCACCACCACCAAGAGGAAGAACCCATGACCAAACTAGATGAACGGAAAATGAGGGTGAGAGAGCCACTTGCCCAAACATTACTCCTATAATCCTACTAAGGAGTGCTAAAAGCACTTTAACAACAATCTAACACCAAAGTGTGCTGCCAAGGAAAGACACACGATGACCTGGGTAGCAGAGGTCCCAGTGGAGGACTAACGGCGGGGAGAAAGTTTAGAGTAAAAAATAGACATAAAAGCCAAAATTTGAGACAAGCTTAGGGAGGTTGACACAAATCTTAAGAAAACTAGAGATTAAAGGCCAAAAGAAAAGGATATGCAAAAGCGAGATAACATAGGGAAAAAGGAGGGAGGAGTCGGAGGGAAATAGGGAATGCAAAGAAACAAATGAAGGGAGGGGTTGGAAGGAAAAGGGGGAAGCAATCACATGAAAGATGGGGGGGGGGGGGGGGGGGGGAAGGAGGGCTAGGAGTCTCGAGAGGGTGGAGGGTGTAATACCCCATATTAAAAAAAAGTGGTTATATGTATATATGTATGTTTGTGGGTAATTATTTTTTTACGTACAAGAACCTATTTTCGATATGTAAAATAGTTTCAATGTAAAATCCTTTTTGCTACAAATTATTTCAAAAACTAGTTTCATGTTCATAAGTAATTAGAGATATTTTATTTTGAATTGGAGAAGGGAGATTAAATGAGTTTGATTTGATTTTCCTCACAAAGGGCCGAGAGTTTGAGGTTGGACTAAATGAGTAATTTTTTCTTGATATTTTCTCTCAAAGATGAGGTGGAGAGTTTGTAACATTAGGAGTTAATGATTTAGTGATAACTCACCACTCTAAATGTGAAGGTGGAAGTCTACTTAAGGGTGAGTTGGTAAGTTTGTATTCATTAGGAATCTAAGAGTTAAATGTTTGGTGATGATTCATCCCTCCAAAATTTGAAGAGGTGGGATTCATATCCCTTAGACTTTGAACGTGGTTTTTGAGCTTTTGTCCACTTTGCATGATATTCACCACTCTAAATAAAGGAAGATGACAACTTATTGTGGTTAGAACATTTCACGTGGCCTTTGATGCAAGGAACATCTTGCATATTATTCATTAGTTCATAATTAGCTTCACATTTGTTGTTTTTCTATTGGACCACATTTCATTGCTAAGGATTAGGACAACATTTGTTGCCTTGTTATTTCATGGTGATGATTAGGTTAACAATTGATGTGTTTCTATTGGAACACATTTTATGTCTAATGATTGGCACAACACCTGCTTTCTTTCTATTGGCACACTTGTGAAGATTCTTTGGAGAGGAAGATGTCATGCAACCAAACGGAAGACATGGAGAGAAGAGAAAAGAAAGAAGAAGGAAAAAGAAAAAAGAAAAAAGAAAAAACAGCTACACCACCACACTAGCAAGAAGAACGTCTTCTTCCTCAAACCACCCTTTCCTTCACTATCCATTTCTCTCATATTATGTAAAGGCTCAAAGCCATCTCCATTGTCCTTTGTAAATCTTCTTACATAGAGAAAACAAAAATGCATATGCAACTCTAGTGGATGTAGCCGATTTGGTGAACCACTTAAATCTATGTGTTCATTATTACAAGTTATAAGAAGAAAGGAAAGAAAAGAAAAAGAGTGCGAAGCAAAAGCAAGAGTGAAAAGGAAGGAGAGAATGAGTCGGGAGAGCTGGGGGTCGATTTGTAGAAAAGAAAGGAGAAGCTAAAAGATGATAAAAAGGGTAGAGTGTTGGGTTGGAGGAAGAGGAGAATCGGGTGAAAGAAAGTGATCAAGTTTGTGAGGGAGAACATAAGGGAAGTGAGATGAGAAGAAATAGAAGTGGTGGGCTAAAATAAAAATAAAAGATGATGTTTGGGGAAAAGCTGGAGACATGATTTCATGCCTTGTGGTCTTTGAGACTTATATTTCACTCTAACAATTCTCTTCTCTAACATGGACGTCTATTCCTTTCTAATAAAAACAGGTTGCCTGACCAAAATGGACAAGACAATGGAAAAATATATAGAGTGGTCAATGAGCAACACTTTATATGATGTTTTATAAATTATTACCTTGCTTGTTAACTAATTTGAATTATACGTTGATTTAATGGGCGCGTGATTTTTATATCTACATTGCATTATATATGTATATGCATTGCAAAGCAAGAAAAAGAGTTGTGTTGTGTCAAGTGCTCACTTGTGTAAAGTGTTTAAGTTGTGAAGATATTCAAGGGCTGAAGTTTACTTTGAATATAAAATAATGAACCTTGTATATGTCAGGTGTAGGGTGCAAGGCTTAAGTATACAAATTGGTTAATTATGAAATACTGAAATCTTGTATACGTCAGGCATCGGGGGAAGGGCTTGAATATACAATTGGGCGTCGGGGGAAGTGCCTATTTAATAAAGTGGAAACTGAGAGTTTAATTACAAAAAAAATGGGTTTAAGGGACGAACGGGAGTTAACTCATATTCTAAGGCATTAGGAGCCAAGTAGTATAAGCATGGTATGGGACGTGCAGGCTTGGGTGCCTTAGGTATGCGTTGAGGGGATTAGAAGGGAGTGAGTACATTTATGCATCTCATTGCCTACATTATGTATTTTCAAGAGCTACTCATTTCAATTATTATTTTTGTTGGTACTTTTGTTATAAATTAATTTTGTATACTAATATTTTATTTCCTCTGCGTATTCAATAAGTTTTAATAATTTTAATTTATTTTTCACCATATCTTGGTTGTAGAATTTATTTCTATAGCTAAGATATGGTTCACACGCTGGCTCATGAATAGTCTTTATTCGCGGGTTGGGGCGTGAAAGAGGGCGAGCCAACAGATTCACGGGGAGCCCGTCCTCCACCCTCTCGAGACTTCTAGAGAGAACAAGAGTTGCTTTCTACATACTAAATCTATTTGCCAAGTTAGTTCACTAGATGGTGATATGCCATTAAGCGTGTCAATATCTTGTTATGAATCTTTGGAGTCAGTTTACTACAACAGTATTTTGTGAACAAATTTGATAAGAGAAGTGTTATTGGCACTTTAAAAATCTCATTCTACACTCCTCACAAGTGTATTTTTTCTTTCTAAATAAAGAAAATTTGGAGTGTAGAATGAGAATTTTGGAGTGCCAATAATTATTCCCTTTGATAACTGCAGCATTACTAAATCATTCCTGTGAAGAATTTGTCTTACTATATATGGAAAACATAATCAATTAGGCTTTTAATCTGAAAGATGAGAATTTAGCTGAGATTAAGCTATTGGGGGTTAGCATGGTGGTGATGAAAAGCAACGTAATAGTTTTCTTGTTTTTGTCGGTAACAGCGTAACTGGTGATGGAAGATAGCGTAATGCTTTAAGATCACGACAAAAGAACGCATTTAATTAAGATATTTCCCCAACTCACATCGATGAATCTGTTACTAGTTGCCAATGTAAATTCATCATTGCCTACTCATCATCTTGATGCTATTCAAGCTCTTTAGTTCTATCTTCATTTGGATATTTGTTGTATCTCATAAATCTTTGTATGATCTACAATATATCTTTAGTACTACTCCAATTCTAATATATTGGTTTACGATTTTCTACATGAAAGTAGCTTTATGAACATCCGTGGTTAATTAGAGAGATTTATGTTGTCAAATAAAGAAAAGAATAAAAATTCGTTTCTTCTTACCAACTATACATCCATTCTTTCAGGTCAATGGGTTATAGACAGCTTCTAGACAGCTCTCCCGCTGATCAACGAGGATGATTAACTTTTCTTATCAATTAAAGTTGGATTAAGGTACTCACAAAAAATCTCATGCCACATGAGCAAAATGTGATACTGTGGCATTATCTGTTTGAAATTCAAAGCATATATGCACCCAAAAGCCAAAAAATTATAGTCCCATAACAACTAGCAAGATTTTTCTTATGTTATGTTGACGTGTATTTTGTGACCGTCAATTGTACATAAATGTATGGATCAATCGTTCAAACGCACATGAATAATCTTTTTCAATGAACTTTTAACCAAAAAGAAAAGGTTTAAAATGACGCACCCAAGTATCAGCCTATGGACGGTATTCAATTTTGACAATGATTTTGTCTGATAGTGGTGGAAGAGGGAGAGAGAATTTAAGAGAGATTATGAGCCACCAAATACCAAGGTGGCTCCATGCTTCACCAAAGGGCAGAGATCAATTTCATGCTTAACCCCCCTCAGTTATCTATGAGCCGCCCCCAGTTGTGATGCTGTGGGTCGTGACCCTTTCCGTTTTAGTTACGCACCCTTTGAGCCTTGACCCATCCAGTTGTGATGCTGTGGGTCGTGACCCCTTGCGTTTTAGTTACTACACCCTTTGAACCTTGACCCATCTCTCTCTCTCTCTCTCTCTCTCTCTCTCTCTCTCATGTGCTTGGTTTCTGCATGAAAAACCATATACTCATGCCCCATTTTTTTGTCAATTGGCTATTGGGAACTCCATGCGCCACTTCACATCTTACCTTTATTATTTGCTTGGCTTTGAGTCGACTTGTTCTTCCCTTTAACTTTTACCATTATATCAGTCTGTCAATTTGGACTATTTTAATGGTACAAGATCTGATCAATCATATTCTAAATGGAGCTACTAATTAGCATCTTGTGTATACTTTTTATATGCGATCTAAACCTGCATTAAAAAAGTTAATTAGGGTACTTGTTTCATACAACTTTTCGCCACAAACAGTGTTTGAATAGTTTGCTGCCCTTTCCATAAATAGGAATCGAATGCAACACGATTTCCCTAACTGATTAATCGTATACTTCATATAGGGTTAGTATACAATATGTTTTAATTTGAACGACGGTTTTACAATGCAATTATGTCCACTCATAACAACTTATCTTAATAGTGTAATATGATGTTCACATCGTAAAACCATCTTTGTTATAGTAATAATAATGTCATTATGTACTATCAACTAGAGATTTATCATTATTATATAACCTTGGACTGTAAACTTTAATGATTATAATGTAATCTTACCTTTTTTGTAATTTGAACGTTGAACTTAAAAGTCAGTAACTAGCCCAAAAATAAATAATGATTATAGGTATAATTCCATATTCACTAATAGTTTTATTAAAACAAAGGTACATTACCCATTTTAATACGTACTGTAGTATTCCATTAATTTTAACAATAATTCCATGTACTTGATGAATTCCCACATTAAAACACACAAATTTATCCAAAAAAAAGCACGTCTCTTTCCATGTATATGAGTAATAAAAAACGGAATATTAGCAAACAAATATTCTCAGTTATCTAATTTTAACTCAAGTGGTGTGAGATGAATGAAATAATTTTTTTAATATTTTAAACTCAAGTCCTCAATTCAAAAGTTTCTTCCAAGCAAAAGAATTAACTCTATCAAACTTAAATTCTATCCTTGCACGGTTTAATTTACAAAACCCTACGTACGCCAATCAAAGAAATAGTTCAAAAAATTCCAAGAAAAAAATAATTCAAGGCTATTAGGGTTGGATCGAAATTTTACGCTCCATTAATTTGTTAACTGAACCGAAATATGTATGTTGCACCTACATATTCCTAACTAATTAACAACACACAAAATTATACGGACTTATCCAATCATGATTTTAATTAACTTGTGTACTTGGAAACAGAAATGTACTGAAAAACTATACATTGAAATATAATTTATATATCATCTTTAGCTGGATTTTTCTCGTATGGGTAAGAGGATTGCCTCTCACTATGCATACAGAGACCTCCAGGGACAAAATGTTGTTGAGATTCAAAACTGATCAATGGAATACTACTAAGTGATAACTGGGTTAGGCCATCTCTAACTAAAAGGGCTAAATATAGTCCCGTTCAGAATTATAGTCTTGCAAATATTATTTTTAAATTAATAATGTCAAGCCATACTATTAAGAAAAGTTTATACTTTAAACTACAGTTTGGATGTTTTCAAATCTAGCCTGCCGTTAATTAATTTAAATCAATTATTGCATATGATGAGCTGGACCTCAAAAAGTAGCTAAGAAGGGGTCTATATTTGACCAACTTGATGTCTGTTTGGCCAAATAATGTTCTGGTGGATTCCATAAAATTATAGCATAGTCATCGGTGGGAGATGTGTTTTTGAACAAGTCATGCTATTTTTTGGCTTTTAAACCCTTAGCCATCTTCATTGGAGATGACCTTATATATACCTTTCCCTTTGTATATAGTGCCCATCCATATATCTAGTTCTCCTTCTGCACAAGGTTCTAAAAAACGTTAGGCACGAGTCGGGCTGTGAGCTAGCGCTTATGCGGATTTAGGTAAATTTCTTGTAAATAAGTGTATATTGACACTTACAAAAAATTATACTTGTATGAAATATAAGGATAAGATAATAAAAGAACGATAAAATGCAAAAAGAGTAACCAACAAGTCCAAAATTTAAAAACATATTAAGCATATATGCCATATAACCATAGTGAGGAGTATTGTAGGATGACACATGTACAACAAGTTCACAATTTAAAACCACATAAAATGAAAAATAGGAGGAAAATAAGGAAATATAGTAATTGTCTTTAACATCCCGGACTTTAAGTTGATACACACCTATTCTATAAAATTAACAAAATTTCAAGATATAAACATAGGCGCATGTAGGGAACGGGAACTTAGAAAGTTATAATAAAGATAGGATTTTTTTTTTTCAATTTCAATTTCAATTTCAAAACGCCTCGACCACCCACCGTTTTGCAAGAAAACACCTCGGCCACCCCCTGGTCAGTGCTTAGGCCTTTTTTTAGAACATTGTTTATGCATGCATATACAGGTTTGGACATACATCTTAATTAAAATCTTCTATCTTATACTCTTGTAAGATGAGGAACATGAGATGTACCAAATGAATACATAAGTATATTTTCTTTTGTGATAACCAATAAAATATACGGATGTCGACTACACATTATACTGGAGTCTAGGACCTCGATAGATTCCTCATCTTGAAGGACGGTCGTGTACGTCTAGGACCTCGATCTATATTGGCAACTTTCATATCATATGCATCTGACCAAAGCAGAAAAAGGTATATATGGAAAAACAGGATAAAATGTTAAATATGTGTAATATTAATGCATTGGAAATTTTTCTCGACCGTATTTATATATGAAACAGGAAGGCTGGAAAACAAATTATGTATGAAAAGCAAAAGCATTTTTGCAGAAAAATAAAGCTATGGTTCATACTGTTATAATGAGCTTATGGGATTTTAATACAAATAATATCAATACAAAAACTTCGACCATGAGATAAAGGTTCTTTTGGGAAAATCTTAAAACCATTCCCATTTTGTTTTGACAATTTACCAACAAGAAAGCTGAGATGCAACTACAATGTCTACCGTATGGCTATTTTGAAAGTGTATTTACAATGAATGAAAGCGTTTTTTATAGTGCTTTCTATAATAAGTACATAATTAGTGATTCTTATAAAATGTTTTTCAAGTGTTTTTTTTCTTCAGAATTTACTTATATTTTAACTAAGGATTAGTTTCAAAAATACTTTTATTAAAACCGCTTTCAATCATTTCAAAAGTACTTCCAAATAAGCCAATTCCTTATAATTGGGAGAAAATTGGGGAATTGGTATATGAAAATTGTCCTTGGCGCCAAACGTGGGAGAAATTTTGTTAAATAAGCATGCATGTGAGCCTTTTTGACGAGTAAACTGTGACATTGTACATATATCTTTGTCGGAAGCCTTTAGGGGAAGAGATCCTATTTGTTTTTTAAAATGGAGATTAATTGTTGGACCCACACCATATCAAACTTTAATGATCCGAACTGTCTATTTTTCAAGTTGCACCTCATAGATCATCCTTGCAAAATATTAGCCAAATCGGAAAATATTTAAGGCATCTAATTGAGTTCATAGAAATGACGAACACTTTGTTTTTTAAGAAACATTAAAATTTCATCGTGATAATAATTAAATAGGCAAATGACTTTGGATTGAATTGAATTTTTGTAAGGACGATATATGAATCGAGACTTACAAAATAGATGGTTTGGATTGGTGAAGTTCGATGTGGAGTGGGTCCCATAACTAATCCCCATTTAAAAAAAAAAATAGAGATCCTTTGCCTTAATTAAAGGCCTGTATCTTTATATGTTTGGGCAAGGCTAGGAACTTTTAAATTTCAAGGGCTTTCCGCAAAATAATGAAGAAATGGAGCAGAAAAGTTATATAGAAGGGATTAAAAATATATCTACATGAGCATAACAAATGCATATGAGAAGGATTTGAAAATGACTACTTGGAATGTATCAATACAATTCTTTTTTACATGACTTTGTAATGCTCATCTAGATTCATTTCTAAATCCCTTAAAAGTTTTAAAAATTCCTCACCCCAAACGTACCTTTAAAGTACATGTGTGTCATGTACTTAATTTTGACGAAAATTATTACAGATTTAGCTCAAGAACTCATACTCCACATTTTGTCTCATTAAGATATCAAATTAATCTATACTAAGGAGAGAGAGAGAGAGAGAGTTAGGCTTAGCCTCACAATAGGCTAGGAATAATGTGGTTCAAATTTGCCTTTAGCGAGAATCAAACTTAAGATATCTTACTTATAAGTAAAGAGAAATACCACTTGACCGTAGTATTAAGTGACAATTTAATGAATTTTTAATTTACATAATTTTCAATATCAACGCTCCAATTCAATTTATAATTTATGAAAATGTAAACTGACTCTCATTTCCAAAAGTTGTATGGATACAACATAGGCGTACAAACAAATCCCTGGCTAGCTATATCCTCTCATTGTCTCTATTTTTCTTGAACAAACGATATTATTTATATTAAGTGCAAGTGGCCCTTTACCACAATTTTGGAAAGGTGTTAAGCCCTTACATGACGACGTGGGTTTGAACCCCGTTGGTAGCTAATCTAACATCTAATCTAACAAAATCTATCATTTGACAAAAAAAAAAAAAAAAAAAAAAAGAAAGAATATTTATACTAAGTTGGTGGGAGAGTGGGCTAAGCCTTACAATAAGCTGGCAATAATATGGTTCAAAGTCGCCTTTGGTAAAAATCAAACCTAAGGCCTCCAACTTGCAAGAAAAGAAGAATACCATTAAACCGTAGTACTAAGTGGCGCTTGTTGTCTCTTTTACATACTATATAGATTTTTTTTTCCAGCTTTGCCTAATAAACTCTAATGACATGTTTACTTACCTAGTATAAAGGAATGAGGGATTAATGCTACACTTTATCATCTATTTGTACTATCTCTTTAATAGAAATATGGCTCACCGACACATGTGGGTCCTATCTCCATTAGAGGGATGATACAAATGATGATATAAATTGATGATAAAAGTATCATTTTTGTTAGAAGGAATGCATAATTAGAAGGAACATGGATGTGAATAATTAAGTAGCATTTTTGTCTGCCACTTAGTACTACGATCTAATTGCATTCCTCCTCACTTGTAAGTGAGAAATTTTAAGTTCGATTTTTGCCAAAGGCAAATTTGAACCACATTATTACTAACCCATTGTGAGGCTAAGCCCACCCTTTCCCCCTTAGCATAAATAATATCATTTGTTCAAAAAATAAAATATATATAGGATACATTCATTTTCAGGTATCACCAGTGGCAAATCAAGGAAAAGTTATTCGAAGGCTCACATGTAAAGTTCACAAACATTTCTTAGATATAATAACCTTAAAACTTAAACCATAGTTCCATCATTCACAATTTATAGAACAAATAAAAATACAAATCATAATTGTCCACGACGCGTTGTCATATTTTGAAATTGCTACATTATAGCTTCATTATCAATGGAAGAAAAAACATTGCTCTCAATATAAACCACCATGTTATCACTCAACCATGATTTTCCATTTGGTTACGCAATAGACTTGTCACAATATTCATAAGCGCAAAAGGCTATTTCCGCCGAAGCAGTAGCAACATATAGAATTGATGCCAATATAATTAGCAAATACACATGAACGTATACTCTATTCCTCCTCGTCTCCACCATTTTTTTTTTTTTTGCAAGACTACCAATTCTTTCCAATTGAGAAAATTCACTACTTCAACGCATATCAAGAATATAACGCTCAAGTTGATATTTTTTTAATAAAAAAAATAATAAGAACAACAACTCCTCTTTGAGGCATTTTATCAAGGTTGGAGGGCATGTATGAAGGACAACTCCAACCTTCAATGAAAAAGCACCAAAGTTATCCATGAAGATTCACCGAAATTCGAAAAGTTAGCTGACCTTCCTTGCCCTTTAATGGAACCACAAATTAATGAATATCCTAAATGTTAGTATACGCAAAATTTGACATGAATAAAAGTCTTTACCATTGATTTTGGTTTTCATACATAATAAGTAAAAGAAAACAGATGAGCCGGTTCCACATCGAGGAGAGATTTTTCAGTATAACTGGTACACGAAGTGGTACATCACGTGTCACTATACAAATAGTGGAATACGTGTGTTAAAAGTTAATAACTTAAAAAATAAAATTTTTCATCACTTGTATAAAAATACGTGATATACTATCTGTGTTCCGACTACAATGAAAAATTTCTCTACACCGAAGAACCACACTTGTCCCGATCTAATTACATACCAATCCCAAACAAAAGACTTCATTCCATTTAGGGATGAAACCGTGTCGACAAGGGAAGTTAATATCTGGGCAGTGTTTACCCTCCATTGTGTATGATTTAAAATCTTAACAGAGAGGGCCCTATCCCGGCCGAGTCGGTCACCAAATGAAGCTTCCATGCAACGATGAACGTACAAAACTACAAATCCATGCATCCTCATTAATTTACATCTCACAATGATAATACCGGTCGTAGAATATTGGTGCCATTCCCACTTTCCTAATTTAGCTAAGTTGGATAATATCATTTCAAAAATGTTCTAGAAAATTTCCACCCATTTCTCACCATTCGAAAATACATTATATTTGTACAACGAGCAATATAAATAAATAAAATATTTATTTTTTGACAAACGATAAGGTCAATTAATTGTTATAGGGAAGACTAGAGGTAAATAAAAAAAAATAAAAAAAATTTGTCACATCCTGGCCCGGGTGGGACCACTTCCCGGGCCCGACTCCACTTCCGTAGCACGATATTGTCCGCTTTGGGCTTACCATTCCCTCACGGTTTTGTTTTTGGGAACTCACGAGCAACTTCCCAGTGGGTCACCCATCATGGGATTGCTCTAGCCTCCTTCTCGCTTAACTTCGGAGTTCCTACGGAACCCGAAGCCAGTGAGCTCCCAAAAGGCCTCGTGCTAGGTAGGGATTGGAATATACATTTAAGGATCACTCCCCTGGGTGATGTGGGATGTCACAATCCACCCCCCCTTAGGGGCCCGACGTCCTCGTCGGCACACCCGCGGCCAGGGTTAGGCTCTGATACCAAATTGTCACATCCCGGCCCGGGTGGGACCACTTCCCGGGCCCGACTCCACTACCGTAGCACGATATTGTCCGCTTTGGACTTACCATTCCCTCACGGTTTTGTTTTTGGGAACTCACGAGCAACTTCCCAGTGGGTCACCCATCATGGGATTGCTCTAGCCTCCTTCTCGCTTAACTTCGGAGTTCCTACGGAACCCGAAGCCAGTGAGCTCCCAAAAGGCCTCGTGCTAGGTAGGGATTGGAATATACATTTAAGGATCACTCCCCTGGGCGATGTGGGATATCACAAAATTAGATTCCCATCTCTATTTTTCCTTGTTCATTAATTAAAATCTTGTTCCTTTTCAATTTCTGATTAAGGTCCTTAGATTTTAATAAACGACGTTAATTATTTTAATAATAAAATATTTTTTATTTCTAAGTATATTCAGTTAATGTTAGAAACGTTACATTTGTTATATTTATATTCATGGCTAAATATTTTGTCATATACTTTTACTTTTTGTTTGTACCCTTTTTTAATTTGCAACCATTTTTAATTTTTTTAATTTTGTACTGATTTTCTTTTCAGTTTAATTTGTACCCATATATTAATTCCTTTTTGTGCCCATATTTTTTAAACTCTTATTTGTATTTGTACCCATATTTTTCAATTATTTGTACCCGTTTTTAATTTTGCTAAATGTACCCATGCTAATTATATGTATTTAATTTATTTTTTAAAATATATCAATAGTTATTTTTTAAAATATGTTAATAATTATGAGGGTACGTTATTTTTTTGCTATAATTTTTGTGAAGAACAATATTACTCTAAAATTAATTTTTAAGTATTTATTATATTTAAAAATATTATTTGAATTTGTTTAAATGTCATAATTTGTGGGACATTAAATGCATAGATACATGAGTTAAATATCTTAAATGAGGCTAAGGATCTCGATCAAAATATCTAAACAAATAAGATTTCAGTCTAATAATTAGGTTGATTAGGAACCGAAACCAAAATGTCGTTAAAAAAATGACTACCCTTCAGAAATACTAATATATTTTAATATTCTCTTTTTTACAGATATTTAGAAAAAAAAAAATTGAATTAATTTGATTGGCGGCAGACATAAGTTTTTTTTGTGCGGCTCTCGACATGGCTGTAGCCTGTAGGCCATTAACCCTCCAGCCATATAGCAGCCAAGGCTTCACCACTCGCGCCAACACCTCCTTTCTCCGGACGCCGCACGTTTCGCGTGACACGTGTCAACAATCTATCCGTGGAGCTGCTATATAAACTCTCCACCACCGTCTCTTTTTCCTAGGAAAACAAAATCCCACAAACACAGATATCCCAAAAGAAAAAAGATTCCTCCCTTTTCCTCACTCCACACACACAAAAGGTGCCCGACACACGGCTGAGATATGACGGCCTCCGTCGAGAACCGCCAGTTCCCCCAGCTCAACCCGCCAATAAACGGAGTCGTCCGCTCCTTCAACTTCTCTGATCCCACACCCCCGAAAAGCACCCCCTTCGTTGACAGCAACGACTCGTCGTCCGACGACGAAAATGACGACAGCGTCGTCCAGGAATACACGGATTTAATCCGGAGAGGCAACAACGAATTAGAGCCGTCGATCTTGGACCCCAGAGATGAAGCCACGTCAGACAGCTGGGTGCGTCGTAACTCTTCAATGGTCCGCCTCACTGGAAAACATCCCTTCAACTGCGAACCGCCACTCACCCGCCTCATGCACCACGGATTCATCACCCCGGTCCCACTCCACTACGTCCGCAACCACGGCGTGGTCCCCAAGGCTACTTGGCAGGACTGGACTGTGGAGATCACCGGCCTTGTCCGCCGACCGACCCGGTTCACCATGGACCAGCTCGTCCGTGAATTCAAGCCACGAGAGCTCCCAGTTACCCTTGTCTGCGCGGGAAACCGGAGGAAGGAACAGAATCTCGTCAAGAAGACAATCGGCTTCAACTGGGGTGCCGCTGGCATCTCCAACTCCTTGTGGCGCGGCGTCCCACTCTGCGACTTGCTCAAGCGGTGCGGGATCCGCAGCCGCAAGAACGGCGCCCTCAACGTGTGCTTTGAGGGGGCCGAGGACCTTCCCGGTGGCGGTGGAACCAAGTACGGGACGAGCTTGAGAAAGGAGGTGGCGATGGACCCCTCGAGGGATATTATCCTAGCATACATGCAAAACGGGGAGCTTTTGGCGCCGGATCACGGGTTTCCGGTACGGGTCATAATACCCGGGTTTATCGGGGGTCGGATGGTGAAGTGGTTGAAGCGCATCGTCGTAACGACGTCGGAATCCGACAACTACTACCACTTCAAGGATAATCGAGTGCTCCCGTCGCACGTCGATGCGGAGCTAGCCAACGCTGAAGGTATTTACGACTTTATCGAACACCTTGTCCGCACTTGAAATTTGAGCGTTTCTGTTGGCCCGTGGTGTAAAATTTAGCGCCGAGGTGAGGTGAAAGTGATAGTGATAGTTGTCAGTTGTGACGTGACTAAACCTAATATTGATAGTTGTCAGTTGTGAGGTGAAAGTGTTACCTTCTTTTACTGTTTAACTGTTTAAGTGTTTACATCTGAAGCTAATACTGTTACTGTGTTGGGTTGTGAACTTATGTTGCAGCGTGGTGGTACAAGCCGGAGTATATCATTAACGAGCTGAATATAAACTCCGTTATAACAACGCCGTGTCACGAGGAGATATTGGCGATCAACTCGTATACAACTCAGAGGCCGTATACGATGAAAGGCTACGCATACTCAGGTGAGTTATAAAGCTTACACTATACTTGTACAACTATTTTTCAAACACAAAACAAGTTGCGTCTAAGTTATATAAGAAAGTTTGAGATAAAAGTTGGGAAAAAGAGTAGGTACAGGTCTCTCAAGACTTTTTTTGTCCATTACACTCCAAAATTATTATTTTTCATTCGATATTTATAAAAATATAAAAGAAAAGTTGTATACAAGAAAGTACACTCTGACTTTTTTAACGAGTGATATTAATAGTCTCGTCGATCCTATCTTTTCGGTTGAAAAATAAAGAATGAAGATTAATGAAACACCGATGCATGTTGATAAAATATCGGAAACCACGTTACGAAAATCATAAAAATTTGTCAAGTTTTTTGGATTTTATTACAGGTCACAATTATTGTTCCATGACTATACCTCATAATTTTTATTTAAAAAATGAAAAAAAAAATGAAGAAAAAAAGTTGAAAACGAAACAGGTAAAAGCTAGGGCTTTTACTTTTACATACGTTGTACGTAGTGATTCAGCTCTTCTGTTTTTACAGGCGGCGGGAAGAAAGTCACACGAGTGGAGATAACAATGGATGGCGGTGAAACGTGGCATGTGTGCACATTAGACCACCAGGAGAAGCCAAACAAGTACGGGAAATACTGGTGCTGGTGTTTCTGGTCACTAGAAGTGGAGGTGCTCGACCTACTCGCTGCCAAAGAGATTGCAGTGCGAGCTTGGGACGAGACACTCAATACTCAACCCGAGAAACTCATTTGGAACGTCATGGTAAAGATATAAGTACCACACTTTTTTTTTTCTTCTACATTTTAAATACTGTCGATATTAAGGGACAATTAAACCCTAAACATATATGGATAAGTACTCGATACTGAACACTTTCAGCCTTCTTATGAATTAATTTAATTTATAAATAAACTGTTTATAATCGTGTTAAACTGTGATTAACAAATGAATAAAAATACTAGAATTTAGGATTAGGGTTACAAGTACAAAATATTTGCTGGAACCAAGTATTTCTTCTTCTTTTTTATTTGTGGGCCTCGAGGCCAGTATAATCGTCGAGTCTTTTTTCAAGGTTAATAATTTGGTAGGGCAAACTTGGCAATATGTGGCTGGCTTTTAGTGGGGTCAAAAATCAGATTGTCACCTATCACTTTCCCCAAATTAAACCGTGGGAGACTTTTCAAATCGATACACTGAATAGTATATCATGTATTACTATACAAATGGTGAGATATGTGTTAAAAAGTTAATAACTTAAAAAATAAAAATTTCCACCATTTCTATTAAAACACATGGTGTACCACTTATGTTCCCCTCACAATTAAAAATGGGGTGTGCTATCCACATATCTTTTTTTATTTCTCACACACCCCTTGTTAATTTATGTTCGTTAATATTCTTCAATTCATCCGATCCGATAACCGAAAACTAAAAAAGTATGAGAAAAGTAAAAAGGCACGTGGATATCACATCCCTTACAAATTTCTCGAAAACGTGGATCTAGCAATTGAAAATGTGTTTCATTTCATTGGTGACGTCACACCATGCATCCTTGGGTCTTGGGACAAAAAAAATTGAAGAAATACTTGTTTATTAGGGGTGCTCCAACCTACACAAGAATCTTCTCCACGAAGTGTGGGTCAGTGGGTTTTTTTTGGGTATAATGCTAGGATTATTTATTTAAATTATTTTGTAAATAATATAGAGTGATTATTAATAATTAAGTATTAATTAATGTATTTATTTTTTATTGATAACATCAAATGATTTACCAATTTAGTCTAATAATTTATCAACTTGACATTATTATTTTTTAATCTAGATGCACCTATTAGTATATTATTTCTACACGCACACATCTCTACATATTTGATATCTTTTTTATCACAGTCTCATTGGGAGAGTATTTTCAGTGTGCTCAGAATACATAATGGTACACCACTTATCACTATACAAGTGATGAGATACCTGTGTTAAAACATTAAAAACTTAAAAAATAAAACTTCATTCCACTTATATTATGACACATGGGTTACCACCCGTATTTTGGGTACAAAGAAAAATTTCTCGAGAGAGAGGCTAATTTAGAAACCGAATATAGTATATCAAAATATAAAAATTGGAGCTCGAACTTTTCTACCATTGGGCAGATAAATTAAAATTCTGAGCATTGATATTTCTTTATTAATGAAGAAAAGTAACAACTATGACATGTTGATAGATGAAGATTGCATTTTAAATAAAGTTACATGTACATCACCTTATCATAATTCCACTTACAAAGATGTAACTTAAACACATTTAACAAAAAAAATATATCGCCAGTAGTTATGTGATATTTTAATCTTTAATTCTTTTTCACTAATTGATTTCTGATTTGTGGGTGTTATTTTTCAGGGAATGATGAACAACTGCTGGTTTCGGGTGAAAACCAATGTGTGCAAACCACACAGGGGAGAGATAGGACTAGTGTTTGAGCATCCAACTCAACCTGGAAACCAATCAGGCGGATGGATGGCCAAAGAAAAACGCTTGGACTCTGAATCCAACACAATCTTAAAGAAAAGTGTTTCAACACCCTTCATGAACACTAGTGCAACCAAGATGTACTCAATTTCAGATGTTAAGAAGCACAACTCTTCTCAATCTGCCTGGATCATTGTCCATGGCCATGTCTACGACTGCACTAGCTTCCTCAACGACCACCCTGGTGGCGCTGATAGCATTCTCATCAACGCTGGCACTGACTGCACCGAAGAGTTTGACGCCATCCACTCGGAAAAGGCCAAGAAAATGATTGAGGATTATAGAATTGGAGAGTTGGTGTCCACGAATTATGCTTCGGACTCCTCATCTAGTTCTCCTAATAACTCCGTGCACGGGCCACCAAGAACAACGTCAGTGTTGGACCTTATTTCCTCTAACATGGCACAGTTAGCCCCAATCAAAGAAGTAACGCATTCAATAAGTGTCGCACTTATTCCGCGTGAGAAAATCTCATGTAAGCTCATAGCCAAGATGTCGATCTCTCACGACGTGAGGCTCTTCAGGTTTGGATTGCCTTCAGAAGACCAAGTTTTGGGATTGCCAGTGGGAAAGCACATTTTCGTGTGTGCTACAATTGAAGACAAGCTTTGCATGAGGGCTTACACTCCAAGCAGCTCAGTTGATGAAGTTGGGTACTTTGATTTGGTGGTCAAGGTTTACTTCAAAAATGTGCACCCTAAGTTCCCAAATGGGGGAATCATGTCACAGTATTTGGACTCACTGCCAATAGGGGCCGCACTAGACATAAAGGGTCCCTTAGGGCACATAGAGTACACTGGTCGTGGTAATTTTTTGGTCAATGGCAAGCCAAAGTTTGCAAAGAAGCTTGCCATGCTGGCTGGTGGGACCGGGATCACCCCAATTTACCAAGTGGCTCAGGCCATTTTGAAGGACCCAGAAGATGAGACTGAAATGTATGTGGTGTATGCAAATCGGACGGAAGATGATATTTTGCTGAGGGAAGAGCTTGATGGTTGGGCTAAACAACATGAGAGGTTCACGGTTTGGTATGTGGTGGAGAATGGCAAGGAAGGGTGGGAATACAGTGTGGGATTCATCACGGAGAGTGTGCTGAGAGAGCACATTCCCAATGGATCGAACGATGTTCTTGCACTAGCATGCGGGCCCCCTCCGATGATTAAGTTTGCCGTGCAACCGAATTTGGAGAAGATGAATTATGATACCACAAATTCATTGCTGTTGTTTTGAAGGGTATATGTGCAGAAGAGGTCGTAATATGTACATATTAAAATAAAGTCAATTGTACTCTATTTGCTATCACGTTGAGAACACTACTACATTAAACAACTTTCAAGAAGAGAACATTTGTGCGACGAAAAAAAATGGCATGATGAAACCTTCATCACCCTGCACTTGTTGCTCAACGTTCGAGAAGAGAACATTTGCACGACGAAAAAAAAAAATTCATCGTTTTGATCTTAGCTGCACACAAACTGAACCATGAGAAGTTTGGCAAGGACTAGCTTTCGAATGTAGTGATAATCGATCTTGACATGCTTGATACGAGCATGGAACACGGGATTGGAAGCCAATGCAATCGCTGAAATGTTGGCACACCAAATCTGAGGTAGAGAAGGCAACTGAAATCCAATATCCGTGAATAGTTTGCATATCCATGTCAATTCTATAGCAGTGTGAGTAAGGGACCTATACTTAGCCTCTGTGGATGAACGAGCAACAGTGTGTTGCTTCTTGGCACTCCAACTAATGATGGAGGAACCAAGGAATATGTAGAAACCACCAGTAGAGCGTCGATCACAAGAATAGGCTGCCCAATCAGCATTTGAGAATGCTTTAAGTGTGAGAGGTGAAGCAGTTTTAGGGAACCATGAACCATGTCCAAGAGTGCCTTTAAGGTATCGAAGGATATGTTTAACTGCCTGAAAATGTAGTTCTTTAGAAGAGTGCATAAACTGGCACACTAAGTTGATTGCAAAGGAAAGATCAGGGTGAGTCCAAGTGGGGTACTGAAGTGCCCTAACTATTGATTGACATTCTTTAGGATTAGTTAATGGAGAACATGTGAGATCCAATTTTGCAGAACCAAGAGGTGTAATGCAAGGCTTTGCTCCATCCATTTTAGTTCATTTGAGAAGATCCAAAATATATTTGGATCGATGAAGAAAAATTCCTGAAGCAGATCGAGTAACTTCCAAGCCAAGAAAATAATGCAAATCCCCTAAGTCCTTAACTGAAAATTGAGCACTAAGTTGAGTAATCACATTAGCATAAGCAGTAGAGGAAGGTCCTGTAACTATTATATCATTTACATAGACTAAGACCAGGACCAAGATAGATTGGTTAAGAAAAAACAAGCTGTGATCAGATTGAGAAACTTGAAAACCCATAGATAGTAATGCAGATTGAAGCTTTTTAAACCATGCTCGAGGGGCTTGCTTTAAGCCATAGAGAGACTTTTGCAAATGACAAACATGATTAGGATGGATCTTGATCAATGAAGCTGGGAGGTTAAGACATGTAGACATTTTCCTTTAAGAAGCCATGCAAGAATGCATTGCTTACATCCAGTTGATGCATAAACCAGTTTGATTGAACTGCAAGAGTAAGAAGAATTCTAATAGTTACTGGTTTAGCCATTAGAC
The DNA here is from genome assembly GCF_041283825.1 of Pyrus communis. Taxonomy (NCBI): domain Eukaryota; kingdom Viridiplantae; phylum Streptophyta; class Magnoliopsida; order Rosales; family Rosaceae; genus Pyrus; species Pyrus communis. Next base: position 6,868,860 of record NC_142572.1, read on the forward strand.
TAAATATGTCACTATAGTCAATTTTCTATTGCTGATTGTACTTTTTTGCAAGAAGGCGATCTTTGTACCTGTCCACAGATCCATCAAGTTTTCTTTTGATCCGAAAAACCAACTTACAACCAACAATATTGTAGGTAGAATCAGAAGGTACAAATTTCCAGGTTCCAGTGTTTTGGAGGGCATTAAATTCATCCTGCATTGCAGCTCTCCAATGTTAATACTTGGAGGCTTGAAGATATGTAGATGGGACAAATTATGTGTCAAGATGATGAGGGAGTGGATGTTTAGTTGTTGTAAAGGCTTTGGGTTTAATGATCCCTGATTTGGATCGAGTTTGCATAGGGTGAATGAAGACTGTAGATAATGAGGCTGGTGCAATGGTAGGTGTAGGTTTAGGTAGGTTAGGAGAACTTGGTGGTGCAGGGTTTGGAATGGGTGAATCAGGTAGGAATGTGGGTGCAGGATTTGAATTTGGAGGGGGGAGAACTTGGAGCATTTGTATGAGGTTGAAAGAGCGAGGCAGATTGTGAGATAGGAAGTTGCTGAGAGAGAGAGAGTAGAGTTTCAAAAAAGTGAGAGAAAATGGGAAAGAATGAGATGAGGAGGAACATGTGGTTTGTTGTTGTTCAAGAAGGTTGAAATTGTGAAAAACAAATGTGGCTTCATCAAAATGGACATGTCGAGATACATAAACTTGATTTGTAGGGGGATCCAAGCATCTATAACCCTTATGAGAGAGGTTATAACCAACGAAGACACATGGCTTGCTTTTAGGGTTTAGTTTTGACTTAGTATAAAGTTTAAGCCAAGGGAAACAATTGCAACCAAAATTCTAAGTTGAGAGTAATTTGGACACTTTTTGAACAATTGTTCCCATAGTGAAGCTTTAGACACTGGAGGTAGTCTATTGATTAAGTAAACTGCAGTGAGAAAAGCTTCAACCTAGAAATAATGTGGAACCTTAGAAGCAATGAGAAGAGTCATGGCAGTTTCGACAACATGCAAGTGCTTTCTTTCTGCACAACCATTTTGCTAAGGTGTATGGGGACAACTTAATTAATGTTGAATGCCATGAACAGAAAGATGGTGCTTGAAATCAGAATGAGAAACTCACCCCTTGAATCAGATCTTAAGGTTCCAATTTTATAGCCAGACAAGTTTTCAACAAGTGGTTGAAATTCAATGAAAGTCTGAAATACATCTGATTTGTACTTAAGTGGATACAACCAGTATATTTGGTAAAGTCATCAACAAAGATGATATAAAACTGAGAGCCACTTACAGAACGCAATGGAGCTGGTCCCCAAACCTTTGCATAATCCAACTCTAAAGGTCTAGCTGTATTACAAAGAGAATGCTGAAATGGTAACTTAGCACATTTGCCTAAAACTCAATCTGAACAGAAAAACTGTTGAAAGGAACTAGAAATAGGCAAGGCAGACTTTGAGAGCACAGATTGCAAAGTCTTGAACGTGGGATGCCCTAAACGTTGATGCCAAGTAGTAAGAGAAGCTTTGATTGCAGTATGAGCATGATATGGTGCTGAAAAGTGAGAATATGCATAGAAAGGATAGAGACCATGGCGAACAGGAGCTCTAAAAAGCATCATCCTCGTAGTAAGATCTTTGACATTAAAGTAAAAAAGATTTAGATTCAATGAACACCAATTGTCCCGAAGAAATATATTTGCAGAAAGTAGATCATGCTTTAGTTGTGGAACATGCAACACATTGTTTAAATGAAAAGTTGCAATAGATGTATGAAGTGAAGTAGAACCAGAATGGAGAATTGGCAAACCTTAGCCATCTCCAATATACACTTTGTCAGGACCATTGTATGGCTGTGGATTCTGGATATTGTTGAGATTATTGGTTATGTGAAGCTTACGCTGGAGTTAAGCAGCCATGAAGGAGGAGAATAATTGTTGGTGTTTGCATACATTGCAAGTTTAACTGGTGGAACTCGACCCTGAAAATTAGGATTCATTTGATTTGAGTAGTCAATAGTAAGATGACCTGGATCTTCATAGATTTGACAAGGATTGGCTTTGAAAGTATTTGTAGAATAACGAAAACCACCACGATTTCTTCCTCGATTGTAAGAATTATTTTTGTAGTTGTTTAATCAATAGCGATTGCCTCCACGATTATAAGAATTGTTATGGTGCTGAGAATTGCCTTTGGTGAAGTTAGAAGAATTGGTGTTCTGAGTAGTGTATGCCTGAGGTGTAGGAAGTAAGGGAGTGAGAGTTGAAGCTGCTTGAATGGAGTTAAGAGCTTGATAAAATTCAGCAGTGGAAGATCTTTGAGCTTGTTTCTTGCGAGCAAGAGCCATTTCTTTACTAAGAAAGAAGCCATGAAGGTCATCAATTGAAGTATCAGCCAATGGAAACTGAACCGAGTCCACAAAAGAATCATATTCGTCAGGGAGACCATTGAGAATAATAAGAAGAAAATCATGATCATTAACCGGAAAGCCAGTCGCAGCAAGAGCATTAGTAATCTCCTTGATGTGCTGCAAGTACTCAGAAATGGAGGGGGAACCTTTGGTAACAAATTGTAAGTTCGTGTGTAGTTGATGAATATGAGAGCGAGAGACACCGCTAAAGTGTTTTTCAAGATTAAGCTAGAGGTTACGCGCAGATTGAACACCAATTGTGAATGGAATTAGATCTTCAGAAAAAGTAGAATTGATCCATATAATGATGTTTTGATCATTTTCGTACCAAATCTCAAATTCCGGATTCAGAATCAAAGTGACATTTCCAGAATTATCAATAAGAAATCAAGGCGGTGGAGGCTCAGATCCATTAACGATGTTGGTGAGTTTGTAGCAGCGGAAGATCGATTTAAAGAGAGATCGTCACACAAGATAATTGTGGCACTTCAGCTTGGTTTGAATCATGTTGCCGATATTGTTGATTGTGATTGAGTTGATCGATGCCTGGATAGAAGAATTAGGGTTTGTGTTCATCGGAGAAGAGTTCAGATTGGCAGTCGTAGGGCACTCAGTGTGCAGTAGAGAAGGATGAAGAGGTTCAATCACTGGAGAAAGGAGTGAGAGGAATTGGCCACCATGGATGAACACGAAAGAGAATGGAAGCAATCTGTTTGGTAGGTAAGAAAATGCAAGAAAATTTTGTCAAAGGATCAGAAGTCGGAAGACAGAGAGCCTCGTGATACTATATTGACAAATGTTTTCATTCATATCTTAATGATTAAGTTACATAGAGTATTTATAGGAAAGCTAAAAATAACAAACCAAAACAGAAAGGGTAAATTACAAAGGTGACTTTCCTAATTAACTTTTGACAGCTAGTCATTACTATTTACTTTGGAAACTTTCTCTTCACAAGCACATTCCTACGACGAAAGAAGTCTTTGTCGCTAGAAATGTAACGAAACGATGGTTGTTGTTGCTTAAAGTTTAAAACCACTAGAGCTTGTCATCGCGTCGACACTGGCAACGACTAAATTTTGTTAGGTAGGACTTTGCGTGACTAAGGATTTTTTCGTGTAAACCTTGCTGCAAGGAAATTTTTTCAGTAATATTTTTGAATTATGATATTTTTGTCATTCAAGATGTTATGCGACAAAAGACTTCTTTATGTTAAATCTTATGAGACGAAGGTCACTCATTGCTCAAATGTGTTTTTTAATTTTTTTTTTCTCTTTATTTATACTTTTTAATTAAATTACATATTTAAATTATTTTTTTTACTGTTTTAATTAAATTTAAAAAAATTATATATATATATATATATATATATATTTATGTATGTATGTATGTACAAGCTGAAATTTTTATTGAATATATAAAAAAAAATAGAAAAGAAGATCATCAAGGTTGCTGGGTGGAGCAGTTGGGAGCTCAAAGGTAGCTGAAGAGCAACTGTTGGCATCAAGAGTTAAAAGTCGGACAATTGGAGGTTGTGTAAGATCTGACCTCATCTTATCGTCCTAGGCCGCAAGATGGGCATCCTGGGCCGTAAACTGCTGCTTCAAGTCTGCATTTGCATGCTTTGACATGGCAACATGTCCCGTGCTCTATCTAGAAGAGAAGGCATCAATGTCACAAGATAGTGCATTCCTCATCCCTCGATAAACCTTACCATGAGAAGGCTAAAAATGTTCATCAAGGAAGGAAGATGAGATGTAGATGGAGATGGAGATGGAGATGGAGTGGAGATGGAGTGGAGATGGAGAGAGAGGTGGAATGGATAAAAAGATGGAGGGATATGGAGGGAGTGGAATTTGAAGGGATGGAGGAAGGGAGAGGCAGCTGTTGCAATGAGCTTGCAGTTTTGCCCTTCTTGTGACTGAGTATTCTTATAAATGGGCAATCTTTGCACGATGAAGCCTTTGTCGCACAAGGTAAATATCGTTGATTATTACAACTTATCCCTAATTGAATTTAGGTGAGAACCTTGGGCAACAAAGGTCATATTCGTCGCGCCAAGAACTTTTGCGTGACCAACATGGCTTTCACTGCTCATATACTCTATGCGCGATAAAGGACCTCCGTCGCGCGAGTCATTTATATATATTTTTAATTAATTATATTGACTACTATTTCTCACTAAATTAAATAAAATATTTAAATCGTCTAAGTAAATCAAATGAAGAAAATATTTAAATAAAATACTTAAAGTAAATATTTAATCCAAATACAAATGAAGAAAATATTTAAAGCACCGTCCACAAATGTTAATATAAACCGATTACATACTAAAATTTATTCCTCCATAACATCTAAATAAAACATCTATTGCATTGGTGGTGCTTGTACCTCGTAGTCGGCGTTACGCTTCAACTCTTGATAACGCCTCTTAGGTATGTCATCCAGGTAATTCATTAGCTCAGGGTCATTTTCATAAGTAATAAAATCAACTTGTTAAGCACAAAGCATTGTATTATTAATAATTATAATATAATTTAAATCATGAATTATTAAATTACTAATTGACACTTACCGATATCTCATTCAGCAAAGACTTCTTTATTTCGTTCGACACTATTTTAGAACGACCACTTCGTAGGGTAGTGGTTCCACAATAATGGCCCTATGTTGTGGCAAGCATATTGTGCGTCTCTGTCTTGGCTTCCTTAAGCTTCCTTTTCGAACTTGATTCGCCTACCTTCATCAATTATTTGTTCTCTGATCTGGCGAGACATTTTTTTTTCTTTTTTTTTCTTTTTTTTTTTTTTGTATTTTTCTGAGGCAAAAACAAAATTTTCAAATCAAACTAAGGAATTCATCAAGTGTTACATCTCGGGCTCGACTCCACCGTAGCACGATATTGTTCGCTTTGGGCCCCGACCACGCCTTCACGATTTTGTTTATGGGAACTCACACGAGAACTTCCCAGTGGGTCACCCATTCTGGGATTGCTCTCGCGCGAACTCGCTTAACTTCGGAGTTCCTACGGAACCCGAAGCCAGTAAGCTCCCAAAAAATCTCGTGCTAGGTAGAGATGATAATATACATATAAGACTTACAGGATCCACTCCCCTGGGCAATGTGGGATGTTACAATTCACCCCCCTTAGGGGCCCGACGTCCTCGTCGGCACATATCCGGCCAGGGATTGGCTCTGATACCAAACTCCAAATTGTCACATCCCAGGCCGGCCCCCACCACATCCTAGGGTCGACTCCACCGTAACATGATATTGTCCGCTTTGGGCCCCTACCACACCCTAATGGTTTTGTTTTTGGGAACTCACAAGAGAATTTCCCAAGTGGGTCACCCATCCTAGGATTGCTCTCGCGCGAACTCGCTTGACTTCGGAGTTCCTACGGAACCCGAAGCCAATGAGCTCCCAAAAGGCCTTGTGCTAGGTAGAGATGAGAATATACATATAAGGCTTATAGGATCCATTCCCCTAGGTGATGTGGGATGTTACATCAAGTTTTATTATAATAATCCAATAAATTTTTTCAACAACAAAAAACACCATAAAATTCATAGAAAATTTGGTATTACCTATCCGAGATCCTTCTCCCTCATATCCCAATTTAGTTGGAGCAGTAGCGGAATTGGACACCTACAACATTATAATTTTCATATATTAAAAAACCCACAACTTATGAGTCACAATTTATAAATTAAAAATAATTATTGAAACAAAATTGTTCTTTATTTGGATATATAAAGGCTTACCTTGGAAATTGAAGATTGTTGACAAAAATATTGTTCTTTATTTGAATCTATAAAGACTCACCTTGGAATTGGGATATGAGAGGTTTGGGGAAGAAGAAAAAGTGGGGGTGAGGGGTTTGGTGAAAAGGATGAGGAAAAGGGAGAGCTAATATGAGATTTATAGAACCCTTGAACCCTTTGCGCAATGAAGCACTTATTGTCACAACCCGTCCCAAATTTTTATGATTTTACAAATTTTAAAAGCATGATTTTACGAAATCACCCTAGAGGTAAAGGGTTTTTGGCTTTCGTTGATCAGTGTATAGTAAGAAGTACGGAATTCTTTTAGCGTATTGCTGAAGTATTCGACGATACGGGCTCATAGGAGCAAGCAGAAAAGGATTTCAAATTTTGGTTAAAGTTTTACGGAACAGTAACCGAGAAGCATTTTTAGTTTAATTACTATTTATACTTTATATATATATATATTATAACCTTATTATTATTTTAAGAGTTGTTAGAAATTTGGAAAAAGAAGAAGAAGAGGACTCGGGGAGGAAAAAAAGGATTGGGTGAGTTGCCCAATCAGGAAAGATGAGAGGAGAGAGTTTTGGCGAATCATGACAAGAGAGAAGAGGAGACTAACCAACCAGAGGAGAAAACAGGAGGGAAAGGAGGGAGAAGGAGAATGAGGGGAAGTCAGGTTCCCTTGACCTGTAACCTGTTTTCAACCTGGTCGGCAAACACCTCTCTTTTCGACGATTTTCACCTATTTTTCCGACGAATTGCTTCTAGAAACCTCTTAAGAACTCCTCCACAACCTTCCCTCTATCCATTCCATCTCAAATTTGGAGAGATTTGGCCTTGAAAATGGAGAAATTTGAAAAGAGGGGTGCGACGGCTTTGGCTTCGAATCACCCAAGCCCGAAGCAATTTCTTTCAATTTCCACCACCCATGGCATCCTCTTAAGGCCTAGAACAAAACCCAAGCAATGGTTGGGACGACGGAGTTGTTTTGGAGTCGGATTAAACACACCCAAAACCTGGGGTTCTGCACGATTTTGGTGAAATTAAGGTGCTTCCAAGCCAATTTTGCCTTGGCCACAGGTATAAAGTTTACTCTACTCACTGAGATCTTCATTTGTGTAAATTTTGGTAATTTTTGGAAATAGTTGGATTTTCCGACGAGCCGGAACGGCCGACCGCCACCCACAGCGGCACGTGGCCAGGGGGCCGTCAATGTTATTCTTAGGCTAAATGAATTTCCTTGATTTCAGTTTTGGTGATTGTGTAATGTAGATTGATTGTTTGGACCTAAATTCTTTACGTTACGTTACTTGGTGAAAATGTGAATTGACGATCCGACCATTGGATCGTCACCAAACTTTGAAACGTTGTAATACGTAATATTTGAGGATTATAGGAACTTAGGGATCGGGAATACGATTTATGTATCTTCCGAAATTAGAGTTGTAAGTTGATATAATAGAATGTTAACCGTCACTTGGTTTTGGCAATTGACGGAGATCCGACCGTTGGATGGTAATGACATTTTAGGATGTTGTTCTAGAGGTATATTGTAAACCTCTGGAAGTTACGGATCGAAAATCTGAGTTGTGGATCTTTTGGATCGATCTACATAGTGACGTGTTTTATATAAGTTATATTCTATCGATATGATTTCTGAGGCATGATTTGATGATTGTTCTAAACACCGATCGTCATGACGCCTTGATATGTTGTGCTAGGGAGTTATAGGGTGAATGATAGGAGCATATTTAGGCGACTTACTTAGCTTGTTTTCGTGCATTTATATTGTTAATTCATAGCTGTTTTAGTAGTTTAAGCCATTTTCGTGTGTTTTTAGGTTCATATGGCTTTGGAAGCAAAAAGATGCATTTTGGAGCATTTTGGAGCAAAATTGGACTTGGAATGGATAGCTTATGTTTGGAGCAAAAGGAATGGACGAAATTGAAGACCTAATATCAAAGGATCCTACCTATTCTAGGTCGCAAAACTTGCAATCTTAAGCCATGCCATGTGTCCCCTTATGTTTCCCTTCCTTGCCGTGCAAGGAAGGGCTTTGTTTCCTATTTCTAACTACTTAAAACCACATTCCTCACTCCCATTCCCCATCCACTCATTCATCAAACCATCTCAGCCACAAAAATCCCTTTAATCCGTAGCCTCCCATTGATCTATGAAATCATCTCAGCCGTACCTATTTTCTCACCCAAGGGCCTTTTCATTGTTTCATTTTTCATTTACATATTCATTCAGCCACTTTCCAACCTAATTCACATGCATTCACTCTTTAATCCACATGCATTCACTCTTTAATCCACATGCATTTATCATCATTCAATCTAGCTGTCATTGCACATGTAAACACATTCATTCCAGCCATGCACATTCAATCACACATCACCCATTCACCCTTTGCCGTGCACTCCCATCCCATTTCAGATTGCATTCCATTCATTCCAGCCAAGCCACATGCACTCCCTTTAATTAATTCAACCTAGCTGTCAAAGCACATGCATATTCACCCTAATCATTCACATACACAACCTGCCATCATTCCAGAAATTCCTCCCATTGCCGTGCACATTCCCCTTGCATTTCAGCCATTCCACATGCATTTCCAACCCACATGCACCCTTTAATTCATTTTCAGCACAATCACTTCAAAGCCGTGCATTACTCCTTCATTTCCAGTCATTGCACATGCATTCATCATCATCACCCTAGCTTTAATTCACATGCACATTCAACATTCCAAAAATGAAGCCAACCCGTGCATACACATTTCATTCCAGCTTCCCACAGCTTTTCCTAGCTGTTTTGCACATGCATTCACTTAACCTAGTTGTCCTTCACATGCTCTCCCATCCATTCTCTCCCTATAAAAACCATACACACTTCACACAACATTCATTCACTCTTCCATATTCAGAAAATCATCCATACACACCAACAACATCCCCTTGTGCCGTGAGTTCCCTACCAATCCAAACACCATCACTTCCATTTCCACCACTCCTCACTTCATTCTACATCATCCATAATCCCCAAAACTCACCTTAGACCTTGTGCAGCAACAAAGAGGAAGAGAAGAGGGCCTAAACGTTCATACAATTCAAGTTTGAGTTGTTGGAATGTTTAGGTGTTTCTTTTTCTTTGAATTCAATGTTTAATTTCAATTCTCTTTGTTTTGTAATCATGAGGAACTAAACCCCCCTTGGCTAGGGGGGGATTCGAAATATATGTTTATGCTTGCATTATGATTTGATTACTTCTAATTGCGTTTCATAAGTTGTGGATTCAATTTGTTTAACTGTTTGATTGATAACTTATTTATGTATGTTTATTGAGAGTGCACGCTTAATTTTCATGCATGAATATGACGCTAGAATATAAGTGAGTTTCACCTAATAGTTATGAACTTATATTCACAAGTAGTGGAGGTTGCTTATAAACAATCGCGTTAAACGAATTCTTGGCATAAGTTTCATGCGTATTCCATAGTTATGAATGCCTAGTCGATGTTTATGATTTCCGTTGAACTTAATGATCTTTGTTGAATGTCTCTATCAAGCGTATTCCATAGTTAGAGACTTTGATTAGGAATAATTTGGTTGTAATGCGTATTCCATTCAATCCAATGAATCTAGGGAAATCTGAAAGTTAATTTAAGCGGATCTAATTAACTTGGAGCATTGAGAATTCATGGTTTATTGAAAAGCAATTGGAAATCTTTTTTATATGCAAGTATAACATGTGTGGAGATGAACCCCTTGGCTAGCATCCATCCATTCAATTCTATCACAAATTCATATTTACATTCTGCCTAGTTTATTAACTTGTTTCGTTATTTCAATTTTCGTCAAATCAAAACCCCCCTTTACTTTCTTGTTCTTTAGTGCTTAGAATCTGTTTAGTTTATGTTTTATAGTGTTTTGAATCAAGCCATAATCTTAAATTCGTCCAAAATTGGGTTTAAGGTCAGAAACTGCCTAGTTAGTGTTTTTAGGCAGTTTTGAGTCTTTTGGTTTGTGTTAGTGTTTTAAAGTTTAGTTTTGCATTCTTTGAGTCTAGTATAGTGTTTTATATTGTGTTTTTACGTTTTTGAGTCAAATCCAAGTGATTAACAATCCCTCATAATCCCCGGTCCAGAACGATCCCTACTTACATACTTACTACAATTGATAAAAAGAGGGTTTAATTTGTGTGCGTATAATTTTCGTATCAAATTTTAGCACCGTTGCCGGGGATTAGCAAATTTGCTAATTCCTTGGATTGTTCGTTTCTGTTATTTATTTTAGTTTTAGTTTCTGATTTGTGTTTTGTTTGTTGATTTTAGGTACTAGAGAAGCACAACATGGCACTTGATAATGTTTCTCTTTTGTCACAGCTCATGGAAAGGTCCCAAATGCAAAGCGTTGGTACATTTGATCTTCAATCAAGGAATAACGTGTTTTCCAATACTTACAATTCAGATTGGAGTGATCATTCAAACTCTATGTGGTGGGAACCTCAACATGTTCAACAAGAAGGATATTGGCAGCCATATGAGGAGTTCTATTCAACGCCTATGCAACCACCACAACCTGCCCAAAGCAATGTAGGTAATTCAAGTGATAATGATAAGATTTTTCAATTACTTACTACTTTGACGCAGGGAATCCAAGCTCAAAAAGAAGGTTGGAAAAATCAAGACAAAAGGTATATTTATTTTATACCCAAGCTTGTCGTACAGACCACTAGAGGTGGTTCCGACTCGTGTGCAGGATTTGATATGAATTGATATGATGTGAGATTAGTTATGAGCTATAGTTTCAGCCATTCTGATCACACGGTTGACATGTTATTATTTATGATGAGTTATAATCAACCGTACAGGCCACTGAGGTGGATCCGGCTTATGTGATTTGATTTGAGATGCATCACATGTTATAACCTTTCTGTCATATTCGGAGTATGAGCATGGCATACACTCAGTGGCATACTGATAGCATGACTTGAGATATGATTTATGATGAGTATATATGTATATATGCTATTTTTCTGGGAAATTATACAGGTTTTACGGCGAGGGGTTAGAACATTTGAAAAGAGAAAAGGTTTTGAAAAGATTTGTTTTTGCCCACTCACGTGTTTTGTTTTTCGCCCCTCCAGGTTCTAGGTAGCAGAGCTTTGGTGGCCACGAGGAATCCAACGGAGTTCTGACAGAATTCACAAAAGTAGGATTCACCTTCGGGTGTTATATCTTAGTAATTGTCCTACTTGACTGCAACTAGACGTTCTTATTGCTCTGAATGTGTATTTATACACTTAGACTCGCACTAGCATCATTTCTTAGCTAGTATTGCTAGTGATTCGGTTTTTATTTATTTGTAATTCTATTTATCTTCTTAGCTTCCGTACTGTGCACATGGTTACGTCACTCTCACGTGACGGCCAGCACGTATTCCTTAGGACAGGGTGTATCAGTTGGTATCAGATCCAGGTTGTAATCACGTATATCTTGAGAATTTCTTAGTGTCTTCTGCTAAGACTATACCGCCTCGTAGAGTGCCACGTCATTCAGTTGAGCCTAGTTTTCCTGATATAGCTCAGTTAAGGGAAGTTATTGCTAATGTGATTCAGTCTATTATCCGTCATTTCCAAAAGGACTCCTCTTGAGACTATTTTTAAGTTGAAGCTGAATCATTTTATGGGAATGAAGGACCTGAGGGAGCAGGGTGATGGCTTAATTATTTGGAAAAGACGTTTCGGTTTATGCAAGGTTAACGGAATCTTCTTCCTGACAAGTGGGTCGAGACGACTACCTGGGCTTTGGGTCTTGAATCTGCATCTTGGTGGAGATAGGAGGCTTATCAATTGATGCCAGATGAAACAGTTGATTTAAAATTGTTTAAAGAGTTGTTTCAGAAAAGGTTTATTCCACCGACATATATTGATGGTAAGAAGCAAGAGTTTACAAATTTGAGACAAGGAAAGATGATAGCGAATAGGTATTATGGAAAGTTATTGACTTGTCTCGTTACCATTCGGATGTTGCTGCTAATCTGACGAAGATGTTACATCGTTTTAAGCTGGGTAATAAGAAGAAGTGGCGTTCTTTAACGACCACTACCCATTATATTTCTTACCAAGAGTTTTATGAGATTTTGTTGAGGATGGAGGACTCTGAGAATATGTTCAGCGATAGTGATGAAAAAGAAGAAAAGAATGTGAATCAGAGGAAAGATGACAAAGGTAAAGGTGAGTCATCTCAAGGACCTCGCAAAGGTTTTAGTACCACTTCTTTCAAAAGAAGTGGGGTTATTTCTAGTTTTTCCTGCAAAGGTTTTAGTACCACTGGTCAGAGGCGAGGTGGTAGATTTACTAGAGGTCCTAGATTTCAGAGGCAGGGTGACTCTGGCAGAGGAAATGTACCTTTGTGTCGTAGGTACAATAACATACACTTTGGAGAGTGTAGGCGGGATAGCAGTGGATGTTTTACATGTGGATAGATGAGACATAGAGCTGCAAGATGCTTATAATCTTTCGGACTTGATCATGGGCACATTAAACATTCTTGGTCAATTTGCTAGAGTTTTAATTGATTGTGATGTAGAAATTTTATGTTATGGATGATGTTGCCAAAGAAAGTAGTGAATGAGCACGATCGAGGCGTGTATATGTATTTCCCAATGAGGGGCAAGATGGTAATATTGCACCCTCGAGAATCGTTACTTACTTATTGAGACAACAGTGAGTTATCGGTATTACCGGCTGCAGACCGCAATATTAATAACTTATTCGTTGGATTCGTTAAGCAAGTAAATAGGTAGGTCATTCTATGCTAGTATTGTGTTTATTCAGGGTATCCATTGATGGTGGAAGATGTTGTTATGCCAGTGAATCTTATCCCGTTATATATGGTGGATTTCGATGTTATTTAGGCACATATTGGTTGCATTAAAATCGTGACAATATAGATTGTTTCGGGAAATCAGTTACTTTCCATCGTCTTGGATTACCAGAAGGTACTTTTCTGGGCGAGCAAGGTAAAGTGAGGCATGCCATTATTTCTGCTGTGAGAGCAAAGAGGTTGTTATCGAATGGCTGCCAAGGATACTTAGCTCATGCGGTACTAAATGATGTTGCTCTGAGTAGTATGGAGGATGTTAAAGCGGTTAGACATTTTCCTGATGTTTTCCCTGAGGATTTACCTGGATTGCCACCAGACGGAGATGTTGAGTTCACCATTGATTTATTTCCAGGTACAGTTATTGTATTATAGAATGACTCCTGTTGAACTAAGGGAATTGGAAAAATTTAGCTACAAAAATTGGTTGATAAAGGTTTCATTCAACCTAGTACGCCACCTTGCGAAACCCCAGTTTTGTTTGTGAGGAAGAAAGACGGAACATTAAGACTATGCATTGATTATAGGCAATTGAATCAGGTAACGATTGAGAACCGTTATCCTTTGCCACGGATTGATGATTTTTTTGACCAGCTTAGAGGTGCCTATGTATTTTCAAAGAATGATTTAAGGTCTGGTTATTAACCGTTAAAGATCATCAGTGAGGATGTCCCTAAGATTGCTTTTAGGACTCGTTATGGTGATTATGAGGTCTACAATGATGCTTCTTTGAATGGTCTTGGAAGTGTGTTAATGAAACATGGTAGGGTAATTGCCTATTCCTCACGGTATTTGAAACCTCATGAGATGAATTACCATACTCATGATTTGGAGTTAGCAACTATCATCTTTGCTTTGAAGTTATGGAGACATTATCTTTATGGTGAGAAATGCAAGATTTGTACGGATCATAAAAGTCTCCAGTATCTGTTTACTATGAGGGATATTAATCTTAGGCAACGAAGGTGGATGGAGTTGCTTAGTGAATATGATTGCACGACCAGGGTGACCGTGCAAATTTTGTGATTGATGCACTTAATAGGAAGACTCTAGTGAGAATTAATGCTTGGTATGCTTGCCATGTTCCTCTTCTTACGGATTTGAGATCTATTGGAGTGAAGCTTAAGGTGATAGAACGAGAAGAAGCTTTATTGGCTAATTTCCAGGTCGGGCCAATATTAGTTGATCGTATACTCAATGCCCAAGTGAATGTCGAAGGAACCCAAGAATTAATCGAGGCAAGGAACGAAGGGAAAAAGAAAGACCTCAGAGTTAGAGAATCAGATGGCATGCTTATGCAAGAGAATAAGATGTATGTGCTTAATGATATGGAATTAAAGAAATCAATTTTTGGATGAAGCACATATTTCAGCTTATGCGATACATCCAGGGGGTACTAAGAAGTATCATACCCTTAAACCATTTTACTATCTGCCGGGTATTAAAACAGAAATTTCTGAGTATGTAAGTAGGTGTATCATCTGTCAGCAGGTTAAAGTGGAAAGAAAGAAGCCTTTTGGATTGATGCAGCCACTTCCCGTTCCACAATGGAAATGGGAAAATATCACTATAGATTTTGTGTACAAGCTTCCTTGTACACGAAATGGTTATGATGGCATTTGGGTGATAGTTGATCAGCTTACTAAGTCAGCTCATTTTATTCCAGTAAGGGAGAAGTATTCTTTAAGCCAATTAGCTGGAATTATATATATCGAAGGTTGTAAAGTACTATGGAATTTCAGTAAGTATCGTCTCAGATCGTGATCTTATATTTACTTCTAAGCTTTGGATAACGTTTCAGGATGCTTTGGATACAAGGTTACTTTATAGTACAGCATAACAAATGGGCAATCAGAGAGGACTATTCAGACTTTGAAGGATATGCTGAGATCTTCAGTATTGCAGTTTGGTGACGCTTGGCATAAGCGGTTGGATTGATGGAATTTGCCTACAATTACAGCTTTCATTCGAGGATTGGTATGTCGCTATTTGAGGCATTATATGGGAAAACTTGTCGTACACCTTTGTGTTGGTCAGAAGTTGGCGAAAGAGTTTTGGTGGGCCCTGAGATTGTGGATGAGACCACTCAGATTTTTCAAGTAATTAAGTCTAATTTGAATGCTGTCCAGGATCGGCAAAAGAGTTTAGTAGACCGACATGACACTGATTGAGTATATAATGTAGGCGATTGGTATTTCTAAAGCTATCACCTTGGAATGGTGTGGTTCGATTTGAAAAGAAAAGCAAACTAAGTCCTCGTTACATCGGACCTTATGTGATCACCGAGCGAGTCGGTGAAGTTGCTTACAGACTTGAGTTGCTTCCAGAGTTGTCGAAAGTGCATGACGTGTTTCATGTTTCGAAGCTTCGACATTACGTTTCAAATTCTTCACAAGTGATACCTCTTCAACCTTTGGAATTTATCCGAATTTGACATATGATGAGGGACCAGTGACTATTTTGAATCGGAAAGACAAGGTTCTGAGAAATAGACAGTGAGGTTGATGAAAGTTTTATAAAGGAATCATTCAGCGGAATAAGGTACTTGAGAGACCGATTATCGGATGAGAGAGTTATACCTAAGGTTGTTTTATGATTATTAGTGGATTGCAATTTTTGTTTAAGAAATTTTTAAGGTGGGTAGATTGTCGCAGCCCGTACCAAATTTTTATGATTTTACAAATTTTAAAAGCTTGATTTTACGAAATCACCCTAGAGGTAAAGGGTTTTTGGCTTTCGTTGATCAGTGTATAGTAAGAACTACTGAATTCTTTTAGCATATTGCTGAAGTATTCGACGATACGGGCTCGTAGGAGCAAGCAGAAGAGGATTTGAAATTTTGGTTAAAGTTTTATGGAACAGTAAACCGAGAAGCATTTTTAGTTTAATTTCTATTTAAACTTTATATATATATATATATATATATATATATATATATATTATAACCTTATTATTATTTTAAGAGTTGTTAGAAATTTGGAATTTGGTAAAAGAAGAAGAAGAGGACTCGGGGAGGAAAAACAGGATTGGGTGAGCTGCCTAATCGAGAAATATGAGAAGAGAGAATTCTGGCGAATCAAGAGAAGAGAGAAGTGGAGACCAACCAACCAAAGGAGAGAACAGGAGGGAAAGGAGAGAGAAGGAGAATAAGGGGAAGTCGGGTTCTCTTGACCCGTAACCCGTTTTCAACCCGGTCGGCAAACACCTCCCTTTTCAACGATTTTCACCCATTTTTCCGACGAATTGCTTCTAGAAACCTTTTAAGAACTCCTCCACCACCTTCCCTCTATCCATTCCATCTCAAATTTGGAGAGATTTGGCCTTGAAAATGGAGAAATTCGCAAGGAGGGGTGTGGCGGCTTTGGCTTCGAATCACCCAATCCCGAAGCAATTTCTTTCAATTTCCAGCACCCATGGCATCCTCTTGAGGCCTAGAACAAACCCCAAGCAATGGTTGGGATGACGGAGTTGTTTTGGAGTAGGATTGAACACACCCAAAACCTAGGGTTCCACACGGTTTTGGTGAAATTGAAGTTCTTCCAAGCCAATTTTGCCTTGGCCACATGTATAAAGTTTACTCTACTCACTGAGATCTTTATTTCTGCAAATTTTGGTAATTTTTAGAAATAGTTGGATTTTTCGATGAGCCGGGGCGGTTGACCGCCACCCGCAGCGGCACGTGGCCAGGGGGCCGTCAATGTTATTCTTAGGCTAAATGAATTGCCTTGATTTCAGTTTTGGTGATTGTGTAACGTAGATTGATTGTTTGGACCTAAATTCTTTACGTTACGTTACTTGGTGAAAATGTGAATTGACGATCCGACCGTTGGATCGTCACCAAACTTTGATAAGTTGTAATATGTAATATTTGAGGATTATAGGAACTTACGGATTGGGCATCCGATTTACGGATCTTCCGAAATTGGAGTTGTAAGTTCATATAATAGAATGTTAACCGTCAATTGGTTTTGGCAATTGATGGAGATCCGACCGTTGGATGGTAATGACATTTTAGGATGTTGTTCTAGAGGTATATTGTGAACCTCTGGAAGTTACGGATCAAAAATCTGAGTTGCAGATCTTCTGGATCGATCTACGTAGTGACGTGTTTTATATGAGTTATATTATATCGATATGATTTCTGAGGCATGATTTGATGATTGTTCTAGACGCCGATCGTCATGACACCTTGATGTGTTGTGCTAGTGAGTTGTAGGGTGAACTCCAGGTGAGTGGGCTTTTGTTTTCCGTATATACCTATATAAATGAGATTTTTCCCAGAAAATCAATTTAAGTGAAAGTATGTTATAAAGTGCCTTGCAATGTATATGCCATTTTATTTATGCATGAGTAGTTGCATATAATTATGAATTGGTAAATATGTATAATTATGATTCAGCGCTGTGGACGCCCAGGTAAGTATCAGGTAAGTTTAGATGCTAAGTTTGAGATATGGAAATTTGATGATGAATATGTTGAGATGTATCGATAGCTCATAAACTTGCACCCCGGTGTTAGTGCTCCCGCCCAGAGTTAGGGCACAGTCTTTCACATGTTGTTCACCTCCCACACCATATGCTCACCTTGGATCCAAGTTAGGTGCACATGCTTGTCGTACAGACCACCACATGTGGTTCCGACTCGTAGGTGACCTGCATTTAATTGCACAGTCTTCACGTGATTGTAGCATTAGAGCATATTTATTTTACACCCATGCTTGTCGTACAGACCACTAGAGGTGGTTCCGACTCGTGTGCAAGATTTGATATGAATTGATATGATGTGAGATTAGTTATGAGCTATAGTTTCAGTCGTGCTGATCATACGGTTGACATGTTATTATTTATGATGAGCTATAATCAACCGTACAGGCCACTGAGGTGGATCCGGCTTATGCGATTTGATTTGAGATGCATCACCAGTTATTACCTTTCTGTCATATTCAGAGTATGAGCATGGCATACACTCAGTGGCATATTGATAGCATGACTTGAGATATGATTTATGATGAGTATATAAGTATATATGCTATTTTTCTGGGAAATTATACAGGTTTTACGGCGAGGGGTTAGAACATTTGAAAAGATTTGTTTTTGCCCACTTACGCGTTTTGTTTTTCGCCCCTCCAGGTTCTAGGTAGCAGAGCTTTGGTGGCCACAAGGAATCCAACGTAGTTCTGACAGAATTCACAATAGTAGGATTCACCTTCGGGTGTTATATCTTAGTAATTGTCCTACTTGACTGCAACTAGACGTTCTTATTTCTCTGAATGTGTATTTATACACTTAGACTCGCACTAGCATCATTTCTTAGCTAGTATTGCTAGTGATTCGGTTTTTATTTATTCGTAATTCTATTTATCTTCTTAGCTTCCGTACTGTGCACATGGTTTCATCACTCTCATGTGACGGCCAGCACGTCCTCCTTAGGACGGGGTGTGCCACTTATGGCGCAAAGTTTACAGTAATTTCTCCACCTTAAATGTCTCACCTACCATCTCAAAGCACTTTACGTGATGAAAGACCTTGTCACGCAAGTTTGACTTGACAAGTGCTCCCTCGCGCAATAAAATGTTCATCGCGCGACATATTGGTGTTAAATCTGATTTTTTTCTGCATTTTTTGCCAGAGATTGCATGATGAATTGTTCCCTTCATTGTGCGAAGTCTTCTTGCGTGACGAATATCTTCGTCGTCCAAAGTTTTTAATATTTTTTTTGTAGCCATAACGACTTCCTGTGACAACAAGGGTACTTTGTTGCACAAAGGCCACTTACACGACAAAGTGTTTCGTCATCAAAAAGTTTTGTCGAGCAAGTAGTTTTTTCTACCTCTATTGTTTTGACATTTTTTAACTTCCTTAGGGTTTACAAAATTGGATTCGAACTTGGATTTAGTGCAAATGAGCAGATAACAATCGATGGATTATATTGCGACCAACATGCCTTTTTTGATGCAATTCATTAAAAAAGTCTACTTTTGGATGAGTAATGTTATTCATACCATGTTTTTATACCATATTTGCATACCACCTTAGGTGACATCTGATATGAACAATCTCATTATTTAAATTAATCAGATTTTTGAATTTAATTAAATATTATTTAATAAACCAATAATTAGAAAAAAACTGGTTAATTAAATAATATTATAGCATATTGACACCATTCATATCCACTACAATCCAAATCAATTTTCTTACCAGATTTTCCTAGGCGTTGAAGAAGAACCTAGATGCCGACAATTTGCTTCCTTTCCCTCCTGCTCCTTCAAATTCATGAAAGTCTGTGAGAGGCTGGAGGCTTTAGGTGGCGGTGAAAGCCGCCAATGAAGCAAATTTCTTGGTCGAAAGGGTGGATACATGACTGGGAGAGCGAAGAAGCACTTGGTTTTGTGGTTTCTTTAGTTGCGAAAACCCAGCTGCAGATTTAAAAGAAGCAGCAGCCATTCAGTATACCCAGTAGTAAGAGGGGAAGGAAGGAGAAAGTTTTCTCGTAAATCGTAAACATTATTTAATTAATTATATTTTTCTTAATTATTGGTTTATTAAATAATGTCTAACTAAATTTAAAAATCTGATTAATTTAAATGATATGACTGTCCACATCAGATGTCACTAAGGTGGTATGCAAATATGATACAAAAACATAGTATGAATAATATTATTACTTTTGGATTGGAAAAAAAAAAAAAAATCCCTTTAGTATAGTCGTGTATCACAAATCTAAGAGTCGTACGTCCTCACATTTTAGGGTGATCCAAAACCAAGAAATATTGAAGCATCTTTGGTTAACCTGTGTCCCTCTTTGGTATGGTGAAGGGTCGTGTAAACCTAGTTTCCGCATCCACCCGACATGGCCCCTCCTTGAACTATTGCATGCCTTTGACCAAAGCCAAAAGAAGAGAAATTGTTGATGATGGAATCAAGTAGAGAATACTCTTTTATACCTCTTCTGGATATGTTTCCCACCTGATAATTATCATCACTAAACAATCCCTAGTTCTTGCAGGCACGACAACAATTCTTCTAATTATTAAGATTCAAGTTTAACTGTATTACATTATAAAAGCATAGATTGATCTCTCAAATAGACTTTTGTTGAGCCTGAAAAAAATATAGAAATAAACTCATGTCCTTCTTAATAACTAGGTACAATAATAATAATAAAAATAATAATTAAAGAGTGGTTCTACTTATACACTCATTCTATTTCTCACATATCTTCTTAATTTTCAACCGTAGAAACAAATAAATTGACAATGATGGCTTTTTAGTTTAAATGGTTCCTGAGATTTGCATAACACATCACTTTGGTTCCTGAGATTGAAAATCAATAGAAATAGTCCTTGAGATTGTTCACCATCCATTATTTTGATCATTCCGTTAAAAACTCCGTTAAGTGTCCCAGAGCTCTTGGCCGAAATTTTGGGCAATTTTCAAAGCTTCGTAACTCAATCGTTTCTTAACCAAATTCAACCCATAATATATCAAAATGAAGATAGGAAAGTGTAGAACAAGATTATACCTATTTGAAAGCCCAATGGTTGGTGGAGATGGTTGGAAAATAGCCTGAAAGGTGACTGATCCGTTGGAAAACTGAAAAACTCGCCAAAAACTGGGTAAACTTTAAATGTTCATAACTTCTTCAATACTCAATGAAATCGAGTGATTCAAAAATGAAAATCATATTTCGCGATGAGACGAAGAAAATAGTACCTTTCTTGATGGATAAATCATCATGGTTTAGCCGAAAAATAGCTCGAAAATGGTTGTCTTGGTCTCGAGTTAGCCACTTTCGAGTCTTTTTCCGGCCAAACCACGGATAATTAGCCATCTAAAAAGGTACCATTCTCTTTGTCTCATTTAGAAGTATGATTCATTTTTTAATCACTCAATTTCGTTGAGTATTGAAGAAGTTATGAACGTTTAAAGTTTACCCAATTTCTCAGTTTTCCCGTGAACCAGTCAACTTTCAGGTTATTTTCCGGCCATCTTCGGCAACCATTAGGCTTCCAAATAGGTATAATTTTGTTCTACACTTTCCTATTTTCATTTTGATATATTATGGGTCGAATTTGATTAAGAAACAATTGAGTTACGAAGCTTTGAAAACTGCCCAAACTTTCGACCAAGAGCTTTGGGACACTTAACAGAGTTTTTAATGAAAAGTGTTAAGAATTATCTTTGTAATATATTTGTAATATTTACTTTCTTGATTTAGTCTAGATGAAATCCCACCAAAGGTGGATCACGAATTTCTAGCCTTAGAAATAGGTGTAATTGAATGTTGTATTTGTATATATACCTTGTATTGTTGACAATGAGAGCAATCAGAAAATCATTCACCCAATTGCTTATTATTCAAACCTTAGTCAATTCGCCCTTCAATCTTCCTTTGGTTTCTTAAGATGGTATTAGAGCACCATCCTGGTGCCTGATTTCTCATTTCTCAAAAATGCCATGTCAAATCAAATCAAATTTTCCCTTGTTAGAAAACACAAAATCCAATCTTTCAACACCATGCCAAATCAAGCACTTTCAGAAAAGACAAAACCTAATTCTCAAAAATATTTCCACAGCATCAAATGCTTATTTGACTAAGCATCACATGCATCATCAGTAAATTCATCATCACCAACAACTGTATCATCAGCCGAAACATGTTTCTGGTGCATGTTGCCAACGAATGCAGCCAATTCATGCTACTAGCATGGACCGCAAGGCACCTGCCTTCTTACATGCTACCAACGCAACAAATGTCTCTGCATGTACAACCCAAACTTCCAATTGGGGCTAATAGTGTCAAAGCTTTCATGTGCCGGCCAAGTACTCCAATTCAAAGTCTTCTCAACCGAACCCATTAAATGGGCTTTTTGCAAAGGAGCTTTAACAACTTGCCTATGCCATATGTATAATGAATGCAAACCGTGTCTTTGGTAATAACAATTCTTATGCAAGTGTTTCAGTTCTGCCACCTTCTACATATGTCTCAATTAATTCTGCCTTCACTAAACCTTAGATTTTGAATAGCGGAGCCACTGACCACATCACTTATGATTCTACACTTTTCACTAAGATAGAATCTTGCCCAATACCCATTGTTAATTTACCCACTGGATCCACAGTCCCAATCATTTCCATTGGCACTGTACCTTTCAACTCAAATATCATATTAGACAAAGTTTTATGTGTTCATTCTTTCCACTTAAATCTCATGTATGCTAGTAAAGTCACTGATTCTTTAAACTGTTGTATCCTTTTGTTTCCCACTTTCTGTGTCTTGCTGGACTTGGCTAAGGGGAAGATGATTGGTTCAGGTAAACAATGTGGTGGTCTCTATTACACATCTCTGTTACAGAGAACACCTGTCTCAAATCAAGTTTCCCACCCCACCAGTTTGTGGCATATGCGACTTGGTCATCCGTCCCCTTCTCGTCTCAAATTGGTGACTCCATTCCTAACTTCCAAAAATATTTCTTTTGATGCTAATTGCAGTATTTGTCCTATGGCCGAACAAACAAAACTTCCATTTCCTTTAAGTTCTATATCAACACATGCTTCATTCGATTTGTTACATTGTGATATTTGGGGTCCACACAAAGTTCCCGCACATTCAGAGGCACGTTTCTTTCTTACCATTGTGGTTGATTTCACAAGATGCACATGGGTATTTTTAATGCAACATAAGTTTGAAACTCAACATCTTTTAAAATCTTTTGTTCTTTTTGCTCGTACTCATCAATTTCATGCCAAAATTCAAGCCATCAAAGTTGACAATGGGTATGAGTTTTTTTCCATGAGAGATTTTTTTTCAAACTAATGGAATTAAATATCAATGCAAATGTGTTTATGCTCCACAACAAAACGGAGTTGCCGAACGCAAACATTGTCATATTCTCACCATAACATGAGCCTTATTGTTCCAATCTGACTTACCTCTTTCTTTTTGGGGAGAATGTGTCTTAACCGCTGTCTACCTAATTAACCACCTATCATCACCACTTTTATCCACCAAGTCACCTTTTGAGTTGTTATATAACCGGCTACCATCTTTTGATCACCTGAAAGTATTTGGTTGTTTATGTTATGCAGTTGTTGTTCATCTTACTCAAAATTTTGATCCCCATGCCAAATGCTACATCTTTGTTGGATACCCCACCGGTAAAAAAGGCTACAAACTTTACGATTTGGAGACCCATAAGTTTTTCGTAAGTCGTGACATCAAATTTTGTGAAACGATTTTCCCTTTCTCATCTATTTCTACACCACCCAATCCCAATTTTGTGTTCCCCTTATCATTTCCTCACATCACTGATGATGGGCCATGTTCACATCCATTTCCCACCATCAATCAGCCAACCCACTTGCCAAATTCAACAGAGTACTCACCTAACTTAAACCCACATGTGCCTGACACACACGACCATGTGTCTGACCCACCAGTTAACCTTACCCCACCTGCTAGCCCGTTACTCCAAGCACCACATAATCATATCCTACCTATCTTACCAGATAATTCTATCACCCCTACCTCACCAAATAATCCCAACATACCTAAGTTAATCCTTCACGATTCACCCGTGTCCCCCCATCCACTTCTTCCGCACCTTCTGACGTCCCCTCACACTCGGTCAACCCAACTCCTCTCCATTTATCCTCTTTCGAGCCTACACCTTAACCCACACAATCTATACCACCTCCGTGTCAGTCCCTTCGTTCCAAACACCCTCCGGCATGGCATAACGACTATGACATGTCCAACCAAGTCAATCATTCTACCTCGACGCCTCTTTCTTCAAGTACTCGATATCCTCTTTCTCATTTTCTTTCTTACTCTTATTTTTCTTCTGCCCATTATGCTTTTGTAGCTAACATTACAGGTCCCACCGAGCCTACTTCATATGCTCAAGCTATCCATGATCCAAATTGGCGACATGTCATGCATGCAGAATTAGAGGCCTTGGAGCAAAATAACACATGAAGTATGGTTCATTTACCCGTTGGTCATAAACCAATTGGATGCAAATGGGTCTACAAATCAAATACAAGTCTGATGGCACCATTAAACGATACAAAGCTCGGCTAGTTGCTAAGGGCTACACTCAGGTTGAGGGCATTGATTACCAAGAGACATTTTCCCCTACAGCAAAGCTCACCACTTTCTGATGTGTCATTACTGTTGTTGCTGCCCGCAATCGGTTCATCCACCAGTTGGACGTCCAGAATGTTTTCCTTCATGGAGATTTACACGAAGTAGTTTACATGGAGCCTCATCCTGGTCTTCACTGATAGAGGGAGAACATTGTATGTCGGCTCAATAAATCCCTCTATAGACTCAAACGAGCCTAGAAACTGGTTTTCCACTTTTTCAAATAGTGTACAAAAGGCTGGTTATCAATAATCAAAGGCTGATTATTCACTATTTACCAAGGCTAAAGGTAATTCATTTACTGCAGTGCTTATCTATGTTGATGACATACTTATCACAGGAAATGATCTTCAAAAAATGGAACATCTCAAAAAGTTTCTTCTTCAATGCTTCTATATCAAAGACCTCGGAGATTTCAAATATTTTCTAGGCATAGAGTTCTCCCATTCCAAGAAAGGTATTTTCATGTCTCAGAGAAAATATGCACTAGATATTTTGCAGGACTCGGAACTTATAAGCGCACGCCCAGATAAATTTCCTATAGAGCAAAATTTGAAGCTTACTTCCACAGATGGAACGTTGCTAAATGATCCAACTAAGTACAAAAGATTGGTTGGGAGACTGATTTATCTTAATGTCATAAGGCCTGATATAGTTTACTTTGTTCGAACATTGAGTGAGTTTGTGCATCAGCCTTGCAAACCTCATTGGGATGCTGCTCTACGGATCCTCAAATACATAAAAGGTACTCCTGGTTAAGGTTTGTTTTTTCTTGCCTCCAACAATCTTGCCTTGAAAGATTTTTGTGATTCAGATTGGGGAGGTTGTCGTGCCACTAGAATCTTAGTTATTGGATATTGTGTATTTCTTGGAAACTCTCCCATCTCATGGAAGTCTAAGAAACAAACCATTGTTTCTAGATCATTAGCAGAAGCCGATTATCAAGCTATGGCTAACACATGTTTGGAGCTCACTTGGCTGCACTATATATTACAGGATTTAAAAGTCCCACAAAGAGCTCCAACATCATTGTTCTATGATCATCAGGCAGCTTTGCATATTGCAACAAATCTAGTTTTCCATGACTGTACAAAGCACATTGAAATAGAGTGTCACATAGTTTGAGAAAAACTGCAAGCTGGAATGTTCACAAAAGCCTTAGGGAAAGATCAATTTATGACACAACATGACAAGTTGGGACTTCATGACATTCACTCTCCAACTTGAGGGGGAGTGTTAAGAATTATCTTTGTAATATATTTGTAATATTTACTTTCTTGATTTAGTCTAGATGAAATCCCACCAAAGGTGGATCACGAATTTCTAGCCTTAGAAATAGGTGTAATTGAATGTTGTATTTGTAGATATACCTTGTATTGTTGACAATGAGAGCAATCAGAAAATCATTCACCCAATTGCTTATTATTCAAACCCTAGTCAATTCGCCCTTCAATCTT
Organism: Pyrus communis; assembly: GCF_041283825.1. NCBI lineage: Eukaryota > Viridiplantae > Streptophyta > Magnoliopsida > Rosales > Rosaceae > Pyrus > Pyrus communis. Next base: position 6,894,521 of record NC_142572.1, read on the forward strand.
CCTTTGGTTTCTTAAGAGAAAGACCAAAATAATGGATGGTGGACAATCTCAGGGACCATTTTGGCTAAAAAACCGAAAATGATCAATGCAAACAAATTAACAAAAGTGTGTGGAAAGTTAAAATGAGTGTGTAAATAGCACTACGATATATATATATATATATATTTATATATAATATAATTATAAAATTAAATGTACACAACACAACTTTCAAACTGCTTCAAAGACATTGGATAGAAAGGGTCAATTCGACTTATGGCAATCAAATTGCATGAGGTGATGAAAATCCTCTAATACAAACATTTAGATACAACCAATAATTATAAATCTGGAAGTAGTTTGGTCTTATTAGTTACAAAAGAAGATTACTTAAGTATAAGTTTTAGCAACCTTTATTTGTTGACAAAAGCATAGGGTACTACTTTGCAATTGTTCGCAATCCTCTAAAAGAATGCCAATCACTATCATCACTTGTAGAAAAAAACACTTTGCATGACATAGGTACCTTCGTCGCACAAAGTCAAAAATCTTTGCCTGCAAAATAGGGTAACGAAACCTTCGTCGCGCGCTAACTATCATGCCAGGGCAGTGACAGTAGGGTTTGCGCGACGAAGATGAAACATACGTCGCGCAAAGCCACTTTATGCGAAGCACATCTCTACGTCAAACAAAGATTCTTTGAGCGACGCACATCTCTATGTCACACAAAGTGGCTTAGGTGGCTTTGCGCGACGTAAGGACATGTGTCTTACGTCGCGCAAAGCCTCTTTGCGCAATGTAGAGATGTGTGTCGCGTAAAGCCTCTTTGCGCAACGTAGAGATATGTGTTGCGCAAAGTGGCTTAGGTGGCTTTGCACGATGTAGGGACATGCGTCGCACAAAGTGGCTTAGTGGCTTTACACGACATAGGTTTCTTCTTCATCGCACGTGGCTTAATGGCTTTACACAACATAGGTTTCTTCTTCATCGCGCAAACCCTTTCTTTTGTTTTGGCCAAAAATATTTTCTTTTAAATTTTTAATAAATATTGTAATTAAATTCTAAACAATAATTAATTAACCAAGAAAAAAGTATTTAATTATAAAATATATCAAAATGTACATACAAGATGTCCGAACAAAAAAAAAAACTACAAGTAGTCTTCTAGGTTTGATACATCAGGCTACTGGGTATCGGCAGGGCCAGGTAGCTCGGAGGTCGAAGGTGAAGCAAGATCAGGTGCTGGTAACGAGATTTGGAGGCCTAACATCTGTATGGCTCGTACAAGGCCTCTCACCTACACAGCATAGGTCCTCATCTCCTTGCCCTGGGCCCTTATTTGCTTGCCCTGGACCGCAAGCTAACCCTTTAGGGTTGTCACTTCCTCCTTCAATGCATCAACCTCTGCTGTGTTCGATCTGGAAGAAAAGGCACCCGTCTCACGAACCCGCGCTTTCCCCATACACCGAACAACCTTGCCATGACGACGACTGAAGTTCTAATCTAGGACATCAGTTAAGATTTGAAAACCTGCATCCTTGGGTACCATGACGTCCTTGATCGGGGTTTTCGGGGGAAGGTGCGATGTTGCTTCTTAGAGAACAGCAATGCGCTTTTCCACCATAACAACCTGCAATAATAAAGAAAAAACATATAATGTTTAATATCAAAATATAAATAATATTTGAACGATTCATACATATAATAATAATAACAATTACATATACTTACATGAAGCTGCTCAGTGATCTCATCACCAGGTCGAACGTAAACGTCCTCTAACATGTCGATCTCTAGGAACTTAGAACCTTCCTAAAGAAAAAAAAAACATGAAGAACAAAACTTTAAGAAAATTTTATTAATCAATAATAATAAATAAATTGTATAAAATTTCAAAATTAATATCCTTTTACCTGACATCGTGCCTTAAGCCTATATGAAAAGGACTTCGAACCGGAATGGTGGAGAAGTGTCTTTGACTCCCGAGCTTCCATGCCAACAACATATTTCTTCTGCTAAACACACAATATACATGTTAGTGCGACTATTTGAAATAAATTAATAAAAAAAGCTTAAAATAATAACTTAAACAATAATAAATTATTATTAAAATATTATGTACATACCACAAATTTTGGGTCCGTAAAATGTTTGCAAAGCTGTTGTATCCCACATCGCCCGTGAGGGCGTGGTCTTTGGGCCTTATATGTACATGCCTGGTGGTACCCTTTGAGGAGGCCTTTTGGGGCTGCGGCCTGCAAAAACAAAACCGTGCGGTAGCCTGGTGTCTGCGACCTAGTCCAGGCCAGGAATGCCAAAGCGGACAATATCCTCAAGGCGGGAGACCGGGATGTGACAATTTGGTATCAGAGCCAGACTCACGGTCGTGGTGTGCCGACGAGGACGTCGGGCTCCCTAAGGGGGGTGGATTGTTGTATCCCACATCGCCCGTGAGGGCGTGGTCTTTGGGCCTTATATGTACATGCCTAGTGGTACCCTTTGAGGAGGCCTTTTGGGGCTGCGGCCTGCAAAAACAAAACCGTGCGGTAGCCTGGAGTCTGCGACCTAGTCCAGGCCAGGAATGCCAAAGCGGACAATATCCTCAAGGTGGGAGACCGGGATGTGACAAAAGCCACTCCCAATCCTCCGGCTGGTTCTGCAACTCGATTAGACCATGTAGGTGAGCAATCTCCAGATCATCCCATCGCTTAAAATACATGTGAAGATTGTTCTTCCAATGTTTATACCGGGTTGCTAAGGTCTCCTCTAAGTAGGCCATGGCCTCGAGGGATATGTCCTGCAAATCATAAATGACCTACAAATATGAAAAACAATAAAATAATAGTAAGAAATTTAATAATATTAAGATAATATATTTTGGTTTTTAATATTTGTAAAAAGAATTAAAAAAAATGATAAAGGCTAAAAATTAATATACTAACCAACAACTTATCTCGTACTAGTTTCTTCGTCTCCTTAGGAATTTCTGCCCAAGACTGCCACTGCACAGGAAAATTTTGTCGAATAACAACTCCACAGCTACTAACGACACTGCTACGTTGCTGTAAGGTAGCCGCCCCAAGATATCGCGAGTCATACGCAATCTTGATCTTGGAAGCGGTCTGACGTACACTTTGTACCAGCTTCAGCATTCGATTAGGCCCTCTGGTGTTTTTGTTAGCTAGCAAAAATACGTAAATGGTGAAAACCTAAGCTTAAATTTGTACCAAAAATTCGACACGACCTCCCCTAATAGTATAGCATTTCCCAAAACCTTAAAATAGTAAAATAACAGTAATTCACAACCTACAACACATTTTCACATTCCAGCAAATTTTCACCATCATAAAAATAATAGTTTTAAAATGAAAAAAAAAAATACAACGTAATGAGAATTAGAAAAAAATACTCTCGACTCTGGATGTTGAGGAAGTGTGATCAGAAGGCTCCGGTGAGGCTGTCATGCATTAAGCGGCTGAATCGACATTGATGATGTCGATGAGGCGGACACCTGGGATGCCGTAGGAATAGCCTCAGTAAATGGTGTAAGCTCCCCAATCAACGGAGCACTCACGCCTAGAGCAGTAGATGCTGATGATGCGGGAAGCACATTGGTCACACTCCGACAACGAGTGATCAACTGCAACATCTATACACTTTTTGAACCATAAAATTATAACATTAGAAACTAATCCTTTCTTGCATTTGTTCACACACACAGATATATATATATATATATATATATATATAAAGCAGTAGTGTAATGGTAGAAACAATACTAATTAAAGATGGTTAATAGCCAAAAATTAAGAGCAAGAATTCCTGTAGAACTGAAAGTAATAGTAGATAAACTTAACAAATCCCAATAAACAACTAAAATAAGAAGTACTCTATAATAGATAACACTAGTGACACATCAGCTTAAGTGAGCTGATGTGTTGTCTTAAGATAGTTAAGTGGTGTAAATATAAGTTTGCTATGTAGTGAGCTATATATATTATCCTAAAGGGATAAGGTCTGTAATGTTCATTCTTCACATAAATAAGAAAATCAGTCTTCCTCTCTTAGCTTTTATCTTCAAGCTCTCTCTGTTACATGCATGGTGGTTTATGATTTCAATCATGGTATCATCGTGAGCCATATGCTTAGCAGCATTTAATTTCTTCGTATCTCGTCGTCTATGCTTCGTTTGGTACTCATTCTTCGGTTCGTCGACTATGCGATCTATCTTGGGACTTCACGATTTCCACTCGCCATTGAGGTTTTTCTTTCGGATCTGATTCTCGTTGCACTCTGTTATTTGTGGAATTTAATCAATCTTGCTGCTATCTACGTTCTTGTGCACTTAAATTTTATTTTTAGTCAGGTTGGATGTTCTGATTGATTTGGACTTGAAAACCCTAGCTCTTGATCTTTGCAATTGCTTTGAATCTCTGATTTTGGGAAGATTTCTTGTTGCTGATTCTCTGCTTTATTGTTACTTCTACTAGAAGTTGTCAATTGTCTGGAATTCATCAATTGTGCAAGTTTATCATGCCTATCTCTAACTCTTCCGCTATGGATATTTTTCGCAACATTTCTGATTTCATGTCTATTAAATTGGATGACACAAATCATGTGTCTTAGAGTGCTAAAATCCAACGATTGTTGAAAGGATATCATTTGCTTGGGTATATTGATGGTAGTCTTCCATGTCCTAATTCTACGATTGATCATGATACCGTTATCATGAACATGTTTATTGCTACCATAACTGAGGAGGCATTTTCTGAAATAATGAATTATGAGACTTCCCTTGAGGCTTAGGATACATTGTAGGAACATTTCTCTTCTATTTCTGAGGCAAGTCTTATGCAATTGAAAACTAATTTGCAAACCATTCAAAAACAATCAGACTCAATTGAAGTCTATTTGAGAAAAATTAAGACCGCTCACCAACATTTAGCTTGTGCGGGTTTTACTGTCACTGATAAGGATATTGTTTTGATTACATTGAATGGCCTTCTGGTTGAATATAATCACTTATGCTCCTATATTCGAGCTCGACCGGTTGCTATTACTATACCTGAGTTACGTTATCTACTTATTGCTGAAGAAAGTGATATTTCTAAAGCTAATACTACTATCATGAACGCTCCAATGCTTGCTACCATGGTTGCTAAGGGTTTATCTTTTTCTACATCTTCCACAACTGAACCTGTACTTAATTTTTCCAGTAAGACTTATTCTCCGTTAACTCAAATTTGTCTGAACATATGCTTGGAAGTTCATCTTAGCCACCATATTCTTAGGGCAATTCATATGACGTTTCTTGGTCTCGTGGAGGCTATACTGGTGCTCGATTTAATTGTGGAAAAGGAAATTACAAAAACAAATATAATGGAGGGGGTCGATATAATGGAGGTTACGGTCGTTCTCAATATTCTGGCCATAATTCTACTTTATTTCCAGTTGGTGGACCTCAGTTTTCCAATGGCGGACAATCTTTTCACCCTGGCATTTTTCAAAATCGTAATCATGGTTATAATGGTGGACAATTTCCTTCATTTCAATCTGGTGGATTACAGTTTTATAATGGGGGACAATTTCCTCAATCTGGTAGTTATCAAGGTTCTTATGGTGGTTCCTCTCAATTTTCCCATGGAGAATGATCTTCTTCACATGGAGGTGGTTCATACTACTATGTTCCTCCACATAATGGACAAGGAGTTCTTGGTCCAAGTGCACCATTATATCTTACACCACCACCATCTCCACCAATTTCTAGTGTTTCAACATCTAGCTCATCCATAATACCTTGTCAGATTTATAAGCAGCTGAGTTATACTGGTGTTGATTGTCCTCATTGCTACAATTATGTTGTGCAAGGAAACAGTCCCCCTTCAGTGCAAGCCTTCACTGCCATGTCTCAGTGCCATTTCAACCTCCAAATATTTGGCTCACAGATGGTGGTGCAACTCATCATATGGTCTCAGATATCAAATGTCGTACTGCAGTGCGACCTTGCTCTCTAATTGATACCATTACAGTAAGTAATGGTGTTGCATTCCCTATTTAACATATTGGGGATGCTACTTTAACTCTTGGTTCTCAAGTTTTTCATTTGCGTAATGTGTTGCATGTTCCTCAACTAAGTCATCATTTTTTATCAGTAAAACGATTTTGTTTGGACAACAAATGTTGTTTCTTCTTTTTATGAGGTTATTTTTGAAATTCAGGAAAAAATGGGGAAGGTTATGTACCAAGGCCAGAACACTGATGGCTTGGCACCCCATTCTTGTCCAAATTAAGCTTGATCCAACTTTTATCAAACGTGTTTTTCTTAGTTAGAAGATCAATTCACACCTGTGGCATCAACACTTTGGTCATCTGCTAATGATGTTATTTCTATTATGTTGTCTCATGCTAATATCTCTTGTTCTATAGATTCATCTTCAATGATTTGTCAATCTTGTTTAAAGGGTAAAATGACTCGTTTGCCTTTTTTTTCTAGTGTAAATAGAGCTAGAGAAGCTTTTCATAAGGTCCATACTGATGTTTGGGGGCCAAGTCCACATGTTTCTATCTCAGGATATTGATATTATGTTGTGTTTGTTGATAACTGTACTCGCTATTGTTGGATCTATCCACTTGTGAATAAATCCGAGGTTTTGGGATATTTTGTTCAATTCTATGCATATATTTCCAATTATTTTTCAAAGTCTATAAAGATATTACAGAGTGATGGTGGTGGTGGTGGTGAGTTCATTAGTAAAGTGTTTCAAGAATTTCTTGGATCTAAAGGCATCCAACACATGAAATCATGCCCATACACTCCACAACAAAATAGGATGGCAGAGAGAAAGCATCGACACTTGGTTGAAACAGCTATTACTCTTCTTTCTATAGCCTCATTACCTCTGAAATTTTGGTTTCATGCTTGTTCCACAGCAAACTATCTTATTAATCGGATGCCAACCAAAGTTCTAGATATGAAGTCTCATTTTGAGAAGCTTTTTGGTTCACTTCCTGATGTTACTACTCTTAAAGTTTTTGGTAGTGCTTGTTATCCACTATTACGATCATATAATCACAATAAGTTGCAAGAAAGGACTGACCAATGTGTGTTTATTAGGTACACTCTTGACTGACCAATGTGTGTTTATTGGGTATACTCTTGATTACAAAGGCTACATGTGTTATCATATTGCATCTGTAAGGGTTTATGTATCAAGGCATGTTATTTTTGATAAAGGCGTGTTTCCTTTTGCATTAATTAAGGCCATTGATCCTACACCGATGACTAGTTCATTTTTTAATCTTATTACTCCTTTATGTGCTACTCCAAGGTCTTCAGAAGCTATAAATTTGGCTCATATCCATATGCAGTCTGCTGATACTTCTACAGTGGTACAAAATATTCCTCCTCGAGTCAATCAAGATTCACAGCCTCCAGCTGCTCATTCTGTTCCAAAGAATCATTCTGCTGCTTCTATGTCATCTGCATCCACTACTTTTAATTCCTCATAATCACCATCCTATGATCACTTGAGCAAAGTCAGGAATTACCAAGAAACGCGCACTTCATGCCTCCATTTCTCCTAATGCTGGTCTTGTTGAACCCAAGACATATCGACATGCCATGAAAGTTCCTGAATGGTATAAAGCAATGCAAGAAGAATACCAAGCTCTTCAACAACAATAGACATGGTCTCTTGTTCCATTTCTTGCTTTAAGGAGCTTAGTTGGTTGTAAATGGGTTTTTAAACTCAAGAAGAATGTTGAAGGTTCAGTATCTAGACACAAAGCCCGATTAGTTGCCAAAGGTTACTTGCAAGAGGAAAGAGTGGATTATGATGGAACCTTTAGTCCGGTTATTAAGCACACTACTGTTCGAATTGTTCTTGCCCTTGCTACTAATTTTGGTTGGACAATTAAGCAATTAAACGTCAAGAATGCCTTCCTTCATGGCTTTCTTTCTGAGGAAGTATACATGCAACAGCCCCCTGGCTTTGTGAATTATACTTCTCCTCACTTGGTTTGCCGATTACACAAATCTCTATATGGTTTAAAACAGGCTTCACGAGCCTGGAATGAACGTTTCGCTACTCATGTTTTGGGCTTGGGATTTCAGCAATCACAATCAAATTCTTCTCTATTTGTTCAACGCATAGATTCCGTTGTTATCATTTTATTACTCTATGTTATTGATAGTCTCTTAACTGGGAATAACTCGACTGCTTTGGATTCCTTTGTCAAGACTCTCAACTCCGAATTCGATATGAAAGATCTTGGTCAGTTGTCCTATTTTCTTGGGCTTCATATTCATTATAAACCTGAAGGTATCTTTGTGAATCAAGTTAAATACGTAACTGAGTTACTGTTGAAAGTTGGTATGACTGAGTGCAAACCTTGTGCAATTCCTCTTATTCCAGAAGCCAAACTATTAAAGTATAAAGGAGAACCTCTAGCTGATCCATTCTTGTTTCGGAGCTTAGTAGGAGGATTGCAATATCTTACATTTAGTAGGCTTGATTTATCTTTCGTTGTTAATACGATTTGCCAATTTATGCATAGACCTACTACACTTCATTTCATGGCTGTCAAACGTATACTAAGGTATCGTAAGGGCACTATTGAGTATGGTATTCAATTTTCTAGAGGCAATTTAGATTTGCAAGCCTATTCAATTTTCTAGAGGTAATTTAGATTTACATCTGGTTTTGTTATCTTTTTGGGCCGCAATTCTATTGCTTGGGGTGCAAAGAAGTAGCCTACCGTGTCTCGCTCTTCGACCTAGGCAGAATATTGAAGTTTGGCTCAAACTGCTTATGAGTTACACTGGATCCAACAACTTTTATGTGATCTTCATCTTTATCTAGCTAGACCTCCTAGTTTGTGGTGTGATAATATCTCTGTAATTGCCTTAGCTCGTAATCCTGTCTTTCATGGTCGTACTAAACACATCGAGGTGGATGTTCATTTTATTCGTGAACGTGTTCATAAGAAAGATTTGGTGATTTCTCATGTCTCTAGGTCTAATCAAATTGCCGATATTATGACCAAGGGGATTCATTCCCCTCAATTCTTATTTTTACGTAGCAACCTCATGCTACAGAATCCTACCATGAGGTTGAGGGAGGCTAATAGATAACACTAGTGACACATCAGCTTAAGTGAGCTGATGTGTTGTCTTAAGATAGTTAAGTGGTGTAAATATAAGTTTGCTTTATGTAATGAGCTATATATACTATCCTAAAGGGATAAGGTCTGTCACGTTCATTCTTCACATAAATAAGAAAATTAGTCTTCCTCTCTTAGCTTTTATCTTCAAGCTCTCTCTGTGACATTCATGGTGGTTTATGATTTCGATCACTTTATGGTTAATATTAGGGGTGGGCACGGGCAGGGCCGAGCCCAATTTTGAAGGGACCGAACTGAACCATGATTTAAAAGAGACGGGCTGGGCCAGGCTGGGGATAACACTTTCCAATATAAGAACCGGACCTTACCCGGCCCAATTCAAACGGGCTGGTTCGGACCAGGTCTATATATTCTCCCAATGCAGTGTGCATATTTTACAATTTGCACAAATTTACTCCCTGCATAGATTCTCCTAGGGAAATGAATAGCCTTATGGTAAAGTTCCTTCGTTTTTATTCCTAGTTAAATTGCAGTAGGCCCCCTTGACATTTGAAGAGGGCTAGCAAATTTACTTTAGGTGAGATATGGACATGATGTCAATCCCAAAAGGGTGTTGGAAGATCAATTTGATGAAATATTTGTCGGAATATCATAGCATGACCAAGCATGAAAAATCGGCTACATTGCCCACAAAAATAGATTAGGATTTAGGGTTAGAATATGAACTGATTTAATTGGCTCTGCCCCATCAAAGTTTTAAGGGGCACTCGGGCCCTGAAAAAAAAAAAATAAATAAAAAGAAAAAGAAAAAAAAGTGATACAATTGAGGCAAGCTTAAATATGGTTATGGTGTCAATTTACAAAATAGTGAAATGAAGTTTGTTCCAGAAATGTGCATCAATGACGGGTTAGATGAAGGAGCATGACAGGCATGACTTCTTTCTTAAGAAAGAAAAGAAAGCAAAGTTGAGCTTACCTAAAACCTTCTTCTTCCTTTGTCCTTATAGCTTGGGCAGAGTATATAGTTGATCCAACTGCAATTGCATAATGATTAGGAATAAGAATCAATACAAGACATAGTTGAAGAAGGATAAGGAGAAAAGCAAACTATAAGTTTACACACATTCCCGAATTTTTTTGGTTTACCAAATTAGGGGCTGAGGTTGAGAAGACAGAAACCATGTTACATGTACCTGGAATGAAGATGTTTGCCGCCTCCTTCATGGAACCTATATCTGTTATGTCTTTGGCCTGTCCAACTAGCATGTATCAAATAAATTTGTCTTACATTAGCATTTATCAAGCAATTTAGAAAGAATAGATAACGGAATTGCCTAATGTGGATTCATGACGATATAAGAAGATGTTATGCTTCTAAAACCTAATCAACAGTGAACAAGATGGTGACTTTACTCTAAGATATCTATACATATTGTAAGATTTATAACTAAAAAAGCCAAAATATCTGAAGGCTCAACAAGTAATGAAAGGTGAGGTTTTCGACAGAACATTACTGAAAAGTAGGCATAGTTTGTAAAAGTAAGACCACCCATGATACATGAGCTGAAGAGGAAGTCAGAGAGAGAGATCTAACTCTAAAATTAAAACCATCAACTGAAACCATACATGCTATGAGAATATTTGGATGACAAACTCCAATCAAAAACCAATCTAAGAGGAGATAAACAGCTAAAGTATGTCTATATAACTGTAAAAGTTCCACACCACCAGCCATCTCCTCACATAAATAACACCAGAAAAATATATCAGTATGCTTATGCAAAAATAACACTACCCTTATGTCCATAACACATTCGGTTTGGCCAGATACCACCTCAATAAACAATTAAACACAGTGGTTACAAACCAAAAAAATTAACAAGAAAGAACGGGGGAAAGAACAAGAAAAAGGCACGACATTCATCAAATTAACGCAGTACTATTGTTAATTCATGTATGTGCACAGACATGCTTTAGTAATATAGCCATAGGGTAAATCAGTGACTATCACTACCAACCTCTAAAAAGGTGATCTTGAGTGAATTGGATAAGTGAATTCAATATCAAGGATCTTTGTCTAATAATCAAAATGAAGGAATCCAATATTAATACATGGGAAGAAAAAAAAAACATTGGAGAAACAGTATATAAAACAGAACATGAAACACAGACATTCGATTGTAAATTTTAAGAAAACCCTAAATGGTGGCAACAAAACAATCATCAATCTACAAATTCTAATTTAAAAACCCTAAAATCCCTACACCATAAATTCACATTAATAACAAAACCCTAATTCAAAATTACCTAAATTTTAGAGGGATGATGGCTGGTAGCAGTGTCCTCGACGACAGTGACGGGGTGATGGTGGTTGCGACGACGGGGGTGTTGTCGAAGTGGAGAGAATTGACGGTGGGGTGAAGGGTTGATGGCCTGGGTTCTCTAGGATGTCGTCGAGAAGGATGATGGGTGGTGTCGTTGTGTTGGTCGACAGCGGTGATGGCTGGTAAGCACTGTGAGGAGGCGGACGATTGAGAGTTGGAGAGTCGAGGGACTGAGAGTCTAAGAGAGTGGAAGGCTTTTGCACAAAGTGCCTATTTTAAAAATTTTAAAAAAAAAAAAAATTTGGGAAAACTGGGGAAATTTTTTTTTTTAAAACGCCTATTTTTTACTATTGCATTGCCAAAATTATCCCAAATGACGTGACGCAGGTATACATTTCGATGTAGCGCAAAGTGCTTTTGCGCAATGACCACATTGTGGCGTCGTGCAAGGTTTTTTTTTTTTTTTTTTTTTTAATATTATAAATTATAATGAAAATTTACTTAATAAATGTATATACCTTTGAACTTGATGGGATATGCATTGTATGAAACTAATTCTAACAATCCAACTATCAAAATTGTTTGTATATATTCCGAGATTGCACATGCCAAAAATTGCAAAAAACAAATATTCAGAGATCAAGTAACGGGACAAAACTTTTCGACGGTTATAAACGAAAAATCACAATTTCACGGTTATTTTAACTCCAATTTTGATGATTTTTTACAGCTACACTCCTTGACCCTATATGAACACAACAAACTGATTCGATCGTCAATTTAAAATATTTACATAAGTGGATACCACAAAATTTTATGTTATACTTAATGAAAGTATAAATAAACTCTAAAAGTTAGGGAATCTATCGTTTTGATGGGATACGCATTCTACGAAAATAATTTCAACAATCCAACTGTCAAAGTTGTTTGTATATACTTCGAGATTGCATACACCAAAAATCGCAAAAAACAAACATTCAGAGATCAAGTAACGGGACAAAACTTTTCAACGGTTATAAACGAAAAATCATGATTTAATGGTTATTTTAACTCCGATTTTGTTGATTTTTTACACCTACACTCCTTGACCCCATATGAATACAAGGAACTGATTCAATTGTCAATTTAAAATATTTACACAAGTGGATACCACAAAATCTTATGTTATACTTAATGAAAGTATAAATAAACTCTAAGTGTTAGCGAATCTATTATTTTGATGAGATATGCATTCTATGAAACTAATTTCAATGATCCAACTGTCGAACATGTTTGTATATACTTCGAGATTGCATACACCAAAAATCGCAAAAAAAAAACATTCAAAGATCAAGTAACAGGACAAAACTTTTCGACGATTATAAACGAAAAATCACGATTTAAAGGTTATTTTAACTCAGATTTTGATAATTTTTTTACAGCTACACTATTTGATCCTATATGAATACAATGAACTAATTTGATCATCAATTTAAAACATTTACACAAGTGGATACGACGAAATCTTATGTTATACTTAATGAAAGTATAAATAAACTCTTAAGTGTTAATGAATCTATCGTTTTGATGGGATACGCATTGTACGAAACTAATTTTAACAATCCATCCATCAAAATTGTTTGTATATACTTCGAGATCGTAAAGCAAAAGATCGTAAAAAACAAACATTCAGAGATTAAGTAATGAAACAAAACTTTTCGACGGTTATAAACGAAAAATCACGATTTAAAGGCAGTTTTAACTCCAATTTTGATGATTTTTTTACAGCTACACTCTTTGATCCTATATGAATACAATGAACTAATTCGAACATCAAATTAAATTACTTACACAATTGGATACCACAAAATCTTATGTTATACTTAATGAAAGTATAAATAAACTCTAAGTGTTAGTGAATCTATCATTTTGATGAGATATGCATTGTACGAAACTAATTTCAACGATCCAACCGTCAAACTTGTTTGTATATGCTTCGAGATCGCATACGCTAAAAATCACAAAAAACAAACATTCAAAGATCAAGTGAGGGGACAAAACTTTTCGACAGTTATAAACGAAAAATCACGATTTAACGGTAGTTTCAACTCCAATTTTTATGATTTTTTACAGCTGCACTCCTTGATCTTATATGAATACAATGATCTAATCCGATCGTCAATTTAAAATATTTACACAAGTGGACCACAAAAAGCCTTTGCGTAACGAAGACTGGCATCGAGCTAAGCAGTTCTGCACGAGATAGGTATACAATTTGACGTTGCACAAAGTATTTTTGCGTGATGAGCACATTAAGGCATTGCCCAAGGTATTTTTTTTTTTAAATTATTATAAAAATTACTGAAAATATGACTTTACTCATTTCAAATTCAATTTTTTTTTTTTAACATAAAACCCATAATAACATATTTTTCTAAAAAAAACCCACAATAATTTTTTTTACATATCATTCAATTTCTTAAGTGTTATAAGTACAAAATAAATAAATTTAAATCTACTTAGTAAATATATATACCATTGAACTTGATGAGATACGCATTATATGATACGAAACTAGTTTCAACGATCCAACTGTTAAACTTGTTTGTATATACTTTGAGATCACATACACCAAAAATCACAAAAAACAAACATTCAGAGATTAAGTAACGGGAAAAAACATTTCGAACGTTATAAACGAAAAATCACGATTTAACAATAGCTTTAACTCCGATTTTGATGATTTTTTACAACTACACTCCTTGATACTATATGAATACAATGAACTAATTCGATCATCAATTTAAAATATTTACACAAGCGGATACCACAAAATCTTATGTTATATACTTAATGAAAGTATAAATAAACTCTAAGTGTTAGTGAATCTATCGTTTTGATGGGATACGCATTGTACGAAACTAATTTCAACTATCCAACCGTCAAACTTGTTTGTATATGCTTTGAGATCGCATATGGCAAAAATTGAAAAAAACAAACATTCAGAGATTAAGTAACGAAACAAAACTTTTCGACGGTTATAAACGAAAAATCACGATTTAACGATAGTTTTAACTCCAATTTTGATGATTTTTTTACAACTACATTCCTTGATCCAATATCAATATAATGACCTAATTCGATTGTCAATTTAAAATATTTACACAAGTGGATACCACAAAATTTTATGTTATACTTAATGAAACTATAAACAAACTCTCTGAGTGTTAGTGAATCTATCGTTTTGATAGGATACACATTGTACGAAATTAATTTCAACGATCCAACCGTCAAACTTGTTTTTATATGCTTCAAGATCACATACACCAAAAATCGCAAAAAACAAACTTTCAGAGACTAAGTAATGGGACAAAACTTTTCGATGGTTATAAACAAAAAATCACAATTTAACGGTAGTTTAAACTCTGATTTTGATGATTTTTTTTATAGCTACACTCCTTGATCCTATATGAACTAATTCGATTGTCAATTTAAAATATTTACACAAGGGGATACCACAAAATTTTATGTTATACTTAATGAAAGTATAAATAAACTCTAAGTGTTAGTGAATCTATCGTTTTGATGGGATGTGCATTGTATGAAACTAATTTCAACTATCCAACCGTGAAACTTGTTTGTATATGCTTCAATATCGTATACGCCAAAAATCGCAAAAAACAAACATTCAGAGATCAAGTAACGGGACAAAACTTTTTGACGATTATAAACGAAAAATCACAATTTAACGGTAGTTTTAACTCCGATTTTGATGATTTTTTTATAGCTACACTCTTTTATCCTATATGAATAGAATGAACTAATTCGATTGTCAATTTAAAATATTTACACAAGTGGATACCACAAAATCTTATGTTATACTTAATGAAAGTATAAATAAACTTTAAGTGTTAGTGAATCTATTGTTTTTATGGGATACGCATTGTATGAAACTAATTTCAATGATCCAACCATCAAACTTGTTTGTATATGCTTCGAGATCGCATACGCCAAAAATCGTAAAAAACAAATATTCAGAGATCAAGTAACGGGACAAAACTTTTTTACGGTTATAAACAAAAAAATCATGATTTAACGGTAGTTTTAACTCCGATGTTGATGATTTTTTTACAGCTACACTCTTTGATCTTATATGAATGTAATGAACTATTCCGATCATCAATTTAAAATATTTACACAAGTGGACCACAAAAAGCTTTTGCGCGAAAAAGACTGGCATCGTGCAATGTTGGGAAAAAAGCAGTAAACATTCTTGGTTTGGTGCCAAAATCTTGTGCGACGCCTCCTGCTTTACGTCGCACAAACATACTTTGTGTGATGAAATTTGCACCGTCACGCAAACATTTTTTTGTACTTGTGCATAAAACTATATCGTAAGATGCTTTCAGGGTGTCTTCTCCTATTAGGCTATATTTTAGTACTTGCTTGGCTTAAAGCCAACCAAAGCTAATATGACCCGAACGTCATTATTTTTGCTTTCATGATCAACCTCATATGGTCTCGATCTATTGAATTAATTTAAGTGACCAACAACCCGTTAATTCGACAAAAATCCAAACTTAT
The DNA here is from genome assembly GCF_041283825.1 of Pyrus communis. Taxonomy (NCBI): domain Eukaryota; kingdom Viridiplantae; phylum Streptophyta; class Magnoliopsida; order Rosales; family Rosaceae; genus Pyrus; species Pyrus communis. Next base: position 6,910,510 of record NC_142572.1, read on the forward strand.
TGGTCTAAAGTCTACTTTTTGGAAATTAACATTTCAATTGTTTGTTTCTCTTCTTTGAACTATTGACATCGTTTTGTAGTCTCGAAGCTACTCACACTTGAGTTCCTGAAGCAACCCAAGTCTACTATGCTTGAGTGGTATGTTATATTATATGTTATTACATGTACATCCTTTTATGAACGAGAAGTTCATACTAAACTCGAACTTGTAGTTTCGAATTTAGTGTCTTTGTAACCCAAAGTTTTCGTAAAATACTACATCCATAGAATACCCGAAGTTTTTCTTGTAAACCATGTCTTGGAATCGGAATGTTCTAACTTTGATGCTTACGGAGGTTTTATTGCCCATAGCACAAATCACAATCTTGTTTCCCCCATTCAATGGATTGCCGAACCATCACAAGTTTGATGTCACTAATTTGGACGTTTCAAGCAGAAACTACTTTATGTGGTACATGACATGAAGTGCCATTTGATTGTCAAGAAGTTGAGAAACCATTGAAGAGAACAATGGCATGGAAGAGCTGAATAAGCCTTTACCATGATCTTCATTCGAAGACTTATGCCTGAATAATTACAAACAGAAGTACCTCACTGAAGAAGATTTCATGGATCTTTGGCTCGCTTTACATACCGTTTAATCATGAAAGATGATCTTGCCTAAAGCAATTGAAACCTTTACGTCCATAAATAAGTACGATTCTGAAGTTTATAAAATTCGATCAAATTTTGACTAAAGAATATTTTCTCATCCTTCAATATCTTTAACTTGCTCCTGAAGCAGTAATGTAGAAAACGGAAGTTTACTAAATTCATGAATCTAAGTATTACCACAAATGTGAGAGAACGGTACTACAATGATTCGAGTGGGAGGTATTGAACGGTATAGACCTAGTTAGGCTCGAGTTTACCAAATGGCCTAATCCAATTTCGTCTAAGCCTACCAAATGACACATGCTCTTCTTCGGCAGGAATTTACTGAACAAACTCACATTGTTTGGCAGAAACCTTTCGAAGTCCATCTCTCTCTCACCACTATAAGGTTTGTTTTTTTTACAATATATAGTAGAATCAGGGTTTATCAAAGGGTGGCATCATGGCCAGAAGCGTGATCCTTGGCACCTAAGACCTAAAACTTTAATAATAACAGACACTATTCCTGAACCTCAACTCTATAGAATCTAATTCCATTTTAATGGAGGAGATCAGTGGTGATGGACCATTTTTTTTGTGCCCCTACCAATGTTGTTGATGAGTATCATTCCTGTAGTCAATATGTGAGACTTATTTTGCTTTACATGACATATTTGAAAGATATTCGAGATGAAAATGATCATCAAGGAAACTATTCAAGGAAATAGAGTGGAATATCTTTGCACCACCTCCAAATGCGAAGCCTAAAGCTATATTTTGAGGCCAATGAGCTACCTCCTAACTAGGACGCTCCATATATGGCCGGCAGGGAGCTAGGGGATTCGAGCAATTTACTTGATTTTGGATGACCATTTGGGACACTTTGGTAGAACAATGTTGCCATGTATTATATGACACATCTCCTTACTCAGAATAAGATTTTTGTGCTTACAAGCACACTTTACCAAGCCTGCTCGTTAGGGAACTTGAATTTTTATATCAATCTTTACAAAGATATAAAATGACCTTCTTTTCACTGTGTGTTCAAGGAAATAATTATGGAATAATCCAACCAAAATACAGACCTTGTAAATATTTATGGTTTTGATTAATGAACCAACAAACTAGTCATATGTTGTCCACGCACATTGTTGATAACCTCCTGGCCAATTTTAACCTAGGGTTCACCATTCTAATTATCCCACAAAGTCTGGAAGAATAGATGATGCATAAGAGTTTATATCGAATATGCTTCGATAAGTATTGCATGTCTTTTGAGTTTGTAATTGAACATCGCATTTTCTAAGTTCACCCCAAAACAACATCGCAGAGTGATAAGCAAGTGCAATGAATTCTAACTTTCAGAATGTTGCTTCAAACACATTCCTCTAATCTAGCTAAAGTGATGAGATCATGTACCAGCTACAAACATGCCTGCAAGGATAGAAGTACTTAACAAATGTCGAGTTAACATTACCCAAGGGTATGCCGCTTCTAAAGGATGGGTTGGCCGTCTCTGTTGGATGGTCTGGTACCTCAACTACTAGCTAATCAATCTGTCTTTGGCCTGACGTGCGATATATCACTTAGTTCATAGGATTCACTTTCCTAGAAGTGGAAAGATAAGGCACAAAATGAATCTATATTTGATGGATGTCTAAATCATTTTCATTTCACGAAGAGACTTGAAGTTCTTGGTCCAGTATACTAGTTTGGAGGAGATAAGGAATTAAAATGAGATTATCATCAATGACGTTTCCATTTATATAGTAGCTACAGAAATAAATGAAAAGCTACAATATCGAACCTTCCGTTGATTAGTGACAATGTGAACTGATTGGACAGCTGAAATTACAATCCATGTTTAATTCCTTACCAAAGTGTGTTTGGATATGTCATCCATATACTACCCAAGGTAACTAGGTTGTGTTACTAGTGGGAAAAGAAGCGTAATGAGATGAATGAAATAATGCAATGTAATGCACGCCTTAAGGCGCAAGGTTTCTTTCAAACGCCCTGTGATTAATTATAGCACTATGAATGTGGTTAGTGCTTGTCCATAAGGATACTGATACGGCGATTTATATGTAAGTTCTTGAAGAATTACATAGACTGGTCCAAATAGTTCCAGACCACATAGCACCTTCTTAACTCGTTTCAGGTGTTCACTTTACAAATTGAAGCAATTAAAGTGGATGTGTTATACCTAGCTAAGTGATTATTTGATCAGTCGAAGATATGAAATTATGCCTTTGCTTATAAAAGTAAGAAGTCGTACTCAAAATTGCTAGAGTTGTAGTTTATATCTATGACATGAATCTCGCTAATACTCTAAAAAGCTTGAGAAAACTACATTGCACTTGAATATGAAATTTGAGATAAATGATCTTGGGAAACCTCATTTGTGCCTTGCCTTGAAGTTCAAGCATTGTTCTGAAGGCATTTTGGTCCACCAATCGAACTACAACCTAAAGGTGTTACCTTTTAGTATACCTATGATCTTCCATATATTATATGCAAATGAGACCTTGAAGAGGTTATGGAATCCGAAGTTTCATATTTGAGCTCCACTTTGAGCTTTATTGTACTTAACTCATTGTGTTAGACATGACATCTCATTCATTGTTAATCTATTCATAAAGATGTCGCACTGTGTCTATATGCGGCTATTGCATTGGAATTAAAGACATTTTTTTTGTTACACTGAAGGTACTACGGATTTAGGCTTATCCCTATGTATCCCGAGCGGATTTGACCCCCCTAATCCTCGAAATGAAGTTTGACTTGTGTGTTATGTTGATGAATGTTACTTATCCAACCCACACAAGGCACGTTTCCAAATGGTTATGTCTTTACTTTTCGTGATATCGTAATACCTTGGAGGTCCACGATATGACCTTAGTTGCAAAATCTTCGAATCTTTCCAAGACTCACCCTCACTACAACACATGTGAGACATGATTGAGAGCTCTTGTTGAGCATATTCAAAGTAGCTATTGCATGTAGCAACCAGACCAAGAGATGATACATCAACGAAGTCAACATCACATTAGCAAAGCATCAGGAGATTGAAGTCAAGTAATCTAATCCCAGACAACCTTACCGACCTCTTAATTACGTCACTGCCGAAGTCTACCTTCCAAGAACTTGTCCGAGGAGTTGGTATGCGTAAATATCTCATTTGCAATGCTTGTAGTTTTCAGTTGAAATTTTTGTCAAACCCAAGGGGAGTGGCCACTGGGTTTTTGTTACCTAACTAGGTTTTAACAAGGCACCCATTCTGGGCTAGTCATACCCTTGTGGTCTTTTCTACTTTCGTTTAGAAGACGTATAGTTTTAACTTAATTCAAACGTCTCACGTTCGTCCTTAGACTATGGGTTTTTATCCCACCTTGGGTTTTTCCATAGAGAGATTTTGTGTTTTATGTTTTTATACATTCTTCCGTTAGTTTGAGTCTCGCATTCGCTCATTGTGCCGACGACTTTATTAATTGAACTTACTCTGTCACTGAAGACTTGATGCACCATTTACTTGAGTATTTACACACTCAAGGGGAAATGTTGTAATCCTAATTATATTAGGAATGTGATTGTGTAAATCCTAGGAAATCCTTATGGGATTCTACCATATCGTTTAGAAAGTATCCTATTTAAGTTGTAATACCTACTGGATAAGGAATTTACCTTCTCTACTACTATAAATAAAAGCACGATGAGGTGAGAAATCACACCTCAAAATTCACCCAAATCTCTTTATGCTTGTCACACCCTCTCTCGCAATCTCTCTAAAACTCTCCAGTAATAGGTCTTACAACAATTTTTAGTTTTTAGAAAAATAAAATATGAAAACTAAAAATTAAATGGTTATCTTCTCATTCTTAATGTTGGTTAATTTTAAGCTCGCTAATGATTTCTTATTACATTTTCCCCTCTTTTTTTTTCTTTCTTTTAATGTTTTCTGTACGACTTGAGTGCCACACTGCTGTGAACAGCTTAAAATATCCAAAGTTTAAATTTTTTGTTTCGTACCTCTCTATTCGGCACAAAAAGGATAAAAGATGTTCCCTCCTCAATTGTGTATGTCGTATGGTTAAGTGTATGTTTGCAGTGGGTTGTATTGTTACAGTGAAACAAGCCGTAGTATTTTTTTGACAATAGTCTAGATCTTTTCTGTAAGTGTGCACTTAGCCATATGAAGATGAGTTTTTTTATTATCAAATGATATTCAGCATTGGGTGAACTCCAACCAGGGAATTTTGTTATTTTTTATTAAGAAGTATCCATAAAATCATAATTCTTGAAGTTTGTTGGATCAAATATTTGCTAATTTTTAGGCTGTTTTTCTCTCCTAAGCCTAAACAGAATTCACATATGTTGTGAATGTCGTTTATGGCCTTGAGATTAAACCAATGGCCCAGATTTAAAAGCTTCTCTTTGTTCAGGTGTCTGCTTCTAGATATGATTTTCAATTCAAAGCAGTATTTTTCTAGGATTTTAATCCTTCTGGGATTATTTATGGAATTGAACCGGTAACGAGTGAAAAGAAATTTCTTCGCGCAAACGTTACTTAAGGTACATGCTTTCAATTTTCCAATTTTATTTTTTATGTAAAATATTGGGTTTTGTCCATTTGTATAAACAATAAACTATTTGGTATCTTTGAATAAATATTGACTTGTGATAGGATAGGAGTGTATTTATTACGAACACATCAAAACTTTTAGTAAATCCAAGTGCTTTGGAAAGCACTAGCCTTGGACGTGCATATACTTCTCCAAAAAACACTTCCAAGTGCGAAGTGTTTTTGACGTTTTTGTCAAACATTTTTATAAGCGGGTTGAATGTTTTCTTGATTTCCAACTATATATAACCCTCTTGTTTTTTGTCAAACATTTATTTCTAATAATTCTAGTTCCAACTTTGTAAATTACAATTTAGTGGGCGACATGAAACATGCATATGGGGCTTCATCCTTGTTAATTATCTTCCATCAACCGCATGCCATATCAGCATATGAAACAAATAAGCCCAATGGTCTCCAGTAGATGATGGAAGACCTTGGAGTCGGAAGAACTTACAAGCCCTTTACATAATCACAGAACTTGGGTGATACCTAGACCAATGATTGGAGTAAAGATGGATAAACCAACTTGATCGGGTTTGGATCCACTGGTCTGTTCGCTTTCGCTGGATTTTTACAATTATTTTCAATACAAAAAAAAATGGTCTAAGAACGCAATTGATTGGTGCCCCTTTCAATTTCATTGAGCACATGTATGTATTTGTGCTTTTTAAGTGTCATTGAGCACAAAATTATCTCAAATGTGCATTTAGAACAAAAAGACACATTAAATTGTGTCTACAAAAAGGTGTATTGTGCCTATTGAAATTTGAGTACTAAAGTTTGTGTTACTTTTTATGGATATTAGTAAGTATAATTTTTATTAATTTCTGAACGCATGAAAACAGTTTTGTGCCCTTAATTTTAAATCATTTGGTTTTAATGGTTGGTGTATTCCTTCACAAGTCTGGACACAATTATGTATTAATATAAATTTTATTGATCAACACCTTATAATCCCACTCAGTATTAAAAGTAGCCTCACCCACACACTACTCAACCTTACTATCTTTCATCTCTCTTTCCCTTTACTTTCCTCTTCCACTCTGCCTCCCTCGGATTCTTTCTCATACCTTTGTTTCTCTCTTTCTCTCTCTCTCTCTCTCTCTCTCTCTCTCTCTCTCTCTCTCTCTCTCTCTCTACCTTATCCAGACAAATTGTGGAGGCTCTTGAGCTCCATCATCGCTAAAATCCCCTAGCAGAAACCCCCTACACTCGATGAAGGAAGGTTTGGGAAGATTGGGTCTGGTAGGGAGGGATCACGGGAGAGGGTAGGTTGGGTTTGGGAAGATCGATGGATGTAGAGCCTAAATAGGAAATCGCGTTGGGATCCAAGTCTAATATGGAGGGATCATGGGAGGGAGGTGCATCGGGTTAGGAAGTGTTAGTGAGGGAAAAGCAGGTGCGAGTCGGATAGGGAGTGAGGAGTCATGGTCCTCATCAATATTTCATCACCGTCGTGGAAACCTTCGAATTCGGAGTTAGCCGCACCTCTGATGTTGTATTTGTGCCTCTGGAACAGTTGCATATCTTTTTGCTGAATTGTGATGTTTGCTGCAATTTTCCACTTCAGACATACTTAGTGAGTTTGGTGTTTCGTATTCCTGTATGTTAACTGGAAGCTTATTGCTTGGAAATATAGATAAGATTTCGAAAAGTTAATTCCTTTTATTGCTTCTTGTTGTTCATCATTGCATATGCTCATAAAGGATATAAGGTGATGGGTACAATGTTAGTAATTAAAGGTTAGTTTGTTGACAGACAGCTTGAACTATTGAATATTGTTGCAACTCTCCCCCATATTCCTAATGCTCTTTCCTCTTGTCTTTTTGTCAGGCCATACTTTGTTTTTGGGTTCATCTATAAGTTTCTACTGAATCTTCGAACCAGTTTTGGCAGTTGGTTGATCCTGCCACCAAAGAACTATTGCATTATACTGAGAAGCCAGAGACTTTTGTATGTACACGATGCAATTACCGTCCCAAAATTGTTCATTTAGTTGGTGCTTGATGATCTTAATTCTTTGTTTTATGTGCTTTGTTCCAGGCCACATTATGTAAGGGTTATCTATTTTCTAAATGCAAGTGAGTGATTTGATCAATTGTGGTCTATATGTATTTGCTCCCACATATTTTACTGCCATTCAAGAAGTCTCCAGTCATCGAGAAGGCAGAGGTTGGTCTTTTTCTTTACTGGCATTATAGTTGTGGATTGGTTTGCACTTGGGATCAAATTCTGGCTCTAAAAATATTATATCACTTGATTTGTAATTATTGAGAACAAATTTGGCCTCAACACGGGCTATTTTCTTTTATCCCTATTAAGTAAATATTCATGAATCTTTCACAATAGGTGAATCATTTGTTTTCTTGTTAGGCGAGATACTAAAAGGATTTGGTTGCTTACATGGTGCTTATATATGTATAAATCGATTGTAGAACTAAATTTTAGAAGCATGTTTTAGCTTTGCCCTTAGTTTAATTGGTATTTTGGATGTGCATGTAAAACCAGCCAAATAATTTATTACTGATGGTATCACTATTTGGTTTGATTTTTTAATTTTGAATTTATGTTTTTTTTATATATATATATATTTAACCTATTGGGCACAATAACAAAATTGTGCAAACATGGCTTGGAAAAGTCATCTGACACAGGTGTCAGAACAGAGGCACAAAAACCCCTGATTGGTGCTTACCTGTTTCAGCACAAAACACCTTATTGTGCCCAATGACCAAGGGGCACACCCATAAGGGGCACACATGATGATTTAGTTGATGCACTGTTGCTATTGCCCTATGGGCACATATGGTGGTGTCCTTAGGCCTCATGAAGCACATTTAACCTTTTGTGTGCAATGGCCATTTTTCTTGTAGTGTTTGAAATGCTTATGTAAGAAACACTTCTATTTGTTATGGCTTATTTAATCTGACAAAGGAGAAAGAGAGGGGGCGCAGCAGAGAGAGTAGAGACTGAGATGTGTTTGTAGAGTTTGTATTATTCCCTTTGCGCATTGCATTTATTTATAGTAATAAGGGAGGGAAGAATCCTTCCCCTCTAAGGAATACAATCCTAATAGGGAAGAATAACTATGATCAAATCTAATTTAAGATTTACACAATCACACTTTAACATAATATCTATAACACTCCCCCTTGAGTGTGTAAATACTCAAGTAGATTCGTCATCAGATAGAGTTGAGGAAGTCGAATCGTCAACACTGATTCTTGGAACACGTTAGTCTCAAACAAAAGGAACTTGCCTATGGAACTAAGTCTCACAAAAAACCCAATGGCTATGGTAATACCTGCGTAGGGACACGTCTAAGAAAAAATATGTGACGTCATCAAGGATATGATCAACCCAAGGTGAGTGCCTCGTCAAAACCTCATTAGGTAGCAAAAATCCAAAGGGAAAAATACTCCTAATCGTAAGGAAAAAGAATACATTAAGATCAAGCAAATATACTTCAGGATATTCCTCCTGAGTTTGACACAATTCCCTTTAGAATTATGTTACAACTCAGAAAGTTTGCGCATACTAATGTAGTGACTTGGTGAAGAGTCCGCTAAGTTGTCTTGTGAATGGATTTGCGTAACTTCAATCTTTTGATGCTCTTGTTGTTGATATGAGAAAAAGAACTTCGGCGCAATGTGCTTGGTGTTGTCTCACTTGATGTAACCCTTCTTCAACTATTCAATGCAAGCTGTGTTATCGTCATAGATCGTCGTAAGGATTTAAACAACAGGTTAAAGATCGCAAGAACTTCGAAGGTGGCCCACAATTACTCTCAGCCAGAAGCATTCCCGAATAGCTTTATGTAAGGCGAGTATTTCAACATGGTGAGATGAAATGGTAACTAAAGTCTGTTTGGTTGACCTCCAAGATATTACAGTGCCTCAAATGGTAAAGATGTAATCTTTTTGAAAGTGCACATTGTACATGTTAGATAAGTAACCAGCGTCGGCATAATCAACAAGGCACAAATCAACTTAAGAATCGATAATGGTTGCAGCATTACTCAAGGATCCGTTAGGATAGAATAGGCCCAAATTAGTCGTACCCTTAAGGTAGCGGAATATGTCTTTAACACCAGTCCAGTGTTTGCATGTCAATGCATTATTGTATCTTGCCAAAAGATTAATTGCGGAGGAGATGTTGGGTCTAGTGCATTGAGCTAAGTACAATAAAGCACCTATTGCACTTAGATATGAAACTTCGGGTTCCAAAATCTAGTCTTCATAGTCATTCAAACGGAAGGGATCTTACTTTGCATCTAGCGATCGAACGACCATATGAGTACTCAAAGGCTTCACTTTATCCTCATTAAAAAGGCACAACGCCTTCTGGGTGTAGTTCGATTGATATACTAGGATTCCATCCGAACAATGCTCTATCTCAAGACCGTGACAGTATCGAGTTTTCCCAAGATCTTTCATCTCAAATTTTGACTTCAGGTGTGTAGCAGTTCTCTCGAGCTCTTCAGAAATTTCAATAAGATTCATGCCATCGACATAAACTACAACAATCGCAAATGCTTACTTTGACGGTTACACCACATTCTTCCGGATTGCTTCAAATCGTAGAGTGAACGCTTCAGCAAAATGGAAGGCATGTTCCATGGTCTAAAATTATTTGATCCAGTTAATGTAAGTCATTCGAAAACTTTCATAAAAATTTCATTATCATGATCCCCATAAAGATACGTGGTTACTACGTTCATAAGCTGCATACTCAGTTTTTTTTAAACTACCAAATTGATAAGGTAGCAAAAAGTAATCACATCCATAACGGATGAATAAGTTTTGTCATAGTCAATCCCAGGGCATTGTGAGAAGCCTTGCACAACAAGACGAGCTTTGTAACGCACAATTTCATTCTTCTCATTACACTTCCGAACAAAAACCCACTTGTAGCCAACAGGCTTCACATGTGGATAAGTAGGAGCTATGGGCCCAAACACCTTACGTTTCCAAGCGAATAGAATTTGACTTGGATTGCTTGTTTCTAGTTTGACCAATCAGTTCTATGTCAACATTCATTAACGGAATGGGGTTCAATGTTATCGCTTAACATGATCTTAGTAACTACTACATACGCAAATGCATCATCAATTATCACTTCATTTCTACACTAAACATCATCCAAGTTAGCATAATGGACCGAAATATCTCGATTCTCAGGAGGTGGATTCATCTCTTCCAAGATGCTTTTGTAATTTAGAATTTTCGCATAATTTGGATAGAATAAGTAGGCGATGGTCAGATTTGCAGTAGGCTCAATAGCATGTGTCGTGGATTTCCTCTTTCGGGGTTATGAATCTTTTGAACTAAAAGGTCTGCCACATTTTTGCATAGGAGCAAAGGATTGGCTAGCCACTAATGTACGTGGATCAGCCACTAGGGCGTCCTGAGCCTCTAGGAAAGAAAGTTCTTCATAAATTTGGTACATCCATCTTTGCAGGTACATTCGCAATTGGTATGTGTGATCTTGTCACTTTTGCTAGATCTGTGAAAGCATTTGACATGCTCTAAGCTACGCTCTGAAGATCTAATATGCATTGCACTTCAGTTTCAGACTGAGCGGTGTGGGGATCTAAATGAGACAAAGTGGGAGTCGTCCATGATAATTCACGTCGCTCTTCAAGAACGGAGACGTTATTAACTATCCCTAACGACGGGAAGGCTCTCTCATAGGATTGATAATCTACGAAATGAGCGATAAAAAGATCGTCTGTCAAAGATTCTAAGTAACAAATAATAAAAGGAGATTCATAACTAACATAAATTCTCATCCTTCTTTGAGGACCCATTTTGGTACGTAAGGGCGGCGTAATTGGTATATAAACCGCACAACTAAAAACACGCATATACGATATGTGTAGTACGTATCCGATAACTAACTGAAGGGCGTTATATAGTTAGGTTAGGATGGGCCTCAAGCGGACCAACATGGCTGTGTGCAAGCATGGCCACAAGCAGCGATCAGGAGCTTGGTACGTATGACCAACGATCGAGCAATCATTTATAAGTGCTTAATGAATGCCTTTGCTGAGCCATTCTGTGTGTGAACATGGCGTACTAGATGTTCAACTTCAACCCCAATCGACATGCAATAGTCATCAAAAGTTTTCAATGTGAATTCTCTAACATTATATAATCGATTTGATCGAATAAACAGCGTGGTGATCCCTGAGCTTGTTAATCTGAACCACCAGGTTGGAGAGGCATCATTTCTTGTAGACAACAAGCACACGTGTGACCAACGTGTGGAGGCGTCAACCAATACTATAAAATATCTAAATCGTCTGCAAGGAGGTTGAATCTATCCACAAATGTCCCCCGAAATTTTTTGTAGAAAAGTAGGAAGATTCGAAAGAATCTTTTCATAAGAAGGCTTAATGATAAGTTTTCCCATAGAGCAGGTTTGACATGCGAGTCCCTGAATCAAACCTAAAATTAGGGTTAGTGAATGCCCGTGAGAGGATTTGAGGATACGGTGCATCGCTGTTCGTCCAGGATGTCCTAAACGATCATGCCAATGTGTAATTTCGTGCACAGTCCATAAGGTAGGGTCGGCCACATAATGGCTCTCTATAGGGCTATGGTTGTAGTATACATTCCACTCAGGATACGCTTTATCTTTTCCCGAATACGCTTCTGGCCATATTCGTAAAAAGTGATGCACAACTCCATTTTCTATTTAGGTTTCAACGAGATGGTTATTGTCTAATTATTGTCTTGAATATCTTTAAAAACTCAATAACATTCTTCCGGAACATGGTCAAAATAATGTCACTAGACAACATTATACAAGCCTTTCTATATCCTTCAATCAGGTTGGATGGACCTAAAAGGGTTGTCAAATGTGCATTCTTAGGTAGGAAGTTAGTGAAATAAATGCATTCACACAAAACGGTGTCGTGGTTGCACTATCTGCCAGTCAACTAACTTTTCCACTAGTCATACCTAGAAATAAAATATTTGAATCGGTCACATGCATACGAAAGCTTAAATCCATTCAATTAAATTTTTTTCGAGAAAAGTTTATGAACTTCAGGTTCATAGTGCGTGCAAACAAACGCAAATATATACAGAAATATGTAACAAATATATACAAGTAGGTTTGGAGGGCCTATGATTATAATTGAATTCAATATTTGGACTTTGGGCCAAAATTAAGGGTTGGGTGAAAAAAATTAAAAACACCATAAGGCCTTAAAAAAGATAAATAAGACTATGTGGTCCTTAATAAGGCTCTGTGGCCCAAATAAGGACCAAAGCCCATAGGTGGGCTTAAAAATTATTGTCGTGGGGTCCAGGCCCAAATCTGGGTTGGACATGAGGCGGGCCAAGCTAGGACAATAAACCCATGCTCACAGAGGTGGGCTTCAGACGAAGGCCTAGATGGCAGAGGCCCAAAAGAGAGCGCCAATCCTATCCATTGCATACATGGATGCACTAGCACAGAGGCTAGGATCCAATGTGGTATGGTGTAGGGAATCGACAATAGCCACGCGAGTTGGGTTCCACTGCGGGGCCAGACATGGGAACACTAGAGCCCAATTGGCTTGGTGTCGTGTTGGTTGAGCGGGATAGGCGGCAAGTCGCGAATGCAGGCCCCAAAGAAAATTATACTGAAGGCCGAGGTGATCTAAGCCCAAAGGGCCGTGGTTTTTGGTCCAATCAAGAATCCCAGCCCTGATGGGCGGGTTCACGGGGAAGAAAGCCGAAGCCGTCACTTCTGGCAATTGTGTCTTGGTCGGGAAACCTTGAGAGTGAGTCGCAATGCATGGTTGTTCATCGAAGGACCAGTCTCAATGATGGAGGAGGATCCTCAACGTCCGGAAAGGGTAGAACCGAGAGGATTCGATTCGAGGAATCTTCAATTTCAATGAATTTCAATGGGAAATACAAAGGACGTCGTCGGAAATGACGATGTAAACCCCAAAGGAAAAGAACGGCAAAGCTGTGGACTCGGCTTCCAGCGAGGCTAGGTTTTCTGGGTTGGGGGTGACGCCAAAAGCGTCGTTTTTTGGGTTTTCAGCACAGCAGAGCTGTGCTCTGTTGCATTGCAGCTCCGTGTCTTGCGTGGTGGCGCGGCTCAATGTCTACAACTCGCTGGGTTGAGGTTTCAAAACCGTAATAATTTTTTTTCAATTTTTAATTCAATTGCAGATATAATAATTCACAGCAATAACACAATATCATTTCACATAATTCAACAAGATTATAATTATATGCATACGTAATTTATGTAGAATTTAAAATTTGTAAAACGTAAAGTTGGGTCATGTATTATGGTGAATGTTCATGTTATTAGGACTGCAAAAATATCGAGGTAAAAACCGTTATTTAAAAAAAACCTGATTGCGTGATGATATTTATTAACTAGTTTGATGCAAAAAATTCTTTCTTTAATTGCCGCTTTTCATAATAAATCAAATCAATAAAAGGATATGAATTCAATAAAATCAAAATTTAATCAATTAAGAAATAATTGAAATGTAATACTGTCCTGATTGAACATGAATAATTTCCGTATCAGATTCCTAAGTCAAACTGTATGAGCTTGTTGATAACATGTTGTGGTGGTATTTAATCTGACAAGGGAGAGAGAGAGGGCGCGAGAGAGAGAGTAGAGAAAGAGATGTGTTTGTAAGGTTTGTGTTATTCCCCTTACACAATACCTTTATTTATAGTAATAAAGGAGGCAAGAATCCTTCTCTCCAAGGAAGACAATCCTAATAGTAGACCTGGCAATTTCTTACACGACCCGTTAACACGACACGTAAACGACACGAAAATAACGGGTTTCGGGTCAACACGATAACTAATCGGGTCATTATCGGGTCACACGATAATAACCCGTTAATAACGGGTCCTTAACAGGTTTACACGAGAGTGACACGCGGGTAACCTGTTTCGACACGATAAGAAAAATGCTATTTTGATGATTTTAATTTTTTAAACTACTAAAAAAAAACTTACTATAAAATGCAATAGATATAATGAATATGTATATATTGTTTATTAATTATTATTCTATATAAACTTTAAATTTTAAGTTTTATTTATTTATTTATTTTTATAGTATATTATAGGCAAAGATTGAGATTAAAAATCATAAAACACATTAAAAATAAAAATATCAAGTAATATAAAAATACCAAACACATAAAAAAAATTATAATAATTAATTTCCCGCCTAATATTTCAAGAGTTTCATCCATTTCCTGCCTAATTTTTGGGAAATTTTGCAGCCTATATCCATCCATTTCCAGCCTAATATTTAACCCAAAGAAACTCTAAGTGTTAGTTAATGTATCGTTTTAATGGGATACGCATCCTATGAAACAAATTTCAATGATCCAACCGTCAAACTTGTTTATATATGCTTCGAGATCGCATACGCCAAAATTTGCAAAAAAAAAATATTCAGAGATCAAGAAACGAGACAAAACTTTTCAACGGTTATAAACGAAAAATCACGATTTAACGGTTGTTTTAACTCTGATTTTGATGATTTTTTACAGCTATACTCTTTGACCCTATGTGAATATAATGAATGAATTCGATCTTCAATTTAAAATATTTACATTGGTGGATACCACAAAATCTTATGTTATACTTGATAAAAATATAAATAAACTCTCAAGTGTTAGTGAATTTATCATTTTGATGGAATACGCATCTTACAAAACTAATTTCAACGATCCAACCGTCAAACTTGTTTATATATGCTTCGATATCGCATACACCAAAAATTGCAAAAAACAAACATTCAGAGATCAAGTAACGAGACAAAAAATTTTGACGGTTATAAACGAAAAATCACGATTTAACGGTTATTTTAACTCCGATTTTGATGATTTTTTACAGCTACACTCCTTGACCCTATATGAATACAATGAATGAATTCGATCTTCAATTTAAAATATTTATACTAGTGGACACCACAAAATCTTATGTTATACTTAATGAAAGTATAAATAAACTCTTAAGTGTTAGTGAATCTATCGTTTTGATGGGATACGCATCCTACGAAACTAATTTCAACGATCCAACCATCAAACTTGTTTATATATGCTTCGAGATCGCATACGCCAAAAATTGCAAAAAACAAACATTTAGAGATCAAGTAACGAGACAAAACTTTTCAACGGTTATAAACGAAAAATCATGATTTAACGGTTATTTTAACTCTAATTTTGATGATTTTTTACAGCTACACTCCTTGACCCTATATGAATACAATGAATGAATTCGATCTTCAATTTAAAATATTTACACTAGTGGATACCACAAAATCTTATGTTATACTTGATGAAAATATAAATAAACTCTCGAGTGTTAGTGAATCTATCGTTTTGATGGGATACGCTTCCTACGAAACTAATGTCAACGATCTAACCGTCAAACTTGTTTATATATGCTTCAAGATCGCATACACCAAAAATTGAAAAAAAACAAACATTCAGAGATCAAGTAATGAGACAAAACTTTTCGACGGTTATAAATGAAAAATCACGATTTAACGGTTATTTTAACTCCGATTTTGATGATTTTTTATAGCTACACTCCTTGACCCTATATGAATACAATGAATGAATTCGATCTTCAATTTAAAATATTTACACTAGTGGATACCACAAAATCTTATGTTATACTTGATGAAAGTATAAATAAACTCTTAAGTGTTAGTGAATCTATTGTTTTGATGGGATACGCATCCTACGAAACTAATTTCAACGATCCAACCGTCAAACTTGTTTATATATGCTTCGAGATCGCATACGCCAAAAATTGCAAAAAACAAACATTCAAAGATCAAGTAAAGAGACAAAACTTTTCAACGGTTATAAACGAAAAATCACGATTTAACGGTTATTTTAACTTCGATTTTGATGATTTTTTACAGCTACACTTCTTGACCCTATATGAATACAATGAATGAATTCGATCTTCAATTTGAAATATTTACACTAGTGGATACCACAAAATCTTATGTTATACTTGATGAAAGTATAAATAAACTCTTAAATGTTAGTGAATTTATCGTTTTGATGGGATACGCATCCTACAAAACTAATTTCAACGATCCAACCGTCAAACTTATTTATATATGCTTCGAGATCGCATACGCCAAAAATTGCAAAAAACAAACATTCAAAGATCAAGTAATGAGACAAAACTTTTCAACGGTTATAAATGAAAAATCATGATTTAACGGTTATTTTAACTCCGATTTTGATGATTTTTTATAGCTACACTCCTTGACCCTATATGAATACAATGAATGAATTCGATCTTCAATTTAAAATATTTACATTAGTGGATACCACAAAATCTTATGTTATACTTAATGAAAATATAAATAAACTCTAAGTGTTAGTTAATGTATCGTTTTGATAGGATACGCATCATATGAAACTAATTTCAATGATCCAACCATCAAACGTGTTTATATATGCTTCGAGATCGCATACGCCAGAAATTGAAAAAAACAAACATTCAGAGATCAAGTAACGAGACAAAATGTTTCGACGGTTATAAACGAAAAATCACGATTTAACGGTAATTTTAACTCTGATTTTGATGATTTTTTACAGCTACACTCCTTGATCCTATATGAATACAATGAACTAATTTGATCGTCAATTTAAAATATTTACAGAAGTGGATATATACCACAAAATCTTATGTCATGATGATCTATGAAAATTGAGGATTTTGTAAAAGGAATAACATGTAAGCTTTGAGTTCCATTGGCAAGGTTACATGGTCGTTTAGATTTTTAAAACCCTCCAAATCTCATGAACAATGTTATTTATTTTAGTGAAAAATTAATAAAATTAATAATATTTATTGTAGAAGTGTGAAAAATGTAATCACTCGTAATAAAAAGCTTTACAACTTTCATTAAGGGGTCAACTCCGAAATTTAGTATGCATATACTGATTTAGTATTATGTTTTACATTTTTTTGGGTCAAATTATGTTTTTCATTTTCATTTTTATTGATTTAAAATATATTTTTCTTAACGGGTAACGGGTTGGGTCATATTACCTGAAAATATTAACGGGTTGATTTCGGGTCGGGTCATATTACCCGTTTACTTTAACGGGTATTACACGACACGACCCGTTAAGCTATCGGGTATGACACGAAAACGACACGAACACGAGAAACACGACACGAATGCCAGGTCTACCTAATAGGGAAGAATAAATAGTATCAAATTTAATCTAGGATTTACACAATCACATTTTAACATAATATCTATAACACTATTCTGATTTTTCAAATAATATTAAAGAGTTTACCATCCAAAAACACTTTTAAACCCACACCCCCCCCCCCACCCCCCCTTTTTTTTTTTTCTTTTTTGCAAACGGTGCTATCTGAAAACACTTTTAATTATCCGAAAGCAATTTTAGTCCTAATGGGAATCACTCTTGCAGAATCAAACAAAACAACTTTGCCAAGATCATTCCATGAGCACTAACCCAGAATAATCTTATCGTAACAAAATGCGATAACTCTAATAATTCACAAGCATAAGAATCTATTCTTACCTTTTGTTTCTTTCCCAACTTTACATCAACAACCCAAAAATAATCAAGGGAATTCATCCCCTTTTTCCCTACTTACATACACACTCACACATATATACATATAGCTGGGGGTGTGCCAATATAATTGCAAAAACTAAATACAAGTCCTTGATCATCAACCTTATTCCATGGCTCAGCACATCTCCCTCTCAGCAGAAACTGAGACACTGAGCCAAGTGCTAGGCCTAGTAGAAGCATTTAGAGCTTTTGATGCAGACAATGATGGCAAAATTACTGCTGCGGAGCTTGGTGGGATTTTAGGGTCACTTGGGTACAACCCTAGTGAAGAAGATGTAAGGGCAATGCTGCAGCAAGGGGACACGAACAAAGATGGGTTTCTGAGCATCGAGGAGTTCTTGGAAATGAACACGAAGAATATGGAATTCGGGGGACTCGTTAATGTTCTCAAGAACGCTTTTGAGGCGTTGGATGTCAATGGGGATGAGATTGTGACTGCAGAGGAGCTTTATGAGGTTATGGGAGATGATTTGGGGTTTGAGCTCACAATTGAGGATTGCCAGGGGATTATTGCTTCAATTGATATAGATGGGGATGGGGCTGTTAGCTATGATGACTTCAAACTTATAGTCAACTCACTCTGAGATTTCTAGTGTTGTATGATCAAAAATATAATTATACTAGTGTCTAGTGCGTAGTCAAGTATGTAATATGTCCAATCCCTTGTGAATAAATTGGCTGGCCCTAGCTTTTCTAGCACATATAAATTGGCTGGCCCTAGTTGTGACTTCTAGCACATTTTTCTACTGCAACTGCATGGTGCATGCATGGGCCCTTTTTTTTTTTCTAGGTGATTCTAAAGGAACCATCTACTTCAAGCATATTTTGTAGACTATATGACACAACAATCGGTGATTGGATTCCTTTTCTAATGTTTAAAGAAGCACCATCCTTGTTTAATGTTTAAAGAAGTACCATCAACCACATAATGTGGTTTACAAGATATGATACAAAAGGTATGAACCTTATCAGCTAACCAACTCTGATATTATATCAAAATTTTAGAGAGATAAACCGCAATTGCCAACAAATAATCGGCATCGAATTAGCTGTCTCCAATTTGATTTCTTTCTTCACGTCTAAATTTTTAATTGTTTGACATTTGGTCATTTACGTACATTTTAGTGATAATCATGTTTACTTATAAGTAATAAATTTTAAATTTAAATTTTATGGATAGCTTAGGAGATATATAAGGTCGTTGGCTGGCCCTTGTTGTTTTGGCTTTTCTTTTTTGGGACCTTGGCAGATAGGAAATTGGTTAGGGTTCTTGAAGAATTTCAGACTTTTACTTTAAGGTGTTTTCAATCTTTTTCTTCATAATAATATTTGTTTTGCTAGGGTGAGGCCATGAGTTTTGGCATGAATATGTAGTCTTTATTCAATTGCTTATAATATTATGCATGCATATTTTTATGCAACGGCCCCAATTTCTTGATGGGATTTTGTACCACCTGCAAAAGTAGGGATAAAAACACTTAAAAATACTTGCAACAGAACAAGGTAATTGTTGTATAAACGGTTCAAGCAATGTCGTTATCCATAGGGAGTGGATCAATAATTTGTATTTAAACCAATTCTTAATTAATTATTTGAAAAAAAAAAGTTGGAAAATGTTGATTTTGGGAATTTAAAGTAAAAACAATTAAATAAATGGCAAAGTAAAATTAACTAAAAGGAAAATAGTTTTAAAAATCATTTTAAGCACTAAGGTTCCGCCGCCATCATTAACAATCATATTCAATTTTACCAATTACTTATGAATTTCCACATACATGCATTGAAGGTTAAGTTTTCCTAATACATATTTTCCTCTTGATGTTCAAGCGAAACCCTATATCTAACATGCAACTTGTCTGTGATGTTAAATGTAAATATTCAAGACTCATTAAGTTTTGTGAAAACCCTTTGAAAAACCATGCAACCCTTAAGAGCATGATGTTCGCCTTAAGTGAACTTACAATCACTAATCACAAAAAGCTCTCCTCAATTTCAGGGTGATGTTCCAGCAGAAATTGCATCAAATTACTTGTCTAAATACCTTAATGGTCACGAATCATTAAGTCAATTAGATAGTTTAAACAAGGTGATTAATAATTCAAAGCAAGCATGCATAATCATAATAAAAACTAAAGAAAACATCATTAACTAGAAAAATGATTGAAAACACCTTATAAGTAAAAAATCTGAAATTCTCCAAAGTTTGCTAAATTATCTTAATATCGCGTAGAGAACCCTAATGGCTAAATAGCCTTATTTATACTACTACAAATTAAAATCCTTGCTATAAAAGGTCTTCTAAAACTATGAAATATAATACCAAAAGGATAACTTAAAAACACAATCCAAATCCGATAAGAAAATCTGTCCAGCAAAGAAATAGTCATGTTTCTGGACCTTCAGAGCTCCAAAACAGGTCCAAAACATCTTGAATTAAAGATTAGGACCTCCTCTTCAAGTTCCAAGAAGAGCGCAAGTTCAAAATTCATCATCTTCTAGCCCAAAAGTCGTAAATAAGCTCTGCAACCCAATCTGTCAACACCACACACTAGGCATAAATCAAGGGAGATTATATTCATACACCTCAAATTATTTTTTTTCACACCTTTTTAATTTTTTTTAATATTTTTCTATCCAGTGTTAGTATTCTGTGGAAAATATTAAAAAATTAAAAAAGTGTGAGAAAAGTAATTTGGGGTGTGTGAATATAATCTTTCTAAATTAATTTGTCACAATCAGATGCTTTGGAATAAAATTATGAAATTTTGATATAACCTTCTTGGCAAAATCACGAACCCACTCCAATTGGAATCACTCAAGAATTCCACCGCTTGATTACTTTATGCCCAAAATAGATTCTCATGTCCCATATTGAAAATACATAAAATAAAAAAAAAGCATCAAAATCTGACCAAAATATACCAAGAACAGAAAAAAAACATATAATATAAAATTGATTCATCATAGATGACAAGTTCAATATCAATTTCTATTAAGTGTAAATATATCATTTATAAAAAGGTACAAGAAATTTATAATAAGAAGAAGTAAAAAAGCAATCTATTGAAAAAGAAAAATAAAAATTTTAAAAAACCCATCGCGTGAACCACACACAACCCACTATCCACCTATACTCCCACCACTGCCACTCCTCCTTCTCTGACCGGTCTTCCCTCAAAATTTGGGCTCATTAGTAGAAAAACCTATTTCCGCAATGAAATGTTGCGTGATGAAGGAAATCTCGTCGTGCAATTGTGACCAGCGCGACAAATTCAGTGCACAATCGTGCAAAAACATCTTAAAAAAATAGTAAAAAAAACTTGTGCAACGAAGAACTGCATTACGCAAGATAACTTGGCATGACAAATGCATGCATTCGTCGCGCAAAGGCATAGAAAAAAAGTAGAGAAGGTTAGTTTTTGGTGCCAAAAACTCACGCAACGAACATTTTCCCGCTACTATCTTGTTCAACGACATCTCACCGCTCGAAGTGATTTGAGATGGCAAGTTGAACGTTTCAGCTAAGATAATTACTGCAACCTTTGCGTGATTGAAGGTTCATCGCACAAAGGTCCCATTGGTACTATAAATTGACAGGTTCTCTATCCCTTTTAAAGTTCATTCCTCCCTCTAACAATTTTCGCCATTGAGAGGAGGGATTTTGCACGCACTTATGAATAATTGGGCATTCCTTATATTGTCAATTAGTTTTAATTGGACTATTCCCCATATTGTGTAAAGCTCAGTTGTCACACATGTTCCACGTCACCCGATTAGTGTTGCCTACGTGTTACGCTTGAAAATTTGTCACACATAAAGAGGCGTGTTGTGGATGATCCCACATTGACAGGATGAGAGATCTTACATGTGTTTATAAATAATTGAGTTACTTCCCATATTGCTACTGCAAATTAAAATAACTATTAAAATCATGCAAAAATGACTCTAGTGGCCACGGATGGAAACGTGTCCACCCTTACACCAAAGTAACAAAAATAGAATGAATTAGAGTAATGGTTTCTGGAGGACAAAAAAAACCAAACATGTATACACTGTTAAAATAACAATGGCATGAATTGCAGTTTCTGCAATCTGCTGTTTAACATGCATTGATGATCAAGTTGGCGAAGGTAATTTGGTCCATTTGAACCTGCATTAATCTCTCAAATGATTGGTAAGGACTCAGGTGAGAACCGGGGCTACGGTTAGTAGAATAGTTATTACCTTCAATGATAGGGAAATTGTTATTCTTGGGTCGTTCAAACTTAACAATTTTGGTCAAAAGAAGGGTATATTTTCAAAGTTTCATTTTTTCTTTCGTTGATGAGAGTGATATTATAAATTGAAGAAATTAAATAATTTTTCTTATTTCTTAATAGTTATGTTCACGACGTATGTGCATCAACTCAAACACAACAAATTAATAGATCAGTTAGATTATTTATGGGATAAAAGCTTTCCATAAGCACAACCCTAATTTCCCTTTCTGCATTTTTTTATTGTCATCGATGGATCTTGCAACTAAGAAATTAGAAATACGTTTTTTTATATCCTCAAACACAAGCTTGTTTGGTGTTCTCATATGATTTATTCTATTAGACGATTAAAATAAATAGAAGGTATGTGAGAAGTTAAAACGGTGCATGAAAATCATCTCTCTTCCACCTAATAACCACCAAACATTTGGTTGTAGAAAATGCTAAAATTGTTGAATCCCACATCAGCCAAAGGGAAAGAAGAATAAGAGTTTAACTAGGATTACCCACTCTAATTAATACCAAGGTCTTTTATGATAAAACCCCACACCTAACAGATTGGGCAAATGGTAATTACCAAATTGAAGATAATATCGTTGTTATTGGAGTGAGGCTCCCGATCCGTCAACCTGAAAAATTCAACATAGTATCAAAGCCAAGGGACGGGCTTGTATTGCCACGTGATTGGGTGAGTCATGACTTGGCTCCACGTAGGCCTGTATTGCCACGTGATTGGGTGGGTCCTCTTTGGCACCGAATGTTGGGTGGGTCTTCTTTGGCACCGCGTGTTGGGTGAGTCCCAAATTGGCTCCAAGTGGTTGCCGATATATGGATCTTCACATGTGACCCACTAATTGGGGTCTCACGTGTTGGGGCTTGTTAAATCCCAAATTGGCTAGAGGGAAAGAAGAATAAGAGTTTAAATAGGATTATCCCACTTTAACTAACATCAAGACTTTTTGTGATAAAATCTCACACCTAGCGAATTGAACAGGTAGTAATTACCAAATTAAAAACAATATCAATACTATTAAAGTGGGACCCTTGGTCCGTCCACCTGAAAATTTCAACAGAAACCTTATTATTTCTGACTTAGCTAGGAATGAATGATTTGAGTATGGTTGTAGAAAAAGGGCCGTAATTGACAACTTTGAACCCAGAAGCAGAAGGGCACTTTAGACAGACAATGAGGTTTGAGAGAGAGAGAGAGAGAGAGATGCATTTAGCATTTAATGCTTGTGTACGAGAGAATAGAGAAATTTTTAATTATGACGGAAACACGAATGATACATCATGTATTTCTATGTAAGTGGTGGAAAATTTTAATTTTTAAATTATTAACCGTTTAACACATATATTCCATCATTTATATAAGAACACGTGATATATCATCTCGTATGACAATCGTACTAAAAAATCTCTGGAGAGAATGATGGCCTTTCGTTTATGCATGCATGGGCTTTGACCGACACCAAATCAATTGGTATCTGAGTTTACCCAGTACGTGCAGCGAGCAAAACATGAAGGATTTGTTGTAGCAGTTTTTACCATTTTTTAGCTCACAAACGAGCCCTGCAAAAAAGATATCGGAGCTCCAAAATCTAAAAGGCTTCAATGCCTGTTTTGAGCACACAAACGAGGCCTTGCTGTAAAGATATCCGTGCTCCAAAATCTCGAAGGCTGCAATGGCTGCCTTGTAAAGGTTTACTTTATATAATATATGCAAACCAAGAAAATAAGAATTAATCTATATATTCTCTTTGTTTCATCACTTTGATTTACAGCCTCTCACTTATTATTCTTGCTTTTGCCTTAAGTGATATTTTAAGTTTGTAAGTTTATTATGTTGGAGAAAATGTCTAAGTAACAAAAGTTTAACATAAGATTTTAAAGTAAGTATAATATTCAAAATGTTTAAATAATTTTCATTTTGTAGTGTTATTTAATTAATATGCACGTCAAGGTAAACAAAAACGATTATGATTGATTGACATATATAATTATTGAAATTGTAATGTAAATGGAGCTTCCAAATAGTTGAGAAAGGAAAAAGAAATGTGGAAAATGATAAATTCTCTCCTATATATGTTGTTAGCTGAGTTTTTTGAGACATGCAAATTTCATTAAGTGACAAATGTATACAGATTAATTAGCTATATGAAGAGCACAATCTCAAAAGAGGCATACAATAAATCTATATGAACACCATGATATATAATAATCATAATACTTGGTTATGTAATTTTGACTTTGTTAGGAAGGATTAGGTTTGTTAGAAAGGATTGGAATATGAGAAGGGTAGTATTGTAATTCTGTAATAGTTAGTTTCTCTACAAATGCAAATCTTGTAAGGCATTTGCCATTATCTTTTCTTCTCTCTAAAGAAAGTCAATAAAATAGTATTCTCTCTCTAGCTTGTCTCTCTGAAATTGTTCAAGCAATTCTTTCATTCTTCCTAGTTAATATGGTATCATCGCCGAAATTGGTTCATCATCGATTCCGATCCTGATTGGCTCCACTATTTGTCGCTAGATTGGTGGTTCGATTTGGTTCTGTTGATTGCTGGAATTCATTGTTTGCGATTCATGAAGATGGTGCTAGAGATTTCAAGTCGAAGAAAGATTGTTGGGGTATTCCTGAATTCTACTTTCATTTCAGGTGGTTTTGTTCTTTCCTGATTACTCAGTTTCTTCAATCGAAGCATATTGGTGGTGTTTGCAAAATAATGATTTGGGATGTTTTGTTGATATGTATATGTTGATTTGTTGCGATAGTTAGATTCATTTTGCTAAAAGTGTTATTCTTTCATGCGTTCAAGAAAGTGTCATTCTTTCTAGATCCAGAAGCTATGTGTTCAAGAAAGTGTTATTCTTTCTCAGTCAAGAAATTGTGTGTTTAAGAAAGTGTCATTCTTTCTCATCAGAGTGTCAATCTCTACGTATAATCTCAATTGGTGATTAGTTGCTATTGTTTGAGGATAATCATGAGTAATTCAACTTTTAAAGTCAATGGAATACTAGGCATGCTTACCATAAAGCTAAGAGATGATAATTTTGCCAAATGGGCGTTTCAATTTCAATCCATTTTGAGGGGGTATAAATTGTTTGGTCATTTCGATGGCACTACTCTATGTCCATCAAAGTATGTTGTTAGTACAGAAGTTGGGGTTACAAAGGAGATTACTGAGTCTTTTATGGATTGGGAGTCTACAAATATGGCGTTGCTCAGTTTACTTCTTGCCACTTTAACTAATGAGGCAATGGAGTATGTTATTAGTTGTAGGACTGCTCATGAGGCATGGATCAATTTGGTTGATAGATATGCATCTATTTCTAAGTCTAGAGGCAACCATCTCAAAACTGAGTTGCACACAATTCAAAAAGGAACTGATACAATTAATAAGCATCTCTTGAAGCTAAAAAGTATTAGGGATCAACTCACTGCTGCAGGTGAATCTGTATTTGACAATGATATAATGATTGCTAGTCTTGTTGGTTTGCCGAAGTAATATGGTGTTATTCGTACAGTCATTTTGGCTAGGGAATCATCCATTACCTTGAAGGAGTTTAGAGCACCACTATTGGGGGCATAAAGGGAAATTGAATGAGAGATTAATATCCTGTCTCATAACTTATCTGCATTGTATGTTCAAGGTTCAAATCCAAGTTCTAGCTTTAGTTTGGCATCTTCTTCGAATTCTCAAGCACATAGCCATATTCCTACTAATACTGGTGGGACAATCACTGCAATACCAAATGGTTCTACTTCTCAGGGTCAAGACAATCCATTCAATCATTCATTACCACCAACCTTCAAACATCCATTGTATCATACTTCTTCATAGCATCCTACACCATACTTTCCATCATCACCATCTACTGTATATCCTGGTGAATCTTATGGATATGGTTTTGTTGGTAATTCTAGTGATCAAAATAATCCTAGTGCACAATCTAATATAGGAGTTTAGTTTGGGCCTCGAGCATCACATGACAATCAATATAAAGGAAATAATTATAGAAATAGCAACAGTTTCAGGGGAAGAGGATATGGTTCGAGTAACTTAAGGCAACATGGCAATAATTCTTGGTCTAGGAATACTAATACTAAGATAAATGTTGTGATATAGTGTCAAATCTATAATAAAAGAGGGCATACTGTAGCAAATTGTTATCACATGAATATCAACTTTTCTAATTCAAGTTTTGTTGTGGAATGCCAAGTATGTGGCAAAAGAGGATATTCAACTGCTGATTACTATCAGAGAAGCAATTATTCTTATCAAGGTCAGCCTCCACCACCATCATTATCTGCCATGAATGCTTAACAAAACACACAATTCATTCCTTAGGATGCCTGGATTGTTGATTTCGGTGCATCTCATCATATGACAGTTGACATTAATTCTTTGACTCAAGTCACAGCGTTTGAGGGTTTTGAGAAAATAACCATTGGAAATGGTACGAGTATACCAATTCATAACATTGGGTCATTTACTTTACAAACTAACAATCACTCTCTTATTCTCAATAAAGTATTACATGTTCCACATATTACTATGAGCCTATTATCTGTGAAACAACTCTGTGCTGACAATAAGAGTTGGTTTATATGTGATGAATCTGAATTCTTTGTGCAGGACAAGAGGACAAGGGAAATAATGTATCAAGGAAAGAGTAAGCATGAAGAATTATTCCAGATTCCAGTTGTGCAAAGTAAAAGATGAGTGCAGTCTATTACAAGTAATCCAGTTGCATATATGGGTAAAGCTATCAAGTTTAACACTTGGCATCAGAGGTTGGGTTATCTTACTCATGAAATCATGAATTCCATGCTACAGAAGTCAAATATTATAGCTAGTATAGATAATAAGCATAGTATTTGTGTTCCTTGTATTCAAGGAAAAATGTCTAGAACCCTATTTCCAATTAGATCAAATACTTGTACCTATCCATTTGAAAAAGTGCATTCAGATATTTAGGGTCTTTCTCCTGTGAAGTCCTTAGAAGGATATTGGTACTATGTAACTCTAATTGATGAATATACCAAATATGTGTGGATTTTTCCAATGAGTAATAAATCAGAAGTGTTTACAATTTTTGTATGATTTTACAATTTTGTACTTACTCAGTTTGGGATGCACATCAAAAGCTTGCAAACATATTTTTGGGGGGGGGGGGGGGGGGGGGGTGGGAAGAGTAGGTTAGTCCTATAAGGTCATAGATCCTGCACAATTACAGGTAGTTCTACCTTTTACTACGTCTTCTTCATCTATTGCATTAGATACTAGTCCTATAAGGTCACATGGGATGCAAACTCGATTGCAAACAAGTGCAATCACAAGGAAGAATTATGCTAGTTATCTCGCATTACTACCTGAGTTGTCTTCTTTACAACTAATGAATTTCAATTCTAATAGTCAATGTCTGGATCAATATCAAACTGGTTTTTCATTCCTAGCTAATATATTTGATCATGAAGAACCAAAAACCTTCAAGGATACTGCTGGTAAGAAAGAATGGCAGAATGCAATGCAAGAGGAATTTGATGCTCTCAAAGCTTAGGGTACTTGGATCTTAGTCCCACCTCCATCAAATAAAACTGTTATTGGAAGTAAGTGGGTCTACAAGATAAAGACGCATCCATATGGGTCTATTTCAAGATTCAAAGCCAGATTGGTTGCACAGGGATTTACTCAAGAACATGGCCTTGATTACTTTGCAACTTTTAGTCATGTTGTTAGGCATACTACAGTCATAATTATACTTGCACTTGCTGCTCAATTTGGTTGGTCTTTGAGACAATTAGATGTCAAAAATGCATCCTTACATCGTGATTTAAAAGAGGAAGTACATATGAAGCAACCCCAAGGGTTTGTGGATGCTCAAAATCCAAATCATGTTTGCATATTAGTAAAATCTCTGTATGGTTTAAAACAGGCTCCTAAAGCTTGGAATTCCAAGTTTACTAGCTATCTTTCAGCATTTGGTTTTAAAACATCACATTCAGATACAAGTTTGTTTGTCAAGTCTGATAATGGAGACATTGTTTTGTTGCTGCTATATATAGATGATATGATAATTACTGGTTCAAATCCAACTAATGTGAAAAAAATAATCAACAACTTGGCAGAGGTGTTTGATCTCAAGGATATGGGTAGACTTAGTTATTTCTTGGGATTACATATCCAATATAATGATGATGGTTCTTTGTTCATAAACCAATCCAAGTATGCTAAAGAATTGTTGCTACACACTTAAATTCTTGCTGGTGAAGGGGCTTTGTTATCTGATCCAAGTCAATATCGTAGTATTGTCGGTGCCCTTCAGTATTTAACCTTCACAAGACCAAATCTTGCCTATTTAGTGAATATTGTTTGTCAATTTATGACACAACTAACTAATGCACACTTACATTTGGTGAAACGAATACTCAAATATGTTCAAGGGACTGTCAACTATGGTCTACACTATACAAAAGGTTCTAATTTTCAGATCACTGCATATTTAGACTCGGATTGGGCAGCTAACATTAACACTAGAAGATCCATTTCTGGTTTTGTGGTCTATCTTCAATCTAATCCGGTTTCATGGCAATCGAAAAAGCATTTTATAGTCTCCAGAAGCTCAACTGAAGCTGAGTACAAAGCCTTGGCACAGTGTGCAGTTGATGTGTTTTAGATTTGTTATGTGTTTAAAGATATTCATCATTTTCTATCTAGACCTCCTTCTCTTCATTGTGATAACCTGTCTGCACTTGCATTAAGTTCTAATCCTGTGTTTCATTCCAAGATCAAACATCTTGACACAAATTACCATTTTGTTCGAGAAAAAGTACAAACAGGTGATATCAATATCCATTATATTCCAACAGATGATCAGGTTGCTGATGTTTTCACCAAGGGGTTACACAATCTAGTTTTCTTCAAGCATTGTAGACATCTTAGTTTAGGTTTATCACCAGTTGTGCAATAAACTAAGCTAGACAGCTCCACACTTAGTTTGAGGGGGGATTAATAATCATAATAGTTGGTTATGTAGTTTTGAGTTTGTTAGAAAGGATTGGACTATGGAAGGGTAGTATTGTAATTCTATAATAGTTAGTTTCTCTACATAAGCAAATCTTGTAAGGCATTTTCCATTATCTTTTCTTCTCTCTAAAGAAAGTCAATAAAACAGTATTCTCTCTCTAGCTTCTCTCTCTGAAATTATTCAAGCGATTGTTTCATTCTTCCTAGTTAATAATATTGTCCACAATAAAACTAGTTGTTGCTAATATTTTCTTTTTGGTTCCTTATTCTCATTCCATAACTTGATGATGGAGAAGAAAAACCAAATTGATTATCTTTGTGCATAAGGATAACCTTTGTAAACAAAATATATGAAGAACATGACAATAAAACACAAATTTGACCCAACGAGGGATATAGAAGTACCTGTAAGTCGAAGCGAATATAACGTTGCTCAACTTCAACAAGGGATAATTTCGAGAAGGTCACATATGTGTTCAAATTAATCTCCTCCTGATTCTGAAACATTCTTCTAACAAATCAAACAGCTCAACATTCTTAACTTAGAGATTGTTCATTGACCTATTTGATCGAGAGTTTGGTCTCGATCTCTAGCTAGTTAATTAGTTTTTGCAATAGGTATGAGAAAGTCTTGCCCATGGAATAAGGGACAACGTGGGTTGAAATGCCTCATGTGAAACTGCTATGGCGCAATGCAGGGCAGATCTAATGTATAAGGACAAATGTGCCCATCACGGTTACATACTTTGTTTCCTTCCTCTCCATTATTCTGGTAGGATTCTCTCCCCTCGTATTACCATCATTTCCTATCCCCTCATCTAGGCCTGGCAAACGGGTCGTGTCTGTT
This sequence comes from Pyrus communis, assembly GCF_041283825.1. Lineage (NCBI taxonomy): Eukaryota > Viridiplantae > Streptophyta > Magnoliopsida > Rosales > Rosaceae > Pyrus > Pyrus communis. The sequence continues at coordinate 6,940,530 of NC_142572.1, forward strand.
GTGTTCGTGTCATTTTTTTGTAACACATGTTATCTTAATAGGTCATGTCGTGTTACACCCATTATCTTAACAAGTACTTAACAGGTCGGGTCACTTTACACAACGGGTAAAGTGACCCGACCCGTTAAGAAAAATATTTTTTTTCTTAAATTTGCAAATACCACACATTGCCACATAAATATTACTTCAAAACATTAAAACACATTTTTCGTTTAAGTACTACATCTACAATCGAAAATAAGAGCCTAATAAACAAACATCCATACACTACTAATATCTTACAAAATATTAAATGAGCAAGGATATGCAAAATGAAAGAGTTTTTGTTTTCAACGTTGTGAAGCCTTTCTCAAAAGTTCAAACCTTGCCAATGGAACTCGAAGCATCCATGTTATTCCTTTTACAAAATCCTCAATTTTCATCAATCATCATGACATAAGATTTTGTGGTATCCATTAGTGCAAATATTTTAAATTGAAGATCGAATTCATTCATTGTATTCATATAGGGTCAAGTAGTGTAGCTGTAAAAAAATCATCAAAATTGGAGTTAAAATAACCGTTAAATCGTGATTTTTTGTTGATAATCATCGAAAAGTTCGGTTCCGTTACTTGATCTTTGAATGTTTCTTTTTTGCGATTTTTGGTGTACGCGATCTCGAAGCATATACAAATAAGTTTGACGATTGGATCGTTAAAATTAGTTTCGTAGAATGCGTATCACATCAACACGATAAATTCACTGACACTTAATAGTTTATTCATACTTTCATTAAATATAATATAAAATTTTATGGTATCCACTAGTGTAAATATTTTAAATTGAAGATCGAGTTCATTCGTTGTATTCATATAGGGTCAAGGAGTGTAGCTATAAAAAAATCATCAAAATCGGAGTTAAAATAACCGTTAAATCGTGATTTTTGGTTGATAACCGTCGAAAAGTTTTATTCCGTTACTTGATCTCTGAATGCTTGTTTTTTGCGATTTTTAGCATATGCGATCTCGAAGTATATACAAACAAGTTTGACGGTTGGATCATTAAAATTAGTTTTGTAGAATGTGTATCTCATCAAAACGATAGATTCACTAACATTTAAGAGTTTATTCATACTTTCATCAAGTATAACATAAGATTTTGGGGTATCCACTAGTGTAAATATTTTAAATTAAAGCTCGAGTTCATTCATTGTATTCATATAGGGTCAAGAAGTGTAGCTATAAAAATCATCAAAATCGGAGTTAAAATAACCGTTAAATCGTGATTTTTTTGTTGATAACCGTCAAAAAGTTTTGTTTCGTTACTTGATATCTGAATATTTGTTTTTTGGATTTTTGGCGTATGTGATCTCGAAGTATATACAAACATGTTTGACGGTTGGATCGTTGAAACTAGTTTCGTAGAATGCGTATCCCATCAAACAATAGATTCACTAACACTTAAGAGTTTATTCATACTATCATTAAGTATAACATAAGATTTTGTGGTATCCACTAGTGTAAATATTTTAAATTAAAGATCAAGTTCATTTGTATTTGTATAGGGGTCAAGGAGTGTAGCTGTAAAAAATTATCAAAATCGAAGTTAAAAATAACTGTTAAATCGTGATTTTTCATTGATAACCGTAAAAAAGTTTTGTCCCATTACTTGATCTTTGAATGTTTTTTTTTTTTTTTTTTTGTGATTTTTGGCATATGCAGTCTTGAAGCATATATAAATAAGTTTGACGATTGGATCGTTGAAATTAGTTTCATAGAATGTGAATCGCATCAAAACGATAGATTCACTAACACTTATGAGTTTATTCGTACTTTCATTAAGTATAACATAAGATTTGGTGGTATCCACTAGTGTAAATATTTTAAATTGAAGATTGAATTCATTCATTGTATTCATATAGGGTCAAGGAGTGTAATGGTAAAAAATCATAAAAATCAGAGTTAAAATAACCGCTAAATCGTGATTTTTTGTTGATAACCATCGAAAAGTTTTGTCCCGTTATTTGATCTTTGAATATTTGCTTTTTTGCGATTTTTGGCGAATGCAATCTTGAAGCATATGCAAATATGTTTGATGATTGGATTGTTGAAATTAGTTTCGTAGAATGCGTATCCCATCAAAACGATAAATTCACTAACACAGTTTATTCATACTTTCATTAAGTATAACATAAGATTTTGTGGTATCCACTAGTGTAAATATTTTAAATTGAAAATCGAGTTCATTCATTGTATTCATATAGGGTCAAGGAGTGTAGCTGTAAAAAATCATCAAAATCAGAGTTAAAATAACTGTTAAATCGTGATTTTTCATTTATAACTGTCAAAAAGTTTTGCCCTGTTACTCGATATCTGAATGTTTATTTTTTACAACTTTTGGCGTATGCGATCTCAAAGTGTATACAAATATGTTTGACGGTTGGATTATTGAAACTAGTTTCGTAGAATGCTTATTTCATCAAAACAATAGATTCACTAACACTTAAGAGTTTATTCATACTTTCATTAAGTATAACATAAGATTTTGTGGTATCCACTAGTGTAAATATTTTAAATTGAAGATCGAGTTCATTCATCATCGTATTCATATAGGGTCAATGAGTGTAGCTGTAAAAAATCATCAAAATTGGAATTAAAATAACCGTTAAATCGTGATTTTTCATTGATAACCGTAAAAAAGTTTTGTTCTGTTACTTGATCTCTGAATGTTTTTTTTTTGCAATTTTTTGCTGATGTGATCCCGAAGCATATACAAACAAGTTTGACAGTTGGATCGTTGAAATTAGTTTTGTAGAATTCGTATCCCATCAAGTTCAATAGTATGTATATATATATATATATATATATATATATATATTTATTAAGTAGATTTAAATTTATTTATTTTGTACGTATAAAACTTAAGAAATTGAATGGTATGTATATTTAAGCTGATCCAATGGTCACCAATTTTTAATATTTAATTTAATATATATATATATATAATTATTATAGTTTTTAGGGTCATAGAAATGTTAAATTAATATATATAATTATTATAGATTTTTTTAGGGTTATAAAATTATAAAATTAATATTTTGCTTATCGTGTGTCATGTTACCCACGTGTATATCCGAATCAACCTGTTATCTTAATAGGTGCTTATCGAGTTACCCGATAACGACCCGATTTCTTATCGTGTCGATTTGAACACTTGTTGATTTCGTGTCGTGTCGTTTCAGATTATTGGATCGTGTTAGGAATTTCTAGACCTACCCTCATCTCACTCTTTTTTCGTTTTTTCTCTATATAAAAAATTCAAAACAAAATATAAACATGACGTGATCATAGCTGTTTAAATAAGAGAGGACGTAAGATGAGAGATATTAGGAAAAGAAAAAAAATCCTATTCTTTCGCCAACAAAACTCTGCAACTGCGTGTGTATATGTATAATATAGCTGGGAAGAAGATCATCTCTGAATTCATTTTATGGGAATCCAATTGTACATCGTACGGTCAACTTTTATCAGGTATTATTTATGTTTAATTTTAAATTAAAAAAATCAAATAATTTATAATCGCAAGATGCATAATAAAAGATTAAGATGTTAGGATCTCCGTATTTTGGATCAGGATGGAGTACAAATCCATATAGCTCCTAGTCACCGGACTAGAGTATGCGGTCAGGTTGGTCAGTAAAAGTCTTCACGTCAGTTCTTTCGCAGGTTTTTTATTTTTTTATTTTATAGTAAATTAGTAATTCTTGCAATAAACTAGGTCAAGCTTACCCAAATTTGCATTACTCCAGTTTGGGGCGCCATGTCTGACACTCCCTTTGTTTCCCATTACTACGGAATGATATCTCTCGTCTTCTGAACTTTTATCTGATGGAAAATATGCATGCCATCGAAGGGAAGAAGGCTCAAATTTCAACCTACCCACCTCTCCTTTTTAATTGAATTTCACAAGTTAATCCTTAAAATATGCTTGAAATTGAAAAGACATAAGATTAATAAAATTTAAGAAACTATTTAACTACATCAGCAGTTGGCACCATGGCACAAAAAACATGAAAACTCAGAAAACCATAAATAAGCAAATCCCAGATTAACATTACACATGCATGCTAATCAAAACTAAAACCTACTAGACAAAATTAGTCATGATCTTAAACCCTATGCTTCCACTTCACCCTACATATTGCAACCAAACCAAGTGCTGATTTTCGATCTAAGTAAAAATCAGAAGTGCTGATTAGACTACTCCAGCTAGGGAGAGAATGAAAACACAGGTCACCCCAGCTAGTCTCTCCTCGCACACTGCCATCAGATCTCTCACTTAACCTCTCTATAATCCACGAAGGGCAACCCTACACGTGTCCCCACCGGAGTGACTTTGGGCTGCTGCATAACACCTTCACCCGGAGGTTCCACCACCGCAGGCAAATACTCCTCCGTGTGGCACCAAAACACTTTACTCTCAAAGTTCTTCTTCAGAGCTTCTAGCCCCTACAACATGTCAAAACCAAAAAGTAACCGGTCAAGTTCAAAATATCAATGAAAAAAATTCGAAACCTAAAACCCGTCCAGTAAAAGAGTAGAACTTTAACCTGAATCTTAGCGGAAGTAATTTCACATGTTTTCTTGTTGCTGCGTACCTTCCATTGTTCATTGTGGAACTTCTTGTAAAATCTGTTTGCGCCGGTAAAACTGGTGAAATTAACAAAGGCATAGCCCAGATTGGCAGTCCTCTTGTGGTTCCAAAATTGCCTACACGGATCCAAAGAGAACATTAAATTGGACTCAATAAAATAACATCCATTAGTAATTTTTACAATCTAATCTAAAGAGTTTCTGAAAATTTTAAACTTACTTAAAATCCATTGGAAGATAAACAAAATCGAACTCAGATTTCGTGGAAACACCTTCTCTGCAAGCCCGTAGGTTCTCATCACGGCAGTGATTTCTCAGGACGGTCAACAAATCACACCTCCTGCACATTTTACTATTAATTTTTCTGTATGAACAGATTTTATCAAAAAAAATAAAAATAAAAAACAATAAAAACAGTAGATAAACTTATATCTATGTTTCAAGTTCCCTCAGAAAAAAAAAAAAAAAAAAAAAATTCTCGTTTCTAACACAAAAAGGAAATAGAGAGAAAAGGGTTCAAATAAAGGTAGACAAAAGAGTTACTTAATTCCTTCTTACAAGCTCTGATAAAGTAAAAAAAAATTATAAAAAAATAAAAAAATAAAAACTGAACCTTCATGTTAAATCCAAACCCTACAGTTATTGCATGTACGAAAAATAACCAAAGAAGAGTAAAAACAAAACCATGAACAGAGAGAGAGAGAGAGTATACTGAAATTGGTTTGGGATGTTTTTTATCATGATCGTTGTAGGACCGGAGCTATTTTCCAGATCAGGACTTGCAGGAAACGGAATTACACCACCACCACAGCCGCGCACAGAACCTTTCTTCATCTGCCGATAAGACGGCGCATACGTTGTCCCAGTCGGCAGATCTTTCTTGGTCACGCATGCGACAACCCTAGGAGCACCCACCACATGGGTCTCATCTCCAAGCTTCTTCAAAGGGTTTCTGGGCCTCGGTGGAGCAGCAAAGCTCCTCTTTCCCTTAACATTCTTTATCCGCCTCTTATTTGTAGTTGGGTCAGGTTGTACCGGGTTCATTTGGCAAAAAAAGTACCTGGGTTGGTGAACGATTGAATAAGCGCAAACAGGCCGAGCAGGAAAATAGGGTGTCTGAAAACGGTTCAAGAAAAATGGCTCAGCCATAGGGTTTAGAGGTTTGGAACCCATTGACAAAAGAACTGAGAAATGTGGACTTGAGTGAGCCGAAAAACCGAGGAAGAAGGGGAGTTCATAAAATAAATGTGGAGATGAATCAAACAAACGGTGGGGGTATGGATACGGATCCCTGAAATGATGAAACTTGAAATTCGCGTTATACTCATCATGGCTTAAATCCGGTTTTGCATTGGCGGCGTAACATGGAGACAGAAATATCAGAGGGCCAGAGTGAAGAGAGAGAGTTTCATGATTTAGTGCTCGCAGAGGGTTGCTTTATCTCTGCAATAATCTCAAAGCACCAAGAAGGTAAAACGTTTGGAATCCTTGGGTGGCGTGCATGGTGCCTATCTTGGCTAAAAGTGCTTGGGTTTTTATAAGGGGGTGGGATATGAATATCAACCGAATCACATCCAACCGTTTCATGATTTAGGTGTTCGTTTATTTTTTGGTAAATGCAAGGACTCATATTTTGGAACTAAATTTTTATATTTGAGTTCTAAAAGAAGAGAATGCTCTTTGGAATAATTGTATGTTTTATTTATCTCTCAATGAGGGGTTTATAAGATGTTACAATCTTATTATTAAGGGAAAAAATAATTTACATAAAAACATATTAAACTAAGAATCCCAAGATTACAAGAATATACATAAAAAGTCAACACTAAAAAGGGAATTGTTATTAGTACTTTAAAAATCTCATTCTGCACTCTAAATTTTCTATATTAGGTAAGAAAAATACACTTGTAAGGAGTATAGAATGAGATTTTTAAAGTGTTAATAACATTTCCCTCCAAAAAAATAGTGAATTTATGTATCAACTTTCTTCTCCAATGTCTAAGAGTCATTTTGAATTTTAAAATTTAAGACATTGCATTAGAGGAGAAAATAATGAACTTAAAATTAAATCGAAACTCAAATTATTTTCTTCGTTGAATAAAACTCTTCATTATTGGCATGAGCTCCATGATCTCATAAAGAAACCTGTATTTGGGGTCTCAATTTGCCTCAAAAACCAAATATGTGTGAATTAGAGGTGATGTGTCTTATATTTAAACTTATATAAAATTTAAGTCCTTGTGTTAAGAGATGGTCTAGATTCACTAAAACTCAGCGTTACTTATAAATTAGAACTCAGTTCTAAAAACCCAGTTCCTACAAAATCAGTCCATTAAAATTCAGTTTTAACTATGAATTAAAACTCTTTCCTACATGCTTCTTGTAATTTATAGGTCACATCATGTCAAATTTATGGAAAAGAAAGTAGAATTGTTAATTGTTTTTTAACAAACAATATTATTTATACTAAAAACGTAGGAGAGTGAAAACTAAATCCCTTGATTATTTTCTGTTACAAATAATATTTTGAGATTTCATTTGTTGATCACTTCCCTCTAACAGAGGGTTTTACTTATATATGTCGGACTCAATTGTACTACCGAAGTGGTGAGCAAAGTTGTCAGAATTAAGTCCAACCGCATTTTTTAATTTATTTTTACTAAGAACGGGTGATAGTTATTTTGAAGTGCACATAATAACTTTAGAAGAATTTGTAGATTTTCTTTTGAAATTGTAAATAGCCGCTAATTTGTTTTTGAACTTTAATTTCTCGTCTAGAATTTTTATAATTGGCCAACTTTAATTTTAGCTGGCTACCACTTGAACATTTATGATTGGCCAATTTCATTCTGGGCTTTAGTTTTTGCAATTTTTCATCTATCTTGATCACATGCACGGTTTTATCTGTAGTGTGGACAACATATTGTTTCTTGATCTTCTTCTTCTTTTCCGCTAGTTCACTTCATACACTTTTATTTGAATTTTACCTTAATGTGGACAACTATGAATCTACTACATGGTCTTGCTTTTTTCAGCAACATGTTGGGATTGTGATGCCATTTCATCATTCTTCCTTGTGATTTAATTCACATTACCGTCTCAATTCACCTATTTCAATTCAAGACCCAAATTTAAATAAGAAAAGTAAGTACTCATTTCAACAAATTCATTACTATAACCCATCCCTAATTTTACGATTTTATAAATTTTTAAATGTGTGAATTGACAAAAAGCCCTAGACGCAAGATTATTGACTTTCGTTGACCAGTATATAGTGAGATGTATCAAACATTCTCTTAGCGTATTCTGGTAGTAGTCGACGTTACGAACGTGTGGGTGCAAACGAAATCGAATTCAGAGTTACGAGGAAGATTTTATGTGATTACAAAGGTGAAGGGTAATCTAGTAAATTCACTATTATGGATAAATTGTCCCTCATTATTTTACTAATTTTTGTTGAGATTTTTGTGATGCCAACGGGGCCCACGCCCATTTCTCCTAAGCCATCACTCATTTTCCACCACCTCACTTACTCTCTCTAAGACTCTCTCATCTCTCAGTTCCCTCTCATTTATCTATCTGCAAGTGCAGAGAAACCAGTGACTTCACCTTACCACCTCGCCACTCCAGCGAGCCCTCAAACCACGAAACCACCATTACTTTACCAGACCACCCATATATGTCCCTTTATGTCTCTCGTCCTGCATCTCTCTCCCTCACCTCTCTTCCATGTCTCACCTCTACAACAACAACGCCGACACCGGACCACCATCTCTCGACATCGTCTCTGGCGAGCTCCACCGAGCCACCACCTGGGATCCCTCTCTCTTTCTTCCTTATGTTAATTCCATCTCCTTCTCTCTCTCGACACTCAGTTTGGGAGTTGAGCTCCAATCAAATCTGAAAGAATTCCTGTGATGACATGACAAATCCAACCAAGGTAAGGGTCTGGACCACTTGATTTGTCTTCCCCATCTCATTTTGATGATGAGTTTGTATACGTGTGTTTTGGCGACGTTTTGGTGCAGATCAATTTGGGAGAAACTTTCTTCAGTTTTCCGATGAGAACCCGACGGCTTTCAAGCCATTTTCTGGTCAACTCCGGCCATGGTAGGACCTATTGTTGGTATATTTTGATTCCTTGTTTCTTGGGCTTTAATTTGATATATTATGGTTGAGTTTTAAAGCTAATTGGAGTCGTGAAAGTTTTCCCGCCAAATTTTCCAGAAACCGATGACTGGACCCGCAACAGGGACCGGGTCGATCCAACGGAAAAAAATAAAAAACCCAAACCCGGATATGACCTGACCAGCTCCTAATTGGATTTTGAATATACTTAGAATATTCTCTGGAATATTCCTTGCATTGACTTTTTCAAAATTTTCTTGAATACTCTCCTAGGTTAATTTCGAAGTTTTAACATATTTGACTGTCGGGATGATTCGTTGACTTTTTGGTTGATCGTTGACTTTTAATAAAACTTGCCGGGACCCTTCTTAGCGTATTTTGATGCCTTGATTCCAAATCTGCACTCCGTTTTCTCCAAATTCAATCGTTTTAGTTGAGTTTTTACTAATGGGTCCCAATATTATGCTTAGGTGCAATTACTATCAGAGACTCCGACTTTCCTAGTTTGAACGGATGTGACCTCGCAAGTATCTGTGAGTGGGTCTTTTCTTTTATATATTATATATGTATTTGTTTAGTTTCTATATATACATCTAAATGAATTTTCTATGTGATTGCCATAATTAAATTAACGTTGGTAAGAAAGGTTGTAATGTTGATTAGAATTATTGATTTACTATTGCATGATCATATTTATGTTATTTGTTCATCATTGCTGTACCGGTGTTAGTACTCACCCGGGGCTAGGGCCAATCTTTCACATGTATGTTCACATCACACTGTACACTCACTTTGGATCCATTGTAGGTGCCAGTCCTGTCTTAGATTGCCATAGGCAATTAGGACTCGTTTGTGATGCGCATAGTGCCACTCTTTATGTGACTATAGTACTAGAGCGTATATCATTATTACACTCAGTTATGTTCATGTCCATATCCATGCATGAACTCGTGTGTCAACATATGTCAATGAGTACTTGATATGATATGTTTGTTTGTGCGAGATTATGTGATTACCGGACGTTAAATGTTTATTTACGAAATATTGTGACATATTGAATTCTTAAGATATTGCAAGCTACGGTAAGTATTTTCATACTATACATAGTATGTATAATTTGAAAACTATACTTGTTTTACAGTGAGGGGTTATTACATTTTGAAAAGGTTCTTCAGAGCTCTATTTTTAGGCCCACTCACTCTTGTTATTCGCCCCTTTAGGTTTTAGTAGCAGAGCTTTCGTGTCAACGAGGATTCTTGGCAAATCTTGTTATAGAAGGTTACCTTCAATGGTATAATTCTCAATCTACTCTACTGTACTTTATTTATGCTCTGACATTGCATGTGAAATGGGTTCATTCCCGTTTACCAGTGCACTTTTACATTTAGGCACTTTTAGTTTTAAATTTTCTCACATTTCCACATGTGCCCATTAGTAATTTGAATGTGGTAGAAAGTCACACATTCTACCACGGGCTATGCCCGTTGTCAATTGTAATACAACCACAGATTGTGCACATTGTAGATTAAAATCTAACACCACGCACACTATAACCATTGTGGATTACAAATTGGTCACGGCTAATGCCGTCATAAAAAAAATTCGAAAAAAAAAATATTGTTTAATAAATGTATTATATAATATTTATAAACAAAATTACACACTTACTACAATATAAAAATTAAATGAAAAAATAGATTCAAACTTTATAGTTGTACACTAAACTAAAGCTAACAACAAAACGATGAGATATACAAAGAAATACCAAACTATCCAGAGACCTCCAACAAACAAGGACATTGTCACTTGAAGACTTCACATGTCTTTGAACACCTCCAAACAAAGGACCTTGAGAGCGCACTACTGCCCTTAGTCTTTGTGTCGTGATGGAGAGCGACTAACGCCAAATAAATGGGTGCACCAGTAAGAATTTCCAAACTCCCGAGCTTAACCTTCTTTGTTGCTTGCCTCGCAAGAATACCGGGGACCTAAAAACAACAATAATGGAATAAGAAAGAAGGCCAAACAAACGTTGATAACAAATTTCAGTAAGTTCGCAAAATGAATGATACAGAGTTCATTAGAGATTATGAATTGAAGCAAAGCTAATATGCATCCCACCCTACTCAAAATGAACACATATATAACCAAAATCTCAAAACAAGTATCAATGTTTATACTTGCTACATGACAACATGTCAAATAATAGGAGCAGAAACAAGAAAAGCATCACCTAGGCCCTAATTAATCACATGTTGTCAATAAATAAAGGGGACCATGATTCTTTTAGGACAAGGGGAAGGGTAAAATTCCCAAGTTTCCAACCTATACAGTTGCAGCAGTCACTGTATCCAAAAAGGTGTTGGCAGTGTAACTATTTGACTGCATGAGAAGAAAAATAAATATACAAATTACTTTTACCTCAATACATAAATTAAAAGTTCCTTATCGAACTTGATGCTAAAGTAAAATGAACTTACATCACATCTTGTAGAGATGTCGAGGGGAAAAACTGGGGATAATGGACAAATAGAAAATGGAGAATCGAAGAAAGCAATGAAAGTTGAAAACCAATGCACGGTTACAAATCAGTTTTCTTTGAGAACAAAAAACAAACACCTGGTGTGCAAGTCTGAAAGTTGAAAACCAAGCTCTGATGCTGAACTTGATGATTAAACCTTGATGGTGGTGAGAGTAGATATCAGAGAGGCGCACTGCATTACCTGTTTTTCTTAGAAGTAGAATCGAAGAAAGCAAGCCAGAGTAATTCATTAAAAATCATCTTACATGATTCACTAGTCACGACAGAGTGATGATTTGCAGACAAATATGGGAGGACTTGCCCGCTATTGGACAATTATAACTAAACCGAACCTATCATAATGAAATTGCCTATCCCTCCTAAACACTAAACCTTCTATGCTAATAAATGGATAGACTTCAAATGCAGAATGTCTACATTCCATTTTGGGTACTCAAAATCACGACCCATACTACTCTACCTTATCACCTCCGTAGGCATAAACACTGTCGCCATACCCGCATTGGGACCAGCATTATACCGCTTCCCATATGGATCCGAACCTAAATCGGATCGGCTTTGGTTGTATCCCCCATACCTATCATCTAAATAGGAGCCGCAAGAGCCACCGCCGTGATCGAATTTTAGAGAATTCTTGTATGGATTTTCATATACAGAACACATTCATGAGCATATTGGAACAAGCTTTGGGATTTTTACTTTACAGAAGAAGCCGCAAACTTGGGTGCGCAGTTAACGGAATGGAGGATGAGTTCGCGAGGAACTCACCAGGTTTGCAATTAGAGATGGTTTTGTTTCTGATTCCAAAAAGGTGGAATTGGGCTCGGGTATGCAAAGGTAGAGGTGTTTGGAAATTTCTGAAAAGGAAAGGCAGAGAAGCTACAAGAGAGAAATGAAAATGAGAAGGGAGAGCTAACACGCTCTCTTTGAAAATAGGGAGTGAGAAATTTTGGGCGCCATTTCAAAATTTTGGCAACCCTCCAAATTTATCTCCTGCCTCCTCCTAATGTTTTCAATTATGAAGATCAAAACATCCACCACGGGCCAAAGGCGTGATGAATTCACAAAAGACGATGTGGTACTTTGAAGTAACCACTACGAGCATATCTCGTGGTAATTATGATATTTCATCACAGATATAAATGTCTGTTGTAGATTATTGACTTTTAACAACGGGCCAAAATTTGACCGTGGTGGATTAATGTTATCTACCACGAGTTAAACTTGGCCGTGGTAATTGAATAGTTTTTACCACGAGCTATATATGCTCGGGATAGAATTGACGTGGTAGATGAACTGTTTTGTTCTAGTTACACTTTATGGCTTCATCACCTTCCTGGTGTCGGTCAACAGAGCTCTATTCGAAAAACAAGTGGACATTCCAGGTCAGAGTGTGTCATTTCAGAAGGAAAATTGGTTAATTATAAATGTTTATCAGGTTAACCGACTAAAACTAAAATTTAGAGGGGAAATTAGCAATAAAAAAGGTTCAAGGAGTAATTGGCTGAAACTAAAATTTAGAATATAAATTAACAGCTCTGTATAAGTTCGGGAGAAAATTCACAAATACCTCTTAATTCTATAATAAATATAAAAATAAAGCTTAGATGATAGTTAAAGTCAGTTTAGGTTTGACGGAAAACGGGAAAAGCACACCCATGTGTTTTTCCTTATAAAAGTAAGTAAACATATATATAGTAAAAAGGCGCGTAATGATAAATTATTTTGATGTGTTAATAATAATTTCTAAATATAGTGTAGTAGTTAGTGTGATTAGGGCATCACCAATGGAGAGATGTAAATTTGAAATGTAAACATTACATTTACATCTTTGGAAATGTAAATAAGAGTGTCACTCCAATGAAGAGATGACAACTTGGAATTGGCTAGATTTATTTTCTCTATTTGACTACCGGAACCCACCCTCTAAAAATGTAAAAAGAAGATACAAATAATCTTTTTTATTTGCAGCTTCCCTCAAAGATGGATAATTTACAATTTGTCATTGAAGAGCTTTCCAGCAAAGAAAAATTGTAAAATGTTCATTTCGAGGCTTTTTTCATCCAATTGGATATTGCTCTTAGTTTTGTGTGGTTGAATTATTTTAGAATGGAACAAATTCTATGATATTATAAACATAAATCTCAATTTATTATCACAAAAAATCTCAATTTATTTATGTGGTAAAAGGATGTTGTAAGATGATTCTATATAAGTTATCCCAAGTCTTGAGATTATGCTTGGCCGACAATTAAACTTGTTATGTATGACTATGATTATCTCTTGAAGAACAGTTCTCATTTGTTTGTTAATATGCATGAATTCATCTCCCATCGCCCCATCGCTCCATCGCTCCATCGCCCCATCGTGTATACTACTTTAAGGTCTCGTTTGGCACACCGTATAAGACACCGGATTGTACTATATAATACGAAACAGGTGTTTGGTGAGTTTTGGATTAAATAAGCACCGGATTATTAGTCCGGCCCCACCATTTTTTATATCCCTTACGCCCGCTTGCTTATCCCGTCCAATACCTTGGTATTATTTAGTCGGGTTCATCAACTTCACGCTAAAGCAAAAATAATTGCTCCAACCATCTTGCCATCTGCTTCTACACATCAGGAACTCCTTCTCAACTAAGGTACTCCTTCTCTCCCTCTTTCTCCCTCCCCACCTCCGATTAGCATCAAGCAGATTTTGAATGGAAAACCATAGGTGGCAGATTGAATCCAAGTCACGCCGTTCCCATTATGGAGAGACATTATCTGAGTTTTTGGTTTAATTGTTATTTGATTTTGATGATGTTTGGTGATTAAACTCAAAACTGGAAAAGATTTCATCTGGGTTATGGTTTCAATGGAGTAAAAACTCAAAACTGGGTTTTTTTATTTCACCTGCGTTTCTGGCTGCACTGACTCCCTTGTAAAGCATGGACATGGACTTTCTGCTTGCTGGGTAAGCAAGCTCTGATCAATAATTTGGAGATTTGCTTCTGCAAATTTGATTGGTTGGTGGATGAAAGAAAAGGAAGACAATGATGGTGACGAAAGAATTGATGGTTTTTTATATGCTTTTCGCTTTTTTTTTTTTTTTTTTTTTTTTTTGGATTGTGAAATTTTTTTTTTTTTTTTAAAACACATTTGTAATTTCTTTTTCTTTTTTTTTAATTATCAATTTAAAAATATTATTAACAAGTACCAAACACTAAAAAAAGTACCAAACACAGTATAAATAATACGGTCATTAGTCTGACATTCACTAAATGTCCGACTAATTTAGTCTGTATTATCCGATGACTATTTATCCTATCCGGTTGAAATAGTCAGTACAGTCTGAGTTGCCAAACGAGGCCTTAGTACTCTACGTACTGGGGTAAGGGTTGACAGAAGAACTACTCAGGCAAAGGCTGTATAAGTGTTGTTTTTTATGACCAAATTTATTACTTTAGGGCATATATAAGATCGATCTTTATTTAAAACTGCATCAACTACTTTCTGAATGATTGGGAAACAAAGTTGGCCAAGTAATTACTATGGGCCTTCGTCGGGTACTTATAAACTGGAACATATTTGGAAAATTTGGTAGGAGAACTGCGACTCTAGATCTATCAAAGTCAAGTTGTTTATGTTCCATTTTCCTTTCTTTTTTTTTTTTTTTTTAATTTTTTTTTTATATATATATCTTAATATTTAGGCAACTTATCAAAAGTGAGTATATTCCTATGATTATCAGAATTATTCCCTATATCAATGTCGTAATTAATTTGTATTTCTTCAATCCGCTGTTTGGTTTCTAAATTAACATGCATTGATGATCAAGTTGGTGAAGGTAAATTTGGTCCATTTAAACCTGCATTAATCTCTCAAATGATTGGTCAGGACTCAGGTGTGAACCGGGGCTAAGGTTACTTCAATAGTTATGGTCGACCTTCAAGGATAGGGGAAATGTTATTTTTGGCTTAATTAGTTCAAAATTTTGGTTAAGAAAAATATGTTTCTTTTCAAAGTTTCATTCTATGGATCTTCCACCTAGAAAATGATAAATACACACTTTTTTTAGCCTCGTACACAAGCTTGTATACTATTCTTGTATGATTTATTCAATCTGACGGTTAAAATAAAAAAAGAATATATGAGAAGTTAAAAATAGTGTGTGAAAATCATCTCTATTACATCTAATAATCACCAGCCAGTCCTCTTTAAAAAATAAAAATAAAAAAATAACGAAAAGTTAAAAAAAAAATTCCTTTTAATGAAAAGCCTTTTTTAAAGGTATAATGAATAGTAGCAGGGAAATGTATAAATGTAGTTTTTAGTTAAAAATGAACATTACCAGAAATGTTTTGTTAAACCTCCCAAAAAAAATCACCAAACATGTGGTTGTTATCAGGAAATACATTATTCCTGATTTATATAGAATGCGTGTTCCCAAGTGTATATTTCCATCAACACTTCAGCTTTTCACTGCAAATCGTTCATGAATAAAACGGTTTACAAATGTAATATCATCAAATAATCACAATTTGAGGAGGAGGGGGAGGGGGAGGGGGAATTGGTCCGGGGAAACCTGTTGGTTATTTAATTTATTATTTAAATTATATTCCACGACTTGGCATTGCGTCTATCATAATTGTGCTTATGAACCAGACACTTTTTGAAATTCAAGGATTGTATCTTAAAGTTGTAGATAGCCGTTATAACCTACACGTAGGGAGGCGTCTACAACTTTAAGACAATAACAACACGCCTCTCTTTATATTATAGGCCAAATTATTGCTTATTCTTTTTCTATTTACTGCTTTGTTTATTGATATATATATATATATATATATATATTTGATGCTTATAAATTTATCTAATTGAATGTTTTTTCATGTGTAGTATGATGTGAATTATATATATTATCCTATAATACCTAAACAAAATATAAATGAATGTAAAATCATCAAACAATCACAATACTGCATGTGATAGTCACATATAGTGCAAAAATCCTCAACTACAAAAATATATACAATTAAATATAAATATCGATGAACCAGTTTAAGAAAAAATTAAAAAAAACCACAATGTATTGAAATTCAGATTGTAAGGGGAAGGCTAATGTATTAGCTAGGAAGGTTCATAACTATAACCTAGCTAAGATTTGAGTCTGGTTGCAGAAAAGAAAGGGTCCGTAATTGACAGCTTTGAACCCAGAAGCACAAGGGCACTTTAGAGAGACAGAGAGAGTGATTGAAAGCGATGGAGCTGCATATAGCATTTAATGCATGTGTACGAGAGAAAGACGGGCCTTTCGTTTTTTTGCATGGGTTTTCACCAACTCCTACATTTACAGTTGAAACAAAGCAATTGGTATCTGAGTTTCCACAGTGCGCAGCAATCAAAACACGAAGAATTTCTTTACGCATCAGTTTTTACTATTTTTTAGCGCACAAATGAGCCCTGCTGTAAAGATACACTCCAAAATCTCTAAGGCTGCAATGGCTGTTTTGCAAAGTTTACTTCATGTATGCAAAACCAGAAAATAAGAGTTAATCTATATATTCTCTGTCTTTCTATAGCCTCCCTCTTCTATATATCCAGCGTATTTGAAATTTCATTTGAATTTCATCAATGTTGATCGTTCGTCAACCACCGCGGGGCGTCGGAACTACGTGCAAGTCCAAGGGCATATAACGTTGCTCAACTTCCCCAAGGATAATTCCAAGAAGGTCACACATGTTTTCAAATCAATCTCCTCCTGATCTAGCTACTTAGTATTACTGTTTAGTGGTGTTTCTCTTCACTTGTAAGTGAGAGGTTTTAAGTTTGATTCTCGCCAAAGTTGAATAATTTGAACTACATTATTACTAGCTCATTGTAAAACTTAACCCAAATATCGTTTGTTAGGGAAAAAAAAAAAAAAAAAAAATCTCCTCCTGATCTTAAAACATTTTTTTAACAATAGATCTACCAAATCAAACATGCCAACTTCCTCAACTTCGAGATCTGGTGATTGAACTATTTGATCGAGCTTGGTCTCGATCTGTAGTTTGGGCTTTTACCCATTCACCCAAAATAAAAGTAACGCAATGAAAAATAATATTATAGTATATTTTGAAAATAATATTACAATTGGAATATTTCATGAATGTCATTTGCATTATTTTTCTTAAATCATTAACATCATGTTGATCTTAAAAACTATCAAGCCAACGTGACGCACATGCCGAGAAATTAATAAGCTAATTATGTCATTCTAGTGAATGCGGGCATGCCAACTCTCAACCAAGCTCAGTCGACGAGTAAAATTGATGTGATGGTGGTGTCAAATGCGCTGTTAACTTCTAAATTTGAGCAATCACGACCAAGGAAGGTCCTTGGGTTCTAAAACCTGAAGACAAGGCTGCTAGTCACTACAAAGTTCAAGATCTTCTGCACCAGATTCGGCTGTCTCAACTATATTCATGAAAAATATAGGTGCACCGAATCAGTATCAAGATTTAAGGACACAAATACTCAAAAGAGATAAGCCTCTTCATGGTAAATGTTTTTTAGTCATCAGAATGCCGAACTCTAAAGTGCACCTAAGAGTAACCAATCAAGGACACCTCACTCGGCAGGGAAGCTAAATGAAGCGACTTTGTTCAGCAAAAGAATCAAAGAGTCCTCACCGATTGAGACTTGAATAAATAATCAATCAAGCTTGCAATAGTGTTGTTAATCTAAACTGAATATACTTCTCAATCGCTTAATTCTATGGCTCTAGTGCTGTTAATCCAAGCTGAAGATGTTGCCGGTTACCAACGCAGTACTGTTACTTCAAACTGAAGATATGTTGACGAAGTTAGGAGAGTCAATGATTTCTCAGACAATGAGAAGGGCTTGCGTAGAGTGAGTTTTTGTGTAGGGTGTTTGTGTGTTGAGTTAAAGGTTCTCTCTATGTAGCAAATCCCCGTGTATTTATAGAGACGAATTCCTTGATACGCAAGTCTGCCAAGTGGTAAAATTCTGATAATATTTCAATACCTTAGATTATTCTCTGAATATACTCGGATTATTCTTGGCTGAAACTCCATCATCAAGCCTTGCCTATTATACAATTTAATTCAAACTTCATCTAGAAGCCAATCTTGATGTTCAAGCACTTTCAAGATAATTGTCAATAAAGCTTCAGATAATACTATAATTATCAAAACGTACCATAATAATATCTAAAAAAGTGAGAAAATTATCTTGGCCTTCCTTTAATCTGACAACTCCAAACTTATGGCCCGAGTGCAAAATCAAGTAACAGCATTGCCCTCTAGTTTCCTTGAGCTTCGGTCCACACATCCAATGGCTAAGGAAAGTAATCCTTAGACCGTTGGCTTCCTTAAGTTTCTCGGTCAAGAAGTACAAGACCATATATAAGATACCGTCGAACTCAACTAGATAATGATATAAAACCTTTTCAGCCGAAACTAGGTATGAACCTTCGGCTGAACTAACTAGTCCACATGAAGGCCTGCAAACTAAAACGGGTGGCCATTAAAATTGCATTTCTTTTGTGTTTTTTTTTCTTTTGCAAACAGCGGCCTTTTGCTCCTTTATTTTCTCAAGCATCGGTTAAACAATTGAATGACTACGAAAATAAAAATTATTTAAAAAACAAAAATAAAATTGACCATAATGGGGAGGAGGCCAACAATGCTTTATTCCAAGTTGAGATCTTTTTATATCATTATCTTCCGTTTGATTTTGCTCCAGGCCGAAAAAAGACCATCTCCGAATCTTTTTAATTCATCTAAATATTGTCGATTCCCCACCGCCAAATGCTTTGAGTTATTATGCCCCTCGAGCATAATCACTTTGCCAACATTGGCTTTGACTCCAATTCAACTGAATGGGATTGCTCCATACCGACTTTATTTCCAATAATAATATTAATTGACATGGTTTTTTAATCTGAGGCCATGTTTCAGCCTTGTTCGTCATTAAAGCACTCTTCTAACGAATCATCTTCTAAGTCAATTTTTGTATTAGGCTCAGAAACTTGAATATTTTTTTCCAGGCCAACCATATTTTCCCTTTTAGGCAAACGAACAGGTGGCCTAACTTTTTCCTTGGCCAGATTGATAATCCATTTATTTGTATTCCAAATGTAAGGAAAAAGCTTTTCATCTAGCCAGGTATTAAATCAAGCCATGTCTTCGTTCACCCACTATTCTTTCTTGTAAGGCACCAGGAACTTTCATTTTCAAAATGTGAGCGAAGGATTTTCACCTCTCTTCATGGGCATCAAGAATTTTTTTTCGCTTCCTATGCTCTTTATTTTCCTTACACTTTTCAATGTGTTTCTCTAGTTGCACTTGGATTTTGTCTAATTGGCTGAATGAGCCGGATTGGAATATTGAAATATCATATGAACTTCGTAGTTTTAGCACTAGGTACCACCAGGCGTGCCAAAATGTTGACCCTTAAGACTAGCAAGCCTATGTGGCAAGCAAGCCGAGCAATTAATAAGTTGACTATGTCCCTATGGTGTTTGCGGCCATGCCAACTCGTGACCAATGACCGAGCGCGGTAGGGAAAGTAGAATAGATGTGGTGATGGTGTCGAATACGCTGCTGACGTCTGTGCTCAAGCAATCAAGTTCAAGGATGGAACGTGTCTCGACCTTGGGTTTAGAACGTAAAGACAAAGTTGTTAGTCACTGCAAAGTTCAAATAAGGTTCGACTTTCAATGTGCCTAACATTAAATAATCTGGTAACACTTCACTTCGTCTAGAAGGCTAACGAGATGACTTCTTTTAGCGAAAGAATCAAAGACTCCTCGCTGGCAAAGACTTGGATAGATAACCAACCAAACTTGAAGTAGTGTTGTTAATCCAAACTAAAGATACTTTTCGATCACTTGATTCTACGGCACCAGTGCTGTTGATCCAAAATGAAGATGTCGCCGGTTATTAACACAATGTTGTTACTCCAAACTAAAGAGGTGATGGGTGGAGTTAGGCCAGTTAGTAATTTCTTAGAGTGTGAGAAGGGTTCGCGAAAAGCAAGGTTTTATGCAAAACTTTTGGTGTTTAGTTAAAGGTCTCTATGTTGCAAATCTCCTTGTATTTATAGAGACGAATTATTTGATACCCAAGTATGTCAAATGGTAAAATACTAATAATATTCCAATTTCTCGACATATTTTCTAAATATATTCAAAATTATTCTCGCACAAAACTCCATCATCAAGCCTTGCATTTCTCGACTCAAGTTAGAATTATGAACCTAGTCCTATTATACAATTTAATTCGACCTCCATCCAGAAGCCAATCCTGGTCTTCAAGTACTTTCAAGATAATTATCAATAACACTTCAGACAATATTATGATTATCAAAACCGTAATAATATCTAAAAAAGTTATTGAAAATCATCTTATCTTTCTGTTAATCTAACAACTCCAAACCTATAGGCCGAGTGCAAAATCGGGTATAAACACATCATTTGCAGTAGAAATGAGAGTCTTGCGAATAGAATTAGAGACCATATGGGTTGAAATGCCCATATATGACAACTGCTATATATGGTACAGTGCATGGCTGACCAAATTTACAAGGACAATTGTGCTCATCACGGTTATGACAATGGATAAACATTCACAAGACACGTGTAAATTATACATGCATGCCACTGTAACACTTATTCGGAAAGAACAGGAAATACTTGCTTCCTTTCCACCCCATTGTTCCGAATGCCCAAAACACAGCATCTACGCATATATATATATATATATATATATATATATATATATATATATTTCTTTATTTATCATGTAGCTCCTAGTCGCCGGAGTAGAGTACGCGATCAGGTTCATGTCAGTTTTCTTTTGCAGGGTTTTTATTTTTTATCATATTGGTAATTCTTGCAACAAGCTCAAGGTCAAGCTTACCCAAATTTGCTTCACTCCAGTTTGGGGCGCCGTGTATGGCGCTCTCCCTTTGCTTCCCATTATACCAAGGAATGATGGCTCTCTTGTCTTCTGACCTTAATTTTTCTATGGGAAATATGCATGCCATCGAGGGAAGAAGGCTCAAATTTCAACCTAGCCTTCTCTCCTTTATAATTCAATTAATTTTATAACTTATTCCTTAAAATATGTCTGAAAAGACATGAGATCAAGAAAATTTAAGAAACTATTTAACTACATGAAACATGAAAACTCAGAAAAAATTATTAAGCAAATCCGAGATTAACATTACACATGAATGCTAATTAAAACTTAGCTCAAGAAAAAAACTACTAAACAAGACTAGTCATGATCATAAACTCTTATGTTTTCACTTCACCCTAGATATTGCAACCAAATCAGAAGTGCTAATTAGAGTACTCAAGCTAGGGAGATTGAAAACACAGGTCATCCCATCTACTCTCTCCTCACACTCTACCATCACATCTCTCACTTCTCACCCTATCAATAGTCTACAAGGGGCAACCCTACACGTGTCCCCACCGGAGTGACTTTGGGCTGCTGCAGAACACCGTCACATGGAGGTTCCACCACCGCAGGCAAATACTCCTCCGTGTGGCACCTAAACACTTTGCTCTCAAAGTTCTTCTTCAGTGCTTCAAGCCCCTACAACACGTCAAAACCAAAAATGATCAAAGCTCAATAACATCAGTCCATTTCAAACCATCAAATAAAACATTCTAAACTATAAATAAAAAAACCGGTCCAGTAAAAGAGTAGAATGTCAACCTGAACCTTAGCGCAAGTGATTTCACATGTTTTCTTGTTGCTGCGGACCTTCCATTGTTCATTGTGAAACTTCTTATAAAATCTCTTTGCAGCAGTAAAACTGGTGAAATTAACAAAGGCATAGCCCAGATTGGCAGTCCTCTTGTGGTTCCAAAATTGCCTACAGGGATAAAATGACACAAATTAGCAATTTTTTTACAATTTAATTAATTAAAACACAGTTTCTGAACATTTTAAACTTCCAAAAAATGGCAGTTACTGAACATTTTAAACTTACATAAAATCCATTGGAAGATAAACAAAGTCGAACTCAGATTTCGTGGTAACACCTTTGGTGCAAGCCTGTAGGTTCTCATCACGGCAGTGATTTCTCAGGACGGTCAGCAAATCACACCTCCTGCAGAGTTTATATATTATTAACTTTTCTGTATGACCAGATTTACAAAATTAAAAAAAATAAAATAAAAACAGTACATAAACTTATATCTATGTTTCATGTTCCCTCAGAAAAAAACTGAGTCTTGTTTCTAACACAAAAGGGTTCAAGGAAAGTTAGACAAAACAGTTACTTCCTTCTTACAAGCTATGATAAAGTACAAAGAACTGAACCTTAACGTTAAATCCGAACACTAAAGTTATTGCATGTACGGAAAATAACCAAAGAAAAATAACAAAAAAAACCTAGAACAGTAATTTGACCAACAAAAAAACCAGGAACATAAAGAGTTTTTACTGAAATTGGTTTGGGATGTTTTTTATCATGATCGTGGTAGGACCAGAGATATTTTCCAGATCAGGACTTGCAGGAAACGGAATTACAACACCACCGCCACCGCCATCATCACAGCCGCGCACAGTATCTTTCTTCATCTGCTGATACGACGCTGTATACCTCTTCCCAGCCGGCAGATCTTTCTTGGGCACCCAGGCGAGAACCCTAGGAGCACCCACCGCATGGTTCTCATCTTCAAGCTTCTTCAAAGGGTTTCTGGACCTTGGTGGAGCAAAATTCCTCTTATTCTTAAGACTCTTTCTCGGCACCCTTTGTGTAGTTGGGTTGGGTTGGACCAAGTTCAGTTGGCAAAAAAAGGATCTGGGCTGATGAACGAATCGATATGCGCATACAGGCCGAGCAGGAAGATAAGGCGTCTGAAAACCGTTCAAGAAAAAAGGCTGAGCCTTAGGATTTAGAGCTTTAGAACCCATTGAAAAACTGAGAAAAGAGGAACGAGATTTTTTTCGGATTTGAGTGAGCTGAAAATGGAGGAAGAGTGGGGTGTATATAAAGTAGAAGTGAACCGATGAACTCAACGGTGGGGATTGAAGAAGAGATTAGGGTTTTGTTTTCACATATCTGGATATGGGATCCCTGAAATGATGAAAATTGAACTTTAACGTATACTAGTCATGGCTCATGCATTAAATGTTCTCGGCCAATGCAATAATACAAGACAAATCTCATTTGGCATTGGCGGCGTAACATTGAGACAGAGATATCAGGGAGCCAGAGGCCCAGAGCCAGAGGGAAGAGAGAGCCAGAGAGAGAAAGAGAGACAGGGAGGGACTTTCATGATTTTGTGCTTGCAGAGGGTTGCTTTTTCTGTGCATTAAACTAAAGCACCGAGAAGGTAAAATGTTTGAAAATAAGAAGAGTAATTATCATTTTATTATTTTAAATAAGGAAAATTAGATTCATGTCTTTCTTTTTGTTACTCTATTAATTAAAATTTTATTTATTTTAAATTTTTGAAATCTTTGAGTATTAATAATATCATTAATTATTTAAATAATAAAATATTTTTATTTTTAAATATATTCCTTTAGTATTAAAAAGGTTAGAATTAATATATTTATATTTATGGCTAAATTTTTTATCATATATTTTTATTTTTAGTTTATACCTATTTTTAATTTGCAAATATTTTTTAATTTGTATCAATTTTCTTTTCATTTTTAATTTGTACCCATATATTAGTTTCTTTTTGTGCCCATATTTTTTAAAGCTTTATTTGTGTTTGTACCTATGTCTTAATCAATGATAGAAAAATTACATATGATATATTTATGTTTTATGTCTAAACTTTGTATCATATATTTATATTTTTAGTTTGTACCCACTTTTAATTTGCAACATTTTTTTTCGTAATTTGTAGTATTTTCTTTTTAGTTTTATTTTGTACCCATGTATTAATTTCTTTTAGCGCCTATATTTTTAAAAATTCATTTGTACTCATAATTTTTAATATTTTATATGTACCCTAATTTATTTATAATGTACCCATTCTTCTTTATTAATGTACCACTTTGTTATATGTGAAATGTACCAATTTTTTTAACACCATGGATACATTCTTTTGCCATTTATTATTTCTTATTTTTACATAGTTTTTATCCATTTATTCAATCAAAATGTTTGAATTTTTTTTATTGTAACCGTTTCTAATAGTATTATAATGAGGGATTTTAAATTTATAGGATTATAAATCTCATAAAATATCAAACAATTAATGTCAAAACTATAAAAATATAAATATTAATAGTAATATAATGAGATGTACAAAGTCAAGGGACCTTGATCAAACTTTGAATACTATTAAGGTTTTAATTAAAGAATGTTAAGGATTAGGGACCGTATCCAAAGTATCCCTTTTAAAAATTATAGTGAAATTTGCGTTTTAGAATGGCGACGGTTCAATTTAGGGACGAAAATATTATATTTATCTTCATAACCATAAAAATTAATCATATCTATAACTGTAAATTAACTATTGGATGTTATTCATAACCATATCCACTGGATAACGAATTCGTCATTGATTAACGGTTATATTCATCTTCGTTAATATTAAAAATATATTCGTTTCATTGATATATTACAATATAATAGATACTATTTCGTCATTATAATATAATGAATACCAGGGGTTCAACTTGGGTTAGGCCAATCCGAACCCGTCCATATCCAACACGGCTTTAAACTCGAACAAACGGGTTTTTTTTATTTATAACATGCCCGAACCCAACCCAATTTCAACCTGTTCATTGATTAGGTTGCGTTGGGTTTAACATTTGCCCGTCCATCCCAACCCAACCAAATCCGACTAACCAAACTCAATCTAACCAGATTGTAACTCATATCAATTAATGCTCATACTACACCCAAGTGTGCCAAGTCCAAAAACCAACACCCTTTCTAATATTTTTTTAATAAATTACCTTTTATCATTACTTAAGCTTTTAGGGAATAAGAGGCTTTGATTAGTCAGTCCATACTCGTAGTCTCTAAATCCTAAAGCTTTATAGTAGATTGATTTATGAAATTAGAGT
The DNA here is from genome assembly GCF_041283825.1 of Pyrus communis. Classification (NCBI taxonomy): domain Eukaryota; kingdom Viridiplantae; phylum Streptophyta; class Magnoliopsida; order Rosales; family Rosaceae; genus Pyrus; species Pyrus communis. Next base: position 6,965,875 of record NC_142572.1, read on the forward strand.
AAGCTAGCTTTGATGCTACTAGACTTAATTTTCTTAGGAATTCTTGGAAACTAAGTTGTTACAAGATTAAACTTGAAAAAGTTGGGCAACCCAAACCCAACTCAAGTAAACCTTAACCCAATTAAACCCGAGCCCAAATGAACTTGAATGAAACCCAACTCGAACCCGAGCCTGAATTGTAAAGGTTGGGTTAGGATTGGGTTGACCTTCCAACCCGTCCGAGTTGCACCCCTAATGAATACATTAATGATGATGGATGATCTTTGATCTCTCCCATAAGCAGCATTAAATTCTCATTGGTTTTAATTCAAAACTTTTCAATTTTCCCACAAAATGCAACTTTTGTAATTCTCAAAATAATGAGTTCGGTGAATATACATAGTATTATTCAGATCGGATTCGAGGACGAATGTGAATCGGGAACTCCTGTAACCATATTCGAAACCATAACTGAATAATGTTTTCAGTTTTTCGCCATAACCGAATAATATTTTCATCCCCAAATCCGTTCCATTTAGATGATTATTCACAATTATCGAAATTAATAATTTGATTATCATCCCTATTTTTTTGTCTTATTTTTATATATTATGAAATTCGTACTTCACAACCTTTATTTTTTTTTTCCTTTCACTTTCATAATTCAAAGCGAATTTAACCATACTTTGAGTGTCTTATACATAGGGGGGCTGGGATATGAACCAAATCCAACCCAACTGTTTTATGATTTGGGTTTTCGTTTATTTTTTTGTCCAACTTTAAACGGCACCTCGGCTGATTCATATAAAAATAATTACACCCAAAAAAGTCTCTCGTATAAAACTAGGTTATATTGCCACAACAGCTGCAATGGAGGTTCCTATTTAGGGACTCACACCATCACTTTCGAGTGCTTAGTTAAGGACTTAAAAGGAATCTTTGTGTCCTTAAAGGAATATTAACTCCAATGATAGAATCCTTATAATAAAATCCCTAAATTTGAAGTTTTTATAGTTTTACGTGATAATTTGATTAAGTGTACATTTTTTCACTTATGTTAACCTTTTTTAATTAATTAAATGCATTAAAATTAAAGACATTAAAAGAAAAATCTTCAATCAGGATTGTGAGTCCCATTTTTCACTAAAAGTGCACATTTTCTTGTTTATGTTAACCATTTTTTAATTAATTAAAAGTTACAATCAACATTGTGGGCTTGTTTTCCACTTAAGGTTGTTTCTATACAGTTCCTATATGTGATAACATACATTATGTATTCGGTGAGTCCTTATACCCTAGGGACTTACTTTCCGATCCATTGGAGATTCATTTTGTCCCTATATTTGTTTTATACTCATTTTATACGGTGGTTGTCCCTATTTAGGGACTCCATTGGAGATACTCTTAGTACTACGGTTTAGTGTCAAAGGAGAATTTGATTCATATTATTGTTAGCCTATTATGAAGCTTAACACACTCCCTCACCCTTTTAGTATAGATAATATTATTTCTTAAGGAAAAAAAAACTAAATTATGTATGGAAACTAAATATATAGAACCATTGAAATTGAGTTCAATTTTGTGTGTAAAATTTAGAGCATCTTCAATGTAAGGACTCAGAATTTAAACCTAAACTCTTATATTCAATCTAAAAAAGGTAGTGGATTTATGTATTTTGGTTTTCTTCTCCAATGTAAAGACTTAAATTATAAAGTCTTCTATAGTAGACCGAAAAAAAATGAGTGTGATACCAATATATTAAACTCATATAGGAATAACACTTCTATAGTAGTTCGGAAAATTTGAGTGATCTACCAATATATCAAACTCATGAGTGTGGTACTAATATATTGAACTCACACTAGTGTAACAATAGTGTTATAGAAATCAACTCAGGATATCTTATTCCTATATGTAATAATCACATTCACTTGCACCGTTGAGGAAGGCCTTAGACTCATTTTGAGTTTTAAGATTTGAGGTTTTGCATTGGAAGAGAAAATAGTGGACTCAATACTCAAAATTTGAGTATGCATTGGAGATGGTTAAAATCAACACTCAAATCCTAATTTTTTTGATAAATTTTTTTCTTGTGAGCATGGCTCCACTAACGACCCATCTCATATTGAAACTCAAATTTGGATATCACTTTGCCTCGAAACCAAATCTCATGTGCATTTGCGATACTTTACCTTATATTTGAACTCAAATATGAATTTTGAGTCATTGAAGATGCTCAAGAATGGGTTCACTAAAACTCAGCATTACTTATAAATTAGATCTCAGTTCCTTAGAACCCAGTTCCTACAAAGTCAGTCCATTAAAAACTTAGCTCCTACACTTGTAGTTTATAGGTCTCATCATGTCAAATATATGGAAAAGAAAGCATAATTGTTATTAGAATAGAAGTACATATCCCTTGATTATTTTCTTTGATAAATAAAATCGGAATTACAATTGTTGGTCACCTCTCTAATAGAGGTTTAGAGACGTGCGTTTTATTTATACAAGTGAGACTTAAATGTATGCAAAGTGGTCAAAATTAAGTCTAAACGGTATATCTTTATCTTTCACTAAAAAAAAGTGCGTAATAACTATTTTGAAGTATACATAATAATTCTATAATAAATATAAAAGGGGCTAATGCTTTTTACAAACCCTTTCCAACCTCAGAGACACCTTTCTAGTTGTAACCGTTATAAACAATTCAAGTAAAATTAGCAGTCACAATTAATAAATAATGTACACGAAATAAAAAATAGTACGTTGAAATTACTTACTATAAAAATAGAGCTTAGATGATAGTTAAGGTCAATTTCGGTTAGATGGAAAAGCACACCCATGTGTTCATTATAAAAGTGAGCCATTATAAGTAAAAAACGCATGTAATTATAAATTATTTGATGGGGTAACAATAATTTCTTAAATATAGTGTAGTAGTCGGGATGATTAGGGCATTTCCAATAGAGAGATGTAAAATTATATTTACATTTTTGGAAATGTAATATGAGTTTCACTCCAATAAAAGAGAAATTTTTTAGTGTGCTGAAAACACACTTTGATACACCAAGTGCTATAATACAAATGGTTGGAAATTTTTTTATTAGGTATTCAACAATTTGTATTAGGATACTTAGTGTGCCAGATCGTATTCCTGGCATATTGAAATATTTCTTCCAATAAAGAGATGAAATTTGCAACTCATTTTTTTTTTCTCCATTTGACTAGCAGAATTGTTGTGTTCCTTTCAAGTGCCAATATAAGGATAGTATAATAGCACAAGTAAGGGTGTCGAACCACATGGATTGATTAGAGCTCTACAAATTAATGGCTTTATGAGAGCCCTAACTAAGCAATGAAAATGAAAACTAAATTTAGATTTTTATTTTGAAAGATAAAGTAACTTAAAATGCAAGACAAGATAAAGATGAATGATAGATTGATTCAAAAATGATGGGAACGAAACTAGGGATACCGATTTCACCATTACAAGTCAATTCTATGAAAATTAAGTCAAAACGCATTCAACTCTCCAATCTGCAACTAGGGTTCGTTTTACTTATTTATGATCATCCATTTGATGTGTGGTTGTGATCAAGTACTCATAATCTGTAACCTAGTTGTGATGTTCAACTTAGATTACCAAATAAGAATCCATTAAGAACAAGAAAACTTCATAGAACCAAAGAAATCACATGGCAGGATGTATGCATAGTAGTTTCTTCATTTATTCACATGTCTACCAAGATTCAGCATGATGTGTACTATAACCTTGATCAAATAATTCATAAGCAGCCCTAATGGTGGTCAAACATTAAGATTAACAAACTAATTATACTATAAAATCAATGAATGAAACAAGAACACATATTGGTAATTTGAATACTTAAACTTAATAATATAGAAAAGGTTTGCAAGGCTACATCGAATTCCCCAGCTATGAACTTAATTACACAATATGATTACAAAATATATAAATATCAAGAACAACATGAGTGAAATTAAAGTTCATAGAAGAAACCCCTTTGAAGCAATTTTGATGTTGAACTTCTCCAAGAACAGTGCGGCTACTTGGTTTCTTAGGCGGCAGTGTATGGTGAAGGGAAATAGAATTTTGTTTCTGGAAGAAAGGCTAAAGAAGGAGAAGAGAGAGCTCTGGGAGACCCCCAAGGGGGCTTGTGTAAAAGTGATCTGAAACCCTATTATTTATATGCTAAATGGGGTAGTAGCTGATTGCAAGGTGATCCCAACCATTAAGCCAAAGTTTTGAACATTTTTCCTTATTTGGCTCCTCCAATTTAGGCTAAATATTCCAATTCTTTTCTCATTCTGCTCCTAGTCTTCTAACAAGCCAAATTCATCTTGGATTCTTTATTTGGACTTCAAAACAGGCCACTAAACTTCTTTCCACGTTTGAATAAGGGTCAACCCCAAAAATGGCCTTTTTCACTTCTTTTGCCTCCAAATTGATCCTAAAGTACATGTAGTTACACACTAACACAAAATAAGGTAAAATACAACTAGTTTAACTCAAAAATATCACAAAGAGACTAGAAATTGATGGTATAAATGCATGAAGAGCTATTCATCCAAGATAAAAAATTGTAATATATTCTTTTAAATAAAATCTCAATTTATTTATGTAGTAAAAGATTATTACAAATGATTATATACCTCTTTTTTTTTTTGTTAAACGATATATTTGTTAGATTAGATGTTAGATTAGTGAGCCGATAGAGATTTGAACCCACGCCGTGATGCAAGGGAAACACGCATCTTCATCACTGTGATAGAGGACCACTTGCATAAATAATTATATATACCTGTTATCCCAAATCTTCAGAATATGGTTAACCGACCAAAAAACTTGTCATGTATGAGTCCCTATAGTTTCTTGAACAGTTCTCAATGGTTTTCTTTAATATGCATGAATTCATCTCACGTCGCTCCATCGTGTATACTACTTGTAGTATCCTACTGGGGTAAGGGAGGGGTTGACGGAAAAACTGATCAGGCAAATTAAAGGGTGTACGTATATATTGTGTTTTTTATATAACAAACAATATTATTTATACTAAGGGGGATAGGGGATTAGTATCATAATTAGCTAGTAATTATATAATTCAAATTCGCTTTTGGCAAAAATCAAATTTAAAATCTCTTACTTGCAAGTAAAGAGAAATAATACATAGTACTAAGTGACTGTATTGTTTGTCATGACCAAGTCTATTACTTTAGGGCATACGATCGATCGTTATTTAAAACTGCATCAACTACTTTCTCAATGATTGGGAAACAAAGTTGGTAAAGTAATTCCTATGGCCTTCGTCGGGTTAATTGTAAATGAACATATTTGGGAAAAATTGGTAGGAAAATTGCGACTCTGGATTTATTTCGCCCACCTCTTTTCAAAGTCTTGTTTAATTAATTGTTCCATTTTCCTCTTTTAGATCTTAATGTTTTTTTTCCTGTTATATATAGTCAACTAATCAAAAGTGAGTACATTCCTACGACTGTGGAAATTAATTATTCCCTATATCAGTGTCGTAATTAATTTGTATGTTTATTGTGAAGCCAATTTATCAACACATACGGCAGTTGCTAAAAGCTATACCAAAAGATTGGAAACTTCAGTAATCTACTTGTAATATTTGCAATTTATCATTGTTTATGGCAAAACCGCAACCCGTTATTGTGGAAGAGTATGACAAATAGAATCCGGTGCACATTCAGCATCAAGCTCAAGCATGGTTGACAGAATGCAAGAAATGGTATGAGATAAAAGAAAGTGAAACAACTGCCGTCCCCGAAAAAATGGAGGAAACCTGAGAATGGGTGGTTGAAATGCAATTTTGACGGCTTTGGGACGATAACGGCGTGGTGGGAGGCATCAGGTGGTGGTGAGAGACGAGAAAGGCGAGTTCGTGGCTGCCTTGGAGAAAAGATAGAAAGGCGAGTTCGCGGCTGCCTTGGGGAAGAGATTTAATAGGGTTGATTCTCCGCTTCTGGCCGAATTATGCAGGTAGTAGCGGGAGAAAATTTTGAATTGGAAGGGATGCTCTAATGATTATTGCAGAGCTACAAAAGGTAGAAGGTACTAACGATGGCCCGTATGGACATATTTTTGAGGATGTTCGCATGATTCTGAGATTACTTTTCCCATTGGAAAGTATCGTATGCTCGTCGTGAAATGAACAAGGCTGCTCATCGGCTAGCAAGGTTAAGTTTGACACTTAATAACAAGTAACTTATTTCGAAAAACCTCTGGATGTAGTTTTTGATATTTTTTTTAGGATAACAACGATATATAAGTTGCTTAGTGTGGGACGCTCTTTTTCCCTTAGTCCAAGTTGAAATTTACGGCAAAATTTTTATTGAGGTCCATTATTAGCATCATATTTTTACCTTTATATGTTTTCAATCTTTCATCAATGGATATCATACTTCATCTAAAAAAACACAATTTAATAGATGTGGTCTTTGTCATCGAATGTTGGACCAATATTTATTGGAGAATACATTGGTAACGTGATCAGTTGTCTCTGTCAAAATATTACTTTTATAAGTTGTTATTAGCGTTACAAAAAAGTTAACACATGAGAGAAATTACAGTTTTTTTTGTTTAAATTTTTTTTAAAGAAGTTCATGATAACTTTTTAAAGTACAAATCTATAATATTTTACATCTCAATGGTAAGATTTTAATTGTATTATCCTTCTCATATTATATTCAATATTTAACAACACATGAAAGAAAATGTTTTTTTTGTCTTTTAAAAAGGGAATTAACTGGTGACTTCGCCTTGGTGGTTGCATGAAAGACAATGTTAATATGTATGATACACTAAAAATTCAATTATGATACTATTTACTTTACTTTTTATTTTGTCTTTATCATTAAAACTCAAAGTTTTCAAACCATTTTTATTAATTTTCCTTAAAAAAAAAAAATCACAAATCTGAAATCAGATGGGGGTATGATTGGAAAGTGATAGAAATCACTTCGAGTTTTCCTGTAATAAAAACCTGCAGTCTTGAACCCAGACATATCCAGAGATATTGATAAGAGATGATTGACTTGATTTTTTTTTATTTTTTAATATTTAATTAGATTTGATTGAAAACTTGAAAGAGATTGAGCAGCTCCGACCTTATAAAGAGAACTTTAACGAAAAATTTCTAATACTGTTTATTTTAATAAAAAATTATATTTTTATACTAAAAATTTAATCCTGGTATTATTCATTTGACTCTTTATTTTGTCTTTATAGTTAAAACTCAAAGTTTTCAAGTTTTTTTCATTAGTTTTTTTCTTTATAAATCCCCTACGAGATAGGAAAGAGATTTCTTCGGATATTTTCCACCAAAGCCCACGAAGCAAGTGATTCAAGTCCTTAAAATTTCATCCAATGGTTAAAAACAAGGGCCCCTTTTAAAATTTATAATAATTTTAACCGTTGAATCAAACTTCAAGAACCCGGATTACTTGATCTGTGGAATTTGGTGGAAGAGATTCGGAAATAATTTTTTTTCTGGATAGGCCACCCAATACCCTTCCATTCCACATTAAACCCTTATGACCTTGTTTAGCGGTTCAGACTGTACTGGCTAATGCATTCGGATATAATAAATAATCATCGGATAGTACTGATTAAATTAGTCACATGTTTAGCGATGTATTGGATTAAAAAACTGATTATTTAAAAAAATTTAAAAAAAAAACATAAAAAATAAAAAATAAAAGAGGAGGGCCAGTGGCTGCATCAGTACCATAAGATTATCGTCATGGATTTCTCTGAGATTTACCTTTGTTTTCCTAATTTACTGCTCATTTTCGTTGAAATTGTTCAGAATCCTCAACTTTCATATGAAATTTGTTTAGTATAATGTTATTTTTTGTCGGTGGTGATCTAGAGTTTGGGTGCGAGCTGGGGTTTAGGCTCCCCAATATACAAAGATGCAAAACCCGTGAAATTGTTTGTATTAATGAAGCTTTTGATGAATTTGAGTTGTGAAATTGGACCTAAATTTGTTGCAGCAACATCGTAGAAGAATAAATCTGAGTTTTTCTATTTTATTTTTTCCTACAAGTCATCGGTACACGGGGATTGAAACTGTAAAAGTGTCGACGAGAGATATCGCTGAATATATATTGACGACTAGGGAAGGAAACGTGGAGAGAAGGAGGGAGGGAGCAAGAGAGAGAAGAAAAAAGATCTTTGGGACTGAGAAAGAAGAAGATGAATTGATTCGCCAGCAGAGTAGATGCGCGAAGAAGAAAGAACCTCGTGCGTTTCTAACCCCGACTAATTCGTACCGAGTTTTTGGAGTGTATTCACTAGCAGGTGTCAACTGTAATAAAAAAGGTTGACCGCATTATTAGGCAGTTGACTATTTATCCGGTAAAGGCACCAAACAACAAGCTCTGTATTATTAGTTATATTCGATGTTTTAGACGGTGTGCCAAACGAGGGGCATTAGGCTCCAGGCCGAGCCCAATTTCTCAATCAAGCGATAATCTATGGGTCTAATGTGACGACCCGTCCTGAATTAATATATATTTTATCCATGAATGTGTGAAAAATGACGATTATACCCTCGAGTTGTAGTGACGTGGATGTATGTATATAGTTTTAAATTATTTTCTGCTAAGGTGATCAATTGTACTCGACGTCATGAGTGTGTTGACGTGAGTTAGAGTAGAATTGGATTCGTAATGAAAACATTACGGATGAATAAGTGAGATTGGGTTGGTTTTAATTCTATTTGGACCAATTAGCTAGGCCCTATATCCTATAGCCCAATTAGGGCTTGAGGCCATTTTAAAGTGGCCAAACCGTGATCATACACGCGCACACACACACACACATACGTAGCCCACCTTCACCATTTTTCTCGAATTTTCTTCTTTGTCCGTACAACCGAAGACACCACACTCAAACTAAACCAAAACCTCACAAATCAAACTTCTAAGGACGACCTTCGTGTTCCTTGCAAGCTTGCGAGTCTAACCATACCATTTGTTCATAGAAAGGACATCAGAATTGTGAAGAACCATAAGCTCCGGAGAGGTACCCTGTTACTCCAACATGATTGTGGGCATTTCACTGGATTTTAAGGTTCAAAAGGGGTCCTATACGATTCTATAAGGATCCTAGGCTAATTTTGGAGTGGTTAGAACGTCAAAAGGTTTGTCGAGTTTCAAGTTTGGCCGGTTGTGTCGAGCTTGTTTCTAGCTGTTTCTCGTCAGTTTTAGGACCTCTAAGAGGCAAGGATTTGTTCCCCTTGTTGAGAGCTTTAAATCCATATAAGACTTGTGAAGTTTGGTGTTGAAACGAAGTAGAAATTCAAGTTTTAAATTTTTCCAGAAACCTGCGACGCAGCGGCGACTGGTGCTGAATTACAGCGTAGCCACCGGAGAAGACAAGGAATATTCCATCAACTTTGATTGAATATACTAACGGCGTCAGGTAGATTTAACGGATGTTCATGGTGTTAAGTAGGCCACGATGGTATATTCAAACATCTCAATTGAGCAACGTATGAGAAGTTATTACACAGTTTTAGTTATGTACTTAAAATTAATGTTAAAATAGTGATTTCACATATAGGTGAGATGTTTTTGGAGGACGAGTGCAGTCAAGCGAGACTCGGGGGTTACAATCTAGCTACATACCAGTGAGTGGGCTTTTGGTTTTCTATATATACATATATATGCTTTGCGTTTTCCCAGAAATTTGTTTTAAATGGAGTTACGATTTTAAATGCCATGTCAATTGCATTATGCTTTAGTGTATGCATTAGTATAGATATGCATATTGTTGCTTAATGCTGCAGACGCCCATGTAAGCTTCAGGTGAGTATATATTGATGATAGTGGATGCATTGTTTGTGGTTATACGTAGATGCATTTAGAGTTCATTATCCTGCACTCCGGTGCTAGTGCTCCCGCCTGTGGCCAAGACACAGTCCTTCACGTGATGTTCACCTCCTGTACCGCACGCTCACCTTGGATCCAAGTTTGGTGCACAGCCCTGTCGTACAAACCACATTAGGTTGTTCCGACTCGTAGGTGACCCGCGATTATTCGCACAGCCTTCACGTGATCGTAGCACTTAATCGTACTTATTTGCACCCAGCCCTGTCGTACAGACCACGATAGGTGGTTCCGACTCGTGTGCCGGCATATTTGATGAGTTATAGGTTCAGCCGTATAGGTCACGTTAGGTGACTCCGGCTGACACATCATTTTACATTGATTTATTTCACCTGGCTACTTATTTCCATACTGGGATACTTGACATAGCATATATTTGATTTTCAGTACTCTCGAGCGTGCTTTTTATATACGTATGTGTTTTTATTTTTTGGGAAATTATACGGGTTTTACGGTGAGGTTATTACTTTTGGAAAGAGAAATGGTTTTGAAAAGTTTTGTTTTTGCCCAATCACGTTTTCTGTTTTGCGCCTCTCCAGGTTCTAGATAGAAGTGCGTGTTGGTGGCTCACGAGGACTCTACGGCGGTTCTGACAGACATCCATCAATGTAGGGTTTTCTTTCATACCCCGTATAATTAGTATTTAGCTTGTTGGACTGCACCTTGGCACCTACGCTCTGACTATGTGTATCTACACTCTAACACTTCTTCTCACACTTATTTACTTGTCTCATGTACATTAGTTAATTGGTTTTGATTTCTCACATATTCATATCACTGTCACTTCCGCACTGCGCACATGGCTACGTCACCATCATGTGACGGCCATTATGCCTCAATTTAGGTCGGGGTGTGTCATCTAAGCTCTAATTTATGTAACGAAATGTTGATATTAGCGTGACAATACTGTTAGGAATAACATGCAATCTCAACATTATTGCCAGTCTATGATGAGTCTTAGCACATTCCCCCTTCATCTTAACGGAAATAATATTGTTTGTTTAAATTTTTTTTTTAATGTATTTTTATATTTTGTAGGAAACATCAAATTAAAAAAAAAATCATAATAATTAATTTTTAAGTGTGAAAAATGTGAAACATATATGCAAACGCTTGTGATGGTGTCATCTACATTTTGACGATGGGTACATCGTCGTTTAGATTTTTAAGACTCAAAACTCTCGTCAACAGTGTTTTTAGGTGGAGTTGAAAATTCATAATAATTAATTTACAAGTGGAAAAAATATGAAAAAATTATGCCAACACTCATGATCTCATCTTGTATGCTTTGATAATGATTACATCGTTCTTTGGATAATAGGGATTAGGGTATGTATAGATATTAATTGAGTGACAATGTGATATGTAGATATTTACTAATTTAATATGACGTTTTTTATTTGATTATTTATTGAAGTAAAATATGTTTTTTTTAACGAGTAACGGGTCAGATCATTGTCCGTTAAATTTAACGGGTCAAGTACAAGTCGGATCATATTACATGTTTACTCTAATAGGTGTCACGTTGAATTTAGAGGCTAGCATACGGTTTAGGCATAGTACCACGTTGAATTCTTCTAGGTTTCCACCTCTCTTATCTTCTCATAATCTAGATTCTCATTTAACTCATGCAGGAGAATTGAAGATGCAGTTTGACAATAATATAATAGTTATAATAATTATTAGAGGTATACACGTACAATTCAAACAAAACTTTTGCCAATTTATCACTAAAAATTGATGTTAATATTGTGAAGATACGAAGGTAAAGAGTCTCAGATTCTCACTGATATATGGTGGGCATGTAAACACTTTTTTCAAGGGTGTGTTTCACGCATTATGATATATGACTTGGAGTAGTATTTATGTTTACCACAACTTGTCTTCGAGGAAGCATGGGATACGTCAAATACATTGTACATCATGTGTTTTGACAAAATTTTAACAAAAGATAACGAAGATGTACGTTCACACTTGAACATAAGTTTGGCTCGTTAATTGGCATGATTTTTATTTGATTGGTATTTTTGCACAACCTTAGTAGTTTGGGTAGCATTTAGGCCTGGGCAAAATAAACTGAGAATTGAAATTGAACCTGGCTTGAACCCGAAAAAAACTGTCCAATTCGATTTTATTTAATTTTTTTCAGTTTGAATACAAAACTGAAAACGGTAAGGGTTCACTATAAGCCGAGCCGAATTGAACCAATTTTTTTTAACCACGTGGTTGAGTCCAAATCTTCTGCATTCGAAATACTATGTGATCTTGCTGCGACTAACCTACTTTGAGGCAGTGGCGGATCTACAAAGGGACCTGGGAGGTCCCAGGACCCCTCGGCGACCCTAACATGAGGTCTGTGCTGTTGTGCAGGTTGCGGTAGAGCTACAGAGAAGAAGACAAAGGGGAGAAGAAAGAAAATAGGACTTTTTAACAATTGGTCCAAAACGGCACAGTTTTGGCCAATTGTTTTAAGTTAAAAAAAAAAAGGGAGACAAAACGCTGTCGTTTGTCCATTACTGATGACTCCAAATTGTTTTAATTTTAAAGCCCAGCCCCTGAGCCCCACATCTTTCCCTAGTGTTCTCTTTTCCCTGCTGCTTTTCCCCCAATTCCCCATTATTTGGTTCCCTCTTTCCCCCATTTCAAAACCCTAAATTTCTAATCTCACCCATGACCCAATCCCATATTATAATTATATAAGTCCAATATCATACCTTTACTTGTTTCAATTCTCCACTCCACCACTATTTGGTTCCAAATTCAAGTAAGTTTTATGGAATTCTAATCTAATATCAATTAAATTATAATCGATATTGATGGAGATTTTTAGTCTATTATTGATATGATTGTTGATATGTTTTATGTTTGAATACTCATTTTATCATTGGAATTTAGATGGAATTTTTGTTTATTGGTTAATTGGTATATGTTTTGTGGAGAAGGGGTTGCATCAAACATTTGCATATGTATATTTGCTTGTTCAATTGGCTTTGGTTTTACCGGTTGCAACCGTTTCGGTGAAGATGACATTTTCCGCTATGAATATCATTAAGGGTCAACTTCGCAAAAAAATGGGAGGTCAATGGTTGAGTGACAACTTAGTTGTTTGCATTGAGAAAGATGTTTTTTCATGGGTAAATTACACTTTCATACCTTAGGTTTGGGGTCTATTTCAATTCCATACAACATCTTCAAAACATTTCACTTTCATACCTTTAGTACTATTTTATTTCAAAATAATACCTCCGTTACATTTTCCATCCATTGATCCATTAAGTGCTGATGTGGCTGCCATATATATGCCACGTGGCTGCCACATATATGCCACGTGGCTGCCAAATGTCTGCCACGTGGCAAATTTTATTTATTTATTTTCTTTTTAAAAAACTTGAATTTTCTTAAAAAAAAAAAAAAAAAAAAAATTTGAGACCCATCCCTAAACCTGCACTACATCCCTAAACCTGCACCCCCTACATCCCTAAACATGCAAGAAGAAGAAGAAGAAGAAGAAGAAGAGGGAGGAAAAAAAAAAAAAAAAAATTGAAACCCAACCCATCCCATCTCCCTGCAACCACCCCCACATCCCTAAACCTGCAACAACAACAACAAGACGAAGAAGAAGAAGAAAGAGAGAGAAAAAAAAAAGGCAAAACCCAGTTCGTCCCCCACCCCCAAAAACCTACAACCTAGAAGAAGAAGAAGAAGAAGAAGAAGAAGAAGAAGAAGAAGAGGAGGAGGAAAAGAGAAAAAAAAAAAAAAAAAAAAAAAAAAACCCATCACCCCTCCCAAAAATCCCCCATCACCAACCCCCAAAAATCTCATCCAAGATTAGGTGGCAATCCAACAATCATCTCAAACTCAAACTCCCCATCTCAAAGTATTTTCGAAACTTACCCACACTGAAAATCTCAAAAATATGGAGGTCATGGTCTGGGTGGGTTCGTGTTAGGGGGGGAGATGGAAGGTAGGTGCGTTGTGCGGGGGTGGGAGGTTTTTGGGGGGGGGGGGGGGAAGCACTATTTTTTTGGGTTTCAAATTTTTTTTATTTTATTTTTGAGAAAATTCAGGTTTTTTAAAAAGAAACTAAAAAATCATTTTTTTTGCCACGTGGCATATATGTGGCAGTCAGTTCAGCACTTAACGGATCAATGGTTGGAAAATGTAACGGATGTATTATTTTGAAATAAAATAGTACTTAAGGTATGAAAGTGAAATATTTTGAAGATGTTGTAAGGAATTGAAATAAAATAGTACTTAAGGTATGAAAGTGAAATATTTTGAAGATGTCGTAAGGAATTGAAATAGACCCCAAACCTAAGGTATAGAAGTGTATTACCCTTTTTTCATGTATTGGTAATGAAGTTATCATGAAACATTTTCAGATTATGAAAACTTGTCGTGGACGCTTGAATTAGGATTTTATAGCTTGTAATGTTGTTTTGCGTATGATTTTTGAATGAAATGTATTATATTTAACTTTTTAATGCTATTTTTGTTTATAATTTTTTGACTTTTATTATTAGGATTCCCGAGTTTAAAATTTGAATCCGCTACGAGGGATACTTGGCCATTGATTTTACCTGAGATAGGTCACATAGAGGCCATGCAGGGTTTTGGGTTTACATGATTTGAACTCGGACTCTACCACCCGATGATTCCCTTTTCTCTCACCCCTCTACTCGATCTCTTCTCTCTCTGTCTCCCACAACGTCGTCCTCCATGGTTCCTCCACCACACCACCAACGTTCTCTCCAGACTCCCATCCTCCACACAGTCCACCATCGTTCTCTCCAGTCTCCTCAGACCACCATCCAATCAACCCCCGATTCGATCTCCGTCAGCTGCAACACTGCTCCATCGCCAGACTCCATCCACTCCAATCGTAATGGTAAGTCAATCTCATCAACTTTTATGCATTTTTTAAATTGGGATTTTGAATTTTAGGTTGAAATTCTCCGTTTGGCTGATTCAAATTTTCTGCCTTTATAAAATTGGGGTTATGCAATTTGGGTGATTCAGTTAGTAATTTAGGTCTCTGGTTTTATTTTTTTTTTGTATGAATAAGGTTGTTCTATTGCTTCCTCGAGGTTGCAGGTCAATACTCTGAATGGTCGGATGGATTTACTAAACCGTAATTAGATTGGAAGGAATTGAACTGCAGAGGAAATATAATGAGGTGCAATCAGAATCAGATTCTTGTTGGAATTGTTTACTAAAATTGTTTGGAATAGAAATGACATTGATCTATATAAACGGTTTACCAATTCACATGAATCGGAATGATAATCATTTTTATGGCTTTTTTTATTAGCATCATACATAATGTTGAATGCATCCCACATTAAAATTTAATATTAAGCGGCTTATGTAATCTACTATGCAAATGACAATTTCGACCTTATTAGGTTTAAAGAAAATAAGAAATTTCTAAATACATCCCAAATTACTTTTAACGTATTATTTATCTTCTTTAACTATCAAAACCCCTCTCACCCTCCACTACATTAATTGTTGAATAAAATTCTAACTATTGAAACTATAAACACGTTGACTGAGAAAAATATTTAACGAATGGAACATGATATCAATATTTCAGAAGCTACACATGAGGTAAAATTTCATATTTGCCATTGTTTTAATTATTCAACGAGATCGGTAATTATTTAAGCTTGCTTTTGCTTTCCATACTACCCAATTTCACAGGAGGCAAACCCAGCAACGCCTTTTCCGTTGTTATTCATTGTAGGGGGTTTGCTTTTACTCTATTAGGTTCCTCCCAGTTGCCATTTTTTAGCAGTAATCCTTTTTTGTTAGTAAAGGCTTAAGAGATAGAGAAAAGGAGATTGGCTGTGATGACCCAATGAAACTCAAGCTCAACAAACCGGATTGTCGACTTCTATTTTTAGAGAATATTAAGGTTTTAATTCTAAGTCAATTTAATTTATAAAAATTGAAAATGCGTATTATAAGGTTTGAAGAATGTGGAGTGTATAAAAAATATGGGGTGTATTAAGATAATTTTTTTATTAAAAAAGTAAATATGGGATGTATTAAGTATGTGAGATTTAATTAATAATATGTGAGGTATTAATAGAATAAGCCTTTTTTATTTGCTTCTAACTCTTAATCACCCTAAACCCTATTAGAAATAGCAACACATAAAGTCAACTAAAACAAAATTTTACTTCATTTTCTGGCTCTCTTGCTCTCTCTCCTTGTTTTCCCATCTTTCCCTGCAGTCGCTTGACCAAAACGCTCAAATTCACCATCAAACTCTTGTCCAACGGAGGCTGCCCAGTACACAGTATCCACACCCCACCCCAGACCACAATATCCACACCCCACCATCCAATCTCAAGAGGAATCACGAAAAATAATCCAATTTTCACAGAGTGAAAGTGATAAAGGTTATTTCCTTCTATATTGTTTGGGTCTGCAAATCACAATTTCCTTGCTGATTTGGGCGTTTGTTGTTCCATATCACTTTCGTTACTGAGGCATCATTTCAGCCCCCGGGCGAACCTTGTTCCAGATTGCAGGCGTTAGTCGTTTATCGCTGCGGCATCGTTTCAGATCACAAAGGTGGGGTGGTCAGTGCTATGAGAGAAACAAATACGGAGGGGAGTGATTGATGAAGGTAGGACGTGTTTTAGGAATAGAAATGGGTATTATGGGTATAATATTTTGTGTCCTGATGCAGCCTTACACCCGAAACTCAATTACCATCTCTATAGAGGTAATCCAATGCAGGGTAAATCCGAAATTGAACTGCTGAAATTGGGTGGACCCAACATAAAATCTGATTCTCCTATTGGTAGTAAATGGCATAATTCTTCAGGAGGAATGCAATTCCGTTTCTCTCCATTCCAATCCCAAGTGGCAAACACGTCCTAATAGAAATAGAGTTCACCAACGCATGTGGGTTCCGTCTGTAGGTGTTGACATAAAAACCGAGGAACCGTACTGTGTATACTAAAAAGTTGAAACCAAACCGAATCGGTTCATACCAGCTCAGTTCGTGGTTTGAAGACCACCCCCCCCCCCCCCCCCCCCCCCCCCACCAAAAAAAAAATCAAAGAGATTGAGTGAATCAACCCAAAGAGTAATGCTATTCATACTATACTTTTATACCATATTTCTATACCAACTTATGTGGCATAATTTGCAAAACCCAAGGAAATGAAGAAGAAAAACTTCTCGTACACCACAATCATCATTTAATTAATTAGTTTTTCTTAATTATTAGTTTATTAAATAATGAACTAAATTTAAAAATCTGATTAATTCAAATGATGTGGCTGTCCACATCAAATGCCATCTAAGGTGGTATGAAAATATGGTACAAAAACATGATATGGATAACATTTCTCCAACCGAAATCACACTTTCAATCTCTCATTGCTGCCTCTCCCGAGTCCAACAGAAGTCTTGCCCCTCTCTCTCTCTCTCTCTCCCCTCCCGCGGTAGAGTCGAACTTCTCAGTCGTCACTATTTTACTGCTGAAATTGGTACTAATATTTTGCTGAATTTTGCTAAATTTGTGGGGCAATGTACTTTTTATTTTGCATATGAGTGTTTTTTCTTTATTTTTTGTCAAATGATATATTTGTTAGATGAGTCACCGACATGATTCGAACTCACGCCGCATGTAATGGTTCAACACCTCTCGACTACTGTGGTAAAGGGCCGCATATAAGTGTTTATTGAGTAATTCCTCTTCGCGTTTAAATGTGTAGTTCAATGGCATATAGAGGGCGTGGACGCGGTGGATTTTCGGGTGGTGGCGCTTTTGGGTATGCTAAGCAAGAACCCTTTGTGCTTTTTCCTGTGAGTTTTTATTGCTGCGGTTTTGCATAAGTTTGGCTGTTTGCTAGGTTTCCATGAATTAGAAATAGACAATTTATGGGCTGACTCTGTTCCTACTTTTCATATTTAACGTCGAAACCTTACTTTGCAGGACATTGATTTGCCACATCAAAAAACAGACGCTGTTACTGAGGAAGAAAACTCAATCAACCAAACTCGCAAGTTTCAAAAAATTTGGAAAGACTCTCCTTATTATCTTGAGCAGAGCACTTCGAATGGTTAGCATGATATTCTTCATAATTCATTTTCATTTTTTATTTAGCAGTACACATGGTAGTGGAATAAGCAATCTATGGAGCATGTGTTTTTCCCTTTCTTTTTCTCGGTGGGGAAAGACTCTCCTTATTGATTTGATGTTTTGGAGAGCATTTTTGTTGTTCTGGTATGTTTGAACTCGATAATAGACTAGCAATGCTGCATAGATGCTTGTTTCGCAGTTCCGATGAAATTCACACAGATATGTTGATGAGCCTTAATCTTAAAAAACAATCAAATGATATGGATATGGTTGAAGATGAAAGACACAAGTATAGTGTATCTGAAATCGATCTCACTCAGGTTTTATAGTTAGATGCAAGTAGAAGTTCACACGCCCCTTCCAAAGACAACACATTTTCTTCTGTTTGTGGCCATTATGCAAAGTGACACGATCATCAAATGTTTAATCGAAGCAGATTCATAAATCACAATAATTTCAAACTTTCTTTTTTCTCAAAAGGATATTTGTTGCATGCTACTAATTCTTGTTCAAAATATAAGTATTTTTTTAAGCTGATTTTTTGTGTAGTTGTATTATATTCAACATGTGCATGTTACACTTTTGTTTTTGCTTAAACTTGTCAGTTCATTAAAAATATTGGTCCATACTGGCATTTTATTCGAATACCATATTGCTTCTGATTCGATTCTTAATTATTTTTTGGCTTCTTTGAAATTATACAAGATTATGTTTGATAATAATACACTTCTTGAACATGTGGTTGCAGAGAGGCAAAACGCAGAGGTAGAAAGATATTCTGACAGATCAAAGCCAAAAACCACGATAAGGCGTGGTTCTCTTTTTAGTATATTGGAGCTCAAGGGATTTCCTCAAGAACTGACGGAAGGTTTCTAATCTGAATAATCGTATTTTATGGCTGCCCTTTTGGTTTTTGCATGCATGCTGATGCAATGGTATTTCAGGTTCAAGGGTGCAGCAGCCAGGTCGAAGGAGAGTTCGATGGAATCCTAACTCAGGTCCTATGAGATTAGATGCTTTCTTTTTTGTGCCGTCTTATATCATATGTTTCTGCGTTTTTCTTTGTTCTGTAGGTATTTTGAATCTAACTGATTAAGAATATCACTCTGACAGGGCTGGAGAAGTTGGATTTATTTGAAAAGCTCGAGCAGCGTCAGGTATGATAAAGTCTTTAGAGTGTCTGTAACTACAATACTTTGAGTCAAAGATCACTGTAAATTTGTCCATGAAAAGAATCTATTATTTGTGGTTTAAAGATTTTGTCTTGTCATTGGTAGTTTAATTTTTGTATGCATTAACTTAAGATAACGTTTCTCCTTTGTAGGGCCAAAATGATGCAAAAGAAACGAAAGAAGGTGAAGGTGAGGATGAAGATGAAAATGAAGAGGAGTAGGAACCAGAGGACGACGACTTTAGTGACGATGGTTATTATAAGGTTCGTAAAGGAAATAGTGGGTTTTATATATTTATTAGATTTTTTATTTATTTACAAGTAATCACTTGTTTTGTTAGAAGTTCGATTCACGAATATTCAAGTTCGGAACTAGAAGGCATGTTGGCGCAGAATGAACAAGGGCTATTTTAATTTAGTTTCCCTTATAGTTTTGTTTCCGTTCTTATTATTTACTTGATTCTAGTAGGATTAGGTGATGGCTCTCGCCATGTGTGGGAAAACAAAATGTTTCTAATGAAACTATATGGTCTTGCAGCACTCTGATTTTGATGATGATGAAGATGAATACAATATGGAAGATGACGGTGACGGTAGGAACCATTCATCTTATCAACTGCAATTTTTATCGTACTATAGCATGGAATAATTGAGAAGATGAATACAATATGGAAGATGACGGTGACGGTAGGAACCATTCATCTTATCAACTGCAATTTTTATCGTACTATAGCATGGAATAATTGAGCTTGTGAATTTACTAATAAGCTTACCCTTTTGGTTTTAATGACGCAGACGAACCTCTTTTATAGCGAGAAGGTGTTGCATACGATGCGTTCATCTCATTTCACTTGGATCAAATGAGGGTACGGCTATGCAATCAGTTACAAATTTTTTGGTACAAAGCTCTTCTTCTAGTATTTTACCAGATTGTTCTTGCATTGACGCCGTGTAATGTGGCAGTCGATTACAGATGGAACATAGGATTTGATGTTGGAAGTGGGGGTAAATTAGATTAGATATTACAAATGACATTTAGGAGATGTATTCAATTTGGATTTTGAGGGATTTTAATTCTTTTAATGAATCCATGGATATTCAATCTGGATTTTAAGTGATTATCTGAAATTCAATGTGTATTCAATCAAGATTTTAAGATAGTTTATTAAAATCCTTAGAAATCCGGGTGTATTCAATTAGAATTTTAAACAAGTTTATAACATTCTAGGTGCATTCAATTAGAATTAGAATTTAAAGAAGGGACGTTTTGATATAGACGTCTCATTTTTAAATGTCATAGACTAAACATTTATTTCTTTTGCAAATTTGATTAAACATTTTCCCTACAATTTTGGTACTTTAATTTTATTTCATTAGAAGTCTATTCACGTTAGCATTCCCCTTTTTGCTCATATTTTTATGCATCCCTTATTATGATGATTTAAGATTTTTTTATTTTTTTATTAAGTATTTATTTGAGTAAATTAAATAGAATGTACAATTCTCGTTGTTAGGTACGTTTGATTGTAATGGTACATTTAGTTACTTGGTATATTTGAATTTTTGGTCCATTTGACTTCTTGATACATTTGAATTTTTGATACATTTAGTTTTTGGTACATTTGAATTTTTGGTACATTTGTTTTTAAAACATAAGTTTTATTACTTTTTGTCCTAATAATGAGGAATTACTTTAATTAAATATTTTTTTTTTTATGAAAAGAGTCTTTAACACTGTAAAAGTTTAAATTACTAATTAATTATTATTTTTTTTTTTATAGAAAGAGTTATTAATCAACTAACAATAGCCTTTTTGTTAATTCAAAATTATATGATTTATCGTTATTATTTAGCATTATCTACAATAATAAGGATTTATCTCTGATCAACTAAAAGTTGTTGCAGAGACTTATTTACCAAAAAACAAGACTATCTAGAGCATTGTGTATGAATCAAACATATTTTTAAACATTCCAAAAAGATGAATATTCATTTTAATATAGTTTATAATTGCGTATGTTTTAATTCGGTGTTGGTACATTTTCGTTTGACGTTGGTATGTTTTCATTTAATGTTGGTACGTTTCTATTTGGCGTGGGTGTACATTTAGATTTGAAAAGTTTAAATTTTTAGACTTAAATATAGTTGAAATTATTTAAAATATATAGCAGATATTTCAATGTAAATTAATTTCAATTAATCTGAAGTAGTTCAAGTCTGAGTATCTTAATCAAATGTTTCAAAAGCTTAATAAAAAACTCAAAAAGCATAAATGTTTAGTCTACAAAAGTCTAAAATTAGGCATCTAATTCTAATTTTCTCTTTAATTAAAGAATTTGGAAAAGTTGAGGAATTAGAGGGAATTGGAGAGATTTTGTAGTGTATTTTAAGCATCCACAAATCTCACCTCTCCCCATGAGATTTCGAGGGAATTTAATCAAAACTTTACATGGAATCTCTACAAATCAGTTAAACTTCATAAAAATCCATGAATTTATAAATCCATTAAAATCTCTCAAATTGCCAATTGAATACACCTCGCTTAGAGTGTAGTTTTCTTGAGTTTCTACTCTAGTAGTTTTTTTTTCTTTTCTAGTTTACTAAAGTTTGCTATAAGCTTTGATTTGTAAAGAGTGGGCTAGGCTACTCTAGCACTATGGTCTAGGGGTATGTTTGTACATTTGTTCTAGACCAATGAATGACGAGTGCAAATTATTGTGGGAGAAATTAGAATCCCCTGCATTTTTTCAATACTTTTTAGATGAAACATTGGTTCTTTTTTAGGATTTGATTAAGAGGCTTTGACCATTTGCCACATCACATTTTTCTATTTTTTAAATTACATATAATTAGTTTAAAGGCACCTTCACTTCACCTTGTAACTAATTGCCTACAATCTAGAAAATTTAATTTTCCCTTTTAAACTCCTACAATTTAATGACTCTTTCAAAAAAAAAAAAAAACAATTAATTAAAGTAATTTAAACTCCTACATTTTAATGACTCTTTCTATAATTTTTTTTTATTAAACAATTAAAGTAGTTCCTCATTATTAGTAAAAAAAAAAGTACTAAAACTTAAGGTTTGAAAACAAACATACCAAAAATTCAAATGTACCAAAAGTTAAATGTACAAAAAATTCAATGTACCAAAAATTAAACGTACCAAGAAACCAAATGTACCAAAAATTCAAGTGTACCAAAAAGCCAAATGTACCAAAATTCAAATATATCGTAAAAGTAACCAAACGTACCTAACGACGACTTTTTTTTACATTCTATTTTAATTTACTAAAATAAATATTTTAATAAAAAAATTAAAAAAAAAAATCTAAAATCATCATAATAAGAGATGCATAAAAACAAGAGGAAAAAAAGGGAATGCAGTAAAGAAATATTGTGACATCCCACATCGTCCAGGAGAGTGATCCTTATATGTATATTCTCATCCCTACCTAGCACGAGGCCTTTTGGGAGCTCACTGGCTTCGGGTTCCATTGCAACTCTGAAGTTAAGCGAGTAGCGCGCGAAAGCATTCCAAGGATGGGTGACCCATCGGGAAGTTCTCGTGTGAGTTCCCAGAAACAAAACCGTGAGGGCGTGGTCGAGACCCAAAGCGGACAATATCGTGCTACAGTGGTGGAGCGGGCCCGGGAAGTGGTCCCGACCGGGCCGGGATGTGACAAATAACATGAATATCTGTCTAATAAAATAAAATGAAATGCAATTAAAGACCAAAATTGTAGGGAAAATGTTTAATCAAATTTTTAAAAACAATAGATGTTTAGTCTATGACATTTAAAAATGAGGGGTCTATATCCAAACCCCAATGGAATAACGTTGCCTTCCACTTGAAATGTTTATTTTACCACTGAATGTGTAAGGCTTAATAAACAAAAATATTTATCGTATTTAGGGCAATCTTGAATTCACATTGCACCAATGAGTTCAACTAAGATGTATTGATCTTTCAGACGTTGCTTAATTCCTTACATGAATCAAATAGACGGCTAAATGGCTTGTAAATCAAATAAATTTTACTAAGTATAACCTTCAGATGATAATAAAGAGAACAATAGGTTTAAATTATATGATGTCATAATTTCATGTCACTAGAAATGCCTTGGGATACATAGATTGTAAGAACTAATTTGCCACTTGGTGCTACGGTCTAGTGATATTTCTCTTCACTTGTAAGTGAGATTAGGTTAGATTCTTATTAATGGTTGACAAATAGGATTTTATTAATTAATAGAAATAATAATATCGTTTGTTTGAAGAAAAAAAAAAATTATGGAAACTAATTTGGTTCAAGTGGGCTGAAATATTATTTTCGACAAATCATCTGGGCTGGATGTAGACTCGCTAAAAATTAAAGGCCAGCGTGATGGATTTGAAGGGTAATTTTGGGAAATGAAAGCTACAAAACCCTAGTATGATACGCTTCGTATTCCTCCTCCTATATATAGACAGCGTACGCTGCCTTGCACTCATCATCTTCCGCGCCGTGTAACCAATTTCTGCAACTTTTCGTGTCTATTTGTTAAGGTTGGTATATGTTTTAGTTAATTTTGTTGAGGTGATGATTTATGATTTATGTAAATTAGTGAATGGAAAAATGAAGGCAGGGATTGTGTGTATCGGCGTAGTGCTAGAATCAATGCACTCTGATCCGAAAGAGTTCCCTGCAATATCGAATCAAATAGGGGAAGGTGGGCAGTTGTTGTTCATCAACCTGTTGAACCTTCAACAATCATCTTCCCCATATTACTACATTTTGAAATCTGGACTAAAGAGTTTGTTAAATACAATCAAGAAAAAGGCATAAAAGTTGAAATCTGGGTTTAGGATTAAAGAGTTCGTTAAATACAATCAAGAAAAACGCATAAAATTATTTCAAAGGTTTTTAACTTTTAATTTTGAATTTGATTAGAAATTTTCTCGTAATTCACCTAATTTGATCGAAACTTCTTTCATTTCTTCGTGGTTGCTTACAATTGGTAAGCATACATTGTTTAACCTTGTAGCATCTAGTTTATTTATTTATTTTTTAGCAAGTAAAATACTTGATGCTGACGTTTTAGCACGAGCATTGGCGCTTTCTTCTTCAGTGAAAATACTCTCAGAGAGGCCCGATATGCATCGTGCGTGATTAAAAACTTAAAGATCAGGGTTTTGACTGCACGGAGAGGAATTGGGAAAATTCTGGGGAAGGTTGGATGGAGAGTGATTACCCTGATTGGATAATTTGGACTTTGATAGAGATATCTACTGCTCTGTGGAATAGTAAGTTATAAGTAATCAGATAGTATACATGTGTGTGTGTATATATATATATATATACATATTTTAGGAAAAGCTTATTGGGCTATATGCATTTTTAGCATTGAAAATCTTTCTGAGTTTTGTTTCGTATGCTCCTGTAAATTACTGTTTTGATTTGTTCTTTTTTTCTATTCTGTCTGTTTGTTGGTTCTCAATTTTTGTCTGTTCTTATGCTAATTTAAAGCATTGTGTTAATTATTTTAGTTAAACAAGATTTTATACTGTAACTGTACTGTTATGTTGAAGATACGATTAAGTTTTTCTTTTAATTACTGGGTTTAGATGGTGCAATCTGGGTTTTTGAATTTGTTTAAACAGAAAGTTAATTTCTGGGCATTCTTGGTATTTCTCTTCTTATTTTTGTGTTGTTTCCCTTCTGTTTATCCCTTACGCAGAACAATTTTAGACCTTTTCTATCATAGTGTTCGTTGTTTGTTTGTTTTCTTTGGTCTCTACTTTTATGGTTTCTTAATTGTTAGTTTGTATCATGTTAATCATTGTTTTAGTTGTGTACTCTATTGTTTGCCATGGTGAAATATTAGAGAATATGTCACTTACTAAGTGAAGTCAGCCCATTGCTTCTCTTAAATTGGTTTCTTTTACTTTGTATTTTTTGGAGTGATTAAAAAGTAAACTCCGAATTTGTCTTGAATATATGATTTGAAGGCTCTTTGTCATCAACAAAATGAAATCAAAATCAAAGCAAAAGGCAGTAATCCTTAGAGATATTTGGGTGTATACAAAATTCTCCATTCGAATTCCAAAGTCGGTTCAATAATGTCCACTCCTAGGACGATCTGACCAGTCACATGCATTTAGTGTACAAAGAAGTGATCATTGTTTTTTCATTGATCACGAAAGTAACAAAGTCAAACATGTTTGAGTTTTCCCCCTTTCGGTTGGATCTTTTTTTCATTTCTAAAGTCATACTTCTTGGGTAGTAATATAGGAAATGAAAAGATAATTTGGTCCAACTTTAGAAATGAAAAGATGATCCAACCGAAAATGGGGAAAACTCAAACATGTTTGACTTTGTTACTTTCGTGATCAATGAAAAAACATGTATGATCATTTCTTTGTGGACTAAATGCAAGTGACTGGTCAGATCGTCCTAGGAGTGGACATTGTTGAACCGACTTTGGAATTCGAATAGAGAATTTTGGATACGTCCAAATATCTCTAAGGATTACTGCCTTTTGCTTTGATTTTGATTTCATTTTGTTGATGACAAAGAGCCTTCAAATCATATATTCAAGACAAATTCGGAGTTTAGTTTTAATCACTCCCAAAAGTACAAAAAAAGAAAGTAAAAGAAACCAATTTAAGAGAAGCAATGGGCTGCCTTCACTTACTAAGTGACATATTCTCTAATATTTTCACCATGACAAACAATAGAGTACACAACTAAAACAATGATTACCATGATACAAACTAACAACTAAGAAACCATAAAAGTAGGGACCAAAGAAAACAACGAATATACATCGTGTTACCACATAGCAGAGTCCTATGTTTTTAATTAACAGTCACTACCCTTGGTATGTGCCACTTTCCTAATCAAAACATAAAGAGCACCCCTCCTCCAAAAGTTACGAGGCCATTTTGCCACGCTTCTTTGACATGTTTCTCTCAAGCACCCTAGTATACTCTACTTGTTCACTTGCGTCGGTTTGGGGTACAACCAGTTCGTCCCAATTCTAATTTTTTTCTTGGAAGTTTCAACCTTGTTGATTATGACAATAGTCGCGACTATAAAAAGACTCGCGACAATAGCAGGTCGGTATGCTCTGCTCTCTCGTGACCCCTAGTCTAATCAAAAGACTAAAGGCCCCTTTGGACGCCAAACTACGATGAGAGTTTTGCCTTTTGAAGTGCTAGTCGCATAGGGCGACCGGGCCAGGCCAAGTCAGAAGCACTTTGATGACATAAGGTTCGTAACCCAGTAATAAGAAAAAAACACTGATTATCCCATTCCTCCTGAAATGTCGTTGTCTTATTACTTTACAAAACTAATTTCTTCCAAAAGATTCAAAGCAAGTGGTTTCGACTTTAAAATCCCACAACATGATGTACACATTAAACAAACAGTTTCTCCAATCATACTCAATACCATTAATACAAACACGCCATGGTTCATCTTACTGGGAACTAAACGGAATTTATATCAAAATCAGAAACAACACAATTATCCACATTAGGCGATCTAATCGTTAAAAACCATGTAAATACCAACTACCTAGACATCAACAAATAAAAAGTACATGAAAATTGAGGACTTACTTCAGCTCAAGGTTCACAGTATGCTTTTAAGAGTAATAAAAGTGTTGTTGGATTGAGTTTCTCGTAATGATTATCTCCTCTCTGCACAAAGGAGTACGAGATGCATGTTAAAATTATCAGCCTAACTGGGATTTATAGTATCCGATATCTGTGTATATACATAGATAGATAAATACAGACTCGCAAAAAATAAAAGAATAAAGGAAGACAGAAAACTGAGAACCGTATGTATACTAAGATGCATGTGAAATATAATTGATGAAAGAGATGCTCTATTTTCTTTTCTTTTTACAAAGTGACTAATGTGATTAGAAAACTAATTTAAATCTTTGAATTGATCTCATCAAACTTTGTATCCATTTTAGCCTCAATTCACATATGATTAGGGCATGCAAACATCGCCGCCTTAAATTTAAAAAACCTTAATCAATGCAGTTCTTATTCAGAAATATGGAAAGTTCCAAATAACATTATATTTGAGAAACTTGTGTCCAAATTTCACAGTTAATATAACAAAGCATAATTCAAAGCAAGTGTCCAAATTTCAAAGTTAATGTAACAATCTACGCCACTCAAACACTGAAGCTGAAAAGAATGGGAAAACATTCACCAAGTGGACTAAGTTTTACACACAAACCAAATACAAAGTTGCATTTACACCATCGCAACATGGTGTCACTCTGTAATTCTCATGCAAGTAATACGACACACAGACATGACATTCTACATACTCATGCTATGTACTTATATGAAGAACTAACACGGCTGAATAAAAACAAATTCTTAATAAAAGAATTAGCCAATTCTAATTAACAAAAAGCTTGATAGTTCACATTCATGGATAAACTGTTAATAAAAAAGCCAGCCATGCAACTGTTAATAAAAAAAACATTCCATCTCGACATAAGATTTGATATGTACATACAAAAGATAGTTAGAATATAGCAAACGCATATCCACTCTGTATCTAACTGAAGAAACTGAAACCAAAGTAAAGCAAATTATATACCTCAAAATGTAAAGCAACAAATTTGTTCCGCCAATGGCCCAAAATTCTGAACATAAAAAAAGGCATATTCATTAGCAATTCAGAGCCTTCGAAATTAGAAAAATACTGGAACGACAGTAAAGGAATTGGGAAATAATTGAACGTAACATAGGAGATATTAACTTTGTCCATATCATCAATGGACAGAAGAGCGACAACAGTTTTGAAAATAAAAGGATATTTGTAGATATCAGTAAATCAATACAAAAATATGACACTCACAGAAACAAGGAGAAAAATACCAAGAATACCCAGAAATTACCTATTTGTTTAAACAAATTCAAAATACTAGATTGCACCATTAAAACCCAGCAACAAAAAACCCAGTAATTAAAAGAAAATGTTAATTCTATCTCCAACAAAACAGTACAGTCACCCTACAGAATCTTGTTTAACCACAATAATCAACACAGTGCTTTACAAGAGCATAAGAACAGACAAAGTTGAGAACCAACGAACACGACGAACAAATAGAATAGAAAAAAGAACAAATAAACAGTGCTTTACATGAGCATACGAAACAAAACTCAAAAAGATATTCAATGCTAAAAATGCATATAACCCAATAAGCTTGTCCTAAAATATGTATACACACACATATCTATATATATATATATATATATATATATATATTTAGCATTGAATACGTGATAAATAGAAACAATACAACACCAATAGGCTACTGATATACGTGATAAATAGAAACAATACAAAAACAAGAAGGAAAATACCCAGAAATCACCTTTCAGTTTCAACTCATTCAAAAAACACAGATTGCACCATCAAATACTCTTTAGGAGGTATCCGCCCCAAATAAACTACCCACCTGTGCCCAATGCCTAACACACGAATGCCTTTCTCCTTCATACTCTTGACGAACTTAGAAGACAATTAGCGTTATCATTTGGTATGCTTGAAGATACCTCACAGTCATTTGAAACATAACTGAATTATTATGCAGTTAATTCAAATCCACCCATACTTAAATCAACTTGATATGCTAGTGTGTGAGCATAAAAGAGAAGAAAAGAAAATAGTTATGTCCGTCTCTAGTTTTTAGAATACAATTGCTTTTTCACTATTTTACAAATACACAATTTGATAAAAAAAAATCGAGATGCTCAGAGACTCGACATAGGCACTATTCATACATCCATAACTAAGAATTTCTCAAATCCCAGTTGTAATTAATTAAATAAAAAAAATTTCAGGGATGCAAATTTATACTTCTGATTTTCTGAAGTTCCGTGTCCCTTGATTCCTTCGGCAGCTTGGTTCAATTTCGAATCCATTTATTTGCCCTTCACAGACTTCTCCGAGTACAACCTGCAGACACAAACAATACCCATTATACTCTTTCCAGATGGATTTTAAAGCGAGAGGACATAGAGATTATGGGTTAAGGGCAAAATGATAACTAATTTTATGATGAGAGGACTTGGTGAAGCGATTGTGGTAGGCGCCTCTTTCCGCTTGAAAAATCTTCATTCGCAGTAGCAGGGACCTTTTCAAAAATCAAAGTTAACTCAAACAAAAAAGAAGCCTTAACTAAAGAAGAGGAACAAAAAACAAACAAAAAACAAACCTCATAGGCAGCAACGAATTGTATTCTCTGTAATATAGTGTGCGGAAGATTAAAATCTCTAATCGGGAAAGCAAATAAGTAATCAATCTCAATATCAACAATAAACAGAAACAAAAAGGGAAACAAAAAAAAAAAAATACAACTTGACTTCAAAAGGTTCTATATGCTATATTTAAATTGATTAGCTTAGATGGTTTATTTCACATTCTTATGCACATAACATACCAAAAAAGATTCAAAACATATAAATAATCTAGAGAAAAAAAAAAAAAAAAAAGGCCAAATTAATTCCTCTTCCCAAACAGGCGGTAAACACTGATAACAGGAAAAAATAGATAAACAACCACTGTCAAAATTGTACCCAAAGAGTCAGTGGTGGAGCCACGTAGAGGGCGGGAAAGGCCTAGGCCTATCTTGGAATTTCAGTATATATATTATCTGCATGATTTTACAGAAATGACCATGTGGCTAGTTGGTTAGTGGGGTTTTGCCACTTTCAAAAGGTCTTGAGGTTGAGACTTGTTAGCTTGTTTTTGTTGTTATAATTTCCCTTCTATTTTACCATCTAAAACCAAGCCCACATTTTTTAAAAAAATTTTTATTTTACAATAATAAGCCTTATGTTTTTACCATATAAAAATCATATTCTTTTTTTTTTTTCTGGCCAGTTGATATAAAAAAAAAAAACCTATACAATCTAGAAAAAGATCTAATTTTAAGTCTTGACTTAAAGTTTTTGCTTTAATCTAATGTATTAATCTTTTATTTATCAAAGTCATAAACAAGTTTTATTCTTACGATATAATCATTTCAATACTAAAAATTAGGCTCTACCACTCACAAAATTCATCCCTAACTTGAAACCACCAATTGAAAAAAATAAATCAGATGCACTGACAAAGCTAAAAAACATGGCCAATATCAAACTTACCTAAAGTATGTGTGTGGCACGTCACAGATCCTATCCAAACAAAATATGGAAAAATAGATACATAAATATACTTCCCAATCCACTATTTCATTATGTAAGTCTCACCTCAAGT
The DNA here is from genome assembly GCF_041283825.1 of Pyrus communis. Taxonomy (NCBI): domain Eukaryota; kingdom Viridiplantae; phylum Streptophyta; class Magnoliopsida; order Rosales; family Rosaceae; genus Pyrus; species Pyrus communis. The sequence continues at coordinate 6,996,344 of NC_142572.1, forward strand.
GTTTTATAATTGCACAAACTAACCGACAAATAAATGATAAATGATAAAAATCAGAAACCCTAAAACACAAAATCCCAAGAACGGGATAAATATTAGCAAAAAACATATACTTTGTGGCACTAAGCCTCTTGACACCAAACAAAACCCCAATCCCAAACAAAACCCCATATCAATTTGGAAAAAAAAATTAGTCCAAATGAGCTCAACCCGTCCCTCTCTCATATTCTTCTTTCCTGCCTCTGTTTTTCTACCCCTAATCCTAAATCTCTCTTCCATCCCTTCTCTCTTGTTTTTCTCTCACCCTAATGTCATATCTGCAAAACTTGAACATCCCTCCAGTAAATTTCAAAGACCCTCCAACTTGATCGTATTACTTTGGGATATCCATCCTCCAACCCGATCTCCTTCCAAGTCTATAAAAAAAAGTTGCATGCTTGGATAAGTATGCTACAAAACTCTGAAACCTATTACATAATTTAATTAAAAAATTCACCCAATAAAACTCCCCACCTCTCTCATTAAATCAAAATTGCCAAATTCCCAATTCAATGCTTGATCACAACCCATAACATAATCTAATAAAATTTCACCCAATTATTTTTTTTCAAATTTTAACATTTGGGGAAAAAAAAAAAAATGCTCCCAGATGCAAGATTCAAATAACTCACCGTAAAACGATCAAGTTTAAAAGCCGACTGAGACCGACAAAGAAGAGTGAGAGAGAACAAAAGGACGGCAAATGAACCAAAAATAATGGAAAGACAATTCGAGAGAAAATAGTAAAATGAATTCAAAGAAGCCAGAAGATGCATCGATGATAGACACCTAGAGAGGAAGGGCATAAGCGCCATTTTACCATGGAAAAGCTGAAACAAAGTGTAGCCAACAAAAAAATTAGACGACATTTTGTCACTTTACTGTTAGTGAACAAAAGCGTTTGGTTTGGGTTTTAGTATATAGATAATATATATAGTGACCTATTTTAATTGTTTGACTAGGGACTCCAATTACACGCGACACTAGCATTAATCGAGGTGTTGGTGAGGAATATTGCTTGCTTGGCTTGGAGACTAGGTAGGAGGATCCTCACTTACCCTAGTTATGGAATTTTGTGAATGTATGTATAAGTAAATATACAAACACCTGTGAAAGCTGCATATTTTGTTGTGATAGAACCATGAGGAAAAATGATTTTGTTTTATATCATGCTATGCATGCTGTTTTTATGCTACAAATTAAATTGATGACTTGGGAGTGAAGGGGGTATAGTGACCACCTTGGGTTACAATCCCCTAAACCTCCAGAGGGGCTACTATCAAGGGATTCGTACTGCTACCTTTCTAGGAAAGGTAGTAGCATATCTAAGGGTAGGGCATTAAAGGACACTCTAGCTACACCTTACCATAAGTATATTCGTTCGGAATTAGTCTAGGTAAGAGAGTAGTTGGTCATTAGACCGGTCATCAGGCATGTAGCGATTTATTGGGATCCCTGTATTCTTTTAAAAGGAAATTGTGTGAGCGTATAATCTATTTTCAAGACTAAACAAAGCTTTTGTTGTGCATCATTTCCCTATAGTGTATATTGCGTCATCTACTATTTTCAAACCTAGCTAGGGCGGTTTCCTTAAGGGGGAGCGACGAAAGTTTGTGATGCTCACCCCTACTTTATTACATGACCGATGGACCCACAAATAGACGATCTGGACTAAAGTTAGGGCAATCATTGTTTGTTACTTGTCAACTTCTCAATCGTTTATTGACTCTTTTCACAGGTTTTTGTCAGTACATATTTCTTATTTCGTTATCGTCTTGAAGGGATCTTTTGTAGCCAAACTCAACGCTTTGTATTTTCCTAATCGTACTAAAGAGTTGGTTTAGTATGTTGATTACCTTAAAGTTTTGGTTTTGTTGTAAGTTGTGAACTTTGTCTTTGATGTAAAAATGTTATTCAAATCCCGTTGCCCTTTTATTCTTTGATTTACCAAAATGATTTTCACTTCCGTACTGCATAAAAATAAATATTTTACTGTATTCCTCTCAAGTAGCCTTACATTTTATTGGTAATATAGTGTTATAGTGTTGGTCTTTAATACTATAACATTGCGTTATCAATAGGGCGTGGCACTGTTACATGCTTATTTTTCAGGTGTACACTTTGGGAGCGTGATCGTTAGCATGTGGATAAGAAACATTTTTTTAATCCTTTTGTTGAGCTCTATGCATCTGATTTGAGCATTTCTGATTGAACTACCTAAGTTGACTTGACCAAAGTATTTCCGCATATCAGAGCTTTATTGGAATAAATTCCACTTGGGGATTACCTAGTCTGGATGCCCTCTTCAAACCTGGTAATCACTTGGTGTTGTAGAGCTTACTTAACGGAGATCCGTTGGAATAATTTTCTCTTGTGGGACCATGATTTTACAAGGCCAGAATAAGGCTGATCCAAATACTATTACCTCAGAAGTCCGGTCATGCACTTACCAGCTTCGCGCAGAGCTATATCAGACGGAGCAAAGTGCCATCATCATTCTACTCCGGGACAACAGGCAAAGTCCTATTGACTCCACTGGATCACCATACTTGTTCCACAAGACACACAATTTGATCTAGGTATGGACACAATCAAATCCTATAAGTCTTGGAGTCCCTACAATCTAGAGATAGGCATGCGCAACAAGTAATCATAACTCAGAAGATGATACAGTATCTACCCACTAGATATCCTCTAGGATTCTCCTGGCTTAGAACGAGGATTCTATCCTAAAAATGTCTCTCTCCCTTCTTATCTCAAAGCCTCTATCCATGAAACCCTATTGAATGACAACGAAGGCAAACCTACCCCATAATTCGCTCAAAACGTAGAGGAAAAAATTACCCTTCCAAGTACACTACCTCCACCGTCGGATTTTAAACTTTGATGGGTAGAGCTGTAATTAAATGATTAAGGCCCTGACTGAGAGTCGGGCTTTTACAGAAAACCAACAAAGTCTATGAAAAAAGAGGGGAGCCCAATCCCCAACCCAGCCACAGAAGTAAATAAGGCAAAATCAAGGGACAAAAATTTGACTGTAGCTAAGCTATAGTCAAATCCCTCCTCAACTTTAGAATAGATAATTTCATGTATTCGTTAGCCAAACTGTCAATTTGACCGTTAAGTGATGGCGTGGCAATTGTGGGTCTCATCATTGTTCGTATGTGGGTCGAAAAACACTTTTTTTAATCCTTTTGTCGGACCTTATGTGTCAAACCTAAGCGCTTCCGATCAGACTACTTGGATTAACTTACCCAAAGCACTTCCGTGTATCGGAGCTCTGTTGGAATAAAATCCCTTTTGGGGATTGCTAGTCTAGATGCCCCATTCAAACCTGATAGCACACGGTGTTACAGAACATACTCGACTTAATTGCTGGTTTGGCATGGAAGTAGTCGTACTTGGGGTCAAAGTTCAGAGCCACATTTGGATGTTTTCCTGACCGCCATTTTGACTATCCCCTCGAATGGCATAGAGCTCAAGTTTGAATGTTATAACCCATAACCTTGTTGGTTGAATAAACTTTCTGGACGCCGAATGGTGCATTGGACTTATGGGTCAACGAACCATGTGCTCATGCTTGTAGCCTACTAATCGTTACCGCGCTTGTTACAGTTCGAGTCTCCCAAGCTATTAACCGTTCAAGACGGACTAGGCTAAGGAAAACTCCTTTGATAATGTTACTTTGGACTTTTTTAGACTGCATTTGTGCAAAGTTTTTCAAAGTTAATGCCCTGTTTGGAATAAGTAGGGTACTTTCCTGCATCACAAGTAAAAGAAAGAATAGATATTTAAGACAAATAACTTTTCTTTATTCATTATTCAAAGTAGAATTAGATTGATAAAGGTTGTTGGAACCAATTCTATGCACCTCCACGAGTGGTGGTTGAGCACAAATATATGTAATCTTGAGCAACTTGCAAAACAATGAAACAACCGTAAGTAAACCATAGGCCCGGGGGGTGTGAACAAGCATGGCCATCTAGCAGAGTAGCTAGGACTCTGCCTATTACCTCGAAGTAGAGTGATGGTGGCACCCTGCTCCATCTGATATAGCTCCCCAGAGCTGGTAAGTCCATAACTAGACTTCTTAGGCAATAGTATTCGGATCAATCTTAATACGGCCCTGGAAAATCATGGTCCCACAGTTGCCTTTAACTATTCATCTGAGAGGCAACCTGGTCTGGCTCATTATTAAAGCTGGGTAGTCTTCACTTTGCAATCAGGTTCGGCTCATTATTAAAGTTGGGTAGTCGAGTCGTTTCAATTTTCATAGCCTAATCTTTAGAATCACGAAAAAATATCAACTCCCATGATGACGAACACCTTCATTTTACGTGATTGCCTTTTCCATGCATTTTATTACTTAACTTCAATCTTCGTGTATGTCAATCTCGAGATGCACAACCCTTCATTTTCAACGGTGAGATCTTCCTTTAAATAGCCTTACCAAGTCATAGTTTTCTTCAAAACCTTCTCATTTTCCGCTGTGAAGCTTGTGTCTTCCTTGCTTAACTCTAATTATTTTTTGAGTCTTTTGTTGAGAAATGATTCAATCCTAGAAAATAGCATTGCCTGTCGTAAATCTCCAAAATTGTTTTCCTTCTTCTTACAACTCATTCTGTAATTTTCCATTATTCGGAAAGCTTCCATGGGGGTCTTATGGAAGGGTTGGATCTATATAAAGAATGGAAATCAAGGGCTCATCCATCCCTGTTTTCTTCCCCATTTAATGCTTGTTGACGGTGACGGCGGCGGTCCTTCGTTTAAACATTCACCCATATGGCACTCGTGTGGCTTGAGTGTTTAGAATCATATTGGCGAGAAGATAATGGGTGATGGGGCATTCTAAACACCATCGATTTTGGGGTGGAACTTGAAGAAGAAGGGTCGTGGAGTTATGTGCAGGTGATGGCGAGCCTTAGATCGCTGGAAAAAAAGGTAGAAAAATCTTCAGATCGTCACCAAGGACCAGTTTGGGTCACGGGTTGAAACGGGTCAAGGGTGATTCAGCCGATCCCTTCCATCTCTCTCTTCTCTCCTTTCTGTCCTTACTCTCTCTTCTCATTGGTCCTTTCCCTCTCTCCCTTATTCCTGATTGGGCATCTCGCCCCTCATTTCTCTCCTTTATATTTCATCGCCACCGCCCATCTTTTCTTCCCTTTAATCTGGGCCACACACGTGGCTTTCCTAGATTTTGCTCCAAAAATCTGGAGAATTCTAGAAAATATTTAAATGACTATTTTGTCCCCATTTTTACTCGCCCATAACTTCTTCGTTATAACTCCAAATCACGTTCCGTTTGCGCCTACGCGTTCATAGTGATGAGTACTATGAGGATACGCTAAGAAAATGGATCTTACGTGACTCGGCAAGGTGATCAACAAAAGTCAATGCATTTGCCTTGAAGGGCATTTTTGAAATTTCACATTTTAAAATTATAAAAACCGTAGTTTTTGTGGACGGGTCGTTACATCTTTGTATTGGTTAAGAAGTTATCTTTGAAGAGAATGTATTGGAGCTTGGTTTTTAGCCATGGTTTCAACCACATTCATCAGAATGGGACTAAATGGGAAAAAAAATTTGTCTAGTTTTATGTTTTTATATCAATCTAAGCACTCTCCAAACAATAGGTATATAATTGGAACTAAAACGAGCAGACCTTTGCAGACTAGTGGCTAAGGTTTTATGTAGAACTATTCCAAACATTCTCCTATTAGAATCCTTTTGGAACTCAAACAAGCAATACACATTAAAGTTGGAGTGATTAGAGTCACAGTACCAAGTTCAATCCTCCATATATTGGATTACTTTCAGTACTCATAATCCTACAAGAAATAGAATTCCTCTAAGCTTATTGACAAGACTTTTCCATAGCAAGATTCACACAATATATCCGGCCGCAATGTTATCTTCGTACTCATAGTCTAACAATACTTCCAATACAAATTAAATGGGAACTTTAAATATCAACTCCAAAATTAATCAGGCATTCGACTTTGATAATACTATATGGGCATCTTAAAGTTATAGGAATATATTTTACATTTCAGAAATTAATTTATTTAAGTTGGTGGTGGCCTGCACTTGCAGCCACAACTAAGACCAAGGGGTTGATTTTCAATTTCCTTTCCTTATCAATTGGAATAAAAGTGCAACCCACCGGATAAGTAGTTAATTAGTTGTACAACTAAAGTAGTTAAGTTATTTTTACATAATGCCCCTTAGCAGCGGGAAACTAACGAACTAGATTTCTTGACATATTGTATGACAACTTTTTAGGTGCTACAGATTTTGTTGTTCTGGTTTTTCATTCTCTCCGTGAATTTCAATTGTAGTAGGATTGAATCGTTTAAATTGTGGAATTGTTTTGTTTGATGGATTTCAATTGCGTTTTCATTTATATAGTACTAATGGATTTACTATTTTTGGGATATTTAGGAATTTGAATCGTTGGAGGAGAAAAGTTGGTTCCTAGGCATATTGAGGTCCCTATTTTTATTCACAGCCTATTTAAAATGTATGATTGGTTTGTGAGAAATGAATGAAAAACAGATTTAGAATACCCTGTTTTGGATGTTGAAAAAGAGAGTTACAAACGTATAAGGATGTGCATTTTATATTCCCTGTTTTGGATCAGTGTGTGTTATTTGGAAAAGAGAGTTAGAGATTTATGATCAGTGTGTGTGTGTTATTTGTTCAAGGGGACATCCTTATTTGAATTTTCTCACAAACCCAGAAATAGGAAAAACCCAAGAGCTGCAGTTGAGATCAGGAGGAGGACAGATGGAGCAGACTCGTCCTCGTCGTCTGTATATATGCATCGAGGAGCGCAAGTATACGGATTGTGACAGGTGCCGTTACATAATCTACGCCATCCAACTGAGCGATCTCTTAAATTGCTCCTGCAAGATTAAACCTGATGCAAGCTGTCAATCTCCCAGATGCCCCACTTGCAAAGCCAAAGCCAAGGCAGCCAAAAGGACCCGAAGAAAGGCGGCGGCCGACGGTTCCAAAGGTGCGGCAGCCGACGGTTCCAATGGTGAGTTGTCCGACTTACTCAAAGTGGCTTCCATGCACAACGGGACCTTCATGATGGGCTGCGGAGTCTTTGGCTCCAAAATTCTCTTCGCCGGCGGCTTGCCGCCCCCAACCCCAGACAATCCACGGAGTGGATTCGGACCATTCGCAGAAGATCCGAGTAAACAAGTGTATGTGTTTGACACTAAGGACTCTAATCCTAGCATTAAGCGCGAAATAAGCCCCCTCGGGGAATTCAAGCAAGGGAAAACACGCCCCTTTCTGGTTGACATCAACAGCGATCTCTATGCTGTTGCCGGCTCTCCTAGAACCCTCATTGCTTCTCCGGCTTGCGAGGTATTCGACTCTCGAAACAAGTGTTGGAATCCTCTTCCGGATCATCCCCTCGTCGGAAGCAGATGGCTTGTTCCTGTCTTTTCTTATGCAGTTGTTGGCACCAAGATCATGGTCTCCTCCCCAGAAACTCCGCTCTTCTTCTTCGACGTTGCTGAACCCGCTCTAGAATGGAGACGGCTCCCTCCTCCTCGTCTTCCTTCCCATGGCACGGCTTTGGTCCTCCTTGGTGGTCAGCTAATGTTCACCTACGCTTTCGCACCTAGTGTACAAGTCTTCACTAGCTGCCTGGAACGTAACTATCATTATTATGAAGATTATTACGCCGACCACCACGGCCTTTATAAGGCTTCTGGTTCTAATTGGGGCATAGTAGCCTGTCAACTGTCCAGTACCGATTCCAATGACTCCGGAACTTGGATTAAGCCCATCCAAATTCTGGAGCCAAGGTTGCCGAGTGAATTTTGGGGGCGATGCCATTATAGCTTTGCTCATCTAGGAGGTTCAAAAGTCTGCTTTGTTCTTTCCAATCCCATCAAGCACCCAAAAATAATAGGTCTTTGGAAGATGCGTCTTCTTGTTCAAACTTTTGAGTTTTCCTTCTCCAAACCAAGTACCACCATCACCAGTCCTGCTGATGATGATTATAATTATAATGATGGTGGCTGCGATTCAAAAAGATCATTCGATTTCTCCTCCTTCAAGGCCGACACCCTCTCCACTCGCATCTTTGAATACGATTGGTGCGGAGAATCTTTTGGGACTGCTCACGCAGCCGTGCTTGGTTGCTTTGCCCTGTAAGTTTTGTCGGTAAGGTAAACTTTCCAATTCTATCCCATTAACTGTATTTGCTTTCTCCTGCGTGCGGCCTTAACTTCTAACTGTACTACATGCATAGAAACCCAACAAGCAAGCATTGTCAAACTTTTGTTGTCATTCAAGTATACACGTCACCTGCCATCCAATTGAAGCATCATCATCTTTGAACAAGAAATGAAAGGGCAGCCTGTCCGCTCCCTATGGCATTGTATGCATTTTTACACTTACGAACTAGTCATTTTGAAACTTTCATCTGTGTTTGATGTCTGTGATTACTAGGGTCAGTGTATGGATATGCTGAGGACAAGGGCTAATGCCGTTGTGCTGTATATCAAGAAGACAAAGCTTTGTCATTAGGCATTTGAGAATTGTAATTAGAGTTCGGAAGCTAGTTAAGGGAAGGGCGGGTATGTAATATTAAGGGATGGGTTCCGTAATGCTTTGGATGATTAGTTGTGCTGTATATTAAGAAAATCAAAGCTTTGTCATTAGGCATTCGAGAATTGTAACTAGAGTTTGGCAGCTAGTTAAGGGAAAAGGCGGGTCTAGGCCTCGCCCCTTTACAGTATGTAATATTAAGGGCTGGGTTCCGTGATGCTTTGGATGATTAGTTGTCCTTACTATTAGAGGTTAAGTCTGAGAGAAAAACATGGTCTGTTGCCTCAGTTTTATGCTTGTTGCAGTGGTTTTTTTTCTTCAAAATGTTGTACTACGGGGAGATGTTGTAGAGAATCCCACTGACCTTCTCATGAAATATACCTGTAATCATCTACTTCAGGTTGCAACGAGTCGGCCTTCATTTATTTTCTATAATAGTAATCTTTGTTGGTAGTCTTTATTCTCTTTCATAGTTAATTTGCTGCAATACTAGGGATAAGAGCTGTATTTCCTGTGCACACACTTTCACCTGAGGAAGAAGTTCGTTTTGGACGGATCAAAAATCAACTGACTGCATTGTTTGCGATTTAAGTCAATCCAGACCCTGCATTGAAACTTGTATTGGGTCAAACTGGAACTACTTAGAGATGCAAGGCCCCCTGCGTATTGATTGATTTAGTAATAGGTAGTAGCTTCTTGTTTTCCAAACACAATTTGAGATTCAGTTTTCCCATTCTTGTTTGTTAGCGACACAAGATAGTAACGAAATGTTTGTGGAGTTGTGAGGGTTTCTCATGTTTAATCTTGCATCATTTTGCTTTTCGTTTCGTTGGGTCAATGTTTGCTCTTTGCCTTTGGAAACAGGTGAGGCTCTCTGGGGGAACATCATTCTAGATCAAGCACGTTGAAAATATGGTGTGCAGCCGCATTGTGAAGTGACCCTTTGATTTGTATGTGTAACATTGCTTGGACATCGGAAATTGGAGACCTGCCGAGCTAGCTACTGTTGTTTCCAGTATATTCAAACATTTATGTGTCTGGTTCCTCGTGTAGTTTTCTAAACTCAATCTGAAATTCGGAAGTAATCGTCACCTTAATTGTCTCTCTCTGTTTCCAGTATGTCCACTCTTGGCACTGTATCTAGTGCCACAACCACAACGCGAAATCAATTTTTCTGAGAAGTCATTGATGCCAGAGGAGCTGATAAAATGGTTGCCAAATCAATTAGTATTTTCATATCGTTTGCTGTTGGGTATTTTATTTTATTTTATTGTTCAAATGGAAGAACGTGCATTTTATTAATAGTTTGATTCAATTAATCTGCTAAACCTGCCAGTGTGCATTTTATTGATAGTTTCATCGCGGGAAGAAATCCCACTGAAAAGGAGATGGCTTACTGGTCCTCCAGAGCCTACGAGCCTTGAAACGCCTACCCTACTATCCTCGATTAGGTATAATAATAAAAGATTGGCTTAAAAAGATGTTTGGTAAACATTTAAAACAGTTTATTTTCACGATTTTGGATGGAAAAAAATCTGAAAACGTGAAGCAGAAAAAATGAATTTATTCTCGCATCACAGCAGAAGTAGTTTTTTTTTTTTTTTTTTTCAAAACATATTAATACCAAACCAACCCTTCGTCCTTGGTCTTTGACATCTCAACCAACCTTGTTGTCACACCTGAGCAAAAATTTAACTTTTCGTTCTATGTCTTCTTCCATCCCTTTCCTTTCGTCAGCCAAACCTATGAGGCACATACAAGAGATGAAGGCGAAGAATTAGCTAGAGGACCTTGTGAAGGCGAGGGAGAAGCTGAGGCTGGAATGTCGAGCTAAAATTGAAGCAAATCAAGCCTTAGTTGGATCTGAAAGCTATGTTGGAAGGTATGTTGTCTTCGGAGCGAAGTGCTTGGGCAGTAGAACGGATTGCCCTTCTATTTGGAAATAGAAACCCTTCGCCAAGAGGCTAATCAGAAGGAAAACGCTTGCGTTGCGGATCTCCAACAACTCACAGATGCGCACAAGTTGGAGTTGTCAGCCCTTCGTGAATTTTAATTGTTTTTTGTTCAATGTTGTTTGTCTTTTTTTAATTTCTTTTACGGTGATGGAGGGAATACCTCACTCATTTGAACAAAGCATAGACTATGAAAGCTTTGCACTATCACAAGTCTAAAAATTCAAAATAACACTGTCAGAGAAGTCTCCCTATAATAATAATAGGGTAAGTCCCAGTTTAGTACCCTCAAGTTTTGTGGTTTTCAACATTTAGTACATGAAATTTTTTTCGTCCCAAAACAATACCTAAAGTGTGAATTTTTGGATAGTCTCGTACATCTATTTGTACTCTGAAAGTGAATCCTAACCAATCCGTGTGTCAAAATCAAAACATTTGTATACGAACAAATTATGACAACTCTTTGAGCTCTAATAAGAAAAATTCAAATCTTTAAAAAAAAAAAAATACATATGAAATTTGATGACAGCACGTTACATATAAGCTCCAGCAGCCATGACATGAGCAAAAAGAATGAGAAAACAAATACTTCAAGATTTCCAAAAAATTCAACAATAATACAACAACCTACACCCCTAATAAATCTTCAGAACATATTTATTATTTTACATATTAAGATTATAGAATCAATGAATGATGTCATTGATTCTTCTAAACAATTGGGAGAATTTACACTTTGTTTTTCTACTTGTCATCAAGTAAGATGATACAAAAAGGGCTAAGTTTTTCTTCAACAGAAGAGTATAGTTACACCGCAGGACGAAAATTTGCTTAACTTTATCGGTAGCGCCACACAGTTTAACAACACCAACATAAAACCAATGCAAGGGCCTACCAAGTACCAACTTAAGAAATCAAAGTAAATCTCAGTACCAAGCAAATCACAAAAATGCCCATTCAAATCGACCTAAATCCAGCACACCCAATAATTGTTTCGATCCAATAATTAGTGTTGAAACCAAATTCCATTCATTTTTATCATTTTAACATAATATTTGTTCAAACTTATAGCATCAAGCATCGTGAATTGCAGTTCATATACAGAAGGCAAATCCTCACACCACATACCTACAACTAGGACAGCAGTCTCACAATATTTCAACCCAATCAAACACTGTCGAGGGTTTCAACTATCCCACATAACATCGTTTGATGGGTTTAGAATACTGACATGGTGATGTCCTGGCTATAGCTAAGGTCCAAAAGGCTAAATCTTTTTGCTTTATGACTACTGGGTAACAATTTGAACAAGTTGGGACCCAACAAAAGTTGGTTCTCATTTCTTTAAACACAAAAAGATATGTGTCCTCCCCTAAAAACCCAAAACAGAAAATACCACAAAAAGCAAAAGACTTAATTTCTATTGGCTATGAACTATATTATGCACAAGTTATTCAAAAAGTGAAACTTTTCAGAACCCAGAATTATAAAACAATCCCATATTCTAATAACGCAAGTTTAAAGTGCATGAGACAGATATTAAAGTAAAATTCATGCGATCTTAAAGTAGAAACGTGAAGAAAACATCAAAAAATCAGAGAATTTGGAAGATTCAAAAATAGAAAAAAGGGGAGCTGTTTTCCAAACACAAAAAAAAAAAAAAAGAAAAAGAGGGGAGATTTGAAAGGATCGCCTTTCTCAAAAAAAAAAAAACATAGCAAATGAGTCATAGTGATCATTTTCTTCGGTAATTATTCTTCAAACAGCTCCCATGGAAAAATGAGTAAACATAAATTATGACCAGATAAATATACCTCTAGAGCATCATTCAGAGCATCCCTAGCGTGGGGTTTTGCTCGGGGGAAAGGCTCCAAAACCATGGCCCGAGGGCCGGTGGTGATGCTCCAGCGTGGGGGAGGCCGAAGGCAGGGGGAGGCCCGAGGGCCAGGCCCGTGAGGGATTGCCAGGCCTTGAGCCCGAGGTGGGGCTGACGCAATGCTGACGCCAGGGTGGCGTCAGCCCATTATTTAATTTTTTTTGTGTCAGGCGCGTGCACTCCACCCGCGCGTGGGGGCGTGTCCCGACAGAAAAATCAGAAAAAAAAGGGTTTTGTCAGTGACCGTTGGGAAGCCACGTGGCTTCCCACGGTGCGTTAGATCCTAACGGTCACTTAATGTGGACCGTTAGATCTCAACGGAAAAAAAAAAAAAAAAGTCAGATTTAATATCCACCGTTTGATCTGAGATCAACGGTGGATATTAAAATGCTTTATAAATTAAAAAATAAATGAAAAAATAGTTTTAAAAATCTGAAAAGTTACCGTTGTGACACGTGGCACAATCTGGAGCGTTGGAATTCAAATTTTTTTATATCTAACGGCAGAGATTAATTAATTGAATAAAAATTTTTAAAAAATTGTAAAAAATTCAAAAAAATTCAAAAAAATATCTGAAAAAAATTGTAAAAAAAATTGTTTTTACTTTTCTATAAATACCTTCTCATTATCATCTACCTTACACAACAATTTTGTAGTATCCCACATCGCCCGTGAGGGCGTGGTCTTTGGGCCTTATATATCCATTGCCAACCTTAAGTTTCAACTAGGCCTTTTGTGGACTCCCTGAGGGGAGGGCAGGCGCTGGCTACGGCTGAGTACCGGTCCACAAAAACAAAACCGTGCGGTAGCTCTGTCTTCGGGCAGGGAATGCCAAAGCGGACAATATAGTTGGAGCTGAGGGTTGGGATGTGACAATTTGGTATCAGAGCCAGACTCACGGTCGTGGTGTGCCGACGAGGACGTCGGACTCCCTAAGGGGGGTGGATTGTAGTATCCCACATCGCCCGTGAGGGCGTGGTCTTTGGGCCTTATATATCCATTGCCAACCTTAAGTTTCAACTAGGCCTTTTGTGGACTCCCTGAGGGGAGGGCAGGCGCTGGCTACGGCTGAGTACCGGTCCACAAAAACAAAACCGTGCGGTAGCTCTGTCTTCGGGCAGGGAATGCCAAAGCGGACAATATAGTTGGAGCTGAGGGTTGGGATGTGACAATTTCATATTTTCTCAACTACTTTCAATCACATTCCTTTCTTTGTCTCAAAGTTTGAATCCATTTTTTTTCAACAAAATGACCACTGGTGCAGGTACGAATTGGTCGCTTATTGAAGATGTTGCGTTGTGTACTAGCTGGGTTGAAGTTACTCATAGTTCGCTTACGGGTAATGAGATGCAGTTGCGAGAAATGTGGAGTCTTATTCATACCAATTTTCTTGAGAAAATTGGTGGGAAAAGAACCAAAGAATCGATGTCCAGTCGTTGGAAATTACTTAGCCAATCATTTAGTACGTGGAGAGACGCTTTGGCACAAGCTAGTAATAATATTCGAAGTGGGGAAAATTACTCGGATCAGGTAACAATATATTATTTATTTGATACCCAAATTTACATTATAATTATTTGTTTGTATTATTTATTTGTTACATACTTACATTATAATTATTTGTTTGTATTATTTATTTGTTACGTACAAAATTTATTATTTATTGTTACTTATTTGTTACATTATAATTATGTTGTTTGTATTATTTATTTATTTGTTTGTTTGTATTATTTATTTACTAAACTTGGAACTCTAGCCCCATGTTATGATTAACATGACATATATATATATATATATATATATATATATATATATATATATATTTGCTAGTTACTTATTTTCATTATTTACTAAACTTGAAGCCTTCTTACTTATTTTCATTATATTTGTTACTTATATATATGTATATATTTGCTAGTTACTTATTTTCATTATAATTATTTATTTGTTACTTATTTTCATTATTTACTAAACTTGAAGCCTTCTTACTTATTTTCATTATATTTGTTACTTATATATATATATATATATGTATATATTTGCTAGTTACTTATTTTCATTATAATTATTTATTTGTTACTTATTTTTATTATTTACTAAACTTGAAGCCTTCTTACTTATTTTCATTATATTTGTTACTTATATATATATATATATATATATATATATATATATATGTATGTATATATTTGCTAGTTACTTATTTTCATTATAATTATTTATTTGTTACTTATTTTTATTATTTACTAAACTTGAAGCCTTCTTACTTATTTTCATTATATTTGTTACTTATATATATATGTATATATTTGCTAGTTACTTATTTTCATTATAATTATTTATTTGTTACTTATTTTTATTGTGTAGGAACTTCAAGCACAAGCTTGGTACGCTGCCAAAACCGCAGCTTGGATGACTCGACGAGAATGTGAGGCTCTGCCCCTTCTTACTTCGTCATTTCTCATTTGACGCTCCTCATCCTCTTCCCTCTCATTTCTTACCCTCTGGTGATTGAAGATTGCTTCAGATTCGTTAAACAATTCTTCCTCTTCCTGATTGTATTCCCACATCATCCTTGAGGAAGAAGAAGACGACATTGAAAGAAAGAAACAGAAACTATGAATAATGATACAAATTTTTGTGAATAAGGAAGCAGAAACTATGAATAATGATAGAGATCTTCAGAATTTTGGTGTGAGATTTGTGAGGATGGATGGTGGATTATATAGAGGATTCAGAAAGGATTAGGTTCTGCATAATGCCACGTGGCATGTCGTCATTCGTTACAAATCTGATGGAAATCTATCCTCAAATATTGTGAACAGATTATGACACGTGGCATGCCGTCATTCGTTAAAAATCTGATGGAAATCTATCCTGAAAGATTGTGAACCGATTATGACACGTGGCGCGACGTGATTGGTTAATAATCTTATCAGAAATCCATCACCAATAATTGTATTATTTTGTATTATTTTATATTATTTAATAATACTTCGGATAATGACACGTGGCGCAACGAGAACGATTAAAAATCTTATCTGATATTACAATTAAAATTATTTTGTATTATTTTATAAATAAATAAAATACTAATATTTTATTGCCTATTGCCAGGGCTATTGAAGTGTAACGGTGGAGATGCAAATTCTATTGCCAGGGCTACTTACTGTTCATTAGGTGGATTGAATAGTGTATTGCCAGGGGGGAGGGCTCCAACGCTGGAGTTGCTCTTAGTGAAGGCAAAATCAGACACTTTGATCACTCCTTTCTGTTTAAACTAATCATGGTATAGTCAATTAGGATTTTAAAAGATTTTAAAAGAATCCATTTAAATACAAGGATAGTTAATTAAAGGATTGCAAAATACTTTAGAATCCTGGTGTAGTCAACTTGGATTTCAAGATTTTTATAGAGTCCATGCAAATATATAGGTATCAAAAAATTCATAGCTTTTTTTTTTTGTAGGATTTGAGAAGGGATGATAAGCATAACAAAATCCTATGACAATAGTCGGTTTGGGGTACGGTCAATTCGACGGTAGGATTACCCTCCCAATTCCAAGTTTTTTCCTGGAAGTTCAACCTTGTTGACTATGACAACAGTCGCGACTATAAAAAGACTCGTGACTATGGCAGGGCAGTACGCTCTGCTCTCTCGCGACCCCCACTCTAATCAAAAGACCGGAGGCCCCTTAGGTCACCAAACTACGACGAGAGCTTCGCCTTTTGAAGTGCTAGTCGCATAGGGCGACCGGGCCAGGCCGAGTAAAAAAGGCTTTGATGACTCAAGGTTCATAAACCTGTAATGAAAAAAGACATATTATCCCATTCCTCTAGAATTGTCCTTGTTTTATTACTTTACAAAGCTAACAAGATGTAGTACTAGGATGGGTGACCTCCTGAAAAGTGCTTGTGTTGCATCCCTTCACCTCCTTTTTATTTTTCATAACTCTTTGTGCGTATTTTTAACGGCTTAATTGTGATGCGCATTGTTTTCAACCAAGCCTCGTGCCTAGGAGTTGAAAGAGAAAAATGGAAAGAACTACTTATTTTGTTTTTGGATTTCATTTAATCGTTCTGGCTCGGTGCGGGTGCTATTGCAATTCAATGACGGATGATTAATTGAATAATAATATCTAAAGTTTCTCGTGGGAAGAAAAACCAGGGCGATTTTCACATGCATAAGGTTATGGGGTCATGGGTCCTGGCCAAAAAAATCGTTATGTTCAATTCCGAGTCATAAACTAATGGATGTGATCTAACTAACTCACATGCAATGGATCCCATCAGAACTTGGAAGTTAAGCTAGTTTTGCCGTGAGTTGTACTAGGGTTGGTGACCGCCTTGGAAGTCCCTTGTGTTGCATCCCCCCACCTCCTTTATATATTTCATAATTATTTTTGCATAATTTTGCGGCTTACTTGTGACGCGAGTCATGTTCAACCGAGTCTTGTGCTTGGAAGTTGGAAGAGAAAAATGGAAAGGACTATTTATTTTGCTTTCGGATTTCATTTAATCACTTTAGCTTGGTGCGGGTGCTATTGCGATCCGACAACGGACAATTAATTGAATAATAATATCTAAACGTTCTTGTGGGAAGAAAGACCGGGGTGATTTGCACATGCATAAGGGTATGGGGTCATGGGGCATGGCTGAATAAATGGTTAAATAAAATTACGAGTCACAAATTAACAGTTGCGATCTTACAAATTCACATGCACCGGATTACATCAAAACTAAGACGTTAAGTCATTTGGGGGAGAGTATTACTAAGATTGGTGGCCTCTTAGGAAGTCCTCATTTTTATTTTTCATATTTCCTTTTGCATATTTTAAGCGACTTGCTTATGATGCGCATCGTTTTCAACCGAGGCCAATGCTTGGAAATTGAAAGAGAAAAATGGAAAGGACTATTTATTTTGTTTTTGGATTCCATTTAATCATTTTAGCTCGGTGTGGGTGCTATTCCTATCCGACGAAGGATGAATAAATGAATAATAATATTTAAAAGTTCTCGTGAGAAGAAAGACCAAGGTAATTTGCACATGCATAAGGTTATATGGGGTCATGGGGAATGGCCAAAGAAATTGTTATATACACATATGAGTCATTAGTTAACTTATGCGGTCATACCAATTCACATTCACGGGAATCCATCAGAACCCCTAAGTTAATTGAGTTTGGGTGAGAGCCGTACTAAGATGGGTGACTCTTGTGAAGTCCTCATGTTGCATCCCCCCACCTCATTTTTCTTTTTCATAATTCTTTTTGCGTATTTTTAGCAATTTACTTGTGACGCGCGTTGTATTCAACCGAACCACGCGTTTGGGAGTTGAAAGAAAAAAAATGAAAAGGACTGTTTATTTTGTTTTTGGATTTCATTTAATCATTTTAGATCGTTGCGGGTGCTATTGCAAACCGACGACGGTCGATTAATTGAATAATAATATCTAAAGGTTAAGACTGGGTCATTTGCACGTGCATAAAGATATGGAGTCATGGGGCATGGCCAAAGAAAATAGTTATATACAATTAGGAATCATAAATTAACGCATGCGATCATACCGACTCATATCCACTGAGTCCCATCCGAACTTTAAATTTAAGCAAGTTTAGGCGAGAGTATTACTAGGATGGGCAACCTACTGAGAAGTCCTCGTGTTCAACTAAGCCCAGCACCGTAACCTTGTCCTGTCTGTGGCTGTATTCCATGTCCGCGTCATACTTGCTGCTAGTTGTCGGACCGTACTTGTGGGTGTTGCAGAGTACAAGTTAGTATACAATTGTTGTGTAATTGTAGCAATTGTCAAAGAAATTGGATCTGATTGGAGATTAACGTGTGCTCTGCTGCGCCGTCTGACATGCTTTGTGGGAAACAACACTGCACTGTCTTTTGCCGTTGCTGTTGACCAAAACAATTATAAAGAGTTTTCTGATGCTGCTTGCTGCCTTATTGCAGCGTGTAAAGTTGTGTTGGTAAAAAAAAAAAAAAGGGTATTTTGATATAGGTCCAAAGTCATTAAAAATTGGACTTATTTCAAAAGTCAACAGTCACTAAAAATTGGACCTATTTCAAAAGTTGGGCTAAAAAATTGGACCTATTTCAAATTTGCATGAGAGCAAGTAATACCTGCTCACTGTTTTCGATATAGAGAATTGTCGCAACAGTATTGTATACTTGTCATCGTGCTTTCCTGCTTCAATTATCGCGTATTGGTTCCGTCATTGTCCCATCACTTATTGTCTGTACGACAAGTCACTGAACAATTGGATTGTGTTGTATTAATGTATCCTTTATTTTGCTTACTTCAGGATATTCAGACAAAGGAGATCATTGGGCTTGGCACTAAGAGATAGCGGCTATATTATGTGGATGACGTGGTTCCTGGAAGAGCTAATTTGGTTCGTGTGTCGCGTAATAGTAATATACAGAAGGTATTGTTGTTGCATCGTTGTTTGGGGCATGCATCATTTGGTTATTTGAGGCATATGTTACCTAATTTGTTCAGTGGAATCGAAGACTCAGATTGAAGTGTGAAGTATGTATTTTAGCCAAAAATCATCGTACTTCATTCCCTTCAAGTATGAATAGAAAGTTTTATCCGTTTGCGCTGGTACACTCTGATGTGATGAGGCCTTCCCCTATTAGTACTACTTTGGGAATTAAGTGGTTCGTTACTTTCGGGGGTGACTGCACCCATATGATGTGGTTGTATGTGCTGAAAAATAAAAGTGAGGTATGTAATGTGTTTCGTCTGTTTCTTCAGATGGTTAAAACTCAATATTCATCTGATATGAAAATTTTGCGTTTTGACAATGGTGGAGAGTACATAAATTCTGAATTATCCCAGTTTCTACAAGATCGTGGAATTGTTCATGAAACTACCTGTCCAAATACCCCACAACAAAATGGGGTGGTGAAAAGGAAAAATCGTCATATCTTGGAGACAGCTCGTGCTTTACTTATTGGTGTATCTGTTCCCAAACGTTTATGGCCTGAAGCAGTTGTACATGTAGTTTATGTTATGAATCGTATGCCGTCTCGGGTCTTGAATTATCGAACACCACTTCAAGAGCTTACTTAACTTGTTCCAGTGGTTTCTACAAATACTTTGTCACCTAGGATCTTTGGTTGTGTGGTCTATGTTCACATTCAAAAAGCTCATCGCAGTAAGCTTGATCCATGTGCATACCGTTGTGTCTTTCTTGGATTTTTTCCGCATTAGAAGGGATTTAAGTGTTATCATCCTGCTAGTCAACGTACATTTGTAACCATGGATGTGACTTTCTCGGAGTCTGAATATTTTTATACTTCATTTGTATCCAATTCAGATCACCAGGGGGGATTAGTGATATTGGTGATCTAAGTTGGTTAGAATATACTTCAGGGGGAGAAAGATAAGTTGTGGAAATCCGTCCAATTGTTCTACAGGAGTTTTCCGAACCTAGTAGCCCAGTTTAGAAGACTGCAATTAAAGAAAACAGTCCAGTTCTGCAAGCTCCCACCAAACCCAGTAGCCCAGTTCGAATAACTGCAATTGAAGAAAACAATCCAGTTATGCAGGCTCCTACCGAACAGTACCACCCAGTTCAACAAGAGTCTATAGAAGTGCCCAGTATGTCTGTATTACCCCCTCTCTCTCTGATCCTACAATGCATGTTCCATCTCCTCTGAATATCCAAGAGGTAAGTATTTTAAATGATAGTAAAACTAATCCTAATATTGGTGTAAGTACTTATAAATTGCTAGCAAGACATAACAGGTTCTCTCCGGAAGGGAAGGCCAAGTATCCGATTGCTAATTATGTGTCATGTGAGCATTGTTCACCAGAACGTATGGCATTGGTAAATCATATGGAATCAATCAAATTCCAACTCAGGTAGAAGAAGCCCTTCGAGACCCTAAGTAGACACAAGCGATGAATGTAGAAATGTCAGCACGGCAGAAGAATAAAACCTGGGAGATAGAGCAGTTACCAAAAGGGAAGAAACCTGTTGGTTGTTGTTGGGTGTTTACGATCAAGTATAAAGCTGATGGATCAGTGGATAGGTACAAAGCAAGGTTAGTGGCTAAGGGGTATACTCAAACGTATGGTGTAGATTACCAAGAAACCTTTTCTCCAGTAGCAAAGATGAATACGGTGCATGTCTTGATTTCCTTAGCTGCAAATATGGATTGGCCTCTTAAACAGTTTGATATGAAGAATGCGTTCCTTCATGGGAACTTAGAAGAGGATGTGTATATGGTCTTTCCACCAGGATATAGTGCAAGTGGTAACGATTTTTGACTTTACGCGACGAAAGTACCTACATCGTGCAAAGTGTTTTTTTTACTAGTGCCTATATCATTTTTCTTTGATCAGCAAAACTAAAGAAGCCAAAAATTTAATGAATAATTCTCCAAAACCAGAACCTTAAACGTAAAACTCTACAAATTCATGATAAATTTAGTAAAACCCAATTATATTAGATCGCAAAATTAAAGCAAATTTTAACATGCAATAGATCTAGAAGGTACCTTAGGTTGGGGAGAATGGTTTGAGACCAACTGGACGTCGCCGGAACTGGTGGATTGACGTCGGAACCCAAACCAAGCTCGTAGGTTCCGGGGAGATGATGATGTCTCCTGTGTAAAAAAAAAAAAGAAAAAAAAAGGGGAAAATCCTGGCAAAACGTTGAGAGAGAGAGATGCGAAGGGACCTTCGAAATTGAGGAAATGCTAAGGGATAAGAAGAAAAAACCGAGTAAAATCAACTAACCAAAGAGATGAGAAACATAAATGCTTCCTCAAAAAGGAGGAATCCCCGATCATAGAACAACAAGCATCCCCCTCCAAATTATTAGCGAAGCTAAGTTTACCGTACTGCAATGGCGAGAGAACGAAACGATTTGACCGTCTGAACCTCTCGCTGGTTACACGTCACTTACAAAATTATGGCGCCACTAAATTTACAATTATCTTTAATCTCTAATATTTAAATGCAAGCACCCGCTTTGGTGTCCGAATACTCCACAATAAATAATTGGACTAAAACGCCCATCAAACAAACAAACTCCACAACTTTAAAATAATGATAATGTTGCAGTCTACTAGATTAAAAATGTGATTGTGTAAATCCTATTATATCTGAGATATTCTTATGGGATTCAACCATATCTTTTAGATTAGATATTATTCTATTAGAGTTGTAATGCTATTGGTGTGGATGCAAATTTCTTCCTCCTTGTTCTTGGACAAAATTGCACCTACAAAACAACTAACACCTTAGGTCAAGGCCAAGAGCCTCAGGCGCCCATGATGAATGGGGAGGCTTTGGCCGAAGAACCTCCGATGCCAAAGTTAGAATTTTGAGAGAAAAGTGTTTGGAGAATTTGGAGAATTTTGCAAGAGTGTTGAACTTAGGTTTTTAGAGAAAATGGGGTAATACATATAGGGCATGGCCGGTGCCCTTTGGAGAGAAGGTGGCCGGCCCTTTGTGGTGTTTTTGAGTGTATTTTGTAGTTAATTGGTAGTTTAATTAGCCATTAATAGATTAATTAGGTAATAAACTATTAATTAGCTAATTAACATAATTTAAAATGAATATTTTGGGGGTTACCTTGTGGAGAGGATTTGATGAGGATGGATGAGATAGGTTTTGAATTATTACCTATTTTGGGCACTTTTGACTTGGTTGAGGATTGATTGCCCACTGCTCGCGCGTAGGAATCCCGGTATGCCTCGAGGGTAATTTTTTCCCCTTAACCCAAAAATCCACGTGTCACCTTGTGATTATTTTTGGCTCCACAAATGCCCCCACACCTGCTGGGTTGCTCGCAGAAAAGGGCAGCAAGTGTAGAGACCTCCAACTTTGATGCAGATTCTGTCTTGGACTTGGAATTAGAGTCTTCTAGGAAAGGAAAATAAATCGTCTCCAAAGCCTATTTAAGCCTACCTTAAGTAGGGATTAAATCAACTTTGGAGGGCAATTATTTATCCCTACAAGAAAGAGAGAATGCTAGAGGATATTTGCTCCCCCTCCCCTAGCATTTTTATTTTCTTGCTCGGGCAAAGAATCGTCTTCCGTTGATTTCTTTGTCTTCTTCGCACCACACCGATGTAAGAAAAACTTAATTCTCTTTGTCTTCTTCTTGAGAGGTGCTGCCACGGGGCAGTCATTGGGGTGGTGTGGCGTGTCGGCTGGCAGAACCAGGAGTCGACTTGACATGAGCCAAGGAGATGGTGTGGTAAGGTCATTGTTTGTGCTGCTCGGCTAGATTGAAGCTAAGGATTGGCTCGACATGGGCCGAGGAAGTGGCGTGGCATGGGCAACGGTTTAGAATGCCATGTCCTGACTGCTTACCAAAAATGAGGAAACTACTTCAGTTTGATTTCTCAGCTGCCATAGATAGAGCAGTCAAGAATGAAGCTGCCAAGATCGAAGCTGCTGAAGATGAAATGTCGGATGAGCGAACTGTTAAGTGCAAAAGTGGCTATTGTCCCCTGACCATTTGCTGCCTAATCAATCTTTTGAGCTATGTGGCCTTCTCGCACTGAAGAGCTTACCCAGATGGGTGTCGGGAAGTTAGTTTACCCTCTTGCACTGGAGAGCAATTAGTTTACCCTCTTGCACTGGAGAGCAATTAGTTTATCCTCTCGCACTAAAGATTAAACCCATATGGGTGTCGGGGAATTAGTTTACCTTCTCGCACTGGAGAGCAATTAGTTTACCCTCTCGCACTAGAGAGCAATTAGTTTATCCTCTCGCACTGGATAGCGTACCCATATGGGTGTCGGGGAATTGGTTTACCCTTTCGCACTAGAGACCAATTAGTTTATCCTCTCGCATTGGAGAGCATACCCATATGGGTATCGGGGACTTAGTTTACCCTCTCGTACTAGAGAGCGATTAGTTTAGGATTGATTGAGGATTGATCGCCCACTGCTCGCGCGTAGGAATCCCGGTATGCCTCGAAGGTAATTTTGTCCCTTTAACCCAAAAATCCATGTGTCGCCTTGTGATTATTTTTGGCTCCACAATTGGGGTAAGGAATTTACCTTCCCTACTACTATAAATAAAGGCACAATGGGGGTGAGATAGTACACACCTCACAATTACACATCTATCTCTTTCTCTCTACTGTTGCCGCATCAGCACGCTCTTGACGCTTCGCTAAAGAGAGTTTAATCTCCAATAAGAGAAGTATTACGTTTTAATCATTCTTTTTATGATTAATTTATTATTTTATTGAATTGATTTCCATACTATTGATTCAATTTAATTTTTCCTTGTTGAACGTGATACAACGCATTGGAGATGCAATTCTGGCTTTCCAAGAAGGATCATCTACAAATTCAAAACCTTAATTGTTTTATACCAATCAGGTTCTTTTAAAATAAATTAAGATATTTGAAACGATCATGAAGCATGAAAACATTCCCCATGATGCATGAACCCCTACATTTATATTTTCCTTCCGATATATATATATATATATATATGTTGTACATGTTCATATATTTGTCAATATATATATATATATATATACACACACACGTTATTATGCAATTATAAATCACTATATGGAATTTGTGAGTCAAATAATCAAAAGAAATTAGAAGCAATTAAGGTTTTTTTTTTCAAATTCTACAAAATTTTGAAAAATAATTTAAAATTTAAGGGAAATTTTTGGCTGAGCCACGACCTTGGTTTTTTATGGCACAAATGGTAAACACACAAAAAACTCCCGATCCCAATTCACGACACAATCGAAGTTGTCTACGCGCCCACTCCTCCGAACTCAACAAGGCCAAGCACTTGGCTCGAGCTCCAAGTGCGTCCCTCTTTCTCTCTGGGATTTTTCATTTTTCGATTTTGTGCACGTGTTTGAATTTGACTTTGAGGATTGCAACTTTGTGTGACCTATACGTTAGTAATTAGACCACATCTCTTACTTTATTGGCAATTGGGTTTTACTTGAATTTTGGTTTTAGTGCCATCTGAGTTTACAAATTATGATCGGTTAGAAAATTGGTAACACGAATGGATTCTTGTTATTAAATAATAGAATAGGGGCAACCCTTATCTCAAAGGAAAAAGGATATCCTCCGGATCTATTATGTGGGGATCCTCACATCTTAGCCATTCACCGTGTATCGTGCGGTCAGAAATCATTTTTTTATTATTTTAAATTAAACACAAATAGTATTTGACAAAAACTGGCCGCATGATACACGATGAACGGTTGAAATGTGAGGATCCTAGGATCCCTACATAATGGATCCGGATGGGATCCTTTTCCTTCTCAAAGTACGCAATCATGTCTCTTTATTTTCCCAAATTACCTCTACTTCTTACAATAAACAATATTAATAAAGATGATACAGTGATTTTCCCTTTTACTTCCCCCTCTATTACTTGTTTTTTTTTTTTTTTGGTCAAATGAAAGTTTTATTAAAACAAAACACAACTTACAACATAGGCCCAACACAAACATTAATTACAATAAAAAAAAAGGCCCAAAACAAAGAAAACCAAAGAAAAGGCCCAAGAAACCGAGAAACCAACCAGCCACAGCCAGAAGCTTCCCCAGCCATCACTCCCCTCGGAAACAGGTCCTATAACCGCTTCCCATCTTCTATCCAATAACGCCTTCCCAGATGCCAAAACAAATTCCCATTCAAATATCCCCAAACCTAGGTGATTTTCTTTGACTCCATAGATGAAAATTAGCCAAAAACATTTAAAATGTTCACATACTAATAGATCATTCATACGTGTCACAACACGATAGTCACCGAAAGCCACCACTCCCCCCTTCATAGACATTTTGGTTATTCCCGACCTTTGGAGATTAAAATACTCTAATTTTAGGACGGTTCATAACAACCAATGTCACTGTGTAGCCCATGTTTTATCCATTTCTTGACCTAATGGTTTTGAAACTGTTTGTACAATTTAAACAAGGGAATCTGACTCCTTGCATGGGCTGCGTGTTCCGACTGCCTTCATTGATGGTAAGTAGGCTACATAGTCTCTAAGTTGCTTTATACTTTTGTTGAGCTGCCTTCTGATTTTTCCTCTTATGTTTTTGTAGATTCGGAATTTGGTTTAACTCCCAAGTCTTCTTCGGACATGAAGAAGATGCACATTGCTTTGGGGATCCCTGCTGAATACCGTGAATGGCATTGGCTGCTCAGTCCTCTTCGTAGGGAGAAAGATGGGCTACCCTCGTAGGAGGAGATTCGGAGGATCAAGGGTGAAGGTTTGCTTGTTCGATTGCCATTGCGAAACCTATTGCAAGTGAAGGCGGGAGAAAGAAATCTTCATCGCCTGCTTAAGAGCTTTCAATAGAGAAAAAGTCGAAGACTTCCTCTACTGCTCACGAAGGTTCGTTCACTGCTGGGAGGCTTGTGATTGACTTGACTTTTTCCAAGGGGAGAAAAGAGGCTGCTAGATCTGAGCCTGCAAAGCCTATTGTTTCGAAGGTTACAAGAACGGTTGCTGACATGATTGTGCAGCAAAATAGTTCTGCAGTGCCTTGTTTTGTTCCGAGATAGCCTTATGTGCCCAAGTTCGATCCGATTCCAGAGGTACGTGCAGCGGTGAAGAGCAATGATGGTGATTCCACTGCCGAGGAGGTGCAGGGCGACCCCTCCTGAAAAAGGAACTAGATGAGTTGAAGAATACTCGTACTAACCTGGTTGAGGAAAATAAGCAGTTGAGGAGCGAGAAGTTCAATCTTAAGGTTGTCCTTGCCCAAGGTCAAGCCGACTTCTACAAGCTTGGCTATATAGATCATTTCTTTGGCATGCCGTATGACTACATCTTTTCTGATAAGGACCTCGAGCATTTTACTATTTCTTCCAATGATCTCCTTAAGTTTTCCTTCGAGAACGTCATTGGTGGAGCAACTGAAGATCAGGCTGCCAAAGGATGTGCAGCCGAAGGTGGTGCTACCCAGGTCAGGGAAGTTGATGGCAGTGCTGCCCACGATATGGCAGCTGTTGATGAAGAGTAGGAAGTTGATATTGCTGACATCGGATCCCATCAGAACTCCGAAATTAATCGAGTTTAGGTGAGAGTAGTGCTAGGATGGGTGACCTCCTGGGAAGTCCTCATGTTGCATCCCTCCACCTTTTTTTTTTTTTTTTTCAAAATTCTTTTTTGCATATTCCTAGCAGCTTATTTGTGGTGCGCGTCATTTACAACCGAGTCTCGTGCTTATGATATGAAAGAAAAGAGTGGAAAAGACTATTAATTCAAGTTTTTGAATTTAGTGGGATCGTCTTGATTAATATTTTTTAATTTGGTGTGATCGTTTTCAGGTATCTCTTTCTCCCTCTCATCTCCACCTTCAATTTCATAGCTAAATCGTGCATTAGGGAAACTTCGGTATTCCTCTTCGCTGCAACTGGTTAGACTCGACCCATAACCCTTAAATGGGTCTAAAAATCTAACAAGAATCGGGTCGTCGGGCCTCTGTATCGGCCCAGTTGCTTAGCCTTAAACCTTTGGACCCAAAGAGAAACATGCCATTAGGGCAGAGTGAACCTGGGCCTTTAGGCCCATTGAAGCCCATCCCAAAGCCTCTTATAACCCAGGCCCGTGGGGCTCTGCCAACTCGGGCCTTTGGCCCGTTAAACCTTAAGCCCAACCCGTTTAGCCTTTAACCCAAAGCCCTTTTGAGTTGAGGCATTGGGCCATTTAGAACTCAGGCTTTAGGCCCGTTGAACCTAGGCCCGTGAGGCCCAAAACCCCTAAGCCCAAGAACCCTAAAACCCTTTGGACCTAAACCTGGTTCCAACCCAGACTCAGCCCAGTTGACCGGATCCAACCTTACGACCCAACCCGACATGGTTGCTGGCATTGGACCGGGATAAATAATCTCTGGCTACGGGCGGAGAGACATAGGAGTTGGTTGCAGGGCGAGAGATATGATTATTGAACACCACGGGTGACTAAGATACCACTACTTAGCACATTATATACGAGTTATGTTTTATGAAAGGTTTTATGGTATGCTAGGGTTTTCGGAAAACCTATAATATATTGTTATTTATGTTTTCATAAAACTTTGGGGGTTAGTATGTTGATAATTGTTTCAGTTATATATATATATATATATATATATATATATATATCAACTTGGTCCACTCATGTTTGTTTTGCGCCCCTCAGGTTTTAGACTTGAGGCGTGCAATCCCAGCGTCAAGGCACTACTGCATCTGCATCTTCGAGTCCTCTTGGTGTAGGATCCATCTCTTTGTTTATTCAATTTTTTATTTCCTTTATAGTGACTCTAAACAGTTGTGTGCTCTAAACACGTTCCTCAATTGCATATTCATTATATTTCAATTTTTAAGTATTTAATTTATTTTCATTGTCCTCATGCATGTTAGTATGGCTTCGTCACCTTCAGGTGTCGGCCAACACATGCCTACCCTGGCGTACTGAGAAAATCAGGGTCGGGCGTGTCAGCCTGTTTTCATCAAATTACTATACTGTGTTGATCGCTTTTGAGAATTTGGATAATAGACATATGCTTGTGTAAAGATTTGCCTATCTTGCACATTTTCTTAATGAAAAATTCTTAATTTGGTAAATGGTTTTGAAGTAAACGAACTTTAAAGAATGGAATAAGTAATGCAGCGGAATGCAAGTAAGTTTGTAGGCAAGGGACAAAGTTTTTAGTGAAAAACCCCCTTGGTAATATTGATTCAGAGAAATATTACTTCCCAAAATTATCATCCCTAAAAGATTCTCATCACGGTAGCCAGAGTACCACCTTACTCCAGTACCAGGAATGCAAACATTTAAACCCATGAGGAATCCTTTGCTCCAAGCTTACCCCTACATTT
Organism: Pyrus communis; assembly: GCF_041283825.1. Lineage (NCBI taxonomy): Eukaryota > Viridiplantae > Streptophyta > Magnoliopsida > Rosales > Rosaceae > Pyrus > Pyrus communis. Next base: position 7,024,621 of record NC_142572.1, read on the forward strand.
ATCGGATTTGAAACGGTGGCCTGGCTCTTGAGACAACTTGCAAAAAATATGACAAGAAAAAAAAAAGACTTGTTACATGATTTGCCCTGTTAAAATCTTCAATATGCGCAATGTACTCCGGGAGTGATTTTCTTAGACTAGATTGCACATCCGCTCCCAGTGAATCTTAAGCAAATGTTCTTTGTGTGAGACCATAAAATTTTAAAGTACTTATAAAGTGTTGTTATGAATTTGAAGTGTCTTCGATTTTTGCAATTTATGATTCATTTTAAATGGGTGATAATTTTACATGAGAGCAAGGATTATTTTGAGGTGACAAGTTGAAAGTAGGCGAGACCGCGAGTTCGTAGCATTTTTCGTACTAGGAATCCGATTGACGAACTGTTTTCGTTGACATGCTTAGTGAATCGAACCTAGACCTGTCAATTTCTTACACGACCAGTTAACACCTCACGTAAACGACACGAAAATAACGGGTTTCGGGTCAACATGATAACTAATCGGGTCATTATCGGGTCACACGATAATAACCCATTAATAACGGGTCCTTAACAAGTTTACACGAGAATGACACACGGATAACCTGTTTCGACACGATAAGAAAAAATTTATTTTGATGATTTTAATTTTTTAAACTACTAAAAAACACTTACTATAAAATGCAATAGATACAATGAATATGTATATATTGTTTATTAACTATTATTCTATTATTATTCTATATAAATTTTAAATTTTAAGTTTTATTTATTTATTTATTTTTATAGTATATTACAGGCAAAGATTGAGATTAAAAATCATAAAACACATTAAAAATAAAAATATCAAGTAATTTAAAAATACCAAACACATAAAAAAAATTATAATAATTAATTTACATGTGCTAAAAATATGAAAAAAATATGCAAATGCTCGTAATCGCATCCTCTACGCTTTGAGAATGGGTATATGATCGTTTGAGTTTTTAAAAGCATACAAACTCTCATGAATAGTATTTTTAAGGGAGTTCAAAATAAACAAAATTCATAATCATTAATGTATAAGTCTGAAAGATGTGAAAGCATAATAAACGTTCATAATTGCATCCTCAACGCTTAGACGATGGTTGCATGGTCGTTTAGATTTTTAAAACCCTCCAAATCTCATGAACAATGTTTTTTATTTGAGTGCAAAATTAATAATAATTATTATAGAAGTGTGAAAAATGCAATCTCTCGTAATGAAAAGCTTTACAACTTTCATGAAGGGGTCAACTCCAAAATTTAGTACTAATTTAGTATTATGTTTTACATATTTTTGGGTCAAATTATGTTTTTCATTTTCATTTTTAATGATTTAAAATATATATTTCTTAACGGGTAACGGGTCGGATCATATTACCTGATAATATTAACGGGTTGATTTCAGGTCCGGTCATATTACCCGTTTACTTTAACGGGTATTACACGACACGACCTGTTAAGCTATCGGATATGATACGAAAACGACACGAACACGAGAAACACGACACAAATGCTAGGTCTAATCAAACCCAACGTTTGAAGGTAAATTTTGAGGATTATTACTTAAGTTTGAATAATTCGTTCATATTGGGGTTTATGGCTAATTAGACTCAAATTTTCAATTTCAAGCTTGTGCTTTGAAGCCTATTTGATGATTGGAGAACGATTTTTGAAATATTAAGGTAAAGATTTACATATGATCAGATTTCTGGGATTTTGTACTAGTTTCATATGAATGAGATGTAGAGAATATGATGTTTGATTCGAAATACATCGAATTTGGACTTTAAATGACGTTTGTATGGAAGAAATGAGTTGTACTATTGGCGGATTGTGTTTTGGCATGAAAATATATGTTAAAATTCTGGGAAAACAGACCTAAAACCTGCTGGTTTTATACCAGGAACTAAACTGCGAAAAACAATTTCAGTTTTGGGGCAATTGTGTGAATTACTAAAAGTTCAGGGGCCAAGGTGCAATTACCAAAAGTTTAGGGACCTATTTGAAATGTTAAAAAGTTTAAGATAGAATTATCATTTTGGTTAACTGAAGGTCCCTATTGGATATAGTTGTGGGGAATAAAATTTAGCTACTACTAGCAATAATTGCCCGCGCGATGATGCGTGTTTTAATTTCAATCATCGGCACTTTAGAATTTCCCTTTTTTTCCTCATATGTAGTGTTTTTATTTCACTATTACAAATTAGGAAATGGAAGTTGTTAATGTAAATAAATGACAATTTTAATGAAAATGAAAGATCAAAATGTGTGCGATTCGAACTACGGATGAAACAATGAAATAAGTTAAATAGTATTGTGTTGTCAAAGCAACCGTAAACCTTAAATCCTGTATGAATCCAAGTTTTCAAAACCATTCATCCTCAAACCAATAAAAAAAACCAGTAGTTTTTAACCTAAAAATGCACAAAATAAAAAACTCTGCAGGTATTTTTGGTATATTTGATGGGCACGGAGATGCAAAAGCTGCTAAGTTTGCAGCAAATAATTTTTTGTTTTGGTCAATTGCCGTAAAGAACTTGTCAAATGACGTTTTAGATGAAGTTATGAGAAGGGGTGATGATGAAATTGAGGAAGTAGTCAAGCATGATATCAATACGAACTAAATAAAAAAAAAACAATTTACAGTAAAAACTCGGAAACAAAAAATTTTCTTTGCATCTTGCAAAACAGCTGTCATAAAAATGCATGAACTGATCAACTAACAAATCAAAAAACAAAGACAAAAAAAAAAAAAAGCTTCCTATTCAAGACAAAAGGTCTGCTAAAAGAAAATAACTTCTCATTGAAAAAACATTAGAATAACATTTTGGAAGTCATTGCATGTCACTCTTCAAGACCATCTTTATGATTTCTAGACATTTTTCATAAAAAAATACAAGTATGAATCCAAACAACCTCCAGAAGAAAAACAAAAATTAAGAGAAATAAATAAAAAAATAAAAAGTTATCATTTCAATCATTTTCCAGTCTTTCAGCTGCGATTCCATAGAAAATATAACTAAAAATATCAACTTTCTCAGAAAATTGTTAGCATCTATTATTAATATCATTTCATCATATAAATGAAGGCTTGGGAGGAGTATAAATTATCTAATTTTGATACTCATATTTTTTATAGAACGATCAATTGCAGACAAAATGTACCTTGCCCTGCTGTAGTGTTTACTCAGATCTTGACATAAGACCTTGCTTACATCCCTTGCTCTAACAGACCCATTCTTACCAATTCAGTTAACTGCAAGCGTAATTTCAAAATTAGCAGACAAAAACATTGCCGTTAAATGTAACGATCCGTCCCCAAAAGTTACAGTCTTTATAATTTTTAAATTTGAAATTTTGAAAATGCCTTCGAGGCAAATGTATTGACTTTTGTTGACCGCCGTGCCGAGTTATGTACGATTCATTTTCTTGAAGTATCCTCGTAGTACTCGTCGCTACGGACGCGTGAGCACAAATGGAATGCCATTTGGAGTTATAACGAAGGAGATATTAACGTTTAAAGTTGGCGGCATTTTAGTAAATTAATTAATTTCTAGAAAGTTCCAGATTTTTTTAGCTTAATTTGGAAAGCCATGTGTGTGGCCCAGATTTAAAGAAAGAAGAAGGGGGCGGTGCAGATGGAAAATAAAGGAGAGAAAGGAGGGGGAACCAGACCAGTGGGGAGAGGAGAGAGAAGAGAGTGACAAATGGGGGAGAGAAGAAAGGAGGGAAAGGAGGGAAGAGAGAAAGAGGGGAAAATTCAGACCCTCCCGCACTGCATGCTCACCTTGGATCCAAGTTTGGTGTACAACTTTGTCGTACAAACCACATTAGGTGGTTCCGACTCGTAAGTGACTCGCGATTATTCGCACAGCCTTCACGCAATTGTAGCACTTGAGTGTACTTATTTACACCCAGCCCTGTCGTACAGACCACATTAGGTGGTTTCGACTCGTGTGCAGGAATTGGTTAATGAGCTATAGGTTCAGTCGTACAAGTCACGTTAGGTGACTCCGGTTGTCATATCATTTTACATTGATTTATTTCACCTGGCTTACTTATTTCATTGCTAAGATACTTGACATGACATATACTCGATTTTCACTACTCTTGAGCATGATTTCTATATATGTATGTATTATTATTTTCTGGGAAATTATACGGATTTTACAACGAGGTTATAACGTTTTCAAAAGGTTTTTATTAAAAACTTTATTTTCAGACCCACTCACCCTTGTTTTTGCACCCCTCCAAGTTTTAGCTGCTGAAAGTTCGTATCGACGAGGATTCTTGGCAAATCTCAATATAGGTGGCTACCTCCGAGGGTATGATCTTCACCCACACGACTGTACTTTACTTATGCTCTAATGTCTCCTGTGAAATGAGTTCATCCCCGCTCACAGCGCACTCTTGTCTTTAGGTCCTTTTAGGTTTAAATTTATTCACTTTTTCCACATCACTATACTTATAGCTTCGTCACCTTCCTAGTGTCAGCCAACACAGCTCGATTTGGAGTCCTAGTGGACATTCCGGGTCAAGGTGTGTCATTAAATGTACAATACGAATAACCATTAATTATTTGTTTCATTGATGCCAAAAATATAGGAGTATTAAGTCACCTCATTTTCTATGTCCAAGTAATATGTCCAAAATAAATACATTAGTTAGGCATCTAAATCATGGGAGCCTTATCTGGCTTATAAAAATGCTCATTAGAGTTTCAAAATATAAAATATTAAAATTACCATAAAGATAAGTATTGGGAACAATGTTCTAAAAAACGGCCTAGGCGGCGCCTAGGCACTGGGCGGTGGTGAGCCGAGGCGTTTTCTTGCAAATCGGTGGGAAAAATCGGATGGGCTCTAGGCGGCCGGCTAGGCGGGGCTAGGCGGTTTTTTTTTTTAATGAAATTAAAATATAAAATAAAAAATCTTATCTAAGTCTAAGTGGTTTAAAATTGTGAACTTGATGTACATGTGTCATCCTACAATACTCCTCACTATGGTTATATGGCATATATGCTTAATTTTTTTTTAAATTTTCGACTTGTTCGATACTCTTTTTGCATTTTATCATTCTTTTATTATCCTATCTATGAATTTCATACAAGTATAATTTTTTGTAAGTCTCTTGCCTTACAGGTATGAATTATTATTTTTTTAAGCATGGTGGTTTAATTTGGCTTCGTGAAAAACTTGGAAAATAATAAAAATGTAAAAAAAAATAAAAATAAAAATTATGAGTTATTTTATTCATCACCACCTACTGAGTTCCTTGTATTGGTTGAGAAGTTCTCTTTGAAGAGAATGTATTGGAGCTTGGTTTTTAGCCATGGTTTCAACCACATTCATCAGAATAGGACTAAATGAGAATAAAAATTCGTCCAGTTTTATGTTTTTATACCAATCTAAGCACTCTCCAAACAATAAGTATATATTTGGAACTAAAACGAGCAGACCTTTGCAGACTAGTGGCTAAGATTTTATGTAGAACTATTCCAAACATTCTCCTATTAGAATCCTTTTGGAACTCAAACAAGCAATAGATATTAAAGCTGGAGTGACTTAGGGCTGGTTTGGTATTGTTGTGCTTTGAAAAAAAACTGATTCTGCTGTGCTGTGAAAAAAAACGGCTGTGAAATAAAGCAGCAGAGTGTTTGGTAAACTTTTTTTGTAAAAGTGCTTTTGGAAAAAAAAAAACAGTATGATAGTGTTTGGTAAACTTTTACGTAAAACAACTGTGACTGTGTAAAATGACCAAAAAGGGTATAATACTTGATGTGGAAGTGCCATGTGAGTTAATGGAATTCCCTGGGATACATGAGGGTTGGGGTTGCATAATGCATGGTTTGCCATCTAAATCTCCACAACAGTTGGCAAGTCTTAGTACAGTTAGAAATTTCATAATGGGTTCATTAGATCCTCCATCAAGGAACAAGGACAGAGTAAATGTGAAACTCAAACAAACTTCCCATAACTGATACTCTTGTACTCCCTATTCCAAAAACACGACAATAAACCATCAGTTAGAGAGCAGACAGTGCTCCTCACTGGCATTTGGTGGGTTTAGTGACTGAATTGCAATCCTCGAATGACAAACTCTGTTTGGTTTGTAGAATATATTGGTAAAAGATGGTATTAAATATTTTATTTGTAACAATTTGAGAAAAAAAAAGTACGAGCCTATACAATTGTCCAGCTTAGCTAAAGTGCTCGTATTCCACAAGAAGAAAACCCAATCACTAGTTCTCAAATTTTTTTTTCCTCTCTCTTCTCTCCCCAACTATTTCTAGAAGCCAACTTAAGTATATATTTGAAACTAGAAAGCCAGAACAAGGTTAAAGAGAGAAGGCCCGTTAGCAGCATGTTTTCTATGGAACTGCAAATTCATGCATATCTATTTTATGGGATAACAAACAAGTCAATTAAACGATTAAGTTTAGGTTCCCCAAAAATTAAAAAAATTGTTTGACTTTTGGACATTTAACTAACATGTAATATGATTGATTAGACTTGCAAAAGAAAATATGATCATTGCACTTTCAAATTATTTCGAAAAGCTTTTGTTATCTAACTGAAAATGCAGTAGCCTCTTTCCACTTGAAAAATCTTCATTCGCAGCAGCAAGGACCTTTTCAAAAATCTAAGTTAAGTCAAACAAAAAAGAAGCCTTAACTAAAGAAGAGGAAAAAAAAAAAAAAACAAATAACGAACCTCATAGGTAGCAATGAGTTTTATACTCTGTAATACAGCGTGCTTCAAAATTGAAGTGCGGAAGATTAAAATCTCTAATTGGGAAAAAAAATTGAGTAGTCATTCTCAATATCAATAAACATAAAGAAAAAAGGACAAAAAAATGACAACCTGAATTCGAAAGGTTCTATATGCTATATTTAAATTGATCACCTTAGATGGTTTATTTCACATTCTTATGCACATAACAAACCAAAAAAGATTCAAAACACATAAATAACGTCATTAGATATTGTTGTTGGATATGCTACGCCTGCCTGGCTGCATACTGCGCATGACACTACATTGAAGGTGAGTATTTTGATGAAGGTACATTACCATCATCGTCTATACGTGGAGGAGATGGAGAAACCTAGAGATGAAGAATTCACAAGAACACGTTATCATCTTAAAAGGACCAGGCACCAATACACGTTTTGCACAAGGTGTATGGCGAGAAGATAATGGGTGATTGGGCATTCCAATGCGATTCTAAACACTCAAGCCACATGAGTGCCATATGGGCGAGTGTTTGAACGAATGACCACCGCCGTAACTGTCAACAAGCATTAGATGGGGGAAGAAAACGGGGATGGAGGAGCCCTAGATTTCCATGCTTCATATAGATCCAACCTTTCCATAAGACCCACACATAAGCCTTCCGAAGAGTGGAAAATTACAGAATGAGTTGCAAGAAGAAGGAAAACATTTTTGGAGATTTACGACAGGCAATGCTATTTTCTGGGATTGAATCATTTCTCAGCAAAAGACTCAAAAAATAATTAGAGTTAAGCAAGGAAGACACATGTGTCATGGCAGAAAATGAGAAGGTTTTGAAGAAAACTATGACTTGGTAAGGCTATTTAAAGGAAGATCACTAGAAGATCTCACCGTTGAAAGTGAAGGGTCGCACATCTCGAGATTGACGTACACAAATGTTGAGGTTAATTAACAAAACGCGTGGAAAAAGGCAATCGTGTAAAACGAAGGTGTTCGTCAACATGGGAGTTGATATTTTTTCGTGATTCTAAAGATTAGGCTATGAAAATTGAGGTGACTCGACTACCTAGCTTTAATAATGAGCCAGACCTGATTGCAAAGAATTTGAAGACTACCCAGCTTTAATAACGAGCCAGACCAGGTTGCCTCTCAAATGAATAGTTAAAGGCGTTTTCATTTATATAGTACTAATGGATTTACTATGTTTGGGAATTTAAGGAATTTGAATCGTTGGAGGAGGAAAGTTGGTTCCTAGGCACATTGAGGTATATAATTATATGCCCTATTTTTATTCAAAGCCTATTTTAAATGTATGATTGGTTTGTGAGAAATGAATGAAAAACGGAATTATAATACCCTATTTTGGATTTTGAAAAAGAGAGTTACATATTCCTTGTTTTGGATCAGTGTGTGTTATTTGTGAAAGAGAGTAAGAGATGTATGATCAGTGTGTGTTATTTGTTCAAGGGGACATCCTTATTTGAATTTTCTCACAAACCCAGAAAGAGGAAAAACCCAAGAGCTGCAGTTGAGATCAGGAGGAGGACAGATGGAGCAGACTCGTCCTCGTCGTCTGTATATATGCATCGAGGAGCGCAAGTATACGGATTGTGACAGGTGCCGTTACATAATCTACGCCATCGAACTGAGCGATCTCTTAAATTGCTCCTGCAAGATTAAACCTGATGCAAGCTGTCAATCTCCCAGATGCCCCACTTGCAAAGCCAAAGCCAAGGCAGCCAAAAGGACCCGAAGAAAGGCGGCGGCCGACGGTTCCAATGGTGCGGCGGCCGACGGTTCCAATGGTGAGTCGTCCGACTTACGCAAAGTGGCTTCCATGCACAACGGGACCTTCATGATGGGCTGCGGAGTCTTTGGCTCCAAAATTCTCTTCGCCGGCGGCTTGCCGCCCCCAACCCCAGACAATCCACGGAGTGGATTCGGACCATTCGCAGAAGATCCGAGTAAACAAGTGTATGTGTTTGACACTAAGGACTCTAATCCTAGCATTAAGCGCGAAATAAGCCCCCTCGGGGAATTCAAGCAAGGGAAAACACGCCCCTTTCTGGTTGACATCAACGGCGACCTCTATGCTGTTGCCGGCTCTCCTGCACTCCTCATGGCTTCTCCGGCTTGCGAGGTATTCGACTCTCGAAACAAGTGTTGGAATCCTCTTCCGGATCATCCCCTCGTCGGAGGCAGATGGCTTGTTCCTGTCTTTTCTTATGCAGTTGTTGGCACCAAGATCATGGTCTCCTCCCCAGAAACTCCGCTCTTCTTCTTCGACGTTGCTGAACCCGCTCTAGAATGGAGACGGCTCCCTCCTCCTCGTCTTCCTTCCCATGGCACGGCTTTGGTCCTCCTTGGTGGTCAGCTAATGTTCACCTACGCTTTCGCACCTAGTGTACAAGTCTTCACTAGCTGCCTGGAACGTAACTATCATTATTATGAAGATTATTACGCCGACCACCACGGCCTTTATAAGGCTTCTGGTTCTAATTGGGGCATAGTAGCCTGTCAACTGTCCAGTACCGATTCCAATGACTCCGGAACTTGGATTAAGCCCATCCAAATTCTGGAGCCAAGGTTGCCGAGTGAATTTTGGGGGCGATGCCATTATAGCTTTGCTCATCTAGGAGGTTCAAAAGTCTGCTTTGTTCTTTCCAATCCCATCAAGCACCCAAAAATAATAGGTCTTTGGAAGATGCGTCTTCTTGTTCAAACTTTTGAGTTTTCCTTCTCCAAACCAAGTACCACCATCACCAGTCCTGCTGATGATGATTATAATTATAATGATGGTGGCTGCGATTCAAAAAGATCATTCGATTTCTCCTCCTTCAAGGCCGACACCCTCTCCACTCGCATCTTTGAATACGATTGGTGCGGAGAATCTTTTGGGACTGCTCACGCAGCCGTGCTTGGTTGCTTTGCCCTGTAAGTTTTGTCGGTAAGGTAAACTTTCCAATTCTATCCCATTAACTGTATTTGCTTTCTCCTGCGTGCGGCCTTAACTTCTAACTGTACTACATGCATAGAAACCCAACAAGCAAGCATTGTCAAACTTTTGTTGTCATTCAAGTATACACGTCACCTGCAATCCAATTGAAGCATCATCATCTTTGAACAACAAATGAAAGGGCAGCCTGTCCGCTCCCTATGGCATTGTATGCATTTTTACACTTACAAACTAGTCATTTCGAAACTTTCATCTGTGTTTGATGTCTGTGATTACTAGGTTCAGTGTATGGATATGTTGACGACAAGGGCTAACGCCGTCGTGCTGTATATCAAGAACACAAAGCTTTGTCATTAGGCATTTGAGAATTGTAATTAGAGTTCGGAAGCTAGTTAAGGGAAGGGCGGGTATGTAATATTAAGGGATGGGTTCCGTAATGCTTTGGATGATTAGTTGTGCTTACGATGATGTTAAGTTTGAAAGAAAAACATGGTCTGTTCTGTTGCCTCAAATTTGTGCTTGTTGCAGTGGTTTTTCGTCAAACGGTTGCACTACAGGGAGATCTTGTACAGAATCCCACCGACATTCTCATGTTATATACTCGTAATCATCTACTTCAAGTTTCTATGAATTGGCCTTCATTTCATTTGCAGTCCTTGTTTGGATTGAAGTCTATTGTGTCTAAGTTAAAAGACCACAACTTAATCACCTCATCTGCAGCAACTGCAATCTAATTGAAACATCATCATCATTGAACAACAAATGAATGATATATGTCTTCAGACTGCACACCTTTAAGTTAAACTGAGTTGGATTTGCTATTCTTGCCATTATTGTTTTTTATACGAGTTGGTTCCTAGGGCATTGTATGCATTTTTATTCTTATGAACTAATCATTTCAAAACTTCCATTCGTGTTTGATGTCCATGATTAATAGAGTCAGTGTATGGATATGTAGAGGATAAGGGCTAACGCCGTTGTGCTATATATCAAGAAAATCAAAGCTCTGTTCTTAGGCATTCGAGAATTGTAACTAGAGTTCGGCAGCTAGTTAAGGGAAAAGGAGGGTCTAGGCCTCGCCCCTTTACAGTATGTAATATTAAGGGCTGGGTTACGTGATGCTTCCGATGATTACTTGTCCTTACTATTAGAGGTTAAGTTTGAGAGCAAAACATGGTCCGTTGCCTCAGTTTTATGCTTGCTGCAGTGGTTTTTTCTTCAAAATGTTGTACTACGGGGAGATGTTGTAGAGAATCCCACTGACTTTCTCATGAAATATACCTGTAATCATCTACTTCAGGTTGCAACGAGTTGGCCTTCATTTATTTTATATAATAGTAATCTTTGTTGGTAGTCTTTATTCTCTTTCATAGTTAATTTGCTGCAATACCAGTGATAAGAGCTAGAGCATTATTCAATGTATTTCCTGTGCACACACTTTCACTTGAGGAAGAAGTTCGTTTTGGACGGATCAAAAATCAACTGACTGCATTGTTTGCGATTTAAGTCAATCTAGATCCTGCATTGAAACGTGTATTGGGTCAAACTGGAACTACTTAGAGATGCAAAACCCCCTGCGTATTGATTGATTTAGTAATAGGTAGTAGCTTCTTGTTTGCCAAACACAATTTGAGATTCAGTTTTTCGATTCTTGTTTGTTAGCGACACAAGATAGTAACGAAATGTTTATGGAGTTGTGAGCGTTTCCCGTGTTTAATCTTGCGTCGTTTTGCTTTTCGTTTCGTTGGGCCAATGTTTGCTCTTTGCCTTTGGAAACAGGTGAGGCTCTCAAGGGGAACATCATTCTCGATCAAGCACGTTGAAAATATGGTGTGCAGCAGCATTGTGAAGTGACCCTTTGATTTGTATATGCAACATTGCTTGGAAATCGGAAATTGGAGACCTACCGAGCTAGCTTCTGTGTCTGGTTCCTCGTGTAGTTTTCTAAACTCAATCCGAGATTCAGAAGTAATCGTCATCTTAATTGTCTCTCTCTGTTTCCAGTATGTACACGCTTGATATTGTATCTAGCGCCACAACCACAACGCGAAATCAATTTTTCTGAGAAGTCATTGATGCCAGAGGAGTTGATAAAATAGTTGCCAAATCATTTAGTATTTTCATATCGTTTTCTGTTGGGGTTTTTTTTTTATTTTTTTATTTTTTTTTGGTTTTTTGTTTAAATGGAAGAACGTGCGCCAGTGTGCATTTTATTAATAGTTTGATCGCCATCATTCTTTCCCGCACATTAGTTTACAACAAGAACTAAACGAGTTAATCTCGACCGTTCACTCGTGAATAAAAATGTGGAGGTGTTCTTGTTCTTTGCTCCTTTGTAAAAGGTGGAGATGTCGTTGCTCCTTTCCTTTGAATTACGGAGGGTCCAATTTTCATCACCCTTGAAGGCTGAAGGCCGATGAGATATACTTCAACTGACGGAGGAGCTGGCACGGAGCTACTCATGTGTGGGGTAAATTTTTTGTGAAGTAGGCGAGTCGTTGCGGAGCAGACTTGAGTACTGTGCCATAAAATTTGTAATGATGCACGAAAAATAAGAAATTGCCTTCGATATCTTTCAGTGACTTTAACTGTCAGATTCACTGATCCCAAAAAGCATTTCCACAAAAGGACTCACTTCTTTAAATCCAAAGCCCTCCCCCCAACCACTTCAGAACCGAGAAAGTGAAAGCTATTTGGCAGCTTTTCTTCGACATCATTAGTTGCTCCTTCTCAACCGCAATTGTTGATTGCTGACATAACGTCTGGAGGCCTTGAAGAGGAGGAAGAAATCCCACTGAAAAGGAGATGGCTTACTGCCTACCCCACTATCCTCGATTAGTGGATCACAGACTTCATCACCACTATTCATGGAGCCAGCGCCACAACAACCACTCAAATCCAAACCTCAACCTTTGTCTTTGACATCTCAACCAACCCTGCTGTCACAGCCAAGCGAAATTTTAACTTTTCCTTCTGTGTCTTCTTCCATCGCTTTGCTTTCGTCAGCCAAACCTGTCGAGGCACATTCGAGGAGATGAAGGCGAAGGATTAGCAAGAGGATCTTGTGAAGGCAAGGGAGGAACTGAGGCTGGAGCGTTGAGCTAAAATTGAAGCAAAGGAAGCCTTAGTGGGTCTGAAAGCTGAGTTGGAAAGGATGTTGTCTTCGGAGCAAAGTGCTTGGGCAGTAGAACGGATTGCCTTTCAATATCAACATGTGCCTTATGGGGTTCCCCATTATGGTGATTCTTCATCACAGGTGGTTATCCGCCGTCAAGTGCACCACCTAGGCATCCCTATTCTTACTATGGTGGTAGCCAAGACGGCGCTTCATCATCGTATGGTGGTGATGTGATACAAGACCACCACCATACGATGATGAAGCGCCGTCTTGGCTACCACCATAGTAAGAATAGGGATGCTTAGGTGGTGCATTTGACGGCAGATAACCACCCACATGTGATGAAGAATCACCATAATGGGGAACCCATAAGGCACATGTTGATATTGTTCACCTGACTGTATATAATAATTACTCTCATACGGTAGTCTATGACTACCACTAGGACGCGGAGATTGGCCATATTGAGGGGGGATCACCACTCATCTTGTTTTTGTAAAATTTGGAAGTTCAAAATAAGAATTTGTCTCTGTGCATGAGTTCCATGATAGCCTGTAGTCTGAAATTTATAGGCTTGAATTTACTGTGAGTTTCACCACTCACACATAATTACTGTGAGTTTACCATTTGACTTGTATTTTATATTTCTTTTTTGTCATGTTCTGTTCATTCAAAGTTTCAAATCTCCATCCGATTAGCGTGAAGGTAGTACATGTACTGTTCATGAATACAATAATGGTACTAAATTACAGAGAAAGATATTTTGTTACCATGTTCAGAAAGAAAATTAAAAAAAAAAGGGAATCTTCCATCATAGAATTAATTTAAAATAAACCGATTTGATCTAAAATTTACATGATCTAATCGAGTTCGGATCTCAAATTTAGAAGGTCAATAGTGAAACGGTCTAGAGTATATTATCATATCACCAATTTGAACAATGGATCATATGTTTTTACTTGTTCTTACTTATGTAAAACCGTGAAGTAAAAGAAGAAAAGGTAGACGACTCCTACTAAGAACCTAACAGAACAAGTAATGCCCCATGCCTTTCTTTGAGAGAGTCTAGTATGATTACACTCCTATTCAGGATATAGTATGTTATCATTGTTTCCTATGATAATAGATCAATAAAACGAGGTTTGGACCGGTTAATGCAAGAACTATAAATAAAGGATCAGGATCTCCTATAAAAAATAAAAGATCATTCATACATAGCATAGTCCAAGCGAACCCACTTAAAATCTTTACTGAACTATGACCGGTTTAAAAGTTAATTGCCTCTGTTTTTTCTTACATGGCAGACAAATTTTTGTTTGATTTTCGTTTCGGTGCTTCAATTTTTTGCTATGATTTTTTGCATTGGACAGAGAGAATTTTAAATACGTCATCACACTAATGTTTTGCAACAAAAAGATAAATATATGTATATATTTTCATAGGAAAACTACTGAAAATGATTTTTAAATCTTTGTATTTTAATGAGTATTGAAGAAAATTAGAAGAAAAAAATGTGTTTGGAAGGTGAGAATGTGGCAAGAATATTCAAGAAGAGGAGAAAGAAGAATGTAGTACCGTTAAGTTTTATGAACAGTACCGTTAAGTTTCATAAACAGTGTAGTAGGTTTCATAAACATTGTCATAAGTTTTCATAAACAATGCAGTAAGTTTCATAAATAGTATCGTAAGTTTCATAAACAATGTGAGGACGCATAGGTTCGCGCGTCAGATTTTTTTAATGTTAAAATTATATCATTTTCATTAAAATTTAAGTTCCTTTGTCATTTTATTAAAATTTAAGGGTTTTTCATTATAATTTAAGTCTTTTTAATTAAATAAAGTTATAGCATGGTTTTTTTTTTATTAAAATAAACTTAGTCCAAGCCCTTTTCATGAAAGCTTCTTTGGATGTACTACTTGAATTTGAAGTTGAAGTTGAATTTTGGAAGTAATAACTAATATTTATCTTTGACTTAAGTACTGTTGGTTGTCAATGATTGGTACTCCGAGCCCCGAGTCGATCTTCTTCTTTCCTTACCATACATGCGTAATTATATATGTGCCAATCAATTATTAACACATACTCACTCTTTAGTTGTTAATACTATCGAGACCAAATTTTTACTAAATTTTGTAACTTAAATGATATGAATGTTGATGATTGAATTATTACTTAAATGTTAATTAATGTGTTTATCATTTGGTTTAAAATTTGATTTTTTTAGCATTATCCTCTATTCATTAGAAGGGCACGCATGCATGCATGAACTTCAATTTATAAAAAGTCAGTATTTATTATCATAAATAGTGAGTCAATTTAATAGTAGTGTAGTACTTGTGTCAGTTTCATAAATAGTCAGTCAGTTTAATAAATTGTGTAGTCATAAATAGTCAGTCAGTTTAATAAATAGTGTAGTACATGTGTCAGTTTCATTAATAGTCAGTCAGTTTAATAAATATTGTAGTACCTACCCATGTCAGTTTCATAAATAGTCAGTCAGTTTAATAAATTGTGTAGTCATAAATAGTCAGTCAGTTTAATAAATAGTGTAGTACCTGTGTCAGTTTCATTAATAGTTAGTCAGTTTAATAAATATTGTAGTACCTACCCGTGTCAGTTTCATAAATAGTGTAGTACATGTGTCAGTTTCATAAATAGTTAGTCAGATTAATAAATAGTGTAGTATATGTGTCAGTTTCATAAATAGTCAGTCAGTTTAATAAATAATGTAGTAGTTGTGTCAGTTTCATAAATAGTGAGTTTAATAAATAGTGTAGTACTTATGTGAGTTTCATAAATAGTCAGTGTTCAATTATGTTTAAGAAATAATGTAACATCCATGTTTAGTTTCATAAATAGTAACCGTGTCCAATTTCAGACATAACCACTTAAAAAAAATAACGAGTGGAGAAATAACATTTCAATTTTTTAACCATAACTTTTTATGGTGAATGAAATTAAAATATAGGTGAAAAAAATAAGACAGTCGGTATAAACAGTCTTGGTCAAGATTGTAGCACAAGTAGTACCTGCATGAACAATTAAAATTTGTAATTACCAAGCCAGACAAAACTTTGAGCAAGATTAATCCATTACGTAATATTTAATTCAACTAAAAGAAAGAAAGAAAAAATAAACTTGTTAGTAAACTGCAGAGCTATAATGCCCCACTGTAGGTGACGGTGGGCCGTTCCGACATGCCGAAAAATTCAATTATTTTAAAAAATTACCAAATTTCACAGAAATGAAGATCTCAATGAGAGGAGCAATGTTCATACTTGTGGCCAAGTCCAATTTGGCCGGGAAGAACTCCAATTCCACTCAAACCCGTCGGAAACCCTAATGGGTGTTCTTTGATTCGACTTCCTCGGTGTTCCAACGCTCCTACAACTGGTTGGATCTTGTTCCTAGGTCCAAGGGGGGTTGATTAAGGGTGGTGGTGGGTGGTGAAACTCGCCGGAACGGCGGAATCGCCGTCAAGAACCATCGAGTTCTTCGGTGAGGTTCTACACGATTTTAGACCTAAAACCTTTCGAATTTGGGTGAAGATGGTAGATGGGAAGTTGCGGAAGAGGGTGCAGGTGTTGGATGGTGGTGAATCCACGAAAAGAAATGGCAGAATCTGCCGGAATTTGGTCGGGTTGCTGCGGAAGGGTCCTTTTTTATTTTTTTATCCCCCTCTCTTCTTGATTGGTTCCTCCCCCCTTTAACTAATTGGTCCCTTTTTCTTAAATCAGATTGGCCCGAAATTTACTCACATCTGATAGGCCCAATTCCCACTTGGTGGGGGTTTAACTAATTTAAAAATTATAGTTTAGTAAAACGACTTCAAATGCCTGTAACTATATCGTTATACTCTGGACTCACAAATGGCTTCCGTCTATGCGTTCATGGTTTCGAGATCTATTCGAAATATTTACTTGTGACCTCCGAAGGTCTCAGGATTATAAATAATTATTTTTCAAAAATTCAACTTTGTACTTAAGTAATTAAAATCTAAAATTAATTTAAATTTCCGTAAAATAGTATAAAATCTCAATAATACAAACATGTACATTATAATAGTGAAATCCAAGAACTGGATTTCATGGGTGACCTCCGGGGAAGTCATCGTGTTGCATCCTCCTGCCTCTTTTATTTTTCATTATTCTTTTTTTGTGTATATCTGGCAGATTATTTGTGGCGCGCGTTGTTTACAATCGAGTCTCGTGATTGTGAGATGAAAGAAAAGAGTGGAAAAGACTATTCATTCAAGTTTTTGAATTTCGTGGGATTGTCTTGATTAATATTTTTGAATTTCTTGTGATCGTTTTGAGCCGATGTGATTTGCACATGCAAAAAGGTTACAGGGTCATGGCCAAAGAAATGGTTATATAAAATTACAAGTCATAGAGGAACAGATGCGATCGTAGTAACTCACATGCATTGGATCCCTTTAGAACTACAAAGTTAAGAGAGTATGGGCAAGGGGTAGTACTAGGATGGGTGGCCTTTTGGTAAGTCTTTGTGTTGCATCCTCTCACCTCTCTTTTTTTTTTTTTTTTTTTTTTTTTTTTTTTTTTTTTTTTTTTTTTTTTGCGTATTTCTGATGCTTATTTGTAGCACGAGTCTTTTACAACCGAGTCTCATGATTGGAAGATGAAAGAAAAGAGTGGGAAAGACTATTAATTCAAGTTTTTGAATTTGGAGGGATTGTCTTGATTAATATTTTTGAATTTCGTGCAATTGTTTTGAGTAGGTGTGATTTGCACATGCATAAAGGTTACAGGGTCATGACTGAAGAAATAGATATATAAATTACAAGTCATAGACTAATGAATGAGATCATACCAACTTACATGCACCGATTCTCATCAGAACCTCGAAGTTAAACGAGTTTAGGCGAGAGTAGTACTAGGATGAGTGACTTCCTGGGAAGTCCTCATGTTGCATCCCCCAAACTTTTTTTATTTTTCATGATTCCTTTTTGCGTATTTCTAGCGGCTTATTTATGGCGCTTGTCGTTTACAACCGAGTCTCGTGCATTGGATAAAGGTGAAGCGATCATGGCAAAAGAAATGGTTATATAAAATTACAAGTATAGACTAATGGATGCGATCATACCAACTCACATGCACCGCATCTCATTAGAACTTTGAAGTTAAGCGAGTTTGGGCGAGAGTAGTACTAGGATGAAAGAAAAGAGTAGGAAAGATTATTAATTCAAGTTTTTGAATTTCGTGGGATTGTCTTAATTAATATTTTTGAATTTTGTGTGATCGTTTTGGGCCAGTGTGATTTGCTTATGCATAAAGGTTAGTCATGGCCAAAGAAATGGTTATATAAAATTACAAGTCATAAATTAATGGATGCAATCATACCAACTCATATGCACCAAATGCCATCAGAACTCCGAAGTTAAGCGAGTTTGGGCAAGAGTAGTACTAGAATGGGTGACCTCTTTGGAAGTCCCTGGATAATAGGCATCAAAGCCGAAACCAACTAGATTCAAATGAAATTCAAACGTTATGCTTGCCATGGCCAGCCACATGTATACTGCAGCAATTATTTAGATTATGACATCTTACCTATTAAAAAACAGAGCAGATCAAACACCCAAAGGCCTTCAACACTGAGTTCAAGCATTTTCTGGTTCAAGCATTTCTGGTTCGAACCGTTGACAGTTGTAAGGCTTCCTAAGTAACCGGTTCCCAACCACCCCATCAAGAAAGAACTAACCTACAAAAATGCATTAGGAACAAAGATTGCATTGGCACATCATCCAACATTTTCCATATAAATACCCAAGAAATATGACTTTAGAAATAAAAAGATGAAGAGAAAAAACTTTCAGTAATCATGATACCATGAGTAATACAAGTCCCTCCTCACGCTCATGTTTAACAACTTTACGTTAACGTGTTTATTAATAAAACAGTGCCAATAAAGATCACTTGTACATATGTGCACGTGTGTGAGTGAGTGAGTGTATGAGTGTGTGTGTGTGTGTGTGTGTGTGTGTGTGTGTGTGTGTGTGTGTGTGTGAGAGAGAGAGAGAGAGAGAGAGAGAGGCCATGTTCGAAAGAAGATCAAGGGAGAGATCGAGTTCAAGGACGTCCTAGTAGTTAGTACAATAATGTAGCCTCCGAAACAAGTTGATGTTAGCTGTGGAAAATCACGTGGTGGTTGGTTCGGGGAAAGACTAAATATTTCAACAAGCAAACTACTTTTAAGGAATGATGTAATTATAAGTTTTTAATTGGAATTGACAAGCAAACTACTTAATATTACAATTTAGTCGTATTTCTTTACATTTATCATTGAGGGTTTGAATCTCATGAATGAATAGTCTAAACTAGTTTATTAGGGTGGTATTTTTAGTTGTATTCCTTTCCACTTGTCAAAGAAGTTTTCTATTTTGATATTGTGAATGAATAGTCTGAACTAACTTGTTATGATTGACTTAATGTGGGGCTTAGCCATACCTTCATCCTCTTTAGTGTAAGTATATCGTTGTAATTTTTCTTGATTTACAAATCACAGTTTGAATATAATGATATGGTGTTAGTGCATTATCTCTATTCTGTTGAAATATATACAATAAATTATGAAGCTGTTGAATGAAATGTAAAATACAGTAGAAAAGATTTATGAATTATTCTTGTTTCCGAATGTTATGCCAACGCACCAGTTGTACAATAAGAACTTGGCGGTGTCCAAGCTAGCATTGGTTGCAGCCCGATCTGGAGATACTTCTGCGAGATGACAGAAACTAACATGAAACCAGGTGCATACCCCCATGTATCTGTCACAACGCCTGAGGGCAGAGACGGATGCAAGAAAAATATTTCGTGTAAGTATCTCCCGCAAGATTCTGTGACACACTCAAGAGGCAGAAGGGTGCCCTATCCTTCGGTCAGATTGAAGCCAGTGAGGGTGAATAAAATCTCAAGGTATAGCCACAGATTAGACTTCAAAACAATGGCCTGAGCATGCAACTACTTGTATCCCTTTGTTCAAACAGGTACACAATATATCATGAACCCCAAACCAAACGAGGTGCATATCGTAGCCATGGCGTATGCGTATGCTCTCCGAGAATATTTGCTCTCTCTCATCTCATTGAACTCAGCAATGAAGGTAGAAACAGTACTCGTGCAACCCAGAAATCCAAATTGTATGCCTGTTGCAACAATGTCACAAGTCTTAGTGTTCATCTGAGCAAACAGAAAAAGTTCTGAAGCATATATTTCGTTAGATTTTCTATTAAAAAACCATGAGCATGGACCAAGAAAACGCAGGACAAAGGTAACACGCAGAATACTGTAAAAGAAACGAGTACACTTCAAAAATTCCCCCAAGAAGCTTCTAAAACCTCGACGAGAGAAAAAGAGCCCAAAGTAACAAACTTGGCAGTTTATAATGTGACAAATATATGTGAACTGTAAGCTTTCCGAACACAAGACCATAAAACACAAAAAGTAACGGTGAGGATGAAGTCATGGGGTGGATGTGGACGAAGGTCATATCACAAGAACTTACCGCTTTCTTCACAGAAGGCAGGGCAGCCATGACACAAGCTGCAGAAACATTGGCAATTAGAGTACCAAATGGAACCCATTTCAACAACCCCGCCTTCCTAACCCACGGCCATTAAGCAGGGCTAAAAACCACCGGATCCGCACACCAAGAGGTCCAACTATGCAACCCAACCACAACAACACTGCTAAAGCTACCAAGTGACGCTTGTAGCCATCAACCCTCAAGCTCCTTATAGAGCTAGTGATACCACATACTGAGTTTCTCTCAAGAAGCTGCCTAAAACACTTTGCTGTCTCTACCCCGAAAATGATGGAGTAGGTGGCAAGAAACAAACCTGATATAATCCGTCACATGAAAGAGAAGCTCAGATCAGTCCAGCAATTTGAGCAACATTGGGTTTGTGATTAATCCCTGGATAATAGGCATCAAAGCTGAGACCAGCTAGATTCAAATGAAATTCAAACATTATGCTTGCCATAGCCAGCTACATGTAAATATGACATCAGCAAAAACCCAATGGCCTTCAACACTTAAGTTCAAGCACTTTCTGGTTCCCACCGCTGAAAGATGTAAGGCTTCCCAAGTAACCGGTTGACAATCCAATGGCCAAATAATCGGACGTATACGATATATCTCCTTTGAAAACAACACCCAACCCCCCCATCAAGAAAAAGCAAACCTACAAAAATGCATTAGGAACAAAGACTGCATTGGCACATCATCCAACATTTTCCATATTACTACTCCCAAGAAATATGACATTAGAAATGAAAAGATGAAGAGAAAAAACCAGGAAAACAGAGGTACTAAGGAACTTGATTAAACTTCAGTAATTACGATAGCATGTGTAATACAAGTGGATTTGGATCCTCGCTGGATCTCCTCCCTGGGGATCCTAGGGATCAACGCACAAAAAATCATGCGGTCTCAATTAAATGTTTTTAAAATTTTTAAAAGTAAAACAGTCTCGTTTTGCATGAAAAATATAAAAAAGAAAAAAAATTGCGGCCGCACAATTTTTGATCAACGGTCCCCATGTGTTGATCCCTAGGATCCCCAGGGAGGGGATCCGGTGAGGAGCCAAATCCAATACAAGTCCCTCCTAACAATCCTGTTTAACAACTTTACGTTAACATGTTTATTAATAAAAACACTGCCAAATAAAGGGCACTAGTACATTTGTGCATGTGTGTGAGTGAGCGTCAGAGAGAGAGGCCATATTCGAAGGAAACTCAAGGTAGAGAATGGTTTGGTTGCTTGTTACACCAACTGGAATTGCCAAACAACTTTTGCAGCAGATATATCGTTAAGACCTCCATAATGCTGCCTGTCAAATAATCTACTTGACAAGTAGGTTTCATGATATGAAAGAAATATCTACCAAGATGTGTTACAATGACATTCAGTTTGTCAAGAAGACAAAAAGAAATCCCCACCTGCCAGAGCATGATCAAAGATTTTCGTTAACAATTACTTTCGTTGTTCTCTAGTGTTTCACAATATAAAGATAGAACTGATACAATTTGATCATTATAAGCATCTTCATCTGGACAGATTTCCACAAAAAAAGTACTTTTAGCAAGGAAATTTTTTGCAACGCATGATAATATCTAGTTATCTTAATTGTAAAGACCAGAACATGGCTAATGTATTCTTCCACAAGTATCCAAAGATCCAAATTTTGACAAACGAATGCAACAACAGCTATAAACTCAATATATGGGATTCAAGTAAAATGCACTTTGGTATACAATGAGAAACAAAGTTAAAGTGTGTTACCTTGAGAATGCCAAAAACAGCTAAATGAACCATGCATAAACCGTACTCCAAGAATTTTGGGAACCTTATCGTATTTCCCTGCATATAAAAACACAACTTTATGTTAGTAGCATGATTCAACCAAAGAGGGGGAAAATTCAAACATGTTTAACTTTGTTACTTTCGAGATGAATGAAAAAACAAACCAAATCTCGTACATGATCAAGGATATCTAGCAAAGATTATATGCGATGACAAAAGTATAAACCAAAAGCTCTCTTGCTTTTTGTCCTCTTGTATGATCGCATCAGTGGAAAGAGGAGATATGATTTCCTCTAGCAAGGGAGAGACAGGGGAATTGCTTTGGATGTAACAGGCCCACGACCCCAGAACCCATAGGATTGCAGTTGAATGTCCTCTGGAGGAAATAAGCAGACGCTGCCACTCTCACTGTGCCTGTTGCTGTGATGAGCCCTATCCCCAATATCTCCTGCCTCCGACAAACATTCACTTTCATTGCCGTCATCTATTTGAGAAGGTTGAACACGTGAAAAACTTAA
Organism: Pyrus communis; assembly: GCF_041283825.1. Taxonomy (NCBI): domain Eukaryota; kingdom Viridiplantae; phylum Streptophyta; class Magnoliopsida; order Rosales; family Rosaceae; genus Pyrus; species Pyrus communis. The sequence continues at coordinate 7,047,268 of NC_142572.1, forward strand.
AGACCGCCTCCTTAATGGAGGAGTGGCACTGCTTGTTCGATCATTTAATTCGTATCAGTTCAGCGCCATTAGTCCCACGGTACTCTTCATAACCACAGCGCTTGATTCCTCTTGAAGCGACTTCATAAATAAAAATAACAAAATCCAAATGTTGATCCATAATGCTAAAAACGAGAGGAACAAATGCACTAGTGAAAATAATGCAATTACTGCTGCTACAAACATTGAAATGCTATTTGTATCCTAACCAATCCATGAGTTAAACAATCCAAACATTTGTATACGAACAAAATATGACAACTCCTTGAGCCCTAACAAGAAAAAGTCAGATCTTAAAAACAAAACAAAAAAAATGCATAGGAAATTTAGTGACCGCACTTCGCATATAAGCTCCAACAGCCATGACATAAGGAATGAGAAAGAGCAAAACTAATACTTCAAGATATCCACAAAATTCAAGAATAATACAACCTACATCCCTAATAAATCCATATACAGAAGAGTGCAGGATGAAAATATTTCTCGCAACACCTTTTATAAATGAGTAATGCTAGGTAAACCAAAATTTTAAACCCCGTTGCAAACCATATGATGTGTTCCCAACAGAAAATAAATACATTATGTCATATAGTTTACAAAATTTGGTTTAAATTTTGTCTCCCTAACATTACGTTAAATAAATACAGGTTACTTCTCTATGTATGCAATCTTGTAAGTTAGAACAATGCATATGAAGACATGTAAAGGTGATATTTGATGAGTCAATATTATATTATATATTGTACCCTATTCTTAGTATAATTTGGTATTTATTTTGGTAAAATTTTGATACTTTCCTTTATATTTTCAATATAGAACATTTGATTTCCTCTGGAGCAAAATGTGATCAAACGGATGAATTTTGGAGTGATTCAAATTGAAAGATGTTCGTGTGTTCCTTAGCTTGTTTATATCAAAATTTGGGATTTTTCTATCAAGCGGTTATTTTCTGATAATTTATTAAAGAAGTAGTGCGCGTTGCTAGAAAGTGAAGTTTTTGGGCTTAAATTGCATTTTTGGAGCCCAAGATAACCTCAGATGGGTTCGTGGCCTTCTGGAGAAGTGTTCAAAATAGTCCAAACTTTAAATCCAGCATTTTGGGCCAGTTTTGGAGCTTATATGGGTCCAGAACGTGGTTGTGCAGATTTCTAGGTGAATTTACCAAGTCAATTTAGGATTATGTTTCCTATTTTATTTCAATTTATTTAGTTTCCTAGTCTGATTCTAAGACCTTTTACTAGGAGGATTTTAATTAGAGTAGTATAAATAAGCCTTTTGGCAGACCTAGGGTCTCTTCAGAGCGTACGCGAGATTTGAGAAGAAGAATTTGGCTAAAGCTTAGAGATTTCAAGATTATACTTTCAGGTGTTTTCATTCTTTTTCTAGTTTAATACAATTATGTTGATTTTAATTATGAATATGCGTAACTAATCATTTTTGCTAGGGTGAGGCCATGATCGTTAGCAAGAATATGTAGTCTTTTTTTAATTTTCTTATGAATTGATTCATGCAAGTTTTGGATTGTTAATCACTGTGCTTTAAACTATCTATTGATCATGCTCTAGGTTTCTGGCCTTCAAAGCTTTCAAGTAAATAAAATAAGAAATCATTTGTGGTATGAAAGTTTAAATTTATTACTATTAAATATAATATTGGTTAAAGTGATGAGTTTATTTAACATCTATTAGCTCTTATTATTCTTAAAAACAGCCTTACTAATAAAAAAATTCATTTGTTAAGTGGAATATGGCAATTAAAAATCATACACTAACCCAAAAATTAATATTTTTAAGCTTGAAGAACCAAACTCTCCCTATGCTATAGCCTAGGGGAGCCTTGTACTTGGCTCCGCCCTTTTTGATTGTTTGTAAGTAAAAACCTTTTACCCTCTGAAACGATTTCAATAATGTCCAAGTAGTTAGTACAACAATGTAGCCTCCGAAGCAAGGTGATGTTAGCTGTGTAAAATCACGTGTTGGTTGGTTGGGGGAAAGACTAAATATTTCGACAAGCAAACTACTTTTAAGGAATAATGTAATTATAAGTTTCTAATTGGAATTGACTAGCAAACTACTCAATATTACAATCTAGTTTATTTCTCTATATTTATCATTGAGGGTTTGAATCTCGTGAATGAATAATCCAAACTAATTTATTAGGGTTGTATTCCTAGTTGTATCCTTCCACTTATCAAATAAGTTTTACGTTTTGGTCTCGTGAATGAATAGCCTGAACTGAATTATTATGACTGACTTAATGTGAGGCTTAGCCATATTTTCATCCTCTTTAGTGTAAGTATATCTTTGTAATTTTTTTTTTTTTTTAAAACAAAGTCTTTCTTCTTTATTTACAAATCACAGTTTGAATATAATGATATGGCAGTTAGTGCAAATAGTGTCATAAATACTTATCTCTATTCTGTTGAAAGATTTACAATAAATTATGAAGCTATCAGTGGAATGTAAAATATAGTAGAGTAGATTTATGAATTATTCTTGTTTCCGGATGTTATGCCAATGCACCTTTAGTACAATAAGAACTTGGCCGTGTTGGAATTCATGTGATTTCATCATATTTGAATTCTAGTGAGTTCATCAAAACTCAGACAGCAAATAAACTTAGGAATGAGCTATAACACATTCGAACTTGTAATAGTTTGTATCCAGACAAACTTAATATATAATGGAGGGAAAATGATATAAACCACATGTCATTAATCAAACTATAAGGCAGTTGGTTTGCAATTCGAAAACTGATGGTAACTGCCATGGTAATGGGACGAGGCAGTTACCAAAATTGACGGTGTGGATTGGTCCCTCTTCTCGGTATATAACTTTGGTGTTCATTAAGAAGGATCAGTCTCATTGTGACTCCTGAACATACAAGCATTGTGTACGAGAGAAGAGAAGACACCACCATAAAAAGAAGCATGGCAGCGAATTTTGGTCAGTGCATACGTACAATTGCATGTCGCTAGGGTTCATGCTAGTTTATGCATTTAGTGCAGAAACTTATCAACACACATGCATGCATTATAAACTTGACGTTGATGTAGTTTAGAACTTGGTTGATTGGATCCTTTTAGTTAAAGTTAACATGTGGTATCAGAGCTAGGTTAATTCAAGTTCTACACTCATGATTATGGACAGATTTGTGAACTCAATCTGTGTTGTTTAAAATTCTGCAATAATCAGTTTTACAAGTTAAAGACTATTTTGTTGTAATGGTTTGTTGGATTCCGTTACTGCAATTATGACTCCATGAGTTCTACTAAACATTGATCTACTAAAATATTAATACTTGACTTTGAACATATGAACTGATAAATTTATGCAGATTGAGTCACATAAAGCATTAAGTGTTGATGTGTCATAGTTGGTGTACGCCAAAGTGTATGTACTGATGTCAAGTTATTAAACATCGAAATGAACACTTAAACCAGTTTATAAGGTTAACAAGTAAGAATGTTTCCAAAGATATTGATTATTGGGATTGCTTATACACTTTTGTATAGTGAGTGATGATGATCATATTAAGTGTGTAAAGTTAACTTGCCGAAAGGTGTTACTTTACATGTATCTATGCATTTTTTATCCTTGGCTATGCAAAACTTCTTGGAGTTCATGTTATGTACATGGATAGTGTCTTGCCTAAAGGTGACATTTATTCTATAATGAAGTGTGACAAGAATATCAAGTTAATTTCTTGATCACAAATAATTATGAACTCACAAATGAAAGAATCATGTTATCTGCAGGTTTTAACATGTTGAATTTAGTGAATATTGAGAAGTTGAATGGTAACAACTTCAACACCTGGAAGAATCAAATAGAGATGAACTTGAATTTGGGAATGTTAGAGTTCACTATGGCTTTCAAGACCCCTTAACCTGCTGCATTAACTAATTCAAGCACTACACAACATAGGGAGACTTATGCAAAATGGGAGAGAGCTAATCAAATGTCTCTCCTCATTATGAAAAATGCTATGGAAGAGCATGTTTGTGGTGGTATACCTAGATGTGACTTAGCCAAGGATTATATGGCTAGGATTGAAGAGAAATTCAAAAGGTTTGATAAAGCTGAGATAGGTGCATATCTCACTGCACTGATCAACACCAAGCATGATGGGGTGAGTAATGTTCGTGAACATTTGCTGAAATTGGTGAACATCTCCAACAAGTTGAATGCATTAGAGATTGAGATAACATATCAGTTTCTAGTGCACATGGCCTTATACTCCTTATCTTGTGATTATGACCAAATTAAGGTGAATTACAATACACAAAAAGAGACTTGGACAATCAATGAACTCATTTCCATTTGCTGTCAAGAAGAGGAGATAATGAAGAAGTCCAAGATTAAAATGATGGAGTTGGCAAACCTTGTCAATTCTGGGAAAGGAAAAGGAAAGATGGGGGCTGCTACGTTCAAGAATGAGAAAGCCAAGGGCAAAAAGCAATCAGGATTCAAACCCCAAGCTGGTGCAGACTTTGGTGCCAAGAAATTTCACACCAGTTGCTGCCAAAAATGATGGTGCCTCTCTTTCCCACAGGTTTGCGAGTTAATAAAGTTCAACTTAAAAAATGTTTACATTGTCAATCCACTGAGCATTAAAGGAAAAACTGTCCTGCATTCAAAATCTAGTTGGTTAATAAATGTAATATTGAAATTAATGTTTTTGTCACAGTAGAGTCTAACATGGTTTTTATTCCTGAAAATTCATTGTAGTTTGACACTGGTTGTTCAATCCATATAACCAACTCATTGCAGGGATTTCAAAACCAGAAGGGGACAAATAAGGAGGTCTACAATGTGCTTGTTGGAAATGGAAATAAAGTGGTAGTTGAAGCTATTGGCAGAATTATGTTAAGATTGTCATCTGGATTTATTTTAATTTTGAACAATGTACTATATGTTCCATAAATAAGAAGGAACTTGTTTTCAGTTACTCAGTTTGTCAAGGATGGTTTTTCATATGTTGGTGATGTTAATCGAATTAAGTTTTTTGTTCAAAACCAGCATGACAATCCAATTGGTTATGCATTCCCAAATTGAGATATTTGGCAAATCCAATGCACATATTATGAAGAATGTCTCAATCTTGAACATTCAATCTCGAAACGTATGCTTGTTAATGAGAAATCTTCAATGCTGTGGTATAGAAGGCTAGGGCATATGTCAAAAGAAAGAATGTTGAGACTAATTAAGAATGGCATATTGTCAAATAGCAATTTCGATGACTTTGAGGAATGCATAGAATGATATAAGGGCAAGACTACTAATACCGAAAACAAAAAGAAAGCCACAAAAAGCAATGATCTCTTCGAGATCATTCATACCGATGTGTGTGGTCCATTCCCAACAAAAATAATCTGTGGAAATTCCTATTTTGTCCTCTTTATTGATGATTTCTCAAGATACACTTTTTTGTATTTGATTTTAGAAAAGTCTCAAGTTTTAAATTGTTTTAAAGTTTTCAAAATAGAAGTGGAAAGACAATTGGGAAAACTTATAAAGGTTGTAAGATCTGATTGTGGAGGAGAGTTTTATGGTAAGTACACTGAAAGTGGACAGCACATGGGTCCCTTCGCCTTGTATCTGCAACAAAATGGTATTGTAGCACAACACACTACCCCAGGGACACCATCTTATAATGGTGTTGCATAAAGAAGGAATAAGACTCTCAAAGACATGGTGAGGAGTATTTTTTTCTCAATCAAATTTGCCTAAGTTCTTGTGGGGGGAAGCAATCAAAACTGCCAATTACATACTCAATAGAGTGCCTTCAAAAGCTGTTGAGGTGACTCCATTTGAAGCTTGGACAGGAAGAAAGCCAAGCTTATCCCACTTTCACACATGGGGGTGTCAATGTAAGGTCAGATTATACAATCTGAATGAAAAGAAATTGGATTTGAAAACAACAAGTTGTGAAAAGACCAAACATGATTCACAAGGAAATGTGAATCATGTTTGGTCTTTTCACAAGGAAATGTGAATCATGTTTGGTCAATCTGAATGACACGGATGCTAACCCATGTCATTGTATAATCTGACAAGTGGGTTTTTAAGACCAAACATGATTCACAAGGAAATATGAAAAGATTCAAAGCAAGATTGGTGGCCAAGGGGTACACTCAAAGAGAATAAGTCGACTACAATGAAACTTTCTCACCTGTGTCAACCAAAGACTCTTTTAGAGTCATAATGGCACTCACTGCCCATTTTAACCTTGAATTACATTAGATGGATGTAAAAATAGCATTTTTCAATGGTGATTTAGATGAACTTATTTGTATAAAGCAGCCACTTGGATTCATTGAAAGGGGTAAGGAGCAATGGGTCTGCAAATTGAACAAGTCTATTTATGGCTTGAAACAAGCATCAAGACAATGGTACAAAAAGTTTGATCAAGTTGTGATAGCTTCTAGCTTTGCAGAAAACAAAATCGACAATTGCATCTACATGAGAATGGTGAAGTCCAATTTCATCTTTCTAGTCTTATATGTTGATGACATTTTACTTGCAAGTACCAATGTTGACTTATTAAATGAAACCAAAGAGTTTTTGTTCAGTCATTTTGATATGAAGGATATGGGACCAGCTCATTATGTCTTGGGTATTGAAATTGTTAGAAACAGGTCTCAACGAACTTTGGGATTGGCACAAAAGGCTTACATTAAGAAAGTGTTAAAAAGGTTCAACATGGAGCACTGCAGTGGTGGTGAGTTGCTTATTGGTAAAGGTGACAAACTCTCTTTGAAACAATGTCCCATCATTGATCATGACATACAAGTAATGAAGGATAAGCCTTGTGCATCTCTAATTGGCAGTGTAATGTATGCACAAGTGTGCACAAACTTGATTTGGCATTTGCATTGAGTGTTTTAGAAAGGTTTCAATCGAATCTTGGTGTGGCTCATTGGAATGCTGGAAAGAAGGTTTTTTGGTATCTGAAAAGAACACAAGATCATGTATTGTGCTACAATTATGTTGATAATTTGGAGTTGGTATGCTACACGAATGCAGATCTTGGAGGGTGTGTGGATGATAGAATGTCAACCAGTGGATATATTTTCATGTTTGCTAGAGGTGCAGTGTCATAGAGAAGCAAGAAACAGCAGACAAGAACTGTGTCAACAATGGAGTCTAAATACATTGGTTGCTTTGAGGCAATGAGACAATCAAACTGGTTAAAAAATCTGTTTCATCACATGAAGATAGTATGGAGCATTGAAAGACCATTGAAGATACATTGTGACAACACTTCTGCAGTATTCTTTGCCAAGAACAACAAAAGATCAGAAGCTTTGAGGCTTATGGATATCAAGTACTTGAAAGTACAAGATCAAGTTAAAGATGGAGTTATAGACATTGAGCATATCAATACTTATGAGATGGTGGCAGATCCATTGACAAAAGCGATCAATGTCATTGCATTTAACAAGCATGTGATGAAGATGGGACTACAACCTTCAATGGAACTTGAGTAATGTGGGAGCAAGGTATTATGGATATGAATCTTGCTACTTTATGTTGTATAGAGTTGATTAATTTCATCTATAATGAATCTTTGCAAAGTTAATAAAGAGGAGATATTCATGACATCTTGGGACCAAAAATGTGGGAGTGTGTTAGTATACTATTATGATCCTTAATAATGATATTCCTCAATGACAACATTCACATTATATTGTATTTGTTTAGTGATCTTGGAGTACCAGTACATAAATTAGTACAATGTTTCTCCTACGTTCTGTAGATGCAATATTTTAGTTAGCTGAGAAAGTTCTTACATCAAGATTAGCTCAGTGATCATATTTAGTAAGTTGCTGTAATAAAGTTAAAAGTTTTGACATCACTCATGTGGGAGAATGTTGGAATTCATGTGATTTCATCACATTTGAATTCTAGTGAGTTCATCAAAACTTAGACCAAGTAAACTTAGGAATGAGTTATAACACATTTGAACTTGTAATAGTTTGTATCCGAACAAACTTAATATATAATGGAGGGAAAATGATATAAAACACATGTCATTAATCAAACTATAAGGCAGTTGGTTTGCAAATCGAAAACTGATGGTAACTGCCATGGCAATGGGATGAGGCAGTTACCAAAATCGACGGTGTGGATTGGTCCCTCTTCTCGGTATATAACCTTGGTGTTCATTAAGAAGGATCAGTCTCATTGTGAATCCTGAACATATAAGCACTGTGTACAAGAGAAGAGAAGACACCACCATAACAAGAAGCTGGTCAGTGCATACGTACATTTGCATGTCGCTAGGGTTCATGCTAGTTTCTGCATTTAGTGCAGAAACTTATCAACACATGTATGCATTATAAACTTGACGTTGATGTAGTTTAGAACTTGGTTGATTGGATCCTTTTAGTTAAAGTTAACAGGCCGGTGTTCAAGCTAGCATTGGTCGCAACCCGGTCTGGAGATAGTTCTGCGAGATGACTAAAACTAACATGAAACCGGGTGCATACCCAAGCCTGGCCCAAGCCCAGTGGGGGCAGGGCGACCGTCTAAGGCCCAAAAAAATTGGGGGCACCAAAATTATTAGGGTGGTATATTTATATATGTTTTTATAAGAGTATAAATTTACAAAATTTGGTTTAATGACAAATAAATTTAACTAGAACCGGTGGTTTTGTTGTTTAAAATGAATGAGAAGGTCTTAGGTTCAAAAAATCATGTGTGCTTATTTACATTCCAATTTTTACAAATTTCTTTTCACAACAATATAAATTTATAAAATTTGGCTAAATGATCAAGAATTTTAATTAGAAGCAATGATTTTTGTTGTTTAAAATTAGCGAGAGGTCCTAAGTTTGAAATGCCATGTACATGTTTATTTTTTTTCAATTTTTACAAATTTTTGTTTGGTTGTTAATTTATTTACTAGCTAGTAGTTATGTGAGTTGCTATTTTTAAATATCCGTTCCAATTCAAGTCTAATCTTCAGCAAAGAGTAATGCATAGACTAAATTTTTAGACCAAATTTGCAAATAATATTACATGTAGTGTTCATTCATTACTTATACATATCCTTAAAGACTCAAAAGCATTAATATTTTTTTAGTCTTATATTGACGAAATTAGTAAATAAGAAAAAATAACTCACGATTTATACAAAAACACTTTAAAAGTTCAGATGGAAAACAAAACTCATAATCTATCCACTTGGAAGCCTGAAGTTTTTTAGATTCCTTCTTTTGATACAAGATAAATTAATTATTCCGTGTTTCTAAATTATTGAGTTTTAAGTGTTTTCCTAAATATAATTTTATTGATATCTTACGTGTGAAAACAAATATTTTTTTTATATGAAATGAGGGCACATTTTTGACGTCGCCCCGGGTCTCAAAAATCTTTGAACCGGCCCTGTGCATACCCCCATGTATCTGTCACATCGCCTGAAGGCAGAGACGGTTACCTCAAAAATATTTCTTGTAAGTATCTCCTAGAAGATTCTGTGACACACTCAAGAAGCACAAGGGTGCCCTGTGCTTCGGTCAGATTGAAGCCGGCGAGGGTGAAGAAAATCTCGAGGTATAACCACAGATTAGACATCAAAACAATGGCCTGAGCATGCAACTACTTGTATCCCTTTGTCCAAACAGGTACACAATATGTCAGGATCCCCAAACCAAACGAGGTGCATATTGTAGCCATGGCATATGCATATGCTCTCCAAGGGTATTTGCTTTCTCTCATCGCATTGAACTCAGCAATGAAGGTAGAAACAGTACTCAGGCAACTCAGAAATCCAAATTGTATGCCTGTTGCAACAATGTCGCAAGCTTAGTGTTCACCTGCGCAAACAGAAAAACTTCTGCACATTAGATTTTGTTAGATTTTCTATAAAACAACCATGAGCATGGATCAAGAAAATGCAGGACAAAGGTAACACACAAAGTATTGCAATAGAAACGAGTACACTTCAAGACGCTTTTAAAACCTCGACGAGATAAAAAAAAACCCAAACTAACATGCTTGGCTGTTTATAATGTGACAAATATATGTGAACTGTAAGCTTCCCAAACACGAGACCATAACACACGAAAAGTAATGGTGAGGATCAAGTAATCATGTGGATACGGACAGAGATCATATCACAAGAGCTTCCCGCTTTCTTCACAGTAGACAGGGCAGCCAACACACGCTGCAGAAACATTGGCAATTAGAGTACCAAATAGAACCCATTTAAACAACCCCGCCATCCCTAATACGCGTCCATTATATTAAGGAAGATAACAAATCTTCCAGTTCTGTTGATGTTAGATAGTTAAGGAAAGCTAAATGTAGTTAGTTTGTTATTAACTGTAATTAGTTAGAATGGTTATAAGTTTGTTTATAATAGTCAAGGGTAGATTTGTAAAGAGCCAAAAGGCTATATATATTCTTTTCGGTGTAATTGTAATTCATTGAGTGAATACAATCTTGTGAAGGAAGTTTTATCGTTCTTATCTTTCTATACATTAAGCCAGGCTAAGAACCACCGGATCCACACACCAAGAGGTCCAACTATGCAACCCAACCACAGTTGCACCTCGCTGCTGTCGCTGTTAAATTCCTCTCTCAACAATATTCCACTCACACCCCATAGAGAACCTAGCATCAGCAAGAATACTGCTAAAGCTACCTGGTGACGCTTGTAGCTATCAACCCTCGAGCTCCTTCTAGAGCTAGTGACACCACATACTAAGCTCCTATCAAGAAGATGCCTAAAACCCCTTGCTGTCTCTAGCCTAAAAATGATGGAGTAGGCCGCAAGAAACAAACCTGATATAATCCGTCGCATAAAAGAGAAGGATTAGTCCAGCAATTTGAGCTACGTTTGGTTTGTGATTAATTCATGGATAATAAGCATCAAAGCTGAAACCATCTAGGTTCAAATGAAATTCAAACACCATTCTTGCCATAGCCAGCTACATGTCTACTGCAGCAATTCTTTAGAACATGACATCTTACCTATTAGAAAACCGAGCAGAGCAAACGCCCAATGGCCTTCAACATTGAGTTCAAGCATTTTCTGGTTCCAACCGTTGAAAGTTGTAAGGCTTCCTAAGTAACTCGAATGGCCAAATTGTCGGACGTATAGGATATTATCTCTTTTGAAAACAACACCCAACCACCGCATCAAGAAAGAACCAACCTACAAAAATGCATTAGGAACTAAGTCTGCATTGGAACATCATCCACCATTTTCCATATTACTGCGAAGAAATATGACTTTAGAAATGAAAAGATGTAGAGAAAATACTATGAAAACAGAGGTTAGTATGAAAACAAAGGTACTAAGGAACTTGATTAAACTTCAGTAATCATGATACCATGTGTAGTTACAAGTCCCTCCTGACATTCTTGATTAACAACTTTACAGAAACTTGTTTATTAATAACACACTGCCAAATAATGGTGACTAATACATTTGTGCATGTGTGTGAATGAGTGATTGTCTGAGAGAGAGAGAGAGAGAGACCGAAGATCAAGGTAGAGAATCGTTTGGTTGCTTGTTACACCTGCAACTCCAGGGCCAAACAACTTTTGCAGCAGATAACTCGTTAAGATCTACACAATGCTGCCCGTCAAATAATCTACTCGACAAGTACGTTTCCTGATGAAAGATATATCTAACAAGATGTGTTACAATGACATTCAGTTTTGCCAAAAAGACAAACAGAAATCCAAACCTGCCAGGGCATGACCAAAGATATTCATGAACAAATATTTTGTTGTTTTCAAGTGTTTCACAATATAAAGAGAGAGGATACAATTTGATCACTATAAGCATCTTCATCTAGACAGATTTCCACAAAATAATAATAATAATAATTAGGGAACTTTAATAAAAAGGGTTTGGACTAAATTTATTTTAACCAAAAATCATGCTATAACTTTATATTAATGAAAATGATTTAAATATTAATAAAAAAAAACCCTTAAATTTTAATAAAAATGACAAAAGAGCTTAAAATTTTAGAGAAAACTAGATATAAGTCTAATTTTTTTAGCCAATAGTAGGAATAGTCCATAATGAACAGTGACATGACGGATATACCCTTGGTTTCTCCTTTGTTTGTGTAGCGAATTTCCAGTTTTGCCCATGCTGACAACGCATCTGTCATCGTTGATTTTTAACCTTCGACTTGGTTTTGTTCACTTTACCTTTTTGTGTGGCTTTTCCTTCTTGCCGTTCTGTGCTTCCATCCGTTTTGGTCTCGGCTTTGTTCTCTGCACTTTATTTCGCAAATTATTCACGAAATTGGTCTCCGAGGTTTTATCTTGCGTTCATGATTTCTGTTTTTTTTACAGATTTCCACAAAAAAATAATTATAATAATTAGGGAACTTTAATGAAAATGGTTTGGATTAAGTTTATTTTAATCAAAAATCATGCTATAACCTTATTTAATGAAAATGATTTAAATATGAATAAAAAAAAACCCTTAAATTTTAATAAAAATGACAAAAGAGCTTAAAATTTTAGGGAAAACTTGATATAAGTCTAATTTTTTTAGCCAATAGTAGAAACAGTCCAATTTATTAAAATCAGTCAAATTATTAAATTTAATTATTTAATTATCAATAATTATCTATCCAATGATAAGATTTATTATAAAAATCAAATTTCTTCCTAATTATCTCTTGATTATTTCTTTTTATTTATCTATTTTGTTATTTCTTGTTCTTCCTCCTGCTTTAAACCCCATATATAGATTTTATTTTTAATTTTTACAATCAACCTATATCACAGGTTAATTATTTTTATGTATCTATATGACAGAATCTTTTTTATAATCAACGTATCACAGATTAATGTGTCTTGCTTGTAGGTATATTATGTTTTTTTTCCTACCTTTTAATTAGGTTTCATATCTAGCTTACAGGTATAATATACATTCATATATTTGTTACTTGAGTTAAGGTATAATGTTTTGTAGATAATTTATGTTAGTATATTAGTTTTTTTTGTGAAATCCCACATCGCCCAGGGGAGTGATCCTTATATGTATATTCTCATCCCTACCTAGCACGAGGCCTTTTGGGAGCTCATTGGCTTCGGGTTCCGTAGGAACTCCGAAGTTAAGCGAGAAGGGGGCTAGAGCATTCCAAGGATGGGTGACCCACTGGGAAGTTGCTCGTGAGTTCCCAAAAACAAAACCGTGAGGGAATGGTAAGCCCAAAGCGGACAATATCGTGCTACGGTAGTGGAGCGGGCCCGGGAAGTGGTCCCCCCCAGGGCGAGATGTGACAATTTGGTATCAGAGCCTAACCCTGGTCGCGTGTGTGCCGACGAGGACGTCGGGCCCCTAAGGAGGGTGGATTGTGACATCCCACATCGCCCAGGGGAGTGATCCTTATATGTATATTCCCATCCCTACCTAGCACGAGGCTTTTTGGGAGCTCATTGGCTTCGGATTCCATAGGAACTCCGAAGTTAAGCGAGAAGGGGGCTAGAACATTCCCAGGATGGGTGACCCACTGGGAAGTTGCTCGTGAGTTCCCAAAAACAAAACCGTGAGGGAATGGTAAGCCCAAAGCGGACAATATCGTGCTACTGTAGTGGAGCGGGCCCGGGAAGTGGTCCCCCCCGGGCCGGGATGTGACATTTTTGTTATAAGATATTAATTAGATTTTTTGGAGTTGAAAAATGCATAATATTAGAAGATTTTAATTGATTTTTAATATTTTTAAAAAATATAAAATTAGTGTCACTTCCCGGGCCCACTCCACCACCGTAGCACGATATTGTCCGCTTTGGGCTTACCATTCCCTCACGGTTTTGTTTTTGGGAACTCACGAGCAACTTCCCAGTGGGTCACCCATCATGGGATTGCTCTAGCCCCCTTCTCGCTTAACTTCGGAGTTCCCATGGAACCCGAAGCTAGTGAGCTCCCAAAAGGCCCCGTGCTAGGTAAAGATGGGAATATACATATAAGGATCACTCCCCTGGGCGATGTGAGATGTCACAATCCACCCCTCTTAGGGGCCCGACGTCCTCGTCGGCGCACCACGGCCAGGGTTAGGCTCTGATACCAAATTGTCACATCCCGGCCCGGGACGGATCACTTCCCGAGCCCGCTCCACCACCGTAGCACGATATTGTCCGTTTTGGGCTTACCATTCCCTCACGGTTTTGTTTTTGGGAGCTCACGAGCAGCTTCCCAGTGGGTCACCCATCATGGGATTGCTCTAGCCCCCTTCTCGCTTAACTTCGAAGTTCCTACGGAACCCGAAGCCAGTGAGCTCCCAAAAGGCCTCGTGCTAGGTAGGGATGGGAATATACATTTAAGGATCACCCTCTGGGCGATGTGGGATGTCACAATCCACCCCCCTTAGGGGCCCGACGTCTTCGTCGGCACACACGCGGCCAAGGTTAAGCTCTGATACCAATTGTCAAATCCCAGCCCGGGCCCCCACCACATCCTGGGCCCGCTCCACCACCGTAGCACGATATTGTCTTCTTTGGGCTTACCATTCCCTTACGGTTTTGTTTTTGGGAACTCACGAGCAACTTCCTAGTGGGTCACCCATCATGGGATTGCTCTCGCGCGCTACTCGCTTAACTTTGGAGTTCCCATGGAACCCGAAGCCAGTGAGCTCCCAAAAGGCCTCGTGCTAGGTAGAGATGGGAATATACATATAAGGATCACTCCCCTGGACGATGTGGGATGTCACAATTAGTATAAAAGAAATAAAAACATGTAATTAGATAACTGGACTTACTTCTAAAAATCATCTATATTTTTGGACCTAGATCTAAAAGCCCCTAAATTTTAATGAAAATGACACAATTTTAATAATAATAATTTTTTAAAAAGAATGACCAGATGCTCGTGCCTTCATCACAAACACTGTTTATGAAACTGAACACTATTTATGAAACATGACCAAGAACTAGGCACTATTTATGAAATTGAACGCTATTTATGAAATTGAACGGTACTACACTATTTATTGGTCCAGTTTCATAAATAGTGCCTAATTATTGGTCATGTTTCATAAATAGTGTATAGTAATTGATATAGTTTAATAAATAGTGTCTCTTTCTAGATCCGATTTCATAAATAGTGTCTAGTTATTAAGTAAAATAAACAAACCCTTAAGACAATGGGGAGAAAAAATAGTGGAAAATGAGAAAGAGGGGGGGGGGGGGTGGGTGGTGGGAAACAACATTACAAAAATAAAACTGGAAAATGTATTAAATTTGAAGTCTTTCTTTTATTCTAAGAAGAGGAAGAAAGAAAAGATTTAGGGTTTTTGTGGGAGATGTAGCGGTCGATTTGACATAAATTTGATACAGTTAGTAGATGGTTTTTTATTAAAATGCAAATATTTGAAGTTATTTTCATTAGTTTTCCTATATTATAATTCCAAAAGTTGAGCTGGAATCGTGGTAAAATATTGATTGTGGTACCAAATCAGTATTGTATGAAACAAAACGGAAAATTGCACAAATGGATCAGAATTTTAACCAAGCAAACAAGACAAAGACACTACCAGTGCTTTAGTCTTGCGACCGAGATTCCAGTTCAATTTTTTCCTCCTCGAGTATGTCGCGTTTGTCCTAAAGAGAGAGGGTGGTGTTTGATTGGTTATAGCAGAAGTGTGGGCAGGCCCACAGTCTGAGGGCAAGACAATGGCAGGCCGAGGGCCTTTTTCTGAATTCTTCTGAAGTGGGAATGCGAGTGTTGGGTTGCCCATGCGATGGTCCATGGAGTCCTGCTCTGCTCCAATACATTTGTTTTATTAAAAAAATTAAAATAAACCAATGTCAGATTTGGCATTCTCTGGCATGCTGGCAGGCCTTAATGGTCCTCTCCGGATGAGGATCATTTCTGAATTCTTCTTGTGAGAATTTTAGAGATCAATTTATCTTATTCGTTCATCGTACATGATATAATCAATTTTCGTTAAGTATTATTTGTTTTCAATTTAAATAAAAAATTTAAAATAATTTTTGACTGCAGAATAACTGATGAATGAATATTATAAACTGATCCTTAGGATCCTCACAAAAAGAATCTGGATAAGATCATGTTCCCTTCCCCTCGCTTTCTCTCTGATTTCCATCACTACTCAAAGATTTAGGGTTGAGGTGTGGTGCTTAGCTACTATATTATATGCCTCGTATAAAGTGGTCCACGTTCTAACTTATATTTGGTTAGCATGGATTGGTGCTACGTGAACCAAACTATATATATATATATATATCCATCTTCTGGTCCATATTTTGATTTCTCATTAATCCCAATCATCTTAATGTGACGGGGACATCACGATCTTCAAAGACATTATTAATACCCGAAACAAGATAACTAATACAAAATTTTGATAGACAAATTTGGTAAACTCTTCAAGCGTAAACTAGTGTGTTGTGTTTGAGACTCCAATCTCCCTAACACGTGGTTTTCGCCTTTGACAGATGAGAGATATGATTTTTGCCCTTGACCGGTGAGTTATGTGGTCTTGTCTTTCAACTATGATTGTATTAGTCTCGCTCACTGCGATGAATGTATGTAATTTTGCTATTCAGCAATGACTAGTGTGGGTAACAATTTGAATTTGTTGCATCTATTGTGTTGTGTGTTAAACTTGGATTGTTGTTATTTATATTTTGTGCATGTGGTAGCCGTTTAGGAGTTTACTCTTGTTGTTTATTTGTGCAAATTCACTCCAGATAAATTTATTGGTCAATGAAACTATGTACCCAATTGGCACCTACATATTTGTTTGTCCTGATCAATGCAATACCACTTTATCATTTCTTGTCAAAAAAAAAAAAAAAAAAAGTATTTTTGTGAGTGCAAATGGTAAAACACATCAACAACGAAATTCAACTCCAGAGAAAAGGTAGTTGCAGTAAATGTGGATAAGACTTTAAATCCAAAAAATGCCCTACTCCAAGGCAATTTCTACGACTTAGCTTTTTTAGTCGTAATTCAAAAGTATGAAGATACATATATGCTAAAATAGTGTATCCATAACCATAATAATCAATCCACCATGCTCCAATATTATCCTCAAGCCAACTGCTATTATTGTTTTGTTTTGTTTTGTTTTTTTTTTTATTTGTTGACCTCTTTGTACCTAATTGATATACCCATGAGAATAGAGATCGATCAAGAATATTTCGACTATATATATACATACATATATATATATATATATATGTGTGTGTGTGTGTGTGTGTGTGTGTGTGTAGCCATTGAAACTTCCAGAACGTATTCCATGTAGCATCATTTTCTGAGAATAGAGATCGATCAAGAATATTTCGACTATATATATATATATATATATATATATATATATATATATATGTGTGTGTATGTAGCCGTTGAAACTTCCAGAACATATTCCATGTAGCATCATTTTCCCAAAAATCTTCAAGGGGCCACAATACACACTAGGAGGTGATGAGGCAATTTTATAAATCTAGCAACAAAACCATATGGTGCTGCCTCCTCTAAATCAATGTTACATGCCTTTCATGTCCCCAAAAAACCACTTGTAGAAGGTGCATATATATATATATATATATATATAGATATTGAGCAGTTGATTTTTATACACATAGACTACCCGATCAGGATTATTAGACCAACCATTATAGGTGGCAAATCAACTCATTGTGTTATTAATAGGTAGCCATTAAGATCTATTTACTTTGGTATCACCAGAATACAGAAGTGAGATTGGCAATGGTTATGATAGTGTAAGATGAAATCAAACTAAATAAATCTTAATTGGTATCCATTAACAATCCAATTGATTGATTTGCCATCTCTACCGACCACCAATAATCCCATACAAAAATGGATAGATGGATGGATGGATGGATCCATTGAATATTATTGTTAGCATGCCATATCAACAGATCAACACAACTCACCAAAATTAGAATTATTGGATTTTGAAGCCAACTTTTTCAAAAATGAAATGGGCGGTGGGTCGGTGTTGTGGGGTTCCTTTTGTATTCAGCTTGAGAAACCTCTCATACCATATGACAAATTCTTGTGGTGCTTTGATTGAAACGAAGACTTTGATTGCCATATCCAGGCTGGCTGGCAAATGGCAATGTGTGCAAGCACTTCTCATGGTTCAAGCAAGTGCGTGCGTGATGAAATTTAAAGGCAAGTTTTGCTGGCCGATGACAGACTGATGGGGAAACAACTTATCTAACTTTTGGATTTCATACAACTTGGTGCAACACGATTGCGTGAATACGTAGAGAATGTTCTAGACTAGCTAGGGTTTGGCATCCATGCAAATCGTAAATCATCATCATCAGAATTGCTAGGGTTTTAGTAAATGTTCTTACCACTAATTATGTACAGATTAATTATTATTTTTTGAGAGGAATAATATAGGGTAATTTTTGTACAGGACAATGAAGGGATAAATTAATGACTTATGTGATGCGGCTTTATATGGGAAAATTTTCGTTTATTCAGCCAGAAGCGCAACTTTAAGAAAAATGGCATTGGTTCACAAAGTGTAAATTATTATTATTTGATGGCTTAATAAGTTAAAAATTATCTTGATAATGGTTTGAAATTTAGTGAAAGAACACTACCATTTCTAGCTAGGTTTATACTTAAACGTCCAAAAAGGAAAATAGTTAAGTACTTAAGTAACTGATCAACTGTCATTTAGTAATAATATCTAGTGGTATTCTTTTCCACCTGTAAGTAAGAGGTTTTAGATTCAATTCTCGTGAATGACGAGTTCAATACCAATTATCATAGCTGACTCATTGTGTAACTTAGAGCAATTAATCTCCCACCGCCTTAATGTAAATTATCTTTGTTAAAAGAATAACGTATCAACTACCTAGAATGAAATTAAAGTGAATAAGTTGTTGAACCAAAGAACCACATAGTACTACGGTCTAGTAATATTCCTCTTCACTTGTAAGTAAGTGGTCTTAGGTCCGATTCTTAACAAAGGCGAATTTGAACCATATTATTGCTAGCCCATTGTAAGGCTTAGCCTACTCCCCTCACCCCTTAGTGTAGATAATATCGTTTGTTAAAAAAAAAAAAGTTGTTACCAAAGAAAGAAGTTTGAGAGCCAAACCAACCAACCTTTGTACAATAACTAGCAACTTTATGTGGAAACTATATGTAAACAAAGATCTCACTCTCACAAAGTCTTTCTGAAAATAGAAGTTAATTAGTACCTCATCACTCTTTAAATTGTTCTTAAGATAAGAAATTACTTTAATAAAGGTGGGATTTAGAACTGCTTCCTAACGTTAGGTAAAATGTAGCAAGCTACACAAATCAACCTTAATTACATCCTTTCTTTTCCCAAATAGGAAATTAGTACCATTCTCAAGTATAATTTTTTGCACCAAAGTTGGTGCCTCTAACTTTCTATAGTAAAGCAAATAAAAGACTACACAAGACTTCACCGTGACAGGAAATTAGTGGCCACATGAAAATTACTAATATAAATCAAGCCTTCATTTACGATACTTTGTATAAGCTTATAAAGAGTTAGACTAGTATTATTTATTGTCAATTTATTTTATGATAGAATCTTGAATTATTTCATGATAACAAAGTACGTTGCCCACGTGTTGAGACAGATGGCTCATGTGTTCCATATCACCTAATATGTATTGTCTCTGAATTAATAACGTCGCATGTAAAAGAACGTGTAGAGAGTGCAAATTTCACATCAGAACATTAAAAAAACCTTATATGTGCTCATAAGTTGAGATATTGATGCGGTAGAAACTAACACACAAATTAAACCCTATAAATTATGCAATCTTAGTATGAGTAAGTAGGGATCGTTCTATTCTGGGGATTAGAAGGGATGCAAATCAACACAAATTAAACTTATAAAACTGAAAACCAAGTTAAACTAACATGAAAACAGTGAGGGGGGAGATTTTGGACGAATTTAATTAAAACAAAAGTAAAGGGTAACAAGTAAATTAAGTTGTGAATGAAATATGGATGAAAGGATAGCTAAAGGATTCTTCTCCACACATGAAACATATGCATACAAATCGACTTCCAGTTATTCTTCCTATAAACCATGAATGACAATGCCCTAAATTAACTATGAACAACACTAATTAACTCTTAGACTTTCCTAAGTTCATTGAATTGGACTCAGCGACGCAACCAAATCATTCTTCTCGAGTTCCCTAACTATGAAAAGCATGATATAGATACATCTCAAAGATCATTAAGTTCTATGAAAATCATAAGTATTGACAAAGCATTCGTAACTATGAAAAGCATGATACTCCTGCCAAGAATTTACTTAACTCAATCATGACTAGTGACTTTTACCACTTACAAATATAAGTTCATAATGATTAGGTCAAATTCCCTTATATTCTAGCATCAAATCCCTGCATGCAAACTAAGTGTGCACCCTTAATAAACATACAAGAATAAGTTCTCTATAAAGCAGATAAATAAATCGCGTTCATGTTTTATGAAACAATAACTGGATGTAATCAATTTATATAAAACATATGATCATGGCTTCAAATTCACCTCTAGCTAAAAAGAAACTTAGTTACACATGTTCATCATAACTAAAAAACAATCTAAAATAAACATTGAAACTTCAAAACAAAGATAGAAAGAACTCTAAAAATTCCACCAACTTCAATGGATGAATGGTAGGCATGGCACACTCTAAATCTCTGCAGAACTTTCATATATATAGGGGGAATGGCTGAATCCAAGGAGGAAAAGGTTTTGGCATTTTGAATTATTTTAGGACTCTAAAAATCAGGTAGAGTCTTGGAATGTGATTAGGATTCCTTCTTGCAGCTGGAGATAAGATTAGATAAGATAAGATAAGGTTGGATACGATAAGATAATGTTCCTCTTCAACTAGGATTCCTCTTTCTTGTCTAATTCCTTGCCTTCCAAGCCTCTAGATTTTAGCACATATCTAGCACCATTTAAACACCAAAAACGTCCAGCCCATATGCTCTTCACGCATGTTATCCAATCCAAGTCCAAAACTACTCCAAATTGCTCAATTTGACTATTTATTGTCATCTTTACCAACTGGACCTACAATAATACGAAAATAACTTAAATTACTACAATAAATAGAAATTAACTAAATAAATGCAAAGAAATAAGATAACAAAGTCGCATAAATATGCTCCTATCAAATTCCCCCACACTTAGCTTTTGCTAGTCCCCGAGCAAAACAAAACATAAACCTTCCAACAATTGCCTCAGGGATTTCCAATGAAACATGACATGTTAAAAATCACTACTTACATAGATTTTAGCAATCCTTACTCTTGAGCTTATACTTCACCACAGTAACCACTCACTAGCTCGTATTTAATCAATTAAAACAACATTTGAAAGTAGTAACATGCCTTAGAGAATTCACTCAATTCCTCATTGGATATACTCTCTATTTTCACACAGATTTTCTGACTACACTCTCTAAACTAAGTATATGAGAGAAGATTGATGTAAACATGTAGACTAGCACTCACATATGCTATAACAAAGAAGACACTTTCTGGAATTATTAATACAAACATGTATATGATCTCATGAACAGAATGTCACTACTTAGAAGCGAGAACCAGGGATTCCATATGCTCATACCAATTTCAAACTCCACATATTGAATAACATAACAATCAAGATAAAAGTCTAAGGGTTGTAATGGGGCTAAGATATTGGCTAACAAAGAAAAGTTAAGGATAAACAAAGGTTCTTAAAGTGATAGTAAGTACAGTAATGAAATCAACACTTAGAATTCAACTTTTGATTGCATCACCCAACTATAAACACAAAGGGAAGATTCGTACAACTTTAGGGTTAGATTCACATTTTTGGACCCTTCTTCAACAACCAATAATTATGAATTCATTCTCACTTCTTTTCAACTTCTTTTTCTTTTCTCCTTTTCTTTTTCAACGTTTTTCTTCCTTTTTTTTTTTTTTTTTTTTCTTTTCTGTTTTCTTTGAAACATAAAACATAAGAACTACTTCACTAGATTCAAAAGACCAAATCCATCCCCCCACACTTATTTTTTTGCAAATTGTAAATCAAAGGGAATTCCCAACAAGTCATGCTTCACTATTCTTTAAGAACAAGGGTATGGATATTCCTATGCTAGGTTAGATAGGGATAATGTAGGCTAACAAAAAAATAGGGTAAATAAGGTTCAAAGGGATTAAATCTACAATACATATGCAAGGGATAAGGCTTTTTTGGCTCTGAGGGTAACTAAACACCTTCATCTTGGTATTTGTTATGCAATCAATTTTATGCTTTGAATGAAATAGGCATGAGTTCTAGTATTTGGAACTAAAATGATGAAAAAGCATTCTAAGTAGCAACCAAGCAAAGAAATAATGAGATCATGCAACGACTTTTGAAAACAAAAATATCACGGATTAGTAACTCTCCAAACAAAGAATAGGCTTAAGTCTCACCGGGTTGTATCGTTAGTTTGAGTTTCTTCCTTCAAACATGTTACAAAAACTGTTTTTTTTTTCTTTGTGATTACATGTGAATTCGTAAATGACAACTACAAAGTATTAACCAAAGAGCATATCAAACTTCCACCCATGTTTGTAACTTTTTTTTAACAGTCATGCAATTAAAAACAAAATCCTTATCATTGTGTTGGAAGGTAACCTAAGACACAAACAAGCAACAAAAACGACTCTTTTTGGTATTTTTCTCAAAATTTTTCAATTATATATATATATATATATATATATATATTTTATGACACGCAATAAAACACTTTAAAATAGTGAATAACAACATTAATAGTGATAGGTGGTGAAATTTGAAGAGAAATCATGAAAAACAATTTGTTTACCCCCTCCTCGCCTCCCACAGTTAAACCAAACATTGTCCTCAATGTTTCAAAAATAAACTTAAACAAGAAAGCAATAAAAGATAACTAGCAAACAAGAGAATCATGGCAAAGAACAATAAAGAGAAGGGTAAAAGAGAGCAAATCTGGTTGTAGGAGCTGGAAATTCTAATGTCTCTTTGTTTGAATACATAGATTGCCTCCTAAGAAGCGCTTGGTTTAATGTCTTCCAGTCGGACAATATCTCCATTTAAGCTTCACTAGGACCAACGGCATGGAGGGGTACATCCTCCATGACATGCTTCTCAAAACACTCATAGTAAGGCTTCAAACGGTGTCCATTCACTTTGAATTCATTTCCCGTCTTTAAACTTTGAATTTGGATTCCACCATAGGGAAAAACATTAGTAATAACAAAAGGACCAATCCATTTAGAACGTAACTTACCTGGAAACAATTAAGGTGGGAGTTGAAAAACAACACTTTCTGCCCAACATAAAATGTTTTACTACGGATCATCTTATCATGGAAAGCCTTTGTTTTGTCCTTGTAAATATGAGCGTTCTCGTAAGCCTCATTCCGAATTTCCTCAAGCTTATTCAATTGTAACTTCCTATGAAGGCCAACATCATCAATGTTCATGTTGAAAGTCTTGACTGCCCAATGTGCACGGTGCCCAATTCAACTCGAAGATGACATGGTTTCCCATAAATGAGTCGAAAATGAGACATTCCAATTGGTGTTTTGTAGGCAATATGATATGCCCATAATGCATCATTCAAATGCAAGCTCCAATCCTTTAGAGTTGGTCCAACTGTCTTCCCCAAGATTTGCTTGACTTCCCGGTTAGAAACTTCGGCTTGTTCACTTGGCTGGGGATGATAAGGTGTCGAAACCTTATGTGTGACATTATACTTCTTGAGTAATGCCTCTATGGTCCGATTACAAAAGTGAGAACCCACATCACTTATAAGTACTCGCGGCATTCCAAACTTTGTAAATATGTTAGTTTTGATAAAATCTGCAACCACTTTGGAATCATTAGTACGAGTGACTTTTGCTTCCACCCATTTCGAAACATAATCTAGAGCAAGTAAAATATAATTGAAACCATCAGAGGAAGGAAAAGGACCCATGAAGTTAATGCCCCAAACATCAAAAATCTCCACATAAAATATAAGAGTTTGCGGCATTTGATCTCTTGAGCCCATATTGCCTGTTCTTTGACAATGAGCATAAGTCATGCAAAAAATTCTAGCATCCTTAAATATAGTAGGTCAATAAAATCCACATTCTAGAACTTTAAGTGCTGTTCTTTGAGTACAAAAATGACCTCCATAAGCATAAGTGTGACAGAAAGTTAAAATTGAATTGAATTCAGAATCATGCACACACCTACGAATAATTTGATCAGGGCAATATTTCCACAAATAAGGTCATCCTGCACATAAAAATGTGCTTCTTTTTTAAGTGTATCACGTTGGTGCCTGTTTATGGTGTTTGGAACTTGTTTAGACACAATATAATTCAAAATATCAGCATACCATGGCTCACTTACCTTAATGGTTAGCAGCAGTTCATCTGGGAATGCCTCTGGAATAGGTATGGTCAGCTACGACATTCTCGCTTCCTTTTTTGTCCAGGATTTCCACGTCAAACTCTTGGAAAAGAAGCATCCAACGAATAAGCCTTGGCTTGGCTTCTTTCTTCGTAAGTAAGTACTTCAAAGCTGCATGGTCAGAGTAAATTATAACTTTAATTCCAAGTAAATAAGAACAAAACTTATCTAAAGCAAACACAACAGCAAGGAGTTCTTTTTCAGTAGTGGAATAATTCAATTGAGCATCATTTAAGGTCCGATGAGCGTAGTAGATGACATGTGGCTTCTTGTCCTTTCTTTGTCCCATCACAGCTCCTAAAGCATAATATGAAGCATCACACATAAGCTCAAATGGAAGACTCCAATTTGGTGGGACAATGATAGGGGCTGAAGTTAACATCTCTTTGAGATGATTGAATGCCTTCTCATAATCCTCATAAAAAACAAACAGCACATCCTTTTGTAGAAGTCGACACAAGGGTGTTGAAATCTTTGATAAACCATCTACAGAATCCTGCATGTCCAAGAAAAGAACGAACCTCTCTCGTCGAAGTGGGAGAGGGTAAGTAGCGTACAAGATCTATTTTCGATTTATCAACTTCGATTCCCTTTTCTGAAACTATATGACCTAAAACTATGCCTTGTTTTACCATGTAGTGACATTTTTCCCAATGTAAACCATATAAATTATGCAATCGTAGTATGAGTAAGTAGGGATCGTTCTATTCTAGGGATTAGAAGGGATGCAAATCAACACAAATTAAACTTATAAAACTGAAACCCAAGTTAAACTAACATGAAAACAATGAGGGGGAGATTTTGGACGAATTTAATTAAAACAAAAGTAAAGGGCAGCAAGTAAATTAAGTTGTGAATGAAATATGGATGAAATGATAGCTAAAGGATTCTTCTCCACACATGAAACATATGCATACAAATTGATTTCCAGTTATTCTTCCTATAAACCATGAATGACAATGCCCCAAATTAACTGTGAACAGCACAAATTAACTCTCAGATTTTCCTAAGTTCATTGAATTGGACTCAGCGACGCAACCAAATTATTCTTCTCGAGTTCCCTAACTATGAAAAGCAAGATAGAGATACATCTCAAAGATCATTAAGTTCTGTGAAAATCATAAGCATTGACAAAGCATTCATAACTATGAAATGCATGATACTTCTACCAAGAATTTACTTAACTCAATCATGACTAGTGACTTTTACCACTTACAAATATAAGTTCATAACGATTAGGTGAAATTCCCTTATATTCTAACATCAAATCCCTGCATGCAAACTAAGTGTGCACCCTTAATAAACATACAAGAATAAGTTCTCTATAAAGCAGATAAATAAACCGCGTTCATGTTTTATGAAAGAATAACTGGATGTAATCAATTTATATAAAACATATGATCATGGCTTCAAATTCACCTCTAGCTAAAAAGAAACTTAGTTACACATGTTCATCATAACTGAAAAACAATCTAAAACAAACATTGAAACTTAAAACAAAGATAGAAAGAACTCTGAAAATTCCAGCAACTTCAACGGATGAATGGTAGGCATGGCACACTTTAAATCTCTGCAGGAATTTCATATATATAGGGGGAATGGCTGAATCCAAGGAGGAAAAGGTTTTGACATTTTGAATTATTTTAGGACTCTAAAAATAGGTAGAGAGTCTTGGAATGTGATTAGGATTCTTCCTTGCATCTGGAGATAAGATAAGACAAAATTGGATAAGATAAGATAAGGTTGGATAAGATAAGATAATGTTCCTCTCCAACTAGGATTCCTCTTGTTTGTCTAATTCCTTGCCTTCCAAGCGTCAACTTTAATTTCTCCAGATTTTAGCACATATCTAGCATCATTTAAACACCAAAAACATCCAGCCCATATGCTTTCCACGCATGCTATCCAATCCAAGTCCAAAACTGCTCCAAATTGCTCAATTGACTATTTATTGTCATCTTTACCAACTGGACCTACAATAATACGAAAATAACTTAAATTACTACAATAAATAGAAATTAACTAAATAAATGCAAAGAAATAAGATAACAAAGTTGCATAAATATGCTCCTATCAGATATTATCCCATGCATATTCCCAATAATTTTACATAGAGCTTCAATTAACTTCCTTCACCTTCAAGTATATTTCTAACCCTATAAACTCATGGTCCATACCTACAAATTATATATGGTTGCATGTGTTGAATGCAATTAGAATCCCCTGCATTTTCTCAATACTTTTTGGATTTAACATTAGTTTTTTTCTAAGATTTAATTAAGAGGCTTCGACCAATTGCCACATCACATTTTTCTATTTTTTAAATTACATATAATTAGTTTAAAGGAACATTCACTTCACCTTATAACTAATTGCCTACAATCTAGGAAATTTAATTTTCCCTTTTAAACTCCTACAATTTAATGACTCTTTCTATTAAAAAACAATTAATTAAAGTAATTTAAACTCCTACATTTTAATGACTATTTCTATAAAAAAAATAATTTATTAAACTATTGAAGTAGTTCCTCATCTCTACTAATTAATAAAACACTCATTGTTAACCAAAATCTTATGAAATTACCAGTTTAACCCTCTAATTAAAATACAACATGAATAAGAAATATGGGGCAGAAATATAATTTCACACAACCAAATTTTGCTCTTTTTTTTTTCAAAGCCTCACCTATATGTAATCCTAACATATCTCTAATTTAAAAAAAAATAAAAAATAAACTTCCCACTCCCACATTCTCTATCACTCTCTTCCTCTATCCTTCTATTTCAAAAAAAAAAAAAAAAAAAAAATTCTCACACACTTTGTGTGTGACCATATGCTAGTTATTAGTAAAAAAAAGAGTACTAAAACTTATGGTTTGAAAACAAACGTACCAAAATTTAAATGTACCAAAAATTCAAATGTACCAAAAACTAAATGTACCCAAAAATTTAAATGTAACAAGAAACCAATTGTACCAAAAATTCAAGTGTCCCAAGAAGCCAAATGTACCAAAAATTCAAATGTACCAAGAAACCAAATGTACCGAAAATTCAAATGTACCAAGAAGCCAAAAGTACCAAAAATTCAAATATACCATAAATCAAATCATCTTATAAGTAACCAAACGTACATATATAATCAAACGTATCAATATAACCAAATGTGTAACGTCCCGCCCTGAAATATTTATTTTCGGGAAATAATTCCGAAATAGGCCCAATTCAATACTCTTGTTTGTTTTACTACCATTAAACACTATTCTTTATTTAAATTTCCTAATTACTCACAAAATCTACAACCAAAATTTACTTACCAAAAACATAAGACTTAATTTCATCTTATTCATAGAATTTCTTTTCTTAAATCAACTTCCCAACAAAATATAATTCTCGATTATCTAAGGTTGCATCTAACCCCTGTTAGACTATCTATATACCCTTGAGCGGGATCAAGCCTTTCGTAGTTCACCATTGATCCTTTTATCTATTTCCGAAAATACTCTAATAACGGCAATAATCAACATTAGATTTCACAATTGAACCACACCAAATGGGTACCAATTACGGATTTAAAATATCAAAATCTGCATGAAAAGACACAGTCAGTCCACAGGCCACGCGACGCCGTGGGTGGCGGTTTCTGGTGAACGGAAACCTAATTTTCCGAGAAACTCCAAAAATTACCAAATTCTACAAGCAAGTAGAGTTCAATGAGAGGAACAACTTTTATACCTGGGCTGAAGTCCAATTCGGCCGGGAAACACCCCAAATCGCCCTTGATCCGTCGGAGAATCTTTGAATTGGGTGCTCTTGATTCGACTCCAAAACAGCTCCGCCACCACCAACCTTGTTTAGGATTTGTTCCTAGGCTCAAGAGGATGCTATAGGTGGTGGTGATCGAAGGAAATTATTTCAAAAATGGTGGATTTGAAGCCATGGTGTCGTCGCCCCTTCCAATGTGGGTATCACCAAATCAAAACCAAATATCTTAAATTTTGGGGTGTCATAGGTAGAGGGAACGATAAGGAATGTTTTCCCTGTGATTAGTTGACTTGGTTCGCTGGAAAAATTGATGAAAAACCGTTGGAGAAGGTGAAGAGGACCAAGTCGGGTCGAAAAATGGAAACGGGCTGAATGGGGGGTCTGGGTTCCCTTCCTTCTCTCTTCCCTCATTTCCCTTCTTTTCTCCTTCTCATTAGCCTTTCCTTCTCTCCTCCCCTTTCCCAATTGCCAACCCCCTCTCCTTTCTCTACCCCTTATCCTAATCTCAAACACACACATGGCGCAATATCCACACTCCAACAAATCTGGAGCCTTCCAAATCAATAATTAAATTACCATTTTTGCCCCTAACTTTGTTCGTTAATAACTCATTCGTTATAACTCTGTTTCACAAACTGTTTGCGCCTATGCATTCGTGAGATCGAGCTCCAAATATGTCAAATATGATCAAATATATAAGGATAAAATACGTCCTCGTATAATTACGTTAAACCAACTGGGGGTATTTTCATTTTTTTTTCACTTATCGATAAATTTTACGACGTGAATTATAATAATTTCTTGTAACAAAATTATAAAATTTCTCAATTAAATTTTCATAACCATAAATCAATTTATTTTCGATTTTCTCCACAAATTCATAATTATGAATATCAAATTCATATACTTAAATTTTTTTTCAGGGTATTACATTCGACCCCCATTAAAATAAATCTTGACCCCGAGATTTCAATCACTGAGTAAGGACAAGGTATTTAAAACCAATCCGTAGTACCATCAATATTGAATGAAATCAAAATCTTATTCTATGATTTCATTCATATCAACAAGTGAACCACACTAACGATAGTAATCATATAGCCATAAGATACAGGTGCGCCATTAGTTATGTCCACAATATCGAATCCAAACAAGGACGACTCTTGACTTTGGCAACCAAATCAACCAAATTTGTAATTACAAGCTTTCCCCCATCAATCCTTTTCCTCAAACAGAAAAAAAATCCAAGAAATACATTATATGTGTCGCACAACTAGCCAATCTTTAGCAGAGTGACACAATAGCTAGGTCACAGTTATTTCCTTCATTCTTTCAACCCTATATATTAGACCAATCATAGCCTCGGTTTATGATTTCATTCCCGTTTGTAAAATCATCGTGACTTTGATAAATATTAAAATTTCCAACCATAATTATCATTGGCCATAAGATTTTAAAATTTCAAGCCATAATCATCATTGGCAAAACAATGATTTCTACCATCGATTAACGAAAAGGGATTAGAATTACTCCCACCATTCCATTTATAGTGAATGAAATCATAGCCTCAGTCTACGAGTTTGTCCAAGCTCAAAATAAAGAAATCAACAATTAAATCATCGTGGTTCTCACCCATATATCTCAAATTCCCAACCATAATTATTGGCAGAACAAATATCGGAAATTTTAGCCATACACATTGGCAAAATAATTGTCACATCCCGGCCCAGGCCCCCACCACATCTTGGACTCGACTCCACCGTAGCACGATATTGTCCGTTTTGGGCCTCTACCACACCCTCACAATTTTGTTTCTAGGAACTCACACGAGAACTTCCCAGTAGGTCACCCATCCTGGGAATGCTCTCACCCGAACTCGCTTAACTTCGAAGTTCCGATGGAACTTGAAGCCAGTGAGCTCCTAAAAGGCCTCGTGCTAGGTAGAGATGAGAATATACATATAAGGCTTACAGGATCGACTCCCCTGGGCAACGTGGGATGTTACAATAAATATCAAACATCAAGCCACAATCCTCATTGGCTAGATAAATATCATAATTTCAAGCCAAACCATCAAAAATGGCAAATCAAATATCGAAAATTCCTGCCAAAATTCTTGGAATTTCAAATCACAATTACTCACCATCATGGGCAAAACAACAATTTCACCACCTTTTTCTTTTACCCAAATCAGTGACTAGTAGACTGGAAAATATTGTAATATACCTGGCCAATACACATCACACATTTTTCTCGCTTCAGTAATTCATTCTCGCAACCCACACATGGAGCTTCTCCCTGGAAACATTGGGTCTTTGTGCCCATTCAATTATCTCTCCACATTTCACAGGTCATTTCACCCAATTCAACATCCACAGGGCCACTTTGCCCAATCAAACATTCCTCCCATTCCATAGGACATTACACCCAAATCAACATCCACGGGGCCATTTTTCCCCATCAAACATTCCTCCCATTCCATAGGACATCACACCCAAATCAACATCCACGGGCCTTTTCGCCCAAACCAACATCCACGGGCCTCTTTTTTTGCCCAATTCAATTATTTCTCAATTGCACGGGGATAATACAACTTTTCCATCTACTTGTCACAATTTCACAATCATCTTAACATTCAAAATTTTCATAATGAATAACATAATATCAACCCAATTCAAGATTAATCCGAGACTTTAATCAAGTGCTCATCTTCAAAGCTATAACATGAAATATGACAATTTAAAATTTTGCTACTCCCATTCAATTTAATTCAATTCATGATGATTAACAATATATGCATTCCACATAAATTCCGTCGTACTCATAGAACTTATAGAATAATGCAATATTAATGCACTTCATAAGTTACATCCACAACTTAATAATATCGCATATTGTAAGGTAGGATCATTTGCTCTGATACCATTTGTAACGTACCGCCCCGCAATATTTATTTTCAAGAAATAATTCCGAAATAGGCCCAATTCAATGCTCTTGTTTGTTTTACTACCATTAAACACTATTCTTTATTTAAATTTCCTAATTACTCACAAAATCTAAAACCAAAATTTACTTACCAAAAACATAAGACTTAATTTCATCTTATTCATCGAATTTCTTTTCTTAAATCAACTTCCCAACAAAATATAATTCTTGATTATTTAAGGCTGCATCTAACCCTTGTTAGACTGTCTACGTACCCTTGAGCATGATCAAGCCTTTCGTTGTTCACCATTCATCCTTTTATCCATTTCCAAAAATACTCTAATAACGGCAATAATCAACATTAGATTTCACAATCGAACTACACCAAAAATAATCAACAAGTGCAATATTAATGCACTTCATAAGTTACATCCACAACTTAATAATATCGCATATTGTAAGGTAGGATCATTTGCTCTAATACCATTGTAACGCACCGCCCCGCAATATTTATTTTCAAGAAATAATTCCGAAATAGGCCCAATTCAATGCCCTTGTTTGTTTTACTACCATTAAACACTATTCTTTATTTCAATTTCCTAATTACTCGCAAAATCTAAAACCCAAATTTACTTACCAAAAACATAAGACTTAATTTCATCTTATTCATCGAATTTCTTTTCTTAAATCAACTTCCCAACAAAATATAATTCTTAATTATTTAAGGTTGCATCTAATGACACACCCCGATCGAGATCAGGGAATGCTGGCCGTGCGGAAGCTAATAAAATAATAATGGAAATAATAATACGAATAAATAAAAACTGGTTTTGCATAAAGTAATAACAAGTGCAAGCGTAAGTGTGACGCTAAGTTCAGAGTATAAGGCCTAAAGCAGTCCGGGAGAAAATGACGCAACAAAAGTACACCCGAAGGTGGTCCCACGC
Organism: Pyrus communis; assembly: GCF_041283825.1. Taxonomy (NCBI): domain Eukaryota; kingdom Viridiplantae; phylum Streptophyta; class Magnoliopsida; order Rosales; family Rosaceae; genus Pyrus; species Pyrus communis. The sequence continues at coordinate 7,079,411 of NC_142572.1, forward strand.
TGGTGATCGTCTGTCAGATATGCCGCGAAAATCCTCAGGGAAACCACCAAACGTGCTAGCCAACTAGAACCTAGAGGGGCGCAAAACAAAAGCGTGAGTGGGCAAAAACAAAGCTTTTCGAAAACCATTTAATAAATAAGTTCTAACCTCTCGCCGTAAAACCTGTATACTTCCTAGAAAATAGATGTCTATATATATATATATATACATACCAATGCTCAAGAATATGCTATGCCAAAACCTCAAAGTAAAAATGCAAGTGCTCAGGTAATAACACATCAATATCATATAAACTGTCAGCCGGAGTCACCTAACGTGACCTGTACGGCTGAATCTAGAGCTCAAATCTCCATCTCACTAACTAGACCTGCACACGAGTCGGAACCACCTAAAGTGGTCTGTACGACAGGCCTGGGTGTAACATATATATACGCTCAAGTGCTACGATCACGTGAAGGCTGTGCGAATAGTCGTGGGTCACCTACGAGTCGGAACCACCTAAAGTGGTCTGTACGACAGGACTGTGCACCTAACTTGGATCCAAGCTGAGCGTGTGGTGCGGGAGGTGAACATCACGTGAAGGACTGTGCCCAACTCTGGGCGGGAGCACTAACACCGGGGGTGCAGGTTATGAGCTCTCTATGCATCTCAAATCACTACTGAATGTAAACATGAATTACACTTACCTGGAACTTACCTGTGCGTCCGCAGCACCAATGCATACACATATAAATGCAACTAATCATGCATAACAAATGGCAATATAATTTATGGCATATAACGTATAAACGCTTTAAATCAATTTCTGGGAAAATATAAGTATATAGGTATTTATGGAAAACCAAAAGCCCACTCACTGGTATGTGGAAGGGTCGTAACCCCCCTGCCTCGAGTGACCACGCTCGTCCTCGGGATAGGATTCACCTATATGCGAAACAACTATAAAAACGTTAATTTTAAAGCACATAACCAACCTTTAGAAATAACTTCTCATACAATGCTCAAATGGGGTGCATGAATACACCAACGTGATCTACTCAACCTCAGGAACATCCCCATATTTTTAAAATAATTTTTCACCGTCGCACGCGCCCCCACGCGCCGGCCACGCGCAGGCACGTTCCTGGCACGTTGACGGCGTCAGTTGACGCCGTCAGGAATATTCCGTTATCCCTAACGGTAAACGTCAACGGCGTTAGGAATATTCCGTCAGTTTTGACGGAATATTCCGTCGTCTTCTCCGGCTAGACTCCAGCGCCGAAAAATCGAGAAAAATTCAAATCGTCCTATCTTCTTCGTTTTTCAACCAAATTTCACAAAATTGGTACCAAAATGAAGCTTACAACGAGAGGAACAAGATCATACCACTTTCAAGTGCTAAAATCCACGAAATGTCGCCTGGAAAATACCCCCAACTCTGGCTAACCTAGAAACTCGTGATCCCGACATCCAAAACCTTCAAACGAACCACCCCGAGCCTCCTAGGGACCTCACCAAGCTTCCTACAAGCTTGAAATTCCCAAAAACATAAGAAATTACGTGTGCATGAACAGTACCCAAAATCGGGTATCTCGAGTTCGGCGTGAAAACGAAGGTATCCTTACCTGAAATGGGTATGGTTGGACTCCTACGAGCCTCACGAGCATGGATATGTACTTTATTTCTTCGATCTGTGAAGGTTTAATGTGTTTGTGTGTGTGTCTGTACGTTGGAAGGAAAATGGGAAAGGAAATGGGAGCTCGGGACAGGTGCAGGGATAGGGGAAATAGTGAGGGTGAGTGTGGGGAGGAGTGTGTGGTGCAAAACCAACCACACCAAGCCAAAAAGAACAACTGCACAACGAAAAATCACGCTAGGGGCAAAATCGTCTTTTCACGCGTACGTTTTTAAAATTTCCAGGACAGGCTGTTACAACCTACCCACCTTAACAGAATTTCGTCCCGAAATTCAAAACAACCATACAATAACCCCTAGTGATCAAAGAACAATTAAGGATACATATCCTTCATCCGATCTTCTGTTTCCCACGTAGCTTCCTCCACGGAATGATTTCTCCACAAAACTTTCACTAAGTTCACCGTCTTGTTCCTCAGAACCTTTTCCTTCCAATCTAGTATCGTCACTGGTTCCTCATCATAAGTCAAATCTGGATTAATTTCCAAGGGTTGAGGAAGTATCACATGAGACGGATCAGCAACATAATGTCGAAGCATAGACACGTGAAAGACGTTATGTACTCTAGCTAACTCCAGAGGCAACTCCAACCTGTAAGCTACCTCACCAACTCACTCTGTGACCATGTATGGTCCAATGTACCTGGGACTCAACTTACCCTTCTTTCCAAACCGTACAACGCTTCTCCATGGTGAAAACTTCAGAAATACCCAATCGCCAACCTCATACACTATGTCCGTAGCATGCCGATCTGCTAAACTCTTCTGCCTGTCCTGGGCTGCCCTCAGGTTAGACTTAATTACCTGAACATTTTGAGTAGTCTCCTCAACAATCTCCGGACCCATTAAAACTCTTTCTCCGACCTCTGACCAACACAACGGTGTGCGACAAGATCTACCATACAATGCCTCAAATGGTGCCATGCCGATACTCGAATGAAAGCTGTTGTTGTAGGCAAATCCCATTAAATCCAACCGCTTGTGCCAAACATCACCAAACTGTAGCACCGAAGCTCGCAACATATCCTCCAAAGTCTGAATGGTTCTCTCTGACTGTCCGTCCGTCTTAGGATGATACGCCGTACTATAAAGTAGTCTCGTACCCAAAGCTTCCTGAAACGCCACCCAAAACTTAGATGTAAATCGTGGATCACGATCCGAGACAATACTCACAGGGACACCATGGTATTTCACAATCTTCGAGATAAATAACTCTGCTAATCGGCCCAAGGAGTACTTCTCCCTCACTGGAATAAAATGTGCTGACTTAGTAAGTCGATCAACAATCACCCAAATGCCGTCAAAACCATTATGTGTACGCGGAAGCTTGTACACAAAATCCATAGTAATATTTTCCCATTTCCACTCTGGAACGGGAAGCGGCTGCAACAACCCAAACGGCTTCTTCCTTTCCGCCTTAACTTGCTGACAAACAGCACACCTGCTCACATACTCAGCTATCTCCTTCTTCATACCCGGCCAATAATAAAATGGTTGAATGGTATGATACATTTTAGTAGCTCCTGGATGCATGGCATAAGCCGACATATGTGCTTCATCAAGAATTGCTTTCTTTAAATCCAAATTATTAGGCACGAACATTCTACCTTCCTGCATCAACATGCCATCCGAATCACGAACTCTGAGGTCTCTCCTCCTTCCCCGATCTTGAGCTTGGATCAATTCCTGAGTTTCCCTATCAGCTACCTGAGCTTCAAGCACCCGATCGACCAAAATTGGCCTAACTTGAAAATTAGCAAGTAAAGCCACATCTCGATCTTCTGTTTCTAACCTCACTCCCGTAGAACGTAAGTCTGCCAAAAGAGGAATACGACTAGCGTACAACGCATTAATACGACCCTGAGACTTCCTACTAAGTGCATCAGCCATTACATTTGCACGACCAGGGTGATAATCAATCGTGCAGTCATAATCACTGAGCAACTCCAACCACCTCCGCTGACGAAGATTAAGATCTTTCAGCGTAAAGAGATACTGAAGACTCTTGTGATCTGTAAAGATCTTACATTTCTCTCCATAAAGGTAATGTCTCCATAATTTCAACGCAAAAATGATAGCTACTAACTCCAAATCATGTGTAGGATAATTCAACTCATGAGGTTTCAACTGTCGTGAAGCATAAGCAATCACCCTACCATGCTGCATCAACACACATCCCAGACCATTTAAAGAAGCATCACTATAAACCTCAAAATCACCACTGTCGTCCGGGAGTGCCAAAACAGGTGCGTGAGTAAGACAATACTTCAACTGCTGGAAACTCTACTCACACTTATCATCTCACTCAAATTTAACATCTTTCCTCGTTAGCCTCGTCAGTGGTAAAGCAATCACAGAAAAATCCTTAACAAACCGCCGATAATACCCTGCTAAACCAAGGAAACTCCTCACCTAAGTGACGGTTCGCGGTTGCTCCCATTTCTCCACAGCTGCGACCTTCTGTGGATCCACCAAAATACCCTGAGCTGAAATGATGTGCCCCAAAAATGCAACTTGGTCTAACCAAAACTGGCACTTGCTAAACTTAGCATACAATTGGTGTTCCCTCAACCTTTTCAACACCAAAGTAAGATGTCGAACATGCTCCGCTTTCGATGTAGAATACACCAGAATGTCGTCGATGAAAACAATAACAAACCTATCCAAATATGGATGGAACACTCGGTTCATCAAATCCATAAAAGCAGCTGGTGCATTCGTCAACCCAAGCGGCATAACCAGAAACTCGTAATGACCATAACGAGTCCTGAACGCCGTCTTAGGAACGTCATCCCTACTAATCTTCAGCTGATAATATCCAGACCTCAAGTCAATCTTGGAAAATACACAAGCACCTCGAAGCTGATCGAACAAGTCATCAATACGCGGCAATGGATAACGGTTTTTAATCATCACCCGATTCAATTGCCTATAATCAATACATAGCCTCAAAGTTCCGTCTTTCTTCCTCACAAACAATACTGGAGCACCCCAAGGTGAAGTACTAGGTTGAATGAAACCCTTGTCCACTAATTCCTACAACTGAACTTTCAATTCCCTTAACTCAGCGGGAGCCATACGATAAGGAGTCAAGGAAATAGGATTAGTACCTGGAAGCAACTCAATAGTGAACTCCATATCTCGGTCTGGTGGTAAACCAGGTAAATCCTCAGGGAAAACATCGGGAAAGTGTCTGACTACCCTCACATCCTCTACTCTACTAGGAGCAGCCTCATCTAACACCACATGAGCTAAGTACCCCTGGCAACCTTTAGATAACAACCTTTTCGCTCGCAAAGCCGAAATAACACCATGTCTCACCCCACTCTGCTCACCCACAAAAGTAACCACAGGTAGTCCAGGACGATGGAACGTAACTATTTTCCCGTAACAATCAATATTGGCACGATTGAAATGCAACCAATCCGTGCCCAGAATCACATCAAAGTCAACAATGTCTAACGGGATAAGATCAGCTGGCATAACCACATCCTCTACTATCACTGGACATCCTGGGTACACACGATCTACTATACATCTCTCCCCTCTAGGCATAGCGAACTCTAAATCATACCCTAGAGGTGTGGGGCGAGGTTGTGTCACTTGAGCAAATGTATGAGAAATCACAGAATGTGTAGCACCACAATCAATTAATACTCCAGCAAAATAACCAAGGATATTTAACGTACCCATAATCAAATCCGGATTGTTCTGAGCATCCTGCAGAGAAATATTATGAATACGCCCCTGGGTCTGCTGTCGTCCACCTCGACCTCTGCTCGTCTGGCCGCCACGACTCTGAATGCCACGCCCCTGACTGGGCTGACCAGACTGCCTTGAAGACCCCGCACTACTCGTAGCAATCTCCCCCTGCTGAATCTGTCCTCCCTGAAACCACTGAGAACCGTCTACTAGAGCTGGAGGATACGACGTATAGCCGCCAGAATACGGAGGATAACCGCCCTGGGAATATGGGTCCTGGGGATACTGATACTGTCCCGGGGCATAAGGAACAGCATCGCCCTGATAGTAGTAGGCACCACCTCGACCTGTCTGCCCATAACTACCCAGACCCTGAATCTGCTGAATCGGTACAGGTGGCGGCAAGAAAGTCTGCTGCGGCTTCTGCTGCTGACTCTGGGGACAATTTGCAGCCCGATGTCCCATCTGCCCACAAGTAAAACAACCACTGCTACCTCGTCTACACTCACCAAAGTGCCGATTATTGCACCTGCGGCAAACTAGGGCCCTACCTATACCAGTATCACCCTGTCTCTGGCCTCTAGCACCACCAGCAAACCTACATCCACGTCCCTGACCAGTGGCGTTAAAACCACCGCTAGAAGAGCAAAAACTAGTGTCACCCCTCTTGAAGTTCTGTGTCCTACGAGGTCCGAGCGACGCCTGACCTTTACCTTTATCATCCTTCTTCTGATTACCATCATTTTCTTCCTCCTCACTCTCGCTCGGCATATTTTCTGAATCCTCAATCCTCAGCAGAATCTCATAAAACTCCTGGTAGGTATCACAGTGGGTAATGGTCGCCATCGAACGCCACTTCTTCTTAGTGCCTAAACGGAAACGACGAAGCATCTCCGCTGGATTACCAGCAACATCTGGATGATAGCGAGACAAATCAGTAAACTTCTGATAGTACTCATTCGCTGTCAACTTCCCCTGTCTCAACTCAGTGAATTCCTGCTTCTTTCGATCAATATACTCATGAGGCACAAACCTTCTCTTGAACAACTCTCAGAAAACATCCCAATCAGTCCTCTCAGCTGGAGTCAAACGACGAAGTTCCTGCTCCCACTAGGACGCAGACTCCTTACCCAAAAACCATGATGTCGTCTCAACCCCTTCTCAACTGGGAGATTCCCCTAGCTGTGCAAACCACGAAAAATCTTCTCAATATGCTCTAACCATCGCTCTGCAGCCTCATGACCCTCGTTACCTTCGAACTTATCCAATTTCAAATTATACATAGTCTCCAGAGGAGTCCTCTGGGGAGGGCGGATCGCCGACTGAATAGCCGTAGCAATAACTTCCCCCAGCTGAGCAATATCGGGGAAACTAGGCTCAGCAGAGCGACGTGGTTCCCGACAAGGCGGCATAATTCTGACAGAAGACACCAAAACCATTAGAATACTCACAAAAGCACAGGACTGCCAAACCTAAGCTCTGATACCAAACTGACACACCCCGATCGAGATCAGGGCATGCTGGCCGTCACGTGGAAGTGACGTAACCATGTGCACAGTGCGGAAGCTAATAAAATAATAATGGAAATAGTAATACGAATAAATAAAAACTGGTTTTGCATAAAGTAATAACAAGTGCAAGCGTAAGTGTGACGCTAAGTTCAGAGCATAAGGCCTAAAGCGGTCCGGGAGAAAATGACGCAACAAAAGTACACCCGAAGGTGGTCCCACGCTGGTGATCGTCTGTCAGATATGCCGCGAAAATCCTTAGGGAAACCACCAAACGTGCTAGCTAACTAGAACCTGGAGGGGTGCAAAGCAAAAGCGTGAGTGGGCAAAAACAAAGCTTTTCAAAAACCATTTAATAAATAAGTTCTAACCCCTCGCCGTAAAACCTGTATACTTCCCAGAAAATAGATATATATATATATATCAATGCTCAAGAATATGCTATGCCAAAACCTCAAAGTAAAAATGCAAGTGCTCAAGTAATAACACATCAATATCATATAAACTGTCAGCCGGAGTCACCTAACGTGACCTGTACGGCTGAATCTAGAGCTCAAATCTCCATCTCACTAACTAGACCTGCACACGAGTCGGAACCACCTAAAGTGGTATGTACGACAGGCCTGGGTGTAACATATATATACGCTCAAGTGCTACGATCACGTGAAGGCTGTGCGAATAGTCGCGGGTCACCTACGAGTCGGAACCACCTAAAGTGGTCTGTACGACAGGACTGTGCACCTAACTTGGATCCAAGCTGAGCGTGTGGTACGGGAGGTGAACATCACGTGAAGGACTGTGCCCAACTCTGGGCGGGAGCACTAACACCGGGGGTGCAGGTTATGAGCTCTCTATGCATCTCAAATCATTACTGAATGTAAACATGAATTACACTTACCTGGCACTTAACTGTGCGTCCGCAGCATCAATGCATACATATATAAATGCAACTAATCATGCATAACAAATGGCAATATAATTTATGGCATATAACGTATAAACGCTTTAAATCAATTTCTGGGAAAATATAAGTATATAGGTATATACGGAAAACCAAAAGCCCACTCACTGGTATGTGGAAGGGTCGTAACCCCCCTGCCTCGAGTGACCACGCTCGTCCTCGGGATAGGATTCACCTATATGCGAAACAACTATAAAAACGTTAATTTTAAAGCACATAACCAACCTTTAGAAATAACTTCTCATACAATGCTCAAATGGGGTGTATGAATACACCAACGTGATCTACTCAACCTCAGGAACATCCCCATATTTTTAAAATAATTTTTCACCGTCGCACGCGCCCTCAGGAACATACAATGCTCAGTTGACGCCGTCAGGAATATTCCGTTATCCCTAACGGTAACCGTCAACGGCGTTAGGAATATTCCGTCGTCTTCTCCGGCGAGTCTCCGGCGCCGTCGCCGGCGCCGGAAAATCAAGAAAAATTCAAATCGTCCTATCTTCTTCGTTTTTCAACCAAATTTCACAAAATTGGTACCAAAATGAAGCTTACAACGAGAGGAACAAGACCATACCACTTTCAAGTGCTAAAATCCACGAAATCTAGCCTGGAAAATACCCCCAACTCCGGCCAACCTCGAAACTCGTGATCCCGATGTCCAAAACCTTCAAACGAACCACCCCGAGCCTCCTAGGGACCTCACCAAGCTTCCTACAAGCTTGAAATTCCCAAAAACATAAGAAATTAAGTGTGCATGAACAGTACCCAAAATCGGGTATCCCGAGTTCAACGTGAAAACGAAGGTATCCTTACCTGAAATGGGTATGGTTGGACTCCTACGAGCCTCACGAGCATGGATATGTACTTTATTTCTTCGATCTGTGAAGGTTTGATGTGTTTGTGTGTGTGTCAGTACGTTGGAAGGAAAATGGGAAAGGAAATGGGAGCTCGGGACAAGTGCAGGGATAGGGGAAACAGTGAGGGTGAGTGAAGGGAGGAGTGTGTGGTGCAAAACCAACCACACCAAGCCAAAAAGAACAACTACACAATGAAAAATCACGCTAGGGGAAAAATCGTCTTTTCACGCGTACGTTTTTAAAATTTCCGGGACGGGCTGTTACATCTAACCCTTGTTAGACTGTCTACGTACCCTTGAGCATGATCAAGCTTTTCGTTGTTCACCATTCATCCTTTTATCCATTTCCAAAAATACTCTAATAACGGCAATAATCAACATTAGATTTCACAATCGAACTACACCAAATGGGTACCAATTATGGATTTAAAATATCAAAATCTACATGAAAAAACAGCATCGGCCCACTGGGCACGCGACGGAAAACTAATTTTCCGACGAACTCCAAAAATTACCAAATTTTATAGGCCAGTAGATTTCAATGAAAGGAACAACCTTCATACTTGGGACGAAGTCCAATTCAACCAAGAAACACCCTAAATCGCCCTCGATCCACCGGAAAACCCTTGAATTGGGTGTTCTTGATTCGACTCCAAAACAACTTTGCCGCCCCTCAACCTTGTTTGGGTTTTTTTCCTGGGCTCGAAAGGATGCTATAGGTGGTGGTGATTTAAGGAAATTGTTTCAGAAATGGTGGATTTGAAGCCACGGTTTCGTCGCCCCTTCCAATATGGGTATCACCAAATCAAAACCAAATATCTTAAATTTTGAGTTGTAATAGGTAGAGGGAACGATGGTGAATGTTTTCCCCGTGATTAGTTGACGTGGTTCGTTAGAAAAACCGATGAAAAACAGTCAGATAAGGTGAAGAGGACCAAGTCGGGTCGGAAATCGAAAATGGGCCGAAGGGGGGTCCAGGTTCCCTTCCTTCTCTCTTCCCTCCTTTCCCTCATTTCCTTCCTTTCTTCTCCTTCCCATTGGTCTTCCCTTCTCTCCTCTTTTCTCGATTGCTAGCCCCCTCTCCTTTCTCTCCCCTTTCTCCCAATTAAAACCACACACGTGGCACCATATCCACACTCCAACAAATCTGGAGCCTTCCAAATCAATAATTAAATTACCATTTTTGCCCCTAACTTCGTTCGTTAATAACTCCTTCGTTATAACTCCGTTTCACAAACAGTTGCGCCTACGCGTTCGTGAAATTAAGCTCTATCCAAATATGCCAAGAAATATGATCAAATATATGAGGATAAAATACATCCTCGTATAATTACGTTAAACCAACCAGGGGCATTTTCATCTTTTTCACTTATCGATAAATTTTACAACGTGAATTATAATAATTTCCAATAACAAAATTATAAAATTTCTCAATTAAATTTTCATAACTATAAATCGATTTATTTTTTATTTTCTCCACATATTCCTAATTATGAATATCAAATTCATATACTTACATTTTTTTTTTTTCAAGGTATTACAAAATGTACCTAACAACGACTTTTTTTACATTCTATTTTAATAAAAAAAATTAAAAATATATATGAAATCATCATAATAAGAGATGCATAAAAATAGGAGGAAAGAAAGGGAATGTGGTAAAGAAATAACATGAATATCCTTCTAATAAAATAAAATGAAATGCAATTAAACTCCAAAATTGTAAAGAAAATGTTTAATCAGATTTTCAAAAGGAATAGGTGTTTAGTCTATGACATTTAAAAATGAGGGGTCTATATCAAAACGCCCCATGCAAATATGTCAAATGCCGGAAAAAATAATATGAAGGCCTATAAGGGTGCAAACGTTTTTAAGCAGCTAGATTTGATGTGGATGACTCACAATAAATGAGGCCAACCGAGCTCATTGGTGGAACCGGGTCATAAATGGCCCGTTAACTAATGAACAAATGAAGCAGATGAGTTACAAAATTTGAATTAAACGAAGGTAAAAGAAAATTAGTTCATTTAGTGTGTCGTCTCAGCCAAAAAAATTTGTCAAAAAATTTAAAAATTCTCACGTGACTTCTTCCATACAACGTTTCCGTCGTCTAGAATTTTCCCAATTGACAGCGGCGAGGTATCATGGATGACATACTTGCTTCCACACAAAATCAACAATGAAATTTGTTTGAAATTTAGGGTTAAGGAAACCAAAACCAGCAAGGGCAGGAACTCTACACAAAGGCTCCGACATGAAAGCTTCCTCCAAATCGACGATGGAGGTCTGCATACTTAGGGTTGAGGAACCAACGACAATGACAATAAATTTGGGGTTGTGGGTTTCACTTGAGCAACGACAAAAACTATAGTAAGTAAAGCTATCCTTTGTGTTCAATTTGTTAAATTAACTTAGCGTTCATGGTTAATAAAAGCAAGCTTGTTGATGAAATTTGTGGAAATTTTTTAAAGTTAATGAAAATTTGGGGAAATTTAGAGCTAATGTAGGGTTATGAATACTTGTTGACAAGTTGTGTTTAAGGTTTATATTGGGTTGAGTTGGAGTTATTTTGTTGACTTGGGTTGAGTAGGGTTGATGAAAGCTTGTTGAAGTTTATGAATGGACTAAATTTGACTAAATTCATGAAGCTTTGTTTAGGGTTAATGTAGGTTGATGAAGAAATGTTAACACGTTCTGTTTAGGGTTTGTATATATTGTTGAGTTGGTCGAGTTGTTGGGTTCATTTGTGTTTATGAATTTTTTTTGAAATTTATGAATGCTTATATTGTTATGTGTATAGGACATCATCAATGGTGTGAAACTACCTAGAGAGGCTAGGTGAATAATCTATCACAAGCTGGGTAATGTGGGAAAAGTTCAATGACGACTAGAAGGCAACATTTAGGGCTTGGTCATTTAGCGAATATTGACAAGTTGTCTTTGAGTGGTCAGTTGGTGCATGAATTGTCGCTATGTAGGGTAACAATTGAAATTGGTCTAGTTTAATTTGCCAATTCAATCTTGATAGGGGCCAAGAATAATGTTGTTGTGAATTTGGATTACTTCCATCTTGTTCATGACTTGGACAAATTCAACAATTATCCGTGGGGTGCATTGAGCAACTTCAAGACAACTTGTAATTTGCTGATTTTAAGAGAATGAGAGAAAGCATGGATGGGGATGAGGATAAGAAGGAAGAAATGAGCGGAAACAAGGGGTTCAAGGATCTGGATGAGGCTATAAAATATTTGCATATGCTTTTTCAGGTAATATGCGAGGAGCCAAAAATAATCCCAAAAATCATGGAGGTGACACATAGATTTTTGGACGAGAAAGACGAGATTACCCTCAAGGCACACCGGAATTCTCATATGCATGCAACAGACAATAACAGCTCAATTAAGGAAGAGTCAAAGGTGATCTTTATGGAATTCATTCAATTTCCCCTCATGACTCCCTCATTGATTTTATTCAATACGGAGACCTCCAAAACTTCCTATTTAATTTAGGAATAATTACCATGATAATTGCAAGATATTATGTGAAAAGTCATCTTTATGGAATTCATTCAATTTCCCCTCATGACTCCCTCATTGATTTTATTCAATACGGAGACCTCCAAAACTTCCTATTTAATTTAGGAATAATTACCATGATAATTGCAAGATATTATTTCACATAATATCTTGCAATAATTCACCCAATTCCACCTATATGGCCGATCATTCTCCACCCAAATGGTCGGCCACCCTCCTATAAATACCCCACTTATCCCATTAAAATGCTGAGCCATTTGCTACCCACAAACTCCTAAAAGTACATTCTTTTCAGAATACTAACTTTGACATTGAAGATTCTTCAGCCAAAGCCCTTTATCCATCATGGGCATATGAGGCTTTTGGCCTTAATCGAATGTTTATTATTTTGCAGGTGCATTTTCGTTAAAGCAAGAGACGCCTGAAATTTGCATCCATAAATTGGTGCTTTCATTGAGAGTTTGATTCACACGCTCGAAGAAGACTCTCGCATTGAAAGTTTCTCATTTCTCGTGCATTCGTAAATTTTTCGTACATTCTTATTCCTAGAATTTTTTAATTCTTTGAATAAACGTAAAAGAGAAATACAATGACGGAAAATTCAGAAACCACGACGAACGAAACTTCCTACATTCAAGGTTTTGGACCAAATGATGGAGATTGCGACGTAGCCTTACCACGATGATCCACGAGACTCAACGCGACAGCAAGAGGATCGGCATTAACCCCACGAGGCACCACTGTGGCAACCACCATGGTAGTAGCCACAATAGCAGCCCATGGCGAGCCCTCTACCCATAATGAGCAGGCTACAATGCAGCAGTGAGCCTAGGCCCGTGCCACAAATTCAACCTTCTCTGCGCCAATTTCATCTTGTGCATCTACATCCTCAGTTTTTTCTATATTTTTGTCCACTTCTTTGTTATCTCCTATTGAAATTCAAATCAATAACTTGCTACTTCAAAGTTACACAAATATAACCCAAGTTATCACAAGCCAACACCATTTTCACCAATATATATATATATATATATATATATATATATATATATATATATATATATATATATATATATATATATATATATATAAAATGTGCCCTAAAGCCAATCATAAGATGATACATTACGAACATTTCACATATTAAGTTAATCTAGTTCAATTTAAGGACAAAGATTATTGTTTAAAGCCGTCTCATTAAATGTTATACGCTTAAACGATAAGTCCAATGAATCTATACTATCATTAAGAGAACTCTCCTTGTCAACTTTTTGCCACTTTTTTTCCTATTTTGCCCTTACTTTTGATACACAATATTGACTTAAGGAGGGCAAAATAGTAATTTTGCATCTTTTGAACTTTTTGCCCCTTTTTTCCTATTTTGCCCTCACTTTTGATACACAATATTTACATAAGAATGACCAAATAGTAATTTTGTATCTTTTGAAAAAATGACAATCATATCCCTATTTTCCCTATTTTACCCTCACTTTTGATACACAATATTTTTTCATATAGGTAAGTGAAATCATGATATTTTTTGGATAGTTTGAATGAACTGAAGCGGTTGTGCTTGAGGAAAACATTGGAGGAGGTGGACGGTTGAAAAGGCTTTAATTTTGTACCTTTTGACAAAATGACAATCATATTCCTATTTTTTCTATTTTACCCTCATTTTTTTTAGAAAATGACAATCATATACCTATTTTTCCTATAACAAAAAAATATGCCCTTATTAAGATAAACTGTCTCATCATCATTGTCTCATACTTTTTTTTGTTTTTAATTTTAAAAACTAATCATACTCCTTAATAAAAAATAAAAAAAAAACAAAAAAAAAAGAAATTATTCACACACACAGTGTGTGCTCGTCTTCTAGTATGTACTTAAAAGAATGTGATAAAGAAATTAGACTCACGAAACCTTTCTGTTCAATATACATATCCTAGACGGTTCTTTAGGACCCAATTCTACCGATAGACTCGGCTAATCACAATGGTTGGATCTTCGGCAGCACAAATCATCCACATATTTCATCAGCAGGAGACAAACGCACATGAGATTCCACCCTAGCCTATATGTATGTGGGAAAATGGATCAGGATCCTCTCCTGAGCTAAGGGTGAGGATCCTCCTGAGCAAGCTCATCGGACCGTTCAAATTTTATCCAACGGCTACAAATAGGAGGTCCTTCTAAAAATTATAATAATTATAACCGTTGAATAAACTTTGAATGGTCCGATGGACTTGCTCAGGAGAGGATCCTGATCCCGGGAAAATAACTCTGACTTCGACGTGGATGAGGTCCCATAAAATTGAACAGAAACAAAGCAAAAAGCATGCATCAACCACAAAAAGAATTGGACCAAAAAACAAAACAGCCACAAATACTTAACATCTTCGTACCCTCTTTCAAACTGTCTGCTGCTATTTGTCGTCAACATCATAAATTCTACTGATTAGTGTCTTTTTGGGGAATTCAATACAATTCGTATTATTCAGACATTTAGATATTTTTCATAAAAAAAGAAAAGATAATTATATTAAATTTATTTAAATTACAAGGAGATAGATGCGAACTCAGATGTAGACGGTGGAAGACACTGTCTTTATTAATTTGGCTAAACTCATGTACGTACAAAAATAAATTACGGCATGTATTGAATGGAATCACTCGTATTATTGCCATTGTCAAATAATGAAAAGGCTAGTGCTTAGGTAGGAAGAATTAATGAACAATTAAACCGCGGTTAGGCAAATTATAGACATTATATGTACTGATGTCTGGAGATTTTTGATCCAGAATATGATATATAAATAATATTAGTACTATATAGTGACAAGGGGACAAAGAAAATAAAACAAGATGAAAAATAAGTAAGAAAAAACGAAAGAAAAGAGAATGTGGAAATAGAAAGTGTCCCCCAGTAGAGGAACCTAATGTTGGGAATGAAACGGACCTCTCCTAGACCACATTTAATATCATTTCAAACTTGTACCAAACTTCACCACTATACTTTAATTAGTTAATTAATTAAGAAAATTGTTATTGGCACTTCAAATTTCTCATTCTACATTTCATATTTTCTATATTTAGAAAGAAAAATACACTTGTGAGGAGTGTAGAATAAAATTTTTGGAGTGCCAATAACACTCCCCTTAATTAATTAATTAATTAATTAGATGACTTGAGAGGCCCCATACACATTACACACTCACATACCACGTAAATAATCACGTTTGAATCTTATGATATCATATGCAAGTGGTTTTTTACCGTAATGATACAAAAGAGTGGAGTTCTTACATAACGGCATGAGTATGAATATTGTCGATAACCAATTTAACAAAATATTGTTTGACAAAAAAAAAAAAAAACATATAATCTAGGGTTAGGTTTGTTGTTTGTAGGATAAGCTTCTCATTTCTCTCAGTTTGTTTTCTAATTATTAATTGTTATCAGGTTGTGCTGATCACGTTTTTGCTTTTGTAGCTGTGTTTTTATATAATTAATCTAATTATTTATTGTCATCGCAAAAACGAAAAGTGCAAAGCACGTCGTGAATTGCATGTTGGTGTGTGACCACATTATTATTTCACTTTGATCTACACGTATGTCTCTCATTTGATACTTTAAAAGTCTCAAAACTCATTAAACCATCCATACGTCCATAATGCTTGCGAAATAGCAAGCAACATTGCAGTTATATTTAAATGTAACTAACAAAAAAAATTATAAGTACTGTTCTTTTATAAGCAGTGATAGTGAGATTTCATTTACAAGAATCGAACAAATACAAGAGGTGTCATATGGGTACATATTCTTTAGTTATTAATTTCTTGATTTGGACAGAAATTCGCACAACAAATGAGATAAAACCTCTACATGGCTACCACAAGAACTATGCAAACTAGAGCAAACGATACAAGTCTGTCACAAAGACGATAGATGCAGCAGATTAGCACTAAATGCTCGCACGGAACCATTGCTAAGTACGGATAAATACCAAATGTTTTGAAAGTGATTCCAAATAATCTCAAATTTTTAAAACATTTTAACTAATTCCTCCAAATCGACGGTGGAGGTCTGCATACTTAGGGCTGAGGAACCAACGACAAGGACAATAAATTTGGGGTTGTGGATTTCACTTGAGCAACGTCAAAAACGATAGTAAGTAAAGCTATTCTTTGTGTTCAATTTGTTAAATTAACTTAGTGTTCATGATAAAAGCAAGCTTGTTGATGAAATTCGTGGAAATTTTTTGAAGTTAATGAAAATTTGGGGAAATTTAGAGTTGATGTAGGGTTATGAATACTTGTTGACAAGTTGTGTTTAAGGTTTATATTGGGTTGAGTTGGAGTTATTTTGTTGACTTGGATTGAGTAGGGTTGATGAAAACTTGTTGAAGTTTATGAATGGACTAAATTTGACTAAATTCATGAAGCTTTGTTTAGGGTTAATGTAGGTTGATGAAGAAATGTTAACACATTCTGTTTACGGTTTATATATATTGTTGAGTTGGTTGAGTTGTTGGGTTCATTTGTGTTGATGATTTTTTTTTTTTTGAAATTTATGAATGCTTATACTGTTATGTGTATAGGACATCATCAATGGTGTGAAACTACCTAGAGAGGCTAGGTGAATAATTTATCACAAGCTGGGTAATGCGGGAAAAGTTCAATGACGACTAGAAGGTAGCATTTAGGGCTTGGTCATTTAGAGAATATTGACAAGTTGTCTTTGAGTGGTCAGTTGGTGCATGAATTGTCGCTATGTAGGGTAACAATTGAAATTGGTCTAGTTTAATTTGCCAATTCAGTCTTGATGGGGACCAAGAATAATGTTGTTATGAATTTGGATTACTTCCATCTTGTTCATGACTTGGACAAATTCAACAATTATCAGTGGGGTGCAATCTCATTGAGCAACTTCAAGACAACCTGTCATTTGCTGATTTTAAGAGAATGAAAGGAAGCATGGATGGGGACGAGGATAAGGAGGAAGAAAGGAAGGGAAACAAGGGGTACAAAGATCTGGATGAGGCTGTAAAATATTTGCATATGCTTTTTCAGCTAATATGTGAGGAGTTAAAAATAATCCCAAAAATCATGAAGGTGACACATGGATTTTTGGACGAGAAAGACGAGATTACCCTCAAGGCACATCGGAATTCTCATGTGCATGCAACAGACAATAACAGCTTAATTAAGAAAAAGTCAAAGGTGATCTTTATGGAATTTATTCAATTTCCCCTCATGACTCCCTCATTGATTTTATTCAATACGGAGACCTCCAAAACTTCTTATTTAATTTAGAAATAATTACCATGATAATTGCAAGATATTATTTCACATAATATCTTACAATAATTCACCCAATTCCACCTACATGGCCGAACATTCTCCACCCAAATGGCCGACCACCCTCCTATAAATACCCCACTTATCCCATTAAAATGCTGAGTCATTTGCTACCCACAAACTCCTAAAAATACATTCTTTTCAGAATACTAACTTTGACATTGAAGATTCTTCAGCCAAAGCCCCTCATCCAAAATGGGCGTATGAGGCTTTTGGCCTTAATCGAATGTGTTATTATTTTGCAAGCGCATTTTCGTTAAAGCAAGAGACGGCGGAAATTTGCATCCACAAATTGGTGCTTTCATTGAGAGTTTGATTCACACGCTCAAAAAAGACTCTCGCATTCAAAGTTTCTCATTCCTCGTGCATTCGTAAATTTTTCGTACGTTCTTATTCCTAGAATTTTTTAATTCTTTGAATAAACATAAAAGAGAAAAACAATGACAGAAAATTCAGAAACCACGACGAACCGAACTTCCTACGTTCAAGGTTTTGGACCAAATGATGGAGATTGCG
Organism: Pyrus communis; assembly: GCF_041283825.1. Taxonomy (NCBI): domain Eukaryota; kingdom Viridiplantae; phylum Streptophyta; class Magnoliopsida; order Rosales; family Rosaceae; genus Pyrus; species Pyrus communis. The sequence goes on from NC_142572.1 coordinate 7,097,526, forward strand.
ACATAGCCTCACCACGATGATCCACGAGACTCAACACAACAACAAGAAGACCGGCATTAACCCCACGAGGCACCACCGTGGCAGTAGCCACCGTAGCAGCCCATGGCAAGCCCTCTACCCATAATGAGTAGGCTACAATGCAGCAATGAGCCTAGGCCCGTGCCACAAATTCAACCTTCTCGGCACCAATTTCATCTTGTGCATCTGCATCCTCAGTTTTTTCTATATTTTTGTCCACTTATTTGTTATTTCCTATCGAAATCCAAATCAATAACTTGCTACTTCAAAGTTACATAAATATAACCCAAGTTATCACAACCCAACACCAGTTTCACCAATAGATATATAAAATGTGCCCTAAAGCCAATCATAAGATGATACATTACGGACATTTCACATATTAAGTTAATCTAGTTCAATTTAAGGACAAAGATTATTGTTTAAAGCCATCTCATTAAAGGTTATACGCTTAAACAACAAGTCCAATGAATCTATACTATTATTAAGAGAACCCTCCTTGTCAACTTTTTGCCACTTTTTTTCCTATTTTGCCCTTACTTTTGATACACAATATTGACTTAAGGAGGGAAAATAGTAATTTTGTATCTTTTGAACTTTTTGCCCCTTTTTTCCTATTTTGCCCTCACTTTTGATACACAATATTTATATAAGGAGGGCAAAATAGTAATTTTGTATCTTTTGAAAAAATGACAATCATATCCCTATTTTCCCTATTTACCCTCACTTTTGATACACAATATTTTTTCATACAGAAAAGTGAAATCATGATGTTTTTTGGATAGCTTGAATGAACTGAAGCAGTTGCACTTGAAGAGAACGTTGGAAGAGGTGGACGGTTGAAGAGGCTTTAATTTTGTACCTTTTGACAAAATGACAATCATATACCTATTTTTCCTATAACAAAAAAAATATGCCCTTATTAAGATAAATTGTCTCATCATCATTGTCTCATACTTTTTTAAAAAAAAATTTAAAAACTAATCATACCCTTAATAAAAAAAAACAAAAAACAAAAAACAAAATGAAATTATTCACACACACAGTGTGTGCTCATCTTCTAGTGTGTACTTAAGAGAATGTGATAAAGAAATTAGTCTCACGAAACCTTTCTCTTCAATACACATATCCTATACGATTCTTTAGGACCCAATTCTACCGATAGACTCGGCTGATCACAATGGTTGGATCTTTGGCAGCACAAATCATCCGCATATTTCGTCTGCATGAGACAAACGCACATGAGATTCCACCATAGCCTATATGTATGTGGGAAAATGGATCAGGATCCTCTCCTGAGCTAAGGGTGAGGATCCTCCTGAGCAAGTTTATCAGCCCGTTCAAATTTTATCCAACGACTACAAACAGGAGGTCTCTCTAAAAGTTATAATAATTATAATCATTGAATAAAATTTGAACTTTCCGATGAACTTGCTCTCTCCTGATCCCGGGAAAATCACTCTGACTTCGACGTGGATGAGGTCCCATAAAATTGAACAGCAACAAAGCAAAAAGCTTGCATCAACCACAAAAAGAATTGGACCAAAAAACAAAACAGCCACAAATACTTAACATCTTTCAAACTGTCTGCTGCTATTTGTCGTCAACATCATAAATTCTACTGATTAGTGTCTTTTTGGGGAATTCAATACAATTCGTATTATTCAGACATTTAGATATTTTTTTAATAAAAGAGAAGATAATTACATTAAATTTATTTAAATTACATGGAGACGGATGCGAACTCAGATGTAGACGGTGGAACACATTGTCTTTGTTAATTTGGCTAAACTTATGTACGTACAAAAACAAATTACGGCATGTATTGATTGGAATCACTCGTATTATTTTCATTTGTCAAATAATGAAATGGCTAGTGCTTAGGTAGGAAGAATTAATGAACAATTAAACCGCAATTAGGCAAATTATAGACATTATATGTACTGATGTCTGTGGAGATTTTTGATCCAGAATATGATATATAAATAATATTAGTACTATATAGTGACAAAGGGACAAAGAAAATAAAACAAGATGAAAAATAAGTAAGAAAAAAGAAAGAAAAGAGAATGTGGAAATAGAAAGTGTCTCCCAGTAGAGAAACCTAATGTTGGGAATCAAACGGACCTCTCCTAGACCACATTTAATATCATTTCAAACTTGTACCAAACTTCACCACTATACTTTAATTAGTTAATTAATTAAGGAAATTGTTATGGGCACTCTAAATTCCTCATTCTACACTCCAAACTTTATATATTTATAAAGAAAAATACACTTGTGAGAAATGTAGAATGAGATTTTTGGAGTGCCAATAACACTTCCCTTAATTAATTAATTAATTAGAAGACTTGAGAGGCCCCATACACATTACACACTCACATACCACGTAAATAATCACGTTTGAATCTTATGATATCATATGCAAGTGACTTTTTACCGTAGTGATACAAAATAGTTGAGTTCTTACATAACGGCATGAGTATGAATATCGTTGATAACCAATTTAACAAAATGTTGTTTGACAAAAGAAAATAATATAATCTAGTGTTAGGATTGTTGTTTGTAGGATAAGCTTCTCATTTCTCTCAGTTTGTTTTCTAATTATTAATTGTTATCAGGTTGTGCTGATCACGTTTTTGCTTTTGTAGCTGTGTTTTTATATAGTTAATCTAATTATTTATTGTCATCGCAAAAACGAAAGGTGCAAAGCACGTCGTGAATTGAATGTTGGTGTGTGACCACATTATTATTTCACTTTGATCTACACGTATGTCTCTCATTTGATACTTTAAAAGTCTCAAAACTCATTAAACCATGCATACATCCATAATGCTTGCGAAATAGCAAGCAGCATTGCAGTTATATTTAAATGTAACTAACAAAAAAAAATTATAAGTACTGTTCTTTTATAAGCAGTGATAGTGATATTTCATTTACAAGAATCGAACAAATACAAGAGGTGTCATATGGGTACATATTCTTTATTAATTAATTTCTTGATTTGGACAGAAATTCGCACAAATGAGATAAAACCTCTACATGACTACCACAAGAACCATGCGAACTAGAGCAAACGATACAAGTCTGTCACAAAGACGATAGATGCAACAGATTAGCACTAAATGCTCGATGGAACCATTGCTAAGTATGGATAAATACCAAATGTTTTGAAAGTGATTCCAAATAATCTCAAATTTTTAAAACATTTTAACTAATGCCTACTTTACATTTTGAAAATTGGATATCTTTTAGGCCACTAGTGTTAAGTAATGATGTGCACATATATTGAAGTGGACCTTCGCTCACATGTCACATATATATACATATATATGGAATCTTGAATTCCCAAATCCACCTTTTTTAGCCAAAATTTGTTTAGCTTTAGAGGTAACATGTCTCTCGACTATATATGGGGTCGATTTAGGGTTCATATATAGCTCTAGAGGTAGTGAAAACTAGTTTGAATATTTGTCCACCTTATTCATTCCATGCTAGTGAAGTCATCCACTTAACGTTGCTGACTTCAAACGTGCCCAATTTCAAAACATTAAGTTGTAATTTGGAATATCTTAAAAAATTAGAATTAATTTAGAATCACCACTAAAAATTGGGTACTTGTATAACTGTACTAAATTATAAAAACTCTATTATTATACCAAGTACCCAAATCCAAATAAGACCGCCAAACTAGAATAAAAAGGAAAACTAATGAAAATAGTTTGAAAACTTTGAGTTTTAACGTAAAGATAAAATAAAGACTAAAGTGAATAGTAGCATGATTAATTTTTTAGTGTAAAAATATGATTTTTCGTTAAAGTAAATACTACCGGAAACTTTTCGTTAAAATTCCCCATATATAAAGTAGGAAGTAGGAGGAAAATCATTAACTGTGTCCAACCAAAGCCACCCTACATGGATTATAAAACGCAGGGAAACCCAACCGTAGCTAAGACAGCTTAATGAAAGAGGTCAACTTGCTTTTCGATCTCTTTGGATAATAATGCCACAAATCTTGGTTGGGTGGATGAAACAATAATTACAGCACAAAAAGTATTTAGTTATGGAGATCGACTGGGGGTGGGAGGGAGGGAGGGAGATGGAGTTTGTCTCCCCCCGAACAGTCCTCACCCTCATGTTTGCGTAATGACTGTCGCCTTTCCCCGACATATGGCCGCACCCATCCACCATTTTCCAAATTAAGAATTTGAGGCCACCAACTGTTAGAGTGTCTAAACTGTATAGAATTTCATAAAATTATGTAAAGGTTATGTTTGGTGTTCAATATTTGCTCAAACTGTAAGGGCCTGCTGCTTTGTCTCAACTCCCAGTTGCTCGGAGGTGAGAGAAACTGGGTTAACCTTTGGTGTAAACAGATAGTATAATTATTGTGAGTGAGTGAGTGATAGAATAGGCTGAATACTAGAGGCTTGTAACTCGATTAATCTCTCATCTCTAATATCTTGCCAACGCTTGTTCGCATCCTGAAGTTTGTTTTTATGATATTTGTCTGAGAATGCCAAACTGTCTTTAATCTTATTACACTATTGGGTAATACTCGAGAGATTAAATTTACAAACTAAATGACATGTCATCAATAAAAATAAACACGTTTATCAACGTGTAAGTAATAAACCAATTATCATCTGCCAAATGCTTTAGTGTTCAAAACTTTGTCTACAAATTCAGTCTCCCTAGTATTACATGGTTTTAAAAGTTTTAAAAGTACGTTAATAAGTGAACAAGACTTGGGCCTAAATACTTTCAAGCATGGTTGGCGAGCCGTCTACTAGCTAAATGAACGTATGTGATACTCACTCTTACATTTTAGGGTCGCTCACATACGAGTCTATGAGAATTCGAAGCACAAAGTCCCACCGATGATGGATTAAACTTTGCAAGGACTTGTAAAGTATTGAATCACACATCATATTGCTAATTAAATTTATGTTGAACCTTTACTTTTGCTAGATAGGGTTTGTGGTGTGGCACTCATGACTTGTGAACCCTATCATCTATTACTTCTTGTTGAAATAGCACACAACAACCATATCTCTGAGAAAATTAGAGTTTAAATATTCTAATTTAACTCCAACTAATACCGAGACTTTTTGCGTTAAAACCTCACACTTGTCATACTGTGCAAGTGGGTCCTTTTGGCCCCACGCCATGACCGTGGGTCTCTTGGATCTCTCACATGTAACCCACTAATTGGGTCTCACATAAGGGGTCATGTTAAAATATACCACATCGACAGTATCTCTGGAAAAAAAAATAAAAATAAAAGAGTTTAAATATTTTAATCTCACATCAACTAATTTCAACTAATATCAAGACATTTTGTAATAAAACTCATATGATAACTATCTTATGGACAAATTGTATACTATTTAAATACATGACAATTGTATATATCACCAGTAATGTCACTGAAACAATATATTTAATTTTAAGAGAATTTATCTCCTCGACTAGGGTTGAGTGTTTTATTCATACTATGAATCATTTGATGAATTATTTCAAATTAAAATCAAGAGTACATATTTATGTATAGTTTTTTCCCATTAACCCTCCAATTTCCATCCATTATCCCATCTTGCACTTGACATGAAAATGTAATTGGCACGCTCCTCTAATCATCCACAAGTTCCATCCAAGAAAGTGAAGAGAAAAATTTGACAAAACAAAAATACAAGAAAACCCTCAAATAGTCAAAGTTTTACCACTTTGGTCGCCACTTTGGTCGACATATTTACTATTCAGATCAGCCAAATTTATAATTACACCATCTCCAACCGTATAGGCTATGTTGAGCTTCTGTCCAGATTATAGTTTTGTAAGAAATGATTTTTTAATGAACAATATCAAGTCATATCTGTATACATTTTTTTTAATGTACAGTGCCAAGCCATAATTATATAAAATCTCCAACTCAATGGGGCTATTTTATAGCCCCCTCAATAATTTATTATTTTAAGTTTGTACTATTAATTGAATTATACTACCATATTAAAATGAGGTTTCCAGACGTATTGTAAGGGTCACTTGTTGCTAAATTTTGTTTTAAGTTTGATTTTGTTTAAGTTTCATGTTTAAATATTTTAATTTTATTTGCATGTTAACAACTTAAACATTAAAATGAGGTAAGATAATATGGAAGGGTGAAAATGATGTGAGAAATGGTGGAGAAATGATTTAGGTATTTATAGGAAAAAAATTAGAATTTTTTTAATTTTGTTTTAACTTCATCTTAAAAAGGCTACATGATGTCAACTATTAGCACAGTTGGGCCCATCTGTCACATCCCGGCCCGGGGCGGATCACTTCTCGGGCCCGCTCCACCACCGTAGCACGATATTGTCCGCTTTGGGCTTACCATTCCCTCACGGTTTTGTTTTTGGGAACTCACGAGCAACTTCCCAGTGGGTCACCCACCATGGGATTGCTCTAGCCCCTTCTCGCTTAACTTCGGAGTTCCTACGGAACCCAAAGCCAGTGAGCTCCCAAAAGGCCTCGTGCTAGGTAAGGATGGGAATATACATTTAAGGATCACTCCCCTAGATGATGTGGGATGTTACAATCCACCCCCCTTAAGGGCCCGACGTCCTCGTCGGCACACACGCGGTCAGGGTTAGGCTCTGATACCAAATTGTCACATCCCCGCCCGGGGCGGATCACTTCCCGGCCCCACTCCACCACCGTAGCACGATATTGTTCACTTTGGGCTTACCATTCCCTCACGGTTTTGTTTTTGGGAACTCACGAGCAACTTCCCAGTGGGTCACCCATCATGGGATTGCTCTAGCCCCTTCTCGCTTAACTTCGGAGTTCCTACGGAACCCGAAGCTAGTGAGCTCCCAAAAGGTCTCGTGCTAGGTAAGGATGGGAATATACATTTAAGGATCACTCCCCTAGGTGATGTGGGATGTTACACCATCTTTCAAGGCTAGCTGGCTGGCTATGTTTGCTCAGCCCTCTGGCCATTTGGCTATATTTTGGCCTGGTGGGTCCCCATTTTTTTTGGCCCAGCTCTCTATTGGAGATGAGTTATGTGTCAAAACGAGCTATGTTTTGGTCTATAGCCTTTTGGCCAACTCGATTAGAGATGACCTTATAAGTTAGAACCGTAGATTTTTTATTTTTATTTTTTTTGAGAAAATTATATTATCTACACTAAGACCATCTGTAATTCTTGGGTTAAACCTAAAATTTTTAACCCAAAATTTAAAGGTTTTAATTCAGAAACAGTCTTTCTCCTCCAACCATTTTTTATTAAATTTTTAGCCCAAGATTATTAAATAATGAATTTAGGATAATTTTTTTTAAAATAACTTTTTTATATAAAAAATTATGTAAATTATTCTAATTTAATTTTATGAATATTTTAACCTGAAAATATTTAAATTCTGATAAATATTAAAAATCATTAAATTGATACAATGAATCTTATGGAACACTATGAAAGAATATGAAACACATAAAAGAATTTAATTACTTTAACCATTGGATTTAAAATTTGAACCGTTAGATTCAATGAATTTATAAATATAAAACTAAAAAAATACACATATTTGTTGAGCCAGCCGCACTAACTGAGGGGGTAATCCTGGCCTAAATTTGTCCCATAAATGAGTTTTGAGTTAAAACTCATATTTGTCCGAGGGTTGGAGAACAAGTTTAGAACCTTATTTGAGTTTTACTTCAAGGATTGAAATAGGTCTAAGGGGTGGGGAAGTAAGCTAGCTAAGCCTTACAATGAGTTAACAATGATGTGGTTCAAATTTACCTTTGACGAGAATCGAATATAAAACCTCTTACTTACAAGTGAAGAAAAATATCACTATACATTAGTATTAATAACGTTAAAACAGTAAATTTAAATCAAATCCTCTAGCATATGTATTAGTCCTATGTCATGTATATGCTGCACTGTACGAGTTTCCCTTTAATATTAATAAATAAATTAAATATGTCAGTCATGGCGGTTACTTTGTCTGAAATACCCCCAGCACAAAGTGAGAAGTGGGGTACAATTTGTAATAAAATTCCTAATTTTTATGGTACAATTGGTAATAAACTTCTTTAATTGGTCCCAACATAATAAGCCCACAAAAACAGAGCAAAGTGTAGATCTCCATTGCCAGATGAAATCTCCGTACACTGTCTTGAAACCAATAACGATTTTATTTTATTTTATTTATTTTTAATTTTCTTTTTTATACGCTTTTTAGGCATGCATGGCAAAATGGCCACCTAGGTTAGACCTATGCAGTGTAGCTGCCACTCAACTCTCGCCTAAACGACACACGTCAAACTTGGGTAAGTGTGACTCACTTTTTCTGTTTCAATTACTGTTTGGCTGTCAAGAAAAACTGGTGAGAAAATTAGTGTAGTGTTTCTTTTCCACTAAACAGAGAGTACAGCTATATTAAATATATGTTACATAACCAAGGTTTTAACTTTGTGATTTTCAAAACGGCTACACAGTTTTAATTCAATTCAATATATGCAGGTGGCCTTTTACTGTGTGGTGAAGAGGAGTTAAGCTCTTACATGACGACGTGGGTTCGAACTATATCAGTGACTAATCTAACATCTACTTCAATAAAATCTATTATTTCGGCAAAAAAAGAAAAAAAAATCATATCAATTTATATCTTTGGATTGTCGATCATCATTAAATTGATAATTCGATAACTATGTGACACGTTTTCCATAAAGGTACTTACATGACACAGTTGCACTACATGTATATAAAAAAATACATTACAAAGCTTTGGTTTTTCCTAAATTAATGTGGTGTACACCAAAACTACATCGATTGCAAAATTATGGTTCAAATTGGGCAAATGTGGTTTATACGTTAGTTCTATACAGGTGCCCCATATGGCAAGCCGTCAATTTAAGGAAGGACTAGACCTTCAAACAACAGAATATATAAATTTATATAATTTCAAAACTCCATAGTTTAATTTGAAATAAATTAAAAATCTCGTGCCTAATTTTAAAATTGCCTCAAACTTGAAGAGCCAAAGATATAATTTCACTCACATTATAAGATAATAAGATCATGTTTGAAAAAAGATAAAGGATTGAAATGGTCCAATAATACCAGAAGAGTAGTTCTATTCACACTCATTTTTATTACTCAGACACCTATTTTAATTTTTTTTTCATTGATTTTTACTCAGTTCATTCAATCCGACGATCGAAAATTAAAAATTGTGCGTAATAGGTAAAATATAGCACCTCAACAATCTTTGGACGTTGGGCAGGCTGGGATATTTTAATATGCAATTTAGTCTTGATTGGTATTATTTATTTTCCAAAAAGAAAAAAAGGTGGGAGACCTCTAAAGATGCATTGTTTGGTGACCGGGTCGTTAAATTTGTTGCACAATGATGTAAACGGGAGCACATAAACAATATATCCAGTGTTTGATTAACAATTAATTTTAAGCAAACAGGTTATTTTTAATAGTTTCAGAAATGACAGAACATCATATGCAAACATTTTAAAAATAGGGTTTATGTATCTAGCTACCTACAAGTTTAAAAGTCAAATCTTAAACCTTCTCTTTAGCACCAGATAACATGTATTAGCAGTAAAGAGTAATGTTAAATGTCAATGTGTTAGGTAAAATTTGACAAAGAAAAGGCTACCTACATACAATCCTTAAGGGGAAAGCAGAGCCGTGTGTTTACTCCCATTACTTTGTCTAAAGCCATCTCCAATCAAAATGGTTAAATATAGTTCCGTCCATAATTATAGTCCTACAAAAAATTATTTTTAGGTGAACAGTGTCAGACCCATATGTCATCTCCAACCAAAGAGCTAGACATAACCCCTCAATAATTTATTAGTTTTAAGTTTATATTATAAATTTACTATATTTGGCTAACCTGATGTCATTTTGGTCGAATAATGGTCTGATGAGTTTCATAGAAATATAGTCTAGCCATCGTTTAGATATGAGTTTTTGTGCAAATCAAACTATTTTTTGGTTTTTGGACCTTTAACCCTCCACATTGTAGATAACCTAAATTATTGACATATAAGAAGCAATATCAAAACTGAACCTAATCAAAAATTTATCATGTAATGAAAAATACAGATACATTATTCCATTTCAAGAGTTTCTCTCTCTCATGGCTCATATGATACACGTGGTACTACTCAAGCTTACCCACACTGTTCATTTGGATGCACAAATAATAATCACAAGGTCCGGAGTTCCAACACCAATTATCCACAAAACTTAGTTCTAATTATTAATTAGGTCTAGTTTGCGTTCCTAGCTAGTAGCTCCCTTTTGAATTAGAATAGGTCATGCATAATATATAAAAATGTTAAGAGCTTGCCTTGTTGTATATATAAAATGTTGCCAACATTATTATATACACATCAAAATTTGGATTTGATCAAAGAAATGTGACAAAAGGTAGATATGATTACTTGAACCCCTCTCCTCTCCTCTAGGGTTCATCCTTATTTCTAGACATTTGAAAACATATAATGTCAAAGCTCTCGTAACTTTGACTTTTATTTCCCACAAAAACAAAACCAATAGGTCTCATCCAATCATATTTCTTTCATAAGAAATGCTAAGGAAACTTTTTCAAAGAGATTTTTTATAAATTTTCTATCACTTCACAATTTAACGTTAATTTTCGTGTTAATATTATAAAATATTGTGTTAAAAATATGAGACGCTTAATAAAGAGTCCTACTATTAAAAGAGCCGTCTTAGGCCATCTCCAACCGACCCAACCAAAATGTTATAAAGCTAAAAATAGCCCGTTTTGACACGAAAAAGATCTCCAACCGAGGGTTAGGCCAAAGGAATCGTGGGCCCCACCCGACCAAAAATGGGAGAACCGAGTAAAGGGCTGGCCAAGAGCAGCTAGCCCTATAACCCAACCCAAGTACATGCTGACGTCAGGTTACTATTGGACTTTTCTTTTTACGAAATTTAAAAAAAAAATAGATATTTTATTTTATTTTATAAATACCTAAGCCATTTCTCACATCCTTTTCACCATTCCATAGTATTATACCTCATTTTATTTCAATTTTTCACCAATTTTTCACATCCTTTTCATTCTATAAAAATAAGAAATCCGAAGGCTTATTAATTTAGCGACAAGTGACACTCAAAATATGTTCGACATTTTATTTTAATATGGTAGTTCAATTCAATTAACCATATTAATTCAATTAAAATAATGAATTATGTTTGGCCTATGGCCTTTTAGCCCCTTGATTGAAGATGATTTTTTGTCAAAGGGTTATGTTTGACCTATGACACTTCAACTCTCTCTGTTGGAGATGATATAAAATATAGTATGACATTGTTCATTAAAATATAATTTCTTATAAAACTATAAGGCTAAACATGGTCCTTTAATCCTCGATTGAAGATGACCTTAGCATTTGTCTTCTTTCATTTCACATGGCTTTGGCCTTGGGTCTGAGCTGCCTGACTCTTGTTCTTCCCAGAAAGGCCATGGTCAAAAAAGAGACGCACAAACCCTACTATATATGTACATATATGTATATTTTTCTTCTCATTTTTTCTCTCCACCAACTTTGACTTGGATGGGATCTCATTCGGATTTTCTTTGTGAGAATCATAAAAATTTATACATTCTATTTATTCATCGTACATTGTACGTACATTATATGGTTAGAAATAATTATAAATTTTTTATTTAAAATTAAATATAAATAGTATTTAACGAAAACTAACTACACAAAATATAATGAACGGATAAAATACGAAGATAGAATCGGAAAAGGATTCGCATCCACTAGACCTATCCTCGCTGCAAAGTGCAAAAATTTGCAGTACCCCCCCAATGCCCTAATTTCAGTTTAGTTTTAACTCCCTCTTATTTTATTTATTTACCATCTGGGTCGGTCAATGCCTTCGAATGAGTCAAATGGGTCACTGTTTTTGTTCCCCCTTCCCACTTTTGCTTTGGCAGCCATTTCTTTCGTATTTTACCATTCTCATCCATTTCCAACCTCTTCTAAACAATTAAATAATGCTAGATTTAATCGTGTTCAGTTCTGTTTGACTTACTCAATTCGATGACTAGAAATAAAACGACACATATGATGAATTAAAAAAAAAGTGTAAAAATCAACTCTTTTAACGTAAATTATATGTTGCCCCGGAATTCTATATTCAATAGTTTTTAACTGTTTGATTTTTTATTATTGTTCCATTAATACAAGAAAATCTCGGATTTTTTGAGTTAAATAGGTAAAAATTTAAATGAACGAAAAATGAACGAGTTGAGGAGGAAACAGTGGTAAATAAAGGGCAGTAAACAAAGTAGGCAAAAGCAAGAAGAGACAGCGCATCTTTCTCGCTTTGCTTTCTCTGCTTTTGATAATACCTCTACCTCCTGCCCCCAATGCCTCCCTCTTACTTTCACTGCAAAAAGCAACCCACACTGACTGACCCAATTTCTACACATTTGCACAACCCCCTCCATTTTTTTTCTTCTTTTTTTCTTCTTCCAACAGATAAGAGAAGGCCTATTTTTTGCAATATCCCTGTAACTTAACATCAATCTCACTTTTCGCTAAAACTAAAATTTCGTCACTTTACATTCCAAAATTCATATTTGTTTCACCTTAGGTCATATTCAGTTCATTCCATTAAAATGCTGACAAAACTATCATAATCCCACCAGAATAAAACAAATATTAAGTTTCAGAGTATAAAGTGACGAATTTTAGTTTCAAAAAAAAAATAAAAGACTAACGTCAAGTTTTAAGTCATGGCAGAAAAAAAAACATAAAAGAACAAAAGATATAGGAGAGGGATTCCATGGGGCCTACTTTGGGATCATCAGATGATTCAAACAAAATCACATAAAAATCCATCAAATTTGCAAAAACTATCTCCATTTTTTTTTCTGTTTCTCTATCCTCTCCTCTGTACACTTTTTGTTATTCAATTTCCAACTCTCTCTCTCTCTCTCTCTCTCTCTCTCTCTCTCTCCACCCATTTTTTTTGAATTTTCTGACTGGGAAGCAACCCATATTTTGCTCTGTTCCCTAGACCTATCTTTCAAATCTTGACATTCCTTGATTACCACAAAAATTTCACCTAAAAGGAGAAAATTTTAAAAAATAAATAAAGAAAAAAGACATCAGAACCCAAACCTCTCCCCATCTCCCTTGAATGTACAAAGCACCCAAATCCCCCGTACATCCAACACCTTTGGCTGTGTCTTCAAAATCCAGCCATAGTCCGGCGACCGCGGTTGCTGTTCCAGTTGTGCCGTCTGTGAATTACCCAAGTCTTGTTAGTCCATCAACCCACTGGAGCTGCTTGAGATTCTGTTCTGTCCTCGGAAGAGGATCAAGTGTTGAATCTTTTTAATCCAATCCAACTGTATTGGTTTTGCACTCGGCGATTTTCCATTGAGACTACCTGTCTTCTACAAAAATTCCTCCGATGAAATCCCTGAACCTTTTTGAGTAATGCTTCGGATCAACAGCTGAGATCGAAGTTGGGTCGGCTTGCAATGATTTATATGCATGCTCTAACTTCTTGCTGATATCGTAGTCTTGTAAAATGTCGATGACCCCAAAGTAAAGGACTACGTCATAGATTTCACCGCTGCGTGAAGGGGTCAAATGGCTGAACCCACCAGGTGTGTACTGATCGAAGTCACTCCTTCGAGCCATCCGCTCTGCCCTTGCAGGCATATTGGCTCCCAAACAGATCAATGGTTTCCTGATAGAGAATACATGTTTTCACATCAGCGTTGGAACATATAATTCATTCAGTAGAAGTAACATTCCCTTCCCACTAAACTCATCTACTCACTATCCACATATCTATCTAATTCCCTACACCTCGATCCTCAAGAATAATGCGTAAAAATGACCTGAATTTGAAGAATCACCGAGATCCCACATGTATCCACAAACTATGAACAACTGTTCCCTAATGATACCCCACAAAAGTCAACAGAACAAACCAATACCACTCAATCATTTCGATGACACTGAATTCAATATCAGAATTATCCACCCACCCAATTCTTTTATAGAAGAAGATGACAAAGCTCAACCACATTATCGTTTCTAGAAATCATTCTTAAACCCATTGCATATAAACATTTGGTTGAATAGTTTAAACTAGAAGAAAACAAGATATGAACCGTAAAACATACCGGCCAGACAAAACTCGATCCATGTCTTGTAGCTCAGCCTCAATAAATCGACACCCGCGCATAAACTTCTCATTTTGATATGAATTTTTTTGTCCTACAAGGGTCAAACACTTGATTTAGCATTCTTGTACACACAAAATTACTGACCTACAACGTCCTGACATGAGGAAGAAAAGTTACCAGAGCGCAAATAAAATGGTGAAAGCCCCATTTTGTCATATGTAGTACCATCGTAGAAATGAAGACCAACCAAAAGACTGTAATCCATGATTCTCTCTGCTTCCAGAAATTCACAATCCAGATCAATTTGCCTGCCAAAGTTTCAATCTAATTAGTACATGGCAAAGAGAGAACAATTCCATAAACGGGGAAAGAAATTACTTGGACGTACTTCATAAGCTCATGGTACCATTTTCCTTGGAGGCGAAACACAAAGTTAAGGTCAAGGTCCTTGAGAGTTGTGATTTCATCAATCTCCCCCTCAGGCTTATCAGTTGTTCGACCATGGGAGGATCCTTTAAGGTCAAATCGTCTATGTATTCTGTACTCTGAGCAGAACAAATTGCCCATCACGATAAACCTTGTCTGTTTTCCAATCAAGGGGCAACAAATTAGATACACAAATACATGCAATCATTGACAAAGGGTTTGATCGATTCTAAACCAATGCAGATTAGTCTCCCCAACGCGTACCTTCTGGCCACCGACAGGTTTGACACAATGCACGCCATAGAATTTTGTCACCAGAGAATTTTCATACCGAGACATATGTCTGTAGTAACTTGGAAGCATCCTGATAAGCACCTGAAAACGAAATACTAGTCAGATCATTTCAGCAATGTGAACCCTTCCATGTCGAATTAAGAAAGCAGAGTGGTGGTTAGGAAACAAACAAGTCAGCAAAGCGCTAATTATGCCCCATAAATGTCCATTTGTGTCCAGTAAAGTAAAAAAATGAACGCAAAAGAAGTCAAAACAGGTGGGCAACTAACCTTGACTTCTGATTTCTTGACTGTCTTAATCATAAATCTATCGTCCTGAGTCAGGTAAAAGAAGCTTCCGCTCTTCCCTGGAGAAGAGAGCTCCCTAAGCGCATCATTTCCGCAAATAGCCAGCATATAATCGGCTGGATCTACTTGGAATAGCTCCCTCAAACGTCTGAAATAACGATTTGCGTTTATACTTTTTAGGATCAAACCCGTACGAATGTAGCTCGAATCGCTCAATGCTTGTTATCAGAATTTCTACTTACAGTATACAATTGATGAAAGATGGCAATCAACAACAAGTAATCAACCAATATACAGAGCTACAGGCAAAGCATAACATACCTGAACACCATGGGACAATAGTCCTTCCACCGGAACTCAAACGACTGATGGGGTGGCGTTTTGTTCGATCCTTCGGGTGGAAACCTGGTCCAGAACTTCTCCTTCGGATCGAAATCACTCGGCTTAAGGTCCCTCACTATCGAAGCATGCTTCCCAATTGAGTACCTAAGCAACAGACACCAAAATATCAAACATCAAACTCCAAAAATCAAAACCCATCAAGGTAAATTAGCAAAATCGAACAATCAAACAAAAAAAAAAAAAAAAGAAGAAAAAGGGTGGACAAAGTACCTAATGCCCAGCTGAAGATTGAGCATCAAATCGTAATTCTTATGCCCTTTGGAAATCGCCTGGCCGGGCTTCTTGGGCTCGCCGGAGAAACAACAAGGACTCCGCCGGAACTTCGCAAACCCATCTCGATCGAAAGCGGTGCCGTTTCGATAGAACATCGAAGCCTCCACGTTGTCGATGATATCGCAAGTGATATCCCCAGCTTCCCCATCCGACTCCCAGATACAAATTCTGGGGAAAGTCCTCTCCGCCAAGCTCCCTCTCGCCCCATCCACCGACGAAACGCTGCGTTTTCGCATCGTATTGGTCAGATTCTCCGCCCCGAAAGCCCCAATGTCCGTCAAGCTCTGCTCCTTTCCGCCGTTCGCCGGATAGAAAGTCCCGTTAAGCTGATGAACCTTCAAGTCCTTGTTCCATGTCCCAACATAGCAACTGCCGTCGGGCCAGGTGAATATTCCGTTACCTTTGGGAACGCCGTTTTCCCACTGCCCGTCGTATTTGTTCCCGTTGGCCCAAATCAAAACGCCCCGACCCGAAATGACGCCATTTCGCCACTCGCCGACGTACTCATTGCCGTTCTCCCACACGTACCGCCCTTGCCCGTCCTGGACGTTTCGCTTCCACGAACCCTCGTAGAAATCGCCGTTCGCGTACCGCTTCTCCCCCAACCCGTGTTTCCGATCCGACGACCAGGAGCCCCGATATGTATCCCCGTGGGATCCGGTGAACGTCCCGCACCCCTCCATCCGACCCGACTTGAACTCGCCCTCGTACGTCGCGCCCGACGGCCACGAGAACTTGCCTTTCCCCGACGCCTTGCCACGTCGCCACTCGCCTTCGTACATGCACCCGTCCGTCCAGAGGTACTTGCCGGATCCGTGCGGGAACGACCCGGAGAAGCTCCCGATGTAGAGATCCCCATTCGGTAGATGCCTCTCGACGCTGGACGACGTTGTGGTGGGGAAAATCGTGAGGGTTGTCGTAGTGGTCGGCGTCACTCGCCGAGTCGTCGCCTGAGATCGGCTCAGGCCCATTGTAGCCACCGCCGCCGGTGCCAAAACCAACTGGGTCGACAGCTCCCTGTCCCCTTTCTCCTCCTCGGACCTCTTCTTCTTGGGGTGGGAAACGACGTCGCTCGGCGATTCACATAGCAGTGCTTCGCGCATTTTTGTCTTACATATATACACACCCACAACCCACAAAAACCGATACAGTGACAGCACTCTCACAGCACAGCAAACAACTCTGAACTCTCTTCCCGCTTCTGGGTCAGTCCGGCAGCATTATAAGGGTTGCTGACTCGCCGGAAAACGAAATCCGGTGAGCATTTGCGGCAGAGCGATGGGGGTGTTTGCTCTTTTTGTTGGTTTTTAGTATTTGGGTTTCTCTTTTGTCTTTGTTGGGTCTTCTCTTTCTCTCTTTTGAGTGCTTTGTGTCTCGGAAAATAGGTGGGAATGGGAATCCTACAAACACAAGGCGCACAGCAGAGAAAAAGAATAGAGAGAGAAACTCAGACGAGAAAGAGAGATTAAAGACGATGAGAGAGAAAACCCGTACAATTACGAAACCCCGAAAAATATTAATTAAAAAAAATCAAAACATAAAAAAAATTAAAAATGGTGAAGAAGGAGGAGGGATCACGGTTTAAAATTTCTTGGACACAGTCAATAATTTTATGGAAATATCCAAAAATCAAAGAAGGATATCAGAAATGAGGGTGAAGTCTAAAATTCATTTTCTATTGGAATTTTTTTTTAATTTAGATTAAAATTTACATATATCGTTGATTTTTTTAATATATTTGTTAAATATCAAAAAAATTCTTATATTTTGTCCAAAATAATGCTTGACAATTCCTAAAATTTTTATTTTAAATTTCCATTATTTCCATAAAAAACAACTAATATCAAATATATTCATCAATATTTTTACAAATTTACATATCAATATTTTCACCAACACTAATATTTAAACATGAGAACTAGAAGGGACAGAGAATGGGTGAGCCGGGTTTTGCCTAGGGAACGTTGCTGCTGCCTACAGGATACCGAATGAGGATCCAGGATCCTCTTTATTCATCGAATCGTATCTATTTATTATACATTATGCGACTAATTATTGTTGTTATTATTTATATTTAATTTTAAATATAAATATTTTAAATAATTTTTATCTATATGATATACGATGAACGGACACGATACCTAATCCTCATAAAGAAAATCCGGATTCTCATTCCAAAATACTATCCCACTCCCATGCCGCCCGGTCAGCTCTCTTCGTTCGATTTTATTAGATTGACGAATTTGCCCCAGTACTATTCCTTTCGTCTTCATACGTCGTCTCGTCGTGACGTGAAGGAATCGCCTGGTAGGAATAGGAAGATTCATGAGGCTGCGGCCCTTGCGGATAGGGGCAATGTACATTTACGTATTATGAATCCTTGGCATAGTTTTGTGGGTTGGCTTTTTTCTTTTTATATGCTGATCCAAGCTAATTACATTTGGGCCTGCTAACAACCTTGATAAATCTTTTCTGATTGGTTTGGGACACAATTTAAAGACTCTTGAAGTGTTTTGAAGATTAGTCAATCAACATATACCCTTATTTACGAATAACGCATTTTGACCGAATAAAATTAACAATTGAAACTATTCAATTCATTAATCTTCATTTGAAGATTATTCATATAAAAAAGTGAATTTTAAGATTGTTTGATCATACAAATATATCAAATAAATGGACAACTCATTATGAATCTATTACTTGGTACCTACACTGTCGGTTTGTTTTGTACATTTAAATGACTAAATGATCTTCGATTGAAATGATATTTTAGAGAGGTGACATTTAATTGAAGATTAAGAATTAAACAATTCGGATTATGAAAATTGTGCGGTCAAGATATGTTATTAGCATGGAGGGAATGAGCTTATGCTAAGAGGGATGCAAGTATTATCTACTTAAAAGTATAATGTATTATAACTTATCAGAAATAGAATTCGAGCTTTGTGAAAAGAAGGCGAACACATAGACGGACCAATTAGTTTAACTCACAATTGTATGTACCGATCATGATATGCTAACTAGGCATTTGATTTTTCTAAGTTGATAAAAATTGTAAACCAAAAATCAAGACTAAATATAAATTATTGTTGTAGCCTATATTTAATTGAGGGGTGCGGTAAAGAGAGAAATAGAATGGAGAATAGGTTTGAAGAATTGTATGTTGTTCCCCAGTCCTTGTGCCTTTATTTATAGTAATAAGAATGAGAGAAACTTGCTCTCCAAATAATACAAAGGTTGTTAGGAAAGATCTTCTAGATCCCAAATGATTCATATTCTATCTCTACTTAGGATTTACAAACTCACATATTGATAAGAACATATGTCACAACACTCCCCCTTGAGTGTGCAAATACTCAAGTAGATGGCGCATTAGATCTTCAGGAAAATGTAGAAGCAGTTGATGAAGACGTTTCGTCTAGTAGGCAAAAGTAACGAATGCGAGTCTCAAAACAAACGGAAGAATGCATGGGTGGTAAAACTCATGCTATGGCAAAACCCAAGGTGGGACAAAAACTCATAGACTAAGGAGAAAAGTGAGAAGTTGCATTAAGTCAAAACTATACGTCCTCTGGACGCAAGTAGAAGAGCTCACATGGGTATGACCAACCCAAGATGGGTGCCTCATCAAAACCTAGATAGGTCGCAAAAACCCAGTGGGAAAAATGCTCATAATCGTAGGACAAATAGTACATTAAGGTCAAGTGAATATACTTTTGGATACTCCCCCTGAGTATGACAAAACTTTTAAATGAAACTACAAGCATCGCAAATGAGAAAGTTACGCATACCAATTCATTGGACAAGCTTCTGGAAGGTAAACTTCGACATTGATGTCGTGTAGAGGTCAGCAAGGTTGTAAGGGATAAGACCACTTGACTTCAATCTTCTAATGCTCATGCTGATGTAAACACAATATGCTTGGCGTTGACTTGTTGGATGTATCATGATATGGTCGATACATACGGTGTTGTCTTCATGGATCGTTATTGGAACTTAACGATGGATGAAAAACGCATGGATTTTGAATATGCTCAACAAGAGTTCTCGACCATATCTCTCACGTGATAAGATAAAGTGAGTCTTAGAATGATTCAAAGGTTTCGCAACAGAACGAACCTCCAAGATATTGCGGTGTTCCTTAATGGTAAAGACATAACCATGCAAGAGCGTACCTTGCACGATCAGACAGATGGTCTGATTCAGCGAATCCCACAAGGTAGGCATCATTCTGAAGATCAAGGGGGTGTGATTTATTCTGAGGTGCATAGGGATAGATAAGCCAAAATCCGTAGTAACAAAAAAAACGTCTTTAACACCAAATTTGGTGGTGGCATGTAGGTGCAATGCTGCTTTATTCCAAATGATCAGCACATACGATGTCCGATTCTAGTGCATTGAGCTAAGTACAACAAATGTCAATGGTACTTAGATATGGCTGCCTCACGTTCCAATACGGAACCTTATGCTCCATACCCTCCATAAAGGTCTCATTTGCATCCATCATATAGGCAATCAAGGTATACTCAGATATAAAACATTTTAGGTCTAGTTCGAGTGGTGGACCAGAATACCATCAGAACTAGCTCGAAACTTCAAGTCAAGGTAATGTCGAGTTTTCCTAAGATCATTCATCTTAAAGTCCGACTTTAGGTGCAAGTCAGTATTCTCAACTCTAGCAATTTCGGATTTTTTACACGCAGGGTCATATATCCCTAACTGATCAAATATTCACTTAGACGGGTATACCATATCCATCCAGATAGTTCTGCATCCTCAAAGTGAAGGCCTCTTGAGAACCGAGAGGGTGTTCTTGTTGTGGTCTATAACTATTTGATTCAGTACATGTAAGTCATTTGGAAACTCCATGTAGTTTTCGTATCAGGATCCCAGAGATACTACAACCACGTTTGTGATGCTACAATCAATCATATGGCGTATGAGAGAAGCCTTGCGCCACAAGGCATCATATCCCACTATTTCATTCATCTCGTTTGTCATCAACTAATTCTTCTATTTGACCAATCAGTTATACGTTGACACTAATCAACGAAATGCAATTCGTTATCGTCACTTTTCATTTATGTCGGTAATTACCATATAAATGAAACATCATCTATGAAAATCTCATTCCAATTCCATATCTCATCCAAACTAATATACTGGACCAAGAACTTTAGGTCTCGGGAGTAATCCGGATTTAATCTCATGAGATGAAAAGGATTGAGACAGCGATAGAGGGGCAAATTCATTTGTTCCACATTCATACACTTTTGGGGAAGTGAATCTTTGAACCGAGTGATCTACCATGCTTTTGGTGCAAGACTAATTGATTGGCTAGCTGCCAATGTACGAAAATCGGCCACAATAGTGGCGTTTCTACTTTCGGGACGAAGGTCTATCGTACATTTGGTACACATCTTTGCAGGCACGTTTGTAGCTAGTATATATGATCTCGTCACTTTTGTTAGATCAGAGGAAGTGTATGGTTATACTCTAACGATCTAGATTGGTTTCAAAATGAGACATAATGGGAACGTCCACGATAATTCGCGTCGTTCTTTAGGAACGCTGATATTCTTATCTCCCCCTAACGATGGGAAAACTTTCTTATAAAAGTGACAATCCTCAAAATGAGTGGTAAATAGATCGTCTGTCAAAAAGGTTCTAAGTAACGAATATTACAAGGAGAATCATAACCGACATAAATTTCCATTATTCCCTGAGGACCTCTTTTGTTCTTTTTGTACGCAAGGGCAGTGCAAAATGGCACGTAGACCACACAACCAAAGATGCGCATATGCGATATGCCGGGTTCGTATCTGGTAACCAACTGACACGCGCTTTATAACGTTGGGTCGTGATGGGCCTCAGGTGGACCAACATGGTTGTTTGTAATATTGCATGGCCCCAAGCAGAGATCGGGAACTTGGTATATATGACCAATTGATCGTGCAATCATTTGAAAGCGTTTAATGAATGCTTCTGATAGGTCATTTTAGGTATGAACATGGGGTATTGGATGTTCAACTTCAAAATGCAACCGACATACAATATTTATCGAAAGTTTTCGATGTAAATTCTCCAACTTATCCAATCAAATAGATTTGATTAGATAATCAGGGTAGTGAGCCATGAGCTTATTAATCTGAGCCATCAGTGTGGAGAATGCAGCTTGTGGACAACAGCTACACGTGTGACCAACATGTAGAAGCATCAACCAATACTATAAATTATCTAAATGGTCCATAGGGTGGTTGAATCAATCCACAAATGTCCTCTTTGAATCCTTTGTAGAAAAGATAAAGGGTGCTAAGGTATAGTACGTGTCCAGGTATGATGTCTGCACTTATAGTAAAAGGATGCCCAAAATGAAGCATCACAGATCATCCTAGATATCCTAAACGTACATCCATAGCGAAAAAAATCCTTTATAATCGCAGGCTTCTGGCCAGCCACATAATGGGCATGAATGGGTGTAATCTACTCGTTAAGCGTTCCATCTTCTCTAGAATATACTTTTGGCTATATT
The DNA here is from genome assembly GCF_041283825.1 of Pyrus communis. Lineage (NCBI taxonomy): Eukaryota > Viridiplantae > Streptophyta > Magnoliopsida > Rosales > Rosaceae > Pyrus > Pyrus communis. The sequence continues at coordinate 7,119,962 of NC_142572.1, forward strand.
CATAGGAAGTGCAATATGGTAATATGCCAAGGAATTTTACTTCATTTTCTACATTGGTTTCAATATGGTAATAATACTCTCGAATATCCTTAAAGCTCAAAAGGCGTTCTTTCGGTACGAGTGAGTATAAGGATTCCCTTTATGGTAAAATTAGTACCATTGGATAATACAGGGCAATGCCATCAATCCGGTTGGATAAGCCTGAAAGGTTGTCAGGGGATGATTAGGTATGAAGTTAACATAGAACCAGACCGCTAACTTTCCCACAAAACATACCTAAGCATGAGTCAATTGTAGTCACATGTGGTAATTTTCGTTAATTAACTCTTATTCTAGAAAAATAGTGACATCCAAACACCAATCTTAAATCCGAGAATAAAATAAATTATTCACAAAGTAAACCAAATATACAAGAGGGTTTGGCCAATACAGCCTTCCATGTCAAATTTTGCTCTTTCAAATGTGTTAGGTGGAGCAAAATTAGTTTCACAGATTGACTACGGGAATGGTACTCCTCAACAACGTTGGAAAAAGCACCGAAATATGCCTAACCAATGATTTATTTTGTCAAAATTGAATTAGATTCTTTAGGGTTGAGGTTCGGGAATACTATCCCTTATTCTTGAAGTTTTAGGTGCCAATGATCATGCTTCGGGCGTGATACCACCTTTTGGCAGCCCTGATTCTACCATATATTGTAAAACAAACTCGAAATGGGATTGTGAGAGAGAAACAGACCTAAACTTGAGTTTAGTAAGCTCCAGCAGAAAACTAGAAGGGCATGTTCAACAGGTTCTGGCGAAGCAGAGCAATACCGTTCAGTGCACCTTTGCTAAAGCAGAGCATGCCTTTCGATGCATCCCTACCGAAGTAGGGCATCACCATTCGGTAGACTCCAGCCGAAACTAGGTCTATACCATTCGATAGTTCCCAGCTGAATTGCTGGGTTACCATTCTTTCACAAGTGTGGTAGTAATCAGATTCGAGAATTTGGTAAACTTTTGCTCTCTATACTGCTACTTCAGGCGCAATTTAGATATAGAAGGATGAGAAAGATTCTCTTTTAGCCAAAATTCAATCGGATATAAACTTCAGAATTATACCTATTAATGGACATAAACGTTTCAATCATGTTTTGCTTCGGGCAAGAATTCATCTTTGGATGATTTGAAATAGTCCATAGCGAGTCAAAAAGGCCATGAAGCCCTCGGGAGTGAGGTACTTCCATTTGATATGTTGCAGGCATAAGTCTCCGAATGAAGATCATAGTGGAGGCTTATTCAGCTTTTCCACACCATAACTAGCTACAATGATTTCGCAACTAGTTGTAGTCAAGCGGGGTGTCACATCTTGTATCCATATAAAATAGTTTCTTAATCGAAACTTCCAAATCAGTGAAATGAACTTGTTACAGTTCGACAATACGCTGAATGGCGAAAACAAGAATGTGATTGGTGTTTTAGGAAATAAAATTTCCATAAACATCAAAGTTAGAATATTCAGGTTTTAAAACATGGTTTAGTTTAAACAGATTTAAGCATGAAGAACTTCGTGTCTCAACATGAGTGTTGAGCATTAAGAAACTTCAGGTTCCTATGGCACTTTTTAGAAACTTCGAATTCGGAAGTATGAACTTTAGGTTCATAAAAACTGCAAACAAATGCAATATTCATAAGATAAAGATATATAAAGCCAAATAAATCAAAGATATTAATAGTGGGAAACTTCGGGACCTTTGGTGTGAAAGTTTAGGGAAACGGCCCTAAAAGGATGGAGCTTTAAGTCCAAAAAATATTATTTTAATTGGCTAGGCTACGGGCTAGTGAAAAAAAATTGGATTAATAGAACCCAGGCCCAAATATAGGTTAAGGAAGAAAAAGTGAAAATTAAATCCCGATAAAAAGGTTTAAGGTTTCATATGGGCTAAAATAAATAGGCCCATAAAGAAAAATGTTTTTCTCACACGTGGAATGGACTGCAGGTCCATTCGGAGAAAACAAGTGGGCTGGAAAAAGTCCAAAACGGATAAGAGAGCCAAAGTGGGCTTCCTACCTATTTTCATTTTTTTTTCTTGGGGTTTGCTGTCAAAACCTGGCCCAAAGAATTGAGGGCCCAAAAGAAATGGAACCAAGCCCCAGGCCCAAGACGTGGGCTAGGGTTGTAGTGGGCTGAGCACAAGCATGCAAGCCCAAGGCCTCGGGTCGGGTTGGGGACACCCCATCGAAGGCTGGGTATGCTACCGTCGACGAAATAAAGAACATCACTACATTAGATGGAAATTTCCAAACAAAGTCAAACGCAGTTTTGATGGGGAAGGGTTCTAAACATCGGAGGAGTGTGAAATCTCGACCTCCGTGGAGATTTCGAAGCGAAGGGCTCTCGTCGAGGATGATGATGTGGGCTTGTAGGATGACTTCCAATCGTCAGAATAAGCCACAGGACGATAGCAGGTTGTCAAAGAAAATTGATTTCACCATGTTCTGGTGAAAAACAGTGGTGAAGTAGGCTATAGGCCACCTAGACGGCGACCCAATATCAGGGAGCACGTCAGATTTGCAGATTAGGATTTGGAACAGTCAACGGCTCGGCTCGGCTCCAGGGCGAGTTATGTACTCAAGCGATGGGCTTTTAGGTTGGGCCAAACAAAAACAGATTTGCCATGTTTCTAGGCCTAAATTGAAGCGGGCTTGGCTCAGTACAAGCTGCACACTAGCCATATGAAATTAAGGCCTAGTTAAAGACAGACTAGGTTTTCAAGCCCAATACGAATTCTACATCCTTTTGTTCTTTCTTTTTTCTTCCTTATTCACACATATTCAAATCACAGAATAGCAAAATTATGGATATAATGCATAAACAATTTATGTAGAATCTAAAATTCGTAAATCGTAAAGTTAGGTCATGCATTATGGTGAAGGTTCATGCCATCAAGGCTGAAAATATATCAAGATAAACATCGTTGTTTTAAAAGAACCTAGATTGCGTGATGAATACTGTGAACGAGTTTGTAGAAATTCTTTCTTCAATTTCGGCTTTCATCTTCAAGCTTGTATCACGTTCAACATAAGAAAAAAATAAATTGAATCAATAAAAGCAAATGAATTCAATAAAATCAAAATTGAATCAATTAAAAATAATTGAAACATAATACTCCCCAGATTGAAGAGGAATAAATTCTCTTTAGCACAACGTGAAGAACGTGCTGATAATATGTTGTGGCCTATATTTAATTAAGGGGTTTTGCAAAGACTGAAAGAGAATGAAGAATAGGCTTGAGGAATTATGTGTTGTTTCCTAGTCTTTTTGCCTTTATTTATAGTAATAAGGAGGAGAGAAACTTATTCTCCAAGTAATACAAAGTCTATTAGGAAAGATCTTCTAGATCCCAAATGATTCCTATTCTTATCTCTACTTAGGATTTACACAATCACATATTGATAAGAACATATGTCACAATAATTATATATATCTTACAGTTATAATTAGAGTGATTCTTACTTTACTATCTTCAAGTATCGAGAAGTTCACATTTTGTTACCCTTTAGTTTTTTTCCTCTCACTTTCATACCTAAAGCTACGGTTTGCTTCCAAAATCATACTTTTGTTAGTCTATTAGTTAAATTCTCTATTAAACGATGAGGTGGCAGGCCCTTAGCCCCACCAAAAACAATTGAAATTAATAAAAACCAAAAATCTTTCTTATTACTAAAAAAACCATAAATATTAAATTTAAAATTTAAAAATCAAAACACAAAATAAAAAACATTCTCTTTACTACTTCCTTCAGCACCCATGCAACCTTTTGCACATCATCCCCGCCACCATTGGACTTTCCCCTACCCCACATGAAATTAGTACCAGACGTAATATTCTATATATAAAAATGATAATATGCTAGATTGACTAGTCAAGCCCTCTGGTCAATTAAGATAGAATTGTTAGTCGATAAATTAAAGATTTAATAACCAATTTCAAATACCAAAAGCTATCCTAGTAAGCAAGATCTCTGTTCGTTCCAAGTTATTAATGTGTCAAGTGATCAAGATTGTGAACACATACTAATTAAATACTCAAGTGATACATGTAGCATGTAGTTATGTGAGATATGTGGCACACTATAAATAATTTTGAACAGAAGATATTTTTGGCTAGAAAAACCCACATCTGGGTTAAAAAACCGGGGATTCTCCACTGAGTACAATCCATTGGTATAATCAAGGTTCTTATAAAGTACCACGCAAAGTTTAATTCCTAGATTCATATCTATAGAGCAGCTTTACCTTTGTGCAACCTTGCCTCACATAAGATGGATTCCTTTGGTCTTCACGAAGTGGCAACTCCATTTGAGCCCTTCACCTTGTGGCATCAAAACCATCACACAAACTATGCATAAGATGTTATGGCAATGATATGCAGATCTGGATTCAAATGTCTAGTCATTTTCTCAAGTTAAACAGTTGAAAGAAAAATTGACGAATCCTAAAATGGGTCAGTTTTAAAGATTTGACACTAGAAATACTTGACCACAAATTTAATGCAAAACCAAAGACAATGCAACCCTATTCTTCAATGATTAGGTGTTTAATGCATGAAAGAAGGTTTTGCAACTAGGGTTTCATAAATGAAGAACAAAGAAGAAGGTGAGGCCTTAATGCCTTTTTCTCTATTTCTTTCTCTAGGAATATGATCTGAAAGCCCCAAAGAAAACAATGAAATCAGCTAGGGATCTTAACCCCAAAAGCTTTGGTTCATTTTTCAACCGATAGGACAAGTGTCAAGCTTCAAAATGATTTGAAAATATCAAGGGTGAAAAACAGACATTCACCAAAAAGTTGTCAGTCAACCCATGTGGGCAGGTCTTAAATTGCATGCCCAGCTTGCTAGAAATCCACGCGCATGGCTGATTAGATAACTAAGCTAGTTAGAATGAAACATGAATGTAGACATGAAATGCATATGCATGAACAAACCCTTTAAAGTGAGTTGTTCCACATCCTTGAACATTTCTTCCCAGCAGACACAACCCATAAATAAAGAAAAGCCTAAAGCTAGATTAAGCATGTGGTACACTTACAATGTTAATAAGGAAAGTCAAACCTAAAAGTCTAGACTTCACAATACACCAACCGAGCCCCCTCTGTCTTTATCTCGGAAGGTACTCCTCTCATGCGTCTTCATTTGCGCGCTCAATATGTCCGTATAGTTCATCTACACCACCTTGTCGAAAACATTGCAGTTTAGCTTGAACATTGTGTAGCTAAGTCTTGGCTACAAATTTGAAGCAGGTACAAATTGATTAGAAATTGAGATTTGGTTTAGAGGTGGAATTCGAGAATCGGAGTGACACCAACTTGGTTGTAGTCGTTCTGGAATCGTTTTCGGCTCAATGAGGGTATGCGGGGATGAGTATGCCCATAGAGTGAGGTGTTGACGTGGGACAATGATTTTCTAGGGCCAAAGTAAGGTAGATCGGAATACGAATGCCTCATATTTTCGGTGATGGACTCAATAGCTTTCTAGTGGAGCTGAATAAACTGAGCAGTGATTCAACCATTCTCCTATTCTAAAGTAGTGGGTGAAGTCCAACAACTTGTTGAGATTGAATAAATACATATAGCAATTGGCCATGAGCCAGATCACATGTGACTCGATCCGGCCTGCCTTTTCCCTTTAGTAGTGATGAGCATAAGTGTTTTTTGGCCCATTTTTTTTTCTTGTTGCTAGGCTAATAGCCAAGCCCACGAACAACAAAAGGGAAAGGCCCAACCCATTTTTCGAGGCATTTTCTCATACAAATTCCAGCACAAACCTCGGAGAGGTATGTAGTGAGTCCCATGGACTCTCTGTAACCATTGACCTTAATTAATTAATTTAATTTGGATCATCTACGATGCAATTAATTGTTTATGTTTTCAATTTACATATATATGTTTGTGGTTGTATATGTAGTGTACTGGAGGTTTAACCGAAGCTCAAATATAGAGTTCTTGAGCATGCTATAGAGATTTTATCTCCCAAACACGCTCCACTTATGTTTGAGGTTGGTTAGACAATTCCATGTTGAATGTTTTAGAAGACTTATACTCAAGCACTGATTTCATATTTTGTGTCTTTGACAGAATCTCAAACCTTAACAAGCTAGACTTTACCAATTTGGAGGTATCTAATTCGAAATATCTTAAATGGATGTAAGACATGAAGCTCCACCTAACTGCCAATCACCTGAGAGTTACGATTGACGTTAATAATATAGCAAGAGAAGCTAACTAAGAACTTGTCATGATCTTCATTGTAAGGCATGCATGATGCTCTATAGACGGAATACCTTGTGGAACAGAACCTTTATGCTCTCTGGCAAGCACTGACTGATCGTTTCCTCCACCAAGAATTTATTGAACCACCACATGCAAGGCACGATTGACTTATTCTTTAGTTACATAACTTTAAGCATGTAAACAAATATAATTTTGAAGTATATCCAGTAGGGAAGTAATGGTATGGTTGATAACGTTACGACTTATACCATCTTGCGTAACTATAAGTACTTCACTAACTTCATACCTAAAACCTCATCTCTGACAGCCCCCTCAAGCCTATCCAACCTAATCAAGGGCATGGCAAAAGCCGCTTGATGTTGTCCAATGGTACAATGTTCACTAGAAATATACCTTGTAGTTATTATTATTTAGACTATGAATATGTAAATCAAGAAGTAAGATTCCATTACAATTTGGGATATCTAATACCTTTATACTTGTATTACTTGTTAAGGCAAGTAAAGTTCACCTAATTAGTATACATAAAGGTATAAGGCCACAATGGAGAGTGTAATTCACAAAAATTGAGATCTCTCTTTCTCTCTCTTGCCATTCATCTTTATCCTCACCATACATATTTTTTTTCAACAATATATATAAACCACTTATTAGGTGTGGTCACTTTATTGCTATTCAAGAAAAGCCTTTATAGTTATGATTGTTCTCTTTGCTCTGTCATAAAAGCCTTTTTGTAATGGATGTGACTTACTACTCAACCCCGAATCTTCATGTTTGGTAGTTGTGACTATGACTTAATTCAAGATTTATGTGATATGGAATTATATACACATATAGATAAGTATGATCACAATGATGCATCTTATATTAAATTAATTCTTACAAGCGTAGTTTGATCAACAGTTGCTCTAGTAAGAAGTTTTCAAGATGGATCTTCAAATGGTTTTGAGGGATATATCCTTTTATTGAATAATTACCAATGTGATATACTCCTTATTGCACATCCCTATATCTTGATACTCATACATATGAACCCAAGCAACACACTATCAAGCCTTATGAGGTAAAGTTAAAGTTCATATTTATAGAACAAGATATCTGATGATGCCTCAAATCTAAGAACTATTTGCATACTACAACCTGAAGCTTTGTAACGTTTGACATGTGGTATGCATCCATACGTTTAATCTTCTTGGGCAGTCAGTGTTAGTGAACTTGTTCAATAGATAAGTACTTGTATATCCACAACATGTCCAACATACGTAGCACAAGAACATGCTAACCTTATTGCGATAAACAATGGCCTTTCCGGGTAACCAATGTCCAGTTGACTTTCCAAACGACTACAAACTTAATTTAAGGACTAGATGATTATGGAATACAAGTATCCATGTCCTAACCTCGTTTAGGACATTGTTTTCATACCTTAAGTCTATGGACTCATTCAAGTATATTATCTTTATAATATAAAGCCAAACTCATGAATAATAAAACTTGCCCCTTAATAATTAGGGTAATTCTCACTTTACAACCTTGAAGTATTTTTGTTTTCAAATTTTTAGACATCAATTTTTTGTTATCAAGTCTCATACCCTAAAGTTAGGTTTTTCTCCCACATTTATACTTTTGTTAGGTTGACCATTAGTAACTCAGTTAAAAAGGTGACGTGGCTCCCACGTGGACAATGACTGTGCATCCACATGTTATTATAGCTCCACTTAGACAATTAAAAAAAATTAAAAGATTAAAAAATTTGGCACAATAAAATAAAAAATACTTTTGTTTACTGTTGTCTTCCTCTGGCTTGTTGTAGAAAAAGTCTTCAAGAAACCTAAATGCGTCTGATCGCGAGAGTATAGGATGGATCCAACAGAAGTGAAGAAGACGATAAGGACGGAGAACACAATGAGGCTCCATATAGTCGGTAGCATCGTAGAACGGTTCTGGCTTGGTAAAGGTGGATTGGTCAAGAAGCTCAGACAAGGGGCGGTGATGGGTGAGGCCATTGTGGCAGGTGACAAAGATGTTGTTGATGAAGGCGGGGAAGGCAATTTCTATTTCTTCTCTTCTTAATTTCATTGGCATACATTAGAAACTAGCCTCTTGCCACACGCGCCTTTTTTATATTTTTTTTATTTAAATAATTAATTTACATATTTTTAAAAAATTATTTAGAAAAAAAAAAAAAAAAAAAGAAGAAATGAATTAAAGACAAGAAACCACCCACTAACGTGGGAGGTTTTGTTTTTTTTTTCTTTCTATAATTTTAAATATTAAATGCATTCAAAATAAAAATATGGTTAAATACTTTAGCTTCTTTTGGTTCAATTGTAATTTATGAAATTCTTAAAGGGCAATTTATGGTATTTTGAATGTTTCTCCATTTTAGGGTGCTCACTTTATATATATAGATTATGTGTTTGATCATGTTGATAAAGATTGATGCTTCAACAATGTTTGTGCTTCCTCTTCTATCAATAGGAAATCAATGTTGGATTTTGATAAGGGTAAGGAATCAGTGATGGATTTTGATGAGGGATAATAAATGGAAAATTGAAATCTAATTGCAAAGGTAATTTGTCTAATTACACAAGTTTTGGGGGTTAGTTAATTAAAATTAAAGTTCAAGAGGATAAATTGGCTAATACCTCATTTTTTTAATGTCCACATAGGACCACAATGACACGTCGATCCACATTCATTGTCCACATAGGAGCCACATCATGCTTTAATGGATTTACTAACGTTCAACCTAACAAAAGTATGAATTTATGAGAATAACGTAACTTTAGGTATGAGACTAGGAAGAAAAAAAACTTATTGTATGAAAGTTTGAAAACCATGATAATTTGAGGGTAGTAAAGTGATAATTAACCTATTAATTAATTAATTAAAAATGGAGTTGTTACATAATATTCAATATTACGAAATTGGCTTTTAAGGCACAACTCAACATTTTTCACTTGACAAATGACTATGAGAAAGAATCTTGATAGTTATTGTAGTGACTCATAACAATGCTTCGACGATTGCCAGATCATCAAAGTATGGTGCAGTCTTTCTCCCGGTGCCTTTATGGTCAGTGGCGGAGCCATAAAACCAAATTGGGAGTGGCCTTTAAGTCATAAAAAGAAATTAGCCTTTGAAAAATAATTAATGAAGAAAAATTAAAGGTTTTGTTTTCTGTATTTGCATGGAAAATTCTAACCAAACAAGAATGGTGGAGCTTTACATTGAAAAATACTTAGTATTGAAATGATTATATCATAAGAATAAAACTTATTTACAAGCTTTGATAAAAAAAAAATTAAAAAAAAAGATTCAAACAAAAATTTAAGACCATAACTTAAAATTAGATTTTGCTCTAGATTGTATAGGCCTTTGATTTATATCAACTAGCCAAAAGAAATGGTAGATTTTTTTGTAAGTATAATTTACTAAACAATCATAGAGACCATAGAGAGAGGGGGTGCGGCACAAAGAAAGAAAGAGAGAGATGTGTAATAGAAAACAAACTCTAATAGGATAATATCTATTCTAAGAGATATTCCAAATATGATAGGAATTACACAATAACATTCTTAATCTAATAGGACTGCAACACTCCCACTTAAGTGTGTAAATACTCAAACAAATGGCGCACCAGATTTTCAACGATGAAGTAAGTATAGTAGATGAAGTCGTCAGCACAATAAGCAAACGCGAGTCTCAAATCAACAGAAGAATGCATAAAAGATAAAACTCACAAAACCTCGCTATGATAAAACCCAAGGTGGGATAAAAACCCATAGACTAAGGAGAAAAGTGAGAAATTGCATTAAGTCAAAACTATACATCTTCTGGACGCAAGTAGAAGAGCTCACAAGGGTATGATCAGCTTAAGATGGGTGCCTCGTCAAAACCTAGTTAGTTAGCAAAAACCCTATGGGAAAAATTCTCCTAATCGTAGGGAAAAATAGTACATTAAGATCAAGTGAGTATACTTTTGGATACTACCCCAGAGTTTGACAAAACTTCCAAATAAGAACTACAAGTATTGCATATGAATAATTAGGCATACCAATTCCTCGAACAATCTTTTGGAAGGTTGACTGCTGTAGTGTCGTTGTGTAGAGGTCGGCAAGGTTGTCTGTCATAGGCTTACATGACTTCAATCTCCTAATGCTTTGCTAATGTAGATGCAATATGTCTCGGCGTTGACTTCATTAATGTATCATGTCTTGATCGGGTTGATACATGTGGCATAGTCTCATACATCGTCGTCGAGACTCAACGATGGATGCAAACAGCAGGTACTTTGAATATGCTTAACAAGATATCTCGACCATGTCTCACATGTGGCACAGTGAAGTAAGGTGAGTCTTGAAATGATTCAAAAATTTCGTAACTAAGGTCATATCGTGGACCTACAAGATATTTTAACAGTAAAGACATAACCATTCGGGGATGTGCCTTGTGCGGGTTTGATAAGTAACCAACGTCAGCATAACAAACAAGGCAAACATTATTCCGAGGATCAAAGGGTCGGATCCGCTCGGGATGCGTTGGGATTAGCCCAAATCCATAGTACCTCTACTGTAATAGAAATACGTTTTTAATACCAATTCAGTAGTTGCGTGTAGGTGCGGTGCTATATCTTTACCAATAGGTCAACAGCGAAGAAGAAGTCTTTTCTAATTGCAATAAGCTAGGTACAACAAAGCGCAAAGTTGAACTTAGATATGGAATGTCAGATTCCATAATCTCTTCAAGGGTCTCGTTTACAAGTAGCGTATGGAAGATCATAGGTTTACTCAAAAATAACACCTTTGGGGTGTAGTTCGATTGGTAGACCAAAGTACTGTCAAAACAATGTTTGAACTTTAAGTCAAGGCGTAAATGAGTTTTCCTAAGATCCTTCATCTCAAATTCCATTTTCAGGTGCTAGACAGGATTTTTAAGCTCTTCCAGAGTCTTAGTGAGATGCATGTCATCGACATAAACTGTAACTCTAGCAATTTAGAATAAAACTTCATAGTCCAACATGCAAGGGTATTCATTCATATCCCTAATGGATCAAATTATCACTTTGAAGGGTATACCACATCCGTTGGATTGCTTCAATCCATAAGTGAACGCCTCAAACGAGTTGAGAGGGTGTTCTATGGTTTGGAACTATTTGAACCAGTCCATGTAATTCTTCGGGAACTTACATGTAAATATCTATATTTATATCTCCATGGAGAAATACTAACCACATTTGTAATGTTGCAATCAATCACAGAGCATTTAAGAGAAACCTTGCATCGTAAAGCATGCATTATATCGCACTATTTCATTCATCTCATTACGCTTCATTTCCCACTAGTAACACAATAGGGTTACCTTGGGCAGTGTAGGAATTACAGGTCCAAACACACTTTTGGTAAGGAATTTAACTTGGATTGTAGTTTCGATTGTCCAATCAGTTCTACATTGTCTATAATTAACAGAACACGGTTCGATATCGTTGCTTTTTATTTATGTCAAGCTTGGGTAGTGTAGGAATTACAGGTCTAAACACACTTTGGTAAGGAATTTAACCTGGATTGTAATTTCAGTTGTCTAATCAATTTTACATTGTAACTAATCAACGGAATGCGATTTGATATCGTCGTTTTTCATTTATGTTGGCAGCTACCATATAAGTGAAAATATCATCGATGATAATCTTATTCCAATTCCATTATCTCATCTAAACTAGTATACTGGACTAAGAAATTCAAGTCTCGGAAGTAATCCGGATTAATCTCATGAGATGGAAATGATTTGAAACAATGATCGAGTATGGATTCATGTAGTGCCGTGATCTTCCTCTTCTAGCAAGTGAATCCTATGAACCAAGTGATCTATCATGCTTCAGGCTAAGATAGATTGGTTATCCATCGGGGCGGCCAAACCGTCCAACAGAGGCGGCAAACCCTTCGGGGATGTTGACTCGATGTACGTTAAGTACATCTATCATTGCAAGTATGTTTGCAGCTAGTATATGATCTCGTCACTTTAGCTAGATCAAAGAAATACATCTGGAGCAACATTCTGATAGCTAGAATACATCACACTTGCTTATTACACTTATACAGTAAGAGGATCGAGATGAGACATATTGGGTAACGTCCACGCAAATTTGCATCATTCTACATAAACGTAGACGTTCTTATCTCCCCCTAATGGCAGGAAGACTATCTCATTGAAGTGACAATTCGTAAAATGACATTAAAGAGATTGCTAGCAAGGGCTCTAAAGTTCTAGTGCAAAGAAGAATCGTAATCGACAAAGATTCACAACCTTCTTTAAGGACCATTCTCTTTTGTATACATATCTTAAACGTTCCTGATCATAGGATTGCCAATTGGGCATTGACAGTCTGTTAAGATCAGTATGTACTATGTCTCTTAGAGAAAGTGACTGGTCTTGAGTCATTGGTGTGACTGACACCAAGACAAGCATGTAAGTGCTCAATAGAGAATAAGTCCACTAAACACGGTTAACAAAGAGTTCTCATACTCATGTCACATGAAAACTCATGGTTGGGATAATGCAAAGTAGTCATTTGACCTGAGGCATCATAGTTGTCTTATGGTTAGGTCCTTAATCTTTGACTATGTCAAAGTCACTCCGTCAAAGGGTGTCCATGACATAGTTGGGGTTAAGCCACTTAGCCATGGAGGCAAGTGAATGCACAACAAGGGATCTCTAACCTTCAAACCGTTTGAGGGAGAATACTCTATGATATGATTAAGAATCTCTGGCCAGAGTATGAATGAGATATAGGAATTCGTTCCAAATCACATTCAAGGTAATCATTTAAGTAAGATAATCACATTGGATGGTAGACATAAATAAACTATCAAATCAAACAATGTGGTCAAGAGTATTGTATTAGAGAAAGATCGTATTACATTGTAATCCCAAACTGAATAGGTTCTCCACCTCTTCTTATTAGCTTAGGTAGTCATGACATACTGCTAAGTGTCACTCATGGTTTGTAGAAGCCCTAAAGGTGTATAATCACTAAAAGGAGAATTGAAAAGTAAGTTTCAATTCACAATCGATTTGAAGAGTTCTAATCGCCCACTGCTTTGCTAAAAGGAACCTAACAGATCATACACCGTGTAATGTAGAGATTGAAGAAACAACGGAGATGAGTAAGGATAATTATATTGTTTAATTATTTATAGCTATGATTAATTAATATGTTAATTAATTAAATGAATAAGTTCGTTTTAGACCTCGGGTTAGTTTTGGGCCTCAAGGCCCAATGGGTTTCAAATGTCAAGTCCAATAACTCAAGTTGCATGACAACTTGAAAACACAAAGGGCATGAAAGCCCAATGAACCCACATGGGCGGCCATAGAAAGTGTGAGGGAGAATTGGTTTTAATTTCAATTATGCCACTCAATTTAAGTGGCTATAAAAAAGAAATTATAACCCATTCCCTTATAAATAAATAAAAAGTAAAAAAAAAAAAAACAAAAAGGTTTTCTAGAGAGAAAAGAGAAAAACACAAAAAAAAATCTCTCTTTTCTCTTAGGAGGCTAGCCACCCTAGGAAGAATGGACTAGCATCCATTTCTTCCTAGGTTACTCATCTCTTCCTCAATGCTCTCATTGGTGTGGAAACTTAGAGGTTCCCTTTCTTGGGAACTTGGATAATCCATTTCTTCATCCATATCCAAGAAATCATGGAGCTAAGAAGCAAAGTTTCTCCATGCACATCCATGGAGAATAAGGAAAAAAGGCCCTCACATGGATGAATATCCTTTGCTAAGCAAAGAGGTGCTTCAAAGGTATAAAAGTTTCTCAACTCTTTTTAAGATTTAAGTTAAGTCTTGGTACACTACAACTACAAGGCCTTGAATTTCATGGGTAAAGTTTTGTTTTTGAGTGCATATAAGCATGATTACACCTTTAATTGTTAAATGCATGCATAGATGTTGCTTAAATGAACTTGTTTTTCACAAATTATTCTTCAAAACATGTGACCAGCTTATCGATTCATCAACCAAAACCATAAGTATGTATCTGGTCCACATTTTGGTTGGATTAGTCCACATATATTTTTTTGAATCCACTGTGAAAAGAGGGTTATTTCGTATCTTTGCTAGGGATGATTTAGGAAATCAATTTCCCCAACGAGCAGGCTTAGCAAAGTGTGCTTGTAAGCACATGATCCTTTCTTCGGGTAAAGAGATGCGTCGTAACACCATAGTTCGACCTAAGCGTCCCAAAAGGTCGTGTCAAAGTAAGTAAACGACTCAATCACCAGGCTTCTGGCCGGCCACATATGGTGTGCTCCCAATTGAAACAAAGCCTATTGGCCCCAAGGCAAAGCTTCAGCTTATTTTTAAAGGTGGTGCAAAGATATTCTACTTTATTTTCATTCAGTGGTTTCATTCATGATTATTGTCATCTCGAATATCCTTAAAACTCAACGACATTCTTCCAGAACGGGGAGAGTATAAGGTCTCTTAAATGGTAATTTAGTACCATTCATACGACGAGGAGCATGTCAATACTCTTAATCAGCCTGAAGTCATTACTAGAAATGTGATTTAGATATAAAGTTAGTGTGTGTAGTATCGCATTCATCCAAACAACTTACTTTTCCACATTCGTACCTAATCACATGTTTAATTGAATTTGGTCACATGTATTAAGAAACATCATTCAATTAACTTATATTCAAGGAAAATATCGATAAGAATATCCATAACTAAAACAAACACTAAACTTGAATCCAAGAACATGGAAAAGTGTTCACAATGCAAACCAAAGTTACTAAGGGGATTCGGCCAACAAGGCCATTCATGTCAAAATTTTGCTCTTCCAATGGTGTTCAGTAAAGCAAAATTAGTCTCACATTTTGACAACGAGAATGGTACTTCTTAATGACACTGATAGAGGCACGAACATGTGCATAACCAATGATCTATTCCATCGAGACGGAAGTAGATTCTGCAGGGTTGAGATTCAGGAACAATATCTCTTATTCTTGAAGTTTTAGGTCTTAGGTGCCAAGGAGCATGCTTCGGGCATGATGCCACACCTTGGTTGCCCTAATTCTACCATACGTTGTAAAAACAAACTCGAAATTGGATTGTGAGAGAGACAGACCCAGACTTAGGTTCAATAGGCTCCAGTCAAAGATGGAGGGGTCTGTTTGGTAGGCCTCTGCTGAAGCAGAGCATGCATGTCAGTGCATCCTTGCCGAAATGGGACACCACTATTTGGTAGACTCCAACCAAAATTGGGTCTATACCGCTCGGTACTTCCCAACCGAATTTATAGGGTACCTTTCTCTCACAAATGTGGTACTCATCAAATCCGAGAGTTTCAGTAAACTTTTGTTCTCTACACTGCTGCTTTGAGAGTGAGTTAGAAACAAGGAAGAACAAGAAAAGTATTCTCTAGTCAAAATTCGATTAGATTACTAAACTTCAAAATCGTACTAATTTATAGACCTAATCATGGTGTTCTTTAGGCAATGTCTTTCATGATTAAACAGTCCATAAGAGTGAGCCAAATAGCCATGGAATCCTCGTTTGGGAGGTACTTCTGTTTGTTATGCTTCAGGCATAAGTCTTCAAATACAGATCATGGCAAAGGCTTATTTAGCTCTTCCATGCCATTATTGGCTTCAATGGTTTCTCAGCTTCTTGATAGTCAAGTGGAGATTCACGTCTTGTACCCACATAAAGTGGTTTCTATTAGAAACATCCAAATCAGGGAAATCAAACTTGTGACGGTTCGACAATCCACTGAATGGGGCCGGGGGGGGGGACAAGATTGTGAATAGTGCTATAGGAGATAAAACATCCATAAGCATCAAAGTTAGAACATTCAGGTTCTAAGACATGATTTACATGAAAAACGTTAGGTTTTCATGGGTGTTTTGTTTTATGAAAACTTCGAGTTTCAAAGGCACTAAATTTGAAACTACAGATTCAATTTAGTTTCTAAACGTTTAGTTCATTTGTAAGAACATAGAATACAAGGTACTGATTTAACTACAGTGGATTTGAGTTGCTTCAAGAACTTAAGTGTGAGCACTTCGGGACAATGAAAAGGTGTCAACGGTTCAAAGAAGATAAATAAATTATTGAATCGTTAATTTCCAAAAGTGGGCTTCAAGCCAATAATTTTGTATTCTTTGTCAAATTAATGGGCTACTGGTCACTTTTAATCAATTCAATAGATCAGGATCATACGGTATCGATCGTGGAAGCAAAATAATGACATGCGGGTCTTATTAGCTTCACTTGGCTATGGGCCAAGTGACAAGTGTATTATAGCTTAATTAGCATTAACCAAAATGTCCCAAAAATTAAATGGGTATGGTTACAAAACGAGAATGCCAAAAAAGTTTGGCATTTGTTCGAAAAAACTACGTAGCCCAGTTGAATTGGGCTGGCTGTAGTACATAAGTTAAGCCCTGCAACACAGCTACAAGCCTATTGGGTCACGGAGAGGCTGTAGGCCTCTTGGGCTGTGAGTTAGGATAAGCTCAGCAGCTCAAAGTTGCAAGAATTGGGCCAAGCTAGTGGGCGGTGAAGCCCGGCATAAGCTGGCTTCAGTTTTGGGCTAAGACGATATGACACACAGGACAAGCCCAACAACACAAAGGTTACTGGTTTAAGCCAGGGGCGCGAGAGCAGGCCCTAGTATACAGCTGCAAGCTGTGCTTGAGGCAAGCTGAGGTTGCAGGCCCAATTGAAAAACCTTCACAAGCCTTTGGCTTACTCAGTCTCACACGCACTAAGCCCAAATGGCTGCTACCTTAGTCTGAACATCTTCCTAGTGGTTGCTCAATGCAATTGGGCTTCAGGCCAACCAGTGTGGCTCGACTCAGTTGCAAAAAAAAATCTAAATTTTTTTTTCGACACTAGGGTTTGAAAAACCCTAATTGCTTCTAATTTCTTTTGATTATTTGATTCACAAATTCCACATAGCGAAAATTGTGTAATGCATGAAACGTGTATATATATATTGACAAATATATGAAACATATACAATATATATGTCAAAAGGTAAATGTAAATGTGAGGGGTTTATGCATCATGGGAAATGTTTTCATGTTTCATGGTCATTTCAAATATCTTCTTTTATTTGAAGCGTACTTGATTGGCAGAAAACGACAAAAGCCTTTGAATTTGTAGAAGATCATTCACGGAATACCGGAATTGCATCTCCAGTGTGTTGTATCACATTCAACACAGAAAAATTAAATTGAATCAATAGCATGTAAATCTATTCAATAAAATAATAAATTAATCATAAAAAAATGATTAAAATGTAATATTCCCCTCATTAAAGAACAAAGTCTCTTTAGATCAACGTCAAGAGCATGTTGATAAGGTGTTTTAGGCATAATTTACTAAATAATCATAGAGGCCATAGAGAAAGAGAGGGTGTGGCATAGAGAGAGAATAAGAGAGATGTGTAATTATGAAGTGTGTGTTATTTCACCCCATTGTGCCTTTATTTATAGTAGTAGGAAAGGTAAATTCTTTACCCCAACAGAAAACAAACTCTAATAAGATAATATCTAGTCTAAGAGATATTCTAGATATGATAAAATTTATACAATCATATTCCTAATCTCATAAGACTGCAACAAATTATTATATTTTAAAACTAAGGCTAATTATAACCAAAAAAGAATAGCTTAGTTTTATTATGGTAACAAATAATGCAACTTATAAGGATTTTTTTTTCTTTCATTTTTTAAAAATGTAAAAAAAATCTTTAAAATGTTGGAACACAAGCAAGTCTTGAATCAAGGATACGCAACACGCCAACGACCAATGAGCTACATGCTCAGTTTTATAAAAGCTTGCAGATAGTATGTATAAGCGTAAAATTTCAGGATAGGCCTAGGCCTTCAATGGCCTATATGGCTATATGTAGCTCCGTCACTGTTTATGGTAGTTCTCAAGGGAAAGGGATCCTCTCCGGATCTCTTTCCACCTAATCTACCTAATCTGAGATTTGAACCGTTGAAATGTGATCAAACGGCTACAATTATTATCACTTTTAAAGGGGCCCCCGTTTGTAGCCGTTTGATCAAATTTCAATGGTCCTGATCCCGAACTAGGTGAATTAGGTGGAAAAGAATCCAGCGTACTCAGAGCTTGCAAAACCTAGTCCTCATGAATGTTTATCTTGTCTGTTATTTAAAGGTAGGTATTCTATGTTGTTTATATTGTATCAGTTTTTTCATAAAAAAGGTTTGCTCTGAAATTCATGTTGGATATGCACGTTCTATATGAATTACATAATGTTGTTAATGAAAGTTCATTTGATCCAACAAAACAATTAAACTCCAACACGCGCGCATCCTAAAAAGAATCTTACTCAACTCAAATGTTATAAGATCAAACCAACAATGAAACTCTTACATTTTTTTTTTCTTTAATATAGTCCGAATTACTAAGTAGCGTGAGAAATAACAGTTATAATTAAATTGGAAATTGTTTTTTTTTTTCCTTCCTTGCCAATTTAATAGATAAAGTCAAACTATCCACTATTCATGACTAATGATGATTTACCTCAAAAAATTTCCCTTTTAATTTTTCACTAAAAGAGTTTGAGAGATGCTAGACTCTCTCAAAGTGAAATTCTTCATAGATTCTCTGACACATCACAGTTTAACGTCAATTTTCGTGCTAATATTATAAAATATTATGCAAAAATATGAGATGCCAGAGAATTCATAAAGAATTTCACTTTTAGAAAATCTTTTTAACATTTCTTAAAAGATTTATATGTAGGTTTGAATAAACCTTGCTAAAGCTCCCAGTCAAAAGTAACTACAGACGTGAATCCCATGTAATTATGTAAACAGCATTGGAAATGGTGATGTGGTGCTGCACAATTATTCATAAAAGGAGGTGATGGACCTCTCATTATTTAGCACGTCTGGCCCACTTCGTAGCCCATTTCAAGTATTGGGTTGTCCAAATAGGCAGGCAGATCATGAAACAGATTTGATATTGTTTATATGGATGCAAAAGGAGGGATCTCCCTTCTTTTTTTTAAAATGAGAATTAGTTGCATATCAAATTTTAACAATTCAAATATTTTACTTTTTAAGTTGTACTTCATATATCATTCTTGTAAAATATTAGCTAAATTGGAAATAAATGAAAAATCTAATTTAATTCAAAGGAATTAACGAACATTTTATTCTTACAAGAAACAATAAAATTTCATCATGATAATTAAATAGACAAATGGTTTCAGATTAAATTGTAATTTTACCAGGATGATCTATGAATTAAGACTTACAAAATAGAAGGTTCAGTTCGGTGAAGTTTGACTCAAAATGAACACCTACAACTAATCCCTATTTTTACCAAAAGAAGAGATCCCTTTGAATAAAGGGTTTGTGTATTTATGTTATATATAGACATCCAACTATATCCAAAGCATGATGATGATGAAGGCAGCTACTGTTTTATTTTGACGTAAACTTGCTTCCAAGTTACTTGTTTTTAAGTTTTACTTAAGTTATCTTTTAAACCTTTTTTAAAGATGCTTTCAGTTATAAGATCCAACAAAACTTTTCTCACTAAATAATTCAAACATTTCTGACATTTATTTTAAAAGCTGTTATTAACGTTTCGAAAAAATTATGTTACACGTCTTCTATATCTTATTTACTTTAGAATGTGAATAGCAGTGTTCTTTATTTTTAAGTTGTATATATTTTTTTGTCTAGTATGCTTCCCATTTGGACCATGAAATAAATAAAATTCCTGTCTGGGTTTGCTATTAAAACGTTGAATCTTTAGGGGCTCCAGTAATCTTTGAAATAGACCACACCTTAGAGGACTTGCCAAATTAGTGGTTAGCCCTTTTGCATGAACGTTGTTCCACTTGCTCAAGTAGTATACATGGTCTCCTCTTTCATTATGTACAGACCCACATGTGTTCAATACTAACGGGAATAGCTTTCTGACTCGTTCTTTTATTGATGATTTTTTAAGTCATAAAAAATTCGCACTCGAAGTGTCTAAGTTTACAACTCATTTCATACTCATCATTTTACCACTAAAAGACATTTGTTAGATCAACTTTAGGTTTCAAAGAATAAATACATATATACCTTCTTTTTATTCTAACTTTAATAAAAAGATTTTATTAAACTAAAGAATAAAAAAACAACTCAAATTCGGAGAATAACGTCTCAAACAAAGTCATGAAGATTGTATCAAATACATACCAGTATTGTAAACCGAATTCTAAAAGTTGACATCAATTTAACCTAGTCATTTTCGTGACCACTTCTAATTTAATTAATAAGGTCCCGCGGTTTCATAGTATGGGGCAAAAATTACTGAAGTTTTACTTAATGTCAGTACTACTTCGCTGCATAAACTAATACTATTTATACGCAATAATTTAGCATAATTCCATTGCCCATTATAGAAAAAGAAAATTACGTTGTTTGTACCATTTTTCTAATAAATATAAGACTGATATATGTTGGTAGACCTTATTTCTGTTACAAAAATGATACCAATGATGGTACAAATATCTATGTAATATGTGTAGCATTTACTCTTCAACTATTGATGCGACAATATTTTCTTGTTGGAAATTGGTTGATAACCTTAAATCTATTTTACAAGTCAATTCGTTCCATTTTACTTAGCCCAAGTTTAATTAATTTACAATCCCAATTTTATTGGGAATATTTTTGCTTACTACCTAATTTATCGTCATTGGATAAATTTAAATTTCAAAATTTATGTTGTGGATAAATACAAATTTCAAATTATAAACTCATACAGTAGTAATACGTAGGGTAATAAGCAATAACACTACTTAAAGATGGTGAGCATGAATGCATCCCAATTTCAAAGAACAGCAAGAGTCAAACTCTTGACGTCACCAATCCTGGTTTGCAGCCATCGCGTTTTAGTTCATTATAATTTCTTTAAAAAAAAACTGCTTAACATCACTTTTAGCATGATGACTCATCCCCTAACTATTTTGTTAATTAATTGGGTCCAAAATTGAAATACAATATTATGAAGAATAAAAAATAAAAATAAATAAATAAATAAATATATATATATATATATATTTCTCAACTAATGTGTTCGTACAAGAATAAATAGTGTAGGGTTGGCACTTGCCACCTTGAAGAAAAATCCTCTGTCCTCACATATGGACAAGTAGACTCGAGCTAGTTTTGCCGATTAGCAAAGATGGAAGAAACAAATTACGCATTAAGGAAAACCCTAATTGAACAGATGGAAGAGCCCCATTGATAAATTTGTTTAAATGAGGAAAGTACAAAACCTTTAACATGACGAATAAGTTCAATTATACTAATAAATTGTTGTTTCCGATCCAATGATATACCTATACTAAATTAATTATGTAAGATTTAGATTAATGTACAATGGACTAGCCATACTAACTTGGTATCGAATTCGATTTTCTTACGAACGATATGCTACACTAATATAGAATTTTAAAAAAATTGCGCCGTGAAACGCAGTGGATTGAACAAGCACTTATAGAATATATTAGGCCCTTTAATTTCTGTTTCCAAACATGCATTACAACTATATTCTGATTAAATTTCCCGCCCATCTTCATTACCATTATCATGGACAATGCCGTGACGACGTTCATCATAATTTATGCATTACCTATATCTTTCAATGACAATGCAACATTAAAAAAATAAAATCCAGGAATTTTTTTATTATCATCTACTCAATATATATATATAGATTCAACTTTGAAATAATGCAAGACAGACACTTTGAGGATATTGATTTGCAATTATTTAATTGAATCCATTTCGTTCGTCGACAAATTAACTAATTCACACTAATTAAACAACTTATAATCCTCAATCTTCCATCATTTGTTCAACATTATGTATACATCAACCAATAATGTAGAACTCAATCAAGGATATTTTTGTTGTTCGTGGGATCGAGATTTACATATATGAAGTTTCTAATGAGGGATTTCTTTCTTTTAAGCTAACAGTTTACTATTGCTTTGTGTTCTTCACGATTTGAATTACCATTTTATTGGATTCGTTTCACCGATCGTAGTTTACTGTATTAGTTTCTTTGTTGTACAGCAGATCAACATGAGTCCTATTATAAATTTGACAGCAATCTTAGTGTTATCTCCAATTTAATCACTTAGGTCTAATACTTTAAGTGAGGTCAAGCTCAATGAACGTAATCATATTTGAATTTTATCCAAAGTCTGAGACATTATTAGTTTATTATGATACTTCTCTGATGTGAAATTTTATATATCTATATCCGTAACAGAAGGCTTGTACCAAACCATATAACAAAACATTTTTTTCCCTTCCCTTTCATCAATTTATAAAAACAGGACAGGAAAAAGCACCATAGTATAGCTCACATTTGTAAAAGAAACCCTAGCTGTGGACACTACGTAGACGACTTTCTACACAATGATGCCTAACTAAATCTTTGAATGTATATTTTAAATAAGCATGGATTAAAAATAAAGTCTAGTTAGTGTTTGGTAATGATCTACTTTTAGAATCTCAACTTCGAACACCAGAAAGACACTTTGATGAGTTTGATTGGCCACTCACTAATTTAATTCGAAATTATGTCCGCCAACAACGAGTTAATTGACCAATAATATGGAAAAATAATTAGTAGAATAACGATTTCATTCTCTTCAACCATTCGTCTAGGAATCAAGGATACATCCACCAATAATGCAGAATTATAGAATCTTCCCCTATCTGTGGGATGTACACACACACACACACACACACACACACACACACACACATATTTATGTATATTATATATAAACACATAAAATATCTTCAAAGTTTTGTTTTTAAGGATTGTGACATTGAGTTGCTCAAATAAATAAATAAATAAAATCATGTAAGCACGTATGTTTCACATCTATATATGATTTTTTTTTTTTAATAAAAAGATAAAAGAATTTTGAAATGAACAAGAATTAAAATGTTTAAACTAGATAGATATGAATGTGATGTGTGAAGTATTTGTAAATAAAATGAATAAACCATTTCAAATTACAAGTCTATCAACTGTCCAATTGTAAATGAAGAAGACTTTGGATGCAGCTAAATAATACCATCAATTTACTCAATAGTACTGAAAAGTACTGAAAAGGATAAAAAGAGTTACATCAGGGGCTGCAACAAAGGAAGAAATCACCAAGATAACGAATGTTGGAATTCCCCAATTGTTGCATCCCTCAAATTTCTTGCCCCAATAAAGATTGGTTCAAGCCGATCGAATTGAATTGTTTACATAAGAAGCAAGAGTACGAAACAAACATTCAACCGTCAAATTCAACCACAATTACAAAACACAAAAGAGGCAATTACGATCGAGAGAAGAACAAAAAAACACAGGATATCAAATGCATCAGTGACTTTCCCTTCCACCAACATATGTATCAACCAATGTACTTTGAAAATTTTGTGTTAGGATGCCAAAACATTATAGGATACAAACTCATAATAATTAGCAAAATAGCAGATTCAATTGTAATGTCCGTCTAGTCGTTGCGTCAGTGGGAGTCACGATATGTTTGTGACGGACATATCAAATAAGTGAAATCATTAGTCGTCGGACCAAGAATTCAACAAAAAAAAAATCAATCTTTTCTTTTTGTTTTGTATAGGATAAAACAAAAAAATTTATTGTTGTAACACCTCATGGTTCTAATTTCACTCCAAAATTTCTACCAAAAGGCAAAAACTTCGGAATTTCAGCAACTATTAAAATTCGAAAACCCACAGTTTTTGAATTAATTCGGGAACTTACATTTTCTTTTTTTTTTCTTTTTTTTTTGAGATATTTAAAATTTTTAAGAAAAATATTACGGAATTTTGGATATATCCAACAATTTGAAAGGTCAAAATGAACTGATGACTGAAAAATAATTGCAAACCAAGTTCACCTACACGAGAGAAGAAATGCTAAGAAAACTCTCTCAAAAGTAAGACTCGCTGTTATTTAATGTTTTTTGCACAATATTTTATAATGTTGACACAAAAATTGACGTTGAATAGGTGACAAAATATACATAAAAGGTCTCATTTTGAGAGTCTCCTTAATTTTTTTTTCATACGTGAGTCTAAAGAAACTATCAGATGCTAGTGTTGATATGTTATTCTTCATAGCTTCTATCTTATATGTCCCTTTGGTCATTAGATCCTATATTTTCTTCATGATTATTCAGTCTTTAAACTATCATATACTACCTCGGACTATCTGTAAAAGAGACTGAAATTTCCCATGCATCATCATATATTATGAACGAGGGACCCCTTTCCTCAATTTTCTCATTATTTTTTTCAATAACCAGGGGGGAAGAAGAAGAATGTTGTGCATGGGCAAGGTCTTGCTCCAAACAGCTAAAACTCAAATCTTGGGGGAAAAGTAATCCAGTCTCCTTCCCAAAATCTCCGCCCAAACTAGCTTTAGCTGGAACTTGTTCCTAGTTTAGAATTACACATCAGCCAGACTAGATAATGCACATTGGCCATTCTGCAGAAGCAAGCAACTTGTCGGTTTTAGCTTCAAAGAGAAAGTAGAGTTGATGAAATGAAATTCTCACCATTATCTAATGGAAAAGCAGTAACTAAATCAACCTCTCCTCAGTTGGAACATATTCTCTTCTAACTAAATCAATGGTACATTATTGGGGTGAAACTCTGGGAAACAACTCATTGCTTACTCGGAAGTCATTCTATGCATCTTTTATTGAGAATGACTTATGCGAACATGTATACTCATATTGTGTTGTCTCATGTCAATGATATATAAGTTTTAATCCTATGTTGCTCTCCATTTTATACCTTTTTCAAATTTACTATTTTTCTAAAGAGGGTGTAATCACTCTCTGGATTTGTGGTATAATCTTTTTTTGCTCAATGATCCCAAACATTCACACATCATTTCACTTGCGTTGTACGCTTTTGTGGGGTTTGAGAAAAGAAAGCCCAAATATGTATGTAAAAACAAAAAGAGATTATTGTGCGAGCAATGAGCATGCTTTGGGATTTCCATAACTAGACATTATCACCAATGGATATTTTGTTTCTTATTTCTTTAATCAATATATAGTTGACATTGACAATACAGACGTATGAATCTTGATCATTTTTGGAGTCCGGATCCTCACAGATCTTCAGGATTTGAATAATTCGATAATTTTATTTATACATTGTACAATTAGAAATCATTTTAAATATTTTTATTTAAAAAATAAATATAAACAGTATTTAACAAAAACTGATCATATATATGAAATATAATAAATGAACACGATCTCCAAAATACTTACCAAAATAATCGGGAGAGGATCCTGTTGGCATCTTCTGATAATCAATGGAATATAATTGATTTTATAAGACAGTTTGTTTCGAACTAAAAGCATCAAGGCATTTCTTGGTTATAGTTTGCGTCCTGTTATGTCTGCCTACTTTATGAAGATATCGACATGTGGCGGGTTAAGCTTTTGATTTTATGAGTATTCATTCTTAATGTCGTAGTATATTATATGTTTTTATTTGTTTAAGTTCCAAATGGTGTCAAACGTACACTCGTTTTATCCTATGAATGCTTAAAACAGTGCAAAGAAAAACTGTGTACTTTTAACCAAGGTTCTAAAAAACACCAGATCCTAGTCGGGCAACGGGTTAGGGCCTAGCACCTAAGCGGCTAGACGTGGTCTAAGTGTGTGCCTAGGCGGACTAGACAGATTTAAGTAAATTTATTATATTTTGTGTAAATAGATGTCTATTTACACCTAAAATATATATATAATTTCATCATAAACTATAAAATATAATGACATATATATTATGAAGTATTAGAATATAATGAAAACATGGGGATACAAGCAAATAATATATGTTCATTTTAATATTCAACAAGTCTTTACAATTTATTAAAATTAAAAATGCAAAAGAAGAGCTATCTATTTTTTGTCTAAGTGAGTTGCTACCTACGAGGGTGCTTAGGCAGGTATGGGCCGGCTAAGTGGGTGCCTATGCGGTCTAAGAGGGTGCCTAGGCGAGCACCTCAGCATGTCTAAGCGCTATTTCTTAATTTTCAAACGCCTAGGTATTAATCGGGACGGTGGCCAACCGCCAAACACCTAAGTGGGGCCTAGACGGAGCTAGGCGAAGATTTTTAGAACAGCGCTTTTAACACCAAATAAGCTTTTGATATTTTGAGTACTCATTTTTAATGTCTTAATAGTGTATTATATATGTTTATTTGTTTAAGTTTCAAAGCGTGTCAAACGCACGCTCTTTTTATCCCATAAATGCTTAAAACAGTACAAATACATTCCAAATAAAAAAGAGATATTCATCAATTTACCCTATGAACTTGTAAGGATTGACCAATTTTTCCCCTCAAATTTAATTTTGATCAATTTCTTCCCTCAACTCTAATAATTAGTCCATTTACTCCCTACTACTAATTTTTTTTAATTTTTCATTCGTTCTTCCGTTAAATGGATATCCGCAAGACTCCCTATAAGGGCAAAAAGGTCATTTTTCCGACCCTTTCTATCTTCCTCCTTTTCTTCGAACCTTCTCTTCTTCCATTTCTCCAAGCCGACCCGTGCTGGTTCCACACCACAACCGCCGCAACTTCCCTGACGACGAGGACGAAAAGTCGTATATTAGATCCGAGCACAGCAGCAGGCTGTTCCAGGCGCCCAATCTCGGCCACTGCTTCAGTGGTACCCACAAGGTCCGGATCGGCTCCTCCACAAGCTCCGAGTTCCTCTAACTGGGCACAGTGGTCAACTCGCGCGGACTCTAGGAACGAGTTGACTCGCGCAGGAGTGTTGGTCGAAGGGCCGAAAAAGAAACTCGGAAAGTCGACTCACCGTACCTCCATCCGCTTCCGCCGCTTGCTCGGCAAACCTCGCGGCTGAGCCGTTGGGAGAATGCCGAACGGGTTCCAACCCATGACCGAGACGATGAGGACGAGGAAGAGGAAGAGGAAGAAGAGTTCTACTCTCCCAGACATCGCGACAGCTCCAACGGAAACGGAACCGGGTCCAGGAAAGTATTCGCGGCGGTTCCGGGCGATGTATTTGATGAAAGAGTCAGAGGGTTGTAGACGATAGAAGGTGTGAAACCAGCACAGCTCGGCTTGGAGGAAAGGAAGAAAATAGAAGGTGTAGGTAAAATAATTTTTTTTCCTTAAAGGGAGTCATGCAGATACCTGCTAACGAAAGAATGGATGAAATATTAAAAAATTAACGAAAGAATGGATGAAATATTGAAAAATTAACGAAAGAATGGATGAAATATTAAAAAATGAACAGTATGGTACAAATTAACTAATTATAAGAGTTGAAGGGAAAAATTGACCAATTATTACAAGTTTAATGGGTAAATTGATGAATACCGCAATAAAAAAAACTGTGTACTTTTAACACAAATTAAGTTATTGATTTTTTTTTTTTTTAAGTATAGTTTAGATTGCGAGTGCTAGTACATGCATGTTTTGAAGTTATTAACTTGAATAATATATTATACAAAGAATGATGCTAGAGAGACTATTTACATTAATTGACACATTGGTTTATAAAATATGGTCTAAAAATATGATCTCTGTTTTGTTAAAAAAGAAAAAATGATCTCTCTAACATTTCTCTTATTTAAAATTTTGGGTAAATATCAGTTTACCATCCTCAAGTTTCGTGTTTTTCAACATTTAGTACATGAAGTTTTTTTCATCCCAAAGTCATACCTAAAATGTTAATTTTAGGACAGTCTCATACATCCGTTAGTCGGGCGGTTAAGTCTTTCGTTAACTGATGATGTGGTGTTCACGTGGACAATAACTAAGCGTGACGTGTCAATAAGGATCCCACGTGGATATTAATAATTAAAAATTACAAAAAAAAAAAAAAAAGGGTTTCTTCTTCCTCAAACTCCCGACCCTCCCTCATTTCTCTCCGAGAGCAGCGCCTCTTTTTCATCCTCGTTGGCATTGCTATTGCCACTGTAGGGTTCACCCTCTCCTGTCCTCCACCCTCGCTCTCCTTGCGCCTCCTGCAACGTCCTAATCTCGAACTACGTCCGGTACGACTTCGATTCGTCGGCGACGACCCAGTACAAGCCAGCCTATGAACGCAGATTCGGGTTGAACGCAAATTCGTCGTGACGGGCGGGGCCAGATCTACCATCTGCTCGAGGTTGACCAGATCTACTATCTGGCTTGCCGAGATTCAAGCTCATCCGAGACGATGTCATTGAGCCACTTCTGCTCGAGGTCAACCAGATCTACCATCTAGCTTGCCCTGCCTCCCCTGTCCATCCTCTTGAGGTGGAGCTTTTCGATTTTTCTGGGGCTTCGACGGCGGCGAGAAGGAAAATGTGGCTGGCGCAGCGAGGGGGCCGACCTACTCGACTCACTTTCCGCCACAATCCCATTCTGGTTGCCCCAACTACCCAACACCTCATCGAGCTCGAAATCCCTGACCTCAAACTTTCCGTTCTCGTCTACAATGCAGAACCTCTGGACCACATCAGGCGACGACAAAAAGGGAGGATGCGGAAGCAGTAGAGGTGAAGCTAGGGTTTCGTTTATGAGGGCAGAGAGGTTGAAAGGCTTGTCGAGATTGGACGAGGCGGAGACTGCGGAGCATGCTCGACGTGTGGTGGTGGTGAAGAAGAGTAGCTACTGTGACCCATCGGACCTGTGCTTCCCAAGGTAGAAGAATGTGACTGCTATCATCACAGATCCCCAAATTTTTAGGTAATTAATTTAATTGGGTGGAATTGGAAACGAAGAACACTTAGAAGAGAAATGCTGCATTTTGGTGGTTTGAGGAATCGGAATTGGGATGGTCTGAAAAGGGTGAGGATATGAAGGTTGAGTGTGGATGTGTGTGGCCGAGGAAGAAGAAGTCGGTAAAGGTTTTTTTTTTTTTTTTTTTTTTTTGAATTTTTGAATTTT
Organism: Pyrus communis; assembly: GCF_041283825.1. NCBI lineage: Eukaryota > Viridiplantae > Streptophyta > Magnoliopsida > Rosales > Rosaceae > Pyrus > Pyrus communis. The sequence continues at coordinate 7,149,255 of NC_142572.1, forward strand.
TTTTTAACCCCTCCTCCAAAAGAAGAAAAAAAAATCCACGTGGATCCCTTAATGACACGCTCAGTTATTGTCCACATAAGCACTACATCATCAGTTAACGACAGACTTAACAATTTGACTAACAGATGTATGAGACTGTCCCAAAATTAACACTTTAGGTATGACTCTGGAACGAAAAAAACTTAATATACTAAATGTTGAAAACCACGAAATATGAGAGTAGTAAGCTAATATTTATCCTAAATTTTTTTTGTTTGAGTACGTGATTTTGATTCACAATGTAAATAATTTAAATGTATACGTACATGTTATGCATGACAAAATCTTTTATGAGACAATTTTACATCGTGTAGGATAGGTGATATAAGAGATATATATAAAAAAACACCGTGGCAATGAGACTATGAGAGTAGACAAAAAATCTATGAAACCTTTCCAGGGAAAAGGATCCTCTGAAGATCTTAGGAATTTCGTGATCGGACCAGTTCAATTTTCGTTAAGTACTATTTATATTTAATTTTAAATTTTAAATTTTAAATAATTTTTTACTTCACGATATACGATGAATAATCGTTATTATGAGATTCTTAAGATTTTCAAAAAAAAAAAAAAAAAAAAAAAAATCCTAATTCTCGAAAAAAAAAAAAAAAGGATCCGCGAGGATCCTTTTCATTTCCAAGGTAGTTTATATGGTTATGCTGCCAATAATATTTGGCGGGGAACCCAAAAATTGGGTCAAAGCAGATGTCGAAAAACCAACAGACCAAACTGGTTATCGAATCAAATAAGTAGAAGCTCTCCTCTCCCTCTACCTCTCCAGTTGTCATCACAACTTACAAGAAAAGCATCTGCAGTAGAAGCAGGAGCAGTTCATCAATCTCATGTCAAATAAGTAACGTCCTGAAAAATATTTTGATGATACAAAATATGACATGACATGACATTAAAACGACCTCGTTTGCCTCATCTGCCTGAACAGAGATTTCAGTATGCAATATAACACACACACACACACACACAAAAACTGAAACTGTATGCATATGAGCTGTTAATAAAAGCCAGCCCAAGATTATATATATGAACTGTTAATAAAAAGCCAGCCCGAGATTGTTGAACTATAAGTATTTGAGCTGAAAATGAATTAGAATAAAAGCTTTGATTTAATTGGTGTACTCACTTATGCAAAGAATGCTAAGTGTAATGTTTTAGTTTTATGTGTAAAAGGCCTTGAGAGCCATGCGGACTTAGATCCTAGTTATTAGTTAGATGAATGGTTGTGATCCTTTGATCTGATAAATTGATCCAGCTCAGCTTTTGTTAGCTGTAATATTCCCTACTGCACGTTTTGTGTGTAGAGGAGAGAGAGAAAATATCAATGTAGTTGTGTGCTTCTCTGTGACTTGCAGAGTAAGTAGCATTCATCCTTCAGTCTTATTTTCCTTCTTTAGAACTCCATACCAAAACATCAATTTACATTAACAGAGATTCGGCCAGGGGTTTTGAAAACTATGAAGGAAATGAATCGCCATTACTGATCAGTCCAAAGCACTTTTGGTTTTAAATTTAGACACCAGTTTCATGCTGATATGTCTGTCTTCACAGCAAAAAAAAAAGAAAGAAGAAACTGTGGGATTGGATCAGTCCAAAGCACTTTTTGTTTTTTAAATTTAGACACCAGTTTCATACTGATATGTCTGTCTTCACAGCAAACAAAAAAGAAAGAAAAAAACTGTGGGGTTGGATGAGACTAGGGTTTTTGTTTGTTGTTGGGCTGGTGACAGGTTGGTTCAGATGGGGTCCTTGTCTATCGTGAAATTTTGAACGGTTAGGATTGATTGGACTGTTAAGCGAGTGAGAATGCTGAATGTGTAGGGTTTTGGCTTTGGTACGATGGGTCACACATCCATCCATCACGAATGAATTCCAGAAATAAGAAGCACATCAGAGGGTTCCACGCATAAGGTGAGAGTATCTTCCCACTGTCAGATTACAGGTGGTACGATTTTGCTACCGGAATCCCCAAACGCTCGATGATAGATCTTAGCTGTTGATACATTGTCCGATTCGTAGGCAAATTTGACCTGTTAATGCATTAGCTCCAAAAAAATAATTAATTTGTATTAACGATTGACCATACCTTATTTAATTGTTAATAATAGAAGATTTGTCGCTCATGGCAACCGCCGAAATGCATATTGACGCATTGTGCAATTTGTAAGCAAAATTTAGTCGTTAATACGCTTTAAGTTTCTTAGTAACAATCAAAATTACTATTATCACGTGCATAAACAACTGACCGTAACATACTTTAAAATCTTATTAGTAAAATACTCGTTGCTCTAACTTTACCGCGGATGTATGATAATACAATAGGAAAATGCAAGTGGTCAAAGAAACTATATACAAGATTAGATTTGATGATTTTGTAATATCACTGGTAGTTGGTATTTTGAGGGGAATGATGCTTAGAAAGTAGATTTAAGAGTTGCGGACCTTATATCTAAGGACATTTGATTGTGTATTTATTTAAGTAAATGAACTGATTTGTAGACAAAAATTAAGTACGTAAATAATACACATTCAGATCAAGTGTACTGTCTAAAAGTGAGCCGAATATAAAGTTTATAAACCCTAGTAGTAAAGAACAAGGTGAAGTGGTGAACCCCTCGAAACAGCAAACTACAAAAGCACAGCACATAACTAACTTTTCAGCTACTTTGGAGAGTAGACATGGCTTATAGTGACGTTCACTGACCAATATTCAAGATACAATCAAGTTATTTATTTATGGTCCAGTGTTATTACTCTTCCGTATGTTAGATCATTTTCAACTCATGAGATAAAATTTAATATATAAGTTCTAAATTCTCCCCCAAACCATCTCCAACTATTAGGCTAAAATAAGTCTTGAGGAAAAAATATATCTTTGAGCTAGATTCTCCTCCCAAGAAATTGAGCTTGGCTTAAATTATTCTGGACTCATCAAACTGTCGTATTTAAAAAAAAAAAAATTGTCTTTTACTTATAATCCAATGGCTATGATCAAATGAGATCAAATCTAACATTTAAAAAAAAAAAAAGATTTGACGGCGTGAAGTTAAATCTAACGTCTAAAGTAATTTAAAAAACTTATTTATATCAAATTTCACTTAAAACTTTATAAATACCTATGTATTTGTTTGATTTTTAATTACTTATCGGGATTTAAATAATTTTGGGTCAAAATATTCATAAAAATAAATCAGGTAATCTACATAAATTTTATTTTCAAAAAAATTAGGCTAAAATGTTATTTAATAATCTCAGATTAAAATTTTAAGCCATAACAATTGGATGAGAAAAGCAGTTTTTGAGTTATGGCTTAAAATTTTCCGGCTTAAATTTTTAAGCTTGATTTCCAAGGGTTGGAGATCGTCTAGAAAAATATCAAATATTAGTCCTGACAGATATTAATGGAAGAGAAATTAAAAAAAAACCCATACAACATGCTTAAAATTATATACAATATAGAGAGAAAAAATATTAACTGATAGAGAGAAAAAAGGATAAAATCAAAACAGACTCTTGCCTTTGGCCTTGACGCCATCGGTGAAAATCTTTCTTCCCCTCTAGTTACTTCAATCTTCTAACCATCTCCACCTCCTAATTGTGGTTGCTCTTTTTGGCCATGTTGAGGGGAGACCCTTCATGGTTGTTGTCACTCTCTTGCTCTGTTGAGGAAAGCTTTGCTGTAGTGGTCATGGATTACTGCTCAACTCCAAACCTTAAAGCAACGATTGTTATTCTTGTATAATTGGCAAGACTATGAGGAGAAAAACCAAGACATACCTAAAGTGCCTTATAACAATGCTTCTCTTTCAACGATTGTAAGATTATCAGAATCTTTGCCTTGTGGTGGTGCATGTGATATAATTCACTGACTTGCAAGGTTTAATCCTTCCGAATTATTTTCTCGTTTGTTGGACATAGATGTACTTTGGTGTTCATTTTGACGTGGGTAACTTTTTTATTTTTGTTCTTGAGATATAACATATGAGTTTTGCAGGACAAAGTTTAGTCTGAGATTCACGTTTAACATGCATAATTTATATATGTTCTTGATTATTCATAATCAAGTTCCATTTGATCACGAAAACGATATACAATGCTAAATATCCTGGTAGTCCATACAAATCCCTAAGCCCGAGTCCACCAATTATTCACTTGGGCCTCCTACAAAAAAGGTCTGAGGGCTGCCATTTCAAGCCCAAACAAATGAAGAGGTATCTTGCTTTCACGAAACAAACAAAAAGAAGAACAAGAATTCTTTGGTTCCTTCACTTGACCTACGCGTTAACACTTCAACTTTGTTTAGCCAATTGCTTCAATATGTATTTTTGGAAAAATTATGTTTTCATCCCTTATATTCCTATTCATTGATTGAAACTTTTTTTTTTAATTTTTTGTAAGGCCTGTTGGGGCCCAAAAGTGATACATGCAAATTCAATTAAGTCTCAAAGCCTAATTGTCATACAAGCCCCAAGCCATGTCTAAAAGCATGCAAAGGTGCATAATTTAGAAAGAAGGGTTTCCATAGTAATGCCATGCGATGATAAAACAGACATTTGCATTAATCACCCCATGCTCATGCAAGTCCATGCATATTCGTCACTCTCACTAAAATAAGCTCAAATCACATGCTTGGGGCTTGCCAAGTGAATTGTGGTGTGAATGATTATGAAAGTTTATCAGGCCTACGAAGAGTCAAGGTTATGAAAGACTTTGCGCTGCTTGGGGCCCCAAAGATCCAAGCCCATAATCTTCAAAGTTCATGTGGGTGAGTTTGAGGGATAACAAACCTAGTTTCCTTCTTTCTCTAGCAAGCTAACCAATCTAGTTAGGAAGGAACCTAACCCTAAGTCTTAAGTTCGTGTGAAAGCCCAGCAAAGCATGCATTTAATGAAGAGAAAGGCTGCATTTCCCTTCCTAGCTCATGCAGAAAAATGACGCATGAAAGTCAGGAGATGCATTATCAGAAGAAATCAACACCTTGGGAAGGAGGTGCAGCACAGTAACGCTCATCTATATTACATTACTAAGGAAGGTCACAGATGTAGCCATAATTAAAGATTCTCTAGGAAGCCTGCAAAGGCATCATTCACCTACAAAAAGGGAGAATACAGGATACAAAGGGGATCATTATGACAAGGTAGAGCGAATAATAGAACATAAAGAACGTGAGAAGAGATTCAAGGTTGTACTACACCAAGTTAGGAAAATCACTTCCTAAGTGCAAACAATTTTGGACCTTCGGGAGAACCATCTTCCTGCAACCTTAGAGCTTTCCCTAACCTTCCCTCAATCCTTTCAGTTAGCAGAAGCCTTCTTAGAACCCTAGGAAACCCAGGTTACCCAACCTAGAACTCCGTGCAGCCATGCAAACTCTCTCTTATGCTAAACTGATAAGCTTCTAGTTTCCACACCATGCCTCACTTGAGCTAGCCAATATTTTCTTAATCATGCTATATTTGAGTCATTGATCTAACCGAAATATTTCTTAAGAAGTGCTAATTCTTTCGAGATATTCTGAGATTTGGTACGAAAGCGAACCAAGGGAGGCAAGAGGATACTTGCAAAGCCCAAATCCATCTTGACCTTAAAGTCTCTCAACAAGGTCATTTGGTTTTTATCTACGTCTTATTTCAATAATAAATAATTTACATATCAACATATTTAAAAGTTATTTAATCATCTCCAAATATTTCCTTTTAGCTTTACGGTCCTCCCTCGAATAAAACTTTATGTTCTGCATTTGCCCATAAATATACCTAAACTTTTATTCATAATTATAAAAAAAAAATTTCTTTTAATTGTACCAATAATTTATTTACTACATACCAATTTATATATTTATAGTGTAACAGAGCTTTATATATAGAGACAAAAAAATTTACTATATTTCAAGGAACTCCACTAGTTTTTAAACATGTCAAGAAGAGACAAAAACATAAAAACAACTAAAGTCCAGCCAAAAAATATGGAACTAATATTTTAAAATACCAACATACCCATAAGGCTTTAGGAACCCATTCCTCACAACTCCAAACAAAATTAATATGTGCCAAAAACTCAACTCATCCTCGGATATTTGTGTAGAATCAGTTTTGTATCATTTATTACTAGAATCAGTTCAACCCGTCATCGACTATTTTTGAAGAATCAATTCAACTCATCCTCGACCATTTTTATAGAATTAGCTCAATCCATCTTTGACCATTTATGCAGAATCAGTTCAAACCATCTTCGATTATTTTTCCAGAATCAGTTCAACCAGTCATCGACCACTTTTGCAAAATCAGTTCAACCTGTTTTTGACCAATTTTCTAGAATTAGCGCAACCCGTCATTGACCATTTTTGCAGAATCAGTTTAACCCATCATTGACTATTTTTGCATAATCAGTTCAAAATGTCTTCAACCATTTTTGCAGAATCTATTTAACCCGTCCTCCACCATTTTTACAGAATTAGTTTATCCCGTCGTCGATCATTTTTGCATAATCAGTTCATCTCTTCCTCGACTATTTTTGCATAATCAGTTCAACATGTTTTCAACCATTTTTGCAGAATCAGTTTAACCCGTCCTCCACCATTTTTACAGAATCAGTTTATCCCGTTGTCGACCATTTTTACGAAATTAGTTCATCCCTTCCTCGACCATTTTTGCAAAATCAGTTCAACCCGTACACAATCATTTTTGCAGAATCAGTTCAACCTGTCTTCAATTATTTATGCAGAATTAGTTTCAAATACATGTGGAATCAGTTTTGTAGTACTTTTTTAGTAGAATCATATGTCACCATGCCTATGTGTGGACATTTGTTGTCATCCATTTAAAAACTCACCTATACACCAGCTACAATTTTCAAACTTACTCAACCTAGTATTGTTCTTAATATTAGTAATTTAATAAAGTTGGTTACTTTTTTATTTTAATTTTATAGCTAGTGAGTTGTGAATTTGAGATTCAATTCGACATTGGACAGACTAATACATAAGAAAATAATAACAAAAAACCAATATTATCTTGAAAAGTTAAAAAAATTTCAACCATTTTGATCACAAGTATCAACAACAGAGGAATCAAATTATCAAAGAAGTTTCTTTTAGATTGTGACTATAAAACCACACCATTTATTGGATCTTTGTACAATGCATATTGCCTGAATAGTGACCCAAATGAAGATAAATTATTCTAGGTTCCGGGCTCATTAGTTGACCTGGAGTCCACCAACCATAACTTAACACCTGTTCATTTTTAATACCAACCCATTGCTTAAAGAAGGAAAAAAAAAATAAAGCATTTTGGGGTTTGTGCCTCACTAGTCTCTCCTTCCTCTCCTTATCTGGGAAACTGAAATAACAAGGAAGTTTTTTGCATTTACATTATTCAAAATCTATTTGATTTTAGAAGTATGCCGTCTCTTTCAAATCACATTTCAATTGGGCATACATGGCTAGAGAAAAAGAAGCACAAGATACCAAATTCATATTTCAATATGAAGACTGGAGTTTTAGGTGGATGTTTAGGGTGGTGGGTGTGATGTGGTTGTCGGGTAGAGGGCATCAATATCAAGTGGGTGACCTGCGAAGTGGCAATGGCAGACGTTTGGATGCAGGTGGTGGTGATGTTTTTGGTTGGAGATTGCTTGGTTGACGGTTGCCGTTTGGATGCAGTGGTGATTTTTACCCCTTTAGTTTCCTAGAGAAAGGAGAGAGGGAGAAGAGATCGGGGGCCAACCCCAATATGTTTTATTTTACAATTCTAAATGGTGAGTTGTGTGGAAAATGACAATGTCAATTTATAGGTGGTGGAATTCCAGGTCTACTAGTGAGCCGGATGAATTGGAACCAATATTTCTTAAAAGAAGAGAGAGAATGGAGCAATAAATGAAAAGGTAAAAGTGTGAAAAAAAAAACTTTTTTACCATAAAAGGTAATTTTGTGACTTACACTTTAGAGGAAAAAAAGCGGCAATGATGTCATATTTCATATATATTAACTTTTGTCTCTCCTTGTAATATTTAAAAAATTCTTTCTCAATATACAATTAAGTATTAAAAGTATACTTTATGCATATTTTTTTCATTTGGTTAATGTAACATCTATTCACTATTTTTTAGATATAATGTACCATATTTTATAATAAAATGTTCCGTTTTTCACACATAAAAATTTGAGGAAAAATAAAATAAAATTTGCTATTTGGCATTAATCTTTGCATGATTTTAGGGATGAAGTTACTTTTGTTGTATCGCTGTGTCCTTCAATCAAAGTATTCAAATTAACAAGATTTCAGTATCGGATTTTGATAAACCAAGGACCAGTACCAAAAGTTCTTGTGGCCATATGAAAATAAGTAACTGCAGTTTGACCTCTTGAACTAAAATGCCGGCTGACATTGACCCAACTATTCTTTTGGTGAATTAAGGATAATAACTTTTCAAAATTGACCAATTCACCCTTCACCGTCAGATTTGACCCCTTCAACAGCCCTCAGTCATAATGAACTCATTGCATAACAGAGGTGTGAAAAAAACAACGAATATTTATTGCCCGCCAAAGACCTTTCATCCAACTTTTTACTCGAAATCAGCAGCATCCACCACCACCCCACCCCTTTTGAGAAAAAAAATGAATACGAATTGATAAACCAGAAACAAAGAACTTTACTCAAGTTGCGCTTCACAAGGGACTTGCCCAAAAATATCAGGACATGAATCCCAATTTCCTTGTTCCCTTGCCTCCCAATATCCACCGGTGTAGCGGTATGTGTCGCTTCCTTTATCCTTTGCGAACCACTGCGGTTTCCAACCCTGCTCTTGCATCTTTCGAGCCTGAATTCGAAATCAAAGCAGCATCCCATCAATTACCATAGACCAATAAATACGTTTGAAGAAAGGAAACCGCAACTGAAGCTACAGAAAGGTCCGACCGGTTTGCCTAAGAATGCCATTGTTGCAAGAAACTTAAATGGTTCATTTACGTGCCTTTTCTCATAAAGAATGCAATATTACCTGCCGCTGTCTCTGTTCTAGCCTCAACTTCTCTGCATTTGCCATTTCATACTCCCCATTTTCCAAATACCTTTGATCGGGTCTGAGCCTTGAATCTGTAGGGGGCAACTTCTCCTGCACGAGATTACACTTGAAAAATCAGAATCTGCTAGCGGTTCATCGTTTCAAACAGTAATTTTCATACCAGTAATATCTAGATAAGACGGATCAAACCACGGAATAAACTATCAAATAATCACCTTCAGTCCAGGTGTGAGTTCATTCAGCGTGATGGCAAAGCGTGTTAAGCTATATCTAGTTGGAAATTTGGGTGGCTTGTTCCTCCTCCAGAGCAGGCGGGCATCAGATAAAGAGTCGGAACCTTTTCCCTTCCCTGAACAGTCTCCTAAAATATAGTGCATGCTCTCATCCCATTTGCCAACCAATGTTGCAGCCGTTTTCCCATTCTTATCTTGAACTATACCATGTACCTAACAGAAAAAAAGAAAAACAGAAAAGTAACTAAAAGATACTATTAACTAATAAATAGCTACTCCTAAACAGAATTTATTCTTGATTTTCAACATTTTGTAAGTAAACATGCCAAGTATTTCGGTGTGAAGAAATGCGATAAAAATGGCACGAACTGCAAAATGTCTACATATCTTTCCCCACTTAATAAGCAAAAATAAAGAACAGGACTGTCTGACAACTAATAATAAGAAGGCAAATATTAATCCTTTCTCCTTTCTAAATAGTGTGGTTCTCACCTACCAAATTTGGCAATTGTGAAATCCGGGTTCTCTTCCAAAAATTTCCGACGGTGTTTCTATTACTTTTTTTTCCTTCCCAGCATAAAATCATAACATTACACACCATTCTCCTCTATTTTGAAAAAAAAAAAAAATACAGCCTTCTAAAACTCAATTCATGATGTAAACAAGCTAACTCAATGGTCAACTCAATGGTCAACACAAAACCTAAAGTTATTGTACATGAAAACCATTTGGAAATCAAGTTTTCTATGGAGATTCAATAGTTGGTTGAAATAGCATGAGCTAGAAGCAACACTGTTTTCTCAACGTCAATAAAAAAGTGTTTAGTGCAGAGACCAGCAACTTAGATGAAATAAAAATTGATAAAAGAAAATAGTACCTGGTGAGGATTTCGGTCAATGATAGACTGCTCCTTAAATTTCAGCTTACATGAATATTCATGCTTCCCTTGTATTCGCATTGTCCCATAGTGATCACAGTAAAGCTTTCCCAAGATAAGGTTGTAAATGGACGTTGTAACCTGGCCAGAGAGTTCGTTTTTAGACATGACTTCAGAAAATAATGAACAATATAGCTGAGTGGGGCAGGTTCGTACTTTACTCCATTGAAGAACTTCCCCATCATCAAATTCCAAGGTCAGGACACCAACAGGGTCAAGCTGAATCGAGCGACCCCAGAATTTGCTCTTCAAATTGCTGTCTCCCCAGAATTTCCATCCTTGACCCTCGCAGTGGCAAGCAATAATCATTGGGTGATGACTAACCTGACACCCAAAAATAAGAATTTTAACTGTGTGACACATAGTAGAAAAAGACCAATAACAATATTGTCAGCGTTTTCAAATCGATAAATATAGACCATAATGAAAGAAGCCATATACTTAACTGCTTCCCTGTGTTTTTTATAGTTACTTTAGTTACCTATTGAGAAATCAGCCTGCCCGGGGAGCTTCAAACTTCCAAATCTCAATGACTAGATGTTTAGATTCATTTCAAACAAATATTTTATAGATATTAAATCATATTTTATGAAACATCCAATTAAAACCTTTTTATCACAAGCTTCGTTGCATGACAATACTTCTCTGCCCTCAAATCAGATTAAGGGTTCAAAATGCATTGCTCAACTATGAGCAAACAGTGGCATTGAATTTAAGATTCAATGTTTTCATTGCACACGTAAAAACCATTTGAACTACTTGATAAATGCACCACTCAATTTGAAGAGATAAATCTTGCAATTCTCAGAACTTAATTACTAGTCAAATGCAGAACAAAAGGTCTACACAAGAATAGTGTATGCAATGGATTCAGGTCTGAAGAAATTTTCACACCTTCTCTGAGAAGAACTGGAGGCCTTTGTCTGGATAGTCAGCCTCGTATGTTTCCCCTAATAATGGGTTGAATGGCTTGCAATCTCTTCCTTCAGTTGATGCATATCCAGACACAGCAAAAGCAGCCACATTAAGTATCCTCATAAGGCTATTACCCTGCAGGGCTTAAAGGAAACTCAAATAAGTCATGACAGCACTGAGATGAAATAACTCATTTAAGGAAGAGACTCTTAACAGCATTGCAAGGAGGTTGGCTTTGAGGTCTTACCCTTTTACCCCATTCATATGCTCGATCAAGGAGATACGAGTATTCCAAATCCTCAAAACCCTTTTGTAGAGTAGATAGAGGCTCGTTAAAGTATACAGGAAGACATATTTTTGTGAGATCCTTCCCAATGTTATCCTTAATCATTGACCAAAGACTAGCACTCTTCTCTTTTTCAACAGGGTCAGGCAACTTCTTACGGCGCTTGACAAGAGGAAAGTTAGTTCCAACGGATCTCATGGATGGATCAAGACCATCTTCTGGTTCAATGGCATTTATCCTTTCATCGTCTGAAGACACGGATGATATCCGATACTCAGACCCATTACTTTTAAAAGAACTTGATGATAGGAAATCGCGAGTATCAAAGAAAGCATTGTCCTCTTCATCTGTTTCTTCCTCAACTCTTTCATTATCCTCATCCGATTCACTTGCACTCCCTTCTGAAATGGTAATATCAATGCAGGACTAAATTAGCAAAAAGTATCATGATGGAATACACCATTTCACATACACACATAACAGAAATACGTGATGTTAACCTTCTACTAAATGCATACCACTGAATTTGTCTTGCCTTGATCTAGAGGAAGCCCCGGAATCTTTCAACTGTCGGCTCTCATCTACCACTGTATTCTCCAAATCTACCTTTTCTGTCTACAAAAAACAGTACCAATATCAGTTTATCAGCAAGACACAATTAAGTAAATGATGAGCCAAAATCCCTGCACCAGAAGTTAAAACTGTTACGGAAACAACCTTTTGTATGAACACAAGATACCTCATATAAAAATATTGCTTAATAAACATTAGCGAAATGGTCAGCACTGTACAATTAGGTTGCATCCTTCTTTTGGTATCTAGTATGCCATCAGTCCACCACTCTTTCCTTTAGGTAATAATAATAAATTCCTCATTCAATTTAATTTATCCCTTTTTCTACAGACAAAAAGGCAAAAAAAAAAAAAAGATTAAATAAAAATAAAAATTCTAGTGTGAGTAGTTAGTTGAGTGAGGGCCTACGGACATATGCCCTTTTTAAGGAGTACATGGGGTAGTTTTGCTGGTGCTAACATTATGAAAACGGGGAATGGGGAAGTGGGTTAATATATAAGGCATTCTGAATGTGAAAGCACTTTTTAGTTCTCGAACATTTTGTTGCTCAAACCGAAGGAAGTCAAGCCTCACAACTCAATCAGGAACATTAGTCATTCACGACCTAAGGATCGACAGAGATGGGGACTAGCGTTCACAGACTAACCTTCAAGGTACATATTTCCACCTGGAAGAAAATCAGAACTGCAGACATTAGAGAATTTAAACCATCCCGGATAACCTAATTCCTTAAAATAGTTTGACCTTCCAGATTTCATAAAAAAGAGGTGGAAAGTGGAGGTAAGATTACAATGTGTTCTAGTAGAAACCCCACAAAGAAAGGCGTAGTCTTTTTTCTTTTCTTTTTGGTTGCACAAAGGTGTAGGTAGTCTTTCAACACATCAATTTTATATGATCCGCATGCAAATGCAGCTCATGAATTCCCGTTTCCCCATTAAATCAACTTATTCCGTACCACCCATAAACCCATTTAAGAGTTATGGCATCACCTCAGATCATAAAAACAAAATTATATTTTTATGGACAAGATATCACAGAGCAAAACAAGAAAAAGCGGATGCCAATTAACATTCTGGTTACCCTAAATAAAATTAGTCTTCAACAATCACTAAAGTTGGTGCTTTCAGCAATAATTGGTGCTTTCAGCAATAAGAAAGAACACCCACATTAAGGTGGCCGTAGCATCCTAAACACTGCATATTTAACCTCCACAAACCCATATATACCCTATTATCACTGTAATTTTGGAATGATACTACTACTACGTGTTTTGAAAAAAAAATTCCATCAGTCCTTCAATACATATCACATTAACCATACCCCAAGAAAATCCTCAAGGAAAAAACCTGAGGCCTCATGCAGAAAACTCCCAGCCCACATCAATATTCTGACACATCTAGAAAATATAGAATTAGAATCAACCAACTTTTAGTCATTTCGATAGTTTTCTTACCATTCCATAAGAGTATGGAAAACTAAACATAAATAGTCTGGTTTGTGCATGATTAATGTCATCTTTTACTCAAGTGATATTGCATGATCCTTTATAGTTTCCTTCAATTAACTAACAATCTAACACTCAACTCACTCAAGCTAAAGGATCAGACGAACACAATTAACAAAATTGATTATGTTCAGAATTATAATTTACAAAAGTTAAGAGGAAGGAAAAAGAGCCTCATCTCCCACAAGCTGAAACACACAATAACCAAACAGCCCCCTAGCAAATTACTTGGCAGGTTTAAGAAAATTAGAATTTCTGCATTGAAGTTAACCAAAGAAGAATACTCCGAATGTCAACAGGCATAAGGTCTCCATACCTCTAACTGTCGCAGTGTGTCCATTAGGAGCCACTGCTTCTGCTTGAGCAGCAGGAGCTGGTTCTGCATCGCGGCGAACTCAGTCCTCATTATCTGCTCCGTGTCCTGAATGGCTGCCTCCCTAACACCTTCTTCCACAAGCCGCTGCCTCACCTTCTCTGTGGAAACGGCAACATTGTCCACTGGAGCCATCAACTCGCTGTTAGAGATCCGCGGGAACATGTCTTTCACAGCCTGCAATGCTTCCACCCATTCGTGTCGATCTTCTCGGGTCTCTGCCCTCAAATGCAACCTCTTTGTGCCTGTGAAGATCGAAAACCTCTTATCATCCGATCTGCTTTCGCGGATGCTCGAAACCTGATAATCAATTCATCAAATTGGATTATAATCAACCACAAATCAAATATAATTCAATTCAGCAGAATTTGATCAAATTAAAGACTGTATCTAATCAATTACAAAATTTAAAAAAAAAAAAAAAAAAACGCTCGTCGATCAACAAGGAAAATGCTGATCGGATTAGAATTCGAATTGACATTGGAATTGATAAAAATTGATTTAAACATATAGAAATGAAAATCGAGAGAGACCGAGAACCTTGAGATGGACTTCGCCGAAGGGCTTGCGGCGGAGCTGGTGAGGAATGCCGTTCTTATGCCTCGAAATTCGCCGCACCGATTCCTCGCCGATGACTTTTGATCCTTTCTCGGTCTCAACCGTAACTACGATCCTGTCGGGACCGTGAATCTTATAATACGACAAAACTCCGTCCTGCAGAACGAACCACCTCGGCCGCCACCCCTTGCCGTAATTCACCCACTTATACAGAATTCCCGACACGCTATTCCCAACGATGTCGTTTATCTTGACGTCGACCGGCTGCTCCCTTCCCGAGGGCGGCCGAGGCACAACCTCCGCGGCTGCCACGGCGGCAGCAGCCGCAGCCGCCGTGGTGCGCTGACTGAGTCGTCCGTAGTCGGCGCTGGAATGGGCGTGGGTGTAGCTATGATTGTGGACGCTGTTCGGATCGATTTTAGCGGTGCGGGCGTGGGAGTCGGATCTGGAGCCGAAGGAGGTCATGTGGAGGTCCGGGGAGTGATCGGAGAGCGTGGAGACGCAGCAGAAGGGATGCATATGGAACTAGAGGGAAAGAGTTGGGGGATATCGGGATTGGGAGGGGGTGGGGATACTGACGTGGCGGCCAAGGAGGGCGGCGGTTACGGTTGGGGGTTTCATTTGGATATTTTTGTTGATAATTTTGTATTAGTTTTTGTGTTAATGTGTTGGGAAACGGGATATTGCGGAGAGAGGGAGACGGAGAAAGCGAGTTTGGCGTGAAAGTGGGAGAAACGATTATAAGGAGGAAGAGTTGGGGTTTCGGAGGAAGCGACGGTGACGGAGCGGTCAATACAATCAACTCTCTCTCTCTCTCCTCTCTCCTCTCTCCTCTCTCTTTCTCTCTCTAAAATGCCATATAAACCTGACGCGGTTGACCACCGTGTCTGCGATGAGTTGTGCCTCTCTCTCTCCGCGGCCTTTTCTCTCTTTCGGATGAGTTGTGTTTGGGTGCGGGGAGGACGCAGGGCTTAAGGTGGGGACGGCCGCCGGAAGCTTCTGAGAGAGCGACACGTGGTGGAAGAGGCGAGTTGGGACGCGCTTGGGAATAACGGTGGTTTTGGGCTGTTTGGTGTGTGGCCACAATGTTAATGGCTTTCATGTCTTTATATCGCGGGAGAGTACTTAATTTCGGTGGCTTTCACGTCTGTATGGCCACAACGTTAGTTTTATAAAAATTAGTAATAATGTAGTTCAAATTCATATTTGGCAAAAATCGAACCTAATACTTATCACTTATAAGTATTAAGAAATATTATTATACTGTAGTTTTAAGTGGCATCCACACACTTATTTTTACCTCCCACATATCCCTCTCAATTTTCAGTTATTGGATCGAGTGAATTGAATAAGTAAATGGACAAAATTTAATGTTAGAAGTAAAAATAAGTGTGCAAATAGCACTACTTTTTAATTTATGCTCACTACGCTCAAATGATGTTAATATTCACCGCCTATCTATTACAACCCTATTTATGATTTTAGATGCGTATAAATTTTAAAGTTTATGTCTATCCATTACGTATCAAAATTTAAACTCATTTAACGATAATAAATATGATGTTCAACCTCATTATCACTTTAAGTAATGAGTAAAAATATTCTCCCCGCTGGACTTTTCTCTTTGGGTGGTGGGGTAGTTTCTTTGGGTACTCTTCTCGCATGTGGGGAAGCTTCTTTTCTTTTCCTGTTTTTTAACCTATGATGTTGTTACTTTTCAATCTAAATCTAATTGCAATTTGCTTATTGTGAAAAAGGGTTACTCTAAAAATAGATGCCAATCTCGAATCTAGGGCAATCCTTTAGTCAAACCCAACCAATTGTGTGTCAAATCCAACAGCTAATCCAATCTGACTAATGCCTTAAACCCATTGGCCAGTTTTGCTTTTCGTTAGATAATATAGTAATCGCTTAAAATAGCATTCATTGATATACTTTTACGCTGTAGTTTGTCACTTAGTTGGATACTATTTTGAGAATTTAAGGTGGGTGTATCCATTGTAATGCCTATTCAATTACAATTATCTGGCCAAATCCAAATAATTGGTTGGTTGTACATTGTATTGTAGCAAGACCTACCAACAAGAAATCCCTTTTTACTTCTCGCACGCCTCTTATTAATTTATGTCATTTGATCTTATGCAATTCATCCGATCCAACGGCCGAAAATTAAAAAGGTATGTGAGAAGTAAAAAATGATGTGTAGATATCACACCCCATAAAAAAACTAGACATATTCTTCTCTCTATTCATAACTTCAAACCAAAATACAACCACTTTTTAAATATTCTTTACTACCATATCATACAATGTGAGTTTTACTTGGTCACACATCATGTAAAGGAATTCGATAAAAAAATTGCACGAGGTGACCAAGTAAAACTCACATCATATAAGGTTGTAAAAGTTTTTATAAATTGAAATTTATAAATGGACGTAAATGATTCTCTATTAAACATAACTTTAATTTAGTTACTAGTTTTTCACAGATTAATTTAGTTACTTCACCACAAATTAACTGTAAAGATACAATTCTACTGTTTACAACTAATTAGTTTGATATCAAAATTCATGTGTTTGATTCCACCCTCCTCTGGATTAATATCGCTTGCATGGAAATCAATATTTTTGGCAAATAGCTGGAATGCCTTCGTTATTATCTCTGAAAAATTTTTAAATCTAAACTTTATTAACCAAAACCTAACAATTAAGAGAAACGACACAGAAAAAGTAACACTATTAACAACATTAAGGATAGGTCGTGCATGCAGATTGAGTGCATACACGAAAAACACATAATATGCATCGATGCCATGGTAAAAACATGCATGCGACCACAACGCATTGATCAACAGTTGCAAGGTAGGTAGGCAGATAAAAGAGGCAAATTAAACTTCCATATCCAAATAAAAGAATAATATATTTCATTCCTAAACCTAATTATTAGATCATTATGTCCCTAATTATGATTGTCTTGTCACTCTTGATTGCCCATTAAATAACTTGATTAGTCTAATCTTTTTGACTTCAATCCTTTTGGGCCACTGGGTATGTAAATTGGTACAACCCTTTGGTTGTCCCTACCCTAAGTCATATGAATTCATATATGATTATTGTATTCCATCATTACTTTTAACTCTTTCTTTTTGGTGAAAAAATAAAAAAATAAGAAAGAGATTAGCTACATTCACCATCAATATCAGGACATCAATTGGATATCAAGGTCGTCTTTGACATTTTGGAGACCTTGTGTGAATTTAATAAAAAGCCCTCTTTGTTTAAAAATAATATTTCTTTGGACAATATATTCATACGTAATTCAATTAGACTTTGATTTGATTAATAAATTTCTACCTTTCACGAGAAAAAAAAAAAATCAATATTCAAACATAATTGAAATCAACATCTCACTCTTATTAATTGAATAATCTCCATTTTTCATGAAATTATGATTTAAGGGTACATCCATAAAAACAGGGAGCACAACTAAAAGAGAGATACATAAATATGATTGTGTTTGTGGAAGAAGGTAGTAGTACACAAGTTTAATCAATGTAATATAGATAAAATCGTACTATGATGATTTTTCTTTTCAGTCAAAATTTTTTTATCAAGAAAATTTATACTCATATGTAAGATATAGGATGATGAAAAATTTTGAGCCCCTTGCCACTACACCTTTTGCACACCTTCAATGCCGCCTCTATAAAGCATACCCACAACCTCAAGTCGAAAGTGTTTACGAATGACATTTAACTACCAGTTGGCACCGGTATGAATTTACGTAGGAATTTACAGATTGTGCACCTGCGAGAACTGCTAGCAGCGAGGATAGACTTCATACATGAACTTGTAAGATTGAAGCTTTTCTTTTAATACAACGATACCCTAACGAGAATGAAATCTTTTACTACAGAGGAGGGAGACTTGAGTTTGATAGGTCGTACAATGGGTAAGTCACTAACTTGGTATCGAACTCTACACAAATATAATACGTGAGAGCTAGTCCTATGAGTCAAACCTAAAATTGTTCACTCATAAGTAATGAAAAACTCTACAAGTTGATAGGTTGAAGTATTGATAAAATTGACAATATCAGCAACATATCAACGTTCATTAAGGAACTTTAAATTAAGGCAATTCAACAAATGATTTGTGCTACAGGTGATTGTGAGTTTACTATTAGCTCGTTTGGATGTTCTTTTAAAATGACTGAAAGTGCTTTTGGTGAAAATGTTTTTAGAAATAATATTTGGTAAAAATGCAAGTAAATCCTGTAAAAGCACTTCTTAAAGTGCTTCCTAGAAGAAACACATAAATGGTGCTTCTTGCAGAAAACACTTCAAGTGCTTTTAGAACTCAAAAATATTTATAAAAAAAAAAGAAAAAATTTCAATCATTTTAAAAACACATCCAAACGAGTACTAAAAGGTTCCATATCAATGCCTAATTTCGGATCGCACTAATGAAATATACCAATATATAGCTAATGACAAATGTTTTAGTTGGAAGTTGGAATCAACGACAAGGAGAATTTCGAATCACATTTGGATAACCTTACGTCCCGATTCACTTTTATAATTAAAATTTTAGCCAGTGCTCTCTATTAGTTTATCAAATTTGACAGAGATCTGCCGCTTACTATTTGGTCTAATGATATTTTTTTCACTTATAAGTAAGAGATTTTAGGTTCGATTCTTGAGTAAAGGCATATTTGAACCATATTATTGCTAGCCCATTGTGAGGGTTAAGCTCATAATATTCCATTTAGTGTAGATAATATCGATTGTCAAAAAAAAAAAAAAAAAATTGACAAAGATCTACATGAAAAATAAAGCACTATGATTAAAATATTTGCCACCTAGTATACGATCTAGTAACATTCTTCTTAACTGAGCGGTTTTAGATTTGATTTTCGCCAAATACGAATTTGAACCATAATATTGATAACTTAGTATGAGATCAAACTCACCTCTTATCTTTTAATGTAAATAATATTGTTTGTTAAAAAAAAATCTCATAACTAAGTAATTTTGGAGGGGCTGCATGGAACGCCTGTGGGCCCCAATAAAAACTTGGATCGGCCAAAAGACAGAAAGATATAAAACGGGAGAGAGAGGAGCGAGCGTGTACCGAAACACAGAGGATCACGGAGAAGAACGGTATTTGGTTTTAAACGTAAAATCCAGTCACGGGGGAAGAGGCTGACGTCGATTACACGCTGAGGTCGTCCTTGTGAACAGAGAAGTAATCCTCAACCGAACAACTGAACATACGATGTACTTTTGTGTCGGGAACGTACAGTTGTTCCAGACGACAAGGGACAAGACAAACTTGTGCTTCTCTCTGTTTGGCTGCCAGCGGCACAGTACGCACCTCTTTACCATTTTTTATTTATTTTTAATTTGGGTTTTTCTTACGCACAATTTTTTTTATGTTTTTTCGAACACATCAGTTTCAATTTTTATGTGTCGAACTCATTAATTTTGTTGCTCATCTTTCGCATCATCAATTTTGTTATTGTCCTCCAACCCCGTTAAAAGCTTATTAATGTGTTAACGTGTTACTCACGTGAGATTCTCAAAGCTAATTAAATAACGTCATGTGAATTAATTACAAAAAATCATGTTTTTCAGTATCTTTTTCTTTAAACTATTTTAATAAAGAGGTCTTTGTTTGATTTACTCCTGCAATAGTAAGAATCTTTCAATTTCTCCCATAATTTTAATTTTAGTCAATACCCCCTCTAAACTTTTACAATTGACCAATTTTCCCCTAAACTTTAATTTTAACCAATTATTCTCTCACTTAATTTTTTTATAATTGGCCAATTTTCCTTTTGGCATTAGATATTTAATTATTTTTTTCATCCAATTTTTCATTCATTTTGGTCATGTGCAAGACACATGACAATTTTTTGAAGGCAAAAAGATAATTTTATCCCTAATGTGGCCAACATATTATTTTTTTCTAACTTATTCTCTTCCGCTAGGTCACTCTATGTACTTTTTGTTTGAATTTTATGTCTAATGTGGACAACTATGAATCTTCTCCATGGTCTTGCTTTTTCAGCAACATGTTCGGATTGTAATGTCATTTCATTAGCCTTCCTTGTGACTTGATTCACAAGACCATTTCGGTTCACCAATTTCAATTCAGGTCCCAAATTCGAATAAGAAAGTAATTACTCATCTCAAAAATTCATTACTAGAAACTAGCCAATTATAAATGTTAAGGGTGGTGATCGGCTAAAAGTAAAATTCTAGAGGAAGTTGACAAATTATAAAAGTTCAAGAGGTAATCGGCTAAAATAAAGTACAGAGAGAACTTGGCCAGTTATAAAAATTCAGGGGGTAAGCACCTAAAGTTAAAGTTCAAGGTATATTGGCAGCTCTCTACGAGTTCGGGAAAAATCAGCGACTACCTCCTTAAACAAAAAAAAAAAAAAAAAAAAACTTATTTTTTTTATTAATCCGCCTGGCATCATTTTATTGGCTAAGTGAGTCTCATCCTCCAGTCCAAAGTTAGAACATTCTGGTTATAAGACATTGTTTGATTTAATTTACATGAAAAACTTCGAATTTATTCCAACTATTGATACTATCCAGCCATAATCAACTTACATATGCGTACTTGAGTGACCCTAACACTACGTTTGTTATCAATATTGCGGATCTAATTCTAAATGGTTCGGTTTACACGCCAGCTTTCCATATGCTTCACTCCACCATATACATACAAGTACAGCTAGCTAGCATCTCAAAGTCTGCAGTTTTTAACCTAATGAGTAACTAGGAAAGAGTTGTGTGAGGAACATATCCAGCCGAACAACGCCAACATGAGGCTATCTTCTATTCTCCTTTGGTCTTTAATCTAATCTAATCTAATCTAATCTAATCATATTCATTTGATAAAGACGGCTGCAGTTCATTTTTCTCAATTGAGAAGTAGACCCCTCAAAACTTTTGAATGAATATTAAGTATGTAACCTCAAAAACTAGAGAAATCGTGTCACCAATAATATATTTTCAGTTGTAGGGCAAATTATATCTAGATATTTGTACACATCATAAGAAGAAAGATGTTACGGTCATGGGTCCATGTGCGTTTAGATTTATTCTAACCCTTGACACTATTCAGCCATACTCAACTTACACGCGCGTACGTGAGTGACCTTAATACTATGTGTGCTATCAATATTACGGATGTTATTCTAAATGGTTTTGATTGCACCCCAGCTTTCCATATGCTTCTCTCCACCATATACATGTGGGGGTGGTTCAGTATGGGATCCCAACCGAAAAAGGGATCTTGAATCCCAAACCAAAAATTTTCGGGACAAAAATTTGAAGATCAATTCTGAACCAAAATTTCGGTATTCCTAATTTTCGAGATTCTCGAATTGTTTTTAGTACTTCAGGATGGATCATGATTGAATTTTGGGTTTTTGGAATGAAATTTGAGATTTTTGGCCTAAATTTTGTTTTCCAATTTCATATAAATTAAAATTTAGGGTTTTACCTCATTTTAATTTGAAATTTCATACCAATTGAAATGTCAATTCATTCATACCAAGTCAAATTGATGTTCCAAAGTTCCAAATTACTCAATTTCATACTTTTATTTTTAATATAGTCTATTATCAAACTACTTAAATATAACATCAACATGCATGCAACCAAAATAAATAAATAAATATATATATATATATATATATTTTTTTTTCGGTTCAGTTCGGGATTCCCGAACCATTGAATATGTAATCCCGATTCCTATACCAAAAGATTTGGGATCAGTTTAGTATGGATCTCGAAATTGTCGTTATTATCGATTTGAGAATTTTTTAGTATAAGATTGGAATTTTTTTGATTTGGTTTGGATTTTCGGGAAAATTTTCCAGCCCTATATACATGTACAGCTAGCTAGCATCTCAAAGTCTGCAGTTTTTAACCTAACAAGTAACTAAGAAAGACAGACCCCTCTCACTAGTTTTCTTAACCAACTTGGTCCACCACTTTGCCAAAATGTTTCGTGATAATCCAATAGATCTTTGACTGATCTCCCGGATCCCTTCATGCTTCCCCAAATTTCCTCTTGAAAACCCTTTATTTTTTACCAATTAAAAAGCAATGCAATTCTTTGTCCACTATAGGATATTGATTAACAAGGAGAAGCATGCGAGGGAAAGATTATCAAAAAGTAAGTTGTAGGCTCATAGCTAGAGCATCTTCAATACTATTTTTCTTGCTATCTTCATGATTATTAGTTCAAGTGGCCAAGAAATATGAGATAATGAGTTAGAATTTAAATAGGATAAAGTTCCGCTTTTTTCGTGACGACGATTCTAGCCACAACTAGAAGTCAAACTCATATAATTCGAACTCATTTATCGTCATTCATGTTAGTTGAATCCGGGAAGTGTAAGTGGAAATGCAACACCTTAAACCCAAATGTTCAATTAACCACGAGCTGGTGGCCCAGTGGTAAATGACGAATTGCGAGGCTTTCTTCAAATTAAAAACTAGAGGTCTTGGGTTCGAAGCCGTTGCTGGTGTGGAAGCCAGACTTGTGGCTAAGAGGAGGTTGAAATGCCTCTGTGAGTCTTTCCAACCCTCGAAAGGGATGGATAACCGTAGTTTGTCATCAGTTATCTCATTTTTTAGGAAAAAAAAACAAAAAGAAGGTTCAATCCTTTTTATTATAAGCAAAAAGGTGGAAAAAAATGGAAGAAGGATTGAAAATATCAAGGGCATATGATACAAGTGTAATTAATTAGCATCATAACCTTTGTTCCTTTCTTCGTCTGTACTAAGGCTATCCTTTCACTCCTTTAGATGGCATACAATACTTTTATTCTTGAGGATGGATTTTTCTTTATTTGGCATAACTAATGTTTATTTAAAGGATTAATGACCAAGGGGAATTCATCTACTCTCTCTAATCTGCAGGCAAGTTATTCTTGGTTGGAGTTCACCTTATGCTGTGTTATGTCGATTAGATTCCTGCCAAGATTTTATCGAACACTTTTTGAGGACCATAGGGTCGCACACAAGAAATATGAGAAAAAAGACAAAAGAAAAAGAACAAAATCTACCAATAACCATACATAGGATTGCACAAAAAAATAGCGTTGTAATTTATTGTTTTGTACTCATTATTTCAATTTGTCGCGGTTGCATATGAGTCATATACAAATATACATATAAATATACATTGGGTTGTGAAGCAATTAGGATCATAAGCAGCCAATGAACCCATGTTGTCTTCGCCACTTTCGCTAGGAGGACGAGAGTTGGCCTCCACTTATGACTTGCGATAAGATTTCAATTTGGAGTTCTTCATTCAGTACAGCAAATTTGATTTACGAGTCAAGTCTATTGGCCAACACTTATCAAGGATATTTTTCTTTTCTTTTTAACTTGTAAATTGTCGTACACATCTAAAATCGAATCGGGTGCCAAAATTTGTACCAAAAGCAAAAAATTTGATGCCTTGATGACCAATGCACGTATCATTTTCTTTTGACAAAGCGACAGCCTTATTTACTCTTGAGTAAATATGATTTCAATTTAATGCCCGACTGTTTCCTATAACTGTAAAATACCCGAAATTTAATGCCCGAAACCGAACCGTTCAAATCGGTTACTTGCGAAGATCGGATTTGATAGGTTAAATTGTCATCCCTACTTACTCTAAACTACATGGAGAGGGGTGAGGGTTCCAGAGTGCAAGCGGACATACACATTGTCCTAGTTAATCAGCCTAATCCGCATATTCGACCTTACACACCATGTTAAGATGTTTAAATTCAAAAACTTCAGCATATAATCCAACCAACAAGGAACCCTAAAAAGTTAAACCTTTCAAATATGGCCTAAAAAATAAACCTTTCAAATATGGCCTCGTGAGCGTTATGTTTCCGCCTAAATTCTTGTTTGGCCACGGAAATATACAATCATAGATTTCCTCAACAAACAACAAAGAAACTAGGTATTCAAACGGACCTACCTCGAAGCTGGCATGGAGACCTGATTTTCCTGCAAATGATTGATTACTTGGCGGATCAAATGATTCGTGACATAACACAACATAATCCCTATCTTGTTAGCAAGTAAACACAGGAAAGTATGGTTGTCAATTCCACGAGTCCCGACATTATTAAGCAAGATATGCAGATCTACTTTTGACCGATATCTATACCGAAACAATTAAGTTAAACAAAATGATTCGAGTATCGGGACGTATGAAAAAGATAAAGGAGAGAACATTCTCAGTAGTGCGCGTGATGCAGCAATTTTGAAGCCACTGATGCAAGGTGGTGCCAAGGAATCTTCTTCAGTCCATTTTTCGCCTGACTAATCCTTTGAAGAAGTCAAAACTATATGGACAAACAGAGACAATATAATGATTACTTAGGTTAAAAATGGCCAGGCTCATGTCCTGACATACTTCTGAAATTATAGCATGTGAATGTAAAACCACTCCATAAAATTGCCAGAATGCTTGATAGATACAGTAGTTCATCAGAAAAAGGGGCAAAATGTATATTGGGAAGTTCTTAGCGTACTTCAAATCAAAACCTCCGCTATTTCTTAATTATTCTCTTTTTACATTTTTTTATATCTAGTATTACTACATGTTTATTATGTAATGTGTTTCATACGCATCAAGTTAATGAAAGCACGCAAATACAGGCATGAATGAAATGTTTGACCAGAAAGACATGTCCAGTACTGATTCTGCCCCAACTAACAGGAATGCATTTACTGACTAATTACACAAATACAAAGGCAAGGATTAAGAGGCCATTACGAATTAAAATCGGAGTCCAAAAATTCTATAATGCTCCGGAGTACCATAGAAAATCAAATCAGAGTCACTTCAAAGACGGTAAATGCATGCGAAATTATGACGATGACTGTATTTGGACAGAAATGAACAGTAAAGGAAAGCAGAACCGGTATTACATCTGTGGATGGTAAAACAAAATTACAAAAGGGCATGACGCCAAGTTGCTGTCCTTTTGACCAAGCAACCTGACATGATTATTGTCACCTAGTAAAGCAGAGGTACAATTTCAAATCAACAGATAAACAAAAATGGTGTGAGATTTCAACTACCAAATCTTCACCAATTGATGTCTCAAACAAAAAGCTTATATGATGCGGTACTAGGACCAAACCAGGACATGATCTTAACTAATAGTAAAATAAACCATTAATATGTCAACAAAACAATGAAACTACCTTCAGGCATAATACCACGAATTTCTACTACTTCCAATAACTACCAATTTATAGATACTTTCTTTCATATACTAACTTCAGAAGTTACAAAAACCACATCAAATCAAACAGATCTCCCCAGTAACGTGTATCAAAAAATTTGAACCTTATTACCAAGTATACATCCCGAGTGACAGAAATGGCTTAAGGCAATCTTGACAAGAGTGTTCCCTTTGATTGAAGTTGAAATTTTGATGGCTCTAAATTGTGCTAACACATTTGCCCAGAAAAATAAAAATTGAAAAATTGAGCTAGCTACTTTAAGTGAAAGGAAATTACTGTTTATTTTTACCCTTAAGAGCTTGCTCGCCATATGTTCATCCAGTAGTTATAATGGAGCTTTCAAAAGCATACATTATACTATTAAAACAAAAAAACAAAAGAGACTTTGCACGTACTGCTTAAGTAAGTTTCATAGTTAAATTAAGCAACACTATATCACTCCAAAAAGAAAAAAAAAAAATTTCTTTTGAGCAAACATACCTATTGCCATCAGGATGAAGTTCACACATTTGATTGTCATCACCAATAGCCAACAAATATCCTGATGAGGTCAAACCCTGCAAATTGAAGATTTTCAGTCCTGAGAACCCTAGTACCAAATATAGAATATTGACAACAATCATACCTCAAACCATATAACACCGTTACAGTCGACCCTATTTACACAGGTATATCTTGTTTCCTAATTTGTCTACTTAAGGGATGCCATTAATAATCATGTAAATGGCTATTTTATTCATATCCTCTTCCCCTGTTCAAGCTATTCTATTCTCTGATTGCAATCATGCATAGTTTTACAAAGATGGAGTTACACCCGTATCCAAGGGTGTCCAGCAATGGCCGCATGATGGCTGTGATGAGAGGCATATCAATGCTTGACATGGTGCGTGCAAATATCTTGGCTCAGAGTGGTCATGGGGTATTTGCATGGCTCTTTTATGGAATTTGTGCATAAGTTTGGAGATTTAAACGTGGACAGTCAAGATAGGGAACCATAAGGGGTCTAAGAGTAAGACAGTAAATTACAGGGTTACCATGTAAATAAGGCTAGCCATAGAAGGTGTAATTGTAGTTTTTTCCCCCTATCTTATGATTTTGAGGCTAGATCTTTTTGCAGCTTATTCAAATCAAGGATTCACAAGCATTTTTAACCAATAAGTACTTTAAATTTTGTAATCAAGGGAAATGAACAAACTTTGGTTGAAACAAAAGGAAATACATCCATAAAGTTAACGATTGAATTTGTTTGAGCCAGAAAGGATGAAATAGTAGTTTTTGTTTGGGTTTATCCTAAGAAAGGGTATACGCTATTGCATTTACATAGGCATGCATATCCAAAATTTGAGGGCAGTGACTCATTGAGAAGCTGTCTAGTTTGCCACACCTGAATAGTAACCACATTTTCCACCACTTGATCCTCAGTTTTTTCTTGCACAATAACTCTCTGTCCGCTGCAGATACCAAAACAAAATTATGTTCAAAGTGGATCTACGTGCTGGAGCACATTTCTCTTGATTGATATTAATTTAAGCATATTCATCTTTCTTAATTATGATATTACATCGACAAAGAAAAAGGAAAAGAAGCAAAGGCTTCAAGATTACAAGAATTCTTGCTCCTTCACCTAGCCCAAGTTTTTATAATGGTAAGAAAATTAAGATGTCAAGAAAGCTGAAAATGCAAGACAACAAAAATTAATTTGATAGTTTAAGGTATGGAGGTAGCACAACGATATAACATTATAGGTGAAACATAGACCACCCGGTCCATGTAAAAACCATAGCTTACAAATTCCAAGTAGAATACTAAGGACATGGGTACCGTGGAAGAAAGTGTGTTATTGTCAATCTCACGGGTAGAATACTAATTCCAAGTAGAATACTTAGGAATGAGTACTGTGGAAGAAGGTGTGTTATTGTCAATCTCACGAGTATAATACTAATTCCAAGTAGAATACCAAGGAATGGGTACTGTGGAAGAAGGTGTGTTATTGTCAATCTCACGACTAGAATTGCTTCTTGAAGGCTAGCGTACAAGGAAGGAGTCCCCTGCATCCCAACAGTACCCCAGAAAAACTCCCCTAGCGAAAGGGGATAAGACACTTGGCTCTCCCCTTATATGTAAGATGAAGATACAACCTATATACCAGGCATCCCAGAGGCAACCAGATTATGTGGGAATATACTATTAGGGGGATGAATGACAAGAACAAATTCAGTACTTTATGAGAAGAAAATCAGGAGGCCAGATTAATGGTCGGAAAACGGCTTCTGCAGATCGAGTAGAATTGTTATTTTGTACCAAGACAAAATTCACAGCATATTTGGTGTGACATTTCACAAGGCTTCTTTGCTTTTTATATCTAGAAAAGACTGTCTGAAAAATTACTAACTTGAGTTCAACCACAACGATCCACAAGAGAATCTAATATACATGTCAGTGAGTTACCTGTGTAGCCATGTCCTATAGTATAGCTCCTCAAGAGATTGGAATCCTTGACATGAACCAAAAGAGCCAGCATTAATTTTCATAACCTACGTACTTGATGGATATTCTATCATTCTTACTGATCAAAGTAGAATTTTACAGCTGAAATAGAAACTGCAGAAAAGATTGATTAGATAATTGTGCAGAACACGAAATAATTGTATCTGCCCACTACTTATCTATATTTCTAAGCGGCAAGGAAACTAGGTTGTTAGACGACGGGGAAAAACAGCTGTCTCATAACTGAAACAGTACAACTAAGGGATTCAACTTTTGGTATCGAGCGAAAATTAAATTTTGATTTACAGAATATTCAAGCTGGCTTGAAACATAAATGAAAAAGTTTAGAAAGAACGGCACCAACACGCATAGTTGAGGTAAAACTGTAAAATTAAGCACTAAAATCAAAATGAAGGAATGGTATAATTGATATATCAGATGACATTTTCTATAATTGACGTGATGAGTTTTTACCTTGATTTATAAAAACTTCATATAACATCTCAAATTTGTTAAAGAAGGTGGCAAGAACATCTTCTCTTCTAAATCGGTATGTTGTAACAGACAATTCTCTAAGAAATGCATTCAAACATGTGGTTGGTTTCTCATTATCAACGTTCAAACCTACACCTGCAAAAGCAAAAACAGGAGTATCTCTGTCATCAACATAAAAGTTATTGTTGAATATCCATTATCCAATCATGCACATGTGCGTGTTGTTGATGGTGTCATTCATATAGTACTTGAAAGGAACAGGTCCACCGAATGTAAGAAGTTCGGTATTTCAAAGCATGCTTATTTGCAATCAGACCTGCTAATCAGCAACCAGAGGATGAGACTAATTACCAGCAGAGACATTGAACTGCTTTGACTTATACGTTGAGGTGCATAAAATACCTCCCACTTTGAGGCCATTTAAATAAAGATCATTTGGCCATTTTATTTTAACATCAACATATGGCAAGCCCTGAAATGCAGAAGATGCACCCAACACAAAGTGTATCAAAGTCTGCACTATAGCATCAACTTATCAACTGCAAATTAGTAAATATAACAATCAGATGCAATGTGCATGGTCCAAGTAGCCAAATATACTATAATAAGAGCCTGAAAAAAGTTATCTCCGTGCAATCTATTACAGGTTGGATAGTCAATACGAGTGACGTAATCTTTCTACAGTTAAAGTACTAGCGAACTTCTATGTATTACTTGAGGTCAAGATGAACGCCTCAGGCAACACATTGAATTAGAAACAAATAGAACAGTTATTGCTTAACAAATTCGAATTTTGAATGAAACACGCTTCTTTGCTACAGTTACCATTAATGGCTATCATATACCAAACTCATATATATAAATTTGACAAAGTTAACTTTTTAATTCTTTCCATATCAAACTCGTGACGAACAATGCACTCACATTTTTATCACAAACATCTTTTATTGCCTCCGTGACGGCAAGAGAAACCACGTACTGTATGAGAGGCACGATGTGGCCATCCTCCATCTGCAAAGTAAAGGAAAACAGAAGGCAACCCTCAGGAGACTCCCACACATTCTTCGACCGCCCTGCCACAAAAATTAACTAACAAATTGAATTCCAAAAATTGAAATACAACAATCAATGAATCAAACTCAACCACTAATTAGCATTTCAAACCTCTCCCTTTGTACTGAACATCAGCTACACAAACCGCACCCACCGGCAGCTCACAAAAATTGCTGAGATCAAACTAAAAACTCAAATTCACTATCCGAAAAATAATCATTCACTTAACTTCAGAGTTCAGGAAACTAAAAATCCAGTCTTTTGCGAAACTTACTTGGAAACGACGTCGTGTGTGGAAGGCAAGCGTGGAGACCAGAGGAGGAACCTGCCGAACCGACTGGTAGAGAGCAAGCTCATGAACGAGTCGACTCCGAAAGCATCCTCCTTGACCGGCTTTTCGAATTCCGACTGTAACAAAATTGAAAGCTCGGTGCTCTCAGGGAGCTTCAGAGCGTTGCTGCTCTTCAATGCTATAGCAATTTCATTCTCCGCCGGCGACTTCCCGCACAAAACCAGCGTACAGTTCGAATTGCCGTCCATGGCTGAAACTTCAAAAATGAAATCAGTTTCCTGGATTTTCTCGTTAGCCAAACAGTAGGTAGGGAACATACTAGAGCGCAGAACAAACCTGATGCAACGGCGGCGGGTAGAGAGGGACTGCAAGTCGCTTTCTTCGAGAAAATGGCCTTCTTCAGCGAGCTTCTTATGGTGGAAAACCCTAGCGAGGAGGTGGATGCGAAGGGCATTCAACTCGGAGGAACCAGAAGTTTCAGTGGGAAGTCAAACGTTTCGGCTCTCGGGACGGAGAATACGAGAATAAGCCAAGAGGATTGGAAGATGCCACGTCGTCACTGCGAACCCGCCACCTTAACGGAATAAAAATGAAACGGGTTAACTGCATGTTTGCCCCTAAAGTTTTAGTGGTTTTCAATTTGGTCCTTAACCTTTTTTTTTTTGGCTCCAGATTGATCATCCTTTACTATTGAAGTGAATTGTACCTAGTAGTAATTCTATTACTCTGGTCACTAACGATTAAGCTGTCCTCATTAGGCTGGTTCAACTTCTTAACCAGGACGAGGTCTGCTTGGATGCTGAAGGAGTCTATGTGGATGGTATACATCATTATTATAAACTAATCAGGTGGGGTGAATCATGTTCCAAGGAAAGCTAATAGTATTGCTCATCGTTTAGCTCGATATAGTTTGTAATGTCAGGATTATCGTTTTGGGTGGATATGGGGCCCATCCATGCCGAGTCTGTAAATGGTAAATTTCGTCTTGCATGTGTGGCGTCTTTTTTCCTTAGTCTGCCTTTTTCCCACTAATTTTTTTTTCAAAGGCCATCATTTTGTCCACATGTATGTTTATGTTTGTTCTAGTTGGTGTTTTATGAATGAAATTATCGTTTACCCTCAAAATAAAACCCAAGGAGTTTGTGCAATTTAAAGCGAACAAAAACAATTGGGGCATTCAATTCAATTGTGAACTTTCATGAATGTATTTTTTGAGGTGTCGATTCTGTTTTGGTGAATTATTTTATTCATAGTCAAAAGTATGTTACTGCTTCATACGGTACCAAGATCGTAAAAAAAAAGAAATTAATTTGTCACTTAAGTGTGATATAATGACACCCCTCCTATATTAAAACCAATTGTCCTCATTTAACAAAAGTGAAAGATAACTTGAGAAGTCTTTGTATCATAATATACAGAGTGAAGTGCCCATTCAAAGCAACGTGAAAATACATGAGACACACACACAGTTGTATTAAGTTGTAAAAATATACACAGCGTGAAGAGAAATAAAAGGTCTACAGCAGCGTGAAAATCCGTGAAGTCATTTTTGGGTTTAAAATCTGAGGAACTTTCATAAAAAAAGGTTTGGACTAAGTTTATCTTAATAAAAAAAATCATTTTATAATTTTATTTAATGAAAAAGATTTAAATTTTAATGAAAAATTCTTAAATTTTAAATAACAAAAAACTTAAATTTTAATGAAAAAGACATGATTTTAATATATATAAAAAAAAAAAATAGCGCGCATACCTGTGCGCCACTTACACAAATTGTTTATGAACTTAATAGTACTACATTGTTTATAAAACTTACTACACTGTTTATAACTCTTACTACACTGTTTATGAAACTTAACGGTACTACATTATTTATGAAACTTAACGGTATGACACTGTTTATGAAACTTAACGGTATATGATCGTCCTAGATTTTCAAGTTCTTTCACCAAAATGCAATAAAAAGATTAAAAAAAAAAAAAAAAAAAAAAAAAAAAAACATGATAGAGATCAACGTCCATGCCATTAAAGTTATGCACGGCTAATAGCTCAATATCATTACTAGAAAAATAGGTGATGAGTCCAACAATGTTGTCAATGATGTTACCCCACCTTTACCCCCAACCATCCCAACCCACACCTGATCTACTCCTTCCCAACCATACCACCCCAGATGTGGTTCTGAATCGAATGAAACCCACTTCAATTTGAAAGTTTAATTTCAAAGGAATAAAATATGCTTGAATTATGTCAAAAGGTTATGCAACTAAGGTGCTCTTTGCATGCACCTTTAGTTAGGTTTTTTTTTTTTTTTTTCTTTCTCTTGTCCTTATTATTAAATAAAATTATATGATGGTCTTTTTTATTTATTAAAACTCAAAGTTTTGAAGTCATTTTCATTAGTTTTCCTTAAAATCTAACATAGAAAAAAGTTGATCAAACATCAAAGTGTAAAACCCCAAAAGTTTCAGAGGTGACTCCGAATTACCCAAAAATATAATCATTTGCTTTTATCAAACTTCACAACCAATGACGGCGTTCGCCATTCGGTGTAGAGCAAGTGAATATAGAACGGCCACTCATGAAATCCGTGGCTTAACGGTTTGCAACCTTCTGGGAAAAAGGCTCTTCCCTTTTTACCGCCAGATACTTCTCTCCAGGTCCCCTTTCTCTCATTTCCTCCCTTTAGCTCTGCTACTTCATAAAATCAACAATGGAGGTTATGAACTGTAGGGGGAATGATGATCTGCCAAGAGCGTAAGCGTGCTTGCCGAGCAACTCTCCGGCGAAATCTAGGTGCGACCCTTACTTCGAATCGAGTAATCTAAAAAAATGCTCATCTTGTCAGGTTGTATACTACTGTTGCAGCTCCTGCTAGGTAAGTCGTAGGGTTTTCGGATTAGGGATTGCATTGCATTCGTGGGGTTCTTGTATTTCTTGTTTGTTGAAGTCTTGGGTTGGTTTGCATCCACTAACTCTGCATTAGACCTTGACAGCTGCGCTAGTTTGTATCCACTACCTCTGCACTCATCATAACCATGAGCCTTTTGAAATCGTCTACTTAAAGACTTGTCGAAAACCTATTTTTTAGAAGCGTCAAAGAGAACGCCCCAAGCTTCCTTAGTATTCTTGAAAACACCATCAGCGGTGATTGATCCATTCTTGTCGAGATGCAAGGCTAGTGCCAGCCTCTTGTATTCAGTGGCGAAGCCACGTGAGGGTGAGGAGTGGCTGCCGCCACTCCCCTTGCTGGAAAACAAGTCCAGGAGCGGTGGTTTCGCCCCTCTGGTTCCGTCAAAAGTGCCTTTTGGTGCGGTAGTTCCATCTGTGTTCATCTAGATCTGGGTTTGTTGCTGGTGCGCAACTCCGCTGCATTTGGTTTTATATTTTTTTCAAAAGCTAGGCCAAACAACACCGTTTAGTTCTAGTTAAAAAATTTCCTTTAACGCAACGACATCATTTAGTTATAGAATTGAAAAATAAAATTAATCAGATGGCAGCATAACAGATACTAGCAAGTAGAACAGATCCCATTGGGCCCCTCATTCCCCTACTACCAGACATTAAGGCTTCAACTTCAAGCTTTTAAGCCATCCAAGTCGCAAGCAGCCAGCCTCCAACCACCATTCTTGGCCCCTTTTCTCTTAGATGAAGTTTTTAATTTCCAAATTTATGTTAGCCTTAACCCTAATTGCTTATTTAATTTGATGTTTATTTGACATAGAATCATAGAGTAATTAATCAATATGGTTATTAATTATTGAATATGAATATGAAATCTTATAATTATTGATGAATAAACTTGTTATTTAAAGTAAAAATTGAATTCTTGATTATTCTCATTGATAATTGAATTGAATTTTGTTTAATGAATAATTTATATGATATTGGTATTGATTAAGAATCGAAGACTTTTTTTTTCTTTCCATAGTATACAATTACGTAATGAAATGATACTATAAGAAACAATGCTTAAACCCTCCTCCAAATATTCCAAGTGGTCATCCTTCAAATATTTTAGGTAGTCCTCTTCGCCTATTTCGGGTAGTTCCCAACAAAGTGAGGACATTGAGTTGGATGAAATATTGGCTAATTTGTTTTAACCTTGCACTCTTTTAAGTTCGCCCCAACCCGCCGCTTATTCCTATGATCTAATGGTATTTCTCTTCACTTGTAAATGAGAGGAATTAGGTTCGATTCTTGCTAAAGTCAAATTTGAACCACATTATTGCTAGCCTATTGTCAGGCTTAGCCCATTTCCCTACCCCCTTAATATAAATAATATCATTTGTTCGAAAAAAAAAAAAAATTCGCCCCTCCCACTGACAATTCCTGGCTTTGCCACTGCTTGTATTATTTCTTGATTGTTTCTATTTTTGAGTCAACAACACTAGAGTTTTGGATGCTAAGAACATGGTACCATTTCTGTTGGATTATGATTATGATAACATGATTTCCACAATATGTGTAATCATGTGTAAAGGTACACCATAACATTATTGTACTAATATACATATGATATAATGAAATAAGTTAATTAATTAATAAAAAAATAATATAATTAATTAATTATGAAGGATATGAATAGTTGTATTCAATGGGAAAAGTTGTAACGTCCCTGAAGAATACAATCCTCCATCTCTATATATTTATCAAATCCTTTTTTGTCAGATTATTTAATTTCTTGACAAAAAAAAAAAAAAAGATTATTTAATTTCATTTTCCCTCTCTGATTCATATCCTTCGTATGATATTGTGATCGATAGTTTAAGCGACATCAGTTTTCAAATCTTGTGAACCACCTTATTCGATCGCTGGCCTCAGCGCCAGGTTTTTCATGAATAAAAACAATTTGCCCAGTTTTGTCTCGAATTGCATTTGAGACTTCCTCTTCGTCAAGTAAAGAATTCAACAACGTTCTTACTAAATTTCAACTTGATAAGAAATTAGGGAAGAGGACGTTGGTGGAGAAGGAGAATATCGAACCGATTTTGATCGAAAGTTTATTGAAATCTGAGAACTTTCTTGCAGAACCCAAAACTTTCTCAACATCGAATCATTCAAACACTACAACCTATTTGAAATCTCATCCTATAACTCGTTTGAACCCAAGCCTAAATTAACCCAACAATTTGAACAAAATTTGAAATCCCCCACACTGTTTCATTCGGTAGAGAGCAAAATTCAATCTATCATTGAACCATTTCAGCATTCCAATTCACTAAGTTCACTACCCAAATATTACCATTATCAGAATTTGAACGAATTATATCCAGAGCGTTTAATCATCCTTTTAGAACCTTAGAAAATCCATTGCAGTCGGCATTGTTGGCTGCAAAAACCAAATATGCATAAGCAAATACAGACCCACAAAAACATCCTATTGAACCTACCCATGTTGAAGAGATTTGGTTACTAAGTCCAACAGATTTACCTGCACAATTGAGAATAATTCAAAGTTTCTTTCTGACTGCTGCAAATATGAGACTAAACCCACAGTTTGCACCCTACATCTTGTTGTGGTGTTATGTTCCATCGTGGTCTCGTCCAAAAGGTGTGGTTTCACGATCTCGCGGAAATATCCAACGCTGCAAAAACCAAATACACAACGTCTGACACACCCCGACCGGAGTCGAGATGTGTTGGCCATCACGTGAGAGTGACATAGCTATAAGTGCAAAAGCAGTAATTAAAAATATGTACAAATTAAAACTAACTAAAACTTATTCAAACTAAAGATAAGTGAGTATGCAGAACTGGTCAAACCCAAATTACAAATGTTCAAAGCATCTGTAACCAAGATGTCATATCCCGGCCCGGATGGGACCACTTCCCGGGCCCGACTCCACCGTAGCACGATATTGTCCGTTTTGAGCCCCTATCACACCCTCACGGTTTTGTTTCTGGGAACTCACACGAGAACTTCTCAATGGGTCACCCATCCTGGGAGTGCTTTCGCGTGCTACTCGCTTAACTTTGGAGTTCCCATGGAACTCGAAGCCAGTGAGCTCCCAAAAGGCCTCGTGCTAGGTAGGGATGAGAATATACATATAAGGATCACTCCCTTGGGCGATGTGGGATGTCACAATCCACCCCCCTTAGGGGCCCGACGTTCTCGTCGGCATACACGCGACCACGGTTAGGCTTTGATACCAAATTGTCACATCCCAGCCCGGGCGGGACCACTTCCCGGGCCCGACTTCACCGTAGCACGATATTGTCCGCTTTGGGCCCCCATCACACCCTCACGGTTTTGTTTCTGGGAACTCACACGAGAACTTCCCGATGGGTCACCCATCCTGGGAGTGCTTTCGCGCACTACTCGCTTAACTTTGGAGTTCCCATGGAACTCGAAGCCAGTGAGCTCCTAAAAGGCCTCGTGCTAGGTAGGGATGAGAATATACATATAAGGATCACTTCCTTGGGCAATGTGGGATGCCACAATCCACCCCTTTTAGGGGCCCGACGTCCTCATCGGCACACACGTGACCAGGGTTAGGCTCTGATACCAAATTGTCACATCCCAGCCCGGGCGGGACCACTTCCCGGGCCCAACTCCACCGTAGCACGATATTGTCCGCTTTGGGCCCCCATCACACCCTCACGATTTTGTTTCTGGGAACTCACACGAGAACTTCCCGATGGGTCACCCATCCTGGGAGTGCTCTCGCGCGCTACTCGCTTAACTTTGGAGTTCCCATGGAACTCGAAGCCAGTGAGCTCCCCAAAGGCCTCGTGCTAGGGAGGGATGAGAATATACATATAAGGATAATTCCCCTGGGCGATGTGGGATGTCACACAAAAAGTGCAGTCAAACTGATTAAGTACTAAATATATAACCAGAGAAAAAATCCCTACATTATTTAGTGGAATGTCAGAACCACCGGGTGATCCTCGTGTTCCACAAAGAAGAACAATTATCTAGAACTTGGAGGGGCGAAAAACAGAAGGATGAATGGGCAAAAACAAAGCTTTAGAAAAACACATTTCTCTTTTTTGAATGTACTAACCCCTCGTTGTAAAACCCTTATAGTTTCCAGAAAATAATACTACGTAAGTATGAAAATATATGCATGAGTGTAATGAAAACAGAAGCATGCCATGCCACAATATCTCAGTGATAATAAATGTAAGTCAGATGTGAAATTAGTCTAAACTAACATGCCAGTTGAAGTCATCAAACGTGACCTGTACGACTGGATCTATTGCTCATCAATCTATGTTTGCATACGAGTCGGAGTCACTTAGTGTGACTTGTACGATAGGGCTGGGTGTAAATATGTACACTCTAGTGCTACGATCACATGATGGCTAGCGGTAAATTGTGAGTCACCTACAAGTTGGAACTGCCTAATGCATTATATACGACAGGGCTGGCACCAAACTTAGGTACAAGGTGAGCGTGCAGTGCAAAATGTGAACATCACGTGAAGGACTGGCCCTAGCCCGGGACAGAAGCACTAACATCGGGGTGCAGCAATGATGAGCTCTAAATAAATATATGCACACCAATATAATGCAACCATTTCAATCACATACTAACTCACCTGAACTTAGATGTGCTTCTCGTAGAATTATATGTCATATTCACAATCTCGTAACTATGCATATTTAAATATAACTCAATTAAACCAAGGCATGCTATGCATAAATCAACTTTAAAACATTTATGGAAACTAGTAAGTTTATATATATATATATATATATATATATATATATATATATATATATATATATATATATAAACAAATGCCCACTCACTGATATGTTGAAGGATTGTAGCCTCTAGCCTTGCTTGTCCGCGTTCGTCCTCGGGGTATGTCTCCCCTATATGCAAAACAACTATTTTTAGTTAATTAAATAGTACATACATAAGAATCTAGGAATAACTTCTCATAGTTTGGTCAAACGGAAGGTTTGAATATATGAAAATGATCTACTCGAAGTCACGAACCCGCACATGAAAGCCACTCGCTGGACGCGCCCTCACGCGCTGTCCAACCCATGGCCATACGTGCGGCCATGCGTAACCCTAATGAACGTTAGGGATATTCCGTCAGAATAGACGGAATATTTCGTTAAATAGTAACGGCGTTACCTGACGCAGTCAGAATATTCTGTCAAGTTTGACGGAATATTCACCTTCTTCTCTGATTAGCTTCATTGTCCGCCGTCGTTGGCGCCACCGTCTGATTCGCCGATTTTTGGAAAATCTCATCGGATTATGGGAAAATTTTCAAACCTTTATATCTAACTCATTTCTCAACCAAAATCCACAAAATTTATATGGATTTGATACTCTTGAGGAGTAAAACAAGTTCATACCTCTTGAGAGTCCAAAATCAAATGAAAAATGGCTTGAAAATCCCTCAAAAGTTTCGGCCAAAACTCAAACTTCTCGAATTAGGTTTGTTTCACGATAAGGCTTCCTCAAACCTTCACTATAGACTTCAGGAAGTTGAGTAGAGGTTTCCCTACATTCTAACCTTGTAATCCCACCGGGATCACGACGATACCAACTCGACCGAATCGGAGCTTTCATGTTGGCGAGTTAAAACTCGTCCATTCAACAATCAAGTGGTACGACTGGGTTCGTGAGGTCAAGATGAACACGATGGTCTTTGCAAGTTCGATCTGTGAAGATTTAAAGCATGTGTATGGTAATGGTGGTTCGGGTGCGAGAAGGAAGAAGAAGATACAAGAAGGAGAGAGAGAAAGTCACGTGTCTGATTGGGCAGAGGGAAGAGAGAGATAATCTGATTGGGTTAGAGAAAATAGAAAATAAAATAATTGGTGGATAAGGATAGGCACAGGTTAAACTTTCAAAAGGAAAAAAAATAAAAAAATAAAATTTCGTATGATGATAGCAAGAAAAATAATTTAAACTAAGTAAGTACGTCCACACCATTTAGTCAACTAGGGCATAATCGTCACTTTACACACTTGGAAAGAAAATTATATAGAAAATAGGGACGGGTCATCACAACGTCGACATCACCGATTCCTTCCAAAAAGAATAGTTTTAGCCATTAGTGATTGTCCATTGGGTTGCAGACCGAATTGTTTTTAGAGGGATAAAAATAATACACGAACTTAGTTTGATGAGGTTCTCCAACGTTCATCGTTTCCCAGGAAAGAAGAAGAAATGTTTTTTGATTTTAGGGACAGTGAGCAAAGATTTTTAGGGAGCTGTGCACGTGAACAAAGAATAGACAAAAGGGCCTACATTGCAAGAAGCGCAACAAGTCCAATCCTTTAAAGTGGGCTTATTCTCCAGCAGGCCCAATCCGAGAAGCACCCTACAACATTTTCCTGTAATCTTGGTTGCTCCCTTCAATTCAACCTCAGGTTATATTAATTACGTTTACCACAATAATTTCACTCATAAGGTTGATTTGTGGAATACTTTGAAAAATACTCACAAAAATCAAAAGTGGAGGCAAGGGTTTAATTTTAGAAATATGAGAGTAAGAGTGCTCAATCATTTGTATCAATATAATACCCGTTACGATTTTATATGTCCTGATTTGGCACAAAGAGAAATTTCAACTGTAAGAAATTTAAGGGGACTAAGACCACTGAGCCAATTTAGCTCTTAACACATGATCATTTAAGTTAGGTTTTTTTTTTTTTTTTTTTTTTGTTATTAGGATAGGTGAATTATTCTAGATCCATCCCCCAAAGGAACCGGACATGATAATTTTCAACCTACTTTTCGAGAGGATGCTAAAAAGGTAGCAACATGCATTTCGTTCCTTATCCCAAGACAGGAGACCAATGGATATTTTGGTTTTACAGAGGGTGTCAAAAATATCTTGTAAAGACAAAAATGTTAATTACTTTATTAATGGCAATTGGAATGATATTAACTCTTATTTATTCATTATCTATGTTACGCTAGATGTTCTATGGATACAAGCTTTTTAGTGCCCTAAACTCTTGTTTTTTTTTTAATTTTATTTTTAATTTTTTTTATTCTGGGTCACAAGAATTATTTTCGAAGAAACTGGAGTTACATCTCTTTTTCATTTCCATTCAAGAGTTCTTATGTGTTTCCACGCCCCTTCGAGAAATTTCCATCCAAGATTCAATAGTTGGTCCATTCTTAGCCTCGGTAAAGTCCATCTTGTTGTGATAGGAATGAACAAGAACAAATAAGTTTTAGCTAATGTAATAAAGATACCAATTATCGCCGTGTTACATAAGGCAAATATTGTATAATTGTTCAATTTTCCGCAATTTTTTCCATTCCTTGGTGTAAATAACCCAATATTAGTTCACAGTCAATAAAATCTTCACCATCTAGAGTAATGATAAGTCAAAGAATACCATGCATTAATGGGTGGTGGGGGCCCATATTGACTATCATGAGGTCTTGGGTTCTCCCAATAACTAAAAAGTGTATCATGCTTGAATCTAACTAGGGTTCGCAGTGGTAGAGGGACTCAATTGGAAAAAAGAGAGCTTCTAGTTGTAAGATATCTAATGAAACCGTCGTTGGAATTCATATCTCATTCAAAGAGAAAGATATCAAAGGGGATCTTGTTGTTGCATAGCTCAGGTCGGAGCAATATATTGTTTCCCATTCCTTAGCTGGAAAGATATGTGGTCATGAAACAGGGATTAAGTGGAACAGAATTGATTGGGCAGTAGAGTCGTGGAAACACCTGTTTCTTCCATAATTTGAACCTTAGCTCTATGGAACAATATACTAACTACTATTGAAACATGGAAGAATTGAAATCTTAAATCAAAACATTATGTATGGATGGTATGAACTACCTAAACAAGAATTCTTGAACAGTGAACAACCAGAGCTATTACTCACTTCATCAAAAAATTTCCATTAATGACATTGAAAGAGAATCTACTAGACGAGAAGTGACTGCTTTTGTGCAAGATAATAGAGGAAGAATTGATTACATATGGCCAAGTAGATAAGCAAGAAATCCACGAGCCTTCTATTGACGTGATTGCCTGAACAAGTACTCGTTTTTCACTAATTAGACGAAGCCTCTGTGAATGCGTGCAGTATCTGCTACTAAAAATAAATAAGTTTTAATCTTTTATTTTATTTTATTTTATAGTCTTAATTTACTAAGAACATTTAGTATTGGCTTGTAATAATTAAAAGTACACTAGTAGTATTTGTATTTGTATTTGAACTTAAGTTTGTATTAAATATTGTGTTTGTTTTGTAATATTATGAGCCATTGCAACTAAATCTTCCAAATCCGAAGTTTTTAAGATAGAGAGGTTGAACAATGTTAATTATCGAATATGGAAGAGAAGGATCACTTTTCTTTTAACCTATGACAAGACTTTGTACACTATAGAAAACGAGAAACCCCTTGGGCCCTCTTGAGTTTATAATAAATGGGTGGAAAGTAATGAGTTGGCTAAGGCCACAATTCTCAATTGAAGATAATTAATACCTCTCTAAGAAGAATATGATTCGGCCAAAGAAATCATGGATGTACATGAAAAGAAGTATGGCCCCAAACTCAAACATACATTCATTTATTGCGTAAGAAATACAATGGGACAAAAATGGAGGAAACTGATTCTATGGTCGACCATAATACTAAAATGAAGGTAATGGAAAAAGACTTAGTCAATGCAGGCCATCTTGTTTCCGATAAAATGCAAGTTAGTGTTCTTCTTGGTAGCTTCCCAAATTCTTGGGAAAATGTAGTTACTTCCATGACTTATGGTCAAGTGAAATTAACGATGGATACATTGCCTGCAATGTTGGCAATTGAAGAAGTTCTTGAAAATTATAGGAAAAAAGAAATTGGACAAGGCAGAGCCAACCTTCTTGTAGTAGAAAATTCTCAGAAAAACAAGAAATACATGCACAAGCCACATAGTAGTAACAAGAGCTCGAACTTCAAAAAGTTTGGAAATCGTAAGCAGAACATGAGTGCATGTTTCAACTGTCCTAAACGATGCAAGAACAACAAAAATCTTAAAGAACTGATTTTGAGCGTCTCCGAAGCACTCATTGTTAAAGATCAAGGACAATGGTAGATAAACTC
Source organism: Pyrus communis (assembly GCF_041283825.1). Classification (NCBI taxonomy): domain Eukaryota; kingdom Viridiplantae; phylum Streptophyta; class Magnoliopsida; order Rosales; family Rosaceae; genus Pyrus; species Pyrus communis. The sequence goes on from NC_142572.1 coordinate 7,191,365, forward strand.
AAGAGCAACTCGACATGTATGTAAGGACAAAAGTTGCTTCATCAACTACAAGGAGAAAGCACTAGGAGAACATCATCTCCACATGGGCAATAATACTTATGTCAATGTTTTGGGTGAAGGAGATTGCAAGATCAACAATAGTAAATCTACCATTGTGCTTAAAAATGTTTTGTTTGCACCAAATATTAGGAGAAATCTTGTCTCTGTTTCTGTCCTAGAAAAGAAATGTTTTGAGCCAAGGTTCATGAATGGTGTTGTCACTGGGAAAAATGGTTATATTTATGTAAGGAGAATAAGAGCTGATAATATGTACTTAGCTTGTATTAATAAAAGTATTTCTTCCTAGTATGCCTTTGTCTCTACTGTTTAAAATTTATCATATTTATGACATTTACGTTTAAGTCACATAAATAAAAATAAAATGATACACATAAGTAAAAAGAGAATGTTGCCTCAAGTAAATGCACATGATTTTGATACATGTGAATCATGTATCAAAGGAAAAATGACTAAAAAAATCATTTTCTCAACATTGGACTTCTACAAAATTACTTGAAATAGTGCATAGAGATTTATGTGGACCTATGAGGACTAAAACACATAGAGGAATGAAATATTTTATGACTTTCATCAATGACTATTCCCATTATGGACATGTCTACTTCTTGAAGCATAAAATCATGCATTAGAAAAAAAAATTAAAGAGTTTAAGGCAGAACTAGAGATTCAATTAGGAAGATCCAAAAAGTCCCTTAATAGTGATAGAGGTGGTGAATTCTGTAAAGAGAATGATATAAAGCATAATTATACTCTTATGGATATGATACGATCTATGATGTCTTATGTTGACTTACCTTTACATTTTTAGGATAAAGCTTTGTATACTGCATCATATATATTGAAGAGAGTTCATCCAAAGGCAATGCCACTAACTCCATATGAATTATGGCATAGGCGAAAACCTAATTTATCAAACCTAAAAATTTTGGGTTGTAAGATGCATGTCCTCATTCTAAAGCCATTAAGAGATAAATTACAAGCAAAAACATTGGAATGTAAATTCATAGGATATCCTGATAATAGTGTCAAACATAAGTTTTATCATCTTCAGAAATGATTGATCAAAAGTAGAGATGCTACTTTATTGAAACTACTGATTTGGTTCATCCCATACAAGAATTGGAATCTTTGGAAGAAGAAGAAAATTATCCACAGATGATCAAGATTTCCATCTTGATTTAGACTTGTCTCATGATCGTGACATTGAAAATGATTAAGTGGGAGACAGACATGGGTGATCAGAATAATGTCGATCATGACAAACATATAGATGATCGTGATATTATCACAGAATATATAAATAGTGGGAAACATGATCAAACCAGTAAGAGTGAAATAAAAAGGGAACCATCTAGAAGTTTGAAAGATCATTTTGTTTTCAATCTTGAGGAGGTAGATTATTCAATAGGAGATCTAGACCCAAGGAATTATAAAGAAGCAATGGATATTTTGAGTCTAACCAATTGCAACAAGCCATGACCCTGTGCTTTGAATTTGTTGTTTTGCCTAATGGAAGAAAGTCCATCAGTTTTAAGTGGGTACTTCATAAGAAATACAAATCAAATGGTACCCTCGATAAATTTAAGGCTCGACTTGTGGCTAAGGGTTATACTTAGAAATCCGGTATAGATTTTGTGGACACTTACTCTCCAGTTGCAAAGTTTACATCCATTCGGATTCTTATGGCAATTGTTCATAGAATGAATTTAGAACTTCATCAATTAGAAGTCAAAACAACATTCTTAAATAGAGATTTGAAGGAAGACATCTATGTGATTCAACCTGAAGGATATCATGTCAAAGGACATGAAAACAAAGTCTATAAGTTAAGAAAGTTATTGTATAGCCTTAAACAATCTTCAAGACAATGGTATTTGAAGTTCTACCAATCCATTATGGAAATGGGCTAGAAAATAAATCCATCAGATCATTGTGTTTACTCTTGGAAGTGCCAAGATAATTTCTGTATATTGTCACTATGTAGATGACATCTTACTTGCAGGTAACTCCATAGATATGGCTGAAAAGACTAAGTCATAACTGGGACCCAAATTTGAGATGAAATATATGGGAGAATCACCTTATGTTCTAGGAATTAAAATTACTAGGGATAGAGATGCCAAAACGCTCGGTTTGGTTCAACAAAATTATCTGGATAAAATATTGAAAATATTTAATATGCAAGATTGCAAGCCAGTTAGTAGACCTATGTAAAATGAATGATGCTTTCCAAAAAAATGTGTCCAGTACAAAAGCAAGACATTATTGATATGCAAAATGTTCCGCTTGCCCAAGTAGTTGGAAGTTTGATGTATGCTATGATCAGCACAAGACCAGTTGGATTAGTAAGTAGATATCAATCCAATCCTTGGAAAGCAACATTGAATGACAGTAAAGAGAATTATTAGTTATCTAAAAGGCACCCAAGGTATGACACTTTGTTTCAAATTACATGATCTAGATTTAGTTTGTTAATTATTACGATGCAGATTTCATAGACGACTTGGATGACAGAAAGTCAGCAAGTGGTAACATTGTCTTGTTTGGTGGAACGGTTGTTTCTTGGTTAAGTAAGTCTACCATGGAAGCATAATATATATCTTGTAACACAACGGTAAGTATTGCATTATAGGCTAAATGCTTTATCGATAGTTTAAATATAGGTATACTTATAGAGCTTGTCAATGTGTTTTGTGATAATAAGTCCGCCATCTTTCTGATAAAGAGTGGAGCAATTAGTTCCATAGGAAAACACATTGATATTAACTATCACTATATACAAGATATAGTGGAGAAAGGAGAGGTAAAAGTCGACTACATACCGTTCGAAAAGATGGTGGCCGATATGATGACCAAGGGATTGCCTCTGGAATAATTCAGAGAACATTTGAATACAATGGGTTTGTAAAACATCTAGATGAGTTGTAGTGTGAGACGTGTAGCGGACATTATTGTATGGTTTTAGGGACGCCTGAAACACTGGCAAGTTGATGCAACTCTATTTGGTTCTTTAGTATTTAGTCGGTTAAAAATAGAGGACACTAGCAAGGTAAACATGTTATAATAAATTGTCTTGGAAGTCAAATCCGTTATAAGCTTCAAGAAATAATTTATATAACATTGTGGCCTATAGTGCAGGACTAAGTCATCATTTGTAACCAGGTACAGATTTTTTTCCTAGTTACTTGGATATGATGCCATTTCACTAACGAGTAAAATGTTATTAGATAAAGTGGAATGGTGTGCACAGGTAAAGAAGCCACATATTTGATGTTACATTGAATTTGTTTATGAGTAATACTCGAGAGAAAAAATCAGAATAGGACACCATTTATGTCATCATAATCAAGTGAGATGTTGGAATATGACTTTGATAACATGATTTTCACAATATGTGTAAACATGTGTGAAGGTACACCGTAACATTGATGTACTTGTATATATATGATTGTAGTGAAATAAGTTAATTAATTATAAAGGATATGAACACTTGTATTCAATGGGAAAAGTTGTAACTTTCTCTGAGGAATACAACTCCTCCAGAAAGGTTATTCCATCTCTATATATTTATCAAATCCCTTTTTGTCAGATTATTCAATTTCATTCTCCCTTTGTGATTGATATTCTTCACACCATATTGCAATTAATAGTCTAAGCGACATTGGTTTCCAGATCCTGAACTACCCTATTCCATCAAGTTTTTCTTGTGTAACACGTCAGCATGAATTTGGTAAGCAATCATGTAGTTGTCCATACCGTGCAGATCTAAATCAAACTTTTTGGCTGCCTTGGCCTACATGATTGTAAAGTCGAAGTTTCCGAGCGTGAAATATGCTTCTGTAGATTATAGCCTCCCGGGCCTTGACAACAGCCGTCTGTGCAAGGCTGGTGAGATGATCAAGACACAGCTTAAGGGATAGAGTTGCTGGGGCAACTGCTGCATCTGATGGACTTGCTACGCTTAGACTGTAAAGTAGAAACCATGATTTAGTTGGAGAGAGATAGTAGTGAAAGAAACTAATTAGAAACCAACCCTAAACCCTATTTCATTAATTAGGTAATATATTATTATGTACTTATATGATGTAACTTTTACTTGTAACTTACGTAATTAAATTCCTATTTACTGAGCAAGTTCAAGTATTGGTAGAAAAACTAGTTTCCTAATGTGATGATAAAATTTTTGTTAAAACTGGATATTATAAACTTGATTCCACAACTTCCTTGAATTAAAATTTTGATACCAAGTTACATAATCTTTCAATCCAAAAAACTTAAAACTAGTAAGTATTGATCAACAATGTATGACAACTTAGCAATTGTCACAATGAAGAAAGACATAATCCCGCTTCAACTTCTACTATCAAGTGGCATGATTGTACATTTGCATGTGACCCTCGTCTTACAATATTGCATGGGGTCTTCAATAAGCGTAGATCTAGTTTTTTTACGAATATGCGACGATTGGGCCTCCAAATGTATAGTTGGGCTTGCAATAAAATTTTGGGAACCTCAACTTAAAGTGACTCCACAGTTAACTATAAGTTTTTAACTTTTCGCTGCATTGGAGACGGTCTAATTGAGGCAGGTTCCTCGTAAGTTAGACTCTCATGTTATGGGTGAGACTCACATTTTTAATGATGTAGTCAGTAACTATGACATAAACAATATCGTGCTGAATTTCCTTAACAATATTCTTTCTCCATTCTAATTTTCATCTTTGATAAACCTCAAACATCTAAATTAGACAATAAATCAACAAGTACATAAAGCTAACATCCCGTCTTTAGCTTGATGCATGTGCTCAAATACATTTCATTTGAATTTCTTTGTGATCATATTCCCACCAATTAAAACTCTTTCATATTTTAATACAGTTGCAGAAAAGGATGTCCAAAAACCATAACCAAATTTGAATTCTTAATCCTTCACTTTTCAGTACTACTAATTTTCGAATTGTTAAAATCTTTGATTCACATAGTCCATACTTTTGTACTTAGCAACGGTTACAAGCAAAAGCTAGGTTTCCTCCATCCCTTGATGTTTTTGTGTACGGTTTAATTTACTTTTCTAAATGTTGGCGTTAAAGCATAGAATATTAAAAGCAACAATAAAATATTTAATTAACATAACAACTTGGTGGTGGGATGACTCATTAGATGCATTAGTCAAATAATTAGTTTGTTTCGACAAAAATATTAATAATTAGTTTGTGTTGACCCTAAATATTACAAAACCTACGTGGCGCGCAGGCCGAGTAATTAATAAGCTAACTACGTCCTTCGGTTGAATGCGGGGCGTGCCAACTCGTCGGCCGAGCTCGGCCGAGGAGTAAAATTTGTTGATGTTGCGTTGAGCGCGTCGGTGACTTCTCTATCTTGCGACTGCGGCCGAGGAAGGAACAAATCTCGGCCTTTGGATTCTCGAGCCTGAAGACAAGGCTGCTAGTTCTACGAAGTTCAATATCAAATTCGGCTCTCAGGGTGCCGAATGTAGTAACCTGGTAACACCTCACTTCGCCGAGAAGGCTAATGAGATGACCTCTGCCAATAAGGATTTGAAAATCCTTCTCGACCGAGACTTGGATAGATAACCAGTCGGCCTCGACGCAGTGCTGTTTATCCAAACTGAAGGTGCTTCGGGAACGGCTGATTCTACGGCAACAGTGCTGTTTATCCAAACTGAAGATGTTCGCCGGTTGCCTTCACAGTGCTGTTTATCCAAACTGAAGATGTGTCGGCGGAAAAAAGAAAATAAAAAATCTCAAGAAGTTTGAGAGGTTTTGCGCAGGGCAGTTATGTGTTGAATTGGAGATCTCCTCTATGGTGTTCGCAGCCTTGTATTTATAGAAGCAGATGTGTGGTGCGGCTTCACTTGTGTAGAATTTGATTTTAATTCAAACTCATCAGCTAGAGTCTAGGTCAAAGACTTCTCAAGGTAAGCAACAACCTATTTTTTAGATATCATTTATCTTTAAACGATCCGCTGGATATAGCCAATATTAGGCTTAGATAATCCAATATATATTAAGAGATAATATTATGATTAAAACCACAATATTATTCCTTAATAATAATTGAAAATTATCTCAACCACTTTATCATCCAACGGTCTAGAACTTTACTCATCTAACGGCCTTGATTGTATGGGCCGATAGCGTAAATTTAGGTCCAAACAGTTTGTCATAATAATTTGATGTCATATTTTTTATTTGTAGAAGGTGAACATAAAATCTTCTACTTACAAATAAAGAATAATATTACTAAATTGTGATGTGAAGTGTCCAAATTAATTCATGTGGGCTTTTGAGGAGCAGGAGAAATTGTTGGAATTCTATGAACGAGTCTCCGGAGCTAGGATGCATGCCAATTTCCTACGACCAGGTGGAGCGGCACAAGATTTGCCTCTTAGCTTATGTTGAGATGTTGATTCCTCCACACAACAATTTGCTTCTCGTATTGACGAATTAAAATAAATATAAATGGGTAACCGCATTTGGAAACAGCAGTTAGTGGATATTGGTACTATTAAGGTGAGAATAATTAACTTTTTCAATTTTTTTGTTATTTAAGTAGGCAACTTTATTCGAATGGCATATGGGATTTGCATGATTTTAAGAGCAAAAGGAATCAAATTAAAAATGAAGCAGCTTTTGCCCATAAAATTTGAACCATTATTGTCTAATTAGTGTGTTAAAGCCTTTACCTTATTGTGCGCTGTGCTTAGCCCAAAAAGTCTTGCCTTGGGCTTAGGATGGTTCCAAGTACCAAGCCTAGTTTCTAGTTTTTGTGCTCACCTCTGCCTTGCCATAAATTCATGTTGGGTCCCTGTAAATTAGGGAGTAGGATTCTCTCTCCTCTTATTATCATCCATTTCTATTCTCTTCTCTCACGCTTTTCTTTTTGTCTTATTCTCAATATAAAAATTTCAAAACAAGATGTGGACATGACGTAATCGCAATCGTTTAAATAGGAGGGGATGTAAGGGAAGAGAGATTAGGAGGGGAGAGAATCCTACTTCGTAAACTAGCCCCTGTTGGGTGCTTTGCTTCCAAATATATTATAATTACTACTACTATAGACATGGTCGTAACTATATTAGTTAGAGCATATATCATTTTTCCCATGCGCCTGAGTTTAAATCTCTCTCCTCATAGGTAATATCAATACAATATCATCCGTTAAAGAATGTGTACTAATACTTATCCCAATCTATATGAGTATACACGATGATAAGAAATTTGTCTATCTTTTTCATCATGTAGAGATTTGTGATAAATACACTTTTGTCATGGATGAGTGAGGACACAATTCATGTAAAACTCATTAGTTTAATAGTTTTACATAATTCTGAGAATTCTGTAGTTTGACATTGCTCATTTGTTGTTTAACTGCTATTGTTGTAAATAACTTGTAACTCAAACAATTAAAAGTATTATATGCAGTTTAGATCTTGTGTTCGCTTGCATAAAAAGTAAGGGTTAATTTGTTGTGAGGCAATGTTTTGGTATATGGTGTGACATATTTTTGTTGTTTTTTTTAACAAACGATATTATCTACATTAAGGGGTATGGGGGTGCCTTAGCCTCAAAATGGTCTAGCAATAATGTAGTTCAAATTCGCCTTTGGCGATAATCAAATCTAAGACCCCTCACTTACAAGTGAAGAAGAATACTATTAGATCATAGTACTAAATGACCGTATTTTTATTGTAAAATTTGAAGTTTTGAATCCTCGTCATGTTTTCGTCCTGGTGACTAATTTACTAGACACATAATATATTAAATAACCGAGAGTCCTGTCTTCTCTTGCCACTCAAGCATCACTCCCACACCGGTAACAAATAATAATATCTTACACTTTGCACACATCACCAATCCCTTAACTATTTACAAATAAATATTTTGTAGTATGTACACACAAGAAAAGTCCCCACAGAACCCTAATCCAGAAATCACTTTCTACAGAAGCAAAAGCCAAAGGGAGCTCCTCTGCAACCCCACACACCCCCTCTCACCTGCCTCTCCTCATGTCTCTCAGAGCACCCCATCTTCTGTAATTATGAAACCAAATACATAGACCCACCATTTTTTTTCTGCTCAAAAACATCAAAATTTCCATGTCTTCCTCAGCCATGGCTAGCTCTCATAAACCCAAAACCCAAAGAAAACCCACCAAGCAAACGCACCAAAAGCTCCAGAAGCACCATGAGAACAAGAACCCGAAGCCCCGAAAGGCAGAGGAGAAGCCGGCGGAGAAGCCGCCTTACTGGTCAGTTGTGAGAGGCTTACTGACCTGCAAACACCTCCAACCAGTTCAGCTACCACAAAAGCAACCTAATGAGCAACAAGCCATGGAGGAAGCTAGCAATGCTGCAAAGAAATGTAAGAAAATGAGATGTTCCGGCTCGTTGTGCAACAACACAAAAATAATGCAGAGGCCGGAACTGTTAGCATCTCCAGAAGTCCATAAGAAAAGGGCTTCTTCTTCAATGGGTTCTTCAAGCAACAGCAATGAGGCTTCAAGCAGATCCATGAAAGCTCCACTCCACGAAATCAACGGGGTTGTTTTGACATCTTCTTCTTCGTTTTCTGCAGTTTCTTCTTCCTCTAATAATAACTCTTCTGCTGGTGGTGGTGGGTCGTTTAGAGCAATGCCTTTTCGGCGATTTTCAGGCTGCTATGAGTGTAGGATGGTGGTTGATCCTGTTCTTGGTTTTGCTAGAGACCCTTCTCTGAGGGGCAGCATTTGTTCTTGCCCTGAATGTGGTGAGATTTTCACGAAAGCTGAGAACTTGGAGCTTCATCAGGCTGTTAGACATGCAGGTACCCTCGCAATTCTCCACACTTGGTGCCTGTTTGGGAATGCTTTTTTAGGAAGCACTTCTGTTCAGAAGCGCTATTGTTAGAAACACTTCTGTTCAGAAGCGCTTTTGTTAGAAACACTTACAGATTGTTCTTAAAAATCCAAATGCTTCTTGAAGAAGCACTTAGTCGGTACTTCTCGAAGAAGCACTTCTACGATCCAAAAGCACTTTTGTCCCTTCTAGAAGCGTTTTTACTCTTTTTAGAAGCATTCTCAAACACGCACTTAATCATATTCAAAGTTTCAATCTTTTTTTTCTAATTTTACATCACGAAATCCAACAGTTTCAGAACTTGGTCCTGAAGACACAAGCAAGAACATAGTGGAGATCATATTCCAATCAAGCTGGCTGAAAAAACAGACCCCAATCTGTAAAATCGACCGCATCCTTAAAGTCCACAACACCCAAAAAACCATCACCAAATTCGAAGAGTACAGAGACTCCATCAAAGCAAAAGCCACCAAGCTCCCCAAGAAACACCCCCGCTGCATCGCCGACGGCAACGAGCTCCTCCGTTTCCACTGCACCACATTTGCCTGCTCCCTCGGCCTCAACGGCTCCTCCAACCTCTGCAACTCAATCCCACACTGCAATGTCTGCAGCATTATAAAAAACGGCTTCAACAAGTTCTCTGGGGAGCTGACGGAGCAGGGGATCTTGACGACCGCGACAAGCGGCAGAGCTCATGATAAGGCGGTGGTGGCGGCGGAGGAGGGTGACAAGAGGGCAATGCTGGTGTGCCGTGTGATTGCAGGGAGGGTGAAGAAGAGCTTGGAAGGTAGTGTTGGAAATGGAAATGTTGGTATGGAAGAGTATGACTCTGTGGCTGGAGCTGTGGGAGTTTACTCTAATTTGGATGAGTTGTATGTGTTCAATCCCAAGGCCATTTTGCCATGTTTTGTTGTCATATATGGAGGTTATTAAAACTTTCAATCAGTTTTTGGTACACTCATGTTGTATATCTCTAAGGTTATTAGAAATTGTTGTTTTCACTTTCAAATAATTAAGCGTTTTTGACGATATTTGATAGAAGAAGTTAAAAATCACTTGCAAACAAAAGTACTTATGAACATAAGAGTTTTAAGAGTTCCATACGTGCTTCTTCAAGGAAACTTGAATCTTTGAGAAATAGTTCAGCGTGCTTCTAACAAAAGCACTTATGATACTTTGTCTTTTATTTATTCAACAAGGATTATGCATATTATGTTTGAGAAAAGGAAATGATTCTTGGAAAGAAAATTCTCAAACCGCCCCTAATCTTTTTGATTCAGTTTGACGAAGAGAAATGATTTTTGCATTTTTTTTTCTTTTACACGCTATTGTTTATTTATGTGATGTCATTATATTTTGATGTAATTGCGAGAAATATGAATATCAATTATTTTCTAAAATTTATTGTTGCTAAGGAGACTCTTTCAAAATTTGGACTTTATCAAAAGTGGGACTTTCTGGCATCTCATGTTTTTAACACAATATTTTATAATATTGGCAAAAAATTAACGTTAAACTATGAGATGACAGATAGTTTATAAAAGTCCTACTTTAAGAGAGTCTCCTTAGCATTTCTCTTTGGAGTAGGATTCTCTCCCCTTTCCTTCCCTCCTCTCACAGATTGTTTTTTGTCTTATTGACTATTAAAAAATTAACACAAAATGTTGATGTGGCTTAACCGTGACTGTTCAAATAGAAGAAGAGAGAAGGAAAGAAAAAAAGAAAAGAAAAGAAAGGAGAACAGAGAATCCTGCTAGTTTCCCTTTGTTGTTTTGTGGGTAGTGAATGACTCACTGGTTTTATGAACTGAGAAGTTAGAAAGATGTGCATGCACGTAAGGTGAGTTGTGTTGGATCATTGATGTTGGGTCGACGAGGAACAATAGAATTGTTTGGTGCCAGACAGTCAGATGCTAAATGACAAAGGACTCCTGGTTTACATTAATTTTGGTTTTCATAAGAAATTGTGCAATTGTATGTGTATGTATTAATGACTAGATGACATTTTACCAAAAAAAAAAAAAAAAAAAAAAAAAGACTAGATGACATTAAGTGAAAAATTGGGTTTTGGAATTTGTACTATCTTAATCCTACTGACTTTTTTCTTTTGTTTTAATCTTCATTTTTATGTGTAAATGTGAGGGAGTAAAATATAGGTTCCTTGAGAAACTACGAGTCAGAAAATACAATACAATAATCCCTAGCCTTTAACATAAGAGAAAAACTTTTGTAAAGATGCTCGATTACGGTGTGTTGTACTTTCTTCCCGTCGAGCCGTTCAATTCCAGTACAATACTACGACACCCAAAGTTCCTGTACAACAACTCATTGTCTTTCCCGCTGCCCATAGTGCGATATTACGATGGTTCGAATAATTGAAGTTCGATTTAAAGTATATCCCATATCTAATCTCTATTTAAAAAATAAAAAAAATAAAGATCTCTTCCTTAAAGGGTCTGAACAAACAAAATCAAAGGAACGTGAATCAATACTTCCAAGCACTAGAGAAGTTGAGCTTTTATCCCCTTTTTCATAAAACGAAAATTTCTTAGACGTTAGAAGGAAACAACGTTGTAAGTTAAAATTAAATAGAAGTTTGTAACTCAAGTAGTTAAGAACATTTAGGATATATTTTAACGCAATATAACATTACACATCCACTAACCCCAGAAATCGAATTCAAAATATCAACTCAATGGCATTATCTTTTGCTAATTGTGTCATATTTCCATCATGTCTTGTGGTCTTGGATTCAAGGATGAAGGATGGGTATGGGGTTCTTGGTTTGTGGTCTTCGCCCTTGCTTTACTAATTATTGACTCTTGTTTTGTACTCATTGTCTTATGATTTGGAGTTTTCTTGGTGTTTGATTAGAAGGTTCTAACAAATATTAATATTTGTATGCAAACGGCATGGCTCAATTTTGTCCTCCTCTCATTTTTTATTTTGTCAATTTGTATAGTTTTAGCTTATTTATAACATTTAGGTCTTTTTAATATCGTTTTTGTTTTGTTTATCGTGCCAGAGAAAGAAGTAATGGAGGAACGACGAATGACGGAGAAATGAAAGAGAATGTATACAATTCAAATTTGCACAACTCTGAGCACATCACAGCCCTACACATTTCTTCCACGTCCCTCCCACCATCCTTTCCCGTCTTTCTTCATTTCAATTTATTCATCCTTATATCGAATCTGTTCCTAAAAGAAGAAAATAACAACACAACTCTACATACCCAAAGTTAAAGATGAAGTTAAAACTGAAGGCTAAATCAAGGAAGGTAATGAAGAAATGAGTATGGATCAAGTAGTCCCATCTAGTCGACTTTTATTCCTGATTTTCTGGTACTGGATTACGGATTTTAATGTGAAACCAACAAATGGCTTGATATGTGTTAGTAAACACGAGAAGCCACAAATTTGAACAATTATAATACCCATGTTTTAGTAAACGCGGAAAAACAAAAGATCAGATACTTACAACTCACATCCCATGTAAGTATACGATTAAGTCAATGAGGAACATGATAGGATTGACATGCCTATTCATGGTGTTACTCTTAGTTACCACTTGGAATGAGTCAATTTTGGCGCCAAAAAGTGAAAGGCGCAAAATGATGGTGTAAATTTTTTACAGGTAATATTCTGTGAAGCTTTCTGCAGTTACTTTATGTTCATTGATAACAGTGAAAACAGAAAAGAAAGAATAAACCAAGGGCATGCCTGACCTGAGGAGGAAGGGAAAGAGAAGCTCACTCACTCCCACTTTAATACTCTACGGGCTGCACCTGCACGGTTGACGTCTTACAAAGCAAATACCTGTCTGTCTCTGCATCCAACACTCACTCATCGCTGAAGGAGGGTCTCACTGCAAAAAAAAAAAATATAAAGATGAATAAATAATAAGGGAACGTTACAGTTATAGTACATTCTGCTCTATTTACATCCTAGAACGTCCTTAGTGACCGCAAGTTTTCCGACATTTCAAGCCAAATTTTCAGTCGGCCCAGTCACAAAATTACTCCTCGCAACTTCCTATATGTTTAATGTACCTATGTATTCTGTTTGGGCATTCATCAACAAATTCCAAATTAGAGACAGGAAGATAAGCGAAAAATAACTTGGGGGTGAACGAAGACAAGAATTCATACAGGGGTTATTAACTTTCTACTAATATATACTAAATAGTAAGTGTGTTGTGACCGGCTTTGTTACTGAATTGTGTTGGGTCAGGCTCATATGGGTTGGACCAGCTGACCGGGTTTAATTAGCAGGTTGGACCATCTTATCTTTTAATCTGACGGAGAGATGGAGCTTCCCGGATTTTGGATGAGAGCCATAACTTGTAGTTAAAGGCTGCAATGACTCATGAGGCTGCCTTTCAATGTGCAAATCCTTCTTTGCTCACAGAAAGATAACAGCAATTGGCACATGCAAGAATAAAGGCAAAATTGACAACTGATCCGCTCTAATGGCTTCTTTTTTTACCCTTCTGTCATAAAGGGGTACACGTATCGACATAGATTACTTCAGGCCTCTCGGTTTACATTCTCTCAGTTTAGAAGTGATCAGAAAAATAAATAAAATACCGTGGCAAAAGGCTTGTAGGTAAATGAAAGCCCTACTAATATTGCTTGAGGGAAAAAAGATGGCTAACCTTCATACTCAACCGGTGGAGGCACCCTTTCTCTTCAACGTTAACGAACCAATTCCCAAGGGAGCTTTCTCCTCCTCCCATTGAACCTATACAGCGTCCTGATGAAAGGCAACAGAACAATGAAGGTGAGAAATTAGTTCAATCATCAAGTTTGTGCCAGCACACAGACATACAAATAATCTAACATCCACCTAGTTATGAATAATCGAGAAAGACTAGCATACAGATTCCAGACGATGCACGTCAATTACAGCATATTATGACAAAGCAAGGGTTGAAACTTGATGGCTCATTCATGTATCCATCGCCAGTCATTACATAAGATTTATTTTCTCTTTTAATAATTGGGATGAAGTAAAACACAGCATATTTACAGTACCATAAAGAAGATACCAGCTTTCTTTGTATTGAAGAAGCTGTTAATCTATCAGAAAGCAGAAAAAGAGACGTGGGAAATTTCTGGGAGGATCTGTCATTTGGTTGAAGAGACGGGATAACAATGACTGAACAAGAAAACTAACTATACATAAGACCAGATAGAAGAATCAGGTAACAAGATCTTTCCGAGAAACCATGCGTTTAGATGATGCACATAGCTCCAACAAAAACCTGCACGCAGATGGGAAAACTACAATGAATAAGAAGACAATATGACAGGTGTTAATTGAAGCAAAGTTGAGCTGCATAAGTAAACACTTCTTTGTTTCTTTTTAGACGAAAAATCAAATTGGATGGCTTGACTCGATCCAAATTTCAACCTCAAGAAAGATAAGAAAAAATCAGATTGAGTTGTGCGCTTAAATTTGAAGGGGAGAAAAATGGTGATTATACACACCATAATATAGTTACATCTCTTTCGACTCGCCACCAAGGGCCATCGCTTTCTAAGATCCTTGCCAGGTCTTCAGTAAAATGATTCATTCATTGAGCTCATGCAAGGACTTAACGTCAGAGGTTCAAAGCTCGGATGGTACTTGCTATGTACTTCATCAGAAACTATTGTTTCTGACCCATGCATTTAGTAATGCAGCAATTTTTAAGTTGAAATCTCAATCCAACTCTTTCCTGCTTCTTTAGCACTCACTTTCTTGATTGCAATTCTAACTTTGCTTAGATCTTCCCACATTCCTAGTTCTGCATAAACATTCGAAAGCGTCACATACGTGGAAGGGTCTTCTGGTAAGGTTGTGAGAATCTGATCGGCAATAACATTAACAAGTTCGGTATTTTTATGAGTTCCACAGGCCACGAGCAATGATCTCCATATGATTGGGTCAGGCTCAAATGGCATCTTAGCAATCAACTGCTCTGCCTCTTTAAAACATCCAGCTTGACCTAGAATGTCAACCATGCAATAATAATGCTCTAAATGAGGTTCCAGTCCGTGTTCAATTTTCATGGAATTAAATATGGTCCGTGCCTCTTCTACAAGTCCAGCATGCCTACAGGCAGAAAGAACACCTAAATACGTAATTTCGTTTGGCTTCAATCCTGATTCTGTCATCTCATTAAAAAATTTGATTGCTTCCTCTGCCCTTCCATTTTGCCCACACCCCACAATTATCCCTGTCCAACACACGGTGTCTCTTTCTTCCACAGAATTAAACAGAGCTAACGCATTGTTAATTTCACCACATTTTGAGTACATATCGAGCAGGGATGTCACTACAACTTCCTCAGACTCATATCCACTCTTAACAGAGAAAGAGTGAACCTGTTTTCCGCTTCCAAGCGATGTTAAACTGGAGCAAACTTTCAGAATAAACGAAAGGACAAATTGATCTACTTCGAGACCCAAATACACCATATCCCGAAACAGTGAAAAGGCTAGCCAGCTTTGTCCCCTTGTTGCACACCCTCTGATCAAACCAGTCCAAGCTACGGCATCTTTCTTTGGAAGCCTTTGAAACAATCCCAATGCATTATAAATATTCCCCAGTCTTGCATGCAGGTCTATAAGAATGCTTCCAACAATATGATCTAACTCATACCCTGCGGTTACAACCAAGCCGTGCACTTGACGCCCGAGTCGCAAGTTGTGTAAGTTGACACAAGCCTTTAAAGCGCCACTGAAAGTGTAGGAATCCATGCAAGTACCTGAGCAATGGATTTTCAAAACTAAATCCAAAGCTGCACTATTGCATTCGTTAATGACGTATCCTGAAAGCATAGAATTCCAAAGTGCCAAACTATCAGAAATGGAAGCATAGCACCTTGAACGCTGATCAAACAGTTTTACAGCTTCAGTCAATTCATTGCCATTCGAGTACATATCAACCAGTGCCGACACAGTAAAAATGCCTGATTCAAAACCTGATTTTATAACATAACAGTGGATTTGTTTCCCAGAAGCTGACAAACCATGTCGACCACAGGTTTTAAGCGCGCACGGGAAGGTAAATCCATCTAATTTGAGGCCTTCTCGGTGCATTATACACACGAATTCAAATGCGCGCGGACTTCCATTATCCGCCAAACCAGCAATAATGCTATTCCAAGATACAACATTCGGCTCTTGCATTTGATGAAACAAACACACTGCCTCATCCACCAAACCAGCCTTAGTATACCCCGAAACCATAGTGTTCCACGTAGTCGTGTTTTTGCTCGACATGTCTTCGAAAACTCTCCTAGCATCACTCAAACTCCCACATTTGAAGTACATGTCCAAAAGGGTATTCATCAAAACAGTGTCAAACTCCAACCTCTCACTACATATCCTCTCATGAATCAATTTACCCGTTCTCAGGTCACCCACCAAGCCACAAGCTTTTAGCACCGCAGAGTACATGAACCCGTTTGGCGTCTCCGATTCAGACTCCAACATCCGCGTGTACAATCCCACAGCCTTATCAGGTTTTCCGCAATTAGTATATCCACAAACCATTGTCGTCCATGTCACAACGTTCCTGTCAGGCATTCCATCAAACACCTTCCGCGCGTCACTCAAACAAGGAAACGCGACGTACATAGATATCAGATTGTTAGCGAGAAAAACGTCATTCGAAGCGCCGAGCTTGATTAGTTGGGAGTGAAATGCTCTGCCGTGATTGGCCTGAGATCGGCCGCCACAGTGGCGGAGAGCGGTAACCATTCGGTTCAGGTACGCGAATTCCATGGGTGAATTGAATGCGAGCTCGTGGGTTTTGCCGCGTTAATACAAACACAGGTGAGACCCAACGCGAAACTGGGCCCCGCTTGTTTGTTCTTATGGGCCCGGCGCATTGGCATCACATGGGCTTCTAACACGTGGTCGTATTTAAGGACGCACCACCCCCGACGGGCTTTCAAGGGCTTGCACGGAACTCTGACAGAACTGTCCATTTTTACTTTTAAGATATAATAATTTTTGTTTTTATTTTTCATCACAAAGAAAATTCTAAATTGAAATTGAAAATTCATATTCACTCTTAGACTATCTCGGATCCTTGGATTAAAACCTAAAATTTTTAATCCTGAAAATTTAGGTTTTAACGCATAAACAACTTTTTTGTTCTAACTCTTTAGGGTTAAAATTTTTAGCCCGAGATTATTAAAGAATGAATTTAAGTTAATTTCTTTTTCTAAGTAACTTCTACCCCAAAAAAAAAAAAAAATGTATACTATCCTAATTTAATTTTATGAACATTTTAATTTAAAACTATTTAGATTTCGATAAATATTTTGAAAATTCACTAATTTTATAGAGTTTTTTAATGAATTTTGCTTTAAATAAAATTTTTAATTGTTTTAGCCGCTCGATTTATTATTATTATTTTTTATCAAAATATAGACTTTATTTATAATTTAATCGAAATGTTTACGTCCATAGCAAGAATATTAAATAAAAAAAAATTGAATCAACGGTCCAGTGAAACTAGCCGTAGGATTAGAAATAAAGCTGTTAGGCTCAGGGCTGGTTTGGTATTGCTGTGCTTTGAAAAAAAACTGCTTCTGCTGTGCTGTGAGAATAAGCAGCTGTGAAATAAAGCAGCAGAGTGTTTGGTAAACTTTTTTGTAAAAGTGCTTTTGAAAAAAAAAAAAGCAGTATTAGAGTGTTTGGTAAACTTTTATGTAAAATAGATGTGAAAAAAAACCGGTTTTTCAAAGCTGGGTTTTGCAGCTTCTTGTTTTTGGCTTTTTTTCACCCAAAACTGTGAAAAAAAGCTGAAGCTGAGTGTTTACCAAATACAAAAACAGCTCCCAGTTTTTTTTGATAGCAGTTTTTTTCAGAATCACCTCAGTACCAAACTAGGTCTCATTATGGTGGGCGATAGGTGCCCTGGCAATGGGCCCCCCTGTCGGGCACTGAAGGCTGCAAACTGCATGTGGCATGTTGTGTGCATTGGTGGGCTACAAGTCAACTTCTTTTTTATGCGTCCACGCACACAAGTGGCCCAGATGCTTCACCTTGGCGGGTTTCTTGGGTTAAATTTGCCCCAAAAATCAATATTAAGTTCAAGGATCGGAGTAAGTAATAATAAAGTAAAATTGAAATTGAAATGATAAGGTAAAATACTAAATTGAAATTGAAATTAATAAAGTAAAAGACTGAATGTTACTATCGTAAATGTAGCCTCATTATCGAATTCAAATTCGTTCATCCAAACAGAGCTAAGTTTGCTCGCATATGTACTGCGCCCGGTAAACAATGCAGAATTTTGCTACCAATATATAAAACAATGGTTAAACTTGTGAGGACAAAGTATTACCATTATATACTCAGAAATATGCCTAAGTAGGCTAACAAGTAACAATCAAACTGCAAAACCAATGTATAAATCCCTAGGCCTCCACTCCATCTGACCAAATCTACAACTTCAAATCCAGCTCAAAATTTATATGCTATATATCACTATGTACCGCAAATGTACGCCCCAACATTGCCGGAGGGCGGCTTGCGCTTCAGTTATGTCCACATAAGAGATCTAACACCTCCACACGAAAAGGGAAGAAAGAATCGCATGAAATAAGGAAATCCTTCTGCGACCAAAATTGGAAAACCTGCTGCTGCAAATACTATCTACATTTTCCCATCTACATTTTCCCAACAGGCTTCGGAGCAACGAGCCTCTCTTCAAAATCCACGGAAGAAAAGAGCTAAAGCCCCCAATGTAAAGCTTCTGACCGATGACAGCACAGGTGGAATAAACGACTCAAGCACGTGGTTTGTTTTTCCATTTCTCATAGCTTTGTTACAAAGAATCAGGAATGTGTGACGGGACAATCTGCGTGTTATTGTGCTTTTGGAGACAACTACACTCTGGCAAAGGGTACGTGTACACAGAAGACTTACGGGTGAATTTTTTCACTCTCGGTACTATCTTTCCCTTGCGATCACTTTCAGTGAGAATTGCTTCCATCTCAAGTTTGAAATCATTCCAACTGCAAGACCAATATACACGGAGTTTAAATGTAACCCTAACGTAAGCGTTTATGAACTTTGAAATCTCAAAATTGGGGGTATTACAAGCAGAAACTTTCATTTTACAGAAACTACACCTACAGAATACCTCATACTCATGTCCTGCAGTAGAACAACAAGCTTGCGCTTATCAGGTATAATAGTCTTGGCATGCCCATTGTAGAGGAATCTCCGGTGACCCATTAGGAAATGCGGGAAGTTCCCACCCTGTGTTGTTACAAATATCTCACTAAGCAAGCATACTGTATAATCCAGAGCTGCCAATCTCGATGAATATCCCTAGCAAAAGTAAATAAAATTTTAGGGTGGTTGATTTCAAAGTATTCGTTTCACTAGTCACAAAATACTTTTGTGGGCAGACATTGCACGAAAACTCGTAAGATACCTCAAAGGGAGCAAGCTCATCTGGGGTGGCAAGAGACTTCTTGGTATGCAGATAGGGAAACATCTTTAGCAGAGGGGCTAAATGTTTCTCTGCCCAGTAGATTTTCCCTGAGGCTAAATAAATTAAAGTGCTGTTGTCAAACCCCATACCCCGTAGCATCATTCCAACCTACACGGACAAGAACAAAAAGGATTATTTCTCCATGGTAGGTAGCTATGAGTAAGTAGAAGATGCATGCGGAATTGAGTAGAGTACCTCCAAGGGGGTTAGTGGGCACTTTCCATCAATCCTATTGAGACCAGGCAGAGTTACGCGGCCTTTTCTTTTGAACTTATCTCCCCATCCTTTTTGTCTAATTGAATTCATTGCAACATTTTCAGCCTCTCCTCCATCATACAAACAGCATGAGAATGCCACCATGTCCTGCAAGATGAAGAAAAACAGTTGATAACATGATTAGTTTTCCCAGACCGTTAAACATAAGAGATGAAACAGTTTATGGAAAGGCAAGCTGTATTACCTCCTCAAAGCGGAGGTGGACTGCAATATACTTTCCACGGGTCCTTGAACTCATCTCAGTCATTCGTTCAACTAGTTTATTTGCCAAATTTGATATGGGAGAAGAGAATTTCAATGCTTCATAATTAGCAAGGCATCTCAAATGCTGAATAGGAGGTGGGACATTCATTGCTAGTCTATTAGCAAATGGAGCTATGCGGATAACCCTGCATAAACCAAACGAGTAAGAAAAAAACCAACCTACAGGCTTGAAGGGCTTATGGCCCGTTTGATATAGAACAGAAAAAAAATAAACAGTTCAGTACCTACCCCTCCTTTTGCAGGACAGGATAAACTTCTCCTGTGTAATAACGGACAGGAGCCCAAGATTGGACATGAAGGGTTGGTATGGTAGTGATGTTGTGATCATATTTCTCCATCAGCATCTCCGGTAGTTCTTTAACCACTTTAACATGGCCTTCAAGGGTGGCTATGAAATGATCTTCATCGTATATATCAGTAAAAGTGCTGCCAAACAAAAGATACTGCTTTTTTATTTCAATTGAAAACACAATAAGAGTATCTTGAAAGATCATTTAAAGAAAGGTAATAAAGACGGCATTCTCATAATGCTTTCCATAGACTGAGTTTTCCTCTCAAGGTAAATTTCTTGCAGGCTTTTCAATACACGTTATTGATCATTTAGATCAAGACGTTACATGAACCTGGCAACCTAATGATGGTCCCGAACACTTTGAAGTTGGTTAGACACTGTCATGCACACTTATCATTAAAGGGTCGGGACTTCAACAATAATTACTTTACCTCGGATCCCTCCAAACATTATGGAATTCAAAGCGAGGAATAAGTAGAACTGCATTTAAAAGGCCAGCAAGTGCCACAGCATTGCAAATCTGTGAAGAAAAAAAACACAAGATACTAATCACACGAACAAAATGTATATGCCGGCACATAGGTGATACGTAAAGTTGCTGAAAATCACACTAAAGATATCTGATAGCCTTGATACTCTAATTTTCAAAGCAAAGAAATAAAAAATTGATGAGTAGAAAAAGACTAACAGGACAACTAGTAAAAAATTCAGCCTACAAATAATAAAGGATTGACATACCGCAGAACGTTGTTGGTTAAGACCACCATTAACCTCCACAATCAAGTAACCACTAGGGCCAGGAGAATCTGAAATTCAGCGGAGAATATTAGTATAACGAGACGCGAAGAAAACTTTACATCCTTTGATTCCAAAACTACCAGACCTTGAATTGCTAATGAAATATGTGGCAGCCATCTTAACACAAAATTGTGCTACATTGTCATACCTAATTGTAGTCCAGCAGTTGACGACGGGCAAGGCTTCTGCTCTTTCAGCTTTCTTCTGTATCTCCATACAGAGGACAACTACATCAACAAACAACAAATCGTCTCCGTTAATAACTTGAATTCCACACAATTATGCATAACTGACAAACTTGAGTATAACTTGATCCACAGTAATTTCATCTTACAATTCAATCCCTTGTAAACTTACTGACCTACACAGAACCCCGATTTCGGAAACTATCAACTCTTTTTACTCTCAAGACAAAGATCTCTGAAGTTTAACATCCACATCCAGAAACCAACAAGCTTACAGTTGACTTAATTCAGACTCTAATGTGCTACTGGTCAACGTTTGCTTTTAAAAGCAAAACTGGGAAAGAAAAGAGAAAGAGGGTAAAATTAAGCAACCGTCCTACATTCCTACGTTTACTTGATCTGAAAGGACATGGGTAAAAATTGAAATCGAAGGTTTACACTGCAACGTTTACTTGTTTCTGTCTTTTAGCTCCAAAACGAAAATCCCATGTCCAAAAATTGTATTTCGTTTTCTTTTCATGCGTTTCTTGCTTGGAAAAGCTGAAAGAGAAGAACCCCTTTCCTGCATTTTCGCAGAAACCAAACAGAAAATGATAAATGAGGAAACACCCAAGAATCCAAACCTCAATTGGAGTCGAATTATCGGCCAGAATGTGAGGCCAGAGCAGCTGAAACATCTCGTGACTGCGGTAAACGGAACCGGGAAGAGGGGTATGGCCCACTAGACTGGAGAACGGGCCCATGCACATGAGCAGGCCGGAGACGTAGAGCAGGGGAAGCACCACCAGTAAGCGGAGGAATCGGCGGAGGAGAAGAAAACCAGAGACGACGGAGATGGTTTTTGCGCGGGGCTTCCGGCGGCAGTGAGGGACTGTGAAGTGACGGCGAGGCGACGGAGGTGGGCTAGGTGAGGTGCTGCTGCTGCTCTCACTGCCGTTGCCTCCACCACCACCTGCTCCATTAGCATTGTACTGGTGGTGGTGCGCCTTTGCTTTCGTTCCCATCAAGTGAAGTGCGAGTGTGAGTATAGAGAGAGAAAGTGCAGAGACAATTCTAGAGAGAGAGAGAGAGAGTGGACAAAAGGAAATATGGGTTTTGGTTTTTGACACAGTGAGTTCCAACTTCCAGCAAGATTTTTAGGAGAAATAGTAAGAGAGAGAGGAGCTTGAAGGCTTGATCAGTAAGCCAATGAAGGGGACAGTTGGGATGGCGGGTCAGCTTATTTTTCAGGTTTTTTTTCCCCTTAAAAATGGGGCAATTTGTGACAATATACGGTCACCCACAATTTTCGGGCCGAGGAGGCTATGGATGATTGGATGTGTACAATGTGACAAAATATAATAGGGTGCGTTTTGGGTTTTTATGGGTTAGTTTTAATTAATAAATAATCTCTTTATTGTTTTTATTTTTTTGTCAAAGATAATAAAATTCATTAATCAAAATGGCTATTGCAATTTAAGGAAAGCCAAAAGGAAAGGCAGCTCAGAACAAATAAGCAAAAGCACAACCCAACTTCAAGAGAAAATACAATAAAAATGGCCAATCAAGAGAAAGTCCACAACAAATTCTAAACTAAAAACTCTAGACCTGAAACAAGAAAAATGCCGCCTCCTCTAAGCCTACCACAGCACCCGCACAAAGCCAACACCATCCAGAAGAAAATCTAATGAACCCAAAGAATGAACGGAAAATGGGGGTGGGCAAGCCACCCACATAATGAGTGCTCCTATAATCCTACCAAATAATGAGTGCTCCTATAATCCTACCAAATAGTGCATACTGTTTGGTATGCAGGACGGGACGGAACGGAATGGGACGGGACGGGACAGGACATGACGGAACGGAACGGAGCGGGAGCAAAGATGCCCTCGGATGGAAACAAGGAGGAAGAAGAAGGAGACAGAGAGGTTATAATTTTGTGTTCCACGAATGTGGAACGAGTCGTTCCAGGGGGTGAGGTGGAACGAAAATTCACCCAAAACTCGTCCCGTGGAACAGCTCGTTCCACCCGTTTTAGGCGCACCAAACGTGGGACGGAACGCCTTGTCCCACCCTGTTCTGTCCCGTCCCACGTACCAAACGGTACCTAAAGGCCACGGAACACCAGGGCAGAATAAAGTTCATTAGTAAAGATGGCTATTATTGTCTTTCTCAGTCAATGCAATCCTATTAATTTCCAAAGTTCTTTCCCAAGTAAAACTTTGAAAGCTCTTTCCCAAGTAAAACGAAACTTTGAAGGCTCTGTATCGTCCTAATGTGTTTGGTTCTTTTTCAAGTTTCTAAATATGCTACAAATCTGGGGAGATATGATAAGGGTTTCATTTTCACAATGTTTCAACCATTTTGTATTTTGTGAGGTTTAAAGATGATGCGCATTTGACTTGGCAATCAGAAATACAGCTCAATGAGCTGCAATTCATCTTTGTTTCAGATTTGATTCTCACATCTGCATTATCTTCTTCTAGTTTTGTCGATTGATCAATATAAATCTTATATCCTATCATCGAGGTTAACATTTTTTTACTATAGAACTATAAACCGAAAAAATTGGGGTGTGCGTGTCTTGATTAAGCCTAATTTCCATCCTAAACCCAAAGAATGTTATCAAATAATATAACTAGTTTGGTTCCACTTCGACTCGAAAGTAAAATGATGTGCCATAAGCTTCAAAAGTGATTTAGTTGATAGAATAAAACCAACAATACCAATAAGATTCTTCACGAGCTTCATTTCAAGTAACATGAGATGATTGAAGTAATTGAACAAAACAAAAAAGAAATCATTGAAGTAAGTAAAGGACCTAAACTTCAAATCTGTACCAACTCAAAACTTAATTAAATTTTGAATTGTTTTATTTTGATTCTCTTATTTATCATGTAAAATGAGATCTACATTTTGGCCTTGCTCTAAAATGGGATCATAATAATCAGAGAAATAGAAAAGGAGTAAGATTTTCTCCTCTTCTAATCTATTTTTCCTTTTCTCTCCTCCTATTTGAATAATTACGATTAACCACGTCAACATTTTTTGTTAATTTTTTTTTATACAAGCAAAAAACTAAGTTTGAGAGAAAGAGAGGAAGGGAAGGAGAATATGAGAAGAGAGAATCCGACTCTATTAAATGCGTGTTCTACAAATAATGGAGTGTTCAATCTAGTGACTTGGATGGTTCCATCCACCAGCAAGCCTTCAGCCATTTAAGCCAACAAGCAAAGCCGACCCATCAGTACTGGACTTACATGTCAGAAAATTTAGATACTATATTTTACTGTTAAAATTCCACCGTATATAAAACAATATCATATAATTAATTAAGGATAATCTCGTTTTATTAATCACTTGATAACTAATTATTCGTGGTTCTTTAGCATTGAATTTGATATCAAGCATTAAAATTAAGAAACTAAATGTTCATTCATTTGTTTTTTACTTGTGACATCAAAATAAAAAGTGAATAAACACGTATTTTTTCAATCACAGGTAACCAAAAAGTAACTTATATATATATATATAATTTTTTTTTTAATATAAGAGGCATCCTATTAAAAATTGATGACACACTAGTGCCCCCTTCATATAAGTAGCTCTTGTAACAACCCATCCTTAATTCTACAATTTTATAAAATTTAAAAGTGTGAATTGATGAAAATGCCCCTGAAGGCAAGGATTTTGACTTTCGTTGACCATTGTTTAGAGAGACGTATGCCTAATTCTATTAGCGTATTTGTATAGTGCTCATCGCTACGAACGTGTGGGCGCAAGCGGAATCGAATTTGGTGTTACGACAATAATTTAACAACGAACGTGAAGGACGTTTTGGTAATTTCGTATTTACGGGAGATAATATTTATTCTTGTTCTGTCTTTTGTGGTTTGGGTTGTGTGCCATGTAGGGCCCACGCCCCATTCCTTCCATCATGGCTCTCGACCGTGAAAGTCATACTCCGTGGCTCTTTGCCACCCCCGACTCAAGCTCCGCAGCTTCTCGCCATGCCGATTATGTCTGCGACTCTTTAGACTTCAAAGTATTCAACGACGGAGCATAATACAAGGCTTTACTAATAGGCCTTCAAATGTCAAAAGACTTGGAGGTGAAAAAGCTCACTGTTTATTTCGATTCCCAGCTAATCACCAACCAGACTACCGGGGAATACACTGTAAATCATCCGAAGATGGCGCAATACCTAGAGAAGGTACGAAAGCTGCTTGAGACGTTTTAGACTTACACCCTCACTCAAGTTTTATGGGCAAATAATGCCCATGCGAACGCGCTTGCCGGCCTAGGCTCGGCCCTCGACCATCAACTTAAACGCTTTACTTCGGTGGAGTATCTGGACAAACCAAGCATAGAGGCGAAGCCAACAGCTAAGGTGTCACAGGTTAGTACAACTCCAAACTAGTAAGATTCCATTATAGACTACCTGATCAATGGCACACTCTCCATGGAAAGATTGGAGTCTAGGAAACTCCAAATGAAGGCAACATGTTACTATATGTGGAACATCATTCTCGTTCGAAGATTCTGCACTAAACCACATCTCCGTTGCCTAGTGTTTCTCGACGACCTAAAGGTTCTAAGTTCAATCCACGAAGGAGTTTGTGGAAATCATTCCGGAGGCCGATCCTTTGCACATAAGGCTCTTAATGCAAGTTACTACTGGCCTATTATGCATCATGACGCTAAGAAGTTAGTACAAAAGTGCGACCGTTGCCAATGCTACAAGCCGGTACCAGCACTGCTTGCCAACGAACTACACCTGCAGACAAATCCTTGGCTGTTTATGCAGTAGGTAATAGACCTGGTAGGGCTAATCCGCTGCTAGGGGCAGATGCATGATGATCGTGGTAATTAACTACTTCACCAAGTGGATGGAAGTAGAGCCCATGACAACCACAACTCAGACGGACATAGAGTGCTTCATATGGAGAAACATCATCTGTTGATTTGGCATCCTTCAGTCCATCATCACAAACAACGGCCCGCAATTGGTAGGCAAAGATTTGGCAACGTTCTTCCAAAAATACGGTGTCAAGCAGCACGTGTCCACATCGAGGTATCCTCAAGGCAATGGGTAGGCCAAAACATCCAACAAGACGATTCTCGACTGCCTTAAGAAATCCCTCTCCGACAAGAAGGGAAAATGGCCAGATAAACTTTCCAAATATCTATGAGCATATTAGACAACCAAACGATGAACAACCAGTGTGACTCATAGCCATTATTCCTCCCTATGTCATCATGCCAAGTATCAGCACTCTACTGCCAAGCATCGATCATAATAGAAATGAGATAGCCATAAACTTAGATCTGGCAGAGAAAGAACGCGAGAAGGTCATCACCTGCATTGCAGCCTACCAGTAGCAGCTCCTCTCCAGCTACAACAAAAGGGCCAAGATCAGGCAGTTTCAGTCCGGAGATCTAGTCTTAAGAAAAACCTTAATCATTGCCCGTAGAGAAGGCTCAAAAAAGATGGATCCTATCTAGGAATGTCCGTATAAGATCAGCAGAGTAGGCGGCAAGGGTAGCTACACCCTTGCTACCATGAACGACAAACGGATTGAAAAGCAGTGGAATGCCTACAATATGAGGAAGTACTATGCGTGACCTCCCGCTACATCAAAGCCCGAAGACTCAAGCAGCTCGATGGGAACCACTTTGCAAGCCGATGACTATTTAGTTGTTATTCAATTTCTACCTTTTACAAAGTTGGTACATTTCTTTGAAGATCAAAGAAGTCATTCACAAGCTTAGCTCGATTGTATGCCTACAACAACTGATCACTCCTGTTTCTCATTGAAGATCGTGCCATTTTTTAGGACTTATCACATGAACTGCACCCTTTAGGGACTAACCATCCTCTCAAGTGTGAAAGGGTAAACTAAGCCTCCGACACCACATGAGTTTACTTTCTGATGCGAGAGGATAAACTTTACACTCTGAATATCCAAACGTGGATGAGTTGGGCTGCCCTGGTGTAACTAGGTGCATGATGGCTTACACCGGGATTCCTAGAAGTAACCACAACGGTCTTTTTCAAAGCTTTGCTAATTGAAGCATTTTTTGTCTTTGGCCTAATCTGCAAGGAACCGGGCCTCAGAGACGAATGAGGCACATTACGTAGTACACCTTATGGATAACTGCAATAGAACCCTAAAGCTGCTACCAAGTGCATTAAGGTAGCCTATGGTTTCCAAAAGACTACCTACACATTGCCCTTCGAGCAGTAAGCTGTGCTAAACTTATACAACCGTACATTTTCGTGAAAGGTTAAACTAAAAACTCTAGACCTGAAACAAGAAAAATGCCGCCTCCTCTAAGCCTACCACAGTACCCGCACAAAGCCAACACCATCTAGAAGAAAATCTAATGAACCCAAAGAATGAACGGAAAATGGGGGTGGGCAAGCCGCCCACCCACATAATGAGTGCTCCTATAATCCTACTAAATATTGAATATTGCAAATTGGACTTTAAAGGCCACGGAACACCAAAGCAGAATAAAGTTCATTAGTAAAGATGGCTATTATTGTCTTTCTCAGTCAATGCAATCCTATTAATTTCCAAAGTTCTTTCCCAAGTAAAACTTTGAAAGCTCTTTCCCAAGTAAAACGAAACTTTGAAAGCTCTGTATCGTCCTAATGTGTTTGGTTCTTTTTCAAGTTTCTAAATATGCTACAAATCTGGGGAGATATGATAAGGGTTTCATTTTCACAATGTTTCAACCATTTTGTATTTTGTGAGGTTTAAAGATGATGCGCATTTGACTTGGCAATCAGAAATACAGCTCAATGAGCTGCAATTCATCTTTGTTTCAGATTTGATTCTCACATCTGCATTATCTTCTTCTAGTTTTGTCGATTGATCAATATAAATCTTATATCCTATCATCGAGGTTAACATTTTTTTACTATAGAACTATAAACCGAAAAAATTGGGGTGTGCGTGTCTTGATTAAGCCTAATTTACATCCTAAACCCAAAGAACGTTATCAAATAATATAACTAGTTTGGTTCCACTTCGACTCGAAAGTAGAATGATGCGCCATAAGATTCAAAAGTGATTTAGTTGATAGAATAAAACCAACAATACCAATAAGATTCTTCACGAGCTTCATTTCAAGTAACATGAGATGATTGAAGTAATTGAACAAAACAAAAAAGAAATCATTGAAGTAAGTAAAGGACCTAAACTTCAAATCTGTACCAACTCAAAACTTAATTAAATTTTGAATTGTTTTATTTTGATTCTCTTATTTATCATGTAAAATGAGATCTACATTTTGGCCTTGCTCTAAAATGGGATCATAATAATCAGAGAAAT
This sequence comes from Pyrus communis, assembly GCF_041283825.1. Taxonomy (NCBI): domain Eukaryota; kingdom Viridiplantae; phylum Streptophyta; class Magnoliopsida; order Rosales; family Rosaceae; genus Pyrus; species Pyrus communis. Next base: position 7,219,919 of record NC_142572.1, read on the forward strand.
AGTAAAGGAGTAAGATTCTCTCCTCTTTTAATCTATCTTTCCTTTCCCCTCCTCCTATTTGAATGATTACGATTAACCACGTCAACATTTTTTGTTAATTTTTTTTTATACAAGCAAAAAGCTCAATTTGAGAGAAAGAGAGGAAGGAAAGGAGAATATGAGAAGAGAGAACCCGATTCTATTAAATGTGTGTTCTGCAAATAATGGAGTGTTCAATCTAGTGACTTGGATGGTTCCATCCACCACCAAGCCTTCAGCCATTTAAGCCAATAAGCAAAGCCGACCCATCAGTACTGGACTTACATGTCAGAAAATTTAGAGACTATATTTTACTGTTAAAATTCTACCATATATAAAACAATATCATATAATTAATTAAGGATAATCTCGTTTTATTAATCACTTGATAACTAATTATTCGTGGTTCTTTAGCATTGAAGTTGAAATCAAGCATTAAAATTAAGAAACTGAATGTACATTCATTTGTTTTTTACTTGTGACATCAAAATAAAAAGTGAATAAACACGTATTTTTCGATCACCGGTAACCAAAAAGTAACTTTTATATATATATATATATATATTATTTTTTTAATATAAGAGGCATCCTATTAAAAATTGATGACACACTAGTGCCTCCTCCATATAAGTAGCTCTTGTGACAACCCATCCCTAATTCTACAATTTTATAAATTTTAAAAGTGTGAATTGACGAAAATGCTCCTAAAGGCAAGGATTTTGACTTTCGTTGACCATTGTTTAGAGAGACGTATGACTTATTCTTTTAGCGTATTTGTATAGTGCTCATCGCTATGAACGTGTGGGCGCAAGCGAAATCGAATTTGGTGATACGACAATAATTTTACAACGAACGTGAAGGACGTTTTGGTAATTTCATATTTACGGGAGATAATATTTATTCTTGTTCCATCTTTTGTGGTTTAGGCTGTGTGCCATGTAGGGCCCACACCCCATTCCTTCCATCACGGCTCTTGACCGTGAAAGTCATACTCCGTGGCTCCTTACCACGCCGACTCAAGCTCCGCAGCTTCTTGCCGTGCCGATTATGTCCGCGACTCTTTAGACTTCAAAGTATTCAATGACGGAGCATAATACGAGGCTTTACTAATAGGCCTTCGAATGGAAAAAGACTTGGGGGTGAAAAAGCTCACAGTTTATTTCGATTCCCAGCTAATCACCAACCAGACTACCAGGGAATACACTGTAAATCATCCGAAGATGGCGCAATACTTAGAGAAGGTATGAAAGCTGCTTGAGACATTTCAGACTGACACCCTCACTCAAGTTTTATGGGTAAATAATGCCCACACGAACGCACTATCCGGCCCAGGCTCCGCCTTCGACCATCAACTTAAACGCTCTACTTCGGTGGAGTATCTGGACAAACCAAGCATAGAGGCGAAGCTAGCAGCTAAGGTGTCACAGGTTAGTACAACTCCAAACTAGTAAGATTCCATTATAGATTACCTGATCAATGGCACATTCTCCACAGAAAGATTGGAGTCTAGGAAACTCCAAATGAAGGCAGCACGTTACTACATGTGGAACGGCATTCTCGTTCGAAGATTCTGCACTGAACCACATCTCCGCTACCTAGCGTCTCTCGACGACCTAAAGGTTCTAAGTTCAATCCACGAAGGAGTTTGTGGAAATCATTCCGGAGGCCGATCCTTTGCACATAAGGCTCTTAACGCAGGTTACTACTGGCCTATTATGCATCATGACACCAAGAAGTTAGTACAAAAGTGTAACCGTTGCCAATGCTACAAGCCGGTACTAGCACTGCCTGCCAACGAACTACACCCGCAGACAAGTCCTTGGCCGTTCATGCAGTATGTAATAGACTTGGTAGGGCCAATCCGCTGCTAGGGGCAGATGCATGATGATTGTGGCAATTAACTACTTCACCAAGTGGATGGAAGTAGAGCCCATGACAACCACAACTCAGACGGACATAAAGTGTTTCATATGGAGAAACATCATTTGTTGATTTGGCATCCTTCAATCCATCATCACAAACAACGGCCTGCAATTGGTAGGCAAAGATTTGGCAAAGTTTTTCCAAAAATATGGCGTCAAGCAGCACATGTCCATGTCGAGGTATCTTCAAGGCAATGGGTAGGCCAAAACATCCAACAAGACGATTTTCGACTTCCTTAAGAAATCCCTCTCCGACAAGAAGGGAAAATGGCCAGATAAACTTCCCGGATATCTATGAGCATATTAGACAACCAAACGACGAACAACTAGTGAGACTCATAGTCATTATTCCTCCCAATGTCATCATGCTAAGTATCAGCACTTTACTGCCAAGCTTCGATCATAATAGAAATGAGATAGCCACAAACTTAGATCTGGCAGAGATGGAACGCGAGAAGGTCTTCACCTGCATTGTAGCCTACCAGTAGCAGCTCCTCTCCAACTACAACAAAAGGGCCAAGATCAGGCAGTTTCAGTCCGGAAATCTAGTCTTAAGAAAAACCTTAATCATTGCCCGTAGAGAAGGCTCCAAAAAAATGGATCCTATCTAGGAATGTCCGTATAAGATCAGCAGAGTAGGCTGCAAGGGTAGCTACACCTTTGCTACCATGAACGACAAACGGATTGAAAAGCAGTGGAATGCCTACAATCTGAGGAAGTACCATGCGTGACCTCCCGCTACATCAAAGCCCGAAGACTCAAGCAGTTTGACGGGAACCACTTCGCAAGCTGAAGACTATTCAGTTGTCATTCAATTTCTACCTTTTGCAAAGTTGATACATTTCTTTGAAGATCAAAAAAGTCATTCACAAGCCTAGCGCGATTGTATGCCTACAACAACTGATCACTATTGTTTCTCATTGAAAATCGCGTCATTTTTTAGGACTTATCACATGAACTGCACCATTTAGGGACTAACCATGCTCTTTTATGTGAAAAGGTAAACTAAGCTTCTGACACCCACATGAGTTTACTTTTTGATGCGAGAGGATAAACTATAAACTCCGAATATCCAAACGTGGATGAGTTGGGCTGCCCTGGTGTAACTAGGTGCATGATGGCTTACACTGGGATTCCTAGAAGTAACCACAACGGTCATTTTCAAAGCTTTGCTAACTGAAGCATTTTTAGTCTTTGGCCTAATCCGCAGGGAACCGAGCCTCAAAGACGAATGAGGCACATTACGTAGTACGCCTTATGGATATCTGCAATAGAACCCTAAAGATGCTACCAAGTGCATTAAGGTAGCCTATGGTTTCCAAAAGACTACGTACACATTGCCCTTCGAGCAGTAAGCTGAGCTAAACTTATACAACCGTACATTTTTTTGAAAGGTTAAACAGTTATCGTGCATATATGAAGCTTTATCCATTGATGACATGGTATGCAGTCAATAAACTTCATCTCTGCCAAACGCGGAATGATCGTTCAGATCTATGCTAATTCTTAAAGTGTTATGATACTTGCTACGCAACCCACGAAATTAGTTACATAAAGGGCAATGAGTTCTCTCGGATTTCATGTCCCATAAATCTTTAGTATGTTGTGATGCAGGCCACACAACTCAAAGGATTGAAGAAAGCCAAAGTTAATAGCCAAGTGGTCACGCGAACTTATCTGCTTCTGTAAGTAAGGTGTCCGGTTGCCGACCCTATGGGTAACAACTTTGCAAATGTTCTACATCAAAACCTATGGCTATATAGGCTACGTGGGCCTGTCTGCTTATAAAAAAGCAGCATGTCTGCCGTTGGTCTAAAGGTCAAAGGTTGGTAGGTGTAAACAAAAGAAGCGAAGATGAAGAAAAGCGAAGGAAGCAAGTTTATCAAATTTTCTAGCAAAATTGATAAACAAATAGCAAAGGCCGATGAAGTTCAAGCGAAGTAAAAAGCAACAAGGAAAATAAAGAAAATCCTAAAGGCTACCTAAAAGACTACTCTTCAGCAGCTTGGACATCCCACGACTACTCGGTTGCCACACCTTCAGCAGCCGCCACATTTTCAGCAGCGGCATCATCCAGCGCTTCACCCCTGGTTGCCATAGCCTGGGCACCAACTTCTTTGACTACTTCACCAATGGAAGCCTCAAAAGTAAAGGCAAGCATGTCTTTTGGAGAAATAGAGAAGGTCTCGAAGTTTTTCCCAACAAACTCAAAGTCAGACTGCTTACCGAATAGGTGATCTACATAGCCTAACTTGTAGAAATTAGTCTGACACTGGACAAGTGAAACCTGGAGCCCAACCTTCTTACCTTTCAATTTCTCGTACTTCTCGAGTGGGCCAAGACCAATCTCATTCTCTGCACTTCCATGCTTAACTTGGATCGCATCAAGCTTAGTCTTCAGGTCAATGATCTCTTAATGAGCGATCTCAAGCTGTAGAAAAGTGGGGGCAAAGATATTTGGCCCCTTCAAAGCGATGAACTCAGATTCCAACCTCTTGATCTTCTCGGTAGAAGAATAAACCTTAGCTGCTATAGTTGTTGCCATCTCCTTGGCAGCCTTGGTATCCTTTTGGTCAATGAGCATAGACTTGGTTGCTAGAATTGCTGTTTTCTGCATCATGGCAAATAGAGGAGTTCTACTATATTGGGTCGTATGCTTCACCAAGGAACTTAGGCAAACAACCCCTCTAATGCCATCAACAAGCTTGGCACACGTGTCCATATCTTCAAGCAGATCTGGCTTCAAAAGCGCACATATCTTAACTAACTCTCGAGAAACAGACTTAGTGGATTTTTCACAATGGCCCACACGAGCAGTCTCTTCTTTCTTAGTAAGTGAATAAGTCTCAGTAGCAAGAAGAGTAGGCCTTATCGCCACTTTAGCAACAAGGTCCACCTTATCGCTCTTTATAGTAGCAAGTCTTTCCAAAGGTGAACCAAACTAAGCTCCCAACGGACATTTTGGTACACAGTTCGGCAATGAGGGCACGATAGAACCTCTACGCTAAGCAATCCTATCAGCGATCGTACTAGCCATCTTCGGCATGGCAGACGTCATAGGCTCAGATCTAGCAGCCTCATCCTTCTTTCCCTTGGAAGTAGTCAAGTCAATCATAAACTTCTCGATAGCAAGCGGACCCTTACGAGTAGCGAAGGAAGTCTTTAGTTTTTTCTCAACCAACATCTTTGAGCAAGCGGGGAAAATCTCTTATTTCCACATTCATTCACAGTAGGCTCCACGATAGTGATCGGATGAGCCAATGCCTCTGCCTTGATCCACTTTATCTCCTTTGTTTAGGGTAACGCCATTCATGGTACTCAACCGGGATACCTAAAACAATGTGTACATTCTTCATATTTGGAGAAGTTTTGGGAGTTGAGCCAAATTCTAAATCTAGATAGAATAGGACATTCAACAAATTAGAGAGCAACTCAGCAAGCATAAAACAGCCTAAAAATCAACCTCGACTGCCCATGAACCAGGCCTTGTGACTTATCTTTCTCAACTCAACTAGACAGCAGGGGAGCTCAAACTATGCTGGCTTTTTCCTCATTCTTCTCTCTCGCACTAACAGGCAAAAAGCTTGCATGCCCAGCATTCTAACAGCCTAGGAGGCCCACGACCTCATCATTTCTCTTAATCACCGTCATGGCCCGCGTCAGGTCCAAGAGCCTATAGGGCTTAAGCCATACGACTTGCCTAACATTGCGCTTTAATGCCTCAAGTCACGGCCCAGTCGTATAGATGCCCATGGCTTTAGCCAAGCCGAGTAGCCTAAGTTGTGGTCTTTGCCACACCACCTCCTCGGCCTGTGCCGAGCCGACTTTTGGCCCCTACCAGCCGACATGCTGCACTACCCCGATGGTTGCCCTATGACAGCACCATCCAAGAAGAAGACAAGGAAAATTAATTTTTTCTTACTTCGGTGCGGTGTAGAGAATACAAATAAATCAACTGAAGACGATTCTTTACACGGGCAAGCAAAGAAGAATGCTAGGGGAGGGGGGAACAAATATCCTCTAGCTTTCTCTCTTTCTTGTAGGGATAAATAATTGCCCTCCGAAGTTGATTTAATCTCCTACTTAAGGTAGGCTTAAATAGGCTTTGATGGCGATTTACTTCCCTTTCTAGAAGAATCTAATTCCAAGTTAAGGTGAGAATCTAGATCAAAATAGGAAACAATCTTATGTTTCCTAAAGCAAGGAAATATCTCTACACATGCTGTCCTTTCCTGTGAGTAGCCCAACATGTGTGGGGGCATTTGTGGAGCAAAAAATAATCAAGAAAATTATGGAGGAGATGACACATGGACTTTTGGGGTTAAAAAGACAAAATTACCCTCTAGGCACAACGAGATTCCCACACGCATGCTACAAACAATAACGGTTCAATCAAGGAAGAGTCAAAGGTGATTAAAATGATATTTATTCAAATCACTCTCATCACTCTTCATTAAATCCTTATTCAAAAGGTAACTCCCAAATTTCCTATTAAAATTAGGATTAATTGCCATGTTAATTGCAAGATATTATTTCACATAATATCTTGCAATTATTCACCCAATTACACCATATATGGTTGACCACTATTCTCCAAATAGGGTTGGCCACTCCCCTATAAATAGCCCTATTATCCCACTAAAAAGTTAAGTCATTTGCTACCCATAAACTCCTAAACACATTCTTTTCAGAATTCTAACTTTGGCATTAGAGATTCTTCGGCCAAAGCACCCCTCCCCCCCCCCCCCCTTCATCGTGGGTGCGTGAGGCTTTTGGCCTTAATCTTAAGTGTTATTATTTTGCATGTGCATTTTCCTCAAAATAGAAGATGGCGGAAATTTGCATCCACAGTACACAGTTCCAAATCTATGGAGATACCATTTGGCTAATTACATGTATTTAGTTTCAATGCTACGTCTTACACAGTATTACGAGTTTTATGCAAGAGTTAATTGTTGTAAAGATTCATTAAGTTGTACACAATGTTACGAGTTTTATGTAAAACTTAACTGTTGTAAAGATTCATTATATCCTTATATGCATGATATAATTGTTGATTTTTCGAACACTCAATTGTACATATAATGGAAGAAGAATTACATTAGAGATAATAAGTCATTCATTTTTACATAATGACATAAGATTATTTCTCATAATTGTTTATTCTCTTTACCGAATATTAAAGATCATCTCTACAAAAATTATTTAATTTCAAGACCGTTTAATCATTCATATATATTAAACAAATCGACAGTTATGCTAACAAGTAATTTTTTTTTTCTTTTACTTCTATACGATGAAATGATAACATATCATCATGTAAGGACGCATAAGTTAACTCATTACATAACAATGTTCATTTTTTAGGAAGATGTTATCCGCATCCTCACATGCCCGCTTATACTAGAAGAAGTTTATCCCAAAACCAATTGGCAACAAGGTGATTGTCTCAACTCCTTATATGTTGTGGAATTTATGGCTCATTTACTAATCCTTAATTAGATTAAGAGGGATTGAATTGAGGAGGAATTGGAATGATGGGGAGTCAGAATCAGATTCCTAAGTGTTAGAATAGAATTTGTTACCAAAGCTCTCCACTAGCCTCGCCATGGTGTTCTTTGCTCCAAGCTCGTCTGATCAGGCTTATCTAGTTTGCGCCAAAGGGTTGGGGGGGGGGGGGGAAGTTAGAATAGAATTGGTTAATCCAAAATCTTCTCTGTGATTATATTAATGTAATTTTCTATTCTAATTATATAACAATTCTTCCCACATATTCTTGGTAACTCTTGATCTATTACCATTCAACTCTTCATGAAAATCTTCGAAGTTACGTGATTTTCACACACTTGTTTTTTATTTTGCATTCCCATGTTTCTTTTTGACATATAATTTAATAAGTGAAATGAGAATTAATTGACAAGAATAAATAAGACATGCATGTGCAGAAATCACTTCTATCCTAAAATTAGGTGTGTACAAAACTTTATGTGGGAGTCATGGGTGGACTTGATCTAAGCAGACACTTCTTCTAGAGAAATACTTACTTACAACAGTTGTACACAATGCTTATCGTTTACAATAACTAATACCCTTGCTAGTCTAGTGGAAGATGTCGACAGAGAAAGAAAGTAAATCTCCCGGTACTAGTAAGTTTTTCTCTTCCAACCAACTTCGAATGCTTTTGTCACATGGCTTGTCACATCAACTCGACTCACCATCGACAAAAATTAAAGTCCAAATCGGTGTGGCCTAGTGGAACGTACCACAGTTGACACTCGCGCTTAGGCGTGGGATGTATTTAACTATTAATATGCTTTTGTATACCGTCCCTTTCATCCGCATGCCATTTCTATTAGGCAAAGATCGGGCACCACAAAATTCTCAGTGACTCCATCACTATCCAATATTGTTAAATGGGGAATTCTAAGGCAAGATTTTAATACAAAAATATCACAAACTGTTATTACTTGGAAAGAAATGTAACTAATTACAAACTTATAAACCACTCGGGTTAATTTCTAATTTGTAGTCGTGCATAGATTAATACCACTCATAAGCAGAAATTGATGTACGGTTATAAAATTAGTTAACAACTCTCTGTAAGTACATGTAAAATTTGATAAACTCTCGATATGAGACATATTTTTCACATCCTCGCAGTTTAATTGGTTTTCAAAAGATAGTTAGATTCACCAAGTATGCGTATATGTAGTGGTGAGTGGTGGGTAAGCAATTTGGCTTGACCCCAAAAATTGGAACAACACAAACAAAACCTAGAGGGCCACTAACTGATGATGTCTAATTCAAGATGAAAAACATATTTGAAATTATTTGGGACCATTTGGGATATTTCATCACAAAGGGTTTGTATGTCAGAGTGGAGAAGGTGACTAATTTAGTTCCTTTTGTATGTTCGTTATCTACTTGATGCATTGATAACTACGTGTGTATATTAGTAATCAAAATAAACAAAAATTACTATAAACTGATTAACAAATTGAAACACATTAACCAAATTGAAACACATAGATTAAGAAGGCAGATAACCCCTTTAATTTGAAAAAGTGTTTACAAATGCAGAAGATAAAGTATGGGGAGGATTTAGTTATCCAAACAAGTTGGAACCTGGAATGTGCAATCTCCACTGTTTTATTGAATTTTTTAAGATCTATTTTTTTGTCACAAATTGAAGTTTTAAGATTGTTTATTTTTTATAAACAAGAGTAAACTACAAAATTAATCCTTCAACTTTTAATATAGTTCAGATTTCGTCCTTGAATTAACAACTTTCATCCTTGAATTTGAAAAAATTTAGAGAATTATCTTTCCATTCTAACTCTGTTCCGTTTTCTGTTATTGAGCTTGCATGGCACTATTTAGAAATAAAAAATCATACTTAGACCTCTCTCCCCTCCGCCCCATTCCTCCCCACCAAATGCCTCCGTGTCTGCAACCTCACAGATGGACTAATTTTCTACGTTAAGTAAAATTTAGAATAAAAAAATTAAAAAATTGTTAATTGATAAATAATTTTTTTTTAAATTTAAACAAATGATCTTTTCTACGCTGAGACAATGTGTGAGTAAAATAAGCTTCACAATAGGTTTGTAATAATATAGTTCGAATTGACTTTTGGTGAAAATTGAGTATAAGATCTTTCATTTATAAGTAAAGAGAAGTACTACTAGACTATAGTACTAAGTGGCAATTGATGAACGAAAATTAAACCGTAGTAAAAATTTAGGGACCAATTCTCGCTTAATGTTAAGGAGAGCAAATTTTCAAATCAAATTGTAAATCGAATGATGTGTCACCAATTAGAAACAAACATGTTGATCGACGCTTAGTTAATAATCTGATCATCGACAACCACAACTTTTGATTTTCAAATTTGATATAGAAAATTCGATCTCCTTAATATTACCCACTCTAAAAACAATCTTAAAAACAATATTAGGGACAGGACACCTAATAAACCCGATTGGATTAGCACAGAGATTAATTTGTATAAGTTTACCAAATGCCATCGACATTTGGACGACCAACTTATTGGGTACATGGCAGTCCGGTAAATTTAAGTTCATTCCATCCACGGCGAAGTGCTCCAACCGGAGACTTCTCGAAACACTTTTCACCTTTTAAGCTTTCAACGAATTCCCACGTGATGGGATGCCACCACAACCTTGATCCGTGGGACCCTCTTGTGACTATTCTGCCCCTGTGGCCTATTATTTCATAGATTAAACTTTTCACGAAAAAAGAGTAAAACAATATTTTTAACGTTGTAAATTGCAGCCGTTCCTGTTTTTATCCAATTACAGATGAATATGCGTATAAATAATTAAAATTGTAAATACATAATGGACATGTATTACAAGTGTTTATTATATATACATGAATGAAGAGCTTGCCCCACGCTATGAGTAAATACTTTGTAGTTCATCAATGGACTGGTTGCTGTAGCTACCCACTTGTGTAGAGTAAATCGAATGTCGAGATCTACCAAAACAAAGCTAGTTTATGATTGAGTTTTGATCATCACATATATAAACTATGACATATTCCAAGTTCGATTCTGCTTGTTCAATATTGTTTGGATAAAGAAAAAAAATACTGACATGCTAGTTGATGTATAAAGTCGAAACAAAGTGAGTTTCGTGAATGGCAGAATTAAAGATTCTGCAAATTAAAAAGGAAGTTTAAGGTGACAAAAAAGTTCAACCCCACTTAAAGTACCATTCACAGACGAATATCTACCAAAACTCAAACTGGTAAATCCAAACATGTTAACTTAGGAGGAGTTAGGAGGTTGTAGGCAGACCAAATGCACCAAAGGAAGGGTCCATAAATGTCTTAATCTTTACTATTCCAGGCAGTTTCCTGCACGTTGCATCAATATCTTCCTCAATAGGCAATGCCAAAATGGTATCTGTGGAGGTGGTGGGGCTGCCATTGCTATTAGCCATGGATGCCATTCATGTGCATAAACTTACAAAGCTGGTTAAGGGAGACAAGTAAATCCAAGAGCTCTCTTGTTAGATGCAGATCTAAATGCATTTGTCCTTGTCTCTTGAGAGACGTCCTACCTTCCATTTCAGAAACTCGTGGCCTTTGGACTAGCACTCGAGATATTTGTGTTGACGAGTTTTAAAAGTCGAGAGACGATGATCGTTTGGTTCAGTGACACCCAATCTTGATTCTTTTTCTAAAGATTCCAAGTTCAAATCCCAGCTTTCATTTGAGTCCAAAAAATCTCAACTTGACTCATCATCAAAACAATATAGGGGATTTTGGTGTTCAATTTGGTTGGCTAGAATTAAATAATACATACTAAATTTTTGGGCAAGCCTGTTCAAATTTCAATAAGCACTTAAAAGAAAAAAGGGGTGAAGTTTGTAGATGAGTTCCATCAAAGCTCCCAGATTTGTAATCTTCACTGGATCCTTTTCAGATAATTTTTTTTTTAACCTAATCCTATCTAATCTACACTACATGAAATGATTCAATTTTTGGTCTAGAAAGCAAACACACTACTTTAGGGCTCGTTTCAAAGTATTTTTAAAATGACTGAAAGTGTTTTTATGAAATTTTGATTTTCAGTTTCAAAAACACTTAAAAGTGCTTTCCAAGATTCACATGAATTTTTACTAAGGATTAATTTCAAAAATATTTTCACTAAAAACATTTCCAGTCATTTTAAGAGAACTTATAAACGAGCCCTTAGTCGACTTAGAGTCTCTAAAACACACTGAACCCGTGCCCAGCTGGTTTGGCCCTACAAGCAATGATCTGCCCAGACCACAAACACTGCAGCCCAAGCCCAGCCAAACTGAGCATGTATAAGGTGGCTTCGGAAAGTCTAGTGGTATCTCTATAGTAAAAGGGGTACCAGATAGTTCCCGAGCAATCCCCGGGATCACCAAAGATTCGGGGGTAAAAGACGCTATATATGTTCTTACTTCTAAAGCATGCAGGAGAGATTCATCTCCAACAGAAACCACAGATGAATCTACAACAAAAACAACAGAACTGTAATATTATCCTTTCAAATTTTCAATATTATTCAAGAGCATCTATTACACTCACCTGCTATCTCGTTCAATCGTCAACTAAAGTTTGAAAATCCTCCCAACTTAATAAGGTACAAGATCATAAAAAGGGAATAGAACCGCAACCAGAAGTAGACCAATCTCTTCAGTTTGATTGTAATGCAGCGTCCATTGTTCCAAAAGCCCCAACCCTATCTCGAGGAATCAGGCGTAGTTCAGAACCATGCTTGAGGAATACATTCCCTGAGAAAGCCAGTCAAAGGTTGTGTGAAACCAAGGGTCTAATCCATACTAACAATAATGATGAATTCAGTACCACAATTATTCTAATTGACAGTTTAATATCTATCTGTTTGGAGAGTGCACATAGCGACATTTGTTTTTTTGTGTACATGAACATACATCATAGCATACATCATAGCATTGAAACTAAGCACAACTAAATATTCTTCATAACGAGAATCCTCGAACTCCTATTTATACCCCTACTAGTTTTGAAGTCGACTGCTGATAATTATCCTGCGACGATAGGTTTTAAGTTCTATATATTTTGTTCCAACGGGCCCTATTTGATAAGCAAAGAATGATACAGAAGCAACAGACAGAGTCGCAGCAGAAGAACTTACACGAAACGTTTCCCTACCCCCTGCTAGGAGATGCAGATGGGGACAAGGAATTGTACACACTTTCATATCAAACTAACGTCATATCAAACACTAATTCTGAGATCAAATTGGTAGGGTTTATTGTGAAGATGTGTCCCACATTGGAAAGTTAAGAAACCTTGCAAGGGCTAGTTGGGCCACTACCCAAATTACCAATTAGTTTTGGGGTGGAATCTCAACTTCCCTCAAAAATCTATAGAATGGATCTAAAATGTTCACTAGGGTACAAAATTATACAATAGCACAAAAATGAATAGATAACTTAAAATTACAGCAACAAAGGTAAAGCACTGGCATACCTGCGCTTTGCTGAGGATTGATTCCGACACCATCTACACAAATAATAACAAACAAGTGAGAAATAAGAAACAACATCTCCACACCCAAGGCAATGATAACCTGGAAATTGAGAGGTCTTGCAAAGTACGTTGCATAAATCTATACCGTCCCTTGTGATTCTATCATACATTTACTTCTATGAGTCTATCAAATAAAAGCTAAAGCTATTATTGTTCACAGAAATCTTACTGTTTGTTAAAATTTCAATTGTCCAAAGATTGGACAGTATCAATTCTAATTTCAGATTGGATCTTGGGATAGGAAAAATCGCACAGCAATTTAAACTAAAAAAACAAAACTCATTGTCCCTTGAAGTGACAAGGACTAAGATATCGGTATGTGTTGGGTGCACTTCAAACTGCCACATTGATCCTTCCAACTTCATACAAAATGTAGGACATTTCATTTACGTTTCAGTTGAAGCAGAACAAATTATGCGCTCTTAATATTCTTGAGGAATTCTTGTGAACTCAATCCCATAAGACCAAATGATGAAACATTTTTTAATATCAAATTCGAGAATGTCATCTGAATTCAATTCCCCATTTCCTTACCTCAGCTCTATACATTCCCTAATTTCAAATTTTGGTCTTTTTGTTGAGGTTTATACCGCTATTGCTCTACATGAATTATAAGTCCGAGCCGTCAGTTAAAAAGACCACAAGATCTAATCTTCATAAGCGTATTGCAATCTCATACTTTGGATCATAAAAAAAGGGATGCCCAATTTCCAGAAACCAAAAACCCTTATCGATTCCGATCAATGCCCACTAAACTCCACAAGCAAATCAATTGAAATTTCCAACAAAACCCAAATCATAAATCAGAAAGTCACAAACTTTACTAGCCAAAAATGAAATCAACAGCGACATGCAAAAGCCCAGAAGTCAAATTACCGTTGGTGATGATAGCGCTGGTTTGGGGAGGCACTTTGAATTCCTCGGCCGCGAATTTCAGCACCGCGGTGAAAGGGGCTGCTTCCGGCACGCTAAACCTAAAAAAAAAATCACAAAAAATTGATTGAATTATAAAAAAAAAATTATGGAAAATCGAAATAGGAATTGGAATAGAAATTGAGGGGGTTATGTTATACGAACACTTTGAAGGGGAGCTTCGGATCGGAGGTTAGAGTGACTTTGAAGGAGACCTTTCCACCACCCGCCATTTTATTTTATTTTTCTTGGTGCGTTTTGTGTTGGAGAGAGAGGCCCCTTATATGTGTTTCGTATTTCTAACGCAGACAGACACAATGCTTTGTGATTCTTTTGGCTCATTCCATTTTGATATTTAACCGTTAATTACAGTTTTATACGTGTACATATATTCGTTTGATTTTGTTATTATGAATTTTTCTGTATTCTCTAATGCATGGACTTGATTGAGTGCTAAGTTGAGCATCACATTGTATTTGTGAATTATAATGGGTTAAATGTGCAATGACAAAATTAAGGTTTAAGACAAAAACTCCTTATGATTGTACTGTGATAATAAAGTGTCGATTCATATTGTTCATGATCTAATTCAATATGATCTAACTAAACACATTAAAGTGGTTTCAAAATTTGGGTCCGAGTTTATTAGACCGAAACTGACCAAAGATCCAAACTCATGAACCACCTTTTTTGTTTAACAATTACAATAAATTCATGGGAATTTGAATTGGGTTCATAAGGTAGAGCACACTGCTCTGGCCAATATGGTTAAACTTAGATCTTCTATGATTCATCTCTTTTAGTTAATCAACAACTATCATCTATGAGATTTTAACTTAAGACCTCCCTCGACGAAGTATTCGTTGGCAGGATTAAGTTGACTTAATTATTTGAAGAAGTCAATAACTCAACCTTTAGATCATGTAAATCAGAAGTTGAAGATGGAGAGTGGAGAAAAGAAAAGTTTGAGTAAACCAACTGTATCCAAATATATTCTCTCTATGAAAAGAAAAGAATAAAATGAACATCATCATGTACAACCAACCAGCGTGGACAATTCTCTGGAAAAAAAAAAAAGAAGACATTCTTCTGAAGTGCTGCTTCCAAGTTCAAAGGGATGCAAAAAACACGCCTCTAAACTTAGGTTAAAAAATAAAATTTCAAAAATTAACCCATAAATTAATCATCATTAACACTCCAAGCATCACAGCCCACCATCTCAATGACCTTAAACCTACTGATCCAGATCCATTACCACACACAAGCTTGTGGTTATGATATGTGCACACTGGTTGCTTCCTGCATGTATATAAACAACAATAAAAGTGAATAACTTGCACCACAAGGAAATAAAAATCAGATACAAAGTGCTAAAATAGTGATCAATATTTAGTTGCAAAGCGTGCACGATCAAAAGTGCTCGTATATTTGGCAAAAGAACATTACTGAAACTACAAATATACGAGCAAGAATCAAATTTCAATGTTCAAAATCTTTTCTTATTTCAAACCTCGATTATCTAATCCCTGCATCCAAATCCCAAAGAGAGATTCAAAACAGTTTTCAGTGCATGAAATTAACTGATGACAAACCTAGTTGAGCAGAAAGCGACGACATAATCTGTGCCCGAGCAAGTAAAAATACTGGTCGGATCATCGTAAGCATAGCTGTAGGCAGTAGGGCATGCTTCTTTGAACTTCTTGGAATAATATGTGGGTTTACACACAGCAGCATTGCCATAAAGCCCTCTGCAGCAGTACTCATCAGTGTCGAACACGTCACATGCGCTTCTGCATCCAACGGTCTTCCCATTTGCTTTGACAGCTAGCTCATTAGGGCAATTTGGTCTCAGGTCCCCGTCACAACCAGATACGCTGCAATTCCCCTTACCATTTAGAGGTGTCACAACCAACGGCAAGTTGAACCCGTCAACAAGGCTCACATCATAAAAGTCTAGCGCGGCCAATGTGAACTCGGCAAGTGTTGCTGGGGTCTTTCCTGAGGCTCCACACTGGAGGGCACTGCCACAGGACCCGGTCTGGCATGAGCCATTGCCATTTTTGTCAAAGTTGCAGCCCGTTCGACCCCATATCCTGCCAGACCAGCTTACTGGGGCGGTGAATACCATTGACTGGCCCGGTTTTAGCACAAAACCACCACCATTGAAGTTCTCCCCAGGAGTCACTGCTGGCCAGACTGTCTCTTTGCAATTGTTTATAATGGTGAAAATTCTAGCGGACTCGGATAACTTTGGTCCTGCAAACATCCAAGAAACCAATTGCTCTAAAATTTAACATGAAATGTTGGTGCCCAAATTAACAAAGCGGGTTGTTAAAACTTCAAGGATGTGACAGATTAAATTTCGAATTTCAATATCATATATTGTAGGATTCGAGCATGTTTACAAAAGAACAGAACTACATCTAATCAATGTCATTATCCATACAAATTGTGAAAGAAACATAAACTAGAAAAATTGATATGATCAAGATATAAACTAGAAAAATTGATATGATCAAGATATAATACCTGAAAGAACCATAAAAACCGATAAAAGCGGTAACATTAATCGATTGAAAGGTTTTGCCATTTTTCTTACTTCCTCTTTCGATCTTTCGATTCGTTCTTTCTAACTTTAAAGGTGATGGGGTAGATGAAATTACATGAATTAATTGCGCTAAGAAAGCTTGACAATATGCACATATAAAGGACGAAGGTGGTGAAGAATAAGTATGGAGAAAGTAATAGTAAACCAAAGCAGTAGCAATTCATGGGATGCTTGTTGGCAATGCTAGCTAATCCGATTCCTTCCCTAATCCTTTCCTGCAAGCTTATTAAGGTTCCCTACCACCGTTTCTACTTTTTTTCCACGTCAAGGCCTATTCCATGTGAACAATCTCTGTTCGAAGAAACTATTCACTCTTTTTTTCTTTTTAATCATTTGATCTTCGACACTTAATCTAATTTAAAATACGGAAAAGGAGGATTCGAACTTAATATCTAAAATGAGTAGCATATTATTTAAAACTATAAACTTCTTTACTTCCAAACGAGCGGCACCGCTTTTCAAAAGATTTAACTTCCAAGTTCAGTAAACTATTAAATATAGCTATAAGATTCGAAGTGTACATAGTGGACAAAAGCTTCCCCGGTTAATATGCAACTACGCTGCCGACTTGTGTTTGATACGAAAACTGAGGGGCGGATCTTGTACTTGGACTTGCTCAACCTAGAGGACCCAACATTGGATAAGAATTACAAGAGTGAAAGAATCATGGGCCTAGATTTTTTATTTTTTTTTTCTTTTGATAAAACAATAGTGTTGTATTCATTCAGGAGTATTCATTCAGGAAAAGACCGAATAAGTCTCCACTAGAGCTCATGGACCATTACATAGTATCCTCAATAAGGAGGTCAATGATAAAGCTAGGAGGTTGATCAGACCACTCACACAGGCTGCCAACATTTAAACTGAACCTAGCTAGTCTATGTGCGACCGTGTTAGCTTGGCGACGGACATGGGTGCATAATTCTTCAGTGATTGCGCCGAGGATGCTCTTCGTGTCTTCAACCAACTGCCCAATTGCGCCGAGGATGCTCTTCGTGTCTTTTACCAACTGCCTAATTGATGACGTGTTAGTGGAGGCATCACGAAGAGCCATTTCAATCTGAAGAGAGTCTCCTTCCAAAAAGAAATTTCTGAAACCCCTCGAGTCCGCCCAAGATGAACAAGCCCTTGCCGCCATAGCTTCTGCCTGTAAGGGAGAAAGGATGTCCTGGAAATTCATGCAAGCCGCTGCAACAAAAAACCCCTTATCGTCTCTAACAACAGCGCCCAAGCCTCCCACCTGAGAGTTCCTGCACCAAGCCACGTTGAAGTTGATTTTCAGGTGGTCGGAGGGAGGCATCCTTCATTTGATAGGACTTTCTAGGGGTGTTGTTGGCCGTGACCACAGAAGAATGAATACGCTTGAACTCATGCCACCAGGCTATTGCCTTTGAGGCAACGATATCAGGGGTATCGCATTTATCTTCCCACATGTTTGAGTTCCGACATCCCTAAATGGCCCAACAATTGATCATGAAGATTTCAAATAAATTAGAAGAGAGTGAATCTGCCACCTCCGACACCTAATCAATAACAGATGAGGATCCAGAACCTCTAGGAAGACAGGCAATCGGTGCATAGAGCCAAATGCATCTAGCAAAGTGACACTCCTTGAGGATATGATATGTGGATTCCCCATGGAAGTTACATAGAACGCACAATAGATTTGTCGTTATATGCTTATTTGCCAGTTTACATTTGGTGGGGATGATGTTGTTACAGAGGTGCCAAAATGTAACTCAAACTTTAGGTGGAACATTGGCCTTCCAAACTTTGTCCCAAAGGTTAGAATTTGAGTTCCCTGCTGATGAAGATGATGCACTTCTGTTGACAGGAGTTAACCATTTATGGGCAACATGGTATGTGGATTTGACCCAGAAACACCCTTTAGGATCGTAATGCCAAATCAGCCAATCCGGAGGATCACGGATTCTGATAGGAATAGACCTAATGGGATTTATCTCGTCCTCGCAAAATAATGATTCAAGAGTGTCCCTCTTCCAGACTCTTATATCCCAGTCGATCATTTCTCCAACTAAATTCAACGGGCAGTCATCTGGCTTAGGGGTGAAGATACGAAAGGATGATGAGAGGCCGATCCACGGATTTCCCTGGATTTTTACGTTTATACCATTACGATTTGCCATTGTGTACCTCGGTTCATGACAACCCTGGAAGCACAAAGGCTTCTCCAACAATAAGAATAGATGGCATTGACCAGTACCTCAAAGAATGAAGAAGATGAGAGGTACTTGGCTTTTAGAACCCGTGCTAAGAGTGATTGAGGGTTATTCATAATTCTCCAAGCTTGTTTGGCTAGTAATGCTAAGTTAAAAACATAGAAATGACGAAGACCTAAACCGCCCTCACTTTTGGGTAAGCACATTTTATCCCAAGATAGCTAGTGAATTCTGCGATCCTCGTCACTGTTATTCCACCAGAAAGAGGCAATCATTTGGTTTAGCTCGTCGCATAGAAATTTAGGCAAGAGGAAGCAGCTCATAAGATAGGAAGGTATGGCTTGCGCAACTGCTTTCACAAATAGCTCCTTGCCAGCTGCACTAAGTAATTTCCCCTTCCAACTTTGGAGTCTTTTCCATAATCGCTTCTTGATAAATCCAAATCAGCACAAAGTAGGAATAAATAGGGTAATAGCGGATAGCCTTGGTGAAGACCTCTGGAAGGATATACATAGCCGCAAACGAATCCATTTACCAAAAACGAGTATTTCACAGTAGAAACCGTGGTCATCACTAAGTTGATCCAATTTTGAGAAAAGCCGAGCTTGCCTAATACTAAGCGCAAATTACTCCATTTAATTCTATCGTAGGCTTTGCCCATATCTAATTTCCGAGATAAGAAACCATTTCTACCCCTTATTCTTTTGAATAAGAAATTGACCATCTCAGAGGCGATGAGGGAATTATCTGATATTTAACGCCCGGGAACAAATGCTAACTGGTTCTGTGAGATAATGGAAGGCATAAAGACCTTTAATCTGTTTGCCATAATCTTAGATATCGCCTTAAAAATAGCATTGCAGAGGTTTATCGGTCGCAGTTGAGCCATTTCTTGAGGTTTCTTCACTTTTGGATTAAGCAAATGTGAGTGAAGTTGATTTGCTTTAGGATCATCCTAGAAGAGAAAATGATTGAATAGCCACAACTATATCCATTCCAACGATCCCCCAAATTTTTTGGAAGAAGAGATGAGTAATCCCGTTCGGACCTGGAGCTTTGGAAGGTTGCATCTCTTAATTTCTTCATCAGATATAAGGTGATCAAGTTGCACCCCCATTTCAGCAGATACCCTACTCTTTAGGGAGTCTAAAACATCAGTAGTGTTTCCAGGGCCAGAGGATTTGAACATGTCGCTGAAATAATCAAGAACAATTGCTTCAATCTCTGCCTCGGATTCTCTCCATCTGCCCAACTCATCTCTAAGATCAGAGATGTGGTTTTTTGCTTTACAAATACAAGCTCTTTGATGGAAGAATTTGGTATTTCAGTCACCTTCCTTAACCCATTGGATACGAGATCGTTGGCAACAAAAGCTTTCTTTGTGATAGGAGCATATTCATGCGACTTAATTAGCTTGTTCTCATGCATTTATGTTGTGTTTACTTAGTTATTTTAGAGTTTAAGGCCACTTTTGTGTATTTTCAGATTATAAGGCCAAAGTGTGCAAGAAGATGCAAATTGGAGTCTTTTGGAGCGAAAGAGGAATGAATGAGTTAAAGACTTGAAGAAACGATGAATTCCTACTCCAACGATGAATTCTTACCAAAACGAGGATTCCTACTCAAACAAGGTTTCCTACTTGAAGTAGGAAAGTTAACCCTAGGTTTTCCGTTTTGGTAACCTTTCCTAATCTTAAATGTCCGTATTTTCTAGCCACTTTGAAGGCCTTGTATGCACTTTAGGACACAAAACCAAGGCCCTAGCCCAATTACATAGCCCTTGCCGTGCCTTAATCCTTCTTCCCTTTCCTTGCCATGCAAGGGGGGGGTATTTTAGGCCCATTCCATACACTTTTCATTCAACCATTCAGCCACACATTCATTCTCCACTCCTTGCCATGCATTCCCTTTTGCATTTCCAGCTTTCCCACTTCATCATTGCAGCACATTATCTTCCATATTCCCTCTTTAATCCACATGCATCTTTAATCATTCACTCACATGCTTTCCCAACAAATAATTCAGCCACATGCACCCAAACAATCCTTTGCCGTGCACTCCCATCCCATTTCCAGCATTCCCCTTCTAACAATCAGTCACACTTCCACATGCATTCCCTCTTTAATCATTCACTCCCTAGCTGTCATTCCACATGCATTCCCTCTTTAATCATTCACTCCCTAGCTGTCATTCCACATGCATTCCCTCTTTAATCATTCAGCCACATTCTCTCACATTCTCTCCCATTCTCTCCCTATAAAACCATGCATTCATCACCAAGAGATAGCCATCACAAAACAATCCCATTCTCTGCCGTGCATTCCCATTGGATATTCCAGCTTTTCCCTCTTAATTGCAGCCACTCCAACCACTCCCCATCCCTCCAAAACACTAGCCTACCATTATAAATCCATTCCTCCATACAAATACCACCCCAAAACCTATCCTTAGACCTTGTGCCGCAACAAAGAGGAGGAGAAGAGGGCCTAAACGTTCATACAATTCAAGTTTGAGTTGTTGGAATTTTTAGGTGTTTTCCTTTCCTTGATTTCAATGGTTAAATTTACTTATCTTTGTCTTGTACGTATGAGGAACTAAACCCCCTTTAGCTAGGGGTGATTCGAAACCATGTTTATGCTTGCAATATGAATTGATTACCTTTGGTTGGAATTTCATGAGTTGTGAATTCAATTTGTTTAACTGTTTGATTGATAACTTATTTATGTATGTTTATTGAGAGTGCACGCTTAATTTTCATGCATGAATATGACGCTAGAATATAAGTGAGTTTCACCTAATAGTTATGAACTTATATTCACAAGTAGTGGAGGTTGCTTATAAACAATCGCGTTAAATGAATTCTTGGCACTAGTTTCATGCTCATCATAGTAACGAAGGCCTCGTCAACACTTATAGTTTTCATGATGCTTAATGATCTTTGATTGTATCTTTATTGTGCTTTTCACGTAAAGGACTTTTGGAGAATGTTTTGAATTGCGTTGCGCTAACCCATCCAATTCATTAACTTAAGGAGAACTTGACGGTTAATTTAAGCGGACCTAATTAACCCGGGGTGTTGAGTTTCATAATTTATCGAAAGACCAACTGAAAATCATCTTGTATGCAAGTGTAACATGTGTGGAGAAGAACCTTCTAGCTAGCATTCCATCCATATTTTCATCACATTCATACTTACATTTTGCCCTTAATTATAATCTAACCATTTAATTTAATCTCGTCCAAACACAATCCCCCCATATTTTGTTAAGTCTTAGTCATTATAATCTGTCTTATTTTGGTTTTTAAGTATTTGGAGTCACAAACACTTTCAAATTCGTCCAAATTAAGTTCTAGTTTCTGTTTGAGTTAATTTGATTGTTTTTGGCAGTTTTGAGTGTTTCAAAGTTGTTCTGAGTCATAGTAGTCTTGTTAAGAGTCTTTAAGTTTAGTTTTTGTGTTTTTGAGTCAATTCAAATTAGATTAGCACCTCTAGTTAATCCCCGGTTAGAACGATCCTTACTTACATCATTACTACAATTGTCACAAATGGGGTTTAATTTGTGTGTCACATTCGTTTCGCATCACTTCGTCACCGAGTAAGGCATCCAGGCGCTACATTAGAGACGACTTTTTAGCAATGGATTCCTCCGTTAGGGGTTGAGCTAAGATAAAGCCCAATTTAGAGCGAACTTGTGCAATTTCCCATTTTCTTTTGTTGAATTCATTGTTGCTCCACTTGGTTAATGTGACCCTATATGCCTTGATCTTCTGAACTACTTAGAACATAGGTAAACCCACAACAGACTGCTTGAGGAAAAGGTTGTTCTACCCTGAGTTGGCAAAGTCCCTGTCGAGCTTCTCCTTGATACCACCATGCCGAGTAGTGATCCAGGTGAATGGATTACCCATGTAGCCTAAATCTTTAAGATTGTAGTTGTTGATTGCCTCTTGAAACTTTAAGATTTGTTTGATTGGCCTAACCGGACCTCTTAATTTTTCATGAATGTGCAACAATTCATTGAAATCACCCCAACAACCCATGGTAGTGACGAACATTGTGCTAATTGCCTAAGCAGGTTCCAAGAAAGGGTCATTTGCTCAGTAATAGGATGCCCGTAAAAACTGGTGAACCTCCAATGGAACGCATCGTCCACACCACTAATCTTTACATCACTATGAAAATTCGACGAGCTCAAAATCCAAATATTTGTCTCCTCTTTCCAGAATAGGGCAGGGCCACCAGATTAACATCTAGAGTTGACTCCATAAAACTTGTTGAAACCTAGTTGAACTTTCGGTAACCTTAGAGATCCTTGTTGACATTTAGCCTCCGACAAGAACACTAAGGTGGGATCTTGCTACCTTAGAATGATCTGCAGGGCTTGAACTTTCCGACAATTCCCAAGCCCCCGACAGTTCCAAAATAAGGTTTTCATGGCTTCCGGCGGGACTGACCAACGTCAGCCACCATCGATATAACAGGAGAAAATTTCCTTTTCCGGCCAATCTACCCATCTTTTTTCGCGTCTTCCAGGTCCTTTGACGGGCTAACAATGACCTCGTGTAACCTATTGCTGTCCCCTAGGTCACGCGGTGTCCAAATTGGTCGTCTTGTTTTATAAAGGTTTTTTCCGCGGCCTCCTTAACATCCAGCTTTCAGATTACGACTGAGATTGGAGAGATGGAGGGGACGACTAGATTGGGGAATCTTTGGTTTCTTTGCAGAACTTACACGTTTAGTCCTCGAGTATGTAGGATGAGATAGAGCTGGGTACCCTTTTGTGGTCGAACTAGCAGTTGGCTCTGTTAGCGCAAGGTCCAATTCGCCATGAGAGGAATAATCCTTAAGTGAAAGCTGTGTTGGGTTGACCCAAATATCATCAGAGCCCAAGAGCAGCCTCTTAGTATTCTTTAAAGCCCAATAAGGAAAACGATGTGGGTCATACCAGTTTTTAGAAAGGGAAATGTCATTAACCGCTATAGTCAAGGTTCCATTTGTGAAATGGTTACCATAGCTATCAGAGTGCCAAGTATGATCTAAGTCGGACAATTAGTTGTGGGCCCATAGGTAACCACCTAAGGGATGCAAGGTGGTAAGTTACTAGTACCGGGGGGAGACACAACAAATGGGCCAATCTGCTCAATGTCCTTTATGATAGTAGATTGATTGTCTTTAGTATTAGAGGCTAGTTTGTCCCTTATGACAGCGTCAGAGGTGCCAGCACCACGATGGTTGTCCTTTTTCTGACTGGTGGCATCATTCGTCGGAGCCTCCCAATCTTTCGTCGGTAAGCCGAAAAAGCTTCATTCAATGGTTCACTTATTTCTCCAATGCTGATCATCATTTCCCGACACCACTTGGGACCTTTTTAAGGATAGGAAGAGGAAGGGGGAGGCCTTGGACAACGGGGCAGTTCTTAATTCCATTGGAAATCTGTAACCACCCGAAGGGAGTGGAGGTGCTGGGTTTATGTAGTTACTGGCATGCTCCAGTTGGCTGCAGTGGTAGTAGAAGATGTGAAGCCCCTTATATTTGAAGCAAATGGACCGATGACCTTCCTTTGGGCACGAAATCTTCAATTAAGTAATAAGGGGTTTAGAGGCATCAAAATCCACTTTGAGGCGAAGAAAACCCCTAAAACCAGACTCCAGAGGATTCTCAACTTCCAGGACATCTCCCAATCTCTCACCGATGCACCTAGCATTCTTCAAAGTGCAGAAATGTCTAAGAACTCCATGAGCTCGGATCCAGAAGATAGCCCTATTAGCCTCGATGCCATCCAGAGAGTGGTAGGATGGCCAAAATTTAACAGAGAATGTATAATCTTTAATGAACCAAGGGTTTCCTTCAAGGAAGCGTCTTATAATAGCTTCTTCCCTTACGGTGATGGCAAATATATTAGGCTTGACTTTTAAGATCTTGACATCTCCCATCTTATTCCAAGCGTTATGAAGAACTTCCTTGACCATATGTTCCGACGGTTCGTTATTTGTGATTAATCGTCCCACCAAGTGTATATTGTTCTCCAATCGTTCCTTAAGATCTAGACTATCCTCGAAGGTAACACTGAGACATTCCATTTCTTCCTCATCGGTAGCCATGGCTCTGAGAGATTAAAACCTAGTGACTTGATCACAGGTACAACAAGGGGAAACCAGTTCCACAAATATAATTGAAGACTTTAATCACAAGCTGGGAAGAAGAGATGAGTCATCCCCTAACGCCAACGAGAAAGTTAGCAGACCCACTTCCAATTTTAGGCATGAGAAACTCTGACAAGCCACTACATTAGTTGTACAGAATGAGGTGTGTAATCATGGGCCTAGTTGGAACAATTACAAGAGTGAAAAAATCACGGGCCTAGTTGGAACAATCTCTTGGTCTAGTTTGTTGAATAATGTTCAATCTCATGATCTTTCTTTTTGTGCTTACCATAAACTTTAGGAGGTTTGAACCAAAAAAAAACTTTAGGTCTCACTCGGTGAAGAGTGACTTATATAACGTATGTACACTTTCATCATAGATGTCTATGCTAATGATACAACATTACATGAATAAAAACTTACAAATATCTTTGCATCATTGACACATGATGTCATGATGGCAGTGTAGCCATACCAAGATCGAGATTAAGTCTAACTCTATTCCATACTGTCCCATTCTTAAGAGGAAGATTTGGTTTCTCTAATATGATCAATTTTTTGACTTAGTGAGTCAAATTATTTAAAGCAACCTATTGCAATGGGGCCAATTTTTTGATGAAATTTTTACCACTTGCAAAAATAGGGATAAAACCACTTAAAATACACAAGAGCACAACGTAATCGTAATATAACAGCTCAAGTAAAGTTGTTCTCCACAAGAGTTAAATAAATAATTTATGTTAAAACCAAATCTTAATTAATTATTTAAAAACAAAGTTTGGAAAAAGATGATTTCGTGACTTAAAATATTATAAACGAATTTAATAAAATAATTAAAGAAATCAGCAAAGTAAAGAAAACAAAATAAAATAGTTTTGAAAATCAATTTAAGCACTAGAGTTCCGCCGCCACCTTAACAATCATATGTAACCTTACCAATTACTTATGAATTACACATGCAATTTTGAAGGTTAGGTTTTCTTACTGCATATTCTCCTCGTGATATTCAAGCAAGAACGTATATCTAACATGCAACTCGTTTGTATATTCAGATCAAATATGAACATGTAAGATTCATTATGTTTTGTGAAAACCCTTTGAAAAACCATGCAACCCCTAAGACATGATATTCAGTGAAATTACAATACCAACCACAAGAAGCAATACTCAATCCTTCGGTGATAGTCTGACCGAATTATATTTGATTACTTATCTAAACATCCTAATAGTAGCTAAGCATTAAGACATAAAGATAATTTAAATACATTGATTAATAATTCAAAGTATGCATGCATAACATCATAAGCAATTGAATAAAGACTACATATTCATGCTAAGGCTCGTAGTTTTTCCCTAGCAAACAAAAATTAGATATGAACAACCATAAAACAAAAAGAATTTTATTGAAATAGAAAAAGGATAGAAAACACTTTGAAATATAAATCGTCAAAGCCTAGCTAAGTTCTCCAAATTGATGTGCTCCCTCTAAAACCCTAATGGCTGAAAAACCTTATTTATACTACTACAAAATAAAAAATCCTTTCTAGAAAATGTGTTCTAAAAAGTAGGAAACACAATAGAATAAGACAACTAGGAAATACATTCCTATTATAACTTTGGAAAACCTGCCCAGCCACAAACAACCACGTTTCTGGATCTTTAGGGCTCCAAAACAGACCCAAAATGACATGAATTAAAGCTTGAGATTCTTGAACATAATTGCAAAAGGCCATCAACCCAAAGGACATCATCTTGGATGCTAAAAAGCCCAAATAAGCCCAAAACGTCACTTTGACAGCACTGCGTGCTGCTCCTTTATTTCATCGCCTTTAATCGCTTGGTAGAAATATCCTAAACTTTGAAACGAACAAGCTGAGAGACTAATGAACATCCTCCAAGTAGAATCATTCCAAAATTCATCCGTTAGAATACTTTTTGCTCAAGAGGAGTTCAAATGTCCTACACTGGAATATATAACAAAGTATCAAAATTCTCACATAATAATTAATAAATTAATGCTAAGATTAGGGTAAAATATATAGCATAATATCAACTCATCATTCATCAAACATGAAACATGGCCAATTTAATTGGATTTATCCATATTCTGACCCGCCCAACAAAGGAGGCCTTAAGGAACATACATTTTCTTGAGGTCCAAACAAAGCCAAAACTATTGCAAATGTTCCTTTAGGAAAATGAGATAACTATATATGTCTAAGCATATGAACCAAGTCAAAAAGTGGGTTATGTAATTGCTTTTTTATCCTTTTGGAAGTTCCTTGGTCCCAACTTTTGGATGGGTCCAGTTTTCGTTAGTTACTGTTTGTGTTTAATTTCAAATAAATTTTTTTATAAAGATTTATGGCCGCACGATGTACGATAAATGGATAGGATGTTAGGATTCCTAGGATCCTTACAAAGAAGATTCGGATGTGATCCAAATCTCCAACTTTTAGTCACCCCTGTATGTTTGTTATTGTTAAAGTTGCATATGCAATGGTTGAAGACTTGAACTGGAGTTAAGACTTTAGGCCTAGACCTTCTCGACTATTCTCTTTAAACATGTACCAATTGGGATGTTTTGATACCAAAAACCTAGCTACATATGGTGGAAAATGACCATCCAACTATACCAACCAACCAAAATACACGAACATGACTTTGTGTATTAGATCATGTGATTTAATTAATAGTAATGCTATTTAGATAAAACTGACCGCATCGCTATACAAATGAGTGATACCATTGTGTGTGTGTGTGTGTGTGTGTGTGTGTGTGTGTGATACCATTGTGTGTGTGTATATATATATTAGTGTTATTCTTTAAATTTAATAATTACTTATGAATTATTGCCTCTTGCAAGTGATCATAAAAGTAACAAAAGCAATCATTTTAGAATCTCTATTATCTTTGAACAAGCAAATGATATTGAAACAATGAGTCCAAGAGTAGGTAGAAAGTTCACAAGAACCTGAATTAGATGAAACCTTATCCAAGATAATATTGACCAAATGGGAAAATATATTGGTGACGTCGTAATCGGGCCTTCTTACCACACTAGTAGTCGATCGGTCAAACTTTGCAATTGACTTAAAATTTGTCGTTCTTCCATTATAAGTAGGTTTTTATCACGGTTGATCTTTGGAATTGGACTTTCTAATTAAAATGGTTTTTATCTTTTTTTTTTTGGAACAAACGATATTATCTACACTAAGAGAGACGGTGCACTTAGTCTCACAATGAATTAGCAATAATGTGGTTCAAATTCACCTTTGGTGAGAATCGACCTCTCACTTACAAGTGAAAAAAAATACCACTAAACCAAATTAAAATGGTTTTCGAAATAGAAAATTCATCAACTGGTCTTTGAATATAGGTCTTACAAATCAAATTGGTTTCTTCTTTAGCTTTCCGTTAAAAATTAATAGTTATTGTGATCATGTGGCATATGATTGAGTAACCTATCTAATTACATGATGCCATGTGGATTAACAATAAAAGCTATTTTAAAAAAAAAACTTTTAGATTTTTCTTTTCACAAACTGATACACTAGCTCCTAACTTTTTCTCATGTTCATTATCCACTATGTCTTTCTCTCTCTCCATTGAAGAAAGATCAAAAGCTTCAAAATTGTTGCAAATCCAATAACATGTTTTAATTCTTTCACTAATCTTCACCGGAAAAGAATTTGAAATTATTTTTCAACCTTATTTTTTTGAAGTTTCATTTTCAACCTAAATTATTTATTGTTCGTTTTTTCTCTTTGTAAAGGGAATGTGGAGTTTGATGTTTGATGGTGATGTAGGAATCTTTGTTGAAAAACTTGTAATTCTACCTCAAAATTGAGAGTTTGAATTGGTTGGCTATTGAAGGCCTTGGATTTCGATATGATGGAGGGTAGAAGAAATTGCGAAGTTTCTAACTTTAATGTTTTTATTCACCCAAGAAAATGGGCTAAGCTATATTCTCATACTTGGTTCTCGAAAAGGTGGTAGATCTGTGTATTTTTGTTGCTTTTCCAATTCAAAGACTCAAATGTTAGAATTCCAAATGAGTCTTAAGATTTGAGTCTTTGCATTGTAGAAGAATCAATCTTTAGTGATGGGAATCTTGGAATGAATGAGGAAGAGGGGGCAGTTGATCATTTAGGTTATTTGTTTAGTGTTGACGAGATCTATGTTACACATTGATTCTTTTTTTTTTCTTTGTGATTTTTGTTGAACCGTATGCATAAAAAGGTGCATGTATGGATTGTGTCATGAACTTCATAAGTGTCCACTAGTAAAGCTACCATGCATTGACATTGTTCTCACTTAACCACTTAGGCCAAACCCTATGTGTTTTATCAAGCCTAATGGACCTCAAGTCTGGGGTTTTATCTCAAAATGGCTCGGTGTAATTAGAAGTGGAACACCTATGTTTAAATCTTAGATTGTTGTACTTCTCTAGTGTGAGACTTCTTCACATCCATCTTGGCTTGTATCGAGCCACCCAGGGCTAGTCTTGAGATTTTTAAGGTCTGGGTTGACACCAAAAAATGTGCCCTAACTTTATATAAAAAAAATTATTTATTCACACTTAAGATTTCGATAAATTATACTTAGAAAAACACTTCTAATTCAGAAACACGAAAAAACTAAATTATTCTGAAAGAAGGGAACCAAAAAATCCCGAGCTTACAAGTAGATAGATGATGAGCTTTGTTTCCCTTCTATTTAAACTTTTAAAGTGTCTTTATATAAATCATGTGGTGTTTTTTCTTATTTACTAACCTTGTCAATATGGGATTAAAAAAGTAATCTTACTTTCGAGTCTTTAATTGATATGTATAAGCAATGAAGGAGCACTAAATTAAACCTGATATTGGTAAAGACCTACATACAGTAATTTCTTGAAGGCTAATGCTAGGAATACCAAATTTTTAAACTAGATTTTGTAAACCATATGATGTGATTATTGATGATTAGATTATTACTTAAGTGTTGATTAACGTGCTTATTTCTTTCTGGTGACACGTCATACGATTTGCAAATTTGATCTAAGCGTTACTCTTTGTTGAAGGTTAGACTTGAATTGGAATCAATGTTTAAAAACTGCAATCGACATAGCTACTACCTAGTAGTTAAAAAGAAATTAACAACCAAAACAGAATTCGTAAAAATTGAAAAGAATAAAAATGCACATAGAATTTGAACTTATGACCTCTTACTAATTTAAAACAACAGAAACCACTACTTCTATTTAAACTTCTTGATCATAACTAAATGTTTTAAATTTATACTTTTATGGAGAAAAAAAATTCGTAAAAATTGGAAAGTAAAAAAGCACACACTACATTTCAAACCCAGGATTTCCTCGTTAATTTTAAGCATCATAAACAACTACTTCTTGTTAACTTTTTGAGCATTGAAAAAATATTAAAAATTTATACTCTTATAAAAAGAAATTCACAAAAACTAGAAAGTAATAAACACACATAGCTTTTCGAACCGAAGACCTCATTAATTTTAAACAAAAGAAACCACTAGTTCTGGTTAAACTTCTTGATCATTTAACCAATTTTTATAAACTTATACTCTCATGAAAACATATATGAATATACTACGTTAATAATTTTGGTGCCCTCCAATTATTTTGGGCCCTAGACCGATCGCCCAGCCTGCACTGGGCCAGAGTCGGCCATAGAGCCACCCTTTTACACCATCAAAGAAAAGATTGGAGTCAAGACTCATATTTGAGATTTAACAACTTGATAATATGCATTGGAGATGATTTGACTCAAAATTCAAATCTCTTTTTTCTTGGTTGAATAACATTTTTTTTTTAGTTGGCTTGGGCTCCACCTTGGACTCATATCTCATATTAAAACTCAAATTTGTGGCTCATATTACCTCAAAACCAAATATAATTTTTAAGTCTCATGTGTATTGGAAATGTTACCTTATATTTAGACTCAAATATAAATTTTGAATCTTTGCATTGGAGATGCTCTAAGAAATACAAAACAAATCCAAGACGACAACTTAATATGAGTTTGTCAAAGATGAAATTCGGGAAGATGATCACAATATGATGCACCAAAATCTTCGTATATTTTAGTACACACTAAACCTTCAAAGGCATATGCAACAAAATTAGCTTACCGGAGAATATGACAACAAAATTTAAAGAAGAAAGATATAAAATGCATATTTCCTAAAAATAGAAAATGGGAAGTAATTTTTCCTTTTTTTTATCACCTTCATTCCCTATCTTGTTTCTAGCCATAAAACTAAATCAACCAACTGCGAATTGATCGAAAGAAAGTAATTGAGTATTGAGGAGAAAATTGAGTGTGGAACAATAAGAAATTAATAAGATTTACTGTTTGTTTAAAGGTTTAGGAAGTTGTCTATCCAGACTCTTGTCCCGTCTAATAGTAATAGGAAGTTTTCTATCCAACCTCTCAATTTTTCATAAACAAGGTGTTTGGGTTAATATTTGAACATTGGATTTGAATGAAGGAAAGCCCAAGGATGCCAACTAAAAAGGGACTTGCCCGAATCCCAGCACTGAGCCCAAAGGCAAATTGAAGCCTTCTCAGCCAAATACAAGCCACGTACTTACCATTGAAGAGATAAGTGATGGAGACTAACCTACTATCAGCCAAATAATACTTTCTAGTGGCATTCCAAGTAAAAAGTTGATGACTCACTACCCTACAAGTGCTTTCGAGCAAGAACAAAGTTACAGTAGTTGGGCTAAATTGCCTATAAAATGAGGAAGAGGCCCAAGAGACAACGACACTCAACCAATCAAACATACAAACTCTGCTTTCAAGCCAGTTTTGCATCCAAAAGCTGAAATAAATCTAGATTTAGTCATTTTTAGAGACAAGTTATCTCTTGTCCAGTTTAAAGCTCTAATATCTCCCTCAGTGTCGTAGTATCGATTCTCTTGTGTAAACTTGTTTACCATCCATCCCTTTTTAGCACATAAACCCCTGTTAATTCAAAGAGAAGTGATTGTAAGAGGTTTAACCTTGCCATACAAGGTGAAATCTTGCCCGAGGCTCTTTGTTTGTTTTCTAAATTTGTAGATCTATTACTTAATGCATTCTCCAGTATGTATTCAAGTTATTTCCATCAGTTTTCCTATCTTAGGAGTTCCATTTGCATCTAGATCTGGTTAATTTAATGGATATGTTATCATTAAAATCAATCAAAAACCACGTAAATGGCTTAAAGGGGCCTAGACTCCCTTCATTTGAACATACAAGACTATGAACTAAAAGTCCTTGTTTACAAGGCAAGAAAAAGAACTTATTGTGGACTTAACCCATCGACGACAATCCTTTGATAACAAAAAGTCCGAGTAACTTGGGGCGCAAGTAATCGACTAAAAACACACTTGTTCTACATCTGCTATACTGAGATAATAGTGGCATGCCTAGCACTTAGTTAGTTTTGATTGTGAGCCTCAAGGCCTACACCTAAGGCCCTACAAAGGTACATTTCAGAACTAACTTTGTCCTCTTTTTATAGCACATCAACAAGTAAGAGCCCAACTACACATCCAAAGTGTCAATCCTTTGGGGAGCTATGCTGAGGTCCGAGTATCATTTTCCAAAGAAATCTTTGCTCGAACATAGTTTTGGCACGCTCAGTGGGATATTCATAGTCTTTTATGCCAAGAAAAAGAAGGAATGAGAAAACCTTCAGGTGGAACACAAAATACGGGCCACCCTAGTGTCTACCAAGATCGAGTATGACAAATCATCTGAAAGATTTTCCTTCCCTGCAAGGACCAGCTATTCTAGAAAGCTCGACTTCATCTGAGAAGTCAGGAGGGAAGGTAATCAATGAAGATTTGTAAGCCACCATGGTACTAGTGCTGAAAAGTATGGAGAATATCACTTTGGAATCCAGAGGAGAAGTAAGCAGACTCTGCTCCTTGACAGTGAGTCTGCAAAAAGATTAGATCTGGAGTACTCTACTCTAAAGAATGGTTATGCCAGGGAAATGATGAGGGAAGAAAGCCCTGAGAAAGAACTAATTATCCCCTTATTTCCTGTGCTTAAGGAAAATAGGGATAAAGGAAAAAACAAGGAATAATCTGGAGCTAGTCAGCCAGTATTGGAGGAGATCTTGGAAACAGAGTTGCCCGACCCCCTATTATTTTCACTAGGTAGGAGGGGCAAAGCGGGTAAGAAAGAAAGAAGTATGGGATGCCCCAGTTAATCGAATAATCCAGTGGAAAAGGTGAGCCTACCAAGGCAGACAAACCTTCTTCTTATAGGCCCCTACCATTGGCCAACAAGAGAAGGGATGCCAAGTGGAGACAGCCCAACCTAAATAAGGAAACCTTTTCGGGTAATGATCGCAACCCAAAATGCGGAGCCCCACATACCCCATACAATAATACAGCTAACTAGCAGCTCAGAGATGAGTTAGCTGAGTTAAGAAACATGGTGGCCCAAAATGCTCAACCTCAGGTTCGCCTGCTATTCAAGATCACTTACCAGAGCCATACCCGGAGTATGATGAGTAGAATCCTTTTCCACACAACTTCAAGATGTCCGCGTTTCCCACTTTTAGTGGGGATGATGGCAATGTATCCTCTAAAGATCACATATTCAAGTTCTCCAATCATTGTGTGGCATTTGAAAACAATTCTAATTATAAGTTAAGATTGTTTGGGAACTCGTTGGTACATAGCATATCAATGGTATTATTTGTTGCCTCCCAATTTTATTGCTAACTGGGGCTAAATGGAGATGGCTTTCCATGATTAGTTCTATAGGATGGAGCCCAAGATGTCTATCAATGACCTAGTGGAGGTGAAGCAATATGAACACGAGTCTACAGAAGACTTCGTGATGAGGTTCAGAAGGACAAGAATGAGGTGCCAATTCCCTATCAATCATGCCCAACTCATATCCATTGCTCAAAAGGCTTTGAGGCTGCCTTTAAGGAAAAAGTTTTATGATGTGTGAGTTATCAGAGTTGGTAATTGCCGCCACAAAGTATGAAAGCTGTTGCTTAAGGAATAGCAAGTGAAGTACTCATCTAAGGTTCCTCATTTTTACAAAAAATAAAGTTGTAATTCACCAAGTGGAGTTTAAAGGAGCTAAGCTAGAACAAAATGATGGTTATGGAAGAGAAGGGATGGACATGTGTGCGGCAGAGATGACTACCCCCTTTAAACATTTAATAGTGAAGGGTTTAGTTCAACCAGTCAAGGATTAGAAAGTGGTAATGAATGATGGTGGATTTATCCCTATGAAGGCCCTTAAATACCACAATTATTCTTTTAATCTAACCAAGGCCTCAGAGATTTATGAAAAGTTGGTGCGGGTAAGAGTGATTGTGCCCGATAACACCAAAAAGATGCCTAAACCGGAAGACCTAAAAGCAAAAAAATATTGCAAGATGCACTATACCTTCAATCACTCTATAACTAACTGTGTCCAGTTCAGGGATTGGATACATGACCTAATAGTGAAGAAAAAGTTGCTGTTAGAAAAACCGCAGGCCAATACAATGATTGACACAGATCCCTTCCTGAAAGCCCTAATAAACATGATCAGTCTAACTTGGGCTGAAAAAGGGAAAGGAAAAGCCACTTGGGAAGTGAAAGTAGAAATAAGGCAAGTTGACAGACCAACAGAAAGAACTATCAACCTGTTCGAGAAACCCAAAGCAGCCATAGTTAAAGGGTTAGTGTTGTGTAGAAAGTGCTAGTGTGAATGTAAGTTAGAAGTGCCAGCATCATGAGCTATTATTGATAAAAAAAAATTGATTAGAAAAAGAGAGAAAGAGGAACAAAAAGTCCGTAGAAGTATCATGCGGGCAGTTGAGAAAGAAACTTCCAGAAATGTTTTCTAAATGTTGAGGGGAGATTCCAACCAAAGAGCTTATCAAAGGTATTCAGAAATTATGAAGCCTTTAAAGAGATGAAGGACAGAGAAGCCAAAATACCAAAATGGATGGATATAAGGCATCCCCAACCAAGTTACAATGATGTCAGAATGAAGGGAAGAATAAAGAACATTATATCCCCATTCACTAAGAAAGATTATGCCCAACTCAGGCAGAAATGGTACGTAGTAGGAAAAGATGAAAAATCTGTCAAAGAAATGAGAGCCTCTATGATCAGGAGAGTTCAGAGGCAGCACAAAGCTCACATGAACTCATTAAAGGTCCCCATAGCCTCAGAAACCTCTGAAAATGTGAAGTTTGAGAAAGTACCTCATGGGGGAAGAAATCAACTTCATTGGAGAAGTAAAAAGGAGGTAAAAAAGGCAAATAGTAAAACAGAGGAGGAAGGAGATCATGTGCCACAGAGCCCTCATCTTGGGAAGTACAAAATCCTAAGAAGAGCTTAAGAAGACATGATAATGATACCAACACCAAGATGGAGCCCGGAGCCAATATGTTTTGGAACTATCTCACTTGAGAGAGGAATGCCTCCACCGTTGGCTGGTTGATACTCTTTGTGAAAAGCTAGTGCAGACACAAAACTTTGGCATAACTCGGGAAGAAAGGTTGCCCAAGCTGATGTTGCCAAAAGAAGTATAGGTCTGGTTAGATGAATTCATAGACCACATTGGGGGGCAAGAAGAAAGATCTACCTGGACCTAGCAACTTCAATGTAAACATGATAGTTGTTCTATCTGCCATATTTTGTCCTAAGCATGACCAACCTGCCATAATGGAATGTGATTACTTGGCAACAGAACCTATGATGGCACATGTTAGTGTTAAAGAATGAGGAAAAGAGGAGTCAGGCGGAATA
The DNA here is from genome assembly GCF_041283825.1 of Pyrus communis. Classification (NCBI taxonomy): domain Eukaryota; kingdom Viridiplantae; phylum Streptophyta; class Magnoliopsida; order Rosales; family Rosaceae; genus Pyrus; species Pyrus communis. The sequence continues at coordinate 7,255,555 of NC_142572.1, forward strand.
AGTTTGCTCGAGCTCACAAAGAAAGAGCCCCAAAAGAGTACACTCAGACAAAATGGTCGTCAGTTGCCCGAGTTTGGCTCTAACTAACCATTTTAAGCCTATATATGTAACTGCTCATCTAAAGTGAGTACCATTCAATAAGGTTTTGATTGATGGAGAAGCTACGGCCAATGTGTTACAATATAAGCAGATGAAAAAGGTGTGTAAAAGTGAGGAAGATCGCCTCCTCACAGATCTAACAGTTTCCAGTTTCTCTAAAGCTATCACTAGAACTCATGGGATATTGCCCCTGTAGGTTGACTTGGGCTCCAAGCAAATCATGCTAGCCTTCTTTGTTATGAATAGTACATCCATCTATGGAGCTTTACTAGGCTGAGATTGGATTTACTCTATATGTCTTCCACCCTGCATCAATAAGTAGCAGTTTACCACGAGGAATGAACCATGAGACTAGGATTTTAAGAGATGGTCGAGGCCGAGTCACGACCATTTCTCCCCACTGCCAATGTGGCCGAAGCCAACTTTTATAATCCTAGTATTGGGATTCTTCAGTGTTTAGGAGCTGATGAGAACGGCCGCCAGACTAAGGTGATGGCCTAAAAACTTTTGGAGCAAGGATTATTCCTCACCAAGGAAGAATGGGATAGACCCCATATTGCCCCAACTCCCCAACACCATTAATGTTTGACCAAAGAAGAAAAGACCAAGTAGTTGCAGTCGGGTCCTTAATCAAAAGACTGTTGGTGTATGGAAAAGAGAGGAAGAATGAAAGGGAGAGCTTGGGCGAGGAACAAGACGAAGAAATATCAAGCAACTAGAACAAAAGTGAAAAAGAGTTTTTTTTGGAAAGGAGTTGGAAACAACCATACAAATGGTTGAATGCATATTCAACCTAGATAGACCAAAAGACTTGCTCGAGAGTCCAGAGTTGGTCAAATTTTTGTGTGCAAAACCCGATAAGCCATCACCAAAGGTACAAGATCCCTTGGAAACCATTGATTTGGGGACTAAAGGAGATCCAAGACCTATACAAATTAGGGGCCTGTTGGAAGTTGAAGTTCGGGCAAAGATAGTCAGCCTTTTGCATGAGTTTAAAGACTGTTTTGCTTGGCATTACATCAAGATGCCAGGTTTAGATTCAACCTTAGTAGAACACAGAATGCCTATTAAGGAGGGATATAAACCTGTGAAACAAGCACCACGGAGGATGTCAAAAGAGATCGAAGAAAAAGTCAAAGAATAGATTGAGAGACTGGTAAATGTTGGATTTATTAGGCCTGTCAAATATGTCGAGTGGTTGGCCAACATTGTACCTGTATTAAAGGCTATAACTCATGTAGCTCGATGTGGTGTTGACTATAAAAACATTAATGGAGCTACACCTAAAGATGAATATCCCATGCCCATGGCTGATTTATCCATAGATGCAATTGCCAAACACAAAGTCTTATCTTTCATGGATGGGAATGCCGGTTATAATCAGATAAACATGGCTAAGGAAGATATACACAAAACATCTTCTAGGTGCCCAGGTCATGTTGGAGCATATGATACTTGGTAATGTCATTCGGGCCAAAAAATGATGGAGCAACCTATTAAAGAACGATGAATGCCATTTTTCATGACTTGATTGGCCATAGCATGGAAGTATACATTGATGACATCATGGTGAAGTCTAAAACTGAAAAACAACACTTGGTAGACCTCAGACAAGCCTTAAAAAGAATGAGGATCCATAAGCTAAAAATAAATCTAAAGAAATATGCTTTTGGGGTAAGGTCAGGCAACTTTTTGGGATTCCTTGTTCAAAGAGGTGTAGAGGTTGGCAATAACAAAGTTTGGGCAATAATGGAATCACCTCTGCCTACCAATAAAGTACAACTGCAAAGGCTGCTGGGGAAAGTTAACTTCTTGAGAAGATTCATTGCTAACTTGGCAGACAAGATTCAGCCGCTAACCCCTCTGTTCAGATTGAAAGACAAAGAAGAGTTTAAGTGGGGTCCTCCCACCAAGAGGCCTTCGACAAAATAAAGGCTTACTTGGCCTCTCCACCAGTGCTCATACCAATTCTCCTTGGGCATATTGTTTTCTACTGCTACAGGGACCTAAGAAGTCCATGTAAGCCCCAAGAAATTTACTTATCCCTCATCGAAGAAAATATTAAAATGCAAGCCTGCCTGAGGACGATGAAGTCCGTTGAGCAAGCAGCGCATGGTGGAAATCCCTTTACCAGTCTCGCAGGAAGATTGAGTTCGAGCAACTTTGGGTGCCATTGGATGATTTTGAGGAGAAGATGGGAAGAGAATTAGGGGACAAGAACTGAAGAACGAGAGAAGTTTCTAGAAACAAGAACTAAAGAACGAGAGAAGTTTCTGAAAAGTCTGAATGCTCTGAGAATTCTGGGAAGTTCTGGGAATTTGAAGGTTTGAAGTTGCTAAGGTATTTAGCCAATAGGCTTAAGTGGTTACTTAACAGTGGAATTCGTGGGTTAGTGCAAAGGTTTAGTTAACAACGGCTATTTTAAATGGTGCAAGTCCCGATAAAGACATGGACGACTATTTAATCATTATTAGCGTCTTGGGTTGCAGACTCAACAATGATTAAAGGGGGCACTATTTGAACTAATATTTGAACATTGGATTTGAATGAAGGAAAGCCTAAGGATGCCAACTAAAAGGGGACTTCCCCGAAGCGCAACACCGAGCCCAAAGGTAAATTGAAGCCTTCTCAGCCAAATACAAGCCACGTGCTTACCATTGAAGAGACAAGTGATGGAGACTAACTTACTACCATCCAAAGAATACTTTCTAGTGGCATTCCAGGTAAAAAGCTGATGATTCACTACCCTCCAAGTGCTTTCGGGCAAGAACTAAGTTACAAAAGTCGGGCTAAATTGCCTATAAAAGGAGAACGAAACCCCAAGACAAGGACACTCAACCAATCAAACAAACAAACAAACATACAAACTCTGTTCTCAAGCTAGATTTGCATCCAAAAGCTGAAATCAACCCAGATTCAGTTATTTTTAGCGACAAGTTATCTCTTGTCTAGTTTAAAGCTCTACTATCTCCCTCAATGGTGTAATATTGATTCCTTTGTGTAAACGTGTTTACCATCCATCATTTTTTAGCACATAAACACCTATTAATTCAAAGAGAAGCGATTGCAAGAGGTTTAACCTTACCAGACAAGGTGAAATCGTGCCTGAGACTCTTTGTTTGTTTTCTAAATTTGTAGATCTATTACTTAATGCATTCTCCAGTATGTATTCAAGTTATCTCCATCAGTTTTTCCTATCTTAAGAGTTCCATTTGCATATGTATCTAGTTAGTTTAATGGATATGTTATCATTAAAATCGATCAAAAACCATGTAAATGGCTTAAAGGGGCCTGGACTCCCTTCATTTGAACATACAAAACTATGAACTAAAAGTCCTTTTTTACAAGGCAAGAAAAAGAACTTAATGTGGACTTAACTCATCCACGACAATCCTTTGATAACAAGAACTTCGAGTAACTTGGGGCGCAAGTAATTGACTAAAAACACACTTGTTCTACATCTGCTATACTGAGATAGCAGTGGCACGCCTAACACTTAGTTAGTTTTGATTACGAACCTCAAGGCCTACATTTAAGGCCCCACAAAGGCATCTTTTAGAACTAACTATGTCCTATTCTTGTAGCACATCAACAAGCAAGTACACATCCAAAGTGCCAATCCCTTGGGGAGCTATGCTGAGGTCTGAGGATCCTTCTCCAGAGAAATCTTTGCCCAAACACAAGGTACACAAATGACGAGGAAAAACTGGAAGTTAATCATGGAGTACTTGAATCAATCCACGACGTTGGTTGGTTGTAAGGAACAGTGAAGAAGGTAAGGGAGAAGCTCAAGCGACAAGCAAAATAGAACCGGAATGTAGAGTTGAAGGAAAGGGGAAGAAGATGCCCTTGGTTTTTTTTACTTTTTTTATTTTGGGTAAGAGACAACTTGTTTCTTACGTGGTATTAATCTTGACCATTTTGAAATTTTCTTCATAAGCTAAAAATAAAAGAAGGGGACATGAGAGGAAGTAAAATGAATGGGAGAGAATCCAAGTTCTATGTTTCACACACCTATTAAATAATTAAAGTCCCAATTCAATAATGTCTTGTTATGCTAACACCCCATACATTATTGAATACACCCCACATTTGCTTTTTCAATTAAAATTTATCTTAATACACCTCATATGTATTCTTATAATACCCTCACACCCCACACTCTCAACATACACCTTAAATTTTCTACATACACCCTGCATTTTTTACATATATCTCATACTCTTTACTATAGTTTCTTTCTTCTTTTTTTGTCTGTGCTATGTACCATTTGATACAAAATCATTCACATCATACAAGGATCGATTTGCTCAACTTTTTAAGGATTTGCTCAACGTTTTTCTAACGAGTGAACATTGATTAGCAAGGGGGTGTATCCCAAAAATGACAATACATTTTAACCTTCATCCACCTGTGACGATACATTTTGAACAAGGTTTGGGCCATAAGTTTAGACATCCCCACAGAATTGGAATTAACTTCTCAATGTTTGAGGATACAATGTTACTGAAAGTAGCTGACTTGGATATATATCCTATAGATGTGCCCTCCTGTCTATGATAGATCAGAAGGAAGCCCCATGTTTATAACAACAAACTCCTAGATAACTCTAACTGTTTTAGATAGAGAAAGGTGTATTCCAAGTTAGGCTTAGGGTTGTCAAGTAGATTCTTTGGGTGAATGGGATGAGGTATGAACTACTGGAGATATATGGCATTGGTAATTCAGTTGAAGGTGACGTGCACAAAGAATGTGTAATTTGCCTATCTGAACCACGTGAACAACTGTTCTTCCATGCAAGCGCATGGTAGTCATACTTTGCTCTTTTCTTTTCAAAGCTTGTCAAAGTTTGCTAGTGGAGAAAATTGAGCTTAATCTTGAGTAAATTTCTGATTGGTGAGAGCTAATTTGTTGCCACAAAACTAATGGCAACTGAAAGCGGATGTAAATGTCAACAATGGGTCTGAAGAATGAGTGAATGTGTTCTGCCACTAGCATTCTATAAGTTAATGGCATCCTAACGTGCCTGGCCCTATGGATGTGTTCTAAAATGGAGGTTAGGAGTGATTTTGAGAGTTGAAATCTTACAAAATATATATATATATATATATATATATATATATATGCATATAAAAAGTGATTTGGGGTGTATTTAGAATTTTATTTTTTTTTAAATCTTGTAAGGTCGAAATTGCCATTGCATATTAAATGTATAAATAATTTAAATTGTGGGGTTTATTAAATATTAAGTGGGGTGCTAATAAAAAAAGCTTTCAATAATTAAAGTCCAATGTCGGACGTGGAAAAAAAAATATTCCAACTTAATTTAATTAGGAATGTGATTGTGTAAATCCTGGTTGAGATTTTATAGCATATTTTGGATATCGTCCTATTTCAGTTGTATTACTTAAAGGTGAGGATTTTCCCTTCCGTACTATTATAAATAAAAGCATACTGAGGTGAGATAATACACACCTTATAATTTACCAATTTCTCTTTTCTCTTTGTTGCTGCCACACACCTCTCTCCCTCTATATAATTCTTCAGTTAAATAGGCATGCGATAAAGAACTAAAGGTTCACAGAGGATATTCTTCTACAACTAGCATTCAAAGGCTTTATTCGTTTCCAGCTAATCAGGTTCGTTCAAAACACATAATTGTTATTTTATCAACCCCTGATTACATGAAAACATTCACTATGAACCCCTACTGTACTATTATTATAGTTTTACTATTATATATAAAGTATATGACACACATTTGTCTATATATATATATATATATATATATATATATATATATATATATATGCATGTTCATGCATACGCAATTAATATTTTGATTATGCAAATTATGTTATATTTCAATGAAATTGCTATGTTGATTTATGTGAGTCAAAGAAAACCAAAGAAAATAGGGGCACGAACTAGGGTTTTGAAAACCCTAAAATCGAGGGGAAAAAAAAAAAGGAAACTCATGGCTGAGCCGCGACCTCAAGCTGATGCGAGCCGCGCCTGGCCTGAAGCCAAACCACACTAACCTAGGCTGCTTTGAGCTTGCACAGAACCTGATACCTGGGTTATGCGGCCCACTTTGTTGAGCTTTGCTGCGCACCAAGCCCAAGTCCAAAACCTTTTGGACTTCAACCTGGCAAACCTGCAACACTCTGCGCTTGATTCCCTTAGTTCGTTCCCTTCTGCAGCAGCCTGCAGCTGCTCCACATGAGCAGCTTGTTAAGGTTTACCCCAAGCCCAGCCGGCATCCTGATGTTGTAGGGCCTGTTTCCTAGACCAAAGGCAACAACCTGCTACTGCTGTGCTGCTGTTTCTCTCAACCCAAGCCTTTTTTTGGCTCGTTTGCTTCCAGCTGCACACAACTTTGTTGGATGCCCACGACTAAGCCCAAAATTGGACTCTATTTTCTCCATTGCATAGCCCGAAACCATACAAAACCAATATGACCTGAATGTCAATATTTTCTTGCCTTCACGACTGACCTCTGTTTCGTCCTGGTCTATTGAATTTATTAAGTGACTAGCAATCCACTAATTTAACAAAAATAAAAATAAAAAAAACAACCAACAACCCACTTTTAGAAATGAATGATTCAACATATATATTTTTTTTTAATCATTGACATCCTTTTATAGTCCCAAAGCTACTCATACTTGGGTTCCTGAAGTAACCTCAAATTCATTACACTTACATTGTATATTGTATTATGCATTCTTGCAGGTACCCCTTTTATGAACTTGAAGTTCATCTAAACTCGAACATTTAGTTTCAAATTTAGTACCTTTGAAACTTGAAGTTTTCAAACAAAACACACATCATGAAACCTGAAGTTTTCATGTAAAATTAAAGCAATGCATACCTATAGAACCCCAATGTTCTACTTTATGTTTATGGTTCTTTACATTTTTTTTTTCATAAGAATAACCACAATCTTGTTCCCTCTATTGCAGCAACATGTTGAACTTGAATAAACTCGACTTTACCACTCTAGAAGTCTCTGGCAGAAACTACCTGAATTGTGTCCAAGATGTGAAGTTCCATTTCATTGCCAAAAGTCTCAGAGCCATCATAGAAATGGTTACAAATGAACTGATTGGTGAAGCTGATGAAGCATGTTTTGCAAATTGCTACTTTGATATGACAATTTTCTCATTGTTAAGGGGAGATATGAACGTTAACGTTCCTGAATAACATTGCAAATTTTCTTGGACAAACATCACGATGTCTCATTTAGATCTCCACACTACACAGTCTGAAACTGAAGTGCCTCATATTCTAGATCTATAAAGCGTTACTCAAAGCATGCCAGATGTTTTTACTGATCTAGCGAAGGTGACATGATCAAATATACCTAATGCAAAAGTGCCTACAAGCATATATGTACCTAATGTACGTTGAAACATCAGCCCCGAAGCATTAGCCTCCCTTGAAAAACAGTTGGCCCCACCTATTGCGCGGTATGGTATAATTGCGACTAACCTATCATATGCTCCTACCCTGAAGCGTGGTAGAGTTGATTCAAAGGATCTATAACTTTGAAAGAGGAAAACGGCATAACTAGTGAACCTAGTGTGAATCCAACCATTAGCTACTCAACCATTCCAAATGCATGAGGTTATTCTAGAGTACGAAGATGTCCTTAAAGAGACGAATCCGTCTCTTGAGAATCATGAGATTCCAGTTTATTATGCAAGTTTGGATGAGGTTTGGGGTTTGTTTGAGATGATAGTTAATGATACATTCACATATATAGTAGCTACTAATATCACATTGAGCGATGACATTGAACCACATTCTATTGATGAGTGTCGACGTAGAACAGATTGGTCAAACTGGAAACAAGCAATCTAATTCGAACTTGATTCACTTGCAAAACACAAGGTGTTTAGGCCCATAGTTCCTAAACTTCCACATGTGAAGCATGTTGGCTACAAGTGAGGTTTTGTTGAGAAACGTAATAAGAAGAATGAAATAGGCAATATAAAGCACGCCTCGTGGTGTAATGCTTTTCTCAATGTCCTAGGATTGATTATTAGGACACGTATTTCTCCATAATAGACGTTACAATGTTCCGTTACCTTATCAGTTTGGTTGTTTCTAAAAAATTGAATATGTAGTTTATGAACATGGTAATCGCGTATCTCTCTGGGATCTTGATATAGGAATTTATAAGAAAGTTCATGAAGGGTTTACATTGACTGGATCAAATAGTTTTGTGCCATAGAAAACCTTCTCGATTAGATTGTACTGATTGAAACAATCTGGGCGGATGTGGTATAATTATTTGAGTGAGTGTTTGATTAGTTAGGGTTATGTGAACAATGAACTATGTCTATGTGTGTTTATTAAGAAGTCACATTCCAGATTTGCGATCATTGCAGTTTCTGTTGACAATATGAATCTCATTAGGATTGTTGAAGAGGTTAAGAAAGTTGTTGTACACTTGAAGTCGGAATTAAGATGAAAGATATTGGGAAAATTCAATACTGCCTTGGCCTGGAGGTCGAGCATTGTTTAGATGGTATTCTGGTACATCAATCGAACTACACTCAGAAGATGTTGCGTCATTTAATGAGGATAAAGCAAAGCCTTTGAGGCATTCATTATTTTTCTTACCTGATGAGGTTTTAATTAGGCACCCATTTTGGGCTAGTCATACCCTTTTGTGTATTTTACTTGCGTCTTTAAGAAGAATAGTTTTGATTTAATGCAACTTCTTACTTTTTTTTTCTTAAACTATGTGCTTTTGCCCCATACTGGGTTTTACCATAATGAATTTTTTTGAGTTTTACTACTTAGGCATTCTTATGTTTGGTTTCAAACTTGCATTCGCTTGTTGTGCAGATGACTTCATCAACCGAACTTACTTCATCGTTGAAGACCTAATATTACATTGTATTTGAGTATTTTCACACTCAAGGAAGTGTGTTGCAGTCCTAATTTAGTTAAGATTGTGAATGTGCAAATCCTGTTAGGATTCGATAGCATCTTTTTAGATAGTGTCCTATTTTAGTTATATTACTTGATAATAATTTTTCCTTCCCTCCTACTATAAATAAAGGCACAATGGGATGATCTAATACACAATTCTAAATTACTAATTTCTCTCTTCTCTCTATTGCTACTGCAACCCCTCTTTCTATAATTCTTTAGTTAAATAGACCTACAACACAAGGAACTTAATTTTCAAATTTTGCCACCGCTAAAACAGTGAGTTTAGAAGACACTTTACCATTTAATCTCATGATTTGGAAGCCGAATCAATGGCCCAAAGAACCCTTTAACGACCTAACCTTTAAAAAAAAAAAAAAAAAAAGAAAAGAAAAAAAAGGAGAAAAGGTGTTTTTTAGATCTCTTTTTGAAAAGCCAGTTGGCACACGTGTGGTGCTAATCATGCTTGGCACCATGCCCACCTCGAAACAATCATTCACTCCATTTCTTGGGCTCCCCCACAGAACACAAACTCACACTCAAATCCACACACAAACTGCTCCTCTCGAATCCTTCAAAACTTTCATCATCCATCCTCCACTCCCAAGTACTAAGAAGAAAAAGGATTCATATGAAATAAGTTTAGCGTTAGGTGACGTTTCAGTTTAATACTAATATTATTATATTTAAATTTCTCTCTACATGATAATGCATGATAAATTGAAATAATACAATAACAGTAAACTCATTCTATACAAGCTAATTTCATTAAAGATAAAAAAACAAAGAGAGATTTTGTCATGTTTTATCTCACTTTTCTCACGATACGAATTTTTCTTCATCATCATCATCAATCCATCAGTTGGCACCAATTTATACACCTCCCAATCCTGGGCCATCTCCGCTCGTGCACATGCATGCTAGGACTGGCCCATCAACAGCTTTTCCATGTCCAAATATCAAGTTAAAAATGAAATGGTGGAAGAAAAGAATTCATATGGTACCTGATGGGTAAGTATCTATATCACCCACCAATGGATATTCTTCAACACAATGAGAAAAAATCATCTTTTATAAGTGAAATAGTGTGTGCACTGTGCATGATTGTATTTGGAGAATCGAATATATATGACCTCTGATGCACAAATAATTAACAATTTATTAATAACTACTTGAGCTAGAATATCAGTGCTTAATTGGAAACTTACCAATTAGCATTTTATAAGTAAAACTTACCATGTTCAACATATTAAGATCTATAAGCATCATATAGTAATGTGTGTTGCATGATCATCATTGGGTGAAAATTTTTAAATTACATGTATAAGCACTTAAAGATTCACTGAAAGTGTCCAAATAACAAACTTGAATAACATTGTTTGATTAAATGTAATAGTTAAGAGTTTTAACAACTTTTTATTTTTTGTACTAACATGTATATACATATATGCAATCGCACCCTGTAGGGCTTAGGGTGATGATCTAGCTATCTCCACTTGGGTGACTCAATTATTGCTCACAAAATTACATCTACGAAAAAGCAAAGGGTGCTATAAGCTATAGCAAAGCTTAAGGAGTGGAAACAGTGAAAAAGAAGCACTTCCTCTATCTATTTATAGACTACTCATACACTCATCCATTGCTTCTTCCTCCCACACCACCGCACCACTACCACTAAGACTATAACAATGGCTTCCGAGAAGGTTGAGACTGTTATAGCCGGAAACTATGTCGAAATGGAAAGGGAAGAGAGTGATGTGAAGACAAGTGCTAAGAGCAAGCTATCAACATTTCTTTGGCATGGTGGCTCAGCATATGATGCATGGTTTAGCTCCGCTTCCAACCAGGCACATATTTAATCTTAATATTTACCTAAATACTTATGTTTATCATTGTATTAATATAACTATGTTATTTGATGTATGTAGCTAATTATCTTCACTCAGTTTTAATGGAATTAATATTTGATATATATTGCAGGTTGCTCAAGTGCTTCTCACACTGCCGTACTCGTTTTCCCAACTGGGTTTGTTATCTGGAATACTATTTCAGCTTTTTTATGGATTGATGGGAAGCTGGACTGCTTACCTCATCAGTCTACTATATGTTGAGTACAGAACTCGGAAGGAGAGAGAAAAGGTGGATTTTAGGAACCATGTAATTCAGGTATGTGTAATCTATAATTTTTAATCTCATTATTAGTCTATAAATCTTGCCATGAAATGTTGAGGGGTTTGTTCTACAGTTAATGTTCATAATTCCATTTTCCCTTGCATCAAATAATTTCAACTCGCGATAACATCACAATTCAGACGTCAGATAAAAACACTTCAAACGCAAAACGTCAAATACTGATTGGTAATTCATTTGCAGTGGTTTGAAGTTCTTGATGGGCTCTTGGGAAAACATTGGAGGAATGTAGGCCTCTTTTTCAACTGCACTTTTCTACTCTTTGGGTCTGTAATTCAGTTAATTGCCTGTGCAAGGTAAGTAATCATAAAATAAAGATACTAAATATTATGAATTACATTAAAATTGGTTTGTCTGATGCGTTTGTTTTAATCCCAGTAACATCTACTATATAAACGACAATCTCGACAAGAGAACTTGGACTTACATCTTTGGAGCTTGCTGTGCTACAACTGTCTTCATCCCCTCATTCCATAATTACAGAATTTGGTCATTTTTGGGCCTTATTATGACTACTTACACTGCTTGGTATCTCACCATTGCTTCCCTTATCCATGGACAGGTAACCAGATTAATTCTATAATATTTATTGTATTAGTTCATTATATAATTAACTTAAAATCAGCAAATATCTTAGAAGCTTTTTTGGCAGTCTACACCCTAATTATAATTACTTTCTATGTGTCCACAAAGGTTGAGGGAGTGAAGCACTCTGGTCCAAGCACAATGGTTCTCTACTTCACTGGGGCTACTAACATTCTCTACACATTTGGTGGACATGCTGTTACAGTGTGAGCATTTGAAAATAATTACAACAAATAAATAAGCAGCAATGATATAACTTGGGTTTTAGTTAACTGATCTGATTAACAGGGTTAATTAATTTTTTTGGTATCATATAGGGAGATTATGCATGCAATGTGGAAGCCACAGAAATTCAAGTTAATATACTTGATGGCAACACTGTATGTGCTGACCTTAACCCTACCATCTGCGTCTGCTGTGTACTGGGCATTCGGGGACAGTCTCTTGACTCATTCCAATGCCCTAGCCATGCTTCCAAAGACTAGATTTAGAGACACTGCAGTAGTCCTAATGCTCATTCATCAGGTAATTAATTAACACAGTTTCTTAATCATTCCAATAATTTAGGGTTTAGTTTTATAAAGTATAACTGTTGATTGATAACTGGGTTAATTTGTGCAGTTTATCACGTTTGGATTTGCTTGCACTCCTTTGTACTTTGTGTGGGAGAAATTCATTCAGATGCATGAGACCAAGAGCATGGTGAAGAGGGCACTGGCAAGGCTCCCAGTGGTGATCCCGATATGGTTCCTTGCCATCATATTCCCATTCTTTGGGCCCATCAACTCAACTGTTGGATCTCTTCTTGTCAGCTTTACTGTCTACATAATTCCTGCTTTAGCTCACATGGTCACCTTTGCTTCTGCATCTGCTAGAGAGGTTAGTCTATCTTTTTTACTTTGCATGGGATAGAATCATTGCTAAGGATAATGGTCAAATATATCTAAAATATATCTTACATGTTATGTTATCAAACTATCAATTTTGATTGTATATTCATATAAGAACCTACTTAATTTTCGTAATTTAGATTGATAATTGAGTGACATGACATACTATACTAGGAGAACATTTGTGTTGCTAGAGAAATATAAACTTGAATAATCAAATTAGTCATTATTTTTGTTTGATAATCTAACATATTCATTGTTGTTTTTCATTTCTTTTAATGAAACTATTGCATAGGATACTTGCTAAAAATCGTACCTGCCAAACTTTCTGATAACATATAACATATTAAACTGAGTTAGGGAGATATGGATGAACATATGAGTGCATGTATATTCATTACTTGCTGTTTTTTATGGCACACAGAATGCTGTGGAGAAACCACCATCATTCTTAGGAGGCTGGGCAGGATCATACACCATGAACATCTTTGTGGTGGTATGGGTTTTGATAGTGGGATTTGGGTTTGGAGGATGGGCAAGCATGCTTAACTTCATAAACCAAGTTAACACATTTGGTCTATTCACAAAGTGCTACCAATGCCCCCCTCACAAAGCTTGATAGTAGATTCCCCTACTTTTCCAAAAGTTTTTTGTAACAATCTAAAGATACATATGTAAGTGTGTGTAAAGAGATTGGCATTTGTAACCCTTTATTTCCTCTTGTTTCCTTACTTGATTTGTATTTTTTTTCTTTCTTTGTAAGATCTATTAAGTTGATCGCTTTTCAGAAAAGGTGTGATGGCAATTATCATAGCCACCCTTATACGGACCCTACAGTTGTACCTTTGTGTGTTTATTAATTAGCCTTTTTTAATTAAGAAATGCAGACTCCCCAGGTTTTCCTCTTCTGGCCGGGAACTAAATTTATCATTTATCATTTCATAATCCCATTTAACATATCTTTTATATTTAGTTAATTAATGTTGAAATTCTTTAGGAATGATTGTAATCCTTTGCTTTTTGCTGATAGTTGAAGTCATCATTCTCCTTTGAATGTTATTATTGCAGATCATGTTTAACAAAACCTTGTTAAGTTGTTACAAGTCATAAATCACATCTACGTCATCATAACTTGAATATCCTGCAATGAGTAAGTTCACACGAAGTATACGCTTGGCCTTCAACCGTGTGGCTCCATGTTTGCTACTTTCAACCCCTGAAGAACATATACAGTTTATATGACCTAGATTTACGTACGGCATGCACGCCACGTGCTGAGCAATGGATGGTGAAAGAGATAATTAGTTCATGAGGGCCAATCTGAATGTGCACCAGAGTGTGAAAAAGGCCAAAGTTGAGCTCACTTTTTTCACGTTTTGCTGGCCAGGTTTTTCAGCGCCCAAATCGACCTCAAATGGGCGATATAGATAGCTGTTTTTGATTGGGTGCTTAGAAGGCCCCATGTATTGGTAATATGGTACAGCTCTTGGACTTTGCGTGTAGACTTTGTTTGAGAAACATTAATAATAAGCAGATATATCATATGAATCTGGAGCTGCAAAAGTTGACGGTATTTTCTCGCCCTAATTATAATTAAAGAGGAATAACAGTGACTGTACATGAGCATAATTAATATCAACCATTAATAAAACTAAGTCTCACAACTCATCAATGATTAATAGCAGCTCGTACGTGTGCGATCAATTGTCGATGCCACAACTCTTGATGTGATGTGTTCTATATGTAAGTACCTTTACACCCAATTTGCATTGTACACCCTTAACGACAAAGATACATAGTCAAATTAATTTGAGAAATTCAGTCACCTAGTCCTTGGCACAACTAGACCAATGGAACACAAATTATTGCTGGTTTTTAGTTAAAATGGTCATTGAGATGGACATAACTTATCACTTTAGTCCTTGATAATGAAAATCAATAGGAGTGATCCAGCAAGTGGCCCTTGACCACATCGGTTGAAAGATGTTGTCCCCTTGCATGACCGAACGGGTTCGAACCCCATCGGTGGCTAAATTAACATTTAACTTACTAACGCTATTGCTCTACTATTAAAAAAAAAAAAGGTTCTCCATAAATCGTTTTGATCATTTCATGAAAAATCTGTCAATATTCTTGTTAAAAAATTAATTTGACGTTCTACATACGATGTAGTGGACTGCGCATTCGTGCAAACAACCAAAAAATGGTTATTGGTATTTTTTTGTTTATGCAAAAAAAATTTCAGTTGCAAAATGGGCTCATTTCACTATCTTTTACACAGCGGAATATACGTTTAATTTTATTTTTTGGTTTTTATTTTTTGTTTTTTGTTGAGATATTTAGAAACAATTATAAAACATTTCTTTTGCAATTTTTAATTTTTTTTTGTTGAGTTCTTTAAAAGTGAAGGGGCTGGTTTAACAAAAGTACCCTTAAAAAGATAATCACGTAATCGTTCATTTGACAATTTAACAAGAATATTGATAGATTTTTTATGGAAAGGCCAAAATGATTTATGATCGATAAACTCAGGAACTTCTATCGAATTTTTAGAAACTAAAGTAAAGAGTTATGACAATCTCAAAAATTATTTTGATTAAAAAAAACCAATTATTGGCATAACACATGAAGGTGAGAGAAGAGGAGAAAAATTATTTGTGGGATCAAGCCCGAATGACATGTTCATATCAAAAATAAAAAAAATCTAATTAGCCCATCATAACACATTGCTCAAGTTGGTTTTCACTAAGTCTTCACCGACCAAATCAAGAAACTTTTGTAGGCCCTATCACCCATTTGAGTACATTACAAACAATCTATGCGTAGTCTGATTGAGAAATTTTATGTGAACGTAACACAATCATATGATGTTCAAGTTAAATTATAAGGCTACAACTGATTAGTCTCGTTTATAATGCATTAGGGTAAAATACGTGGTGGGCCATGACATAGCGAAAAATCTCTTCGTCTCGTCAACTTATATCATTATCTATAGTTTTCACGTTACCAAATAACTTTGAGAGCTTCACTAAACAAGTACTGTTATTTTCGTAATAATCATAAAGAAAGACATATATATACGTTTCTGGCTTGTGGCCCAAGAAATAGGCCACCATTGATATTGATTCTACAGGGTGGGTTCCATACTCCATACTTAGACCTAAAAATTGAGGTCCCTGGGATAAATGAGCTAAATATCTCCAGTGCTGAGAAAGAAAAAAGTACATAATATAAAGTGGAAAAGCCATGGAAACAACAAAGTGGATGCCCATTGCCAATGTACTCCACCTCTTTAAAGCCAATGAAACTCAGAAAATAGAAGAAATTATTCTTCTCTTAGACCTTTGCCAAAGATATATAATTGATTATTAAAAGAAGAAAGGGTAATACTATCTGTACCTTCTTTTTTTTTTTTTTTTTTTTTTTTTTTTTTTTTTTTTTACTTTTCATACACTATTCTTAATATTTAGCCATCGGATCGAATGAATTAAAAAAAAAATCAAATGACATAAATTAGCAGAGTGTGCATGAGAGGTAAAAAAGGATGTGGGATAGCACCACCCGAAAGAAAAAAAGGGAGCTCCCCCTGACTCACAGCTCATAAGGTAAATAATAAGAATTAGGTGATGGACATTGACATCAAATTTGTATGAAGCAACTTTTTAAAGTGAGAACCAAAACTTTGAGCGTAATATATATCCTTTTTGGACTCTAATTTGAATTCCTTCATTATAATTTTGATTATAAATATTAGAATCCATCGAATAGAAAAAAGATCACATGAACTTTCCACGATAAGGACTTGTCATGGAATGTTTCAATTATTTTCATTTTTCTACATCTCCCAAATCATTGAATCTGCCCACATGCATTGAGAAAAGAAAATGCTTTTGACCAGCCAATCGAATAGAATTCCGTTATGTTTTAGTCAACAAGTTAATTAAAGAGAGAAATTTTTATGGGTTGGATTTGAAATCAAATCAACTATTAGCAATCCTTTTGTAGCCATTCAAGTTGTAAGCTTGTGAAAGCAGAATCAAAATCTTGATGAGGGTCCAGCAAGTTAGCAGTGTAGATAAGGCAAAACGTGTGTTGGGGGGCCTATGTTAATTGTAGAAAAAATAAAAAAATAAAAATTGTTTTTTTTTTTTCATCCCAAAAACCCCTTTGTTTGTTTCTATATTCCTATCCAGAAGGAATGTCTCGTAGATCAATAGATTTTGCTGATCAGATGGTTTAGTGTGTTCATATGCCATACACGTTCATACAACAATCATTGTTATTGAATTAATTAATTTTTCAAATTTAGTTCGATTCGATGCAAGTGTGTGACTAACCCTAGTCAGACTTTTGGTTTTTTGAGAGAGCAATTTCTGTAGCACAAGTACATTATCACTATGACATTCTATATCAATGATACAATATTATGCGTGCAAGTTTATCTTTACATGAAATTATCTCATTAACAGAAGACACTACAGTAATAGTATGTCTGCACTTTGGAAGTCCTCCCTTTTCGGAGATTGGTGAAGCAACTAGTTAGCAGAGATTGGGATTTGCCCTTGGAGTAAGTCCTAAAATTTCCCTTCTATTCCACACCCCCGGCGCCAAATTTCTTTCCAACCCTTGAGCTAAAATTTCTTTCAAAGATTTAGCCCAAAACTAATGGTGAAGCCCACATGTGAGAGTGGAACAAGGAGAGTGAATTGGACTCGTCAGCCCAGACATGCGCTAGGCTGGCTCAACTTTCCTGGCCCATCCATGTGGGCTTGTCTTTTGGTTGTCTGATGGAAGTGATGAGCCTAATGGCTATGTATATGATCTTGTGGCCACAATCAAATGGGTCGTTGGTTGATCCAATGATCCACATTCAAACTTTTATTTCAGTTTTATATTTATATATTTATTGAATTCAATGGTTGTGATCGAATATAATCAAATCTAATGGTAAAAAAAAAAAAAAAAAAGATGATCTAATGGCCCAAATTTAAATCCAACGGCTAAAATTATTAAAAAAATTATTTAACTCAAAATTCACAAAAAAAAACTCCATAAATACCTATGTATTTGTTCAAACATCTACACAAAACTCACTTTTCTCCTACGATTCTTCCAATTTTTCTTTGTACCATCTCCCAAAACCATTTCTTCCCATTTCCAAATTTTTCTATCATGTGTTTCATATTCTTCCATAGTGTTTCAGGAGTTTCATGTATCGATTTAGTGATTTTCAATATTTATCAGAAATTTAAATATTTTTAGGTTAAAATGTTCATAAAATTAATTGAAGATAGTCTACATAATTTTTTTTTTAAAGTTAATTTTTAAAAAAAATAGTGATTCATTCTTTAATAATTTGGGGCTAAAATTTAGGCCTTCTAGTTGGAGTAGAAAAACTGTTTTGGGGTTAAAACCTAAATTTTGTGGGTTAAAAATTTTAGATTTTAATCCAAAAGTTGAAGATGGTCTTAGGGTCCAACTCCTTTATTTATTTATTTATTTTTATTTTTTATTTTTCTGTGGGGACCCTTGAATCCAAACACGGATATAGGAAAGAGAATGGAACCTCATTAGCCTATTTAGATAAAAAGAGAAGAAAAAGTTGACATAGTGTGGGGGCTGGGGTGGGTGTTGGTCAAAATCGCTTGGACCCATGGAAGTTTCTTGAGATGGTGAGAAGATATATCAGGGTAAAAGGCTGCCACTTTGTAACCTGCACTGCACTGAGCGTTCGATAGTGCTTGTGCAAGGATCCGTCTTTGTCCTTGACAACGTGCTATTGTGCTTGCAATTGCTAATATAATGTTTTTCGAAGAATGTTACAGTTGGTAGCCCACAATCGTGACCTTATTACTGCTCATTGTATTATACGTGGATCTGCCGTATTATAACCAACTTCCTTCTGCTTTTGCCGAGGGCTTCTTGTTGTGTGGTTTTGGGCCGTTGGAAATTTGATAACGTAAATTAGAGCCCCTTTGTTTTCTTAGATGATTCATAAAGGACCTCATTTCATTTACCGGCTCTCGGCACCCCTTCTTCATCGGCTCCTGTAAAACCAGTACTAGTTCCTATTCCATTGTACAGCCACGACGATCACGTATAATCAAATCATTCATGACTACGTTAAGTTCACATCATTTTCTTTCCTATTTAGTCACGAATTCTGTGGCCTCACCAAACCTCCCATGGCCACAAAGAAACAAAAGAATCATAGTGTATGCTAGTGCAAAAGGCATTGTCAATTCAGACATTCTAGCAGCCCTTGGCATTTCTTTGTTCTCATATATTCAAATTGGGAATCTTCAACTAAAAACATATATGTTTGGTATGCTTTACGATCAAAATCCATTAGACGATTACGAAGGAAAAAGAAATAGAACAAGAAGTAAGAACAGCGAACATCAAATGCTTTCTGTTTTGAGCAAGAAAGGAAACCATGTGCAAGTTTTCATTTAGATTGGAGGGCAAGGGGAACACAGCAATACCACTTTTTCCAAAGAGGCTGTTTATGCCCCTTGAACATTCGACTTCAACCTAGGAACAGCAATTTTGGTAAGCCAGTCCGGATGCATCTATATTTATTTCCCAAAAGTTCAACAATGGAAATTCAATGCAAAGGAAAATGACATGTCGTGAAAGATTACGATTGTTGAAATGAAAAAGGACACTTAAGGCTAGACCAAGTGTGATCATGCCGAACAACAACAACAACAATAATAACAACAAAACTTTATCCTACTAATTGTGAACTCGGCTATATGAATCTTAAAATACCAAACTTGATCATGCTAAAGGGGGAAAAAATCTAATCTCGACTCGTCAAATTTCAACCTCTCATGGATGATCATCTAGGATAAGTGGTTATTGTTCTTTCCATGGGAAGTGGAAGAAATTAATTAATTAGCATGTTGTTGCTTTGCCCTTCTGCTACCATTCAAAGTTGATGGTAACTCAATGCAACAGCTAAACCATAAAATCGTCTTCCAACTATAAAATTTGAGCAGCGACAGTAAAACAACATCCACAACAATTTCAAGGGACAAGATATAATATCCACAACAATTTCAAGGGACAGGATATAATATGCACAACTAATGACCATAAAAATGAGATAACAGTTAAACGTCCCTCTCAGATGGAGCACCGTTTTTTGTTGTTTAGACAATTTAGACTTTAAGGGTGCGTTTGTTGCACCAGACTGTTTCAGATTGGACTAGCTGCAGGGACTCAGTTGGACTGGCTTAGACTAGACTAAGCTGGACTAGCTTAGTAAAGCGTTTGATGCAGTGTCGGACTAAGAAACAGGATAATGAAAACAGTACTGTTCACCAATTTGGTGTTTACTCAGATTAGGACTACTTTATGGTTCTATTTTAATTGCTTTTTTTATTAAAGATATTATTAAAATTAATAATATTGGATGAAAGTGAGACTCAATAAAAATACAAAAACCAAATTTTCTTGCCAATAAAAGAAACATACATGATTCAAGAGTAGCATTGTTCCAAACATCAATATAACAAAGTGTTCTCCCAACAATCGACATGGTTTAGGATGTTTTTCCTTAATTATTCATCTTTGGTTTAAAGTTGTAGGTTAAAGTTAAAGGTTTGTTTGCTTTTTTTGGTTGTGTTTTTGTAGCTTTGTTTGCTTGGTCGTTTGCCTTATTACCTTTCATGTTGGTGTGTTTTTGAACCGTGTTTAATTAAGTTGTACCGAAAAGAAAAAAACTATTAGTTCATCCCATACTGTAGCAAACATTAGAAAATACAGTGAACAATCTGTTGAATCCAAATCACAGAAATTCTAATGTATCTTCTAATCAAATTGAATTCCTCTTCAATTGAGTCACCGCTGATATTAGAGCAAAGCATATGTAAAGCAAGAAAATGTATAAGTAGGATTACTCAATAAATATCTGATTGACTTGACTCACTTCAATAGACATCAGATCAAGTTATGATGAAATAAACAGCAACATGAAATATCAACTATCGAGCCTTGAGTAGGGTAAAAGTGTCTTCGTCAAATGAAAAAGCTGTAACCTTGTTTGCACAAGGATCGACTTTGTTGTCATCTAGATCCCTTTCACTGTAAAAACCAGGTTTTTCAGGTTCAGGCAATCCACACCACTCAATACAGAACCGCAGCTGGCATGCTTGGCCTATCTGCCGGATTTCACTGCACATATAAAAAACCCACATGGATTGACCGCAAAACTTCATGTGGATTACTGGAGTCTCCTACTGATGTATCGAGCATTTCAATGGACTTGCCTTCTGTGTATAAATTCCATGCCTAAAAGATCACAACCACCAATTGTACTGAATAAACAGAAGTACAAAGAATATGGTAAAAATTCGACATACATGGTGAAAATAACTACATAATTACATCCAATGTGTATAAAAATATCAATCTTTCAATTGAGCATTATAATTTGACACCAAAATCAAAGGCACGAACTGCGTGAAGGGTCAAATTGAACACAATCTGAAAAAACTCAACTTAGATTCTGAAATTCACAGTCAAATCAACACAAATCCCCACCCAAGGTTCTTCACCAACTGGCATTTCTTTCAAACTTCACAGTCAAATCAACACAAATCGACTTACTAATCGACGTGGGAATGACACCGGTAAGATTATTACTGTAAATGAAAAGCTCTTCAAGTGAAGCTAAATTCCCTATCTCCTCAGGCATTTCACCAAACACATAATTCTCACAGAGGTAAAGCTTTCTACGGTTGGTCATTTTGCAGAAAGTGGTCAACATTTCTCCATGAAACCTATTTGTGCACAAGTCTAGAATCTCGAGATAATGACAATTTGTCAAACCCTTACTTAACTGAATTTTAGGTAACTTCATTACTTGGTTTATATAAGTTACCAAGTGCCAGAAACAAGCTTATTAAGCATTACAAATGCTTGAATTTTAGGTAACTTCATTACTTAACAAATCCTTTTTGTGCTCAGTTTTGATTACGTACTTCTATCAGTTTTGATACTAAAAACCCAACAAGCTTGCAAGAGGAACTAAATGGAAACAAGGATTAGAGATCAAACAAGAATACTCGTATACTTAGTTTGAATTAAGGATTATAGTTTTTTTTTTCTTTGGTCTTTTTAATCTGTTGAATCAAGAAGTAGAGGTTGAACAAAGATATTTTAAACATAATCAAACAATAAAGGCATTCAAATATGTAGCTATCACAGGTCGGAAAAGAAACAAGTTGCTCATTCTATTTTCTATTTGTACAGGATATCTAACTAATTAGCAAAAAAATTAGCCTTTGAGCAATCAATTTACAGCTTTTGAGGTTGCTCTATTTGTATTCATTTTTGCCATGGAGCTCCAATCAATTTATAGCTTTTGAGGTTGCTCTATTTGTATTCATTTTTTCCATGGAGCTCCTTCTTTTATATATACAAACTCCAATGATCACAATAGACGAATACTCAAACAAAGAAAGATAAGGATGCATCTCCCAAACGAAAATCTGAAGCCAGATCAAAACAGGATATGGAGGCAACGGTAAGATTATTGCTTGCAATTAAGCCCCAGAATTCATTGGCTTCACATATATATTGCAATATGATTTATCAATCAAGAAGACAAACAACCCATGAACATGAGCCATTAGATGCAAGAAATTGAAGCAGGACTTTTAGTTCCAACTTACTGTAGATAAACAAGATATTTTTCAGAGCATGATTCATTTTAGCTAAACCCACCTTCTTCGCTCACTACGGAAAGGACCATAGAAGAAGTTCTTGGACACATTGAATTCAGTTAAGTAAGTAAGATTACAAATGCTCGGAGACAAAGTGCTACACAAATTAAGTCCACTGAGATTTAGAGAAGTTACCTTGAAATCAGAACAACGAACTCCGGTCCAATTGCAAGGATTTGAATATGCTAAATTCCAGGACACACACACACACACCCAAAATCAGCATACCCATATGGAATGAGACACCTACACACACAGAGTACATACATACATACAGACACATACAATCATAGACTATATACATATCAATTATTAGATGAAATTCAACGATAGCAGAACAAATATTAGATGAAATTCACACACACCCACACACACACACACACATATATATATATATATATATATATATATATATATATATCAAATCCACTCCAGTAAAACCCAAACTTTAATATCAATTTGAACCTAAAAATCAAAACCCTAATTTATTTTCAACTGCTCAGATCAGTTATTGAAAAGTTTTCAAACCAAAACAACGAAGTTGTTCATAACCCAATAATAATTTACCAGACAATATCAAAGTCGTTCACGATCAGCAAAAGAAAATTGAAGAAGAAAATCATCAGATTCGAAATTTACCTGATGAGGAGCAGAGGACGGCGAGCAGGACGCAGAGGACGGGGAGGATGACGAGTGCGAAGGAGTAGGACGTCTTCTCTCGCAGACGAGCGACGAATTTCTCTTTCTCTGGGCTTAGTAGTACTGTGAAAATTGGGGGTCCTTGTGAAGAACTCTTAGCGAAAGACTTTGTTTGAGCGAGTCCGAGTTTATCCCATTAAACTCAGTCCCTCTACCCACCGAACATGGGATACACTAAATACTTAATCCAGTCTAGTCCAGTCCCATTTAGTGAGGCCAAACAAACACCCCCTAATACCCAATTACGATTACTCAAATTCATCAAATCCCGTCGACACTCAAAATTGGTCACACTGCTGAGTCGTACCATTGTAATTGCAACGCGCCTAAAAAATGTGCCAATAATGTAATCAGTTTTGTGTGTCTAAATAGCATTGCTCGAAGTATAATCTACAAGATCCAACAAAAATCCAGTTCAACGGTAATAAAAGCGAGAAGAAGGAAAACTAATTCAAAGAACAAACGAATTCAAGTGGTAAAAATGACACCAAAACATGATCATTAATTTCAGCTTTCATAGATTCCATATTTGAACAACAAAAATAGGTATAAAAATTGAGGAACCGAAAAACAATGAATGGGAGAAGAAGCAAACAACTACCATCTAATCTAACATATGCAAAATAATCATCCAAA
Organism: Pyrus communis; assembly: GCF_041283825.1. NCBI lineage: Eukaryota > Viridiplantae > Streptophyta > Magnoliopsida > Rosales > Rosaceae > Pyrus > Pyrus communis. The sequence goes on from NC_142572.1 coordinate 7,279,334, forward strand.
ACTTAACAGAGCGCAGGAAACCATAGGATTTTATACGCTCCAAATCCTCATTTCTGATCATTGGGACATTCCCTTGCCAAATGCCCCTCTCCACAATTATAGCATCCACCGCCACGCCCACTCCTCTACCACCATATTCCCGTCCACCGCCGCCAAATTTCGGGACGACACTCCCTCGCCAAATGGCCAATGCCACCGCAATTGTAGCATTCACCGCCGCGACCCCCACTACCTCCTCCGTAACGACCACGCATTCTGCCTCCTTTCGCTGCATTATACCCTCCAGGGCCTCCACCTAACCTTCCATAACCACCTCCCCTGCCTCTCCGGCCATATCCGCCACGTCCGCGGCCTCGATCAAAGCTCGGATGGGGGGATTCAGTGATATTGCCGACGACGTCGACGACTTTTGTGCGTCAGTCCTCATCGAAATCGATGACGAACTCCATGGTTTGGCCCTCCGAGAGGGTCCAGAAGCCGTCGGATTGAATCGAGGTCTAGTGGACGAATAGATCCTCGCCGCCGTCGTCCGGAGCTATGAAGCGGAACCCCTTCTGCGCGTTGAACCACTTGACCGTGCCCGTGGATTTCGCGCCGTCCGCAATGGATGGGACGGATCTAGAAGCTTCTATGTTACAAAATGTTTTTTAGTTATCTGCGATGGAGTGGACTAACTGTCCTGTAACTGACTCTCTCAGACCTGCTCTCTCCTCTGCGGCTGTTTTTCAGTATTTGAAGAAATTTTTTATTGTGACGGAAATATGTGGTACATGTATTTTTATATAAGTAATGAGAAATTTGATTTTTTAAGCTATTAATTTTTTAATACACAAATTTTACACCATCAAAATCTCTCCTTGAATGAAAATTAAAGAAAGTTGTGCGTGGGACCCGCTTGGTGCAGTATTGGACTAAGAAGCTGGATAATAACAAATTCTAATATTATATTATTTAATATATAAATTATTAATATTTTATTATGATCTTATCTTTTTCTCCATCTTTTCCTACCATTTCCGTCCCACTCTTTTCCTCTTCTCTCATCGTCCCACCCTCTCCCTCTTTTTTTCCTCTTAGACCTCTCAATTCATGTCTCTTTCTCATTCCTGGTCAAACTCCTTATTGATTCCAGTCTCTATTTATTTGTCCTCCCTCCCTCTCTAGCTATAAGTTGTTCGAACAGAACCTCACGGCTTCAATTTTCCCGACGAGTTGCAGGTTTCCCGATGTGTTTTCCGACCAACCTTCATTAAATTGGATGAAGTTAGCACCGCCAAAAAATTCATCACCATCCCTGGACCGAGATCTTAGCTTTGAATGCTCAAATATATCATGGATTTGAAGAAGCCCAAATAGGCCGAGACTTCCAGGCCATTTTCCGACCACATTCGACCACATTTTAGCCTCGATTCAGGTAAAATCGTAATCTTGTCACTCCCAGCTTCAATTTGGTATATTTTATATGAAAGTTGGTTCTGAAATGGATCTGTAAGAGAGTCGGAAAGTTAATGATTGATCTAGGTGACCGGAGATGACGAGGAGTCTGTCGGGAGTGGTCGTTGAGCATGATGAGGATGAGAAAAAGATGATAGTATTAGCTAGTCCCATGGTTATTGGGGGGTTTCGCTAAGACCTCTTAGTGAAGGGTTTTGTCCATGCTAGTCTCCTTTAGTCTCATTAATGTTAGTCCCAGCATGGAACAAACACAGTATTGGACTAATAGCTAGTCCAGTCCAGTCCAGTCCAACTTAGTGAGGGCAAACAAACGCCCCCTTGGAGTCTTCCACGTCAATTTGTTTTGGACAAAGGAAACGGATAGGATGACTAGGATGACTAATTTTGGTGCTACCGTCTCACCTCAACGTAGTGTCCAACTTTTACTTCGAACTTGCAATAACAAAAAAGCGAATCTAAATTCGTACACTTACAATTAAGAGAAATATGATGTTTTTAATAAAAGCAGCTTATTAAAAAATCGGAAACATAATGCATGGTAATCAGTGCCTATTAATGAAATTTTCAAAAGATAAGTACATTCTCACATATTTTACAATATCTTTGTTTTAATATTGTCTTTGACAATTATTATAGCATATTAAATATCATATCCTTATTAGTCATTTAGCATATTCATAGCAATTTATATAAAATTTTACCAAACACTTAACGATATTTTTTTTTTTTTTTTTTTTGTTAAAAGAATTTTTACAAAAAAAAAAAAGTTTACCAAATATTCAATAACTTTATTTTACAACTGTTTATTCTCACTGCACAGTAAAATAGTTTTTAAAAAAAAACACAACTATACCAAATTAGCCCTAAAAGGATGGAAGAGTAGATTGAGAGATATAGAATTATTATAGCCGTCTTATTTGGTTAAGATTTAATCTCAACCGTATAATCCAAATCAACTATTCTCTCTCGACTTCACCTCATTTTGCTTTTAAGTCTCGACTCTTCCGCCATAGTTGATTCTCTCGATCTCCTTCCTCCTACCTATTCTCTCTATGTCTTCGAATTCCACAACACCAGTGACACAACACACCCACATCACTCCCCATGTACCCTCCTGAGTTCGGCTGATTGAGTATGCAATTATTACTTGAGTTGCAGTTTAGCCTTTGATTCGTGTAAAGAGAGCCACATCCGACGATCGTATGTCTAATCAACACAAGTAGAAATGAAAGGAAAATTACCAAAGTCATTTCATAAAAAGAGATTGAAGCGTTACCTCATATCGACTTTCGTGAGCCTGACCAAAAAAGTTTAGATTTCTTTTTGTCATAAGGGAAAATCCGCTCTACGTGAAAAAAGTTAGACATTTCAATTTTTTTTTTTTTTTTTTTTGGCTTGATATCGCATCGTGAAATACTTAAAGGACGTATAAACTCCCTTGTAGTCTGCCGAGGCAATTGCGGCTCCAAGTAGAGTTGGGCAAAATCCACATTTCGAATTCGACTAGCATCTGCCAGAAGGGCAACATGAATTATTGAAGGCCTAATCACAAGCGGAGATTACAAATGAGTGTTAGCTTCAGAAGACACCACAATGTGTCTGGGTAGACACCTTGTCTCTGGAGGTATTGGAATTGGGATAAAAGGGGATTCAAGGACTTGAACTTCGTTTCGATGTGGCGGTGATGATCAAACACAAGCAAGCATCCAAGACGCTTGGAGAAAACTTAAAAACCTTCTGCTTAGGTGATAACCTTGTGAACACAATGATGAGCTTCAAGGACATGAAAACTCTAAACTCTTATTTTTTTAATTTGTAAAGAGTCTTGGTTCACCAACACTAGGTTTTGAATTTCATGAGTTATAGAATTGTTTTTTAGTACATGCTTACTTTAAGAGTTATTATGTATGTTTGGATCATCAAATATTCTTAATTAGACAAATTTTTTCCTTCACTTCCCATCTTCAATCACTTATTCATTCATTCTCCTTTTCAAGGTATCAATAAGAGTTCCATTTCTTTGCAGCAACAACATTCATCACCATCAACGTAGCTCTTATGATTTCTAGCAATTGGAATATTGGTTATAGTCGTTCTTTTCAACTCCAAGAATTGAATGGCTCATCAATGATTACCATATCCAATCATACTTGCCCAAAAAACCTAGAAGGTGATGAAGCCATAAAGTATAGTGATGTGGAAAATGTGAATAAATTAAAACCTAAAATTGACTAATTAGAGTGCGCATGTGAGCATGATTGAACCCATATCACACAAGTGATGTCAGAGCATAGATAAATAGTAGTAAAAGAAAACTAAGGACATTTATACCGAAAAGAGAAGCCTCCTACATAACAGCTTTTACCAGCAACCCTCGTCGTCACAAAATCTTTACCACTAAAATCTTGGAGGGCTGAAAAAAAAAAGGGTGAGGGGGCCTGAAAAATAAAGTTTTGTAAACCATTTTCTAAAATGTGTAACCCCTTGCTGTTAAACAAGTATAAAGTTTCCGAAAATATTATAATAGTAGTATGTAATACGGTATCTTGCAACAGCAGTGGGTCAAAAAATGTAGGATACAACAAGAAGGTATCTCAACATTAAATCTCAAATCGTTATTATAAGGAATCAATGCTCATTAATTTATGTAGGCACACAAATCCATTGCAGATATATTTAGACAATGGAACAGGCTAGGTTTAGGTTTTACATTCTAGTACTACATCATGTGAGCTGCGCTACACTAGTAGAAAAAACAGCTTATGCGACGATATTTTGCGCAACGATGAGTATTTCGTCGTGCAATACGTACTTGCACAACTAAAAATATACTTCGTCACGCAAAATAGAAAAGATAAAAGAAAAAAAAAATTGCGTGATGAAGACATTCGTCGCGCAAGAGTACTTAGCGCGACGAATAATTGTTGGAGTTGCGTAAAGTCAGCAAGAAAACGCAGGGTAGTTTAGTTTGGCGCGAAAAACTTGCGCAACGAAAATGGGGCATTTGCGTGACCAATGATTCGTCGCGTAAGATCCAGTCAATTTTGACCATTTACTGCAGGTGAATCAGAGGAATCAATACCGCATTTAATATAGGTGTTTGCGCGACAAAGGCTTCATCACGCAAAGGTCTTAACCTTCCTATAGATATGCACTTCTGCTGTCTTGATTCTTCACAATTCTATTCTCCTTATTCTTCAAAATTCTGTTCGTGCTGGGATGGTGGATAAAAGCAAGGATGAGAGTGTACGCGAAGCCAACTCACATGAGTTGAGGGAACATTTTGAGTTTGCGCATGCGATCGCTATAGCCATGGGGAATAATTGTCTCACTGCTGAGTGGCGTTCTTGGGAAAATGTGCCCGGGAATGTGAAGAAGGCTATGATGGATGAACTATTAGTAAGTATATTGTTAATGGATTAATAATTAAGTTTGTGAAATTTTTAGTTATATGTTGGAATTAATTATTTGCATGTATGTGTAACAATGTAAGTATACTCTTGATGATGATACGAACAAACATTTGATGGATAATGCGTTGGAGGGAGGTTACAATCGATGGAATTAGGAAGTCTTGTGGAATGGACCAGGACCATCCAAATAGTAGTTTTAAATTTATGTTTTGTATAACAATATTTAAATTTAAGTTTTTTCTTTTTTCTTTTATTTTTTTATTTTTTATAAGTTATGTATTTGGACTTAATTAGTTTCAATTCCTATCGGGTTTTTTTTGTATGACAATATCGTACTTATGCTGAAAATAATTGTATGGATTAAGGCATTAATTATATATAGAATAATTATTTATAGAATAATATTTTAGGTATTAATTATTTATAGAATAAATATTTAAAGTATTAATTATTTTTAGAATAAATATTTAAGGTATCAAATATTTTCTGAATATTTGTTTGTAATTATAAAGTTTACGTAAACATAGATATCTGTGTTTACGTAAACTTTGTAATTACAATTATTTTATCTATCTCGTCACGCAATATATTGAGCGAGGGTACCTTTGTCGCGTAAGACATCTTTGCATGATGAATCCATGTGTTTGTCGCGCAAAGCACGGTTAGACTGCGTTCAAACCTTCCAATTTATTGCGCATTTATAACGCATTTTGCGAGACGAATTTGGGGATTTGTGCGACGAATATGTTCATCGCGCAAAGGTGCCCTAGTGCTATATAAACACAGTTTCAGATCCCTTATTTTCAAAAAAAAATTTGTTTAAAAAAGAATGGCCGATTCTGAAGATGGTTTTGACAAAAAGAAACTTGTAGTGTGATTAGAGAGGTATCGACGGAAGCAAGTGCCGTACTTTGAAGGTAAAAATATGGCTGAGGCGTATGTTGAATTTAAGTATGACATTGGAAATTTGGTTCGGAGGGATTGTTCTGTCGAGTTTGAGTCTTGGAAAAAGGTCCTTGAGGAGTTGAAGAAGTCCATGTTGGGAGAGTTATCGGTAAGTTTGTGGTAAATAATGCACAATTATTTTTGTTAAAACTTAATATTTTTTAAATTACTAATTTATTGTTATTGGCATTAATGTAGGTTCATTGGGATGTTGATGAAACCGATGAGAAGCAACGGATTTATGTGGATGGGCTTTTCAAGCAAAGTTTCCGGTAGTGGAAGTTTGATGTGTTGCTAGCGAGGAAGGATTGAAGTTGATGAAGATTGTTTTTTTTTTTTTTTTTTTTAAATAAGATTTTGTGGACTTTATATTTAATTTAATGAATAAAGATATGTTATGTGGATGAGTATTAATATTTTCATTAATTATAATTTCTATTTGGGATAGTAAATTAGTTTTGTTAATTAATTTAATGTTTAATTAGGTTTGAGTTTTTGATTTATAATTAAATAAAAATTTACAATACATACAAATAAAAAAGAAAAACATAAAAAGAAAAATTAAAAAATATGCATTGCATGACCATACATTCTTTCGTCGCGCAATGTGTTGAAAAGAATAAATTGTAAAGTAAAGGACATAAAATTAAAAAATGGTGAACTTGCGCGACGAATAAAAAAATGGTAAACTTGCGCGATGAATGTTTCTTTTTTCATCACGCAAATGTCATTTGCATGACGAATACCATCTTAGTCGCTCAATGGGTGTTTGTGCGACGAAGACCTAGTTCGTCCTGCAAAATCGTTCGTCCAAAAGTGAACTTTTAAATCTAGATTCAGCCATGTGCAGAGGCAAATTGCAAAAAAAATTGCAGATTGTGCCTCTGCACTCATCCTTTCGATTTTGCTTAATTTGGCATCCGTCATTTCAATTTCATCATCTAATATTCCCTCCATCTTATTCTCTAGGTTGATCGAGCTATCTTGGTGTGTTTGGTGCGCGTTTTTTGTTGTTAGGGTAAAAGTATTAATGTAAATTCATATTAACGCCATTAATTTTGTTGTCTATAGGGATATTGTGTATGATTAGCGATTGGTGGAGAACGATTGAGAAGGTATTTTCTTCGTTTTATTTTTAAACATATAAAATTAATTAAATTATGTTGAACTTAGTTTGTTATGTTTATATTGTGTTGTGAAATTATATTTATATAATGTTGTTAAATTTGTACGTGACATACAAATATGTGTTGTGATGTACGGAGTTAATTGAAATTAACTTCGTACTTGTTTTGTATTTTTAGTAAAACTTAGTTTCTTGTTCGAGGATTAGTTGGATTTTGTGCATGGATGTGAAAGCATGATTGCAGTCCGATTAATTCTTGAATTGTCCCATTATGTGGATAGTTCGGAATGCATAGTTATGATGCGTAGTTTATGGTTGAAGGATTAGGTTTCAGTTGTGGAGATTTTGGTGTCATCTCTGTACGTTCTTCGGGTCGTACACCTAAAGAACTGTATCGAGATGCTGCCGAAATTCATCCACGTCGAAATCTAATCTGATGTAGCCGTAAATTATGTGACATGACTATGCATTCCCTAATGGGATAGGGCCCTTACTGGAGGCATAAGGTGATATTATCATTTTGTATGAAGTTTTTGTGATTGTTGTTTTGTTATTGTGGTTCCAGGAATTATGGACGGGACGTGGATACAGAACTCGAATAGATGCGTGGACGAATACTTGGATGGAATTGAGAATTTTATTGACTTTGCATGTACACACAGCCCGGGTGCAATGATTGAGACATATAATACTTGGACCCATCATAGGGAACAATTAGATAATACTTTGTCGTCAAACGCCACAAGAGTGGACAATGTTGAACCTATTGTGGATCCTAATGAACAAGTCATGGATATTATAAATGATGTTTTTCCATTTACAACGACAAACACCAATCAGGAAGGGGAAGATGACGTGCCTACACCAATGGACAATGTAGAGTTCGAACAATATGAAAAACTATTAAAAAATGCCAACCAAGAGTTATACCCAAGGTGCGAGAGCTTTTCCATTCTCACGCCCATTGTGGAACTAATGCACGGAAAAATAAAGTATCATATGTCGAACCAATGTTTCGATTACTTTTTGGGGGTTTTCAAGAGAATGCTTCCAAAGGACAATTGTTTGCCGAAAGACCATAGAAATGCACAAAAGGTGTTGAATGGTCTTGGATTGGGTTATGAAAAAAATTCACGCTTGCAAAAACAATTGTATTTTATTCTACAAAAAGAATAAAGCATTGGATAAATGCCCTGTATGTAATGAGTCGAGGTTCAAAATGACATCTTCGAATAGAACGACTAAGATCCCACAAAAAGTCATGCATTATCTGCCCTTGAAACCTAGGTTGCAGCGATTGTATATGTCAACACATACTGCCACGGCCATGAGATGACATAAGGAAAAGCGAGTTGATGACGATGTCCTGAGGCATCTTGCAGATGGAGAGGCATCGAAAGAGTTCGATTGAACGTTCCTTGATTTTGTTGCTGATTCTTGTAATGTTAGATTGAGACTTGCCACTGACGGATTTAATCCGTTTGGGGTTTTAAACCAACACCACAGTACTTGCCCGATTTTCGTATTTGTGAATAATTTGCCGCCATGGAAATGTATGAAAAAAGAATACATGATAATGACTCTATTGATAACTGAAGATCCTGGTAGGTTAATCGATGTATAATTACGGCCATTGGTGGTTGAGCTAAAAGATTTATGGACACACAGTGTGCGCACATACGATAAATGTATTGGCAAGATGTTCACTTTGTGGGCTATAGTGATGTGGACTGTGAACAATTTCTCCACATATGCAATGGTTTCCGGGTGGAGCACTAGGGGTTATATGGCATGCCCTGTATGCAAGGAAGACGTAACATCTAGTTGGCACGTTGGAAAAGTTTGTTACCTTGGTCATCGGAGATGGTTGCCTTGGGACCACGAGTGGCGAAAGAAGGATAAAGAGTTTGACGGGGAGAAAGAACATCGCCTTAGACCTAGAGAATGGTCCGGTCATTAGATTTTGGAACAACTTAACCACTTGGATTTTGATCATTTCGAACCAATATCAGTAGGACAAGACCTTTTACACATATGAACTGGACACAAAAGTCTATGTTTTTTGAGCTCCCGTATTGGTCTAAACTAAAATTGAGACACAATCTCGATGTTATACATGTTGAGAAAAAAGTATTTGACACATTGGTCAGCACAATTCTAGATATTGAGGGTAAGACAAAGGACACGATCAAAGCTCATCTTGATTTGGAATGAATGGGAATACAACGAGGTTTATGGATGAATAGGGACAATGATAAAGCCAGAAGGGATCTTGCATTTTTTTCAATGAAATCGAATGACAAGAAAGAATTTTTAAAGTTTTTATAGTCTGTAAAGTTTCCCGATGGGTATGCTTCAAATATCACTCGTTGTGTCAACGTTGACGGGGGTAAATTAGCTGGCCTAAAGAGTCATGACTGCCATGTGGTTTTGCAACGCCTACTTCTTGTGGGTATTCGACATCTCTTGCTAGCTGATGTAGTGAAACCAATCATGTTATTGTCCAGTTATTTTTCGCAATTGACGTCAAGAACGTTGCAAAAAACGGACGTTAATCAGTTACACTGTGACATTGTGCAAGTTCTATGCAAGTTTGAGATGATATTTCCTCCATCTTTCTTCATAAGTATGATACACGTGATGGTTTACTTACCAGAGAAGGCATTGCTTGCTAGACCAGTCAACTTTCGAATGTATCTAATAGAAAGGTGTATATTTCTCGTCTTTTTTATTAATCAATATTAAATATATTACAATTAGTAATATGTGTATTGTATCGTTTTCTTTTGGCAGGCTTCTTGGAGACTTGAAGAAAAGTGTACGAAACAAAGCGAAGCCCAAATGATCCATTATACAAGCTTGGGTGGCATATGAGGTGCTTACATTTTGTGGAATGCATTTAAAGGATGTTGAGACAACTTTCAATCGTCCTCCTTGCAATAATGATGAGGGTGTGAGAAAGGAGAAAATTTTAGTTTTTACCCAAATCGCTCAACCATTCGGAGATCTGATTTGTGGCAAGTTTTTTTCGAAGAAGGACATGGGGGTAGCACATTGGTTCGTACTCAACAATTGTGACGAGACACTGTCATACCTAGACAAGCATGAAAACATGGTGAAGCAGGCACATCTTTCACATTTGTATGCCAAGAAACACCGTGAATTGTTTCCGTAGTGGTTTCTCGAATATGTACGTTTGAAGTGTTTTGTATTGGACATATATATTGTACCAATTAATATTTTTTGAACTAACAAATTTAAATGTTTGTCTAATATTAGGTGAATCAACTAAAAGCATCGAATTCCTTCGTGTACTGTGAAAAGTTGTATAAATTGGCGTTCGGACCGATTCGCATTGAATTGTACTTGGGTTGCCATGTCAACGACATTAAGTTCTTAGCAGGTGCATAAGATGACAAGCTGTGTACGAAAAACAGTGGTGTTCATGTCCCCAGGGGAGGCGACAGTACAAACATTGAATTCTATGGCAAACTAATAAGTGTCGTGCAATTGTTTTACAAAGACTGGTGCCAAGTAATCCTATTTAAGTGTTGTTGGTTTGATACAAACCCAAATAGGCATGGAAGTGTGAAAAGAGATCATGGATTACTATCAGTAAACATTACCAAAACTTGGTACGATGACGACCCTTACATCTTAGCAACCATGGCAAAACAAATTGTGTATCTAGATGACCCTAAAGCCGGGAAGGGTTGGAAAGTTGTTTAGAAGATGGATCATAAGAATGTGTATGCTATACTAGAACAAGACCGTACTGATGATGACATCGACAATGTTGCTGACTAACGTCTTGAATCTTCAATAGAAAGTGGTGTGGAAACACTTCGAGATATTAATCTTATCCAAGAACCATTTCAGATAGAAGGAGTATCTTCAATCGAAATACTGATTCAGTCGATCACAATTGACCTCGTTAATATTCCACGATACAATGGTCTAGTGCGCACAAAGGATGATGGTGACGTACCTATCAATGATGAGGAATGAGACACTGAAAATGATGATAGCAACGAAAGTGAAAGTTATTATAGTTCGGATGAAGATTAAGGCAATTTATTTGTAACTTTTTTTGTAAAACAGATGAAATGGTTAATGCATTATATAGAGTGATGGAAAAAATGGTATGAATGATTCCCATTTTATATGTGAATTACTTTGTAAATAACATAATTGCATGATGCATAACAAGTTTTGGTCACACAAGCGTTTTAATTTTATACGGGAATATTGAAATTTCAGACACTTGCATGATGAATACATATATTTCATCGCCCAAAGTATATTTGTGCGACGAAATATATGTATCATCGCGCAAGTGTCTGTAATTTCAATTCAGGTGCTTTTTAAATTTAAAAAAACTTGCGCGACGATTTTTTAGCCTTGTGAGACAAAGACTATGTTGCACAAGATTCTATATTTTAACCCGTGTCTCTCATTCCTCCCTTCACTTCCCTCTTCTTCCTTTTTTCCCTGTGTGATACCCTCTTTCTCCTTCCTCTGTATCTCCATCTGTCTCTCTATCCCTCTCTCCGGCAGTCGCGTCTTCGTCTCCAAGAGGTAATTTCCTCTTCAGTTTTTATTTTCAATTTTCTTTATTTACCATGTTAATTAGGGTTCTTTTATGTTTTATGTTTTTCAAATTGGGGGTTAGAATTAGGGCAGTCGGGTTAGAATTAGGGTTCGTAAATTGGGGGTTACATTTAGGTTCTTAAATTAGAGTTTTTAGGGTTCTTAATTCGGGTTAGATTTAGGTCTTAAATTAGGGGAACGATTTTGGGCAGTGAGGTTAGATTAGGTTTTCTTAAATTGCGGGTTAGATTTACGGTGCTTCACTGGGGGTTAGATTAGGGTTCTTAAATTAGGGGTTTTATAATTTCAAGTAAATGGTTAGAATTAGGGCCTTGTCTCGCTCTTGATTGAATTTTTCTTATTACCATGCACAGTGATTCAGTGTGTTGAGAAATAATGGAACTAAATGAACTTACTACTATCTTTAGCTTTGTTCCTTGGTTTTCCGAGTGGGGTTTTTGCTACTTCACTGTTGGATTTTGGAATTGGATGTTGGTTGAAGTTTTTGGTTGAAAAACTTGATGTTTGTTGCTAGATGTAGGTGAAATCTGCGGAATGTAGAACTTGGAAAATGTTTACACTCTTTCCTTCTTGGAAAGTAACCTAAGTTAGACAATTGATTTCCCACCCTAAATAATTTTTATTTGGTCATTCCGTTATGATAATTGAGTTGCAGTTTCCTTTCCTAGAAATGAATGCAATGACATTGATTTCTTTATCCAAGTAGAGTATTGTTACAATTAATTAAATGTACTAGTAACTAAACAAACAACTTGCTGCTTGGCCCGCTGTTCTTAAACAAGAACTCATGAAGACAACAATTTAGCTTTGTTCCTCGGTTTTTCAATTTGGGTTTCTACTACTTTGGTGTTTGATTTGGATATTTGTTGAAATTTTTTATGTTGGTTGTTGGATTCTACAAAATGCATAATCTACAAAATTTGTAACTCCTTCCTTCTTGGAAAGGAACCAAAGTTAGAAAATTGGTTATGGATTTCTCAGACAAGTAGAGTATTGTTACGATGAATATAAGTCAAAAGAATGTACTAGTAACTAAACGACCAACGTGCTACTTATCTTTAGCTGTGGTCCTCAGCTTTCGAGTGGGGGTTCTGCTCTTTGGTGTTGGATTTGGGAATTGGATGTTGGTTAAAAATTTTGGTTGCAAAATTGGGGTTTCTGCTACTTATCTTTACCTGTGTTCCTCAGTTTTCGAGTGGGCCTTGTCTCGCTCTTAATTGAATTTTTCTTATTATTTGCGATAACTTTTTTTTTTTTTCAATGTGAAGAATGTATGACTTTGTTAAAGAAATAGTGTTGTAGCTTAATTAGTTAGTCATACAATCAGACAGAGATAGTTATAAAAATATGGTGGGGTTTTTTCATTTGAAGAACATAAATAGCTTAATTAGCCTACTAATGGTTCTCTCTCGGAAGTCTTCACTCCTAAATAGATAGAAAGTGTTATTTGCTACTACTCACTCTTTTATAAATATACTGCATTGTTAATTATTCTAGTTAGCAAGCTCTATTTATATCCAATAGTCATATGATTTCTATATGTAATGTGGATATTTAAAGAGACCGAGAATCACTTTATATGGTCCATTTTCTCATTACTACCTATGAAATTATTACATGTGAAACTATTAAGTAATTATGGTGGAAACTGTTTGAAATTATGTTGTTTAGTACATACACACACTGCACACACACACACACTGCACACACACACACACACACACACACAGAGTACATGGAAAATTAGCATACATCAACACACACACACACACACCCAAAATCAGCATATATACATGGACACACACACAACACACACGCATAACTTATGCTAGTTTCTTCTGATAAGTTATAATTGCTGGGTCTATATCCTATCTGAATTGATTAATTTTTGTATAGTATATCAGTTTTGAGTTTTGTTTCTGCCAAACTTGAATTGGGTTTAGAATTAGGGTTTTTAAATTTCGTTTTAAATTTAAGTTGAAATTATTAGCATGTGTACGGTAAGTTAAATCTTTGTGTACGAAACAACTTGATTTCCAATTTTGTAGATGTCACACCTCATTAAAACTCGGAGGGCGATGACTTTTACACCTAGTCCGACGATTACACCTACTACTGTCGCCACTGCTCCGGCAGAGATGGACCATAGGCCAGTCAATCCGGTTGACTAGTTGGTCCTCCAGTCCCACAAGCGCAGGCATTGTTGACTTCTTCGGTGGTGTTACTTGCAATTAGCGCCCAACGTACTCACCGGCACCCCCGCACTAAGGACTAGATGTCGCCATCGGGATCCACAACCGATGCCTCGGGTACACGGCCAGGTATACAATCCTAATTCACTCCCTCATTCCCATGTTAACTGAGTTTAGTTATTTTAGGATCAATTTGTTAAGTTATGTCATGTAAGGATTAAAGAGTTGTCATCGTTCCTAACCTTTTATTAAGCTGTTATGATCATTGTGTTGGATACGTATATTGTTTATGTTATTTTCAGGGTTTTGGGAAATGTTTTAATTATAGGGGAGGTTAGGACGAAATTTTAGTAGGATTTGTTATTAGTTTTGGGTTAATGATTTTTTTTTCTTCATCTTTTGTAGCGAAGAAAAACACCTGGGTACCTTGTCAGCAATTGAAGATGGCGAAGGTCACCTGGGTGACCAACGATCGTATCCCAATCGGATATGATGAGCGACATCGGGCAGCACCAACGGTGGAGCAGCATAGTGCATTGGTCAATGACATTGGGCATGTCGTGCAGACCTTTTGCCCTATGCGGTGGAAGTCTTGGAAGGCGATGCCGGAGGAGATGAAGAACACGGTGCGCAATCAATTATCCGTAAGTAGCGTCGCCTTTTTAATGCTTTTCATGTAAAATTTATATATTTATATTTATTACTGTCTTTTATTACTAATACTTTCAAAATATTTGTTACATTGTAGACAAACTACAATTTGGAGGACATGGACGAGGACATGTTCGCCTACCTCAATCAGCTTTTCTCTGAACGCTACAGGCAGTGGAAGAGTAACCTGCACCAATGTTTCTAGTAGTTTGATGATCCACGGGTCGCTCTCAAGGAAAGTTATCCGAGGGAGTTGGAGGACCGACAAGATAGTTAGGTTTGGCTTTGCGGTTATTTTCATGAGCCGGGCTATGTGGTGCGTTTTTAATTACGACTTCTTTCATTTTACTTTTTTTAATTTTTACTAATATTTATTATTATTTTTTAATTTTTACTAATTGAGAGAAGACTCTTCTTCACTATTTGGGTTTGAGGCCTTTCTCCTATAGGATGGAGGCGCGACGGAAGGTATATATTACAACTTTCATTTCCAATTTTAAAATGTCGCTAATAATATTTTTTTTTCATACTAACATTTTCCTTATCTTTTTTTATTTCAGGAGGGTTCAAATTTTCCGGAGATCGACGTCTTTGCTAACGTTTATGTTCGGCCTGGGGATGAGTTGAGACATATAATAAAAGAAATAAAATCATTCCATTCCTTACTATATGTCTCAATTGTTCCCCATGATGGTTCCAAGTATTATACGTCTCATTCATTAAAAGAAATAAAATCCCTCAAAATCTCAATTGAATACACCCCTAATAACAAATGTCATAAACAATCCAACCTTCACCCCTAGGATTTCATTTCAAGAACAAAGTGTTCTATTTGTAGAAGAGGAATAGTTTTCCCCATTTTTGACCCAGCCTAAGCACCTAGTTGCGATTAAAGCTTGTGAGTGTTTGTTGTTGTTTGAATCCAATACAAATCATGGATGGCATTGAATAAGGATGGACAAGTGAGTCACTCTTTGATTACTATGTATGCAGGGTGTGTTGAGTGGGTTTTTACATGGAAAGTGTTTGATGTAATTATTGAGAGGGATTTGGTTTCGTGGAATTCCATGATTTCTGGGTATTGCAAGATTGGGGGGGGGGGGGGGATGGGTGGGTGTGTTGGTGGTGTATTGGAGATGCGGTGGGGTTGTTCCAGAAAATGAAGGGTGATGAATTTGAGCCTAATGAAACGACTTTGGTGATGATTCTTAAGCGTGCGGGGACATGAGGAATTTGAATTTGGGTACGTGGGTGGAGTGTTTTGTAGTTGAGAAGAAATTGAAGATGGATTCAATGTAGGCTCTGTGTTGATTGGCATGATAAAAGTCCTAAAAAATCCAAGAAAAAATCCATACAAATTCATAGAAATCTATAAGTGAAATCCATATCCATATAAGATTGTAGAATCTATTAAAATCCTTTAAAACTTTTCACTTCAAAAAGTCTATTAAAATCCTCTGAAATCCAAATTGACTACACCCTTTAGGGTTTTCGAATTTGATTTGACTTCAACGGCAGCTCTTGGGTTTTCCCTCTTTTCTTATTTGGGATGCGTTTCTTTCTTCCTTCTTCTTAGCCTAAATTACACGTTTGCACCCTTTTTTTTTTCTTTCTTCTTTTATGTAATTGCAAACCTTATACGTTACAAAATTTCAATCTCACACATAAACTTGCATTATAGTTGCAACTAGCAAGAATGCCTGCGCTTTGCTGCGGGTTTTCAAACTATAATCCACAATAGACATGAATAATATCCACAGAAAAACTAACTGAAAATGTTGAAGCAATACAATCGAATTCTTAAAAGTAGCAATTTAGACAACACATGTTTTACCTGAGTAACACTCACAAAACCACAAATTTACACAATTATCTCCAAATAAAAGAAAGTAAGAGATAAGTGAATTGATGCAATAAAATAAGTACCTTAGTTTACATTGCCACTCTATTAAGTTGACATCGAAAGCCAATATACAATCAAAATAACCTGTAGGAAAGTTTACATTGACAAAATATAGTGTCTGCATATCAGAGACTAAAGTACCATGCAGTTCACTCATATTTTGTTTGTGCATGCAACATGACAAAATACATGTCCTGCAAGACTTGTTGTCATTCCAATAGTTGCAAAAAATATTAAGACATGTTCTTATGGACTGTGCATTAGGTAACTTTAGTAGTGGAAAGCCCAAAAAGTATATATCTATAGTAATGGAACTGCCTAAAAATATATATCTTTGATCCTTTGCAATAGTCCATAATGAAGTCTTCCATAGCTCATTTCTTTTGCGAATGAACATCTCCAACATTAAGCAGCAACCCAAAATAAAAATTCAATAATTGTCCAAGTTAGCATATATTATTGTAAACAAAATCCCATTATACCTGTCCTTGATTT
Source organism: Pyrus communis (assembly GCF_041283825.1). Classification (NCBI taxonomy): domain Eukaryota; kingdom Viridiplantae; phylum Streptophyta; class Magnoliopsida; order Rosales; family Rosaceae; genus Pyrus; species Pyrus communis. Next base: position 7,296,125 of record NC_142572.1, read on the forward strand.
TCTTTGTCTATGATCTACTTCTTATTGCACTAATCGTAATTTTGTTTGTAGGTTCAACTTTTGGGCAACCAAGTTTGAGAGTTCCGCAAAGATTCTGGCTGAATTAGCAGACAATTGTTGGCTCCCCTCATCATGTTTGCTGTGAAAACATGTCAAATTTAAGAAGGTTGGACATAAACATTATAAAGTGCATGCGTGATGTTTTTGTTTAATGAAATAACAACATTATTTGAAAGAGATAATTAATGTAAGATCCCACATCGACCAACAGAGAGGGGGTGATGTGCCTTATATGTACATGTTCCCCTCCTTATAGCACGAGGCCTTTTGGGGACTCACTGGCTTCGGATTCCATCGGAACTCCAAAGTTAAGCGAGTTCGGGCGAGAGCATTCCCAAGATGGGTGACCCACTGGGAAGTTCTCGTGTGAGTTCCCAGAAACAAAACCGTGAGGGCGTGGCCAGGGTCCAAAGCGGACAATATCGTGCTACGGTGGAGTTGGAACTGGGATGTGACAAAAACCTGTGTGAGCTTTTGAAGGTTCTTTTTCAACAGATAATGTCCTTTTTAACCTTTGTTTGTCTCAACTGATTGAATTTCTCGAGTCTGCAGTTGCAGGGTCGTAAAAGGAAAACAATTGTGGAAATAGTTTAGACCAAATCCAATTCCTAAAAGCCACAAAACACTAAAACCATAAAATACACATCAAACATCACAAAAATTAGAGAATCCACAAAAAAAAAAAAAAAGGAGGTCTAATTCTTTATTTTACAGAGGAGAAAATCCAAAAATTGAGGATGTCCCCTTGAATAAAAACAAGGTATATAGAATGGAATTGTGAGAAAATCCAAATAAGGATGTCCCCTTAGGTTCTTTTTCAACAGATAATGTCCTTTTTAACCTTTGTTTGTCTCAACTGATTGAATTTCTCGAGTCTGCAGTTGCAGGGTCGTAAAAGGAAAACAATTGTGGAAATAGTTTAGACCAAATCCAATTCCTAAAAGCCACAAAACACTAAAACCATAAAATACACATCAAACATCACAAAAATTAGAGAATCCACAAAAAAAAAAAAAAAGGAGGTCTAATTCTTTATTTTACAGAGGAGAAAATCCAAAAATTGAGGATGTCCCCTTGAATAAAAACAAGGTATATAGAATGGAATTGTGAGAAAATCCAAATAAGGATGTCCCCTTGAACAAATAACACACACACACACACACACTGATCATACATCTCTAACTCTCTTTTACAAATAACACACACTGATCCAAAATAAGGAATATGTAACCCTCTTTTTCAAAATCCAAAATAAGGTATTCTAGCTCTCTTTTTCATTCATTTCTCACAAACCAATCATATATTTAAAATAGGCTTTGAATAAAAATAGGGCATGTTTTATATACCTCAATATGCTTAGGAACCAACTTTCCTCATCCAACGATTCAAATTCCTGAAATTCCCAAACATGATAAATCCATTAGTACTATATAAATGAAAACACAATTAAAATACATCAAACAAAACTATCCCACAATTTAAACAATTCAATCCTACTACAATTGAAATTCACGGAAAGAATGAAAAACCATAACAACAAAATCTGCAGCACCTAAAAAGTTGTCAAACAAAAAAACATGAAATGTAAAAATATGTCAAGAAATCTGGTTCATTAATTTCCCGCTGCTAAGGGGCATTATGTAAAAGAACCTTAACTACTTTAGTAGCATACTAATTAACTACTTATCTGGCGGATTGCACTTTTATTCCAACTGATAAGGAAAGGAAACTGAAAATCAACCCCTTGGTCTTAGTTGTGGCTGCAAAGTGTAGGCCACCACCAAGTCTCAGTGTTTTAGCAAAACAATTAAATAAATTTCCTGAAATGTAAAATATATTCCTATAACTTTAAGATGCACATATAGTATTATCGAAGTCGAATGCCTAATTAATTTTTGTGTTGATATTTAAAGTTCCCATTTAATTTGTAATGAAAGTACTGTTAGAATATGAGTACGAAGATAACATTGGGGCCGGATTTATTGTGTGAATCTTGCTATGGAGAAGTCTTGTCAATAAGCTTAAGGAATTCTATTTCTTGTAGGATTATGAGTATGGAAAGTAATCCAATATATGGAGGATTGAACTTGGTACTGTGACTCTAATTCACTCCAGCTATAATATGTATTGCTTGTTTGAGTTCCAAAAGGATTCTATTAGGAGAATGTTTGGAATAATTCTACATAAAACCTTAGCCACATGTCTAAAAAAGTCTGTTCATTTTAGTTCCAAATATATACCTATTGTTTGGAGAGTGCTTAATTAGACTGATATAAAAAATAAAAACAGGACAAATTTTCAATCCCATTTAGTTCTATTCTGATGAATGTGGCTGAAACCATGGCTAAAAACCAAGCTCTCCAATCCATTCTCTTCAGTGAGAACTTCTCAACCAATACAAAGAACTCAGTAGGAGCTGATGAATGAAATAACTCAGAATTTTTTTTATTTTTATTCTTTTCTAAATTTTTCACGGAGCCAAATTAAACCAACATGCTTAAAAAAAATAATTGATACCTGTAAGGCTAGAGACTACTTTCAAGGCCTTTTACTGTTCTTTGTCGTGATGTAAATCCAATTTCAGCACCACCTTTTGCTGAACGAAAACAATTTTCAAATAACAAATTGTTTTGGGAGAGAAAATGGAAGTTCATTAATATAAATGCCAATACTGATTTCTGGGATTTTAGGGTTCTTTGTTGCCCTTGCAACTGAAAGCCTAAAAATCCTAGAAAAATGAGCAAGAAGCTTAAGCAAAAAAAATAAAAAAAATCATATTTTCAACAACCAAAACCCAATGCCGATTTAATCATATGCGTCATAAAAAAAAAAAAATCTAAACACAGAGTCACAAATTAACGAATTGAAAACCCACAAAAAAAGGCAACTGACCTTAAAGCAAGGAACAAATACATAGAACAGAGAGAAGAATACCCAAAATGAGAGAGAATGAAACAAATAAATAGAGAAATAGTTGTTCCCCAAAACTTGACTTAACAGTACTAAAAATTCGAAAATAATTCATAGCCTTTTAATCACTACATGCAGCCATATAAAAAAAAAAAAAAAGAAGTAGAAATGATGACAATTTAAGCTAACAGTAAAGAATCGAATTAAAAAAAATGAATTTATCTTAGGAAATCCAGATATGCAGTGTAACATCCCACATCGCCCAGGGGAGTGATCCTTAAATGTATATTCCCATCCCTACCTAGCACGAGGCCTTTTGGGAGCTCACTGTCTTCGGGTTCCGTAGGAATTCCGAAGTTAAGCGAGAAGGGGGCTAGAGCAATCCCATGATGGGTGACCCACTGGGAAGTTGCTCGTGAGTTCCCAAAAACAAAACCGTGAGGGAATGGTAAGCCCAAAGCGGACAATATCGTGCTACGGTGGTAGAGCGGGCCCGAGAAGTGGTCTCCCCCGGGCCGGGATGTGACATTTGGTATCAGAGCCTAACCCTGGCCGCGTGTGTGCCGACGAGGATGTCAGGCCCTTAAGGGGGGTGGATTGTAACATCCCACATCGCCCAGGGGAGTGATCCTTAAATGTATATTCCCATCCCTACCTAGCACGAGGCCTTTTGGGAGCTCACTGGCTTCGGGTTCTCGTAGGAATTCCGAAGTTAAGCGAGAAGGGGGCTAGAGCAATCCCATGATGGGTGACCCACTGGGAAGTTGCTCGTGAGTTCCTAAAAACAAAACCGTGAGGGAATGGTAAGACCAAAGCGGACAATATCATGCTACGGTGGTGGAGCGGGCCCGGGAAGTGATCCGCCCCGGGCCGGGATGTGACATGCAGCGCAAGATCCGGCACACATCACCCTCAGTTGCCTTTGTTCACATCCTCTACCCTTCTCCCTCAATTCCCAGTGGCCCCTATGGTTTTCTTTGATTGTCCCCCCTTTCCCACTTGTTAAATCCATCTGCAGTAACGGCGCTGAGATCCCTACCCCTCCCCCTCACTTTTTATCCATTGCGATCTGTCTATCTGTCTGTCTCCCTTCCTATATCAGAGACTCCATCCACGAAACCATCATCAAATGACAATGAAGGCAAACCTACCCCGCAATTCGCTTAAATGATCGAGGGCCAGGATTTTACTGAAAACCAACGAAGCCCATGAAAAAAAACAAGGGGAGCCCAAACCCCAACCCAGCCACAGATGTAAATTAGGCAAAATCAAGGGACAAAATTTTGACTGTAGCTATGCTATAATCAAATCCCTCCTCAACTTTAGAATAGATAATTTCATACATTCGTTAGCCAAACTGTCAATTTGATCGTTAAGTGATGGAGTGGCAATTATGGGTCTCATAGTTGTTCGCATATGGGTCGAAAACACTTTTAATCCTTTTGTCAGACCTTATGCATCAGACTTAAGCACTTCTGATCGGATTACTTGGATTAACTTGCCCAAAGCATTTCCGCATATCAAAGCTCTGTTGGAATAAAATTCCTCTTAGGGATTGCCTAGTCTCGATGCCCCATTCAAATTTGTTAGTACACGGTGCTGTAGAACATACTTGGCTTAATATGCTGGTTCAACATGGAAGTAGTCATACTTGGGGTCGGAGTTCAAAGCCACCTTTGGATGATTTCCGAATTACCTTTTCGACTATCCACTCAAATGGTATAGAGTTTGGATTGCCCCAGAGTAGAGTGATGGTGGCACAGCTCCACCTGGAGCTGGTGAGTCCATGACTAGACTTCTGAGGTAACAGTATTCTGATCAACCTTACTTTGGCCCTAGAAAATCATGGTCCTATAATTGCCTTTAACTAGCCTTCTGAAAGGCAACCTGGTCTGGCTCGTTATTTAAGCTATGTAGCCTTCAAATTCTTTACAATTAGGTCTAGATCGTTATTAAAGCTGGGTAGTGAAGTCCCTTCGATTTTCATAGCCTAATATTTAGAATCGCGAAAAAATATCAACTCCCATGATGAAGAATGCCTTCGTTTTACGTGATTGCCTTTTCCACGTGTTTTATTAATTAACCTCAATCTTCATGTATGTCAATCTCGAGATGTGCAACCCTTCACTTTCAATGGTGAGATCTTCTAGTGATCTTCCTTTAAATAGCCTTACCAAGTCACAGTTTTCTTCAAACCCTTCTCATTTTCCGCCATGACGCATGTGTCTTCCTTGCTTAACTCTAATTATTTTTTGAGTCTTTTGCTAAGAAATGATTCAATTCCAAAAAATAGCATTGCCTACCGTAAATCTCCAAAAATGTTTTCATTCTTCTTGCAATTCACTCTATAATTTTCCACGATTCGTAAGGCTTCAGTGTGGACCTTATGGAAAGGTTGAATCTATACGAAGTATGGAGATCTAGGGTTCCTTTATCCCCATTTTCTTTCTTATTTGATGCTTCTTGACAGCATCGGCGGTGGTCCTTCATTCAAACACTCGTACATATAGCACTCATATGGCTTGAATGTTTAGAATCGCACTGGGATGCCCCCATCACCCATTCTTTTCTCACCAATTCCTTATGCATAACGTGTACTAGTACTCGATCCTTTCAAGACGATGAGGTGTTCTTGTGAATTCTTTATCTCCAAGTTTACGGACAATGATGGTGGGGCATCTTCATCAAAATACTCACCTTTAATGTTGTATCATGCGCGGTATGTAACTAGGTGGGTGTAGCAGATCATTGATCTGGCAGCAACATCTGATGACATTAATCAAGAGTCTTATATAGTCATTTTCAAATATTTCAGCGCCAGGGGTGAGGGCTTGCCTCCCCTAAACTGCGGTATTGAGTTGATCTCTTTTGAGACTTTGATAATAGTTATGTGCTTGTGTAAAGATTTTCCCATCTCATACGTCTTCTTCATTTCAAATTACCAGAATAGAGTTTAAAGAATAGAATAAACAACGGAGCAGAATGCAAGTAAGTTTGTGGGCCCGAGACAAAGTTTTTAGTAAAGACCCCCCTTGGTAACATTGGCGTTGACTGAACTTTCTTCGGTTGACATGTTTGTTGCTTGAATGGTTAAGAGGAATATGGGTTCCCTCTTAATGAAAACACCAATTATTGGAACCAAATCTGCGCACCTCCATGAGCGGTGGTTGAGCACAAATCTGTGTAATCTTGAGCAACCTGCAAAACAATGAAACAACAGTAAGTAAACCTTAGGAGGAGAGAGGGGTGTGCCGGCCAAAGGTTTTCCGACGGTTAAGTTAGTGAATGAATTGAGACTCAAGCAGTGGGTACGAGAATTCAAGTGAAAAGATTGCATTACTATAGATGAACCCTGGATGGGTGCACTTATACTGTGAGAGAGAGAGAGATAGACCTTTTTAGGATAGAATCCTCGTTCTAAGTTAGGAGAATCCTATGGGATATCTAGTGAGTAGATATTGTATCCTCTTAGGAGTTGTGATTACTTGCAGCGCACGCTTATCTTTAGATTGTAAGGACTCCAAGACTTATAGGATTTGATTATGTCCATATCTAGATTAAATCGTGTGTCTTGCGAAACAAGCATGGTCATCCAATGGAGTTCCTAGGACTCCGTCTGTTGCCCCGGAGTAGAGTGATGGTGGCACTCTACACTATATGATACAGTTCCCCCTGGAGCTGGTGAGTCTATGAACGAACTTCTAAGTAAAAGTATTTGGATCAACCTTATTCTGGCCCCGGAAAATCATGGTCCCATAAGAGGAATTTATTCCAACGGAGATCTGATAAGTAAGCTCTGCAACACCAAGTGATTACCAAGTCTGAATGGGGCATCCAAACTAGGTAATCCCTAAGAGGAATTTATTCCAATGGAGCTCCGATATGCAAAAATACTTTGGTCAAGTCAACTTAGGTAGTTCGATGGGAAACGCTCAGATCAGAAGCATAGGGACTGATAAAAGGATTCAAAAAATGTTTTTGATCCATATGCTGACAATCACGCTCCCAAAGTGTCATGCCCGAAAAGCAAGCATGTAATTGTGCCACACCCTATTGATATTGCAGTATTAAAAACCAACACTAAAACACTACATTACTAATAAAATGTAAGGCTACTTGAGTGGAATAAAGTAAAATAGTTATTTTTAAGTAGTATAGAAGCGAAAATCGTTTTGGTAAATCAAAGAATAAAAGGGCAACGAGATTTGAATAACATTTTCACATCAAAGACGAAGTTCACAACTTACAACAAAACCGAAAATTTTAAGGTAGTCAACATACTAAACCAACTCTTTAGTACGATTAGGAAAATACAAAGCGTTGAGCTTGGCTACAAAAAATCCCTTTAAGACGGTAAGGGAATAAGAAATGTGTACAGACAAAAACCTGTGAAAAAAAGTCAATAAACGACTGAGAAGTTAACAAGTAACAAACAATGCTTGTCCTGGCTTTAGTCTAGATCGTTTATTTGTGGGTGCATCGGTCCTGTAAGAAAGTAGGGGTGAGCACCACAAACGTTCATCACTCCCCCTCAGGGAATCCGCCATAGCTAGGTTTGAAAATAGTATATGATGCTATATATACTATAGGAAAATGATGCACAACAAAAGGTTTATTTAGTCTTGAAAATAGATTGAATGCTCACACAATTTCCTTTTAAAAGAATACAAAGATCCCAAATAATCGCTACATGCCTGATGACCGGTCCAATGACCAACTACTCCCTTACCTACACCAATTCCGAACGAATATACTTATCGTAAGGTGTAGCAAAAGTGTCTTTAATGCCCTACCTTTAGATATGCTAGTACCTCTCCTAGAAAGGTAACGGTACTAATCCTTTCATAGTAGCCCCTACGGAGGTCTAGGGGATCGAAACCCAAGGTGGTTGCTATGCCCCCTTCAGTCCTAATCATCAATGTAATTTGTAGCATAAAAACAACATGTATAGCATGATATAAAACAAAACCATTTTCCTCATGGTTCTATCACAACAAAATGTATGCAACTTTTCCAGGTATTTGGATATTTACATATACATACATTCACAAAATTCCATAACTAGGGTAAGTGAGGATCCCCCCACCTGGTCTCCAAGGCAAGCAAGCAATATTCCTCACCAACACCTCGATTAAACACTAGTGCCGCGTGTAATTGGAGTCCTAGTCCAACAACTAAAATAGGTCACTATATATATTATCCATATACTAAAATGTCCTCCAACTTTTTTTTGGCTACGCTTTGTTTCAACTTTTCCATAGTAAAATAATGCTTATGCCCTCCTTCCTCTCTAGGTGTCTATCATCAATGCATCTTTTGGCTTCTTCAATTGCTTTTTACTCTTTTCTCTCTAATTGTCTTTCCACTATTTTCGATTTTGTGGTTTTGCCATCCTTTTTCTCTCTCTCTCGCTCTTCTTTGTTAGTTTCAGTTGTCTTTCAAACTTGATCATTTTCCAGTGAGTTGTTCGAATCTTGCATCGGGGAGGTTTTTTCTTCTCCTTCTTCTTTATTTATTTATTTATTTTTTCCCAAACCTATGGATTTGGTTTTGTTCAATTTTAAATGTTAAAAATTGAAAAAAAAATTGGGTGAAATACTTAATTAGATTATGTTATGTGTTGTGTGTTGTGATCAAGCATTGAATTGGGTTTGGCAGTTTTGATTTAATGAGAAAGTTAGGGAGTTTTTCTAGGTGAAATATTAAATTGGATTATGTTGTGGGTTTGAGAGTTTTGTAGCATACTTATCCGAGCATGCAATTTGTTCTGATAGATTTGGAAGGAGATCGGGTTGGAGGGTGGATATCCCAAGGCAATATGATCGAGTTAGAGGGTGTTTGAAATTTACTAGGAGAGGAGTTCAGGTTTTGCAGATAGGACTTAGGGTGAGAGAATAACGAGAGAGAAGGGATGGACGAGAGATTTAGGATTAGGGGTAGGAAAACAGAGGAAGGAAAGAAGAATATGAGAGAGGGATGGGCATAGCTCATTTGGAATAATTTTTTTTTTTTTTAAATTGATATGGGGTTTTGTTTGGGATTGGGGTTCTCATTGGTGTCAAGAGGCTTAGTGCACAAAGTATATGTTTTCTGCTAACTTTTATCCCGTTCTTGGGATTTTGTGTGCTAGGGTTTCTGATTTTTACCATTTATTATTATTTTTTTGTTGATTAATTTGTTTTGCAAGTTGTGTTTGCACTGGGATGAGAACATCTTGAACAACTTCTGCAATTTTAAAACACTTGAGGTGAGACTTACATAATGAAATAGTGGATTGGAAAGTTGTAATGAGATGTTAGCTTTCTATTTAATGAACTAATTTGATAGTGTTGTAAACATTCCTAGTTTAAGTGTGATTGTGTAAATCCTAGATTTGATTTGATTCTAGTTATCATTTCCTATTACATCTTGTATTCCTTAGGGATAAAGGAATATCTTCTCTCCTCTTACTACCATAATAAAGGCACTATATAGGGGGGATAACACACACATTCCCCTATAATTCTACAAACATATCTCTCTCAATTTCTCTATCCTTGCCGCCAACCCTATTCCCCTTATCAAATAAAATAGGCTACAACACATTATCAGCACGCTCCTACCGCTACGCTTAGGAATCTGACGTTGAAGAATTTTTCTGCATCAAACCAGTTCATCCATATCATCACACAATCAGGTTCTTTCAAAACAATGGTTTTTATCTTGATATTTTTGCAGCCCTGATAGCATGAACATTCACCATAATGCATGACCCAACTTTACGTTTTTTAAATTTCAGATTCTACATAAATTATGTATGCATTATATTCATAATTGTTGAATTATGTGAATTTGATATTTGCCATGAATTGCATCAAATATATGTACATGCATTAAAAATTATTGAATTACACATGTATCAAAATTGAATTGAATTGAAAAAAATATAGATCGGGAAACCTAGGGTTCTTCGAACCCATGACTACACCCATCCATGGCAATGGGCCACACCATGCAAGCCCAGCCCAATATCGAACCCCGGTCGCAAGCCTGAACCGAAAATGGTGCATTTGAAGCACCTTGTCCCGACCCACGGCCAGAAGCCCAGGTCATTCCCGTCGATTTTTCCGATGAAACACGACCGGTAGTCGTCTAATTTGGACAACTCCATGGTTCTCACCAACGATTTCTCGAAATTCCAAAAGAATTTCATGGGTTTTTAGTTTGAATTCATTTGGTTCTCTCTCCCTTGACGTTGAGATCTCATCTCCGTCAACAAACACTTGGTTCTCCAAGGAACCATCGCTTGCCCCAATCTTGGAAACATCACCTGAAGTGACGTCGTCGACTGAATTCGGCGGATCCTCACACCCAGCGTTGCTGGGGTGGCTTGGAAATCCCACTCGTGCCCTAATGGGCCTCGATCTCCACTTGGTCCATTTGCACAGCACCCATGTTCTTTGGGCTTGCTTATGCCGAGCTTTTCAATCCACTTCACCAGCCTTTGGGCTTTGGTGACAACTTGCCCCGAGATCCAGTTGAGCCCATTTGGGCTCCTACCGCATCTTCATGCACCGCGTCACACATGATCCAGCCCCTGTCTGGGCCACCCTTTTTGGGCCCAACCATTTTCTCTGGCCCGTGTGAAAAAAAAAAAAAAAAATTGGCCCTTGGGCTCACCTGCAGTGGCTCATACCATAGTCCTGTCTCCCCCCGTGGGCCTGCAGCCTGCACCCGAGGCACCCCAACCCAATTTTTGGGCCTGGGCCACACACACCGTTTTTGGTCAGCCCACCCATGGGCTTTGGTCCAAATTTTGGGCCCCGAGCTTTGATTATTTAATATTTTTAAATAATTTGGGTTTTATATTTTTCACCCACACTTTAAATTTGGCTCGAAGTCCAAATAATTAATTCAGTTATAATTATAGACCTGAAGTCCTATTTGCATATTTTTGTGTATATTTTTGCGTTTGCCTGCACACATATATGAACCTAAAGTTCATAATTATTTTGAAACCTGAAGTTTCTTATAAACATGCCTGTTGGAAAACCTGAAGTTTTCTTTAAAAATATCACCCATGAAAAGCTGAAGTTTTTTTTTCATGCAAAATTAAACCAATACATGTTTATTAGAACCTGTATGTTCTACTCTTATGTGAATGGATTGATTTTTTCTCCATTACACTAACCACATCTTGCCCACCTATTTTGTGATAGGAACATGTCGAATTTGAACACACTCGACTTCATTGCTTTGGAGGTCTTTGGAAGAAACTACCTCAAGTGGGTCCAAGATGTGAAGCTCCACCTAACTGCAAAGAACTTGCGTCCTGCCATTGAAGAAGAGACGGACAACCCTGTTAGCGAAGCTAAAAAAGCCAATGCTATGATCTTTATCCGAAGACATATCCATGATGCTCTGCAAACTGAATATCTTGCTGAGGAAGATCCACGTCCACTATGGTTCGCTTTGGCTGATTGTTTTGATCACCAAAAGGACATATTCTTGCCTGAAGCAAGACATGATTGGCAGCATTTGCGCTTCCAAGACTTTAAGTTTGTGCATGAATATAATTACAATGTCTGTCGAATCCGATCACTTTTCAAGTTCTGTAACGAAACCTTGACCGTAGGGGATCTCTTGGAGAATACCTATTCGACCTTCTCTGCTTCTGATATTGTCCTACAGCAACAATATAGAGCTCAGAAGTTCACTAAGTTCTCAGATTTGATCTCTGTTTTACTTATCGCTGAAAAGCAGAACCAGCTGTTGATGAAGAATCATCAAACTAGACTTACTGGGGTGATTGTTGTGCTTGAAGCACATTACAGCACAAACCAACGCCCAAAATGCCAAAAGAGGCGTGTTAGGGGCGGCCAGAAGCCCGCGAAGGTCAACAGAGTCAAGGCCCATCCAAGGGAGGAAACAAAGCCTAGAAGTGCCCAAACCTCGCTCCCAAGGCCCCAAACTTCAAGAATAAGGGCAAAACACCTGAAACCATGGATGCAGATATGTGTTATCGCTGTAGTTTAAAAGACCATTGGTCCCGTGTTTGCCAAGCTCCCCAGAAGGTTGTAGCTGAATTTCATTCTCGTCGTAAGAAGTTTGAATCAAACTTCGTGTAAGTGGACGAACCAGAGACTACAAAGATGGAGATTTCTCACTTTCAAGAGGATACCACCCTTATGGAAGATTAGAATCTTAGACATAAACAATTTTAGTTAGTTAAAATTGCACATTGGCGCCGAATTCCACCTAGTGGCCGAACACCTCCCCCCCCCTCCCCCACAAAAAAAAATTTGTTTTTTGCTTGATTTTTGAACAATTTTCCTTTGTTGGTGATTTGTTTTTGGATATTAAGTTTTAATTAATTTCCATCCTTGAATAAATGAAATTATTTTGAATTGATATTTGCTTTTTAGAACTTTTATGCATGCGACCAATTCAAATTAATTTTTCATTCTAGGTATGACTAGTGGCGAAGTTAGTTGTTTGGCAGATAGTGTAACCATGCACATAATTTTGCGTGAACATATCTATTTCACTAACTTCATACCTAAGAATGCACCTCTAACAACCCTCTTAGGCCCATCCAACCTGATAGAATGATACGGTAAGACACGTATAATGTTGTCCAATGGTACAATCTTGACCATTCCTGAGGCACTCTATTCTCCACGTTCGAGAGGAGTGTTGTTGTCTTTCAAGGACATTGGAGATAACAATTACCACAATGAAACCCACATAGAAAGCGGAGTCGAATTTCTATGCATAACTTCCTACGAATATGGCCATAAGCGTATTATAAAGAAGATGAAGCATATCCCGAGTGGTTTGTATACTACGACCATAAGCCTCATAGAATGCCACTATGTGGCCAGCCCTACTACTAGGACCACGCACGAAATTACACTTTGGCATGATCGTTTGGGACATCCTGGACGAATAGCGATGTGCCGTATCCTCAAATCATCACACGAGCATCCACTAACCCGAAGTTTAGGTTCAATCTAAGGAATTGCATGTCAAACATGTTCTATGGGAAAGCTTATTACAAAGCCTTTTTATGACAAGATTTGCTCGAATCTTCCCATTTTTCTACAACGGATTTAAGGGGACATTTGTGGATCAATTCACCCTCCCTGTGGACCATTTAGATACTTTATGGTTTTGGTTGACGTTTCCACACGTTGGTCACACGTGTGCTTATTGTCCACAAGGAACACTGCATTCTCTAAACTGTTAGCTTAGGTTATCAAGCTTAGGGTTTACCACTTTAATTATCCGATCAAATCTATTTGATTAGATAATGCTGGAGAATTCACATCTAAAACTTTTGAGAACTATTGCATCTCGGTTAGGGTTGAAGTTGAATATCCCGTACCCTATGTTCACACCCAGAACGACCTGGCTGAAGCTTTCATTAAGCGTTTACAAATGATTGCTGGATCGTTGGTCATACGTACCAAGTTCCCGATCACTGCTTGGGGCCATGTAATATTGCACGTAGCAAAGTTGGTCAACCTGAGGCCTGTTGCGACATAGCAATTTAGTGCCCTTTAGTTGGTTATCGGATATAAACCCGACATATCGTATTTGCACGTTTTTGGTTGTGTGGTATATGTGCCGATCTTGCCGCCCTTACATACAAAAATAGGGCCTTAGTGAAGGATGGGAATCTAAGTCGGATATGATTCGCCTTCGATTATTCGTTATTTGGAACCTTTAACAAGCGAGCTTTTTACTACTTGTTTTAGGGATTGTCACTTCTATAAGACACTCTTCCCATCATTAAAGGGAGATAAGAACATCGATGTTCCTGAAGAACGATGTGAATTATCGTGGATGGTCCCCATTTTATCTCATTTAGATCCCCACACCGCTCAATCTAAAACTGAAGTGCAGTGCATATTAGATCTCAAGAGCATAGCTCAGAGCATATCTAATGCTTTCACCAATCTAGCGCACGTGACAAGATCACACATTCCAGCTACGAATATGCCTACAAAGATGGATGTACCAAATGTAGGACAGACTTTCCTCCTGGAACCTTAGGGTGCCAATCTTGGTGATCTACATACATTAGTAGCTAGCTAATCATTTGCCCCTACACAAAAGCCCCGAAAAAGGAAACCCATGACACAAGGCCCCGAAAAGTCTACCGTGAATCAAACTATCGCTTACTCATTCTATCCAACTTATGAGAAAAATTCTAGATTATGGAAGCATCCTTGAAGACATGAATCCACCTCCCGAGAATCATGAGATTTCGGTCTATTATGCTAGCTTAGATGATGTGTGGCGTAGAAATGAGATGATTGTCGATGATGCATTAGCATATGCAGTAGCTACTGAGATCATGTTGAGCGATGACATTGAACCGCATTCCGTTGATGAATGTCAACGTAGAACGGATTGGTCAAACTGGAAATAAGAAATCCAAGTTGAACTCGATTCGCTTGCGAAATGTAAGGTGTTTGGACCTGTAGCTCATACTCATCCATATGTGAAGCTCGTTGGCTACAAATGGGTTTTCGTTCGGAAGCGTAATGAGAAGAATGAAATTATGCGTTACAAAGCTCGTCTTGTTGCTTCTCACAATGCCTCGGGATTGACTTAGATGAAACTTATTCACCCGTTATGGATGTGATTACTTTTCGCTACCTTATCAGTTTGGTAGTTTTCGAAAAACTGAGTATGCAGCTGATGGATGTAGTAACCACTATCTCTATGGGGATCTTGATACGAAAATTTATATGAAAGTTCCCGAATGACTTACATTGACTGGTTCAAATATTTCCAAACACTAGAACACGCTCTCAATTCGGCTGAGGCGTTCACTCTACGATTTGACACAATTTGGAAGAATCTGGTATAACCGTCTGAGTGAGTATTTGACTAGTTTGGAATATATGAACAACGAACTATGCCCTTGTGTGTTCATTAAGAAGTCACATTCTGGATTTACGATTGTTGTAGTATATGTCAATGACATGAATCTCATCAGAACTCCTAAAGAGCTCGCGAGAACTGCCATGCACCTAAAGTCGGAATCTGAGATGAAAGATCTAGGTAAGACTCGATATTGTCTCAGTCTTGAGATAGAGCATTGTTCGGATGGAATCCTAGTACATCAATCGAACTACACCTAGAAGGTGTTGCGCCGCTTTAATGAGGATAAAACAAAGCCTTCGAGTACTTCTACAGTCGTTCGATTGCTAGATGCAAAATGAGATCCCTTCTGTTCGAATGAGGATGATGAAGAGATTTTGGAGCCTAAAGCTCCTTATCTAAGTGCGATAGGCACTTTATTGTACTTTTTTCAATGCACTAGACCTGACATCTCATTCGCTGTTAATATTTTGGCAAGATACAGTAATGCACCAACACACAGACACTGGACTGGCGTGAAAGTCATCTTCCGTTACCTTAAAGGTACTACAGATTTAGGCTTGTTCTATCCCTATGGATTCTCAAGTGATGCCGTACCCCTTACTTCTCGAGTCGATTCTTGCCTTGTTAAGTATGCCGACGCAGGATACTTATCTGATCCGCACAAGGCGCGTTCTCAAACAGGTTACGTCTTTACCGTTGAAGGCACCACAATCTCTTGGAGGTCAACTAAATAGACCTTAGTTGTCACTTCGTATAACCATGCTGAAATTCTCGTCTTGCATGAAGCAACTTGGGAATGCTTTTAAGAGTAGTTGTGGGCCATATTCGAAGCTCATGCAATCTTTATCCCGCCGTTGATGTCCCAACGATGATCTTTGAAGACAAAGCAGCATGCATCGAACAACTTAAGAAGGGTTACATCAAAGGAGACAACACCAAGCACATTGCGTCGAAGTTCTTCTT
Organism: Pyrus communis; assembly: GCF_041283825.1. Lineage (NCBI taxonomy): Eukaryota > Viridiplantae > Streptophyta > Magnoliopsida > Rosales > Rosaceae > Pyrus > Pyrus communis. The sequence continues at coordinate 7,311,935 of NC_142572.1, forward strand.
TTCACATTAACAACAAGACCATCAGAAGATTGAAGTCATGCAAATTTGATCACAAGACAATCTGGCTAACCTCTTCACCAAATCACTGCCGAAGATGACGTTTCAGAAGCTTGTTCATGGAATTGGTATGCGTAAACATTCTGAGTTGTAACATTGCTATTTCTCTTTGGAATTATGTCAAACTCAGGGGAAGTATCCTGAAGATACTTACTTGATCTTAATGTATTGTTTTTTCCTATGATTATGAGCATTTTTCCCATTGGGTTTTTGCTACCTAACTAGGTTTTAACGAGGTACCCACCTTGGGTTAGTCATATCCCTGATGACGTCTCGTAGACTTTTCTTTTGACTTTGCATTTCTCATGCATTTTCCCTTAGACTATGGATTTTATCCCTACTCGGGTTTTTGCCATAGCCTTAGGGTTTTTTAGTGAGACTCATTTACTTATGCAAGTTCCTACCTTATTGAGAATAAGCGTTGTTCCTTAGAATCAGTGCTGACGAGTCGACTTCTTCAACTTCTGCATGATGCTAAATCTACCTTGAGTATTTACATACTCAAGGGGGAGTGTTGTAAACATTCCTAGTTTAAGTGTGGTTGTGTAAATCCTAGATTAGATTTGATTCTAGTTATCCTTTCCTATTACATCATGTATTCCTTGGGGATAAAGGAATATCTTCTTTCCTTTTACTACTATAAATAAAGGCATTATGCAGGAGGGATAACACACAGATTCCCCTATCATTCTACAAACACATCTCTCTCAATTTCTCTATCCTTGCCGCCGACCCTATTCCCTTTGTCAAATAAAATAGGCTACAATAGATAGCATATTTATGTATATATTTTTCCATATTTTGTTTGGATAGGATATGTGACATGCTACACACATACTTTAGGTAAGTTTGATATTGACCATATCTTTTAGCTTTGTCAGTGCATTTGATTTTTTTTTTTTTTTTTTTTTTTGGATTGGTGGTTTTCAATTTATGGATGAATTTTGTTTTTAATTTTTGCACTTGTAATTTTGGGCATATGTTTTTAAATTTTGCCTTTCTAATTTTGGGGGTTTTCTATGTACTTTTGGATACTGTGTGTGGATATCTGATTTGATTTAGTTTTCAAGTTTAGGAAACTGTGGTGTGGGAATTTTGGATAAAATAGATGTTCTTCATTTTCTCATTCCAAAACATCATTGCTGCAAAAAAGGAAGAATCTTTGATTAATCAAAAAAATCACGAGGTTCAATTATGATTCCACTAAATTTAATTTGTAATTCTTCAATATCAGCTTTTAAAAAAGACTGACCATTTCAATTTCAAATTCTGTTTTGTATCCAGGTTCAACCAAAAAGTTTCTAAGATGCCAACAGAAATTTCCTGATAATTTAATTATATGTGCTTTATTCATATGTTGGAATTTTTTTTCATATCTTACGCGTGCGCGCGCGCGCACACACACACAGATATATATATATATATATATATATATATTTTTTTTTTTCAACTTTGATTGCCTATTTTTCTTTTCATTTTATAAAAAATGTCATAGGAAGTATCTTACATCAGAGTTAAAAGAATGAAACAATCATAGTTGCAAATAGAACATCAGCTTGAGGCTGGGAAATATTAAAATAAATATTTCATCCATTAATTGACAGTAAATTTGCATTCTCCATGTATTTATTGGGCTTGATGTCAATGAAAATGAAACTTAGGTGGTAGATATTTTGAAAACACCAGGTCGTTTAAACACGTTTCGAATCATAAGAAAACTCGAAGATTTCAGCCGTCTTTAAATCAAAGCACCAAATAAATTCTTCTTGTAGGTGATAATTAATGTTCCTAACTTCTTTAGTTGTACAAGGACTTGGTAGATAGGAATTATTGCCATACAATTTTAAAACCCGCAACATTACGAGGACAATTATTGCTAGTAGTAACTGAATTTTATTCCCCACAACTATATCCAATAGGGACCTTCAGTTAACCAAAATAATAATTCTGTCTTTAAACTTTTTAACATTTCAAATAGGTCCTTGAACTTTTGATAATTGCACTTTGGCCTTTGAACTTTTAGTAATTCACACAATTGCAGGTTAGTCCCTAGTATGAAACCAGCAGGTTTCAGGTCTGTTTTCCTAGAATTTTTAACATACATTTTCATGCCAAAACACAATCCGTCAATAGTAAAACTCATTTCTTCCATGCAAACGTCCTTTAAAGTCCAAATTCGATGTATTTTGAATCAAACATCATATTTCTCTAAATCTCATTCATATGAAACTTGTACAATGATGCGAGAATTACTTGACACTCAAATTAAACCCTCGTTTGACAATTGTAGTAGAATGGATAAGTGAGGGATCGTTCTAGACCGGGGATTAGGAGGGCTTGCTAAAACCTTCTAAATTGACTTAAAAACATAAAAACACAATATAAAACACTATTTAATGCTCGAAGAAAGCAAAACTAAAAATAAGAAAGATTAAGACTAAGACTTCAACGAAATAGGGGGGAATTGGATTTGGACGAATTTAAACTAAAATGAATACTTGGAAACAAAACAAATTGTAAATATGGATTTGACGGAAATGAATGGATGGGAAGCTAGCTAAGGGTTCTTTCTCTACACATGATATTTATGCATATGAATCAATTTCCAGTTATTCCTTCATTGAATTATGAACGACAATGCCCCAAATTAACCGTGACATCACTAGTTAACCCTCAGATTTTCCTTATATTATTGGATTGGATGGCATCATTCGACAACCCAAAACATTCTCAAAAGTTCCCTACATGTCATCATAATAGAGATACAATCGAAGATCATTAAGAATAATGAAAACCATAAGCATTGACAAAGCATTTGCAACTATGACATCATGTTACTCATGCTAAGAATTAAACTTAACGCGATCGTGACAAGCGACCTTTACTACTTTCAAGTATAAGTTAGTAACGATTATGTGAAACTTCCTTAAACTTTAGCCACATATTCATGCATGCTAATTAAGTGTCGACCCTCAATCAACAAACACAAATAAGTTAATCATCAAATAGTTAAGCCAATTGCATTCACGAATCAAGAGTTCATAACCGGAATTCATCAATTCATATCACATAAATAATCATGGTATTGAAATCACCCCTAGCCAAAAAGGGGTTTAGTTCCTCATAACTTTGAAATCAAAGAAACACCTAAACATTCCAACAACTCAAACTTGAATTGTATGAACGTTTAGGCACTCTTCTCTTCCATTCCTCATATTACAAAACAAAGAGAATTGAATTTAAACATTGAAATCAAAGAAACGCGTAAACATTCCAACAACTCAAACGTGAATTGTATGAACGTTTAGGCCCTCTTCTCTTCGTCTTCGTTGTAGCACAAGGACTAAGGGATGTTGTTGGTGTGTTGAATGGATTGGGGGATTATGGAAATGGAAGAAATGGAGGAGAAAGGGAAGGGAATGGTGCAGAAAATGGAGAGACTCACGGCTAGGGAGAAGATGGAAGTGTTTGTGGTGTGTTGTGTATGAAAATGAGATGTGAATTGAATGAATGAATGCAAGGGTATTTATAGGAGTAGTGGAGGGAACATATGGCTATGTCATTTGTAGGTGAAGTAGGTGGATGTTGTAGGTGAAGTAGGTGGATGTTGTAGGTGAAGTGGATGTTGTAGGTGAAGTAGGTGGATGTTGTAGGTGAATTAGGTGGATGTTGTAGGTGAAGTAGGTGGATGTTGTAGGTGAAGTAGGTGGATGTTGTAGATGATTATGAGTGATAAGTGATAAGTGTATGATATGTTAAGTGATAAGTGAATGATTATGATAAGTGATAAATGAATGTATGATATGATAAGTGGTGAATGATAAGTGATAAGTGGTGATGATATGTGATAAGTAATGAGTGGTGATGATAAGTATGGAGCATGTGAATTAACTAATGAAGGAAATGCATGTGCAATGACAATGTGTTAGAATGGATGTGTGTTATGCATGGCATGATTGGGATTAGGAAAGGTTTTAAATGTCCTAAAACTAAAGAGAACAAGGTTCCAACACTTTGGTCTTCAATTAGGTCTTCAATTTCGTCCAACACTTTGGCTCCAAGCATAAGCTATCCATCCTTAGCCCAAAAGTGCTCCAAAAGTCTCCAAAATGCATCTTTTTGCTCCTTTAGCCCTTTGGACCTATAAACACACGAAAATAGCTTAAAGTACTAAAATAACTAAAGAAACATAACGTAAATGCACGAGAACAAGCCATTTAAGTCACATGAATATGCTCCTATCATACAATATCACAGCAATCTGATCATATGTAAATCTTTACCTTAATGTTTCAGAAAATGTTCTCCAATCATAACATAGACTTCAAATCCCTCAAATCGTGCCAGAACAAGCTTGAAATTGAAAATTTGAGTCTAATTAGCCATAAACCCCAATCTGAACGAATTATTCAAACTTAAGTAATAATCCTCAAAATTTACCTTCAAACGTTGGGTTTGAATCACTAAGCATATAGGCGCAAATGGTTTGTCAATCGAATTCCCGGATTGAAACTTATGAATTTTGTAGCCTCGATGAACCTATCACCCTTAAGACTCCCTTGTCAGGATCTTTAACATGTCGAAGTCTCTCTCTTCCTTCTGCCACGGCAAGCACCGAGAGGGTGCAATGGCGAACTTCGTCGAACTCCACCATTTGCGAGTAGGTGAGGCTCAGAATCATCTTACCCTATCTTAATTTGAATGTTGGTACGAATTTCTGAGTATGTATACCTGTTTTGGTGAAGGTTGGACTTGAAATCAGTTCGGGTGTGTTAAACCAAGATTCCGGCGGGTACCCGTGGCTTCCAGGTTGTTTTTCGGCCAACTTCAGCCACGATGATGGGAACCAAGGGTATATCTCGATTCCTTACTTTCGGGGCTTCAATTTGATATATTGAATGACATGTTTTGGTTAAGTTTTGAGCTCCATCGGAGCTTGGGAATTCTCCGGCCGAAATCCAGCCTTCTCCTTCCTTAGAATCCGGCGACCCACCAAACCCAAGGCCTTTGGGCCTTTCTTGTCGAGCCCAACCCAAACCCATTTCCTTTTTATTTTAATTTTAGTAAAATTGTTTTAAACCAAATAGGGCCTTTTGGGCCATTTTCTGTTAAGGGCTTGAGCCCGATCCCCCTAAACCTTTTCAAAATAGGTTTTCGGGCCTTGGGAAAACTAGGGTCTTCGGCCCATGTAGCAAAACCCTAAACCCTTGGGCTTTAAGACCTAAGCCCTAATCCAGATCCAAACCCTAAGCCCAAGACCCTTTGACCCGGTTTGACTATTTGACCCGTTGACTCGGTCAACGGTTAGCATTGACTTTGACTTTGACCGGTCAACGGTCAACGTTGACTTTTTTGGGTTTTCGTCCGAGACTCCCTAGGCTAATTTCGACGTCCTGAACCCGTTTCCGATGTCCGTTTTCCCAAAATAAGTCGTTTGAGTTGAGTTTGACTAAATGTACCTTTTATGTTCTTAGGGGCAATTAATTGTGGCGTTTCCGTCTTCGCTAATTGCATGGCTCTTCGGCAGCTGAGTACTGTGAGTGGACCCCTTCTAAAATTACATGATTTCATAGTTTAATTGCATAAATGAAAAGCATGCCTTACGAGTTTATGAATTGATTTTATGTTAAGCATGTTTATTGAAATGTTGATTATCGTCTCGTTATTTTGTAAGGAATTAATTGTTGGCCTATATTGAGCTATAGTTTGATATATCGTATTTTCTATAAAAACCATGAACTGGTAGACTATCTAATGGATGACGATAGGATGCTAGAAAATGTTTTAGAAACCCCATCTTTATAGTATAGACGATGGATGACTTTATACTATGAAGTGGTTATTTTTGAGAGGCGTAACTATTTGTGCGTACCTAGTGGACACTATGCCGCCTGGGGCAAGGATCTGGTGTTGGTAGTTAGGCCGCCACCATCATTCTGCTCTGGGGCAATAGGCGGAGTCTAAACGACTCCGATAGATGACATTGCTTGTTTCGCAAGACACGCAATTTGATCCGGATATGGACACAATCAAATCCTATAAGTCTTGGAGTCCCTACAACCTATGGATAGGCATACACCGCAAGTAATCACACTCCTAAGATGATGCAATATCTACTTACTAGATATCTTTTCAGATTCTCCCAGCTGCGAATGATGATTCTATCCTAAAAAGGTCTTTCTCCCAAGATATAAATGCAACCATCTAGGGTTCATCTATGGTAATGCAATCTATACACTTGAATTCTCTTACCCACTGCTTGAGTCTCAAATTATTCATTAACTTGACCGTCGGAGAGCCTTTGGCTAGCACAACCCCTTCCCAAGGGTTTGCTTACGGTTGTTTACTGTTTTGCAGCTTATCCCAGACTATACAGATTTGTGCTCAACCACCGTTTACGGACGTGCGCAAATTTGGTTCCAATAAACCCCATGATAAGATGGTGGGTAGTGAAGTCCCTTTTGGCCTGATTAACTATGAGCATCGAGTCACAATGAATTAGTAGTTCTTTTACCTGGAGTTATTTTGTGACTTTGAAATTGATACATTTAATGACTTGTACATTCTTTATGACAACTTATCATTCGTGTTATGTTTCCTATGTTCGTATCATTTTCGTGATATACTCAATATCTTAATGTGTCGTGTTGTGTAACACCCGTTAAAGTAAACGGGTAATATGGCCCAACCCTAACTCGACCTATTAATATTAACTAACAAAACATGACTTGACTCCGTTAAAGAAAGTATATTTTAAATCAATCAATAATCAAATAAAAAATGTAATACTGAAAACGTAAGCGAGATCAAAGAATCCAACGGTAAGTATTTAGTCTCACATAAGTGAGATTAAATCCTATGGCTATTGTTGTAGTAAAGTTTTTTAATTAATGTAGAAGTGTGAAAAATGAAGTAAAAATTTACAAACACTTGTAATGACAAACTTTACAATTTTTTGAAGAGGTCAACTCTGAAATTTGCCACCATAATTCCATAAACCATAGATTTAAATTGAACCGTGGATTGTCGTTGATGTCAAGTTCAGATTTGTACTGTTAATGAAAATATTGCTCTGAGTTTATAAAGTCTCTAGAAACTATATAACATCGTCTCATATTTTATTTAACCATAAAGATCGGAATGTGATTCAATGATCCAAAGCGTTCATTTTTCTGGGCCCGCTAAAAAATCATGTTTTCCAAAAAGAGGATTTGAAAAACGAAATATGGTGAAAAGAATAGAGTGTAGACGACAATCAACGGTAAAATATAAATTTAGGGTTTATAGATTATGGTGTCGAATTTTGGAGTTGACCCCTTCATGCAATATGCATAGTTCATGAGGGTTTGTAGGGTTTTAAAAATGTAAACGACGATGTACCCATCATCAAAGCGTAGAGGATGCAATCGCAAGCGTTTGCTATGTTTTCACATTTTTTTCACCCTTGTAAATTAGTTATTATAAAATTTTAATGTGGTTTGATATTTTTAAATTGCTTTGGTATTTAAACGTTCTTTGGAATATTTTAATCACACTTATGCTAGATCAAATAATGTGCCTCGTTGTGGCCTATATTTAACTGAGGGGTGTAGCAAAGGGTAGAGAGAGAGAGATGGAGAATAGGCTTGAGGAATTGTGTGTTAATTCCCTAGTCCTTGTGCCTTTATTTATAGTAATAAGGAGGAAAGAAACTTGCTCTCCAAGTAATACAAAGACTATTAGGAAAGATCTTCTAGATCCCAAAGGATCCCTAATCTATCTTTATTTAGGATTTACACAATCACAATATGTATTAGAACATATGTCACAACACTCCCTCTTAAGTGTGCAAATACTTAAGTAGATGGTGCATCAGATCTTCAGGCAAACGTAAAAGTAGTTGATGAAGTCGTCTCGTCTAGTCAACATAAGTAGCGAATGCGAGTCTCAAAACAAATGGAAGAATGCATGGGTAGTAAAACTCACAAAACCTTACTATGGCAAAACCCAAGGTGGGACAAAAACTCTTAGTCAAAGGAGAAAAGTGAGAAGTTGTATCAAGTCAAAACTATACGTCTTCAGGACGCAAGTAGAACGTACACAAAGGTATGACCAACTCAGGATGATGCCTCATCAAAACCTAGTCAGGTAGCTAAAACTCAATGGGAAATATGTTCCTAAGTGTAGGAAAAAAGAATACATGAAGGTCAAGTTGATAGAAATTTCTATAGTTAAACTGTTTATTTTCCGATAACACACTCACTGATCACATGGGTTTTGACTGAATGTGGTAATCGGTTTTTTATTTTGTGAGTGTCATATTTTTGTATTGTTTTTTTGATATCTACAAATATTCTTTAATATATTCTCAAAACTGTTTTTGCTCCTGTCCATTGAGGATAGGGACAAAGTTAATTTCTCGTAGGTTACGTTCAATTATTTGCATATTTCTTTACTGTTGTTCCGGTATTTTTCTCATTTTAAAGGCTCTGAATTGCTTATGAATATACCCTTTTTTATGTTCCGAATTTTGGGTCATTGGTGGAACAAATTTGTTGCTTGACATTTTGAGGTATATAATTTGTTTTACTTTTATTTCAGTTTGATAAAAAGTGGATATGTGTTTGCTATATATGCCAAGTATCTTTTGTACATACATACCAAATCTTATTTTGAGATGGAAAGCTTTTTTATTAACAGTTGCATGGCTTTTTATTAACAATTTATCCATGAATGTGAACTATCAAGTTTTTTGTTAATTAGAATTGGCTAAATCTTTATTAAGAATTTGTTTTTACTCGCCATGTTAGTTCTTCTTCGTATAAGTATTAAGTACATAGCATGAGCATGTAGAATGTCATGTCTATGTGTCGTATGATTTGCATCAGAATTATAGAATGAAAGCATGTTGCGATGGTGTAAATGCAACTTTGTATTTGGTTTGTGTGTAAAACTTAATCCACTTGGTGAATGTTTTCCCATTCTTTTCAGCTTCAATGTTTGAGTAGCGTAGATTGATGAGGAATTCAGCAAAAAGGCTTCCAGATAAAGCCGCTTTCTCATTTCCAAGGTTCGTGCATATTTCTCCATTTTTCAATGTTAACTTTTTTTTTTTTTGTTACATTTTTTTTTTCTGTTTTAAATTATTGTATTTCAAGGCCAACTTTGTCATATTAACTCTGAAATTTGGACACAAGCTTCTAAAATATAATGCTCTTTAGAACTTTCCATATTTCTGAGTAAGCACTGCATTGATTAAGGTTTTTTAAATTTAAAGCCACGATGGTTGCATGCCCGCAATCATGTGAATTGAGACTAAAACTGATACAAAGTTTGATGAGATCAATTCAAAGATTTAATTTAGTTTTCTAATCACATTAGTCACTTTAAAAAAAAAAAAAAAAAAAAAAAAAAAAAAAAAGAAGAGCATCTCTTTCATGAATTATATTTGACATGCATCTTACAATACATACAGTTCTCAGTTTTCTGTCTTCCTTTATTCTTTTATTTTTTGCGTGTGTGTGTATTTATCTATGTATATACACAGATCTCGGATACTGTAAATCTAAGTTAGGCTGATAATTTTACCATGCATCTCATACTCCTTTGCGCAAAGAAGAAGAGATAATCATTACAAGGAACTCAAACCAACAACACTTCTGTTACTCTTAATCTTAAAAGCATTCTGCGAACACTGAGCTGAAGTAAGTCCTCAATTTTCATGTACTTTTTATTTCTTGATGTCTAGGTGGTTTACATGGTTGTTAACCATTAGATCGCCTAATGTGTATAATTGTGTTGTTTCTGATTTTGATATAAATACCTTTTAGTTCCCACCAGCAAGACGAACCATGGCATGTTTGTATTAATGGTATTGAGTATAATTGGAGAAACTGTTTGTTTAATGCGTTCATCATGTTGTGGGATTTTAAAGTCGAAACCACTTGCTTTGAATCTTTTGGAAGAACTTAGCTTTCTAAAATAATAAAACAAGGACATTTCAGGAGGAATGGGATAAAATTGTTTGCTTTGCTGAGGTAGTTCTGTTTAGATTAATGGATGCTATGGTGCACTTTGAAACCTAAGCAAGTTATGGATTCGTTTTTCGTAGTGGATCTTAAATAATCAGTATGTGGAAGAAAGATCTATTAGTTTCAATTTAAATACTTCTGGAAAGTTAGAGATGTGCTTAGCATGTTGGAAATTTGAAATAATAGCACTTTTGCGTACTACGCACAATGACCTATAGATCCTTTAATATTTTTGTTGCATTTGAATTGATAGAAAATGGCATACTCAAGATTTTGTTAAAAATAACTAATTAACAGTTATATATTTTTCTCAAGATTCTGTTACACCACAGACATAAGAATGTTGGAAGCTAAACTGCTCCTGGAGTCGAGGGATAGAAGGCAGCAAGGAGCTTCCAAGCATGGCTACTGTCTGGATCGAAGAAGAAAGAAGAAATTAAGGGTTAAAGCCTCCAATGGCTAGTTTTTGTTTAAAATGTATGTGTGAGTGACAAGTGCACACTCCAGATTAGATCACTTAAAACCCAAATGAAGGGCTAGGATTTAATCTGGAGTAGTAAGGCTAAAATAGTTGTTTAGGTCTCTTGTCAATCACTCTCTTAAACAAGTATGGGTCATGGCAATGCACCATAGCCTACTACATTTCCCTTACTTAATTAAATTAGAGCTGCTGCATTTTGCATAGCCTTGAAGCCATAAAACACTCATTCCTCTCTATTCTCTGTCAAGTTCAACCTAAGAAACTAATCCAAAACAAACTAACCAAAACACCTAAACAAACAAACTTTATCTTGGTATCAGAGCTTAGTTTATGATCTTACAACTTTCTGGGCATAATCTGTGCAAGTTGAGATCTTTGGGAGCACCTACGTAGTGTCCTCAACAACAACAACCAAACAAACAACCTTGCAAATGAAGGGATCCAGCAGTAGCAGTGAGCTAAAAGCTCACGTCTTTGATGGGGAGAATTATGACTTTTGGAGAATAAGAATGACAACCATTTTCAAGTCCTATGATTTATGGGATATGGTTCAATATGGGTATGAACTACCTAAGATAGAGGTCGATGCTCTAAAGGAGGATCTCATAGAAACACAACTCAAAACACTGAAGCAGAACCAGATAGAGGATGCTAGAGCACTTGGAATCATCCAAGGTGTTGTCTCGGACACCATTTTCCCAAGGATAGCAAATGAAGAGAGTGCAAAGGGAGCTTGGGAAGTTTTACAACAAGAGTATAGAGGAGACACCAAAGTTAGCAAGGTAAAACTTCAATCCCTTAGAAGAGATTTCGAGTATACAAGAATGAGGGAGAATGAGCTGTTAAAAGACTAATTTACTAGGATATTTGATGTTGTAAACAAGATGAAAACATATGGTGCGGAACTGCCTAATGAAAGAATTGTCTAGAAACTATTGATTAGTTTGATTAAACCCTGTGATTCAATAGTGAGTGTCATTGAAGAAACCAAAGACACTGAAACTCTTAGTGTGCAAGATGTGATGGAATCCTTAAGAGCTTTTGACAAAAGGCTCGAGAGGCATGCTAATTTTGCACCTGAGAAAGTTTTTCAATCACTCAATGTTGGATCTAGTAGACAAGCTAGTGCAAGTAAACAAAAACTACAGTGGAAAGGCAAGAACAAGAAATGGGTATCAAAACCCTAGACCTAACCAAGGCAGCTACTCAAATGAAGGTCCAAGAATCAAGCAGTAATGCAAACACTGTGACAAATTCCATCTTGGAGAGTGTTGGTTCAAGGACAAGCCTAGGTGCCACAAATGCAACAGGTTCAGGCACATCATGAAGGCTTGCAGATCAAAGAATGTACAGCAAGTGAACTGTGCAAATCAAGTGGAGGAAGAAGCAAATGTGTTATGTGCTTTCAGTGCAAAAGTGGAGAAAAACAATGAAGTGTGGTACATTGACAATGGCTGCAGCAACCACATGACTGCACACGAGTCATTACTCATTGATATTGACACAAACTTCACTGGAAAAGTGAAAATGGGAGATGGAAACATTGTCAAGGCCACTGGAAGATGAACTCTGGTTATCAACACCAAGAAGGGAAGAAGATGCATAAGGGAAGTCATGCTAGTGCCTGGATTAGATGAGAATCTACTTAGTGTGGGTCAAATGATGGAGCATGGCTATTTCCTACTCTTTGGGGGAACTATGGTCGAGATCTATGATGACAGGTCCCTATCAAACCTAGTGACTAGAGTGGAAGTGAAAAACAGAAGCTTTCTACTTATGTTGAAGTACCTAGAGGAAATGGTAAGAAAAACAAGTGTGACAGGTTCTATGAAGCTATGGCACAAGGGGCTTGGTCATTTAAACATGACAAGCTTACACAATCTGCAAAAGCATGAAATGGTGCAAGGGATACCAAAGATGGACTAATGCAATGAAACCTGTGAAGGGTGTGTGTTTGGAAAGCGTCACAGAGATCAGAGATCCTTTTGAAGCTGGCAAGGCTTGGAAGGCAACAATGCCACTCGAATTAATTCACATGGATATGTGTGGACCAATGCAAATAGCAACAATCAGTGGAAACAAGTATTTCCTAATCTTCATTGATGATTACTCACAGATGTATTGGGTGTATTTCATGAGGTTCAAGTCTGAAGTATTCATAATATTCAAGAAGTTCAAGGCAATGGTGGAATTGTAAAGTGGATACCAAATCAACAGACTAAGAAGTGATAGGGGAGGAGAGTACACCTCTTTTGAGTTCAATGCATTCTGTGAAGATGTGGGGTTGGAGAAGCAACTCACTGTGGCATATTCACCACAACATAATGGGATTACAGAAAGAAAAAATAGGACTATAGTTGAAATGGCTAAGTCTATGATACATGAGAAGAACATGCCCTATACATTTTGGGGTGAAGCTGTGACCACCTTAGTGTACCTATTGAATAGGTGCCCTACTAAAGTACTAGATAAGAAAACACCATTTGAAGTGTTCAATGGAAGAAAGCCTTCTATGAAGCATCTGAAAGTGTTTGGCTTAGTATGCTATACTCACATTCCTCAACAACTAAGGCATAAGTTGGAGAAATCAAGCAACAAGGGTGTTTTTGTGGGTTATGGAACCAGTGAGAATAGGTACAGAGTTTACAATCTGTCAACTCAGAAGATAATCCTATCAAGGGATGTTATCTTTGATGAAGACTCAACATGGAACTGGGAAACAAGGGTAGAAGAGAAGGATAGTGTCTTTCTACAACTTGACCTCAACAAAAGGCAAACAAGGGAGCCTATGGAGACCTTAGCTCAAGAAGAAGTCATAGAGAATGGTGACATACAAAGGAATCCACATCAAGCAAGCATGAGTCCACAACCAAGTCAATCATAAATAACAACTCCAAGTTCAACTCCAGTGAGGTTGAGAAACTTAAATGAGATCTCTGCTACATGTAACTATTGTGTAGTGGAACCAAAATCATATAAAGAAGCTAAGAAAGACAAAGCTTGGAAAAAAACAATGAAGGAAGAACTTGAAATGATTGAGAAGAATGACACTTGGGAACTTGTAAATCGACCAAGTGACAAGCCTGTGATTGGTGTGAAATAGGTGTACAAAGTGAAGCTCAACCTAGATGGTTAAGTGCAGAAGAACAAGGCCAGATTGGTAGCTAAAGGCTACTCACAGAAGCCTAGTGTAGACTTCAATGAAACCTTTCCTCCAGTAGTAAGGTTAGACACCATAAGGACCTTGATAGCCCTAGCAGCCAAGAAGGGTTGGAAGTTGCATCAATTGGATGTTAAATCTGCATTTCTAAATAGAGTGCTAGAGGATGAGGTGTTTGAGGAACAACCTCATGGGCTCACAAGTCAAGAGTTTCCAAAGAAGGTGTACAAGCTAAGGAAGGCACTATATGGCCTAAAGCAAGCTCCAAGAGCTTGGTACAGTGAGATTGATTCATATTTCACTAAGAAAGGATTTCAGAAAAGTCTTAGTGAAGCTACACTATACATCAAGATAGAAAACAACAACAAGACACTCATTGTCTCAATTTATATGGATGCTGTTGTCTACACTGGAAATGATGCTGTAATGATTGAAGAGTTCAAATAAAAGATGATGAAGAGGTATGAGATGACTGATCTAGGCCTCTTGCATCATTTTCTTGGCATTGGGGTAATTCAAGAAGCAAGTAGCATCTTCATTTATCAAAGGAAGTATGCTGAAACTTTGCTTGAAAAGTTTGGATTGAAGGGATACAAACCGGTCTCTACACCTCTAATTGCAAATGATAAGCTTAAGAAGGATAATGGAAATGAACCTGCAGATGCTAGTCTCTACAAAAGTATTGTTGGCAGTTTATTGTACCTAACTGCAACAAGGTCGGATCTAATGTTCTCAGCAAGCCTACTTTCTAGGTTTATGCAGATTCCTAGCAAGATACACATGAGGACAGCAAAGAGAGTTCTAAGATATGTGCAAGGATCACTTGATTATGGGATCAAGTATGAAATGAGGAAGTCAACTATCCTAATTGGATTTTGTGACAGTGGCTGGGGTGGCTGTGAAGATGATAACAGAAGCACATTGCTTTCACTTTTGGTTTAGGGATTTTCTCGTGGGCCTCTGTAAAGCAACAAAGTGTTGCATTATCCACAGCCGAGGCAGAGTATGTGAGTGCATCAAAAGCTACAGCTCAAGCTATTGGCTAAGGTTCATACTTAAAAACTTTGGGGAATTGCAGGTTAATGCCCCACCACTTCTGTGAGACAACACCTCTGCAATCGCCATGACCAAAAACCCAATATTTCATCAGAGAACAAACCACATCAAAAGAAGATATCATTTCATCAAAGAGGCATTGCAAGACAACACAATTAAACTAATTTATTGCAACACAGAAGATCAGATCGCAGGCATTTTCACAAAAGCATTACCAAAGCAGAGATTCAATTACTTGAGGGGATTGCTTGGGATGACTCCCAGAAGCAGCTTAGAAGGGAGTCTTGGAAGCTAAACAGCTCCTTGAGTTGAGGGATCAAAGGCAGCAATGAGCTTCCAAGCATAGCTGCTGTCTGTATCGAAGAAGAAAGAAGAAATGAAAGGTTAAAGCCTCCAACGGCTAGTTTTTGTTTAAAATGTATGTGTGAGTGTGTGAGTGACAAGTGTACACTCCAAATTAGATCACTTAAAACCCAAATGAAGGGCTAGGATTTAATCTGGAGTAGTAATGCTAAAATAGTTGTTTAGATCTCTTGTCAATCACTCTCTTAAACAAGTATGGGTCATGGCAATGCACCACACCCTATTACATTTCCCTTACTTTATGAAATTAAAGCTGCTGCATTTTGCACAACCTTGAAGCTGTAAAACACACTCCAAAAGTCCTCTCCATTCTCTATCAAGTTCAACCAAAGAAGCTAATCCTAAACAAACTAACCAAAACACCTAAACAAACAAACTTTATCAAAGAATCTTAATGATAATTTGTGTGCAGTTTGTTGAAATTGGCAGAGGCAAGTGTGATCTCGACAAGAAAAGCGGCCTTATACTAATAAGATTCTTCTTTTTCTTCAATTACAAGTTGCATGTCTACATTGATGATTATCTTTGTACGTGAATGAATTGGAACTCATTTGATTTTAATTTTTGTTCCATTAAAACTTGTTTACATATGAATATAAATCTAGTTTTCATAGCATATCTATCTTTTATTGAGCACTGCCAATCTTTTGATAACTATGAACTTAATTATATAAATCTACTCTATATAACCTCTGCCTGTTGTATGTATATATTTCCAGAGCACTTTAAACACCCGCAGCATCGCGTGGGCACTTCTGCTAGTTTTGATTTATTTCTCCTTTTTCTCACTGTCCAAAGATTAAAATTTTCTTATAATTACTGGGTTTTTTGTTGCCGGGTTTTGATGGTACAATCTGTGTTTTTTGAATTAGTTTAAACAGAAAGGTCATTTCTGGGTATTTTTCTTCTTGTTTTTGTATTGTTTCTGTTTATCCCTTATGTCAGTAGCCTATTGGTGCTGTTTTGGCTGCTGGGTAATCTAAGTCATGGTCAAGCAGAGGGATTATCCTGCAAATGCTAAGGTAATCATTGCCTGATTATATAATTTGGACTTTGATGGAGATATCTACTGCTCTATGGAATACTAAGTGCAAAGTAATCACAAAATATATATGTGTGTATGTGTGTGTGTGTATACATATATCAGCCGACCCCACTTAGTGGGAAAAGGCTTTGAATTGTGTGTGTATACATAGTTTAGGAAAAGCTTATTGGGTTATAAGCATTCTCAGCATTGAATATCTTTCTGAGTTTTGCTTCTTATGCTCCTGTAAAGCACTATTTTGATTTGTTCTTTTTTCTATTTTATCTGTTCGTTGTGTTCATTGGTTCTCAATTTTTGTCTGTTCTCATGCTCATGTCGCACTGTGTTGATTATTATGGTTAAACAAGATTTTGTAGTGTAACTGTACTGTTCTGTTGAATATACGATTAAGTTTTTCTTTTAATCACTGGGTTTTGATGGTGCAATCTGGGTTTTTGAATTTGTTTAAACAGAAAGGTAATTTCTGGGCATTCTTGGTATTTTTCTTCTTGTTTTTGTATTGTTTCCCTTATGTTTATCCCTTACACGGAACGATTTCAAACCTTTTCTATCATAGTATTCGTTGTTTGTTTGTTTCCTTTGGTCCCTGCTTTTCTGGTTTCTTAGTTGTTAGTTTGTATCGTGGTACTCATTGTTTTAGTTGTGTACTCTATTGTTTGCCATGGATTAAAGAATATGTCAAGTAAGCGAAAGCAACCCATTGCTTCTTTTAAATTGGTTTCTTTTACTTTTGTCTTGAATCTATGATTTGAAGGCTCTTTGTCATCAACAAAATGAAATCAAAATCAAAGCAAAAGGTTGTGATCCTTAGAGATATTTGAGCTGATCCGAAGTTCTCTATTCCAATTCCAAAGTCGGTTCAACAATGTCCCTTCCTAGGACAATCTCGCCAGTCACTTGCATTTAGTGCACAAAGAAGTGACTTTATTGTGGCTACTAAACGAGCCACGGTAGGATCTTCATTACCTTCCCATCGCATTCTAACATTGAAGAAACCAGTGGATTCAACTCAAGTTTCTAATCGTTGGTGCAACAATCGTGTCGTCCAAAAGATCCGTTTACATATTAGGTTCGTATTCATTAATGGTTAAAATATCATCGTTATTTATTTGTTTTTTCTAAAATGATGTTAATTGTGACCTTTCTCTTTTTTCTTTTTCTTTCCCACGAAAGGGATGTTGTTGACGTATTTGTACTAGATGGAGGTTGAAAGCCGTAAACGTGGCTATTTAAGCAGCGCTAACATAGCTCTCGTACAAGGACAAGCTGAGGTCCTGGTTAGTCCTAAGATAGGACCATTCCCTGAATATAAGCAAAAATTCAAGGAATTGATAATTGAGGTACTGGGGGCTGATACAAGTGACAAACATGAGTTGTTGTCCTTCTACGACTGGATTGATGAACGGTAAGTGACCTTCTAAATGCATTTTTTGTTCTTTTATTATTTTAATTGTTTTGAATCAAGTAACAATGTTCCTTCTTTTTCCTTTGTGAAGTAAAATGTCATTTGAATTACTCTGGACGCATCCTCTTCTCCAGTCTCCAAATGAGCGATTGTATATGATGGCGGAGGGTCCATTATACCTGGAGAAAAGATTTCATCGTAAGCATCATCAGGATTGGAGGGAAAGTATAGAGAAATTTATAAGATGTGGTATTAATCGAGGATGTAGTAAAAGGGATTACAGGATTTGAGGATGTCTTCTACTATGAAGGAGACACTTATTTTAAGGACAAGAGTGAGGATCCGAACGAGCGATATGAGAAAAATTATTTTGGGGTTTTGAAATTTGCCAGAAATGGTGTGATACATATAAATGAATGCCTAGGGGAAGTGGGTGAAAAAAAAGAATGGTATGCAGATTACTTTTAACATAAACATGCTCAGAGCAACTCCACCGTGGGAGTTTGCTCAGGGGACAAGCCAGGAAAAAGGGCTCGAGAGCCCGGCTTCAATGCTCCAGCGTGGGGAGCCCGATGGACAGGCCAAGCTTGAGCACTAGGCCTGTGAGGAATTGCCAACCCGCAAGCCCGAAGTGGATATGACGCAGGGCTGATGTCATCCAGGCGTCAACCCAATATTTTTTTTTTTCTTTTCTGTCAACCGCATACACCTCACCCGCGCGTGGAGGCGGGTCACCCAACACGGTTTCAGGGCCTGGGGCCCACGACGCAGTTTCAAAAAGTTATCGTTGGGAAGTCATGTGGCTTCCCATAGTCCGTTGGATCTCAATAGCTATATAATGTGGACCGTCCGATTTTCAACGGTAAAAAAATAAAAGAATCTTATTTAATATCAACCGTTGGATCTGAGATCAATGGTTGATATTATTCTCCTTTATTAAAAAAAATAGTTTTAAAATTCAAAAATGTTACCGTTGTGCCATGTGGCATAATCTGGAGTGTTGGAATTCAATTTTTTTTAAATCTAACGGCAAAGATTAATTAGTTGAATAAAAAAATTTAAAAAAATTGTAAAAAAATGAATAAAAATCCAAAAAAAAATTTGAATTTTTTTTTTAAAAAATTGTTTTTACTTTTCTATAAATACTTTCTCATTATCATCTACCTTACATCACAATTTCATATTTTCTTAACTACTTTCAACCATATTCCTATCTTTCTCTCAAAGTTTTGATCCAATTTTTTTTCAACAAAATGACTACTGATGCAGGTATGAATTGCACGCTTCTTGAAGATATTGTGTTGTGTACTAGCTGGGTTGAAGTTAATCATAGTTCGCTTACGAGTAATGAGATGCAGTTACGAGAAATGTGGAGTCTTATTCATACCAATTATCTTAAGAAAATGGGTGGGAAAAGAACCAAAGAATCGATGTCTAGTCGTTGGAAATTACTTAGCCAATCGTTTACTACGTGGAGAGACGCCTTGGCACAAGCCAGTAATAATATTCGAAGTGAGGAAAATTACGCGGATCAGGTAACAATATATTATTTATTTGTTTGTATTATTTATTTGTTACCTACTTTCATTATAATTATTTCTTATCCCGCATGGTGTAGCAACTTCAAGCACAAGCTTGGTATGGTGCCAAAACCAAAAATAAATCATTCAATCGGTGGGAATGTTGGAATATTGTCAAAGTTTGTCCTAAATTCAAAGTTGTGCATGTCGGTTCAGAAGTTTTCATGAACAACACCCCTCTACACTCTACACCTGATCATGGCTCGCATGTTCATGAAGATGAAGCAGACAAAGTGCCTAAAATGCCCCCTCCTGAACAAGCGTCGGGATCGACCCGTTATCCAATTAGGCCTGAAGGTAAGAAGGCTTCAAAAAGAAAAGGGAGTGCTTCGAAGAATGATTATGCAAAGTATATGGAACAACTTGCTCGCCAAGGTGAATTGACTTTGGCGCAGGAAATGGCGAAATTTGAGGCTGATAAGACTAGAGAGGAGGCAAATGCTGCAGCTGTTGAGAGAGCATTTCAAGCTAATGAGAGAGAAATAGAGCTACTTAGGCAAGAAAGGGAACAGGTTAGAGAAGAAAGAATGGCTCAATGAGATCGTGACATTATGAACACGCCTTTAGAAGGGAAGTCTCCAAATTCTAAATATTTTTGGAAGTCAGAGAAAGCGGATGTGGTGCGAAGGAGACGTGCAAGAGAAGCGAGAGCAAGAGGAGATGGTCCTAGCACGACAAGAGAAGATCATCCTAGCACCACAAATTGGTTAAGTGATGATGAATAGAGTACTTTATGTAATCGGAGCCCATAATTTTCCAATCACTTTGGATTGTAATTTCTTATTTATTGAATAGAGTACTTTATTTTGTTTCCAATTTATTGATTTTAGTACTTTATTTAATTTGGTAATTTATTTATACTAAGAGAATAATTATTCAAAAGAAATTTAAACACACCAAATAAAATTATATAAACATACCAAATAACAAAAACTCACTAAATGAACTAAAAGAAACACACCAAATAAAATTAAATAAACACACAATAAAAAAAAAAACAAACAAACACACTAAATGAACCTAAGTATCTTGCGCTTGTTTCAATTCCCACTGGTGCTCTATCAAATCAATTTGTCGGGCATTGTGCACATATGGCCTTTGAAGTATAGTATATCGTTGAATGATCAATTCATTGTAACGTCCATCCCCTTCTAATGGCTCATGTTGCACGGGTTATTCGGTGGCGTCATGAGCACAAATATACATGTTCTTGAATTGGTCATCGTGTCTGGCTCATATTCATCAACGGCATCATAATCGTACTCATCTTCCACAATCATGCTGTGAAAAATAATGCACGTCATCATGATGGATCGAAGCGACTCTACATCAAACAATCTGATAGCACCCCTGACGATCGCTCAGCGAGCTTAGAAGATACCAAAACAACGTTCCACATCCTTCCTGCACCCCTCTTGACAGCTTACAAAGTGTTGTTCGTTTGCACTTCGCGGACGTGCCACTGTTTTGACAAATGTTGACCACCTTGGATAAATGCCGTCTGCTAAGTAGTATGGCTCTTCGTACATACGTCCGTTGACGCAATACGTGACTTTTGGTCCCTTTCCTGGCAGGACATCATTGAACACTGGGGATTGGGCAAGGACGTTGAGGTCATTTTGAGCTCCCGGAGCCCTGAAAAAGGTGTGTCAAATCCATGTATCAAAAGATGCCACCGCCTCCAAAATAATATTTTTTGCTCTTTTTTTGTCCCCATAAGCGGCTTGCCATGCACTTGGACAATTTTTCCACGTCTAGTGCATACAATCGATGCTTCCAATCATCCTAGGAAAACCTCGTATCTCACCCTTCTTCAAAAGCCTTTGCAAGTCCATGTCAGTAGATTTTCGGAGGTACTTTGCGGTGTAGATAGATTTGATTGCTCCGCAAAACCTCATCAGGGACTCAAGAATGGTTGATTTCCCCATCCTCGTTATCTCATCCACTTGGTCTGCAGATGCTCCATATGAAAACATCCGCAAGACAGCAGTAATTTTTTGCTGTGGAAGTAGATCCATAGCACCAAAAGCATCCTTCTTTTGCACAAAGTAAGAATCATGGTTGCAAACAACAATCATGATTTTGTTGAACAAATAGTGTTCCATTCTAAAGCGATGTCTAAAGTACGTATCAGGGAATGCACTATTACGGACAAAATAATCGTCCAAGAGTTCCGTACCTCGTCGTTGCCTGCTTCTATCAAGGTTTCCGGAACAGCTAGGCCTGCAGATCTGACCCATAGATTAAATGACTCGACGGGAATGTGAAGTTCTTGCCATTTTTGCTTCGTCATCTCTCCTTCTACGCTCCTCATCCTCTTCCCTCTCATTTTGGGCCACCTGAAGATTGAACATTCCTTTTGATTGGTTAAACAACTCTTCCTCTTGCTGATTGATTTCCCACATCATCCTTGAGGAAAAAGAAGACATTGTAAGAAAGAAGCAGAAACTATGAATAATGATAGAGATTTTGGTGAAGAAGGAAGCAAAAACTATGAATAATGATAGAGATCTTGAGAAAATTGGTGTGAGATTTGTGAGGATGGATGGTGGATTATATGGAGGATTCATAAAGGATTAGGCTGTAGATAATGTCACATGGTATGCTGTCATTCGTTAAAAATCTAATGGAAATCTATCCTCAAAGATTGTAAACAGATTATGACTCGTGGTGCGACGTGATTGGTTAATAATCTTATCGGAAATCCATCACCAATAATTGTATTTTTGGATAATGACACGAGGTGCAACGAGTACGATTAAAAATCTTATCAAAAATCCATCACCAATAATTGTCTTTTCGGATTTTATGACTAGTGGTGCAACAAGAACGATTAAAAATCTTATCCGAAATTTCAAATAAAATTATTTTGTATTATTTTATAACTTTTCGGATAATGACACGTGGCGCAACGAGAACGATTAAAAATCTTATCCGAAATTAGAAATAAAATTATTTTGTATTATTTTATAAATAAAAAAAAATACTAATATTTTATTGTCTATTGCCAAGGCTATTGAAGTGCAACGGTGGAGATGCAAAAGGCGATTACTATTCATTAAGGGCAGTTACTGTTCACCGGATGTATAGCATAGTGTATTGCCTAGGGGGAGGGTTCCCACGCTAGAACCGCTCTTAGATTGTTAATTTGTTTGATATAATTGATTTTACAACCCTTGTTCTATCAAAACTTTTTGCAGGAGGAAGAAGTGGAACTAATGCTCTCTTCGATGTTCCCGAAGCATGTCACCAATTTATACAACTTTCTTGCTCATTATCAGAATGGGGTGAAATTCTTATTTGAAAAGAGGTAATACCTATTAACTGCATAAAACTAAGAAAGAAGACTCGCATCTTTTAGTCCCAAGTTCCAGCCTTTGGATAAGCCACCCTTCTCTCTCTCTCTCCCCCGAACTTTATAAGTGTTTTTTGTTTGTTTTCTTTTTTCAGAGCCTCAAAAGCATAAAGACCCAAAGTTGCAGGTGTCCCAAGATTAAAGAACGCCGAGACTATGGATAGATGATTCTGATTTTTGTCATTAGTATTATTTTGGACACTTCGCGTTTGTAATATGTTATCTTGGCATTTCTTGAGACACTATGCGTTTCCTATATGTTATAACAGGGACGCCACTGTGTTAGTATTCCAAACCCATCAAGCGATGTTATGTGGGATAGTTGAAACACACGACAATGATTGATTGGGTTGGAATACTGCAAGACTAGCATCCTAGTTGTAGATATGTTGCGTGAGGATTTGTCTTCTGTATATGAACTGAAATTCACGAGGTTTGATGCTATAAGTTTGAACAGAAATTATGTTAAATTGATAAAAGTGAATGGAAATTGGTTTCAATACTGATTATTCGATAGAAACAATTATTGGGTGTACTGGATTTAGGTCGGTTTGAAGAGCATTTTGTGATTTATTTGGTACTGAGATTTACTCTATGATTTCATTAGTTCGTAGGCCCTTGCATTGGCTTTTTGTTGGTATTGTTAAACCGTGTGGTGTTACTGAAAAAGTTGAGCAAATTAGATGATGGCAATGAAAGTGAATGTGTGTCAGAGGCAGGAGATATTCGGGATCGGGCTCTTTATAGAAACAGGCACAGTTAGAGTCGCAGCATCCACTTGTTTCCTTCAGAGGGCATTCAGCTCCAATCCTATGGGTTCTGGGGTCGTGACCCTGTTGCGTCCAAAGCAATTTCCCCTGTTTCTTCCTTGCTAGAGGAAATCATATCTCCTCTTTCCAGTGAAGCTATCATACATGAGGACAAAAAGAAAGTGAGCTATAGGTTGATACTTTCTTATTGTATATAATCTTCGTTAGAGACCCTTGACCATGTACAGGAGATTTGGGTACTTTTTCATTAATCACGAACATAACAAAGTCAAACATGTTTGAGTCTTCCCCCCTTTTGGCTGGATCATGCTAGTAACATTAAGTTATTGTGCTTGTACATGCAGGACAATACGATAAGGTTGCCAAAATTCTTGGAGTACGGTTCATTTATTTGTGTTTGGCAGTCTCTAGGGTAACACACTTAACTTTGTTTCTCAGTGTATACCAAAGTGCATTTTATTTGAATCGCAATATATATGGAGTTTGTAGCTGTTGTTGCCTTCGTATGACAAGATTTGGATCTTCAGATGCTTGTGGAAGAATACACCAGCCATATTCTGGTCTTTACAATTGAATTGAGATAACTAGATCTTATCATGCATTACAAAAAATTTCCTTGCTAAAAATATAAATTTTTTTGTGGAAACCTCTCTAGATGAAGATGCTTTATAATGATCAACTTGCATCCATTCTATCTTTATATTGTGAAACACTCGAGAACAACAAAAACACTTGTTCTCTAAACTCTTTGATCATGCTGTTTCAGGTTGGGATTTCTGTTTGTCTTCTTGACAAAACTGAATGTCATTGTAACACATCGTGTTAGATATTTCTTTCATATCAAGAAACGTACTTGTCAAGTAGAGTATTTGACACACAGCATTGTGCAGGTCTTAACGAGATATCTGCCGCAAAAGTTGTTTGGTCCTGGAATTGTTGATGAACAAGCAACCAACCATTCTCTACCTTGATCTTCTTTTTAATATGCTCTCTCTTTCTCTCTCTCTCTCTCTCTCTCACACACACACGCACACACGCACAAATGTACTAGTCCCCTTTATTTGGCAGTGATTTATTGATAAACATGTTTCTGTAAAATTAGTCATGAATGTTAGGAGGGAGTTGTACTACACATGGTATGATGATTATGGAAGTTTAATCAAGTTCCGTAGTACCTATGTTTTCATAATTTTTTCTCTTCATCTTTTCATTTCTAAAGTCATATTTCTTCGGTAGTAATATAGAAAATGTTGGATGATGTTCCAGTGGAAACTTTATTCCTAATGCATTTTTGTAGGTTGGTTCTTTCTTGATGGGGTGGTTGGGTGTTGTTTTTGAAGGAGATATATCCTATAAATCCGATTATTTGCCATTGGATTGTCAACCGGTTACTTAGGAAGCCTTACAACTTTCAGCTGTTGGAAGCAGAAAATGCTTGAACTCAGTGCTGAAGGCCATTGGATGTTTGCTTTGCTCGGTTTTCTAAAGAATTGCTGCAGTAGACATGTAGCTGGCTATGCCAGGCTGATGTTTCAATTTCATTGAATCTAGCTGGTTTCAGCTTTGATGCCTATTATCCATGGATTAATCACAAGCCCAATGTAGCTCAAATTGCTGGACTAATCTATGCTTCGCTTTCATGTGATGGATTATATTAGGCTTGTTTCTTGTGGCCTGCTCCATCAATTTTGGCGTAGAGACAGCAGAGGGTTTTAGGCAGCTTCTTGATGGGAACTCAGTATGTGGTGTCACTAGCTCTAGAAGGAGCTGGGGGTTGACAGCCACAAGTGTCACTTGGTAGCTTTAGCTGTGTTGCTGCTGATGCTAGGTTCTCCATGGCGCGTGAGTGAATAATGTTGAGAGAGGAATTTAAAAGTGACAGCAGTGAGGTGCAACTGTGGTTGGGTTGTATTGTTGGACCTCTTGATGCGTCGATCTGGTGGTTCTTAGCCTGGCTCAATGGACCATGTATTAGGGAAGTAGGGTTGTTGAAATGGGTTCCATTTGGTACTCTAATTGCCAGTGTTTCTGCATTTTGTGTCATGGCTGCCCTGTCTACTGTGAAGAAAGTGGTAAGCACTTGTGGTATGATCTCTGTCTATCCACTCGATGACTTGATCCTCACCATCACTTTTCGTGTGTTATGGTGTTGTGTTCGGA
This sequence comes from Pyrus communis, assembly GCF_041283825.1. Lineage (NCBI taxonomy): Eukaryota > Viridiplantae > Streptophyta > Magnoliopsida > Rosales > Rosaceae > Pyrus > Pyrus communis. The sequence continues at coordinate 7,337,377 of NC_142572.1, forward strand.
AAGCTTACAGTGCACGTATATTAGTTTGTCACGTTATGAACTGCCAAGCCTGTTAGTTTGGGTGGTGGTTTTTTTTTTCTCGTCTGGGTTTTAAAAGTTTCTTCGAAGTGTACTCGTTTCTTTTACAATATTTTGTGTGTTGCCTTTGTCCTGCATTGTTTTGATCCATGCTCATGGTTTTTTAATAGAAAAATCAACGAAATCTAACGCGCAGAATTTTTTCTGTTTACGTAGATGAACACTAAGACTTGCGACATTGTTGCAATAGGCATACAATTTGGATTTCTAGGTTGACTGAGTACTGCTTCCACCTTCATTGCTGAGTTCAATGCAATGAGAGAAAGCAAATACCCTTGGAGAGCATACGCTTACGCCATGGCTACGATGTGCAACTCGTTTGGTTTGGAGATCCTGATATTTTGTGTACCTGTTTGGACAAGGGGAATCAAGTAGTTAATCTGTGGTTATACCTCGAGATCTTCTTCACCCTCGCTGGCTTCAATCTGACCGAAGAACGTGCTTCTTGAGTGTCACAGAACCTTGCAGGAGATACTTACACGAAATATTTTTCATGTATCTGTCTCTTCCCTCGGGCGATGAGCATGGGGGTATTCACCCGGTTGAGACCGGGTTGCGACCAATGCTAGCTTGAACACCGGCCAAGTTCTTATTGTACTGCAGGTGAGTTGGCATAACATCAGGAAACTAGAGTAATTCATAAATATACTCTACTATATTTTACATTTCACTCGGTAGCTTCGTAATTATTGTAAATCTTTCAACAGAATAGAGATTAAGTATTTATGACACTATTTGCACTTATTACCATATCACTACATTCAAACTGTGATTTGTAAATAAAGAAGAATGACTTTGTTTTAAATTACAACGATATACTTACACTAAAGAGGATGAAGATATGGTTAAGCCCCACAATAAATCAGTCATAATAATTTAGTTCGGATTATTCATTCACGAGATCAAAACATAAGACTTCTTTGACAAGTGGAAAGGAATACAACCGTAATAAATTAGTTCGGACTATTCATTCACGAGATTCAAACCCTCAATGATAAACGTTGAAAAATACAACTAATAGTAAGTTGTTTGCTTGTCAATTCCAATTGGAAACTTATAATTACATCATTCCTTAAAAGTAGTTTGCTTGTCGAAATATTTATTATTTTCCCCCAAACCAACTACCACGTGATTTTACACAGCTAACATCAACTTGTTTCGGAGGCTACATTATTGTACTAACTACTTGGACGTTCTTGAACTCGTTTAGGAGGGTAAAAGGTTTTAACTTACAAACAACGAAACCCTCCTCCAAAATTGGCTTTGGGATGTGACTCTGACATTACAATTTATTTAGTACAATCAAACTTGTCTCATCTTTTCCTTTCTTTTCTTCTGTAAATATAAACTACAAAAGTTTCATAAACGACTTGTAGTTCAAGTGATTATGAATATATACTTTTGTGTCTGAGGTCCTGAGTTTAATCATCAGGTGTTCTTTGTTTCTTAGGCATCGTTTGGTATCTAGAATTTTAATGGATTGGATAACTCATAAACTTATAGGAATATTAGAGGTAGATGTAAATGGTCGAACAAGCAGTGCCACTTCTTCATTAAGCAGGCGGCCTTTAAGTTTTTCACGTGTTCAACCTTCTCAAATAGATGACGGCAATGAAAGTGAATGTGTGTCAGCGGCAGGAGATATTGGGGATCGGGCTCTTCACAGCAACGGGCACAGTGAGAGTGGCAGCATCTGCTTGTTTCCTTCAGAGGACATTCAACTCCAATCCTATGGGTTCTGGGGTCGTAACCCTGTTACATCCACAAAGCAATTTCCCCTGTCTCTCCCTTGCCAGAGGAAATCATATCTCCTCTTTCCACTGATACGATCATACACGACGACAAAAAGCAAGTGAGCTTTCGGTCGATACTTTTCTTATTGTATGTAATCTTTGTTAGAGATCCCTTACCATGTACAGGAGATTTGGTTTGCATTTTCATTGATCAGGAAAGGAACAAAGTAAAAAATGTTTGATTTTTTCCCCCTTTTTGGTTGGATTATGCTAGTAACATAACATTATTGCGTTTGTGTTGAGAATAAGTCCCACATTGAGGGGATGATGGACCTTGCATGTGCTTATAAGAGGTTGGGCTACTCCCCATGTTGCCAATTGGTTTTATGGTGAAACCTCAACTTTCTTCATGATATCAGAACAGGTTGTCTCACATGTGAAGCCAAATGGCCACATGCGCTTCACGTCATCCCGTTGTGTTGTCCACGTGTCAGACTTGAAAATTCACCACACGTCATACGGTGTGTTGAGAATGAGTCCCACACTAATAAGAGGAGGGAACTTGCATGGGCTTATTTGTTTGACAAAATTTGGATCTTCAAATGTGGAAGAATACACTAGCCATATTCTTGTCTTTACAATTGAGATAACTAGATTTTATCATGCATTACAAAAATTTTCCTTGCTAGAAATATTTTTTTGTGGAAATCTGTCTAGATGAAGATGCTTATAGTGATCAAATTGTATCCGTTAACTTTATATTGTGGAACACTTGAGAACAACAAAAATATTTGTTCTCGAACATCTTTGATCATGCTCTTGTTAGATATTTCTTTCATATCAGGAAATGTACTTGTCAGGTAGATTATTTGACACGCATCATTGTGCAGGTCTTAACGAGATATCTGCTGCAAAAGTTTTTTGGCCCTGGAGTTGGTGGTGTAACAAGCAACCAAATCATTCTCTACCTTGATCTTCCTTCTAATATGCTCTCTCTCTCTCCCTCCCTCCCTCCCTCCCCTTCTCTCTCTCTCTCTCTCTCTCTCTCTAACACATTTACTCACTCACACATATGCACAAATGTATTAGTCCCCATTATTTGGCAGTGTTTTATTGATAACATGTTTGTAAAGTTGTTAATCATGAGTGTTAGGAGGAACTTGTACTACACATGGTATCATAATTACTGAAGTTTAATCAAGTTCCTTAGTACCTCTGTTTTCATAGTTTTTTCTCTACATCTTTTCATTTCCAAAGTCATATTTCTTGTAGTAATATGGAAAATGGTGGATGATCTTCCAATGCAGACTTTATTCCTAATGCATTTTTGTAGGTTGGTTCTTTCTTGATGGGGTGGTTGGGTGTTGTTTTCAAAAGAGATATCTCCAAATACGTCCAATTATTTGGCCATTGGATTGTCATCCCGTTACTTAGGAAGCCTGACAACTTTCAGAGGTTGGAAGCAGAAAATGATTGAACTCAGTGTTGAAGGCCATTGGGTGTTTGCGTTGCTCGGTTTTCTAATAGGTAAGATGTCATATTCTTTAGACATGCGGCTGGCTGTGGCAAGCATGGTGTTTGAATTTCATTTGAATCTATAGATGGTTTCAGCTTTAATGCTTATTATCCATGGATTGATCACAAACCCAATGTAGCTCATAATCTGGACTAATCTGAGCTTCTCCTTTATGCGATTGATTATATCAGGTTTGTTTCTTGCAGCCTACTCCATCATTTTCGGGGTAGAGACAGCAGAGGGTTTTAGGCAGCTTCTTGAGAAGAACTCAGTATGTGGTATCACTAGCTCTAGAAAAAGCTGGAGGGTTGACAGCTACAAGCATCACTTGGTAGCTTTCGCAGTGTTGTTGCTGATGCTAGGTTCTCTATGAGGTGCGAGTGGAATATTGTTGAGAGAGGAATTTAACAGCGACAGCAGCGAGGCGCAACTGTGGTTGGGTTGCATAGTTGGACCTTTTGGTGTGTGGATCCGGTGGTTCTTAGCCCGGCTTAATGGACGTGGATTAGGGACGACAGGATGCTTAAAATGGGTTCCATATGGTACTCTAATTGCCAATATTTCTGTAGCTTGTGTCATGGCTGCCCTGTCTACTGTGAAGAGAGTGGTAAGCTCTTGTGACATGATTTCTGTCCTTATCCACTTGATGACTTGATCCTCACCATTACTTTTCGTGTGTTATGGCCTCGTGTTCGGGAAGCTTATATTTCACATATATTTGTCACATTATTAACTGGCAAGCTTGTTAGTTTGGTATTTTTTTTTTTTTTGGTCGTCGAGGTTTTAAAAGTGTCTTGAAGGTAATCGTTTCTACTGCAATATTTTGTGTGTTACCTTTGTCCTGCATTGTCTTGATCCATGCACATGGTTGTTTAATAGAAAATCTGACGAAATTTAACTTGCAGAACTTTTACTGTTTGCGCAGGTGAAAGTTGAGACTTGCGAAAAATTGTTGCAACAGGCATACAATTCGGATTTCTGGATTGCCTGAGTACTGTTTCTACCTTCATTCCTGAGTTCAATGTGATAAGAGAAAGCAAATACCCTTGGAGAGCATACGCTTACGCCATGGCTACGATATGCACCTCATTTGGTTTGGGGATCCTGATATATTGTGTACCTGTTTGGACAAAGGGATACGAGTACTACCATGCTGATTTCAATCTGACTGAAGCACAGGATGTGACGACCCGTTCCGAATAAAAATATATTTTCTCCCTGAATGTATGTAAAATGACGATTATACCCTCGTTGGCTTAGTGACATGGATGTACGTATATAGTTTTAAATTATTTTTCTCGCTGACGTAATTAAATTGTACTCGACGTCACAAGCATGTTGACGTGAATTAGGGTCGAATTAGAGTCGTAACGAGGAAATTATGATTGGTAATGCATGTAAATAGGTAAGTTACAACCAATTATTTGGGCTCCTACCTCCTTGCACCCAATCAGGTTTTATTTTCTTTCTTCTTTCTGCCAATCCTGTAACCCCCACACACACACACACACGCGCGCGCAACCTTCTTCTTTCCTTTCTTCTCGAAAATTCTTTTCGTCCGCACAACCGAGAACACTTACCTTCAAACTAAACCAAAATTCTACGGATCGAGCTCAATGTTTTCAGATTCCTACTCCTCTCGAGCTCTAGACTCTGGTGATACCTTTTGTTTGGTGATTTGACTTTGAAAACCCAGACTCCATAAACTCCAGCAAGGAGCTAAACTACTTTGACGTGATCATGGGATTTACCTAAGGATTTAAGACTCGTGGTAGTCCCCATACAACTCCCTTAGCATCATGGAACAATTTTGGAGTGTTTTGGACGTCGGAAGACTCGGGTTTATCGAGTTGCAGACTTAGCCGGAATATTGAAGGATTTTCCGACCAGTTTCCGTCGATTTTAGGACCTCAAAAAGGTATGGTATGTTCTCCTAGTTGAAAGCTTCAATTCTATATAAAATTTGTGAATTTTGGTGTTGAAACGAAGTAGAAACTAAGGTTTTAAGAATTTCTAGAAACCAGCGACACAGACGACGGCCAGCGATGAATTCCGGCGAAGCCACCGGAGAAGGAGGAGAATATTCCGTCAACTTTGACGGAATATATTGACGGCGTCAGGTAACACAGTTAGTTTTTAGACAGAATATTCTATTATTTAACGAAATATTCCCTAACGCCGTTAGGGATTCCGTCAGTGTGCCAGGCACGTGCCTGCGCGTGACCAATGCGTGTGGCCGTGCCTTGGCCGGCGTGTGAGGGTGCGTGGGGCATCGAAAAATTATTCTAAAAATATGGGGATGCTCGTGGTGTTGAGTAGACCACGATGGTATATTCAAACACCCCAATTGAGCAACGTATGAGAAGTTATTACATGGTTTTGGGTATGTGCTTAAAATTAACGTTGAATTAGTTGTTTCACATATAGATGAGACGTTCCCGGAGGACGAGCGTAGCCAGGAGAGACTTGGGGGTTATGATCCTCCTACATACCAATGAGTGGACTTTTGGTTTATATATATATATATATATATATATATATATATATATATGCATTTCCCAGAAATTGTTTTTAAACGGAATTTGGTTTAAAATGCCATGTCATGTTTGCTTTACATTTTAGCATATGCATTAGTATAGCTTTGCATAATATTGCATGATGTTGCAGAGGCCCAAGTAAGTTCAGGTAAGTATATATTGACGATATGGTTGCATGGTAGTTGATTATGAGTTGATGCACATAGAGCTCATTGTCTTGCACCCCGATGTTAGTGCTTCGCCCGTGGCCAGGGCCTAGCCTTCACGTCATCGTTCACCTCCCGCACCGCACGCTCAACTTGGATCCAAGTCAGGTGCCAGCCTGTCATACAGACCACATTAGGTAGTTCCGACTCGCAGGTGACATGCGATTCGTCGCACAGCCTTCACGTGATCGTAGCACTTGAGCGTACTTATTTACACCCAGCCTGTCATACAGACCACATTTGGTGGTTCCGACTCATGTGCAGGTTTAGTGCCGTACAGGTCAGTCACATTAGGTGACTCCGGCTGGCAGATCACTTTTACATTGATTTATATCACCTTGCTTACATATTTACTGCTGAGATAATAACATGGTATATACTTGGTTTTCGTTACTCTCGAGCTTGATTTCTATAAATACATATGTATTACTATTTTTTGGGAAATTATAAGGGTTTTATGGTGAGGGGCTGTTACTTTTGGAAAGAGAAATGGTTTTGAAAAGCTTTGTTTTTGCCCACTCACACTTTCTGTTTTGCACCCCTCCAGGTTTTAGGTAGAAGTTCGTGTTGGTGGCTTACAAGGACTCTAAGGTCACTACTACAAATTTTAACATACATGATGCAATTTATGGGTCATGTTAAAAGTTTAATGACGCAAGGATTTAGCATCATCTTTGTGGATGTCATTAAAGATACTTTTTATGACGTTGAAAAAGTGTCATGTATTACTTCTAAGGACTCCTAACAAGCGTCATTGAATTAAGAACTTGTGTCATCTATAACCATTTAAGACGCGGATTAAGTGTCATATACAGAGAAATGAGCATCATGGTATACTAAACATGACATATGCACAGTGTCATGTGTAGCTTCTACAAACACCTAACAAGTGTCATTGATTTAAAAAAGTATGTCATCTATTTCAATTTGAGATGCGGATAATGTGTCATAAACAGAGGAATGAGTGTCATGGTCACCTAACAAGTATGATTGATTTAAAAAAATGTCATCTATTTCTATATAGCATCATGTACTATAGCACTGAAACCATTTGCAATGTCATTGAATATTAGCAATGACACACAAAGCGTGTCATAAACCATTCAATACATGTCCTGAAATATGTTTGATGACATATATAATGTATTTTTAATTTGAAAGCACGACCTACATAATTCATCCAGAGAGCAAGATATTGACCTCAAATGAAACAATATTGCTTCATAAATTTGAAATTTATCCACCACCGAAGTATTACAAAAGACAATATAATGTATAGAGCTTTCCTACTAATAAAACTGTAAGTTCACTTAATTTAAAATTTGGTTCTTCTCAAAATCTGGTTGAGCATAAGATCACCAACAACAAATATCCTCCTCCCTTGACGCAGGAGAGACTCCCACCTTTTCTACACAAAAATTATCAACATTAATTAAAAAAATCAATAAGAATAACAATTCTTACTGTCACATGCTAAAACCAAAAAATAAACTGCAAAAGGTCATTCTGATTATCTCTAGAATCTTGGAAAATTTGAACTTAAAATCATTATTTCCGTATCCTGCACAGATGAATTAGGTCAAACAAAAAGATCAACAAAAGTGTTGTGTAGTTTTGAGATCACATGGAAGAAAATAAACGAAAACAATAAATTCTCTCTAACCATTCTAGTATAAAATCAAAGGTTGATTTAAAGTAACCGTGCAATAAAAATAAAAAAAAGGCATCCATTAATATGTGATAATCTAGAAAATAGGACAGCTGTACATACAAGTAACAAAAGCATCCAGTAATCATACTGTTTCATAAAAAAATAGCACAAAAAATTAAAGGCAAGAAGAGAAAGAATCTCACTTGCATAGGATTTGCATGAACGGAGGATTGACTGGTAGCAGGGGCAAAGGCACTTGATTTGGATGAGGCCTCAGACTCTTTATTTGTCTGACTACTTAATGCGGAAATCTCTGGGACTAATGAGCCTTTCTTCACATGTTTTGCACCAGCAGTTGTTGGAACCTACAATTTACATAATTAAACTGCCCACCAGTGCCAGCCTCAGTAAATTAACAATTAGAAAAACAAAACCAATATAAGTTCACAGCAAAATCAAATGTGAATCGACATTACTACCGAATTGGCTCCAAATCCATCCAAACCTACTCAAACAACAAAATACCCAATTCAAACTAGATAACAGATTGAACATGAAAACCACAAATAGCACCAAACCTAGATAAACTCACACTAATGCTAGGTTGAACACCGGCCGGGTTCTTATTGTACTCTACTATATTTTACATTTCTTGATAGCTTCATAATTTTTTGTAATCTTTCAACAGAATTGAGATAAGAATTCATCCATTATAAGCAAAGATAAATTATGACACAAGTTGCACTTGCTGCCATATTATATTCAAATTGTGATTTGTAAATAAAGAAACATGAGTTTTTTCAAAGAAAAAATTACAATGATATATTTTCAATAAAGAGGATGAAGATACAGTTAAGTCATATAATAAGTCAATGGTAATAATTAGTTTAAAATATTCATTCATGAGATTTAGGCATATGACTTCTTTTACAAGTGAAAAGAAATACAACCGTAGTTATTTAGTTTGAACTATTCATTTGCGAGATTAGAACCCTCAATAATAAATATATAAAAATATAACTAGACTGTAATATTAAATAGTAAAAAAAAGTTAGACTCTTTAATCGAGTATTTATCAAATATAACAGAAAATGAACCCTTAATTTCAAAAATGTCATTTTTTATAAAATCTTTCAAATATATCCAAAATTCAACCTAAATAGACAAAAATACCCTCAATTTTAACAATCAAATAAATTAAAGGTTTTTTAGCCAAAATGATTTGTGACATTGACATAACTCCTTAATCTGATCCTTAACAATTAACGATAATCAATAGTAATGTTCTTGAATTTATCTATCATGAATCATTTTTGTCTTTCTTTGAATTTGTTCATCTTGATCATTTTAGTTTTTTCGTGAAAAATATGTCAATTGCTCTGTTAGTGTGATGATGTGGTGCCACGTGGGTCTCACAAATACAATCATACAAGGACATGTGGATTAACTTTAAAAACTATTTTTATATTTAAAACTAAAAATGATATTAGTAAGAAAAAAAAAGCGTTGAAGGCATGATTGAAATTCTGCTGCTCCCACTTGCGGTAACTGCGACGGCGCTCAATGTCGATGATGAGGGGGTCGAAGGGGATAGGGTTGTGGTGGTGGAGTGTAGAAGCGAAGGTGAAGTTGGACCGGAGCTTCAGGCGACAGTAGCTAAAAACTCTTTAATTTATTTAATTGCTAAATTTAAAGGTATTTGTGTCTATTTAAGTGAAATTTTAGATATATTTGAAAATTTTTATAAAAAGTAACATTTTTTCAATTAAAAGTTAATTTTTAGTTATATTTGATAAATACTCTTTTTGATAACCCTCAAACGTCTGTATCAAAAATGAAAAGAAAAAAAGCCCCACACATCAACCCGGAAATTTATAATTACACCATTTCCTTAAAAGTAGTTTGGTTGTCCAAATATTTAGTCTTTTCCCCCAACCAACTACAACGTGATTACCGCCTCCAAAAGTGGTTCTGGGATATGGCTTCCACTACAATATTGTCTAGTACAATCAAACTCGTCTCCTCATTTTCTTTCTTTTCTTTTGTAAGTATAACTTTTTTTAATAGATTACGCATTCTAAACTATAAATATTTTACAAACAACTTGTAATTCAATTAATTAAAATATATATTTTTGTATTTGAAGTTTTGAGTTTAAATCTTTTTATGTTCTTTATTTCTTAGGTCTTGTTTGACAAAGTTAGCGAACGTTTTTGTAACGTTAAACTCGTTATACTGTTCGATTGAACTTGTTGGCTCCGCGTTCATCGAAAGTCAGTAACCTTCGTTGTGTCTAGAACTGTAATAGATTGGAGAATTCATATAATCCTAGGAATACTAGAGGTAGAGGTAAATGATTTTTCATTTAGAGTACATTAAAACGGGATTAGATATGAATGAAACTTATCCTTCTAATCTAACCATTTGAGAGGAAATTGGAATGGATAAGTTTCCTAAATGAATTAATTCATCTTCTAGTTTTAAGTTGGATACAAATTTTTCATTGTTTGATCAACATTTATTCAATAAAGTGGTTATTCATTCTAATCTAATCATAGACACCAAATGAGGTTTTAATTAAAAAAAACATATTTTGAATTAGAGGAATAAGAATGTTGAAACCGAATCTCATCTTCCACAATCAAATACAACTACGTACGATTTCGCTCATCAAGATTCGAATAATTTTTTTTTTTAGCACAAATGAAATCTTACATTGATTAACACTAAAAGGTCAAGAAATAGTTTGAACCCGAACACAAATTCAAACAATTATTTCATATTAATAAGGTACACACCACTCACAACTTCACTAACAAAAAAAAAAAAAAAAAGGAAAAGAAAAATAAACAAAACCACCCACTTCATAATATTTATTTATTCCGGTGCTTAGTGTTTGTTTATTGGGGAAGCTTATTAATCTTACAGTAAACATAGTCGCCGTACTTCTTGGTCTTGTACTTTGGTTGATTAACGGCGTTCACAAGCTGTGGATGAGGACCGACGACGTGGTCTGCTGGCGGCTCAAAGAACACAGGCCATGAGATTCTTGTCTTATCCTTGTTCACAGTGGTCCTGTGCAGGACACTCTTGTACTTTCCATTGCTCATTATCTACGTCACCACAATTAATTGACTTAGTGATTAGAAAAGGAGGTTTGATAGAGAGTATTCATTGTGCCAAAAACAAGGCTCAGTATACAAAATATCATGGAACAAGTGGTTTAATGCTTGAAAAAAAAAAAATCTAACCATTTATATTATAATATTTGGTATACCAAATTGTCTTCTGAACGCATTGAAATTTTTTTGAAGTTTGATGAGTCACTCATAACTGCGTGGATATGACAAAAATTTGAGACCATTAACTACAATACTGTAGGAGCACCGTAATACGTGATGGTCTTCTAACTTGTATTTATAAAAGGTGTTGCGGAACTCTAAATATTTTATCTTGCAGTTTTCTGCATATGAACTTTATTTGGGTTTTAAAATTAGAAGCCTAAAACTTCTTTGTTTTTGTTTTTTTTTTTTTTTTTTGGGAAACAGCCTAAAACTTCTTTAGATTATGGATTGAAGGTGTATATTTTATACAATGATATGTTTATACATTAAAAGTGGAGGAATAAATCGGTATTAAACTCGTCATTTACTACTTTTAAATTTAAGATCTCTTACTTATAAGTGAATGAATAATCCTAAAGTGTAGTATTAAATGACGGGCTAAAAGTGTTAATTAAAGGTTTGGTTTTTTATTTATTTTTTATTTTTGTATTAATGAGCAACATGCATATTATGATTAGGTGGGCTACAGTAAGTAGTTTATAAATTTGTACCTCCATCTGATCACCAATGTGGATGACAAGGGCATTAGGGATGTACTTAACGTCGTACCAACGGCCATCTTTGCAAGCCTGGAGGCCCTGAACATCGTTGGGGACGAGAATGGTGACGGTGGACATGTCGGTGTGAGCCACCACTCCAAGGGCAAGATCAGGGCGAGGACATGGTGGGTAGTAGTTAATTTTGAGAAGGTACTCCAAGTTATCACCACCGGCAGCCTTCTTTAACTCTTGTCCTTCAAGCCCTAACCCTAAAGATAGCAGCCTAAATAGCTTTTCCACCACCTTGTGCATATGCTTAGCATACTCCTCATTAGCTTCCCTGCACCCCATCAAATTTTAAATAGTTAATTATTAATTATTTCCATTTGCTCTATTACTGTTGAAAGAATATTTGTTAGAATTATTAAGGACATCTCCGGTTTGAAAGCAATTGCAACCTCATACAATATCTTTAAAACTTTTCAATATCATACATATACTATTATTTCATTTTAATTTCATACAATTGTTAAAAAATCTATTAAGCTAACTGTTAAGTGATAACATAGTAAAAATAAATTTCACATTTATGTTGATTTGACTACCAAACTTATACCAGATGGCCAAACAACTATAAAAATATTTAAGGGATCTTTTGATATAGGTGCTTCAGTTTTGAATTTTTTAGATCAAACATCCATACATTTTAGTGATTTGATTAAACTTTTTTTTTGTCATAATTTTGGTGCTATATGCACATTATATTGTAACAAATTTCCTATAATATAGCCTTTTGATTACACTCTCCTCCTTTAGACATAATTGTAAAAAATAAAAATAAGTTAGTTAGATTCAATTTATTTTCACAATAATGCTACAATTAGCAATAATTATCTACGATTTAAGATATTTTCTTTTCAAAATAATTTAAAATATTTTTAAATCCTACAAAATCAAACGTACCGAAATAAGTTTTTTCTTTTGGTACGTTAAGAGAAAATAGGATTGAGAATAATATAAACATACCAATACATAATGTGTACAAAATAAAACGTACCAAAATAAAAATAATGTACAAATATTAACAATATGTATCAAATCAAACGTACCAAAATTACAAATAAACGTACTAATTAATGATTTTTGTAAATTCAAGCGTACTTGTAGATAATATATACGTAATGTATTGTATCTAATAATAATTTGTCAACAACTATACTTAAAAAAACAGAAAAAAAAATATAATTTCACAAAAATATTGAAAAACTTACACAGTGCTTTTATGTTGATCACCAACTATTTGGAAAAAAAAAAAAATTTGGAAAAAGAAATAATATAAAATGTTTGCATAACAAAAGAAAAACTGTGATTGAAAAAACATATCTGGAATTAGAGAAAAAAATAGTTTAATTGCTAATATCTCTACTAAATAAGAAAAAGTGCATCATGATAAATTCAAAACACTTTAATCAAATTTTAAAAATGCACATATGTTTAATCTAAATGATATAAAAAAACTGAAAAAGATTCAAATTTTCTCAATATTTAATTAACAAAATATTTATGATTAAAACTTAAAAAGTAGGGAAAAAAAAAAAAAAAGGAGAGCCCTAAATCTTTCACTTCACCGCCATTCCCACCCAAACTTCTGCAAATGCAGAACCCCGCCCCCAACCTCAGCGTTTTCCTCAATTGGAAGTTTTGGATTTTTTTAGTTTTTGGTTTCTTGGTTTTGCTGGGTTTGTGAGTATTTGAAGTGGAATGGGTGGATTAGGCTCTAGATATTGTTTGGGAAAGATAACATGATGTGTTTGGTTAGAGGAAAAATGAGAGAAAATGTGTAGGAAAATTTTGGGATTCTCTGTTTTTGTTTTGAGTGTGGGAAATTTTGGGAATTTTTCAGTTTTTGACTTCGATCTGGAGTGGGATGCGGGCAGGCAGGAGTCCGAAGTAAAAAAAAAATTGAAGACGCCACTGATGGATCTACTACTACTGCTAATCATGACGTGCAGGTAGCCTTTGATGGTCGACTCGTTCACAGTTGGCTTGCTCGCATCTTCGCTTTGCTCACTGAGTTGACTCGCTCGTCGGCTTAGAAATCGCCATCAAATCATTAATCAGAAATTCAGAAATCAGAATCACCATATATGTTTCTTAATTTCGTAATTTACATTGGAAATTTGAAATTTTGATTTGTTTGGGGTGGGTTTCAAGGTTTTGGAGGAGCTCTGGATTTGCAGGCTGTGTGATTTGGTCGACTTCGGGCAAGCTTTTCGATTGGGGTTTTTGGACTCAAGTTGGGTTCTCAATTGTGGTTTTGGTGGTGAAGGTGAAGGGAGGGGGACAGACGGAGGAGGGGGGAATGAGGGTGAGGATGAGCGCCGGAAACTTGCTCAAGAAGATGAAATTTTGCTTTTTTTCGTTTTTTTTAAGTTTAAAAAAATATTTTTACCATATTATTTTCTTCTTTTTTTTTTTCCTTAACTTTTATGCTTGTGACAAATTCTATGAGCAGATAACTGAGAACTAAACAGAAATTATAACAGATATATGAAATTGAAATGAAATAATTCTTACTGTATAAAATTAAAATGTTTTAAAAATATTGTAGGAGATGGTAATTTTGAATTTAAAGGGATAAAATATAATTTATCATACCAATTAATAATACATACATTATTTTGACAACGACCACGGTGTATTTCAGTGAACAATGACTCTTGCTTAATTGAAATTTTCTTGTTGCTTAATATATAATCACAATTCAAATATAGTAATAAGGGTTTGTATGAAAGTGCTTTTAAAATGATTAAAGTATTTTTTGTGAAAATAATTTTTGAAATCAATCCTTAATAAAAATCTAAGTGGATCTCCAAAAAACAATTTTATGCACTTCCTGAAAGAAGTACATATCTGATGATACTATCAAAAAACACTTATAACCCAAAATCAATTTAAAAAAAAAACGCTTAAGTCATTTTAAAAATACTTCCAAACGAGTCATAAATTATATTATATATATATATATATATATATTTTAGAATTGTTATTAGAACATAAAAAATCTCATTCTACTTTGACAAAAAAAAAAAAAGAAAAGGAAAAAATATCTCATTATACATTTCTGATAAATATATTTTTCTTTCTAATTATAAAATGTTTGGAGTGTCAAATTAGAATTTAGAGTGCTAATTGTAAGGCCTCTCATTTACAAGTGTAGAAGAATACCACTAAACTGGAGAACTAAGTGACACTAATATTACATATTTGACACCAAGATTTTATTATTTATTTTTTTTTGTCAAACGATTTGTTAGATTAAATGTTAGATTAAGAAACCGATGAGATTCGAACAAGTACTGTAATGTAAGAGCAAACACTCTTTTTCATCACTATAATAGTGGGCCACTTGTAATATTATTCTTAATTATACGTATAAGTTTTCATATATAATAACCTTGGAAAATTCGTCAAAAAAAAAAAAATTAATAACGTTGGAAAAAGGAACATCTACCACGAAAAAATTATCACAGGAAAAATATACAAAACCCAAACTAAAAGAATAAAATATATGTAAACCACATTTAAAGAGGGATCAGGATCCTCTTTTGAACTTAGAAGATTGAGCCTTCTGAGCAAATAACACACGGATACGTTGGATGCTACAATTATTATAATTTTTAGAGGGGATTTTTGTTTTTAGCCGTTGTATTTTGATCCAACGGCCTATGTGATTTGCTTAGGAGAGGATCCAACGGCCTAAGTTTAGTCTCCTAAACTTAGAAGAGGATCCTGATCCTTTAAAGAGTGTCGTTCTATGTCTAAATAATAGTAATTGGCACTCAAAACAAAGTGTGACTAACCTGTAAGAGGGTGGGTTCTTAGGCCAGAACTGGTAATTAATAACAGATGGAGGCCAAATCTTATTGAACAGATTGTCCACCCACCCTTTCTTCGTAATGTCGCCTTCAGAAATTTCCTTGAAGAGCTTTGTTCCATAGCCTTCTATTGAGCCAGAGTCCGGAGGCTTAGCATAAGCCTCCTTTTCCTCCTGTGGAAGCTCAAAAAACTCCTTCCCAACAGCCTGCAATTTGCTTATGACCTCGCTGGGAATGTCGTGGTTCACTATCTGGTACATGCCCCAGTTGGAGCTGGCCTCAGTAATTTGGACGATGAGCTTTTCCTCATCAGGGTCACTGAAATCAATTGTTGGTACTTCCAAGACTTTCCCATGAACGGTTGTGATTCCCGGTTGCTCGTTCTCCGACCTAATGAACTCAGCTGGGATTGTACCCTCATTGCTTTCGCGTTCTCTCTCCACAGACTCCACTCCCATTTTCTGAAACTCCAAAAACAAAAAGAAAAAGAAAGGCGGTGAACAATCTATTTGAAGGGCTTTGGACTTCTGTGTATCTGATATTATGGTCACACTCCCTTTACGTGAAGTGTTGTATATATATACTTACATATGTGGCAGAAGAAGGTAAGATGCATTCATGAAGAGGACGTGGCTCATTCCTTATCGCTAGATAGCTCAACTGTCCTCCCTCAAAATACCCATAAAAGGGGAGTGACGTTGTCTCCATTTCCACCGCTATCATCTCTCTACACAATAAGTTGAGTTTCTTTAAAACTTGTCCTTGCGCTCAATATAATTGTTGGAAATTATATATTATAATATAAAATATTGTAAAATATAATTATAATAATTGAATAAAAAATAATGTTAACTATATTTCGTAGAAAGGTCATATTGTTTAGGTGTAGTCCCTTGATAAATGATATATACTTATAGATAAAAAGTTACATCTCTTTAGAAAGAAGCACTTTGGTTCTATATAAACTCATGAAATCATTGGTATTAGATGATAGAAAATTAGAGTTAATTCTTACTCTTGAGAAATAGGGTTTTCCCACTCTGTTTCTCTTGTTCTTTGTATCAAACACAAAACAAATAACATTAGGAAATCACAGTCAAGCAAACCCTATGCACCGCTTCATGTCTATCCAGACAAGAGCGAGAGGTAAATATCATTACCGTAGTTTTAAGAGAATCTCTCTATAGGGTTAACGCTGCATCTCTACCCTATTAAATTGCATACATTCATATTTCTGATTGTTCCAAATAATAATTTTCTATCTTTAGAATGTTGGAGCAATATTAGAAAATATGAAAATAATAAAAGAATTTCAATGATAATAATCATAAAGAAAATCACAACATCAATAGTATGCAAGATTAATATAAACAACTAGAGAGAAAGTAAGAAAGACTGACAAACTTGGAGATTGAGGTTTGCATAAATGCAATGTCTTAAAGACAGAATTTCGCCCCTACTCTTGTGCTTGTAGTTCGGTAGGCGTCCGTCTCACAGGATTTAACAATCTATAATCCGGAGTTGAAGCACTTCAATCTTCGAACTCTAGTGAATTGTATACATTCCGTATTATCAAGACAAGACTCGGAATTTGACAAATGAAGAACAAAAGAAACAGAGGAGACGGACTCGGAACTTTATACATTCCGTACTATTTCTCTTGTTCTCTGTTTGTCAAATTCCGAGTCGTGTCTTAAGAGTACGGAATGTATAAAGTTCACTAGAGTTTGAAGATTGAAGTGCTTCAACTCTGGATTATAGATTGTTGAATCCTGGGAGACGGACGCCTACCGAACTACAAGTACAAGAGGAGGGGCGAAATTCTATCTTTAGGACATTACATTTATGCAAACCTCAATCTCTTAGTTTGTCAGTCTTTCTTACTTTCTCTCTAGTTGTTTATATTAATCTTGCATTACTATTGATGTTGTGATTTTCTTTATGATTATTATCATTCAAATTCTTTTATTATTTTCATATTTTTTTAATATTGCTCCAACAATCTAAAGACAGAAGCTACTTATGCAATAATTAGAAAATATGAAAATTCTCATAAAGCAGTGGCAAGATATTGGAAATAGAATATGTTGTGTTTGACGTAAACCCTAGCCCTCTTCGAGAAGGAAGATCACTACATCTAATGATGAAACTGAGACATGAAACTTCCCAATTTCAATACAAAGATTTAATTTGATCATTGGGCTAGATGATGGGTTGTAGATTGTATGTATCGTATAGAAAACAACAAAAGATCGTTCCGGGAATTATTGATGATAAATATCATACTGCAATACTTGAATTAGAATGTCTTGTGAATTTGTTAGTTAGAATTGCATGATATGAAATTGGGTTGACAATAGTATGTGATTGCCAATTATTCTTTGATGTCGTAAGGTACAATGATACATTACAAAATTAATTAGGGCGTTCAACTGCATTTGGTTTATGTATATATTCATCCTGTATATGCATGGACAATACTGTTTGAATGATGCTTTAATATAGTAGTTCCTTTTTCATTTTGTGCATGCACTATCTTCTGGAAAATTACATGTTTATAAGCCTCATACGTGCAACACTAAGAAAACTCAAATGGGATGAGAATGGCATAATTATTTATTTTTACATTAATAGTTGTGGCATTTAAACTCGTGTCTAGACACTAACATACATGGACATTTAGGTGTAGGCCTTGATTTTATTGCTACATTCGTATGTGAAGAGTCCTGGGATTGGTTCATTGGGTGTTCTATAAAATATATGTGGTATATGAAGAACCCGTCACAATTGATCAATTGGAGATTCCAGAAAAAGAGAACATCGGTTTGATATCCATTTGAGTCAAGGATCTTGGGTCATTTAGATCCGTGCGACGGTTAAGTTACAAAAAGGATGCAACTATTTGACAAATGGGTGGCTTTATAATGTGGTGGAACTAAAAATTGGAATCTGCCGTGTGAGATTCAAAGAAAAAGCATGACGTTTGAAGTGTTGCTTTTGACAGCGAAAGGGTATGACCTTTCCAACCAGTAATTATCATTCTTAAATATACATGTATTCATGGGTTGGTATTTAACCTTCTGCCTACCGATTAGTACCGACTGAATGTATATTATCACACAATGACAACAATTATTTATTTGATTTTTTCGAAGAGATGAATAAATTTCAAGAGGCTCAAAATGAATATCATATATTGACCATAGTCATATATGATGCAGCACATTCTGGAAGA
Organism: Pyrus communis; assembly: GCF_041283825.1. Classification (NCBI taxonomy): domain Eukaryota; kingdom Viridiplantae; phylum Streptophyta; class Magnoliopsida; order Rosales; family Rosaceae; genus Pyrus; species Pyrus communis. The sequence goes on from NC_142572.1 coordinate 7,356,034, forward strand.
TTACTTAAGTAAGCATAGTGTTTTGCCTCTTTGCCGAGGAGAGTTATGCATTTGCCATGTCAATCATGGAGAAAATGAATATTTTTGAGTGTTATTCAAAATGATATCAATATAGAGTAATAATCTTGAAAGTGTGGAGGTTTTTCAGAAAGGAAAAGACGACATTGAAAATGTGAAATACATTTCACAAAATTAAATTAGACATAATGTTGCTTATTAAGTAAGCAGATAAATGGACATGGCCATTGGGTCATACATGTTAGTCATAGTAAGGAAAGAATGAAAGCCAAGAAGTGATTTTCTTATAATTTCTAGTGAGGCATGAAGGACTAAGAAGATAGATAAGATCTATCTTAGTTGTTCCCTATTTCTTAAAGTAGAAAACATGATCGATTTAATGATAACGTTAAAAGTAATTACAATTATGGAAGAATTGTGAGGGTAGTTTAGCTATCTTTGATATATTAAGAGAAATGGAATCATAATTTGTTAGTTGAATGAGAAAATCAAGATGTCATCTCTTGTAATGTATAATTGTTTAAGGTATGACAAGGTTAGAGACCGTCTTACAAATACCTTAAATGTGGGGGAGTTTACTCAAGTGTTAGCAAATTACTTAGTAATTAAGTCTTAATATAATTTTGAGGACTTGACATTTCAAACAACTACTCTTTTATGAAATATAATTTAATAACACCATAGAGAAAGTTAGCCTAGTAGTGAATCCAATTTTTAAAGGTTAGACTACAAAGTAAGTTGATCATCAAGGGGATTAAAGGCTAAAGCCAATGTAACCAATGAATTAGTCGGACCTAACTTAGTTGATTGCAGATCCCATGGTCTAGGTTCAATGCGCAAACTAGTTAGGCATGATTCAAAGAAGTTAACACACTATACACCTCATTCCTATGGTGGAAGAAGTGTGTTGTTTGCAGAAGTTTTAGGATGTATATTTATACTTAATGACATTGACATCTTATACTAAATAAGAGAAGTAGAGCAGACTATTCTTAATTAGTGGTCACTTATGTGAGAGTAGAAGTGGGTCGCTTCTATGAGAATGAGATGGCTAAATTATCTAAAGCTCTCATGAATCCAAGATATGTTCAGGACCAAAATGAACACAATCGTATGAACGGTAATATATTAGGATTAGTGATGTGTGTTGCTTATTGCCTCATTTTACTGTTGCGGTGAATAGTTCAAGACCTTCCATATCGTATATTGTGCTAAATAGTGGTATCATGTATTAGTATCTCATGGCCGAAGCCACCAACCTACGCTTGACCGAAGTTAATATAAGTATCTCCCGGCCCAAGCCACCAACCTACACCCAGTCGAAGCCACCAAAAGCACAGGTTAGGGTTTTTGGATTAAAGGGACACAGATTTGGGCCTGGGGTAGATGGGGTTGGGCTGGCCAAGGTTTATTGGGTTGGGTTCGAGCTGTTCTCAGGTTAGCTTCACGGAGAGGAAAGCCAGAGCTTCCCAAGCTCCAGTCAACTTCGAAACCTCAACCATTTTCCAAGCTTGAAACACCAAAAAGAAGGTAGAGAGGTAAGGAAATAAGATCATACCTTCGTGGTCCCTTGTCGTGGCTGGAGCTGGCCGGAAAGTGACTTGAAAAACACGGTTCTCGCCGGAAAAACTAAAGATTGAACGACAAGGTTAAGTTTGTTGATTCTTGGTTCGAAAATAACCCAAAAAGCTAAGGAAATAACGAGAGACTGAAATAGGTCCAATTTAGGAAGAGTTTACCTCGAAATGTCAATCTCGAAGTCAAACTCAGCGGAAGGGTTTGCTGGGTGGTCTCGGTGCAATAAGGTGGGTGAATGGAGTTGGGACCTTCCTTATTTTTGGGTTGGTAGAACCAGTAGAAGTGGTGAGACTGTGACGATGATGGCGAAGGAGCTTGCCGGGACAGTGAGAGAGGGGAGGGTTCACGACTTCTCTGTGTTTGCAGAAAGAGGGACGAGAGTGAGCTGAGAGAGTGAAGAGAGAAGAGGGATCCGAAAGATTTGGGGGAAGGGAAACTACCATGTGGCAGGGGGAAGAAGGGAACCGAGGGAGACAAAAACAGAAGGTGGGCCCCTTGGGCACACCAATTAAGGTTTAAAGCACATTTCACAAATATCTTGTCCAAACCCAAGTAAAAGTACCAAAAAGCCCCTCCGTTTCGTAAATTCTGGGATGTGTTGTTAGAGTAACACTAATCAGTTTCTTACTAAGTTTGACAAATTGTTTTGTAAAATGGGAATAAGTGTAAAATAACAGTAATTAAGTAACACGAATCTATCCCTTCAATTTGGTTCTGTTGTTGTTCGGCGACATAACACGTGGTACTTTGCAGTAATGTTGATGACAGGTAGGTTTAACAAATACATTACCTAAGTAGATTGTTTGCACAAGTATGCATCATCATTTATAGATTGTTGGGAAACATAACACATAAAAATCTCAAGCAGGATGAATTTTCTTTGGTAAATATTTAATCAGAGAGAGATGGGCAAGCTGGAAATGTATACCTCCATCTGATCACCAATGTGGATAACAAGGGCATTAGGGACTTGGAGGCCTTGAACATCGTTGGGAACAAGAATGGTGAGTGCTGACATGTTAGTGTGAGCCACCACCCAAAGAGCAAGGTCATGGCGGGGACATGGTGGGTAATAATTAATTTTCAGAAGGTAAACCAAGTCATCCCCACCAGCAGCCTTCTTTAACTCGTGTTCTTCAAGGCGCAACCCTAAAGATAGCATCTGGAACAACTTGTCCACCACCTTGTGGAGATGATTTACATACTCCTTATTGGCCTCCCTACACCCATCAAAATTGATTAAAACAGCTATTTCTAATTCACATTAGTGCCCTTTTGTAAAACTAATCTTTTAAATTAGTCATACAAGCTATGGAGCCATATTTCTTAAATTTATGGGATAAACGTTAATAAAGAGACTAAAATTATGATAAAATTGGTGGTATGAGAAATATATAGAATGTCAAAGAGGAGTTATTGGCTGCGTACTATCATATTTTAATGGCAGTAATGTTAGAGAGGGGCCTTATTTGTGGTCCATATGACGTGAGAAATTTATGTTTTGGCTGGGTCAATTAATTATGTGAATTATAAATGCGACCATGTGTAGGTATCCTAAACCCTACATTGTAATTTATCACTCAAAATTTAACATCATTGTGTATTATATTATAATAAAAATAAAAATTATAGTTAATACTTTAACGTAATAGATCATTGTAATGCCACTTAATACTATGGTAGTGGTATTCCTCTTCATTTGTAAGTAAGCGGTCTTAGATTCGATTCTTACTAAAGGAAAATCTGAATCACATTATTGTGACAAGCCCATTTTAAGGCTTAACCCACTCCCCCACCCCCTTAGTGTAGATACTATCGTTTGTTAAAAAATAGATCATTGTAGCATGTCACCCTATTCTTCTTTGTACTTATTCATTTAACTCATCAACTGAATGCCGTACGTTTTCTTAATAAAAATAGAAAACCTAGCATGCAATATCATTGCTTAAAATATTGCTTAAATTTAGGCCGGAACTGGTAGTTAATGGCAGAAGGACGCCAAACCCTATGAAACAAATGGTCCATTCACCCTTTCTTACCTTCCAATTCCTTCTGAAGCTGTGTCCCGTTACCTTCCACGGACTTGGAATCTGGAGGCTTAGCATAAACCTCTTTTTCCTCTTGTGGAAGCTCAAAAAATGTCCTCCCCACTTCTTGCAACTTTTTTACGGCCTCATTGGGAATGTCATGGTTCACAATCTGGTACATGCCCCACTCACGGCTCGCCTCGATGATTTGGTTGAGGTTCTTTTCTCGTCCTGGATGCTAAAATCAATGGTAGGGCACTCCAATGTTTTCCCATGAACAGTCGTGATTCCTGGTTGCCCGTTTTCTGACCTAATGAACTCCTCCGGGATTTCGTCCTTGGATATTGAAGCAATGTCTTGCACTCTCTCAACCTGCGGATCCATTTTTGTATATATTTCGATGGATTGCCTGAATAAATTACAAATTTGAAAGCCGTTGTGTTTTTTTTTTTTTTTTTTTTTTTTTTTTTTGTTGTTTTTTTTCTCAGGATCACAAAGTCATAAGCTTGCCACGAAGCACGAATTATGGCAACAAACCTTTCAAGCAGAATTTCAGAAAGGTGGTAAATGCATGATTCGGGCGGGGCGGGTGGGGGACGTGGCTCATTGCCTTTCACTAGCATAATTAGACACTACCCCCTTTCACACGGTCAAATAAAAATATAAATGATGTTATTTTTATGGGTGCTGCCTCCTTCTTTTCTTTTCTTTTTTATTTTATTTTATTTTATTTAGGGGTCAAATATAGGTGCCCTCTCTTTAAAAGGAAAGAAAATCAAAACTATCTTAATCAACATTCCTAATATAACCTAAAACTCTAAAGCTAGATTGTGGATGCAAATTTCCTCTGGCTTCTTATTTAGAATTTGAGGGAGAAAGTGATTAGGAATTTTTGGGGAGAGAATGAATTAGCATTTTAGTGGGAGAACAAGACTATATATAGGGGTGTGGCTGGCCCTCTTTGGAGAAATAGGGATTGGCGATTATTGGTAGAATTATGAGTTTAATTGCAAGATATTATGTGAAATAATATCTTGCAATTAACTTGGCAATCAATCCTAATTTAACTAGGATAATTGGCAGTTACCTTTTGAGTGGGGATTTGATGAGGAGTGATTAGAGGGATTTGAATAAATACCATTTTGATCACCTTTGACTCTTCCTTGATTCAGTCGTTATTGTCCGTTGCATGCGCGTGGGAATCCCGGCGTGCCTTTAGGGTAATTTTGTACTTTTTATCCAAAAGTCCACGTGCCACCTCCGTAATTTTCTTGATTATTTTGTGCTCCACAAATGTCCCCACACCTGTTGGGCTGCTGGCAGGAAAGGGCAGTAGGTGTAAAGATCTTCCCTTGGTTTAGGAAACATAATATTGTTTCCTATTTTGATGAAGATTTCCTTATTAATTGAAAATTAGATCCTTCTAGGAAAGGGAAATAAATTACTTCTAAAGTCTATTTAAGTCTACCTTAAATAGATGATCAAATCAACTTCAGAGAGCAATTTATTCTACCTTACAAGAGAGAGAAAGCTAGATGATATTTGTTCCCCCTCCCCTAGCAATCTTCTACACTTGCCCATGCAAAGGACCGTCTTTCGTTGCTTTCTTCGTCTTCATGCTGCACCAAGGTAAGAAAAATTTAATTTTCCTTGTCTTCTTAATTTTTAGGAGCCTTGGGGCTTGAAATTTGGCTCAACGAGGGGTCGAGAATGTGTCAAAAAAGAGTTGAGGAGCCATGGCATGGCTGTTGTCGTGGGGTTGCTTATTGCGGCGGTGTCTCGATACGGGCCGATATCTGGGTGCAGTGGCATGGGCCACGAAGGTAAGCTAGGGCTCGGCCTGGGTCAAGAACCTCTCAGCTTGGGCCAAGATTGAGAGGCACTGGATTTTGGACCGCTGGGCTTGGGCCAATGTTGGTGAGACGAGAGATGAGAGAGAGGGAGGCACAGGGGCACAGCCACCCCCCCTCCCCACGGTTTGGATTGGGCCTCGAGGCCTTTGAGCCTAGGAAAAATGGACTAAGCCATGGGGCCTAGTGTGGCTGCTAGGATCCTGCGGTCTGGGCCGTGACTTGTTCTTTTGTCTATGGGGCTTGATGCCCTGATTGCTTCTTTTTTTTTTTAGCCGTCTAACGAATTTTCTTTACGTCTTTGTAGAATTTTCTCAAGCATGTCTTCTTCAAGCTACAAGGCTAATGATGGTGTACTGCCGTTATATCATCAAGACGGGTCTTTGAGTAAGGTGGGCTACTTCAAGGATGCTCACTTCAAAACTAGCTTTGATGACTCGTTCAAAGATTTTCTTGAAGCATATAGGCATGCAATTCCATCTGGGGTGTGTGTGAAGTGTGTCAAGGATGGTAACAGTTGTGAGCCATGTAGTAGGGCTCGAAGAGCCATCAAGTTTCACCCCTACTACTTCGTGTTGGGATTTATTTTTCCCATACTGCGTTTCTTCCAAGAAGTGCTTTGCTCCATGAAGTGTACCCCTGCTCAATGTTCTCCAAATGCGATCTATGTGGTGGTGGGATTCCTCAATCTAGGCCTATTATTCGACTTGGATTTGACCATCAACGAATTTTGGTACTTCTTTAACATAGGCCACATTGAAGGAGTTGGGCTGCTGCGATCCCGCCATAGGCTCTTCGATCATTTGAGCAAGGGAGATCATGACTAAGCCAAGGAGATTTTAGAGATAAGTGGAGAGTGGAAGTCTGATTCTTGCCCTTAGCAGCATGTACCGACGATTTTCATCACAGATAAGTAGACTGCTTAGTCTCTGGGCTGCTTCATACCTAGAGCAACATGCATCTTCTTCACATATTTCCTCCTCTTCTTCTCTAGATATGAAGAAGGTGCATGTTGCTCTAAGTATCCCTTTTGAGTACTATGAATGGCGTCGGCTGCTTAGTCTTCTTCACTGGGAAAAGATGGGCTACCCTTGAGAAAAGAAATAATGCAGATCAAGGCTAAGGCATTGGCTCGTTCGATCATTGTAGTGGAGCCTGCTGTGAATGATAGTAGAAAGATAGATCTTCCTCACCTCCTCAAGAAATGCCAGCTAAGAAAAATCTGAAGATTTCCTTCTCTACTCATAAAGGTCCGCCTGCTGTCGATAAGCTTGTGATTGATTTGATTTCTTCCAAGGGAAGAAAGATGGGGTTGCTAGATCTGAGCCAGTGATGCTTGCCAGCCAAAGGTGGCTAGTGCGATTGCTAATAGGATTTCTCAACACAGAGGTTCCGTCATTCCCCCAGTGTCGAAATTTGTGCCAAGACGTTCGTCGGGAGCTAAGTCTAGTTCACCTGTGGAGATGTTTGCCACTATGAAGAATGATAAGGTGGACTCTACTGCTAAAGTGGTGCCAAAGCCTACTCCCCTTGCTGCTGAGACTGATTCGCCTGCTGAGAAAAAAAGAGACTGCTTGCGTGAGCAATGGTGAAAAATCCACCAAGCTTGTTTTTGGGGAGGCTACTAAGATTTGTGCGCTCCTGAAACCAGATCTGGTTGTAGACATGGACACCTGTGCCAAGTTTGTCGATAGCGTTAAAGGGGTTGTTTGCCCAAGTTCCTTTACGAAGCATACAATCGAATATATAATGACTGCTTTGCTTGTTATGATGCAAAAAACAGCGATTTTGATAGCCGAGTCTATGCTCCTTGACCATAGAAATACCAAGGCTGCCAATGAGGTGACAAAGACCATGGTGGCTGAAGATTATTCTTCTGCCGAGAATATCAAGAGGTTGGAGTCTAAGCTCATCGCTTTAAAGGGGTCTAACATATCTGCCCCCACTTCTCTGCAACTTGAGATCGCTCGCCAAGAGATCATTGACTTGAAGACTAAGTTTCACGCGATCCAAATTAAGTATGCAAGTGCAGAGAATGAGATTGGATGTTAAATACCTCATATTCAAGATCTTGAGCGTGTAGTTTCTGAGATTCGTTCCGCTACTTATGCAAAGGATGAAGAGTTGATTACTGCTTATAATTAAGTGATCCACTTCAAGAAGATCACCAATAGGCTTGAACCCTAAGTGTTGGAACACTAAGGTGCACTGAAGATCAATGAAAGTCTGAAGAATGAAGTGGATAAGTTGTAGTCCATCCATGATGGTCTGCTTGAGGAGAACGAGCAACTGAAGGGTGAGAAGATGGGGCTCGAGGCTTCATTTTTTCAGAGTTAGGCCGATTTCTATAAGCTGAGTTATGTAGATCTTCTTTTTGGTAGGCCGTCTGACTTCGAGTTTGCTGGGAAAGACGTCGAGACCTTTTCTATTTCTCTGGAAAACTTGCTTGCCTTTACTTTTGAAGCTTCCATTGAAGAAGCAGTCAGAGAAGTTGGTGCCCAGGCTAGGGTAACTGGGGATGAAGCGCTGGATGATGCCGCTGCTAAGAATGTCGCAGCTGCATAAGGTATGGCGATCGAGTGGTTGTGGGATGTCCAAGCTGCTGAAGAGTAGTCTTCTAGGTAGCCTTTAGGATTTTCTTTGTTTTCCTTGTTGTTTTTTCTTTGCTTGGTTTCCTTTGGCCTTTGTTATTTGTTTATCAATTTTGCTAGAAAATTTAATAAACTTGCTTCCTTCGTTTTTCTTCGTCCTCGCTTCTTTTGTTTACGCCCAACCTCTAACCTTTAGACTAGCGGCAGGCGTGCTGCTTTTCTATAAGCAGACAGGCCCACGTAGCCTATGGAGCCGTAGGTGTTGGTGTAGAATTTTTGCAAAGTTGTTAGCCATAGGGTCGACAGCTGGACGCCTTACTTACAGAAGCAGACGAGTCTGCATGACCACTTGGCTGTTAACTTTGGCTTTCTTTAATCCTTTGAGCTGCATGGCCTGTATCAAAACATACTAAAGATTTTTTGGTCGTGAAATTCGTTAACCTTTCCTATCAAAAATACGCGGTTGTATGGAATTTCGTAAACAAAGGTCCGAGAGAACTCCTTTCTTTTTATGTAACCAATTCTATGGGTTACGTAGCAAGTAACACAACACTTTAGGACTTAGTGTAGATCTAAAGGATCATTCCGCGCTTAGTAGAGGTGAAGCTTATCGACTGCGTAGCATGTCAGCAATGGATTTGTATATGCATGCTAACTTGTTTAACCTTTCACAAAAAATGTGCAGTTGTATAAGTTTAGTGTGGCTTACTGCTCAAAGGGCAAGTCGTAGGCAGTTTTCTGGAAACTATAGGCTACCTTAGTGCACTCGATAGCAGCTTGCCTCCTCTGTCTTTAAGGCCCGGTTCCCCACGGATTAGGCTAAGAAACCCAAAATCCTTCAGTTAGCTAAGCCTTGGAAAAGACTATTGTGGCTACTTCTAGGAATCCCGGCGCAAGCCATCGTGCACCTAGTTATACCAAGGCAGCCCGACTCATCCATGTCTGGATATTCGGAGTGTATAGTTTATCCTCCCGCATTGGAGAGAAAACCTATGTGGGTGTCGGGGAATTGGTTTACCGTCTTGCACTGAAGAGCATGGTTGGTCCCTGAGGGGGCGTATTTCCTGTGATAAGTCCCTAAGAAGGGCGCGGTCTTCTTTTGAAGTGCAGGAGTGATCAGTTGTTGAAAGCATGCAGCCAAGCTAAGTTATAAATTACTTCTGAATTCCTCATTGAAAAACGAACGAAAACTTAGCTGTAAGGTAGGAACTGCATAACAACTGGATAGTCATCACTTTGCCAGGTGGTGCCTATTGAGCTACTTGAGTATTCGAGCTTTGATGTAGCGGGAGGTCACGCATGGTACTTCCTCAGATTGTAGGCGTTCTAGTGCTTTTCTATCTCTTTGTCATTCATGGTGGTGAGGGTGTAAATACCCTTGCCGTCTACTCTACTGATCTTGTATAGACCTTCCTAGATGGGATCCATCCTTTGGAGCATTATTTGTGGACAATGAAGAAGGCTTTTCTTAGGACTAGATCTCCAGGCTGGAAATGCCGGATCTTGGCCCTTTTGTTGTAGTTAGAGAGGAGCTTCTGCTAGTAAGCTGCAATGCGGGTGATAACTTTTTTGCATTTCTCCTCTGCCAAATCTAAGTTTGTGGCCATCTCTTTTCCATTCTGCTCAATGCTTGGCAGTAGAGTGCTAATACTTGGCACTATGACATTGGGAGGAATGATTGCTTCTTAACCAAATGCCAAAGAGAAATGAGTCTCACCGGTCGCTCGATGTTTGGTTGTGCGATACGCCCATAGACATCTGGGAAGTTCGTCTGGCCATTTTCCCTTCTTGTCGAAGAGGGATTTCTTGAGGTAATTAGTTTACCCTCTCACACTGGAGAGCAATTAGTTTCTCCTTTCACACTAAAGTGCAGACCCAAATGAGTGTCGATGGATTAGTCATTTCGCACTAAAGAGTAGACTGGGTGTCGCGGAATTAGTTTAGCATCTCGTATTAGAGAGCACTTAGTTTATCCTCTCACACTGGAGAGCAGACCTAAATGGGTGTCGGGGAATTAGTTGACTTTTCACACTGTAGACCAATTAGTTTATCCTCTCACATTAGAGAGCATACTCATATGGGCATCGAGGAATTAGGTTTATCCTCTCACACTGGAGAGCAAACCTAGATGGGTGTTGGGGAATTAGTTTACCCTCTCGCAATGAAGACCAGACCTGAATAGGTGTCTGGGAATTAGATTACCCTTTTGCCCTAGAAAGCAATTAATTTATCCTCTCGCATTGGAAAGCAAACCCATATGGGTGTCGGGGGATTGGTTTACCCATTCGCATTGGAGAGCATGGAAGTCGTTGTTGTGAGTGCATCTGAGGAAAACTAGACTGTTAGACAAATGAAATAATCCTCAGTTGTGAGGTCTTGTTCAGCGATTTACTTGAGAATTCGAACTACTTGTGGAACCCGGGTAAGGGTGTAAGTGGGAACCGCAACGATCTGCTCCTGAACTTTCTTCAAGTATTATGTCATCGTTAAATGTTTTGTCATGTGCCCTTCTAAGGCTTAGTTGGTGATTAGCTAAAAATCTGAATAGATTGCAAGCTTCTTCACTATTAAGTCTTTCATTAGCAGGGGTTACTAATAAAGTCTTGTCTTCTGCTCTGCCGTTGGATGCTTTAAAGCTTAAAGTGCCATGGGCTTGGTCAACACGATTATGAGGCACATGGTAAGATCAGTAGGGTTACGAGCCTTGGTGCAAGATTGGCATGGTTAAAAGCTATGGTGATAGATCAAGGGCTACCAGGAGTCGTAGAGTAGGTAGGCACGACTGTGAGCTCGGAGCTAGGGCCGACTTAGGCCAGGTTAAGCACAACAGGATGAATTGGACCACTAGGTCCTGGATGCTCGGTTATTGGGGATGTGCTGCTTCAGTATTGAATCGTCTTGAGTGATGAGAATAAGACATGCCAATAGTTTGGGCTGATGTGTCTTTCAAGTACTCGTCTGCCCTTATTGCGTTGTTAGGTTAGGTTGCTGCGTTTGTCGGAACAAAAGTAGTCATTGTATCCGCCAATGTATGTGGGATGTTTCCGTCTACTCGATCTTGTCAATGAAAGGTGACCTGCTTATGTTGGTCATGTCTCGTCGAAACACCTCGTCAGTAGCTTCATTGCATTAGAAATCCAATCGTTCCGTCAGGAGCCTCTCAACTTCTTCCTGAGTTTGCCTCTGTTAGAGCAACGGAGCTTTCAGCTGCCCCCGATTGTGACATGTTGGTCTAGGCTACTCTTCCCTATGCTCGACTTGTCTATGCTGCGACTGCGGTGCATATGGTACATTCCTGGCAGGCGAACGGGTTACTTGCAAGTTGCCGATTGAACTTATGTTGGATTAAGTGACTACTTCTGTCCGTTTGTCATGCTGCCTACTCTGATATGGGTGGAGGATGCTCCTTGCAGCCTAACCGCGAATGAACACTTTGCCTGGAAGGTTGTCCATGTTGATTATCGAAGTGTGGCCCCAACTGTGAATGTCTGCTCGTTCGTAGGCCTAACCGAGAGTGCACTCTCCTCTGCGCGCTAAGACGAGAGTATACGCTATCTCGGGGGCCCAGTGATAGGTGCATTTTTTTATCATATTCTCATATTAATTATCCCTAGGTTTTGTTAAGGAATTGATTATAAAAGAGCCTTATTATTTTCCTTTCCTCAATTTCAGCTATTCTGCACACTGAGAATGTTTTTGGTGATAATTCGACTTTCTGGAGGAGTTTTGGTCAATTGGAGAAGGAAGCTAGGGGGTTTAAAATCATTGTATCCAAATTTCATAATTTTCCATGAAGCCAAATGTTCTAGCTTTCAAAATCAATCCCGCAAAAGTTGTTTTCCCGTTAGAATTGCGCAGCTGTGGGAGAATGATGATTTGAAGGCTTTCCCGATTTTTCCTAGTGGTGTGCGATATATGCTTGGAAAGACAAAAGATAAAGCTACATTTTTCATATTTCTAGAGAATTTTCCAGAAGAGAAATCGACCTCAAACTTGGCGTGCAAAACAAATGACGTGTTTCCTAAGCCAAGAATGATTCTTTCCTAGTTTGTGTCATTAATTGTTTAGGAGTTTGTTTTATGTAGGAGAGTTTCTCTCAGACCTTTTAGGGTTTTATAGTATAAATAAGGTGCCCCAAGCTCTCTCTAAATAACCCATACCACCCGACATCATACTACCATTCACCATCTCTACAATTTGTGAAGAAAAGCTTAGGGACGTGCTTTGCCATGGATTATGGGTTCTATCTTTCTTTTATTTTTATTTCTTTGTGTAATTAAGTTTTTTCTAAGGTTTATGATGAAGCCATGACATGAATATTTGCAGAGTACTTTGTTAATTATTTTTTGATTATATGCCATGTTATATTCTTAATCTTTGTGGGTATTTTATTCTAAATTTGGATTTCTAATGATTGATCACCTTTAGGAATTTTACATCTAGATGGTTAGATAAATCTATGAGGATGACCAATATCAAGCTAGTCGTACTTGTTTAACATGATTCTTCCACACTTAATGGGTTTTTATGTGTTTAATTGTATGTCTAACCAATAGGATATAACTATCATAAAGAGATACAATAGTTGATGCCTAACCACAGATTAATTCATACCTTAGAAAGAACAACCTTTAACATTAGCATGGTAATTGGATAGTAGTTGGCTCTAGGAAATGTAAATAGGATTGTTATTGGTGAATTCATAACCTTAGGTTTTCTTATGTCATGTGTTTATTTTAATTAATTGTCTTTTATTTTTCTTGTTAATTTTAGTCTTAATCAATTACTCAATTATTCAACTCAATCTATCCTTTGTTTGTTTAATTAAGTTTAGGGTGATTAATCGGTTAAATTGGTGTTAAAGCAATCCCTGTTGGATCGACCTCGTATTTGCATATATTACTACAATTATTCGTGTGCTTGCGAGTTTAATTTGGTTTAAATTAATCTATTATTTAGGTTAGTTTAAATATACATCAAGTTTTTGGTGCCGTTGCCAAGGATTGCCCCCTTAATCCCAATTTAGCTTGTTGATTGCGCTTTACTAAATTTTATTTTTGTTTTCTATTTTTATTTGTGTAGTGATTTTATTTTTCTTTCTTATTTTTCTGTTTTGTTTCAGAAAAAAAATAAAAATAAGAAAATAATAGGAAAAAAATTGTCGGAAGTGTTTAGTTTTGAAATTCCTTATGTTTGTGGGATTCCTTTCTTCATAGTTTCCTGTTAGTCATTAGGTTTACTTTCCTCTTTAATATTTTTTTTTACTGCAGTTTTTATTTATTTATTTATTTATATTATTTTTTTTCTTTTTAAGTTGTTAGTCTTTTTACTTTTTGACTTGTTTTCCTGTAGGAGGACTTCGACAACGAATTGAGTGAACTAGATGTAGATGAAGAAAAGAAAGAGTATTCAATGTTGGAAGACCATCTTCAAGATCTGACTAGTCAAATCACTACCAACAAGAAATCACTTTCTGAAGAAATTCAAATTATTGACAGAATGCCGAATTTTAAAGTGTTTGAAGAAAATCCATCTCCACCAAAAAAATTTTGAGTCTTACATCCACTGTTCTAAAAATCCCCTCCTAGGCGCTAGGCGGCTGGTCACTGCCCAGATTAATGCCTAGGCGTTTGAAAATTAAGAAAAGGCACCTAGACCTACTAAGGCGTCCGCCTAGACCACCTAGGCACCCGCCTAGCCTGCCAAGACCCGCCTAGGTTGCAACTCATTTAGACAAAAAATAGATAACTTTCATTTTGCATTTTATTTTTTTCAATAAATTGTAAGAGACTTATTGAATACTTAAATGAACACACATTATATGCTTGTTTCCCATGTTTTCATTATGTTCCAATAGCTCATACTATATATGTCATTCTATTTTGTAATTTATGATGAAATTATTTATATTTTAAGTATAAATAGACACTTATTTAAACGAAATATAATAGATTTAATTAAATCTGCCTAGTCTGCCTAGACCCCGCCTAGCCGCCTAGGCACTAGGCCTTACCCACCACCCGACTAGCGCCTAGTGTCTTTTAGAACCTTGCTTACATCTTTGAATCCATTGATCTTAAAGTTCTAAATTCATTGATTCTACATGAATTCAAAGATCCTTTTGAAGTCCACTGCTCGAATTATGGAAAAGAGTTTGGAATTGAACCAAAATTTGAAGTTATGCATGCTCAACTCAATTCCATTCGAATGGCCAAGATATGGTGGAAGAGACAACGAAAAAAAATGAAGAAGAGAAAGAAGTCTCGAGCTTTGAAATTGAAGAAGCAAAAATATGCAATGCCTCATTGCCTTGTATCAACACCAAATTTCAAAGCAACAAGGTGGAAGAAAGGGATAAAGAAGAAGATTCACGGAGTGGTTCCTCATTTGAATGATCCACTATCGTCCACTTAATTTCGGCATAGTCCAGCTCACGACTATAAAGAAGCGCTTCTTGGGAGGCAACCGAAGTTTTCTAAATCTTTCCTTTATTTTCGTAGTTTCATTATGTTTTTTTTTAGTAAGCTTTTAATTTCTTTCTTCTATTGCAGGAACATGGGTTATCCAAGATTCAAGTTTGGATGAATTCATTATATGGCGATTCGCATCACGCTTCAGCGTTGTTCATTCATGCTCCAATGAAAAATCCAGGGAAGTTTTCAAAACCCTCTCTTTACATGTGTTATTTGTTATGTTTTTCTTTGTTTTAAACATTGAGGACAATCTTTAATTTAAGTTTTGGGGTAGGGATGGGATTTAAGTTTTATATGGTTTTCAAAAGCATTGTTCGATTATAGTGTGCTAGGAGTTGATTTTGCTGAAAGTTAGTTATTTTGATTTGGTCGTTTCCATACTTTTTAGGTCTTACTTTGTGTTTTTAGTTTTTAATGTCTCATTTATTTACAATTTAATGTCATAAAAATTCATAAAAAAAAAAAAAAAGAAGTCAAAAATTCAAAAAGATTTTCTTTTTCTTAAGTCGTTTTATTTTAGTTAGATCTTCCATAAGTTAATGATAATAATTTGCTTTCTTCTAGGTCACAAAATTATATAAATTGGTTCTTTTTATGTGAAATTTTAATTGTTTTATATGGTTAATTAGATTCTTACATGATCATTCTTAAGCTTATTTTATACAAATAACCAATGTTAGTATGACTAGCTCTTAACTTAGAGAATTATATGTGGATTTTAAGTGAAAACTTATTAACCCCTTGTGAAATTTTGAGCCTCTTGCATATTCTTTCTTGTGAGTTTAATGATTGCATTATCATTCACTAGAACTTGCTTCAATATCTCTTGAGGCGAAATCCTAAGTCATGCAACATTAGGGAGATGATTTTGGCTATGTTTGGATCGTTTGAGCCTTTCTAACAAACCTTTTATGTTATATTACCCTAGTTACCTTTTTGAAGACAAACACTTAGCCTTTTCTTTCATTACCCATATTCACCCTTTACCTATTTAACCTATCACCCAGTCGGGAGTGTCCACTGCCAGAGCGCTTAGTTCGTGATTAGTCAAGGGACTGCTTGCCGAGAAGCTACTGGAGAGGTTCGTTGTCTGCCTTTCTCTTACTTCGGGACACCTTGTCTAGGGCACGCTATATCTTGATATCCTGCAAAAGCTGACTCACCATGGTCGCCTACCACGCGAGGGCACTAGTCAACTTTATGACTTGTCAAGACAAATGATGTTCACCATGTGGATTGGAAGAGCTTAGACCTTATGTTTCTCCTTGAGTAGTGGAAGTGTAATGGACTCTAGACGTGAGATTTGAGTTAGGGTATGTCAAATCTACGGAAAAAAAGGGTGAAAATACCTCTAGTTCAATCGTCGGTCCAGAAACCTGAAGCCGGGACGGTTGGACTGGTCTTGGATATGCTTGGATCGCCAAATGGGTTGCGGGAGCGGTTTGGGCCGCAAAAGTGGGTCATGTCATTTGCAAGGCCCGTGGGTGCAGTTCGACACTGAGAGCGCGTTAGATCTTACCTGAGGGGATTATGGCGCAGCGTGGGCCTACGCTGCGCAGCGTGGGCCTACGCTGCTAGGGCACTGGCATGGGCCAGCTCGTGAAAGGCCTAGCTCGGCTGCCTTGTGGTGTGGGCTACTTGGGCCGTTTTCTGGCTCCCTGCTCTTTATGGGTTTGTTGCCATGGAGCTGGCCCACTCCTTATTGCCAAAGTGGTCCTCGTGGCTGCCATGATAGTGGTGCTCTATAGTGGCAAAGTTGCTCCTCTTGCCATCGTGTTGATCTTTGTGGATCGTCGTGGTGGGGTTACACCTCGTCCTCCATCACTTGATCCGGATCCTTGAACATCAGAAGTTCCCTTCGTCGTGGTTTCTGAATTTCCCGTCATTGTATTTTCTCTTACCTCTATTCGAAGAATTAAAAAATTCTAGGAATAAGAAAGTATGAAAAATTTACAAATGAATGAGAAATGAGAAACTTCGAATGCAAGAGTCTTCTTCAAGCATGTGAATCAAACTCTCAAAGAAAACACCAATTTGTGGATGCAAATTTCCACCATCTTCTCCTTTGACGAAAATGCACCTACAAAATAATAACACCTAAGATTAAGGCCAAAAGCCTCACGCGCCCACGATGAATGGGGGGTGCTTTGGTCGAAGAATCTCCGATGACAAAGTTAGAATTCTGAAAATAATGCGTTTAGGAGTTTGTGGGTAGCAAATGGTTTAGATTTTTAGTGGGATAGTAGGGTTATTTATAGAGGAGTGACCGGCCATATATGGTGGTAATTGAAGAATAATTGCAAGATATTATGTGAAATAATATCTTGCAATTAACATCGCAATTATTCCTGAATTAAATAGGAAGTTTTGGAAGTTACATTTTGAACGAAATCAATAAGGGATTGATGAGGAGTGATGAGAGGGATTTGAATAAATACCATATTGATCACCTTTGACTCTTCCTTGTTTGAGCCGTTATTGTCTGTTGCATGCACATGGGAATCCTCGTGTGCCTTGAGGGTAGTTTTGTCCTTCTTGTCCAAAAATTCACGTGTCACCTCCATAATTTTCTTGTTATTTTTGGCTCCACTCTCTTAACATAACTTCCACTTGTACAATTCCAATTCCTCTCAATTCTTATCCATTTTTCTTCATAACGTCTTTGTTGTTCCTCTTTCCTCAAAAATCTCCTTTCTGTAGCTAGGTTTACATATGATAATAACGCTGCCATTTGTTTATTTCCTTCTTTTTATCGTATTTATGGTTTACATAACGGTGCATTACTCTTTTAGGTCCATGTAAAGATAGACTATATTTGTTGTCATTTTCATCTCCTAAAGGTCTTGCTGCATCATTTGTTGATTGGCATCAACGCCTTGCTCATTCGTCTGCATATGTGCTGTCTCATCTAAGTTCTAGTTTAGTTTCAAATTCTCGCGTTCACATTATTTTTTTAAAAGTTGTGCTTAGGGAAATCCACATAGCTTCCTTTTCAATTTAATAATAAATGTGCAAATGTTCCTTTTTTCATTGTTCATTTTGATGTGTGGATGTCAATAGTTGATACCATTTCTAGTTATTGTTACTATGTACTTTTCATAGATGATTTCTCTAGCTATTCTCGATTTATCCAATGAAGAAGAAATCTGAAATTTTTTTATTCATTTTCAAACCTTTGTGGCTATGGTAAACTTTATTTAATGCCTCTTATTACAAAGTGATGGTGGCACCGAATATGCAAATCACTCTCTTTCTAAGTTTTATCGTTTTCATGGAATTCAACATCTTTCTTGTCCACACACGCCACAACAAAATGGACTTATTAAGCATAAGCATCATCATATCGCTAACATGAGTAGGACATTGCTTGTCACGGCCCATGCTCCCTTAACATTACTGGTTAAGGTTGTGCTCATTTCTGTCCACATCATCAATTTACTCCCTACCCTTACTCTGCATTAGTCCACCCCACATACACTTTTGTTTGGTTGCCCTCTTTCGGACACTCACTTACGTACCTTTGGTTGTTTATGTTTTCCTCATTTGGGCAATTATGTTAAAAATAAATTGATGCATCGGTATATTGAATGTGTTTTTATGGGTTATAGTGCTTTTCATAAAGGCTACAGATGCCTAAATCCAAGCTCGTGTATACATATCTCGCTATGTTGTGTTTCATAAGGCGAAATTTCCATATGCCAAGCCCCATTCTCGGGCTTGTGAAGTCTAGTTTATTGTTTGACTTCCCTTGTCAAGTGTAGTAAATTGTACCACACATACTCTAGTTAGTTTTAGGGTTTAGTTGCTTCTCTAAGATCATGTTGTTGGAAATATTCATCTCAAGAGCTTAATTTCTCTCATCAAAGGTTTGTTCATACATATGCATTTCATGCCATTATTTCCAGTCCATTTTGTCTAGTGATTTTGTCCAATCAAAACTTCTCGCTGCTTTTACGGGAGTTGGGCACACACTTCAAGACAACCCACATAGACTTTTTAACAACCTTTTTCCCAAGAGTGTTTTTCAACCCTAGATCGTTTCAAATTGTGTTTGCATATGACATGTGCCTTTTCTTATCCCTTTTTCATGTCTGAAACAAGCCCTTTATAAAAGCCTCATACAGGGTTTCATTTTCACTTGGCTAGGAGTTTTGTATCTTTTTTAAAAGGGTTGTTTTTAGCTGGGAGTTGCCCTCTTGTTTTACTTGAAAACCCTAGCCACAAAATAAAATTCGTCCATTAAATACCCAGATTATTGCATACTAGGGCTGCATTGTTTTTGTGATTTTGTTCTTTGTTTTTAGGTCAACTTCTCCATTTTCAAATCTTTGAGCTGACATCTTTTTGGATTTGTGTCAATTTCATCTTTCAAGAGTTTGACTGGTGAAACTGACTAGACAATTGAATCCAGATTTGCATAAGTTGATTGGATTTTTGATGCCACAAGGTGAAGAGCTCAAGAGGAGTTGCCACTTCATGAAGACCGAAGGAGTTCATCTTGTGCAAAGCAAGGTTGCACACAGGTAAAGCTGCTCTGTAGATAGGGATCTAGGAATTGGGCTTATGTGATCTTTGTAAGAACCTTGTTTTTCACTAGTGTATTAGACTCAGGGGAGAGTCCCCGGTTTTTTAACCCAAAGATGGGTTTTTCAGGTAAAAAACATCCCATGCAATTTGTTGCTTTTTTAGTTTACTTATCTTCGTTTTGCTTGTGATATATGCTTATTATAATCCACAAATAGATAAGTCTTTGCAACTAAGCTTGTTAGAGATAAAATGTGCACTAAACTGGATCTTAGTTAACTAGGAACTTTTTAGTAAACTGAACTTTAATTTGACTTTTTCCGCTGTGAGAAACTAACATATCTGAGCTTAGTTGTTGAGTGTTGCTGACTAGTCAGGCAAGCACATATATAGATTCAGGCAAGCACATATATAGATTTTAAATTGCAGGTTATTCCATCTAGTACCAATTACAAGGCTTCATCCTCCCATGTTGAGCTCATCATATAATGCTGGTTACCTCAACTTCCCAGCCCACTGTCCAGCACATGGTGTATACTATGGTACTGCATACTGCCCTTTTAGCAATCAACAAGCCTAAACCACTTCATCAGCCCACTAGGCAGCAACCAGTTCAAGACCTGTCAACCGAACATCCAATTGATACTTCAAACTTCTAGCCTCCTGCTTCACATCCATGCCTTGCCTCATCTTTTAGTGCATCACAACAGCCACTAGTCTTTATTGCTGCATCACCATTTGTCCCTGTCCCCTCCTATCCAATGGTGACCCGTTCCAAAGTTGGCACATGCAAACCAAAATCATAGATATATGGCTCTCTAAGGTATTTTTTCTCTCACACTCAATATTTCCCTTTCTACTAACGAACTAATCTGCTTTTCTCAACCAGTTTGCAAACGCGGGATGCCATGGTAAAGGAAATAAACCACTATTTAAAAATCAGACTTGGATCCTTGTACTTCATTCTCACATTCAAAATAAGGTTTAATGAAAATGGGTATATTGGATTAAATAAAATGCTAATGAAAGTATAGAGTGTTATAAAGCGCGATTGATCGCGAATGGCATTCATCAGTAGCCTGGGGTCAATTATGATGAAACTTTCAGCCCTGTTGTGAAATGTGCAACAATCCAAATTGTCCTAAGGCCTTGCACTGACCAAGTACTGGCATATTTGTCAACTCAATGTTAAAAACGCATTCTTGCACGGTCATTTATAGGAACAGGTCTAATTGTCACAGCTGCCATGTTTCATTGATCCACAACACCTTTGCCATGTATACCGTCTTGTTAAGGCACTTTATAGCCTTAAACAAACGCCAAGGGCACAGTTCCATCATTTCAATTCGTTTTTATTTCATTATGGATTCATCCAAAACTGAACGAACAACTATGTCTTCATTTTCCACCGAGGATCTTACACCATCTTGTTGCTCTTATATGTTGACGATATATTCCTCACTAGCAACCACCCCACGATCTTGCAGGAATTCATTCGTTCCTTGTGATCAATTTTTTACTTAAAGGATTTGGGTCCATTAAGTTACTTTTGGGGAATTCAAGTTTAACCTTCTTCTACGAGTCTTTATTTTTAACACTCCACAAATGCCCCCACACCTGCTGGGCTACTCGTAGGAAAGGGCATGAGGTGTAGGAATCCAAA
Organism: Pyrus communis; assembly: GCF_041283825.1. NCBI lineage: Eukaryota > Viridiplantae > Streptophyta > Magnoliopsida > Rosales > Rosaceae > Pyrus > Pyrus communis. Next base: position 7,376,758 of record NC_142572.1, read on the forward strand.
GCTACAATGAAGTTTGTGTCCTAATTTGATGTAGATTCCCTCTCTGACTTGGAATTTAAATTCTTCTAGGAAAGGGAATGCAATTGCCACAAAAACCAATTTAAGTCTGTGTCAAGTAGGGGGTTAAATAAATTTGAAGTGCAATTAAAACCCCACAAGAAAGAGGGAAAGCCAGAAGATATTTGTTCCACTTCTTCTAGCAATCTTCTTCGCTTACCCGTGTAAAGAATTGTGTTTTGTTGTTTTTCTCCTTTTCCAAGGTAAGAAAAAATTAATTTTCTCATTCTTCTGAATTTTTTGGAGCCTTGGGGCTTGAATTTTTGGCTCGACAGGGGTCAAGAAGTAGTGAAAAGTGCCATCCGAGAGGCTATTGTGCGACTACGGTGGCAGCTAGGCTGATACATGGTAGAGTGATTGTCATGTGGTAGCTTGGCTACTGTGTGGTGCTACTCGGCTAGCTAGGCTAGGTGCGGCTTGGTTGGGCCGAGGAGATCAGCGTAAGGTTGTGTGGACTTGGGTCCTAAGCTCGGGCTTGTGCAACATTGGAGAGATGTGAGAGAGAAAAAGGGAGGCATGAAGCGCCTACCCCCTGTTGGTTTGTGCCGTAAGGGCCTGCTAGGCTAAGAAAAAAACAGGGGAGCCGGCGCAAGCTAGGCTCCCTACTGCTGCATCGTGAGGGTTAAATAGTGGGGCCTGATCCAAGGCACTGGGTTCTGCGGCCCTTTTTTCCTTGCGGGGTTGTAGGATTTTTGAACATGTTTTCATTGAGCCACAATAATGATGAATTTCTTCCGCCATTGTATCATCAAGGCGGATCTGCAAGTAAGCTAGGCTACTTCAGGGCTGCTAATATCAAGGTAGGTTCCGATCAGCAATTCAAAGACTTCCTCAAGATGTTTAAGCACGCAATTCCGTCTAGGGTTCGCATAAAGCGGGTCAAGGATGGTAGCAGTCATGAACCATGTGGCTCTAGGAAAGCTATCAAGTTTCACCTTTACTACTTCGTGTTAAGATTCACCTTTCCTATGCCTTGATTCTTCCAAGAGGTGATCTGCTCCATGAAGTGTGATACTACTCAGTGCTCTCTGAACGCTATTCGCATGATGGTGGGGTTCCATAACTTAAGCAGGTTCTTTGACTTTAACCTGACTATTAACGAGTTTTGGTACTTCTTTGACATAGACCACATCGATGGCATTGGGCAGCCAAGGACCCGTCATAGGCTCTTTGATCACTCGAACAAAAAAGATCATAACTGGTCTAGAGAGACCTTAGAGATTAGCGAAGAGTGGGAATCTGATTCCTCGCCTGGGTTGCACATTTTGACTGCTTTCATCGATGGTAAGTAGGTTGCTTAGTCTCTAAGCTGCTTTATGCTTTTGTTAAGCTACCTTCTGAATTGTCATCTTTTGTTTATGTATATTTGGAATTCGATTCAACTCCCTAGACTTCTCCAAACATAAAGAAGGTGAACATTACCTTAGGGATCCCTGCTAAATACCGCGAGTGGCGTTGGCTACTCAGTCTTCTTCGTAAGGAGAAAGGTGGAATGCCCCCATTAGAAAAGATTAAGAGGATCAAGGGTAAGGTGTTTAATCATCTGATTACCACTATGAAGCCTGCTGCAAGCGAAGGCGAGAGAAAGATATCGTCGTCGCCTACTCGAGAACCGTCGGTGGAGAAAAAGTCGAAGACTTCCTCTGCTGCTTGTGAAGGTTCATCCATTGCTAGGAGGCTCGTGATTGACTTGACTTCTTTAAAAGGGAAGAAAGACGCTACTAGATATGAACTTGTGAAGCTGGCTGCTCTAAGGGTTGCTAGAGCAGTTGCTGACAAGATTGCGCAATGGAGAAATTCTATCATGCCCTATGTGCCTAGTTTTATTCTAAGACAGCCTTTCGTGCCCAAGTCTGATCTGATTCTGGAGGTACGTGTAACGATGAAGAGCGAGGATAATGATTCCAATGCCAAGGCGATTCCAAGGCTCGCCCTCTTGTTGAGAATGAAGCGTATGCCTACATGAGCAGCCATAATCAACCTGTTAAACTAGCCTTATGAGAGTTTTTCGAGATCCTTGCACTATTGAACCCCGATATGCTTAGGGACACGAAAGCATGCACCAAGTTTGTTGATGGCGTGAGCAAAGTTGTCAACTCCAGTTTCTTTGCGAGGTGTGAAGCTCAGTCGCAAAAGGGTTCCATACTTGCTATGATGTAGAAATCTATGATCTTGGCATCCGAGTACACTCGTATGGAGCAGGATGACACCACAGCTGCTAGGGAGATAAGTGCAGCCAAGGTAGCAGAAGCTTGCTCGACTGCTGACAAAATTAAAGAGTTGAAGTCTGAATTTGCCTTTTTGAAGGGATCTGATGTCTCTACCCCCACTGCTCAATAGCTTAAGGATGCTCGCCAATAAATCAGTGACTTGAAGACTAAGCTTGACGTGAGTCGAGGAAAGTATGGTGTTACAGAGAAGAAGATTGAAGTCCAAACGTTGTTAGTGCAGGACCTTGAGCATGCCATTTCAGAATTCCAGTCTGCCCATGATGCTAAAGATATAAAGCTGCTCACAATGCATAATGACGTTGTTCGACTTAAGAAAGCCGTCAATAAACTTAAGTCTAAGGAAGTGGAGCTGCAATTAGCATTGTCTGTCAGCAAGAACATGAAGAAGGAACTAGATAAGTTGTAGAATGCTCATACTAACCTGATTAAGGAGAATAAGCAACTGAGCAGCGAGAAGTCTAGTTTTGAGGTTGTCCTTACCCAAGGTCAAGTTGACTTCTACACGTTTGGCTTTATTAATCATTTCATTGGCATGTCGTCTAAATACGCCTTCTCTGATGAGGACCTCAAGCATTTTGCTATTTCTTTCAAGGATATGCTTGAGTTTTCCTTCGAGAGCACCGTTGGTGGAACAGCTGAGGATCAGGTTACCCAGGTAGGTGAGGCTGAATGTGGTGTTACCTAGGTAGGGGCGGTAATGACAGTGTTGCCCGAGATGGGGCAGCTGTAAGTGAAGCAGAAAAAGTTGATACTGCTGGAAGCGATGCTGTTACTGAAGAAGTGATGCGAGATTTATATGCACACAAATTAAACCCTATTTGTGACAATTGTAGTAATGATGTAAGTAGGGATCGTTCTAACCGGGGATTAACTAGGGGTGCTAATCTATTTTAAACTAACTCAAAGAAATAAAAATAACCTTTAAAACACTTGATTCACTTAAAGAAAACTCGAAACAAGTTCACAAGACTCAAAATTAGCTAAAAACACAATCTAAAACAAGAATGTAAATGAGGCAGATTTGGACGAATTTAAAGGTGTTTGTGACTCCAAATACTTAAAAACCAAAATAAGACAGATTATAATGACTAAGACTTAACAAACTATGGGGGGGATTGTGTTTGGATGAGATTAAATTAAATGGACAGAATATAATTAAGGGTAAAATGTAAATATGTATGTGATGAAAATATGGATGATGGAATAGCCAAGGGGTTCTTCTCCACACATGTTACACTTGCATACAAGATTGATTTTCAGTTGGTCTTTCGATAAGTTATGAAACTCAACACCCCGGGTTAATTAGGTCCGCTTAAATTAACCGTCAAGTTCTCCTTAAGTTAATGAATTGGATGGGTTAGCGCAACGCAATTCACCACATTCTCCAAAAGTCCTTTACGTGAAAAGCACAATAAAGATACAATCAAAGATCATTAAGCATTATGAAAACTATAAGTGTTGACGAGGCATTCGTTACTATGATGAGCATGAAACTAGTGCCAAGAATTCATTTAACGCGATTGTTTATAAGCAACCTCCACTACTTGTGAATATAAGTTCATAACTATTAGGTGAAACTCACTTATATTCTAGCATCTTATTCATGCATGAAAATTAAGCGTGCACTCTCAATAAACATACATAAATAAGTTATCAATCAAACGGTTAAACAAATTGAATCCACAACTTATGAAATTCCAACCAAAGATAATCAATTCATATTGCAAGCATAAACATAGCTTCGAATCACCCCCTAGCTAAAGGGGGTTTAGTTCCTCATACGTACAAGACAAAGAGAATTGAATTTAAACATTGAAATCAAAGAAACACCTAAACATTCCAACAACTCAAACTTGAATTGTATGAACGTTTAGGCCCTCTTCTCTTCCTCTTCGTTGCGGCACAAGGTCTAAGGAAGTGTTTAGGGCTTTAGGTGTATGTGGAATGGAGTGGGGAATGGTTGGAGTGGCTGCAATGGAGGAGAGAATGCTGGAAAACTGGAAGGGGATGCACGGCAAAGAATGGGGAATTTTGTGTTGGTGTGTTGTGTGTTGTGATGTGGTGAATGGAATGATTTGTATGAATGCATTGCATGGTTTTATAGGGAGAGAATGGATGGGAGAGCATGTGAATGGCAGCTAGGAATGATTAAAGAAGGGAATGCATGTGGAATGACAACTAGATTGGTTGGTGGAAAGCTGAAAATGCAAATGGGAATGTTGGAAATGCAAGGGATAGGCACGGCATGGGTGTGTTTGTGTGTTGTGGCTGATTTGTTTGTTGGTTAAAGCTTGTGAGTGAATGATTAAAGATGCATGTGGATGAAATAATGATGGAAAAACAGCTAGGAAAAGAGGGAATGCATGTGGAAGTGTGAAGTGCGTGTGGATGGTGGTTTTGCATGGCTTTGATGGATTGTTTGATTGGGCTAGAGGTTTTGCATGGCTCAAAGGATTGTTTGATTGGGCTAGGCCCTTTGTTTTATGTCCAAAGTGCGTACAAGGCCTTCAAATTCGTCCAACACTTTGGCTCCAAGCATATGCTATCCATTCCAAGCCCAATTTTGCTCCAAAATGCTCCAAAATGCATCTTTTTGCTTCCTTAGCCATATGAACCTAAAAACACACGAAAATGGCTTAAACTACTAAAACAACTAGGAATTAACAATATAAATGCACGAAAACAAGCTAAGTAAGTCGCCTAAATATGCTCCTATCAAGAAGTCCAAGCTCCTGAGGAGTAGTCATTTTAGATAGACTTTACGATTTACTTTCTTGTTTTGTTTTTTCCTTTGCTTGAACTCTGTTGGGCTTTGTGTTAGTTTACCAATTTGCTAGAAATTAATAAACTGTTTGCCTTCACTTTACTTCATCCTTGTCTTTTTGCCTTGCTTTAAGCTTTTGTCATAGAATGAACAATCGAGCAGGCTGCTTTGAACAAAGTAGTCAAGCCCGTCTTCATTACTTTAGATGTTAACTTCGGGTTATCGGGTGCAAATCTTCATTTTCTTGAGGCGTCTTTTGAAACTTCTAACTTGCAGGGCCAAGTGACCTCTGTAGTTGCATGTTTTGTATCGGTGGTCCACTAGATCTTTAATCATAAGGACGTTAGCAAAGCACGCTGTTTTTAATAAGCAGACAGACTTGCATGACCTATGTGACTGCTGATCTAGGCTTAGGACCTCTGCAAAGCTATTAACCAAATAGTCAGTAGCCTAGCGCTTTACTTACAGAAGCAGACGAGTCTGCATGACTGCTCAGTTGTTAACTTTGATCATCTAGGGCATTCAACTGCTGAGCTTTATCTCGCGTTGTTGCCCTCTGACCATGGGTTACTTAGCTGGTCGTCATTTCTCCAATCCTTTGAGTTGCATGGCCTACATCATAAATAATAAAGATTGTTGGGACACGAAATTAGCTAACCTTTCGCATCAAAAGTGCATGGTTTTATTGAATTTCGTGGGTAGTGGTTTGAAAGAAGTCTTTGCACTTTATGTAACCAATTTCGTAGGTTGCGTAGCAAATAGCATAGCACTTTAGGAATCAACATAAACCCAAAAAGTTGTTCTGCGGTAGGCAGTGTATGTGCGCATTAACCTATTAACCTTTCACAAGATTGTGCGGTTGTATAGGTCTTGCAGTTAGCTACTCGAATGATGTACCTTAGGCAATTAACTGCTTGAAGGGCGTACCGTAAGCAGTCTTTCAGAAATCGTAGGCTGCTCGTTGGGTTGGCAGCGGCTTTAGGTTCCTAGGGATCTTTGAAAATCCGTAAGCCAATCATTGAATTGGCATCGGCTTTAGGTTTACGGGTACCTTCCAAAAATCGTAGGCTGCTAGTTGAACAGGAAACGGCTTTAAGTTCCCAAGGATCTTCCAGAGACTATAAGCTACTCATTGAATTGGCAGTAGCTTTACGTTTCTAGGGATATGTAGAGATAGCTTGTTGGTCACATACAAGATGCTCAGCTCTTTACGCTAGCTAATCACATCAAGGATTCTTAACCGCGTGCACCCCATACGTGTAGCCGGAGTTAGAATTATGTATCCTCGCAGAGATCACCTATGTATTGCACTGGGGATGCTTAGCTGCGAATGCTAGCTGGTCACATTGCGGATGCTAAAAAGGGATGTTCCTCCAATGGGTATAAGGAATATTATTCCGTAACACGAAGATCACTAGTTGGTTACATACAAAATGCTCAGCCGAGGTTGCCAGCAGTTGGTCATATCAAGGATGCTTAACTGCAGTCCATCTTCATGTGTAGCCGTCCAAAGGTCGAGGTACGCAACATGCCTCCTCTGTCTCTAAGGCCTGGGTCCCCGCGTATCAAGGCAAAGGCCTAAAATCCTTCAAATCTAGCTAAGCCTTGAAAAAAACCATTCTGGCTACTTCCAGGGATGCTGGCGTAGGCCACCGTGCTCTAGTTACACCAGGGCAGCCTGGCCCATCCACGTCTGGATATTCGGAGTACGTAGTTTATCCTCTCCCAGAGGGAGAGCAAGGTTGGTCCCCCGGGGGGCGTAATTTCTAAATAAGTCCTTGATTGGGTGCGATCTTCAATAAGAGCAGGAATGGACAGTTGTTGCAGATTCGCGATCGAGCCAAATGATGAATAACTTCGAAAATCTTTATTGAAAAATAAGAGGAAGGATATCGAACTTAGCTGAAAGGTAGAAACTGCATAATAACTAGATAATCCTCGGCTTGCAAGGTAGAGCTCATCATGCATAGTACTTCCTTGTCTTTGTCGTTCATGGTGGTGAAGGTTTAGTTACCCTTACCACCTACTCTGCTGACTTTGTATGGACCTTCCCAGATAGGATTTATCTTTTTGGAGCATTCTCTTCGGGCAACGATGAATGTTTTTCTTAGGACTAGATCTCTCAGCTGAAACTGCCGGATCTTTCCTTTTTTGTTGTAGCTGGAAAGGAGCTGCTGCCAGTAGGCTGTAATGCGAGTGATAACCTTCTCGCATTCTTTCTCTACCAGATCTAGATTTGTGGCCATCTCCTTTCTGTTCTACTCTAAAGTTGGCAATATGTTGCTGATGCTCAACACAATGACTTGTGCAATATGCCCATAGGATACCGAGAAGTTCGTTTGGCCATTTTCCCTGCTTGTCTGTGAATGATTTCTTAAAATAATCCAGGATTGCCTTGTTTGATGCATCTGCATGCCCGTTGCCTTAGGGATATCTAGGCATAGACATATGCTTCTTGATGTCATATTTCTGGAAGAACTCGCTAAGTATTTTCCCACGAATTGCAGGCCATTGTCAATGACGATAGATTATTGGATGCCAAATCGACAGATAATGTTCTTTCATATAAAGTGCTCTATGTCTGACTGAGTAGTGATGGTCATGGGCTCGGCTTCTACCTACTTAGTGAAGTAGTCGGTAGCCACGATCATCATGCCCTTGCCCTCAGTAGCAGGTGGCATGGGCCATACCAGGTAAATTGCCTACTGCATTAATGGCTATGGGCTTGTCTGCAAGTGGAGCTCGCTGGCAGGCAATGCAGGTAAAGGCTTGAAGTGTTGGTAGCTGTCACACTTTTGAACAAATTCCTTAGCGTCTTGATGCCCAGTAGGCCAATAGTAGCCGGTGTTGAAGACTTTCTATGCTAAAGATAGGCCTCCTGAGTGGTTTCCACAAACTCCTTCGTGGATCAGGCTCAAAACTTTTAAATCGTCAGGAAACGCTAGTCAGCGAAGATGTGGGCTTGAAAATGACCTTCAGATGAGAATGTCATTCCACATATAATATCGTACAGCCTTCATGTGCAGCTTCCTAGTTTCTAATATTTCTGTAAGAAGTGTCTCATTGACTAGGTTGTCGATGATGGGATCTTGCCAGCTTGAGGTTGTATTGACTTGTAGCACCTCGGCTGGTGGTTCTTCTTCTATACTTGGTTTTCCTAATACTCGATAAGGACGGAGCGTTTGAACTGGTAGTCCAAAGTGGAGCTTAAGGCTGCAACATGAGCGTTATCTGCCTGTGGCACCTGTTGATAGGAGCATATTCATGCGACTTAAATGGCTTGTTCTCGTGCATTTACGTTATGTTTCTTTAGTTATTTTAGTACTTTAAGCTATTTTCGTGTGTTTGTAGGTCTGATGCGAAATATATAAGCACACAAATTAAACCCTCTTTTCGACAATTGTAGTATAGATATAAGTAGGGATCGTTCTAGGCCGGGGATTAGGAGGGATTGCTAATCTAATGAAAATTGACTCAAAGATGTGAAAATATGTTTTAAAACACTTTAAATAGACTCACAAGACTCTTACTAACTTATATGACTCAAAACAAACTTTAAAGACTCAAAACAACCAAAAACAACCAAAAAGACTCAATTTAGACTCTATGACTTAATTTGGACGGAAATACACTTGGTTTTGACTCTAAAGACTCAAAAAGACTCTTTTGGACAGATTTGGAACATATAAGAAAGGGGGTTTTGATTTTGAACGAATTTAAAAGAAAACAAGTGACTTAAAACTTTAAAACAGATTTTGGACGAAAATAAGAAAAACTAATGGATGATGGGATAGCCAAGGGATACTTCTCCACACATGATACTTTCTAACATAAATTGATTTCCAGTTGCTTTTCCGATAAACCATGAACCTCAACACCCCAGATTAACCGTGACATCACTAATTAACCCTCAGATTTCCCCTAAGTTAGTGGATTGGATGACATCATACGACAACCCAAAGCATTCTTCAAAAAGTCCCCTACATGACATCATAATAGAGATACGGTTAAAGATCATTACGTTCAATGGAAACCATAAGTATTGACAAAGCACTTGTAACTATGACATCATGATACGCATGCTAGGAATTTACTTCACATGATTGTGAAAACAACCTTAACTACTTGTGAATATAAGTTTGTGACGATTATGTGAAACACCTTTATATTCTAGCCCCAAATTCAAGCATGCAAATTAAGTAGGCCTCCCTAATAAACAGACAAGAATAAGTTATCCATCAAACGGTTAAGTAAATTGCGTTCACAATTTATGAAATCACAACTGGAATTAATCAAATCATATTATAATTGTAATCATGGTTTCAAAGCATCCCTAGGCTAAAACGAGTTTAGCCTCTCATGTTCATGACAAAACAAAGCAATATAGATTTAAACATTGAAAATAAAAGATAGATTACACCTAGACACGTCCAACACTCCAACTTGAATGTACAAACGCCCAAGGCTTGGTCTTCCTTCTCCTTCTCCTTGCTAGGTCGCGGCACAAAGGTCTATGGTGAGTTTGTGGACGATTTTCTGGATTTTGGATGGTTTTAGGTATATATGGTGGTGCGGCAAGGGGTTATGGTGGTGTATGGAGGTTGGGATGGATGTATGGAAGTAGGGGAATGATGGATGGGTGGTTGCAAGGTCACGGCAAAGGTTGATTTCTGAAGGGATGTATGAATGTTGTGTGAAGGGATGGTGATGATTAAATGGCACGGCAAGGCTGTTTATATAGGCTAGTTTTGGCACACTTAGTGTAGGAAAAGGATTGCCTAATCCCATTGTAAAAAGGTTAACTCAAGGCAGAAATTAAATGGGAATGGGAATAGGAATTTCGGCTAGGAATTAGGGAGTTCTAGAAGGCTAGGTGCGGCACACATGTAGGGATAGGATTAGGTGTTCTAGAAACTGTGTTTAAGGCAGATTTCCTAATCCTAAAGGGCCTAGGACATGTGATATATGAGTAGGAAAAGGATTGTGATTCCTAAACCTACAAGGAATGGTGATTTGCGGCAATGGTATGGATGAGTCTTCTAGAAACTGAAATAGGTGTTTAAATGTGTAATTGATTCTCCCTAAGTAGCTAGGTTTAGGTCCCAATCTGATTTGGATAGGATAGAATAGGATAATGTTAGAGATAGGATAGGATAGGGTTTCTAGGATAGGATAAGATAAGGTTGGATAAGGTTGGATAAGGTTCCTTGTTTCTTGCTTCTTCCTTATCTTCATTGGAGTAGAACTTCTTCCACCAGATTTGTAGCCTTTCCTAGCTCTTCTTGTCTTCAATTTCGTCCATCCTCTTTGCTCCATTGTTAAGTTATCCAATCCATGCCCAAAAATGCTCCAAATAGCCTCAAAATGCACTTTCTTGCTCCTTTTGCCATTAGGACCTAAAAACATACGAAAATACTTTAAAAGACTGAAATACATAGTAATTAACTCACTAAGTGTAAGGAAACAACACAACTAAGTAGCATAAATATGCTCCTATCAAGGTCCAAAGGGCTAAAGGAGCAAAAAGATGCATTTTGGAGACTTTTGGAGCACTTTTGGGCTAAGGATGGATAGCTTATGCTTGGAGCCAAAGTGTTGGACGAAATTGAAGACCTAATTGAAGACCAAAGTGTTGGAACCTTGTTCTCTTTAGTTCTAGGACATTTAAACCTTTTCTTTATCCATTGCACATGCATCTCCATAAACCATCAACACATTTTCACCAACAATCTGCCCAAAAGCCGTGCATCACACATGCATTTCCAACTCCCCCCTCTTGCATTCCCATCACATTCCACATGCACTTCCACCTTTCCTCCACCATTCATACACTTTCCAGCCATCTTCCACACCCTTTAATCATTCAAACATACACCCATTCACCACCAGAAATCATCATTGTCGTGCACATGCATACACACTTCATTTCAGCCACATGCAACCATTAAACATTCAATCATTTCACTCCACTTAATGCCGTGAGTTCCCATCAGATTTCCAACCTAATTCACATGCATTCCATCCTTTAATTCACCCACATGCACTCATAATCATTCACACCTTGCATTCACATGCATTTCCAACCTAATCACTCACCCACACAATCTGCAATCATTCAAACAAACACCATCATTTCCGTGCATCCCATTCCATCTCCCATTTCAGATTGCATTCCATTCATTCCAGCCAAGCCACATGCACTCCCTTTAATTAATTCATCCTAGCTGTCAAAGCACATGCACATTCACCCTAATCATTCACATACACAACCTGCACATTCTCCTTGCATTTCAGCCATTCCACATGCATTCATCATCATCACTCTAGCTTTAATTCACATGCACATTCAACATTCCAGAAATCCTCTCAAAACCGTGCATTATCCCTTTCATTTCTGTCAAAGCACATGCACTCCCACCCTTTAATCACATGCATAAATCAGCCACATGCATCTCCCCACACCATTTCAGATTTCCACCCACCTCCTAGCTGTCATGTTCCCTCTTATTTACCTATAAATAAGCATGCATTTCAGCCACAATTCATTCACACTCATTCATACACATTTCAGTCACAAACACTTCCATTCCATTGTACATACCACCAACACTTCCCCATTTGTGCCGTGAGTTTCCCTTACAATCCAAACACCATCCTTCCATTTTCACCACTCCCCAAACCATTCACACCATCAAACTATCCTTAGACCTTGTGCTACAACGAAGAGGAAGAAAAGAGTGCCTAAACGTTCATACAATTCAAGTTTGAGTTGTTGGAATGTTTAGGTGTTTCTTTGATTTCAATGTTTAATTTCAATACTCTTTGTTTTGTACGAATGAGGAATGGAAGAGAAGAGGGCCTAAACGTTCATACAATTCAAGTTTGAGTTGTTGGAATGTTTAGGTGTTTCTTTGATTCTCTTTGTTTTGTACCATGAGGAACTAAACTCCCCTTTAGCTAGGGGGTGATTTGAATATATGTTTATGCTTGCATTTTGATTTGATTACTTCTAATTGCGTTTCATAAGTTGTGGATTCAATTTGTTTAACCGTTTGATTGATAACTTATTTATGTATGTTTATTGAGAGTGCACACTTAATTTTCATGCATGAATATGACGCTAGAATATAAGTGAGTTTCACCTAATAGTTACGAACTTATATTCACAAGTAGTGGAGGTTGCTTATAAACAATCGCGTTAAACGAATTCTTGGCATAAGTTTCATGCGTATTCCATAGTAACGAATGCCTCGTCAACACTTATAATTTTCATAGAGCGTAATGATTCTTGCTTGTATCTCTATTATGCAATCATGTAGGGGACTTGTGGGGAATGTTTTGGGTTGTCGTATGCAATCATCCAATTCAATAACGTTAGGAAGATTTGAAGGTTAATTTAAGCGAACCTAATTAACTTGGAGCGTTGAGAATTAATGATTTGTTGAAATGCAATTGGAAATTGTTTTATTATGCAAGTATAACATATGTGGAGATGAACCCCGTAGCTAACTTTCCATCCATTCAATTCCATCAATTTGTTCTTTCTTTTCTTGTTTCTGTTTTCATGTTTAATTTAAATTGTTATTCAATTATGTTAAACATGTGGAACTAATTTCTTTTTAGGTAGAGGCGAATTTGAAGCCATGAACATATGTTGGTTATGATTTGATTTACTCCAGTTATGAATTCATGAACTTTAGATGTGGGTTACTTTTCTGTTTTGATTAAGAACTTGTTTATGTATGTGGGTTGAGGGTCAACACTTAATTTGCATGCCTAAACTTGATGCTAGGATATAAGGGAATTTCACCTAATCGTTATGAACTTATATTCATGAGTAGTAAAGATCGCTAGTCACGATTGTGTTTAGTAAACCCTAGGCTGGATTAACATGCGTATTCCATAGTTATGAATGCCTAGTCGATGTTTATGATTTCCGTTGAACTTAATGATCTTTGTTGAATGTCTCTATCATGCGTATTCCATGGTTAGGGACTTAGATTAGGAATAATTTGGTTGTAATGCGTATCCCATTCAATCCAATGAATCTAGGGAAATCTGAAAGTTAGTTTAAGCGAACCTAATCAACTTGGAGCATTGTCATTCATCGTTTGTTGAAGTCATAACTGGGAGTCAAATTATATGCTTATGTTCATGTGTGGATAAGGAACCCTCTAACTAGTTTTTCATTATTCTATTCCATCAATTTCGTTTGTACAATCTCTTTTGTTTCCAAGTTTCTGTTTCGTTATTTTAATTTCGTCAAAACCAATCCCCCATTTCTTTTAAAGTGTTAGATTAGTAAGAAATACCTTTAGTTTGTGTTTATAAGTGTTTTGATTAAGTTTATTTCCCAAATTCGTCCAAATTCACCTGCGTGTTCAAAACTGCCCAGAAAGTGCTTTTAAGGCAGTTTTGAGTGTTTTGGGTGATGTTTGAGTCTTTTGGTTTGTTTTAGTGTTTTAAAGTTTAGTTTTGCATTCTTTGAGTCTAGTTTAGTGTTCTAAATATTGTTTTTACGTTTTTGAGTCAGTTTCCAAGTGATTAACAATCCCTCCTAATCCCCGGTCCAGAACGATCCCTACTTACATCATTACTACAATTGTCAAAAAGAGGGTTTAATTTGTGTGCGTATAAATCTCGCATCACCTGTGTAAGGGTGTAAGTCTAAAATGCCTCAAGCTTCATTCATACCTTCTCAAGGTATAGTGTTATCCTTGGATGCTTTGCTGCATACTCCTTACTAGTCTAGCTAATGATGAGCTGAGAATCAGAATAAATTGCGAGCTTCTTGACTGTCAGATGTTATGCCATTCGGAGGCTTGCCAATAAGGCCTTATACTTTGCTTCGTTGTTTGATACCTTGAAACCTAGAGTGATTGCTTGCTCAAGCATCTAGTTGTCTGGGGTGACGACAACAAGCTTGCTCCAAGAACCTTGTAGCTAGATGAACTGTTGACGTGCAAGCGCCAAAAGTCTTTATCTACAAGGGTTGGTGGGGCCAGGGTGTGCTCGGCTGCTTCGGGGGTGCCTTTGGGCTGTGTTATTGCGTCTTCTAGGCTAGGAGTAAACTCCGGCTTGAAGTATACCAAAGCCTGAACTTTTATCGTCGTGAGGGGTCAGTAAACCAAGTTGTATTGGTCAAGTTCCAATGCCCACTTAATCACTCGTTCAGAAGCATTCGAACCATGTAGGATAGATTGTATAGAATACTGAGTCATGACGACAACCGTATGTACCTGAAAGTATGGTTTGAGCTTTCGAGCTACAACAATTAGCACCAAAATTAGCTTTTAAATCTTCGAGTACCTTTTTTCCGCATCAATGAGAGCTTTAGAAGTGTAGAATACTGGTAGTTGGGCCCCAAGCTCTTCTCATATGAGGGTAAAGCTTACTGCTACGTCTAAGACTGCCAAGTAGATGTATAATTCCTCTGTTGTTTCTAGCTTGGATAGTAGCGGAAATGATGTCAAATATCTCTTCAAGTCTTAAAATGTTTTCTCGTACTCGTCATCCCACTTGTCTCTTTGCACCTTCTTAATGGCCTTGAAAAAGGGCTTGTATCAATCGGTTGAGCGCGAGAGGAAATAGTGAAGTGCAGCTAGGCTCAGTTGTGAGCTGATTCTAGCCGTCTTCGTCGGATTCTCGAGATCAAGAATGATGTATTCAGCATCATCTTACGGCTTCCATCCTTTTTCTTTTCTCGGCGTGTCCTTCTGAACGCCATCATCTTAATCCACCTGCTTGCTTATCCTTCTTAACCTCAGTAGCTCCTACGAGGGGAAAAGATTTCTTCTTTGACTTCTTCAGGATTTGCACCATGCATCGTTGAGATGTGGCTTGGTTAGACTTAATCTCTCTGACTCTTCCCCCTGGGATGCAGAATCGAATTTTCTGGTACTTGACGAAGGTTACAACGCCCAGTTTCACTAGCCAGGGCCTTCATAAAATCTCTTTATAAAGAGATAGGTCGCTAATTATGATGAACGTCTGCTTTGAGACTACTGGTGGTGTTCTCACATCAATTGTTATATTGCCAATAGCAGATAAGGTGTATCCATTAAATCTAGTAAGTACATCTGCTCAGCGTATTATCTTGTTTTCCATGCCCATCTTTTGAATGACAGATAGCTAAAATAGATTTACTATGCTGTTGTTGTCCACCATCACTCTATCAACTATAATGTGTGCCAATTGAAAGGACACTACCAGAGCATTATCATGTGGGAAGTCAACTCCCTCAGCATCCTACTCGGTGAAACCAATTATGGGTCCAAGTTTAACATCGGCTGTCTAAACCTGGGAAATCGCTATAGCTTGCTGGATCTTCCTCTTCTGAAAGTTGTTTGTGGCCCCCAAGTATTCGGACTTGGTGAAGATGTCATTAATTCTGATAGTCTTGGCAGATGGCTCCTCGTCTATGTTCATATTCTTCCTAGGCTGCGCAGCTAGCTTGTCCAGGTATCTGTCGCATTTACCCTCTTTCACCAGCTTCTCTAGGTAGTCCCTCCAGGTATAACAAGTGTCAGTCATGTAAATAGGACCTCTGTGAAACGCGCAGTACTTGGTGTGATCCAACTTGGAGATGTCTCATTTGGATGGTCTTGGCAGCTTGAACCAAGGCTCACTTTTGAGGTGGGGAAAGCTCATGGAAACTTTGGATAGACTGTCGAGGCAGGGTATGGAACCAATCATGCCCCTTACCCTGCAAAGTAATGGTGAATATCTTGCACATTAAGGTGTCGTTGACCCTGTAAAGGATCATCGCACTACAGTAGTGCTTCAAGTGCCTTTCCGAGTCTCTATCTGTCTTGAATAGGTGAAATGTGGTGTATTGAACTTATGCGGGGTTCCATCTACTTGATTTCATCCGTGAAAGGTGATTTTCCTATGTGTGCCACGTCTCTGTGAAGGGCTTCATCTATGGTCTTAATACGCTGGAATCTACGCAATCGCTAAGTTATGAGCCTCTCTACTTCTTCTTGAATTTACCTATGTCAGGGCAGCGAGGCTTCTAGTTGCCCTCGATCATGACCTACTAGTCTCAACTGCTCTTCCCTATGCTCGGCTCGTCTCGTCTATATCGCAACTGTTGTGCATGTAGTACATTTCTGGCAGGCGAGCAAATTACTCGTAGGTTGCCAGTTGAACTTAAGTCAGATTGTGCGACTGCTTCTCCTCGTCCGCCGTGCTGTCTACTCCGATGTGAGGTGAATGATGTTCCTTGCGAGCCTAGCCACGTATGAACACTTCGCCTGAAAGGTTGTCCATGTTGATTATTGAAGTGTGGTCTCAACCGTGAATGTATGTTCGTCCGGTAGCCTAACCAAGAATGCACACTCCTCTACGTGCTAAGACGATATTCTATATTATCTCGAGGGCCTAGGTGGAAGTGTAGTGTACACTGCTAGAACACTCAGTTCGTGATTGGTTGAGTGGCTGCTTGCTGGGACGTCATTGGAGAGAAATGTCATCACTTTCCCTTGTCTTACTTCTAAACACCTCGTCCTGGGCACACTGCATCTCGGTGCACTGTAGGAGCTGATTCACCAAGGTAGTTTGTTGCGCGAGGGTGCTTGTCAATTCAACAGCTTATTGGGATAGGTATTGTTCACCATTTAAAGTGAAAGAGTTAGGACAGTAAACGTTTACTTGAGTTGTGGAAGTGTAATGGACTTCGGGTGCAAAGCTTGAGCCATGATGGGTCAAATCTTCAGTAAGGTAGGATGAAAATATCTTTGGTTTAACTGTCAGCCTTGGGATCTGGATCTGGTCTAGTTGAACTGTTCTGGGACCATGCTGGACATTCTGGAAAGTTACGGGAGCAGGTTGGGCGCATGGGCATTAGGCCACCTTGGTTGGCATAGCTTGGGCTCCCTTGGTCTAGGCAACTCGTGTCCAAGTGAAGGTGGCAGGTGCCAAAAGCTGCTACCGATGACGAGTAGCCACTTAGGTTTGCGCCTGCTGGCTGCTTGCGTCGTGGGCCTCCTGCCCTAGGATTTCCTTTCCTTAAATGGAGGCTGCCCCGTGGGCTACTACAGTGGCAGTTGCCGCTGTTGGCATGGCCACGATACTTTGTGGTGGCAAGGGTACGATCTTTGTTGTGGTGAGTCACAATGAGCGACGGCGTGGAGCCACATCATGATTTCCATCGTTTGGTCCATATCCTTCCATGTAGAAGGTCCCATTAGTTGTAGTTTCTAAATTTATTGCCATCGTAGTCGTGGATCTACGAACGAATGAAGTTGAAAGCGAAAGTCTTCTTCGAGTCTTCGAATCAAAGCTCTCAATGAAAGTACCAATTTGTGAATGCAAATTTCTGCATTTCCTTGATTAACGAATTTGCACCTGCAAAATAATAACACCTAAGATTATGGCCAAAAGCCTCACACACCCATGATGAATGTAGAGGGCTTTGGCCAAAGAATCTCCGATGTCAAAGTTAGAATTCTATAAATAATATGTTTGAGTGTTTGTGGGAAGCAAAAAGCCTCTTTATGGGTGGCTAAATCTTACTGAATTTTGGAGATAAATGGAGTATTTGTAAAAGAAAAAAAGGAGATGGGTCAGCCCTCTAGGGTTTACGGGTGGTCGGCCTTATGTGGTATTTTAGGTGTGAATATTCCAAGATATTTGTATAAATAAATAACTTGGAGTAATTATAGTTAAATATCCTAAATAAATGGAATTAGGATAACTTACTTGAAAGATGTCTTCTCTGATTGGAATGTATTTATGATAAGAATAAGGGATTATTCTATCATAAATACCTTTGACTTTTCCTACGGGCAGGGGTGCCTTGAGCAATCATTGATCTCTGATTGCTCTACCTTAGGTGCGCGTGGTGAATATGGCTACTCCCTGCTCATTTAATAGGGGCAATTTTGTCTTTCTTGGGAAATAATCCACATGTCAGCTCCATAATTTTTAGGATTATTTTTTGCTCCACAATGTATCTTTAATTTTAACACTCAAAATTCTTTAAAGACAGTTGTTATGCAAGTACCAATCATTTACAAGTACAATATATATTGCACTAACCCATTCCTTTCACTTTCTGCAATCAAAGAAAAGAAAAAGGATAATATTAGGGAGATTAAATTTTTAGACAAAATTTGAAACTAAATAATGTGTCATCAATACAAATGAGTAAGTTTATTAACGCTTAAGTAATAAATCAATCATCAACTTTCATGTCCTTTAGTTTCCAAAATTTAGTCTGCAAATTAAGTCTCTCTAGCATTACCCAAGAAAAAGGGTAAAACAAGGGAGACCAGAATTTTAAATCAGATTTGCAAACCAAATTATGTGTCACATATGCACATTAATGAACGCTTAAGTAATAATCCAATCATCAACACAACCACATCATTTAGTTTGGTCTCCCTACATTATCAAAAGAAAAAACTTTTATCCATTCAAATCAATGCACTTTAATTATCTCGTGTTTATCACAAGGGCTTCAAGACACTTCATTGCACACTTTTGCATATCACCACAACCAGAAACTTTTCAATGTGCCAGAAACATTTATTGGAATACCAATTATCGTAATACAAGTAATTGGTCACTTGAAAAAAATTCCACTTCTATTATGACACTTAATGTACAGGATCATGATTCTTTTTTTTTTTTTTTGGGAGACCTCAACAGTACAAGAGAATTTTATTGATATGAAAAAAAGAAGTTATACCTAGTTAAGGAGGACATAACCCTTTTCCCTTATAAAGAGGTGGGACATAAATCTTATTCTTCTTGAAAAGCAAAATACAAGAAAAAGAGAGGAGACAAATCTTATCCCTCTTGGAAAAGAAAATACAAGAAAAAGAAGGGAGGCATAGAACCAAACCCTTCCAAAATAAAACCTAAAAGGTAAGGACCTACAAGAAAAACTGCAAAATAAAAAAAAATATCCAAAAGGATTAGGTAAAAAAGAAAATGACACTTCATAGAGATAAATCTGTAGGCCGGTATGCCTAAGAAATCTGATTGTAGAAAATGAAGAATCTGAAGAGGAGGATCAGCATGCCAAACAAGAGAAGATGAGAGAAGCCATGTTCTCGGCACAATGAAAAAAATTTCTACAAACCATTGTATTTTTCATATCTAAAATGGTTAATGCAAAGGAGACCAACTATTTAGGCCAAATTTGATAAACTATATAATGCAGTTGTTGATAATTGGATTGATTGGTTATTTTCTATTAGTTACACATCATTTTATTTACAAATTTAGGCTTGCGTTGGGCTCATACTATCAACTTCCAAAACCAACCACGACGAGGTGGTCCAGTAGTTAGAATAAATTTCAGATTCGTATTCCACACGGCACATTTTAGATTTGATTTTTGTTGTCAGTGAGTCACACGATAGTGTCCAGAGGAGACTAAAATATATTTGTGAGTCTTCAAAACTATAGCTTTGTAAATAGGTACGTTTGTTTAGATTCATTTTTCATAGATCAACTATATCACTTGCGCACGTTAATGTTGGGTGGTCACTTATCAATTATATGATTTAGATGGGTGCGTTAGGTTCTTTTTTTTTCTCACAGGTAACATTTATTATGTGCACATCAATACGCTAACAAAATATGATTACTATTCAAAATATAAATTCATTTGATAAAAATCATTAACAACATAAATTTTTTATTTATTAAATTTAATCATTGAATTAGTTATAATATACTTATCAAATTTAAATTTTAAGTCACAAAACACAAACTACCTTGTTGAAGCATACATGCCAATGTTGTATTATGATCCGCGGTTTTTTCTCTATCTACATTTATATATAAAAATATGAAATTGTTATTAGCACTCTAAAAATCTCATTCTACACTTTAAATTTTCTATATTAGGAAAGAAAAATATACTTGTGAGAAGCATAGAATGAGAATTTTGAAGTGCCAATAACACTTCTCTAAAAATATCACCTGAATTAAATGATACTACACTAAGATCATCTCCAATGGTGGACTAAAACCTAAAATTTCCCTTCCCACCCCCCCCCCAGCGCCCAAATCCACTCCAACCCATGACCTAAAATAAACCTAAAACCCAAACGGGGGTCAAATTCCAACCCAATTCTAAGCCACAAAGCAAAATGGGCCCCACCAACTGAGATTGAAACCAGGGCTGTGAAGTCCACTTCCCAAATCCAACTCACCTACCCCCCGGTTGTCAGAGTAATAAGTAGCCCAACAGCTACTTTTTATCATCCAAGGGTCTTCATTAAATGGGCCGTTGGTTAATCTAATGGTCCAGGTTCAAATTATTTTTTTTTTTTAGTTTTATATTTATATATTTATTGAATCCAACAACTTAGATCGAATATAATCAAATCTAACAGTCCAAATTTAAATCCAAAGGCTAAAATAATTTTAAAAAATTATTTAACTTAAAATTCAACCAAAAACTCTATAAATACCTATGTATTTGTTCAAACATCCACACAAAACTCACTTTTCTTCTACAATTCTTCGAATTTTTCTTTCTACCATTTCTTCTCATTTCCAAATTTTTCAAGATGGCAAATGAGCATGTTAGAAGTCGTAATTGGACCTTTGATGAAGATATTGCTTTATGTTTGGCATGGATTTCTGTTAGCGAAGATGGTGTCGTCGGCACGAATCAAAATAGAAAGGTTTTGTGGGGTAAAATCGTTGATAAGTTCCATGAAAACTACAACGCCGGTTGAAGGGAAGTTGGTGGTGTTTATGATCGGTGGAAGATTATCAACAAAGCGTGCACTTTGTTGAAGGGAAGCTTGGAGAGAGCCACGGTTGACATGCCTAGCGGAAGGGGCGCCTCAGAAATTGTGAATTCCTTTATTGATATTTTAGTTGTCATGTACATAATAGTATTTTGCAGCTAATTGTTTTTATGTATTTGTTGCATAAGGTAACAAAGCAACGGCAATTTACATGACAAGAACTACACCAAAAAATCAAGTTTTTAAGTTGCATCATGCTTGGAACATCCTCAAGGATTGCCCGAGGTGGGGAACCGTGTTGGTGGATGATTATTTCATAGTGAAGCCCCACCCCTAAATGATGTCAATGAAGGTGTGAATTTTGCCGACAATGAAGGTGTCGAACAAATGACCCCAACTTCTTCTTTTACAAGGACCCTGGGTAGAGATAAGTAAAAGTAAGTAAAGAGAAAAGGAAAGTCCCAAGATCCGATACGTGCACAATTTGCTAGCGAAATGGTAAAGATTGAACGAAACCATATCTCTCGGCAAGAAGAATCGGCCCAAATGCGTTTGGCCATGAAGGAAGAAGGGGATAGGGAGCAAGAAAGGTTCGAAGTTAATTTGATGATGGAGGACCACGACAAATACACTCTAGAGAGGAAGAAATACTTACATGGTAAGCAAAATGACATTTTACGAAGGAGTATATTTCAAGATGATGATTCATCTCAAGACTATCACCCAAGTCCATCACCAAGTCAAGATGGTGGATATCATTATTAAGTTTATGTAATTTATGAGTTTTCGATTGTATTAAGTTTATGTGGTTTATTAAATGTAGTTTGTATTAAGTTTATGTGATTTATCATGATTTTCATGTATTGATTTAGTGATTTTTCAAAATTTATCAGAATTTAAATATTTTTAGCTTAAAATGTTCATATAATTAATTTAGGATAGTCTACATAATTTTTTTTTTTTTTTAAAAAGTTAATTTAAAAAAAAATTAACCTTAATTTATTCTTTGATAATCTCGAGCTAAAATTTTAGGCCAAAAGGGTTGGAGCAGAAAAGTTGTTTCTGGGCTAAATATTTTTAGGTTTTAGCTCACCATTGAAGATGGTCTAAGAAAGAAGTCCAATAAAATACAAGGTTAAGGGTGGGCACGGTGCAGTTCAGTGCGGTTTCACCCCTAAATCGGAACCGGAACTGGAAAATATCAACAATTTGGTTTGGTGTGGTTCTGCTTAAATTTAAACTAGAACCTTACGGTTCAGTCTGCACTGGTTTGGATTCGGTTCTTACTGATTTACAGTTCCGAATACTAAATTATTTGAACACCAAATCATCATACATTTAAATACATCTTCCAAAACTATTCAACCAAAAAAAAAAAAAAAATATCTTCTAAAACTGATTATATAAAGTTGCATACAACACAACAGCAGCAAGCAAAAAGACATATTCAAAGTGAGGACTAATAACGTTACATGATGTGATCCTTCAAGTATCCTAAACATAAATTAAACGTGATTTCTTTCCCACCAGCCTACTCAGGTGGGAAAGGAGGAAGTTTTGCATTAAGATATAAGCATAAAAGCACATCATAGGACAAAAGGTTGGCTCCAGCACCGCCTTATCAAATATCAGAAAGATTGCAATTCAAATTGAACCCTCAAGCTCATCAGCAGGAAAGTAATAGCTCAGTATGGAGTAAGAAGTTTTGAAAGACATTTAGTTAATACAAACCTTTAAAATATCTGGAGTGGTAATTCCAGAATCAATCAATTGGGCCTTGAGAATGTCAAACTTCTCCGGGGTCAATTTTTTCAATATACTGCAGAAAAATTAGAACACTGTCATAAGATAATTAGATAGAACAAGTAGTTGCACAAAAAAAAAAAAAAATTCTAGCTTATATTAAATTGCAGCCTTTTGCACCTTGATAAAACTAATTTTTTAACCTATTATACCATGACATGTGTGTGTGTATAATTTATTTATTTATTATTAATAAAGCGGTTCGGTTCTGTTCCGGCCAGTTCTTGATCATTCAAAAACGGAACCGGTTTGAACTGTTTGGTTCGGTTTTTGACTCAAAGTTGAATTTTCCGGTCAACACGGTTCTTTTTGGTTTTTTTTCATACAATTCGATGCGGTTTTGCGGTTTGACGGTTTTTATGCTCACCCCTACACAAGGTAGTTAGGGGCATGCGGAGTAACTGCTCTGACATTCCTATTTTTTTTTTCTTTTTAAATGAATCTTCGAACCCTCTAAAACAAATGGGTCCCTTCTCCCAAACTAGGACTCCTTTTCACCACATTTCTTCCTTCTGCACGAGCCACGGCAAGAATCATGTTCACTGCTTCTGCATCTCCAACTCCAACAGGAACTTCCACACCTCTATTCACATTTTCTTCATATGTATTCTCTACAAACGACAAGTGTGCACATTTCCCTTTCAAAGCCCTTGAATTTTAGGCACGAAGCGCATTCTGAGGCTGATCGTCTGGATTCACCGAGCACCCATATATTAATTTGTTGAAAACAGCTCTTTTGCCTATTTGTATTTCTACAATCATACTTACCAATATGCAAATCACTAAACAGGACAGGCAGGACGACTTTGCTTAAGACAGGAATGTTACCCCCGCTCAAACCCAAGAACTAAACTCAAGTCATTGATCATTCCTGCAATCCAATTTCTAATGAATCAAGATAACATTTTGTTCCGATATAAATAGTCAGTATCTGTTCTTCCACTGAAAGCGGGGATGATTGAGATAATTTAAGCAACTCATGGCTATGCATGACTTCTTTTAAGCTAACCTTCCTTCTTCACCAATCAGTTAATATTCTAGAAGAGAAAGATTGATTGAATTATCAAAAATTTGGAACGTGAAGTTCAATTAGATCCACTTTTTCGGGAAGGTATAGGGATTAATATAATCAATTAGAATAATTTATGATTCTCTTGGCTAGGTCAATAAAATGAAGTTTCAATGCTCCGTTTAAAAAAAAAAACAAGGATAATAAATCTATTTATTATTACTATTTTTCTTTTTCAATTACTCCCGATGAAATATAAAATAGAGGAGAATATTGGATGTTTCTCTATTTGTCAATCTTTATGACTTGCTACTACAGAAGCACGGTAAAAAAGATCGAGAAAAATCAATCATTCACAACCACTAGTGAAGGATTCCTTTTCTTTGTTCTTGTTCTTCCTTGTTCTTACATGGAAGACTCTTCTTGTGGTTGAGCACAAGGAATGACACTATCAATCTGGACAGAGTCACATTATAGTAATAAACTTACAGAATAATGGTATTATCTTTTGTTGATAAACAATGGGTCAAAAACTGATAAACATGAACTATTTCTAGCACTGCAAACTAGAACGGTTTCTGGATTAGCAGTTTGACACTATTTCTATTTGCACTCAAGACACATTCCTTTATTGGGCTAGTTGAGACATGTTTTTCGTTGGGCAGTGATGGGCTTAGCTAACGTGACGGCGTATGACTGGTAATTGGGTTGTATTTGACGGTAGGATGCGTGTCCTGAGGCATCAAACTGTTAGCTCATACCCTGCTTGAGTGATGCATCAAGATTTGTCTTGTGAGCGTGAAGGGTTTCTATTTTGGCTACCTGTGAAATTGTAATCAGTAATTGCAAATTGAAACGCCTATAAATGCACTATTCTTAGAAATGCACTATTTCTAAAAGTGCAAACATGAACTATTTATGAAACTAAAACCACAAATCAGTCATTATTTATTGAAATGCAGAGTGAAATGACTTGATTATAGGTTATTACCTTAATTGGTTTTCCAATGAAGTTGTAACCCAACTCAAACATATCCAACAAAACTCACACATCCTGGATTTAGCGTTTAGAAGGCAGATTAAACAAAACATAAGTCTACGTTGAAAGGATGGATAGCTCAATTGATTAAGAAAATTTTACTCTAGCATCCTATGTCTTATGTTCAGTTACGCCTCCTACAACACTTCTGAACTTTCGGGCCGTGGCAGCCTCGAGTGTAATCAAGGCACCAATGCCTTAACACTGGCAAGGCCCACATCTCCACCATACAAGTCACGAACAGCATAAGCACAAAGGATGACTGTAATGGCAACAATTGAAGCATACGAGTATAGAACACTGTAACCTGAGTAGTATTTACCAGAGTTATGTGAAGTGCGGTAAAAAGGTCCTAAAAACGCTACGAAAAATTACCTACGACACCAACTTTCAATGCACTCAATAATTCTGAGAAGATTCTCATGCTTGAAATTATCATCAGGACTCACTCACATCCTTTTACATAGATAAAACAGGCACATCAATTCTTAAGATCAGGCATCAAAAAACGCAAAATACAGTCGATTATTGCATATATCATAGTGTTTCTCTCCCTGTTCATGATCTATCTACAGTAACATACCAATTATCATTCCTAAAAAGTTTCGAGGCACAATGAAAATGATGCACAAGACATCATGTTGGTATACTCTTCCCCCATTTAACCACAGCAGGAACCACAGGCGGGTACAGCACCTGAGAGTTCAACAGAAAGCAGTATTAACGAGAATTAAAAAGAAAAGAAAATCAAACAATGAAGAGAGAAAGAGAGAGAGAGAGAGATGATGATGATAATTAACTTACTATGGTCAATTCCACGGACATTGTCTAGTCCCCGAGGTGGCCCGCGTGGACGGCCACCATATGGCCCTCCAGGGCCTCCGGGGCCACCGCCATCCCATTTCTTTCCAGAAGCAGATCCTTTTTTGTAAGCATCGGACTTTTCCATCTATACAATTAAATATTACTAGCATAAGTTTCTAGTAGACAAAATTAATTTGATACTTCCAAAAGTAAGATACTGTTTTACAGAGCAGAGAACAGGACGACTCTTATTCTTACCGAGAACATTGTAGCAAAAAACACGCCTATCAAGTTGACAATGGCCCAGAAGAAATCAGTTATCGTCTTGAGTCGCCAAATGGATCGCTTGGATTTCACAACCCCTAAACAAACAAGTATACAAATTACCACCTGGTCAGCTCCATAATCATGACACAAGAGTATCAATCGTCTAACATTTCCCAACATCATTTAGATATAGGATATTTGTTATTATCAAATATAAAAACTGGGAAACACACAAAACACCTAATTCCCGATGCCACCTAATTGCATTATCCAACTAAAATTAGTAACCCAGTCTCAACAATAGATCATGCATATGATAATTTCAATTTTATCAGACTGGGCTAAAAAATCATTGCTGTCTCTTGGACTGTGGTTTCTCGTGGCCACTACATATTAGAACAATAGGTGTAAGTGCTACTTAGCCCTAAATTAGTAGAAGCAGCTGAGCTCGCAACTAACCAAGCAAACATGGATCAGTAAACCAGCTTAGTCACACTCATTAAGGAGCATTAAGGATCAGTGCTTCCAACAAAACAAGTCATATTGTAACGCGGTAACGCGGTTAAGGACAGACAAAGAGCTTGTTTCATAATATTTTCAATGAAGGACTTGAAATGAGTAGTTCTTTGGGTGAGTTGAGTAACACAGAAGAGTGCAGTGGTGCAACCGACGACATACAAAGTGTGGAAAGTCTTGGAGAGTCGGGTATAGCATGGCTCAAAAACCTTTTCAATAAGATTTTGATAACAAAAAAGATGCCAAATGAGTGGCGGAAAAGCACATTGGTGCCAATCTACAAGAATAAGGGAGACAAATAAAATGCATGAACCATAAGGGTATTAAGTTAATGAGACATACAATGAAGCTTTGGGAGAGAGAATGAGCATAGACAATCAATTCGGGTTCATGCCAGGATAGTTGACAACGGAGACATACAAAATTGCATCAACACGTGCAAAAAAAGTGTAGCGGAGATGAAAATGCTTTGTTGGATGTGTGGCCACATGAGAAATGACAGGATTAAGAATCAGGTTATTCGAGGTAAGGTAGGAGTGGCTGCAATTAAAGATAAGATGAGAGAAAAGCAGTTAAGGGTGGTTTGAACATGTAAGCACAAGGGCTATAGATGCTCTGGTTTGAAAATGTGACTACGAGACAAAGGCTGCGGCAAAAGGGGTAAAGGAAAACCTGAGAAAATTTGAAAAGAGACTCTAAAAGAGACATGGAGTACCTAAAGCTAACGAAAGAATGGATGCAAAACTGGGCAGAAAGGCGTACTAAGATTCTTATAGCCGACCCCACTTAGTGGAATAAGGCTTTGTTTGTTGTTGTTTTTGTGGTAAAATAATGTTGGTTTCATTGGATTGAACCTTGGAATGGAATGCTGGTTATTTGAATACATGGAATGTCCCGTCCCCAAAAATAATGCATAATGTCAATTACATTCCTCATTGATTTTCAATTTTCATGCTTTACCAGTTAACTCTCATCAAGTTTCAATTTTAGTTCAATTTCATCATTCACAACTTGATTTCATTTCATAAACCAAACACTACCCAAAGCAGAGATACGGCATTAAGGCCCAAAAGAAACTTGACAACATAGAAAGCAAAAAATACCCCCTACTCAAAATCCAACATAGGCATAAATAACATGAAAGATAGATAGGTACTGCATAGGAATTTTCCAAAAAGCAATAGAACATTTCATATCGAATTTTAAAAGCAAAATGGTCATTCCCAAGCCGAGCTCATCTTCACTTGTCATCCATAATATTCATAGTAGAACCAAAAAAAGCATAGCCAAAGAAACAAATAGAAACGCCATAAAAATCACACAAATGTTCTTTATGCTAGCCCTTCAAACAAGTTGGAGCACATCTAATTGACTAATTGTCATTGTTAGCTACGCAAAACACAAACTCGTTAACAAGGCAAGTATCGCAAATTATAGAAAATAAAAATCCCCTTCAAAAGAAGACACAAACAACAAAATTGAACCCCTAATTACAACATTGAAAAATCAAGAAATTAGGATCCCAAATTAAACAAAAAAACCATGTTCCAAAACGTCCCAAATGATCATCTGTATCAAGAATAATAGTACAAAAGAATTACCAAAATAAATTAAAAGAAAAAAAAACAGATTTCGTCCTGATAATTTCAGAAAATTAAAGCTAAAAAACAAAGATTGACAAACTTGGAACCCGGACAGCTATTCATAAGGAACAAATAATTTAACGATATTTGCTGATCAAACCGCAATTTCAAATTCTAGCAACAAACCCTAGCTTCCGAAATCGATAAAATTACCCAACATTTGCAAAATAAATTTACGAAATTACAATAAAGGCGCAGAGAGAGAACCTCGCTCGACGTACGCCATGGAGATCAGAATCCAAAATCTAGAGTCGTCGAAGCTCTTCTTCTTTGAACGGATCCTGCAATTTATATTTGTTTACTTTTTGGTTGGAAAATTCGGCAATTTATATAACCCAATTATTTTTTGCCTTCACCAATTTTAGTCTTTTACAAGTCATCTCAATTTTCATTGGCTGCAGGAACGTCAGTTTTGAGGTATTATGTACGTGGCACGGATTTATTGGTTGAGACTTGGGTGTTAAACGTGGCCTCGTTACGACTCATATGGGAGAAGGGGCTATAAGCCTATATTAAACGATTTCTCCGTCAAATGATAATTTGTCCGATATATAAATTTTTCTTTACGTGTAGAGCTTGTTTGAATGTGGTTTTAAAATGTCTAAAAGTATTTTTAGTTAAATTGATTTTGAGTACCAAAAACATCAGATATGTGTTTCTTGCATAAAGCAGTTAAAGTGCTTTTTCAGGATCTAATTGAATTTTTATTAAGAATTGGTATCAAAATCATTTTCACCAAAAGTATTTTCAATCATTTTAAAAACACATCCAAACGACATGTATTAATGAATAGGGTTGTCATGCAACAGTGAATTTGTTCCATATATATGGCTCTAAAGTGCTAACATGATATTAAGAGCCATTTGGCTAAATGGCATTTTTAGTATTTAAAACATCTCTAATGAACGATAGAAAATGCTGATATGTATGTTCATTTTATACTTTGTAGTCGAAAAGTTTTCTTTGTATATGGTATGTAAATACTCATTTTGACCAGAATATATTAATGTATTAATAAAAATGAGAATATACATTGATTGTTGCATATTCTTTATCAATATACAATAGTTTCGACCGAGAATGGGCTAATCCGAGTTGGAAAAACACAATCCTCTGCCCACTAATGATCCCTCAGGCCTGTGGGCTTTCAATCCAAGAAAGGGTTGATTCGACCGAGTCTTCACGAAAGTGGAACTATGAAAGGATAACATTCAGATGTGGCTCGGTTGAGTCTTAAGTAATCTAAAATTGTCAATGATTAGAATGAATGCAAACTATTCTACAGATCATAATTCATTCTTGATCAAATAAGAATGAACTAATCGCACAAAGCGATTAAGTTTAGAATCCTAGTTGGAATCAAAGAGGTCGAGACAGGATGATGATGAAGTTTTGTCTAAGAAAGGAATTAAAGAGATAAAGGGAGAGAGTATTAAGGTAAATGCAAAGCAACCACAGTCCTTTCAGAACTCCACCTAGGCATGCTTGTTTATCATGAAAATCATCCTTATAAATTATAAATAGAAGAGATTCTGCTATATGAAAAGTCTCCTCAACTTAAAAAACAATATAAATGTTCTACGCGAAAACCTCGCTCTACAAGAAAACCTTCTCACACCCCCAGTAAAAACACTAACTATCATCACCCTCATGTCAATACATCTTTAGTGTGGATAAGTAAACAACATTTTCTTGACAACCAGTGATACCTTCAGTTTGGATACATAAATTGCACTGAAGTCGTAAAATCAAGCATCATAGGAGCAACTTCAGTTTGGACAAGTAAACAATATTTCTCCTAGGTTGGTTGGTTATCTACCATGTCTCAATGGCGCAAAAAGTTTCTAATTCTTTCGCCTAAAAAGGTCACCACCATCACATTTATTCTACTCATCCGACCAAGCTCGATTGCGAGTTGGCACACCTACATTCACAAGAAGAACATAGTTAGATCTAGTTACTCGATATGCGTGCTACATTGGCTTCGTATTTTTAGGGTCAACATTTTGGCATGCTCAATGAGACCAGTGCTATGATAATTACGAAATTCATAACCATCGAAACTTGCTTTTCCAAGAAGAAAATGGTGATGGCGCAATCATCTGCAAATTAGGCGCCTGCAAAGTAAGGTCATGAGATAACCAAACACTTCGGCGTCGTTTGATATGTTGTAGAACTCACCAGATAAGACTAATAATATGAAGCCATGTCTTTGGTGTCCATATTAAATAGTCTCTCGATCAAATATTCCAACCCCACTTGTTTTATATACGGTAAGCACCCGATTACTTAGGGGGGGGGTGTACTCAAATTAAGATTTTAAAAGATATAAAAAGCGATAGATTTGATAGGATTTAAGAGGATTAAAGACTCCTACAAAATTCATATGGATTTTAAAGAATTTGAATGGATTGTGGTGGAAGGATTTGAAATCATAGGGGGTGAGGTTAGATTCTTTTTACTCTTGGTTATTGTTGACCCTAAAAATTACAAAACCTACGTGGCTCGCAGGCCGAGTAACTAATAAGCTAACTACGTCCTTCGGTCGAATGCGGGGCGTGCCAACTCGTCGGCCGAGCTTGGCCGAGGAGTAAAATTTGTTGATGTCGCTTTGGGTGCGTCATTGACTTCTCTATCTTGCGATTGCGACCGAGGAAGGAACGCTCTCGGTCTCTGGGTTCTACAGCCTGAAGACAAGGCTGCTAATTCTGCGGAGTTCACAAATCGTCGGGGCCCGATTCGGTCACTGTGATTATATTCGTAAGAGTATAAGCACGTCGAATCGAGACCAAACTATATGGGCACAGGTACTCGAACGTGATGTATGTCTTGATGGTGAACGTAGTTCGGCCGTCGGAATGCCGAACCCTGAAGCTCATTTGCGAGTATCCAATCATAAAACCGCTCGGCGTCCAGCACGCCGAGTAATGCAACTCGTAACACCTGACTATGCTGAGAAGGCTAGCAAGGTGACCTCTGCCAACAAAGGTTCGAAAACCCTTCTCGACCGAGACTTAGATAGATAACCGGTCGACCTCGACGCAGTGCTGTTTATCCAAACTGAAGGTGCTTCTTGGTCGGCTGATTCTGCGGCAGCAGTGCTGTTTATCCAAACTGAAGGTGCTCGCCGGGTGCTTCCACAGTGCTGTTTATCCAAATTGAAGGTGTGTCGGCAGGAAAAGAAAAGGAAAAATCTCAAGGTGTTTGAGAGGTTTTGCACAGGGCAATTGTATGCTGATTTGAAGGTCCTTTTCTGTTGCATGATTTCTTGTATTTATAGTGCCCCGTTCCTTGAAACCAATTCTGATTTGGATTGGGAGTCCTTGTCCCATTTTGACTCTAACTCGAACAAACCTATTCCTACTGGGATTCTGAATTTTCCTTCTTTTCGGGACTCCATTCCCTGCTGGTCAAGAATCCTGGTCGCACTAGGACTTCCTCGACCTTTCCTATCCATCCAGACTACTTGGGATAGGATTTGGCCGATTCTGCCCGCTGGCCCGGGATTTATTATTCGGCCCATAGTATTTACCATCACCTTGGGCCGAACACATCCTGCTGCTCGGTCCAGCAATAATATTTTGGGCCCAAACATTGCCCCCTCGCTTCTGAGGTCGCCGACTGTTAACTCTTGGTCGGGCCTCGGCCTTGAAGAAGCGAAAACGTTTATTGCTTTTTTGGATTTTACTTCCCTAATGACCGTTATTCCTGCGCATTTATGAGACATGATTGCACTTTCCTCGTTGCCCCCAACGCGTGGCCACGTGTCGATTTTCCGCCGTTCTTAAAACTTTCAATCATGGGCCTCGAAACCGTGCACTAACTGGAACGTCTTATCCTCATTAATGCCTTAAAACTGGCGCCGCACGCAATCGTGCGTCCTGGATTTTCGACTCCTCGATCCCCTCTTCGCATGTTCCCAAAATATCCGAAATGATTGGAACCTTTCCCGGTTAAATTTCCCCCCAAATCGAACCAGTGCTTTTCGAATTCCAGTGCCTTTCGAATTCCAAACGTTTGATATTCATTCTGAAAAGCCTATAAATACCCACATTTCTGCCATTCGCATCCTACGCTTTCAGAAACTCCAAAATCCCAATTTTCTCACACTTGTTCGTTTAACCAAAAACCTTCCAGTTCTTCCTTATGCGATTTCTTCTCCAATTTTCCCCTCTGCAATCTCTTCTTCTTCCAAACTATCTCCTATCATCTTTTCCAATGGCCTCCTTTATCTCGAAACTCTCCGATGAAATCAACAAGTGCAAAGACTTCATTGATCGGAGCGCAATCAAAACACTACGTTTCGAGAACGACATGGCCACTACTCATCAGATCCTGGGCCCCCTCTTCAGAGATGCAGTGCCGATGTGCATCACCACCCTTCTCAAGGAGCAGTGCCTAGCACCCCTGCTTCATGGGTTTGACTGGTCGAAATGGTGCTTGGCTCGGCCTCAAGGAGCGTGGCCCTCGACCATCACAGCCTGGGCCGCCTGGGTGGACCGAATGAGATCCTTCTTCGGCAAGGAGTGGAAAGCCCTTGGTATCTACGATGCCATCCTGCTCTCGACCATGGAGATCACCATGGACAAGGAGCTTCTTATGGCGGCCTTGACTCTATGGTGTTCGGCCACCAACACCATGGTCCTTCCATTCGGCCCTCTCGGCCCTACAATCCTTGACATCTCGGCCATTCTTGGGACTCTGATAGGAGCATATTCATGCGACTTAAATGGCTTGTTCTCGTGCATTTACGTTATGTTTCTCTAGTTATTTTAGTCCTTTATGCTTCTTTTGTGTGTTTTCAGGTTCTAAGGGCAAGGTATGCAAAAGGATGCCTTTTGGAGCCTTTTGGAGCAAATTAGAGATTGGAATGGATATCATATGCTTGGAGCCAAGAGGATGGACGAAATTAAAGACTTGAAGTAGGAAAGTTAAATCCTAAAAGACCTCATGTTTAAGCATCATTGAAGACTCCTACGCATTTTAGAACACAAAAACAACATTCCTTGCAACCTTAGGACATTGTCGTGTGTTTCCTTGTGTCTCCCTTCCTTGCCATGCAAGGAAGGGCTTTGTTCCCTATTTTAAACACTTAAAGCATTCATTTATCATATCATTCACTTATTATAAGCATTCACTTATCATATCATTCACTTATCAAACCATTCACTTATCACTTCCATTCACTTATCACTTATCACTTCCATTCATTTATCACTTAACATATCATTCATTTATCACTTAACATATCATACACTTATCATAATCATTCACTTATACACTTATCATAATCATTCACTTATTCTTTCATCATTCAACCACCAATTCAACACATGCATTTCAAACCTTTCAACACCCTTTAATCATCTCCCTTTAAGTTATGATTTTATTTCCTAACCCTACATGCATTATTTATTAGCATCTTCACATGCATTCACACACACTTCACACAAACAAACAACTCAAAACCGTGAGCTCCCATTCCCTTATGCCATTTTCAGATTTCCACCCACTAACCTAGTCATCAACACATGCATTCCCTTCACATTCACCCACATGCACTCCCACTCTTTAATCATATGCACTCCCATCATAATTCCACCACCAATTCAGCCACAAAACATTATCATTGCACCACATTCAACCACTCCACATCCTTCACCAAGAAACCATTCAACACACACATGCATCCTGAAATTCTTTGTCATGCAATCACATGCATTTCCCTTGACATTTTCAGCCATCACACTTCATCATTACACCACCATTCACTCTTTAACCCACACACACTTCACACAAACAACATTCACATGCATTCACATGCATTTCCAACACAAAACACACTCAAAACCGTGGCCACCTTTGCATTTCAGGATTCCCATTTGCATTTTCAGATTTCCAGCTTTCCCTTTTATTTTCCAGCTTTCATTCTTCATCATTGCAGCCATTCCACATGCAATTCTCCATCATTCCTCCACACAAACACCTTAAACAAATAGCCATATACATCTCCACTCCTCCTATAAATACCCTTGCATTCCCATCATTCAAAACATCTCATTTCATACACAACACACCACAAACACTTCCATTCCTTCTCTTTGCCGTGAGTCCCCTTAGAATCCAAAACCATCTTTCCATTTCCATCACTCCTCACTCCATTCCACATTTCCATAATCCCCCAAACCTCACCTTAGACCTTGTGCTACAACAACGAGGAAGAGAAGAGGACCTAAACGTTCATACAATTCAAGTTTGAGTTGTTGGAATGTTTAGGTGATTCTTTGATTTCAATGTTTCATTTTAATTCTCTTTGTTTTGTACGTATAAGGAATGGAAGAGAAGAGTGCCTAAACGTTCATACAATTCAAGTTTGAGTTGTTGGAATGTTTAGGTGTTTCTTTGATTTCAACGTAATGAGGAACTAAAACCCCCTTTAGCTAGGGGGTGATTCGAAATAAATGTTTATGCTTGCATTTTGATTTGATTACTTCTAATTGCGTTTCATAAGTTGTGGTTCAATTTGTTTAACCGTTTGATTGATAACTTATTTATGTATGTTTATTAAGAGTGTACACTTAATTTTCATGCATGAATATGACGCTAGAATATAAGTGAGTTTCACCTAATAGTTACGAACTTATATTCACAAGTAGTGGAGGTTGCTTATAAACAATCGCGTTAAATGAATTCTTGGCATAAGTTTCATGCGTATTCCATAGTAACGAATGCCTCGTCAACACTTAAAGTTTTCATGATGCTTAATGATTTTTGATTGTATCTTTATTGTGCTTTTCACGTAAAGGACTTTTGGAGAATGTTGTGAATTGCGTTGCGCTAACCCATCCAATTCATTAACTTAAGGAAAACTTGACGGTTAATTTAAGCGGACCTAATTGACCCGGGGCGTTGAGAATTAATGATTTGTTGAAATGCAATTGGAAATCTTTTTATTATGCAAGTGTAACATGTATGGAGATGAACCCCTTAGCTATTCTATCATCCATTCATTCCATTTCATCAATTCCATATTTACATTCTGTTTTAATTTGTTCATTTAATTTAATTTCGTATAAACTTAAATCCCCCTTTACTTTAATGTCAATTTAGTTAGAAATCATTTTAGTTTGTGTTTTTTTTAAAGCATTTTGAGTTTTTGGTTTGTCTTAGTGTTTTAAACTTTAATTTTGCATTCTTTGAGTCTAGTTTAGTGTTTTAAACTTTATTTTACGTTTTTGAGTCAGTTTCCAAGAGATTTGCATTCCCTCCTAATCCCCGGTCCAGAACGATCCCTCACTTATCCATTCTACTACAATTGTCAAACGAGGGTTTAACTTGTGTGTTTAATTATTTTCGCATCAAATTTTGGCGCCGTTGCCGGGGATTAGCAACTTTGCTAATCCCTTAGTTCTTTTCTTTTTTTTTGGTTTAGTTGTTTTCGTTTTAGTTTCTAACTTAGTGTTGTTTTCTTTGTTTGTTGTTACTTTTGATTTTTGATTTAGTTCTCTTTCTTTTTAGGTACTAGAGAAGTAAGTTATGGATTTTGCTAGCATTCAAGCTCAATTGGCAAATCTTACTTCTAAATTGTCGCCGTATGCCGAAAGGACCACAATGCAGAGTGTCCCTACATTTGGTGCTTCATATAGGCAAGGATTTCAAGCCAATCAATGTCCACAAAGAGATTGGAGGGATCATTCAAACTCTATATGGTGGGAAGATCAACAAGTTCAACGTGAAGCATATTGGCAACCATATGAGGAGTTCTATTCAAGACCTATGCAGCCACCACAACTTCATATGCAATATGCTCAATTAAATTCAAGTTCGCCAGTAGATTATATTCAAATTCTTAATGAAATAAATTCTTTGGCGCAGGGGTCACAAAATCAAGCCAAGGAGGCTCAACAAGAAGCATATTGGCAACCATATGAGGAGTTCAATACAACACCTATGCAGCCACCACAACCTCCCCCACAACAATTCCAATCAAGTTCAAGTATGTCCATGGATAATGAT
Source organism: Pyrus communis (assembly GCF_041283825.1). NCBI lineage: Eukaryota > Viridiplantae > Streptophyta > Magnoliopsida > Rosales > Rosaceae > Pyrus > Pyrus communis. The sequence goes on from NC_142572.1 coordinate 7,412,623, forward strand.
AAAAATTTTCAATTACTAACCTCTTTGACGCAGGACGAACAAAATCAAGACAAGAAGTTGGGTAAATTGGACGAGCAATTTGGGCAGATTATGGAGTTCATGAAACAAATTCAAGAGCAAAGTGAACTTTCCAACTCAACTATTGAAAACTCGAAGGAAGATTTTGAAATCCATAATGCTATCACTTTGGGAAGTGCTATGGAGGTTGGAGCAGACCTAAAAATGTCCAAACATAGCCTAGAAGTGGATGAAGAGCTGCTAATTGAGGAGGAGGAAGAAGACATGCACACGGCAAGGGTAGAACAACCCTTGCCGCAGCCCCCTAAGCCCTCTAAACCACCCACCACCAGTAAGGACGTCCCAATTTCATGTTATTCTGATGTTATTCCACCCAATGTCCCTTTTCCTAGCAGGTTTTTGATTCCCAACCAAGAAGAGAGTAAAAAGGACATCGTGGAAGCCTTCCCAAAGGTGCAAAATGCTATTCAAATTCTTGGTGCAACACAGCAAGTTTTAGATGGTGTTGAATTCTTCAAAGGACTTTGTACACCAAGAAGAATGATTCAAGAGAAGGTAGTGGCTGGAGAAGATGTAGAAGGCATCAAAGAGGACAAATTTGAAACCACAATTCCCAAGGAAGTTGGATTTTATGACACGGGACAAGTCATAACTTTCGAAGGGGTGTTTATTCTGGAGTTCATTTTGGAGCACACAGGTAAGCCGCCTCCCCGAATTTCAATTTTCTTTTATACTAACATGTGGTTAATGATTCAGGCACCCAAAATGGAATTTAAACTATTACCGGATCATTTCAAGTATCACCGCCCATTCAAAGATAAATTCCATGCCGTTTGATTTTATTTATGTTAATAAAAAAAATAAATAAAAAAAATAAAAAAATAAAAAAAAAAATTTGAAAGAAAGATACTAAACATGGAGAAAGGTGGAGCTTCACAAAGGTTGTTTACGTGAAGCCCCACTACGAGGCGCAGAAGCGGAAGGCGCAGAAGCGGGAGGCATAGAAGCGGGAGGCATCGGAGCGGAAGCCATCGGAGCGGGAGGCATCGGAGCTAGAGCATTCCAGGCCTCAATACTTGGCCAAGCGCTGGATGACCCAGGAAAAAGGTGCCTCTGGAGATAAGACGCAAGCCTTTGACGGTCACTGTGAATTCGACCCTCAGATTCTTGCAGCTCATCAAGCTTCCTCTTCATCCCCGACGAATAATTATTTGCAAGCACATGCAAACTTCTATTCTCGTACTTAAGCTGCTGGATCTCTTGCTTAAGTCTTTCCACCTCTGCCATCAACGATTCCACCTGACGGGAGCGGGCAAGCAGGCGTAGGCCCATGTTGGACACAGAGCTCGCACACTGAACACTAAGTGCGAGGGACTCTTGAACGGCCAACTCATCGGACCGTCCTGACAGCAGCCTACTATCTTTTGGAGTGAGGAGGTTTTTAGCTACTATTGTAGCTGTTGTGGCGTCCTGCATCACAGAGTCTTCACCTGAAAGAGGACCGTTAGAAGATAAAAAAGAAAGGCGCCATACATTACCTTGACGGGGCGCAACCGGATCGCTGCTGAGACTCAAATCTAAGCTAAGGTTCGATGAGTTTGCCATTTTTTTTCAAAAGTGTTCAAAGAGAAGGGGTGGATGGAGTTAAAAATTTCACAAAGGGCCGGAGTCGAGTTTCAGGAATGGGAAATCTTCAGAGTGTGTATATTGGCGGTGATCGATAGCTCTATAAAATGCCAAGGCGACGCGTCCACCGATTCAAAGAGCCGGAATTTCCGGCGTAATTTAGGCGACGCGTTCTTGGCTTTTCAGAAGACGCGTTCAACTTTGGCAAAAGATTTCTGACAAAGCTGAAAACACGTGGAGGCCATCATCGCAACTACACATCTTTAGCCGACAAGCGCAAAGTTCGGCGACGCTTTCTCTGCTTTTCAGAAAACGCGTGCAGCTTTGTCAAAAGGAGCCGCATCTACACTACCACGTGTCGTTCAGAAAGCGAAGGGGCGTCGTTCAGAAATCGAAGGGGCGCCTGCTCAGAAATCGAAGAGGCGTATTCAAAGATCGAAGAGGCGCCACTATTTCAAAAAGCCGGAATTGCGGGATCAAAACGTTTGTCGACAAGGGTAAAAAGTACCACCACTTGATATTATCTCTATATATGTCGACCTTCGTCTTTTATGGCAGGGCAAACCTGAAGAAAATGCCCAACTCTCCCTCACCTCTGAGGGCGCACTCCCAGCAAGGCCTTTCAAAATACTCAATTCTTTCTTCTTCCCCAAAGATGATACCAGATGCCTGGAGTACATATGACCCAGGAGGAAACGGCGGATTGAAGCATGTGCTGATTCATCCACCGCTTCTTCAAAGCAAAGGTATCTCATATCATCAAGGTCAAAAGCAAAAGTATCTCATATCATGCTCTTTCCCTGTCTTTTTCTTTGTCCTTGTTCTTACTCGCATGGCAAAGTAAAAGAAGCAATCAGCCGGCACTTGGAGTCAATCTTCCGATCTGGAGCCAACTGCCTGGAATCTATTCCTGATTGCTTACCTAGCGTTGCTCTCGAGTAGTCATCTTCAACGGTTGATACACTTCCGGAGAAGGGACCACTTCTGCAAAGGGGAGCGAGTAAGGCAAGTGAAAATGATACATTGAAGCATGTGGAGACAAACATAGGCTGAGTTATCCTCCAACCCTTTTCAATACGAATTGGAAAGATTGAACAAAGAAACAGACCAAAAGGGTAAGCTCAGACCTTCGGGGGAGACCAAAAGAACCATCCTGCTGCCCAGTTCAAGAAGTAGCACAAAGGAAAATCAACAATGGGCAGAAACCAGTTCAAGAGTAAGCCTGTGGAATCATCAAGATCAAGCCTCAATGCAATCAACAAAGAGAAGAGGGAATTTACACTCCATAACCAGATTTGCGTCCCTAAACTCTTCTCTTTGTTAATTACATTCTGCCATGTTTAGTATGTTTAGTTGTTGTTTGTGTGATTACTTATGTTTTGTGTGAATCTATGCTTAAAACATTGAGGACAAGGTTTGATTTAAATGTGGGGGGGTAACTAATGTTGTTAATGCAAATTCGTGGGATTTTATCACCCATAACTTCAAATGTTGTTCCTTGCTGTTTTAAGGTGTTTTTAAGTTGTTTTAGAGTGTTTTAGTATGTTTTGTTTTTATAACTCCGAAAAGCACATAAAAATTTGAAAAATTGTTTTGAAAAGCCTAAAAAGAGTGTTTTGAGTCGTTTTTGTGAGTTTGTGTCTTAGGGTACCTTCCAACACAATGATAAGGATTTGGTTTGTAATTGCATGACTGTTAAAAAGAGTTATAAACATAGAGAAAAGTTTGATTTACTCTTGGTTTATGCTTAGTTATGGTTATAATGTATGACTTCACATGCAATCATAAAAGAAAAATTCGTTTTTGTAACATGCTTGAAGGAAGGAACTCAAACAAACGCTACAACCCTGTGAGACTCGAGCCATTACCTTCTTTGGAGAGTTATTTTCTGTGATTCTTTGTTTTCTAAAGTTGTTGAATGATCTCATTATTCCTTGCTTGGTTGCTACTTAGAATGCAATTGTATCATGATAGAACTAAATGCTAGAACTTATATCCGTTTCATTCAAAGCATGATATTGAGTTGCATAACATATATCAAGATGAAGTTGTGTAGTTGCCACCATAGCCAAATAGCCTTACTTCCCATATTTCGTATATATTGTAAGTCTTAACACCGTTGAGCCTTGTTTAGCCTTTATTCTTTGTTTACCCACATTATCCTCACCTAGCCTAGTGTAGGACAGTCCACACCCTTGTTCTTAATTGATAGTGAGCATGACTAAAATGAATTCCTTTTGAGTACATTATGCAAGAAAATGAGTGTGGGGGAGTAAAAGTTTGTTCTTACGTTTATATGTATGTTTTGAGATTCAAAAGAAAAAGAAGAAAAAAAAAAAAAAAAAAAAAAAAAAAAAAAGAGTGAAAATAAGTAAGAATGAACTCACGAGCGTTGATGGTTGAAGAAAGGGTCCAAAAAAGTTGAATTTGGCCCTAAGTTTTGTGTGACTTTCCCTTGGGTGTTCAAAGTTGACTTCTGCGTTCTTAAGGGAATTCTAAGTGCCTAAATCAATACTTTGCTCACTATTGCTTTAAGAATGTTTGTTTATCCTTCACCTTTCATTGTTAGCCAACACCTTTAGCCCCGTTACACCCCTTTGACTTCTATCTTGATCGTTATGTGTTCAATAATGTGGAGTTTGAAATTGATATGAGCTTATGGAATCACTGGTTCTCATTCTAAGTAGTAGCATTCCATTCATGAGATCATATTCATGTCATTATCGTAAATCCAGAAAATGCTTTCCTTGTTATAACATATGTGAGTGTTCGTCTACATGTTTACATCAATCTTCTCACATATAACTAGTGTAGGGTGTGTAGTCAGAAAATCTGTGTGAAAAACGAGTGCATATCTTGTAAGGATTTGAGCAATTTCTCTAAAGGCATGTTACTGCATTCGAAATGTGTTTTAAATGTTTAATTGTGAACTAGTATGTGGTGACTATGATTAAGAATGTACTTAAGTGTAATGATGGCTAAAATCTGTGTGAATAATGATTTTTAACTTGTCATGTGTTTTGGAAATCCCTGAGACGTTTGTTGGAAGGTTTAGGTTGTGTTTTACTTGTTCGTTTTGTTTTGTTTCTAGTTTCTTTTGTTTTGTTTTGCTCGAAGACTAGCAAAAGATAAGTGTGGGGGTATTTGATAGGAGCATATTCATGCGACTTAAATGGCTTGTTCTCGTGCATTTACGTTATGTTTCTCTAGTTATTTTAGTCCTTTATGCTTCTTTTGTGTGTTTTCAGGTTCTAAGGGCAAGGTATGCAAAAGGATGCCTTTTGGAGCCTTTTGGAGCAAATTAGAGATTGGAATGGATATCATATGCTTGGAGCCAAGAGGATGGACGAAATTAAAGACTTGAAGTAGGAAAGTTAAATCCTAAAAGACCTCATGTTTAAGCATCATTGAAGACTCCTACGCATTTTAGAACACAAAAACAACATTCCTTGCAACCTTAGGACATTGTCGTGTGTTTCCTTGTGTCTCCCTTCCTTGCCATGCAAGGAAGGGCTTTGTTCCCTATTTTAAACACTTAAAGCATTCATTTATCATATCATTCACTTATTATAAGCATTCACTTATCATATCATTCACTTATCAAACCATTCACTTATCACTTCCATTCACTTATCACTTATCACTTCCATTCATTTATCACTTAACATATCATTCATTTATCACTTAACATATCATACACTTATCATAATCATTCACTTATACACTTATCATAATCATTCACTTATTCTTTCATCATTCAACCACCAATTCAACACATGCATTTCAAACCTTTCAACACCCTTTAATCATCTCCCTTTAAGTTATGATTTTATTTCCTAACCCTACATGCATTATTTATTAGCATCTTCACATGCATTCACACACACTTCACACAAACAAACAACTCAAAACCGTGAGCTCCCATTCCCTTATGCCATTTTCAGATTTCCACCCACTAACCTAGTCATCAACACATGCATTCCCTTCACATTCACCCACATGCACTCCCACTCTTTAATCATATGCACTCCCATCATAATTCCACCACCAATTCAGCCACAAAACATTATCATTGCACCACATTCAACCACTCCACATCCTTCACCAAGAAACCATTCAACACACACATGCATCCTGAAATTCTTTGTCATGCAATCACATGCATTTCCCTTGACATTTTCAGCCATCACACTTCATCATTACACCACCATTCACTCTTTAACCCACACACACTTCACACAAACAACATTCACATGCATTCACATGCATTTCCAACACAAAACACACTCAAAACCGTGGCCACCTTTGCATTTCAGGATTCCCATTTGCATTTTCAGATTTCCAGCTTTCCCTTTTATTTTCCAGCTTTCATTCTTCATCATTGCAGCCATTCCACATGCAATTCTCCATCATTCCTCCACACAAACACCTTAAACAAATAGCCATATACATCTCCACTCCTCCTATAAATACCCTTGCATTCCCATCATTCAAAACATCTCATTTCATACACAACACACCACAAACACTTCCATTCCTTCTCTTTGCCGTGAGTCCCCTTAGAATCCAAAACCATCTTTCCATTTCCATCACTCCTCACTCCATTCCACATTTCCATAATCCCCCAAACCTCACCTTAGACCTTGTGCTACAACAACGAGGAAGAGAAGAGGACCTAAACGTTCATACAATTCAAGTTTGAGTTGTTGGAATGTTTAGGTGATTCTTTGATTTCAATGTTTCATTTTAATTCTCTTTGTTTTGTACGTATAAGGAATGGAAGAGAAGAGTGCCTAAACGTTCATACAATTCAAGTTTGAGTTGTTGGAATGTTTAGGTGTTTCTTTGATTTCAACGTAATGAGGAACTAAAACCCCCTTTAGCTAGGGGGTGATTCGAAATAAATGTTTATGCTTGCATTTTGATTTGATTACTTCTAATTGCGTTTCATAAGTTGTGGTTCAATTTGTTTAACCGTTTGATTGATAACTTATTTATGTATGTTTATTAAGAGTGTACACTTAATTTTCATGCATGAATATGACGCTAGAATATAAGTGAGTTTCACCTAATAGTTACGAACTTATATTCACAAGTAGTGGAGGTTGCTTATAAACAATCGCGTTAAATGAATTCTTGGCATAAGTTTCATGCGTATTCCATAGTAACGAATGCCTCGTCAACACTTAAAGTTTTCATGATGCTTAATGATTTTTGATTGTATCTTTATTGTGCTTTTCACGTAAAGGACTTTTGGAGAATGTTGTGAATTGCGTTGCGCTAACCCATCCAATTCATTAACTTAAGGAAAACTTGACGGTTAATTTAAGCGGACCTAATTGACCCGGGGCGTTGAGAATTAATGATTTGTTGAAATGCAATTGGAAATCTTTTTATTATGCAAGTGTAACATGTATGGAGATGAACCCCTTAGCTATTCTATCATCCATTCATTCCATTTCATCAATTCCATATTTACATTCTGTTTTAATTTGTTCATTTAATTTAATTTCGTATAAACTTAAATCCCCCTTTACTTTAATGTCAATTTAGTTAGAAATCATTTTAGTTTGTGTTTTTTTTAAAGCATTTTGAGTTTTTGGTTTGTCTTAGTGTTTTAAACTTTAATTTTGCATTCTTTGAGTCTAGTTTAGTGTTTTAAACTTTATTTTACGTTTTTGAGTCAGTTTCCAAGAGATTTGCATTCCCTCCTAATCCCCGGTCCAGAACGATCCCTACTTATACATATACTACAATTGATAAAAAGAGGGTTTAATTTGTGTGCGTATAAATCTCGCATCAGACTCCACCATCCAGCCTCCCAATCGATGTCGCTCTTTCTAGATGCCCCTCCCTCCTCGACCTGAAGGCGCTTTTCGACGAGCGGGCCGTCGAAACGCTCAGCCGAGGCGATCGGGAGCCTTCAAGAGAAGAAGTTCAGAAGCTTCATAAGAACTTCTTCAACTACAATACTCTGATTCTCCACTTTGCCGGCCGAGGCGAGGAGAGTCTCAGGAAGGGAGAACATGAAGCCTTCCTCTTCTATTGGTACAACAAATTTATTTGTTGTACCAGGTCGAACAAGTGCTTGGTCGAGAATATGCCGGTGGCCCAGGCCCTGGCTAGTGGTCACTCTCTGGCGCTCAGCCCGGCTATTCTTGCCAACCTCTTCCGTTGCTTGGCCGAGGCGACCATCAACAAAATCGACCCGCACCAGAATAGACCCCTCTGGGTGTTTCAACTTTGGCTGCAGGTCTATTTCTCCACTCTTCGGCCTGAGGTCCCTGCTTTCCAGCGCTCGGCCGCCCTTGGCCCCCAACTGGCCTCTCGACCGGCTCCTCCGCACCGGGCTGACGAGGTTCTTAAGCATTTCTTCAGTCTCGACGTCCTTTCGGACGACGAGTTCCTGGTTTGCCGGCGCCAGGAGTACCCTGCTTCAATCAGGCTCCCGACGGCAGCTTGGGCCGAGGCCGAGGATGCAGGACTCCGTCAGTCCTGGGGGTCGTTTGTCCTGACTCGCGACCTTCCCCTTGGTTGCGATGCCCGCCGAGCCAGTTGGGAGGTCTACCATCCCCACTTCGTCGCCCGGCAGCTTGGCTACCTCCAAGGTTGCCCCGTACCCCTACTCGTCTCTCATTCCCTCCTGGGCCGGGGACGTCTTTCTGGTTCTTCCGAGAAGGAGTGCCGGACGACGGAGCAAGAGTTTCAGGCACGGTGCAAGAAGTTCCGCCTTCGGCCAACCGTTCCGGAATCCTTGGGCACCGACACTTTTGGAGACTGGTGGGACGAGTACACCTGCGACTTCTTCGGCGCCTCGGCCGAAGACGTGGTGAGCAAAGTCTTTGGCGACCGGCCGAGACTAGCGCCCTCGACCCAACCTAAGGAGTCGGCCCAAGGTATATCGTCACTCCGTTTTTTCCTCTTTTTGTTTTATTTATTATCTCCGTTATTAATTACTTTGCTCTTCAGGGGGTCGTGGGTCGAGGATGGTCGAAGTGGTCGCTGCGGTGGCAAAGGCGAAGAAGCTGGTGCCCAAGAAGAAAACCCTTGTCACCGAGCGGACGGTCCCTTCCAAACGCCCCCACCGAGAGGCCGAGCCTGCGGAGGAAACCCCTCGCCCTTCTAAACGCGTCAAGAAATTGGCGAAGAAGGGCGACCGGGAAATTCATGTCATCCCCAGTGACACTACTGGGACGCCTGCTCCTGCCGGCTCTCCATCTGTGCCGGCTGCCGCGGCATCCCCAACCTCGAATCCTCCAGCCGTCTCCCCGGCCGATCCAATCGTCGCACCCGCTCCAGCTTCGGAGCCGGTCGTGGCACCTGAAGTGCGGAAGTCGGCTGCGCCTGCCGAAGCACCCTCGTCTCCAACGGTCATTTTGGAGGTATAATTCTGCTTCCACTTGTTTCTTTAGGTTTCTGGTTGTAATGCTAAATGTTCTCCTTTTGTTCAGGATCTCGAGAACGAGAGTGACGAAGTCCCGCTGCAACGCCGTCGTCGACCAGTCAACTCTCCTCCCGTCCATCCTCCTCCGGTCGTCGAGGCGACCGCTCGACCACGTCCTACTGCGGCGGATCGTGGCAAGAGACCTATTGTCGATCCTGAGGCCACGGCTGAAACGCCAATCCACCCGCAGGACGAAGACCCTCTCATTCCTTCACAGGAAGTCTCTTCGGCCTTTGTAAGTCTCGCTTTTTGTTGTGTTGATTTTTTTGTGTGGCACATTTTTTAAAAAGACTATTAAATGTCAGGTGCCCGAACATTCATTTCATCGGCAATTTTATGCGCCGAGGGGCGTTGTCTATATTTCCTGGCCGCCGTCGTGGCCATCAAATGTAGATGACCTCCATCGGCCGCGTGAATTGCGTGGCGGTCTAAGGCACTGGACTCGGCCATTAAGTTCCCTGGGTTCGAGCAATGACCCAGAGGGCATAGCCGAAGTCTCCTCTCGGCAGGTCTAAAACAATCCCCTTTTTTCTTTATGCACTACATCCCGACGTCTTACTTTCCCTCACAAAGTTTTCCTTTTATGTGTAGCCATCGTGGGAAGTGGAGCTTGACGCTCTTCTTTAGAGCACGACCGGTGAGGCCGGCTCCTCTGCAGCTCCGGCCGAATCGGCGGGAGCCACGCCCGCCGCAGTCTTCGTGAAGCTGCACGAAGTCTTGTCTCTGACTGCCTCCGAAGCTCTCTGGTGCAAGGGCCTTGACTCTGTTAGAGAGTGTCTCAATGACCTCGCCAGCGGCGGTCACCTGAGCCCGGAGGGTATCTCGTCCCTCACTGATCTCCTGGAGCGGACTTGGCAACACTTTCTCATCTTCGAGCGAGCCTTACAAGCCGAGGACGATTTGAAGGTGGCCAAGGTCGCGCATGAGGCTGGCCGAGTAGGGATGGAGGCAATCAAGGCGAAGAAAGCAAAGCTGACCGAGTTTGATCGTCAGATCTCTGACCTTCAACGTCAAATTTTTGACCTTCAACGGCAAAGGTCGGCTGCTGCTTCTGAGCTGGAGAAAGACTTTGAGGCCAACAAGGGTCGGCTGACGGCCTTCGCTGCCGGTGCACGGCGTATCCAGCAACTGCAGTGTAACAAGAAGACACGGCAGGCTGAGATAATTTTGAGCGAAGCGAAGTGGCTGGAGCTGAAGGCTGCCCTTGAGACTTTCCTCCCCTCGACCCTTTAGGATTTCACCATTGTATTTGTATTTGTTCTTCTTGCAATGATTTTTTGTTATCAATACAATGGTCGTTTTGCTATTAATACAATGGTTGTCTTGCTATTAATACAATGGTCTTACTCTTGCATTTCCCATGTAATTGGATAGTACTTCTTTAAAAACTTTCCATTAATCGGCAACTTATGAACTGAACCCGTCCGATCTCTTAGATGATATGCCCCCTTGCCTAGGACTTTGTGAACGATGAATGGCCCTTCCCAATTTGGCGACCACTTACCAAACCTGGGGTCTTTAATTCCAACAGGCAACACAGTTTGCCAAACCAATTCTCCTTCGCCGAACGTTTTTTGTCTTACACGCTGGTTATACGCTCGTTCGGCAATTTTCTTTTGTGCAATCAATAAGTTACCCGCGTCGATTCGACTTTCTTCTAAGTCTTCCAACTCTTGTCGCATCGCTTGACTGTATTCAATACTGCACAAATCACTCTGCTCGATTACTCACAACGAACTTATACTCAACTCGACCGGTAACATAGCATCGTGTCCATAAGTTAACGCGTAAGGCGTGGTTCCAGTGGCCGATCGGGGTGAAGTTCGGTATGCCCATAACGCTTCATTTAACTTCAAATGCCACAAACCAGGTTTCTCTTTTACCATTTTTTCAAGGATACCGATCAACACTTTGTTGCTTGCCTCGGCCTGTCCGTTTGCCTGTGGGTAGTACGGCGTAGATTGCTCGAGTCGGATATTCAAACTTGCCGCGTATTCCTTAAACCTCTTTAGCAGTTAATTTGGCGTATGACCTTGCCTCGACCCACTTAGTGAAATAGTCAGTTGCTACAATTATCCACGCGTGTTTCGCTGCCCCCGATGATGGCGTGATTTTGCCAATTACATCCATTGCCCAACCCCTGAACGGCCATGGTTTAGTAACCGAGTGTAGTAATTCGGCCGGGGCTCTCTGCACGGGTCCATGAATTTGGCATGATACGCATCTCCGTGCATATTCGATGCAATCCTTTAATATATTAGGCCAAAAGTAACCGTGTCGTCGGAGCAACCAGCGCATCTTTCGTCCAGATTGGTGTGCCCCGCAAATTCCTTCATGTACCTCGGCCATTGCTTGGGCAGCCTCGTGTGGGCCGAGGCACAACAGTAGTAAACCATCCTCGCCCTTGCGATATAATTCATTTTGATACGACACGTAATTTGTCGCGAGCACCTTCGTTCTTCGGTCGTGTTTCCCACTGGGGTTATCGAGGTACCGTAACATCGTCTTTCTCCAATCATCTGGTTCTACTTCGACGGCGCATAATTCTATGGGATCTCCTCGTTCTAATAGGGATGGGAGCGACATTACCCTTGTACATATTACGTGCGCGCGTTGGAAAGTTTGCTGATTAATCAAAACGGGGTACGAGCGTTGGCCCGTGTTCGTAATTCCCACAATTCGACCTAGTTTGCCCCCCATGAGTTGTGCTCCGGAGGCAATCTGGCGAGTTCGTCGGCGTCAGTATTGTGGATACGTGAAATGTGTTCAAATGTGATTCGTTCGAACGACTCGGCCAGGTAGGTGGCGACCATGTGATAGGGAGCTAAAGTACAACTCATGCAACGAAACACGCCGTTCAGTTGGTTAATCACAAGTTCGGAATCACCAAGGACGAGAACGCGGGGGGCCCGCAGATCGTGTAAAACATGGAGGCCGATAATGAGGGCTTCATATTCGGCCTGATTATTGGTGCAGCTGAAATCTAACTTGAGAGAAAAATACCATCGGCAGTGGTCAGGCGACTGAATTGCGATACCGACACCTGCCGAGGTCGAAGTACTGGAACCATCAAAATGCATAGTCCAATGGTTATCGCGTGTGGTGACGAAACCGATGTCGACGTCGCCCCCCTCAAAACCATAAGGGGATGGGTGTTGTGCCAGGAAGTCGGCGAGGGCTTGCCCCTTGACGGCCTTTTGGGGTACATACTGAAGGCTGAACTCGGATAAGGCGAGTGTCCATTTCCCGATGCGGCCTTTGACCATAGGCCGAGTCAGCATGTAACGAATTACGTCGGTTTGGGCGATGACCTGTGTAACTGTGGGGAGCATGTAATGCCGAAGCTTGGATGCGGCAAAAAACAACGCTAAGCAAAGTTTTTCGACAGGGGAATAATTAAGCTCTGGTGAATTCAGGTTTCGGCTAAGGTAAAAGATAGCTTGTTCGCGTCCGACGTTGTTATCTTGTGCGAGGAGGCACCCAATGGATTCAGCAGCTGCCGAAATGTACAATTTAAGGGGTTTGTTGCGACAAGGTGGAATGAGCATAGGTGGGGTGGAAAGGGCCACCTTGATTTGCGTAAATGCAGCTTGATGCTCTTCGCGCCATTCAAATCGGTCGGTCTCCTTCAGTTTAAGGAGTGTAGAGAATGCTTTCATCTTACCGGCCGAATTGGCGATGAAACGACGGAGAAAATTTATCTGCCCGAGTAACGACTGGAGCTGTTTCTTTGTCGTCGGAGGTGGGGCACTAATGATGGCGCGAGCTTTATTTTCGTCGACCTCGATGCCGCGATGGTGCACCAAAAATTCGAGGAAATTACCGGCCGAAACACCTAAAGCACACTTGGCCGGGTTCATCTTGAGGTTGTTCTTGCGCATGCGAAGGAACGCTTGCCGCAGGTCGTCCAGGTGTGTTTGACGGCGTTTGGATTTTACGACCACATCGTCGATATATACTTCGACGATTGTACCGATTATGTCGTGGAAGATCATATTCATGGCGCGTTGGTATGTGGCGCCGGCATTCTTCAGGCCGAAAGGCATGACTACCCATTCGTAAGTACCAAGTGCCCCCAGGCAACGGAAAGTCGTCTTGTGGACGTCAGCTTCGGCGATGAAAATCTGGTTGTAACCCGCATGACCGTCCATAAAAGATAGCAGTTCATGATTAGCTGCGGCATCAATTAATAAATCTGAGATCGGCATCGTATATTCGTCTTTAGGAGTAGCCAGATTTAGATTACGGAAATCGATGCAAATGCGAAGGGCACCGTTTTTCTTTAACACGGGGACGATATTGGCCAACCATTCGACATACCGAGCGGTCCTAATAAACCCGGCTTTTAGCAGCCGAACTAATTCTTCCTTAATGCCGAGTTGTACTTCGTTCGAAAATCGGCGAGGAGGCTGTCGAAAAGGCTTACACCCTTCCTTGATGCGTAGCTCATGTTCTACAAGGTTTCGGTCGAGGCCTGGCATTTCATGATAGCTCCATGCGAAGCAATCTTTAAATTCCTGGAGTAACTTACGGAGTTCGACCTTCATGGACCGTGGGAGTAATGCGCTAATAAACAATGTCCGAGGATCATCGGCTGTGCCTACGTTAACTTCTTCTAACGGGTCCTTGACTTGAGGCCGATGGTCTTCGAGTTCGGCCGGCGCAGCCTGAACTTTATCGAAAGATAGAACGGGGCCGTTATCTGATTCGGCCAGAAATTCGATTAAATTGATGCCAGAATGTGGTTGCTTGGTAATGGCGTACCAATGGGCCAGCAGACGTTCCATTGTAGATGAAACCGCGGCCTGACGCCGTTCTTGCGTGGTGTGCTCAATCATCGGCATTGGGGACTAAATCTGCCAAACCAAGTCTCGCCGAATCCTGTTGGACAGTCTCAGCGCCGACCTCAATCACTTTCTGTACTGAAATTCTCGTCGGCCGCCCATCTTCGTCAAGGCCTTGGAGGGTGATGTAGCCGACGTGATCATCGTAATAGCAAGCCTGAATCATATTGGTTTCAAATGGTTAGTTATCGGCTGGGTGGACTACGACCGATTTGCCGTCCCAAAAGATGAGGACTTGATAGAGTGATGAAGGAATGCAACTGGTTTGGTGGATCCAGTCGCGGCCAAGTAATGCGTTATAATCGGTCTTGGAATCAATGATAAAGAATGCCGTCATGTGTTGGCGACCGGCAATGCTAACTTCCAACGGGAGCACTCCTTTGGTCTGAGACTTATCACCAACGAAGCTGCTCATAGTGATCCCTGACGGAATGAGCTCACTATCAGAACGGCGTAAAGCCTTCATGACGGATATTGGCATAATGTTGATTGTGGCTCCACAGTCGACAAATACTTTAGAAATGGGAAATCCTTCGATGTGAGCCGTGACATACAACGGCTTCAGGTGTTGGAGATTAACCGAGGGGGAGCGAGGAAATAGCTCGGCCAAAGCTGCCTTCAGGTTATCCCCGCTTCGGTTTTCTCTGTCGTCGTCGTTCGCGACGAAGTCTACTTGTGTTGCTTCCTCGACAACTACGTCCCCGTCCAAGAAATTCGACTGATGGGTACTTGGTTGGAATTCGGCTGGTAGGACGTGGACCATACTGATCTCCATATGTTCGAGGACCGAGGGACCCATTGGATCGTGGTCGTCGTCTTCTGCAGAACTAACCACCGTACCAGTCGACGGACCATCCTCGATCAAACTTTTGAGTTCCTCGGTAAAAACCGGTATCTGAGACGTGGGAACCAAATCGAGTGCGGGTGGGTTATTTCCCTCGACGATGTTGACTGCCGAAGTTTTATGTTGGTCCTTTGTTACACGGGCTCGTTCTTCATAGGCAATACGGGCGTTCCTCGTGTCTAGATATGTATCCAACCTTGCTATCCGTTTTTCCTCATCGGCCGTGAGGCCGAAGAGCGATACAGCCGAGAAAACTTCGAAATGATAGCGCAAATGCTGGAGATCTTTAAGCGAAAAGGGTAATTCGACAGGGTCGATGTCTGTATAGGGATCGACCTCAAAACCAAGGACCCGAGCCTCCCGAATATGTTGAAACCTAGCTTTAATTGCTGGATCGGAAGTTTTCTGGATAATTCGCTCGGCATCAGGGCAAGTTAAAGCTAAGTCGAGGGCTTCCTGGCACGCCTTGGGTAATCCGTACAAGTTATTGGCGGAGTGTTTCTTATGAAACTCTCGCATGTATTCCAGGGATTCACCGTTGAATGGGGGATGTAAATTGCGTCGTATTTTAATAAACGGCTCACGCGGTGGCAACGGAGAAACTTTCCTTTCGGCCTCTTGTCTAAAGTATTCGAGACGAGCTCTCGTTTCCCCAGGCCGGAGAAGGATCTTAATACGTTTCTCAGACTCCTCAATGGTAGTTTCGAAACCGGTAGCTGCCACTTTCTTCCCTTCGGCTAACTCGGTCATGATAGTCGGGGTTGGCCGTTCGCTAATGTCTTCCACGGCCTTCTTTGGTTGCCACTGGTTGGCCGGGCTGGACTGCACTTCTCGTCGCCGAGCCATGCAATCTATCCGTTGACGACGACGTTTTTGGGATTTGGACAGTGCCGTGTATAGGCCGGTCGGAGAATTGTAACTGTACCAGCGTTGATCCGATGTCCTGGGTGGTTTGAAAGTTTTGCGATCGGCTGGTGAGGCCGTACTGTTGGTATTGCGCGAGTAATAATCCTCATTATAGAAAGGTGCGTCGAAGTCGAGACGCCGCCTGACCGAGGGCTGGTCTGTCGGCTGTACTTGTGGGCCGAGTCGATCAAACACTTGACGTCGTGGACCTAAACCCTTTGATGATGTTGTAGGGGCCTTGGGGGTTGTTGAAGATGTCTTCTTCCCAGGTGCAACTGGTGTTTTACAATGATCGCATAAAACCTCTGATCCATGAGTTTCGTCGAAACTTGACCTCGTCACAGGCTCATCGGCGGGTGGCCCCGATTGTTCCGTTGGTGGTGCATTTGAAAAAATATCAAGCTGTAGTCTTGTGCGACCATTCCGTTGGCGGATATTTTGCACCGGGACGTATTCGGCCTTCCCTTTGTTTTTGGGAAGGTGAGCATCCACCATACCAATCGTTGTTGAAGGGAAAGGATTAACGTCGACCGCCATCTTTTCCGGAAATTTCAACTTTCCTTTTTCGATCCAGCTTTGAATTGTGTCTCGGAACACAACACAATTATTGGTTGCATGCTTATTAGAATTATGATACTTGCAGTATATCTTTCCTTTTAATTCATCGGCCTTAGGGATAATATGTCCCGGCCGAAGCTTGATGATTTTTGCTGCCAATAATTGATCGAAAATTGCATCAGCTTTGGTGATATCAAAAGTGTATACTTTTGATGACTTACCCGTTTCCTCGGCGGTCAAACGGGTTTTGGTGTCTTTGGTATTTACTTGCGCCAAAGCCTTGCAAACATAGGGTTTGTCTATTATTATCTCGGCCGCATCCACATTAGCATACTGAGGGTCTTCACTTTCGGCCGATGCATAGCTCACCGTGGGGTTCTTATACAACGTCCCCCGGGATGGTGACTTTGATATCTTTTCTTCTCGGAGCAGATAATCATATTGTTCGACGTGTTGAGCAAGTTCGTACATATCTCGAATATTTGCCCCCAGAAACTTCTTTTTGTACTCCACGTCTAATCCGTTAAGGGCGATCCTGACGAACTCCACTTCGGGGAGTGGTACTCGGCACCAATTCCTGGCCGACTTAAACCTTGTTAAGTACTCCATTGGAGATTCGTCGGATGCTTGAGCCATCCTGGCCAAGGATGATACGGATATCTCCATCCCTGGCCGATAGAATTGTTCATGGAACTTTTCGACCAACTCTTCCCAACTCTGCACAGAATTGGGTGGAAGATTAATGTACCAGGCGAAAGCTGAGCCTGTCAGTGAAAAATTAAACAAACGTAGTTTGTAGAAGTCGCTATTGACGTCTCCACACTGCGCTGTGAACCGAGCCACATGTTCTAATGAGGACAGAGACGACTCCCCGGCAAAGAGGCTGAAATCAGGGATCTTAAATCCTCGTGGGTATTCAAACCTTTCTACATAAGCCGGGTATGGATGAATGAATTTTGGAAACTTCGGCCCTTTCTTCAGGGCCGAATCAATCATTCTCTGGACTTCGGTCATGTTTACGGAAGCGGCTTCTTCTCCCTGGCTTGGTCCCTCGGATCTATTTCCTGGTCCACCTCTTCTTTCTAAGGTGACTGGTTGCGGTCGGGTAGATCCTCTCTCGGCTGGTATTGGCACATTCGTCGAAAGCTGCCGAGGTGGGCCGACCTGGCCATCTTCGAAGGCTTTACTAACCAGTAGTTCAAGCATCCTGGTTTGTGTATCGCTATTACTTCGTATTGTTTCTAGCAAATCATTCATCTCCTGACCAATCGACTGCTCGACCTGACGATATTCTTCATCCAGTCGTCTTCGAAGGAATGTCCTAGTTGGTGGATCGGAACCTTCCCCACCGTCGTCGTCGCAATCTTCGACGATTCCTTCTACAAACATGCCAACCGTTTGATTCGGGACTGCTGGGTTATGGGGTTGCCCGCCGAGACAGATTTCATTCTCTCGGCGTGTTCCACTTGTGGCCTCGGGCGGCGCAACAATGATCGGATTTTTTGTAGGGTGCAAATCCTGCCCAAGGCCTTGCACTGGCAAGTCAGTTGTTGACTTTCCCATGGTTGTTTTCTTTTTTGTAGACCGGGTTTCAACGGTCATGAACTCCGAAGGTTTAGCACAAAGGTCCCACCGGGCGTGCCAAAATGTTGACCCTAAAAATTACAAAATCTACGTGGCTCGCAGGCCGAGTAACTAATAAGCTAACTACGTCCTTCGGTCGAATGCGGGGCGTGCCAACTCATCGGCCGAGCTTGGCCGAGGAGTAAAATTTGTTGATGTCGTTTTGGGTGCGTCATTGACTTCTCTATCTTGCGATTGCGACCGAGGAAGGAACGCTCTCGGTCTCTAGGTTCTACAGCCTGAAGACAAGGCTGCTAATTCTGCGGAGTTCACAAATCGTCGGGGCCCGATTCGGTCACTGTGATTATATTCGTAAGAGTATAAGCATGTCGAATCGAGACCAAACTATATGGGCACAGGTACTCGAACGTGATGTATGTCTTGATGGTGAACGTAGTTCGGCCGTCGGAATGCCGAACCCTGAAGCTCACTTGCGAGTATCCAATCATAAAACCGCTCAGCGTCCAGCACGCCGAGTAATGCAACTCGTAACACCTGACTATGCCGAGAAGGCTAGCAAGGTGACCTCTGCCAACAAAGGTTCGAAAACCCTTCTCGACCGAGACTTAGATAGATAACCGGTCGACCTCGACGCAGTGCTGTTTATCCAAACTGAAGGTGCTTCTTGGTCGGCTGATTCTGCGGCGGCAGTGCTGTTTATCCAAACTGAAGGTGCTCGCCGGGTGCTTCCACAGTGCTGTTTATCCAAACTGAAGGTGTGTCGGCAGGAAAAGAAAAGGAAAAATCTCAAGGTGTTTGAGAGGTTTTGCGCAGGGCAATTGTATGCTGATTTGAAGGTCCTTTTCTGTTGCATGATTTCTTGTATTTATAGTGCCCCGTTCCTTGAAACCAATTCTGATTTGGATTGGGAGTCCTTGTCCCATTTTGACTCTAACTCGAACAAACCTATTCCTACTGGGATTCTGAATTTTCCTTCTTTTCGGGACTCCATTCCCTGCTGGTCGAGAATCCTGGTCGCACTAGGACTTCCTCGACCTTTCCTATCCATCCAGACTACTTGGGATAGGATTTGGCCGATCCAGCCCGCTGGCCCGGGATTTATTATTCGGCCCATAGTATTTACCATCACCTTGGGCCGAACACATCCTGCTGCTCGGCCCAGCAATAATATTTTGGGCCCAAACAGTTATATATATTTTTTACTCTTAAATCCCACAAAATCCGCAACTTATTGAAATCCTCTAAAATCTTAATTTTTTTAATACACTTAGATTTTGATGGATTTTAAAATACTATAAAATCTTTTAATTGACTACACCTTAGATTTTGATGGATTTTAAAATACTATAAAATCTTTTAATTGACTACACTTAGATTTGAATGGATTTTAAAATCTTTTAATTGACTATACTTAGATTTGAATGGATTTTAAAATCTTTTAATTGATTACACCTAGATTTGAATGGATCCTAAAATGCTTTAAAATTCTTTAATTGACTACAATGTGATTTTAAATTTATTTAGTCGAGTCTCGCTCTCCCTGCCTCTCGCGCTTGCTCTCTCGTTAGAATCCCAAGTTCGTCTTCTCTTACTCTTTCTTCTACTTCGTCTTAATCCCAGGTTCTTCTTCTCCTACTCCTCCTCCTCCTCCTTCTTCCCAGGTTCCGCCCCCTCCTTCTATTCTTCCCTTCTCCTTCTATTTTTACTGCAATTTTCTTTCAATTGATTGAATCTAGTTATTGTTTTCTTTCTAAATTTGCAACTGATTTATATAATTTTGTGTCTTAATTAGAATTTTCGAATTTTAGGGTTTATTGTTGGGTTTGAAATTTAGGGTTTGTTGTAAGTCAAGATCTGAACCATTTGTTACAACATCCAACTGAATCATCCATCGTAATAACAAATGATTATGAATGTCGAACATGAATGTCAAAGTTTGTATAGTTTTGTTGCATTGTATAATATCCCTCTGTTTCAGCTAAAAGCAGATTGTGATTCTGAATTCAAGTTTGAACTTCCAATGTTGTGCACATGTATTCTGTGTCTTTCCTGCAAAACACATTAATTTGAAACAATTATCCCACAGAACACAAAACACGTTAATTTCACCATTTTATGTCTCCCATTTTGAAGACTAGGAAATTCTAATTCTTAAATCCACATTAGTGATCTTGATAAGGGAAAAATATACTTCAATACATCAAAATTAGACAGCAAGATAATTAGCCAATAACCATATATTCATGGCCAGACAGCAAGATAATTAGACAATAACCATGTATTCTTGTATCCTACGAATGTTTAATCTTGTTTACATTCTTGCTTTAACTGGCTAACAATCATGTCTTCTTGTATCCTTCTTGTGTCATTACTTACATATATCCAATGATTTATTTATTTGCCAACGTCTAATAAAGTTATTTTATATTTTCACTAGACATGAAAGAAAGATTGTGGCTGCTTCATTGATAAGTTGTGGTACTTGAATAGTGTGACTTGGTTGATGATGTGGTTTATGATCAATCATAATTCTGCTAGAAGGCGGAATCGGAAACTTGCACTTAGAAATTACACATTTGTCAAGAGAATGGTAGTGTCAGCCTATTTAGACAATATAATAGGACATGATGATGTTCACTGTGTGAACCAAATCAGATGCTTAGTGACCACGGTAAGAGTCGAATTGGATGGTGTAGTGACAATGGAAGAACAAGTTTGCATGTTTTTGCATATATTTGCACATCATGTAAAGAATCACACAATTGGGAGTGGGTTCTGTCTGTCCGGGAGACCATAAGTAGGTACTTCAATTCAATTTTACATTGAGTGTTAAGTCTACATGGTAGACTTTTGAAAGTGTGAGAACCCGCTCCTAATGCCTACCTAGATCCTAAATGGAGTTGGTTGGATAGCTTGGTTAAGATGCGCCACATGTGAAGTCAAACGGCCACATGCGCTCCACGTCACCCATTGTGTTGTCCACGTGTTAGGCTTGAAAATTCACCACATGTGAGGGGGCGTGTTGAGAATAATCTCACATTGATAGAAAGAGCGATCTTGCATGAGTTTATAAGTAAGTTGGGCTACTATTGCAAAATGGTTTTATGGTGGAACCTCAATTTCCTTTACTAACATGGTGAATAACCAAATTCCAACTTAAATGAAATCTTTAGGATGGATGAATGTAATTTAGGAGGCTTAATGAAATGACATCAATTGATCAAATGGTGGACTTTAGAATTGACAGAGATCATGAATTCTCACTATTTCTTGGATTCATGAACCAAATCAAGTCAATGGGATATTTTATTCAAGAATGTTATATAAAACTCTATTGAATTTCTACTACTTGCTATGGTGCAGTGATATTCTCTCCACTTGTAAGTGAAAAATCTTGGGTTTGAATCTCGTAAATAGTAAGGTCAATACCAATTTTATTCACCAGCATCCTACTTTCACGCAATTCTCATAAACATGGTTCAATTATCAATCAATATGTCACAATCAAGGTTTCTTGTAAGAAGAACTAGTTAATAATGGAAACTTCCTTAATGGTTCACTCATAATAGAAAATTTCCTGTAAGATGAACTAATAAGTCTTAGAACTTCTGCATGACACATAAGATGTTCGTTGATGATGAAAAATATCTATTACAAAAGAAGTAATTAATATTCCCAAGAATACGACCAAGTGAAAGATATTGCTTATGGATGCAGTACAATGATTGTTCAGCAAAAGGAACCCCATAGGACCCAGTGTCCTTGTTTAGGATATGTATTGTTCTTTGTCCTAGGAGTCGAGGACTCCTCAGTCACAGGTCACAACCAGTAATTGGATGCACCAAAGAATTTGGTGAAGCAGTTTGTAGGACATTGATAGCCCATCTGTCCATATCCTCCCATGCTTCCAATATTTTACTTTCTGTTTCCCAGTCCCATACGTCCTTGAATTTGGAGTTTCTACCTCCTGAGATAAAATTTAATTTACCGCAACAGTAAGATCCCAAACCAACAAGGTCATTTGAAAGTAACGAAGCGAAAAATAAAAAAAAACCGTTGGTAAAAGGAAATAATTTTTATCTCAAGATTTAGAACAACTGCATAGGATGCATCATCATCATCAACAAACATCTTATATGTAGCCGTCGGAAACATGTACATACCTCCCGGGGGAAGGACAACAGGGGCTTCTGACTCATTAACTTGCAGAGGAAGATATTGTTTCATGACCGAAAGTGCTGTTTCAATGTCAAGATAGCCTACGTCCACCATCCTCTTCAATACTCTGGCTTGGAAAGTTTTTCCTCTATGACATAGTAGAAGTTTGCTTTAACTTGTATTAAACTACTGACCGGAAAACAAATTGCAATACTTTGCAGTTGTGGAGCTACCATGGGTAGTAGCACAAAGAACAAAGCTAAAAAAGAACCAAAACAATAACAGAAATGACAAACCTGGAAGGATCTCTGAGTGGCGATCGAAGTTCTGGGGCAGGTATTAATCCGGCAAGCATTGAGGACTCCCCCAAACTTAGACAAGATGGATGCTTACCAAAATAAAATGCAGATGCTGATTCAACGCCATAAATTCCATGTCCCCAGTATACCTGTCATACACCCTGGCTCTGTTATGTATAATGTGCGGTCCGGATTCAGTAATATCTGTACAATGTATCTATGTGTAACGTACTCTATATGCATATGTATTTCTCATGAAGTGCCTTGCACATTCGTCACTAGTAATCTCTTCACATGTACAGATCTCTTTCCTACCTAGCATACGACAACCCAACCAAAAACGGACCTCACCAAAATTGCACCTAATAACCAACCATCTGGACTTGCAGTGAGTTCAAAAGTAGTACAGAGAAATGCCATCCCTGATAGATAGATAAACTTGTATACTTACGGATAAAGAATATTAAACACAATTAATATATAGGCATGTCAGAGAGATATGTTCAGTGATCCGATAAATGACAAGTATGTCTGACCTTACTCATATAGCAGCTCAATATTTCCCCCTTTGACATTGTCCTCTCCAATGCTAGTGACAACACCATCTCAACCAATTTTCTTGAGAATGTGCGTTCATTTTTAAGGAAAGTATTTTTCACCAGCTGCCATGTGAGATTAGAACAAGAAGAATATACAGAATCATTAGTCGAGAAAGTAAACGACAGTTGAATCATATGAATACCGAAAACCAAATGAATTCTTCTTAGTTATAAAGGGTGTTCAATCATAACAAATATCAAAAGAAACCTTCTAGTGCTTACAATGTAAATCACAAACAGGCAAATAGTGAGCAGAGGAAAGATGAGGTTTGTTAATAGAAAATATAAATACCATGAGTGAAATTGCACAATCATATCTCTGACTGCATAACAAACCAAGTGAGAAGAAAACTCAGGCAAACAGGTGGGGAAAATTAGCATATCATAAATAACATTTATGGCAACATACTAAATAGAAAGGATACATCTTATTTCCATACAATTAACTCTTATTACTTACTCAAACAACTCTTTACACAAACCGCACAAATAACAGTCATTCGCAGACTTTGGACCTTGTGGAATGTAAGAACAAACATTTGATTCCCGTTCACAATTCAACTATACACAAGCTGCTTAACTAAAACACTATCTTGGGCCTGAAACCTGCTGTGAAGAGACGTAAGAGAAGAAAGTACGCGAGTCCATTGTTGCTGTTGAAGCATACGCTTCTGGATACAACACTCTCTCATTTTGATCAGTTCCCTCATCTATCATAGAAGCCTCAGTGAACCCACGCCCAATAAAGCGCAAGAAATTCAATGATTCCAAATTTGGCTGACCTAAAGGGATCCCACCTTCCAGCATGCCAACAACCGTATTCATACTTGGCCTGAGTGTTGGATCCTCCTGAACACAGCACAATGCAACACGCACAAACTTCTCCACTTCTTCACTTGTCACCCGTCCCTCCAATCTCAAGTCAACAAG
This sequence comes from Pyrus communis, assembly GCF_041283825.1. Lineage (NCBI taxonomy): Eukaryota > Viridiplantae > Streptophyta > Magnoliopsida > Rosales > Rosaceae > Pyrus > Pyrus communis. Next base: position 7,436,433 of record NC_142572.1, read on the forward strand.
CTCCAAGTACCTCCCCTGCTCATGCATCTCCAGTGCAAATAGAGGAAAATAAACAAGTAATGACACAGATGATGATGATGACTGACCGCCACCACTCCCACTGTTATTCAGGCTATGGCTTTGCAGTCGTAATGTATTTTTCCTTCCACTCACAAGTTCAAGAAGTACCATTCCAAAACTATAGACATCAGCTTTTTCCGAGATTGCAGAATTAGTTAGCCATTCTGGTGCAAGATAACCCCGCGTGCCTCTCATAGTTGTAAACAGACTAGACTGTTCAGGAGTTAAAAGCTTTGAAAGACCAAAATCTGAGATCTTTGCCTGAAATTGGTCATTCAAGAGAATGTTCTCTGGCTTGACATCACAGTGGATTATCTTCTGTTCGCATCCACTGTGCAGGTATGCAAGCCCACGTGCTGTCCCTAGTGCTATGTCAAGCCTCTCTTGCCATTCTAAGACTGGTCCAGTGCCAAAAAGACTCCGGTCAAGTGAGCCACGATTCATATACTCATAAACCAGAAGGCGTTGTCTCCCTTGGGCACAAAACCCTTTCAATTTGACCAAATTGGCATGGTGAATATTACCAATTATTGCAATCTCGGTGCAGAAATCCTTTTTCCCTTGAACACCTAAATTCATTATCTTCTTTACAGCCACAACAGTTTTATCAGGTAGAACAGCCTTATACACGGCACCAAACCCACCTGAACCGATCAGGGTCTTGAAACCATCTGTAGCCACTTCAAGTTCTTCAAGATCAAACCTCCTAGGTAAACCGGGGATGTAGAAAGCATCCATATCTCCTGAGGAAACTGACCCAAAATGCCCCAATTTTATGTCTCTTTTCTTTGACTGTCCCCGTCTTCCCCACAAGAGGAAACCTAGAGCTACCAACAGAAAGAACCCACTGAATGGCAAAAGCACCAGAGCAACTACAGGAAACTTTTTTCTACTAGGATTCTTATTATCACTGAAGTTTGATGGAGTAGATCCAACAAGAGCTTTGATGTAGCCCAACCGGTCATTTTGAGCACTTTCACTCACAAAAATGGAACCCAAAACATCTTTAAGTGTATAGCAAGAACCAGATGAATTTCCATAGAAAATTCCCAAGCAAGAGCAGTCTTTTGAGCAGAGATCTTGACAGGTTGACAAATTGACACTATATCTTACAGGATCAAAGAAAATATTGGAAAAATAATCCGTACCGTAGTCAAGCCTGAAATATGAGACGGCTGGTGAATTTAATTGACTACCATTATCGGTTGAGTTGCAAGGAACCGGCAATGAATAAGAACCACTTGGCACACAACCACCTGTATCTTGTGAACCTACAAGGAAGTTTGCAGGGCATGAACAACTATGGGTGGTGGATGCAGTACACAAACCAAGTCTGCCACAAACGGATGGAATTTGACAATCACCAGTTGGCGCAACAAATTCTTGCTTCCAGTCTGTACCAGAAAAACTTTGGACAATGAATTTGCCAGAGGAATCCAACTTGGCAATACGAAAGTCAGAGGGTGACAAGAGCACATGAATCACAACCACTGTTCCATTACGACCAAGCAGTTGAAGACCTGTTCCGTTAATGGCCATGTATTCCACTATAGCGTTTGAGTTTGTATAAGCACTTGTATCCATTGACAATTTCCAATATGTCTGTCCATGCCATTGCAGTATTGCATCAGAACCACTTAGTACGAGCTTGTAATCACCAGTTGAAAAATTCGATAGAGTACTGGACAGAAAAGACCCAACTGGTAAGTGTTGCCCATACACAATCGTATCCCTTGGGTTTTGAAAACTTTCCCAAAGGGAATGATTGAACTGATCAAGAAGGATAAGATTACCCATTTCATTCAGCAATAATGCAGAAACTGATGACTTGAATTGTGGAGTTGACCATACAGGATTACCATCGTCATCTGAGATGCTAATACCTTTAGCCGTAAGATTCATCTCAGCAGAAGCCGAGATGGAAGCATCACGATTAGCAGTCCAGATGAAGGTGTTGGATGCCGTATGGATGATGCACAAATAGAAGTTATGTTGCTTAGCATCCGGATTGACAATAGCAGCTTTAAATGTTCCATTTCGAGAGGACAAGAAGGCACCGGCGTTGTCAATGAAGTGGAAGTAAGAAGCTGAGAAGTCCGGGTATATGAACTCTGAGAAAGAACCACCGGAGACGAGAATAAAGAGAAGAAAAGGTAGGAAAACGGTACGGATGAATAAGAAGGACCCCATGCAGGGGTTGGACGGAATGAAGAGCGAAAACAAATAGAGGGTTTGACAAAGGTTTGTTTTGTTGAGGCTGGAAATGGTCTATTCTGGCTATCTCCATGCCTTTTGTCCAATTCTGCTTCTGGGTTTTACACTGGCGTTGACTCTCCCTCTCTCTCTCTCTCTCTCTCTCTCTCTCTCTCTCTCTCTCTCTCTCTCTCTCAACATGTCTCTCTCCACCCACTTGTTCCTAACTGGTAGACAGAATAGATAAAAATCATTTATTCGGTGCCAAGATCAGCTGGGTTTGCAATATATTAAAATCTCAGTGCCGGCCAAACCTCAGCAAGTCCTTATCTAAACTAAGAAGATTGGCGTGTCGTGCATTAACATAATTTTTATATCCTTACCATTTTCACACAATTAGCATTCCAAATTTCTATATTTTATACTCTTCTTACTTCAAAATAAATAAAACACCGCGCATGCCATTACAAGCTGTAATAAAGAGTTCGTGCCAATGTGACACCAGAAGCTAAAAAACCATTATTTTTATTCTAACTTGATTGTTCTTTATATAACTATTCCGTTTTCAGACCATGCATTCACGAATCACAACCATCAATCATGCTTTATAAAATATTGTCTACAGATACATAACAAATTAATAAAGAAGAACAAAAGGAACCATTTTCTAAAGGGAAAATAGCTACAATAAACAATACATTTGGTTTGCCGATCATTTCCGGTAACTTCGATACATTATTTATATATCAGATGACACAACAATGACATATCGACGACATATTATTATATATCGAAGACACAACAGTGACATGATAACAACATAATGATGATACACAATAAACACATCATTTTTGAAACCAAATATCAAAATATGCTAATTGTAGCTAATAAAAAAGGAGTTAAAAAAATATATTTCTTTGAGTAAAAACGTCGAACACATGCTGTGCGTAAAACGTTCAACAAAGTTGTACCTGCTGGGTAATCGTGCTGCCGCCGCCTAAGGCCGAAAATGACACCACTGCACGAGCAATCCCAACTGGGTCGATCCCAAAATGCCTAAAGAACCTCCTGTCCTCGTAAGCAACAACGGCTTGCCACACATGCGGAGGGTAGGCACTGGTTCTGGCTTCAGCTTTGGGAGCAAACGCCACGAGGCCCTGCCACCGGCGAGGAAACTCCGGCAATAGGACGGCGGAGAAGAGGCGCAGGCAGAGAAGGGCCAGAGAGAAGGCAAATAGGACAAGAATTTCGAGAACGAATTGGGGTTGTGAGGGGCTCGAAGAGGAGCTGTGGGAACGCGGGAGGAGCGAGTTCACTCGGCCGAACAGTGAGTTTGAGTGAGTTGGAGGTCGAAGAGTGAGGTGGGGGAGTGGAGTACTGGGAAATGGAGGTGGGTTTGTGTTGGCTTGTGGATTTGGGTGATTGGTTTTCAGGAATTGGAATGGTTTGGTTGAGAGGAGAAGACGATGAGCAGGATTCAAGGTCGTATTCATCGGTTCGGTAATACAGTTGAGATGATGTGATTTTTTATTCTATTCCCTCTTTTTTTCCTTCGGGTGGTAATAGAGATAAAATTGTAAGGAAATTACAATAAAATACCCCTAAACCATTAAAACCTCTTGTGCCTCTTTCCTTACAATTAACGAACTAAACATTATAATCGGAACTGCTTATTTTGTTTATCATCGTTTAAAGATTGCATGTGCCAAAAATTTGAATTTGAAGATCTCTTAGTTATTCATATACATAAAACAAATTGATGATTTATCGTGAGGATACTACTTATTACCATAATCATTGATTGATTTAACGTATGAATAACTAAACGATCTCCAAAAGGACGCAAACATTATCCAAACCGTATAAGATACTTCAAAATACCATAACAAATCAATCATTTAAAAAGTTTATTATAAGATAACAATTTTTCCCCTGTATTTAATTAACTCATTTGGCTAATTAGTTCTTGTGTTTTCAATTGGTCAATTTAGTCGTTTAATCATTGTCGAGATCGAGTGTTACTAATTTTGTAGTGCTTGTGTTAGAAGTGTTCTGTTATAAACATGTAAAAAGAAGCGCACTTATAGCGAAGATTTTTTGTTGAAGCTGGAAAAGTAGAAGTCATGTTTCGATCTCTCTATTCTCGATGCCCTTTTTTTAAAAGTACATAGCAGATGTTTCATTTTTAAGAAAAATGTTTTTACTTTTTAAGTTTTTATGACAACTGATGACTTATATTGTACTATATATTTTATCTTAATCTTAGTATTAATTTATTGGTTATTTTGTGTGAATTTTGATACTTTAAATTATATTTTCAATGTGGAACATTTGAATTCCTCTTGAGCAAAAAGTATTCAAACGGATGAATTTTAGAATGATTATAATTGGAGGATGTTCATGAGTCTACTAGCTTGATCGTGTCAAAATTTTGGCTTTTTTTCTATCAAGTGGTTATTTTATAGCAATAAAATAAAGGAGCAATACACAATGCTGTCAAAATGACGTTTTGGGCTTATTTGGGCTTTTTGGCGTCCATTATGATATCTTTTGGGTTCGAGGCCTTCTACAATTATGTTCCTCACATCTCAAACTTTAATTCAAGCCGTTTTGGACCTAATTTGGATCCTTGATTTCCCAAAGTTAGAATAAAAATGTATTTATTAGTTATTTTATTTTATTATGTTTCCTAGTTTTTAGAAGGCCTTTTCTAGGTAGGTTTTATTTTGTAGTAGTGTATAAATAAGACTATTTAGCCATTAGGGTTTTGAGAAGGGGGAACGCAATACTTTGGAGAATTTCAAACCTTTTACCTACAAAGTGTTTTCAATCATTTTTCTAGTAAATGATATTTTCTTTAGTTTTTATTATGATTGTTCGTAACTAGTCCTTTTGCTAGGGCGAGGCCATAAGTCTTAACATGAATATGTGATTTTATAAATTTGCTTATGAATGGATGCATGCTTGCTTTGAATTATTAATCACCGTGTTTAAAATATTTATTTCTCTTAGTGATTCACGATCATTAAGGTATTTAGACAAGTAATTTAATGCAATTTCTGTTGGAACATCACCCTAAAATTGAGGAGGGCTTCTTGTGATTAGTAATTGTAAGTTCACTTAAGGCGAACATCATGCTCTTAAGGGTTGTATGGTTTTTCAAAGGGTTTTCACAAAGCTTAATGAGTTTTGCATGCTTATATTTGACCTGAACAGTACAGATGAGTTGCATGTTAGATATACGTTTTCACTTGAACATCACGAGGAAAATATGCATTAGGAAAACTTGACCTTCAAAGCATGTATGTGGAAATTCATAAGTAATTGGTAATTTCGTAGGATTGTTAATGGTGACAGTGGAATCCTAGTGTTTAAATTTCTTTCCAAAAACGTTTTCTTTTGCTTCTTTACTTTGCCAATTATTTAATTATTTATTTAATTCGTTTTATTATTTTAAGTCCTAAAATCAATCCTTTCTAAACTTTGTTTTCAAATAATTAATTAAGATTTAGTATTTACATTAATTATTTATTCAATCCTTGTGAAAAATGACTTTACTTGAGCTGCTATACTACAATAATTTTGTACTCTTGCAAGTATTTTTTAGTGTTTTTATCCCTATTTGCGCAGGTGGCAAAAATCGTATCAAAAACCATAAGTCCTTGAAGCACTTCCAGTGTAGGAAGGCCCCTCATGGCAATTGGCAATTGGCAAGTGAATCCCCTTCACTGAACAGTAACTGCGTTTAATGAACAATAATTACCTTTTGCATCTCCACCCTTAAACTGAATAGTCATGCCAATAGGCAATAAAATATTAGTATTTTTTATTTTATAAAATAATAAAAATAATTTAAATTTAAATTTCGAATAAGATTTTTAACCGATCTTATCACGTCATATGTCATTATCCGAAAGTACAATTTTTATGAATAGATTTCAATAAGATTTTTAACCAATTCCGTAGCGTGACACCTATTTAGAATCGTTGAAAATATTCAAATGTAGTGTAAGGTGGGAGAAAATGGTAATGTATTTATTAAAAAATATATATATTATTATTTTAATTTTTTCGGATTTTTAATTAGTTTTAAAAAAAGATTATTAACTTAATTAATCTGAACCGTCTGATTACAAAAAAATTTGAAATCCAACCGCCTAGAATGAGACACGTGGCCCACCCAAACGTTTCTGATTTTTTTCTTTTTCTAAAAAATATTTAAAGCCGAAAAAACTGGATCTTTGATCTGGAAATCAAATGGTCCAGATTCAAAGTGACTGAGTGAGGCTGATACATGGGCCACATCATCTGAAAATAGGCTCGAGACGCGCCCCCACATGCGTGTGTTTCCCACGTGCCTAACACAAATTTTTTTAGAACGTGGCTAATGTCGTGATGACGTGAGCCTGATGTCACTTCCCCTCAGGCATTCGGGCCTTGGACTCCCGCCTGCCCTCTTCCACGAGCTCCCCCTTAACCCAATAGCCCGAATGGGTTGGAGCTAGTTTAGGGGGCAATTAGATTGGAAATGAAGCCTATCCACTGGACCATTCCCCATGCTGGAAGTGCTCTTATAGATGACAAAGTCCCTTCTTGTACTTTGGATCCACAAGAAATTACTTGATCTCATACATTTGTGACAGTCGCAATGGCAATTCACACAATATAGTTACAAAATAAGTAATAAATCTTGATGAAATGAATAGGAAAAATTACAAGGAAATTGATATTCCTTCCAATGATTGTAAAACATGGAATCAACATTGATCAAGGTTCTGAATTCGAAACATGTTACCCAACATATTAATATTTTTTCACCAAAAAAAAAAAAAGTATTTTATTGTCTAACATGTGTGTGTCTTTTCCATGTGCAAAATCATATTGCACATTATGTTCTCTTCTAAGATACATTGAATTTAACCCAAATGTTTGGTCTAGAGGAAAACGAGTAAATGTTTCAAACTCTTAATTCGAGCTAAAACCCTCACAAATGTATTTATTGAGGCTACCAACTTTATTTTGGTGTACCGTTTTATTCAGAGGTCAAAAATACAATGCCGCCTCATATGGTATTGAAGTTATATAAAAAGGAAAATTAATCTACTGTCATTATATGGTGGGATATCTCCTATATTAAAAAAAACATACATTGCATCTGTTCACCTTCCCCTGCATCCGGTGCAGATGCGTGAGATCCAGGCTGTTTGTCCTACACAATCCAGGCTGTTTGCCCTACACAATATACACAATCTTGTTCTCCCATTAAATTGCACACCCAAACGTGAGGTCCAAGTCTGCAACTTTTTCGATTAAATGCCTCAAAAAGGAGATTGAAGCAAGGCTAAATTAATAATACAAATGCATTGACATTGGTGTTTTTTATTTTAATTGCTACTTTTATTAGCTTATACAGACAAACATTTGAAAACTTGATCAATATTTTATAGCTTCTTCGTCATGTCATGTCCACGCGAAATTTTTTTTAATCTGTCACTGAATTGCATTATAAATTTGCCACAAAATCATTTGTGCTTTTTATTATCAAGTATACAACAACAACATCAGATCTCATTCATACAATATGAGTTCAAAACATCCGATCTAGCAAAATATATAGAAAATGTCACTAAATCAAATGATCATCGATCAAAAACATGCCTTTTCTTTTTCTTGCAGATATATATAAGGATGGTTGGCAAGTATGCCTTTGGCTTGCCAAACTACCCTAAATTAGCTAGGTCTTCACACACATAATTGAATTATTATTGAAGGGAGAAAGAGCGTGCGACAGTAGAGATAAAGAGAGAGTTGAGGAATTTTTAGGATGCATATTTTTCATCACTTGTGCCTTTATTTATGTTAAAATGGACAAGATTCTTTGCCTTGTAAGTAAAGAGCGTGCGACAGTAGAGATAAAGAGAGAGTTGAGGAATTTTTAGGATGCATATTTTTCATCACTTGTGCCTTTATTTATGTTAAAATGGACAAGATTTTTTGCCTTGTAAGTAATACAAACCTAAAGAAATAAGATCTTCTATTATCCTAACAATCTACCAATGATTTAAACAATCACACATGTGCTATAATTGATATCACAACACTCCCCCTTGAGTGTGTAAATACTCAAGTAGTTGCCGTATTAGATCTTCATGGATTGATGTAGAAGTAGTTGAAGTCATCTTGTCTAGTTGGCACAATGAGCAAATGCAAGTCTCAAAACCTAGCTATGGTAAAATCCAAGGTAAGATAAAACTCATAGCTTAAGAATAAAAGTGAGAAGATGCATTAAGTCAAAACTAAACGCCTTCAGAACGTAAGTAGAATGCACAAGGGTATGACCAGCTCAAAGTAGGTAACCCGTTAAACCTCGTCGGTTAGCAAAAACCCAGTGGGAAAAATGCTTCTGATCTAAGCAAAAGGATACACTAAGGTCAAGTGAGTATACTTACATATACTCACCCAGAGTTTGACAAAACTTCCAGTAAGAACTACTAGCATTGCAAATCAGACAATTTATGCATATTAATTACTTTAAAAAGTTTATGAAAAGTAGCATTTGGTAGTGACCTCGTGAATAGGTCAACAAGGTTGTCATAGGATTGGATTTACTTGACTTCAATCTTTTGATGCTCTTACTGTTGATGTGAGAAGAAGAATTTCAGTGCGTTATGCTTGGTGTTGTCTCATTTGATGTATCATTTCTTTATCTCGTCGATACAAGCGGTTTTGTTATCATAGATCATTGTAGATGTCAACAATGAAAGAAAGTATGCAAAGCTTTGAATATGCTTAACAACGGCTTTCGGCCAGAAGCATTCACTAGTAGCTTCATGAAAGGGGAGAATTTCAGCATGGTTTGAAGAAACCGCAACTAAGGTCTGTTTGGTTGACCTCCAAGGTATTTCGATGTCTCCAATGGTAAAGACATAACTCGTTTGAGAATGTGTCTTGTATGGATCAGATAGATAACTACGTTGGCATAATCAATAAGACGAGCATAATTCTAAAGACCAAGCAGGTATGATCTATTCTCAGATGCATAAGGATTGAACAAACTCAATCTGTAGGACCCTTATGGTAACAAATGATGTCTTTGACACCATTCCAGTGCCTGTGTGTTGGCGCATTGTTATATCTTTCCAAAAGATTAACGTCGAATGAAATGCCCGGTTTAGTGCACTGAGCTAAGTACAATAAAGCGCTATTTGCATTCAGATGTGGAACTTTAGGCTCCAAAACCTCTTCCTCAGCTTCTTTAGGACGAAAAGGGTCTCGTTCTACATCTAGTGTTCGAACGACCATAGAAGTACTTAAATTTTCCACTCTATATTCATTAAAGAGTCGCAACACCTTATGGATGTAGTTTGATTGGTGGATCATAAATACTATCCTAACAATGCTCGATCTAGGTTGAGATAGTATCGAGTTTTACCTAGATCTTTCATCTTAAATTTCAACTTTAGGTACGAAGCAGTTTTCTCAAGCTATTTGGGAATTCCAATGGCATTCATGTTATCAACATAAACTACAACTATCGCAAAGCCGGAGTGTGACTTTTTGATAAAGACACATAGGTATAGTTCATTATACACATATCCCTAACTAATCAAATACTCACTCAGACGGTTATACCACATTCACTAGAACTTTTTCAATCCGCAGAGTGAACACATCAATCTAATTAAGAGGGTGTTCCGTGGTATAGAACTATTTGATCCAGTCAATATAAGTCGTTCGGAAACTTTCATATAGATACGTGGTTACCACATCTATAAATTGCATATTCGGTTTTTTGAAAACTACCAAACTGATAAAGTAGCTGAATGTTATGACATCTATTATGGGGGAGTACGTCTCCTCATAATCAATCCCAAGGTGTTGAGAAAAGCCTTGCGCCACAAGGCATGCCTTATATCACACTATTTCATTCTTTTCATTATGTGTGCATACGAAAACCCATTTATAGCCAACATGTTTCACATGTAGAGCTGTAGGAACTACAAGCGCAAACACTTTACATTTCGCAAGGGAATCAAGTTCAACCTGGATTGCTTGTTTTCAGTTTGACCAAACAATTCTACGTTTATATTCATCATCGGGACATGGTTCAATATCATCACTCATCATGGTATCAGTAACCATTGTGTATACAAATGCATCATCGACTATCATCTCATTTTGAATCCAAAGTACATCCAAGCTAGCATAATGGATTGAAATCTTATGATCTCGGGAGGCGAATTCGCCTCTTCAAGGATGCTTCCATAATCTAAAATAACCTCACGCATAGGAATTGATAAGTTAGCACTGGTAAGATTCAAACTAGGTTCACTAATGTGTGTGTGTGTGTGTGTATTATGGTTTTCCTCTTTTGGATTGTGAATCCTTTTAACCAAATGGTCTACCAAGCTTCATGGTAGGATTAGATGACTGGCTAGCCACCAGTATACTGGGTTGCGCAATAGGTACGACCAACCTTCCTTCGGGGGCGGCTTGTCTTTCCAAGGGATATTTTGACATACGTGTGGCACATCTATCCTTGCATGCTTGTTTTCAACTGGTATATGTGATCTCGTCACTTTTGCTAGATTAGTAAAAACATTAGACATGTTGTAAGCAATGCTCTATCAGGGCCGGGCCAGGCCCAGTGTTGGCAGGGCAATCGTCCGGGGCCCAAAATAATTGGGGGCACCAAAATTATTAGGACAATATATTTATATATGTTTTCATAAGAGTATAAATTTATAAAATTTGGTTCAATGACAAAGAAATTGAACTAGAACTGGTGGTTTTGTTGTTTCAAATTAATGAGGAGGTCTTGGGTTCAAAACACCATGTGTGCTTATTTATTTTTCATTTTTTACAATTATCTTTTCATCATAAGAGTATAAATATATAAAATTTGACTTAATAATGAAGAAGTTCAATTAGAATCAATGGTTTTTGTTGTTTAAAATTAACGAGAGGTCCTAACTTCGAAATGCTAAGTGCATGTTTATTATTTTCAATTTTTACGAATTTTTGTTTGGTTGTTAATTTATTTTTAATTAGTAGCTAGTAGCTATGTGGGTTGTTATTTTTAAACATTTGTTCCAATTCAAGTCTAATTTTCAACAAAGAGTCATGCATTGACCAAATTTTTAGACCAAATTTGCAAATCATATGACGTGTCATCAAAAAGTTTAATTTAGTACCCATTTATTAGTTATACATATAAACTAAAGACTCAAAAACATCATTATTTTTTAGTCCCATATTGACAAGGTTAGAAAATAAGAAAAAACACCTCACGATTTATACAAAAACACTTTAAAAGTTCAAATAGAAAACAAAACTCATATCTATCTACTCGTAAACCTGGAGTTTTTTTTTTTTTGTTTCCTTCTCACAATACAAAATAAATTAGTTTTTCCGTGTTTATAAATTATTAAGTTTGAAGTGTTTTTCTAAGTATAATTTTATCGATGTCTTACGTGTGAAAACAAATAATTTTATTATAATAAAGTGAGGGCACATTTTTTGGCGTTGCCTCGAGCCTCAAAAATCTCTAGACCGGCCATGTGCTCTATAGATCTAGAATACATCACACTTCAGTTTCAGGTTGTTTAGTGCAGCGATCTAGATGAGACATAATGGGGTTAATTCACGACATTCTTCGTGAACGTTAACGTTCTTATCTCCCCTTAACGACATGAAGATTATCATCGAAGTGATAATCCACAAAGCAAGCGGTAAAGCGGTTGCATGTCAGGCTTTAATTATCAAATAATGGATGGTGAATCATAAGATGCACATCAAACACATGTAAGTGCGAAACTTTAGGCTCATAACCAATAACCAACTGTAATATTGAAAAGGATTAGATGGTAATGGGTCTTAGGCGAACCAACATAGTTGTGTGCACAATTGCATAGCCCCAAGCAAATTCCGGAAGCATGGTGCACATGACCAAGGTTTGAGCGATCAACTGAAGGCGCTTCAAGAACACTTCTATTCGGTCATCTTGAGTGTGAACATGTGATACCAAGTGTTGGATTTCTAAGCATATTATTGGGATTAATTTAATTTAAATAATTAAATACGCAACGAAAAATAAATAAACAACACACAGTATGTTATCCTAGTTATACATCCGGTTGGTTGTAATTGACAAAACAACAAACAAAGAAGTAGAAGAGATTAACTTACTTGAATCTCTAACCACTTGTGTGTCGCATGATTGGATCATCCATATGCTTACAATCTTCCTCTTTATAATTGATCACATGAAGCTCCTCAATGTTGACCTCTAAAAGTATCAACACTGATAAATCTAGCAATGAATGATGGAGTTATTGATTTAAATGTGCTAGCAATATCTCTCACTTAGATCAATATAGAATAGGTGGCACTTTGGTGCTTTGTCTTAGGTTTTTTCTCTCTATTCTTTGAGGAATAAAATTGTATGACATTTTCTTATGAGAGAAAACACAAGGAGTATTTATACAGACTCCTTATCCCTTTATTTTGTACCTCTCCAAGGGTTTTGACACCATGGGCTTGTTCCACACGCCTAGCCCAATTTCGTGTACCCACTTGAGCTTGTGACTTGGACCCCTTTTAATTAAATAAGGCCCAAAGCTATTTTAATTAAAACCATGTCCAATAGGCCCAAATAATTAATCCAATATAATTAACAATTAATTATATCTTATCACTATATATATGATAGCATTAGGACTTATCATATGTATGTGACCTCTTAGGTTTTATCTAAAGCCGACAGTGAAATTAATGAATGAGTTAATTTAATTTCACAAACCATGAGTGACGCTTAGCAACATGTCCTTGCTACCTGAATTAGTAAAAGTATACACGAACTAATCATGATACTTTTTCAAACCTTGATTGTAGTTACAATCCAATTCAGTTCTTCTATTATCCATTGATGTGGATTTATGTCAAATCACAAATAGTAATCTAGAATCGCCAAGATGCATCTCATAGTGAAGCAATTATAATAAACATAGCTTGATCAACAAGTACTTCAACCGAAGATTTCTAAGATGGATCTTCAAGTGGCTTCAAGGGATATCTCCTCAAATTGAACAATTACTAGAAGATGATAGATTACTTATTGCGCATTTATATATCTTCATACTTATACAGATGAACCTGAGTATCAGACTAACGGACATTGTGAAGCAGTGAGAGCTTTGAGAAGAAATCAAAGTTCATATCATTAAGCATGAGATACCTATGATGCCTCAAGTTTGAGAATTATTTGCTTTCCACAACCAGAAGCTTTGTAACGTTTGACATGTAGTAAGCATCCATATGTTTAAGTTTCTTGTATGGTCAGTGTATAGTGAACTTGTTTAACAGACAAGCGCATGTATATTCATCACGTGTCTAACACGCATAACACGAAACCATGTTAACCTTAATGTGATATACATCAGCCTTTTCGGATAGTCAATGTCCAGTTGACTCTCCAAATGGCTATGAACTTTATTTAAGGACTAAATGACAATGGAATACAAGTCTCCCTACCCTACATTGGTTTTGGACATTGCTTTCATACCTTAAATCTTATGGACTCATTCATAGTATATTATCATAACATAAAGCCAAAATTATGAATGATGAATCAACCTTGCCCATCAATTTATTAATTAATATAGAGTTGTTACATAATATTCAATGTTAGGACACAACTTTAACAATAGGATGTTCAACTTCAACCCCAACAGACATGCAATACTCGTTGAAAGTCTTCGATGCAAACTCTTCATCATTATCCAGTCGAGTCAACCTAATTGAATAATCATGGTGATGAGTCTTAAGTTTAATAATTTGTGCCAGGAGTTTTGAGAACGCAACATTGTGTGTGGACAATGGGCAAACATGTGACCAATATGTCAATGCATCAACCAACACCATAAAGTAACAAAATGGTCTACATGGTGGTTGGATAGGTCCACAAATGTTCCCTTGAATTCATTGAAAAAAGGTTTGAGGGTTCTTTCGAACTTTGTCTAAATATGAGCAAGTATTAAACTTACCCAAAGTACACACTTTACAAGAAGTGCAACCACGAAAAATGAACTTATGGTAAGTAGATGCTCGTGAGTAGCTTTAAGGATACGGCACATCATCATAGTTTTTGGATGTCCCAAGCAATCATGCGAAAAATTGTGTTTCAATGCAAGCCAAGTAGTAAGGCCTACCACATAGTGGGCCTCAAGAACGTGGATGGTTATGACATACAAACCATCTAAAAGTCGCTCAAACTTTTCATGAATACACTTCTAGCCATATTCATACGAAGTGATGCAAAGGAGTTTAGCTTTATTTTCTATGTTACAACTCAACAATATTATAGTAAAGTGCCTCTTTTATGGTTAATTCAGTACCAGTGGACAACATTATACTGGCGATCTCATACCTTTCAATCAAGTTGGATGGGCCTGAAAGGATTTTCATAGGTGAATTTTTAGGTACAGAGTTAGTAAAATAGTGGAGTTCATGCAAAATAATGTATGTAGTTGCACTATCTGCTAAACAACTTTCTCACAAGACATACATAGAAATTAATTAATTGAATCAGTCACATGTATAAGAAAAAATTAGGATTTCATTTATTCAATTAACCATTTGAGAAAAAATATTCATAAATAATTATCCAAAACTTTAAAACCAATACCAAACAAATAATCCAAAAGTTAAAACAAAAATTAAGGAGGGGGTGTTTCGACCACTAGGAGAAACTCGGTGTAATACCCTAGAAATATTTAAAAATATATGATTATGTGGGAATTTTTTTCTTTTTTTTTGAAAGTGAAATAATGAAAATGTCCATTGGATGACTAAATGTAAGTTTATGAAGACCATATTTTATCCTTATATAATTCAATGTATTTCTTGGCATATTTTGATAGAACTCAATCCCACGAATGCGTAGGTGAAAACCGTTCGTGAAACGGAGTTATAACAAAAAAGTTATTAACGTTTGAAGTTAGGGACATGTTTGTAATTTGGTCCTCATTTTGAAGTCTCCAGAAAAACTGGAGCAAAGGTTCTGCCACATGTGTGGCTGGGATGAAAGGAAAAGAAAAGAATTGAAGGAAATGGATGATTGAGATTAAAAGAAAAGAAGAGAAAGGGAGAAAGGAGGAAAAAAGGAGGGGAGGGGAACCAATCAGTAAATAAGGAAAGAAGGGGAAAAGAGAGAGAGGAGAAGGAGAGAACTGGGTCATTCCTTTGACCTGACACGTTTCCTTTGTCTTCTTCGATGGTTTTCGTTGGTTTTTTTGGTGAACCACATCAATCAAACCTTGGGAAATCACTCCATGGCCTTCCCTCTACCTAATCCACCCCAAATTTCAAACAAAATTGGCCTTGATTGTGTGAAAACCACACAGAGGTATGGCGGGTTCAAGGGCGGCAATCAGCCGATTTCGGAAGCCTCACCATCAATCATCACCACCATTAGACTCCCCATGAGGCCTAGAACAAAGCCCAATCAGTTGTAGGGGCGGCAGAACACTAGAGGTGGCGAATTGACAAACACTTATTCTAGGATTTTCTGACAGGTGTGAGCGGAATTGGAGCTTTTCCCGACGGAACTAGACTTGGTTGTAGGTATAAAGTTTGCTCTACTCTTTGAGATCTTCATTTCTCTGAAATTTGAGAATTTTTAGAAATAATTGATATTTTCCGACGAGTCGGGACGGCCGACCGCCACACGCGGTGGATCGTGGCTAATGAGCCAATGCCATCTTCTAAAGAAATTTTTGAATCTAGTTAGTGATTGTTAGTCACTTAAATGATTTTCGGAAATGAGTTAGAAGTTGTATTTGTGAACTACGAATGGCTTGATCCCTTCGTAGGGTACGTAGGCAATCTAACGAGAAGGTTAGATACATCCATAATAAAATAACTAAGATTTAAGCTTTTCTTGGAAATAGTCTAAGATAAGGAATTTGGTGATTATCTTCCGAAATAAATTTTGGTTCTATCTTAGTATTTGTTTCCAAATATAAATTATCGGGTCGTTACACTCAGCCACATATAGGCCTATTTCTAAAAAGTTCTAATCTTCCATTGGTGCAGATGTCTCTTGAAAACCTGAAATCTCCAAAGTGGTATCTTTGGGATTATCCACTTTAGCAAAGTTAGTGTCCATGGCTATGCGACATGAATGATACTTAGCAACAACTTGAGCACAAGTTTAGCAAATGCGGGACGAATAACCTTGAAACCACAACAGTAACACATACCCACTTCTCTAGTGGCGGGTGCCTTGCCCTTATGTTTAAAGTTGGGAGCCTTAGGAGCAAGGAAATTGAGTTTCGGGGTTAGATGCGTCCATTTAGGCCTCGAGTTGTGTTGGCATATGTTTTAGGCGAAGTGCTCAAGCCAATAGGTCTAGTTTGATGATTCTTCATCAAAAGTTGGTTTCGTTTTTCAGCAACTAGTAAGATAGAGATCAAATTCGAGAATTGCGTAAATGTTTATGTCCGATATTATTGATGTAGGACATATTGGTGATGTCAAAAGTAGAATAGGTCTTCTCCAGGAGATCGTGTTCAGTCAAGTCCTCTTTACAAAACTTCACAATTGTGTTCATTCACCGACATAAAGCCTTGGAAGTGTGAACGTTGCCACTCATGTCTTGCTTCAGGCAAGAAAAAAATCTTTTTGATAATCAAAGCATTCTTCTAAAGCTAGCCATAAAGCTCTTGGATCGTCTTCAGTGAGAAACTCAGTCTGTAATAACTCATTCATATGTCTTCGCATAAGATCATGGTGGTTGTTTCAGCTTAGCCAATTAGGTTATCATGTTCAACTTCAATGGTAGCCTGCAGTGAGGTGGAGCTTCATGTCTTGGAACCACTTTAGGTAGTTTCTTCAAGAGACTTCCAAAGCAATAAAGTCGAGTTTGTAAAGGTTTGACATGTCACTATAATGGAAGAAGCAAGATCGTGGTTAGTACTATGAGAAGAAAAAAAATTCCATAGTCAAAAGTAGAACATTTATGTTCTGTAAACTTGTTTTGGTTTAAATTAAGCATGAAAAATGTCAGGTTTCTTGGGTGTAGTGTTTTATGAAAACTTCAGATTTCTATTTCACTTTGTTCAAAACTTTAGGTTCGAAAGTATAAACTTCAAGTTCATAACACTTGCAAATAACACAATATCTATAAGACAATATATAAAGCAATTGAAAAATAAATATAGTGAAGGAAAGGTAGATTCAGGACACTTTGTATGAAAAGATAGGTCACAATCACAATATGGGACTGATATGGAAGGGATCTGCAGGCCCAAAAATGTGTGGAGCTTCAGGCCTAAAAGGAAATAAATTACTATTTTAATTTGCTGGGTTGCCAGCCATCTGATAAAAATATGTGGGTTAACATAACTGAAGGTCTAAGTAATAGGCTAAGAAAGAAAAAGTGAAAAACAAATACTGATCAATAGGGTTTAGGGTTTCATACTAGACAAAGTAAATAGGGTTAGAAGAAAAAAAATTGATGAAGCCCAACTCTAAAAAATTGGATGAGGCTGGTCTGATTGCAGGCCCAAATGGGTTGTCGGCCATCTGATATTTGAGTCAAGCAAAGTTGGGTTGGCTTTTGCTGGCAAAATTTGATGAGAACCACTACAATGCGGAGGAGTTAGTGACATAAACACCAAAATGGTGTCAGAGAATTCGATCTTACACAAGGCGGACCTAAGGTTTGACTCGAACCTTTGGTTTCATGACAGAGAGGATTTCTCAACATTGAAGTATCGAGGGAGATGGCTGCAAAGGCATCCTCGAAGTCCAACGAGCATGTACCGTTGAAGTCATCAAATTTGATGATGGTAGCTTTGGAATCAATAACAAACTTATCATCGAAGGTCTGCAATCATAGCGAACATCAATGGAAACCCAAGACTTTCATCATAGGTGTCTTAACCGCGGGTCGAGGTTCGAAGCTTGAATCCTATTTCATATTCATCTGGAACCTCTTGTTTCCATCGTAGAAACAACCTTTGAAGATGAAGGACAACTGCATGTAGTCAGATGAGATCGCAGTGATCACCAGAGTTTGGTGAAGTTGCGAGGATTGAAAGATAGGGATGACACGAATGGCGTTGCTTTGATCTAATCATTTCAGGGTTTTGGCGGCTTGGCTCAGTGTGCTCAATAGCTCGATGCAGCTTTACCTTGTGGCTCACGTAATTAGGGTTTAAAAAATTCTTTTTTTCCCTTCCTTTTTCTTTGCTTATTCACCCTGATTCAATTCACCATAATTATAACAGTAGTAAAATAATAATAATTGCGAATAATAATTTAAGTAGAATATATAATTCTAAAACAAACATTAAGGTTCTACTCAATGGTGAATGTTTAATGCAATCAAGGTTGAAAAAAAATCGACATTTAGACCATGATTTAAAAGGTACTTAGATTGCGATGATGAATCTTGTGAATAGGTTTGTAGCAAAATATCCTTTAGTTCCGTACCCCATTGTCAGGAATGTGTTGATAACGTGTTATAGCCTATTTTACTGAACGGAGAGACAAGTTGCGGCATCACAGATAAAGAGAGAGTTGAGTGTAATGTGTATTTCTCATCAATTGTTCTTTTATTTTTAGTAAACTGGATATGATTCTTTGCCTTGCATTTAATATAATCCTAAAGAAATAAGATCTTCTAGTATCCTAAATACAATCTACTAAGAGCATCCCTAATGGAGGTTTTATCCTTCATGAAGCTATTACATTTGAAGCCCTTAAGAGAAATGTCATCTCCAATAAGTTAGAAAATGGGGATAGATCTATCACTTGGGCTAGCAACTTTTTTCATTGGTTAGAAAAAAAATTAGGCTACATCTAGCCCCAAAAAATAATGGGTCCCACGAGAAAAGTAGTTACCCATGTGAGCCAAATCATCTCACCCTCTCTCCACTTGCGAATACACTTATACTCTCATTTTATTCTTTTTAATTTTTTTTCTTTACATATTTTTTATTCCAAAAGTCCTAGAATTTATTTGTATATTTAATGCTTAAGACTTAAAATGATATAAGATGTTCCACTAAAAGGGCTTACTTCTATAAATTTCTAAATAAAAACACACTACATATTAAAATGACATGGAAGTTTAGAGACATAAACCGAAAACATAAACAAACAACGTACCTAAATTGCAAAGGCATTACAATTTAGTTATGAGACGAAATCTTATCTTGTTTGATTTTAGAGAAACAAATCAACGGATAAGATTGAGACAAGAGAACCTAATCCAACTATTCAAAAGTGATGAAATCTAACTTTGTCAAAATTTGAATTTTTTTTAGGTTCAAATGTTTTCATTTTTTTTTTTTTTTGAGATAATACGTCCCAAAATCAAAATCAACTTAAGAAAAGTTTAATGCACAAATTTTTTTTATCACGTAATCAAATTACTACATAAGTATGTATACATATATATATATATATATATATATATAATCCCATATAGAGCCCGAAAGTAAATAGCCCCTCATTGGGAGAGATTCTTTTATAAATCAAAGATTCATCGGATCTCTAAAAATGCTATATCCACCACTTTTTCAGTCTCATATAAAGCCCTTCATTGGAAATGCTCTAATGATTTATATAATTACACATGTACGATTATTAATAGGGTTGTTTTATTAACACCCCACATCTAATATGCGCCTCTAAAATTCCAACTTTGTCCTTTATTTTTCTTAAGCCACCCCCATCCCCATAAACAAATGATGGCAAAAAAGCTAGCTCGACGGCCACAGGCCACCCATATAAGAGGTATCTGTCATCGATATCAGCACAACCAAACCCCCCCCCCCCACGTCGCGAAAGTTAACAGCCAAGACCGACTCTTTAACAGACAGAGAATTGCCTAACACTCTTGCTTCACACACCCCATCTTCCAATTCCCTATTACCTATCGGCGAGTGGCTGGTGATTGGATATATATATATATATATATATATATATATATATATGTGTGTGTGTGTGTGTGTGTGTGTGTGTGTGTGGAGAGAGAGAGAGAGAGAGAGAGAGAGCATGGTGAGTGGTTAGGATTTTTTGCCCAGACATTGTGGTGGTTGGCAGCTGGCATAAGAGGGTGGATGGGGTTTATTTTGGACTTCAGAACTTAATTCGTCAAGGTAAAAATGAAAATTCAACAAAAAAAATAAAATTATGGAGTGTATTCAAAAGATTGTTGGGTGTTAATAGAATTTACCCTTATTAATATCACAACACTACTAAATTTTTTTTCTTTCTTGTTTGATAAGAAGCTGCTGAGAGAATATTTATTTATATAGGAAGAGTTGTAAGTGCATGTTCGCCGGGGAGATTCATTGTCCTTCGATGATTCCAATCTCCATCAAATCCGGGTGACAACCAAACTAAGTCTAAACATTCATTTCTTGGCCACCACCTATGCAATTATCAACCTACTTATTAGTTTATTCTCAATCCTAGCTGGACGATAATTTATTAGGGTTTGTTAGCTGAATCCGTGAATTGTTTTTGATTTTCTATCCACTTACTCGAGGTGGGCTAATGTGATTTCAACATGAGATGATAATAAAATTTTCATTTTTTTTTAACAAGCAATAACAATGTTTTATTGATACGAAAAATTCAATACACGATTATAAGGATGCCAATTGAGTACATCTTCTCTAGTGTTCAAATCCCCGATCTAGATATAATAAGCGCACTATAAGCAAACTTAGTTAATCCCCTATATGGCAACTACAATGAACAATGAAACACACAAGAAACATCGATATAGATTGGCCACAATAAATCGGTGTTGGCAAATCCAAAACCCAAGAACACATAAAACCATCACTAAGAAGCGAGGCCACACAAGCCCCTAGCAGCAGAATTATACACAAAAGATAACTAAGCCGAGAAGGAAACCATTGTTGACTCATTTCCATAGCAAAAGAAAGGCACGCTCGTCAATCACTTCGTCTAAAGAGCATCTGCAATAGTCACACCCAATCAAGGGGTATCCACTTGGGGGGTTCTTTACTTTTAGTTACGTATCTTCTTTAATTTATTTAATTCGATGGCCGAAAATTAAGAGAAATGTGTGAGAATAAAAAATGAACTATGTGTACCCTGAAGATAAACATTAATCAAACATGATCATACTCTTACTATTTTATTTGGATAAAAACCAAACTAAAATATAGAAATGCAAAAGTTGACCTATAATTTCGGAGGCCATACATTAATTGAGAAATCAATCCTGTTGATGGGCAGAACTAGTGCAGGAAATTCAAAGGTCATACAGCCGCATAGGTTGAATTTTTTGGAATCTTTTTTTTTTTTTTTTTTTTTTTTGAATAAAAGATATTATCTACACTAAGGAGAAAAAAATGGGCTAAGACTCATCATGGGTTAGCAATAATGTGGTTCAAATTCGTCATTGACATAATGAACTTCATGGTTCATCAACCGTGTGCCTCACATTTACAACTTCTTGGAGAAAAACTTTAATACGCCCGGCTCATGAAACAAACTTCATAGAAATAAGAAGCAATAATAAATATAGGTTTTTTTTTTTAATTTAAAATGGTTTTTGAGATTTTCAAATCTGTAGAAGTGGTCCTTAAGTTAGTCCACTATTAATCATTTTGATCATTCCTTAAAAAAAAATTTGTTAAATAAGGTCCGTGATAAAAATACCCTCAATATAATGAACAATAGATCAAAATAATTGATAAAATTTGAGGGTACTTTCGTCATTATATCTTATTTATCGAAGATTTTTCATGGAAGAACCAAAATGATTAATGGAAACAAATTCAAGGACTAGTTTTATCGATTTTAAATCTTAATAACCAAAGTAAAGAGTTATGTCAATTTCAAAATTGATTTTAACTGAAAAAACCTAAACATAAAACACCGTTTTCATTCAACAAGTGCGTGAAAGTATATCACATCTAGCTTGCCAAAATGGACCAAGGCAACCACCATACAAACACGTTGAATTGTTGCTGTTGTTTTTACTCCAACGTGATAAAAAGGTTATGATTTTCACACACCATTAACTACTTTTCCCACATCCCTTCTTATTTTTTAATACTTAATTGGTATCCTACTATTTAATCTTCCATATATATCCTTCCTACTTTTTGATAGTAATTAATGAAAGATTAAATAGGGAGGGGTATATATGGAAGATTAAATAGTAGGATACAAATTAAGTATTAAAAAATATAGAGAGGTGTGGGAAAAGTAGTTAAGGGTGTGTGAAAATCGCAACCTGTGATAAAATACTACAAATCTATTATATATAAAGCCGGAGGTGTGATGAACAGTGCAGCACAGTGGAGATCAAATTTTTGATGGCCAAATTACCAATTTACCTTTGCATAATTTGAAATATGATTTTGGGCAAGTTTTGAATTTTTGTGGGCTGAGGGGTAGTTTGGTCCAATTAATTTTTGTTAAAGTGGGTGACACCAAAATTTTTGTCTCATGTGTAAAGAATGAAAAAATGAAAAGGAAAAGAAAAAATAATAAACAAATAACAAAGTTGATGGTACCCACGTAATATAAAAAAGGTCTTTCACATGCGGATAATAATGTGATTAAATAAATTGTCAAATGATTTTTTTTTTTTTTGGGTAACAAACTATATTATCTACACTAAGGGGAGGGGTGGGCTTAGCCTCACAAGGGCTAGAAATAATGTGATTTGATCAGTTATTTGTTAAATATTATTTTCTGTATTTTTAAACACATTCAAAACATCGTAAGAAGCATGTAATGCTGGTTATAAAAAAGGTCTTTTACAAGCGGATAATAATGTGATTAAATTAATTATCAAATGAATATTTTTTTTTAAACAAACAATATTATCTACACTAAGGAAGAGGGGGTGAGCTTAACCTCACAATGGTTAGCAATAATGTGATTCAATCAATTGTTTATTAAATATTATTTTCTCTATTCTTAATGTAAATTCTATAGAGACCGATTTTATTATGTGAATTCAGCTGCTTTAATTGGTTTATGAGATGTTACTTCTAGCATGATCTAAAATGATTCATTTACTTCAAATATTTGACTTTCCTTTTGTCAATTTACGCATATAATTATATTTAAAATATGTTAGTCGTGCTTAGCACGTCGTGATTCAAAAAATATCTTCTACACATGCGTAAGCGGGCATGAAGGCTAGTAAAACTAAATTAATTAATTAATCACAATAATGAATAATACCAACTAGACCGACCCCTGCTGTATAAAATTTCTTCTGGAATTCTCTTGAGTATAATATTATTACTCTTTTGACATTAACACTGAATTTAGAGTTATTAACAAATTTGTCACACATAGCTTAACGTACGTGACAAAATGTAACTTGCTTGTGGGTTTAAAACTTAAAGATTCATACTTGCGCGCAACTATCACGTTCATCTTATATTATAATGTACGAAAAAGAAACAATGAATTATTAAGATATTAAATAATTTGAATGCGACTTTGTTAACAACATTGTGATGCGAGTCTTCATTCTATACTCTTTTATATTATATCATGGGTGGCAATATATGGCAAAGAAATTATTGAATACTAGCCAACATGATAGGAGTGGGACGTGAAAGGATTAGGACTAGGGCTACTCTCTTTGTTGTTCATTTGTGTTTGGACAAGCTATAGAACCGGATACTTCAGCTGCGTTTTCACCATACGTCAACCACAATTAGGTATCAAATTCACTACAAATTATAGTTTTAAAAATTCCAACCTTGCGTTGCGTAGACCTCGCCTAGGCTCTACGCGGTTGACCACTCTCTTTATTGTTCCTTTGTGTTTGGACAAGCTATAGAATGAGATACTTTAGTTGCGTTACCATAACAGGCCAACTATAATTAGGTATCAAATTCACTACAAATATATGTAATCGTAAAATTCTTGTGAGTCGAAGTGTTGCAAATTCTCAGCTTTCGACTCACTTCTTTAGTTTCTATCTCTCAAAATTTGGTCCCTCCTATCTCAATGAGTGTTCGAGGGATTCAAGTTTGGAAGTTTCGCTGCCTATTTTTGGGCACTGACCTGAGCTTTGGGCTATATTTTCTATGGCCTCCAACTTGATTGGAATGGTCATGTGATATTTTGTCTTTGTTCTGTCTGGTTCTAAGGAGTGCGGTTTTGTGGGCCAAGTCTCGCCAATAGCTTCAAGTTGTTAATCCAAAAGGATGGGGCCTAAAGGAAAAAGTTTATTGGTTGATTTCTTTTTATTATATAATAATTATAATAAATTCATTTAAATTCTGAGTAGCTAAATGTATGTCTTGTCTACCATTGATTGATCTTTCCGCTAGTCGCTTTTGAAGTACTTACTCCAACAAAGTTATTTAAACACGTTTGAGACTTTTATTAAAATTTAGGTACTGTGTTTATGAGCTTTTTTTTTGTTAAAGTACCGTTGTTAGAAGCACGTTCAATTTTTTTATTAAATTCAAATACTTCATCTTCAAAAAGCATTAAAATGTCTTTTATATTTCATAAGCCCTTTTAACATTTTTTGCCTAAAGCTCCACAATTTTTTTTCTAAACAAACCTATTTTTTTAATCACCTAAAATAAATATAATAAACTAGAAGAGTACTCCACAAGTATAAGTTTTTTTTTTTTTTTTAATTCATGCTCTAATTAAATCTTACTTCTAAAATATTAGAATTGAAGTTCTATTTTTCTTTGGAAGTGTGGTATTATAAAAGACTTACATAAATAAAATGTCCACATACATAGGCCATGAGAATGGAGAAATAGCTAATATAAATGGCATTGTAACATGTATATGATACAATGATATATATTTATATTAAAAGATGGAATGAATAAATTAGTATCAAACTCACCGATCATGAAATTTAAACTTAAGACACTTACAAGTGAAAAAATACCACTAATTGTAGGATTAAGTGACATATTATAACATTTATAATTAAGAGACAATATTGTTAATTTGGGATGCTAACCGTCCGTTATGTGTCCTATACATCATACTTGGGCCTTGGCTTATCAATTAGCTGCAAAACATTGCACTAAATATCTCACTTTCTTTTTCCCTTCCTTTGAGTAATCAACTAGATCTTACCAAGGAAGAAGAATGAGTGATAAAGGCTTCAACACCAAAGTACAAAAATCGGTACTCAAAAAAACCAAAAGATACATAAAAGAACATTTTTTTTTTTTTGAACACCATAAAAGAACATTTAGAGCGAGGTAAAGTAAAAGAAAAAGGCTCTCTCTTTCCTCTCGACCCTCGCCGAAAGAAAAAACCGTAAGCCCCCTTCTTGCCGCTGACTCCTACTTTTGGTGTGGGTCAATGGCAACTCCTCTTACTTGCCAATCCAAGCCACTCCTTCCTCTTCTTCTTTGGCTTTTGCATATCCTTTTCTTTTAGCCTTTAATTTCAAGTTTTCTTGAATTTTTGTCTCAATCTCACTAACTTGTTCAGATTTGGGCTTTTATGCCCATTTTTTCCTCTGATGTTTCTCCGGTCTTTAATCTTTCATCGGTGACCTCTTCTACTCGAGCCGTCACATGTCTCTCCTTGGTGGCACACTTCGGTGTTAAGTGGTTGTTAAAGTGCTTTTAGCATTATTTTGTAGGATTATGGCAACGTTTTGTGAGCGGGTGACTCGCTCACTCCCTTTTTTTATATTCAAGGTGAGTTTTTGCTTTTGGTGGTGATGGTGGATCAGTGATGGTAAGGCAATTGGTGTGGTGGAGTTTCCTATCTTTTAGATCTAGTGTTTGTATTGTTGTGGCCTTGATATTTTTGGGCTTTCCTATTGTATTTACTTTTGGACTATGCTTGTTTTTGAATTGCCTTTAGGCTTTAGATTTTATATACTAGTTTTTTTAATTAATGAAAGTTATCTAGTTTGACAAAAAAAGTAGGGAGGCAAAGTATATCTCAAGGCAAAATTTAGATAAATGATAAAAATGCGCATATTTTTTCTCCTCCTACAAACTTATGTTTAATCATGCGTTGTTTTTGTTTGATTATTAATTTCGATGACTAGGAATAAAGAGAAAGATATAAGAGAATAAAACTAGTGTGTGAAAATCAATTCCCAAAGTTTAAGATTTAAAAACGTTTTTTATGCTATCATGCCAAAGAATGAAACAAACCCATTATTGTGGCGTAGCAAGTAGTCTTGCAATGAAGTTGGTAAAAGAAGCTTGTGGTAATAGATGACTGGCTCCAACATATCTCTTGATGTGCGGCATGACTAAAAAAGAAGTGGCACGACCAACTCTTTCAAGTTATAAAGCAATATAAGCTAGCTAGCTAAAGCTAGGCTAGGCATAAATGGAGGACAATACATTCAAAACCCTATCATAAGTCATTTCACGTTCTGATTTTATCATTTTCTCACATGAAATTCATGGGTGGTGCTATCTAGACATACATTTACCTTTAAATCGACGGCTAAAAGTTAAAAAAATTGTAAAAAAAGTAAGGGTAAATTACATAAAATTACCTCAACTATTAGGTCAGTCATAGTTTCATACCCCTTTTTTAAATTTTTTTAATGTCATACATTTAGTAAGTTGTCTGTCAATTCCTCTGTTAAATGATAATGTGGCTTGAGGTGGGGCCCACTTTTTATTAAAAAAAAATTACCATTAAAAAAAAAAAAAAAAAAAAAAAACCCAAACACCCATCTTCCCCGACCCCTTCCCCTTCCCTACAACCCAAACCCAAAACCTAGATCCCTTCCCCTTCCCTTTCCCTTTCCTTGCAACCCTCGACCCCTTCCCCACCCACGCCATCTCCCCACCCCCCCCCCCCCCCAAAAAAAAACCCACCTCCTCCTTCTCTGCCGACCCTTTCCCCCATATCCCTTCCCCTTCCTCTTCCTTGCAACCTTCGATGTTCCTCCCCTCTTCGTCGACGGCGTCTGGGTTGGTCCATTTTGGGGAGAAGGGTGGGCGGTAGAGAAGGAGGAGGTGGGTCTGGGGGGGGGTAGATGTTGGCGTGGGTGAGGAAAGGGTCGGGGGTTGCAGGGAAGGGGAAGGGAAAGGGATCTAGGTTTTGGATTTGGGTTGCAGGGAAGGGCAAGGGGTCAGGGAAGATGGGTGTTTGGGTTTTTTTTTTCTTTTTTTTTTGGTGTTTTTTAAGGGTAAATTATTTTTTAATAAAAAGTGGACCCCGTCTTAAGCCATGTCAGCATTTAACAAAAGAATTGACAGACAACTGACGGAATGTATGACATTGCAACTAATTCAAAGATAAGGTATGATATTGAATTTTTTTTTTAAAAGGGTATGAAACTGTGACTGACGTAATAATTGAGGTAGTTTTATGATATGTGGATAGCACCACCGTTATTCATAAAAATAAAAAAGAAAAAAAAAAGAGGGTCGGAACCAATGTCTACATGAAATCACTGAACCTCGCCTTAACGCCGGGCCGATAAAATACTAGGCCCAAGCTACCTTAGGCCCTTTCAAATTGAAACTAATTTAATTGCAAAACATAAAATAAAATAAAAAACATATTTATAAAAATTAAAAATAATTTGTAGAAAGTAGCTGGATTTCTTTTAGACACACATGGTGACATTTTTCTTTAACAATTGGAAATAGTGACAATGAATAAACCAATACACTTGAGGATTTTTGCATAAACTTCAAGTGTGTTTATCCCTATCATGACATTTCTGTGATTAAGATTTGTATCCCTATACGGAGGTTTTGATTTTTAATTTTTTTTAACTGTCTTATAAACATGTCTATTTGCATAAACTTCAAGTGTGAATAGAATGCCATACTATAAACATGTCTATTTGTCTAACTATCTTATATTCAACTCCAAAAACATTTTTTAAAACCCCCCACTAGGTATTAAAAATGTATTTTTTTTACCACATAACTATCAAACAAGTGTCAAATATCATTCTTCTTAAATTTTGTTCTAAGTTCATATAAGGAAAAAGTGAGAGTGATACTGATGTATTAGCTCATATAAAAAACAAACTTTTATAATGGTTCGAAAAATTTAAGTATGATATTAATATATTAATTTAAGTGTGATATTAATATATTGAACTCATGAGTAAAATTTAAGTGTGATATTAATATTAGTATCACACACACTTAAATTATTGTCAACCACCTAATAACCAAAATTTCTAAAAAAAAAAAAAAATCAAGGGCAAAGAAAAGGAAGCGAGAAAAGAAAAGCAAAGGCATTTCCAAAAAAAGGAAAAATCATACGCAAAGAAAAGGAAGCAAGAAAAGAAAAGCAAAAGCAGAGAGAGAGAGAGAGAGAGAGAGATAAAGGAAAGGGAAACGACAAAGGAATCGAAAGTCGGCGCCTCATGAGTCATGTCTCGTTAGCTTAGCCGACCAATCATCACGTCCTTTTCCTCTCCCCCACCAGAGGCCACCCCTCCTCCCCTCCCCTCCCCACCCCTCCTCCACCAAACAGCCCCCCCTCCCCCTCTCTCTCTCACTCCTCTAACACTCTCTGTTCTTATAAAACCCTTAGTTCCTCTCTTCCCTCTCGTTTTCTTCTTCTTCTTCTTCTCCTTTTTTGCGTTTTAATTTTTTTTTTTAACTAATTTAATTCCTCTCTATCTTTCTCTCTGCGGTTTCTTCCGTGTATATTTTTTCCCAATCGGAAGACGCCCCAATTCTATTCAGATCTTCCCCAAAAGATCTTATCTTTTTTGGGTTTTAATTTCTGGGTTTATTTGGAATTTGGGTTTTTTTTTTTGTTCTTTAAATTATGAAAGACGCGGTTGTTCAAGCGGTGGTTGAAAGGGTTGAAGACGGCGATAAGGAGAAGAAGAAGAATCGCCGACCCAGTCGCCGATCCAGACAAAAAAATTCCACTTCAGGTACTTTGATCAATTTCCCCTTTTTCTCACTGAGCAAAGATTAAATTTTTATTTTAATTACTGAGTTTTGATGGTGCAAACTAGGTTTTTTTGAATTAGTTAAAATAGAATGGTGATTTCTGTGTATTTTTGGTATTTTTCTTCTTGTTTTTGTGTTGTTTCTGTTTATCCCTTATGTCACTAGCCTATTGGTGCTGTTTGGCTGCTGGGTAATCTAAGTCCTGGTCAAGGAGTGAGATTATCCTGCAAATGCTAAGGTAATCACTGACTGATTGGATAAATTTGGAGTTTGATGGAGGTATCTACTACTCTCTCGAATAATAAGTGCAAATTAATCAGATAATATTATATATATATATTTATTTATTTTTTTTATGAAAAGCTTAGTGGGTTATATGCATTCTTAGCAGTGAATATCTTTCTGAATTTTGTTTCTTATGCTTATGTGAAGCATTATTTTGATGTGATTTGTTCTTTTTCTATTCTATATCTTCGTTGTGTTCTTTGGTTCTGAATTTTATCTTTGTCTGTTTAATTGCAGCAGCTACTCCGAGAACTGAAGTATCTGAGTGCCTGGCAAATGGAAGAATTTCTAATCATGTAACCACATCCTTGAAGCAACCTCAGTTAGACATGCATCCTCCAGATGAGCACGGAACGATAAAAGCATCTAATTTGGCCTTCAATTCATTGCCAACAGTGCACATCAATGAGCAAGTCAACCACGAGGATGTGCAAATTTCGGTAAATCAACATTCTATCCCATGTGATCCTGCTGGAAGATTTATTTCAAATTCTTGTCCTGAACCTGTGGCTTGTGGAGGATCGCCTGGAATGTTCAAGGATTTCCCTCCTCATCATGCTGAGAGTTATGCTCGAAGAAAATGTTTTACTTCACACTGGCCCATGGAGGCTGTTAATGACGCTCTAGAGGTACATTTATTTGGTCTTGATTTGTGTTTACTCATTTTTCCATGGAATCTGTTTACTCATTAATCATTATATATGAACCTGTTTGAAGTTGTATGGTTGCTGAAGAAAATGATCACTGTGACTCATTTATTATGTTATTTTTTCAGAAGGGTGATGCTTTTAAAGCTTTGTTTCGAGTCAATGCACACAACCGATTTGAGGTTTGTGATCTTATTCTATGTTTATATTTGGATATATTCTGTGGGGTTAGTATTTCCCAATGCTTCACCGTCATACCTTTCTTATGTAGTATGCATACTGTGTTCTGTGCTTGTAGGCCTATTGCAAAATTGATGGTGTACCAACAGACATTCTCATTGATGGACTTGCTGAGCAGAATAGAGCTGTAAGTCTGGAATTATTTTCTTTTACATTCTGCATCTTCACTTGGAAACCTTTTGGCTTGTTTGCTTTTTCGTCTACTATACTTTTAAGGAGTTGACAGCCTCATTATTTTACTGGATCGCATAGCCTTCATGATTTCTATGTATTTTTTTATGGTGACTTTCTTTTGTGTTGGGAATACAGTTCAATGAGCTCACAATTGCTTGGCATTGACTTTTTTATATTTAGATGGAAGGAGACATTGTGGCGATTAAGGTTGATCCCTTGGCATTATGGACGAGGATGAAAGGATCAGCTGGGACTTGTACCAGTTCTGCACTGGTGGAGGATTTTAACTTACCACAAGAAGCTAATGAAATTTCTGGTCTCAACTGCAAAGGTAAAGCTAAGGTAGACGAGGTGGATTTGTATGCTAATGGTAGAAGAAGCCTGCTTCCTGAGAGGGGCTCATTTCCTCAGGAAAGTACTTATCCTGGTGAATCTATTACTTCAAAGCCAATTGGACAAACAAGTTATGATCATGTTGCTGGGAGGTACCCCACGGCTTCAGATTTTTTACAAGAAGGTTCTCATGGTGAGCAGAATGAAGTTGCAGTTGCAGTAGAGAGGATATGTGCCATGATCAGTTCATTCCCTTCAAAACGACCAACTGGCAGGGTTGTTGCTATCATTGAAAGGTCTCCACGTCGAGACTCTGTTGTTGGTTTCCTTCATGTTAAGAAGTGGATTGCTTACAGGGAAGTTTGCAGAAACAACATGAGAAAGAACAAAAATGCATTATTTTCTAGTGACGAGTGCATTCAGATGACCCCAACTGACCCAAGATTTCCAAAAATGGTGGTCCTTGTGAGAACCCTGCCTGATTCAATCAAGAAGAGATTGGAGAATGGTGATGAGTCAATCGAAATGGAGTTGTTTGCTGCCCGAATAGATGAATGGGATGAGGAAAGTTCTGCTCCCCAAGCTGTCATCTTGAATGCTTTTGGCCGGGCAGGTGAAGTACAGCCACAACTTGAAGCAATTTTATTCCAAAATTCAATTAATTCATCAGATTTTTCTCATGAATCAATTTCCTGTCTTCCTCATCTCAAGTGGGAGGTGCCTCAGGAGGAAATCAAAAGTAGAAAGGATCTTCGAAACCTATGCATATTAACCATCGACCCTTCAACTGCTACTGATCTGGATGATGCACTCTCAGTTGAGAAATTATCCAATGGAATTTTCAGAGTTGGTATCCACATTGCTGATGTGTCGTATTTTGTTTTGCCCGATACACCGTTAGACGAAGAAGCTCAATCTAGATCAGCAAGTGTGTATATGTCACAGCGGAAATTACCAATGTTGCCTCCTGTGCTCTCAGAGAATATTGGTTCGCTTAACCCAGGGGTAGAGAGACTTGCATTTTCAATTTTCTTGGACATCAACCATGTTGGGGATGTTGTTGACCGATGGATTGGCCGCACTGTGATAAGATCGTGTTGCAAACTTTCTTATGAACATGCTCAGGAGATTATCAATGGGAAACTTAATTTGGAAAGTTCTAACATTTTAGGAAACGGCTGTCCTCAGTTGCATGGCCATTTTGAATGGTCTGATGTAATTAGATCTGTTAAAGATCTTCTTGAAATTTCCAGAGTTTTGAAGGAAAGGAGGTTTAGTGATGGGGCTCTTCAGCTTGAGAGCCCTAAAGTTGTTATTCTGTTTGACGAATGTGGAGTTCCATATGATAGCATGTATTCTGAACGGAAGGACTCAAATTTTCTTGTTGAGGAGTTTATGCTTTTGGCAAATACAACTGCGGCTGAAGTCATATCTAGAGCTTTTCCTGAGAGTGCATTATTGCGGAGGCACCCAGAACCTAATATGCGCAAACTCAGGGAATTTGAAGCATTTTGTTCTAAGCATGGTTTGGAATTGGATACGTCGTCTTCTGGGCAGTTCCAGCAATCATTGCTGAGAATCAGGGAAGAGCTCAAGGATGATGCTGTTCTATTCAATATTCTTATGAGTTATGCTACAAAACCAATGCAGTTGGCTTCTTATTTTTGTAGCAGTGAATTAAAAGACAGAGAAAATGATTGGGGTCACTATGGACTTGCTGTTCCTTTGTACACTCATTTTACATCTCCACTGCGTCGGTATCCAGATATTGTGGTGCATCGCACGCTGGCTGCAGCCGTAGAGGCAGAGGAGTTATTTTTGAAACATCGGAGACTGTTGAATAATTTTAGTAGGGGGGATGAAGTTAAAATGAGATGTTTCACTGGTATTTATTTTGATAAGAATGTTGCTGAATCCTGTGAAATCAAGGAAGCACTATCTGCTGCAGCAATAAAGCATAGAGTTCCCTGCTCTGAAATGCTTACTGATGTTGCTGCTTATTGCAATGAAAGAAAGCTGGCTAGTAGACATGTCAAGGATGCTTGTGATAAGCTCTACATGTGGGCCCTGCTGAAGAAAAAGGAGGTACGGTTGTTTTCTACTTATACTTTCTGATTTATTTTTAAATGTTAAATCTCTGTTTTCATTGTTACTCTTTAGCTGGAGGGCAGCGTGCTAAGAAATTTTGCCCCTCATTTCCATCATCTGTTTTATGTGCCATTACAAGTAATGACTCCCATAATAGACCAACTGTGCTGTCTCGTATTGACCATAGCATTATCTGACTTCATATAATGGTGTTGCCAGACCCATTGTGTCCTCTTTTTATGCCACCCTTCTCTTGATTCTTGTCTAGCTGAGCTAGGTGGTTTGAATACAAGCAGTCCTATTGTTCTTTGGTGCTGCCTTCATTTTGCATTTACGCTTTAGGTGTTTTAGTTGTCTTCTGTGCTTAATGTCTGGCTGTCATTTATCGGTTGCAGATTGTATTATCAGAAGCAAGAGTATTGGGTGTGGGGCCTAGATTCATGTCCATTTATATTCACAAGCTTGCTGTAAGTAGCTGTTTTCAGTTGTGTAATTTTTATGCGACTATAGGATGGGAACCCATATGCAATTTACTGTTACTACATGTCTTCAGGTTGAACGTCGAATATATTATGATGAAGTTGAAGGCTTAATGGTAGAATGGCTTGATGCTACATCCACATTGGTGCTGAATTTATGTTCTAACAGACGCTCACATAGGAGAGGTAGTCCTGGTAAGTGGAGGGCGCTTGAAGATGTTGCCTTGGTTGTTAGACCTTATGACCTCAAAGCTGAACTAGGCGGAACTGGTAATAGTCCTAAAGAGGGTGCCGTGGTCCAAGATGTTGGCGTAGCCACCCATAGTGAAATTGATCCAGTGGTTTTCCCCCTTACACTCTGTGTTCTTTCAACAGTTCCTGTAGTGCTTCATGCAATCGGGGGGGATGATGGACCCGTTGATATTGGGGCAAGGCTGTACATGAGCTCATATCTCTGATAGATTGGGTTTTGAACTGGTTAACCTAGTTGCCGATGGTTGGAACTTACGGAGATGAATGGATAACGGAGCTTTGGAATTGGTTGACCTACTTATTACAGATGAATGATAACAAGGCTCTTCTTGGAAATGGGCAGGTTCTGTTGTAGATAGGACATTAGTGTAGTCCGGATAGAGTTTAAGAAAAATAATAATTTTCGGTTTAGATCTCCGCTGATGCTCTATGGGTTATCTCATACCGAAACGTTTTGTGGGAGGGTGTTGATAATGGTAGAAGGGGGTGTGTCTTAGTCTCTGTCATTGGCTTTTAGCAGCTGTTTTTGATAGAGCTGCTTGCTGGAATAGGTCTCTGTTTTTGCTGGCCCGTCTCATCCAGTGTAACTCGGTGAATGTGTCCTGCCAGCGTCTGGCGTTTCGACACCGAGTTTCATAAGCCAAATTTGTGGGTTTAATTTTCTCTGTGTAGTTATTCCTGGATTGCTGCCCAATAAGGTTTTTGGCTTTGGGTGGCCAGGATTAGGGGTAATGATCTGGGTTTGTTCTAGTGACATAAATGAGTGACTGGCAGTCTCCAGTTGATTCATATGAAAGCACAACACTTGTGTGAATTACATTTTCTTTAAATAATATGATTCTTCACATTAAGTTGATATCGACCAAAGGAGCAATGAGAGCCAATCTTCTACAGTCCTTTGTGCGTGGACTCTTGGTAGCTTTTATCATTAATTGACATGTGTTAAGGTTACGACAGTAGAGCTAACGAGATTAAAGTTTATGAACGGGTCAATCAATGATGGAAGTTACTGAGTGACCACACAACCTGAGTGCAGAAGATTTGAACTCACAAGCAATCATTACTAGGGTTTGTTACTAAAACAAAAAGTGATTTTCACGCATCATTTTAGCTGCTCAACACATTTTTATTTTTGGTCTTTATATTGAATAAATCAAATTGAAATAACGGGATATAATTAAATGTGGGTGCATGAGAAGTCAAAAATAGTTTTTATTTATCATTTTCCTTAAAAATTATTTCTTACGTCTTAGATATTTAGTTGGTCAAACGACAATATTTGAGACTGATAACAAAATGACAAAATTGCACATGATTATAGGTTGTACAAACGTTCTCTAGATAAGCACACGTTAAGTACTTCTTAATAATTTACTTTTAAGTGCTATTTTAGAAAGCATTTTGATTTATATAAGAAGTTTCAATGTTTATACAATAAAAGTACTTTTAGTAGAAACACTTACGAAAATAAACAATTCCAAATCAGTCATAAGAGCTTCAATATGCACTCAAAATCTCGAGTTCAAATTCCTTGATCCGTAATGCCGCTTGTATGCAAAATAGTCCATCCATTTTCTTCTGTAACAATGTAGTTCAATCTAGAATCTTTCATTTTCCTACCAATTCTTATTTAAAAGCTATAGAATTAGTTTTTGCAATAAAAATGATCATTTTTGTCTAATAAAATAATTTTCTTATTTTATAGTACTGAATGATGCGAAAAATTTACAATTAAACTTTTTATTTAAAGATCTATAAATTTGATAATTTTACATAAAATTCGTACTACTAACTCAGCACTTGTAAATAAAGTGCTCTTTTTTTTTTTTTGGGTAAATCTAGTTTGCTACCTTCAAGTTTAGTAGTTTTCAACATTTGATACATGAAATTTTTTTCGTCTCAGAGTCATATCTAAAGTGTTAATTTTGGGACAGTCTTATACATCCATTAGTCTGGTTGTTAGGTCTCCCGTTAATTGATGACGTGGTGCTATGTGGACAATAACTGGGCGCCACGTGTCATTAAGGGGTCCACATGGAAATTAAAATTAAAAGAAAAAAAACCCCACTCGTCTTCTACCTCCCCCCAACACCCTCCATCCCTTCTTTCCTCTGCAACCTGTACCATCCATTCTCTCCTTTGCAACCCTTACCCTTCCTTCTCCCTTCTACAACCCCCACCCATCATCCCTCTTTTCTCTCCTCTGTAACCCGCACCACCCTCCCTCATCTCCTCTAATCCAAAGCTTGCCTCAACTCCTTTAGCGACCACCGCAACCTCAGCAACCTCCGCAACCTCCGCAGCGGCATCGACAGCAAAACCACCATCAGCAGGATAAACTGCCCTGTCGCAGCCAAAGCCCCAACATCAACAAGATGAAGGGGATGTTCAAGTCCAAGCCCAAAACCCCCGCCGTCATAGTTCGGTAGACCTGAGATCTCCTCGTCTATGCTCAACGCGCTCCCGATTCTTGTGAAAGCAAATGGGAGGAAAAAGTACATATTTTCCTTCCATTATTGATTTTGTCAATCAAAATTGATTCAATTCAATCCGATTGAAATTTTGATCAGATTCTTCCTTGCTTCTATATTCTATTATCTTAAAACATTGAGAAAATTGGGATCGGTGGTGTTTTCGATGAGCAAAGTTGATTGGGATCTGTTCAAGATCAAAGTTTAGATTTTTGAAGTTTTTGGTTAATGCGGATTTCATTGAAATTGGTGATTTTGAATTTTGAAATTGTTAAATTGGTTTGTGAATTCTTCAGTTTAATTAGTTTTTTCAAATGCAAATTGTGATAAGAGGAGATGAGGGAGGATGGGTGGGGGTTGCAGAGGAGAGAAGGGAAGGTACGGGTTACAGAGAGAAAATGGAGGGTACGGGTTGCAGAGGAAATAAGGAAGGGAGGGGGTTCGGGGGAGGTAAAAGACGAGTGGTTTTTTTTTTTTTTTTTTTTTTTTGAATTTTTAATTTCGACGTGGACCCTTTAATGACATGTGGCGCCTAGTCATTGTCAACATGGTGCCACATCATCAGTTAACGGGAGATGTAACAGCTAGACTAACGGATGTATAAGACTGTCCCAAAATTAACACTTTAGGTATGACTCTAGGACCAAAAAAACTTCATGTACCATGACACACCCCGACCTGAAAAGTTCACTTGGACTCTGAAATCGAGTTGTGTTGGCCGACACCAGAAGGGTGACAAAGCCATAAAGTGGAGTGTAGTGGAAAAAAAATGTAAATAAATTTAAACCTAAAAGTGCCTAAACAAAAGAGTGCAGGTGAGCGGGATTGTACCAATTTCACACGTGATGGTAGAGCATAAGAACAGTACAATAATTAGAGTAAGGGTTATACCACTAAAGATAACCATCTATTGCGATTTGCCAGAATCTTCGTTTACACGTAAGCACAACTACTAAACCTGGAGGGGTGAAAAACAAAGTTGAGTGGGTCAGCAAAACAACATTTTGTAAAGACGTTTATTTTCGAATATACTAACCCCTTGCCGTAAAACAAGTATAGTTTCCTTAAAACAAACTATGTAAGCATGTAAACAATAATACAACAACATTATAACTAGAAATATGCCAAGTCATGATATATCAAATGCCATAGTAATATAATCATGTGATAATCAAGTATAATCAATTGCTCATCAATTTATGCTAGCACACGAGTCGGAGTTTCATAATGCAACCTGCACGACAGGACTGGGTGTAATCAATACGCTCTAGTACTACGATCATGTTAAGACTGGCGCCGAGGCGCGGTCACATATGAGTCGGAATTGCCTAATGCAATATGTACGATATGACTGGCACCTAACTTGGATCTAAGGTGAGCGAATGGTGCGGATGTGAACATATACACGTGAAGGACTGGCCCTGGCTCTGGGCAGAGTACTAACACCGGAGTGCGATAGATGAGCATGTACAAATATGTATGAACGTCATGACAGTAATATCCCAACCATATAACAGCATTTATCACATTTAATATCACAATAACGAATACTTGGTAATTATAAGTGTAAAAATGAAGTAAATACGCATTTATGGAAACTATAACTATGTATAGGTATAAAAACAAACTGTCCACTCACCTGGAGTCCACGCTACAACTCCCTAGCACGAATGTCAAGGCGTCACGAACGATCGTCGCCTAGAACAATTATCAAATCACAACTCAGGATTCTTATCGATAGAACACACAACTCATGTAAAACACATCCCTGAGGACCTTTTAGAATGATTTGAAACCCATTGACAAAAACTAAATCGTCAGTCAAACGTCAGCGGTAGAGTCCATAACCCTACTTTATTCGATCCGGAAGATCCGTACCTCAGATTTCTGATCTGTAAGTTCCTATGGTCCTCAAATATTATGTACTATAAGGTACTAAGGTTTGGTGACGATCCAATGGTCGGATCGTCAATTCATGCAAGGACCCCATGACGGCTAACTAGGTGGTCAACTACGAAACTACATTAAAACATCGTAATTTCACGAAACGGATGTCAAATATAGAATTGGAGCATCCAAATTAGACTAAGATGGTCAGGTGGGGTCCCGGCCCACGCGCCACCGCACGCGGTGGTTGGCCGCCACGGTTTGCCGGAAAATTCCACTATTTCTAAAAATTCTCAAATTTCACAAAAATGAAGATCTCAAAGAGAGGAACAACTTTCATACTTGCCACAAAGTCTAAAAGTGGACGGAAGATGGTCAATTTTGCCCACAAAGCCGGTGGGTGCCTAAAGCTTCTCGGCGACGATTCGTCATCTACAGTGGTCCAACGAGGTCAAGGTTGGTTGGGATTTGCTCCAGGGATAATGGGCTACAAAGCCCAAGTGGTGGCATTGGCCTTCACTTTGCTAATTCGCCGAAAAATTGAAAAGAGTGGTCAGAGCACTGTTGATTTTCGTCGACTCTCGTGGCCTCAAACATATCCCGTGGTTAATCAAGGTGGTTCTTGGGTGGGTTTTCTAGAAGGGAATGAGAGCTTCAATATGGTGGTGCTGCTGCTGAAAAATTCCACCGGAGTTGGTCAAAATCGGCCTTGGAAAATGGGAGGTCGAACTAGGTTGCACGGGTTGAAAGGCTGACAGGAATGGAGGGGTGAAATCCCTCTTTTTCCTGATTGCCTGCTGCCTGCTGCCTTCTCCCTTTCTTCTAATTGGTTCCTTGTCCCTTTAATTTAATTGGTCCACCATTTCCTTATCTGAAGGCTGATTGGGCCTCATCCCACAAAGTGGGAATTCAATTTAATTGAAACTACACTTTGAATAACCAATTTCAAACGTCTGTAACTATACCGTTATAATCCGGACTCGCAAACGGCTTTCGCCTATGCATTCGTACCAACGAGTACTATGAGGATACGCTAAAACAATAAGTCTGACGTCTCTCTAGACGATGGTCAACGAAAGTCAAAGTCCTTGCCTCTAGGGTATTTTCGTAAATTCACACTTTTAAAATTAATAAAAACGTAAAATTAGGGACGAGTTGTCACAATCTACCCCTCTTAAGAAAATTTCGTCCCCGAAATTTAAAATCATTAGTTACACAAGACTCAAAGATAGGGAAGAATAAAATATATGTACTAACGAAGAAATCAAGTCCGAGTGGTTGTACAAAAAGGGAAAATGCCGCTTCGTCACGATTCAGAGTGCATTATTTCTTTTTCATGCCTCCAATTCATACTCTTTTTCTTCTCTAGTACAATACTATAATATAATAGTTTTCTCAAAAACAAAGAGTAAAAAATATTTATATGTACTAACGTCCCGTAAAAAATACATACATATAACTACATAAAGTTAGAGTAGTTGTACTGATACTTAAAACTGAAAATAACATTTTCAACTACGTTCCTGAGTGTTGCGTACTCCGAAAGTAAGTAATAGCACGAGGCCTTTTGGGAGCTCACTGACTTCGGATTCTATAGGAACTCCGAAATTTAGCGATATCGCGTGAGAGCAATTCCAGGATAGGTGACCCACTGGGAAGTTCTCGTGTGAGTTCCCAGAAACAAAACAGTTAAGGCATGGTCGGGGCCCAAAGCGGACAATATTGTGCTACGGCGGAGGCAGGGCCGGGATGTGACAATTTGATATTAGAGCCAATCCCTGGCCGGAAGTATGCCGACGAGGACGTCGAGCCCTTAAGGGTAGACCTGTAAACGGGCCGGGTTTATTGGGTTTGGGTCTGATTCAACCCGACCCGTTAATCTAACAGGCCACCCGAACCCAACCTGTTAAGCTAACGGGTCACCCGAACCCAACCCGTTAAGCTTAATAAGTCACCCGTTTCACCCGTTAACAGTTTTTTTTGTTTTTTTTGTTTTACATTTGCATTCCAATACAAATTACACATCTTTTACCCAAAATTACAAACATTAACTAACAGTCTAACAATTTATATATATATATATATATATATATATATATATATATGTATGTATGTATGTATGTATGTATCAGACTACATATACGCCATGGGGGCAATCAATCAGCCCATAAGGGTTTTACAAAATGTGAAGCATAGCTATACGCCATGGGGCAATCGAACACCCAAAAATCTTCCAAATCAACTAATTAATGAAACTCCGTAAAGGTTTTCCAAATCAACTAATTAACTAACAGTCTAACATCTTATGCCGTATTCAACATCACCAAGATGTACCGCCCAATTACATCGCTACTTCAAGGAAGAATTTGCATATCGAACACCCAAAAATCTGCAACACACCCACAAAACACAATTAAACTCAACCCAGTACATCAAATTCAAATAAACAAGGATGCTGGAAGTAGTGAATTCATAGGCAAACAAAACAGGTTTTCACTTTATTGTGGAAAATACATACCATGCTTAATCAAGACTAAAACTATTGGAGCATTGTCCCAATTTTTCGTTAAGGCTCATGTCAAAAATTTCTTCAGTGAGTTCTTCCAAGTCAGCACCCTCTTTCTCTAAAGCTAAACATAAAAGGAAAAAAAGGAAAACAATTATAATCTATTATGTAAGAAAAAAATACAAAGTAATATAAAATTTACCTCCTTTGCCAAAAAGCTAGTCTCTAGTACAGAGCAAGGCTTGAACGGTTTCAGGCAACAAAGAACTTTGATATTGATCAAGCACCCTACCACTAATACTAAATGCTGATTCCGAGGCAACAGTTGAGATGGGAATTGTTAACACATCAGAAGCCATACGAGAAAGTACAGGATAATGAAATTGCTCCAGTTTCCACCATGAAAGAATATCCAACTCTTGTTTTCTATCAAGTCTCTTTTCTTCAAGATATAGATGTAATTCAGTTTTTTCATTTGAAGTTGACCCATCTTGGTAAATATTATCAAATTCCTACATATAAAAACAAAATAGAAACAATGACGTCAACGAACAATCTAAAGATGCATATTGAAAATATAAAACTAGGAATAACAAATATGAATACTACCTCAAAAAGTTTGTCTCCAACTTTTGTTTGAGTAGGAGTTTGATTGATTGGGTTGGATACAAGAAGATGAGAGAACTTGTCCATGTAACGACTAAAGAGTGCAAACAATGTGCCACTAACATCCTTCAACTCTCTGGAATCCTTACCATAAAGCTTGTCATAAGCCCACTCTACAAATTCCAATTTATAGCAAGGATCAAGAATCACTGCAGTAGCAAGAATCAAACTATACTCTGACCAATATTTTTCAAACTGCAAATTCATATAACTCCCCATCCGTCTCATGAAATCATCACAATCTTCCATAGCATCTTGAATACAATAATGGAATTTGAACACTTTTGGGAAAAACAAATTTGATGTAGGGTAATTTGTTCCGGAAAATAAGCAAGTAACTTCATAAAAATACCCCAAGAAATTGGAAATCTTCTCTATTTTATCCCACTCTTCCAATGAAGGACATGAACTAAAATTAGAATCAACAAGTGCCAAATCGAGAAAAGCACGACGATAGAAAATAACACTATCCAGCATTGTATATGTTGAATTCCATCTAGTAGGCACATCTTGTCTCAACCTTCTTTTACTACCTGCCAATCCTACTTGTGCAACGCAAGCAAAAAACTTATTTTTTCTCGCTTCTGAACACTTTATAAATTTGATGCACTCATGAACTTTTGTCATTGATCCATCAAT
Source organism: Pyrus communis (assembly GCF_041283825.1). Classification (NCBI taxonomy): domain Eukaryota; kingdom Viridiplantae; phylum Streptophyta; class Magnoliopsida; order Rosales; family Rosaceae; genus Pyrus; species Pyrus communis. The sequence goes on from NC_142572.1 coordinate 7,478,268, forward strand.
TTCCTTTAGTCCATCTTGGACTATTAAGTTTAGGATGTGAGCACAACAACGAACATGGAAGAACTTTCCATCCATTAACAGCAAACCTCTAAAATGTAATTGTTTCTTCAATAGCTCAACAGAACAATCATTTGCAGAGGCATTATCCAAAGTAATGGAAAACAGTTTCTTTTCAATCGCCCACTCAACTAATAAGGCGTTAATTTTTTTAGACAAAGCAACCCTGGTATGTGGAGGAGGCATATGACAAAAATTTAAAATTCTTTTGTGCATTTTCCATTCTTTGTCAACAAAGTGAGCTGTGAGTGTGAGATATCCATCAGTTGCAACAGAAGACCATAGATCCGATGTCAAACAAATTCTTCCCTCAATTGTATTTAACCAATCTCGAAGTCTTATCTTTTCATCTTCAAACATCCTCAACATATGTTTCTTAACGGTATTTCTACAGGGCAGTTTGATATCAGGAGATGTATTTAAACAAAGTTCTAATGCCCTCATATTCAACAAACCTAAAAGGCAAATCATGCTTCACTATAACCTCAATCAATAGCTCACAAAAACTAATATGGTTAAACTGAGGAGAATGCAGTCCAACTTGAGATTTCTTCATATCAATGGGATGTTTTTTACTACACGAATCCATATGATTCAATAGGTTTTTCGTCCCACAATTACTGTCACATACATAAACTATCCCATAGTTTTTATACTTTGCATGTTGTTTATTATCAGGACCAACATGCAATTCTTCAAACAAAGTCCAAACCCGAGATCTCTTTTGACATATCTTACCCACTTGTATACCTTTAGCCTTTCTCTTTGAAGGACTTGGTGCACTTGTTGTACCTTGTGTATCACTTAGATTGACTGTTGACATTTCCATAGCCTCAATGTTCTCTTCCTCAATATCCATCTGCACTAACCATAAACATAAGATGCATCAGATGCCAAGGAAGTTGAGACAACGAAAATGCAGAGCAGTGTGTTAGTTAACAGTTAACTTAATAAAAAGCAGGATGAATCTCTCTTGTTGTGGTGGATGATCCCTATTTCCTTCGGTTTTATGTTTCTTTTTAGAGTGTTCTTTTTACCCCATGCAAGCCATTCAAAAACCTGTGATTGGGGATTAGGCTATTAGCTATATTTATAAGACTATTTTCATAGTTTTCTTAAATTTCAAGTTCTTATTACATTCACAAGTAATAAGAGAAAGAACTAATGAAGACTTGTTGCCAACCATTTTTAAAATGGTCTTCAAAATGAAAGTGTGTGGTCCGAAACTGCGGTAATGAACCATCAACTTATAGGCAGTTCACTTTGAGGGAGTATAAACTCCAAACTCAAATTGATGTTCAGGAAACTGGTGAGAAAGTAGGGCTCTCAAGAATTCTTCTTTGAAAAACGTCTCAAAACTGATGACAGATAAACTATATATAGATATATGTAAAAGAGGACAATAATCGTGAAATAACAAAGTATGGTCTGTGAACTATTTTTTTCTTTCTTTTATTCATTAAGTGGCAGCTATCTTCCTATTGAATTTGAAGGATCGTGAGTCCTTCACAAGTATGAAAATAGTCTTCATTTTGGCAGTATCTAGTGGCAACAAGTATGAAATTCACAAGTATGAAAAGAACTAATCGAAAACCCAGTAGTCCAATTTCACACAACCCTATTTCAGAAAACAATCGAAAACCCACAATTTTGCAAACAATTCAAACCATCAAACCCATGAAGCAATTTTAATTTTGAACACCCACAAAAAAGAGACAACGAAAGCAGCATGAAACAAAACCAGATCCACACTTTTAGAAGAACCTAGAAACAAAAACATAAGAAATCGGATCCAAAACAACAAAAAACCCATATTTAGAGAGAGAGAGAGAGAGAGAGAGAAAGGATTACCAGGAGCAATCTTGAGGAGGGACAAAAGAGAAGTTGCAAGAAGATGATGAGGGAGATAACCGGAGGCCCGATGCTAGAAGGGAAGGAGCACGGCGTGCGCGAGACCCGTTTATGGGTTTTAGCTGTTTGTTTGTTGATTTGTGCGGTGGCTGGTGAGAGTGGAGATGGACTGAGGTCTGAGGGTTTCTATTAAAACTATTGAAATTACACAAAAGTCCTCAATAAACGGGTGAAACAGGTGATTAACGGGTTAACCCGTTAACCACCTGACTTGTTTATCACCCACCCGAAAACTAATTTTAACGGGTCAGGTTAGGTCGGGTTGAAAATGCCAGGTCTACCTAAGAGGGGTGGATTGTAAGATCCCACATCGTCCAGGCGTGAGGATCCTGTAAGCCTTATATGTATATTCCCATCTCTACCAAACACGAGGCATTTTGGGAGTTCATTGGCTTCTGGGTCCATCGGAACTCTGAAGTTAAGTGTGTTCGGAAGAGAGCAATCCCAGGATGGGTGGCCCATTGGGAAGTTCTTGTGTGAGTTCCTAGAAACAAAACCGTGACGGCGTGGTCGGGGCCCAAAGCGGACAATATCGTGCTACGGTGGAGTCGAGCCTGGGATGTGGTGGGGGCTTGGGCTAGGATGTGACAATTACTATTGTGATGATAAGCAAGTAAATAACTCCCGAGGGTGCAATATTACCATCATGTCCCCTTTGGGAAATGCACAAAAAACGTCTAGTCAAGCCTCTACCGTGCTCACGCACTACCTCTTTTGGGTAACAACAACAATAAGATAACATTTCTATAACGTGCACTCTCACAATTGAACACTTGTTTGTAAAACTCCTTAGTCAAGCAAGTGCCAAGCAAAGAATCTCCATTCCAAATCTCCATAGTATCACAACAAAGACCAACAATTTTGTAACCCTAGTTACAAGTATTTCTAGTGAAGATAAGTATCAAATACGACCATGCTACAACTATAAAGCAGATAAACATAACACAACAAGAAAGTCTGGATAGTCTGTTTAGACTGGTTGTTAGTCTGAGGGAAATATATAGTCAACTACAACTTACAACATGTGGCCTTCAAGAAGGCTTCCCAAACACTTGGAAATAAAACATGTATCCTGATAAGATATAATAGTGGCATACCTATCATTTAGTCGAGCCAACGTAGTCTGTAGTGCCTTAGCAATCAAATTCATAGTGAAGTTCTCTCGAACTTAGTGAGAAAGTAACTACGTAAAGAAGGCTAGAAGAATACTTGAAAATTTGAGGATCAAAGCAAGTCTATCAAATCTAGAGTATGAGAAAATTGGACTGAATGCATAACATCAACTACAATGGTAGTTTTCGAGATATTCAATCACCACGGTAAAGATTCATTCAACCGAGCATTTGTTGGGTGATTGAATAATTAATGGTCACGACTGTACTTCCAACGTCAACGGTTCTTCTAAACAGTGCTTCTGCTTCAAGGCAATACGAAGTGTAGCAGGGTAGACACATACCCAAGGTTAACTAGAATACCTTACAGCACCAAGAGGTGAAAATGTTGTCTTTTTGAACCAACAGAAAGCGAATTAACTTGTCACATCAATCGATAATCACCATACATCACCAAAATCTCCACATATACAAGAAACTCGTACTAGGAGCGTATAATGATATTTTCCTATCTCTATTTAGACATAGGAATTGATTATAACGACTTGAACAATTTTTGATCATTTTTAAGTATCGTCAAATCGTGATAGGAGCATATTTAGGCGACTTACTTAGCTTGTTTTCGTGCATTTATATTGTTAATTCATAGTTGTTTTAGTAGTTTAAGCCATTTTCGTGTGTTTTTAGGTTCATATGGCTAAGGAAGCAAAAAGATGCATTTTGGAGCATTTTGGAGCAAAATTGGACTTGGAATGGATAGCTTATGTTTGGAGAAAAAGGAATGGACGAAATTGAAGGATTCCTAATCCATTGCAGCCACATGCACCCATAATCATTCACACCTTGCAGCCACATGCATTCACTCTTCATAAATCAGCCACATGCACATTCAATCATTCACACTAAAACCTTGCACATGCACTCCCATTCTTTAATCCATTCAGCCACAAGACATTATCATTGCACCACATTCAGCCATTCCACATGCTATTTCAGCCACATGCACTCATAATCATTCAACCAACTTTGCACATGCATTCATCATCATAACCTAGCTGTCATGTTCCCTCTTTTTCACCTATAAATAAGCATCCATTGCAGCCACAATTCATTCATTCTTCCATTTCAGAAATTCACCCATTCACACATCAAAACTGCCCTTTGGTCGTGAGTTCCCTATTAATCCAAACACCACCAGAAATTCAGCCATTCCACCACTCCCCAAACCATTCACACCATCAAACTATCCTTAGACCTTGTGCTACAACGAAGAGGAAGATAAGAGGGCCTAAACGTTCATACAATTCAAGTTTGAGTTGTTGGAATGTTTAGGTGTTTCTTTGATTTCAATGTTTAATTTCAATACTCTTTGTTTTGTACGAATGAGGAATGGAAGAGAAGAGGACCTAAACGTTCATACAATTCAAGTTCGAGTTGTTGGAATGTTTAGGTGTTTCTTTGATTCTCTTTGTTTTGTACGTATGAGGAACTAAACCCCCCTTGGCTAGGGGGGGATTCGAAATATATGTTTATGCTTGCATTTTGATTTGATTACTTCTAATTACGTTTCATAAGTTGTGGATTCAATTTGTTTAACCGTTTGATTGATAACTTATTTATGTATGTTTATTGAGAGTGCACGCTTAATTTTCATGCATGAATATGACGCTAGAATATAAGTGAGTTTCACCTAATAGTTATGAACTTATATTCACAAGTAGTGGAGGTTGCTTATAAACAATCGCGTTAAACGAATTCTTGGCATAAGTTTCATGCGTATTCCATAGTTATGAATGCCTAGTCGATGTTTATGATTTCCGTTGAACTTAATGATCTTTGTTGAATGTCTCTATCATGCGTATTCCATAGTTAGGGACTTTGATTAGGAATAATTTGGTTGTAATGCGTATTCCATTCAATCCAATGAATCTAGGGAAATCTGAAAGTTAATTTAAGCGGACCTAATTAACTTGGAGCATTGAGAATTCATGGTTTATTGAAATGCAATTGGAAATCATTTTATTATGCAAGTGTAACATGTGTGGAGATGAACCCCTTGGCTAGCATCCATTCATTCTATTTCATCAATTTCATATTTACATTCTGTTTTAATTGCAATCTGTCCATTTAATTTAGTTTCGTCAAAACCTTAATCCCCCTTTACTTTAATGTCCAATTTAGTTAGAAATCAATTTAGTTTGTGTTTATAAGTGTTTTGATTCAATTTGTTACACAAATTCGTCCAAATTCACCAAAGTGCTCAAAACTGCCCAGAAAGTGTTTTTAAGGCAGTTTTGAGTGTTTTGGGTGATGTTTGAGTCTTTTGTTTGTTTTAGTGTTTTAAAGTTTAGTTTTGCATTCTTTGAGTCTAGTATAGTGTTTTATATTGTGTTTTTACGTTTTTGAGTCAAATCCAAGTGATTAACAATCCCTCCTAATCCCCGGTCCAGAACGATCCCTACTTACATACTTACTACAATTGTCAAAAAGAGGGTTTAATTTGTGTGCGTATAAATCATGCATCAAATCGATACTCGCAAATCCCAATTAGAATGGGATAAGACAAGCTAAAAACGTTCAAGGGTAGATGCATCATTTGTCGTTGTAGCAGTAAATATGATTGCACTACCGGGATAATACACAATAGTGCAATTGTAGACGTTGGTTTAGTTCTTCCATTCATCGTTGTTAGAAATTTAGCTCTTTCCCAACGAAAGGGTACTCGAGAAATTTGTGAGGTTGGTGAAGATTTTGAACACGTTTCTCCACAGATAAGTGTCATCCAGCTTTCAAATAAAGATGATGATTGTTGACTCCAAGTCATGTATAAGATGGTTCGTTTCGAACGATTCTAATTGTTGGGAAATATAAGTGATACTCCATTATGATCAAAGTCATGGATTTCCAAAATGATCAAAGTCATCGGAAGGTGTACAACAAAGGTAAGGTGAGACAACAGTTCAGTTGTCAGAAACTTTATTCATTTTCAACAACGCAACCAAAATTAACTTTCCTAGGTCGTAAGTTAGACATCGAAATTTCAGTGAAATAAATGTTGACCAATAATTAAAATTTCAAAGTTCACGTATCACATAAATTTTACACGTATCATGTAACTCAACAAAAAATCGAACAAAATCAGAAAAGTCATCAAATAGGACATATGTCAACACTTGGCAGAAATGATTTATTTCATCTGAATATTATATTCAAAATTAAGCATTGAAAAAGTCCATAAATAGAAGCCAATTTCATTTATTTCACTTCACCAATTCACATCACACCAAAACCTTGAAGCTTTGAAACTCTAAAGCTCTCAAGCAAATCCCGAAGGATCAAGAAAGCCATCTTCGTTCTTCGTCAAATCCTCCTTCAAGATCAAGCCTCGACGACCCTTGAAGAAACTTCCCTCAACCTTCATGATCAAGCCCCCCACACCTCTTGAAGAAAGTGTTCATTGTTTATCCTCTGTTCATCCTAAGATCAAGCCTCAACGACCATTTGGATCAACGACATTAACAAATCTACACATCCGTTCTTCAAGATCAAGCCCAAAAGCCCTTGAAGATCCGTTCATCAACTGTTCATCAAGATCAAGCCCTGAAGCCTCTTGAAGATCCGTTCATCCTAAGATCAAGCCCCAACGGCCCTTGGGATTAACAACATCAACAAATCCACACAACTATTCATCCTAAGATCAAGCCCCAACGACCCTTTGGATCACCAACATCAACAAATCCACACAACTGTTCATCCTTAGATCAAGCCCCAACGACTCTTTGGATCAACAGGCCATCCACAGATCTACACTTACGAAGATAGAATCGGACGATCAAATTGTAAAAGAGATTGTAACCCTAAAATCAATACAAAATATATTTTGTACACGTGTTCTTGTTTCACGAAAATTTATGTTTACAAATTTGGCATGCCCGGTGGGACAATCTCTACCTTTCATCTCTTTCTCTGTTAAGGAATCCAAACACACCTCAAAATCCATGGCATCAAGCAAGGGACAAGCCATTCTAGCAACCACCAAGGGAAGGATTTTGAGCACTTCCGGCACGAACAGACAATCCATTGGCTCCACAACCGCTCCTTAACATGCCGCTTCGAATTTGGTGCCACTAAGGGACCAAGGGGAGCATCAAAGGTGCGAGTCTATCATCAACCTGACCTTGCTGGGGGCACCGAAGCATGCTGCTGAGGCGCACAAGATAACATCCCAAAACAGCCAACGGGGTTTTTCGTCACCACCTTGGATGTCTAAAGGAAAGTTATGTCTATTGGTTGCATAAGTCATGACCATCGGTGTTACCTCCATTGAAGAACAACTAGCTCAAATAAGTGAAGCAATTGCAAGGCTCACAAGGACCGCAGAAGAGAAAGACTTGCAAATCACCGTACTCATCAACCGATTGGAGGCGCAGCATGACAAAAAAGTTAACCGCGACCCAAAGGTTGATCCACTAAAGAGAGAAGCCGACGAAGAAGAGAAACCTTTAGTGGAGAAAGTCAAGGAGAAGCCAGACCAAGCAATGACGCTTATAGGCTATCTTTCCATACAGCATATCCAGGACATGATTGCTAACACTGTCAGAACACAGGTGGGAGGCACTTCGTAGGGTGCACTGTTGTACTCAAAGCCATACACCAAGAGGGTTGATAGCGTGCGGATGCCGACGGGTTATCAGCTGTCAAAATTCATACAGTTCGATGGGAAGGGAAACCCAAATCAACATGTCGCCCATTTTATTGAAACTTGCAACAATGCTGGGACGGAAGGAGACTACCTTGTTAAGCAGTTCGTGCGCTCGCTAAAAGGTAACACATTTGACTGGTACACCGACCTCGAGCCCGAGTCTATCAACAGTTAGGATCAGCTAGAAAGGGAATTCCTCAACCGCTTCTACAACGCTTGCCGTACTGTGACCATGCTGGAGCTGACCAGTACGGAACAGTGGAATGATGAACCTATCGTCGACTACATCAATAGATGGTGTTCATTAAGTCTGGATTGTAAAGATCGGCTTTCTGAAACCTCCGCCATTGAGATGTGCGTTCAAGGCATGCAGTGGGGACAACATTACATCCTTCAAGGCATCAAACCACGAACCTTTGAGAAGTTAGCCACCCGCGCCCATGATATGGAGTTAAGCATCGCCCATCATGGGAAAAAAGAACCAATCGCCGATTACAAGAATGACAAAGTTTTGGGGCCAAAGGTGGATAAAGTTGCGTGGAAACCCACCAAGGAAGCAATGACGATCAACACAACTCCAGTCAAAATCTTTACATGAGGTAAGGTGATTCAAACCGAAGCTTTTTGTGATCAAGAGATGCGTAGATGCACTTTGAAGGAGCTTGAGGAGAAGACTTATCCATTCCCCGACTCTGATGTGGTTGCCATGTTGAAAGACTTGCTTGACAAAAAGGTGATCAACCTACCTAAGTGCAGACGGCCGGAAGAGATGAATCGTACTGACAATCCAAGGTACTGTAAATTCCACCGCTTCATCAGACATCCGACGGAAAAGTTCTTCGTGCTAAAAGATCTCATCATGAAGCTAGCTCAGAAAGGAATCATCGAGCTAGATCTTGATGATGTGGTGAAGTCAAACTTTACTACTGTCACTTCTGGCTCTTTCGACTCAAAATCTTCACCTTAACCACTGGGGGCATGCTCTAAAACCATGTCAGTCAAGTCAAGTGAAGTTGAAGGATGGACTCATGTCACTCCAAAGAAAATGCACAAGAAGCATATGTCTCATCCACAAGTTCACCAATCGGAAAGGGAGCAAAGCAGCTCTCGTCAACCTCCAAAGCTACATGAAAGTGTTGAGGATGATGAAATTGTGACACGAAGATCGTTTGTTGCCATCACGATGCGCGATTTCTTCCCCAAAGACTTCTTCAATCACTTGGTCAAGACTCTGTGCTATGAAGATTGCAAGGAATGCCTCTCCAAGTTCGTTTGACAAATTCACAAAGCTCCTCGTTCGCACGAGCCTAAAAGGCAACAACAAATGCTCCTTGCCTGCACGAGCTGAAACTGCAAACGGCACCAAAAGCTCATTGCTTGCACGAGTTGAAACTGTAAATAGCACCAAATGATTCTCGCCTGTATGAGCTAAACCTGCAAACGGCACCAAAAGCTCATTGTCCTCACGAGCGTAAAAGGTGACAACAAACGCTCCTGGCCCGCAAAAGCATAAACTGTGTACGGCAAAATCATCATCAAAATCACCATTAAAACCGTCAAAAGCAAACCATCGCTCATTTGAACTACGTTATGACTTGATCTCTTCTTTGGAAGGGTACGTAGACAGCTCAAACATTCAACTTCGAGTTCAGTCAAAATAAAAAAAATAAGGGTTTTATTAAAGGTTTGACTAATTAAAGTCAATTTTATTACAAGGGCAACAATTTCTTCGTACGACCCAAAAAAATATATATATATATATATATATATATATATATATTAAAGTGGGGTCTTTCCCTACTTTAAATGCCGTCCCCAGACCAAAGTGGATGGAATCAGTCCTAAATCCAGTTGGTGCAGCAATCAGGACAAATCCTTTTATTGGGCCTGAGTTTGTGAGGCAGCTTGTTAAACTTCAAACAAGAATCGATTACCTTTCCAAGGTCCAAAACCCGGCCTAGGCCTAATCCTGGGTCAAGTCCAACGTCCAGGCCCATCACAGCGGTGCCAGAGGAAGCTTCTGAGAGTGGGTGTGCAGAGAGATTTACACTCTCTCTTACATAGCAAGGAAACTGGACCTCAACGACTCAAAGCATGTCATCCGACGAGCTACCGACCTCGACTTCTCCATAATCGGCATCGGTGAGGTGTGCAAAGCTGTGATTTGCATAAAAATCACTGCCACAAGATCTGGGTTTCTATTCAATCGGAGCAGGCCCACCGGTGCTCTTTCTCCATGGATTCCTGGAGCTCTGGTACTCCTGGTGCTGCGAACTTCTATCTCCACAACCTATCTTTTTCCTTCTCCTCTCTGCTATCTCCGCAGACTGCAGCAAGTAAGGGTAGGCTTTCTTGTTTCGCTTGCTATCACGGTCATCATTAACATCGTTGCTACCCATCCCCAAACCACCGGAACATGCCCCGAGACCTCTTGCGTGCACCACAATCGAATTGGGCTTTGACCTGCGGATCCAGTAATGGCAGACATTCCTCAGCGACATATCTTCCATCTCGGCACCAACCCTTCCGCTAGTTTCAGCTCCGGCGAGACCAAGTCCGAGCGTCGGTGGTTCATCGACATACAAGGCGGTGCAGGTTCTGAAGTCCCAAGGCTTGGAGTGGGTCAAGGTCTTCCACTTCGACCCGACCGTGCTTCGGGCCTTAGCTGGATCGGACATCAAGGTCACTGTCGACCTCCTTCTCTGCCCTACTCCAGTTTTCAAATGCCAAAACTATTCTCCAACATCACCTCAATAGCTCCTCCACTAGGTGTCATCTCTGCCTTCAATCACCGCCAGATATTCAATAGTCTCCTGGTTAAGATCCTTAGCTCCGAAGTGTTCGAAGGTTGATGTCTTGGGCTTAGGTTCGAAGGTTGATGTGCTTCTGTTGCTCTGCTGCTACCTTTGAATGTGATTAACCAATGTTTTACGTACATCTCTTTGCCTCGCTGCTATGTCGTGGGACTTGGATTACATCCATCTCCTTCTTGACACTATGCACTACCTCAAGCTCGTCACTCTGCGACGTCGTCTTCTCCGTCATCTTCAAATAACCATGGCTAGCTTCCTGCTGCTCCAGTTTTTGTGCATTCTTTCTCCTCTGCAAGACCTCTCCTTTTGCCCATCAGCTTCAGCAGCACGTGCAGCCACTCCTCATCGCCCAAGCTGCCGTGGCATTCCTCCTTGGCCTCTGCAAGCTTCTCCTCCCCTGCTGCAGGTGGCTGCCTTTCATTCCATGCAGCACATATATATATATATATATATATATCATAAAAAAAAAATTATTATTGGTGCGGTGACTGTGCAAATAATGGTCTCCAAAGAAACTGATAGGAGCATATTTATGCGACTTTGTTAGTTTAATTCCTTGCATTTACTTAGTTAGTTCTTAGTTATTTTAGTATTTTAAGCTATTTTTGTGTGTTTGTAGGTCCAATTGACTAAAGTGGCAAGAAAGTGCATTTTGGAGCAGTTTTAGGCTTGGATTGGATAACATATGCTTGGAGCAAGATGGATGGACGAAATTGAAGTCCAAAGGAGGCTAGAAATCTGCTAAGGAGATGGAAGAAATTAATTCAAGACTTGGAAGAAAAGGAATCAATCACAAAGAAGGAAACATGAGTTAAACTTCCTTGTTTTGACTTAGTCAATCCTAATCTTTTCCTACTTAATTCCCAGCTGCAATGAGGGTTCCTAATTGATTTGGGACACTTAAATATAAGTTTTAGAAGCATTAATCCCAGCCAAAGAGTCATTTTTCCCTTCCTTGCCGTGCAAGGCAACATCTTTCCTTTTCCTATTTCCTATTTCCTATTTCCTGTCCTTGCCGCATGTTTCTTTCCTTTTTCCTCTTAGGATTCTGATTTATTACCCTTTTCTTGGAGGATTTGGAGTCTTAAAACCTTCCCAAATTAATTAATTAATGCCTTAATCTTTCTCCCAATATATTACATAATCTGCCGCACATATTAAGGATTCTAGACATCCATATTCATTCTCTCCATTCATTCAGCCATCATCCACCCCCTACCACCATCCAACCTATCCATCCATCACCATAATTCATACCCAAACACCCTTGTGCCGTAACAAAGAAGTAAAAAGAAGATAGGAGAAGCCTTGGACGTTTTGGCCATTCAAGCTTGGATTGTTGGAGCGTTTCTAGGTGTAATCTATCTTAGTTTTAATGTTTAATTTATATTCTCTTTGTTTTGCTGTAAACATGAGGAGCTAAACTTGTTTTAGCTAGGGGAGGCTTTGAAACCATGATTATATTTGTGATATGAATTGATTAATTCCAGTTGTGATTTCATAAATTGTGAATGCAATTTACTTAACCGTTTGATTGAGAACTTATTCTTGTTTGTTGATTAAGGGTGCACACTTAATTTGCATGCTTGAATTTGATGCTAGAATATAAGGGAGTTTCACATAATAGTTACAAACTTATATTCACAAGTACTTAAGATTGTTTTCACAATCATGTTAAGTTAAATTCCTATCATGATGTCATAGTTATGAATGCTTTGTCAATACTTATGATTTTCATATAACGTAATGATCTTTGATTGTATCTCTATTATGATGTCATGTAGGGAACTTTTGAAGAATGCTTTGGATTGTCGAATGATGTCATCCAATCCAATAACTAAAGGAGAATCTGAGGATTAATTAGTGATATCACAGTTAATTTGGGGTGTTGAGGTTCGTGGTTTATTGAGAAAGCAACTGGAAATCAATTTGTGTTCGAATGTATCATGTGTGGAAAAGAATCCTCTAGCTAGCTAATCATCCATAGTTTTTCCTAAATTCATCCAAACTTTGTTTAAGTTTTTTAGTTACTTGTTTTTACCTTAAATTCGTTAAAAACCCAATCCCCTTTACTTTGTTGTGTCAAATATGTCCTATTGTGTGTTTTTAAGTGTTTTGAGTCAAAACCAATTCTATTTTCGTCCAAATTAAGTCCTAGAGTCTAGTTTGAGTCTAATTGATTGTTCTATGTTGTTTTGATTCATATTAGTTTAGTTAAGAGTCTTTGAGTTTATTTAAGTGTTTTTAAGCCTAGCTTTGTATTCTTGAGTTAGTTTTTATTAGATTAGCAATCCCTCCTAATCCCCGGTCTATAACGATCCCTACTTACATCTTTACTACAATTGTCAATAAGATGGTTTAATTTGAGTGCTATTATTTATCACATTAGAAACAGATGAAAATTATTTGCATGTGGAGAATGCAATACAACGAGGAATCCCACTGAGGAATAGTGCCATCTTCAAGCCACTCACAATTGCATGCTACTATTGGATAGTCAAAAAGAAAAAGAAGAAAAGAAAAAAAAAAGAGGGATGATGGTGACAAAATCATTGAAAGATAGAAACAAAAAAATGGGGCAGATGGTGCATCACGCACCATCTAAAAAAAAAAAAAGAAAAAAAAAAGGGTTATGGGATGGTGCACGGCATCATTTAAAAAAATATAATTAGAAAAAAAAAAGGAAAGTACCACATCTTAGTGAAATATATGCTCTATTGTATTTAGCATAATACATTGAATAAAATAAAGCATGCCTATTGATGTCTCCGAGAAATTACAAAAAAAAACAAAAAAAACAAAAAAAAAGGAAGCCTTTACAAAGGTTGTTCACATGATGCCCCAGTACTTGGCGGGACTCCAAGGAGAAGAAGCACAAGAGGTTGATTATTCGGAGCCTCAATACTTCGTTGAGCTCTAGATGACGAAGGCAAAAAGTGCCTTTGGAGTACAGCCACAAACCTCTGATAGTCACTTTGAATCCGACCTTCGGAGTTCTGCAGCTGATCAAGCTTCCTCTTTATGCTCGTCGAATAATTATTTGCAAGTAGGTGCCAATCTCTATTCTCGCGCTTGAGCTGTTTGATCTCTTGTTTAAGATTTGCCACCTCGGCCGTCAATAATTCAACCTGGCGAGTTTGAGCAAGTAGATGTTGGCCCATATCAGACATGGAGCCCATGCACTAAACACTGAAAGTCAGGGAGTCTCCGACAGCCAACTCATCGGACCATCTTGAAAGCAGCCTATTATCTCTAAGAGTAAGGAGGTTTCTAGCTACTACCATAGTCGTTGTTGCATCCCTTATCACAGAGTCTTTAACTGTAAAAGGGTCGTTCAAAGATAAGAAGGACGGGCGCCATATATTACCCTAACACGGCATACCTGTGTTGCTCCCGAGACTCAAATCTAAGCAGATGTTAGACGAGTACGCCATTTTCAAAAAAATGGTAAAAGAAAAGGGTTGGATGGAGTAAAATCTCATAAATACACCAGAGACAATTTTCACGAACAGGCAATCTTCAAAGTGTGCATGTTGGATGTGATCGATACCTCTATAAAAGGAGAGGCAACGCAGCAACCAATTCAAAAATCAAAGAGACACCACTTTCCGAATTTCAAAAGCCAGATTTTCCTGTATAAAATTCGTCAACATTTTTCAAACGCAACCTCAGCTTGTCAGATAACACGTGTAACTTTGTCAAAGATCTCTGACAAAGTTGAAAACACGTAAAGTTCACTATTCCAACTACCACACTTTTACCGACAAGCGTGGGTGACAAGGCCGCACCCGCACTACTACCTGCTATTGGAAAATCCCTGTATATGTTGACTTTCATCCTCCATGGCAAGACACACTTCCAAAACGCCTGACTCTTCTTCCTTGCCAAAAATGCATCTGCAACCAAACCTCTTAACATACTCAGTTTTCTTCCTCCCTAGAAATACCTCTTCAACCAGGCCACACCAGAGCAAAAGTATTTTATATCATTAAGGTCGAAAGTAAGAGTGTCACATAGCATGCCTTCTCCCTGTCATTTCCTTTGTTCTTGTTATTCGCTACAAGACAAGGAAAAAGAGAGCTATCGGTCAGCACTTGGAATCAAGCTTCCTGTCAAGAACCGACTGACTGGAACCCCTTTCCTAATTGCTTACCCAACATTGCTTTCAAGTACTCATCTTCAACTATTGATGTACCTCCAAAGAAGATACCAGATGCCTGGAGAACTGATGAGGCAAATGGAAACGGTAGATTGAAGCATGTGGAGACAAGCGCAACAAATATATGTGTTGATTCATCCGCTACTTCTTCAAAAGCAAAAGTATCGTATATCATCAGGGTCGAAAGTAAAGGTATCTCATATCATGTTTTTTTCCCCTGGCTTTTCCTTTGCCCTTGCTCTTACCTCAAGACGAGGGGAAAGAAAGTAATCAGTCGGAACCTGAAATCAAACTTCCAATCTGGAACTGATTGCCCGAAACCTTTGCCTGGTTGTTTATCTAGCATTGCTCTCGAGTGCTTGTCTTCAATTGTTGATAGGCCTCGAATTTCCTTAGCGAATACTTCAGGACAATTGATATGATGTTGGCTCTTTACACTGAAGCTGCTAAACATGGACGAGTCGCGGGGAGTTGATGCTCTGAAGGACCATTTAATGGTTAAAGGTTGCGCACCACTTCTGCTATGCAAAAGAAACAAGCAGAGAAGAATGCAACATGATGAGCTGTAACTAATCACTATAGCACGATGCCCTTCTCTGTAGAACCGTATAATCCAAACAGAATAATCTAAATCAAATCCAAGCTCGACATCGTTGCTCTAATCAAAGAGCTCGAGAAGCCTCGATGACCCTTGAAGAAATCACAAGTCTGATTCAAGATCAAGTGTCCACCACCCTTGAAGATCATACCGTTAACCAAACTGCACAAGTATGAATTGGAAAGATTGAACAAAGAAATAGACCATCACCTTCACCTCGTGCCTGCTTGCCATGTGTCCGAATCCTGAAACTGCTCGTGATCCTATTTAAATTCAAGATCAAGCCCCAACGGCCTTTGAAGAAATCACAAGTCCGATTCAAAATCAAATGTCCACCACCCTTAAATCAAATTCAGCTCTACATAAAAGGAGTAAATTCAGACATTTGGTGCAAGTCTGGCAGAAGAAACCCCCCAGCCTAGTTCAAGAATAAGCCTGTGGAAAGTCAACAATTGGAGGAAACTAGAAAATCCTCCAACCCAGTTCAAGATCAAAGCTGTGGAAAGTCAACAAGCACAACAAAATACGTGCCGATTCATCCACTACCAAAGCCAAAGATCATTTACCACGTGAAGCTCCTTGTGGTCCAATTTCATTCAAGATTAAGTCTCGACGGCCCATGAAGAAATTTCAAACCAAATTCAAGAACAAGCCTCAACGGCACTTGAAGAAAACTTTCAGCCCAATTTAAGATCAAGCCTCAGCGGCCCTTGAAAAAATTTCCAGTCCATTTCAAGATCAAGCCTTGAAGGCCTTTGGATCGACATCTATATTAAGGGACTTCAAAACGCATCTCCTACACATGACAAACACATGTATACGACACTCCTTGAAGTGGGGGCATTTGTAGACATCAAAATTTTGGTGAAATAAATGTTGACCAATAATTAAAATTTCAACGTTCACGTATCATGTAACTCAACAAAAAATCGAACAAAATTAGAAAATTCATCAAATAGGACATGTGTCAACACTTGGCAGAAATGATTTATTTCATCTGAATATTATATTCAAAATTAGGCCTTGAAAAAGTCTATAAATAGAAGCCAATTTCATTCATTTCACTTCACCAATTCACATCACACCAAAACCTTGGAGCTTTGAAACTCTAAAGCTCTCAAGCAAATCCTAAAGGATCAAGAAAACCCTCTTCGTTCTTCGTCAAACCCTCCTTCAAGATCAAGCCCTGACGACCTTTGAAGAAACTTCCCTCAACCTTCAAGATCAAGCCCCCAACGGCCCTTGTAGAAAGTGTTCATCGTTTATCATCTGTTCATCTTAAGATCAAGCCCTGACGGCCCTTGAAGAAACTTCCCTCAACCTTCAAGATCAAGCCCCCAACGACCCTTGTAGAAAGTGTTCATCGTTTATCATCTGTTCATCTTAAGATCAAGCCCCAACGGCCCTTTGGATCAACGACATTAACAAATCCACACACCCGTTCTTCAAGATCAAGCCCAAAAGCCCTTAAAGATCCGTTCATCAACTGTTCATCAAGATCAAGCCCTAAAACCCCTTAAGATCCATTCATCCTAAGATCAAGCCCCAACGACCCTTTAGATCAACAACATCAACAAATCCACACAACTGTTCATCCTAAGATCAAGCCCCAACGGCCCTCTGGATCAACAACATCAACAAATCCACATAACTGTTCATCCCTAGATCAAGCCCCAACGGCCCTTTCGATCAATAACCCATCCACAGATCTACACTTACGAAGATAGAATCAGAGGATCAAATTGTAAAAAAGATTGTAACCCTAAAATCAATAAAAAATATATTTTGTACATGTGTTCTTGTTTCAGGAAAATTCATGTTTACAGTAAGTAAGGAAAACACTGTAGCGGAAAGTTCGCCAACAATTTTTCGATAAATCGACAAGATCAAAGATATCTTAGCTTTGCAGTACTTTGCGAGAATTTTAGCTTTTTTCCGCTAAACCTTTTTTGGAAAAAGATAAAAATATCGTTTACTAAGGTCACATCTTCCAAGAAAATACCAACTTAACAATGATTACTTGAGAGAACGGTATAAGGCTGAATTTGGGGAGAGAGTCGTTGGTAAGACTACTCCGAATTTCATCAGGCTATGAAAGAACTCTCGGTTTCCAAAAATTAATCGGAGAGAACAACTCAAAGTAGGACTAACGGTTTCAGTCGTCAACCGACTGAGTTGTTGAAGTCTAGGTACGACTCTAAGGTTCAGCCTTTCTCTTTATGGATAGATTTGAGGTTCCCAAGATAAAGTGTTTAGTCCCTGGTTGGGTAAATTCCTGATTGGTAAACTTTGTAACTGAGTTTCTCAATGACGTCAGAAACGTTCAATATGAAGCAAGGAAAATTGGTGTAATACTAGGAAGTTGGCCGATGATGTACCTCACTTCACAATTTGGTGATATCCTAGCTAAGATTTTGGAATATGACACCAAAAATATACGTCCTCGAAACGTACAATACCACTAACCAACTCTACAACATGAACTAAAAGGTCTTCACAATTTCCTTGACACTCAAATCACTCTAACAGTGAGATATTATCCCTATGTCAATTTTGCTGTCTACCTGTGGAAGTGATCAAAAGGTGGCTAGTTGAAGATGTTTCGTTTACCTAGGTAGGTGATAAGGTAAAAACAACCATGAGTTTACTGTCCTAATACAAAGCTTGTTCCTAAGCTTCCATGATCCTTATCTATTCGGCTCAAGTAGCCACTGTTGATCAGTTTATCAATTGCGTCACTAATTAACGTGCTTAGGATATTTTAATATTATTTGCTATCTAAAATTGTGAAATGGCATTCTAGGTTAAAGGTATCACTCCCAGATACTAGTACTTGCATCCAGTATTAGAAATCATACCACCGAATATTGGTTAACGGTCTCTGGATATCAGACAACATTGTCAATTAGTAGCGCCACCGTAGGCTGATTATAGGTTAGAACCTATTCAAGTAGTAAGCTTTGAATGATTGGGAAGGAACTAGTCAAGTGAAGTAGTTCATTGATTCAAGGAGGATTTGGTAACTGCTTTTGGGAGTTCTACTACTCCCAGGATATGACAACTCATACTCGCAAGCTTATACTCACCCAAATGACGAGTATAACATTGAAAGGAAAGTCTGGGAATTGGCGTTTGGTTAGAAAGTTCCAGGGCTGGAAAAAGACCTTGCTAAAGATCTACTTTGAAAAAGACTTTATCAGGAGTCGATCTTCTTCCTGAAGATCCAACATGGACACCAGTACATTTGAAGATATTAGTGTTAACATGGACCAAAATTGATTGTCCACGATCTTCTGTCAAGTGATACCATTTTAGCACCAGGTTGTCACTTCAGACATTTCTAGAATCTTGACAAAATAACCTTCGTAAGGATTATAAGATAGGGTAAACTAATAAGTGCTACCAAAGAAACAAAACCATTTATGGTTTCCTAACTCGAAGGGTAGGTAGAAACGGTGGAAAAAAGCGATAGGATTGATCGGTAAATCCTTGGTGATACTCAACCTTTGATACATTAGCTTGGCTGTGGGGCTAGCAACTCATTTCCCAAAACGGAAGTTCCTTGGTAGGGGAGCTCATCGTTTAAAGTTTAGGGGTGATTGCCAAAATGAATTTCTAAAATGACGATAAGTCGTCTAAAGTACCCAAAACTTAGGGAGAGTTAACACGTTTTTCGTGCTCAACGAGGTGACAAGATTCGACACTTAGGTTCAAGAACCAAGAATGCTTACATCACGCGTGTGATGAACGTAATATTGCCCATACTTATGCTCTGATAACAAACTGACACAACTCGATTTCGGAGTCCAAGTGGACTTTTCGGGTCGGGGTGTGTCAGTTATTGTTAGATCCCACATCACTCAGGGGAGAGGATCCTCTATGCCTTATATGTACATGTCCAGCTCGATATAGCACGAGACCTTTAGAGAGCTCATTAGCTTCGGAGTTCATCGAAACTCCAAAGTTAAGAGAGTTCGCACGAGAGCAATCCTAGGATGGGTGACCCACTAGGAAGTTTTCGTGTGAGTTCCCAGAAACAAAATCGTGAAGGCGTGGTTGGGGCCCAAAGCGGACAATATCATGCTACAGTGGAGTCGAGCTCGGGATGTGGTGGAGCCCGGGTCGGGATGTGACAATTTGCTATCAGAGCCAATCCCTGGCTGGAAGTGTGCCAACGAGGACGTCGGGCCCCTAAGGGGGGTGGATTGTTAGATTCCACATTACCCAGCGAAGAGGATCCTCTATGCCTTATATGTACATACCCACCTTCATATAGCACGAGGCATTTTGGGAGCTCATTGGCTTCGGAGTTCATCGGAACTCCAAAGTTAAGTGAGTTTGCACTAGAGCAATCCCAAAATGGGTGATCCACTGGGAAGTTCTCATGTAAGTTCCCCGAAACAAAACGGTGAGGGCATGGTCGGAGCTCAAAACGGACAATATAGTGTTACAGCAGATTCGAGTTCAGGATGTGATGGAGCCTGGGACGGAATATGACATATCAAATGTTGAAAATTACAAAAGTTGAAGTAGTAAACTGAGATTTACCTCTTTTTTATTTTTCTTTTTCTTTTTATTTTTGTTTGTTTGTTCGAAGTGCTTTTTAAGTACTTAAGTTGGCCGATTGCGCAGCCAAACAAGGGGGAAGAAAGTTTTAGCGGCAAAATCTACCAAAGAGAGAAGATGGCGTCAGTAATCGGATGGTACGGACCGCTCATCGACTTGTCCAAGGCGGCGCTTCACGTCGGCGATTACGTTCAGCTCGTCGTCTACGTCCACCGAACGACTCCCCTTCAGGTGTCGTATCTCTGCTATTTTCTTTCTTCTTTTTTTTCATTGTTATTTATTTTTAAAAATTAAAATTTTTGTTTTTCCAAAAGTATAAATTAGCGAAAGGCGGAGAGGTGATCCGAACTGACATCCAAGTCGGCGATGAGACGAGGCCCTTCTTCTCCGTATCCATTTGGCAGAAGCCAATGGGATCCATGGCCGTAGCCGGCGACGTCGTTTTGTTTCAAAGTGAGCGAAGCTCCAACACTTACTAATTATTATTATTAGTGATTAATAATCCAGTTTAATTTTGTTAATCAGTTTTTTTTTTTTTTCTTTTTTTTATTTATTTTATGGTTAATTTGATTCAACAGATGTGAAGATAACGAAATATGGTGATGTTGTTGAGGCCAGAACCCACCAGTATTCATCCCTAAAATGTCTACTCCACCCTTATGAATCCATCCTTACAAAGGGTATGATAGTAATTTTGTAGCAAGCGTTACGTTTAGAAACAGTTGTCACACTATCAATCGGATCTTGCATTCAATCAAAGAATGATTTTGATCGATAGTAAGACCACATAACATATCAAACAGTATGATAAAAGATAATACGTGGTCGTAAATTTTCGAGACTACATTCTAAGACTGCTTTTACATTCAGGGGTCGATGACTTGATAGAGGAGTGTAGAGATGGGGTAGCAACAAAGGAAAAGCTTAAAAGGGTAGTGGAATGGGTGAAGAAGAGGAACACTCAGCTCCATGGATGTCAACTGCAGGAGGGAAGACTCTCGCGAAACTGGAAGCCTCCGGAGGAGAGGAAACAACCCGAGGACTGCTTTTCACTTTTGCAGTTATCGACTCTAACCAGTTCTTGCAAGGCGCTCTTTTACGCGTCTGTTGCTGAAATTTTTCTGCCCTTCAACTCGACATCTCATGTTCAGTGCAAGTCCTTCGACAAGGAGGACATGTTTGTTAGTAGGAGACTGTATAAAGCAGGTGATGGTGGTTTGGCGAGAGATCTCATTTGCACAGGCTGCCAGCTTTGTGGTTCTCCTCTGGAGCTCGACAGGTACGAATTGAAATCAGATTACCATACGCTTTGTTCCATTGCAAAATAGAGATGATTACGGGTTGATGGCGAATGTTTTGGTGCCTTTTGTTGCAGCGAGAACATGTTTAAGCAGAATGCAGTAGCACTTTACTGTTCAGAAAGCTCGAACCGCCTTCATGTCATAAGCTCCATATACAGGCCCTTCATGGTAGGGGTTTGTTTTCCCACTGATCACGTGTTGCCCCGAATTCAGTTTACGCCTACTATTCCCCATGATTTGTTCCAATCTGATTGCTTTCTGAGTTCTTGTTTGTTAAATACATGTTAAACACGGCTGTTCTCTTTACTGCAGCTATATGTGTGGGATGAATCGGATTATGCACCGCTCCTGGTCAGAAACAAGGCCGCAGAGCTCTTGTTCGGGAACATCAAGGCTGAAAGAGTCTATTCGTGGGGGGAAAAGCAAGCCGGACAAGTTGATTCAAAAGATGTCCCAACACATTCTAGTCTAAATGCAGAAGCGGCCTGGCAACCTAAAGCGGCTGGGGGAGGTGTTCCGGTTTCTTGTTCAGCAGATGGAGACAAGAAGAGCTCGGAATCAAAGGGAAAACATTGTTTTCCGGAAACTATGCACTTTTACAGGATTTGGTTGATTCTTCTGAAAACAATGCTGCAGAAAGGAAAGAACAGCCCTTTGAAATTTGCAGTCGATGTAAATGCCGGTTTAGACAAGGAAAATGGGAGGTTTGAAATGGTTTCTGTACAGTTGCCATGCTTTGAAACCAAATAATCTTCACTCTTATTGTTTCTCCAGAAGAATTAAGAGTTTCTTTTCGTAATTATGCATCGTATGAATCACAACATTTGCTGCTATACACCTTTAAAGTGATTTTTCGTTCAGGTATTTCCCAAGATAGATAAAAACAGAGCAATTTCGAATGATTAACTCATGGAATCGCCACCATGCGATGGAGATTAGACATGACGTCATATCATTAACAACTTTCGCGTGATTATTAACCCATGAAAAAGGGAAGACAGAATTCAAACAAACAGTAAAGCAACTTGAAGAGAAAACTGACAGCAGCGAAAGACGAGTGTACTGTCCATATGGTTACGAGTTAAAACTATGACTCTGCCCCAGTCTCAGCAAAAGAAGCATCAGTTGCACAAGTTTGCGCTTCTAATAGCTTCGCTTGGCGTTCTGCATGTTCTCTTTCACATTGAGTGATCCCCATAATAATATCGAGCATGGTACCTGTTGTGCCGAAGAACACAAGCGGAGCTAGAGATTTCCTTTTTATCCCCACCGGAATTGCCAGTAGAGCCCCTGTCACTGAGAATACCCAAGTGCCCATTGCACTGCAGATAATCAGGTACACGGTATTACTCAACTGTCCCTTAAGGTAGCAAATAAAACAGGGTAAAGCTAATGCGGGAAAGACAGTATCTACGATGACAAAGAGAAATACGCCTATATAACGATTTTGACATTGTATAATGAAGCTGAGCGATGAATTGCTGGTTCAGCCAGATGACATTCAGAATGTAATAACAAACGTATCTTGATATCTTATTTACGAATGTTCATTTTTATCGGAGAGGGGTAATAAAGGAAAGAAAATCACTTTTCTCTTCCAAGAAACAGCATGGATCAATAAAACAAGCAATACAATGAAAAAGAAAAGCAAATCTCTGCAGATTGCAAACCATAAAAAAGTAGAACGGAAGAAAACAGCATGGGTCATTGTGAAACATGTTCCGAACACCTCTACAACTCTCACTAGATAGGTCTAAATCCTCGATGCTAGAAAGAAGTTGTTAATGTCAATTGTAGAAGAGCATAAATATCCTGGTTTATAACAAAACCAAGCAGTTTAAAAGAAAATTGGTGATCTCCTTGCTCTGCGGAGATTTGTTAACCTAATTTTCAATAACAAATTGTTTGTTGTTCTTTTTGACAGGTGAACACCAATAGGTATGAGATTATATCGATCAAACTGTCCTAAGATATGCACAGCTTAAGAGTCTCTGAGTAACCAAAATAAGCTTTTTCCTGTCAAAATAATAAAAACTCTGGTGATGTAACAAACAAAACCGTCCTACGGAATAACACCGGTTGATGGTTCCATAAACCGAAAAACATAAGTATTCACAATACTGTCAAAGATAAGCATTCGATATGTTAATCATGAATTGTGTCATGATCCAGTATTTGAAGTAAATTTCACTAGAAAACAAGTGGCACCCTCCAGAGCTGAAGAAATGGTTTTCTTTTTGGGTCTGCTGCAGCCGAAGAAATGGCAGAATGTTCGTAAACGAAGTTTAAAAAACCAAGAAAGCATGATCAAAAAGGTAGAATGCATTTAAATCTTAGCTCATTTCACCAATTCCATAAGCTTCCAATGAATTCCTAATTTCCTGATGTCTTATTACGGATATTTGAAAACAATCTGCAGTCAGTGTTGTTCTAAATGGGCTAAAAAACTGAAACTTCAAAGACAATTGAACACGAAATTATCCCCTAACATTACTTCCGCAACATCAGTAGCGATCCGCAAACATCGAAAAAGTATAGATCCAAGCACAAAGCAGAAACAATAATGTTAAATAAAATCACAGGAAGGAAGAAAGATTAAACTGACTTGGCAACTGAGCAATCCTCAAGCTGCTTCACAGTCTCTTGATTTCCCATTCCTCTCTGGTTTCAGCTGCAAGCAATCCACTTCAATCCTGTTTCACTCTTCTGTCATTTCGACAAAGCGAGGTTTTAAACTACTCTAATCTACATGGACACGGAAATTCAAACTTAAAATACAATGGCGGGCACACTGCCCTGACCAACCGCTCGCACTTTAGTCAGTTCAAAAACTAAACTTTCTCCTCCCCATTTTACTAAATTTTAGAGTTATGAAAGAAATGATAACGCCGGATATCGTTAATCACCGAAACCCTAGAGAAACTGTAAAACCCCAAATCAAAAGCAATACCCTAACTCTGAACAAAAAGCAATTCAATTTTGAATATTCCAAAAATACCCATTGAAATGCAAGCAAATGGAGCTCACCTGATCAGACACGGAGCCGGGAAGACGAAGATGCTTTCATCACAGTCCTCAAAGAGTGAAACTTTGAATTTGTGCCCCTGAGCCCGATTCGGGTCCTTGGTTTCATGGGCCGAATCGTTCCGGGTCGGGTTTATTCTCAAACTCAAAAAGCCCAAAGATCGGCCCGCCTAATATAAAGGAGTTTCAGTCTCTTACAGGGGAACAGGAGAGAGATGATGAGAGGTGTAGGAGGTCCTCTTCTGTGCATTGGCGATCTGCTGAGCGACGTGGGGGAGTCAGATGCTTCGCCACCACCGCAACAACATGAGCCCTCGCCGTCGTCTTCGTCTGTTTCCAGCTCCGCTCAGAGCTTGGACCTCACCAAGTTGTTTCAGGTTTCCATGTTTTACAGTCTCATTTGCTTTTTTTATTCGCTTTTTGTGAATTGCAAAATCAGGTTGGTGGTTAGGTGGATTTTTCAGATATAGTATTCTTTTTTATAGGAAGATGGATCGTGAAAGTGTAGAACTTATGTGTGAAATTTAGTGCCCGTTTGGGATTGTTTTGAAAAAAATCAAAGTGCTTTTGTTAGAAACACGTCTGAGAATTCATAAACGTATTTGCTAGAATTGTTCTTATTAGAAATATGTTGAAGTTTTTATTAAAAAAAAATGAAGCGTTTTCATTAGAAACACATTTGTGAATTCATAAACGCGTTTGCTAGAAGTGCTTTTACTAGAAACACGGTCAAAATTTTTGTTAATAAAAGTACTTCTATGACCCATAAGCAATTTTAAGTCTTTCTCCCAAACATAGTCCCAAACAGGCCTTTAGACTTTTGAGATCATGGGCTAACTTGGTACATTTTGCTAAACTTCTGTTGCTCTGAAAGAGCTGAGTTTTCTGCGTCTTGAAAAGTAGTTTTGCATTTCCCTTGTTGTTGTCTGTGAGTGTTCCTTACTCCATATTCTATCTTTGTTCTAGGAGAACTATGAGCAGTTGAATGAGGCGCTTGGCGGTACCGACCACTCATGGGCGGCTCTTACTTTGAAGGTGATGGATGATCTTTATAAGAATGTTTGAATGACATATCTATAGATTCTGCGATACTTTGACAGAGAAAGGAATCCGGAATGGAATGATTTTGAATATCAATTTATTAGTAAAAAGCCGTCTCCTACATTTGAATTGCCGAAATAAGAACTTTATGTGAGAGTCGAAGCCCCAAAGGGAGAATTGGGAATTTTTCTCATAGGGGATCAGAGTGGTTTTCCTTGGAGACGCAAAATCCGCCCGCCGGGTTTTATCAATTTGCAAATTCTTCCAAGGTTTGTCAAAATAATGAAATTTGCTGATATCATGACGATACTAAGTAGTATAGATATCATTATGGGAGAAGTTGATCATTGAAATGATAATTGATATACCGGAAGTTCAAGATTTCAATTCGTTTTCTAGATTAGAAGTTTTAAAAGAGGTTTATGGAACTCTATGGGTTCTTGTTCCTAGTTTGACTCTCATAGTGGGAATCAACTCTTGTCCATGTTTCGAAGGATGGATTCTTGAATCCCATTGAATCTAAGATACAATATTTGGTTTACGGTATGAGGGAAAGGCATGTATATGTGATATTAGACATTAACTAGGTATATATGAACGAAAGATTATCTAATTTGTCCTAATTTAGATAGGGATTCCAATGGAAGTCCTTCTGTTTTAGGATGATTAGTGTTCCACTTCTTCTTGCCACGCTATTAATTGTTCTCCATAATTTGTGCAGTGTCTAGTATGCTTTGTAACATTTAGAAACTTGTTCTTGCATGGTAAACATTTTATTTTATGGGTTCGGATGTGGGGGGATGTACATTCACATGATTTTAGGAGTTTGAAAGTTGGAATTCTTCCAAGGTAACTTAAAAGGAAGATGGGGGGATATGCATCTTTGTGCATAGACGTTGAGGCATTGGTTTCTCCTATATCCTAATCTGTTTCCAAAAGGTTGTTCACTTGAGCTTGTAAACACTAGTTGGACTTCACCTGCGTAATTCTTTTGTTTTACGTTTCCATGAATGCTCATTTGTCTTGTAGATTATCCTTTGTTTATTTAGGGTAATAGTATCTTTTCTGTGACTCATAGTATGGTGTAAAGATTCTGAACTGTTTATCTTTTATTTATTCCAGTTATGCAGTGCTCTGCAAACTGCAAACAAGTTAGTTCAATCAACAAACTCAAATGTCATGTTGTTGTCGGAGAAGGTTGGAGAGCTTGAGGGAGTTGTTAAGAGGGCAGATTCTGCCATGGCTGCAGCAAGGGTCGTCCATGGTTCACTAAACAAAAAGGAAGTACCACTTGATAGCAATCAAAACGCCAAATGATGTATGTCTTGTCGAGAACAAGGTTAGTAAATTCAATCACGGGAAAAAGTCTGAAAAATACAAAGTCTTAGAAACTGCAGTGTTTGCTTTAGTGTTAGAATATTGTCTTTTCCTGTACTTTTCTTGATACTGTAAAAGATATTATATCAAGATGCAAACTCTAATTCTGAGTGGCGACGCTAAATGCCATGTCAAGAATTGTATGCGTGATTAAAATAATAAACCTTTGGTTTTTTTGCTTCATTTTCACAACAAAAGGAACTTATAATCATGTAATAGGAGTAAGAAAGCTGACTAGTCTGATGCAAAGGGGAGATGTAACAATCAACTGTGCATCCTTGATGGATAGAAATCATAGAACAGATCTCTCTCTTGCTTATTTCCTGAGATGACTCATCAAACGGAGAGCTTTTGTTTCTACGGTTTTAAGATATATTCCAACACAGCGGTCATCAGCTCACTTGCTTGCTATTATTTGTGAATCGACAGGTTTGTAAGAATCTGTCTTGATATTATCATTTCAGCAGTTATTGGTTCTTACATTTGTTGTTACCATCTGTTGCCTCAAAGAGCTCTATTGTAGAATATAGCATTGACAGTCTCATTGCGTTGGCTATTTTTTCTGTTAAATGGTTGCAAGCTGCGTTGACGGATCTGAAGCAGGGACATCGTTGGCGCGATGAATGTTGTTTAGAAATCTGTAGATTGTTGTTTCTTGTCCGAGAAATGTTCGAGTAGTGTAGAGGTGTTTTCTGCTCCGTATGTGCTTGCAGCGCGGTAGTACACTGTCGGGGATTCTATAGACTCGGCCGAGTTATATTTGTTTAAAACCCAAATCTATAGCAACAACCCATAACAAAACGAAACCCAAATTCAGTTCAATTTCCTAGTCTTGGTAAAACACCCTACTAATTTTACCAACCTCTTTAATTCAGCAGAATTTTAGTACAGTTTCGTTCAATTTACCGCGTTGAAGTTTTGTTAGAAGTATGACTTTAAGGCCACTCATTTGATGTAATAGTTTATGGAATACTTATTTTTGTTAAAATCTTTTTTGATTTAATGGAAGGGCAATGTTAATTGTTAATCACTATTTAATGTATTATCTATTCAATCAATAACAAAATCCAACGAATGTTGTAATCAACCTAAGAGAGAAGTGATCTAAGTGTTAGATCAACGATACATTTCTCTTATTAAGTTCATTTCTAAAATGTTCCTAGCCGTAGGATTGTTAACTGGGCATTGGTAATCCTCTAAGGCTAATATGTGTTATGTCAACTCAATCGGGAGTATGGTTGGCCTCAAAGTCATTAGTGTTAGATACTAAGACATACACGTAGGTGCTCCAATGGTTGTTGAGTATAAGCAACGATGAACGAGTTCTGACATACATGTCATGTAAGAACTCCTTGGTTGTAATAATGCAAAGTAGTCATTTGACTTGAGACACCACTGATGCCTTGTGGGTACGCCTTTGATCATTTGACAGTGTAATAAAGTACATGCCTTATCTTGGCCAATGTTCCTAGCATTGTTGGGGTCATTGATTTATTCATAAAGACATGTGAGTGTGCAATAAGGGGTCTCTAACCTTCCATAGTGGAAGAAGAGTACTTTAATATATGGTTCGAAAGTCTTTGGCCAAAGCATATGAATATAACTTAGGAAAAATGTTCCAAATCATATTCACTAGAATCATTTAGAGAAGTATCATATTGGATAGTAGACATGAAAGAAACTATCAAACAAACAATGTGATCAAGAGTATTGATATAGAGAAGGATCGTATTGCATTGTAGTTGTAACTGAATAGGTTATCCAACCACTTTTACTTAGCCTAGGTAGTCATGACATACTGTTAGGTGTCATCCATGGTTTGGACAAGCCCTGAAGATTAGCAATCAATAATCTTCATCACAGGGATAATTTAAAGAAGTTTCAATTCGCAAACGCTTAAGAGTTACCATCGCCCACTGCCTCGCTAATTGGAACCTAGATCGTAAACCATGTAAGGATATGAAGAAATATAAATGAGATTTATAAGATCAATAAAATAGTTTAATTGAGCATAGTCAAGATTAATTAAAATTTAATTAATCATACAAATAAGTTTGTATTGGCCTTAAATTAGTTTTGGATTCTCGAGGCACAATGGGCTTTGGTCCATAAGGCTCATTAGGCTTAAGTTGTATGAACTTTTCAGATTCCTCACATGGCTAATAATCTTGTGAAAACAAGGATGAACTTTAAGGGTATGAAAGCTCAATCTTTCTTCTTTCTTTTATGAAACAGTTTTGGTTTGCCACTCACTAGGCCTTGAGTTTTAGGGGACAAAGATTTGTTTTTGAGTTCATGCTTTCTTTTATAAATATATGCATTTGTTGCTCAGATAATCTATCCATAGTCAAAGTTTTTCTTCAAGTTTTTCATTTCAAACTTGCTAAGAGGAGAAAACTTCAGTGTGGGAATCGATGTCACGCCCCGATCCCAAAGTACGTCTAAGATCGACCTGTGACGTCACCACATCCTTGTTTATCTATCATGTCTCGTCTCCGAGACAAGACCAAAACATAATCAATGGTTCAACCACACAATCACTTTCTTTTATTTCATGGCTCCATCTAAGACGTGTGTTAGGCTACCTACATACCCTAAATAGGGATCAAGCCATTAGTAGTTCATCTTTTGTTAAACTCTAAACTTTTTGCAATACACTTCCTAATAGAAACATAGAGTACCACACTACATAATAACCATATGCCTTCCAAGATTTGTCATTTTGTCATTCACATATGACACATGCTTTCCAACACCATTCCACAATCACGTCAATTAATCAATTCCATGAATCAAAGATGCACAATATTAACATTTAACTATGCTAATCAATCATCAAGATCACATATCATTTCATGAAATTTAATAAAGGAATTCTACATAACTCCCTATCTGGATTCCAAGTAATAACATGGTAACTAAATTATAAACACGATGTCTACTGTGAGTAGTTCTCATTCACTCGAATCTAGGGTTTCAAACTAAACTTTATGGAAATGAGTAAGGGCGGGGGTTCCAGACAACTCAACGGAATCCAACTAAAATATGGTTACCTATTGAATTGTATCAAGTACAACTAATCCTCATAACCCTAGGTAGGCAGTGATCAGCCATCGCGGATATACCAAACATGATCACCCCTAGAATGCGTATGGTCCCCCATTGCGGATATACTAAGCAGAACCATAGGCACAATCTAATTGTGCATGCAGTGATCACCCATCGGGGATATACCAAGCATGATCACTCATAGAATGCGTATGATCCCCTATTGTGGATATACCAAGCAGAACCATAGGCATAGTCTAATAACGTAGGCAGTGATCACCCATCGCGGATATACTAAGCATGATCACCCTTAACATATGTACAGTCCCTCATCGCGGATATACCAAGCATGACTGTATCCTATAGCTCTAGGTAATGATCACTTATCGTGGATATACCAAGCATGATCATCCCATTGCAGATAAACCAAGCATAACCATAAGCATAGTCTAATCGTGCAGGCGGTGATCACCCATTGTGGATATACCAATCATGATCACCCTTGAAATATGTATGGTCCTCTATCATGGATATACCAAGTAGGACCATCCATGTACCACTGCTACATGGTGCAGTTAGATCAACACATAACCTACTTACCCCTACCTCAACCCCTATGATTTACTATGTAAGCACCTGCACTATCAACTTATCATGACCACTAACTATCTTGTCATACCAGCGTATAAGTTATATATAATACTTCTAATGAGATTCTAGGCTCGTATTTCTATACTAGCAATCATACATTTCATTTGTATCATCTAAAAGTTTAGTAAACATGTATAACATAATAAGATGCCACTTGCACGTAAATCAAGATGCATATCACCTAGGATAACTCGCTAACTAAGATAGGCCCGCTAGGCTCCACTAGGTCTCTAATAATGCTACATCTTGACCAAAGTCAACCCTAGTAATCCAATCAGGAAAACCCGTCCACTAGATTTCCAATCCATAAGTTCCTAAAGTTCTTAAATATTATGTACAATAACATACTAAAGTTTGGTGACAATCCAACGGTTGGATCGTCGTTTTCTACAATGGTTAAGTGGTATTCCTTAATGAAACTAGGTTTAAATGACAGAATTGCACTAATTGGGTGTCAAATATGGAACTGGGGTATCAAATTTAGCCTAGAAGGATCATGTGGTTTCTCGGGCCACGTGCCGCATGGCGGCAATTTCCGGCGAATGGAAACCAAGTTTTACAGGATTGTAGAACACAACAAGGGAAAGAACTTTCATATCTGGGTCGAAGTCTAATTCAGCCGGGAAATACTTGAAATCTAACGTGGATCATCAGAAACCCTAGAATTGGGTGGTTGTCAATTTGTCTTCTTCGTTGTTCCGCCCCCACCCCCCCCCCCCCCCCCCCCCCCCCCCCCCGAAAAAAAAAAAAAACTTGTTTGGGTTTGTTCATGGGCTCAAGAGGATGCTAAAGATGGTGATGGTCGAAGGAAAATGCTTCAGAAATGGTGGATCACCGTTGGAGGGTGAACACTATGCACCACAAAATGGGGCCAAAACTCGTAGGATTTGGGGGTGGAAATCGCTTGAATTCGAGCTTGCTACCGTCGGGTCACTAGTCGAGTCACGCGGGTTAGTCTCTGACCCAACCCGCTGGCTCTCTCATTTCCCTTCTCTTCTTCCTCTCATTTCTCTCCTCTCCCATTGGTTCACTCCCTTCTCCCCTTTTTTATTAGTTCACCCTCCCATTAAATGGGGTTTTCCCCACAATCTGATTGGTCCTTCTTCCAAACAAAAATAATAATTTTTTATAGAGAAATTCCTAAATTAATATTTATCTCCAATTTCCGTTGCTCGTAACTTCTTCGTTATAGCTTCGATTCACGAACGGCCTTCGCCTACGCGGTCTTAGGATCGAGCTATATTTGAAAACATTAATTGTGACCTCGAAAGGTCTACGGATTTTAAATGATTTCAAAACTTCAAACTTTAACTAAATTAAATTAAATTTGCACAAAAATAATGTAAAATTCCGCGAATATGAATACATAAATTATAATAGTGAAATCCAGGAACAGGATTTCACAATTGATGACCCGTTTGCCCAAACACACAACATAGCTTTGCCCCCTATATTTGTTGCACCCACTTTTTGTGGTCTCTAAGGATGTAAACTGTCATAGTGCACCAATCCTACTGAATATTTCTTGGCCAATGAGACCCAAGGGTGACCAGGTGTGTTCCAATCCACTTCAAATTAGAAAGCAGAGGAATTCTCTCCTGGACACGTGAGTCGTGTGCATGAGTTGTGTATGACCCGTATTGACGTTGTATTCATGTTATATTGACAATATAATGGCATACAATATATGTACTATCAATACTATTATGGAGACACATGGTCAATACAATATAATACGACTCATGCGCAATCCATGCCCAAAACCTACATGGGCACATGAGAATTTTTGTTAGAAAGAAAGGGAAATTATGTTTATACCCAACAGTGGTAGAAATGTGTTGAGTTTTTGCATGACGGTGTGGGTTCAAACCCGATTAGTGGCTAATCTATCGTTTGACCAAAAAAATAAAAAATAAATAAAACTTTTGTCTCGGAGCACCCTTCAATTTTATTCAAAGTAAAAGTAAAATGACACTTATACCCATATGTTAATTTACTTCAAAGAACTTACTAGACTCTTTAACAAAATCTTAGGGGGTGTATTCAATTGGAATTTTGAGGGAGTTTAATGGATTTATAAATCCATGAATTTTGATGGAGGTTAATTGATTTGTAGAGATTCCATATAAAATTTTGATTTAATTTCCTCGAAATCTCAGGGGAAGAGGTAAAATTTGTGATTGCTTAAAATACACTACGAAATTTCTCTACTTTGCTCGAATTTCTCAAATTTTTAAAATTCTTCAAAATCAATTCCTAATTAAATACATCTATAATGTTATAAATTTCTTTAAAACTAATTGAATACACCTAGATTTATAAGGATTTTAATAAACTATCTGAAAATCTTGATACTTTGAATTTTTAAGAATCACTTAAAATAATAATTGTATACCCATAAATTTATTAGAAGAATTAAAATCCTCAAAATTCTAATTGAATACACCCCATAATTTCTTGTACGTCCAAATTGGACACCCACCAGACTTTTCATACAAAGAAACGTGTTCATCAAGTACTCCTTCTCCCACCTTCAACATCCATTTGTCTATCTCTCCAACGTTGATGAAAAAAAAAACAGATGAGGAAGAAATTCACATGAAGACAAAAAGGCAAGTATTTCATGTGTTTTTACAAGTTTTGATTTGATTCTTTAATTAACATTCATATGTTTACTTTACCCATATTGATAATGATTTTGGGCCTTAGTGTGATTGAATCTCATTTTAGCTCGACCCATATTTGATACTATCAAAAGATGAGTTGGGGCTATGAGAGCAATTAAGCATACATCGATACCGACTTCTGAAAATTTGTTACCTTCAACTCCATTAAAACCACTTATGAGTTTTTTTTTTTTTTTTTTTTTTTTTTCTTCGGATTACACCCATTATCTCAAGTTCTTTATTTATTTATTTTTATTTTAACAAACGATATTATCTACGCTAAAGAAGAAGGGGTGAGTTTAGCTTCATAATGGACTAGCAATAATGTGGTTCAAACTCGCCTCTGACGAGAATCGAACCTAAGACCTCTCATTTACAAGTGAAGAGGAATAGCACTAGACCGTAGTACTAAGTGGTCCATTATCTCAAGTTTTGAATCGAACTAATTCAACTTGTAGTAGACTAAAGATAATTCTAATCCTAAATGAGTTGGATACTCACATCAGCTAAGGATCGATGAGATTATCACCAAATCCTAAGTATTAGCTAAGGATGAAATGAGATCATTATGGAATATTATTCCTAAATGAATTAGGTCATCTAACGACATTATATCAAGTCCTCACTGCCGTTTCTCCAAAGCATGCACTTCTAGGAGCATCTCCGATAGTCACCCAATTACAAGGGAAATTGGTTTGAACTGTCCTTGGCCGAAAAAAAAATGCTCCGTGCGGGGGAAAAATTGGAGGCGATTGGGTTAAAGGCAAGATCTCTTGCGGCTGTCCTGCCAATTGACGCCAGGGCTTGCACCTGCATGAAGCCCAGCAGACGCGCCGCCCCGGGGGGGAAAAGGGGGGGGGGGGCGGGGGGGGGGGGGGTGTGTGGGAGGGACCACGTGATTGTCTTTTGAAGATCCTTCTAGCTCTTGAGGATGAATTTACATCAATATTCCATACACCAAAAATATAAAAAAAAGTAGCCATTAGAATCTTAGATGTGGAGCATTTGAAATTATCACATGTTGAACATTGAAATTTGTCATCCCATGGTGGGGATGGAAATTCAAGAATATAAACAATAGAAAAAAATTCAATGTTATAGGATACATCCAAATTATTTAAAAATTTTAAAAATCTTATAAAGTTTACACTTAAAAAAACTTATAAAGTTCAACAAACTTACAAATTAAACATTTAAAATAAAACAAAAATTTAGTGTAATAATAACATGTGGAGAATTAGACGAAGAAAACATTAAAAACATAGAAAACATACTTGTGAATAGTAATCACCCTTGCCCTTACCCTTGCCCTTCCTTCTTCCAAATGGGTAGACTTGTATAATGACAATTACTGTTTAGAGTGAATAATAATGGCAATTTCATTACTCTTGCCCTCCATTTGCCCTTACCTTCCACTAACAGGTAGAGATGCTCTAAACATAAAAGCTCTTTTATACACTATGCCGTCCATACTAGATTGACTTAGGCATTAGAAGGCCTTTAATTGGCACAACACCAGTGTTCCCCTATGGATCTTGCTTTTCGTATGCTCTAGATGATGTTCTACCCGGTCACGTTGAGCTAGTTTTGAAGAATTGTCTGACTTCAATCTCTAGATATCACCTTGTTCTTGAACCAACTTAAGCCATCAACATGAAAAATGATGGATAGAAAAGAGTAGAGTAACGATAGTGGGAGAGATGTAGAAGAAATGTATAAGAGAAAGGACAAATAATGAAAACTAAAAATAAAAAAAATGAGTGGTTTTCACTTCCAAAATTTTGTTTGCATTCATCCATTCTCCTCCTCCCTCTCACCACCCTTTTTCATCCCTTCCTTTCCCCCATATGCTCTTCCCATTGAGCAGTTAAAAAAAAAAAAAAAAAAAAGGTTATCAAACGGCCTCAAAAACTTTAGAAGAGAATAAAGTTATACTAAAATTTAAGACGAAAAATATTCTACACTTTCAAGTTTGAAGTGATTTCCAAAATGGACCGTGATGTTTCAATTTTCTCACATAGCATCCTAAGGTTTTAAGATTTTATCAATTTACACATTTTGTTGTCAACTAATATGACTTGCACGTCATCAATTTAAATAATCATATAATCAATCGGGAATTGTTATTAACACTTCAAAAATCTCATTCTACATTCCAAACTTTCTATATTAGGAAAGAAAAATACACTTGTGAGGAGTGTATAATGAGATTTTTGGAGTGCTAATAACACTTCCCAATCAATCAAACCAAAGATACAAATTAATACAATGTCAATACCTTATGGTGTAATATGAGACATTTGAAACTCCGTGACAGTGGGTGAGAAACATGAATGAGAATCCTCTCCGGATCCTCTTTGTGAGGATCCTCCAATCACATATGTTCATCATCCATCTTGCAGTCAGTTTTCGTCAGATACTATTTATATTTAATTTTAAATAAAATGATTTACAATGATTTCTGATAACATAATATTCGATGAACGGATGTCATTGAAAGATTTTTTTGAATCCTCACAAAGAGAATCCGAAAAGGGTCAGCCATTCGAGAAACACCGCTTGCTTTGGAAAATAAACCATACGTCACCAGATGAAGAAAACTACATTGTCAAGAATCTTTCCATATGATCTGTTATCCAAGCTGCTGCCAATTTCCAACTTCTTAATTAATAAAAGTCACGCTTCGAAAAAAAAAAAATAAAAATCACTATCTGCTTTCCAATGGAAAGCTAACTCTCAATTTATGCTTTTTCGTTAAAGTGAACAGTATTGAAAGCTTTTCGTTAAAGTTCTCTTTATAAAAACTAATTAAGAAACTAATTAAACATTTCAAACATAAACAACCGGACTATCTTTCTTAGCAAGACAATTATGTCCCCACCACTTGTCACCGCCCTTATCAGTTTCATCGAGTAATCTACCTCAGGCAGTGACATCACTGCATTTTACTTTCATATTCTTGTCGAATTTTTATTTTTATTTTTTGTCTAATATTGTCGATGTTTTTATTGATGTATATTTTAAAAATACAAGAAGCACACTGGTAAATAAGAAATTTTAGGTTGACTCAAACCAAAAGCGAATTTGAATCACATTATTGGTAGTTTATTGTGAGGCTTAACTAACTCCTTCACCTCGTTAATGTAGATAATATTGTTTGTTTAAAAAAAGAAATAACAAGAAGGGGAAAGTGGGCATAACGTGCAAAACCTCTCTCAAAATAAAAACTATCACTCCACGTGAAGGACAACTTGATACACGTGGGAAATTTTTCAATGTGCCCGGGTATTCCAGGTACACTAAAAAAATCTCAACACGACCCGATACACCAAATAACATAGTATAAGTGGTTAGATGTTTGAAAACTTGAGGTCCATGCGCATACTGCTACACACCTCTAACCTAAGAACTCCCCATCACCCAGTCCTCTAGAGCGTTCATCCATCCATTCATCATATAACGACTGCTCCGTGTTAGTCATGTGGTTTGTCTTAAAGATCAAAATTTTCAATATGCTGAAAATACAGATTAGTACGTCATATGTCATAATATAAATAGTTAAACACTTGTAGCTTTAAGGTCCATGCGCATACACGCCCATCACGCGCAGTCCTCTAGTTTGTTCATCCATCCATTCATCATGTCGCAACTACTCGACGCTAGTCATGTGGTTTGTGCATGTTTCGATTAACATGAAACGATAATAGTTTACACCACTAAAGTCAGGCAAAAAATTAATGAGAAAATCAATAATAGTTTACACCACAAAGTCAGGCAAAGATAGTGAGAAAACAATAATAAAGTTAGCTTTCTCGCTTGAATCATGCATTCTTACCATTTTTATATATTAACTGGCAACATTCTAGTCTTCGGTCCCAAAAATAAAATAGAAGTCACATGATATATATATATATATATATATATATATATTTATTTATTTATTTATTTATGTATGTATGTATGTATGTATAGGACTTATTTTGTAATGTATTTCAACGAACCGAAACGTTCGTATTTAGGTCTTCCCTCAAATAAGATCATGTGTTACCAAAAATCACCAAAATCCGAAACTATATAACCATTGAATTAAATGATAGTCATTTTTAGTGTTTCTTTATAAAACCATATTTGTCCATTTTAATCACTACAAGTGAAGTGAATGTCTTAGTGATTTTGAATTTGTCAAATTTTTTATAGGGATGATCTATTAATGATGAATTGAAATATAATGGTTTGGGTCGTCAAAAAAAATTAAGTAGGCCATACAAAATAGGTGTCAAAAGGTTCGTGAAAAAATGGGTATCTCCAACTCCAATTCCTAACCCTATATATACATATCATCATTTTATATAATGTAGGAATACAATTCTTTTTTGTTGAAACATAGAAATATGTTAAGAGCAGAACCGAGTGGTGTTCAGTCTTATTTTGTTGAATTTTGAGGAAAAACAATTAATTTTTTGGACAAAATGATAGCAGTTTTATTACAAAATTAAGAATTGATACAAATATCAGAGAACATTCCATATACATTCAAGAGGTCGGTAAGACTTATTTTTGTAATTATATGATAGTTCAATAGTTTTATTTTCTCTTTTTTTCTTTTAGTTAATACAAAAATGTTGGGGAACCAGAGATTAAAAAAGTGGAGAACTAAACTTTATATGCAGAGGTAAAAACTCTTAATCAATTATAAGTACTATGTAATCACTACATTAGTTAAGTTCAAAGATGTGGAAAGTGGGAGTAGTCAGTTCAGACTGTTGGAAAACCAAAAATGTTGCATATAGTTTTCAAGAAGATATTAGAAATATTTTATGATGATATGGCTAAATTAAGAAGTTAATCATGATAATGTGTGCATATTAATTTTCTCTACTTTAAATCAGCTTAGTCATGATTTAGGGTTCTTAAAAAGCTAACTTATTTTCGGAGTTATGACCAGTGCAAAGACTAAAGAGAAACCGATTGCTTAACCAGGTTAGTGATGTTATATAGCTCATCCTCGAGATGGCAAGTCATCATAAAAAAAGATGTAGAGTAGAGTTAGGATCTTGACAAGTGTTCTCCTAAAATCCAGTTAGATATTTTCAACGACCATGAATGATGAAAACATTCTCTATGATGCATATGAACCGAACCTCCTACATTTATATTTACCTTACTACATATATCGTATATATTCGTATATTTGTCAATATAAATATGTTCATATATAATGGAATTATGAATTTGTTATGTGGAATTTGTGAGTCAAAGAATCAAAAGAAAATAGAAGCAATTAAGGTTTAATCAAACCCTAAAAATTTCAAAAGAAAAAAGAAAAAAAAAGGAAAAAAAAAAGAAGGGAAATCGTGATGGAGCTGCGGCTTCCAGTCACGCCATCACACCACGTCAACGCCAAGCCGTGCCTGACTGGCTTACAACCCAATTGCGGCGAGCTTGCAGCTTGAGCCAGCGACAGGGACGACGTCATCATGACGTCAGTCCTGCATTATCAGCCTTTTGGGCTTGCTGCTTGAAGTGGACCAGGCCTGCTGCCTAGGTCCTCGGTACTAGGCTTCACGTCCGCGACCTATCCCAGAAGCCAACAAGCTGCTGGGCATCTTGCGCATTAGGCCATTGCCAGCAGCCTTATGCCATCTCCAACCGATGGCTGGCCAGAGGGCTCGTTTTAGCCCTTTGACCCTCCAAGATTCTCCAAGATATTAATATTTTAATGAACATTACGTGGTCATATTTGCCTCCGTCTCCAATCGAGGGCCAGATGGCTCGTTTTAGCCATGTCACAAAAAACCGTCTCCAACCGAGGGCCAAATGGCCATAGGGCCAAACATAATTTATTATTTAAAAACTACAACTTAAATGTTGTTTAAGTTTCATGTTGTTAAATGTTTTTTTTTATTTTTTATGTTGTATAATTTTTATGTTGGTTAATGTTATTAATATTATTTAATGTTGTTTCATGTTACTTAATTTAATTTAATTTGTATAATGGCTTAGGAGGTTATAGAAAAAAAATAGAATTAAAAAAAATATGAAACAAATTTTGTGAAATAGAAGTTATAGGAAAAAAAAATAGAATTTAAAATAAAATGAAACAAATTTTGTGAAATAGAAGTTATAGGAAAAATGAAATTTAAAAACAAATATGAAACAAATTTGTAAAATAAAAGTTATAGGAAAAAAATAGAATTAAAAAAAAATATGAAAAATAGAAGTTATAGGAAAATTATTGTAAATAAAAAAAAAAATAAAACTGTTAAAAAAAAATATTCAAAGAATTCCTGTCGGTTATAACCGATAGGAAATCCAACATAAGCAAAAAAAAAAAAAAAATGGCCAGCCCCGGGCTGGCTGGCTGGCTGCATGTAACCAACCCTCTAGCCCTCTAGCCCTCTCCGATTCCGTGGGGCCCTCTTAGATTCCAGAGCCCTCTGGCCTTGCCCTCAGTTGGAGACGGTTTTCGGGCTATTTTCGGCTCTCTGGCCTTCTGGACCCTTCGGTTGGAGATAGCTTTACGTTGCTGAGCCTTGCCCCCTCGTGGCCCACTACTACCTGCAACCATCTGGGCTATTATGCAGCCTGTGTCCCCAAGCCCAGAACAAGGCCTATTGCAGGGTCGTGACCCGTGTGCAACCAACAATGTTTGCCATGTTGTGTCTTTTTTTTGACCTGATGCTATATTTTGGCATACCTTACTTCTTAACCATATCTAAATATTTTTGGAACATTTTTAGTTAAAGCCGTACTAGGCTATATTTTTGTTATCGCTTGGCCCAAAGGCAACAAAGCTTATATGACCCAAATGTCATTGTTTGGCTTCCATGATCAAATCTGCATAGTTACAATCTATTGAATTAATTAAAGGGACCAGTAGTCCATTAATTTGACAAAAATCCAAATTTTTTTTGGCCTGAAGTCCACTTTATTGGCATTAACGATTCAATACTATATTTCTTTCTTTGAATCGTTGACTTCCTTTCGTTGTCCTGAAGCACTCACACTTGGGTTCCTAAAGCAAACCCCAAATTCACTACACTTAGTTGTTTATTGTATTATGTGTCTTAAAAGTACCCCTTTTATGAACCAGAAGTTCATGCTAAGTCGAACTTGTAGTTTTGAATTTAGAGCATTTGAAACTCAAAGTTTTCAAATCAAAATGTACGCCATGAAACCCAAAGCTTTCATTTTCCATATGAATAACCATGTTTTTCCTCCCTCCGTTTCAAGGACATGTCGAACTTGAACAAGCTCGATTTCACCGCTTT
Organism: Pyrus communis; assembly: GCF_041283825.1. Lineage (NCBI taxonomy): Eukaryota > Viridiplantae > Streptophyta > Magnoliopsida > Rosales > Rosaceae > Pyrus > Pyrus communis. Next base: position 7,518,565 of record NC_142572.1, read on the forward strand.
AGAAGTATCTAGAAGAAACTACCTGAAGTGGGTTCAAGATGTGAAGCTCCATTTCACCACCAAAAGTCTTCGAGCCACTATTAAAAAGGCTACAGACCTCTCGGTTGATGAAGCTAACAAAGCTATGTACATGATCTTTATCTGAAGACACATTCATGAATCACCGCAAACCGAGTACCTAACCGAAGAGGATGCACGTGCTCTCTGGCTTGCTCTGGCTGATTGTTTCAATCATCAGAAAGACACCTGCTTGTTTAAAGCAAGACACGAGCAGTAATACTTACGTTTCTAAGGCTTTAAGTCTATGAATGAATGCAACTCTAAGGTTTGTAGAATCCAATCACTGCTTAAGTTCTGTAACGAGGACTTAACTAAACAGGATCTCCTAGAGAAGACCTATTCGACCTTTAATGCCACCAATATTGTCCTGCAACAACAATATAAGGAACAAAAGTTCACCAAATTTTTTGATTTAATCTCTGTTTTACTTCTCGTTGAGAAGTAGAACCAACTGTTAATGAAAAATCATCAAGCTTGACACACTAGTTGAACGCTGACTAATTCTGGTAACCACAAACGACGGAAGAACCATCATGGCCGTGGAAATGAGAAGAAATCCCAACCACGAGTCCAAGTTCAACAAAACAGAGGCCCTGCCAAGGGAGGAAATTCGACCCAAAAGCGTAATTCTCTAACCTCTAAGGCCTCAAACTTCAAAAACAAGGGAACATAAGTATCATTCCCATCATAAGACTAACTTTGCACAAGTGGAAAATCTAGAAGATATTGCCACCACCACCTTAGAGATTTCAAATTTTCAGGAGGCAAGCCACTCCTATGGAAGAATAAGTTTATTTTTTGTGACATGTTTCATGTTTAGGTGGGATTCCCCATAGTGTCTAAACCACTAGGTGTGGCCAAACCCTCTGCCCCCCCCCCGGGGCCGCCAAAAAAAAAAAAAAACCCTTTGTTATTTAGTTTATGGTTTAATTTTTTGGACAATTTTCTAAGTATTTGGAATAATTTGTTTGGCTTTTTTTGATTTATGGATAAATATTTTATGGATATTATTTCTCAATTAACTATTTTTTTTCTTTCAAAATTTCTCGATTGGTTTATTGAATGAATAGAATTATATTTGTGCATGTGACTGATTCAATTAATTTATTTCTATGTATGTCTTGTGAGGAAGTTAGTTGTCTGGCTAATAGTGTAACTACGCACCATCTTATGTGGGCAACACTGTTTTACTAACTTTGTACCTAAAAATGCACCTCTGACAACCCTCTTAGGTTCATCTAACCTGATCAATGGATACAGAAAGGCCGTATAATGTTGTCTAATGGTACCAAATTAACATTAAAGAGGTCCTCTATTCTTCTCTTTTTGGAAGAATGTCGTTGAACTTTAGAGATATTTGAGATAATAAATATCATATTGAAACCATTGAAGATAATGGTTCTGAATTTCTCTGTATCACTTTTTACGAATATAGCTAGAAGAGTATTCACGAGAAGATGGAACATCTTCTAAGTGGGTGATACATCATGACCATTCTAGCCATTGAGACCCACCATGTGGTCGACCCTATGCCCGGGTTCCAGAGCATTTTGTTACTTTGGCATGAACTTTTAGGACATCCAGGATGAGATATGATGCACTGTATCCTCAAAGTATCACACGAGCATCTCCTAACTCAAAGTTTGAAAACTTATCCTGGACACCTGTCTTGCAAATCATGCTCCCTAGGGAAGTTGATTACTCAACCCTCGGCTACAAAGATTATTCATAACCCTGTATGTTTCTTCAGAGTATTCAGGGGGATATTTGTAGACCTATCTAACCAACATTGAAGACCATTCATATACTTTATGGTTTTAGTTGATGCACTTGATGTCATATGTCTGCTTACTGTCCATACGCAATGTTGCATTTGCGAAACTCCTACCTTCAATTATTAAGCTTAGGGCTTACCAACCTAATTATCCGATTAAGTCGACTCGACTGGATAATGCTGAAGAGTTTACGTCATAGACTTTTGACGATTATTGCATGTTTATTGGGATTGAAGTAGAACATCCAGTACCCCATGTTCATACCCAAAACGGCCTGGAAGAAGCTTTCATAAAGCGCCTTCAATTGATAACTTAGACCTTGGTTATGCGAACCAAGTTGCCGGTATTGATGACTCATATATTTCATGCATTTATATCATCCATTTCTAGCCTCTTTGTGATGTTTTTGAGTTAAACTAGTTACATTTTACCTTATTTTGTGTTAGTGGGTAGTTACATGTACTTTAGGATCAATTTAAAGGCAAAAGAAGTGAAAACATGTCATTTTTGGGGTTGACCTTTATTCAAACGTGGAAAGAAGTTTAGTGGTTTGTTTTGAAGCCTAAATAAAGAATCCAAGACGAACTTGGCTTGTTCAAAGACCAGGAGCAGAATGGGAAAGGAATTGGAATATGTAGCCTGATTTAGAGGAGCCAAATAAGGAAAAACGTTCAAAACTTTGGCTTAATGGTTGGGATCACCTTGCAATCAGCTACAGTCCCATTTAGCCTATAAATACTGGGGCTTCAGATCACTGTTTCACAAGCTCCCTTGGGGGTCGCCCAAAGCTCTTTTTTTTTTATTTTTTTTTTATTTTTTATTAGTTTGGCCTTTCTTCCAGAAACAAAACCTTATTTCCCTTCACCATCCGCTGCCACCGAAAGACCACACAGCCGTGCTGTTCTTAAAGGATTTCAACATCAGAAATTCTTAAAGGGGTTTTCTTCTATGAACTTTAATTTCACTCATGTTGTTCTTGATATTTATATATTCTATAATCATGTTGTGTAATTAAGTTTATAGCTAGGGAATTCAATGTAGCCTTGCAAACCTACTTATGTTATTAAGTTAAAATATTCAAACTACCAATCTGTGTTCTTGTTTCATTCATTGGTTTTATAGTATAATTTGTTTGTTAATCTTAATGTTTGATCACCATTAGGGCTGCTATAGTACACATCATGCTTAATCTTGGTAGACATATGAATGAATGAAGAAACTGCTATGCATACATCCTACCATGTGATTTCTTTGGTTCTTGGAAGTTTTCTAGTTTTTAATGGATTCTTATTTGGTAATCTAAGTTGAACATCACAACTAGGTTGCAGATTAGGAGTACTTGATCACAACCACACATCAAATGGATGATCATAAATGAGTAAAACGAACCCTAGTTGCAGATTGGAGAGTTGAATGGGTTTTGACTTAATTTTTATGGAATTGACTTGTAATGGTGAAATCGGTATCCCTAGTTCCGTTCCCATCGTTTCTGAATCAATCTTTCATCTTTATCTTGTCTTGCATTTTAAGCTACTTTAGCGTTCAAAACAAAAATCTAAATTCAGTTTGCATTTTCATTGTTTAATTAGGGTTCTCATAAAGCTAGTAATTTGTAGAGGTCTAATCAGTCCCTGTGGTTCGACACCCTTACTTGTGCCATTATACTATCATTATATTTGCACTTGAAAGGAACACAACAAAATTTTGGCGCTTTTGTCGCGGACTAATTTCAGTCCCCTATAATTGTTTGGTTTATAAACCCTATATGTTTTTCTTTTCTTAGTTTAGAATTTTAATTTACATTTTAGGTTGTTTGCTTTCAGGTGGTATAGAGAGATGTATGGCGGATGTCCGTTATGTGCTAAAACTGGCCATCCTCTTCAATTTTGCCCAAGGAGAGACAAGTTTCCTATATTTGTCCGAGAGCATTCACACCGCATGTGTTTCTTTAGAAGCTCCAAATCAAGCATTTGCACCTCTTGGAGAAACTTTAATCTTATAGCCTCGCTTGGAGAAACTTTCATCATGACTCTTGGAGCAACATAGAAGCTCCAAATCAAGCATTTGCACCTTTAGCACAACAGGAATCCTTTGACACTACTTTGGAGGACAGTTTGAAGCTACTTGCTTAAAAAACTTTACAATTTCAACAATCAACGAGTAGCATGATTCAAGAACACTCTACTGCACTTACCAAGTTGGAAATTTAAGTGGGTCAGATTGTCCAAGCTATAAATGAACATCAATCTGGTGCTGATGATCAAGAAGAGAAGGAGGAACAACCAAAGGAAACTTTCTGTGCATATCTTCATAGTGAGGTTCCTGCGTTTTACGAAGATGAAGAGCCTTATAGTCCTCCCGAGCCATATATTCAACCAATTCCTTTTCCAGGGAGATTTGTCAAACAAAAGCATGATGAGTCACCCATAGATGTGCTTGGTGAAACTGTGTCGGACATAGTTTTTGAAGCTCTTCCTCTATCCTCTAATGTAATTGAATGTTTTTCAAAATCTATACCAGATTCTCCATGTTGTTTTACATCTTTTCATGTGCCATATTTGAAGTCTTTTGGAGATGATTTGCTGCCATATTAAGAGGAAAACAAATTGAACTTGGATGACAAATCATTCCTGCCCATTCACCATAAGAAAGAAGATTCGGAGCTAGATGATAAGATTGCTGCCCTGAACGAATTTCATTCATCCTTAGTAGCCACAAACTCATACATTGAAATCATTGCTCTAGCCACATCTTCAAAATTTTTTAAGGATCTGCTTCTTTGTAAGGAGAGACCAAAACACCATCACAATCATGTCCTTGCGGAAATTCAACGCACTATATTCAAAGTCCCTAAAAAAAAACCACTTCTTCCGACCAAGGTTCGGAGGTACCTTGACTTCCTGCCACTCTAGGCGTTCATCCATCATACCCACTGCGTCTTGCGTCGACATTAAAGAAAGCGCTTGCTAGGAGGAAACCTAGTTGGGTTTGTGTTCTTTCATTTTATTCGTGTATTTTAGTTTTATTTTATCTCCATTCGACACACTCTGCCTATTTGCACTGCATGCATTCCATTCATTTTTAAGCATTGAGGACAATGCTTAGTTTAGGTTTGGGGGTGTGGGATTGAAAATTTTCATTTGTTTTTAGTTTTGGTTAAGTTTGCCTTTGCTTACTAATGTGAATGTATATGAGGGCTACAGTGTTGTCATGAAAAAGTTTCGTATCTTATTTTTTTTTACAAAGCTGTTACTCTTGGAATTATGATGGTAAAAGTATCATGCTCAAATTCTGGAGACTACCCTAGTGAGTTATTTTGAGCCTATTTGCTTCTTTGAGAGGGTTTAAAGTGTTCTGCTCCTATCTTTTTCTTTCAATTTCACTTTAAATGATCTCATTATTTCTCTTTGATTGAATGCTAAGAATAGTCCTATGTTGCAGATACCATGTGTTTATTGTCACCTATGAATGAACTCATTGAGATGATGTTAGGCTATGCATGTTTTAACCACTAAAAGGCCTAATTCCCATCCCTTTGTGTGCTCCATTCACCCTTGTTGCAACCAAACACTTTTAGCCTAGTTCCTTCATCACCCACACCAAACCTTACCCATCTTAGCCCATTACAGCCATACCCTATAGTTTGGGGAATACCAAAGTGATGTAGTCAAAGATAATGATTGAGCTATACATCAAAAAAGTAGTGTGTACCGAGGTAACATGTGCTGGAATTACAAAATAAAAGAAGTTCCAAAATAAAAAGAGAAATGGAAAGAAAAAAAGAAGAAAAGAAAAAAAAAGACATGTCAAAGAAAATGCAATTTCCAAATCCTTTCACTATCATACATGGGACCTGGACGCCAAGAACAAATAACAAAGACCAATTCAAGTGAAGAGCTTGCTTATTTCATAACAAAGATACTTTGGTATGTCCCAAGCTTTAGTATTTCCTATCCTTTCTTACATAGCCCATAGCCTAAGCCTTACGTTATAACCCTGTAAAAGACCTAGCTGATCTTTGGGGATGTATTCATAGGTGATGGTAAGTATGTGTGTTATCCATATTCTTAGTGTTTGATTCATTTTATGAGATCTGTTCAAAAATTGTGCTTTTATTTCATATTTCATATGTGAGAATTTTGATTCCCTTTTACATAATTTCACTCACATATGTTTGTTAAGAGACTACACCTTATGATCTGAGTGAAAATTTGAGTGATATCTATGAGGAATAGAGTGAGGCGAATTCTATCTTTAGCATTTGAGTATGGTGTCTTTGAAGTCATGAGGCATGGAGTAATATTTTTACACTCTACATATGATACAATTCTTTGAAGTGGCAGACTTTTGGTTTGGATGTATGACTAAGCTTGTATTGGTTCTTATTAGTTTGTTTCAAGTATGCTTTAACCAATTTGTTTGCAGAGTCTATAGATCTTTGTGGGCATCATCAATGTAAACCCTTAGGAGACATAACTCCTCCGACTAGGGACACCTAGAGGTTGAAAGGCTTGTTGCACATGCTCATTGCAATCGTTTAGCCAACGAAAGTGGTATAGTTAGATTTTATTGTTTTTGTGTGTTTTTAGTTATAGTTTTGCTCGAGGACTAGCAAAAACCAGGTTTGGGGGTATTTGATGACTCATATATTTCATGCGTTTATACCATCCATTTCTAACCTCTTTGTGATGTTTTTGAGTTAAATTGGTTGTATTTTACCTTATTTTGTGTTAGTGGGCAATTACATGTATTTTAGGATCAATTTGAAGGCAAAAGAAGTGAAAACATACCATTTTTGGGGTTGACCCTTATTCAAACGTGGAAAGAAGTTTAGTGCCCTGTTTTGAAGCCCAAATAAAGAATCCAAGATGAATATGGCTTGTTAGAAGACCAGGAGTAGAATGGGAAAGGAATTGGAATATCTAGCTTGATTTGGAGGAGTCAAATAAGGAAAAACGTTCAAAACTTTGGCTTAATGGTTGGGATCACCTTGCAATCAGCGACAACCCAATTTAGCCTATAAATACTAGGGTTTCAGATCACTTTTTTACAAGCCCCCTTGGGGGTCGCCAAAAGCTCTCTCTCTCTTTTCTCTTTCTTTGGCCTTTCTTCCAGAAACAAAACCCTATTTCCCTTCACCATCCGCTACCATCGAAGAAATCACACAGTCGCGCTGTTCTTGAAGGATTTCAACATCAGAATTGCTTCAAGGGGGTTTCTTCTATGAACTTTAATTTCACTCATGTTGCTCTTGATATTTATATATTCTGTAGTCATGTTGTGTAATTGAGTTTATAGCTGGGGAATTTAATGTAGCCTTGCAAACCTACTCTATGTTATGAAGTTAAAATATTCAAACTACCAATCTATGTTCTTGTTTAATTCATTGGTTTTATAGTATAATTTGTTTGTTAATCTTAATGTTTGATCACCATTAGGGCTGCTTATGAATTATTTGATCAAGGTTATAGTACACATTATGCTTAATCTTGGTAGAGATGCAAATGAATAAAGAAACTGCTAGGCATACATCCTATCATGTGTTTTCTTTGGTTATTGGAAGTTTTCTAGTTCTTAATGAATTCTTATTTGGTAATCTAAGTCGAACATCACAACTAGGTTGCAGATTAGGAGTACTTGATCACAACCACACATCAAATGGATGATCATAAATGAGTAAAACGAACCCTAGTTGCAGATTGGAGAGTTGAATGCGTTTTGACTTAATTTTCATGGAATTGACCTGTAATGGTGAAATTGGTATCCCTAGTTCCGTTCCCATCATTTCTGAATCAATCTTTGAATCAATCTTTCATCTTTATCTTGTCTTGCATTTTAAGCTACTTTAGCTTTCCAAACAAAAATCTAAATTCAGTTTGCATTTTTATTGTTTAGTTAGGGTTCTCATAAAGCTAGTAATTTGCAGAGGTCTAATCAGTCCTTGTGGTTCGACACCCTTACTTGTGCCATTATACTATCCTTATATTTGCACTTGAAAGGAACATAACAGGTATCTGCCTGAGGCTATGTAATATTGCATGCAACTATGTTGGTCACGTTGAGGCCCATCGCTACCCAACCTCATTTATCATTACAATTAGTTATTGGGTCCTTAGAAAAGAATGGGAACCTATGCCTATTATGATTTTCCATTGATTACGTGCTACTTAGATCCCTTGACAAGAGATCTCGTTACCGCACCTTTTGAGGATTGTCACTTCGATGAGACAATCTTCCCATCGTTGGGGGGAGATAAGAATGCTGTGAATTGTCATGGATTACCCTCACTATGTCTTATTTAGATCCCGCACTACCCACTCTGAAACTGAAGTGCGTCGTATTCTAGTCTATGAAGCATTGCTCAAAGCATGCCAGATGCTTTTACCGATTTTTCAAAGGTGATGAGATAAAATATATCAGCTACAAATGCACTTGCAAGGATCAACGTACATACCATACATCGTAACATCACCCCAGAAGGACCTTACCACGTATCCCTATACATTGCGGCTAGCTAATCATCTGCTCCTACCCTGAAGCATGGCAGACCCCTTGGTTCAAAGGATTCATAACCCTAGAAGAGGAAAACGGCACAAACTAGTGAACTTTGTATGAATCCAACCATTGCCAACTCAACTTTTTCAATGCATGGGGTTATTCTAGACTATGGTGACTGTGGAGCCAAAAATAATCGACAAAAATATGGAGGCGACGCGTGAATTCTAGGGAAAAAAGGACAAAATAGATAATAATTCAAAACCTATTGCATCAATGCTCATCAAATCTTCTCCACAAGGTAACCCCCAAACCATTCCTTTTAAATTATATTAATTAGCTAATTAATTGATTTATTACCCAACTAATTTATTAATGAGCTCATAAATTCTGAATCACACCCAAAAAACCACCCAAGTGGCCGGTCCCCATCTCTCCCAAAGGGGCCAGCCATACCCCCTATAAATATCACCCCATTTTCTCCAAAAATCCAAGTTGAACCCTCTTGCAAAATTCTCTAAATTCTCCAAATACTTTTCCCTCAAAATTCTAACTTTGGCATTGGAGGTTCTTCGGCCAAAGCCCCCCCCATTCATCGTGGTCTCGTGAGGCTCTTGGCCTTGACCTAAGGTAATAATTGTTGGTGCTTTTATTGAGAGTCTTGATAAAACACTCATAGAAGACTCTCGCATTCAAGGTTTTTCGTTTTCTTGTTCACTTGTAGATTTTTCGTACATTCTTAATCTTGAACGACAAAGAGATTTTTCGTACATTCTTAATCTTGCCCTTCGAGTAGTAAAGTCATGCTAGACTTATACAACCACATATTTTTATGAAAGGTTAAACAAGCTAGTGTACATATACGAAGCTTTATCTACTGCCGACATGCTACGTAGTCGATAAGCTTAACCTCTGCCAAGCCGGGAACGACCTACACCAAGTACTGAAGTGTTATGATGCTTGTTACACAACCTACGGAATTGGAGAAAGCCAAGGCTAATAGCCTAGTGGTCATGTAGACTTGTCTGCTTCTGTAAGTAAGGTGTCCAGTTGTCGACCCTATGGCTAACAACTTTGCAAAGTTCTACACTAACACTTACGGTTGCACAAGCTACGCGACCTATCTGCTTATAGAAAAGTAGCGCGCCTGCCACTGGTCTATAAAGTTTAAAGGTTAGGGCATGAATAAAAGAAGTGAAGATGGAGAAAAGCTAAGGAAACAAGTTTATTAAATTTCTAGCAAAATTGAGAAACTACTAGCAAAGACTGAAGGAGTTCAAGCAACGCAAAAGCAACAAGGAAAACAAAGAAAATCCTAAAGACTACATAGAATACTACTCCTCAGTAGCTTGGACGTTCCACGACTACTTAATTGCCACACCTTCAGCAGCCATGGCACCCTCAGCAGTAACACCATCTAGCGCTTCATCCCCAGCTGCCCTGACCTAGGCACCAAATTCTTCGACTACTTCACCAATGGAAGCCTTAAAAGTAAAGGCAAGCAAGTCTTCCGGAGAAATAGAGAAGGTTTTGAAGTCTTTCCCAGCAAACTTGAAGTTAGACGGCCTACCAAAGAGATGACCTACATAACCCAGCTTGTAGAAATTGGGATGACTCTTTATAAGCAAAGCCTCGACCCCAGCCTTCTCACCCTTCAGCTGCTCGTTCTCATCAAGTAGACCAACATAGACGCGCTGCAACTCATCCACTTATTTCTTTAAACTTTTGTTGATCTTCAGCGTACCTTGGAGTTCCAACACTTGAGGTTTAAGCCTATCAACAACTTTCTTAAAGTGGATCACTTGGTTATAAGTAGCAATTAACTCTTCATCCTTTGCATAAGCAATGGAAAGAAGCTCAAAAACGGCACGTTCAAGATCTTGAATCTAAGGTATGTAACATCTAATCTCATTCTCTGCACTTTCATACTGAACTTGGATCATGTCAAGCCTAGTCTTCAAGTTAACGATCTCTTAGTGAGCGGTCTCAAGCTGCAGAGAGGTGCGGGCAGAGATGTTAGACCCCTTGAAAGCGACTAGCTTAGATCCTAACCTCTTGATCTTCTCGGCAGAAAAGTAAACTTCAGTTGCCACAACCTTTGCCACCTCTTTGGCAGCCTTGGTATCTTTTTGGCCAAAGAGCATAGACTTAACTGCCAGGATAGCCATCTTCTACATCTTGCAAGTAGAGCAATCTTTCTATACTCGGTCGTATGCTTTGCAAAGGAACTTGGGCAAACAACTTTTCTAGCGCCATCAACAAACTTGGCACAAACATCTATGTCTTCAAGCAGATCTGTTTTTAAAAGCACACAGATCTCAGCAGCCTCCTCAGAAACAGGCTTAGTAGATTTCTCACAGCTGCCCATACGGCCAGTCTCTCTAGCAGGCGACTCACTCTTAGCAGCAGAGGGAATGGGCCTTGGCGCCACTTTAGCAGCAGAGTCCACCTTATTGCTCTTCATAATAGCAATCATTTCCAAAGGTGAACTAGAATTGGCTCCCAACGGACGTCTTGGTACAGACTTCGGCATTGGGGGCATGACATGACCTCTATGTTGAACAATCCTATCAGCAATCATACTAGCCATTCTCGACATGGTAGGCGCTACAGGTTCAGATCTAAAAGCCTCAATTTTCTTCCTATTAGAAGAAGTCATGTCAATCACAAGCCTTTTGGCAGCAGGTGAACCCTCATGAGTAGTGGAGGAAGTCTTCAGTTTTTTCTCAACCGACATCTCTTGAGCAGGCTGGAAAGATCTATTATTTCCACCTTCATTCGTAGTAGGCTCCACGACAGTGATCAGATAAGCCAATGCATCCACTTTGATCTTTTTTACCTCATCTCTTAAGAACAACCCACATTTCTCCTATCGAATAAGACTAAGCAACTAACGCCATTCACAGTACTCAGCAGGGGAGCTTAACCCATACTGGCTTTTCCTTCATTTTTTTCTCTTAGACCAGCAGACAGGAGGCTGCATGCCCAGCATTCCAACAGCCCATGAGGCCCGCGACCTCCTTATTTCTCTCAATCGCCGGCTTGGCCCGAGTCAGGTCTAAGAGCCTAAAGGAATGAGCCATGCGGCTCACCTAGCATTACGGCCCAGCGCCTCAATCCACGGTCCCAACCGCACAAGCTACCCTTGGCTTTAGCCAAGTCAAGTAGCCTAAGCAGTGGTCCCTACCACAACACATCCTCGACCTATACTGAACCAACTCCTAGCCCCTGCCAGCCGACGTGCTGCACCACCCCGACGGTTACCCCGTGACAGCACTATCCAAGAAGAAGACAAGGAAAATTAAATTTTTCTTACCTTGGTACGGTGCAGAGAAGATGAAGAAAGCAACAAAAAACGGTCTTTTGCATGGGTAAGTGTAGAAGATTGCTAGGGGAGGGGAACAAATATCCTCTAGTTTTCTCTCTCTCTCTCTCTCTCTATCTCTTGTATGGTAGAATAAATTGCTCTTTGAAGTTGATTTAATCATCTACTTAAGGTAGACTTAAATAGACTTTAAAAGTGATTTATTTCCCTTTCCTAGAAGGATCTAATTTCCAATTAAAGAGGGAATCTACGTCAAAGTAGGAAACATTCCTATGTTTCCTAAAGCAAGAAAATCTCTACACCTGCTGCCTTTTCCTGTGAGTAGCCCAATAGGTGTGGGGACATTTTTGGAGCCAAATATAATCGAGAAAATATGGAGGCGACAAGTGGATTCTAGGGTAAAAAGGATAAAATTACCCTTGACGAATACCGGAACTCCTATGCGTGAGTAGTGGACAATCATGACTCAATCAAGGTCAAAAGTGCTAAAAATATGTAAAAATTCAAAACCTATTTCATCCATCCTCATCAAATATTCTCCACAAGGTAACCCCCAAATCATTCGTTTCAAATTATATTAATTAGCTAATTAATTGATTTCTTACTTAATTAATTTATTAATTAGCTAATAAATTTTGAATCACACCTAAAAAGCCACCCAAGTGGCCGGTCCTCATCTCTCCTAAAGGGACTGGCCACACCCTTATAAATAGCACCCCATTTTCTTCAAAAACCTAAGTTGATGAAGGAAAAATATTTTGTCCTAGCTAAGAACATGTGAGAACATTTGAACACATATGCAAACTAATAACACTTTAAAGTAGGCTTGCATTAAAAAAACAATTCTAAAACCCATGACTTTCAAAGCCTGGTGAATGGTGAAACACAAGACTCTTTAACAACATTAAAGAGAAGAAATGATTTTTAGATTCATTACCCTTGAAGCTCATCCTTGTTTACACAAAAGATTCACCCAAGTGGAGGGCCTTCAAGTCACCTCCTAGCTCCTTATATCTTCCTTGTGATTTTCTTCTTTTTGATACTCCTTTGCTCCTTGAGCATGTGAGGAAAGGATCTCCAAGAACACCAAAAGTTTGGTGTCTCTAAGTCTCCACACCAAGAATGAGGTGTGAAGATGAAATGGATGACTTAGAGGAAGTAAAGATTACTAGCTATTTTTCCCCTAAGTGGGCGGCCTCTATAGAGAAAAAAGGAGAAAAAGTTTCTTTTCTGTTGCTTCAAAGAAAACCCTAGTGAGAGAATGTCTATAAAGTTGCCTTTATACCACCTCACATGTGAGTAGCAAACTTGCAATTAAGCCAAGTCCATTACCACTTACCCTATGGCCGGCCATCCTATAGTTATTGGGCTAATTGCCCATTTTGTTTTAGTTGTCATACAACTTAAACATATTAGGCCTTGTGGACTAAAACCTTTTGGGGCCCTGAGACCCAAAACTAACTTGAAAGCCCAATACAAACCTTTCGTATAATTAATTAACTAATTAATTAATGTTGACCATTCCCAATTAAACCATTTAATTGTTTATCCATCTCATTATAATTTCTTCACTTTACTCGGTGTACGATCCATTAGGTTCCAATTAGCGAGGCAGTGGGTGATTGTTACTCTTAAAGATCGATTGTGAATTGAAACTACATTTCAATACTCCCTATGATGAAGATTAGTGTTTGCTAATCTTTAGGGCTTCCACAAACCATGAGTGACACCTAGCAGTATGTCATGGCTTCCCAAGCTAAGTAGAAGTGATTGGAGAACCTATCTAGTTACAATTACAATGCAATACGGTCTTTCTCTAATACAAAACTCTAAATCACATTGTTTGAGTGATAATTTGTTTCATACCTACTATCTAATGTGATACTTCTCTATATGATTCAATTGAATATGATTTGAAGCAAACTTCCCAAGTCATATTCGTATGCTTTGGCCAAAGACTCCCAAATCATATCTCAGAGTATTCTCCCTCCACCATGGAAGGTTAGAGATCCCTTGTTGTGCATTCATATGCTTACATGACTAGATAGCTTAACCCCAACAATGTTGTGGACACTCTTGATGGAATGCCTTTGACATGATTAAAGATCGAGGACCTAACCATTAGACATCTATGATGCCTCAGGTTAAAGGACTACTTTGCATATTGCAACTTTTGAGTTCTTACATGAGATGTATGTTTAAACTCTCTTTTGATCATAGTTCAGTGTATTAATTACCTTTTGAGCACCTATGTGTTTGCCTCAGTGTCCAACACTAAATGACTTGAAACTAGTCATACTCACACTTGAATTAACATAACACACTAACCTTAGCGGATTGTCAATGCCCAATTGGTAATCCTATGGCTAGGAGAGTTTTAAGAATGAACATAAGAGAAAGGTCTTGTTAATCTAACTTACTTAGATCACTTATCTCTTATATTAAATACATTCCTTGGATTCCCTTATTGCTTAATCACATAATACAATAAATAATGATTAACAATAAGCTTTGCCCTTCATTATACATATAATAGTTCAACACAATAAGTATTCCAAAAGCTATTACATTAAATGAATGGCTTTGTGGGCATACTTCCAATAGTTGAATCCTCTTTCAAAATTTTCTAAATTTTCCAAACACTTCATTGTGGGCGCGTGAGGCTCCCCTTGACCTAAGTTGTTAATTGTTTTTCCAGGTGCATTTTCATCCAAGAACAAGAAGGAAGAAATTTGCATCCACAGTGATGTCTTGACCAAGACAAATGTGCCTCTCAAGAATCGTTAGACTTTAGTCCATTATGCAATTTTGGGTGAGGTTTGGACTCAGGTTGAGATGATAGTCGACGATGCATTTACATACAAAGTAGCTACTGATATCATGTTAAACGATGACATTGAACCAAGTTTTGTTGATAAGTGTCGATGTAGAACTAATTGGTCAAACTAGAAACAAGCAATCCATGTAGAACTCGATTTGCTTGCGAAACACAAGGTTTTTTGGGCCATAGCTCCCACACCACCACATGTGAAATCCATTGGCTACAAGTAGGTTTTCGTGAGGAACCGTAATGAGAAGAATGAAACAGTGCGATATAAGGGACACCTTGTAGCACAGGGTTTTTCTCAACGCCTTAGGATTGATTACAAGAAGACGTATTATGCCATAATGGATATCAGGCCCAGCCCAGGCCCAGTGCCACTAGAGCAGCTATCCAGGGCCCAAAACTGAAGGAGGCACCAAAAAAAGAAAAAACCCCACAAAACTAGGTATATAAAAAAAAAATGTCCAGAGCCTAAATAGGGGTTGGAGGGCAACATCGCAAGTTTGACAAGAAATGAAAAAAAGGGCCCAAGTTTTAGGCATTATAAAAAAAATTAAAAAAAAAGATAAGACAAAACATAAGAGGGACCACTCGATCCCTAATTAACCCAAACTCCCAAATACTTCCACCCCTTTCCCGATTCCCCACCCCCTTTTGTTCCCCACTTCTCCCACTTCCCTGCTGCCATCCATGACTCCCTTTTCTTTCTCTCAATTCCATTGGCTAGAAGAGTGATTTATTGTTTCCTGAGTTGGCAACTCAACTGCAAGCTGTTGCGCGCAGCCAAACATAAGGTCCCTCATCCTTAGCTCAGCGCCCATTCACCATTGGGCATTGGCTGCAAGTGCATTCACTCACCACCAACCTTTTTGAGTTTTGAGGTAAACTAATTTTTAAAATGTGAATTATCAATTCATAATTTAATAAAAAATTTTGCAAGTCACATAGAATTATATGATAATTGATGTATAGAATTGTTGTTGATGATGAATTGAATTCTTGATTAATTGAATTATTTGATTGCATTTCAAACCCAGTTTTTAGGTTCAATTTTTATAATATGACTATGTGTTAGTGTTTTCATAATACATAATATGTGATGTAATGATAATTTTGGTAGGAAATGTTTGCAAACAAATTATCGAAGCCATGTCTTTTAGGAAACAATTATCTGGTAATATGAAAAGGAAAAAAAAAGGCAAAGGATGACGAAATTGCCGAAAGTTTAAGAGGATCTCTTAATAAATTTTTCTCTACAAAGAATGAGTCAGTTGAAAATTTGACAAAAAATGATGTTGGTGAAGAGTCACGAAATGTTGTTTGGGAGTCTCATGATCATGAAATTGGTGGTTATGTGGAGAAAGATGTTAATGATGAGTCTCATGACCATGAAAATGGTAGTGATTTAGAAGAAAATGTTGGTGATGAGTCTCAAGATCATGAAAATGGTGGTGTTGTGGTAGTAAATGTTGATGATGATCATATTGGTGTAGAGGAAAATATTGAATCTCCTGAACCTATTTTCCATTTAAACATTTATGATCCAAGAGTTTGGGATGGCAGAAAAGAGTTTGAATCTCCTGAAATGAGAGACTTACTTGTAGAAAAGGGACCAATTCGAGAAACTAATCTCACTTATCTTAAGGACAAACTCTCTAGAAAATTTTCCTCACACTACTATGATAGAAAATTACGAACGGGTGAAATTTATGACAGGAAATGGCTCGTTACTTAAAAGAGTTGGATAAAGTCTTTTGCTTTTGTTGTAAATTGTTTAAAACAATTGCCTCAAAAAGTGAGTTAGCATAAGATGGAATTATTGATTGGAGACATCTTGGTGAGAAGCTTGACCAACATGAAAAGAGTAAACAACATCTCACTAATTCAAGAACTTGGGTTGAATTGAAAAGTAGATTGATAGAAAATCAGAAAATTGACAAAGAATTTCAAATGCAAATCAATAAAGAGACAAATCATTGGAAACAAGTGATGCTTAGAATTATTGCTATTGTGAAATGTCTTGCCATACGTAATTTAGCATTTCGTGGAACAAATGAAAGACCTTATGAGACTTTAATGGCAACTTCTTAGGTTTCCTTGAAATGATTGCGGAGTTTGATCCAATAATGCAAAAGCATTTTCGACTCATTGAGAATAATGAGATTCATCACCACTATTTGAGCAATAAAATCCAAAATGAGTTGATAGCTACTTTAGCTTCAAAAGTTAAAACCGCAATCATTAAAAAGTAAAAGAAGCCAAAATTTTTTTTTATCATTCTTGATTGTACTCCTGATGCAAGTCATGTGGAACATATGACTTTAATTTTGAGATGTGTTGACTTGTCAAGTAAGTCAATAAATATAAGGGAGTATTTCATGGAGTTTTTTAGTGTGGAAGATACATCAGGACAATGACTTTTTAATGAGTTGTAAGATGTCCTAAAATCTCTTGATATTGATATTGATAATGTGAGGGGACAAGGTTATGATAATGGATCTAACATGAGAGGGAAACACCAAGGTGTCCAGAAAAGATTGCTAGACATAAATCCCAAAGCCTTTTACATGTCATGTGGTTCTCATTGTCTTAATTTAATAGTTAGTGATATGACAAGTTCATGTCTTAAAGAAATTTTTTTTTTTTGGACCATGTCAATGCATATATACGGTGTTTTCCAACTCTACAAAGCGTTGGAATATTTTGTTTGAACATCTTGATGGTTTAACTTTGAAGCCATTGTCAACTACTCGATGGAAAGTCACATTGAAAGCGTTAAAGCAATTAAATCCCAAGTAGCCCAGGATAGAAATGCTTTGTTTACATTGGTAGAAATTATTGAGTTGAGTAAAGATGCAGGATGTTTAGCATCAGGAGAACTTTCCAGTTTTAATTTTGTATTAAGTTTGGTTATTTGATACGACATTTTGTTGAAGATTAACATGGTGGACAAAAAATTACAATCTGAAGACATGCGTCTTGATGTTGCTGTAAAGGCATTGGAAGCACTTGTTACATTTTTGAAAACTATAGAGAAACTGGTTTTGCTTCTGCCATGTGTGATGCTAAAAAAATTGCACTTGATTAGGAAATTGACCCTGTTTTTCAAACTAAACGTCAGACCTAGAAAAAAGACATCATGATGAAGTTGATGGTAATGAGAGGGAACAATAGTTTGCTGAAGAATCTTTTAGAACATATTATTTTCTTGTTGTAGTGGATATTGCTCTTTCTCAACTGTAACACAGGTTTGAACAATTAAAGGTTTTTGAATCTATTTTTAGCTTCTTATTTGATGCAACTAAGTTAATTTCATTGGATGATCAAGAGCTAAAAGAAAATTGTATGAATCTTGAAGCATAGTTGAAACATGGAAATACCATGGATGTAGATGGAGTCGACTTATGTTCTGAATTACAGGTTTTGCAAATGATGTTACCTGAAGAAGCATTTCTCTTTGATAACCCGTGGACATCCATGGAAATAGTAAACTTTGTAAAAGAAACTGACATGTGTCCTAATCTCTTGATTGCTTATCGTGTACTGTTGACTGTACCTGTGACTGTGGCATTTGCATAAAGAAGTTTTCCAAAATTTAAATTATTAAAATCTTAGTTACGGACCACTATGACTCAAGATAGGCTAAATGGATTAGCAATCTTATGCATTGAAAAGGATGAGATTGTAGACTTGGAGTATGATGATATAATTGATGATTTTGCTTCAAAAAATGCCAGAAGACAATTTCTTAAAGGTTGAAATATCAAGGAACTTTGCCAGGATTGGTTCTATATGATTGTATTTTTGATTGCCGGGGTTTAGGTACTATGTCCTCTCCCTCCCAGACGGTTGCATATTTTCTCAAGTAATATAATTTGGGCATGAGGGCCTAGCAAAACTCGTCTTTAAAATAAGGGTCATTTTGGTTCCAATTTCTAATCAACCTAATCGTTAGACTGAAACCTTGTTTGTTTAAATATTTTGATCGAGGTCCTTAGCCTTATGTAAGAGATTTAACTCATGCATTTATGCATGTCCCACAAATTATGAAATTTAATCAAATCAAATAATATGTTTAGAATATAATAAATACTTAAAAGTCAATTTTAGAGTAATATTGTTCTTTACAAAAATTATAGCAAAAAAATATTGTACCCACATAATTATTAACATATTTTAAAAAATAACTATTGATATATTTTAAAACATAAAATAATACATATAATTAGCATGGGTACATTTAGTAAATTAAAAAATGGGTGCAAATAAATTAAAAATATGAGTACAAATACAAATAAAGGTTTAAAAAATATGGGCATAAAAAGAATTAATAAATGGGTACAAATGAAAACTGAAAGGAAATTGGTACAAAATAAAAAAAAAAGGGTTGCAAATTAAAAATAGGTACAAACTAAAAATAAAAATATATGATAAAAAATTTGGCCATATATTTGTGAATAGTAATCGCCCTTGGCCTTGCCCTTCCTCCTTCCAAACGGGTAGACTTGCATAATGACAATTACTGTTTAGAATGAATAATAATGACAATTTCATTACCCTTGCCCTCCAATTGCCCTTGCCTTCCACTAACAGGTAGAGATGCTCTAAACACGAGCTATTTTATACACTTTGCTCGCCATACTAGATTGACTTAGACATTAGATGGCCTTTAATTGGCACCATACCAGTGTTCCCCTATAGATCTTGCTTTCTGTAAGCTCTAGATGATGTTCTACCTGGTCACGTCGAGCTAGTTTTGAAGAATTGTCTGACTTCAGTCTCTAGATATCACCTTGTTCTTGAACCAATTTAAGCCATCAACATGAAAAATGATGGATAGAAAGGAGAAGAGTAAGGATGGTGGGAGAGATACAGAAGAAATGTACAAGGGAAAGGACAAATAAGGAAAACTAAAAATAAAAAAAATATGAGTGGTTTGCACTTCCAAAATTTTGTTTTCATTGATTCTCCTCTTTCCTCTCACCACCCTTTTTCATCCATTCTTTTCCCCATATGCTCTCCCCATATTTCATGCAAAATAAATAAATATTTTTTTATCCAAAATTAATTAAATACCAATATTTTACAAAAAAAGTATAATTTACCTACAAAATAAAAGAATGTTGACACACCCTGACCCGGAATGTCCGCTAGGACCCCGAATCGAGCCATGCTGGCCGACACCTGGAAGGTGACCAAGCCATGAGTGTGATAATGTAATAAATGTGAATAAATTAAAATCTAAAATTGGTTAAGTACATGAGTGCGCGGTGAGCGGGTCTGGACCCATTTCACTCGTGATACAGAGCATAAGTATAATACAATAAGGTAAGATAATTATTATACCATCATAAGAAGACATCTGTATTGAAAAGTGCCATGAATCCTCGTCGATACAGAACTCTGCTGTTAGAACCTAAAGGGGTACAAAAATAGAAAATGTGGGTGAGTGAAACAAAACTTTTCAAACCAATTTCAATTACCAAAGGCAGTAGCCCCTCGCCGTAACACCTGTATAATTTCCTAGAAAATAGAATACATATCTATCTCAATCCCATACACGGCATAACAAAGTCCACATGAATATCATGCCATAGATCTCAATAAACATATATATATATATATATATATATATATCTCATCGACATGTTAGCCGGAATCACCTCACGTGACCTGTACGGCTAAATCAATATCTCATCAATCAATCCTAGCATATAAGTCGGAATCACCTATAGTGATCTGTACGACTTATCCATATCTTATCACATATCTTATCAATCATTGCTAGCATATAAGTCGGAGTCACCTCACGTGACTTGTACGACTTATCCATATCTCATCACATATCTCATCAATCAATGCTAGCATATAAGTCGGAATCACCTATAGTGACCTGTACGACTTATCAATATCTTATCACATATCTCATCAATCATTGCTAGAACATATAAGTCGGAGTCACCTATAGTGACCTGTACGACTTATTCATATCTCATCAATCATTACTAGCATATTGCTAGCATATAAGTTGAAGTCACATATAGTAACCTGTATGACTTATCCATATCTCATCACATATCTCATCAGTCAATGCTAGCATATAAGTCGAAATCACCTATAGTGACTTGTACGACTTATCCATATCTCATCACATATCTCATCAATCATTGCTAGCACATTGCTAGCATATAAGTCGGAGTCACCTATAATGACCTATATGATTTATCCATATCTCATCACATATCTCATCAATCAATGCTAGCATATAAGTCGGAGTCACCTATAATGACATGTACGACTTATTCATATCTTATCAATCATTGCTAGCACATATAAGTCGGAGTCACCTATAGTGACCTGTACGACTTATCCATATCTCATCACATATCTCATCAATCATTGCTAGCACATATAAGTCGGAGTCACCTGTAGTGACCGGTACGACTTATCCATATCTCATCACATATCTCATCAACCATTGCTAACATATATAACTCATCAATCAATTCTTGCACATGAGTCGGAACCACCTAAAGTGGTCTGTATGACAAGCTGGTGTAAATAAATACACTCAAGTGCTATGATCATGTGAAGTATCGCAAGTCACCTACGAGTCGGAACCACCTAATGTGGTCTGTACGACAAGCTAGCACCTACCTTGGATCCAAGGTGAACGTGTAGTGTGGGAGGTGAATGATCACGTGAAGGCTAGGCCCTGGCCACAGGCGGGAGCACTAACACTGGGGTGCAGGTTTATGAGCTCCAACATATCTCAACACAATCGTACTCACTACCATCATTATCATCAAAGTGTACTTACCTGAATCTTACTTGAGCGTCCGTAGCGTCATTTGGCACTTCAAAGCATTCACAATAATTAGATTTAGGTAATATACGTATGAATATGCCATGATACAATCTAAACCCAAACAATTCATAGTGCTTCCAAATATATATAATATAACATAGCGTGAAATGCTTAATCTGTAACGCCCCACTTCTTAACTACTTAGTTTTAGGAATATTTATCGGTGATAAGCTCAACTAGGCACTAATTTAATTAACTATCATTACTTACGTTTCCTTACTTCAATTTCTCGATTCTTCATACATTGGTTTATAACCAACATTTCACCACTAAATCATAAGGTTAAATCTCACATTTTTCACCAATCTCCCTCACATTGCTCAATTCCCTAACAAAGCTATTGTCCCAATTAATTATTCTCATTATTATATGGCTGCATCCAATGTCTCGTTAGACTGCCTACGTACTCTAAACAAGGATCAAGCCATTCGTAGTTCACATTAATTATTTGCATGTGACATGCATAAATCAATTTAGAAACGTTTGTGGAACTATCAATTATATACATATGATAAGAAGGAAAAGATCCACTCACCTGGAATCCACGCTATGATTCACTAGCACGCACATCGAAGCGTCCTGAACGATTGGCGCCTATAACAATTATCGAATCACATCTCAGAACTCTTATCAATAGAATACATAATTCGCATAAGGCACACCCTCAAGGATATTCTAAAATAGTTTGAGACTCATTGACCACAAGTCAATCATTGATCAAAGATCGACAGTAGGGTCCACAACCCTGTATAACTCGATCCGGAAGATCCGCATATCAAATTTCCAATCCGCAACTTCCAAAGATCCACATTATGTTTCTAGAATAACATACTAAAATTTTATTTCGATCCAACGATCGGACCTCCGCCAATTTCCAAAACTGATTAGCAGTTAACGTTTTATTTTATTAACTTACAAATCCAATTCGGGAAGATCCATAAGTCGGATTCCCAATCTGTAAGTTCCTAAATTCTTCAAATATTACGTACTACAATGTAACAAAGATTGGTGACGACCCAACGGTCGGATCGTCTATTCACATAAATACCTAATAACGTATCGTAGATCGTCTATTCACATAATATAGCCTAAAAATAGTATTGGCGGTCCACTGGCCACGCGTTACTGCCGGTGGCGGTCGGCCGTCCTAACTTGCCGGAAAATTCAACTATTTCCAAAAATTACCAAAATTTACAGGAATGAAGATCTCAAAGAGAGGAACAAATTTCATACCTACCATGAAGTCCAAAAGTGAACGAAAGATAGTTAATTTTACCCACAAAGCTGGCGGGTGCCTCAAGCTTCCCAACGTCGATTCGTCGTCTACAGTGATCCAACAGGGTCAAGGTTGGTTGAGATTTTCTCCTAGGATGATGGGCTATAAAGCCCAAGTGGTGGCATCGGCCATTACTTTGCCGATTCGCCGGAAAATTGAAAAGAGTGGCCGGAGCACTGTTGATTTTCGTCGACTTTCGTGGCCTCCAACCGCCACATACCATGGTTAATCAAGGTAGTTCTTGGGTGATTTTTGTAGAGGGGAATGAGAGCTTCAAGTTGGAGGTGGTGGCGTCGAAAAACTCCATCAGAGTTGGTCGGAATCGGCCTTGGAAAATGGGTGGTCACACAAGGTTGGGCACGGGTGCACGGGAAACTTTCCCTTTTTTTTTTTTTTTTTTTCCTTTTCTGATTGGCTCTCACCCTCTCCCTCTAATTCCAATTGGTTCCTTGATCTTATACTTGATTGGTCCTTCTTATTTGTGCCTAAAATCTGATTGGCCACTTTCCCACAAGGTGGGAATTCAAATAATTTATAACTAAACTTTAAATAACCATTTTCAAACGTCCATAACTATACTGTTATAATCCGGACTCGCAAACGGCTTTCGCCTATACGTTCACACCAACAAGTACTACGATGATATGTTAAAAGAATAAGTCATACGTCTCTCTAGACGATGGTCAACGGAAGTCAAAATCTTTGCCTCTAGGGCATTTTCATAAATTCAAGCTTTTAAAATAAAATAAAAACGTAAAATTTGGAACGGGTTGTCACAAATGTTGATTGATTGCACACTCTATATAATAATAACAAAATGTGGCTAGTATTTATGTAATATCACATGAAAAATAATTTACCTACAAAATAAATAAATGTTTTTGGCCAATTGATTCAAAATTAATTAATTACATATTATTTTACATAAAAATTTAGATAAATTATTTGCACGCATAAATTTTAAGAAAATATGCCTAATACATACATGCAAAATAATTTACCTACAATGATTGTCAGACAAATAAAATAAATAAAACATATGATGGTAAGAGAACTATAAAGTAGATAATTTTATAATAATAAGGCACTTATTTCCCACAATTATGGTGGATAATTAAATTCATTAACATAATCAGAGTGTTGTGGCACAATTGTAAATAGTTTGAAAATAATAGGTATTTATTTGTTTACATGACAGTCTACTTCAATCTTGGGTTTTATTTAGATGTTTAAAAAGAGATGGGTTTTTCTTAATGAAATAAGTGTTGCATGGACTTATACCTAAAGAACCAAAAAAAAAATAAATAAAAAAAAAAAGAAATTAGCTATCAAACGGCTTCTAAAACTTTAGAAGAAAATAAAGTTGTACTAAAATTTAAGACTAAAAATATTCTACACTTTCAAGTTTGAAGTGATTTCCAAAATGGGCCATGATGTTTTAATTTTCTCATATAGCATCTTAAGATTTTAAGATTTTATCGATTTACACCTTTTGTCGTCAACTAATATGACTTGCACGTCATCAATTCAAATAGTCATGTAATCAATCAAACCAAAGATACAAATTAATACAATTTCAATACCTTATGGTGTAATATGAGACATTTGAAACTCAATGACAGTGGGTGAGAAACACGAATGAGGATCCGCTCCGGATCTTCTTTATGAAGATACATCCATTCATCGTTCATCTTGCGGTTAGTTTTCGTCAGGTACTGTTTATATTTAATTTTAAATAAAACGATTTACAATGATTTCTGACCGCAGGATATACGATGAACTGATGTGATTGAAGGATTTCCTAGATCCTCACAAAGAGGATTCATTCGAGAAACACCACTTGCTTTGAAAAATAAACCATGCGTCACCAGATGAAGAAAACTACATTGTCAAGAATCTTTCCATTTGGTCTGTTTATCCAAACTGCTGCCAATTTCCAACTTCTTACTTAATTAATAAAAGTCACGCTTCGGGAAAAAAAAAAAACTAATAAAAGTCACTGTCTGCTTTCCAATGGAGAGCTAGCTCCCATTTTATGCTTTTTTAAAAACTAATTAAGGAACTAATTAAACATTTCAAACATAAACAACTGGACTATCTCGCTTAGCAAGACAATTATGTGCCCACCCCTAATCACCACCCTTTTCAGTTTCATCGAGTAATCTACCTCAGGCAGTGACATCACTGCATTTAACTTTCATATTCCTGTCCAATTTCTATTTTATTTTTTCTTTAATATTGTCGATTTTTTATTGATGTATATTTTAAAAATACAAGAAGCACACTGGTAAGTGAGAGGTCTTAGGTTCGATTCTCACCAAACGTAAGTTTGAATTACATTATTGCTAGCGCATTATAAGGCTTAACCAACTCACACTGGTAAGTGGGCATAACATGCAAAACCTCTCGCAAAATAAAAACTATCACTCCACGTGAAGGACAACTTGATACACATGGGAGATTTTTCAATGTGCCCGGATATTCCAGGTACATTGAAAAATCTCAACACGACCCGATACACCAAGTAACATAGTACAAGTGGTTAGATGTTTTAATACTTGAGGTCCATGCGCATACTGCTACACACCTCTACCTTAAGAACTCCCCATCACCCAGTCCTCTAATGTGTTCATCCATCCATTCATCATATCTCGATTGCTCCGTGTTAAGCATGTGGCTTGTGTTAAGATCAAATTTTTCAATGTGCTGAAAATACAGATTAGTACGTCATATGTCATAATACAAATGGTTAAACCCTTGTAGCTTTAAGGTCCATGCACATACAGCCCATCATGCAGTCCTATTTTGTTCATCCATCCATTCATCATGTCGCGACTACTCCACGCTAGTCATGTGGTTTGTGCATGTTTCGATCAACAAGAAACGATAATAGTTTACACCACAAAAGTCAGGCATAAATAATGAGAAAATCAATAATAGTTTACACCACAAAGTCAGGCAAAGATAGTGAGAAAACAATAATAAAATTAGCTTTCTCACTTGAATCATGCATTCATACCATTTTTATATATTAACTGGCAACGGTCTAATCTTCGGCCCCAAAAATAAAATAGAAGTCCCATTAAATATATATATGTATGTATGTATGTATGTATGTATGTATGTATGTATTATATAGAGGTTAGGATCCGCAGCCACATATTTTGACACTTATTTTGTTGGGCCCACTTTATAATGTTTTTCAATAATCTAAAACGTTTGTATTTAGGTCTTCCCTCAAATATGATAATGTATTACCAAAAATCACCAAAATTCGAAATAATATAACCATTGTTGCTGTCATATTTGGAATAGAAATGTGATTGTGTAAATCGTAGTGTATCTAGGGATATCTTTTATATTCCTTTTAGTAGTCTAATTCCTATTAGAGTTGTAATCCTAAAAGGGTAAGGATTTTACCTATCCTACTACTATGAATAAAGGCACAATGGGGTGATACAACACACACCTCTCAATTAAATTTCTCTCTTCTCTTTCTCACTACCGCCGGCCTCCCTCTCTCTATTCTATTGAATTAATTAAAAGTGACATGCAGTCCATTAATCTTATAATTAATCCAAAATTATTGACCTAAAGATCACTGGACATTATCGATTCAATAATTCATTTTTATACTTTGAACCATTAACATCCTTTCGTAGTCCCGAATTTCGCACACTTGAATTCCTAAAGAAACTCAAATCCACTATACTTCAATCAGCATATTGCATTCTGTGTTTCTTGTAGGAACCTCTCCTTTATGAACTAATCATTCATAAAACTAAATTGAACCTGTAGTTTCATATTTAGTGCCTTTGAAGCCTGAAGTTTTCATTCAAAATTTACCACATGAAACCTGTAGCTTTCATGCATAAATTAAACCAATACATGCTTATAGAACCCGAATATTTTACAATGTATGTCTATGGATTACCATATGACTAACTACGTTTTGTTGTACCCTCTGTTTTAGGGACATGTCGAACTTGAACAACCTCGATTTCACTGCTTTGGAAGTATCTGGAGGAAACTACCTAAAGTGGGTTCAAGGCATGAAGCTCCATCTTATTGCAAAGGGTATTAGAACCATCATCGAGGAGCCTACCGATGACAACCTGTCAACAAAGCTCAAAAAGCTACTACAATGATCTTCATTCGAAGACACATCCATGATGCGCTGCAAACCGAGTACCTCACTGAGGAGGACCCACGTACCCTCTGGCTTGCTTTGGTTGACCGTTTCGATCACTAGAAAGACATCTACGTGCCTGAAGCAAGACACGACTGGTAGCATCATCGCTTCCAAGACTTTAAGTCCGTGAAGGAATACAACTCTGAAGTTTGTAGAATCTGATCACTGCTGAAGTTTTGTAAAATGGAACTAACTGAATCAGATCTCTTAGAGAAGACCTATTCGACCTTCCATGCCAGCAATATTGTCCTGCAACAACAATATAGGGCACAGAAGTTCACCAAATTTTTGGATTTGATCTCTATTTTACTTTTCGCTGAAAAGCAAAACCAACTTTTGATGAAGAACCATCAAGCTTAACCCACTCGGCTCGAACGCCGTGCTTGAAGCGCATGCGACCAATTCCAGCAACCATAAATAACACAACAATCGTCGTGGGCATGGAATTGGGTGGCAAGCCCCACCATAGGCCCAAGGTCAACAGAATCAAGGCCCACCCAAAGGAGGAAATATGACCCAAAAGTACCAACCTCTTGCCCTTAAGGCCCTAAACTTCAAGAACAAGGGACAAGCTACCACTATGGATTAAGGGATCATTGGTCATGCGTATGCCGAGCTACCCCCGAGGCTATTGCCAAGTATCATTCTAGTCGTGAGTCTAACTTTGCACATACGGAACATCCGGAAGATGCTACTACATCCATGGAGATATAAGATTTTCAAGAGGCATCAGCTCCTATGGAAGAATAAATTTTAGACATGTTTCTAGGGTATTTTACCCCTAGTGGCCAGACCCCCCTAGTTTCTAGGTTTATGGTTTAATTTTGGACAATTTTTCTATGTACTTGGAATAATTTGTTTGATTTTGGTTTGTTTTGAACTATGGATTGTTATTTTATGGATATTATTTCTCAAATTGATTAATTGAATGAATGGAATTATATTTATACATGTGACCAATTCAATCAATTTATTTATAGGTATATGTCTAGTAGGGAAGTTAGTTGTCTGACTGATAGTGCTACCACGCACACCATATTGTGTGAGCGACACTATTTTACTAACTTTGTACCTAAGAAAGCACCTCTGACAACCTTCTCAAGCCTATCCAACCTAATTAAAGGATACAGAAAGGCCTGTATCATGTTGTCCAATGTACCGTCTTAACCATTAAAGAGGCCCTCTATTATCCACGTTCTGGAAGAACGTTGTTGAGTTTTAGAGATATTCGAGATAATCAATATCATATTGAAACCACTGAAGATAATGGTTATGAATTTCTTTGTATCAGTTCGTACGAATATGGCCAGAAGCGTATTCACGAGAAGTTAGAACGTCTCCCTAGTGGGTTGTACATCACAACCATTCGCAGCATAGAAGCCCACCATGTGGTCGACCTTGTGCTTGACTTCCAGAGCACTTTGCTGCTTTGGCATGACTGTATGAGACATCCCAGATGTGATATGAAGCATAGTATCTTCAAATCATCACATGGGCATCATTTACCTCTCTACGTTGGATTCCCGCCATGTAAAAAGTGTTTTTTGGGGAAGTTGAATACTCAACCCTCGATTACAAAGATTATTCACTACCCTTTTAAGTCTCTTCAGAGGATTCAAGGGGATATTTGTGAACCTATCCAGCCAACATGTGGACCATTTATATACTTTATGGTGTTGGTTGATGGATCAACACGATGGTCACATGTTTGCCTGTTGTCCACACACAACACTGCATTTGCGAAACTTCTAGCACAAATTATTAAGCTAAGGGCTTACCACCATGATCATCCGATCAAGTCGATTCAATTGGATAACGCTGGAGAGTTTACGTCACAGACTTTTGATGATTATTGCATGTTAGTGTGAACTAAAGTGGATCATCCTGTGCCTCATGTTCACACCCAAATTGGCCTGGCAGAAGCTTTCATAAAGTGCCTTCAATTGATAGCTCGGATTTTGGTTATGCGAACCAAACTGTCGGTATTTGCCTAGGGCTATGCAATATTGCATGTAACTATGATAGTCCGCCTGAGGGCCACCGCTACCTAACCGCATTTACCGTTACAGTTGGTTATTGGATACAAGCATGAAGTCTCGCATGTACGTGTGTTTGGGTGCACAATTTAAGTGCCAATAAAGCCGCTACTACATACTAAAATGGGTCCTCAAACAAAAATGGGAATCTATGTTGGTTATGATTCGCCATAAATTGTTCGCTATTTAGAACCCTTGATAGGAGATCTCTTTACTGCACATTTTGCGGATTGTCACTTTGATGAGACAGTTTTCCCGTCGTTAGGGGGAAATAAGCATGCTAACGTTCTTGGAGAATGCCGCGAATTGTCGTAGTATGCTTCCACTATATCTCATTTAGATGCCTGCATTGCCCAATTTGAAACTGAGGTGCGAAGAATTATAGATCTTCAAAGCATTGCTTAGAGCATGGTAGATGCTTTTAATGATCTAGCTAAGGTAACAAGATCACATATACCTGCTGTAAACGCATTTGCAAGGATATATGTACCTCGCATACGTCACAATCCCGCTTGGGAAAGTCGAACCGTCCCCGAAGGTAAGGAGGTCACATCTTCCATGTGACACGGTACATTGGCGGCTAGCCAATCATCTGCTCCGACCCTGAAGTGTGGCAGACCCTTTAGTTCAAAGGATTCATAACCCCGAAAGAAGAAATCAACACCAACAAGTGACCCTAGTTTGAATTCGACCATTGGTTACTCATCTGTTCCAACATATGAGGTTATTCTAGATTACGGTGATGTCTTAGATGATACAACCTGACTTCCCGAGAATCGCAAGATTTCGGTCCATTACTCAGTATTTGATGAGGTTTGGAATCGAAATGACATCATGCTTAGCGATGACATCGAACCACGTTCCATTGATGAATACTAAGGTAGAACGAATTGGTTTAAATGGAAATAAGTAATCTAGGTCGAATTCGATTCGCTTGCGAAATGTAAAGTGTTTGGACCTATAGCTCCTACTCCACCACATGTGAAGCCAGTGGGGTACAAGTGGGTTTTCGTGAGGAAACGTAATGAGAGGAATGAAATAGTGTGATACAAAGCACGCCTCATACTGCAAGGCTTCTCTCAGCGCCCTGGAATTGATTATGAGGAGACGTATTCCCTCGTAATGGACATTATAACGTTCTGCTACCTAATCAATTTGGTAGTTTCCGAAAAACTGAATATGCAGCTTATAGGCGTGGTAATTGAGTATCTTTATGGGGATCTAGATACGGAAATCTACATGAAAGTTCCAGAAGGACTTCCATTGACTGGTTTAAATAGTTCTAGACCACAGAACACTCTCTCTATTAGATTGAGGAGATCACTCTACGAATTGAAACAATTTAGCTGGATGTGGTATAGCAGTCTGAGTGAATATTTGACAAGTCAAGGTTATGTGAACAACAAATTATGCCCATACGTGTTCATAAAGAAGTCATATTTTTTTATTTGCAATCGTTTCAGTTTATGTCAACGACATGAACCTCATTGGAACTCCTGTAGAGCTTGAGGAAATTGTCGTGCACTTGAAATCGGAATTTGAGATGAAAGATCTTCGGAAAACCTGATATTGACTCGACTTGGAGATCGATCATTGTTTGGATGAAATCTTAGTACATCAATTGAACAACACCCAAAAGGTGTTGCGACGTTTTAATGAGGATAAAGCGAAGCCTTCGAGTACACTTATGGTCATTCGGACTCTAGATGCTAAACGAGATCCCTTCCGTCCGAAGGAAGATGAGGAAGAGATTTTGGAATCTAAAGTTACATACCTAAGTGGAATTGGGGCTTTATTGTACTTGGCTCAATGTATTAGACCTAACATCTCCTTTGCTGTTAATCTTTTGGCTAGATACAAGAATGCGCTTACACCCAAACACTGGAATGGTGTTAAAGACATTTTTCACTACCTCAAAGGTACGATGGATTTAGGCTTGTTCTACACCCATGAATCTGCCAGAGTTGCTGCCTCCTCAGTTCTCGGATTTATTCCCACCTTGTTGGTTACACAGATTCTGGATATCTGTCTGATCAACATAAGGCACGTCCTTAAACGGGCTATGTCTTTACCATTGGAGACATTGCTATATCTTGGAGGTCTACCAAGAAAACGCTAGTTGTGACTTCGTCGAACTATGCTGAGATTCTCGCCCTGCATAAAGGATCAGGTGAGTGCTTTTGGTTGAGAGCAGTCATAGAACATATTCGAAATACTAATGGTCTTACTTCCGTCGTTAACCTTCCTTCAACAATCTTTGAAGACAATGTTGTATGTATCAAGCAGTTAAAGAAAGGACGCATTAAGGGGGACAACACCAAGCACATAGTGCCAAAGTTCTTTTATTCTCACCAGCAATAACAACATCAGAACATTGAAGTCAAGCAAATTCGTTCCTAGGAAAACCTGGCCGATCTCTTCACCAAGTCATTGCCCAAGTCTACTTTTCAGAAGCTTGTCCAAGAAATCGGTATGCGTAAGTTATCTGAGTTGAATTGCTTGTAATTCTCTTATTTGGAAGTTATGTCTAACTCAGGGGAAGTATCTAGAAGCATACTCACTTGATCTAAATGTACTTTTTTTTCCTACAATTAGGAGCATTTTTCCCACTGGGTTTTTGCTACCTAACGAGGTTTTGGTGAGGCACCCATCCTGGGATGATCATACTCCATTGAGTTCACTACTTTCATCCTGTTTGACTTTTGTTTTAGACAGTATGCATACTTCTCACTTTTCTCCTTAGTCTATGGGTTTTTCTCCCACCTTGAGTTTTACCATAGTGAGGTTTTGTGAGTTTCACTACCAATGCATACTTTCTTTAAATATGACACTCACATTCGCCCGTTGTGCCACCAACTTCATCAACTGTTTTACACACTCAAGGGGGAGTGTTGCAGTCATATTTGGAATAGGAATGTAATTATGTAAATCATAGTGTATCTAGGGATATCTTGTATATTCCCTTTAGTAGTCTAATTCCTATTAGAGTTGTAATTCTAAAGGGTAAGGATTTTACCTATCCTACTATTATAAATAAAAGCACAATAGGGTGATACAACACACACCTCACAATTAAATCTCTCTCTTCTCTCTCTCACTACCGTTGGCCTCCGTCTCTCTATTCCCTTAGAATAGCTCAGTTAAATAGGCCTACAACAACCATTGAATTAAATGATAGTCATTTTTAGTGTTTCTTTATAAAACCATATTTGTCCATTTTAATCACTACAAGTGAAGTGAATGTCTTAAAAATTTTGAATTTGTACAAGGATGATCTATTAATGATGAATTGAAATATAACGGTTTGGGCCATCAAAAAAAACAAATAACTAGGCCATACAAAATAGGTGTCAAAATGTTCGTGAAAAAATGGGTATCTCCAACTCCAATTCCTAACCCTATATATACATATCATCATTTTATATAATGTAGGAATACAATTCTTTTTTGTTCAAACGTAGAAATATGTTAAAAGCAGAACAGAGTGGTGTTAAGTCTTATTTTGTTGAATTTTGAGGAAAAACAATTAATTTTTTTTAGATGAAATGATAGTAGTTTTATAACAAAATTAACAATTGATACAAATATCAAAGAGTACATTCTATATACATTCAAGAGGTCGGTAAGACTTATTTTTGTAATTATATGACAATTCAATAATTTTATTTTCTCTTTTTGTTTTAATTAATACAAACAATGTCACATCTTGGCCCTGGGCGGATCACTTCCCGGGCCCGCTCCACTACCGTAGCACGATATTGTCCGCTTTGGGCTTACCATTCCCTCACGGTTTTGTTTTTGGGAACTCACGAGCAACTTCCTAGTGGGTCACCCATTATGGGATTGCTGTAGCCCTCTTCTCGCTTAACTTCGGAGTTCCTACGGAACCCGACGCCAGTGAGCTCCCAAAAGGTCTCGTGCTAGGTAGGGATTGGAATATACATTTAAGGATCACTCCCCTGGGCGATGTGGGATGTCACAATCCACCCCCCTTAGGGGTCCGACGTTCTCGTCGGCACATTTCCGGCCAGGGATTGGCTCTGATACCAATTTGTCACATCCCGGCCCGGGACAGATCACTTCCTGGGCCCGCTCCACCACCGTAGCATGATATTGTCCGCTTTGGGCTTACCATTCCCTCACGGTTTTGTTTTTGGGAGCTCACGAGCAACTTCCCAGTAGGTCACCCATCATGGGATTGTTGTAGCCCTCTTCTCGCTTAACTTCGGAGTTCCTACGGAACCCGAAGCCAGTGAGCTCCCAAAAGGCCTCGTGCTAGGTAGGGATTGTAATATACATTTAAGGATCACTCCCCTAGACGATGTGGGATGTCACAAACAATGTTGGGGAATCAGATATTAAAAAATGGGAGAACTGAACTTTATATGGAGAGGTAAAAACTCTTAATCAATTATAAGTATTATGTAATCACTACGTTAGTTAAGTTCAAAGATGTGGAAAGTGGGAGTAGTCAGTTCAGATTGTTGGAAAACCAAAAATGTTGCACGTAGTTTTCAAGAAGATATTAGAAATATTTTATGATGATATGGCTAAATTAAGAAGTTGATCAAGATAATATGTGTATATTAATTTTCTCTACTCTAAATCAGCTTAGTCATGATTTAGGTTGAGTTCTAGATTTTCGTCGTTAATGGAGTTTATCGTTGTTTTGCAGACCTACTTCCTTTTCTTTGAAACAAAAATATAGATCCTCATACTATTTAATTTATATTTTGTATTATTTTGTTGAAATGTGATCGTCGTTATTATTCATAGTGTATTCAAGGTACTGTTTTTCAATTTTTCTTCGTCAGTGGAGTTCATCGTTTGTTTCTCCAGAAAATAAATTTGAGATCTGCATGCTATTCAATAATAACGGCGGGTCACTATTTCTGGACTATAAAAATAAACTGTTTCTGGATTTTAAGTAACATTATTTCTGGAATATAAATGACTATTTCTGGAATCTAATTTCTGGAATCTAAATCACTATTTCTGAATCCAAATGAAATAGACACACTGTTTCTTAAATGTAATCTAAGAAAGAAATAGTGAAATTCACTGCATTTGGATTCAAAGCAAAATAAGCACCTTGTTTCTGAAATATAATCAACTGATGCATGAAAGAAAAGAAACAGTCAAAGGTTAAAACATAGACTGTTTTTGGAATCTAAGTCATTGTTTCTGGAAACAGTGTTATGTTTTGGAATCTAAGTCATTGTTCTGGAAACACTGTATCTGATTGTTTTATTATTATTTTTTCTAGAAACAGTGTTATGTTTTGGGTTCTCCAGAAACAGTTTTATGTTTTGGTTCTTTTTTTTTCCGGACACTTTTTTGCCGATTTCTGCCATTAAACTTCTTTGAACTTGTTTCGGCGGCTTTGTTCCAATGAATGCTTACTTTTTCAACTTTGATTTGGTTGTTTTTGAAATTGGGGAATTCGATTTGATAGGAAGACAAAGAGTTATTATGGCGGTTTCGTGTTGGGTTGAGGTTGGTAAAGAATTAAGACAATATTAAATCATTTAGGGGTATTTACGGAAGTGTAGATTTGTAGTGGGTTGGGTTTTTAAGTTTGACCCGTGTACAATAGTTTTGGATGATTTTTTATTAAACTTTAAGCCTTTTTGCTTAAATAACATTTTGGGATGTTTTTGGTTAAATATTTGTTGGCCCAAGCTCTTTTCATTAAAGCTCTCTAAAAAAAATGTATCGTGGAGTTAGGATCATGATAAGTTTATAGTTCATCAATTGTTTTCTACCAATCAGGTTCTCCTAAAATCCAGTTAGATATTTTCAAAGGCCATGGAGGATGAAAACATTCCCCATGATGCATATGAACCCCCTACATTTATATTTACCTTAAATATGTTCATGCATAACAGAATTATGAATTTGCTATGTGGAATTTGTGAGTCAAAGAATCAAAAGAAAATATAAGCAATTAAGGTTTAAGCAAACACTAAAAATTTCGAAAAAAAAAAAGAAGGAAAAAAGAAGGGAAATCACGACCAAGCTGCGGCTCCAGCCACACCATCACCCAACGTCAATGCCAAGCCATGCCTGACTGGCCTGCATCCCTACTATGCTGAGCTTGCAGCTTGAGCCAACGACAGGGATGACGTCAGCCCTGCATCATCAGCCTTTTGGGCTTCCTTCTCGAAGTCGACCAGGCCTGCTGCCTGAGTCCTTGGTGCTGGGTTTCACGTCTATAACCCATCCCAGAAGCCAACAAGCTGCTGGGCATCTCACGTATTGGCCCACTGCTAGCAGCTTTGCGTTGCCTAGCCTCACCCCCTTTCGGCCCACTGCTACCAGCCTGTGCCTCCAAGCCTAGAACAAGACCTATTGCAGGATCGTGACCCGTATGCAGGCAACATTTTTTGCTGGGTTACGTCCTTTTTTGACCTGATGCTATATTTTGGCATACCCTACTTCTTAATAATCGTTGGCCTGAAGCCAACAAAGCTTATATGACCCTGAATGTCATTACTTGGCTTCCACGATCAAAACCTGAATGGTTATGATCTATTGAATTAGTTAAAGTGACATGTAGTCCATTAATTTGACAAAAATCCAAATCTTTTGGCTAAAGTCCACTTTATTGGCATTAACGATTCAATATTTTATTTCTTTCTTTGAATTGTTGACTTCCTTTCGTTGTCTCAAAACACTCACACTTGGGTTCCTGAAGCAAACCACAAATTCACTACACTTAGTTGTTTATTGTATTCTATGTGTTGAAAGGACCCCTTTTATGGACCAGAAGTTCATGCTAAATCGAACTTAGAGTTTTGAATTTAGAGCCTTTGAAACTCGAAGTTCCAAATCAAAACGTACTCCATGAAACCCGAAGCTTCCATGTTTTAATTAAATCAATACATGCCTATAAAACCCATATGTTCTAAACTATATGTCTGTGACTTTCCATATGAATAACCACGTTCCTACTCCCTCCGTTTGAAGGACATGTCGAACTTGAACAAGCTCAATTTCACCATTCTGGAAGTATCCAGAAAAAAAACTACCTAAAGTGGGTTCAGGATGTGAAGCTCCATTTCACCACCAAAAGTCTTCAAGTCACTATTGAAGAGTCTATAGACCTTCCAGTTGAGGAAGCTAACAAAGTTATGGCCATGATCTTCATCCGAAGACACATTCATGATGCATCGCAAATCGAGTACCTCACCGAAGAGGATGAACGCGCTCTCTGGCTTGCTCTGGCCAATTGTTTCGATCACAAGAAAGACATTTGTTTGTTTAAAGCAAGACACGAGTGGCAGCACTTACGTTTCAAAAGCTTGAAGTCTGTGAATGAATGCAACTCTGAGGTTTGTAGAATCTGATCACTGCTCAAGTTTTGTAACGAGGAATTGACTAAAGAGGATCTCCTAGAGAATACCTATTCGACCTTCAATGCCACCAATATTGTCCTGCAACAACAATATAAGGAACAGAAGTTCACCAAATTTTCGGATTTAATCTCTGGTTTACTTCTCGTTGAAAAGTCGAACCAGCTATTAATAAAAAATCATCAAGCTCGACCCACTGGCTTTAACGCTATGCCTGAAGCATATACGATTAACACTGGCAGCCACAAACAACATAAGAAGCGTCGTGGCCATGGAAATGGGAAGAAATCCCAACCACGAGCTTAAGTTCAACAAAACAGAGGCCTTGCCAAAGGAGGAAATTTGACCCAGAAGCGTAACTCTTTGACCCCTAAGGCCTCTAACTTCAAAAACAAGGGAACATAAGTAT
Organism: Pyrus communis; assembly: GCF_041283825.1. NCBI lineage: Eukaryota > Viridiplantae > Streptophyta > Magnoliopsida > Rosales > Rosaceae > Pyrus > Pyrus communis. The sequence goes on from NC_142572.1 coordinate 7,555,180, forward strand.
CATTCCCATCGTAAGACTAACTTTGCACAACTGGAAAATCCAGAAGATATTGCCACCACCAGTATAGAGATTTCAGATTTTCAAGAGGCAAATCGCTCCTATGGAAGAATAAATTTATTTTTAGTGATATGTTTCATGTTTGGGAAGGATTCCTTATAGTGTCTAAACCCACTAGGTGTGGCCGAAACCACCCCCCTCCCCCACCCCAAAAACAAAAAACAAAAAAAAACTCTTTTTTATTTAGTTTATGGTTTAATTTTTCAGACAATTTCTAAGTATTTGGAATAATTTGTTTGGCTTGTTTTGAATTATGGATAAATATTTTATGGATATTATTTCTCGATTGACTAATTTTTCTTTTCAAAATTTCTCGATTGGTTTATTGAATCAATAGAATTATATTTATGCATGTAACTTATTCAATTAATTTATTTCTATGTATGTCTTGTGGGGAAGTTAGTTGTCTGGCTAATAGTGTGTCTACGCACACCATCTTACGTGGGCGACACTATTTTACTAACTTCGTACCTAAAAATGCACCTCTGACAACCCTCTCAGGTTCATCCAACCTGATTGATGGATACAGAAAGGTCCTATAATGTTGTCTAAGGGTACCAAATTGAACATTAAAGAGGCCTTATATTCTTGCCGTTTCGGAAGAACGTTGTTGAGCTTTAGAGATATTTGAGATAATAAATATCATATTAAAACCATTGGAGTATTCACTTTTTAGGAATATGGCCAGAAGAGTATTCACGAGAAACTGGAACGTCTTCCAAGTGGGTGATACTTCACGACCATTCGAGCCATTGAGACCCACCATGTGGCCGACCCTGTGCTAGGGTTCCAGAGCATTTCGTTGCTTTGGCATGAACGTTTAGAACATCCAGGATAAGATATGATGCGTTGTATCCTCAAAGGATAGCACGACCATCTCCTAACTCGAAGTTTGAAAATTATCTTGGACATCTGTCTTGCAAAACATGCTCCCTAGGGAAGTTGATTACTCAACCCTCGGCTACAAAGATTATTCATAACCCCCTATGTTTCTTCAGAGTATTCAAAGGGATATTTGTGGACCTATCAAACCAACATGAAGATCATTTAGATACTTTATGGTTTTAGTTGATGCATCAACATGTTGGTCACATGTCTACTTACTGTCCACCCTGATTCAAATTATTAAGCTTAGGGCTCACCACCTTGATTATTCGATTAAGTCGATTCGACGGGATAATGTTGAAGAGTTTACGTCATAGACTTTTGACGATGATTGCATGTCTGTTGGAATTGAAGCAAAACATCTAGTACCCTATGTTCATACCCAAAACAACCTGTCAGAAGCTTTCATAAAACGCCATCAATTGATAACTCAGACCTTGGTTATGCGAACCAAGTTGTTGGTATCTACCTAAGGCTATGCAATATTGCATGCAATCATGTTGGCCTGCTTAAGGCCCACTGCTACCCAACCTCATTTATCACTACCATTAGTTATTGGGTACAAGCCTGATGTCTTGCACTTACGAGTGTTTGGGTCCTTATAAAAGAATGAGAATCTATGTCGGTTATGATTTGCCATCGATTACACACTACTTAGATCCCTTGACAAGAGATCTCTTTACCACACATTTTGTGGATTGTCACTTCGATGATACATTTTTCCCATCGTTGTAAGGAGATAAGAACCTTAATGTTGTTGTAGAACGCTGCGAATTGTAATGGATTACCCCCACTATGTCTCATTTAGATCCCTCACTACCCACTGTGAAACTGAATTGCATCGTATTCTAGTCTATATAGCATTGCTTAAAGCATGCCAGATGCTTTTACTAATCTAGCAAAGGTGACAACATAAAATATATCAGCTGCAAATGCACCAGCAAGGATCGACGTACCTACCGTACATCGTAACATCACCCCAAAAGGACAAGTCAGCCCTAAATGAGGGTTAGCCGCACCTACCATGCATCCAGGTGCATTGCAGCTAGCCAATCATCTGCTCCTACCTTGAAGCATGGCAAACCTCTTGGTTCAAAGGATTCACAACCCTGGAAGAGGAAAACAGCACAAACTAGTGAACTTTGAATAAATCTGACCATTGCCAACTTAACCTTTCCAACGCATGGGGTTATTCTAGACTATGGTGACATCTTGAACGAGATAAATCGGCCTCTCAAGAATCGTGAAACTTCTGTCCATTATGCGATTTTAGGTAAGGTTTGGAATCAGGTTGAGATGATAGTTAACGATGCATTTGCATACACAGTAGCTACTGATATCATGTTAAACGTTGACATTGAACCAAGTTTCGTTGATGAGTATCGATGTAGAACTAAGTGGTCAAACTAGAAACAAGCAATCCATGTCGAACTCGATTCGCTTGTGAAACACAAGATTTTTGGGCGATAGCTCACACATCGTCACATGTGAAGTCCATTGGCTACAAGTGAGTTTTCATGAGGAATTGTAATGAAAAGAATGAAATAGTGCGATATAAGGCACGCCTTGTATCACAGGGTTTCTCTCAACAGCTTGGGATTGATTATGAGAAGACGTATTCTACCGTAATGGACATGAATACGTTTGCTACCTTATAAGTTTGGTAGTTTCCGAAAAACTGAATAAGCAGCTCATGGATGTCGTAACCGCGTATCTCTATGGGGAACTTAATATGGAAATCTACATGAAAGTTCCAGAATGACTTACATTGACTGGATATTATCCTATTAGAGTTGTAATCCTATTGTGATAAGAAATTTACCTTCCTTACTACTATAAATAAAGGAACAATGGGTTAAGCTAACACACACCTCTCCCTTCTCTCTCTTGCCGCCACACCCTCTCTCTCACTATCCTTTATATTGTTCAGTTAAATTGACCTAGAACAATCATTTAATTATATATAATGCAGTGCATTTTTTTATTAGATGAGCTAATGTAAGTAATTTAATATCTTTTAAATGAACAATGAAGATCAAACAAAGACAAAAGAAAAACAAAAATTTCAAGTTCCTTAGTGTCTTGTTCTAATTAATTAATTAATTAATCTCGCCAATAGGCTTCGCCTATGAGATTTTTGCGCTGGTGATCTGCTGGTTGTTTAAGAAATAGTACCTGGCTATTAACTCATTCATTCTATCCAATGAAATCATCAGTAGAACTTGTCTTTAAAATAAGGGTCATTTTGGTTCTGGTCTCTAATCAGCCTAATCGTTAGACTGAAATCTTGTTTGTTTAAATATTTTGATCAAGGTCCTTAGCCTTATTTAAGAGATTTAATTCATGCATTTCTGCATTTGATGTCCCACAAATTATGAAATTTAAGCAAATCAAATAATATTTTTAGAATATAATAAGTACTTAAAAATCAATTTTAGAGTAATATTGTTCTTCACATAAATCATATCCAAAAAATACTGTACCCACAAAATTATTAACATATTTTTAAAAAATAACTATTGATATATATTAAAACATATAATTAGCATGGGTACATTTAGCAAAATAAAAACTGGGTACAAATAAATTAAAAAATATGGGTACAAATACAAATAAAAGTTTAAAAAATATGGGCATAAAAAAGAATTAATATATGGGTACAAATGAAAACTGAAAGGAAAATTGGTACAAAATAATAAAAAAAAAAGGTTGCAAATTAAAAATGGATACAAACTAAAAATAAAAATATATGATAAAAAATTTAGCCATAAATATAAATATACCAAATATAACGTTTCTAACACTAAATGAATATATTTAGAAATAAAAAATATTTTATTATTGAAATAATTAATGACGTTTATTAAAATCTAATGATCTTGATTAAAAATTAAAAATGAATAAAATTTTAATCAATAGAGTATGACAAATAAGGATGGAAACTTAATTTTTTCTTAAAAAGTAATCAGTGTACCTTAACATAATTGACAATATAATTAATACCTAATTAAATTGATGATTTGTATTGAGAATTTCTTTTGAGCTGGCTTGCAATACTTGATCAGTTGGTCCAAATTATTAAGTCAGTAACATGTTTGTGCATTCTGCAGAATTGTAACACCCGAAAAAGTTTTGGGTAGACAGTGCTTTCGGCACAATCTAAATATTTGATGTCGATATTGAAGATCAAGTTAAAATGTCTAAATTAATAATAAGCATAGAGCATAACAGATTAAGGCTTCAATGTCTAATTTCCATCGTTTACAGTGTTTTATTAGGGTTTGAAGTTTAAGGACATTTTCGAATTTTGTGTGTTTACTTAATTTATTCTTATTTGGCCACTTAGTACTAAGGTCTAATGATATTCTTTTTCACTTGTAATTGAGAGGTCTTAGGTTCGATTCTTAACAAATGCAAGTTTGAACCAAATTATTGTTAGCCCATTATGAGGCTAAGTTCACCTCTCCCTTTAGTGCAGATAATACCGTTTGTTAAAAATAAAAATTATTCCTATGTGAACTCCTTGAGCTTTTAGAGCTAAGAAGCATTATAGATAAGACATTTAAGCGTTAGATTTATCTTGTGTCTTACTATCAGTCAATATACTATCAAAATGAACAGCTATGAATGACCAATAAAAGGCAGAACATGATCCTAGAGCCAAAAGAACAAGGCAAATCGACGCTTTCGAAGAGAACAATGACTTGCATCATACCCACGTCTTCATTGTGACATATGGGCTTTTTCAGCCAATTTATATCGTTAGCAATGTTTTATTAGGGTTTTAAGTTTTAGGAACGATTTTTTGTATCGTAGCAATGTTTTCTTTTCATTTGCTGGACTCCTAAAGCTTCTATAGGTAAGAGGCATTATAAGTAGAACATTTGGGCATTATTTTTGTTATCTATCTAATTATCAATCAATAAAATTTGAGGCATTTCTCATACTTCTAGTGGATTCCAACTATTTTTCTTTTTAATGGTTATCGTTCAATTACATTCTCTTTGTCACAGAACATCAGTATTACTTAGTTAAAACATGTCACATGTAATAATTTTATTTATATTTCAAATTCTTTATCATATTACCTGAATGTGATCCATGTCATTAAATTTTTCCCACACGAAATGGACACAACCCATCCAAATTTATCTCATTACATTTGTAAGTACTCAAAGGTTGGCCTCGGATCATACCTAACCAGAATATACCAAGTGGGTCCAATCTTGCCACCTCTAGTAGACAATTTAGTGGCTCCAAAATTATAGAACATAGCTGTGCATGTATAACTACTAATTTTGTACCACAACTGCATATTAAAAATATTTTAACTCCTTTCGACAAAAAAAAAATATATATTTTAACTCCGTGGGCAGAAAAATATAGTATTTCTAGGGTATATACGAATGTATATATCTATTGGTTGAATGTTTTAGTTATTTAGTGATCGGGTTGACAAGAATTCAGATCAAAACCCATATATTATTCCGTATACGTACGTCCATATGTTTGTAGCCAATAGAGGGTGGTTTGTGCCGAATTCTTAGCATTCCAATTGGTTTTGATGCTCGATGTGAAATATTCTAACACTTAAATTAAAATCCTATGATTGTAGTATATGAAAGTAAGGATCGTTTTAGGCCGGAGATTAGAAGGGATGCTAATCTACTCAAATTACTCTAAAACACTAAACTAGACTCAAAAATAGAAAACTATACTTATATGACTCAAAACAAACTAAAAAGACTCAAAATAGCACAAACTAAGTTAAATTGACTTGAAACAGACTCTAAAGGGTGATTTGCACGAATTCTAATAACTTTGACTCAAAACACTTAAAAACATAAATTTGGACAGATTCTAACTGAAAGACACAACCAAGTAAAGGGGGATTGGATTTTGGACGAAATTAAGGTAAAAACAAACAGATTTAAAGACTTAATTAACTTTGGACGAAATTAGGGGAAAATATGGGTGATAAGCTAGCTAGAGGGTCATTCTCCACACATGACACACTTGCATACAAATTGATTTCCAGTTGCTTTTCCAATAAACCATGAACCTCAACACCCCAGATTAACCGTGAACAACACTAATTAACCCTCAAATTTTACTTAAGTCATTGAATTGGATGGAATACGCATCGGGAACCAAATTATTCTTTAATAGTTCCCTACATGAACAGCATAATAGAGATACAATCAAAGATCATTAAGCTTTGTGAAAATCATAAGCATTGACAAGGCATTCATAACTATGAACAACATGATACTCCTACCAAGAATTTACTTAACACGATCATGACTAGCAACCTCCACTACTTATAAATATAAGTTCATAACGATTAGGTGAAACTCCCTTATATTTTAGCATCAAATTCATGCATGCAAACTAAGTGGGCCCTCTTAATCAACACACTAGAATAAGTTCTTAATCAAACAGTTAAGTAAATTGTATTCACGATTTATGAAATCACAACTGAAAGTAATCAATTCATATTGCAAATATAATCATGGTTTCAAAGTCTCCTCTAGCTAAAACAAGTTTAGCTCCTCATGTTCGCAAAACAAAAATAATTAAACTTAAACATTAACAACAAAGATAGAATACACCTAGAAACACTCCAGGTGGCTCCTCCTTCCTTCCTTGCTGCACACAATGGGGATTTGTGTGAATTTAGGCTCTTGAGGTGTGGTGGATGGTGTGGTGTGAAATTGTGGTAGAGGGTGGTGGTTTATGAATGTTGTGGCATCATGTATTTATAGGATGAAGGGAAGGCACAAATTTGGGCTAAAAAGGAGAGGAATTAGGACTCCAAATCACCAAAGAACAAGGACACTTTCAATCAGATTCCAAGGAGGACAAGGAATGGTCCTTGTGGCAGATTCTAGAACTTCTAGAAATGTTACATGTGACATAAACTTAGGGCACGAAAATAGGCTTCTAGAACTTGATATTTAGGTGATTTAATGTGAAAATGAGTCCTCTTTGAAGCTAGAATTAAGGTAGGAAAATATTAGGATAGGATAAGATAAGATAAGGTTGGATAAGGTTTGGATAAGATAAGGTAATTTGGATAATATTCCTTCTTTGTAGCTGATTCCTTATCTTCCAAGTCTTCAATTTAATTCTTCCAGATGTTAATCACATTCCTAGCCTCTCTTGATTTTCAAATTCGTCCATCCAACTTGCTCCATAGTTAAGTTATCCAATCCATGCCAAAAACTGTTCCAAATGGCTCCAAAATGCACTTTTTTGCATACTTTGCCATTAGAACCTACAAACACACGAAAATAGCTTAAAACACTATAATAAGTAGTAATTAGCTTACTAAATGCAAGGAAACAACATAGCTAAGTAGCATAAAATATGCTCATATCAATGCTTTGGTTGATAAGTGTATCTGAAGTGGAACAAAGTGATGGTAATTTTTTTATTAAATTTGTTTATATGTTCGTCATTAATTTGAGGGAACTTTCATGAAAATGGCTTGAGCTAAGTTTATTTTAATAAAAAATCATATTATAACTTTATATTTAATTAAAAAACTTAAATTTTAATGAAAAATCCTTAAATTTTAATAAAAATGACAAAAGAACTTAAATTTTAATGAAAAAGACATAATTTTGATATTAAAAAAATAAATAAAAAAATTTTACGGCGGACCAATGCGTCCTCACACAAACTGTTTATGAAACTTTCTACACTGTTTATGAAACTTAACGGTACTATACTATTATGAAACTTACTACATTGTTTATTGTTTATGAAACTTACTACACTGTTTATGAAACTTAACTGTACTACACTGTTTATGAAATTTAATGGTGCTACACTGTTTATGAAACTTAATGGAATGGTACTACACTATTTATGAAACTTAATGGTACTACATTGTTTATGAAACTTAATGGTACTACAGTCTTCTCTCTCCTCTTCTTGAATTTTCTTGGCACATTCTCACCTTCCAAACACATTTTCTTCTTCTAATTTTCTTCGATACTCATCAAATTTTCTCTGTATCTCTTCAATTTCTTAACTTTCTACACCAATTACTTAATTTTCTTCTATTGTCCGCCCATCTGTGGCTTCCTCTTCTTCTCCACCTACGATCTTAACTTTCTATACCACGTGTTATTATGTAAGTGATGGGAAATTTTATTTTTTAACACAAGAATCTCACCACTTGTATCGAGACGTGGTGTATCAGTCTGTGTTTCGGGCACATTGAAAAGTCTCTCATCATCTTGATTACTAGTGGGAAACAACACCACAAAAATAAAATTGGGAAAATGTAAAATAAAAATAATAATAATAATGTCTTAATGAAAAAAAAAATAATAATAATAATAATAATAAATTGGGAAAATGTAAAATAAAAAAAATAATAATAATGTCTTAATGAAAATAAAAAATAATAATAATAATAATAATAATGTCTTAATGAAAATAAAAAAAAATAAATAAATAAAAATAATAATAATAATGTCTTAATGATAGCTAACAAGAAAACAGAGTGGAAATGGGGGGGTGGGGTGGTGTGTATGTGCGCCAGCGCATGTGATGTTTTTTATATATTTTTTATTTTGTCCCTTATCATTAAGTAAAGTTAATGGATGGTTTTTGATTAAAATGCAAATAGTTGAAGCCCTTTTCATTATTTTTCCTCTAATTCAAGTGGTCTTCCTAATTGACGATGGGATCTCATTTGGGAATTTCATATTCCTCCAAAAGTTCAGAGTTTCTCATGGCTGCTCTCTCTTAATAAGCTCCTCTCTAATGAACAAAGGTTGAAAAGGGTATGACTGATAACCCTGAGTGTCAAAGATGTACTTGTGGCGTTGAATTAGTGGCTCACATTTTGCAATGACTGATGAACCTACAAGTGTTATTTGTACTTATCTTCTTGAATGGTTGAAGGCAAATACTCACAAGATTGATAAACCACATTGGATTGAATATTTGCTCCATTCAAAAGTTCCTCCTTTGAGTTGGTTTAAGCTTGATGTTGATGGTTGCAAGAAGGAAAGTAATAATTCTATTGGAGCAAGTGGTGTTTTGAGCTGATTGTAAATGGATTTTGAGTTTTGCGCCAATTTGGGCCGGCACATGTGAGATTCTCACTACTGAGCTATGGGGTCTTTACTTGAGCTTACAATTGGCATGGAGATTACAAATTGATAAATTATTGGTGGAATCGGACTCTACAGTCATAGTTTATTTAGTGTTGCAAACTGTTGGCAATAATCATCCTTTAGGTCCCCTTGTTTTGGCCTATTGAGATTTGCTTTCAAGATCTTGGCAATGCGAATTTCGGTGTTTTGTGGCGGACAGTTTAGCGACCTATAGTCTTGATTTAGATTTAGGTAATTTTTATTTTGATACTTCTTGTTCAGTTAGTTTTATTCGTGAGGATCAACTTGAGATGCCCTGGTCAAAATTTATTATTAAGTAGGTTTGTTTGGACTCTTACTTTTAGCCCCTTTTTTCAACAAGAAAAATAATATGATAAATGACTTTTACCTACTACTCTGGTCACCTCGCGTAATGCAACAGTGCAACTCTGCTAATTAAGAGGTTTTCCGCACCCTTTGAGAAAACCAAAGAGGTTCTAGGGGGATTAATTCCCTAGAACTGCTTTGCATGTCCTAATCGCTCGTGGGCTAGATTCATGTTTTGACTAGAATTATGGATGGAGTTCCTTGCATGGTAAAATTTGTAGTGGGTTCACCTTGTTCAGTGCAAGGTTGTTATGAATCTCTTTAAAGAGAGGTGAATTCGTTAGTGGTGTTGACTAGACCTGCCAATTTTGTGATGCAAAGGTGCCAGTGGATCTTTCGGCTTTAGTGTGTGTTTGTAATAATTACACAAATTCAATGTGAGTTGAATGTGTTTTGCAGTCCCAGTTTAGGTGAGTTTTTGTAATCTCGATATATGCTCTAGGTGAGTTTGGTGGTCTAAACTATAATCGCGGTTTGGTTGATTTGACATCAATTTAGTAGTTACTACATCATAATACTGGATGCGTATTGTTTCAGTTTGTTGAATCGACTGTTAACTAGTGCTTTGGGATCATAAACTGATCTGAAAGTTATTATGTATCACATGATCTTGTAACATCGAATGTGTAGATTTCTTTCAATTTCCACCTTTTTTTTATTCTTGCAACATTTGTGAATATTATTTTGTATTATTGCTTGTAAGTCCCCTCCTCTTAGGATCTGATTGTGATCTTTGTCCCCATACAATATTGTTATTCGATCGCCTGAACTACCATCATTGTAACTTTTTCTTTCTCAATATTGACTGGCACTTACTCATGTCAACTGTTCCAAAATACAAAATAAATGAATAAATAAATAAATAAAACCCTCAAGAAAGAAAAACTGAATCCAGTCCTGAATTGCTGCTCTCTCAGTCAATTCCTATTTCATCTCCATAATCAAATCTGTTTGATTGTATTCCCTAATATATAGTTCTTGTACAGCACGCATACTTGTGTATCAATCCATTGCACTGCTAAATATTTGAATTAAAGAAACACTCCTCAATCAACGAGGTTCATCAAAATGTATAAGGTTTAACAGTTTCTTTGACGTCACCCTGCCGTCCCGCAGGTGGAAGAGCTATGGAGTGCCCAAAAAATGAGCTTGCTTCTCCATGAGAAACATGCCGGCCTTCATATTATAATACCATTCTGATCCAATCAAGCGCCTAATTAACATGTCACTCCTGATCAAATAATTCATTTAACTGTAATTATTTATGCTCCTATAATTGTCTTAATTTCTTTTATCAATGAAAGTTAACATACTTGTTTCCTCTTGGAGTATGCAACTCCTATCTTAGACATCTATCCGTTCTTCTTATTTTGGAATGTCACGTACAGTCCCTTTTTATTGTGCTACTATATAATCCTGGCCATTGATCAGCTTGACTTTGTTTATTGTGATACTATCATTTCCATTGGCCGTGATGGTTTGGGATTTGGGACTTGTCTGTAGAGAATGAATATTTGGTGGGTCTAGTTAAGAGGTGAAGATTGCTTTAAAAAACAATTGAGGTAAAATATTAATATATCGATGAATTCATAATTTTTAACATCTCGGACTTGGCTACGTACATATATTTATTTAATACATTCACTAAAAGTTAGATACAGTTAGATATGACATTCTCACTTTTGGGTTGCATATATAACTGTTATATAATTAATGTATTAAGTAAATGAATGTACCGTAGCTAATAATTTCACAAAATTTGTTGGTACATACATTTGAGCAAATTTTAGTTGGTAAATGTAACATATCAAAGATAGAAGAAAAATGTAGGATGTGGTGTGTGTTTGTTGGCCCTAAAAATTATAGAACCTACATGGCACGTAGACCGAGTAAATTAATGAGCTAGTTATGTCCTTCTATGGTTAATTGCTGATGTGGATGCTGTCAAGCTCGGCCAGGCGAATGCCTTGAATATGATAGATGTGGTAGAATGCACTTTTGACTTCTGAATTAGCTGACCTCGGCCAAAGAAGAAACATTCTCGGCCTTGGTTTCTATAACTTGACGACAAGGTTGTGCAACTCACTGCGAAGTTTTGGATCTTGGGCATTGGGTTCGGCAGCCTTGACTATATTAATGAGAATATAGGTCCGCCAAACTTGAATTAGATTGTAGGGACAAACATACTCAAGAGAGATGAGTGTCATTATGGTAAAAGTAGTTCGGTCATTAGAATGCCAAACTTTGGATGTCACTTGAAGATATTTGATCATAAAGCACTACACTTTGCAGAGAAAGTTAATGAAATAACCTCATTCAACGAAAGAATCAAAAACTCTTTGCCAACAGAGACTTGGGACAAATGACCATTCGAAAAAGGAGGACTTGTTGTTTAACCAAATTGTGAATACTCCTCAACCGAGCTAAGTCTACGACTCCAATGTTGTTCAACCAAACTGTCACATTCGCTGGTTGCCTCTGGAAAATTTTGTTTAACCAATCTGTAATCATCCATCAGCTGCCAAGCCAAACATGTTTAATCAAATTGAATTTGTGCTAACTTGTTAGTTGAAAAATTAGTATTTTCTCAAAAGGATTGAGAGGGTTTACGTAGAGTGTTGATTTGTGTGTGAATTGAAGGTTGTTTTTTATTGTCTGTAACTTTGTATTTATAAGGTATGCATGCCTTGGGTGATAAGCTGTAGAATCAATTTCGATTGCACCATATCTCCTGGAACTTTAAACCCTCGTTATTTGGAGACCAGTACAAATTAATCTCTGCAAAAATAATCTGATTGCATAAAAAAAACCAAATTTATTTGGCTTATGGGATAAAAGCACATGTTAATATCTACTAGCAAAAAAATTATACCATTAGATGCTTTGTTAGATTGTATTCATCCCACATACAGAACAATGTCAAAATAATTCCAATAACTCTTAATAAATAATTATCCAAACTTAAAAATCATGATAGTATTAATTAGCAATAACTGAAATTTATCTAACAGCTCCTTTATCCAACGGCTAAAACACATAAGCTGATGGTAAAAAAGTGGGTGTAAACAATGGTCTAGTTTCCTTGAGTTTCTTCATACACGCCGAATGATTAAGGAAATTAATCTTGGTCATCAAAATCGATATGACCATGTATGCTTGTTTCATATTGAGCAATTTAGTTTCCTCTCAGCCGAACAATAAACTATCAACCCAACCATTAACCAAATCTCTCCGAACTCCCACCGGGACTGCCCAGTCGAAAAGAATTGGCAAGTTGAAATCAAGTTTCTCGGGTAAGAAGCACAAGACGAGAATGCTCGGCTAGATTACACACCATAATTTAGATCAATCGCGTACTCATACTTAAAAGAAAAATGTATCTTACCGAAGTCACAACAAATGAATCAATCTCGCCCTAAACGACCGAGCGTTTTCTTAAGCAATGGCGAAACAACCTAATGGTTAAGAAAATGAAGAACAAGACGATTTTTTTTTCTTTTTTTTGATGCTGCAACTTGTTGCTCCCTTATTTTCTTAAGCAATGCCCGAAACAGCCTAATGGTTAAGAAAATGAAAGTAGCTTAACCATGATGAGGAGAAGGTCAATGATGCTTTATTCCGAGTCGAGATCTTTCGTTTTCAATCTGATTTTGTTCTAGAAATTGTTTGCAATTTTTTACAAATGTCGAGATTGTGCAATGTCTGCATATGGAATGAAGGAAGAATGAAGGTTGAATACAAGGCACAACACATACGTGCGCACCCCGAAGTTCATATGACACGCCTAACCTTGATATCTTTCAAATACCAAGGTACGCACGTGCTGGCTGACATCCGAATATGACGAAGCCATATTAGAATGCATGAGAACTAGAAAGAAATAACTAACATAAATAAAACTTGTAAATTTAACTATAATGAATATGCAATTGTGGAACGTGTTCTGAGCATACAACTAATCCAAGACACTAAAAAGGAATAATATAAAATTGAATGAACAAAGGGATGGGTCCTACTCCGATGAGATATATATATTTTGGAAAGATTATGTTCATGATTTTATTTGCTTACTTAGTGGTTATCCATACTATGAGCCTACGGGCGATTGATACTTATATTTGGCTTCGGTCTGGTGATGTAGTGGCTTTAGTCAGAAGATGTTTATATTTGGCTTCGATCAAGTGATGTAGTGGCTTCGGTTGGAAGATACATATATTTGGCTTCGGCCAGGTGATGTAGTGACTTCGGTCGATTATGATAACACTACTAAGCACATTATATATGATATATCTTTTATGAAAGGTTTTATGGCATGCTAGGGTTTTCGGAAAACCTATTACATATTGTATTATTGAGTTTTCATAAACTTTGGGGGTTAGTACATTGATGAATAACTGTTTCAATATTACTTACACATCAACTTGGTCCACTCATGTTTTGTTTTGTGCCCCCTTAGGACCTAGGAACGAGGCATACGATCCGAGCTACGAGGTATTTCCATACCAGTGACTTTGTGTCCTCTCAGCTTGGACATTCTTGTAATAGCACTTTCTGTTACACCTTCCGCTTATATTTTGAATTAGTAGTATGCTCTAAGCATGTCATGCATTATCACTTTTATTTTGTTGACAGTTGAACTTATTATATTATTTTGTTAAGGTTGTATTTGAATATTGCATTGCGTAGTTATGCGCAAAATTTATATGCATGTTTCACATGTTCTCAGCATATGCATTCATAAAATGGTTTGCATCACCCTCGGGTGTTGCCCATCACATGGCCATCCCATTGTCCTTCGGACAATGGGATCGGGGCGTGTCATCATATGTGGTTGAATCACGTGATAAAAGTCATCATCCGCATGAGGTGCCCATGATAGCCTCTAAATGAAAGAATATCTCCCCTTAAGGTGAAAGAGAGGCGATGATAGCAGAGCTTTCAGTAAATGTGTTTTTTTAATTAATATTTTTAATATTTTTACTTATTAGATAATTACTTATTTAATTAGTGTATTTTTATAACTAACACTTTTTTTGTTTTTTTGTCTATTTCAGAACAACTTCGAGATCAACTTGGAACAGCCCGGTATGTCCGACTAAATAACTTGGTTGTGAAATCAGTTCCTTAGGGAGTGGAAGTACGAGTTCCACAGGTACTACAGGACTTTAGAAATTGATGATGAAGCTCTGACCCATCTGCCCTATGAGTTCCACAGATATGGGTTTTTCAGAATTTATAATTTCTAGAGATGGACATCTTCCAGGATGAAGCAGTTGGACGAATGACACACCGAATTTTTTTTTTTTCAATTTTAATATAATTGTACGAACATTTTGGTTTTAGTAATAAAATAATTTTTTTTAATATTGTAATATCTTGTCAGATTAATATAATAAAAATTAATTAATTAACATTATACATAATTTAATATAAATTATATATATATATATATATATATATTAAATATTGAAGAACATTTTTTTTTAAATAAATTTATTTTTCAATTTTAATATAATTGTATGAACATTTTGATTTAATTAATAAAATAAATATTTATTATATGGTGATATCTTGTGAGATTAATATAATAAAATTGAATTAATTAACATTATGCATAATTTAAAGCTGGTCCGACGAAACATTCTTCGGATTAAATAAAAAATATATATTTTTTTTCATAAATTTAAACTTTGCCCAATGAAATATTTGGGTCGGGCATGCGGTGTTCATCCAGAAAAGTTGGCCAACGCAGTTTTGCTTGACGAGATTGTTGTCGGAATTGTTGTTGGGCAAAGTGCTATTGGTTGACGGTTTCTAATTTTCGTTGGGCAAAACCTTACGCAACGAGTTTTATGCGATGAACTTTACGCGACGAAGTGGTTTGTTGGGCAAAATCTAAGGTGACAAAATGTATGTTTACGCGACAAAAAAAGTTTGTTTGGAAAAAGTATTTTTGTGTAGTGGATGGTGTTATATCCACATGGCCCCTTTTAACTCCCACACACGTCCTGTTAATTTTTATCATTTGTCTTTTTCAATTCATTTGATCCGATGACTGAAATTTGAGAAGAGTGTGTGGAACATAAAAATAAGTGTGTGGATAGCACCACACTGTATTTATAGTAACAAGTATAGGAATACATTTCTATCAAATTTGCCATATTCAGGAGATTCAAACCTAAGATCTCTTATCTATAAGTGAAGATGAATATAACTAAGATGTATATTAAGTGACTACTTGAGATTATAAGTTAAAGATAATATATAATTTGTGTCAGGACTACTCTTGCGTAATAAAAAAAGTGATACCCCAGATGGAATTCCCATCGTCACCCAACCATATGTTTCTCTGACCTAGCTAGAAGACCCCCATGGGGTGGTGAAGCCCTTAGTGTTATATAACCCACTCACAGAGACATTCTCCGTGTAAAATTAGTAATTCAAAGTGAAAGAAAATGAACTTAGTGGGTCAGACAATAAAGATTTGAGCAATTAAGACTAATTAACAAAAACACATCTTGTTAGACAAATAAGGAATATGGTTGGAGTCCTTGTGTAATTGTATATAATATTATTATTGGAAGAATAAGCCGTCCTACAGCCGCCAAGCCGTCCTACAGCCGTCCTACCTTGTCCTACCTACACACTAGCCGTCCTACAGCCGTCAAGCCGTCCTACAGCCGTCCTACAGCCGTCCTACCTTGTCCTACCTACACACTAGGACGGCTACCTTGTCCTCTACAGCCGTCCTACCTACACACTAGGACGGCTACCTTGTCCTACCTACACACTTGTATCATGTATATATATCCTTGTAATCTTGTAGAGAAACACAATGAGAAAAAAAGCATTCTCTTCCATTTCTCTTCCATTTTCTCCACATTCACGTATCAATAACAAATATATTTTTTTAGCCTACATACCTTTTTCTACATGGTATACAGAGCAGGTTTATAACCCTAGCCCTAATTTTTTTTTTCGACAGCTTTCTCTGCCGTTCCCATGGCTGACTCTTCTTCTTCCGATGGTGTTTTTTCCCTTCATCATTCCGACCACCCGAATCTTGTCCTTGTATCCAAGAAGTTGAATGGTGATAACTACACATCCTGGGCCCGTGGCATGCAGCTTTCCTTGAGTGCCAAGAATAAACTTGGTTTCATCACTGGCGATATCCAAGAACCTTCTTCCTCCGACGACCCTGATGCTCACGCGGCTTGGCGTCGTTGCAATGACATGATTCTCTCTTGGCTTTTGCATTCCTTGGAACCTGACCTTCAAGAATCTGTGCTTTTTTCCACCTCTGTCCAAGCTGTATGGGATGATCTTCGCGAACGCTTCTCTCAGAGTAATGCTCCACGCATCTTCCAACTCAACCGGGAACTTGCTACAATTTCTCAAGGTTCTTCTTCTATCTCCGCCTATTTTACTCGCCTGAAAGCTCTCTGGGATGAGCTTGCTTCTTATAATGATGGCTGCACGTGCTCTTGCAACGCCAAGCATGACCGTCAACAACTCATGCAATTTTTAATGGGCCTCAACGAATCCTTTGCTGCTGTTCGTGACCAGATTCTTTTAATGAATCCCCTTCCCACTGTTCGTCAGGCCTGTTCCTCGGTGTCTTAAGCTGAAAAACAACGCTCCCTGGGCGTCCTCCGCTCTGTCGATCAACCTGCTGCCATGGCTGTTCGTGGCCCGTCCCGTCCCTCCTCTGCTCGTCCTCCCCTCCACTGCACCTACTGCAATTTTGATTATCATACCCGAGACACCTGCCATAAACTTCATGGCTATCCCGTTGGCCATCCCCTCCATGGCTAACCGTGGCGACCACCGCGCCGTGCCACTGCTTCCAGTTCTTCCCGCAGCCATGCACCTTCCAGTCCTCCCCGGCAGCCACGGTTTTTTGCTTCCCGGCCCCATAATTTCACCCAGGCCCATCACGTGCAAGGCACCCAGGCCCCCGCCTCCTCTTCTACTCCAACGACCCAACAAGTGCACGGGGCCCAGCCCACTTTGCATGACTTGCAGCTTGCCATGCCTGACCTCTCTGCCGAGCAGCACTCCCGTGTTCTAGCTGCTCTACGTGACACCACCACCCCTCCTCAGGCCAATGCCGTGCTCACTACTGATTTTGCCCAAGGTTTGTTACTTGTCACCTCTCGTCATGGTCAATGGATTCTTGACAGTGGTGCTACGGATCATATTACTTCTTCCGCTTCATGTTTGGTTAATCGTTCTCCTTCACATTTGCCGCCTGTTTCTTTGCCTAGTGGTGCTTCCGCTCCCATTACTTTTACCGGCACTCTTCCTTTAAATTCATCAGTTACTTTGAAGGATGTTTTATGTGTCCCTAATTTCCGAGTGGACCTTTTATCAGTTGGTAAACTTACAGATGGATTATCGTGTTCCATAACCTTCTTTCCTTCTTGGTGTGTTTTGCAGGACTTGGTTTCGAAGGCGATGATTGGTGTGGGTAAGCGACGTGGCGATCTGTATTACCTTGTGGCCCTTACCTCTTCTCTCCCCACCCGTCAACCTCTCTGCAACATCATTACCATCCCCTCCTCCCTCTGGCATAGGCGTCTAGGTCACCCCTCCTCCACTCGTTTGCAAGCTTTAGCATCTAGCTCTCTTAATTGTACTTTTGATTCTAGTCATATTTGTGCTGTTTGTCCGTTGGCAAAACAAACTCGTCAACCTTTTCTTTTGAGTTCAATTTCATCAACTTTCCCTTTTGCTTTAATTCATTGTGATATTTGGGGCCCGAATCGTCAATCTTCTCTTTCTGGTGCTCATTATTTCTTAACCATTGTGGATGATTTTTCTCGCTTTACGTGGGTCTTCCTCATGAAACATAAATCTGACACTCAACAATTAATTAAGGATTTTTTTGCTTATGTCACTACCCAATTCCGCACTACCATCCAATGCATTTGTACTGACAATGGTGGTGAATTTTTATCTCTTCGTAGTTTTTTCTCTGATCATGGGGTGCTTTTACAAACTTCTTGTGTTTATACCCCCCAACAAAATGGCGTTGTTGAAAGAAAACATCGTCATCTTCTTGAAACCGCTCGCGCCCTTCGTTTTCAATCTCATCTTCCTATCAAGTTTTGGGGGGAATGTGTTCTTACCGCTACTTATCTCATCAATCGTCTCCCTACCCGTCTTCTCCATCATAAATCCCCATTTGAGGTTCTCTTTTCGAAAACCCCATTTTATGACCACTTCCGCGTCTTTGGTTGTCTGGCATATGCCACCTCTGTCACTCCCACCACCAAATTTTCCCCTCGGGCTCATCGTTGCATTTTTCTCGGTTATCCTCATGGACAAAAGGCCTATACCCTTTACGATCTCGACAATCACCGCATTTTCACTAGTCGAGACGTCATCTTTCACGAAACTACTTTCCCTTATGTCATTTCTCACCCTCTTATCCCTTCCTCTTCGCCTACCCTACCCATCCCACCCCCTCTGGACTTTACATATAACCCACCCCTTCCTGCCCCGACGCCTCACCCTCCTCCACATTCCTCCCCTTCCACGCCTCCCACAGATTCCCTTGCTGCCCCATTACCCGTTCCTCCCCTTCCCCGCACCTCTTCCCGTGCCCATAAACCTCCATCCTATTTAAAAGACTACGTTTGCTCGCAGGTGATTCTGCCATCCCACCCATCTTCGACTTCGCAACCCGGTTCTACACAAGGTACGCGATATCCACTTTGTAATTTTCTCTCTTATCACCGTTACTCTCCCAGGCATTTTTCTTACATTAGCTCTGTCAGTCGGACTGTGGAGCCTTCCTCCTTTGCCGAGGCTGCCACTGACCCCAATTGGCAACGTGCTATGGCTGAGGAGCTTCAAGCTTTACATGCTAATGGTACTTGGACTTTAACTTCCTTGCCCCCTGGCAAAATTCCCATTGGTTGTAAGTGGGTGTACAAACTCAAGCACAATTCTGACGGCTCTATTGACCGCTACAAAGCTCGTTTGGTTGCTAAAGGCTTCACTCAGGCTGAAGGTATTGATTATCATGACACTTTTTCTCCTACTGCTAAGATGATTACGGTGCGTTGTCTTCTTGCTCTTGCTGCTAGTCAGTCTTGGTCTCTTCATCAGCTTGATGTTAATAATGCTTTCTTACATGGTGACTTACATGAAGAAATCTATATGTCTCCTCCTCCTGGTCTTCGGCGACAGGGGGAGAATCTTGTGTGTCGCCTTCACAAGTCACTTTATGGTCTTAAGCAGGCTTCTCGCCAATGGTTTGCCAAATTCACTAGTGCCATCATTTTTGCCGGTTTTCAACAATCCAAAGCTGACTATTCATTGTTCACTAAAAAGTCTGGTATTTCTTTCACAGCTTTGCTCATTTATGTGGATGATATTGTGATTACAGGCAATGATGCTAGTGCCATTAATTCTCTAAAGTCTTTTCTCCGTGATCATTTTCGGATAAAAGACCTTGGTGATTTAAAATATTTTTTGGGTATTGAGGTTTCTCGTTCCAAACAAGGGATTTATATTTCTCAACGCAAGTATGCATTAGAGATTCTCAAGGACTATGGTTTTTTGGGAGCACGACCCATTGCTTTTCCTATGGATGACACAAAATTATCTGATAAAGGAGAACTTCTCAAGGATCTTGAAAAGTATCGACGATTAGTAGGTCGGTTAATATATCTCATTATCACTCGGCCGGATATCACCTATTTTGTGCATGTTCTAAGCCGTTTTATGCACGAGCCAAGGATATCTCATATGGATGCTGCGCTTCGTATTGTTCGTTATTTGAAGGCTACTCCAGGTCAAGGTTTATTATTTCGTTCTGACAACCAGACCAAGTTAACTGCGTTTTGTGATTCTGATTGGGCAGGTTGCCCTATCACTCGCCGTTCGACTACTGGGTATTGTGTATTCTTGGGCGGCTTTTTGATTTCTTGGCGGACGAAACGACAGAAAACCGTTTCGCTCTCTTCAGCAGAGGCAGAATATAGGGCCATGGCAGGTGCTTGTTGCGAGATAGTTTGGCTTCGTTTTTTGTTGAAGGATTTGAACATTCCTTTGGATGGTCCTTCCATTTTATTTTGTGATAATCAAGCAGCGTTACATATAGCTGCCAATCCTGTTTTTCATGAATGAATGGTCCTTCCATTTTATTTTGTGATAATCAAGCAGCGTTACATATAGCTGCCAATCCTGTTTTTCATGAATGAACTCGTCACATTGAGATGGATTGTCACTTTATACGAGATAAGATTGTAGATGGCACAATAGAGACCAAGCATGTGGGTACGGCACAACAGTTGGCAGACTTGTTTACCAAACCTCTTGGGAAAGAAAAGTTTTCGGGTATGTTACGCAAGTTGGGAGTTCTTGACATCCACTCTCCAACTTGAGGGGGAGTGTTAGACAAATAAGGAATATGGTTGGAGTCCTTGTGTAATTGTATATAATATTATTATTGGAAGAATAAGCCGTCAAGTCGTCCTACAGCCGTCCTACCTTGTCTTACCTACACACTAGCCGTCCTACAGCCGTCAAGCCATCCTACAGCCGTCCTACAGCCGTCAAGCCGTCCTACAGCCGTCCTACCTTGTCCTACCTACACACTAGGACGGCTACCTTGTTCTCTACAGCCATCCTACCTACACACTAGGACGGCTACCTTGTCCTACCTACACACTTGTATCATGTATATATCCTTGTAATCTTGTAGAGAAACACAATGAGAAAAAAAGCATTCTCTTCCATTTCTCTTCCATTTTCTCCACATTCACGTATCAATAACAAATATATTTTTTTAGCCTACATACCTTTTTCTACACATCTCTCTCTATCTATCTCTGGATCTCTCTTTTGTTTTGGATTGATACAATTCAAATCCATCGCATTCTCATAAAAAAGGTCTGAAGTAAGTTGAGCTTGAGCCGGTCGAGCCGGCAAGAGTGACGTGACAAGGATGCTGATGTGGTGATTTTGCATGGTAGTCAAACAATCAGAGGAAGCTTTTGAACCCTTTGCAACAACTGAATCGTAAGTGCCACAAACAAAGGTTGTGTTTTTATGGAGCTTTTGTCCAAAAGCTCTTTTCCCAACGGAGCTTTCAGTTTGATGATTTCTACGCCACTACAATTGGTCGCTCTCCTGCGTTACACTTCCGGGATTGCTTGTTCCATTTGCTGTGGTGGACTTCTCTTCCTCATATTTCCACTTCTTTCCACTATACTTTTCTTATTTTTAACGCTTTCCCAACTTCGGTCACTTAGTTCTACAGTTTAAGAATATTTCTCTCATTAGTAATTACTGTAATTCTCACAATGCAAAAACAAGCGAGTTGTGGTGTGTGTGTGTGTGTGTGTATCAATCGGTTTAAATTTACAAAATCTCTTTCAATTCAATAATGAAAAGAGAAACAACTAAAGTAAGAGTTAATTTATGCAAATAATTATTTTAATGTTTCACACATAAATTCTTGATAACATCATACATTTAGAGAAAAACACTTCAAATTCAATATTTTATAAAAATCTCAACTTACTTTATAACATCAAGAACTTTCACAACTAAAAATCAATTAGAGTATGATAATTGGAAAAACGAATAGTTTTTTTTTTCTTTGAACTCATGATTTATGGTGTGTTTTTAATTTCTTTATAAAACCTAAAATTATTTAGTTTATTTTAATTTCCTAATGATATATGTGTGTTATACCCATATATAGAAGGTGAAGGCAAATTCGATGAAACATTTATAATGCCAAAACTACCCTCTCTTCATCCAAATTTTAAAAAGTAAAAAAAATTAATTAAATAAGTGCAAAAGAGAAATAATTTTCAAATAAAAATTTGAAAAAAAAACCCTAACGTGAAGAAGTTAGTGACATTTTTTTATGAATTAGCAAATAAATTTAAAAAAAAATTAAAATCCAATATAAAATAAATAAAATACAAAAGGTATATTTTCACACGCGTTAATGGGTGACAAAATGAGATTAGCCTACCACTCTTTCTTTGTACTCGTGATTCACAATGAGAAGGAATATATGAAAAAATTGATCGTGAGGTTTTCGCATGGAAAAAATGCGGAGTATTTTACGCTTTTTTTTTTTTTTCTTTGTTTACTTAAGTGCTGCATTATGTTAGTATATTGGAAACACATGTTAAAGTCATAAGTTTGGTTGACAAAAAAAAATTTTGAAGTCGTAAATAGCATAGAATCTCCAAGAAAAGTATTAAAATATCTGTTTTGTTTATGCACTTTTGTCGCCTTCTTAAATGATACTAGTTAGCTACGAGAAAGAGATCCAACGGCTGTGATATTGTTGTAAGAATTACCTAACCTTCTAAGTAATCATAGTTAAGTACTAGCATTTGCCTACACATTTTTTTTATAAAATGAGAAGGAGAGAGAGAGAGAGAGAGAGAGAGAGAGAGAGAGAGAGAGAGAGAGAGAGTGGGGGAAGTGGGAGGTTTTTATTTTTATTTTTTTTTCTATTTTTAATATTGGAGGTATTTTAAGGCTTTAATAAAAAAACAGTAAAATTTGGACCCGTGAAATTACATTATTGCCTATCAATTGTTTTTTTTTTTTTTTTTTGTGTGATAGAAAACTAAGTTGTCATTTAATCATTCTTTGGTTGACAAAGAGAGTTTCATTAATTAGTAGATTAAGTATATAAATCATTGTAATAGAAACACTGTACTATCAAGAATCATTAATCCAGAACTACCAGTTTCTTCTTCCTTGAAGTATTCTCTCGATTCCTCTCTGAACTTCTTCTCTATACTCTCTCTGCTATGGTTAACACAATTGATCAAAAATGGATACTGGTTCTATACAACAAAACGAAAATGATAAACGTTCTAGAATAGCTAATGCAAAATATGAGAGATGGATGGTGAGGGTAATAAAAACTAAAAAATTCATTTAGACTAGTCGAGAAATATTAGGGCTATGCTTAGATGAGGGGTGCCTTAAGAGATATAGTCTTTTTGATGAAGAAATAAACTACAAACGGAAATTAGAAATGCACTACGTAACCATCATCAAGGCATATGATAAATTTGTAAATGACTCATTTCAAGTTGTCATTTATAAATTTCTCGCACATGTTTTTTTATAATGCTCATGAAGTGCATATTCTTTACTTTGGCTTTAATTCCTTGAAACTTAAAAGTTACTCGCCCAAACATAGCAAAAAAATAGTATATATGACATTTAAATGAGGTAGAAAATAATTTTTTTAACCATTTCAACCTTAATCATCATGAACAGATTACCTTTAATACTTTCAATAATATTTTATTTTTACTTTTATATTTCATTAGATTAACTTTTATTCTTTTTTTGGTACATCAATAGTTTTATACTATGGGGAGGGAGAGTTTAGCTAAGCCACACAATGGGCAGTCTAATTTGGTATCGAATTCGCCATCCACGAGATTCAAACCAAATACCTCTCACTTATAAGCAAAAAGAAATATCACCAAACCGTAGTACTGAGTGATCATTAGATTAACTTTTGAATACATACGATAACATTATGTATCCTAATGGGTGGGAGAAGTGGCTAAACTAATGTAATCATACATCAAGATGTTTACGGATATCAAAGACATTAACAACAAAAGTAAAAAAACTCAAAATCAAGCTCATATAACCCACAATAACCAAAACACTAAAGTAACCGATAATTCTAAACATCGACTGCCACCACGAATCGAAGCCACGCCATACAACTCATCATTTCTTGCCATTAAAAAAAGGTGGACCAATTGACAGATCTGTAGACTAGAACTTGAATTCCAAATCCAACTGCATATAAAAATTAGAACCATTTGAAGCTCACTCCTACCTATATATTTGATATTTTATCTTAATGGAAAACTGTATCAAAATTCTCCGACGCATTATATTTTGTTAACCTATATATGTGTCATCAAATGATGTAAAACTAATCATACACATAGAACGAGGATCTGCCAAAATTTAAAAAGGAAAAGTGTTCTCTGGGTTTAGCTCTCGATATGCAATCTTCTCAACTTAAATAAGAAAACATTAGTTTGATCTTGTTTTTCTTAAATATTCAAAATATGATGAAGTTTGAATACTTAAATATGTGAAAACTAAAAGAAAGGAAGTATCTTACTCAATAAATCAAGATCGATCTTTACTATTATTGAAAACCCTTTAACACACACAGACACATATATATACAGACACACACACACACACACACACTCTCTTGTAAATTGCAATATGTGAACTTTAAATGCCGACAAAAACTAATTGAAAATAATGATCAAAGGAGAGGGAAGAGTATGTACAAGTATATCATAGAATTATCTCACCTAAACTCCATCAAACCAAATGATGATCTCATGAATATGAAAAGAAAAAAATTATATGTATTGTTCTAAATGGAAATTTGAATCCTGATCCAATCAAAGGTCACTACAAATTCAGGAGGATAACATCTAGAAACTATTGTATTTTTTCATCCACCACCACAAAAACTAACTTAAATTATCAACGGACAAACTCTCATATCATCGAAAAACTAACTTAAATTACAAACTTTCATGGGGGACGGATTTTTACGGTGCTCTGTAGTATTGAATAGACTTGTTTTATTAACACGCCACATATTGTTGAACACCTCACATATTTACTACATTTCATATTTGTCTTTTCAATTAAATTTTATCTTCATACACCTCACATACTTTCCCATAATATTCTCACACTCCACACTCTCAACATACATGTTTTACACACACTACAGACTCTTCCGTGCACAATTCAAACAATTATCTTACATATGGTGATCCTTTTAGATCCCACATGCACAATGGAGCTCCTCATCCCTTTCCCAAGGCAATACCAGCAACCTGCTTCCATACCTTTTGGACATTATGCTGAAAGATATTCTGATCCATATGGGCTTTACCTGCATAATGCATCGCTTCACCATCTTACTTGTCTTTGCTTCTATTGATATGATAATCACCTGGGGGTTTCAGTGCCATACAAGAGAGTCAAATGACCTTAAACCCCAAATGGGGAAGCTTTTGTTCATTCCCATCCAGATAGGGTGTGTTAACGAGTGGTGATCGGTGATGTCTTTCCTTTTCTCGTGGCGCTTCATTTGTAACATGTAATCAAGTCAAAATTATCATTGCACATTAAGGCTTATAAGTGATTTTATATTAAATTTTAATGTAGAGTGTATTCAACATTATTTGAAGCAAAGTGCTAATAAAAAAGCCTATTGAATATTTTAGGTCTTTTAATCGTTAGATTTTTTGTCAAAACAAAAAACTAAGATTCGACAATTAAATTGCCCGAAATATTTTATACTCTAAAGCAAGTAAAACTCTCACAGAAAAGTATTACAAATTGGCACACCAAATTTAGAATTTAATATTAGGATAAATTGTCATTTAGTACTACAGTCTAGTGATATTCCTCTTTACTTGTAAGTGAGAGGTCTTAGGTTCGATTTTCGCCAAAAGTGAATTTGAATCACATTACTACTAGTCCATTGTGAGGCTTAACCCACTTCCCCACCCCTTAGTGTAGATAATATCGTTTGTGTAAAAAAAACTATATTAGGATAAATTAGGTTCATATCTTTTATTTTTCTCTCATTAATTGAGGAGGCTTCTGAATTGAAATCTTATTTCTTTTTTATTTTTTTTATTAGTGTCTTTTGACTTTTATCCACATCGTTGTTTGAATATTATGTGCTTAACATGTCAGCATATTTCAATTTTAAAATTGAAAAATGATTTAATCATTTCTAAATATATCCGTTCAGTATTTTCCATATATTTCTATTTTTTTATTTGTTTCTATTTTTTTTTTGTACCAATATTCTTTTTAGTTTTACTTCGTACCCACATATTTTGATTTTTTTTTATGCCCCTGTTTTTAAAAAAAAATTTATATGCACCACATAATTTAAATTTTAGTAGGTACTCATGTTTTTAAATTTAATTTGTAACCAAATTTATTTTTTTCCTCAATGTACACAAGCTAATTACATGTATTTATTTTATGTTTTAAAATAGAAAAAATGCTAAGAAAACCATATTTTTGTACTACATTAATCTGATGTGGCAATTGATGTGTAATTGACAAGTCAATTAATGAATTCATTTCATTGGCTAGTGATTGTATGAATCATTTACCACATGGAAAAGGATCATCGCCAAATCCTTTTCCTGGGGATCCTAGGGATCCCGTGATCGCGACCGTTTATCATACATCATGCAGTTAGTTTTCATTAGGTACTTTTTATATTTAATTTTAAATTTTAAATTTTGAAATGATTTCTGACCGCACGATGTACGATGAATAGTCACGATCACGGGATCCCTAGGATCCTCAGGAAAAGGATCCGATGAGGATCCTTTCCTTACCACATCATGTGGTCCACCAATGTTATAACTATGTGATTTTCCTAGCATTAGTCTTTAAAATATACCGATAGTTTTAAAAAAATTAATAACCATGTGGGTACATTAATTATTTTTATGCAAGAACTAGGTGAAGAATAAAATTACTCTATTATTGATTTTAAAGTAATTATTATATTTTAAACATATTAGTCTCTTTCTTTTTTTCTTTTTTTTTGGAAGAAAGTGCGATATTCATTGAACATTGAAATGCGTACAAATCGAGGATATGGTGCTTACAGTGGGCCTCAATAAAAACATTGTCAGGGCTTTCAACCCAATTGAAGGCAAAAAGAATGTCCCACACCAATTAACTACTAATACTATCCTAAAATAATTATTCAGAAATTACATTAGGGGGCTCTTCAAACCAAGAGACTGGATGATCTAAACTTAGACTAAACCTCACAAGGCGGTGAGCCACCTTATTCATCTCTCTTCGACCAAACGTAATTTTCCATTGTCTAAACTCTCACAGTAGCTTCCTGGTATCTTCGAACAAATGATTGTAATGACCATTATATGCTGCACTTGCATTCTGAATTGCGGAAGTCACCAACAATGCATCCCCTTCCAAATACTCCAAACTAGAATAAGGAGCAACTCAAAAATTTCTTTAGAGACTTCCTGCGCCATAAATTCCAACCACCCTGCAAACTCGTTCTCATTGTCCGTAAAGGATTGAATTCCCAATGGACTTCCAAACCACACAGCTGGCATTTTAGGACACTTTAACAAGGTGTGTTCTACCGTCTCCTCTTCTTGATCATGAAATCTGCAAGTAGCCTCCATAAGTACTTGTCTCTTCTTCAGGTTTACTTTGGAAGGCAACACTTTCATGCATCCCCACCATACACAAATTTTCACTTTCCTTGGAACTTTGGCCCGCCAAATTGCTTTTGAAAGAAATTTTGTTTTCTCACTAACCATCGAAACTGTGGGCTCCTCACCACCCATCCCTGGGCACGATCTTACCACAAAATATGCACTCTTAGTTATGAATAACCCATTTGGTTCTTTCGCCCAAATCAACGAATCAGCAGGATGAAATAAACTCAAAGGTATGCTCAAAATGAGCTCCGCTTCCTCTTCCACAAACCAACTACGCACTAAATTCGAATTCCACCGGACACCAGCATCTTCCACTATTAGAGATCTCACCATAAGAAATGGATGCACCCCCGTCGATAGAGAGCTAAGAATGTGATAGAAATGATCCCATGGCAGCCAACTGTCTCACCAAATACGGATTTGTAGGCCATCCCCCACTCTCCATCTCGCACCCCAAATAATAATCATTCGAGATGCCACCACACTATGCCAGCAATAAGAGGAATTAGGCTTAATAGGCGCCTACAAGAACTCATTAATAAGATAATACCAAGCTTTAAAAATTCGTGCAACAAATGAATTAGGTTGCTGTAGTAGTTGCCACCCTTGCTTCGCAAGCAAAGCAAGATTGAACGCATACAAATCCTTAAATCCCAAACCACCCTCACCCTCACCTTTGGGTTTACACAACCACTGCCATTTCACCCAATGTATTCTACGCTTACCTGTTTCTCTTCCCCACCAGAACTTAGCCACCATTTGATTTATCTCGTCACAGAAAGACTTTGGTAGCAAGAAAGTTTGCATTGTATACAACGGTACTGCCTGTGCCATAGTCTTTATTAAAATTTCCTTACCTGCACTACTAAGTAATAAGCCACACCAACCATTTAACTTTTTCCACAACCGATCTTTAATATAAGCAAATGTATCTTTCTTAGACCTACCGATAAACACCGGAAGCCCAAGATAGCAATCATGGTATTCCACACGCGCCATCCCTAAGCAATCGGCAAATAACTGGCCATCTATCTCTGTGAGATTCTGACTAAACGCCACACTACTTTTGGACAGGTTGATTGCTTGCCCTTAATGCTCAGACTACACCCAAGTGAGCCAAGTCCAAAAACCAATGCGCTTTCTAATATTTTTTTTAATAAATTACCCTTTATACTTACTTAAGCTTTTAGGGAATAAGAGGTTTTGATTAGTTAGCCCATATTTGTAGTCTCTAAATCCTAAAGCTTTATAGTAGATGGATTTATGAAATTAAAGTTAGCTAGCTTTGATGCTATTTGGCTTAATTTTTTTAAGAATTCTTGGAAACTAAGTTGTTACAAGATTAAACTTGAAAAAGTTGGGCAACCCGAACCCAACCCAAGTAAACTCTAACCCAATCAAACCGAGCCCAAATGAACCCGAATGAAACCCAACTCGAACCCCAAGTCCCAAGTATGCGCGCCGACCTTGGCACACCACACGATTCCTTTGCAAATCGTTCCCCAAACCATGAATTGATCAAAATTCGTAAGAAGGCCAAGCCCTCCTTCCTCGCCGCACTGAACCGTCAGCCAGAAAACTCAAACAAAATCCCAGGATTTCCATTTGTCGCCAGCCGCTCTCCTAGAGTTTGGGAGAAAACCTAGAGAGCCTATTTGTTGATCCTAAAAATTACAAAACCTACGTGGCGCGCAGGCCGAGTAACTAATAAGCTAACTACGTCCTTCGGTCGAATGCGGGGCGTGCCAACTCGTCGGCCGAGCCTGGCCGAGGAGTAAAATTTGTTGATGTAGCTTTGAGCGCGTTGCTGACTTCTTTAATTTGCGATTGCGACCGAGGAAGGAACACTCTCGGTCTCTGGGTTCTACAGCCTGAAGACAAGGCTGCTAATTCTGCGGAGTTCACAAATCGTCCGAGCCCGATTCGGTCACTGTGATTATATTCGTGAGAGTATAAGCACGTCGAATCGAGACCAAGGTGTATGGGCACAAGTACTCGAACGTGATGTATGTCTTGATGGTAAACGTAGTTCGGCCGTCGGAATGCCGAACCCTGAAACTCACTTGTGAGTATCCAATCATAAAACCACTCGGCGACCAGTACGCCGAGCAATGTAATTCGTAACACCTAACTATGCCGAGAAGGCTAGCAAGGTGACCTCTGTCAACAAAGGTTCGAAAACCTTTCTCGACCGAGACTTGGATAGATAATCGGTCGACCTCGACGCAGTGCTGTTTATCCAAACTGAAGATGCTTCTTGGGCGGCTGATTCTGCGGCAGCAGTGCTGTTTATCCAAACTGAAGGTGCTCGCCGGTTGCTTCCACAGTGCTGTTTATCTAAACTGAAGGTGTGTCGGCAGGAAAAAGAAAAGAAAAAAAATCTCAAGGTGATTGAGAGGTTTTGCGCAGGGCAATTGTATGCTGAGTTGAAGGTCCTTTTCTGTTGCATGATTTCTTGTATTTATAGTGCCCCATTCCCTGAAACCGACTCCGATTTGGATTGGGAGTCCTTGTCCCAATTCGCCTCTTCCTCGAACAAACCTACTCCTACTGGGATTCTGAATTTTCCTTTTTTCGGGACTTCATTCCTTGCTGGTCGAGAATCCTAGTTGCACCAGGACTTCCTCGACCTTTCTATTTATCTGGACTACTTCTGATAGGATTTGGCCGACCCTGCCAGCTGGCCCGGGCCTTATTATTCGGCCCATATTACTTGTCATCACCTTGGGCCGAGCGCATCCTGCTACTCGGCCCAGCAATAATAATTTGGGTCCAAACATTGCCCCCTCGCTTCTGAGGTCGCCGACCGTTAATTCTTGGTCGAGCCTCGACCTTGAAGAAGCGAAAACGTTTTTTCTCTTTTGGACTTTACTTCCTTAATGGCCGTTATTCCTGCGCATTTATTAGACATGATTGCACTTTCCTCGTTGCCCCCAACGCGTGGCCACGTGTCGATTCTCCGCCATTCTTAAAACTTTCAATCGTGGGCTTCGAGACCGTGTAATAACTGGAACATCTCATCCTCATTAATGCCTTAAAACTGGCGTCGCACGCAATCGTGCGTCCTGGATTTTCGACTCCTCGATCCCCTCTTCGCAGGTTCCCAACATATCCGAAATGATTGAGCCCTTCCCGGTTAAATTTCCCCCCAATTTGAACCAGTGCTTTTTGAATCCCAGACGTTTGATATTCATCCTGAAAAGCCTATAAATACCCATATTTCTGCCATTCGCCTTTTACGCTTTCAGAAATCCTAAAATTTCAATTTCCTCATTCTTGTTCGTCCCAATCAAACTTCCCAGTTCTTCCTTCTGCGATTTCTTCCCAGTTTTCCTTTCTGCAATTTCTTCTTCTTCCAATGGCCTCCTTTATCTCAAAACTTTCCGACGAAATCAACAAGTGCAAAGACTTCATCGATCGGAGCGCAATCAAAACCCTACGCTTCGAAAATGACATGGCCACGACTCATCAGATTATGGGCCCCCTTTTCAGAGATGCCGTGCCGATGTCCATCACCACCCTTCTCAAGGAGCAGTGCCTAGCACCCCTGCTTCAAGGGGTCGACTGGTCCAAATGGTGCTTGGCTCGGCCTCAAGGAGGATGGCATCATAGATGCCACCTCCTGCTCTCGACCATGGAGATTGCCATGGACAAAGAGCTGCTTATGGCGGCCTTGACCCTATGGTGTTCGGCCACCAACACCATGGTCCTTCCATTTGGACCCCTCGGCCCTACGATCCTCGACATCTCGGCCATTCTTGGGACTCCACCATCCGGCCTCCCAATCGATGCCGCTCTTTCTGGAAGCCCCTCCCTCCTCGACCTGAAGGCGCTTTTCGACGAGCGGGCTGTCGAAACGCTCAGCCGAGGCGGTCGGGAGCCTTCAAGAGAAGAAGTTCAGAAGCTTCACAAGAACTTCTTCAACTACAATACTCTGATTCTCCATTTCGCCGGCCGAGGCGAGGAGAGTCTCAGGAAGGGAGAACATGAAGCCTTCCTCTTCTATTGGTACAACAAATTTATTTGTTGTACCAGGTCGAACAAGTGCTTGGTCGAGAATATGCCAGTGGCCCAGGCCCTGGCTAGTGGTCACTCTCTGGCGCTTAGCCCGGCTATTCTCGCCAACCTTTTTCGTTGCTTGGCCGAGACGACCGTCAACAAGATTGACCCGCACCAGAATGGGCCCCTCTGGGTTTTCCAACTCTGGCTGCAGGTCTATTTTTCCACTCTTCGGCCTGAGGTCCCCGCCTTCCAGCGCTCGGCCGCCCTCGGCCCCCAACTTGCCTCTCGACCGGCTCCTCCTCACCGGGCTGACGAGGTCCTCAAGCACTTTTTCAGTCTCGAAGTTCTTTCGGACGACGAGTTTTTGGTGTGCCGGCGCCAAGAGTACCCTGCGTCAATCGGGCTTCCGATGGCAACTTGGGCCTCGGCCGAGGACGCGGGCCTTCGTCAGTCTTGGGGGTCAATCGTACTGGCTCGCGACCTTCCCCTTGGTTGCGACGCTCGCCGAGCCGGTTGGGAGGTCTACCAGCCCCACTTTGTCGCCCGACAGCTCGGCTACCTCCAAGGTTGCCCTGTACCCCTGATCGTCTCTCGTTCCCTCCTGAGCCGGGGACGTCTTTCTGGTTCTTCCGAGAGGGAGTGCTGGACGATGGAGCAGGAGTTTCAGGAGCGGTGCAAGAAGTTCCGTCTTCGGCCAACCGTTCCGGAATCCTTGGGCACCGATACGTTTGGGGACTGGTGGGACGAGTACGCTGGCGACTTCTTCGGTGCCTCGGCCGAAGACGTGGTGAGCAAAGCGTTTGGTGACCGGCCCAGATCAGTGCCCTCGACTCAACCTAAGGAGTCTTTCCAAGGTATATTGTTGACTAATTGCTTTGCCAGTTCAGAAAAACTCACTTGTCTTTGTTTACTAATTGCTTTGCTATTTCAGGGGGTCGCGGGTCGAAAACTGTCGAGGTGGTCACCGCGGTGGCAAGGACGAAGAAGCTGGTGCCCAAGAAGGGGACCCTTGTCACCAAGCGGTCGGTCCCTGCCAAACGCCCCCACCAAGAGACTGAGCCGGCAGAAAAGACCCCTCGCCCTTCTAAACGCGTCAAGAAGTTGGCGAAGAAGGGCGACCGGGAAATTCATGTCGTCCCCAGTGACACTACTGGGACGCCTGCTCCTGCCGGCTCTCCAACTGTGCCGGCTACCCCGGCATCTCCAACCCCGAATCCTACAGCCGTCTCCCCGGCCGATCCAATCGTCGCACCTACTCCAGCTTCGGAGCCGGTCGTGGTACCTGAGGTGGGGAAGTCGACTACGCCTGCCGAAGCACCCTTGTCTCCAACGGTCGTTTTGGAGGTATAATTCTGCTTCCACTTGCTTCTTTAGGTTTCTGGTCGTAACGCTAAATATTCTCTTTTTGTTCAGGATGTCGAGAGTGAGAGCGACGAGGTCCCGCTGCAGCGCCGTCGTCGACCAGTTAGCTCTCCTCCCGTCCATCCTCCTCCGGTTGTCGAGGTGACTGTTCGACCGCGTTCTCCTGCGGCGGATCGTGGCAAGAGACCGATGGCCGATCCTGAGGCTACGGCCGAATCGCCGATCCATCCGCAGGATGAAGATCCCCCCATTCCTCCACAGGAAGTCTCTTCGGCCTTCGTGAGTCTCGCTTTTTATTGTGCTGATTTTTTTTGTGTGGCACATGTTTTTAAAAGATTATTAAATGTCAGGTGCCCGAACATTCATATCACCGGCAATTTTATGCGCCGAGGGGCGTTGTCTATATTTCATGGCCGCCATCGTGGCCATCTAATGTAGATGACCTCCATCGGCCGCGTGAATTGCGTAGCGGTCTAAGGCACTGGGCTCGGCCATTAAGTTCCCTGGGTTCGAGCAATGACCCAGAGGGCATGGCCGAAGTCTCCTCTCGGCAGGTCTAAAACACTTTCCCTTTTTTTATGCATTATATCACGACGTCTTCTTTTTTTCTCAAAGTTTTCCTTTTACGTGCAGCCGTCGTGGGAAGTGGAGCTTGACGCTCTACTCCAGAGCACGACCGGTGAGGCCGGCTCCTCTGCTGCTCCGGCCGAATCGGTGGGAGCCACGCCCGCCGAAGTCTTCGTGAAGCTGCACGAAGTCTTGTCTCTGACTGCTTCTCAAGCTCTCCGGTGCAAAGGCCTTGACTCTGTTGGAGAGTGTCTCAATGACCTCGCCAGCGGTGGTCATCTGAGCCCGGAGGGTATCTCTTTCCTTACCGACTTCTTGGAGCGAACTCGGCAACACTTTCTTGTCTTCGAGCGAGCCTTGCAGGCCGAGGACGACTTGAAGGTGGCCAAGGTCGCGCATGAGGCCGGCCGAGTGGAGATGGAGGCACTCAAGGCGAAGAAAGCCAAGCTGTCCGAGTTCGATCGCCAGATCTCTGACCTCCAATGTCAGATTTCTGACCTTCAACGGCAAAGGTCGGCCGCTGCTTCTGAGCTTGAGAAGGACTTTGAGGCCAACAAGACTCGGCTAACGGCCTTCGCTGCCGGTGCACGGCGTATCCAGCAACTGCAATGCAACAAGAAGACCCGGCAGGCTGAGATAATTTTGAGCGAAGCCAAGTGGCTGGAGCTAAAAGCTGCCCTCGAGACCTTCCTCCCTTCGACCCCTTAGGAATTTAATCATTGTATTTGTTCTCTTGTAATGAATCTTTTGTTATCAATACAATGGTTATTTTGCCATCAATACAATGGTCGTTTTGCTGTCAGTATAATGGACTTACTCTTGCATTTCCCATGTAATTGGGTAGTACTTCTTTAAAAACTTTCCATTAATCGGCAATTTGTGAACTGAACCCGTCCGATCTCGTAAATGATATGCCCCCTTGCCGAGGACTTTGTGAACGATGAATGGCCCTTCCCAATTTGGCGACCACTTACCAAACCTGGGGTCTTTGATTCCAACAGGCAACACAGTTTGCCAAACCAATTCTCCTTCGCCGAACGTTTTTTGTCTTACACGCTGGTTATATGCTCATTCGGCAATTTTCTTTTGCGCAATCAACAAGTTACCTGCGTCGATTCGACTTTCTTCTAAGTCTTCCAACTCTTGTCGCATCGCTTGACTGTATTCAATACTGCACAAATCATTCTGCTCGATTACTCGCAACGAGCTTATACTCAACTCGACTGGTAACATAGCATCGTGTCCATAAGTTAACGCGTAAGGAGTGGTTCCAGTGGCCGACCGGGGTGAAGTTCGGTATGCCCATAATGCTTCATTTAATTTTAAATGCCACAAACCAGGTTTCTCTTTTACCATTTTTTCAAGGATGCCGATCAACACTTTGTTGCTTGCCTCGGCCTGTCCGTTTGCCTGTGGGTAGTACGGCGTAGATTGCTCGAGTCGGATATTCAAACTTGCCGCGTATTCCCTAAACCTATCGGCCGTGAATATAGTGCCATTATCAGTTATGATTGTTTCTGGCACGCCGAATCTGGTCACAATATTCTCCTCTACGAAGTTGCATACCTCTTTAGCAGTTAATTCGGCGTATGACCTTGCCTCGACCCACTTAGTGAAATAGTCGGTTGCTACAATTATCCATGCGTGCTTCGCTGCCCCTGATGACGGTGTGATTTTGCCAATTACATCCATTGCCCAACCCCTGAACGGCCATGGTTTAGTAACCGAGTGTAGTAATTCGGCCGGGGCTCTTTGCACGGGTCCATGAATTTGGCATGATACGCATCTCCGTGCATATTCGATGCAATCCTTTAATATATTGGGCCAAAAATAACCGTGTCGTCGGAGCAACCAGCGCATCTTTCGTCCAGATTGGTGTGCTCCGCAAATTCCTTCATGTACCTCGGCCATTACTTGGGCAGCCTCGTGTGGGCCGAGGCACAATAGTAGTAAACCATCCTCGCCCTTGCGATATAATTCATTTTGATACGACACATAATTCGTGGCGAGCACCTTCGTTCTTCGGTCGTGTTTCCCATTGGGGTTATCGAGGTACCGTAACATCGTCTTTCTCCAATCATCTGGTTCTACTTCGACGACACATACTTCTATGGGATCTCCTCGTTCTAGTAGGGATGGGAGCGACATTACCCTTGTACGTATTACGTGCGCGCGTTGGAGAGTTTGCTGATTGACCAAGGCGGGGTACGATCGTTGACCCGTGGTCGCAATTCCCACAATTCGACCTAGTTTGCCCCCCATGAGTTGTGCTCCGGAGGCGATCTGGGCGAGTTCGTCGGCGTCAGTATTGTGAATACGTGAAATGTGTTCAAATGTGATTCGTTCGAACGACTCGGCCAGGTAGGTGGCGACCATGTGATAGGGAGCTAAAGTACAACTCATGCAGCGAAACACGCCGTTCAGCTGGTTAATCACAAGTTCAGAATCACCAAGGACGAGAATGCGGGGGGCCCGCAGATCGTGTAAAACATGGAGGCCGATAATGAGGGCTTCATACTCGGCCAGATTATTGGTGCAGCTGAAATCTAACTTGAGAGAAAAATACCATCGGCAGTGGTCCGGCGACTGAATTGCGATACCGACACCGGCCGAGGTCGAAGTACTGGAACCATCAAAATGCATAGTCCAATGGTTATCGCGTGTGGTGACGAAACCGATGTCGACGTCG
This sequence comes from Pyrus communis, assembly GCF_041283825.1. NCBI lineage: Eukaryota > Viridiplantae > Streptophyta > Magnoliopsida > Rosales > Rosaceae > Pyrus > Pyrus communis. Next base: position 7,591,533 of record NC_142572.1, read on the forward strand.
CCCCCCTCAAAACCATAAGGGGATGGGTGTTATGCCAGGAAGTCGGCGAGGGCTTGCCCCTTGACGGCCTTTTGTGGTACATACTGAAGGCTGAACTCGGATAAGGCGAGTGTCCATTTCCCGATTCGGCCTTTGACCATAGGCCGAGTCAGCATGTAACGAATTACGTCGGTTTGGGCGATGACCTGCGTAACTGTGGGGAGCATGTAATGCCGAAGTTTGGATGCGGCAAAAAACAGCGCTAAGCAAAGTTTTTCGACAGGTGCATAATTAATCTCTGGGGAATTCAGGTTTCGGCTAAGGTAAAAGATAGCTTGTTCACGCCCGACATTATTATCTTGCGCGAGGAGGCAACCAATGGATTCGTCGGCTGCCGAAATGTATAACTTAAGGGGTTTGTTGCGACAAGGTGGAACGAGCACTGGTGGAGTGGAAAGGGCCACCTTGATCTGCGTAAACGCAGTTTGATGCTCTTCGCGCCATTCAAATCGGTCGGTCTCCTTCAGTTTAAGGAGCGTAGAGAATGCCTTCATTTTACCGGCCGAATTGGCGATGAAACGCCGGAGGAAATTTATCTGCCCAAGTAACGACTGGAGCTGTTTCTTTGTCGTTGGAGGTGGGGCGCTAATGATGGCGCGGGCTTTATTTTTATCGACCTCGATGCCACGATGGTGTACCAAAAATCCTAGGAAATTACCGGCCGAAACACCGAAAGCACACTTGGCCTGGTTCATCTTGAGGTTGTTTTTGCGCATGCGAAGGAACGCTTGCCTTAGGTCGTCCAGGTGTGTTTGACGGCGTTTGGATTTTACGACCACATCATCGATATAAACTTCGACGATTGTACCGATTAAGTCGTGGAAGATCATATTCATGGCTCGTTGGTATGTGGCGCCGGCATTCTTGAGGCCGAAAGGCATGACTACCCATTCGTAAGTACCAAGTGCCCCCGGGCAACGGAAAGCCGTCTTGTGGACGTCAGCTTCGGCGATGAAAATCTGGTTGTAACCCGCATGACCGTCCATAAAAGATAGCAGTTCATGATTAGCTGCGGCATCAATTAATAAATCTGAAATCGGCATCGTATATTCATCCTTGGGAGTAGCCAGATTTAGATTACGGAAATCGATGCAAATGCGAAGGGCACCGTTTTTCTTTAACACGGGGACGATATTGGCCAACCATTCGACATACCGAGCGGTCCTAATAAACCCGGCTTTCAGAAGCCGAACTAATTCTTCCTTAATGCCGAGTTGTACTTCGTTTGAAAATCGGCGAGGAGGTTGTCGAAAAGGCTTACATCCCTCCTTGATGCGTAGCTCATGTTCTACAAGGTTTCGGTCGAGGCCAGGCATTTCATGATAACTCCACGCAAAGCAATCTTTAAACTCATGGAGTAGCTTACGGAGTTCGACCTTCATGGACGGTGGGAGTAACGCACTAATAAATAATGTTCGAGGATCCTCGGCCGTGCCTACGTTAACTTCCTCTAACGGGTCCTTGACTTGAGGTCGATGGTCTTCGAGTTCGGCCGGTGCAGCCTGAACTTTATCGAACGATAGAACGGGGCCGTTATCTGCTTCGGCCAGAAATTCGATCAAATTGATGCCAGAATGTGGTTGCTTGGTAATGGCGTACCAATGGGCCAGCAGACGTTCCATTGTAGATGAAACCGCGGCCTGACGCCGTTCTTGCGTGGTGTGCTCAATCATCGGTATTGATGGCCAAGTTCGCCAAGCCAAGTCTCGCCGAATCCTGTTGGACAGTCTCGGCGCCGACCTCAATCACTTTTTGTACCGAAATTCTCGTCGGCCGCCCATCCTCGTTAAGGCCTTGGAGGGTGATGTAGCCGACGTGATCATCATAATAGCGAGCCTGAATCATGTTGGTTTCAAATGGTTGGTTATCGGCTGGGTGGACTACGACCGATTTGCCATCCCAAAAGATGAGGACTTGGTATAGTGAGGAAGGAATGCAACTGGTTTGGTAGATCCAGTCGCGGCCAAGTAATGCGTTATAATCGGTCTTGGAATCAATGATAAAGAATGCCGTCATGTGTTGACGGCCGGCAATGCTAACTTCCAACGGGAGCACCCCTTTGGTCTGAGATTTGTCACCAACAAAGCTGCTCATAGTGATTCCTGATGGAATGAGTTCATTATCAGAACGACGTAAGGCCTTCATGACGGATATCGGCATAATGTTGACTGTGGCTCCACAGTCGACAAACACTTTAGAAATGGGAAATCCTTCGATGTGAGCCGTGACGTACAACGGCTTCAGGTGTTGGAGATTAACCGAGGGGGAGCGGGGAAATAGCTCGGCCAAAGCGGCTTTAAGGTTGTCCCCGCTCTGGTTTTCTCTATCGTCGTCGTTTGCGACGAAGTCTACTTGTGTTGCTTCCTCGGCAACTACGTCCCCGTCCAAGAAACTTGACTGGTGGGTACTCGGTTGGAATTCAGCTGGTAGGACGTGGACCATACTGATCTCCATATGTTCGAGGACCGAGGGGCCCATGGGGTCATGGTCGTCGTCTTCCGGAGAACTATCCTCTGTAGCAGTCGTCGGAAAATCCTCGATCAAACTTTTGAGTTCCTCGGTAAAAGCCGGTATCCGAGACGTGGGAACCAAATCGAGTGCGGGTGAGCCATTTCCTTCGGCGATGTGTACTGCCGAAGATTTTCGTTGGTCCTTTGTTACACGGGCTCGTTCTTCATATGCAATACGGGCGTTTCTTGTGTCTAAATAGATATCCAATCGTGCTATCCGTTTTTCCTCGTCGGCCGTGAGGCCGAAGAGCGATACAGCCGAGAAGACTTCGAAATGATAGCGTAAATGCTGAAGGTCTTCGAGCGAAAAGGGTAATTCGGCGGCGTCGATATCTGTATAAGGATCGACCTCAAAACCAAGGACCCGAGCCTCCCGGATATGTTGAAACCTAGCTTTAATGGCTGGATCAGAAGTTTTCTGGATAATTTGCTCGGCATCAGGGCAAGTTAGCGCCAAGTCGAGGGCTTCCTGACATGCCTTGGGGAGTCCGTACAAGTCATTTGCGGAATATTTCTTGTGAAATTCTCGCATGTATTCCATGGATGCACCGAGGAACGGAGGGTGTAAGTTGCGCCGTATTTTGATAAGCGGCTCGCGCGGTGGTAACGGAGAAAGTTTCCTTTCGGCCTTTTGTGTAAAGTACTCTAGACGAGCTCTCGTTTCCCCAGGCCGGAGAAGGATCTTAATACGTTTCTCAGCCTCCTCAATGGTGGTTTCGAAATCAACCTCCGCTACTTTCTTCCCTTTGGCTAACTCGGTCATGATAGTCGGGGTTGGCCTTTCGCTACTATCTTCCACGGCCTGTTTTGGTTGCCATTGACTGGCCGGGCTGGCCTGCGCTCCTCGTCGCCGAGCCATGCAATCTATCCGTTGATGACGACGTTTTTGGGATTTGGACAGTGCCGTATACAAACCAGTCGGAGAATTGTAACTGTACCAGCGTTGATCCGATGTCCTTGGTGGTTTGAAAGTTTTGCGATCGGCCGGTGAGGCCGAACTATTAGCATTGCGCGAGTAATAATCCTCATTGTAGAAAGGTGCGTCGAAATCCAGACGCCGCCTTACCGAGGTCTGGTCTTTCGGCCGTACTTGTGGGCCGAGTCGATCAAACACTTGATGTCGTGGACTTAACCCTGTCGACGATGTTGTAGGGGCCGCAGGTGATGTTGAAGATGTCTTCCTTCCAGGCTCCACTGGTGTTTTACAATGGTCACATAACACCTTCGATCCACAAGTTCCGTCGGATTTTGACCTTGTCATCGGCTCATCGGCGGGTTGCGCCGATTGTTCCGTTGGTGGTGCATTTGAAAAGATATCAAGCTTTAGTCTTGTTTGACCATTTGGTCGACGGATATGCTGCACCGGGACATATTCGGCCTTCCCTTTGTTTTTGGGAAGGTGAGCATCCACCATACCAATCGTTGTTGAAGGGAAAGGATTAACGTCGACCGCCATCTTTTCCGGAAATTTCAACTTTCCTTTTTCAATCCAGCTTTGAATTGTGTCCCGGAACACAACACAATTATTGGTTGCATGCTTATTAGAATTATGATATTTGCAGTATATCTTTCCTTTTAATTCATCGGCCTTAGGGATAGTATGCCCCGGCCGAAGCTTGATGATTTTTGCTGCCAATAATTGATCGAAAATTGCGTCAGCTTTGGTGATATCAAAAGTATATACTTTTGATGACTTAGCCGTTTCCTCGGCGGTCAAACGTGTTTTGGCGTCTTTGGTATTTACTTGTGCCAAAGCCTTGCAAACATAGGGTTTGTCTATTATTATCTCGGCTGCATCCACACTAGCGTACTGAGGGTCTTCACTTTCGGCCGATGCATAGCTCACCGTGGGGTTCTTATACAACGTCCCCCGGGATGGTGACTTTGATATCTTCTCTTCTCGGAGCAGATACTCATATTGTTCGACGTGTTGAGCAAGTTCGTACATATCTCGAATATTTGCCCCCAGAAACTTCTTTTTGTATTCCACGTCTAATCCGTTGAGGGCGATCCTGACGAATTCTACTTCGGGGAGTGGCACTCGGCACCAATTCCTGGCCGATTTAAACCTTGTTAGGTATTCCATTGGAGATTCATCAGATGCTTGAGCCATCCTGGCCAAGGATGATACGGACATCTCCATCCCTGGCCGATAAAATTGTTCGTGGAACTTTTCGACCAACTCTTCCCAACTCTGCACGGAGTTGGGTGGAAGATTAATGTACCAGGCGAAAGCGGAGCCTGTCAGTGAAAAGTTAAACAGTCGTAGTTTGTAAAAATCACTATTGACGTCCCCACACTGCGCTGTGAACCGAGCCACATGTTCTAGTGAGGATAATGATGATTCCCCGGCGAAGAGGCTGAAATCGGGGATCTTAAATCCTCGTGGGTATTCAAACCTTTCCACATAAGCTGGGTACGGGTGAATGAATTTTGGAAACTTCGGCCCTTTTTTTAGGGCCGAATCAATCATTCTCTGGACTTCGGTCACGTTTATGGAGGCGACTTCTTCTCCCTGGCTTGGTCCCTCGACTCTATTCCCTGGTCCTCTTCTTTCTAAGGGGACTGGTTGTGGCCGAGCGGACCCTCTCTCGGCTGGTATGGGCACATTCGTCGGGAGCTGCCGCGGTTGGCCGACCTGGCCATCTTCGAAAGCTTTACTGACTAGTAGTTCAAGCATTCTGGTCTGTGTATCGCTATTACTACGTATTGCGTCTAGCAAATCATTCATCTTCTGACCAATCGACTGCTCGACCTGACGATATTGTTCATCCAGTCGTCTCCGAAGGAATGTCCTAGTTGGTGGATCGGAACCTTCTCCACCATCGTCATCACAATCTTCTACAATCCCTTCCATGAACATTCCAGCTGTTTGATTCGGGACTGTGGGGTTGTAAGGTTGTCCGCCGAGACAGACTTCATTCTCCCGGCGTGTTATACTAGTGGCCTCGGGCGGCGCAATTATGATCGGATTTTTTGTAGAATGCAAATCCTGCCCAAGGCCTTGCACTGGCAAGTCAGTTGTTGACTTTCCCATGGTTGTTTTCTGCTTCGTAGACCGTGTCTCAATGGTCATGAACTCCGAAGGTTTAGCACAATGGTCCCACTGGGCGTGCCAAAATGTTGATCCTAAAAATTACAAAACCTACGTGGCGCGCAGGCCGAGTAACTAATAAGCTAACTACGTCCTTCGGTCGAATGCGGGGCGTGCCAACTCGTCGGCCGAGCCTGGCCGAGGAGTAAAATTTGTTGATGTAGCTTTGAGCGCGTTGCTGACTTCTTTAATTTGCGATTGCGACCGAGGAAGGAACACTCTCGGTCTCTGGGTTCTACAGCCTGAAGACAAGGCTGCTAATTCTGCGGAGTTCACAAATCGTCCGAGCCCGATTCGGTCACTGTGATTATATTCGTGAGAGTATAAGCACGTCGAATCGAGACCAAGGTGTATGGGCACATGTACTCGAACGTGATGTATGTCTTGATGGTAAACGTAGTTCGGCCGTCGGAATGCCGAACCCTGAAACTCACTTGTGAGTATCCAATCATAAAACCACTCGGCGACCAGTACGCCGAGCAATGTAATTCGTAACACCTAACTATGCCGAGAAGGCTAGCAAGGTGACCTCTGTCAACAAAGGTTCGAAAACCTTTCTCGACCGAGACTTGGATAGATAATCGGTCGACCTCGACGCAGTGCTGTTTATCCAAACTGAAGATGCTTCTTGGGCGGCTGATTCTGCAGCAGCAGTGCTGTTTATCCAAACTGAAGGTGCTCGCCGGTTGCTTCCACAGTGCTGTTTATCCAAACTGAAGGTGTGTCGGCAGGAAAAAGAAAAGAAAAAAAATCTCAAGGTGATTGAGAGGTTTTGCGCAGGGCAATTGTATGCTGAGTTGAAGGTCCTTTTCTGTTGCATGATTTCTTGTATTTATAGTGCCCCATTCCCTGAAACCGACTCCGATTTGGATTGGGAGTCCTTGTCCCAATTCGCCTCTTCCTCGAACAAACCTACTCCTACTGGGATTCTGAATTTTCCTTTTTTCGGGACTTCATTCCTTGCTGGTCGAGAATCCTAGTTGCACCAGGACTTCCTCGACCTTTCTATTTATCTGGACTACTTCTGATAGGATTTGGCCGACCCTGCCAGCTGGCCCGGGCCTTATTATTCGGCCCATATTACTTGTCATCACCTTGGGCCGAGCGCATCCTGCTACTCGGCCCAGCAATAATAATTTGGGTCCAAACACTATTATTAGACTCTTTTATTTGAATTTGTTTAAATGTTATACTTTGTTGGATATTAACTCCGTAAATACAGGAGTTACAATGATGCTAAATACTTTGATCAAAATATTTAAACAAACCTGCTTTCCATCTAACAATTAAGTTGACTAGAAACAGAACCAAATGACCCATAATATTAATTACTTCTACTTGCGCATTCACTTTCAAACATTCTTAAAAATTGATCAATGCTAAACCCGAACCTTTATTTTGTCCATTTAAAACTGCAACTGCAACTTGAACTTAATACAAACTCTATCTCACTAATTGCTTTCATCTTAAATATCTAGTATTGTACTGATATTATATATAAAAAGTGGTGCTATGACGTTTGAAGTTAGACACATAAATAAATCAAAATAAAATAACCCACAAACATAAAAATATACCCCAAACCTAATTGAGTAATGATATGATGATCACATTTAAAACTACATTAATGTATCATCTCATATGGTAAGTAATGCATATAACCAACATTCAATCACATAGATTCATTAACTCATGTGGGATGTACACATTACTTGCCACGTCAGATGTTACACAAATTACTTTAATTAATTAAACTAATTAATTAGGTTGGTTAAGGGTTTTTTTTTTTTTTTTTTTTCTTTGTTTTTTTTGTTTTTTTTTTTTGGAAAGCAGGTGGCTTGAGGTTTGAAATTATGTAAAAACTTAGGGGGCAGCAGTGTAAAGTTAATTAAATATATAACAGTAATCATGCTGATTAGGATCGGCTAAGTATAAAACCAAACTCAACCTCGGGCATGATGATCATGATGAGCCCATCAATTAGTCGATAATTAATCTCTTAATTAGTAGCTTAACATACTTTCTCTTGTTCCACCTCCTTCTCCTCTTCCAATCCCTCTGTAAATCTACCACCACTTCATCACCAAAACTGAATCCCATTAACTCATTAACCCAACCGGCGTGACCCAGTTGCTGTTGAACTCAGCCATGGCTATGGCCATTGACGGGCATGATGACCCTGATCTTGATTTATCCGGCTGCAGCTCCACAACCACAAGCACCAACACCGTTTCCACCGATCACTGGTACGCCTGGTCTCCGGTGGTCGACTGGGAAGCGCTGGCGCCGATAGACCAGCTCGCCGGAGACGACTTTCAAGGGCTCATTGAGTCGATGGTGGAAGACCAAGATGGCAGCACTGAGCTGAACTCCTCGTCGGCCCAGGACGAGCCTCTAGAGTTAGAAGCGTCAAACGATACGACGGCGTCGGGAGAAATGATGACGTTGACGGATGAAGACGGCGGCGCTAACGGCGAGGACTTGAAGGGGTTGAGGCTGGTCCATTTATTGATGGCGGCGGCGGAGGCGCTGACGGGCGCAAACAAGAGCCGAGATCTGGCTCGGGTGATATTGGTTCGGCTCAAGGAGTTGGTCTCTCCAACTGACGGTTCTAACATGGAGAGACTGGCGGCGTATTATACCGAGGCCCTCCAGGGTTTGCTAGAAGGCACCGGGGGTTTGCATGGTAAGCATTTGATTGGGAGTGGGGCGCACCGCAATCACGGCCACCATCCAATGGACGTGACCGCAGCGTTTCAACTGCTCCAGGACATGTCGCCTTACGTTAAATTTGGGCACTTCACAGCCAATCAGGCAATTTTAGAGGCCGTGGTCCATGAGAGACGGATCCACGTCGTAGATTATGACATCATGGAGGGTATCCAATGGGCTTCCTTGATGCAGGCCTTGGTTTCCCGGAAGGAGGGCCCACCTACCCCACATCTTAGGATCACGGCCTTGTCGAGGGGCGGCAGCAGAAGGCAGTCGATTGGGACCGTCCAAGAGACCGGCCGTCGTTTGACTGCATTTGCCGCGTCGATTGGTCAGCCATTTTCTTTTCACCAATGTAGGTTGGATTCTGATGAGACATTTCAACCATCCGGTTTGAAGTTGATAAAAGGGGAGACCTTGGTGATCAATTGTATGCTAAACCTCCCACATTTTAGTTACCGGTCTCCAGATTCAATTGCTTCCTTTTTATCCGGAGCCAAGACTCTTAGCCCGAGACTAGTCACTTTGGTTGAGGAAGAAGCACGGTCCACATGGGATGGAGGCTTCGTGGCCCACTTCATGGACTCATTGTACCATTACTCAGCAGTATATGACTCACTCGAGGCCGGGTTCCCAATGCAAAGCCGGGCTAGAGCTCTAGTGGAGAGAGTATTCTTGGGGCCTCGAATAGTAGGGTCATTGGCTCATATCTACCGCTCCCACGGAGAAGTTGGCTGCTCTTGGTGGGAGAGGTTGTGCGCGGTAGGGTTTACGCCTATTCCAATAAGCTTTGCCAATCATTGTCAAGCAAAACTTTTGTTGGGTCTTTTTAATGACGGTTATAGGGTGGAGGAGGTGACCAATCATCGGCTGGTTTTAGGTTGGAAGTCTTGTTGTTTACTCTCAGCTTCCATTTGGACGTCACCCTCAGAATTTGATGTTGTCAATTAGCTTCTTCAAGTTTTTTATTTGCCTTTCAACCCCTTTTCCTCACTTAATCGTCTTTTTTCCAATTTAGCTAAATTGCCAGCAAAATTTCGAACCATATGGTGGTCAAAATTGTAACCAAGCAAAATTTTGGGATTTCACCTCAGGTCAATGCAATTGATTTCTTTTAAAGTGAGTCTACCTTGTTGTTTGAGACTCTTGAAGTTTTAAGAGAATAGGATTGGGAACGATACAATATTTTGTATATATAGATTTAAATGGCAGTTGTTCAATGCCCAAATTGATCAAGGAGGTAGAAAGGAATGTAACTATACTTACATGTTAATGTTATACATACATATTAATAATATGAGAAGTGATTTCACAAATATTTTTTTCTCCTTATGCACACATCTTTACTTTTGTCCATTGATTCTCATTAGTTATTAAATTAAAAATCTAAAGAACAAAAGTATGCCGAAAGAGAAAACAATGTGTGAAAATTGTTTTCATATGATATATAAATGACTTTGGTTAATAAAAATTGTTATTGTCAATTATTCATGCACGTAAATAACCAAGTGTATATGTTAGCATCAGAAGAAGAAAGTAAAGAACCTTGTTTGTCTTTTTCCTTTTTAACAAATGATATTATTTATAGTAAGGGGTGGGGGAGTGGACTAAACCTCACAATGGGCAATCAATAATCTCACAATGGACAATCAATAACGTGGTTCAAATTCATCTTTGGCGAGAATCGAGCCTAAAACCTCTCACTTACAAGAAAAGAAAAATACTATTAAACCGTAATACTAAGTAGCTAACCTTAAGTGTCTTTCAAACACACATTCCCACAGGTCTTGCAAATAAGCTTGGAAAATTTTCCTCTTGTTTATTCTATCACTGCATGAGTTAATATTCAAATTCATTCTTGTCAGTTTTAGTTTTTGCTATTGACTTCCGAAGTCCCTTGTACTTACCGTTCACATTAGGACCAGAGTTATTCCTATTGTTTTATCATATAAATTTTATAACGTGTTTTTATCATATAAATTTTACTTTTTGCGAATAATGTGTTTTATCATTTAAATTTTATATTCAAAACCGTTAAATTCTTGAATCTTTATTTGAATATAATCATGTTGACTCTAAAAATTACAAACTTTACGTGGCGCGCAAGCCGAGTAACTAATAAGCTATCTACGTCCTTCGGTTGAATGCGGGGCGTGCCAACCCGTCGGCCGAGGAGTAAAATTTGTTGATGTTGCATTGAGCGCATTGATGACTTCTTTATCTTGCAATTGTGACCGAGGAAGGAACAAGTCTCGGCCTTTGGATTCTCGAGCCTAAAGACAAGGCTGCTAATTCTGCAAAATTCACAAATCGTTGGTGCCGGATTCGGTCACAGTGATTATATTCGTGAGTGTATAAGCACGTCGAATCGACACCAGACTATATGGATACAAGTACTCAAAGGTAATGCATGTCTTGATGGAAAATGTAGTTCGGCCGTCAGAATGCCGAACTCTGAAACTCATTTGTGAGTATCCAATCATAAAATCACTCGACACAGTGCTGTTTATCCAAACTGAAGATGCTCCTCGGTCGATTGATTCTACAGTAACAATGCTGTTTATCCAAATTGAACATGTTCGCTCGTTACTTCCACAGTGCTGTTTATCCAAACTGAAGATGTGTTGGCGGAAAAAGAAAACGAAAAATCTCAAGTTGTTTGAGAGGTTTGTGCAGAGCAATTGTGTGTTGAATTGGAGAGCCTGATTATTGCATGATGTCTTGTATTTATAGTACCAAATCTTCCTTGGGATCGAGTCAAAATCATACCTGGATTGGGACTTCTTGTTCTGTTCCAACTCCACTTCGACCAATCCTACTCTTATTAGAACTTTGAACTCACCCCTTTTTTGAGGTCGTATTCATTGCTGGTCGAGAATCCAAATTGTACTAGGCCCCTTATCGTATCAGGACTTCTTCGACCCCTTCGCTCATCCGAACTATTCCTTCTTGAGATAGGATTCGACCATCCTTGCTGAACGGCTCGGGACCACCAGGCAGCCCATAGCATATTAAAAAACTTTGGGCCGAACATAAATCCACACTCGGCCCAATTATATTATTTTGGGCCTAAGCCTAAACATTGCCTCCTCGCTTCTAAGGTCGTCAATCGTCAATCCTCGATCGAGCCTTGACCTTGAAGAAGCGAAAATGTCTTTTACCATTAGACCTAACCGTCTCGATAACCACCACCATGCGCATTTATGAAATATGATTACACGATCTCTGTTTTTTCCGATGTCCTGCCACGTGTCGATTCTCCGATAAACCTAACAGCCCTTAATCATGGCCCTCGAAAACGTGCACCCGCCGAAGCGTCTTTTCCTCATCAATGCATTAAATTTGCCGTCGCACGCAATTGTGCGTCCTAAAACCTCGAGAACCTTGATCCTATCCTTAGAGATTCCGGAGATATCCGAAATGATTGGCCATTTCCCGGTCGATTTTTCCCTCAAATTTGAAAATCAAAACGCCTTAGATCATCAAACGTTTGACCTTCCTCTCCATACACCTATAAATACCTGAAATTCTCCCATTCGTACATTTCACGCTTCCAAAAACCTTTGAAAAATCTTTCCGCCATTTTGCTTTCGAAATCCCAGAAAAAAAAAAAAAAAACTTTCATCCCAGAAATCCTCCCAAGCATTCCTCCAAAACTCTTCCAGGCTTTCCAAAATGGCTTCTAACGCCTTTATTTCCAAGCTCAACAACGAATGTAGCAAATGCAAAAGCTTCATCGATCGGAACGCCATCAAAACCTTGCGCTTCGAGAGTGACCTAAGCACTACTCATCAAATCATGGGGCCACTCTTCAAAGATGTAATACCTTCGTCCATCACCACACTCTTCAAGGCTCACTGCCTGACACCCTTACTGCAAAGGTTCGACTGGTCAAAGTGGGACCTATCGAAGCCCCAAGGAGCCTAGCCTACAACCAATGCCAACTGGGCAGCTTAGGTCGTCCAAATGGAAAATTTCTTCGGCCAAGAGTGGAAAGCTCTTGGTATTTATGATTCCATCAAACTCTCGACCATAGAGCTAGCCATGGATAAAGAACTCCTTATGGCAGTGCTAAGTCTCTAGTGCTCGGCCACCAACACCATGGTCTTTCCCTTTGGCCCTCTCTGCTCTACCATCCTTGACGTCTCGGCTATTCTTGGGACTCTTCCCTCTGGCATCCCGATAGATGCCTCTCTCTTTAGACGCCCGTCGAATCTCGACCTTAAGGTGTTCTTCGACGATCGAGCCATCAAAACACTAAGTCGAGATAGTCAAGAGCCTTCGAAAGCAGAGGTACAGAAGGTACACAAGAACTCCTTCAACTACAACACCCTTATCCTCCCCTTCGCTGGCCGAGGAGAGGCAAGTCTTCGGAAAGGAAAACAAGAAGCCTTCCTATTCTACTGGTATAACAAATTTATTTGTTGCACCCGGTCAAACAAGTGCTTGGTCGAGAACATGCCAGTGGTCATACTCTGGCGCTTAGCTCGGCCGTTCTCGCCAATCTTCTTCTCTGCCTGGCCGAGGCGACTATTGGAAAAATTGACCCAAACCAAAACGGTCCCCTTTGGGTCTTCCAACTCTGGCTACAAGTTTATTTCACCACACTTTGGCCAGACATCTCTGCCTTTCAACCTACTACTTCACTCGGCCTTCAGTTGGCATCTCGACTACCGCCTCTTCACCAGGCCGAAGAAGTCTTCAAGTACCTCTTCGGCCTAGAAATCCTCTCCGACGACAAATTTTTAGTGTGTCGTCGTCAAGAGCACCCTTCCTCCATCAGGCTTCCAACATCAGCCTGGAATGAATGTGAAAATGCTGCCCTTCGTCAGAATTGGGGGTCGATCGTGCTAGCACGCGACCTTCCCCTTGGTTGTGATTCTCGCCAAGTGAGTTGGGAAGTCTACCACCCCCACTTGACGGCTCGACAACTTGGATACCTTCAAGATTGTCCGGTACCTCTACTCACTTCCCATTCCCTCCTCAGCCGAGAACGCTTTTCTGGCTTATTGGAGAGGGAGTGCAGAGACTCCGAGAAAGAGTTTCAGGATCAGTGCAAAACATTTCGCCTCCGACCAACTGTTCCTGAATCCCTCAGCACAGACACCTTCGGCGACTGGTGGGAAGAGTACACTGGAGCTTTCTTTGGAGTTGCGGTCGAAAACGTCACCGACAAAATTTTCAGCGATTGGCCAAAGAAAATCTCTGCCCCCAATCCAAAGAGCCGACCTGAGGTAGACGGCTACCTTTTCTTCTATTTCTCTTTTCTATTGTCACTGATCCTTGCTAATGTGATCTCGTTTTCTCAGATGGTCTGTCGTCGAAGAAAGCGGATGTGATCGCCGCGGCTGCGGCCAAGAAGAAATTTGCTCTTTCTAAGGTAAGCAAAACTGCCGTGCAACTTTCACAAGGAAAACAGCCTCGTCCGGAACCTAAAGTGGCCGGCGTAGCTCTCCGACCCTCAAAACGCGTCAAGAACTTGGCGAAGAAGGGGGAACGGGAGATCCACGTAATTTCCAGCCACACTACTGGGACAACCGCAACTAACAACTCTCCCCCCGCCCCTGTAGTCCAGACGCCAATGGAGGAAAGACCAACAACATCCTGCCAAGCAACCCGGGCCGTCCCTGGGGTCGTGGCTGATCTAGAGACTACTCCGCTGGTCGAGGGACCTGTAGTCCTGGGGCCAACGGCTGCGCCTGCCCTGGAGAAAATAACCCCACCAGTCGGGACAAATTACCCGAAGAAATAGTCGATGATAATCTTGGAAGAGGTATGACTATGTCGCTAGTGAACCTTCTTCATTTTATCAAATTTACAAATCTCAACAGCTTTTTATTTTAGGACGATGAGAGCGACGAGGGTGACGAGATTCCGCTGACGAGTCGCTTTCGACCAGCCAGACTTTCTTCCGCCAATCTTCCCCCCGTGGTCAAGGCAGCTGTTCAACTGGATCATCCCACGGTCGATCTTGGGAAGAGACCCTTGGTCAAGCCTGAGGCGACGACAGAAACGCCGCTCCATCCACAAGATGAAAACCTCGACATTCCTCCACAAGAAGTAACCTCAGCTTTTGTAAGGCTCATTTCCCTTTCTTCATTAATTTTATTATGACGCATCTGAACCCAGGAAAATATTAAATGTCAGGTGCCCGAACATTCATTTCATCGACAATTCTATGCGTCGAAGGGTGTGATCTACATTTCCTGGCCACCTCAATGGCCATAAAATGTAGATGAACTCCATCGGCCGCGTGAATTGAGAAGCAGTCCTAGACACTGGGCCCGGCCATTAAGTTCTCTAGGTTCGAGCAATGAACTAGAGGACATGGCCAAAGTCTTCTCTCGGCAGGTTTAGAAACAAATTCCCTCTGTTATGCATTCCATATGACTTTCCTTTTGCTTACAAATTTTCTTTTTCTGTGCAGCCTTCGTGGGAGGTCGAGCTTGACGCCTTAATTGCGACTACATCGGGAGCGGTTGGCTCTTCAATGACCGCAACCAAACCTTTCATGTCAACATCTGAACCAGATGTCCTTGTCAAGCTGCAGGAACTGTTGTCCCTTTCGGCGTCACAAATTCTTGAGTGCCAAGGTCTCGACTCCGTAGGGACATATCTGAACGATCTTGCGGCTGATGGTTAGTTAAGCAACGAAGCCATTACTCAAGCATCTTCTACTCTGGAACGAACTCGAGAATATTTCGGTATTTTCGAGAGAGCTCTTCGGGCCGAAGACGACTTGAAAGCTGTGATGGTCGTTCAAGAAACTTTGCATCCACGGGTCGACATGCTGAAGATGAAGAAGGAAGCGCTAGCCGACCTCGATCGTTAAATTGTTGAACTTCAAATTCGGAGCTCGGTAGTTACTTCTGAGCTTGCAAGAGATTTCGAGTTGGGCGACAAATCCTGCATGACCGAATATGCAGCTAGTGTGCGGCAGGTCGAGCTTCTGAAGATGCATAAGAGGAATCGGCAGGCCGAGCTCACAATGGGTGAGGTGAGGTGGTTGGAATTGAAGGTTGTTGTTGAAACTCTCATTCCCTCCTCACCTTAGAGATATTTAGCTATAAACGAATCGACCATCTATACTTGTATACTCGTTTTTGCGATCTTATTAATGAAATAAACTATTCTTGCATCTCCCATGTGACCGGATGATACTTCTTTAAAAATTTCCCATTGATTGGTAATATATGAATTAAACCGGTCCAGTTCCAAGATGATATGCCCCATTGCCGAGAACTTTATGTACGACGAACGACCCTTCCCAATTCGACGACCATTTACCGAACCTGGGGTCTTTAATTCCTACAGGCAGCACAATTTGCCAAACTAATTCTCCCTCGCCGAACATTTTCTGTCTAACCCGTTGATTATAAGCTAGCTCGGCAATCTTTTTCTACGCCACTAATAAGTTATAAGCGTTAAGTCGCGCCTCCTCCAAATCTTCTAACTCCTGCCTCATGGTCTGACTGTATTTGGCAATGATCAAACTACTCTGTTCAATTACTCACAACGAATTTATACTAAGCTTAACCGGTAATATTGCGTCTGAAGGAAAATTTGTGAAAAACAAGTTCATTTGAGCAACATCAACAACATGCAATTAACAATTAAAAGGTGGAATCATGTTTTTATGCACTCAAAAACAAAACTTAACCCATGAACTTCAAAGCCTAGTAGATAGGTGAACCAAGACTCAACTCAAAACAAAGTGAGTTGAGAAATCAATACCTTTGTAGATTCCTCTTTGCATAAGCAAAGGCTAATCACCCAAAGAGAGGGCCTTCATTCCTTGCATCTTAGATCCATGGATTTGGATGGATGAAAAGGTTTCTCCAAGTTCCCAAAATTGAAAACCTCTAAGTCTCCACACCAAGGCATATTGTAGAAGAAATGAGTGACCTTGGAGGAGTTTGATTGCTAGATGATCCCTCCAAGGTGGCTGAAATTTTAGAGAGAAAGGAGAGCTTGTGTTCTCATCCTTTCCCCAAAAATTACCCTTAATGAATTTTGGCTATAAAGTCATACTTATTCCTTAATTCATTTGAGTGGCAAACTTGTAAATAAGTCCAAAACCACTCCTTCTTTAACATGGGATTTATTGGGCTATTTGGGCCTTTGTGAATCATTATTCATTAAGTTGTCACACAACTTAAGTCAATGGACTTGACGTTCGAAGCCCATTGGGCCTTAAGGTCCAAAACTATCCCGTGGTCTTTTAACGAACTTATTCGTTTGATTAATAATCATATTAATTAATCCTTGCCATAAATAATTAAACCATTTAATTATTCTTACTCATCTCCGTTGAATCTTCAATCTCTACCTTACACGGTGTACGATCCATTAGGTTCCTTTTAGCGAGGCAGTGGGCGATTCAAACTCTTTCAAATCGATTGTGAATTTGAAACTTACTTTCAATTCTCCCGTTAGTGATAATACACTTTTAGGGCTTCCACAAACCATGGTTGACGCCTAGCAGCATGTCATGGTTACCCAAGCTAATCAGAAGAGGTGGAGAACCTATTCAGTTTTAGGATTACAAATGCAATACGGTCTTTCTCTAATACAATACTCTTGACCACATTGTTTGGTTTGATAGTTTATTCATGTCTACTATCCAATGTGAATCTTGTGCTTATATGATTACCTTGAATGTGATCTGGAACGCATTCCAACATCTCATTCATACTCTGGCCAGAGATTCTAAATCATATCATAGAGTATTCTCCCTCAAACAGTTTGAAGGTTAGAGATCCCTTGTTGCGCATTCACTTGCCTCCATGGCTAAGTGGCTTAACCCCAACGATGCCGTGGACACCCTCCTGATGGAGTGACTTTGACATAATCAAAGATTAAGGACCTAACCACAAGACAACTGTGATGCCTCAGGTCAAAAGACTAATTTGCATTATCCCAACCATGAGTTCTCATGTGACATGAATATGAGAACTCTTCGTTGATCGTGTTCAGTGAACTCATTCTCTATTGAGCACCTACGTACTTGTCTTGATGTCACACAAACAAATGACTCGAGACTAGTCACTCTCCCTGAGAAAAGACATAGCACGTACTGATCTTAACGGACTGTCAATGCCCAATTGACAATCCTATGATCAGGAACGTTTAGGATGTGTCAACGAAAGAATGGTCTCATGAATCTAACTTCTTTAGATCGCATTCTTCCAATCACATATTCCTTGGACTTATCATTTAAGCATATAACATTTATATGAGACGGCTCAAACAATAATCTTTGCCCTTTACATTAAACTAGATTAGTTTAACATGTGAAATGTCCATAAAGTATCATCATATGATTGGTTTTAGGGCACATTTCCAACAGCGTCGTGTCCATAGGTTAAGGCATATGGAGTTCTTCCGATGGCTGATCGGAGTGAAGTTCGATAAGCTCATAATGCGTCATTTAGTTTCAAATGCCACATCCCCAGCCTCTCTCTTACCATTTTTTCAAGAATACCAATCAAAACTTTATTACTTGCTTTGGCCTGTCCATTCCCCTACGGATAATACGGCGTAGACTGCTCGAGTCGAATTTTTAGGTTCGCCGCATACTCTTTAAACCTATCGACTGTAAAGATTGTGTCATTGTCAGTTATGGTCGTTTCTGGTACTCCGAATCGAGTCACAATATTTTCTTCTATGAAACTGCAGACTTCTTTGGACTTTAATTCGCCGTATGATCTTGCTTCGACCCACTTTGTGAAGTAATCGGTTGCCATTAATATCCATGCGTGTTTTGCTGCTCCAGAAAACAGCATGATTTTGCTAATTACATCCATTGCCCATCCTCTGAATGGCCATGGTTTGGTAATCGAATGGAGTAATTCGGTTGGGACTTTCTGTGTAGGCCTATGAACCTGACACTGTATGTATCCTCGGGCGTATTCGATGCAATCCTTCAATATACTTGGCCAAAAATAGCCGTGTCGATAAAGCAGCCAACGCATCTTACGCCCGGATTGGTAAGCTCCACAAATCCATTCGTGCACCTCGACCATTGCTGGGGCAGCATCCTGTGGGCCGAGGCACAATAATAGTAACCCATCCTCACCCTTTCGATATAATTCATTCTGGTACGACACGTAATTCGTGGCGTGGACCCTCATCCTCCAGTGGTGTCTATCGTTGGGATTGTCGAGATATCGTAAAATCGCCTTTCTCTAATCGTCCGATAGTGTTTTAATAGCACATACTTCTACGGGGTTGTCAAGATATCGTATGACATGATTGTGCTGGAGGACTTGCTGATTGACCAAGGTTGGGTAAGATCGTAGTTCTATGGGTGTTACCCGGCCTAACTTGCCCTCCGTGAGTTGTGCTCCGGAGGCTATTTGGGCGAGTTCGTCTGCGTCAATGTTTCGAACACGTGAAATGTGCTCAAATGTAATCTGCTCAAATAACTCGCCCAAATAGGTGGCAACTATATGATAGGGCACGAAAGTACAACTCATGCAATGAAAAATCACGTTTAATTAGTTAATCACTAGTTCGGAATCACTGAGGACGAGGACACGGGCTGTTCTTAAGTCGTGGAGGACGTGAAGGCCGATGATGAAAGCTTCATACTCGGCCTGATTATTCGTACAGCTGAAATCTAACTTGAGAGAGAAATACCATCGGTAGTGGTAGGTGGATTGAATGACAACACCAACACCAGCCGAGGTAGCGATGCTAGATCCATCAAACTGCATCGTCTAGTTGTCGCGTGTTTGGACTAAACCGATGTCGACTTCACTGCCCCTAAAACCATAAGGAGAGGGGTGCTGGGCCAAAAAATCAGCTAGGGCTTGACCTTTGACGGCCTTTTAGGGGATGTACTGCAAACTAAACTCGGACAATGCCATGGTCTATTTCCCAATTCGGCCTTTGACGATAGGCCGAGTAAGTATATAACGAATAACATCTGTTTGGGCGATGACTTGGGTAACTGATGGGAGCATGTAATGTTGAAGTTTGATCGTGGCGAAAAACAAAGCTAAGCAAAGTTTCTCGACGGGTG
Source organism: Pyrus communis (assembly GCF_041283825.1). Lineage (NCBI taxonomy): Eukaryota > Viridiplantae > Streptophyta > Magnoliopsida > Rosales > Rosaceae > Pyrus > Pyrus communis. The sequence continues at coordinate 7,610,914 of NC_142572.1, forward strand.
AATAATTGATCTCAGGTGAATTCAAATTCCGACTGAGATAAAAGATAGCTTGTTCACGCCCAACATTGTTATCTTGTGCGAGGAGGTAACCGATGGACTCGTCAGCTGCCGAAATGTATAGTTTGAGAGGCCTACCGCGACGAGGCAGTACTAGTACTGGTGGCGTGGTAAGGGAGACCTTGATTTGCGTGAAAACCGCTTGATGTTCTTCGCGCCACTCAAACTTGTCGGAGTCCTTAAGTTTTGGGAGTGTAGAGAATGCTTTCATTTTGCTTGCCGAATTAGCTATGAAACGGCGGAGAAAATTTATCTTCCCGAGCAACGACTAGAGTTACTTCTTGGTTGTCGGGGGTGGAGCGCTAATGATTGCGCGAGCTTTATTTTCGTTGACCTCGATGCCACAATGGTGCACAAGAAAACCCAAAACGTTACTGGCCGATACATCGAAGGCGCATTTGGCGGGGTTTATTTTGAGATTATGTTGATGCATATGAATGAATGCTTGCCGAAGATCATCCAGGTGCGTTCAGCGGCTTTTCGATTTCACAACCACATCATTGATATAAACTTCTACGACCGTACTGATCAAATCATGGAATATCGTATTTATAACTCGTTGGTATGTGGCGCCGACGTTCTTGAGGCCGAATGGCATAACGACCTATTCGTAGGTGCCGAGTGCCCTAGGGTAATGGAAGGCGGTCTTGTAAACGTTAGCTTTAGCGATAAAGATCTGGTTGTAACCTGCATGGCCATCCATGAAGGACAACATTTCATGATTGGTTGCGGCATCAATCAGTAAATCTGAGATTGACATTATCTATTCATCCTTGGGAGTTGCCAGATTTAAATTACGGAAATCGATGCAGATGCATATGGCTCAATTTTTCTTTAACACCGGGACGATATTGGCCAACCATTCGACGTACCGAGCGATCCAAATAAACCCGGCTTTCAAAATTCGAACCAATTCGTCCTTTATGCCGAGTTGTACTTCTGTTGAGAACCGACGTAAGGGTTGTCGGAAAGGCTTACACCCTACTTTCATGCGTAACTCATGTTCGACGAGGTTTCAGTCAAGGCCTGGCATCTCATGATAATTCCATGCGAAACAATCTTTAAATTCATGGAGTAGTTTACAAAGCTCGACCTTCATGAGGCGGCAACAATGCACTAATAAACAATGGTCGAGGCTCGTCGGTTGTGCCAACATTTATTTCTTCTAATGGGTCTTTGACTTGGGGCCGATTGTCTTCGAGTTCGGCTGGTACGGCCTGCACTTTGTCTAAGGATAAAACTAGGCCGTTATCCGCTTCAGCCAAAAATTCAATTAAGTTTACGCCCGAGTGTGGTTGCTTAGCAATGGCATACCAATGAACCAGCAGACGTTCCATGCTAGATGAAACCGCGGACCGACGCCTTTCTTGTTTGGCGACATCAATCATCGGCGTTGTTAAGTAGATCAGCCAAGCCGAGTCTCGCCGAATCCTGCTGTACAGTCTCTGCGCCTACATCAATGGCTTTCTAAACTGAAATTCGAGTCAGCCGTCCGTCCTCGTTAATACCCTATAGGGTGATATAGCCGACATGATCGTCATAATAGCGAGCCTAAATCATGTTGGTTTCAAATGGCAAATTATCGGCTGGATGGACTACGACCGATTTGCCGTTCCAAAAGATGAGAACTTGGTACAGCGATGAGGGAATGCAACTTGTTTGATGGATCCAATCGCGGTCGAGCAATGCATTATAGTTGGCCTTTGAGTCAATTATAAAGAATGTAGTCATGTGGTTACGACCTGCGATGCTGACTTCTAACGGGAGTACTCCTTTGGTTTGAGACTTGTCACCGATAAAGATGCTCATCGTAATCCCTGATGGTATGATCTCATCATTGGAGCGACGTAATGCCTTCATGATAGAGATCGGCATGATGTTGACTGTGGCTCCACAGTCGACAAATACTTTGGAAAAGGGATATCCTTTAATATGAGCCGTGATGTATAACGGCTTTAGATGTTGGAGATTAACAAAAGGAGAGTAGGGGAACAATTCGGCTAGTGCTGCCTTAAGCTTGTCGCCTTTATTGATTTCCTCATGTTCCTCAATAACGATGAACTCTACTTATGTCACTTCTTCGGTAACCACGTCCCTATCCAAAAAATTTGACTGGTGGGTTCTTAGTTGAAATTCAGCCGGGAGAACATGGACTATGGTGATTTCCATGTGCTCGAGTACCGAATGGCCCATAGGGTCTTGGTCGTCGACTTCCAGATTAGGAGATGTAGTATCAGTCTTTGGAGTGTTTTCAATCGGATTATTTATCGCCTTGGTATGTACTTATTCTTGGGGTGAGTTAACTGAACCTATTCCATTCTGGTCATCTTCCTCGAGCCGATTTATTATCGAAGAGTGATTATGTTCTTGTAGTGCTTTACGGGCTCGTTCCTCGTAGGCAATTCGGGCCTTCCTTTTGTCCAGGTATGCATCTAAATAGGCCACTCGATTTTCCTCATCGGTTGTAAGGCTGAAAAGAGACACGACCAAAAAGACTTCAAAATGATATCGCAGGTGCTGAAGGTCTTCAACTAAGAAAGGTAGCTCGGCGGTGTCTATATCTGTGTATGGGTCGACCTCAAAGCTGAGGACTCGAGCCTCACGTATATGCTGGAACCTAGCTTTTATTGCTGGATCGGTGGTTTTCTGAATAATTTGTTTAGCATCAGGGCAAGTTAATGCTAGGTTGAAGGCTTCCTGACATGCCTTGGCAGTCCGTACAAGTCATTGGCGGAATATTTCTTATGAAATTCTCGCACGTGCTCTAAGGATTCACCGAGGAATAGAGGGTGCAGATTGCACCATACTTTTAGTAACAGTTCCTGCGGTGGTAACGGGGGAAGCTTACTTTCGGCCTCTTGTCTGAAATGCTCAAGACGAGCTTTCATCTCTCCGGGGTCGAAGAAGGAGCTTGATGTGTTTCTCAGACTCTTCAATGGTGGTTTCAAAGTCGCGATCAACTGCCTTTTTTCTTGAAATAATTCAACCATAATGGTCGGGGTAGGTTGGTCCTCGCCGCTTTCTACGACCTCTTTTGGCTGCCACCAGGTAATTGAATTAGCGTGTACTTCTTGTGGTCGGGCCATGTAGTCTATCCCCTGCCGTCGACGTTTTTGAGACTTGGATAATGTCGTATACATACCGGTTCGAGAATTGTAACTATACCAACATTGATCGTGTGGCTTAGGTAGCTTGAAGGTTTTTTGACCCACCGATGAACTCGAACTGTTGGAGTTACCCGAGTAATAATCCTCATTATAGAATGGCGCATCAAAGTCAAGACATCGTCTGACTGGGGTTGCGTCTTTTGCTTGTACCTATGGGCCAAGTCTTTCAAACACTTGTCGTCGTTGGTCGGCACCGAGTTCCTTCAGTGGTTTTGCCGCGGCCATCGACGGCGAACATGAAGTTGGAGCCAAAGATGTTCTCTTTTTAGGTTCAATTCGTGTTTTACAGTGGTCGCACAAAACTATTGATTTATCAGTTTCTTCGGAACTAGAACCTGACATGGGTTCAACGATGGCTGGCCCTGAGGACTCCGTGGGTGGTGTATTTAAAAATAATCAATCTTGAGTCTCGGCTGACCACCATGCTTACGGACATGATGTACCAGGACGAATTCGGCCTTCCCTTTTCCTTTATTTTTAGGGAGATGAGCATCCACCATTCCAATTGTTGTCGAGGGAAATAGATTGACGTCAAGCGTTATCTGTTTCTTAGGGAAATTTAACTTACCCTTCTCAATCCAAATTTGAATCGCATCACGGAACACGACGCAATTATTGGTAGCATGCTTGTTTGAATTGTGGTACTTGCAATATGTTTTGCCTTTCAATTCCTCGGCCTTAGGAATGTTGTGTCCTGGCCGAAGTTTTATGATCTTTGCTACCAACAACTGGTCAAAAATTGCATCGGCCTTGGTGATATCGAAAGTGTAAACTTTTGATGTTTTAATCATCTCTTCAGAGGCCGAGCGGGTTTTGGCATATTTGGGACTTATTTGAGCTAATGCCTTGCAAACATATGGTTTATCTAGCATTATTTCAGCCGCGTCCACGCTAACGTATTGGGAATTCCCACTTTCAGCCAATGCATAGTTGACCGTGGGATTCTTGTATATCATTCGCTGGGATGAGGACTTTGATATTTTTTTCCTCTCGGAGCAAATAATCATACTGCTTGACGTGTTGAGCAAGTTCGTACATATCTCGGATATTTGCCCCAAGGAATTTCTTTTTGTATTCCACATCTAGGCCATTTAGAGCAATTCTGACGAATTCAACTTCAGAGGAATGCACTCGGCACCAATTCCTGGCCGACTTAAACCTTGTTAAGTATTTCATTGGTGATTCGTCTGCAGCTTGAGCCATCCTAGCCAACGATGAAACGGACATTTCCATCCCTGGTCGATAGAATTGTTCATGGAACTTCTCGACTAATTCCTCCCAACTCTGGACGGAGTTCGTTAGGAGGTTAATATACCAAGCAAATGATGAACCCGTTAGTGAGAAGTTGAAAAGTCGTAGCTTATGGAAGTCGCTATTAATAACCTTACATTGTGCAGTGAACCGGGCTACATGCTCTAACGAAGATAAGGACGATTCTCCAGCGAAAAGATTGAAGTCCGGGATCTTGAAGCTTTTAGGATATTCGAACTTTTCTACATAAGCCGGGTATGGATGGATGAACTTTGGGAACTTCGACCCTTTTGTTAAAGCCGAATCGATCATCCTTTGGACCTTGGTCATATTGACAGATGCTGCTTCTTCTCCCTAATCAGGTCCATCAGGTCTACTGCTTGATCCACCTCTTTTTTCCAAGCCAATTAGTTGGAGCCGTGCGGATCCTTTCTCGGCTTGCAATTGAACATTCTTAAGGGGAAGCTGTCGAGGTTGGCCGACATGGCTATCTTCGAAGGCTTTACTGACCAATAGTTCAAGCAACCTAGTCTGTGTATCATTATTACTTTGTATTACTTCAAGCAAAGTATTCATTTTCTGGCCAATCGACTCCTCAACCTGCTGAGACTGCTCATCTAGTCGTCTTCGAAGAAACGACCTAGTTGTTGGATCAGAACCTTCCCCACCATCTTTGTCGCAATCTTCCACTATTCTTTCGACAAAAATGCCTGCCGTTTGGTTGGGAATTTCTGGGTTGCGAGGTTGTCCGCTGAGACAAATTTCCTTCTCTCGATGTGTCACACTTGTAGCCTCGAGTGGCACAACAATAAGGGGATTTTGTACCTGAGACAAATCTTGTCCAGGGCCTTGTACTGGTAAGTCGGTTGTTGACTTTCACATGATTGTTTTCTTCTTTACGGACCGTGTCTCAATGGTCATGATCTCCGAAGGTCTAGCACAAAGTCCCACTGGGCATGCCAAAATGTTGACTCTAAAAATTACAAAACCAACATGGCGTGCAAGCTGAGTAACTAATAAGCTAACTACGTCCTTCGGTTAAATGCAGGGCGTGCCAACTCGTCGGCCGAGCTCGGTAGAGGAGTAAAATTTGTTGATGTTGCGCTGAGCGCATAACTGACTTCTTTATCTTGCGATTGCGGCAGAGGAAGGAACAAGGCTCGGCCTTTGGATTCTTGAGCCTGAAGACAAAGCTGCTAATTTTGCGAAATTCACGAATCGTCGGCGCCGGATTCGGTCATAGTGATTATATTCGTGAGTGTATAAGCACGTCGAATCGACACCAAACTATATGGACACAAGTACTCAAAGGTAATGTATGTCTTGATGGTAAATGTAGTTCGGCCGTCAAAATGCCGAACTCTGAAACTCACTTGTGAGTATCCAATCATAAAATCACTCGGCGTTCAATGTGCCGAATGTCGTAACTCGTAACACCTTACTTCGCCAAGAAGGCTAAAAGATGACCTCTTCCCACAAAGATCCGAAAACCCTTCTCAACCGAAATTTGGATAGATAACCAGTCGGCCTCGACGCAGTGCTGTTTATCCAAACTGAAGATGCTCCTCGGTCGATTGATTCTACGGCAACAGTGCTGTTTATCCAAACTGAAGATGTTCATCGGTTGCCTCCATAGTGTTGTTTATCCAAGCAGAAGATGTGTCGGTGAAAAAAGAAAACGAAAAATCTCAAGTTGTTTGAGAGGTTTGCGCAGAGCAATTGTGTGTTGAATTGGAGAGCCTGATTGTTGCATGATGTCTTGTATTTATAGTACCAAATCCTCTTTGGGATCGAGTCAAAATCATACCTGGATTGGGAGTTCTTGTTCTGTTCCAACTCCACTTCGACCAATCCTACTCCTATTAAGACTTTGAACTCACCCCTTTTTTGGGGTCGTATTCATTGCTGGTCGAGAATCCAAATTGCACTAGGACCCCTAATCGTATCAGGACTTCTTCGACCCCTTCGCTCATCCGAACTATTCCTTCTTGAGATAGGATTCGACCATCCTTCCTAAATGGCTCGGGACCACCAGGCAGCCCATAGCATATTAAAAAACTTTGGGCCGAACATAAATCCACACTCGGCCCAATAATATTATTTTGGGCTCAGGCCTAAACAAATCCTTACAAAAAGAATCAATCGAATCAAAGATCAATTATAATTCGAACATATCACTTTGCATCATTAATATGTTACTTTGTATAGTTGGTACCCACGTTGTAACAAAATTAAATGTTAAGGTAAGGAACCCAAAAGTATATAACGATTAAGGTCATTTTCGTAACGTCCACTAATAATAACTTACGTCTATACTGTAAAAAAAAATGCTAAACTTTCGTAGTGTAATAATCAATAACGTTCTTTAACCTCCCGATTATTATGTAAGATACCATAGAATTTCAAATTAAACATGTCCAAAAAAAATAGTGAGCAAGAGTATAGAACTTCAAATGGAGATTTAAAAAAAAAAAAAGAAGTTATTTTGTCAAGTGAAAATTTCATTCATATCACAAAGGAGTTCAAACGGCAAACATATGAAAAGAAAACTGATTTTTTTAATCTACATGTAACCCAATAATTTAAACCTAGATTATAGACTGATACATCATACAAATAGAATTAATAGGTTTCTGACTTTTGAACCTACATGAAAACCCAATAATTTAAACCTAGATTAAAACTGATGAAAATATAACTTATAGGTGTTGGTAGTTGGAATATATCCATCCCCTCCAAGTGTAATCCATCCCTAATTGTGGGACGATAACGTAAGCAAAGCAAGATTATTTTAAACAAAGCTTTAACTTTAGATTTAATTACTGACAAAAATCGCTTGTGATGCTCTGTGTTCCCATCCAAAGAACCACCTTATTTTATACAGACATGTTGTAGGACGTCACCAGAAATTGGGCTCCCAGACAAGTGCTCAGAAACCTTCAAATAATGCAGCGCGCAATCTTTCATAGATTAATGGCAATTGGGGTTTTTAAATTAAACAAGGTGTATTGTTAACGTCAATATTTCGTCAACTGTAGATGACAACAACTTAAAAGTACATGGTTCTCTGCCCCGTAAGAACTCTTTGCAATAGGAAAAAGAAAAAAAAAAGGAATTGGGTCACAGGGTTGGCGCTGACGTTGTTGTTATAGTTTAATGAAATGCAGAGAATTCAAGAAGGTGAAGGCTTGCGACCTAGTTTTCATTGCAGCCCTTAGCACATATATATCATCAAAGTTGTAGGGTGTTAGTCCCAATTACCGTCAGCATTCTTATCTACATTAGGAAGAAGCAACGGCGGAGCCAACATGAAGTCATTGATAAAGGGACACTTAACTAGATTTCTTTGTTTGTACATCTGTCATATGGTTATAACCATTGTAACTAATCATAGTTTAGTTAGTTATTAAGCTTTGTCTGAGAAGTGCATGCCCTAGTTTGGGATTGAGGTGATTTTAAAAAAAGTGAGCATCGAAAAAAGTTGGGGGAGTTTTTGGTGTTTGGTAAACTTTCTAAATCAGCTTTATTTCAAAGTTTTGGATGAAAAAAAGGCCAAATCCTGAAGCTGCAAATAGCAGCTTCTAAAAACCAGCTTATTGAAAAACATGGGTGAACAGTAAAATCTTTAATGAATTTTTCAATAACCCCAAAATTACCCTCCTTTCCTCACACTTTCAACACCCCTTTCGCATTCAGCATGTTCTCGCAAAACCCAACCAGAAAAATTCTACCCAGCGATCTCTCTCATTCTCTAGGTTGCATTCTCCGGCTTGCATCCTTCCTTTGGTAAGCTTCTCTTGTCTAAAATTTCGTTATTTATTTGTTTGGATTTTTAAATTTAGGGATGGGAGAGTGATTATGATGGGTTCTTACTGCATTTTGTGTTCGTCTACCAGCTCATCCTTCAACCTCTAGTTTCAGCTCTGGGTATGTTGTTTCTCTCACTCTTTGATCTATTTCTTCGTGCATTGATCTATTGCTTTTTGTTAAATTTTATGTTTTTTCTCAGTTGGGTTGCCTTAATTTTTGCGCCAAATTTGAAAGATTCTTGCTTTTGGGCTGTTTTAAGGTTATTGGTGCTCTGGCCTTTAGCGGACATCAAACTATTTTGTTGTATTTATTGTGTTTGGATTATTCAACAACTCTGTCAGTTGTCACTTTCCATGTACTAGGAAAAGTGCGAGGCAGCTTTGTGTTTGACAATGTTGTATTCTGGGCTTTAATTAGATTGTAGCACTCATAGGACTATGCCAATCAAAGAATCATCTTAATACATGGGATGGGACCTAACCTTGTACTATTTGCATTAATTAAGTGTATAAAGGTTGAAACTTGAACGAGTGATACAGCTACATGTTCAACATTAGGAATGTTTAGGTTTTAGATGAATTCTTTTTGGCATTTTGAAGATTGTAATCATATTGGTGGAAAAAGGTAATAACTTGATGATTCTAATCACGAATTTCACACCCATTCGTCTCTTGTATACAGGAAAGTTGACTGAATCTGGATTATCTATATGGTCTATAGTTTTAGTATGAAACTGGGAGATGGAGATTCTAAAGTAAACTCTTGTCTTTATACGTATACAATGTCGAGTTGTATGGAGTTATCATGGTAGTTTGGATATTCTGTAGTGACAAAGATGTTAAACCTGCTGTGCTGTGAATTTGTTGAGTTATACATGTGGCTTGTCGAGGTGTGTTGATAATGGCTTACAGAACATGAACCTTGTACAGATAGAAAACCGGGCAATGCAGCTGAGTTGTTTGAGATGGTTTCACAGAGTATAAAGGTGAAGCGTTATAGCGAGGCACTTAATGATCTTAAAGCTACTACAGAGGCAGACCCAGCACTTTCAGAAGCATATTATCATCGGGCATCAATTCTTCGTCAAATATACAGGTACTTTTTAACTATTCACCCTTCTTTGCTAGTTTTTGTGATCACACTCTTTCTGCTGTCATTGTGATCTACTTTGCATAATTAGTTGTTCTAAGTTCCATTGTCTCAAAACTTTATGCAGCACATCAGCTATGTCTCTGTGTGTGCTCAAAAGCCAAAAACAACTAAACCATGGGTTATTGTTGATAGTCATTCATGCACTATCTAACCGGGCTATCAGCCTACCACTAGTCAGTCGCTATGATACTGCTAATTAGACCAAAATTGTTGTGTGGCCTTTACTCGATGGTTAATTCAATAAGTACCCTGACATTGTGACAAAGTTAATTTATCATAACTTATATAGCTTGTATTAATTTCTTAAGTTTTCTAAAGGTCTTTAGAAATCCCCATCTCCATTGTCTTTCCAATTAATGATTGGAAACTTATATGATTCAGGCGCTTTTTGGCTAATGTAGATATGAGGAATCTGAGAAGAGCTACAAAATGTTTTTGGAGCTAAAACCACAAGATGCAGTTGCAGAAAATGAGCTTTCTCAATTGAGAGGTTATTTGGGACCATATAAAGGTGAAAGATATCATCTCCCAGATTTTCGTAGGGGTGCCGAACCAACAGGTCATAAAGAGGGATTCAACCATATGCATTCTTCTCTTAGGAGCATCATTGAACGAACTTTTGGGATCTGGAAGAAAAAATGGGCAGTTTTAAGGGATATGCCTAATTACCCTTTCAATAAGCAAGTGAAGATTGTCATTGCTACAATGGCTCTTCATAACTACATTCGGAGGTATTCTGAACGTGATCGTCATTTTGATGACCCTAGGGACTTTTGTGAAGAGAGCGATAATAGTGATGATGATGATGATGAAGAATACCAAAATTATCAAGTTGAAGGATCACATGAGATAAAGGCATTAAGAAATAGAATAGCGACAAGTTTGATGAATGCATCTAATTGGACTACTTTCAAGTACATTAACAATATTGTACTAATGAATCCTAGCTATTCAGTCTAAAATATTTCAAATGAAGTAGTTTGTCATAGTAATTAATATTTAAGATAAAGTTTATAAATATTTTTCTTTTAAAAATAAAGTATATTTAGTAATTCACATTTATTTGTTAAGAAAATTAAATTAATGGCACACCCAATATTATACCCTTTTTGGTCATTTCACACAGTCACAGCTATTTTACATAAAAGTTTACCAAACACTATAATACTGCTTTTTTTTCCAAAAGCACTTTCGCAAAAAAGTTTACCAAACACTATGTTGCTTTATTTCACAGCTGCTTATTCTTACAGCGCAGCAGAAGTAGTTTTTTTTTTTTTCAAAGCACAGCAATACCAAACTACTGAAATGTATTTTCTTTCTCATTAAGGAAAGTAATACAAACTATTCTTTCTAATATGGTATCAATTGATACTGCTTCACAGCTAACGCTTCATCTTCTCGATACTACCTTCTGCAACTTCTTCAATCATGCATCCTTATCGCTGTGTTGATCCTTTTCTTCGAGTGAGCTTCGCAATTCCTATCATGGCATCCTCAACCTCTTCACCATAGAATTCAGAAAGCTTTCCCCCAAATTCTACTTCTTCTCCGATCAATCTCTCTCAAGAAAACCTTACCTCTTCAATTTCTTTAATCACGATTCAAAACATCAGTTGTATGGTTCTTACAAAGCTCAAGCGAGATAACTATTTGGTGTGGAAAGCGTTGTTTGCTCCAATCTTTTGTCGATACAAATCAACTTGAATTCTTAGCGGATATGAGGTTTGTCCACCGTCTTTTGTTCTTGATGAATCTAGTAAAAAGTACTGGTGTTCCTAACCCTAATTTGGAACCCTGGTATGAAAAGGATCAGAACATTCTTATTTGGCTTAATTCCATGTTATCGAATGACATCATTCTGTTCATAGTCGGTGCAACTTCCTCTCGTAAAAACTCTTGTTGAATCTTGAACAACATTTTGGAAGTCTCTACTGCTCACATCCACTAACTTCGATTTTGACTTCATACTCTATACAAAGGCGATTTTGCTATCTCTGAGTATCTACAATGAATCAAAGGAATTTCTGATATTTTAATGGTTGTTGGTGCCTCTGTCTCTAAACATGTTCTCATTGCTAAACATGTTCTCATCGCTATTACTCTCATTGACCTTCCTAATGAATACGAGTCCTTCATTGACTTGGTCATGCTTCGCATTTCCTCCATTACATTGGATGAACTTCATGGCCCTTTGTTGAACGAGGAATTTTTCATGAATCGAAAGAATAACACTGTATCTTTTTCTACCACTAAACCTTTTCAAGCTTTTGCTACTCAGTACCAGCAATCTCAACCTCCTTTGTTGCCTACACCACAATTCAATGTTATTCCACAAGCTCTTGCTGCTCAGGCACCTCAATGGAATTACAACAAAAATTATGGTAAAAGCTTCTCTCAGCGAGGTAATAATCAAGGTTGTAACAGAAATTTCAACAATTCTCGTGGTTAATACAACAATTATGGCAACAATTATGGTAATTCTCATGGCAACTTCAATAACTCTGTCAATCGAAATAATTTTGGCACCACTTCTAGTTCTTACAATCACAACAACTATGGCAAAATTCCTCTTCAAATTTGTCATGCCTTTGATCATGAAGCTATTAATTGCTATGATTGCATGAATCATGCATTTGTTCGTAAGATTCCACCTGCTAAATTGGCTACAATGTGTGCTTCTCGAACTGCAAAGCCATTTCTTCCTCTCTGGTTAATGGACTCTTGAGAAACATCATATATCACTAATGATATCTCTACAATTCAATCTCCATTTCCTTATTTTGGTGAAGATAAAATGTACATTGGTGATGACAAGGTATAGCTATTAAACATACTGGTACTTCTGTAATTCAGACTCTTCATGTTGCTTTTAGATTGAACAATGTTCTTCATGTACCAAATAAGAAATTCAATCTCTTATCTTCTTATCAATTTTTGAAAAGATAATTACTGCTTATGACCCTTGATTCTGATGGATATGAAGTCAATCATCGTTTTATAGAATGTTGCTTTTTCGGGGGCCAGATAAACATGGATTTTATCTATTTCAAGGACTTTTATCCAATCCACCTTCCAGTTCTACTCATGTCAGTTCAAAAGCATCATTGCAATTATAGCATAGGAAGCTTAGCCATCCATCTAGTGCTATTTTTAGGAAAATGTTATCTAATTTTAAGCTTGTTCATAGGGGTCCAAAGTCTGTGTTTGTTTTTTTTCTAATTGTGCCATTGGAAAGAATCACAAGTTGTCCTTCTCTTATATTACAAGCAGTCTATCTACTAGTCTAGAGTTGGTCTATTATGATGTTTGGGGCCCGACTTCTATTTCTTCTCATAGTGGTTACAAATACTGTGTTGTTTGTTGATGAGTTCACAAAACACAGTTGGTTATTTCCTTTGAAAGTCAAGTCTAAGGTCTATTCTGTATTTGTTCAGTTCAAAGCTTATGTGGAAAACATGGTTGGCAATAAAATCAAGACTTTGTGGGGGTAAATTCACAAGTTTTGTGTTTAATTATTTTCTCTTGGCTCATAGTATTGGTCATCAATATAGTTGTCCTCACATTACAAAATGGATGTGTTAAGAGGAAACACATACATTTAACTGAAACTGCAAGAACTTTTTTAGTTGTTTTTATGGTTCCTCACAAGTACTGGGTAGAAGCTTTCTCCACTACATTGTACCTTATTAACAGGTTGCCTACATCTAGTTTAGATGTTTCTCCTTGGGAATTATTAACCAATAAGCCACCTAATTATTCTAAACTCAAAGTATTTGGGCGTAACTATTATCCTTGGCTCAAGCCTTATGTGTCCTCAAAGCTTGAAGGCAAAAGCAAACATTGTGTTCTTCTTGGTTACAACCTTCAACAGAAAGGCTACAAATGCTTGGATTTTGCTTATGATAGAGGGTATAACTCTAGACATGTTATATTCAATGAACATGCTTTCCCATTTTTTCAAATCAAATCCATTCTTTAACATTTCCGAAATCTTCACCTACAAAATCACTACAACATTTCACCCTTCTTTTCCCTGTGCATCTTCCAATATCCTTACCAAATCAATCTTCCCTTCCCACTGCATAACCATATTCATCAATTCAACACACCCTTCTCTATTATCCTCACCTACTCAATCCTTGCAAAATAATCAGTTCCATCATCTCCTTCTTCAGTTATTCTTCCTTCTACTATTAATAATCACCCCATGGTTACAAGGTGCAAGAATGGGATCTTAAAACCTAAAACACTCTTTGCAACCAAACACCTTATTGATCCTACAAACTTTGTGCCTACAACATACCTGCAAGCTTCTAAGCACAGTCACTGAACCAAAGTTATGTTTGAAGAATTTAAAGCTCTTCAAACCACTGAGACCTAGACCCTTCTTCCTCTTTCCTCCAATCAAAATTTAGCTGGTTGCAAGTGGATATTCCAGATTAAGAGTAAACCAAATGGATCCATTGATAGATATAAGTCAAGGCTTGTAGCTAAAGGCTTCTATCAGCAAGAAAGTGTTGATTTCAAAGGGACATTTAGTCATGTGGCTAAGTTGTCACTATCAGGATTTTATTGACTCTAGCTGTTCAATATGACTGGTTTCTCAATCAGCTGGACATTAGTAATGCATTACTTCATGGTATGACAAATTGGTCTCTACATTTCTTAGTCTTGGTTTCTCCAATTCTCAATCTGACTGCTCATTATTTGGGCATATGAACCTTCCCTTGTCATAGCTTTGGTATATGTTGATGATATTCTTGTCCCAATGCTTTTGTTTGTAAAAATTTCATTCAAAAGCTCAATAACTTGTTCCCTGTGAAAGATTTGGGACCCATGCATTATTTTCTTGGCTTGCAAGTTCACAGATCCACATAAGGTATCTTTCTATCTAAAGGCAAGTATGTTCATGATCTTCTTGTCAAAACACATATGGAAGGTTGTAAACCCTGCTCCACTCTTCTTGGTACAGAGAATCACACTGGAAATCTGTTATGAAATCTAAAGGAATATAGATAAATTGTTAGAACTCTGCAATACTTGACTTGGACCAGACTAGATCTCTCTTTTGTAGTCAATCAAGTATGTCAATTTCTTCATTGTCCAAGACAGCCACACTTTCAAGCAGTAAAAACATCCTGAGATTTTTAAAAGGTTATGTTCACCAAGGACTGTGGTTCAAGAAAGGATACCTACATTTGAATGCCTTCTCTGATGTAGATTGGATTGGTTGTATATATGACCGGAGATCCACAAGTGACTTTTGTGTTTATTTGGGCTCTAAGCCCAATAGTTTGAGTGCAAAGAAGCAACCTACTATTGCTCTTCACAGAGGTAGATGGACCTAAGGACCACAGTAATCCTGGGGCTACCCTGTCTTTGTAAAAAAATAAAAAAAATAAAAATTAGTACTATCAGTTAGACTTCCAACCCTCTTCCTAGTCCAACTGTTTTAATTCAAACCTATACCATACCTCTGCACAGTGGCTTATACCATTTCTAATATAATTTCCAATTAGATTAGGCCCCTTTCCAATATTAAAATAATTAATTGATATAGACTTTTACTAAGATTGACTACCTTTCCAATACTAAAAAAATTAATCGATATAGACTTTTACACAATCTCACATCTATTTTGCTTACCAATAATAAAATAAATATTTTATTTGAAACAACAAGATATCACTCCTCACCCATCATATAACTCTTTTTTTTTTTTTTTTTTGGGTATCTCACTGTCTCATCATTCACAGAGCAATTACAGTAGAGCATGAACTCCAAATCTCCACAATTTCTCATCTTTAATATTTTTGCAATTTGTCAATTTTATATAGGTTGTTATCTCTATATGTAAATTAATTCAACAAATAATATTTCTTTTGTAGATTAGAAGATTAATTCCATTATTCCAACAAAGAAAAAGAAATTGAAGTTTAGTTAGTTGGCCTACAACCCAAAGTATGCATTTTACTCTTAATCCCTCTTGCAATTTTTGTTTCTAAATTACGATTATTTTCTTATTAAATTGATGTCTTGCAATTTCTTTTAATTAATTTCTTAATATGTTTTAGTTTGTAAAATTTAGTATATATGTTCATATTTCTTATAATTTAAAGTTAGTCAATTTATATTTTTCAGTTTTCAGCTATGGAAAGGTATTTCGAAAGAAAATCATAGCCTGAAATATTAGAGTCATCGTCTCTAAAGAAACCAAAGAACAAGAAAGTAGTTCAAAACAAATTTGTGTGGATTCTATGAAAGTTAACTTGGAAACTCTCCAATATGATCCTGGACTGCGTAGACCAATTTAGAGTTATCATCCTAATGTCCGAGACCAAGTTCGAAGAGCCTACCTCCTAAATAAACCTTGTCAACCACAAACCTATACATGAATTTTGGAACAAATCCTACAAGGTTCAATCATGCTTGGTTTACTCAGTTTCCTACTTGGTTGGAGTATAGCATAACACAAGATGTTGTCTATTGTTTATATTGTTATCTCTTCAAGCCCGATATTGGAGATAAATGTGATGGGGACACTTTTGTTGGAGTCAGTTTTAAGAATTAGAAGTGCAAGAAGAGACTACAAATTCATGTTGGATGACCTAATAGTTCTTATGCTTGGAGAAATTGTGAGGTCTTTACTAAACCAAAAGCAACATAATGAAATGATTATTTCAAAACAAACTGACCAAGGCTGAATTGATTATCAAACTCGACCAAGTGCATCAGTTGGTGTTAGTAGGATTCTCTTACAACAAGGTCTTCCATTTTGTGGGCATGATGAATTTGAAAATTCACCCAACCAAGGAAACTTTCTTGAAATTTTACGTTTGCTACGTCTCTGTAATAAGGGTATAAAGGCTGTCACGCTAGAAAATGCTCCTGAGACTTTGAAATTGAAATCATCTGATATTCAAAAGGATTCCTAAAGTGTTATTTCATATGAAATCATCAGTGCAATCACTAGTGATATTGATGATTCTTTATTTTCCATTCTTGTTGATGAATCACAAGACAAGTCTTCAAATGAGTAAATGACGAATGTGTTATGCAATGTGGATAAAGGTCATGTGATAGAGCGCTTTGTAGGTATTGAGCATGTTGTGGATATTAAAGCTTCCTCACTCAAGTTAGCCATTGCTGACTTCTTATCTAGACATGGATTAAGCATATCCAGATTACTTGGACAATGCTATGATGGGCCAAGTAATAGGCAAGGTAAGTTCAATGGCCTTAAAGCTCTAATTTTCTTTCGTTGTTTTGCTCATCAACTTCAATTAGCTATAATATCAGTGACAAATAAGAATTTAGAAATTAGAGTTCTCTTTATTATGGTTTCTTCTATGGTGAATGTTGTGGGGGCATCTGTTGGGAATTATGTTGGATGGAAAGTCCCACATCGACCAAAACCTTAAGTCAATAAGTCTTTATAAGTGAGGGTTCCTCATTTATAATCAAAATGGATTAAGCCTAGCCATGGACCTTGTGACCTTGGGCTTGGGCTTAGGATTGGGTATATATTAATATATCAAAGATGGACCTTCAGCCTTGGGGCTCTTAGGCTCAAGCAGATGACTTAAGTTTTGGGTTCACTGTGTTTTTTTTTTTTTTATTCAATTGCACCAAAAGGATAAAATAGGTTCAATCAACAGTTACAACAATTTCGAAAGGATAAGAATGATTTCAAAAGGTTGTTACTGCATCCAACAGTTGAAAACGTTCGAATTAAGCCATTATATATATGGTTGAAGTGTTAAATGAAAACATTCCTCTTACTCTTTCACTGAGAAACAAATATCAATTCGCCAAGAATTTAAGTTTGAGTGCAAGAACTTGAATTAGATAGTTGTATCCTGTAAGATAGACGTCCATGAACTACTGCATTGGTGTAGGGGCATATTTTTGTCTTAGAAGATTGCTGATGCAAGCCTCTATCTTCCGAAATCAAGTCAGTGATAATTGTTATGATTTATGTTCAACTTTGTTTATTATTCATATTATGGTGTGGTTATATACTGTAATTATATTTCAATATAATCTGAGTAATTATTATATATATATATATATATATATATATATTAATATGTATTTGATTGGTTCTCACAATCTAAGATAGAAATAATGGATCAATCAAGTGTTGGTGTCGTCAAGCAACATGTTAAGAAACCTAAGAAATTCAAGGGAGTTGATTTCAAACGTTGGCAACAGAAGATGTTGTTTTACTTGACAACTCTGAATTTGAGTCATGTCATTACATCTGAGGCCCCTGAAGTGCCACAACAAGGAGATATACCTGCCAAAATTCTACAAGCTATAGAAGCCTGGACTCCAAAATTCTGCAGGCTATAGAAGCCTAGACTCACAGTGAATTTCTGGAACTACATTCAGAATGCTTAGATGACTTCTGGTATGATGTTTGTTTATCATATAAGATGGCTAAGGAACTATGGGAGTCTCTGGACAAACAATATAAGTCTGGAGTGACTAGTTCCAAGAAGTTTGGGATTAAACAATTTCTGAATTACAAGATGAGTGATACCAGGTCTGTTGTCAAGCAAGTTGAAGAACTTTAAGTGATTGTTCATAAGTTAGATGAAGAGAATCTGAGTCTGAAAGAAGGCTTTGTGGTTGGCTCTATTATAGAGAAATTGTCTTCTAATTGGTTGGAAGTAGTGGTGGGCACGGTTCGGTTCGGTGCAGTTTTGAGTGAAACCGCAACCGAAACTGAAACTTTTGGCAGTGCGGTTCATTGTAGTTTTGAAGCCAAAATTGAAATGAAACCAAGCCGTTTGGTTCGGTTCAGTGCAGTTTTAAATGGTTTTGGTTTGGTTTTTGAGAAAAAAATATATAGTTTAAAATTTACACCTACCTACGCATAAGACAGTCTCATTTTCCAAAAAAATACATGTTTACACCTATCTAATTCAAGTACTAATTTATGCTGAAAATTAATAAAATAGGATCGTCTGCATGTTTTCACTTGGCCAAAAGGGAGATTTGTATTTTGCAGCAGAGGTTGATAAGCATAATAAAGCCTACATTGAACATGTAAATGAGGAGGATGGGAGAATTGTTTATAAGTCAACACACTATATTTGCTTGTAACAGCTGACATATATTGACACACCCCGACCAAGATCAGGGCATGCTGGCCGTCACGTAAAAGTGACGTGACCATGTGCACAGTGTGGAAGCTAATAAATAATAATAAAAGTACGAATAAATAAAAACCAGCTATACACAACGTAAAAACATACATGTGCAAGCGAGTGTAAAAACAAAGTTCAGAGCACGAAGACCTAATGCAGTCCGAAAGAAACAACACTACAAAAACACACCCAAAGGTGGTCCTACACTGGTGATAATCTGTCAGATATGCCAGGAAAATCCTCTGGGGAGTCACCACAAGTGCTAGCCAACTAGAACTTGGAGGGGCGCAAAACAGAAAGGGTGAGTGGGCAAAAACAAAGCTTTTCAAAAACCATTTCATAAACAAAGTTCTAACCCCTCGCCATAAAACTTGTATACTTCCCAGAAAATAGCATATACATATATATAAGTCATGCTCAGAACTAAACCATGTCAAATGCCTCAAAATAGAATGCAAGTGCTCAGGAAATGTCATCTCAATGCCATGTAATCTGTCAGCCGGAGTCACCTAATGTGACCTGTACGGCTGAATCTAGAGCTCAAATCTCCATCTCACTAGCTATACCTGCACACGAGTCAGATCCACCTAGAGTGGTCTGTACGACAGGACTAGGTGTATAATAAGTTCACTCAAGTGCTACGTGTAAACACGAAAAGTTCCTGAAACAAGAAACAAGAATACCGTGTACAAAATATATTTTATGTTTAATGATTTTGGGGTTACAATCTCTTTGTAATTTGATCCTCTGATTCTATCTTCGTAGGGTGTAGGTTTGTGGATGAGCTGTTGATCCAAAGGGCCGTCGGGGCTTGATCTAGGGATGAACAGTTGATGAACGGATCTTCGAGGGCTTTTGAGTTTGATCTTGAAGACTGGGTGTATGGATTTCTTCAAGGGGCCGTCGGGGCTTGATCTTGAGGGTTGATGGATGAGCGGATCTTCAAGGGCTTTTGGGCCTAATCTTGAAGACTGAGTGTATGGATTTCTTCAAGAGGCCGTCGGGGCTTGATCTTGAGGGTTGATGGATGAGCGGATCTTCAAGGGCTTTTGGGCCTAATCTTGAAGACTGATTGGATGTGTGGATTTGTTGAGGTTGTTGATCCAAAGGGCCGTTGGGGCTTGATCTTAGGACGAACGGATGATGAACACTTTCTTCAAGGGGCCGTCGGGGCTTGATCTTGAGTCGGCGAAAGTTCTTCAAGGGCCGTTGGGGCTTGACCTTGAAGGAGGGTTTGACGAAGAACGAAGAGTGTTTTCTTGATCCTTCGGGATTTTGCTTGAGAGCTTTAGAGTTTCAAGGCTTCAAGGTTTTGGTGTGATGTAAATTCCCTTCTTTCTTTCTTTTCTTCTTCCTCCTTTTCTTTTTTTCTTCCTTTCTTTTCCTCCTTGATATGAATGCCTTGGCTTCCTATTTATAGAATTCTAAAACTTGATTTTTGGATTTAAATAATCAGATGAAATAAATCATTTCTGCCAGGTAATGACACGTGTCCTATTTGATGACCTTTCCAATTTATTTCGATTTTTTGTTGAGTCACACGCTACATGTAAAATTTATGTGACACGTGAGCGTTGAAATTTTAATTATTGGTCAACATTCATTTCACCGAAATTTTGATGTCTACAAATGCCCCCACTTCAAGGCGCGTCGTAGACATGTGCTTGTCACGTGTAGAAGATGCGTTTTGAAGTCCCTTAATGTAGATGTCAACCCAATGGCCGTCGAGGCTTGATCTTTGAGTTCGACTGGAAATTTCTTCAAGGGCCATCGAGGCTTGATCTTGAGTTCGACTGGAAGATTTTTTGGTTTCCTCCAATCGTTGATTTTCCACAAGCTTAATCTTGAACTGGGCTGGAGATTTCTTCAAGGGTCATCGAGGCTTGATTTTGAACTGGGCTGGAGGATTCTTCTGGTCTCCTCCGCTCGTTGATTTTCCTTTGTGCTACTCTTGAACTGGGCAGCAGGATTCTTTTTGTCTCCCCCCGAAGGTCTGAACTTACTCCTTTTATCTGGAGTTGAATTTGATTCAAGGGTGGTGAACACTTGATTTTGAATCGGACTTGTGATTTCTTCAAGGGCCATTGAGGCTTGATCTTGAACTGGGCTGGAGAATTCTTCTGGTCTCCTCCGCTCGTTGATTTTCCTTTGTGCTACTCTTGAACTGGGCAGCAGGATTCTTTTGGTCTCCCCCCGAAGGTCTACGAGCGGTTTCAGAATATGGCAGGCAAGTACGAGGTGAAGGTGCTGACCTGTTTCTTTGTTCAATCTTTCCAATTCGTATTGAATACGAATCGGAAAGATTGAAGTTTCCTTGTCCCTTCTCTGGCAGTGTATTAACCGTTGAAGATGACTACTCGAGAGCAATACTAGGTAAGCAATCAGGAATAGATTCCAGGTAGTCGGTTCCAGATCGGAAGACTGACTCCAAGTGCCGGCTGATTGCTTCTTTCACTTTGCCATGCGAGTAAGAACAAGGACAAAGGAAAAGACAGGGAAAAAGCATGATATGAGATACCTTTGCTTTCGAAGAAGCAGCGAATGAATCAACACATATATTTGTTGTGCTTGTCTCCACATGCTTCGATGTATCATTTTCACTTGCCTTACTTGCTCCCCTTTGCAGAAGTGGTATTTCCTTATGCAGGTTTAGCCTCTTCTCTTGTAGTATTTGTCCTCCGATGCAAGAGTTGAATGCAACATTTGCATTTAAATGGTGCTTCACTTCTTGGTGGCAACTGGTTTGAGTGGAGGTTCCGACATATTGCTTTCTCTGTCCTTGTCTTGGCAGGTGAGAACAAGGGCAAAGGAAAAGATAGGGAAAAAGCATGATATGAGATACCTTTGCTTTCGCCCTTGATGATATGAGATACCTTTGCTTTTGAAGAAGCGGTGAATGAATCAGCACATGCTTCAATCTATCGTTTCCTCCTGGGTCATCTGTACTCCAGGCATCTGGTATCTTCAAAGGTTGAATAGGTTTTCTTAAAGGAAGAAGAAGAATTGTGTATTTCGAGAGGCTTTGCTGGGAGTGCGCCCTAAGAGGTGAGGAAAAGTTGGGCATTTTCTTCAGGTCTGCCTTGCCATAAGAGACGAAGGTCGACACATATAGGGATTTCTTAATAGCAAGTGGTGGTACCGTTCTTTTACCCTTGTCGACAAACGTCTCTTCGATATCTGAACGACGCCTCTTCGATTTCTGAACGACGCCTCTTCGATTTCTGAACGAGCGCCACTTTTGACAAAGTTGCACGCGTTTCTGAAAAGCAGAGAAAGCGTCGCCGAACTTTGCGCTTGTCGGCTAAAGACGTGTAGTTGCGATGATGGCCTCCACGTGTTCTTGACTTTGTCAGAAATCTTTTGACAAAGTTGAACGCATTTTCTGAAAAGCCGCGAACGCGTCGCCGAACTTCACGCAAGAAAATCCGGATTTTTGAATCGGTGGTCGTGTCGCTTGGCTTTTTACAGAGGTATCGATCACTCCAACATACACACTCTGAAAATTGCCCATTCTTGAAAATCGTCTCCGGCCTTTTGAGAATTATCTTCATCCACCCATTCTCTCTGAACACCTTTGAAAAAAATGACTAACTCATCGAACCTTTGCTTAGATTTGAGTCTCAGCAGCGATCCGGTTGCACCCGGTCAAGGTAATGTATGGCGCCCTTCTTTTTTATCTTCTAACGGTCCTCTTACAGGTGAAGACTCCGTGATGCAGGACGCCACAACAGCTACAATAGTAGCTAGGAACCTCCTCACTCCAAAAGATAGTAGGCTGCTGTCAGGACGGTCCGATGAGTTGGCCGTTCAAGAGTCCCTCGCTCTCAGCGTTCAGTGTGCAGGCTCTGTGTCCAACATGGGCCAACGCCTACTTGCTCGCTCCTGTCAGGTTGAATCGTTGATGGCAGAGGTGGAAAGTCTCAAGCAAGAGATCAAGCAGCTGAAGTATGAGAATAGAAGTTTGCACGTGCTTGCAAACAACTATTCGACGGGCATGAAGAGGAAGCTTGATGAGCTGCAAGAATCTGAAGGTCGGATTCAAAGTGATCGTCAAAGGTTTTCGTCTTTCCTCCAGAGGCACCTTTTTCCTGGGTCTTCCAGCGTTTGGCCAAGTATTGAGGCCTGGAATGCTCTAGCTTCAATGCCTCCCGCTCCGATGCCTTCTGCTCCGATGCCTTCCGCTTCTAGAGTTTTGCCAAGTAATGGGGCTTCACGTGAACAACCTTTGTGAAAGCTCCATCTTTCTTTTCTTTTTTTTTTTTTTTTTTTTTTTTTTTTTTTTTTTTTGATGACTCACTTGTAATTTCTTGGAGATCAATGGACATGCTTTATTTTATTCAGTGTATTGTGCTAAATACAAATAAAACATATACATCACCGTTCATCATCATTTCTTTTTATTTTAATTTATTTTTTTTTTATTCTTTTCTTTGCTTTCGGTGGCACTGATCCACCATTCATTTATATATATATATATATTTCAGATGGTGCCAGAAGCACCATCATTTTTTTTTCTTTCTTTTTATTATATATATATATATATATTTTTCTTTTTGCACATGGTTCCAGAAGCACCATCATTGTCTTTATTATATTTTTTTTTCTTTGCTTTCGGTGGTGCTGCCACCATTCATTTATATATATATATATATATTTCAGATGGTGCCAGAAGCACCATCATTTTTTTTTTCTTTCTTTTTATTATATATATATATATATATATTTTTCTTTTTTGCACATGGTTCCAGAAGCACCATCATTGTCTTTATTATATTTTTTTTTTTCTTTGCTTTCGGTGGTGCTGATCCACCAAGATAGATTTTTTTTTTTTTAATAATATTTTTTTTATATATATATTCCCCACATGGTGCAGGGAGGAAATGCAGAGGAGCTTGGAGTAGTAGGAGGTAAGAGACGGAGAAAGTCTTTGGGTGTGAGTTGCCAAACTTTGGTTTTGTCAATCACATTCAAAGGCAGCAGCAGAGGCAAGCAGATGTGAGTTGACAAACTTTGTTTTTGTTAATCACATTCACAGGCAGCAGCAGAGGCAAGCAGATGTGAGTTGACAAACTTTGTTTTTGTTAATCACATTCACAGGCAGCAGCAGAGGCAAGCAGATGTGAGTTGACAAACTTTGTTTTTGTTAATCACATTCAAAGGCAGCAGCCATGGCGGAGGTGCAGAAACAGCCAGAGCTTGAGGCAGAGTGTAAGGCGTCGAGTTTGAAGACCGGCTAGTCGTTTGACAGCGGTCAATGAAGCTCTTCGTTGATTTTGATCATGGTGGCCAGGGTGACGAGCTCGAGGTAGTGCAAGGCGTCAAGCCTGAAGTGGAGGAATTGCAGCGGCGCTAGGTGATGAGCTGTTGTTGGCGAGAGGAGAAGGTGACTTGAGAAGCGAAAGGTGACGGGATCCATGCTGTGGACAATGAAGGACTTGAAGTAGATGTCGAAGATGCTGAGCATGTAAACGGCATAGAGAACTACGTCAAGCACTACCAGCCATTTCTCTTTCCTCTTTAACCATGTCCGTCGTCCTCTCTGCTTTCCTCAAATTCTCGGCTTTCTTCGGTCTCTTCTAGCTTTGTGCGACACTGCATCACCAAATCCATCTCCTTCAAGTCACAGAGTGCATGGGCTCTTTCTGCAAGACAACCGGAGACGACGGCTGGAGACATGGCACGGCTTCTACCTCCGTTTGGGCTTCTATCTGACGTCGGCGATTGTTGCAGCAATATGAGAGGAAGGAAGGGTTGCAGTGTGCGTTGAAGGAGAGTCCAAGAGAAGTAGAGTGAGAACTGTGGTCTCCGAATGTCACCACTTTGCTACTGCCTTTCCGTTGTTATCGGCCGAGACGAGGGTGCACGTTGTGGTCTCTGGGCTCACGGATGGCAGTCTCGCTGGGCAGAGAGGAACAAGGAGCAGCCGTCTGGACCTTGGGGAGTCGACAGCGGCAGGGAGCGGAGAGCGTCTCTCTTTCTTCTCTGCGTTTTCCTTCTCTGCTCGCCAACCGCACCTTTGGCTTCGTGTTCCGCTGCCTTCTCCCCTTCTGCAACTGTTTCTTTGGCATCGTCCTCGTTGTCCCTTACTGCATGCTTGATACCCAATGTTGCTTCGCCGCGGTTGCAAGTGTGGATTGTTGCATTGTCCCTGGGGAGGTTAACACTGGCGGTAGTGATTGCTGCAGTAGCCGTGTCTTCTGATGGCTGCGATGGTGGAACTTTCACCTTTTTCTTTGCTTTTGTGAAAATAAGAAGAGCCAAGTCTTCTTTCTCTTCCTCTGCAAAAAGCTGAAGCAACACCAAGACAAAGAACAAATTATAAACAATAAATTTATACCTAGTACTTTTGCTCGCTTTGCCGTGAACCCCCCTTTTACCATGTTTCGATTTTTTTATTTTTTATTTTTTTTTTTTTTTTTTGAGCTACTGTTGTGAGAAAGAATTCTGCATCATTGCTGGCTGTCCATTCTGAGACACCGCAGATAGCTGAGGGTTCATAAATGCCAGTGAAGACGTTCTTGGCAAGCTCTGAACCTGTGCAGAGGTGAGTGAATTTTGTTGGGCCGATTGTTGCCTAAGTTGGCCCTGCCCCTGATTCACTCTCTTGATGAAATTGGGAACCTTGGACCAGACCGCCTTTTTGTCTCGGCGAGCCCAACAGCTGCGGCTGCAGATTGAATTGCGCAGCTGCAACAGCAGCAGTGCCTGACAACATGGGCAGGTGACCACTCTGCCCAATCAAGCCTGATCTCGACAAATTCCCACCGCCAATTTGCTGCGTCTGCTGTGCGGCTGCGATTGGTTTGACGGCAACTCCAGATGCCACAAATGTTGACATACTTTGGGTCAAATGCCTCGACGCCTTTTCGTAATTAATAAAACCCATAAACCAGAAATCATGGCCGTCGGTGATGAGGAACATGGTGAGAAACGCGGCGGTGCTGTGGAGAGGAACGCCTTTCCAAGTGGAGTTATAAATGGGGCAGACGAGGCTACCATGAGAAAAGCTTGAGTGGTCCAAATCGCGATCCGAATCCAAACAGAGCCCATGCTTTTTAGCACACTCGTCGTCTTTCCGTAACAGATGACAGTTTGATTTAAAGTTCTGGTTGCACATTGGTCTGGAGTTGACGAAGATCTGTATTTCCTGGGTAGAATGGGACATCAGGCCCACCAATAATCTCAACGGCAACAACACCGGCCCACTGATAAAAGTCAGCTTAAGAAAGAATAGGGAACTGTTGCTTGATGGGTTTGGGCTCGATGACGAACCTGTTCGTCTGTAGTTTCTTCTGCTGCTGTATATGTTATTTGGGCCGAGAAGGAATTTATATATATATATATTTTTTTTTTTTATTTTATTATTATTATTTTTTTTTTTTTTTTTATTTTTTTTTTTTTTGATAGAGAATATATATTTTTTTTTCTAATACATAGTAACATATGTATTTTTTTTTTTTTTCTTTTCTTTTGTAATAAAATTGACTTTCTTTTAATGAAACATTTATTTATTTATTTTGATGTGACTGTACTTGAAGTTTTGAAGTTTCAAGTTGCCTACGTACTCTTCCAAAGAAGAGATCAAGTCATAACGTAGTTCAAATGAGTGATGGTTTTGATGATGATTTTGCCGTACACAGTTTATGCTCTTGCGGGCCAGGAGCGTGGTGCATTTGCTTTAGGGGTAGTAGCGCTTCAAAAATCTGCCGTTGATGGGGCCGATCTTCAACCCGTCTTCTGCCATGATTAAGTAGGCGCCATTGGTGTAGATCTCTTGTATTACGTAGGGTCCATCCCACTTTGATGTGAACTTGCTTTTTGTCTTATGAGTTGTAATGATAGGCCTACGCAATGCCAGCACGAGATCTCCGGCTTGGAAAGACCTTGGGCGGACTTTCTTGTTGAATGCCTTGGCTAACCGTGCTTGGTAGCATTCCAAGTGTTGTTGAGCTTCGAGCCTTCTCTCATCCAGCGCTTCCAACTCCTGAAGGCGCAACTTTGCATTTTCTTCATCAGTCAAGCCTTCTTGTATAGCCATCCTTAGTGAGGGGATTTGACTTTCAAGCGGTAGAACAGCTTCTACGCCATATACGAGAGAATAAGGTGTAGCTTGGGTAGGAGTCCTATGTGTAGTCCTATATGCCCAAAGTGCTTCACTTATTCTTTCATGCCAGTCTCTCTTTGTTCGGCCAATTACCTTTTTCAGGAGGTTGCACAGCGTCTTGTTGAATGCTTCTGCGAGGCCGTTGGCCGGAGCATGATACATGGAAGACTTGTGCTGCTTGAACTTGTATTTGTCGCAAAGCTCGTCCACGAGTCGGTTGGAAAACTGCTTTCCGTTGTCAGTGATAATGTAGCGAGGCACCCCATATCGGTGGATGATATGCTCCTTGATGAAACGAACAACAGTTTCCTTTTTTACTTCCCTTAAAGGTATGGCTTCAGCCCACTTGGAGAAGTAATCTGTTGCAGCTAGGATGTAAGCTTCCCCTGCAGATGACTTTGGCGTAATTGGTCCTACAACGTCCAATCCCCATGCGTCGAACGGCCATGAAGCCACTGTAGGGTGTAATGGTTCAGGCGGTTGATGTATGAAGTTGGCGTGGAATTGGCAGGCTTGGCACCTTTTGGCGTGTTCCAGGCAGTCCTTCACCATGCTCGGCCAGTAGTAACCCATTCTTTTAAGCTGGAAATGTAGCTTTGGTCCAGATTGATGTGCCCCACACATACCTGAATGTGCTTCTTCCATGGCTTGATTAACTTCTTCCTCACCTAGGCATCTCAGGAGCAGTCCTTCAAAAGAGCGTCGGTAGAGTGTTCCTTTGTAGTAAAGGAAGCGAGGTGCTCGTCGACGTATTTCGGAACGGTGTCTAAGATCATCTGGAAGCTTTCCGTGCTCTAAGTAGTCGATCAGCGGCTGTCTCCACTCTTCAGCATCGACTGGAAGTACTGAGATGACATTTGTATCATCTAGTGACATTTCATTAACGAGAGGAATCACCCATCTTTGGCAAACTGGCACGTCTGCAACTTCATCTTTTCCTAGTGTCATACTTGAGGCTAGATTGGCGAGAGCGTCTGCCATTTGATTTTCCTTTCTTGGCACATGTTCTAGTGTCACAGCTTCGAACCTTTGTAGCAGTTGGGTCGCTAGCCGGAAGTATGGGACGAGATCATCTTTCCTCACCTCATATGCAGTTAAGAGTTGATTGATTATGAGCTTGGAATCGCCATATACCTCAAGAGCTGTGATTTCCATGTTGATCGCCATTTGGAGCCCGATGATCAATGCTTGGTACTCAGCAACATTGTTGGAGCATAGCTCATTCAATTGGAAGGAGTAAGGTAGTATGTGCCTTTGTGGTGACATGAATACTACTCCTGCCCCTGCTCCGTCTGCTCGTGCGGATCCGTCGAAGAACATCGTCCATGTCGGGAAGATGTCGATGTAGAACACCTCCTCGTCAGGCAAGTCATCTGAGATTTTCCAATCAGCCGGGATTGGATGATCGGCAAGGAAGTCTGCTAGCGCTTGTCCCTTGACGGCTTTAGCTGGGACGTAGATGATCTCATATTGATTAAGAAGCAAAGCCCATTTAGCGAGTCGCCCTGTCAAGACTGGCTTAGTCATAACGTATTTGACAGGGTCGGCTTTAGCAACCAAGTGGATGGTGTAAGCATGCATGTAATGTCTGAGTTTCTGAATGGCAAACACCAAAGCGAGGCACATCTTTTCTATTGGGGAATAGTTCAACTCAGCGCCGGTGAGAGTTCGACTGAGGTAGTAAAGTGCTCCTTCTCTTTGGGATTCATTCTCTTGCGCCAAGAGTGCTCCGATTGAACTTTCCTGAGCAGCAATATACAATATGAGTGGTTTCCCGGGCACAGGTGCCCCCAGGACAGGTGGACTTGACAAATATTTCTTTATGCTTTCAAAAGCATTATGGCATGCTTTGTCCCACACGAATGGAACATCTTTCTTCATAAGGCGACTAAACGGTTGACAACGCCCTGCGAGGTTGGAGATGAAGCGTCTGATGAAGGCTAGCCGTCCTTGTAGACTTTTCAGCTCGTGCAGGTTTCTTGGCTCGGGCATGCTTTGAATGGCCTTGATCTTTGATTGGTCTACTTCAATACCACGGTGCTTGACGATGAAGCCGAGGAATTTTCCAGAGGTGACGCCAAACGCACACTTTAACGGGTTCATCTTGAGGTTGTATTTTTGCAGCCTTTCGAACACTATTCGCAGATCCTTCAAGTGTTCTGATCTTTTCTTCGTCTTAACCACCACATCATCTACGTAACATTCTACGTTTTTGTGTAGCATGTCATTGAAGATTTTCTACATTGCGCGTTGATACGTAGCTCCAGCGTTCTTTAGACCAAAGGGCATTACCTTGTAGCAGTAGATACCTTTTGGAGTACGAAAGGCTGTTAGTTCCTCGTCTTCGAGGGCCATGCGAATTTGATTGTACCCAGAAGAGCCATCCATGAATGATAATGCCTCATGGCCAGTGGTTGCATCCACCATGATTTCAATGATTGGCAAGGGGAAGTCATCCTTTGGGCAAGCATCATTGAGGTCCCGGAAGTCTACGCAAACACGTATTTGTCCTGATTTTTTAAGGACAATGACGATGTTGGAGATCCACTTGGGGTATTGCACTTCTCGAATAAAGCCTGCTTCGATTAGCTTGTCGATCTCGACCTCGATTTGTGGGATAAGCTCAGATCGATAGCGTCTTTGAGTTTGCTTTATCGGCCGTGTTCCAGGCCTGACCGCAAGATGATGAACAGCGATGATAGGGTCCAGGCCGGGCATTTCTTTGTAGGTCCAGGCAAAGACGTCTTTGTACTCTAACAACAGCTGATAATACTCCTCTATCTCGTCTGTACTTAATAATGCACTTACGAAGATAGGCTTTGGTTCCTTGCTTGTACCTAAGTTGAGTTCCTTGAGATCATCGATTGTGGCTTGCCCCCCATCTTCGAGCTGTGGTGGTGCAGCAGTGACATCTTCCTCGGGGATTTCGTCTTCTTTACCTTCTTGAACCGTGACGTGGAAAACATCTTGGATCTCCTTTTTGGTGCTGTCTTCTCGAGCTTGTCGGCATAAGGATTGTCTGGTGTTCTGGGAGAGGCGTTCCTCGCAATCTTCATAGGAAGGAGCCTTGACCGGGTAATTGAAGAAGTCTTCTGGGAAGAGGTCGCACATTGTGATGGGGATGGACAATCTTTGTGTCGAAATTTCATTATCTCCAACACTTTCACATTGTTCTGGAGGTTGACAGGAGCTGTTTTGCCCCCTTTTCGACTGATAAACTTGTGGACAAGATGGTTGCTGCTTGTCCAATTTCTTCGAAGCGATCTTCGAAATGCATTCCTCACAATCTTCATAACAAGGAGCCTTGATCGAGAAATTGAAGACATCTTCGAGGAAGAAAAGATCCCGCATGAACGATCTTTGTGTTGTAATTTCATCATCCTCAACATTTTCATGTAGCTTTGAAGGTTGACGGTAGCTGCTTTGCCCCCTTTCCGATTGGTGAACTTGTGGACAAGACATATGTTTCTCGTGCAGCTTCTTCGGAGTGACATGAATCCATCCTTCATCTTCACTTGACTTGACTGACATGGTTTTGGAGCATGCCCCCAGCGGTTGAGGTGAAGACTTTGAGTCGAAAGAGCCAGAAGTGACATCTTTCTTAGGGATTTCATCTTCAGTGCCGTTCTCTTGGGTTTGTTGGCATGAAGATTTGCCAGTGTGGACGATGATGCGCCTCCTTACCTTTAGTGGTCCTTTTGTGTCAACCTCTAGGATTGCTTGGCGCTTCATCCTTGAAGGAATCAAGCTTCGAACGTCGTCCTTTTCTCCTAACCCATTGAGCTTTTCTTCCTTTGGTGTTGTCTTCCTTTTTCCAAAAGGCTTCCCATTATCTTCAAACCTTTCTGAAGCTGATCGTCGCAGAGGAGAGATAACTGTGTTGCTTTGTTTCTTAGGCTTTAACAACCTTTCAAAAACAGAGCTTTGGGATGTCGGCGCGTTAAGCCTCTTGAAGACAGAGGTTCGGTCTTGACCACCAATGCGATTAAGCACTGAAGTTCTGGAGCTTGACTGGCTCATCCTATCGAAGACCGACGTCCGAGGGGAGTGTTTAGGCTCTTCTTGGTCTTGTTCAATGCTCATGCTGACATATTGAGTGCTAGTGTTTTTCACTTGGCTTGAAATCATCACAAGTGCATTTGGTGTGAAACCAAGTCCGGCTTTGTTGTTGTCAACTCCGTAACCATGCTCCTTCAACTTCTTTTGAGTTTTGGTGAGGTTACGTTCTTCGTCATTGACAGTGTTTGAAACCTTCTTTCCAGCCACCGCAGAAGAAGCGAAGTCGTACCCGGCTTTTGACATGAGTTTGTAGGCGTTAGGGTCAAAACCTTCCTCGGTCCTCTTGGTTGGAAGAAAGCTTGATTCCACCTTCTTTGGTAGAGCTTTTATGAAGCCTTGTGGTAGTCTTGCGGCCTTAGCACCCCCTAGCTGTGTCAGAGGCAAAACTGCATTCGTCTTGAGCAACTTCACGTTATCCGTGTGCCACTGTGTGTCGGCTTTTCTAGTTTCGAATGGAGATTGACCATTCTTTCTTCTTGACATCGGGATATACCGGAATATGGGTGCGTTCGGTCCTTCTGACGGCATCCTACTCCCTTTGGTTGTTGCAGGTTTAGCAAACTCGTCATCATCTTTGCTTGAAGATGGCCCGGCCTGCTCTTTTTGTTTTTTAGGCATGGCTTGCCACTCCTGCTTTTTAGGTGCTGCTCTGCCCGTGGATTTGATCTCTTCCGGAAGGGCTTCGGGTACCGTCTCTTCATCCATGTAGAACTTGGCATCTGCAAAGTGTGATTCGGCTTCGGTGAATGGCTTGGTATCACCTTGGATCACCTTCACTCCTTCTCGGTAAAATTTTAGGCATTGGTGAAGGGTGGACGGCACTACCCCATTTGCGTGGATCCAAGGTCTTCCTAAGAGCAAGCTATAGGAAGTTCTTGCATCAATCACGTGGAATATCGTGCTTGATTTGAGCTCTCCCATGGTCATCTCTACTCGGATCATGCCTATCGCCCTTTGTCCTCCTTGGTTAAAACCCTGGATCAGCAGACGGCTCAGGGATAGTTCATTCACCTTGATGCCGATTATGGTCATTGTTGATTTTGGCATGATGTTTATGGCTGACCCACCATCCACAAGCATGCGGTTGACTTTGTATTCCTTTATGTACCCGGAGACGAAGAGAGGACGGTTGTGAGGCTTTGATCCCAACAGTAGGTCTTCGTCAGTGAAGTTAATTACGTCATGGGTGGCACAACATGTGGCACATTCATGTGGCTGAAGCTTCGAGCCTTCGTCGTTACTTTCTTGCACTTCGTGGTCGTCGGGACCTGCCAAGACTGCTGCTAGTGCTCTTCGCATCTTTTTTGGCAATGGTAGCGCTTCCTCGATGCTAAAGTGTGTTGGCAGACCTTCTCCAGGTGTAAGGGTCTTTTCTACCTCAGTGGCAATAGCTTTGCCTTTTGAGGGCTCTTCTATTTCTACTTCAACCATGTGACAGGCCACGGTAGTGCACTGTTGGAAAAAGTCATTCGGGAAGTACTCACGCAAGGAAACGGGAATGCGTGGCTCCTGCTCCATAGGTTCCCTAGCATATGTTGTTTTATTATGCTTTATGTTTCTTTTAGGTTTCGCATTGTTGCGGCCGTGGTGATTTCTTCTTTGTTCCACCTTTGGCTGTATGACTTGTGGTCTTGGTTTCCTTGTCTTTTTGTAGGTTACTAATATCCATCCTTCTTCATCATCAGCATGTGTATCTTGGTCGCTTCTCTCCAGTGATGGTTGTGTAGGAGGTGCCGTGCAACTTAAGCATTCACGGGAACGGTCAGGTGTCATTTGGAGAGGCACAGGATTAAACGATCCAAACGCAATTGTAGTGGTATGCGTTGCGGCCGTGTCCTCAAGGTCGAGCTCAATTTGCCCTTGTTGTGCTAGCTTCATGATGAGTTCTTTGAGAACGAAGCACTTGCCAACAGGATGGCTCACAATACGATGATACTTGCAGTACCTAGGATCGTTTGTGCGATTCATTTCTTCAGGACGCTTGCATTCGGGTAGCTCAATCACCTTTTTTTCCAGCAAGTCATCTAACATGGCAGCCATGTCAGAGTCAGGAAAAGGGTACGTTTTCTGTTCCAACTCTCTCAAGGTGCTCTTGTATCTGTCTTGGGTGCGAGAAGGCTCACTTGCCTTTATCTCCTTCGCTTTCTTCTTGGAGGAGATCTTGATGGGCGCTGAGGAGGTCTTGATGGGCGCTGAGGAGGTCTTGATGGGCGCTGAAGAGGTCTTGATGGGGGTAGTGTTGACGGTGAAAGCTTCCTTAGCGGGCTTCTTCCCGGTCTTGTCTACATTTGGGGCGAATACTTTCTCCTTATTGAAGTTAGTAATTGGCTCCTTTTTCCCATGATTAGCGATACTCAGCTCCATGTCGTGGGAACGAGTTGCTAGCTCTTCGAATGTTCTTGGTTTTATGCCTTGGAGGATGTAATGTAACCCCCAGTGCATGCCTTGAACGCACATCTCAATGGCAGAGGTTTCAGAAAGCCGATCTTTGCAATCCAGACTTAAGGAGCGCCATCTATTTATGTAGTTGACGACAGGTTCATCTCTCCACTGTTTCGTACTGGTCAGCTCTAGCATGCTTACAGTACGACGAGTGCTGTAGAAACGGTTGAGGAATTCCCTTTCTAGCTGGTCCCAACTGTTGATAGACTCAGGTTCGAGGTCAGTGTACCAGTCAAAAGCGTTACTTTTCAGCGAACGCACGAACTGTTTGACGAGGTAGTCTCCCTCTGTCCCAGCATTGTTGCAAGTTTCAATGAAATGGGCGACATGTTGCTTCGGGTTGCCTTTTCCATCGAACTGCATGAATTTTGGGGGCTGATAACCCCTTGGCATCTTCAAAGCATCAATCTTCTTGGAGTAAGGCTTTGAGTACAGTACGGAGTCATGCGAGCTTCCTTCGTACTGTGTCTTGACAGTGCTTGCGATCATCTCCTGTAGCTGCTGGATAGAGAGAGATCTCATGAATGCCGTTGCTTGGTCTAGCTTTGGCTTCTCTTCAACTTTCTCCACTGGTGGCTCCTCTTCTTCGTCGTCTTCTTTCTTTAATAGGCCAATATTTGGGTCGACTTTCACGTCGGGCAGCGCATCTAGTTGGTTGACAAGTGCGGCAATCTGCAAGTCCTTCTCCTCCACAGTCCGTGTGAGCTTTGCGATTGCTTCATTCATCTGAGCTAGCTGCTCCTCGATTGAAGTTGCTCCAGTGGTCATAACTTGCATGGTTGTACTGCCGCTCGAATCAGCGTCGGAGAGTAGGGACTCTGAGTATTTCCTCGGGCTTTCCCCCCTTGATGCCTTTAGCGAGGCTAGGGTGATCACAGGCTCGTACCTCAGGTGCTCTTGTTCCTTTGACAGAGTCAATGCAGGGGCGGAAGCCGCGGCAAAAAGAGCTCTTGCCTTACTTCGGGTTACGATGCCCGAAATATCACCACTTGCGGCGATGATGTTCTTGTTCTTTGCTTTGATTGCAGGAACAGCTTGATCCTTTCTTGATGCCATTTGCGTTTTTCGATGATTGGAGGATAGAGATGAGAGGTAGAGATTGTCCCACTGGGCGTGCCAAATTTGTAAACACGAAAAGTTCCTGAAACAAGAAACAAGAATACCGTGTACAAAATATATTTTATGTTTAATGATTTTGGGGTTACAATCTCTTTGTAATTTGATCCTCTGATTCTATCTTCGTAGGGTGTAGGTTTGTGGATGAGCTGTTGATCCAAAGGGCCGTCGGGGCTTGATCTAGGGATGAACAGTTGATGAACGGATCTTCGAGGGCTTTTGAGTTTGATCTTGAAGACTGGGTGTATGGATTTCTTCAAGGGGCCGTCGGGGCTTGATCTTGAGGGTTGATGGATGAGCGGATCTTCAAGGGCTTTTGGGCCTAATCTTGAAGACTGAGTGTATGGATTTCTTCAAGAGGCCGTCGGGGCTTGATCTTGAGGGTTGATGGATGAGCGGATCTTCAAGGGCTTTTGGGCCTAATCTTGAAGACTGATTGGATGTGTGGATTTGTTGAGGTTGTTGATCCAAAGGGCCGTTGGGGCTTGATCTTAGGACGAACGGATGATGAACACTTTCTTCAAGGGGCCGTCGGGGCTTGATCTTGAGTCGGCGAAAGTTCTTCAAGGGCCGTTGGGGCTTGACCTTGAAGGAGGGTTTGACGAAGAACGAAGAGTGTTTTCTTGATCCTTCGGGATTTTGCTTGAGAGCTTTAGAGTTTCAAGGCTTCAAGGTTTTGGTGTGATGTAAATTCCCTTCTTTCTTTCTTTTCTTCTTCCTCCTTTTCTTTTTTTCTTCCTTTCTTTTCCTCCTTGATATGAATGCCTTGGCTTCCTATTTATAGAATTCTAAAACTTGATTTTTGGATTTAAATAATCAGATGAAATAAATCATTTCTGCCAGGTAATGACACGTGTCCTATTTGATGACCTTTCCAATTTATTTCGATTTTTTGTTGAGTCACACGCTACATGTAAAATTTATGTGACACGTGAGCGTTGAAATTTTAATTATTGGTCAACATTTATTTCACCGAAATTTTGATGTCTACACTACGATCACGTGAAGGCTGGGCAAATAATCGCAGATCACCTACGAGTCGGAACCACCTAAAGTGGTCTGTACGACAGGACTATGCACCTAACTTGGATCCAAGATGAGCGTGTGGTGAGGGAGGTGAACATCACGTGAAGGAATGTGCCCAACTCTGGGTGGGTGTTTTTTTCTTTTAATGTTTTGAACTAATATTTGTATGACAATATAGTATGCATATACTAATTTAGTATTATGTTTTTCATTTTTTTGGGGTTAAATTATGTTTTTCATTTTCATTATTTATTGATTTAAAATATAATTTCTTTAACGAGCCGGGTCATATTACCTGATAACATTACCGGGTCAATTTCGGGTCAGGTCAAATTACCATTTTACATTAACAGGTGTTACACGACACGACTAGTTAAGATATCAGGTATGTCACGAAAACGACACAAACACGAAAAACACGACACGAATGCTAGGTATACCCATGTTAATCAAATTCTTGAATTTGTGGTATTCCTTTCCCGATTTGAAAGTATCTCATTACAGATTTTGATTGCTTATGTGCAAAAAAATGCAAACGAAGTTCTAAATCAATTAGATTTCTTTCTTTTCATTTCTATTACTACTTAGTAAACGAGCCCTTAAATGAAATGTCAAAAATATCACATAGACATATAACGGTAACAAATGACATACCATTTACTCCAACCAAGATGTGAAAGCTGACGTGGAAAAGAATGATAAGCTGACATGGATAAAGAGATATCAAAATTGACGTTGCCTTCAAATATGGTTTTTGCTATTTCCAAAGGCATTCCACTTGCCTTATATTAAATGCTAGCATATTTAAGTATTATTTTATTATTTTTAAACCAACAACAACTCAACTTTTATTATTTTTGTTTAAAAAAAACATAAATGAAGCAATAAATTTTGGCATATCGGGTGGAAGTGAAATATTAACAATATATTAAATTACCAAGTCATCTATCAAATTGAAATTTGATGTTTTGAATTTAACGTCTCATTTGGAAATGCTCTAAAAACTCTTGGATTCATAGCAAACCTCGATATTTGGTTATTAATTTATAGCAACATGATCCATGCCAACCTAATAAAATTCACAAGGGCCCACTAACTTAGAGCATGTCCAGTGTAGGAATGCTCCCCATGGCAATTAGAAATTGAATCCCCTCCAATGAATAGTAACTGTTTTTAATGATCAGTAATTACCTTTTACATCTTCACCCCTAAACTGAATAACCATGGCAATAGGCAATAAAATATTAGTATTTTTTATTTTATAAAATAATAAAAAATAATTTAAATTTAAATTTCGAATAAGATTTTTAACCGATCTTATCACTTCATGTGTCATTATCCGAAAGTACAATTTTTGAGAATAGATTTCGAAAAGATTTTTAACTAATTCTGTCGCGCGACATGTCCTTACCTATTTAGAATCGTTGAAAATATTGAAATGTGATGTAAGGTGGGAGAAAATGGTAAGGTATTTATAAAAAATTTAAAAAAATTAAAAAAAATTTTTAATTTCATATTTTTAATTAGTTTAAAAAAAAAAACTATTAACTTAATTAATCTGAACCGTCGAATTACAAAAAATTTGAAATACAACAATCCAGAATGAGACATGTGGCCACCCAAACATTTCAGATTTTTTTTCTTTTTCTATAAAATTTTTAAAGCCGAAAAACAGGATCGTTGATCTGGAAATCAAACAGTCCAAATTCAAAGTGACTGAGTGGGGCTGACACGCAGGCCCCATCGTCTAAAAATCTGCTAGACACGCGCCCCCACACACGCGCCTAATGCAAAAAAATTTATAACGTGGCTGACCTCAGCCTTGCATAACTCTTCCTCAGGCACTCGAACCTTAGACTCCCACAGCCTCCCCCTTAGCCCAATTATCCAAATGTTCCCTGTCCACCAGGCTAAGGAGCACGCTGGAAGTGCTCTTATAGTTTTTGGTTTGGGCCACACTTGAAAACCATATTCCCACAAAAACTTAAAATATTCTCCAACAAAAATAGTCGTCCGGCTAAGGCTGCCTAACAGAGCAGATTTCCAAGTCCAGAATCCAAATTTCCAACTCTTCACTTTCCTTTGGTTGCCATTGAGGCATTTTGTAATGCAGAATAAATTCACCTGGCCATCCCATGAGATGCGCCTCGGCCCTTCCACATTCCTCAACTTTTCCAAGCATTTCTGTGCAGACTTTAACTTTATCAGGACCGGAAGACCATCCTCCGCTCCTTGCCCAGCTTTCTCAGCCGCCATGTCCGCCGTTCCCACTCAAAACGATGTCGTTTCAGGTCAAACCGAGTCGACCCAGAAGACCCAGCAGCCTTTACAGGTATTGCCCACTTGTCATTGCTCCTATTTCATGGAGATTTGTTTGAGTTTGTGGTTTGAATCGAATTGGAATTTTGGGGATTTTTGTTACTGGCTAACTTAAAAATGGTAAAAAAACTTCATTTTTGTTATTTGGATTTTGGGGCTCTTTGATTTTCTTATGATCCGCAGCAGGATTAATTATTCAGGTAAAGTTAGAATCTTTGTTTACAATTTACTTTTAACTTGTAGAATGATTGTGAAGCTTTAGCCGATGTACTGCAAATTGTAAAACTGCAATTCATCATGTTACGCAACTTAAATCCTGCTGAAGCAAGATCATAATGTAATTAACGATTTAATTAGATAATGCACTTGTATAATTAAATATAGGTTTATCATTGGATAATGGGGTTATTAGATGTCTAAATTTATTGCCACAAAGTCCAATGATTCATATTTTAACATCAAGTGAAGGAGTTGCCTGTTCTGCCAACTATAAGGTCAAATACAACAACAACAACAAAACTTTACCCCACTGAGTGGGGTTGGCTGTATGAATTCTAGACGCCACAGCGCTCGGCTTTGCACCAAGTATTCCGTTATTTCAAAGTACTCCATATCTTTTCTTAAAGTCTCTTTCCCAAGTCTTCCCCTGAACGTCTGTCTTACAATTGAATTTGTAACCGGAACACTGTAGGTCTTCATTTCACATGTCAACACCACCATAACTGATTTTCTCTCCTCTTATCTTCAATTGTGACCACTCCTACTTTACCTCTCATTCATTCTTAATCATGTCCTTTCTCTTGTGCACACGTATCCAATGAAGCATTCTCATCTCCACTATGGTCATTTTCTACACATGTTGATGCTTGCACGCACAACATTCCATGCCGTAAAGCATTGCCGGCCTTAATCTTGTTCTTTCTCATTTTTTTGCAATTGTAAGGTCAAATATGTATTGAGTAAGAAAACCAAGTGAAAACAGTGGTGGTAATAGTAAAACAAAACAGTAAGTTATGATGAAAATTACAAAATGACTACTAGTGACCCCTAATTACAGTTATGGGGCAGTCAATTCTGGATTTCCCAGCTATATTCTAATACCGCTGCTCTGATATTAAAGGTTGAAGTTTTTTGCCTCCTAATTTGTTAGTTTGTAACTTCGTATTTTTATCTTCTTTTGTTTCTTCTTATTGGTTTCCCTTCTTCTTTTTCAATTCCGGCCTTCTGTACCTCGGTTTCATGTATAAAGACTTAAACCTTGCATCATACAACTTATTCAGTCGTACTTTTTCTATCTCTATATCAGTGCATGCTTGCTTCCAAAAGCTTTAGGCATGCTTGTAGTGCCAAATTATTTGACTTGGGGGTCATAGACGACAATGTCATGGGATAGTCGTATCTAATTGAGATGAAATATATGCGGTGGTCATGACTTATAACATGTGAATTTTTTATGTGGTTTGTGCATAAGATACCGTCTATGATTGAGCTATATGTGTAAAAGCTTATTCCCTGAATTGATCTGCAGCTGCAGAGTTGAAATCTTCCTCATGTATGTGCATTTTTTTTGTGTCAGGTGGCAAAGCGCTTGGAAAAGTTCAAGACGACAATCTTCACGCAAATGAGTAATCTCGCAATTAAACATGGAGCAATAAACCTTGGGCAAGGCTTCCCCAACTTTGATGGTCCAGAGTTTGTAAAGGAAGCAGCTATTCAGGCTGTTATAGATGGGAAGAATCAATATGCCCGCGGATATGGGGTTCCAGACCTTAACAATGCCATTGCCGAGCGATTCAAGAAGGATACTGGACTTGTTGTGGATCCTGAGAAAGAAATAACTGTCACCTCTGGGTGCACAGAGGCAATTGCGGCAACTATGCTGGGGTTGATAAATCCTGGTGACGAGGTTATCCTCTTTGCTCCTTTCTATGATTCATATGAAGCTACTCTATCCATGGCTGGTGCTAAAGTAAAGGGTATCACATTACGCCCTCCTGATTTTGCTGTTCCCATTGATGAGCTCAGGTCCACAATCTCAAAGAATACTCGTGCAATTCTTCTAAATAGTCCACATAACCCTACTGGAAAAATGTTCACTCGAGAGGAACTCGATGTGATTGCATCACTCTGCATCGAAAATGATGTGTTGGTATTCAGTGATGAAGTTTATGATAAGTTGGCTTTTGAAATGGATCACATTTCACCGGCCTCTCTTCCTTTAATGTACGAGCGTACAGTAACCATGAATTCGTTGGGGAAAACATTCTCATTGACCGGGTGGAAGATTGGTTGGGCTATAGCTCCACCACACCTGTCATGGGGAGTTCGGCAGGCACACTCTTATCTCACATTTGCGACCTCCACGCCAATGCAATGGGCAGCTGCAACCGCTCTCAGAGCTCCAGACTCCTACCATGTGGAGCTGAAAAGAGATTACCAGGCAAAGAAGGCGATTTTGGTAGAGGGATTGAAATCTGTCGGCTTCAAAGTGTATCCATCAAGTGGTACCTACTTTGTGGTTGTTGATCACACACCTTTTGGACTGGAAAATGATGTTGCATTTTGCGAGTATCTGATCAAGGAAGTTGGAGTGGTGGCAATCCCCACCAGCGTATTTTACTTAAACCCGGAAGATGGAAAGAATCTAGTAAGGTTTACGTTCTGCAAAGACGAAGGAACTCTTAGGGCCGCCGTTGACAGGATGAAGGAAAAGTTGAGAAGATAATTCGAATGAGCTGTTAGAATAAGTGAAACTCAAACTTGTAGCAAGTATCTGAATGCAAGGGATCTTATCCCTGTGCCCTGCAGTTTGAAGCCACGTTTTTTCAGACATCTTATAAATAAGATTATTTAGCTGTGTGGAATTTTACTGGCTTGTGATAATATCTTGCTCTGGGCAACCCTTTCATGTTTGGTTGGAAATGTTTTTTCCGATTACTTTTATACAGCAACACTCTCAATTCGAGTGCATTTAGTAAGATTATTATTTGGTATGTTCCAGTGCATATTGTTTATACACCTAGATCATCATTTTCAAATTGCAAAAAAAATAGCAAATGAAGTTTTACCACAGTGGCAGAAAGCAATTTTCTTTATCCACCTTGATACAAGTTTGATTCCCACCGATCCCCTCTCCCATAACAACTAACAGTTAAACTCATTAACACCATTGTTTGTAAAAAATTAAATTAAAAAATAAAAAATAAAAAACAAATTGCAAAAAATCTTGTAACAAAATTTATATTTCTAATCAACTAGCGCTTGAAAGCCCTGAAGAGGAGTACCACCTTTATTACATGTTGGTAACTTTTATTTTATTTTTGTGAGACATGTTCTTCCTTCTTCGTACAATAGACATGTTTTCCTTTTTATTTTTGAATAGTAGAAGCTTCATTCAGAACAAAGCCCTAAAGGAGTCTAAGTCCCGACCCACAACAGGAATGAGTTTTTTTTTTCTTTAGAGAACTTTAACGAAAAATTACTGGTACTATTCATTTTAACTAAAAATCATATATTTACACTAAAAATTTTATTCTGGTACTATTCACTTTATTCTTTATTTTGTCCTTATCGTTAAAACTCTAACTTTTCAAGCCTTTTTCATTAGGTTTTTTTTTTTTTTTTTTTTTTAAGTAAAAAGTTAGTAAGAAACAATCATTAATGTCTATTGATTATGCATGTCAAACGTAAGTAATGGCTAAAACACGATAAAAGATTCATGACACTTTCACAATTATTCATTAGGAATACAATACAAAGTAAAGATAATACTCTTCTTAATTGGTTTTCATGTTGTGGTTAAAGTAAATAGAAAAGAAAATTGACAAATGTAATTTAAGATGAGAGAGAGAGATGAGAGTTTTAAGTTCGAATCTCGTAAATGGTGAATTCGACATCAAATTAGGTTACTTATTGTGTGGCTTAACCGAACTCTTCGTCTCCTGGTGTAAAAATATCAATGTACTAAAGGAGAGAGAGAGAGAGAGAGAGTTGAGAGTAGATTTGTAGTTAGATATGCCCAAATTACTGTTTGATTCCAAATTGGAGTTCAAAACATGAATATTTTTTTAGTTATGCATATTTACGTGTTTAGTAATATTTATCTAGTGACTGAAGTACAACTGCAAAATCATATAATTCCCTAGTATATTCCTTAGCTCACTTACCACCCGCACAGAAAGACACAATCCAAAAACATCTCTAACTCCTCTCACCCTTATAAATTCTCACTACGCACACTCTATTCAATAATTTGAGTTTAGAAACAAACAAATTAATCTGAAGGTGAGAGTGAGAGAGAGAGAAATTCACAGGCCTTCGTGATGGCGCTTGAACTCCTGAGCCAGCTGGACTCGGCCAAAACAAAATTTTACCATTTTACGGCGGTGGTGATTTCAGGTATGGGCTTCTTCACAGACTCATACGACCTATTCTGCATCTCACTTGTCACCAAGCTCCTTGGCCGCATTTATTACCATGTTCCGGGGTCTTCAAAGCCAGGCAGTCTACCCCCAAATGT
Source organism: Pyrus communis (assembly GCF_041283825.1). Taxonomy (NCBI): domain Eukaryota; kingdom Viridiplantae; phylum Streptophyta; class Magnoliopsida; order Rosales; family Rosaceae; genus Pyrus; species Pyrus communis. The sequence continues at coordinate 7,653,091 of NC_142572.1, forward strand.
GGCGTGCGCGGTCAATGGAGTTTCCCTATGCGGAACCCTTGTCGGTCAGCTCTTCTTTGGGTGGCTGGGCGACAAGCTCGGCCGGAAGCGTGTTTACGGCATAACCCTAATGCTCATGGTGGGTTGTTCTATTTGTTCCGGCCTTTCTTTGGGTAGCTCCCCAACTTCTGTCATGGCCACTTTATGTTTTTTCCGATTTTGGCTAGGGTTTGGTATTGGCGGTGATTACCCACTTTCGGCCACGATCATGGCGGAGTACTCCAACAAAAAGAGCCGAGGGGCGTTTATAGCCGCTGTTTTTGCTATGCAAGGGTTTGGGATCTTGGCTGGTGGGGTGGTGGCTATTGTGGTTTCTGCTATCTTTAGTTCTTTATACCATGCTGAGCCCTACTCCGTGGATCCACATGGGTCGACTGTCCCCCAGGCGGACTATGTGTGGAGGATTATTCTCATGTTCGGAGCAGTCCCAGCCTTGTTGACTTTCTACTCCCGAATGAAGATGCCGGAGACCCCTCGTTACACTGCCCTGGTAGCCAAGGATCAAAGCAAGGCGTGCCAAGACATGACTAAAGTGTTGCACATTGAAATCAAAGAGCTGCAACAAGAAGAGCATGCCCATATTAACAAGTCCTCAAGTTTTGGTCTATTTTCCCAAGAGTTTCTTCAGCGGCACGGCAAACATTTATTGGGCACGGCCACCTGTTGGTTCTTGCTAGACATTGCTTACTACAGCCAAAACCTTTTCCAGAAGGACATCTTCAGCGCCGTGGGATGGCTGCCGTCAGCAAGCTCTATGAGTGCCCTAGATGAGCTTTTCAAAATCGCTAGGGCACAAACCCTAATAGCCCTATGCGGCACAGTTCCAGGATACTGGGCCACGGTCTTCCTCATTGATTACATTGGCCGGTTTGCAATTCAGCTAATTGGGTTCTTTTTCATGACTGTTTTCATGCTAGTCTTGGCAATTCCATATGAGCACTGGTCTAGACCTCAATACAATATTGGATTTATTGTCATATATGGCCTAACATTTTTCTTTGCCAATTTTGGACCCAATGCTACAACGTTTGTTGTGCCGGCGGAGATTTTCCCAGCTAGGCTTCGGTCCACTTGTCATGGGATTTCAGCGGCTTCGGGCAAGTTGGGAGCGATTATAGGGGCTTTCGGGTTTCTGTATGCAGCCCAGAATCAAGACCCGGCTAAGGCTGATCCAGGGTACCCAGCTGGAATTGGAATGAAGAATGCTCTCTTTGTGCTTGCAGGAATCAATGTTATTGGGTTCTTCTTTACGTTTTTGGTGCCAGAGTCTAAGGGAAAATCACTGGAGGAGATGTCAAGAGAAAACAAAGATGAAGCTGAAGTGCAGACCAGCAGAGTTTAGTTTTTTTTTAAGGAATTTGCGTGTGTAAGAATTTTAGTTAAGTTTTTAGGTTTACTTTTTCTTAGTTTTGCTCTAGATATATAGTTTCCTTTTGTTAGTTCTCAATAATTTGATTGCTCAGTTGGTGTAGTACATCTTGAAGATTGGAATTAATGAAGGATCAGAGTCGTTTTTATCATGTGGCGAATGTCTTGAATTTTTTTTATTTTTCTTATCGTCAGGATCCAAATTAGTGAATATTTATTGTTTTTAAAGTTCTTTTGCATTGACTGATGAAACCAAAGCAATTTCATTCATTAATTTATGTAGAAAAGGAAATTCGGGAAGAGATAATTTTCACTATACTGATAAACGTATAAACAGATGAAAGATGTATATTTGGTATCTAGAAGTTTACAATAATCTCATCTCTAAATATTTATCTCATAACCTTATCGCTATTATCATCTAAGGATATGATTTTATCAGGAAGTGTGGTTGAAGACAAGGACTGTGATGCTTGTTTGCTCGTCTAACAATATTACCGATCGTCTAACAATATTATTGCTTTTGGGAGCAGATTAAAAGAACCCAAAATTTAGACAAACTGCTCTAAAATTACATGAGATGAGATTACACAGTATAATTACAATCTCTGGTTTAGTTATGATCAATGGTTACAATTGTTTATTAATCAATCTTTTAACCGTACGTATATTATATATGAGCAAGTGATCATATAAATCATTATATGAAGTCTTCTTTGTACTTTGAAAAAGATTTTGAGTGTACCTATAATACGGTCTCCACGTGCATTGATTTTATTTGTACATAACTGACTAATAATATGTAGCATGCGTCCATTTATCTGGTACCATACAGGAGAAGAAAAAAGTGTATTTATTCGGTCAAAAATATAACAGTACTATCTTAACAAACAATGCCAGATCAACCAAAGTCTAGCTTTTTAACTACATGCAGCCGATCAATTTGACTAACTGTACACCATAGTCCTGGATTTTTTCTGACTCTCTGAGGCTTCTGAATTTTGTTGCTGCGTACAATGTATAGCTAGGTTAAGATGTAGAAAAGGATATTTCACATTTCTTTTTTTAGCATTATATATATATATATATATATATATATGTATGTATGTATGTATGTATATGGTTGAGAACTTAGAGAGTTAGAGAGCTTCAGAACTCTATATGATGCACATGCAGTAGTACTGTTTATATAGGAAACCAATCCTGATTATGCAGTGTGTGTGTATATTTTGGAATACAATATATGGTAGTTTGGACCATCCTCTACAAAGTAATGCTAGCTAGAAAATAATGATAATAGCCAACTAATGAGCTTCAGCCTCAGGTATGTGTTCAGAAGAATGTAAAGAATTATCACATGGAGGTGTATAATTGCTAAATGTGTGTCAAATTGGATGCAGAGGTGAATTCCTTTTTGAGATGGTGATATATAGAAGAGCCCAGGCCAGCCCAAACCCATTTATCAGTCATCACAATAATATTTTTTTATTTTTTATGTACTTCAATGATCCAAATTCTCTACTTTTACATTCATTATTCAAAGATGTTAACTGGGCACGTCCAGAATCACTTCTCGTATAAAGCAAATGAGAAAGTGTTTTTCATAAAATTACTTAAAAAAATTATAAAGAAGCACATGAGAAGTATATGTCTATAAAATTACTTTAAAAATTCATAGAGAAGTGCTGGAACTTAATTCGTGCGCCACCATGAATTGAGGAGGCACGAACTCAAGTAACTTGCAAGAAACAACCATGAGCAAGCTGATTGTGTCCATATCCGAATCAGATCACGTGCCTTACTGAACAAGTATGGTCATTATGGCAGAGTCACTCAGACTTCTCTTATTGCCTAGGACCAGGGTGATGGTGGAAGCACTGCTACGTTTGATACAACTCTGCTTGGAGTTACTGAGTCCATGATTGGACTTCTAAGGTAACGTTATTCCAATCAGCCTTTCCCTGACCCTAGAAAATCATGGTCCCACAATTGCCCCTAATTATGCATAAACCCTTTTAGAGTAAGCGAAATACATATCGTTTGATCTTTTTTTTGTTTTGCGGTAGTCTAACTACTGCACTATACTACACAAGAGGCTATCATAGTAGTGGAAAAATCGACAAGAAACCCCAATTACTATCGGATTTTTGGTAAAAATCCAACATCAAATCGTGCAATGTCGGATTGGAGAACCGACACCATTGCTAGCGTCACAAAAAGGGTATTGATGTCGGTTAGTCCCCTTAATCCGCCACCAAGAAGCAAAGTAATACAAAAAAAAAAAAACAACAGCGTCGATTAAAAGTGACATCTAAACTTACGTCGGTTAGAAGCGACATTGAATTTTGACATGCTAGAGGTCCTAACTGACATCAAGCAACAATGAAAGAATTAAAATATCAAACCTAGTTTCAGTCCTAACCGACATCACGTAACAGTTAAACAAATAAAATACCCAAACTACCACTGCTACAAAATGGACTTATTGTGTCACTGGGTGATGTCGCTTTAATATAATATAGTGGTGGATAAGATATTTGTGACACCTACTGAATATGATGTCGAATTTACTGTCGCTTGTAAGCGTCATAAACTATCTATGTCGCTTTTAACCGACGTAAACATTTAATGTCGTTTATAACCGACATACATTTTAATAATTTTTAAATAATGGTGTCACTTAAAAAAAAATAGTGTCGCTTTTAAGTGACATAAAGTATTGGTGTTGCTTCTAGCCAACATTAATTATTGTTTTTAAATATTTTAAAGCCTGCGTTGATTCTGAGCCACATAGATTTTAGTTTTTTTTTAATATTTTGAAACCTGGTGTTGGTCGTAAGCGACAGATTGATAGTCTTTATATACTCTTCCCCGTGTTTTCTTTTTCCTCTCTTGCATCTTTCTTAATGATGAGTTTATGAGGTGGTACGCAACTAGGGCGGGCAAAAGAGTTGTGTCTGTCGTTTTCGTGTAACACATGTTATCTTAATGAGTTATGTCGTGTCTCATCCATTATCTTAACGGGTCCTTAACAAGTCGGGTCACTTTACCCAACAGGTAAAGTGACCCAACCCATTATGACCCATTAAGAAAAATATTTTTTTCTTTCTTAAATTCGCACATACCACACATTGCCACATAAATATTACTTCAAACCATTAAAACACATTTGTCGTTTAAGTACTACATATACACTCGAAAATAAGAGTCTAATAAACAATCATCCATACACTACTAGTTTATTACAAAATGTTAAATATGCAAGGATATGCAAAATGAAATAGTTTTATTTTCAAGGTTGTGAAGCTTTTCTCAAAAGTTTAAACCTTGCCAATAAAACTCAAAGCTTGCATGTTATTCCTTTTACAAAATCCTCAATTTTCATCGATCATCATGAGTTGACATAAGATTTTGTAGTATCCACTTCTGTAAATATTTTAAATTGACGATCAAATTAGTTCATTGTATTCATATAGGATTAAGGAGTGTAGCTGTAAAAAATCATCAAAATCGACGCTCAACATGTCATCAATTGTATGAACTGATCAACAATCAATCTTACCAAAGACATAAATTGATACAGTTTTAATACGTTATAATTGTAGTGTAAAATAAGAAAATTAAAATTTCATGGTCATTTTGATACAAGTTGCCTACTGATGCTAGTGAAACGGATGAACCAACATACATGTGTGTGAAAGATCCATAAAAATAAACGGACGTGTGTATAATTAATGCAGGTAAACAAGAACACTTAACATTATCCCTTTTTTTTTTGTTCCAAAAAAAAAAAAAAAGACACATTATCGTTTTTAAGTTACAAAGTATTTATTAAATTCATTAATTGTCCAAAAATATATACAAGTGAAGTGATTTGACAATATGTCTCACATAATTATATTATTTATGCGAGATTACATCAAAACCATGTAATTAGCATGGCGCCAGCTACAGTGACATTTATAGTTGATTACATGAGATTTTTTTTTTTTTTTGACAAACAATATCGTTAATGATTTAAATAATTAGTTGTTTGAGAGAAAGATAATCACTGAAAATTCAACTTGCACTGTTATAGATAGACACAATTATTTTTTGCTATCCCGGTAAAGCGCTATCAACTTATATGAGATTTTTCGATGTTAACTTTTGGGTGTTGTTTGTAGTGCAGGTATAGTGCAGGTAGCCCGCAAATTTTGAAAACGAAGATCTACTTACATGATTATACATGGACTAAGGAAAAGCAAATTTACCAAAGGATGACGTTTGGTTTCGTAAAATAACGATATTTTCTATTTCATTTGGTCAACAAAGCTATAATTTATTACTTTGTCACTTGGTAGGAGAAAGAACAAGCAAAGGTTCGGCCGTGCATGTAGCTATAAAATTTGAAATTGTGCTTGAACATAGAATTTAGGTCAAATTTTTAAAGCCATGTTTTTATTTTTCTATATATCTATGCAATATGTGACAACTTATTTTTGTGTTTGTCTAGTTCGTTACGTCGGTTATGCATATGACCGAAATTAATCGTACAGTAAGTTTAACATAATGCGAGAATATGACATAGTAAACATGACGATTTTAGAGGAAAATTTATGTCTCTCTTTTTTCAATTGGATCATTTGGACTTTATTTTTATTTTATTTCTTTATTGGATTGGTTCCCATCCTTAACCCTTATGCCTTATTGTGATTTATGGTTTATTTGTTGATTGATGCGAGGTATACTTATCTGCCATTTCCATAAGGGACACTTCGGAATTTGGTAGGGCAGATAAGTGTCTTGCCTCGCACTTATCTGCCATAAGGGACACTCCGCGGCTTAGCCACGGATTTGAAATGTAAACATCTCTGTGAAATCTCTAATTAACTTTGATTTGTAATGTCTTGGTTGTTTTACAGGTTGTAGCTCTTAATTAGTATCCTATTGTTATCTCTCTATATAAAGAATGGTAAGACAAAAGGTACGAAATCAAAAAAAAAGTTTTTGTTTTTATACTTTTTCAAGAAAGAAAGGCTTCATCGAGAACACGTCTTAAAATGATCGTTGAACACGTACAATTACTCCGGAATCACCCATGTCAGGTAAATTTAATTGCTCGCATGCGTAAAAATTCGAATTCCAAATATTCAAATGTATGAGTCACTAGTTGTACGTGTTTCTGTTCTTTGTCAACATTTGTTTGTCAATACTGCGTACCATCTTAAAAAAATAAAGTGAAAACGAAGGTTTGAAAAGTAGCTAGCAAATTTCACATTAATGTGTAATATTATTGGTGTTGCTTTTGGCATATGGTAGGTGCAAAATGGTGCTCAATTCTTACATGCAGAAGCCTGTTAAGTATACAAATTATAATACGAAGCATCATAATGCATGAAAATTTGACAAATTATTAGACATGGTTTTGGGAAATTTTCCAAAAAAATATAGGAGGGTGGTCCCCACTTGCATTGCATATTGGATTTAACTTTTCTGGTTACATCCAATCTCGACTGAACACATGTCCGAATTTTTTTTAAAAAAATCAAAACTTGGACACCTGTTCAATTAGATTTGGATGTAAGCAGCAGTTGCTGCTACATTTGCAAAAGCCAAGTCTAGTTCTATTTGCATGCTTACATATAAATAAATATAAATATTTTACTATTTTTCCCGGTGAGTTGTGGCAGATCTCACCATTTATTTACTTTCTTTTCTATGCAACGTGATACCCCAAGTAACTTTTACTTTGTACACTTGAACCAGTAATTTGCATCTCCAAGAATTAATATCAATCAATCAATTAAGTTAATTAAAAATATCGAAAGGTCACTTTATAGTTTGTACACGTCTAATTTTAATTTTTTTACTTGTTAATAAGACATTTTAAATTTAATTCTCAACAATTCAATATCAATTTATCATTACTGACTTATTTTTTTATTTAACTTAAATTTTCTAACACAATATTTTGATGAGAAATTGCGTAACAGGTGAACACAGCTCGGAAGGACGGTGACGTGGAGGTGGCACGTGCCGGCCTGCACAGTATAATGAAAAGGAGCCGAAGCGGAATCTAAGATCCGACGACCACATCTGTCCCGTCAAGATCGGCACTATCCCCAAACCAGTCTAATCCAACGGCCCATACCTTATCATCGACCTCGACCGTCTGATGAGAATCTGACGGTTCATATTAAATATCACTCCCTCTCTCTCCCCAATGCAGCATCAATAAAATCAAAAGGCTGGAAGCCGGTCCAGTTCTCCAGACAAAAACTCCAGACTCACACACACACACACACTCTCTCTCTCTCTCTCTCTCTCTCCCCCCCCCCTTCCTCTACTCGGTTTTGAATCTTCAGAAGAGTTGGTTGTTTTTCAGTTGGTTCTAAATTGCGCCGGCGGTGGGTCCAGCGGTAAGTTAATGTGCGCCGTGAGTGTTTTGCGCGCGAGATGCCGCCGGTGTGCTCGATAATACCAGCCACGTTAGTTATAAGAATCTGACGGTTGGTGTTGAACCAGTCCATCAGTCGGTTTTCTAAATGGACGGTCAGAAAGGCCAGGCGAACCTCACGAGGACCCAGTCGTCGCTGCTGCGGTCGTCGCCGACGATTCGATCCTCCATTCACAGCCTCAACTCCGTCACGGAGGAGGACGTCGCCGCCGCCAACGAAAACAACCACCACCACGACGATGAAGAAGAGCTGAGGCCCAAGAATTACAATCCCGGGTTGACCCACCAGAAATCCGGGTCGACCCGGATCAGCCACCAGCACCTACCTATGGCCTCCATCACACTCTTCATCCTCTTCAGCTTCTCTGGCTTCTTCTTCTTCTTCTACCTCCGCCGCGAAGAAATACCCACCTCCGAAAACCTCCTTCTGGCTCTGACCTTCGTCGCGGTCACGCTTTTCTTAGCGAACAAGAACAAGGGTCTGATCAACCACAGCGTCTCCGTCCTCAAGCACTCCTGGGACGAGAATGCGAAGCGGTGCCGCTTCCACCGGTTCTATAAGACCAACAGCAGCACGAAGCCGGTCCAGTGGTTCATCGGGTCGGACTCGAACCCGAACAAGACCCGGATGGAGAAGGAGATCTTAAGGGAAGGGGTCGAATTCTACAGCAATGGGGATTTCTACGAGGGTGAATTTCACAATGGGCAGTGCAATGGCAGTGGGGTCTATAATTACTTCGTCAACGGCAGATACGAGGGGGATTGGATCGACGGCCGATACGACGGCTACGGGATTGAGGGCTGGGCGAGAGGGAGCAGATACAAGGGGCAATACAGGCAAGGATTGAGGCATGGTTATGGGGTTTATAGATTCTCGGCGGGGGATTCGTATGCAGGGGAGTGGTGCAATGGGCAGAGCCACGGCGTCGGAGTGCAGACTTGCTCCGATGGCAGCTGCTATGTTGGTGAATTCAAGTATGGCGCCAAGCACGGCCTCGGTTGCTACCATTTCAGGTCAGTTCTTCGGTTCCTGATTTCGAAGATTTTCGGGGTTTCGCCATTGATTTTGATTTCGTATTTTTTATTTGAGTTGGGTTTTGGGTTACCAATTTTGGGTTGTTTTCTTTTTTACTTTATTTGAACTGTTCATGGTGGATGAAACAGTGAAATCTGGTTGTTGTGTGGTTGGTTGTTTGTGGGTATCCATTTAATACATCTGAACAAGTCTCTGTTTTGTTCTTACATTTTATGGTCAAGAATTTGATTTTGTTAACCAACTTTTTGAGATTTGTTTTCTTAATCGTGCATTTATGAGTAAATTCGTATTTGAACTCCCTTGAGCAAATTGAAGTTTCTTGCTGCAATGCAATTTAATTGATGAATTCGGTTCTGTTTGCAGAAACGGAGATAGATACGCCGGAGAATACTTCGGAGACAAAATGCATGGATTCGGCATCTACCACTTTGCCAACGGTCATTGTTACGAGGGGTCATGGCACGAAGGTCGTAATCTAGGCTATGGCGTTTACACTTTCCGAAATGGCAATGCAAGATGCGGTATATGGGACGGTGGCACCCTTAAGCACCCTCTTCTGCCGCTAACCGAAGCACTTGTTCGAGCTGTTCAGGTATTTTTATTGTCTCATTCAAACTGGTACTTCAAACACATCACAGTTCCATGGTTAACACATACTTAATTCATTCATTGCTCATTCTTTATCTTTTAATGGAATTTTGCAGGCTGCTGGGAAAGCTGCAGAGAATGCTGTCAACCTCCAGCGGGTGGATGAACAAGTGAACAAGGCAGTCATGGCCGCAAACAGAGCTGCCACTGCCGCCAGAGTTGCTGCTGTTAAAGCCGTTCAAAACGGAATGGACGGAAAATTTTGTGATACGAATGTCTAAAAGACATTTTTCTTTCAGTAGTGTAAATTTTTCACTAATTTGAAGTGTGCTTTCGAAAATGTCAACCCGGCGAGCAAACGCTCATCGGAGGTTGAGAGAGAGCCTGTGTTAGAGGGCTTGGATCATCACACTGTAACTTGTACATACACCATGTATATCAAATGGAAGAAGAGATTTCAGACAAGTTTTTGCACCTTTGCCCTTTGTGATGCATTTTTCTTCCGCATCAAGTTACATTATTGTGTTGTTGCAATCATGAGACCGAGTGTTCGATCCCAGTTTGTCTCTTATTCTGTGGCATCATCATCCTCATCAGCTTATCGTCAATGCCAGGGCCTTATAAAAGCGTACCAATTGGTACCACAAAACCATATCTTCAATTTTGGGGTACTTTACAAGAATGGGAATGTCTAGTGTACTAGCTCACTGCCCTACCCCTCGACGATGTATTTCGGGGCTAGAGAAATTATTCGTCTCTGAAATTTTTATCGAGTGGACATAAATTGGCAAATACAAATAGCTCTTGATCTAGCAATACTTATTCTCCTCGGTTAGTAAAGGAAAACATAAATTGGAAGGTGAATGCCGAAACTAAGGTTCGTTATTGGACCCCCAAAAAGTAGTTTTCACTTCTCATCCAACTATTTAAAAACCTAGTTCAACATACCAATTATTGTGCCGAATCATTTGGCATATTTATCGTAACTTTTAACGATTCAGATTGACAGTCTAATCTCGAAACAAGAAATTCACAAAGCAATCTACTTGACAGTCCAATTGCGGAAGACAAATGGGTAAGAAACTTCCCCATATGCATATATATATACATTGTTTTTTCAAATTATAGACAAGTTTTGTCCTTGCTCAACCTTTCTCCGTACAAGGACCTTCCGACCAATTCATGGCCATATGCCCATGACAGAAACTGTCAAAGATGAGTAGTAACGTGAGAAGTATGGGAGTATTCCACTGTGCATAATGCCACTATTCCACCACAACACTCCCATCCACATGTGCCCAAAAGTGACTATTACTCAACACACCCATATGAAAGTCTCTCATCTTAAAGCTTTTTAAATGAAAAAAAAGTCCTCCCCCGATCTAGCAATGGTTTAATAGAGCATTAAAGTTCTCGCTACCGATAAAACGAAATTACTTTGTTCATTACTTCAAACAAGTCATTTTAAATCGCAGGTAAAACATAATTTAGAGCAATAGCTCTCGAACAACATGTGACAAGTGAGGTTTTGAATTTGGCGTGACCAAGCAGCCATGTGCAGTCCTCGTCCGGTGGGATAATGTTTAGTGGGGACTGGCTATTATTTATACAAAATTAGGGCATCATGTGGGGGTGGGGGGTGGGGGAGGAGGCTTCTTGTCTTTGCGCTAATATCTTTCAACTTTCATGCTTGCTGGATCCACAATCTCTGTTGCATCCCAATTCAAAAATATAAGATGTACCCAACTTTCTTTTTCTTTTTATTCATTTCATCTTTTCTTCTTTTAGAATGTATGAGATAAGAGAATTGTAATTACCTGTCCTTTAATATTAATTAAATGGTAGATGGAAATGTCAAATAACAAAAGATGATAGTACACTTTCTTTTCTCCTTTGTTAGATTAAGATAAAGTAGTAAAGTGTTCAAAATATCGGCATCCGTATAAATATTGACATACAAATTTGTATAAATATTGATGGATATATCGAATATCGAATATCGATGTCGATATTGGTTGGAATGATAAAAAATTAAAATGAAACTTTAGAGAATGTCATACATTGGTTTGGATGAAATATAAAAGTTTTTTTTATATTTAACTAATATGTTGGAAATATCGACGAAATCTGTTAATTTTAGCCTAAACTTAAAAGTTTCTTTGATATGAGGTGAAGTTTATACTTCACCCTCATTTTTATATCTTTTTTTAATTTTTCATGTATATCTATGAAAATATCGAAACTATCGAAAAATTTTCAAACACTAGTAAGTGATTACCCTTTTTTTTCAATCATAAGGATCAGGTGAACGGGACTGTTTAAAATGTATAGTATGTAAGATTCCTTTTTTATGTACTTTCGTTCTCTTAGGTCACAAGGGTAATAATACCCCTCCCCAGATTCAAATATCTTTCTAGGTTAATTTTGCTAACAACTCTCACATGCACGTCGAAAAAGAGAGTCCAACAAGCAAAAAAGCACTGGTTGTGTTTGGTAACATTTTTAGGTCACCAATTGGTGGGCTAGATTGGATAGATTGTGATCAACTAAAATGAACTTCAGTTTAGTTTGTTATTTATATGTCAAAATGTGAGATGAGCATGATTGGATATGATGAGTCATGAATTCACAATAAAATGAGTTATCTAACATATCCTTGTACATGAGTTACAAGTCATATCTTACAAGTCATTGCCAATTCAATCATCTCATCCAGTCTACCAAACAAACCCTTAGGGTTTTAAAATTTTATAATCTTTGACCGATCTTTTTAGGTTGTTTTGGTTGAATCCGGATCCTCTTTGTGAGGATCCTAGGAATTCTTGAATCGTGTCCGTTCATCGGACATCGTACAGTCAGAAATCATTTTAAATATTTTTATTTAAAAGTAAACGCAAACAGTACCTAATAAATATTGATCGTACGATATACAATAAAAAGACATAATTCACAGACTCTCAAAATCCTCATCAAAAGGATCCGAAGAGGATCATGTTGGGTTTTCGTTAAGAAAATGAAAGGAGATCCGGGAGGATAGGGATAGGGATGGACTTCATCAGCCCTGACCAAACAATATTAATATTAGCAATTTGGTCCGCATGGATATTAATTATCATTAATTTGTTGTTTATATGTCTTGGAGTGTGTTATGTCCAAATATTAATATTAGTAATTTGGCCCACATATGGATATTAAATTTGCTAATTTCTCGTTTCCTTGTGTTGGAAGAGATTGAAATATTATATGCATATCTCTCTAGGTTTTCGTTCTTCCTTCATTTGAACCACTAAAATCTAGACTAGTAGTTTCCAGTCAAGTTTTCTATGGATGAATCCCAATAAAAATGTTTTTGTTCAAGACTCAAGCATTAATTAAAACTGAGTAACGATGGGTAAATTTGTACGTAAATAAGTTGGTTAAAGTTGATACTTAACAATGCGCTTTTTTTTTTTTTTTGGCCTTCAAGTTCGATTCAAATTTCATTTTCTGTTGTTTAGAATAGATTAGAATATCGTTTTGTCAAAAAATAAGCATTTTAATTTAGTGGCTTTTTTTTTTTTTGGCCTTCAAGTTCGATTCAAATTTCATTTTCTGTTGTTTAGAATAGATTAGAATATCGTTTTGTCAAAAAATAAGCATTTTAATTTAGTGAAGATATCAAAATTAATCTTGAATTTTTTTTTCAGTAATCTTTTCTCTAGCTCACTTGTTGATCTTAAAAGTACTAGTAAAGATGCATGTGGATCCATTGTTAATCTCTATTATATTAACTGTTAATCTCTATTACCATAAAATCTAATATTTTAAATCTAATAAGACACAGGTCAATAATCTTAAATTGTGTTTTAACAAAGCTTTATATATGCTCAGATCAACAGTATAACATCATAGTTGATATGTCCTTCTACAATAATTGGCTTTGAAATGCTAGATTAATTGAAAAGGTTATAAAGGAAGGGAGAAAGAATTGGAGAAAAGTACAAGAAATTAGCTAGAAAGGACAGGGTCCGTCTAAGCATGGAGTAGTACTAATGTTTCTGGCATTGGCGGATGAGGATCCTCTCCGGATCTTCCTTGTGAGAGTTTTAGAAATCAATTCATCTTAAACGTTTATCGTACATCGTACATAATATGGTCAGCTTTCGTCAGGTACTGTTTGTGTTCAATTATAAATAAAAAATTCAAAATAATTTTTAACCGCATGATAAACTGATGAATGAATAGAATGAGCAGATCTCTAGAATCCTTACAAAGAGAATCCGGATAAGATCGTATTCCGGCATTGGCAACACTACCTTTACAAATATGTGTATATAAAACTTTGAAGCGTTCAGTGATTTTCCAGAAGATTTTGTGTTTAAAAAAATGGATAGGATATGAGAGGCATGTCTGGTTCATGCATTGATTATCCATTATCACACCGAGCATTCCTCAATGTCCATGTTCCCCGCAATGCTATGATTTCTTTATTTGATCATATTATTTTTAAATGTTAGAATAATGTTATTGGAAAGAAAAAAAAAACCTCACATAAATATGATTACCTTTCTTTGGGAAATTGTATCAATCATCTTTGATTGGATCAATCAGTTACATCTTAGGTCATTCACAGCAGATCAGAAAAAATGAATGTGATACAAATATATTGAATTCATCTTAGATCATTCAAACTGACCCTTATAGAGGGTCTAACTCGAATCACACTTTCGAACCCGAGCTTTTTTCTATGAGCTGACCATTTGTGGCGGGTTATAGAGCTACCTACATACTTGCCATATGGATTATGACTATGACAGCCCGTCCCGAATTATTTGTACCGTAGGTGTGAAATGACGTTTTTGCCCCTAGTGTATATTTGTCATTTGTGTGGTTGTTTTGGGGATTTGGTTGGCTGCATTTGGACCCCACACACACACCTTCTCATCCCTATCTCCTTCCCGTATACCTTCCTTGTCCCGTGTCTCTCTCTCTCTCTCTCTCTCTCTCTCTCTCTCTTTTTCTTCTTCGTACGGACAAGACCCAAAACCCGTGAAAATGTTGTAGATCGAGGTGGAAAGTTATACCTTTGTGTTCATGAGGTTCATACGAGTTCAACCATACCCATTTCAGGTAGGAAATCCTTCGATTTCACATTGAACCATGGAACCCCGATTACGGTTACTGTTCATGCACACGTGAAATGTTGTTTTTCAGGGAATTTGAAGCTTGTAGGAAGCTTGGTGAGGTCCTTAGTTAGCTTGGGGTGGTTCGTTGGAAGGTTTTGGACGTTGGGATTGTAAGTTGTAGGTTTGGCCGGATTTTATGAAGTTTCTCCGGCGAGATTCCGTGAATTTCAAGGCTTGAAAGTGGTAAAATTTTGTTCTAATTGTTGTAAGCTTCATTTTGGTACCAATTTCATGGAATTTGGTTGAAAAACGAGTGAGAAACGAAGGTTTGAAAATTTTCCAGTTTTCCGACAACGGTGACGGCACTGGAGGTGTGCCGGAGAAAAAGAAGGAATATTCCGCCAATTTGGACGGAATATTCTTAACGGCATTAGATTAACTTTAATGGAATCTGTTAGTTTTAACGGAATATTCCTGACGCTGTCAGTGTGCCTGGCACGTGGCCGGCGCGTGGCGGCGGGTGGGAGGTCAAAATTTTTTTTTTAAAATATGGGGATGTTCGTGAGGTTGAGTAGATCACGTTGGTATATTCATACACCCCATTTGAGCATTGTATGAGAAGTTATTACCTAGTTTTGGTTATGTGCTTTAAATTGACGTTTTTATAATTGTTTCGCATATAGGTGAGACCTATCCCGATGACGAGCGCAGTCACTCGAGACAAGGGGGTTACGACCCTTCCACATACCAGTGAGTGGGCTTTTGGATTTTCGTATATACCTATATACTGTGGTTTTTCCCAGAAATGAAATGGAATGTTTAAATGTTTTAAATGTCATGCACTGCATTTGCCTATTTATTTATGCATTAGTAGTGCATATATGTATGTTTGGTGCTGCAGACGCACATGTAAGTGCCAAGTAAGTTATGATTTATGATGATGATTAGTAGTTATGTGAGATGCATAGAGAGCTCATAACCTGCACCCCCGGTGTTAGTACTCCCGCCCAGAGTAGGGCACAGTCATTCACGTAATGTTCACCTCCCGCACCACACGCTCATCTTGGATCCAAGTTAGGTATACAGCCTCGTCGTACAGACTACTATAAGTGGTTCCAACTTGTAGGTGACCCGCAATTATTCGCCCAGTCTTCACGTGATCGTAACACTTGATCGTATTTATTTACACCCAGTCCTGTCGTACAGACCACTTTAGGTGGTTCCGACTCGTGTGTAAGTATAGTTAGTGAGTTGGGGATTTGAGCTCTAGATTCAACCGTACAGGTCACGTTAAGTGACTCCGGCTGACATGTTATTTGCATTGTTTGACATTACCTAGGTTACTTACATTTTATGTGGAGGCATTCGATATGACATATTTCTGAGCATGTTTTCTATATATGTGTATATTCTATTTTCTGGGAAACTATACAGGTTTTACGTCGAGTGGTTAGAACTTTTGATAATGAAATGATTTTGAAAAGCTTTGTTTTGCCCACTCACACTTTTTGTTTTGCACCCCTCCAGGTTTTAGTTTGGAATGCTCTTTTGGTGGCTCACGAGGAATTCACGGCATATCTGACAGATTATAGTGTAGGACCCCCTCTGGGTGTGTTTAGTTAGTATTTGTTCCTCTGGACTGCACTAGGTTTTCTATGCTCTTATATTGTTTTTCACACCTACGTTTGCACATGTATGTTAACTACTCTGTGTGTAGTTGATTTTTATTTGTTCGTACTTTTATTATTATTTTTAGGTTCCGCACTGTGCACATGATTACGTCACTTTTGCATGACGGCCAGCATGCCCTGATTTCTGTCGAGATGTGTCAATGACCGTTATATATTATATGATTTAAGATAGGATTTATGATATAAAATTCGAAATATAAATAAGATTTGTAAACATAAATTGTACAGCGAGCACTATTCTTATACGATCAACATGGATGGCAATTTATCTTCGGAAACCCAAAGAACCCTAGCTCTCAAGTCCTCAACAGCATTTTCCAAAACACACGCGCACACACATATATGAGATTCTCCATTGTTGTTTGGCTCCAAATCCATCAAATCATGATGTAACTTCGGATCTTCTTTTTGTAAAAGTGCTTTTTGGTTCCACAATTGGCTTATTTGCTCTCAGTCTCAACTCTCAAATTTTCACAAAAAAAAATGCAAATGCTTTCTTGAAATACAGAAATATACAATGTTTACAAGGAATTGAATTTTCGCTTTGCACAAAAGATGGAAGTGATCACTTTATGAATGTGCGTCGTAATGGCTCATGAGCTTTATTTGTCCATTAAGCACTTCGATTTTAAGCACGGCTGAAACCATCTTCAATCTTTGGATTAAAACTTAAAATTTTTAGCCTTGAAAATTTAGGTTTTAACCCAGAAACAGTTTTTTTTTCTCTAACCCTTCTGGGTTAAACATTTAACCCGAGATTATTAAAGAATGAATTTTGGATAATTTCTTTCTTAAAGTAACCTTTTTTAAAATAAATTATATAGATTATCCTAATTTAATTTTATGAACATTTTAACTTCAAAATATTTAGATTCCGATAAATATTGAAAAATCACAAAACTGACACCATCAAACTCGTGGAACACTACGAAAGAATATGAAACACATAAAATAATTTTTTTTTAATTACTTAAGCCGTTAGATTTAAATTTGGATCGTTATTATTATTATTTTTTACCGTTGGATTTGATCAAATTAGATCTTAATTGTTGGATTCAATTAATTTATAAATATAAAACTAAAAAAAAATATACATATATGGTAGGCTAGCCCCATTAATCCAGGGGAGAACCCTGGACTAAATTTGCCCCATAAATGAGTTTTGAGGTTTAACTCATATTTGGCCCAATGGTTGGAATAAGTTGGGATAAGTTTAGAACCTAAAATTTGAGTTTTACTTTAAGAGTTGGAGTTGGTAAAGTCCTTTTCTTTGTTGTTGAAAAACTAGTGGTGCTCACTGTTCTTTCATCTTTTTTGTGAGACTTCCTAATATGCTTCGAGTATCTTATAAACCAAGATCTTTAGTCGTTAAAGTCTTAACTAAGGATAATGTCCTAACGGTTTAAAATCATAATTATAGGATTCATCGGAGTATAATACAGTCTTGTGTGTTTTTCTCTCACTCCCTTGACCAAATATTTGGTTGAATATAATTTCTAGCTTTTATATGTACCAATAACACTATATATATATACACACACACACACATACATACACACACGTTGAAAAAAATTGAGGTTACACCGTAAAACCAATTGTTAATATAGGAAATAGTCCAACTACTTATAAGTACATGTAATGTCTATCCCTTATTAATGTAGGATTCATTCTTAACATGCCCACTTACGTGTGGCAAATTTTCAATCCAAACGCACGGGTGGTTGTTGGGCTTCACACGTGGGATTACATGGCTATGATACCACAAAAAAAAAAAAAAAAAAAAAAAAAAAAAAAAAAAAAAAAAAAAAAAAAAAAAAAAGAGTTATTTAAAATTGAATATAAATAGTACCTAATAAAAATTAGCAGCACAATGTACGATAAACGGATGTGATGAGGATCCATACAAAGAAGATCCGACAAAAATCCATTCTCATGTATCAGACCCAAAAAAAAAAAAAAAAAAAAAAAAAAAAAAAAAAAAAAAAAAAAAAAAAAAAAAAAAAAGAGCAAAGATCGTGGAATCTCCTGACCGTCGATTTCAAAACTTGCCGAGCGGTCCAAAGCAAACAGCTCAAGAAAATTTGACTTTAAATCTCACTTATAATTTAATTTTAAAAAAGGAAGTCGCCAAATCTATGTGATGCGATAAACTGTACATGTTCCTTGGCAATAAGGGAAGTTATGGGAGGTTTTTAGTCACCTAATCCCTATCCTCTTTATTGACTTAGCGCCTATGTCGTTGTTTTTAAGTCCCTTTTGACTTGGGTCATTATCATTTATCAATAACAAAATGTCCACGTCAAAAATCACAAGTTTGAACTACAATAAGTGGTGCAGTAGTAAGAACGCGAACTGCGACTTCTCAATAAATAAAAAATTATAGAAGGTTTCGAGTTCGATATTTTGAGTTAGTGAGTCTGCTTGACTGTGATCATGTGTAGGGTAAAATTCATCATAGTCTCTTTAGACCTGAAAATGATAGATAACTGTAGTTTGCCATTAATTGTCCCCTTGTTAAAAAGAAAATATCACAAGTTTGAGTAGATTTTGAACGTACACGCTAGTAAGATACGACACAGAAAAATTCATATATAAAATGCGATAGCAAGTTTTATAAAATACGGTGAAATGTTGCGAAGAAATTAGGATGATGGCAAAGTTATATTTGTTTTTCATTCCCGAAGAAGTCTTCAAATTGAATTATTATTGAGAATAATAATATGAACCGATGAAGTTAGTAATTTACTATGAAACTAACCACATGTCTAGGTTTACTTTAAAATTATCGTGTCTTATATAGAATAGAGTATAGTGTTGTCGATAAATGTGCATGAATAATTAAAGGGCTAAACAAATTTTCAATTTAAATAAAATAAAATGACTTATGTACGGTAATTTAATAAAATAACAATTCGGATCATAAGATAATTTAAATTAACATATCTAAAAGAAAGTAGCGTCATGTTACTAACTAATTAACGCTTAAAATCTCCTATTATAATCTATAATTAAAAAATTAATATAGTTATCGATCGCCATCTTATATAATATACATACCTTTGGTTAATTACATATTGAAATCATCATGCATCGGTACTACCATACTAGGAAGTTTGCAATACGTGACGCACGCCATTACATCACTTTAGTATATATCAACATGTTTTTATTTAATATTTGAATTTTGCAGCATCAAGGTTCATGTTCAAATTAATTTCTTCAGCTACATGATTGACTGAAAGGGTGCCCTGTTAGCTACTTCTTGGTGATGGTTGACACACTCCTACCCAGAAGTCCACTTGGATCCTGAATCGAGTTGTGCTGGCCGACACCTGGAAGGTGACGAAGCCATAAAATGTGGTAGAGTGTAGAAAAAGTGAATAAATTTGAATCTAAAAGTGTCAAAGTACCAGAGTGCGCTATGAGTGGGAGTGAACCCATATCACACGCGATGTCAGAGCATAGGTAAGGTACAGTAGTGCGGGTAAGAATCATACCCTTAGAATTATCCATCAATACTAAGATTCGCCATAGATTCTTGTCGATACAAACTCAGCAACTAAAACCTGGAGGGCACCAAACAGAAGGTGTGAGTAAGCAATAAAACCAAACTTCCCAAAATTATTACCTCTCTAAAAGTAATGCCCCTAATTGTAAAACCCGTATCGTTTTCCATAAGACAGTACAACATATATACATATATCCAAACCATACTCAGAAATGACCAAAACCACGGTTTGCCATCAACTCCACCATACATTAATAAGTAGGCCAAATGAACTAAATCAATACAAAGTGATATATCAGTCAGAGTCATCTAAAATGACGTGTACAACTTATCCATATCTCATCAATCATGGCTAGCATATAAGTCGGAGTCACCTATAGTGACCTGTACGACTTATCCATATCTCATCAATCCTGGCTAGCATATAAGTCGGAGTCACCTATAGTGACCTGTACGACTTATCCATATCTCATCAATCATGGCTAGCATATAAGTCGGAGTCACCTATAGTGACCTGTACGACTTATCCATATCTCATCAATCCTGGCTAGCATATAAGTCAGAGTCACCTATAGTGACCTATACGACTTATCCATATCTCATCAATCATGACTAGCATATAAGTCGGAGTCACCTATAGTGACCTGTACGACTTATCCATATCTCATCAATCCTGGCTAGCCAATAGCTCAATAAGTATAGGTGCACACGAGTCGGAACCACCTAAAGTGGTCTGTACGACAGGACTGGGTGTAAATAAATACGCTCAAGTGCTACGATCACGTTAAGACTGGGCGAATAATCGCGGGTCACCTACGAGTCAGAACCACCTAAAGTGGTCTGTACGACAGGACTGTGCACCTACCTTGAATCCAAGGTGAGCGTAAGGTACGGGAGGTGAACATCACGTGAAGGACTGTGCCCTGGCCACGGGCGGGAGTACTAACACCGGGGTGCAGGTTTATGAGCTATACTATGTCTTAACACAATCGTACTCACTACCATCACTAACATCAACATATACTCACCTGAAGCTTACCTGGGTGTCCTGCGTCCACCTTTGCACTTGAAATCATTCCCAATAATTATATGCAAGTAGTATACATATGGATATACCATGATGCAATCTAAAACTCAACCATGTTGTAGCATTTTCAATTATAAACAATACGGTGTGAAATGTACAATCAATAACGCTCTACTCTCGAACTACTTATTTTCAGGGATAATTATCCATAATAACCCAATTAACACTATTTAACTAACTAATTCACAAAACTAAAACCTGTCTTTATCAATTTCCTTCGCATTACTCAATTTCCCAAATAAGGCTTTTGTCTCAAATATTTTATGGCTGCATCTAACCTCTCGTTAGACTGCCTACGTACCCTAGACAGGAATCAAGCCATTCATAGTTCATATTGGTACTTCAAGCATTCACAATAATTATATATGAAAGTAATATGCCTAATCAATTTAAAAGTGTCGATAGAACTCTCAACAATATGTACGATAAAAAGGAAAATATGCACTCACCTGGAGTCCACGCTATGATTCTCTAGCGCACGCTATGATTCCCTGTGACCAATTATCAAATCACATCTCAGAACTCTTACCCGTAGAATATGTAATTCACATAAAACACAACCTCAACGACATTCTAAAATAGTTTGAGACCCATTGTCCACAAGTTAACCGTCGATCTTTGATCGATGGTGAGGTTTACAACCCTGTATAACTTGACCCGGAAGATCCGCATATCAGATTTCCAATCCGCAACTCCCAACGATCCAAAATATGTTTCTACAATAACATATTAAAATTTCATTACAATCCAACGGTCAGATCTCCACCAATTGCCTAAAACAAGTGGCCGTGAACATTTATTTTACTAACTTACAAATCCAATTCAGGAAGATCCGTAAGTCGGATTCCCGATCCATAAATTCCTATGATCTTTAAATATTACGTATTATAATGTATCCAGTTTTGGTGACGATCCAACGGTCGGATCATCGATTCACATTTTTATCAAGTAACGTATCGTAACGAATTTAGGTTCCAACTATCAACCTACGTCATTCAAATGACAAAACTGAATTCAAGACATTTAACATAGCCTAAAAATAGCATTGGCGGCCCACTGGCCACGCGCCGCCGCACGCGCCGCCGGGGGTGGCGGTCGGCTGCCCCGACTCGCCGGAAAATCCAACTATTTCCAAAAATTCTCAAACTTCACAGAAATGAAGATCTCAGTGAGTGGAGAAACTTTAATACCTGCCACGAAGTCCAAAAGTGGACGGAAGATGGTCAATTTTGCCTACAAAGCCGACGGGTGCCTAAAACTTCCCGACGTCGATTCGTCGTCCACGGTGGTCCAACGGGGTCAAGGTTGGTTGGGTTTTGCTCCTGGGATGATGGGCTACAAAGCCCAAGTGGTGGCATCGGCCATCGCTTTGCCGATTTGCCGGAAAATCGAAAAGGGTGGCCGGAGCACCATTGATTTTCGTCAACTTTCGTGGCCTCAAACCGCCTCATACCATGGTTAATCAAGGTGGTTCTTGGGTGGGTTTTGTAGAGGGGAATGAGAGCTTCAAGATGGTGGTGGTGGCATCGAAAAACTCCACCGGAGTTGGCCAAAATCGGCCTTGGAAAATGGATGGTCGTGCATGTCGGGTCACGATTTTGGGGGAGCTTTCCCATTTTTTTTTTTTCTTTTCGTTTCTTCCTTCTTTTTGATTGGCTGCCAACTTTACTTCTTCTTTCCTCCCTCCATTTTCTGATTGGGCTTCCCCCACAAAGTGGGGATTTAATTTAAATAAACATTAAACCTTGAATAACCAATTTCGAACGTCCGTAACTATACCGTTATAATCCGGACTCGCAAACGGCTTTCGCCTCTGCGTTCACATCCACGAGTATTATGAGAATATGTTAAAAGAATAAGTCATACGTCTCTCTAGACGATGCTCAACATAAGTCAAAGCCCTTACCTCTAGGGCAATTTAGTAAATTCACGCTTTTAAAATAAAATAAAAACGTAAAATTTGGAACGGGTTGTCACAATGGTCCTGCCGTCACACTTTTATAAAATGATGGTGGTAAATTCTACGCTTAAATTTAAAATATACATAAAGTTGCCTTTTAGTATTAAGATTTAGTGGTAATCCTCTTCATTTGTAAATGAGAGGTCTTATATTCGATTCTCACTAAAGGTGAATTTGAACAACATTTTTGCTAGCCTATTATGAGGCTAAGCTCACCTCCTTCCCTATTAGTGATAGTCTATTGTGAGTCAAAATCTACCCCTTCTTATTTAGTATAGATAATATTGTTTGTTAAAAAAAAAATACAGAAAGTTATTATTTAATAAAAAATAAAAAAAACAACTGCATACATATACATATATATATATATATATATATATATATATATATATATATATCGTATAGATGGTCATTAGGGGAGGGGGCGGGATTTCCATTTAAAAAAAAAAAAGTGATTAGTTGTAGGGTTCACACCATATTGAATTTCAACGTTCGAACCATCTATTTTTCAAGCTACATCTCATAGATCGTCCTTAGAAAAATATTAGTCAAATTGAAAATATTTGAGACATCTAATTGAGTTTAAAGAAATAAACGAACACTTTGTTTTATAAGAAACAATAAAACTTCACTGTGATAATTATATAGGCAAAATGATTTTGGATTGAATCGAATTTTGGTAAGGATAATCTAATCGAAAATATCCGTTTCGGATTGTTAAAATTTGATGTAGAATGAATCCACATCTCCTTGTTTTTTTTTTTTTTTTTTTTTAAATAATGAGGATCCCTTTCCTTACACACACACACACACACACTAAGTTTATGATATTTTGAATTGGAAGTGCTTGATGACCATGAACTTTTGGCGAAGAGTAGGTTTGCATTATTCAACTGCATTTTTTTAGGAAAGGGATCCTCTTTGGATTCCTTCCTCCTAATCCATCAAAGTGGGAGATCCGTACCATTCAAATTTGATTTAACTGCTGAAATTATTATAACTTTTAAAGTGGGCCCCTGTCGTTGGATCAAATTTCAATAGCACGGCCAAAAAAAAAAAATTCAATAGCACGGATTTTCTTATTTGATGAATTAGGAGAAAAGGATTCTGAGAGGATCTCTTTCCATTTTTTAATATGTTTCTTTTGGTATTTCCTTGGGAAACAAGAGACGAAGCCAGACGTTACACATATTAAATGGTCATGCACAAACATTTATGATGAATATAACCTTTTTTTTTTTTTTTTTTTTTTTTTTTTTTTTTGTTTGAATGAGTAGAAAAATAGGTATATCTAAATTATTGTCGACCATTCCTCAACATTTTCATTAAAACAACTAAACAAGTGGAGGAAAGAAATCTTAGTAGAGTAAATTGGTATTATATCTCCATTTCATAAGCATAGAAGATTGAAAAGGTTGGACTTCAATGAATGACAATTTCAATATCAAATTATTGTAGCTTAATCTATTATGTGATTTAGCTATAATTTTTTGCTCTTTAATATAAATTCATTGTTGTATAAATACAAAAATTTCAACTAAGGGCATGAGTTTTTTTTTTTTTTTTTTTTTGAACAAATGATATTATCTATGCTACCGGGAGGGGGGAAGTGGTGGGCTAAGCCTCACAATGGGCTATCAATAATGTGGTTCAAATTTGTATTTGGAGAGAATCGAATCTAAAATCTATTACTTATAAGTAAAAAGTAATACATTAGACGGTAGTACTAAGTGGCTGGTCATATGTGTTAATTAGTAGTTTTAAAGAAAGTTAAGGTTTGAAGAGTTAATAATGACGGTGCAATTTTATAATCTGAGCTCAAACACTAATTATAACATTGTTTTGTTCAATTGAATCTTCGTTGGTTTCATAATTATAGTCACTTTTATCTCGTGGATGAGACCATGACTTGTAATTGGATAGGTTTTTCAGTGTGCTCGAAACACGGGACATAAAATCACATGTTGTTATGCAATTTGAGAAAAGTTTTTTTTTTTTTTTTTTTTTTTGTCTTTCTAAGTGTCCCTCCAACTGTACTACGACATATGGTATTCCGTCATGTATTCCCGACACATTGAAAAATCTCTCCTCGTAATTGTAAATTCTTTTCCACTGAATAATGTGTCTTTAAACAATATTTGATCGACCGATCATAGGGCTTAGTTATCGTTTCATATCTCATTTTTGGGCTAGTAATTCAAACAATGGCCCAAGTCTGCAGGCATGGCCCATTTTCAAGTCCAGTCCACAAACATAAAACAATAGGCCCAAACAATAAAAATCCATGCTCATCCCTTATGACGTATTTTAACCATATGTTATAATCAGCAGAAATGTTCATTTTCATAATCGTAATCTTTTTAAAACTTTCTGAAAAAAATCAATCAAATCGAAAATCATTTAAACATGTATATGTATAGAAAAAATCGAAAATTTTACTATCAACTATCAACTTTATGATAAATTATCTATTTATTTAATACATACAAATTAATGACCAAACAGTATCCAATTTAATTGATTTCTTGCATAAGTGATGGTTAAACAATGATTAAGAAAATGAAATATCTAATTATAAAACATGAAGAAAAAAATATATACGTTAATCGCAAACGACGGACAAGGTATCGCAGCCATAGGTGGATGCAATATTTCTCCATCAAGAATATACTCTCTGACTACGAAACGTCGACATATGCATCGTTGCATGCATGCATGATACTCATCCCTTTCTTTGTGAAAACGAAATTGTGTGAAGCCCCCTATAAACCCTACAAACCCACAAAGCAAACTTTAGATACAGTTCAGAATGCAGAAATAGAAGGAAAGAGGATTGCTTTGTGTACCCCAAAAGCCATTCTTTGTTTCATTTCCATCATTTCTCCTTCATATTCTTCCCAAATAAAACCCTAAATTTCCATCAGAATCGTCAATATTTTTCAAAGCTCCCAAAACTAAACATGTCTCTGAGTCCACCTCGTTCGAGGGACATTAATAATGACAACGGCACCACACCACTATACGGACTCTACTGGTGCTACCATTGCAATCGGACGGTGAGGACTGCCTCCAACAACCCATCAGAGACAGTCTGCCCTCGTTGTTTCGGGCAGTTTCTGTCGGAGTTTGACATGTCGATTAGACCTAGACTTCTCGTAGACTACACCAGTTTTGATCCATCCCCGGAAGCTCGTCTGCTCGAAGCACTTTCCCTCATGTTCGACCCGCTCATGAGGCCTTTCAACCGTGAATTATATGACCCGGAGGCCGATTCCAGAGGACGTCCATGGTATTGGCGACGCCACCTTGGCCATGAGGGCAGAGGTACAGGTATAGGTACGTGGTCTTGAATTTTGATAGTTGCAGTAATTTACAGTTGTTCGTACATTATTAATATTTGATCAAATATATGTGCGTCGATGTTATGATTATCGACCAAATATATCCAACATGAACAAATTCAATAGTAATGCACACCAACTATGAGAATATAGGTCCATCAATAAGTTTTTTTAACGGTTTAAAGCCGTTTAATTACGAAAATGTTTGGCCCAAGGAGGTTTATTCTTTTTTTTGGAGACAAATTAGATTTCGACATATATCATATACCTTTTGTTTTACAGTTTAACAGAAATATTCTGGTATGTGTCAAATTATGATTAGAAGTTAATATTACTACAAATGACCCCTTATATTTAAAATCCAAACAGTCCATACACTAGCGGAGGCAGTTAGGACCTACATTAGTCCTAGGCCTACCCTGACTAAAAAATAAAAAGAAGATGGTATTACACCTATTTGTATTGCTTTGCAACCCTTCTCAACAACTAAAACAAATCCAATCATTATTTATTTTTCATCCAACAGATCCCTTCCCAAAATTAAGTATATATTTTAAATGGTTATTTATCATAAAGGGTGGTGCTATCCACATACATTTTTTTTTACCTTCCATACACTCTTTGTTAACTTATATTCTTTGATTTTCTTCAATACATTTGATCCAACGGCCAAAAATTGAGAGGCGTGTGTGGAAGGTAAAAAGAGGTATGTGGACAACACCACCCTTTCACAAATCAATAACATTAAATTAAAACCCATAATTCACTTTTAATTTAAAAAAAACCATCTTTCACTTATGCACTGGTAGAGTTATTCCCTATTCTTCTTGAATTTGATATATTTAGTCATTCCAACTCCCAAATTTATTGAATAAAGAACAAAAAGGTTTGTAATACTCTACTATTCCTTTTTTTTTTCTTTTCAAAACTCTATTATTCACCATAAAACATTTGTTTCTATTCTATCTCACCTCTTACTTGAATTTTAGGGTTTGCAAAAATTTTGGTAATTCTCTCTATTGAGATTAATAATTCATTCAATAGTATAGATGACATGATGCAACTGTTTCAATGAAATTTGCCAAGAATAATTTTGAATACTATAAATAGATAAAATTATCTATGCATATGTTAATTTTGACTACTTAATTATTTGGATATATATTATGATGTTTTGCATTGTAATTTTATAACCACAATTTGTTTTTTTTTTTCCTTTTATACTTATGTGAGGCGCTTCCTCGCAAGAAATCCTGGCTCTACCATTGAGTTCATATGAATTAGCAATATTTTTTTCGACACTTGACACGTTGCTTTGAAATAGAACCTGAAGTTCAAGATTTGTGGACAAATAGGAGACGGAGGCGGCGCAACCCTAGCTTTGATGGTAGAGAAAACTGGGAGGCAGAATCCGACCCTCGTACTCAAAGCCGTCCCAGGAATTTGATTATAGTCCGGCCCGTGGAAGACCCTTCTAATCCGGTGGGGCCCACTTATAGACCACAAGAAAATCCAGTACTACCTGTTCCACGTGGAGTCGATCTAGGAAACTACTTTTTCGGGCCGGGCCTTCACAGACTGATCGAAGAACTAACCCAAAACGACAGGCCCGGCCCACCTCCAGTACCTGAAATGGCAATCAACGCGATACCAACTGTGAAAATCTGCGAGGTCCATTTGAGCAATGAGTCTTGTTGCCCAATTTGCATGGAGGAGTTTAAGATTGGTGGAGAGGCGAGGGAGTTGTCATGCAATCACATATACCACAGCGATTGTATTGTTCCGTGGCTGAGGCTCCACAACTCTTGCCCGGTTTGTCGGGTCGAGATTTCGGTATATGGTGGCGGATTGGTCGAGTCGGGGGGCTCGAATAGTGGTAGAGAGAGGCGGACAAGACGGCGTGTGAGGTGGAGTAGGTTGGGATCTTTGTGGCCATTTCGATCAAGGTATCGTTGAAACGAGCCACAAGGTGATAATGCTACTTCTACTTCCACTTCTAGAGTTGGTTAATGTTAACGTTAAATTATTGTTTCTATTATTTGATTATGAAAAAAATGTCAAGTTATGAATGTTATACATAATTGTGATAACAATGGGAATGGTTGTGATTCATTTGTATTCATTTTTTGCTTAAACCATTGTACCTCTTCCAGTCACAAAAATTAAACAAACTATTGCAACTTCAATCTCTTTTATGTTAATTTAGTGACATTTCATCTCGTACTATGTCAAAGTTTTGAATTTAAATTTCCCGAAACAACAGTTGACTTGTTTTTCATCTTGTTTTCATTTATTTGTTTTTTTTTACTGGGATTGAAATGTTGTAATTAAAAAATACTCGACTTTTTAAGTGCGGCTAGCATCTTTTACACATTAGTACAGAACAAAAGATTTATCCATACCATCATGTTTGTAAAAACAACTGATTCTAAAATGAAATAAATGAAAAAAGCAACATGTCATGTCAATGGATAATTATGAGAATATTCTTGTTGGGGCTCAAAAATATCACACACCAACCCAACTAAATCTCAAGGCCCAATTGTCATGCAAATCCTACATTCAAGCCCAATCACACGCCAAGGGAAGGGATCGATGAGGAATATATTTACAAACATGCCATGTCGTGCCATGCTCATGCCTATTCATCATGCCATGCTTCCTTCGCCACAAATCATGGTAAGCCCAAGTCACATATTCGGGGCTTGCCAAGTGGATTGGGTGTGGATGGTTACGAAAGGTTATCGGGCCTATGTGGAATTGGGGTCATGGAAGACTTTGAGCTACGTGGGAGCCCAAAGATCCAAGCCCATACCCTTTGTATTCACGCATGCATCATTGAGAGAGAACTAGCCTAGTTTATCCCTTTCCCTAGCAAGCCAGCCCCCCTTGGTAGATTCTTACATTAAATGTATGTTAAGCCCAGCAAGTCAAACATTTAATGTTGACTTTCCCTTCCTAGCCTGCACAGACAACCAAAGCGCAAAAGCCATGAAGTGTGCTACCAGATTTAGTGCTTGCAAAAGGCCACCCTGGGAAAGCCACGCCTTAGGAAGTAACAATATGGCAAGTCTCAACAGTGCAGTTAGTTTACACCAAAATGGGAATAATAGGATAGCTAGGGAGAAAGGAGGGGAAGACCAAGCCACAAAGGGATATTCTCTTGAAACCTAGAGAAGAAGCTTTCACTTACTTAAGGAGGGAGAGAAGCCATCAAAAGGGGATTCAGAAAAACAGGGAGGAGGAGATAGAGAAAATGTAGTGAAAGAGAACCACCTAGGAAGAAGCCCAGAAAGTTCCACTTAGCCCAGAAGCCTACTCCAAGGCCCAAGCATCACCATCCATGCAACCTTAATAATTTCCATAGGTTTGCATCAAACATCTCAATTATTAGACACCTTACTATCACCCTAGGAAAGCCTAGATTATCCAGCAAAGAATGACATGCAACCATGCAAATCCCTTCTCTCTCATGTAAACTAACAATCTTCTAGCTTCCGCATCACGTTTCACTTAAGCAAGTCATTATTTTGATCATTCATGCTATCATCGAGCCGTTGATGTTACCAACGTATTTCCCAAGGCAAGCTAACTCTTTCGAGATATCCCGGAACTTGTTACGAATCCGTATCAAGGGAGATAAAAGGATATTCTCAAAGCCTAAGTCCACGTCGACCTAAAAGTCCCCCAACAATTCCATTCTTACTAAATAGGTCCAAAACCTTATTTAAATTGTTTGAATTCTTGTTGTGCAATAAAATAAAATAAAAATGAAATTGGTCGAGTGAATAAATGGATAGAGCACTGCTACGGTTCCAATTTTAGGGAAACAAAAAGTCCTAAAGAGAAATTGTATTTTGATGCAGCTGATCCATGGTGGAGTTCTTGCCTTTTTTGTAGTCCTCAAAAGTGGCTGTTATTAACATTGGCTGTTATTTCATGTTTCAATAAATTTGGGTTGTAATCCTCTGCGTCCCTACGATCATAGGCTCATCTCTATCTCCAAGGTCAGCATAAATCTGGCTTGATCGAAATTGCTTAAAATCAAACTGGTCCGTGTTTTAACCGTAATGACACATCTTCAACCAAACGGAACTCAACGCTGCAGCAGAAACCGTACACCTTCAACCAAAATACTATCCATTGCTCGACATTATTTGTCTGATACTGTCGTGAATGTCTTAATTATGTATGTGTACATAACCGATATAAACACTTCTGCATAGGTTCATGTTATCATCCTACAAATAAGCTGTTCTGTCATCGGAAGACAACGTACTGATGAGCTGAAGTAATAAGTCAAATGCACTAGCCAGATTTTGTTATCAGCATCATAAATCGTAAACACGAAACACACTCGCAAAAACATTAGTTTTAGAAAGGAAGCATGTCATAAAGTTTTAAATGGTCACATACCTATTCTATCAAATGTAGAAAAGAGCATTCGAAATATAGCAGAGCATAAAAATGATTCAAACCTAGAGCAATTTGATTCTGCACTCTCTTGCGACGGAGAGTGGGAGAAAGAACTCAAACAATCGTCAATATGTACGGTGTGGATAATGGCGCTTGCCAGCAGAAAACCCTTCAGTATATGCGGTGGATTTAAGGATCATCTGCAATAAGAATGATCTCGTGATTACGGATATGAACAATTGTTTCAAAATCTTCCGAGAACTGGATGTACACTAATGAGTAATGACAGTAAAGAGCATACACACTTAACAGCTTTTTATTAACTAGATAATAAATCCTTCCTGATAAAACATTCAACTGATAATGCAAAATGCTTACAAGGGTTCTCTCAAAATCTTCTCGCAGTCGGCTTCTGATACTATCTGATACCTTAGTTCCCAATTGTCCTTCATGTTTCGCAATAGTCTCCTCGGTGATCTGTACGACTTGATTTCATGTGCCTAATAAACTACTGCTAAAGTTGAAATTGGAGAAAAGCATAGTATTGTTCAAACCTCTGAAAGTAATAGAGAAGATGTTTTATCAAGTAAATCTTCAACCAAACTTTGAACATGTGTTACGGTCTTCGTCACATTTACACCATTGACCTGTTTGTCCTTAGTTCTTTTTGCACTAGTGGATGGCTTAGAAGAGTTCACTGCATCATGAAAGAATATTTTACTGGTTAACATGAATGAAAAACAGGAAGCCCAATTTTAACATCTCCACAATCCCCAAACAAAAAAAATGCTAATATCTCTCTGAAAAAATGATCGGAAACGAGCTACGTAAATGTAGAAAGTACCATAACAGCATGGCAACTTTAATTATCATAGAACTATACTAGGAGAATTTATCGTGGAATCAACTCTCATTGTATTTCTATATTTCTGCAGAGTGCAGTTTCACATGACAGCACCTGTACTTGCTGTTGATTTGTTATCCACAGAAACTTGAATTTCTACATGACCTTTTGAGGAAGTTGCTGGTTGTGGAGGGTCTGGCAACACCATGGAACCTGACGGAACAAAGCATGCAAGATCAGGCGGTTGATCCTTCCCAACCGATGGGTTAGCCTGCATGAGACAAATAATTTTTGATAAAATGATTCAGTGTTCTTTAAACCATGGAGACAAACATAAGTCTCATTACTTCCCAAGTCAACATATGAGGGGTCTCTCCCAATTGATTTTAGAAACTTGTCAAGATCATGGGTACTAAGTGCTGGAAACAGAAATTTCGTCACGGATCAGGGGTAAACTTATTGAGAATGATAACATACACAACTTTTTTGAGTAAGAAACTAAAATTTTGTTGGAACATATATTGATAGCAATGGAAATTCTTTTCCGGAATAAAAACCATAAATCAAGTATGAATTTGTTCAGTTGCAGAATAGTTAAGATAAAACAAACAAAATAAAATCCATTACAGAGAATCCAAAGGCTCATATCAGGCACACACATAACTCTTTAAGACGTCCAATTATTTAGTAACAAGATGTCCAGTCTTATTACTCCGGGAGCTCTCAACAATTAATGCCTGATTAAACACACTAATGCACAGAAACACAAGTGTGCACGGACACAATACAGATGCACACTTGTAAAATCTTCGTTGACTACACATCATTAAACTTATTAAGTAACACTGCTTCTGCAGATATCTTGTTACCAAAGTTCTATAGATCTAGAATTATTGCCATACCCATGCTTCTTATGACATTATTGTGTAAGCCACCAAAAAATGAATTGTTGCTCCAATGCTCATATGAATTCAACCAAGTAAAATAATACGATAAGACCAGCAGAAACCTTACAATTGAAAGTAGTGGTTCTTAGCCTAGACTATTCCAAATCTATCCCAAATGACAACAAAATTCCTCAAGGTAATTGCGAGCAGTTAACTTGTAACATTATGCTCATGCTATAGCCACAAAAACAGACATTCTGGGTAAGACTACTCATATAACAGTAGTGTACGAGGTTTACAAAAATGAAGAATCCACAAGTAAATTATAAAGCAACATAAAACTTCAGGAGAATTATAAGTACACACACAGAATTTTCGAAACAGATGAGAAAAATATATCATTTCCTCTGATTCAACCCTTATCACTTACAGATTGACACGTCATACGATAAAGGGTGGAAGAAGCACCGCTCCTGACTTTTAAATTTGTGATCCAACAACAGAGGAGACATGGCTTCACGAAAAAAAAAAGAAGGCAGAAAAAGCATAAGAGAATTCACTCAAGATTATATATGAAAGAAAAATGATTACAGTATCAACATGTGCAGGCGAAATAACATGACTTCGGGTGAAAAGATAATTATTTCCACAACCTAAATGATAAGAATGGTCACGATTTAATTTTCCAGAAAACCAAAATGGTAAGAATTACGACTTTATTCAGTTGGTCATTGATCATATGGAAAAAGCAGAGGCTATACAATATAAACCACATGGTAAGGAGTAACTGATTTAAATCATTTCAAAAGATAATTAAACTACTTACATTCAAGGGCAAGAGTAACAAATTATAATGCCTGAATAGAAAATATAGAAAGAAACCTATTGTTTATTTGGATATCAATTAAATGAAAGAGTAATGCATACCATCCCGATTCATTCACCAGGGAAAAAGGCGTAACGCAACCCAGAGGGACCTTGCAACAAGAAACAGAATCAGAACAAATGTTAAAAACAGAATCAGAAAGGCAATTACACACATGACACTTTATGATATAGCATAATTTCTTCTAATGAACATATGAAATACAGTCCGCTAAATTCGAAAGTATCAGGTGAAACGCCAAGGAATTCTCGGAAATCAAAGAATTAGCATCGTTTCTAATTAGATTGAATTGACAGTTAAAAAGAATATTTGCATATGCCAACCCGAAGTATTTCTCCAAGTGCTGCTTCAGGAGCCATTCTCAAGCCCCCTTTTCCCAAACGAAGCCTCACAGATAGAGCAAATATTCCCCTTCGCTGTCCATTGTCGTGTTCTAATTGATTCTTAGTTTGAAATTCCTTTGGTGCCCTTCTACCATTGTAAAGTAGAGAGAGAGAGAGAGAGAGAGAGAGAGAGAGAAACCTTTAAACGGGCAAGCAGCTGTTCTTCGGAGAGACCCATGAGTGCTTCAGTACAGGTTTTGCAGAGGCAGAGCAATGCTGAATGAGTGGGGGAAAGAGTGTGTGCAGACAGAAGACGGCGATGAGACGCAGAACCGGATAGTAAACTTAAATTGGGAGGCTTTCTTCCCTCTCTCGGAACCTGAGAAAGTAATTTGGTGTTCTTCGACTCGGAGTCGGGTTGTCGAGATTTTTTAATCAAATGGGTTTTATCGGTTGGATCAGATTTTAGACAAAAGAAAAATGATGTAATCCACATGGAAAACAAAGCCCATAAGGTGTGTAGGATGAGCCCATTGGTGATTGGGAGTGAATGTGATGGATGGGGAAATGCTGCATACTCTTTGTTTTTCTCTACATTTATGTTTATTTATGATCCAAGGCGCGAGCATCTCGAACGCTGATCGATTTCGATTCGCAGGCGCTGGCCCTAGACGATGCTGGTGGTGGTCGCAAGCCACTAGAGAGAGGGAGATGAAGACGGAGTAGAGTGACGGTGAATTGGAGATGGCTGTAGGGAATGGATGGGACAGATGAGCTCACGAGAGACTCAGAGATGAGTCAGTCTATTTGTTTGACTGATTGTGAGACTGAGAAAATGGTAGAAAAGGTTGGGGTCGGGGGCCCGTTTCTCCTAATTTTTGGACTTGCCTGCCCGTCCCGTCCCATTTTTTCTTTGAAATATTTGAGCCCGCCCCGATCCGCTTGGACCTGCACCGACCAGCAGGTCCACGATCCGTTTGCCCACCTCTACTTCCCGGTCCTCGAAAGGGTAGACTGTCGTGGCGAAGTCACAAATTAGTCATTTTTATTAAGGAAAAAAAGCAGTTAAAAGCACAAAATGTATCATAAATTTTGATGTCATAATGTATGTGGTTGATCTCTAATTGCTCTTATATATGTCCACAGGAAACTCATGTCATGGTACAGTTATGGTTTATGAATTCTTTCCTTTTAGTCCTTCCAAGTTTCTACTAACCTGTACACATTGATCTCTTTGTGATTGGGGCCATTTTACTTTTAGCGGGAGACGAATGCCTTGGGGGCAATTGGAATCGATGCTTATACAAACCCAAAAAAAAAAAAAAAAACACTTTCGCACTATTTGCTTATCTACTTGTACAAATTCAAGAAATTAGTTTTAGAAAGAAAGCCTCGCCGCCAAAGATGCAGTAATTAGTTTCAGCTTTAGGTCTGATGACAAGACCTTCTTCACCAACGCTGTCACATCAACAAACTCAAGGGACTACCTATCCTCGAATTTTAAGCAATGATTTCCACAAATTTAGGACAAGAAATGGAGTCGTGGGTGTCTTCTTTGGGGCTGTGTATATGGTTTCCATTCTCGGACCCTCAAAGCATCGTCTTCTACATCGGACAACATCCTCTAAAGTCACTACAAAGAATGCCACTATTTCTAGCAGCAAAATAAGCGGTGCATCATTTATTTGGCCGTCCTCTTCAAATAAGTTTCAACTGATTTGAGACTTCACCACTATTTAGCGTAGAACGCAGTTTATATTCGATATTTTTCTTAAGGCATGATAAAAGTGTTGGATATATAAAATGTCTCAAGGCAACTAAAGTAGGTAGTCGGCTATATTATACGCTCCCATTAAGTTAATTAAGCTTGAAAGCTCTACTTACTCAACTTTAGTTCACGAATAGGCATATGTACGCAGCATTAATATACATTTGTTAGAGTGCTAATAATACCTCTCAATATTTTAACACATATCTCTAATGATTAATTTTCTGTTGTCCATTCTAACAGTGTGTAACACAATTCAAATGGTAAGCGTAGCCTAAGCTTACATTGAGGGGGTGGGGGAAGTAGGCTCACAATGGGGCTAACAATAATGTGGTTCAAATTCGTCTTTAGTGAGAATCGAACCTAAGACTTCTCACTTACAAGTAAAGAGAAATACCACTAGACCGTAGTACTAAATGGCCAAACTTAAGTTTAAACACTATTCAAATCAAGACATAAACAAAACCCCTGATATTGATTCTCAAAATCTAAATAATAGACACATAAAATAAAATAGAAAGACAGACAAACCCCCTGGAATTAATCAATTACCAACCCCCTATTTTTTTTTTTTTTTTTTTGGGTCAAAAATCAATTACCAACCTTGATTTTGTCCTAATGAGGCCAAGCCTAAAAGGCTAAAACATTGAAGTTATGCCCATGTTGGATCTCACCCATGAGGCCACACATTGAGCATCATAATCCTTTTAATTAAGAAAAAAAATGGCATAATCATTTTAATTACGAAAAACAAATTGCATAAGCATTTTAATTAAGAAAAACAAAGGATATTTTGTTCTCTTAATCGAGAAAACTTTCGGTAGTTTGTCATTGAATCGTGCTGTTCAGCTTTGATTATGCTGAAAATTTTCAGAGCCGATTAACAAACGACCAAAAACATCTCAAACAAAGAAAAATGGGATTTAAAACAAGTTGAGCCAAATATAAACAAACACAACAATCTCTAATGCAATGTTCATAGAATCATATGCCATTTTATACTCAATGATAGTACCAATTTTATTTTTATTTGGTATAAAAGAAAGAAAACAACTTTCTTTGGATTATAATGTAATTCCAACCCTGAATTATTAATTCAAAGTACATCTTTTAATTTTTACATGATGAACCAATATAGCATATATACTTCCAAAGAGTAGAATCCTGCAGAAAATACAACATAAAATCTGCTTCATTATGCCAAACAATGAACCTTTTAATATCAACAAAATTCGGGCAACAATAATATATAGGACCATGGAAATTTGGGATTAATATTTGAAGCTTTGTAATGAGAAATCACATGTTGTCTCGTGGAATGTAGTTTTAGAAACTTTGTCATTTAGGTATCGTTTGGTATGCAGACAGGACGGGACGGAATGGGATGGGACGAGACGGGATGGGACAGGACGGAACGGAACGGAGCGGGAGCAAAGATGCCCTCGGATGGAAACAAGGAGGAAGAAGAAGGAGATGGAGAGGTTATAGTTTTGTGTTCCACGGATGTGGAACGAGTCGTTCCAAAAGGGTGAGGTGGAACGAAAATTCACCCAAAACTCATCCCGTGGAACAGCTCGTTCCACCCGTTTTAGGCGCACCAAACGTGGGATGGAACGCCTTGTCCCACTCTGTTCCGTCTTGTCCCATGTACCAAACGGTACCTTAGGGCTATCATGTGGCTCAAAATATTTTTATAAATTGCAGTAATCCAATGTACTCGCTTAATTCTGAGGGCCCAAAAATGCCCATATTTTAATATCCAAAGGCAGAAGGGGTCCTCATGAAGTGATGAGTCACTCCTCTTAACTTATGAGGAATTCACATATTTCCAAATTTGTATGGCCCAGAGAGAAAATTGCGAAGAGGCCAAATACAGTGTGAAGGGAGCAAATGCGTATGGGATCCCACGCTCTCAACCACTGCCCTTTGAGGGCAGATCATGTGCAATCTTGGCTCAAACCACTACTGCTTCAAAACACTTGACCAGATTCAAAAGTTGATCACAGAGTATCAAATTTGTCGATTCAATCTGTAAAGAAGTTGATTAGACACATACTTTCGAAGGCATGTCATTCTTTTAGGATGAAAAAAAATGACTTGTTCGTGGGATTATTTTTGTCACGATACGATGACAAAACAGTTCAGTTAAATATGATATGTATTTAAATTTGATTATGACCGTTTTTGTTGTAAATGTGTGTTATCTTTTAGCTAGACTATTCCACACTCAGAATAATCACATACTTACAAAGTTTGTATTGTCGTACTGTTAATTCAACTATAGTTTCGAAGAAAAGTTCACATGATTAATATGGTAGTTTGATAATATTAGTAGATCTAGACTATCTGACACTTAATAAGTTTTTGATCTTTTGAATACTCATTAATAAGAATCTAGTAGTATATTTGATGTGTTTATTTGCTTAAGTTCCAAATTAAGTAACCCAAATGCATGCTCGTCACTGTTTATCATATGACTAGATGCAATTAAAGTCATGGGAATTGGGTCTAATACAAGTCTTTGTTTCTCTAATCACAGTGATTTCCCTTAGGTAGAATTTTTTTTTTTTTTTTTAGGAATTATTACTGGCACTCTAAAATCTCATTTTGTACTCCAAACTTTTTATAATTAGTAAAAAAAATTACATTTGTAAGAAGTGTATAATAAAATTCTTGAAGTGTTAATAGCAGTTTTTTATTTTTTTTTATTTAATCTAATTTTAAAAAAGAGTACAAAATTGTTCCTTGAGCTGAAAACAAATTCAGATGGTTTCAAGTCTCCACAACCCTCTCCTGCTCTTGTTCTTTAATTTGTTCCAACTGAGATAGGCATATCTGACATCTCCATAACACAATAAGTGAGTCTCCCACATGAGACAAGATGCATAACATGTGACATAGCTGAAATTGGAAGAAATTAAAATTCAAAATTTCCACTCCTTATTCAATTAAAATGTATGTAAGACCATTGACAAGGTTTCATTAATAATAATAACAATAGTATTACACACTTAATTTTCATTAACAAATACATAAATACATAAATACAAATATAATATATTAGAAACCCATGTGAGATAGAGTCCAAAAAGATGTCTCACATCTCTCCATTTGGAATTTCTAATTCACCTATCTCATTCACTCATATAGAATGTAAATAATTTGTGTCACTGTCAGTAAAATCTTTAAACAATGGCTTCGAAGATCATGAATAATTGTGATTAAAAAGAATATAATAATTTTCATCGTCGTCGATCAGCAGAAGCTCCACAAACGAATGTCACTTTCCTCATAAAAGTCATATATCATAGGTGGCTGTGGATCCAACAATGCCCCATCGAACATTTGGTCAAAGTTGTTCCATGAATCCATGCTAGGCATTGGTAATTGATCATTTGCTTGATCATAGTAAGTGGGAGTGTAGGACCCCCCAAATGACCCCACTAGCAATGACATGTCATCATCGATGAGGTTAATGGACGGCGAGGACGACGTTGATGGCGACGAGACCAGAGACGGAGACGAGACCAAAGATGAAGAAGACGAAGATTGAGGAGGGGGTGATGGTGGACAGGCAATGTTTGCGGTGGTGGTAGCGGCATTATTATTGGCAGCGGCTGCAGCCACTCTTTGGATGGACTTGGGGGACATGACGGTCATTTCCAGGGGGATAAAATGTGAGGAGGCAGTGGTGGGGAAGTTGAGGTTGGCTGAGGAGCCCTTGAGGCACAGTAGGGCAGCATCGTAGGCTCTTGCCGCAGCCTCAGCTGTCGAATATGAACCTAACCATATTCTTGTTTTTTGGTTTGGGGCTCTAATCTCTGAAACCCAAGAGCCCCAGCTCCTCATCCTCACTCCCTTAAACTTCTTCTTCTTACATGCTGAGGTAGAAGAAGAAGAAGAAGAAGAAGATGGAGACTTCGATGTCATTTTCGACGATGTCATCTCTGAAGGCAGCTGAATAATCCTCTGATCTGTCTTCACCATTGTTACAATGGAACACAATGCTTGATTTCTTGATGGAAGATGAAGTTGAAGGTGATTGGCTGCCTCTGTGTTTCTCTTCTCTCAAAAGTTGTTAGCTTCTTCGTTAGTTTCTTGTGCAAAGTGAATGAATGAATCAACTCAAAAGAAAAGGTTGCTGCTATTTATAGATGTTGATCTCTAGTCAAAAAAGGAAAACAGTATGGCTCTATTGTTAGTTAATTAATATATTATTGAAAATGGTGGGTGACAGATAATTTCAAGTTTGTACAATTAAAATAGAAATAAAATATTTTGTATCCTTGAAGTTACTTTCCTGTCGTATTGCAGTCAAAGTAGGGTTTAGTTTCACATGGCCCAAAATTCACAAATTCAATGAAAAAAAAGTACTAGTCTTCCAACTTTCCATGAAGATTGTTTGCAAGTTTGTGAGGGTTTTTACATTAGGAAATTAATTACTTCTACTTTTTTTTTTCTTCTTACACATACTTATGCTTATTTTTGACATTTTAATCAATTCAAGTATAATAAATCAACAAACCACATAAATAAGGATTTGCGAAAAAAGAAAAAATGTGTGCCAAAATAATTTTTTTTTTTTTTTAGACCAGTCGATGTAGATTTTATAATGATATATTGTTGGTTAGATTTGGAAAAAGAAAGAAAATGATACTTATATTTAAGTTTTTTAAGATGCTGGCAGTTGCATAAAAACAAAAGCAAGAGCAATCTACTTAAAAGTGTAAAAGTTTTCATTGTCAACGAATATTGCAAACCTGGGATCCATATGCCCAAATCAGTAACCAGCATGGAAAGTTCTATTAAATATTAAAGTAAAATGACTTTGTCTAGAGAGTTTATGACTTACACAAGAAGTCACTCCTTCCCTAGTTGACACCCAACAATAATACTTAATTAACAAAAGAAGTTACTCAGAAAATAAAACGAAGGGCAAAAGGGTTATTTTGATATATATCCATGTAAATTATCTTATATATTATGCTAATCTTTAATGTCTAAATTATATATATATATATATATATATTATCTACATAATCAGGGCAGCATCATATCTTTATAAGAGAAAAATAGGATTCTCTCTCTCTAGAGGCAGCTTCACGATCTGCAGTTTATAAATAATTTGGGCTGTGAAACACAAAAGAAAAATGTATGTATACTTTTTTTAATGTTCGAACTAATGAAAAAAGAAAGAATACAAAATGTTATATAAATATACATATAAAAAATGTTATATATATAGTTTAAAATATAAGTTAACACAACACTCAAAAACGTACGCGCAGTTTGCAGTAAGCCTTTGCATTTGCATAGGTAATACACACAGCTGTGTATTGCTGTCTCGCAGAGCCCTAGCTAAAACCGCGTCTCATGGTCCTTTTCTTCTCATGCAAAAATATGAAATTCTAACTCTCTCTCTCTCTCTCTCTCTCTCTCTCTCTCTCTCACTAGAGAAAAGTACAAAGTGGAATTTTTTTACATTAATCTAAGGACTCAACTGTTTGATGGCAAATTTGGTTGCTTACGCCTACATGTCTTGACTTGACTTTGTTTTGTTCGATACTCCGATGCCTAAAATTTTGAGTTATTCGGTCGATGTGGGAGGGGAGAGATGGATTCTCTAGGTGTACGGCCACAGACCAAAACATATATAAATTCAACTGCTACTTTTCGTACTTTGGGGGAATTAAAAGATGCCAGCATGCAAACACATGCATGGAGTCGTGGGGGATGTGGCAAAAACACACGCTATTGTGACGATACAGTTGGAGTTGGATTGGATGAACTCAGTTTTCACATAGCTGCATGTTTTGAATGGACCAAACCAAGAAGGAACGGGGCATTTGCCCCTTTGCCAATTCAGTACATGCTGCATGCAGTGACTATTTTATTTTACTTTCCATCAAAGTTGTCGCCATTATAAGGTCATGATCATCAATGCCTTCTGAATTTGTAAGAATTGTAAGCTTACCCAAATTATTTTCAAGTAAACTACAACTAAGTATGTGTCAATAGAGACTAATTATGAGATACCTTACTTGGGTAATGTTGTTATGATGAGGTATCGATATGTAGTGTGTTGTTATAACTTTTTGAGAAATTTTTGGTGTGACACTGACATGTCAATGTGTTGGGATGAAAATTTTAATATTGACTAATAAAGTTATCAAATTTTAGTACACATATGGTATAGTTTGTGATGACTTATAATGTAAACATTAAGGAAGCTTCAATGAATATGTTCTTGAGAATTACACAGAATGTAGAGGAAGAAGAGAGAGAGATAGAAAGAGAGAGAAAAGTATTGATTTCTTGTTAAGCTGCTATGATTACAATTTCAGTTATATATTTTCACTTTCCTTAGCTGCTAATCTTCCACCTCCTTATCTCAACTATAATTCTAACAACTTTTAACTACTTCTAATAGCTTATCTCTTTAATCTATTGACAAGTGTCATTTAGTTTGACCCTTAATCTTCTCTTCACTTGGATAACTGTTTTCTTCTTCACTTGGATCCTTATATCCCCCCTCAATCGGATGCTCAAGGGAATTGAGCATGAGATTGCCACAGTGGTGTTGAAACAAAGGAGTGGACAACCCTTTTGTAAGTATGTCAGCTGATTGTTCAACAGAAGAGACATGTTGAACTAGAAGATCTCCTCGAATGATCCGTTCCCTTACAAAATGATAGTCGATCTCGATGTGTTTAGACTTGGCATGAAAAAGGGGATTCGTTGAAAGGGCAATTGCTAAGATGTTATCACAATAGATCAGTGGATGACTTTGAATAGGAACATGTAAATCACAAAATAACTGTCGAATCCAAGCCAACTCTGCAGCTGTAATGGCTAAGGCTCTATACTCAACCTCTGTGGAAGACCAGGAAACTATGTGTTGCTTATTCGATGACCAAGAAATCGGATTGGAACTAAGAAATATAACAAAACCTGAAGTAGACCTGTGATCATTGGGATCCCTGACCCAATCTGCATCACTATATGACTGTAAATGGATTGGTCTTGGTCGAAACTGAATACCAAAGTTTGAGGTTCCTTTGAGATATCGTATGATCCGTTTAACTGCAATAAAATGAGACTCCATAGGATTATGCATAAACTGACAGGCTTGATTCACTAAGAATGATATATTTGGTCTTGTAAAGGTGAGATACTAAAGGGCACCGACAATGCTTCTGTACTGCTCAGGATTATGATATGGTTTGCCATCATTCTTAAGTAATCGATAATATGGTAAACAAGGTGTAGCACACGGTTTACAATCTTGCCAGTCAACTTTTGCAACCAACTCAGTAATGTACTTTGTTTGTGAGACAAACAACCCTCCTAGTGTATAACTGATCTGTAACCCCAAGAAATAATTCAGTTGCCCTAAGTCTATCATATCAAACTCATATGTGAGACCTTTAATCACATCTGAGATTAACTCAGAGCTACTACCAATGAGTATCACATCATCAACATATAAGAGTAAGACTACAGTGGAGGGATCAGCTTGGGAAGCTTTGAATCCTAAGCCAGGTAAAAAACTTGTAAATCTATCATTCCAGGCTCTAGGGCCCTGTTTAAGACCGTATAGAGACTTTTGTAACTTACAAACATAATGAGGAGGATGTGTTGTACTTTGAAATCCTGGAGGTTGTGCCATATACACTTCCTCTTGGAGAATGCCATGTAAAAAGGCATTTTTGACATCCATTTGTCTGAGAGGCCAATTGAAATGTGCAACTAATGCAAGGATCAATCTTATGGTAGTAAGCTTCACCACAGGACTGAAAGTCTTGTTGTAGTCAATTCTTTCTTCCTGGCTATATCATTTTGCAACAAGACGTGCCTTATATCGGGCAATACAACCATTTGCATCCTTTTTAATCCTGTATACCCATTTGTAGCCAACAAGGTTCTTGTCAAGTGGCAACGGAACCAGAGACCAAGTTTGTTGTGTATGCAAAGCACTAATTTCTTCTTTCATAGCCTCTTGCCATTCTAATACATTGGAAGTTGCCTTGAAGGATTTTGGTTCTGTGATGGATGCCTGAGAGGAGCTTAGAGAGGCAGAAAGAGCCTTGCGTTTGAAAATACCATTTTTGGACCTTGTTTGCATAGGGTAAATATTCATAGACATGTTTAAAAGAACTTGCAGGTTCTCTTGTTGAAAATCAGGATCCATAGGAATGAGATACTGTGCAGAAGAGGCAGAATTAACATGTAAGATCTGTGTAAGGGAAGGAATAAACTCTGAGGCATTAGATGCAAGTGTATTCAATGATTCTGAGGCTCTTGATGCAGTCAAAGAATCTGAAGCACTAGATGAATGCAAGTTCAAATAATCCGGGGCTGTAGATGATGATGACAGAGTATGAGATGCAGGGGACACAACTTGATTTTGTAATGATATGGATGCTGGTGTAGGATTTAGAGAATGCTCATGTGAATTTTCAGGTGTTGACACTGGTGAAGAAGGGAATGATGTTTCGTATGGAAAAGTAGTTTCATTAAACAAGACATGCCTAGATATGTAAGTTCTTTGAGTGACCATACTGAGACAAATAAACCCCTTATAGTGACCTGCATATCCCAGAAAGACACAAGTTTTCGTTTTTGGTTGCAGTTTAGAGTTATTGTATAGGGTGAATAGGGGAAAACATGCACAACCAAAAACTTTCAAATGACTAATATCTGGAATTTTATGAAATAACAATTGAAAAGGGGATTTCATTTTTAAAACAGTTGATGTCATTTTGTTTATCAAATATATTGCTGCAGCACATGCATAAAACCAGAACTTAGATGGTAAATGTGCAGTTCAAAGTAAGGTAATGGCAGTTTCTACAATATGCCTATGTTTCCTTTCTGCTAACCCATTTTGTTCTGGGGTGTAAGGACAAGATCGTTGAT
Organism: Pyrus communis; assembly: GCF_041283825.1. NCBI lineage: Eukaryota > Viridiplantae > Streptophyta > Magnoliopsida > Rosales > Rosaceae > Pyrus > Pyrus communis. Next base: position 7,697,296 of record NC_142572.1, read on the forward strand.
GTAACATGCCATGGTGTGATAAGAAATGTTGAAACTTTGTGCTGACATACTCACCCCCACCATGAATCTACACCGATTATCCTTGCATAATTGATAGATAGATAACAAGTGTTGTGAAATTTTTGGAACATGGAGAACATTTTTCAAGGCAAGTGTGGTATTAGAAACAGATAACCTTGATGTGCCAATATGAGAAATATTCAAACTTATACCACTTGCTGTGGTTATAGTGTCATTCCCTTGATATGGAGTAGCTAATTCCAAATTGGCTAACTCAGAGGTCATATGAGAAGTGGCGCCAGTGTCTGCAATCCAGAATTGTTGCTCAGGCGCAGAAGGTTGAGAATGAGCATGCATAGCTGTGAGATTTGGTGCAGGAGATTTGCCTTGGTATGCAAAGTTGCCTTGGTGATAGCACTGCAGAGCCGAATGTCCAAATTTCCAGCAAATTTGGCATTGAGTTGAGACATTGACACTAGAATTGGAAGTATGTCTTTGAAAACAGTCAGCAACAACATGTCCCTTCTTGTTACAGATTTGGCAGATAGGGATTTCAGAGGGATGTTCTGCACAAGTGGATTGATAGGGTTTTGGTGCACCAAGAATTCTAGGACTCCTATTTGGTGGAGGATTGTAGGATCTTAGACCATAGTGAAACGATATGCCTCATCTTTTGCCACGAAAATTGTTCCCTTCGTAACTACCATAATGATAAGAACCCTGATAGGAATTGGTATATCCTGGAGCATTTGACATTCCTCCATGACTGTGAAACTGTTGGCTGGAGATGCCAGAAGTAGAACCAACTTCATTAGATTGTGATGATTCTTGATCAAGAACCAATGCTTTCATTTTGCTTGACTGAGTACCAGCAACCATTGCAGTCCCAAATGGCAAAGAGGATGAGGAGTCAAAGAACTGCCCAATTATAGCTTCTTCTGCAATCAATTGTGGCCTGAAATCTTTGAGAGAAATACCATTTTCTCTGCCCCTTCTGACACAACGGAAAGTATTGAATTCTACAGGAAGTCATTTCAGCGCCAGAATTATGATATCATCACCTTTAAATATGACCCCTGCAGATGCAAGATGATCCTGTGCATCTTTGATCTTTTGTATATAAACAGAGACAGATTCAGACCCTTTCTTGATGTTTTGAAGCTCAGTTTTCATCTGAAAGATTGTGGCTTTGGTAACTGCAGAAAATCTTTCAGTGAGGTTCACCCACATCTCATAAGAACTTTGACTTCCAATTACACATGACATTGCTGTAGTAGACAACGTTGCAATCATTAGTTACATAAGTGCACGATCGTGCATCTTCCAAACCAAGTAATCATCTTTCTCAACTCCTTCAGCATCAAAATCATCATCAAATCTTGGAGGACAGTTTCTTGATCCATTAGCAAACCCCATGATGCCATGACTCTCGAAGAGTAACTTGATTTGGAAACTCCAAGTGAGATAATTAGAGTCATCAAGCTTCACCGTAACCGAAGTAGAAACCGTGGAAACAAGACTTGTGATAAGAGATTGAACAATCTTCAATTGATCAGCAGTCACCATTGTTGAAATTTTCACAAAAGCCTTTTATCAAACACTTAGAGGGGAGACAAAGAAGAACAAATTCTTGAGGATCTTGGAGAGTAGAGAAAACCCAATTTGCAGAATCACACAGAAGCTTTGCAAAATAGAGGATCAGAAGAAGAAATGAATGCTGTCAGTTGAGGTGCAGAAGCGCCAGATCACGATCTAGGTGATGATACCATGTAAACATTAAGGAAGCTTCAATGAATATGTTCTTGAGAATTACACAGAATGTAGAAGAAGAAGAGAGAGAGATCGAAAGAGAGAGAGAAAAGTATTGATTTCTTGTTAAGTTGTTATGATTACAATTTCAGTTATATATTCTCACTTTCCTTGGCTAATCTTCCACCTCCTTATCTCAACTATAATTCTAACAGCTTTTAACTACTTCTAACAGCTTATCTCTTTAATCTAGTGACAAGTGTCATTTAGTTTGACCCTTGATCTTCTCTTCACTTGGATAGCTGTTTTCTTCTTCACTTGGATCCTTATATATAACACCACATGGCATAACTAAAACCCCTTCAATACACATGTTATAGTTTGTTTGGACTTGTAATATCACGTGACATATTGACATGACATGATTGGAATTTTAAATTTGAATGGTAAGTCTTTCAATACCCATGCTATATTTATGTGGATTTGTAATATCACATGGCACATGTCGACTTGGCATGCCTAAAACTTTAAACTTGATAGTACACATGTTATAGTTTTTGTGGACTTATTATAACATCATGTGACATGTCGACATGGCATGATTGAAACCCTAAATATGAATGGTAAGTCTTTCAGTACACATTTGTGTGGACTTTGCATGGTCAAACGACTCTATATCTGAATGGTAAATCTTTCAATACATGTGTTATAATTTGTCTAGTCTCATAATATCACCAAGCAGAGTCACGCAAAATAATGTTTTCAAACTGTGATCACACACTGAAATAAGAATGGTCGACATATTCTAGAACATTTCCGCCATATGCAAAATGATGAAGGTCAAAACATAGTATTGTAATGGGAAAATCTGCAGTCAATATCAACTGGCCATGTAACCCTTAACATTGTGTACAGTTTGGTTACGAGACTATTGTGAATAGGGTTTTCGAACTTTTCAAACCACCACCCTGGCCATGTGGTCTGCTCGAACAACTTATATATATATACATCTCATCTTCTCATTTGCAGAAAGCAGGAAGTTATTGATTCCCAATTCATTCTTCTGAAACTATTTCTTTCTTATTTGTTATAAAAAATCAACATTTTTTCAGCTATGTCGATACATTCCATGTACATATGGCATATTTAAATACGAAAATTTTGGTATGAATAATAAACTATGAACACAGAGAGATGAGAGAGATTAAGAGCTAGGTCTTTTATTGAATGTCGAGCAGAGAATTGGTTTCTCCAATGATAATACGTGTGTGAAAAGAATAGTGTCGTCAATCCGTACGAGGGTCATCTCCCTTCTCCCTCCTTCCTTCCCTTCCCGTTTTGATTCTTTCACACACTTAACATAATCATGTTAGCATTAAAGGCATCTCCTTTTCTTAAAACGCAGGAGCATTCAATCCATAATTATACATTAATTCATTGAATTAAAAAAAAAATATATATATTTATATATATATAGTATTTCGATCATATACTATCAGGTGCAGCTGACAGTATGATTCTCCATGAATAATGTGAAATTTTTTAATGACCACTCTCACATGCCAATCCCACATTAGCTCTCCCATATTTAAAATTTTCGATTTGTCAGAAATCCTGGAAAACGAAACTTGTCCTTTCTTGGCAATTAGAAGGCAATTTCGCTACTATTATTATTATAATAGTTTAATTAGGATGAATTATATTCCACATTGTTTACCTAATACTTAAGTAAATGTCAAACAAAAAGGTCATAGTAATTTTATTTGACATGCATTGCGAGTGCTGAGATGGCGAGAAGATAATAGTAGAAGGGGAGCTTCTTAATATTATTATTTTAGTTACATGGAGTCTATTCTACTTATCACCCTGCCGACAAAACTAACCCTTCTGTTATTGATTACTTGAAATAAAGAGTATTTTTTATGGTGTTTTGCTTATGGAACAACCGAACAAGTAACAAGAGCCACAAGGGTCTCTTACTAAGAAGCTGCCCATATAGATGGGAAAGCAGGACTAATATCAATTTTGTTGGTCTGGATGTGAGTTGTATTCAATATTCATCATCATGGGACGATGTGATGTCTTCAAAATAAGCATGCAGATAATGAAATACATGATGTCATATGCTTATATTGTTTATTTTGTTTTTCATTCTGGAAGCCACTATGGTCTAGCGTGATCTATTGACACTTATAATTAAGAGGTTTTAGACTTAACTCTTACCATTGTATATAAAATATAAGGGAAATTAATGAAAAATGTTTGAAAACTTTGAGTTTTAATGATAAGGACAAAATAAAGGGTAAAGTGAATAGTACTAGGATTGACTTTTTAGTGTAAAAATGTGGTTTTTTGTTAAAGTGAACAATACCGTGAATTTTTTGTTAAAACTCCCAATATATATATTCCAAAAAAAAAAAAAAAAAAAAAAAAAATCTACTTTTGGAAACTTACAACTTTGATTGCCAAAGAACAAGCATCTTTTCAGTCAATATGGTCTGTAAACTACATCTATAGGAGAATAACTACATCTATCGACTTCTTAGACTCAAGTAGCTGGCTCCTTTGGCAAAAGCGGATCCACCTAGGGATAATGTGGTCAGGTGATCCTCCAAACTCAAAAATTCTCCATCGAAGAACTAGGTGTTACTCTTTGGAAATTTGAATGCCTTTCAAAGCTGCCCTCCAACTGTTCGACAAATTACCTCTCTGGCACTGGGCAAGGTAGCTGATAGCCTCATGCCTTTGTATGCTTTGAGATGGGCATCTTTCGATAAGTGCGTACTCGGCATATGTTTGTATCTGTCAGTATGCTCGCGCAAAAGTTATTGATATCAGTCTACTTACTTGTTTGGAAGCTGTTGGCATCTGTCGATAGAAGTGCAATATGACCTCAGGCCTACCAAAGCTCATTGAAATGCCAATTTTTATGTTATACCGTCCACAAAAATTTGTGAGCTACGCACACTTATTCTTATTGACCTTCCCAATAATTTGTGAGCTACGTCTACTTATTCTTATTAACCCTCCCAATAATATTTCTCAAATCTGCCACTATCCTTTGGTTAATAATATTTGACTTTTTACACATAAGAATTCAATTCATACTTATTTATAAATCACATGGGCACTTAACAGTCATTTCAGAAAAGGATAAATGGATCCTTCCAAGTAAGGAAACACGTATGTAGTTTCTTTTTTGTTATGCAAATGATTCAACTACCAACCACAATATATGAATGAAGATTCATTGCTCCTTCTTCTCTTCTCTCTCTCTATAAACTATATATATTTTAATAATTATTAAATAGTATCTGAAGAACTCAAATCCTCACTATCTCTTAACTGGCATGCACCGTACCAATTGGGTCTCTCTTCCCGTACCTTGCATATCGGTGAAATGAACACATCTAATAAAGAAGTCCCGCATTAAAAGGATGTAGGTCGAGCCCTGAGGAGGTAGGGACCAATTTGGTCGAGGCCAAAGTGTCATTGACCAAAATAGTTAGAGATCCCAAATTGTTGGTTTAATATATAAACGATACCACGTTTTTATCGGCCGACTGTTTGACAACATAAGATATTTTTATTGTAAGAGATCGATTGATTAATATGAACCTCAAGAGTGGTTGATCGTTTGTCATTCCTTTGTCTTGGAGGCTCTCCAGCCGTGGAGGAACTTGGAGTTGTAACCCTTTCTTCCAGTGTATGTGAAGAGATTGACAAAATCATATTTTCGGCCATAGGTTGGTCCAAAGAACGAGAGTCGCTAACTTGACCACTGACTATATGTTGATTGTTTTTTAGCCGTTTGAACATAAACATTTGCCTGACAATATAAGTCCGAGAAAATAATGTAAAAGTATAATAACATAGAGAAGAGAAAGAGATTGGGTTAGGAAGGATGGGCATGGGGCATATACGAAAGTGCAGTGAAGGTTTTCAAAGGTGGGAGTGCGTTGGATAATGAAGAGGCAAGATCCATGTGGGCTCGTAAGGTCTAAATATATGAGAATCAAATCCCCTGTTTTTGGTATCAACGAGAAAGTTCGAGGAAAAGGTCCATGGCATCAAAATTCAATCAAAATCCATACAATCCACTGTATAATATATAATAAATTATATAAACAAATATTTGGATCACGTAATTGTAACAAATGTTTGGTGGCTGTGTTTTGTGGGAACTAAATAATAATAATATTCCAGCTAGCAACTATATAAGTTTCTAACCTTGATGAGGTATGCATAATGCATGCACAGCTTCAAGATAGTGACTTTTAGCATGTCATATACTCCTCAGTTTGTCTATCCATCCATCCCACTTTCTATCCCAATTTCTGGAGATGTAGACAGGAGAGGCATTTTGAACCTAAAATATTACATGTACCTGGCATTCCAGTTTCTACCCCTATGGAATATAACGCGTCATTCACATTTGGATCCCATGCTAATCAATGCTTCGTATAAGCGTCATGCGGTCAGACGCGACTAAGGCTATACACATCATTAACATGTATATCCAATACTTATTCAGTTGCGAAGCCACTTAAGGAATCAAGTAGTCCTAAGCCTCTTACGCTTGAAACTCCCTTATTTTCTTCAGTCTTTATACCTTTTCTTAAGTTCTACCCTCAAATCCTAGTCGGCCAAGTGAGTAGTGATTTTAACTCTCCTTATCTTAGACAATCGATTAATCTATGAGCGTTGGATGACTTAGATTATTTGGATTATTACTTTTATTGTGGTCCCGTGAATTCAAACTAACAAATGCTACGTAGCATGAAAGTAAATCAATCTATATAATGCTTTGATGTGTATTAGAAGTTAAGAAAATGAAGGTTTATATTCCGTAAAAGGCAACCGTGATGTGAAATCTTGACTCCACAACTCTGCTGATCAGCGATACTTGATAGCATCATGACCCGTATGAAACTGAACTCAGGCTTGCAATTAAAGCTCTCTACCTTATTACATAATGTGAACTTGGCTGGAGGTTTTTGAGGCGTTGGATGAAGTTATAAATGACCACGGACAACCGTCGATCTTGCCAAACCTCTACTACCCCTAATATATAGTTAGAGTGGTGAAGGGCGTTTATATATACACCCGAAGCAATCTTATAAACTCAATTCTTCTCAGCTCTCTCAAAATTATTTGTATATATAATAAAAAACCTAGTTAAAGACTGACTATAGTAAGCACCAAGAAACTAAGTGCACTGCCAGGCGCGCAGGCTTGACAAAAACGACTTTGCTCCCTGATTTTGATTTTGTTTATCATTTCTTCCAATCATTGTAAAATCTCATGAGTGAATGTGATGATCCAGTCAAAGGTCTAATGCTTAATTTTCCTTAAATTAATGACATAACAAGTGACTATAATTAACGGTTAAGAGAGATGTTGAACAATTCAATTCACTGTTTTAGGACATAGGTATAACATGCGCATAGCTTAATCAAGGATAATTATGTTTATGTTAACCAACGTCATATGCTATCCATTTGCATATATAATCCAACTTCTAGTTATATTGCTACATGCACCACTGTAACATCATCAGTAATGGAATGTTTACTAATTACTTCGAATTAACAAGTCATGAATAATACAAATCAGAATATGTGAACGACGCAATGGGTCTAATATCAACTACCTCCCATTATCTAATTCCTAATTCTTTGTGTATTAGATTACGGTAAATAAATATGTCATTACATAAATTACGAGGAATTTTCCATAGAACACTGTCATTAACAGATTGCACAGTCGATTAACAAATTTTACAAACAGATCATACATTTACATTGACCAACAGTCTGCGGAATAGTTTTAAATAAATAAATAAATCAACTGATATCTAGATTCGTTCGTAGAACTAAGTAAATGAGTCTCGTTTTAAGGTGATACATGCCATAATTGACTTCGTGATCTCTCTAATTCAATCATATAAAGCATTTGATGGACGGACTTGCAATCGGTGGCAAATGTTGCACGCTCAAAGATGTCATTTTTTAGGAAATAGAGCAAAAATTTAGTAAGAAAGCTTGGAAAGGCTGGAACGCTTAGAGATGTTTCCCATAAGAAAATTTGGATGCATGAGGAAGTTGGACGAGAAATCCGGGCTATTTATATAAGATTTTTTTGGAATCATCTCATCATTGGATTCAGACCATTTCATCTCAAGATCTATGCGTCTGGCGGCCGGAATCACTTGGTAAACACAAAAAGTAGCTCATCATTTCTCGTGCACATAGCAATGTCTACCATCGTTGTTGTCTCTATGGAATAATTTTTGAGATCACGCGTTTGAATCTGATACGTCTCCACTACTTTGCAACGGTAACGAGACTGGATTGCCACATGTCAAAAGAATCTTTAACGATATGTATTTGGATTTAGCTCCAAAGACATGTTTTTTGGATAACTATCCATCCTAAAGCGGAACGCCATTTCAGATACATAGTTATTGGCAATTGTGGGATCATGATTTTTCAGGAGCAGAGTAAGACGGATCGAAATACAATACCTCAAGAGTCCTATCATAGACTCAACAACTTTGATTGAGTTGCTCAAACGGACCAGCAATGCCACCACATCCTACTGTAGTTTGAAAAGATAGGCGAAGTATGCTGACTTTGCTTACATTGACCATTCTTGTTTCCCCAAGACACGAAAACCTAATTCGATTGGGGATCCAACAGGTTTTCGATACTCTTGGAGTTTCTTACAATATATGGATTGACATTCGTTGAAACTATCACACTCCTAAGAAGACACAATATCTAATCTTATATATCCTGTTGGATTCTCCCGATTTAATATGATTATATATCCTAAAGGGTCTCCCTACTGGTATAAATATTCTCATATAGGGTTCATCTTGAAAAACGCTTTGATAACGCATACATTATTCTCTTGCTCATTACTTGAGTCACATATTGCTTACTAACTTTATTGTCGAAAAGCCTTTGACTAGTACCCCACCGATACCAAAGGTTAATCATGGTTGTTTGTTATTTTATAGGTAGTTGAATTTGCCCTGCTCCTCCATCTGCTGAAGTACGCAAAATTTGATTTTAATACAGACCACCCAATGCTCGTAGCATTTAATTCTACGTAGCATGGGAGTATAATCAATCTATATAATGCTTTGGTGTATATTAGAAATAAATGAGAGACTTTGGATGCGGTCTCTAATCACCAATGTTCTTTAACTGAAACCTTATTAATTTTCAGTTTTTTATCAAAGTCCATTGACTTTATACACATCGGCATATTAACATTACTATTACTGTTGAAAACACTGAAGTTAATTATCTAGGTAGTAGATAATTGTTCTCATTCAAATTTCGTACTAGAGATTACCCATAATTTGAATGAGTAATACTTGTACCCATACTTTGTTCTGTTTGATTTAATAAATTATGTGCCACAATTTTTGTTTTTGAAAGTGACGAGTATGATCATATGATGATTTACATGTGTTTGGGTACATTTTTCGGATTCGCACATACTCCATGCTTGGGTACATATTCCAAGCTTGGTTTAGGGTTTATGAAATAACTTGTACCCATTGATTATACCAAAAGATAAATTGTACCCATCGATTTTATTGACGAGTTTACAAATTTACAATGTAATCAGATATTTATGTTCTGACTTTTTAATGGTAGAGTTTAGATATTAGAGATTTTTTATGAAACCTTGAGACACCAAAGTACTCTTCTAGCTTTCTAATATTAGAGATATGTAATGAAGTTCTGTCACTGATCAAACCTAAGAAAAAAAACCTAAACATTTTAAATTATTTAGTAAATATCAAGTGCACGCGTATTAGAGCATCCCCAATGGAGGCTTTATCCTCCATGAGGCTATAACATTTCTAGCCTTAGCGAGAAATTTCATCCCCAATGAGCCAGAAAATAGGGCTAGATCCACCACTGGGGCTAGCAACTTCCTTTTTAGGTAGCATAAAATCGGTTTACATCTAGCCCAAAAAAACAGTGGGTCCCACAAAAAAAAGTAGCAACCATGTGAGCAAAATTTAATCACTTTCCCTCCACTTGCGAATACACTTATACTCTCCTTTTATTATTTTTAAATTCTTTTTTCTTACTTATTTTTCTTGCAATTTGGCTAATTAATGATTGTTTTAAATTCCATAAGAATTAAAATTTCAAATTGATTTAATGTTCATGGGCATTGATGGGTGAAATTTTCAAATATTTTTTTTTTCAAAATTGTATGATACTAATTTACCAATTGGTGCTAGGTAAATTGTTGTGTTATACTCTCCTTTTATTATTTTTAAATTCTTTTTTCTTACTTATTTTTCTTGCAATTTGGCTAATTAATGATTGTTTTAAATTCCATAAGAATTAAAATTTCAAATTGATTTAATGTTCATGGGCATTGATGGGTGAAATTTTCAAATATTTTTTTTTTCAAAATTGTATGATACTAATTTACCAATTGGTGCTAGGTAAATTGTTGTGTTATACGTGAAAATCAAATTATTTCAAAAGGCGAAGTGAGGGCTTGTTTCTTTCAACGGATGAGATTGAGATAAGGGAATCTAATCCAACGAACGATTCATAAGTGATGAAATCTAACTTTGTCACAATTTGAACTTTTTAGCTTGAAGGGTTCACAAAAAAAATTAAGATAGCAAGTCCAAAAATCAACTTAAGAAAAGCTAACACACAAAAAAAAAAAAAAAAAAAAAATCATCGCTTAATCAAATTACAACATAAATAAATATATATAGTCCCATATAGAGCCCGAAAGATATAGCCCCTCATTGGGAGAGATTCTTTTATAAAGCCCCAAAGATTCCTCGGAGCTCTAAAATAGACTATATTCACCACTTTTCCAGCCCCATATAGAGCCCCTCACTGGGGATGCTTATCCCTCTAGTTTTAACCCAATAAAAATAACTATATGGGAACAAATTAAACTTAAAATTATGGATGCAAATAAAAGATTACAAAAAATTATGGGTACAAAATTACAAATAAAAGTTTAAAATATGGGTACCAAAAAAAAAATATATGGATACAAATTAAAACTAAAAAGAAAATTTATACAGATTAAAAAAAAGATTGCAAATTAAAAAATGAGTAAAAATTAAAAATAGAAATATATGATAGGAAAGAGGGGGCAACTCCCATTGAGTTCTTAGGTTTTTTTTTTTTTTTTTTTTTTTTTTTTTTTGTTTAATAGGTTTGTCAAAATTGAAGGAGTTCAATATTGCTTAATAAATTGACCTATATTTATTTGTTCACTATTACTATGTTACATAAGAAATTTAAAAAGAGGTTATGATAATTTTTTTGTTATTAAAACAATGACGTGGAGAAAAACCAAAGAACTTTAATAAAAGATTGAAAAGAAATAACGTTTCAATCAATGTAATAGAAAAATAAGAAATAAGAATGTATTGCTCTGTATAAGTCTTTTACATTCAATAAAAGACCCCTCATGATGTGAAATCTTGAGTGAGTTCACTACTGCGCTCATCAATGGTATATGATAGCATCTTGCACCCACATGCAAATGAGGGTTGCAAAGCTCTAAAATGACGACGGACAATCATGCATCAATCTAGCCAAACCTTTACTTTGTGGCAACTACCCCTGATATATAGATCAGGCGGTGAAGTGCATTTATTTATATAGCCGAAGCGATCTTATATTTAATTCTTCTCAGCTCTCTCAGAATTATTTGTATTAAAAAAAAAAAAAAAAAAAAAAAAAAAAAAAACTTTTTAAAGACTGAATATAGTAAGCACCAAGAAACTAGGTGCATTGCCAGGCACACATTCTTGACAAAAACGACTTTGCTCCCCCGATTTTAATTTTGTTTATCATTTTCTTCCAATCGTTGTGAAATCTCATGAGTGAAAGTGACGATCCAGTCAAAAGTCTAATGCTTAATTTTCCTTAAGTTAATGACATAACAAGTGGCTATAATTAACGATTAAGAGAGATATTGAACAATTCAATTCACTGTTTTATGACATGAGGCATGGCATGCGCATTGCTTAATTAAGGATAATTACGCTTATGTTAACCAACGTCATCTGCTATCCATTTGCACATATAATCCAACTTCTAATTATATTACAAATGCACCACTGTAACATCAGCAATAATCGAATGTTTACTTACTTGAAATGAAGAAGTCATGAATCATACAAGTTAGAATATGTGAAGGAAGCAACGGGTATGAGACCAACTACCTCCCATTATCTAATTCCTGATTCTTCGTGTATTAGATTACGGTAAGTAAATATGTCATTATAGCAATTACGAGGAATTTGCCATAGAACACTGTCATTAACAGATTACACAATCGATTAACAAATTTTACAAACACGGATCATACATTTATATTGATCAACAGTCCACGAAATAATTTTAAACAAATAAATAATCAATCGATGTCTACATTCATTAGTGGAACTAAGCAAATGTGTCTCATTTTAAGGTGATACATATCATGATTAACTTCGTGATCTCTCTAATCCAATCATATATAGCATTTGAATGAATGTACAATAATGTTGTTACAGCAAGACGCGTGAAAAGTAGATCCAGTGCAACTAAAATGGCAGCTGCAGGACTTTTATTCAGTGTGGGCAATTTATAACGCTTTTCTCGAACAATTTGTAAATCTGTTAAATCAACACATAACCTTTCAGACGGCGCCCCTTACGTCTCCTGAGTGCAAAACGCCCGGAATGGTGCAGCACTGACACCATCTCAAGTTTAGCATATGATAATTGTCGTCTCCATTTGATACTGCGAGAGAGTGGCTATTGAGATGTTCGCTCACTCAAGGCACTGATTAGAGATTCATATACTTTGATGCCCTTCAAGAATATGGTATCCTTTAGGTGCTGCAAAACAGAGACGGAGTCAGGAAAAGATATTCATGATAAGTTCGTGCTAAAGGGATTGGTAAAAACATCAAACCTCATTATGGTCATGAAGTAAGATGGGAGTATTCGTCATTGGGGAGAAACCAAGCGTTGGAATGCCTTGCTGCCTCATGTATTGTGCATCGGTAGTTGATGACAAAATTTCAGGCTTTGCAAGTTTCCCTCCAGCTGATTCGATAGCTTGTTTGAAAACTGACCACCAAGGATTTGAATCATCGGTTGCTGTCGCTGATTCGATAGCTTGTTTGAAAACTGACCACCTTAAAGTAGAAAATGCATTTTTATCTTTGTATGACCCACCGTATGAAGCATTGAAGAGTTTTTGTAGTCATATTTAACCCTCTGAAAAATATATGCATTTGATCAGTACTGTTAATACCATAATGTGGACATTTTCTAATCAACTCTTTGAACCATTCCCACGCCTCATGAAACTCTTCATTTGGTTTTTGGGCAAAAGATAAAATTTGAGTTCTCATGTCAAGAGTCTTTGAAGCTGGATAATACTTGCTTAAGAATTTTTGATTGAGTTGGTTCCAAGTGCTAATGCTTCCAAATGGAAGTGTGTGGAGCCATCTCCTTGCTTGGTCTTTTAATGTGTAAGGAAATAATCGAAGTTTAATAGATTCGGTTGAAAATCCTCTCACCAAAATATTCTTGCAACCCATTAAAAATTTTGCAATGTGCATGTTAGGATTGTCGGTTGAGAACCCATGAAATGTAGGTAGAATATTCAACATGTGCTGCTTTATTTCAAATGTAGACCCTTCCTCCACTTCCGGATAAGGAATGCAACTTGATATGTTAGTGGCATGAGCTGTTAATGAATCCCCTAAAGGTTGACCAGACTTTGGAATAACAAAAGCTATTGTTTCCTTACTGTGTAGATCCCCAGAAAATAAAGACTGCAGAAAAATCCCCTGCAATGAAGGAATCCCCTGCAAATTTTGCTCCCTGCGTCTCCTTAAAATCTGCTCAAGTTCCAGATCAAATGGAATCATTTTTTGCACTACTAAACGGGTGCTGACCATGCACATATTGTTGTAATCTGCACTGTAGTATTGCTGTAATCCGTAAAAAAAAAATAAAAACGAAAAAAAAAAATTAATTTTTTTAATGTATATATACAGCAATAACTAACTGAAAATATGATTAGAACGAATTATTTTAAATAATCCTCGACAGCGGCGCCAATTTCTTGATAAGGATTTACCACACACACAAACGGGCTAAAAACTCCTATAATACTTGCAACAATGACAAGGTTATTGTAGTATAAACGGATCTTGCAAGATCGTTCTCCACAGGGATTATTAAATAATTCGAAACAAATCAAATTCCAACTAATTATTGTAAAATAGATATTTGAGATAATTGAGGAATTTGTCACCTTCTAGGTAATCATGAAGGATAATATTCCAAGAGCCCCTTGATGATTTATCTCCAGAAGTCTTTGGCCAAAGCAAGGAACAGAAGATGCATTAGGGCTATCATATTCATGCTTAGAGTTTGACAAATGTTCCATGCTCTAAAATATAAGATCGGAATATAGTAGACAAAGGAACTAAATTGCATTGTAACCATAACTAATGTTCTAAATATGTGTTGTATGAATTCAAACACATTATGCCAAATCTAGGTAGTCGAAAACCATTGCTAGATGTTACTATTTGGTTTGTGGATAATCCTACAAGGTTGAATTTTGAAGGGTTTCTAATTATGTAAAATATTGTTAAAAAATTATGTAAAATTAGATTAATCAAATTATCCACTGCTAGCTTTAATGGAATTAGAATGATATCGAAGGATAAAATTGGTGAATGTTGAATTTAATATAAATGGTTTATATTAAATGTTTTTTATGCATTAGGTTTATAGTAAATGTTTTTTATTTTAATTAACTGGTTTGGGCCTTCTATTTATTTTAGGTTACTCATTGAATCATCAAGGATACAAGTGTTTGGATTTTTCCACGAGACGAGTTTATTGGTCTCACCATGTCCTATTCGATGAGGACTCATTTCCTTTTAAGGAACTTACATTTCACAAGGAAACGAACTCCACACAAGGTAATTTATCTAACCTTGACCTCTTATTTACTTTTGATCTTCACCATTCTCATTTATCTACCCAATCAACAAATAATCCTAGTCTACCCAAGCCTAGCATTATCCCTATTCCCCACCTAGAATCCCAATCACACTCAGTCTCTCCACTGCCTGTATCAAATATAATCCCAAATATCTCTCCCATGCCTATCCCTTCACCGTTTCATATTGAACCAACCTCTAGCCTTCCCAGCCCTAGTGCGCCAAGTCCTAATGAACTATGCCATAGTGAACCATGTCCTAGTGACCCAATCCCAAATCAGCAAGAGTCTGTGCCTGTGAACCAAGAAACACAACATGTTTCCTAGTCATTTACATCCCAACAAAATGCATCGGTGTCTCTCCCAGCACATCCTATGATGATGAGGTCCAAAGCAGGGATTCGAAAGCCTAATCCTAAGGATGCATTACATGTTATTACTGACAAAAAAATGGTTGAACCCACTTGTTTTAGTCAGGCAATCAAGCACCAAGAATGGCAGAATGCAATGGCTTTGGAATTTAGTGCTCTGCAACGGTGTGGTACTTGGAGTCTTGTGCCTTATCATCCCAACATGAATCTCCTTCCTAACAAGTGGGTATTCAAGATAAAAAGAAGGGCAGATGGTTTGATAAAGAGGCATAAGGTCAGGTTAATGGCCCATAGGTTCCATAAAAAAACCAGGAATTGATTACAAGGAGACCTTCAGTCCAGTTGTAAAGCATAGCACAATTCGTCTCGTACTTAGCTTGGTAGTTTCGAAGAAATGGCATGAAAGGCAGTTGGATGTACAAAATGTTTTCTTGCACGGATACCTCACAGAGGAGGTTCATATGAAGCAACCTATGGGGTTTATTGACAAACAGTATCCACATCATGTTTGTAAGTTGCAGCGGAGTTTATATGGTTTAAAACAAGTGTTGAGAGCTTGGTTTCGGCGATTCTCTGATTTTTTTTTCTTGAATTGGGTTTTCAAGAATCTAAGTGTGATTATCTATGTTGATGATATATTGCTCACAGGGAACAATACGCATCAAATGGCTCGGTTAGTAAAGAAGTTGGGCACCTTGTTTTCTATGAAGGACTTGGGCCCTCTAAATTATTTTCTTGGTGTGGAAGTAACTCATTGTGGTGATAGTATGCATCTTACACAATCCAAGTATGCCCTCGATCTTCTCGAACGTACTAAGTTTACTAATGCTAAGCCAATCTTGACACCAGTTACTTCCGGACAGAAACTAAATGCATTTGGGGGTGAACCATTTGGCAATCCTGAGTTATATCGAAGTGTTGTACGTGCCCTTCAATATTTGACGATTACGTGACCTGATCTCTTGTATGCAGTGAACCAGGTGTGCCAGTTTATGCATTCACCTAACACCACTCATTGGATGGTAATCAAGAGAATTTTGCATTACTTGAAGGCTACATATGATTAAGGCTTGGTTTATAGACCTGGAGGTGTTCAACTGACCACATTTTCTTATGCGGATTATGCAAGGAATCAAGACACGGGTCATTCAACCGGAGGATTCTACATCTATTTGGGTAAAAATTTAATATCGTGGAGTTCAAAGAAACAGAAAACCGTTTCCAGGTCGAGTACGAAAGCTGAATACGAACAGCTTGCATACACGGCTACTGAATTATCTTGGTTACGTTCTTTGTTCAGAGACATGCATTTGAATCTTTTAAAACCCCATATGTGACAGCCCGTCCCAAAAACGTTTTAACGCACGTGTGAAAAGACTATTTTGCCCTTAGTTCGCTTCTTTTACGCCTATTGGTTGTTTTGTGTTGTGTTGGCATGTGTTGGGCCACACACTCACACTCTCATTCTCCCTAACCCTCTGTCCCTTTCCCTGTGATTGTCCCGAGCCCCATTCCTTCCCTTTTTCTTCGAAAACGTACGGACACACACACAAGCACACTAAATCTCCACAGATCGAAGGAACTGAGTACACATTCGAGCTCGTGAGGCTCGTGGGAGTCCAGTCGTACCATTTTCAGGTGAGAACTCCATCGTTTTCACGTTGATTCGACGACGTCCGATTTGGGTACTATTCATGCAAACGTGATTTCTCACGTTTTAAGGAAAATGAAGCTTGTAGGTAGCTTGGTGGAGTCCCAAGGAGACTCGGAGTAGTTCGTTTGAAGGAATTAGACGTCGGGATCGTTGGGTTCGAAGTTGGCCGGAGTTGGATCGATTTTGCAGGTGAGATTCCATGGTTTTTAACCCTTAAAAGTTGTATGGTTGTGTTCCCCTAGTCCTAGGCTTCATTTTGGTGCCAAAATTATGAAATTTGGATGAAAAATGGGCGAGATATCGAAGTTTAAAGTTTTCGCGATTTTCCGGCGCCGGCGACGGTGCCGGAGGTTCGCCGGGGAAGGAGACGGAATATTCCGTCAAGTCTGACGGAATATTCCTGACGCCGTTAACGGAATCCGTTAGAACTAACAGAATATTCCCTACGGCGTCAGTTGACGCCGTCAGCGTGCCAGGCACGTGCCTGCGCGTGCGGCGGTGAAAATTTTTTCTAAAAATTTGGGTGTGATCCTGAGGTTGTGTAGAGCACGTTGGTATATTCATTTGTCCAATTTGAGCAACGTATGAGAAGTTATTACGAGAAGTTGGTTATCTGCTTTAAAATTAACGTTTTTATAGTTGTTTCGCATATAGGTGATACGTATCCCGAGGACGAGCGTGGTCACTCGAGGCAGGGGGGCTACGACCCTTCCACATACCAGTGAGTGGGCTTTTGGTTTTCCGTATATACCTATATACTTATATTTTCCCAGAAATATATTTGAATTATTGTTTGCCATATGCCATGCATTACATTATCATTGGTTGTGCATTGTTAGTACATTATTAGTTGCATATATATACATATGCATATTGGGTGCTGTGGACGCACAGGTAAGTGCCAGGTGAGTGTTATTCACGTTTATGTTTCAGTAGTGGTTTGAGATGCTTAGAGAGCTCATAACCTGCACCCCCGGTGTTAGTGCTCCCGCCCAGTGTAGGGCACAGTCCTTCACGTGATGTTCACCTCCCGCACCACACGCTCAGCTTGGATCCAAGTTAGGTGCACAGTCCTGTCGTACAGACCACTTTAGGTGGTTCCGACTCGTAGGTGACCCGCGATTATTCGCACAGCCTTCACGTGATCGTAGCACTAGAGCGTTTATATGTATTACACCCAGGCCTGTCGTACAGACCACTTTAGGTGGTTCTGACTCGTGGGCAGGTTCAGTTATTGAGTTTGAGATTTGAGCTCTACATGCAGCCGTACAGGTCACGTTAGGTGACTCCGGCTACCAGATTATATGTTATTGTTATGATTTATACCTGAGCACTTGCATTTCATTCTGAGGTTCCGACATGGCATATTCTTGAGCATGATTGGCATATCTGTATATACGTATATATGTGTATTTTCTGGGAAGTATACAGGTTTTACGGCGAGGGGTTAGAATGTATTTTACTAAATGGTTTTCGAAAAGCTTTGTTTTTGCCCACTCACGCTTTTGTTTTGCGCCCCTCCAGGTTCTAGTTGTCTAGCGGGTCCGGTGGTTTCCCAGAGGGCTTTCCCGGCATTTCTGACAGACGATCACCAGCGTAGGGTCACCTTCGGGTGTATTGTTGTCAAATCATTTTTCTTTTGGACTGCTGTAGGCTTGCTGCTCTGAACTTAGTGTCTCACCTACGCTAGCACTTGTTTTATCACCTTATGTTGCTAGTTGTTTTTATTTATTCATACTATTTGTATTACTATTTTATTAGCTTCCGCACTGTGCACGTGGCTACGTCACTTCCACGTGACGGCCAGCACGCCCTGATCTCGGTCGGGGTGTGTCACCAAATATGGTGTGATAATGCTTCATCCATTGCACTAGCATCCAATCCAGTTTTTCATTCTAGAACCAAGCATTTAGAAGTGGATTATCATCATTTCAAGGAGAAGGTCATTAGAGGAGAACTTCTAGTTAATTTTATTTGTTCCCAAGATCAAACCACTGATTTATTCACGAAAGGGTTGTCTTCATCATGATTTAAATTGCTAGTATCCAAGCTTCCAGTTGTGCAAAGACCTGTTAGCTTGCGGGGGGATGTTAGACCAAGTTGGACTTCCCATTTACATTCAAACTCTCAAGTTTATTGTGTGCGTGATTCTTCTTTATCTCAAAGGGAATTTGATAAGTCTAGGAATATTTTGAATGTTTCTTAGCTAAGTTTATTATGCTGTTGTAAAGTTTGAATTTCAAACTAGCGTGTAAATATGGTATTTCAAACCCACTGATGTAATCTCTATGACCTTAGAAATACAATCAACCCTCGATTGAAAGGGTGTGCAAACACAACTGAAAACCTAGCCTACTAAAGTTTTATAGCCCGAAGCCCTGTGGCAAATGAGAGGGGAAGGAAAACCCAAGGAAGGGTTTCCTAGAGGTTGTAGCATAGTGTGGAAAATGAGGATTAAATTGTAATTCTAATGGCTTATGGATTTTTTTATATATAAGCCTAAAGGGTCTTTTGACCCAAATAAATCTTACACATTTGGAAATCAAATTTAGAGAGAAGGGAATTAGGTTTTCCAATTTAGAGAAAATGAAAAACAAAATGCAACACAAACACACCCTTGCCACCACACCTATTAGAGAAGGACCTAGTAGAGGGCTAATACTTGGAAGCCTTGATAATGAATTCGTCTTCATATGAAATCTAAAGGTTCGAATTCAAAACTTCATTTAAGTTTGTGCACATGTTCTTAAAATTATTTTACATAAACACAAGCACGTCAATTAACCTAGATCAATATTAACCCTTAATTTATTAAGATTAAACATAATACAACGTTCGACTAACTATGCATGTACATTGAATTATGTATGCTTATGTCACCTTGCCATCCTGCCTCACACATGTACTAAAGTAGTCCACAACCCACCACCTCCAACTAATTAGCCCTTTGGCCATAGTAAATAAGTAACCAGTAGTTGATCTTCTTTTATCCAAATCTCCAGCATAGTCGAAATCAATATATTCAACCACAAAATTCCCAAAATTACTATCACTTTACTGAAAACATAAGCCGACATCTCTAGTACCATGTAGATATCTTAGAATTCATTTAGCTGCTTGCTAATGTTCTTTTCCTGGATTGTGCATATAGTGACTAACCAAACCAATGACATGAGCGGTATTTGGTCGAGAACATTACCATAGTATACATTAAGCCACCAACCAATCATAATGTGGAATATTCTTCATTTGCAACTTCTTTTCATTGGTTCTTGGAGATCACAAAGCGCTCAACTTAAAATGAAGAGTCATTGGACTACTCACATGTTTGGTGCCATCATTAATACCAAAATGTCGAAGCACTTTACGCAACTATTGTTTTTATTTGAGATACACCAAGCATTTCTCTCGAATATGAATAATTTCCGTACTGAGTATATTTTTCACTTCATCAAGATCTTTCATCTCAAACTTGTCATTCATTTGTGTTTAACTTGTCAAATCATGCAACAAGGGCCAACATAATACAAATAGATGAATGCTTCACAATTGAAGAAAATACTCATTAAAATCAATATCTTCCTTTTGTGCATATTTTTCGCTACCACCTGTGCTTTGAATCTCACATTGTTATCTTCTGGACGACCTTTCTTCTTAGTATACACCCTTTTACAGCCAATAGCTTTCTTGCCGGAAAGTAATTGAACTCACTCTCATGTTTTGTTCATCACGACATAATTCATTCATCATCCATGGCTTTAACCTACTCAATATTTTTTGAGTTGTTCATGGCTTCCTTATAATTTTCTGGAATTTTTGCATTATTAAAAGGAAGGGCATAAACGACATAATCAATATATTTTGCTGATCTCTTTATGTTTCTTGTCAGTTGTTGGGTACAAGTATCTTCTTCATCTTCTTAACCTTCATTTACTTCTTATTCAATCAAAACACACATTGGAGTAGTGGAACAATCTTTTTCAAATTTCACCTCCTAAAAATTTCTCTTAGGAGCTTGAGTTGTATCCATTATTGTTTTTTAGTTGCTATGTAACATAGAAATTTCATCAAAAGTCACATCTCAATTGATTACTGAGTTTCTTCAAATTTGGAAACCACAAGTGATAACCTTTTCCAACGCTGTTAAAGCCCACAAAAATCGCCTTTTTGACTCTTGGGTCAAGCTTACTTTGAGTCACAAGAGAATAAAATAGGACAATAAAAATATGAAGCAAATCATAATCAAAAGTTGGTTTTCCAATCCACTTCTCAATAGGTATCTTACCCTCAATTGCAACTGAAGATAAATGATTGAAAATATGACAAGCATAAGAAACTGCTTTGCCGAAAATGCCTTGCTTAAACCAAATTGAGCCAACTTACAAATTTTGCAAGTAAACGTTATGTTCAACTTTTCACCAACTTCATTTTGTTGGGGAGTTCTTTATACAGGGAAATGCCTTATTATGCCTATTTCTCTATAAACTTTGGAAAATGGATCAGATGTGTAAACACCACCTTATACGACCTCAAAGATTTAGTTGTCTAACTAGTTTGGTTTTCAATCATTTTCTCCCAATTTAAGAAAATAGTTAACACATTATGTTTATGCTTCATTATATAAACTCAGGCTCTTCTAGAGTGGTCATCAACAAAAGTTACAAAGCGGTGCTTAACATTCAATGATGTAGTCTTGGTAGAACTCCAAATATTTGAAAGCACATAATCTAGGATTCCCCTAGTTTGATGCACAATAGTACCAATTTTAACTCTGGTTTGCTTTCCCAAAACACAATGCTCGAAGCCAAGCTTGCAAGTTTTGGGTCATTTCAACAATCTCTATTTCACAAACGCTTGAAGAGCTTTTTCACAAGCATGCCTAAGTTTCATATACCATAACATGCTAATGACATAATCTAGTTTTTTTTTTATTTTTTATTATTTAAATGGTTGCTGCTCCACCTAAAACTGTTTTGTCTGTAGGAAATATATATTATGCTTTTGGATTACCTTCATAACCAAAGTACCATTAGTAACTTTCATAACACCATTTAACATAGTCACATTAAACTCATTGGTTTCCAAATGACCTAAAGAAAATATACTTTCTTCAAAACAAAAACACACCACACATTAAACAACTCTTTAACAATGCCATTATGGTGTTTTCAACTTAACTGTTCATGCTCCCTTTTTATCATAAGGATAATCATTACCCAATAAAACAATTCCAATATTTACAAATTGTAGATTACTAAACCAATCTCGATTTGATGAGAACAACTAGAATCCAAAATTAATACATCACCACAAGCAGAATTAACAATCAAAGCATTGATTTATCATCACTAAGTGCAACATCAGCATTGGTGTTTTTGTTATTCTTTTGCAACTTAGGGCAATCCTTTTTTCAAAGTCCCCTTTTATGAAAAAAATGCACATTCATCTTTGTTTAATTGTCTCTATGTTAAAACCCAAGCAAAAATGCCCTCTACTTCCCTTGTGTTCTTTTCTTTCTTTTTCCTTTTTTTTTTTTTTTTTTTTTTTTTTTTACCATTTTATCATTTTACTAACAGTTTACGACTGGAAATGCCCTTCGATTCCTTTGTATTCTGATTTTTTTTTACCATTTTACCCTTTCATTCCGCTTGTTCGTCATTGGTTTTCCTTTTGCTTTGTTGTTGCGTTGAGTCTGACCTCTGGCTAGATCTCTTTTAGCATGTTCTTGGGTTTTTAAACCCACACACAAGGTTTTTGGCACAAAAAAAAAAAAGAAGGGTAAAGTACAAAAAACTACCTCAACTATTGATGTCACAACACTTTCATACCTCATCTTACGAATTTGTGCCAATGTTAGACCTCTGTCAATTTTTCTGTTAATTTTTCTGTTAAATGCTAACGTGGCCCAACACGTGTCCCACTCACTAATCCAATTGAATTAAAAAATAATAAAATATATTTTTAATAATTAAATATTCAAAATTAAAAAAAAAAAAAAATATATATATATATATATATATATATAAAATCTCTCTCACTCTCTCCTCTCTCTCCCCCCTTTCTCGCCTCTCTCCTCTGCAACCCAAAACCCGTTCCCACCCGTCCTCCACCACCCATTTCTCCATCATCACCATTGCCGTCACCTCAACCACCACGAATTGCTGCCGCGCTGTCATCAAGTCATCCGCAAGCTCTGAAATCGACATGGTGCAAAACAAACAGAGCATAGACATGCCGAAGCAGAAGAAAGTCGTGATCTTGTGGGACTTGGACAATAAACCCCCTCGCAAGCCGCCGTACCAGGCGACGATGACGCTGAAACAGCTAGCCCAATGCTTCGGTGAGGTTTTTAGTTTTGGGTTTGGGGAAGACGGGAGGGGGAAGAAAGGGTGAGGGGTGGATCTGGTTTTGGGGAATGGCGTCGGTTTTGAATAAAAAGGTAAATCAATGGTGGCAAAAGCAGAAGATGAAGAAGGCTGAGAACGAGGGCTTCGTGGCGAAGAAAATGAGGGAGACCCAGTCCGAAGTAGGAGAGTACGCATTGGGGAGAAGATCATGCTATACGAATCCCGATCCGGGTCGGATGTCACTGGACTGATGAACTAATGAACTGGACTGATGAACTGATGAACTAGATTGTTTTTTTTTTCTTTTCCTCTTCTTTTTTTTCTGGGTTGCGGGGAAGAATTGGACAGTTTTTTTTTTTTTTTCCTTTTCTGCTTCTTCTTCTTCCTTTTTCTTCTTCCTTCTTCTGGGTTGCGGGGATGAACTGATGAACTGGCCTATTTTTTTTTTTTTTTTTTTCCTCTTCTTCTTTTTCTGGGTTGTGGGGACGAATTGGACCATTTTTTATTTGTTTTATTTTTTATGCAAACGATAGCGTTTTAGTGGATTAAATTGCTAGTTGTTGGATGGTGGGGGAGGGAGGGGATCGGTAGGGATTGAACTCGCACCAAGATGCATAAGTATCTTTGTTTTTCTCCACTACGGTAAAGTGTCATTTGCTGGTATAAATTGTCTCAATGAGTATTTTGATTAGTTTGAACTAAACATATATTATTTCAAAATACTATTGAAATAGTTCACATTTTTGTATGACTACTGACAGCCCTGTAAGGCTATTTGTATATATGACTTACATTCGCGATTGAGTTTAAAATGCTCCTAATTTATTTCGATTCATAAATTATATTTTTATATTTCGTTTGACCTTGCTCAGAATACAATGAGATCAAAATTAAAAATTAAAAATTAAAATTGAAAATCCCACTTACAATGCTGCTAATATGTCATAAAAATTAGGAGACAAATAAAAAACATGGGCTAGGCCGAGTCGCTGACACTAAGCCTAAAGATGGTCCGGCCCGAGAAAAAGTTACACGGCTTCCGGTGCAGAAGACCAGAGAATTGGGCCAGTCCCACTTTGCTAAGCATTCGGAATCATGGCTATTGCAGCAGCAGCGACGGCGACAATGGCACTGGCGGCAAGGCCAGCCTCGAATTTGTTGCTAACAACACGCAGGGCGAGGTGGGTCTTCACCCCTTTTGCGGTTTCTTCTTCTTTCTCTTCTTCTTCTTCAAAGCCTTCAAGAGCACTCATTCTCTACTCCAAGCCCGGATGCTGTTTGTGCGATGGCCTCAAAGAAAAACTTCAGGCCGCTTTCTTACTTTCCGGTCCTGAGTCCCTCCACGATGTTGATTTTCAGGTAAACCCATCAAGGTTTTTTTTTATCTTTACTAACATTTACAATCTGAAGTTTTTTGTTTTTCTCTGTTTGGTAATGGAGTTTTCAGTGTTGGTTTTGTTCAGGTTAGGGATATTACAAGCAATCCAGAGTGGGAAAGTGCTTATCAGTTTGAGATACCAGTGTTGGCCAGAGTGTTATCTGATGGCACTGAGGTTTGTTTCTTCTATTTAGTTTGTTGGGTTGGCCTTAATTTGAAGATTAATTTGTGCAATGTGCTGGTTTTGCATTGGAAAATCTCACAAATTCAGTAACATATTTGCTCTGCTAAGTCACTTGGAACTTTTACTGCATTATTGTTTAAATAGAATACCGGGGGTATTATTCAGGTTGAGCAATGTTACTCAATTACATAGTAACATTGAACTTCCGTTCATGAACCTACGTTGGAGGCTTGGAACTAACTCGTTTTCTGTGAAGAATGCATTAAATGCAAAACATGCATATGAAGCTGTCGTACTGAGTTTATGTGTGCTTTCCGTGAATTTTAGAATAAACAAGGAAACTGCAAAATGAAATCACACAAGGAATGCAATTTAGGCAAACTATCGTGGCCGGGCCAGACCTTAAGCAACTATGCTTTGGTATTTTACAAACCTATGACAGGTTTGGTTTCAGAAATCCCAGTTGGAGTTTAGCTCATGCCAAATAAGGGTTGAGGTACCTGTTAAGCCTGATAGGCTGATTCATATCGTAACATGAGGCCTACTTCCAAAGTAGACTTCTTTCCTTCCGTACGTATTTTGTTATTAGTTTAATTTCTTGTCTTAATATCATTGTTCAACTTATCTTATTTTATTTAGTAATATAATTCAAAATGTCTTATCAACAAATATGTTATGATAATGCTCCCTTTTATTGGATTACTGTATCCTTTATAGTTTATATTGCATTTTTGCTTTCATAATAGTTTTCCAATATCCTGGCGCAATTTCTTAAAGTTTGATGGCCATCATGACACCAAAGACAGAGTTAATATCCTCCTATTGACCGTGAATGGTTGAATCACATCTTTGTTGACGAAGCTATTTTACGGATGGCCTCCATAATGCAGTCATTTGAGAAACAATAAATATGGCATTCAAATAAGATGATTTTAATGCCTGTATGTCTGTGATGCGATGAATCTCATAAATTATCTATTATGGGGATTATAATTTTTCAGAATCATATGGCTGAAAGGAATGGACATCCCATAAAATTTTCTGTATTATCAAGTGAACCATTTCATATGATAGTCTGTTGTGTCATAGATTGTGAGCTAGCCCTTATAATTGAGGCAAAGTCTCCATTTCAGTTTGGTTCAATCCTAAGCTGAGTGATTTGTAACTGTAATTTGTAAATGCTACCTAGGGTTTGTTGTCGATTATATTATTTTTGGTTGTTTTGGAACTTTGTTCTGATGAACTTTTTTTGTGCAAAAATATCATTCAATACCAGCAGATTAATTAGATGCTGAAACCAATTATCCTTCTTTGAGATTGATTAAAATTGGCATAGGCATCATATGCACATGCAACAATTAGATAACGTGTTCCATTACCCTTTGATATTTTTTTTTTTACTTTTGAATCGATGTGTACATGCCCTTATCTTTCCATAACTTTTTTGTAGTTGGTCGTCCCAGAGGACATATACCTTTTGTAATCAATTCTAAAGACATTATTTTCAAATATCATTCTTCGTTTTTGCTTTCTTGCTTTTCTCTTTTCCTGCTGCTTTGAACTGTCTTGTGACACATATGATTCTGACTCTAAATGCCTGCTGACGGATACAGAACCCCTTTGCTATCTGGTGTCTCAGATTTTTTTTCCCTTCTCTTTGTCGTAAGATCCATGATCAAATTTTCTCAGTCATAGTTATATGATTAGAGTTTGCATTTTTCCCTCTGCTGTTGTGCATGATTGCAATGATATGGCTTTAGTTGTTAATCTCTTTTCAAGATATATAAATTTTTTGCTTTGCCAAGTATCAAGCAATTACTTTGCTTTAGATAGTGGATTGACTATCAAATCAACACCCAACTCAATAATAGATGGAATTGCGTCTATGAGGTGGCCTATCTTGCTTGAATCATCGCAAGTTTACTTATCCCATTCGTTTCCTTTTAGCATGGCTTAGATATTTTGTAGAGATAGTACAAGACTTGCGCTTGTTTCCTCACTCTGCAATTTGATGATTAGCATGTTAACATTATTTTTCTGAAACAATCTAGAATTTTTTGGTTTCGCAGGTCACATTTGTAGTTTCATCTGACTAAATATTGTTTTCCCGTTCAGGAAACTCTACCCAGATTATCTCCCCGTCTTGGAGTGGAGCTTGTTCAGAAGAAAATATCTGCTGCCTTGAAATATTAGTGGGGTTTTGGAGCCCCTTCGTAAAAGTGCGAGTTATTTTTCGTTGAATGTACATCTTTGATCGTTTAAAACTTGTGAGAACTTTTTATCAACGTCGAGTGAATGGTCAGAAAATGTTTCTTTGACTCTCCTTTCCTGATGCCTTTTGTTGTCTTTACATTTGTTTCTGTCAATGAAAAATGCACTTCAATTCCATCACTGCGTATGCAAAGATGGACACTTTTTCCCTTTTTTATCTTCCTCTGTCGATAATTGGTCCCCGATGGTCTATGGAAGGAGAGTTTAGACTAACGCACAATCAACAGCAATGTGATATTTCTAAAAAGCAAAAAAAAAAAAAAAAAAAACACAAAAGAAAAAAAGATAAAAAAAAGCATGTCATATGTTTTTTGTATTTGTGTTGCGTTGGTATGAAATTATCTTGCATTTAAACCACGACCTGTTAACTGAATGTGTCAAGATATATGAATACATTCGCACAATTATTATTTGGTGTCACTAGCTTGTTAAAACTTGTTTCGCAAATAAACACTAACCTAACCCTTTAAGGAACATGCACTTATTGTGTCAATATAGATCCGCCACGATACAACTCAACCCAAATTCTTAATTTTTTTTGCAGAATCATGTCGCTTGTAAATCATTATACGTCTATTTCCATCATCTATAAAAAGAAATAAGAAGAATGTCACTACGTTTCAAAGTTGAATGATTTTTAAAGAACCAGACCAATTTTCAAAGTCTCTGGCTTTTGTTGAAGCAGACGGCTCTGTAGTTGTTAGTTCGATAATACGTAGCAATTGCAGGGTCCTGCCTTACGTGCCCCATTTTGCATTGCAATTAAAGAAAAGGAAAGAAAGCAACTATATTTAACAACGATTTCCCAACTTTGATCTACCACTTTAATGCATTATTGACATTATTGAACCAATAAACTACAATTCATGCAAAGGTTTTCCACACTTTAATTAGTCTCTCTTGCTTTCTCCTAAGAAGACAGATTTCTATCACTTTAATTTCCTTTACATGATCCTCCATTTTCTATATCTTTTTCTAGGGCATTACAAGGTGAGATCATAATCATCATCTTTAAATGAAAGTGATGTATTTATTTTTTCTGAGGAAAAGATAGGTCTAATTCAGATAAAATTCATCTAAATTATGTAAATTGAAGATTCTACTTGAGTCCATAAAGGAAATCAACATTGCTTTACTCAACTTAACTAAACATAGATCTGCATAATTAGGTATCCAGTTAACCGACGTTTTTTCAATTAATATATACCACCCAAATAATTTGACATAAAAAAACTTGTAAAGAAAGTATTATACTTTAATACATGATATTATATATATATATAAGGATTAGGTATATATCTAAAAAACCCCAACATTTTAGTGACATTCCAAATTTGTCTCAAACTTTTTAAACATTCAAAGTAAGTACCCAACCTATTGAAAATGTCACATCCTTTAAGCGCTAGTGAATTTTTCAAACATAAATTATATTCAAAACCCACCAACTAGGTATATGATGGTGTTAAGCCCCAGTGAATTTTTCAAACATTGGTTATATTCAAAACCCATCAACTAGATATATCATGGTCAACATTAATATATTAGTTGTCTGAAAATCTAAATTGCAAACATCGATTATAAAATATGGAACTCAATGATCAAACAGGTATTGAATTGAATTGAAAATGGACCCAAATTGAAAGTAGATCAGAAGAGAAATCTTCTACCATAGAATAGGGTTAAAAATTCAAAGAGTGTTTCAAGGAACTTGTTTTTGCTTACGTGATTTCCTCATTCGTCAATTCTTGGCTCATAAAGTTTCAAGTTCTTCTTTGTGGGAAATAAAGATGGTGGTGGCCACATCATGACAATCCATAACCTTCTTCTCGATGTTGGCAGCTTGAGTTGTAGGTTGGTAGTTTTGTGTTTCGAGGTGATGGCCTAATGGGGTGGTGGTGATCGTTAGTTGGTGGAGGCTATGCTTCCATGACCTTTTATTGATTTTGGAAACACAGTAAGCCTTAGTTAATTTAGCAAATTTTTAATTGGGACTTAACAGATATAACATTTTCAATAGGTTAGGTACTTGTTTGAAATGTTTAAAAAGGTTGAGACCAATTTAGAATGACACTAAAAGGTTTGACGATTTTAGGTACTTAATAAAAATAAAAATAAAACTTTTTAAAGAAATAATAAAACGTACGATGGATTTATTTTTGGTCAAGTTGCTAGTATAAATAAGAAGGAAAATTGAACAAACATCCTAAAGGGAGCAATCATTGATAATATATTGCATAATTATAGTTATCAACTCAACTTTGCTAGTCGCACTTGAAAAAGATGGTGAAAAGGAGGAATTATACGTAAAAGCCCTAGGTCTTGGACATGTTGCAGAACACAAGAAGGTCGATCGATGATGAAGTTTCAATCACAGAAAATGGAAAAGTAGTGATTATAGTAATGGCTGCTGATATTCTTTGACCAACTACATTTCATCCCTAATACAGTAATACTAATGCATGCTTTTTCAAGTTTGAAGTTAATTATGACTAACTTTTTTTTCCTGAATCTGATGAGGGATTAGTTGTTCCCAACACTTCTCAACTTGATTAGTAGCTACAAGCATCAATGATCTAGCTTCTAAATATCTCTTAAGCTTGTTTCTGCTACTTTAACTTCCCTTTCTTTTTTAAAATGAGGTAATTGGTATTCAGATTTTTCAAAAACTAGTTTAAGTGGAACTTGCTTTATGGCACACGGTTGTTTAATTTTGCCTTAAAATTTAGCAGTTTGGACCTATTATAACACATTATAGTCATGTATGAATTGTATTCCTTATGATGAGTCAATTCTCTTTCTTTAAGCGCAGACGTGAGTTATGCCAATTGGTTAAGACATTGTGTGACACATTTTGACTCGATATGTCCATTAGGACTCCGAATCGAGCTGTGCTGGCCGATACCTGGAAGGTGACAAAGCCATAAAGTGTAGTGATATGGAAAAATGTGAGTAAATTTAAACCTAAAAGTGCCTAAGTATAAGAGTGCATTGTGAGCGGGAATGAACCCATTTCACACGTAATGTCAGAGCATAAGTACAGTACAATAAGATAGGGTGAGAATTATACCAGCAAAGGTAATCATCTGCTCCAAGATTTGCCAAGAATCCTCGTCGATGAGAAAGCTCAGCTACTAAAACCTAGAGAGGTGAAAAACAAGAGTGAGTGGGCCTGAAAATAAAGTTTTATAAAAACCTTTCTGAAAACATTGTAACCCCTTGCCATAAAACAAGTATAGTTTCTAAAATATACTTAATACGTATAGTATAAAAATACTTACCATAGCCTGCAAAATCTCAAGAATTCATTACGGCAGAGTATCTCGTAACTAAGGGCAGGATATCCAAAATGACAAAATCTCAACAGTAATATAAGTAAAATCAGGTGCTCAAAAAATTTATTCTAGCACACTAGTTGAAGTCGCCTAATGTGACCTATACGACTGAACTGATGCTCATCAATCCATGCTAGCACATGAGTCGGAGTTGCCTAATGCAACTTGTATGATAGGACTGGGTGTAATCATAATATATGCTCTAGTGCTACAATCACGTGAAAACTGGCGCTATTCGCAGTCACCTACGAATCGGAGTTGCTTAATGCAACCTGTACGACACGACTGGCACCAAATTGGATCCAAGGCGAGGGTGCGGTGCGAAGGTGAACATACACGTGAAACACTGGCCCTGGCCCTGGGCGAGCACTAACATCGGGGTGCAGCAATGATGAGCAGCCTACATAAATATAAGCATGCCATAATGATTCAATACTTTTAGTCAACATAATAAACTTACCTGCGCATCCCGTAGGATTTGGCATATTTCATAAATTCCATTTCGCTAATTCTTATAAACTTTAGTCTAATCCAGGGGTATATAAGAAATTATTTTTCAAATGCATAAATGGAAATCATATATATATAAGGAAAAGACCCACTCATATGAAGTCCGCGCTACAACTCCCTAGCATGAATATTAAGGCGTCTCGAACAATCGTCCCCTAGAACAATGATCAAATCATGTCTTAGAATTCTTATCAATAGAACATCTAACTTACATAAAACACATCCTCAAGGATGTTCTAGAATGATTTGTAACCCATTGACCAAAAATCAATCATTGGTCAAAGGTCGACGGTAGGGTCCACACCCCTACGTAACTCAATCTGGAAGATCCGCGTCTCTGATTTTCAATTTGTGACTTCCCAAGGGTTTCAATAAGCTTCTAGAACAACATCCTAAAGTTTCGAAATGATCTAACAGTCGGATCTCCGCCAATTGCTAAAATTAAGTGGCGGTCAACGTTTTATTTTATGAACTTACAAATCCAATTCGAGAAGATCCATACATTAGACTCCTAATCCGTAAGTTCCTACTGTCCTCAAATATTATGTACTATAATGTATTAAATTTTGGTGACGATCCAACGGTCGGATCGTCGATTGTTATAATAAGTGGCGGACCTTAACGAAATTATACCCAAACAATGGAATTCCGTCAATCAGATGTCAAATATGGAATCAGGGCATCCAAATTAGCCTAGGATGGGCAGCTCAGGTCTCGACCCACGCGCTACCACACATGGTGATTGGCCATCTCGACTCGCCAGAAAAATAAACTATTTCCAAAAATTACCAAAATTTTCAAAAATGAAGATCTCAATGAGTAGACAAAGTTTTGTACCTGTGGCCAAGTCCAATTTGGCCGGGAAAAGCTCTAATTTCCCTTGAACTCAACTGAAACCCTAGAAATAGGTGGCTTTGATCCGTCACCTCCGGTGCTCTGCGGCCCCTATAGTTGTTTGAGCTTTGTTCCAGGCCTCAAGGGGAGTCTAATGGTGGTGGTGATTCACATGATACCATTCAGAAATGGTGGGATTTATCGTTGTTTGGGCTTTGTTCCAGGCCTCAAGGGGAGTTTGAAGAATTTGGTCTCATTGCCGAGGTAGATGAGCATGTCTCCCCACTATGAATTTGTCAGACTATGGAAGAAAACTCGAATTACAAAGGTTGGTCGGGTAGACCATCAATTCGAAGTGTGAGTATTAACGATTTTTAATCATCACTTGACAGAATTCCTAAAATCCAAGTACAACCCTAAGGTTCGGCCCTTTGCCTTTGGGAATAGGTTAGAGGTTTCCTAGATAAGGTGTTTGGTTGGATAAATTCCTAATCGGTAAGCTTTAGTAACTAAGTTCTCTCAATGAAGTAAGACTTGTTCGAAAAGTCGCAAGGGAAAACTGGTATAGTACGAGAAAGTGGATCGATGGTGTACTCCACTTCACCATTTGGTGATATCTAAGGTAAAATTTGGAGAAATGATGCCAAAGATATGAGTTCTCGAAACGTACTATACTACTTCCTTTCACTACGATGCAAACTAAAAGGTCTTCACAGCTTTCTCTATATTCAAATCGCTCTTATAGCGAAAATTAACTCGTGCTTTAATTGTAGTGTTTGTCGGGCGGCAGTGACCACAAGGATGAATGGTCAAAATGTTCTGGTTACCTGGATGGGTAAAATAGTTAATAGAACTATGAGTTTAAACTATCCTCCAAAAGAGCTTGCTCCTAAGTGTCTACAATTTAGTTTCTTCGGCTCAAGTAGTCACTATTAATCAGTCTATCAGTCGTGCCACTAATTAACACATATACGATATTTTGATATTGTTCTCTACCCTGAAATTGTGAACCGACGTTCTGGCATAAGGGTATCATTCCTAGATAATAACATGTTTTCGGTATCAGAAATCATACCACCTCAATACTGGTTGACAACTTCTGCATATCGGACAACATCGTTAATTAGTAGTGCCACCGTAGGGTGATTATAGGTTAGAGCATGCTCAGGTAGATGGTCTCAAATGATTGGTAATGAATTGATCCTGAAAAGTGGTTTCAGTAATTCTAGGGAAGATGCTTACTACTTTGGGGATTTCTACTGACCATAGATATAACAATTCGTACTCCTGCGCCTATGCTCATCAAAATGACAAGTATAGCACCAAAAGATATTCAGGAAACTAGTATGGGTGGGAACGTCCAAAAACCGGAAAAGGAATTTGCTAATAATCTACTTTAGAACGGACTTAAACGGAAGTCGATTTTCCTCCTGAAGATCCAAAATGATCACTAGTGTGTTTGAAAAGATTAGTGTTATCGAGGACAAAAAGTGACTATCCCTCAGATGTTCTTCCGTCAAGTACTACCACTTTAGCACCACATTGTCGCTTATGACATTTCGGAAATTTCAACGAAAAGTAAAACTTCGTAGGAATCCAAGTAAGTGGTATACTAACAGGTACTGTAGAGGAATCAAAGCCATTTCTGGTTTCATATCTCGAAAGGGTTGGTAAAAATGACTAGATGATAGTATAATTGGTAGGTATATTCCCCCCGTGATGCACAACTATCAATATAGTAGCCCAGCTTCAAGGCCATCAACTTATCTTAAATCAGGATTTTCCTTGGCAGGGAGGTTCTTCGTTTAAATCTAGAGGCGTCCGCCAAAACATTATTCTCTAATGTTAATAAGTCGCCCAATCCGCCCAAAACTTAGGAAAACCAAACATGTTTTTCGTAGTTGATGAGGTTGCAAAATTCAACATTTAGGCTCAAGAATCAAGAATGCTTACATCATGCATATGATGAATGTAATACTGCCCAAACTTATGCTCTGATACCAAACTGACACACCCTGACCTGAAATGTCCATTAGGACTCCAAATCGAGCTGTGCTGGCCGACACTTAGAAGGTGATGAAGTCATAAAATACAGTGATTTGGAAAAATATGAGTAAATTTAAACCTAAAAGTGCCTAAGTATAAGAGTGCGTTGTGAGTAGGAATGAACCCATATCATACGTGATGTCAGAGTATAAGTACAGTACAATAGGATAGGGTGAGAATTATACCATCGAACGTAATCCTCGTCGATAAGAAAGCATAGCTACTAAAACCTAGAGAGGCTAAAAACAAGGGTGAGTGGGCCAGAAAATAAAGTTTTATAAAAACCTTTCTAAAAACATTGTAACCCCTTGCCATAAAACAAGTATAGTTTCCAAAATATTTTTACTGCGTATAGTATAAAAATACTCATCGTAGCCTGCAAAATCTCAATAATTCATTATGGCACAATATCTTGTAACCAAGGGCAAGATATCCAAAATCACAAAATCTCAACAGTAATATAAGTACAATAAGGTGCTCAAACAATCTATGCTAGCACATGAGTCAGAGTCGCCTAATGCGACCTGTACAACTGAACCAATGCTCATCAATCTATGCTAGCACACGAGTCGGAGTTGCCTAATGCAGCCTGACTGATAGAACTGAATGTAATTATCATATGCGCTCTAGTGATATAATCACGTGAAGACTGGTGCTATTCGTGGTCACCTATGAGTCAGAGTTGCCTAATGCAACTTGTACGACAGGACTAGCACCTACTTGGATCCAAGGCGAGTGTACAGTGCGAAGGTGAACATACACGTGAAAGACTTGCCTTGGCCTTGGGCGAGCACTAACACCTGGGTGCAGTAATGATGAGGAGACTACATAAATATAAGCATGCCATAACGATTTAATAATTTTAGTCAACGTAATAAACTTACGTTGTCTAATCCAGGGGTATGTAAGAAATTCTTTTTCAAATGCATAAATGGAAACTAGCAATCACACACACACACACACACACACACACATACTATAAAAAGGAAAAGACCCACTCACCTAAAGTTCGCGCTACAACTCCCTAGAACGAATATTAAGGCGTCACGAACAATCGTTCCCTAGAACAATGATCAAATCATGTCTTAGAATTCTTATCGATAAACCATCTAACTTACATAAAACACATACCCAAGGATGTTCTAAAATGATTTGTAACCTATTGACCAAAAATCAATCATCGGTCAAAGGTCGACGATAGGGTTCACAACCTTATGTAACTCGATCCGGAAGATTCGCATCTCTGATTTTCAATCCGTAACTTCCCAATGGCTTTTTCAATAAGCTTCTAGAACAACATCCTAAAGTTTCAAAACGATCCAACGGTTGAACCTCTGCCAATCGCTAAAATTAAGTAGCGGTCAACGTTTTATTTTATGAACTTACAAATCCAATTTGAGAAGATCCATACGTTACATTCCTAATCCGTAAGTTCCTACTATCCTCAAATATTATGTACTATAATGTATTAAAATTTGGTGACGATCCAACGGTCGGATCGTCGATTGCTATAATATTCAAGTGGTGCACCTTAACAAAATTATACCCAAACAATGGAATTACATTAATCAGATGTCAAATATGGAATCAGAGCATCCAAATTATCCTAGGATGGGCAAGTCGGGTCTCGACCCACGTGTCGCCGCATGCGGCGGTCGGCCGCCCTGACTCGCTGGAAAAATAAACTATTTCCAAAAATTACCAAATTTTATAGAAATGAAGATCTCAATTAGTAGAGAAAGTTTTATACTTGTGGTCAAGTCCAATTTGGTCAGGAAAAGCTCTAATTTCCCTCGAACTCGTCGGAAACCTTAAAAATTGGTGGCTTCGATCTGTCACCTCCAGT
Source organism: Pyrus communis (assembly GCF_041283825.1). Classification (NCBI taxonomy): domain Eukaryota; kingdom Viridiplantae; phylum Streptophyta; class Magnoliopsida; order Rosales; family Rosaceae; genus Pyrus; species Pyrus communis. The sequence continues at coordinate 7,732,849 of NC_142572.1, forward strand.
GCTCCGCAGGCCCTATAGTTGTTTGGGCTTTGTTCTAGGCCTCAAGGGGAGTCTAATGGTGCTGGTGATTGAGATGATACCAGAGGAAGATCTATTAAAGGACCTAGGTGGTCCCGGGACCACCCAAAAACCGGATAAGTGGATGTGAGAACCTCCGATGACCACCCAAGTCCGGGCAAATAAGGGAGAAGAGGGGTAACTGATGCACTCTTTTCTGGAATTCAACAAACCATAAGGAGAACAAGAAAAAGACTGATTATTCTTTTTTAAATGACTTGGCTAGACGAAGTCGTTTTACCTAAGCCATTTAAGTGAAATGGTGCAGTTTGTTATGGGTTTGAAAACAACCTCTAAGTCACGTGGGAGGCTGAGCTTCGTAGGGGCTAGACTTTCAAAAGAGCTCACTTTACCAATTGTTCTTATAACCCTTTAATTGCTTCCCATTGGGCCACTCCCCAATCCTTATCCCACCCAACTAAAGGCACCACCAGCTAACAATAATCACCTCTCTAGTCTTCACAAACCATGAATATCATGACACATTTTCAGGCATGACACTTTATGATAAACAAATTTAGTCTTTGTTGCTCGTAATGTTGTTGGTACAAAAATTATGAATGAAAATTTGTAGTTTATGGTTTGTTGATGCATAAAATAGGTGATGACTTTGGAACAACGTAAAGTGTCAAGTTTGCGACATTCGCTCGATTGCTCTGGTCACCTAGTGATGATGATGATGTGTAAAGAGATAAAGATAGGGAAGCAAACACAAGATGTACGTGGTTCACCCTAAGTTTGGCTACGTCCACGAAGTAGAGGAGTTCTCATTAACAGTGAAAGGTTTACATAAATACATAGGTTCAAACATCATCATCATTAGTGAGTTTTAATGACTAGTTTAAGTACAATGATGACATTATGGATTAATTGTAGGAGAATGGTCTCCTTTTATAGTTGAAGAGAGTCTTTAGCTTTTATCCGCGGTCGTTGTGGGACTCGATGAGCTTTATCCGCAGATCGGTTTGGAAGATGTGTTGAAATTTATAAAATTGTAAAATTAGGAATGGGTTGTCACAATCCTTCTTTTGTTGTCAAGTATAAATTGGAGTGATTTAGAATATCGTTTTGCTAAAGAAAGATTCTCCCTCTTTAACAGGAATCTGCCTAAAGAAAGATATCCTTTATTTGATAAGAATCTACCTAAACAAACATATCCATGTAAGCCTTTGCTTGACATACAGACAAGCATTACCAAACATTTCTATTCAAAAGGGGGGGGGGGTGAAATTGGATTTCTCCTTGCAAATTTATCACATTGATCAGAATTCAGAATGGATCAGGGACTGTCATATGCATTATTTTGCACAGGAATGTTGTTTTGCCCATTTGGGTAACTGAAGGGACCATTGGGAACAGCAACAAAATCATGTGGCAGACCTAATGTAGTTGGTAATTTTGAACTTCTCCAATGAAATGAGAGCTTCCAAATTCATACCATCTTAGCTGAATCTCAAATTTGATGGAAAAAAAACATCATAATTTACTGAATGTTTTAGTGGTTCCCTAAACATTAAGCCAGCACTTTCAGGGTATTGCGAATTTAGTTTAATTTGAGTAATATAAACCGTGTGATTATGACCATACAAGTATTTGCACCAGTAGTGTTCCACTGCCTCCTCGATCTTCTCTGCTACTTGTTTTCTTGTCCAAGTCTGCCAAGGGCGGAGCCAGGATTTTTTTTTTGATGGGCTAGCTGAAAATAGTAACATAAAATCATATGTTTATTTATTTATTTATTTTTTGCTTATATAAAATTATCAATATAAAAGAACAACAATATAATATAAATTGTTCTCAAAATCATAACCCTAACCTATAAATTCAAAGACCATATAAATAATTAACCTACTAATTAAATCAAGAATAAGTAAATAAAGAGATTAAGAACATACCAAAGGTGACATTCATTGGAAAATTGCAACGGAAAGTCAAGAATTATGGAGATAGGGATTTAATTGTGGATTTAAAGAACTTATGTTTCTTTTCTTGAGTAAGAAGCACATAGGCTCAATTACATAGGGTAAATGGTCTTTTTCCTTAAAGAGTAGGATAAAGGGGATTGGAGATAGAACTAATTTACAATTTTTAGCATAAAACGTATTATTTACTACCTCTCTTCTACTAAATATACATTAAAAAATAATTTGTATTGAAATTGAGTAGGCTATAAGCATGAGTTTACAAAAGAATAGATCTATTCACAAATTCATTTTTACTTCCAACACAGCCTAATTAATATTTTGTTAGTGATCATCTTCAATTCATTAGATCCGAACAACCGACAATTCAAAAAGGTGTACAAGAAGTAAAAATGAGTGAATGGATAGCACTACCTTTACAGAACACCTCCTTGGGCTACAAATCTAGCACCTTAGCCTTTTGGATGGCTACGCCATTGAAGTCTGCTGTCTGTCCCTTACTGGATAACATGAGCATAACAAACTCACTGACTTGTTGGGCCAGTACATTGCTGCAATGGTGTCCTCTTGCGCTAATGTATGATTCAATTTCAAATTAGTAAATTCTATGCATGACCAAATTGACTAAAGCAATACATTATGCCCCTTGAATCTAAGATCGAATCTCCTCCCTGATCTAGATTGTATTAGAATATCTCCCTCCCCTAGTTTTGATTGGTGAGTTAAACACAATGTTTCTTTCGCCTTGCTGCCTTAGTCTTTCGACTTTAGGACTAATTCAGTCTTCTTTAATAAATAGATATTCAGTGGGTGACTAAAGGTGGTACTCTTAAATACCCAATAATAAATAATGAAGGAGCATTACCTGTCCTCATCATGCATGCTGAATGGGTAGCAATTATGCATGCACAGAAGTTTATGATGATATATGGCTCTTTTCACAGCCACTAATAATTGGAAACCTTATAAAAAAAGTTAGGTGCATGTATACATCATCTTAATTATTCATGTTATCCAAACCAGATTTACGTTCATCTTATATCTTTGCTTAGCCCACAATTTAAGCAAAACCGTGTAACATTGACTAAATATGCAAAACCTAGTACCAATACACATTTACCCAAATTTTCAGTTAATGTTTAAGATGAGATCGACTCCTCTCCACTTAGCTGGCTAATGGCTATTTCCAGTGGACTTCTCTTCACAATGCATAACATCAGAAATCACATTTTCAAAACTTGTACAGGGTAGATAAACAGAGAATATTTGCCCTCCTTTGTGTATGTGTCTGAGTACCTAGTTAATCAGTTTAGTTGGGACTGTTTTGATAACTGTTTCGTTTTGTAGTTTTGGTTGAAACTAAAAACAATTATCAAACAAGATTTTAATTTTCAAAGAAAAAATAAAACTAACATAACAAAAAGTTAACGCTTTTTTCTTCAAGACTACGTAGAACACAATGATACGGGAAATGAATGACTAAGATTGAAAATAAAACCTCTAAACAGTTGTAGAAATCAAATCTAACGGCTAAAACATCCGTAACATGAATGATATGTAGCATTGAAGCCATGCCCAAAATAAAATAAAATAAAATAAAATCTAATAACTAAAATAGTTATAGTACACGAAACTTTTCAAAATTCTTTTTAATTTGTAATATATTGTTATGTGATATCTCTATTATGTAGTCAAAATAATACACAGTTCAAACCCCTTCTCCAGAGAGGGGGAAAAGGTTAAGAAAAAGTAAGAATTTTATGATTATAACTGCATGTAATTAATTATATTGCATTTAGTTGTTTACATAGTGATGTTATAATTACATCATGATCGATTAAGATTGTTATTCCATTTGTTAGGCAACCCAGCTGTGAGAGATGTATGTATCAAAGCTAATAGGTTCTTCAACCCTTATTGTTTTAGTGATTTAATGGTCATGTGTGATGCATAAAACTGGATAATATTCCTAATTAATTTATTGTTTATATCCAATAGATGTGATATTAGAGGTGATAATCTGGCTGGATCGGGTGTTCCACCTTTTAGATAAATTTTTAAGTCATTTAAAGGCATACAAACACCCAATCCCAAGGCTTCAATCTCTCACCCCTAAAGCCAAACACTCTCTATAGGACTTACTTTACATGCATATATAGTCACTTCAATACGAAACTCTCCAATAAATTTTAATCGATCATGAAGTAATTATAACATCAATGTCATCGTGATCAATAAGCTGTGAAAAATATACAACTGTTTCTTGATTGTATTTACTACTAATTAGAATTTATTTTTAAGAAAATCTATATCCCATCAAATGTTTCCAAATTATATCACAATTGAAGGAAAATAAAATCAACCATACAAAAAGAGGAACAAAAACCAAAAAAAGGGATCGTAAATGATGAGCAAAGAAACCATATATTAGTGTTTCAAGACAGGGCCATGCACGCAATCCACAAAGGTTGCAAGATAATACCCCTTTTCTTGAAGTGGGTTTGTTATCCTAACATAATTAATGTTTTTTTCCTCTATAAGAAGGAGCTTGCATTGCACCTCTTAGTTCCATCCCTAATTAAACTGTTCCATCTCTTGCACAAAGAAAAAATAATTGGGTTAAGTTAAATTGTTAGAGAGAGAGATGGGAGATGATGAGCAGAACAACTCAGGTGGGAGGTTTGGTGTGATGATGAAGAAGCTGAAACCTTATTTGCTGGTGGTGAGCTTGCAATTTGGGAGTGCAGGGATGTACATAATCAGCATGGCCACTCTCAATCATGGCATGAATCGATATGTTCTCATCGTCTATCGCAATGCTACTGCAGCACTTGTCCTCGCTCCTTTTGCCTTGGTTCTTGAAAGGTTACTAGCTAAAACTCCCATAAGATTAATTAATTAATCGCATGTAAGTAATAACCTTGAATAACCTTTAATCAATTAACTAATTAATTCTCGGTATAGTAATGATATTTTTTTTTTTTTTCAGGAAAACGAGGCCGAAAATGACAATTTCTACCTTTTTGCACATTATGGTGCTGGGATTTCTGGAGTAAAGATACTCTCATAGTCTCACTCACACGCATATACTATACTACATAGATGACTAACACAACACATATTAACTCTATGATTGACCATCAAGTGAATTTAACCTTTGTCACAAATGTAATCAATATATGGTGCATATAATATTTATGACAAAAACAAGCACTTGATTGTGCAGGCCAGTCATTGATCAGGGATTTACGTACTTGGGGATGAAATACACATCGGCCTCATTTGCATCTGCCATCATGAATGCCGTTCCGTCTGTCACCTTTGTAATCGCAGTTATTTTTAGGTAAGAATCAATTAATCAAATAGGTAGAATTCTCTCCAACGAAATGGTCTTCGAGCTTATAACTTCATAATATATAGTCTTAATCCATTCCTAGGTCATTGTATGACAAAATAAGTATATGTCGGTTACATCCCCTTCCATCTGTAGCTAGCTAGCATGTAAATCTATTTGCATGCATAAATTAATTAATAACTTATATAAACCTGAAACACATATGCACGCAGGGTCGAAACTGTAAAAATCAAAGAGGTGCGAAGTCAAGCCAAGGTGATAGGAACCCTAGTAACCTTTGCTGGTGCTTTGCTGATGACACTGTACAAAGGCCCTGTCATTGACCTCCTGTGGTCGCACAAAACCAGCAGCCACCATGAAAGTAGCAGCACCACTATAACCTCCAACCAACACTGGATAGCCGGGACACTCTTTATCCTCCTGGGTAGTGTTGCCTGGTCCTGTTTCTACGTATTGCAAGTAAGTATTAATTGAATTATGTTCCATGCATGCATGTGAGCTTGAATATATTAACAGTGAACTTAACTAACTTATATATTAATCCAGTCTATAACAGTGAAGAAATACCCAGCAAACATCTCACTTTCCTGCTTTATATGCTTGGCGGGAGCGTTGCAAGGCTCAGTTGTAGCATTTACTGTAGAGCGTTGCCCTAGTGCATGGGCGGTTGGATGGGATTCAAGGCTCCTTGCACCTCTCTACACGGTAATTATTACCACACAACTTAATACGAATTCAACCCTGACAAGAATTTTCATTTTAATTAGATGGTTTTAAGTTTAATCGAATTGGGGAAATGAAACTAATAAAGAAGCCTTTTCAATGGTTTAGGGACTAATTAGCTCTGGGATTACATATTACGTGCAAGGCTTGGTTATGAAGACTAGAGGCCCGGTTTTTGTAACGGCTTTTAACCCTCTCTGCATGATTATCGTGTCCATTCTGGGTTCCATTATTCTAGCTGAGAAACTTCACCTTGGCAGGTAAACATAAAGAGCTAATGTCGTATTTCCCCAGCAATTTTTCTCTTAATTCTAAATTCTAATCATCTCGTGTTACGCGATATTTCTTGGCAATATTTACGCATTATTCCTATATTTATTTTAATTATAAATTTTCTCCTAATGTGACAAATTCTGATTAAAAAGTATTGACAATGAGGAATAATGGAATGTACAATATGTTCTGATGTTGTACATCTTGTGACATAACTTTTGTTTGGAACAAATACTGCCTACTTTTACTAGAAGGTATCTTCGTGATGTAATCAATCAACTTTCAGCATGCATTTGATATGTATCATTCTTATCTTTTTGTAAATAGTACATCATACATTTTAATTCCCACTAATTTTTTTTTTTTTTTTTTTTAATTTAAACTTGACATATAGTATCATTGGAGGCATGGCCATCGCATTTGGCCTTTATTCTGTGGTGTGGGGTAAAAGCAAGGATTATGGCACTAACCCAGCTGTGCAATCCAATACTACTGTGAAGGATGAAGCTCAGGAGTTACCAATTATTAATGCAAACGCTATCAGTGGTGCAAAATTGGTGATTGATAAAAATAGCATCGACCAGCCATCCCAAATGCAATTAAAGACTGTCCAAATATAATGCTGATCAAGAACTTTTTATTTATCGTTTGAATTTTATCGGATGCTCTTGAAGGAACAAGTACTTTATATGTATAAAGAATCTGATAATGCCTCTGTATTATATTCCCATTTGATTGTAATTATGTAGTAAGTCTCTTTTCTCTAGCTCTTAGCTATAGCTTTATGTAGTAGTATGAATTGACACAAAGAACGGTGTCAACAAGCCACAATAAGAATATATCCCATGGGTCTATTCTTCCTTCTATATTGCCCAATGTTCTCCAATTGTTTATTCTTCTGCTTTTGGCATTTTTTAAGATCTGGAATGATGCTATGAAATACTCTATTTACTAATAGCATTACTTCTATGTAATCTGTTTTTATTGTTCGATCTTGTGTATTTACCAAAACCCATCTCCGTATGACGTACTTGTAATTAGTCCAAATCTTTGTATTTAGCAACTGTTTATCAATGACATCTACTATTGTTTGGAAGAAAGCATTACTTCTATAGGTGAACCACTTACACAGCTACATATATGAGTGAAATTTATATATACATTTTATAAGTAGAGAGCATGGGTGATATTACATTTTATCGAATGATATTTTTGTAATGTATAATATTATTGTAATAATAGTGTCGTTTGATTTTATTAATTATAACTTTACCTTTATCATATACCATTGGACTATAAATTATGAGGATTATAGTGTAATCTTACATTTCTTGTAATTTAGAGATTAAATGCTAGCATCATGTTGTAACAGGAATTAAAGTGAAGGTTGAAGAAATTTGAGATTTTACCATAAAACCAATTAGTAATATGAGGGTGTTGGGCTTGACATGTGGCCCCATCACCTTTGGAGAATATTCAAGTAAAGCACGTATACTACACAAATTGGGTGACGTGGAGCCATGAATGGAGCTACCTTGGGCCAGGGCGGGACGGATGCCCTCACTCAGTTTATTTTGTTGGAAAAAAAAAATGTACATGCTTGTGACATAAGTAAGGTCTGTCACTAGTTTATTTGCTTGTGACATTAGCCTTAGCTCTTCTAGTTGCTATTGCCAACATTGAAAGAGCATTTTTGGCCATGGGAGATCAATGGATGAATGATAACAGTCTTATAGAGAGAGGTTTGATGGTATTGGTACCAATGGCCGATCTAGGATTCGAATCTTGGGGGTTCGTTGGGTTAAAGGTTCAAGTTTTTTTATACGGAAACGGATCGCAAAGTGCACAAGAGATTTTCAGTTATTCACTGAGGCATATTCTCGAACACTGGGTGGACTTGTTGTTGTGAGTCATACCATGATGTGCATATGTCAACAGATATTGACATATATGGAAGCAAATAGATGAGTGATATCGATAGAATTCATTGAATGTTGTCGACGCATCATGTTGAAATATGCTTAGTAGGTATTTCATCAAACACTTGGTAGGTACACAAAGGACCTGTACAAAACATTCGGAGGGTCCTCAGAAGATCTTCACACACACACACACACACACACATTAACCTTTCTGCACGCGCTCACGCATATGTGAGAGGCACACGCACACACACTAGCCTTTCCGCACGCGCTCACGCGCATGTGAGAGGCTTTTTTGAATCACGGGTGCTACGCACCCTAGCTATGTTGTATGGAAAATCTTATGGATTATTATATAAGTATTTTGTTTATTAAATTCTTAGCTTTTTACTTTGTGACTTTATTGTTTGAAGATATCCCCATCTATATAGATCCCTAGCTTCGTCCTTGCATAGAGCGTGTGTGACCGTTGGGTTTCATACATGTATGAATATTCAAGTCAAGCACGTGGACAACACAAGTAGAGTCATGGAGCGTAAGTGACCATTGGGCTTCACATATGACCAACTGTTTATGCACAATTAGGATTTAGGGTGACCTGTGTACAAACAGTTAACCTATTCGTATAAACAATCGGTGCCATCAAAATTCAACTTACTTACAAAATGTTCATTGCCTCAATTTTTTTATGTTGTCTTTATTATTAATAAAAATTCTTCAAGTATTTTTGGTTGAAAAAAAATTCTGTGAGGTCCTTTTCATTAACTTTTTTTGTAAATGAAATTATGAAACTGGTGCACATGCATGCAAACATATAAATTTGATTCAGGATAATTGTCACGTCACTTTACAAATTCGTTTGTACACGTTATTAGTTGCAGCGGTCGGTGACTTTTTTCGCATATCTGATTAGATGACATTTTTGTGCTTCCGTTTACGATACGACACTTATTTTATGGCTGATTAAAACGGACTTGCAAATCCAAAATTTCCCAACTTACCTCTTTCCAAGCTCGATGAAGAAACTCGAAACAGTGAGGCAATCATATTCAAACCATGGAGCAATATAGTTAGTAGAAGTAGAATTGGTAGAGGACTCTTCAGATAGAAAATATCAGTACTGCGAACACAAACTTACAAACGGTGAGTGAGGATTGTCATGGCTACCGCCGAGGTTTTCTAATTAAAAAAAAATGATTTTGCTAATCTTGTAAAAAAATTGACGACCGTGTTTGTTAGTTTTTTTTCTTCTTCTATTACAATCAATATTACAACTCTAAGCTACCTGAAGAAGAAAGTGTTATCCCAACAGAACAATTTTACATTTATACTCTTTTGTTTCTTCCCCTATGACCATGTGCAATTGTCTGGGTTAATACCTAAAAGTTGCCCAAAAAATTTTAGACTCTAACTCAGAAATAGCTTTTCTTCTTCAATAATTACACTGACCTCATTTGTACACATATACATCGCATGAAAGTCATGGAAAACCCTTACAAATCTGAAACATATGAAAATTAGGCAAACTTGTAGGAAAGTGAAATTTATATGGATCTTTGAACAAATATATAGGTATTTATAGAGCTTTGGGTGAATTTTGATTTAAATAATTTTTTTTTAATTTTTTTAGCCGTCAGGTTTAATTTTGGGCCATTAAATCTTCTTTTTTTTACTGTTAGATTTGATCATATTAAATTTTAGCTGTTAGGATTACTGTATTTATAAATTAGACTTAAAAATAATAATTTGAATGATCGAATCATGTGAGCCGTCAGATGCAAAACTAGCCATTGGCCTTGGTTTGGTTTAGGTGGACGATAAAGCTGCCAGAGGTGGGTCCCACTCACTGCAATTATGTCGTGTGTGCAAGAATGAGGGGCGCATCATATTGCAGAAGTTGTCGAGACAAAGAGAGGAAGAAAGTTTAAACCTCAAATTTTAGATTTTAACCCAACATTGCAAATGTCACAACAACTAGCTAGTTCCACATTATAAAGCTTCATCTCACACATATTAATGACGTTACCCTTAGAAATTTTAAAGTTGGACAGGAAAAAACACAACCACACAAAAAAAGAGTCGGCCAAATACATATGTTGTTTTTTGTTTTTTGTTTTCTTTTTGCAATAATTATTAACCACAACCAATTCTCCTTTCAAAAACCAAAGATTTTAGGGTGGGATTCCACCAACCTGATTTAAATTTTGCGTGGAATCCAAACACGAAACCACCATCTTTATATGTTTGGACTTTATCTCCCCAAGTGTTTTACACTCATCCAGGAAAAATAATGGCAATAGTACTGTGCGTTTAATATATATATATATACACACACACACCCACACATATACATATATGAGTTATTGTGTTAATTAGCCTATGGTGAGGGTGAATATGGGTATAAATTAGGTCTAGTGTATGAAACTCACCAATTTAATTATTTCTCTCAAAGATTACTTCTACAAAAAATCATCTGAATTTCAAACCATTTAAACGTTGGATTAAATAGTATAATAGTGTTTCTCTTGAAAAACTATATTCCTCTATTTTATTCACTAGGATGTCTTAGTGGTTTTGAATTTGTCTAATTTTTTACAAAGATAATCCATGAATGATGTACTAAAATATATATGTTTTAAATCATTGAAAAAAAAAAATTGCAGAATAAGGCCCACAAGGTGTCGTTCAAATAAAATTATTATAGAAAAAAACCCTCAAATGTAAGGGGACTATACATATAAAAGTAGTTAAAATGGAAATACAGTGTGAGTTACATATTATATTATATATCTAAAAAATGCATATTGCACCTAATCGGTTGATTAATTTTTTTTTTCTTTTCCCATTCTGGTACATCATATAACCGGTAAGCTTGGCCACGAAGTACATGTTATGGCGATCTATAGTTTTGTGCGTTAATAAAAAAAAATGTAGTTTCGAAAAATATGCATGTACATTATTCAGAAATTCTCTCAAAAAAATACGATGAAATATTTGAACACATATGAGATTTAAATATTTATATTTGAAATATTTAATTTGTTTTAATTTTTCGATAATGATTAAATACACATATTTTATGTGAGTTTTACATGTAATATTAAAAAAAGTGTGACAAATACATGTACTAACGTGAAAATGTATATTATGTATAGGGCGTTTGGTTTAAACCAGCAAAGGGCTTTTCCATACCTTAATTATCTACAAAAGCGATGGAAGTATTAAATTAACAATTTTGTGTAGTTTGCACTAAATTAATCAAGGAAAGAATCAATAGTGGCGTATTTATAAGCCAAAACATGCCTGAATGTGGAGAATAGGTTTTCGATTATTATCCTCAAATTGTGGCCATACAAAATAAAGAATCATTAGTGTCTTTCTGATTGGCAAAGTTATATTATAGTATGAAAAGCCAGCCTCTACAAGAAATTTAGCTGAGTACCTTAACCACGTTTTAGGGATTGCTATAGGAGACATTATATAAAGACGATCGACAGATAGTGCGTAACCTTGACAAAATTTACCGTCCATGTCAATCCCACTAACATTACTTGATATGAATGAGACTTACTAATGGGAGAAACTTTATGGTATGATAACTGCCATACTACAACATACATGTTATTATTCATGCTTGTTATAACACATGTATTCATAAAATATCAATTTTATTGTTTACTCAAATTATAACACGTAAATTAATAACACACCACGTCAAGGGTGGATGGAAGTAGGGATCAAGGTGATCCCAGGACCACTCGGTGTCCGGAAAATATACATGTGAAGGTCCCCCAAGGACACTCTAAGTGTTTGGTATGGGTCATTGCCTACTAAATGTTTGATGTGTAATGCATGCTAGGCATACCTCCATAGGTTGTGTCGACAACACCAACAAATTCTCTTTATCACTCATCAGATTGTTTCGGTAGATGCCGTTATCTGTTGACATGTGCACAATATGGTTTGGTTGTCGACAACAAGCCCGTCAATAGTTCGACGAAATACGTTAATGAATAAATTTTTTCTTCGTGCTTTGTACTCTGTTTCTATCTCAAAAACTTGTATTTAACACCAAAACCACCCAAGATTGAAATCTTTGATCCACCACTACACCACGTCACACTCAAATTTTCTCCCATTTATTGAATTTGATCATCCCATAGTGAAAAAGTGCCCAAGTATGGTGAGTTAACTTGGCCATGGGTTAAGTACCTTAATATATTAAAGTGGTGTCCACTCTTCATAGCACCCGCTTCTACTATACCCAAGCACCACGTAAGTTTAGCCTCTTGCATGTATCATGCTGCACTCAACCTATATATGATTTGGTGGTCAATGAATCAAATCCCCACTTTAATAAATTAAGTATGGAAAGAAAAGGAAAAGCATTATTTTCATACAGATCCACTTAATTAAACTCCTCTCTCTCTCTCTCTCTCAAGTTTTGTTTGATTCCCACCCAATTGAGGATTGCTTGTATGTGGGTGTGCTTGGTTAATGGATAAGAGTATCGACACATTAGACACGCACAGAGAGAGAGAGAGAGAGAGAGAGAGAGAGAGAGAGAGAGAGAGAGATTGTATTTGTGTTTGAGTGGTTTAGACATGTACGTATCATTTTGAAAAGTGGCCGGGCTGCTGTCGCTTTATTTTTGCTTTTGAGGCTTATAAGAGGGACATTTCTCAGTTTAGTTTTCGCATCCTCTCACAAATTAATTAGTGGAGTGTGTAAGAGGTAGTAGAGAGAGCAACGCTACTACTAGTACTAGTAATAGCTAGCCAGTGCATAGAAAATTAATCATGGAAGAGTCTAAGTTGAGTTTATTTCTCATCAAGATAAAGCCTTACTTGGCTATGATCTCCCTTCAGTTTGGATACTCAGGCATGTACATCATTAGTATGGTCTCATTGAAGCATGGCATGAGTCACTTCGTTCTCTCCGTTTACCGTCACGTTGTTGCCTTCTGTGTCATTGCACCCTTCGCCTTTTTTCTTGAAAGGTCATCTCTCTCTACCATTTATTACCTCATATATTTCAAAAATGTATGCATTTATGCATATATAGATAGGCGTTTTGCTACTAAAATTACTTGTTATGAAAATGATACGTACGTTGTTACAACATGTAATATGACAATATAAATCGTACGGTATTATTACAAAATTTTACATGCGATTAATGGTTTAAATTTCTAGTTTAACATGTAATATGCCAACTTAGTGGCAAGTACCTGCATGTTAATGCCTGTATACATATTATATTTCCTTTTTTTGCCCTACTATTTTGACCACATTGTTTTGACCACATTGTTTTTACCTCTCTTTTACAGGAAAATAAGGCCAAGAATGACTCTCCCGATATTCCTCCGAATAGTTCTGCTTGGTTTTCTTGAGTAACACTCTCTAACTTTTTTATATTTTTCTTCCGAATGGCAATATATAATATGGTTGAAAGTATATATAGGTTAAGGGGTGAAACAAATAAATTTTCAGATTATTGCATGTACAATCATCATATACTAATATGATTAACATATGAATATATACAGGCCAGTTCTTGATCAAAACTTATACTTTCTGGGAATGAAGTACACCTCAGCAACATTTGCATCTGCTGTTGTCAATGTCCTTCCGGCCATTACCTTCATAATGGCACTTTGTTTCAGGTAAAGTTAATACTCACTCCTGAACTTATGCATGCATGATTAATGTTTTTAGTGCGCTTATGCAAATTAAACAAATAAAAAGGTTTGAGGTATGTTTGGGAGACAACACATTGGAAGGCACTACGGGGATTGGCATATACTGTTCCAATCACATCGTGCCACTTCATGTGTCTAGAGACTTTTTTCTTCCTCTTATTTTCGCTGAAATCATGGTGGACATGATGCTATCATAATCAGTTCACATATATAATATGAAAGAAGAAATATGGATTACTATGGAAAAGTTTTGTGAGACATGACGTAAGTCCTCACACGTGGCACTTGCATTAAAGAGGAAAAAAGTATAATTAATAATTAAAAGTAAGTTTGCTAATACGGGCAGCCAAGTTGGTTAAAGTAGTATACTCTTTCTTATCAATACATAAGTTTGAATCATTCTTCGTAGTTTATAGCATCTCTAATCTATTGAAGAATGACTCAAATCTTATATGAATCAAGCTTCATATTTGAGTTTCCGGGCAAAGTGAGACCCAAATTAAATGTGGGTTTCAACATGAAATTTGTGTCCAAGGTGGAACCCAACCAACAAGGATAAATTTTATTCAACCAAGAAAAATAAGACTTGAGCTTTGAGTCCAATCCTCTCGAATGCACAATTTTGAGTTTTGACTCAAATCTTACAACTCAAAATATAAATATATAGATCCAAGGATATAAGTCTTTGCATTGGAGGAGAAAATCAAAATACTAAAAAACACCACCCTTTTATTATGACAGAATATAAAGAATATAAGTATAACATTTGAGTCTTTGCATTAGATGCTCTTAGAATAGATTATAATATCATTTTGTCAAAATAAAAGCAATAATAAACCTGCTACTAATTAAATAGCTCATGATTGAGTGATACTTCTTCTTGCTCATAAATAGAAAAATGTAAACCAAGAAATTCGGATTCTCCACTTGTGGAGTCCAATGCTAGTTTGCTGTATAAAGTAGTGGTAAAATGGGTATAATTTATGTTTCCTAGTGGTAAAATGGATTAAGAGATTAATCCAGTGTTTACTCTGAATGACATAAGATGCTGCTCTCTTTCCTTCTGGTGCATTTTTCGTCCTTATCTGTCCACGAATAATTCCTCTCTATTTCCCATCCCACAAATTCATATTAATTTTGAGGAAAATCAGGATAAGACTAATAGGTCGGTCTCCCAAGAGAATTAGAGAAAATTCATTTGATAACAGAATGTCCAAATGTTATTTGATCGAAAATTATATGATATGCTCTTATAAACATTGCATGATACATTGACACTATCATATACAATCTTTCTAAGTTTACAGCATCTATATAATCTCATTCGATCGGTTGATATTAATATATATTTGATCTAATTAAAATCCTATTTTTCTTATGGAATTATGATATGTACAAATACAAAATAATAAAAAAGTTTACCTCACCGTTGTCCTAATTTTAACTATTGTCGTTTGATTAACTAGGCTAGAGACTGTGAACGTTAAGAAGCTACATAGCCTAGCGAAGGTGATTGGAACCGTAATCACAGTGGGAGGAGCAATGATCATGACATTGTACAAAGGCCCCATTGTGGATATCATACGAGGACACTCACACAGCCACAACAGCAGCACCACCGACTCCGGCGAACAGCATTGGGTTGCTGGCCCCTTGATGCTCATAGGCAGCTGCGGTGGTTGGGCAAGTTTCTTCATTCTTCAAGTGAGTACCTAGCTATTCACAATTAATATTTCTCACCTAGCTATTTTTACAGATATAGGTAATATTTTGTTGCCAAATAATGAGAAATCCTCTCTTGCGATTTTGGGAATTAGGATTATTGATTAGGTTGACTATTGTTTGAATTTTAAGTTCAAATTAACAATCTGACTAAGTATTTTTCGATCAATATAAGTTTGGCAAGAAAACTTTAATTGGCATGTGAAGTACTTATCAAATTATCAGTATAATGTCACGCATCAACATAAAAATACTAATCTATTTAAACTAAAAAATTTGACATCATTGCAAACATATTCTCTATTTTGCCGGGCCTAAAAGGGCGTTTTTGTAGTGCTTGAAGATTTCTTATATATTAATGTATATGATAATTAAGTTAATCCAAGCTTTTATGTGTTGCAATCAGTCATTTACGTTGAAGAAATACCCGGCAGAGCTCTCTCTCACGGCTTGGATATGCTTGATGGGTATGTTGGAAGGTGGAGTAATAACATTTGCAGTGGAACGCAAACTGAGTGTTTGGGTTATAGGTTGGGACTCAAGGCTTCTTGCTTCCGTTTACTCTGTGAGTACACATACCACACTGTATTCCCATATTCACAAACGAGCCTTTGTAACATATAATAAAATCATCTCACACGTTATATATTAATCTTGTGAATCATAATTAGGGAGTGGTTTGTTCTGGGATTGCATATTATGTGCAAGGAGTTGTGATTAGGGAACGAGGCCCCGTTTTTGTGACCGCTTTCAGCCCCCTCTGCATGATCATCACCGCTGGTCTAGGGGCTGTCGTTTTAGCTGAGCAAGTCCACCTCGGAAGGTATATAACGCTAAAATTTCTCTATAAATTGAATAAAACTATTTGTATCGTCTCAATTGATGATGTGTTGTACCATCTCTCTAATTAAATGAAAGACTGGTGAGTTTCTCTGCTAAAAGTACTAAAAATTATATATGACAGGTCATGTGGATAATTGTCACCTTAGATGCATATAAGTTATTTACTGAATCTCGCACGTACAGATGTACTATTAATAGCTAATAGTTGTTCAAGCATGCATAACTCTAGAAAACAAAGCAATCATCACATTTGTTTCACTTATTTTACTTATTTTGCCGGTTGTCTCCTTTGTTCTCTGTCTCAGTATAATTGGAGCCATTTGCATAGTGTTCGGGCTCTACACTGTGGTCTGGGGCAAAAGCAAGGACCCTCTAGCCTCAAGCGCACCGTTGAAAGATGAGAAAACTCGTAACCTTGAGCTGCCAGTGAGTGCCGATCCTCACAATAGCACAAATGAACGTACCTGATGACAAGATTTCATTACCAGGATTCCCAAAACCAAAGGAATCGACCATATCGATATACATATCGGTGTTCCAATTTATGTTCCTGCCAAGCCGCCGTGTTACAGTTACGAAAGGACCATGAAAGATTATGCACAAATCTTTTTTGGAACCTCCTTAATTATGTCATGTTGTATTTTGGCTATGTGCATGTGTTAATTTTTTTGACGTATGTTTTGATCGTATGCACCTTGAGAGTGAATGAAGTGATCAATGTAATATTTTAGCCAGTTATATATGTATGTTTGTCTTAGCCCTCCATGTTCTTCATGTTTTTCCTTTTCTCTTTTACAAATTTTTTGGTTCATTGGGTTTTATTAAATCCACAATTTTACTGGTGTGTAGTGTAAACTAAATACTTCTACTGCTTTAAGCTCCCCGTGAATTCATCCAAAGAAATTGAACGCTTGCTTGCGCACTTTTGGTGGAGGGATCAAAAACCTCAAATAGGGTTCCACTAGGTAGGCTTCAATGAACAACTCTTTTTCAACCTTGCCCATATGGTGGAAAAAATTGGTTGGAAGGTCATGTTATTCCCGGAGTCGGTCTTACCTCGAATTTTGAAAGCTAAATATTTTCCTAATACTTTAAGAGGTAAGTACTTAAGTGGGCTGAATTCCAATTTTCTCAAATGGCCAACTGGTAGGGTAGCTTGTAGCTCTTGGTGGGCTGTGGTTTATGGTGGTCAATTGTTGAAAAATGGTCTTATTTGGAGGGTTGGCTCAGGTGCTAATATTAGTTTTTGGTTTTATGCCTGGCTTGATGATGGCATTCTCGTTGATAAGGCCTTGATTCCTTTGGATGTTTATGCTAAAGCTTTAAAGGTTATAGACTTTTGCTATGGTAATTGTTGGAATGTTTCTGCCTTGAGAGCTGTTCTTCCGAAGGAATATGTTTGGAAGATTTCTGCAATTCCAATTGGTCTCAACGATGGAGATAGTGATTGTATTATTTTTGGAAGCATTCAAATGATGGAAATTTTAGTGTTAAATCAGCTTATCTTGCAAGTATTGATGATGAAGTTTTTGACGATCGGAGTTGGAGTGATATATGGAAGCTTAAGCTACCTCCTCAAGTGCTTCATTTTTTATGGCTGACTCTGCATGGGAGATTGCTTTTCAATGAGCAGAGAGCTAAGAGAGGTATGACTGATAATTCCTATTGTGACTTTTGTGATGGTTGTGTTGAATCTATTGATCATATTCTTCAACGGTGTGATCGTGCAAAGTTAGTGTGGAATGAATTGGGTATGCATTCAATTGTTCTGTCATCGGTTGATATTGACTTTCATGATTGGATGAGAGTGAATCTTTTTTTGAGAAGATTGCTTTGCCATAATCTGCGTTGGTGGGGTGTTTTTGCCTTTGCTTGTTGGTGGTTATGGGAATGGAGGAATGTAAGCAATTTTGCGTCTAATTTCATTTTCCCAAGTGAACCTCATATTTTCCTTTTTAAAGCTGCTAAAGAGTGGTTTGAGCTGAAAAATTTTGGTGCTAAGCCTATGAAGAGTAGGATTTTTTTAGCCTGGGATCTGTTAGGATATATTAGTGTTATGTGATTATGACACTTGTCATCAGATTGTGCATTTAGTTAGTTAGTTTGTTACATATATTTGGCTACTATATAAGTCCAAGTGTGATGACTTCCTGTGTAAGAAATATACACATTAATACTTTCATCCTTCTCTCTCTATCTCTTCTTACTTTCTCTCTCTAAGTTCTTGATAATTCTCTCTGATATATCTGTATACATATTAACATGGTATCAGAGCTGGATCAGCTCGCGCTATGCTATTCGATCCTTCTGTTGCTTCCGCTTCTACAATTTGATTTAGCTTCTCCAATTACCGATCTTCTTCTTCCTCAATTTCTACTCGCGATCGTGTTCTTTCTCTGTACGATTGCCGCTCTTTCTCCTCTATCAATTTCTAGGGTTTGCTGCGACTTGGGATCTTTGAAGCTGTGTTGAAGATCAGCTGCACACCAGGTGTTTGTTTTGTTGTCTCAGTGGCAATTCTTCTTCGAAATTGCAAATATGGTATCTGCATCACAACTTCAGATTCTTCAATCTCCAATTACTGCTCTCATTTCCACAATTTCTACTTCTGTGAGTATTAAGCTTGATGATACGAATTACTTGAATTGGCACTTTCAAATGCAATTGTTGTTAGAAGGTCATGGAATTATGCAATTTGTTGATGGCTCTAATCTCTGTCCACCTCGATTTATTGCTAATTCGAGTGAATCTGGTGTAGTCCCTGGTGAGTCTTCTCAAATTGAGAATGATGCATATGTTGTTTGGAAAATGCATGATCGCGCATTAATGCAACTGATTACTGCGACTTTATCACCTGCTGCCCTTTCTTGTGCTATTGGTAGTTCTAGTGCATGTGATCTTTGGAATAGATTGAAAGAACAATTCTCTACTGTTTCAAGAGCCAGCATATTTCAGATGAAATCTAATCTGCAAACCATTAAGAAAGGTTCAGATTCTGTGTCTCAATATTTGCAGCGAATTAAGGAGGCTCGCGATTACTTGTCTGCTGCTGGAGTTTACTTTGCTGATGAGGATATTGTCATATTGGCACTCAATGGCTTACCTCCTGAGTACAATATTTTTCGATGTGTTATTCGAGGCCGGGAGAGTGTAATTTCTCTTAAAGACTTTAGGTCTCAGTTACTAGCAGAAGAACTAATTGTGGAGAGCAATGTCTCATCTCAGTTTTTGTCTGCCATGGTTGCTAATACCAATACCATTTCTGTACCTAAGTCTCCCTCTTATCCTACTCAATCTACTCCTGGTTCTATGCACTATACTTCATCTGCTGGATCATCTAATGGGCCTACTGGTGGTTTTCGACAGTTTAACAATAATAAGCAGAAGGGTAAAGGAAAGTTTCATCAAGGGTATAGGTATCCTGCACCAAGACAACAGTTCTTTAATTTGAATCATGTCCCTACTTCAGGTGTTCTTGGTCCATCTCCAACTGTGCCTTTTGCTCATTCTGTTTTGTGTCAGTTGTGTAATGCATATGGTCATACTGCACCATTTTGCCATTCCAAGACAGTGGATAAATCTGGTTGCCAGATTTGTGGGAAGCACAACCACACGACTTGGTTTTGTTTTTACAATGATAAGGGGCCTTCATACATTGGTCCACAGCAACCATCCTTGGCTCATTCTTCCTATGCTCCTTCAGCACCTCAGTTCTCATCTCAGCCTGCAATGCAAGCCATGCATACTATGATTCCATCGTCTTCTCAAGCATCTTCATCTCAGCCTTCTAATCAACTTTGGCTTGTTGATTCTGGGGCCACGAATCACATGACCACTGATCTCAGTAACTTGACTTTAGCCTCTCCATATCCAACAAATGAGACAGTTCAAACTGCTAATGGAGAAGGTTTGAGCGTATCCCATGTTGGCATCACTGTTATTCATACTCCAGTACATCCTATTCAATTAAAGTCTGTTTTATATGTGCCTAAGTTGTCTCAGAATCTATTATCCGTACATAGACTTTGTCTTGATAACAACTGCTGGTTGATTTTTTATGCCTTTTGTTTTTGGATTCAGGACAAGGCCACAGGGAGGATTCTTTACAAAGGGATGTGCAGTAATGGACTTTACCCCATCCCATCCCTTGCCAAACATCCTGCTTCTTATTCACCAAGTAATATCAAGGCCTCTGCATATCTGGGACAGCTTATCAGTTCATCTCTTTGGCATAGTAGGTTAGGTCACCCTACCAATAACATTGTTTCCACTATGCTAAGTAAAGCTAATATTAGGTGTTCCAAGGATGATGTACCAATAGTCTGTAATAGTTGCCTAGAAGGGAAATTTACTAAACTGCCTTTTCAATCTAGTACTCATCAATCTCAAATACCTTTTGAAGTTGTTCACAGTGACCTTTGGGGTCCTGCACCATGTAATTCAATTGATGGTTTCAAATTCTATGTAACTATCATTGATAAATGTACTAGATTCTGTTGGGTGTTCCCACTTATAAATAAATCTGATTTTTTTGATACTTTTGTCTCCTTTTATGCATTTGTTCAAGCTCAGTTTTCTGCAACCATCAAGATTTTACAATCTGATGGTGGGGGAGAGTATATAAATCATAAACTACAAGCTTTTCTCAAAGTCAAAGGGGTGGTACATCACATTTCCTGTCCATACACTCCTGAGCAAAACGGCTTAGCCGAAAGAAAACATAGGCATCTTATCGAAACCACTGTTACCCTGCTGCAATATGCCCAGCTTCCCTGTCAGTTTTGGTCTTTTGCTTGTCAGGCTGCTGCCTATTTAATCAATTGGATGCCTGCACCAATTTTAAAACACAAGTCTCCTTTTGAGTTACTCTTTGGTACATCTCCTGTCATTACTCATCTTAGAGTTTTTGGGTGTTCGTGTTTTCCTTTACTAAAGCCCTATAACACTTCCAAATTACAACCTAAAACTACTGAGTGCGTGTTTCTGGGGTATGCCTCTAAATATAAGGGCTTCATTTGTTATGATGTCTTGAAGGGTAGGATATATATATCTAGGCATGTTGTGTTTGATGAATCCATTTTTCCGTATCAATCATTGCTAGCTCAGTCTGCCAAGTGTGCCATATCCTGTGACTCATCCCCTGCATCTTCCATTGTTTCTCCTTCAATGCTCTTAGTAGTGGAACCCACACCCTCTCTCATACCTTATCCACCACTTTCCACTCCTATAACCCCCTTGACTCCCACAGATACTTCCTCTCCTCCATCCATTACTGTCTCAGCAAGCTCATCATCATTACTCCCTGTGGATCCTGAGTTTAGTCCTAATCAACTCCAACCAGTGTTGCCTATTGCTCCTTTAAATATGCATCCTATGCAAACTCGGAGTAAGAATGGTATTATTAAGAAGAAAGTATTTCTCAGCACTCTCAGTGATTCCAGTTATGTGGATTTGTCAAAGTGTGAGCCTGCAACTTATAAATCTGCTCTTAAGGTCCCTGTTTGGTATAAGGCCATGCAAGAAGAGATTGAAGCACTGCATTCGCAGGGCACTTGGAGTTTGGTTCCATTACCTTTTCAGAAAAACTTAGTGGGCTGCAAATGGATTTTCAAGCTTAAGAAGAATTCTGATGGTTCTATTTCCAGGCATAAAGCTAGGCTAGTAGCCAAGGGCTTTAGTCAAGAACCGGGACTGGATTATGGGGAAACTTTTAGCCCTGTCATCAAACCTACTACTATTCGATTAGTTCTTGCTTTGGCTTCGCATTTTAAATGGCAGTTAAGGCAGCTCGATGTTAAAAATGCGTTCTTACATGGCTTGTTGCACGAAGAGGTATATATGGCTCAGCCTCCGGGGTTTGCAGATTCCAATCATCCTGAGTTAGTATGTAAGTTGCACAAATCTTTATATGGGTTGAAACAGGCCCCACGGGCATGGAATGAAAGGTTCACCACTTTTCTGCCTTCTCTTGGTTTTGCTTCCACTTATGCTGATTCTTCTCTATTTGTTAAGCATATTGGTACTGAGATTGTGATTTTACTCCTCTACGTTGATGACATCATTGTCACTGGAAGTGCTTCTTCTATCATTCAACAAGTAATTGATTCTCTTACAGTTGAATTTGATATTAAAGATCTGGGACATTTGCACTACTTCCTTGGCATCCAAATTGATAGAACTGGTACAGGTTTTTTCTTGTCTCAGACCAAGTATATACAAGAGTTATTACAGAAAGTAGAAATGGTTGACTGCAAGCCTTGTGATACACCATGTTTGCCTTACAATCGCTTACTCAAGGATGATGGTTCTCCTTTTCACAATCCTGCAGCATATCGAAGTATAGTAGGTGCATTGCAGTATCTCACTTTCACCAGGCCGGACATTGCATTTTCTGTTCATCAAGTGTGTCAGTTTATGCAGGCCCCTATGGTTTCTCACTACACTGCCGTTAAGCGCATATTGCGCTACTTAAAGGGTACTATGACCTTTGGTATCTCCTACTCTGCTAGTGACTTACAGTTAAAAGCTTTTAGTGATGCAGATTGGGCTGGTGACCCTAATGGTCGTAGGTCTACCACGGGCTTAATTATGTTTCTAGGTGGCAATCCCATTTCCTGGTCCTCCAAAAAGCAGAATACCGTGTCACGATCCTCTACAGAAGCTGAGTATCGAGCTATGTCTTCCACTTCTGCTGAACTTGATTGGATACAACAGCTTCTTGAGTTTCTGCACATCAAACTTCCAGCAGCTCCAGTTCTCTTTTGTGACAATTTGTCTGCCATAGCCCTGTCATTCAATCCTGTTCAACATCAGCGTACGAAACACATTGAGATCGATGTTCATTTTGTGCGTGAACGGGTTGCCCAACATCGTCTCTTGGTTCAGTTTGTCTCTTCCAGGGAGCAGTTTGCAGATATATTAACCAAAGGCCTTAGTTCTCCTTTGTTTCGGTCTCATTGTACCAATCTCATGCTTGGTTCATCCAACCATGAGATTGAGGGGGAATGTTAGGATATATTAGTGTTATGTGATTATGACACTTGTCATCAGATTGTGCATTTAGTTAGTTAGTTTGTTACATATATTTGGCTACTATATAAGTCCAAGTGTGATGACTTCCTGTGTAAGAAATATGCACATTAATACTTTCATCCTTCTCTCTCTATCTCTTCTTACTTTCTCTCTCTAAGTTCTTGATAATTCTCTCTGATATATCTGTATACATATTAACAGGATCCTCCTCCTCCTAATTATGTCAAGTTGAATGTGGATGGCAGTAGGAAGAGTGGTTTGCTGGTGGGATTTTATGTGCTGCTGTAGGTGTGTGGATTGCTGGTTTGACTATGAATATTGGTGTGGGGAATGTGCTTAATGGTGAGTTATGGGGTCTTTTTCATGGTTTGTCTCTTGCTTGGAGATTGGGTTATAGAAAAGTGCTTGTTGAATTGGACTCCGATGCGGCTGTTACTTTAGTAATGGATTTTAATTCCTCTATGCAACCTTTTGCTCATCTCATTACCGCTTGCCGGGAGTTAATGCGCAGGGATTGGATTTGCTTGGTTTGTCATGTTTATCGTGAGAAGAATATGGCAGATTTAGGCCATAAGTTTGACATTGGTCTTCATGTTTTTTATGAGCCTCCTCCTCTTGTGGATAGATTGATCTTTGAGGATGCTGTTGGGTTTCGTCATACTCGTTTTGTTAATAGTTAGTTGTTTTTCTTGGGTCTTTTGACCCCCAATTTTACCAAAAAAAAAGTGGAGCAGCAGTTTGGTGACTATGAGTGCTGGGGATGGATCAGGTTTATTCCTTTGGTGGGGCATTTAGGATTTGATTTTCCAGATACATTCAATTTTATGTATACCTACTGTTTAGGAAGACAAATACTTTATACCTATAAAGCAGATTTATTCTACTTAATACATACCAAAAAACTGAAGAAGAAAATAATCGTGAGAGCCTGCAATTATATATGCATAAACGAGAATCATAAGAGTCGTGGAAGAAAGAAGAAGTGATTTGGTGGAGGAGGAAGAAAAAGATGGAATAGAAGAACTAGAAGACCACGCACAAGAGACTGGCTGTACGGGAGTAACTATTTGGAAGAACAGATAATATTATTTAAAACTAATCCTACAATTAAGATGAAGTGGACAATGAATCACTGGATCTAACCTAATAATTAAGTAAAACTGGACTATATCTAATAATTGCTTACAAAAATTGGACCTATATCAAGTTTCCCCTTCTAACAATTATACACATTATTTTTTTTCGATGCAAGCTTTAATGGGGACGGGAGAGTCGAATTCATAACCTTGGCTGCAGGGGGCAACAGTGTACCCCTCATTTGGTAACAATGTGAAGACAAGTTCTTTGTTATAGGTATGAGTGGTTTGGTATGGGATACCATACTGAAACTAGTATCCCGAATCCCAAACCAAAATTTCGGGAATCCCGAAAAAATTTCGGGATTTTGGGACAAATCGGGAATCCCAAATTGAAATATGAAATTATGAATTGTTCTTCAAATATATAATTCAAGAACACATTCATGAACTAGGAATTTAATTTCATTCACACTACCATTTAATTGAACACTGGCATGCTTGACTGTTTTTATCATAGTCAAAATTCAAATTAATTAAACCCTTTTTGCAATATGTTGAGAGACAAAAGAATCAAGCCTTCTAAAATCATCAGCCATGACAGCAGCAATAATAAAATCCACATAAATATCAAACAAAACATGAAAAATATGCAAGGTGTAGGGCATTCCATGTTGCAGAGCATGAATTAGAAACTACTAGCATTAATTATAAAAGAATAATATATATATAATAATTAATATTATATATTTTTGGTTCGGTATGGGATTCCCGAAATATCGAGAAGCCAATCCCGAATCCCATACCGAAATTTTGGGATCGGTTCGGGATAGCATTCCGAAAATTTCGGGAATTTCGGTTTGGGAAATTTTTGGTTTGGGATCGGGATTTTTTCGGTTCGGTTCGGGATTTTTGGGAATTTTTTCCACCCCTAGTTATAGGTGGTGGTATGCCTTTTGAGAATTTGATGTCTCACTGTCTTTGAGAATTCATCTTTACAAACAATGAACTAGTATCGATGCTCTTCGGAGTCTCTGTAATTTCAAAACATTCCTTCCGTTCGTTATAGACGAACATTATATCCGACCTTTGGATTGGTGTCGAAGGCACACATGCCGTGGCGGTTTCTGTAGCTTTTCGAGCAGAAAAGTTGCTGTGCCGACCCTGTATTCTTGAATCCACTATGCTCTCAATTTCCATTCTCTCAAATTTAGAAGCCACCCATTGAGATAAGTGCGAAGGTCAGGTGCTACATCTCTTACTATTGCTGATGTACCAGTTATGAGCTCTAGAAAAATAATCCTAAAACTGGATATATCGCTCTTACGCTCAGCTTTCCAGTGTAGTAATATCTGCACAAAATAAGAAATAAAACAATCCATACTTTAATACAAGACGTAATGGTTTTATCCCTTGTACAACATGCATTAATACAGACTGTATAACATCATTTGGGCACAACACCTGAGAGAAGATTAAAGGGAAGTTCCAACAAAATATATAGTCATTCAACTGACAAAACTCAGAATCCATGTATGTTTGCAAATCGAACAAAATGTACAAAATATCAAAATATAAAAATAAAAAAAATAAAAAAAACAGATAGGAAGGGACTTGTGCACAATAATTAGAATTGAAGTAGCTAATATGAAGATCCCAGACTACGTCCCCTATACACCTGGAATTTTTCTAACTTTTCCCTATATAGATTATATTAGGAGCTCCAATTAGAGATGATCTGACGAGTTTTGTTTTTTTATTTGAAGCAAGGATTCATTACCAAGGCACAAAGGCCAGCCAATAACAAAGAAAGCCACAGAAGGCTTACAGAAGTAAGAAACCAACAGCGCACATGAGGCACGGGATTACATAAGACGCTGCCACAACTGGCGAACACGTCGTCCCCAAAAAAGCAACAACCTTAACTAACAACTGGAGGGGCAAGGCAAGCCATCTTTGTTCAAAATTCTAACAAATGAAGATGGGGGCATGTCGATCCACACAGGGTTGCACATCTCTGGAATATAATTCTTCGCAATGAAGTCCGCCGCATAATTTGCTGATCTTGGAACCCAAGACCAGGAGCAAGCATGAAAAGTCTTCCCAATTACAGATTGGGAAGATTTCCCAAGCACAGCTCAAAGAACTGTCATTCAGACTTGGAATGACTTGTTTCGAATCCGATTCTACCACCACCCGAGGGATATTCAAACTCTTCGCCAGATTGCACCCCTCCAAGACCGCCTAAGATTCAGCCACAGTCGCGCTAGATTTCTGGGACCAAAAGAACAAATGAACATGTAATTTATTTGAACCCCAATGTTAAAGTTTTTAAACATAGTAGAAATTTACATTGTAAGCTTGCTTTGGGAGTGTCGTCTGCCATGCTTTGTTTGCAGCGCTTCCTAGTTCAGCTGGTGGAAGGAGTGACATCGGCCATTCACACTCACCGGGATATCGGTAGGGCATAAGCTTGCTTTGGAGTTAGGTAGCTCCACTGTTGCATATAAAAGTTGCATATTATAACAATTTGAAAGGAAAGAAAACGTAGTCCCACATTGACAAATTCAAGCTCCAACAAGCGCGTTATAAGTGATAGCGTAAATACAAAACCAGGAATAACATCATGCACGTCAAATGGAATAATTAAAAAATCAAAGATGGGCCTTGGGCCTTGGGGATCTTGGGAGATGAAAGAAATAGAGTAGTCGCACTAATTTTATTTAATTATTTTTGAATTTCGTGCAAACGGCAAAGAAATGGTTAAATACAATTACAAGTCGTAGACTAACGGATGCGATCATACCAACTCACATGCACCGGATCCCATCAGAACTCCGAAGTTAAGCGAGTTTGGGCGAGAGTAGTACTAGGATGGGTGACCTCCTGGGAAGTCCTCGTGTTGCATCCCCCAATCTTTTTTTTTTTTTTTTTTTTGTTTTGGTTTTTTGTTTTTTGGGAAGCGCGTCGTATATAACCGAGCCTCGATCTTATACGACGAGCCTCGATCTTGGGAGATAAAAGAAATAGAGTAGTCGTACTAATTTTATTTAATTATTTTTGAATTTCGTGCAAACGGCAAAGAAATGGTTAAATACAATTACAAGTCGTAGACTAACGGATGCGATCATACCAACTCACATGCACCGGATCCCATCAGAACTCCGAAGTTAAGCGAGTTTGGGCGAGAGTAGTACTAGGATGGGTGACCTCCTGGGAAGTCCTCGTGTTGCATCCCCCAATCTTTTTTTTTTTTTTTTTTTTGTTTTGGTTTTTTGTTTTTTGGGAAGCGCGTCGTATATAACCGAGCCTCGATCTTATACGACGAGCCTCGATCTTGGGAGATAAAAGAAATAGAGTAGTCGTACTAATTTTATTTAATTATTTTTGAATTTCGTGCAAACGGCAAAGAAATGGTTAAATACAATTACAAGTCGTAGACTAACGGATGCGATCATACCAACTCACATGCACCGGATCCCATCAGAACTCCGAAGTTAAGCGAGTTTGGGCGAGAGTAGTACTAGGATGGGTGACCTCCTGGGAAGTCCTCGTGTTGCATCCCCCAATCTTTTTTTTTTTTTTTTTTTTGTTTTGGTTTTTTGTTTTTTGGGAAGCGCGTCGTATATAACCGAGCCTCGATCTTATACGACGAGCCTCGATCTTGGGAGATAAAAGAAATAGAGTAGTCGTACTAATTTTATTTAATTATTTTTGAATTTCGTGCAAACGGCAAAGAAATGGTTAAATACAATTACAAGTCGTAGACTAACGGATGCGATCATACCAACTCACATGCACCGGATCCCATCAGAACTCCGAAGTTAAGCGAGTTTGGGCGAGAGTAGTACTAGGATGGGTGACCTCCTGGGAAGTCCTCGTGTTGCATCCCCCAATCTTTTTTTTTTTTTTTTTTTTGTTTTGGTTTTTTGTTTTTTGGGAAGCGCGTCGTATATAACCGAGCCTCGATCTTATACGACGAGCCTCGATCTTGGGAGATAAAAGAAATAGAGTAGTCGTACTAATTTTATTTAATTATTTTTGAATTTCGTGCAAACGGCAAAGAAATGGTTAAATACAATTACAAGTCGTAGACTAACGGATGCGATCATACCAACTCACATGCACCGGATCCCATCAGAACTCCGAAGTTAAGCGAGTTTGGGCGAGAGTAGTACTAGGATGGGTGACCTCCTGGGAAGTCCTCGTGTTGCATCCCCCAATCTTTTTTTTTTTTTTTTTTTGTTTTGGTTTTTTGTTTTTTGGGAAGCGCGTCGTATATAACCGAGCCTCGATCTTATACGACGAGCCTCGATCTTGGGAGATAAAAGAAATAGAGTAGTCGTACTAATTTTATTTAATTATTTTTGAATTTCGTGCAAACGGCAAAGAAATGGTTAAATACAATTACAAGTCGTAGACTAACGGATGCGATCATACCAACTCACATGCACCGGATCCCATCAGAACTCCGAAGTTAAGCGAGTTTGGGCGAGAGTAGTACTAGGATGGGTGACCTCCTGGGAAGTCCTCGTGTTGCATCCCCCAATCTTTTTTTTTTTTTTTTTTTTGTTTTGGTTTTTTGTTTTTTGGGAAGCGCGTCGTATATAACCGAGCCTCGATCTTATACGACGAGCCTCGATCTTGGGAGATAAAAGAAATAGAGTAGTCGTACTAATTTTATTTAATTATTTTTGAATTTCGTGCAAACGGCAAAGAAATGGTTAAATACAATTACAAGTCGTAGACTAACGGATGCGATCATACCAACTCACATGCACCGGATCCCATCAGAACTCCGAAGTTAAGCGAGTTTGGGCGAGAGTAGTACTAGGATGGGTGACCTCCTGGGAAGTCCTCGTGTTGCATCCCCCAATCTTTTTTTTTTTTTTTTTTTTGTTTTGGTTTTTTGTTTTTTGGGAAGCGCGTCGTATATAACCGAGCCTCGATCTTATACGACGAGCCTCGATCTTGGGAGATAAAAGAAATAGAGTAGTCGTACTAATTTTATTTAATTATTTTTGAATTTCGTGCAAACGGCAAAGAAATGGTTAAATACAATTACAAGTCGTAGACTAACGGATGCGATCATACCAACTCACATGCACCGGATCCCATCAGAACTCCGAAGTTAAGCGAGTTTGGGCGAGAGTAGTACTAGGATGGGTGACCTCCTGGGAAGTCCTCGTGTTGCATCCCCCAATCTTTTTTTTTTTTTTTTTTTTGTTTTGGTTTTTTGTTTTTTGGGAAGCGCGTCGTATATAACCGAGCCTCGATCTTATACGACGAGCCTCGATCTTGGGAGATAAAAGAAATAGAGTAGTCGTACTAATTTTATTTAATTATTTTTGAATTTCGTGCAAACGGCAAAGAAATGGTTAAATACAATTACAAGTCGTAGACTAACGGATGCGATCATACCAACTCACATGCACCGGATCCCATCAGAACTCCGAAGTTAAGCGAGTTTGGGCGAGAGTAGTACTAGGATGGGTGACCTCCTGGGAAGTCCTCGTGTTGCATCCCCCAATCTTTTTTTTTTTTTTTTTTTTGTTTTGGTTTTTTGTTTTTTGGGAAGCGCGTCGTATATAACCGAGCCTCGATCTTATACGACGAGCCTCGATCTTGGGAGATAAAAGAAATAGAGTAGTCGTACTAATTTTATTTAATTATTTTTGAATTTCGTGCAAACGGCAAAGAAATGGTTAAATACAATTACAAGTCGTAGACTAACGGATGCGATCATACCAACTCACATGCACCGGATCCCATCAGAACTCCGAAGTTAAGCGAGTTTGGGCGAGAGTAGTACTAGGATGGGTGACCTCCTGGGAAGTCCTCGTGTTGCATCCCCCAATCTTTTTTTTTTTTTTTTTTTGTTTTGGTTTTTTGTTTTTTGGGAAGCGCGTCGTATATAACCGAGCCTCGATCTTATACGACGAGCCTCGATCTTGGGAGATAAAAGAAATAGAGTAGTCGTACTAATTTTATTTAATTATTTTTGAATTTCGTGCAAACGGCAAAGAAATGGTTAAATACAATTACAAGTCGTAGACTAACGGATGCGATCATACCAACTCACATGCACCGGATCCCATCAGAACTCCGAAGTTAAGCGAGTTTGGGCGAGAGTAGTACTAGGATGGGTGACCTCCTGGGAAGTCCTCGTGTTGCATCCCCCAATCTTTTTTTTTTTTTTTTTTTTGTTTTGGTTTTTTGTTTTTTGGGAAGCGCGTCGTATATAACCGAGCCTCGATCTTATACGACGAGCCTCGATCTTGGGAGATAAAAGAAATAGAGTAGTCGTACTAATTTTATTTAATTATTTTTGAATTTCGTGCAAACGGCAAAGAAATGGTTAAATACAATTACAAGTCGTAGACTAACGGATGCGATCATACCAACTCACATGCACCGGATCCCATCAGAACTCCGAAGTTAAGCGAGTTTGGGCGAGAGTAGTACTAGGATGGGTGACCTCCTGGGAAGTCCTCGTGTTGCATCCCCCAATCTTTTTTTTTTTTTTTTTTTTGTTTTGGTTTTTTGTTTTTTGGGAAGCGCGTCGTATATAACCGAGCCTCGATCTTATACGACGAGCCTCGATCTTGGGAGATGAAAGAAATAGAGTAGTCGTACTAATTTTATTTAATTATTTTTGAATTTCGTGCAAACGGCAAAGAAATGGTTAAATACAATTACAAGTCGTAGACTAACGGATGCGATCATACCAACTCACATGCACCGGATCCCATCAGAACTCCGAAGTTAAGCGAGTTTGGGCGAGAGTAGTACTAGGATGGGTGACCTCCTGGGAAGTCCTCGTGTTGCATCCCCCAATCTTTTTTTTTTTTTTTTTTTTTGTTTTGGTTTTTTGTTTTTTGGGAAGCGCGTCGTATATAACCGAGCCTCGATCTTATACGACGAGCCTCGATCTTGGGAGATGAAAGAAATAGAGTAGTCGTACTAATTTTATTTAATTATTTTTGAATTTCGTGCAAACGGCAAAGAAATGGTTAAATACAATTACAAGTCGTAGACTAACGGATGCGATCATACCAACTCACATGC
Source organism: Pyrus communis (assembly GCF_041283825.1). Taxonomy (NCBI): domain Eukaryota; kingdom Viridiplantae; phylum Streptophyta; class Magnoliopsida; order Rosales; family Rosaceae; genus Pyrus; species Pyrus communis. Next base: position 7,764,543 of record NC_142572.1, read on the forward strand.
ACCGGATCCCATCAGAACTCCGAAGTTAAGCGAGTTTGGGCGAGAGTAGTACTAGGATGGGTGACCTCCTGGGAAGTCCTCGTGTTGCATCCCCCAATCTTTTTTTTTTTTTTTTTTTTGTTTTGGTTTTTTGTTTTTTGGGAAGCGCGTCGTATATAACCGAGCCTCGATCTTATACGACGAGCCTCGATCTTGGGAGATAAAAGAAATAGAGTAGTCGTACTAATTTTATTTAATTATTTTTGAATTTCGTGCAAACGGCAAAGAAATGGTTAAATACAATTACAAGTCGTAGACTAACGGATGCGATCATACCAACTCACATGCACCGGATCCCATCAGAACTCCGAAGTTAAGCGAGTTTGGGCGAGAGTAGTACTAGGATGGGTGACCTCCTGGGAAGTCCTCGTGTTGCATCCCCCAATCTTTTTTTTTTTTTTTTTTTTGTTTTTGGTTTTTTGTTTTTTGGGAAGCGCGTCGTATATAACCGAGCCTCGATCTTATACGACGAGCCTCGATCTTGGGAGATAAAAGAAAATAGAGTAGTCGTACTAATTTTATTTAATTATTTTTGAATTTCGTGCAAACGGCAAAGAAATGGTTAAATACAATTACAAGTCGTAGACTAACGGATGCGATCATACCAACTCACATGCACCGGATCCCATCAGAACTCCGAAGTTAAGCGAGTTTGGGCGAGAGTAGTACTAGGATGGGTGACCTCCTGGGAAGTCCTCGTGTTGCATCCCCCAATCTTTTTTTTTTTTTTTTTTTTTGTTTTGGTTTTTTGTTTTTTGGGAAGCGCGTCGTATATAACCGAGCCTCGATCTTATACGACGAGCCTCGATCTTGGGAGATAAAAGAAATAGAGTAGTCGTACTAATTTTATTTAATTATTTTTGAATTTCGTGCAAACGGCAAAGAAATGGTTAAATACAATTACAAGTCGTAGACTAACGGATGCGATCATACCAACTCACATGCACCGGATCCCATCAGAACTCCGAAGTTAAGCGAGTTTGGGCGAGAGTAGTACTAGGATGGGTGACCTCCTGGGAAGTCCTCGTGTTGCATCCCCCAATCTTTTTTTTTTTTTTTTTTTTGTTTTGGTTTTTTGTTTTTTGGGAAGCGCGTCGTATATAACCGAGCCTCGATCTTATACGACGAGCCTCGATCTTGGGAGATAAAAGAAATAGAGTAGTCGTACTAATTTTATTTAATTATTTTTGAATTTCGTGCAAACGGCAAAGAAATGGTTAAATACAATTACAAGTCGTAGACTAACGGATGCGATCATACCAACTCACATGCACCGGATCCCATCAGAACTCCGAAGTTAAGCGAGTTTGGGCGAGAGTAGTACTAGGATGGGTGACCTCCTGGGAAGTCCTCGTGTTGCATCCCCCAATCTTTTTTTTTTTTTTTTTTTTGTTTGGTTTTTTGTTTTTTGGGAAGCGCGTCGTATATAACCGAGCCTCGATCTTATACGACGAGCCTCGATCTTGGGAGATAAAAGAAATAGAGTAGTCGTACTAATTTTATTTAATTATTTTTGAATTTCGTGCAAACGGCAAAGAAATGGTTAAATACAATTACAAGTCGTAGACTAACGGATGCGATCATACCAACTCACATGCACCGGATCCCATCAGAACTCCGAAGTTAAGCGAGTTTGGGCGAGAGTAGTACTAGGATGGGTGACCTCCTGGGAAGTCCTCGTGTTGCATCCCCCAATCTTTTTTTTTTTTTTTTTTTTTGTTTTGGTTTTTTGTTTTTTGGGAAGCGCGTCGTATATAACCGAGCCTCGATCTTATACGACGAGCCTCGATCTTGGGAGATAAAGAAATAGAGTAGTCGTACTAATTTTATTTAATTATTTTTGAATTTCGTGCAAACGGCAAAGAAATGGTTAAATACAATTACAAGTCGTAGACTAACGGATGCGATCATACCAACTCACATGCACCGGATCCCATCAGAACTCCGAAGTTAAGCGAGTTTGGGCGAGAGTAGTACTAGGATGGGTGACCTCCTGGGAAGTCCTCGTGTTGCATCCCCCAATCTTTTTTTTTTTTTTTTTTTTGTTTTGGTTTTTTGTTTTTGGGAAGCGCGTCGTATATAACCGAGCCTCGATCTTATACGACGAGCCTCGATCTTGGGAGATGAAAGAAATAGAGTAGTCGTACTAATTTTATTTAATTATTTTTGAATTTCGTGCAAACGGCAAAGAAATGGTTAAATACAATTACAAGTCGTAGACTAACGGATGCGATCATACCAACTCACATGCACCGGATCCCATCAGAACTCCGAAGTTAAGCGAGTTTGGGCGAGAGTAGTACTAGGATGGGTGACCTCCTGGGAAGTCCTCGTGTTGCATCCCCCAATCTTTTTTTTTTTTTTTTTTTTGTTTTGGTTTTTTGTTTTTTGGGAAGCGCGTCGTATATAACCGAGCCTCGATCTTATACGACGAGCCTCGATCTTGGGAGATGAAAGAAATAGAGTAGTCGTACTAATTTTATTTAATTATTTTTGAATTTCGTGCAAACGGCAAAGAAATGGTTAAATACAATTACAAGTCGTAGACTAACGGATGCGATCATACCAACTCACATGCACCGGATCCCATCAGAACTCCGAAGTTAAGCGAGTTTGGGCGAGAGTAGTACTAGGATGGGTGACCTCCTGGGAAGTCCTCGTGTTGCATCCCCCAATCTTTTTTTTTTTTTTTTTTTTGTTTTGGTTTTTTGTTTTTTGGGAAGCGCGTCGTATATAACCGAGCCTCGATCTTATACGACGAGCCTCGATCTTGGGAGATAAAAGAAATAGAGTAGTCGTACTAATTTTATTTAATTATTTTTGAATTTCGTGCAAACGGCAAAGAAATGGTTAAATACAATTACAAGTCGTAGACTAACGGATGCGATCATACCAACTCACATGCACCGGATCCCATCAGAACTCCGAAGTTAAGCGAGTTTGGGCGAGAGTAGTACTAGGATGGGTGACCTCCTGGGAAGTCCTCGTGTTGCATCCCCCAATCTTTTTTTTTTTTTTTTTTTTGTTTTGGTTTTTTGTTTTTTGGGAAGCGCGTCGTATATAACCGAGCCTCGATCTTATACGACGAGCCTCGATCTTGGGAGATAAAAGAAATAGAGTAGTCGTACTAATTTTATTTAATTATTTTTGAATTTCGTGCAAACGGCAAAGAAATGGTTAAATACAATTACAAGTCGTAGACTAACGGATGCGATCATACCAACTCACATGCACCGGATCCCATCAGAACTCCGAAGTTAAGCGAGTTTGGGCGAGAGTAGTACTAGGATGGGTGACCTCCTGGGAAGTCCTCGTGTTGCATCCCCCAATCTTTTTTTTTTTTTTTTTTTGTTTTGGTTTTTTGTTTTTTGGGAAGCGCGTCGTATATAACCGAGCCTCGATCTTATACGACGAGCCTCGATCTTGGGAGATAAAAGAAATAGAGTAGTCGTACTAATTTTATTTAATTATTTTTGAATTTCGTGCAAACGGCAAAGAAATGGTTAAATACAATTACAAGTCGTAGACTAACGGATGCGATCATACCAACTCACATGCACCGGATCCCATCAGAACTCCGAAGTTAAGCGAGTTTGGGCGAGAGTAGTACTAGGATGGGTGACCTCCTGGGAAGTCCTCGTGTTGCATCCCCCAATCTTTTTTTTTTTTTTTTTTTTGTTTTGGTTTTTTGTTTTTTGGGAAGCGCGTCGTATATAACCGAGCCTCGATCTTATACGACGAGCCTCGATCTTGGGAGATAAAAGAAATAGAGTAGTCGTACTAATTTTATTTAATTATTTTTGAATTTCGTGCAAACGGCAAAGAAATGGTTAAATACAATTACAAGTCGTAGACTAACGGATGCGATCATACCAACTCACATGCACCGGATCCCATCAGAACTCCGAAGTTAAGCGAGTTTGGGCGAGAGTAGTACTAGGATGGGTGACCTCCTGGGAAGTCCTCGTGTTGCATCCCCCAATCTTTTTTTTTTTTTTTTTTTTGTTTTGGTTTTTTGTTTTTTGGGAAGCGCGTCGTATATAACCGAGCCTCGATCTTATACGACGAGCCTCGATCTTGGGAGATAAAAGAAATAGAGTAGTCGTACTAATTTTATTTAATTATTTTTGAATTTCGTGCAAACGGCAAAGAAATGGTTAAATACAATTACAAGTCGTAGACTAACGGATGCGATCATACCAACTCACATGCACCGGATCCCATCAGAACTCCGAAGTTAAGCGAGTTTGGGCGAGAGTAGTACTAGGATGGGTGACCTCCTGGGAAGTCCTCGTGTTGCATCCCCCAATCTTTTTTTTTTTTTTTTTTTTGTTTTGGTTTTTTGTTTTTTGGGAAGCGCGTCGTATATAACCGAGCCTCGATCTTATACGACGAGCCTCGATCTTGGGAGATAAAAGAAATAGAGTAGTCGTACTAATTTTATTTAATTATTTTTGAATTTCGTGCAAACGGCAAAGAAATGGTTAAATACAATTACAAGTCGTAGACTAACGGATGCGATCATACCAACTCACATGCACCGGATCCCATCAGAACTCCGAAGTTAAGCGAGTTTGGGCGAGAGTAGTACTAGGATGGGTGACCTCCTGGGAAGTCCTCGTGTTGCATCCCCCAATCTTTTTTTTTTTTTTTTTTTTGTTTTGGTTTTTTGTTTTTTGGGAAGCGCGTCGTATATAACCGAGCCTCGATCTTATACGACGAGCCTCGATCTTGGGAGATAAAAGAAATAGAGTAGTCGTACTAATTTTATTTAATTATTTTTGAATTTCGTGCAAACGGCAAAGAAATGGTTAAATACAATTACAAGTCGTAGACTAACGGATGCGATCATACCAACTCACATGCACCGGATCCCATCAGAACTCCGAAGTTAAGCGAGTTTGGGCGAGAGTAGTACTAGGATGGGTGACCTCCTGGGAAGTCCTCGTGTTGCATCCCCCAATCTTTTTTTTTTTTTTTTTTTTGTTTTGGTTTTTTGTTTTTTGGGAAGCGCGTCGTATATAACCGAGCCTCGATCTTATACGACGAGCCTCGATCTTGGGAGATAAAAGAAATAGAGTAGTCGTACTAATTTTATTTAATTATTTTTGAATTTCGTGCAAACGGCAAAGAAATGGTTAAATACAATTACAAGTCGTAGACTAACGGATGCGATCATACCAACTCACATGCACCGGATCCCATCAGAACTCCGAAGTTAAGCGAGTTTGGGCGAGAGTAGTACTAGGATGGGTGACCTCCTGGGAAGTCCTCGTGTTGCATCCCCCAATCTTTTTTTTTTTTTTTTTTTTGTTTTGGTTTTTTGTTTTTTGGGAAGCGCGTCGTATATAACCGAGCCTCGATCTTATACGACGAGCCTCGATCTTGGGAGATAAAAGAAATAGAGTAGTCGTACTAATTTTATTTAATTATTTTTGAATTTCGTGCAAACGGCAAAGAAATGGTTAAATACAATTACAAGTCGTAGACTAACGGATGCGATCATACCAACTCACATGCACCGGATCCCATCAGAACTCCGAAGTTAAGCGAGTTTGGGCGAGAGTAGTACTAGGATGGGTGACCTCCTGGGAAGTCCTCGTGTTGCATCCCCCAATCTTTTTTTTTTTTTTTTTTTTGTTTTGGTTTTTTGTTTTTTGGGAAGCGCGTCGTATATAACCGAGCCTCGATCTTATACGACGAGCCTCGATCTTGGGAGATAAAAGAAATAGAGTAGTCGTACTAATTTTATTTAATTATTTTTGAATTTCGTGCAAACGGCAAAGAAATGGTTAAATACAATTACAAGTCGTAGACTAACGGATGCGATCATACCAACTCACATGCACCGGATCCCATCAGAACTCCGAAGTTAAGCGAGTTTGGGCGAGAGTAGTACTAGGATGGGTGACCTCCTGGGAAGTCCTCGTGTTGCATCCCCCAATCTTTTTTTTTTTTTTTTTTTTGTTTTGGTTTTTTGTTTTTTGGGAAGCGCGTCGTATATAACCGAGCCTCGATCTTATACACGAGCCTCGATCTTGGGAGATAAAAGAAATAGAGTAGTCGTACTAATTTTATTTAATTATTTTTGAATTTCGTGCAAACGGCAAAGAAATGGTTAAATACAATTACAAGTCGTAGACTAACGGATGCGATCATACCAACTCACATGCACCGGATCCCATCAGAACTCCGAAGTTAAGCGAGTTTGGGCGAGAGTAGTACTAGGATGGGTGACCTCCTGGGAAGTCCTCGTGTTGCATCCCCCAATCTTTTTTTTTTTTTTTTTTTTGTTTTGGTTTTTTGTTTTTTGGGAAGCGCGTCGTATATAACCGAGCCTCGATCTTATACGACGAGCCTCGATCTTGGGAGATAAAAGAAATAGAGTAGTCGTACTAATTTTATTTAATTATTTTTGAATTTCGTGCAAACGGCAAAGAAATGGTTAAATACAATTACAAGTCGTAGACTAACGGATGCGATCATACCAACTCACATGCACCGGATCCCATCAGAACTCCGAAGTTAAGCGAGTTTGGGCGAGAGTAGTACTAGGATGGGTGACCTCCTGGGAAGTCCTCGTGTTGCATCCCCCAATCTTTTTTTTTTTTTTTTTTTTGTTTTGGTTTTTTGTTTTTTGGGAAGCGCGTCGTATATAACCGAGCCTCGATCTTATACGACGAGCCTCGATCTTGGGAGATAAAAGAAATAGAGTAGTCGTACTAATTTTATTTAATTATTTTTGAATTTCGTGCAAACGGCAAAGAAATGGTTAAATACAATTACAAGTCGTAGACTAACGGATGCGATCATACCAACTCACATGCACCGGATCCCATCAGAACTCCGAAGTTAAGCGAGTTTGGGCGAGAGTAGTACTAGGATGGGTGACCTCCTGGGAAGTCCTCGTGTTGCATCCCCCAATCTTTTTTTTTTTTTTTTTTTTGTTTTGGTTTTTTGTTTTTTGGGAAGCGCGTCGTATATAACCGAGCCTCGATCTTATACGACGAGCCTCGATCTTGGGAGATAAAAGAAATAGAGTAGTCGTACTAATTTTATTTAATTATTTTTGAATTTCGTGCAAACGGCAAAGAAATGGTTAAATACAATTACAAGTCGTAGACTAACGGATGCGATCATACCAACTCACATGCACCGGATCCCATCAGAACTCCGAAGTTAAGCGAGTTTGGGCGAGAGTAGTACTAGGATGGGTGACCTCCTGGGAAGTCCTCGTGTTGCATCCCCCAATCTTTTTTTTTTTTTTTTTTTTGTTTTGGTTTTTTGTTTTTTGGGAAGCGCGTCGTATATAACCGAGCCTCGATCTTGGGAGATAAAAGAAATAGAGTAGTCGTACTAATTTTATTTAATTATTTTTGAATTTCGTGCAAACGGCAAAGAAATGGTTAAATACAATTACAAGTCGTAGACTAACGGATGCGATCATACCAACTCACATGCACCGGATCCCATCAGAACTCCGAAGTTAAGCGAGTTTGGGCGAGAGTAGTACTAGGATGGGTGACCTCCTGGGAAGTCCTCGTGTTGCATCCCCCAATCTTTTTTTTTTTTTTTTTTTTGTTTTGGTTTTTTGTTTTTTGGGAAGCGCGTCGTATATAACCGAGCCTCGATCTTATACGACGAGCCTCGATCTTGGGAGATAAAAGAAATAGAGTAGTCGTACTAATTTTATTTAATTATTTTTGAATTTCGTGCAAACGGCAAAGAAATGGTTAAATACAATTACAAGTCGTAGACTAACGGATGCGATCATACCAACTCACATGCACCGGATCCCATCAGAACTCCGAAGTTAAGCGAGTTTGGGCGAGAGTAGTACTAGGATGGGTGACCTCCTGGGAAGTCCTCGTGTTGCATCCCCCAATCTTTTTTTTTTTTTTTTTTTTGTTTTGGTTTTTTGTTTTTTGGGAAGCGCGTCGTATATAACCGAGCCTCGATCTTATACGACGAGCCTCGATCTTGGGAGATAAAAGAAATAGAGTAGTCGTACTAATTTTATTTAATTATTTTTGAATTTCGTGCAAACGGCAAAGAAATGGTTAAATACAATTACAAGTCGTAGACTAACGGATGCGATCATACCAACTCACATGCACCGGATCCCATCAGAACTCCGAAGTTAAGCGAGTTTGGGCGAGAGTAGTACTAGGATGGGTGACCTCCTGGGAAGTCCTCGTGTTGCATCCCCCAATCTTTTTTTTTTTTTTTTTTTTGTTTTGGTTTTTTGTTTTTTGGGAAGCGCGTCGTATATAACCGAGCCTCGATCTTATACGACGAGCCTCGATCTTGGGAGATAAAAGAAATAGAGTAGTCGTACTAATTTTATTTAATTATTTTTGAATTTCGTGCAAACGGCAAAGAAATGGTTAAATACAATTACAAGTCGTAGACTAACGGATGCGATCATACCAACTCACATGCACCGGATCCCATCAGAACTCCGAAGTTAAGCGAGTTTGGGCGAGAGTAGTACTAGGATGGGTGACCTCCTGGGAAGTCCTCGTGTTGCATCCCCCAATCTTTTTTTTTTTTTTTTTTTTGTTTTGGTTTTTTGTTTTTTGGGAAGCGCGTCGTATATAACCGAGCCTCGATCTTATACGACGAGCCTCGATCTTGGGAGATAAAAGAAATAGAGTAGTCGTACTAATTTTATTTAATTATTTTTGAATTTCGTGCAAACGGCAAAGAAATGGTTAAATACAATTACAAGTCGTAGACTAACGGATGCGATCATACCAACTCACATGCACCGGATCCCATCAGAACTCCGAAGTTAAGCGAGTTTGGGCGAGAGTAGTACTAGGATGGGTGACCTCCTGGGAAGTCCTCGTGTTGCATCCCCCAATCTTTTTTTTTTTTTTTTTTTTGTTTTGGTTTTTTGTTTTTTGGGAAGCGCGTCGTATATAACCGAGCCTCGATCTTATACGACGAGCCTCGATCTTGGGAGATAAAAGAAATAGAGTAGTCGTACTAATTTTATTTAATTATTTTTGAATTTCGTGCAAACGGCAAAGAAATGGTTAAATACAATTACAAGTCGTAGACTAACGGATGCGATCATACCAACTCACATGCACCGGATCCCATCAGAACTCCGAAGTTAAGCGAGTTTGGGCGAGAGTAGTACTAGGATGGGTGACCTCCTGGGAAGTCCTCGTGTTGCATCCCCCAATCTTTTTTTTTTTTTTTTTTTTGTTTTGGTTTTTTGTTTTTTGGGAAGCGCGTCGTATATAACCGAGCCTCGATCTTATACGACGAGCCTCGATCTTGGGAGATAAAAGAAATAGAGTAGTCGTACTAATTTTATTTAATTATTTTTGAATTTCGTGCAAACGGCAAAGAAATGGTTAAATACAATTACAAGTCGTAGACTAACGGATGCGATCATACCAACTCACATGCACCGGATCCCATCAGAACTCCGAAGTTAAGCGAGTTTGGGCGAGAGTAGTACTAGGATGGGTGACCTCCTGGGAAGTCCTCGTGTTGCATCCCCCAATCTTTTTTTTTTTTTTTTTTTTGTTTTGGTTTTTTGTTTTTTGGGAAGCGCGTCGTATATAACCGAGCCTCGATCTTATACGACGAGCCTCGATCTTGGGAGATAAAAGAAATAGAGTAGTCGTACTAATTTTATTTAATTATTTTTGAATTTCGTGCAAACGGCAAAGAAATGGTTAAATACAATTACAAGTCGTAGACTAACGGATGCGATCATACCAACTCACATGCACCGGATCCCATCAGAACTCCGAAGTTAAGCGAGTTTGGGCGAGAGTAGTACTAGGATGGGTGACCTCCTGGGAAGTCCTCGTGTTGCATCCCCCAATCTTTTTTTTTTTTTTTTTTTTGTTTTGGTTTTTTGTTTTTTGGGAAGCGCGTCGTATATAACCGAGCCTCGATCTTATACGACGAGCCTCGATCTTGGGAGATAAAAGAAATAGAGTAGTCGTACTAATTTTATTTAATTATTTTTGAATTTATTTAATTATTTTTGAATTTCGTGCAAACGGCAAAGAAATGGTTAAATACAATTACAAGTCGTAGACTAACGGATGCGATCATACCAACTCACATGCACCGGATCCCATCAGAACTCCGAAGTTAAGCGAGTTTGGGCGAGAGTAGTACTAGGATGGGTGACCTCCTGGGAAGTCCTCGTGTTGCATCCCCCAATCTTTTTTTTTTTTTTTTTTTGTTTTGGTTTTTTGTTTTTTGGGAAGCGCGTCGTATATAACCGAGCCTCGATCTTATACGACGAGCCTCGATCTTGGGAGATAAAAGAAATAGAGTAGTCGTACTAATTTTATTTAATTATTTTTGAATTTCGTGCAAACGGCAAAGAAATGGTTAAATACAATTACAAGTCGTAGACTAACGGATGCGATCATACCAACTCACATGCACCGGATCCCATCAGAACTCCGAAGTTAAGCGAGTTTGGGCGAGAGTAGTACTAGGATGGGTGACCTCCTGGGAAGTCCTCGTGTTGCATCCCCCAATCTTTTTTTTTTTTTTTTTTTTGTTTTGGTTTTTTGTTTTTTGGGAAGCGCGTCGTATATAACCGAGCCTCGATCTTATACGACGAGCCTCGATCTTGGGAGATAAAAGAAATAGAGTAGTCGTACTAATTTTATTTAATTATTTTTGAATTTCGTGCAAACGGCAAAGAAATGGTTAAATACAATTACAAGTCGTAGACTAACGGATGCGATCATACCAACTCACATGCACCGGATCCCATCAGAACTCCGAAGTTAAGCGAGTTTGGGCGAGAGTAGTACTAGGATGGGTGACCTCCTGGGAAGTCCTCGTGTTGCATCCCCCAATCTTTTTTTTTTTTTTTTTTTTGTTTTGGTTTTTTGTTTTTTGGGAAGCGCGTCGTATATAACCGAGCCTCGATCTTATACGACGAGCCTCGATCTTGGGAGATAAAAGAAATAGAGTAGTCGTACTAATTTTATTTAATTATTTTTGAATTTCGTGCAAACGGCAAAGAAATGGTTAAATACAATTACAAGTCGTAGACTAACGGATGCGATCATACCAACTCACATGCACCGGATCCCATCAGAACTCCGAAGTTAAGCGAGTTTGGGCGAGAGTAGTACTAGGATGGGTGACCTCCTGGGAAGTCCTCGTGTTGCATCCCCCAATCTTTTTTTTTTTTTTTTTTTTGTTTTGGTTTTTTGTTTTTTGGGAAGCGCGTCGTATATAACCGAGCCTCGATCTTATACGACGAGCCTCGATCTTGGGAGATAAAAGAAATAGAGTAGTCGTACTAATTTTATTTAATTATTTTTGAATTTCGTGCAAACGGCAAAGAAATGGTTAAATACAATTACAAGTCGTAGACTAACGGATGCGATCATACCAACTCACATGCACCGGATCCCATCAGAACTCCGAAGTTAAGCGAGTTTGGGCGAGAGTAGTACTAGGATGGGTGACCTCCTGGGAAGTCCTCGTGTTGCATCCCCCAATCTTTTTTTTTTTTTTTTTTTTTGTTTTGGTTTTTTGTTTTTTGGGAAGCGCGTCGTATATAACCGAGCCTCGATCTTATACGACGAGCCTCGATCTTGGGAGATAAAAGAAATAGAGTAGTCGTACTAATTTTATTTAATTATTTTTGAATTTCGTGCAAACGGCAAAGAAATGGTTAAATACAATTACAAGTCGTAGACTAACGGATGCGATCATACCAACTCACATGCACCGGATCCCATCAGAACTCCGAAGTTAAGCGAGTTTGGGCGAGAGTAGTACTAGGATGGGTGACCTCCTGGGAAGTCCTCGTGTTGCATCCCCCAATCTTTTTTTTTTTTTTTTTTTTGTTTTGGTTTTTTGTTTTTTGGGAAGCGCGTCGTATATAACCGAGCCTCGATCTTATACGACGAGCCTCGATCTTGGGAGATAAAAGAAATAGAGTAGTCGTACTAATTTTATTTAATTATTTTTGAATTTCGTGCAAACGGCAAAGAAATGGTTAAATACAATTACAAGTCGTAGACTAACGGATGCGATCATACCAACTCACATGCACCGGATCCCATCAGAACTCCGAAGTTAAGCGAGTTTGGGCGAGAGTAGTACTAGGATGGGTGACCTCCTGGGAAGTCCTCGTGTTGCATCCCCCAATCTTTTTTTTTTTTTTTTTTTTTGTTTTGGTTTTTTGTTTTTTGGGAAGCGCGTCGTATATAACCGAGCCTCGATCTTATACGACGAGCCTCGATCTTGGGAGATAAAAGAAATAGAGTAGTCGTACTAATTTTATTTAATTATTTTTGAATTTCGTGCAAACGGCAAAGAAATGGTTAAATACAATTACAAGTCGTAGACTAACGGATGCGATCATACCAACTCACATGCACCGGATCCCATCAGAACTCCGAAGTTAAGCGAGTTTGGGCGAGAGTAGTACTAGGATGGGTGACCTCCTGGGAAGTCCTCGTGTTGCATCCCCCAATCTTTTTTTTTTTTTTTTTTTTGTTTTGGTTTTTTGTTTTTTGGGAAGCGCGTCGTATATAACCGAGCCTCGATCTTATACGACGAGCCTCGATCTTGGGAGATAAAAGAAATAGAGTAGTCGTACTAATTTTATTTAATTATTTTTGAATTTCGTGCAAACGGCAAAGAAATGGTTAAATACAATTACAAGTCGTAGACTAACGGATGCGATCATACCAACTCACATGCACCGGATCCCATCAGAACTCCGAAGTTAAGCGAGTTTGGGCGAGAGTAGTACTAGGATGGGTGACCTCCTGGAAGTCCTCGTGTTGCATCCCCCAATCTTTTTTTTTTTTTTTTTTTTGTTTTGGTTTTTTGTTTTTTGGGAAGCGCGTCGTATATAACCGAGCCTCGATCTTATACGACGAGCCTCGATCTTGGGAGATAAAAGAAATAGAGTAGTCGTACTAATTTTATTTAATTATTTTTGAATTTCGTGCAAACGGCAAAGAAATGGTTAAATACAATTACAAGTCGTAGACTAACGGATGCGATCATACCAACTCACATGCACCGGATCCCATCAGAACTCCGAAGTTAAGCGAGTTTGGGCGAGAGTAGTACTAGGATGGGTGACCTCCTGGGAAGTCCTCGTGTTGCATCCCCCAATCTTTTTTTTTTTTTTTTTTTTGTTTTGGTTTTTTGTTTTTTGGGAAGCGCGTCGTATATAACCGAGCCTCGATCTTATACGACGAGCCTCGATCTTGGGAGATAAAAGAAATAGAGTAGTCGTACTAATTTTATTTAATTATTTTTGAATTTCGTGCAAACGGCAAAGAAATGGTTAAATACAATTACAAGTCGTAGACTAACGGATGCGATCATACCAACTCACATGCACCGGATCCCATCAGAACTCCGAAGTTAAGCGAGTTTGGGCGAGAGTAGTACTAGGATGGGTGACCTCCTGGGAAGTCCTCGTGTTGCATCCCCCAATCTTTTTTTTTTTTTTTTTTTTGTTTTGGTTTTTTGTTTTTTGGGAAGCGCGTCGTATATAACCGAGCCTCGATCTTATACGACGAGCCTCGATCTTGGGAGATAAAAGAAATAGAGTAGTCGTACTAATTTTATTTAATTATTTTTGAATTTCGTGCAAACGGCAAAGAAATGGTTAAATACAATTACAAGTCGTAGACTAACGGATGCGATCATACCAACTCACATGCACCGGATCCCATCAGAACTCCGAAGTTAAGCGAGTTTGGGCGAGAGTAGTACTAGGATGGGTGACCTCCTGGGAAGTCCTCGTGTTGCATCCCCCAATCTTTTTTTTTTTTTTTTTTTTGTTTTGGTTTTTTGTTTTTTGGGAAGCGCGTCGTATATAACCGAGCCTCGATCTTATACGACGAGCCTCGATCTTGGGAGATAAAAGAAATAGAGTAGTCGTACTAATTTTATTTAATTATTTTTGAATTTCGTGCAAACGGCAAAGAAATGGTTAAATACAATTACAAGTCGTAGACTAACGGATGCGATCATACCAACTCACATGCACCGGATCCCATCAGAACTCCGAAGTTAAGCGAGTTTGGGCGAGAGTAGTACTAGGATGGGTGACCTCCTGGGAAGTCCTCGTGTTGCATCCCCCAATCTTTTTTTTTTTTTTTTTTTTGTTTTGGTTTTTTGTTTTTTGGGAAGCGCGTCGTATATAACCGAGCCTCGATCTTATACGACGAGCCTCGATCTTGGGAGATAAAAGAAATAGAGTAGTCGTACTAATTTTATTTAATTATTTTTGAATTTCGTGCAAACGGCAAAGAAATGGTTAAATACAATTACAAGTCGTAGACTAACGGATGCGATCATACCAACTCACATGCACCGGATCCCATCAGAACTCCGAAGTTAAGCGAGTTTGGGCGAGAGTAGTACTAGGATGGGTGACCTCCTGGGAAGTCCTCGTGTTGCATCCCCCAATCTTTTTTTTTTTTTTTTTTTTGTTTTGGTTTTTTGTTTTTTGGGAAGCGCGTCGTATATAACCGAGCCTCGATCTTATACGACGAGCCTCGATCTTGGGAGATAAAAGAAATAGAGTAGTCGTACTAATTTTATTTAATTATTTTTGAATTTCGTGCAAACGGCAAAGAAATGGTTAAATACAATTACAAGTCGTAGACTAACGGATGCGATCATACCAACTCACATGCACCGGATCCCATCAGAACTCCGAAGTTAAGCGAGTTTGGGCGAGAGTAGTACTAGGATGGGTGACCTCCTGGGAAGTCCTCGTGTTGCATCCCCCAATCTTTTTTTTTTTTTTTTTTTTGTTTTGGTTTTTTGTTTTTTGGGAAGCGCGTCGTATATAACCGAGCCTCGATCTTATACGACGAGCCTCGATCTTGGGAGATAAAAGAAATAGAGTAGTCGTACTAATTTTATTTAATTATTTTTGAATTTCGTGCAAACGGCAAAGAAATGGTTAAATACAATTACAAGTCGTAGACTAACGGATGCGATCATACCAACTCACATGCACCGGATCCCATCAGAACTCCGAAGTTAAGCGAGTTTGGGCGAGAGTAGTACTAGGATGGGTGACCTCCTGGGAAGTCCTCGTGTTGCATCCCCCAATCTTTTTTTTTTTTTTTTTTTTGTTTTGGTTTTTTGTTTTTTGGGAAGCGCGTCGTATATAACCGAGCCTCGATCTTATACGACGAGCCTCGATCTTGGGAGATAAAAGAAATAGAGTAGTCGTACTAATTTTATTTAATTATTTTTGAATTTCGTGCAAACGGCAAAGAAATGGTTAAATACAATTACAAGTCGTAGACTAACGGATGCGATCATACCAACTCACATGCACCGGATCCCATCAGAACTCCGAAGTTAAGCGAGTTTGGGCGAGAGTAGTACTAGGATGGGTGACCTCCTGGGAAGTCCTCGTGTTGCATCCCCCAATCTTTTTTTTTTTTTTTTTTTTGTTTTGGTTTTTTGTTTTTTGGGAAGCGCGTCGTATATAACCGAGCCTCGATCTTATACGACGAGCCTCGATCTTGGGAGATAAAAGAAATAGAGTAGTCGTACTAATTTTATTTAATTATTTTTGAATTTCGTGCAAACGGCAAAGAAATGGTTAAATACAATTACAAGTCGTAGACTAACGGATGCGATCATACCAACTCACATGCACCGGATCCCATCAGAACTCCGAAGTTAAGCGAGTTTGGGCGAGAGTAGTACTAGGATGGGTGACCTCCTGGGAAGTCCTCGTGTTGCATCCCCCAATCTTTTTTTTTTTTTTTTTTTTGTTTTGGTTTTTTGTTTTTTGGGAAGCGCGTCGTATATAACCGAGCCTCGATCTTATACGACGAGCCTCGATCTTGGGAGATAAAAGAAATAGAGTAGTCGTACTAATTTTATTTAATTATTTTTGAATTTCGTGCAAACGGCAAAGAAATGGTTAAATACAATTACAAGTCGTAGACTAACGGATGCGATCATACCAACTCACATGCACCGGATCCCATCAGAACTCCGAAGTTAAGCGAGTTTGGGCGAGAGTAGTACTAGGATGGGTGACCTCCTGGGAAGTCCTCGTGTTGCATCCCCCAATCTTTTTTTTTTTTTTTTTTTTGTTTTGGTTTTTTGTTTTTTGGGAAGCGCGTCGTATATAACCGAGCCTCGATCTTATACGACGAGCCTCGATCTTGGGAGATAAAAGAAATAGAGTAGTCGTACTAATTTTATTTAATTATTTTTGAATTTCGTGCAAACGGCAAAGAAATGGTTAAATACAATTACAAGTCGTAGACTAACGGATGCGATCATACCAACTCACATGCACCGGATCCCATCAGAACTCCGAAGTTAAGCGAGTTTGGGCGAGAGTAGTACTAGGATGGGTGACCTCCTGGGAAGTCCTCGTGTTGCATCCCCCAATCTTTTTTTTTTTTTTTTTTTTGTTTTGGTTTTTTGTTTTTTGGGAAGCGCGTCGTATATAACCGAGCCTCGATCTTATACGACGAGCCTCGATCTTGGGAGATAAAAGAAATAGAGTAGTCGTACTAATTTTATTTAATTATTTTTGAATTTCGTGCAAACGGCAAAGAAATGGTTAAATACAATTACAAGTCGTAGACTAACGGATGCGATCATACCAACTCACATGCACCGGATCCCATCAGAACTCCGAAGTTAAGCGAGTTTGGGCGAGAGTAGTACTAGGATGGGTGACCTCCTGGGAAGTCCTCGTGTTGCATCCCCCAATCTTTTTTTTTTTTTTTTTTTGTTTTGGTTTTTTGTTTTTTGGGAAGCGCGTCGTATATAACCGAGCCTCGATCTTATACGACGAGCCTCGATCTTGGGAGATAAAAGAAATAGAGTAGTCGTACTAATTTTATTTAATTATTTTTGAATTTCGTGCAAACGGCAAAGAAATGGTTAAATACAATTACAAGTCGTAGACTAACGGATGCGATCATACCAACTCACATGCACCGGATCCCATCAGAACTCCGAAGTTAAGCGAGTTTGGGCGAGAGTAGTACTAGGATGGGTGACCTCCTGGGAAGTCCTCGTGTTGCATCCCCCAATCTTTTTTTTTTTTTTTTTTTGTTTTGGTTTTTTGTTTTTTGGGAAGCGCGTCGTATATAACCGAGCCTCGATCTTATACGACGAGCCTCGATCTTGGGAGATAAAAGAAATAGAGTAGTCGTACTAATTTTATTTAATTATTTTTGAATTTCGTGCAAACGGCAAAGAAATGGTTAAATACAATTACAAGTCGTAGACTAACGGATGCGATCATACCAACTCACATGCACCGGATCCCATCAGAACTCCGAAGTTAAGCGAGTTTGGGCGAGAGTAGTACTAGGATGGGTGACCTCCTGGGAAGTCCTCGTGTTGCATCCCCCAATCTTTTTTTTTTTTTTTTTTTTGTTTTGGTTTTTTGTTTTTTGGGAAGCGCGTCGTATATAACCGAGCCT
Organism: Pyrus communis; assembly: GCF_041283825.1. NCBI lineage: Eukaryota > Viridiplantae > Streptophyta > Magnoliopsida > Rosales > Rosaceae > Pyrus > Pyrus communis. The sequence goes on from NC_142572.1 coordinate 7,782,038, forward strand.
CGATCTTATACGACGAGCCTCGATCTTGGGAGATAAAAGAAATAGAGTAGTCGTACTAATTTTATTTAATTATTTTTGAATTTCGTGCAAACGGCAAAGAAATGGTTAAATACAATTACAAGTCGTAGACTAACGGATGCGATCATACCAACTCACATGCACCGGATCCCATCAGAACTCCGAAGTTAAGCGAGTTTGGGCGAGAGTAGTACTAGGATGGGTGACCTCCTGGGAAGTCCTCGTGTTGCATCCCCCAATCTTTTTTTTTTTTTTTTTTTGTTTTGGTTTTTTGTTTTTTGGGAAGCGCGTCGTATATAACCGAGCCTCGATCTTATACGACGAGCCTCGATCTTGGGAGATAAAAGAAATAGAGTAGTCGTACTAATTTTATTTAATTATTTTTGAATTTCGTGCAAACGGCAAAGAAATGGTTAAATACAATTACAAGTCGTAGACTAACGGATGCGATCATACCAACTCACATGCACCGGATCCCATCAGAACTCCGAAGTTAAGCGAGTTTGGGCGAGAGTAGTACTAGGATGGGTGACCTCCTGGGAAGTCCTCGTGTTGCATCCCCCAATCTTTTTTTTTTTTTTTTTTTTGTTTTGGTTTTTTGTTTTTTGGGAAGCGCGTCGTATATAACCGAGCCTCGATCTTATACGACGAGCCTCGATCTTGGGAGATAAAAGAAATAGAGTAGTCGTACTAATTTTATTTAATTATTTTTGAATTTCGTGCAAACGGCAAAGAAATGGTTAAATACAATTACAAGTCGTAGACTAACGGATGCGATCATACCAACTCACATGCACCGGATCCCATCAGAACTCCGAAGTTAAGCGAGTTTGGGCGAGAGTAGTACTAGGATGGGTGACCTCCTGGGAAGTCCTCGTGTTGCATCCCCCAATCTTTTTTTTTTTTTTTTTTTTGTTTTGGTTTTTTGTTTTTTGGGAAGCGCGTCGTATATAACCGAGCCTCGATCTTATACGACGAGCCTCGATCTTGGGAGATAAAAGAAATAGAGTAGTCGTACTAATTTTATTTAATTATTTTTGAATTTCGTGCAAACGGCAAAGAAATGGTTAAATACAATTACAAGTCGTAGACTAACGGATGCGATCATACCAACTCACATGCACCGGATCCCATCAGAACTCCGAAGTTAAGCGAGTTTGGGCGAGAGTAGTACTAGGATGGGTGACCTCCTGGGAAGTCCTCGTGTTGCATCCCCCAATCTTTTTTTTTTTTTTTTTTTGTTTTGGTTTTTTGTTTTTTGGGAAGCGCGTCGTATATAACCGAGCCTCGATCTTATACGACGAGCCTCGATCTTGGGAGATAAAAGAAATAGAGTAGTCGTACTAATTTTATTTAATTATTTTTGAATTTCGTGCAAACGGCAAAGAAATGGTTAAATACAATTACAAGTCGTAGACTAACGGATGCGATCATACCAACTCACATGCACCGGATCCCATCAGAACTCCGAAGTTAAGCGAGTTTGGGCGAGAGTAGTACTAGGATGGGTGACCTCCTGGGAAGTCCTCGTGTTGCATCCCCCAATCTTTTTTTTTTTTTTTTTTTTGTTTTGGTTTTTTGTTTTTTGGGAAGCGCGTCGTATATAACCGAGCCTCGATCTTATACGACGAGCCTCGATCTTGGGAGATAAAAGAAATAGAGTAGTCGTACTAATTTTATTTAATTATTTTTGAATTTCGTGCAAACGGCAAAGAAATGGTTAAATACAATTACAAGTCGTAGACAAACGGATGCGATCATACCAACTCACATGCACCGGATCCCATCAGAACTCCGAAGTTAAGCGAGTTTGGGCGAGAGTAGTACTAGGATGGGTGACCTCCTGGGAAGTCCTCGTGTTGCATCCCCCAATCTTTTTTTCTTTTTCTTTTTTTTTTTGGTTTTTTGTTTTTTGGGAAGCGCGTCGTATATAACCGAGCCTCGACCTTATACGACGAGCCTCGATCTTGGGAGATAAAAGAAATAGAGTAGTCGTACTAATTTTATTTAATTATTTTTGAATTTCGTGCAAACGGCAAAGAAATGGTTAAATACAATTACAATTCGTAGACTAACGGATGCGATCATACCAACTCACATGCACCGGATCCCATCAGAACTCCGAAGTTAAGCGAGTTTGGGCGAGAGTAGTACTAGGATGGGTGACCTCCTGGGAAGTCCTCGTGTTGCATCCCCCAATCTTTTTTTTTTTTTTTTTTTTGTTTTGGTTTTTTGTTTTTTGGGAAGCGCGTCGTATATAACCGAGCCTCGATCTTATACGACGAGCCTCGATCTTGGGAGATAAAAGAAATAGAGTAGTCGTACTAATTTTATTTAATTATTTTTGAATTTCGTGCAAACGGCAAAGAAATGGTTAAATACAATTACAAGTCGTAGACTAACGGATGCGATCATACCAACTCACATGCACCGGATCCCATCAGAACTCCGAAGTTAAGCGAGTTTGGGCGAGAGTAGTACTAGGATGGGTGACCTCCTGGGAAGTCCTCGTGTTGCATCCCCCAATCTTTTTTTTTTTTTTTTTTTTGTTTTGGTTTTTTGTTTTTTGGGAAGCGCGTCGTATATAACCGAGCCTCGATCTTATACGACGAGCCTCGATCTTGGGAGATAAAAGAAATAGAGTAGTCGTACTAATTTTATTTAATTATTTTTGAATTTCGTGCAAACGGCAAAGAAATGGTTAAATACAATTACAAGTCGTAGACTAACGGATGCGATCATACCAACTCACATGCACCGGATCCCATCAGAACTCCGAAGTTAAGCGAGTTTGGGCGAGAGTAGTACTAGGATGGGTGACCTCCTGGGAAGTCCTCGTGTTGCATCCCCCAATCTTTTTTTTTTTTTTTTTTTTGTTTTGGTTTTTTGTTTTTTGGGAAGCGCGTCGTATATAACCGAGCCTCGATCTTATACGACGAGCCTCGATCTTGGGAGATAAAAGAAATAGAGTAGTCGTACTAATTTTATTTAATTATTTTTGAATTTCGTGCAAACGGCAAAGAAATGGTTAAATACAATTACAAGTCGTAGACTAACGGATGCGATCATACCAACTCACATGCACCGGATCCCATCAGAACTCCGAAGTTAAGCGAGTTTGGGCGAGAGTAGTACTAGGATGGGTGACCTCCTGGGAAGTCCTCGTGTTGCATCCCCCAATCTTTTTTTTTTTTTTTTTTTGTTTTGGTTTTTTGTTTTTTGGGAAGCGCGTCGTATATAACCGAGCCTCGATCTTATACGACGAGCCTCGATCTTGGGAGATAAAAGAAATAGAGTAGTCGTACTAATTTTATTTAATTATTTTTGAATTTCGTGCAAACGGCAAAGAAATGGTTAAATACAATTACAAGTCGTAGACTAACGGATGCGATCATACCAACTCACATGCACCGGATCCCATCAGAACTCCGAAGTTAAGCGAGTTTGGGCGAGAGTAGTACTAGGATGGGTGACCTCCTGGGAAGTCCTCGTGTTGCAACCCCCAATCTTTTTTTTTTTTTTTTTTTTGTTTTGGTTTTTTGTTTTTTGGGAAGCGCGTCGTATATAACCGAGCCTCGATCTTATACGACGAGCCTCGATCTTGGGAGATAAAAGAAATAGAGTAGTCGTACTAATTTTATTTAATTATTTTTGAATTTCGTGCAAACGGCAAAGAAATGGTTAAATACAATTACAAGTCGTAGACTAACGGATGCGATCATACCAACTCACATGCACCGGATCCCATCAGAACTCCGAAGTTAAGCGAGTTTGGGCGAGAGTAGTACTAGGATGGGTGACCTCCTGGGAAGTCCTCGTGTTGCATCCCCCAATCTTTTTTTTTTTTTTTTTTTTGTTTTGGTTTTTTGTTTTTTGGGAAGCGCGTCGTATATAACCGAGCCTCGATCTTATACGACGAGCCTCGATCTTGGGAGATAAAAGAAATAGAGTAGTCGTACTAATTTTATTTAATTATTTTTGAATTTCGTGCAAACGGCAAAGAAATGGTTAAATACAATTACAAGTCGTAGACTAACGGATGCGATCATACCAACTCACATGCACCGGATCCCATCAGAACTCCGAAGTTAAGCGAGTTTGGGCGAGAGTAGTACTAGGATGGGTGACCTCCTGGGAAGTCCTCGTGTTGCATCCCCCAATCTTTTTTTTTTTTTTTTTTTTTGTTTTGGTTTTTTGTTTTTTGGGAAGCGCGTCGTATATAACCGAGCCTCGATCTTATACGACGAGCCTCGATCTTGGGAGATAAAAGAAATAGAGTAGTCGTACTAATTTTATTTAATTATTTTTGAATTTCGTGCCAACGGCAAAGAAATGGTTAAATACAATTACAAGTCGTAGACTAACGGATGCGATCATACCAACTCACATGCACCGGATCCCATCAGAACTCCGAAGTTAAGCGAGTTTGGGCGAGAGTAGTACTAGGATGGGTGACCTCCTGGGAAGTCCTCGTGTTGCATCCCCCAATCTTTTTTTTTTTTTTTTTTTTGTTTTGGTTTTTGTTTTTTGGGAAGCGCGTCGTATATAACCGAGCCTCGATCTTATACGACGAGCCTCGATCTTGGGAGATAAAAGAAATAGAGTAGTCGTACTAATTTTATTTAATTATTTTTGAATTTCGTGCAAACGGCAAAGAAATGGTTAAATACAATTACAAGTCGTAGACTAACGGATGCGATCATACCAACTCACATGCACCGGATCCCATCAGAACTCCGAAGTTAAGCGAGTCCGGGCGAGAGTAGTACTAGGATGGGTGACCTCCTGGGAAGTCCTCGTGTTGCATCCCCCAATCTTTTTTTTTTTTTTTTTTTTGTTTTGGTTTTTTGTTTTTTGGGAAGCGCGTCGTATATAACCGAGCCTCGATCTTATACGACGAGCCTCGATCTTGGGAGATAAAAGAAATAGAGTAGTCGTACTAATTTTATTTAATTATTTTTGAATTTCGTGCAAACGGCAAAGAAATGGTTAAATACAATTACAAGTCGTAGACTAACGGATGCGATCATACCAACTCACATGCACCGGATCCCATCAGAACTCCGAAGTTAAGCGAGTTTGGGCGAGAGTAGTACTAGGATGGGTGACCTCCTGGGAAGTCCTCGTGTTGCATCCCCCAATCTTTTTTTTTTTTTTTTTTTTGTTTTGGTTTTTTGTTTTTTGGGAAGCGCGTCGTATATAACCGAGCCTCGATCTTATACGACGAGCCTCGATCTTGGGAGATAAAAGAAATAGAGTAGTCGTACTAATTTTATTTAATTATTTTTGAATTTCGTGCAAACGGCAAAGAAATGGTTAAATACAATTACAAGTCGTAGACTAACGGATGCGATCATACCAACTCACGTGCACCGGATCCCATCAGAACTCCGAAGTTAAGCGAGTTTGGGCGAGAGTAGTACTAGGATGGGTGACCTCCTGGGAAGTCCTCGTGTTGCATCCCCCAATCTTTTTTTTTTTTTTTTTTTTGTTTTGGTTTTTTGTTTTTTGGGAAGCGCGTCGTATATAACCGAGCCTCGATCTTATACGACGAGCCTCGATCTTGGGAGATAAAAGAAATAGAGTAGTCGTACTAATTTTATTTAATTATTTTTGAATTTCGTGCAAACGGCAAAGAAATGGTTAAATACAATTACAAGTCGTAGACTAACGGATGCGATCATACCAACTCACATGCACCGGATCCCATCAGAACTCCGAAGTTAAGCGAGTTTGGGCGAGAGTAGTACTAGGATGGGTGACCTCCTGGGAAGTCCTCGTGTTGCATCCCCCAATCTTTTTTTTTTTTTTTTTTTTGTTTTGGTTTTTTGTTTTTTGGGAAGCGCGTCGTATATAACCGAGCCTCGATCTTATACGACGAGCCTCGATCTTGGGAGATAAAAGAAATAGAGTAGTCGTACTAATTTTATTTAATTATTTTTGAATTTCGTGCAAACGGCAAAGAAATGGTTAAATACAATTACAAGTCGTAGACTAACGGATGCGATCATACCAACTCACATGCACCGGATCCCATCAGAACTCCGAAGTTAAGCGAGTTTGGGCGAGAGTAGTACTAGGATGGGTGACCTCCTGGGAAGTCCTCGTGTTGCATCCCCCAATCTTTTTTTTTTTTTTTTTTTTGTTTTGGTTTTTTGTTTTTTGGGAAGCGCGTCGTATATAACCGAGCCTCGATCTTATACGACGAGCCTCGATCTTGGGAGATAAAAGAAATAGAGTAGTCGTACTAATTTTATTTAATTATTTTTGAATTTCGTGCAAACGGCAAAGAAATGGTTAAATACAATTACAAGTCGCAGACTAACGGATGCGATCATACCAACTCACATGCACCGGATCCCATCAGAACTCCGAAGTTAAGCGAGTTTGGGCGAGAGTAGTACTAGGATGGGTGACCTCCTGGGAAGTCCTCGTGTTGCATCCCCCAATCTTTTTTTTTTTTTTTTTTTTGTTTTGGTTTTTTGTTTTTTGGGAAGCGCGTCGTATATAACCGAGCCTCGATCTTATACGACGAGCCTCGATCTTGGGAGATAAAATAAATAGAGTAGTCGTACTAATTTTATTTAATTATTTTTGAATTTCGTGCAAACGGCAAAGAAATGGTTAAATACAATTACAAGTCGTAGACTAACGGATGCGATCATACCAACTCACATGCACCGGATCCCATCAGAACTCCGAAGTTAAGCGAGTTTGGGCGAGAGTAGTACTAGGATGGGTGACCTCCTGGGAAGTCCTCGTGTTGCATCCCCCAATCTTTTTTTTTTTTTTTTTTTGTTTTGGTTTTTTGTTTTTTGGGAAGCGCGTCGTATATAACCGAGCCTCGATCTTATACGACGAGCCTCGATCTTGGGAGATAAAAGAAATAGAGTAGTCGTACTAATTTTATTTAATTATTTTTGAATTTCGTGCAAACGGCAAAGAAATGGTTAAATACAATTACAAGTCGTAGACTAACGGATGCGATCATACCAACTCACGTGCACCGGATCCCATCAGAACTCCGAAGTTAAGCGAGTTTGGGCGAGAGTAGTACTAGGATGGGTGACCTCCTGGGAAGTCCTCGTGTTGCATCCCCCAATCTTTTTTTTTTTTTTTTTTTTGTTTTGGTTTTTTGTTTTTTGGGAAGCGCGTCGTATATAACCGAGCCTCGATCTTATACGACGAGCCTCGATCTTGGGAGATAAAAGAAATAGAGTAGTCGTACTAATTTTATTTAATTATTTTTGAATTTCGTGCAAACGGCAAAGAAATGGTTAAATACAATTACAAGTCGTAGACTAACGGATGCGATCATACCAACTCACATGCACCGGATCCCATCAGAACTCCGAAGTTAAGCGAGTTTGGGCGAGAGTAGTACTAGGATGGGTGACCTCCTGGGAAGTCCTCGTGTTGCATCCCCCAATCTTTTTTTTTTTTTTTTTTTTTGTTTTGGTTTTTTGTTTTTTGGGAAGCGCGTCGTATATAACCGAGCCTCGATCTTATACGACGAGCCTCGATCTTGGGAGATAAAAGAAATAGAGTAGTCGTACTAATTTTATTTAATTATTTTTGAATTTCGTGCAAACGGCAAAGAAATGGTTAAATACAATTACAAGTCGTAGACTAACGGATGCGATCATACCAACTCACGTGCACCGGATCCCATCAGAACTCCGAAGTTAAGCGAGTTTGGGCGAGAGTAGTACTAGGATGGGTGACCTCCTGGGAAGTCCTCGTGTTGCATCCCCCAATCTTTTTTTTTTTTTTTTTTTTGTTTTGGTTTTTTGTTTTTTGGGAAGCGCGTCGTATATAACCGAGCCTCGATCTTATACGACGAGCCTCGATCTTGGGAGATAAAAGAAATAGAGTAGTCGTACTAATTTTATTTAATTATTTTTGAATTTCGTGCAAACGGCAAAGAAATGGTTAAATACAATTACAAGTCGTAGACTAACGGATGCGATCATACCAACTCACATGCACCGGATCCCATCAGAACTCCGAAGTTAAGCGAGTTTGGGCGAGAGTAGTACTAGGATGGGTGACCTCCTGGGAAGTCCTCGTGTTGCATCCCCCAATCTTTTTTTTTTTTTTTTTTTTGTTTTGGTTTTTTGTTTTTTGGGAAGCGCGTCGTATATAACCGAGCCTCGATCTTATACGACGAGCCTCGATCTTGGGAGATAAAAGAAATAGAGTAGTCGTACTAATTTTATTTAATTATTTTTGAATTTCGTGCAAACGGCAAAGAAATGGTTAAATACAATTACAAGTCGTAGACTAACGGATGCGATCATACCAACTCACGTGCACCGGATCCCATCAGAACTCCGAAGTTAAGCGAGTTTGGGCGAGAGTAGTACTAGGATGGGTGACCTCCTGGGAAGTCCTCGTGTTGCATCCCCCAATCTTTTTTTTTTTTTTTTTTTTGTTTTGGTTTTTTGTTTTTTGGGAAGCGCGTCGTATATAACCGAGCCTCGATCTTATACGACGAGCCTCGATCTTATACGACGAGCCTCGATCTTGGGAGATAAAAGAAATAGAGTAGTCGTACTAATTTTATTTAATTATTTTTGAATTTCGTGCAAACGGCAAAGAAATGGTTAAATACAATTACAAGTCGTAGACTAACGGATGCGATCATACCAACTCACATGCACCGGATCCCATCAGAACTCCGAAGTTAAGCGAGTTTGGGCGAGAGTAGTACTAGGATGGGTGACCTCCTGGGAAGTCCTCGTGTTGCATCCCCCAATCTTTTTTTTTTTTTTTTTTTTGTTTTGGTTTTTTGTTTTTTGGGAAGCGCGTCGTATATAACCGAGCCTCGATCTTATACGACGAGCCTCGATCTTGGGAGATAAAAGAAATAGAGTAGTCGTACTAATTTTATTTAATTATTTTTGAATTTCGTGCAAACGGCAAAGAAATGGTTAAATACAATTACAAGTCGTAGACTAACGGATGCGATCATACCAACTCACATGCACCGGATCCCATCAGAACTCCAAAGTTAAGCGAGTTTGGGCGAGAGTAGTACTAGGATGGGTGACCTCCTGGGAAGTCCTCGTGTTGCATCCCCCAATCTTTTTTTTTTTTTTTTTTTTGTTTTGGTTTTTTGTTTTTTGGGAAGCGCGTCGTATATAACCGAGCCTCGATCTTATACGACGAGCCTCGATCTTGGGAGATAAAAGAAATAGAGTAGTCGTACTAATTTTATTTAATTATTTTTGAATTTCGTGCAAACGGCAAAGAAATGGTTAAATACAATTACAAGTCGTAGACTAACGGATGCGATCATACCAACTCACATGCACCGGATCCCATCAGAACTCCGAAGTTAAGCGAGTTTGGGCGAGAGTAGTACTAGGATGGGTGACCTCCTGGGAAGTCCTCGTGTTGCATCCCCCAATCTTTTTTTTTTTTTTTTTTTTGTTTTGGTTTTTTGTTTTTTGGGAAGCGCGTCGTATATAACCGAGCCTCGATCTTATACGACGAGCCTCGATCTTATACGACGAGCCTCGATCTTGGGAGATAAAAGAAATAGAGTAGTCGTACTAATTTTATTTAATTATTTTTGAATTTCGTGCAAACGGCAAAGAAATGGTTAAATACAATTACAAGTCGTAGACTAACGGATGCGATCATACCAACTCACATGCACCGGATCCCATCAGAACTCCGAAGTTAAGCGAGTTTGGGCGAGAGTAGTACTAGGATGGGTGACCTCCTGGGAAGTCCTCGTGTTGCATCCCCCAATCTTTTTTTTTTTTTTTTTTTTTGTTTTGGTTTTTTGTTTTTTGGGAAGCGCGTCGTATATAACCGAGCCGCGATCTTATACGACGAGCCTCGATCTTGGGAGATAAAAGAAATAGAGTAGTCGTACTAATTTTATTTAATTATTTTTGAATTTCGTGCAAACGGCAAAGAAATGGTTAAATACAATTACAAGTCGTAGACTAACGGATGCGATCATACCAACTCACATGCACCGGATCCCATCAGAACTCCGAAGTTAAGCGAGTTTGGGCGAGAGTAGTACTAGGATGGGTGACCTCATGGGAAGTCCTCGTGTTGCATCCCCCAATCTTTTTTTTTTTTTTTTTTTTTGTTTTGGTTTTTTGTTTTTTGGGAAGCGCGTCGTATATAACCGAGCCTCGATCTTATACGACGAGCCTCGATCTTGGGAGATAAAAGAAATAGAGTAGTCGTACTAATTTTATTTAATTATTTTTGAATTTCGTGCAAACGGCAAAGAAATGGTTAAATACAATTACAAGTCGTAGACTAACGGATGCGATCATACCAACTCACATGCACCGGATCCCATCAGAACTCCGAAGTTAAGCGAGTTTCGGCGAGAGTAGTACTAGGATGGGTGACCTCCTGGGAAGTCCTCGTGTTGCATCCCCCAATCTTTTTTTCTTTTTTTTTTTTTTTTGGTTTTTTGTTTTTTGGGAAGCGTGTCGTATATAACCGAGCCTCGATCTTATACGACGAGCATCGATCTTGGGAGATGAAAGAAATAGAGTAGTCGTACTAATTTTATTTAATTATTTTTTAATTTCGTGCAAACGGCAAAGAAATGGTTAAATACAATTACAAGTCGTAGACTAACGGATGCGATCATACCAACTCACATGCACCGGATCCCATCAGAACTCCGAAGTTAAGCGAGTTTGGGCGAGAGTAGTACTAGGATGGGTGACCTCCTGGGAAGTCCTCGTGTTGCATCCCCCAATCTTTTTTTCTTTTTTTTTTTTTTTTGGTTTTTTGTTTTTTGGGAAGCGCGTCGTATATAACCGAGCCTCGATCTTATACGACGAGCCTCGATCTTGGGAGATGAAAGAAATAGAGTAGTCGTACTAATTTTATTTAATTATTTTTGAATTTCGTGCAAACGGCAAAGAAATGGTTAAATACAATTACAAGTCGTAGACTAACGGATGCGATCATACCAACTCACATGCACCGGATCCCATCAGAACTCCGAAGTTAAGCGAGTTTGGGCGAGAGTAGTACTAGGATGGGTGACCTCCTGGGAAGTCCTCGTGTTGCATCCCCCAATCTTTTTTTCTTTTTTTTTTTTTTTTGGTTTTTTGTTTTTTGGGAAGCGCGTCGTATATAACCGAGCCTCGATCTTATACGACGAGCCTCGATCTTGGGAGATAAAAGAAATAGAGTAGTCGTACTAATTTTATTTAATTATTTTTGAATTTCGTGCAAACGGCAAAGAAATGGTTAAATACAATTACAAGTCGTAGACTAACGGATGCGATCATACCAACTCACATGCACCGGATCCCATCAGAACTCCGAAGTTAAGCGAGTTTGGGCGAGAGTAGTACTAGGATGGGTGACCTCCTGGGAAGTCCTCGTGTTGCATCCCCCAATCTTTTTTTCTTTTTTTTTTTTTTTTGGTTTTTTGTTTTTTGGGAAGCGCGTCGTATATAACCGAGCCTCGATCTTATACGACGAGCCTCGATCTTGGGAGATAAAAGAAATAGAGTAGTCGTACTAATTTTATTTAATTATTTTTGAATTTCGTGCAAACGGCAAAGAAATGGTTAAATACAATTACAAGTCGTAGACTAACGGATGCGATCGTACCAACTCAAATGCACCGGATCCCATCAGAACTCCGAAGTTAAGCGAGTTTGGGCGAGAGTAGTACTAGGATGGGTGACCTCCTGGGAAGTCCTCGTGTTGCATCCCCCAATCTTTTTTTTTTTTTTTTTTTTGTTTTGGTTTTTTGTTTTTTGGGAAGCGCGTCGTATATAACCGAGCCTCGATCTTATACGACGAGCCTCGATCTTGGGAGATAAAAGAAATAGAGTAGTCGTACTAATTTTATTTAATTATTTTTGAATTTCGTGCAAACGGCAAAGAAATGGTTAAATACAATTACAAGTCGTAGACTAACGGATGCGATCATACCAACTCACATGCACCGGATCCCATCAGAACTCCGAAGTTAAGCGAGTTTGGGCGAGAGTAGTACTAGGATGGGTGACCTCCTGGGAAGTCCTCGTGTTGCATCCCCCAATCTTTTTTTTTTTTTTTTTTTTTGTTTTGGTTTTTTGTTTTTTGGGAAGCGCGTCGTATATAACCGAGCCTCGATCTTATACGACGAGCCTCGATCTTGGGAGATAAAAGAAATAGAGTAGTCGTACTAATTTTATTTAATTATTTTTGAATTTCGTGCAAACGGCAAAGAAATGGTTAAATACAATTACAAGTCGTAGACTAACGGATGCGATCGTACCAACTCAAATGCACCGGATCCCATCAGAACTCCGAAGTTAAGCGAGTTTGGGCGAGAGTAGTACTAGGATGGGTGACCTCCTGGGAAGTCCTCGTGTTGCATCCCCCAATCTTTTTTTCTTTTTTTTTTTTTTTTGGTTTTTTGTTTTTTGGGAAGCGCGTCGTATATAACCGAGCCTCGATCTTATACGACGAGCCTCGATCTTGGGAGATGAAAGAAATAGAGTAGTCGTACTAATTTTATTTAATTATTTTTGAATTTCGTGCAAACGGCAAAGAAATGGTTAAATACAATTACAAGTCGTAGACTAACGGATGCGATCATACCAACTCACATGCACCGGATCCCATCAGAACTCCGAAGTTAAGCGAGTTTGGGCGAGAGTAGTACTAGGATGGGTGACCTCCTGGGAAGTCCTCGTGTTGCATCCCCCAATCTTTTTTTCTTTTTTTTTTTTTTTTGGTTTTTTGTTTTTTGGGAAGCGCGTCGTATATAACCGAGCCTCGATCTTATACGACGAGCCTCGATCTTGGGAGATGAAAGAAATAGAGTAGTCGTACTAATTTTATTTAATTATTTTTGAATTTCGTGCAAACGGCAAAGAAATGGTTAAATACAATTACAAGTCGTAGACTAACGGATGCGATCATACCAACTCACATGCACCGGATCCCATCAGAACTCCGAAGTTAAGCGAGTTTGGGCGAGAGTAGTACTAGGATGGGTGACCTCCTGGGAAGTCCTCGTGTTGCATCCCCCAATCTTTTTTTCTTTTTTTTTTTTGTTTTGGTTTTTTGTTTTTTGGGAAGCGCGTCGTATATAACCGAGCCTCGATCTTATACGACGAGCCTCGATCTTGGGAGATAAAAGAAATAGAGTAGTCGTACTAATTTTATTTAATTATTTTTGAATTTCGTGCAAACGGCAAAGAAATGGTTAAATACAATTACAAGTCGTAGACTAACGGATGCGATCATACCAACTCACATGCACCGGATCCCATCAGAACTCCGAAGTTAAGCGAGTTTGGGCGAGAGTAGTACTAGGATGGGTGACCTCCTGGGAAGTCCTCGTGTTGCATCCCCCAATCTTTTTTTTTTTTTTTTTTTTGTTTTGGTTTTTTGTTTTTTGGGAAGCGCGTCGTATATAACCGAGCCTCGATCTTATACGACGAGCCTCGATCTTGGGAGATAAAAGAAATAGAGTAGTCGTACTAATTTTATTTAATTATTTTTGAATTTCGTGCAAACGGCAAAGAAATGGTTAAATACAATTACAAGTCGTAGACTAACGGATGCGATCATACCAACTCACATGCACCGGATCCCATCAGAACTCCGAAGTTAAGCGAGTTTGGGCGAGAGTAGTACTAGGATGGGTGACCTCCTGGGAAGTCCTCGTGTTGCATCCCCCAATCTTTTTTTCTTTTTTTTTTTTTTTTGGTTTTTTGTTTTTTGGGAAGCGCGTCGTATATAACCGAGCCTCGATCTTATACGACGAGCCTCGATCTTGGGAGATAAAAGAAATAAAGTAGTCGTACTAATTTTATTTAATTATTTTTGAATTTCGTGCAAACGGCAAAGAAATGGTTAAATACAATTACAAGTCGTAGACTAACGGATGCGATCATACCAACTCACATGCACCGGATCCCATCAGAACTCCGAAGTTAAGCGAGTTTGGGCGAGAGTAGTACTAGGATGGGTGACCTCCTGGGAAGTCCTCGTGTTGCATCCCCCAATCTTTTTTTCTTTTTTTTTTTTTTTTGGTTTTTTGTTTTTTGGGAAGCGCGTCGTATATAACCGAGCCTCGATCTTATACGACGAGCCTCGATCTTGGGAGATGAAAGAAATAGAGTAGTCGTACTAATTTTATTTAATTATTTTTGAATTTAGTGCAAACGGCAAAGAAATGGTTAAATACAATTACAAGTCGTAGACTAACGGATGCGATCATACCAACTCACATGCACCGGATCCCATCAGAACTCCGAAGTTAAGCAAGTTTGGGCGAGAGTAGTACTAGGATGGGTGACCTCCTGGGAAGTCCTCGTGTTGCATCCCCCAATCTTTTTTTCTTTTTTTTTTTTTTTTGGTTTTTTGTTTTTTGGGAAGAGCGTCGTATATAACCGAGCCTCGATCTTGGGAGATGAAAGAAATAGAGTAGTCGTACTAATTTTATTTAATTATTTTTGAATTTCGTGCAAACGGCAAAGAAATGGTTAAATACAATTACAAGTCGTAGACTAACGGATGCGATCATTCCAACTCACATGCACCGGATCCCATCAGAACTCCGAAGTTAAGCGAGTTTGGGCGAGAGTAGTACTAGGATGGATGACCTCCTGGGAAGTCCTCGTGTTGCATCCCCCAATCTTTTTTTCTTATTTTTTTTTTTTGGTTTTTTGTTTTTTGGGAAGCGCGTCGTATATAACCGAGCCTCGATCTTGGGAGATGAAAGAAATAGAGTAGTCGTACTAATTTTATTTAATTATTTTTGAATTTCGTGCAAACGGCAAAGAAATGGTTAAATACAATTACAAGTCGTAGACTACCGGATGCGATCATACCAACTCACATGCACCGGATCCCATCAGAACTCCGAAGTTAAGCGAGTTTGGGCGAGAGTAGTACTAGGATGGGTGACCTCCTGGGAAGTCCTCGTGTTGCATCCCCCAATCTTTTTTTCTTTTTTTTTTTTTTTTGGTTTTTTGTTTTTTGGGAAGCGCGTCGTATATAACCGAGCCTCGATCTTATACGACGAGCCTCGATCTTGGGAGATGAAAGAAATAGAGTAGTCGTACTAATTTTATTTAATTATTTTTGAATTTCGTGCAAACGGCAAAGAAATGGTTAAATACAATTACAAGTCGTAGACAAACGGATGCGATCATACCAACTCACATGCACCGGATCCCATCAGAACTCCGAAGTTAAGCGAGTTTGGGCGAGAGTAGTACTAGGATGGGTGACCTCCTGGGAAGTCCTCGTGTTGCATCCCCCAATCTTTTTTTCTTTTTCTTTTTTTTTTGGTTTTTTGTTTTTTGGGAAGCGCGTCGTATATAACCGAGCCTCGACCTTATACGACGAGCCTCGATCTTGGGAGATAAAAGAAATAGAGTAGTCGTACTAATTTTATTTAATTATTTTTGAATTTCGTGCAAACGGCAAAGAAATGGTTAAATACAATTACAATTCGTAGACTAACGGATGCGATCATACCAACTCACATGCACCGGATCCCATCAGAACTCCGAAGTTAAGCGAGTTTGGGCGAGAGTAGTACTAGGATGGGTAACCTCCCCAATCTTTTTTTCTTTTTTTTTTTTTTTGGTTTTTTGTTTTTTGGGAAGCGCGTCGTATATAACCGAGCCTCGATCTTATACGACGAGCCTCGATCTTGGGAGATAAAAGAAATAGAGTAGTCGTACTAATTTTATTTAATTATTTTTGAATTTCGTGCAAACGGCAAAGAAATGGTTAAATACAATTACAAGTCGTAGACTAACGGATGCGATCATACCAACTCACATGCACCGGAACCCATCAGAACTCCGAAGTTAAGCGAGTTTGGGCGAGAGTAGTACTAGGATGGGTGACCTCCTGGGAAGTCCTCGTGTTGCATCCCCCAATCTTTTTTTTTTTTTTTTTTTTTTTGGTTTTTTGTTTTTTGGGAAGCGCGTCGTATATAACCGAGTCTCGATCTTATACGACGAGCCTCGATCTTGGGAGATAAAAGAAATAGAGTAGTCGTACTAATTTTATTCAATTATTTTTGAATTTCGTGCAAACGGCAAAGAAATGGTTAAATACAATTACAAGTCGTAGACTAACGGATGCGATCATACCAACTCACATGCACCGGATCCCATCAGAACTCCGAAGTTAAGCGAGTTTGGGCGAGAGTAGTACTAGGATGGGTGACCTCCTGGGAAGTCCTCGTGTTGCATCCACCAATCTTTTTTTTTTTTTTTTTTTTTTTTGGTTTTTTGTTTTTTGGGAAGCGCGTCGTATATAACCGAGCCTCGATCTTATACGACGAGCCTCGATCTTGGGAGATAAAAGAAATAGAGTAGTCGTACTAATTTTATTTAATTATTTTTGAATTTCGTGCAAACGGCAAAGAAATGGTTAAATACAATTACAAGTCGTAGACTAACGGATGCGATCATACCAACTCACATGCACCGGATCCCATCAGAACTCCGAAGTTAAGCGAGTTTGGGCGAGAGTAGTACTAGGATGGGTGACCTCCTGGGAAGTCCTCGTGTTGCATCCCCCAATCTTTTTTTCTTTTTTTTTTTTTTTTGGTTTTTTGTTTTTTGGGAAGCGCGTCGTATATAACCGAGCCTCGATCTTATACGACGAGCCTCGATCTTGGGAGATAAAAGAAATAGAGTAGTCGTACTAATTTTATTTAATTATTTTTGAATTTCGTGCAAACGGCAAAGAAATGGTTAAATACAATTACAAGTCGTAGAAAAACGGATGCGATCATACCAACTCACATGCACCGGATCCCATCAGAACTCCGAAGTTAAGCGAGTTTGGGCGAGAGTAGTACTAGGATGGGTGACCTCCTGGGAAGTCCTCGTGTTGCATCCCCCAATCTTTTTTTCTTTTTCTTTTTTTTTTGGTTTTTTGTTTTTTGGGAAGCGCGTCGTATATAACCGAGCCTCGACCTTATACGACGAGCCTCGATCTTGGGAGATAAAAGAAATAGAGTAGTCGTACTAATTTTATTTAATTATTTTTGAATTTCGTGCAAACGGCAAAGAAATGGTTAAATACAATTACAATTCGTAGACTAACGGATGCGATCATACCAACTCACATGCACCGGATCCCATCAGAACTCCGAAGTTAAGCGAGTTTGGGCGAGAGTAGTACTAGGATGGGTAACCTCCCCAATCTTTTTTTCTTTTTTTTTTTTTTTGGTTTTTTGTTTTTTGGGAAGCGCGTCGTATATAACCGAGCCTCGATCTTATACGACGAGCCTCGATCTTGGGAGATAAAAGAAATAGAGTAGTCGTACTAATTTTATTTAATTATTTTTGAATTTCGTGCAAACGGCAAAGAAATGGTTAAATACAATTACAAGTCGTAGACTAACGGATGCGATCATACCAACTCACATGCACCGGAACCCATCAGAACTCCGAAGTTAAGCGAGTTTGGGCGAGAGTAGTACTAGGATGGGTGACCTCCTGGGAAGTCCTCGTGTTGCATCCCCCAATCTTTTTTTCTTTTTTTTTTTTTTTTGGTTTTTTGTTTTTTGGGAAGCGCGTCGTATATAACCGAGTCTCGATCTTATACGACGAGCCTCGATCTTGGGAGATAAAAGAAATAGAGTAGTCGTACTAATTTTATTCAATTATTTTTGAATTTCGTGCAAACGGCAAAGAAATGGTTAAATACAATTACAAGTCGTAGACTAACGGATGCGATCATACCAACTCACATGCACCGGATCCCATCAGAACTCCGAAGTTAAGCGAGTTTGGGCGAGAGTAGTACTAGGATGGGTGACCTCCTGGGAAGTCCTCGTGTTGCATCCACCAATCTTTTTTTCTTTTTTTTTTTTTTTTGGTTTTTTGTTTTTTGGGAAGCGCGTCGTATATAACCGAGCCTCGATCTTATACGACGAGCCTCGATCTTGGGAGATAAAAGAAATAGAGTAGTCGTACTAATTTTATTTAATTATTTTTGAATTTCGTGCAAACGGCAAAGAAATGGTTAAATACAATTACAAGTCGTAGACTAACGGATGCGATCATACCAACTCACATGCACCGGATCCCATCAGAACTCCGAAGTTAAGCGAGTTTGGGCGAGAGTAGTACTAGGATGGGTGACCTCCTGGGAAGTCCTCGTGTTGCATCCCCCAATCTTTTTTTCTTTTTTTTTTTTTTTTGGTTTTTTGTTTTTTGGGAAGCGCGTCGTATATAACCGAGCCTCGATCTTATACGACGAGCCTCGATCTTGGGAGATAAAAGAAATAGAGTAGTCGTACTAATTTTATTTAATTATTTTTGAATTTCGTGCAAACGGCAAAGAAATGGTTAAATACAATTACAAGTCGTAGACTAACGGATGCGATCATACCAACTCACATGCACCGGATCCCATCAGAACTCCGAAGTTAAGCGAGTTTGGGCGAGAGTAGTACTAGGATGGGTGACCTCCTGGGAAGTCCTCGTGTTGCATCCCCCAATCTTTTTCTCTTTTTTTTTTTTTTTTTGGTTTTTTGTTTTTTGGGAAGCGCGTCGTATATAACCGAGTCTCGATCTTATACGACGAGCCTCGATCTTGGGAGATAAAAGAAATAGAGTAGTCGTACTAATTTTATTCAATTATTTTTGAATTTCGTGCAAACGGCAAAGAAAAGGTTAAATACAATTACAAGTCGTAGACTAACGGATGCGATCATACCAACTCACATGCACCGGATCCCATCAGAACTCCGAAGTTAAGCGAGTTTGGGCGAGAGTAGTACTAGGATGGGTGACCTCCTGGGAAGTCCTCGTGTTGCATCCACCAATCTTTTTTTCTTTTTTTTTTTTTTTTTGGTTTTTTGTTTTTTGGGAAGCGCGTCGTATATAACCGAGCCTCGATCTTATACGACGAGCCTCGATCTTGGGAGATAAAAGAAATAGAGTAGTCGTACTAATTTTATTTAATTATTTTTGAATTTCGTGCAAACGGCAAAGAAATGGTTAAATACAATTACAAGTCGTAGACTAACGGATGCGATCATACCAACTCACATGCACCGGATCCCATCAGAACTCCGAAGTTAAGCGAGTTTGGGCGAGAGTAGTACTAGGATGGGTGACCTCCTGGGAAGTCCTCGTGTTGCATCCCCCAATCTTTTTTTCTTTTTTTTTTTTTTTTGGTTTTTTGTTTTTTGGGAAGCGCGTCGTATATAACCGAGTCTCGATCTTATACGACGAGCCTCGATCTTGGGAGATAAAAGAAATAGAGTAGTCGTACTAATTTTATTCAATTATTTTTGAATTTCGTGCAAACGGCAAAGAAATGGTTAAATACAATTACAAGTCGTAGACTAACGGATGCGATCATACCAACTCACATGCACCGGATCCCATCAGAACTCCGAAGTTAAGCGAGTTTGGGCGAGAGTAGTACTAGGATGGGTGACCTCCTGGGAAGTCCTCGTGTTGCATCCACCAATCTTTTTTTCTTTTTTTTTTTTTTTGGTTTTTTGTTTTTTGGGAAGCGCGTCGTATATAACCGAGCCTCGATCTTATACGACGAGCCTCGATCTTGGGATATAAAAGAAATAGAGTAGTCGTACTAATTTTATTTAATTATTTTTGAATTTCGTGCAAACGGCAAAGAAATGGTTAAATACAATTACAAGTCGTAGACTAACGGATGCGATCATACCAACTCACATGCACCGGATCCCATCAGAACTCCGAAGTTAAGCGAGTTTGGGCGAGAGTAGTACTAGGATGGGTGACCTCCTGGGAAGTCCTCGTGTTGCATCCCCCAATCTTTTTTTCTTTTTTTTTTTTTTTTGGTTTTTTGTTTTTTGGGAAGCGCGTCGTATATAACCGAGCCTCGATCTTATACGACGAGCCTCGATCTTGGGAGATGAAAGAAATAGAGTAGTCGTACTAATTTTATTTAATTATTTTTGAATTTCGTGCAAACGGCAAAGAAATGGTTAAATACAATTACAAGTCGTAGACTAACGGATGCGATCATACCAACTCACATGCACCGGATCCCATCAGAACTCCGAAGTTAAGCGAGTTTGGGCGAGAGTAGTACTAGGATGGGTGACCTCCTGGGAAGTCCTCGTGTTGCATCCCCCAATCTTTTTTTCTTTTTTTTTTTTTTTTGGTTTTTTGTTTTTTGGGAAGCGCGTCGTATATAACCGAGCCTCGATCTTATACGACGAGCCTCGATCTTGGGAGATAAAAGAAATAGAGTAGTCGTACTAATTTTATTTAATTATTTTTGAATTTGGTGCAAACGGCAAAGAAATGGTTAAATACAATTACAAGTCGTAGACTAACGGATGCGATCATACCAACTCACATGCACCGGATCCCATCAGAACTCCGAAGTTAAGCGAGTTTGGGCGAGAGTAGTACTAGGATGGGAGACCTCCTGGGCAGTCCTCGTGTTGCATCCCCCAATCTTTTTTTCTTTTTTTTTTTTTTTTGGTTTTTTGTTTTTTGGGAAGCGCGTCGTATATAACCGAGCCTCG
Source organism: Pyrus communis (assembly GCF_041283825.1). NCBI lineage: Eukaryota > Viridiplantae > Streptophyta > Magnoliopsida > Rosales > Rosaceae > Pyrus > Pyrus communis. Next base: position 7,802,562 of record NC_142572.1, read on the forward strand.
ATCTTATACGACGAGCCTCGATCTTGGGAGATGAAAGAAATAGAGTAGTCGTACTAATTTTATTTAATTATTTTTGAATTTCGTGCAAACGGCAAAGAAATGGTTAAATACAATTACAAGTCGTAGACTAACGGATGCGATCATACCAACTCACATGCACCGGATCCCATCAGAACTCCGAAGTTAAGCGAGTTTGGGCGAGAGTAGTACTAGGATGGGTGACCTCCTGGGAAGTCCTCGTGTTGCATCCCCCAATCTTTTTTTCTTTTTTTTTTTTTTTTGGTTTTTTGTTTTTTGGGAAGCGCGTCGTATATAACCGAGCCTCGATCTTATACGACGAGCCTCGATCTTGGGAGATAAAAGAAATAGAGTAGTCGTACTAATTTTATTTAATTATTTTTGAATTTGGTGCAAACGGCAAAGAAATGGTTAAATACAATTACAAGTCGTAGACTAACGGATGCGATCATACCAACTCACATGCACCGGATCCCATCAGAACTCCGAAGTTAAGCGAGTTTGGGCGAGAGTAGTACTAGGATGGGTGACCTCCTGGGCAGTCCTCGTGTTGCATCCCCCAATCTTTTTTTCTTTTTTTTTTTTTTTTGGTTTTTTGTTTTTTGGGAAGCGCGTCGTATATAACCGAGCCTCGATCTTATACGACGAGCCTCGATCTTGGGAGATGAAAGAAATAGAGTAGTCGTACTAATTTTATTTAATTATTTTTGAATTTCGTGCAAACGGCAAAGAAATGGTTAAATACAATTACAAGTCGTAGACTAACGGATGCGATCATACCAACTCACATGCACCGGATCCCATCCGAACTCCGAAGATAAGCGAGTTTGGGCGAGAGTAGTACTAGGATGGGTGACCTCCTGGGAAGTCCTCGTGTTGCATCCCCCAATCTTTTTTTTTTTTTTTTTTTTTTTTGGTTTTTTGTTTTTTGGGAAGCGCGTCGTATATAACCGAGCCTCGATCTTATACGACGAGCCTCGATCTTAGGAGATGGAAGAAATAGAGTAGTCGTACTAATTTTATTTAATTATTTTTGAATTTCGTGCAAACGGCAAAGAAATGGTTAAATACAATTACAAGTCGTAGACTAACGGATGCGATCATACCAACTCACATGCACCGGATCCCATCAGAACTCCGAAGTTAAGCGAGTTTGGGCGAGAGTAGTACTAGGATGGGTGACCTCCTGGGAAGTCCTCGTGTTGCATCCCCCAATCTTTTTTTCTTTTTTTTTTTTTTTTGGTTTTTTGTTTTTTGGGAAGCGCGTCGTATATAACCGAGCCTCGATCTTATACGACGAGCCTCGATCTTGGGAGATGAAAGAAATAGAGTAGTCGTACTAATTTTATTTAATTATTTTTGAATTTCGTGCAAACGGCAAAGAAATGGTTAAATACAATTACAAGTCGTAGACTAACGGATGCGATCATACCAACTCACATGCACCGGATCCCATCAGAACTCCGAAGTTAAGCGAGTTTGGGCGAGAGTAGTACTAGGATGGGTGACCTCCTGGGAAGTCCTCGTGTTGCATCCCCCAATCTTTTTTTCTTTTTTTTTTTTTTTTTGGTTTTTTGTTTTTTGGGAAGCGCGTCGTATATAACCGAGCCTCGATCTTATACGACGAGCCTCGATCTTGGGAGATAAAAGAAATAGAGTAGTCGTACTAATTTTATTTAGTTATTTTTGAATTTCGTGCAAACGGCAAAGAAATTGTTAAATACAATTACAAGTCGTAGACTAACGGATGCGATCATACCAACTCACATGCACCGGATCCCATCCGAACTCCGAAGATAAGCGAGTTTGGGCGAGAGTAGTACTAGGATGGGTGACCTCCTGGGAAGTCCTCGTGTTGCATCCCCCAATCTTTTTTTTTTTTTTTTTTTTTTTTGGTTTTTTGTTTTTTGGGAAGCGCGTCGTATATAACCGAGCCTCGATCTTATACGACGAGCCTCGATCTTAGGAGATGAAAGAAATAGAGTAGTCGTACTAATTTTATTTAATTATTTTTGAATTTCGTGCAAACGGCAAAGAAATGGTTAAATACAATTACAAGTCGTAGACTAACGGATGCGATCATACCAACTCACATGCACCGGATCCCATCAGAACTCCGAAGTTAAGCGAGTTTGGGCGAGAGTAGTACTAGGATGGGTGACCTCCTGGGAAGTCCTCGTGTTGCATCCCCCAATCTTTTTTTCTTTTTTTTTTTTTTTTGGTTTTTTGTTTTTTGGGAAGCGCGTCGTATATAACCGAGCCTCGATCTTATACGACGAGCCTCGATCTTGGGAGATAAAAGAAATAGAGTAGTCGTACTAATTTTATTTAATTATTTTTGAATTTCGTGCAAACGGCAAAGAAATGGTTAAATACAATTACAAGTCGTAGACTAACGGATGCGATCATACCAACTCACATGCACCGGATCCCATCAGAACTCCGAAGTTAAGCGAGTTTGGGCGAGAGTAGTACTAGGATGGGTGACCTCCTGGGAAGTCCTCGTGTTGCATCCCCCAATCTTTTTTTCTTTTTTTTTTTTTTTTGGTTTTTTGTTTTTTGGGAAGCGCGTCGTATATAACCGAGCCTCGATCTTATACGACGAGCCTCGATCTTGGGAGATAAAAGAAATAGAGTAGTCGTACTAATTTTATTTAATTATTTTTGAATTTCGTGCAAACGGCAAAGAAATGGTTAAATACAATTACAAGTCGTAGACTAACGGATGCGATCGTACCAACTCAAATGCACCGGATCCCATCAGAACTCCGAAGTTAAGCGAGTTTGGGCGAGAGTAGTACTAGGATGGGTGACCTCCTGGGAAGTCCTCGTGTTGCATCCCCCAATCTTTTTTTCTTTTTTTTTTTTTTTTGGTTTTTTGTTTTTTGGGAAGCGCGTCGTATATAACCGAGCCTCGATCTTATACGACGAGCCTCGATCTTGGGAGATGAAAGAAATAGAGTAGTCGTACTAATTTTATTTAATTATTTTTGAATTTCGTGCAAACGGCAAAGAAATGGTTAAATACAATTACAAGTCGTAGACTAACGGATGCGATCATACCAACTCACATGCACCGGATCCCATCAGAACTCCGAAGTTAAGCGAGTTTGGGCGAGAGTAGTACTAGGATGGGTGACCTCCTGGGAAGTCCTCGTGTTGCATCCCCCAATCTTTTTTTCTTTTTTTTTTTTTTTTGGTTTTTTGTTTTTTGGGAAGCGCGTCGTATATAACCGAGCCTCGATCTTATACGACGAGCCTCGATCTTGGGAGATGAAAGAAATAGAGTAGTCGTACTAATTTTATTTAATTATTTTTGAATTTCGTGCAAACGGCAAAGAAATGGTTAAATACAATTACAAGTCGTAGACTAACGGATGCGATCATACCAACTCACATGCACCGGATCCCATCAGAACTCCGAAGTTAAGCGAGTTTGGGCGAGAGTAGTACTAGGATGGGTGACCTCCTGGGAAGTCCTCGTGTTGCATCCCCCAATCTTTTTTTCTTTTTTTTTTTTGTTTTGGTTTTTTGTTTTTTGGGAAGCGCGTCGTATATAACCGAGCCTCGATCTTATACGACGAGCCTCGATCTTGGGAGATAAAAGAAATAGAGTAGTCGTACTAATTTTATTTAATTATTTTTGAATTTCGTGCAAACGGCAAAGAAATGGTTAAATACAATTACAAGTCGTAGACTAACGGATGCGATCGTACCAACTCACATGCACCGGATCCCATCAGAACTCCGAAGTTAAGCGAGTTTGGGCGAGAGTAGTACTAGGATGGGTGACCTCCTGGGAAGTCCTCGTGTTGCATCCCCCAATCTTTTTTTTTTTTTTTTTTTTGTTTTGGTTTTTTGTTTTTTGGGAAGCGCGTCGTATATAACCGAGCCTCGATCTTATACGACGAGCCTCGATCTTGGGAGATAAAAGAAATAGAGTAGTCGTACTAATTTTATTTAATTATTTTTGAATTTCGTGCAAACGGCAAAGAAATGGTTAAATACAATTACAAGTCGTAGACTAACGGATGCGATCATACCAACTCACATGCACCGGATCCCATCAGAACTCCGAAGTTAAGCGAGTTTGGGCGAGAGTAGTACTAGGATGGGTGACCTCCTGGGAAGTCCTCGTGTTGCATCCCCCAATCTTTTTTTCTTTTTTTTTTTTTTTTGGTTTTTTGTTTTTTGGGAAGCGCGTCGTATATAACCGAGCCTCGATCTTATACGACGAGCCTCGATCTTGGGAGATAAAAGAAATAAAGTAGTCGTACTAATTTTATTTAATTATTTTTGAATTTCGTGCAAACGGCAAAGAAATGGTTAAATACAATTACAAGTCGTAGACTAACGGATGCGATCATACCAACTCACATGCACCGGATCCCATCAGAACTCCGAAGTTAAGCGAGTTTGGGCGAGAGTAGTACTAGGATGGGTGACCTCCTGGGAAGTCCTCGTGTTGCATCCCCCAATCTTTTTTTCTTTTTTTTTTTTTTTTGGTTTTTTGTTTTTTGGGAAGCGCGTCGTATATAACCGAGCCTCGATCTTATACGACGAGCCTCGATCTTGGGAGATGAAAGAAATAGAGTAGTCGTACTAATTTTATTTAATTATTTTTGAATTTCGTGCAAACGGCAAAGAAATGGTTAAATACAATTACAAGTCGTAGACTAACGGATGCGATCATACCAACTCACATGCACCGGATCCCATCAGAACTCCGAAGTTAAGCAAGTTTGGGCGAGAGTAGTACTAGGATGGGTGACCTCCTGGGAAGTCCTCGTGTTGCATCCCCCAATCTTTTTTTCTTTTTTTTTTTTTTTTGGTTTTTTGTTTTTTGGGAAGCGCGTCGTATATAACCGAGCCTCGATCTTGGGAGATGAAAGAAATAGAGTAGTCGTACTAATTTTATTTAATTATTTTTGAATTTCGTGCAAACGGCAAAGAAATGGTTAAATACAATTACAAGTCGTAGACTAACGGATGCGATCATTCCAACTCACATGCACCGGATCCCATCAGAACTCCGAAGTTAAGCGAGTTTGGGCGAGAGTAGTACTAGGATGGATGACCTCCTGGGAAGTCCTCGTGTTGCATCCCCCAATCTTTTTTTCTTATTTTTTTTTTTTGGTTTTTTGTTTTTTGGGAAGCGCGTCGTATATAACCGAGCCTCGATCTTGGGAGATGAAAGAAATAGAGTAGTCGTACTAATTTTATTTAATTATGTTTGAATTTCGTGCAAACGGCAAAGAAATGGTTAAATACAATTACAAGTCGTAGACTACCGGATGCGATCATACCAACTCACATGCACCGGATCCCATCAGAACTCCGAAGTTAAGCGAGTTTGGGCGAGAGTAGTACTAGGATGGGTGACCTCCTGGGAAGTCCTCGTGTTGCATCCCCCAATCTTTTTTTCTTTTTTTTTTTTTTTTGGTTTTTTGTTTTTTGGGAAGCGCGTCGTATATAACCGAGCCTCGATCTTATACGACGAGCCTCGATCTTGGGAGATGAAAGAAATAGAGTAGTCGTACTAATTTTATTTAATTATTTTTGAATTTCGTGCAAACGGCAAAGAAATGGTTAAATACAATTACAAGTCGTAGACAAACGGATGCGATCATACCAACTCACATGCACCGGATCCCATCAGAACTCCGAAGTTAAGCGAGTTTGGGCGAGAGTAGTACTAGGATGGGTGACCTCCTGGGAAGTCCTCGTGTTGCATCCCCCAATCTTTTTTTCTTTTTCTTTTTTTTTTGGTTTTTTGTTTTTTGGGAAGCGCGTCGTATATAACCGAGCCTCGACCTTATACGACGAGCCTCGATCTTGGGAGATAAAAGAAATAGAGTAGTCGTACTAATTTTATTTAATTATTTTTGAATTTCGTGCAAACGGCAAAGAAATGGTTAAATACAATTACAATTCGTAGACTAACGGATGCGATCATACCAACTCACATGCACCGGATCCCATCAGAACTCCGAAGTTAAGCGAGTTTGGGCGAGAGTAGTACTAGGATGGGTAACCTCCCCAATCTTTTTTTCTTTTTTTTTTTTTTTGGTTTTTTGTTTTTTGGGAAGCGCGTCGTATATAACCGAGCCTCGATCTTATACGACGAGCCTCGATCTTGGGAGATAAAAGAAATAGAGTAGTCGTACTAATTTTATTTAATTATTTTTGAATTTCGTGCAAACGGCAAAGAAATGGTTAAATACAATTACAAGTCGTAGACTAACGGATGCGATCATACCAACTCACATGCACCGGAACCCATCAGAACTCCGAAGTTAAGCGAGTTTGGGCGAGAGTAGTACTAGGATGGGTGACCTCCTGGGAAGTCCTCGTGTTGCATCCCCCAATCTTTTTTTCTTTTTTTTTTTTTTTTGGTTTTTTGTTTTTTGGGAAGCGCGTCGTATATAACCGAGTCTCGATCTTATACGACGAGCCTCGATCTTGGGAGATAAAAGAAATAGAGTAGTCGTACTAATTTTATTCAATTATTTTTGAATTTCGTGCAAACGGCAAAGAAATGGTTAAATACAATTACAAGTCGTAGACTAACGGATGCGATCATACCAACTCACATGCACCGGATCCCATCAGAACTCCGAAGTTAAGCGAGTTTGGGCGAGAGTAGTACTAGGATGGGTGACCTCCTGGGAAGTCCTCGTGTTGCATCCACCAATCTTTTTTTCTTTTTTTTTTTTTTTTGGTTTTTTGTTTTTTGGGAAGCGCGTCGTATATAACCGAGCCTCGATCTTATACGACGAGCCTCGATCTTGGGAGATAAAAGAAATAGAGTAGTCGTACTAATTTTATTTAATTATTTTTGAATTTCGTGCAAACGGCAAAGAAATGGTTAAATACAATTACAAGTCGTAGACTAACGGATGCGATCATACCAACTCACATGCACCGGATCCCATCAGAACTCCGAAGTTAAGCGAGTTTGGGCGAGAGTAGTACTAGGATGGGTGACCTCCTGGGAAGTCCTCGTGTTGCATCCCCCAATCTTTTTTTCTTTTTTTTTTTTTTTTGGTTTTTTGTTTTTTGGGAAGCGCGTCGTATATAACCGAGCCTCGATCTTATACGACGAGCCTCGATCTTGGGAGATAAAAGAAATAGAGTAGTCGTACTAATTTTATTTAATTATTTTTGAATTTCGTGCAAACGGCAAAGAAATGGTTAAATACAATTACAAGTCGTAGAAAAACGGATGCGATCATACCAACTCACATGCACCGGATCCCATCAGAACTCCGAAGTTAAGCGAGTTTGGGCGAGAGTAGTACTAGGATGGGTGACCTCCTGGGAAGTCCTCGTGTTGCATCCCCCAATCTTTTTTTCTTTTTCTTTTTTTTTTGGTTTTTTGTTTTTTGGGAAGCGCGTCGTATATAACCGAGCCTCGACCTTATACGACGAGCCTCGATCTTGGGAGATAAAAGAAATAGAGTAGTCGTACTAATTTTATTTAATTATTTTTGAATTTCGTGCAAACGGCAAAGAAATGGTTAAATACAATTACAATTCGTAGACTAACGGATGCGATCATACCAACTCACATGCACCGGATCCCATCAGAACTCCGAAGTTAAGCGAGTTTGGGCGAGAGTAGTACTAGGATGGGTAACCTCCCCAATCTTTTTTTCTTTTTTTTTTTTTTTGGTTTTTTGTTTTTTGGGAAGCGCGTCGTATATAACCGAGCCTCGATCTTATACGACGAGCCTCGATCTTGGGAGATAAAAGAAATAGAGTAGTCGTACTAATTTTATTTAATTATTTTTGAATTTCGTGCAAACGGCAAAGAAATGGTTAAATACAATTACAAGTCGTAGACTAACGGATGCGATCATACCAACTCACATGCACCGGAACCCATCAGAACTCCGAAGTTAAGCGAGTTTGGCCGAGAGTAGTACTAGGATGGGTGACCTCCTGGGAAGTCCTCGTGTTGCATCCCCCAATCTTTTTTTCTTTTTTTTTTTTTTTTGGTTTTTTGTTTTTTGGGAAGCGCGTCGTATATAACCGAGTCTCGATCTTATACGACGAGCCTCGATCTTGGGAGATAAAAGAAATAGAGTAGTCGTACTAATTTTATTCAATTATTTTTGAATTTCGTGCAAACGGCAAAGAAATGGTTAAATACAATTACAAGTCGTAGACTAACGGATGCGATCATACCAACTCACATGCACCGGATCCCATCAGAACTCCGAAGTTAAGCGAGTTTGGGCGAGAGTAGTACTAGGATGGGTGACCTCCTGGGAAGTCCTCGTGTTGCATCCACCAATCTTTTTTTCTTTTTTTTTTTTTTTTGGTTTTTTGTTTTTTGGGAAGCGCGTCGTATATAACCGAGCCTCGATCTTATACGACGAGCCTCGATCTTGGGAGATAAAAGAAATAGAGTAGTCGTACTAATTTTATTTAATTATTTTTGAATTTCGTGCAAACGGCAAAGAAATGGTTAAATACAATTACAAGTCGTAGACTAACGGATGCGATCATACCAACTCACATGCACCGGATCCCATCAGAACTCCGAAGTTAAGCGAGTTTGGGCGAGAGTAGTACTAGGATGGGTGACCTCCTGGGAAGTCCTCGTGTTGCATCCCCCAATCTTTTTTTCTTTTTTTTTTTTTTTTGGTTTTTTGTTTTTTGGGAAGCGCGTCGTATATAACCGAGCCTCGATCTTATACGACGAGCCTCGATCTTGGGAGATAAAAGAAATAGAGTAGTCGTACTAATTTTATTTAATTATTTTTGAATTTCGTGCAAACGGCAAAGAAATGGTTAAATACAATTACAAGTCGTAGACTAACGGATGCGATCATACCAACTCACATGCACCGGATCCCATCAGAACTCCGAAGTTAAGCGAGTTTGGGCGAGAGTAGTACTAGGATGGGTGACCTCCTGGGAAGTCCTCGTGTTGCATCCCCCAATCTTTTTCTCTTTTTTTTTTTTTTTTTGGTTTTTTGTTTTTTGGGAAGCGCGTCGTATATAACCGAGTCTCGATCTTATACGACGAGCCTCGATCTTGGGAGATAAAAGAAATAGAGTAGTCGTACTAATTTTATTCAATTATTTTTGAATTTCGTGCAAACGGCAAAGAAATGGTTAAATACAATTACAAGTCGTAGACTAACGGATGCGATCATACCAACTCACATGCACCGGATCCCATCAGAACTCCGAAGTTAAGCGAGTTTGGGCGAGAGTAGTACTAGGATGGGTGACCTCCTGGGAAGTCCTCGTGTTGCATCCACCAATCTTTTTTTCTTTTTTTTTTTTTTTTTGGTTTTTTGTTTTTTGGGAAGCGCGTCGTATATAACCGAGCCTCGATCTTATACGACGAGCCTCGATCTTGGGAGATAAAAGAAATAGAGTAGTCGTACTAATTTTATTTAATTATTTTTGAATTTCGTGCAAACGGCAAAGAAATGGTTAAATACAATTACAAGTCGTAGACTAACGGATGCGATCATACCAACTCACATGCACCGGATCCCATCAGAACTCCGAAGTTAAGCGAGTTTGGGCGAGAGTAGTACTAGGATGGGTGACCTCCTGGGAAGTCCTCGTGTTGCATCCCCCAATCTTTTTTTCTTTTTTTTTTTTTTTTGGTTTTTTGTTTTTTGGGAAGCGCGTCGTATATAACCGAGCCTCGATCTTATACGACGAGCCTCGATCTTAGGAGATGAAAGAAATAGAGTAGTCGTACTAATTTTATTTAATTATTTTTGAATTTCGTGCAAACGGCAAAGAAATGGTTAAATACAATTACAAGTCGTAGACTAACGGATGCGATCATACCAACTCACATGCACCGGATCCCATCAGAACTCCGAAGTTAAGCGAGTTTGGGCGAGAGTAGTACTAGGATGGGTGACCTCCTGGGAAGTCCTCGTGTTGCATCCCCCAATCTTTTTTTCTTTTTTTTTTTTTTTTGGTTTTTTGTTTTTTGGGAAGCGCGTCGTATATAACCGAGTCTCGATCTTATACGACGAGCCTCGATCTTGGGAGATAAAAGAAATAGAGTAGTCGTACTAATTTTATTCAATTATTTTTGAATTTCGTGCAAACGGCAAAGAAATGGTTAAATACAATTACAAGTCGTAGACTAACGGATGCGATCATACCAACTCACATGCACCGGATCCCATCAGAACTCCGAAGTTAAGCGAGTTTGGGCGAGAGTAGTACTAGGATGGGTGACCTCCTGGGAAGTCCTCGTGTTGCATCCACCAATCTTTTTTTCTTTTTTTTTTTTTTTGGTTTTTTGTTTTTTGGGAAGCGCGTCGTATATAACCGAGCCTCGATCTTATACGACGAGCCTCGATCTTGGGATATAAAAGAAATAGAGTAGTCGTACTAATTTTATTTAATTATTTTTGAATTTCGTGCAAACGGCAAAGAAATGGTTAAATACAATTACAAGTCGTAGACTAACGGATGCGATCATACCAACTCACATGCACCGGATCCCATCAGAACTCCGAAGTTAAGCGAGTTTGGGCGAGAGTAGTACTAGGATGGGTGACCTCCTGGGAAGTCCTCGTGTTGCATCCCCCAATCTTTTTTTCTTTTTTTTTTTTTTTTGGTTTTTTGTTTTTTGGGAAGCGCGTCGTATATAACCGAGCCTCGATCTTATACGACGAGCCTCGATCTTGGGAGATGAAAGAAATAGAGTAGTCGTACTAATTTTATTTAATTATTTTTGAATTTCGTGCAAACGGCAAAGAAATGGTTAAATACAATTACAAGTCGTAGACTAACGGATGCGATCATACCAACTCACATGCACCGGATCCCATCAGAACTCCGAAGTTAAGCGAGTTTGGGCGAGAGTAGTACTAGGATGGGTGACCTCCTGGGAAGTCCTCGTGTTGCATCCCCCAATCTTTTTTTCTTTTTTTTTTTTTTTTGGTTTTTTGTTTTTTGGGAAGCGCGTCGTATATAACCGAGCCTCGATCTTATACGACGAGCCTCGATCTTGGGAGATAAAAGAAATAGAGTAGTCGTACTAATTTTATTTAATTATTTTTGAATTTGGTGCAAACGGCAAAGAAATGGTTAAATACAATTACAAGTCGTAGACTAACGGATGCGATCATACCAACTCACATGCACCGGATCCCATCAGAACTCCGAAGTTAAGCGAGTTTGGGCGAGAGTAGTACTAGGATGGGAGACCTCCTGGGCAGTCCTCGTGTTGCATCCCCCAATCTTTTTTTCTTTTTTTTTTTTTTTTGGTTTTTTGTTTTTTGGGAAGCGCGTCGTATATAACCGAGCCTCGATCTTATACGACGAGCCTCGATCTTGGGAGATGAAAGAAATAGAGTAGTCGTACTAATTTTATTTAATTATTTTTGAATTTCGTGCAAACGGCAAAGAAATGGTTAAATACAATTACAAGTCGTAGACTAACGGATGCGATCATACCAACTCACATGCACCGGATCCCATCCGAACTCCGAAGATAAGCGAGTTTGGGCGAGAGTAGTACTAGGATGGGTGACCTCCTGGGAAGTCCTCGTGTTGCATCCCCCAATCTTTTTTTTTTTTTTTTTTTTTTTTGGTTTTTTGTTTTTTGGGAAGCGCGTCGTATATAACCGAGCCTCGATCTTATACGACGAGCCTCGATCTTAGGAGATGAAAGAAATAGAGTAGTCGTACTAATTTTATTTAATTATTTTTGAATTTCGTGCAAACGGCAAAGAAATGGTTAAATACAATTACAAGTCGTAGACTAACGGATGCGATCATACCAACTCACATGCACCGGATCCCATCAGAACTCCGAAGTTAAGCGAGTTTGGGCGAGAGTAGTACTAGGATGGGTGACCTCCTGGGAAGTCCTCGTGTTGCATCCCCCAATCTTTTTTTCTTTTTTTTTTTTTTTTGGTTTTTTGTTTTTTGGGAAGCGCGTCGTATATAACCGAGCCTCGATCTTATACGACGAGCCTCGATCTTAGGAGATGAAAGAAATAGAGTAGTCGTACTAATTTTATTTAATTATTTTTGAATTTCGTGCAAACGGCAAAGAAATGGTTAAATACAATTACAAGTCGTAGACTAACGGATGCGATCATACCAACTCACATGCACCGGATCCCATCAGAACTCCGAAGTTAAGCGAGTTTGGGCGAGAGTAGTACTAGGATGGGTGACCTCCTGGGAAGTCCTCGTGTTGCATCCCCCAATCTTTTTTTCTTTTTTTTTTTTTTTTGGTTCATTGTTTTTTGGGAAGCGCGTCGTATATAACCGAGTCTCGATCTTATACGACGAGCCTCGATCTTGGGAGATAAAAGAAATAGAGTAGTCGTACTAATTTTATTCAATTATTTTTGAATTTCGTGCAAACGGCAAAGAAATGGTTAAATACAATTACAAGTCGTAGACTAACGGATGCGATCATACCAACTCACATGCACCGGATCCCATCAGAACTCCGAAGTTAAGCGAGTTTGGGCGAGAGTAGTACTAGGATGGGTGACCTCCTGGGAAGTCCTCGTGTTGCATCCACCAATCTTTTTTTCTTTTTTTTTTTTTTTTGGTTTTTTGTTTTTTGGGAAGCGCGTCGTATATAACCGAGCCTCGATCTTATACGACGAGCCTCGATCTTGGGATATAAAAGAAATAGAGTAGTCGTACTAATTTTATTTAATTATTTTTGAATTTCGTGCAAACGGCAAAGAAATGGTTAAATACAATTACAAGTCGTAGACTAACGGATGCGATCATACCAACTCACATGCACCGGATCCCATCAGAACTCCGAAGTTAAGCGAGTTTGGGCGAGAGTAGTACTAGGATGGGTGACCTCCTGGGAAGTCCTCGTGTTGCATCCCCCAATCTTTTTTTCTTTTTTTTTTTTTTTTGGTTTTTTGTTTTTTGGGAAGCGCGTCGTATATAACCGAGCCTCGATCTTATACGACGAGCCTCGATCTTGGGAGATGAAAGAAATAGAGTAGTCGTACTAATTTTATTTAATTATTTTTGAATTTCGTGCAAACGGCAAAGAAATGGTTAAATACAATTACAAGTCGTAGACTAACGGATGCGATCATACCAACTCACATGCACCGGATCCCATCAGAACTCCGAAGTTAAGCGAGTTTGGGCGAGAGTAGTACTAGGATGGGTGACCTCCTGGGAAGTCCTCGTGTTGCATCCCCCAATCTTTTTTTCTTTTTTTTTTTTTTTTGGTTTTTTGTTTTTTGGGAAGCGCGTCGTATATAACCGAGCCTCGATCTTATACGACGAGCCTCGATCTTGGGAGATGAAAGAAATAGAGTAGTCGTACTAATTTTATTTAATTATTTTTGAATTTCGTGCAAACGGCAAAGAAATGGTTAAATACAATTACAAGTCGTAGACTAACGGATGCGATCATACCAACTCACATGCACCGGATCCCATCAGAACTCCGAAGTTAAGCGAGTTTGGGCGAGAGTAGTACTAGGATGGGTGACCTCCTGGGAAGTCCTCGTGTTGCATCCCCCAATCTTTTTTTCTTTTTTTTTTTTTTTTTGGTTTTTTGTTTTTTGGGAAGCGCGTCGTATATAACCGAGCCTCGATCTTATACGACGAGCCTCGATCTTGGGAGATAAAAGAAATAGAGTAGTCGTACTAATTTTATTTAGTTATTTTTGAAATTCGTGCAAACGGCAAAGAAATTGTTAAATACAATTACAAGTCGTAGACTAACGGATGCGATCATACCAACTCACATGCACCGGATCCCATCCGAACTCCGAAGATAAGCGAGTTTGGGCGAGAGTAGTACTAGGATGGGTGACCTCCTGGGAAGTCCTCGTGTTGCATCCCCCAATCTTTTTTTTTTTTTTTTTTTTTTTTGGTTTTTTGTTTTTTGGGAAGCGCGTCGTATATAACCGAGCCTCGATCTTATACGACGAGCCTCGATCTTAGGAGATGAAAGAAATAGAGTAGTCGTACTAATTTTATTTAATTATTTTTGAATTTCGTGCAAACGGCAAAGAAATGGTTAAATACAATTACAAGTCGTAGACTAACGGATGCGATCATACCAACTCACATGCACCGGATCCCATCAGAACTCCGAAGTTAAGCGAGTTTGGACGAGAGTAGTACTAGGATGGGTGACCTCCTGGGAAGTCCTCGTGTTGCATCCCCCAATCTTTTTTTCTTTTTTTTTTTTTTTTGGTTTTTTGTTTTTTGGGAAGCGCATCGTATATAACCGAGCCTCGATCTTATACGACGAGCCTCGATCTTGGGAGATGAAAGAAATAGAGTAGTCGTACTAATTTTATTTAATTATTTTTAAATTTCGTGCAAACGGCAAAGAAATGGTTAAATACAATTACAAGTCGTAGACTAACGGATGCGATCATACCAACTCACATGCACCGGATCCCATCAGAACTCCGAAGTTAAGCGAGTTTGGGCGAGAGTAGTACTAGGATGGGTGACCTCCTGGGAAGTCCTCGTGTTGCATCCCCCAATCTTTTTTTCTTTTTTTTTTTTTTTTTGGTTTTTTGTTTTTTGGGAAGCGCGTCGTATATAACCGAGCCTCGATCTTATACGACGAGCCTCGATCTTGGGAGATAAAAGAAATAGAGTAGTCGTACTAATTTTATTTAATTATTTTTGAATTTCGTGCAAACGTCAAAGAAATTGTTAAATACAATTACAAGTCGTAGACTAACGGATGCGATCATACCAACTCACATGCACCGGATCCCATCAGAACTCCGAAGTTAAGCGAGTTTGGGCGAGAGTAGTACTAGGATGGGTGACCTCCTGGGAAGTCCTCGTGTTGCATCCCCCAATCTTTTTTTTTTTTTTTTTTTTTTTTGGTTTTTTGTTTTTTGGGAAGCGCGTCGTATATAACCGAGCCTCGATCTTATACGACGAGCCTCGATCTTGGGAGATGAAAGAAATAGAGTAGTCGTACTAATTTTGTTTAATTATTTTTGAATTTCGTGCAAACGGCAAAGAAATGGTTAAATACAATTACAAGTCGTAGACTAACGGATGCGATCATACCAACTCACATGCACCGGATCCCATCAGAACTCCGAAGTTAAGCGAGTTTGGGCGAGAGTAGTACTAGGATGGGTGACCTCCTGGGAAGTCCTCGTGTTGCATCCCCCAATCTTTTTTTTTTTTTTTTTTTTTTTTGGTTTTTTGTTTTTTGGGAAGCGCGTCGTATATAACCGAGCCTCGATCTTATACGACGAGCCTCGATCTTGGGAGATGAAAGAAATAGAGTAGTCGTACTAATTTTGTTTAATTATTTTTGAATTTCGTGCAAACGGCAAAGAAATGGTTAAATACAATTACAAGTCGTAGACTAACGGATGCGATCATACCAACTCACATGCACCGGATCCCATCAGAACTCCGAAGTTAAGCGAGTTTGGGCGAGAGTAGTACTAGGATGGGTGACCTCCTGGGAAGTCCTCGTGTTGCATCCCCCAATCTTTTTTTCTTTTTTTTTTTTTTTTGGTTTTTTGTTTTTTGGGAAGCGCGTCGTATATAAACGAGCCTCGATCTTGGGAGTTGAAAGAAATAGAGTAGTCGTACTAATTTTATTTAATTATTTTTGAATTTCGTGCAAACGGCAAAGAAATTGTTAAATACAATTACAAGTCGTAGACTAACGGATGCGATCATACCAACTCACATGCACCGGATCCCATCAGAACTCCGAAGTTAAGCGAGTTTGGGCGAGAGTAGTACTAGGATGGGTGACCTCCTGGGAAGTCCTCGTGTTGCATCCCCCAATCTTTTTTTTTTTTTTTTTTTTGTTTTGGTTTTTTGTTTTTTGGGAAGCGCGTCGTATATAACCGAGCCTCGATCTTATACGACGAGCCTCGATCTTGGGAGATAAAAGAAATAGAGTAGTCGTACTAATTTTATTTAATTATTTTTGAATTTCGTGCAAACGGCAAAGAAATGGTTAAATACAATTACAAGTCGTAGACTAACGGATGCGATCATACCAACTCACATGCACCGGATCCCATCAGAACTCCGAAGTTAAGCGAGTTTGGGCGAGAGTAGTACTAGGATGGGTGACCTCCTGGGAAGTCCTCGTGTTGCATCCCCCAATCTTTTTTTTTTTTTTTTTTTTGTTTTGGTTTTTTGTTTTTTGGGAAGCGCGTCGTATATAACCGAGCCTCGATCTTATACGACGAGCCTCGATCTTGGGAGATAAAAGAAATAGAGTAGTCGTACTAATTTTATTTAATTATTTTTGAATTTCGTGCAAACGGCAAAGAAATGGTTAAATACAATTACAAGTCGTAGACTAACGGATGCGATCATACCAACTCACATGCACCGGATCCCATCAGAACTCCGAAGTTAAGCGAGTTTGGGCGAGAGTAGTACTAGGATGGGTGACCTCCTGGGAAGTCCTCGTGTTGCATCCCCCAATCTTTTTTTTTTTTTTTTTTTTTTTTGGTTTTTTGTTTTTTGGGAAGCGCGTCGTATATAACCGAGCCTCGATCTTATACGACGAGCCTCGATCTTGGGAGATGAAAGAAATAGAGTAGTCGTACTAATTTTGTTTAATTATTTTTGAATTTCGTGCAAACGGCAAAGAAATGGTTAAATACAATTACAAGTCGTAGACTAACGGATGCGATCATACCAACTCACATGCACCGGATCCCATCAGAACTCCGAAGTTAAGCGAGTTTGGGCGAGAGTAGTACTAGGATGGGTGACCTCCTGGGAAGTCCTCGTGTTGCATCCCCCAATCTTTTTTTTTTTTTTTTTTTTTTTTGGTTTTTTGTTTTTTGGGAAGCGCGTCGTATATAACCGAGCCTCGATCTTATACGACGAGCCTCGATCTTGGGAGATGAAAGAAATAGAGTAGTCGTACTAATTTTGTTTAATTATTTTTGAATTTCGTGCAAACGGCAAAGAAATGGTTAAATACAATTACAAGTCGTAGACTAACGGATGCGATCATACCAACTCACATGCACCGGATCCCATCAGAACTCCGAAGTTAAGCGAGTTTGGGCGAGAGTAGTACTAGGATGGGTGACCTCCTGGGAAGTCCTCGTGTTGCATCCCCCAATCTTTTTTTCTTTTTTTTTTTTTTTTGGTTTTTTGTTTTTTGGGAAGCGCGTCGTATATAAACGAGCCTCGATCTTGGGAGTTGAAAGAAATAGAGTAGTCGTACTAATTTTATTTAATTATTTTTGAATTTCGTGCAAACGGCAAAGAAATGGTTAAATACAATTACAAGTCGTAGACTAACGGATGCGATCATACCAACTCACATGCACCGGATCCCATCAGAACTCCGAAGTTAAGCGAGTTTGCGCGAGAGTAGTACTAGGATGGGTGACCTCCTGGGAAGTCCTCGTGTTGCATCCCCCAATCTTTTTTTCTTTTTTGTTTTTTTTTGGTTTTTGTTTTTTGGGAAGCGCGTCGTATATAACCGAGCCTCGATCTTATACGACGAGCCTCGATCTTGGGAGATGAAAGAAATAGAGTAGTCGTACTAATTTTATTTAATTATTTTTGAATTTCGTGCAAACGGCAAAGAAATGGTTAAATACAATTACAAGTCGTAGACTAACGGATGCGATCATACCAACTCACATGCACCGGATCCCATCAGAACTCCGAAGTTAAGCGAGTTTGGGCGAGAGTAGTACTAGGATGGGTGACCTCTTGGGAAGTCCTCGTGTTGCATCCCCCAATCTTTTTTTCTTTTTTGTTTTTTTTTGGTTTTTGTTTTTTGGGAAGCGCGTCGTATATAACCGAGCCTCGATCTTATACGACGAGCCTCGATCTTGGGAGATGAAAGAAATAGAGTAGTCGTACTAATTTTATTTAATTATTTTTGAATTTCGTGCAAACGGCAAAGAAATGGTTAAATACAATTACAAGTCGTAGACTAACGGATGCGATCATACCAACTCACATGCACCGGATCCCATCAGAACTCCGAAGTTAAGCGAGTTTGCGCGAGAGTAGTACTAGGATAGGTGACCTCCTGGGAAGTCCTCGTGTTGCATCCCCCAATCTTTTTTTCTTTTTTTTTTTTTTTTGGTTTTTTGTTTTTTGGGAAGCGCGTCGTATATTACCGAGCCTCGATCTTATACGACGAGCCTCGATCTTGGGAGATAAAAGAAATAGAGTAGTCGTACTAATTTTATTTAATTATTTTTGAATTTCGTGCAAACGGCAAAGAAATGGTTAAATACAATTACAAGTCGGAGACTAACGGATGCGATCATACCAACTCACATGCACCGGATCCCATCAGAACTCCGAAGTTAAGCGAGTTTGGGCGAGCGTAGTACTAGGATGGGTGACCTCCTGGGAAGTCCTCGTGTTGCATCCCCCAATCTTTTTTTCTTTTTTTTTTTTTTTTGGTTTTTTGTTTTTTGGGAAGCGCGTCGTATATAACCGAGCCTCGATCTTATACGACGAGCCTCGATCTTGGGAGATAAAAGAAATAGAGTAGTCGTACTAATTTTATTTAATTATTTTTGAATTTCGTGCAAACGGCAAAGAAATGGTTAAATACAATTACAAGTCGTAGACTAACGGATGCGATCATACCAACTCACATGCACCGGATCCCATCAGAACTCCGAAGTTAAGCGAGTTTGGGCGAGAGTAGTACTAGGATGGGTGACCTCCTGGGAAGTCCTCGTGTTGCATCCCCCAATCTTTTTTTCTTTTTTTTTTTTTTTTGGTTTTTTCTTTTTTGGGAAACGCGTCGTATATAACCGAGCCTCGATCTTATACGACGAGCCTCGATCTTGGGAGATGAAAGAAATAGAGTAGTCGTACTAATTTTATTTAATTATTTTTGAATTTCGTGCAAACGGCAAAGAAATGGTTAAATACAATTACAAGTCGTAGACTAACGGATGCGATCATACCAACTCACATGCACCGGATCCCATCAGAACTCCGAAGTTAAGCGAGTTTGGGCGAGCGTAGTACTAGGATGGGTGACCTCCTGGGAAGTCCTCGTGTTGCATCCCCCAATCTTTTTTTCTTTTTTGTTTTTTTTTGGTTTTTGTTTTTTGGGAAGCGCGTCGTATATAACCGAGCCTCGATCTTGGGAGATGAAAGAAATAGAGTAGTCGTACTAATTTTATTTAATTATTTTTGAATTTCGTGCAAACGGCAAAGAAATGGTTAAATACAATTACAAGTCGTAGACTAACGGATGCGATCATACCAACTCACATGCACCGGATCCCATCAGAACTCCGAAGTTAAGCGAGTTTGCGCGAGAGTAGTACTAGGATGGGTGACCTCCTGGGAAGTCCTCGTGTTGCATCCCCCAATATTTTTTTTTTTTTTTTTTTTGTTTTGGTTTTTTGTTTTTTGGGAAGCGCGTCGTATATAACCGAGCCTCGATCTTATACGACGAGCCTCGATCTTATACGACGAGCCTCGATCTTGGGAGATAAAAGAAATAGAGTAGTCGTACTAATTTTATTTAATTATTTTTGAATTTCGTGCAAACGGCAAAGAAATGGTTAAATACAATTACAAGTCGTAGACTAACGGATGCGATCATACCAACTCACATGCACCGGATCCCATCAGAACTCCGAAGTTAAGCGAGTTTGGGCGAGAGTAGTACTAGGATGGGTGACCTCCTGGGAAGTCCTCGTGTTGCATGCCCCAATCTTTTTTTTTTTTTTTTTTTTTTTTGGTTTTTTGTTTTTTGGGAAGCGCGTCGTATATAACCGAGCCTCGATCTTATACGACGAGCCTCGATCTTGGGAGATAAAAGAAATAGAGTAGTCGTACTAATTTTATTTAATTATTTTTGAATTTCGTGCAAACGGCAAAGAAATGGTTAAATACAATTACAAGTCGTAGACTAACGGATGCGATCATACCAACTCACATGCACCGGATCCCATCAGAACTCCGAAGTTAAGCGAGTTTGGGCGAGAGTAGTACTAGGATGGGTGACCTCCTGGGAAGTCCTCGTGTTGCATCCCCCAATCTTTTTTTTTTTTTTTTTTTTGTTTTGGTTTTTTGTTTTTTGGGAAGCGCGTCGTATATAACCGAGCCTCGATCTTATACGACGAGCCTCGATCTTGGGAGATAAAAGAAATAGAGTAGTCGTACTAATTTTATTTAATTATTTTTGAATTTCGTGCAAACGGCAAAGAAATGGTTAAATACAATTACAAGTCGTAGACTAACGGATGCGATCATACCAACTCACATGCACCGGATCCCATCAGAACTCCGAAGTTAAGCGAGTTTGGGCGAGAGTAGTACTAGGATGGGTGACCTCCTGGGAAGTCCTCGTGTTGCATCCCCCAATCTTTTTTTTTTTTTTTTTTTTGTTTTGGTTTTTTGTTTTTTGGGAAGCGCGTCGTATATAACCGAGCCTCGATCTTATACGACGAGCCTCGATCTTGGGAGATAAAAGAAATAGAGTAGTCGTACTAATTTTATTTAATTATTTTTGAATTTCGTGCAAACGGCAAAGAAATGGTTAAATACAATTACAAGTCGTAGACTAACGGATGCGATCATACCAACTCACATGCACCGGATCCCATCAGAACTCCGAAGTTAAGCGAGTTTGGGCGAGAGTAGTACTAGGATGGGTGACCTCCTGGGAAGTCCTCGTGTTGCATCCCCCAATCTTTTTTTTTTTTTTTTTTTTGTTTTGGTTTTTTGTTTTTTGGGAAGCGCGTCGTATATAACCGAGCCTCGATCTTATACGACGAGCCTCGATCTTGGGAGATAAAAGAAATAGAGTAGTCGTACTAATTTTATTTAATTATTTTTGAATTTCGTGCAAACGGCAAAGAAATGGTTAAATACAATTACAAGTCGTAGACTAACGGATGCGATCATACCAACTCACATGCACCGGATCCCATCAGAACTCCGAAGTTAAGCGAGTTTGGGCGAGAGTTGTACTAGGATGGGTGACCTCCTGGGAAGTCCTCGTGTTGCATCCCCCAATCTTTTTTTTTTTTTTTTTTTTGTTTTGGTTTTTTGTTTTTTGGGAAGCGCGTCGTATATAACCGAGCCTCGATCTTATACGACGAGCCTCGATCTTGGGAGATAAAAGAAATAGAGTAGTCGTACTAATTTTATTTAATTATTTTTGAATTTCGTGCAAACGGCAAAGAAATGGTTAAATACAATTACAAGTCGTAGACTAACGGATGCGATCATACCAACTCACATGCACCGGATCCCATCAGAACTCCGAAGTTAAGCGAGTTTGGGCGAGAGTAGTACTAGGATGGGTGACCTCCTGGGAAGTCCTCGTGTTGCATCCCCCAATCTTTTTTTTTTTTTTTTTTTTGTTTTGGTTTTTTGTTTTTTGGGAAGCGCGTCGTATATAACCGAGCCTCGATCTTATACGACGAGCCTCGATCTTGGGAGATAAAAGAAATAGAGTAGTCGTACTAATTTTATTTAATTATTTTTGAATTTCGTGCAAACGGCAAAGAAATGGTTAAATACAATTACAAGTCGTAGACTAACGGATGCGATCATACCAACTCACATGCACCGGATCCCATCAGAACTCCGAAGTTAAGCGAGTTTGGGCGAGAGTAGTACTAGGATGGGTGACCTCCTGGGAAGTCCTCGTGTTGCATCCCCCAATCTTTTTTTTTTTTTTTTTTTTGTTTTGGTTTTTTGTTTTTTGGGAAGCGCGTCGTATATAACCGAGCCTCGATCTTATACGACGAGCCTCGATCTTGGGAGATAAAAGAAATAGAGTAGTCGTACTAATTTTATTTAATTATTTTTGAATTTCGTGCAAACGGCAAAGAAATGGTTAAATACAATTACAAGTCGTAGACTAACGGATGCGATCATACCAACTCACATGCACCGGATCCCATCAGAACTCCGAAGTTAAGCGAGTTTGGGCGAGGGTAGTACTAGGATGGGTGACCTCCTGGGAAGTCCTCGTGTTGCATCCCCCAATCTTTTTTTTTTTTTTTTTTTTGTTTTGGTTTTTTGTTTTTTGGGAAGCGCGTCGTATATAACCGAGCCTCGATCTTATACGACGAGCCTCGATCTTGGGAGATAAAAGAAATAGAGTAGTCGTACTAATTTTATTTAATTATTTTTGAATTTCGTGCAAACGGCAAAGAAATGGTTAAATACAATTACAAGTCGTAGACTAACGGATGCGATCATACCAACTCACATGCACCGGATCCCATCAGAACTCCGAAGTTAAGCGAGTTTGGGCGAGAGTAGTACTAGGATGGGTGACCTCCTGGGAAGTCCTCGTGTTGCATCCCCCAATCTTTTTTTTTTTTTTTTTTTTGTTTTGGTTTTTTGTTTTTTGGGAAGCGCGTCGTATATAACCGAGCCTCGATCTTATACGACGAGCCTCGATCTTGGGAGATAAAAAAAATAGAGTAGTCGTACTAATTTTATTTAATTATTTTTGAATTTCGTGCAAACGGCAAAGAAATGGTTAAATACAATTACAAGTCGTAGACTAACGGATGCGATCATACCAACTCACATGCACCGGATCCCATCAGAACTCCGAAGTTAAGCGAGTTTGGGCGAGAGTAGTACTAGGATGGGTGACCTCCTGGGAAGTCCTCGTGTTGCATCCCCCAATCTTTTTTTTTTTTTTTTTTTTGTTTTGGTTTTTTGTTTTTTGGGAAGCGCGTCGTATATAACCGAGCCTCGATCTTATACGACGAGCCTCGATCTTGGGAGATAAAAGAAATAGAGTAGTCGTACTAATTTTATTTAATTATTTTTGAATTTCGTGCAAACGGCAAAGAAATGGTTAAATACAATTACAAGTCGTAGACTAACGGATGCGATCATACCAACTCACATGCACCGGATCCCATCAGAACTCCGAAGTTAAGCGAGTTTGGGCGAGAGTAGTACTAGGATGGGTGACCTCCGGGGAAGTCCTCGTGTTGCATCCCCCAATCTTTTTTTTTTTTTTTTTTTTGTTTTGGTTTTTTGTTTTTTGGGAAGCGCGTCGTATATAACCGAGCCTCGATCTTATACGACGAGCCTCGATCTTGGGAGATAAAAGAAATAGAGTAGTCGTACTAATTTTATTTAATTATTTTTGAATTTCGTGCAAACGGCAAAGAAATGGTTAAATACAATTACAAGTCGTAGACTAACGGATGCGATCATACCAACTCACATGCACCGGATCCCATCAGAACTCCGAAGTTAAGCGAGTTTGGGCGAGAGTAGTACTAGGATGGGTGACCTCCTGGGAAGTCCTCGTGTTGCATCCCCCAATCTTTTTTTTTTTTTTTTTTTTGTTTTGGTTTTTTGTTTTTTGGGAAGCGCGTCGTATATAACCGAGCCTCGATCTTATACGACGAGCCTCGATCTTGGGAGATAAAAGAAATAGAGTAGTCGTACTAATTTTATTTAATTATTTTTGAATTTCGTGCAAACGGCAAAGAAATGGTTAAATACAATTACAAGTCGTAGACTAACGGATGCGATCATACCAACTCACATGCACCGGATCCCATCAGAACTCCGAAGTTAAGCGAGTTTGGGCGAGAGTAGTACTAGGATGGGTGACCTCCTGGGAAGTCCTCGTGTTGCATCCCCCAATCTTTTTTTTTTTTTTTTTTTTTTTTGGTTTTTTGTTTTTTGGGAAGCGCGTCGTATATAACCGAGCCTCGATCTTATACGACGAGCCTCGATCTTGGGAGATAAAAGAAATAGAGTAGTCGTACTAATTTTATTTAATTATTTTTGAATTTCGTGCAAACGGCAAAGAAATGGTTAAATACAATTACAAGTCGTAGACTAACGGATGCGATCATACCAACTCACGTGCACCGGATCCCATCAGAACTCCGAAGTTAAGCGAGTTTGGGCGAGAGTAGTACTAGGATGGGTGACCTCCTGGGAAGTCCTCGTGTTGCATCCCCCAATCTTTTTTTTTTTTTTTTTTTTGTTTTGGTTTTTTGTTTTTTGGGAAGCGCGTCGTATATAACCGAGCCTCGATCTTATACGACGAGCCTCGATCTTGGGAGATAAAAGAAATAGAGTAGTCGTACTAATTTTATTTAATTATTTTTGAATTTCGTGCAAACGGCAAAGAAATGGTTAAATACAATTACAAGTCGTAGACTAACGGATGCGATCATACCAACTCACATGCACCGGATCCCATCAGAACTCCGAAGTTAAGCGAGTTTGGGCGAGAGTAGTACTAGGATGGGTGACCTCCTGGGAAGTCCTCGTGTTGCATCCCCCAATCTTTTTTTTTTTTTTTTTTTTGTTTTGGTTTTTTGTTTTTTGGGAAGCGCGTCGTATATAACCGAGCCTCGATCTTATACGACGAGCCTCGATCTTGGGAGATAAAAGAAATAGAGTAGTCGTACTAATTTTATTTAATTATTTTTGAATTTCGTGCAAACGGCAAAGAAATGGTTAAATACAATTACAAGTCGTAGACTAACGGATGCGATCATACCAACTCACATGCACCGGATCCCATCAGAACTCCGAAGTTAAGCGAGTTTGGGCGAGAGTAGTACTAGGATGGGTGACCTCCTGGGAAGTCCTCGTGTTGCATCCCCCAATCTTTTTTTTTTTTTTTTTTTTGTTTTGGTTTTTTGTTTTTTGGGAAGCGCGTCGTATATAACCGAGCCTCGATCTTATACGACGAGCCTCGATCTTGGGAGATAAAAGAAATAGAGTAGTCGTACTAATTTTATTTAATTATTTTTGAATTTCGTGCAAACGGCAAAGAAATGGTTAAATACAATTACAAGTCGTAGACTAACGGATGCGATCATACCAACTCACATGCACCGGATCCCATCAGAACTCCGAAGTTAAGCGAGTTTGGGCGAGAGTAGTACTAGGATGGGTGACCTCCTGGGAAGTCCTCGTGTTGCATCCCCCAATCTTTTTTTTTTTTTTTTTTTTGTTTTGGTTTTTTGTTTTTTGGGAAGCGCGTCGTATATAACCGAGCCTCGATCTTATACGACGAGCCTCGATCTTGGGAGATAAAAGAAATAGAGTAGTCGTACTAATTTTATTTAATTATTTTTGAATTTCGTGCAAACGGCAAAGAAATGGTTAAATACAATTACAAGTCGTAGACTAACGGATGCGATCATACCAACTCACATGCACCGGATCCCATCAGAACTCCGAAGTTAAGCGAGTTTGGGCGAGAGTAGTACTAGGATGGGTGACCTCCTGGGAAGTCCTCGTGTTGCATCCCCCAATCTTTTTTTTTTTTTTTTTTTTGTTTTGGTTTTTTGTTTTTTGGGAAGCGCGTCGTATATAACCGAGCCTCGATCTTATACGACGAGCCTCGATCTTGGGAGATAAAAGAAATAGAGTAGTCGTACTAATTTTATTTAATTATTTTTGAATTTCGTGCAAACGGCAAAGAAATGGTTAAATACAATTACAAGTCGTAGACTAACGGATGCGATCATACCAACTCACGTGCACCGGATCCCATCAGAACTCCGAAGTTAAGCGAGTTTGGGCGAGAGTAGTACTAGGATGGGTGACCTCCTGGGAAGTCCTCGTGTTGCATCCCCCAATCTTTTTTTTTTTTTTTTTTTTGTTTTGGTTTTTTGTTTTTTGGGAAGCGCGTCGTATATAACCGAGCCTCGATCTTATACGACGAGCCTCGATCTTGGGAGATAAAAGAAATAGAGTAGTCGTACTAATTTTATTTAATTATTTTTGAATTTCGTGCAAACGGCAAAGAAATGGTTAAATACAATTACAAGTCGTAGACTAACGGATGCGATCATACCAACTCACGTGCACCGGATCCCATCAGAACTCCGAAGTTAAGCGAGTTTGGGCGAGAGTAGTACTAGGATGGGTGACCTCCTGGGAAGTCCTCGTGTTGCATCCCCCAATCTTTTTTTTTTTTTTTTTTTTGTTTTGGTTTTTTGTTTTTTGGGAAGCGCGTCGTATATAACCGAGCCTCGATCTTATACGACGAGCCTCGATCTTATACGACGAGCCTCGATCTTGGGAGATAAAAGAAATAGAGTAGTCGTACTAATTTTATTTAATTATTTTTGAATTTCGTGCAAACGGCAAAGAAATGGTTAAATACAATTACAAGTCGTAGACTAACGGATGCGATCATACCAACTCACGTGCACCGGATCCCATCAGAACTCCGAAGTTAAGCGAGTTTGGGCGAGAGTAGTACTAGGATGGGTGACCTCCTGGGAAGTCCTTGTGTTGCATCCCCCAATCTTTTTTTTTTTTTTTTTTTTGTTTTGGTTTTTGGTTTTTTGGGAAGCGCGTCGTATATAACCGAGCCTCGATCTTATACGACGAGCCTCGATCTTGGGAGATAAAAGAAATAGAGTAGTCGTACTAATTTTATTTAATTATTTTTGAATTTCGCGCAAACGGCAAAGAAATGGTTAAATACAATTACAAGTCGTAGACTAACGGATGCGATCCTACCAACTCACATGCACCGGATCCCATCAGAACTCCGAAGTTAAGCGAGTTTGGGCGAGAGTAGTACTAGGATGGGTGACCTCCTGGGAAGTCCTCGTGTTGCATCCCCCAATCTTTTTTTCTTTTTTTTTTTTTTTTGGTTTTTTGTTTTTTGGGAAGCGCGTCGTATATAACCGAGCCTCGATCTTATACGACGAGCCTCGATCTTGGGAGATGAAAGAAATAGAGTAGTCGTACTAATTTTATTTAATTATTTTTGAATTTCGTGCAAACGGCAAAGAAATGGTTAAATACAATTACAAGTCGTAGACTAACGGATGCGATCATACCAACTCACATGCACCGGATCCCATCAGAACTCCGAAGTTAAGCGAGTTTGGGCGAGAGTAGTACTAGGATGGGTGACCTCCTGGGAAGTCCTCGTGTTGCATCCCCCAATCTTTTTTTCTTTTTTTTTTTTTTTTGGTTTTTTGTTTTTTGGGAAGCGCGTCGTATATAACCGAGCCTCGATCTTATACGACGAGCCTCGATCTTGGGAGATAAAAGAAATAGAGTAGTCGTACTAATTTTATTTAATTATTTTTGAATTTCGTGCAAACGGCAAAGAAATGGTTAAATACAATTACAAGTCGTAGACTAACGGATGCGATCATACCAACTCACATGCACCGGATCCCATCAGAACTCCGAAGTTAAGCGAGTTTGGGCGAGAGTAGTACTAGGATGGGTGACCTCCTGGGAAGTCCTCGTGTTGCATCCCCCAATCTTTTTTTCTTTTTTTTTTTTTTTTGGTTTTTTGTTTTTTGGGAAGCGCGTCGTATATAACCGAGCCTCGATCTTATACGACGAGCCTCGATCTTGGGAGATAAAAGAAATAGAGTAGTCGTACTAATTTTATTTAATTATTTTTGAATTTCGTGCAAACGGCAAAGAAATGGTTAAATACAATTACAAGTCGTAGACTAACGGATGCGATCATACCAACTCACATGCACCGGATCCCATCAGAACTCCGAAGTTAAGCGAGTTTGGGCGAGAGTAGTACTAGGATGGGTGACCTCCTGGGAAGTCCTCGTGTTGCATCCCCCAATCTTTTTTTCTTTTTTTTTTTTTTTTGGTTTTTTGTTTTTTGGGAAGCGCGTCGTATATAACCGAGCCTCGATCTTATACGACGAGCCTCGATCTTGGGAGATGAAAGAAATAGAGTAGTCGTACTAATTTTATTTAATTATTTTTGAATTTCGTGCAAACGGCAAAGAAATGGTTAAATACAATTACAAGTCGTAGACTAACGGATGCGATCATACCAACTCACATGCACCGGATCCCATCAGAACTCCGAAGTTAAGCGAGTTTGGGCGAGAGTAGTACTAGGATGGGTGACCTCCTGGGAAGTCCTCGTGTTGCATCCCCCAATCTTTTTTACTTTTTTTTTTTTTTTTGGTTTTTTGTTTTTTGGGAAGCGCGTCGTATATAACCGAGCCTCGATCTTATACGACGAGCCTCGATCTTGGGAGATGAAAGAAATAGAGTAGTCGTACTAATTTTATTTAATTATTTTTGAATTTCGTGCAAACGGCAAAGAAATGGTTAAATACAATTACAAGTCGTAGACTAACGGATGCGATCATACCAACTCACATGCACCGGATCCCATCAGAACTCCGAAGTTAAGCGAGTTTGGGCGAGAGTAGTACTAGGATGGGTGACCTCCTGGGAAGTCCTCGTGTTGCATCCCCCAATCTTTTTTTCTTTTTCTTTTTTTTTTGGTTTTTTTTTTTTTGGGAAGCGCGTCGTATATAACCGAGCCTCGATCTTATACGACGAGCCTCGATCTTGGGAGATAAAAGAAATAGAGTAGTCGTACTAATTTTATTTAATTATTTTTGAATTTCGTGCAAACGGCAAAGAAATGGTTAAATACAATTACAAGTCGTAGACTAACGGATGCGATCATACCAACTCACATGCACCGGATCCCATCAGAACTCCGAAGTTAAGCGAGTTTGGGCGAGAGTAGTACTAGGATGGGTGACCTCCTGGGAAGTCCTCGTGTTGCATCCCCCAATCTTTTTTTTTTTTTTTTTTTTGTTTTGGTTTTTTGTTTTTTGGGAAGCGCGTCGTATATAACCGAGCCTCGATCTTATACGACGAGCCTCGATCTTATACGACGAGCCTCGATCTTGGGAGATAAAAGAAATAGAGTAGTCGTACTAATTTTATTTAATTATTTTTGAATTTCGTGCAAACGGCAAAGAAATGGTTAAATACAATTACAAGTCGTAGACTAACGGATGCGATCATACCAACTCACATGCACCGGATCCCATCAGAACTCCGAAGTTAAGCGAGTTTGGGCGAGAGTAGTACTAGGATGGGTGACCTCCTGGGAAGTCCTCGTGTTGCATCCCCCAATCTTTTTTTTTGTTTTTTTTTTTGTTTTGGTTTTTTGTTTTTTGGGAAGCGCGTCGTATATAACCGAGCCTCGATCTTATACGACGAGCCTCGATCTTGGGAGATAAAAGAAATAGAGTAGTCGTACTAATTTTATTTAATTATTTTTGAATTTCGTGCAAACGGCAAAGAAATGGTTAAATACAATTACAAGTCGTAGACTAACGGATGCGATCATACCAACTCACATGCACCGGATCCCATCAGAACTCCGAAGTTAAGCGAGTTTGGGCGAGAGTAGTACTAGGATGGGTGACCTCCTGGGAAGTCCTCGTGTTGCATCCCCCAATCTTTTTTTTTTTTTTTTTTTTGTTTTGGTTTTTTGTTTTTTGGGAAGCGCGTCGTATATAACCGAGCCTCGATCTTATACGACGAGCCTCGATCTTGGGAGATAAAAGAAATAGAGTAGTCGTACTAATTTTATTTAATTATTTTTGAATTTCGTGCAAACGGCAAAGAAATGGTTAAATACAATTACAAGTCGTAGACTAACGGATGCGATCATACCAACTCACATGCACCGGATCCCATCAGAACTCCGAAGTTAAGCGAGTTTGGGCGAGAGTAGTACTAGGATGGGTGACCTCCTGGGAAGTCCTCGTGTTGCATCCCCCAATCTTTTTTTTTTTTTTTTTTTTTGTTTTGGTTTTTTGTTTTTTGGGAAGCGCGTCGTATATAACCGAGCCGCGATCTTATACGACGACCCTCGATCTTGGGAGATAAAAGAAATAGAGTAGTCGTACTAATTTTATTTAATTATTTTTGAATTTCGTGCAAACGGCAAAGAAATGGTTAAATACAATTACAAGTCGTAGACTAACGGATGCGATCATACCAACTCACATGCACCGGATCCCATCAGAACTCCGAAGTTAAGCGAGTTTGGGCGAGAGTAGTACTAGGATGGGTGACCTCATGGGAAGTCCTCGTGTTGCATCCCCCAATCTTTTTTTTTTTTTTTTTTTTGTTTTGGTTTTTTGTTTTTTGGGAAGCGCGTCGTATATAACCGAGCCTCGATCTTATACGACGAGCCTCGATCTTGGGAGATAAAAGAAATAGAGTAGTCGTACTAATTTTATTTAATTATTTTTGAATTTCGTGCAAACGGCAAAGAAATGGTTAAATACAATTACAAGTCGTAGACTAACGGATGCGATCATACCAACTCACATGCACCGGATCCCATCAGAACTCCGAAGTTAAGCGAGTTTCGGCGAGAGTAGTACTAGGATGGGTGACCTCCTGGGAAGTCCTCGTGTTGCATCCCCCAATCTTTTTTTCTTTTTTTTTTTTTTTTGGTTTTTTGTTTTTTGGGAAGCGTGTCGTATATAACCGAGCCTCGATCTTATACGACGAGCATCGATCTTGGGAGATGAAAGAAATAGAGTAGTCGTACTAATTTTATTTAATTATTTTTGAATTTCGTGCAAACGGCAAAGAAATGGTTAAATACAATTACAAGTCGTAGACTAACGGATGCGATCATACCAACTGACATGCACCGGATCCCATCAGAACTCCGAAGTTAAGCGAGTTTGGGCGAGAGTAGTACTAGGATGGGTGACCTCCTGGGAAGTCCTCGTGTTGCATCCCCCAATCTTTTTTTCTTTTTTTTTTTTTTTTGGTTTTTTGTTTTTTGGGAAGCGCGTCGTATATAACCGAGCCTCGATCTTATACGACGAGCCTCGATCTTGGGAGATGAAAGAAATAGAGTAGTCGTACTAATTTTATTTAATTATTTTTGAATTTCGTGCAAACGGCAAAGAAATGGTTAAATACAATTACAAGTCGTAGACTAACGGATGCGATCATACCAACTCACATGCACCGGATCCCATCAGAACTCCGAAGTTAAGCGAGTTTGGGCGAGAGTAGTACTAGGATGGGTGACCTCCTGGGAAGTCCTCGTGTTGCATCCCCCAATCTTTTTTTCTTTTTTTTTTTTTTTTGGTTTTTTGTTTTTTGGGAAGCGCGTCGTATATAACCGAGCCTCGATCTTATACGACGAGCCTCGATCTTGGGAGATAAAAGAAATAGAGTAGTCGTACTAATTTTATTTAATTATTTTTGAATTTCGTGCAAACGGCAAAGAAATGGTTAAATACAATTACAAGTCGTAGACTAACGGATGCGATCATACCAACTCACATGCACCGGATCCCATCAGAACTCCGAAGTTAAGCGAGTTTGGGCGAGAGTAGTACTTGGATGGGTGACCTCCTGGGAAGTCCTCGTGTTGCATCCCCCAATCTTTTTTTCTTTTTTTTTTTTTTTTGGTTTTTTGTTTTTTGGGAAGCGCGTCGTATATAACCGAGCCTCGATCTTATACGACGAGCCTCGATCTTGGGAGATAAAAGAAATAGAGTAGTCGTACTAATTTTATTTAATTATTTTTGAATTTCGTGCAAACGGCAAAGAAATGGTTAAATACAATTACAAGTCGTAGACTAACGGATGCGATCGTACCAACTCAAATGCACCGGATCCCATCAGAACTCCGAAGTTAAGCGAGTTTGGGCGAGAGTAGTACTAGGATGGGTGACCTCCTGGGAAGTCCTCGTGTTGCATCCCCCAATCTTTTTTTCTTTTTTTTTTTTTTTTGGTTTTTTGTTTTTTGGGAACCGCGTCGTATATAACCGAGCCTCGATCTTATACGACGAGCCTCGATCTTGGGAGATGAAAGAAATAGAGTAGTCGTACTAATTTTATTTAATTATTTTTGAATTTCGTGCAAACGGCAAAGAAATGGTTAAATACAATTACAAGTCGTAGACTAACGGATGCGATCATACCAACTCACATGCACCGGATCCCATCAGAACTCCGAAGTTAAGCGAGTTTGGGCGAGAGTAGTACTAGGATGGGTGACCTCCTGGGAAGTCCTCGTGTTGCATCCCCCAATCTTTTTTTCTTTTTTTTTTTTTTTTGGTTTTTTGTTTTTTGGGAAGCGCGTCGTATATAACCGAGCCTCGATCTTATACGACGAGCCTCGATCTTGGGAGATAAAAGAAATAGAGTAGTCGTACTAATTTTATTTAATTATTTTTGAATTTCGTGCAAACGGCAAAGAAATGGTTAAATACAATTACAAGTCGTAGACTAACGGATGCGATCATTCCAACTCACATGCACCGGATCCCATCAGAACTCCGAAGTTAAGCGAGTTTGGGCGAGAGTAGTACTAGGATGGATGACCTCCTGGGAAGTCCTCGTGTTGCATCCCCCAATCTTTTTTTCTTTTTTTTTTTTTTTTGGTTTTTTGTTTTTTGGGAAGCGCGTCGTATATAACCGAGCCTCGATCTTGGGAGATGAAAGAAATAGAGTAGTCGTACTAATTTTATTTAATTATTTTTGAATTTCGTGCAAACGGCAAAGAAATGGTTAAATACAATTACAAGTCGTAGACTAACGGATGCGATCATTCCAACTCACATGCACCGGATCCCATCAGAACTCCGAAGTTAAGCGAGTTTGGGCGAGAGTAGTACTAGGATGGATGACCTCCTGGGAAGTCCTCGTGTTGCATCCCCCAATCTTTTTTTCTTATTTTTTTTTTTTGGTTTTTTGTTTTTTGGGAAGCGCGTCGTATATAACCGAGCCTCGATCTTGGGAGATGAAAGAAATAGAGTAGTCGTACTAATTTTATTTAATTATTTTTGAATTTCGTGCAAACGGCAAAGAAATGGTTAAATACAATTACAAGTCGTAGACTACCGGATGCGATCATACCAACTCACATGCACCGGATCCCATCAGAACTCCGAAGTTAAGCGAGTTTGGGCGAGAGTAGTACTAGGATGGGTGACCTCCTGGGAAGTCCTCGTGTTGCATCCCCCAATCTTTTTTTCTTTTTTTTTTTTTTTTGGTTTTTTGTTTTTTGGGAAGCGCGTCGTATATAACC
Source organism: Pyrus communis (assembly GCF_041283825.1). Taxonomy (NCBI): domain Eukaryota; kingdom Viridiplantae; phylum Streptophyta; class Magnoliopsida; order Rosales; family Rosaceae; genus Pyrus; species Pyrus communis. The sequence continues at coordinate 7,835,380 of NC_142572.1, forward strand.
GAGCCTCGATCTTATACGACGAGCCTCGATCTTGGGAGATGAAAGAAATAGAGTAGTCGTACTAATTTTATTTAATTATTTTTGAATTTCGTGCAAACGGCAAAGAAATGGTTAAATACAATTACAAGTCGTAGACAAACGGATGCGATCATACCAACTCACATGCACCGGATCCCATCAGAACTCCGAAGTTAAGCGAGTTTGGGCGAGAGTAGTACTAGGATGGGTGACCTCCTGGGAAGTCCTCGTGTTGCATCCCCCAATCTTTTTTTCTTTTTCTTTTTTTTTTGGTTTTTTGTTTTTTGGGAAGCGCGTCGTATATAACCGAGCCTCGACCTTATACGACGAGCCTCGATCTTGGGAGATAAAAGAAATAGAGTAGTCGTACTAATTTTACTTAATTATTTTTGAATTTCGTGCAAACGGCAAAGAAATGGTTAAATACAATTACAATTCGTAGACTAACGGATGCGATCATACCAACTCACATGCACCGGATCCCATCAGAACTCCGAAGTTAAGCGAGTTTGGGCGAGAGTAGTACTAGGATGGGTAACCTCCCCAATCTTTTTTTCTTTTTTTTTTTTTTTGGTTTTTTGTTTTTTGGGAAGCGCGTCGTATATAACCGAGCCTCGATCTTATACGACGAGCCTCGATCTTGGGAGATAAAAGAAATAGAGTAGTCGTACTAATTTTATTTAATTATTTTTGAATTTCGTGCAAACGGCAAAGAAATGGTTAAATACAATTACAAGTCGTAGACTAACGGATGCGATCATACCAACTCACATGCACCGGAACCCATCAGAACTCCGAAGTTAAGCGAGTTTGGGCGAGAGTAGTACTAGGATGGGTGACCTCCTGGGAAGTCCTCGTGTTGCATCCCCCAATCTTTTTTTCTTTTTTTTTTTTTTTTGGTTTTTTGTTTTTTGGGAAGCGCGTCGTATATAACCGAGTCTCGATCTTATACGACGAGCCTCGATCTTGGGAGATAAAAGAAATAGAGTAGTCGTACTAATTTTATTCAATTATTTTTGAATTTCGTGCAAACGGCAAAGAAATGGTTAAATACAATTACAAGTCGTAGACTAACGGATGCGATCATACCAACTCACATGCACCGGGTCCCATCAGAACTCCGAAGTTAAGCGAGTTTGGGCGAGAGTAGTACTAGGATGGGTGACCTCCTGGGAAGTCCTCGTGTTGCATCCACCAATCTTTTTTTCTTTTTTTTTTTTTTTTGGTTTTTTGTTTTTTGGGAAGCGCGTCGTATATAACCGAGCCTCGATCTTATACGACGAGCCTCGATCTTGGGAGATAAAAGAAATAGAGTAGTCGTACTAATTTTATTTAATTATTTTTGAATTTCGTGCAAACGGCAAAGAAATGGTTAAATACAATTACAAGTCGTAGACTAACGGATGCGATCATACCAACTCACATGCACCGGATCCCATCAGAACTCCGAAGTTAAGCGAGTTTGGGCGAGAGTAGTACTAGGATGGGTGACCTCCTGGGAAGTCCTCGTGTTGCATCCCCCAATCTTTTTTTCTTTTTTTTTTTTTTTTGGTTTTTTGTTTTTTGGGAAGCGCGTCGTATATAACCGAGCCTCGATCTTATACGACGAGCCTCGATCTTGGGAGATAAAAGAAATAGAGTAGTCGTACTAATTTTATTTAATTATTTTTGAATTTCGTGCAAACGGCAAAGAAATGGTTAAATACAATTACAAGTCGTAGACTAACGGATGCGATCATACCAACTCACATGCACCGAATCCCATCAGAACTCCGAAGTTAAGCGAGTTTGGGCGAGAGTAGTACTAGGATGGGTGACCTCCTGGGAAGTCCTCGTGTTGCATCCCCCAATCTTTTTCTCTTTTTTTTTTTTTTTTTGGTTTTTTGTTTTTTGGGAAGCGCGTCGTATATAACCGAGTCTCGATCTTATACGACGAGCCTCGATCTTGGGAGATAAAAGAAATAGAGTAGTCGTACTAATTTTATTCAATTATTTTTGAATTTCGTGCAAACGGCAAAGAAATGGTTAAATACAATTACAAGTCGTAGACTAACGGATGCGATCATACCAACTCACATGCACCGGATCCCATCAGAACTCCGAAGTTAAGCGAGTTTGGGCGAGAGTAGTACTAGGATGGGTGACCTCCTGGGAAGTCCTCGTGTTGCATCCACCAATCTTTTTTTCTTTTTTTTTTTTTTTTTGGTTTTTTGTTTTTTGGGAAGCGCGTCGTATATAACCGAGCCTCGATCTTATACGACGAGCCTCGATCTTGGGAGATAAAAGAAATAGAGTAGTCGTACTAATTTTATTTAATTATTTTTGAATTTCGTGCAAACGGCAAAGAAATGGTTAAATACAATTACAAGTCGTAGACTAACGGATGCGATCATACCAACTCACATGCACCGGATCCCATCAGAACTCCGAAGTTAAGCGAGTTTGGGCGAGAGTAGTACTAGGATGGGTGACCTCCTGGGAAGTCCTCGTGTTGCATCCCCCAATCTTTTTTTCTTTTTTTTTTTTTTTTGGTTTTTTGTTTTTTGGGAAGCGCGTCGTATATAACCGAGCCTCGATCTTATACGACGAGCCTCGATCTTAAGATATGAAAGAAATAGAGTAATCGTACTAATTTTATTTAATTATTTTTGAATTTCGTGCAAACGGCAAAGAAATGGTTAAATACAATTACAAGTCGTAGACTAACGGATGCGATCATACCAACTCACATGCACCGGATCCCATCAGAACTCCGAAGTTAAGCGAGTTTGGGCGAGAGTAGTACTGGGATGGGTGACCTCCTGGGAAGTCCTCGTGTTGCATCCCCCAATCTTTTTTTCTTTTTTTTTTTTTTTTGGTTTTTTGTTTTTTGGGAAGCGCGTCGTATATAACCGAGTCTCGATCTTATACGACGAGCCTCGATCTTGGGAGATAAAAGAAATAGAGTAGTCGTACTAATTTTATTCAATTATTTTTGAATTTCGTGCAAACGGCAAAGAAATGGTTAAATACAATTACAAGTCGTAGACTAACGGATGCGATCATACCAACTCACATGCACCGGATCCCATCAGAACTCCGAAGTTAAGCGAGTTTGGGCGAGAGTAGTACTAGGATGGGTGACCTCCTGGGAAGTCCTCGTGTTGCATCCACCAATCTTTTTTTCTTTTTTTTTTTTTTTTGGTTTTTTGTTTTTTGGGAAGCGCGTCGTATATAACCGAGCCTCGATCTTATACGACGAGCCTCGATCTTGGGATATAAAAGAAATAGAGTAGTCGTACTAATTTTATTTAATTATTTTTGAATTTCGTGCAAACGGCAAAGAAATGGTTAAATACAATTACAAGTCGTAGACTAACGGATGCGATCATACCAACTCACATGCACCGGATCCCATCAGAACTCCGAAGTTAAGCGAGTTTGGGCGAGAGTAGTACTAGGATGGGTGACCTCCTGGGAAGTCCTCGTGTTGCATCCCCCAATCTTTTTTTCTTTTTTTTTTTTTTTTGGTTTTTTGTTTTTTGGGAAGCGCGTCGTATATAACCGAGCCTCGATCTTATACGACGAGCCTCGATCTTGGGAGATGAAAGAAATAGAGTAGTCGTACTAATTTTATTTAATTATTTTTGAATTTCGTGCAAACGGCAAAGAAATGGTTAAATACAATTACAAGTCGTAGACTAACGGATGCGATCATACCAACTCACATGCACCGGATCCCATCAGAACTCCGAAGTTAAGCGAGTTTGGGCGAGAGTAGTACTAGGATGGGTGACCTCCTGGGAAGTCCTCGTGTTGCATCCCCCAATCTTTTTTTTTTTTTTTTTTTTTTTTGGTTTTTTGTTTTTTGGGAAGCGCGTCGTATATAACCGAGCCTCGATCTTATACGACGAGCCTCGATCTTATACGACGAGCCTCGATCTTGGGAGATAAAAGAAATAGAGTAGTCGTACTAATTTTATTTAATTATTTTTGAATTTGGTGCAAACGGCAAAGAAATGGTTAAATACAATTACAAGTCGTAGACTAACGGATGCGATCATACCAACTCACATGCACCGGATCCCATCAGAACTCCGAAGTTAAGCGAGTTTGGGCGAGAGTAGTACTAGGATGGGAGACCTCCTGGGCAGTCCTCGTGTTGCATCCCCCAATCTTTTTTTCTTTTTTTTTTTTTTTTGGTTTTTTGTTTTTTGGGAAGCGCGTCGTATATAACCGAGCCTCGATCTTATACGACGAGCCTCGATCTTGGGAGATGAAAGAAATAGAGTAGTCGTACTAATTTTATTTAATTATTTTTGAATTTCGTGCAAACGGCAAAGAAATGGTTAAATACAATTACAAGTCGTAGACTAACGGATGCGATCATACCAACTCACATGCACCGGATCCCATCCGAACTCCGAAGATAAGCGAGTTTGGGCGAGAGTAGTACTAGGATGGGTGACCTCCTGGGAAGTCCTCGTGTTGCATCCCCCAATCTTTTTTTTTTTTTTTTTTTTTTTTGGTTTTTTGTTTTTTGGGAAGCGCGTCGTATATAACCGAGCCTCGATCTTATACGACGAGCCTCGATCTTAGGAGATGAAAGAAATAGAGTAGTCGTACTAATTTTATTTAATTATTTTTGAATTTCGTGCAAACGGCAAAGAAATGGTTAAATACAATTACAAGTCGTAGACTAACGGATGCGATCATACCAACTCACATGCACCGGATCCCATCAGAACTCCGAAGTTAAGCGAGTTTGGGCGAGAGTAGTACTAGGATGGGTGACCTCCTGGGAAGTCCTCGTGTTGCATCCCCCAATCTTTTTTTCTTTTTTTTTTTTTTTTGGTTTTTTGTTTTTTGGGAAGCGCGTCGTATATAACCGAGCCTCGATCTTATACGACGAGCCTCGATCTTAGGAGATGAAAGAAATAGAGTAGTCGTACTAATTTTATTTAATTATTTTTGAATTTCGTGCAAACGGCAAAGAAATGGTTAAATACAATTACAAGTCGTAGACTAACGGATGCGATCATACCAACTCACATGCACCGGATCCCATCAGAACTCCGAAGTTAAGCGAGTTTGGGCGAGAGTAGTACTAGGATGGGTGACCTCCTGGGAAGTCCTCGTGTTGCATCCCCCAATCTTTTTTTCTTTTTTTTTTTTTTTTGGTTCATTGTTTTTTGGGAAGCGCGTCGTATATAACCGAGTCTCGATCTTATACGACGAGCCTCGATCTTGGGAGATAAAAGAAATAGAGTAGTCGTACTAATTTTATTCAATTATTTTTGAATTTCGTGCAAACGGCAAAGAAATGGTTAAATACAATTACAAGTCGTAGACTAACGGATGCGATCATACCAACTCACATGCACCGGATCCCATCAGAACTCCGAAGTTAAGCGAGTTTGGGCGAGAGTAGTACTAGGATGGGTGACCTCCTGGGAAGTCCTCGTGTTGCATCCACCAATCTTTTTTTCTTTTTTTTTTTTTTTTGGTTTTTTGTTTTTTGGGAAGCGCGTCGTATATAACCGAGCCTCGATCTTATACGACGAGCCTCGATCTTGGGAGATGAAAGAAATAGAGTAGTCGTACTAATTTTATTTAATTATTTTTGAATTTCGTGCAAACGGCAAAGAAATGGTTAAATACAATTACAAGTCGTAGACTAACGGATGCGATCATACCAACTCACATGCACCGGATCCCATCCGAACTCCGAAGATAAGCGAGTTTGGGCGAGAGTAGTACTAGGATGGGTGACCTCCTGGGAAGTCCTCGTGTTGCATCCCCCAATCTTTTTTTTTTTTTTTTTTTTTTTTTGGTTTTTTGTTTTTTGGGAAGCGCGTCGTATATAACCGAGCCTCGATCTTATACGACGAGCCTCGATCTTAGGAGATGAAAGAAATAGAGTAGTCGTACTAATTTTATTTAATTATTTTTGAATTTCGTGCAAACGGCAAAGAAATGGTTAAATACAATTACAAGTCGTAGACTAACGGATGCGATCATACCAACTCACATGCACCGGATCCCATCAGAACTCCGAAGTTAAGCGAGTTTGGGCGAGAGTAGTACTAGGATGGGTGACCTCCTGGGAAGTCCTCGTGTTGCATCCCCCAATCTTTTTTTCTTTTTTTTTTTTTTTTGGTTTTTTGTTTTTTGGGAAGCGCGTCGTATATAACCGAGCCTCGATCTTATACGACGAGCCTCGATCTTGGGAGATAAAAGAAATAGAGTAGTCGTACTAATTTTATTTAATTATTTTTGAATTTGGTGCAAACGGCAAAGAAATGGTTAAATACAATTACAAGTCGTAGACTAACGGATGCGATCATACCAACTCACATGCACCGGATCCCGTCAGAACTCCGAAGTTAAGCGAGTTTGGGCGAGAGTAGTACTAGGATGGGTGACCTCCTGGGCAGTCCTCGTGTTGCATCCCCCAATCTTTTTTTCTTTTTTTTTTTTTTTTGGTTTTTTGTTTTTTGGGAAGCGCGTAGTATATAACCGAGCCTCGATCTTATACGACGAGCCTCGATCTTGGGAGATGAAAGAAATAGAGTAGTCGTACTAATTTTATTTAATTATTTTTGAATTTCGTGCAAACGGCAAAGAAATGGTTAAATACAATTACAAGTCGTAGACTAACGGATGCGATCATACCAACTCACATGCACCGGATCCCATCCGAACTCCGAAGATAAGCGAGTTTGGGCGAGAGTAGTACTAGGATGGGTGACCTCCTGGGAAGTCCTCGTGTTGCATCCCCCAATCTTTTTTTTTTTTTTTTTTTTTTTTGGTTTTTTGTTTTTTGGGAAGCGCGTCGTATATAACCGAGCCTCGATCTTATACGACGAGCCTCGATCTTAGGAGATGAAAGAAATAGAGTAGTCGTACTAATTTTATTTAATTATTTTTGAATTTCGTGCAAACGGCAAAGAAATGGTTAAATACAATTACAAGTCGTAGACTAACGGATGCGATCATACCAACTCACATGCACCGGATCCCATCAGAACTCCGAAGTTAAGCGAGTTTGGGCGAGAGTAGTACTAGGATGGGTGACCTCCTGGGAAGTCCTCGTGTTGCATCCCCCAATCTTTTTTTCTTTTTTTTTTTTTTTTGGTTTTTTGTTTTTTGGGAAGCGCGTCGTATATAACCGAGCCTCGATCTTATACGACGAGCCTCGATCTTGGGAGATGAAAGAAATAGAGTAGTCGTACTAATTTTATTTAATTATTTTTAAATTTCGTGCAAACGGCAAAGAAATGGTTAAATACAATTACAAGTCGTAGACTAACGGATGCGATCATACCAACTCACATGCACCGGATCCCATCAGAACTCCGAAGTTAAGCGAGTTTGGGCGAGAGTAGTACTAGGATGGGTGACCTCCTGGGAAGTCCTCGTGTTGCATCCCCCAATCTTTTTTTCTTTTTTTTTTTTTTTTGGTTTTTTGTTTTTTGGGAAGCGCGTCGTATATAACCGAGCCTCGATCTTATACGACGAGCCTCGATCTTGGGAGATGAAAGAAATAGAGTAGTCGTACTAATTTTATTTAATTATTTTTGAATTTCGTGCAAACGGCAAAGAAATGGTTAAATACAATTACAAGTCGTAGACTAACGGATGCGATCATACCAACTCACATGCACCGGATCCCATCAGAACTCCGAAGTTAAGCGAGTTTGGGCGAGAGTAGTACTAGGATGGGTGACCTCCTGGGCAGTCCTCGTGTTGCATCCCCCAATCTTTTTTTCTTTTTTTTTTTTTTTTGGTTTTTTGTTTTTTGGGAAGCGCGTAGTATATAACCGAGCCTCGATCTTATACGACGAGCCTCGATCTTGGGAGATGAAAGAAATAGAGTAGTCGTACTAATTTTATTTAATTATTTTTGAATTTCGTGCAAACGGCAAAGAAATGGTTAAATACAATTACAAGTCGTAGACTAACGGATGCGATCATACCAACTCACATGCACCGGATCCCATCCGAACTCCGAAGATAAGCGAGTTTGGGCGAGAGTAGTACTAGGATGGGTGACCTCCTGGGAAGTCCTCGTGTTGCATCCCCCAATCTTTTTTTTTTTTTTTTTTTTTTTTGGTTTTTTGTTTTTTGGGAAGCGCGTCGTATATAACCGAGCCTCGATCTTATACGACGAGCCTCGATCTTAGGAGATGAAAGAAATAGAGTAGTCGTACTAATTTTATTTAATTATTTTTGAATTTCGTGCAAACGGCAAAGAAATGGTTAAATACAATTACAAGTCGTAGACTAACGGATGCGATCATACCAACTCACATGCACCGGATCCCATCAGAACTCCGAAGTTAAGCGAGTTTGGGCGAGAGTAGTACTAGGATGGGTGACCTCCTGGGAAGTCCTCGTGTTGCATCCCCCAATCTTTTTTTCTTTTTTTTTTTTTTTTGGTTTTTTGTTTTTTGGGAAGCGCGTCGTATATAACCGAGCCTCGATCTTATACGACGAGCCTCGATCTTGGGAGATGAAAGAAATAGAGTAGTCGTACTAATTTTATTTAATTATTTTTAAATTTCGTGCAAACGGCAAAGAAATGGTTAAATACAATTACAAGTCGTAGACTAACGGATGCGATCATACCAACTCACATGCACCGGATCCCATCAGAACTCCGAAGTTAAGCGAGTTTGGGCGAGAGTAGTACTAGGATGGGTGACCTCCTGGGAAGTCCTCGTGTTGCATCCCCCAATCTTTTTTTCTTTTTTTTTTTTTTTTGGTTTTTTGTTTTTTGGGAAGCGCGTCGTATATAACCGAGCCTCGATCTTATACGACGAGCCTCGATCTTGGGAGATGAAAGAAATAGAGTAGTCGTACTAATTTTATTTAATTATTTTTGAATTTCGTGCAAACGGCAAAGAAATGGTTAAATACAATTACAAGTCGTAGACTAACGGATGCGATCATACCAACTCACATGCACCGGATCCCATCAGAACTCCGAAGTTAAGCGAGTTTGGGCGAGAGTAGTACTAGGATGGGTGACCTCCTGGGAAGTCCTCGTGTTGCATCCCCCAATCTTTTTTTCTTTTTTTTTTTTTTTTTGGTTTTTTGTTTTTTGGGAAGCGCGTCGTATATAACCGAGCCTCGATCTTATACGACGAGCCTCGATCTTGGGAGATAAAAGAAATAGAGTAGTCGTACTAATTTTATTTAATTATTTTTGAATTTCGTGCAAACGGCAAAGAAATTGTTAAATACAATTACAAGTCGTAGACTAACGGATGCGATCATACCAACTCACATGCACCGGATCCCATCCGAACTCCGAAGATAAGCGAGTTTGGGCGAGAGTAGTACTAGGATGGGTGACCTCCTGGGAAGTCCTCGTGTTGCATCCCCCAATCTTTTTTTTTTTTTTTTTTTTTTTTGGTTTTTTGTTTTTTGGGAAGCGCGTCGTATATAACCGAGCCTCGATCTTATACGACGAGCCTCGATCTTAGGAGATGAAAGAAATAGAGTAGTCGTACTAATTTTATTTAATTATTTTTGAATTTCGTGCAAACGGCAAAGAAATGGTTAAATACAATTACAAGTCGTAGACTAACGGATGCGATCATACCAACTCACATGCACCGGATCCCATCAGAACTCCGAAGTTAAGCGAGTTTGGGCGAGAGTAGTACTAGGATGGGTGACCTCCTGGGAAGTCCTCGTGTTGCATCCCCCAATCTTTTTTTCTTTTTTTTTTTTTTTTGGTTTTTTGTTTTTTGGGAAGCGCATCGTATATAACCGAGCCTCGATCTTATACGACGAGCCTCGATCTTGGGAGATGAAAGAAATAGAGTAGTCGTACTAATTTTATTTAATTATTTTTAAATTTCGTGCAAACGGCAAAGAAATGGTTAAATACAATTACAAGTCGTAGACTAACGGATGCGATCATACCAACTCACATGCACCGGATCCCATCAGAACTCCGAAGTTAAGCGAGTTTGGGCGAGAGTAGTACTAGGATGGGTGACCTCCTGGGAAGTCCTCGTGTTGCATCCCCCAATCTTTTTTTCTTTTTTTTTTTTTTTTGGTTTTTTGTTTTTTGGGAAGCGCGTCGTATATAACCGAGCCTCGATCTTATACGACGAGCCTCGATCTTGGGAGATGAAAGAAATAGAGTAGTCGTACTAATTTTATTTAATTATTTTTGAATTTCGTGCAAACGGCAAAGAAATGGTTAAATACAATTACAAGTCGTAGACTAACGGATGCGATCATACCAACTCACATGCACCGGATCCCATCAGAACTCTGAAGTTAAGCGAGTTTGGGCGAGAGTAGTACTAGGATGGGTGACCTCCTGGGAAGTCCTCGTGTTGCATCCCCCAATCTTTTTTTCTTTTTTTTTTTTTTTTTGGTTTTTTGTTTTTTGGGAAGCGCGTCGTATATAACCGAGCCTCGATCTTATACGACGAGCCTCGATCTTGGGAGATAAAAGAAATAGAGTAGTCGTACTAATTTTATTTAATTATTTTTGAATTTCGTGCAAACGGCAAAGAAATTGTTAAATACAATTACAAGTCGTAGACTAACGGATGCGATCATACCAACTCACATGCACCGGATCCCATCAGAACTCCGAAGTTAAGCGAGTTTGGGCGAGAGTAGTACTAGGATGGGTGACCTCCTGGGAAGTCCTCGTGTTGCATCCCCCAATCTTTTTTTTTTTTTTTTTTTTTTTTGGTTTTTTGTTTTTTGGGAAGCGCGTCGTATATAACCGAGCCTCGATCTTATACGACGAGCCTCGATCTTGGGAGATGAAAGAAATAGAGTAGTCGTACTAATTTTGTTTAATTATTTTTGAATTTCGTGCAAACGGCAAAGAAATGGTTAAATACAATTACAAGTCGTAGACTAACGGATGCGATCATACCAACTCACATGCACCGGATCCCATCAGAACTCCGAAGTTAAGCGAGTTTGGGCGAGAGTAGTACTAGGATGGGTGACCTCCTGGGAAGTCCTCGTGTTGCATCCCCCAATCTTTTTTTTTTTTTTTTTTTTTTTTTGGTTTTTTGTTTTTTGGGAAGCGCGTCGTATATAACCGAGCCTCGATCTTATACGACGAGCCTCGATCTTGGGAGATGAAAGAAATAGAGTAGTCGTACTAATTTTGTTTAATTATTTTTGAATTTCGTGCAAACGGCAAAGAAATGGTTAAATACAATTACAAGTCGTAGACTAACGGATGCGATCATACCAACTCACATGCACCGGATCCCATCAGAACTCCGAAGTTAAGCGAGTTTGGGCGAGAGTAGTACTAGGATGGGTGACCTCCTGGGAAGTCCTCGTGTTGCATCCCCCAATCTTTTTTTCTTTTTTTTTTTTTTTTGGTTTTTTGTTTTTTGGGAAGCGCGTCGTATATAAACGAGCCTCGATCTTGGGAGTTGAAAGAAATAGAGTAGTCGTACTAATTTTATTTAATTATTTTTGAATTTCGTGCAAACGGCAAAGAAATGGTTAAATACAATTACAAGTCGTAGACTAACGGATGCGATCATACCAACTCACATGCACGGGATCCCATCAGAACTCCGAAGTTAAGCGAGTTTGGGCGAGAGTAGTACTAGGATGGGTGACCTCCTGGGAAGTCCTCGTGTTGCATCCCCCAATCTTTTTTTTTTTTTTTTTTTTTTTTGGTTTTTTGTTTTTTGGGAAGCGCGTCGTATATAACCGAGCCTCGATCTTATACGACGAGCCTCGATCTTGGGAGATGAAAGAAATAGAGTAGTCGTACTAATTTTGTTTAATTATTTTTGAATTTCGTGCAAACGGCAAAGAAATGGTTAAATACAATTACAAGTCGTAGACTAACGGATGCGATCATACCAACTCACATGCACCGGATCCCATCAGAACTCCGAAGTTAAGCGAGTTTGGGCGAGAGTAGTACTAGGATGGGTGACCTCCTGGGACGTCCTCGTGTTGCATCCCCCAATCTTTTTTTCTTTTTTTTTTTTTTTTGGTTTTTTGTTTTTTGGGAAGTGCGTCGTATATAACCGAGCCTCGATCTTATACGACGAGCCTCGATCTTGGGAGATGAAAGAAATAGAGTAGTCGTACTAATTTTATTTAATTATTTTTGAATTTCGTGCAAACGGCAAAGAAATGGTTAAATACAATTACAAGTCGTAGACTAACGGATGCGATCATACCAACTCACATGCACCGGATCCCATCAGAACTCCGAAGTTAAGCGAGTTTGGGCGAGAGTAGTACTAGGATGGGTGACCTCCTGGGAAGTCCTCGTGTTGCATCCCCCATTCTTTTTTTCTTTTTTTTTTTTTTTGGTTTTTTGTTTTTTGCGAAGCGCGTCGTATATAACCGAGCCTCGATCTTATACGACGAGCCTCGATCTTTGGAGATGAAAGAAATAGAGTAGTCGTACTAATTTTATTTAATTATTTTTGAATTTCGTGCAAACGGCAAAGAAATGGTTAAATACAATTACAAGTCGTAGACTAACGGATGCGATCATACCAACTCACATGCACCGGATCCCATCAGAACTCCGAAGTTAAGCGAGTTTGCGCGAGAGTAGTACTAGGATGGGTGACCTCCTGGGAAGTCCTCGTGTTGCATCCCCCAATCTTTTTTTCTTTTTTGTTTTTTTTTGGTTTTTGTTTTTTGGGAAGCGCGTCGTATATAACCGAGCCTCGATCTTATACGACGAGCCTCGATCTTGGGAGATGAAAGAAATAGAGTAGTCGTACTAATTTTATTTAATTATTTTTGAATTTCGTGCAAACGGCAAAGAAATGGTTAAATACAATTACAAGTCGTAGACTAACGGATGCGATCATACCAACTCACATGCACCGGATCCCATCAGAACTCCGAAGTTAAGCGAGTTTGGGCGAGAGTAGTACTAGGATGGGTGACCTCTTGGGAAGTCCTCGTGTTGCATCCCCCAATCTTTTTTTCTTTTTTGTTTTTTTTTGGTTTTTGTTTTTTGGGAAGCGCGTCGTATATAACCGAGCCTCGATCTTATACGACGAGCCTCGATCTTGGGAGATGAAAGAAATAGAGTAGTCGTACTAATTTTATTTAATTATTTTTGAATTTCGTGCAAACGGCAAAGAAATGGTTAAATACAATTACAAGTCGTAGACTAACGGATGCGATCATACCAACTCACATGCACCGGATCCCATCAGAACTCCGAAGTTAAGCGAGTTTGCGCGAGAGTAGTACTAGGATAGGTGACCTCCTGGGAAGTCCTCGTGTTGCATCACCCAATCTTTTTTTCTTTTTTTTTTTTTTTTGGTTTTTTGTTTTTTGGGAAGCGCGTCGTATATTACCGAGCCTCGATCTTATACGACGAGCCTCGATCTTGGGAGATAAAAGAAATAGAGTAGTCGTACTAATTTTATTTAATTATTTTTGAATTTCGTGCAAACGGCAAAGAAATGGTTAAATACAATTACAAGTCGTAGACTAACGGATGCGATCATACCAACTCACATGCACCGGATCCCATCAGAACTCCGAAGTTAAGCGAGTTTGGGCGAGCGTAGTACTAGGATGGGTGACCTCCTGGGAAGTCCTCGTGTTGCATCCCCCAATCTTTTTTTCTTTTTTTTTTTTTTTTGGTTTTTTGTTTTTTGGGAAGCGCGTCGTATATAACCGAGCCTCGATCTTATACGACGAGCCTCGATCTTGGGAGATAAAAGAAATAGAGTAGTCGTACTAATTTTATTTAATTATTTTTGAATTTCGTGCAAACGGCAAAGAAATGGTTAAATACAATTACAAGTCGTAGACTAACGGATGCGATCATACCAACTCACATGCACCGGATCCCATCAGAACTCCGAAGTTAAGCGAGTTTGGGCGAGAGTAGTACTAGGATGGGTGACCTCCTGGGAAGTCCTCGTGTTGCATCCCCCAATCTTTTTTTCTTTTTTTTTTTTTTTTGGTTTTTTCTTTTTTGGGAAACGCGTCGTATATAACCGAGCCTCGATCTTATACGACGAGCCTCGATCTTGGGAGATGAAAGAAATAGAGTAGTCGTACTAATTTTATTTAATTATTTTTGAATTTCGTGCAAACGGCAAAGAAATGGTTAAATACAATTACAAGTCGTAGACTAACGGATGCGATCATACCAACTCACATGCACCGGATCCCATCAGAACTCCGAAGTTAAGCGAGTTTGGGCGAGCGTAGTACTAGGATGGGTGACCTCCTGGGAAGTCCTCGTGTTGCATCCCCCAATCTTTTTTTCTTTTTTGTTTTTTTTTGGTTTTTGTTTTTTGGGAAGCGCGTCGTATATAACCGAGCCTCGATCTTGGGAGATGAAAGAAATAGAGTAGTCGTACTAATTTTATTTAATTATTTTTGAATTTCGTGCAAACGGCAAAGAAATGGTTAAATACAATTACAAGTCGTAGACTAACGGATGCGATCATACCAACTCACATGCACCGGATCCCATCAGAACTCCGAAGTTAAGCGAGTTTGCGCGAGAGTAGTACTAGGATGGGTGACCTCCTGGGAAGTCCTCGTGTTGCATCCCCCAATCTTTTTTTCTTTTTTTTTTTTTTTTGGTTTTTTGTTTTTTGGGAAGCGCGTCGTATATAACCGAGCCTCGATCTTATACGACGAGCCTCGATCTTGGGAGATAAAAGAAATAGAGTAGTCGTACTAATTTTATTTAATTATTTTTGAATTTCGTGCAAACGGCAAAGAAATGGTTAAATACAATTACAAGTCGTAGACTAACGGATGCGATCATACCAACTCACATGCACCGGATCCCATCAGAACTCCGAAGTTAAGCGAGTTTGGGCGAGAGTAGTACTAGGATGGGTGACCTCCTGGGAAGTCCTCGTGTTGCATCCCCCAATCTTTTTTTCTTTTTTTTTTTTTTTGGTTTTTTGTTTTTTGCGAAGCGCGTCGTATATAACCGAGCCTCGATCTTATACGACGAGCCTCGATCTTTGGAGATGAAAGAAATAGAGTAGTCGTACTAATTTTATTTAATTATTTTTGAATTTCGTGCAAACGGCAAAGAAATGGTTAAATACAATTACAAGTCGTAGACTAACGGATGCGATCATACCAACTCACATGCACCGGATCCCATCAGAACTCCGAAGTTAAGCGAGTTTGCGCGAGAGTAGTACTAGGATGGGTGACCTCCTGGGAAGTCCTCGTGTTGCATCCCCCAATCTTTTTTTCTTTTTTGTTTTTTTTTGGTTTTTGTTTTTTGGGAAGCGCGTCGTATATAACCGAGCCTCGATCTTATACGACGAGCCTCGATCTTGGGAGATGAAAGAAATAGAGTAGTCGTACTAATTTTATTTAATTATTTTTGAATTTCGTGCAAACGGCAAAGAAATGGTTAAATACAATTACAAGTCGTAGACTAACGGATGCGATCATACCAACTCACATGCACCGGATCCCATCAGAACTCCGAAGTTAAGCGAGTTTGGGCGAGAGTAGTACTAGGATGGGTGACCTCTTGGGAAGTCCTCGTGTTGCATCCCCCAATCTTTTTTTCTTTTTTGTTTTTTTTTGGTTTTTGTTTTTTGGGAAGCGCGTCGTATATAACCGAGCCTCGATCTTATACGACGAGCCTCGATCTTGGGAGATGAAAGAAATAGAGTAGTCGTACTAATTTTATTTAATTATTTTTGAATTTCGTGCAAACGGCAAAGAAATGGTTAAATACAATTACAAGTCGTAGACTAACGGATGCGATCATACCAACTCACATGCACCGGATCCCATCAGAACTCCGAAGTTAAGCGAGTTTGCGCGAGAGTAGTACTAGGATAGGTGACCTCCTGGGAAGTCCTCGTGTTGCATCACCCAATCTTTTTTTCTTTTTTTTTTTTTTTTGGTTTTTTGTTTTTTGGGAAGCGCGTCGTATATTACCGAGCCTCGATCTTATACGACGAGCCTCGATCTTGGGAGATAAAAGAAATAGAGTAGTCGTACTAATTTTATTTAATTATTTTTGAATTTCGTGCAAACGGCAAAGAAATGGTTAAATACAATTACAAGTCGTAGACTAACGGATGCGATCATACCAACTCACATGCACCGGATCCCATCAGAACTCCGAAGTTAAGCGAGTTTGGGCGAGCGTAGTACTAGGATGGGTGACCTCCTGGGAAGTCCTCGTGTTGCATCCCCCAATCTTTTTTTCTTTTTTTTTTTTTTTTGGTTTTTTGTTTTTTGGGAAGCGCGTCGTATATAACCGAGCCTCGATCTTATACGACGAGCCTCGATCTTGGGAGATAAAAGAAATAGAGTAGTCGTACTAATTTTATTTAATTATTTTTGAATTTCGTGCAAACGGCAAAGAAATGGTTAAATACAATTACAAGTCGTAGACTAACGGATGCGATCATACCAACTCACATGCACCGGATCCCATCAGAACTCCGAAGTTAAGCGAGTTTGGGCGAGAGTAGTACTAGGATGGGTGACCTCCTGGGAAGTCCTCGTGTTGCATCCCCCAATCTTTTTTTCTTTTTTTTTTTTTTTTGGTTTGTTCTTTTTTGGGAAACGCGTCGTATATAACCGAGCCTCGATCTTATACGACGAGCCTCGATCTTGGGAGATGAAAGAAATAGAGTAGTCGTACTAATTTTATTTAATTATTTTTGAATTTCGTGCAAACGGCAAAGAAATGGTTAAATACAATTACAAGTCGTAGACTAACGGATGCGATCATACCAACTCACATGCACCGGATCCCATCAGAACTCCGAAGTTAAGCGAGTTTGGGCGAGCGTAGTACTAGGATGGGTGACCTCCTGGGAAGTCCTCGTGTTGCATCCCCCAATCTTTTTTTCTTTTTTGTTTTTTTTTGGTTTTTGTTTTTTGGGAAGCGCGTCGTATATAACCGAGCCTCGATCTTGGGAGATGAAAGAAATAGAGTAGTCGTACTAATTTTATTTAATTATTTTTGAATTTCGTGCAAACGGCAAAGAAATGGTTAAATACAATTACAAGTCGTAGACTAACGGATGCGATCATACCAACTCACATGCACCGGATCCCATCAGAACTCCGAAGTTAAGCGAGTTTGCGCGAGAGTAGTACTAGGATGGGTGACCTCCTGGGAAGTCCTCGTGTTGCATCCCCCAATCTTTTTTTCTTTTTTTTTTTTTTTTGGTTTTTTGTTTTTTGGGAAGCGCGTCGTATATAACCGAGCCTCGATCTTATACGACGAGCCTCGATCTTGGGAGATAAAAGAAATAGAGTAGTCGTACTAATTTTATTTAATTATTTTTGAATTTCGTGCAAACGGCAAAGAAATGGTTAAATACAATTACAAGTCGTAGACTAACGGATGCGATCATACCAACTCACATGCACCGGATCCCATCAGAACTCCGAAGTTAAGCGAGTTTGGGCGAGCGTAGTACTAGGATGGGTGACCTCCTGGGAAGTCCTCGTGTTGCATCCCCCAATCTTTTTTTCTTTTTTTTTTTTTTTTGGTTTTTTGTTTTTTGGGAAGCGCGTCGTATATAACCGAGCCTCGATCTTATACGACGAGCCTCGATCTTGGGAGATAAAAGAAATAGAGTAGTCGTACTAATTTTATTTAATTATTTTTGAATTTCGTGCAAACGGCAAAGAAATGGTTAAATACAATTACAAGTCGTAGACTAACAGATGCGATCATACCAACTCACATGCACCGGATCCCATCAGAACTCCGAAGTTAAGCGAGTTTGGGCGAGAGTAGTACTAGGATGGGTGACCTCCTGGGAAGTCCTCGTGTTGCATCCCCCAATCTTTTTTTTTTTTTTTTTTTTTTTTGGTTTTTTCTTTTTTGGGAAACGCGTCGTATATAACCGAGCCTCGATCTTATACGACGAGCCTCGATCTTGGGAGATGAAAGAAATAGAGTAGTCGTACTAATTTTATTTAATTATTTTTGAATTTCGTGCAAACGGCAAAGAAATGGTTAAATACAATTACAAGTCGTAGACTAACGGATGCGATCATACCAACTCACATGCACCGGATCCCATCAGAACTCCGAAGTTAAGCGAGTTTGGGCGAGAGTAGTACTAGGATGGGTGACCTCCTGGGAAGTCCTCGTGTTGCATCCCCCAATCTTTTTTTTTTTTTTTTTTTTTTTGGTTTTTTGTTTTTTGCGAAGCGCGTCGTATATAACCGAGCCTCGATCTTATACGACGAGTTTCGATCTTGGGAGATGAAAGAAATAGAGTAGTCGTACTAATTTTATTTAATTATTTTTGAATTTCCTGCAAACGGCAAAGAAATCGTTAAATACAATTACAAGTCGTAGACTAACCGATGCGATCATACCAACTCACATGCACCGGATCCCATCAGAACTCCGAAGTTAAGCGAGTTTGGTCGAGAGTAGTACTAGGATGGGTGACCTCCTGGGAAGTCCTCGTGTTGCATCCCCCAATCTTTTTTTTTTTTTTTTTTTTTTTGGTTTTTTGTTTTTTGGGAAGCGCGTCGTATATAACCGAGCCTCGATCTTGGGAGATGAAAGAAATAGAGTAGTCGTACTAATTTTATTTATTTATTTTTGAATTTCGTGCAAACGGCAAAGAAATGGTTAAATACAATTACAAGTCGTAGACTAACGGATGCGATCATACCAACTCACATGCACCGGATCCCATCAGAACTCCGAAGTTAAGCGAGTTTGGGCGAGAGTAGTACTAGGATGGGTGACCTCCTGGGAAGTCCTCGTGTTGCATCCCCCAATCTTTTTTTCTTTTGTTTTTTTTTTTGGTTTTTTGTTTTTTGGGAAGCGCGTCGTATATAACCGAGCCTCGATCTTATACGACGAGCCTCGATCTTGGGAGATGAAAGAAATAGAGTAGTCGTACTAATTTTATTTAATTATTTTTGAATTTCGTGCAAACGGCAAAGAAATGGTTAAATAGAATTACAAGTCGTAGACTAACGGATGCGATCATACCAACTCACATGCAACGGATCCCATCAGAACTCCGAAGTTAAGCGAGTTTGGGCGAGAGTAGTACTAGGATGGGTGACTTCCTGGGAAGTCCTCGTGTTGCATCCCCCAATCTTTTTTTCTTTTTTTTTTTTTTTGGTTTTTTGTTTTTTGGGAAGCGCGTCGTATATAACCGAGCCTCGATCTTATACGACGAGCCTCGATCTTGGGAGATGAAAGAAATAGAGTAGTCGTACTAATTTTATTTATTTATTTTTGAATTTCGTGCAAACGGCAAAGAAATGGTTAAATACAATTACAAGTCGTAGACTAACGGATGCGATCATACCAACTCACATGCACCGGATCCCATCAGAACTCCGAAGTTAAGCGAGTTTGGGCAAGAGTAGTACTAGGATGGGTGACCTCCTGGGAAGTCCTCGTGTTGCATCCCCCAATCTTTTTTTTTTTTTTTTTCTTTTTTGGTTTTTTGTTTTTTGGGAAGCGCGTCGTATATAACCGAGCCTCGATCTTATACCACGAGCCTCGATCTTGGGAGATGAAAGAAATAGAGTAGTCGTACTAATTTTATTTATTTATTTTTGAATTTCGTGCAAACGGCAAAAAAATGGTTAAATACAATTACAAGTCGTAGACTAACGGATGCGATCATACCAACTCACATGCACCGGATCCCATCAGAACTCCGAAGTTAAACGAGTTTGGGCGAGAGTAGTACTAGGATGGGTGACCTCCTGGGAAGTCCTCGTGTTGCATCCCCCAATCTTTTTTTCTTTTTTTTTTTTCTTGGTTTTTTGTTTTTTGGGAAGCGCGTCGTATATAACCGAGCCTCGATCTTATACGACGAGCCCCGATCTTGGGAGATGAAAGAAATAGAGTAGTCGTACTAATTTTATTTATTTATTTTTGAATTTCATGCAAACGGCAAAGAAATGGTTAAATACAATTACAAGTCGTAGACTAACGGATGCGATCATACGAACTCACATGCACCGGATCCCATCAGAACTCCGAAGTTAAGCGAGTTTGGGCGAGAGTACTACTAGGATGCGTGACCTCCTGGGAAGTCCTCGTGTTGCATCCCCGAATCTTTTTTTCTTTTTTTTTTTTTTTTGGTTTTTTGTTTTTTGGGAAGCGCGTCGTATATAACCGACCCTCGATCTTATACGACGAGCCTCGATCTTGGGAGATGAAAGAAATAGAGTAGTCGTACTAATTTTATTTATTTATTTTTGAATTTCGTGCAAACGGCAAAGAAATGGTTAAATACAATTACAAGTCGTAGACTAACGGATGCGATCATACCAACTCACATGCACCGGATCCCATCAGAACTCCGAAGTTAAGCGAGTTTGGGCGAGAGTAGTACTAGGATGGGTGACCTCCTGGGAAGTCCTCGTGTTGCATCCCCCAATCTTTTTTTTTTTTTTTTTTTTTTTTGGTTTTTTGTTTTTTGGGAAGCGCGTCGTATATAATCGAGCCTCGATCTTATACGACGAGCCTCGATCTTGGGAGATGAAAGAAATAGAGTAGTCGTACTAATTTTATTTATTTATTTTTGAATTTCGTACAAACGGCAAAGAAATGGTTAAATACAATTACAAGTCGTAGACTAACGGATGCGATCGTACCAACTCACATGCACCGGATCCCATCAGAACTCCGAAGTTAAGCGAGTTTGGGCGAGAGTAGTACTAGGATGGGTGACCTCCTGGGAAGTCCTCGTGTTGCATCCCCCAATCTTTTTTTCTTTTTTTTTTTTTCTTGGTTTTTTGTTTTTTGGGAAGCGCGTCGTATATAACCGAGCCTCGATCTTATACGACGAGCCTCGATCTTGGGAGATGAAAGAAATATAGTAGTCGTACTAATTTTATTTATTTATTTTTGAATTTCGTGCAAACGGCAAAGAAATGGTTAAATACAATTACAAGTCGTAGACTAACGGATGCGATCATACCAACTCACATGCACCAGATCCCATCAGAACTCCGAAGTTAAGCGAGTTTGGGCGAGAGTAGTACTAGGATGGGTGACCTCCTGGGAAGTCCTCGTGTTGCATCCCCCAATCTTTTTTTCTTTTTTTTTTTTTTTTGGTTTTTTGTTTTTTGGGAAGCGCGTCGTATATAACCGAGCCTCGATCTTATACGACGAGCCTCGATCTTGGGAGATGAAAGAAATAGAGTAGTCGTACTAATTTTATTTATTTATTTTTGAATTTCGTGCAAACGGCAAAGAAATGGTTAAATACAATTACAAGTCGTAGACTAACGGATGCGATCATACCAACTCACATGTACCGGATCCCATCAGAACTCCGAAGTTAAGCGAGTTTGGGCGAGAGTAGTACTAGGATGGGTGACCTCCTTGGAAGTCCTCGTGTTGCATCCCCCAATCTTTTTTTCTTTTTTTTTTTTTTTTGGTTTTTTGTTTTTTGGGAAGCGCGTCGTATATAACCGAGCCTCGATCTTATACGACGAGCCTCGATCTTGGGAGATGAAAGAAATAGAGTAGTCGTACTAATTTTATTTATTTATTTTTGAATTTCGTGCAAACGGCAAAGAAATGGTTAAATACAATTACAAGTCGTAGACTAACGGATGCGATCGTACCAACTCACATGCACCGGATCCCATCAGAACTCCGAAGTTAAGCGAGTTTGGGCGAGAGTAGTACTAGGATGGGTGACCTCCTGGGAAGTCCTCGTGTTGCATCCCCCAATCTTTTTTTCTTTTTTTTTTTTTCTTGGTTTTTTGTTTTTTGGGAAGCGCGTCGTATATAACCGAGCCTCGATCTTATACGACGAGCCTCGATCTTGGGAGATGAAAGAAATAGAGTAGTCGTACTAATTTTATTTATTTATTTTTGAATTTCGTGCAAACGGCAAAGAAATGGTTAAATACAATTACAAGTCGTAGACTAACGGATGCGATCATACCAACTCACATGCACCGGATCCCATCAGAACTCCGAAGTTAAGCGAGTTTGGGCGAGAGTAGTACTAGGATGGGTGACCTCCTGGGAAGTCCTCGTGTTGCATCCCCCAATCTTTTTTTCTTTTTTTTTTTTTTTTGGTTTTTTGTTTTTTGGGAAGCGCGTCGTATATAACCGAGCCTCGATCTTATACGACGAGCCTCGATCTTGGGAGATGAAAGAAATAGAGTAGTCGTACTAATTTTATTTATTTATTTTTGAATTTCGTGCAAACGGCAAAGAAATGGTTAAATACAATTACAAGTCGTAGACTAACGGATGCGATCATACCAACTCACATGCACCAGATCCCATCAGAACTCCGAAGTTAAGCGAGTTTGGGCGAGATTGCTTCTTTTACTTTGCCATGCGAGTAAGAACAAGGACAAAGAAAAAGACAGGGAAAGAGCATGATATGAGATACTTTTGCTTTTGACCTTGATGATATGAGATACCTTTGCTTTGAAGAAGCGGTGAATGAATCAGCACATGCTTCAATCCGCCGTTTCCTCCTGGGTCATATGTACTCCAGGCATCTGGTATCATCTTTGGGGAAGAAGAAAGAATTGAGTATTTTGAAAGGCTTTGCTGGGAGTGCACCCTCAGAGGTGAGGGAGAGTTGGGCATTTTCTTCAGGTTTGCCCTGCCATAAAAGACGAAGGTCGACATATATAGAGATAATATCAAGTGGTGGTACTTTTTACCCTTGTCGACAAACGTTTTGATCCCGCAATTCCGGCTTTTTGAAATAGTGGCGCCTCTTCGATCTTTGAATACGCCTCTTCGATTTCTGAGCAGGCGCCCCTTCGATTTCTGAACGACGCCCCTTCTCTTTCTGAACGACACGTGGTAGTGAAGATGCGGCTCCTTTTGACAAAGCTGCACGCGTTTTCTGAAAAGCAGAGAAAGCGTCGCCGAACTTTGCGCTTGTCGGCTAAAGACGTGTAGTTGCGATGATGGCCTCCACGTGTTTTCAGCTTTGTCAGAAATCTTTTGACAAAGTTGAACGCGTTTTCTGAAAAGCCGAGGGAGCGTCGCCTAACTTTCGCCGGAAAATCCGGCTCTTTGAATCGGTGGACGCGTCGCCTTGGCATTTTATAGAGCTATCGATCACCGCCAACATACACACTCTGAAGATTTCCCATTCCTGAAACTCGACTCCGGCCCTTTGTGAAATTTTTAACTCCATCCACCCCTTCTCTTTGAACACTTTTGAAAAAAAATGGCAAACTCATCGAACCTTAGCTTAGATTTGAGTCTCAGCAGCGATCCGGTTGCGCCCCGTCAAGGTAATGTATGGCGCCCTTCTTTTTTATCTTCTAACGGTCCTCTTTCAGGTGAAGACTCTGTGATGCAGGACGCCACAACAGCTACAATAGTAGCTAAAAACCTCCTCACTCCAAAAGATAGTAGGCTGCTGTCAGGACGGTCCGATGAGTTGGCCGTTCAAGAGTCCCTCGCACTTAGTGTTCAGTGTGCGAGCTCTGTGTCCAACATGGGCCTACGCCTGCTTGCCCGCTCCCGTCAGGTGGAATCGTTGATGGCAGAGGTGGAAAGACTTAAGCAAGAGATCCAGCAGCTTAAGTACGAGAATAGAAGTTTGCATGTGCTTGCAAATAACTATTCGTCGGGGATGAAGAGGAAGCTTGATGAGCTGCAAGAATCTGAGGGTCGAATTCACAGTGACCGTCAAAGGCTTGCGTCTTATCTCCAGAGGCACCTTTTTCCTGGGTCATCCAGCGCTTGGCCAAGTATTGAGGCCTGGAATGCTCTAGCTCCGATGCCTCCCGCTCCGATGCCTTCCGCTTCGATGCCTCCCGCTTCTATGCCTCCCGCTTCTGCGCCTTCCGCTTCTGCGCCTCGTAGTGGGACTTCACGCAAACAACCTTTGTGAAGCTCCACCTTTCTCCATGTTTAGTATCTTTCTTTTTTTCTTTTTCTTTTTCTTTTTTTTTTTTTTTTTTTTTTTTTTTTTTTGTTTTTATTAGCATAAATAAAATCAAACGGCATGGAATTGGTCCTTGAATGGAAGGTGATACTTGAAGTGAACCGGCATTGGTTTGAATTCTAGTGTAGGTGCCTGATTAAAAAAAAATAGCAAGTTAGTATAAAATCTAATGGAATTTGGAAAAAAATACTTACTTGTTTTGTCCGACAAGAACTCAATGACAAATACCACTCCTTTGAAAGTTTCAGGGATATTGGACTTGGCCAGATTGCAAGTGATGGTTATTACTTGTCCAATGTCATCAAATTTAACTTCTTTGGATTTTGTGGTTTCAAGAACGTCCTCTTTGATGGATTCATGACATTCCCTACTTGTCACCTTTGGAAGGGCTTCCAAGATGTCTTTTTCACCTTCTTCTTCCTTGGAAGTCATGAATCTGCAAGGAATAGGGTTAAAAATAATGAAATTTGGAACAACCATACCTGTATTAGATGGCATAGGAGCAATAGGAGCCTCCGGTAAAGGTGTTTCCACCCTTTCCGTGGGTTGGGTGTATTCCTCTTCCTTGTGATTTGATTTTGATGGTTGAGGGTCCGTTCCAACCTCCTTGTCACTTCTCAACATGATTTCCTTGGCAGTTTCAAAATCTCTCTTCTGATTTGCAATGGTTGAACTAGGGAGTTCGCCTTGGTCGCAAAATTGTCCTTCGAACTCCGTTATCTGCCCGATTTGCTTTTCCAGAGTAGTAAGTAATTGAAAAATCGTATCATTATCATTTGAATTACCTACATTACTTTGGGCAGGTTGTGGTGGCTGCATAGGCGTTGAATAGAACTCCTCATACGGCTGCCAATATCCTTCTTGTTGAGCCTCATTGTCTTGATTTTGTAAGCCCTGCACCAAACAAATTAATTCATCAAGCTTTTGGTTATAATTTATTGACGAACTTAAATTTGGTTGGGCATATTGAATATGAGGTTGTGGTGGCTGCCAATATCCTCCTTGTTGAGCATTTTGAGGTTCCCACCACATAGAGTTTGAATGATCACTCCAATCCGAATTGTAAGTATTGGAAAACACGTTATTCCTTGATTGAAGATTAAATATATCAACTCTTTGCATTTGGGACCTTTCCATGAGTTGTGACAAAAGAGAAGCATTATTAAGTGCCATCTTGTTCTTAACAAACAAAACACAAATAAAAAAAAACTAAATCTAAAAGACAATACAGAAACAAACAATCCAAGGGATTAGCAAATTTTCTAATCCCCGGCAACGGCGCCAAAATTTGATGCGTGGTTTATACGCACACAAATTAAACCCTCTTTTTATCAATTGTAGTATAGGTGCAAGTAGGGATCGTTCTGGACCGGGGATTAGGAGGGATTGTTAATCACTTGGATTTGACTTAAAAACGTAAAAACATAATATAAAACACTAAACTAGACTCAAAGAATGTAAAACTAAACTTTAAAACACTAAAACAAATCAAAAGACTCAAAATGCTTTTAAAAACACAAACTAAAATGCTATACTAAACTCGAAGAATTCAAAACTAAAAATAAGAAAGATTAAGACTAAGACTTAAACGAAATATGGGGGGATTGATTTTGGACGAATTTAAACTAAAATGGATAGATTGTAAAGAAAACAAATTGTAAATATGAAATTGACGGAAATGAATGGATGGTATGGCTAGCTAAGGGGTTCATCTCCATACATGTTACACTTGCATAATAAAATGATTTCCAATTGCACTTCAATAAACCATGAATTCTCAACACCCCGGGTTAATTAGGTCCGCTTAAATTAACCGTCAAGTTTTCCTTAAGTTAATGAATTGGATGATTGCATACGACAACCCAAAGCATTCCTCACAAGTTCCCTACATGAATTGCATAATAGAGAAACAAGCAAGAATCATTAAGCATCATGAAAACTATAAGTGTTGACGAGGCATTCGTTACTATGATTGCATGAAACTTATGCCAAGAATTCGTTTAACGCGATTGTTTATAAGCAACCTCCACTACTTGTGAATATAAGTTCATAACGATTAGGTGAAACTCACTTATATTCTAGCGTCATATTCATGCATGAAAATTAAGCGCGCATTCTTAATAAACATACATAAATAAGTTATCAATCAAACGGTTAAACAAATTGAATCCACAACTTATGAAACGCAATTAGAAGTAATCAAATCAAAATGCAAGCATAAACATATATTTCGAATCCCCCCCTAGCTAAAGGGGGGTTTAGTTCCTCATACAAAACAAAGAGAATTGAATTTAAACTTTGAAATCAAAGAAACACCTAAACATTCCAACAACTCACACTTGAATTGTATGAACGTTTAGGCCCTCTTATCTTCCTCGTTGTTGTAGCACAAGGTCTAAGGTGAGGTTTGGGGGATTATGGAAATGGATGAGGAGTGGTGTTTGGATTATAAGGGAATGGATGGGAAGCTCACGGCTAGGGAAGGGAGAATGTGTTTGTAATGTGTTGTGTATGAAATGAGATGTCCATGAATGAATGAATGCAAGGGTATTTATAGGAGTAGTGGAGGGAACATATGGCTATGTCATTTGTAGGTGAAGTAGGTGGATGTTGTAGGTGAAGTAGGTGGATGTTGTAGGTGAAGTGGATGTTGTAGGTGAAGTAGGTGGATGTTGTAGGTGAAGTAGGTGGATGATATGTTAAGTGATAAGTGATAAGTGATATGATATGTGGTTATGATATGATAAGTGGTTAAGTGGTGATGATAAGTGATAAGTGATTAAGTGATATGATATGTGGTGATGATAAGTGATAAGTGCATGTGAGTTAACTAATGAAGGAAATGCATGTGCAATGACAATGTGTTAGAATGGATGTGTGTTATGCATGGCATGATTGGGATTAGGAAAGGTTTAAATGTCCTAAAACTAAAGAGAACAAGGTTCCAACACTTTGGCTCCAATTAGGTCTTCAATTTCGTCCAACACTTTGGCTCCAAGCATAAGCTATCCATCCTTAGCCCAAAAGTGCTCCAAAAGTCTCCAAAATGCATCTTTTTGCTCCTTTAGCCCTTTGGACCTATAAACACACGAAAATAGCTTAAAGTACTAAAATAACTAAAGAAACATAACGTAAATGCACGAGAACAAGCCATTTAAGTCGCATGAATATGCTCCTATCAAAGCGCGTCGTATATAACCGAGCCTCGATCTTATACGACGAGCCTCGATCTTGGGAGATGAAAGAAATAGAGTAGTCGTACTAATTTTATTTATTTATTTTTGAATTTCGTGCAAACGGCAAAGAAATGGTTAAATACAATTACAAGTCGTAGACTAACGGATGCGATCATACCAACTCACATGCACCGGATCCCATCAGAACTCCGAAGTGAAGCGAGTTTGGGCGAGAGTAGTACTAGGATGGGTGACCTCCTGGGAAGTCCTCGTGTTGCATCCCCCAATCTTTTTTTCTTTTTTTTTTTTTTTTTGGTTTTTTGTTTTTTGGGAAGCGCGTCGTATATAACCGAGCCTCGATCTTATACGACGAGCCTCGATCTTGGGAGATGAAAGAAATAGAGTAGTCGTACTAATTTTATTTATTTATTTTTGAATTTTGTGCAAACGGCAAAGAAATGGTTAAATACAATTACAAGTCGTAGACTAACGGATGCGATCATACCAACTCACATGCACCGGATCCCATCAGAACTCCGAAGTTAAGCGAGTTTGGGCGAGAGTAGTACTAGGATGGGTGACCTCCTGGGAAGTCCTCGTGTTGCATCCCCCAATCTTTTTTTCTTTTTTTTTTTTTTTGGTTTTTTGTTTTTTGGGAAGCGCGTCGTATATAACCGAGCCTCGATCTTATACGACGAGCCTCGATCTTGGGAGATGAAAGAAATAGAGTAGTCGTACTAATTTTATTTATTTATTTTTGAATTTCGTGGAAACGGCAAAGAAATGGTTAAATACAATTACAAGTCGTAGACTAACGGATGCGATCATACCAACACACATGCACCGGATCCCATCAGAACTCCGAAGTTAAGCGAGTTTGGGCGAGAGTAGTACTAGGATGGGTGACCTCCTGGGAAGTCCTCGTGTTGCATCCCCCAATCTTTTTTTCTTTTTTTTTTTTTTTGGTTTTTTGTTTTTTGGGAAGCGCGTCGTATATAACCGAGCCTCGATCTTATACGACGAGCCTCGATCTTGGGAGATGAAAGAAATAGAGTAGTCCTACTAATTTTATTTATTTATTTTTGAATTTCGTGCAAACGGCAAAGAAATGGTTAAATACAATTACAAGTCGTAGACTAACGGATGCGATCATACCAACTCACATGCACCGGATCCCATCAGAAGTCCGAAGTTAAGCGAGTTAGGGCGAGAGTAGTACTAGGATGGGTGACCTCCTGGGAAGCCCTCGTGTTGCATCCCCCGATCTTTTTTTCTTTTTTTTTTTTTTTGGTTTTTTGTTTTTTGGGAAGCGCGTCGTATATAACCGAGCCTCGATCTTATACGACGAGCCTCGATCTTATACGACGAGCCTCGATCTTGGGAGATGAAAGAAATAGAGTAGTCGTACTAATTTTATTTATTTATTTTTGAATTTTGTGCAAACGGCAAAGAAATGGTTAAATACAATTACAAGTCGTAGACTAACGGATGCGATCATACCAACTCACATGCACCGGATCCCATCAGAACTCCGAAGTTAAGCGAGTTTGGGCGAGAGTAGTACTAGGATGGGTGACCTCCTGGGAAGTCCTCGTGTTGCATCCCCCAATCTTTTTTTCTTTTTTTTTTTTTTTGGTTTTTTGTTTTTTGGGAAGCGCGTCGTATATAACCGAGCATCGATCTTATACGACGAGCCTCGATCTTGGGAGATGAAAGAAATAGAGTAGTCGTACTATTTTTATTTATTTATTTTTGAATTTCGTGCAAACGGCAAAGAAATGGTTAAATACAATTACAAGTCGTAGACTAACGGATGCGATCATACCAACTCACATGCACCGGATCCCATCAGAACTCCGGAGTTAAGCGAGTTTGGGCGAGAGTAGTACTAGGATGGGTGACCTCCTGGGAAGTCCTCGTGTTGCATCCCCCAATCTTTTTTTCTTTTTTTTGTTTTTTTGGTTTTTTGTTTTTTGGGAAGCGCGTCGTATATAACCGAGCCTCGATCTTATACGACGAGCCTCGATCTTGGGAGATGAAAGAAATAGAGTAGTCGTACTAATTTTATTTATTTATTTTTGAATTTCGTGCAAACGGCAAAGAAATGGTTAAAGACAATTACAAGTCGTAGACTAACGAATGCGATCATACCAACTCACATGCACCGGATCCCATCAGAACTCTGAAGTTAAGCGAGTTTGGGCGAGAGTAGTACTAGGATGGGTGACCTCCTGGGATGTCCTCGTGTTGCATCCCCCAATCTTTTTTTCTTTTTTTTTTTTTTTGGTTTTTTGTTTTTTGGGAAGCGCGTCGTATATAACCGAGCATCGATCTTATACGACGAGCCTCGATCTTGGGAGATGAAAGAAATAGAGTAGTCGTACTATTTTTATTTATTTATTTTTGAATTTCGTGCAAACGGCAAAGAAATGGTTAAATACAATTACAAGTCGTAGACTAACGGATGCGATCATACCAACTCACATGCACCGGATCCTATCAGAACTCCGGAGTTAAGCGAGTTTGGGCGAGAGTAGTACTAGGATGGGTGACCTCCTGGGAAGTCCTCGTGTTGCATCCCCCAATCTTTTTTTCTTTTTTTTTTTTTTTGGTTTTTTGTTTTTTGGGAAGCGCGTCGTATATAACCGAGCCTCGATCTTATACGACGAGCCTCGATCTTGGGAGATGAAAGAAATAGAGTAGTCGTACTAATTTTATTTATTTATTTTTGAATTTCGTGCAAACGGCAAAGAAATGGTTAAAGACAATTACAAGTCGTAGACTAACGAATGCGATCATACCAACGCACATGCACCGGATCCCATCAGAACTCTGAAGTTAAGCGAGTTTGGGCGAGAGTAGTACTAGGATGGGTGACCTCCTGGGATGTCCTCGTGTTGCATCCCCCAATCTTTTTTTCTTTTTTTTTTTTTTTGGTTTTTTGTTTTTTGGGAAGCGCGTCGTATATAACCGAGCCTCGATCTTATACGACGAGCCTCGATCTTGGGAGATGAAAGAAATAGAGTAGTCATACTAATTTTATTTATTTATTTTTGAATTTCGTGCAAACGGCAAAGAAATGGTTAAATACAATTACAAGTCGTAGACTAACGGATGCGATCATACCAACTCACATGCACCGGATCCCATCAGAACTCCGAAGTTAAGCGAGTTTGGGCGAGAGTAGTACTAGGATGGGTGACCTCCTGGGAAGTCCTCGTGTTGCATCCGCCAATCTTTTTTTTTTTTTTTTTTTTTTTGGGTTTTTGTTTTTTGGGAAGCGCGTCGTATATATGTTGGAAGTATGCCCACAAAGCCACTCATTTGATGTAATAGCTTTTTGGAATACTTATTGTGTTATACTTTTATATGTTTAATAGAGGGCAAAGCTTATTGTTAATCACTATTTATAGTATCTTGTGTTTAAGCAATAAGGGAATCCAAGGAATGTATTTGATCTAAGAGACAAGTGATTTAAGTTAGTTAAATTAACGAGACCTTTCTCTTATGTTCCTTCCTAAAACGTTCCTAGCCATAGGATTGCCAATTGGGCATTGACAATCCGCTAAGGTTAGTATGTGTTATGTCGACTCAAGCGTGAGTATGAACTAGTCTCAAGTCATTTGGTGTTGGACACTAAGGCAAACACATAGGTGCTCGAAAGAGTAATCGAGTACACTGAACAACGATCAAACGAGAGTTCGAACATACATGTCATGTGAGAACTCAATAGTTGCAATATGCAAAGTAGTCCTTTGACCTGAGGCATCATTGATGTCTAATGGTTAGGTCCTTGATCTTTGATTATGTCAACGGCATTCCATTGGAGTGTCCACGGCATTGTTGGGGTCAAGCTATCTAGTCATGTAGGCATATGAATGTACAACAAGGGATCTCTAACCTTCAATGATGGAAGGAGAATACTCTAAGATATGATTCGAGAGTCTTTGGCCAAAGCATATGAATATGACTAAGGAAGATGTTCCAAATCTTATTCAATTGAATCATATAGAGAAGTATCACATTGGATAGTAGACATGAAACAAACTATCACTTAAACAATGTGATTAAGAGTATTGTATTAGAGAATGACCGTATTGCATTGTAGTTGTAACTGGATAGGTTCTCCAACCACTTCTACTTAGCTTGGGTAACCATGACATGCTGCTAGGCGTCACCCATGGTTTGTGGAAGCCCTAAAGATTAGCAAACACTAATTTTAAGGGAGAATTGAAATGTGGTTTCAATTCACAATCGATCGTTAAGAGTAACATCGCCCACTACCTCGCTAATTGGAACCTAATGGATCGTACACCGAGTAAGGATATAAGTGAAGAAATTATATGAAATGGATCAGCAATTAAATGGTTTAATTGAAGAATGGTCAAGATTAATTAAATAGTTAATTAATTATACGAAACGTTCGTATTAGGCGTTTAAGTTAGTTTTGGGCTTCGGGGCGCAAAAACGTTTTGGTCCACAAGG
Organism: Pyrus communis; assembly: GCF_041283825.1. Taxonomy (NCBI): domain Eukaryota; kingdom Viridiplantae; phylum Streptophyta; class Magnoliopsida; order Rosales; family Rosaceae; genus Pyrus; species Pyrus communis. The sequence continues at coordinate 7,866,929 of NC_142572.1, forward strand.
CCCATTATGTTTAAGTTGTATGACAACTAAAACAAAATGGGCAATTAAGCCCAATAACAACATATGGCCGGCCATAAGGGTGGAGGGTAGTGAACTTGGCTTAATTGCAAGTTTGCCACTCCATTGTGAGGTGGTATAAAGACATCTTTATAACCATTTCATCCTAAGGGGTTTTCTAAGGGAATTTGGGTGAAACCTATTCTCTCATTTTCTACATAGAGGCCGGCCACCTTAGGGGAAGAACATCTAGCAATCTTTCTTCCCTAAGTCATCCATTTCATCTTCACACAACATCTTTGGTGTGGAGACTTAGAGACACCAAACTTTTGGTGTTTTGGAGAACAAATCCTCAAATCCTCAAAGAAGAAAAAGGAGCACTAAAAGGGAGGAAATCACAAGGAAGATCCAAGGAGCAAGGAGGTGACTTGAAGGCCCTCCACTTGGGTGAATCCCTTGTGCAATCAAGGATGAGCTTCAAGGGTAAAGAATCTCTAAATTCTTATTCTCTTTAATATTGTTAAAGAGTCTTATGGTTCACCGTATACTAGGCTTTGAAAGTCATGGGTTTTATGAATTGTTTTTGAATGCATGCCTACTTTAAAGTGTTATTAGTATGCCTATGTATTCAAATGTTCATGCATGTTCTTAGCTAGGACAAGATTTTTCCTTCAATATAACCGAGCCTCGATCTCATACGACGAGCCTCGATCTTGGGAGATGAAAGAAATAGAGTAGTCGTACTAATTTTATTTATTTATTTTTGAATTTCGTGCAAACGGCAAAGAAATGGTTAAATACAATTACAAGTCGTAGACTAACGGATGCGATCATACCAACTCACATGCACCGGATCCCATCAGAACTCCGAAGTTAAGCGAGTTTGGGCGAGAGTAGTACTAGGATGGGTGACCTCCTGGGAAGTCCTCGTGTTGCATCCCCCAATCTTTTTTTCTTTTTTTTTTTTTTTGGTTTTTTGTTTTTTGGGAAGCGCGTCGTATATAACCGAGCCTCGATCTTATACGACGAGCCTCGATCTTGGGAGATGAAAGAAATAGAGTAGTCGTACTAATTTTATTTATTTATTTTTGAATTTCGTGCAAACGGCAAAGAAATGGTTAAATACAATTACAAGTCGTAGACCAACGGATGCGATCATACCAACTCACATGCACCGGATCCCATAAGAACTCCAAAGTTAAGCGAGTTTGGGCAAGTGTAGTACTAGGATGGGAGACCTCCTGGGAAGTCCTCGTGTTGCATCCCCTAATCTTTTTTTTTTTTTTTTTTTTTTTGATTTTTTTTTTGTTTTTTGGGAAGAGCGTCGTATATAACCGAGCCTCGTGTTTGGGTGATGAAAGAAATAGAGTAGTAGTACTAATTTTATTTCTTTTTTTTTAATTTCGTGCAAATCGAATTACAAGTCGTAGACTAACGGATGCGATCATACCAACTCACATGCACCAGATCCCATAAGAACTCCAAACTTAAGCGAGTTTCGGCGAGAGTAGTACTAGGATGGGAGACCTCCTGGGAAGTCCTCGTGTTGCATCCCCCAATCTTTTTTTTGTTTTTTGGGAAGAGCGTCGTATATAACCGAGCCTCGTGTTTGGGAGATGAAAGAAATAGAGTAGTAGTACTAATTTTATTTCTTTTTTTTTAATTTCGTGCAAACGGCAAAGAAATGGTTAAATACAATTACAAGTCGTAGACTAACGGATATGATCATACCAACTCACATGCACCGGATCCCATCAGAACTCCGAAGTTAAGCAAGTTTGGGCGAGAGTAGTACTAGGATGGGTGACCTCCTGGGAAGTTCTCGTGCCGCATTCCCCAATCTTTTTTTTTTTTTTTTTTTTTTGGGAAGCGCGTCGTATATAACTGAGCCTCGTGTTTGGGAGATGAAAGAAATAGAGTAGTCGTAAAAATTTTATTTCTTTTTTTTGAATTTCGTGCAAATCGAATTACAAGTCGTAGACCAACGGATGCGATCATACCAACTCACATGCACCGGATCCCATAAGAACTCCAAAGTTAAGCGAGTTTGGGTAAGTGTAGTACTAGGATGGGAGACCTCCTGGGAATTCCTCGTGTTGCATCCCCCAATCTTTTTTTTTTTTTTTTTTTTTTTTGTTTTTTTTTTGTTTTTTGGGAAGAGCGTCGTATATAACCGAGCCTCGTGTTTGGGAGATGAAAGAAATAGAGTAGTAGTACTAATTTTATTTCTTTTTTTTTTAATTTCGTGCAAACGGCAAAGAAATGGTTAAATACGATCATACCAACTCACATGCATCCAAAGTTTGGGCGAGAGTAGTACTAGGATGGGTGACCTCCTGGGAAGTTCTCGTGTTGCAACCCCCAATCTTTTTTTTTTTTTTTTTGTTTTTTGGGAAGCGCTTCGCATATAACCGAGCCTCGCGTTTGGGAGATGAAAGAAATAGAGTAGTAGTACTAAATTTATTTCTTTTTTTTGAATTTCGTGCAAATCGAATTACAAGTCGTAGACTAACGGATGCGATCATACCAACTCACATGCACCAGATCCCATCAGAACTCCAAACTTAAGCGAGTTTGGGCGACAGTAGTACTAGGATGGGAGATCTCCTGGGAAGTCCTCGTGTTGCATCCCCCAATCTTTTTTTTTTTTTTGGGAAGAGCGTCGTATATAACCGAGCCTCGTGTTTGGGAGATGAAAGAAATAGAGTAGTAGTACTAATTTTATTTCTTTTTTTTGAATTTCGTGCAAACGGCAAAGAAATGGTTAAATACAATTACAAGTCGTAGACTAACGGATGCGATCATAGCAACTCACATGCACCGGATCCCATCAGAACTCTGAAGTTAAGCAAGTTTGGGCGAGAGTAGTACTAGGATGGGTGACTTCCTTGGAAGTCCTCGTGTTGCATTCCCCAATCTTTTTTTTTTTTTTTTTTGTTTTTAGGGAAGCGCGTCGTATATAACCGAGCCTCGTGTTTGGGAGATGAAAGAAATAGAGTAGTAGTACTAATTTTATTTCTTTTTTTTGAATTTCGTGCAAATCGAATTACAAGTCGTAGACTAACGGATGCGATCATACCAACTCACATGCACCAGATCCCATAAGAACTCCAAACTTAAGCGAGTTTGGGCGAGAGTAGTACTAGGATGGGAGACCTCCTGGGAAGTCCTCGTGTTGCATCCCCCAATCTTTTTTTTTTTGTTTTTTTTTTGTTTTTTTTTTGTTTTTTGGGAAGAGCGTCGTATATAACCGAGCCTCGTGTTTGGGAGATGAAAGAAATAGAGTAGTAGTACTAATTTTATCTCTTTATTTTTAATTTCGTGCAAACGGCAAAGAAGTGGTTAAATACAATTACAAGTCGTAGACTAACGGATACGATCATACCAACTCACATGCACCGGATCCCATCAGAACTCCGAAGTTAAGCAAGTTTGGGCGAGAGTAGTACTAGGATGGGTGACCTCCTGGGAAGTCCTCGTGCTGCATTCCCCAATCTTGTTTTTTTTTTGTTTTTTTTGATTTTTGGGAAGCGCGTCGTATATAACCGAGCCTCGTGTTTGGGAGATGAAAGAAATAGAGTAGTCGTACTAGTTTTATTTCTTTTCTTTGAATTCCGTGCAAACGGCAAGGAAATGGTTAAATACGATTACAAGTCGCAGACTAAACGATGCGATCATACCAACTCACATGCACCGGATCCCATAAGAACTCTGAAGTTAAGCAAGTTTGGGCAAGAGTAGTACTAGGATGGGAGACCTCCTAGGAAGTCCTCGTGTTGCATCCCCCAATCTTTTTTTTTTTTTTTTTTTTTGCTTTGTTTTTTTTTTTTTTTGGGATGCGCGTCGTATATAACCGAGCCTCGTGCTTGGGAGATGAAAGAAATAGAGTAGTAGTACTAATTTTATTTCTTTTTTTTTAATTTCGTGCAAACGGCAAAGAAATGGTTAAATAGAATTACAAGTCGTAGACTAACGGATACGATCATACCAACTCACATGCACCGGATCCCATAAGAACTCTGAAGTTAAGCAAGTTTGGGCGAGGGTGGTACTAGAATGGGTGACCTCCTGGGAAGTTCTCGTGTTGCATCCCCCAATCTTTTTTTTTTTTTGGGAAGCGCGTCGCATATAACCGAGCCTCGTGTTTTGGAGATGAAAGAAATAGAGTAGTAGTACTAATTTTATTTCTCTTTTTTGAATTTCGTGCAAATCGAATTACAAGTCGTAGACTAACGGATGCGATCATACCAACTCACATGCACCGGATTCCATCAGAACTCCAAACTTAAGCGAGTTTGGGCGAGAGTAGTAATAGGATGGGAGACCTCCTGGGAAGTCCTCGTGTTGCATCCCCCAATCTTTTTTTTCTTTTTTTGTTTTTTTTTTTTTTTTTGGGAAGAGCGTCGTATATAACCGAGCCTTGTGTTTGGGAGATGAAAGAAATAGAGTAGTAGTACTAATTTTATTTCTTTTTTTTGAATTTCGTGAAAACGGCAAAGAAATGGTTAAATACAATTACAAGCGGTAGACTAACGGATACGATCATACCAACTCACATGCACCGGATCCCATCAGAACTCCGAAGTTAAGCAAGTTTGGGCGAGAGTAGTACTAGGATGGGTGACCTCCTGGGAAGTTCTCGTGTTGCAACCCCCAATCTTTTTTTTTTTTTTTTTTTTTTTGGGAAGCGGTTCGCATATAACCGAGCCTCGCGTTTGGGAGATGAAAGAAATAGAGTAGTAGTACTAAATTTATTTCTTTTTTTTGAATTTCGTGCAAATTGAATTACAAGTCGTAGACTAACGGATGCGATCATACCAACTCACATGCACCAGATCCCATCAGAACTCCAAACTTAAGCGAGTTTGGGCGAGAGTAGTACTAGGATGGGAGATCTCCTGGGAAGTCCTCGTGTTGCATCCCCCAATCTTTTTTTTTTTTTTTGGGAAGAGCGTCGTATATAACCGAGCCTCGTGTTTGGGAGATGAAAGAAATAGAGTAGTAGTACTAATTTTATTTCTTTTTTTTGAATTTCGTGCAAACGGCAAAGAAATGGTTAAATACAATTACAAGTCGTAGACTAACGGATGCGATCATAGCAACTCACATGCACCGGATCCCATCAGAACTCTGAAGTTAAGCAAGTTTGGGCGAGAGTAGTACTAGGATGGGTGACCTCCTTGGAAGTCCTCGTGTTGCATTCCCCAGTCTTTTTTTTTTTTTGTTTTTTTGTTTTTTGGGAAGCGCGTCGTATATAACCGAGCCTCGTGTTTGGGAGATGAAAGAAATAGAGTAGTAGTACTAATTTTATTTCTTTTTTTTGAATTTTGAGCAAATCGAATTACAAGTCGTAGACTAACGGATGCGATCATACCTACTCACATGCACCGGATCCCATAAGAACTCCAAAGTTAAGCGAGTTTGGGCAAGAGTAGTACTAGGATGGGAGACCTCCTAGGAAGTCCTCGTGTTGCATCCCCGAATGTTTTTTTTGTTTTTTGTTTTTTGGGAAGCGCGTCGTATATAACCCCGCCTCGTGTTTGGGAGATGAAAGAAATAGAGTAGTAGTACTAATTTTATTTCTTTTTTTTGAATTTCGTGCAAACGGCAAAGAAATGGTTAAATACAATTACAAGTCGTAGACTAACGGATACGATCATACCAACTCACATGCACCGGATCCCATCAGAACTCCGAAGTTAAGCAAGTTTGGGCGAGAGTAGTACTAGGATGGGTGACCTCCTGGGAAGTCCTCGTGCTGCATTCCCCAATCTTTTTTTTTTTTGTTTTTTTTGTTTTTTGGGAAGCGCGTCGTATATAACCGAGCCTCGTGTTTGGGAGATGAAAGAAATAGAGTAGTCGTACTAGTTTTATTTCTTTTCTTTGAATTCCGTGCAAACGGCAAAGAAATGGTTAAATACGATTACAAGTCGCAGACTAAAGGATGCGATCATACCAACTCACATCCACCGGATGCCAACAGAACTCTGAAGTTAAGCGAGTTTGGGCAAGAGAAGTACTAGGATGGGAGACCTCCTGGGAAGTCCTCGTGTTGCATCCCCTAATCTTTTTTTTTTTTTTGTTTTTTGGGAAGCGCGTCGTATATAACCGAGCCTCGTGTTTGGGAGATGAAAGAAATAGAGTAGTCGTACTAGTTTTATTTCTTTTCTTTGAATTCCGTGCAAACGGCAAAGAAATGGTTAAATACGATTACAAGTCGCAGACTAAAGGATGCGATCATACCAACTCACATCCACCGGATGCCAACAGAACTCTGAAGTTAAGCGAGTTTGGGCAAGAGAAGTACTAGGATGGGAGACCTCCTGGGAAGTCCTCGTGTTGCATCCCCTAATCTTTTTTTTTTTTTTGTTTTTTGGGAAGCGCGTCGTATATAACCGAGCCTCGTGTTTGGGAGATGAAAGAAATAGAGTAGTAGTACTAATTTTATTTCTTTTTTTTGAATTTCGTGCAAATCGAATTACAAGTCGTAGACTAACGGATGCGATCATACCAACTCACATGCACCAGATCCCATAAGAACTCCAAACTTAAGCGAGTTTGGGCGAGAGTAGTACTAGGATGGGAGACCTCCTGGGAAGTCCTCATGTTGCATCCCCCAATCTTTTTTTTTTTTTTTTTTTTGTTTTTTTTTTGTTTTTTGGGAAGAGCGTCGTATATAACCGAGCCTCGTGTTTGGGAGATGAAAGAAATAGAGTAGTAGTACTAATTTTATTTCTTTTATTTTAATTTCGTGCAAACGGCAAAGAAGTGGTTAAATACAATTACAAGTCGTAGCCTAACGGATACGATCATACCAACTCACATGCACCGGATCCCATAAGAACTCCGAAGTTAAGCAAGTTTGGGCGAGAGTAGTACTAGGATGGGTGACCTCCTGGGAAGTCCTCGTGCTGCATTCCCCAATCTTTTTTTTTTTTGTTTTTTTTGTTTTTTGGGAAGCGCGTCGTATATAACCGAGCCTCGTGTTTGGGAGATGAAAGAAATAAAGTAGTCGTACTAGTTTTATTTCTTTTCTTTGAATTCCGTGCAAACGGCAAAGAAATGGTTAAATACGATTACAAGTCGCAGACTAAAGGATGCGATCATACCAACTCACATCCACCGGATCCCAACAGAACTCTGAAGTTAAGCGAGTTTGGGCAAGAGAAGTACTAGGATGGGAGACCTCCTGGGAAGTCCACGTGTTGCATCCCCCAATCTTTTTTTTTTTTTTTTTTTTTGCTTTGTTTTTTTTTTTTTTGGGATGCGCGTCGTACATAACCGAGCCTCGTGCTTGGGAGATGAAAGAAATAGAGTAGTAGTACTAATTTTATTTCTTTTTTTTTCATTTCGTGCAATCGGCAAAGAAATGGTTAAATACAATTACAAGTCGTAGACGAACGGATACGATCATACCAACTCACATGCACCGGATCCCATCAGAACTCTGAAGTTAAGCAAGTTTGGGCGAGGGTGGTACTAGAATGGGTGACCTCCTGGGAAGTTCTCGTGTTGCATCCCCCAATCTTTTTTTTTTTTGGGAAGCGCGTCGCATATAACCGAGCCTCGTGTTTGGGAGATGAAAGAAATAGAGTAGCAGTACTAATTTTATTTCTCTTTTTTGAATTTCGTGCAAATCGAATTACAAGTCGTAGACTAACGGATGCGATCATACCAACTCACATGCACCGGATCCCATCAGAACTCCAAACTAAAACGAGTTTGGGCGAGAGTAGTACTAGGATGGGAGACCTCCTGGGAAGTCCTCGTGTTGCATCCCCCAATCTTTTTTTTCTTTTTTTGTTTTTTTTTTGTTTTTTGGGAAGAGCGTCGTATATAACCGAGCCTCGTGTTTGGGAGATGAAAGAAATAGACTAGTAGTACTAATTTTATTTCTTTTTTTTGAATTTCGTGCAAACGCCAAAGAAATGGTTATATACAATTACAAGTCGTAGACTAACGGATGCGATTATACCAACTCACATGCACCGGATCCCATCAGAACTCCGAAGTTAGGCGAGTTTGGGCGAGAGTAGTACTAGGATGGGTGACCTCCTGGGAAGTCCTCGTGTTGCATCCCCCAATCTTTTTTTTTTTTTTTTTGGAAGCGCGTCGTATATAACCGAGCGTCTTGTTTGGGAGATGAAAGAAATAGAGTAGTAGTACTAATTTTATTTCTTTTTTTTGAATTTCGTGCAAACGGCAAAGAAATGGTTAAATAGAATTACAAGTCGAAGACTAACGGATGCGATCATACCAACTCACATGCACCGTATCCCATCAGAACTCCGAAGTTAAGCGAGTTTGGGCAAGAGTAGTACTAGGATAGGTGACCTCCTGGGAAGTCCTCGTGTTGCATCCCCCAATCATTTTTTTTTTGTTTTTTGGGAAGCGCGTCGCATATAACCGAGCCTCGTGTTTGGGAGATGAAAGAAATAGAGTAGTAGTACTAATTTTATTTCTTTTTTTTGAATTTCGTGCAAATCGAATTACAAGTCGTAGACTAACGGATGCGATCATACCAACTCACATGCACCGGATCCCATCAGAACTCCAAAGTTAAGCGAGTTTGGGCGAGAGTAGTACTAGGATGGGAGACCTTCTGGGAACTCCTCGTGTTGCATCCCCCAATCTTTTTTTTTTTTGTTTTTTGGGAAGCGCGTCGCATATAACCGAGCCTCGTGTTTGGGAGATGAAAGAAATAGAGTAGTAGTACTAATTTTATTTCTTTTTTTTGAATTTCGTGCAAACGGGAAAGAAATGGTTATATACAATTACAAGTCGTAGACTAACGGATGCGATTATACCAACTCACATGCACCGGATCCAATCAGAACTCCGAAGTTAGGCGAGTTTGGGCGAGAGTAGTACTAGGATGGGTGACCTCCTGGGAAGTCCTCGTGTTGCATCCCCCAATGTTTTTGTTTTTTTTTGTTTTTTGGGAAGCGCGTCATATATAACCGAGCCTCATGTTTGGGAGATGAAAGAAATAGAGTAGTAGTACTAATTTTATTTCTTTTTTTTGAATTTCGTGCAAATCGAATTACAAGTCGTAGACTAACGGATGCGATCATACCAACTCACATGCACCGGATCCCATCAGAACTCCGAAGTTAAGCGAGTTTGGGCGAGAGTAGTACTAGTATGGGAGACCTCCTGGGAAGTCCTCGTGTTGCATCCCCCAATCTTTTTTTTCTTTTTTTGTTTTTTTTTTGTTTTTTGGGAAGAGCGTCGTATATAACCGAGCCTCGTGTTCGGGAGATGAAAGAAATAGAGTAGTAGTACTAATTTTATTTCTTTTTTTTGAATTTCGTGCAAACGGCAAAGAAATGGTTATATACAATTACAAGTCGTAGACTAGCGGATGCGATTATACCAACTCACATGCATTGGATCCCATCAGAACTCCGAAGTTAGGCGAGTTTGGGCGAGAGTAGTACTAGGATGGGTGACCTCCTGGGAAGTCCTCGTGTTGCATCCCCTAATCTTTTTTTTTTTTTTGTTTTTTGGGAAGCGCGTCGCATATAGCCGAGCCTCGTGTTTGGGAGATGAAAGAAATAGAGTAGTAGTACTAATTTTATTTCTTTTTTTTGAATTTCGTGCAAATCGAATTACAAGTCGTAGACTAACGGATGCGATCATACCAACTCACATGCACCGGATCCCATCAGAACTCCAAAGTTAAGCGAGTTTGGGCGAGAGTAGTGCTAGGATGGGAGACCTCCCTGGAAGTCGTCGTGTTGCATCCCCCAATCTTTTTTTTCTTTTTTTTTTGTTTTTTTTTTTTGTTTTTTTGGAAGCGCGTCGTATATAACCAAGCCTCGTGTTTGGGAGATGAAAGAAATAGAGTAGTAGTACTAATTTTATTTCTTTTTTTTGAATTTCGTGCAAACGGCAAAGAAATGGTTAAATACAATTACAAGTCGTAGACTAACGGATGCGAACATACCAACTCACATGCACCGGATCTCATCAGAACTTCAAAGGTAAGCGAGTTTGGGCGAGAGTAGTACTAGGATGGGTGACCTCCTGGGAAGTCCTCGTGTTGCATCCCGCTATCTTTTTTTTTTTTTTTTTTTTTTGTTTTTTGGGAAATGCGTCGTATATACCAGAGCCTTGTGTTTGGGAGATGAAAGAAATAGAGTAGTAGTACTAATTTTATTTCTTTTTTTTGAATTTCGTGCAAACGGCAAAGAAATGGTTAAATACAATTACAAGTCGTAGACTAACGGATGCGATCATACCAACTCAGATGCACCGAATCCCAGCAGAACTCCGAAGTTAAGCTAGTTTGGGCGAGAGTAGTACTAGGATGGGTGACCTCCTGGGAAGTCGTCGTGTTGCATCTCCCAATCTTTTTTTTTTTTTTTTTTTTTTTGGGAAGCGCGTCGTATATAACCGAGCCTCGTGTTTGGGAGATGAAAGAAATAGAGTAGTAGTACTAATTTTATTTCTTTTTTTTGAATTTCGTGCAAATCGAATTACAAGTCGTAGACTAACGGATGCGATCATACCAACTCACATGCACCAGATCCCATAAGAACTCCAAACTTAAGCGAGTTTGGGCGAGAGTAGTACTAGGATGGGAGACCTCCTGGGAAGTCCTCATGTTGCATCCACCAATCTTTTTTTTTTTTTTTTTTTTGTTTTTTTTTTGTTTTTTGGGAAGAGCGTCGTATATAACCGAGCCTCGTGTTTGGGAGATGAAAGAAATAGAGTAGTAGTACTAATTTTATTTCTTTTTTTTTAATTTCGTGCAAACGGCAAAGAAGTGGTTAAATACAATTACAAGTCGTAGCCTAACGGATACGATCATACCAACTCACATGCACCGGATCCCATAAGAACTCCGAAGTTAAGCAAGTTTGGGCGAGAGTAGTACTAGGATGGGTGACCTCCTGGGAAGTCCTCGTGCTGCATTCCCCAATCTTTTTTTTTTTTGTTTTTTTTGTTTTTTGGGAAGCGCGCCGTATATAACCGAGCCTCGTGTTTGGGAGATGAAAGAAATAGAGTAGTCGTACTAGTTTTATTTCTTTTCTTTGAATTCCGTGCAAACGGCAAAGAAATGGTTAAATACGATTACAAGTCGCAGACTAAAGGATGCGATCATACCAACTCACATCCACCGGATCCCAACAGAACTCTGAAGTTAAGCGAGTTTGGGCAAGAGAAGTACTAGGATGGGAGACCACCTGGGAAGTCCACGTGTTGCATCCCCCAATCTTTTTTTTTTTTTTTTTTTTTGCTTTGTTTTTTTTTTTTTTTGGGATGCGCGTCGTACATAACCGAGCCTCGTGCTTGGGAGATGAAAGAAATAGAGTAGTAGTACTAATTTTATTTCTTTTTTTTTAATTTCGTGCAATCGGCAAAGAAATGGTTAAATACAATTACAAGTCGTAGACGAACGGATACGATCATACCAACTCACATGCACCGGATCCCATCAGAACTCTGAAGTTAAGCAAGTTTGGGTGAGGGTGGTACTAGAATGGGTGACCTCCTGGGAAGTTCTCGTGTTGCATCCCCCAATCTTTTTTTTTTTTGGGAAGCGCGTCGCATATAACCGAGCCTCGTGTTTGGGAGATGAAAGAAATAGAGTAGCAGTACTAATTTTATTTCTCTTTTTTGAATTTCGTGCAAATCGAATTACAAGTCGTAGACTAACGGATGCGATCATACCAACTCACATGCACCGGATCCCATCAGAACTCCAAACTTAAGCGAGTTTGGGCGAGAGTAGTACTAGGATGGGAGACCTCCTGGGAAGTCCTCGTGTTGCATCCCCCAATCTTTTTTTTCTTTTTTTGTTTTTTTTTTGTTTTTTGGGAAGAGCGTCGTATATAACCGAGCCTCGTGTTTGGGAGATGAAAGAAATAGACTAGTAGTACTAATTTTATTTCTTTTTTTTGAATTTCGTGCAAACGCCAAAGAAATGGTTATATACAATTACAAGTCGTAGACTAACGGATGCGATTATACCAACTCACATGCACCGGATCCCATCAGAACTCCGAAGTTAGGCGAGTTTAGGCGAGAGTAGTACTAGGATGGGTGACCTCCTGGGAAGTCCTCGTGTTGCATCCCCCAATCTTTTTTTTTTTTTTTTTTGGAAGCGCGTCGTATATAACCGAGCGTCTTGTTTGGGAGATGAAAGAAATAGAGTAGTAGTACTTATTTTATTTCTTTTTTTTGAATTTCGTGCAAACGGCAAAGAAATGGTTAAATAGAATTACAAGTCGTAGACTAACAGATGCGGTCATACCAACTCACATGCATCGGATCCCATCAGAACTCCGAAGTTAAGCGAGTTTAGGCGAGAGTAGTACTAGGATGGGTGACCTCCTGGGAAGTCCTTGTGTTGTATCCCCCAATCCTTTTTTTTTTTTTGTTTTTTGGGAAGCGCGTCGTATATAACCGAGCCTCGTGTTTGGGAGATGAAAGAAATGGAGTAGTAGTACTAATTTTATTTCTTTTTTTTTAATTTCGTGCAAACGGCAAAGAAATGGTTAAATACAATTACAAGTCGTAGACTAACGGATGAGATCATACCAACTCACATGCACCGGATCCCATCAGAACTCCGAAGTTAAGCTAGTTTGGGCGAGAGTAGTACTAGAATGGGTGACCTTTTGGGAAGTCCCGGTGTTGCATCCCCCAATCTTTTTTTTTTTGTTTTTTGGGAAGCGCGTCGTATATATTCGAGCGGCCGATCCTCGTGTTTGGGAGATGAAAGAAATAGAGTAGTAGTACTAATTTTATTTCTTTTTTTTGAATTTCGTGCAAACGGCAAAGAAATGGTTATATACAATTACAAGTCATAGACTAACGGATGCGATCATACCAACTCACATGCACCGGATCCCATCAGAACTCCGAAGTTAAGCGAGTCTGGGCGAGAGTAGTACTAGGATGGGTGACCTCCTGGGTAGTCCTTGTGTTGCATCCCCCAATCTTTTTTTTTTTTTTTTTTGTTGTTTTTTTTGTTTTTTGGGAAGCGCGTCGTATATAACCAAGCCTCTTGTTTGGGAGATGGAAGAAATAGAGTACTAATTTTATTTCATTTTTTTTGAATTTCGTGGAAACGGCAAAGAAATGGTTATATACAATTACAAGTCGTAGACTAACGGATGCGATCATACCAACTCACATGCACCAGATTCCATCAGAACTCCGAAGTTAAGCGAGTTTGGGCAAGAGTAGTACTAGGATGTGTGACCTCCTGTGAAGTCCTCGTGTTTCATCCCCCAATCTTACTTTTTTTTTTTTTTTTTTTTTTTTGTCTTTTGGAAGGCGCATCGTATATAACCGAGCCTCGTGTTTGGGAGATGAAAGAAATAGAGTATTAATTTTATTTCATTTTTTTTGAATTTTGTGCAAACGGCAAAGAAATGGTTATATACAATTACAAGTCGTAGACTAACGGATGCGATCATACCAACTCACATGCACCGGATCAAAACAGAACTCCGAAGTTACGCGAGTGTAGTACTTGGATGGGTGACTTCCTGGGAAGTCCTCGTGTTGCATGCCCCCACCTATTTGTTTTTTTGTGACACGCATCGTATATAACCGAGCCTTGTGTCTGGGAGATGAAAGAAATAGTGTATTACTTTTATTTTATCTTTTTAAATTTCGTAATATTTTTGAATTTCGTGGGCAAAGAAATGGTTATATACAATTACAAGTCATAGACTAACGGATGCGATCAAACCAACTCAAAAGCATTGGATCCCATCAGAACTCTGAAGTTAAGTGAGTTTGGGTGAGAGTAGTACTAGGATGGGTGACCCTTTAGGAAGTTCTTGTGTTGCATCCCCGCACTTCTTTTTTTATTTATTTTTTTTTTTTTTTGGGACACACGTCGTATATGACCGAGCCTCATGTCCGGGAGATGAAAGAAATAAAGTATTAATTTTATTTTATCTTTTTAAATTTCGTAATATTTTTGAATTTCGTGCCAACGGCAACGAAATGGTTATATACAATTACAAGGCGTAGACCAACGGATGCGATCATACCAACTCACATGTACCGGATCCCATCAGAACTCTGAAGTTAAATGAGTTTGGGCGAGAGTAGTACTAGGATGGGTTACCTCTTGGGAAGTCCTCGTGTTGCATCCTCCCACCTATTTTTTTTTATTTTTTATTTTTTTGCAACACGCGTCATTTATAACCGAGCCTCGTGTCTGGGAGATGAAAGAAATGGAGTATTAATTTTATTTTATCTTTTTAAATTTCGTAATATTTTTGAATTTCGTGCAGAGGACAAGGAAATGGTTATATACAATTACAAGTCGTAGACTAACGGATGCGATCAAACCAACTCACATGCACCGGATCCCATCAGAACTTCGTAGTTAAGCAAGTTTAGGAGAGAGTATTACTAGGATGGGGGACCTCCTGGGAAGTCCTCGTGTTGCATCCTGTTACTGGAGATGGCCAAAGAATATGTTATATACAATTACAAATCGTAGATTAACAGATGCGATCATACCAACTCATGTGCACTGGATCCCATCAGAACTCTAAAGTTAAGCGAGTTTGGGCGAGAGTAGTACGAGGATAGGTGACCTCCTGGGAAGTCCTCGTGTTGCATCCCCCCAACCTATTTTTTTTTTTTTTTTTTTTTTTTTTTGGGATGCACGTCGTTCATAACCAAGTCTCGTGTCTGGGAGATGAAAGAAATAGAGTATTTATTTTATTTTATCTTTTTAAATTTCAAGGGATCATGTTGATTAATATTTTTGAATTTTGTGCGGACGTTTGGAGCCGATATGGTTTGCACAAGCTTAAAAGTTACGGGATGATGGGCAAAGAAATGGTTATATATAATTACAAGTTGTAGAGTAACGGATGCGATCATACCAACTCACATGCACCGGATCCCATCAGAACTCCGAAGTTAAGCGAGTTTGGACGAGAGTAATACTAGAATGTGTGACCTCCTGGGATGTCCTCGTGTTGCATCCCCCCACATTTTTTTTTTCAAATTCTTTTATTTGCTACACAAGTAGTTTATAACCGAGTCTCGTGTCTGGGAGATGAAAGAAATAGAGTATTAATTTTACTTTATCTTTTGAAAGTTGTCTTCTAAGTTGCTAGAAGATTTGATGCAAACGCAAAGAAAAGATGAGAGGGAAACAAAAGCTCTTCCAAAACTTTCCACTCACGTGAGTATTATGAGCATGGCCCCCATAGATTAAATTTTGTGCACAAAACAAGAATTATATTAGCGGCAGCTGCTCTACGACACCAAAGATTGAAAAAGATCATTATTTCAAAAAGAAATAACGTGGAGATGACTCACAAAATTTGCATGCAAAAAGAAGATTGTGTTCGTCCCACAAGTAAACAAAGACATGCAACAACTCTCATTGACTTTGTTCTAAAAGCATTGCCACATCCTCAAATAGATAGCCATCTTCCTGACTCAATGAAAAAAAAAAAAATCCTATTTGGACTTGGAAAGATAAGAGAAGGAAAAGGCTTGCTGACAACTCCCCAAATCAAATGGGAAAGACACTCAGGTGGCAACTTTAAAATGCCACAGCTCTCCAACATAAAATCATGTGGTTTCCTTTGAAAGAAAGTCCAACTATAAAAGCTTGACAAAAGCATTTATATAAAAAAAAAAATGTTGCTCTGCCGCTTTCTTTTATCAAACAATATGACAGCAAAGACTTGCTGTGTTGTTGTGCAAAGATAAAAGGCGACAACAAAGTGACAGGTATGACGACAAAATGAAATGGGTTTAAAGACAAAGTAAAGTAAGGCAAATCAAAGAAAGAAAGGTCGCCCATCACATGGGAGTCTAGGTCTCACCCTAAATGCACTGGGCTTTGATTATTAAAAGAAAAGACATGGGTCATTCTTGTCAAAACCCATCAATTCATTTTTCGCTAATCATCATCTTTTGGTTCAAATAAATCAAATGGGCACCTTGCTTTTGCCAAAGTCTTAAGCCAAGTCTCCAAAACCCCAAATCGATGACAACAGCACCGCTCTCATCTCCTTTGCAGCCTCATTGCCGCATCAAATAGAAGACAACTTCGAACCACTTCAAAATCCGTAGACGTGAACCACCTCAAAGTACCAAGCTCGATGGACTTACATTACGTCAAATTTAATTTCAAATTCCCAAACTGGTCAAATGGCACAAAGCCGCTCTAAATTCAGATGGCACGAAGCACATCAAGTTTCAAATGGCACGAAGTCGAAGAAAAGTCTCAAATGGCATAAAGTCATATCAAATATCAAATAGCACAAAGCTGCATCAAATTTCAAACTTTCTCCAACAGTTTAAAGTCCTTGCCCGCACGAGCTAAAACTGCATAAGGAATCAAAAGCTCCAACGGCTCAAAGTCCTCGCCCGCACAAGCTAAAACTGCACAAGGCATCAAATTCTTCAACTGTTTAAAGTCCTCGCCCGCACGAGCTAAAACTGCACAAGGCATCAAAAGCTCCAACGGCTCAAAGTCCTTGTCCACACGAGCTAAAATTGCACAAGGCATCAAACCCCAACAAATACATCAGGAACTACGAGTGACTTAATCCCTCAACGAGGGTACGTAGGCAATCTAAGGCTCGACCTAGGTGTAGTCGCAAAATGAAATAAACACCCAAATCCCCAAATTACGATTTATTCAAGTTGGAATCAAAGGGTATTCCTTTCCCAAAAGAAGAGTTGTAATTAATAGGCGCGTAGCCTAGAATGGGTCGAACTCGAATTAATAAAAACCCTCTTCGGAAAAATGAATGAGGGTGAAATTGTGTCGAGTGAATTATTTGTTTACATATTGTGTACAATTTTTGCTCAACATGATTTTTGGCACGCCTAGTGGGACCCATTCACCTTTTCATCTGTCTATGAATAAATGAAATCTTATGTGCTACTTATTTTTTTTTCGCAGGAAACGAGATGGCACCACAAGTTATTGTTTACTTCCATGAGCTTCCGACAACTCATACCAAGGCAAGATGTGTAAGGCGCACTGGTTACCGAATGTCATTCATCATTGATCAAGCACTAGCCTCACTCAATATCCAAAAGCCGAATCATGGAGTCGAAGCCAACAAGGCAACTGCCAAAGTCGCAAAGACTGTGTAGAAGAAGACTCCATCACAGAACACCACCAAAAATGTGAAGAAACGAGTTGCTAAAGTTCTTAGGAAGAAGTGAAGATGCTACCATGGAAGCTACTGAAGGCATCCCAAACGTAGTTGCTAAGGCTCCACTTGCATTAACCAAAGCTGTGAAGACCAAAAAGCAAAGAGTCATCAAGACTAACGCATTTGCAGTTGATAAAACTTGCACCACAACTAAAATCATGATTGGCTTAATTTCAATCACGTTAATCAATGCGGAGCCTGCAAGGGTGGTTTCTTTTAAAGAAGAAAAGAAAGTTTCAAGAAAAAATACCACAAGGCGTATACAACCTGCCAAGAAAGACAATACCGTCTCAAATATCAAATCACAAGCCCGGTACATTGAAGGTAAAGTCAAGGTTGCTAACACACACTGCCTATGGAGGCACTCCAAAGTGACAAATATGTCAAGTCCAAGAAGACGAATCCGAAAATAGACGACAATGAGGAAATGAGAGTTCAAGCCCACATATTACAGGGGGCATCTTCAAAATCTCAAGTCAAGTTTAAAAACCAAGTCTTGGGGCTTCACGCTAGCTCGAAATCACAGGGGGCATTCCCCGATCTCCAAGCCAAGTCACGACCATGTATTGGTCATATTAAATAATCAATGGCTCAAGCAAGACAACATTAGCCCTGTTCCAAGGCATTTGCCTCAAACAACATCCCTAAATGGTTGAAGAGCAAAAATGAAGATGTGGAGTCTATGTCAATCATGGTAATTGGCACATCAAGTCTAGAAGAGCAGCTTCAAGAAATGCAAAGGACGCTAGCTGAATAAGACGTCGAAATTGCAGCATTAACTGCACAGCTAGCCGTTAAGGCTAACATTGTTGGTGGTAGTGAGACGAAAAAAGAAGAAAGTTCCTCAAATCAAATCACACGACAAGAAATCAAGGAAATATTTGATGAGAACATTCGTAATTCCATATATCCATAACTCCACCAATCTTAGGGTACCAAAGACCATACCCTGCAAACTACGATGCCATGCCATTCCCCAAAAGTTATCAAGGACCAAGCTTCGAAAAATTTGATGGCATAAATGGCACCCCACAAGAACATCTAGCTCATTTCTACTCAGCCTGTGGAGAGACATCACAATGCGATGCCTTGCTAATAAGGCAATTTATGCAGTCCCTAAGGTACCGTTTGGTACGTAGGACGGGACGGAACAAAGTGGGACAAGGCGTTCCTTCCCACGTTTGGTGCGCCTAAAACTAGTGGAACGAGCTGTTCCACGGGACAAGTTTTGGGTGAATTTTCGTTCCACCTCACCCTCCTGGAACGACTCGTTCCACATCCGTGGAACACAAAATTATAACATCTCCGTATCCTTCTTCTTCCTCCTTGTTTCCATCCGAGGGCATCTTTGCTCCCGCTCCGTTCCGTTCCGTTGGTCCCGTCCCGTCCCGTCCCTTCCCATTTCGTTCCGTCTCGTCCCGTCTGCATACCAAACGATACCTAAAAGGACCAGCTTTCACTTGGTACACACAATTGCCTCCAAGTTCTATCCATACATGGGACGATATGCAGAAGTCATTTCTTGCACACTTTGTCAGCTCCAAAAGAAAATGCTCCGTAGTGGATTTGGCTAATTGCATGCAAAGGCATAACGAAAGCGTAAATGATTTCATCGCAAGATGGAGAAGCCTAAAACTACAACGCACAGAGAATTTGACCGAGGTGATGGCAGTACTAATGTGCTCACATAACCTTATACCCGAGATCGGAACTTTTGTTGCTGTTGCAGAGCCTCACACATTTGATGAGCTAGTCTCGATGGCATGCAATGTTGAAAAGCAAATTGCTTGAAAGTGATTTGGGTCTCGAGCGTGGTCAGAAATTGAAGAGACCGACAAAGGAATTGAAGAAGAGTGAGCTCTTTAGGTAAATCCCTATAAGGTGGTCTAAAAAAATGCACTTTAAACTACGTATGACTTGATCCTTCAAAATGGGTACATAGGCAGCCTAGCATTAAAAGCTGGGTGCAGTCATAAAAACAAAAACAAAAATCCTGAAAAGTAAGGGATGAGCTATGTTTGACTTGATCCTTTCATAAGGTACGTAGGCAATCTGATCTCCAATATTAGATATAGCCATGAATCATGAAAAATACATTTTCCCACCAATTGTATTTCACGTGGATAAAGTACTACATACTAATGTTCTTAGAATTCCTAGGCCACTCGAGTGACTTGAAAAAGAAAAATCACTACTGGGATGTCAAGTCACTGTTGATTCAAAACATAGAATAAAGCCAGAGAAGAGAAAAATTTTCAAGCCTCGCATGTGTCAAAACCGTTTCCACGCACGATGCTTAAGGGGGCAACTGTTGAGCCATATTTAAAGAGGCCCAGAAGAAAAACAGCCCAAGTTCATTCCGAAAAGTAAGATTGGGCTGGCTCCTTTAAAAGTCTATAGTTGTTTGCAATCCATTAAATAAATAAGAATAAAAGATGGTGGGATAAAATCACTTTCTGAAACTTCAAGAAGTGGGTTGCTTCCAGAACAATCCCATAGTCCCACGTCTTCAACTAGATCAACGTAGTGGCTCTTCCAAACCGCTCCACTTCGTGAAAATGGCAAGCAACTGCTCCATGTCTTCTCTCTATAAAAGGATGTGATCCAAAAGCAAGGGGGAAGAAAAAAGAAAAGAGGAGGAGGTACTCTGCAGGAATTGAGAGGGAAAAGAAGCAACAAAATACTACTTTCACGGAGGAGATCGACAAAAAAAAAGAGGACGATAGAGAAGAGCACAGAGGAAAAAAAACAGGAAGAAGAGCAGGACAGGGAGAAGACAGCAGAGAAGCACAGACGGCAAAGAAGAACAAAGCAAGAAAGCAAGGGAGAAACATAAAGAAACAGAAAGAAAAAAAAGAAACAACAAAGGGCAGCAAGGTATAAATTTATTTTAAATTTGTTCTTTATTGTTTTCTTTCCTCTCGACTTTTGCAGGAGAGAATGAAGAAAATTTGCTTTCTTCTTCATCTTTCACCAAAGCCAAAAATGGAGACTAGGCCCACCGGCTCACCATGGCAGCATCAACAAACAGTCGACAGAAGTTCTGAAAACAGAACCGTCCTTGCCACTGCCGTCAACTCCTTGAATTTCTTCGGGGTGGTCTAAACCACCCCGTGAAGCTCCAATCAAGTCTACGTGATCGGCTCCCAGCCGCTGCCGTCAACTCCATGAATTTCTTCGGGGTGGTCCAAACCAACCCGTGAAGTTCCAATCAAGTCTACATGATCCGCTCCTTGCCGCTGTCATCAACTCCATGAATTTCTTGTGGGTGGTCTAAACCACCCCATGAAGTTCCAACCAAGTCTAAGTGATCCATGCTCGCCGGTCCGCAAGTGCTGCTTCAAAGTGCCAAGCTTCGTCCCTGTGGAAAAGGCAGGAAGGAAGCAATATACCAAGATGCAACTCGAGAGAAAAGAAATTGTCCTCTTTGTAAATTCTTGTCTTCAGTGTTTTCTTTGCTACTCAAGGGTACAAGACATGGAGGCTACCCTTTTATATAAGAGTTCCACCAAAAGCTTTGTGTGCTAGGGATTCCCATTAGAACTCCAATGTTAATCAAGTTTGGCCGAGAGTTGTACTAGGATTGTTGACCTCCTGGGAAGTCCTCGTGTTGCATCCCCCCACCTCTTTTTTATTTTTATAACTCTTTTTTGCGTATTTTAGTGGCTTATTTGTGGCGCGCGTCGTTTATAACCGGGTCTCATGCTTTGGGAGATGAAAGAAAAGAATGGGAAAGACTATTAATTCTATTTTTTGAATTTCGTGGGATTGTCTTGATTAATATTTTTGAATTTCATGTGATCATTTTGAGCCGGTGTGATTTGCACTTGCATAAGGTTATGGGGTCATGGCCAAAGAAATGGGTATATAAAAGTACAAGTCATAGACTAATGGATGCAATCATACCAACTCACATGCACCGAATCCCATAAGAACTTCAAAGTTAACCGAGTTTGGGTGGAGAGTAGTACTAGGATAGGTGACCTCTTGGGACGTCCTCGTGTTGCATCCCCCAACCTCTTTTTTATTTTTCGTAATTCTTTTTTGCATATTTCTAACAACTTATTTGTGGCGCGCGTCATTTATAACCAAGTCTCATGCTTGGGAGATGAAAGAAAAGAATGGGAATGACACGCCCCGATTCCGGTGTCCGAAGGACAACGGGATGGCCAGGTGTTGGCCGACACCCGAGGGTGACGCAAGCCAATTTAAGAATGCATATGCCGAGAACATGTGAAACATGCATAAAAATTTTGTGCATAACTGCGCAAAGTTTATGAAAACTGAATAGTATAATATGTAATAGCTTTTCCAAAAACTCTAGCATGCCATAAAACTTCATTAAACATATATTATATGTAGTGTGCTTAGTAGTGGTATCAAAATTGCCTGAAGGCCTTGATTCGCCCATACGCCCTACATCACCCGACCAAAGCCGTATATAGATATCATTCACCCATAAGCTCCTACATCACCCGACCAAAGCCATATATAGATATCATTTGCCAGTAGGCACATAGTATGAGTAACCACTGAATAAGCACATAAAAATCATCGAACATAATCTTTCCAAATTATATCTCATCAGAGCTTAATAGCTTAAACATCATATCATAAATCATATTCATAAATATCTCAGTAAACATAAATCCATTAAAGCACGATATTTCATGAAGCGTAAATCAAATTTATTCATAAATGTTTCATAAAACATAGCTAATTGAGGTTTTCCTTCTTCGTGCTAGAATATGTTTAGTATAATGGCACAAGTAAGGGTGTCGAATCCACAGGGACTAATTGGACCTATATAATCACTTGTTTTGCAAGAACTTTTTACTAGAGAAATAAAACTAATCAATGTAGGCAGATTTGTTGTTGTAACTTGAAAGCATAAGGAAATGAAGTAAACACAAATAAATGAATCAACAACTAATAAAATGAGATAGTACCAATGGAGATGAAGCTAGGGATTCGATTTTACCATTGCTAACCCAAGGCCATGTTTGTTAAATCAGTTTATACTCAGTCATCTACCTATTTCTTGAGTTTGTTTCACTTAGATATGATCAACCATATGATGTGTGGATTTGATCAAATGTCTCTAATCATGAGCCTAATTGTGATGTGTAACTTTGGTTCCTAATCAAGAATATGTAGTGCACAAGAAACTTTCACAAAACCAAAGGGAACACTCAGCAGGATGTTTGCAAAACATTCCCTTCATTCATTCACATATCCACCAAGATTATGCATGATGTGTGCTTTAATCTTGGCTAAACAACCTGTGGTTAATTCAAATGATGATCAAGCATTAAAATCAACACACTAAGTCACAATTAAATCGGAGAATGAAACAAGAAATAGATAAATTAAATGAGAATTCTGAATTAACTACATGGCAATCTTGCAAGGCTACATCGAATCCCTAGAGAGAGATTAGTTACACTTCATGTTTACAAAAGGTTTGACATAAAAATATATAACATGAGTGAACATAGGATTAAGAAGAAAGAACCCTTGAAGCAAAACTGATGTTGAAATCCCTTAAGAGTTGCCTTCGGTGTTGGTGCTCCAAGTGTGTTGTAAATGAAGGTGGAGCGGCTAAGGTTGAATGGTTTCTGCAAATGGGAGAGTGTATGGAATGGAATGAAACCGAGAAGAGATTGTGTAGAAATGGAATGGGAGCTTGCGGCAAAGGGGAAGATTGGATGTGTTTGTGGTGTCTTGTGTATGAAAATGAGATGTGATTTTTGTGTATGAATGCATGGGTTTTTATAGGGGGAATGGGAGAATATGTGGGTGATTGTTTAAGAGTGAATGTGGTTGTTATGATTGAGAGTGCATGTGGATGAAATAATGATGGAAAAAGAGCTAGGTTGTTGGTGTGTGAATGCATGTGTTGAATTTGTGATGCAATGATGAAAGAGTAAGTGCATGTGTGTGTGAATGGTGGTGCAATGATGAAAGAGTAAGTGCATGTGTGTGTGAATAGTGGTGCAATGATGAAATGATGAAGTAGGAAGGTGGAAATGCATGTGGCTAAGGGTTGTTGATTGGGCTAGAGGTTTTGCATGGCTCAAAGGATTGTTTGATTGGGCTAGGCCCTTTGTTTTATGTCCAAAGTGCATGCTTTCAAATTCGTCTAACACTTTGGCTCCAAGCATATGCTATCCGTTCCAAGCCCAATTTTGCTCCAAAATGCTCCAAAATGCATCTTTTTGCTTCCTTAGCCATATGAACCTAAAAACACACGAAAATGGCTTAAACTACTAAAACAACTATGAATTAACAACATAGATGCACGAAAACAAGCTAAGTAAGTCGCCTAAATATGCTCCTATCAAATTCCCCCATACTTAGCTTTTGCTAGTCCTCGAGCAAAACAAAATAATAACAAATAAACAAAACGACACTAAACAAGTAAAACCAACCTAAACCTTCCAACAACCGTCTTAGGGATGTCCAATGCACATGACAAGTTAAAAATCATTATTCTCACAGATTTTAGCCATCTTTACACTTAAGTACATTCTTAATCATAGTCACCACATACTAGTTCACAATTAAGCAATTAAAACACATTTCAAATGTAGTAACATGCTTTAGAGAATTTACTCAATTCCTTACTAGAATGCACTCTATTTTCACACAGATTTTCTGACTACACACCCTACACTAGTTATATGTGAGAGATTGATGTAAACATGAAAGACTAGTATCTCACATATGTTATAACAAAGAAAGCATTTTCTGGATTTACAATAATGACATGAATATGATCTCATGAATGGAATGCTACTACTTAGAATGAGAACCAGTGATTCCATAAGCTCATATCAAATCCAAACTCCACATTATTGAACACATAACGATCAAGATAGAAGTCAAAGGGGTGTAACGGGGCTAGGGTATTGGTTAACAATGAAAGGTGAAGGATAAACAAACATTCTTAAAGCAATAGTGAGCAAAGTATTGAATTAGGCACTTAGAATTCCCTTTAGAGCGCGGAAAACAACTTTTAGACTAATAGGGGAAATTCAAACAACTCTTATTTTTCTTTTCTTTTTTTTTTTTTTTCAATTTTTTTTTTTTTTTTTTTTTTTTAGCCGTGCCTATGGCACAACAACTCTCATCAATAATCCTTCCCCCACACTTATTTTCTGCAACATATTAATCAAAAAGGAATTCATTTTCCGTCATGCTTACTATGCTTTAAGAACAAAGGCATGGATGGTCCTATTCTAGGCTAGGTAAGGATAACATGGGTTAACAAAGAACATAGGCTAAACAAGGCTCAAAGGGGTTAAAACTTACAACAAATACGAAATATGGGAAGTAAGGCTATTTGGCTATGGTGGCAACTACACAACTTTATCTTGATATATGTTATGCAATTCAATGCTTTGAATGAAATGGATATAAGTTCTAGCATTTAGTTCTAGCATGATACAATTGCATTCTAAGTAGCAACCAAGCAAGGAATAATGAGATCATGCAACAACTTTAGAAAACAAAGAATCACAGAAAATAACTCTCCAAAGAATGTTTAGGCTCAAGTCTCACAAGGTTGTAGCGTTTGTTTGAGTTCCTTCCTTCAAGCATGTTACAAAAACAAATTTTTCTTTTATGATTGCATGTGAAGTCATACATTATAACCATAACCAAGCATATACCAAGAGTAAATCAAACTTTCATCCATGTTTATAACTCTTTTTAACCGTCATGCAATTACAAACCAAATCCTTATCATTGTGTTGGAAGGTACCCTAAGACACAAACACACAAAAACGACTCAAAACACTCTTTTTAGGCTTTTCAAAACATTTTTTTCAAATTTTTATGTGATTTTCGGAGTTATAAAACAAAACACACTAAAACACTCTAAAACAATTTAAAAACACCTTAAAACAGCAAGGAACAACATTTGAAGTTATGGGTGATAAAATCCCACGAATTTGCATTAACAACATTAGTTACCCCCCCACACTTAAATCAAACATTGTCCTCAATGCTTTAAGCATAGATTCACACAAAACATAAGTAAACACACAAAAAACACTTAAACATACTAAACATGGCAAAATGTAATTAACAAAGAGAAGAGTTTAGGGACGCAAATCTGGTTATGGAGTGTAAATTCCCTCTTCTCCTTGGTGATTGCATTGAGGCATTGATCTTGGTGATTCCACAGGCTTTCTCTTGAACTGGTTTCCGCCCATCGTTGATTTTCCTTTGTGCTACATAATCTTGAACTGGGCAGCAGGATTCTTTTGGTCTTCCCCGAAGGTCTGAGCTTACCCCTTTTATCTGTTTCTTTGTTCAATCTTTGCAGGAGTGGTCCCTTCTCTGGAAGTGTATCAACCGTTGAAGATGACTACTCGAGAGCAATGCTAGGTAAGCAATCAGGAATAGATTCCAGGCAGTTGGCTCCAGAACAGAAGACTGACTCCAAGTGCTGGCTGATTGCTTCTTTCACTTTGCCATGCGAGTAAGAACAAGGACAAAGAAAAAGACAGGGAAATAGCATGATATGAGATACTTTTGCTTTTGACCTTGATGATATGAGATACCTTTGCTTTTGAAGAAGCGGTGAATGAATCAGCACACTTCAATCCGCCGTTTCCTCCTGGGTCATCTGTACTCCAGGCATCCGGTATCATCTTTGGGGAAGAAGAAAGAATTGAGTATTTCGAAAGGCTTTGCTGGGAGTGCGCCCTCAGAGGTGAGGGAGAGTTGGGCATTTTCTTCAGGTTTTCCTTGCCATAAAAGATGAAGGTCGACATATATAGAGATAATAACAAGTGGTGGTACCATTCTTTTACCCTTGTCGACAGACGTTTTGATCCCGCAAATCCGGCTTTTTGAAATATTGGCGCCTCTTCGATTTCTGAGCAGGCGCCCCTTCGATTTCTGAACGACGCCCCTTCGCTTTCTGAATGACACGTGGTAGTGCAGATGCGGCTCCTTTTGACAAAGCTGCACGCGTCTTCTGAAAAGCAGAGAAAGCGTTGCCGAACTTTGCGCCTGTCGGCTAAAGATGTGTAGTTGTGATGATGGCCTCCACGTGTTTTCTGAAAAGAAGAAATCTTTTGACAAAGTTGAACACGTCTTCTGAAAAGCCGAGAAAACGTCGCCAAAATTACGCCGGAAATTCCGGCTTTTTGAATCGGTGGACGCGTCGCCTTGGCTTTTTATAGAGGTATCGATCACCGCCAACAAACACACACTGAAGATTTCCCATTCTTGAAAATCGACTCCGGCCCTTTGAAATTTAACTCCATCCCTTCTCTTTGAACACTTTTGAAAAATGGCAAACCCATCGAACCTCAGCTTGGAATTGAGCCTTAGCAGTGATACGGGCGCGCCGCGTCAAGGTAACGTATGGCGCCCTTCTTTCTTATCTTCTAACGGTCTTCTTACAGGTGAAGACTCCGTGATGCAGGACGCCACAACAGCTACAATAGTAGCTAGGAACCTCCTCACTCCAAAAGATAGTAGGCTGCTGTCAGGACGGTCCGATGAGTTGGCCGTTCAAGAGTCCCTCGCACTTAGTGTTCAGTGTGCGAGTTCTGTGTCCAACATGGGCCAACGCCTGCTTGCCCGCTCCCGTCAGGTGGAATCATTGATGGCAGAGGTGGAAAGTCTTAAACAAGAGATCCAGCAGCTTAAGTACGAGAATAGAAGTTTGCATGTGCTTGCAAATAACTATTCTTCGGGCATGAAGAGGAAGCTTGATGAGCTGCAAGAATCTGAGGGTCGAATTCACAGTGACCGTCAAAGGCTTGCGGCTTATCTCCAGAGGCACCTTTTTCCTGGGTCATCCAGCGCTTGGCCAAGTATTGAGGCCTGGAATGCTCTAGCTCCGATGCCTTCCGCTCCGATGGCTTCTGCTCCGATGCCTCCCGCTTCTATGCCTCCCGTTTCTATGCCTTCCGCTCCGACGCCTCGTAGTGGGGCTTCACGTAAACAACCTTTGTGAAGCTCCATCTTTCTCCATGTTTATTTTTATTCTTTTTTTTTTTCCACACCATTTTTTTTTTTTTTTATAATTTTTTTTTTTAATCAAATCAAACGGCATGGAATTGATCTTTGGATGGAGGGTGATACTTGAAATGATCCAGTAATGGTTTAAATTCTAGAGTGGATGCCTGAATCATTAACAACATATTAGTATAAAAGAAAATTGAAATTCGGGGAGGCGGCTTACCTTTGTGCTCCGACATGAACTTACAAATAAACACCCCCTCGAAAGTTATGACATGTCCCGTGTCATAAAACCCTTTTTCAAAGCAACCCAATAGTTTGTCTACAAACATAGCCCTCATATACATTCGTGTAAGCAAAAACACACTTAACCACAACTAACACAAGGCAAGTAGGCAAAGAATATGGAATGGTGACAACATAAACACAAAATGAGGAAAGAACACAAACCACACTAGGTTGCCTCCTAGTAAGCGCTTTATTTAATGTCTAGGCAAGACATGGTAGCTTGTTCATGATGTTGTAAACTCAAGAAAATCTACAACTTGATAAACTTGCTCTTCCTCCACTTTCTCCAAATATGGTTTCAATCGCTGCCCATTGACTTTAAAAGAGGTGTCATTCTTCATGTTCTCTATCTCCACAGCTCCGTGGGGAAATGTTTGCAGCACCTTAAATGGTCCCACCCACCTAGACTTCAATTTACCTGGAAAAAGTCTCAAACGTGAGTCATACAACAGTACTTTCATACCTTGGTGAAACTCCTTCCGTAGGATGGCCTTGTCATGATAGAGCTTAGTCCGTTCCTTGTAGATTTTGGCATTCTCATATGCTTCATTTCTGAGTTCTTCCAACTCATTAAGTTGGAGCTTCCTTGCTATTCCAGCATCCTTGTAATCAAAGTTGAACTTCTTGATGGCCCAATATGCACGGTGTTCAAGCTCCATTGGCAAATGACAAGCTTTCCCAAACACAAGGCGATAAGGACTCATGCCAATGGGGGTCTTATATGTTGTTCTATATGCCCATAGTGCATCATTCAACCTTAGTGACCAATCCTTCCTTGTAGGGCTTACGGTCTTCATCAAAATGTTCTTGATCTCCCTATTGCTAATCTCCACTTGTCCTGAGGTTTGAGGATGGTACGGGGTTGCCACTTTGTGGTTGATGTTGTACTTCTTCATCAAGGATTCAAAGGGTTTGTTGCAGAAATGGCTGCCACCATCACTAATAATAGCTCTTGGGGTTCCAAACCTACAAAAAATCACATCTTTAAGAAAATTCAAAACAACCTTAAGATCATTAGTTATTGTAGCAATGGCTTCAACCCATTTGGATACATAATCTACTGCCACTAATATGTATAAGTAACCAAAAGAGGATGGAAATGGTCCCATGAAATCGATTCCCCAAACATCAAAGAGCTCTACCACCAAAATGTTGTTCAATGGCATCTCATTTCTTCGGCTAATGTTCCCCATTTTCTGGCACCTATCACACTTAGAACAAAAATCAAAAGCATCTTTGAATAAAGTAGGCCAAAAGAAACCAGATTGTAAAACCTTTAGAGATGTCTTTTTGGCACCAAAATGTCCTCCACATGCCAATGTATGGCTGAACATTAGAATGCTTTGTTGCTCACTCTCTAGGACACACCTCCTAATGATTTGGTCAGGGCAATATTTAAACAAATATGGTTCGTCCCAAACGTAGTGCTTTACCATGGCAAGGAACTTCTTTCTTTCCTGAAAAGAAAGGTCATTTCTAATTATACCACAAACAAGATAATTAACAAAATCAGCATACCATGGTTCTTTTTCTTGAATAACAAGGAGTTGTTCATCTGGAAATGATTCATTTAGAGGCAAAGGTTGTCCAACTCCATGGTTTTCATTGAGCCGTGACAAATGGTCAGCCACAACATTATCACTTCCCTTCTTATCTCGAATTTCCAAGTCAAACTCTTGTAGTAAGAGTATCCATCTAATTAAGCGTGGCTTAGCATCTTTTTTTGTCATCAAGTACCTAAGGGCTGCATGATCAGAAAACACAATAACTTTAGATCCAACAAGATATGACCGAAACTTCTCTAAGGCAAAAAAAATAGCAAGCAACTCCTTTTCAGTTGTGGAATAGTTAAGTTGAGCATCATTTAGAGTCCGGCTTGCATGATCACGTGTGGGAGCTTGTTCACCCTTTGCCCTAAAACTGCACCAATAGCATAGTCAGAGGCATCACACATTAGTTCAAAAGGTAAAGACCAATCTGGTGCCATAATAATAGGGGCCGAGGTTAATTCATGTTTCAAAGTATTAAATGCATCCATACAAGCTTTATCAAAATGAAATACAACATCTTTAGCTAACAGATTGCATAATGGACGAGTGATCATTGAAAAGTTCTTAATGAAACGACGATAAAAACCCGCATGTCCCAAAAAACTTCTTACTCCCTTCACGGTTGTGGGAGCTGCCATATTGGTGATGATGTCAATTTTGGCTTTGTCCACCTCCATTCCTTGGCTAGAGATTACATGCCCCAACACAATTCCTTGTTTCACCATAAATTGGCACTTTTCCCAATTGAGAACCAAATTTGTTTCCTGACATCTTTGAAGTACTAAAGAGAGATGGTTAAGACATTCATCAAAAGAGGAACCAAACACTGAAAAGTCATCCATAAATACCTCAATGAATCTTTCTACCATGTCAGAAAAGATTGCCAACATGCATCTTTGGAATGTTGCTGGAGCATTGCAAAGTCCAAAAGGCATTCTTCTATATGCAAATGTGCCAAACGGGCAAGTAAAGGTAGTTTTCTCTTGATCCTCCGGAGCAATTGCAATTTGATTGTAACCTGAGTAACCATCAAGAAAACAATAGTGTGAGTAACCTGCCAATCTCTCAAGCATTTGATCTATGAAAGGCATAGGAAAGTAATCTTTTCTAGTGCTAGAATTCAACTTCCTGTAATCGGTGCAAACACGCCAACTAGCCGTGGGTTTTGTGGGCACAAGCTCTTTGTTTTCATTCTTCATCACTGTGATTCCCACCTTCTTAGGTACCACCTGAATAGCACTCACCCATTTGCTATCAGAAATGGGATATATGATCCCCACATCTAACAACTTCAACACTTCATTCCTCACAACTTCCTTCATGTGTGGATTGAGCCTCCTTTGTGGTTCACGGGTTGACTTTGCTCCTTCTTCCAAAAGAATCCTATGCATGCACATGGTAGGGCTTATTCCCTTGATATCTGCAATAGACCAACCAATAACTGATTTGAACTCTTTTAACACCTTAATTAGTTTATCTTCTTCATTTGGGGTGAGGTCAGAAGTTATGATAACTGGAAGAGTTTCAAATTCAGCTAGATATGCATACTTTAGATGTGGTGGAAGTGGTTTAAGTTCAAGTTTTGGTGCCTTAACAGTGGAAGGGGTTAAATGTGACCTCGATGGTTTTAAAGGCTCTAAAAGAGGTAAAATATTCAAAGGATACGGTGCCAATGCTTTCAAGGCAGCTACCTCTTCCATGAGTGCATCTTCTTCATCAAACTCATCTTAAGATTGACTCAAAACAGTTTGTAATGGTTCATTAGATTGTGCCTGCAAGAACTTAGAGAAAACAAGCGAATCAAGCACATCAATGGCATAACAATCAAGAGATGAAGAAGGATGTGAAAGAGACTCAAACACTTTGAATTGAACGGTCTCTCCTAGCACTGTCATAGTGAGGAGTCCATTTTGCACATCAATGATGGTCTTGGCCGTGGCCATAAACGGTCTCCCAAGCAAAATAGGCAATTCTCGGTCATGTATAGGAGCTTCTTCCATGTCCAACACTACAAAATCCGCAGGCAAGATTAGTTTATCAATTTGAACTACAATATCCTCTACTATACCTCTTAGATATTTCACGGATCTGTCCGCAAGTTGTAATGAGATGGTGGTGGCTTTCAATTCCCCCAAACCTAGTTGAAGGTATACGGAATAAGGCATTAAGTTGATGCTAGCACCTAAGTCAAGCATCGCCTTCTCTACCTTCTTGTCTCCTATGGTGATGTTGATAGAAAAACTTCCTGGATCCTTGAGCTTTGGTGGAAGTTTTCTTTGCAACACGGCACTTACATTCTCGGACACCACTACCTTCTCATGTGGTCCATACTTCCTTTTGTAGTTGTTTAACTCTTTGAAGAACTTCCCATAAGCTGGCATGTTCCTAATGACATCAAGCAAAGGTAAGTTAACATTCACCTTACTTAGAATATCAAAAATCTCCTTAAATGACTTATCCTGCTTGCTCTTGGCAAGTCTTCCAGGGAATGGTATTGGTGGAGTGTAAGGTTTCTCGGCCTTGTGAAGATTTGGTGTTTCAAACGAGGGAGTAGCATGACTTGGTTCCTCATTTGGTTTCTCATTTTCTCCTTGAGTAACCCCTGCATTCACATAATCAGATTCATTAGTAACTTCATTGCCAACTCTATTATTGATAACCTTACCACTTTTAAGTGTAGTGATTGCTTTGGCTTGCTCTTGGTTCCTTTGGAGTATCACAGGTTGGCTTGGAAACTTTCCAACCTCTCTTTGGCTCAAGGCATCTGCAATCTGCCCCAATTGTGTCTCCATTTTGGTTAGAGCCGCCGAATGCTGTTGGAGAGTGCTATTGGTGGTTTGTTGGAATTGCAAGGTATTTTGGGCTAACAATTTAACCGTATCCTCAAGAGTAGGTTTTGGTTGGAAGTTTTGGAATTGATTGTTGTTCTTCCACGAAAGATTGGGATGATCTCTCCAACTTGGGTTATATGTATTGGAATACACATCATTCCTTGGCCTTTGATTGTAAGAATTCATGAGGTTCACTTGCTCTTGGACATACTCGGGGTAAGCCTCCCTAGATGGACATTGATGAGTAAGGTGGCTTGGTATGTTGCAAATGGCACACACTTCACTTGCTTTTGGCACCATGTTGAGCACGGATTCAAGCTTCTTTTCTAGGTTAGCTACCTGCAAAGAAAGATCATGATTAGAGCTTGTTTCATATACTCCAACTCTCTTACCCCTTACATCTTTGTGTTGAGCATTAGATCCCAACATCTCATAAATGTTATATGACTCTTGAGCATTCTTTTTCTTCAAAGCTCCACCTGCTGCATTATCAACAGTTGATTGACATGTTTGGGTTAGTCCATCGTAGAAAATTTGCATTTGTAAGTGAAGAGGTAACCCATGGTGTGGACATTGCAACAAAAGGCCTTTAAAGCGCTCCCAACACTCATTGAAAGGTTCTCCATCATCTTGTTTGAAGTTGAAGATTTGTCCCCTTAATGTGGCTGTCTTTTGAGTGGAAAAGAACTTTTCCAAAAACTTCTTAGCCACGGCATCCCATGTGGTGAGTGAACCAGGTACTAGAGTCATTAACCAACCCTTGGCCCTATCTTTCAAGGTGTAAGGGAACACTCTCATCCTCAGATTTGCTTCACTTACTCCCTGTAAAGGTAAACCACTCACAACATTGTAAAATTCTTTAATATGAGCTAAAGGATCTTCATTAGGTAAGCCATAAAAAGAAGGAAACATATGGAAATGTGAAGATTTAAGATCATAGTTTCTAGCTTCTGTGGGCAGCAAGATGCATGAAGGTGAATTTGGTATGATTGGTTGAGCAAAATCCTCCAAAGCTCGAAGATCATCTTGGTCGCCCGCCATCTCTTCTTCTCTTTCCCAATTAAAGTGCTCCGATCCTTCACTTGTTGGACTAGACGGTTTCCCTTCCTCTTCTTCACGGACAATGGAGGAACTTGTTGGCACAAAGCTTTCCAAAGTGTTGCCCTTTAACCGTTCAATTCTTTGGCCTAATTCAGCAAGTCTATTTGACATATACTACCTGAAACAAGATAAAACAAGTTTGAATAAAAATCAGAAATCTACTTAAAATGAAAAGAACAAGGTTTAATATCAAAACAAGCAATTATAAGGGACTGAAATCAGTCCCCGGCAACGGCGCCATTTTAATTGAGGTTTTCCTTCTTCGTGCTAGAATATGTTTAGTATAATGGCACAAGTAAGGGTGTCGAATCCACAGGGACTAATTGGACCTATATAATCACTTGTTTTGCAAGAACTTTTTACTAGAGAAATAAAACTAATCAATGTAGGCAGATTTGTTGTTGTAACTTGAAAGCATAAGGAAATGAAGTAAACACAAATAAATGAATCAACAACTAATAAAATGAGATAGTACCAATGGAGATGAAGCTAGGGATTCGATTTTACCATTGCTAACCCAAGGCCATGTTTGTTAAATCAGTTTATACTCAGTCATCTACCTATTTCTTGAGTTTGTTTCACTTAGATATGATCAACCATATGATGTGTGGATTTGATCAAATGTCTCTAATCATGAGCCTAATTGTGATGTGTAACTTTGGTTCCTAATCAAGAATATGTAGTGCACAAGAAACTTTCACAAAACCAAAGGGAACACTCAGCAGGATGTTTGCAAAACATTCCCTTCATTCATTCACATATCCACCAAGATTATGCATGATGTGTGCTTTAATCTTGGCTAAACAACCTGTGGTTAATTCAAATGATGATCAAGCATTAAAATCAACACACTAAGTCACAATTAAATCGGAGAATGAAACAAGAAATAGATAAATTAAATGAGAATTCTGAATTAACTACATGGCAATCTTGCAAGGCTACATCGAATCCCTAGAGAGAGATTAGTTACACTTCATGTTTACAAAAGGTTTGACATAAAAATATATAACATGAGTGAACATAGGATTAAGAAGAAAGAACCCTTGAAGCAAAACTGATGTTGAAATCCCTTAAGAGTTGCCTTCGGTGTTGGTTCTCCAAGTGTGTTGTAAATGAAGGTGGAGCGGCTAAGGTTGAATGGTTTCTGCAAATGGGAGAGTGTATGGAATGGAATGAAACCGAGAAGAGATTGTGTAGAAATGGAATGGGAGCTTGCGGCAAAGGGGAAGATTGGATGTGTTTGTGGTGTCTTGTGTATGAAAATGAGATGTGATTTTTGTGTATGAATGCATGGGTTTTTATAGGGGGAATGGGAGAATATGTGGGTGATTGTTTAAGAGTGAATGTGGTTGTTATGATTGAGAGTGCATGTGGATGAAATAATGATGGAAAAAGAGCTAGGTTGTTGGTGTGTGAATGCATGTGTTGAATTTGTGATGCAATGATGAAAGAGTAAGTGCATGTGTGTGTGAATGGTGGTGCAATGATGAAAGAGTAAGTGCATGTGTGTGTGAATGGTGGTGCAATGATGAAATGATGAAGTAGGAAGGTGGAAATGCATGTGGCTAAGGGTTGTTGATTGGGCTAGAGGTTTTGCATGGCTCAAAGGATTGTTTGATTGGGCTAGGCCCTTTGTTTTATGTCCAAAGTGCATACAAGGCTTTCAAATTCGTCCAACACTTTGGCTCCAAGCATATGCTATCCGTTCCAAGCCCAATTTTGCTCCAAAATGCTCCAAAATGCATCTTTTTGCTTCCTTAGCCATATGAACCTAAAAACACACGAAAATGGCTTAAACTACTAAAACAACTATGAATTAACAACATAGATGCACGAAAACAAGCTAAGTAAGTCGCCTAAATATGCTCCTATCAATAGCCATTAAAGCATGTTTTTCATGTATGCATCTCTAATAGTAAAATCATGCATTTTAGAAGGGGTCCACTCATAGATACTCCGTCGTCGAAGAGCCTTGCGAATTAAGGGAGGACGGAAACGCCACTAACAAATGCACCTAAGCTCATAAAGGGACCAATTAATAAAACTATACTAAAATGATTGAATTTCGGAAAAAGGGACGTCATAAATGGATTTAGGACGTCGAAAAACCTAAGGGGAGAACCTCAGTTACCCCCATGGGCTGCCACACACAGAGTTGGGTCGCCGGAAAGTTGGCCAGAAAAGTTGCCTGGGACGAAGCACAGTACCTCTAATGGAAGCACGTATCATCTATGCGTAAGCCAAGACTGGCGCCCACGCACTGACTGGGAACTAGGATCCGGCCAAGTCGGGTCAATCCAGTTGCAGGCCATACGTCAGTCGGTTTTTGGGCAAACCTTGAAACGCTCATAACTTCCTCAATACTTAACCAAATCAAGTGATTCAAAAATGAAAGTCATAGTTCTCAACGAGATAAAAAGAATGGTACCTTGCAGGATGGCTAACTCACTGTGATTTGGCTGAAAAACGCCTAAAAAATGGTGGTGCTCACTGGAAAACTAGGGAAGCTTTCCCCGTGACATTCCTATGTCCAAATATCACCAAAACTTCTCAAAACTAGTTCCAAACATACATTAAGACATGATCCACAACTTTTAGACGAGGTTCGAAGGCTTACCTTCGCCGGAGGACGTGGAAACTCATCGAAAAACTTAACGAACAATGAATGTACTGTGCAGTGAGTTTGGAAAGGTTTGAAGGCTTCTCCTTCGATTCTGAGTTCACCAGGGTGATGGGGATGCTATTGTCGTTGTTGTATTGTTTATTTGTGTGGAAAGCCCTCGGAGAGGATGGTTTGAGAGAGAGCCGAGAGTGTAGATAGGGAGAAAGAGATAAGAGTGTTGTGAGAAAGAAAGAAAGTGTTTTTTAGAAATGGAATGAGGAATGAAGTCACGGGGAGGTAAAAAGGGAGGAAACATGTGGGCCCTAGGTGGTCATAAAACAAGGTCACTAAGGACAAAACACGAAAATATCCTAAAAACTTTCGACATTTTGTTACATAAAATCTTCGTTATAACTCCAAATTTGAATTTGTTCATGCCTACGCGTTCGTGGCAATGAGTACAATAAAGACAAATTAATAAAAATTGAAATACGCATTTCGACGAGACGGTCAACAAAAGTCAACTCAAGGGTAAATTGGTAATTCAAAAGTCTGACAATATAAAAATACAACAAATTAGGGATGGGGTTTCACATGGAAAGACTATTAATTCTATTTTTTCAATTTCGTGGGATCGTCTTCATTACTATTTTCGAATTTCCTGTGTTTGTTTTAGGCCGGTGTGATTTGCACATGCATAAAGTTTATGGGGCCATGGCCGAAGAAATAGTTATATACAATTTCAAGTCATAGACTAACTAATGCAATCACACCAACTCACATGCACCGAATACCATCAGAACTCCGAAGTCAAGTGAGTTTGGGCGAGAGTAGTTCTCAGATGAGTGACCTCCTCAGAAGTCCTTGTGTTGCATGCCCCCACCTCTTTTTTATTTTTCATAATTTTATTTATGGTGCTCATCGTTTCTTACCGAGTTTCATGCATGGAAGATGAAAGAAAAGAATGGGAAAGACTATTAATTTTATTTTTTAATTTTTGTGGGATCGTCTAGATTAATATTTTTGAATTTGTGTGATCATTTTAGGCCGTTGTTATTTGCACATGTATAAAAGTTACAGGGTCCGGGCCAAAGAAATGATCCTATACAATTACAAGTCATAGACTAACGGATGCGATCATACCAACTCACGTGCACCGGATCCCTTCAGAAGTCCGAAGTTAATCGAGTTTGGGCGAGAGTAGTACTAGGATGGGTGATCTCCTTGGAAGTCTTTGTGTTGCATCCTCCCACCTCTTTTTTATTTTTTGTAATTCTTGTTTGTGTATTTCTAGTGGCTTATTTGTTGTGTGCGTCATTTATAACCAAGTCTCATACTTGAGAGATGAAAGAAAAGAATGGGAAAGACTCTGAATTTCTATTTTTGAATTTCATGTGATTGTTTTTATTTATATTTTTGAATTTTGCTTGATCGTTTTGGGGCCTGTGTGGTTGACATGTGACTAAGGTTGCAAAGTCATGGTTCAAAGAAATGGTTTTATACAATTACAAGTCATAGACTAACAGATGCGATCATACCAGGTCACATGCACTGGATCCCATCAGAACTCCAACGTCAAGCGAGTTTGGGTGAGAGCAGTACTAGGATGCGTGACCTTCTCAGAAATCTTCGTGTTGCATCCTCCCACGTCTTTTTTACTTTTCATAATTCTTTTATGTGTATTTCTAGAGGCTTATTTGTGGTGCGCATCGTGGATAACCGAGTCTCATGCTTGGGGGGTATTTCTAGCTGCTTACTTATGGTGCACGTCGTTTATAACCGAGTCTCATGCTTGGAAGATGAAAGAAAACGATGGGAAAGACTATTAATTCTATTTTTTGAATTTCAAGTGATAATTTTGGGCCGGTGTGATTTGCACATGCATAAGGTTACAGGGTCATGGTTAAGAGAAATGGTTATATACAATTACAAGTTGTAGATTAACAGTTGGATCATACCAACTCACATGCACAGGATCCCATCAGAATTTCGAAGTCAAGCTAGTTTGGGCAAGAGTAGTACTAAGATGGGTGACTTCCTTGGAAGTCCTCGTGTTGCGTGCCCCCACCTCTTTTTTATTTTACATAATTGTTTTTCGCGTATAGTACTAGGATGGGTGATCTCCTTGGAAGTCTTCGTGTTGCATCCTCCCACCTCCTTTTTATTTTATTTTTCATAATTCTTTTTTGCATATTTCTAGCGGCTTATTTGTTGCGTGGGTCGTTTATAACCGAGTTTCGTAATTGAGAGATGAAAGAAAAGAATGGGAAATACTCTAAATTCCTATTTTTGAATTTCATGTAATCGTTTGGGGGCCGGTGTGATTTGCATGTGCCTGAGGTTGTAGGGTCATGGTTTAAAGAAATGGTTATATACAATTACAAGTCATACACTAACGGATGCAATTGTACCAGCCCATATACCTCAAATCCCATAAGAACTTCGAAGTCAAGTGAGTTTGGACGAGAGTTGCACTAGGATGGCTAACCTCCTAGGAAGTCCTCGTGTTGCATCCCCCCCCCCCCCCCAACCTCTTTTTAATGTTTCATAGTTCCTTTTTTTTTTGCGTCTTTCTTGCTTCGTATTTGTGGAGTACGTCGTTTATAACCAAGTCTCATGCTTAGGAGATGAAGGAAAAGAATGGAAAGGACTCTGAATTCCTATTTTTGAATTTTGTGCGATTGTTTTGATTAATATTTTTGAATTTCACATGGTCGTTTGGGGGCCGGTATGATTTACGCATGCAAAAGGTTCCGGGGTCATGGTTCATAGAAATGGTTATACACAATTACAGGTCATAGACTAACGGATGCAATCATACCAACTCACTTGCTCGTGTTGCCTCTTGGGAAGTGCTCGTGTTGCCTCCCCTACCTCTTTTTTATTTTTCATGATTCTTTTTTGCATATTTCTAGCAACTTATTTGTGATGCGGGTCATTTATAATTGAGTCTCGTGCTTGGAAGATGAAATAAAAGAATGGGAAAGACCACTTATTCCTATTTTTGAATTTCGTGTGATCGTTTTGATTAATATTTTTGAATTTCGCGTGTTCATTTAGGGGCCGGTGTGATTTGCACATGCATAAGGTAACGGGGTCATGGTTAAAAGAAATGGTTATATATTATTACAAGTCATAGACTAACGGATGAGATCATACCAACTCACTTGCATCTGATCGTATCAGAACTCCGAAGTTAAACAAGTTTGGGAGAGAGTACTACTAGGATGGGTGACCTCTTGGGAAGTCTTCATGTTGCATTCTCCCACCTCTTTTTAATTTTTCATAATTATTTTTTGCGTATTTTTAGCAGCTTATTTGTCACGCACGTTGTTGATGACTGAGTCTCATGCTTAGGAGATGAAAGAAAAAAAATGAGAAAACAATTAATTCCTATTTTTTAATTTCTGTGATTGTTTTGATTAATATTTTTGAATTTCGCTTGAACGTTTAGGGGCCAGTATGATTTGCACATGCATAAGGTTACAAGGCCATGGTTAAAAGAAATGGTTATATACATTTACAAGTAATAGACTAACAGATGTGATCATGCCAATTTATATGCATCGGATCCCAACAGAACTTCAAAGTTAATTGAGTTTGGGCAAGAGCGGTACTATGATGGGTGACCTTCGGGGAAGTCCTTGTGTTGCATTCCCCCATGTCTTTTTTATTTTTCATAATCATTTTTTTGCGTATTTTTAGCGGCTTATTTGTGACACCCGTTGTTTATAACCGTTTTTGCTTATTTTTAGCAGCTTATTTGTGACATGTGTCATTTATAACTGAGTCTCGTGCTTGGGAGACAGAAGAAAAGAATGGGAAAGACTATTAATTCCTATTTTTAAATTTCATGTGATCATTTTGATTAGTATTTTTGAATTTCGTGTGTTTTATAACCAAGTCTCATGCTTGGGAGATGAAGTAAAAGAATGGAAAAGACTATTAATTCCTATTTTTGAATTTCGTGTGATCGTTTTGATTAATATTTTTGAATTTCGCATGGTCGTTTAGGGGCCAATGTAATTTGCTCATGCACAAGGTTACAGGGTCATCTGAAGCTAACGTTGGGTTAGAAGGGAGTCAAGGATGGAGCCAATGGAGGCTCACTGGGGGCATATGCCCCCCACTCAAGTGATTTGCTTGTTAAGTTGCATACTATAATTATATAATACACACGCATTATTTTTGAAGAAAATATATGTACCTAGTATCCAACATAGTTTCATACTGCGTATACTCCATATCAAATATTATATGAGCAAAAGTGCTCTTGTTCTGTCATTCAAACTGAAAAACCTCACTCTTGCGTAATTATGTATTAACATTTTTCTTATCACTTTGCCACTTTCCACTACTACACTAAAATTTGTAACATTGGAATTGTGATACATTATCATTTGAAATCGTCCCTATTTTCATATTGGTTATAAGTCATACTATAATAAGGTTTTCTTAATTGATTTTTGGGTTGCCCCCACTAAAAGAAATTTCTAGCTCCATCCCTGCAGGGAGTCATCTGAAACTAACATTGGCCAGGATCCCGCAACTAGAAAAGGATCTTTAGCTCCCTCGGAGATGGTTATGGATGATGATGATGATGGAGAGGTGA
Organism: Pyrus communis; assembly: GCF_041283825.1. NCBI lineage: Eukaryota > Viridiplantae > Streptophyta > Magnoliopsida > Rosales > Rosaceae > Pyrus > Pyrus communis. The sequence continues at coordinate 7,907,065 of NC_142572.1, forward strand.
AGGCATCTGAATGGGTTAGAAGGGATGTTAGAACCAATCAAATGTTAAGTATATATTATACAACAATTGCATAGTTTATTTCAAATAGAAATTTCACAAGGATACAATATATATATATATATATATATATATATATATATATATATATATCTTACAATATAAACAATTAATAAAATTGAATTAATAAACCACAAAACACTGACTTGGTTAGGAAGATAGAGGCTTGCAGTAGCAATCTCCTAAGACAGAAATACGCCCATACACCAGTGCAGTAGTTCAAATGGACGTCTATCTTGCAAGATACAACTATCTAACCCAAGTTCTTGCACACGAACTTGGATTCTTGGCGAATTGATTGAGCGTTTCTCTGTGAAATATGGAGGAAGGAAAATAAAATTGATGATCGGTTTCTGATTTTATTGCCATATATATAATGGCATAAATTGAACAAATACAACCGTTCATGCTTATCAGTTTTTAAAAAATAAAAACCGAATGTAACTAAATGTAACTGTTCAATCAGTTTTATCCTTTCGGAAAAAACTGAATCCAAAAAATAAAAAACGTAACTTGTGCTTTTCGTCCATCCGAGCCCAAGAGCCCCAAGGCCCAAGGCCCATCTTTGACATTTAATATATACACCCAAACCCTCCAAGTCTAAGGCCCAAGGTCCATGGCTTTGGCCCAATTCAATTCAAACTATAAGTGAGTTCACTCACTTATAAAGGTGATGTCAAAGAAGGTTTGGGCGATGTGGGACTCCAAGTCCCACATAAAACACAAATTCCAACAATACCCCACATTTTCTATTCAAACTTTAGCAATACGCCACATTTGAATTGAAAATAAGATACTAGCTAAATTAGTAATGTCTTTCTAGAGAACTTAGATATGATACGCATCGGGATAGGTGTCTTTTGGACTTGAACCTTCTCTAGTGAGTACTTATCGGTTTTACCTAATGAAGCAGTGAATTTACTATCTTGAACTGATCATTCTTAGTAGTAAAATCGAAACAATAAGTATCACACATATCACATCTGAACACACGTCAATTCATACGGTTGTGTTCATTTTGGTCCTGAACATATCCTGATTTCATGAGACCTTTAGAGAATTGTAGCCATACCAATTCTCAAAGATGTGATCCCACATCAATCTCATATAGGTAATGCTAATAAAGAATATGTTGTTCTATTCATCTTAATCATAAGATATTAGCATTATTAAGAATAGTTATTCACCATTTTCGTCTTACAGGCAACACACAGTTTTCCATCATAAGAATAAGTAAAGATATTGTGTTGTTTACTTTGAGTTTTCCTCATCTAGTTTGCCTATTGAACCTAGACCATGGGATCTCCAATTAGCTAGGTTAGGTTTTCGTCAAGTTATAGCTCATTGAGTTGGCTTTAAACCCATTCCCCTCGATGTAAATGCCACTTGATCCTTGGATAGGCCTTTTGTCAAAGGATCGGCAATATTCTCCTTAGATTTAATATAATCAATGGAAATAGTTCCATTCTTGAGTAGTTGTCTAATGGTTTTATGTCGTCGCCTTATATGTCTTGACTTCCCATTATATTCAGCGTTTTTGGCTCAACCTTGTGCAACCATGCTGTCACAATGTATACATATTGCAGTCACAAGCTTGGGCCATAATGGAATATCTTCCAGAAAATGTTTAAGCCATTTAGCTTCATCAGCAGCTATATCTAAGGCTATAAACTCTAATTCCATTGTCGAACGTGCTATACATGTTTGCTTGGATGATTTCCATAACACAGCTGCTCCACCAAGTGTAAGTACATATCCACTTTTGGATTTACTGTCTGTGCTCCCTGAAATCCAATTTGCATCACTATATCCTTCTAATACTGGGGGATATTAAGTGTAATGCAAACCATAGTTCATTGTATGCTTTAAGTATCTTAATACCCTTATTAAAGCATTCCAATGATCTCTTCCAGGATTACTTGAATACCTACTTAGTCGGCTTATTGAATAAGCAAGATCAGGTCTTGTACAATTCATAATGTACATCAAGCAACCTATAACTTGGGTATACTCCAATTGAGATACACTCTCTTCTTCGTTTTTAGTAAGTTTATGAATAGGATCAAAAGGAGTTACTGCAGGTTTACAATCATAATGTCCAAACCTTTTTAGAACTTTTTCCACATAATGTGATTGAGATAAGACATATCCATCTGAATTCTTAGAATTCGAACTTCAAGAATCACATCAGCTAATCCCATATCTTTCATATCAAAACTAGAATTTAGCATTTTCTTTGTGGAGTTAATCACATCTTTGTTTGTTCCCATTATAAGCATGTCATCAACATATAGACATACAATAACACAAGCATTTTTCGTTTTCTTAACTTAAATGCATTTTTCTGATCCTTCTTGTGGCGGCAGTCCTTTGCCCTATGACCTGTCTTTCCACAAACCCAGCAACCTCTTTTGATTTTCTTGAAGGTTTTCCCTTTCACAGCAGTCATTGCTTTCTTTGCAGCATCCTTGCCTTTGTTTTTCTGATGGTGCCTTGCCTTGTGTGCGTCACCTCCTTCCACAACATTGGCTTTTGCCTCCAGCAATGAGACATCATACTTCTCATTTTTGCGATGATCCTCCTCCACACGCAGTTTGAGAATCAACCGATCCATGCTCATGTCTTCAGTTAGATGCTTCAAATAAATCTTGAAGTCCTTCCAATTCGAAGGCAGTTTCTCTATGATAGAGCCAACCACAAAACCTTCTTTCAAACCAAGGTTTTCTTCATCTAACTCATGAAGAATCACTTGGAGTTCTTCAACTTGCTTGACAACAGACTTGGTGTCACTCATCTTGTATATACACCCAAACCCTCCAAGTTTAAGGCCCAAGGTTCATGCCTTTGGCCCAATTCAATTCAAATTATAAGTGAGTTCACTCACTTATAAAGGTGATGTTCAAAGAAGGTTTGGGCGATGTGGGACTCCAAGTCCCACATAAAACACAAATTCCAACAAGGGAGTCATCAAACTAAAGTGCAACTCAAGCTCATTCTAATTAATCATCCGCATGTAGAAGTAGGAGAGAAAGGCCGAGCAAAGTTTTGGATGGCTTGGGCAAAATTGCTAGTGTACTAGAGAATATGGTGGAGGGTCATGATTCTAAACTGCACAAGTTGGCTGATGGGTTGAAGGAGAAAGGCGTAAATGATGACCATAAGTTTGAGGGAGAAGAGCTCAAAGAGGTTGGGTTTTCAATTGGAGATCGGATTACCTTCCCTTGTTTACGGATCTGGCAAAAGTGTGTGTAGTCGAGAACACTAGATGAAAGTGAAGATAAGTTCAAGTATGTGAGGACACTCCATGAAGATCGATCGTCGAGCTCATGACTTTTTTTTTATCGTAGAGCTCATGACTTAGATGTAGTTGCTTTTTATATTCTCTAGTTGAATTTTAAGAATTAAAATTTGGATTTTGTTCTATTTTCTAGTTGGTTTTTTAAGAATTTAACTTTGTTATGGAATTTTAATTTGGACTTTGTTATATTCCAAAAATCGTACCTTTTGGATGAACATATAGATGTATCTTCATATGATTTTCTTATTATCAAATTTGCGGTTCTTTTATTTGCTTTGATTAATTATACGTGATATTGAATAAATGAAAATTAAAAAAACAAATAAAATTTTTAAGTCCAATTTAGTCATGTACCAAATAGTCGACTGGATTTAAGTCCAATCCAATCTCATCCAACTTAGTGTTTCACCAAACAATGGAGTGAGATTCAAAGCCTAACCAATCCATGTCAATCCAATCTTATTCTAAGGTTCAATCTCATCTAGCCCACCAAACGGATCTTCATTGGGGGCAAATCGGGGATGTCCCAGATGGAAGGGCAAGCAAACTCAATCCGCTCCCCTCCATTGTCATCCCTAATCATACAAGTCGAGTTTTCTAAGACGAACCGTTCATGTAAAATTCAATTTGGATTTATCGCAATCTTCTTTCCTTTTTTTCTCAGATCATATATGGATTCTGCCTATATTCTAAATTCCAGATCTTAACATACGCAGCTGAAGAACAAATATAATATCTGATTCCTCAGTGTAAAAGATAGTTGCAAGACCAACAAACAGGAGAGGTTCAAAATACTAACAAAGTCTACTTCCATAAAATAAAAAATATTCAAAAAAAAAATATTAACCAGTATATACATTGTGTAGTTTACATGCACACCGGCACACGTACGTACGTACGTTAAAACTACTTTCTTACTGGAGTTGGAGGGAGCGTGTTGTTATTTATGAGAAAAGAGCTGCCTCTTGATCTGCTCGAAAAAGATGTAGTTGATGCCTTCTTACTCTTAGAAATCGCGGCCTTCGGATGTGTGTACGATCTGTAAGAACCCAAGCCACCGCCATAGCTCTCGCTTCCTTTTAGTGCCTGTCTTTGATTATATGGAGACTCTTTCTTTGCAAGATCTTGAATGCTCTTTACCTTTGATAAACATGTAAAGGATTGGCACTTGCCTTCAAAATACTTTGAAAGTCCTCTACTGTACATGTATAATAAGAAATTTAGCTGAAAATTAACAAAATCCTTTGAAAGAGGATATTCTAAACTATTCAGATATGGGAGGAGAGATTTAAATTTGGATTTCAGAGCTCGATTATACTGTCCGAACCAACTGATCTAATCTATGTTCTGCCTACTTAATCAAATGTTTCATTCTTTCATGCATTGTGTGGAAAATGGAAGATTATGGTACTAATTAAATTAGATGTTTCTTTTCTTTTTTCATAACACAATATAAACTTTATCGTGGATATATATACTAATATACCTGAATGCTAAAACTATCCAACATCCAAAACAATGCAAAACTATCCAACATCCAAAACCTAAAACTAAATATCGTGCGTGGTTATAAATTAATGGAAAAGAAATTATAAATATAGTCATGATGAGAATTGAGATGGGCTTTCTTTTTCTCTTCTTACTTGATGGGTAGCTGAGTCATGAGATCTGTCAAGTCGAGCAACGATCCATGAGAATGAAAGGAAGAAGAACATGATGATGATGTTGATGGTGAAGATGCATCATCTACTAAGTCCGATGAAGATGTCGATGATCTATTCGAAATCGACGTCAAGGATGTTGTGTCGTACATATCATCATGATCATCATGATCTCCTTCCATCACCCAGCTATCTTCCCTTTTTGTGTAGTTGTCATAATTTGTGATCGAGCTTCCACCCTGAAGCATTTGTTCGTCACTACCTGCACCCATAGATTTTGAGGAAGAAAAAGAGGAGGAGAAGAAGAAGAGCAAAAGAAACTTACGGATAATAAGTTCGAAGAAGTTTCGTGTAAATGTAATTAATTTTGAGCTAATTGGCACATTCCTTTGGGGAAGATATACATACAAAAGAATATATAACACATGTACATAAAGAGTTTAGTGGATCAGATTGCTTGCTTCCTATAAATGTGTATAACTATGACAGGCAATTACATGGAAATTCTATGATTTTTACGTAAAGAAGCAACACATACACTGGTTTTTAATCTAAAAAATTGGAAAGGATGGTATTTCAGACTTTTTGCGAATAACGTATCTTAATAGAATAAAGTTTATAATCAGAATCGTGTGATTTCTTAATCTTCATTTGAAAATTATCTCTACAAAGAACCATTCTAATCAATTATTTTTTATGCATCCAAATATAAAACAAATCTACAGTACGAATATCAAATAACATATTCATGAACCGTCCATTTATTTGAAACATTTGAATGACCAAATGATCTCTTATTTAAATTTTGTGAATAAATATTAAATGAAGATTAAGAAATTGAACTGTTCTGATGGTAGAACATGCAATTGAAGTATTATTAAATAAAAATACACTATTGGTAACGAGTGGGACATGAATTCAAGTATTATTAAAAAAAAAAAAAAAAACTAAACATGCAATTGACAATTTTTCTTACATTTTAAATTATGGGTGCAATTATCGACCACAGCTAATCTAGACAACATGCAAGAATCCATGCACTCGACTGTTTCTCAATTCTTTTTTTTTTTTTTTAAATAAAATTTAAAAACTTGGTTTTTGAAATTATACCTAGGTTGTTTCCCTTTCATACATTGCCTTATCTTAAGATTCTTCATTATCTTCTCATACATGGTTTGAAATATTGACTTATAATTATGGTACGAACAAAAGAGGATAAGTTCTATATCCTTTAAGCCACCCATCCACCCACCCACATACGTAACTGAGTCACCATTAATTGGACAATAGTGTCTAATTTAATAATGTAATTTTCAATGATTGTAACTTCTAAGAGTGGGTCAAAAATGAAGGTCGTTCTAGATGTACCAACATTAGGACACATTGCTTGGATAGGTATGGACTTACTCCAACATATCCCCAAAACCTACTTCTTTATTCAGAGAAAATATATATATATATATATATAATATAAATAAACTTGGAGGACTTAAATACTCATTTCTGTTGCAGTTCTAATTAAGTTAAAAATGTAATTACATAAATCCTAGAAAATCCTTATAGGATTCAATCATATCTTTTAGGTAGTATCATATTTAAGCTGTAATACCTCTTGAGTAAAAAATTTACCTTCTTACTACTATAAATAGATGCACAATGAGATGAGATAATACAACATTAGAATGACACCAAATTCTCTCTCCCTCTTACTTGCCGAACTCCTCTCTCTCCCGCTTAATAATTTTTTAGTTAAATAGGCACACAACACGTTATCAGCACGATTTTGTCTGACGCTAAGGAACTGAAGGTTCATGGAGGAGGTTCTTGTACACATTTAAAGGCTCAGTTTAGTTTTTTGCCAATCAGGTTCTCCTAAAACACAAATGTGATATTTCATACACCATGTTGCATGAAAACATTCCCCATCATGCATGAAGTCTCAATCTATTATTTATTTTTTAACAATTATATATTTTGTGTGTGTGTGTATATGTTCATGCATACGCAATTGATATTTTCTATATAGATTTTTGTGAGTAAAAAAGACGAAAGAAAATAAAAGCATGAATTTTTGGATTCTAAAAACCCTAAAACCCAAAAAAAAGAATCAGGTCGAGCCGTGCCGTGCTGGCCTGCAGCCAAGCATCGCTGAGCAGTGTCGCACCGAGCCCGTTCGCCACGACGACATCATTTTAAAGTCCGGATCATGGCAGCATCCCCCCAGCTTTGCTGCGCGCGTGCCACAGAGCATGCTTGATGCTTGGGTCCCCCTCTGATTAGCCTGACGTCCTCGGCCCGCGTTCGAGTACCAAGCCTGCAGCTTTTGGATAGCCCACTTCTAGCCTTCTGTGCTATTGGGCCTTTGTTTTTCCTCGGCCCGTGACTACAGCACGCCTGCTGCTGGCTTTGCAGAAAATTGGGCTGCTTGCAGTAGCCTGCACCGAGCCCACAATGCCTAGCCTTTGCTGTAGGCCGTGCCTTGACAACAGCCAACAATCCTTATTAGGCTGGAAGTTTATTATTAATTTTTTTTTTACCAAAGGCTAACGTTTTCGGCCCCGTTGCTTCTTAACCACACGCAATTATTTTGGGGTGTGCTCAGTTAAAGCCTTATCAGGTCATAGTTTCTTAATTGCTTGGCCCGAAGCCTACCAACGCTAATATGTTTATTTTTTCTTCAACAATCGATTCTATATGGTCTCGATTTATTGAATATTAATTTAAGTGACCAACAATCCATTACTTCGACAAAAGTCTAAAATTATTGGCCCACATTCCACCTTTTGGAATTACAATTCAATATTTTATTTATTTTCTTTTGACGTCTTTCATAGTCCCGAAGCTGCTCACACTTGGGTTCCTGAAGCAACTACAAATTCACCACATTTGAATAGGATATTGTATTATGAGTTCTTACAGGTACCCCTTTTTATGAACCCGAAGTTCATAATAAACTCAAACCTATAGTTTCGAACTTTGCGCCTTTGAAAATGCAAATTTTCAATCAAAACATACACCATGAATCCTGAATGCTCTATAGAACCCCGAATGCTCTAACTGTATGTTTATCAATCTTTGATTTTCCATAAGACTAACCATGATCTTATTCCCACCATTGCAGCGACATGTTGAACTTGAATAAACTCGACTATATCGCTCTGGAAGTATTCGAAGAAACTCCCTGAAGTGTGCTCAAGACGTGAAGATCAATCTCACTGCCAAAAGTCTTAGACCCACCTTTCAAAAGGCTACGGACTTTCCAGTAGGCAAATCTGACAACGCCATTGCCATGATCTTCATCCGAAGACATATGCACGATGTACTGCAAACTGAGTACCTTGTTGAAAAGGATCCCAACACTCTTTAGCTCGCTCTGGCAAGCACTTTGATCACCAGAAATATATTGTTGCCTAAATCAAGACATGACTAGCAGCAATTATGCTACCAAGACTTTGAGGCTGTGAATGAATACAACTTTGAAGTTTGTTGAATCTGATCACTGCTCAAGTTCTATAGATAAAACTTCACTAAACAGGATCTCCTGGAGAAGACCTATTCAACCTTCCATAACACCAATATTGGCATACAGTAACAATATTAGGCACAAAGGTTTTTCAAATTTTCAGATTTGATTTTCGTTTTATTTATCGCTCAAAATCAAAACCAATAGTTGATGAAAAATCACTAAACTCGACCCACTGACTCAAACACTATGCTTGAAGCGCAAGCAATCACTTCTCAAAGCCACAAACAAGGACGCCTTCATGGCTGCAGCAAAGGACGCAAATTCCCAGCCATAGGCCCAAGGCAGAAGCCCAATCAAGGGACGAAATTTGGCCTCGAAGCTCTATTCCCTCACCCCTAATGCTTCTAACTTTAAGAACAAGGGCAAAAGCTAGTTGTAGTTAATTCAGATTCCATTGAATTGAACATGTGTTGTTGGAAATGTGCCCTAAAGCCAACCATATGATGATACTTTATGGACATTTCACATGTTAAACTAATCTAGTATAATATAAAGATAAAAGATTATTGTTTAAAGCCATGTCATATAAATGTTATATGCTTAAACGATAAGTCCAAGGAATATGTAATTGGGAGAATGTGATCTAAAGAAGTTAGATTCATGAGACCATTCTTTTTCATATACATATCCTAAACGTTCCTGATCATAAGATTGCCAATTGGGCATTGACAGTCTGTTAAGATCAGTATGTGTTACGTCTTCTCTTAGAGATAGTGACTGGTCTCAAGTCATTCGTGCGATTGACACCAAGACAAGCATGTAGGTGCTCAATAGAGAATGAGTTCACTAAATGCGATCAACAAGGAGTTCTCATACTCATGTCACATGAGAACTCATGGTTGGGATAATGCAAAGTAATCCTTTGACCCGAGGCATCATAATTGTCTTGTGGTTAGGTCCTTGATTTTTGACTACGTCAAAGTCACTCCGTCAAAGGGTGTCCACGACATAGTTGGGGTTAAGCCACTTAGCCATGGAGGCAAGTGAATGCGCAACAAACGATCTCTAACCTTCAAATCGTTTGAGGGAGAATACTCTATGATATGATTAAGAATCTCTGGCCAAAGTATGAATGAGATTTAGGAAGTTGTTCCAAATCACATTCAAGGTAATCATATAAATAAAATCAATCACATTGGATAGTAAACATGAATAAACTATCAAACCAAACAATGTGGTCAAGAGTATTGTATTAGAGAAAGACTGTATTGCATTGTAATACCAAACTGAATAGGTTTTCCAACCTCTTCTGATTAGCTTAAGTACCCATGACATATTGCTAGGTGTCACTCATGGTTTGTGGAAGCCCTAAAGGTGTATAATCGCTAAACGGAGAATTGAAAATAAGTTTCAATTCACAATCGATTTGAAGAGTTATAATCGTCCACTGCCTCGCTAAAAGAAACCTAATGGATCGCACATCGTGTAAGGTAATGTTTGAAGGATTTAATGGAGATGAGTAAGGATAATTAAATGGTTTAATTATTTATGGCTAAGATTAATTAATATGTTAATTAATCAAACAAATAAGTTAGTTATAGACCTCGGGTTAGTTTTGGGCCACAAGGCCCAATAGGATTTGAATGTCAAGCCCATTAACATAAATTGTATGACAACTTATTAACTAAAAACCCAAAAGGGCCCAAACAGCCCATAGCCTTAAGGAGGCCGGCCATATAGAGAAGGAAAGGGTTAGTGGTTCTTTTAGTCACTTAATTGAAGGAACTATATAAAGGACTTTATAACCTTTTCATCATTAGGGTTTTCTAAGGGAAGAAAAGAGAACAACTCTCTCTCTCTTTTCTCTCTAGAACAGCAAGCCACCATGGGAAAATTTACTAGCATCTAATTTTTCCATGGTCACTCATCTTCTTCCTCAACCATCCTTGGTGTCCAAACTTAGAAGTCTCCAACTTTGGTGACTTTTGGAGAACCCAATTCTTCCATTCATATCCAAGAAGACATGGAGCCAAGAAGCAAAGTTCCTCCATCCAAATCCATGGAGCCAAGGAGCAAGGTGACAAAGGAAGAAGGCCCTCACATGGGTGATTTACCTTTGCTAAGAAAAGAGGTGTTTCAAAGGTATAAAGTTTCTTAACTCACTTTGTTTTAAGTTGAGTCTTGATTCACCACAACTATTAGGCCTTGAATTTCATGGGTAAAGTTTTGTTTTTGAGTGCATACAAACATGATTCTGCCTTTTAATTGTTAATAGCATGCATAGATGTTTCTCAAATGAACTAGTTTTCACAAATATTTCCTTATGTGTTATCGCCATGGATCAAGAGCACATTGGTCACACGTCTTCCAAGCTTCTCCTAAGGTCATTGCCAAGTATAATTCATGTCATGTGAAAGTGGAGACTAATTTTGCACAAGTGGAAAATCCCGAAGATACCACCACCACCATAAAGATTTTAGATTTTCAAGAGGCATCCGCTCCTATAGAAGATTAAACTTTATTTTTCGTGACATGTAGGGTTAGGATTCCACTAGTTACCAAAGCCACAAGCTTTGGCCAAACTCCCTTTTTAAATTTTCTTGTCACTTAATTTTCGAACAGTTTTCTATGTACTTGGATTATTTGTTTGATGTTTTGTTTTGAATTTTTTATATTAAATTTATATATATATTATTTCTCGAATGATTATTTGAATGAATGAAATTATATTTATGTATGTGTTGAGTTCAATTAATTTATTTCTAGGTATGTCTTGTGGAGAAGTTAGTTGTCTGGTAGATAGTGCAACTACGCACACCATATTGCATGAGCAACACTGTTTCACTAACTTTGTACATGAAAATGCACCTCTGACAACCCTCTTAGGCTCATCCAACCTAATTGAATAATACATAGACCTTCTATTCTCCCCATTCCTAAGCATGCTCCTTGAGGAAGTTGAACCCTACCCTCAATTACAAAGATTATTCAAACGACCCGCCCCTAAGTTTCTTCAAATGATTCAAGGGGATTGTTATGGACGTATCCAACCAACATACTGACCATTCAGATACTTTATGGTATTGATTGATGTATCGACATGTTGGTCACACATCTATTTATTGTCCACACATAATAGTGCCTTTGCAAAACTCTTAGCTCAATCATAAAGCTTAGGGCTCACTACCCTGATTATCTGATTAAGTTGATTCGACTAGATAATGCTAGAGAGTATACGTCGCGGTCTTCCGACAATTATTGCATCTCAGTTGGATTGAAGTTGAACAGTACCCTTATTTTCACACCCAAAGTGGCCTGACAAAAGAGTTCATAAAGCTCCTTCAAGTGATCACTCAGACCTTGGTCATGCAAACCAACATGCCAGTATCTGCTAAAGGCCATGCAATATTGCATGCAACCATGTCGGTCCGCCTGAGGCCCATTGTTACATAATCCTATTGATGCGACAATTAACTTAACACACAAGTTAAACCCTCTTTTGACAATTGTAGTATATAGGTAAGTAGAGATCGTTCTTAAACCGGAGATTAGGAGGGATTGCTAAACACTTTAAGCTGACTCAAATAAATAAAACTAAACTTTAAAACACTTAACTTAACTTAAAAGACTCAAAACAAGTTCACAAGACTCAAAATGAACTAAGAACACTGCCTAAAAACACAAATTGGGCGGATTTGACTCTAAACACAATTTTGGATGAATTTTGGTTTTAACTTGACTCAAAACACTTGAAAACACACTCTAAAACATATCCTAGCTAGTTAGACACTCTAAAATAAAGGGGGATTTGGTTTTGGACGAAAATAAAGTAAACAAAACAAAAACTTGAACTAGGCAAATTTGCACGAATTTGGTGGAAATAAATGGATGATGGGCTAGCTAGGAGGTCTTTCTCCACACATGACACACTTGCATACAAAACAATCTCCAATTGCTTGTTCAATGAACCATGAACCTCAACACCCCAAGTTAATTAGGTACGCTTAAATTAACCCTCAGATTTTCCTTAAGTCATTGAATTGAATGGAATTAGCTCATTGCAATCAAATTATTCCTCAAAAGTTCTCTACATGAAAGCACATAAAGAGAAACAATTAAAGATCATTAAATTCTATGAAAATCATAAGTGTTGACGAGGCATTTGTAACTATGAAAGCGCATGATACTTATGCCAAGAATTTACTTAACATGATTATGACTAACAACCTTTACTACTTCTGAATATAAGTTCACAACGATTAGGTGAAGCTCCCTTATATCCTAGCATCAGATTTATGCATGCAAATTAAGTGTGCACTCTCAAACCACATACACAAACAAGTTTTAATTCAAATAGATAAGTAAATTGAATTCACAATTCATGAAATCACAATTGGAAGTAATCAAATCATAATGAAAATATAGCCATGGTTTCAAAATTCCCCCTAGCTAAGAGGGGATTAGTTCCTCATACTCACAAAGCAAAGATTCTTGAATTTAAACATTGAAAAACACAAGAAAGATTACACCTAAAACGTTCCAACAACTCCAAGTCGAATGGCATGCACATCTAGGGCTTTCCTCCTTCTTCCTTGTTGCGGCACAAGGTGTGGGTGATGGTTTTGGGGGTTATGAACAATGTATTCTTGCTTAGGATGGTTGATTAGGGTGAAAGGGTGCGGCAGATTGTGTATGGAGGTGTAGGGATTGAATGAATGATGGAGAAATAGGGTGGAAGGTTGGGGCAAGGGTTTTCTGAATAGCATAAAGGGTTGATGCGAATTTGTGGCTGAAAATATGAATATATAGTTCGGCCAACCCTAGGGTTAATTAGATTAGGGTTACAACTTAGCAGATTTTTAAGGATTAGGGCCCTAGGTTTCGGCACAAGTCATAAATCCACTTAGGAAGAGGTTTGGCCTAATTAATTTCGGAAAAGGATTTGTATAACCCAAATCCACAAGGAATAAGGCCTAATAAATCAGAATCCATAAGGGAAAAGGCCTAGAGGGGTGCAGCAACAATTGGAGGGAAAGGAAAGTGGCTTGCAAGGCAAGTCAAGGCATTCTAGAAGGAAATAGACGCCACATTTGTAGGGTTTCTAGAAACAATATACTTTGTGGCTGATTTGGCCCTTCTAGAAGAGAATACTTCAAGAAATCGGTTCTAGAAATATACATTTAGGTCCCCTTGCAACTAAGATTAAGGCATGATAAGGTTAGGATAGGATAAGATAAGATTGGATAAGGTTGGATAAGGTTTTGGATAATGTTTCCTCTTTTGAGCTGATTCCTTACCCTCTTTGTCTTGACTTTAATTTCTTCCTCTACTTATCAGATTCCTAGCGTTTTGAACTCCAAATTCGTCCATCCATCTTGGCCCATACATGTGTTATCCATTTAGTGCCCAAAACTGCTCCAAAATGCACCAAAATGCACTTTCTTGGTACTTTAACCCTTTGGACACTTTAACCCTTTGGACCTACAAACACACGAAAATGACTTGAAATACTACATTAACTAAGAAATAACAACACAAATGCACAAGAACAAGCTAACTAAGTCACATAAATATGCTCCTATCACCTATTCATCTGGTCCTTAGAGAATAATGAAAATATATGTCGGTTATAATTTACCATCCTTTATTCACTACTTAGAGAACTTAACAGATGATCTTTTTACCACACGTTTTGCGGATTATTAGATGAGACAGTCTTCCTGTTATTATGGGGAATAATAATGCAACGCTCTTGAAGAATGTCGTGAATTGTTGTGGATTACCCCACTATGTGTCATTTAGATCCTTGCACTGCCCATTCTGAAATTGAAGTGTGTCATATTCTAGATCTACAAACCATTGCTCAAAGTATGTCATATGCTTTTACCGATCTAGCAAAGGTAAAGAGATCATATATACCTACTACAAACATGCCTACAAGGATAAAGTACCAAAAGTATGCGGTAACATCGCCACAAAAAAATGAGTCGTTCCCGAAGGAAGGTCGGTCTCACCTAGTGCACGACAAGGTACATTGGCAGCTAGCCAATCATCTGCTCTAACGCTAAAGCATGGCAAACCAGTTGGTTCAAAAGATTCACAACCCCGGAAGAGGAAATCGGCACAAACTAGTCAATCTAGTATGAATCTGACCATCACCTGCTCAATTGTTTAAACGTATGAGGTTATTCTAATTACGAAGGCGTCCTGAACGAGACGTCTCCGCTCCCTAAGAATAGTGACATTTCAGTCCATTATGCAAGCTTAGATGAGTTGCCTTTACATACACAGTAGCTACTGATGTCATACTAACCAATTACAATGAACCACGTTTCGTTGACGAGTGTCGACGTAAAACATATTGGTTAAACTAGAAATAAGCAATCCAGGTCAAACTTGACTCACTTGCAAAACCCATGGTGTTTAGGCCCGTATTTCCTACACTTCTACATGTGAAGCCAGTTGGCTACAAGTGGGTTTTCTTATGAAAACGTAATGAGAAGAATGAAATAATGTAATAGAAGGCACACCTCGTAGCGCAAGGCTTCTCTCGACGCCCTGGGATTAATTACGAGGATACGTATTCCCTCGTAATTGACATCATAATGTTCCACTACCTTATCAGTTTGTTAGTTTCTGAAAAACTGAACATGCAGCTCATACACGTGGTAACTGCGTACCTCTATGGGGATCATGATACAACAATCAATATGTAAGTTTCCGAATGACTTACATTCACTAGATCAAATAGTTCTAGAGCCAGAACACCTTCTCAATTCGTTTGAAGATATCACTCTACAGATTGAAACAATCTTGGCAAATGTGGTATAACCATCTAAATAAGTATTTGGTAAGTCACAAAGAAAACAAAAAAAAAAAAAAAAAACCTAAACCTTCCAACAATTACCTCAGGGATTTCCAATGAAACATAACATATTAAAAATCACTACTTACATAGATTTTAGCCATCCTTAATCTAGAGCTTGTACTTAACCACAGTAACCACTCACTAGCTCGCATTTAATTTATTAAAACATTTGAAAGTAGTAACATGCCTTACATAATTCACTCAATTCCTCACCAGATATGCTCTCTATTTTCAGACAGATTTTCTGACTACATTCCCTATACTAAGTATTTGTGAGAAGATTGATGTAAACATGTAGAGTAGCACTCATATATGTTATAACAAAGAAGGCACTTTCTAGAATTTTTAATACAAATATGTATATATCTCATGAACGGAATGCCACTACTTAGAAGCGAGAACCAGGGATTCCATATGCTCGTATCAATTTCAAACTCCGTATATTGAAACACATAACAATCAGGATAAAAGTCTAAGGGTTGTAACGGGGCTAAGGTATTGGGTAACAAAAAAAGTTTAAGGATAAACAAAAGTTCTTAAAGTGAGCAAAGTAATGAAATTAACTCTTAGAATTCAACTTTTGATTGCAACACCGAACTATAACACAAAGGGGAGTTTCATACAACTTTAGGGTCAGATTCACATTTTTGGACCCTTCTTCAACAACCAACACTTATGAACTCATTCTCACCTTTTTCAACCTTTTTTCTGCTTTTTTTTTTCTTTTCTTTTTTTTCTTTTCTCAACTTTTTCTTCAACGTTTTTCTTCTTTCTTTGAAACATAAAACATAAACACTACTTCACTAGATTCAAAAGAACAAATCTTTCCCCCACACTTGTTTTTTTGCAAATCGTAGATCAAAAGGAATTCCCAATAAGTCATGCTTCACTATTCTTTCAGAACAAGGGTATCGATATTCCTATACTAGGCTAGGTAGGGATAATGCAGGCTAACAAAGAAAATAGGCTAAATAAGGCTCAAAGGAGTTAAACCTAGATACATATGCAAGGGATAAGGCTTTTTGGCTCTAGTGGTAACTAGACACCTTCATCTTGCTATTTGTTATGAAATCAATTTTATGCTTTGAACGAAACGGGCATGAATTCTAGTATTTGGAACTAAAATTATGAAAAAGCATTCTAAGTAGCAACCAAGCAAAGAAATAATGAGATCATGCAACAACTTTAGAAAACAAGAATATCACACATTAATAATTGTCCAATCAAGTCTCATAGGGTTGTAGCGTTAGTTTGAGTTCCTTCCTTCAAGCATGTTACAAAAACTGATTTTTTTCCCCTTCTTTGTGATTACATAAGATTCGTAAATGAGAACTACAACTAAGTATTAACCAAAGAGCATATCAAACTTCCACCCATGCTTGTAAATTTCTTAAACAATCATGCAATTAAAAACCAAATCCTCATCATTGTGTTGGAATGTACCCTAAGACACAAACAAGCAACAAAAACGACTCTTTTTGGTTTTTTTCTCAAATCCTCATCTAGATATTCCCCAACCACTTCTTTCTCTTGAATCCTTCTTCTTGTTGTACAAAGCTCTTTAAAAAAAATAGCACATTCTGGAACTTGCTTTATTGTATCAAGAATCGGGATATTAACTTGCACCTTTGGAAAGGTTTCGAAGATGTTTTTCTCATTCTCTTCTTTCTTGGATTGCAAAGATCTACAAGGAAAAGGTACATTTGGTGGAATAAGGTTAGAAAAAATCAAATTCGGAACAACCTTACTAGAATTGGATGGTGGTGGAGCTAGGGTGGTGGCGGTACTAGGATTCAAGATGATTTGGTGCTGCAGCAAGGCTTCTTCTAAGCTTACCGTGGCTGAGTTTTCCTCCTCCTCTTCAAATAGCTCATCTTTTTCTATTTCTAGGCTATGGCTAGACACCTTCAAATCACCTACAACCTCCATACCACTTCTCAAAGTGATAGCTTCAGCAATTTCAAAATCTTCCATCAGATTGACAATGGTTAAGCTAGGGAGTTCGCTTTGTTCTCGAATTTGTCCAATGAATTCCGTGATTTGTCCAAGTTGTTTCTTTAATTCAACCACCTCTTCAGCTTGGTTTTCTAAATCCTGAGTCAAAGAAGAACATAAAGTATTTAGTGATTGAAGAATTTTAACATGATCCATGGACATACTTGAATTTGGTTGGAATTGGTGTGGGGGGAATTTATGGTGGCTAGATAGATCTTGGAAAGAACTCCTGAGATGGCTGCCAACATCCTTCATGTTAAACTTGTTAAGGTTCCCTCCACATAAAATTTGAATGGTCTCTCCAACCTAGATTGTAAGTGTTGGAAAACAAGTGGTTCCTTGATTGATTATGGCCTTGATAACCCCAGGCATTGACACTATCCCAACCTCCATTCTCAATGAATTGAGGACGTTGACTAGTTTGATATCCTTGCCTAGAGGATACACCAAATGTAGCCACATTTTGCATTGTGGACCTTTCGATATACTAAGACATAAGAGACATAAGATTTGCCATTTGAGCTTGAAGATTGGCAATTGCCATGTCTTACTTCTCTAGTACCTAAAATCAAAGAAATAAAACTAAATCAAATATCAGAAGAAAAACAAACAAAGAACATAGACTGATTAGCAATTTTACTAATCCCCGGCAACGGTGCCAAAATTTGATGTGGTAGAAACTAACACACAAATTAATCGCTATAAATTATGCAATCATAGTACAAGTAAGTAGGGATTGTTCTATTCCAGGGATTAGAAGGGATGCTAATCAACACAAATTAAACTTATAAAACTAAAAACTAAGTTAAACTAACAACAAAACAGTGACTGGGGGATTTTGGACGAATTTAATTAAAACAAGAGTAAATGGTAGCAAGTAAATTAAGTTGTGAATGAAATATGGATGAAATGATAGCTAAAGGATTCTTCTCCACACATGAAACATATGCATATAAATCGATTTCCAGTTATTCTTCCTATAAACCATGAATGACAATGCTCCAAATTAACCGTGAAAAGCACTAATTAACTCTTAGATTTTCCTAAGTTCTTTGAATTGGACTTAGCAACGCAACCAAATTATTCTTCTCAAGTTCCTTAACTATGAAAAGCATGATAGAGATACATCTCAAAGATCATTAAGTTCTATGAAAATCATAAGCATTGACAAAACATTTGTAACTATGAAAAGCATGATACCTCTACCAAGAATTTACTTAACTCAATCATGACAAGTGACTTTTACTACTTGCAAACATAAGTTCATAACGATTAGGTGAAATTCCCTTATATTCTAGCATCCAATCCCTACATGCAAACTAAGTATGCATCGTTAATAAACATACAAGAATAAGTTTTCTATAAAGCAGATAAGTAATAGCATTCATGTTTTATAAAACAATAACTAGATGTAATCAATTTATATAAAACATATGATCATAGCTTCGAATTCACCTCTAGCTAAAAAGAAACTTAGTTACGCATGTTCATCATAATTGAAAAGCTATCTAAAATAAACATTGAAACTTAAAACAAAGATAGAAAGAACTCTAAAAATTCTAGTAACTTCAATGGATGAATGGTAGGTGTGGCACACTTCTAAAATGTTGCAAGACACTTTATATATAAGGCACGGCTAAATCCAAGGAGGAAAGGGATTAGGAGTTTTGCATTATTTTAGGACTCTAAGAAATAGTTGGAGAGTGTTGGAATGTGATTAGGATTCTTCCTTGCAACTGGAGATAAGATAAGATAAGACAAGATAAGATAGGATAATGTTTTACTTCAACTAGGATTCCTCTTTCTTGTGCAATTGCTTGTCTTCCAAGCCTTAACTTTAATTTCTCCAGATTTTAACACATGTTTAACACCTTTTAAACACCAAAAACGTTCATCCCATATGCTATACACGCATGCTATCCAATCCAAGTCCAAAACTGCTCCAAATTGCTCTATTTGATCTCTAATTGTCAACTTTAGCAACCAGACCTACAATAAAACCAAAATAACTTAAATTACTATAATAAATGGAAATTAACTAAGTAAATGCAAAGAAATAAGATAACAAAGTTGCATAAATATGCTCATATCAAGGGTTATGTAAACAACGAACTATGCCTATGCGTGTTTATGATAAGAAGTCACATTCTAGATTTTCAAATGTTGTAGTTTATGTTAATGACATGATTCTCATTGGGACTCCTCATGAGCTTGAGAAAACTACCGCGCACTTAAAGTCGAAATTTGAGATGAAAGATCTTAGGAAAATTCGATATTGTCCTGGCCTGAAGATCGAGGATTGTTCAGATGGATTTCTAGTACATCAATTGAACTACACTTGGAAGGTGTTACGTCATTTTACTGAGGATAAAGGGAAGCCTTCGAGCACTCCCATGGTCGTTTGGACAATAAATGTTAAACGAGATCATTTCCTTCGAAGGAGGATAAGGAAAAGGTTTTTGAGCCTGAAGTTTCATACTTGAGTGCAATTAGTGCTTTATTGTACTTAAGAGTGCACTAAACTGGACATCTTCTTGGCTGCATATCTTTTGGAAAAATGCAGCAATACACCCACGTGCAAACACTGAACTAGTGTTAAAGACAACTTCTGCTACCTCAAGGGTATGCTGGATTTAGGTTTGTTTTACCTATACAAATCCTTGAGAGCAATCCCCGCCCCATCAATCCTAGGGTTCGTTCTCGCCTTGTTGGTTACGATGATGCAGGTTACTTATTCGATTCATATAAGGCATGTTCTCAAATGGTTACGTCTTTACCATTAGTGACACCATAATATCTTGGACATCCACTAAACAGTCCTTAATTGTGACTTCTTTGGACCATGCTGAGATCTTCGCCCTACATGAAGATACTCGTGAATGCTACTGGCTGAGAGCAGTAATGGAACATATTTGAAGCACCTGTTGTCTTTATTTCGTCATTGACATCCCTACAACGATTTATGAAGACAACGCAACATGTATCGACTAGATTAAGAAGGGCTACATCAAAGAAGAGAACACCAAGCATATTGCACCAAAATTCTTCTTTTTACATCAAAAACAAAAGCATCAGAACATTAAAATCAATGAAATCTATACCCAGGACAACCTAGCCAATCTCTTCACGAAGTCAATACCAAAGTCCACATTTTAGAACCTCATCCAAGGAGTTCGTATGTGTAAATTATTTGATCTGAATTGCTTGTAGTTCTCATTTTTGGAAGTTTTGTCAAACTCAGGGAGAGTATCCAGAATGTGGGACCATGATTTTTTGAGCCTGAGAATGATCGGAATGCCCAAAGCCCATGGAGCGTAGTCTGGTTGGATAAGCTTAGGCCTATTAAAGATATTACTAGTCTCCCAAGTAAAGGAAGCCCTAGTTAAAGTCAAATTAAGATATCTTAGGGATTAGGCAATATAATCATGATTCTAGGGAGATTGGATATTTTATCCTAGATTTCCTCCTAGATAGTCTCCCGATTTGATAAAGATTATTTTTCCTACGAGAACTCTTAAGATCCCTATATATACACTAGCCTAGGTATTTATCAAGAGACTTCGATTACTCTTTCTCGGATCTATCTCCCTCTAGGACGATCATTTTATTCTCTACAAGACTACCATAGATATTCACCTACACTTCTATCTCTCTTTCAGACTTCTCTACACATATTCTCTTAATGCCTAACAGAGGCCCTTACGTTGTCGTCCACACGTAGATACATGCATAGAGAACTCATCTCCCAATGCCCCACAATAGGTTATTTATCAAGGATGGTTCACACCATTCTTTTGTAGAACTACACCCGTGGTTTTATTATCCTTCCTGAAGATATGTAGGCAATCATTTTCGGATTCAACCACACCCCCAATCAACCTCTTCTACCCTCACCGATGATCATGGATAATTTCGACTTGGTTCTCGCCTCCGTCTGTGGAAGTGCATGAATTTAATTCCAACACAGAAGTATAATCACTTGATTAATGTACTTTTTTTCTCTACGATTATTAGCATTTTTCTCACTGGATTTTTGCTACTAAACTAGGTTTTAACAAGGCACCCCACCTGAGTTGGTCGTACCCTTATGAGGTTTTTCTACTTTCGTCCCATAAACATTTAATGTTGACATTATGCGTACTTCTTACGTCTAGAGAGAGAATGAAAGGAATTCAAGGTTGTACTGCACCAAGTAAGGGAAATCACTCTCTAAGTGCAAGCAACCTTGAATCCTGGAGATAGTCATCTTCATACAATCTTAGTGGTTCCTCTAAGCTTCCTTTGATCTTCCTCAGTCAATAAAAGCTCTCTAAGAACCCTAGGAAACCCAGATCACCTCACTTTGAACATCATGCAATCAAGCAAAGTTCTCTCTCACGCTAAGCCGACAAGCTTCTAGCATCCACGCCACGCTTTGCTTAGGCAAGTCATTATTTGTCCAAGTGTGCTGTCTTCGAACCATTAATCGAACCGATCAAGAGAGACACGCTTATCCTTTCGAGGTATCCTTGGACTCGGTATTCAAATTGACTAGGAGAACAAATGGTGTATACCCCAACTCTAGTTCGACCTAAAAATCCCCCAACACATGTTTACCAAAAAGTCACCAAAATAAGAAACCGTATGAATGTTGGATCAAATTGTAGCCATTTTAGTTTTCTTTGAAGTACTATATTCGTCTATTTTCTTCATTTTAATTGGAAGTTCTTTGTGATCTTGAATCTGTCTAACTTTTTATAAAAAGAATATATAACTACATGAATTATAATATAAACTATTCAAATCATCAAAGAAAGTTAAAAGTAAACCACAACAAGGTGCCACCTCTTGTGTCTTAGCACACCAGAAATCAAACTCCTTGTAAGATTTGAGCTTCATATTATGTATATAATATAAATCGATATACAAGAGATATAGATAGGACTTGATGGGCGAACAAACCTTCTCACATCAATTCAGAATTAGTGATCGCCAGTCGTGGCCTACCAACCATTATCTCCCTCCCCTTTATCCATCCATATTTATTTTTCTATCTTCAACCACCCATCAATATCATATTTTACGATGGTCGTAGAGGATTAAGGGTTTCTACTAATTTATCTTATTTTGTGTCTATCTTAACATATTTTTAGAGTGTGGCAGAAATAGTCAATTTCAGAGACAGAGTTGAGATTTTATCAGGTGGTTTATAACTTTAAGCTAAGCTATAAAAATTATGATATATGATGAATGCAAATCAATAAGGAAAGTGGTAATTTTACCATAAACTTGCTTGAATTTTATTTTTCTCTCGTTCGATATTTGATACTTACCCACGTTGAATGAATACCCTGTGAGATTAAGGCCAAACTCAACCAAACTCATACCAACTAATACATGGATCAACTATTGTATGAGGTATTTTGTCGAGTACTTGGAGCACATTGCTGAAATCGGTCCACAGATGTGCAAAGGGCCTGCCAAGAGGAGATGAGTTGGGCATTGACGAGTTAGACTCCAATCTCCACCTAGGCTCATTTTTGTCCAACTTGCATCCAATTGTTGGTTACGGTTTAGAATTTTTATTTTTAAACCAACGATATTACTATATTAAGGGGATGAGAGAGTGCTAAACCTCACAATAAGTTAACAATAATGTGGTTCAAAGACACTAACATTTTTTGCCACTGCATATATAATACAAGAACATTTCTTCTTTGGCATAGAAAAAATAATTTTTACCACACTGTCATAAGGTGAAAATTCCAAAAGGATACTCAGAACTTAAAGAAAACAGAAAAATCGAACAAATGAACAAATCCTAGAACACGAAAAGACAATCCTTCCGTCACGGTTATTTTCAGTAACACTACCAACAAGTATATGCAAGCCAAAAAAGAGAACTTAAGGATATGAAAATCATGACGGTGATATGAGTTATAGGCCCTGATCAATCAAGTAGCCTCCCAACCTTTCCACAATCATATTACATTGTCCTGGAGTCAAGGGCTCCTCATATATACCAAAAACAAGAGCTTGGCCGGTTTTCTTCACTGTAACGCCACCAGAGCCCTGCAGAGGAAATCGAATCAGATTGAACTTTACTATATTCTGAATGACTCAATCCATTTAAAAGATCCATCATGTCGATAACACATAGACCAAACAACAAGCAATACATCATTCGGTGGAAATTAGCTTCAGTGGTTGCAACTGCATATACCTGCATCTGCAAAGTTACGAACCTCATAATTCATAAGGGGTGATGTATTATAAACTAGCACTCAAATTAAACCCTCTTATTGACAATTGTAGTAAAGATGTAAGTAGGGATTGTTCTAGGCCGAGGATTAGGAGGGATTGCTAATCTACTTAAAACTGACTCAAAAACACAAAACTAGGCTTAAAAACACTTAACTAGACTCAAAGAACTCAAAACAAACTAAAGAGACTCAAAACAACACAAAATAATCAAATAGACTCAAACTAGACACTAAAGGTTGATTTGGGCGAAAATTGATTTTAACTTGACTCAAAACACTTAAAAACACAAGTTTTGACAGATTCTAACTAATTTGACACAACAAAGTAAAGGGGATTGGGTTTTTGACGAATCTAAAACTTAAACAAACAAATTGCAGAAACTAAGTAAAGGGATACGAATTTGGGTGAATTGATGGGTGATTAGCTAGCTAAAGGGTCCTTCTCCACACGTAACACACTTGCATACAAATCGATTTCCAATTGCTTTTCCCATAAACCATGAACCTCAACGCCCCAGATTAACCGTGAACAGCACTAATTAACCCTCAAATTTTCCTTAAGTCATTGAATTGGATGGACAACGCATCGGCAACCAAATTATTCTTCAATAGTTCCCTACATGAACAGCATAATAGAGATACAATCAAAGATCATTAAGCTTTGTGAAAATCATAAGCATTAACAAGGCATTTGTAACTATGAACATCATGATACTTCTACCAAGAATTTACTTAACACGATTGTGACTAGCAACCTCCACTACTTGCAAATATAAGTTCATAATGATTAAGTGAAACTTCCTTATATTCTAGCATCAAATTCATGCATGCAAACTAAGCGGGCCCTCTTAATCAACATACAAGAATACGTTATCAATCAAACAGTTAAGTGAATTGCATTCACGATTTATGAAATCACAACTGGAAGTAATCAATTCATATTGCAAATATGTTCATGGCTTTGAATTCTCCTCTAGCTAAAACGAGTTTAGCACCTCATGTTTGCAATTAAACAAAGAAAACTTAAATTAAACATTGAAAACAAAAGATTGAATACACCTAGAAACGTTCCAACAATCCAATAAATCTTGAATGGCAGGTACGACTCTAAGCTATCCTCTCCTTCCTTGCAAAATTGTGGCACAAGGGTGGTTGTGGTTGAAATTGGGTTATTGTGTATTAGGGATGGGTGGTGCGGAATTGTGTTGAAGGATGAATGGCTGAATGAATGAATGGTTAGGGATTTGCGGCAAGAACATATATATAAAGACAAGGCATTAATTAAATGTTTTGAGAAAGATTTGGACTCCAAATCCTCAAGGAAAAAGGCTAATTAAATCAGAATCCAAGAGAGAAAAGGGTAACAAGGGTGTGGCAAGGAATAGAAAAGGGGAAAAGTGGTGCCTTGCACAGCAAGGGAAAAGGAAAGGGAAAATTGGTGTGGCAAGGAATGGGAAATAGGACTAGGTCTTCTAGAATCATTATTTAAGTGTCCTAAAATAATTAGGGATCCTCCTTGCTGCTGGAACTCTAGGTAGTGAAGGATTAGGATTGACTTAGTCAAAATAAGGAAGTTTGACTCATGTTTCCTTCTTTCTTGCTAATTCCTTATCTTTCAAGTCTTGAATTAATTTCTTCAACTCTTTAGCATATTCCTAGCCTTCTTGAACTTCAATTTCATCCATCCACCTTGCTCCATGCATGAGCTATCTATTCCAAGTCCAAAACTGCTCCAAATTGCCTTTTCTTGCCACTTTAGTCAATTGAACCTACAAACACACGAAAATAGCTTAAATTACTATAATAACTAGAAACTAACTACATAAATGCCAAGAAACAAGCTAACTAAGTCGCATAAATATGCTCCTATCAAGGGGCATTCTGTTGTTGGGAATAGTTTGTTACTAAACTAGCACATGAGACAAATCATATGCAATTAGGCAACCATGTGTTTTTGTACTTTAGCTATGTGAGACTATTGTCAACGACGACTGTGGGACTCTTGAAGCTCAAGCTCTATTATAGAACAAGGAACCCAAAAGGAAATTTGAATACACAAAAGAGGAAATTTAAGGCGATTCACCGGTATAACTCTTGACGATCTATTACTATTCTTTTAAGGACATACTATTATCTAAAGTCTTTTAATTAGGAGCAGATGAGAAGGCAGAATGTTGACTACAACATGAAGAAACTTCAACAGATGGAATCGATGGTGAACAATTTTATAAGTCAAAAAGCTAAAACAATAGATGGTGAACAGTTTTAGAATCTATTGCATGATTTTGATATGTAATTAGATAGTATCTGTTACATTAAGCTCGAACTTAGGATCATTTCTACAAGCTTTCATTCTGCCTAAAAGCACACATGGTGAAGATTAAGTTGTTCATATGTGAATTAATTTATTTATGCTTCACAACAAGATCCATCACTTGAACATAAATTGTCCACATTTCATGTTCACTTGTCATTTGAGAAAGCAATCATAATCTTAGACGTGATTTCATGAACATGTAGGGTTCTTAGAGGTTACATTAGATAATGCATTGTCTTAGTGGTTTCTTTATTCGTTAAAAAATTACTATTTACTTGTTTCTTCTTCTTCTTCTTCTTCTTCTTCTTATTATTATTATTATTATGAAATTGAGACTTGAAACCTTTTGCAGACATTGTGTTAGTCATGGACTGAAATCCTAATCAAGTAAAACACTTTCGAAGGGGAATTTTCTCGAAATGATCATTTTCATCTAAAACAAATATACCTAACTTGAATTACTCCAAAATGAATTCAAACAATGTTATCAATGACCTATTAGTATATGATGAAGGAAAGGAGCAACATAAACAAACCTTGCCACGAATAACAGCTCCGCTCTCGCCCTTAATAACCACGTCCTTTGTTCCACCAAGGTGTAATTGGGTTGGAGCAAGAGACCCGGGCTCATCGAAATCTTTCATTATTGCCGTAATTTCTTCTGGCTTAAACTGCACATAAATAATGAAACAAGCAAACCAATCTGTCTCCATCACTCACTACCTACAATAGCAGAGAACTTTTTCTCAGCAACCAAACAGAAAGTATGAATCACAATTCACAAACTATATCGGTCAATCACTAAAAAAACAAAAACAAAAATTGATTCTTATCAGAATCTCAATTGAAATGTCAAAATTAGTATCCATTAGTTTTACAAGTCCTCACATCTGCAATCCAATTACTTCACTTTTCCGTGAAAATTGAAAATTTTCTGAGGAACCAAACCGAGCTATGTGCACAGATCAAATGAAGAAACGAAAACGAAAAGTAATCGGAGAGAGGAAAGAAAAGAAGGAGGGAGAACCTTAGGAAAGGTAGAGCTCTAGGCCCACACACTACAGTGGTGACCGAGGATGGCCGCGACGGTCAGGTGGTGACCTTCAATGTCGCACATCAAGTGATCGTCGACATACGCCTGCCACAACATTTTCTGATTCAATCGTGATCGTCGAATTTATATCTTATAAAATTTGATAAATTTTTTGCAAATTTTCTCCTACTCCTGGTTCGTAGGAAGGAGGTATGCATGCACACGCGGAGTCAACCTGAAACTTGAAAGAGAAAAGGAAGAGGAATTTGGTGGGCCCTACTGCATCTCGGTGTAAACATATGCACGTTGGTGTTGGGAAGGTGCTCTTCTCAGCCGTTGGATAAGAACGTGATTGATTGAGTGCTTTTTTCGTTGAACGAAATTGATTGGGTGCCTTAAAAGTCCTGCTACTGCATATAGTTGGGCGGTACATCAATTTGGTATGGACCAAACCGGCCGATCAAAATAAGAGTGGCCCGTTTATTATTATTTTTCAAGGAAAGTCAAATGGTCCAAAATCTAACCGATTCATATGATAAATTGGTTCGCTTGTTGTATTATGAATTTAGTGAGGGAAGAAAGAGGGAGATCGGCTAGAAAGAAGAAAGAGAGAGAAGAGTTAGAGGAATTTGTGCTTTTATTTGTACTAAAAATGGAGAGAGAAACTCTTTCTAAGTAACACAAGTTGCACAAGGAAAGTCTACATCTCATAAGATTCATATACTTAATCTACTAGAATTTACGCAGTCACACTTCTAATGGAGTTATGACTACAACACTTCCCCTTAAGTGTGTAAATACTCAAATAAGTTGCACATCAGGTCTTCATGTGATGGTATATAAATAGTTGATGAAGTCGCCTCTTCTAGTCAGCACAATGAGCCAATGTGAGTCTAAAAAATAAATAAAATAATACATAAGTAGTTAAACTCAGAAAACCTGGTAATGTTAAAGCTCAAGGTAGGATAAAACTCATAGTCTAAGAAGAAAAGTGAGAAATTGCATTAAGTCAAAACTAGACGCCTTCACGACGCAAGTAAAATGCACACAAGCGTATGACCAGCCCTTAACAGATGCCTCGTCAAAATCTCGTTAGATAGGAAAAAAATTTGAAAAAGAGTACATTAAGGTCAAGTGACTATACTTCTGGTAATTCCTCATCTATTTGACAAAACTTTCAATTGAGAACTACAAACATTGCAAATGAGATAATTTCTCATGTTTGGCTTCAACAATGACTTCATGAAGAGATTGGCAAGGTTGTCTTAGGATCAGGTTTGTTTGACTTCAATCTCCGAAGGCTTTGTTGATGTGATGAAGGCGCAATATGCTTGGTGTTGACTTTGTTGATATATCATGCCTTAGTCTAGTTGATACATGCGACATTCTCTTCATAGATTGTCATTAAAACTCAGGGATGGATGAAAACCACAGGTACTTCGAATATGCTCAACGTAAGCTCTCAAACATATCTCTCAAGTGTGATGTAATGAGGTGCAGTAAGCTTGGAACGATTCAAAGATGTTGCAACTAAGGTCTATTTCATGGACTTTCAAGATATTACTGTGTCCCTAACAATAAAAACATAACCATTTGCAAACGTGCCTTGTATGGGTTTGATAAGTAATATGCGTCAACATAATAAATAAGGCAAGCATTATTCTAAGGATCAAGAAGTTGGATCTGCTCGGGATGCGTAGGGATAAGCCTAAATTCGTAGTAACTTTATGCTAGTAGAAAAACGTCTTTAATGCAATTCGTTGTATGTAGGCACAATGTTGTATATTGTCAATAGATCAACTCAACATGAAAAAGATGTGCTACCTAATGTAATGAGCAAACTACAACAAAGTGCAACGTGGAACTTAGATATGGAACTTCGGGTTCCACAACCTCTTCAAGGGTCTCATTTACATCTAGTGTATGGATGATCAAGGGCATACTTAAAATGTAACACCTTAAGGGTGTGGCTCGACTTATGGACTAGAATATTGTCAAAGCAATGCTCAAACTTCAGGTCAAGGCATAAATATGTTTTCCTAAGATCATTCATCTCAAAATCCGTCTTCATGTGCGAGGCAATTTTCTCAAGCTCTTCTAAAGTTTTAGTAAGATTTATGTTATCGACAAAAACTACGACTCTAGCAATTTGGAATACTTCATAGTTAACACGCAAGGGCTTAATGTAATTTCATATCCCTAATTGATCAAATAATCACTTAGACCTGTATAGCACACCCACCTGGATTGCTTCAATCCGTAAAGTGAACACCTTATTTGAATTGAGAAAGTGTATTCTTTGGAAATTTACACATAAATTTCCATATCATATCCCTATGAAGAAATGCTTTGACCGCTACAATCAATCACATGGCGTTTGAGAGAAAACTTGTGCCATAAGGCGTGCAGTCCATCGCACTATTTCTTTAGTCTCATTACGCTTCCTTTCTCACTTGTAACACGATATGGTTATTATTTATCTCAATAATCTGATATTCTCTACAACACACATATTATCTTTGTGAGTACAATTCCCTATGAGGGCTTTGCAATGAATCAATGAAGGAACGAATGAGGCTCTTAAATCTCTCTAATCTACCACAACTGAAGATATATCTCCCTTATACTCTCCCTACGCCTAACACAGACTCATCTTGCATATACGTGATCGTCTACACGTATACACAATCATGAAAAACACATCTCCTTAACAACTAGTATAGTCTATTTTTCAAGGATGGTTCAAAATGTATTGCACACATCACACCAATCTTCGTTAGAACTACATCAGTGGTTTGATTCTCCTTTCCAAAGATATGTAGGCAGTTTAATTTGGATTCAACCACCCCCAATCAACGTCATTCTCGCCTCACTAAGATCTTGGGCAATTTCGACTGGATGTTGCCCTCATCCGTGGATGTGCGCAATTCTAGTCAATCCAACAATTCCCCAATGCTTCATAAAATATGAATGAATAAAACAACTCGAAAGCCCATCCGACGAGTGAACAACCTTATTCCAAACCATGGTAGCATTCCAATAGATAGATACTTTTGATTATTTAATTATATACTTGATTAAATGTGACTGGACAAAAAAACCCAAAACTGGGACTAATCTTTTTAGATCTTCACACGCCCTTGTTTGTTCTTCTTACACCATTCACTGCGGTACAGGGAATGCCTTAAATTCCCAAATACTGCACAACCTTTGTAACTATGCAAACATCGCCATAGTCTAACTTACTCAAAATGTTAGTGTTAAAGTAGTCTCTTATAGCCCATTCCGTTGTGTTTGATAACAGTTTAGGAGGCTTGAGTTTTATTAAGCGCTGTTATGATAGAAAGGTTACAGATACAAGGAAATGGGCCCCTAATCTGGAAGTCCAGCGCATCATCCAGCCTCTGGAAAGATTAAACAATCTAAGAGTTGTGGGTTATAACATTCAAAACAGGGTTTACGTCATAAGATGGAATGATTGAAAGGGCGATATGAAAATCAGTCGATTGGTGGCTTTGAACTCCAACCCTTAATATAATTACTTCTATGCCAGACTAACGTACTAAGTCAAGTATGTTTTGTGGCACCATGTGTCTAATCAAGTCTAAAAAGGCATCCAGGCTAGGAAATCCTTAATTTTATTCTAACGGAGTTTGTAGACTCGAAAGTGCCTTAGCCTAGTTAGCTAAGTGTAAACTGATTAGAAATGCTCAGGTTCAACGCATAAAGTGACAAAAGAATTTTAAAGGTGTTTTTGACCCATATGCAAGCGACCAAGTCCTAAATAACTTTTGTTTAAGATTCACGAGCGATGGACACGCAATTTAAACTGAGAAGGAAACATTTTTATTGGTGACACGTTGCGACAAATTCTCATAACCAGAATGGGGAAAGGTGAAAGAACAAACAAAATCAAAGTCATGCTTGATGAAAAAAAGATTAAACTGAAACAAAAATCTGGAGAACATTCTAGATACTTGTCCATTTCTCATCCTTAATCCCATCAATTCTTGGAAGTTAGGAGCAAATAGTTTTTCATGGGTCTTAAACTTGGTATTGGAGTAGGGTAGTATTCCGACTATCGTAGTACAAATCTTTACAAACACTAAGTTTGGGAGGTAACATTTTTCCGAATCAATGTTACCAAGGGTGCTTTGAGCTTTTGATAGGAGCATATTTATGCGACTTTGTTAGCTTATTTCCTTGCATTTACTTACTTAGTTTCTATTTATTATAATGATTTAAGCTATTTTCGTGTGTTTGTAGGTCCAATTAGCTAAAGTGGCAAGAAAAGGCAATTTGGAGCATTTTAGAGCAGTTTTGGGCTTGGAATGGATAGCACATGCATGGAGTAAGGTGGATGGACGAATTTGAAATAAAGGCTAAGAATATGCTAAAGAGATGGAAGAATTAATTCAAGACAAAGAAGATATGAAGCCCAGCAAGAAAGAAGGAAATAAGAGCCAAACTACCTTATTTTGTCCTAGTCAATCCTAATCCTTCTCTACCTAAGTTCTAACTGTTAGGGGTCCCTAATTAATTTAGGAAACCTAAATATATGTTTCTAGAAGTCCTAATCCCATTCCTAAATGGAGCCGCACCTTTTCCCTTCTAGAACACCTTTTCCCTTGCCGCAAATCACTTTCCCTTTCTCTCTAGGTCCTGCCGTATATTTCCTTCCCTTTCCCTCTTGGATTTTGACATTTAATTATCCTTTTTCCTTGAGGATTTGGGGA
Source organism: Pyrus communis (assembly GCF_041283825.1). Classification (NCBI taxonomy): domain Eukaryota; kingdom Viridiplantae; phylum Streptophyta; class Magnoliopsida; order Rosales; family Rosaceae; genus Pyrus; species Pyrus communis. The sequence goes on from NC_142572.1 coordinate 7,938,738, forward strand.
GCAAATCTTTCCTAAAATTATTTAATTAATGCCGTGCCTTCTTTTCTTATTTTTAGTTTTCTGCGGCACATAAGGGAGAAAACCATATAACCATTCATTCATTCAGCCATCCATCACACAATTCCGCACCAACCACTCATCCCTATTCCTGACCACAATTTTGCACCACCCTATCCACAACACACAATAACCCAATTTCAGAGAAAAACCCCTTGTGACGCAGCTTTGCAAGGAAAAATGAGAGGAGACCCTTGGAGCCATGCCTGCCATTTAAGTTTTGGATTGTAGGAACGTTCTTAGGTGTATTCTATCTTTTGTTTTCAATGTTTAATTTAAGTTATCTTTGTTTAAGTGTGAACATGAGGAACTAATTTCGTTTTGGCTAGAGGAGAATTCAAAGCCATGAATATATATGTGATATGAATTGATTTCATCCAATTATTGTTTCATAAATCGTGAATGCAATTTGCTTAGTTTGCATTCATGAATTTGATGCTAAAATATAAGGGATTTTCACCTAATCGTTATGAACTTATATTTGCAAGTAGTGAAGGTCGCTAGTCACGATTGTGTTAAGTAAATTCCTGGCAAGAGTATCATGCTTTTTATAGTTACAAATGCCATGTCAATGCTTATGATTTCCATAGAACTTAATGATCTTTGATATGTATCTCTATCATGCTGTTCATCTAGGGAACTTGATAAGAATAATTTGATTGCATCGCTGAGTCCAATTCAATAAGATTAGGGAAATCTGATGGTTAATTTGTGCAGTTCACGATTAACTTGGGGCATTGTCATTCATGGTTTATCGAAATAATAATTGGAAATCGATTTGTATGCATATGTGTCATGTGTGGAGAAGAACCCTCTAGCTAGCCTATCACCCATCCATTCACCTAAATTCATATCAATTTACTTAGTTTCTGGAAGTTTGCTTGTTAAGTTTAAATTCATCAAAACAAATCCCCCTTTAAATATTTTGTGTTTATTTAGTTAGAACATGTTTAAATTTGTTTCTTTTAGTGTTTTGAGTTAAAGTTAAGTTAGAATTCGTCCAAAATCACCCTTAGTTTTTGTTTTGAGTCAATTTGCTAGTTTTGTGCTGTTTTGAGTCATTTTAGTTTGTTTTGAGTTATTAGAGTCTAGTTTTCTGTTTTTGAGTCTAGTTTAGTGTAATTGAGTCTAATTTGAGTAGATTAGCAATCCCTCCTAATCCCCGGCCTAGAACGATCCTTACTTATTCATACTACAATTGTCAACAAGAGGGTTTAATTTGTGTGCTATTATATATCACATCAGCTTTGTCCCAAGTCTACAAGCTTATTCGTTTTTTGCTTTGTTACTCATTTCTCCAAAGTTGGTTTACTTTGGAAAGATTGTCAGGTTAAACTATAGTCTGCGATAAGGAAACAAAGGATTAAAATTTGCAAGTGTTTTACTCTAACAGGCTTGATGAGTTAAGTAAAATACATGTAGCAAAAACTTTTCTAAAGTACCTAAGTCCTTCTAGGAATATATAGGCGCATTCCACCTCGCATCCAACTTTTCAACTATGCATTAGAAACTCCAACTAAGGATTTACAACATGGTTCGAACTTCAAAAGATCAAATCTTTGATAAACAAGCAAGTAGGACTAGCCAGAATTGGCTAACTCCAAATCAAACAAACAATTCAAAGGTCATTTTACTACGCATTCTAGATAAGTTATTATAGGGAGATTTGCTAATGGTCCATTGGTAACTATCCATCTTTGAAGTGGAGCGCATTCAGTGAATCATAGTTAGTGGCAATTGTGGGACTATGATTTTCTATGACCATGATGTTCTGTGATTATGACATGTGATACCTTGGGTGGCAAGAAGGACCAGAATGTCCACAGCCCATGAAGTGTAGTCCGACAACTTTAGTCAGACAAACAAAGCTTAAACTCATTGAAGATATTACTTGTTTCCCAAGTAAGAAAACACAATTCAAATTAAATTAGGACATCTTAGGGATTAAGCAACGTAATAGTAGGAGGATGGGATATCTTATCCTAGATTCCCTAATAGATAGTCTCTCGATTTAATTGGGATTATTTCTATACAATGACTCTCAAGATCTCTGTAAGTACTCTAGCCTGAGTATTTATCTCAGTAATCTGATACCCTCTACAACACACATATTATCTCTACGAGTACAAATCCCTACAAGGGCTCTATAATGAATCAATGAAGGAACGAATAAGGTTCTTGGATTTCTCTGATCTACCACAACTGAAGATACATCTATCACACACTCTCCCTACACCTAACATAGGCTCATCTTGCATATACATTGCCCTCTATCCGTAAGCACGTCCATGGAGAACTCATCTCGTTAATGTCCAATCATGGGCTACTCGTCAACGATGGTTCATAATGTATTGCAACCTTTATACCATTCTTTCTTAGAAATACACTAGGGGTTTGATTCTGTCCTCGAGATATGTAGGCAGTCCAGTTCGGATTCAAACATTACCTCAATCAACCTCATTCTCCTTTCACCCAAAATCATAGGCAATTCTGATTGGATATCGCCTTTGTCCCCGGATGTGGGTGATTTTGGTTCCAACAGTTACCTTGGTCAGTGTAAGAACAATAAGTCCAAACACTCTTTAGTAAGGAATCTAATTTGACCTGGATTGTTTATTTCCAGTTAACGAATTAGTTCTACATGTCACTAATCAACGAAATGTGGTTTGATATCATCGCTTTTCATTTATGTCGGTAAGTGCCATATAAGTAAAATATCATCTTCCTTAACTTACACAAACTAGTATACTAGACCAAGAACTTTAAGTCCTGGGATAATCTAGATTAATCTCATGAGATGGAAATGGTTGAGATAGCGATCAAGTATGTATTCATTTATGCCATATTCTTCCCCTTCTAGGGAAGTGAATCTTATGAACTGAGTGATCTGTTGATAGAACAATTATTCCGTACATTTTATACCCTTTTTATTTGGATTATTGTGATTGTTTTAACTGAGTTCGGTTCTATTTTACGTAGTTTTGCATTCTTCTTAGGTTTGAGGAGTAAAGATTAAGAAATAAGAAAAGAGTTTTGCTGATTAAAACGATGGCACACCCTGACCTAGGATGTCCACTTGTACTTCGAATCAAGCTATGCTGGTCAACACTAGGAAAGTGACAAAGCCTTAAAATGTGGTGATGTGGAAAATGTGGATAAATTTAGGGAATTGTTATTAGCACTCCAAAATTCTCATTTGGCACTCCAAACTTTCTATATTTAGAAAGAAAATAACACTAATGAGGAGTGCAAATTGAGATTTTTGGAGTGCTAATAACAGTTCCCTAAATTTAAACCTAAAAGTGACTAAATGTAAGAGTACGCATCTGAGCAGGCTTGAACCCATTTCACACGTGATATCATCGTTTTTCATTGAAATTTAAACTTAGTAAAGTACAATATAGTAAAAGTAGAATAAGAATTATACCATTGAAAGTAATCTCCTATATCACTTTTTGCCAGAAATCCTTGTCGATACACAAGCTCTACCACTAATTCCTAGAAGGGCGAAAAACAAGGTTAATTGGACTTGAAAATAAAGCTTTGTAAAACCTTTTTGAAATCGTATAACCCCTCGCCGTAAGACAAGTATAGTTTCTAAATACACACACACACACACACTACATATAGTATGAGAACGACTATTGTAAACAACAATATTTCAAAAATGCAGTAAATCACAATATTTCACAGAAACGGACATATAATATCAAGTGCTCATCAACATATGCTGACACATAAGCTCATGCAAAGATATTCTGACATGAACAGGACTGGTGTAATAATGATTTATGCACTAGTACTACAATCACGTGAAGACTAGCGCTATGCGTGTCATATACGAGTCTTAATTGCTTCTAGCAATCTAGGACAGGACTAACACCTACAATGGATCCAAAGTGAGCGTATCAGTGCGATGTGAGGCTAAGCCCACCCCTTCCCCTTATCATAATATCGTTTGTTTAATATATATAAATTAAAATTTAAAAAATTAAAAAATTAAAAAAAAATATTCATGGCCATAAATATAATTAAAGCATCCTATAATAGTACGCATACATGTGCATCCTGTAGGATGTATGATGATTTCATAGTTTCTATTATTACGACATTTCTTATAAACATTAATTTAATTATGGCATTACGTAGAAATTTTTATTAAATATATATGAAAACTAAATAAATATATACTAATTAAAAGTAAAGACCTACTCATAAATCATGTTGTCAGGTCGACGCATGCATCAAAGATCATTGCATTGCATTTCACCTAAAAACGAAACTATTTACATAAATATATAACATACTAACATAAATATACGTTTTCGTACAAAGTACGGTTGACAAAGGAACTAGTTAAAATGGCCGAATTTCAAAAAATAGAGGACGGATTTGGATTTGGGTTCGGGACATCAAGAAACCTAAGGAGAGACCTCAGGTTCCTCCACATGCCGCCGATACGCTAGAGACATTGGCTACCTACGCGCCTCACATGCTACGAGTGCAAGCGTACTCGCCATCTTCATGAAGGCCCTAGTTTTGCAAGTTTTTGGCCCAATTTCTAGAGCTCATTTTGAGCTCAACTCTTAACAAGTCAATATTATTTATATAGAAATGATGCTTAGTACGAGAGGAACAAAACCATACTAGGTTGAGGCCGAGTCGTGATCGGCGTTGGCCGAAAAAATGGCCCAAAAGTCACCAAATCCCTCGTTAAAAAACTAGGTTAATTTCCAGGGGTGTTTCTTTGCACCTAAAACGTCATTAAAACATGCATGTAGCTTCAAAGATGGACTCAGGACAACGAGAATGGAGTGTTTAAGAAAGTCCTCAGGCTTACCTTACTCTCAAACTTAAGAAACTCGTCGGAAAACATGGCACCGACAGTGGTTCAGTTTAATTTGCAGAGGAGAGAAAGAGAGAGAGAGAGGGAGAGAGAGAAAAAGAAGCAAGCTTAAAGCTCGACCCCTTGATTCTGGTCGTACAAATAGGTGGGGATGGCAGCGATATGAAGGTAGTCTAGGTTGTGATGCTCACCTAAGTAGAAGAGGTGGTGGTGGCTTCGTGTTCTGTGCACGGAGAGTAGAAAGTGATTTTGAGGAGGAGAGAGAGAAATCTTGAGGGCAAGAGAAAGTTAGATGAGAGAGAGTGAGTGAGTGAGTGAGTGAGTGAGTGAATGAGGGAGAAGGGCTGAGAAGGTAGGAGAAAAAGGACATGCAGAAGAGAGTGGAAGGTAGGTATGGGCCCCACGAGCTAAAAATCTAACAAGAAAATAATAAAATAATAAGGGAGAAAAATCTAGAATAGTGAATTTACTAAAAGACCTTTCGGCTTCGTAGTTTTGTAAAATCTTCATCATAACTCTAAATTCAGTTCTGTTTGTGCCCACGCATCTGTATGGTCGAGTACTTCGAGAGTATGTGTGTGTGTATCTTGGGTCAAGCCCAAATAACAATTAACTAGGCACGAGGCCTAATTAATAAAATACTAACGTAGACGAGCCTACTTGCCCACTTGCTTAATGAACCCAACAAATAAGCCATCGATATTACATTATGTAGCCCGCAATATCGATAACTCATTATTATCTTGATAAACAAGTAATAAATTTTTGAGAGTGCAAAATAACCATTTTGCCCCTCATTGGGAAGTGTGCATAAATCGTCTTATTTACGCCTTGTTCACGCTCACGTGTTTGTAAGAACATGCACCACCTATAAATATGTGCAAAGAAATAAAGAGTAATAAGGACCTGAACCTCCACGAAGGATTTTTACATAGGATTTCCATCCATCTGGGGCATTTTTATAATTTCTCAATGTTAGAGAATAAAATAACATTAAACAAGTTTTGCATCGTGGAAGCAAAAAATGTCTGTGCAGATCAGCCAACTTGACGGAATAAACTGTACTTCCTCAGAAGGAACTAACTTGAACCTTATATCATTGGATAGATATGAAAGTTAGCTTTCAAAGGAATTATGCGGATCGTGATTTCGAGTTTTCTAGGCAATGTTATGAAAATTTTATAATAATCAAATCATAAGAATAGGGTTAGTGTTACGTGGTTTGCATGGCATAACTCTGTTCTTGAAGTAAGCTATCCAAATCTGAATTTCCATCTTCTTTGAATCTTGTCCATTGAATTAATTAACAACTAGATTAATTCAATAAAAGTAACAAGTTAATCACAATAAGAGTGATATGAAACTAATACTCTCCTTTATTGAATATGGCGAAAACTCCTAGATAATTTTTCTCTAGAACTCCATAGCGCAACATAGAAAGCTATTCGTGCTAATAACTTGTTGGAAATTAACCATTTGAGAGAGATAATAGATGGGTTGTCTAGGGAAGAAAGGAGCAAAGGGATTGAGGAATTATGTGTTCCTCTGCCTAGTGCCTTTATTTATACTAATCATGATGAATTTAACTTTCCCCACAAGTAGTACAAGTTATACAAGGAAAGGATCTTCTAGATCCTATAGGATTTGTACTTTAAATTTAAACAATCACACTGGTTATAGAACACTATTTACAATAGGTTTCAATCAATGAGAAAGTAAAATAAGAGATGAATAATTTATTCTTTTTTTTTTATCACACCATGCCTCATCCCTCATTTCTCCTACTTAATTCTTTATTATGTCTACTAAAAATTAAAAAAACTAAAATGGTTATCAAAAGCTATCAGCAAATAACTTGACCTAGACATTCTAGAATGATATTGGCATTTTTAAATATAGTTCTAGTTAAGAATACCCTATAAATACCAATAGCTCGCACATGGTCGAAAGATTACTAGTCGTAATCCTAAATATATAAATCCTATAGTAAAATTACATGCATCAACAATTCACGCGTTCACCCACAAACCCTACCATTCTCCTTTTACCTAAATAATTACACTGCGTTGGATAAAAGAATAAATTACAATGATAAGTCGAGAGAAAGCATCACCTAAATATATACATATATTATTCATTGAGATGATTGGGAAAGGACAAAGGAGGCGCTCACCTAAGCAAACACTAGTTGCATCACTTTGCATGATTGATGCCTCCTTCCACCTTAATTGGCACTCTTTCTATGACTCATGAACAACGGTGGGGGTAACAGGAAGGGTCGCATTCGTATGTGCGCCGCGTAGAGGACTTGCATTACATGAGTACAATGTCACGTACGTAATGTTTCATGCTAATAATACAACACATATGTTCTATGTTTTTAAAAAAATTTTTTACATTTTCTTGTGTTATTGGAACGGGATGGCATTGTAGAGATGAACCCGTGTCATACAAGTTGTTTTCGAAGTTTGAATGTTAACTAAATGCCCCATGAGTCTAAATCCGTAGTACGTATTACCTGCAGTGATTTCGTGCTCATAAACACACGGAATGAAGCAGTCTTAGTCATCTTCTGTTCTGAGACTCCATCGTTCTTTCCCTTTTAACCCTAAGATCAGCAAGCCACCGCATTAGGTGCTCCCGTACAATGTGTCCTGAGCAAGTACTACATCAAAAGTCTTTGTGTTTTGTTGTGTGTGCTGCAGCCCACAGTCTACAAACAAAGCTGGAACACACCCTGTCAGTCTTCAGCTGAGTGAGAAATATTGTGAATGATAGTAACACTGACCATGTCGATGATAAAACTTTTTCTGCACTCATTTGCATGAAATGGGTGTCGAGGGTGCAAGAAAGTTTTTCTTTCTATGTCGACATGGTGTATAAGTTCCATCATACTATTATACGTATGCAAAATTAACCCTAAACCTAATATGTATGCATATATAAGTGATTGTATACCGATTATAATTTAAATAGAATTTGTAACAATATATTGACATGTCAAGTAATATTACTGTTACAGATAACAATGTCTTTTTTCCTATTCGAGACTTTCGCACTCTATAGCCATTAGTTATTGTCCGTACATTTCTCTTAACTTTTTACTTGAGTGCTTGAATTTTCCATGTGTGAGTTATAATTCCATTAACAAGAGCTCATGTTGGGATCCAAGTACGAAAGCACCCACTGGCCATTTTCTTATTACACTAATTGGTTTCCCCATTCATTTCGTGTCAATGTCATGGTTCAATTCAATAGTACTCGTGCATTTAACTAAACATGCATGCCATCCTGCAGGCTTTTTATTATTATAATTAGTTGAGTTTCTCTTACAACATGTACTTAGTTCTCTTTGTTTTAGACACGAACCCACTCGTTGATATAATCCACAGATACTATTAAAGGATTTTTTTTTTTTTTTTTTTTTTTCATTTCTACTTTAATTTTTATACCTTTCGTCTCACCTTCATCATATTCCAGCCATCTAAAATTAGATGAAAATGAAATAGTCTTTAAGTTGGATATTCGTGTTAATAAAGAACTTAAACACACATAAAGAAGTACTAATTAACTTAAAATACTTGAGAAAATTTAATGAAAGATGTTCAAACTTATTTCAACAAGCCTTATAATCCGAAATGGAGAATGAAATAAAATCTTAAATAATAATTTGAAGGCTAATAGGTTAACGATAGCGTTGTTTAAGAAACTACGACCACCTCCCACGTCGGCAAACAAGCCTCTCCATACATAACATGCATATATTTACAACTTACACTTGTGATATGTAATATATGTACATAAAAACAAAACTAGACATGTTATTATCCATTTGAAGCCATGCAAAGGGCTCGTATAAGCTTAGAAAAGAATGATGGATTGTCAGCCGACGAACGTTGCCAACAAGGGAGTTATTTAATTAGTTTGGCAAAGGCAACACAATGATGGAATATGGATATATAGGATTATGTTAATTAACATATACTAGGAGCAGTATTTTTATAAAAGGAATTGAAGCATGCATGTTTCGATTACCATTCATGATGTTTCGAGATGATGATCTCTTAACACACTTGATTAATTTAATTACTGACATTTCTAATCCTCCACTGAGTTTATACCAAGTTACATTCACATTTGTTAACTCCCAATAAAACAGTGAGTCCTCTTGGCCATGTCTTTAAAGTGGTGGCCACTCTTATAAGCACCCATGCTACAACACACCACCACATATTAACCTTCTTGCATGCCTCATCATGCAACACCACTATACTATATATTTGTTTGGGGGGTCAATGAGTCCCCCACTTTCCACAAACAACTAAAAAAAAAATTGATCATAATCCATATGTAAACATGTACGAAATACATTGTGAATGCTGACAATGATTCTCAGTTTGCAGATCCAAACTTTTCTCAACTAAAATTATCTAGTTAACAAATACATTCACAAACTTACAATTCTAGTTATTTATACAAACACTTATCTCCATCATTTTTCACAAAATAACAAAAAAATATATATACACGAAATAACAATCAATATAGAATGAACTTTCAACTTCGGATTAAATTTGATGACAAAATATTGACTTCGTCTAGAATAAATTGTAAGAAAATGTGAAAACCATTGGAATTACTAGATATATTTTTTCAACAAATTAACCCTAGTTTAAGATGGATTGAATCATGGTACTCTTAAATCCCCCCATGGATGGGGGAGTTCAGAGATTGATAATGTAGGCAAGCTTTTTCAGATGAGGGATCCGAATTTCTACTTATCGGATGTAGGCCCCCAATAAAAAGGTGACACCTGATTTTCGTATAGGAATCCACATAAGATTCTACAATGACTGTAATTTCTTGGAATAAGGTTTGTTTATTGCTAATGGATAAAGGTAATCGATCCAAAGATTAGTGCTTGGGCATGTAGAAAGTAGAAGCAGTACTTAGGCTTGTCTTAATTATTATTGCCTTTTGGGTTCTCTATAAAAAGGGCCTTTCTCGTTTTAGTGTTGGCATGCAAGCATAGAAGAGAAGTACAAGTAAATCGTACGAGAAGGTTAGAGAAAGAGAGTGTGTGTGTGTGTGTGACAGAAAAATAAAGATGGGAGACCAAAGTGCAACAGGAAAATTGGGTGTCTTTCTTCACAAGATAAAGCCTTACGTGGCTATGGTTTCTTTGCAATTTGGATATGCAGGAATGTATATTCTCAGCATGGTTGGTTTGAGGCGTGGCATCAACCACTTTGTTCTTTCTGTGTACAGGCATTTGATTGCCTTCGCTGTTATTGCACCATTCGCACTTGTTCTTGAAAGGTCTCTTTCTCTCCCATATATGCGCATGCATGCATGCATGCATATATATATATATATATATATATATATATATATATAATATGGATTGTTTTACCTAATTAAACTAATTATATATGTTGTTACTACTTGAACTTACTGTTTGATTTCAACTCCTTTTACAGGAAAATAAGGCCAAAAATGACTCTGGGGATCTTCCTAAGAATAATGGTGCTTGGTTTTCTCGAGTAAGTCACTAAAACATGTAGTATTTTGTTATATACACGCAACTCCAGAAACACAACGAATTTAATTTTACATGGCTAGATTTTAAGTTATTAGTATTTGAATTTTGAGAGAGAATTATCATTTTCACGTAATGATCACTTCCTGCAGGCCTGTTTTTGCTCAGAACTTGTACTTCGTGGGAATGACATATACCTCAGCAACATTTGCATCTGCCACTGCTAATATCCTCCCTGCCATTACCTTCATTTTTGCACTTATTTTCAGGTAAAAGTTCATAATTAACCTGTCATTATATAATTTTTATCACAATCGTCTACGGCATCATGCACTAGCAAAGTTGGATTACATATACAACGCACGTGTTGGAGCAAAATTTCTCACAAGAAGAAATGCAATTAGTTAATGTATTTAAATTATTAACATGCACTAATTAAGGTCATTATTCCAATATTTAGGTTAGAAAAAGTCAATTTCAAGAAGCTGCCTAGTGTAGCAAAGGTGATCGGGACTGCAATCACAGTCACCGGAGCGATGGTGATGACATTGTACAAAGGTCCCATCATTGAATTTATAAGTGGACAAGGACAAAGCCACCACACCAGCACCACATCCGGCGAACAACATTGGGTAACCGGCACTATGATGCTCCTAGCCCGTTGTTGCGGTTGGTCCGGCTTCTTCATTGTACAAGTGAGTAGCTACCTTGTCGTACGTTTAGCAAGACTCAAATGTTTATTCCTTGTGAACTAATTTGAACATTATTATTGTATGTTTGGTGCAGTCTTTCACACTAAAGCTATACCCAGCCGAGCTCTCGCTCACTGCTTTGATATGTTTAATGGGTGCAATGGAAGGGGCCATAGCCACGTTCGTAGTCGAACACAGCATGAGTGTTTGGGTTATAGGCTGGGACTACAGGCTTCTTGCCGCTGCTTACTCTGTGAGTACCAAAATATCATCATATAAACCAACTATTACAAGCTAATTACCAACTTTAATTCCTTGTTGGGACTGTTGCAAAGTTGTTTGACAAAATGAATCTTATTGTGAATAGGGGATAGTTTGCTCTGGAATTGCATATTATGTGCAAGGTATTGTGATGAAGGAACAAGGTCCAGTTTTCGTGACAGCTTTCAGCCCACTGGCCATGATCATCACCGCCGCTCTAGCTGCCATCATTTTAGCTGAGCAAGTCCGCCTCGGAAGGTATATACATGATTAGCTACAAATTAATATTTACGATCTATTTTAATTCAAGAATAGTCGTCACTCAGGATCTCTTCCAATCCAACAAAATGAACCCTAAACCCTAGTGTTGCATGTTATTTTTCTTTTGCTGTATTGCAGTATACTTGGAACTATTCTAATAGTCATCGGCCTCTATGCTGTTGTTTGGGGCAAAAGCAAAGATCCTACAACCTCTGCCTTATTGATCAAAGACGAGAAAGCTGTTGCTCATGAATTGCCAATCACGGACAGTAATAGGTCATCGATAACTGTGGATGACAACACTAAGGATAGTACTACTGGAACTGCTGGGGACTTCAAGGTTCCAATCAAAGCACAAGAATCATGAAAAGTACTATGTCCAAGATTAATCCCATGGAGGTTTAATTACAATTTTCAAGATCTCCTTAAGTGATATTGTATTTTCTTTTTCTTTTTTTTGTTCTATCTTCTAGGAATTTTATGTAAGGGATAAAATTCGAATTTAAACACCTTGCAACAAATTAAAGGTGGATTTAGCATCAAATCATCCTCATGGAAACAAGTGAGACTTCATCCGAAAATGTGTAATTTTGAACGTACCTTTGAGAATGAGGGTAGAGAGTTAGATTCTCTCTCCTCACATTTCCACTATTTATCTCTCTCTTTTCTCTTTTTCTCTCAATAAAGAAGGCAACACATGATGTGTTTGCGGTATAATTTTGAGAGTTCAAATAGGAGGTAAATAGAGGGGAGGAGAGAGAATCCGGATCCAGAGGGAAATATACGTTTGCCTACATCGTAGGTTGTCTCTGTTTTCCAATTTTTCTCTTTCTCTATTCAGTTTGTTCTTTTGTTTTTCAATTTATCCGGGGAATGTTTTTGCTTATTATATCTAAAAAGTCAACCTAGCTAGGTTTGAAATTGTAACAACACATGGATAACAAAATTCTACTGTGGTCTGAAGTAAGCACCACAGAAAATCTTGAAGATTAATTGGAATTTCGACCTAAGGTGAATTCCTAAACTAAGATAGTACACTTTTAACTGGAAGTCCAACCACCAAGCCTTATGCGTAGCTCGACTCGCCTAATTCATATTATTCTTTCAAAAAAAATATATACATGTATCCACTGTTCTCAAAATCCCCGCCCTAGTGCCGTCTAGGTGCTAGGCGGTTGGCCACCCCTCCGATTAATCTCTAGGCGTTTGAAAATTAAGATATGGTGTATAGACTTGCTTAGACGTCCGCATAGCCCAACTAGGTGCCCGCCTAGGCACCTGCTTAGGTCGTAACTCTCACTTAGACAAAAAAACGATACCTTTCATTTTGCATTTTATTTTTTTCAATAAAATATAAGAGACTTGTTGAATACTTGAATGAACCCTCATTAAATGATTTTTCCCCCCATGTTATCAGTATGTTCTAATACTTTATAATCTTATGTCATTTAATTTTGCAATTTATATATTCCAACACAATTATGTAATTTTTTTACATATAAATAGGCACTTATTTATATGATATATAATAAAATTACTTAAATCTGCCTGGACCCCCGCCTGCCGCTTAAGCGCTAGGGCCCCAACTCATTGTCCGATTAGCACCTAACTCCTAGCGTCTTTTAGAACCTTTTATGTATTGAAACGAATTGGAAACCTTATCAAACTAAAAAAAAAATAAGGGTGTTATATGGGCTAACAAGAAAAGCGGACATATAACTTAACACGGAAAAGTTTACATATTTTATATGCTCATCTTTTGACATAAAAGTTTCACATGCTTACCAAGAAGCTAATTTTGCTAGGGACTCTAGTTAAACACGCTCATTTTCCACTAAGGGCCTTGGTGGTCTCAAACCTACCTTCACTAATCATGGAGTTTTTTGTTAACTTTAAGATTGAGATTTTTTTTTTATATAATTTAATTTTAATGTCGAATTGTACAAGAAATTTATAGTTCAAGTGAATAAGAACATATCTATCATTGCATTAGAGAACATGTCTTCGAATCTCCCTCTCAAAACACCTCCATCTTTATGAAGTTCCTTTTAATTGATACATGTAAAAGAATCTATAGTATTTGCTTAATTTCATATGAAGGAAAACCGAATCAAATCGGTTATTAAATGGTTTGATTTAGTTTGATTCTACCATTGAGGCACCAAAATTGCGTTACACAGTTGTTAAGATTCCTCCCAATATGATGCTATACTACACACAAAAATTGCTTTCCTTAAATAAAAAATGACATGAATAGCATTGTCCTAGTTTTAGAGAACTTGTGTGGTAGGGGTTTATCACTACGTGTCGTTTCGTGTCAATAACAAACAGACATGTGAAAAAAACTAATACATATCTTCTTATTATTGGTACAAAATGCTACATGTCAGTAAACTCGTGGCATGCAAGACCTTCTCCAAGTTTTATGCACATTTTACACATGCAAAATTTGTACGAAGGACGTGGCAATTTTCCATTAGAAGCTAAAAATGAGATTGGTAAGTAGATGTAGATGGCACAGGCGCTCGAAACCATGTCCCTCTTTATTCCTTCTCCTCTCCGCTCTCCGATCGCATCATCTTTATTTACCCGAAAGACAAAAACAAGGTTGCATCAGCGCTTTACCCAACTCCCTGTAGTCCACTTCTCCTCCTGCTGTGGAGGAAGTGACGAGCTGAGGAAGAATTTTGATCCGAAAAGCTCAAAAATGGCTATATCGCCGATATGGGTATTTGGGTATGGCTCTCTTATCTGGAAGGCTGGTTTTAACTACGATGAGCGCCTCGTCGGCTTCATCAAAGGCTATCGCCGTGTCTTCCACCAAGGTCTCTCTCTATCTCCCCGGCTCTCTACATATAATATAAGTATATATGTATGTATGTATATAGATATATTAATGTTTTCTGCAATCTGTTCAAAGTTGCGTTGGTGGGTCTGTTTTTATTAGGCAGTACGGACCACAGAGGGACGCCTGAATATCCAGGAAGAACAGTCACATTGGAACCTGCAGAAGGAGAAGTCTGTGTAAGTTGCGGTTCCAACAAGTTCAAAACTATTTGGAGTTTTTGTTTTTCAATTTGGTATTTTGCTATTAGTCTTTTGGATCGAAGATACATAATTTCTTTTGTAATGGTTGCTTGCGTTTACATGTCTCCCTATTGTTGAATACACCAGATATTCAGTTTAGTAATGTGGTGGTGTTTACGAGGCCGTCGTCACTGCAGATTAGAGTAGTTTAGAACATCAATTTTTTTTTAAAGAAAGAAATGTGCGGTGGTGTATCAATTTCATTTTGTGTTGGAATTATCAATTTGTCGTGTAATTTTATTGTTAATCTCCTTTATCTTGTGATTTTGTAGTGGGGAGTTGCCTACAAGATCTCAAACAAGGAAGATCAAGAAGTTGCTATAACGGTAGTTTCTTTTATCTTAAAAAGTTTATCTTGATGTTAAATTGGTTCTTTTGCTAGTATCTGTTGCTCTCTTGGTGTTGTGCACATGTTTTTTGTGGCTGCATTTCCTTTACTAAGATTGTTCAAGGTTCCAAGTTATATCTTTCGGCACTCTGTGTTCTGCTGCAATTTATTGGTTGTCAATGTATCGAATCTGTGGCATTAGGTCCAGTTCTTTCGGGGCTTGAAATTGCTAGACTATGTCCCGATCCAGAATATGTCATTTTATCCTTGTCACTTGTTGTTTGGCTCCCCCAATGGTGACCTTGTGAAATGTGCTCAGTCACAATTCACACCTTGTTCCATTTCTCTTGTTTTCAAGTAGCAATTAATATCTCGAAACAGAACTTGATTTATGGCGTTGTAACACAGTATTTAGAAGTGAGGGAGAAGCAGTATGACAAGAAGGCTTATCTTGATTTCTTCACCGTAAGCATAAGATCCCCTTGTAGCGTGTTCTCTAGCATTTTTATCGCTTTTTGTTTGTTAAGCAAAATATAGAAATTTCTCTCAGGATCCAATGGCGACATCTGCAGCTGTTTCAGGTGTAATGGTGTAAGTAGTGAAAATCAACAAGAACTTTCTGCATCTTCGTACATGTATTTTTGCATTTAGTGCAACCAGTTCAGAACTGACATTGTCACTATTTAGATACATCGCCTCTCCGGACAAGAAACACAATGTGAACTACTTGGGTCCTGCATCCACCGAAGAGATTGCCAAGTATGTAAATCTCATCGCTTCATGTTTATCTAGATTGATGTAGTAGAAAACATCTATAATGCAGCTACTGGGCTAAACTTTGAATATGAGTAGTCGAGAATTAAATGCGAGTAGGAGTATCTTGTTTCTGTTTTCGTGAAATCTGCCTCGCTGAAAATCTGAATGATAAGATACATTAGCTTTTATGCCTAATTCCTTGATCGGTTGCCATTCATAGAACGAAAAGATGGTATTGACCCTGATGCATCCTTTCCTATATATCTGCAGACAAATTGTTCAGGCTGAAGGCCCCTCGGGGCCTAATCGAGACTACCTTTTCCGCCTTGAAGAGGCACTTCTTCAACTAGGTAAGGTTCTCTCCGGGTTTGGTACCCCGTAATTTGTTTATCCAGTCATTTTAGATCTCCATGCTTCTCCATTTCTTCGAAGTTCTTCTTTCTTTGCTTTCGTTTTTTGCCCTTTAATTTTCTTGCCGCAGGATGCAAAGACAAACATGTATTGGACCTTGCAAACGAAGTGAGGCGCATCCTGTCGGAGAGGGAGCTGACTTCAACATGAGGCCAAGAAGCTTTATGATTTTACAGGTCCCCCGGCATAACAATTATATGAATCTGTTACCAGAACATGTAGTCTGATTAAACATTGTTTCGCCTTTCGATTGCTTTTGGATGGCACTTTGATGTCCATCATCAACAATTCCTCATTTGTAAACTCTTGTTCATGTTGAATTGGTCTGCATGACGAGAGACTCAGATAGTAGGGCAACCGGTTTATCTTGAAGGTTCCGCTGGACAATGAGAACGAACTTGTCCCGTTCACCGCTGTCATCGTGGTTCACCATTGAGTGTAAATTGACAGTGGATATTTGACTAAATTCAGGTATTTTCAGGCAAAGTTGTAACAATCACGGTGAACCGCAAATTTTGCACGACACAGAAATCCTACGAAAAACATGATCGAATTGGTACCTAAACTGGATTGAACCAATTTACACCCAGGACCATAAACAAACAAGTTTACGACATTGGGACGTTAGTTACAGACGTTGATCTCAAACAGGAGAAGAAAAGATATCCTCTCCATGGGTGATTACTCTTAAATTGCATCAACTGGAGTAAGGCAATTATTCCACTAGCACGGAGAATCAGAGCTAATAATACATCACAACAGCTTGCATTTCACATTAACCGCGATAACAATCAATCTTACAGATTCGGTAAATTGAACATTACAGCAATGTACCTTAGCATCAAAACGGGGCAAAGAAGTCGCAATACATATCATTAAAAGTAGCTGAAGTTGGGGAAATGCTTGTCGGATGTTCCTCTCTAGTATGCTCAATCCAAAGAACGGTTTTATGCCAACTGCAGCAAGATGGGCGTTGGCTTTAACTACCCGATGAAAGCAATTTGTTGAAAGAATCATCATCCCTACTTCTGATGTGCAAAGAGCTGTTTTGGCAGTAAGATTGATAAGGTTATTTGTTGATATAACTCAAAAGTTGGTTCAACTTCATTACTGCTATTTATCCCACACCCATAAGAAATATCAGAGAAGGCTATACTGACTCGACATTGTACATAAACAGTTTAAAATTTAATCGCTGTCATCAGCTTCATCTGCATAAATAAAGGAAAAGTTTGTCAGAATGACTTCATATGAATCCAATGATCTTAACTAAAGAGAGCAAATCCAAGAATTGCACATATACTACTACCATCAAGATAAACATTTGAACTTGCATCGTACGACTTTCCAATACACGTTTAATCTGCTCAATGTAAAAGAAACATTGTGATGTTGTGATGTAATTCTTCCCTGCATGCCCTCTAAACTCGAGATATCCTAACTTCCTTTTTTCTGAAGTTTACTCTGTGAACTGTATTACACAACTCTGATTCATGAACAGAATACAGAGATTTATTGTATTAAATGGAGGTTGAGCAAGAACTTGATGAAAAATACATCCGTGCGCAGGGACTAAACATTAATTGACATTGAATACCTCATTAGCTCCAAATGTAGGACATTAACGATCGTATCAGTTTTGGTTAATAAATAAATGCTAGAATCCTTGGTAAAACATGGAAGCCACAAACCGTAATGATTTGACCTTGACAAGTGCATAATGAATGCATAGGTAACACTGCAGAAGCACCGTAAATCATAAAATTCTCATCCTCATAACCCTAGTTTCCATTCATAATAGCAGTAAATGACATTAAAGTTCTTGAATTAACACTTACCCTTGTCACTATGGTTGCTATCACTATTACCATTATCCCCATTGTCCTCGTCCTCAACCACATTCTCTTCCTTGTCACTGTCGTCATCTTCATCATTGTCATCATCTGAACTTTCAGCATCATCAGATTCACTTTCAACTGGTATTTGGGGCTTTGGAGGAGGCACAAAACTAGTAGTGGACCTTCTACGTGAACTTGTTACAATGTTACTCATGTCAATGCCTTCGAGCTCTTTTGCCCTTTCCTTTTTCTTTTTGACTTCCTTGATTTCTGAAATAAGGTAATAGACGGTATGAATCCTTACAAGTGTGACAAAGTCAGGATAAAAGATGTATGGTGAAACCACACCCCCATGGAGAATGATTTACATTTGCAAGAATAATTTCTAAGGTATTTTCAGGCAAACAAGTAGGAACAATCACAGAGAACCAGAGGACCCACTGAATGTATTCATTGTATTTCTTTGTATACTCAAGAATCAACATATGCAACCCAATTAATGCTATCAGTCCCTAACTCATTGAGAGCTCATCCGAATCCACACAACCCGATGCCATCCATGGGGATTGACATTGCCATACATGTGAAGATGATAAGGACGAACCAATGATTATGATTCAGCGTTTACAAAGACTTCACGTAACATTGTGCATCACAACTTCCATGTTAATCCTAAACCTAAATTCCTAGATGAAACCTAGCAAAGTTTACTTTTTATAACAGCTGGATAAATTAGATCAAATCATACCCACAGTTGGTATTGCAAGTATCACCATTAAAGGCTACATTTGAATACTCACCTTTCTCAGAGGGACGTGCAGATAATCCTTCTCTAGCGAGTATCTCCTCTAACTCCTTTATCAGGTGCGCTTCACGTTTATTCTCAGGCACCTGCTTGACTTTCTTATATACTGAGGGGGCAACGCTGTATAACAGATAATAAACATCATAAAGTAACAATGACCAGGATACAAGTCTTAATATGCATAGAGTCATAGATGAAAAACCTCATTCCACATGCTTTGATAACTGATCGTAGATGCTCCACACGTTTCCCATATGCAGGTGTTGTTGAAACTTCTTTCTTCTACAATTGACAAATAGTATGATTCAATAATAGACATAGCCTACTTTTATGGTTCAGACTTGAGAAACATACAAAGTAATTACCTTTACAGGTTTTTCGGCAGATGACTGAGAATGGTCATCTTCAGAGACATTTCCACTGTCTTCTGCATCACTTTTTTCTTCTGGGTCTTTCTGAGGAGGCTTGATCCTCTTCTTTCCAGAGACGTTAGTCTCCTTAGCCATTATTTTCCGTTTCTTAAGGCTGTCCATATTCTGCATCTTTCCTTTTGGAACACTTTTGCTTCTAGGTTTTACTTCATCTTCTTCCTCACTAATTTCATTATCTGAAGAACCAGATCTCTCATCGCTTCTGACCTTAGTGGATGCTTTTCTCTGAGCACTTTTCTGCGTCTTTCCTTTTGGAGCAGTTTTTCTTTTAGGTTTTACTTCATCTTCTTCCTCACTACTTTCATTATCTGAAGAACCAGAACTCTCATCGCTTCTCACCTTAGTGGATGCTTTTCTCTGAGCACTCCTCTGAACATTTTTCTTGGCAGTAGTTGCAGGTTCAGAATCTTCACAAGATTCTAGAACCTAAAAAGGAGAATATATGCAAAGTATGACTACACCGATAGACGTATTCACTTCTAGAATTTCAAGATGCTCTAAAAAAAAATTATCTTACCTCGTCTAGTTGCTGACTTATAAACTTCTTAAAGGAGTCAAGAGTATATTTCTGAAGCTGAAGATCTTCCTCCAAAAGTCGGCGAAGTCCAACCAGAGTAATCGTTCTGTCGTGAAAGGAATAAATAATGAGTACTTCATCTAGTCAACTGACTACATTGAAAATTAACAACCAAAGACAAAAGTCAAATAGATTCTAATGACATTCAAAAGAGGAGCAAGAACATACATGAAAATTAGTATATTATTGCAATAGAAAGCAATAATTGATACTTAGTTCATAGAAAGTAGCATACTCAGAATTAGCTTTGATATAAGAACCCCTTTTTATAAGGGCTGACTTTATCACACTCTCAGTTGGACCCTTTTTTTGGTTGGTAGTTTTAGTTTCTTCAGTTCCAGATTTGGCCGCTTTATGCCCTGTCAGAAGCCCCATTACAGGAGAGTCTTCCATTTTCTCCTCATCTTCTGAACATGTTTGCTTCGCATCTTTATTTGACTTTCCTTTTGGTAATTCTGCGGCTTCTTCTTTAACCAGAGTTTTTTCATCAGTCTCCCCTGATGCCCTTGAGGTATTGTCATCACCAGCACCTTCTAAGACCTAGCATTTTGAGAAGAATAAATGCAATGAAGAGATGACATATTTCATGCGAAAACATTTGGACTCCAATTAATAAATAAATAAACTAAAAAATTAATACAATACAATACAAAATGAAATAACACAAAAGCAAAAGGTAAAGTGGCATGTTCCTAAATCATGGGCACAAGCTGGAGTGAGGAAATTTTGGCTATGGTGATTGAATTGGCCAGTGGCACTTCCCAAGCTCATGGGAGATGCCCTCAGGGTTATGGTGAAGAATCACCTACTCGAAACTATATTGCTTTCTTGGTCTCCTATTCAGCTTGTTGGTTTAAAGATTTTTTTTGTTATTTTGAAGCCCTACTACTACTTTGGACTGCGGACAGAGGTATTAGATCTGGTAAAAATGCACCCCAGTCAAAAAAGAACACATCTGCATAAACATCCAAGTTTCTCATAAATCTCATCCTGCATGATCACTTAAATGTTCAACCTTCATCTCTGGGAAAAATTAAAGCAACCAGACACCCAGTACTCCCCCCCCTCTCTCCCTCCCTTGCAGTATGGCAACTGTGGGACAGGTAGTAAAACCTAGCTTGGGTAAATACATCAGCATATGGCCCCTCAGGGTCGAACTTGATGACGGCCTGCCTGTTCCATAGAGTCAATGCACAGCCCAAATCCAAGAACAGAAGGGCAGGGCTAACCACATTAATTAGTTAGAAAGGAAATGTCTGAGTCAGAAAATCTTTCTGATATTATCTCAAGTAAATGAAATTCTCAAGAACAAGACAAGATAGTTTTTTTGTTGAGCCAAAGTCGCCAACAAAAAACAATCAGAAAAAAAAAAATGATTCAAAAGGTAGTTTTGTACAATCCATTGATCATATAACATATATGAAGAAAGCTTTTGAAGTAAAAAGCCTTACCTTTTTGAAAACAAATTGAGAAAACAAGTGGAGCCTTAGAAAATTTCTAAACTTTCACTTTAGGGAACTCTTTCTAGCACATCTTTTACTTGATTCTCATTTCATAAGAATTCATTTTAATGCTACGCATCTGTACTTGAGAAAAACTAAATGCTCACGAGTCTAGAAAGTTTCCCACAGAAGAAATAAATTTCCATTCAAAACAACCATAGAAGAAAACATGTACAGAATATTTCCAGTCCAAAAATCATTCCCATGGAACTATTTTCGATTGACGCTAAAACACTACAATGAAAAGTATTAAAGAAACAGTAAATGACCCATACGAAATTTAACAAAGGGAACATAAGAAGCTACCATGAAAGTCATCAATAAAACATAATAAAAACGATGATGTTATGACCAAGTACACTATAGTCATACTAAATGACAACAACAAG
Source organism: Pyrus communis (assembly GCF_041283825.1). Classification (NCBI taxonomy): domain Eukaryota; kingdom Viridiplantae; phylum Streptophyta; class Magnoliopsida; order Rosales; family Rosaceae; genus Pyrus; species Pyrus communis. The sequence goes on from NC_142572.1 coordinate 7,960,518, forward strand.
CTTCGATATTGAAAGATATACCTCCACTAAATGTTCCTTGACAAATCTTTTGTGCACATCCAACGCAAATGTTTCCAAGCCCAGGTCTTTCTCTAAGACTCTTCGGACACCCTCAAAAGTCAAAGAACTGCATATAAAAATAAAACTTTAATAAGTAATCCAACCTTGGACAGGTCTAACAAGCTCAACCCACAACCATGGGTGTTAGAATGTTTGAACTAAAATCATCCATTCGAAGTTTACTCAAGATAAATAGTCAAATAAGCTTCTAAAGGCGTTGATAAAATAGCCATTCATCTTTTAAAGAAAGCCTATTATCTGGGTGCAATATACACCAAAAAGAAAATAATAATAACCATAAATCCACAAGTGCATCTAAACTAATTTTACAACAACTTTCTTGAGCTTCCATATAAAATCATTGTGATCAAACGTTCAAGCAATGAACCACTGCAATCAAGTTGCAATTGGGAAGAGATATAACGCAACACGGTCACGGAAATTGAGCGCATTGGCTTCATCCACAAAAGCTTATTTTGAGATTTGTTGCTAAGCATATACAAAATCACGGGAAGTTGAATTCGAAGTTGGGGTTTAAAATAGATAAAGAAAGTCAAGTATTACCACGCAAATTAGAGCAAGGAATGCTAAAGAATAAATAATTCCTATACTGGGAAATGACTGGAACAATACTAACAGTCAGATTACGGAAAGGAATTGCATCCGTTACATTGCTTTTCCTTCCTTATTCGAGAATAAATGCGGAGATATGACAACCTAAGGTGTGACGAATGTACAAAGTTCGCCTACAACAAGCACAAAAGCGCTTATTTTATCCATTGCGCTATAATTCTACAAACCCAAATGAAGCGTAGAACATATAGAACACCCAGAAGCTTCAAAACCCTAAACAAAACAACTAAACATGCAAAGCCTAAGAACACAAAGCATATCAAAAACTGTTAACCGCACACTTAAACACGCTTGCATCTACACAGTGACCCTTAATTAAGTTATAATGCGCATCATTAAACCCTAAAACACACAAATCAAAGCTAGAAATTTTCAGGACAAATCAATCCGTATGAATTTTTTTTAACAAATTCTGGCATAAAACAAAAAAAAAAAAAAAAAAAAAAGGAAAGAAAAAGAAATATCACTGGTATTTGAAATTAAATTCATCAAAAGTAAACGAATTCAGTAAGGAAGGGAGAGGGAGAGAGAGATTACTCGGATTGTTCTTTGAAGTAAGGGACGCGTAAGCGCATAGCAGTCTTAATCTGGGACTGGATATCGTGCGCCTCCTTCTGAGGGATCTCGCTATCTTGCGCGTCCTCCGCCATTACTATGAAACCCCTCTCTCCTCTGTTTCTGAGTGCAAGCGCTTCGAAAGAAGCAGCTTGGTTCGTCTCTCTGCGTTTTAAAACGTGGGAGCGGAACACCAAACCAAGGGGGAGAGTGTAGGAGTTTGCTTCCCCTGTATATGCTCACACCCAATACGGTGCAGTGTTTAAAATATTTGTATGGAAATATTGATATGTAAAAGGAAATTTTATTTGAACTCACTTAATTTTTTTATTGTCACATCCCCGTCCGGGCGGGACTACTTTCTGGGCCCGACTCCACCGTAGCACGATATTGTCCGCTTTTGGCCCCGACCACGTCCTCACGGTTTTGTTTCTGGGAACTCACACGAGAACTTCCCAGTGGGTCACCCATCATGAGATTGCTCTAGCCCTGTTCTCGCTTAACTTCGGAGTTCCTACGGAATCCGAAGCCAGTGAGCTCCCAAAAGGCCTCGTGCTAGGTAGAGATGGGAATATACATATAAGGATCACTCCCCTGGGCGATGTGGGATGTCACATTTATACACTTAAATTACTCTTTAAATTTTTATTATTTTTAATTAAAGAATTAATATTCTATTAAACCTAAAACTATTACCTAAATTATTCTTCTAAATCTAATTTAAAATGTAAATTTATCTATACAACCAATTAAAAAATAAAATCCCAAATTAAATAATTAGATGAAGTTTCTACTTGTTAACACTTATCAACCAATTTTGTCCCCCCATCCCACTTTGAGCTCTTTGAAACAGAGCTTTTAGTCCTTTGCCTCGTCTTAGCTCTTTACTGACACAGCTTTTTGAATTTTTTTTTTTTTCTAAATTTTTCTATCATTTACTTTATTGCATCTTATTCAATTTTTTTGTTAAATTCAAATTTTCAACTTGAGCTTTTTTACAGCACTATGTGTGCATCTTATTGGATTTTTTCGCATAATCTTTATAGTAAAACAAAGGCCTTAATTTTATGGGCTAACAATTTATTCATAACTGATGCATGCTTAATGTAGGAGGACAAACTAGCACGGCAACAAATTATAATGCCCAAGCAACAGTGTTTTCTTTCTAATATGCCAAACAAATTATCATTACTTCTAATTTCCATAGAAAGGGTTTAGTGTCCAAGAAATTTGGTGTCTGTAACTAATTATTAATACTTTAACTACGGTTGTTGCAGAAAGGAATTTGTATTCAATAAATTTGTAACATCTACACTATTTCTCATAGAAAGTTTAGCAAACTATGCGCAGCCTGGGATTGACGAAAAAAATTGACACCCAACTACTCATCTTCTAAACTCTTAAAAAAATTGAAATCAAACGATTTTTCTTTTCATAATCGATTTATACTTAGTAAGAGTATTCGAAACTTCAAAATCACCATCTAATGATAAAAATAAAAAAAAATAAAAAAAATTGTTTTTCTCTATAAGAGCTATTAGGGTTTTAGTCAGAATGAACGTATGATAAACAAGGAGTGATGATAAGTTTAATTATAAGGAAAACTAATGAAAAGGGCTTGAAAAGTTTTAGTTTTAATATAAAAAAAAACCATGTTATAAGTTTTGTTTAATGATTAGTACAAGGCACATATTAAAGTAGTCGAACTAAAAATGGCCTAACTATAATAAATTATGATTTGTCGATTTTACCCCTAACTTTTTAAGGTTGAATTCTAGATTTTTGTCGTTAATGGAGTTCATTGTTGTTTTGCAGACCTTCTTCTTTTTCTTTGAAACAAAAATATAGATCCTCATGCTATTTAATTTATATTTTGTATTATTTCGTTGAAAAGTGATCGTCATTATTATTCATAAAGTATTCGAGGTACTATTTTTCAATTTTTCTTCATTAGTGGAGTTCATTGTTTGTTTCTCCAAAAAATAAGTTTGAGATCTGCATCTTATTCAATAATAACGACAGATCACTATTTCTGGACTGTAAGAATAAAATGTTTATGGATTTTAAGTAACATTGTTTCTGGAATCTACGTTACTGTTTCTGGAATCTAAGTTATTGTTTCTGGAATCTAAGTCACTGTTTCTGGATCCAAAGGAAATAGACACACTATTTCTTAAGTGTAAGCTAGAAAAGAAATAGTGAAATTCATTGTATTTGGATTCAAAGCAAAATAAGCATCATGTTTCTTAAATATAATCAAATGATGTATGAAAGAAAAGAAACAATCAAAGGAACATAGACTGTTTCTGGAATCTAAGTCAATGTTTCTGAAATTTAAGTCACTGTTTCTGGATTTTGGATCTTTTCTTTACAGATACAGTATTTGTTTGTGCATAGAAAAAACAAACACTGTATCTGATTTTTTTTTCTAGAAATAGTATTATGTTTTTTCTATGCACAAACAAACACTGTATCTGGAAAGAAAAGAACCAAAATCCAGAAGCAATGACTTAAATTCCATAAACAGTGATTTAAATTCCAGAAACAGTCTATGTTTTAACCTTTGATCGTTTCTTTCCTTTCATGCATCAGTTGATTATATTTAAGAAACATGATGCTTATTTTGCTTTGAATCCAAATACAATGAATTTCACTATTTCTTTTCTAGCTTACATTTAAGAAACAGTGTGTTTATTTCATTTGAATCCAGAAACAGTGACTTAGATTCTACAAACAGTGTTACTTAAAATCCAGAAACAGTTTATTTTTACAGTCCGGAAACAACGATGAAAAATTGAAGAGTAAAGTACAAAAAACTACCTTAACTATTGGTGTCATGACACTTTCATACCTTATCTTTTAAAATTGACAATGTCATACCTCATCTTACGAATTTGTGCCAATGTTATACTTTCCGTTAGCCTGCCGTTAATTTGTCAGTTAAATGCTAACGTGGCTTGATCCAGACCCCACTTTCTATTAAAAAAACTAAAAAAAAAATCATTTAATATTTTTAAATATTAAAATAATAAAGAAAAGTTAAAAAACAAAACCTTTCGTCCCTTCCACCCCTCCCCTTCTCTTTCTCCCCATCTTCATCTTCTTCCCTGCTTAATCTTCAACAAAAAAAAATAAAAAATTTTGAAAACCCATCAACCCCCAACTCCCCCCCCCAACAAAAACAAATCCAACCCCCTGCAACCCAGAAAGAAGAAGAAGAAGAAGAAGAAGAAGAAGAAAAAACCCAAATCCCGTTCGCCAGGCCAATTTCGCAGGTGGAGAACCTGGGCATGGAGAAAATGGGGGGAATGGGTGTGGATTTAAGGAGTGGGGTGTGTAGAGGAGGGAAGAGGGTGGGTGCGGGGGAAGACAATTGGTTTTTTTTTTTTTCTTTTCTTTTTTTTGGGTTGCAGCAGATAGGGGGAAGAAAAAGAAAGAAGATGAAGATGAGGGAGAAGAGAGAGGGCGCAGAGGGGGGGAAGGGACAAAGTTTTGTGTATTTTATTTTTTTTCTTTCTTTATCCTAGGTTGCAGCCAAGATTTTACAAAATGCTAGGCGCTAGTCGGGCGGTGAGCTGGGGCCTAGCGTTTTGGCGGGGTCTAGACGAACTAGGCGGATTTAACTAATTCCATTATAATTCATGTAAATAAGTGTATGTTTATACTTAAAATATATATAATTTCATCATAAACTACAAAATAGAATGACACATATATTATGAAGTATTGGAACATAATGAAAACATGGGAAACAAGCATATAATGTGTGCTCATTTAAGTATTCAACAAGTCTCTTACAATTTATTGAAAAAAAATAAAATGCAAAATGAAAGTTATCTATTTTCTACCTAAGTGAATCGATGCCTAGGCGGGTCTGGGTGGGTGCCTAGCCCGCCTAGGCGGGCGCCTCAATAGGTATATGGGCCCTTTCTTAATTTTCAAATGCCTAGGCATTAATCAGGGCGGTGACCAGGCACCTAGCTCCTAGGCGGCGCTAGATGGAGATTTTTAGAATAGTGGTTGCAGCAGATAAGAAGAAGAGGAAAAGAGATGAAGATGGGGGAGAAGAGAGAGGGTGCGCGGGGGGGGGGGGGGGGGTTTTGTTTTTTTTTTTTATCTTTTTTCTGGGTTGCAACAGATAGGGGGAAAAAGAGGAAAGAAGATGAAGATGGGGGAGAAGAAAGAGGGCGCGCGCGGGGGTGGGGGGTGAAGGGGGAAGGGACAAAGTTTTGTTTTTTTTTTTTTCTGGGTTGCAGCAGGTAGGAAGAAGAGGAAGGGAGATGAAGATGGGGGGAGAAGAGAGAGCACGCAAAGGGGAAGTTTTGTTTGGTTTTTTTTTTTTTTTTTTTTGTTTAACTTTTCTTTATTATTTTAATATTTAAAAAATATTAAATGATTTTTTTTAGTTTTCAATAATTTTTTAATAGAAAGTGGATCCCGAATCAAGCCACGTTAACATTTAACTGAGAAATTAACATAAAAACTGACGGAGGTATGACATTGGCACAAATTCGTAAAATGAGGCATGATGTTGTCATTTTAAAAAGATGAGGTATGAAAGTGTCGTAAGACCAATAGTCGAGGTAGTTTTTTATACTTTATCCAAAATTGAAAAACAATACCTCGACTACTTTATGAATAATAACGACAATCACGTTTCAACGAAATAATACAAAATATAAATTAAATAGCAAGATGATCTATATTTTTGTTTCAAAGAAAAATAAGAAGGTCTGCAAAAAAACGATGAACTCCATTAACGACAAAAATCTGGAACTCAACCTAAAAAAAGTTAGGGGTAAAATCGACAAATCATAATTTATTATAGTTAGGCCATTTTGTCACATCCCGGCCCGGGGCGAATCACTTCCCGGGCCCGCTCCACCACCGTAGCACGATATTGTCCGCTTTGGGCTTACCATTCCCTCACGGTTTTGTTTTTGGGAACTCACGAGCAACTTCCCAGTGGGTCACCTATCATGGGATTGCTCTAGCCCCCTTCTCGCTTAACTTCGGAGTTCCTACCGAACCCAAAGCCAGTGAGCTCCCAAAAGGCCTCGTGCTAGGTAGAGATGGGAATATACATTTAAGGATCACTTCCCTGGGCGATGTGGGAAGTCACAATCCACCCCCCTTTGGGGCCCGACGTCCTCGTCGGCACATCACAACCAGGGTTAGGCTCTGATACCAATTGTCACATCCCGGCCCGGGGCGGATCACTTCCCGGGCCCGCTCCACCACCGTAGCACGATATTGTCCGCTTGGGCTTACCATTCCCTCACGGTTTTGTTTTTGGGAACTCACGAGCAACTTCCCAGTGGGTCACCCATCATGGGATTGCTCTAGCCCCCTTCTCGCTTAACTTCGGAGTTCCTACGGAACCCGAAGCCAGTGAGCTCCCCAAAGGCCTCGTGCTAGGTAGAGATGGGTGGGATGTCACAATCCACCCCCCTTTGGGGCCCGACGTCCTCGTCGGCACATCACAACCAGGGTTAGGCTCTGATACCAATTTGTCACATCCCGGCCCGGGGCGGATCACTTCCCGGGCCCGCTCCACCACCGTAGCACGATATTGTCCGCTTTGGGCTTACCATTCCCTCACGGTTTTGTTTTTGGGAACTCACGAGCAACTTCCCAGTGGGTCACCCATCATGGGAGTGCTCTAGCCCCCTTCTCGCTTAACTTCGGAGTTCCTACAGAACCCGAAGCCAGTGAGCTCTGAAAAGGCCTCGTGCTAGGTAGAGATGAGAATATACATTTAAGGATCACTTCCCTGGGCGATGTGGGATGTCACACATTTTTAGTTCGACTACTTTAATATGGGTCTTGTACTAATCATTAAACAAAACTTATAACATAATTTTTTATTAAAACTAAAACCTTTCAAGCCTTTTTCATTAGTTTTCCTTTTTATTAAACTTTGAGCCTTTTTGGTTAAATAACATTTTAGGATGGTTTTTGGTTAAATATTTGTTGACCCAAGCCCTTTTCATTAAAGCTCCCTTAATTATAGGATTTGAGTTTATTGATAAATTTAAGTTTTATTATTAATATATTGTAACTATACAAAAGGATAAAAAGGATAATTAACATTTAAAATTTAAGTTGCATGTAGAAACAGGTTACATAGGTTCAAATAAAATTTTATATTTGTAAATTGTGGAAATATTCACAGATGTATCGAATATCGATAACCATTACTTTCAATAGAAATGATGGAAATTCAAAATGAAACTTTAGGGTTTGTCAAATATTGGTTTGGATGAAATATGAAAGTTTCTTCGATTTTTAATAGATGTGTTAGGAATATAAGCAATATTTGTTAATTTTAGCCTAAACTTCACCTTATTTTCATATCTTTCTATGAATTTTTTTATACTTCCATGAAAATATCGATTCTATTAGGCGTATACGACCTCGTACATAGCTTTTAAAATTACAACTTTACCCTTTACCTCTAAAATCCAGCAAAGATCCGGTTGCGTTCGTACTTGGGCATATTATACGGACGAAACTAACACGGCGACCCAAAATTTAGAGAGAGAGATGGGAGGACGTGGAGCTATAGAGGTGGCGAAGACGGTGGTGGAGGTTGCTGACGTGGCGTGGAGCGTCATGGAACACGGCCGCCATCACCTCCACCACGAGGACCACGACGGCGAGGGAACCAAGTGCGCGGTTTCCGACGAAGAACTGGAGGCTCTGCGGGCGGAGAATCGGCGGCTGAGGAACTCGCTGGAGCAGAATCTGAAGCTGCTCGAGAACCTCTCCGAGTCGCCTGCGGTTTTGGACGATTGCCCTCCTGATGTAAACGATTTGGGGTCGATTTATTTCGATTCGGTACCCTTTGATCAATTTGTATAAAGATTTCGAATTTTGATTCAAAAACTGAAACTGGTATTTGGGTTTTTTTTTGAAAATTCAGCTGTATGCTCGGTTAGTGGCGACGGTGGATTCGAACAGCTTCTTGACTAGAATCAAAGCTTTTCAGAAGGAGTCCATTGATGATTATCAGTTTCCTTTCAAACCAGCCACAGGTATACAAATATATATATATATATGTATGTATGTATGTATATATATGTATAAACTGTTTCAATTCTGTGTAATAATCATTGGGTTTGTTTATAATTCATGTTTGGATTTTAGGAAGTGATTTGGAGAAAGCTGAAGTTCTAATCAAAATTGACAATGAAGAACCCAGTCGGTGGGTGTGGATCACGGATGATATGATTCCGGGTAAAGTCGAGGAGAGGAGTGGGATTGACAATGAGAGCTATGTTGTTGTTAGTGAGGAGCATGTGGTGGATGGGATTGCCAATTTTATGGCCAAGTGTATTGTGTCAAACCCGAAAGCTCGCGTACGTATCCCCTCATTGCTTTTTGGTTGCTGTTTAAATTATGTTGCTCATTTTGGTCTCATGTTGTTTTGCTTCCTTGGAATTGCAGAACTTGACGCCAGAGGAGCTGCAGAAAAGTAAGTTTTTGTTGGTCTTTCTCAGTTGATTCTCCGTGTACTTGTAATGTCTTAACCCAAATATGCTAATAGGTTATTTTCTACGTGAATCGTGTTTAACCACTTAGTTTGCAATCCTCTATACTTTCCATATATCTCAAAAACCAATTGCAGGTTTTGTTGTGCCTTGCTACGCACTGTGGTTAGATGTTGCAGAGTATGATGAATCGAATAAGCTTGGATACATAACCAAGAAAATGGAATTGAACTTTAGTTTCTTTCCTTCTAGAAATTATATGTTGCTAATTTAGTCTTTGCATCCCAAACTGGATACTCATCTAAAGTCTTATCTCTGTCATTTAATGATTCTCGGGCTTGACTTTGAAGATTTAGTGGGCAATAGAGAATGCGTCTACCGAAACTCATCCTTGGGAGTCTATAATTTGCAGTTGTAGCTAAAGCGATGGGTGGTGTCAGCAAATTGGAGAAAGTATTGGGCATTTGGCATGCGGGGAAGTTGTTCTATACTTTGTCCACCTGGGGACTTGCTCTAACCGGGTAAGTATTTCTTGCCCACCTTCCTGTTGTGTTAGCCTCGAGAATGTTAGCAATTTTAGCCTTGATTATCTGCTACTTCATGTTCATAAATTGCATACAATGGATGTATTTTCCATCGCTTCTCTCAATTATTATCCAAGAGATAGCATGTACGTACATTTTCCCAGAATGTTTCATACAACATGTTTCGTCAGAGTAGCGAAAAACTGTTTTGAATTAGGTTGCTCATTTCTTACTAATTTAAGAATGTCATGTTGGCTTGTATCACAGATTGTATAGGAGCCGTGCGGTATTAAAATTTGCTGCAATGGGGCTGCACACAACTAGCAAAGCAATTATGAGAGCAATGTGAGGCTCCCTGCCCTACTGCCGCTAAAAACGAAGATTGGAACTGTACAATAACGTCACTGCAGGTTTATAAGAATCCCATTTGATGTAAATAATTGTAAATAGTGCTTGTTCTTGTTTCTGCTATGGTTTCATTGACTGATTTCTTGTACTGAACCATTGATTGATTCCGCGTGTTTCCGCATCCGGTGCAGATGACATGCAACTGCTGAATGCTTAATGAACTATTTTAGTTACTGAACTGCAATTGCTAGAAATGGAAAAGGAAAAAAATGTGGAATTAACAAAAACGGGTGTGTATAAATGCATTCTGTAATTTTTTTGTGTTGTTGAGCGTTGTATGATTATTCGGTACAACCACCGCTCTTTCTGGCGCAAACGACTACTTTAAGAACACAAGAAGAAAGCTAAAAGAAAGAAAACCATAACTGCTATGAGCTCGCCATAAGTTGTACAATCAGGCCAGCCAGATTTCTCTCTCCACAAAATTACTGCGGTTAGGCATCACAAAACATGGTGATGCGCTTATCGATCACTAAGGGGTAGTTCGATAACCATTTCACTTTTAGTTTTGGGTTTTTCTGTTTTCAGCCCCTAAAATTTCACATTTGCTTTAGAGAACTAACATTATGGACTTGTTTGGATGTGCTTTTAAAATGACTGAAAGCATTTTGAGGAAACATGTTTTTCGGTTTCAAAAGCACTTGAATGCTTTTTGCAAGAAGCACCATGTGCTTCTTCGAGGAAGCACTTTAAGTGTTTCTGGGATTTATTTGCATATTTACTAATGATTGGTTCTAAAAACATTTTCACCAAAAATGTTTTTAGTTATTTTAAAAACACATCCAAATGAGGTCTACATGACGGTAGTAATACCATCTCCGAATCGGACTGGGATTGACCAAATACAGACCTGCAGAATGTCCAAAGCCACAACTTATTCAAGAGATGTAAGAAATGACGGTAGTAATACCATCTCCGGATCCAGTAAACCTTCGCTCCTTACAAAAACAATCAGTTTCTCGATCTGCATGAGAAACATTTTGTCACAGCGGAGGTAACTTACCCAAACATTTTGTCTTCTTATGTCAAAAACACCTGCAAAATTCAAGAAATCGAAACATATGATACGCAGAACATGTTATGATACACACAACATGTCTAATGTCATATTGAAACAGTCCATTTGGTTGTTGGGGTTTCAGACACACACCACCAGTAATATATGAAGCCCGTTTCCCATCCATGAAAAGCATTCAGTAAAACTGACATAAGAACAAAGCTAATTATGTTTCAAATACTAAAAAAAGTATATATCAAAAAGACGTTCTAAAGACAACCTACCTGCTGTAGGAATGCAGAGTTGCTCGAGCCCATTTGCAACCAAATATATAATTATTTAAGTACAGATTAGTAAAAAGGACAATAATGAAACAAATCAAAGTGCATTTGACGTTGAAGTATGGTATCCCCAAAAACACTACATGCTTTTCAGAAACAGAAAAATGGATCAAATGCATACCATGGAACGCTGTGCAGAAAATATTGAATTCATGATTGCAACATATCTGATGATCAGTGAACAGATGGCAACATGCCATCGTTGCTCCCAATTAGCCAGACCCTCGTTCAACTTTCCTAATATATTTCCTTTTGATTTGTTAGGTTTTCAAGGCATATCGAAAGTATAAGAACAAAAACTAGTTATTATTTTGGTTTTTTTAATTGAATATTTCAAAACAATATGAAGGAGAAGGATAAGCAGAGGCAGAAGGGGGGAGGGTTGCGGCAGTGGGTGGTCCGGTGACAAGTAAGCAGTCTTGTGAGTTTAAATGAAAGAGAATTCCAACGATTTTAGGTGTAGTGTAATTTGATTATAATTTTTAGGGCAGTTTGGTCTATTTAAGCGTGTCTTTTGCTATAATTGATAGTTTTTATAAAAATTAACATTTATGAAATTATAGGGTAAACATTGGTTATATATGAGAAATTCCCCTAACAAAGGGTGCGTAAGAAGTAAAAAATGGTGCATGACAAGTAAAAAAAGGCGTGTGAATAACACATCCCTATGTTATTGGTTAATTCCTAGCATGGGGCGAGGCCTTGCGGTGAAACGACGTCGCTTTTTCAGTTTTGGCTAAATATTTAATCAGAGCTCGACATCGCTGGTTAGAAATTAAATAATTTTAGGAATTTGTTAATAAACGTCAAAATTTTATAGTAAGCTCCAAGAGAATTCCATGTGATCTAATATCCAAGTGTGTAGAGTGTTGGGTTTCTATTTGTGCATCTCGAGTTCGAAATTCACTCCCCTCCCAAATTATTGTAATAATTTCGAATCATCTGCCATTCTTAGACCTACTCCAACTCTAGGAATAAAACTCAAATTTGAGGTTCTAAACCTGCCCCAACTTTCTCCAACTCTTGGGCCAAATATGAGTTTTAACTCAAAACTCATTTACGGGGCAAATTTTCCATCGGGTTAGTGGGTTGGCCCACCATGTATGTGTATTTTATTTTAGTTTTATATTTATAAATTTATTGAATCCAATAGCTAAATACTATTATGATCAAATCCAACAGTTAAAAAAAAAAATAAAAATTTAACGGTCAAATTTAAATCTAACGGCTTAAATAATTAAAATTGTTAGGATCCTTCCCTGATTTTACAACATTTTATTTTTGAAAGAGTGAATTGACGAAAATGCCCTTAGAGGCGATATTGTTGACTTTTGTTGACAATCATTTCGTGAAGTGTATGAGCTAATATGTTACAGTATTTGTGTAGTACTCGATAATATGAACACGTGGGCATAAGCGGGATCGAAATCAGAGTTACGATAGAGATTTACAAGACAACGAAGCGAAAAGCAATTTAGTAAATTAATTGTCCTAGATATTTTCTCATTATTTTATTATTGTTTTTGTTTAGTAAGACCCACACACAACCTCTCCCTCACTCCCTTGCCCTGTGGAACATTTCCCCCCACACTCCTAGACTCTCTCTTCTCTCTATATCTTTTCCCTCATCTATCTCCTATCTAACACTCTCCCCATCTCTCTCACTCTAACTCTCTCCTCCCTCAAGCTTACTTAAACTCCCTCTGTTCTTTGCCAACCACTGAGACACCACCACTGGCCTGCCCACTCCGAAAACTCGACCCCACCAAAGGCCTTCCCTCATCTTTCCTCCATAATCAAACAAACCACCACTGACACCTTGGTTTTTAGTGAACTATTGAATTCCTGACAATCGTAATCCTCGAGAACCCTCTATCTCTCTTTTTTTTTTGGTCGTTTGTTAAAGAGTTTTTGAGGTTATAAGCCTGTGTTTGTGAAGTTTAGGGACATAAACCACGCGAGGATGTCTTTCCCTAGTTTTTCAGCGAGGAGCCCGAGTTTTTGCAGGCCATTTCCGGTCATTCTCTAGCCACGACTTGGTCTATTAAGGGTATAGTTGTTTGTTGAGCTTCGTTTTTTTATATATGGATTATGAATTCTAACTGAGTTTTGAGTGAGTAGCAATTTCTCAAAATTCCAGCCTTCTTCTCCATTGATCCAACTGTTGCAGGCAACCCAGATCAGGTCGACCCGACCCGTAAACTCGAATTGAATCCAAGCTTGGATCCGAAACAGATCTGAACCCAGATTCAACCCTTGACCCAACCCGCTTTTAGAAAAATTGGAAGTTAACTTTAACAAAATATTTCGTTTGAAGATAGAATATTCCGTTAAATTTAACTGTTGACCGTTAGTTGACTTTTGTTGACCTTTTTGAAATTTTCTTGGAAACCCTCCTAGTCTAATTTCAACGCCCCGAGTCCGTTTTGGCATCCATTTAGTGAAATTCCAAAGTTTAAATGTAGTTGACTGGCTCGGTTGACTTTTTGGTTGACCGTTGACTATCCCGTTGACTTTTAACAAAATTTGCACAGGACCTTTCTTAGCATATTTCGACGCCCTGATACCAATTCCGCATTCTGTTTTCCAAAATTTAATCGTTTTAGTTGAGTTTTACTATTGGGTCCCAATATTATACTTAGGTTCGATTACTATTGAAAACTCCGGCTTTCCTAACTCGAATGAATGTGACATCACAAGTAACTATGAGTGGGTCTTTTCTTTTATATACTATTTATATTTGTTTAGTTTCCATACATATTAATAATGCATTTTCTACGTGATACCATAATTAAACTAACGTTTACAAGAAATGTCGTAGTGATGAGATTTATGAGATCATTATAAATCCTACGAGATGCCTTAATTATAATTATGGGCATGAATAGTATTATGTCGACTTAAATTATCGATTTACCGTTGCATGATCGTATTTACGTTATCTGCTCATCATGTGCTACACTGGTGTTAGTACTCGCCGGGGCTAGGGCCAGTCTTTACGTGTATATTCGCATTGCACCGTACACTCACTTTGGATCCATTGTAGGTGCCAATCTTGTCCTAGATTACTATAGGTAACTAAGACTCATATGTGATGCGAATAACGCAAGTCTTTAAGTGATTGTAGTGTTAGAGTGTAAATCATTATTACATCAAGTCACGTTTATGTCAGAATATCTCTACATGAGCTCATGTGTCAGCATATGTCGATCAGCATTTGATATGATATTGTTCGTTTATGCAAGATATTGTGATTACGGGATGCTATAAGTTTTATATGCAGAAATATTGGGAATTGTCGCATTATCAAGACTGAAGCTTGTTTGAACAAATTTGGCTTTTAAGAGTATTGGATTACGATGTTTGTGTCGTCCGTCTTCTTTAATGAGTCTATGTAGGGTCATTTATCCACTCTAGGGGAATTGATTCGTACTATCGTCACCTACATTACCATGGCAATGTATCCGAAATCTAAACAACTTTTACTTGAAGTCGAGAATAAACGCGGTAGAAACCTCGTGCCGAAAATTTGGAGTTGGTGAAACAGCGCCACGCTTGTTAAACTTGCTAGAAACCTCCGCATTGGGAGTTGATAACGCCGAGAGGAGGGGCCCTAGAGATCTTATTTGACAGAAATGTGGATGGAAAGAACAAATATGCCATATTGTCAAAATGATTATACTGTTTAATAAGGCACCAAATATACGTCATTTGACCAGTTGTATGGCTCAAACTGTAAACTGAACCAACGGAGTGACCTAAATATGATTTCACTGAAACCATAATGTTTGGCGTTGGTGAAACAACGCCGATCGAGTAATGTTTTCTGCACTTAGGTTAATCCTTGCTTAAATGTATGGTCAGTAGTATAATATCCTTCTAAGTTGGGGACAGAATTAGAGAATAGAGATCATAACAAAAATGCCAGTAAGGGGTCTGCCCAGACAATATCCTGAGACTCAAGAAATTGGCAACAAGAATAGATTACAGAGATGGCAACTTCCACTACCTCACACTCACTGACTCAAAGTGCATAGTCCGATAGTTGAGCAAAACAAAACCCATCACTAATTAAAACCCACCAATGACGGTTCGCCACATTCACAAAATCAGTTCAACACTAGAAATAAATACGAATCCGATGCGGAAACAACGATCAAGAGCACAAAACGGAAATCATCATAAGATGGCAATCATGAACTTGACATACAAAAGTAGCAGAACAGCGGTTGGGAAATTGCCCAATGGATTGATCAGTGAGCAGGCATCAGAAGCAATCCCAGCAGGGCCACCTATAGGGGGCAATCCTGCTGGAAGCACCCTGGGTAACACTGAAGGTGACTTGGGTATCCCACCAATAGAACCATCTGACTCGGGAGCAGGTGCGGGTGCAAACATTGTGTCACGGATTACTGAGGTAGGTGGGGCTATAAGTGGTGGAAATTTCTGTGGACCTGCATAGTGTTTTGAAATAGAGTTCTTGAGTAACAAATTAATCACAACCCGATTTCTGGCTCCATGAAGCCTTTTTCTTTTCAGTTAAAGAAATCGCAATGAAAAATGTGATCACCCTTCTATTTTCTGGTATGATCTTATTTCAATTGAAAGTAATATACAATCTGCTAATATGCTTTATAACACCAGTAACTGTTTGACAACCAACTATTTATAATAGAGTCCATAATTTGAAATAAGAGAACCAGTTTCACACAGACGCATTCATATTATATATGATATCCAAAAACCTAAAAGTGCAATAAATTTCTATAGTTTTGTTCCTTCTAATTTAGCCAAGCAGCACAACAGATATTAGCATCTATAATTTTACCTGGGCAACGGGGCTGAAGAGATTTAGACAACCTGCAGTGGAGGACAAAATCAGATTGACATTAAAACGGAAATCCTACATTTTGAAACAGCTATAATAAGAGTCAAAAGGTAGAAGCATAAAGGATAACCATACGTTGAGATGATGCTTCCATTCACAAAACCACCATAGTTACAAGAAGTGACATTGCAACCGCCACCACTCTGCTGAACTGTAACGTTCCCGACCATGAGGTTACTGTTTCTACATTGCATGCTCGAACATGAAACTGCTAATGAAGCAGGCTGGCAGTACAAACTGTAGAAAGTAACATGATTATGTGATTAATACTCAACCCGCAGGAGAAGTTGGAGAACATGTACATATAGAAGTTAACTCAATTACTTGAGACTCCCAGGCCCACAACTGCATTGTAAACAGTGGCTTGCTGTAATGGCATAGCTACCATTGGGCACAATCAAGCCATAGTCTTGAGCAGATTTAGGAAAGTTTGATGCACAAGCTGCACTCAAGACAAACAAAATTCAAACATTACCAACAGCCTATTAAATAAACAAAATTCAAACATTTCGGAATCTGCAAGTAATACACTACCAGCGCCCAAAGGAAGCAGAGGGGCATGTTTCACCACCTATCTGACTAACATTTTCAAAGGACCTCTTTTCCAAATCAATTTGCGGTTACTTTTGTTAAGATAATGCGGTGCTTAAGATTGGTTTGTTTTCTGAGCATACTGCTTACATAAAGAAGACAGAAATCGAGCAACAGAGTATTCTCGAGGAAAGGTTGAAGATTTTCTACGAGAATTGCCTTGATATTTATATGGTGAATTAAGGACTTTGTAGTCAATTGTTTAAGTGAAACTTTTACAGAATTACATTATATGATGGTTTCTTATTTATTTCACTTGCGTATATTTCTAGTGCACCATTATCGTCTCAAGTTGCATCTGCGAGAGAACCAACCATTTGATTTACTTTAAAGACAAAAACTATATAATGGTAATGTCTTCACTATATAATGGTTTCTTAATCAATCTACTGAAACCTATAACACGAAAGTATTTGAAATATTTTAAAGATGAAAACTATATCCAAATCTGCGCGAGAACCAACCATAAGAAGGGCCTCAAGGATTCACAGAAACAGTATAGCTATGGCAGTCAGCTAACTCAAAAATATATGATGCGGTTATTGGTTTGAACTAATTAAAACACATTAGAATGCACAAACTTTATGAACTCCGACTCTCTACGGTGAAGAATGTTATAAAAAACAAATGCAGCATCTGAAACTGAAAACAAAACAGCACAGTTAGAAGCACCATATCACTCACTAATTACTAATTAACAAAAGCATAATTAAATTAGCATACCAAAATTCAACATAGAAAAACACATTCCAATAATTAGCTTCCAATATCGAAACACTTGATAAGATAAGCAAAATTACAGATTACCTGGCAATGGCACTGCAAGTATATCAGCAGCCTTAATAGCTGTGTTCCCCATGGCATTCACATTCATCAAATCGGTCAGGGTAGTCGAGTACCGGGCGGCAATCCCCGCCAGTGTGTCCTCCGGGTTCACCACATAAGACAAGTAGATAGCCGGCAGCGAATTATCAGTCCCATTGAAGCAAGTGCAGGGCAGAGGCACCACAAGGGTTTGCCCCACGTCGAGCACAGAAGGGTCCGAAATCGAATTGGCCTCCCGAATCTGGTCCGCCGAGACCAAGCCGGAGTACACCGAATCAGCAATGGAGGCCAGCGTGTCGGAAGGCCGGGTCTTGTAGTGGGTAGACACTGACTTTCGAATCCCGTCGACGCAGGAGCAAATGATTGGGACTTTGAGGAAGAGCTGGGAGGGGAGGATGTGGTTTTCGACGTCGGGGTACGAAATGTCGATGGCATTGGCGGTGAGGAGAGCAATTGGGTCGACCTGGAAGAGGGAGGCGACCTCTGAGACCTTGAGATCGGTGTAGACGGTGTAGCCGAGCAAGGCATTGCACGAGTCGGCGTTCGAGCAGGGCTCGATTGTCGACTTGGAGGTGACAAAAACAGCCACATTGGCTAGGACTAGCAGAAAAACGGAGAATTGGGTTTTGCAAAAGGGTTTTTGAATCGCCATTTTTGGAAACTGTTTCTCGAAATAGGGGAAAATGGAAAGAGGGTTTATCTGTGGTTTAACAATGAAGTAAAAAGGCTAGGTTTTTTGGGTTTGAAACTGGGAGAATTTCTGGGTTTTTAATCCTTTTTCTGCTTACACAGCAGCTTCTATTCCTACCCAGCAGAAGAAACAGAAAGATGGGTTCTTTCTTTCAATGGCGGAAGCTGGAGAGCATAATGCTGGGTTTGGAGCTCAAAATTTTCAGGTTTCCAGATGAGTTTATGGATTCTGGCTTCTGGGTTTTAGGGTTTTGATGATTTGATTCCTATGAATCTTTAGAGAGAGAAAAAGTGAGGAGAGAGAGGGGGGAGAAAGGGAAAGTAGTTTTGAAAGCTAGAGAGAGAGAGTGAGCAGAAAATTGTTTTTGTATTTTGCATAGAGTGAAGTGTGCAGTGTGCAGCGTGCAGACACCAGTCAGATTCTTGAGCTTGAGGACAACAACTTTTCCGTTTGGACCAATTTGTCCTCGTCAAACATACCATTTCTCGCACATGTTTCCGCGTTATCCGACGTCGTATCCAAGGATTGTGGTGTTCTGGTAATTTCATCTTTCCTTTTGAGATTTATGGGCATCCAAGTGTACCCCACAGTCATGTACTGTAGGGTTTTGCTTTCAGACATGCGGGTGAGAATACCTGGTTGGGTTGGACCTGAATACTGTATATAATATCCTACGCGCATATTAGAGAGTGTCTCTCACGCTTTCGCTTCATTGGATGGAAGAGTCGTTCTCAATCCACGACTTGCGACTTGCGTGTTTATATATTGAATTCTAAGACCTGGGACTTGAAAGTTCAGCCCGTGGGTCGGATGCACAACCCATATCATATGGGTCGCCCAATCGGAATTATTAAAATTTTAATTTAATTAAATAACGTTTGAACATAGTCAGAACGTTGCCATCCATTGTTTGACGACAAATGTTGAGGAGTTCTTTTAGAGCAACTCCAACGTTGCAAAGGCTTTCTAAGGCAACTAACTATTGAATTCACTTAGTGAACAATAACTGTTTTTAATGAACAGTAATTGCTTTTTGGATCTTCATTCTTAAACTGAATAGCCATGACAATAGATAATAAAATATTAGTATTTTTTCCTCACCTAATCCATCAGACATCCCCATCACCCTATCCCTTTTTCCCCTCATTTGACCGGTCTCTCTCTCTCTCTCTCTCTCTCTCTCTCTCTCTCTCCTTCCCCTTCAAACCTTCAACAAATTAAGCTCAAAAATAATATTTTTGGAATCCCTAGAACTCAGGGAACCCAACCATGACCTTGCATGCAGCATCGGTGCATGGTGCGAGGTCCTACCATTGAAGTCGAGAGCTTGAGCTCTCAATCTCAAACCCAGGTGACGTTTCTATCATTATCTTGTGTTCTTGAGCTTTAAATCATGTTGTGTTGCAATTCTTGTGGTTTAATTCCCTGCATGCATCCCATTCTTTTTCCAAATTCTGACAAGGGAAAATGGACAAATTCGAGCCGGGTCACCCTAACGTCAGCCACACATCACACAACCCTCAGGCTCTCGGGCTACCAATTCAAGTCGGACCTCTCGCTCGGGCCCCCCCTTAGCCCACATGCCTACATGGGCTAGAGCTTGCAGCTAGGGCTATTGGGATGGGGAAGTCGCCAGTCCATCGGGCTAATGGTCCTGGTGGAGTTGCTCTTAAAAGTGAGATTTTGCATGTACTTTTTTGCTTAATTTTTTATAATGTTGGCACATTAATTGCGCCAAAAACATAAGGTAACGACAAGTCGAAAGTTCAATTTTGAGAGAGTCCTTCGCTTGTTTGATTCAATATTTCTTAATCCACGAAAGGTTGAAACTTTCATCCGTGAACTTTTAAAACAAGATCACCAGCTTTCTCGATTAGAATGAAATTATTAGATACACAACATGCATTACTGATTCTAATTTTTATTTTGATGTTGAAAAAGGTATACTCCTCCTTCGTTTTCTTAACAATCCAAATACCCTTTCAGTTACATTCTTGGTAAGACAAAGATTATGGGCTTGTTTGTAAATAGTTTTAAAATGATTAAAAGCGTAACTAGATAAAATATTTTTCAATTTCAAAAGAATGTTTTTTGCAAGAAACACCGGTTATATGCTTCTTTTAAGAAGCACTAGTTATTTGGGATCATTGTACTCCCACCTTTGCTTTAACAATAGGCCACTAGCACTCAAATGAACTCTCCAATATGGAAATGCCTGTTCTTCCGTTTGGTTCACTAGTGCAGCGTTGGTGATGACGACTTAAATAGTTTCTTTGCTGCTACGGTTTGTTGTTTTTTGGGCTTTGTTTTTGTCTGAGCCTAATCTATGTTTTTGGGGCCTTGTTTCGTTTCCCTGTATTTCCTCTGTTTGTTTGAATGAAATGTTCATTTGACCCAAAAGAAGAACAAAAAAAAAAAAAAAAAAAAAAAAAGAGAAAAAAAGGGCACAAATGAAGAGAGGAGTTTATGTCTCTGTGAACGCTAATAGAGTGGAACACTGCCCATTCAATAAAAGGCAGCACCTATTGTGCTTAGTATAAAAAATGGACACAAACAGTGCCATAGAACAAAAAATTATGTCCATAAGGTCATCTGTCTATTCCTCTGTCCAAAAGGTGTTGTGCGACATTAAATAAGAAAATAGCACAATTTGGAAAGAAGTCGTCATTGAAAATTAATACATTGTAAACAAGGTTGCTCGATACATAACTAGTTTTTCTATGGAAGTTTTCAAACACGATTGCTCGATACATTTTGTTTCTTTTGCATATGATTAAGTTCTGCATCATTGAGAATGGGGGATTGGCGACATCACGGAGTTAGGTTGAAACTGAATCTCAAGTATCACATTCGTTGATTGCTTCAAACATTACAACAACAAATTCCACAACGAACTGTCCAATTTGACGTCTACGACAACCTATTAATGTCAAGTGCATACCTCATTTTGTCGATAATCAGTACATGCATAAGCGAATGACATGTATTCGATTAAATGATGATATATAACAACCCATCCCTAATTTTACATTTTTTATAATTTTAATAGTGTGAATTGATGAAAATGCCCCTTAAGAAGAGATTGTTGACTTTCGTTGATCGTCATTTCGTGATGTGTATGAACTATATTTTTACCTCGAAGCACTTGACGGTACATTCAGTACCAAGGGTATTTTGGTACTTTCATGTCGCGACATATATTTTTTTGTTTTGTCTGGCTTTGGACAATGTGCCAAGTGGAGCCCACACCACTCATCCCTTGTCCTTGTGTCCCGTTTTCCCCAACCTTCCATGATCTCTCTCTTCCTTTACTTTTCTCTTTCTCTAATCTCTCCTCTCTCTTTGCACTCATTGCTAGGCAGTGAGCTAACTACCAGACCACCACCTCATATCCCTCCCTGTTACTCATTTTGCACCTCACTCCCTCAACCTCTATATCATCTCTCTCACCTCTACAAATGCCAAACGACTGTGAGGCCAAGATCCTCACTGTGCCACCATTTCCACGGCAAGTCACATCACCACCATCTAGCCTCACCACTCATCAAGCTTACCAACGTCCAAGTACAGAAGTTGAGAACCAGATGGCGAACTCGAACTTGAGAACTCAACCTCCATATTTACCAGCGAGACTTCACGATTTTCCGACCAAGGTAGGCCTTAGGAACCCCATCTCTCGTCGTTTTTTCGTCGTTTTTGAAAGATTTTGAGGTAATAGGCCTGTGTTTGTAAGGTTTAGGGACATAAATCACACGGGGATGTTTTTCCCCAATTTTTTGGCGAGGAGCCTGAGTTTTGCAGGCCATTTCCAGCCAACTCTGGTCACGACCCAACACTATATTTTGCTGGGAAGGGTCCTTGGCTCGAGTACACAACTCCTTGAGGAGTTGGCACTTTGATTGGCTATCGGGCTCTCGCTCGCTTGTTGGTCTCTCGCTCACTTGTCGAGCTGGAAGAAAAGGACAGAGTTAGTTCTGAAATGTGCCTTTGTCGGGCCTTATGTGTAGGTCGTGAGGCTCGCAATCAAAACTAATTAAGTGCTGAGGCGTGCCATTGCCATATTTGTATGACAAATGTAGAATGAGTGTATTTAAGTCGATTACTTGCGCCCCAAGTTATTCTGACTTCTTATCATCAAAGGATTGTTGTGGATGAGTTAAGTCCACATTAAGTTCTTTTCTATGCATTGAGATCAAGGACTTTTGTTTATCTTGTATGCTTTAAAGGGTATGGGGTTCAGATTTGATCAAGACATCAGTTTCATTTACTTTTATGATAGTAAAAGTATTAAGTGAACCAGATCTGAGAGTTAATAGAACTTTGGAACATCAAGAGACCAAAAATGACTTGCATATATACTGAGGGATACATTATAACACCAAATCTATTAATGGAAACGCAAAAACAGAGAGAGTCGGGCAAGATTTCACCTTGTCGAGCAAGGTTAAATCGTCTTGCAATCTCTTCTCTTTGCAGTTACAAAAGGGTTGAGTAATAAAGAGGAATGATGGGTAAATGAGTTTACACAAGAGAATCGATACCACAACATTTGGGGAAGGTAGCAGAGCTTTTACATAGACAAAAAATGTCTTTCTACGGGAAATCTAAGGCTAAAATGGTGCAGAATTTGGACAAAGCGCAACTTTCTGAGTATTTGCTTGGCTGAGAGACAAGTTGTGTGTTTGTTTGTTTGATGGGTATAATGTCCTTGTCTCTAGGTTTTCTTCCTCTTTTTATAGACGAATTAACCCAACTGTGTTGTTTCTGTTCTTGCCTGAAAGTAACTGAAGGGTAGTGAATCATCAGCATTTTTACATGTTCTGCCATCCAAAAGTACTTTTGGGCTGAGAGTAGGTGGATTTCCATTGGTTATCACTTCTCTTGTAAGCACCTAGCCTTTGCATTAATAGGGGGCCATCATTTTGTCTTAAGATGGATGACCTGGGCTTGACTCTAGGCTTTCGGGCAAACCTTCTTTATTGAGCTCATTTGGGCTTCCTTCCCTTAAAGCCCAAAGTTTAAATATTAACCCAAACACGTACCTCATGAGCTTCATTTTGACTTTTGTTTCATTAAAAATGATTTAGATTTGACCTCGAACGGAGCTCAGGAAGTTTCTCGGCCAAATCCCTTTCTTCTTCGTTGGGTTCGACTGGTGCAACCCACAAGCCCAAACGGGTCAACTTGATCCGATAAAAAAAGCCCAAACCCGAATCCAAATCCAGATTCGAACCAGCCGACCCTGACCCATTTAGGAATCTTGAGGGAATATTTCCTTGGAATAGTTTGTTAACTCCCAGTTAACTTTAATAGAATATTTTGTCTGATGATGGAATATTCTAGGCCTGGCAATTCCTGATACGACTCGATAACCCGACATGACACGACAAGAAATTAACAGGTGTTCGGGTCGACACGATAACGAATCGGGTCGTTATCGGGTAACTCGATAAGCATCTGTTAAGATAACGGGTTGATTCGGGTATACACGTGAGTAACACGATACACGATAAGCAGAATATTATTTTTATAATTTTATAACTCTAAAAAAATACTGTAATAATTATATACATTAATTTAACAATTTAACAATTATATACCCCTAAAAGCTATAATAAATAAATAAATATATATATATATATATATTAAATTAACTATAAAGTCTATAATAATTATAATAATTATATATACTATAATAATTATACCCCCAAAATATTAACTATCTATAATAATTATATATATATATATATATATATATTAAATTTTGAATTAAATTTTATAAAAACTATAATAATTATTAATTAATATGCATGATGCATGATGCATCCATTGATTTGATTCCATTTGACACACCCCGATCGAGATCAGGGCATGCTGACCGTCACGTGGAAGTGACGTAACCAAGTGCACAGTGCGGAAGCTAATAAAATAATAATAATAAAAAATAGTATGAATAAGATAAAATCCAACTTTACACAATTAATAACATACATGTGCAAGCGTAAGTGTGAAAACAAAGTTCAGAGCACGAAGACCTAATGCAGTCCGGGAGAAAACGACACTAAAAAAGCACACCCAAAGGTGGTCCTACACTGGTGATAGTCTGTCAGATATGCCGGGGAAATCCTCAGGGAAGCCACCAAACGTGCTAGCCAACTAGAGCCTGGAGGGGCGCAAAACAAAAGGGTGAGTGGGCAAAAACAAAGCTTTCCAAAAACCAATTCATAACTAAGTTCTAACCCCTCGCCGTAAAACCTGTATACTTCCCAAAAAATAGAATATACATATATATAAATCAGGCTTCGAAAAATGCCATGTCAAAAACCTCGAAGTAAAATGCAACTGCTCAGGTATGTCAAATCAATGTCATGTAATCTGTCAGCCGGAGTCACCTAACGTGACCTGTACAGCTGAATCTAGAGCTCAAATCTCCATCTCACTAACTATACCTGCACACGAGTCGGAACCACCTAAAGTGGTCTGTACGACAAGCCTGGGTGTAATATAAGTACGCTCAAGTGCTACGATCACGTGAAGGCTGGGCGTATAATCTCGGGTCACCTACGAGTCGGAACCACCTAAAGTGGTATGTACGACAAGACTGTGCACCTAACTTGGATCCAAGATAAGCGTGTGGTGTGGGAGGTGAACATCACGTGAAGGACTGTGCCCTACTCTGGGCGGGAGCACTGACACCGGGGGTGCAGGTTATAAGCTCTCTATGCATCTCAAATCACTACTGAACGTAAACATAAATCATAACTCACCTGACACTTACCTGTGCGTCCACAACACCAATACACATATATATATGTACAACTAATAATGCGTAAATAATTGGCAAATAATAAACATGGCATATAAATGAATAAACGTTTCAAATCAATTTATGGGAAAAACATGAGTATATAGGTATATACGGAAAACCAAAAGCCCACTCATTGGTATGTAGAAGGGTCGTAACCCCCTTGCCTCGAGTGACCGCGTTCGTCCTCGGGATAGGCCTCACCTATATGCGAAACAACTATAAAAACGTTAATTTTAAAGCACATAACCAACCTTATGAAATAACTACTCATATATTGCTCAAATGGGGTGTATGAATACACCAACGTGATCTACTCAACCTCAGGAACATCCCCATATTTTTAGAAAAATTTTCCACTGTCGCACGCGCCCCCACGCGCCGGCCATGCACAGGCACGTGCCTGGCACACTGACGGCGTCAGGAATATTCCGTTAACTTAAACGGATTCCATCAACGTTGTTAGGAATATTCCGTTCAAACTGACGGAATATTCCGTCGTCTTCTTCGGCGAGGCTCCGGCGCCGTCGCCGACGCCGGAAAATCGTAAAAACTTCAAATCTTCGTATCTTCTTCGTTTTTCAACCAAATTTCACAAAATTGGTACCAAAATGAGGCTTACAACAAGAGGAACAAATCCATACCTTTCAAGTACCAAAACACATGGGATCTCACCGGGAAAACACCACCAACTCCGGCCAACCTTGTAACTCACGATCCCGACGTCCAAAACCTTCAAACGAACCACCCCGAGCCTCCTAAGGACCTCACCAAGCTTCCTACAAGCTTGAAATTCCCAAAAACACAAGAATTAACGTGTGCATGAACAGTGACAAAATCGGGGTATCCCGAGTTCGACGTGAAAACGAAGGTATCCTTACCTGAAATGGGTATGGTTGAACTTCTACGGACCTCACGAGCAAGAATATATACTTTGTTTCCTCGATCTGTGAAGATTTAGAGGGTTTTGGGGTATGTCCGTACAAATGGGATAGGAAATGGGGGAGAGAAAGGGCTCGGGACAGGGTGCAGGGCAGGGAAAGGGTGAGGGAAATATGGGAGAGTGTGTGTGTGGTCCACAACCTGCCAACAACAAACCAAAAACAACCACACACCCAAAAATCATACTAAGGGCAAAATCGTCATTTCACCCTTACGGTTTGAAAATTTTGGAACGGGCTATCACAACCTACCCACCTTATTAGAATTTCGTCCCAAAATTCAAAACAACCATATAACAGCCCCTAGTGATCAAAGAACAACCGAGGATACAATTCTCTCATCCGATCTTCAGTTTCCCAAGTAGCCTCCTCCACAGAATGATTCCTCCACAAAACTTTCACCAAGTTCACTGTCTTGTTCCTCAGAACCTTTTCCTTCCAATCTAGAATCGTCACTGGTTCCTCATCATAAGTCAAATCCGGATTGATTTCCAAGGGTTGATGAGGTATCACATGAGACGGATCAGCAACATAATGTCGAAGCATGGACATATGAAAAACGTTATGTACTATAGCTAACTCTGGAGGCAACTCCGACCTGTAAGCTACCTCGCCAACTCGCTCAGTGACCATGTACAGTCCGATATACCTGGGACTCAACTTACCTTTCTTTCCAAACGTACAACGCCTTTCCATGGTGAAAGCTTCAGAAATACTTAATCGCCAACCTCATACACTCTGTCAGTAGCATGCCGACCTGCTAAACTCTTCTGCCTATCCTGGGCTGCCTTCAGGTTAGACTTAATTACCTGAACATTTTGAGCAGTCTCCTCAACAATCTCCGGGCCCACCAAAACCTTTTCCCCTACCTTTGACCAACACAACGGTGTGCGAGAATATCTACCATATAATGCCTCAAATGGTGCCATGCCGATACTCGAATGAAAGCTGTTGTTGTAGGCAAATTCCATTAAATCCAACCGCTTGTGCCAAGCATCACCAAACTGTAACACAGAAGCTCGCAACATATCCTCCAAAGTCTGAATGGTTCTTTCTAACTGTCCGTCCGTCTGAGGATGATACGCTGTACTATAAAGTAGTCTCGTACCCAAAGCTTCATGAAAAACTACCCAAAACTTAGATGTAAATCTTGGATCACGATCCGAGACAATACTCACAGGGACACCATGGTACTTCACGATCTTCGAGATGAACAACTTAGCTAATCGGCCCAAAGAATACTTTTCCCTTACTGGAATGAAATGTGCTGACTTAGTAAGCCGATCAGCAATCACCCAAATGCCGTCAAAACCATTATGTGTACGCGGAAGCTTGTACACAAAATCCATAGTAATGTTTTCCCATTTCCACTCTGGAACGGGAAGCGGCTGCAACAACCTAAATGACTTCTTCCGTTCCGCCTTAACTTGCTGACAAACAGCACACCTACTCACATACTCAGCTATCTCCCTCTTCATACTCGGCCAATAATAAAACGGTCGAATGGTATGATACATTTTAATAGCTCCTGGATGCATAGCATAAGCCGAGATATGTGCTTCATCAAGAATTGCTTTCTTTAAATCCAAATTATTAGGCACAAACATCCTACCCTCCTGCATCAGCATGCCATCCGAATCACGAACTCTGAGGTCTCTCCTCATTCCTCTATCTCGAGCTTGGATCAATTCTTGAGTTTCCCTATCAGCTACCTGAGCTTCAAGCACCCGTTCAACTAAAATTGGTCTAACTTGAAAATTAGCAAGTAAAGCTACCTCTCGATCTTCTGCCTCTAACCTCACTCCCGTAGATCTTAAGTCTGCCAAAAAAGGAATGCGGCTAGCGTACAACGCATTGATACGGCCCTGAGACTTTCTGCTAAGTGCATCAACCACAACATTTGCATGACCAGGGTGATAATCAATCGTCCAGTCATAATCACTGAGTAGCTCCATCCACCTCCGCTGACGAAGATTAAGATCCTTCTGCGTAAAAAGATACTGAAGACTCTTATGATTTGTAAAGATCTTATATTTCTCTCCATAAAGGTAATGTCTCCACAATTTCAACGCAAAGATAATGGCAGCTAACTCCAAATCATGTGTAGGGTAATTCAACTCATGAGGTTTCAGTTGTTGTGAAGCATAAGCAATCACCCTACCATGCTGCATCAACACACATCCCAGACCATTCAAAGAAGCATCACTATAAACCTCGAAATCATCACTATCGTCCAAGAGTGCCAAAACAGGTGCATGAGTGAGACAATACTTCAACTGCTGGAAACTCTGCTCACACTTATCATCCCACTCAAATTTAACGTCTTTCCTCGTTAACCTCGTCAGTGGTAAAGCAATCACAGAAAAATCCTTAACAAACCGTCAATAATACCCTGCTAAACCAAGGAAACTCCTCACCTCAGTGACGGTTCGCGGTTGTTCCCATTTCTCCACAGCTGCCACCTTTTGAGGATCCACCAAAATACCCTGAGCTGAAATGACGTGCCCCAAAAATGCAACTTGGTCTAACCAAAACTGGCACTTGCTAAATTTAGCATACAATTGGTGTTCTCTCAACCTTTTCAACACCAAAGTAAGATGTCGAACGTGTTCCACTTTAGACTTAGAATACACCAGAATGTCATCGATGAAAACAATAACAAACCTATCCAAGTATGACTGGAACACCCGGTTCATCAAATCCATAAAAGCAGCTGGTGCATTCGTCAATCCAAATGGCATAACCAAAAACTCGTAATGACCATAACGAGTCCTGAACGCCGTCTTAGGAACATCATCCCTACTAATCTTCAACTGATAATATCCAGACCTTAAGTCAATCTTGGAGAATGCACACGCACCTCGACGCTGATCAAATAAATCATCAATACGCGGCAACGAATAACGGTTTTTAATCGTTACTCGATTCAATTGCCTGTAATCAATACATAGCCTCAAAGTTCCGTCTTTCTTTCTCACAAACAACATTGGAGCTCCCTAATGTGAAGTACTAGGCTGAATAAAACCCTTATCCACTAATTCCTGCAACTGAACTTTCAATTCCCTTAACTCAGCGGGAGCCATACGATAAGGAGTCAAGGAAATAAGATTAGTACCTGGAAGCAACTCAATGGTGAACTCCATGTCTCGGTCTGGCGGCAAACCAGGTAAATCCTCAGGGAAAACATCGGGAAAATGTCTAACTACCCTCACATCCTCTACTCTACTAGGAGCAGCCTCATTCAACACCACATGAGCTAAATACCCCTGACAACCTTTAGATAACAACCTTTTCGCTCGTATAGCAGAAATAATGACATGTCTCACCCCATTCTGCTCACCCACGAAAGTAACCACAGGTAATACAGGACGATGGAACGTAACTATTTTCCCGTAACAATCAATATTGGCACGATTGAAATGCAACCAATCCGTGCCCAGAATCACATCAAAGTCAACAATATCCAACGGGATAAGATCAGCTGGCATAACAACATCCTCCACTATCATTGGACATCCTGGGTACACACGATCTACAATACATCTCTCCCCTCTAAGCATAGCGAACTCTAAATCATACCCTAGAGATGTGGGGCGAGATTGCGTCACTTGAGCAAATGTATGAGAAATCACAGAATGTGTAGCACCACAATCAATTAATACTCTAGCAAAATAACCAAGGATATTTAACGTACCCATGATCAAATCTGGATTGTTTTGAGCATCCTGCAGAGAAATATTATGAATACGCCCCTGGGTCTGCTGTCGTCCACCTCGACCTCTGCTCGTCTGGCCATCACGACCCTGAGTGCCACGCCCCTGACTGGGCTGACCAGACTGCCTCGAAGACCCTACACTACTCGTAGCAATCTCCCCCTGCTGAGTCTGTCCTCCCTGAAACCACTGAGACCCGCCTGCTGGAACTGGAGGATACGACATATAACCACCAGAATACTGGGGATAACCACCCTGAGAATATGGGTCCTGGGGATATTGATACTGTCCCGGGGCATAAGGAACAACATCGCCCTGATAGTAATAGGCACCACCTCGACCTGTCTGCCCATAACTACCGGGGCCAGGAATCTGCTGAATCGGTATAGGTGGTGGCAAGAAAGTCTGCTGCGGCTTCTGCTGACTCTGGGGACAATTCGCAGCCCGATATCCCATCTGCCCACAAGTAAAGCAACCACTGCTCCCTCGCCTACACTCACCAAAATGTCGATTATTACACCTGCGGTAAACTGGGGCCCTACCTCTACTAGCATCACTCTGTCTCTGGCCTCTAGCACCACCAGCAAACCTACCTCCACGTCCCTGACCAGTGGCGCTAAAGCCACCGCTAGAAGAGCTAGAACTAGTGCCACCCCTCTTGAAGTTTTGTGTCCTACGAGGTCCGAGCGACGCCTGACCTTTACCCTTATCATTCTTCCTCTGGTTACCGTCTTTCTCTTCCTCCTCGCTCTCGCTCAGTATGTTTTCTGAATCCTCAATTCTCAACAGAATTTTATAAAACTCCTAGTAGGTGTCACAAGGGGTAGTGGTCGTCATCGAACGCCACTTCTTCTTAGTGCCTAAACGAAAACGACGAAGCATCTCCGCTGGATTGCCAGTAACATCCGGATGATAGCGAGACAAATCAGTGAACCTCTGGTAGTACTCATTTGCCGTCAGCTTCCCCTGTCTTAACTCCGTGAATTCCTGCTTCTTGCGGTCAATATAATCAGGAGGCACAAACCCTCTCCTGAACAACTCTCGGAATACATCCCAATCAGTCTTCTCAGCTGGAGTCAAACGACGAAGTTCCTGCTCCCACCAGGATGCAGAATCCTTACCCAAAAACCATGATGTTGTCTTTACCTACTTCTCGACAGGGAGATTCCCCTGATTATGCAAAACACGAAAGGTCTTCTCAATATGTTCTAACCACCGCTCCGCACCCTCATAACCCTCGTTGCCTTCGAACTTATCCAACTTATACATAGTCTCCAGAGGAGTCCTCTGGGGAGGGAGGATCGCCGAATGAATAGCTGTAGCAATAGCTTCCCCCAGCTGAGCAATATCGGGGAACCTAGGCTCAGCAGAGCGACGTGATTCCCGACGAGGCGGCGTAATTCTGACAGAAGACACCAAAATCATTAGAATACTCACAAAAGTACAAGACTGCCAAACCTAGGCTCTAATACCAAACTGACACACCCCGATCGAGATCAGGGCATGCTGGCTGTCACCTGGAAGTGACGTAACCAAGTGCACAGTGCGGAAGCTAATAAAATAATAATAATAAAAAAATAGTACGAATAAGATAAAATCCAACTTTACACAATTGATAACATACATGTGCAAGCGTAAGTGTGAAAACAAAGTTCAGAGCACGAAGACCTAATGCAGTCCGGGAGAAAACGACACTACAAAAGCACACCCAAAGGTGGTCCTACACTAGTGATAGTCTGTCAGATATGCCGGGGAAATCCTCAGGGAAGCCACCAAACGTGCTAGCCAACTAGAACCTGGAGGGGCGCAAAACTCTAAGTGTTAGTTAATCTATCGTTTATAAATAAACTCTTATGTTATACTTAATGAAAGTATAAATAAACTCTAAGTGTTAGTTAATCTATCGTTTTATTGGGATACGAATTCTCCAAAACTAATTTCAACGATCCAAACCGTCAAACTTGTTTGTATATGCTTGGAGATCACATCAACAAAAAATCACAAAAAAAAAAACATTCAGAGATCAAGTAACGGGACAAAGCTTTTCGACGGTTATAAACGAAAATTCACGATTTAACAGTTATTTTAACTCCGATTTTGATGATTTTTTACAGGTACACACCTTGACCCTATATGAATACAATGAATGAATTCGATCTTCAATTTAAAATATTTACACAAGTGGATACCACAAAATCTTATGTTATACTTAATGAAAGTATAAAAACTCTAAGTGTTAGTCAATCTATCGTTTTGTTGGGATACGAATTCTCCAAAACTAATTTCAACTATCCAAACCATCAAACTTGTTTGTATATGCTTGGAGATCACATCAACAAAAAATCACAAAAAACAAACATTCAGAGATCAAGTAACGGGACAAAGCTTTTCGACGGTTCTATACGAAAAATCACGATTTAACGGTTATTTTAATATATTTTTATATGGTATAGTATTATTATTTTATTTCTTTTCATAATTATTTTGGTAAACTTCTCATAATTTGAATGATTTTTAATGTTTGGTTTTTCTATACTTAGTTTATGCGGAAGAGAGTTCTGACGTGGAAAACCTTACTGAAAACATCTTCAACTTAACTCTTCAAGGCAATAGATCAAGCCAAAGTTTCAATACAATTTCATGATGATCGATGTAAATTGAAGATTTTGTAGATAGAGGTGTAAACTTTTGAGAAAGACTTACAATCTTGAAAACAAAAACTCTTTCATTTTGCATATCCTTGCACATTTAATATTTGTAATAGATTAGTAGTGCATGTATTATTTTTTTATTAGGCTCTTATTTTCGAGTGTAGATATAGTACTTAAACGACAAATGTTTTAATGTTTTGAAGTAGTATTTATGTGGCAATGTGTGGTATGTGCAAATTTAAAAAAAAAATATTTTTTTTTTCTTAATGGGTCGGGTTACTTTACCCGTTGGGTAAAGTGACCCGACCTGTTAAGATAACGGGTGTGACACGACACGACCCGTTAAGATAAGATGTGTTATACGAAAACGACATGAACACGACAAACACGACCCTTTTGCCAGGCCTAAATAGGAATCTTGAGGGAATATTTCCTTGGAATATTTTGTTAACTCCTAGTTAACTTTAATAGAATATTTTGTCTGATGATGGAATATTCCATTAAAGTTAACTATTGACCGTTAGTTGATTTTTTCAAAAAAAAATTCGGAAACCTTTCTAGGCTAATTTCAATTATCAGAGTCCATTTTTGGCATCTATTTAGTGAAATTCCAAAGTTTTAACGTAGTTGACCGTTAAGGCAGCTCGGTTGACTTTTTGGTTGACCATTGACTTTTGTTGACTTTCTATAAAATTTATCCAAGACCCTTCTTAAGGTATTTCGACACCCTGATTCCAAATATGTGCTCCATTTTCCCAAATTTTATCGTTTTAGTTGACTTTTACTAATGGGTCCCACTATTATGCTTAGGTGCAATTATTATCGAAAACTTCGACTTTCCTAGTTCGAACGGCTGCGATCTCGAAAGTATTTGTGAGTGAGTCTTTTCTTTTATATTGTAAATATATTTGTTTAGTTTCCATACACACACACACATGATAGGAGCATATTTATACGACTTAGTCAGCTTGTTTTCTTGCATTTACATAGCTAATTTCTACTTATTAGAGTGTTTTAAGCTATTTTTGTGTGTTTTCAGGTTCAAATGACAAAGTTGGCAAGAAAGTGCAATTTGGAGCATTTTAGAGGAGTTTTGGGCTTGGAATGGATAACACATGCGTGGAGCGAGGTGGATGGACGAATTTGAAGTTCAAAAAAGGCTAGGAATGTGCTTAACATCTGGAAGAATTAAATTGAAGACTTGGAAGATAAGGAATCAGCTATAAAAAAGGAAACATTATCCAAATTACCTTATCTTATCCAAACCTTATCCAACCTTATCTTATCTTATCCTATCCTAATCTTTTGCTACCTTAATTCCAGCTGTAAAGGGGACTCCTCTTCACATTAAATCACCTAAATATCAGTTTCTAGAAGACTTATCCCTTTCTAGAAGCCTAAATCTGCCGCACCCCCTATCCCTATTCTCTTTGATTTCTGATTTCTAGATGGCCTTTTCCTTGTGGATTTGGAATGTTTAATTCTTCTCCAAAACAATGACTCTATGTCGTGTGTTTTAGCCCTATAAATACTACATTCTGCCGCATAAATCAACCATGACCCATCTCTCACCATAATTCACAACACACATCCATCATACACAGAAATTTCTCATTGTGCCGCAACTTTGTAAGGAGAAAGGAGAGGAGACCCTTGGAGCCGTGCCCTACCATTCAAGCTTGGATTGCTGGAACGTTTCTAGGTGTATTCTATCTTTTGTTTTCAATGTTTAATTTAATTTATCTTTGTTTAAGTGCAAACATGAGGAGCTAAACTCGTTTTAGCTAGAGGTGGATTCAAAGCCATGAACATATATGTGATATGAATTGATTTCCTCCAGCTATTGTTTTGTAAAACATGAATGTGATTTACTTATCTGTTTAATTGATAACTTATTCTTGTATGCTGATTAAGGATGCATACTTAGTTTACATGCATGAATTTGATGCTAACGGTCAACTACGTTAAGTAAATCCACTACGTTAGTCACAATCGTGTTACAATCGTGTTAGTCACAATCGTAGTGGAGGTTGTTAGTCACAATCGTGTTAAGTAAATCCATGGCAGGAGTATGTTCAAATAGTTATGAATGTCATGTCAATGCTTATGATTTTCAACAAAACTTAATGATCTTTGATTGTATCTTTATTATGTTGTTCATGTAGGGAACTATTGAAAAATAATTTGGTTGCCGATGCGTTATCCATCCAATTCAATGAAATTAGAAAAATTTGAGAGTTAATTTGTGCAGTTCACGGTTAATTTGGGGTATTGTCATTCATGGTTTATAGGAATAATAACTGGAAATCGATTTGTATGCATATGTGTCATGTGTGGAGATGAACCCTCTAACTAGCCATTCACCCATATTTCACCCAATTTCATCCAAATTGTTTAGAGTCTTTAAATCTGTTTGTTTTTACTTTAATTTCGTCCAAATCAATCCCCCCTTTAATTAAGTGTGTTAGATTAGTTAGAAACGTGTTCAAATCTGTCCAATTTAGTGTTTTGAGTTTTTAGTGTCTAGTTGAGTGTTTCTAAGTCTAGTTTGGTGTTTTTGAGTTAGTTTTAAGTAGATTAGCAATCCCTCCTAATCCCCGGCCTAAAACGATCCCTACTTACATCTTTACTACAATTGTCAATAAGAGGGTTTAATTTGAGTGCTAGTTTATAACACATCAACACACACACACACACACACACACACACATACATATATATATACACAATGCATTTTCTATGTGATTCCATAATTACTTTAACGTTTATAAGAAAGGTCGTAATGTTGAGAATTATGAAATTATTCTAAATTGTACGAGATGCATAGGTATGCGTACTATTATGGGATGCCTTAATTATATTTAGGACCATGAATAATATTATGTCGACTAGAATTATCAATTTACTGCTGCAAGATCATATTTATGTTATTTGCTCATCATGTGCTACACTAGTGTTGGTACTCATCCCGGGCCAGGCCAAGTCTTCACGTGTATGTTCACATCGTACCGTACGCTTACTTTGGATCCATTGTAGGTGTGTCAATCCTGTTCTAGATTGTTATAGGGAATTAGGACTTGTATGTGATGCGCATAGCACCAGTCTTCACGCGATTGTAGTACTAGAGCATTAATTATTATTATTACACTCAATCATGTTCATGTCAAAATATTTTTGCATGAACTCGTGTGTCAGCATATGTCGATGAGCACTCATATGATATGTTCGTTTATTGGAGTTATTATGATTACCGATTATTATGTGTTTATTTACGAAATATTGTGAAGTATTGCATTCTCGAGATATTACGTTTTACGGTAAGTATTTCCATAATATATGTAGTATGCTATTTTTGAAAACTATACTTATTTTATGGCGAAGGTTTATTACGTTTTCGAAAAGGTTTTACAAAACTTTATTTTTGGGCCCACTCACCCTTGTTGTTCGCCCCTCCAAGTTATAGTGGGAGAGTTTTTGTGTCGACTAGGATTATTGGCAAATGTTGTTATAGAAGATTACCTTCGATGGTATAATTCTTATCCTACTTTTACTGTACTTTACTTATACTCTAACATTGCATGTGAAATGAGTTCAATCCCCCTCACATGTGACTTTTGCATTTAGTCACTTTTAAGTTTAAATTTACCCACATTTTTCACATCACCACACTTTATCACCTGCCAACATAACTTGATTTGGAGTCTAGGTAGACATTCCTGGTTGGGGTGTGTCATGATATATGTGGAAATGGGGGCTTTAGAAGATTATATCTTCAAACTTTTAAGGATTTTAATTAGTTATGATATACCAATAGATTTATTATCAAAAGTTATCTCTTATATTGATAAAAAATTAAACTACAAATATTAAAAAAAAAAATAATAATGTAGCTCAAAAAGGCCCAAAATGGTTCCATAGGGAGCCGAACCCGCGCATAATTATATGTAAGTACTAGTGCTTGACAACTCCCCTAAGACAACCTTGTGAATTATATTCACACTCATTCTATATGTAGTACTTTATAAAGGTTACTAAAATTCATGGGTCTCTAAATTGGGGGCGTTGAGCGCTTGCACGCCTGGCACCCCTTAGGGCCGGCCCTAGTCAGCATAGGCATACCTAAGTAGGACAAAACAATACCTTGTCAACCACCAACATGTAAATTATGCTCATTTTCCACTGTACACCTGTCCACCTAATGGAAAGCCTTTGTCAGAAGTGAGACACAAAAAGAGATTGTATTTGTGCTTGCCTCTTTGAGCACAAAATACCATATTCTACTGTAACACTTGGAATATATATATATATATATATATATATATATATATGTGTGTGTGTGTGTGTGTGTGTGTGTAAATTATAAAATTATTTTAGCTTTTAAATATTAAATAAGTAAAAAAATAAAAAATAAAAAATAAAAAAATAAAAAAATAAAAAAATAAAAAAAAGAACAAAGGATGAGCTATACGTGCAGACATCCCAAACTTTTCCTCTTCTTCCCAACCATCACACGGTGGGGAACCAAGAGAATATGATTTTGTTCATAAATTTTGGGGTGATGTGGGTAGTCTAGAGGGTGAGTAAGCATTCTAAAATAGAGATGTAATGATGGGGTTAGAGAATATTTTTAACTCTCATAGAAAAACTAGAGAAGAGCGAGAGGTTTTGGAGAGGGAAAAGTAAGAAAACGGAAAAAGGGGAGCATAGAGTGTGCCTGGTGTGCTTTTCAATTGGTACAAAAGGTTAGCTCAAATTAGTTAATTTTCTATTTTCTTACCACTGCAACTTTGATTTCTAGAAAACTACAGTTCGTGAGCCTAACTTTGGCTCTTGTTTTCCCTCAATCCATTACACATTTTTAAAAGTCTTCTTATATATTTGAAATTAGACATGACAACGAACAAAGCCCAATTTATTTCACCGATTTTGGTTAAGATCTTCTATTGAAAAATATGATTTGAAAATGTGAAAAGAATTTGGAAATCTGCAGAAAAACTGTTTGTGAACTCAACTTTGGAGCTTGATTATTTTCTCCTCTTAAATCCGTTTTGAGAAACACTTATTAGATTAGAAACTAGGTTTGTTAAGCTTTAAAATCCAAGTAATTTCATCCTTTTTCCATGGAGTTTTGAGGGATGAAAATGGGGTCACAATATGGGGACTTAAACTTGGTTCATCACGAGGTTGTGATAGATGGGTATATTTGAGTAAATTTTTGATAGGCTGAAATCGAATCTTCATTTCAATTTTATACTAACTTTTATTATTATTTATGTTATTTTAGGCCTGGGAATGACTCCGGACACTTCGGAGGCTTAGAAAGGTATTCTAGTTAGCTGGACACGATGTAGGAACTCTATTTCTCGATGAAAGGTCTACATCATATTTAATCTTTGTGATATCAATAATTATGCCTAATACAGTAGTAATGAAATGCTTGTATGAAATTGAATCATTTGATTGTCATGGTTGTGTTATGGGTTGATAGTTTCATCTCCGGTGTATTTTATATATCGACTATGTTAAAGGTTATTATGTTTTGATAAATGGTTGAGCTATGTAAAATTGTTGGATTGAATATGTTGAGGTTTACAATTGTATCTATGAAATTGAAATGCTCAGGTTGCATTACATGATACAGAGTCAAGTGTTGGGTTGTGTAAAGCTTTGGTTAAACAAAGTGTTGGAAACTTATATGTGTTCAAGCATCGGGGGAAGGGCTTGAACGTATAGTTGGACGTCGGGAGAAGGGCCTATATTAACGAAATTAAAGCTACTAATAAAATCCGGGGTTAAGGGAGGAATGAGAGTTAACTTATATTCTATGGTGTTCGAAACCAAGTGGTATAGGCATGGTATGGGACGTGTGGGTTTGGATGCCATAAATATAGGTTAGCGGAATTAGAAGGGAGTGAATTCATGTGTACTTCTTTGTCATATCATTTGTATTTTACCTTATTGTTTGATGCATGACACTTTGATTAACTGTGATAAATGAACTTGAAGGGTATATGGTTCCTACTGGGCATGAAATGCTAACACCCTATTAACTATTGCAGGTACCGGTATTGAGGAACAGGATGATGACTTGTCTCTAAATGAATAGCCATATCATATGTGTGTTGGTTCATAGTTGTACTTAGAATAAAGTGTATTGGTATCTTAAGAGTGTGTTGTAAGAGTTGAACTGTTTAAACTCAAGATGTACTAAATAAACAGATCTAAATGAAAATTTAGATGGCTCTGGTTTCGTCATATTTTTGTTGTAATATTACAATATTTTTTTTAACTAAGATACTATTCATGCCTTCTTTCGATTATCATCCTTATTTTCGGATTGGGGTGTGACATCTACCTTTTGAACTAAGGGCATGCTCATAAAAGGAACACATAATACTTTAGTTGATGCACCATTGCTATTGTTATAAGGATGCATATGTTGGTGCCTTTTGGCCTCATAGGCACAAATAACTTTTTGTGCATAATGGACATATTTTTTGTAGTGTGCACATAACATATGGTATGATTCTACAAATTTATGAGACTTGATCAATGTGTCTAGCAATTGTGTGGTGCACTATAGGTAAGATGAGATGTTTGACAAGATCAACGATTATAACAGGTTATTGTATCCTATGTTTTTAAGCAAGGTCTATCAAGTTTTAAGTTCAAGGACGAAGCTGACATCAAATAAAGGTACCTATCTTTTCATGGTTATATGTGTAAGTGAACATGTTATCAGATATTGGCTATAGACTTATGACTATGATGAGCTTTCATTTATGCAAACAAAATAACTCTTTTAAACTATTAGAGCATATTTATACATACTTTTCATCATATTCATTGATATCTTATGGCTATGTTAATTTGATATTCTTTACTAAAATAGCACTAATAATGTTATAAACAAGTTTGCATATATTTCATAGTGTCTTGAAACTCAACTGTTTCCTTAAGTTATTTTAAAGACGAGTTTTTTTGTCGGTTTTCACTATATCCAACTATAAGAAGTCTTGGAATTGAGTGTACTAATAACTTGTACTTTTGATTTTCTTTTGCTTAATGAGTTTTCTATAGGAAAAGAAAAGAAACAATCAACATGGAGGTTTGCTTTTGCTTTGGCATCGAAGTAGGGAGGTTATGGAGGAGAGGGGGCTCTATAATATGTTTGGAAGTCTGTATTATTACTTTTTGAGATGTACTTGGCCATGTCATTTTGAATGGATGTGTTGTTTTTGCTTGTGAAATTCAGAGAAGAGTTTGGGATAGTGTATAACTGTCACTCAGTTGCCTTTTTGGGATAATATGCTAAGTTTTAGGTAATAATTTTTTGGATTAACCTCAATTTATTATTCTGAAGTTTCGTGGTTTTTAACATTTGATACATGAAGTTTTTTTATACTAGAGTAATACCTCAAGTCTTAATTTTAGGACAATTTCATACATTCGTTAAGCTGGCTGTTAAGTTAGCTGTTAACTGATGATGTAATGCTTACGTGGATAATGATTGGGTGCCACGTATTAATATGGACCTACGTGAATATTAAAAATAAAAAATAAAAAAATACTAAAAAACTAAACCTAAATCTAAATATGAACCCTTCCCCATTGCCCAGACCCCTTCCTCATCCTCCGTCCTCGCCGACTCGGTCAACATCCTTCGTCCCTCTTGGGTATTTATCAAATACAGCCAAATATTAGCTCATAATTTTAAAAATGTCAGTTTTTATAAAAACTTTCAAATATGTTCAAAATATCACTTAAATAGACACAAATACCCTTAAGCTTTAAACCTAATAAATTAAAAAACTAAAACCCTATTAGATGAAGAGTTATCACGACTAAACCTAAAAAATGGTGGAGACCTAGTAAAAGCATTGACTGTTGGTGGAGACATGTGCACCCCTAAACAAAGGTGAGTGTAGATGGTTAATTTTTTTTTGCATTTTTCCTCGTCTACGTTTTCTCTTTGATTTGGTAGTTTCTTTCTTCAATTGAATATTTATGGAATAATGAACTGTCAATTTTGTAACGTTATTTATCTCAATTTTCCTTTGAATTTTATGTGCTTCGCATTTAATTTCCACACCTTTGCATTATTAAGGGTGTTGTTCTTGTCCAGGTTAAGTTTTGAAAGTTATCATTAATTGTGGTAGTGAATCGAGAGATCTGTTGTGTTCTTAGAAAGTGCAAAAAACATAATTTTAAGGTTCACGGAATAAAAATTCTTCTGGACCATATTAGAAAAATTATGTTTCTTTTGTCAAGGGAAGATTGACAAACCTAATACCATTTGCCGATCTATTAGAGGAAAGCTAATTGAAGTTCATATAGCGCATATTAGAAAAATTAGAGTTTACGATATAGAAAATTTTCTTTCTTTGTGTTTTTATTCTTCTTATTTTGGTCTACAAATTGTCAATTAATTGTACTAATAAAAAAAAATATTAGGGAGTGCACCACTTGATTATCACACTAGAATCTTTTAATCAACAACTAGTTGTTTGTATGAATTAAGGGTATTTGTGTCTATTTAAGGAAGATTTTGAATATATTTGAAAGTTTTTATAGAATAAAAAGTATGTCCATTTGTCGTCTCTCCTACCATACCAGAAACACCCTACCGAATTCTGATGAGAATTGAAATTTACAACGACCTATAGTCGTCACGAGATGAGAAAACTCGTATCTGACAACTGTTTTCTAGAGATCCAGAAAAATCTCATCAAACTTGAAAACCCAAATCGTGTCATTCTCGACGGATCTTGAGGACTCACGGTGATTCTAGCTTTGAGTTTTACACTACTCGGCTCGGCGCCTATTGCCACCGTCTTTTGATGGCGTTGCAATCCTCTAAAATAAAGCTTGTCATTTTCAGACCCTATTACTCTCTCTGAATAATCTCCAGAGTCCCCCCGTTACCTACAAGAAGTTGAGAAATAATTAAGTAAGATGGCTTCTGCCCAGGGCAAAGAAAAGCCAACAGCCATAAAGTTCTAGAAGAACTATTTTGATGTGTTGGGATTGTGAACAGAAAAGAATAAAAAAAATAATTTTGATGCATTGCACCATG
Organism: Pyrus communis; assembly: GCF_041283825.1. NCBI lineage: Eukaryota > Viridiplantae > Streptophyta > Magnoliopsida > Rosales > Rosaceae > Pyrus > Pyrus communis. The sequence goes on from NC_142572.1 coordinate 8,001,710, forward strand.
TGGAAAAAAGACAAAAAAAAAAATTAAAAAAAAGGGCATGAGACTTTTTGTTAATGGTGTTGGCTTAAAACCCTTTCACAAGTTCCATTTACTTAAAAGTAATTTATTTACAGTGGGTGGAATTATCGCCATTTGCTTTAAGTTTTGATTTATTTATGTGAATGGTGCTGAATTAAAGCCCTTGTCACAAGCTTTATTTACTTAAAAACAATTTATTTACCATGGCTGGAATTACTGCATTTTGCTTTAATTTATTTAGTGTACCACATTTTGTTATGATGTGTATTAAAGGACTCGAAGTTCCTTGATCAGATTAGAACCTGAAGTTTCTTGATCCTCATCATATAAAATGATTGGACTTGAAGTTCCATCATTAAAAAGATCAAACCCAAAGTTCCTTGATTAAAACCAAAACATGAAGTTTTTGAATCAATCGAGAGAACAACAGTTCCTTAACTAAATTAAAATGACGACCATAAGTGCCTCAGTCCACCAACTATTAAATGAGGGCCAGAAGTTCCTTGATTCATGTAAATGAGGACCATAAGTTCCTTAATCCATGTACATATTAAGTATGGGAATGAATTCCAAAAATATGAACCTAAAGGTTCTAATGATGACGATTTTGAGAATAAATTTCAAGTACATATGAATAATGTTTTGACCTGAAGTTCAAAATATGAATAATGTTAAGGACTTGCAGTTCTAACGTTTTGTGTGGACACATGTTATATGTGTTATGAGTTAATTATCGCAATTTCCGTCATACCTGAATTTCTTCCTTTTGGGAATAAGAAAATGGTGACCTAGCAAAACCCGATTTTGTGACCATCAACATCTTACACAAGAGATACTTTCATGAATTCATAATGCCCGAGGATTCATGTGGAAGCATATGATATTAGAAAATATTTATACTTAAAGGCTCATTGAATTATATTCATGGAACTAGGTGTTTCCATTGTTTCCAATTAATTCATTAATTATGGAACCAGAAGTTTCCATAGGTTCCCATATATAACAAGCTAAAGTAAAAGCTTTCAGACCTGTATAAAATCAAATGGGAGAAATTTTATACATACACGTGCATACACATGAGTTACAACTACAAAAACAAATAAATGGGGAGGCCTTCACGAAGGTTGCTCATGTGAAGCCTCAATACTTGGCATTGCCCCAGAAGGAGGAGGCACTGGAGAGTAATCATGTGACGCCCTAACACTTGGCAAAACACTAGAAGGGGAAGGCACCAGTTGCCCCTAAAATCTAGCCACCAATGTCTGGTGATCACTTTAAATCCGACTTTCAGATTCTAGCAGCTGGTTGAGCTTTCTTATCATGCTCATCAAGTAAATATTTGCAAGTTTATGCAACTCTTTATTCATGTGCATGAGCCTTCTAATTTCTTATCTAATACTTGCGACTTGGCGAGTTCAAGCAAGTAGACGCTGGCCCATGTTGGATACAGAACCCGCACATTGAACACTGAAAGCCAATGAGTCTTGAACAACCGATTCATCAAACATCTCTGAAAGGTTCCTAGCTATTACTGTAGCTGTTATATCATCCATAATCACAGAGTCTCTAATTGTAAGAGGGCCATTAGAAGATAAAAATGACGAGCACCATATATTATCCTAATGCGGCTTATCTGTATCCTTCCCGAGACTCAAATCTAAACAAAGGTAAAATGGGCAAGCCATTTCCAGAAATGATGGAAGAAAAGGGTTTGATAGAGGGAAATCTCTAAAATACAACAGAGATAATTTTCACAGGCTGGTAACCTTCAAAGCATGCATTTTGAATACAATCAATACCTCTATAAAATGAGAGGCAACACAGCCATATGTTCAAAAATTGAAGAGACACCGCTCTCCAAATTTCAAAAGCCAGATTTTTCTGAATAAAGTTTGTTAACATTTCTCAAACGCAATCTTAGCTTTCTAGATATCAATGACAACTCTGGCAAAGTATCTCTGGCAAAGTTAAAACGCGTAAAGTTCATTATTCCAACTACAACACTGTTGCTAACAAGCATGGGTGACAAGGCCACATTCGCACCATTATCTGTTATTGGGAAATCCCTATATATGTCGACTTTCACCCTCTATGGCAAAGCACACCTCCAAAACGCCTAACTCTCATTCATTGCCGAGAATGCATCTGCAACCAAACTTCTCAACATATTCAGTATTCCTTCTCTTTAAGAATACTTCTTCAACCAAATCCCTTACAATGCCAAACTCATTTCCTTAGCAAGAAACCCCTTTCGATCGAAAAGGTTTGCACCAGCATCAAAATCTTATACTTTTTCGTTCAAGAGCAAAAGTATCTCATATCATCAGGGTTAAAAGTAAGAGTATCTCATATCATGCTCTTTCCTTGTCTTTTCCTTTGCCCTTGCTTTTACTTGCAAAGCAAAGAGAAAGAAAACAATCAATTGGAACCTAAAATCAAACTTCCGATCAAGAACCAACTGCCTGAAACCTTTGCTTGGTTGCTTACCTTTCATTGCTATCAAGTAGTCATCTTCAACTGTTGTTGGAGCTGGGTCTCAATTACCAACATTGCAGAATAATTGGTACAATGTTGGCTCTTTACACTGAAGATGCTAAGCATAGACGAGTCACCAAAAAGTGATAGACCATCCAAGTGTAAAGGTTGCGCGCCACCTCTACTGGGCAAGAGATTGAAGCATAATGATCAACAACGAGTCCATGGAAGTCCAAATGGAGAAAACTGGTGGCTGACTAAGTGATTGGAAGACCAAAGTTCAATGATGGGAATCTTACTCATAGCCCCAACAAACTCTACCAGTTTACATCATTCACATGATGTACAAAAAGGTAATGAAAAAATTACTAATTGATTACAAGTTACAGAGATGCCGAATGGATTGAAGTCTCAGTTAGACCATCCATAGACTTGGTACTACTAAACTGTTGCATACCTGAAGCATGATAGTCTCCACATGGATTCAAGTTCCAAAAGGGATAATCCATAGGACACGACAATTTTAATATATCTCATGCCTGAAGCATGATTGATGTGTAGGTTCTTATGACTCAACTCCCCAGAAGTGGAGATTTAAAATCCAAGCTCTTTAACGCTCTAGAGGAGGTTATGATCCAAATTCTCAAACAATTCATCAAATAAGAGATGACTATCCTAGAAGAGACAATGTAAGTCCCCTGAAGAGGCAAGGATATCCAAAGTAATGAAATGATTATAAATATGCATTCGCATGCACATGAGAATTATGGGATCATGAATTGATGATTACCAATGTTAATTTTGGTTTTACAATAGCTACATCAATGAGTTGTGTTGGTATTGAGCCACGTTCTTTTGTTTGTCAACAAAAAGCAAAATTATTGGCCAAAAATGGAGAAAGGCAATCCATTACAAGTTATTAAGAACGTGGAAAAATGAACCTATAGTATAAATCCGCCAAATGATGTTGAACCCAGAAGGTTACATACGAGCATTTGTAATGCAGTGAAATACACTCACATGATATGACAGAAGGTTTCCAATTGAAACATGAAATTGTAATACACTCTTGGAAACATGATTTCTCATTGTGAAACTTGTTCATTTAAATGGAGAATTATATATTACATGAAGCCTTATGAAATGCCTGAAGCGTATCTCCACAGTAAATCCCTCAAGTATACATGGAAGCAAATTGCTCAGTATAAATTTCAAAGGAGAATCTGTCATTAAGTGTAGAAAATCCCTGAAGGATTCAAATTGCTTGAAGAAAGCCTTGGAAAGGTAAAACATAAATTATGTAATCAATACCAATGAATGGTATAAATTGCCGTAATGAGTACTTTCATTACGATATTGTTGCAACACATTAAATCTCTTGCAAGAGTTGATATTAGATTGGAACACCTAAAGAGTCTAGAAAGATTATAAAGCGTTAAAATTAATATTGTCTCGAGTTGCAGATCGAACAGTATGCCAACACAAGTCTTATCCATGATGTTTATGGTATTAAAGAACCATATGGATTGAACATCACGAGTTGAACACTCAAGTGGTTAATTAATATTTAGACATTAAGAAAAATGATTCATCCTCATGAGGGAAATGATGAATTGATATTTGGTCTAGGAGTATCATATCCTAGTGAAGTATGTACCTTACTGTATTTAACACAATACATTGAATTAAGTGTTACACTTCATGTGGAGCATAATACCAACAAATGGGTATTGCAATGAAATAAAGTTTATTTATTGATATCTCCAAGAAATTATAGACTTGTGCTTGGTCTATTCCAAAGAACTCACTAATAGCCATGGTTGTATTGGGCAAGCAAAAATCTAAATCTCTCTAGCCTGCATACAAATCGCTCTCAGAAATTATTTGTACTTACATATGAAAATAAATTGATCCTACAATGATCAAGGAAGCAACATTCATTGCCACATCCTTTTATCTCTCATAAATACAGGAGTTTGGTTAAAATATGTGGCCATTAAAATTTGGAGCACATGTGAACCACCTTCAAAAGCAAACACTCCAACTATCTTGCATGGTATCAGATTACTTAAACTTAGTAATCAGTTAGATTGAAGAATTCTAAATCAGGAGGAGATACTTATCAGGGGTAGCATCCAAAACAGATCAAGGTTTTAAACGAGGCAGCCGGAATTGACATGTGGTCATCCAAGGAGGAATGTTGTAATATAATATGTGGATGGCCGATATGAATAGTATGTTAGTATTCATCCAAAGAAAAAACGGATGGATTACTATTCATGCACAATATTTTACTATTCATTTGAGGAAATTTGTAAAGTGAATAGTGTTTCTATAGTAACTTTTTGCCTATAAAATGATAGCATACGGAGGAAGGAAGAAGAGTTATGGAGGAAAGGAAGAGAAAAGGAAAGAAGAGAGATGCGGAAGAAATTACCAGTGAGTCAAGCTAGAGAGAAAAGTGAAAATAGTGAGAGTTATTTTGTACTCCTATTATATTAGATAATGAAAGAAAGTACTACTGCTACCCTCAGGACGTAGGCACACTTGCCGAACCTTGTAAATATTATGTCTCATTTACTTTATGTTTCACTGCACACATACTGTCGATTTGAAACAATATATATATATATATATATATATATATATATATATATATATATATATATCAATATATTAAGTGAGCTCCAAAGCATGCTAGCTCCTGCTGGAAAAACAAATGGAGTTGATCTCCTATTTATAGGGATACATGGCGGCTACAAATCTTAATGGCTTTGTAAAAATATAATAACAAAATATATGGAAGATTGGTTCATCTGATTGGCAATCAGGAGATGTCAATTCACATATAAGTAGAGATGGGCAATGGTTATGATGGACGGATAACCGTGGTTATTTACCTATAACTGTTTACCCATTGGGTAATTGCCTAAACAGTTATGCCCGTATCCGTAGGCGTTTATAAATAGTTAACCATTCCCATAACCGCGTAACCATTTAATCGTAACCGTTTACCCGTTAATCTGTTTTATAAACCCGTTTATCTTTTTTTTTTTTTATCCATTTATCCATTTTTACCAGTCTACATGTTTTTTTAACAATTGAAAATTAAAAAAAGTAAAATTTGTCATAAATTTCTTTTTCTGACAGTTAAACACCATTAAGGGTACATTTAGCATGCATTTCCGTATTTTAATCTTTTAAGTCTTCGTACCATTCCAATAATCGTACCATTCAAAGCTCCAAAATATTCCAAAACTAGTCTTCCGAACACTCTAATGCTTTAGATTTTTTTTTTTTTTAATTTTACATATATTAAAATAAACGATAAATGGGTACCCGTTATAACCACGGGTGATACCCATAACCACCATTTAAATTTCACAGGTAAAGAGTTATATTCATAATCGTTTATTTATCCAAATGGTTACGCATAACTGTAACCGTGAATTTTAAATAAACGGGGAATCATAGTTACCCATATCCGTAGGTATTTTTCCTATCCCTGTATATAAAGGATTAACACGTGAAGGCTGGGTGTTGAATTCATGGGAATAATATAGATGACACTTCCACCAAGCATACCAAGCTTCTGAGGTGACAAACTAATGTCGAAGAGGTATATACTAGAATGACTTGGACCATGATACATGGTTCGTTATGAAGATAATGATACAAATGTGCAGGACATGGTGTCATGGTGATCTTAGTCCTTAATTACTTTTTGCATGCAAGAAGTGAAAGCATGCATGGTAACCAAACGGGGTTCATATGTAGTGTCACAAATAATTAGGTATGTAACAAATATAAAAAATGGAATGCCTAAAAGGCTCTAAGTTAAAACAAAAAAGGACTGAAACAGTAGCCTTAACACAAATTTTAAAATACAGGATCTCACACTTGGGCCCTGGTTGTAGAAGTGAACACTATGGTTCTTGCCATTTTCATTCCATCAACCTTGTTTGTAGCAATGTCCTCGTCTATAATTATTGCCACGAGAGGAGATAGTGTTTGCTTCAATCTAGATGGTCAGTACTTCAGGAAATGGTGTCAATCCAGTTGGTCGGCACTTCTGAGAATGGATTCAATCCAGTTGGACGAGACTGATGATTTTTCATCAAAAGTTCATTGTTCTGATCGGCCTCAAGAAGTACTAATATTATCTGGTTGTACTATTTAAAATTGTAGTTGCATGAGCAAATTAGAGGCATAAAAAGTATTGAATGTCTTTTCCAGCATGTCTACTTCAATGGTATCCTTCCCAAAAATTTTTGTCTGGGAGTTGATTCTAAATATTCTGGAGTTATACTCAGCGACATACTTAAAATCCTGAACTCTTAGGTGTGTGTCCATGCATAACAGGCTCTTGAAAGGATCACCATTTTCTAGTGATATCTATTTCTCAATGCATGCGTTCCAAAGAGCCAGTGGGCCCTCAACCATCAGGTATTCACTCTTCAATCCTTCATGGATGTGGCGACAAATAAAGATCATGGCTTTCGCCCGATCTTGAAAAGATGCGGTGTTTCTCCTTGACGATGTCTCCTAAGATTTCCTACCTCAAGATGGATCTTGGCATCCACAACCCATGCAAGGTAATTCTTTCCAGTGATGTCAAGGGCAACAAAATCAAGTTTTGCCAAGTTTGCCAGGTTTGCCATTTCTCTTTTTTTTTTTAAAGAAAAATGAGATGTGTAAGAACTTGCAATAATATGGATTTTGGAGGAATGTAGTGTTAGAACATATGGTTCTAACAAATTTTTCACTTTTGAACTTCATGCCAAAATGATAAGAACTCGAAATTTCAAGCTCGAGATTTACATAATTTAGACTTTAATTAAAAATTATTCAGTATTTAGTAATACTCGCTACACAAGCACTGTCATCAGTATTGGGCATTACTACTAGAAAGAAAGAAAATTAATGAGGAAGGCAATTGTACCGCACCACTTTCGTTAGAATAGTATAGTGTTAAATGGGCGATTTTACCACACCATTCGAGTAGCAAGAAAACTAAATATGCAGTGCATGATGGGCGATTATGTTGCACCATCTAAAATTGCAATGCATGATTAGTAATTAGGAGCTACACCTAATAGGAAATAGAAAATATAAGTAATTATTAAATTGAGGAGTGAGGACTAGGAGAAGGTATGGTGTTAGCAGCTATTTCTTGTGGTGGCGAAGGATCACAAAGTAGTTGAGGAAGAGAAGGAAGTGGAATATTAAAATCATTGGGGAATCATTCTTCAATGAGGGAAATGAGAGCTGATTAGGGTTAGAAAGTCGTTTTGATAACGTTTTGTAAATAGACAAAAGTGAGAGAAAGATAACCTTGCTAAAGATCGAAGTGGAAAGGGTGCAATGTATCACACTGTTTATTTTCGTAACTGTATCACACAAAATAATACAAGTAAAGAGAGGGAAGGACATTGATTGTGATAACCCGTCTCTACTTTTACTGTTTTATTAATTTTTAAAAGCGTGAATTGACGAAAATACCCCAGAGGTGAGATTATTGACTTTCGTTGACCGTTAGTTCATCACGTGTATGAACTACTATTTTACCGTACTGTCGAAGTTCTCGACGGGATGATCATGTAAGCGTAATCTGAATCAAAACCGGAGTTACAACAGGGGTTTTACGAAACCACAAATCTGAAAAGTACTTTTGTAAAGATTACTATTTATTATTTTATATATCTCTTATAATTATTATATTATTATTTTAACATTATTTTGTTATTACATTATTATTTAATATTACTTGAGGGAGAGGGAACGATGAGAGAAGGAAAGAAGAAAAGAAAATGGGAGAGTTCCGAGAAAGAAAGGAGAGAGATTCATCCAAGGGGAAAATGAGAGAGGAAGTAGGCGGCCAATGAGAAAAGAGGAAAGGAGGAGAAAGGAAGGGAAGGGAGGGACATTGGATCCTTGCCCGGTTTTCTTCTTCGACCCGACCCATCGAGATTCGTGGAATCCAGCAACTTTCTCGTTGTTCTTCCGGTAAATCAAGGTAAACCACTACCTAGAAACAATTCCCTAGCCTTCCCTCTTCCATTTCCACCCAAAATTAGAAGGAATTTGGTGGAAAACTCCCCGACAGGATTCATGGGTGTTGACGGCAATTCTGCCGTTTCTACAGGTGCTACCATTGATCACCACCCTTGTTTAACTCTCCTTAAGGCATGGATCAAAGCCCAAACAATTTTGGGGGTGGTGGAGTTACGATTTCGACGCATTGAGGAACTCCCAAATTCTAGGGTTCCGACGGGTTCGTGGCGATTTGAAGTTTTTCCCAATCAAATTAGACTTGGCCACAAGTATAAAACTTGCTCTACTCCTTAAGATCTTAATTAATGTAAAATTTGAAAATTTTTGGAAATAGTTGAATTTTCCGACGAGTCAGGATGGCGCATGGGCTGAGGCACCCCCTGACCTTCTTAGGCTAAATTTGATACCCCAATTCCATATTTGAAGTCCAATTGAAAAAATTCTGTCATTTGAACCTCTTTCCATTAAGGTCCCCCACTTGAATAGTGTAGCAAACGACGATCCGACCGTAAGATCATTACCAAACTTTAATACGTAATATTTGAGGACCATAGAAGCTTACAGATAGGGAATCCGATGTACGGATCCTCCCGAATTGGATTTGTAAGTTCGTAAAATAAGAAGTTGACCGCCACTTGAATTGTGATTGGTGGAGATCAGACCGTCGGACCGTGTTAAGATTTTAATATGTTATTTTAGAAGCATAATGTGGATCTGTGGAAGTTATGGATAGGAAATCCGAGGTTCGGATCTTCCGGATCAAGTTACGTAGGGTTGTAGACCCTACCGTCGACCTTTGACCGACGGTTGACTTTTAGTCAATGGGTTTCAAATCATTCTAGAACGTCTTTGCGGATGTGTTTTATATAAGTTACGTGTTCTATCGATAAGAATTCTGAGACATGATTTTGTATTTGTTCTAGGTGACAATCGTTCGTGACGCCTCAATATTCATGCTAGGGAGTTGTAGCGCGGATAAGAATTTGCTACGTATGCCTAGCTTAGACTAATGCTTATAAGAATTAGTGAAATAATGAAAAATTACGAAATGATCATAAATCCTATGGGATGCACAAGTATGCGTATGTTTATTGATGCCAGGATTATACCTATGACTATGAATGATATTATGTTGATTAGAACTATCGAACCACTTTGGCATGACTATATTTGTGTTTTATGCTCATTATTGCTGCACCAGTGTTAGTGCTCGCCCAGGGCCAAGGCCAGTCTTTCATGTGTATGTTCACATCCACACCATACGCTCGCCTTGGATCCAAGTAGGTGCCAGTCCTGTCGTACAGGTTGCAATAGGTAACTTCGACTTGTATGTAACCACGAATAACGCCAGTCTTCATATGATTGTGGCACTAGAGCCTATATCATTATTACACCCAATCTTGTTCATGTCAGAATAATTCTACATGAACTCATGTGTCAGTATGGGTCGATAAGCACTTGGTTTGATATGTTTGCTTATGCGAAAGTATACGATTACTGACGTCATGCACTTATATATGAAGTATTTTGCCGTATTGATATCTTGATATTTTGCAGGCTATGATGAGTATTTTCATACTATATGTAGTATGTATATCTTGGAAACTATACATGTTTTACGGCGAGGGGTTATAACGTTTTCAAAGGTTTTTATTAATACTTTATTTTCAGGCCACTCACCCTTGTTTTTCGCCCCTCCAGGTTTTAGTAGCTGAGCTTTCTTATTGACAAAGACTCTTGGCAAATCTTGGTGTAGACGATTACCTTCGATGATATAATTCTCACCCTATCTTACTATGTTGTACTTATGCTCTGACATCACGTGTGAAATGGGTTCTTTCCCGCTCACAACGCACTTTTATATTTAGGCACTTTAGGTTTAAATTTATTCACATATTCCACCACACTACACTTTATGGCTTCGTCACCTTACAAGTGTCGGCCAACACAGCTCAATTCGGAGTCCAAGTGGACATTTCGAGTCAGGGTATGTCATTGATATTATTACTTTCACTTGTGATCTTGTATGTTGTATTAAGGATACAAGCATACCTCTCTATATAGAGGTTTTGATCCGACAACACCTTATATGTATGAAGAAAAATTTTCACTTCCCTAAGACTTTTTCACTTAAAACTTTCAATGGTTGTCACCATAGTTCATTTTGGTTTGCTTCTCTATACAATCATAAGCGTGGTATTCATGCTATATTTTACAACATTCGGTGTATGTTTTTTGTCTTTTTCTTTTGTAATCCAAGCCACATAGTAACTAGTATTTTTGTTACATAAACTAAAACTTGTTGGAATTAGTAAAATGAATTTAATCAAATAAAAATGTATAATGGTATATGCAAAGAGTTCTGTTCTATTAATAATTTTCAGTGCCTCGTAAGGGAAATTTAGGGATCTAAACGTAAAATCCAAATCTAAATAGAAGCATCTCCCATCTTGTAAGAAGAAGTGAAAGGTGAAGGTCATAGTGGTAATTTCACGGAAAGTAGGCTAATCGATTTGCCCGGGAGCAATTATTCTAAAGGTACGACCCTTATGTCTGGCTCGATGAACCAAAAATAGGGAAACCCAATTCACAAAGGAGTTGGACTCGCCCTATTTGGCTGTCTCAATATGTTGTCTTGTCAAGTTAGTCAATGTGACGTGCAAAGAGTATTGTTTTAGGAATGAGATTCCTGTCCGGATCCTCTTTCTGATGATCCCAAAAATTCTTAGATCGTGTTCGTTCATTATATGTTATAGGATCATTTTTTATCAGATACGATTCATATTTAATTTAAAATAAAAGTATTTAAAATGATTTCTAACTGCATAATATACAATGAACGAATACCATTTGAGAATTTTCAAGATTCTCACAAAGAGGATCTAAAGAGGATCCTCATTCTTTTTTTAGCCTGCGCTGTGCCATACTCTGATGAGTGACCCAAAGTGACGACTGAACCAAAACCAAACAAGTAACCATTAGTTCCTTAGTTTTTCTTCACTTGCATTTCATAAAGCCAATGAGCATTAGTCCAGTTACTACCATATACTCCAGTAATGTCTTCGTCACAAGTCACACAGTATTATTCAGTTTTTGCTAGAGACGATCGTGAAGGGAAATATATGAGATTCATGTGGGATTTCTAGTGACTAGCATGCATATACAATTCAAGATTTATATACGAAAGCAACGGAAGCATGTCATACATTTTATCAAAGCTATAGTCATGCAAATCCCCTTCAAGATGCATAGGTTTATATAAGATGCATCAAAACAAAATTTATAAGAAGAACAAACTAGAGGTTTAGTTTTATACCTCTTGATCTAGATCTTAGACCAAGGATGGACCACCTCCAAGATCTTTGCTCCTCAAACTCCTTGAGCCTAGCCTCCCTCCTTGCTTCCTCCACTTTGTATAGTAAGTGCTCCTAGATTCTCTTCAAGTTTCCAAAGATATGAAAACCTCTAAAGATCCTCACCCACTTTGTAATGAGAAAGATGAAGGAATAACCAAAAGGGTGTATAGATGATTAGTTAAATCACCCCCTTGGTGGCCGGCCCTTTGTGTTCAAGAGAGAGAGCTTTTCTTTTTCTCTTTTGTTGTTTTAGAACACATCAAAACCCTAATGAACTTTGTGTTATAAAGTTCCTTTTATAGACAAAAGAAACAAGTCAACATTTTAACCTTTCTTTACCTTGGTGGCCGGCCCTTTGTGTTTGGTTTGGGCTTTGGGCTTTTAATTATTTCAAGTCATCCAATGCTTGAATAAAAGCCCAATGGGTTTTGGCCCAATGGGCCTAATTAAACCCGAACGTTTCTTTAAGCCCAAAACGATCTTTATCGCTTTTATGATTTCTTTAGACTTTCTAAATTAATCAAAACACTTAATTAATCCAATTAATTATTTCCTTCATCCATTAGTTACTCACTACAAGAGTGTATTGGTGAACAATCTTTTAGGTTCTAATTAGCAAGGCAGTGAGGTGATTGGCACCAATCCAATTGATTATCCAATCACTTAGTGAATTAAAACTTACTTTTAATTCACCTTCCTTTTGATGACTACATTTAATCATCTAGAAGAACTCACAAGCCATGAGTGACATCTAACCATATGTCATGGCTACCCAAGCTAATGTATAAGTTATTCGGAGAACCTATTCAGTTGGAATTACAATGTAATTCGATCCTTCTCTAAAACAATACTCTCAATCACATTACTAGGGTATGGATTTATAATGTCAAACCCCTAATGTGATTATTCCTTCTTATATGATTCATTTGAGACGTATAGGAACGCTTTCCTTTATTACGCTCGATACTTCGGCCGAAGATTCCCGAATCATATCTTAGAGTATTCATCCTCTCTTATCGAGGATTAGAGATTCCTTGTTGCGCATTCACTTGCCTTCATGGCTAAGTGGCTTAACCCCAACGATGCCTTGGACACTCGCGAACGGAATGACTTTAACATAATCAAAGATTAAGTACTTAACCACAAGACAACGACGATGCCTCAGGTCAAAGGATTACTTACATTATTCCAACCATTAGAGTTACTTGCTTGACATGTGAGTAGACCTCCATGCAAGTACTCTCGTTCGATTGTGTTCAGTGAACTCATTCCCTTAATGAGCACCTACATGCTTGTCTTAGTGTCGTTACACGAATGGGATGAGACTTTCCATCCTTCCAATTGAAGCGGACATAGTATGTACCGGTCTATGGATTGTCAGTATCCCTCCGACAATCCTTATGACCAGGAACCTTTTTGGACATGATGGTTATGAGAAGAAGGTCTCTGTAATCTAACATCATTAGGTTACTTCTTCCATCGATCCATTGTCCATGGATTCACTATTTAGGACATATTTTGTTCATTGAGATAGTCCTAATTAGTATCTTTGCCTTCCGATGTATAAGAGTCATATATACATCAATTCATTGTCCTGAAAGGTTTCTTCCAAAGATTGACTTTCAGGGCATATTTCCAACAATCTCCCACTTGCACTAAAGTCAATCACTAGTGTATCTCATACATGCTAGTTGAGTGAGCTTATGCTCGTAGGTTAACTTGGTTATGTATTAATCCTTTTATTTAAAAAGGATTTACTTATAAAATGTTTCCAAAACATTTGATGATGTCTCTTTCTTGTGTTCGAATACTTTGATGAGACCTTGATTCCATGGCTTGAGCTATCGCCCCATTACGTCGTAGTATGCTACTAACGACCTTATGGTTTGGATTCAATCATTGGTTCTAAAAGAACCCTTTCCATTCAAAACACCTTTTGAAGCAGTTTCTAAAACAATATATCATTATATATTTCGTTTGTATACTTTATACAAACTTTGCTCCAACCTTGAGACCATTGTAGTACGATACTAACAATACATTCATATGATCAGTACTTCATCCATTATGAAGTTCCATTTGTTAAAATGGGTTATTTTCACTTTGGTTCGTAACCTAAGTGAATGCACGCTTCCAGAGTCCCACTCTGATGTTCCTTTCTTAAAGGCAATAATACTCTATCAGTTGCTTTGGTTCTGATCCTGGGATATAGTAATATCTTAAAGTGATAACCCATGGTTTTTCACTTTTGGATATCTACTCACAAGTCCATACATGTGTCCCTTTTGTGATTTTATAACACTTTCATTATAAGGGATATGAAAATGATTTTCTTTCATATAGGAAAATGCTTTCTTAAATCTTCAACATTTTTGAGATTTAATTCCCATATAATATCCTTGAGATAGCCTTGCTATATCCTTGAGGTTATAACTTGTTGCTCAAAATATAACCTCACTCCCACTGGGCTTGTTGTAACTTTGCATTCATTTCAAAAACTTAACAATTAAATTTTATGATTTGAACCATGAGGTGACGAATTTGGATTGTCTTGTTGTTAAACTATATGTTGTGACTCATTTTGAAACTATTCCCTTTTTTTTTTTGTTTCATCAACTTGTCCATATGCTTTGTTATTAGCTTGTTCTCATAAAAGAGAATGATGGACAACTCCCAACATATAACCATTTTATGCTAGGTTGACGAAACCAACATTCAAAGACTATTCTTTAGAATGTTACACAACATAGAATTTAACGTTTTGAAGAGCTTGAGTCTTTTAACAATTAAAATTACAAACTCTTAATAATAGTCAAATACTATTATTATTTAGACAACTATAAACCAATCATATTCAAGTTTATATCCATTTTTACACCTCCCACTATTTCTCATGACTTTAATGAGAAATGATTTCATACATTCAAAAATGTATAAACGTGGAATATACGGGTAGAGGACATTGTGTAGTAGCTTTAAAACCTTTCAAGCTCTTTTGTTTCAACCTTCATTAAGTTGATGCCTTGTTATTAAGTGATTAAAAATCTTTAAACTTTTTTATAGATTTAGACACTTCTTTCTTGGTTTTAATCACTAACACACTTAACATTTTAAAACAATTTTAAGAATGCCCAATTAGTTGTTCAAAACTACTAATTGAATCAAGAGTGACCTTGATTATTGTGGTTTAAGTGATAACCATATAAGAAACGTTTTTCTTATTACTTATATCATTATAATGTGATATAAATCTTGTATCTCAACTAGGATACAACAAGACAATATTCAATTCATAACACTACTTTAAGGAAATAATATATTAGAAGGCATTCTTCACATTACATTAATATGATAAAACATTCATAATGTTTAATACAAAAGACATTAGCTCTATACATTTAGAGACTAATTAAAATACCTTCATACATTTAGGCAATATTAGTGATCATCCATCATATGGAGCCACATAATAAGTTCTTAACAAAATAAGAGAGTTTAAAGACAATCTTTAAATGCCTAACAAACTTCCGAAGTAGTAAGCAAAAACATGGTGATCGAACCCTTCTCCACTTTTCCTTTGCTTGTTCCTCTTCTACTTGGCTTCTCCACCTATATACAATTATACAAGTGATTAGCCTTTTATATCAAATATAAATATTTTAGAAGATCTAACATTTAGAATTGAAGATAAGAACATAAACCATACCTTTTGGTTTGTCCTTAAGAGTTGCAAGATAAAACCTGCAATTCCTCTTCCAATGCCCCTCCTTTCCACAGTGGTGGCAAGTCCCCTTGGGCTCCATTGCCTTTTTCTTTTTCTTCACTCCTCCTTTCGGCTTAGGAGTGGGAGACTTTATCTCCTTTCCCTTTCCTTTGCCATACGGCTTAGGATTGGAAGAGGATGGCTTGTTGTAGGCTACTGCAACAGTCCCTACAACGTTCTCTTTCATAGTCTTCTCAGCAGTTACTAACATATTTAGTAACTCAGAGAGAGTATGATCCATCTTATTCATGTTGTAGTTCATTACGAACTGCGAAAATGAATCAGGAAGAGAAGCCAATATAAAGTCCTGGGCCAATTCCCCGTCAAGTGGAGTACCTAGGTTCTCCAGTTGTTCTATGAATCCTATCATCTTCAGTACATGTTGATGCACTGGAGCCCCTTTGACCATCTTGGTCTTCACAAGTTCACAAACAGTGTTAAAGCGACGGTTGCGCGTCCCTTCACCATATAACTCCGTAAGATGGAGTATTATGGAAAATGCACTGTCCATGCCCTCGTGCTGTCTCTGTAGCTCCTCATTCATGGAAGCCAACAGATAGCACTTGGCTTGTGTGTCATCCTCAATGTGCTTGTGAAACTTAGCACGTTCATCCTCAGTGGCCGAAGGGCCAAGAGGTATGTGAGGTGGAGCTTTGTCTAGTACGTAAACAATCTTCTCCAGTGTTAGGAGAATCTTGACATTACGATACCATGTTGGGAAATTATGCCCCTCTAGGCAATGTTTGTCGAGTATTTTCGCGAATGTGCTTCCAACCATATCTAAATACATAAACAATAAAATAAATTAGTTTGATTGTTGATTAAGTCACACGATTCGGGTCTTTGAACCGAATGACACCACCCACCATTTTTGGCAAATTCCATATCCCTCAAGATGGAATCCGGGAGATTTCAAAGAAAGCTCCTAGCAGGTTATAGGAGGCTCACTATTACCAAGCTCACCTCACGATGATACGATGTCGGCTAGCAAAAATAATAATGAGAGGGTACACTTACCCATTCACAACAACCTCTTGTGATTACCTATCTTATTGGCCTCTAGAGAATAATGCCTCACGATGATACGATGTTGGCACCATTTCTTCTTAGTTAAGTTCTTACCCACCATGCCGGTTTAGATAGGGGTCCAAGTATAACCTCACGATGATACGATGTTGGTTACACTCGTTGCCTATTTTCACCACATCAAATGTCTTTAAATAGATTCCTCCTGAGTATAAGCATGCACTTTGCACTCCCCCATGATAGGGTGAAGGCGGTGTACAAGTCATAAACGATTGGAGCCTACCATGGTGGAAGGCCACGAAAAAAGTGTTCAAAGCACTCTTACGCTTTCAACTTAATATTGTATTTGATTGAGGGATTTTAAGGTCTCATCAATTTTATTTATTTAAACATATTCAAATAAATTGTCCTATTACAACTACTAGTCCAAAGTTAATGAAATTAGTAGCATATGATATCCCCACTATTCGTTTTCATAAAACAAATCAATATCAAAACATTTTTCAAAATATTGGAGATATATATAACTACTAATTGAAATCATTATAGTTTAGTAGCGTATGATACTCCCACTATTTGTTTTGAGAAAAACAAATCAATATCAAAAACGAATTTTTCAAATATTGGAAGTAACTACTACTACTACGGTTTTTGCAATCCTTTGAAATTGGACTTTATAGTTATCTTAGGCTCTTGGATGACCATGGACTTATTGGGTTATTGCAACAACGAGCCAACATTGTTGAATAAGATCTCGGGGAGGTTGTGTCATTTTAATTACGTGCTTTTCAATCCAATTAAAACATTTTCATTGAGCCATTAGAAATGAAAGACAATCATTCATTGTCCTGAAAGGTTTCTTCCAAAGATTGACTTTCAGGGCATATTTCCAACAGATCGTCCATACAGACAATTTTTATGGTTAATGAGACTTCAGGATGCTACACATCAACGGATAATATAGTGGAAAAGGAAACAAGCTCTAAAATACAATAACCCTTAATTTTTGTTAATTTTCACAGAAAAGAATAGCCAAGAACAAAGGAAATATATGCCTTGTTGATTCCTATGGAATGCCCAAATTGCTAGAAGGGAAGAGAAAAAAACTATTGCTTTTCTTTCGCATTCAAAAAAACTACCCTGTCATCTAGGCTTACAAGTAAATATAAGATGAAATAGTGGAACCCCAATAGCCAAACCCATAATTAATTCTAATAGAGCATCAATATGCATTTAGATATAAATGCATAGATGAATGCATCTTATCCCAATATAGTTGCATCATTCTTCCAGGTTTGAGAAGAATTCGCCCTCGAATTCAAGCATTCCTTCACTACAGAACTAACACTATGAAAAGGAATAAGGTGTTTGATGTTAAACACATCAGCAATACAAAGATGACTTGGAAGTTTGAGGCGGTAAGCATTTGGATTCATCTTCTCAACAATCTCCACTGGACCAATCTTTCGGGCAGCCAATTTATTGTATTCACCTACTGGAAAACGTTCTTTAGTTAACACAGCCCACACAAAATCACCCACTTCAAACTCCACATATCACCGCTTTATATCTGTGATTCGCTTATACATGGCGTTAGTTGCCTCAAGCCGTTGCTTAGTGGATGTGTGAACTTGGTGAAGTTGGTAGACGAAGTCTACTGCTTTCATGTTAACTCGCTACAAGTCAAGAACAGGTGCAAAATCAAGAGGAGTCCGTGGATTGCAAATTCAGTACTTCGGTTAACAAAGAATGAGCTAAACCCAGTACTTCGGTTGACAGAGTGGTTGAATGCAAATTTAGCCTGACTTAATTTCTAATCCCATGATTTGAGATTATCCCCCACCAAACTTCGCAACAGATTTCCAAGAGATCGGTTGACAACTTCAGTCTCCCCGTCAATCTGTGGATGATAGGCACTACTAAAGTTTTGGAAAACCTCCACAAACATCCCCAAAAATGACTAAGGAACCTTGTATCCTTGTCAAATACAATAGATGCAATCCATGGAAACGGTACACCTCGCGAAAAAATAACTGAGCCACTTTAGCAACATCTGTGGTCTTTTGGCAGGGAATAAAATGTGCCATTTTTTAAAAACGATCAATGAACACATAAATAAAGTCCATACCCCATTAAGTATGAGGAAGGGCCCAAAACAAAGTCCATACTGATGTCAACCCATGGCTAGTTAGGAATGGGCAGTGGCATATACAACCCCACATTCGTTGCAGCACCCTTAGATAATTGACACAGCTGCAATTCTCAACAAATTTAGTGATTTCGCGTCACATAGATGGCCAGAAATAAGAATATGACACTAGTTGAAATGTCTTGTCCCTACCCATATGCCCTCATTATGCAATTCACTAATAATCTTCAAACGCAAGCTAGACTATGGAATGCACAACTGATTCCCCTTGAATAGAAAACCATCATGTATTAGAAAATCGAAACATAGGCCAGATGTTACATCGCGTAAGATAGGTCCAAAATATGGGTCAACAGATAATGAATCTCGTAAATAATCAAAACCCAACACTTGGTTTCTCATGGTTGTGAGAAAATTTGCCCTTCTACTGAGAGCATCTACTAGTTGGTTCATGGCTCCTGAATTGTGCTTTATATCGAAAGTAAACTGATGCAGATAGGATGCCCACTTAGCATGTCTAGCAAAGAGTTTGTCTTATGAATTGATGTGCTTTAGAGCCTCGTGATCAGAATACAAAATAAACTCATTATGTGCCAAACAAGAACTCCAACGCTTGAGGGCTTGAACAACAACATAAAATTCCACATCATATGTGTTGTAGTTCATTTTCAACCCATTCAACTTCTCACTATAAAATGCTACAGGTCGTTCCTCTTGGCTCAACACAGCCCCAATACCCACTTTGGACGCATCACAATGCAACTCAAATGGCTTGCTAAAATGAAGCAAAATGAGAACTGGTGCACTGATATGTTTCTCTTTGATATTGTGAAAAGCCGTTATAACTTCCTCGATTTAAATTTTCCAATCTTCATATAATCTGTTATAGGAGCAATAATAGCACTAAAACTATGAATAAAGCATCTACAGAAAGAGACTAATCCATGAAAGCTTTGAACATCATGCAAATTTTATGGTAGTGGCAAATCTTTAATTGCTGCAACCTTGGATTCATCCACAAAAATCCAATGTTTTGACATAACAAACCCAAGAAACAAAACCTTATCCATCATAAAGGAGCACTTCTTTGCTGTTGCATAAAATTATTCTTTCCGGACTACCTTCAAGACTTCAGATGTTGGAGATGCTTCTCAGGATTTTTGCTATAGATGAGAATGTTGTCAAAATAAACCACCAGGAACTTCCCAACCTCATGAATGTACTCGGTGTATTGGAAAGGCCAAAAGGCATAACCAGCCACTCATACAAACCCTCACGGGTTTTGAACGCTATCTTCCACTCGTCTCCTTCCCTGATCAGGATTTAGTGGTACCCGCTCTTCAGATCCAACTTACTAAAAATTGTAGCACCACTCAGTTGATCTAATAAGTCATCCAAACGAGAGATAGGACATCAATAGTGTACCGTGATTTTATTAATGGCTCTACTATCTGTACACATACGCAAAGTACGATATGTTTTTAGTGTAATCAATGTCGGGACAGCACAAGGGCTAAGACTATCTCGAATGTGTCATTTCTTCAACAATTCCTCTACTTGACATCGCAACTCCTCATGCTCTATGAGGCTCATCCAATAATGTGGTTTGTTTGGGAAAGTGACACCAGGCACTAAATCAATTTGGTGTTCAATGTTATGCAATGGTGGCAACCCCACATCCAACTCCTTAGGACAGTCATCATGAAACTCCTCAAGCAGCACTTGTACATGCATAGGAATTGTTGACATATCACTAGAATAATCCTTACCAACCAACAAATAAACAACTCCCATTTCTTGTGCCTCTTATATAAACTTTGCCATGGTTAACAATGTAGTTGACGCTTTGCTTTGAGAGAGCTTTGTAACCTATTCTATAGTAGGCAAAAGGGTGGTTTTGATATCATTAAACATAAAGGTTATAGGTGTTTTTCCATCTGTTATGCATCACGCATCTATCAAATTCCTAAGGTCTTCCCAAAAGAATATGGCAAACATCCATTGGCACAACATCTCACTGCATTTTATCTTTATAGTTGGTGCCAATAGAGAAAGGTACAAAAGCTCGCTTTGAAACTGTTACCTCATTCACCTTTTCCAACCAAGAAATATTATATGGTCAAGGATGTTGATGCGTTTCGAGGTGCAACTTGTTCATTACTTCTTCAGAAATAACAATTTCCCAGCTTCCAGAATCAATCACCAACCTACAAACCTTCCCATCGATGGTACATATCGACTGAAATATGTTATGTCGGAGCCATAAATCATCATCTTCAGTTCCCCAAGGTGTGAAACATGTTATTCGCACCACAAGTAACGGGCCATCATCCCCAGTCACAAACTCCTCAATGGAAGCATCACCTTGAACATATTCATCATAAACTGGAGCTTGTTCTAAATCGTGATATTTTGTGAATCGAGCACTTTCACCCTCTGTAAAACAATCATTTGCTAGTTTTTCCTCCCTTTGTGCAAACAGCCATTTGATGCCTATATTCCCTACAATTAAAACAAGGATTACCATCGCATTCAGGACCCATAGTCGGCGCTCTACCTGGAGTTGTATTTGAGTTTGTCCTTGTGTTGTGAACTTGTGGAGCTCGTAAACGACTAAGGGCTGAATTGCTCACACCTCCTTGATTATTAGAACCACTTGTAGACCACGTGCCGCCATTATTTGCCTTTTGACTCATTTGTTTTTCTATCTACAAGACCCCTTGATGTGCTTCAGCCACAGAAAAAGGATCAAATAAATTCAAAGTATCTTGAAATTGAATGTGGAGGCCCCCAATATACTGTGACACCATCTGGTCCTCTGTCTTAACAATATGACTTCGAGTTATTAGTTGATAGAACTCAGTGGTATATTCAGTCACCGTTCGACTTCCTTGCCTTAAGCGTTGGATCTGTTGGTAAACTAGCTTTGAGTAATTGGGTGGCAGGAAAGTTGTGCGCATATGCTTCTTCATTTTCTCTCAAGTTTCAATCTTTTTCTTTCTTTGTCGTGATCTAGTCATTTTTAATTGTTGCCACCAATTTGAAGCACAACCACGCAATCTGATTGCTACAAGGGATACCTCTTACTCTCATGGACATCCTTGAACTCTATAACCTCCTCCACAGAATTAAACCAATCTAGGAACTCTTCAGGCTGAATGCTTTTGTGGAATTCAGGAATGTCAATTCTCAATTCCAACTCCCAACGCCTAGTATCAAAACCCTCAATTGGTCTTAAGACTTTCCCTCTCACCTTCTTCACCGAAAAGATTTGTGTTCTCATCATAGTCTTCTTCTTCGTCCCGTTGTCGAGCAAGCAAAGTCTCCATTTGTTACGTAAGTCGCTCAACCTGTTGTGCTAATTTCCCAATATCTTATCTCTCGTACACATCATCATGGTTAGTTCCCCATCCCAGACCCCTTCCACCACGTCCCCTTTTTGGTAGCATGATGGAACCTGCCTCCAATGCTAACTGATGCAGCGGATAATATAGGGGAAAATGAAACAAGCTCTAAAATACAGTAACCCTTAAGTCTTGTTGATTCTCAAGAAAAGAATAGCCAAGAACAAAGGAAATCTATGCCTTGTTGATTCCTATGGAATGCCCAAGTTGATAGAAGGGAAGAGAATAAAACTCTTACTTTTCTTTCACATTCAAAAAAACTGCCTAGCCATCTAGGCTTACAAGTAAATATAAGATGAAAAGGCGGAACGCCAATAGCCAAACCCATAATTAATTTTAATACAATGCATCAATATTTATTTAGATATAAATGCATAGATGAATGCATTTTATCCCAATGTAGTCGCATCATACACTCTACTTTTAGGTGGTTTAACTATACTTTCCCACCCCTTTTGACATCCCCAATAATAATGTGTCGGGCACAAGTGACAAGGTCCATGACCAAGTGAACAATAGGATTAAGGCCTGACTTGTTCCTTGTTGTGTAAAGTTGTATTGTCCTTTTTTGTTATATAAGTGATAGTATGATATAGACTGGCATTCGCATCATGTTTTTCATGTTCATATCATTTTCGTAACATATTCAATACTTTAACAGATTGTGTCGTGTAACACTCGTTAAAGTAAACGGATAATTTGACCCGATCCAAAATCGACCAGTTAATATTATCAAATAATATGACCTGATCTTATACTCATTGAGAAAATATTTTTAAATCAATAAATAATGAAAATGAAAAATATAATTTGAACCCAAAAAAATGGAAAACATAATACTAAATTAGTATATATGCATATCACACTGGAACATAAATATTACTCTAAAACATAAAAAATAAAAATAAAATAAAATCATTTGTCTTTTAAGTATTACGTACTCCAAAATAAAAGCCTAATAAAAACACATTAGTACATTACTACAAAATACCAAATGTTTAAGGATATGCAAAATAAAAGGAGTTGCTTTTCAATATTGATGATGCAATCACGAGCGTTTATATATGTTTTCACATTTTTCAGACTTGTACATTAATGATTATGTATTTTATTTATGTTGAACTCTCTTAAAAATACTATTCATGAGAGTTTGTATGGTTCTAAAAATTCAAACGGCGATGTACCCATCCTCAAAGCATAAAGGATGCGATCACAAGCGTTTGCCTATTTTTTTCACATTTTTCGCACTTGTAAATAATTTTTATAATTTTTATAATTTTTATTGTGTTTGGAATTTTTTAAATTACTTAATATTTTTATTTTTAATGTATTCTATAAATTTTTAATTTCACTCTTTGCCTATAATGTGACGACCCGTCCCGAATTATTATATATTTTCTCCTCAATAGCGTGGAAATGATGATGTTGCCCTTGAAATGTTGTAATACAATTATGTAATCTGGCCAAAGGAATTGACCAACCGCCATATCTCCCACAAATTTGGACCCAATTAGAATTTGGGTTTGTTTTAGATTGATTTTCTTTTGCCCTAAACTTCATGGCCCAATCAGGGCCTTGGTTCTTTTATTTTGGCCTATCCTGTGGCTCACACACATACACACACGTGCAACCATCTGCTTCTCCCTTTTTCTCAAACTCTCTCTCTCCGTACACTCAAAATCACAGCTCTCAAATTCTTCCAAAACCTCACAGATCGTCTCTAACTTAGTCACCATCATCTTCCTCTTGACTCCACAAGCCTATCCATACTTGTAGTTGAAAGAGCCATTGACGGGAACACGGGATACCCGAGCTTTGGTGAGGAGTGAAATTAGCTCCAGCATGATCAAGGGTGTTTCACTTAGTTTCAAGGTTTAGTAAGGTAATTACTCAACATATCTAACCTGTTAGCCTAATTTTGGTTAAGTTTGGATGTCGAAATAAGCTTGGTAATGGGTTTACAGGAGTAGCCGGTTTTTCAAGGATTTTTCTGGTCATTTTCCGTCGAATTTATGACCCCCAAATAGGTAAGAATGTACTCGTCTCGTTCAGGGCTTCAATTTGATATAAAATTCGTGAAATTTAGTGTTGAAACGACAGAGATATTGAGATTTAAAGGTTTTTCCAGAAATCGGCAAGTGCAGTGATGTGAAATATTCTAACACTCAAATTAAAACCCTATGATTGTAGTATATGAAAGTAGGGATTGTTTTTGACCGGGGATTAGAAGGGATGCTAATCTACTCAATTTAAACTCTAAATCACTAAACTAGACTCTTATGACTCAAATTAAGCTAAATAGACTCAAAACACACAAATTAAGTTAAATTGACTCAAAACAGGACCTAAGGAGTAATTTGGACGAATTCCAACTTATGTTGACTCAAAACACTAAAAGAAACAAAACATATTCTAACTAATTTGACACAACAAAGTAAAAGGGATTGAGTTTTTGACGAATTTAAAGTAAAAACAAGTAAATTAAAAACTCTAAACTAAGTTGCACGAAATTGGGGTGAATGGATGGGTGATAAGCTAGTTAAAGGGTCCTTCTCCACACATGACACACTTGCATACAAATCGATTTCCAGTTGCTTTTCCAATAAACCATGAATCTCAACACCCCAGATTAACCGTGAATAGCACTAATTAACCCTCAGATTTTCCTTTAGTCATTGAATTGGATGGAATACGCATCGGCAACCAAATTATTCTTCAATAGTTCCCTACATGAACAGCATAATAGAGATACAATCAAATATCATTAAGCTTTGTGAAAATCATAAGCATTGACAAGGCATTCGTAATTATGAAAAGCATGATACTCTTGCCAGGAATTTACTTAACACGATTGTGACTAGCAACCTCCACTACTTATGAATATAAGTTCATAACGATTAGGTGAAACTCCCTTATATTCTAGCATCAAATTCATGCATGCAAACTAAGCGGGCCCTTTTAATCAACACACAAGAATAAGTTCTTAATCAAACAATTAAGTAAATTATATTCACGATTTATGAAATCACAATTGAAAGTAATCAATTCATATTGCAAATATAATCATGGTTTCAAAGTCTCCTCTAGCTAAAACAAGTTTAGCTCCTCATGTTCGCAAAACAAAGATAATTAAACTTAAACATTGAAAACAAAGATAGAATACACCTAGAAACACTCCAGGTGGCTTTTCCTTCCTTCCTTACTACGGCACAATGGGGATTTTTTGAATTTAGGCTATTGAGGTGTGGTGGATGGTGTGGTGTGAAATTATGGTAGAGGGTGGTGTTTATGAGTACTGCAGCATCATGTATTTATAGGGTGAAGGGAAGGCACGAAATTGGGCTAAAAATGAGAGGAATTAAGACTCCAAATCACCAAAGAACAAGGACACTTTCAATCAGATTCCAGGGAGGACAAGGAATGGTCCTTGTGGCAGATTCTAGAACTTCTAGAAGGGTTACATGTGGCATAAACTTAGGGCACGAAAATAGGGCTTCTAGAACCTGATATTTAGGTGATTAAATATGAAAAAGAGTCCTCTTTGTAGCTAGAATTAAGGTAGGAAAAGATTAGGATAGGATAAGATAAAATAAGGTTGGATAAGGTTTGGATAAGATAAGGTTTGTTTGGATAATGTTCCTTCTTTGTAGCTGATTCCTTATCTTTAATGCTTCCAAATTTGTTTCTCTAGATATTAAGCACATTCCTAGCCTCTCTTGATCTTCAAACTCATCCATCCACCTTGCTCCATATGCAAGCTATCCATTCCATGCCCAAAACTACTCCAAATAGCTCCAAATAGCTCTAAAATGCACTTTCTTGCCAACTTTGCCATTATGACCTACAAACACACGAAAATAGCTTAAACACTATAATAAATGAAACTAACTATGTAAATGCAAGAAAACAAGCTAACTAAGTCGCATAAATATGCTTCTATCATGCAGCAGCGGCCGGCGATGGATACTAGAGAAGACAGAGCGTATTCTGTCAACTTTGACGGAATATTCTTAACGGCGTCATGTATATTTAACGGAATATTCTATTTTTTAACATAATATTCCCTAACGGTGTTAGGGTTACCGTCAGCGTGCCAAGCACGTGCCTGCGTATGGCCGGTGCGTGTGGCTGTGCCTTGACTGGCACGTGAGGTCGCGTGGGACATCAGAAAATTATTCTAAAAATATAGGGATGCTCGTGGTGTTGAGTAGGCCACGATGGTATATTCCAACACCCCAATTGAGCAATGTATGAGAAGTTATTTCATAGTGATGGCTATGTGCTTTAAAATAACATTAAAATGGTTGTTTCACATATAAGTGTGACATTTCCAGAGGACGAGCACAGCCAGGCGAGACTTGGGGGTTACAACCCAGCTACATACCAATGAGTGGGCTTTTTGGTTTTATATATATACATATATATGTCTTATGTTTCCCAAAAACTGTTTAAATGGTTTTTACGTTTTAAATACCATGTCGTATGCATTACATATCAGTATGTGCTATAATATAGCTGTGCATATTATTGCTCGACGCCATGGACACTTAGGTAAGCTTCAGGTGAGTATATAGTGATGGTTGAGATGGCAATGTGTATGATTATGATGAGTTGCTTTTAGTGATTTATATCCTACACCCCAGTGTTAGTACTCTGCCTGAGGCTATGGTCTAGCCTTCACGTAATCGTTCACCTCCCACACCACACGCTCACCTTGGATCCAAGGTAGGTGCCAGCCTATCATACAGACCACATTATGTTTATGTTTATCCGTATTTTCATATCACGTTCACTTCCGCACAGCACACATGGCTACGTCATCCTTTCGTGACGGCCATCATGGCTCGATTGGGGTTGGGGTGTGTCGTATAGTATACTATAAAGCTAAATAAATAAACAAATAAAATTTAAATTTTTTAAATTTATGTAGAATAATAATACAATAATATATATTTGATATACAATTCATAGATATACACTGTGATTACTGTATTTTATAGTAAGTTTTTTTATTAGTTTAAAAAAAATTAAAATCATCAAAATAACATTTTCCTTAACATGGCGAAATGGATTACTCACATGTTACCCTCGTGTAAACCTGTTAAGGACCCGTTATTAACGGATTCTTATCGTGTGACCTATAACGACCCAATTAGTTATCGTGTTGTGTTAACAGATAGTGTAAGAAATTGTTAGGTCTAGTAAGAGAGAAGAATCAAAGCTAAGACTTTTAAATGTATAGATAAATGTTTATAATTAATTGAGTTACAAGATGAGATGCATGTGGAATATCAATGCTCGGACTTTTTAGAGGAGGTAATTCGTATGAAAAACTAGGGCTTCGTGGTGCCATAAGCGAGGAAGAGGAATTTGGAAAACAAAGTCTAGAATGCATGCTGCAAGAAGGGATAAGAACACAAGATTTTTCCACTCGAAAACGGTAATGCGACCGAGACAAAATAAGATTAGAGGACTAGAAAATTCTAATGGCGAATGGACGGAGGACCAAGCTTTGGTTAAACAGACAGCAGTGGGGGTACTTTGGACAGCTCCTTCGATCAATGGAAGAAATTTTGAGATGTGTGGAACTTCGAGTGACAACGGAGGACAAAGCTCCGCGCCTAACGGGTTTACGGGCAGTTATTATCAAAATTACTGGGATGTGGTGGCAGGGGAAGTAGTGAGAGTTGGCAAACAAAATTTCTCCTCTGGAAGATTTTTAATCGCATCAAACCCTACTGCGATGGAGATAATATTTAAAAAGACCTTATCACATTTCTTTTATAACAAAAGTAGGAACTACTTGTATGGCGGGCCATACCGTGGTACAGTGTAGTCTATCAAAACGGAGAGTAACTGATATAAAACAAGTTTATCGCAAAATGACTTTCTGATCTAGTAATACAGTACTAAGCGATGAAAAATGGCATACCCTGACCTGAGTCAAGGCATGCTGGCCGTCACGTAAGGGTGACGTAGCCTAGTGCGCAACAGAAGTGATAGTAACAAGAATATGTGAATAAATAATTAAATAAAACAAACCTAAAATTATTTAAACTAGAGATAATATATATAAGTGTGTGGAAGTGACCAAAAACCAAATACAAGTATTCAGAGCATAGGCAATCCAACAGTGCAATCAAACTGAACAAGTACTAATTATACAAACAGGGAGAAGATCCCTACATTTATTTATGGAAACGTCAAAACCGCCAGATAGTCCTTGTGAGCCATAGATACGAACAACTACCTAGGACCTGGAGGGGCACAAAACAAAAGGGTGAGTGGGGAAAAACAAAGCTTTTGAAAACATAGTTATCTTTCTGAACATAATAACCCCTCACTATAAAACCTGTATAGTTCCCAGAAAACAATACTACGTATGTATGTAAAAACAATGCACAAGGGTAGTGAAAACCAAAATATGCCATGTTATAACGTTTCAGAACTAAAACATGTAAGCCATGTGTAGAATCAATATAAAATAACATGTTAGTCAGAGTCACTTAACGTGACCTATACGACTGGACCTATAGCTGAACTTAGGCTAACACGTGAGTCGAAGTCACCTAATGTGACCTGTACGACAAGGTTAGGTGTAAATATGTACGCATAAGTGCTACGATCACGTGAAGGCTGTGCAATAAATTGCGGGTCACCTACGAGTCCGAACCACCTATTGTGGGCTATATGACAGGCTAGCACCAGACTTGGATCCAATGTGAGCGTGTGGTGCAGGAGATGAAAAATCACGCGAAGGACTATGCCCTGGCCCAGGGCTGGAGCACTAACACCGGGGTGCAACAATGATGAGCTCTAAAGGCATTTATGCATACCAATGTAAGGCAACCAACTCAACCATATACTAACTCACTTGGACCTGGGCCTCCACAACATCATTCAATGTAATTGAATTCATAACAATGCAATGTGTATAAATATCATGCATACTTGACATGGCTTTCAAGGCATAATTCATTTTAAAACGTTTTCTGGAAACTATAAAGCATATATGTGTGTGTGTGTGTGTGTGTGTGTGTGTGTGTATAGAAAACAAATGCCCACTCACTGATAAGTAGCAGGATCGTAGCCCCCTAATCTGGCTTGTCCACGCTCGTCCTCGGGGTACGTCTCACCTATATGCGATACAACTATTTTTACATTAATTAATTAGCACATATACAAAATCTAGGATTAACTTCTCATAGCTTGCTCAAATGAAAGGTTTGAATATACGAATGTGATTTACTCGACGATACGAACCCACATAAATTTTCAGAAAGATTTTTGAACACCGGACGTGCCCTCATGCGCCGGCCACGTACAGGTACATGCACATCACATTAACAGAAACCCTAACGATGTTAGGAATATTCCGTGAAAATAGGCAAAATATTCCGTTAAATGGTAACGGCGCTACCTAACGCCGTTAGAATATTCCGTTAAAGTTAACGGAATATACCATCTTCTTCTCCGGTCACTCGCCAGTCTCCGCCGTCCACTGTCTACACACGTCAGTTTCTGGAAAAATTTCAAAAGCTTATATCTACTTCAATTCTTAACCAAATTACATGAAATTTATATGGATTTGAAGGTCTTGAAGAGTAGAACACGTTCGTACCTACCAAAATCCAATGAAAAACAATCGGAAAATTCCTTGGAAAATCCGGCCAACTCTGCACCCTCTTGAACTTGCCTATTTCGACATTCACTCCACTCCAAAACTACTCCAAAGTGTTAGGGAAGCTGAGTGGATAACTTTCCAAGTCCTAAAACTCCTTAACCTCGCCAGGATCACGTCAGAGTAAACTTGGCTCCTCGCCTGAGCTTCTAGTTTTCAAGTTCTTGATGTCCGTTCGATGATCAAATGGTATCACTAGGATCGTGAGGCCATGGGGAACACGATAATGTAAAGCTCACATTCGATCTGTGAGGTTTTGATGGGTTTGGGTATGGGTGTGTCACGGTGCAAAGGAAAAAGAAGGGAGAAGAGTCGTGAAGGAGAGAGAATGAGAGTGTATGTGTGTGTGCGTACATGATTGGGCAGAAAAACAATAGGGCCACATATCTAATTGGGTTCAAGAACATGGGAACTAAAATAATTGGGTAAGGGATGCACATAAGGGTCAACAAGGAAAAATACAATGCTATTTACCCATTTACGTATTCAAATAATCGTAACTTTTTCATTACGACTCCGATTCAGGCCTAACTTGCGTCAACGCATTTGTGACGTCTAGTACGATTTAATTATGATGGCAGAAATAATAATTTAAAAATGCTTATGTACATCCATGTCACTAAGCCAACAAGGGTATATTCGTCACTTTACACACTCTGGAAGAAAATTATATAATAAATTGGGACGGGTCGTCACAAAAAACATGACATTATTTTATTAAATCGGTGTCATAGTAATTATAAACTTATTCTATGTCAATTATTCTTCTAAATAATGACGTCTCCTAAAACATTACACATTTTCATAAACACCACTCTCTTATATCTTCCAATAATTTAAATTTAAATTTTTCAATATTTTTCAAACGGCCACATCTTTAAATAAAGAATAAGAAATCCGGAAGTTTATTCATTTAGCGACAAGTGGCACTCAAAATATGTCCGAAAAACTTATTTTAATATAGTAGTTTAATTCAATTAACCAATAAAATTAAAGAACAAACTTAAAATAATAAATTATTGAGGGGGCTAAAACTAACCCCATTTGGTTGTAGGGTTATAATCTGGACAGGGGCTAAACGTTGCCCCCTTGATTGGAGATGGCCTTAAATATGTCCAGTGGACTAGTACTAGTCTCCTGTACTCATTAAAATAGAAGTACATTTTTGTTCACTACCCTCAAGTGGTGATAATGTTCACCACCCTATTTATAACCGTTAGATGAGTTTAAGTTTTAAGATTTGTACCTATTCACTACACAAATCTCAAAATTTAAACTCATCTAACGGCAATAAATATGGTGATGAGCATACACCATAATTTATAGTGATAAGCAAAAATGCTCCCTTAAAATGAATGGGGATCATTTTCGGATCCTCTTTGTGAGGATCCCAGAGATTCTCTAATCATGTTAATTCATCGTATATCGTGCGGTCAAAAATCTATTTAAATTTTATATTTAAAATTGAATACAAATAGTACCTGATGAAAACTGACCACATAATTTACGACGAATAAACACAATTAAAAGATTCCCTGAATTCTCACAAAGAGGATCCGGACAAGATCCTCATTCCCTTAAAATAGTTACCATGCCACACCCACGTGTATATTTCATTTCATCTCTCTCATTTGTAATAAGTACGTAAGCTTAATATATATATATATATATATATATATATATATATATATATATATATATATATATATATATATATATATATGTAGGCTGTTTAGGCATTATCCAGGAACGCCGAAACCCTACGAAAGATCACATAAAAAGCAAACACAAGAAAATGGTGCTGAAAACACAATTCAAGGGCCTGGACAAGTCTATTCTAAACTTGGACCAGTAGTGTATACCATATGCAACCTCTGCATGACATAATATGTACGATAGATCTGTTGTTAGTTTCCTTAACAAATATAGTTAGTTCCTTAACCCTACCCATTTAATGAAGCTGAGAGATACTGTTGACCCTAAAAATTACAAAGCCTACGTGGCGCGCAGGCCGAGTAACTAATAAGCTAGTTACATCATTCGATTGAATGAGCAAGCCGAGCTCGGCCGAGGAGTAAAACTTGTTGATGTTACGTTGAGTGCGTTGCTGACTTCTTTATCCTGCGACTACGGCTTAGGAATGAACAAATCTCGGCTTTCTGGTTCTTGAGCCTGAAGACAAGGATGCTAATTCTGCGAAGTTCACGAATCCTCGGCGTCAGATTCGGTCACGGTGATTATATTCGTGAGAGTATTGTTGGAAATGTGCCCTAAAACCAATCATATGATGATACTTTATGGACATTTCACATGTTAAACTAATCTAGTTTAATGTAAAGGGCAAAGATTATTGTTTGAGCCGTCTCATATAAATGTTATATGCTTAAACGATAAGTCCAAGGAATATGTGATTGGAAGAATGCGATCTAAAGAAGTTAGATTCATGAGACCATTCTTTCGTTGACACATCCTAAACGTTCCTGATCATAGGATTGTCAATTGGGCATTGACAGTCCGTTAAGATCAGTACGTGCTATGTCTTCTCTCAGGGAGAGTGACTAGTCTCGAGTCATTGGTGTGTGTGACATCAAGACAAGTACGTAGGTGCTCAATAGAGAATGAGTTCACTGAACACGATCAACGAAGAGTTCTCATATTCATGTCACATGGGAACTCATGGTTGGGATAATGCAAATTAGTCTTTTGACCTGAGGCATCACAGTTGTCTTGTGGTTAGGTCCTTAATCTTCGATTATGTCAAAGTCACTCCATCAGGAGGGTGTCCACGGCATCGTTGGGGTTAAGCCACTTAGCCATGGAGACAAGTGAATGCGCAACAAGGGATCTCTAACCTTCAAACTGTTTGAGGGAGAATACTCTATGATATGATTTAGAATCTCTGGCCAGAGTATGAATGAGATTTAGGAATGTGTTCCAAATCACATTCAAAGTAATCATATAAGCACAAGACTCACATTGGATAGTAAACATGAATAAACTATCAAACCAAACAATGTGGTCAAGAGTATTGTATTAGAGAAAGACCGTATTGCATTTGTAATCCTAAAACTGAATAGGTTCTCCACCTCTTCTGATTAGCTTGGGTAACCATGACATGCTGCTAGGCGTCAACCATGGTTTGTGGAAGCCCTAAAAGTGTATTATCATTAACGGGAGAATTGAAAGTAAGTTTCAATTCACAATCGATTTGAAAGAGTTTGAATCGCCCACTGCCTCGCTAAAAGGAACCTAATGGATCGTACACCGTGTAAGGTAGAGATTGAAGATTCAACGGAGATGAGTAAGAATAATTAAATGGTTTAATTATTTATGGCAAGGATTAATTAATATGATTATTAATCAAACGAATAAGTTCGTTAAAAGACCACGGGATAGTTTTGGACCTTAAGGCCCAATGGGCTTCGAACGTCAAGTCCATTGACTTAAGTTGTGTGACAACTTAATGAATAATGATTCACAAAGGCCTAAATAGCCCAATAAATCCCATGTTAAAGAAGGAGTGGTTTTGGACTTATTTACAAGTTTGCCACTCAAATGAATTAAGGAATAAGTATGACTTAATAGCCAAAATTCACAAAAGGTAATTTTTGGGGAAAGGATGAGAATACAAGCTCTCCTTTCTCTCTAAAATTTCAGCCACCTTGGAGGGATCATCTAGCAATCAAACTCCTCCAAGGTCACTCATTTCTTCTACAATATGCCTTGGTGTGGAGACTTAGAGGTTTTCAATTTTGGGAACTTGGAGAAACCTTTTCATCCATCCAAATCCATGGATCTAAGATGCAAGGAATGAAGGCCCTCTCTTTGGGTGATTAGCCTTTGCTTATGCAAAGAGGAATCTACAAAGGTATTGATTTCTCAACTCACTTTGTTTTGAATTGAGTCTTGGTTCACCTATCTACTAGGCTTTGAAGTTCATGGGTTAAGTTTTGTTTTTGAGTGCATATAAACATGATTCCGCCTTTTAATTGTTAATTGCATGTTGTTGATGTTACTCAAATGAACTTGGTTTTCACAAATTTTCCTTCAAGTATAAGCACGTCGAATCAACACCAGACTATATGGACAAAAGTATTCAAAGGTGATGTATGTCTTGATGGTGAATGTGGTTCGGCCGTCAGAATGCCGAACTTTGAAACTCACTTGTGAGTATCCAATCATAAAATCACTCGGCGTTCAATGCGCTGAATGTCGTAACTCGTAACACCTTACTTCGCCGAGAAGGCTAATAAAATGACCAATGTCAATAAAGATTTAGAAACCCTTCTCGACTGAGACTTGGATAGGTAACCAGTCGGCCTCGACGCAGTGCTGTTTATCCAAACTGAAGGTGCTCCTCGGTCGGCTGATTCTACAGCAACAGTGCTGTTTATCCAAACTAAAGGTGTTCGCCGGTTACCTTCACAGTGCTGTTTATCCAAACTGAAGATGTGTCAGTGGGAAAAAGAAAATAAAAAATCTCAAGATGTTTGAGAGGTTTTGTGGAGGGCAGTTGTGTGTTGAATTACAGGTCCTTAATGTTGTCTGCGACTCTGGTATTTATAGAGACCGATATGCTCAAGTCGTGGAAACCAATCCCAATTGCACTGTGACTCTAAGTCTTTCTCTGTTGCTAACCCCACACCTTATCACATTAATTAAAACCTGCTTTCATCTTGAGAACCTGACCTTCCATCAAATTCAGCTTTCAAAGATTTATCCTGATGCAATCTTATTTTGACTAGATTATTGGCAACATTCAATGTATATTGTTGTTTTGACCATATAGGAAAACAAAAGAATATTATTTTATTCTTTCCACCTTTATCTTTCGCATGCCCCAAGAGAGACCATGTCCATTTCAACTTATACCTCATTTCAGATAGCACCATGATTACCACTTTTCGATGATAATCATCACCAACTCTTTGCTTGGTCAAGTTCCAACTTCATCCATGCAGAACATGCTAATCCCTTTTAAGTGTCTTTGTGCTGATCACTCCACGCAAACATGAATTGCATGTAAAGTTCCTCACCCACACGCATGGAAGAAAATTTGTAAGGCCTTGGAATACAAATCAAACCAGCTAGATTTTAAGATCAAATCAAGTCAGAATAATTTAACATATTATTAAGGGATATTATCATGACTAAAAAAATCACAATATTATTCCCTAATAATAACCAAAAATTATCCTGATGAAGTCATCTAATAGTTAGAACTTCACTCACTCAACGGCATCGATCGCTCGGGCTGATTGTGTAATTTTGGGCCCAAACATTACCCCTCAGTTTCCTTGAGCTTTGGCTCGTAAACCGAATGGTTAAGGAAATTAATGCAGTCAACCAACGCCCCATATTGCCAAAAATGAAGTGATTCGGTAAAGTAAAGAACTCTCATGCGCACTTAACGACCATTAGTTTGAAAAAATTAGAACCAGTAATCGTACGTTCCCTGATCGCTGAGTACTTCCGAGTGACACTAAGAAATATATGGTCGAGGAAAAATGAGCATCTTCCGCCGAATAAAATTTCACCCGGCAGCATGTTGTTCTAAATTTGGGCCCTGTTTCCTGTCTCTCAAAAGTTAGTCGCACAACTTGGAAAGTATATCTCGACGAGTTGACCGAGCTCGGCCTAAAAAAAAAAAAAGTTGTCTTTCCAATGGTATTCTGACAACTTGAAAGCAATCATGATTCCTCATTAGTCTGGTACCTTCAACCTCATTGTGGGGTCCCAACCTGGTTCTCCTTAATAACCTGCCATTAATAATGTAGCTTTTTGCTCCTTTTGTCTCAATCAGGTGACTAAATGCCCCCTAATGTGTATGTTGGCCAAATGGAAAAACTGAACTTCCATGGCCATAAACGTATTCTTTGACTGAGTCACCATTATTCTTCATCTCTTCAATATATATTATTTCTCGACTGAGGCTTGGTGGAAGCAGGCCGGAGTCATTTGGAAGTTTCTTCGACCCAGATAAAAAGTTAACCAAGAGTTACCTGGGTGTCTTCTGTGAGGATGCGTCGGTAATGATATAAATTCAATGACCCACCTCTTGGTCTAAATTGCTCCAAGGCCGAAACAACAGTCCTAACAATCTCGACAAAGAAGACTAATTGGTCGAGGTCGAGGTACATGCATAAAACCCACGGTTTGGCCTACTGAATAGGTCCATGACAGTATAGATGATTAGAACCTGCTTGAATTTTAACCGAGCTCAGCCAAATTGATTCGGCCAAATTTGAATTTGGGAACACTCATGCATAAGCTTGAACCGCATGTAGAACTTAATTGAGCAAGCTTCTGCAACCATGCATCCTTGATGATTCTCCCCTACCAAGCCATGCATAACAATATATATTTACCATATGCATTCCAACTATGCATGCTCTACCCCATGAAGGATCCCAAACCTTTGTCAAAACTGGGATGATGTCGGTCGAGTGACCGATTCCACCGATCTTGGCTTATTGGTCGATTACAAACGTCAATTCTTTCTTTTTGTCCCACTCGGCTAATTCCAAAAACCGATGGTGCCTTGCGACATTTTCCTCCGTGAATGCACTAAATTTTAAAACTGAGCATACCCATTTCTCAATCGCCAACTATACCACTTATGCCCCCTTTATTTTCTAAAGCATCGGTTAAGAGGCCGAATGGGTAAGAAAATAATTTATCATATATATATATATATATATATATATATATTTATTTATTTTAGCAAACGAAAATAAAAGTGGCCGAACCATAAAGTGGAGGAGGCCAACTATGTTTTATTCTGAGCTGAGATCTTTTTACATCAAAATTTTCAAATTGATTTCGCTCTAGGCCGAGAAAAGAATTTTCTCCAAATATTTTTGACTCGGTGGAATATTTTTCATTTTTGGCCGCCGAATGTGTTGGACAATTATTATGCCCCCCAGGCATAATAATTTCGCTAGTTTCGGCTTTTAACCCGAACAACTGAGCCGAACGGGATTGCTCCATATCTGCTTTATCACCAATAATCATATCGATTGGCGTGGTTTGTTCAACTGAAACCATGAATTGGTCTTGTTCGTCATTGGAACACTTTTCTAATGAATTATTTTCTGAGTCAATTTTTGGCTCAGAAACTTGAACATTTTCTTCTAGGCCTACCACACTTTCAGCCTCGATCGAAAAAATAGGTGGCCTTTGTTCTTCGGCCAAAGTAACAATTTTCTTAGGCCGATGTCTGATTACGGCCGGAGCGGAAAATTGCCCCCGGGTCTTTTCAACCAACCAGTCCTCAAATGGAATCGATTTGTAGTTGAAAACGTAAGGAAAATATTTTCCATCTAGCCAGGTATTAAATTGAGCCCTGTCTTCATTTACCCATTGCTCTTGCAGGGTAACAGGAGCTTTTATTCTCAACATGTAAGCGAATGACTTTTGAATCTCTATATGACCACGAAGAATTTTTTCCACTTCCAAAGATCTTTTTCGTTCCTCATTGTGTTTTTTCAATTCCTCTAGGCGCTCGTACAATCAGCTACGTTAAACCAGATTGGAATCTTGATATATCATATGAACTTCGTAGTTTTAGCACTGGGTCCCACTGGGCGTGCCAAAATGTTGACCCTAAAAATTACAAAGTCTACGTGGCGCGTAGGCCGAGTAACTAATAAGCTAACTACGTCCTTCGGTTGAATGGGAGGTGTGCCAACTCGTCAGCCGAGGAGTAAAATTTGTTGATGTTGCGTTGAGTGCATTGCTGACTTCTTTATCCTGCGACTACGGCCGAGGAAGGAACAAATCTTGGCCTTCTGGTTCTTGAGCTTGAAGACAAGGCTGCTAGTTCTGCGAAGTTCACGAATCGTCGGCGTCGGATTCGGTCACGGTGATTATATTCGTGAGAGTATAAGCACGTCGAATCGACACCAAACTATATGGACACAAGTATTCAAAGGTGATGTATGTCTTGATGGTGAATGTGGTTTGGCCATCAGAATGCTGAACTCTAAAACTCACTTGTGAGTATCCCATTATAAAATCACTCGGCGTTCAATGCGTCGAATATCGTAACTCGTAACACCTTACTTCGCCGAAAAGGCTAATAAGATGACCCTTGTCAGTAAAGATTCGGAAACCCTTCTCGACCGAGACTTGGATAAGTAACCAGTTGGCCTCGACACAATGTTGTTTATCCAAACTGAAGGTGCTCTTCGGTCGGCTAATTCTACGGTAACAGTGCTGTTTATCCAAACTGAAGGTATTCGTCGGTTGCCTTCACAGTGCTGTATATACAAACTGAAGATGTGTCGGCGGGAAAAAGAAAAAAAAAAATCTCAAGATGTTTGAGAGGTTTTGTGCATGGCAGTTGTGTGTTGAATTGCAGGTCCTTAATGTTGTCTACGACTCTGGTATTTATAGAGACCGGTATGCTCAAGTCGTGGAAACCAATCCCAATTGCACTGTGACTCTGAGTCTTTATCTGTTGCTAACCCCACACCTTATCACATCAATCAAAACCTATTGTCATCTTGAGAACCTGACCTTCCATCAAATTCGGCTTTCAAAGATTTATCCTGATGCAATCTTGTTTTGACTAGATTATTGGCAACATTCAATGTATATTGTTGTTTTGACTATATAGGAAAACAAAAGAATATTATTTTATTCTTTCCACCTCAATCTTTCGCATGCCCCAAGAGAGACCATGTCATTTCAACTTATACCTCATTTCAAACGGCACCATGATTACCACTTTTCGATGATAATCATCACCAACTCTTTGCTTGGTCAAGTTCCAACTTCATCCATGCAGAACATGCTAATCCCTTTTAAGTGTCTTTGTGTTGATCACTCCACGCAAGCACGAATTGCATGTAAAGTCCCTCACCCACACGCATATGCATCGCGCATAGAAGAAAATTTGTAAGGCCTTGGAATACAAATCAAACCAGCTAGATTTTAAGATCAAACCAAGTCAGAATAATTTAACATATTATTAAGGGATATTATCATGACTAAAAAAATCACAATATTATTCCCTAATAATAACCAAAAATTATCCTGATTAAGTTATCTAACGGTTAGAACTTCACTCACTCAACGGCATCGATCGTTCGGGCTGATTGTGTAATTTTGGGCCCAAACAGATACTCTCAAGTAATTAGAGACGTCACATGACAAATATTTATTAGATGATCAATGAACTTTTTAAATACCTGTCAAATTATTCATTGAAACGGAGACATCACTTGGACTATTTATTGGTTGCAATAGAACTTAAAAAAAAACAAAAATAAAAAAAAAAAAAATAAATGTAAGCGAGTGTATGTTTTATTGCACTTCTCTTTTGTCATATCTTTAGAATGAGAATCTTGGATACTTAAATTATATCCGTTTATCGTATATTGTCCGCAGAAACGAAGTCACGTGAGGGCGAGAAGTGGCAGCCGCCACTCCCCTTGGCGGAAAATACAACTGGAGCGCTGGTTCAACCCCTCCCTTTGCAGAAAAACCAACTAGTTCGACCCACTGCTGCTGCGCAGCAGAGCTGTTTTGTTTTTTTGTTTTAAACATCCAGGCTGCCGAAATCTGGGATGGGTTTGGTTCTGATTGTGTGATGCGGTGCTGCGCTGCTGGTTTGGTTCTGGCTTTACGGAATCTGCGTTTTCATTTTTTCTTAAAATACCCAAACCAAACGACGCCGATTGGACTTGGGGTTTGAAAAAAATAAATAAAACAGTGCGTGGGAAAGTGTGGTGCCAATTAGAAATTGAGGTGTGGGATTGTGGGGACCATCTAATGAAATTCAAGCACCCCACGATTTGTATTTTGAAAGAAGATAATCAATTCTTTATTCTGGTCTCATCTAGAAAGAAAACTATAAGAAAATAAATATAAAAAAGTTAACGTAAAATCAAATAGAAATTTACAAGACATCATTTTTATTTAAACCATGAGAAAATATGAAATTTTATATTTCATTTGTAATTTTCTACCCTAAGTGGCAAAGGTTTTCGATGAAAATTGACTATCCTATAAAATATGGGTGAAAGACTTGGGTGTTACAAAAGGAGTCCTCTCAAAATCAACTGTAACTCCTAAGGATATGAATTAATATTGTAACTTGATTCTGATTGTATCTATATAGGATGAGATTCTTACTTGTACACCAAGCATAAACGTTGTACAAATATAAGCTTTTGTGTTATGAATCATTCAGAATATATTTTCTATATTAGGGGTTAGAGTGTCAATTGAAAGTGAAATTTTTTTGGTAAAGAAATTCAGTGGAAGGTAACAATGCATTACAAGATGGTTGCGGTGTCATGCCTAAAGATATATAATTAATGACTAATCATTGTGATTTTTTTACATGGGTACTATACCATGTTTGATCTTCAAGACCTCGGACTTATGGTGACCTCGAATTTTTTACATAGGTACTACCGCGTTTTCATGACATGAAACTTCATTGATAATAATTGAAATTTACTTGTATTGATAGATTATGAACGAAATTAATATTGTCTATTATTTAAAATGATTTGGTTGTCTATATTTTTTTTAACCTTTTACGCTTTTAAATTTCGCCCCTCCTCCCGACAATTCATGTTTTCACCACTGATCGTGCGGTTAGAAATCATTATAAATTTTTTTAATTTAAAATTGAATATAAACAGTACCTAACGAAAACTAGCCGCACAATACATGATGAATGAATGTGATTGGAGGATCGGGCAAGGATCCTCTCTCATCTCTTTAATCATGGTAGAATTGGTTTTTCTTTAGTAAGCACTAAAGTGCCAACGCATATTTAATGGTAGATTTTGATCCAATTGTTTAAACTCGGTGGTCGAGAACTGCTGGATGAAATCCAAATCAAAGAGGTGTCCGACACTGAATGCTTGTAAGTTCTCAAAAATTGTTGCAATGAGATGCAATATATTCTGTTGCAAGTAAGTTTACCGGTTTTAGTTAAAATAATGTAGAATAATGCTGTTATAAAAAGAAAATCTAGAAAAAAGATCATTTCCGGATCCATTCCTTTAAAACTCACGGATCAAATAATTCAGACTATTAAAATTTGATCCAATGGTAAAAAATTATTATAATTTTTAAAATTTTTTATTAATTTCTTTATTTTTTCTGTTGATCAAATTGTAAAAATCTAAATTACTTGATTAGTAGTTTTAGAGGAAGGTATCCGAAAATGATCTCTTTCGAAAGATCTAATCCACTTCATTCATCATAACATACAGATTCCGAAGATCTAATCCACTTTATTCATCATAACATGCAGATCATGATAAGAGAGAAGAAAAATAGGGCAGTAGAATCTGAATAATATCTTTCCGGAGAGATGGTACAAAGATCCTGCCTTCCATCATCAAATATCTAAAAGAAAACAAAACTCTGGTGATTGTTTTACATCTCTGCAGAGTAAAGTCACAACCAACCAGTCATCCCCGTGACACTTTACCTGCACAAACATAAAAAAAATCATGTCTTTGCATCATCAGATTTTAACACCGTTCCCCCCCCCCCCTCTCTCTCTCTCTCTCTCTCTCTCTCTCTCTCTCACTCCTCACCCTCGTTTTCTCTCATTATAATAACCCAGAAACTCTCAACCAACCGCACATACTCTCTCCAAATACTCACATAGTCTCTCTCTCTCTCTCTCTCTCTCTCTCTCCAAACTCTGACTTAGCATTTAAGCACATTTTGGCAAAAGGGTGAGAGAAAATGCCAAAACCAAGCGCATGTTTGAGGGAGTTAAGTGGAAGGGAGGCTTGGAAATCAAAATCAAGGAGGTGGGGTGGAGGTGGGGGTGGTGGTGGAAATAACAAGTCTTTCAGTGGCGGAGTTGGGCGGTCTGAGGGAAAAGGAGGAAGCTTTCAGCATATGGAAGGGCTTCAAAGCATGTATGGCAACAACAATGGTGGTGGCGGCGGTGGATTTGAAACGAAGAAGAGAGTGATGGTGGTGGTGGATGACTCATCACATTCCAAGCATGCCATGATGTGGGCCCTCACTCATGTTGCCAACAGGGGTGATTTGCTCACTCTCCTCCACATCATCCCTTCTTGCCACGACTTTTCCTCCTCACCATGCCTTGCCAACTCCCTTAGCTCCCTCTGCAAGGCTTGCAAGCCTGAGGTACATTCCAGTCGTCTTTCTCGTAGTTTAGATTTTAAATTATATTAGAATATCGCCCGAATAAGAGAAGTAAAAGAGAGCTAGCTTGATGGAAAAGCTAAATTGTTTTCTTAATATTTTGCTTTGTTTGATAGATCCTACTAGAAGAGGCTGAGAGTGTTTTCGTTGTGTTAGATGGATCCCAAGAGCTAGCTAGATGAAAAGGCTAAATTGCTTTCTTAATATTTTGCTTTTTCCAGTGGCAATTTCACTCTCAAAATTATCTTTTTCTTTTTCTTTTCAGTGGGAGAAGGGAACAGTGACGGGCTTTTCAGTTGCTTTTGCCCTTATTTTTCCCAGAAAAAAAAGAGAGGGGACATAATTTCTGTTGTGTCACTGTCACTCAACATTTATTTAGTCATGTGTTTATATTATTAATTATTTGTTTATTATTTTTGGGACAAAATAATATTTAGGTGGAAGTGGAAGCTCTTGTGATACAAGGTCCAAGACTGGCCACAGTTATAAGCCAGGTCAAGAAGCTTGAGGTTTCACTGCTAGTTCTTGGTCAGAAGAAGCCATCTCCCCTCATCAGCTGGTGGGTTCTATTTCACTAATCCCTTCTTGCAAAAACCCGTATTAGTGCAAGGTCTGGTTTGGATCGGTTTTACTCAAAAACTGATTACCGTGTAACGTATCTCGGATTATTATTAGGTTTTATCTAAATCCGCCGAGTGAAACTGAATCAAACCAAATCATTGTCTTGCAGTTTGATTTTTCGGAATTCTGAGAGATTGCTAATTTTGATTTATGCAGCTTATTTGGAAGCAGCAGCAGCAGAGAGTTGTTCGTGGAGCATTGCATAAACAATGCAGAGTGTTTGACAATTGGAGTGAGGAAGCAGAGCAAAGGAGTGAGTGGCTACCTTATCAACACCAGATGTCAGAAGGATTTCTGGCTCTTGGCTTAATAAGAAAGGACTAAGGATTAGTGCCTAATAAGTAATTAAGATTGTAGATTAGCTTTGTAATTATCTCCATCTAACTATTTACTAACTAGATCGTCTTTCTCTCTGTATTAAGTAGGTGAAATTAGGGTAAGAGTTGACGATGGTGTACTGAGACTTTATCAAGTGCAATTGCATTCAATCTCCATTTCTGAGTTAACGGCAATCAAATTAATTATTTAAAAAGCTTTTTATCTTACATTTCAACGAGATCTAAAGTCTATTTATGTTTAGCTAACAACATATTGCTAGAAAAATTTGTGTAGGGTTTGGCTTGTTACTGAATTTTGTTGAATGATACTACAATTCATTTAAACCTCGTCACGTGACAAGTCTTAAATTTAATATTTTACCATTCTTTTATATTTAACATTCTCATAATTATTTTTCTACTAATTAATATGAGTGGTGTGGTCTATATTTAATTGAGGGGTGTGGCATGAAGAGAAAGAGGATGGAGAATAGACTTGAGAAATTGTCTATTAATTTCCAAGTCCTTCTTCTTTTATTTATAGTAATAAGGAAGAAGCCTTTATTTATAGTAAAAAGGAAGAAGGAAACTTGCTCTCTAAGTAATACAAAATCTATTAGAAAAGATCTTCTAGATCCTAAAGAATTCCTAATTTATCTCTACTTAGTATTTACACAATCACAATATGTATTAGAACACAAGGTAAAGTACAAAAAACTATCTTAACTATTAGTGACACGACACTTTTATATCTTATCTTTTAAAATTAACAATGGCATACCTCATCTTACGAATTTGTGCCAATGTTATACCTTCCGTTAGTTTGGCGTTAATTTCTCAGTTAAATGCTGACGTGGCTTAATTCAGGATCCACTTTTTATTAAAAACAAATAATAATAAAATATTATTAAAAACTAAAAAAAAATTATTTAATATTTTTTAAATATTAAAACAAAAGTAGATGGCGCATCAGATCTTCAAGCAAATGTAGAAGCAATTGATGAAGTCGTCTCGCCTAGTCGGAACAAGTAACGAATGCGAGTCTCAAAACAAACGGAAGAATGCATGGG
The DNA here is from genome assembly GCF_041283825.1 of Pyrus communis. Taxonomy (NCBI): domain Eukaryota; kingdom Viridiplantae; phylum Streptophyta; class Magnoliopsida; order Rosales; family Rosaceae; genus Pyrus; species Pyrus communis. The sequence continues at coordinate 8,045,797 of NC_142572.1, forward strand.
TGGTAAGACTCACAAAATTTCGCTATGACAAAAGCCCATAGTCAAAGAAAAAAAGTGAGAAGTTGTATTAAGTCAAAACTATACGTCATCGGGACGCAAGTAGAACATACACAAGGGTATGACCAACCCAAGATAGGTGTCTCATCAAAACCTAGTCAGGTAGCAAAAACCTAGTGGGAAAAATGCTCCTAAGCATAAGGAAAAAGAATACATTAAGGTCAAGTGAGTATACTTTTGGATACTCCCCCTGAGTTTGACATTACTTCCAAATGAAACTACAAGCATCGCAAGTGAGAAAGTTACGCAAACCAATTCCTCGAACAAGCTTTTGGAAGGTAGACTTCGGCAGTGACATCGTGAAGAGGTCGACAAGTTTGTCTGGGATCAGACTGCTTAACTTCAATCTTCTAACGCTCATGCTGATATAGACACAATATACTTGGTGTTTACTTGTTGGGATGTATCATGATCTGGTCAATACATACGGCATTGTCTTCATGGATCGTTGTTGGGACTTAACGATGTATGAAAATCGTAGGGAGTTCGAATATGCTTAACAAGAGTTCTCGACCATATCTTTCACGTGATGAGATACAATAAGTCTTGGAATGATTCAAAGGTTTCACAACTAAAGGTCTATCTAGTAACCTCCAAGATATTGCGGTGTTCCTTAATGGTAAAGACATAAATATTCAGGAACGTACCTTGTGCGGTCAGATAGATGATTTAATTCAGCTAATCCCACAAGGTAGGCATCATTCTGAAGATCAAAGTGGTGTGATCTATTCTGAGATGCATAGGGATAGATAAGCCCAAATTCGTAGTAACAGAAAAATGTCTTTAACACCAAATTTGATAGTGGCATGTAAACGCAGTGCTGCTTTATGCCAAAAAATTATCAACACATAAAATGTCTGATCTAGTGCACTGAGCTAAGTACAACAAACGCCAATGTACTTAGATATGGTTGCCTCACGTTCCAATATGTAACACCTTCTAGGTCTAGTTCGACTGGTGGACAAGAATACCAACTAGCTCGAAACTTCAGGTCAAGGTAATGTTGAGTTTTCCCAAGATCATTCATCTTAAAATACAACTTTAGGTGCGAGTTAATTTTCTAACTCTAGCAATTTTGGATTTTGTACATGCAAGGGCATATATCCCTAATTGATCAAATATTCAGTTGGACATGTATACCACATCCGTCCGGATAGTTCTGCATCTGCAAAGTGAAAGCCTTTTGAGAACCGAGAGAATGTTCTTGTGGTCTAGAACTATTTGAATCAGTACATGTAAGTCCTTTGAAAACTCCATGTAGGTTTCGTATCAGGATCCCAGAGATACTACAACCATGTTTGTAATTCTGCAATCAATTACATGGTTCATGAAAGAAACCTTACGCCATAAGGCCTCATATTGCACTATTTCATTCATCTCATTTGTCATCAATTAAATCTTCTAGTTGACCAGTCAGTTTTACGTTGACACTAATCAATGGAACACGGTTCATTATTGTCGCTTTTCATTTATGTCGGTAGTTACCATATAAATGAAACATCATTTATGATAATCTCATTCCAATTTCATATCTCATCCAAATTAGTATACTGGATCAAGAACTTCAAGTCTCGGGAGTAATCCGAATTTAATATCATGAGATGGAAAGGATTGAGACAGCGATCGAGGGGCAGATTCGTTTGTGCCACATTCCTCCACTTTTGGAAAAGTGAATCCTTGAACCGAGTGATCTACCATGCTTTTGGCGTAGGACAGATTGATTGGCTAGCAACCAATGTACGAAGGTCGGCCACAATAATGGCGTTCCTACTTTCGAGGATGAAGGTCCGTCATACATTTGGTACATTAATCTTTGCAGGCACATTTGTAGATGGTATATGTGATCTCGTCACTTTTGCTAGATTGGAGGAAGCGCATGGTTATACTCTGACAATCTAGATTAGGATCGAGATGAGACATAATGGGGACATCCACGATAATTCGCGTTGTTCTTTAGGAACGTTGACGTTCTTATCTCCCACTAATGGCATGGAGACTGTCTCATAAAAGTGACAATCCGCAAAACGAGTGGTAAAGAGATCGTCTGTCAAAAAGGTTCTAAGTAACGAATATTAGAAGGAGAATCATAACCAACATAGATTTTCATCCTTCTCTGAGGACCCATTTTATTTGTTCGTAAGGGCGACACAAATGGTACATAGACCTCACAACCAAAGACGCGCAAATGCAATATGTTAGGTTCGTATCTGGTAACCAACTAACATATGCTTTATAAGGTTAGGTCATGACGGGCCTCAGGCAGACCAACATGGTTGCTTGCAATATTGCATGGCCCTAAACGGAGATCGAGAACTTGGTACGTATGAGCAATCGATCGTGGAATCATTTGAAGGCATTTAATGAATGCTTTTGCTAGGTTGTTCTAGTTATGAACATGGAGTACTAGATGTTCAACGTCAAAACCCAACCGACATGCAATATCCATCGAAAGTATTCAATGTAAATTCTTCAACTTATCCAATCAAATAGATTTGATCAGATAATCAGGGTGGTGAGCCTTGAGTTTGTTTATCTAAGCCACCAGTGTAGAGAAGGCAACTTATGGACAACAGCCACATGTGTGACCAACATGTAGAAGCATCAATCAATATCGTAAGGTATCTAAATGGTCCGCAGGGTGGTTGAATCAGTCCACAAATGTCCCCTTGACTCTTTTGTAGAAAAATGCAGGGTGTTAAGGCATGATATGCTTCTAGGTATGATGTCTTTACTTTTAGTAAGAGGATGCCCATAACGGCTCATCACAGATCATCCTAGATATCCCAAACGTATATCCATAGCAAAAATTCCATCTCGGGCTTTTAATTGGTCATATAGTGGGCCTAAATGGGTGTAATCCACTCGTTAAGCGTTCCATCTTCTCTAGAATACGCTTCTGGCTTTATTTGTAAGAAGTGCAATATGGTAATATGCAAATGAATTTTACTCCATTTTCAACATTGGTTTCAATATGGTAATAATGCTCTCAAATATCCTTAAAGCTCAAAAAGTCGTTCTTCCAGAACGAAGTAAGTATTAGGCTTCCCTTTATGGTAAAATTAGTACCATTGGCCAATATAGGGCAGTGCAATGCCCCTACAATTAGGTTGGATAAGCTTGAAAGGTTGTCAGAGGATGATTTGGTATGAAGTTAGCATAGAACCAGACTGCTAACTTCCCCATAAAACATACCTAAGCATAAGTTAATTGTATTAGTCACATGTAGTAATTTTCGTTAATTAACTCGTATTCAAGAATAATCATGACATCCAAACACCAATCTTAAATCCAAGAACAAAATCAATTATTCACAAAGTAAACCAAATATACAAGGGGGTTCGGCCAATACGGCCTTCCATGTCAAATTTCGCTCTCCAAATGTGTTAAGTGGAGTAAAATTAGTCTCACATATTAACTATGGGAATGGTACTCCTCAACAACATTGGTAAAAGCACTAAAAAGTGCATAATCAACGATTTATTCCGTCAAAATAACGGCTAGGATTCATATTTTATAGAGAAAAAGAAAGGGAAAAACAGATCGAATATGCAAATTAAACATAGATTGCTTATTCCACTACCACTTGTACTGATAATAAACAAAAATAATGAAAATTAAACCACAACATGCTAAACATTCAAAGGGCTCTGCTCAAGATAATAAGGAAAGCCTTTCCAAATATTTTGAAACTTGCAAGTTTGATTGATTAAGTTTTCTTCCTCAGTAAGAGTGTGTTTTTTCTCTAGATCAGATATACCTTTGGGAATACGCAAATCAATGTCCTGCAAAGTAAAATTTCGACGTTAAATACGGAAAGTAGGAACACAGCCGTAAGTGTCTTTTTCTAATTCATGGAAACCTAGCAAAGTTCCAAAACTTATGTAAAATTTCCCAAAACTGCAGCAACAAAAACTCACAGGAAAAAGCACAAAAGGCTTTTGCTTAGCAAAGCCAAAACCGCCCCCACCTGAAAATCCATCGCATCCACGCCCTCTATATGTCATTGATCTTGACATACAAACGCAGGAGTTACTCGATAAAAATTCATTTGAAAGAAACAAAAGATTTTGCACCTTAAATTTAAAAAGCAAAAGAATATTAGCAATTTAAGCTATGTTTTTTCTGCAGAATATTATTTGGTTAACTGGTAATCTAATCTCAAGAAAGAAAAAACTATGGTAGTGACATGAGAAAATTCATCAATTCCACAAAAAACCCTGAAAAGCTATGAAAGGTTAAACTCAGATAATGTTTGAAGTGAATTCATGACACTATTTAATTAAATTCTACGATCCTTGTCAAATATCTCTTCGTAACAATTACACAATCGAAATGAACAGCATCAAATTTATTGAATTCTCTATTGGGTTTGGAAACACAAGTTGTATGAACAATTGAATAGCATTAAATTACTATGTACATATATTCAAATTATAGTAGTATTTTTGTTCCTCTTGATATAAATATTAGCACCTGAAGCATCTCGTGACTGCGGCCGGCAATCAACCCTAAACCCTAAATCAAATAAACTGGCCTAATCTTACCCACCCAGAAACTCTGAATTTGATAAAAACAAATAAATGAGCAATCAATCTGCAGCAATATTATCTATCCATTAACAACATTAATTCGCAGCAAATTATAGACCTATACCTTTAAATTTCAAATTTAATCTGCCAAAATCAAGAAAAAGCCAAAACCCATCTCAAATTTTCAAGCACTAATGGAATTGGAAATTTGGAAGGAAGCATTTTAGATTCCCATCTCAAATTTCAGAAAAACGCCAACCCACAGCTCCGGCGGAAATTAATAGAAATGAATTTGAACACTTACACTCAGCAAATCTAATCGGATGATTTTGATCCAACACTTCTTTTTTCTTCTGAGCTCTGTGGACTTTGGAGAAAGAGTGAAGCACGTGACATCCAACCAGCTCGCGTGCCTACACTTTGGGTAAATGACAAAAATAGTCTTAAAAAGATAATCACATGGTCGTTTACATGATAATGTAACAAAGAAATGGACAGATTTTTCACTTATTGATCAAAATGATTTACAGTGGACAAACTCAAAAACCACTTCAATCAATTTTCATTGGCAGAGATCAAAATGAAAAGTTATTTTAATCTCAAAGAACATTTTAACCAATTGAGTTTAATTTTAATAGAGTTTAGGGTTTTTTGGTATTCAATTTGCAAATGATTTATAGTTTTTAAAAATGATAAATATAACTTGTTTGTACCAGCAACTTATACTCTGAAACCACCGACTACTTGTCAACCAGGAAACCTCAGTAATCCTCCAAAAGATTCTTACTGAGGCACTCTCGCAAAGCACACAAACCAACCTCAAACAAGTCAGCTCTCCATTCCTCCAACTTGAAGCCCACTTGCTCAAGGACAGGTGGCAATACTACTTACAACGACGTTTCTAGAGTCCCACATCGACAACATACAAGAATGGGGGACTCTGCTCACCTGTAAGGCCATCTCTAGTGAAGAAGACTAAAAGTTCAAATCTAAAAAATGGGCAAAGAAAGCTAAAAAAAACCCGTCTCTAACAAACTAGCTAAATCCTAATCAACATCGGGCTGACCAAAGGCCATCAGGCTTGCCAAACATAGCAAGCCCGGTTTTGTTTTTCCCGTCTTTCTCTTCTTTCTTTTCGAATTTCTTCTTTGTATCTCTTATCTTTCGCTCGTTCTCTCTACTCTTCCTAGTCCTCCTTCTCTCCTCAATTCAAGATGAGGATGTTGATGTATGTATGCATATTTTATGTAACTTTACCCAATAAAATTAATACTGATAAATTATTCAGGGGTTATATTTAGCTCCTTACATTGAAGATAATATATAAATATGGCTTGTTCATTAAAAAAACAATTTTTTGCTGGGCTATAAACATAAATGAGACTATATTTAGCCCATTTGGTTAGAGATGACCAAAATGATTATAAAATGAGACTATCTCCCACAATTAAGATATCTGGAATCTTAGGACCCATAATTCACACTAAGTCCTCTAATTATGCTTAAACCCTTATATTATGTAAACATCCCATAATGACAACTCCTCTAATTTTGTGGACGTAGCCCAACTTAAGGTAAACCATATACATTTTGTGTCTACTTCTATATCCATATCTCTTTATATATCACCATTCCTTAATGACCGAAGCACCCTTACTAAGGTACTATACCACACTTTATGTTGAATCAAGGTCCTCATAATTTTTAGCATCAAAATAACTAAATTACCTAGTACACTTTTGTTTCAAAAACAAACAAATTGGATTCAGGACACGAGGTCAAAGTTGCTCATTCAAACCCACCGTCATTTTCAATTATCATTGGTCAGGATCAAGATTAAAAGTTAAACTCAATGAAAATGAGCTAAGCCGAGCCAGCAAGAAGTTCAATTACCTAAAGCATATCATATCATATCACACCAATTCAATATTGGAAACATCAACAAAAAGATTTTTTTTTTTTTTTTTTTTTTTTTTGTGGTTAGATGATAGATTTGTTGGATCAGATGTTAGATTAATTAGGGGGCCGATGGAGTTCAAACTCGCGCCGTTGTTAAAGGGTAATACTCCTCTCTCAACAAAAAGAATTTACTTTGTAGTTTAGTTGCACAAAAGAAAAAATTTCCCTTTTTTAACGAAAGTATGGTGTGGGACATTGGATGAGAGATGACAATTAAAGATATTGTCAATTAATTAATCTAACAAAATCTATCGTTGGACCCAAAAAAAAATTATTAGTTAATCTAACCAATGGATATACTAAATGGTAACTTTACTACTTAATTAATTTAATTAACTATTTTATTTTTCCTACGAAATAATTAAATGCATAAATTTGAACCATTATTGGAAGGTCTTCATCCTTCTCCCGGCGTGACCCAATTTGTAGGATTCACATGGCTTACAAGTAAATCCGATTCCCCCCACCGGCTGCACTAATTATTTTGATTTGCCAACATTATTCTGAGAATCTGTTGGATATTTCTTCAACCAAAAAAAATCTGCCCCGAAGCATGTTTTATATTTGTTTTAATTTATACGAGATGCACGAGTCACTATTAGATTATCCTTAATTAATTTAGAATTATCTCCGTGATTGTAGCATGTAATATATGAACGTAATTTTCAATTGTACTTAGGGTAATATTCCGACCTAAATAAGGATTACTGTAAGTCTATAACCCTATATATAGATTGTAATATTTTCAACACATCAATACAATGACTCATATTTCTACACTCACTCAATTTCATCGAGTTGATATTCAAACTTTATTCTTCTGTTTTGTACTTATTTTTCCAATGGTGACCTCCTCTTCTACCGCTGCTTGTGTTCCCAACGTCTCTCGCGTTATCAACGTCGAACTCAACTGCAAGAATTACCCTGTTTGGTTGGCCTAAATTGTTCCCGCGCTTAAGATTCACAAACTCATGTCTTTTGTGGATGGTTCTTCTCCATGTCCACCTCAGTTTCTCTCCGGCGACGATGATGGAAACAAAACCGAGGACACTGTCAACCCCGAGTTTGAAGATTGGGTCCAAAAGGGCCAGCTTGCTCTCTCCTTGATCAATGGCTCCTTAAGCGCTTATGTGCTTGGCTCCGTCCAGGGCCGGCCTTGAGATTTTGTAGGTCCGGAGCGAAGTCAAAAAATGTGTTCTAACTTCATATAAGAAAATTATTTATTTTCACATGCAAGATTTCGATAAAATTGTACTTAGAAAACCACTTCAGACTCAATAATTTAAAAACACCAAAAAACTAATTTAATTTGTATCAAGGGAAGGGAACCAAAAAAGGGATTACAAGTATATAAATGATGAGTTTTGTTTACTTTCTATCTGAACTTTTAAAGTGTTTTTTTATAAATCGTTATGTATTTTTTCTTAATTACTAACCTTGTCAATATGGGACTAAAAAGTTAATGATATTTTCTAGTCTTTAATTTATATATATATATATATATATATATATATATATATATATATATAAGCAATGAACGAACACTAAATTAAACCTAGTGGTGACACATCATATGATTTGTAGATTTGGTCTACACATTACTCTTTGTTGAAGGTTAGACTTGAATTGGAACGAATATTTAAAACTGCAACCCACATAGCTACTAGCTAGTAATTAAAAAGAAATTAACAACCAAACAGAAATTCGTAAAAATTGAAAAGAATAAACATGCACATAGCATTTTGAACCCAAGAAATCTCGTTAATTTTAAGCAACAAAATCATTGCTTCTGACTAAACCTCTTGAAAATTTAGCCAATTGTCATAAATTTAAACTCTTATGAAAAGAAATTTGTAAAGTTGGAAATTAAAAAACACACATAGTGTTTCAAACTAGAGACCTCCTTGTTAATTTTAAACAAAATAAAGCACCACTTCTTATGGTCAAACTTTTAGATATAACCACACATGGTGTTTAAAACCCAAGACCTCCTCATTAATTTTAAATAATGAAAGCCACTAATTTTAGTTAAATTTCTTTTTCATTTAACCAAATTTAAAAAACTAATACTCACATATTTGAATACACCACTCTAATAATTTTAGTGCCCTAATTTTTTGGAACCCTGGACGGTCGCCCAGCTTGCACTGCTCCTGGGCCGACCCTGGCTCCATCACTCACCAGGACCGTACAGCTCGAAAAACTTGGCTAATTTTGGAAGAACAGTTTGCCTTGGCCAGTCAGAAACACATATCGCCGCTCCGCAGTGATCTTCGTCGTACTACTAATGTGGACAGGTCGATTGCTGAATTTCTTTCTTGCGTCAATGCTGTTGCCCAGGAACTAGAGTAAGTAGGTTCTCCTGTTCCTGGGACCGAGATCATTGATGTGATCATGGAAAATGTCAGCCGTCACTATAAGAATGAAGTGATCCGTCGTGCTCAGTCTCTCGACAAACCCATTACATACAAAGACTTAGAGGCTTTACTCCTCGCAGCTGAAACTCGTTTCAAGGCTTGCTCGAATAATACAGTTTTGCCGGCAGTTGCAGTGTTTGTTATCATAATGTTAGTCGGATTGGTTGAATATAACAAGTTCTAGTCCATAATTTTTCACACTCCATGTTCTGAGAAATATTTACCATTCGAAAAGAGGAAAAAATGGGGCCTTGTGTTGGGGTTTTTGTCTTAGGCTTTAGGTTTTGTTTCGTTTGTATTTGCTTTTAGTTTTTGGTTTTGTTGTTTCATCTGTTTAAGGTTGTTTCTTGGTCTTAGACAAGTCCGATCAAATTTAATATATCAATACCATTATCACAACGTCTATATAACATATGGCAATACAACTATAACATTACTTTATTCCAGTTGCATTTTATTCAATATATTTAAAACTCGTTTGGATGTGCTTTTAAAATTATTGAAAACGTTTTTGGTGAAAATGTTTTTGGAAACAATCCTTAGTAAAAATGCAAGTAAATTCTGAAAAAAAATATTTAAATATTTCCTGGAAGAAACACATAACTGGTGCTTCTTGTAGAAAGCAGTTAAAGTGCTTTTGGAACCCAAAAACAATTTCTCAAAAAGCGCTTTCAATCATTTTAAAAGCACATCCAAACGAGCCGTTAATCAATCTAAACACAAAGCAACTTTGAGCCTGCAGCGACGGTTGGACGGAGAGTTCTGAACTTGAACCAAATGCTAAAGAAAAAGGAGACCAAAGAGACAAAAAAGGAATGCGAAAATCATTCTTAATTATCCCATAAAAGGAATGCTAAAATCATGCGACAAAAAAGGATGTTTTTAAGACCATTGCATTCAAACAACATGTGTTTATTGTAGTTGAAATCCTCATCCTTCGAATTTCCAGAGTCTTCAGATTCTCCGAATCTCCCAGAACTCTCTTGTTATCTCAGTTATTGCTCCTAGTCCCAATTTTCTTCTCATTCTCTTTTCAAAATCATCCAATGGAACCCAAAGATGCCCAATCTTCCTGTGAATCTGGCGAAGGCATTACCATTATGTGTCGTTTGCTCAATGGCCTTCATCGCCCTCGGGCTGGACTAAATACTTATCTTTTCTTCGAGGAAGAAGGAGTGCACTCCCTGGGACCTGCATAGACTTCTCAGGTCCCAATTATAGTAGAGAACAATATGCCCAAGGCCAATTGGTTCACTCCCAACCCATATTTGGCTGAGGCTAGTATTTCGGCTTTTAAGTGGTCAAACCATCGAAGAGGCTTCCTTTTAATGAAACATGAGGGTTGGACACAATGGATAAACGAGCTCAAGCTCATCTTCATGAAGAAGTGGATGAACAACGGCATATACGAGCTCATAATGCTTTCCAAGACCACCATGATTGCCAAGCCCCAAGTTGTTGACCACAGCTCTTCTCTTCTGGAATTCAAGGACCAACACTTTCGATTTCATGATGGGTCACATGTCCCCAACCATCCTCAACATGGCTCAAGTCTTTGGACTAAGGCCTTTGGGCAGAGTTATGGATGTTACCCACGACTGGTCTCCATTTTCTCGCCCGACTGCTGAGAGCTCGACCACTTATGATCTCATGACTCGACTGGAGTATAACTCTTCCACTTTTAAAAGCTATGGTACTTCATTCACGGGTTTTAACACATTTGTTAAGAAGAACTTTTTCCCATTCTCATCTAACGCCAACAGAGATCAATAGCACATGTACTTTCTTCTGTACTGACTTAACAAACACATCTTCCCCAACAAATCCAAATAAGTAAAGGTCGAGTAGATCCCTTTGGTGGAAGTTTTCCATCACTTTGATGATGTGTCCATGGGCTCTTTCCTTCTCGGTCATCTCTTCCATCTTCTCTTCGAAATGACTAAGGGTGAACCATTTGAAACCAACTTTAACAGGCCAACCTGGATAGTCTAGTTGTGGTTGCAATGGTATTTCCCCAAGCTTCAAGCACCAAATCTAGAGTTCCCTAAGGGTGTTACTCCTGCCCGAATCTTGGTTGAGGCTTCTCCCACCAACCATTCTACATTCGTCTGCCTGTTCTTCTTCAGAACTTGCCGCACTCAGGCAGACTTCGAGTAGGAAGCTTCAGTACTAAAAAGATACCCTTGGTTTTTAGACCAAATCTTCCAAGATTCCTTTAGGGATGACGCTAGTGCCTTCTGCAATGAGAGGTTCATAAGTTGCATTCAACCAAGAGACCTGGCCTGAGGTGTAAGGAGCAGCCGTTATGAATGCTGGCTGGAGGTTTACCATCCAAACTTCTGCAACAGGCAGCTAGGCTTCAGGCAAGCCATTCCAGTCTCTTTTTTTTACTCTATGCAATGTGGCTCCTCCTACCGTCTTTGCTCTCCACAAGAAGTCACATTTTGGGTTACCCAACACAGTCTTGAAGTCATGAGCAAGATTGCCCGAAAGCCCGTAATTCTCAACTTTGAATGTACTTCAACCTTCTCCATTTGTTGGGAAACCAAATGGTCGAATAAGTATGGAGGAGACCTCAGGGAGTCTCATAACCGCCTCTTCGAGCAACTCACAATCAAGTTTTATCCTAAGCCGAATGAGCTTGAAGGCTAGAAAGAGATGATTTATCAGAAGAACCAGCTCTTTCTAATATGTATCTTTTGTCAATTTTTTTTTTATGATTCTTTTATGATCTGTCCTCCATTAACCCTTCTCTTAGTTGTTTGAAAATGTAGCCCAAGGCAATACCAAAATGGTGGACATCAGGCTAAAAGAAGAAGTTACGAGACAAGGTATTGGTTCCGATCACACTGCTAGTGATGCTAAAGACCTCTCAGAGTTGTTTGGAGAATCTGAGGGTGAAGCTGAGCCCATAGTGGAGACTTGGGCAACAGTGGTGGAATCTTTAGAGTCCGAGCCCAAAGAGCAACCTCAAACTCAACTCTCCATACCAAGTCCGCGAGCAACCCTCACGAAGAAAATAACTAGGGGTCAATCCTCCAAAGCCTCTAAATCTTCTAAGTCATTTGCTTCTTTAGCTGAGGCGAGTAGAAAAAACAGAAGGCTTCTAGTAAACTATCTCATTTTTCCTGTTTAGTTGCAATTTCAAATTCTCCTAAATTATGATTTAATATTTTCTCTTTTATTTTGTCATTAGGGCCTCAAACAACAAAGAAGCCTACTTTTGCCTCAAGGGATGAGCCATTGGATGCAGAGATGTATCAGAAATACAAGCATTTCCTTGATGCAATCATTGAGGAGTTTGAGGTATAGCTTGCACCCTTTAAGTCCTCAGTTGTTAGTCACAGTTTCTTCCCTTTATATTTGTACTGACTCATGTCTTATGCTTTGAAATAAGATACTATAGGTGAAGGAACCACGCAGCCTGAGCCTTCTTCTCCTTCTACCCAATCAGTGCATGCTTCCCCATCTCGGGCTAAACCCAAAAAGGTATGCTTACTTCTATCTTCCTTTAACTAAGCTTGTAATCATCCAACATCTGATAAACCAATGCTGACTAATTTTTTTATTCTTCTTTTTAGGTAAAGGTTGGGGCATCAACTTCCTCAGTCGGGCAAAGCCCTGATCCTACTCCCTTGACTTCCCCACCAGCGTTGCTAATGACTTCAACTTCCCAGTTCAATCCAAAGACTGGGGAGATGTGGCATTATGTTGAGGATGAAAGTAACTCGGTGAGCATCCCTAACTTGAATCTTTTTATGATTAAAGTTATCTCTCTTTATTTATACTTATACTTTTCTTTGCTTTTCTAGTCATCCCCAGCACAAGAGACCAATCATCCACCAACCACTTCATTTAGGGAGCCCATAGTCCCTGAGATCCCTGTGGTCTTAGAGGTGATTAGCCCGAGGGCTTCTCACGATGCTGCTCAGGCCAATCTGCCTACTTCTTCTCAGGCAACAGCAACCACAGAGGTGTCTCATCTTCCTATTCAGGGTCCTGCTCAAGTATGGAAGTTTTTCCACTTCTATTTTTCTTTTCTACATAAGTTGGTTTGCTGACACTTGTCTTTTCTTGATGTTTACAGGCCTCTGGTGAGAGCTCGGCCTTCATTCCTCCTTCTTCTTCAATGAGCAGAGTTGACCCTCCTCAGCCCTCGCAAGCAACAACTCATCCACCTTCTTCCAAGGCTTCCAGCTCAACCCATGTATATTAACTTTTCTTATCTCGCCTTTCTTTAATCTGAATTGTAGAGTTTCTTCTTAACTTGTTTTTCTTGGTTTGCAACAGAGTCTTGGAGAAGGCTTGGACTAATCTTCTCCGCCTCTGGTGCATAAAGCAACTCTCCCAAGGCTTTCCTTGGCTTTTGGGGTTAATGGAATTCCAATTCATCGACCTAAGAAGGAAGCAAGATTGTTGCTGCCTCTACTTCTCGGGCTTCTCCTCCTGCTGAGACTGCTCCCACTGCTGCAACCTCTAAAGGAGATGGAGAGATGCCCCTACCCCTTGCACCCATCTCAGTGACAACATCATTGCCCGAGCTTTTTAAAGAGTTCAGGCAACTTAAGACAAGGCTTAGGTCTTCAAAACATCCCTCCGAGTCTTAAGGCTTTCATGATCAACGGGTGAATCTTCCGAGAGTGGGCTAGAAGGGACTTTTCAGCTTCCTTTAGTCTCAAGGCTCTCCACGTTGTAGAGAAGGCCATTACAGAATTGCACAAGGCTAATCAATTATCAAAGGTTCAGTGTGAGTCATTCCTCTCTTATTTTGAGAATTTGATAGCTCTAAGGGATCAGCACCAGTGGGCTGATAGGCAAGCCAATCAAGTGAGATGCTTCAAGGAGAAACAAACCAAAACTTCAACTCATATACAAAAATTGGTGGATGAAGGTTCACCCACAGAAGATAAGATCAAGGTTATGACTTCTGAAATCTAGAAATTAGAGAAGCAACTGGCTGTGTTGAATGCTGAACAAACGAGTCGTCTCGGTAAACTTCATCAGCAAATTGAAGAGGTGAAGAGAGAGAACTTAGAGCTAGAGGATGCTGAGTCACAACTTGCCAATAGTAGTACTATTTTAGCCGAGCCCACCAGAATCTTTACAATTATGCAAACTTATTTTTCAAAAATAATCACTTTGGGTGAAGATGTAAATTTGTTAGGCTAGGGTCATTGCAACCTCTCCTCTTATGAAATGAAATAACTTCCTTCTTCACTTTTACTTGTCTTACTTCCCTAACTTCTTTTTTTTTTCTTGATCTGCTTAACTCCCCTCAATATAACAATCTCTTGTATCCCATAAAGTTGGATGATATTTCTTCAAAAACTTAGCATTAATTGGATGTCTTTGCAAGTTAGCATTAATTGGATGTCTTTGCAAGTTTCCTTCTAAATCTGTCAAGTAATATCCTCACTTATCCAGTGCCTTGTTGATAGTGAATGGGGCTTTCCAAGTGAGACTCCATTTCCCAAAGCCTCTAACTTGAGCTCCCAAGGGCAAAATCGCTTTCCACACTAATTCCCCTTCTTTGAAGGTTTTCCGCTTCACCTTGTTGTTATAAGCTCAGGCAACAACTCTCTTCCCTTCTTGAATTTTATTTAGAGCTTCAATTCGGGCTACATCTAAATCTTTAGCCTCTTGACATATAGCTTGAATGTACTCTTCACTGTGTAGCCCAAACTAGTTTTGGATCCTAACAGAACTCACATTAATCTTTATAATGAGTACAGGATCTTGCTCGAAGGTTAAGTAGTTCTAGTTCCTGCCCTCTTAGAGGTTCTGTAAGCCCACAAAGTGTCTCCCAACTTCTCATCCTTTGGGGGGTAGTAAAGACTGGACTGGATTATCTTTATCTTGAACTTACTTGTAAATTCCTCTACTTCTTTTGAAATAAAAGATGGCCCACGGTCTGTAACAAATGTCTCGGGCACCCCATACATATGTAAGATCTTGGTTTCAATGAACTTTTTGGCAGCAGTTGAAGTGATAGGCTTTTTCGGCTGAAGCCTCTACCCACTTGGTAAAGTAATATGTTGCCACAATTATAAATGTGTGTCCCTTTGCTAGAAGTTAGGTAAATTTGCCCAATGAAATCCATAGCACATCCTCTGAAGGGCCAAGGCTTGACCACAGGGTTCAAGGGTACTGAAGGCACATGTTGGAGAGGTCCATGTCTTTGACACTCCTCACATCCTCAGGCATAGGCCTTGCAGTCCTTCTCCATGTCGGGCCAAAAATGGCTATATCTTCTTAGCAACCACCTCATCTTAGTTCCAGCTTGATGTGCTTTGCAGATTCCTTCATGTACTTTAGCTATCATTCTCATTGATTCTTCTTGGCCTAGGCACTTTTACAATAGCCCATCTGTAGGTTTTCTTAGCATAGACTCATCCCACATGACACACTTAGTTAATTGTTGTCTATTGCAACTTTATTTTTGTAGAAATGAAGAACATTGGATGAGTGCTTCACTTGTTGTTCTTCAATCAACAGCTTCTCATACTTTATGGAAACGATTACCAGCTATTGCAACTCATTGAATTGTACATCATAAAGCTTCTTTATCAAAGGCAGCCTCAATGCCTTCTGAGCAATAGATATAAGTTGGGCATGGTTAATAGGAAATTGGAACCTCATTCTTGTCCTCCTAAATCTCATCATGAAGTCCTCTGTGGACTCATGTTCATATTGCTTCACCTCAACTAGATCATTGATAGTCATCTCAGGCTCCACCCTATAAAACTGTTCATGAAAAGCCATCTCCATTTACCCCCAGTTAGCAATAGAATTGAGGGGCAATAAAGAATACCATTGAGACACTAGGCCAACCAACGAGTTCCCAAATAATCTTAACTTATAGTTAGGATTGTCTTCAATTGCCACACGGTAATTGGAAAACTTGAAGATGTAATCTCTAGAGGACACACCGTCATCTTCTCCACTAAAAGTTGGAAACGCATACATCTTGAAGTTGAGGAGAAAAGGATTCTGCTCATCAATATACTCAGGGTAAGGCTTCTAGTAGGTGATCCTGAACAGCGGACGGGCCTTGGGTTGAGCATTCTGGACCACCATTCTTCTCAAGTCGACTAACTCAACTTTAAGTTGTTGGTTAGCTGTATTATTATGTGGGGTGTAAGGAGGTTCCCACTTTGGGCTATGCTCATTACCCGAGAAAGTCTCCTTCTTTGGTTCGGGCTATCTCCATCTTGCTCATCCCCCCTTATTAACCAGTAATGATGGCCTATAAGGAATAGGCTTGCCTGCAGTTATGAACACAGCTTTTCCACTAGATTCTCCAACTTGTTGGTTCATTCCGTATTTCTTCTTGTCTTGCTTGGCCTACCCTCTAGTATCTAGTAGGGATAGTAGTAGGTCGGGCAACTCTGTCTCCAGGATTTCTTCTAATATTGGCTGGCTGGACGCATGCCCTACTTTCTCATTTACTCTTTCCTCTTTCATTCCCTTCCTCAAGTAAGGGAAATAGGGGAATAGCTAGTTCCTTCTCAGGGCTTGCCTCTTTCATCATCTCTTTAGCATAACTGTCTTTTGGAGTAGAATACTCCAGATCTAGTCTTCTTTGCAAATTTGCTGTTAAGGAACAGAGTCTGCTCACCTCTCATCTGGTCTCTAGAGAGATCTTCTCCATACTTTTCAACAATTGCACCATGGTGGCTTGTAAGTCTTCATTGGTCACCTTTCCTCCCGACTTCTCAGATGAAGTCGAGTTTTACAGAACAGCTGGTCTTCATAGGGAAGGGAAATCTTCTGGATGATCTGTCATTTCTGATCTTGGTAGACACTGGGGTGGTGGGTATTTTGTGTTCCACCTGAAGGTTCACTCATTCCTTTTCCTTCTTGGCATACAAGACTAATTCAAATCTCACCAGGTGTGCCAAAACTATGTTCGGGTAAACATTTCTCTGGATAAGGTCTCTAGACCTCAGCACAACTCCCCAAGGGATTGGCACTTTGGATGTGTATGTTTGGTAGTCAGGTTTTTGCTTGTCTTATGTCCTGCAATAAGAGATTGAAGTTAGTTTTGAAAGGTGCCTTTGTGGGGCCTTAGGTGTAGACATTGACGCTCGCAATCAAAACTAACTAAATGCTTAGGTGTGCCACTGCTATCTCATTATAGCAGATATAGAACAAGTGTGTTTTAAGTTGATTATTTGCGCCCCAAGTTACTTAAACTTCTTGTAATCAAAGGATTGTCGCAGATGGGTTAAGTCTGCCTTAAGTTCTCTTTCTTGCCTTGTAACCAAGGACTTTTAGTTCATGATCTTGTGTATTCAAATGGAAGGATTCCAGAGCCCTTTAAGTCATTTGTTTGATTCCAAATTACTTTTAATGAAAACAGATCTATTAAGTTAACCAGATCCAGATGCAAATGGGACTCTTAAAATGGAAAAACAGGTGAAAATGACTTAAATACATGCTGAAAAGTGCATTAAGTAATAGATCTACTAATTTAGAGAACAAACAAAGAAACTTGAGCAAGATTTCACGTTGTTTGGCAAGGTTGAATCTCTTGCATCCACTTCTCTTTGAGTTTACAGGGGTTGTATGCTAAAACGGATGGATGCTAAACAGGTTTCCACGAGGGAATCAATGCTACAACACTAAAGGAGGTAGCAGAGCTTTTATACTAGACAAAAGATAGTTTTTGTAAATAAACTATTGCTAAAAAGACTAAATCTGAGTTGATTTCAAGCTTGAAGAGTACGAACTGGCTTGAGAGCAGAGTTTGTATGCTTGTTTGTTTGATTGATTGAGTGTCCTTGTCTCTGTTGTCTCTTTTTCCTTTTATAGGTGATTTGGCTTGAGGGTCAAGGCATTGCTTTTGCCCAAAAGCTCTTGGAGGGTAGTGAATCATCAGCTTTTGACTTGTAGTGCCACTTAGAAAGTGATTTTTGGCTGATAGTAGGTTGGTCTCCATCACTTGTCACTTCCATCATAAACACGTGGCTTGTGCTTTGGCTGAGAAGGCTTCAGTTTGCTTTTGGGCTTGATGCTGGGCTTCGGCCAAGTCTTCATTTAATTTTAACATCCTTGGGCTTCCCTCATCCAAGCCCAATATTTAAATATTAACCCAAACACCATCATTGTGTGCTTAGTTTCGCGACAAACCGATACTTATAAAGAGTTAAGAGGATCAACTCCTCAAGGCTGAACGCGATTTCAAATCAGTGAAATTCCAGTGTGGTGGTAGTTACAGTGTTTGTTATCATAATGTTAGTCGGAATCGTTGCCATCGAATCTCCAAGACGTAACGTTTAGTTCTAGTCCATAATTTTCTTGTGTTGGAGTTGGGGTGTTAGTCTGAGATTTCACCCATGCGTAGTTCGTTTGGTGGGTTGTTTTTATTTTTGTATTTGCTTTTTGTTATTACTCCTGTTTTAGAAAAATTGGTTTTTTTTTATGCAAAATAATACCCAACATTGTCATAACTCCTCACTTTGGTCATTGAGATTTATAATTGATAGAATTCGTACCTGTGTTTGTTCATCATCCATCATTTTATTTTTTTCGTAAAAGAAATTCCATTAAATAAGGATAAAATTACAAAAATACCTTTAATTTTGGTAAAATCATTTTAACCCGTTGTTTATTAATTAAAGGTTTTTTTTTTATCATTTTGATTCTTATTTAACAGAAATTTTTCACAAAAGAACCAAATTAATTAATAGCGGACAAACTCAAAAACCACTTCTATAGATTTCAAATCTCAAGAACCAAAGTAAATAAGCCAAATCTCAAGGACCATTTTGGTTAAAATACCAAAAAAAATTTATAGAACATATGAATACCATTACTTATCACAAAGTATATATAACATATAGCATTATAACTATAACACTACTTTATTCCAGTTGCATTTTATCAATCTAAACACGAAATAATTTTGAACCGGGGTGGCGGCGGTTGTGGTAAAAAAAAAAAAACCATATATTAAAAAAAATTCAAGTGATATGAAGCAGAATTACATATACTAGAAGTGAATAGTAAGTTCTTTGTGTTCTGAAGTTTCCTATAAATCATTTTCCGGCTCCCAGCAATCTCAATCACGTGGCCTGAACCACTAGACCTTGTCATCTAATTTATCATTTACGAGGGGAAGCAGCTCCATACGACCCCGTGGGGTCCGCGGCGTTCGAGGAGTTCCAGGCAGCTGCTGGGAGATCAGATGCCTCACGTACCCATAGAATGTACATCCCAAAAGCGTTATTCCACAACCAACGGCGTTCAAAGCTGGAATTGGGTTTTTGAATATCATCCATGAAACAAGGACGGCAACAGCAACCTGCAAAAAAAAAAAAAAAAGAACGAACGAAAAAACCTAGTATCAGAATGTATTGACAAGGTATTTGATATGGCCTAAAAGGGTTATAACTAGATTGACCAAAATAAAGCTACTAGGGACAATCCAGCCCCGAACTAAACAAAAAATTATAAATATGATCAAGAAGTTGAAAGATATGGTTCATAAGTAAAGCACTAGCAGCCGGAGCTAAAAATATGTCCAACGCGTATCATATACTGGACATGACTTTCACAAGTTGGCCACAAAGATGGATAGTATAAATATAACAGAATGAGTATTACAAGGCAAGTGATTATGCTTTATAATTACCTTGAGGTTTCCAGCAACGTTGAATGTTACGGCAGTTGTAGAATGAATCACGTAAAATATGGAGAAGTTGAGACAAAACGCCAGTACCCCGGAGCTGAAAATGATGACGAGGGATGGAACAAGAGTCTGATGGGTGTGAAGCCATTCAATAACCCCATTACCTTCGAGTAGCATTGCAGGTACTGCCAAGATCATGGTCGCAAAAGGTGCCATGTAGTACACCGTGTTTATGCTATATTGTATACCCAAAAAATGAATAACAGTATGTCAGCATAAATCATGAAGCTGTGAAAAAATGAGCACACATAAAAGTAGAACTGTTTCAAACACACAGCCTCCTTGACTTGAGTGGAAAAACAAGCAAACACAATGAAAATGAAGACCGTTAACGTCATAACCCACATGACGGAATTCCAAGGCAGGAAAATCAGTATAACAAAAAAGATGCCAGGGTTGAGGATTTTAAAATATGGAATGAAAAGAAATGGCTGATGTTAATGCGCTAATTTCCTACAAGGTACAAACAAAACAACAAAAGGGTTGTTTGCACTGAAGAAGGACTCAATCCCACATATTCCTCACAAGGATGACAAGGCAATCCAAACAGTTCTAAGACTATAAGCCTATAGAAAATTCCAAGACTGCTCAGCAGTTTTACATCATTAAGGGCACATCACCATAAAAATTGCTTTTTATATTCAGAACATTTCCAAATGCTCAATCACGCTAATTGCCTTGTAAGAATTGCATGGATCGCACATATAATATGAACCACTTTCATAAAAATGCAAAGGAGCATTTTGTGTCATAAATTCTTATACTCATTCAACCAAGATTCTTCTTATTTTAAGATTTAATTATTCAATAATCCAATAAAATGAGAAAATACAGTATTCAGCAGGATATCATATCAATTAGAGCTGCCATTATGGAGGTTTGGAGATCATCTTTATAGTGGGCTTTTTCAACATGCTGATTTTGGAAGGTTTGGTACAGAACCTGATTGCAAATTTATATCTTCAACTTAGGCTCGTGAAGTATGAGAGTGAAAGTGTAATAACAGTGAATCAAAAAGTTTAAACAACATAATTCATATTTGTGCACAAGACATCACGCATATAATAAATTATCACAACGACAAAAATAAAGAAAGCATAATTGACAAAAACTTCAAGAAGAAGGTAACGGTAACAATCTAAAGGCAGCAAACACAAAAATACTACCTGTCAAATTTGTATCCATGCAAAAGAGATTCTGCAAGGATGGTCTTTGTGGAAGTAGCGAGACAACCAAATAAGGCAGCACAAAATCCAAACATATTGAAACTAAGCTCTGTAAAAGAGGTAAGTAGAATTCCTCCAACAATGGGTATCAAAGAACACCAAATTCTCCAATCAAAGTACTTTCTCCAGACCAGCCACTGCAAAACAACTGTTAGAAACCTTTGAGGTCAGTTGAAGCCACAACACAGTATAACATTTTAAAGGTGATGTCAATTTTATACACTGTTAGAAATCTTCTGGAGCTCACCTGTGGTTGCAGGAGTGAACGACTTTATGGTCTGCATAAAGGAAACTGGAATGTAACGTAAGCTCACATTGCCCAACACTATGTTAATACAGAACACAAATGACATGGGAAATATTCTTCTCCAGCGATCTTCAGGGTCAACTGTTATTAGTGGTTTAAGTTTCAAAACCTTGATTACAATGTATGCTCCAATGGCTGAGCATATGAAATGAATGGATGACACCGTTAGGGGAAACTTAAAATCCAGTTTCTGCATAAAACAAAAACACTTCAAAATTAGGGACACCATGATGGCCACCATGCAAACTCATAAGACTGGTGTGGAATTATGAAAGTAATCTGCTTCAGACAGATTATGGATTGTGCCCACTGTGGGGAACAACTGATGTCAGAGTAAGGTGTATTGCTCCCAGACCACTGAATAATTTCTCTAAAAACTTAAAAGAATTAGGTTGTTATTAGTTCAAAATTTTGAGTGATTAGTGCAAAAGCTAAACAATCAAATAAATTATGGTAAACCAGCAATCAAATGATATACAACAAGTCAACAACTTAAAAAGACAAACTGTATGGTGACACCATTGGATCTTCTTTTCCTTTTGGAAAATTACATTATTTATCAATCAAGTCCGGGTGCAAATTAAGGATTCACCAGAACCAAACAAACTTCCTAATCATAAAGAAAGTCACTAGTTATTCCATTCACAAAATATCTATTTTTCTCCTACGTAACAAACTCAAATCATGTAGCCATACAAAAATAGGCAGAAGAACAAGCCACGAATTCAACCCCGCTAAACTGAATTTTCCTGCCAATAACGCGTTAATGATTAGAATTACATCTTTTAGGAGAACCTTCCTCTCTCCTAAAAACTTGCAACCAAACCCAAGGTAAATCTCATAGTATTATGTTATTTGTGGCAGACGGCCATGGCAGATCACATGGTAGTATGGCAATTCCGTAGTTGTTGAAGAAAAATATAACTAAATGCTGTTCACATTAAGTTAAAAATAAACAAATGAAACACTCAATGGATGTCTCGCCCAAACTTTTGGGATTCATTCGAGTGCCTGTGGCTTACTATTGCTATTATACATAGAAATTATCTAAATAAAAAACAACCAACTCCAGCCCTCACAATGGGGTCCATATTTCTTCTAATACTGCTCATGAAATTCCAATAAATCGGGATCACATTTTCCATAATTTAACCATATCAATAAATTAGAATTATAACCGAGCAAAAATCGAAAGAGAACGGTAAAATTCAGCTAAATTCATAAAATGCAAAACCCAATACATATGTCCATAATTATATCAAACCCAATAACCCTTGCAAAAAATTAAGAAATTAAGGTATCAGCTGAGGAAAATTAAGCAAACCCAGTTCACAAAATCTACAAATGAAAAGGTACAAATCGAAATCAAGAAAATCTGGGAAAGGCAAAAGAGCAGAGACCTGAAAGATCCACTTGTTCATGACAATCACGGTGACATTGAAACCCCACCATTGAAGAATTGCGAGGAGAGATCTAATGACGCTCCACTGGCACAGCCAAGACTCCTCCATCTCAGACCCAGATCACTCAATTAAAAGAGATCCAGATCACAAACGCACCCACCTCACAATTTCCAGAAACAAAACCGACCCAGATGGGTTTTGTTGCAGAACAGAGGGAAAACAGAGTTATGGGAGCTATGGAGAGATGGGGGATCAGGGAATTAAGAACCCTAATTAGCGTAACGGGTGTGAGAAATTGTTGAGGTTAAGCTGCCCTCTCTCTCTCTCGCTTGTGTGTGTGTTGTGTGTTTAGTCCCATGTGATTTGTCCTTCTGTTTTTAATTCGTTACGTTGGTGGTTCCTAAAACGTTTGAACTGTCACGCCATGGAAATGCTATGATTCTCTCTCTCTCTCTCTCTCTCTCTCTCTCTCTCTCTCTCTCTCTCTCTCTCTCTCTCTCTCTCTCTCTAACCCTTAAGCTAAATATAAGTTTTAATCCAAAATTCATTTTTGTCTCTCTCTCTCTCTCTCTAACCCTTAAGCTAAATATAAGTTTTAATCCAAAATTCATTTTTGCGATAAATTTATGCCAGAATTTCTCCTTAAATTAGTTGGCTGACTCATCATATGTATTCTTTTTAAGTTTATATTTATAAACTCATTGAATCCAACGGTTATAATCTAATATGATCAAATATAATGGTAAAAAATATATATAATGGTCCAAATTTAAATCTAACTGCTAAAGTAATTAAAAAAAAATTTATTTCGTGTGTTTCATATTCTTTCATAGTGTTACACGAGTTTTATGGTGTCGATTTAGTAATTTTTCAATATTTATCGGATTCTAAATATTTTTAGGTTAATACATTCATAAAATTAAATTAGGATAGCCTATATAATTTTTTTTTTAAGTTACTTTAAGAAAAAAAATTATCCTAAATTCATTCTTTAATAATTTTGGGCTAAAAATTTAACTCAAAATGGTTGAAACGGAAAAACTGTTTCTAAGTTAAAACTCAAGGGTTAAAGATGATCTTATAAAATTTGTAACCTTTTTTTTTTATTTTAGTTTCTTGTATAGGCCGAAGCGTGAAGCGTGCCAAGGCAAGGCCCACTCACGCACTCACTCACTCACTACTCAAATATTGTCAAACATTTTGAAGAAACTTACAGAAAAAGGGTTCAACGTTATTAGGGCATTTTCGTACCAATATCATATAAATACAAACTTACATATATATATATATATATATATATTTGTATTATTAACGCATGACAACTTAAAACAAAATTAAAATAATTAAAAAATAAAAAATAAACTACTCGGTTCGACAATCACAAAATTACCTGGTGTTACCAAATTTACTCAAATTGTTGACGACATTATGTTATACAACAATGTTGTTCAAAAGTATTAACATTGTCGTTCAACCATTAGTAACTTCATGCGACATTGAACATACTCTAGAGTTTCTTTCGATGGATTATTAGGGCTTGGACTTGTTTGATTTGATTGAAACATTTGCGGCTGCTCGCGAAAACATTGGAAGCTTCTTATCATATGGTTAAAGACACGAACAGTTTCTTTTACCATCATAAAAGTATTGAATAACTGAGTGGTTTTATTCTTCATTGTCCTTGAATAAAGATTAATTAATAATTAATGTCTACTTATGTTGTCACAAAACCATCGTCGACCCTTACATTGTTTCACTTTTAAGGCAATTTTAAAAAAATTTATGCCCCAACTAGATAGTAAGATTAGTATTTTTGAATTCTTAAAGGTGTGGAGATTATATTAGTTGATCAAATTACAATATTTTAGTAAAAATTAGTTATGGCAACTTAATACTACGGTTCATTGAAAAACAAATTCGTCTCTAAATAAGAAGTTTTGGGTTTAATTCATGTGGATGGTGTGTATGATTCCAATTAATTATGAACTACTAACGTACCAAGTTAATTATGCCTAAGTGTAATGATAGAGAATGTTTTTATTTAAACAAGGATATCAATGGGGTGGAGGTCAGGTTAAGTCAACCAATCAGTCTTTAATAATTTGATACTAAATTTGTCATTGAAGTGAGTTAGAAAATAATAATAATAATAAAATTGTATTGAGCCCTTTTTGTTTGGATTTGGATCCCATTTGGAACCAAATTATGAAGATCTTAGGGATCCTCACATCTTAACCATTCATCGTGCATCGTGCGATCAGAAATCAATCCAACTTTTTTATTTAAAATTAAACACAAATAATACCTGACAAAAACAGACCACACGATGTACGATGAACGGTTAGGATATGGGGATCCCTAAAATCCCTACAAAGTGGATCTGAAGAGGATCCTCTTCTTTTTTGTTTTTGTTTTCACCAAAACACCATTTTAGTTTCAAATTAAATAAGCTCCCTATAAATGATAGGAAGTATACCAAAAATTTTCTTAGATTGTCGCTAACAATATCTCTAGAAGAGATGTTCAAATGTTCAAATCAACAATAACAGTAAAAAAAGACAACACTAATATTTTTTAACCGAAATGTCAATTCTTAATTTCTTATGTAACATGACATAGAATGGCAGCAGAAAAAGTTGTTGCTTATGTTGTGAGTTACATGTCAGTACGTATTTTCCATCAAATGAGTGTGATGGGAAAATATGGTTAATTGGTTCCATGTCCCTGTCAACAAGAATCGAAGAAGAATGGGGGTTGGGGGGTTAATAATTTATCTTTTAGGAAGAAAAAAAAAATCTTCATTGCATAAAACAAGAAGGGTGTAACTTTGAACCGATTTTCTCTAAATTTTACATGATTTAATCAAGTTTGAATCTCATTAGAAGGTTGAGGGTTAGACTGTCTAGGACATTATGTTATCACTATGTCAGTCTTTTTAATAAATCATACTTCATGCATGTTTTTAGGTACAAATTTATTTATCACATTACGTCATAATTTTGTCATATAAAAATGAATTGAACTATATACTTATATATACCCTAAACTAAACTCATTTCGTTTATACAAGGTTTATGATTGACACCAAATAATTGTATCAATATTAATGAACTACATCTAATCAAAATATGCTTTGTATCAAATTATGAACATTCGAATCAAGATATTCTGTTTGAACTTGGTGCCAAATTTTATGCACTTGGTTTATGATAAAAAAAAAATATTAAAATTTACGGTCTTGTAATGGGTCTCCTCTTTGGTAATTATATTGTGATGGGTCAGAAATTTACCTTGAAAAAGGAAACAAGGGTTTTGAAATCGAAGAGATTTTTCAGAGTGATCAGTATACAGAAATAAGGGTTCCGCAGAAATTCCGAAGTTAAGCGAGAAGAGGGCTAGAGCAATCCCATGATGGGATGACCCACTAAGAAATTGCTCATGAGTTCCTAAAAACAAAACCGTGAGGGAATGGTAAGCCCAAAACGGACAATATTGTGCTATGGTGGTGGAGCGGGCCTGGGAAGTGGTCTCCCCCGGGTCGGGATGTGACAATTTAACCCGAAGTCAGTGAGCTTCCAAAAGGCCTCGTGCTAGGTAAGGGTGGAAAAAATTCCCGAAAATCCCGAACCGAACCGAAAAAATCCCGATCCCAAACCAAAAATTTCCCAAACCGAAATTCCCGAAATTTTCGGGATGCTATCCCGAACCAATCCCAAAATTTCGGTATGGGATTCGGGATTGGCTTCTCGATATTTCGGGAATCTCATACCAAACCGAAAATATATAATATTAATTATTATATATATATATATTTATACATATATATATTATTCTTTTATAATTGATGCTAGTAGTTTCTAATTCATGCTCAGCAACCTAGAATGCCCTACACCTTGCATATTTTTCATGTTCTGTTTGATATTCATGTGGATTTTATTATTGATGCTGCCATGGCTGATGATTTCAGAAGGCTTGATTCTTTTGTCTCTAAACAGATTGCAAAAAGAGTTTAATTAATTTGAATTTTGACTATAATAAAAAGAGTCAAGCATGCCAGTGTTCAATTAAATGGTAGTGTGAATGAAATGAAATTCCTAATTCATGAATGTGTTCTTGAATTATATATTTGAAGAACAATTCATAATTTCATATTTCAATTTGGGAATCCCGATTTGTCCCAAAATCCCGAAAATATTTCGGGATTCCCGAAATTTGGGATTCCCGAAAATTTGGTTTGGGATTGGTCTTCAAATTCCCGTCCCGAAAAATTTCGGTTTGGGATTCGGGATACTAGTTTCGGTATGGTATCCCATATCGAACCACCCCTAGTGCTAGGTAGAGATGGGAATGTACATTTAAGGATCACTCCCCTGAGCGATGTGGGATATTACAATCCAACCCCTTTAGGGACCCGACGTCCTCATCGACACACCACGGCCAGGGTTAGGCTTTGATACCAAATTGTCACATCCCGGCCCTGGGGGGACCACTTCCCGGGCCCGCTCCACCACCGTAGCACGATATTATCCGCTTTGGGCTTACCATTCCCTCACGGTTTTGTTTTTGGGAACTCACGAGCAACTTCCCAGTGGGTCACCCATCATGGGATTGCTCTAGCCCCCTTCTCGCTTAACTTCGGAGTTCCTACGGAACCCAAAGCCAGTGAGCTCCCAAAAGGCCTCGTGCTAGGTAGAGATGGAAATATACATTTAAGGATCACTCCCCTGAGCGATGTGGGATGTTACACTCCCTCTCCTCGTGTCCTCCATCCCCCGCGCCTCTGTTCTTTCCATTTCTTTTCTCTCTTTCACTGGGCCAACCCTCCCCTTCTGCCTCTTTTAGCTTGCTCCATCCCTGTTCTTCTTCTCCCCCATCTTTTGCACGGCTGTCCCGTGATTTCGGGTCTCTTTCCCATATCCGAGCTTTGCCCTTTTCAAGTTATTCTCTTGATTTAGGTTTGATTCGGAGCTTGAAATCCACTCCTTTGCCAATGATGTGATGTTTCCTCCTCTTGATTTGGACGCACCGCCTCTTACGCCCACCCTCTGTTTGCTCCGTCTGGGTCGTGCTTTTGCTAGGGTTGCATCACCTAGGCTTTTCCAGATCTGGCTTCTCGTTGTGAAGCCAATTGCCTTGGTTCAACTTGTTAATAGGGCTATCCAAATCTGTGATGTGGTCTTTATCAGGAGTGGCGCATCATTCCATCGGAAGGTGCCGCCTTATGGCTTCCTTCTCGGAATATTTTGTTAACTACCGAGGTGTACAACAGACCCTTTTCCGGTGTTGTCTCGTTGTCCACTCGCCTTGGTGCACCGTGGTGTCGCTGTTTGTTTTGGTCAAATTGGTCTTCGCCTTTGGTAGTCTCGTTTGCTAACAATTCAATGACTTGATGTGATCTTGCTTTTTCACGAGGATTTTTTGTGGCCTTGTTTTTCAGCAATGTCCGTTGTGGTTGTCTGTATTTCTCTGTTATTGCTATCGTTTATTGTAACAGATTTGTACTAGTAGCTCTTCTACGCTTGGCGGTTGTATGTTAACTCTTGTGGTTGTCGTTTAGGGTTTTCCTCTTATTTTTCTATTTGTGTAATTCACTTCAGGTCAATTTATTGGTCACTGAAGTTATGTACCCAATGACACCCTTGTAATGGTTCGTGTTGATTAATGAAATACACTATCGTTTCCTGTCAAAAATAAAAAAATAAAAAAACGTTGGATGATTGTGCTAAGTAACACTATTTTCACAAAAAATAATTGGTATCAAATTCATTTTTATGAGAGTCAACCTTAAAATCATTCACTTATAAACGAAAATAAATACAAGTAGATCATAGTACAAGCAGCAGAGTAAACCAAAGTTTAAGCGGGTATAATATCCATACTGTAAGATCCCACATCGTCCAGGGGAGTGATCCTTATATGTATATTCCTATCTCTACCTAGCACGAGGCTTTTTGGGAGCTCACTAGTTTCAGGTTCCATGGGAACTCCAAAGTTATCCAAAGTTAAGTGAGTAGCTCGTGAGAGCACCCCCATGGTGGGTGACCCACCGGGAAGTTCTCGTGTGAGTTCCCAGAAACAAAACTGTGAGGGCATGGTCAGGACCCAAAGCGGACAATATCATGCTACAGTAGTGGAGCAGGGTCGGGATGTGGTGGAACTTAGGTCGGGATGTGACACATACACCTTTTTTTGCTTCTCACACACCCTTTTAATTTTCGACAGTTAGATCGGATGGATTGAAAAAAATCAAAAGATAGAAATTAACCAAAAGTGTGAGAAATAAAAAAAAGTATGTAGATAGCACATTCCAATTTTAATTGGCACAAAAATAATATTCTGCAAGGTATTCTCTGAGCGGACGACCCATTGCCCCCTTTTTTTTCCTTCTAAACGACAAAAGCCACACTTCTTTTGGCTTCTAAAGGACAAGATTCACCTCTCCTTTCGTGCATGCAAATCCAATGATACACTTTTTTAAAATATTTTTCTGTTACGACAATTATAAGCATAACCATAAGTGGATATGCGAGGAATTTCCCCGTTAATATTTGAGAAATTAATGAAGTATACAGTTGGTATTCCAGAAGCTTGTCAACTATTCAGATTTTTTGCAGGCTTTTGCGCCACATGATGTGGATCACACTTTATTCAGATTTTTTGCAGGCTTTTGCGCCACATGATGTGGATCACACTTTTTTTTTTTAGTATAAAAATATATTTTACACTAAAAAAAGAGAAATTCGGGTAAGCTACACAATATGTCACATTCTAATCCGGGCCCCCATTACATCCTGGGCTCGACTTCACCGTAGCACGATATTGTCCGCTTTGGGCCCCGATCACGCCCTCACGGTTTTGTTTCTGAGAACTCAAACGAGAACTTCTCAGTGGGTCACCCATCCTGAGATTGCTATCGCGCGAACTCGCTTAAATTTGAAGTTCCAATGGAACCCGAGCCAGTGAGCTCCCAAAAAACCTCGTACTAGGTAGAGATGGAAATATACATATAAGGCTTATAAGATTCGCTCCCATAGACAACGTGGAATGTTACAGAATAGGCAACTTAATTTAGAATCGAATTTGCTATCTACGAAATTCGAACCCAAAGTCTTTTCATTTACAAGTAAAAGAAAATACTGTTAGACCGTAGTACTGATATGAATCACACATTTACAAACGTACATCATACAGCTTCGTAATATAATCAGCTCTTGGGGTGCAATGCAATTCTATCAAATGTATATCACTTGTGGTTTGTTTATGTAGGCACTAATTTAGCTCAATCAACGTCAAGGTTTAGCTTTGTTAATTATTTAAAGAATAGTGTTATTATTTAGACTAAATTAGAAACTACAAACTTGCGAATAAATTAGAAACTGTGATAAAATAATAAGCAAAATTGATTTTTAAGTACGAAGAAGAGAAAGTAAAACGTTGCAATTTTTTCTTTCAACCAAGAAAAATCTCATTAGTCACCCTTTTGAAAGGTGCAATCACCTTAAACTAAAAGTATTCGATAGAGCCAAATCGTTCACGTGTGAGTTCAAAACCAGAGCGTTTGGACTTCCTGCTTCATATTCACTTTATGATCATTAGATATTATTAATGGTGTGCTATTCACACATTCTTTTTTACTTCTCACATACCTCTTGTTGAATTTTGTCATTTGATATTCTTCAATTCATCCAATCTGACGGCCGAAAATTAAAAATGATGTGTAAAAAGTAAAAAATGATGTGTGGATATCACATCCCTATTACTAATCAATCAAATTTCTTTTCTTTTTTCTTAAAAAAAATGATATGCTACTAGAAATAGTGCGTGAAAACTTTTTTGAAATTCCAATAAACAACTCGTGTCGTATATAGCGTACTTGGATGTATATAAGAGGCTACATGACTCTCCTGGTGCGCAGCGACCAAACCCCACCATCCATAGAGTTGCAGATTTGATGGCAGCCTCTTGAAGGTGGCAACGAAAGCAACTTGTTAATTTATGTGCTAATTTTCCACACTTCATATATAACGCATACATAGTACTAGAACTCAACCAGCTATGCACTTTGTCTTAGAGCCCTGAAAGTTCTCTACATTTGCTGGTTTTCAAGCCTAAAAACTTTGGGCACTTTACTGTTTTCCAAGCAACGAAACAAATAATGTAGGACATATATAGTGCTTTTAAAATGATTGAAAGCGCTTTTGAATAAATTGTTTTGTGTCCAAAAACACTTTAAGTGCTTAGTACAAGAATTACCAGATATGTGCTTCTTGTTAGAATATGTAAATAAATAGAATGAATGAATGGGTGAGATGTTGACACTTGTAATGAGATTACAGCTTATGTTAGGTTCTGTTATATAGTTTGTTAAGAGTGTAAGAGGAACAATATAAATACCTCTACATGTAATATCTTCTCAGTTAAGCAATATACAAAGATTCAATATCTCTTTTCCCTCTCTTTTCTCTCTATATCTTCTTCTACAAGCTATCTGTTTTACATGCTTAACATGGTATCATCGTCTTCTTTGCTTGCGCACTGATCGATCCGCAACAAGCTTCCGCTCATTCATTTCGTCTGCTATCTGCAGTTGTTCGATCTTCTTTTCTTCTTTTCTTCTTTGTGTTGCTATTCCTCTGGAGAATTGCTTATTTCTTCTGTGATCTCCAAGAATTAGGGTTTCTGTGGTTCTACGACTGACCACTCTTCGTCTTCTTCAATCAGTTTCTTGGTTGCATACCAGGTGTTTGTTAAATTGCACCAGTCAAGAATTTTACCTTCTTCTGCCAAAAATGGTAACTGCTTTGCAACTTCAGATTTTACAGTCTCCGATTACTGCTTTAATTTCTTCTGTTTCTTCATCTGTGAATGTCAAATTGGATGAAGCAAATTACTTGAATTGGCATTTCCAAATGGAATTACTATTGGAAGGATATGGAATCATGGGTTTTGTTAATGGGTCCAATCTGTGCCCTGCTCAAGTTTTACCGACTGAATCTGATGCTTCTCCGAGCACTCTTGAATCTGATGAGTACAAAGTGTGGAAAATGCATGATAGGGCTATTATGCAATTGATTACTGCTACCTTGTCACCTATTGCTGTTTCTTGTGCGATTGGTAGTTCATGTTCTAAGGAGTTGTGGATACGATTGAAGGAACATTTCTCGACTGTTTCCAAAACTAGTGTGTTTCAGCTGAAGTCTGATTTACAGAATATCAAGAAAGGTAGCAGCACTGTGTCACAGTATCTTCAGAGGATTAAAGAATCCAGGGACTCCTTATCTGCTGCAGGAGTGAAATTTGAGGATGAAGATATTGTTATTTTAGCCCTCAATGGATTACCATCTGAGTACAACACTTTCAGGTGCGTAATTCGAGGACGAGAAAGTGTGATTTCCCTTAAAGAGTTTCGAGCACAATTGCTTGCTGAAGAGGCTATCCTTGAAACTAATTCTACTGCACCATTTTTATCTGCTATGATGGCTGATGTCAGTGATAAAGGTCGATCTTTTCAAGCCAGTTCATCTCAGGGTACCAACTATCAAGGCAACAATTATCAAGGGAACAATTATCAAGGCGACCATTATCAAGGGAATCATTCTGGCAGCTATCAAGGACCTCATTCTGGGAATTATCAAGGACATAGTTCTGGTCCATCCAGCTATGTTTTCAAGCCTTATCACAATAATAAAAACAAAGGGAAGGGCAAAGTTTATCAGGGTAATAAGTATGCCTACTCCAGGCCAAATATGCCTACTCAAACTCATGTGTTGCCAGTTCCTGCTCCTGGTCTTCTTGGTTCATTTCCTATGTCTGCATATGGTGGTTCTCCTAGCACCTATCTTTCATGTCAATTGTGCAATCAAGATGGCCATATTGCTCCATATTGTCCCAATGTCCCTCGAGATAAACCTAAGTGTTTTATTTGTGGCAAATCCAATCACACTGCTCAGTACTGTTTTCACAAAGACAAAGTACCTCAATTTCCACCACAGTTTCCGCAGTCATTCCCGATGCCACAACAGCAATTCTCAATGCCTGTTGGTTCAGCCTCCTTTCAGCCTCCTATGCAAGCTATGAATATTGTTCTTTCTCAGTCTTCACCGAATGTTCCTGCCATGTCTTCCCGTCACTCTAATTCTCAAGTTTGGTTAACTGACTCGGGGGCAACTAATCATATGACATCCGAGTTTGGTAATCTTTCTTTGGCTACTCCTTATCCCTCGAATGAAATGGTACAGACTGCAAATGGTGAAGGTCTGAACATTTCTCACATTGGTAACACTGTTATAAGAACTCCATTGCAACCTTTTAAACTCAATTCAGTTCTATATGTTCGCAAGTTATCTCAGAATCTATTATATGTTCATAGAATCTGTTTAGATACCAATTGTTGGCTAATTTTTTATGCTTACAATTTCTGGATTCAGGACAAGGCCACAGGGATGATGCTATACAAAGGAGTGTGCAGTAATGGTCTCTACCCAATTCCATCCTTGCCTACTGTCAATCCATTTCAACTTCCACCATCAGCTTTGCTTGGTCAGCTAGTTAACTCATCTATTTGGCATAGTAGACTAGGTCATCCCTCCAATCATATTGTTTCTTTAATACTGCAAAAAGCCAATGTTTCCTGTAGGCATGACAATTTACCTGTAATGTGTCAAAGCTGCTTAGAAGGCAAGTTTTGTAAACTGCCATTTCAGTCCAGTGTCAATAAAGCTGCAAAACCATTTGATGTACTGCATAGTGATATATGGGGACCAGCACCTTGTGTTTCTTTAGATGGGTTTAAATACTATGTCACTTTCATTGATGAGTGTACTCAGTACTGTTGGATTTTTCCGTTAATGAATAAATCAGATACTTTTGATGTCTTTTGTGCCTTTCATTCTTTCATAATGACTCAACTTTCTGCATCACTTAAAACATTGCAAAGTGATGGGGTGGGGAATATGTGAGCAATAGGTTTCAATCTTTTCACAAAACCAAGGGTATTTCACATCAAATTTCTTGTCCCTACACTCCTGAACAGAATGGCTTAGCGGAACGAAAACATAGGCACCTTGTTGAAACCACAGTGACCTTGCTCCAATCATCTCACTTACCATCTCACTTCTGGTCCTTTGCTGTTCAAACTGCCAATTATTTGATTAATAGGATGCCATCTCCTGTTTTACAGCATAAATCTCCCTTTGAAATTCTGTTTGGTGCAGTTCCTTTGATTTCTCACCTCAAGATATTTGGATGTGCATGTTTTCCTTTACTAAAACCCTACAATAGTTCCAAATTGCAACCTAAAACCATGAAATGTGTCTTCTTAGGGTATGCATCCAAGTTTAAGGGTTACATATGCTATGCAGTTACACAACACAAGTTTTATATATCGAGACATGTGATGTTTCATGAACACGAGTTTCCATATATGTCTTTGTTAAAAGCAGCTAAACACACTGATCTGACACATTCACCATCTTCCATTTCTTTACCTTTGCCTGTTGTCAACTTTGATAATGAACTGGTTTCCTCTATTCCAAGTCCACCTGTTTCTACACATCATGAGTCTCCCGTCATTTTACCTGTCTCCATAGATACATTTCCCACTCCTTCCAATGTCCCTAATACTGCACACTCATCTTCCAATATCCCTGTGGACCTTGACTTTCGACCTGAAAGTCTTCCAGTACTTTCTTCAGTCCCATCCTTGAATCTGCATCCCATGCGAACAAGGAGTAAGAGTGGCATTTGTAAGAAGAAGGTTCTACTTACTACTGTGGAAGACTCTGGCGGTATTGATTTGAATTTTACTGAACCATCTACTTATAAGTCTGCACTTAAGGCTCCAGTTTGGTTGAATGCTATGCAAGAAGAATTGAGGGCTTTGTCGCACCAAGGCACATGGAGTTTAGTGCCTTTACCAGCAAACAAGAACTTGGTTGGTTGCAAATGGATTTTTAAGATCAAGAAGCATGCTGATGGGTCTATAGCTCGTTATAAAGCTAGACTTGTGGCCAAAGGTTTTAGTCAAGAACCTGGCTTAGATTATGGAGAAACTTTCAGCCCGGTGGTGAAACCAACAACAGTGAAACTCATTCTGTCCTTAGCTGCTCAGTTTGATTGGCCTTTAAGGCAATTAGATGTCAAAAATGCCTTTTTGCACGGCATTCTTCAAGAGGAAGTTTATATGGACCAACCTCCAGGGTTCGTTGATCTCAAGCATCCTGAACTGGTTTGTAAACTGCATAAATCATTGTATGGTCTTAAGCAAGCTCCTCGGGCTTGGAATGAACGATTTACTACTTTCTTACCATCTCTAGGGTTCAAGTCTACCTACTCCGACTCGTCGTTATTTGTCAAGACAGCAGGTTC
The DNA here is from genome assembly GCF_041283825.1 of Pyrus communis. Classification (NCBI taxonomy): domain Eukaryota; kingdom Viridiplantae; phylum Streptophyta; class Magnoliopsida; order Rosales; family Rosaceae; genus Pyrus; species Pyrus communis. The sequence goes on from NC_142572.1 coordinate 8,080,754, forward strand.
TCATCTTGTGATATTGCTCCTGTATGTGGATGATATTATCATCACCGGCAGCAATTCTGATGTTATTCAGCATGTTATTGACTCCCTCACTTCTGAATTTGATCTGAAAGACCTTGGTGATTTGCATTTTTTTTTGGGAATTCAGATTACTCGAACATCTCATGGTTTGGTTTTATCTCAAACAAAATACATACAGGATTTATTGCATAAAACTGAGATGCTGGATTCCAAGTCCTGTGATACTCCATGTCTGCCTTATACCCGATTGCTTAAGGATGATGGAGAATTATACAATAATCCCACTTTATATAGAAGTGTAGTGGGTGCTCTTCAGTATCTCACCTTTACACGACCTGATATTGCGTTTTCGGTTCATCAGGTGTGTCAATTCATGCAAGCCCCCATGGTCTCTCATTTTACTGCTGTCAAACGTATCTTACGATACTTAAAAGGCACAATGCAGATTGGTATGACTTACTCTAAGGGTGATCTGAATCTTACTGCATACAGTGATGCAGATTGGGCTGGGGATCCGAATGATAAACGTTCTACCACTGGATTTATGGTCTTTCTGGGATCAAATCCCATATCCTGGAGTTCCATGAAACAACAAACTGTCTCCAGATCGTCAACAGAGGCCGAGTACAGGGCGTTGTCTACCACTACTGCTGAATTGGATTGGATTCAGCAACTCCTCTCTTTTCTGCAGGTTCCCATATTAGGTTCTCCTACATTGTATTGTGATAATCTTTCTGCCATTGCCTTGTCTCTCAATCCTGTGCAACATCAGCGAACTAAACACATTGAGGTGGATGTTCACTTTGTTCGAGAAAGAATTGCTCAGAACAAACTCTTCGTTCAGTTTGTGACTTCCAAGGACCAATATGCTGATATTCTAACAAAAGGATTAAGTGCTCCTCTGTTTCTTACCCATTGTTTCAATCCATGTTAGGTTTATATAACCATGATATTGCGGGGGGATGTTAGAATATGTAAATAAATAGAATGAATGAATGGGTGAGATGTTGACACTTGTAATGAGATTACAGCTTATGTTAGGTTCTGTTATATAGTTTGTTAAGAGTGTAAGAGGAACAATATAAATACCTCTACATGTAATATCTTCTCAGTTAAGCAATATACAAAGATTCAATATCTCTTTTCCCTCTCTTTTCTCTCTATATCTTCTTCTACAAGCTATCTGTTTTACATGCTTAACACTTCTTACAGAAAGCACTTAAAGTGCTTTTCTAGTATCCACTTGAATTTTTACTAAGGATTAGTTTCAAAAAAAAATTAACCAAAAACATTTTTAGTTATTTTAAAAACACTATCAAACGGGCCCATATAATCCATGTGAGATGTTTTTTGGCATTTCAAAGTAAGCTTTTCATGCTTTAATATGTGAAATACCAGTGTGTGTGTGTGTGTGTGTGTGTGTGTGTCTTAAATTATAACTAATTCACGTGGTAAAATATTAATAATAAACCACTTATACTTTAAGAAATAAGAGCTGAAGAATGTACCATGCGGTGGTATTCCATCGACAATGAGAAGCTAATTTTGGAATGCCATGACAATTTCCCAAGAACAAAGCAGAATCCAATCACCTTTCATATAATTCATTTCCTTTTGCTCTTTCCTCTATGGGCGATTTCCCATATCAAAGGAATAAGTGCCAAAAAAGCCAAACCAACGGTACATGCTTCTTCACAAGCTCCTCTTGGAATTTACATATCATGCTGTTAATTTGCGTTATTGTTATGATTTAGTTGAGTTTTAGTAAATTTACTTAATTGACAGACGATGGAATGATCTACCGTAAACTCATCTAAACTACTCGTGATACAAGTTCATGCCAAAATGAAGTATGAAACCTAACTCATCTAAACGTTTCTATCAACGTTTCATTGTATTTTGCAAATTTTCATTAAGAGTAGATATTTTACAAAGTTTATACGTTAAATTGATACATTAATGGTTGATTTGGATTTATAGAAGTATGAAACCTAACTTTTATGTTTATTAGTAAGCTTTCCTCATTTTTTTTATATTTTTAACTGATAATCACCAATATCTATCGATATTTTCTAAATTTAACCTGAATCTTCTAAGGTTTCCGATTTATGCAGAAAAAATCCCACTTCTGCTGCAACAAAATTATTATCTCCTAGTGTAGGGTTCTTGTTATGTTGATTCATGTACAGTTCGAATAACGCTAACGAGTTTAACACTTGTTACGCTTCTGTTTTTAACTATCCACACTCCAAACTCGATGTTTTACATTTTTTTTTGTAATCACATAAGGAATGCAGAGGCTAAAAATGGTGTTAAAACCACTAGCCTTAACACAATATTTTAATTAGGAGTGTTCTTTTACCAAAATACATGGATTTGAATTATTGATTAGTTTAGCTTTTACCTAAACATGTGGTCCAAATTCTTAATGATGAACCTAACATCACAAAAATTGGGACGAATAAAAAAACGCAAACCTAATTAGACCACAAGTTTGGAGGCAACAGATTTTGATTCCGCTTTCACACCCTCACCTAAGAGCAATTCCAGTGTGTAAGGGCTTCTCATGGCAATTGGCAATTGAATCCCCTTCACTGAATCGTAACTGTCTTTAATAAACAGTAATTGTCTTTTACATCTCCATCCCGAAACTGAATAGTCATGACAATAGGTAATAAAATATTAGTATTTTTATTTTATAAAATAATAAAAAACAATTTTATTTGTAATTTTAGATAGCATTTTTAACTAGTCTCATTACGCCACGTGTCATTATTCGAAAGTACAATTTTTTGTGGAACAAGAATGCTCTTAGTTTGTTTGGTGTGTTTTTTAAGTTCATTTAGTATGTTTTTTTTTTATTTGGTGTGTTTTTTAAGTTCATTTAGTGTGGTTTCTTTTTTTATTTGATGTGTTTATGTAATTCTATTAACTTAATTAATTTCTACTGTTGGATTACAGAAAATTTGAAATCCAACCCTCCAGATTGTGACACGTGGCATAACGGTAATATATCATTTTTTTTCTTTTTTTAAAATTTTTAAAGCTGAAAAACGCAGACCGTTGATCTAGAATCAAACGGTTCAGATTGTGCCACATCATCTAACCGTTGGGGGAGTTTCGAAAAAAAAAATTACCATTGGAAATAAAATGGTCCAGAAAAAAGAGCCGTTGAAATCCAACGGCTGAGAGGGTGCCATATTGCACCCAACAACGACTATAGACAGCATGTCCAGCTCGGGCCCCATCGCCTGCAAACCTTGTCGGTGATGCACCCCCACACACACTTGTTAGCCATGCGATTGATGCAATTTTTTTTATAACGTGGCTGACGTCAGCCTTGCATCACTCTCCCCTTAGGTGCTCGGGCCTTGGGTTTGTGCTTGAGCTGTCCCTCGGGCTCCCCCTCAGCCCAATAGCCAGAATGGGCTGGAATCACTTTAGCAAGCGATTGGGTTGATGGAGCAGCCTGTCCACAGGGCTAATGCCCACGCTGGAGGTGCTCTAAGTAATTACCCAATAAATCAAAACATTACCCATAAATGATCATGGGAATTTGGTTGAAATAATTAAAACACAAATTCAATGCTATTGAAATGGTCATTTCCTGTGATTTTGTAAATACTTCGTGAATATTTCATCAACATTTTGTAATTTGATTTTGATCATTTCATTGATTGAAATTTGTACGAATCCTCCATTGCAGATGAAGATCCAGACGAAGAAGATGAAGATTTGAACAAGAGAGGGAGGGAAGAATGAGTTGGACGGTCTTTAGACAATGGCAGGTGGTACCATATTAAAAAAAAATATGATTTCATTGATTTATTTGAAAATAAGATTACATTTGTGTATATATTGTAGTAACAGCCACTCTAACTAATCAAAACTAACATGATCAAAATAAATAAATAAACTTAAAAATTTCTCCAAAAAAAAATAATAATAATCTCGAAGTCTTATGTTTAACGGACTCATTTACAATATTGCCCTTGATAAAATGAACTAGATTGCTGCCAAATTTCCTCAACGACTGGATAAATATGGCACAAATCCGAAACCCTAAATTCATTTACAATATTGTCCTTGATAAAAAGAAGGGGCTTTTAGATCCAGGTCCAAAAACGTAGAGTGTTTTTAGGAGTGAGTCCAGTTATCTAATTATATGTTTTTATTTCTTTTATACTCATTTTATATTTTCTAAAAATATTAAAAATCAATTAAAATCTTCTAATATTATGCATTTTCCAACTCCAAAAGAATATATTTAATATCTTATAACAAAAAAACTAATATACTAAAATAAATTTATCTGCAAAACATTCTACTCTAACTCAAGTAACAAATATATGAATGTATATAATATACCTATATGTGAGATATGAAACCTAATTAAAGGGTAGAAAAAACATAACATACCTACAAGTAAGACACATTAATCTGTGACAGGTTGATTATAAAAAATGAATATGTTATATAGGTAGATAAATATAATTAACCTGTGATATAGGTCGATTATAAAAATTAAAAATAAAATCTATAAATGGGGTTTAAAGTAGGAGGAAGAACGAGAAATAACAAAAAGATAAATAAAAAGAAATAAGCAAAGAGATAATTGGAAAGAAATTTGATTTTTATAATAAATCTTATCATTGAATAGATAAATATTGATAATTAAATATAACAAATTGGACTTATTTTAATAAATTGGACTATTCCTACTATTGGCTCAAAAAATTGGACTTACATCAAGTTTCCCCTAAAAAGAACTAGATTGCCGCCAAATTTCCTCAACGACTGGATAAATACCCCTAATGGAAGGTCTCTTTGGCGTCAATCACAACTTTGGAGTCGCTCTCGATGATTATCGCCTTTAACTCCATGTTCTCTAGTCAGGTGAAATGCTTCTCGAACAGCTTCTGCTTCCACTTCTCATGACGAAGATCGGAAAAATGAATTGAACTTTCCACCAATCAAATACCCCGGCCTTTGCATTACAAATGATCACTCCGGTGCTGGCCTCCGTAATGGATTTTTTGAGAATGAATTTCACATTGATGAGAGGATAGACTTTGCATGTGCTTACAAATAGTTGGGTTACTCCCTATATTGCCAATTGGTTTTAAGTTGGAACCTCAACTCTCTTCATAGTATCAGAACGGGTTGTTATGTGTGAAGCCCACACATGCTCCATGTCACCCGAGTTGTGTTGTCCACGTGTTAGTCTTGAAAACTCGTCACACGTGAAGAGACGTCTTGATAAGAACCACGAGATGGGAGATATATAGGAGGTTCTCATGCCGCAGTCTGCCTTCTAGAGTGGATATGGGGCTACCGCACCTTGGTAGGATGATTCCATATATAACTACCATGTGAGAAAGAATTGTTTTGTGCATGGTAGTTGGATAGTGTCACGTGGTATATTAATCTTCGTATTAGAAAATAGACGAATGCCCGATTTGTACTGGGCACACTTGATGCATTCGGTTGGATAACTTACAACTAAATGGTAAAATATGAATTACTAAGAAAAGATAAGTTTCTTTCGTGTCTAGCTTTCTCAAAATGAAAAATCATTTGGTAGTTAAGGGCATACTTTTAGGGATGGTTTGATAACCATTTCAATTTTAGTTTTTCTTTTGTTGCTTGACGTATGAAGTAAATCCATGGGAAAAATGAGGGACAAAGAAAAGTGGCGGATGACGAGAAAAAATAAACGAGAATGGGAATCATATTTCAAATTATTTGTTATTTGCTAACTGTTGAGAGTAGGAATCCCATATATGAGCAAGAATGGACCTTGCATGTGCTTATAAGTAATTCGTCTAATTTTCATATTGTCAATTAATTTAAGGTAAAACCTCAATTTTTTTTCACTACCTATATATCCATGATAGGTTGAGAGTGCCACGTAGGCTTAAGACTAGCTAGACTCAACCACCTCATGCAACAAAAAGTAGTTTGCATGATACAGGTACACTGTCACGACTGCCTCATGTGCCAATGATGCAAAAACATGTGAAAAAAAGAACTAACACATGTCCTCATATTCTTGGCACATAATACCATGTGGTTGTGTATCCTTACTATTAAAGCACCTTGCTTAGTTATAAGCATATTGTTGTGCCTTGGCTGATTATCTTCACCAACATACAAACCCACAGTTGAATAGTTTAAAATACAAGAAATAAAGACACCGAGAAATTTACGAGGTTCGGCAAAAACCTGCCTACGTCCTCGGAGAGATATTGCTCTTCATTATGAGAAAAACAGTACAAGTTACACATGAGTTAAATCGACATAACCCAATCCCATATCCCTTGTACACCCACTCACAGAATTTTCCCAAGAGCCTCACTCTACCCCAAGAGTTCTTTCACAAGAGATCTTTCACTCTAGCTCTCTTTATTTTTCTCTCCAACTCTCTCTACACCCGTGCCCTTCCATTACCAAATGCTCTCACCATCTCTTTTTATGATTTTCTTAATCCAAGCCTTCTCCCACCCGAAAGCCACAAAACATTGCTTTGAAAAAGCCACAAAACATTGCTTTGAAAAAGCCACAAAACATGGCTTTGAAAAAAAGCCACAAAACATGGCACTAATTTTGGCCACTATCCAACAATCTCCACCTTGGCCAAATTCGAAAACATCACAGAGACTCGAATCAACACTGTACCAAAGTCCATTGGCCTTACGTACCAGCATGCACACTCTGAATCAACCTCGTTGGTCCTGTTCCGATTCAGTCACTGCCAATGCATGTGCAATTGCTGCAAGCAAAAAAAACATTTAGCTTCAGACAGGATCTCGACACATCCTCGTCTCCTCCAGCAGGTTTTCCTCATCTTCATTGTCTGCAACTTGGAAACTTGTCGATGCACCCATTTCCATCAACACCCGTCGAGCCAGACAAACATTCCTCACACTTCTCATTCTTCAGGACCATCTCATCACCTGTGAATCCCATAGCTCCACCTGCTGCAAAACCCCTGCAACACTTGAGACTATACATCACCAGGAGATGTGTTGCTTCGAGTACCTAGAGGGCATACTCGAAGTCTTCCGCCACAAAATTGCTGCTACCTGGACCAAGATCATCCTTTCTTTTTCTCAAAGGACAATTTATCTTTTTATGCCCGAATTCTTTGCAGTTATAGCATTGTGGTCCCTTGCCTTTGGAGCTTGATTTGAACCTGCTGTCTCTCTCAAATCCTCCTCCCAATTTTCTTCCATGATTCCAACCTTGAACAGCTAAAGCAGTCTCGTGCCCATCATCAACAATGGTCTTCCTCTTTTGTGTATCATAAGACACCAAAGAAGCCTGCACCTGCTCCAAACTTACTGTATCTTTTCCATGCAATAAGGTTGTCACAAGATTCTCATACGAATCTGGAAGTGAGGTAAGAAGTAAGAGGGCTTTATCTTCTTCCTCAACCGTAACATCAACTTTCCTCAATTGATCCAAGTATCCATTGAACACATTCATGTGGTCCATGAGATTCCCGCCTTCATCCATCTTCAGCTTGTACAACTTCCTCTTCAGATGTAACTTGTTGGTCAAACTCTTAGCAATATAGAGTTTTTCCAACTTCTCCCACAGTGCAGGCGCAGAATCTTCATCCATAACATTGTTGATAATGTTATTAGCTATGCAGTGTCGAATCGTGCTAACACAACGCGACTCCAGCTCCTCCCATTGGTCATCTGTCATTTCTTTAGGCTTCCCATCTTTTCCCTTCAAAGCTCTAACCAAGCCTTGTTGAGTCAAGACATCCTTTACTCTCATCTGCCAGAGAGTAAAACTGCCATTCCCATTAAACTTCTCAACTGAAAACGACATGTTTGTAGTCATCATGGTGAATAATAAATCTGAACCTTCAATGAACCAAAGCTTCCAACAAAGCTCTGATACCAATTGTTGTGCCTTGGCTGATTATCTTCACCAACATACAAACCCACAGTTGAATAGTTTAAAATACAAGAAATAAAGACACCGAGAAATTTACGAGGTTCGGCAAAAACCTGCCTACGTCCTCGGAGAGATATTGCTCTTCATTATGAGAAAAACAGTACAAGTTACACATGAGTTAAATCGACATAACCCAATCCCATATCCCTTGTACACCCACTCACAGAATTTTCCCAAGAGCCTCACTCTACCCCAAGAGTTCTTTCACAAGAGATCTTTCACTCTAGCTCTCTTTATTTTTCTCTCCAACTCTCTCTACACCCGTGCCCTTCCATTACCAAATGCTCTCACCATCTCTTTTTATGCTTTTCTTAATCCAAGCCTTCTCCCACCCGAAAGCCATAAAACATGGCTTTGAAAAAGCCACAAAACATTGCTTTGAAAAAGCCACAAAACATGGCTTTGAAAAAAAACCACAAAACATGGCACTAATTTTGGCCACTATCCAACACATATGCTACTAGGCTCGGGAACAAATGAATAAAACCAAAATTTCGAAGGTGAACAACATAGAACAGTCTTTGGTTTTTTCAAGTTTTCATTCTCTACCTTGTACCGTCTCTACATCTCTCCCCACTATTCTTACTCCACTCTTCAATATCCCTCACTTTTGTTACGAATTTCCATTCTATCTATAATAAAATAGTACATAAAAATTCAAGGGTTTATATCACAAATGATCCTTGAAATTGACCCATACTATCAAAATGATTCCTGAAATTAATAATCAATTAATGTAACACCTGAAAATAGGTGTCGCAAATTAATGTTGTCATTCCATCACAATTCTGTCCAAAATTCTGTTACGAGACATGCAAAGTGTGATATCATATGAGACACGTTTCTCATAAGGCATGGGAGATATAAATATAACTCGTAATCCAGGTTCTATATACAAGTGAAAGTCGACAGTGTCGTGGAAACCATGGAACAGCTCCGACAATTTTACATACGATAACCTTGAGGCGTTGAATAACGGTGAAATCTTCCATTTTTTCTAACTCGGAACTCGCACTTAGCCTCTGTCAAATTTTTGACAGAAATGCTAGCTGCATCCTAAACCGGAATGTCATCCCAAACCTTCAGGTAGCATCATGAGACGGGACTAGATCACTCCACCATTTTACACCTCACATTTGACAGATGTTCGTTCAGTCAGTGTCGTCTAGGTACTCTATCTTTCAAACAGTATGTTCCTTAAGATCGTTACTACCTCATCAAAAAGCGCATCGTTTTTTGCCAGACACTGTTCAGCTGCACGTTCATTACTAAAAACCTTTTGCCCTATGAGGTAGTTGCTTCCTTCTTTGGCAATGACCCCGTGTTCACAAGCCAACTGCAATACCTCTGATTCACAGCTTAAGCCTCTCCCGAACTGTATCCCCAGATCGGCCTTCTTCATTGCAGGTGCTAATTTATTTTTCACAACTTGCACAGAAATCCCAAGACCTGTAACCTAAAAACAACATGGACTTTGATAAGTTCACATCGATAAAGAAGAGAACTGCCATATTCTAACTAGATCAACCTAACACCCACAATAAACATAGTGGTTTTAATAAGTTCACATAACTGTGAAGCGAAAAGCTCTACTAGTGGCTCTAATGCACATTCACTTGTCAAGGACGTCACGCTCTCTTCTCTTAGCACTCAGTTTTCAGGCAAGGACAAGAGATTGCAGCCACTGAAATTCATGGAAAAATACATCAACTGCAGAAGCGATTTTTTATTCTATTGCTTTCTCTTTGCAGTTCTATACTATTCTACTTATTGTTCTTTGATTTTGTTCTTTAACTTATAAGAATATATCTACCTTTCTGTCAGTTTTCCTACTCGATTAGTTATTGTTTCATTTACCAAACAAAAACAGGTGATACTCTTATCGAGTACTCCCACTGCTCAGAACATCAAAGAAACTGTCATTTTTTGGACAACTATTAGGTAGTCTTAACAAATATGACCATATTTTCACTTTTGATCAAATGATAATAATAAAATTATAAACAAAAACAAAAAACAAATAAGACCAATATATTGCCCAACAGCAATATGGCTCATCCAAAGAGACCAACAGCACAACAGCATGAAGCATTAAGTAGCATCAGCCGCAGCATAACATCAATAATTTTTTTCATGTCATTATTAAACTAATAAAGGATTTACCTTTTCCTCAGTCTGAAGCAACTGTATCCTTTTAAGTCTCAACCGCACTGCCGCGTAGAATTTCAAGGCATTTCCACCACAAGTAACCTCATCCGTAGGTCCAAATTCTTTCCCTGACTTTGAACTTGATCTAATCTGGATACAGAAGAAATGTTACATAGTAAATATTATTTCTCCTTCTGCAGCTTTTAAGATGCAATTTTGAACAGACAATTAATAGGTTATAATGTTTTTAAGTACAGTGGTGATAACCTGGTTAATAAAAACAATAAGGGTACGAGAATGGGATAATGAAGAATGTATTTTTCGTAATGCTTGGGTTATGATTCTTGATTGTGCATCTCGGTATTCACCATCAATTTCAGCATCAAGTTCGCACTGGGGGACCAGGGCAGCTACCTGAAATATCAAAACATGCCAAATATTAAATTGATAGCTTTTATATCCTCAAAAGACTTTAAAATGATTAATAGTGATTATCTACATCTATGACAGCACAGCAGCATAAATTAATTAACCAAAGAAAAGGAAATACAGGTCCAATAATGAACTCTCTAAGAGTTTCATTCAACACTGAACTGATCTCAGTTTATATATTTCATTAGTTAGTCACACTGCATTTTGGTTCCCAGGTCTATCTAATTGTATAAGAGGTAACTTTCTTAGATTGTGAAATTTAAAATACAACAGTCTGAAAGTGTCACCGTTCCTGTATGACTTGATAGCATAACTTAGAAATGACAGAGGGTTCTTCAAACAGAAATGATAGCATACATATAAGTGTAGACATGTCAGGATATCTGTAGAAATATTTGGTGCACTTAAAGATTGGCGTTAAAGGTCAATAAAAAGATTAGTGTTGAAAAACAGGTAGATGTATCTTTAGTCAGAGTATCAATCACTTACACTATCAACCACAATCACATCCAAAGAACCACTTTTAGTCAGAGTGTCAACAGCACATAGCATATTCTCAGCAGAATCGGGACGTGAAAAGAGAAGGTTTTTGGTGTTTATACCCATAGATTCTGCAAGTGAACATTCCATGGCATTCTCTATATCAAGAAATGCACAAAGTCCTGACAAAGGGACAGTCAAGTTAAGCAAATATAATAACAGACTTGAAATATACAATATAGAACAATATAATTCAAGGCCATCACTCATTGAATAGGTTGCATGTCTATGGAGGGAACGTAGGGGTAGAAACTTTTAGGACCTTGAGAATACAGTCCACCAATTATACTTTATTACCCTCTCATGCCTAAATCACTAGATATCAGTTCCTATTTCGCCTCGTGTTCAACCATACAAAAATTTCAGTTTTCCATCTATAAGAAGATAGCTTCCTAGCTTCCATCTGTGTGTACCTTCGTGTATTGGGGGGCAATTTTTTTTCTTTGAGTTATATAATATTATATATACACAAACACAATGGAAAATAACAAGATAAGATAATTTACTCTATATACAGTAGCTGATCAGAGTTTCAACAAAGATGAGCAAAATGACATTTCCAATACAAAGAATGAGATGATACACACCTCCAAGCTTTTGAGCCTCCTTGATGATGTGAAGTGCAAGCGTGGTCTTCCCAGATGCTTCTTGCCCGTAAATTTCAACGATTCTTCCCTGCAGATGGCAATGCACATCTCTCACTAGGGTTTTACAATTGACACTATTTCATCGTTTTGCAGCTAAAATTGAAATACAAATGAATTCAATGCACCTATTTTAAGTTATTAGTAACTACCAGCACTTTTCGTCCTACCATCAACAGGGCATACACGGTAACTAATAGCAAAATCCATCAAAAAGTAATGAGTAGTCGATGTACCTTGGGTAATCCTCCAATCCCAAGAGCTAGATCAAGCTTCAAGGAGCCAGTGGAGATGACAGGCGGACGTCTTGATCGAGAAAACCGCTGCATTGACATCATAGACTCCCGGCAAAAATCACCGGAAAGCCGTGAGAGAGCCAAACTCAATGCAGCATCTTTCTCCCTTGCTTTGGCATCGTCATTCTCATCATAATCCAACAGTCCATCACATTCAGCTGCCATCAACACACACCATCATCAATGTTTCTACACATAACAAGCTCTAAAATTTCCTACCGAATCAATGCGAAAATTACCGGCACAATTTGTCCAATGTCTTCTTCCTCTCTGGGCATAAAACACCAACAAAATCAAAATCCAAATTAAATCATTTGGAATTTAAATTCTACAGCAGGTTTCTAGAGAGAGATACCTGGAGGAAGGAGCAAGGTACGGAAGAAAGACGAGGTTGCTTGAAGGCAGCCAGACCAAGCCGCTGTGCAAGTGTTGGACGGAGAAGCAACCCCATTCGCCGACGGGTCTGCTCGTAGATTAATGGTGGTCTGAGGGTATACGACGGAAGAGAAGCTTTTGAGGGTTTTAGGGTTTTTGAGTTCCGGAGGTGTGGCGCCGCTCTATGGTGGGTGTGGGCGGGAGAGAAACTGGAGTTGGATCGAATATGGGAAATTGTGTCGAATAGGAGGTGTTGGGTCGAATGTCGGGTATTGGGGTCGAATGTCGGAAGAGAGGATCCTCGTAAATTCTTCGATCACATAGGTTCATTGTATATTGTACGATTAATTTTTATCAGATACTGTTTATATTTAATTTTAAATAAAAAATTTACAATAATTTATGATTGCATGATATACAATGAACGGATATGATTAGAAAATCTCCAGAATCCTTACAAAAAGAATCTGACGAGGATCCTCCTAGGAATGTGGGGTGTTGAATGGTTCGATTCAATGAAATTTTTTTAATTTATTATTAAAACTATACGATTCAGTTTACATCGATTTCGGCTTGGTTCATACCTGTTTACAGGACATAATAATCATTTAAATATCAAATCAAAATGGAATTCAACTTGGTTTTCCTTTCTTTATTTTTTTATTTTTATTTTTTTTGCTTGCTTGAATTCAAATATGACTTCTAAAATGGTTATATAAAGTTATAAACAAAATAAATTATTTTTTTAGTACTTTGATATTTTTATATTAAGAAGTGAGAGAGTTCGGCAAAGCCACACAATAAGTGGCCTGATTTGGTATCGAATTCGCCATCCATAAGATTCGAACCTAAGATTCCAAATAAAGAGGAATATTATTAAACTGAAGTATTGAGTGGCAAAACAAATCGTTTTTAGATACTAAATCAAAATGCAAATGTCCTTGATTCCAAGGTAACAAAAAAGAAACACAATTCAAATGTACATATATAGATTCAAAATACAAATATACATCCACACATAAAATACATTTACTGTGATATAAGAATGTTAGCATAAATGCAATAATTTAAGTCCCAAAGAGACTTACCAAGAGATTAAAACAAAGGCCCAGGAAAAAGGGAAAGAAAAAAGCAGGAAGTAACTCAACATCTAAGATTATTTCATCTAAAAATATGAAATTGAAACCAGAATGTCAAATTTGGAGATCTATGAGGGAAATTGATCTAATCTTTTTCAAATATGTGCCTTATCTCAATAGGTGAACCGTGAAAGTAAAAAACCTAATTGAGAAATGCTCCCGTGTAGTCGGATTAGGTGAAACCAATTTGGTTTTTATCACTCATTTAATGACACATGCATACAACTATTAAATTTAATTATTTATTTATAATCATGTTTTGGTTCTATTCTGAGCAGTTCTACCAACATAAAAACTGGAACTGGAGCCGATCTAAATAGTTCAGTTCAGTTCTTCAACTTACGTTGACTTTTTTTTGTTAACACAAATTTTTCCGATTTATTTTGTCTCAGTCCTATTCGGTTTGGTTGTTCCACAGTTTTTATGTCCACCCCTAAGTGCAGGAGATGTGGGTGTCGGATTGGGTGGTGGCACAGGGATCAAGCTGCGGCGTGAAAATGGGTAGAAGGGTGGCGCCACCGCTCTCACTCCAATTTTTTCAGAAATGTTAGGTTTTGGGAAGAAAGTTTAATTCCGAACACAATACTCAAGTGATCAACACAAAAACAATAATTATAAATAAAAAAACATCATAATAGGTGATTTTGGTCAAAACAGTGACACAATCTATTTCAAGTGAAACATTGTGTAGGTAGCTTTTATATGTTCGATTCATAATTTTAGTAATATTTAATCATACTATGTATCTTTTCTTTTTTCTTTTTTTTTAAAAAAAAAGATCATTTAGTGGCTTTGCCATAGCAATCCATTGTTTTGGAAGCCTAAAAGATTTACAAAGGCATTTCAGCCTCATTCTGACCATCATCGTACTATGTATCTATGTTATAAATATCATAAATACACCAATATGCTAGATGGAAGAGGATCCTCTCTGGATCCACTTTGTGGGGATTCTAGGGATTTCCATATCTTAATCGTTCATTGTACATCATGCGGCCAGTTTTCGTTAGGTATTATTTGTGTTTAATTTTAAATATAGAAAATCAAATGATTTCTGACCGCACAATACACGATGAATGACTAAGATGTGAAGATCCCTAAGATCCCCATAATTTGAATCCGAATGAGATTCAAATCCATGTTAGATGGGTTCAAGAAAATGCTGTTACATATTTAAGTGAGTGACCTACCATTTTGCTGACTAGTCACTCCATTTACCTTCCACAACTTCCGATATAGTATTTACCATGTTCCTAATAAACAGCAAATGTTTGTATCGAATTATGAACCACATGTTACCAAATGTATATGGTTTGCTTTTTATCAACTTGGGAGCATTTGGTGTCAAATTTTATGCATTTGGTTACGTTTCCCTTCCAATCCTAAAATTATGTTGGGATAACTTATCGCCAGTTTGAAATCACTGCGTTTTTTTTTTTAATTGCTATTGAACTTTATTAAAAATAAAAAAATAAAAAAATAAAGCAATTTAGCATTTGATAAACTGCATTTTAAAGGTGGTCTGAAAAACAGTATAAAAGCTTTGAGAAATTTATATGTAAAATGATATAAATGTATATAATGACAAAAAGGGACATTATAGTGGGGGTGGTGGAGATGGCAATGGTGGTGGTGGCGGGGGTGCTAGTGATGATGGTGATAGTGATGGTGGTGGCAACGGTGATGGCAATGACAAAAGTGGGGATATAATGGTGGTACCTATAGTGGAGTGTGGTGGTTGGGGTGTAAAGGTAACAATGGTTGTAGGGGTAACGGCATCGACAGTAGTGGTAGTTGTAGTCGTGGTAACAATAGTGGCGGCTGTGGTTATGATGGCGGTGAAGGTGACAACGATAGTGGTGGCAATTATCATTATGGTGGTGGTGGTGGTGATTGTAGCAACAATGATGGTGGTATTGACAGTGATGGTGTAAGGTTAGTGTTTGTAGTGCTAAGTGCTGGTTGTCACTTTACTCTCCAAGAGATGAAATGAGTGTAAAAGGTTAAACAATGTTATTTTTTAAAACCAACGAGAGTATTACAGAAATTAGAAATATTCATTATACTCAACTCCGCTTAACAGCTATTAAACCCACCCCACAACCCTACACTCCATCTTATATTCTCACCCCTCATAAAAAAAATTAGAACACTCTTTTTTCACTCACCAATATTCCTAAAATGTCCTCAAATCAATTTAACTATTTTCCAAAAGTTTAAAGTTAGAATTTGAAATGAAGTACAATATTCATTAGATAAGAAAGAAAACATCAATCAAAGAGGATAGGGAGTTAATAATGTGCCTCGATAAAAATCTTGCAGGGGATTTCAATCTGGACGAAAGGAAAAAAAGGATCCCGCACTCTAAATTAAATAGTAATACTATTTTAAAATAGAAAGCTAGAAATTACATCAGAAGGTTTTTCAAATCAAAAAACCTGAGCATCCAACGTTAAGCCCAATCTCACAAGCCGATGTTCGATCTTGTTCGTCTCAGGTCGACCAAACATGACCTTCCAATTCATAATAGACTAGAGAATTTGACGGCACCCCATTTACTGTTCATCGTGAATTCGCCCTTGAGCACCATCTGCTTGTTGACAGCCTCCCTTGACGCATGCGACAATGTTCACCTCACAACGCCCAAGACTATGAAAAAAATAATCTCAGTCTTCCTCCTCATCTCATTCGTCATTGATGTCGACGAAGAATTTGCTGGATTTCCGAAAATCTTTCCCCTAACAAATCTCAATAGCGACATTTGAATTCGAAACAGAAGTTCGAAAACAAAATTTTGAAATTTTGATAAAAAAACGATTAAGAGGAAAGTGTGTTTTCTGAAACGGATGGTTGGGCTCCTCCCTTTTCTTCTTATTTTTATTCTAACTTTTCTTCCAATTTGAAGAAAGCCATGCGTTCTCTTCGTCTTCTCTAATTATTATTTTTCTTTTGGCTATAAAAAACAGACTAGGATAATTTTATTAGGGCTTTATAAGTCATATTACAAAAGGTCAAATGTGCCATTAAATTTTTCCCTAAAAATTGGTCGGGAAAATATGGTTGTGGAGTGGGTCGAACAGCTCTCTTATTAAAACAATTTTCAAAAGCAATCTACAAGCTGCTTTTAAAAGCTGTTGCATAGAAGTCATTGTTTTTAAATAAGCAGTGTATTTTATTTTCATCAAACACTTTTTTATTACTTAACTTTAAAGTGAATCAATTTTTCTGAAACAAAAAAAAAAAAAGAAAAACCAATACCATACGATGCCTTTCAAAGATAAAATTCCTTTTGAGACCAATCTATCTAATTATTTTATACAACAAAATATATATACACACTGGAATAACTATAAGAGAATAAAGTGGTTGCGAACTCTTCATATCCGAGATTCGGAACTAAAGACCTCTCACATACAAGCGAAGAAGAATACCACTACTTCAACCTATCTTGATCTGGCAAGTTATCCAATATAATCCAATCTTAACAACTAAATGTGGCCGAACATTAGATGCTTGTTCACAATCTCACTTTGCAACAAGTAATAAGTTGTTAATAGGATTAGTAAGACGAACTAAAACAATAACAAAGTACTTGGGGAGCAAGATTAGGCCAAAATGTGAATGCAGGTGTCTTTCGCATCTCTAATTACACACCACAGAAGCTTGATTCTTAAAATTTCCCCTAAATAATGAAGAAAATATTGATCAAGTGAGTACAAAATAACAAAACAATGTGATCAGCTGGGTTGCAATCTTGAATTTAGCCCCTTCATCTTCTCATGAAAACACCACATTCATCCCCTAAATTGTTAGACATCAACATAAACATTTGTTGGTAGCGTAAGTCCGGCAAGAGAAAGTTACTCACAGTTCCATGGCACCACACTTGAACACAAGCGGTCCAAAATCTCAATCATCAAATGAGAGCATGACATTAAACTCAGCTGCAATTGCTTGGAAACGAAAGAAAACATTGAGTTTCTAGTGCATTGCAATTTGCAAAAACAAGAAAGTTACCGACAGTTCCATGGCACGACACTTGAACACAAGCGGTCCAAATTCTCAATCATCAAATGAAAGCAAGACATTTGACTAGGCTGCAATTGCTTGGAATCGAAAGAAAATATTGAGTTTCTTGTGCATTGTAGCATTGTAATTTGCAAAACCAAACAGCCCTTTCAACTACAACTTAAAAATTCAGAATCAGTTCATCCGACTCTCTCACTTTTTGGTCTACAATCCATCTAAGCCTCTAAGATTGAGAAAAATCTATGAACATTGACACATTTAATCAGAAACCCAAATGTCCCAAAATTGTAAAAAACTCAAACCTCATCAGACCACAAATTTGGGGGCAGCAGATTTTGATTCCTCCTTCACAACCTCACCTAAAGCAATATTACTCGATAAATCAGAACATACCCACAAATAATCAACAGAAATTGACTGAAATGTTGAAAATACAAATCTCAATTGCGAAAATGATCACTTTTGGGGATTTTATCGATGCTACAATGTCATCAATATTTGATCGATGCGTCGTTGTTATTTGATTATGATCATTTCATAAATTGAGATTTGGCAAATCTGCCTTTCGGTCAGTTTCCCAATTATCAAACCCTAAATTTTCTAACCCCTAGAAACAAACGCAAAATCAAAGTAAGTGAGAGTGAGAGTGAGTGAAATTACCAATTTGTGATACTGGGGCTTCGCCGTAGATGGCTTTGAGCCTGGAAAGCGGAACCAGGGCGGAGTCGGTGGAGGCGGCATCCGCGAAGAGCTGCTGCTTCCAGTCCCACAAGGTCTGCTTCGCCGCCTTGTTCGACTTGATGAGCGACGCCTTCTCCGCCTCCAGCGATTCGATGTCGTTTTGCTGCTTCACCGACCTTACGCTCAGTGCAACGAACGCACCCACCAGGGCCACGTTTATCACCGTGTTGTTGCTCACCGCTCTCGTGGTAGCGCTCACCACCTTGTTCGCCAACTCCATTTCCGGAACCACAGAGCGTACGAGTCGACGCCTGCTGAGTTGGACCGTCAGCAATAGCACAAAATCTAAATATTCGAAATTCATACATACACTAGCAGCAAACCAAATTCCAAACTCATACACAAGCAGCAAATCAAGAACCCTACATCTACAAAACCCTAATTTATTTTTCAATCCTAATCCCTAAAATTGAATACCTTTAGTGAGATTGACCGTCAGGTGGTGGTCGGGGTCGACTTCAGAGGAGTTTAGGGAGGGAGCTCAGCTATCGAAATTCGAGAGGGAGGACTGAGCCGTGGAGATTCAGTTTAAGAGAGAGAGATTGAGTAACGGAGAAAGTGAAAATGATAAAAGACCCGGCCCCTTTTTTTTTTTTTTTTTTTTTTTTTTAACATTGATATTTTTATACTAATAGAAGAAGTTCTGCTAAGTCATATAATGGACAATAATTTAGTATCGAGTTCGGCTAAAATACATGGAACCATCCCGATCCAGTCCTAAACCGCTAGTCCCCGCCCCACGAGTCCAGGGCCTTTTTCCCACCCTAAGCCCAATTGCTCATCCAAGCAAAAATCGACAGGTTAGCCCCTAAGCTATATGACATAAGGATGACATCAGTCATAATTAAAAATTATAAAAAATTAATTAAAAATGCAAAACTTATCTATCTCTATTAATTAATGAAACCCTCTTTGCCAACTAAAAGACGGTAAAAAGACAACTTAGTCTTCTATTACACAAAAAAATGATGGGTGATAATGTAATTTCATAGGTTCAAATTTTACTATTTTTTATTGAAATCTCACCTACAGGTGATGTTAAAATATCTCTAATATTTAAAAAAAAAAATCAAAACAAAAACCTCTCACTCCCCCCACGTTCTCTCTCTCTCTCTCTCTTCCTCTTTTCTTCTCATTTTCTAAAAAAATGTGTTCATACACACAAAGTGTGTAGACAAATGCTAGTACTATTATTAAGAGAGCCCTCCTTGTCAACTTTTTGCCACTTTTTTTCCAATTTTGATCTCACTTTTGATACACAATACTTACATCATGAGGGCAAAATAGTAATTTTGTATCTTTACCCTTTTTTTCCTATTTTGCCCTCATTTTTTTATACACAATACTTACATAAGGAGGGCAAAGTAGTCATTTGCATCTTTTGATAAAATGACAATTATATTCTTATTTTTCCTATTTTACTCTGACTTTTGATACACAATATTTACATAAGGAGGGCAAAATAGTAATTATGTAATATTAAGATAAAATATGCATTTATCAAGAGAAATTGTTTTACCATCAATTTTTCATACTCTTTTTAAAATTTTAAAAACTAAGCACTCTCCTTAATAAAAAAAAACACAAAAAATGAAATGAAATTGTTTACGCACACAGAGTGTGTGCTCATCGGCTAGTAAAAATATAAAACAACATAAATAATTTTTATATTTTTTTTTTTTGTAAGCATCTACTTTACAACACATTTCAATATTTTCAACCAATCTTTTATCATTAATCAAAATTAAAAATAAAATTATCTGTTATTATATTATAAAAAAAAATAATATTTTTATTCCAATAGCCTGACTATTCATGTGACATCCCGTCCCAAAATTCATGTAACGTACGTGTGAAATTACGAATTTGCCCCTAGTTCATTTCCGTCATGTTGTTTGGTTGTTTTGTTGGCATGTGTTGGGCCACACACACACACACACATTCTCCCTCTCCCTCTGTCTTCTCCCTGTCTCTCTCTCCCGAGTTCCCTTTCTTCCCATTTCCCTTCCCTTCTCACTATTCATGTACGGACACACCCACAAGCACCCTAAACCTTAGCAGATCGAGGGAACCAAGAACACTGTCGAACTCGTGAGGGTGAGAGGAGCACGATCGTACCATTTTCAGGTGAGAATCCTAACGTTTTCACGTCGATTCGTGAAGCTCCAATTTGTGTACTGTTCATGCAAAAATTATTCATCACGTTTTTGGGATTTCTAAGCTCGTAGGTAGCTTGGTGGTGTCACGAAGAGTCTCGGAGTGGTTCATTTGGTGAATTTGGACGTCGGGATCGTTGGATGTGGAGTTGGCCGGATTTTGGAGATTTGGACAGGTAAAATCTAGTGGTTTTCAACCCTTAAAAGTTGTATATTTATGTTTTCCTAGTCCTAAGTGTCATTTTGGTGCAAAAATCGTGGAATTTGGACGAGAAATGACCGAGATATCAAGGTGGGAAGTTTTTCCCAATTTTCCGGCGCCGGCGACGGTGCCGGAGCCTCGCCGGAGGTTCGCCAGAGAAGGTGACGGAATATTCCTGACGCCGTTAACGGAATCTGTCAAAACTGACGGAATATTCCTAACGGCGACAGTTGACGCCGTCAGCGTGCCAGGCACGTGCCTGCGCGTGGCCCGCGCATGGGGGCACGTGCGGCAGAGGAAATTTTTTCTAAAAATATGGTTGTGATCCTGAGGTTGTGTAGAGCACGTTGGTATATTCATTTGTCCAATTTGAGCAATGTATGAGAAGTTATTACGAGAAGTTGTTTGTGTGCTTTAAAATTTACGTTTCTGTAGTTGTTTTGCGTATAGGTGATACATACCCCGAGGACGAGCGTGCGCACTCGAGGCAGGGGGGCTACGACCCTTCCACATACCAGTGAGTGGGCTTTTGGTTTTCCGTATATACCTATATACTATATTTTCCCAGAAATTGAATAAATGTTTATTAGTTTATGCCATGCATTACATTATCGTCATTCATGCATCGTTGGTTATGTTAGTAGTTGCATATACATATACATATGCATATATGGTGTTGTGGACGCACAGGTAAGTGCTAGGTAAGTGGTATCCATGTTTATATTCAGTAGCAGTTTGAGATGCTTAGAGAGCTCATAACCTGCACCCCTGGTGTTAGTGCTCCCCCCCAGAGTAGGGCACAGTCCTTCACGTGATGTTCACCTCCCGCACCACACGCTCAGCTTGGATCCAAGTTAGGTGCACAGTCCTGTCGTACAGACCACTTTAGGTGGTTCCGACTCGTAGGTGACCCGCGATTATTCGCACAGCCTTCACGTGATCGTAGCACTAGAGCGTATACATATGTTACACCCAGGCCTGTCGTACAGACCACTTTAGGTGGTTCCGACTCGTGGGCAAGTTCAGTTATTGATTTTGAGATTTGAGCTCTAGATGCAGCCGTACAGGTCACGTTAGGTGACTCCGGCTGCCAGATTACTTGATATTGATATGATTATACCTGAGCACTTGCATATCATTATGAGATTTTGGCATGGCATATTATTGAGCACGTTTGGCATACTCTTGAGCATATTTCGTATATATATACGTATATATATACGTATATCTATTTTCTGGGAAGTATACAGGTTTTACGGCGAGGGGTTAGAAAGTATTTATAAATGGTTTTCGAAAGCTTTGTTTTTGCCCACTCACGCTTTTGTTTTGCGCCCCTCCAGGTTCTAGTGGTCTAGCAGGTTCGATGGTTTCCCAGAGGGCATCCCGGCATTTCTGACAGACACTCACCATTGTAGGGTCACCTTCGGGTGTACTGTTGTCGCATCTTTTCTTTTGGACTGTTGTAGACTTGCTCTGAAATTGTGTCTCACACACTAGCACTTGTTTTAGTACTGTGTATGCTAGTTTTTAATTATTCGTACTTTTTATATTACTATCTTATTAGCTTCCGCATGTGCACATGGTTACGTCACCTTCGTGTGACGGCCAGCACGCCCTGATCTCGGTCGGGGTGTGTCAATTCAGCTTAGAAGTAGAGATGCACTTAGGTAGTTAATGTTTACTTAGGGGATTAAATTGCCTATTGGCCATGGACTTTTTAGAGGTGGAAGTGATGTGATTTGAGCCCACTTATCTCTGTTGAAATTGCATGTGTATGAAATGATATTAAAAAATAAGGTAAATTACATTTTCATACCTTAGGTTTGGGGCCTATTTCAATTCCTTACAACATCTTCAAAACATTTCATTTTCATACCTTAAGTACTATTTTATTTCAAAATAATACATCCGTGACATTTTCCATCCATAGATCCGTTAAGTGCTGACGTGGCTGCAAAATGTGTGCCACGTGGCAAAAAAAATAATTAAGTGCTGACGTGGCTGCAAAATCACCCACCCCAAAATCCCACCCAAACCACTCCTCTCTCCCATCCCCCATCACCCACCCTCAAAAATCCACCCGAGATTAGGTGGATCTACCACAAAACCATCCGAAACTCATCCCCATCTCAAACTCCCCAAAACCACCCGAGATTAGGTGTCTCTGTGCAAGGGAGGTGGGTCGTGGGGTCCCCCCCCGGGGGGGGTTGCATTTTTTTTTCTTTTCCTCTTCTTCTTCTTACATGTGGGGAAATGGGTTTGGGTTTTTTTTTTTCCTCCCTCTTCTTCTTCTTCTTCTTCATGTTTTTGGGTTCTTCGGGGCTGCGGGTCGCTGGGGGCATAATGGTTTTTTTTTTTTTTTTTTTGAGAAAATTCAGGTTTTAAAAGAAAAAAATTTTAATTTTTTTTTTGCCATGTGGCAGACATTTGGCAGCCACGTCAGCACTTAACGGATCTATGGATGGAAAATGTAACGAATGTATTATTTTGAAATAAAATAGTACTTAAGGTATGAAAGTGAAATGTTTTGAAGATGTTGTAAGGAATTGAAATAGGCCCCAAACTTGAGGTATGAAAATGTAATTTACCCTAAAAATTATTATGATATTTTCAAAAAAAAAAAAAAAAAAACATTTTACATTCTCAAATTTGAGTGACATGACAATATTATACCTCAATTTTAAAACATTACCTCATCTTTAAAACATTACAATTTTATAGACAAATATATGAATTTATTACAATGTCAGACCTCCATGAATCCGTTTATTTGATGGAATGTATAAATCTATTTTCTTACATTAAATACTAACCCATCTTGCCACCTCATTTCCTGGCACCCCCAACAGAATTAAAAACTAGTGTTTCCAACAATTAACTCATGGCCTTGCACAAATATAGTATAACTCTATTTTCCAATTCTGCAAATACATCCGAGCTCCCGAAAAGTATATCGAATAATGTTACCAACTCATAATTATAAAGAAACATTTAAGAGCATTTTGGTCCATGTACACCTTTAAAAGCTTTTTAGCCAAAATGGTCTATGAGATTTGCATAACACACCACTTTGATCTCGAGTTAGCCAATTTCAATCATAGGCTTAATATGCAGTAATATCAGTTTATCACTATCTCCAAATATTATAATTAACATATTAACAATATTTGGTATGGGGTGTTACAAGGGGCATCTTAAACCACTATAATCTTGAACTAAAAAGCATATTAAGAGAACGTTTGATAACCATGGTCTCTAGTTGACATTAATTAATTTTTTTGAATGCCAATTGCAGCTCCCAAAAATTAAACAGATCACTTTAAACCGGTTAAGATCAGTGGAAACAAAAGGTTAAAAAGATGATAGATAATATTTGTTTGGGTTGGGGAGAGGGGAGGGGGGTAAACATCCATTTGCATGCCAATAAAAACTTCTTGAATGAAGGGCAAAACAAAGGGAAATGTTACCCTGCGTCGTAAAGAAAAAGAAAAAGATGCACAAGCACAGGCTCGGAAAAAGGAAAAACTTGAACACTGTACAATCTTATAACTATTCAGAGTGTTGTAACTACGTATTAGCAACCAATGAAAAATTGAGTGTCAACCGCTGACCAAAAAGAATATCGATCAGATCATGTCAACAATTATTGAGCGACTGCATCTCTTGAGTAGCTATATCCGAACCAAAAGTCTGTCTAAATCGTAGAATACGTTCAGCGTATGGGATTTGCCAACCATCAGTACCTGGTAGGCAAACTCGGTGCCAACATACCGAAACAGGTGGCATTGGATGCCCTGGAAACATATAAACCTATGGAGAACATGACACACCAACTGTTAGGAATGGGCAATCACCTCCACGAAGCACATCAAAGCATATATGGTAATTAAGGTATTCAAGCCATGTACAATACCTGAACAAAGTGGTCGTCACTGACCGAACCAATGGCAATATGTCGGCGCTCTAACAAGGGCAATGACACAGTCCTCGTTGGCAAAAATGTGAGACATAATGACATGGATAAATAGATCACAACTACATTATAGCATGATGCGATAATGTGTCCCATATCAGGCATGGTCAACCACCTATCATACGGTGGGGAATCCTCAAAGAATGAGAGTGCATGCATAAGCTCGTGAACCCTATCATGTCTACCGAAAAGGTTCTCATATTGTGTTTGATGAGAACACAACTCATTCAACAATTCTCTGCGTACCTTGCTCCAAGAATCATCACCAAAACCCATCAATCCAGCTATAACTCGATAACCACAATTACCATCACCTGTAAAATCCCTAATGGAGGAAATATATGGCTTCAAAGCAGTAGGAAACTGCTCTTTCAGCGTAGAAGAAGTGAGAGGAGACATCCTGAGCGCCTGCACAGCAATATTCATAAATATACTAGTTTCAACTTTCAAGTATCGACAAAATACCTTACATCACTAAATAGTGAATAAAAGTCAATGATGTTCATACATACCTTCATCTTGGGTGGATGCCTCGTTGTTTTCTCTGAGTGGGAAGTGGTAGTGACTGCGGCAACCCTGTCAGCTGGTGAATGACTTACTTGACAGGACAAGGCCAACTCAAAGGTAGAAAGATTGCAATGAGTGGTAGTGCCAATTCTACTTGGCTGGTCGGTAGTCTTGGTAATTGAGTCCATATTCAGAATCTCCTCCAACTTTGTACTAATATCTACCCTGCCATCCTCATCGCTATCCATCCACCGCTTTAAGATCCTATACATTTTTGTAATTACGTGAGTTGCGTGGTCACTAAACTTTGGGGAGTACAACAAATCCAATTTCTTCCAATAAGGATCAACACAATAAAGAGGAATGGGGCGACGAGTTTGTCTATACTCTGCAATCTCATGCACACAGGGCAATCCATGTGTGCGTCGAATGGTGCAACCACATGACGAATAATCCACCCCCACCAAATTGGCTTTCTTCGACTCACAAACAATTGTGCTCAAAGCAAATGTGGATACAAAACCTCGCAACTCCTTCAATTCATCATGCATGAAATTGTGTTGGACGACGGCCAAACACTTCTCAAGTGATACCTTGATGTCTTCATGTTGCAACTCTAACAAGGAGTGAATCCTTTCCCAAGACATTTCAAAACTACCTCGGCTGTTGCCAAGTAGTTTTTTCAGTTTTGCACTTGCGCCTTCCACCCTGCCATACAAAATAGTTAGTAGTATATAATGACTTCCATATGAAACAAATAAGCTTAACAAATTTACCTATTTGACGTCGCGTGGCCATAATGCATACATGTATCTGTCCATACAGACACAAACCTCTCTTTATACTCGTTTAACCAAGTGTTCTTCACATATTCAAGTGCATGTGGATATCTACCAAAATAATAATCAAGCTCGCGCAGACGGCTTTCATACTCGTGCCCTGTCTTCGATAACACCAACATATTCCAACTCATCATGAACTTATCCAACTGATCTTTACCCTCAAACATGTCCTTACACTTTGCCAACACATGTTTGCTGATATGTAATTTACACAACAAATGTCGGGCACTTGGAAAAATACTATGGACGGCACTCATGAGAGGCAAGTCTTTGTCCATGACAATAACTGTAGGAAGACAATGTTCATCCAACACAGCCCTCAATCTACTCAAAGCCCATATGTAATTGTCTTCATTCTTAGCATCAAGGTAAGCAAATGCAGCTGAAAAGGTTATATTAGTACAAGTCACCCCTATGATCTCTAAAAGGGGAAAATAATACGTCTCACTTATGCAATCCATGATTAGGACATGGGGGAATGCACGTAAGACATCTACACTAGCAGGGTGAGTCCAAAACAGATCTTTCACCACACTATTGTCATCTGAGCTCCTATGCCACTCAATATATTTGTGATCGGATAACTTATTTAGCAATACATGCATCTGTGATCTCACAGCATTCTCTTTCAACTTCAACCGTTGTCTGACATTATAAATTGTTTTCATTGTTTCATTGATGTTGAGTCCATCATTCTTTTGAATAGTACGTAATATGTCTTTGGGTTTGGCTGAACTCTTGGACATATCTACCAACACTGCTTTCTCCTCTTCAGATAACCTCCTCGCATTGCTCTTTTCAGCATGGTGGTTGTGAACTCCACATATAACCTCCAATTTCCACTCATCGTCATCACCCAAGCTTACACCCTTCAGTAGAAATGGGCATCCACACTTTTTTGTACCACTCCTTTTACGCCTTTTCTTCTGGACACTCTCATCAATCCTCCTTTTGTAAATGCCACCCCTTTCACAGCCCAATTTTATTCGGGGTTTCTTACTACCAACCCCTCCTGTATCCGAGTTCTTGATAATAATCACCAAACCAATACTATGTCCTCGCTCGCGAGCCCACTCCACCAATTCGTCTCTACTCTTAAAAATCTACACAGTGCAAATATACATTATCTCTAATCCAACTTCTCAATCATAAGTCACAAGCCAAAATTTAAATAGGACAAACCTCATTTGTTGTGAATTCACCAGTGAAGTCGATCACACGTTCTGAGCAAGCACCGCTGCCCCCAGCAGAGCTGTATTCCTGGTGAAAAAAAAAATTATTAGAAATGTTTCAATTTCCCTTACTATTTTTTTTTTTAATAGAAACGATATCATTTTAATATCAGAAGAAAAAGATATACAATGGGGAAAGGAAGAGAGCAGCACAGAATTAGATAACTGATGCCTTCCAATCAAACAAAATACAAGAGAAAGACACGTCTTTAAATTCTTTAGTAACCGAAGCCCAATGAGAAGAGCATAGTCGAACTTTATCCCACATATCCTCCCTGCATCTAGCATCTTTGTCCTCAAAGATGAAACTGTTTCATTCGAACCAAATGACCCAGAAAATGGCAGAAATAAAAAAATGGAATATGGGGAAGATAATAGTTGAAATTTCAACAGGTGGATGAAGTACAACTGCCCACCTTCCCCTTTGGATTTCATGTTGCAGGGAACTCTTTCGGATCAGAGTGCACTGATTCTAGCACTACACCGATACACACAATCCCTGCCTTCATTTTTCCATTTATTAATCAACATTTACACAACAACAAAAAAACCAATTAAATAAAATAAAAATCAATCTTCAGAAATATACAAAAACAAATAGAGAAAAAAGTTGCAGAAATTGGTTAGACAGCGAGGAAGAGGAGGATGAGAGGAAGGTAGTGTACACTGTGGCCTCGTTTGGCAGCTCGGACTGTACTGACTATTTCTGTCGGATAGGATAAATAGCCACCGGATAGTACTGACTAAATTAGTCGGGTGTTTGGTGCAGCATCGGACTAGTGACCGTATTATTTATACTGTGTTTAGTATTATACTAGATAGGAGGAATCAAACTTAAAAAAAAAAAATTTTAAAAAGTGAAATCATTTTTTTGTTCCCAAATCTCTCTGCACCCCCCAAACACCCTCCCTCTCTCTCCCTTCTTCTTCCCCGACTAAATAATCCGGGCGTTTTGGTTGGTTTTATTAAGCGGGTGTATACCGTATTATC
Organism: Pyrus communis; assembly: GCF_041283825.1. Lineage (NCBI taxonomy): Eukaryota > Viridiplantae > Streptophyta > Magnoliopsida > Rosales > Rosaceae > Pyrus > Pyrus communis. The sequence goes on from NC_142572.1 coordinate 8,108,989, forward strand.
CTATCTGACCGGTTAAATTAATCCGGCCCTTATTTAGTACGAGTGACCGCCAAACACCCGAGTCCGTATAACTAATCCTATCCGATCCTTTATCCAATCTGCCAAACAGGGTGTGTATATGTGGGAGGAGGAATACGAAGTGAATCACACTAGGGTCAACTGATCCTAACTCCCTAAATAGTTTCCAACATAGGCGTAAAGCTACCGGACAATGAAGAAACAAATGGGTGACTAACCAAGCAAATTTCACATTTCTTAACATTGATACAATCATAAAAAACACACACACACTCATACCTCATTCGAAGAACTCTGATTGACGATTTGATGCTCCATTTTATGCAACCTCTTTTCTGCCAAGTAACTGCGTAATCCATGAGATTGTTAGAGAAAGACACAAAAATTTCACACCAAGAAACATGATCAGCAAATGCACATACTACAACTCTAAATTTACTTGACCAAAAATTCAATACAAAACCTACAACCACGTTCAAATGCAGAACAAAAAACCGCGAATCCGAATACGCAATCATCAGGGCAACAATATTCCCAATTAAAATAAATATTCAATTCAATACAACCTATATTATGTGCACAGCAAGTAACTGAAAGGAAAAATAAAATTTAATTTAAAAACCCAATGTGATTTCATCAAAACCCTTCTCCCAATTTCTCAGTTGGAGGGAAAAAATGGAAAGCGTGAGATAGAAACCTGTGTGAGTTGAACGGGGGATTGGAGGAGAAGGAAAGGCGAGTGCGCGTGCGAGTGGCGAGGAGGGAGAGTGGGAGAGTGAGACTGATGATGGCGGGATGGAGGAACAGACGGTGTTATGGTATGGTATGAATTGGGGGTTTGGGGATGACGATAAATTTGGGGGGTTGGCTTAAGAACAGTTCCACTCACTTTGCGCCAGCATCAGCACATTTATCCACTCAAGTAAACAGTAATATATCACAATAAACAGTAGTAATAGGCCATAAGCCAAAGTATCTTCACCTCTAAAAAAAAAAAACCTAGTCCATTTTATTAAAATAGTATTATTTTATTATAAAATAATAATTTAATTTTAAATTTCTGACTTCTTCTTCTTCTTCTTCCCATTTTTCCCACTTTCTTCCCTGATTTTCCAACTGTGCGGTCAAGCACAGTTTTTCGGCGGATGAGGGCTTAAAGTTGGTGATGGCGTCGCGGGCACGGAAGCGCTGTGCAGCAATGTCGTAGGCCCTAGCGGCCTCGTCCTCTTTGTTGAAGGTACCTAGCCAGACGCGCTGGTGCTTCTCGTAAATCTGGGCACCCCAGCATCTGTTGGGTTGCGGGACCACGCCTTTGTACTTGGAGGAAGGGAGCTTCTGGGACTCGACCTCGACGCCGCCAGTGCCGCCGCTGCTGTTGAGCTCAGGGTCGAGAATCACGCTGATGGCGCCGCTGCCCTTCTTCTTCTTCCCTTCTTCTTCTTCTCTCTGGACTCCCTGCTTCTTCGTTGTCTCCTCGTTGGAGCTCGCCAAAGAGGTGCTCCACACCCAGGGAATCAAATTCGGGTCGAGGGAGGCATGACGGTATCGCCTGGCGTCATGTAGGCAAGGCAAAGGCTCAACACATTCTGAGCCGGCCTAGAGACCAGCTTGGGCTGGGTGCCAACCTATCTGCTCGGCTGGAGTGGATTGGCTGGGTGCCTGGCCAATAATTTCGCTGGGTGCCGGCCTAAAGGTTCCCCGATGGAACTGCTCTAAGAGATCAAGGTGAAAATATATGTTTTTCCATTTATTTATTTATTTCCTTTTCTTTTTTCATTTTTCATTTTAGAATATGATATTTACACACTTCTTTTTACTTCACATGTTTGGGTGGTATATTGCTAAAATAAAAAGTCTGGATGGAAATTGTGCACATACTTAGACCATCTCCAATCCTTGGGCTAAAACCTAAAATTTTTAGCCTAGAAAATTTAGATTTTAGCCCAAAAACAGCTTTTCAACCCCAACCCTTCTGGCCTAAATTTTTTAGCCTAAAATTATTAAAGAATAAATTTAGGCTAATTTTTTCTTTTAAGGTAATTTTAAAAAAAAAATTATGTACACTATCATAATTTAATTTTATGAATATTTTAACCTAAAAATATTTAAATTCCGATAAATATTGAAAAATAACTAAATTTGGATGAATTTTGAGTTAAATAATTTTTTTAATTATTTTCGCCGATGGATTTAAATTTGGGCCGTTAGATTTTTTTTTATCGTTAGATTTGATTATATTCGATCTCAGTTGTTGAATTTAATAAATTATGGAAGACATGTCCATGTGGGTGGGGTCCCGCTGGTGATGCCCACACCATTTTCTGGGCTAAATCCTAGGGAGAATTTGGCTTTTAGCTTTTAGCTTTTAGTCCACACATTTAACATGGGTTGAGTTTGGGAGGAGGGAATAAAACCTAAAAAATAGCATTTAGCTTAGAATTAGATTTGGTTTTACTAATTCAGATGGTACCAAAATGTCCAAATTTTTTATGTGACTTATCAAGCTTACAGTAATGATTAACAAGAAATTGATTGCGTATGCTATAAATTGTCAATAAATAGTGAAATAATAATATCATTAGTAATTAAAAAATATAGAATAATTTAAAAAACTTATGGCAAAATTATTATTATTATTTTATTATGACAATATACTTTACAGTAAAATGGGTGAGTAATTTAATTTAATATTAAATTAGTTATCCACGAAATTTGAATCTCAAACCTCAAGGGTTTAGGGTGTACCCTGAACCCTAAGTGGCAACTTACGGCAAAATGAAAAAGACGACAAAGGTGGGTATAAATAACCCCATATAGCCCCAGACGTGGGTAGGTTTTGACTCCAAAAGGCCACATTTTATTTGGCGGGTAAAATATCCATACTCAACAAACCTCCAATTTCCTTACCACTCCCACAAAACGCGCCCCAAGGGCGGGAGCCTCTCAGCAATTAAAGCCCCCTCCACTCAAATGTCCGGAAGTCCCCTCACTCTCTCGTCACACTCGTCAAGCTCTCGTCCTCCCCGAGACCTGCGATCGCGGTTTCCGCCTCTGATCGAATGCCCGTCCGCTGCACCACTGCCAAAACACCCGTCTCTGAGTTAGGGTTTCTCTCCGATTCACTGCCCCAATGGCTGAGTCCGCGCTGCAGCTCGTCTCCGAAATCGGCACCCTCCTCCGCTGCCAAACCGCCCAAACAAGGACTCCATCGTCAAATCGCTCCGAGTAAGCAATTTTTTGTGTTCGAATAGTTTATATAAGTCCATGTTTGAATTGGAATTGCGGGTCTTTGTTTAATGTGGAGTTTTGTATTTGAGTTTGTTCATTTCGTCGGCCTAGCGATTTGAGTTGATCGTTGGGGCTTTGCTTGTTTTGTAATTTGTATGCTTCGTTTCACAGCAAGCTGCGAGTGCATTGTCACAGTTAGAACAGGCTTCTTCGGCTGAAGCTTCTAGGAAGTTGGAGCCCCTGACAGAAGTTATCGTGCATAGCTTGCTTCAGCATAAGGATGTCAGGCTTCTAGTGGCCATTTGTGTCACTGAAATGTTTCGGGCTATGGCACCCGAACCTCCTTTCGCCGACAAATATCTAAGGGTATGTGTGCATTTGCCCATGTCTGATTTGAATGTGTACTCTTCATTTGCAAGATGCTTACACTCTTCTTTTGTTTAGAACATTTTAAAACTCATTATCAGCATGTTCGTGAAGCTAGCTGACATGGAAAGCCCGCTCTTCTCGAGGAGGGCTAAAATAGTAGAGACTGTTGCACGATGTAAATGTTGTGTGATCATGTTGGATATTAACTGCAATGATCTAGATCTCGAAATGTTCAATATATTCTTCTCTGTTGTGAGGTAATTCCTAGTTTTGACTTTCCATGCTACTCTTTTATGTTTGGGTTCTTCGTAATTGATAATTCTGGAGGAATCAGTGCTTATTACATTCTACGATTAGATTTCCACTTTCATGCAATAAAGAAAAGTAATAACTGCCTGTAACTTAGGCTATCTCCAACCGATCTGAAGGAGCTAGCCGACCCCGAGCTGGCCCAAATATTTGAAACCAACGGCTACTTTGGGTCAGCCGGTTGGCCTGATTCGAAAAGTAATAATTGGGCCGAAAATAACCTGAAATGACACGAAAACTGTCTTCAACCGAGGACTAGGCCAAAGGGCTCATGGGCCCCACCGGGCCAAAAAGAGGAATCAGGCCAACTAGCTGACCCAAAGGAGCCGGCCAGCTAGCCCCGGGCTGGCCCAATTATTTGAAACCAACGGCTAGCTAACGTCAGTTAGCCATTGGATTTGAATTTTTTTTTTTTTGACCAAATTTTTTTTTAAAATTCCCATCTTTTTCCTATAAATACCTAAGCCATTCCTACACCATTTCTCACATAATTTTACCATTCCATACTATCTTACTTCATTCTATTTTCTTACCTCTTCCAATAACCTTTCCTTCAACTTTTTCAATAATTTTCAAAAGGCCACATTTGCAATGAAAGCTAGGGTTTGGACCCGAAAAGAAGATGAAGCTCTTTGCAAGGCTTATAGATGGGTCTCGGAAGATAGTGTGAGGGGGAGTTCTCCGACTATAATCCTATAATGGTGGATGATGATGATGATGATTATAGACTTTAAATTTAAGTTGTAGTTTTTAAATTTAAGTTTTAGTTTTTAAATTTAAGTTGTAGTTTTTAAATTAAAATAATAAATTATGTTTGGCCCTATGGCCCTTTGGCCCCCTCGGTTGGAGATGGTTTTTTGTCACAGGGCTATGTTTGGCCTATGGCCCTTTGGCCCCCTCGGTTGGAGATGGTTTTTTGTCACAGGGCTATGTTTGGCCTATGGCCGTTTGGCCCCTCGGTTGGAGATGGTAAGAAATATGGCCTGACATTGTTCATTAAAATATTAATTTCTTGGAGGGCTATAGGGCTAAAACGAGCTCTCTGGCCCTCCTTCGGTTGGAGATGTCCTTAGATGGCTAGAACATGCTCTACGTTTATGTTTTACCAAGTTATAAGCATCTGAGATTAGAGTGTCTCTGAATCTGTTAAGTGCAATTTGTTATGTTTTAATGTATGTAAGTTTGGTGGCTTAACTATGATGACATCAATTATAATCCCTTGCATTTTTTCCCTGTAGGCAACACCATCAGCAGAGTTTGATAAATGATATTTTGTCTATAATGGTTTATATACTAAACAAGGAAGCTTCTCAGCCACTTTTGGATATGGTTCTATGCAATCTTGTGACGGAGTTAATGGCAAGTGTTTGATAATGTATGCTTAAAATGGTTTATAGAAACATTTATTTACATGATATACTAGTCCTACATGTTTTTGGTATCAAAACAATGTTCACTATTGTTAAGTAGAACGGTTGGCAAAGCAATGCTTGTTACAATATGAGCTTTTTCCAACCCATGTTTATTTACTTTCACTGATAAATAGTAAGTGGGATTGTGGTGGCATGGTAGTTAAAATGTTGCATTCCGCTTATCATAATTTGGTTGTTGGTCATAGGGAAAATGTCCTATGCATTATGTTCTGGTATTATAGTAGAAAAACTGGGATCTTATTGAATCTGTTTCTTCATGTACTAGTTGCTTGTGAGATCATGGATTAATTTCTAATTTGGGTCTCCAACCTGACAGGAAAAGAGGAATATTGACTACAAGTGAATGTGAGATTTTTGTATACTGTTTGGAATGCCTCTTGTTACCTTTTGGACAAAAATGTTTGTTTTAATAAGGAATTTGGGATGAAATGGGCATTTTGCAGTCACAGCCAAACAAAAGGAAATTGTGTTGAAAATGCCCATTTTCATGTAGACTGTTTTACATTTTAAATTAGTTTTACAACACAACATCTTTTGATTAAACAAATAAAGTGTAAAGATTTAGTGCTTCTTATCTGCTCATGCTCGATATCAATATTTACCTCAATTAACTATTAAATATTATTCTGTTTCTTATATTATGTTTTACAGAATGCAGACTGTGCTTCTTCCCAGCTTGCAGTTTCTGTGATTCAAACGTGCGCAGACAAACTTAAGTCCTTTGTTTGTGGGTTTCTGACATCTTGTATTTTGGATGGAGATGCTGATGGGAGTGAGCTCAAAGAATTTAACCATGATATCATTTTTAAAATTTTTGGGTGTGCTCCTCAGATGCTTCTTGCTGTCATTCCAAATTTGACTCAATAGTTATTGGTATGTCTTCATGTCTTAGTTCATTTTGTTTTGATTTAATCATTTCATCTCTTGGCATTGGATCTTTTCTTCTCTTCCTTCATAGTTCTCTTATGGTCCTGACTTGTGCTTTAAAAGCAATCAATCAATATCACCTGACTCCGATGATTTTTCTATAGACTGATCAGGTTGATGTGCGACTAAAAGCTGTTAATTTGATTGGAAAACTTTTCACACTGCCTGATCACCATATTGCACAAAGGTATCATGACCTCTTCATTGAGTTTTTGAAACATCTCTGATAAATCTGCAGACGTTAGGGTTAGTGCTTTACAATGTGCTAAAGTTTGTTACATGACCAATCCCTCTGGGGCAGAATCACAAGAAGTTCTCCGTAAGTTATGGAACATTTTCTGTTTCCTATATGACTTCTGATTATGTAATTCTCGGGATCTTACTTATACTAGTTTGTTGCTTTAAACAGCTGCCCTTGAAAGTCGACTTCTAGATTTTGGTGATAGAGTGAGAACACAAGCAGTGGTTGTTGCCTGTGATCTTGCCATGTCTAATATGAGATGCTTTCCTCCCAAAATAATATCTCAGACCACTGAAAGACTTCGGGACAAGACGGTATTTCTACAGAAAAAAGTTTCAGTTTGCTAAGTTACACATGCTGTCTTGTATTTATAATTGCTTGTTTTATTTGCAGATAACTATTAGAAAGAAAGCTCTGCAGAAGTTGATGGAAGTATATCGAGATTATTGTAACAAATGCTTTGAAGGCAGCATGACGATAAGTGACCACTTTGAACAGATTCCATGTAAAATATTGATGCTATGCTTTGATAAAGATTGTATGGATTTCAGGTTTGTTTTCTCACATGCTCTATCTTTTTAAAATAAACCAATGCTTTAAAAGGTGGTATTTGACTATTATCATTTTTCTTATTGTTTGACTTTATGTCCCAAAATATGGAGCTTGTGCTTGCAGAAGATCTATTTCCAGCTGTTCCTTCAGTTGAGGAAATTACAAGGCACTGGATCCACTTGTTTTCTCTTTTCACCCTGCTTCATACAAAAGGCTTTGAACTCTATTTTATTTCAGAAACAAAGGTATTATCACTAACTCACTCTTGCTGCAGTTAATGTGACTGATCTGTTCTTTACAACGTACAAATGTTTTATAGGTTGCAAAAATGAGATGCGGACTTATTTGGCCAATCAAAAGAAAGAGAAGGTAGAGTACTTGAAACTCGCACTTGCTAAGGATGAATTTTATATACCTACTGAAATGTGAATACATATTGCACTGTCCATTATCGGGAAGCCTTGTCTTGTTGAGCTAATTTATGTTCTTGGAAATGCATGCTTAACTGATGTCTGGAAAATTTTAATTTGTTAATCACTATTATGACTTTAGAGTAGACCAAAGCCCCTTTATGCGAATACACACTGCTTGAGGCTGGATTCTTACTAAAATCCAAAAGTGATTGCTTCCCTCCTTTTTATGAGTATTGGTTCACCATGTGGAAGATTTTTTTTCCTCATTTCCTGTTTTGACTTGATTTCGGCATTTTTAGTAATGAAAATATGCCCTAGTGTTCAATTAGGCATCACTCACCTGTGACTGCTTCTAGAGCCCAAAATGTGGCTTAGCATTATCTTGAAATTTTTCTTTCCTGGAAAATTCAATAACTAGTAGATGTTAAGCTTCCTTTGAGATATCTTTCAACAGCAATTTTCAAAGCATTCAGCATACACCATTGTGCCTGTGACTAATGCTGTGTAATAGACTTTGTATATAAACCTTATATTTTTTAGCTTATCAGGGTGCTCTATGTTTTCTTTATATTTCATTTTTTTTTTAAATTTATTTACACGTTGAAGAAAGTTGTGTAAGTTATGATGGTCTGTACAGGCAACTGGATGGCAGTTCTTTACTTCTTGGCTATACTTGATTAGTTTTGAGTAATTGAAGCAGTTGACATTATGTTGCAGGGGAATAATTCGGAAGAGATGCAAAAGTGATACAAAGTTCAGTTCCCAAAAATGGCAGTCTCCTTTGCAAACCCTTCAAGAGCGGAAGAGCGCTTTGGAAAATTGAACCAAATGAAAGATAATAACAATTTTAATTCGCTTGCTCTGTTATTGGATGCAGTGCAATTTAAAGATGCCCGGACCAGCAGAGTGCGTCTATTGTACCTTTACTTTTAATTAAATGATCCCATGAATGCCCTTCTTCCTCTTTGAGACACTTCCGCATGTGTATGTTTGTCGGGTACATGCACGTACTTATGTGTGTGCATATAGTACTTTGTATGGAACCCACATGTATGTCTTTCTTTGTTGCAAATAATATATATATATATATGATATTTTCATGTCTTATGCGGTAAACATAGAATTTAAGCTAATTATTTCTTATTGTATATCCTTAGCTCATTAATTTGGATCTGGTTGATTTACATTGCAAAGATAACATGCAGGTTTCCTCATATAAACTTTAGTTATATAGATCCTATATTAAGTTATGGTTCTTTATGGCATTTGTTGTCTATCTCAGTTGGATTTTCTTGATTTAAGACTATCTGAATCACAGAATTGGTAAGTCAATGTTGTTGAAGGCTAGAGCTCTAAGTTCAATGAACCTTGCCTTATTAAAAGTGTTTCATGATATGGGGAGGGCAAAAACGGTTGAATAGGATCATATATGATGTCCTATATTGGTAGTTTTTGTGGAGTAGGGGCAACTTGCAAACAGTGCTTATCATTTATAAGGTTTAACTTTTAACTTCCATGAAACTTAAACATCTGAAGTAATGTTGTGAAGAGGCAGGACAAGGTTTATATATAGAGAATTCCAGTTCTGAGATGAGGCTTAATTGCTTTTTGTTTAATCAATGCAAATATAGGAATATGGAGGAGTCGTTCAAAACTTCTCCGGAAAACCAGAAACACATTATGGAACTCTCTGGTGTAACTACAATTGCACAAAGACCATTTCTTTAAGACAATTTCCGCTTATAGTCCATCTATACTAGAGAAGTCATGGTTGGAATTAAATTAGGTCAAGTGGGATCAACTTTTTGTTTGCTTGAATCGATGATTTGACTCCTTGTAATTTTGATGGGAGTTATTTTGTATTGTGGGAGGGCAAGTTGGATTTCAACTTGGTTACTAATGTGGTGGTGTCAAAAGATGGTCTTGTATTTTATTGGTGATTTTTCTTTTATATGATTATTGATTAAGAAATTTGATTGTAACAAAATTATAATAGTTTACTTTTATTTTTTCCTTTGTTAAAAATTTGTGTTATTTACTTATTGTCTTCTTTTCAGGACAAATTTCTGAATATGATTGGGGGGAAACATCAGAATTTTGAGTTTCTATGGACACTCACCTCGAAATGCTCTTACAATATATTCAGTGCAGAGCATGTTTGCTGTATTCTAGATGATCTATCTAGCAACAGTCCCGGAAAGAGGCACTAGGAGGTTGCTTCTGTCAGACTTCAGCTGGTAAGAAGCTTTTTTTGCCTAGAGGATTTGAATAATACTTTCTTCAGCAGAAGAGTAAAATGTGAATGTTTAAGTTAGATTGAGTTTATGTGATAAAAAAGACAAAGCTAACCAGACAAGAGAATGGCCATGAAGGGTTGGCGAGCACAAAAACATGTAGCATCTAAATTTAAGCAATGGCCATGAATTGCTGTTGTGGTGGTCGTCTAGAAACAATTTGGCAAGCACATTAGCATTTCTGGCGATGAATCTCAAGGACTGAACTAAGTTTTATGATTTACGAGCGCCAGGTTTTAGAATGAGTTTGAGTTCACCTGATGCTGTCATTTGGTAGTATGTTGGCTTTTCATCCAACTTATAATGGCCCAAATTGGCTTCGTGCATTGCTGATGGGATAAAGCTTGAGAGAATAAGTTAGTTTCCATAAGTGGATGAGGTATTATTTAATTTTTTTTGTGTATATAACTAGCGTTTACCCTTTTTTATTTTTTATTTTTATGGAGTTCGACCTTGTATCTATGTTTTATATAAGATAAGACTAGGAGTAAATAAGTTTGGATGTGTGACTAACTAGTAAGTATCTAGGGAATATTTGTCTCTTCACTGTTTGAAATTGTCTTTCAATTGTTTTCTGGTTCAGGCAATAACCAGCTTTTTCCCAACTCTCCTGAGAGGTTCAGAAGTGCAATTTCAGAAGTTATTAAATGAGAGCGACCCAATTAATGATAAGTTGATTGAAGTATTAGGCTATTAGTCAAAGCAGGCCCTCACATATCAGTTAAACTCAGGTAATCTCTGCAATCTCTCTGATTCTTATGCATTTTTTTAGCAGGATGAGTTTTATTTTCCATTGGAGGCTGTATTGTGAAGGGTCTCCTCGTTTATCTTATTATTTCTGATGTTAATTTGGTCAGTCATTCAATTTTGGATGCTTTTTCTTTGTCAGAATTGTTTTTGTTAAATATATATTAAAAAGAGCTTGTACATGTGCACACAATCCATGGGCACCATGTACATTGTCTTTGTCAGAATTGTTTGTCAGTTTTTCTAATGTGCGTGCGTAACTATTCCTTATACGTGACAGGAGTAACTGGTCAAATTGTTAAAATACCCCAACCTTTAATGTACATGCTATGATATTTGGGCTTCGTACTTTTGCTATTTGCTTATACATTGTATATTCCTTTGGCATCAGTTAAATGAGAAATAGATTCCTTTCCTCTCCGTTCCTTTTGTTAAATTTAAATATAAAGCCTTCAAATCTAAACCTTTATTTATTTATTTATTTTTTCTTCTAAATGTTTAGAGAGTGGCTTTAACTTTTTCTTCTTCCTTTGAAGTGAAATCCACCGCTTTATGGAGAGGGTTTGTCTGGAGGGGACTCGTGTTCAGTCAAAATATGCTGTTTCAGCAATTGCTGCTTTAATTGATAATTCGAAGCAATTCATTTTCCAAGATCTATGTAAGGTATGCTTAGCTTGAGTTTGGAGTTTTAGGTTCGTTTATCCATATTTATTGTTAAGTATCTTTCAGCTCAGTGTTTTAAAAAACACTCCTTGAGGCGCACCTAGGCGGCTTTGGAGGCGGGGCGGGAGTGATAATGCCTTTGCTCAATGGGAGTAGGCGAAAACTCGCACAAGTGTGGTCAAGGCGCTCCTAGGCGGCTGAGGCGAGCCTGAAGGTGGGTGGCTGGCGATCCATCAGTGACCTGAAATTGAAGTCGAATGGCTCTGTCGTCTGGGTAAATTGAAGTCGAAGGCTCTGTCGTCTGGGTTTAGGGTTGCATTGTGCGGCGGCCTCTTCAAGAGAAAGAGGACCGCGAAGAAGAGGAAATTATTATTATTTTGTTTAAAGACTTGGCCCAAAACAACGTCAATTCGGCCAAGTCGGCCAAGGCTTTAATTTTTTTTAAATGATTTGGCCCAAAATGACGCCGTTTTGGCCAAGTCTATTTTTACTTTTATTTTTAAAACCCACAGCAGTCCCCCAATTATTTAGGTCCCGTAAGGCTTCGCCTCACTCCTCAAGGCTTTAGCCTAGGCGGGGCTATCCATGAAACGCCACGCCTACACCTTCGCCCTTTAAAATATTGTTTCAGCTTTACATAAACTAGGTTCTATAGATAATCTATTTATATTTCTAAATCACATACACGTTATGGCGTTCATTTGCCTCCTAATAAGTTGTTAGCTGTATTGGGTTACCATTTGTTATATCCACATGCATCTGTGTTGTTTGTGTGTGTGTGTGTGTTTATGTGCCGTATACATTTTCATTCTATTTAAAGTCTTATTGTTGTTCAAGTTCACCCTCACAAGAGACGCAAGTCTGACAATGGGTTGTATATGGATATATTAGTGAGACTACCTCTTTGTTTGCTGTACATCTGAGAATTTCAGAATCGTCATATTTCAGAATGTCATAATTTGCATGCATACTCAAATAATGCTGAGTTATCCATACTGAATCAACTTTGTTCATTATGTCTAGGAACTTGTGGATTCTCTACTAATTGGGCAGAACATGCCAACACTGTTACAGTCCTTGGGGTGTCTTGCACAGCATTCTATTTCAACATTCCAAAGCCAAGTTGAAAAATATTTTCCAAGAACTATATGTTTAAACAAAAAAATTTGTGTGAGAAGAAGACAAAATTATATGCAATGAACACTAGAAAAAGTTTTTTTATATTACATTTTTGTATATGAAAAAAACTTGAGTTGAGTTGAGCTGTGAGTGGGATTTGATGAAATAGTTGACAATTCAGTGTTAAATTGAGCTGATCTTCACGAAAAATTTCCTTAATTTCTGTATGGAATTAACCAATTTAAATTTTTGCTGAACTGTTTACCATGGAGGAGGAGAAAGTATGTCATTACGTTACTAAAAGATTTGGTTGACAGAGTGGATACCTTTTCTGTTTAGAATTTTTGGCACTGTTATAGTTTGCAGGAATTATGATACGTAGCCTGTATGTATCATTTAGGTTAATGAATTAGAAGTGTTGTTAGGGGCTCATGTGAAAGAAGTGGTCGATTCTGTGTCTATGCAAGGATCAACCCACCAAGGGGTCCAAAATCACCGAAGATGATTATGTAACTTAGAGAATAACTTGTATTGAAATTGTTCATTTCTTACAGATAGTTCCATTGGTTTCTCTAACCATTTATTTTGCAGATATATGGCCTGAAAACACTTGTCAAGAGCTTCTTTCCACACCGGGGAACTCACACCAAACAGCAAATTAATGAGCTCGAGGACAACACTAAATGGCAAATTAATGAGCTCTGTGGCATTTTGTCAACAATGCTGCAAAAGGGAGAAACTGCAGAGGGTATCACCTCAGGGTATGATTTCAGATTCCGTCATCAAATAGAAAGTTTTAAACTGTATGAGCTTGTCCTTAACTTTTATATGGGTTTAATTCTTCGTTCTGGCTCAAGTGAATTGAAGGTCAAATTAACGAACTCATTTAATTACATATCTCTGCCGTGCGCTCAGTTTTTTTTTTTTTTTTTTTTAAACACATGTGTTTGGATATCGTCTCAGCTTTTGACTAGAATCTCTGTGGTGCTTGAATGAACCAGTCAAACATGTGGTTTTGTTTTCATAAGCATGACTGCATTAGTGGTTGAGTTTATTGTTACAATTCTTTTTCTTCCAGATTTCTGCTAATATGGGAAGAGGGATGCTTTGAAACTTTGACGTAAGTTTTTAAATTCACATTCAGAAATGAGATTCTCAACTGTTTGTTTAGGCTTTTATTGTGAGTCTGTGACTGATGCTCATTATTGTGAACGGCAATTTTGAGCAACACACAACTGAATAAAAAGGCTACAATTTTCTGCTTCTTTTTTTTTTTTTTTTTTTTTGTGCTTTTAAGATCTGTGTTCAGTGAATTACGAACACCACTCATTTGGTTTACCTTATTTCTATTGCAATGAAAGTGATAAGGCTTGTATTAGATTATAGCTGCTGCAAAGTCTGTTCTCCAGCTTGCTCAAAGATGGGATTTCCATATTTCTCCAGAGATCTTTCACTTTACAATTTTAAGGGCAAAGATATTTATGTTTGGTTCTGGTTTGTGCATCCTAGTGTAGTCCTTCATTTTTCTTGGTTACCTGTTATTCCGGTGGACTTCTTGTTCGAACTTCATTTCCTGTAAAGCTAATGAAAACATATTCCTGAATCCTGATGGAATTTGAGGTTTTGGTCCCTGGAGCTCATGATGGTTTATTGCTAAAGTATAAACGTGTCTTTAGCTAACTTAATAATATTCACTGATTTTTCTAGTGAGCTGTCCCATTTATAGACTGATTGACAATTGGTAAAAGAAATGCACTTTATAAAATTTATTAAATAGATGGCATGAGAACACTGCAGTAAGCATGTTATGCATCTGATATCAATCACCAGTAATGCTTAATCCAGTTAGTTGACTTGCATCCCATACTATTTATATACTCTTCAGTTTCTTCAGATTTGATTTCATTGTCACTCTTGAATTGCCACTAATTATATGTTCACGGACATTTTTCTTTTCCTTCTTACACATTTCAGGATGACTCACCATTGGTGAGAAGATCACTTCTTGATAAAAACACACAAATTACTGTAGGGGCATGCCATACCTAGCAGATATGCAAGTGCTTTCGCAATGGCCACCTCAGATTGCCTCAAGGATCTGCAGGATGATGTATGCTAAATATGCTGTATCTATGAGTTATTTCTGTATGCTTGAGCAAGTAAATGTATTCTGATACCATCCAATTTAGTCGTCAAAATATATTGCAGAATTTGTCAAGGATTACAGTAGAGAAGCTCAAATGCGTCAAATCTCTGGAGTCCAAGAAGGATTAAACACTGATTTTCCAGCATACATAGTGGTGTTCTTAATCCATATTCTTGCTTATGATACAGGTTTCCCACCTGACGACTGTCAAGATGAAAACGCATATGCTCAGTTTTGCAGGTAAGTAAATATATCCAGATAATCACATTGAAGATTGCCTAGTACTGAATATGAATGCAGCTATGCTGACACACTTTGGATTATGTTTCTCTTTGCAGTCCACTGTTAGTTTATTGCAGGCTTTAGTCAATGCCAGTAATGCCGCTGGTGCTCTGGATATTACCAAGGATTCTGTCTTGTATTTGATTTGCATTTTCCGTGCTATTAAGAGAGCTGAGAATGCTATAGACGTTGAACTAACTGGTGTAAGAGTTTTCCTTCAGAAGATCTTTTCTCCTCTCACTTTATGTTTATGTTTTATAATTAAGGAAAGGAGGTTTTTCTTGTTATGCAGAAGCTGCATATTCTGGCAGAAATTGGGAACTCTTTTGTGACTTTAACAAATCATAATGGCATCTCCGCATCACATGCTCCTGGGAAAGTTTTTCTACCATCATCCTTATATAAAGTAAGTATCTCTAATAAAAGTGATGAGCAGTTTTCGATAAGATTTGATATTCTTTTCTTTATCTTTTGGCTGGAAGAAAAATTTCTAGTTAAATGTTCTACATCATTTCACCTTTTTATTATCTGTTCTGTGCAGTCCAATTCAAAATGCCTCAATCAATCATGTTTTGATGAGTACTTCAAAAGAGTAGTTGACATATTTGAATCAAATATCTCTTTGGTATGTATCTCCAGTTTTCCTTTACAGCTTTAGTTATATTGCCCCTATGATTTTCTTAATGATATTTTCTTCCTATAAACATTTTGTTGGAAACTCTTTCTTCACGTTTCAGCCTGCCAGTGCTCTTCCTAGACGTGGGCGTAAGTGTCAAGAGGATAGCACACAATCTGGTGTTTTCAAGGACGACAAACTTATCCTAACATCTTCCAAGATAGTTAATTTGTCCAATGATGGGGGAGCTGAACCCCGGAAGGCTGAGAAACAAGGCACCAGTACTGAAGGACGTAGGAGAAAACGAGATCTCTCGCCAAGTGATTCTGATAATGATTACCAGAATCGTGTATCCAAAAAATCTGAGATTACTTTGGAAAAAGAAATACATTCATCTTGTGATTCTGTAGTTACAATCAGTGGATCAAATGTCTCAGTCCAGAATTTGAAAAAAAATACCATTCCATTGATGGAAAATGTTAATGTGAAAAGAAACATTAATGTGGAACATTCCAATCACCCCAGAACGAAGCTAAAGGGCCCTTGCAGCTTGAAAGTAAGAATAAGCTCTTTCTGAGAGTACACTTGAAATTGTATTACATTTTTTAGATTATAATTAATTATGTAGGAAATTAGTAAGAAGGATGAGGCATTGATTGGGCAAAGGATCAAATTTTTGTCTCCAGTAGATAAATGGTGAGCATTCCCCCAGTTGGGAGATGATTTTCAGCATTGTTTTAGCCCTTGTTTATAACAATATTTGTTTTTCTTTTCCAGTTTTTATTCAGGTACAGTGGATGGTTATAATACTCGAAACAATACGTACAAGGTGACTAAATATGACTATATTTTTTATTTCCATTTTTAAACAACTATTTCAATGATACAGTAAACTATGTGGAAAGTTTTTAGAGATTAAATTTCGTTGCCTTTGTTTCATCTTTAATGCATTGTAAGCTGGATACGTTGTGTATTTATCAAAACCATGGCCGTACTGCTTGATCTGAATTACTGTGATTAATTTCCCATCATATTGGCAGATCACATGTGATAGTAGCTGGGACGTTCAATTAGTATGCTTGGAAAGTGAGAGCTGGGAAACTATCAAGTGACGTTTCACTGGAGGAAAGGGTAAGAGTGAAATACTATGAATGCTTTATTAGCTTGTTAATTTCAATGATGTTATGCTAACTCTGAATTCTTTGCCCTGTTCCAATGATGTTATGCTAACTCTGTAGTTTTGGATGTAGCAGAAACAAAGGGTTGGGAAAAAAGCCTCTGTGGACACATCGGCATCAGAAGTTACTAATGCAAATGAGGATGCTGCAAGGCTTGCATTGTATTTTCGTTGTTATCATTACATTTTGCTCTTATACATTGACATATCAAGTCGAATAATTTCTTTGCAGTATCGTTGTTTCTTTGCAGCCCAGGAAAAATTCGTTCCTCGTATGTTTGTGTTTATTGACATATCCCTGGTTATATGTTTCGCTAGTTTTGTTTGATTACTTTGTTCAGGTGGCTTGAAGAACTTGAAGACAAAAGAAACTAATTTAGCTATGATTATATTTCATTACGAATTATACTGCATCCTGCACTTGAGTGCTTGAAAACAGCAACATCTCTAACTTAAAAATCAGTCTAGTTGGGAGGTCGGGGGCAGATCACTCCAAGGAATCTCTGGTGCTTTCAGTCCGGCAGAAAGTTCCCGCAGGTCATCCCAGAGTTTGCACCCCTTGCCGTTGTAAGTAATCACTCTAGATGTCAGTGTTGTATATATTCTTCCTTAACAAGCAAGCAACATCGGAACAGTTTGAATGCGTAAGTACATATCTACGAGTCATCTTGCTAATGAAACTCTTTAGTACGTAGAAACGAGTATGTGTTCTTCTAATGCTAATTGAGAGGCAAGAACAGATTCTCATACATATTTGTACTTTTCAGAAGTAGAATGATAATTTAAGACAATGTCCGTGTCATTTTATTCAAGCTTGGAAATGCCATCAGATCGAAGGGCTAATTCTGATGTATAGCATCCTAGTTCGCTGCCTGCATCTCTTTTGCAATGTGTGCTCTTGTTTACATACGACATTGTCACAGCAGTATCAAACTTTCTGAGCTCAATAGCTACGATTCAGTTCCTAAATACGTAAAACTACAACGTTCTACGGTTTCTCGGTGACCCGTTACTTGTAAAATAAACAGTATAGTTTTACAAACTTTTAATTTTATTTTACCATATAATCCGTACTAGAAGTTGGAGAATCATGCATAGTAGAAGCCGTTGGATTAGAAATCCGTCGGCTAAGCAGCAATCTTGTAGTCAGTCATCCGCATATAGAAGCCATGTTTCTTGTAATTGTTAAACATCCTCAGATTCAACCACTTCCCTGCCTTGTATTCTGGATACTTTGCCGGGCTTCTTTCGTCGACCAATTCATCCAACGGCTTCATTGTTACGTCGTGAGACGGGTGAAAAAATATGGGGATCGAATACCTCTCTGTTTCTGCGTTCACCATGGCTCGATGCTCGACGCTTTCGTAAAGATCATTGCTCCATACCTGCCAAGAAACCAAAGTTTTTAATCGAATAATGTTAACAGGATGAACATTTGCTCAAGAGATGTAGTACCTGAAGAACGTCACCAACGTTGATGACAAAGGAATCCGGGACAGGCTTGACGCGAACCCACGCTCCGTCTGATTTTCGCAGCACATCGAGGCCTTCGACATCTTCTTGAGCAAGGACGGTAAGAGCGCTGGGGTCCTTATGTCCACCGGTGCCAAGAACAAGGTCCGGTTTGGGGCACGGAGCGTAGTAGTTGAGCCGGGCAAAGCTTGCCTGATTCTCGAAGTATCCATGCAAACTCTTAGGAGGTAAGCCTAAGCTGAGGCTTACCAGTTCCAGCAGATTGAAAAACAACTTCTCACATGCTCGACCATATTCTTCGCATGTTTCCCTACATGGCATGTTATGTTGTCAAATTGTTAATAATTTACAAAACTTTAGTATTTTGTAAGGGACATTTACCTGAACTCGGATAGGTTCTCGGGCCACGGAGTGTACCATGGAACAATTTCGGGGTCATCGGGTTCATGGGAGGCCGGCATTAGCATCCCATCATTTACATAAAAGTCATAAACTTCTTTCCAGTCCTTGAAGTCTTTGCTATGCTCATCGTTATGAAACCCTGCTGTGTTATGAGCCTCTCTGCTCACCTTCTTCTTCTCCTCCAGCGGCAGCGCAAAGAACTTCCTCGACGCCTCCATAATTCTTCTCCGAATATCCGAAGGCACACCATGGTTGATCACCGTGAAGAACCCCCATGTCCTGCAAGCGTCCCCTATCTCAGCGGCAAGCTCTTCCACTGCCTTATTGTTAGAGCCGGCCGACATTTCTCGGTTGGTTATCGGAGTGAGATCGATCAACGGGATTCCTTCGCCTTCGGTGATTACGTGTTTAGGCCTGTATCCTTCTGATAGAATGTATGATGGATTGATTTCTTCCATTGTTAAGGAGCTGCTTATCCTAGCTAGGCACTGGTGCCATTGCATTTATAGTTGCATAAGGGCTTCATTTCATTCACCTTTTTATTTTTTATTTTTTTTTAGGACAACTAGTGGGAAGCCACGGTTATCCACCTCTTTTGAGAAATTTCACTATGCTCGTGATTACAGTCAAGCAGACTCACCAGCTCAGAGCATCGAAACCGGGACCTCCAACAATTTTTTGTTTATTGGGCAACCACAGTCCGCACCCTTATCACTAAGCCACTTGTTGTGGTTAGCTTCATTTCATTGCTAATTCCTCCCATGTTAATTATGGGTTACTGTCATTAGGATTTAATTAATTATGGTGGTTGGACTAATCGCATGATGGTACAAAATTTCGTCACACAATCCGACTCAGCTTTCACTTGTCTTATTACAAGACCAAGACCTAGTGATATTTTTCTGTAGGTCATTTATCAATAAGGCCAAAAATGTTCAAAGTTCAAACCAAAGAGAGTTTCATTGAAGTTTCTGCAACGTTGAATACTTGGCTTGTTAATGGAAATCTTGTATCCTTTGTTATTCACTTGACAATAACAATTTGAAAAATGTGCATAAGTTTTTCGTTTTTACGTACGTTGATTCATTATTTATATTTATGTTAATTTTTTATTTGTAAAAAAGAGTAATGTAATGTGTTCATGTGAGTGGGGCATGTGTTTACACAAAACAAAGGAAAGCATGCGAGGACTTCTCACGCAAGTCACTCGTCTTAGTAGTACTCTCGCCAAAACTCATTAAACTTTCCAGGTCAAATACGATGCGATGCATTTGAGTTAGTATTAGTGGTCACATTCAATTTAATTTATCTTTTATATTCGAGATAAGATATTTATTGCTCACATATGCGCCTAAGTTCTGCGCATGGTTTTGTCATTGAGCCTAGACAAAGCACCATCATTCAAGCCTTATCTCTAACCGTATTCAATACAATTAATCCAAAACCAATTGAATGGTTTGGAATTATTAAGTTGAATTCAGAAGTTTAGCATAAGCTAGCGTGACTATTTTGAATCGTATTTTCTGTTCTCAACTTAGTGAGTAAGGTTGGTGCTGAAGAAATTAGTACAGTTGTAAAGGTGGGTGGCACTATCGTGCATAGACAAAGTTAAGAAAAGAGGGTGGAGATGCACCATAATTTTAGGGGTTTCTATCAAACCCTCCTAAGCACATCTCACAATTGCTATAAAAGAGATATAATGTATTGTTTCCATTACTTTGTAATTTTAGTATGATAATGAGACTATCGCTACTAACCCCAAGGACGTAGGCATACTTGTCGAACCTCATAAATATTATGTCTTATTTATTTTATATTTCACTGCACATATGTCATCAATTTCACAACAGACACTATGTATAGTTGCTATGCTTAAAAAAAAAAAAGAAAAAAAAGGACTTATGTTGTGCTTTAAGAAAAATCAACTGCAAAATAAAGCAGTTAAGCGTTTGATAAAATTGTATTTTTAAATTGTTGTGACTATGAAAAACAGTGTTATAGCGTTTGCTAAATGTCAATAAAAACAATTTATTGTATATAATTAGGGGTGGAATTTTTTCCCAAACAGTCCCGAACTTGTCCCGAAATTTGACCGAAAAATGCTCGAACTGAATTTCCTGAAAAATTCTGTACCCGAAATCGAACCCGTCCCGAAAGTTTCGGTTTGGGATTCGGCCACAGCTTTGAAAGCGTTTGGTAATCCTGAACCAAACCAAATATTATATATATATATATATTTATTTATTTATTTATTTATTTTTAATTTATAATTAGAAATTACTTGGACTGTTGGATTGGTTAAGATCTAATTCAACCGTCCATGGAGTTAGGTCATTTATGGTCTCTTAGTCGCTCACTCTCACAGTCTCACACTCAATCTCCTAAAGGTGCTTGTGCTCCCGCCGTTCCGCTCCTCCATCGACTCACACCGCTCCTTCCGTTTTACGTCTACTTCAATGACGCTCATCCAGCCGGCCACACACACAGAGATGCAGACGCAAGAAGACGCGAATCCGACACTAATCGAGTCCCAAAATCCAGGTAAGGGTTTATGATTTTCACTGGGGTTTTGTTCTTTAGTGTTTAGTGACACACCCCGACTGAGATCAGGGCATGCTGGCCGTCACGTGGAAGTGACGTAACCATGTGCACAGTGCGGAAGCAAATAAAATAATAAAAATAAAAGTACAAATAAATAAAAACCCAGCTATACACAAGGTAATAACATACATGTGCAAACGTAAGTGTGAAAAACAAAGTTCAGAGCACGGAAGACCTAATGCAGTCCGGGAGAAACAACGCTACATAAACACACCCAAAGGTGGTCCTACACTGGTGATAATCTGTCAGATATGCCGGGAAAATCCTTTGGGGAGCCACCACAAGTGCTAGCCAACTAGAACCTGGAAGGGTGCAAAACAGAAAGCGTGAGTGGGCAAAAACAAAGCTTTTCAAAAACCATTTCATAAACAAAGTTCTAACCCCTCGCCGTAAAACCTGTATACTTCCCAGAAAATAGAATATACTTATATATAAGTCAAGCTCGGAAATATGCCATGTCAAATGCCTCTAAATAGAATGCAAGTACTCAGGTAATGCCAAACAATGCCATGAAATCTGTCAGCCGGAGTCACCTAACGTGACCTGTACGGCTAAAACTAGAGCTCAAATCTCCATCTCACTAACTATACCTGACACGAGTCGGAACCACCTAAAGTGGTCTGTACGACAGGACTGCGTGTATACTAAGTACGCTCAAGTGCTACGATCATGTGAAGGCTGGGCGAATAATCGCGGGTCACCTACGAGTCGGAACCACCTAAAGTGGTCTGTACGACAGGACTGTGCACCTAACTTGGATCCAAGATGAGCGTGTGGTGCGGGAGGTGAACATCACATGAAGGACTGTGCCCAACTCTGGGCGGGAACACTAACACCGGGGGTGCAGGTTATGAGCTCTCTATGCAACTCAAATCACTACTGAACATAAACATAAACCCTAACCTACCTGGCACTTACCTGTGCGTCCGCAGCACCAACATATGATGTGATAAAAGATAGCACACAAATTAAATCCTCTTTTTTACAATTGTAGTATAGATATAAGTAGGGATCGTTCTAGGCCTGGGATTAGGAGGGATTGCTAATCTAATGAAAATCGACTCAAAGATGTGAAAATATGCTTTAAAACACTTAAACACACTCAAAAGACTCTAACTAAACTTGTATGACTCAAAACAATCTTTAAAGACTCAAAACAACTCAAAACAATAAAAAAGACTTAATTTAGACTTTAAGACTCAATTTGGACGAAATTATAATTAGTTTTGACTCAAAAGACTTAAAAAGACACTTTTGGACAGATTTAGAACAAGTAAGAAAGGGGGGTTTGATTTTGGATGAATTGAAAAGAAAAACAAGCAACTTAAACTTGAAAACAAATTTTGGACGAATTTAAGAAAAACCAATGGATGATGAACTAGCCAAAGGATACTTCTCCACACATGATGCATTCAAACATAAGTTGATTTCCAGTTGCTTTTTCGATAAACCGTGAACCTCAACACCCCAGATTAACCGTGACATCACTAATTAACCCTCAGATTTCCCTTAAGTTATTGGATTGGATGACATCATACGACAACTCAAAGCATTCTTCAAAAGTCCCCTACAGGACATCATAATAGAGATACAATCAAAGATCATTACGTTCAATGGAAATCATAAGTATTGACAAAGCACTTGTAACTATGACATCATGATACTCATGCTAGGAATTTACTTAACATGATTGTGAAAACAACCGTAACTACTTGTGAATATAAGTTTGTAACGATTATGTGAAACATCCTTATATTCTAGCACCAAATTCAAGCATGCAAATTAAGTAGGCCTCCCTAATCAACATACAAGAATAAGTTATCCATCAAACGGTTAAGTAAATTGCATTCACAATTTATGAAATCACAACTGGAATTTATCAACTCATATTATAAACGTAATCATGGTTTCAAAGCATCCCTAGGCTAAAACGAGTTTAGCCTCTCATAGTCATAACAAAACAAAGAAGAATAGAATTAAACATTGAAAATAAAAGATAGATTACACCTAAAAACTTTTCAACACTTCAACTCGAATGCATAAATGTCCAAGGCTTCGTCTTCCTTCTCCTCCTCCTTGCTAAGTCACGGCACAAGAGTCTAGGGTAGTTTTGTGGATGAATTTCTGGGTTTTGAATGGATTTAGGAAGGTAGGGTGGTGCGGCAAGGGTTATGTGTGGTGTATGGAGGATTGGATGAAGGTTTGGAAGTAGGGGAATGGTGGGAAGTTGAATGGAAAGCTGCGGCAAGGGTTGGTTTTCTGAATGAATGAAGGCAGGTCGTGTGGAAGGGTGATTAAGGTCTCTAAGGGTGCGGCATAGGGTATTTATATGGAAGAAAGAATCCTAAGGCTTTATTACTTAGTTTAGGGAAAGAAATAACTCCAAATCCTTCCAGAATAGGAAACACAAAATCAGAAATTGAAGGAAAAGGGAAGTGACTTGCGGCATTCAATTAGGAGAAGGAGAATGTCATTTATTTCTGAAATTAGGCAAGAACTTTGGAATAGAAAAGGGTAAGTGATTTATGGCTGAGTTTGGTATGAAAAAGGAATGTGTTTGAATGCTTTAAAATAGGAAAGAGGACCCTTCCTTGCACGGCAAGGAAGGGAAATATTAAGGGGATACACGGCAAGGATTTTGGTTTTCAAGGGAACATTGTCTTGTGTCCTAGAATAGGTAGAAGTCCTTGATATTGCTGAAACAGGGAGTCTTTAAGAATTAGGAAAGATTAAACCAAAATAGGAAACCTTGGCTTAACTTTCCTACTTCAAGTAGGAAACCTTCTTTGACTAGGATTCCTCATTTGATTAGGAATCCTCTTGTGATTAGGAATCCTAACTCTTTTAGGTCTTCAATTTCGTCCATTCCTTTTGCTCCAAGCATAAGCTATCCATTCCAAGTCCAAAATGCTCCAAAATGCTTCTTTTTGCTTCCTTAGCCATATGAACCTAAAAACACACAAAAATGGCTTAAACTACTAAAACAACTATGAACTAACAACATAAATGCACGAAAACAAGCTAAGTAAGTCACCTAAATATGCTCCTATCAACATACATATATATATATATATATATATATACTACTAATAAAGCATAAACAAACGGCAAACATAATGCATGGCATATAAACGTAGAAACATTTCAATTCATTTTCTGGGAAAAAGATAAGTATATAGGTATATACGAAAAACCAAAAGCCCACTCACTGATATGTAGAAGGGTCGTAACCCCCTTGCCTTGAGTGACCGCGCTCGTCCTCGGGATAAGTCTCACCTATATGCGAAACAACTATAAAAACGTTAATTTTAAAGCACATAACCAACTATACGAAATAACTTCTCATACAAAGCTCAAATGGGGTGTATGAATACACCAACGTGATCTACTCAACCTCAGGAACATCCCCATATTTTTAGAAAAATTTTCCGACGCCGCACGCGCCCCCACGCGCCGCCCACACGCAGGCACGTGCCTGGCACACTGACGGCGTCAGTTAACGTCGTCAGGAATATTCCGTTAAATCTAACTGATGCCGTTAACGCCGTTAGGAATATTCCGTCCAAACTGACGGAATATTCTGTCATCTTCTCCGGCCAAACTCCGGCGCCAGAAAAACGGGAAATTTTTAAAACTTTGTATCTTCTTCGTTTTTCAACCAAATTTCACAAAATTGGTATCAAAATGAAGCTTACAACAAGAGGAACAAATCCATACCACTTTCAAGCACTAAAACCCATGGAATCTTGTCAGGAAAACACCACCAACTCCGGCCAAACTTGTAACTCACAATCCCGACGTCCAAAACCTTCCAATGAACCACCCCGAGCCTCCTAAGACCTCACCAAGCTTCCTACAAGCTTGAAATTCCTAAAAACACAAGAATTAACGTGTGTATGAGCAATGACCAAATCGGGGGATCCCGAGTTCGACGTGAAAACGAAGGTATCTTTACTTGAAATGGGTATGGTTGAACTCCTAAGGACTTCACGAGCACGAATATGTAATTTGTTTCCTCGATCTGTGAAGGTTTCAATGGTTTTGGGTGTTGTCCGTACAAAAAGAATAGGAAAGGGAGAGAGAGAGACTCAGGATAGGGCAGAGGGAATATGGGAGAGGGGTGATGATGATGATGGATGTGTGGCTGGGAGGGGTGATGATGATGATGGATGTGTGGCTGGGATGCAACCAACCAAAACCCAAAACAACCACACAAACAACAATTATCCATTAGGGGCAAAACTGTCATTTCACTCCTACGGTATGAAAAGTCCAGGACGGGCTGTCACATTTAGGGTCAAATTTCATGTTGACTAACTTGATTTTCAATGGGGTTTTGTCGAATATGTGAGGGTTTGAGGACTGTGGGTTTCAAATTAGGGTGGGTAAATACAAGGCTTTGCCATAAAAGCTGCATCATATATTGTTTTATTTTATGTACTCGCTGTTTTTAAGTACCCTTAAACCCAAATTTATCTCAACATATGGAAAATCAGTTTCGCATAAATGGTTGTGACACTATCAGATATCCTTTTCATAAATTTGACTATGCTTTGCATGCTTATTGAGTTATTTCATTCCAAACTATAACTAAAATAGTTTTATTCTTATGACAAACAAGTTATTTCTCATTCCGTTTGAAGTTTGAACACTAGAAAACCACTTTGAAATTTTTTTTTTTAAAAGAAAAAAAAAACCAAAAAACCACTTTAAAATCTTTTTCAAAAGAAAAAGCCAATGTACATCTTCAGTGTCATACAAGAACTATTGTTTTTCATGCATAATAATAGGCAATCATATAATGAAACTAATATCTAAGAGCACGTGTGAGTTCCTACTGCATTTGTTACTGTTTTATCAAAGCATTTTCATCAAAGCACGCCGTAGCTATTTAGCCTATTCTCTTATTGCCAACTTTGCAGCATGTTAGTTTCCTATTGCATTTGTTTGATATACATGTGTTTATAGATTAGTTTATGGAATGTGCACTCTGTCAGTTTATGGATCAGAGATAAATATGTGTTTATGGATCAGTTTATGGAATGTGCACTCTGTCAGTTTATGATTGTGATATATATATATATATATATGTGTGTGTGTGTGTGTGTGTTTGATCAGTATATGAGATATATGCTGAACTGTGGTTGTGATATATTATTGTGAAATGCCATCTCCTCCACCACCTTAAAGTTCAATGCCACCCATCACTACCTCCGTGACCACCCATTTCAAGAGCATCTACACCAACACAAAGGAGGGTTCAATTATCAACAAGAGGAAGGGGTCCACCATCAACGGAAACGGGTCATTCATCAACAAGAGGAAGGGGCTGAATGGGCGAAAGGGAATGAACTTACTTAAGCTTCATTTTGGTTGCTTGCACTTTTTTGCTTATAACCTATGTTTTGCTTTTGGTTTGTAACTTAATCTAAATTCATTCGGAAGTTTGGTTTGTAAAACTTAACTTATTTGATTTTGGTTACATGCACTTTTAATTAACGAGTTTGGTAGACAATTGTGAACTTAAGCTTAACTTATTAGTTGTTGCTTGCTTGGTATGAAAATTGAATTTATGAGATGAAATTGTGGTGAACTTTGATTGAATTAAATTTATTTATGTGATTGTGAAACTGAAACAGGTGGGCTGTGTGGGCAGTGGGTTGCAAGCCTGCAATTGTTAGCTTTTTTTTTTCTTGAAAAATTGGGGGGGGGGGGGGGGGGGGGGGGTGGGGGGGTTTACTTGTTAAAGAGCTTAAAATTGTAAAAAGTTTAAAAAGCCCAACATTTTGGGCTTCAAGGCCCAATCCCGAAGTTTCCCGAAAATCCTGAAACACTTTCGGGAATCCTGAATTTCGGGAAATGAATAGTTACGGTTCGGTTTTGGGATATAAAATCCCATCCCGAAATGTTTTGGTTTGGGATTCGGGTTAGGGTTTCGTTTCGGGATCCTGACCCGAACCAACCCTATATATAGTGACAAAAATGGCGGCGGTGTTAAAGAGGTGTGATGGTTGGGCTGCATAAGTAACAATGGTGGCAGGGGCGGTGGCAATGGGGATGGTGGCAATTGTGGTTGAGTGGCGGTGGTGGCATTTGTGTTTAAGAAGGATGGTGGTGGCGGTGCTGTTAACAATGGTGGTGGCAGTTGACAATTGTGATTGTAGTGATAGTGGTGGCAGGTATGGTTATGGTGGTGGTGGTGGTGGTAATGGTGATGGTGGTGTAAGAGGTTAGGGTTTGTAGTGGTAGGTGGTGATGCTCACTTCCAAGGATAAAATGTGTTTAGAAAGATATGAATTAAAAATATTCATTAAAGATGCAACTCCGCTTTTTATTAAAACAACCTACATGCTATTTTTAAAAGTTGTTGTCTAGAGGCTATTACTATTAAAATAAGAAGGATATTTATTTTTTACCAAACATTTTTTTACTGCTTAACTTTAAAATGAAGCAGCTTTTGGTTATAAAAAAAAACAATACAAAACTCGGCCTTAGAAGTATCACTTATAGAATCTTTTTAACTGAAAATTAAAGCATTCCTAGCTAAATTTGATGGCAAATATGTAGATTATACATGGTGTTGTTACTTTGCTTACAAAGATGGTGAAGGTGGAATGACAAAATGTGGTGGATGGCAAAGTTGGATAACCAAAACTTCCCTTTTGTATAAATTGCTCCAGCTCCGGATGAAGTAAGAGACTTGTTTCAAAACAAAAAGGGTAAATTATCTATTTAATCGCTGAATTATCATCTGAGTAAAAATTAGGTCTTTAAATCAGTCAACTACATCTCTAATATTAGATTTAAAAATACTATATTCAATTTTACATCAATTTAAGTCACGTACTTGCACATGACACACATGGGAGAGTAGATTTGTAATTTAACGTAAATAAATAGTATATAGAGTTCACTTTAGATGGTAAATTAAACGTTAGATTTGCAACCTATATGAAATGTTAAAGGCTTATAGGTGAGAAAAGAATGGTATTACACTCTAAGGTATGTCAAGTAACTTAAGTTGACAAAAAATTGGATAAAATAGCTTTGAATATAATAGTACGAATAAAATTAGCAATTTTTGATGAATTTAGAGACTTATTTTACCGAAAAAATAATTCAAAAACCTAATTTTCACTAAGATGATAGTTCAATGACTAAATCGACACTTCCACCAAACAAAAATATCATTTCATTATAGAAAGCCGATAAATGGTGGAGTGAATTGCTCGAAGATCCTTCTAAGAATGATCATCTATTTTTCAGATAAACAAGTCATCTTTTGCATAGGTTGATTCATTGTAGTGGGAATGAGACATTTAATTTGCATTAATGGTCAGCCATTTAGCACTACAGTCTAGTGATATTTTTTTATACTTGTAAGTAAGAGGTCTTAGGTTCGATTCTTGCCAGAGACAAATTTGGACCACTTTATTCTTAGCCCATTGTGAGGCTAAGCCTACCTCCTCTCACTTAGTGTAGATAATATCGTTTATTAAAAAAAAAATCAAATGCATAAATCAAATGCATATTAACCACAATATTATATTAGTTTAGATCCAAAGACTTAAAATATTTGACAACTCAATAAACCAAAACCAACTTAAAATCCATGAATCATTAGAAAACTCATTTTCTTGTTTTGGTTTATTAAGTTGTGAAATAATTTGTATAATTAACCTTGCCGTTTATATATGCATGACCATTTTTTATACTAACTATTTCATTTTATGTGTTAAAAATAAATAAATAAATAAAAGAGCTGAATGTGAATTTCTTAATTTGTTAAAAAAAAAAAAACTATTGTTCGTGACATAGCAATTAAGGTATCCAATACCAAGTGCTTGTAATACAATGGATAGGATTATAGATACACGATTGTTGTTTGGTGTTGCATACGACAACTTATGATTTAGTTTATAAGATGTTAAGTTTCTATCTATGTGTTCAGAGTTCAAAACTTCACTTCTTTTAAATAATTCTAATAATTTTGAACTCTTCTCTTAATAATAATAATTATAAAAAAAAAAAAAAAAGTTTGGTTCATGTGGATATGAATCATGTCACCGTATTTTTGGAATAACTAAAGGGACTTACATCTATGCTATTAAAGCAGTTCCACCACCGTGCATCCCCTAGGGGACGTGGCATATTCCCCTTTTCCCCCTCCAAATTTGGTCTCCAGCCCATTACATCCAATGGGCTCCAAGGGAGCCTAGTTAGTCCCCCAGTCAACAATTGCTTAGCCCAATCTCTAGGCCATGTGATGCAAGATGACAATTCTATTAATTCAGTTTTAATTTTTTTTAAATTAATTAAAAATATAACTATAAATTCCTAATCATGTTTTTCCACTACACCAAATTTCAGTATTTCAAATACTTTCAAGCAATATTTTATTATTATCATAAATTTAAAATAAAATTATGTTTTATTATTTTATAATAAATAATAATATTTTAATACAAATTGTTTGGGCTATTCAGGGTAGAGATGCATTTAGATAGTTAACATTCATTACAGACAGTTACCATTCACACGAGTGAATTGAATTGACTATTGCCCGAGACACTTTTTGAGGTGGAAATGCTCTTAAGATGTGAGTAGCATGTTCACCCCACTCAATTTCACTTCCTATTAATCAAGATAGTTTAAAATATCATCTTATTAAAAGGGAGGACAAAACTTGAAATGAGATAACTAGTGGCAATCCAATTATGGCCTAGGCATTAGGTGTCAGTCCCTAACTTGCTGCCCAACTAGTGCCTAACGTCTTTTCAAACCTTGGCTGCACCACCTCTATTTGGTTCTATGACCATACATGTGCTCTTCTTGCAGAATTTGCCAATATGTTCATGAACGTGGCTACAAACGCATACCGAGGACAACATTCTCATGATAGCCGAGGAGATAATAGCAGCACCGATGGGTCTGATGAACCAAGAATACGGATTGGAGTAACGCCAATTTGAATTTTGGTGGGCAAATACCTGAGGATCTATCCGGAGTTTTGAGATCAGTGAAGGAAATGTTTTTCCGGAGGAGCTACGTCCCATGGAAATTCACAAGATACTACGAGTGAAAGGCCAAGACCAAGCTAAAAACCTACAACATGTTGGAACTGTATAAATTCTCACATCTTTTCTTTTTGTATCATTGCTAAGGTTCTAAAAGATGATGGGTGCTAGTTGGGTGGCGGGCTAGGCGGGGCTTAGGCAGACTAGGCGGATTTGGGTAAATTTATTTTACATAGTATAAATAAGTGTACTGATACTTAAAAAACACATAATTGTTTACATAAATTGCAAAATAAAATAACATAAATTATTAGAATATATTGGAAAGCGTATAATAAGTGTCCATTGATGTATTTAACAAGTCTCTTACATTCCATTGAACAAATAAAATCGAAAATGAAAGTTAATTGATTTTCTGTCTAAGTAAGAGTCACGATTTAAGCGGGTGCCTAGACGGATTTAGGCGGGCTAGATATCTGACATCCCACATCATCCAAGGGAGTAATCCTTATATGTATATTCTCATCTCTACCTAGCACGAGGCCTTTTTGGGAACTCACGAGCAACTTCCCAGTGGGTCACCCATCCTGGGAGTGCTTTAGCCCCCTTCTCGCTTAACTTCGGAGTTCCTAAGGAACCCGAAGCCAGTGAGCTTCCAAAAGGCCTCGTGCTAGGTAGAGATGAGAATATACATATAAGGATCACTCCCCTGGATGATGTGGGATGATACCAAATTGTCACATCCCGGTCCGGGGCGGATCACTTCCTGGGCCCGCTCCACCACCACAGCACGATATTGTCTGCTTTGGGCCCCGACCACCCCCTCACGGTTTTGTTTTTGGGAACTCACGAGCAACTTCCTAGTGGGTCACCCATCCTGGGAGTGCTCTAGCCCCCTTCTCGCTTAACTTTGGAGTTCCTAAGGAACCCGAAGCCAGTGAGCTCCCAAAAGGCCTCGTGCTAGGTAGAGATGAGAATATACATATAAGGACCACTCCCCTGGATGATGTGGGATGTCACAATCCACCCCCCTTAGGGGCCCGACGTCCTCGTCGGCACACCACGACTAGGGTTAGGCTCTGATACCAAATTGTCACATCTCGGCCCGGGTGGGACCACTTCACAGGCCCGCTCCACCACCGTAGCATGATATTGTCCGCTTTGGGCCCCCGACCACGCCCTCACGGTTTTGTTTTTGAGAACTCACACGAGAACTTCCCAATGGATCACCCGAGAACTCTCACGCGCGCTACTCGCTTAACTTCGGAGTTCCCATGGAATCCGAAGCCAGTGAGCTCCCAAAAGGTTTCGTGCTAGGTAGGGATGAGAATATACATATAAGGATCACTCCCATGGGCGATATGGGATGTCACAAGATAGATACCTAAGGGGGTCTAGGCATATTTTCTTGCCTAAGGACTAATTGAGACAGTGACCAAACTCCTAGCGCCTAAGCGAAACCTAAACGATGCTAGACGGAAAATTTTAAAACAATATTGCTATCAGCATGTGTTTAGGGACGGCATCGAAACCTTGGGAAATGAGACCAAACAGGAGTATTAACACACCTTTGTCATTTCAATTGATGATTAAAAACGTAGTTTGGTAATTTGGCAATGATTATTTTGGTAGGGAAATGTACAGAAAGTTGGGGACAAAACTTATCTTCACCGTTGCATGCACATTTGTTCATATCTTATTCTCTTCACATGACTCACATTGTATACATTTTGATTCGTTGGTTTATCTATCTTATCACTTGATAATTTCATGACATACTCCTGCCATATCGGGGTTGTATGCACTTCGTTCCCATCCCTCTTGCGACAAGGGTGTATGCATGGCTTACACCGAAGTTTTTCTCCAATCAGTTGAGTGCTTTTCAAAATTAATAACTAATTCCAGACCTAACTAATTTGGTGGCCTAGCATCACCATCCTGCTTCTTATCCTCTTCTTTCATGTT
Source organism: Pyrus communis (assembly GCF_041283825.1). Taxonomy (NCBI): domain Eukaryota; kingdom Viridiplantae; phylum Streptophyta; class Magnoliopsida; order Rosales; family Rosaceae; genus Pyrus; species Pyrus communis. The sequence goes on from NC_142572.1 coordinate 8,140,981, forward strand.
GCACCACGTGGGTAGACCAATGTACACTCATTCAATCAATAACAACTTTTTTGTTTTTTCCTCCCAAAAATGTTTTTTTTCTCCTCCTTTGACGAAAACGCCTGTCATCTTACCCGTAAGGAATCATTCTTCTTTGATTCTTCTACATAGACGATGTAAAACTGAACACTATTTTAATTTAGTATCAGTTAGGCTGTAATTCAAAATTAGGGCTTGGGAGGAATGAATTCTTACTTATAAACAATGCAATGTTCTGGTTCTTCTTTTCTAATAGTAAAATAGAAGGCGGAGATGTGAGTTAGATTTGTTTATTAAATTAGTATGTTCGTCTCACTCTGCCCTAATTAAGTTTCACTTCCTATTAATTAAGATAGTTTAAATGTCATCTTATAAAAAGGGAGACAACTTGAAAGAGCCTTTCTTACATTCTTATTAATCATAATTTAACATGTGTGTAACAATTTCTCTTGTTATTTTAAATATTTTTCGTTCTGGATTTGGAAAGGCTATGGAGAATTTCATCCTGCTCGTGGCTACATTCAAATAGACTCACCAACTTGGAGCATCGAACCTGAAACTTCCCATATTTTTTTGTTTATTGGAGAGTCACAATCCGAGTCCTGACCACTGATCCACTTGCTGTGGTTATATCAAATTGTGATTTGACGGAACTAGAAATACAAAAGAGCCAATTTAGAGGGTAAATAGAAGACAAAAGAGTGGGGCATAGAGTGCCTTCATTCAAACCCACATGGGCCGTAAGCACCATATCTGGTCGTACAAATACCCACATCGTACGGTCCATATTAACTCGATCCGGACCGATAACCTAACAGAAAAAAACAAAATAAAACTCCAGTTCAGTCTTCAGAGACTATTTCAGTCGGTCTGAAAAGTCTGAGACTTCAACTCCCCTTCCTCTCGATCTCTCCGCCTCTCAGCCTTCCCTCCCTCACTGCTACTAAACGACCTCGTTTCGATCCCAGTTCTTCAGCTCTTCGCTCTCTAATTGCTCGCATTTCTTGCAATGCTGATGAGTTGAAGGTCGAATTCGGTTTCTGGGGCTTTGGCTTGAACAACAAGGTACTCCAAAGCGCAATTAACACGGTGAATCTGCTTTCCTCAAAAGTTGTTTTTATGCTTTTTCTTTGGGGTTTCTGCTTCTCTGTTATGTGTTGTTGCAATGTGCGATTTGTAGTAGTTTTGTTCTTTCGTTCCACTGCTTTTGTGCTTCAGTTCATGACATGCTTTGCTTACAATGTAGCAAGAATGTTATAAATTTGAAAAATGAAAAATAAATGTGAGCAAATTATTAAAATTTGGAATAATCAAAACGGTTTAAATTTCTTTATTTTTTAAGTTTTTTTAGTGTAATTGTGATTGAATAAAATGTGACTGAATTTTATTAAATTTTCAGGATTGAAATTTGGATATTCATTTGGGAAAAGATGGGTCCTTACATTGTTGGTGCGTTTATTCCTCTGTTGCTAACTATAATAGTTCAGAAATCGAAGAAAGCGAAGCAACGGGGTGTGCCCGTTGATGTTGGTGGGGAACCCGGGTATGCAATCCGAAACCATCGGTATACTGCCCCAGTTCAAACACTATGGGAAACTGTTACAACTCTTGCGGAGCTTTTCGAGCAGTCATCCAAGCGGTTCCAGGATAAATGCCTTCTTGGAACCCGAGCATTGATTGCAAGGGAGGTTGAAGTATCAAAGGACGGAAGATCCTTCGAGAAGCTTCATTTGGGGGAGTACGAATGGCTAACATATGGACAGGCATTTGAAGTTGTATGCAACTTTGCTTCCGGTTTAGCTCAACTCGGGCATCAAAGGGAGGAGAGAGTGGCAATCTTTGCTGACACTAGAGAAGAGTGGTTTATCGCATTGCAGGTGCGTGACTTACCTGCTCTTCTTACATAAAATTATGTCTTACATGCTCTTCTTACATACAATTAATCATTCTTCTGACATTCATGAGATTCATTTATTGCTTGACCTTGAACTTCCTGATAGCATGATTTTTTTTGCACGTATGATGTGATTTTAATTTGTATAATCTATAGCTTAATTAGAGTTTTAAGGCTTTGTTTGTAAGCAATGATAAAGCGGTTGAATTTATGCACAAATTTCTTTTTCCTGATTATGTTTTCTTATATCAGGGTTGTTTTAGGCGCAATGTCACTGTTGTTACCATATACGCATCTCTTGGGGAGGAGGCTCTATGTCACTCACTAAATGAGGTTCACTCTCTCTCTCTCTCTCTCTCTCTCTCCCTCTCTCCCTCTCTCTGTATATATACATATACATGTTTATTAATTATATATCTATCTCTGTTTCTCTCTCTCTTAGACTCGCACACACATTCCTGTTGTTTGGCACAGTATGCTATGCAGAATAGGCTGCTTTCTGTACCATTTTTTTTGTTGATTAGAGGCATGTATGTTTATTTACTTATTTAGTGATTTTAATTTTTAAACAGCGTATTAAGCACAAGCAATATATTTCTAATTTCATAGTGTGACTTACATATAGCTCATCCAAAATGTTGCAACCTAGTTGGGAAGCTTTTCAATGACTGGAGATGCTTTCTGGTGTCAGGTTTCTCTGTGTTTGAAAGAAGAAAAAAATAGAGAAAATAAATGCATGGATGGTGTTGACATGTTAGTTCTACATTAGGGTTTGTTTGTCATTTGTCCTCAAAGTTTTTGTTCTACTACATAACCAACATAATTTTCATTTTATTTTTCTCCAGACGGAAGTTACAACTGTGATTTGTGGGCAAAAAGAACTGAAAAAACTTCTACACATAAGTGGACAACTAGACACAGTAAAGCGAGTCATATGTCTGGATGACGAGATCCCGTCTAGTGCCTCATCTGTTGAAAGTCGATGGCAAATCACTTCATTTGATGATGTCGAGAAACTTGGCCGAGAAAACCCTGTTGATCCTGATTTACCTCTTCCAGCAGATATTGCCGTCATTATGTATACAAGTGGAAGCACTGGATTACCCAAGGTTTAAAGCTTCTATTATATATTGTTATTTTGGTTTCTGCCTTTTTTTCCTTGCACTTTCAGACATGGTAGTCCTTCTAATTGGTTACTTAATTGTTGATTGTTGACTTGGGAGTTTGTGCGATGTTTGGGTCAATATTGCTACTCTTTTTCCTTTTACCTTCACATTGTCGACAGTTGATATATATTGAGTTTTGGTTTTGAAACAACCCTTGAAAAGTGCTTTTGTTACCCTGTTAAAGTTTTCAGAAGACAAGGATGCTTGATTGTGACATTTTTATAATGCACATTTCTAGTTTCTATCGGTATTAAACTGCTGCAGCATTATAAATGTCACTACTACCATACTCTTTTTCTTTTCATTTGATAAATTTCTTCTTATTAATATAGTCTTGAGTTAAATACTAAGATATGGTTGAAAGTCGCTTTGTAGCATCCATCTCCTTCACATTTTCAGAACAAAGATATCATGTGTATCAATATGGATGGAATTATTTAGTACAAGCATTGTAATTTGCTAATGTGAGCATTGCCTTATGGAGTTCGGGTACAGGGTGGTGAACACTAGATGGTTGTGTTCAATTAAATATTATCATTTTATGTCGTATGTGTAAATAGAATAGGCACTTGTTGCATTATATTTCCTTACATAATTTCCTCAGATATATGGAAAATTTTGTATTATACTCTATTCTGTGCTGTTCTTTTTTACTTTTTGTATGCTTATTTTGAGTTGGCATCTAATGCAAGTATAGGCATTCATCCAATCAACAACCACCATTAATTAACCTTCATCTTCACTTTTTACAGGGTGTAATGATGACACATGCTAATGTGCTAGCTGTAGTTTCTGCCGTCATGACTATTGTTCCTGGCCTTGGAAGCAAGGATGTTTATCTGGCATATCTTCCCCTCGCTCATATCCTTGAATTAGCAGCGGAGGTATGGAGAATATGTTAGCTGGCTAGATTGCATGGCTACAGTGATCCTTTGATAGTTTTTTTGTTAATAACGTTCACTAGCTGCGTTGTTATGTTCTTATATATTTCTGGTACTTGATTAACAAGTTTTACTATCTATCTTGAAGAACGTCATGGTTGCTGTTGGAAGTTCCATAGGGTATGGATCTCCATTGACCCTTATTGATACATCAAGTAAAATAAAAAGAGGAACAAGGGGGGATGCAACTGCGCTTGCACCAACCGTATTGACAGCTGTCCCTGCAATTCTTGACCGTGTTCGAGATGGAGTGCTCAATAAGGTTTTGAAACTTCTTGTGCATATAATATATATACAAAATTACATGAGCAGATGCATATACAAATGCACATTATGCCAATTTTATCAACACTGTATCTTCATGATGCTTCAGGTAAATGCAAAGGGTGGACTAGCCAAGAGATTGTTTCACTTGGCATATGCTCGTAGGTTGTCTTCTGTGAATGGCAGTTGGTTTGGAGCTTGGGGCCTGGAAAAGTTTCTGTGGGACCTTCTTGTGTTTAGAAAGGTCCGTGCAGTTCTAGGAGGTCACGTTCGTTTTATCCTTTCTGGTGGTGCCCCTCTCTCGGGTGATACTCAAAGATTCATCAACATTTGCATTGGGTTAGTATGATTTTAGTACTTTTAACAGCTACAGCATAGGATATTGTGAATCATGACCTTATCCTGTGATGTTGCTACTTTTTCGAGTGATTTTAATAGTTCATGAAAGTTTGCTTTGGGTTTACATGGTCTTAGTACTTTTAACTGCTCATCTTCTTTAAGTTGGCCAACTCTTATTTCACCTCGAGTGTTTTTCCAATCCTATAAAGTTTATGAATTCAAAGTCAAAGATTACCAGCAGGACAAATTCAGTGTTCTAAAAGGATTATGATACCCTATTTCTTTCTCCTCAGTAAATAAAGTTTAGACAGTAATACTTATGGAAGAACTCAACTTGTATATTAATAAGAAGTTCCTAAGAATGTTAAAATTCAGGGTTGTGCGATGACTCATTATTCCATTCTTGTAAAGCAACAAATTTATTTGTGTTTCTGTTTTCTTTTGCTGTATTCTCATCATATCTCTTTATTGACAGTTCTCCAATTGGCCAAGGGTATGGCCTCACTGAAACTTGCGCTGGTGGGACATTCTCAGAGTTTGATGATACTTCTGTAGGTCGAGTTGGAGCTCCGCTTCCTTGCTCATTTATAAAGGTAAGAGATGACAGTGGGTTTTTATTTACATGTTTTCTGATTCATAATATCAACTTCTTCTTTAAAAAGAAACATGTATGAAATCCTTATCATGATTCATGACTTATAGATGGAGGTGTTCATTTGTGCATTTCTGGATTGAATTGTCTGTTTTTTGTATCTGTTAAGGGCAAATTGCTTAAGAGCATTGTACTCTGTTTCCAAGGCATGAAGATGATATTTACTTGAATCATTTTACAATATTTTATCTTCTGTATCCAGTTAATTGATTGGGCTGAAGGAGGATACCTGAAAACCGATACCCCAATGCCTCGTGGAGAGATAGTCATTGGTGGCCCAAATGTTACACTTGGTTATTTCAAAAATGAAGAAAAAACAAGAGAGTTATACAAGGTAGACTTTCGGATATTTCATACCATTCTTTTTTATTGTGGCTACTCACCAAAACAATTGTTCATTTCAGTCACTTAGGGGAATTTTTGTTTTTTTTTTGGGTCTTATCTTGAAAAGGTCGATGAGAAGGGAATGAGGTGGTTCTATACGGGTGACATAGGGCGATTTCATGCTGATGGTTGTCTTGAGATAATTGACCGTAAGAAGGATATAGTCAAACTTCAGCATGGGGAGTATGTCTCCTTAGGAAAGGTACGAGTGTTGCTAGATGAATGCAACTTTTTGTCAGGTTTTCCTCGGAGACTAATGTTTCCTTTACAGGTTGAGGCTGCTCTTTCAGTTTGCCCCTACATCGACAACATCATGTTGCACGCTGATCCTTTTCGTAGTTACTGTGTGGCTCTGGTGGTGGCTTCTCAAGTCACAGTGGAAGATTGGGCTTCAAAGCAAGGAATCGCTTTTACTGATTTTGCAGACTTGTGTTCGAAATCAGAAGCCATAAAAGAAGTGCAAGCATCACTTGTAAAGGTACGTACATCTTCTGGATAAATTTCTGTAACTTGAAACTTAGTGCAATCTATTTGAACATGCTTGGTGCCATCTGTTCTGCTTTGTTCTGATTCAAATATTTATGCTTCACCAATTAACAGGAAGCAAAGAATGCGCGTTTGGAGAAGTTTGAGATCCCTGCCAAAATCAAGTTGCTTTCGGAACCATGGACTCCAGACACCGGCCTAGTCACTGCAGCCCTGAAGCTCAAGAGAGATGTCATTAGGAAGGCGTTCTCAGAAGACCTCTCCAAGTTATACGCTTCGTGATAAATCGATGGAACCACCAGATTTCGTTTCTCCATTTTATTTGTGGCCTTGGGAGGTTTAATGCAAGCCAAAGGATTAGTGTTAGGGAAAATTCGTAGAGTTTACTTGTATTAAGCTACTTTCCAAGCAATAAGAGGAATGAGGATATTAGCGTAATTATGTTAGCTACTGAAGCAAAGTGGTCAGATTTTTTTATTGGTTATTTCGAGGTTGTTTTTTTTTTTTTTTTTTTTTTTTGTCAAACGATAGATTTGTTATTTCAAGGTTTTTTCGTTTCTTTGTTTTACAACATTGAAACAAAGACGATTCAAGGTAGGGGTGGGCAAACGGGTATATGAACCGCGCGTTGGGATGAGTAATCAAGGTTCGGGATGGGTATGAGTCGGTTTCAATTTTTTAATAGAGGAAACAGGACGAGCTAGGCCGGGCCGATTCCAAATGTATAGAAAAAGGGGGCCCTGGACCGGCCTGTTTGTAATTGCAATGGACGGACTAGATTAAAAAGTAACATACCATCCAATATTCACTGTTAGTTTTTACCCTAGTCTGCTCTTTGATTACAGACTCGAGTCCTCAACTCTTCGTCTCTTGCGTGTGTCATCCCCTCCTTCCACGGTTCCACCCACTCCGTCACTACCCATCAGCCATCTCCTCCACCACCCTGACATCACCGCCGTCGTGAGTCTGGGCCCTGGCTACCACCACGACGGTTGATTTTCTCAATTGTTCTCCTCGACGACATCTCAGACTTAGAGAACCCAGGCACCCACACCACCCATCTTCTCGATTCTCTTTCTCTCCTCCCCGACGACATCATCACCGTCGTGACCACCAACAGTTCATCGTCGTCGCTAGTTCAAGTGAATTCTTTAACCTCTAATGTTAATTGATGCTTAAAAACCTGCCAAATCTAAACCTAGTCCTTCCCATATTTTGCATAATTTCTTGTGTGTTTGTAGTTTGATCTATTGGTATGTATGTAATTCTGATGTGGGTTTTCGATTTGAATTGGACTGTAGTTCTTGAGCTAATTCTTATCTATAAGTTTTTTTTTTTTTTTTTTTCACATTGTTGTAGAATATTGTTGTTGATAGGGTTTGCTTAGATCATATCTGTTTCATAGGTTCACGTCTAGGAATATTTGTCAGATGGATTTAAGTAGCATATAAGTCTCAATCTGGGATTGATCGAATTCTGCATTTTCTTATTAAAGTTTAAGTCTTCATGAAAATATCGTTCAAATTTAGCAGGTGATCCTAACTAGATCTCTTGGTATATTTTACTTGTTCCTGCAGACGATTTTACGGAAGTTGGATTTGCATTATCTCAAAGCCAAGTAGAAGGCCATGAGGAAAGAGAGTAATTGATCCCTTTAGATCATCTCTCCTTCCTCAAATAGTGGAGTCATTGATATGCCTCCAAAACTGGTTAAGAAGTGAACAAATTAGCAACATTGAGTATGAAGCAAATCCGGCCGAGCTTGAATTTTATCAAGAGTGTGAAGAAGGTAATTATTTTGTTTTGTATAGTTTGGTTTATATTAATGGTTGTCTTCTATTCATTTACAATTAACGTGCTTCTTTTGTTCTTTGTTGTAGAATATAAAAGAAGAAAAACAAATACTATATCTACAAGTTCAACCCTCTCACCATGGGTTTTTGAAATTGAAGCTCCTCAAACAACTCGAAAGAATAAAAGAAAAGGAATTGTGCTAATATCTCAAATGAATAAACTTTAAATTTCAATGATTCAATTAGAATAATATGATATTGAATGTTAAAAATGTCATGTTTATATTCTATTTTTCCTTATAGATTCAATGAGGAATATTGTTGGAACTTGGACGTTGGATATGATTTCGGATGTTAATTTGGAATTTATTGTGGATGTCATGTTTATGTTATTTTGGATTATTTGATTTTGGACTTCGGAATTTGGATGTTTCGGACTCGCGGATGTTATTTTGTATGTTGATTTGATCTTTAGATGTCTCGGATGTTATTTTGAATGTCTTGGATTTAATGTATCGAACAGTGTTGGACAATGTAATGTTGTTATTTTGGATGTAATGTTAATCTATGGACTTAGATGTTGGACTTTGTAATGTTTGGATGTGTTGTGCAAATTGTAAAATCTGTATTATGAGAATTTGTGTAGTTGTGCTACTGTAAAAATTCAGTTTCCCCCCCCCCCCCCAAAAAAAGGAGGACTGTGGACTCAGTCCGTTTCAAATGGGTTGGGTTAGGTCCGATTCCTGTATTAAAATTTGTTGTACCCGTCCCAATCTGGCCTATTTTTTTTAAACCCAAGTCTGGTCTGGTCCTTTCAAAATTGCGCCCGACCTGGTCCGTGCCCAACCCTAATTCAAGATACCAATTTTTTAGAATGCCACCGTCCTCTCTGTATTTTTTTTTTTATTTAAGTTGTTTTTTAAACTTGTATTTTTCGTTCGTCTTGTCCACACTTTTTTTTTTTGCGGCAAAATTTAGGTTTCGAAGAATTTGACAATCACTTAGTACCACAGTTGGTCCCATGGTTGATACTCAATTATTACGTATTATGGGATTTAGGCCACCATTTAGTGTAATTTTATCATTGGTTCTTTGTATACTCATTTGTTTTCTTTGGACAGCCCATATATTTTTCTTATTTTAATGATCATTGTATCCTATTGTTTAAGTTACAAAACCACGCAACTAAGTTTTAGGGAATAATTGTTAGGTATAAAAAAAATAAAATAAAAAATGAATGGGTTAAGTGTTGGAGCTAAATCGTGTTGCAGTTGCAGCACCACCCAACTCTCTCTCAGTCGCCCTGCCCTCTCTTTCATCGGTGCACAACCACCCATATCCTTTATCCGCTCTCTTATCATTTTTTGACTCGTCACCGTACTAATGGTGACCGGCGCTTCTCCCACCTTCAAATCGGCAGGTTTGCAGACAATCATTTTCCAACCACCTAGAGTGATGCCTTAGCTTACAATAAAAGAAGTAAAGTCGTTGTTTCTCAAATTTCTTAGTGCAATGGGTCTCCATAGCTTTTTGCCAACAATTTTAGGGTGGCCAGAGATAAAAATTGGGTATACATTGAACCACTAAATAAAATCCAATGGTTAATTCCTGTACGATGACTTCTTGAAACAACAACGTGAAATTTGAAACATGTGATGCCATATAAAGTTTAAAACACGTGACGTCGTACTAGATTTTGTAAACAACACAGAGGAATAATGAAAGCAATATCTTATTGAAGTAATTGTAATTGCTTTGGTAGATATGCTCTTCAAGCGCTTGAACCATCTCGGATCACAGCTAGAAAAATAGAAGCAGGGAGGTGAGCAATGACATGAAATGCACACAACGGTGGAAAAATATGGGTACGCATATTTTCAGACAAAGCTGTTACTATAAGACCTACATAAACACCTATGGGTTCGGGGAAAGGATCTCCCGAATATTGGGCTACTATTGTTAAACTCGGTAGAATATTTTATGAAATGAACAGAGTAGCAAAAATATAGCTAGAAGGACTATTTCAATAGCAGCGTCTAAAATGCCTATACGAACTCAATTCGTTCTTTTGGTTAGAAATAACACGATAGCGTTGAGAAGATATAGTGTATTCACTTTCCAATTCATGGACCTTAAAATGTTTCATTTCATTATTGGTATATAAGAAAAGTAAAGGTAGGGTTTGGAAATGAAATTTTCAGCTTGGAAAGGGACTTATCTGGTCTGGTCAAGAAAGGGAGAAGGGAAATATCTGGTCTGGTCCATTCTCCACGCTCAATGCTATGAACCTGACTTGGAGAGTTGAGGCAGCCCAACTAGAAGCATTCCCATGTGCTCCTTTGTTTTTTTTGGTCAAATGATATATTTATTAGATTAGATGTTAAATTAGGGAGCCAACGAGGTTCGCTTTTTTTTTTTTTGGTCAAACGATATATTTATTAGATTAGATGTTAAATTAGAAAGCCAACGATGTTCGAACCATTATGGTAGAGGGCCACTTACCCCATGTGCTCCATTAGTTAGTTAGTTTGTTTCCATCAACTTTCAATCCTTTTAACTTTATGCTTCATTCACTTTCCCTTTCAATAATCTTTAACCAAAAGAAAAAAAAGTTTAGCAATGCTCTTCAACTTTGGATCTTATTTCGGTTTGCAAAAAGTTTCAATTTGGGTTTCAATCCTCTTAAACTTTCAGTGAATGCATTTGTGAGTCTTTCTGGCCCCTAGAAGTGGGGACTATTGTGGTGAAGCCACTTACTGGTCACTTTAATTCTACATTAAAAAAAAAATATATATATATATAGACACATACCCCCAACGGTCAATTCTGTCAACAAAATGATACATTTACAAGGTCGAATAGTAAATGTTTAAGATTATGATAATTTGAGCTTGAGAAAAATAAAGAGGATAACTTACACATCAACAACAAATTTAAAAGCTTTCATTGTACCAAATGGCCACAAATAACGCTTTACTTGATAGAAAAATTGACCAACCTAACCGGAAGGTGTTGGGGGAAGAGATAATATTGGCACGAATTAAAAGTTTTGAGGGAGCAAACTTAAAAGATTTTTTATTTTTTATTTTATAATTTTATAATTTATTTATTTTATTAAAAAGGGACTAGAAATGATAATATTGGCACAAATTAAAATTCAAAGAAGCATTTCAGTCTTCCTGAATCACATAATGGTGGTTAGGAAGAGGCTGAAATGTCTTTATGAGTCTTTTCAGTATCCGGAAAAATAGACTGCCGTAACGAAACCACTTGCTAATCTTTTTCAAAAAAAAAAAAAGTTCAGATAATAAAACGTCACAAGACATATTAAATTAAGGAGGTATTGATTTTTCTTATGTCTTCCAACCCTCTTGTCGATCTTGTTAGCAACTGTCGAGTGACCTATATCTTGATACACGAAAAATGTAGACCAATTTGTAGAAAACGAGGCATGAATGAGAGGTTTTGGAGATAGGGATTTGCATAATTGTCCCGGAAAATCTTCACAGAGAGAAAAAACGAGTCCATTTTTTCACATAATCCTCATAGCTTTCCAAGGAAATTTGGAATATCAAGGCCTTGACTACACATTTGTAGTGAAAACAATCTTCTTGGAGAAAGGTTATGCACCCACACCGTAGCTTTCTTCCAAGATGTGATATGACGAAAAAACAGCTAGGTAATCTTGTTGAGAAGTTCTTGTGTCCGGTGGTCAAATTAAGTGAACTGTTCAACTTACTCATAAAAGAGTGGGATTTTTGGATTGAAATTCATACAATATGTGTATAGAATCAAGTGATACTTAAAAGAGTAAATTGCCGATTTCTCCCTAAACTTTTACTTTAGCTTTCAATTTCCCTCATAAACTTTTCAATTGGAAAATTAAGGAAACTAATTTTTTTGGCCAATTTCCCCTGCTGTTTGGTTTTCATTTATTCTATCCAAATTTCTGTTAAATGGAAGCATGTGCACAACATGTGAGGATAGTTAGATCGCTTTGTTCTTTAAAATAATCGAAAACCTTAGATTTCTAAAATATTGACCTAGGCAAATCTATGTGATTCTATAGTTTTTGTGTTTGAAGGTCTAGTGAAGTGACGTTTTTGTCCTCAAAGGAGTCACATGGTGTCCACATGGTAAGCGTCAATGTTAATTTGGATGGAATATGTGAAAAGCTAACACTAGGTCGGAAATCGACAAAAAGAAAAGTTCAAGTCCTTGAGTTTCTAATTAAAAAGTTAAATGAAAGTTCAAGAGAGAAATCAGTAGTTACTCTATTTAAAATACAAAACAACTCATTTCTTTACAAATGAGTCGAATGGTATATACCTGATATAATTGTCGCACGCAGAAATTTCTTCATTTTGTAACTTTTCCTTGAGCACCTACAAACTACCTATAAAAACCTACTTTTGCAATTGCAATCTCACGACTTTAGCTTACATCTTATCTATGCCTTTATAAAGTTGGGAAAGAAATCAAGTGGGAGTCGCACTTTTTGACTTAAAAGTCACACGGCAGTGACCAACACCGCATCCCCAATCCAAGCGTTTTCGATAGGCTTTCGGGGTTTGGTTTGTCAAATTCTAGGCATTTAGTCTTCCACTTTTGGTTTAGGAAGATTAGCCATAAATATATCATACTAATCAACTCAACGTGTGGGCTCTCAGTTCAGTTGACACCACTCCTCCATACTTTTTCTTTTTCCTCTTGGGAGGAGAACGGGTCTATCTATGCAACAAGACTAAGTCACAATGCTTTTGCTAGATATTTTAGCTTTAGTAATTGAATTGTGAAAAAAAGGAAGCATCCAATCCAAAACTTTGTTCAACTTTACTTTTTTTTTTGGGTCAAACGATAAATTTGTTAAATTAGATGTTAAATTAAGGCGTCGTGGTTCAAGGTCAACACTTCTCTCCATTACCATAGTAGAGGGTCACCTGCATAGAATATTATATATATATTTTTTAAACAAACGATATTATTTACATTAAAGAGAATGAAGTAGGCTAAACTTCATATAATGAAAAAAAATACCACTAAACTGTAATATTAAGTGACATATATTATCTACTTAAAAGCAATAAATTGCACGTAGACATGGTTGGTTAGGAATCCAATAGACCTTTTGGGGTTTGAGATGTGAATTTCACAATTTGAGGTTGTGAAACTGGTAGCGTAAATCCAACCCAATCTAACTAGAGCTTATTAGATTGGATTTGATTTGGTTTATTTATGAAAATTTATTGAAATATCAAGTGAATCTCATCATATCTAATTATTCGTGATGTTTTATTATAATATTTCATATTTAGTTTGCAAGGATTCTTATGGAGTCGAGTTCTTCATAATATATTTGTGTAATGCTCTTTTTTCAACGAATGAAATATCGTACTCTTTTTAAGAAAACATATTAGTTCATCCTATTTTTTTTTTTTTCCCAATTCACGACTTTTTTTTTTTTTTTCCCAATTCACGACTTTTCTCATTTCAATTAAATAACCAAATCATAATATTCAAACTCCAATTTATCAGTCCAATGTTAAAACCTAAAATTTATAACTCAAAATAGGTTTTAACCATAAACTTTTTTTTTGATCTAATAGCTATGGGTTACATGAGATTATTAAAAAATAAATTTAGGCTCAATTTTTATTTTTATTTTTTATTTTTTATTTTTTCAGTAACTTTATCAAATAAAATTTATGTGGATTATCATAATGTATTTTTATGAGTATTTTAACCTAAAATATTTAGATTCCGAAAAAATTAAAAATTCACTAAACCGACCCCATGAAACATATATTTATAGAGTTTTAGGGTGAATTTTGATTTAAATATATATTTTAATTGTTTTAGCTCAATTTTGGGCCGTTAGATCTTTCTTTTAATGTTAGATTTGATCATATTCAATCTCAGCCGTTGAATTTAATGCATTTTAAAATTTAAAATTGCCAAAATTTTAAATTTTAACCCAAAACTTATTTTAGACCCAACAATTGAAGAAGGATTGAATTAGTTTAAAACCTAAATTTTGGTTGGTCAGCCTTTTAACCTTGACCTAAATTATGGGTTCCAAACTTTAGGTTTTAATGCAAAACTTATTTTAGGCCCAATCATTGGAGTTTAAAATCTAAATTTTAAATTTTAACTCAAACGTTAGAGATGATGTGTAGCATACATTCAATTCCAAGTATTATATTGGCCAAAGTTGATTTGTGGGCCAACCCCGTGATCACCTCCGTTAATCTAAAAATTTTCCAGACTATAAATGCCTTCCTACACACACATTACACGCACAAACAGTTATTCTTCTCTCACACTTCTCCCACAAACACAGAAAAACACAAGACAACACAACACAGAAGACACAACCTTTTCTTTCTTTCCAAGTCACAAATTTTTCTCACTTTTTCGGTTTTTCCCCTTCTTTTTCCACCTTTCTCATCAACTCCCTCAAACCCTAATTCTAACATGAATGGGTACAAAGAAGACACCTCCTTTTGCTATTTCCACCCCAAAGAGCTTGTTGTGGGGGTCTGCTCCCTCTGCCTGACCGAGAGGCTTCTAATCTTGGCTTCCAAAAAAGGCCACCACCACCACCGCCACCATATCTCCTCCGTCGGAGGCGGCAGTGCCCATAAAAACCCAAATGGTATGCACAAGAAGGTACCCATTAGCCTCCCCAAGATCTTTGCTTTCAGCTCTCTCCTCAATCGGCAGGGGAAACGAGACGACGGCTCAGATCAAGAGGCTTCCACCAGCCAAGAAGGTAAGTTATTTTTCTAGTGGGTGAGTGCTAAATTTTATATCTTTTTCACTTTTTCCAGCTTTTAGTGGTAAAAATTAGGGGTTTGTGGTGATATAAACAATGTTGACGGCCAAGCATTGTGCTTTGATGTTGTATGTGTGTATTTGTTTCTTTGTTTGTTGTGGGTCTGGTTGAATATGTTGCGTAATTAATTGCTTTTTGGGTAATAATGACAAAATTATGGTCAAAGTTTAAATAAAATGGCAGATTTGGGAAGCAAGATTTCATTTACTATACCTGAAGTATATGGGGTTTCCAAGTTTTCAAGACCAATGACAGCATGAAAAAGAAAAAAAATCCTGGTGAAAGATTGCAAAAAATGACTTAGGGTTTAGGGATTTGTTCATGAAGAAGCATCTTTTTCTGTTTTTGGGGTTCATGGAATTGTCTAATCAATTTAATTTAATTAGGAATTGTTTCCAATTTTGTGAAGAGACTGTTATTAAAAAACTACATGCAGATCAGTTTGAGAATTACCTAAAAAAGCTTCATCCTTTTGAACCAAGTTGCATCTTTTTTTTTTTTTTTTGAATTAAATGGATGTTATCTTTATGAGATTTTTTTTTAACAAATGATATTATCTACGCTAAGGAGGAGGGGGTGACTTAGCCTCACAATGGGCTAGCAATAATGCGGTTCAAATTCACCATTGGTGAGAATCGAACCTAAGACCTCTCACTTACAAGTGAAGAGGAATATCACTAGACTGAAATACTAAGTGACACCTTTATGAGATTTTGTGCATTTACATTTGATTCACTTGAAAAATAAGTGAGGGAGGGTCACCACTAGTCCTCCAAATCTATATTGGTATTGGAAAACATCCCTCTTTAGAAATATTTTAAACAATCACCATACTTCCATTATTATAAGCAACTTAATTAAATTGATATACAATATATTAAAGGGCAAAAGCCAAAAGGTAGCATGATCATTTTACATCACCTTATGTTTTAGTTCTAAGTTTCTAACTAACAATCGTTTTCCTCTCTTGATCAATCCTTTCTCTTTGCTTTCACTCAACCCTCTCTCCATCCATCCCAACCAACTGATGATAATAATAATAATGAAAGTAAAGTTTGGAGGGGATGAAAACACAGTTGCTACATTTGACTAACATATTCTGTTTGCTTATATTCTCATAAGTTAATATCATGATCATTAGCCCATTTTGAATGAAACCATATATAATTAACTCCAAACCTTAAATTTGTGTTAATTACGTTCTTTTGATTGAATTACATTTGCTTTTATTTGGTCATCAACCCTTGGAGCCTTAACTGAAAATGATGAGAGTACCGTGTGGTTGCGTATGATTGCTCGTATTTGGGGTTTGTCCTAAGGCCCCGAAATCAACGAGATAGTCGGTCAATGGGGGGTTTTTGTCCTAAGGCCCCGAACTCAACGAGATAGTCGGTCAATGGGGGTTTTTCTCACCACTGAAAAGGATTGTAAAAAATGTGCATGTCTGTGAATTTTCTTGGCAACCATGGTCACTTATTTGCAATGTCAATTGCTTTTGCAGACTCATTCATATCAATCAAGTTTGAAGACAATGGAGTGGCCTCATGGGAAAAGAACAAAGTGTCTAAGGTCTCTCTAGATCATTGCAACATGTCCTGGAATCACAACCTGAGCAAGGAAGCCAAGGAAACAAAGGAGGCAAAGTATAGCAAGAGCGTGATAGAGCACGGGAAATCCCACATCCCGCTCAGTTGGCGGAAGAGGATTGGTCACTTGGCCCAGCTCATCAGATGGAAGAGGTCGAACAAGGGCAGTGTGTGTCATGTCGGCAACAAGGCGGAGGGAGTCAAGGTAAGGAAGGGTTGGATAAGAAACCTGACAAAGAGGAGAGGGGCCATGGAATAAAGGGGGTTTGTTTGTGCAGAAAGTGACACAAGTCTTTTCATCCACCATGCTCATTTGTGGGTAGAAGCTCCAATCCATAAAGTCAAAAACCCTAAGAAAGTGCTATTGTTATCTGGACTTCAACTCTTTGGGGCTTCTTTTTTCTTTTGGTTTTCTTTCATTTCTTCAAAGGAGTACAGGCTGTAAAAGGAGGGATCTTGGTGCTTTGGTTTCACACTGTTATAGAAAAAGATGAAATTTAATTTTGTAAAAGTTCAGCTCCCATTACCAAACATTTTGTAAAGCAAGACCCATGTTAGGTTCACAAAGTGGGAAACAATGGAGCAGAGGGCCCATTCTTCTGCATCTGGAACTTGTCGAATACTTGTCTTGATGCCTTAGTGTCATCTTGTTCCCTCCAATAAAGAACTCAAGATGGAAGTTGGTTTTTTTGTACAAGCAATATTAATGGAGGGGGAATTGATCACAGGACTTCGGGTCCAAGAGTATACAGGAATTGCAAGAGTAAACTTTCGTAAGAGTCTTTGAGCTACAAGGCCATTGTGAAACTCAAGTTGGAATTGAGTCAACATTGTATTATAGAGTTGACATATCAACAAATTTCATTATTGTTGCAACAACTGCCAGGCCGTGAGGCTTTCCTAGGCGATGTTTTCTATTTGCATTCCTGTCTCTTAGAAAGAGCTGCTAAACGATCAGGTGCAAGTAGCTTGACCGCCTTACTCGTCATTGAAACACAAGCTGAAGACATATTGGCCTACATTCCAACCAATGTGATCTCCATTACCGATGGACAAATCAGTTAAAGAGAAAAAAAATAGAAATATCTTTTGAAGAGAAAAACTTCTCGATTGAACTGTTATTGTATCTGACTAATTGTTTTTTTTTTTTTTTGGTAGTTTTGAGTCTTTGAAGATTTATCAGTAATATTTTCAATTGTCGTGGAACTAAACTAATTAAGTATGCTTTAATAAACATGTTCTTAATGATGAATTAAAAATGTTGTTATTGAGTCTTAGCTATTCCTCCCATGTGCAAGTCATCATCCATGTGATGTACCTGGCAATAAGGACTAGGCCAAATTTCTTCACTTGTCTCCTCCGTTGGTTCAATTCGTCCCAATTTTATGGCTTGCTCAAAGCAATGGACCATTGATCTTTGTTTTAGAGTTAGGACCACATTGTAGGTTTTCAAAAGTTTCCCTAGTGGTGGGCTTGTGGTGGTGGATGTGATATTTCTTAAAACATAGAAATAACAACAAGACATTAGGATTACAGATTTGATAAACTAAAATTTACAATAAACCAATTATAGTTTATTTATCTGTAAAATACGAAAGAATTGGTTCATGCGGATGACTAAGGAGTCTTCTACTTTCAACAAGCATAATTGTTCTAGCAATAATACGGTTTGTTCGGAATAGAACGTGTGTTTTGTGAAAGCAAGGATACCCTTAATATAGTGCTTACGGTTCCTCCAATCCCGCCCACCAAGGAAAGTGCACTATATCTTACTGAATTAGGGTTTTCGAAAGTCAACTTATGCTACAAAGGTTCCATTATCTTTGTGATGCGAGATTTATACGCACACTCAAATTAAACCCTCGTTTGACAATTGTAGTAGAATGGATAAGTGAGGGATCGTTCTAGACCGGGGATTAGGAGGGCTTGCTAAAACCTTCTAAATTGACTTAAAAACATAAAAACACAATATAAAACACTATTTAATGCTCGAAGAAAGCAAAACTAAAAATAAGAAAGATTAAGACTAAGACTTCAACGAAATAGGGGGGAATTGGATTTGGACGAATTTAAACTAAAATGAATACTTGGAAACAAAACAAATTGTAAATATGGATTTGACGGAAATGAATGGATGGGAAGCTAGCTAAGGGTTCTTTCTCTACACATGATATTTATGCATATGAATCAATTTCCAGTTATTCCTTCATTGAATTATGAACGACAATGCCCCAAATTAACCGTGACATCACTAGTTAACCCTCAGATTTTCCTTATATTATTGGATTGGATGGCATCATTCGACAACCCAAAACATTCTCAAAAGTTCCCTACATGTCATCATAATAGAGATACAATCGAAGATCATTAAGAATAATGAAAACCATAAGCATTGACAAAGCATTTGCAACTATGACATCATGTTACTCATGCTAAGAATTAAACTTAACGCGATCGTGACAAGCGACCTTTACTACTTTCAAGTATAAGTTAGTAACGATTATGTGAAACCTCCTTAAACTTTAGCCACATATTCATGCATGCTAATTAAGTGTCGACCCTCAATCAACAAACACAAATAAGTTAATCATCAAATAGTTAAGCCAATTGCATTCACAAATCAAGAGTTCATAACCGGAATTCATCAATTCATATCACATAAATAATCATGGTATTGAAATCACCCCTAGCCAAAAAGGGGTTTAGTTCCTCATAACTTTGAAATCAAAGAAACACCTAAACATTCCAACAACTCAAACTTGAATTGTATGAACGTTTAGGCACTCTTCTCTTCCATTCCTCATATTACAAAACAAAGAGAATTGAATTTAAACATTGAAATCAAAGAAACACCTAAACATTCCAACAACTCAAACTTGAATTGTATGAACGTTTAGGCCCTCTTCTCTTCCTCTTCGTTGTAGCACAAGGACTAAGGGATGTTGTTGGTGTGTTGAATGGAGTGAGGAGTGATGGAAATGGAAAGATGGTTTTTGGATTCTAAGGGAGACTCACGGCTAAGAGAGAAAGGGATGTGTTTGTGGTGTGTTGTGTATGAAATGAGATGTCCATGAATGAATGAATGCAAGGGTATTTATAGGAGTAGTGGAGGGAACATATGGCTATGTCATTTGTAGGTGAAGTAAGTGTGTGAGGTTGGTGAAGTAAGTGGAGGTTGTAGGTGAAGTAGGTGGATGTTGTAGGTGAGGTAGGTGGATGTTGTAGGTGAAGTAGGTGGATGTTGTAGGTGAAGTAGGTGTGTGAGGTTGGTGAAGTAAGTGGAGGTTGTAGGTGAAGTAGGTGGATGTTGTAGGTGAAGTAGGTGGATGATATGTTAAGTGATAAGTGATAAGTGATATGATATGTGGTTATGATATGATAAGTGGTTAAGTGGTGATGATAAGTGATAAGTGATTAAGTGATATGATATGTGGTGATGATAAGTGATAAGTGCATGTGGGTTAACTAATGAAGGAAATGCATGTGCAATGACAATGTGTTAGAATGGATGTGTGTTATGCATGGCATGATTGGGATTAGGAAAGGTTTAAATGTCCTAAAACTAAAGAGAACAAGGTTCCAACACTTTGGCTCCAATTAGGTCTTCAATTTTGTCCAACACTTTGGCTTCAAGCATAAGCTATCCGTCCTTAGCCCAAAAGTGCTCCAAAAGTCTCCAAAATGCATCTTTTTGCTCCTTTAGCCCTTTGGACCTACAAACACACGAAAATAGCTTAAAGTACTAAAATAACTAAAGAAACATAACGTAAATGTACGAGAACAAGCCATTTAAGTCGCATAAATATGCTCCTATCAAATACCCCCACACTTAGCTTTTGCTAGTCCTCGAGCAAAACAGAAAAACAAAACAAAAAGAACAAAACACAACCTACACCTTCCAACAATCGTATCAGGGACTTCCAATGCACATGACAAGTTAAAAATCATTATTCTCACAGATTTGAGCCATCTTTACACTTAAGTACATTCTTAATCATAGTCACCACATACTAGTTCACAATTAAGCAATTAAAACACATTTCAAATGTAGTAACATGCCTTTAGAGAATTCCCTCAATTTCTTACTAGATGTACTCTCATTTTTCACACAGATTTTCTGACTACACACCCTACACTAGGTATATGTGAGAAGATTGATGTAAACATGTAGACGAACACTCACATATGTTATAATAAGGAAAGCATTTTCTGGAGTTAATAAGCATGTTTAGATATGATCTCATGAATGGAATGCTACTACTTAGACGCGAGAACCAGTGACACCATAAGCTCATACCAAGTTCAAACTCCACAATTGAAATACATAACACTCAATATAGAAGTCAAAGGGTAGTAACGGGGCTAGGGTATTGGCTAACAATGAAAGGTGAAGGATAAACAAACATTCTTAAAGCAATAGTGAGCAAAGTATTGAATTAGGCACTTAGAATTCCCTTAAGAACGCAGAAGTCAACTTTGAACACCCAAGGGAAAATCACACAAAACTTAGGGCCATATTCAACTTTTTGGACCCTTCCTTCAACCATCAACGCTCGTGAGTTCATTCTTACTTATTTTCACTCCTTTTTTTTTTTTTTTTTTTTTTTTTTTTTTTTCTTCTTTTTCTTTTGAATCTCAAAACATACATATAAACGTAAGAACAAACTTTTACTCCCCCACACTCATTTTCTTGCATAATGTAACTCAAAAGGAATTCATTTAAGTCATGCTCACTAAACTTTAAGAACAAGGGTATAGGAAAGTCCTACTCTAAGCTAGGTAAGGGGTGATGTGGGTAAACAAGGAATAAAGGCAAAACGAGGCTCAACGGGGTTAAAACTTACAACATATACGAAGTATGGGAAGTAAGGCTATTTGGCTATGGTGGTGGTCACTACACAACTTCTTCTTGAATATGTGTTATGCAAATCAATAACATGCTTTGAATGAAATGGGCATGAGTTCTAGCATTTGGAACTATATGATGAAACGCCTTCTAAGTAGTAACCAAGCAAAGAATAATGAGATCATGCAACGACTTTAGAAAACAAGAAATCACAGATTATACTCTCCAAAGAACGTTATAGGCTCAAGTCTCTCAGGGTTGTAGCGTTTGTTTGAGTTCCTTCCTTCAAGCATGTTACAAAAACGAATTTTTTTCTTTTATGATTGCATGTGAAGTCATACATTATAACCATAACCAAGCATATACCAAGAGTAAATCAAACTTTTCTCTATGTTTATAACTCTTTCTAACCGTCATGCAATTATAAACCAAATCCTTATCATTGTGTTGGAAGGTACCCTAAGACACAAACACACAAAAACGACTCTTAAAACAACTCTTTTTGGGTTTTTCAAAACAATTTTTCAAATTTTTATGGGATTTTCGAATTATAAAACAAAACACACTAAAACACTCTAAAACAACTTAAAAACACCTTAAAACAGCAAGGAACAACATTTGAAGTTATGGGTGATAAAATCCCACGAATTTGCATTAAATAAACTTAGTTACCCCCCCACACTTAAATCAAACATTGTCCTCAATGTTTTAAGCATATGGTTCACACAAAACATAAGTAAACACACAAAAAACATTTAAACATACTAAACATGGCAGAATGTAATTAACAAAGAGAAGAGTTTAGGGACGCAAATCTGGTTATGGAGTGTAAATTCCCTCTTCTCCTTGGTGATTGCATTGAGGCTTTGATCTTTGTGATTCCACAGGCTTACTCTTGAACTGGTTTCCGCCCATCGTTGATTTTCCTTTGTGCTACTTCTTGAACTGGGCAGCATGATGGTTCATTTGGTCTCCCCCGAAGGTCTGAGCTTATCCCTTTTATCTGTTTCTTTGTTCAATCTTTCCAATTCGTATTGAAAAGGGTTGGAGGATAACTCAGCCTATGTTTGTCTCCACATGCTTCAATGTATCATTTTCACTTGCCTTACTCGCTCCCCTTTGCAGAAGTGGTCCCTTCTCCAGAAGTGTATCAACCGTTGAAGATGACTACTCGAGAGCAACGCTAGGTAAGCAATCAGGAATAGGTTCCAGGCAGTTGGCTCCGGATCGGAAGATTGACTCCAAGTGCCGGCTGATTGCTTCTTTTACTTTGCCATGCGAGTAAGAACAAGGACAAAGAAAAAGACAGGGAAAGAGCATGATATGAGATACTTTTGATTTTGACCTTGATGATATGAGATACCTTTGCTTTTGAAGAAGCGGTGCATGAATCAGCACATGTATTTCCTCCTGGGTCATCTTTACTCCAGGCATCTGGTATCATCTTTGGGGAAGAAGAAAAAATTTAGTATTTCGAAAGGCTTTGCTGGGAGTGCGCCCTCAGAGGTGAGGGAGAGTTGGGCATTTTCTTCAGGTTTGCCCTGCCATAAAAGACGAAGGTCGACATATATAGAGATAATATCAAGTGGTGGTACTTTTTACCCTTGTCGACAAACGTTTTGATCCCGCAATTCCGGCTTTTTGAAATAGTGGCGCCTCTTCGATCTCTGAATACGCCTCTTCGATTTCTGAGCAGGCGCCCCTTCGATTTCTGAACGACACCCCTTCGCTTTCTGAACGACACGTGGTAGTGCAGATGCGGCTCCTTTTGACAAAGCTGCACGCGTCTTCTGAAAAGCAGAGAAAGCGTCGCCGAACTTTGTGCTTGTCGGCTAAAGATATGTAGTTGCGGTGATGGCCTCCACGTGTTGTCTGAAAAGAAGAAATCTTTTGACAAAGTTGAACGCGTCTTCTGAAAAGCCGAGAAAGCGTCGCCAAAATTACACCGGAAATTCCGGCTTTTTGAATCGGTGGACGCGTCGCCTTGGCTTTTTTATTGAGCTATCGATCACCACAACAAACACTCTCTGAAGATTTCCCATTCTTGAAGATCGACTCCGGCCCTTTGAAATTTAACTCCATCCCTTTTCTTTGAACACTTTTGAAAAATGGCAAACTCATCGAACCTTAGCTTGGAATTGAGCCTTAGCAGTGATACGGGCGCGCCGCGTCAAGGTAACGTATGGCGCCCTTCTTTCTTATCTTCTAACGGTCTTCTTACAGGTGAAGACTCCGTGATGCAGGACGCCACAACAGCTACAATAGTAGCTAGGAACCTCCTCACTCCAAAAGATAGCAGGCTGCTGTCAGGACGGTCCGATGAGTTGGCCGTTCAAGAGTCCCTCGCACTTAGTGTTCAGTGTGCGAGTTCTGTGTCCAACATGGGCCAACGCCTGCTTGCTCGGTCCCGCCAAGTGGAATCGTTGATGGCAGAGGTGGAAAGTCTTAAGCAGGAAATCAAACAGCTTAAGTACGAGAATAGAAGTTTGCATGTGCTTGCAAATAACTATTCGGCGGGCATGAAGAGGAAGCTTGATGAGCTGCAAGAATCTGAGGGTCGAATTCACAACGACCGTCAAAGGCTTGCGTCTTATCTCCAGAGGCACCTTTTTCCTGGGTCATCCAGCGCTTGGCCAAGTATTGAGGCCTGGAATGCTCTAGCTCCGATGGCTTCCGCTCCGATGCCTCCCGCTTCTATGCCTCCCGCTTCTGCGCCTTCCGCTCCTATTCCTTCTGCTTCGACGCCTCGTAGCGGGGCTTCACGTAAACATCCTCTGTGAAGGCTCCATCTTTCTCCATGTTTAGTATTTTTTTTTTTTTTTTTTTTTTTTTTTTTTTTTTTTTACATAAATAAAATCAAACGGCATGGAATTTATCTTTGAATGGGCGGTGATACTTGAAATGATCTGGTAATAGTTTAAATTCCAGATTGGGTGCCTGAATCATTAACCATATGTTAGTATAAAAGAAAATTGAAATTCGGGGAGGCGGCTTACCTATGTGCTCCAAAATGAACTCCAGAATAAACACCCCTTCGAAAGTTATGACTTGTCCCGTGTCATAAAATCCAACTTCCTTGGGAATTGTGGTTTCAAATATGTCTTCTTTGATGCCTTCTACATCTTCTCCAGCCACTACCTTCTCTTGAATCATTCTTCTTGGTGTACAAAGTCCTTTGAAGAATTCAACACCATCTAAAACTTGCTGTGTTGCACCAAGAATTGGAATAGCATTTTGCACCTTTGGGAAGGCTTCCACGATGTCCTTTTTACTCTCTTCTTGGTTGGGAATCAAAAACCTGCTAGGAAAAGGGACATTGGGTGGAATAACATCAGAATAACATGGAATTGGGACGTCCTTACTGGTGGTGGGTGGTTTAGAGGGCTTAGGGGGCTGCGGCAAGGGTTGTTCTACCCTTGCCGTGTGCATGTCTTCTTCCTCCTCCTCAATTAGCAGCTCTTCCACTTCTAGGCTATGTTTGGACATTTTTAGGTCAGCTCCAACCTCCATAGCACTTCCCAAAGTGATAGCATTATGGATTTCAAAATCTTCCTTCGAGTTTTCAATAGTTGAGTTGGAAAGTTCACTTTGCTCTTGAATTTGTTTCATGAACTCCATAATCTGCCCAAATTGCTCGTCCAATTTACCCAACTTCTTGTCTTGATTTTGTTCGTCCTGCGTCAAAGAGGTTAGTAATTGAAAATTTTTATCATTATCTATGGACATACTTGAACTTGATTGGAATTGTTGTGGGGGAGGTTGTGGTGGCTGCATAGGTGTTGTATTGAACTCCTCATATGGTTGCCAATATGCTTCTTGTTGAGCCTCCTTGGCTTGATTTTGTGACCCCTGCGCCAAAGAATTTATTTCATTAAGAATTTGAATATAATCTATTGGCGAACTTGAATTTAATTGAGCATATTGCATATGAAGTTGTGGTGGCTGCATAGGTCTTGAATAGAACTCCTCATATGGTTGCCAATATGCTTCACGTTGAACTTGTTGATCTTCCCACCATATAGAGTTTGAATGATCCCTCCAATCTCTTTGTGGACATTGATTGGCTTGAAATCCTTGCCTATATGAAGCACCAAATGTAGGGACACTCTGCATTGTGGTCCTTTCGGCATACGGCGACAATTTAGAAGTAAGATTTGCCAATTGAGCTTGAATGCTAGCAAAATCCATATCTTACTTCTCTAGTACCTAAAATCAAAGAAAGAGAACTAAATCAAATATCAAAAGTAACAACAAACAAAGAAAACAACACTAAGTTAGAAACTAAAACGAAAACAACTAAACAAAAAAAAAAAAAAAAAAAAAAAAGAACCAAGGGATTAGCAAAGTTGCTAATCCCCGGCAACGGCGCCAAAAATTTGATGCGAGATTTATACGCACACTCAAATTAAACCCTCGTTTGACAATTGTAGTAGAATGGATAAGTGAGGGATCGTTCTAGACCGGGGATTAGGAGGGCTTGCTAAAACCTTCTAAATTGACTTAAAAACATAAAAACACAATATAAAACACTATTTAATGCTCGAAGAAAGCAAAACTAAAAATAAGAAAGATTAAGACTAAGACTTCAACGAAATAGGGGGGAATTGGATTTGGACGAATTTAAACTAAAATGAATACTTGGAAACAAAACAAATTGTAAATATGGATTTGACGGAAATGAATGGATGGGAAGCTAGCTAAGGGTTCTTTCTCTACACATGATATTTATGCATATGAATCAATTTCCAGTTATTCCTTCATTGAATTATGAACGACAATGCCCCAAATTAACCGTGACATCACTAGTTAACCCTCAGATTTTCCTTATATTATTGGATTGGATGGCATCATTCGACAACCCAAAACATTCTCAAAAGTTCCCTACATGTCATCATAATAGAGATACAATCGAAGATCATTAAGAATAATGAAAACCATAAGCATTGACAAAGCATTTGCAACTATGACATCATGTTACTCATGCTAAGAATTAAACTTAACGCGATCGTGACAAGCGACCTTTACTACTTTCAAGTATAAGTTAGTAACGATTATGTGAAACCTCCTTAAACTTTAGCCACATATTCATGCATGCTAATTAAGTGTCGACCCTCAATCAACAAACACAAATAAGTTAATCATCAAATAGTTAAGCCAATTGCATTCACAAATCAAGAGTTCATAACCGGAATTCATCAATTCATATCACATAAATAATCATGGTATTGAAATCACCCCTAGCCAAAAAGGGGTTTAGTTCCTCATAACTTTGAAATCAAAGAAACACCTAAACATTCCAACAACTCAAACTTGAATTGTATGAACGTTTAGGCACTCTTCTCTTCCATTCCTCATATTACAAAACAAAGAGAATTGAATTTAAACATTGAAATCAAAGAAACACCTAAACATTCCAACAACTCAAACTTGAATTGTATGAACGTTTAGGCCCTCTTCTCTTCCTCTTCGTTGTAGCACAAGGACTAAGGGATGTTGTTGGTGTGTTGAATGGAGTGAGGAGTGATGGAAATGGAAAGATGGTTTTTGGATTCTAAGGGAGACTCACGGCTAAGAGAGAAAGGGATGTGTTTGTGGTGTGTTGTGTATGAAATGAGATGTCCATGAATGAATGAATGCAAGGGTATTTATAGGAGTAGTGGAGGGAACATATGGCTATGTCATTTGTAGGTGAAGTAAGTGTGTGAGGTTGGTGAAGTAAGTGGAGGTTGTAGGTGAAGTAGGTGGATGTTGTAGGTGAGGTAGGTGGATGTTGTAGGTGAAGTAGGTGGATGTTGTAGGTGAAGTAGGTGTGTGAGGTTGGTGAAGTAAGTGGAGGTTGTAGGTGAAGTAGGTGGATGTTGTAGGTGAAGTAGGTGGATGTTGTAGGTGAAGTAGGTGGATGATATGTTAAGTGATAAGTGATAAGTGATATGATATGTGGTTATGATATGATAAGTGGTTAAGTGGTGATGATAAGTGATAAGTGATTAAGTGATATGATATGTGGTGATGATAAGTGATAAGTGCATGTGGGTTAACTAATGAAGGAAATGCATGTGCAATGACAATGTGTTAGAATGGATGTGTGTTATGCATGGCATGATTGGGATTAGGAAAGGTTTAAATGTCCTAAAACTAAAGAGAACAAGGTTCCAACACTTTGGCTCCAATTAGGTCTTCAATTTTGTCCAACACTTTGGCTTCAAGCATAAGCTATCCGTCCTTAGCCCAAAAGTGCTCCAAAAGTCTCCAAAATGCATCTTTTTGCTCCTTTAGCCCTTTGGACCTACAAACACACGAAAATAGCTTAAAGTACTAAAATAACTAAAGAAACATAACGTAAATGTACGAGAACAAGCGAGAGGGTGGTTTTGAAGTACTTTTGCACCACTTGAATTTGTGAAACTATTGTTTGTTGGTGAAACTTCAAATGGGGCTTCTTCCTAAGCCGTTTCAGCTTGAATTTTCAAAGCTTCGAGCACCATGGCCTCGATTTTCTGCATGGAAAAGGCTAGAATCTCCTGTGGTGTCAAAGGGTTCTCGTTCACATTCCAAATCCAGGTCGAAATCCTTTCCTTCCTGCCTGTGCTCAATGCATTTGACATGGTTTTAATAGCAACAATTGTTCTTGCAGCGCTCGAGCTAGCGCCTTCCTTGTTCCTTCCTTGAATGATTGCAGACGCAATGCCTTTAAAAGCTATCTGCTCCGCAGTTTTATCCATCAATTCATCCAATGCCATCAGAATCATAATCTGGGTGTTTAGCTCATCAAGTCCAATACCTGCAATCCTTTGAAACAATTCAAATCCACTCATGGACTGATCCCATGGCAGAACAAACGGCTTTGAAATCTGCATGGCAAGTTTTGGAGTGTTTTTCCTTGCTACCAAAGTATCTAAAGGATTCATGGACGCCAAATACCCTCAATCGCGGGTTTGAACCACACTCCCTAAGCTATTTCCAAGATCAGGAAGGTAAACTTCAGCTGCTTCACCCTCACTAGATTTCTCTGCCCCTTCAAGGGCAAAAGGTGGAATGTCACCTTGATTCAATTTGTATTCGTTTAGGATCTCTTCCTCCTCAAGCATTTGAAGAAACTCATTTGTCACATTTTCTTCATCTGCCTCCAATTTTTGTGATTCGATATCTTCATCCTTTTCATCTTTTTCGTTGATTTTTTCTTTCCTCATCAAAGACTCAAGAGCCTTAATCTGCTGAGCAATTGAATCAAGATCTGTCAATCTTGTTGTATGAACATGGTCTTGCACAATTTCCTTCACAACCTCACTTGATGTTGCTGATTTTTCGCCAACAGACTTTTCGGATTGCTCCTCCCCATATTCCTCTCATTTGTCTTGGAATTTAACTCCTTTGTCCACTACCTCAAAGTCTGGCAGGTCAAGTACCTCCACCTTTGGCACTTCTGGTTCTTTAGGCTTTTGAGCTGCAGAAGAAGAAGAAGAAGGTGATGATATAGGAACCGGGTTCGGTTCATCAAGGTTGAGTTCATCAATCCCCTAAAGATCAACTGCTTTTCTTGCTTCTGAAGGTGTCCAAGCTTCTCCTCTGCTTGAAAGTTTTGGACTAGGCACACTAAATGATGTTTTCGATTGCTTCCTGCCAAAAGAAGATGTGAAATTGTTAGACTTACTAGACTTCAAATCCTTAACTTGACTGTAAATACCAACTCCTCCATTCTTCTCCATAATCTGAAACCCTAGTTTCAGAGCAAGCTCACCACCTTTCGCCTTCCCTAACAGTTTAAAACTCATATCCCATTGTCGAATTCGTTGGCCTTCACGACTCTTCTCAATGGACTCCCGAATCATCTGACTCAAATCCACAGTGCTTTTCCCAAAATCAAACTCCTTTGCATCAACTGCAAACAAATATACCCAAAAGGGTCTCGGCTCAAACTTTGTCTTTTTTCCATGGGTAGAGCTGCAATAAACATGGCACCGAACGAAAAGGGTCTCCTCGAAATCAGCATTTCTTTGTGTCACCCTTGACGGCATTATTTGAACCGCTCCGTCTTTTGTTTCCTTCTTTCTAACGCGGACAGAAAGTCTAAGGCCATTCATTGAAGCTGAAAGACCTTGTGCAGTGACAACTTCAACAGAAAATAAGCAGCTCATCTTCTGCATTCCAATGTGGGAAATAGCGCGAACCGGCTTCTAATTCCAGATACCTTTTTTCTCTATGATGGCAGTTGCCTTGTCATCCAAGCTTCTTAGCTCCAGTGAATTATATTTCACGGCCTTCTTGCCTTGATCCTTATCCTCATCTTCCTCATCATTAGCAAGTTTTGGGCGGGAGCGCCATGGGGACAAAGACTTCCGCCTTCGCGGTTTGTTATTGAGTCTAATCTCCTCAACACTTGCCGGAATAACTCCATCTTTATATGGTATGAGAGGAACCAAGCTTCGAGGAAGGATAAGGGAGGCAGTTCTTCGAGTACTAGTACTCGAAGTGTGGGATGTGTAGAGTGATTTACTCAGTGCTTTGAGCTCTTCCAGGAGCTGAGTGTTGGAATTTCTTCAGCTGTCGGACAAAATTTCAGTTGCCGTTGGAGAAGAGAAGAAAAATAGTAGGAGGAAATCGGTGCAAAAGGTGGGAACAGATTGAATTCACATGCATGGAGAGGGAATGGAAGGGGGAAATTAGATAAGAGGATCACGTGGCTGTTTGGTTTTTGAGGTGGAGAAATTGCCATGGATTGTGGTGATGAATATGGGGGATGATTGATGATCCTTCCATAGCCAATGAAATGTGTGAAGGATAAGAGGACAACGCTGGTGTCTGCTTTTCCTGTTCCGTTCTTTTCTGGTGAAAGAGATGGGTTTGAAACATCAGGCATGGAAATTGGTTAATTAATTACTGTAGGGCTTACACGAAGCTTCTGATATTGTTTTCACTTGCAGTACCTTCCAAGGGAGTGGGACTTCCCTTGAGGTGTACATAATCCTCAGGGTTTACATACCCCTTGTTCCTATCTCGGGGTGTACATACTCATCGGATACATCACCTAATGTGCGAGAAGGGAACAATGTCTATACACCCCAAGATAGGCAAAGTCTTTCCGCTTGTGAGATGGTACTTGTTTTGTTAGTTTCAACATGAGATTGAATGCAACAAAATGAAGACGACAAAATTGTTAACAAAGGAACCATCACTTGATTGATGCATAATATACGTGGAGCTTTAACAAACTTACGTGCAAATAAGACACCAAGGATTTTCGTTTAAATTGAATGCATGGATAATGATAGTGTAACACCAAGGCTTCCTTCCTCCGTCACCCATTTGATATTTTGGTATCACGTTTCTTACAGAGATGAATCCTACACATTACAATCATGTTTCTTATAGTGATGAATCCTACACATTACAATTACCATTAACAAGTTACAAGATGGGATAATTTTGTTCCATCTCTCTTCTTCTTCATTTTTTTTTCTCCCAATGTGAGATTGAATGATAAGTGGTTAGCGCATTACTATAATGTTTTGGGCTCAAAGATTTCTCCTTTTATTTAGTGTAGGTTAATGTAGAATATCGTTTGTACTCAAAATGTGTGATTGAAAACAATATAATGAAGACAAAATTGCCAACAGAGGAACCATCACTTATTGATACTTGGTCTAGGGATCTGACTGACAAATAGGGATGTGGAAATTAATTGAATGCAGGGATTATAAAACTAGCAGCTCCAAGGCTTCCTTCCTTCTTTCATATTTGTATACGCACCACATTATCCTACACATCTTGTCATCCTATAATAGCGATAGAACCTATGTGGCGAGCTTTACCTCAATTAAGAAAGTAGAAAATATGCTCGATGAAATGCATCAAATGGGCTATAACGTAGAGCGGTTGTATTTCCAACCACATGAAGAAATTTTTTTTTTTTTTTTTTTTTTGTGTGTGTATGCTAGATCCTCGTTTATATACACAAAGATTGATACTTGACGAGCCAAAGAGAGATTTACTTTGAAACTCAATGTTCAAACCACGTCAGCACTCAATGTCCAAACCACGTCAGTAGTTTTAACAGATTTGCTAACGGATTTGGACGACACGGGACAAGGTGAAACACAACTAAGAGTTTTAGTTTGTCTGCAATGTAACAAATATTACAAAAGTATTAGTAATTAAATACATTAATAAATATAAATATATAAATTTTATATGAAAAACATTAAAAAGGCGAGAATACTTACCAACAAATGATGCACCTCCTTCTTCACCTCGTTTGGAATCGCCTTCCAAGACTTCCACCGCATATGGAAAAAGTCCGAACGATGTGCCCAACATTGTGGCCCAATGCGCTATGCTACTCAGTCGTTGGTGTAGCCCGATGCCACTCATCGTATCCGATTGTGATACGATCATTGGTCACTCGGGTGACCTTCGCCGTGTTCAATTGCCGGCAAGGTCTCCAGGTGTTTTTCTTGGATGCAAACAAATTAAAAATTAACGTTAAACCAAAACTAATTAAAAATGCTACCGAAATTTTGGCATAATCTCCCCTATAATTAAAACATTTTCCAAATCCTGAAAATAACAATAAACAATATATGTATCCAACAACAATAATCACAACAGTTTAATAAGGCATTTGGGAACAATCACAACAATAAACCATATATTTATATATATAATAACTTTTTAATCCTTAAATAACCTAACTGAACAAAATTAATCTTAAAATAGCATAACTAAGTTAACAAGGAAATGAGGGAGTTAATTAGGATAGTTTACTTAGCTGTGAACCTGAGGCATCGGTTGTGGATGCTGATGGCGACATTGTGTCTGGAGTGCGGGGGTGTCGGTGAGCATGCTTGGTGCTAATAGGTAGCGCCACCAAAGAGGACGATGATGTCAATGCCTAGGGGAGTTGGGGACCAATTGGATCAACTGGATTCACCGGCCTAGGGTCCATCTTCGTTGGAGCAATGGCGGCAGCAATAGAAGGTGGGGGATTCAGACAAGGTGTAGTTGTCACCGCCTTCCGACTTCTAATGAGCTATGACATCTAGATAATTGGAAAAAAAAATTGCAAGATTACAAGTATAAAAATTATCCTAGACATGCATAATAATTTCTACTTAAATTTAAAACTAAAAAAAAATTAAAAACCCTAAATCTAACCCCACCGCCTAATTCTAACCCCTAATTTAAAATGAATAAACCCCTAACTTAAGAACCATAAATCTAACCCCTAAATTAAGCACCCTAAACCTAACCCCACTGCCCTAATTCTAACCCCTAATTTAAAATTTCTAACCCCCTAATTTAAGAACCCTAAATCTAACCTCTAATTTAAGAACCCTAAATCTAGCTAACCCCTAATTTAAGAACCCTAAATCTAATAGCAACCCCTAATTTAAGAACCATAAAGCTAACCCCCAATTTAAGAACCCTAAATCTAGCCCCTGATTGAAGAACCCTAATCTAACCCCACTGCCCAAAATCGTTCCCCTAATTTAAAATCTATAAACCATCATTTAAGAACCTAATTTAAGCCCCAATTTAAGAACCCTAAATTTAACCCCATTGCCCTAATTCTAACCCCTATTTAAAATTAAAAAAAAACCCTAAATCTATAAACCCTAATTTAACATGGCAAATTAAGTAAATTGAAAAAAAAAAATTAAAGAGGAAATTACCTCTTGGAGATGAAGAGGAGCGACGAGAATAGAGGGTGAGTGAAGGAGCGATGGAGAGAGAGGCTGAGAGGGTGAAAAAGGGTGTTGAGGGAAGTGGAACTGAGGGTGAGAGAGGGTGAGACACGTTGGAAATGGCGTCGGAGCTTCGTCGGGAAAAAGATGAAAGGGTGGGAGGCGTCAGGAAAATGAGGAAGAAGAGAGAAGTGAAGGGAAATGCATTGCGTATTACATTAAATATACTGATTCTTGGGCGATGAAGGGTTCATTGCGCAAGGTTTACTACTTTGTTGCGCATTGTTTTCAAAATTTCAGGAAAAAAATTTCTGAGCCAACATTTTAGACAATTGCACGATGAAGACCACGCTTTTGTCGCACAAAGTAGCTTTGCTCAATGAATACCTGTTCTACTCGCATAAAATTAAAACGCTTGCGTGACGGAAAATGGGTTATTCGTCGTGCAATTATGTTTAAAATGGTTATTTTTTTGGAAGTTCGATTAAAATTTATTATAAGCAACTTAATAAAACAAATTTATTAATAAAGACATCGAAAAAGTAATTCACAAATAAAATACATTAACCATTTAATGTATTTCACAAATAAATTGCATTAATCTTCATCCGAACTATAATAACTTTCACTTTCGTTGCTATCATTTTTTTTCAGTATCCCATACTTCATTGTCCATAGGTACATTGCCATCGTTGTTCGTGCGCATTGCAACATCGTATCGTGGATGATTACAGAGGTCAATTGTGATTGACTCAACCGGTATTTTGAATGAAGCTACTCCCTGTATCTAAAATGATTATTGGATAAGATTAGATCTCGGAGTGTTTCTATCCCAATTTTCATTGAAGATTCTTGACGTTGGTTAGCGACATTGTCGATGTCGTCATCAGTAAGGTCTTGTTCCAGCACAACATACACATTCTTATGATCCATCTTTTGAACAACTTTCCAACCCCTCTTGACTTTAGGGTCATCTAGATACAAAATATGGTTTCCCATGTTTGCTAAGATGTAAGGGTCGTCATCGTACCAAGTTTTGTTAGTGTTCACGGATAGTAAACCATAGTATTTTTTAACACTTCCCTACCTATTTGTATTTGTATCAAACCATTGACACTTAAACATAATCACTTGGCATCGGTCTTTGTAAAACAATTGCAACACTTGTTAATTTGCCATAGAATTCAATGTCTGTGTTTTTGCCTCCACCTTGGACATGGACACCGCTGTTTTGCGTACACAACTTGTCAACTCATGCAGCCCCTAAGAACTTGACACCGTTAACATGGCAACCCGAGAACAATTCAACGTGAATCGGTCCGAACGGTAAGTTATATAACTCTTCAATGGAAGCGAGGGAATTCGATGCTTTCAATTGATTCACCTAATATTACACAAATGGTTACCTTGTTAATTCGAGCAAATTAATTTCTACAATATATATGTCCAATACATAAACACTTCAAACTTATATATTTGAGAAACCACCGCAGAAACAATTTATGATGTTTCTTGGCATACAAATGTGAAGGATGTTCCAGCTTCATCATATCTTTATGCTTGTCTAGGTATGACATTGTCTCATCACAATTGTTGAGTATGAACCAATGCGCTACCTTCATGTTCTTTTTGGAAAACGACTCGCCTCATATTGAATCTCCAAAGGGTTGTGCAATTTGGGCAAAAACTGAAAGTTTCTCATTTCTCACACCCCTATCATTATTGCGTTAAGGATGATTGAAAGTTGTCTTCACATATTTTAAATACATTCCAAAAAATCTAAGCACCTCATTTACTACCCAAGCCTCTATAATCAATCACTCGGGCTTCGGTTTGTTTCGTACACTTTTTTTCAACTCCCCAAGAAGCCTGCCAAAATAAAACGATATGATAAGAATGAGTAAAACTGTCAGCTAAGTATGAATAAAAGATGATAAGGATTATATACCTTTATATTGGATACATCCATCGAAAGTTGACTGGTCCAGCAAATAATGCCTCATCCAGTAAGCCAACCATCATATGGATCATACTTATGAAGAAAGCTAGAGGAAATATCATCTCAAAGTTTCATAGAACTTGGACAATGTCATGGCACAACTGATTAACGTTCGTCTTTCGTAACGATCTTGATGTCAGGTGCGAAAAAAATCTAGATAACAACATGATTAGCTTTAGTACTTCGTTTGGCAAGAGGTGTAGAATACCAATATGAAATAGGCATTGCAGAAGCATATGGAAGTGATGACTTTTTAGTTCAGCTAATTTACTCCCGTCAACGTTCATGCAGCGCGCGATATTAGAAGCATACCCATCAGGAAACTTTACAAAGGATAAAAACTTTTTTTTGTCATTTGGTTTCATTAAAAGAAATGCAAGATCCCTTATGGCTTTATCATCCCTATTCATCCATAAACCTATCCTTATTCCCATTCGTTCCAAATCAAGACGAGCTTTGACCGTGTCCTTTGTCTTGCCCTCGATATCTAGAACTGTGCCGACCAATGTGTCGAATACATTTTTCTCAACATGCATAACGTTAAGGCTGTGTCTCAATTTTAGTTTCAACCAATACGAGAGCTTAAAACAACTTGTGCATCCAGTTCATATGTGTAGAAGGTCTGGTCCTACTTACAGTTTTCGAGAATGGAGCAAAATCCAAATGGTTAAGGTGTTCCAAAATTTGATCTTCGAACCATGTCCAGACCCTTCTTATGCCACTCGCGGTCCCATGGAAACCATCTTCGACAACTAAGGTAACAAACTTTTCCAGCTTGCCAACCAGATGTTACATCCTCATTCCATACAGAGAATGCCATATAACCCTTAGTGTTCCACCCGAAAACCATTGCATATGTGGGAAAATCGTTCACAATCCACATCACTGCTGCCCGTAAAGTGACATCTTGCCAGTACACTTATTGTATGTGCGCACACCGTTTTCCTTAAGTAACATTAATTGACCTACCAAGATCATCGGTTATCAATAGAGTCATTGTCATGTAATTTTTTTTTCATGCATTTCCAAGGTGGCAGATTATACGAAAATACGAAAAATTGACCAAGTGTTGTGGTGTTGGTTTGTAACCCCGAATAGATTGAATCCATTAGTGGTAAGTCCCAGTCTAACATTCTGGGGATTAGCAGCAAAATCGAGGAATGTTTAATCGAACTCTTTCCATGCCTCCGCATCTGCAATATGCCTCATCACTTTGTCATCTGCCCGTTTTTCCTTATGCTATCTCATATCGGTGGTAGTATGCGTTGACAAAGACAATTGCCGCAACTTAGGCTTCAAAGGCAGATAACGCATGACTTTTTGTGGGATCTTCATCGTCCTATTCTGAGATGTCATTTTGAACCTTGACTCATTGGATACAGAGCATTTATCCAATGTTTTAGTCTCCTTATAGAACAATATACAACTGTTTTTATAAGCGTAACCCAATCTGAGACCATTCAACTCCTTTTGCGCATTTCTATGGTTTCTCGGCAAACAATTGTACTTTGGTAGCATTCTCTTGAAAATCCCAAAAAAGTAATCAAAACATTGGTTCGATATACGATACTTTATTTTGATGTGCATCAGTTCCATAATGGTCGCGAGAACCAAAAAGCCCTGGCACC
This sequence comes from Pyrus communis, assembly GCF_041283825.1. Taxonomy (NCBI): domain Eukaryota; kingdom Viridiplantae; phylum Streptophyta; class Magnoliopsida; order Rosales; family Rosaceae; genus Pyrus; species Pyrus communis. The sequence goes on from NC_142572.1 coordinate 8,177,493, forward strand.
CCAATATAACTCTTGGTTGGTATTTTTAATACTTTTTCATATTGTTTGAATTCTACATTGTCCATTGGTGCAGACACGTCATCTTCCCTTTCCTGATTGGTGAATGTCAACATAAATGGAAAAGCATCATTTAATCCATGACTTGTTTATTAGGATCCATATTAAGTTTAACATTGCTCACTCCTGTGATGTCTGAAGATGAAGCATTGTTTAATTGTTCCCTATGATGGTTCAAAATATTATAGGTCTCTACCATTCCATTCCTTACTAAATGAAATTGAACATTTTCAATTGTGTCCCTTTGTGTTGTTACACCTCCTACAAGGACACCGAATTCTAATTGCACCCTATTTGTGTGTATGTGCAAAGTCAAAATCATCGATTCCATCCAAGTATTTGTCAGCGCATCTGTTCGGGTTCTGCATCAACGTTCTATCCATAATTCCTGCAACCACAATAATAGTACAACAATCACAACCAATTCAACATGATATTGTCCCCTTATGTCTCCGGTAAGGGCCCTATTCCATTCGAGAATGAAAAGTTATGTTATGTAATTTACGGCTACATTATATTAGATTTCGATGTGAAGAAATTTCTGTTGGAAGTATGCCCACAAAGCCAGTCATTTGATGTAATAGCTTTTGGAATACTTATTGTGTTAAACTATTATATGTTTAATGAAGGGCAAAGCTTATTGTTAATCACTATTTATTGTATTGTGTGTTTAAGCAATAAGGGAATCCAAGGAATGTATTTAATCTAAGAGAGAAGTGATCTAAGTAAGATTAACGAGACCTTTCTCTTATGTTCATTCCTAAAATGTTCATAGCCATAGGATTGCCAATTGGGCATTGACAATCCGTTAAGGTTAGTATGTGTTATGTTAACTCAAGCGTGAGTATGACTAGTCTCAAGTCATTTAGTGTTGGACACTGAGACAAACACATAAGTACTCAAAATGGTAATCGAGTACATTGAACTACTATAAAAAAAGAGTTCGAACATACATGTGATGTAAGAACTCGTAAGTTGCAATATGCAAAGTAGTCCTTTGACCTAAGGCATCATAGATGTCTAATGGTTAGATCCTTGATCTTTGATCATGTCAAAGGCATTCCATCGAGAGTGTCCACGACATTGTTGGGGTCAAGCTATCTAGTCATATAGGTGTATGAATGCACAACAAGGGATCTCTAACCTTCCATGGTGGAGGGAGAATACTTTGAGATATGATTCGGGAATCTTTGGCCAAAACATACGAATATGACTTAGGAAGTTTGTTCCAAATCATATGACAACTAAAAAACAAAGGGCAATTAGCCCAATAACTAAAGGATGGCCGACCATAGGGTGAGTGGTAGTGAACTTGGCATAATTGCAAGTTTGCCACTCAAATGTGAGGTGCTATAAAAGGAACTTTATAGTTTTACCACATCAAGGGTTTTGTTTGAGGCAAAAGAGCAAAACTCTTTCTCTCTTTGTCTTCCAAAGAGGCCGGCCACACTTAGAGAAAAATAGCTAGCAATCTTCCTTCCTCTAAGTCATCCATTTCATCTTTACACCTTATCCTTAGTGTGGAGACTTAGAGACACCAAACTTTTGGTGTTCTTGGAGTTCCTCTCCTCAAATCGTCAAGGAGCAAAGGAAAAGCAAAGAAGCAACCATCCAAGGAGCAAAGGAGATGACTTGAAGGCCCTCCACTTGGATGAATCCCTTGTGTAAACAAGGATGAGCTTCAAGGGTAATGAAACTCAAACTCTCTTTTCTCTTTAATTTGTTAAAGAGTTTTTTGGTTCACCATTCACTAGGCTTTGAAAGTCATGGGTTTTAGAATTGTTTTTTTAATGCATGTCTACTTTAAAGTGTTATTAGTTTGCTTATGCGTTCAAATGTTCTCACATATTCTTTGCTAGGACAAATTTTTCCTTCAAGAGGTATTGGAGCTTAGGTCTAGTGTATGGTGAATCCTTTTGGGTTTTGTGTTTTTTCATGGTTTGTGATTTAAATGTTTAAAATGTTACAAGCTTTGTTCTTACTTTTTGAATATAAATTTTGCTTGAAAATTTAGGATCTCAAATGTTGTAGATGTAGTTCATTTAAGCATGATAATTGGAACTAATATTTGGTGTCATGTATGTGGGCAAATTCGGCCAAATCCAAAGGGTGGATTGTTGGGTTCTTGTTTGTCTTGTTAAAAGTGTTTTAAACTGACATTAGGAACTCCTAAGTACCTTAGGATGTTAACCCTCTTTTGAGTATTGTAAATTTTGAATTTTAATTGAGTGAAAACATTCATGGAGCTCTTATGAGTTTTCATGTGTGCTCTTCAATGTTCTTACTTTGTTCTTGATGTTCATACCAAGAACAAAAGGTTTGGCGCTTTGATTCAATGTGTTTGATGTTTTTCATAAAGTTTTGGTTTGTTATTGATTGGTGATGGATGATTGGTGTTTTTTTATTGTTTGATAAATTCTACACCTTACCTACATCTTACAACTCATACCAATCAAACTTTTCAACCACGCTAATCAACTATTCAACCCATACCTTTCACTTTTTCAACACTTTATAAAATTTTGAATTTTCACCAAAACCAACCCTCCCTTTACACTATCTAAAACCGGCCACCCCTTAGTGAGGGTACTTTTGGGGCTTTTATACAATTACATAAAGTTTTGATACTTTTGTGTATTTGCACTTTGGCCCAAAAGTTTACGTTTTTCCGTAAATGCCCAAAATCACTAAAGGACAAATTATTTTGCTCCTTTAATGATGTTTTTGTAATTGTTGAAATTTTTGGGTTCTAGTTGGAATTACATGAAGTTGTGGACTTTTGTGTTTTTACAAAGTGACCCCAAAAGTTTATGTTTTTGCATTGTGGCCCAATAGTTGAGGTCGTTGCATTTTCGGCCCAAATTATGATGATAACAAAATGGTTTTGTCTCTTTAATGAGAATTGGATTTTCATTTCATTTATTCCATTTAAATCAATTCTATGAATTTGAAAACCAATTGTTTAAGTTGCTTTCTTAGTTACTGTGATTGATTAAGAAAAGGGTGATTATGAACCAAAGGCCTCAATAATTGAGCTATGTGATTGGCCGCTTTACATTATGAAAGTTTGGGTTAAGTAGTTTAGATTTGAATGTAATTTGATTAGTTCAAATGTGTTGTAAAAGGGCATAAGTCCATCAAATGTGTTGTAAAAGGGCATAAGCCCTTCTCTTTATTTCAAGTATTCGATTTTATTTAAACGCGTAACTAAAATCAACAACTACCTACCTTAGACCCAAGGTCCAACACAAGGCTTGTGTTGGATCAAATCAAATGGATTGTAATCATCCTAAGACCTAAAATGACTATATAGTCCATATGAGGATGCTATGCATTCGTAAGTAGTTCCATATAGTCTCTCTTGTTTCATCGAAATAGTGGGAGTATTATACACTACTAATTCATATAAACTTGGAACCAATGGTTGTGATAGGCCCAAGTTATTTTAATAAGATTAAAATGAAATTGATATAGCCCAACACTACTCCTTCAATAAAACGAATATTAAGTTGATAAGCGAGAAATGGGCTCCAATCGTTTGTGACTCATACACCAGCTTCACCCTATCATGAGGAAGTTCAAAGTATGTGCTTACATTTAGGAGGAGTCCATATGTACATCCATGATGTGGTAAGGTAGGCAACGAGGATGGTCAACATCATATCATTGTGAGGCTATTCTTGAACCCCTACACAAACTAGCATGGTGGGAATGACTTAACTAAGTGCAGTGGTGCCAACATCATATCATTGTGAGGCATCATTCTCTAGAGGCCAAACTAGATGGGTAATTACAAGAGTTGTAAATGACTAAAGTGTCATTCTCTCATCATTATTGTTGCTAACCAACATCATATTATTGTGAGGTGGGCTTGGTAATGGTGAGCCTTTCATACCCTGCTAAGAGTTCAACATAACTCTCGGATTCCATTGAGGGACATGTAATTTGCTAAAAATAGTGGGTGGTATTATTTGATTTAAGACCCAATCAAGTAGTTTTTTAAAATCAAATCAACAATCTAATACAATTTCTGTTATGTTATGTAGTTAACGACATGCCTAAAATTACACTTACCATTATACTTGACAAAAAGAGCCTTAGGGGCCAACGTTTACTTGCTTGGTATCATCACATTGAGAATGTCTCAAAGATGAATGACATCGTATGTGCTCAAGAAATCCCCTCCTCATGTATCTCCTACGAAACAAGCTTCAAAGGAGGAGTGTCAAAATTATGCTAGACACTATGAGGATGACTTACAAGTTAATCCTCACTTCACTTAGTGAGGAGTTTAAGAAGCTACATAAGCACATGGACACTTCTTGTGCCATGGTTGATTGTTTGCATAAGATGCATGACATTGAGACTAGTAATCTACGATTCTTAAATATTTGTAGTCTATTGAATGCCAAAATGGCAAAGAGGACATCAATCCAAAAACATGGACAAAAGATGGAAATGATCTTTCAAGATCTTGAGAGTTTAGGAACTTCCATCGATGGGAGAATGGCCCAAGACTTTTTCCTTGCATCTCTCTCGGATGATTTCACCAAGTTTATAGTAAACTATAAAGTGAATAGATTTGATCATACTTTTTCAGAGATGATTGACCTGTGCTGTGAATTTGACCAAGGTTTCAAAAAGAACAGTGGGAGTGAGAATGCAATCATAAGGAAAAGGTTGCATAAGAAGAAGGCAAGAAAATCCAAAGGAACATGCTTTCATTGCGGAAAAGATGAATGTTAGAAGAAGAAATACAGGGTGCGCATTGCGAGCATTGTAACACGAACTTTTGAAGGGACTATTTCTATCATAGAGAGTGCTTTTACAGTAAGCTCTATTTCCTGGATATTTGATTTAGGCGCTAGTCAACATATTTGCAATTCATTGCAGGGACTAACAAGGAGCTGGACACTACCTAATGAGGAGATGATTGTGCGAGTTGGGAACGGCACTAAAGTTTCTGCAAAAACAGTAAGCACCTACATGCTTAAACTACCCTTTGGGGAAGTCTTGGAACTTAAAAATTGTTTATATTTTCCTTCATGTATAAAGAATTTGATTTCCATCTCTAAGCTTTTACGAGATAGGCACTTAGTATTGTTTAACAAAATGAGTTACACTTTATACTTGAATGGTCGTATTATCTCTCATGGTAATATGATAGAGGGACTTATTAACATAGAGACAAGTAGTATGATGCACTGTATTGAAAGCAAGAATACCTCAAAACCCAAAAGGGCTAGAGAAGAAGTTAAGCAAGAAAAGATGTGGCATCTTAAATTTGGACATGTGAACCTTGATAAGATTCGCAAGATGTCGTAAGACGGATTAGGTAATGACCAAATGGGTACTTTTGAATGTTGCTTGAAAGGGAAGATGACCAAATCTCCATTCATTGGGAATGAAGAGCGTGCCACTATAATTCTAAGGTTAATCCACACTAAGGTATGTGGACCTATGTCTACTATGTCGAGATCAGGCTTCTCATACTATATCACATTCATCGACGATCACTCTCGGTTTGGCTATATGTATCGTATGAAGTACATGTTAGAATCCTTTGAAAAGTTCAAAGAATTCAAGAATGAAGTTGAGAAGCAAACTGGGAAGCATATAAAGATCCTAAGATTAGATCGAATAAGACAAGTTCCTAGATTATCTCAAAGAGTGTAGAATAATATCACAATGGACTCTATCGGGAACTCCACAACTTAATGGAGTTTCTGAAAAGAGAAATCGAACCTTGATGAACATGGTTCATTCTATGATGAGTTCCGCTGATCTACCAGTAACATTCTGGGGATACGCTCTATATACAGTAGGTTACTTGCTTGGTAGAGTACATTCCAAGTCAGTTTCATAGATGCCCTCTGAGATATGGCATAAGAGAAAGCCAAGTCTTAATTATATTAAGATTTAGGGTTGTGAAGCATATGTCAAAATCATGTTTAGACTCTTGTAGACCCTCTAGAAGGTATAATACCTGTTGGAAACAAATGGGTATTCAAGAGAAAGATAGGCGCTAATGGGAATGTGGAGACTTATAAGGCTAGACTAGTAACCAAGGGTTACAGGTAACAAGAAGGGATTGACTATAAAGAAACCTTCTCTCCTGTAGCCATGATTAAGTCCATTCGGATTTTGCTTGTTATAGTTACGTACTTTGATTATGAGATATGGCAAATGGACGTGAAAATGACTTTTTTGAATGGCTACTTAGAGGAAGAGCTCTATATGACTCAACCCGAAGGTTTTGTATCTAAGTCTGAAAAGACTAAGGTATGCAAGCTTCAGAGGTCTATTTATGGAATTAAGCAAGCCTTCAGGAGCTGGAACATTCATTTTGACACTGAAATCAAATCATTTGGTTTTGCTCAAAACGAAGGCGACAACTGTGTTTATCAAAAGGTCGTTAGGGATGCAGTTGTATTCCTCGTATTATATGTAGATGACATATTACCATTCGAGAATGACACTGCATTACTTTCTTCTATAAAAGTGTGGTTGTCCAAAACCTTCCACATGAAAGATTTGGGAGATGCATCTTATGTGCTTGGGATAAAGCTCTATCGTGATAGATCTAGAAAATTAATTGGTGAAAAAGTTCATTAGTGAAATTGGAGAACTTGGAGAACTTGGAGTGGTTCCAACCATTACATCACCAATAACTTTGTATTGTGATAATAATGGGGCGATAACTCAAGCCAAGGAACCTAGGACTCATCAAAAGAACAAACATTTTGACAGACTTTTTAACATCATTAGAAGATATGCTGCCGAGGGGAAAGTCTACATCCTCAAGGTTTCCTCAGTCAATAACATAGCAGATCCACTGACGAAGCCAATGTCTCAGATCCAACTTGACTGCCATATGGAATAGATGGGTATTAGATACATGGGAAGGTGGCTTTGAGTGCAAGTGAGAGATTGTTGGAAGTACGTCCAAAAAGCCACTTATTTGATGTAATAGCTTTTGGAATACTTATTGTGTTAAACTATTATAAGTTTAATGAAGGGCAAAGCTTATTTAAGCAATAAGGGAATCCAAAGAACGTATTTAATCTAAGAGAGAAGTGATCTAAGTAAGTTAGATTAACGAGACTTTTCTCTTATGTTCAGTCCTAAAACGCTCCTAGCCATAAGATTGCCAATTGGGCATTGACAATTCGTTAAGGTTAATATGTGTTATGTTAACTCAAGCGTGAGTATGACTAATCTCCAGTCATTTAGTGTTGGACACTGAGACAAACACATAGGTGCTCAAAATGGTAATTGAGTACACTGAACTACGATCAAAAGAGAGTTCGAACGTACAGTCATGTAAGAACTCGGAAGTTGCAATATGCAAAGTAGTCATTTGACCAAAGGCATCATAGATGTCTAATGGTTAGGTCCTTAATCTTTAATCATGTCAAAAGCATTTCATTGAGAGTGTCAACGACATTAATAAAGTTTTAATCAATGAAGTAGGAAAATAAAGGATGAGAACCTAATTTTTTTTTAATTCAAAAAAAAAAAAACACAATCTTTCGGCTACTTTAAAAAGAAAAAAAAAACAATGATTTATAATTGGGAACAAAAAAAGTATATGATGTGGGCTACTTATGTGGACATGTCCTATAGATATATCTAGTCATGTAGGCATATGAATGCACAACAAGGGATCTTTAACCTTCCATGGTGGAGGGAGAATACTCTGAGATATGATTCAGGAGTCTTTGGCCAAAGCATACGAATATGACTTAGGAAGTTTGTTCTAAATCATATAGAGAAGTATCACATTTGATAGTAGACCTGAAACAAACTGTCACTCAAACAATGCGATTAAGAGTATTATATTAGAGAATGACCGTATTATATTGTAATTGTAACTGGATAGGTTCTCCAACCACTTCTACTTAGCTTGGGTAGCCATGACATACTGCTAGGTGTCACTCATGGTTTGTGGAAGCCCTGAAGATTATCTTCATCAAAGGGAGAATTGAAATGTAGTTTCAATTCACAATCGATCGTTAAGAGTAACAATTGCCCATTGGCTCACTAATTAGAACCTAATGGATCGTACACCAAGTAAGGATGAAAGTGAAGAAATATAAATGAGATGGATAAGCAATTAAATGGTTTAATTGAGAATGGTCAAGATTAATTAATTAGTTACTTAATTATATGAAAGGTTCGTATTGGGCTTCCAAGTTAGTTTCGGACCTTGGGGCCCAAAAGGATTTGGTCGATAAGGCTCATTATGTTTAAGTTGTATGACAACTAAAAAAAAATGGGCAATTAGCCCAATAACTAAAGGATGGCCGGCCATAGGGTGAGTGGTAGTGAACTTGGCATAATTGCAAGTTTGCGGCTCAAATGTGAGGTGCTATAAAAGGAACTTTATAGCTTTACCACATCAAGGGTTTTCTTTGAGGTAGAAGAGCAAAACTCTTTCTTTCTTTGTCTTCCAAAGAGGTCGGCCACACTTAGAGAGAAAAATAGCTAGCAATCTTCCTTCCTCTAAGTTATCCATTTCATTTTCACACCTCATCCTTGGTGTGGAGACTTAGAGACACCAAACTTTTGGTGTTCTTCGAGTTCCTTTCCTCAAATCCTCAAGGAGCAAAGGAAAAGCAAAGAAGCAACCATCCAAGGAGCAAAAGAGGTGACTTGAAGGCCCTTCACTTGGGTGAATCCTTTGTGTAAACAAGGATTAGCTTCAAGGGTAATGAAACTCAAACTCTCTCTTCTATCTAATTTGTTAAAGAGTCTTTTGGTTCACCATTCACTAGGCTTTAAAAGCCATTGGTTCACCATTTCTCTGGCCTCCTTCGGTTGAAGATGGTCTTAACCCCATCCATCCTATTTCTGAAATGGGCCTGGAATATTCTTTGGAATATTCCTTGCGTTGACTTTTGTAAAATTTTCTTGGAAACCCTTCTAGATTAATTTCGATGCCCTGAGTCCATTTTTGACATCCATTTAGTGAAATTCTAAAGTTTGAACGTAGTTGACCGCCGGGGCATCTTGGTTGACTTTTTGGGTTAACTGTTGACTTTTTACAAAATTTGTCCGGGACCCTTCTTAGCGTATTTCGACACGCTGATTTTGAAACCGCAGTTCATTTCTCCGAATTCAAATGTTTTAATTGAGTTTTACTAATGGGCCTCTATTATGCTTAGGTACAATTAACTTCGGCCAACCGTATTTAGTTTCCATTTAAATATTTGAAAAAGAATTTCCTACTTATGCCTAGATTAGACTAATGTTTATAAGAATTAGTGAAATGATGGAATTTACGAAATTATCCTAAATCCTACGGGATGCACAAGTATGCATGCCTTTATGGGATTTGAATTATGGCCATGATTAATATTTATTAAATAGTATTTTGTCGACGTGAATTATCGATTTACTATTGCTTGATCGTATGTATGTTATTTGTTCATCATGTGCTACACTGGTGTCGGTACTCGCCAGGGCCAAGGCCATGCTTCACGTGTATGGTCACATCGCATCGTACGCTCATTTTGGATCCATTGTAGGTGCCAATCATGACCTAGATTGCTATAGGCAATTAGGACTCATATGTGTTGCACATACCACCAGTCTTCACATTATTGTAGTACTAGAGCGTAAATCATTATTACACCCAATCTTGTTCATGTCAAAATATCTTTGCATAAGCTTGTGTGGCCGCATATGTGGATGAGCACTCGATATGATTTGTTTGTATATACAAAATATCTCTACATAAGCTTGTGTGTTTGTAGGCTACGGTAAGTATTTTCATACTATAGTAGTATGTATATTTTGGAAACTATACTTGTTTTGTGGCGAGGGGTTATTATGTTTTCGAAAGGGTTTTTACAAAGCTTTACTTTTAGGCCCACTCACCCTTATTTTTCGCCCCTCCAAGATCTAGTCACAGTGTTCGTGTTGACGAGGATTTATGGCAATCACCAATAAATAGAGACTACTCTTGATGGTATAGTTCTTACTCTAATTTTACTATACTTTACTTATGCTCTGACATCACGTGTGAAATGGGTTCATTCCAGCTCACAAGCGTACTCTTACATTTAGACACTTTTAGGTTTAAATTTGCTCACATTTCCACATCACTACACTTTATGGCTTCATCACTTTCCTGGTGTTGGCCAGCACAACTCGATTCAGAGTCTAGGTGGACATTTGGATCGGGGTGTGTCACACATAATTGTTAACATATTTTAAAAAATAACTATTGATACACTTTAAAAACATAAATAAAAACATATAATTAGCATGGATATATTTAGCAAAATTAAAAATGGGTACAAATAGAAATAAAAGTTAAAAAAATATGGGCACAAAAAAGGAATTAATATAGGGGCTTTTAGATCTAGGTCCAAAAACATAGATGGTTTTTAGGAGTGAGTCCAATTATCTAATTACATGTTTTTATTTCTTTTATACTCATTTTATATTTTTTAAAAATATTAAAAATCAATTAAAAATCTTCTAATATTATGCATTTTTCAACTCCAAAAAATCTAAGTAATATCTTACAACAACAAAAACTAATACACTAACATAAATTATCTACAAAACATTCTACCTTAACTCAAGTAACAAATATATGAATATATATTATACCTGTGAGCAAGATATGAAACCTAACTAAAAGGTAGGAAAAAACATAATATACCTACAAGCAAGACACATTTATTTGTGACACGTTGATTATAAAAAAGAATATGTCATATAGATACGAAAAAATAATTAACATGTGTTATAGGTTGATTATAAAAATTAAAAATAAAATCTATAAATGAGGTTTAAAGTAGGAGGAAGAACAAGAAATAATAAAAAATAAAAATAAAAAGAAATAATCAAAGAGATAATTAGGAAGAAATTTGATTTTTATAATAAATCTTATCATTGAATAGATAATTATTGATAATTAAATAATTAAATTTAAGGAATTGGACTTATTTTAATAAATTTGACTATTCCTACTATTGACTAAAAAAATGGGACTTATATCCAGTTTTCCCATTAATTAATTAATATATGGGTAACTGAAAAAGAAAATTGGTACAAATTAAAAGAAGGGTTGCAAATTAAAAATGGGTATAGACTAAAAATAAAAAATATGATAAAAAATTGAGGCATAAATATAAATATAACAAATGTAACGTTTCTAATACTAAATGAATATATTTAGAAATAATTAATATTTTATTATTGAAATAATTAATAATGTTTATTAAAATCTAAGGACCTTGATAAAAAATTGAAAAGGAATAAACTTTTAATCAATGAAGTAGGAAAATAAAGGATGAGAACCTAATTTTTTTAATTTAAAAAAAAAAAAAAAGCAATGATTTATAATTGAGAACAAGCAAAGTATATGTTGTATGGTACTTAAGTGGACATGTACTATACATAGAGCCTTGGAATAACCGAAAAAAGTGCTTTCTCTAACTACCATTCATGTTTAAATTGTCATCCAAAGAATAAACAAGTTATGAGAAAACAAAAAGATGGTGGAATACATACCCAGGAAATCCATTACGAGGCGGCCATCGAAGAATCATCTAGCCGGCCTACGGAAAAAGGTCTCGCCGTAAGGAGGGGGTGCCAGTTCACCATGAATTAGAGTCTCCAAAGTTAAAGATTGCTTGAAACTCAGCCTTCCAAGGCCAAGGCAGTAAAATTGGTGATATATATATATGAGTGACAAAAGCATGCAAGAACAAAATAATACCAGAAACATTTTTGCATATGACAAGTAAATTCAAGAGGGCACTACTGTTTGTTTTATAGTGCAAGGAGAATTTTACTTAATGGATAGTACTTGTCACTGTCGTTATTAGGCCTGGCAATTCCTGATACGATCCAATAACCCGACATGATACGACATGAAATTAACAGGTATTTGGGTCGACACGATAAAGAATTGGGTCATTATCGGGTAACTTGATAAGCAACTGTTAAGATAACAGGTTGGTTCGGGTATACATGTGGGTAACACGATGCACGATAAGCAAAATATTAATTCAATAATTTTATAACCCATAATAGTTATATATATATATATATATATATATATATATTAATTTAAGAATTTTATACTCCTAAAAACTATAATAATTATATATGTATATATATATATATTAAATTTAATTTAAAAAATTGGTGACCATTGGATCGGCTGAGGTTTAATCTCAACCATGCATTGTGCATTAGGTTGGACGCTATCTTTCTCTTCTCTCTCATTCACTCTGATCTCTTAAGTCCAAAATTACTCTCGCACCGTCTCCTTAATCCGCATCTCTCTCGCATCCTCCTCCGTTCACTTTCTTCAACTCGACTCTGGTAGCCACAAGAAAACCACATACAGGCAAACACACGCTAAAGGTATGAATTTTTTATTTTTGGGTATTTTGTGTTTTTTTCAAAAACTAGTGATTTGGGATTTTCGTTAAAATTAAAACTAATGGCCAGGGATTTTTTGTGTTTGGGGTTTCTGGGGTTTTCTGATTTTGGAGATTCTGGAGTTTCTAAGTTGGGGCATGTTTGCAAACATTCAAAAAACCAAGCGATTGAGCAAGCGTGCTTCGCGTTGGCTTCACAAGCTTGAAAATCACAAAAGGACGAGGCAGAAATAGAATCAAGCATTGGAATTTGGGAATATAGATGTAGTTATGTAAATTAACTTTATTATGTCATGCTATTTAGTCGTATTGTAAGCTGTAAGGTGAGATTCATTACTTAATGTCATATATATATATATATATATATATATATATATATTGGGAATATGTTATCAGGGGACTCGGGAGGTTAGAATTCAGGTGACCTATGAGGCAGGCAACGACAGAGTAGTGACGCCGCACCTATTTTTATTTTGCTGTAGTAGATACAATGTCTTAATTATTTGTATGGAATTATTTGTCCCTAGTATTGGCAATTGGCAGGCAGCTCCCTTTTTTTTTTTTGTGAACGCTACGAGTTCATTTGTATCTATGTTTCATTTGGGGTCTATTTACTTGAAGTTAATAAGTGGGATCTATATTTGTTTTCCAGATTTGGAGATTTGAAACAAGCAAAGCAATTAAGCAAGGCTGCAACATGCAAGTTGACACACCCCGACCTAGATCAGGGCATGCTGGCCGTCACGTGGAAGTGACGTAGCCATGTGCACAGTGCGGAAGCTAATAAAATGGTAATGTAAATAGTATGAATAAATAAAAACTAGCATACAAAAGGTAATAAATACAAGTGCTAGCGTAAGTGAGACACAAGTTTAGAGCATAAAGCCTAAGCAGTCCAAAAGAAAATGATGCGACAACAGTACACCCGAAGGTGGCCCTACGCTGGTGATCGTCTGTTAGAAATGCCCGTAAAAGTCCTCTGGGAAACCACCAAACCTGTTAATCAACTAGAACCTAGAGGGGCGCAAAACAAAAGTGTGAGTGGGCAAAAACAAAGCTTTTCGAAAACCATTTAATAAATACGTTCTAACCCCTCGCCGTAAAACCTGTATACTTCCCAGAAAATAGACATACGTATATATATACCAATCATGCTCAACAATATGCCATGCCAAAACCTCAGAATGAAATGCAAGTGCTCAGGTATAAATCATATCGATAACATATAATCTGGCAGCCGGAGTCACCTAACGTGACCTGTACGGCTGAATCTAGAGCTCAAATCTCAATCTCGCTAACTAGACCTGCACACGAGTCGGAACCACCTATAGTGCTCTATACGACAAGCCTGGGTGTAACATATAAACCCTCAAGTGCTACGATCACGTGAAGGCTGGGCGAGTAATCGCGGGTCAACTACGAGTCGGAACCACCTAAAGTGGTCTGTACGACAGGACTGTGCACCTAACTTGGATCCAAGCTGAGCGTGTGGTGCGGGAGGTGAACATCACGTGAAGGACTGTGCCCTACTCTGGGCGGAAGCACTAACACCGGGGGTGCAGGTTATGAGCTCTCTAAGCATCTCAAACCATTACTGAATGTAAACATGAATAACCATTACCTGCCACTTACCTGTGCGTCCGCAGCACCAAATATGCATATATAAATGCAACTAATCATGCATAACAAATGGCAATATAATATATGGCATAAAACTAAATAACGTTTAAATCGATTTCTGGGAAAATATAAGTATATAGGTATATACGGAAAAACCAAAAGCCCACTCACTGGTATGTGGAAGGGTCGTAGCCCCCCTGCCTCGAGTGACCACGCTCGTCCTCGGGATAGGTATCACCTATATGCGAAACAACTACAAAAACGTCAATTTTAAAACACATAACCAATCTTTATGAATAACTTCTCATACAATGCTCAAATGGGGTGTATGAATACACCAACGTGATCTACTCAACCTCAGGAACATCCCCATATTTTTAAAATAATTTTTCACCACCGCACGCGCCGGCCAAGGCACGGCCACACGTGCCTGGCATGCTGACGGCATCAACTGACGGCGTTAGGAATATTCCGTCAGATTTGACGGAATATTCCGTCGTCTTCTCCGGCGAGCCTCCGGCGCCATCGCCGGCGCCGAAAACTGGGAAATTTTCAAACTTTGATATCTTCTTCGTTTTTCACCCAAATTCCACAAAATTGGTACCAAATTGAAGCTTAGAACTAGAGGAACACAATCATACTACTTTCAAGGGCTAAAATTCACGAAATTTCACCTGCAAAATCAACCCAACTCCGGCCAACTTCGAAACTAGTGATCCCAACGTCTAAAACCTTCAAACGAACCACTCCGAGCCTCCTAGGGACCTCACCAAGCTTCCTACAAGCTTGAAATTCCCTAAAACGTGAGAAATCACATGTGCATGAACAGTATCAAAATCGGGCATCGTGAGTTCGACGTGAAAACGAATGTGTTCTTACCTGAAATGGGTATGGTTGGACTTCTACAAGCCTCACGAGCATGAATATGTGCTTGGATTCTTCGATCTGTGGAGGTTTGATAGGTTTGAGTGTATGTCCGTACGTTGTATGGAAAATAGGAAGGGAAAGGGAACTCGGGATAGGGGTACAGGGCAAGGGAAAGGGTGTGGGTGCATGTTAGGGTGTGTATGGCCCAAAAACATGCCAACAAAACCCAAAACATGGCACGAAACGTAAAGAAATCGAACTAGGGGTAAAATCGTCTTTTCACGCGTACGTTTATAAAATTCCCGGGACGGGCTGTCATAACCTACCCACCTTATTAGAATTTCGTCCCGAAATTCAAAACAACCATATAACAACCCCTAGTGATCAAAGAACAACTGAGGATACAAATCCCTCATCCGATCTTCTGTTTCCCATGTAGCTTCCTCCATGGTATGATTCCTCCACAAAACTTTTACTAAGTTCACTGTCTTGTTCCTCAGAACCTTTTCCTTCCAATCTAGTATCGTCACTGGTTCCTCGTCATAAGTCAAATCTGGATTAATCTCCAAGGGTTGAGGAGGTATCACATGAGACGGATCAGCAACATAATGTCGAAGCATAAACACGTGGAAAACGTTATGTACTCTAGCCAACTCCGGAGGCAACTCCAACCTGTAAGCTACCTCACCAACTCGCTCTATGACCATGTATGGTCCAATGTACCTGGGACTCAACTTACCCTTCTTTCCAAACCGCACAACTCCTCTCCACGGTGAAAGCTTCAGAAATACCCAATCTCCGACCTCATACACTCTATCCGTAGCATGACGATCTGCTAAACTCTTCTGCCTGTCCTGGGCTGCTTTCAGGTTAGACTTGATCACCTGAACATTCTGAGTAGTTTCCTCAACAATCTCCGGGCCCACTAAAACTCTTTCTTCGACCTCTGACCAACACAACGGCGTGCGACATGATCGACCATACAATGCCTCAAATGGCGCCATGCCGATACTCGAATGAAAGCTGTTGTTGTAGGCAAATTCCATTAAATCCAACCGCTTGTGCCAAGCATCACCAAACTGTAGCACCGAAGCTCGCAACATATCCTCCAAAGTCTGAATGGTTCTTTCTGACTGTCCGTCCGTTTGAGGATGATACGCCGTACTATAAAGTAGTCTCGTACCCAAAGCTTCCTGAAAAGCCACCCAAAAGTTGGATGTAAATTGTGGATCACGATCCGAGATAATACTCACAGGGACACCATGGTATTTCACAATCTTCGAGATAAACAACTTCGCTAATCGGCCCAAAGAATACTTCTCCCTCACAGGAATGAAATGTGCCGACTTAGTGAGCCAATCAACGATCACCCAAATGCCATCAAAGCCATTATGTGTACGCGGAAGCTTGTACACAAAATCCATAGTAATATTTTCCCATTTCCACTCTGGAACGGGAAGCGGCTGCAACAACCCAAACGACTTCTTCCTTTCCGCCTTAACTTGCTGACAAACAACACACCTACTCACATACTCAGCTATCTCCCTCTTCATACCCGGCCAATAATAAAATGGTCGAATGGTATGATACATTTTAGTAGCTCCTGGATGCATAGCGTAAGCTGAGATATGTGCTTCATTGAGAATTTCTTTCTTCAAATCCAAATTATTAGGCACGAACATTCTACCCTCCTGCATTAACATGCCATCCGATTCACGAACTCTGAGGTCTCTCCTCCTCCCTCGATCTCGAGCTTGGATTAATTCCTGGGTTTCTCTATCCGCTACCTGAGCTTCAAGCACCCGATCAACTAAAATTGGCATAACTTGAAAATTAGCAAGTAAAGCCACATCTCGAGCTTCTGCTTCCAACCTCACTCCCGTAGAACGTAAGTCTACTAGAAGAGGAATACGACTCGCATACAAAGCATTAATGCGGCCCTGAGACTTCCTGCTAAGTGCATCAGCAACTACATTTGCACGACCATGATGATAATCAATCGTGCAGTCATAATCACTGAGCAACTCCAACCACCTCCGTTGACGAAGATTAAGTTCCTTCTGAATAAAAAGATATTGAAGACTCTTGTGATCTGTAAAGATCCTACATTTCTCTCCATAAAGGTAGTATCTCCATAACTTCAATGCAAAGATGATCGCTGCCAACTCCAAATCATGTGTAGGGTAATTCAACTCATGAGGTTTCAACTGTCGTGAAGCATAAGCAATCACCCTACCATGCTGCATCAACACACATCCCAGACCATTCAAGGAAGCATCACTATAGACCTCGAAATCACCACTATCGTCCGAGAGTGCCAATACAGGTGCATGAGTGAGACAATACTTCAACTGCTGGAAACTCTGCTCACACCTATCATCCCACTTAAATTTAACGTCTTTCCTCGTTAATCTCGTCAGTGGTAAAGCAATCACAGAAAAATCCTTAACAAACCGCCGATAATACCCCGCCAAACCAAGGAAACTCCTCACCTCTGTGACGGTTCGTGGTTGCTCCCAACTCTCCACAGCTGCGACCTTCTGAGGGTCCACCAAAATACCCTGAGCAGAAATGAAGTGCCCCAAAAACGCAACTTGGTCTAACAAGAACTGGCACTTGCTAAACTTAGCATACAGTTGGTGTTCCCTCAACCTTTTCAACACCAAAGTAAGATGTCGAACATGCTCCGCCTTGGACTTGGAATACACCAAAATGTCGTCGATGAAAACAATAACAAACCTATCCAAATATGGCTGGAACACCCGATTCATCAAATCTATAAATGCAGCTGGTGCATTCGTCAACCGTGCATTCGTCAACCCAAATCGCATAACCAGAAACTCGTAATGACCATAACGAGTCCTGAACGCCGTCTTAGGAACGTCATCCCTACTAATCTTCAGCTGATAATACCCAGACCTCAAGTCAATCTTGGAGAATACACAAGCACCTCGAAGCTGATCAAACAAATCATCGATACGTGGCAATGGATAACGGTTTTTAATCGTCACCCGATTCAATTGCCTATAATCAATACATAGCCTCAAAGTTCCGTCTTGCTTTCTCACAAACAAAACTGGAGCGCCCCACGGTGAAGTACTAGGCTGAATGAAACCTTTATCCACTAATTCCTGCAACTGAACTTTCAATTCCCTTAACTCAGCAGGAGCCATACGATAAGGAGTCAAGGAAATAGGATTAGTACCTGGAAGCAACTCAATAGTGAACTCTACGTCTCGATCTGGTGGTAACCCAGGTAAATCCTCGGGGAAAACATTGGGAAAATGTCTGACTACTCTCACATCCTCAACTCTACTAGGAGCAGCCATCCAACACCACATGAGCTAAGTACCCCTGGCAACCTTTAGACAACAACCTTTTCGCTCGCAAAGCCGAAATAACGCCATGTCTCACCCTACTCTGCTCGCCCACAAAAGTAACCACAGGTAGTCCAGGACGATGAAACGTAACTATTTTCCCGTAACAATCAATATTGGCACGATTGAAATGCAACCAATCCGTGCCCAGAATCACATCAAAGTCAACAATGTCTAACGGGATAAGATCAGCTGGCATAACCACCTCCTCTATTATCATTGGACATCTTGGGTACACACAATCTACAATACATCTCTCCCATCTAGGCATAGCAAACTCTAAATCATACCCTAGAGGTGTGGGGCGAGGTTGAGTCACTTGAGCAAATGTATGAGAAATCACAGAATATGTAGCACCACAATCAATTAATACTCTAGCAAAATAACCAAGGATATTTAACGTACCCATGATCAAATCCGGATTGTTCTGAGCATCCTGCAGTGAAATATTATGAATATGCCCCTGGGTCTGCTGTCGTCCACCTCGACCTCTGCTCGTCTGGCCACCACGACTTTGAGTACCACGCCCCTGATTGGGCTGACCAGACTGCCTCGAAGACCCCGCGCTACTCGTAGAAATCTCTCCTGGCTGAAACTGTCCTCCCTGAAACCACTGAGAACCGCCTGCTAAAGCTGGAGGATACGGCATATAGCCGCCAGAATACGGAGGATAGCCACCCTAGAAATAGGGGTCCTGGGGATACTGATATTGTCCCGGGGCATAAGGAACAGCATCGCCCTGATAGTGGTAGGCACCACCTCGACCTGCCTGACCATAATTACCCGGACCCTGAATCTGCTGAATCGGTGCAGGTGGCGGCAAGAAAGTCTGTTGCGGCTTCTGCTGTTGACTCTGGGGACAATTTGCAGCTCGATGTCCCATCTGCCCACAAGTAAAGCAACCACTGCTGCCACGCCTGCACTCACCAAAATGCCGATTATTACACCTGCGGCAAACTGGGGCTCTGCCTCTACCACTATCACCCTGTCTCTGCCCTCTAGCACCACCAACAAACCTACCTCCACGTCCCTGACCAGTGGCACTAAAACCACCGCTAGAAGAGCTAGAACTAGTGCCACCCCTCTTGAAGTTCTGTGTCCTACGAGGCTCGAGCGACGCTTGACCTTTACCCTTATCATCTTTCTTCTGATTACCATCCTTCTCTTCCTCCTCACTCTCGCTCGGCATGTTCTCTGAATCCTCAATCCTCAACAATATCTCGTAGAAATCCTGGTAAGTATCACAGTGAGTGGTGGTCGCCATCGAACGCCACTTCTTCTTAGTACCTAGGCGGAAACGACGAAGTATCTCCGCCGGATTACCAGCAACATCTGGATGGTAGCGAGACAGATCAATGAACCTCCGATAGTACTCATTCGCCGTCAACTTCCCTTGTCTCAACTCGGTGAACTCCTGCTTCTTCCGATCAATATACTCAGGAGGCACCAACCTTCTCCTGAACAACTCTTGGAAAACATCCCAATCAGTCATCTCAGCTGGGGTCAAACGACGAGATTCCTGCTCCCACCAGGCTGCAGACTCTTTACCCAGAAACCATGATGTCGTCTCAACCCACATCTCGATAGGAAGGTTCCCCTGATTGTGTAACACACGAAAAGTTTTCTCAATATGCTCTAACCATCGCTCTGCACCCTCATGACCCTCATTACCTTCAAACTTATCCAATTTCAAATTATACATAGTCTCCAGAGGAGTCCTCTGGGGAGGGCGGATCGCCGACTGAATAGCTGTAGCAATAGCTTCCCCCAGCTGAGCAATATCGGGGAAACTAGGCTCAGCAGAGCGACGTGGTTCCTAACGAGGCGGCATAATTCTGACAGAAGACACCAAAACCATTAGAATACTCACAAAAACACAGGACTGCCAAACCTAGGCTCTGATACCAAACTGACACACCCCGACCTAGATCAGGGCATGCTAGCTGTCACGTGGAAGTGACGTAGCCATGTGCACAGTGCGGAAGCTAATAAAATGGTAATGTAAATAGTATGAATAAATAAAAACTAGCATACAAAAGGTAATAAATACAAGTGCTAGCGTCAGTGAGACACAAGTTCAGAGCATAAAGCCTAAGCAGTCCAAAAGAAAATGATGCGACAACAGTACACCCGAAGGTGGCCCTACGCTGGTGATCGTCTGTCAGAAATGCCCGTAAAAGTCCTCTGGGAAACCACCAAACCTGTTAATCAACTAGAACCTGGAGGGGCGCAAAACAAAAGCGTGAGTAGGCAAAAACAAAGCTTTTCGAAAACCATTTAATAAATACGTTCTAACCCCTCGCCGTAAAACCTGTATACTTCCCAGAAAATAGACATACGTATATATATACCAATCATGCTCAACAATATGCCATGCCAAAACCTCAGAATGAAATGCAAGTGCTCAGGTATAAATTATATCGATAACATATAATCTGGCAGCCGGAGTCACCTAACGTGACCTGTACGGCTGAATCTAGAGCTCAAATCTCAATCTCGCTAACTAGACCTGCACACGAGTCGGAACCACCTATAGTGGTCTGTACGACAAGCCTAGGTGTAACATATAAACCCTCAAGTGCTACGATCACATGAAGACTGGGCGAGTAATCGCGGGTCATCTACGAGTCGGAACCACCTAAAGTGGTCTGTACGACAGGACTGTGCACCTAACTTGGATCCAAGCTGAGCATGTGGTGCGGGAGGTGAACATCACGTGAAAGACTGTGCCCTACTCTGGGCGGAAGCACTAACACCGGGGGTGCAGGTTATGAGCTCTCTAAGCATCTCAAACCATTACTGAATGTAAACATGAATAACCATTACTTGGCACTTACCTGTGCGTCCGCAGCACCAAATATGCATATATAAATGCAACTAATCATGCATAACAAATGGCAATATAATATATGGCATAAAACTAAATAACGTTTAAATCGATTTCTGGGAAAATATAAGTATATAGGTATATACGGAAAAACCAAAAGCCCACTCACTGGTATGTGGAAGGGTCGTAGCCCCCTGCCTCGAGTGACCACGCTCGTCCTCGAGATAGGTATCACCTATATGCGAAACAACTACAAAAACGTCAATTTTAAAACACATAACCAATCTTTATGAATAACTTCTCATACAATGCTCAAATGGGGTGTATGAATACACCAACGTGATCTACTCAACCTCAGGAACATCCCCATATTTTTAAAATAATTTTTCACCACCGCTCGCGCCCTCACGTGCCGGCTAAGGCACGGCCACACGCGCCGGCCACGGGCAGGCACGTGCCTGGCACGCTGACGGCATCAACTGACAGCGTTAGGAATATTCCGTTATCTATAACGGTTTTCGTCAACGGCGTCAGGAATATTCCGTCAGATTTGACGGAATATTCCGTCGTCTTCTCCGGCGCCGGAAAACTGGGAAATTTTCAAACTTTGATATCTTCTTCGTTTTTCACCCAAATTTCACAAAATTGGTACCAAATTGAAGCTTAGAACTAGAGGAACACAATCATACTACTTTCAAGGGCTAAAATTCACGAAATCTCACCTGCAAAATCAACCCAACTCCGACCAACTTCGAAACTAGTGATCTCGACGTCCAAAACCTTCAAACGAACCACTCCGAGCCTCCTAGGGACCTCACCAAGCTTCCTACAAGCTTGAAATTCCCTAAAACGTGAGAAATCACGTGTGCATGAACAATATCAAAATCGGGCATCGTGAGTTCGACGTGAAAACGAAGGTGTTCTTACCTGAAATGGGTATGGTTGGACTCCTACAAGCCTCACGAGCATGAATATGTGCTTGGATTCTTCGATCTGTGGAGGTTTGATAGGTTTGAGTGTATGTCCGTACGTTGTATGGAAAATGGGAAGGGAAAGGGAACTCGGGATAGGGGTACAGGGCAAGGGAAAGGGTGTGGGTGCAGGTTAGGGTGTGTGTGGCCCAAAAACATGCCAACAAAACCCAAAACATGGCACGAAACGTAAAGAAATCGAACTAGGGGTAAAATCGTCTTTTCACGCGTACGTTTATAAAATTCCTGGGATGGGCTGTCACACAAGTGCAAGGTGTTTTTAATTGAATTGTGAAATTGAAAGTAAATTTGAATTGGATTGTAATTTGTGGATATGTGAATTGGATTTTGAAATTTAATTGGATATGTGAATTTGAAATGGGTATAGATAGGTGAAATTGAATTGGATATGTGAAATTGAAATGGATATGTGAAATTGAAATTGAAATGGATATGGTATGAAATTGGTATGAGGAAGATTTTATAGTTTTGTTTTTCTTTCTTGAAACTATGGGTGTTGTAGAGCAAAATTTTACGAACCTTAGTTTAAGAAAAAAATTATATTTTTCTTAACGGGTCTTGTTAAGGACCTGTTAAGATAATGAGTGTGACACGACACGACCCGTTAAGATAACAGGTGTTATATGAAAATGATATGAACATGACAGACATGACTCATTTACCAAGCCTAATCGTTATATTGACTTTACGATCTAGCTCAATAATTTATTAACACATGTTTAATTAATTTATAAAATAATAGACATGATAAATTTAAATTTTTTATGGGCTTTAATAAATAAAGAATATGTTATATGTCACATCTTTTTATTGAACCACATCAGAAAGCCAATACTCAAATTTTGCATTTGTAGAAGAATATTGTTTAGCCCCTTCAAATTGAGGAGACATTCCTCCTTACAAATTTTTATGGGCATTAATAAATAAAGAATATGTTATATGTCACATCTTTTTATTGAACCACATCAGAAAGCCAATACTCAAATTTTGCATTTGTAGAAGAATATTGTTTAGCCCCTTCAAATTGAGGGTACATTCCTCCTTACAAATTACATACTCGCATAAATAACTTATTAAAAGTATAAAAGAAAAGGTTTATTCACACTAAATTGTTATTTATTTTTTATTTTTAGTACAACGATATATTTTATACTAAGGGGAGGAAGAGTTCAGCTAACTACACAATGAACAACCTAATTTGGTATCGAATGATTTGAATTTAAAACTTTTCACTTACAAGTGAAGAAGAATACCACCAGATAATGGTACTGAGTGACTGTACTAAATATTATTGATTTGTGAATTCTTGCCTCTCTTTTGTAGAAATGCATTTTCGAAGGTAAGATAATGGTATCTTGATTCTTAACACCCATGTCCCGAATCTTCCGATATCAAATAACTAAAATCTTTGGATGCCATTTTGTTCTATGTAGATTTGTATAATGTATTATTATTGTTTAGTTTGTTTTCTATGAATACAAGAAACGCCAGATAGGAGAATTCTCGAGTAAGTTTGCCCTAGGCAATTCTCTCATGTCTCACCCTACCGTGAGAGAGCTGCCTGATAAGGCACCCCCACAAAAACTCACCCAAAAAATGACGGACAAGAGTCATGAGTAGTACATTATATATATAACTCCAACAAATTGAAGAAACTAGCAATGCTATGTTCTAAACTTGTAACAAACTTTCCTCAATCATTCAAAGCACTTCAAAAATTCCACACCACAATTCCTTCAATGCTGATCAAACTTTTATACGCAAAGTAACATTCTAATAAAAGGGGTAAAACACAACAACGATACAATCTGTACAGAGTATAACCTCATGCGAGAATGCTTGCTCAGTAATTTCATTCCAAAATTGAAGGGCCAAATTCTTCAGAATTTGAAGGTTGCAAAGCGCGAATTCTAACATCAAATTTTCTGCATTTGGTAACTTCATGACCTGCGGATGAATCTGATTCATCTAACACAAGCGGGTAAGACGATGAAGTGTACTCATCATAAGCATTTCCTATATGGTTACCACACTTGCGACAAAGAAGTTTAGTTCTTCGGCTGAACAAACCCCAAGAACGCTTAGAGAAATGGGGTTTACATTTAAGTTCATCAACCTGAGTAAATCTGCTCTCATCGATGTTAAAGAATGATATGATCCCTCGCTTTATAGATTTTCCGTACTTATTAGAGCCAATCGTAGAAGTGTTCCGGTTGCTGGAACTTAGGTTTAGCTCATACCCACAAGAACCACAGCTGCATGAAAAACCAATGTTCATGTTAAATGTTCTGTAAATTGGCCTTATATTAAGAATTTAAGGACAATTAAATTGAAATGACTGAGAGTTTGGAGAGTAGGAGAGATTTGAATATTTATGCTCCTTTCACAATTAAAACTATCCTAATCCACTGGGACAATACTTCAACTAGTGTTACTAAATGATAAACGTCGGTCAGTAATTTAACACTGCTATGTTAATTTCCTACACTCCTCCCGCAAATGTAGATAAAATTATAGAATATTCAGTTTGGAGTGTCGAGGCTTGAAGAGAAGTGCGAAAATATTCTTGCTCACCACTTACGCATCACCATTATATTGATTATCGTTCAGATGAGTTTAAATTTTGAGATTTATGTAATGCATAGATTAAATCACGCTCATCTAATAACAATCGATCAAGTGGTTATCCGTCGTGAGTGAGCAAAAATGCACTCCACTGTTTCCTACAAGATACAAAACTAAACAATTGCAATCTCAAGGAACTGAAATTGAAATATCAAAAACTGCAAGAATGATCAAAGAACTGAAATTTAACACCATTTTTGGCAGTTTTGTTGAGGACCCTTTTCACAGATCTCAAAAAATATTTCCTTATTTGTTTAATCCAAAGAATTTCCTTAAACACAAAACAAATCCTGCCAATTCTTTCAATTTTTCACTCCTTCTCCATTAATTAATTAAAATATATTAAATCCACCCAGATATCAAAGATTCAATTTTTATTTCGATCTATCAAATAAATATAAAAATTCCAATTGATAAAAAAACAAAAAGACTGATCTTAGAGAGAGAGATGGGACCTGTAATTGACATCGGCGCGAGAAGAAGAAGAGGAGAAGGAAGGATGGTAAGCTCCGTTGAGGTAACTGCCTCTGAAAATATTCGATTTCTCCATCCGAGACGCTGGAAACAACGGCTGAGACGGTGGCCGTGACGGTGGCGGAGACTTTTCTGAAAATTCGACTGTTTTGAAATTACAGTTGTGGCCAGAGGAAAGACAGATGTGGATAAGTGGGATGGCGAAGAGCGTATCCCGCCTGATTCGGGGGAGTTTAACCGCCAACAGTGGCAGTTGGAGCTGGGATTTCGACCGGATACGACGCCGTATCAGGAACCAGATAGTGGCCGTGTCCGGAAAGAAGAAAGCCGAGATGAATGAATTGCAGAGTAAATAGACTCCGCGGCGTCTGCGAGCTCTCTTCCTGTGAACAGATTTCTCTGTGCTGACGTGGACATTAACGGCAAGAAGGCATTCGTAGTTTATGGATTAATTATTTTTTAAATTTAAAATGGGAATAATATTGTTATTTTCTTTAATAATATTGTTATTGTTTTGGCCTATATTTAACTCACAGTGAGAGGGGGCCGGCGACATAGAGAAAATATTGTGAGAGAGATGTGTTTGTCGGGTTTTGTAAAGAATGTGTTATTTCTCCTACGCACTGCCTTGATTTATAGTAATAAGGTAGGGAAGAAATCCTTTTATTCCAAGGAACACAAGTCCTAATAGAGAAGAATAATTAGAATCAAATCTAATCTAAAATTTACACAATCACACTTAAATAAGAAGTTTATAACACTCTCCCTTGAATGTGTAAACACTCAAGTGGATTCGGCATTATGTAGGGTTGAGGAAGTCAACTCATACATGCTTAGTGCTATCATGTTGCACCGGATTATGAGCAATATCACTAGCAACTTTATTATCACAAGACAACATCATCGGTTGATTATGTTTGACGTCCAAATCATGTAATAGTAGTTTAAGCTATAAAATCTCAAAAATACCAACGGCTATACTTCTGCACTCGACCTTGCTACTACACCCTGCTTCTTGCTTCTCCAAGTACCTAAATTTCCATCAATAAAGGTGAAGTAACCTGATGTTGAGCGCCTATCATCACTAAAACCGGCCCAGTCAGCATTCATATAACCTTCAATTCTAAAATGATCATTCTTCTTAAATAAAATCCCTTTCCTTGGACCTACTTTTCAAATAACTCAATATTCTCATAACTGCATTCATGTGTTGTTCTCCTGGATTATGCATGTATTGACTAATGACACTCAAGGCATAAGCAAAGTTTGGTCTAGTATGTGCCAAATACATTAATCTTCCCACTAACCACTAGTACTTCCCTTTATCGACCGGTACCTAGTTTAGATCAATATTTAGCTTCATTCCTTCTACTAAGGGAGTAGTCACAGGTTTGCACACTGACATGCCAATTTCTTTTAACAAGTCAAGAATATACTTTCTCTGTGACAGGAAGATTCCTGACTTGTTCCTTAATACCTTAATCCCAAGAAAATATTTCTAATACCCAAAATCTTTTATCTCGAATTATGTAGATAAATATTTCTGTAAGGCTACACGCTCATCCAGCTAATTACCGGTAACTGCCATGTCATCTATATATACAATGAATGTTGTAAGTTTTCCGCTCTGACGTTTCAAGAACATGTGATCACAGTTACTCTGCTTATATCCAAATGCTCTCATAGACTTGGTAAATCTCCTTGACCACGCTCTTGGGGACTGCTTCAAACCATACAATGTTTTTCGAAGCCTACACACCTTTTGTCTATGCATATATGGAATGTTACTCCTTGGTGGGAGTTTCATGTAAATCTCTTCTGTCAAATCTCCATGCAAGAGGGCATTCTTCACATCGAATTGTTCTAAGGGCCAATTAAGATTTGCTGCCAAGGACAAGAAAACACGGACTATATTGATCTTGGCCACAGAGGAAAATGTATATGTATAGTCAATTCCATATTTTTGAGTGTATCCTTTTGGTACCAGTCTTGCCTTGAAGCGATCCACTGTCCCACCAGCTTTGTACTTCACTGTATAGACCCATTTGCATCCCACAGGTTTCTTGTCAACTGTCAAGTTTGTGATCTCCTAGGTAACACTCTTCTTCAAAGATTTCAACTCTTTATTCATTGCTGCTTGCCAACGTGGATCAGTTAAAGCCTCCTGCACATTGTTAGGATTAGACACAATAGATAATTGAACTTGTTACCATGTTTTGCATTTTTGGTCAGCTTCATAAGTTTAGGAATACCTTTGTTGACATGGTCAGGGAGACGAAGTTGTGGTGGTGCACTCGGGATAAAAGATGATTGATTATGGTTACTGGGACTCTCAAGTGTGGCGAGATCGACTCTGAGGTAGCTAGCAACACATGGTTGTCCAATGGTGAGGAAACTGGCACTGAGTTGTCAGGCAGTGAGTTATCTGGCGATGTTAACTCATCCCTTTCAAGGTTTTCAACATTGTTTCCATGTGAATGATCACCACTTTTCTCCAAGACATTACCACTTAGTTCCAATTCATTCACATCATTGTTTTCGTGTGAATGATGACCACTTATTTCCAAGACATTACCACTTAAATCCAAATCATTCACACTATTTGTATTTGGAATAGTATAATCAAGAGTTTCAACTTCTATCTGATTCTCCCCCTAAAGTGAAGACTTGGGATTGGCAAAACATATCATTCTCATGAAACGCAACATCCATAATGACTAACAACTTTTTCTTCAGACAATGATAATAGCGATACCTTTTTTTATTTGAGGCGTACCCTATAAACACACATCGTAAGGCCCACAGTTTTAGCTTACTTCTTTGCTATTTATATAGATAAACGAAGACCACACAACCAAACATGTGAAGTGGAAGATTGGGAACTGCATGAGCATTAGCATATGAGGAGAGAACTTGTAGCAATGTCTAAAAATTGATTGATTGTGATGGAACGTGATGAATAAGATACGCAGCTGAGGTGAAAGCTTCTCCCCAAAAGGATAATGGGAGACACGCCTTGTGCAAAGAAGCACGAACAACATCTAGAAGCTGATGGTTCTTGCAATCAACAATCCCATTTTGTTGTTGAGTGTATGGACATGTAGTCTGATAAAAAATACCACAATGATCAAGAAAGGCACGAAATTCAGAGTTTACATATTCGCTGACAGTGTCACTCCTGATAACCTGTATTTGTGACTTATATTATACTTGTACCATTTTGTAAAACTGCTAAAACAAAAAAGTAACTTCACTTTTGAACTTCATCAAACAAACCCAAGTCATATGTGTGCAATCATCAATAAAAGTAACAAACGAATGAGCACCACCAAGTGTAGCAGTTTTAAATGGTCCCCAAACATTAGAATAAATCATCATAATGATAGGAGCATATTTATGCGACTTTGTTAGCCTATTTCCTTGCATTTACTTAGTTAGTTTCTATTTATTAGAGTGTTTTAAGCCATTTTCGTGTGTTTGTAGGTCCAAATGGCAAAGTTGGCAAGAAAAGGCACTTTGGAACATTTTAGAGCAGTTTTGGGCTTGGAATGGATAGCATAAGTATGGAGCAAGGTGGATGGACGTTTTTGAAGATCAAAAGAGGCTAGGAATATGCTTAACATCTAGAAGAATTGATTCAAGACATTGAAGAGAAGGAATCATCTAAAAGGAAGGAACATTATCTAAACCTTATCTTATCTTATCCTAACCTAATCTTATCCCACCTTAATTCCAGATGCAAAGAGGAATCAATTTCACATTAGAACACCTAAATATCTGGTTCTAGAAGCATTATCCTTTCTATGCCACAACCCCATTCTAGAAACCTTAGTTTATGCCGCACCTAACCCTAGTCCTTTTCCTTCTGAACTTGTGCCGTGCCTATCCTTGTCCTTCAAGGATTGGTGCGTGAACCCTAGCCCTATATATACATGTTTTATGCCGCACAAAACCACCAGAGAGCCTTAGAGAGAAAATCAGAAAAATAACTTTGTGCCGCAACAAGGAAGGAAGGAGAGAAGGAGCTTTGAGCCGTGACCTGTATCCAAGGATTGTGCAATCTACCATTGCAGTGCTGGAGCGTTTCTTGGTTCTTTCTATCCTTAGATTTAGTTCTATGTTTAAATTAGATTGGTTTTGTTTAATTGCAAACATGTGGAACTAATTTCATTTTAGTTAGAGGTGAATTCAAAGCCATGAACATATATGTGATATGAATTGATTTCCTCCAGTTATTGTTTTGTAAAACATGAATGCGATTTACTTATCTGTTTGATTGATAACTTATTCTTGTATGTTGGTTAAGGATGCATACTTAGTTTGCATGCATGAATCTGATGCTAAAATATAAGGGAATTTTGCCTAATTGTTATGAACTTATATTTATAAGTAGTGGAAGTCACTAGTCATGATTGTGTTAAGTAAATCCATGGCAGGAGTATCATGCAGTTCATAGTTACAAATGTCTTGTCAATGCTTATGATTTTCATAAAACTTAATGATCTTTGATATGTATCTCTATTATGCAGTTCATATAGGGAACTTGATAAGAATAATTTGATTGCGTCACTGAGTTCAATTCAATGAAATTAGGAAAATCTGAGAGTTAATTTGTGCAATTCACAGTTAATTTGGGGCATTGTCATTCATGGTTTATAGGAATAATAACTGGAAATCGATTTATATGCATATGTGTCATGTGTGGAGAAGGACCCTCTAACTAGCCTTTCACCCCTTTAATTCACCCAAATTTCGTACCAACTTTAGTTTGTTTTTGCAAGTTTGTTGTTTTAAATCTTAAATTTGCCAAAACTATCCCCATTTAGTATTCTGAGTCTTTTTAGTTTAATTTTCGTCCTAACTTCTCTCTAGTTCATGTTTTAAGTCAATTTAACTTAATTATGTGTTATTTGAGTCAGTTTAGCTTGTTCTGAGTTGTTTGAGTCTAGTTTTCTATTTTTGAGTCTAATTTGTGTAGATTAACAGCCCTTCTAATCCCCGACCTAGAACAATCCCTACTTTCACATACTACAACTATAAAAAAAAAAAGGGTTTTAATTTGTGTGTTAAGTTTTATCACATCACATAACAGGAGTGAACTTTTATTCAAACTAGGCAGAAACAAAGTACGATGACTTTTAGCCAGTTCACAAACTCCACATTTAAAGCTAGAAATATCATGCTTAACAAATAGGCTAGGAAACAACCTCCACATATAGCCGAATGAAGCATGTCCAAGTCGACGATGCCACGATCAAATCTTTAAAGCTTTATTCCTCTCCCCTTGAATTGCTTCCACTGCAAGAGCTTAAGTCAACATTCGGGTACATTTGGGTACTGTTCGATGTGAGTTTCAAGTAGCAGAGCTTTCCCTTCTTAATATCATAACCAATCGTCTTGCGAGTCCGAATGTCCTTAAGAGTACAAAAAGAAGGCTAAAAAATCACAAGACAATGTACAATGGCATTTTTTTGAGCAACAGATAACAACTTATAGTCAAGAGAATGAACAACGAGTACATAATCAAGATTCAGTGTAACATTACCATTGGTAACACTCACGACAATTTTGGGGGATGGTTTTAGGATCTGTACCTGTTTAGAATCACAATTCATATGTTCAGTAGCACCAGAATCAATTATCCATGTATTATTCGTAACAAATGCAGAAACTTTTAAAGCCTTGCAAATCATTACTTTCTTGTTCAGAATCTACCTTAGTTTCGGCAAACAATGCACGCGACTTATTACAGTGGGGATCACAAGTCTTGTCCTAATTATTAGGATAGCCAATAAGCTCGAAACATTGATTTGTTGAATGTCTTCTCAGGCTGCAGTGAGGACATTTGCTAAGCGAACGATAGGAGGAATCTCCAAGAGCATTAGACCGGCCACTATTGATCTTACTCCCCTGTTCAGTTCGATCAGATCAATTCGAAAGGGTATGAACTCGCATTGCCATTGCTTTAGGTTGAAATAGACAATGGCTAAACTCCCAAACAAGTCAAGCCCAACAAAAAAACTATGTAAGCCTTAAAACAATGGCCCAAAACAAAAGAACAAACCGATTTACTTTTCTTTTTCTTTTTTTTTTTTTTTACTTTTTTCTTTTTTTGGGGTCAGCTTTCAATATGTTTATCTCTGATGAATGATGCAGATAGTGGCGAAGCTACGTGAGGGCGAGGAGTGGCAGCCACTCCTCCCCTCGTCGGAAAACACGTCTAGGAGTGCTGGTTCAACACCTCCGCTCTTGTCAGAATTCATAGCACCTGTAAAAATTGGTTTTCGCTGGTGCACTATCTTGGTCGAATTTGTAGAGGAAGGGCAAAAGTTTGGTTGGATTTGCAGAGGAATGATGAAGACGGAGAAGAGACGTTCGAGCGATGAGGTTGGGATTGACGGAGCGGTTGGCATAGGGAAAAGAGGAAGCAGATATGTGTTTGGTTTTTATCAGTGTTGCAGAGGAAAAGTGAAGATGGAGGAGAGATATTAGAGGTCTGGGGTTGGCTTGACCATTGGAGGATGGATTGCGGTGTGGAGGTGTGATCAACGGAGGACAAAGGTTGGAGGGGAGATAGGAGTGGGTAATGGGTGGTGATTGGTGAGGCTCCTTGAAAGTATGTGGAATGTGGAAGGTCTGCATCTAGGAAGAAGAAGATGAGTGTTTGGTTTATTGTTTAAGGTGAAAGGGTGTTTTGTTACTAATATAACAAGTGTGCGGTAGAAGACATTATTATATTTTTATTGGGTACTTAATAAGGTGAGTAAATTGGATACTGGCTGTTCAATTTGGGTGTGAGTTTTAAAGATAGGTGTTGGACAATTATTGGGCCACCTAAGTCAGTAAAAATTGGGTATTGACACTTTACCCAAGTATTATCCTGCTGACCGTTTGTTCACTTTTTTTCTCTCTTAAAATATTGTGCTAACCCACCACTTCTCTTCCGGTCTTTATCTTTCTGCACCATTTGTTTGTTTACCCATTTCCCCCTTCCATTTTTTTTCTCTTCTGACCCCACCTTTTTTTTGTGGTTTATTAACCCATTTCTCTCCTTTTTTTTTTATTTTTTATATTTTATATTCTTGTATGTACTTTTATTCTCTCTTTTAAGACTCACACCGTATTTATCTTAAACTCTCACATTATTTATAAATATTATGTTACTTTTTAAAAACTGCCTAGATCTCACCTAGGCACCTAGCTACTAAGTTCCAGTCCATTGTTTGACTAGCGCCTAACATTATTTAGGATCTAATACTAGCAAATTTAAGATTCTTACATTGGCTTTTATATTATTGCTTACAACCGCTATGGTGAAGAGACTATTTTCTACTATGAATATTGACTCAAAACTTTGCACTCTCCAATGTGAAAGTAACCGCTTCGATTGAACCTTGCACTCTTTTGAATTTCACCTCTCCCTAAGGCAAATCCTGGCTTCGCCACTAGATGCAGAGAAAAAAAAATTGCAATGGGTGCGAGTTCACATTGCAGACAGTGGGTTCAACCTTATGACGATTTGAACCAATCTAGGCATAACAGTTTAACTACAGTGGTGAGTTGGTGCAGGTGCGTCCATGGGTTCTAGTGGTCTGTTTCGTGCAAAGCTTAGGGTTGAGCAGTGGCAAGCAACATGTTTTGAGTTTCTAATTGAGATTGGTCTCATAGAAATTTAGTAGCAACGACACGTTTGCTCGCTGTTCGTTTCAAATACAGATAGAGTAGCAACGACAACAGTCGCCCACTGATCGAGGGATAGCAATGACAATAGTCACTTGCTAGTCAAGGGACAACAACAACAATAGTCACATGCTAATCAAGGACAGAGCACCAAACATGGCTGACCCACAGCAGTGCTATTGCAGCTAGGGTTTTTTTTTCTTCGACATGGCTCTAGTGCCAAGAAGAGAATGCTTTGAATGATAAGTTTATTCTTCTGAGAAAGAGGTATAATATACAATATTAATCCTAACGAAATAGTGAAGAATAATTACAGAAGATTACAAAGAGATTTCAAACAGATTACACGGGATCCATCCTAAACTACGAAATCCTAAATTATAGGAAACTATACAAGTTAACAGGTCATACCATCCGGTTATGAAGCTTTTGTAGGATGCATTTGAAAGAGAGCAAACTTTATTTCATCATCTTTAAATGGCAAAAGAAGTTCATCGTTCATGTCCTAATGGCATCAAGAACTTCTATCATTTCATTCATCACTGCGAATCAAACAATTGTGTGAAGTAATCCACAATAATATTTTCCATACCTGACTTATCATCATGCCATATTCCCTTCGCATTCAACGGTAATCACAATAATTACGTAATTTCTTTTTATAACATTAAACATCCAAATGAGCATGTCTAGCAGAAGTAAAATGTCTTTTTTTCCTTGGTGAGTTTAGTTATTGTGGGAAAAGGAAAAGTGGTAGTCGTTATTGCATCTTTTATCTCAATATATAAAGGAAGAGGCCAAATATGGTGAAACATATAAAATACTAAATTTTGTTCTTCCTTAATTTGATATAATTTTTTTTAAAGTAAGTACGATATTCATTGAAAAAGTAAAAAATTCACAAACCAAGATGAGGATAGATTGCATAACTGGGTCTCAATAAAAATCTTGTCGAGGATTTCAACTAAGTCAAAGGAAAAAAGAGTATTCCGCACTTACAAGCTTAGAGTTTATTATCCTCAACAAAAGCACTAACAGTAGAAACCTAAAGACATCACAAAGAACTATCGTGCATGAGCACGTTAGTGAGAATACCAGGTGGATGCTCCCACCATTGCGCCTCCAGTGGCTAACCTAGCCCAACCCAAGCTAGCCTATGTCCTACATGGTTTGTGTCTCGTCGTACATGGCTCAATCGTTTCAGAGGAAATACTTGAATGCAGTCCTGAAGGACATCAACAATCGGCCCTAACATTGACATATCATCTCCTCTTGGTGCCATCGCTGCAAGGGTCATAGAAAAATCACCCTAAACTTGAAACCACACCCCGAGTTCAACCAGCCACCGTCACTAAGAAACCCCTATCACTGTTATGAAGAATCACCCCAAAGCCACCATTCTTCAATCTCTCCTCCCATGCCCTGTCAAAGTTGTCTTTAATCCATCTCTTACTAGGCTTCACCCACTTCTTGATTGAGGACCTGAGCCTACCTACCCATCTCTGACCATGGAAAAGTACCAGACGAGTTGCGGCTATGCTCTGCCAACAATACAAGGAATTTGTCAATGTTAAACACATATAATTTAACTAATATGAAGTAACTAGTAATTTTTAAGATTTTAAATTACTAAAACTTAAATTCTTTTTTATTTATTTTTAATGTTGAAATATAAAATCTGTTTTATAAATAAAAACTACGAAACTAAGTTTAGAGAGGTTACACTTGAGCAGGGTTCGCCCGAGTCCCAGATGGACTAAAACTGTTAAGGATTGGCAATTGATTCTGATAAGGTTAGGGTTGTTCAAGAGATCATAATTCATGCTTAATCAGCTAAGAAGGAAGTAAGTTTAGAAAGGTACTAGGTTTAGAGCCCTGATTCGAATGGAGAAGCTGATCATGGTTAAGCTAAGGAATGATGGATTGGAATATTTTGGGAGATGCAGAGGTGGCTCAGTCCTAGCAGGACTTTGCCTTGGCAAACTTGTTCATCCTTAGGGCTTTATCTATAAATAGAAGAAGCATCGCAACGAGAATGAGATCTTCAACTCAACACATAAATCAACACTCTACGTGAAACCCTCTCATACCTTGAGAAAACACTAACTGCTCATTAATCCCTCCCAGTTGGCAAATATTCAGTTTGGTTAAACAGCACTAGGTCAACAACGGCGACACACCTTCAGTTTGGTTAAACAACACTGGAGTCATAGAACCTGCTTGGCCTAGGAGACCTTTAGTTTGGTTAAACAACACTCTCCTACCCTTGTTGGTTATTTATCCAAGTCTTGGTGGATGAGGAATTCTCTATTCTTTCGTCTTAAGAGGTCATTTTACCAGCTTTGGCGAAGTGAGGTGTTCCCAGGTTACCCCTTGTTCAGCACAACGAAAGTCGAATTACTTATTGAACTTCGTAGCAAGATTAGCATCGACTGTAATCATGGAAGTCCACAATGCGATTTGACACCACCACCACCATCACTATCTTACTCGCCCAATTCACCTTAGTGGCAAGTTGGCACGCCCGCATCAACCACAAGAAGGACGTAATTAGCTTTTAGTTACTTAGTCTGCTCACCACGTAGGCTTGGTAGTTTTTAAGGTCAACAAAATCGTAAGGAAATTGGGACATAGGAAGGATTTTTAGGAAAGACTAAGTATCTTATCTTATTAATAGTATAGATAGTTGATTAAAAATAATAGTATAGATAGTTGACAAAAAACTATTTTATGGATAGTTGACAAAAAAAAGAAAAAAAAAAGAGACTAGTTGTATAGATAGAGAAAATTTTCTTTTTTCATAAACTAAGATGCAAGATGTATGTGATTCGCATAAATTAGTCTGTAAGTGTTATTGCTAAATAATCATGGAGTGAACATTGTTTTTAAAGCGCTAGTTGCAAATGCAAACGATTTCCACAATTTGATAGGGGATTAAACTAGTCGTTTATATTAAGTTTCCTCGAAGATTACACTTGATCACTTCTTGTCCCAAATTTTCTTTGTTAATTAAATGTCAAAATAAATCTCGCCAGCATATTGAGTTTTAGAATGAAATTCAAATTACTTATTGAACTTCGCAGTAAGATAGTAACCTTATCTTTGGGTTAGTAGAACCTTAAGCTGAGAGTCTTCCTTCCTCAACCATAGTTACAGAAGTTAGCATTGCGGTTCGACACCACCACCACCATCATCATCTTACTCGTCCGACTCACCTCGGTGGCGAGTTGGCAAGCCCGCATCAACCACAAAAAGTGTGTAATTAACTCTTAGTTACTCATCATGCGCTCCACGTATGTTTGGTAGTTTTTTAGAGTCAACAAAATCATAAGAAAATTGGGACATGGGAGAGATTCCTTGGAAAGACTAAGGAGCATCTTCTCTGATTAATACCATAGATAGTTGATAAAAAAAAATAATAGTATAGATAGTTGACAAAAAAACAATTTATAGATAGTTGACCAAAAAAAAAACTAGTTGTATAGAATGAGATTTTTTTTTTTTTTTTTTTTTTTCATATACTTAGATGCAAGATGTATGCCTAAATTAGTTTGTAAAGTGTTATCACTAAATAATCATAGAGGCAACGTTGTTTATAAAGGGCTAGTTGCAAATGAAAACGATTTTCACATTTCGATATGGGATTCTTGGCGGAGACATGGTACAAAAGTCGTTTATATGAAATTTCCTAGAAGATTATTTGATCACTTCTTGTCTCAAAATTTTCTTTGTTAATTAAATATCAAAATAAATCTCGCCAATATATTGAGTTTTAGATGAATTCCATTTCGAAACTTCTAGGATTTTTTAGACACTGTCGCATTTGTAAATCCAACTAAGAAAATCTTGTATTACAATTTACAAACCTAACTTAGAAAGTAAGTTAACTCAATGGAAGACAATGTCGCATTTGATTGATCCGTTCAATACGGTAAATCGCGTAGGGGATTACAATATACAAACCAAGCTTGTTAAGTAAGTTAACTCAGTAGAGTTGAAAGTTAGCTCATTGCGTCGAATTTCTCATTCTCTTCCTTTCTTCTTTTTTTTTTTTTTTTTTTTTTTTTTGGGTGCGTTGTAACCAATAACCATAGGAATTTAAAAGCTAGTGCAAAATACAGTAACTTAATTTAAGGTCAACATGACCAAGGGAAAACAAAAAAGATCGATCACATAAAAATAAAATTAGAGGAAGAAGTATTTTCTCATACATGATTCAAACAAGTTCGATGTGAGCATCAATGTAGTATTTATCTCTCTCTAGTCTTCTTCATCCACATCTGTGATGAATTTACCAGTTCCGGGATTCACCGCAGCGATGAAGAAGAAGACAACGTTGAGCAACACAAGGGGTTCGATTTCGCTGATGGGGACTCCAGTCTCAATGTTTAACTGGGCTAGAGCTCCCTTCCCTGTAATGATTTCTCCTATTAGGGAGAATGCAAATCCCAACTGTGCCAATCTTCCCACAAATAGCTCATTCGCCTTTGTGAATCCAAATAGAGGACCTATGCATTTGTTACACAACAAGAACTCCTTAGATCATCTAGGTCATGCCACGTATCACGAATATAAATTACTTCTGTATGCATACATTTTCTCGTTAGACATGTTATGATGTAAAATTATCAATTGATTAGACTTGTACATGTCTAAGATGACACTGTAACAACTTAACATGTGACAAAGGACAGTTACTCTTTAATTTGAACATTGCTTATCTTGACATGCAAATTAGTTACCTCCTTCCTTGAGACCCAAGGCTGATTTCAATCCTTTGCCTGGAGGGATCACTGCCCCTTCAATTCCAGCGGGCGGGTCATCGACAAATCTACCACGGTCACCTAGAGCTCCAATGGCTCCAAGCAGGGTGAAAAGGATGAAGAAGAGAAGAAGGGGTTCAGCTTCATAGATGGGAATTCCAGTTTCCAAATTCAATTGGGAAAGAATCCCTTTCCCTGTAATTGCTTCTCCCAACAATGATGCCTGTAATGTTTGCACAGAAAGGCTCAGAACAATAAATAAATACATAAATAATACAATATTACAATTTCATGCTTCTACGAATTCTCGTCGTACACGACGTCCATTGTTTTATATGTTATATATCAAAATACTTCATAAATACACACATACACACACAAAAGGGCAAGGCTTGTGACTGTTTGGCAGTCCTGTGTGAGGGTTTTTTTTACTATTTGTATATCTTAAAATGCTTCATCATGCTAGTTATATGATCATCTAAAAATTCTTCGTTCATGCTAATTATATGATGGTCTACTATAAGAACACAATTAAGAAGTTTTTATATTATCTTTACTATTTAATTGGACAAGTATTTTGCACCATGAATTCTAAATGAAGTGGCATTAGAGCACAGTGAGAAAGGAGAGGATTATACAGAAATTTGTTGCATAACCATTATAGGTTATATTGAGATATTGGTGAAAACTAAATAGTTTTACGTAAATCTTGGAAGATAATGGTAGTGAAAATAAATCTTGGTTAGGTAAGAAACAATTTTTTCCACGTAACATAATTTGGAAGATGTTATCAAAGCATGAACAACTGATTGGGTGGCAAGTACTCGAGATTGATTATTAATATGTTAAGATTTGATAACATAGCTATGTATTTCAAAGCACATCGTGAAAAAGTGTTAAATGAAGGAAATTTCCTGATGTCCAATTTTCTTTATTTCCTAACATTTTGTTTTATGTGTTTCAATTCAAAGCTTGTTTTGGAGCTCAATAATTTTAAGCTTTTTGTTTCAAACGGAGTAGGTTTCATGCTCCATCTTGTTCATCTATCTTTCATTTTTCAAATTTGCTTTGTTGTAAGCAGTAAAATTTGTGTCCCATGACAAGATGTAATTTTTTATTTAATAAAATTTCCATTGTATTGTCGAAGTTGTTTTCTTTTATTTAAAAAATAATAAAAAAAAAAGTTAGGCAACTCAAATCATATATTGCCAAGAAAACATTTCTCTATAAATGTCTACACCACCACAACCCAAGCACACAATTTTGCTGTGTCACTTAAAATATGTGTTACAAAGTACTAACATATTCTGAAGATAATATAAGGTATTATATTTTCTTTCGTAAGTGGTACTGTAAAACAAAAAAATAGAAACTCGGTGTAAAAGTTGTCTCAACTTATCAATAGTGCTCAGATGAGTAATGTAATTGAACTAATTGTCACAACTTCATTCTGATAAGCACCTAACATTAATTTAAGAACAAACTAGCTTGTTTGAAAAATGAATTCTATTCACAAACACACAAAGTGAGATTATAAGAACTTATAACAACAAAAGGAAAATCACATATAACTGAAAGATAAGTTTAAAAACAGACAAAAGCGAGCAAGAAGAAGATTAATGTCTTACAGCAAAGCCAATCATGGCAACCCGACCAACAAAGAGCTCATTTTGCTTGGTGAAACCAATGCCCCCAGAGGTTCCAAAGATACCGTCTTCAACCTTGGGCTTCGGCGGTGGTGCCTGTAAATTTGTGGTTAACTAAGTGACATTTTAACTACAAAAATAAAAATAAAGAATGAATGTACGTAGTGTAAAAGAAGTGAAAACCTTCTTGGCAGGAGCTTTGGTTTTCGATTTGAAGAGAGCGACGACGGTCGAAATCCTCGTAGACGATGACGACGCTGCAGAAGAGGGTCTGCAAACAAGTTGAGAGAAAGACTTAGGCCTAAGCCTTTGAGCTTGTACTTGGAGTAAAGGGTCTGAGGACTTCAAGTCCACAACATGGCCTGAAGACACACTACTAGACATGAGAAGCATGGTTTGAGCCATGGTTTTTTTCTTTTTTCTCTTTTCTTTTTTTTTTTTTTTTTTTTTTCGCTAGGGTTTAACTTTGGTGTTGTTGGAAGAAGATTGTCTTTGTTGCTTCGGGTGGAGAACTGGAGGTGTGCGTGAGAGTTAGAGCTGGTTTAAATCGAGAGAGATGTGGATATGGTGTGTGAGCAACTGATGGGCAATTAGAAAGCCACGTCTTCGAGTACTTTGTGATGTTGAAGATAATGCTGGAGCCTACCTCAGTGCAATAACATCAACAAATTGTAAAATAATCCACAAACTTTGGAACTGACGCGTGTAAAATTTTAACAGGTTGGGTTGATAAGGTGCAGAACATATAGCAACACAGCATAACAACAGAATATTCAATTCAATAGTTGCAGAGTGTAGCCATTAATGTGATTTTGTAACTCATGTGTTACGGGAAAAACTTGATAATCACCAGTTTATGCATGTGCATGTACATTTTTTCTATCTCTCTTGTAATGTAGCATGCAACAAATATTTTATACAATTTATTTTCTGTTCAAAAATATATACCGTATTAAATTTGCTAGAGTGGACCAAATAATAGTGTACCGTGCACCGTGTGCACAATGTTTGGGTTGTTTAGTACAATAATATAGTCCAATACAACACTGGTATTTTATGTGGCAAAACATAACTTGGTCACAGTTGGCGGACTGTTTTGGACGGGACAAGTCTAATTAAATTTGACAGAAGTTATGTCATGTGAGCCTAGATGCATTTGGGATTAAACACACTAATCTGGGAAAGAAGTTCTAAATAGAATGGACACTTTGATGATCAAATTTTTTATCCAAAGCTTAGACATAGGTCAAAAATGGACAGGACTTAAAAGCTTAATCGAGAGGAGAAAGAAAAAATAAATCATAAGCCCCACTTGTGATTGGTAGAAGTTATGATCATATATACGGTGTTTTGGATATATGAGAGAATTTCTTCTAATTTAAGCCGTATGGACCTATCCAAACAAAACTTTATTAGAACTCATTTGCAAGTGAACTTTAGACTACTTTTAGTATTCTGTGTCAATTAAATGGAGTAATTGTTAGGACCCGACCCTAATTTTATGGTATTTTTATTTCTAAAGGAGTGAATTGACCAAAATGCCCCTAGAGGCGAGAATGTTGACTTTCATTGACCATTGTGTCGTGAGATGTATGTCCCATTCTTTTAGTGTATCATTGTAGTACTTGACGTTACAAACGCGTGGGTGCAAACGGAGCTTAAATAGGAGATTACTTCCGATGATATAATTCTTATTTACTTTTATTATACTTTACTTATACTCAGACATCACGTGTGAAATGGGTTCAAACCCGCTCACATGCGCACTCTTGCATTTAGTCACTTTTAGTTTTAAATTTACTCATACTTTCCACATTACTACATTTTATAGTTTCGTCACCTTCGAGGTATCGGCTAGCACAGCACAATTCAGATTTCAGGTAGATATTTTGGGTCAGGATGTGTCAATTAATCCACTTAAGCTCCTTGTTAGCTAGGGTTTTTCTTAAACGAAGCCAGGTTAATTAATGAAGTTGTCTCCTTTATGCTTGCAATGAATCTACTAAACCAACACGCATATGGACTAGCTATGGGACATTTACAACACATGCCTTCACTTGGAGCTTTTCCCTAGGGTCACATCCACACCTCACTGTATGAGTAAGTCCACTCAAAGTTTGGGAGATGTGAGCCACACACATTCTCGCTAGAATCCCAGGAAAAATACAAGCTGGGTACAAAAAGTATCCAAGGCCGACAGATCAAATTTGAACACATCAATGAAGAAGCATAGTGCACCCGGATATTTCAAGGTTTTTGTTGGCACAATATAAACCTCAGTAAATTAGTAATATTTGAATAATTCTAAAAAAAAATGAACTATATACTAACAACTGTTCTGTTCTGTGGTATAAAAGCATCTAGCCCAGGATGATGCCAAATTAATTTCTTACCAAGCTCTAGATGTGAAGGTAAAAGAGTACTGCATTGATGAAAGGAGAAACTTTGTAAGAGCTTATAAGTAAGTTAGGCTACTCCTTATATTGCCAATTGGTTTTATACTTGAACCTCAACTTTGTTCATGGTAACAGAGCAAGTTGACCCATGTATGAAGCTCAATGGCCACACATGCTCCACATCACCCACTTCATATTGTCCATGTATTTGGCTTTAAAATTAGCTACACTTGAGGGGGGCGTGTGAGGATG
The DNA here is from genome assembly GCF_041283825.1 of Pyrus communis. Taxonomy (NCBI): domain Eukaryota; kingdom Viridiplantae; phylum Streptophyta; class Magnoliopsida; order Rosales; family Rosaceae; genus Pyrus; species Pyrus communis. The sequence goes on from NC_142572.1 coordinate 8,219,476, forward strand.
TGAAAGTAAAAGAGTCTGACATTGAAGAAAAGAGAAACATTGTAAAGGCTTATAAATAAGTTGGACTACTCTTCCTATTGCCAATTGGTTTTATGGTGGAACTTTAACTTTCTTTGTAAGAACATCTCACAAGCCTAGTTGCATACTAGAGTTTTTTTTTTTTTTTTTCTTTTTTAGATCCAGTCAAGATCAATGAATTTTAGAAAAAAACTCTTTTATCAATATTGGAAATAGGAAATTGTTATTGACACTTCAAAAATCTCATTTTGCCTCCAAACTTTCTATAATAAAAGGAAAAAACATTTGCGAGAAGTATATATATAGGAGATTTTTGGAGGGGGCAGTTCCCTAGGAATATAATCCAAATTGTTATACATAATATCTATTATATGGATGTTCATTTTTTGGACCAATAAATAATATCTCAATAGTTGAATATCTTTCTATGTAAATCCTACGCTTATAAATAGGCACTTTAATGAGAAGGAAGATACTTAGTTTTGATTGAGGATCCTCGCTGGATCCTCTTTGTGAGGATCCTGGGAATCCTCCAATCACATCCGTTCATCGTACATTGTGTGGTCAGTTTTTGTCTAACACTGTTTATATTCAATTTTAAATAATAAAAATTACAATGATTTCTGACTGCACGATGTACGATAAACGGATGTGATCGTCCTGGCTTAGTTTTCTCCTCCCATCTCTATATTGTTTTTTTTTTTTTTTATATACTTTAATTCCAACACGTTATCAACCCACTTTTCCTCATCTAAGCTAGAGTCATTGCGTGGATTAGAGTTTTTTTACACTTAACCATTGGACTTCAACATTCTCTTGATTTCCTTTTCTTCTCTTGAATTTTCACATATCTAAATTGCATATGTGAAGAAGAGAATGCTTTGAATATATTGTATTCTTCTCATTCAGAGGTATGTATAATCATATACAATCCTACTGTAAACAGGAAAGAATAATTACAAGATAATTACAAGATAATATCTCCTAAACTAGGAAACCCAAGATTAAGGGGATCCCGGAATAATAGGAAATCTATACAAAGTCAACACTCCCCTTCAAGTTGGTGCATATATGTCACACATGCCCAACTTGTCCAAAAACTTTGAGAATTTCTCACTAGAGCCAACCTTAGTGAGTATGTTTGCCACTTGGTCCTAGGTCCCGATTGGAGGAACTTCAATTACTTTCCCTTCCAACTTTTCTTTAATGAAGAATCTGTCAACTTCCACATACTTAGTCCTATCATGTTGTACCGGATTATGAGCAATATCTCGTGCAGCTTTGTTGTCATAGAATAACTTCATTAGCTGACTATGTTTAACTCCCAAATCTTGTAACAAGAACTTAAGCCACAAAAGTTCACAAATGCCAAGAGCCATACTTCTTTACTTAGCCTTAGCACTAGACCATGCTACTACATTTTGTTTCTTACTTCTCGACTTCACTAGATTACCGCCCACAAAGGTAAAATATCCAGATGTTGAACATCGGTTATTTATCAAACCTGCCTAATCAACATCAGTATATCCTTCAATTTTGAAATGCGCGTTCTTTCTAAACAAAAGTCTCTTTCCTGAACTTCCTTTCAAGTAGCACAATATCCTCATAACTGCTTGCATATGTTGTTTCCTGGGATTGTGCATATACTGACTGACCACGCTCAAAGCATGGGCAAGATCTGATCTTGTATGGACCAAGTACATTAATCTTCCCACCAACCTCTAATATCTTCCTTTGTCTACTAGTACTTAATTCGGATCTAAACTCAACTCCATCCCTTTGGCCAATGAAGTAATGACCGGCTTGCATGCTAACATCCCAGTCTCTTCAACAAATCAATAATATATTTTCTTTGGGACAAAAAGATCCTGAACTTGATTCTCAATACCTCTATCATGAGGAAATATTTCAGAGGCCCAAGGTCCTTCATTTTTAACTCTATGGACAAATACTTCTTCAATTCTAATTGCTCAACCGGATCATTTCTGGTAACCACCATGTCGTCCGCATATACAATGAATGTCGTAATCTTCTCATTCTTGCACTTTAAGAATAAAGTATGATCCCAATTGCTTTGTCTATACCCAAATGCCTTCATTGATTTAGTGAACCTACCGAACCATGCCCTTAGTGACTACTTCAACCCATATAATGACTTTTTACGCCTACATACCTTTCCATTTCGCATGTCTGTTCTGGTACATCCTGGTGGAAAGTCCATATAAATTTTTCGGTTAGTTCTCCGTGTAAGACACATTTTTGACATCGAAATGTTACAGCGGCCAATTTAGGTTTTCTACCAGAGATACTAAAACTCGAACGGTATTGATCTTAGCTACTGGTGCGAAAGTGTCAGTGTACTCTATGCCATATTTATGAGTGTATCCCTTTGCTAACCATTCCATCCACTTTGTACTTCACTGTATATACCTATTTAGATCCCACAGGTTTCTTACCTTTTGGCAAGTCCAATAGTTCCCAGGTAGCATTCTTCTTTAGCGACCTTAGTTCTTCATTCATTACTTTTTTCCATCTAGGATCAGCTAGGACATCCTGCACACTGTTAGGAATATATACAGTAGACAATTGATTAAAAAATGACTTATTTGATTCAGACAGGTAACAAGTAGACATAGTTGTTTAGTGGGTACCTCACTCTTGGGTTCTGGGTTGATTCACTCATTGAATATTTAGTTTTACACTTAGGGTCTACCAAGTGGGTTTACGAATACCTCAGTTACTCCGTTTTGGAAGACTACGGAGTCGTGGTCCATCTAGCGTAGAAGACGATTGGTTATGAGAATCATTGAGAGATGAGTCTGCATGTATTGTTTCGTCCAAAACCGTAGGTTCCAACTGCTATTGGTTACCATCATCAATCACCTCGGATTGTGCTCTGATTTCCTTAAAGGGAACTGTGTCTTCCTCCCTCTTAGGTTCGGCAGTTGGCTGCCGCTTCGTGGCCTGCAACTCGGTGATAGGCGGCTGTGCAGCAGCTTGCTGCTTGGCAGTAGGTTGTTGTACAGTGGCTTTTTCCTTGATTCCATAATTAAACATTTGAACTTCATTGCCTTGAAACTCCCCCTGAAGTGAGGACTCAAAGGAACCAAAATACATCTCATTTTCATGGAAAGTGATATCGGCAGTGATAAAAAAATTTCTTGGTTGGAGGGTGATAGCAACGATAACCTTTTGACTAATAGCATACCCCATAAAACATAACGAAGAGCTCGAGGTTCTAGTTTGTTTTGCCGTTGGGAGGAGTGCACGTGGATAAAGGCCAAGCATCCAAGGACCCGTGGGGCAAAGTTAAGAATTGGTGGACAATTTGTCAGAGACAGAAGGGTCTGGAATGGTGTCTGAAAGTCTAAGGTACGAGATGAAAGTTGATTAATAAGATTGGCAACGGATGTGAGTGCTTCACCTCAATAGTGTAGGGGAAGATGGGCTTCAAAAATAGAAGCACAAACCACTTTTAAAAAGTATCTATTTTTCCATTCAACCACTTCATTCTGCTGAGGGGTGTACGGACACATAGTCTGATGACCAATACCATGCATATCAAAAAAGGAGCAAAGTTCTGAATTAACATACTCGCCTCCATTGTCGTTGCGAACCACTTGAATATTCATATTGTATTGTATCGAACATTTTGTGAAACTTTTGAAAAGCCATACTAACATCACTTTTTGATTTTAACAAAGTAACCCAAGTCATTCTTGTACAATCATCAATAAACGTGACAACCCAATGAGCCCTACTAAGAGAGGTGATTTTCGAGGGGCCCTAAACATCAGAGTGTTCAACCATAAAAGGAACAGAACTCTTATTTAAACTTGGAGAAAAAGAAGTTCGATGGCTCTTAGCCACTTCACACACATCACACTTAAACTGATAAACATCTTTTTTTACAAACAAGTTAGGAAATAACTTATGCAAATAACGAAATGAAGCATGGACGAGACGACGGTGACACATCCAGATGTCATGTAACGCCCCACCCTGAAATATTTATTTTGGAAAATAATATCGGTGATAGGCCCAAACTAAACTCTTGTTTAGTTAACCACCATTAATCACGATTCTCTACTTCAACTTCTTAATCCCTCACAAAAAATTTATGACCAACATTTATTTACCAAAACACAAGGTTAAATCTCAAATTATTCACCAAATTCCTTTTCTTAGTTCAATTTCTCAACAAAAGATATGCCTCGATTATTTAAGGTTGCATCTAACCTCTGTTAAACTGCCTACGTACCCTTGAGCGGGATCAAGCCTTATGTAGTTCACATTTCACAACCGTAGATTAATAGCAATAAAATAAAATAACAATTCAATATAAATAACCTATATTATAATCACTCGTACGTAAATCAAGACACCCTTCGTCGCAATGAGAGCACTAAGCTTCTTGAAATGTTAACCACACTCTAAGATAAACGGCACACTAGAAACTCAGTTTAGTTGACTAAAAAATAAATCAACCATCCATCAAGATCGAGGATAGGGTTCACAACCCTAGAAATCTAAATCAGAAGATGCACCTATCAGATTCCTATTCTGTAATTCTCAAAGTCCACATTATACTTCTAGAATAATATACTAAAGTCTCACTACGATTCGACGGTCATATCTTCGCCAATCACAAAATCAAGTAGCAGTCGACATTTGGTTTTACAAATTTAGAAATCCAATTCGGGAAGATCCGTACGTCAGATTCCCAATCCGTAAGTTTCTAATCTCCTCAGATATTATGTTCTACTATATATTTAAGTTTGGTACCGATCCAACGGTCAGATCGTCAAATCATATAATGTCTAAGTGGCTGTCGCTATCAAAACTATAGTCATACCACGAGATTTCATCAATTGAACGTCACATATGGAATCAGGGTATCCGAATTAGTTGAGGAAGGGCAAGTGGGGTCTCGGCCCACGTGCAGCCTCACGTGGCAGGCAGACGCCCGAGTTGCCGAAAAGTTCAACTATTTCCAAAAATTACCAAGTTTCACGTAAATGAAGATCTCAATGAGTAGAACAAGTTTTATACATGTGGACAAGTCCAATTTAGCCAAGAAAAGCCCCAATTTCCCACGAACTCGCCGGAAACCCTAAAAAATGGGTGGCTTCAATCCGTCACCTCCGGTGCTCCACCACCCCTATAGTTGTTTGGGCTTTGTTCCAGGCCTCAAGAGGATGCTATAAGTGGTGGTGATCGAAGGAAATTGTTTCAAAATTGGGAGGATCAACGACAAGAACTCCCGCACCCACCAGTGCAATTTTCCTGAATTTCAAGCCAAATATCTTTGATTTTGGGGTGTAATAGGAGGAGGGAACGATAGGGAACGTTTTCCTGGTGGTTAAGTGACGTGGTTCACCAGAAAAACAGAAGGAAAACCATCGAAATTGTTTGTGGAAACTTGGTCGGGTCACGAGTCGAAAGGGGTTCGAGTTCCCCTCCTCCCCTCTTCTCTCCTTTCCCCTCCTTTCTTCCTTTCCCGATTGGGTAGCCCCCTCCCCTTCTTCTCTCCTTTCCCTCCTCTTTCACGCTGGCAACTTCTAGTCCGTTTTTTTTTTTTTGTTTTTTTTTTTTTTTAACCTTTAATTTCTTCGTTTCAGCTCTGATTCACAAACGGTTTTCGCCTTCGCTTTCGTAGGGTCAAGCTCTATCCAACTATATCAAGAAATACAATAAAATATATACGATGATAAAATATGTCCTTGTATAATTACGTTAAACCAACTAGGGCATTTTCGTCTTTTTCATTTAACAATAAATTTTACTACGTAAATTATAATAATTTCCGGAAACAAAACTTTTAAAAGTTCTCAATTCAATTTTACATAACCATATACAATTTAGTTTCGATTTTTCTCCACATATTCATATATTTAAATTTTCAAGGTATTACATGTTGGCCTCTTGATTAGTCTTTGTTAAAGTCTCATTCACTGACAATGCTTGAGTGAGCAACCCCGAGCTACTGGAATTCAACTTGAGGAAATAAAGTTTCCCTTGTCTAATACCATAACCAATCGTCTTTTGCGTCTGGATGTCCTTAAATACACAAAAATAAGGTAAAAAAACAACCAAACAAAGTAAGGTAAGGGTTATTTAGGCCATTGATAATAAATTATAATTTAAGGAGGGAACCACAAGGACAGTATCAAGTTTCGTGGTGTCAAAAAGAGAAACAGTGCCTTCCCCAAGAACTTGGGCGGCATCACCATTAACGATATTAACCTCGGTATAGTTGGAGTTGTTTAGTGATGAAACCTATCTAGAATCACAAGTCATATGATCAGTAGCTCCGAAATCAATTATCCATATAATATTCATAACAGAAGTGGAAACATTATGTGCCTTACCCTCGGTACCTGCTGCGGTAATTAGAGCCAATGTTTGGCTTGCTACAATTGCTGAATCATCCTTGGTTTCTACAACGAAGGCTCGAGGTTTGTTGAAGCAAGGATCCCGTGTCTTATCCTAATTTTCAGGACACCCAATCAACTCAAAGCACTTACTCTTGGAATGTCCCATCATACAACAATGTGGACATTTACCCAAAAAAATGATTATGATTTGCTTGGCCGGTTCGTGGTTGTCTGAACTTACTCTCGAACCCACCTCAGTCAATTCGGTTGGAAGGAGCTCGGGCCTTGACTTCCATTACTGCTATTTCAAAATGTTGGTCCTCCGTTTTCATGGCTTCCTTGCGATCTGCTTCGTGCTGAACATACGCATAAGCAACCTGAAGTCCGAGTGGTGGATCTTTGCGCAATATTTCTCCACGAACCTGATCAAACACATCATCAAGTCCTCCAAGAAATAAATACACCCTTTGTCGCTCAGTTGTTTTCTGAAATATATGGACATCTTTGTCACATACCATGGCCACCTTGTTAAAGTGGTCCAATTCCTGAAAGATCTCTGTCAGCTCTCCAAAGTAGTTAGCCAAAGACCGTCTATTTTGCCTAAGATGTGAAGCCTTCTGATTCAATGAATAAATTATGGCCTCATCATTCTCATCAAAATAAGCAGTCTTGAAAGAATCCCAGATTTCTTTCGAAGTTGACAATCGAATTTAGCGTTTCATAATTTTCGGCTTCATCGCTGACAAAAGCCAACTCATAATTCTCTAATCTTCAGAAGGCCAATCATCATATCTAGGATCATCCTACTTGGGTGCCTTGATGGACCCACGAAGATATCCCATCTTCTTCCTTCCAGCAATATGAATCTGAATAAGAGGAGCCCATAACTCATAGTTCTTCTCATCCAAAAACATCCCAATGTTGAAGTTTAAATTATCCAACTGCACCATAACTGGGCTAGCAACGAGAACCACCTTGTTATCCTCGGCAGACATCTTCCACTAAGAATGGTAATCTGTGCAGCATCAAAGGTAGGAGTTTGGAACAAAAAACGGTCGTCGGAATCTGGCAGACTCTGGTAGCACCACATGAACCTAGAACAATACTCAAGTAGCAATGACACATGTCGCTCGTTGCAGTTAGGGCAAAAAACAAAGAACAGCAATGACAACAAGTCGCTCACTGTGTGTTGCAGACGAGAGGCGCAGCAATGGTGATGGGCACAACACGGCAACACAAACCCAATTAGGGTTTGAAGTTTTTCTTTCCTTTTTTACGACCTGGCTCTAGTGCCAAGAAGATAATGCTTTGAATATATATTTTATTCTTCTCATTCAGAGGTATATATAATCATATACAATCCTACTGTAAACAGGAAAGAATAATTACTAGACAATATCTCCTAAACTAGGAAACCCAAGATTAAAGGGATTCCGGAATAATAGGAAATCTATACAAAGTCAACATGTGAAATCAAAATTTTATATTATTTTACTTTTGATTATTATCGCGCATGAGTTAGTCATTCTTTAAATATATAATTTCAATAAGATTATCAGTTTGCAAGTTTACTTGTTTAATTACTCTTGGAAGGCAGAAGAGTGATATGGGCAATGTAATTCCGCATTGATAAAATCCTGTGTGATGTATCCTTTGAAATTCCGCATTTGTTTATGCGCATATTCTTTGAAAAACCATATATACATTTACTGGTATATGTCTGCCATTCATCTTCATTTTGATTTTTTTTTTCTTGGCACTGTGCGTGCACGACGTATAACCAATCGGCATAAAAAAATATGAAAAAAATTTCATCAAACGACAAATTTTGTTAGATTAAATATCAGATTAGTCATTGACAAAGTTCAAACTCATCCCGTCATGTAATCAATCGGCATAATTGGATTACAATGAATTTAATTTGTAAATTTTAAACTTTTGATCTCTCTTTTAGTATGCCTTTTTACCTTAATTAGTTTTTCCTTTTATTTCTATAATTACATTTAGGGAGTTTTAACAAAATACTCTTGGTACTGTTCACTTTTAATGAAAATGATATTTTTACTCTAAAAAGTCATTCCTGGTAATATTCACTTACAACACCTGTTTATCTTTTTTATTAAAACTCAGAGTTTTCAAACCATTTTCATTAATTTTCTTTTACATATATGGCAAAAGAACAATCATTTGTTCTTTATTGCTAGTCAATTTAAAAACATTTAGCCAATTGTGTCGGCTATTGGCTTTGTAGCCCCATATATATGAGTGGGAGACATGTAGCCCCATATATATGAATATAAAGCTTATATTCATGCAATTGGAAGCCTATAGCTTACTGTGCCTATAACCAAATTGGTATATGAGCCTCTAGCTCATTGAGCCTATAATCAAATAGGTATATGAATATATCGACTCGGCGGATACGCCCATCTCGGTATTTTTTTTCTCGACACTCTATGAAATTGTATTGGAAGAATAAGCCGTCCTACAGCCGTCCTACCTTGTCCTACCTACACACTAGCCGTCCTACAGCCGTCCTACCTTGTCCTACCTACACACTAGGACGGCTACCTTGTCCCCTACAGCCGTCCTACCTTGTCCTACCTACACACTAGGACGGCTACCTTGTCCTACCTACACACTTGTATCATGTATATATATCCTTGTAATCTTGTAGAGAAAAAATGAAAAAAAGCATCATCTTCCATATTTTCCACATGGTATCAGAGTCGGAACCTTAACCGGCCTGACTCCATTGTTGTCCCTTCTCTTCTTCTGCACATTCGTTTCGATAATGGCAGAAGATAATCTTTTTGACTGAGAAGCTGAAAGCTTCACAGCTCCTCGCCCTAGTTTTCCAGAAGCTGAAGTCAACCCAAACCAACGTTTGTGTTCTGTGTTGTTAAATGAGTTTAACTATCTTCCATGGTCCAGATCAATATCTCTTGCCCTTGGAGGAAGATCCAAACTTGGATTCGTCAATGGAAGTATTGAAGCACCTGACGTCGCATCGCCGGAGTATGAAGCATGGCTGTGCAAAGACCAGCTGGTCATGTCGTGGCTCCTCAACTCCATGGATCCTAAGCTGTCTGAAATTTTCAGTTTTTTAGAATCCTCTAGTGCTCTTTGGAAGGCAGTCAAGGACATGTATGGAAATCAAAACAATGCTGCTCGAGTGTTCCAGCTTAAGAGAAATCTTGCAAGTCTTCAACAAGGTGATAAATCCTTTGTTCATCATCTCGGTTGCATGAAAAACATGTGGAACGAACTAGAAATGTATCGACCACACACTATCGATGCTGCCGTACTGTTAAAAAGGTCCAAGGAAGACAAAATCTTTCATTTGCTTGCAAGTTTGGGTTATGAATATGAAGATCTTAGAAGCCATATTCTAATGAATCCCGAACTTCCATCATTTGCAAGTGTTTGCACTACTATCCAGCGAGAAGAAGTACGCAGAAAAGTCATGAATGTTGACGTAAAACCTAGTGTGTCTGAGGCTAGAGCTTTTGTGACAAATCACAAGTCATTTGGAGATAAAGTATACAAGGGAAAAAGGCCAGATCTGAAGTGTCTACATTGTAATAATGTTGGACATCTAATAGATCGATGCTGGATATTGCACCCTGAGTTGAAGCCAAGGTTTGAGAACAAGCCTTTAAGAGATCATAAGGGCTCACACGCCAGACCACATACAAACAAGTACCATGCTGCTGCTGCTAAATCCATCGGTGGGTCGATGAACTTTACAGCCAATCTGGCTGACTTGTTGAATGAGTTCTCAACCTACCTTCAAACCAGAAAAGGAAGCACAGGTGAAACGTCGACTGGGGAAAGTCAAACTGCTCTTCTTGGACAGTTTGCAGGGCTCTTAGCTGAATCTGGTCATGTACCTCAAGGAGACATTCCAGGTATCATGTGTGCTCTTTCAACTGCTCTAAATGTTAGTCACTCTCATGATTTTTGGATTATAGACTCAGGTGCCACAGATCACATGACAAATCAATATTCTAAGCTATACGATTTTGAAAGCCACACTAAACCATCACTAGTTTCTATAGCAAATGGTAGAGGTGTGCCAGTTCTAGGTAGAGGGAAAGTTAAACTGATTTCAGAAACTGTTGAGTCCACAGCGTTATATGTTCCATCTTTTCCTTTTCAATTATTGTCCGTAGGAAGGATTACAAACTCTCTAAACTGTCGTGCAATTTTTTCCCCCCACAATGTTGTTTTTCAGGATCTAGCCACCAAGAAGCTGATTGGTGAAGGTCATTACCTAAATGGGCTGTACTATTTTTCAGAGGACCTCAATGTTCCAAAGGGGTTCCAAGTCAGCTCAAACCTAGAACATCGGTTGTGGCATCAACGCCTAGCACATCTCTCAGAATCTGTGTTGTCTACGTTGTTCCCTAGTTTATGCAAATCATCCCTTGTATGTGAAATTTGTCATTTGTCAAAATCTACTAGACTCCCATTCAATTCTTCCATGTCTAGGACTAGCAAGTTGTTTGAGATGGTGCACTCCGATGTTTAGGGACCTGCACCTCTAGAGTCTTTTGATGGTTATAGGTACTACGTTATCTTTGTTGATGATTTCTCAAGAGCCACTTGGTTGTACCTCCTAAAATTCAAAAGTGAAGTTATGGATGCTTTCAAGGACTTTCATAATCTTGTCATGAACCATTTTTCGTCCCAAATCCACATACTAAGGTCTGATAATGGCACTGAATATACATCCAAAAATATGACTAACTATTTGAGCACCCATGGAATTATACATCAAACAAGTTGTGTAGGTACTCCTCAGCAAAATGGAATTGCCGAAAGGAAGAATTGAGACCTACTTGAAAAAACCAGGGCGCTAATGTTGCAAATGAATGTACCTAAGAGGTTTTGGTCTCAAGGAGTTCTTGCAGCCACCTATCTTATCAACAGACTGCCTAGTCGTGTTCTGGATACAAAACCACCATCTGAGGTTATGCAAAACAAAAAAGGTAATCTTTCCCATCTGAGAATCTTTGGATGTACCTGTTATGTTCATATTCAATCCCATCACCGAGACAAGCTTGATCCCAAAGCTGTCAAGTGTGTTTTCATGGGATACTCCTCCACCCAAAAAGGGTACAAATGCTACAATCCGTGCTCCAGGAAGATGTTTGTCTCAAGAGATGTACAGTTTGATGAAAACCAACCATATTTCAACAAATCATCAGATCAAAATCGTCAGGGGGAGCATTTCCTAGATCTCTTCCCATTGCCAAATCCAGTCGAACCAAGTGACTGTGTCCATTCACTACCTCACAACCGGGACTCTCATGCAACTCTTAATGACAACCTGCTTATTGGAGACGACACTGAAGCCTCAGAAGCACAAGTAGTTCCCCGTGACCATAACACAACATCTATACAAGAGAGTGGAGCTGAACCTATTGTGATCCCAGCTCAACCCCGCAGGAATCCGACTCGAGATCGACATCTACCATCAAGGCTGCAAGACTATGAAACTTACCATGCCAGGTACCCTATTCACAAGTTTGTAAATTACTCCAAAGTCTCTCACTCTCATGCAGTCTTCCTCAGTAAACTGTTATATGAAAGTGAACCAAGGAACTTTCAAGAAGCCAATCGTCAAGTTGTGTGGAGGCTAGCCATGGAAGAAGAACTCAAAGCCTTGAATGAAAATAAAACCTGGAGTGTAGTTCAACTTCCCAAAGACAAGAAGGTGGTAGGCAATCGATGGGTCTATAAAATCAAGTTTAATTCTGATGGCTCAATTGAACGACACAAGGCAAGATTGGTGGCTCGCGGTTTTACTCAAACTTTTGGAGTGGACTATAAGGAGACATTTGCTCCCGTGGCTAAGATGAGCACAATAAGGGTTTTGTTATCTGTTGCAGTGAACCATGAATGGCCATTGTACCAAATGGATGTAAAAAATGCTTTTTTACATGGAGACCTCGAAGAGGAAGTCTACATGCAACTACCCCTGGGTCATCCACAAGCACATAATTCAGGTATGGCTTGCAAGCTTCATAAGTCAATCTATGGCTTGAAACAATCTCCTCGTGCCTGGTATGCCAAACTGAGCTCGGTACTTGAAAATTTTGGGTTCAAGAGAAGTCATGTTGATTCCTCCCTGTTTGTTCGAATAGGATCAGTTGGCAAATTAGTTGTACTAATCTATGTTGATGATATCATCATCACAGGTGATAACATTGATGAGAACATTGATGAGATTCACACTCTTAAACATTCTCTTCATCAACAATTTGCCATTAAAGACTTAGGAGTTTTAAAATACTTCCTTGGGATTGAACTGGCCACTTCACCCAAGGGACTTTTTTTGAGTCAAAGGAAATATGTGATTGACTTACTTCAAGAAGTGAAGATGATGGATTGCAAACCAACTCGTACTCCTCTTGATAGCAAATTGAAGTTGGACTTGACAGGAGAACCTCTCAGTGATATCAGTTACTACCAACGATTGGTGGGTAAGCTTATATAGCTCACCATCACCAGACCGGATATAACTTACGCCGTTAGTCTTGTAAGCCAATTCATGCATGCACCCACTGAAGCTCATTTAAATGTTGTTAAAAGAATTCTCAGATACCTCAAAGGCTCCATTGGTCGGGGAATCGTCATGAAAAACAATGGTCATACTCAAATCATTGCCTACACCGATGCTGACTGGGCAGGGAATGCTATTGATAGAAAATCCACTACTGGCTATTGCACGTTGGTTGGAGGAAACCTCGTGACATGGAAGAGCAAAAAAAAAAATGTAATTGCTCGCTCAAGTGCCGAAGCTGAGTATAGAGCCATGGCTTCCACTGCATGTGAACTCATTTGGCTCAAGGGCCTTCTCTCGGACTTGGGGTTCTCAATCAACACACCTATGTCACTTTTCTATGACAATCAAGCAGCTATGCATATTGCCTCCAATCTGGTGTTCCATGAACGCACCAAACACATTGAAGTTGACTGTCACTACGTTCGGGAACAAGTCCAGTCCAAGGTAATTCAAACCACATTCACTCGAAGCCAAGATCAACTTGCTGATATTTTCACGAAGTCTCTTGCTTCTCCTCAGTTTCAAAGTCTGCTCTCCAAGCTTAGATCAATTAACCTCCTTGATCCAGCTTGAGGGGGAGTATTGGAAGAATAAGCCGTCCTACAGCCGTCCTACCTTATCCTACCTACACACTAGCCGTCCTACAGCCGTCAAGCCGTCCTACCTTGTCCTACCTACACACTAGGACGGCTACCTTGTCCCCTACAGCCGTCCTACCTTGTCCTACCTACACACTAGGACGGCTACCTTGTCCTACCTATACACTTGTATCATGTATATATATCCTTGTAATCTTGTAGAGAAAAAATGAAAAAAAGCATTCTCTTCCATATTTTCCACAAATTGTCTATTCTATATACATCTTTCTTTGAAGTCTGTAAATACAAGTAGAGAACCGGTTGGGCAGGTTATATCGCATTGCGAACTTCTTGAACACCTTTGTATTTATGGCGATACACATCTCCGTTCTTTGAAAGTGGTTTGTTCTTTATCTACCATGGAAGAGGACTACGAAGGAGTGGAACTATTTTGTTGAATGCACCCTCCCTCGTCAAGGTGTCTCTTAAAGAAGATTTCGTGTCGCAAATATCGTTCTGAGTTAGATTCGTTTAGTTATCGTGGTTAGGTTCTTCCTAAGCATTGATTCAATCGAGTTTCATTGTTAACTTGATCGACTGGAGTTGATTCAGCTAAGCAAAGGATCACTTAAATGTAAGTGCTTAATGGCTAGTTTAGGATTGCTGTGTTGTGAAAAAAAAAAAACAAAAGTGTTGTTTTCAGAAGCAGAGGTATAGCTACTGCTGCTTTCTGCTGTTTTGAACCCATTATTTTGACAATAAACACTTTTTTTTTTTCATTTACCAAACACAATTTTAGCCCCAACTTTTTTAAAAAACTGCTTTTAAAATAATTTCAACAATGCCAAACAAGCCCTAAGCTTGTGACACCAAAAAACACTATTCATTGGGCTTGTTGGCTTTATATATAAGAAAAGGTAAATGAATAATCTTAGATCATGCTAAAAGAAACCCCTCATAAACCAATTAAAGCAGCTAAATTCACATAATAAAATCAGTCTATATATAATTTACATTAAGAATAGAGAAAATATTATTTAATAAACAGCTGATTGAATCACATTATTGCTAGTCTATTGTTAGGTACTAAAAAAAAAAAAATTGTACAAAACAAAATTAATTATTCAAAATCACTGTTAAAATGACGAAAATACCCCTACCACTTTTGATGCATTATTTTGGGTTGCTTTGGAAGTTTTGATTTGAGGGGCATTTTTGTCCAATTATTTTTTTTTGTGAAGCTTGTGACACCAAAAAAACTTATTCATTGGGCTTGTTGGCTTTATCTATAAGAAGATGTTTACTGTTGTTCTTCAATTTTTCTTTAATTTATTTAGTCCAATAGCCATAATTAGAGAGGATGTGACATCCCGTCCCGGAATTTTTAAAACGCACACGTGAAATGACACTTTTACCCCTAGCCCGTCTCTTTTACGTTTAATCGTTATTTGGAGCCTGGTTGGCATGTTTGGAACCATACACGTACTCCCTTTCTCTCTGTCTCTTTTTCCCTGTTTCTCTCTCTCTCTCTTCCCCGAGCTCCCTTCTTTCTTCTTCTTCTTCCTTCAAACGTACGGACACACACCAAGAACCATTATACCGTAGCAGATCGAGGAAACCAAGGGTGCAGTCGTGATCGTGAGGTCGAGGGGAGCACGAATATACCATTTTCAGGTAGGAACTTCGACGTTTTCACGTCGATTTCACAAGCTCCGATTTGTGTACTGTTCATGCAAAAATTATTCATTGAGTTTTTGGGATTTCTAAGCTTGTAGGTAGCTTGGTGGTGTCACGAGGAGCCCAGGAGTGTTTCGTTGGAAGTGTTTTGACGTCGGGGAAGCTTGGTTCGAAGTTGGCCGAGTTTTGAGTTTTGAGACAGGTACGATCGCGTGGTTTTTAGTAAAAGTTGTATAACGTGATTCTACTAGTCTAGGGCTTTCTTTTGGTCCAAGAATCATAGAAAATGGTTGAAAAACGAAGGAGAATAGTGAGTTTAAAGTTTTCCCAGTTTTTCCGGTGACCGGAGTCCGGCGAGGGTAGGCCGGAGAAGAAACAGGAATATTCCGTTAATTTTAACGGAATATTCCTAACGGCAGTAACGGTATCCGATTAAGTTTAACGGAATATTCCGGAATTTTAACGGAATATTCCTGACGGCGTCAATTGACACCGTCAGTGTGCATGGCACGTGGCCGCGCGTGGGGGCGCGTAGGTCCGTGCCTATTTTGGCGCGTGGGGGCGTGTGAGAGGTCCAAAAATTATTTTAAAAATATGGTTGTGATCCTGAGGTTGTGTAGAGCACGTTGGTATATTCATTTGTCCAATTTGAGCAATGTATGGGAAGTTATTACGAGAAGTTGGTTATGTGCTTTAAAGTTAACGTTTTTATAGCTATTTCGCATATAGGTGACACGTACCCCGAGGACGAGCGTGCACACGCGAGGCAGGGGGGCTACGACCCTTCCACATACCAGTGAGTGGGCTTTTGTTTTCCGTATATACCTATATACATTTATATTCCCAGAAATTGTTTGAAAATGGGTTATTTACGTTATGCCATGCACTTTATTATTATCGTTTATGCATAATTGCATGCATTAGTAGAGGCTTGCATATACATATGCATATTGGGTGCTGTGGACACACAGGTAAGTGCCAGGTAAGCGTTTTTCACGTTTATGTTTCAGTAGTGATTTGAGATAGTTAGAGAGCTCATAACCTGCACCCCCGGTGTTAGTGCTCCCGCCCGTGGCCAAGGCACAGTCCTTCACGTGATGTTCACCTCCCGCACCTTATGCTCACCTTGGACTCAAGGTAGGTGCACAGGCCTGTCGTACAGACCACTTTAGGTGATTCCGACTCGTAAGTGACCCGCGATTATTCGCCCAGTCTTCACGTGATCGTAGCACTTATTTACACCCAGGCCTGTCGTACAGACCACTTTAGGTGGTTCCGACTCGTGGGCAGGTTTAGACATTGAGATTGAGATTTGAGCTCTAGATGCAGTCGTACAGGTCACGTTAGGTGACTCCGACCGCCAGATTATATGATATTGATATGTTTACACCTGGGCACTTGCATATCGTTATGAGATTTCGGCATGGCATATTATCGAGTATGATTGACATACCTCTGAGCATATTTGGCTTATGTTTTATATGTATATATTTCCTGGGAAGTATACAGGTTTTACGGCGAGGGGTTAGAAAGTATTTTATAAATGGTTTTAGAAAGCTTTGTTTTTGCCCACTCACGCTTTTGTTTTGCGCCCCTCCAGGTTCTAGTTGGTTAGCAGTTCGGTGGTCTCCCAGAGGTCGTTTCCGGCGTTTCTGACAGATACTCACCAGTGTAGGGTCACCTTCGGGTGTACTTTTGTCGCAACTTTTCTTTTGGACTGCTTAGACCTGCTCTGAATTTGTATTTCACTTACGCTAGCAATTGTTCTAGGACTTTGTATGCTAGTTTTTAATTATTCGTACTTTTATATTATTACTTTATTAGCTTCCGCACGTGCACATGGCTACGTCACCTTAGTGTGACGGCCAGCACGCTCCGATCTCGGTCGGGGTGTGTCAGAGGATGTGTAGGAGAAAAAATGGAGTGTGATAATCACTTTGAAAGATGAGAAATTCTTTTATTCTGAACTAAAATTCTATATCATTAAAGAAAAAAGATCAAACTAGTGTTTAGTGTTGCGCCCTGATCCCGAGATACGTCTAGAATTAACACGTGATGTCACCATGTATCTATTCATCTATCATCCCTCGCCTTCAAAGCATGACCAAAAACCTTTGTGTTAGACTGCCTACATACCCTAAGATGAGATCAAGTCATTTGTAGTACTTTCTAGCATTTCTCATGGCTGCATCTAATCTTTGTGTTAGACTCGCCGTATGATAAACTCTGACATTTCTTATAGTACTTTATAGCAAAAAAGCATAGAGTTCCAGAATCACTCAATAGAACTCGACTAACATGAATCACTAGATTCCAAACTACATGACAAAACCATTTGCCAACCAGGATTTGTCATTTTGTCATTTATATATATCACAATGTTTTAAGCACAATTCCGCAATCACAACAAATAATCGATTCCATGAATTAAGGATGCACAATATTAATATTTAACTACACTGATCAATGAACAAGATCAAATATCACTTCACTAATTTAATAAAGCCAACTTTATAAAGTTTGCCATATTTCTCTACTTGAAATCCAATTATCCAACATTGTAACTCTAAGTTAAAACCATAAGCTAAACTTGACCAACTTCTATGCACAAGAACCTGATGTAATGGACCAACTCAACAAAATCATCCCTAGGTGCGTATGTTTCCCCAATGTGGATTAACCAAACAACGTTACCCCTATAATGTGTATGGGCACCCAATGCCTGTTAACCAAGCAAGACCATACGCATGCATCAAATGGTGTGGACCCTCAATGCAGATTAACCAAGTAGGACTACCCATATACCACACTGCTACATAGTTCAATTATATCATCACACATCATACATCATACACCATGCATCATACATAATACATTAATTCACCATGAATCACAATTGTAAGCATACAAATTATTGATTCCGCATGACTAACAAATCTTAAATCATATAGACGTACAAGTTTTACGAAATAGTTCTAATATGGTCCCCGACCTATCTCTTCATGCTAGTAGTTGCACGTTGTCATTACTGTCATTTAGAAGCTGTTTGGACTCGATTTTACACTATCAGCTCGTGCAATCAAGGCCGTTGATGAACATAGCTCTTAACAGTTGGATGGCAGAATAGTTAAGATAATTATTATCAAATGATATATTGTGGTTTTAACCATGATATTATCTTTTAATAATATATCAATTGATCTAGACTGAATATGATCAATATCCTAGCGTTTGTTTGGAAATGGGTTTCTCTGCATAAGATAATATTGAAGAAGAATGGTTATATTATAATCAATGGTCAGGAAAAGAATTGCAATTCTCTAGTTGGCACATGCATAGATGTGGAGGGTTGGAATATGTGATCGAGTCGGTTTTTTGAAAATGCATGATTGCACTGGACAGATTTGGTGGAAAGATTAAGAGTTAAACTTGCATTCGAATTACTAGTGGCAGTGCCCCCTTTATTGTCGAGTCCTGCAGGAATGCATGGCTAGGGGATAAACTTGCATATTGATTATTTGCAAGCCTTGGTTCCAACATCATGAGGTCATCAGATAGGTTGTTGCATGCTAATTATTTGCATGAAATAAGGAGATAATGATGGCATCTAAAAGATAGGTTGTTGCTTACCTTGAGAAGTCTTTGATTGGGACCCTAGCTGACGAGTCTTTGACAGTGCTAAAACTATGAAGTTCATATGATATATCAAGATTCCAATTTAGCTCCACTTAGCCGATTGGACGAATTCCTAGTTCAACTTGATGTGGAACAGATCCTTAAAGCATGTGAAGAAAGGCAAAAATCTTTCTCTCAAATGATAAAGGTGAAAGTTCATCACAACTTACAAGATCAATGGTTAAATGAAGATAGGGCTCGATTTAATGCCTGGCTAAATAAAGAACGTTTTCCTTACGTTTCTGACTACCAATCAACTCCCTTTGAAAAATGGTTAAATCTAAAGGCTGGGGGGCAATTTTCCACTTCGGCCACAATCAAAAATTGGCCGAAGAAAATTGTCAAGACGGCTGAAGAAATACCTAGGCCATCTGTTGTCTCAATCGAGACTGAAAGTGTGGTAGGCCTAGAAGAAAAAGTTCAAGTTTCTAAGCCAAAAATCAACTTAAAAAATGATTCGTCAGAGGAGTGTTCCAATGACAAACAAGACCGATACACGGCTTTAGATGAAAAAACCACATCAATTGATATGGTCATTGGAGACATAGGCCTAGTCGAAAAAACCACGCCAATGGATATGATTATTGGTGATAAAGCCGATATGGAGAAATCCTGTTCGGCTAAGTTGTTTAAGTTAAAAGCCAAAATTGACGAAATTATTATGCCCAGGGGGCTTCATAATTGTTCAATGCATTCGGCGGCTGAGAATAAAAAATATTTCGCCAAGTCAAAAGTATTTGGAAGTGATTCTTTATTTAGCCAAAAGCGAAATCAAATCGAAAATTTTAATACAAAAAGATCTCGCCTCGGAATAAAGCATCGTTGGCCTCCTCCTCATGGTTTGACCACTTTTATTTCCGTTTGCTAAAAATAAATAAATAAATAAATAGCAAAAGGATGAATAAATTATTTTCTTAACCATTTGGCCTTTCAGGCCGATGCATAAGAAAGTAGGGGGGCAAACATTATTAGTAGACGTAGGCCATTCTTTGCTCCAATTATTGACTTCGATCGGTGCTAGGTCGAGCTACCAAGAAGCTGCTAAGAATGGTTTGTTTCCCAACCTTGGCCTAAATTTTTCTCGACCTCCAAATTTTTCTTGACCTCGGCAGTTGAGAGTTACGGCAGCTCTCTCCTTTTCTACATTAAATAGAATGCCACCCATGTTGTAGTAGGTCTCCACGTGGCCTAGCCTATTCACCTTGTAATTGGCATTCAATAGGACAAAGAGGGCATTTGGTGGTTAATATCTACAGTGATTTTTCGATTTTATTGCCCTCGACCATATAGCTCGACCGAATCTCACATACGACCAAGTCTTATTGTTTAAATCCTTAATTATTGGCGGTCATTGAGCATTTAGATGGATTGCATTCGGCTGAATCCAGAACAACATTTTGCTGAGTGAATTTTTATTCGGCGATGGATGGTAATGTTTCCTTGACCATATATTTCTAGGTGTCACTCGGAGGTGCTCAATGGTTAGGGAATGTACGATTACTGGTTTTAGTTTTTTCGAACTGACGGTCGTTGAATGCACAGGAGAGTCATTTGCTTCACCAAATCACTTCATTTTCAGTGATATGGGGGATTCTTTAACTGCTCTAATTTCCTTAACCATTTGGCTTACGAGCCGAAGCTTAAGGAAACTGGGGGTAATGTTTGGACCTGATTTTATACTATCGGCTCGTGCAATCAAGGTCGTTGATGAACATAGCTCTCAACCGTTGGATGACAGAATAGTTAAGATAATTATTATCGAAGGATATATTGTGGTTTTAACCATGATATTATCTTTTAATAATATATCAATTGATCTAGACTGAATATGATCAATATCCTAGCGTTTGTTTGGAAATGGGTTTCTCTGCATGGGATAATATTAAAGAAGAATGATTATATTATAACCAATGGTCAGGAAAAGAATTGCAATTCATTTGCAATTCTCTAGTCGGCACATGCATAGACGTGGAGGGCTAGAATTTGTGATCGAGTCGGTTTTTTGAAAATGCACAATTGCACTGGATAAATATGGTGGAAAGATTAAGAGTTAAAACTTTCATTCGAATTACTAAAGGCAGTGCCCCCTTTATTGCGGAGTCCTACAGGAATGCATGGCTAGGGGATAAACTTGCATGCTGATTATTTGCATGCCTTGGTTCCAGCACTGTGGAGGTCATCAGATAGGCTGTTGCAATCTAATTATTTATATGAAATAAGGAGATAATGATGGCATTTAAAAGATAGGTTGTTGCTTACCTTGAGAAGTCTTTGACTGGGACCCTAGCTGAAGAGTTTTAATTGAAATCAAATCCTACACTAGTGTGAAGCCGCGCCACATAACATTTGCTTAAATAAATACAGTGCCACAGACAACATTCAAGGGCCCCCTCCAATTTAACACACAAATTGCCTTGCGCAAACTCTCGCTCTACGCGAAACCTCTCAACAACCTTGAGATTTTTATTGTTCTGCCAACACATCTTCAGTTTGGATAAATAGCACTGTGAAGGCAACCGGTGACACTTTCAATTTCGATAAACAACACTGTTGTTGTAGAATCAGCCATCCACGGAGCACCTTCAGTTTGGATAAACAGCACTGCGTTAAGGCTGACTGATTGTCTATCCAAGTCTCGGTCGAAAGGGATTTTCAAATCCTTGTTGGAAGAGGTCATCTCATTAGCCTTCTCGACGAAGTGAGGTGTTACAGGTTACTACATTCGGCACATTGAAAGCCGAATTTGATCTTGAACTTCGTAGAACTAGCAGCCTTGTCTTCAGGCTCTAGAACTTGAAGATCGATACATGTTCTTTCCTTGGCCGCAGTCACAAGATCAAGAAGTCGGCAGTACGCTCAACGCGACATCAACACATTTTACTCCTCGGCCGAGCTCGGCCGACGAGTTGGCACGCCCAGCACACAAATGAAGGACGTAGTTAGCTTATTATTTACTCGGCATGCGCGCCACGTAGGCTTGGTAGTTTTTAGGTTCAACAGAAGCACACATCACGTAAATCTCGGTAAGGTGCCACTTGCACGCTAACTGAAGCATACATCCCTCAGGACGGCTCACTAACAAAGATAGGTCCACTAGGCTCTATTGGATATTTAGTAATGTTAATTTCAATATTGAAGAATGATTCAAAACATTTTGACTAAAAGTCAACCCTTGGTCAACGTGATCAATGATATAGTCAACAACCTTAGTAATCCAATCTGGAAGATCTATACGTCAGATTCCTTATTTGTAAAGTCCTAATAGTATCACACTAATCAAATAACAATGTACTATAACTTCATGACGATCCAACGATCAGATCTCCACCTACCATAAAATTCAAGTGGCGGGCCTTAACGAAACTAAGTTCAAACAATGGAATACATCAAACGGATGTCAAAGGGTATCAAAATTAGTCTAGGGAGACAAAGTCGACTCTGGCCATAGGCCGCTGGAATCTAACCACCGCCGAGACTCGTTTTACATCAAATTGAAGCCTCCGAAGAGATGAGTAAGTTTTATACCTGCCAAGATAGTTGGTTCCATCGAAAAAGGCTTGAAAATGGCGAGGTATAGCTAGAAAACTCAAAACCGTCGAATATCGAATTGTCGTTATTGGAGCTTCAAGGGCTCGAAACCTAGCTGGGTTTTGTTGTTAGGGTTGAGATGAGTTGATTACAAGTGGTGCTCGACGTCGGACTGGTCGAAGTTGGGAGATCACCGACCGTGATACTTGGCAAAACGGCGTGCCTCATCCATCTCGAAACAGCGCACAAGCTTACTCGAGTTTGGGTGGAAAATGAAGTTGGAGAAGCACTGAACCGATTGGTGGTGGTGGGTGCCCGGTTCATCGTCGTCAAATTTTGCCGGAATCTGCGCTGAAAATTATTGCATGAAATGTGTCAAGAACCCGTATCGTGCGCAGCAAACGGGTCAGTTGCAGACCCATGTTTCTAAAACGGGATTTTTCCCCCTTCCACAATCTTCAGATGCTATAAAGCCCAATTTACTAATTTGCCCTCAACTTTATTCGCTCATAATTCCTTTGTTAAAACTTTGTTTCGTGAACGGTTTCTGCCCACGTGTTCGTAGAATCGAACTTATCCAAATATACTAAAAGAGATCCTAACATATCTACGGATTTTTAATGACTAATTACTAAAATATCAAACTCAGTAGCTAGTCAACTAAAAATCAAAACTTAATGAAAATTAAATTAAATTCATAACTATGAAATACGAAACTTGAATAGTGAAATCCAGGGCTGGGTTTTATTTATAGTGGTATAAATAATTAACTTGATAAACTATCCAGAAACAAAACAGATGAAGAAGAAAAATACTTTTGGGCTTAATTAACTGTCTGTTGCGTTTATGCTAATCAAATGTTGGTAGTGAAACACTAGAGGCAGTTAGTCAAGTAAATAAATCATGGTGGTGCTTAGAGGGGGAGATAGTGCTAGGTTTACCAGATTTTCTCCCCTGCGTATTTACCAGATTTTCACCCCTGCGTACTTGGGTTCTATGCGCGGGCTGCGCGCGACTTGGCTTAGTTGAATCTCATCCTTTCATTCTTTTAACTAAAAACGAGCGGCTCTGATAAGATTTCAAGCAAAGGGTTGCAACAAAGAATGCAATTATTCTTGTAAAGATAGTTATACAGTGATTCATTCTTTATTGCAGCCAATCTCTTCAAATCTAATCAAAACCGCTTGTTTTCAGGTAAAGGAATGAAAGATTGAGATTTGACAAAGCCAGGTCGTGTGTAGCCCGTGCGTAGAACCCATGTGAGTTGGGGAGAACATCTAAGAACGTATTCTCTCTAAAAAGATAATGACTTACATAGAAAGATTTACCTTCACTTGGCGTTCCTTATTTAATAAAGCCTTTTTATGTGCAAGTTTTTCTAAAAGTAAAATGTATGATTGGGTAGGGATGCTAAGTGACAATAAATCAGTTCCATATAAGTTACTATCCTCTAAAAAGGTGGAGCAATTTGTACAACTGCAAACATTTTACAAATCTCAAATTCGATGGTGTAGATTTATCTGAACCCCAAATTTAGTATACCAATTAGACTACTTGATGACTAAGAACCTATTAAAAAATAATCAACATTCTTTTAACCGAATTATTAAATATTTTAAAGTAGTAAACTTAAAAAAAGAAAAATGGCACCATTATCACAAATATGAATTGCTTTTTAGGAGAGAAAGAGTCATGACTTGTCTTAAAATTACTAAAATGCTCGATCATTTGAGTGTCACATGCCTTCTTCATTAACTAAATGAAGGAAAAATGTGATGCGTTCTTGAACTTTATCGTTTGATAAACTACAAGGACTAAAATTGAGAAATTAAAATTATAATCACCAATTAAACTTCAACTAAATTACATGATTTAAAAGTGAGACTTGGCCTTTATTTTACATAATCCTGAAGTCTACGTTTGGTGTGACAACCCGTTCCAAATTTTACGTTTTTATTTTATTTTAAAAGCGTGAATTTACGAAATTGCCCTAGAGGTAAGGACTTTGACTTCCGTTGACCATCGACTTGAGAGATGTGGAACTTATTCTTTTAGCATATCCTCGTAGTACTCATTGGTACGAACGTATAGGCGAAAGCCGTTTGCGAGTCCGGATTATAGCGGTATAGTTACGGACGTTCGAAATTGGTTATTCAAGGTTTAGTGTTTATTTAAATTAAATCCCCACAAACCCAATCAGAAATGGAGGGAGGAAAGAAAAAAAAAAAGAGGTGGTTCCCGTCCACCCGCACCCACCGTGGGTCTACTTTCCGAGGCCGATTCCGGCCAACTCCGGTGGATTTTTTCGATGCCACCACCACCATCTTGAAGCTCTCATTCCCCTCTACAAAACCCACCCAAGAAACACCTTGATTAACCATGGGATGTGGAGGTTTGAGGCCACGAAAGTTGACGAAAATCAATGGTGCTCCGGCCACCCTTTTCGATTTTCCGGCAAATCGGCAAAGCGATGGCCGATGCCACCACTTGGGCTTTGTAGCCCATCATCCCAGGAGCAAAACCCAACCAACCTTGACCCCGTTGGACCACCGTAGACGACGAATCGACGTCGGAAAGTTTTAGGCACCCGCCGGCTTCGTGGGCAAAATTGACCATCTTCCGTCCACTTTTGGACTTCGTGGCAGGTATAAAAGTTGCTCCACTCACTGAGATCTTCATTTCTGTGAAGTTTGAGAATTTTTGGAAATAGTTGGATTTTCCGGCGAGTCGGGGCGGCCGACCGCCACCCGCGGCGGCGCGTGGCCAGTGAGCCGCCAATGCTATTTTTAGGCTATGTCGAATGTTTTGAATTCAGTTTTGTCATTTGAATGACGTAGGTTGATAGTTGGAACGTAAATTCGTTACGATACGTTACTTGATAAAAATGTGAATCGATGATCCGACCGTTGGATCGTCACCAAAATTGGATAAATTATAATGCGTAATATTTAAAGTTCATAGGAATTTACGGATCGCGAATCCGACTTACAGATCTTCCTTAATTGGATTTGTAAGTTAGTAAAATAAATGTTCACGGCCACTTGTTTTAAGCAATTGGCGAAGATCTGACCGTTGGATCGTAATGAAATTTTAATATGTTATTCTAGAAAAATATTGTGGATCGTTGGGAGTTGTGGATTGGAAATCTGATATGCGGATCTTCCGAGTCAAGTTATACAGTGTTGTAAACCCTACCGTCGATCTTTGATCGACGGTTGACTTGTGGTCAATAGGTCTCAACCTATTTTAGAATGTCGTTGAGGTTGTGTTTTATGTGAATTGCATATTCTTCAGATAAAAGTTCTGAGATGTGATTTGATAATTGGTCACAGGGACCAATCATTCAGGACGCCTCGATGTGTGTGCTAGGGAATCATAGCGTGGACTCCAAGTGAGTGGATCTTTTCCTTTTTATCGTACATATTGTTGAGAGTCCTATCGACACTTTTAAATTGATTAGGTATATTACTTTCATATATAATTATTGTGAATGCTTGAAGTACTATATGAACTACGAATGGCTTGATCTCTATTTAGGGTATGTAGGTAGTCTAACGAGACGTTAGATGCAGCCATAAAATATTTGAGACAAAAGCCTTGCTTGGGAAATTGAGTAATGCGAAGGAAATTGGTAAAGACAAGTTTTAGTTTTGTGAATTAGTTAGTTAAATTAGAGTTAATTGGGTTGTCATGAATAATTATCCCTGAAAATAAGTAGTTTGGGAGTAGGGCGTTACTGATTGTACACTTCACACCATATTGTTTATAATTGAAAATGCTACGACATGGTTGAGTAGTAGATTGCATCATGATATATCCATATGTATATTACTTGCATATAATTATTAGGAATGCTTTCAAGTGAAAAGGTGAACTCAGGGCACCCAGGTAAGTTCAGGTGAGTTTATGGTACTAGTTGAATCGATTGCGTTATAGCATGACTACAATTATGAATTAGGCAACTTCGATACTGTCGTACTGGTTGCCATGAGTTGCACATGTTATATTGAGATGCATTGAGAGCTCATAAACCTACACCCCGGTGTTAGTGCTCCCGCCCGTGGCCAGGGCACAGTCCTTCACGTGATGTTCACCTCCCGCACCTTACGCTCACCTTGGTTCCAAGGTAGGTGCACAATCTTGTCGTACAAACCACTTTAGGTGGTTCCGACTCGTAGGTGACCCGCGATTATTCGCCCAGTCTTCACGTGATCGTAGCACTCGAGCGTATTTATTTACACCCAGTCCTGTCGTACAGACCACTTTAGGTGGTTCCGACTCGTGTGCAGGTATACTTATTGAGCACTATATGTGACTCCGACTTATATGCTAGCCAGGATTGATGAGATATGGATAAGTCGTACAGGTCACTATAGGTGACTCCGACTTATATGCTAGCCAGGATTGATGAGATATGGATAAGTCGTACAGGTCACTATAGGTGACTCCGACTTATATGCTAGCCAGGATTGATGAGATATGGATAAGTCGTACAGGTCACTAGAGGTGACTCCGACTTATATGCTAGCCAGGATTGATGAGATATGGATAAGTCGTACAGGTCACTATGGGTGACTCCGACTTATATGCTAGCCATGATCGATGAGATACGGATAAGTTGTACAGGTCATTTTAGATGACTCTGACTGATATATTACTTTGTATTGATTTAGTTCATTTGGCCTACTTATTAATGTATGGTGGATTTGATGGCAAACCGTGGTTTTGGTCATTTCTGAGTATGGTTTGGATATATGTATATATGTTGTACTGTCTTATGGAAAACGATACGGGTTTTACATTTAGGGCATTACTTTTAGAGAGGTAATAACTTTGGGAAGCTTGGTTTTATCGTTTACTCACACCTTCTGTTTGGTGCCCTCCAGGTTTTAGCTGCTGAGTTTGTATCGACAAGAATCTGTGGCGAATTTTAGTATTGATGGGTATTTCTGAGGGTATGATTCTTACCCACATTATTCTACCTTACTTATGCTTTGACATCGCGTGTGAAAATGAGTTCGCTCCCACTCGTAGCGCACTCTGGTACTTAGACACTTTTAGATTCAAATTTATTCACTTTTTATACACTATCACATTTTATGGCTTCGTCACCTTCCAGGTGTCGGCCAGCACAGCTCGATTCAGGGTCCAAGTGGACTTTCTGGGTCGGGGTGTGTCATTTGGTATGCGGGAAAGAGAGCTTGAAAATGGAAATTTGTTGTCTTTTTCATATTTGGTAAGGCTTGGGAAATGATTTTCTGAGTCATGAGAAAATAGAGGGGAAAGTGAAGCCCTCCGTCCTCACTTTCCTTCCCCTTGGGAAACCGAAAAAAACACCAGTTAACTGTTATCTGTTTATAACAAGTATATCCTAACGTAAAATGATCATTATATCCCATAAAATGGTATTCCTGCTTAATTTTGCATCGTTAGTAAACATTGAAAAGGAATTTTGCATTTTCCTTTCTCAAGGAAAAGACATGGGAAGTTAATTTTCATGAATTCCTTTTAGTGTACCAAACACAATCGAAGTAACAAGCACCCGTGAATTTTGATAAGAAAGAAAAAAAATCATTTCCCAAAAAGAGAAAATTCCCCCAAAGTTTTTTCTCCACCATTGGATCATGAAATGGGAGAAGATGTAGGGCCCGGTTTCATGCTAAAGATTCCTTCACAGTGCCCGTGGCCCACCGACCAATACAAAACAATATAAAAGAGTTTTGAAAAACGAATGAGGATCCTCTTTATGAGAATTAGGACCACCTTCTCTGCAACATAAATTATTGCATAAACAAAAAACAGTTTAATTGCCATTGAAACAATAATTTAGAAAACTAAAAAACAATAATTTGTCAAATAATAGAATTACTATACTAAATTAACCGTATCTATGTGCCGAACACGAAATACGCTGCTTTAGCTAATTTAGTTAAACCGAGTCTGGAAAAATAAAACTTGCTAGTGAGCTACATTTGCTACAAAATTACAAGTAATGAATCGCCATTATAGGCGGGAATAAGGGCTCAGCTCCATTTCAAAGTCCAAAAGAAAAATGGTACACAAAATTGCCCTTTTGATATTTTTTTTTTTAAGAAACGAAATTATCTACACTAAGTAAGAGAAAGTCGGCTAAACCTCACAATAAATTAATAATAATATTATTCAAATTTGTTTTTAACAAAAATCGAACATACCTTTCACTTACAAATGAAAGTAAGTCTCTTTGAAATTTGAATAAAAAAAGGAAAAAGCTGTAGAAAAACAAAAAGTGGAATTTTGAGGTTTCTGGAGGGGATCCAATTCCCCCTCTCCTCTCTCAACCTTCTCAGAGCTTGATATCCACAAAGAAGCACATGCTCTTCACTTGTTTACTAATATAATAATACTACTGAGAGTACCCAAAAAGGTAAAGTAGAAAACAAGAAATGCAAACCCAACCCAATCCACATTATCTATGCTTCTGCTTTTGGTTGTTCATCTGACATTCTACAGAGATTTTTGCAGCCTTTCTTGTTTATTTATTGCTCTCTATCATTTTTAATTGCTGGCTTGTAAAATCTTCAGTCTCAAGTTTTGAAGTTTGAATCTTTACATTTACTTTAGTACTGGCTGGTTGGCTGGCTGGCTTCCAACTAACTCTTGAGGTTACTGTGGTCTCCAGTCAAAGGTATTTTGATCTGGGTCTTCTTCCTTTTAATCTTTCTTAGTTGAATTTTAGTCCATTAAAATCTTGATTATTATTTGAATTCGAGTTTTTGGGTTGCTCTTCAATTGGAGCTTCTGTGTTGGCCACTTTTGTTTTTTTCAATTTTTTTGCTGCTTTTTCTGGTGCAAGCACTGTTCCATTCATCCGTAATTTGGCTTCTGAAACTGGATTTTCTTCAAACTTCATCAATTTATCAATTGGGTTGTTCTGGTTTGTAATTTCAAGAACTGGGTTGTTCTTCTTTCGTGATTTCATGAATTGGGCTGTTCTTCTTTTGCGATTTCAGCAATTGGGTCTTCAGTGATTGCACAATTTCATGATATTTTCACTATTTCAAAAGCAATTGATTGAGTTGGATGTGATGCTGCTGGAGTTGCAAATCGTTGACTCTTCAGAGCGAGCGAGTTTGCAGAGATCCATTTTGTTTTCATTCTTATATAAAGTGATAATATTTTGTTTGGGTTAGATGGTTTTTGGAGTGGATTTGAAGCAAAGCTGAGAGAATGCGATAAGCGAAGTCATTCTTTTTTACTCAAATGCTTTGGATTTGGTGGAAAGAATATTGCTTTCTGATTTTGAAAGGCTTTGGCTGTATTGGTTGGAGTTCAGTTGTGCAGCAAAAGTTGATAAAGATTTGGGTGTCGGCTATCTATTTTTTGCTTTCTTGTTTTGTTTTCTGCAACTTTGAAGAGGATTCGTGGTGGTTTTTCAATGACACGTCTGTAAACTTGTAATTGTGTGTTGTAGATGAACACATTGTGAAGTGCTAGTTGAGGAGTTGAGAATTGAACAGTAACAGTAGATGGAGCGCAAGTGGTTGTGGAAGAAGAAGCCTTTGGAGAAGAGCTCTGGAGAAACTGATAGTTCAGGTTCAGTATCTTCAAACTCGGAGAGGTACTCCGATGAACAGGTGGGTAGCTGAACCCTGATTACCACAATATTTGAGTTCAACTTTACTTCTGCAAAGCTTGTACACATTGTTCTTTTGGCATTTAACTAAGTAACTAACGTATATTGTCCTCAATTTCACATAAACGGCTTTGCTCCCTACCCCTTTAAAGCCTTGCCTTATTGATGAATTTTTATGCCCTTCAGAAGTTGAAGATTGCATTTACAGTGGAAGTTTTCTGTCCATTTCTTTGTTGTCTGGATAGACTCTTAATGATGTGAGGAGACAAATAATGTACCGTAACTACCATTGCTTATCCGCACACTGATTGCTTTAGTTTACTATCCTACATATTTTTCTCATTTCTGAAACATATATCCAAAACATAGTAATATGCACCTATGCTAATCAATTGCCTTCAATGACCGAGTGTTCTAAACAACTATTAGATAGATTAGGCTGTTCTGATTTGGAATTTGTGTTTCGTATTCTTTGTAGCCCTGCACAAGGACTTTCTGCCTGCCCCTGTAACCAAACAATTAGGTTGCATTTCCTGTTTGAGATACCGTTATCATATCTAGCTAGTTGGTGTTGTAGAAAGGCTTATGACCTATATGTTTCCTCCCTCTTGCTTGTTTGTTGTCTTCGTTGCCTTGAGTGGCAGATACTTGATGCCAACTGAGTTTTATAACGTATAAAATTTTGGTACTCTTGAAGTTTCATTTTGTTAACAACCGCTTAGAAAACGAAGTTCGGCTGATGAACTTTTAAATTTGTAACCCAAACAGGCTTGGTTGAGTACACAGGGCTGTGGTAGTTGTGAAATGTGGTAGAAAATTTTTGAAATTGTTATCTCAAGTAGGGGAATTAAAAAATCGAAGTTTTGGTCTAGTTGACTAGGTTTGAGGCATCATATTGGAGAATAGAGGGTGTAGTTTATAATTTATGGGTCCTACTTTCGGATTTATTACCTACACTGACCCCTCCTGTGGTGGCTAAAAACTGAATAATTACTAGTATTACAGGACACCTTGCAGGCTCCAAAGGAAGATAAATGGTAGCTTCTAGTGTGACCACATGTATACAAACTAATAGCAGCCACTTTGATTTAGCCAATTATAGGATGGCTTATTATTAGCTCCGCCCCCTAGAACTTGAATTTAATCTCACTTTGCTCCTTGTAACTCAAAAGTCGCCACTCTACTCCCTGAAACTCAAAGTTCTCTTCACTTTGCCTCCTGGAACTTGATTTTGATTCCATTTTTTCCCTTGAAACTTGAAAGTTGTCTCTATAAAACTCAAAATTTGGTCCACATTGCCTTAGATCTGTTAAGAGAGAGAGTCCACAAGTCAAAGTGGAACGAATTTTGAGTTTCAGGGAGTAAAGTGGTGACTTTTGAGTTACCGGGGGCAAAGTGAGATCAAAATGGAGTTCCAGGAACATGGCTAAAAATAAGCCCTTAAGTTTTCAGACTGTTTCATATCACTCTAAGAGACCGGCAATATTTCCTTTCATGTTCTTACGATAAGCCTTTTGGTGCATTTACAACGCTCTCAATTAGGTGCTTTTTGTTGTTTGTGCAATCCGAACTATGATTTTATGCATGTTTAACTATGGTCGAATATCTTATGATATCATTCTAGCAGGAGGCACAAAAGGCATCTCCAAATCATGATGCTCAATCACCTGAAGTCACATCAAAAGCAGCATCCAGTGCTGACCATGTTAATTATAGTCTGAAGAGTCTAACGGAGAGATTATCAGCTGCTCTTGTGAATGTTAGCGCCAAAGAAGACTTGGTGAAGCAGCATGCCAAAGTTGCTGAAGAAGCTGTCGCAGGTAATAGTCATATAACATGGTAATTCTGCTAATTTCTCTTTACACAGATATTTTATCTACATAATGATGGCGATGAATTTTAAAGATTTGTGAAATTCCTAACGGCAATGGATAATCTTTCCAAATAGAAGAGAACAATACGTTTATCAAATCTCAACCATGATCTATAGTTTTGTTTTCCAAGGATTTTATATAATTGTCATGTTTTTCTATCTTAAACCATTCTGTTTTTTATGTTATTATAGGCTGGGAAAAGGCTGAAAATGAGGCTGCGGTTTTTAAGTCAGAACTTGAAGTTACAGTTCAGCAAAACTCGGCTTTGGAAGATCGTGTAAGCCATCTAGATGGGGCCCTCAAGGAATGCGTTAGACAGCTTAGACAAGCGAGAGAGGAGCAGGAACAAACCATACAGGAAGCTGTGCTGAAGAAAACCCGTGACTGGGAGTCCACCAAGTTGAAGCTTGAAAGTCAGATTATTGAGCTACAGAGAAAAGCAGAAGTGAATAGATCTGAAGTTTCTGCTTTTGTCGATCCTCATCTTTCTCATAAGCTGCAATCTTTAGAAAAAGAAAACTCGGCCCTAAAGCATGAGCTACTGACTCAAGCAGAGGAGTTGGAAATCATGACAATTGAAAGGGACTTGAGTACTCAAGCAGCTGAAACGGCGAGTAAGCAACATTTAGAGAGTATAAAAAAGGTTGCAAGGCTTGAATCCGAGTGCCGGAGGCTAAAAGCTTTGGGTAGTAAAATACCTACTGTCATTGATCACAAGTCCAGTGCTGCTTCTTCAATGTACGTGGAGTCTTGCATGGATAGTCAATCGGACAGTGGAGAACGGCTAAACATGATGGAGATAGATTCTCAAAAGATGAATGGCTCACAGGCAAACAAGCGTGACCTGACTTTCTCTGACTGTTGGGCTTCGGCCCTGGTTGCTGAGCTTGATCAATTCAAGAATGAAAAGGCTGTAAGCAGAAATTTGCCTGCCCCTTCCATTGATGTTGATCTCATGGACGATTTCCTAGAGATGGAACGACTTGCTTCGTTGCCACAGACTGAGAATGAAGCTAGTTATCTGGAATCCGAAGCCATAGTTAATCAAACCAATAATGAAGAACGTGCCTTGAGAGCTGAACTTGAAGCCATGAGTCATCAGATGGCCGAACTTGAGGACAAGTTAGAAAAGCTTGAAGTAGAGAAAGAAAAGTTAGAGGTAGAGAATGCTGAAATTGAAGCTATGAGTCATCGGGCAGCCGAATTAGAAGACATGTTAGAAAAGAAGGAAGTTGAGAGAGAAAATTTGGAAGTAGAGAAAGCTAAAATAAAAACCGCTTTAGCCAAAAGTCAAGAATGTTATGCGGCAGCAGAGTTTCAGCTTAAAGAAGCAGAAATGAAGTTGGAGGAGTTACAAAAGGAGCTAAGTATTGCAAATGAATCAAGGCAGACTATTGAGTCTCAGCTCATTAGCATGGAAGCGGAGGCGTGGACCATGTCTACTAAGGTTGATTCTTTGGAAGCAGAGGTTCAAAGGGAGAGGGCTTTGTCAACAGAAATTGCCATCAGATGTCAGGATTTAGAGGAGGAGCTATCAAGAAAAAACGAAGAATTCAAGCTTCAGAAAACTGCTTGCTCGAACAGTGAATTGAAGAGAAAGCAGGTTGGTGATCAAGGACTTACCCATCTACATTACGTCTTTTGGTATTCGATTATTCAAGCCATTTACCTAGTTAAAACAAATGAATATGCCGTAATTTAATGTTGTGGTGACTAATATTCCAGGAAGACCTAGCTGTAGCAGCTGGAAAGCTTGCTGAGTGCCAGAAGACAATAGCATCGCTAGGAAATCAACTCAAATCTCTAGCGACACTAGAAGATTTCCTGATAGACTCCGAAAGCCTCCCAGGGTTCACTGGTGTTGCGCCGCAGATTCCTCAGGCTGATGAACAGTGGAAGTTGCATTCCAATGTGACATTTTCACCTAAACGAGATTCTGTATCAAAACCAGCCGATGAGAGTTGTGGTCCTTCGACAAATAGAAATGAGGACAACTCCCCACCATCTTCGTCTGCATCAACCTCATCCACTGTGTTGTCGACTCATGTCAGCTCTGAGAAGAATCGAAATGGGTTTGCGAAGTTCTTCTCCCGAACCAAGAGTGGGATACGACTAGAAATTTAGGCGAGGTTAATTCTTTAGTAGAGAAAACAAGAAACATAATTGGTTTGTGGGGTTTGTAGGGTTTGTATTACAGCAGGGAAGTTAGTGCTTCAGTTTATTTGCAAGAGATTCTCAGCTCTTATAATTTTATCCTTTTTGGGGCATATCAGATGCGTTCTTGTGAGATTATGTAAAGATGAGCAAACTAAGGAACCGAGCCGAGTTGTTATGCTCATGGAATGTCGCGACTCAACGGCCACACAGCTAGGAAAATGGAAACTCCTCCAGGATGGTAAACAGTGGTGCAAAGAGAGAAATTTTACCCCAAAAAGAAAGTAAAAAAAATGAAAAGTTTTTGGGGCGAGAGAGGCTCGAACTCTCGACCTCAGGATCACTCAGAAGCTATGAGACCTACGCGCTAGCCAACTGCGCCACCGCCCCATGGTGAACGCTAGTCGAATAAATGATACCTATCGTGAATACATTTGAATGTTAAATTGAGAATTTTAATGAAAAACTCTCGTACTACTTATTTTAATGAAAAATCACATTTTTACACTAAAAAATCAATCTTGGTACCATTCGTTTTACCTTTTATTTTGTCCCTATCGTTAAAACTCAAAATTTTCAAGTCATTTTCATTAGTTTTCCTCTTTAAATTTTGTGTTCAAATGTTAAGTGTAGCATGATCGACATTTGTTAATTGAAACACACTTCTAGCCGATGTGGATCTCATTCGGATCCTCACATCCTATCCATTAATTGTATATCGTGCTTCCAAAAATCATTATGAATTTTTTAATTTAAAATTAAACACAAATAGTACCTAACAAAAATTAGCTGCACAATATACGATAAACGGGTATGATATCTGATCCTCACAAAGGGGATCGGAGAGAATTCTCATCCACCTCTAGCAGCGCCAAACGACACAGCATTGGCCCTAAAGTATTCATATTTAATTGGGTTAGCTTCCCGTTTTATTTCATCTGGTGTAATCATCGAGCAAATTGGGTTCTATGGTGTAGTGGTTAGCACTCTGGACTTTGAATCCAGCGACCTGGGTTCGACTCCCGGTAGGACCTCTTTTTAATTTATCCTGAATTTTTTTTTTTTTTTTTTTTTTCTTTTCATCTCTTAACACCCAAATAAACTAAATGATTTGATACCAAAACATAAAAACTAATAATAAAAAAAATAAAACTTAGATGGAACAAACCATATTTTTCGTATAATCACATAATTTACATTGTTTATTTTCTCAAAGAAACGACGATGATTTCATGTGCAAAATCAATTAAATTAAACAATAGAAACCACAATTATTTGCAACTCTTTGTTTCGGCCTTGTCATTCATGATGAGCATTAGCATGCTGAGAATTCCTCTCTCTTGAAGGCATGGAAGAGGTCAATGCCAAGAAAAGCATTCAGAAAGTTCATTCCGAACATCCCAAACAGCGCAAGCGGCAGCTCTATACCCTTTTCCAAATTTTGAAGCATCGCAGAAGAGCTTGGCTGTAATGAGAAGGTGAGCTGCCGTCCTTGCGAAAGTGAAGGTTACCCAATTAAGAACCCACTCTGCCTTTACAATTTTGCTTCTAGCGTCACGAATGCCAGCCATCCGCCGTGCTTTCCTCACCTGCAGAAAGATAGAATGCAGCTGTTGAAAGAAACAGAAATATCAGAACCAATTTCATGTTGTGTAGAATTCACGTTAAGAGTCTAAATCCCTCTTAAGATTTTAGATTCTTAGCATTTATTTGAAGTTACCATGTTTTACATATTATTATTTCAACATCGAAATATTTCATTTCGAGGTTGTAGTTACTTTAACTAGATAAATCTTAGTGAAGGAATAATCAAGACAATTCATTTACAAGGGAAAATAACTTATAAACCCAGTAAACCTGAGCACCTCAATGAGAAATAAATTAAACGAGACTTTCCATCCCTCGTTCAAACAAAATCAGGAGACAAAAAAAAGAAAGAGGTTGCTGACATTTTCGTTATCTCCTACCATTATGCAATATGTTATGAAATGATCACAACATAACAATACTTTCGCATGAGGACACAATGATGGATTCAAATCGTCTTTGGGTCCAATTGGCTCACAGTTCAACTGAGCAGTTTACACTTTGGATGAATTTTCTTTACACTAAGAAATATTATCTGAAGAAGAAAAGGAAAGCCTAAGGAAAAGAAAGCTTTTAAGTGCTAATTAGAGCTTATCCTTGGGGCTTAATTTTTTGATATCATTCTTCTCACCAAGGAGGAAAATATATAATGTACAAGAGTGATTTACAAGGAAAGAAATAAACATCAAATAACCTAATTACAATCTGATTATAAGGACTCAAAAAAAAGGTAACTAAACTAATTACAAAAGTCAACTCACCAACACTCCCCCTCAAGTTGGTGCATAAATGTCGTTCATACCCAACTTGACAAGAGAGTTGTAGAACGCTTGACTTGCAATAGCTTTAGTTAAGATATCCGCTAATTAATCCTCTGACTTTACGAACGAGAATTGAATAATATTCCCATCCAACTTCTCCTTAATGAAGTGTCTGTCAACTTCCACGTGTTTTGTGCGATCATGTTGAATTGGGTTGTGTGAGATATCGATAGCTGCTTTATTATCACAAAATAAATTTGAGGCTGAATTCGAAGGATACCCAAGTTCACCAAGTAACCTCTGAAGCCATAATAGTTCACATACTCCTTTTTCCATACCCTTGTATTCCGCCTCTGCACTTGATAAAACAACCACTTTCTGTTTCTTACTCTGCCAAGTCACTAAGTTTCCTCCCACAAATGTAAAGTAACCAGATGTGGACCGACGATCAGTAACATTGCCTGCCCAATCTGCATCAGTGTAACCCTTTATTCGGCAATGATCATTCTTGGAAAACATGATACCTCTACCTGGTGAGGACTTCAGGTATCGTAGGATGCGTTCAACTGCACCCAGATGTGCCTCACTCGGAGAATGCATAAATTGACTAACAACACTTACTGCGTATGCAATATCAAGCCTGGTGTGAGATAAATAAATTAACCTCCCAACTAACCTTTGATAATGATCTCTGTTAATGGGAACTTGATCAAGGTGCATGGCAAGATGGTGATTTTGGACTATAGGGGTGTCAGCCGGTTTACAATCAAGCATTTCGGTTTCAGCTAACAAGTCAAGAACATATTTTCTTTGAGATAGAAATATACCCTGTTTAGATCGAGCTACTTCTATACCCAAGAAATATTTCAATCCACCAAGATCTTTCATCTCAAACTCAGTTGCTAAGTAATCTTTCAGCCTTGAGATTTCCTCTTTATCATCACCTGTAACAATTATATCATCCACATAAATAATAAGTGTCATCAATTTACCCATTCAACATTTCAAGAAAAGTGTATGATCGGAATTGCTCTACCTGAACCCATACTTCCTCATAGTCGTCCATAACCTACCAAACCATGCCCGAGGTGATTGTTTCAATCTATACAATGCTTTATTCAACTTACACACCAGTCTGGGTTGTGAAACCAATGCATAACCAGGTGGAATATCCATATACACTTCTTCTTTAAGATTACCATGTAAGAAAGCATTTTTCACATCAAATTGTTGTAATGGCCAATCCAAGTTAGCCGCCAACGAAAGTAACACTCTTACCGTATTAATCTTTGCTATCAGAGCAAATGTTTCTGTATAATCAACACCATACGTTTGAGTGTATCCTTTGGCCACCAATCATGCTTTGTATCGTTCAATCGACCCATCAGCTTTGTACTTGATGGTGTACACCCATCGACATCCCACTCTCTTCTTTCCTTGGAGTAGCAGAACTAAATCCCATGTTTGATTTTTCTGAAGTGCATCCATTTCTTCCTCCATTGCCTTGGTTCATCGATCATCAGATAGTGCCTCCTTCAATGAACTTGGTGTGCTATCATTGGATATTTGTTGTACAAAAGCTTTGCCGAGTTCTGATAATTTATGTGATGACACATAGTTGGCAATGGGATATTTAGAGCCTTTCGTTGTTTCTGATGAATATCGATTGGGTGGCTTTCCCTGGTTGTGCCTGAAAGGTAACTGATAATTCGGAACATCGGATACTTCAATAAGGATAGTACATCTTGAAGGAAAATTTGTGAAAAACATGTTCATTTAAGCAACATCAATAGCATGCAATTAACAATTAAAGGCGGAATCATGCTTGTATGCACTTAAAACAAAACATTTACCCATGAAATTCAAAGCCTAGTAGATAGGTGAATCAAGACTCAACTCAAAACAAAGTGAGTTGAAAAATCAATACCTTTGTAGATTCCTCTTTGCATAAGCAAAGGCTAATCACCCAAAGAGAGGGCCTTCATTCCTTGCATCTTGGATCCATGGATTTGGATGGATGAAAAGGTTTCTCCAAGTTCCCAAAATTGAGAACCTCTAAGTCTCCACACCAAGGTATATTGAAGAAGAAATGAGTGACCTAGAGTAAGTAAGATTGCTAGATTTTCCCCTCTAGATTGGCCGAAATTTTAGAGAGAAAGGAGAGCTTGTGTTCTCATCCTTTCCCCCAAAAATAACCCTTAGTAAATTTTAGGCTATAAAGTCCTTTATATAGTCCCTTCAAATAAGTGACCTAATGGACCAAAAGCCCTATTCTTTTACACATGGCTAGCCTATAGGTTTATTGGGCTTTCAAGCCCTTTGTTTTATTCAAGTTGTCATACAACTTGAGTTAATGGGCTTGACATTCAAATCCCATTGGGCCTTGCGGCCCAAAACTAACCCGAGGTCTTTAACGAACTTATTCGTTTGATTAATTAACATATTAATTAATCCTAGCCTTAGATAAATAATTAAACCATTTAATTATTCTTACTCATCTCCGTTGAATCTTCAATCTCTACCTTACACGGTGTACGATCCATTAGGTTCCTTTTAGCGAGGCAGTGGGCGATTCAAACTCTTTCAAATCGATTGTGAATTGAAACTTACTTTCAATTCTCCCGTTAGTGATAATACACTTTTAGGGCTTCCACAAACCATGAGTGACACCTAGCAGCATATCATGGTTACCCAAGCTAATCAGAAGAGGTGGAGAACCTATTCAGTTTAGGATTACAAATGCAATACGGTCTTTCTCTAATACAATACTCTTGACCACATTGTTTGGTTTGATAGTTTATTCATGTCTACTATCCAATGTGAATCTTGTACTTATATGATTACCTTGAATGTGATCTGGAACGCATTCCAACATCTCATTCATACTCTGGCCAGAGATTCTAAATCATATCATAGAGTATTCTCCCTCAAAACAGTTTGAAGGTTAGAGATCCCTTGTTGCGCATTCACTTGCCTCCATGGCTAAGTGGCTTAACCCCAACGATGTCGTGGACACCCTGATAGAGTGACGTTGACATAATCAAAGATTAAGGACCTAACCACAAGACAACTGTGATGCCTCAGGTCAAAAGACTAATTTGCATTATCCCAACCATGAGTTCTCATGTGACATGAATATGAGAACTCTTCGTTGATCGTGTTCAGTGAACTCATTCTCTATTGAGCACCTACGTACTTGTCTTGATGTCACACACATCAATGACTCGAGACTAGTCACTCTCCCTGAGAGAAGACATAGCACGTACTGATCTTAACGGACTGTCAATGCCCAATTGACAATCCTATGATCAGGAACGTTTAGGATGTGTCAACGAAAGAATGGTCTCATGAATCTAACTTCTTTAGATCGCATTCTTCCAATCACATATTCCTTGGACTTATCGTTTAAGCATATAACATTTATATGAGACGGCTCAAACAATAATCTTTGCCCTTTACATTAAACTAGATTAGTTTAACATGTGAAATGTCCATAAAGTATCATCATATGATTGGTTTTAGGGCACATTTCCAACACATCTTACCTCAGGAATATTCTCTGGAGTATGGTCATCTAGTGGTACTATATTTTGAGACGAAGGGGAGTGGTATCAGTAGAAGTCTCAACATCGACAAGTGGCAACACTGTTGCCGTGGGTGAGCACGGCACTGCAGTGTCTGCCGCTAGTTCTGTGGGCAGCGATGCTACTTCTATTGGCTAGGCTGGCAATGCAGCCAATGCGGGCTCGGCTAACATTGGCAACGAAAGATCAGTGGTAGCAGCAGCCATGGTCCAAACCTGCTTGTCAGTGTCTCCCCCTGAAGATGAGGGTTGGAAAAAGCCGAAGAGTAATACATCTCAGACTAAAAAAAAGTAACATCCATAGTAGTATACATCCGACATGAAGGAGGGTGGTAGCATGGTACCCTTTCTGATGTAATCCATACCCCATGAAAACACACCGGAGAGCACATGGGTCAAGTTTTGTCCGTTGATTTTTATGTAGATGAACAAATGCAACACATCCAAAAACTCGCAGTGGGAGCACCAAAATAGACGGTAGAGGCACGAATGTAGCAAGAACTTGCAAAGGTGTCAGAAAATTCAATACTTTGGATAACATACGGTTGATAAGGTAAGTGGCAGTCTGAAAAGAAACATCCCAAGATGAGCGGGGAACATCCGTCCCAATCAATAGCGATCGAGCTGTTTCTAATAGATGGCAATTTTAGC
Organism: Pyrus communis; assembly: GCF_041283825.1. Classification (NCBI taxonomy): domain Eukaryota; kingdom Viridiplantae; phylum Streptophyta; class Magnoliopsida; order Rosales; family Rosaceae; genus Pyrus; species Pyrus communis. The sequence continues at coordinate 8,260,128 of NC_142572.1, forward strand.
GCTCAGCCACCCCATTCTGTTGAGGAGGCTGAGGACAAGTAGTCTCGTGGCGGATTCCGTGATTAATTAAATAATGTGTAAAATCATTATTAACATATTCACCACCATTATCAGAATGCAAAATCCAGATTTTAGTAGAAAACTGTGGCTAAATCATGGTGTGGAATGTCTTAAATGCCAGCAACACATCACTTTTATGCTTAAGAAGGTATAACCATGTCATCCGTGTGCAATCATCTATGAACGTTACAAACCACCTAATACCAGATGAAGTAGTAATCGGAGATGGTCCCCAAACATCTGAATGAACAAGACCAAAAGGAATATCACTTTTATTAGAATTCAACGAATAAGAGACACGGTGACTCTTGGCAAGTACGCAAGTGTCACATTTAAAGTCTGAAACCGAACAACCAACAAATAAATTCGGAAACATATGCTGTAAATAACTAAAAGACGGATGACCCAAACGATGATGCCATAACCATATCTGACGCCATTTGTGATCAACGGCTCTTTGGGCGAGATTGACCCTTCCTGTACTGACATCGTCCACAAAATAGAGATCCCCCCTCTTAGTACCATGACCAATTATCTCCTTCGTGAGAATATCTTGAATAAGACAAAACTTTGGATACAATAGTACACAACAATTCAATTGCTTAGGAGCTTGGCTAGGAGATATTAATTTATGCTTTAGTGAAGGTACAAGTAGTGTATGCAGCAAAGAGAGGGTAGGCGTGAGGCGTACAGTGCCAGCACCAGTTACCGGTGAGGTGACACCATTAGCATTAGTAATATTTCGTTGAAGTGGAACAGTATCACAAGATAAATCAGTGGGGTTATAGGTCATATGATATGTGGCACCGGAGTCAATAATCCAATCGGACTGAGTATCACAATTATTCATATTAAAAGCATAACCATAGTTACCTGAGGACTCCGGAGGCATGTCGGAAGAACTCAAAACAGGAGGATTCATGGTAGGGTTAGTTAGGGTAGTAGTGTTTAGTATAGGGGTAGGATTGGTTAGGATGAAATTGTTTCCACTGTGAAGTGGTGGTAGGTTCTTCATGGGAGGGCCGAGTTTGCTTGAGGGAACGAGCAAAGCAAAAATCCTAGGATCTCTGCTCTGATACCATGCTAATTAGAGCTTATCTTTGGGGCTTAATTTTCCGATATCATTCTTCTCACCAATGAGGAAAATATATAATGTACAAGAGTGATTTACAAGGAAAGAAATAAACATCAAATAACCTAATTACAATCTGATTATAAGGACTAAAAAAAAAAGGTAACTAAACTAAGTACAAAAGTCAACTCTCCAACATTAAGAAGATAGTTCAACGTACCTCACAAATGAGAGTCAGAATTGATGGTGACATTCTGATACAAAGCAAGAGTAAGGTAAATGAGGAGAACCAGATGATGCATCAAGATGGAAGGGATCCAACCACTATATAACCCATAATGCAGCATATCCCACTGATCATATGCAAAGTAACCGCATGAGAAGCACAAAGCTGGGTATGCCCATGGCCAAGTACATCCAACCAACTCCGAGTGCTCAAACATTCCAACCGAACCATTTCTTAAACACTGATTAACCAAAATGAATACCACTGCAAAAATAAACACACTTAACTTACCATCCAATATAATAGGAATGAAGAAAGATACACTCACGCTAGTTACAAAAAGAAGTTAAAAAACTCGTTTGGAAATAGTAGGGGACTTGAAAATTTAATTGATCATACAAATGTTGAAAGCTAAGTACCTTGATTTTGGAACTTCAACTCAAAATGTTCTTCAATTTAGCTATTGCAAGTTCTTATCTTTATCCTATATGCAGGCACCTATTTCGTCCGTTGCCCAAAAATCTATAACATTGCAGTTAAGTACTCATACTATAAAATTCTACTTTTACAAATATTATAGGGAATAGTTTCTCTACACCCTGGGTTGCCACCATGGCCTTCGAACCAATGACACAATGCCATTGGTCCGGGGGACCAGAAAGCCATGGTGGCATTTCAGGGTTGTAGTGAAGTCTCTCCGTGCTGCCACCATGGCCTTTGGGCCAGTGATACAATGCCATTGGTCCGGGGAACCAGAAGGCCATGGTGGCATCTCGGGTTGTAGCGAAGTCTCTCTGTGCTCAGAGACCCCATCATATCCAATCTAATCAAAGAAACAATGGCTTCCAAACCAGCCTCAATCATAAGACGACAAAAATCTAGGCACATAGGCAACCTTGATACCAAGTTACAACCTGCTAACCTGCTAGTGATGAACTGGGTTTTGAGTTAACAAAGTTCAAATGTTAATTTCAGTACAAAGATTCCATCTTTTGTTAAACTACGGAGCATACTCTATAGCCCATCAGACATTTTCAAAACGCAAAAGTTAGAGAGAGAGACCTGAAGCGGAAGTTATGGAGGAGTGGAGGAGAGAAACGGAGGTGTTGACAAAGAAAGGGTCACGAGAGACGAAACTGCGAACAACCCAGTTGGCCAATTGGTAAAAGAAGTAGCCGGCAACAATGGCGAGCAGCTCCGATCGCCGGTGGAAGAGTATTTCGAACATGACCGAGACGAACCAAAGCAACAGAGTGGCTAAGAAGAAAGGTCCCGCCTTGTCCTCTTTCGGACCTCTCGTTGTTTTGCTCATTATACTCTCTCTCCCTCGCTCTACTTTCTCTCTCTACAGTAACTCCATTAAAAGTTAAAACGGGATGGCAAAGATATTTTAGAGGTTGTTCGTACTCGTAGTAGTTGAAAAAACAAATTAATGAAAAGAACTCGAGAAATGTTTGGCTGATTGTCTGTCTGATTGGAGATTGCTTGCTTCTTTTACCAGCAATCTAATGTTGGGCACCGAGCTGTGACTGTCGGTTTAGATATTGTTTCATTTATTTTGTTTTGGACAGGATTATTTACACAATCGTTTTTATTTTTATATACCCTTGTTAATTTTTAGACATTGATTTTTTTTTTAAAGTTATTTAATCTAAGGATCGAATTGAGAAAGAGTGTGAGAAATAAAAATAATGTGTAAATAACACTATTCTAACATTATTTTTATTTTGTGCCAATATTACATTCAACCATAGTTGCACAGTTTGCACTTTGTTGTCCAATTAACTCTGATAATCGTACCAATGTCAATGTAAGAGTTTCTCTATTTCTTATTCATCATTTAAGGAATGTCCCAATAGAATATCAATCACTTTGATGATTATCATCCATATGTGTCAAACTAATGATACTTCATCACAAGAATGTAAATTGTTACTATACTTATCAATTTGTTCTATGCATAAAGATAACTTACCAAGTTCCTATTAATTAATGATTTAAGCAGATAAGCCTGAATTTTGAAATTTATACAATTAAAGTACATTATTCACACATGAGTGAACAAGAAGCACACCCGTAAGGTGGATGCAAATTTGTCCTTCACTTTGAGTTGCCTACTTACTCTATCTCATCCTCCACTCTCCGTTCACCACCTTCTCTCTTCACCTCTTCCTCTTTTTTTTGTCTTCACCTTTGCTTCTCTTGCAATCTTTTTATCTTCTCCTCTATTCTCCAAACCAAACAAAATCGATCTGACTTTAGCCAAAACCAAACCAAATTCATAGACTTTCTAGAAGTAATTCCCAAAAAAGCGCATAGAATGTGCTTATGTAAAAAGCACTAAAAATATTTTCTACCAAATTTTCTCTTAAGAGCTTTTAGTATCTAAAAGAACAAACAACACGAATTGTAACACTTTTCTCATTGGATAATGCTTGTTCCCCCATGGCCAGACTTACTTTGCCCTTTACTTATGATTAACGAATCTTTATTGTATTAATTAAAATTGGAACTATTCAATCTCTTTATCATCATCTAAAGATCATATTTGTAGAAAAATCATTCAATGGAGATCATTTAGTTATTCATAGTGTAAAACCCAATCAACAATTTTCGTAACATATAGCAACTTGTGACTGTCTATTTGTTTTATGCATATGAATGGTTGAATGAACTAGAAATTGGATAATTTTTTGCATGTCTGATCTTTAAATGATAATAAAATAAATGAACAATTTCAATTATAATGGTGGGACGGTAAAGGTTTGTTAGTGGCAAGTGGGAGGACAAGTAAGTCTCCCCATAAAAGAGACAAATATTATCCTTTTGCATCCCATCCCACGAGGCATAACAACGATCAAACCATTTCAGCGAGCAAATGCCCGACCCAAAGTTGACGCTGTACCGACCCGACCGCGAAATTGAGCCCAACCCATTAAGCATGTCAAAGCACATACTCTCTCTTTTCAAATTTTTAATTGACTTGAAAATAAGATGCTACACACTAAGCACCCATCACAATTCACAACCATCAACATCTTTGATCACAAACAATCACCCCTTGCCAATCAATTTATCATTTTTTTTTAAAGGGGACATATGATTGCAAGTTTCCATTATTTACTCATTTTAGGTACAATTATGGGGAATTTCACTATATCCGTGAGCCATGGTCACAGTTAAGCAGAAGATCATCGAACCCGGAACCTCCCACATTTAAAAAATTAGCATATGACCCTTTACTACAGTGGTGAAAATAACTTAAACCCTTGCATGATGATGTGGGTTTGAAGTTCATTGGTAACTAATCTAACAAATTTATCATTTAATAGAAAAATAAAATAAAATTAGAGGTGAAGCACCCACCGACTTCGAAACCCAACCCACTTGAAAAATCGAAGTGCCTAAATACACTAAACGGGGTGGGTAGATCAAGATATCTTGGTCATCCGAGCTGGCAAGATATATGGGCCCCACTTCTGCCAGATACTCCTCGACACAAGCAAAAAGCATGTGGAAATAGAGCTTGCCACGTGTGATGAACTGCATCCACGTGGCGTGTCGTGGGAGGAGAACTGAGATCGCGGGCTACAGTAGCCACTTATCAACAAAACTTTCCAACAATAAATTTGAAACACCAATATCTCTTACGTTTCTCTCTCTCTCTCTCTCTCTCTCTCTATCTATGCCATGAGTCTGTCAGCTTCAAACGCCATGACCATTGTAGCCACAGCTGCAGCTCTATCTCTGCCAATATCTTTTTGCAGAACAACCAAGCTTAGCACCAGGAAGGTACGAATTCATACTTCACTTATCAAATCTGAGAGACTTGTACGTTGAAATGTGGAATAATGCATGTTAGGGGCCTTTTTTCGAAAGCGATTTTAGATAATCAAAAGCGCTTATGATAATTTTTGGTATGACAGATTAAAAGTGTTCATGTATTGCAAAAGCGACTTTTAGGGTTTTTATTTGAAGTTTCGGTCGTTCTTCAAAGTTCAAACTGCTTATGTGGATAAGTGTTTTCTGAATAAGCATTTCCAAACAAACCCATAATCTAGTGTGTTTGATAAGTGCTTAAAAGTAAACAAATTTGGATAGGTTTCACCTTTATTTAAGTGGGCACAAGCTAATTTTGAAGGGGAATTTAGTTGGTTTGTTGGTTAATTGAGTTGTCGACTGAAACCAGTGCTTATGATCTTTATCTAATGAATATAGACCAAATTATCATGTGGTGGCTTAGGTGGTTGGGTTTGTTAAATTTCAGGGTGTGAAAGGAGGATTTCGAGTATTTGCTGTATTCGGAGAGCAGTCAGAGATAGAGAAGAAGAATGCTTGGAGCACACTCTTTGATGTGGAGGATCCGAGGTCGAAAGTTCCACAATCTAAAGGCAAGTTTCTGGATGCAAACCAGGCCTTGGAAGTTGCTAGATTTGATATACAGTATTGTGATTGGCGAGCTCGACAAGATGTGCTCGCAATCATGCTCCTCCATGAAAAGGTCAGAGTGCTAAGATGAGTAACTTCTATCTGGATTCTAGACGATATATCAAGTTCGAATCTCAAAATCTTGAAAAATTCTAGTGATGCGCATTGAGCATTGATTCATGGGGGGAAACTATTGTTTAGTTAGTAATTATCTTTTTAGCTTTTGAAAATTTCCGTTGGGATTCTTACACTCGAGTATGGGTGCTCAGGTTGTGGACGTTCTAAATCCTCTAGCCCGAGAATATAAGTCTATAGGTACTGTCAAAAAGGAGCTCGCGGAGTTGCAAGAAGAACTAGGAGAGGCTCATAGACAGGTACTTAATTTTTTAACACCTGAAGATATAAGCCTTGTAACTTGCAAATAACTTGAAATTTCCTTCCATTTATCCGCCTTGAAAATTGAGTAGCACTTACGAAGATTAACTAGTTCTAGACTATTCAGCTGATCAGATACTTACTATTGAAATTGAATTACAACAGGTTCATATATCGGAAGCAAGGGTTTCCACAGCGTTGGATAAATTGGCTTACATGGAAGAATTAGTGAATGATAAGCTGTTACAAGATAGAGCAACTACATCTTCCGAGGAAGCATCCCCTTCTCCCAGCACTTCTACGCAATCTCTAGATTCTGTAAAAAGGAAGCCTCCTCGAAAATGCTTGAACATTTCAGGTCCAGTTCAACCCTACCATCCCCGATTGAAGAATTTTTGGTATCCTGTTGCCTTCACCACTGACCTGAAAGATGATACCATGGTAGGCTAGTTCTTCGAATTTGTCATTCATTATTTGTGCATCAGCTACATTAGCATTAACAACAACAACAAAAAACATAGTTAGTTCAGCGGCATAGGTTTTCGTTGCTATATTATAGTTTGAACATTATGGAGTTTGATATTATCTATCGGTTACACTTCTTCTGCGGAGTTAATCTTTTGAAGAACTTGTTATCTAGCATGTCTTATAGCAAAAGTCTCATCGATTTTCTTTTTTCAGGTTCCACTTGATTGTTTTGAGGAACCATGGGTTCTCTTTCGTGGAAAAGATGGGAAACCTGGATGTGTGCAGAATACTTGTGCGCACAGAGCTTGCCCTCTTGACCTCGGCTCAGTAAATGAGGGCCGTATCACGTGCCCTTACCATGGTTAGTGACATCTTTAAACGGCATTGCCATTTGCGCTTATTTAGGTCATAAGGTACGACAATGGACTCAACATTTTGACAACATTGTGATGGATAAATTTCAGGGTGGGAGTATTCAACCGATGGAACATGTGAAAAAATGCCATCTACGCGATTACACAAAGTGAAGATTAAGTCATTGCCATGTTTCGAGAAAGATGGAATGTTGTGGATTTGGCCCGGTGCTGATCCTCCATCAGCCACTCTTCCTTCTTTACAACCTCCTGCAGGATTTCAAATCCATGCCGAGGTATGCTGCAGATAAAATTCTTATCCTTTTAGCTCTTCTAAAACAAGGTTTAGTGATTGTTTCTGTACGTGGACGAGTGTTGTAACATTTTTCTACTGTTCTTGGCAGCTCGTCATAGAACTCCCAGTGGAACATGGGCTGCTTCTTGATAACCTTTTAGATCTCGCTCACGCTCCTTTCACTCACACGTCCACCTTCGCGAAGGGATGGAGTGTTCCTAGGTTTGTTTCTTTTTTCTTTTTCGAAGAATCGAAGGTCTATCCATCAGTGTGGAATTGCTTCTGTTGTAGCGCGTTGTTTCACAACAAATCCTTTCCATCAGGATTTAATGTGGTGAATGATCTGAATTTTCAGCTTCGTGAAATTCTTGACGCCTGCGTCTGGCCTCCAAGGATATTGGGACCCTTATCCTATAGATATGGAATTTCGACCACCTTGTATGGTAAATTCAACCATCGGGATCTCAAAACCGGGAAAACTGCAAGGACAGAGTACTAAACAGTGTTCCACACATCTTCATCAACTCCATGTATGCTTACCTTCGTCGAGAGGTAAAACAAGATTATTATACAGAATGTCACTGGATTTTGCGCCCGTGCTGAAGCACGTTCCCTTCATGAACTTTATGTGGAGGCATTTTGCCCAACAGGTAAACAAAATTGTTTGCGACATACTTTACTTTTCACATAACCATTTTTTCTCGCATTCCTGCTTACAAAATTTGTTGTGTTCAATCCACAGGTTTTGAATGAGGATCTAAGGCTCGTCCTAGGTCAACAAGAGCGAATGAACAACGGGGCAAATGTATGGAATTCGCCGGTGACCTATGACAAGCTAGGAGTGAGGTACAGGCAATGGAGAGACGCCTTGGAACGAGGAGATAAACAACTACCCTTCACCAAATCAACTTAAACCCGAATCCAAAACAACAAATCCCTCTTTGCGATGAATAACTCTGGAACCAACCTGCTTGCTTGAATGGTCTCCTCCGGCACAAACTTGCAAATAACATGATCATCCAGTAACTGGCTGACAAGCCCTTGCAGTTTGGTACTCCTTGGCTCAAATAAACCAATCCAAGAGCGACGCAGCGGGAACTTTAAACTGATCTGAGGCAAAGAAGAAAATAGTATCTGCATAGGAACACCCTTGTACAATTGAAGAGAAGAAGCTGTGCACTACTTTTTTTTTTTGTTTTTTTGCTTTCTTTTTTGTGTACAGTGTTAATATCTTTTTCCTTTTTCTCCTTAAATGCCTTTGATTTGTAACGTAAGCAACGCGTTCGTTCATGGTAAAGAGGACAAAAATCTTTTAGCATTGTCGATAACGAATACAATGACATTCGTCTTTGCCAAGACTCAAGAAACTACTCTTACATTACACATTGCATATCAACTTCTGCTGCATTTTCTATTTACCTTAAAACTATCAACGCCGAAATTTATCTATTTAGCCTTCGTGCACCTAGCTCAGATACTCATAGCAGCTAGCTAATGCATCAAGTCCCCTGCACTTCAGTACCAAGCACAACACCGGAAACTTTTATAAGACTCCCTCCATTGTCGGTAACATAGCAGAAAGCTGAATGGCTCAACGCAATCAATTAAAATCATTAGTTCCTTCGTGTTGGTTAGAAACACGGATTGACCTTTGGTTAAAAGTGATATACAAATCAACAATTGCTATGGATTTATATGAATGATCACATATCAACACGCAAACACACAAAATTTATACAGAAGCGGCCATACCAAGACAAGAACCTTGCCATCAACTATCAAACACCGCGATTTCGACCATAATCTCGTTAGGCCAATGTGATCAAGCCAGCAGGTGTGGCAACTGAGAAACACCAACAGGTTGATATAATCACGTCAATCACTAATCCAATCCAATACAAGATATCCCAAATTCAAGTCCAAGAATTTACCTTTCGCAATCCAATCCAATCCAATGCAATCAAGTGGGCATCTTGAAGCGGCAATAGGGGCACATGTGACTTCTCTTCAGCCATTCAACAATGCAATCTTTATGATACAGATGATTGCAGGGCATGAGCACAACCTCCAATCCGGTCGAAAGCTCCTCCAAACAGATGCTACATTCCTTGCTCACACCCAAATTCTCAATGTTTACAGTCTTTAGTCCGGCACCCAATGACTTGGTGCCCGGGACAGGATTATAAACCCGCCCAGATTCCACAATAGCCCTCTCAATCTGTTCCCGGTCATCAAAAGGGGTCACAGCAAGGACATCCAAATCCAGCGGGACTACTATCGGCTCAGCATTTTCAGAGTCCCGGGTAATCTCCACAGCCAAAGCATAAACTTCCGGCACCAGAGTCTCCACAAAGTCCATGGAAACTCCAGTCCCGGATAGAATGGTCTGGATTGTTTCTCGGGTCTGTGAGAAAAACACATGAAAGGGGACAAGGAACGATTGTTGGATTGAATTGAGTGGGACAATCACGTCCTGGGGGAAGAACAGTTGCAGTTGGTGGGTGAAGTTGAAGCGGAAGATGAAACAGTCGCAGGATAGGAGGTGGTGGGTGTTTGGTAGGACTTGGTTTTGCTGAGTGATTGAGTATTGGTAGAGGGTGGAAGCCATTGGAGAGCTCAAAGAAACAAACTGTGAGGAAGGGGAAGTAGCGAAGGGGTTCGTTCTAAAAGTTTTGGGAAAATTCTTTTGGTCTGTAATTTGATCGAGATCGTCGAAAAAGTATCGAATTGTGTGAATTTATGTGTTACTTACTTAGTCCAGTCGGTTTGCTGGGCTACCCAGGTTCCAAGTAACATTACCAATTGGCGAAGAAAAAAGTGTGAATTGCCGATTTTCCCCTAAAGTTTCACTTAATTTTTTACTTATCTCTAAATTTTTAAAGAAGCTTTTAGATCCAGGTCCAAAAATGTAGAATGTTTTTAGAAGTAAGTCCAGTTATCTAATTATATGTTTTTATTTCTTTTATACTCATTTTATATTTTCTAAAAAATATTAAAAATCAATTAAAATCTTCTAATATTATGCATTTTCCAACTCCAAAAGAATATATTTAATATCTTATAACAAAAAAACTAATATACTAACATAAATTTATTTGCAAAACATTCTACCCTAACTCAAGTAACAAATATATGAATGTATATAATACCTATACGTGAGATATGAAACCTAATTAAAGGGTAGAAAAAAACATAACATACCTACAAGCAAGACACATTAATCTGTGACAGGTTGATTATAAAAAAAGAATTTGTTATATAGGTAAACAAATATAATTAACCTGTGATATAAGTTGATTATAAAAATTAAAAATAAAATCTATAAATGGAGTTTAAAGTAGGAGAAAGGACGAGAAATAACAAAAAGATAAATAAAAAGAAATAAGCAAAGAGGTAATTGGGAAGAAATTTGATTTTTGTAATAAATTTTATCATTGAACAGATAACTATTGATAATTAAATAATTAAATATAACAAATTGGACTTATTTTAATAAATTGGACTATTCCTACTATTGGCTCAAAAAATTGGACTTATATCAAGTTTCCCCATTTTTAAATTGGAAAATCATGGATTTGAACTAATTTTTCTGACCAATTTCTCCTGCTGTTAGTTTTTTATTCATTCCATCTAAATTTATGTTAGATGAAAATATGTGCACAATGTATGAGAGTAGTTTGATCGCTTCATTCTTTGAAATAATTGAAAACCCTAGATTTCTAAAGTGTTGACTTGTGCAAATATGTGTGAATCTCTAAAGGTCTAGTGAAGTATCGTTTTTATTCTCAAATGAGAGTCACGTGGTGTGCACGAGATAAGAGTTAACGTTAATTTAGATGAAATATATGGAAAACTAACAGTAAGGGAGAAATGGTAAAACAATATCTACTTACTAGATATCCTCTAAGATTCTCCTGGCTTAGAACGAGGAGTCTATCTTGAAAAAAAAAAAAAAAAAAAAAAAATCTCTCTCAAGGTATAAATACACCCATCTAGAGTTCATGTACGGTAAAACAATCTACCCACTTGAATTCTCTTGCCCATTGCTTGACTCAAATCATTCACTAACTTGACTGTCGGAGAGCATTTGGCCGGCACACCTCTGGTCTAAGGTTTGCTTACGGTTGTTTTAATGTTTTGCAGGTTGCTCAGGTTTACTCGGTTTTGTGCTCAATCACCGCTCATAGATGTGCGCAAATTTGGTTCCAACAATCATCAACTAAATAAGTTTATAATTTCATTTGCTTGTACACGTTCTGGATATAGTTAAGAGATCAACATCGAAAATTTTTCACTCTTCATCGTACACATAAAGTCCCCACATACTCCCTTCTTCGCCATTCTATAATGTGGTTCATTCATTGAAATTGTTCATTCTTTATGTACCTTGTAAATAATTGTTCTTGAAAAAATAATCAGACGTCGAAAATTGTTTGATGATTAAAAATGTTCATACAGGCACAATACATCATATAAATATAAAATATCATTAAAAATGTTCATACATGTACAATACATCACATAAATATAAAATGACAACTACAAAATTCAATTTGAGTGAATGTTTGAGGAGCGGTACAATAGAATGAAAACCTAAAGGATAGATTATTTTGATAATAGATCTCAATTTCATCATAATATATTTTTTTTTCCCTTCTTTTTTAAAAAAAAAAAAAAAAAAAAAAGGAAGACAACTGTAGCAAACTACAATTATCCACCCATTTTAACCCCCGAGAGGCCATGGGAAATTTCACCCTGCCTGTGGCCACAATCAAGTAAAAATAAAATGGTTATCCAACAACCCTTAGCTTTTAAAGCTTTCAAAACAGAAATACGCAGATTCATTACAAGATTCAATATTGGCTTCAACAACATACATTATCTCACTCAAACAACACTTGAGAGCCAAAACTAAACTTCAAACTAACAACTCTCTTATGAGATCACAACATCCTCATATATGCATATAACCAAAGGACTCACAAATGTATATACATGTATCTTTCACCTGATTTCATATGACACTAAGAATACCATGGTAACCTACACAGGCTTCCAAACAGTAAGCACCTCCTGAAACATTTCCGTCATCAATTCTCGGTCTGCATGCCTGAAAAAGTTACTTACTTCTTCTCTCACGTCATATATTTTTCCAAAATCAAACAAGTACATCAAGCATCCTTTCTTAAGCTTATTCAGCTGGTACAACCAGGCGTCTTGCAGCCTCTCAAGGACATTCGTCGAGTTAATATCTTCCAAAAGGCTTTCCTCACAAGCATCTTTTAAGTCTGCAATGTCGTACTTGTTTGCCGCACCTAGAAGTGCCAACCGGTGCTTCCAGAAATCTTCTTGTTTAATGGTTCCATAGAGGTAACTTAGAAGAGCCATGCAAGATTCCAGGGACATGTCTACTATGTGGATTATGGAGGACTCTTTTTCCTTAAGGTCGTGACTGAACATGCTTTGGAACACGGGAGAAGTTGCAGAAAGAATTGCTTTGTGAGCTCTTAAACTGCCATCAGCAGTGTTGATAGTAACATCAGCATGGATGCCCTCATAAAGCATGCGAGAGAGGCACCGGAGAGTGCTTTGGGTTGACACAGATTGCATCAATCCATCAGCAGGCCATACAGGACTAGCTTCCCCGCCCTGATTTCATAAAATAACTTACCATTCTTAAAGGATAAATACAATTGCAAGAAATGATGTCCTCCAGACACCGGTACTGAGCTACATGTTAGTTAATCTAGGTAAAACAAGCTAAAAACAGAATAATTGTTTCCACAGTTAAATGATGGTTTGCCTCCCATGGTCCACCAGTGAGGAGATAACCAACAATAATGGAAATCCATTTGGTGTGATACAACAAATTTTATAAAGAAACTAACACACAGATAATTATGCTATGGAACTTACATTTAAAGGGCATATCTTCAAGTCGAGAAACTCAACATCAATGATGAAGCGACCAAGGAAGGTGGAATCAACAGGCCAGACAAAGTCTTCACTTGTACGAAGCAGTCTTTCATGAACTGTAACAAGAGGCAGAACAACATCAGGAACAGAATTACTGCTTAATGCATTCTGGATTAAAAGGAAAAGAAAAGGCCATAAAAAAGGAGATTTCTAAAACAAATATATGTGAGGTAAATATTTCTGATGACATTTAAATTTTCCAGAGTTCCAGTGAGCCAGGGGAATTTTGCTGTCTGAATTTGTCGTGTCTAGTTACATATTAATTTATACCATGTTTTGACGAGCACACTGAAACACAGGTATATGATATATTTGACAAGGGACATGTGAAGATCCTCTATCAGTGCTGCCTCAAAATATCACTGGAGAATTCATACAAAACATATCTAAGAAAACAACAAAAACAACCATTTCGCTAAGCACTACTACAGTATCGATTTTGTTTTCATTTCCTCTGTAGTCTAATTATGTACTACTTCCAATAACTCGACTCAGCTATTGCCAACTTACGAACATTTCAATCACTCATATACTAACTTCCAAAAAAGTATAGAAACCATATCAAACCCATATGAACAATGGAAGAGATTGATCCATATTCGGCTAAGAATTACCCCTTCGATTGAAAGAGAAACACCCTTTAGCATTTGAAGTTGCATTTTACACAATTTTGAGCTGATGGGCACCCAAGCAACCCTAATAAAATCCAATTTAACCACATTCCCAAAGGTGACAAATCCACAGAAATCATCGTCACCAATCAATCACAAACCACCCCAAAAAGTTCAAGAATTTGAATTGAAAGTGCAAGAGAAAGAGAAATACCAGGAGAGATGTAAGGCTTACGGCCGGGGCCGGGGCCGGGGCTGGGGCTGGAGACTCTGAGAACAAAGCGAGCAAGGGGAGGCTGTTCTTTCGACACCCGCGACGGCTCTGGAAACAGACGAATGTAGAGGTACCGATTCTTCTCTATCGAAAAATGCCTAATTTCCCAACCAAAAAAGATCATCAAATTTCATAACCCACATAAACAGATGAATCAAAGTAAAAAAATGGGGATTGCGGGCAGTACCAATTCCAGATTCCGAGCCGGAAAGGGTCGGACTTTTTGTAAGAGCAAGGTCCGAAGTTCTCGATCCTCCATTGGGCTAATCGGGAGATTGTCTCCACTTTGGAATCGGCCATGTTTTGAGCTTTGAGCTTTCTGTCTCTCTCTCTCCAGAGCTCCGCCAGCAGCAGTACCAGCAGGGTTTGAAGTTTTGGAGGTTGTCTCTCTCAGTCAGACCATGAGTCTGAGAGTCTCAGAGAACCCATTGACATTGTGTGTTGCTTGTTGAGTGATGAATTGTTTGTTGACGCGGTCCCCGGATGCTAGTTCATACACAAACTTCCAAATACGTCGTCTCGTCGATTTCTTTCTTTCTATATCGAACACTGTTTATATTTTTCATAGAATATTAAAGGAATATCGACCTCAAAGCCATGCGTACAAAAATACTTTTAAAATATCTAAAAGTATTTTTTATGAGAATACTTTTAGAATTAATTTTTAGTAAAAATACAAGTAAATCCTGAAAAAACATTTAAAATAAATAACGGGTGCTTCTTGCAGAATGCACTTCAAGTGTTTTTGAAACCCAAAAACACTTTCTCTAAAAGCTCCTTAAATAATTTTAAAAGCACTTCTAAACAAGTTATATTTTATGAAAAACTCAAAAATCTAAAATTTTATATATTAAACCTTTTTATTATCCTTCTAATAATTGTATTACCTTTGTTATTAAATTTGTGTATTATGATATTGTTTGGGCTCAAAATAATATTGTTGGGCCGAGTGTAGGTTTGTGCTCGGCCCAAAGCTGTGTCAAAATGCTATGGGCTGCCTGATGATTCTGGGCCATTTAGCAGGGATGGTCGAGTCCTATCGCAAGAAGGAGTAGTCCAGATAAGCAAAGAGGGTCGAGGAAGTCCTGGTGCAACTAGGATTCTCGACCAGCAATGAATAAAGCCCCGAATGGGGGTGAGTTCAAAGTCCTAATGGGAGTAGGGTTGTTTGAAGCAAAGTTGGAACGGAGCAAAGACTCCCAATCCAGATAGGGGTTTAATTCGATCTCAAGGAGTTAGTGCTATAAATACAAGAAATCATGCAACAATGAGGGACCTTCAATTCAACATACAATTGCCCTGCGCAAAACCTCTCAAACATCTTGAGATTTTTCCTTTTCTTTTTTCCGCCGACACACCTTCAGTTTGGATAAACAGCACTATGGAGGCAACCGACGAACACCTTCAGTTTGGATAAACAGCACTGTTGCCGTAGAAGCAGCCGACCAAGGAGCACCTTCAGTTTGGATAAACAGCACTGCGTCGAGGCCGACTGGTTACCTATCCAAGTCTCGGTCAAGAAGGGTTTTCGAATCTTTATTGGCAGGGGTCATCTTATCAGCCCTCTCGGCGAAGTAAGGTGTTACGAGTTACGACATTCGACGTACCGGACGCTGAGTGATTTTATGACTGGATATTCACAAGTGAGTTTTAGAGTTCGGCATTCTGACATCTGAACCACGTTCACCATCAAGACATACATCACCTTTGAATATTTGTGTCCGTATAGTCTGGTGTCAATTTGACGTGCTTATACTATTACGAATATAGTCACGGTGACCGAATCGGGTGTCGACGATTTGTGAACTTCGCAGAACCAGCAGCCTTGTCTTCAGGCTCTAGAACCCAAAGATCGAGAATGTTCCTTCCTCGGTCGTAGTCGCATGATAAAGAAGTCAGCAACGCGCTCAATGCAACAACAACGAATTTTACTCGTCGGCCGAGCTCGGCCGACGAGTTGGCACGCCCCGCATTCAACCGAAAGACGTAGTTAGCTTATTAGTTACTCGGCCTGCGCGCCACGTAGGTTTTGTAATTTTTAGAATCAACAGATACAAAGCCAAATCCGAAGCCTTGAAGGTCATATAAAGGGACCCTCCCAACTATGGATAGATGGCAAATCACTATCAACAATTGAGATGAATTAAGCTTGCACAAAGATGTAATGCATGAAAGGTAATAAGGGAAAAGGATCCTCCCTTCCTCCTAATCTACCAAATCAATGGATCCCGACCATTGAAATTTGATCCAACGATTAATTCCACATAAAAATAATAAAAAATAAAAATAAAAAACTGTAAAAGGTATTTTAAAGTAGTAGAAAGTTTCCACTTCCACATGAAAGTAACATTTTCTTTGTTGTGATGAATTATCAATCTTGCCGAGGAAGTAAAGGTGTCCATATCCACCCAAATGGAACTATCTATAGTGGGACATGACAGGACATTATTAATAATTATTAAAGCAGAAAACAACGGCCATGAAATGGATTAAAAACAAAAACAACTTAACAAACAAAGCCCCATGATAATAAGATTAAATGATATATGATTAAAAATATTACCAGGATTTATCTGATAACGTTTGAAAATGAAATGGTAAAGATAAATAATCTTTATATATAAAGCCAACAATTTTTTTTAGGGTCACAAGCTTCACCAAAAATTTTTGAACAAAAATATTCCCAAAACAAAAAAATTCAAAAGTAACCCAAAATAATGCACCAAATAATGCAATGGTATTTTTGTCATTTTAACAGTATTTTTTTAATAATGAATTCTTTTTGTACATTTTTTTTTTATATAATTAGTACATCACAATAGGTTAGCAATAACATGATTCAAATAGTTGTTCATTAAATATTATTTTCTCTATTTGTAAACATGTTCATAACATCTTAAAAAGCGTGTAATGTCAGTTATAAAAAAAGTCTTTCGTACACATAATAATGTAATTAAATTAGTTGTCAAATGATTTTTTTTTTTTAACAAACGATATTATCTACACTAAGGGGGAGGGAGTGCGCTTAGCCTCACAATGGGCTAACAATAATGTGATTCAATTAGTTGATTAAATATTATTTTCTCTATTCTTAATGTAAAATCAATAGAATGTAGATGAAAATTGATAGACCGATTGTATTATGTGAATTCAGCTACTTTGATTGGTTTGTGAAGGGTTTTTTCTAGCATGATCTAAGATTATTCATTTACTTCAAATATTTGACTTTCCTTTTGTTAATTCACTTATATAAATACATTTAAAACGTGTAAGTCGTGTGTCACATCCCAGCCTGGAACCCAAAGCCAGTGAGCTTCCAAAAGACCTCGTGCTAATTGGAGGTGGGAATCTACATATAAGGTTTACAGGATCCTCACTCCTAGGCGATGTGGGATCTTACATCGCGCGTGGCACGCCATGATTCAAAAAATGTCTTTTGTATGTGCGTGAGCGCATGCATGAAGGCTAGTGTGTATAATGTTCTGATTGAGAAAGAGGATTGTCCCTAGAACAATTGGGGTTAGCCTAGGGTTGGACTAAAAGTGTCCAATTCCTACTCTTTATCCACAACTTTAGGTCATCTCCAACCGAAAAGGCTAAACATGGTTCTGCAAAAAATTATTTTTAAATGAACAGTGACATACAATACTCATATATCATCTCCAATCGAAGGGGCTAAACATAGTCCCTCACTAATTTGTTAGTTTTAAATTTTATACTTTAAATTTATTGGTTAATAATAAAACTGCTGTTGAATTTTTTCAAATTTAGCCATTAAATTTGAATCAATTATCGCAATTGAGTTGTTGAGTGCCAAAAAAAGGCTACGAGAAGGGCTACATTTGGCCAACTTGATGCCCCTTTGGCCAAATAATAGCCAAGTGGGCTCCATAGAAGTATAGTCCAGCTATCGATTGAAGATGATTTTTTGGACAAATCATGCAATATTTTGGCTTTTGGACCTATAACCTTCCATTAGAGATGACCGTACTTGCAAAGTATGGCCCGATGAACTTCTACAAGGGTTGAGAAGTGGGTTCCAGCCTGAAGAATGCAATGTTCTGTCTTTCACGCAAGGATTTGTGACTTTGAGCTATTATTAATGAATGCGAGTCAGTCTCACAGTGCATCAAGAGAAAGATTCACATTCATTAGCAACTCACAATCATTCACGCGCATATTAAAGCTACTAATATGTAGATATTGGTTTATAAGTTGGGAAAGAGATTACACACTTTCACCTTTTCATTTAGGACTTAAACTTTTATTTTTGTCCTTTTATTTGTGTTGGGAAGGAAATTTACTCAATCATAAGGCTAGACAAAGACAAAGGAGTGCATGAGTGAAAGAAGAGTGCAAAAATTTAGTTAAAACTATAAACAAACACTTCAATCGAAAATGAACATTTGGACTCGTTTGGAAGTACTTCTAAAGTGATTGAAAGTGCTTTTGGTAAAAGTTTTTTTGAGTTCCAAAAACACTTGAAGTGCATTTTGGAAGAAGCACCAATTATGTGCTTCTTGCAGGAAGCACTTTAAGTGCTTTTGTAGAATTCACTTGCATTGTTACTAAGAATTGGTTCTGATAAAAAGGGTCTAATTACGTTTTACACCTTGGCTTAAGATGGTTTTCAAATGGGCTATGAAGTTTCAACTTTTTTCACATTGCACCTTGAGGTTTTGAAATTGTATCAGTTTCTATCTTTTGTTTGTTTGAACATCTAATCTTGCATTAAATTGATTTTTTTGTTAATCCTGTGCCAATATTTCCTACACATCAATCTATATATGAGCCTTATGCTCACCATGTCATCAATTAAAGAAAGAACCAAACAGTCAGTCAAACCGAAAACATACATACTAATTGACTTATTTTCTTAGATTTAGTAGTCAGTACTAATCAAATGTCCATCTCTTTTGAAAATGCCACAAATTATTTGGAACATGTTTTTGTGAGACTAAGGTCCAGTTTGGTATTGATCTTTTTCACAAAAAACTGCTTCATTTTAAAATTAAGCAGTAAAAAAAGTGCTTGGTAGAAATAAAATATACTGCTTATTTTAAAAACAATGGCCTCTAGACAGCAGCTTTTAAAAGCAGCCTATAATTTGCTTTTAAAAACTGCTTTAATAAAAAGCGGAGTTAAGCCTTTAGAATAATTTCAATACCTATAATAAGCTCATTAGTTTTAAACAATGACATTATTTATCCTTCTAGACACTGCTTTTACATTGTTTTTCATAGTCAGAACTGACACACCCCGACCAAGATCGGAGCGTGCTGGCCGTCACACGAAGGTGACGTAGCCATGTGCACGTGCGGAAGCCAATAAAGTAATAATATAAAAGTACGAATAATTAAAAACTAGCATACAAAGTACTAAACAAGTGCTAGCGTAAGTGAAAGACAATTTCAGAGCAGGTCTACAGCAGTCCAAAAGAAAGTTGCGACAAAAGTACACCCGAAGGTGACCCTACTCTGGTGAGTATCTGTCAGAAAAGCCGGGGAAATCCTCTGGGAGACCACCGAAACTGCTAATCAACTAGAACCTGGAGGGGCGCAAAACAAAAGCGTGAGTGGGCAAAAACAAAGCTCTTTGAAAACCATTTAACAAAATACATTCTAACCCCTCGCCGTAAAACCTGTATACTTCCCAGAAATAAACCTATATACGTATGTATAAATATGCCAAACATGCTCAAGGGTATGCCAATCATGCTCAATATATGCTATGTCAAAGCCTCATAATGAAATGTATGTGCTCAGGTATGAATCATATCAATAACATAACATCTGGCAGCCGGAGTCACCTAAAGTGACCTGCACGGCTGCATATAGAGCTCAAATCTCAAACTTAATAACTGAACCTGCCCACGAGTCGGAACCACCTAAAGTGGTCTGTACGACAGGCCTGGATGTAATACATATATACGCTCTAGTGCTACGATCACGTGAAGGCTGTGCGAATAATCGCGGGTCACCTACGAGTCGGAACCACCTAATGTGGTCTGTACGACAAGACTGTGCACCTAACTTGGATCCAAGCTGAGCGTGTGGTGCGGGAGGTGAACATCACGTGAAGGACTGTGCCCTACTCTGGGCGGGAACACTAACACCGGGGGTGCAGGTTATGAGCTCTCTAAGCATCTCAAACTACTGTTGAATGTAAATATGAATATCACTTACCTGGCACTTACCTGTGCGTCCACAGCACCCAATATGTATATGTATATGTATGCCACTAATAATGCATGCAATGATGCGTAAACGATAATAATGAAGTGCATGGCATAATATAATTAACCCTTTTTAAACAATTTCTGGGAATATAAATGTATATAGGTATATACGGAAAACAAAGGCCCACTCACTGGTACGTGGAAGGGTCGTAGCCCCCCTGCCTCGAGTGCGAACGCTCGTCCTCGGGGTATGTGTCACCTATATGCGAAATAACTATAAAAACGTTAACTTTAAAGCACATAACCAACTTCTCGTAATAACTTCTCATACATTGCTCAAAATGGACAAATGAATATACCAACGTGCTCTACACAACCTCAGGATCACAGCCATATTTTTAAAATAATTTTTGGACCTTTCATGCGCCCCCACGCGCCAAAATAGGCACGGACCTACGCGCCTCCACGCGCAGCCACGTGCCATGCACACTGACGGTGTCAACTGATGCCGTTAGGAATATTCCGTCAAAACTGACAGATTCCGTTAACGGCGTCAGGAATATTCCGTCAGAATTGACGGAATATTCCGTCACCTTCTTCGTTCAATCTCCGGCGACGTCGCCGGTGCCGGAAACTGGGAAAACCTGCAACTTGGGTTTTCTCGCTCATTTTTCCACCATTTTTCACGTTTCTTGCACCAAATTAAACCTTAGAACTAGAAGAACACGTCCAAACAAGTTTTAAGGTCTAAAACTACAAGATTATACCTGTCCAAAAACTCCAAACTCGGCCAACTTCGAACCAGGCCTTCCCGATGTCCAATTTCGTCCAACGAGCTACTCCGACGCTCCTTAGGACCTCACTAAGACACCTACGAGCTTAGAAATCCCAAAAACTCAATTAATAACCTTTGCATGAACAGTACTCAAAACGGATTACCTCGAATCGACGTGAAAACAGTGAAGTTCTTACCTGAAAATGGTATGGCTGTGTCCCCCTCGACCTCACGAGTTCAATGGTGTAGTTGGTTCCCTCGATCTGTGATGGTTTGGTGGTTTGTGAGTTTGTCCGTACGTATATGGTGAAAACGAAAAGGGAGAGAAAGAGACACGGGAGAGAGAGACAGAGGGAAAGGGAGAGACAGTGAGTGTGCAGGTGTGTGTGTGTGGCCTAACACCTGCCACAATACACAAAACAACCAACACACGTGACGAAAATGAACTAGGGGCAATTATGTAATTTCACACGTGCGTTCTAATAATTCCGGGACGGGATGTCACAAGAACACTTTTAAAAATACAATTTATCAAACGCTCAACTGCTTTATTTTGCAGTTGATCATTATTTTTTTTGCAGCTGATTATTCTTAATGCACAACATAAGCAATTTATTAAAAAAACACAGCAATCCCAAACTGGCCCTACGTGTATTCAATTGGAATTTCGAGGGAGTTTTTTTTTTTTTAATTTTACAAACTAAGGCGTGTTAAATCAGGGTTTTAAGTGATTCACTAAAAGTTTAGAGAATGTGTAGTCAAATTAGGATTTAGGAGGATTTTAAAAGATTTTTTAGGTGGTAGATTTCATACGATTTGTAGAATTCAAATGGACTTTTAAGAATTGTGTGGATTTCTCTTGAGAGTTCTGGTGGATGTCTTTTGTTTTCTATTGGATTTTCCGAGACTATTGTCATTTATTCAGATAAACTTCTTCTATAATTTTCTTTTCCACGCAAAAAAAAAAAAAGGTCCAAATGCCAAATCCGAATGTATTCATTTAGAATTCAGGTACATTCAATTGGGAATTGGTTTTAAAAGATTTAATAAAATTAAAGAATTAAAAGGGATTAGAGAAATTTCGTAATGTATCTATAAGTAATTAAAATTTTATATAAAATATCTACAATTAGTTAAATTTACTTTGAGAATTTGAAGAAATTTACTCAAAATTTTGAAATATCTACAATTAATTAAACTCCATCAAAATTCATCAAATATTTTTTAATTAAATAAAAATTTATCCAAACTACACCAGTTGTTAACCAAAACCCAATGAAATTAAAAATATAACCTTAATACATAACTGAAAAAATATTAGGAAAAAAAATATGGGCATTAAAGTAATTTTGCACAAACAAATTTTTACTAATATATTTTTTTTAACCTCACAGTGATGTGAAAATTAACTTGACACACAAATTAAACCCTATTTGTGACAATTGTAGTATATATGCAAGTAGGGATCGTTCTAGACCGGGGATTAACTAGGAATGCTAATCAACACAAATAAGACTTAAAAACACTAATTTAGACTCTATAGACTCAAAACTAACTTAAAACACTTAAAACAACAACAAACACTCAAAAAGACTCAATTCTAGACCTAACAAGTGGTTTTGACGAAAATAAAACTTAACTCGACTCAAAAGAATAAAAGAAAACAGATTTTGACTCAAATAACAAGACTAAATGAAAGGGGGATTGTTTTTGACGAATTTCAAACTTAAAAACAGAAACTTTATGTAAAACATTTTGTAAAAACGACTTTGGGTGAATTAAATGGGTGAAAGGCTAGTTAGATGGTCCTTCTCCACACATGATATATGCATATAAACCAATTTTCAGTTATTATTCCTTTAGACTATGAATGACAACGCCCCAAGTTAGTTGCATCGCACAACTAACCATCAGATTTTCCTTATTTCATTGAATTAGATGGAATACGCATCTAAACCAAAATATCTTTCTCAAGTTCCCTATATGAAACACATGATAGAGATACATGCCAAAAGTCATTAAGTTCTATGAAAATCATAAGCATTGACAAGGCATTCATCACTATGAAACGCATGAGACTCATACCAAGGATTTACTTAACACGATTGTGACTAGTAACCTCCACTACTTGTGAATATAAGTGAATAACTATTACGTGAAACTCCCTTATACTCTAGCATCAAATTCATGCATGCAAATTAAGTGTCAACCCTTAACCAACACACATAAACAAGTTTTAATAACTTAGATAAGCAAATCACATTCAAGGCTTAAGAAACAATAACTAGATATAATCAATTCATATAAAACATATAATCATGGCTTCGAATTCACCTCTAACTAAAAAGAAATTAGTTCCACATGTTCATCATAATTGAAAACCAAATTAATATAAACATTGAACTAAAACTAAGGATAGAATACACCTAGAAACACTCCACACTCCAATGGCATGCACGACACTCCCTTGGATGGCAGATTGCACAAGTCTTCTTCTCCTTCCTTCCTTGCTTGCGGCACTAGGGTGATGTGGTGTGAATTATGGTGTTTGATGGTTGAATGTATGAATGAATGAATGAGTGAATGGATGGATAAAACCTACGGCAAAGGCTTGTATTTATAGGCTAAGTCTTGCACAATTTCTAAAGGAAAAGGATTACACAATCCAATGGGAAAAGGACTAGGGTTTTGGACATTCTAGAAATCTGAAAACCAAAGGGAATATGGATAGGGTGCGGCACCTTTGTATTTTGGAAGATAGTGCTTCTAGAAAGAATGTTTTAGAACAGATTTCTGGACCTAAAGGGATAAGGACATATGATATAGGTGTAGGATATGAATTACAACTCCTAAACCTCAAAGGAATGACCTATATGCGGCACACAAGAAATTAGGCTTCTAGAATCTGAGTTTAAGTGTTTAAATGTATAACTAATCTCTTCTAAATAGCTAGATTTAAGGCACAAACTGATTTGGATAAAATAGGATAGGATAAGATAAGGTTGGTTAGGATAGGATAAGATAAGGTTGGATAATGTTCCTTATTTCTTGCTCTTTCCTTATCTTCTTTGTATTTGAACTTCTTTCTCCATATTTGTAGCCTTT
This sequence comes from Pyrus communis, assembly GCF_041283825.1. Taxonomy (NCBI): domain Eukaryota; kingdom Viridiplantae; phylum Streptophyta; class Magnoliopsida; order Rosales; family Rosaceae; genus Pyrus; species Pyrus communis. Next base: position 8,284,324 of record NC_142572.1, read on the forward strand.
CCTAGCCTCTCTTGACTTCAATTTCGTCCATCCACTTTGCTCCATAGTTAAGCTATCTAATCCATGCCCAATATTGCTCCAAATAGCTCCAAAATGCACTTTCTTGCTCCTTTTGCCATTAGGACCTAAAAACATATGAAAATAGCTTAAAAGACTATAATAAGTAGTAGTTAACTAACTAAATGCAAAGAAAAAACATAACTAAGTAGCATAAATATGCTCCTATCACACAATCATGTCACCCAAAGTCGACATCAGCAATAGCGGTTAAAAAAGACATCACTATTGTTTTTCAAAAGAAATGTGATTTCCTATGTGGCATGACATGAAATGGCATTAGAGGAAATTGATATCAAATTTGACAGCAACTTCAAATATATTTTGGGTAATTAATAAATTCTTTTCATAATTTATATTCATATCTTTTGTTTTAAAACATTAATTACAACTATAAAATAATGTAATAAAATAATAATTTAAATTTGACAATATGTGCCTCAAATTTAAAATTTATTTTACAATTCCTGCCATTCAGTATGATGTTCTGGTGGTATTCCTCTTTACTTGTAAATGACGGGTCTTAGATTCGAATCTCGTGGACGACGAATTCGATACCAAATTAGATTGCCCGTTGTGTGGTTTAGCCGAACTCCGTCTTTTTTCCTAAATGTAAAATATATTGTTGTATTAAAAATAAAAAATTAAAATTTGAGGAGACCGTCTTACCCTCTAAACTCTCTCTCTCTCTCTCTCCAGCCAAACTCCCTCTTTTTTCCTAAATGTAAAATATATTGTTGTTGTGACAGCCCGTTCCGAAAATTTTTAAAACGTACGCGTGAAAAGACGATTTTGCCCCTAGTGTGATTTCTTTACGTTTTGTGGTTATTTTTGGTTGGTTGTTGGCTGGTGGTGGACCACACATTCCCCCCCCCCACACACACACACTCACCTTTTCCCTTTCCCGTGCCATTCCCCTTCCCATTTTCCATCCAAACGTACGGACACACAAACCCATCAAATCCTCACAGATCGAAGAAACAAAGTAAATATCCATTCTCGTGAGGTCCGTAGGAGTCCATCCATACCCATTTCAGGTAAGAATACCTTCGTTTTCACGTCGAACTCGGGATACCCGATTTTGGGTACTGTTCATGCACACGTAATTTCTTATGTTTTTGGGAATTTTAAGCTTGTAGGAAGCTTGGTGAGGTCCTTAAGAGGCTCAGGGTGGTTCGTTTGAAGGTTTTGGACATCGGGATCACGAGTTTCGAGGTTGGCCGGAGTTGGGGGTATTTTCCAGGCGAGATTTCGTGGATTTTGGCACTTGAAAGTGGTATGATCTTGTTCCTCTCGTTGTAAGCTTCATTTTGGTACCAATTTTGTGAAATTTGGTTGAAAAACGAAGAAGATATCATGATTTGAAAATTTCCCGATTTTCCGGCGCCGGCGACGGCGCCGGAGAAGACGACGGAATATTCTGTCAAAACTAACGGAATATTCCTAACGCCGTTGACGAAAACCGTTAGAGATAACGGAATATTCTTGACGGCGTCAACTGACGCCGTCAGCGTGCCAGGCACGTGCCTGCGCGTGGCCGTGCCTTGGCCGGCGCGTGCGACGGTGAAAAATTATTTTAAAAATATGGGGATGATCCTGAGGTTGAGTAGATCACGTTGGTGGAATATACACCCCATTTGAGCATTGTATGAGAAGTTATTTCTTAAGTTTGGTTATGTGCTTTAAAATTAACGTTTTTATAGTTGTTTCGCATATAGGTGAATCCTATCCCGAGGACGAGCGTGATCACTCGAGGCAGGGGGGCTACGACCCTTCCACTTACCAGTGAGTGGGCTTTTGGTTTTCCGTATATACCTATATACTTATATTTTTCCCAGAAGGTGATTTAAATGTTTATTAGTTATATGCCATACATTATATTGCCATTTGTTATGCATGGTTAGTTTCATTTATATATGTGTATGTATTGGTGCTGTGGACGCACAGGTAAGTGCCAGGTAAGTGTAATTCATGTTTACATTCAGTAGTGATGTGAGATGCATAGAGAGCTCATAACCTGCACCCCCGGTGTTAGTGCTCCCGCCCAGAGTTGGGCACAATCCTTCACGTGATGTTCACCTCCCGCACCACACGCTCAGCTTGGATCCAAGTTAGGTGCACAGTCCAGTCGTACAGACCACTTTAGGTGGTTCCGACTCGTAGGCGACCCGCGATTATTCGCCCAGCCTTCATGTGATCGTAGCACTTGAGCATATATATATGTTACACCCAGGCCTGTCGTACAGACCACTTTAGGTGGTTCCGACTCGTGTGCAGGTCTAGTTAGTGAGATTGAGATTTGAGCTCTAGATTCAGCCATACAGGTCACGTTAGGTGACTCCGGCTGACAGTTTATATGATATTGATGTGATATTACCTGAGCACTTGCATTTCATTTTGAGGTTTTGGCATAGCATATTCTTGAGCATTGGTATATATATCTATATATCTATTTTCTGGGAAGTATACAGGTTTTACGGCGAGGGGTTAGAACTTATTTATCAAATGGTTTTCGAAAAGCTTTGTTTTTGCCCACTCACGCTTTTGTTTTGCCCCCCTCCAGGTTCTAGTTAGCTAGCACGTTTGGTGGTTTCCCTGAGGATTTTCCCGGCATATCTGACAGACGATCACGAGCGTAGGACCACCTTCGGGTGTACTTTTGTTGCGTCATTTTCTCCCGGATTGCTTTAGGCTTTATGCTCTGAACTTAGCGTCACACTTACGCTTGCACTTGTTGTTATTACTTTATGTAAGACTAGTTTTTATTTATTCGTATTACTATTTCCATTATTATTTTATTAGCTTCCGCACTGTGCACATGGTTACGTCACTTCCACGTGACGCCCAGCATGCCCTGATCTAGATCGGGGTGTGTCAGTTGTATTAAAAATAAAAAATTAAAATTTGAGGAGACCGTCTTACCCTCTAAACTCTCTCTCTCTCTCCTTCTCCCTCTCTCTCCTTAACTGCCAACCCCTTTTTTCCGAATGCCTACCAACCCCGATAAAAACAAATAATTCCTTCTCTCTCTCTCTCTCCTCTTAACTGCCAACCCCTTTTTTCTGAATGCCTACCAACTCCGTTAAAAACAAATAATTCCTTCTATAAAAAATTGAAAAACAATATTTAAAAAAAATTATATTTCTCACGCATAGGTTGTGTGGCCTTCGCTATTAAAATTTTCAAAATATTAATGGAATTCAACTATTTTTGAATGATAATGTTAGGGAGACTAAAATTTTTAAGTCAAATGATGTGATTGTAGATGATTTGATTATTTATTAAGTGTCAGTCAATATGCTAATTTGATTTAAAAATTAGATCTCCCTACTATTATTATTATTATTATTATTGTTATTATTATTATTATTATTATTATTATTATTCTTTTTTATTTTTTATTTTATATTTTAAAGGGAATAACTGATGACAAGTCGCAGTTATCCATTACTTTTGAGTGTAGATAAACTAAGGAGGGTGTATTCAATTGGGAATTTGAGATATTTTTTAAGGGTGTATTCAATTGGGATTTTGAGAGATTTTAATTCTTTTAATGAATTTAAGTGTATTCAATCAGGATTTTAAGATAGTTTATTAAAATCCTTAAAAATCCAGGTGTATTCAATTAGAATTTTAAAGAAGTTTATAACATTCCAAGTGTATTCCATTAGAATTAGAATTTAAAGAATTTGGAAAAGTTAAGGAATTAGAGGGAATTGGAGAGATTTTGTAGTGTATTTTAAGCATCTACAAATATCACATATTCCCATGAGATTTCGAGGGAATTGAATCAAAATTTTACATAGAATCTCTACAAATCAGTTAAACTCCGTAAAAATTCATGGATTTATAAATCCATTAAAATCTCTCAAATTCCCAATTAAATACACCCCCTTAATAGATTTATAAATCCATGAATTTTTATGGAGTTTAACTGATTTCTAGAGATTCCATGTAAAATTTTGATTCAATTCCCTTAAAATCTCATGGGGAGAGGTAAGATTTGTGAATACTTAAAATACACTATAAAATCTCTCAAATTCCCTCTAATTCCTCAACTTTTCTAAATTCTTTAAATTTAAATTCTAATTGAATACATCTGGAATATTATAAACTTCTTTAAAATTCTAATTGAATACATTCGGATTTCTAAGAATTTTAATAAACTATCTTAAAATCCTGATTGAATACGCATTGAATTTTAGAGAATCACTTAAAATCCCAATTAAATATCTCTAGATTCGTTAAAAGAATTAAAATTCCTTAAAATTTCGATTGAATACACCACCTAGAATCAGGAACTTCACTCTGTCAGTAATCAGAGTAAAACAGACGCACCAACTCAGACCCGCGAACCAGACCTCCCATTTTATCCTGACTTTGATTTAGTTACAAATTTGCAACGATAATTTACCGCGAACGGCAAGCCACCCAAATCAAAATCAACCGTCCTCCCCGATTCAACTCTCTCTCTCTCTCTCTCTCTCTCTCTCTCAAATCCCCAAAGAAGAATTCGATTCATTATTGAACTACTAAAAACAGAGCTTCTTCGTCTTCATCCAAACCCCCAGATTCGCTCACGCCCCCCAATCCCCGCAACCATACACCCCCACTCACACACACAGCGATACATGGCTTCTTCTACCTTCAGCGGCGACGAAACCGCTCCCTTCTTCGGCTTCCTCGGCGCCGCCGCAGCCCTCGTCTTCTCCTGTAAAACTCCTTTCCCCCTCGCTTTTCAATCTCTTTTTTTCCCTCAAAGTTTTTCAATTTCGTTCAATTTTCTCAAATTCTGATCTTTCGACTCTTAATTTTCATGATTTCGCAGGCATGGGCGCCGCCTATGGTACGGCCAAGAGCGGCGTGGGCGTGGCCTCCATGGGAGTGATGCGGCCGGAGCTCGTGATGAAATCGATCGTTCCGGTGGTTATGGCGGGAGTGCTCGGGATCTATGGGCTTATTATAGCTGTTATTATTAGTACCGGGATTAACCCGAAGGCCAAATCTTATTATCTGTTTGATGGGTATGCTCACTTGTCATCTGGCCTTGCTTGCGGTCTGGCCGGACTCTCCGCTGGAATGGCGATTGGGATTGTCGGTGACGCCGGTGTCCGGTAACACCTCTAACTCTTACCTCTTAATTCATAATAATTTCGTAGTTTTAGCTGAATTTGACCAAAACCCATTTGTTTTGTGGTCTTATTACTTAGAACTTGTATGATTGTGTAGGAAGATGTTGTAGTTTATATGTAGATGTAACAGAGCTGTGAATTAGTATCCTATTGACAATCAGCACATTGATATGTAAGGTTCTAAAAGGCGCAGCAGTTGGGCCGCGGGCTAGCGCCTAGCGCCTAGACGGCTAGACGGATTTACGTAAATTTATTATATATCATATAAAGAAGCGCCTATTTAATACATAATTGCATTGGGATACATAAATTACAAAATAAAATGATAGATAAATTATAAAGTATTAAAACATATTGAAAACATGGGAATAAACATATTTGAATATTCAACTAAGTTTCTACATTGTATTGAAAAAATAAATGCAGAATGAAGGTTATCTATTTTCTATAAGTCAGAGTCGTGACATAGGCAGGTCGACGCATGCTAGATAGACACCTAGGCATGCTAGGTGCCCTTTCTTGATTTTCAAATGCCTAGGGATTAATCGGGGCGGTGGCCAGCCACCTAGCGCCTAGGTGGGGATTTTTAGAACAGTGGACATGAATTAATTTGGAGTGGCAACAGAGCTTTTGAATAGTGAAACGGTTGTTGACAGCGTTTGGGTGAAATAAGCTAAACGTCTCGATGAGACCTGCTAGATGAATACCCGCCACTCGGGAAGCATTTGGATTTGTAATCAAAGTTCTTATGTGTTTCCAACAATAAGCTATTAACCGAGATACAATACTTTATAAGGGGACGAGGATATATGATATATCGTTTGTATGCCAAATTGCCAGTAGTTTTAACAATGTTGGTTTTTAGTTGTATGGCTAATGTGGAATGCAGATATTCTGTACTGATGTAGAATTACATTTCCTATTAGGTATTGGTTAACGGGTATATGCTTTGATAAGATTCAACCTTGTCACATTCAGTTCCAAGGAAATAGGTGAAAGCAGTTTGGGTTACATATGAGTGTCATTTGTGCCTTTTATTTTTGTGTTTCCGATTAAGTGTAAGATTGGCTAGTTACAGGCTTTCATCCTTTGATAACCAGGTTTATGCGATGTGATTGCTATAGTTTGAATTATAATCCTAGTGTCAAAAAACTCAAAAACTATAGCAACATCACCAGCGGGGATTTGAAACACTTGATCAAGAATCTCCTGGTTGTTTTTTCTTAAAATGTGGGTCATTGTTTGGATTTGGTGGAATCAAAAGCTCCATTCCTTTTTGGTTCAGTTGTTTTTGCACTTGATTGAATTTCGTATGCTTTCTTCCACGTGAGATTGTACATTGGTAAATAGGGCACTACTTGCACTCTTCTATCGAAGACATAACACGTGGGTTTGATATTTAACCAATTGTTCGTTTTGGATTAATCTCAGAGCTAATGCACAGCAGCCCAAGCTCTTTGTTGGTATGATTCTTATCCTCATCTTTGCTGAAGCTCTTGCCTTGTATGGTCTCATCGTGGGGATCATCCTCTCATCCCGATCAGGGCAATCTCGCGCAGATTAAGGGAGTCAAGTATGTTGTTTCTCTAGATCATTTGAAGGTCGTATTGTTTTGATTTCTTTATGATGGTGCTATCACTATAAAACTTGGTTAATTTTTCGTTATAAGTATATTATTTAAAGTTTAAACTGCACCATGCTTGTAGTTATGAAGAAACAATTGTTTCGAATGTTATTTTTCTCCTTCCCCAAATAAGAACAGATTAGTTAAGAACAGATTATTCTACTATGCTCCGGTATATAGTATTCTTGCAGCATTGGATGCAGTCAATGATCCATCCATTGGTCAAGGATCCTGCGGTGCATACTAGAAAATCCCGAGCTCTTAGGAGAGATGAAACGCTACTGAGATGAAGGTGGTCGATTTTGTCGTGTGTCTCGACTGTAAAATTATTAGTCTGCGCATGTTCCGCAGGTTGTAGAAACTCATTGAGGCTTGCATATCAAATTTGGGATCCTAAACCCATAGGATGGGTGAGTCATTTAGCGATATCTTGTTCGTCGGGATCTTACTTAATCTTTTGACTGCACGAGTTTTTGTGTACATCAAATGCATTTCGTCCGAGACTAATAGCACACGGTTGCAGAAATTAGTATCGAATGCAATGTATTCGTAGCGTATCTAAAATATTTCAGTTGATATCTCAACTACCCCACCGTAACAAAAAGAATTTCAAGTTCCTATTCATTACCGTTAACAAAAAGAAAATATTTGTCTTTCACTTATAAGTGGGACGTTTTTAAGCAAGATTTTAAAAGACGCTAGGCGCTAACCGGGTAACAGGTTAGGGCCTAACTCCTTACCCGGTTAGCGCCTAACTCCTAGGTGCGGACTAGGTGGATAAATAAGTTTCTATCTATACTTAATAAACACAAATAATTATTTTGGGATACATAAATTACAAATTAAAATGACATTTAAATTATAAAGTATTAGGACATTGAAAATATGGGAAACAAGCATACATAATGAGTGTATTCAACAAGTCTTTTACATTTTATTGAATAATTAAAACGCAGAATGAAAGTTTTCTGATTTTTTGTCTAAGTGAGAGTTGCAATCTAGGCGGGTTTAGTCAGGCTAGGCAAAAACCCAAGCAGGTATAAGGCACTTTCTTAATTTTCAAACGCCTAGGCATTAATTGGGGCAGTGACTAGCCGCCTAGTGTCTAGATGGGGCCAAGGCTCCGCTAGGTGAGGATTTTTATAACATTGTTTTAAGGTTCAACTTTCGTGGATGGAAATTTTAATATAACATTACTATTGCATGGGTAAGTTCGTTCAAATCCCCACTTGTTAGTATAAATATCGATTTTTATCAATACTACATAGCATTGAATGATCCAAAAAATGAATGATTGAGACTGCAAATAGAAGAACTAAACAATTGTGGAAATCAAAATTACAATTAAAACACTCGTAACATTTAATGATAAGTAGCATTAAAGCCACACTTGGTAAATATCATTTATATCATTGTATACAACGTAGGCCAAAGAAGTTATTTTCTTTTCAACAAGTGTTACTCATGTGCCAGTTACCAAAATTAATAAAAAGGCGTCAATCACATGCCAATCGTGTGTTCACCATCCTAGAGTTTGGAGAAATTTGGAAAAATAACCAAAACTTGTAAACCATATAGAATTAAACTGACACATGGGCCATGTGGTTCACTGCCTTGAAGAATAGCATAAGCTGCTTAAGTGGAGGGTTGGGAATGCCTTGGTGCTCGTTTTCAGGTACACGGCGGAGAGGATTAAGGGATTTTTGTGAGGATTGTGGTTGGTGGGTGTTCAGGTGATTGTGAATGCGGTTTGATTGGTATTGCAGAGTTGTTTTACTAGTTTCTCAAATTGACACCCTTTACTCTTCATGCTGTGGTTCAATTAACCATCACAAAAGCACATACCAAATGTTCAACATTCAATTAACTGTAAGTGCTTCCGGATTTTAAAACTCACAAGTGAACGCCAGAAGTGAAATCAAGATTACAACTCACATTCCACGTAACTTTATATTTTGGTACATAAAATTCCAGCAAGACAGTGAATTCCAGAAGCAAAAACAAGAGCACGCACTGGGAACATGTTTGATGCCGTCGTGGCTTCAATTCAACATTTAAGCTTATGACTATACAATGTATTTACATAGCGGAGACTCTCTTGTTACGGTATAAGCCTGGTACAAAATAATCCATCTTCTCCACCGGAAGATTCAGAAACGATGCTTCTACCTACACCACGAAGAAAGCAAACACGAAACATTTGGCAGAAAAAGTGAGAAATCACAACATATCTTGTTGACCTTTCCTCGCTTTCAGCAGGGGAATCATATAAACTTTTCTTGATCGGACAAGAAGAAAATAGACTCAACTATTGTAAGGAAACACCAAATGTTGAAGCGCAACAATTATTCACAGAAGCCTTTACATGAAGAGGGACTTGGTTGCTGAAAGTAAAGTGAAAAGGAAGAAATACATGTACCTCCTCAAAGGGGGCAAAGACAAAAGGTGTTAGACCCCTCTTGTGCGAGACAGCCGCCACATCTGGGTTGTGAGTCTCGTCATCCTGCCACCCTTCAACCACCCCAAGGATATCCTCATCAGGGCCGCTAACCTCATCATTGTTTACACCACTTGAAACAAGTGAAAGCAAATCCATCCTATTGTTTGCCCCTGTTATTGTTCCTCTTAACCTATACGAGAAGCAGATAAGCACCAATGACATTCCAATTAGAAACTACGCATAAAACAAATGACTCCCTCTCCGCCCCATTTCAAAGTCTTATCTTCCCACAAGGACTGCAAAAACAGAATCTTGCAGACGTTATTTAATACGAAAAACATGCCTTCGTTAGCTTAATTTCTCTTCTTCACAACTCAGATTAGAGGTGTAACTGACTTTAAATCACATTCTAACTTGAGCATATAATTGTTGGATGTCCGCGTTAGAATATTTGATCACTCAGCACTTAACTACACAGTGCACCTTAAACTAATTTATTTAAATTACCAGCTTGCATTTTCCTATCACGTAAATCATAAGTGGCATAATAGACAGTCCTCCGTGTTCATAACAATATCTTAGAATCTTCACAAAGGATATTGCGACCATGCAAGCTGTTGCAATGCTTCAGTCGGATTCTCAACACAGTAGGAGTGTAGGATGCATTCCTGGATACAGAACTGCAGCTTCAACCTACAACGAAAGAGAGAAGAAAAGATTTAAGATGCAAACTAAACAAGGTAGAGTAGTCGAATATCTGTGCTCAGTAAACACTCCACTAAATCAATAACTGATTGAATTGAATTAAATCCAAAACTTAAAAAATACTTTAACTGATCTAAAGAAACATAACCTGACCTTATCATCTGACAAAGTGTAATGGCCACTGAAAACATAGTCTGCCCTGGCTCCACGGAAGTTCATGTACTTCGCTACATCCTTGAGTTTTTGAGATGAATTCTGATAGTGCAGAGAAGAGAACAAATTAGGGCCAATCAGATACATATAATTATCGTTAATTAAAAAAATCAGTTAAGAAAATCTTCAGATATTCCAACCTTGTAGAGAAATCGGCCAGAAGGAAACAATCTCATGTAACAGTAATAGCACACCTGCAAAAGCAAAACAATGATTCAAAACTGCTGGAAATAATTACACAAAAAGACTGCTTTGCAACTACTTTTTGTTTGACTATACGATTTCCCTATCAACGCATGATAACATTAAGGCAGCTACACTTCCGTAGTCTCAACTAGGCTTCAAGTACTAGAATGACATATACGCATCCCCAATGGGAATCATTTTCAAGGACCTAGGCTAGGATCAAAGTCATGCCCTTACCAGTGAGTGGAGTTGGGGTATTTGGAATGAGAAAGTGAAAACTCCCAATCTAACTTTGTAGCATTGTAAGCCACAGGTCTAATACTAATAGGCCTCTGATAAATGGTAAACCTAAAAACAAACTATGCATACCAAGTGAACTCCCATTCTGCAATTCCGGTACGGATATAGGTATTCCTGCTCACATACAGACCTGAGATGTGAAAAACAGATAAATCCTATTGAGAGGAATCTCATATTGAAGAAATAGCATCATTGGGTACATGGTCTAGATCCAAATACAGATTGTGATGAAATTTTAAGCAAAGAAGAAAGGGAGGCAGGAAACAAATGCATCTTACCATCAGTGCGAACCCTTGGTCTTAGAAGCCACATTTTCCTCCATGAAGTGTCGTACTCATGGTTTTCCACCACTCCAGAGAGCTTAAGAAAAAAATGTCCCAGTTTTGAATCCAATATATACATGGTGCAACATTTAAACTGGACAGACTTTAAAACCAACAGCATTATACCTGCCAAGCCTTAAGCATACATTACGCCAAAACACAGGGTTACGGATAGTGTATCTCCATTTTCAACAAACACAAGCTGCCCTTCCCAAGTCATATGGAGTCATTCATGCAAAAACCTGCATGTAAATATTCTCACTTTATAACCAAAATAAGGAATGTCAACATGTTACCACACATGCTCAATCTCCAATTCCAGTTATACCCACAACAATTCAGAATCCACAAAACATATAAAATACTCTTTAAATAAGCACGCTTCAGTACCAAGAATTTATACTTCGAAATAAAACAATTATATATATATATATATATATATATATATATATATATATCGCGCAATTACATTTAGACCCTTATATGATACCTATTATCGAGCTGGCATATTTTTTTTCTTTTCTTTTCCCAATCATTACAGTAGGGTGCGGAGCACCTCATTAGGGATTCCATTTCATTCTAATTTATATCTGTAGGTTGAGCCTCTTTGAAAGCTATGAGAAGTTTGAAAGCACTTTTATCTTTGATTTCTTAATTGCATTTACTTCTTGCTTAATTTTCTTGGAAAGATCGTACCAATTTGGTACCGGAGCCAGGTTATAAATATATATATATATATATATATATATATATAATCAATATCTATAGGGAAAAGATAATTTGAAACATCGCTCAGTCATGCTCAGAATAGTCAGTTCAAATCAGAGATTCTTCAGTTACCTCAAGGATGTAAAAATTCCTACCTCTTTTATCATTCCATAAAAAAAATTTCTCAAAACCAAACTGAAGATAATGGATGAAGAATGTAAAAAAATACTGTAATTTCATCATTGCTACCAATGTTTTTATATTAAAGACTTGATCAAAATTTTGACCAGCCATTCATCCACGGATGATACCTCAAAGAGCAGCTCATCCGGCAAGCAACGGTGTAAAATAGATGAATCAACTTGTACTTTTCTACTCGAACTTCCAATCGGTGCAATGGGTCTCACATTGATTCCATAACGATCTGAAACAGAAAACCAGAGAATAATAAGATATCATAGAAAATCCATATACATAACTAAATTTATACCAAAACCGGGGTCAAAGTAATGGACGCCAGTATTTACCAAGCCACGGCCTCTTGGTTATATAGTTCTGAGCCGCGTTCAACCGCAAAGCCGACTCAAGTTCAGCTGGAACTTTAAGAGCAAAATCTGCAAGAGATAACCATTCATTGACATCAGCTAAATCAGCTCAAATATTACTTGGTCAAATCAAACTTTGTTTACATGTCAAATTCAATATTCTGCAAAATTTAAGCAAAATTAAACTCCTAAACACTCGTAAAGTCCTTCAATTTCCCAATTCCTCAACAACCAAATAAGTGGCAAACGAATTCCAGCTCCAATTCGATTTCGAAGAACGCATAACACAATGCATATTCGAAATTAATCACTACCCAGAACGCGAAACCTCAAAATTTCTACACTTCAGTTAAAATATTCAACATTTAAATCATCTTTCCCGCCTACACAGAAGCATATCATTTGCAGAAAACGGCGCGAAAATTCGAAGGCTGAAGAATCCAATAGAAAGTGACAAAATTGAAGCGTCGAGAGATTAATACGATACCTGAAGCCATGAGAATGGGAGTGGGATTTTCCTCGGAGGAAAAGTTTGAAGCTTTTGCAGTCGATTTTGTAGGGAAAGTGGGGAAGAAGATGAAGAACAGAGGAGGAAGATGGAGCGAGAGACCTCGGCGACATACGAATACGACCGTTATTTTTAACCGACTTTGGAAATTTTACACAGCAACTAATTGGGCCCAGAATTCGGCCCAATAATATGAATTGTACCCAATTTGGGTGTTGTTCATTCTTATGTGATTTACCACAAGAAGCTCTATTATATCATCTGATTAATTTCTGTTTGTTTGTTTTTTTTTTTTGGTTAAATGATAGATTTGTTAGATTAGAGAATCGAATTTGACTACAATGTGAAGGTGTAAGCTCTAAACCAGTCCAGTTACAAGCCTTTGCAAGGAATGTAACCAATACTAAAATTTGAATTGAATAAGAGAATCAACTTAGTTTGGTTTAGGGTTGAGCGCATTTAATTCACGTTTTGAGCTTGTCCCATGATCATTCCAAGCTTAAGCTTAAAACTCATCTTCCCCACAAGAATCCATCAATAAACTCAAAGAGAAACACCAAAAACGAGTGGGGACGGTGTTACATGTGTTGATGAATATTACAAGATTGTGAGGGAGATAATGAGGTTGAGATGGTAATGGAGATGAGGTGTGGGATCATGATTATCTGGACCTAAGACATGTGGTATCTTAGGTGGCAAGAAAGACCTGAATGTCCATAGCACGTGATATTTAGGTGAATAAGCTGAGAGGCTTGATGTGGATAAAAATAGGTTACTTTTATAGTTAGAGAGGACTAACCTTAGTCAGACTCGAAGTAACCCTCGTCATATTTAGAGTAGCCCTAGTCAAATTCGGAGTAGCCTTAGTCAGATTCAGAGTAACCCTAGTTAGACTCGGACTAGCCTTAGTAAGATGAAGTCAGAATAACAAGTGAAGTCAGTCAGTCGTAGCTAGATAGACTAGGCCTAAGCTCATTGAAGATATTACTTGTCTTCCAAGTAAGGAAACCGTAATTAAAGTCAAATTAAGATATGTTAGGGGATTAGGCAACATAATTAAGATTCTAGAAAGATTGGGTATCTTATCCTATTCCTCCTAGATAGTCTCTCAATTTGATGGAGATTACTTTCCCTACAAGGACTCGATCCATATAAACACACTAGCCTACTTATTTATTGAGGTATGATCACTTTATTCTCTACAAGACTACCATAGACAAATACATCTCCCCTTACTTATCTTTTTCTCAGATACATACACACTTATTCTATCCATGCCTAATGTAAGCCCTTATGCCGCCTTCTACTCATAGACACGTCCATGGAGAACTCATCTCTCAATGCCTCACCATAGGCTATTCGCCAAGGATGGTTTACTCCATTCTTTCATAGAGCTACACCCGTGGTTTGATTCTCCTTCCCAAAGATATGTAGGCAGTCCTTTTTGGATTCAACCATACCCCAATCAACCTCATTCTCCTTGCCGATGATCATAGGTAATTTCGACTTGGTTCTTGCCTCCGTCTGCAGATGTGTGTGAATTTGGTTCCAACAATTGGTGCTTTCATTGAGAGTGAATTTATATTCCCTCGTCCAAATCACTCTATCAACATGTGAATCTACCTTGGGAAAAAAGGCATCCAAGGAGGACTTTTGGAGTAATTTTAGTTAGAGTGGAATTGTGAGTCTTACAAGATAATTGAGTCAAAATTTTATAATTTAATTTCAAGTCGTTTGATCATGGTGAAGAAAAGAAGGCCATCACACAGCTTTTTCAGATTGACATTTCCAAACGTTTTGGGTAATTTGAAGATCAAGATGACATATTTCAAGGAAGGTTCCTTCTAAAGATTTGTTGAGGACGTCTTAAGCTTTAAAAAGAGACCTTTTTTTTTTTTGGACCAAATCAAAGTTGATTTGATGGTAAAAATCCTATCCGTGAGTGACAACAAAAACAAGGACGACGGTCACAGACTCACAATTACTTCATGATGGATTGAAGAATCACGAACCCTAACTCTATATGATGTGAGGAAGAGTCTTATCGTAAGGCCCAGATTTTGCCGGAAGAACACCAAAAAAGGGGGGGGGGGTGGGTTTCTAATACCTTTATGTATTATGTTCTAGTATCTTATTGCTTTGAAAAGTTTAAATCACTTAACCATAAAACAAAGGACACAATCTGACTATTTGTTATCGTTTTGCGAAAGGGTGATAGGATTTTTACCACACACAAAAAAAGGGGTTAAAACACCTATAATACTTGTAAGAGTAACAAGGTTATTGTAGTATAGATGGCTTTAGTAAGGTCGTTCTCCACATGGATTATTAAAACAATTCGTATTAAACCAAAATATCAATTAGTTATTTTAAAAACAAAGTTTTGGAAAGATTGATTTATGACCTAAATTAATAAAAATGAATTTCACTAAAAAGATTAGAAAAATCTTCAATATTAAAGAAAAGGAAAATCAGTTTTTGAAAATCAAAGTAAGGAAGTACTGGGGTTCCGCTATCACCTTAACAATTTAACGTAGTTTTACCAATTTATTTATTTATAAATTATGCATATTCTCCTTGTGATATTCAAGCAAGAATGTATATCAAACATGAAATCCATCTATGATATTCATATCAAATATGAACATACAAGACTCATTAAGTTTTGTGAAAACCCTTTGAAAAACCATGCAACCTCTAAGACGTGATATTCATCCTAAGTGAAATTACAATTATTCACCACAAGAAGCAATACTCAAAGCCACTGGTGATATTCCAACTGAAGTTCATCCAATTACTTATCTAAGCATCCTAATAGTCGCGAATCACTAAGATAGAAAGACAGTTTGAACACAGTGATTAATAATTCAAAGTATGCATGTATAATTTCATAAGTTATTAAATAAAAGACTACATATTCATGTTAAGGCTTATGACTTCGCCCTAGCAAAAGAAAGTTGGTTATGCATGATCTTAATTATAATCAAAAGGAATTTTATTGAAATAGAAAAAGATTGAAAACACCTTGAATGTAAAAGTCTAAAATCTCTAAGCTTTGGCCGAATTCCACTCTCAAAAATTGCATAGAGAAGAACAATAGGGCCATCCAAAGGCTTTATTTATATTACATAGAATATCAAATCCTTCATAGAAAAGGTCTTAGAATAAAACTAGGAAACCAATAAATTAAAATAAATTAGGAAACATAATCCTTTGTTGACAAGGAAAATCAGCCACTAGAGAAAACAACCACTTTTGGACCCTTGATAGCTCCAAAACAAGCCCAATATAACTCTTCTTGAAGCTTAGTTGTCCCAACCACATTCCAAGGAAGGCCCTTCATCAAAAGACACCTTTTTGGACACAAAGAAGGGCCAATTAATCCAAAAACATCATTTTGGCTGCACTACATGCTAGACCTTTATTTTGTCATCATAAAATTGATTGTTCGGTAGAAAAATTTGAAAGTTTGACACGTTGAGAGACTCACGAACATCCTCCAATTGGAATCACTCCAAAATTCATTTGTTTGATCGTTTTTTGCTCAAGAGGAAGTTGCCTGTCCTACATTGATAATATATAATAAGGTACCAAAATTTCACCAAAATAATCACTAAAACATACTAAGATTAGGGTAAATTAATAATATAAAATTGACTCATTAAAGGGGATATGTGCTGATTGCACATCCATTTTTTCTTTTAGATCCTGTGACATTTGACTAACTCAGTCCAACACCATCTCAATGGAGCTAGTAACTACGACAACGATGAAACCTCCTTGAAGAGCATGTCAGAATCTCAACACAAGGAGAAGTACACTAAGGGCAAGTCGCCCTTAGAAAAGACGTAAAAGTTCAACTGTTCTACAATGCAACATGGCGATCATGCTCCAGCACAAAGGCAAGTTTGGCCTTGTGCGGACCAACACCCCATCACAAGTTTGATTTGTAGATCTCTCATCTGAAGTCTATACGCAACTCAATTCAAGTCCATCAACACTCTGATAGGAGGAAAGTGTTCGCGTAAAGCTTTGGGGCAATGTAATTATGCATAAAACCCATTATGCGCACTCAAATGATTTTCAACAAAAAGTTGACTTCTCGGATGAATTTCAACAAAAGGCCAGTTGGAGACAAAGACTAAGATGCTTAAGATCGTTGTATCAAAGTTTCATAATTTTCTACAAAGCCAATCTTTTTAGTTTTACGTATGAAGTCAATCGAAGCTGGATTCTTGTTAGAACTGCACATCTAAGGCAGAATGAAGATTTCAAGGCCTTCCTGATTTTTCCACATGACATGCCATATATTACTAGAAGTTGAGCTACAATATTCTTATTTTTCTAGAATTTTCAAAAGAAAGAATAGTCTCAGATCTGGCACACAAAGTAGTTGAACAATAAGCCAACATAAACAACACGTCACAGCAGCATATACAATTTCCCATATTACACTATACTTGTTTGGAGCAAAATGGATTTTGCACCATATATCATCGTGAAGATACATAAGTCAGATTTCTGTAGAATTTTGCAGAACTCAATTTTGAGTTACATGAGAGATGTTATTGCCGTTTTACCCCTCATAGCACATGTTGGAATTTTTTGCAGGATCCTTCAAGTTCTTCCTTTGAATTCATATCAAATGATGTACAATGTGCCGGAACGACCTAAGAGTTCAAGATGCACACAACCTATGAGTTCAAGATGCACATAGTCATGATTAAGTCAATGGTCAACCTAAAGGTTCCAACCAATTCAAGTCTGCTCTGATGAGCTAAAACCGTTGGGCGCCCGCTAAGCATTGGACGACAACTCCACATTTATCCTCCTCCACTACTAGCTTGTAAGGAAAAAGGTCATGGGGCATACTGTATGGAGTAAGAAGAAAAATTTCATGAATCCGAATGAACTGTATGGAGTAAGAAGAAAAATTTCATGAATCTGAATGAATTCTACACCACATGGTGGTTATGGATCCAGATTCCCACACATGAAGAAAGGCCATCATGGGTGAACAACCTTGGTCTAAACCATGGTAGCGCTTCAAAAGATAAGTACTCTTAATTATTTAATTATATACATGATTAAATACATGACCAAGACAGAAGATCTAAAACTGGGAATAGTCTCTTCAGATCCTCATGTGACATCATTTGTTATTTCTTACACATTTCATGCAGTACATGGAATACCCTAAGTATGACTACTTCTATCCCAGACCAGTGTACTAAGACAAGTACGTTCTGCAACACCTTGTGTTAAGCAAGTCCAAAGGAGGCATCCAGACTAGGAAATCCTTAAGGGGAATTTTATTCCAATAACGCTCGGATATGCGAATGTGCCTTACTCAAGCCAGCTAAGTGTGGCCTGATCAGAAACGCTTTGGTTTTACGTATAGGGTCTGACAAAAGGATTCAAAACCGATCCACTTATAGGTGACCAAGTCTACAATGAACTTTCGTTTAAGATTCACTAAGGGTGAATCATCAATTCAGACTAAGAATGAGTTCTCTTCTTGGTTGTATGTGGCACCATTGAAATCCTCTGACCTAGAATGGGGGAAAGGTGAAAGAACAAAAGGAAACAACAAGTAAAGATAGCTCAAACATGTTAGACTGACATTTAAATTTGGAGGCCATTTTGGGTATGATCTGACACTTTCCCATCCTTAATCCTGTTAATCCGTTATCATAAGTCTGGGGCAAAAGGTTTTTCATGGGTTTAATATTTAATACCTGGTACCGAAATAAGGTGGTACTTCGAATATTGTGATGGGAATCTTTATAAATACCAAGTTTGGGAGGTGACATTTTTCTGAATCAACGTCACTGAGGAGGGCTTTTGAGCTTTATCCCGGGCTTACAAGTTTAGTCATGTTTTGCCTCAATATTTCTTATTTCTAAATTATCTTACTTCAGAAAGATAGACGGATTAGAAGGCCAAGGATGCAAATTTCCAAGTGTTTTACTCTAATAGGCTTATTGACTTGAGTAAAATATGCTTAGCAGTATATTCCAGCTAAACACGAACTAATTTCTTTTGGGATCAACAAATCTAATGGTTAAACATCAGTGAAGAGAATCAAAGGTAATTTCTTGTTTTTCATGCACACACCCAACAAACACAAAGTTTCATCATTACATACTCTGCAAGCATCAGATCACCACAAGAAGAAAGAAGACTAAATAGTACGTATTCCAGCCTACTCCAAAAGGCATGGTCTTTGGATAACTGTTCATCCTCAAAGAGAACAGGTTGCCTTTTAGATACATAATTAAGGGCGATTGTGAGACCATGATTTTCTAGGGCTGGAATAAGGGTGATTTGAATACACTTACCTTAAAAGTCCAATCATGGACTCAATCGCTCCGGGTAGAGCTGGATCAAACAGAGCAGAGGTGCCACCGTCACCCTATTATGGGGCAATAAGCGAAGTTTGAGCAGTTTCGCTAGAATGACCATGCTTGTTTTGTAAGATGCGCAGTTGGATCTGGATATGGACACAATCAGATCCTTTAAGTCTTGTAGTTCTTACAATCTAGGAATTGGAGTGCGCCGCAAGTAATCGAAACTCCTAAGAGGGTACAATATCTATTTTTTGATATCTTCTAAGATTCTCCCAGACTAGAACGAGGATTCTATCCTAAGAAGATTAAACCTTTAAAGACACAACAATCTAGACTAGCCAAATTTTGTTAGCTCTGAATCACGTAAACAGTTCAAAGACCACCCCAAAAAAGTTACTTTGAGATAATCCACTCATGGTCCGTTGGTAGCTATCCATCTTCGAAGTAGAACACATTCTCAGAAGCATAGTTAGGGGGCAATTGTGGGACCATGATTGTCTAGACCCAAGACAAGTAGTAACTTAGATGGCAAGAAAGAATGAAATGCCCATACCACGTGATATTTAGGTGAATAAGTTGAGAGGATTGATGTGGATCGGAACAAGTTACTTTTATAGTTAGAGAGGACTAGCCTTAGTGAAACTCGGAGTAGCCTTAGTCTAATTGGAGTAGCCCTAGTTAAATTCGGAGTCACTCTAGTTAGATTCGAAGTAGGCCTAGTCAAATTCGGAGTACCCTTAGTTAGACTTCAACCAGCCTTAGTTAAACGAAGTCAGAATACCAAGTAAAGTCAAACAACCGTAGGC
Organism: Pyrus communis; assembly: GCF_041283825.1. Classification (NCBI taxonomy): domain Eukaryota; kingdom Viridiplantae; phylum Streptophyta; class Magnoliopsida; order Rosales; family Rosaceae; genus Pyrus; species Pyrus communis. The sequence goes on from NC_142572.1 coordinate 8,304,221, forward strand.
AGACAAACTAGGCCTAAGTTTATCGAAGATATTACTTGTCTCCTAAGTAAGGAAGCCCTAATTAAAGTCAAATTAGGTTATGTTAGGTATTAGGTAACATAATTAATATTCTAGAAAGATTGGGTATCTTATTCTAGATTTCCTCCTAGATAGTTGTAAACACGAAAATTTTGTAACAAATGAAATGAGAACACTTGTACAAAGTAGATTTGTATTGATGAATTTGTTGGGTTACAATCTCTGTTTACAATTTTCCTTTGATTCAGCCTTCAAATTTGATGTAGATGCGTAGGTTGTTGATTCAAGGATTGTGATGACTTGATCTCGGACTAACAATTGAATGATTACTTCAAGTTTTGAGCTTGAAACGATACGTGGATAATCTTCACCTTTAGGTTTGCGTATGACTTGCTGCAAAGGTGATGTTGATGTGAGATTTTGTTGATTCAAGGGTCTTGGCGACTTGATCTTGAATGGAAAATCGTTATAAGTTTTAAGCTTGCAACAAAGTCTTGAAGGAATCAGCACAAGTGCTTGTTGATTCTTCAAGGGAATGTTTCGGCTTTGGTTGAAAGAAAGCTTCGACTTTGGTTGTACGTTCTTCAAAGAGAGCTTTGACAGCGTATTAGTCTTCAAAGATTTGGTAGAGGTTCTCCTTTTGTGAGAATTTTGGCCTTTCAATGTAGAAATTGTCAACCCTTTGTTTGTCCAGGGACCTTGTATTTATAGACCTCTAAAGCCATGCCTTTGGGTGGATTTAGCTTTGATTTATGTCTTGTTTCAGCCATTTTCCCTTGCTTGGCCGAATTATAAGGCTTTCTTGCCTATTTTGTGAGCAATCTTCAATTCTTGCTTGTTTTGTGAAGATGCTTTAGCTTTCTTTCTGGTTTTGAGAGCAATTTGGACCCCTTGCCGATTTTAAGGGGTATTTCCCCCTTTTTGTTAAATTTTGGGGAAGTTTTGAGTTTCTTTTGCTTGATTTGTGCCACATGTCATTGATGACTTGTCCATTTGTGATGAGTCATATGCCATGTGGAGCTTTGTGATGCATTATTTGCATGCAACAAAATTTACATGTCTACAATAGCCTCCGGATTTGATGAAGATTACTTCCCTACATGACTCTCAAGATCCCTGTAAATACAATAGCCTGGGTATTTAGCTGGGGAGGCTCACTTTATTCTCTACATGACTACCATAGACAAACACATCTCTCTTTACCCATCATTCCCTCATATATATACACACTTATCTATCCATGCTTAATATAGGCCCTTACGTTGGTTCAAATAGTTCTAAACCATGGAACACCTCTTACCTCGACATATATACTTAGCCATTTCTAATCCTAACCACGGTCGCATTTTGAAGTCCTATAATTTAAAAGTAAGTTCAGTTCTAGTGCTTTAGTTCAAATACAAAGCAAGATGTAAAAAGCAAAAGCTCCACAAACTGATTAATCTCTAAAATATCAAAACATCCCAAAGCAATATAACAACCAATCATGTTCCCATACCCATGCCCTCTCTGTCCAACTTTTTTTCTATGAACAGAGATTGTCCTTAGGCCTCTCAATTTGAAAGCAAATCTGCATATTTTTGTGTACCTACAGACAAAAATCAACAGAATAGAAGTTAATAGGTGACTTGATGACTTGATGACTGAAATGAAAAGAGTTAAACTAAATCAGACATTTTGACCAAAAAAAATAAATCAGACATTATTCTTAATTTATCATCAAAGCTATGACTTGTAGGAGGGCAAAGAAGTCAATTTAGTACTAAAAGCAATAACACATCCAATTAATTTATTCTATAATGAATTTGTTCTATACAAATTCGGAGTTTAGGCGTTTCTTCCTAACAACACACGCAAAATATAAGTTTTTAATAGATCCAATTTATTTCATACATAATTGTAGTAGGGTTATTGTGTTCCTCACTTTCTGTTTTTATTCTCCCAATAAATACGAAACTAAACCTAAAAGCTCACATGTGCACATTCAATCACTCAAATAGAATTATAAGTGAAGATTTTTCACAGGAAATTAAAATGATGTCGCATACTTGAATAATTCTCGCCATTTACCTATAACGCTACAAAAGATAAAAAAAATAGAGAAGTCAAAACTCATGGCATAGATGAAAACTACAGTAAAACTAAATAAACACATAAAACAGAGAGAAAATAATACACTCTCCCATTGTATATCCATAAACTCTTCATTAGCCAAATTGTTTGAGAAATCAGACAAAAAATAAGCCAAAAACAGATAAAATCTTAAGAGACAGAATATACAAAACCTCAATTTGAAAACGGCCTTCACGAACTGGATATAGGAAAGGGAAAAAATTTCATAAGCGAGGAGAAACCGAGCGGTGAGGTTTCAATGCAAGCAACCCCTTGTCTGCCAACCCCAAGAGAGTTTGAAAATGAAGAGGCCAATTTTTTATTGTTATTTGGGGGGACTGAGGAAAGGAACCCGAAAAATGGGAGAAGAAACTCGAAAAATTACTCTAAAAAGAGAAGGAAAAAACACACCCAAACCTGAGTGAAGACTTTGATTCCATCACTGTGACTTGAGGATGTCCTTAAAAGTCTTGTGAAGAAAAATAAAAAACTGAAAGCCTCATTTCTCAATTGGTTTATTTGATATGTTAAGAGAAGAAAAACTTGAAGAGAACAAAAACCACAATCAAACCATTACAATTAACATGCAGAATTTTCAATAATCCTGTGAAAATGCATGAGAAGATTAAGGAATAAGAAGCATGATGTATGATGAACGGACACGATTGACGGATCTTCAGAATCCTTACAAAAAGGATCCGATGAGGATTCGGATTCCTAATTGCAACTAAGCCTCGACTCCTAATTGCGCTGTCGTGCCATGCCAACGCTGAGTCGCGCTTGGTTGGCCCGTAGTCCAGCCATACCAAGGCTGCTTCAGTTCTAAACCAGCAATCTCTGTTTAGGCTTACTATTCTCTTATTAGACTAGGCTTGATTGCCTGAGTCTTTGGTGCTAGGCTTCATGCCCGCGTCTCATCCCAAAAGCCAGCGTGTCCCTAGGCTTCTCGCGTACCAACCCAAAGTCAGAGAATGCTGGGCTTTTGTTCTTCCGTGCTAGTGAGCACTGTGGTGACTGAATAGTCAAGTCTTCCCTCTTCCCTCTCTCATTCCTCTCTCTCTAGGGTTTTCTCTCTCTTTCCCTTTTCCCTCTCTCCATTCCTTCGGCCCAAAACTGTAGCAAACTTGTAGCTTGCCCTGCAATGGATTGGGCTACCTTGCAGCCGTGTCAACAAGCCCAATGGCTTGCAATTCTTATTTTTATTTTTTGCAGGGCTGTGTGTTGCAGACAGCCCACACGTGTTGGGCTACATTCTTTTTTCGACCCAACGCCATATTTTGGCATCCCAGCTTCTTAACCGTACCCAAATATTTTTTGGCACATTTTTTCGTTAATGCTAATTAAGTTATAAGTCACTTGTCACTTGGCGCGCTGCCAATTGAAGCTAATAAGACCCGCATGTCATTATTTTGCTTCTATGATCAATCCCAAATGGTCTCGATCTATTGAATTAACTAAAAGTGACAAATTGTCCATTAATCTAACAAAAAATTCAAAATTATTGACCTGAATATCACTTTTGGACATTAACGATTCAATATTTTAATTCTGTTCTTTGAACTGTTGACATCATTTCGTAGTCCTGAAGCACTCACACTTGAGTTCCCGAAGCAACTCAAATCCACTACACTTAAATCAACATATTGCATGTTGTGTTCTTGCAGGAACCTCTCTTTTATGAACTAAACTTTCATAAACTAAATTGAACCTGTAGTTTTAAATTCAGTGCCTTTGAAACCTTAAGTTTTAATAAAACAAATACATCCATAAAAACCCGACGTTTTTCATGAAAAGCATGTCTTAGAACTCGAATGTTCTAACTTTGATGCTTATGGACGATTCATTCCTATAGCACTAATCACAATCTTGTTCCCTCCAATTCAATGAATTGTCGAACCGTCACAAGTTCGATTTCCCTAATTTGGACGTTTCTAATAGAAATCACTTTCTGTGGGGTATAAGACGTGAATCTCTACTTGACTACTATACAGTTGAGAAACCACTGAAGCGAACAATGGCATGGAAGAGTTGAATAAGCTTTTGCCATGCTCTTCGTTGGAAGACTTATGCCTGAAGCATTACAAATGGAAGTACCTCCCGAATGAAGATTTCATGGCTCTTTTGCCAGTCTAATCATTCAAGATATTGCCTGAAGCACCCCATGCTTATGTCCATGAATGAGTACAATTTTGGAAGTTTATAAATCTGATCGAATTTTGGCTGGAGAATACTTTTCTCGTCCTTCCATGTTTCTAACTTGCTTATGAAGCAGCAGTGCAGACAATAGATATTTACCAAATTCTCGAATTTGATTACTACCACAAACATGAGAGAAAGGTATAGATCCAGCCTCAGCTAGAGTTTACCGAACAGTATAGACTCAGTTCGGCTGGAGTCAACCAAATGGATCAACTCAGTTTGATCAAAGCCTATTGAATGGTGGTGCCCTGCCTCGGCAGAGATGCATCGAAAGGCATGCTCTGCTTCGGTAGAGATGTACCGAACGATATTGTTCTACTTCGGCAGAGGCCTACTGAACAGACCCCTTCAACTTCGGCTGGAACCTACCAAACCTAATTCTAGGTTTGTCTCTTTCACAATCCAATTTCGAGTTTGTTTTTACAACATATGGTAGAATCAGGGCCTGCCAATGTGTGGCATCATGCCCGAAGCGTGATTTTTGGTACCTAAGACCTAAAATTTCAAGAATAAGGGATAATATTCCCAAACCTCAACCTTGCAGAATCTACTTCTGTCTTGATGGAATGGATCATTGGTTATACACCTATCTGTGCCCCTACCGAGCACCATTCTCGTAGTCTATATGTGAGACAAATTTTGCTCCACTGAACACCATGGGAAGAGTAGAATTTTGACATGAATGTCTTTGTTGGTCGAATCCCCTTAGTAACTTTGGTTTACTTTGTGAACATTTTTTCATGTTCTTGGATTCAAGTTTGGTGTTTGTTTTTCGTTATGGGTAATCTTATTGATATTGTCCTCAAATATGAGTTAATTGAATCATATTTCTTGTATACATGTGACCGAATTCAATTAAACATGTGATTAGGTTGGAATGTTAGAAAGTTAGTTGTCTGGATGAATGCAATACTACGCACACTAACTTTACACCTAAATCACATCTCTAGCAACGATTTCAGGTCTATCCAACCTGATTAAGATCATTGGCACGCTCCTCGTTGTATGAATGGTACTGAATTACCATTTAAGGGACCTTATATTCTCCCCGTTTTGGAAGAACTTCATTGAGTTTTAAAGGATATTCGAAATGACAATGATCATGAATGAAACCACTAAAGAAAATAGAGTGAAATGTCATTGCACCACCTCCAAAAATGAGCCTGAAGCTTTGCTTTGGGGCCAATGGGTTGTATCTCAACTGGGAACACACCACTTGTGACCGCCTTAGAGCTTGGTGATTGAGCATTTTACTTGTTTTGGCACGACCATTTGGGACGTTTAGGTCGAACAATGATGTAATGATGCATCTCCTCACTCAAAGTAAGGATCATGTGCCTACAAGCACACTTTGCCAAGCCTGCTCGTTGGGAAAATTGATTTTTTTAATCATCCCTCACAAAGATACGAAATCAACTTTTTTCACTGTGGATTTAAGGGAATATGTGGACTAATCCAACCAAAATACGAACCATGTAAATACTTACGATTTTGGTTGATGAATCGACAAACTGGTCACATGTTTGTCTACACACATTGTTGCTAAACCTCCTGGCTGAATTTAAGGGTTCACCACCCTACTTATCCCTTAAAGTCTGGGAGATTGGATAATGCCAAAGAGTTCATATTGATGGTTTTTTTTTAATAAAGTATTGCATGTCTTTTGGGTTTATAATTGAACATCGAATTCCTATGTTCACCTTAAATAGCCTCGCATCGTGATCATTAAGTGCAATTTAAATGATTGCCCGGACCTTGGTGAGCGTACCAAGTTTTCAATTTCTGCCTAGGGCTTTGAAATCTTGTACGCAGTTATGTTGGTGCGCCTTGAAGCCTATTGCCACTCAACCTAGTCGACGTTACAGTTGGTTACTGGGTACGAACCTGACTCTTTGTATTTATGCGTTTTGGGTATGCATTCCATGTGCCAAGTTACGCAGCCATAATGTACCACTATGGGTCCTAAATGAAAGATGTGAATCTTTGTCGATTATGATTCTCCTTCTCATTAGCTCTTTTAGAGCCCTTGTACGCGATCTCTTTACCGCTCATTTGTGGATTGTCACTTCAATGAGACAGTCTTTCCGCCATTAAGGGGTGATAAGAATGTCAACGTTCCTATACAATGGTGCGAATTTGCATAGACATTGTCCACTCTGTCTTATCTCGATCCCCGTACCGCATAAGTGTGATAAGCAAGTTCGATGAATTCTAGCTTTCAGAATTTTGCTCTAGACACATTCCTCTGATCTAACTAAAGTCACGAGATCATATACCAGCTGCAAACATGCCCGCAAGGATAGAAGTACTTAACGAACGCTGAGTCAATATCCCTAGAGGGTGTGTCACCCTAGTTGGACGGATTGACCGCCCATATTCTACGATCTGGTACACTGGCGGATAACCAATCAATCTGTCTTGGCTTGGAGCATGATAGATCACTCGGTTAATAAGATTCACTTCCCTAGAAGAGGAAGGTCATGACACAACAATGAATCTACTAATCCCTGTCTCAAATAATTTCCATCTCATGAGAGTAATCTGGATTACTCGACTTGAAGTTCTTGGTCTAGTATACTAGTTTGGATGAGTTAATGGAATTGAAATGAGATTACCATCAACAATGTTTTCACTTATATGGTAGCTACCAAAATAATGAAAAACGACAATATTGAATCGTGTTTTGTTGATTAAGTGACAACGTAGAACTGATTGGACAACCAAAATTACAATCCAGGTTAAAATTCCTTACCAAAGTATGTTTTGGACCTATTGTTCCTACACTACCCAAGGTAACCTTGTTGTATTACAAGTGGGAAAGGAAGCGTAATGAGATGAATGAAATAGTGCAATATGATGCACACCTTACGGCGCAAGGTTTCTCTTAAACACCCTATGATTGATTGCAGCATTATGAAATGTGGTTAGTGTTTCTCCATGGGGATATAGCTACGGAGATTTACATGTAAGTTCCCGTATACATGTGATCGTTTATACATTCTATGCATATGAGACCCTTGAAGAGGTTGTGGAATCCGAAATTCCATATCTGAGTTCAACTTTGCGCTTCGTTATACCTAGCTCATTGTATTAGACATGACATCTCCTTCGCTGTTGATCTATTGGTAAAGATGCAGCACCGCCCCTACGCGCAACCACTGATTTGGTTTTAAAGACGTACCCTGAAGGTGCTACAAATTTGGGCAAATCCCAACGCATCTCGAGTGAATCCAACCCCCTGATCCTTGGAATGATGCTTGTTTTGTTTGTTATGTTGAGACTGGTTACTTATCAAACCCGTACAAGGCAAAATCCCCGAATAGTTTTGTCATTACCATTAAGGGATATCGTAATATCTTAGAGGTCCACGATATGACCTTAGTTGCAAAACCTTTGAATCGTTCCAAGACTCACCTCACTTCACTATGCCACACATGAGACGTGGTTTGAAGTTCTTGTTGAGCATATTCGAAGTACTTGCTATTTTCATCCATCGTTGAGTCCCGACAACGATCCATGAAGACTATGCCTCATGCATCAACCCAACCAAGAAATGATACATCAACGAAGTCAACACCAAGACATGTTGCGTCTACATCTACATTAGCAAAGCATCAAGAGATTGAAGTCATGCAAGTCGACCCCAGACAACCTTGCAGACCTCTACACAACGCCACTACCGAAGTCAACCTTCCAGAAGCTTGTCTAAGGAATTGGTATGCCTAACTATTCATATGCAATGCTTGTAGTTCTCATTTGGAAGTTTGATCAAACTCAGGAGGAGTATCCAGAAGTATACTCACTTGATCTTAATGTACTCTTTTTTTCCTACGATTAGGAGCATTTTTCTTACTGGGTTTTTGCTACCTGACTAGGTTTTGATGAGGCACCCATCCTGGGCTGATCATACCCTTTTGAGCTCTTCTACTTGCATCCAAAAGATATATATAGTTTTGATTTAATGCAACTTCTCACTTTTCTCTTTAGCTTATGGGTTTTTTTTTCCCGCCTTGGGTTTTACCATAACGAGGTTTGGTGAGTTTTACTTTTTATGCATTCTTCTGTTGATTTGAGACTCGCATTTACTCATTGTGCTAACGACTTCATCAACTGTACTGACTTCATCACTGAAGGCCTGATGCGCCATTTGTTTGAGTATTTACACACTCAAAGGGAGTGTTGCAGTCCTATTAGATTAGGAATGTGATTGTGTAAATCCTAACATATCTAGGATATCCTTATGGGAATCTACCATATCTCTTAGACTAGATATGATCTTATTAGAGTTGTAATCCTATTAGGGTAAGGAATTAACCTTCCCTACTGCTATAAATAAAGACACAATGGGGTGAGATAACACACATGTCACAATTACACATCTCTATCTTCTCTCTATGAGTCGCACCCCTCCCTCTCTATGACCTTCATAAATGTTCAGTAAATTATGCCTACAACACTTACAATATTATTGAAAATAAAAACAATTTTATTCCGGTTGATAAAACGACTCATTTACCCCAAGCTTTGTTCATCCCACAGAAGATGTTATTTTTAGAATTTATAAATTTTGGAAATAACTACAGAGCGACTCCCATTTGTCCATCCTATTAGCAAATTCAAAGGGTGGATGGGTAAGAGATTCTTCATAACTTTCAAAAGTCCTGTAGTGGTTACGCAGCTCGAACATCCACTCTTTGAATCTCGTAGTCCACTCCATGTTGATATCCTAGCTGAAATTAGTTTCATAAAATGATATATATATTTTTTTGTTTGCTTATTTAATGATCAATATAAAAGAACAACAATAGAATATAAATCAAGTATAAGTAAATAAAGAGATTAAGAACGTACCAAATATTACATTCATCATAAAATCACAATGGAAAGTAAAGAATTGCGGAGGTAGTGATTTAACGGTGGACTAAAAAAGAAATTCTTTTTCTTTTCTTGAGTAAGAAGCACAGTGGCTAAATCACACGGGGCAAATGGTATTTTCTTTAACATATAGGAGAGGGCCCCCGGGGGGGGGGGTGTGGGTTGGAGGTAGACCTAATTTATTATTTTTAGTATAAAATGTATTACTTATTACCTATCCTCTACTAAATATACATGAAATAATATTGGAATTGAGTGAGCTACATAGGCTACGTGCATTAACATAAGCCATTAAAGCATGTGTTTGAAAAGAATATTGCTATTCATACACCCATTTTTACCTCCCACACACCCTTATTAATTTTTTCCCATTGATCTTCTTCGATTCATTCGATCCAGAGGCCGAAAATTGAGAGGAATGTATGGAAAATAAGAATAAGTGTGTGAATAGCACTACACTAACAAAAAAACCTTCTGAGCTACAGCCCACCTTAACCTTGTGGGTTGCTCTGCCCGTGTTGATATCGAAATTGATGTGAAATAGACACAAAACAAGTGTTAGTTATCAAAATACACTAATTTAGTAATTTATCTATAATAATTAAAAGTAGTAAAAATATTAAATTAAAAAAACACTTACTGAGAACTCTGCCATTGAGCTTTGCTTCACTACTAGGTAGATGTTCTTCCATTTATGGGTAGTCATTACGCAATTAAGATAGATGAGTACATCTATGTAAAAAATTTCTAAAAGGTCCCACTTTTTCAAAATATATCTAATATTTTATAAAAAAAATTATAATTACACAAAGATTATAATATTTTCTAAAAAATTTGTAAGATAACAAAAAATTATCTTGACCACAGCACCCATCCCTGTACCCCCAACCCGTCCTTCTCCTCACCCATCCCCTCCCCAAAACCCATCCTTCTCCGCAAGCCAGCTATCCACTCCTTCAACACTTAAAAACACTCTCCCAACATTCCAAAACCCTCCCTTAACAATCTCCCCAAATTTTTTAAAACAAAATTCTTACAAATATTAAAGCATACTGATCAAGAACACATTCACAATATATATTACAACTTCACAATATAAATAAAGAGCACAATTTAATTACAGATTTCACAACTTCAAAATTAATGAGAATAAATGTAATACTTTTGTTGGGCAAGTATATTTTTGATGATTTTCAACATATGCAATCTCGTACTACATTCAAACAAGTTTGACAGTGCGATCGTGAAAATTAATTTCTTACGTTCAAATCCCCACAATGCAATAGATTTAGCCAAGACTTAGAGTTTTAATCCTTAACCCATTAGGCGTAATGTATCAATTCATGGTAGTCACTATTGTAAGTATTTGTAATTCATGATCGAGTCCATTCATTATATTATTCTAGGGTCGGTAAGTGTAATTGTAAAAAATCGGGAAATTTGGAGCTAAAATGACAATCAAATATTAAATTTTACTTTCTAACTGTTGAAGGAATTCGTCTTGTTACCTAATATCCAAATTTTTACTTTTGCTTATTTTTGACACATATAATCTCATAGTATTTACCAATTATATTGATTGTTGAATTGTGGAACTTAATTTCCCGACTTTGAAAATCCTCAATGGAATTGAATATGTAAAATATGCCAACATACTTACCCAATCGACTAAGGTCACCTTGCCCGATGAATACACTTAACCTTAACGACTTTAGGCGACGGAGGCTTGCAGGATTCAATCGAGCAAGATTACTTAACAGACGACATTAAATTCCACTGCAAGTTCTTATCATTATTAATTTAGGTACAATAAGAGAAATGAGCCTTTATACTTAGAGAAATGAAATACATCTTTTATTTAGCACACAGTAACCTTACATCGCTGAACCCTTAATCGTTGTCGGTATACTCTTCTGCTTCTTTATTATCCCTTTCAACGTGTTTTCACTACTTGAGTCATAGCTGCTTTCATCAACCAAGAAATTTAATTGAGTTGGTGGTAGGCGCTTGAGGTTAATAGATAACACAACAATTTCAATTTTGGGGACACATTCTGTTGAATTTAAGAACTCAGAGAGGAAAGTTTAGTAAAGAGAGAGAAAGAGAATTGTAGAGAGAGAGTGAAAAATATATCAAATGATTCTTATATATTCAATTGAGCAATACAATGGTATTTATACATAAATATCCTATCCCAATCTATGTGCCAGCTCAGCATAATATATCTAACTAATCACAGACATTCCAAGCTTAACAACCAAGTAAATGAAACTAATCTGGTGATGGTTGTGATGTATTGCTGTTACTCTTAACACACCCCCTCAAGCTGAGGGAAGGAGATCGAACTGAGAGCTTGTAAGTAAGAGCAGCAAATCGATCAACAGCTAAAGGCTTGGTAAAAATGTCTGCAATTTGGAGAAGGGAAGCAACATGTTGAACACCAAGATGACCAAGTAAAACCTTCTCCCGAATATAGTGATAGTCAATTTCAACATGCTTAGTGCGAGCATGAAAAACTGGATTGAAAGCAAGAGCAATGGCACTTTTGTTATCACAGTAGATGACTGGTTTTTGTAACAGAGGGAAGGATATGTCGTGCAGAATCTTGCACACCCATGTAAGCTCAGTAGCAGTATGAGCAAGAGATCTGTACTCAGCCTCGGTGGATGACCGAGCCACTGTGGCTTGTTTCTTAGCACTCCAGGAGATGAGATTAGAGCCTAAGAACACACAATACCCACTAGTGGACCTTCTATCCACAGGGCAACCTGCCCAATCTGCATCGGACCAAGCAGTGAGAAATTGAGGACCTTTAGTAAACCAAAGACCTGAATCCACAGTGCCCTTGAGGTATCTCAGTATACGTTTGACTGCCTGCAAGTGAATTGTTCGTGGAGAGTGCATATATTGGCAAACCTGGTTGACAGCAAATGCTAAATCAGGCCGGGTCCAAGTAAGATATTGTAAGGCACCAACTGTGGACCTATAAGAGGTGGGATCAGAGAGAAGAGTGCCGGAATGATCTAGCTTGGCAGTAGACACGGGTGTGGCACAAGGTTTAGCACCAAGCATATCTGTCTTCTTGAGTAAGTCTAAAGCATACTTAGTCTGATGCAGCAACAAGCCCTGGTCAGATTTGTGGACTTCAATACCCAAAAAATAATGGATATCTCCCAGATCCTTCACAGGGAACAGGATTTGCAGGTTGGATATGATTGATTTGCACTCAGTAGAAGAACTACCAGTGATGATTATATCATCAACATAAACCAAGATAAAGGTAATGGAAGTGTCTCTTTTAATAAAGAGACTAGGATCAGAGTAGGAAGGCCGAAACCCCAGAGAGAGAAGAGCATGGTAGAAAGCCTCATACCAAGCTCTAGGAGCCTGTTTAAGACCATAGAGAGATTTTCGAAGTTTACACACATGATGAGGTTTGGAAGAATCCACAAAACCAGGAGGTTGGATCATATAAACATCTTCCTTTAAGTGACCATGAAGAAACGCATTACTGACATCCAATTGATGAACAAACCAATCATAAGTGACTGCAATGGAGAGTAGGATTCTGATGGTAGTAGGTTTAGCAACAGGACTAAAGGTATCTGAGAAATCCAAGCCTTCCTGTTGATGAAAACCTTTAGCCACAAGGCGGGCTTTGTACCTTTCAATGGTACCATCAGGTTTGTGCTTGACTTTGAAGACCCACTTGCAGCCTACAAGGTTGTAGTTGGAATTATGAGGAACTAACTCCCAAGTACCAGTGGACTGTAAAGCTTGAAACTCAGATTGCATAGCTTCCATCCAGTGAGAAGACTTAGAAGCTTGGAGAAAGGTGGAGGGAGTAGGAGGTAAAGTGGTAAGAGAATCAACCGTGGAAGGAAGAGTGTGTTTGGTGGCTGTGAACACTTTGGGTTTATGGATACCTGCCTTTGCTCGTGTAAGCATAGAATGAGTGTTGACAGGGACTGGTGGTAGTTGTTGAGGTAGAGAACTAGGAGACTCTGCAGGACTGAAAGATTCTGGATGAGGAGGTATGGACTCGAGAACAGGAGAAGATAAAGTGTTTTGCTCAAGAGTGGGAAATATGGGTGAAGAAGGGGCATTGCGACATTGTGAGGCATCTGCAGGGGAAGGATGTAGCACAAGATGGGACATTGGCAAAGACAGATTGAGAGACATAGGAGTGGGAGAATGAGGAGGCACACACAGGCTGGAAAATGAGGCTTGAGAAGACAAAAATTTGTAAGGAAAGCAAGATTCATCAAACACCACATGTCTGGAGATGTAGAGTCTATTAGAGATAGGATCCCAACACCTATAGCCACTGTGATTCAAGCTATAGCCCAGAAACACGCACTGCTTGCTTTTGAAATCCAGCTTGTCTCTTGAATATGGTTGCAACCATGGATAACAAGCACAACCAAACGTCTTCAGGGTATGATATTTAGGAGAAGCATGGAATAAGAGTTCCCAAGGACTGACTGTAGATGACTGAGAAGGTAACCGATTAATGAGATAGATAGCAGTCTGAAAAGCTTCAACCCAAAACTGTGCAGGGAGATCACTCTGAGATAACAAGGTTCTGCCCATTTCAACAACATGACGATGTTTTCTCTCTGCACACCCGTTTTGCTCAGGAGTGTGGGGACAACTCAACTGATGAGTAATGCCTTGATCATTAAAAAAACTTTGGAGGGACTTATTCAGGAATTCACCCCCTGAATCAGACCGTAGACTTTGAACTTTGAGATCAAGCAGAGTCTGAATTTTTAAAATAAAAGTCTTGAGAGTAGAGAAGACATCAGACTTGAAATGTAAAGGATAGAGCCAACCATATTTGGTAAAATCATCCACTATTATTATATAGAATCGGTAACCAGTACAGGAAGGTGTAGGAGAGGGACCCCATACATCTGTGTGAAGCAATTGAAGTGGCCGAGAGGAAGTACAAGGTAAAGTGGAGAATGATAGTCGAGAAGCCTTCCCTAGTTGACATGCAGTACATACTGAAAGACTATTAACAGAACCAATTACAGGGAGATGATTCTTATTCACAACAGAATGTAAAATCCCACCAGAAGGGTGTCCAAGCCTACGATGCCAAATGTGGATGTCAGCCTTAGCAATCATCAGTGCAGTTGGGGAGATTGCAATTCTAGAGACACCATTTGAAGCATTCCAGTAGAAGGGGTACAAGCCTCATTCACTGGGGCCTTGGAAGAGCATCTTCCCAGTGCTTAGATCCTTGACATAGAACCCAAACGGATCAAAGGTCAGAGAGCACCAGTTATCATGTACAAACTTGTAAACAGATAACAAGTTACGGGAAGCCTGAGGAACTAAAAGAACATCATTCAAACGAAAAGTAGCATGTTTGGTTCGAATGAGAGCAGAACCAGTATGAGAAATACACAGACCTTTACCGTCACCAACAAAAAGCTGATCATTGCCAGAGTAGGGAATGGCAGAGTTGAGGGCAGAAGGATCAGGTGTGACATGATGAGAAGCTCCGCTATCAGTGAGCCAATAGCTAGAGGATGCAGAAGAAGTCATGGCAGACATTGCAGTAGGAGCTTGAGGTTGAGCAAACTGAGAGAGACGATTATATGTAGAAGCCCAGTGACCAAACTGGAGACAAAGCTGACATGGAACCGAGCGACCAGAGGAAGATGAGGGACCATAATGCTGGCGAGAAGGACCAGAACCAAGAATGCCACCTGAGGGATTGGGGTTCCAGTTGGTAGGATTGTTGCCCCCAAAATTGCGATTCTGAGTATACCGATTACGGTTGTGAAAACGACCACGAGATTTACCTCTGTTGAAATTGCCCACATGAGTAGAAGGTTGAGCAGCATAGGCATGAAATGGAGCAGTGGAGGAAGAAGCAGCTCTGGTTTTGCGTTTTTGGAGTGAGATTTCTTTGCTCAGTAAAAGCCCATGGAGCTCATCAGCAGTCACAGATTCATTTCGAGTCTCAATAGAATCAACAAAGGACTCATACTCATCAGGAAGGCCAGATAATATGTATGCA
Source organism: Pyrus communis (assembly GCF_041283825.1). Classification (NCBI taxonomy): domain Eukaryota; kingdom Viridiplantae; phylum Streptophyta; class Magnoliopsida; order Rosales; family Rosaceae; genus Pyrus; species Pyrus communis. The sequence goes on from NC_142572.1 coordinate 8,319,459, forward strand.
ACAAGATCAGACTCAGACAATGGTTCACCAGCAGCAGCAAGCTTATCAGAAATATCTTTAATCAAATGAAGAAACTCGGTCATTGAAGAGTCACCTTTCTGAATTGTTTGAATCTTCGATCGAAGACTATGAACATGAGTGCGAGAAACGCCGCTCAAGAGATTGCCACAAAGAGCGAGAGTCAGCCATGCCAATCGTTAAAGGAAGAAGATCTTCAGAGAGCGTAGAGTTGATCCAGATCATCAAGATCTGATCTCGCTCACACCAGGTCTCAAAAGAAGCATTGAGAACACAATTTCCAGAGGAATCACGAAGAAATTGGGGAGGACACAGATCCTCACCATTGACGAGGCCAAGAAGCTTGAAGCGCTTCAGTACGGGAATGAAGAGACTGCGCCAAGTGATGAAGTTTTGACGATTGAGTTTCGTCGGAACCATCCCAGCGACATTGGCAATGGAAATCGTTCCAATCGACATGATCGGAGGATTGGAGATGTCACTCTGAGGAGGAGTCGCTAGGGAATTAGGGTTTGGAGGAGGTGGAGGAATAGAAGTCGAGGAGTCTGCTGCCGCCGACATATCAAGATTTGCTGAATTTGTAGAGAAAAAGAAGAGATCAGGAAAACAGCGATCTGTTTGGAAGATTAGAAAATGCAAGAAGTGCAAGAAAATTGCTAGAAGAGGGAAGCGCCGGATCGGAGTCGGTTAGACGATGGTGATGATACCATGTTGAATTTAAGAACTTAGAGAGGAAAGTTTAGTAAAGAGAGAGAAAGAGAATTGTAGAGAGAGAGTGAAAAATATATCAAATGATTCTTATATATTCAATTGAGCAATACAATGGTATTTATACATAAATATCCTATCCCAATCTATGTGCCAGCTCAGCATAATATATCTAACTAATCACAGACATTCCAAGCTTAACAACCAAGTAAATGAAACTAATCTGGTGATGGTTGTGATGTATTGCTGTTACGCTTAACACATTCCATCTAGAATAGTGGTTCAACAATATGATTGCTCCATGCTCCGGAAGTTTCCGGTGATCATAAACGAAGCCTCCTGGTGCACATTTTAGTCATCATCGGTATCCTCATCGTCATCATGCACTGGCAAGTTCCAAATATTTCTACGTAATAGGCATTGTATTACTTTTCAACCACGCATGAGCTTCAGATCATCCAAGTAGAATACTTGTTTTGCCATATCAGCGAGAATATAGGGATCATCCCCAAACCACTTGGTATTTGTGTTGTCTGATAACAAGTACATATCTTCAACGCCACTATTTGGTTTCTCTAGGTTCATATCATACCAATAACACTTGAACAACATGACTTCTTTGCAATTTGTGAATAACAATTGAACCCACTCAAAAGTTTGCCCAAAAAATAAGTGTTCTCATTTAGAGCCAGGACAATGCCACTGGTTTGAGTGCACAATTTATCGTCTTGTTCAGCTGTAAAAAATTGAACTCCATTCACGTGACAAGCAACGTATGTTTCAGCTCTAACGGGACAACATTGCTTGTTGGAATAATTCTTCGTCAAACAAAGTTGATTTTTCTTCTCTTAACTGTCGCATCTAGCAAAGTGCAACGACCATTAAATATGTAAGGTTTTGCAAAAGACAAACATTTTAAATTTTATGCAAAATAAAAACGCTTACATGTTTGGCAAACTAATGCTGAAATAATTGTCAACGCATTTCAACCCAAGTTGAGGGATATCGTAGTGCATTTCATCTTAAGTTGAAGGATATCAAGTCTTTATTAATGCTTTATGTTGTTCAATGAGTGGTTGGACTTCATTGCAGTTGTTTATTATGAACGCCTCCAAGTCGATTTCTTTGAGGGGCCTAGATGAAGGTCTTTCCCTGAATGGGTGTGCAGGTTACGCAAAGACATATAACTTTTCAACCCGTTTACCCCATCAAAATTGGGTGAGTGCTTGTTGTAGGATGTTTCAACATCCCAGAGGCACCTCGCACAAAATGTGAGGGAGTCTTGTACATTGACCGCCTCCATTATGAATCATTCAGGTTGTGCCTTGTTGCGGACGAACCACTTGTAACACCGTAATTGTCTGACAAATTATAAAATATTATGGAATTTTTTAATTTCAAGCACTTGATAAAGAATATTAACAATTTACGCACTGACAAGATTACCTCTTAATTGGATACATCCAACGATTATGCACAAGCCCAACAAGCTTTGCATCATACAACATATGTATTATTACGTGAACCATACTCGTGAAAAATTCCAATGTATATATGTGCTTTAGCCGACATAGGAAGTACATAATATCTTCTTCTATGCTAGAGTTTCACAACGTTTTAAATATAGTTGCTAAAAGAACCAAGACAAATATTTAATCGTCTCAAAAACCTTGGAGTCCAAGTGCGGTAGAATACCAAGAAGCCCTTGTTGTAAGACATGACAATATGACTCTTCAAACTCAATAATGTCCTAGTATCCATTTTAACACGTCTTGCTATATTGTTAGTGTACCCGTCTGGACATTTAACACCTTGTAGCTATTTTAAGAACTCCTTCTTGTCATCTGCCTTGAACACATAATTAGTGGTGAAACTAAATTTGTGCACTGCCGCGTATGGTGAATCAAACTTAAGCAACTTGCAAAACAGAGAACAACCGTAAGCAAGCCTAAGACTACAGGAGAGGGGTGTCTAGCCAAAGGTTGGTCGACTGTCATGTTAGTAAGCAATTTTTTGACTCAAGTATGGGGCAAGAGAATTAGAGTATTGAGATTGCATTACCAGAAATCAACTCTAGATGGTGTATTTATACTGTAGAGAGAGAGACCTTTTTAGGATAAAATCCTTGTTCAAAGTTGGGAGAATCCTAAAGGATATCTAGAAGTAGATGTTGCACCCTCTTAGGAGTTGTGAGTACTTGTGATGCACACCAATTCCTAGATTGTAGAAACTCCAAGATTTATGAGGAATTTGATTCTGTCCATATCCAAATCAAATCATATCTCTTGCCTTGCGGAACAAGCATGGTCATCTAGCAGAGTCGCCTCGGGCTTTGCTTATTGTCTGGGAATAGGATGATGGTAACACCAATGCTCTGTCTGGTGGCACCGCTGCTCTATTTGATCTAACTCTGCTCGGAGCTGTGGAGTCCATAACTGGATTTCTAAGGTAAAAATTTTCGGATCAGTCTTACTCTAGCTTTGGAAAATCATGGCCCCTAACTACGCATTGGAAAGTCAACTTGTTCCACTTGAGGATGAATAGTTATCCAAAGACCACGTTTTTCAAAGTAAGCTGTAATGCAAACTGTTTGGTCTTCAACTTCATGTGGTAGTCCGATCTTTTGCGATGAAGTGGAGGCGCTTCAAATTTAAACGTACAGTCTCAAATATCTTGCCATAAAGTCTGTAATGATGTAACTTTGTGTTTGTTGCGTGTGCATGAAAAACAAGAAATTACCTCTGATACTTTTCACTGATGTTTTAATTGTTGGATTTGTCGATCTATGAGGAATTGGTTCGTATTCAACAATTAGATGATTTTAAATGTATTTTTAAATATGTATTGCACCCTTGTCCTTATTTCTATATCAAATCCATAACATCATTTTCTGCACAGAAACGCACCAACTGATCTTTTCTCTAATTCAAACTTATTTTTCTTGTATTTCCTTGAAAATCTATTATTCTAGCAAAGATATAGCCGCCAATTCATCTGTTCATCCCGCTCCTCATGCTTACCTTGATACTTTCTCTGATTCTCTCATGCTCATAGTTTGTTTTGCGGGTCGCACCCATATGTTAAATGGGTGCATAGTCGGGTTAGAGAATAACAATGATGTAATTGCGGGTCGATCCCAATTGTCCTTATACTAGGATTCATCCTTGGTATTTTGATTTGGGGTCAAAGTTTCCTTTATCACCTTTTTTGAAAGAGATTCTAATTTTCTATCAAATTGGCCTTTGCAATCTCACTCCCTCTTTCATACGAATTGTTACTTGTTTTGAGCGTCTAGACAATTGGTATAGAGATGAACTGGGCCTTCTAGTGTTTCTTACTCTTTATACAATGCAGAGGAGCATTGAACTTGGTACTACTTTTAGTCCTGATCTAACCTTAGGTGGTTTGCCTACATCACTGATTTGCCTGGGCAGGATAAAGATTAGTACAAAGAAAACCCTTTCATCGACGGGAATTGCGAATGAGATATATTTGGGGCAAGAGTCCCCAATAAACCTATCAATAATTTTGTCTGCAAAGTTGATATTAAGAACCTCGATCTATGTCGCCCTGAGCTGATTGATAAGGTTTTCCATATCATTGCTTCTGCAAACCAGAGTCGGGGATAGCTCATTGCCCCAGAAAAGGAGAAAGTATGTGCAAGGGATGCCATTATAGACCTTTGCTCCAATTATCCTATCCAGAACCTAAAGTGGGTTGATGCTGAGATTACTAGGTTGCACATGGACCCAAAAATTGTTATAGGTGCTTCTAAGCACGAAAAGAAAAAAATGAAGAAATCGGAGGAGGTTATTCCAAAAGAGGTTCACATCAAGACTTCCAATAAGAGAACCAAGTCAGTGAGTAGCTCCGGTAGCAGCCAGGGTTAAGCGTTAGAAACCGTTAACCTCACTTCTAGCTGAGGAACGTTTTTAGCAACCTCTGATAACTGGTGGCAAGGAAGAGGAGAACCCACTTTCAAGATAGTTGGAAGCCCTGTTAAAGGCCTTCTAGAGCACACATCATCTGTTGTTGCATATAAGCAAACACCATGGAAACAGTAATAGCAACTGCAACATCAATGCTCTTGGATTCAGACCTTTATTTTGCTAATTCGCAAGTCAACGCTTGAGTTTGCACATGTCTTACCTTTGGCTAAGGGAATGATCAGTAATTTCCCAGAAGCGTCACCTAATCGATTTGTCATTCTCGAAAAGACTTCTAGCGAAGCATCATGCTTGGTAATCAAACATGTCCAAGATTCAGTACCAATTTCCATATATGCAAGTGATCTCCGTAATGCAAGGCATACTCAAGCTCTAGTCCACTCAACCATTTCTCCTACTGATTTTAGAGAGGTGATGGGTATCAGAGTAGATGCGCGGTTAGTCATTTTACTGTTCTTTAATTTCTAACACTGTTTCACTTTTTTTCTCTTCTTTTTTATAACCTTACTTCCTTTAAGCAAATGCTTGGACGAAGGATTTGGTTTGCGCCCAGGTGGATAAGTTTTCCAAACTCGAAGTGGCCTACAAGAGCGTACTGGACAGTACTCGAAAGGAACTTGTGGGAAAAAGGTTCTAAACTCAAAGCCCTACTAGACGTCGAACAAGCTTGGGGCATCAAGAAGGATGCCTTAGTGGTGCGTTTAGGCTATTATGAATCAACAAAGGTCTAGGTGTTAAAGGCTAAGGACGAAATAGAGTGAACGTTGACATCAAAGCGAAGTTCTTGGGATATCGACTAATCCATCCTTTAGTCAGATTTAGACGCAGCTCAACAGAAGATGGGTTAAATTGAAAAGTTTTAGGTGGAAGCCCTTCAGCAGAACAAAACAGATATTGCAGCGATACAGAGGTTATATAAGGATGTAAATGATTGGGAGTATAATCAAGGCTACCTCGCCAGTTACAGTGGTTAAGATCACCTTGATGAATGAGATTTTGCTTGGTTGTTGACGTCAATTCGGGAGGTTGGTTTTCTTGTACCTTCCTATCTTACGATTAACACAACGAAGCTTAGGATGTCGAAAGGAAATGAGTATTCTTTTGGTTTTGAGGAGTGATCGAAAAAAACCAAATCTGGTTGGCCTAGACGTTGCTCCTACTAGTATTTCTTTAGCAGGTCTTGTGGTGCTGTGAACATGGTTGCTAAGGACATATTGTAGTTGTTAGCGTTTTTCTTTTTCTCTATCGATGTGTTATTTGGCCTAAATGGAAGCTTGTTGATATGATTTTTACCACCTGCAAAAGTAGGGACAAAAACATTTACAAATACTTGCAAGAGTACAAGGTTATCGCAGTATAGTTGCCCAAGCAAGGTCGTTTTTCACAGGGATTGAATGAATAATTTGTATTTAAACTAATTCTTAATTAATTATTTGAACAAGATTTTGGAAAAGGTTGATTTTGTGACTTAAAATATTAAAAACGAATTTAAAATAAAGACAATTAAATAAATCAACTAGAAACCAATTTAAAGAAAATCAATTTGTAAAAGCCCTAGGGTTTAGCCGTCACCTTAACAATCCTACGTAATTCTTCCAATTACTTATGAATTACCCATGCATATTTCGAAGGTAAGGTTTTCCTAATATATATTCTACTTGGAACCTCCAACATAGAACATATATCTAACATGCAACCCGTTCGGACGTTCGGATCAAATATGAACATGAGAGACTCATTATTCTTTATGAAAACCCTTTGAAAAACCATGCAACCCTTAAGACGTGATGCTCATCTTAAGTGAAATTACAATTATTAACCACAAGAAGCTAGCGCCAATTTTAGGGAACCTTCCGACCAAAATTGCATCAAATTACTTTTCTAAATATCCTAATGGTCGCGAATCACTAAGACACTTAGATAGTTTAAAATGGTGATTAATAATTCAAAACATGCATCCATAATATCATAACCAAATTGAAAAGAAACTACATATTCCTGCTAAGGCTCAAGGCTTCGCCCTAGCAAAAGAAACTAGCTACAAATAATCATAAACAAAGTATTATTGAGAACAAGGATAGAAAACACCTAGAAAATAAACTTGAAAAACTCTCTAAAGTGTGTGTGCGTTCTCCTCCTCTTCTTCCCTAATGGCTTAAAAGTCTTATTTATACTACTCCAAATTAAAACCCTCATAGAAAAGGTGCTCTAAAAAAACTAGAAAATAAAATAATAAAAGGATAACTAGCCCAAAACGACTCAAATTAAAGATTAGGATCTCCTCTTCAAGTTCCAAGAAGAGCCCAAATTCAAAATCTAGCATCTTCCAGCCCAAAAATCGCAAATAAGCTATGCAGCCTAATCTAGCAACACTGCACGTTGAGCATAAATTAATTCATCACGATTTGATGCTTCGAGATAAAATTATAAAATTTTGACACAACCTTCTTAACAGATTCACGAACTCGCTTCAGTTGGAATCACTCAAAAATTGTACCGTTTGATTACTTTTTGCTCAGAACAAGCTCGCATGTTTTACAATAAAAACACACAACAAAGCATCAAAATCTCACCAAAATATACCAAGACTAGGGAATAATATATAGTATAAAATCGACTCATCACTTGTCCTATTCATAACTTGAACCTTTTTTGCCTTAGGTCCAAGGTCCTGAGTCATTCCTTTACTTACGCTTGGGTTTTCCAGTAACACTTGTCTTTCCGAACAACTCTTACCCAAACGATTGAATGTTTGGGATATTTTTCATTTCTTTCTTCACAAAATGTATCTTAATCCATCAATCCTTCCGAAGTAAACTAACTTTAGAGTGGCAAGTGATGAAGTGGTACACGAGTAAGCTTGTGAGCCTTGGATACAGCTCAAAAGCCCCCTTGGTGATGTTGATTCGGAAAAATATCACCGCCTAAGCTTAATGTCCATAGAGATTCCCATCACGATATCCAGAGTACCACCTTACTCCGTTACTAGGTATTGAAGTATTAAACCCATGAAATACCTCTTGCTCTGCACTTGCCTTAATGTATTGACCGAATTAAAGATGGTAAAGTGTCTTTGTGTGTCTAGAATGGCCTCCAGTCTTTGTACGTTTATTCTCTTGCCCCTGTTTTAAGGGTGTTAATGTCTTGCAACGTGAGGCTAAATGAAGGTGTCTCCCTTGGCTGGTATTGCATGTAAGTTCCCAGTGAAACTTAAGCGAAACTTCTTTGGGGACTTGGTCACTTACAAGTGGGTTGGAAACACCTTTGAAATCCTTTCGTTAGGCCCTATGCGTCAGACCTGAGCGTTTTTTATCAGACTATGTTGACTGGCTTCATCAAGGAATTTTCGTGTATTAGAGCTTATTTGGAATAAAATTCCTCTTGGGGACTGCCTAGTCTAGATACCCCCTTTGAATATGCTAAAAATATGGTATTGCAAAACGTATTTGACGTAGTAAGTTAGTCCGTGATAGAAGTAGTCATACTTGGGGTCGGAGTTAAGAGACGCCTTTGGATAATTCCAGATCACCATTCCGATTATTCCCTCGAATGGCGTAGAGGCTAGGTTTGAATGTTATGACCTATGACTTTGCTGGTTGTATAAACTTTTTGAAGGTCGGATGGTGCATTGGATTTCTGGGTCAGGGCACCATGTGCTCATGCTCGTAGCTTGCCAATCGTGATCGCTCTTATTACAGTTTGAGTTTCTCAATCGACTAACTATTTAACATGGAATGGGATTAGAGAGACTTTTTCTAACAGTGTTACTTTGAATCTTTACACTTGCAACCGAGCAAAGTTTTCAAAGTTTATGCTTCGTCCAAATGATAAGGTATTCCATGCATCACCAAAAAAAGAAAAGAAAGAAACAAATAAGGAACATAAAGTAGGTAAATTTCATAACTTCTTTATTAGTGGAGGAAACATGATCCATTGATAAGGGGGTGTGATTGAATCTGAGAAGGATTGTCTACATATATTCAGAAAGGAGATTCAAATCATTGATGTAGTTCTAAGAAAAAAAAAATATAATGTAAGAATTCCATTAGTGATCAATTTTGACGATAAGCCTATGGTGGGGCGTTGGGAGATGAGTTCTCCATGGATTTGTCTTTTTGTAGACAGCTATGTTGCGATTAAGTCCCAAACAGACTGCCTACATACCCCAGGTAGGGAATCACCCCGTGTGTAGTTAGGATGGTGCATTTGTCTATTCAATTCGAAGGCGTCAGTGGGGAGTCCATCTCAGGGTGATAGGTATTGGATTTCTCATAGCCCGCTCAATCGTCTTTTTGGTGAGCGCAACTTGTATACTTATTTTATCAGGAAAATTATATTTTCTTATGATATATTGGATTTAAATGTAAGGAATTGCATGTCATTTTTCTTTTTATGGATAAAATAACATGATGGATAATATATCATAATTCTTTGATTTTTATAACTAGTCAAGTGAGTCTGGTACTTCTTTTAAATGGCCATTTATCTATTGTTCTAATTATTTAATCATTTGTGTATTGGAAATATTAAAAGCCAAGACCATGTGCTAATTGGATTTCAATGGGAATTGGATGCAGGATGAGTAATATAGAAGAACACGTGGCTACAATGCTCACCGAAGAGTTGCTTTTATCCTTTGATCTACAAAGAAGGAGAGAAAAGGAAACTGCTATCTTATTAATTTATAGGGAGCAATTAACAGCAAATAAACTCAAGAGGCACAAGACAATAATTTGGTGTTAAGCTTTCGTCGGTTATGGAGAAGGAAAGTAAATGAATCAGAAGGGGAAGGCCAAGAAGAAGGAACGGTTAACATTATGCGGCAGAGAAGAGAAAAAGAAACGGTTAACATGATCAATTGGGGTTGCTGATTATTGAAGAAATAAAAGAAGCGGGAAGAATAAAAATGGGGAATAAGACAACAAACAAAAGAGGAGAAAACCGAGAAATTTTTCATTGTGACGGGAACACGGATGATACATCATGTGGTTTTATAGAAGTGGTGGGAAATTTTACTTTTTAAGTTATTAACTTTTTAACACACATGTCCCACCATTTGTATAGGGACACACGGTGTACCACCCTGTGTACCGCTCACACTGAAAACTCTTTCTCGAGAAAAAAAAAAGGTAGCAAGCTTGGTGCGGCAGAGAGCAAGGAGTTTCAGGGCTTTCTCTCGGTTATTATTGATTCAATGTCATTTTTATTTGTGTTTCAGAACTAATGTTGTTTTCGCTAGGGCTATGATGTAGCCTAATTGTGAATTCTTAATTTCTCAATTTAATTATTTTTGAAATTTCATTCACTTTGAGTATCATTTTACTGTGCTTATGAGCTTGATTTTAATCTTGGTGATTGGCCACCACTTTGGTTTGAATTGAGTGTATTTGACGCGAACTATCATAGATGACATGTAGTTAATTTGGTTTTAGCGTCTTGCAAATGGTACCATGAATTTCTTGATGTAGATGTCATACACTAGTTTTCATGCCATCCTTTTGTTAGTTCCTAAATCGTTAATGAATTTGTATGTGTTTAAAACTCTCTGATGAAGTCAACAAGTGTAAAGATTTCATCGATCGGAGCGCCGTCAAGACGCTGCGATTTGAAAATGACATGGCCATCACCCACCAGATTCTGGGTCCCCTCTTCAGAGACGCAGTGCCGTCGTCTGTCATTGTCCTGCTCAAGGAGCAGTGTTTAACCCCCCTGCTGCAGGGGTTCGACTGGTCGAAGTGGGCTCTGGCGCGGCCTCAGGGAGCCTGGCCCTCGACCACCACGGCTTGGGCTGCCTGGGTCGACCGGATGAGCACATTATTCTCCAAGGATTGGAAGGCTTTCGGCATCTACGATGCCATTATTCTGTCAACCATGGAGATTGCCATGGATAAGGAGCTGCTTATGGCGGCCCTGAGTTTATGGTGTTCGGCCACCAACACCATGGTCCTGCCTTTCGGCCCTCTCGGCCCCACAATCCTCGACGTCTCGGCCATCCTTGGGACTTCCCCGACCGGCCTTCCAATTGACGTCGTCCTTTCCGGATACCCTTCTCCTCTCGACCTGAAGACACTATTCGACGAAAGGGCCGTCGAAACGCTAAGCCGGGGTGATCGGGAGCCCTCAAGGGAAGAGGTTTAGAAGCTCCACAAGAACTTCTTCAACTACAACACTCTCATCCTTCATTTTGCCGGTCGAGACGAGGAAGGCCTTAGGAAGGGAGAGCACGAGGCCTTCTTCTTCTACTGGTACAACAAATTCATTTGTTGTACCAGGTCGAATAAGTGCCTGGTGGAGAACATGCCGGTGGCCCAGGCACTGGCTAATGGTCGCCCGCTGGCGCTCAGTCCAGCCATACTCTCCAATCTCTACCGTTGCCTGGCCGAGGCGACCATTGGCAAGATCGACCCGCACCAGAACGGACCCCTCTGGGTGTTCCAACTCTGGTTGCAGGTTTACTTCTCTACTCTTCGACCGGAGGTCCCTGCCTTCCAGCGAACGGCCGCCCTCGGCCTTCAACTGGCCTCTCGACCGGCACTACCTCACCGAGCCGACGAGGTTTTCAAACACTTCCTCGGCCTCGACGTCCTCTCGGACAACGAGTTCCTGGTATGCCGGCACCAGGAGTACCCATCCTCGCTCAGGCTCCCTACGGCAGCATGGGCCGAGTTCGAGGATGCAGGCATCCACCAGTGCTGGGGGTCGTTCGTCCTGGCTTGCGACCTTCCCCTTGGTTGCGATGCCCGCCGAGCTAGCTGGGAGGTCTACCACCCTCATTTTGTCGCCCGGCAGCTCGGCTATCTTCAAGGTTGCCCCGTCCCCCTGCTCGCCTCTCGGTCTCTCCTGAGTCGGGGGCGTCTTACCGGTTCCTCTGAAAGGGAATGTGAGACGTCGGACCAGGAGTTCCAAGAGAAGTGCAGGAAATTTCGGCTTCGGCCGACGGTTCCTGAATCTTTGGGAACTGACACCTTCGGGGACTGGTGGGAGGAGTATACCGGCGACTTCTTCGGCGCCCCGGCCGAAGATCTGGTGAGGAAGATCTTTGGTGATCGTCCCAGGTCAACATCCTCGACACAACCTAAGGAGTTGGCCCAAAGTAGTCTTTCCGTTTTTCTTTCCTCTCTTTGGTTTTATTTATTATCTTCGTTATTAATTACTTTGCTCTTCAGGGGGTCGAGGGTTGAGGACGGTCGAGGTGGTCGCCGTGGTGGCAAGGGCGAAGAAGGCGCCCATGAAGAGGACCCTTGTCACCGAGCGGTCGGTCCCTGCCAAACGCCCCCACCGAGGGGCCGAGCCGGCGGAGGAGGCCCCTCGCCCTTCTAAACGCGTCAAGAAATTGGCGAAGAAGGGCGACCGGGAAATTCATGTCGTCCCTAGTGACATTACTGGGACGACTGCTCCTGCCGGCTCTCCAACTGTGAATCCTCCAGCCGTCTCCCAGGCCGATCGAATCGTCGCACCCGCTCCAGCTTCGGAGCCGGTCGTGGCGCCTGAAATGGGGAAGTCGGCTGCGCCTGCTGAAGCACCCTCGTCTCCGACGGTCGTTTTGGAGTTATAATTCTGCTTCCACCTTTTTCTTTAGGTTTCTGGTCGTAATACTAATTGTTTTCTTTTTGTTCAGGATGTCGAGAGCGAGAGTGACAAAGTCGCGCTGGAACGCCGTCGTCGACCAATCAACTCTCCTCCCGTCCATCCTCCTTCGGTTCTCGGGGCGACCGCTCGACCACGTCCTACTGCGGCAGATCGTGGCAAGAGACCTATTGCCAATCCTGAGGCCACGGCCGAAACGCCGATCCACCCGCAGGACGAAGACCGTCCCATTCCTCCACAGGAAGTCTCTTCGGCCTTTGTAAGTCTCGCTTTTTGTTGTGTTGATTTTTTTTGTGTGGCACATGTTTTTAAAAGACTATTAAATGTCAGGTGCCCGAACATTCATTTCACCGGCAATTTTATGCGCCGATGGGCGTTGTCTATATTTCCTGGCCACCGTCGTGGCCATCAAATGTAGATGACTTCCATCGGCCGCGTGAATTACGTGGCGGTCTAAGGCACTGGGCTCGGCCATTAAGTTCCTTGGGTTCGAGTAATGACCCAGAGGGCATGGCCGAAGTCTCCTTTCGGCAGGTCTAAAACAATCCTCTTTTTTCTTTATGAACTATATCACGACGTCTTACTTTCCCTCACAAAGTTTTCCTTTTATGTGCAGCCATCGTGGGAAGTGGAGCTCGACGCTCTTCTTCAGAGCACGACCGGTGAGGCTGGCTCTTCTGCTGCTCCCGCCGAACCAGCAGGCGCCGTGCCCGAGGCCGAAGTCTTCGTGAAGCTGCACGAAGTCCTATCTCTTAATGCCTCCCAAGCTCTCCGATGCAAGGGCCTTGACTCTGTTGGAGAGTGTCTCAACGACCTTGCCAGCGATGGTCACCTGAGCACGGAGAATATCTCTTTCCTCACCGACCTCCTGGAGTGGACTCGGCAACACTTCTACATCTTCGAGCGAGCCCTTCAAGCCGAGGATGACTTGAAGGCTGCCAAGGTCTCGCAAGAGGCCGGCCGAGCTGAGATGGAGGCAATCAAAGCTAAGAAGGCGAAGCTGACCGAGTTTGATCGCCAGATTTTTGACCTCCAACGTCAAATTTCTGACCTTCAACGGCAAAGGTCTGCTGCTGCTGCCGAGCTTGAGAAAGACTTCGAGGCCAACAAGGCTCGGCTGACGGCCTTCGCTGCTGGTGCACGGCATGTCCAGCAGCTGCAGTTCAACAGGAAGACCAGGCAGGCTGAGATCATCCTGGGCGAAGCGAAGTGGCTGGAGCTAAAAGCTGCCCTTGAGACTTTCCTCCCCTCGACCCCTTAGGAATTCACCATTGTATTTGTATTTGTTCTTGTAATGATTTTTTGTTATCAATACAATGGTCGTTTTGCTATCAATACAATGGTCGTCTTGCTATCAATACAATGGTCTTACTCTTGCATTTCCCATGTAATTGGATAGTACTTCTTTAAAAACTTTCCATTAATCGGCAATTTATGAACTGAACCCGTCCGATCTCTTAGATGATATGCCCCCTTGCCGAGGACCTTGTGAACGATGAATGGCCCTTCCCAATTTGGCGACCATTTACCAAATCTGGGGTCTTTAATCCCAACGGGCAACACAGTTTGCCAAACCAATTCTCCCTCGCCGAACGTTTTTTGTCTTACACGCTGATTATACGCTCACTCGGCAATTTTCTTTTGTGCTACTAACAAGTTACCCGCGTCGATTCGACTTTCTTCTAAGTCTTCTAACTCTTGTCGCATCGCTTGACTATATTCAATATTGTACAAATCACTCTGCTCGATTACTCGCAACGAGCTTATACTCAATTCGACCGGTAACATAGCGTCGTGTCCATAAGTTAACGCGTAAGGAGTGGTTCCAGTGGCCGACCGAGGTGAAGTTCGGTATGCCCATAATGCTTCATTTAACTTCAAATGCCACAAACCAGGTTTCTCTTTTACCGTCTTTTCAAGGATGCCGATCAACACTTTATTGCTTGCCTCGGCCTACCCGTTGGCCTGTGGGTAGTACGGCGTAGATTGCTCGAGTCGGATATTCAAACTTGCCGCGTATTCCCTAAACCTATCGGCCGTAAATATAGTGCCATTATCAGTTATGATCGTTTCCGGCACGCCGAATCTGGTCACAATATTCTCCTCTATGAAGTTGCATACCTCTTTAGCAGTTAATTCGGCGTATGACCTTGCCTCGACCCACTTAGTGAAATAGTCAGTTGCTACAATTATCCATGCGTGTTTCGCTGCCCCCGATGATGGCGTGATTTTGCCAATTACATCCATTGCCCAACCCCTGAACGGCCACGGTTTAGTAACCAAGTGTAGCAATTCGGCCGGGGCTCTCTGCACGGGTCCATGAATTTGGCATGATAGGCATCTCTGTGCATATTCGATGCAATCCTTTAATATATTAGGCCAAAAATAACCGTGTCGTTGGAGCAACCAGCGCATCTTTCGTCCAGATTGGTGTGCTCCGCAAATTCCTTCATGTACCTCGGCCATTACTTGGGCAGCCTCGTGTGGGCTGAGGCACAATAGTAGTAAACCATCCTCGCCCTTGCGATATAATTCATTTTGATACGACACGTAATTCGTGGCGAGCACCTTCGTTCTTCGGTCGTGTTTCCCATTGGGGTTATCGAGGTACCGTAACATCGTCTTTCTCCAATCATCTGGTTCTACTTCGACGGCACATACTTCTATGGGATCTCCTCGTTCTAGTAGGGATGGGAGCGACATTACCCTTGTACGTATTACGTGCGCGAGTTGGAGAATTTGCTGATTGATCAAGGCGGGGTACGAGCGTTGACCCGTGGTCGCAATTCCCACAATTCGACCTAGTTTGCCCCCCATAAGTTGTGCTCCGGAGGCGATCTGGGCGAGTTCGTCGGCGTCAGTATTGTGTATACGTGAGCTGTGTTCAAATGTGATCCGTTCGAACGACTCGGCCAAGTAGGTAGCGACCATGTGATAGGGAGCTAAAGTACAACTCATGCAACGAAACACACCGTTCAGTTGGTTAATTACAAGTTCAGAATCACCGAGGACGAGAACGCGGGGGGCCCGCAGATCGTGTAAAACATGGAGGCCGATAATGAGGGCTTCATATTCGGCCTGATTATTGGTACAACTGAAATCTAACTTGAGAGAAAAATACCATCGGCAGTGGTCAGGCGACTGAATTGCGATACCGATACCCGCCGAGGTCGAAGTATTGGAACCATCAAAATGCATAGTCCAATGGGTATCGCGGGTGGTAACGAAACCGATGTCGACGTCGCCTCCCTCAAAACCATAAGGGGAAGGGTGTTGTGCCAGGAAGTCGGCGAGGGCTTGCCCCTTGACGGCCTTTTGGGGTACATACTGAAGGCTGAACTCGGATAAGGCGAGCGTCCATTTCCTGATTCGGCCTTTGACAATGGACCGAGTCAGCATGTAACGAATTACGTCTGTTTGGGCGATGACCTGCGTAACTGTTGGGAGCATGTAATGCCGAAGCTTGGATGCGGCAAAAAACAACGCTAAGCAAAGTTTTTCGATAGGTGCATAATTAATCTCTGGGGAATTCAGGTTTCGGCTAAGGTAAAAGATAGCTTGTTCACGCCCGACATTATTATCTTGCGCGAGGAGGCAACCAATGGATTGGGCGGCTGCCGAAATGTATAATTTAAGGGGTTTGTTGCGACAAGGTGGAACGAGCACGGGCGGAGTGGAAAGGGCCACCTTGATTTGCGTAAACGCAGTTTGATGCTCTTCGCGCCATTCAAATCGGTCATTCTCCTTCAGTTTAAGGAGCGTAGAGAATGCTTTCATTTTACCGGCCGAATTGGCGATGAAACATCGGAGGAAATTTATCTGCCTGAGTAACGACTGAAGCTGTTTCTTTGTCGTCGGAGGTGGGACGCTAATGATGGCGCGGGCTTTATTTTCATCGACCTCGATGCCGCGATGGTGCACCAAAAATCCTAGGAAATTACCGGCCGAAACACCGAAAGCACACTTGGCCGGGTTCATCTTGAGGTTGTTTTTGCGCATGCGAAGGAACGCTTGTCTCAGGTCGTCCAGGTGTGTTTGACGACGTTTGGATTTTACGACCACATCATCGATATAAACTTCGACGATTGTACCGATTAAGTCGTGGAAAATCATATTCATGGCTCGTTGGTATGTGGCGCCGGCATTCTTGAGGCCGAAAGGCATGACTACCCATTCGTAAGTACCAAGTGCCCCCGGGTAACGGAAAGCCGTCTTGTGGACGTCAGCTTCGGCGATGAAAATCTGGTTGTAACCCGCATGACCGTCCATAAAAGATAGCAGTTCATGATTAGCTGCGGCATCAATTAATAAATCTGAGATCGGCATCGTATATTCGTCCTTGGGAGTAGCCAGATTTAGATTACGGAAATCGATGCAAATGCGAAGGGCACCGTTTTTCTTTAACACGGGGACGATATTGGCCAACCATTCGACATACTGAGCTGTCCTAATAAACCTAGCTTTTAGAAGCCGAACTAATTCTTACTTAATGCCGAGTTGTACTTCGTTCGAAAATCGGCGAGGAGGCTGTCGAAAAGACTTACACCCCTCCTTGATGCGTAGTTCATGCTCTACAAGGTTTCGGTCGAGGCTTGGTATTTCATGATAACTCTACGCAAAGCAATCTTTAAATTCGTGGAGCAGCTTACGGAGTTCGACCTTCATGGATGGTGGGAGTAACGCACTAATAAACAATGTTCGAGGATCCTCGGCCGTGCCCACGTTAACTTTCTCTAACGGGTCCTTGACTTGAGGTCGATGGTCTTCGAGTTCGGCCGGCGCAGCCTGAACCTTATCGAAAGATAGAACGGGGCCGTTATCTGCTTCGGCCAGAAATTCGATTAAATTGACGCCAGAATGTGGTTGCTTGGTAATGGCGTACCAATGGGCCAGCAGACGTTCCATTGTAGATGAAACCGTGGCCTGACGCCGTTCTTGTGTGGTGTGCTCAATCATCGGCATTGATGACCAAGTTCACCAAGCCAAGTCTCGCCGAATCCTGTTGGACAGTCTCAGCGCCGACCTCAATCACTTTTTGTACTGAAATTCTCGTCGGCCGCCCATCCTCGTTAAGGCCTTGGAGGGTGATGTAGCTGACGTGATCATCATAATAGCGAGCCTGAATCATATTGGTTTCAAATGGTTGGTTATCGACTGGGTGGACTACGACCGATTTGCCATCCCAAAAGATGAGGACTTGGTATAGTGATGAAGGAATGCAACTGGTTTGGTGGATCCAGTCGCGGCCAAGTAGTGCGTTATAATCGGTCTTGGAATCAATGATAAAGAATGGTGTCATGTGTTGACGACCGGCAATGCTAACTTCCAACGGGAGCACCCCTTTGGTCTGAGATTTGTCACCAATAAAGCTGCTCATAGTGATCCCTGACGGAATGAGTTCATTATCAGAACGGCGTAAAGCCTTCATGACGGATATTGGCATAATGTTGACTGTAGCTCCACAGTCGACAAATACTTTAGAAATGGGAAATCCTTCAATGTGAGCCGTGACGTACAACGGCTTCAGGTGTTGGAGATTAACTGAGGGGGAGCGGGGAAATAGCTCGGCCAAAGCTGCCTTCAGGTTGTCTCCGCTTTGGTTTTCTTTGTCGTCGTCGTTTGCGACGAAGTCTACTTGTGTTGCTTCCTCGGCAACTACGTCTCCGTCCAAGAAACTTGACTGGTGGGTACTTGGTTGGAATTCAGCTGGTAGAACGTGGACCGAGGGACCCATTAGGTCATGGTCGTCGTCTTCTGCAGAACTATCCCCCGTAGCAGTCAACGGAACATCCTTGATCAAACTTTTGAGTTCCTCGGTAAGAAACGGTATCTGAGACGTGGGAACCAAATCGAGTGCGGGTGGGCTATTTCCCTCGACGATATTGACTGCCGAAGATTTACGTTGGTCATTTGTTACACGGGCTCGTTCTTCATAAGCAATACGGGCGTTCCTCGTGTCTAGATATGTATCCAACCGTGCTATCCGTTTTTCTTCGTCGACCGTGAGGCCGAAGAACGATACAGCCGAGAAAACTTCGAAGTGATAACGTAAATGCTGGAGGTCGTCAAGCGAAAAAGGTAATTCGGCGGCGTCGATGTTTGTATAGGGATCGACCTCAAAACCAAGGACCCGAGCCTCCCGTATATGTTGGAACCTAACTTTAATTGCTGGGTCGGAGGTTTTTTGGATAATTTGCTCGGCATCAGGGCAAGTTAGAGCTAAGTCGAGGGCTTCCTGACATGCCTTGGGGAGTCCGTACAAGTCATTTGCGGAATATTTCTTGTGAAACTCTCGCATGTATTCTAGGGATTCACCGAGGAATGGAGGGTGTAAGTTGCGCCGTATTTTGATAAACGGCTCACGTGGTGGTAACGGAGAAAGTTTCCTTTCGGCCTCTTGTCTAAAGTACTCTAGACGAGCTCTCGTTTCCCCAGGCCGGAGAAGGATCTTGATACATTTCTCCGCCTCCTCAATGGTGGTTTCAAAACCGGCAGTTGCTACTTTCTTCCCTTCGGCCAACTCGGTCATGATAGTCGGGGTTGGCCGTTCGCTAATGTTGTCCACGGCCTTTTTTGGTTGCCACTGGTTGGCCGGGCTGGCCTGCGCTTCTCGTCGCCGAGCCATGCAATCTATCCGTTGACGACGACGTTTTTGGGATTTGGACAGCGCCGTATACAAGCCAGTCGGAGAATTGTAACTGTACCAGCGTTGATCCGATGTCCTTGGTGGTTTGAAAGTTTTGCGATCGGCTGGTAAGCCCGAACTGTTGGTATTGCGCGAGTAATAATCCTCATTATAGAAAGGTGCGTCGAAATCAAGACGCCGCCTGACCGAGGTCTGGTCTTTCGGCTGTACTTGTGGGCCGAGTCGATCAAACACTTGACGTCGTGGACCTAATCCCTTTGATGATGTTGTAAGGGCCGTGGGTGGTGTTGAAGATGTCTTCTTCCCAGGTTCAACTGGTGTTTTACAATGGTCACATAAAACCTTTGATCCATGAGGTTCGTCGGAAGTTGACCTCGTCATAGGTTCATCGGCGGGTGGCCCCGATTGTTCCGTTGGTGGTGCATTTGAAAAAATATCAAGCTGTAGTCTTGTGCGACCATTCCGTTTATGGACATGTTGCACCGGGACGTATTCGGCCTTCCCTTTGTTTTTAGGAAGGTGAGCATCCACCATACCAATCGTTGTTGAAGGGAAAGGGTTAACGTCGACCGCCATCTTTTCCGGAAATTTCAACTTTCCTTTTTCGATCCAACTTTGAATTGTGTCCCGGAACACAACACAATTATTGGTTGCATGCTTATTAGAATTATGATACTTGCAGTATATCTTTCCTTTTAATTCATCGGCCTTAGGGATAGTATGTCCCGGCCGAAGCTTGATGATTTTTGCTGCCAATAATTGATCGAAAATTGCATCAGCTTTGGTGATATCAAAAGTGTATACTTTTGATGACTTACTCGTTTCCTCGGCGGCCAAACGGGTTTTGGCGTCTTTTGTATTTACTTGCGCCAAAGCCTTGCAAACATAGGGTTTGTCTATTACTATCTCGGCCGCATCCACACTAGCATATTGAGGTTCTTCATTTTCGGCCGATGCATAGCTAACCGTGGGGTTCTTATACAACGTCCCTCAGGATGGTGACTTTGATATCTTTTCTTCTCGGAGCAGATAATCATATTGTTCGACGTGTTGAGCAAGTTCGTACATATCTCGAATATTTGCCCCCAGAAACTTCTTTTTGTACTCCACGTCTAATCCGTTAAGGGCGATCCTGACGAACTCCACCTCGGGGAGTGGTACTCGGCACCAATTCCTGGCCGACTTAAACCTTGTTAAGTACTCCATTGGAGATTCATCGGATGCTTGAGCCATCCTGGCCAAGGATGATACGGACATCTCCATCCCTGGCCGATAAAATTGTTCATGGAACTTTTCGACTAACTCTTCCCAACTCTACATAGAATTGGGTGGAAGATTAATGTACCAGACGAAAGCTGAGCCTGTCAGTGAAAAATTAAACAACCGTAGTTTGTAGAAGTCGCTATTGACGTCTCCACACTGCGCTGTGAACCTAGCCACATGTTCTAATGAGGATAAAGACGATTCCCCGGCAAAGAGACTGAAATCAGGGATCTTAAATCCTCGTGGGTATTCAAACCTTTCTACATAAGCCGGATATGGATGGATGAATTTTGGAAACTTCGGCCCTTTCTTCAGGGCCGAATCAATCATTCTCTGGACTTCGGTCATGTTTACCGAAGCGGCTTCTTCTCCCTGGCTTGGTCCTTCGGATCTATTTCCTGGTCCTCTTCTTTCTAAGGGGACTGGTTGCAGCCGAGCGGACCCTCTCTCGGCTGGTATGAGCACATTCGTCGAGAGCTGCCGAGGTTGGCCGACCTGGCCATCTTCGAAGGCTTTACTAATCAATAGTTTAAGCATTCTGGTCTGTGTATCGTTGTTACTTCGTACTGCTTCTAGCAAATCATTCATCTTTTGACCAATCGACTGCTCGACCTGACGATACTGTTCATCCAGTCGTCTCCTAAGGAATGTCCTAGTTGGTGGATCGGAACCTTCCCCACCATCGTCATCACAATCTTCCACAATCGCTTCCATGAACATTCCAGCTGTTTGATTCGGGACTGCTGGGTTGTAAGGTTGCCCGCCGAGACAGACTTCATTCTCTCGGCGTGTTACACTTGTGGCCTCAGGCGGCGCAACTATGATCGGATTTTTTGTAGAGTGCAAATCCTGCCCAAGGCCTTGCACTGGCAAGTCAGTCGTTGACTTTCCCATGGTTGTTTTCTGCTTCGTAGACCGTGTCTCAATGGTCATGAAGTCCGAAGGTTTAGCACAAAAGTCCCACTGGGCGTGCCAAAATGTTGACCCTAAAAATTACAAAACCTACGTGGCGCGCAGGCCGAGTTTAACTATGTCATTCGGTCGAATGCGGGGCGTGCCAACTCGTCGGCCGAGCTTGGCCGAGGAGTAAAAATTTGTCGATGTAGCTTTGAGCGCGTTGTTGACTTCTCTATCTTGCGATTGCGACCGAGGAAGGAACACTCTCGGTCTTTGAGTTCTACAGCCTGAAGACAAGGCTGCTAATTCTGCGGAGTTCACAAGTCGTCTGAGCCCGATTCGGTCACTGTGATTATATTCGTAAGAGTATAAGCACGTCGAATCGAGACCAAACTATATGGGCACAGGTACTCAAACGTGATGTATGTCTTGATGGTGAACGTAGTTCGGCCGTCGGAATGCCGAACCCTGAAACTCACTTGCGAGTATCCAATCATAAAACCGCTCGGCGTCCAGTACGCCGAGTAATGCAATTCGTAACACCTGACTATGCCGAGAAGGCTACTAAGGTGACCTCTGCCAACAAAGGTTCGAAGACCCTTCTCGACCGAGACTTAGATAGGTAATCGGTCAACCTCGACGCAGTGTTGTTTATCCAAACTGAAGGTGCTTCTTGGTCGGCTGATTCTGCGGCAGCAGTGCTGTTTATCCAAACTGAAGATGCTCGCCGAGTGCTTCCACAGTGTTGTTTATCCAAACTGAAGGTGTGTCGGCAGGAAAAGAAAAGGAAAAATCTCAAGGTGTTTGAGAGGTTTTGCGCAGGGCAATTGTATGCTGATTTTTGAAGGCCTTTCTGTTGTATGATCTCTTGTATTTATAGTACCCCATTCCTTGAAACCAATTCCGATTTGGATTGGGAGTCCTTGTCCGAATTCGATTCTAACTCGAACAAACCTACTCCCACTGGGATTCTGAATTTTCCTTCTTTTCGGGACTCCATTCTTTGCCGGTCGAGAATCCTGGTCGTACTAGGATTTCTTCGACCTTTTCTATTCATCCGGACTACTTGGGATAGGATTTGGCTGATCCTGCCAGCTTACCCGGGAGTCATTATTCGGTCCATAGTATTTACCATCACCTTGGGCCGAGTACATCTTGCTGCTCGGCCCAACAATAATATTTTGGGCCCAAACATATAGTTAACATAATCATGAATTTACTTTCCTCCTAAAAGGCTTACTCCTATGTTTCCAAGGTCTAGTTTCTTCGATTCAAACTGTAAATCAATCTATCATTCGTGTCACTAATTAACTCATATTTGATATTTTCAATATATATATATATACACACACACATATTTTTTTTTTGTTTTTTGGTATTATTTGTTATCCTGAAACTGTGAGCCGGTGTTTTGGCATAAAGTTATCACTCAAAGATACTAGTACCTGTGTTCGGTATCAAAAATCATACCGCCTGAATACTGGTTGACAGTTTCTGGATATTGGATGGTATCGTCAATTCGTAACGCCATTGTAGGTTGATTATAGGTTAAAACCCGCTTGGGTGGATAGTTTTGGATGATTGGTAAGGAATTGGTCCGGTGAGATGGTTTCATTATTTATAAGGAAAATACTTACTACTTCGGGGATTTCTACTAATTGTAGGTATAACAACTTATACTCACAAGCCTATACTCATCGAAATGACAAGTACAACATCGAAAGGAAATCTGGGAACTAATGTTGGTTGGAATGTCCTAAGGCCGGAAAAAGGAATTTGCTAGTAATCCACTTTAGAACGGACTTAAACATAAATCGATCTTCCTCCTGAAGACTCGAAATTTGTCGAGTGCTACCACTTTAGTACCAAGTTGTCACACGAGACAGTTCTAGAAATTTCAACGAAAAGAAAAACTTCGTTGGGATTTCCAATAAGTGATATACTAACAGGTACTTCCAAAGAATCAAAACTAATTAGGGTTTCCCCATTTCAAAAGGTTTGGTAATAATGGCTGTTAAATAGTGATGAATTGATTGATAATTCTCTGGCGATACACAACCATCAATACATTAGTTTGGCTATGGGGCTAACAACTCATTTCCAAAACGAAATTTTCCTTGGCTAGGAGGTTCATTGTTTATAGTCTAGGGGCAGTCGCCAAAATTATTTTCTCGAATGTCAATAAGTCGTCTAATCCGCCCAAAACTCAGGAAAACCTAACACTTTTTTCGTAGTCGACGAGGTGGCAAAATTCAACACCTCAAGAATCGAGAATACTTACATCATGCGTGTGATGAATGCAATACTGCCCAAACTTATGCTTTGATACCGAACTGACACACCCTGACCCAAAATGCCCACTTGGACTCTGAATCGAATTGTGCTGACTGACATCTGGAAGATGACGAAGTTATAAAGTGTAGTGTAGTCTAGTCGAAAATGTGAATAAATTTAAACCTAAAAGTGCCTAAATATAAGAGTGCGCTGTGAGCGGGAATGAATTTCACTCATGATGTCGGAGCATAAATAAAGTACAGTAGAGTGGATTGAGAATCATACCATCAAAGGTAATCTCCAATACCAAGCTTTGCCGATCCTCGTTAATAAGAAAGCTTAGCTATTAAAACTTGGAGGGGCGAAAAATAAGGGTGAGTGGGCCTGAAAATAAAGTTCTAGAAAAACCTTTCTGAAAACATTGTAACCCTTCACCGTAAAACAAGTATAGTTTCCAAAATATACTTAATACGTATAGTTTAAAATTAATTACCGTAGCCTGAAAAATCTCAAGAATTCATTACGACACAATATCTCGTAACTAAGGGCAAGACATCCAAAATCACAAAATTTCAACGGTAATATAAGTAAAATCAGGTGCTCATCAATCTACGTTAGCACATAAGTTGAAGTCACCTAATACGACATGTACGACTGAATTGATGCTCATCAATCTATGTTAGCACACAAGTTAGAGTCGCCTAATACGACTTGTACGACAACACTGGGTGTAGTCATAATATACGTTCTAGTGATACAATCACATGAAGACTTGAGCTCGTCACGGTCACCTACGAGTCGGAGTTGCCTAATGCAACCTGTACGTAGCACTGGTAGCTACTTGGATCCAACGCAAGCGTGCGGTGCGAAGGTGTACATACACGTGAAAGATTGGCCCTGGCCTTGGGCGAGCACTAACATCGGGGTGCAGCAATATAAGCAGACTACCTAAATGCAATCATGCCATAACGATTCAATATATTCTAATCAACATGATAACATTCATAGCCGTAGATATAATTACGGCATCAAAGATTATAAGAACACTTGTGCATCCTGTAGGATGTAGCATATTTCATAAATTCCGTCATTTTGCTAATTCTTATAACTTGAGTTTAATCCAGGCGTACGTAAGAAATTATTTTCCAAATGCATAAATGGAAACTATCAATCGTATATATACATACTATAAAAAAAAAAAAACGAAAAGGCCCATTCACTTGAAGTTTACGCTACAACTCCCTAGCATAAGTATCGAGGCGTCAGGAAGGATTGTCGCTTAGAATAAATATCAAATCATGTCTCAGAATTCCTATCAATAGAACACGTAACTTACATAAAATACATCCCCAAGGACATTCTAGAATGATTTGTAACCCATTGACCAAACGTCAATCGTCAGTCAAAACTCGACGATAGGGTCTACAACCCTACGTAACTCGATCCAGAAGATCTGCTTCTCAAATTTTTGATCCGTAATTTCCCAAGAGTTTCAATGACCTTCCAGAACAACATCCTAGAGTTTCGGAACGATCCAACGGTCGGATCTCCGCTAATCACTAAAATTAAGTGGCAGCAAATGTTTATATTTACAAAGTTAGAAAACCCATCCGAGAAGATCTGTCCGTCAAATTCCCAATCCGTCAGTTCCTAATATCCTTAAATATTATGTACTATTACGTATTAAAGTTTGGTGACGATCTAATGGTCAGATCATTGATAGAAGCATATTTAGGCAACTTAGTTGGCTTGTTCTTGTGCATTTACGTTGTTATTTCTTAGTTCTTTAAGTCTTTTAAGTTATTTTCGTATGTTTTCAGGTTCTAAGGGCTAAAGGAGCAAAGAAGTGCATTTTGGAGCCTTTTGGAGCACTTTTGGGCTAAGGATGGATAACTTATGGTTGGAGCCAAAGTGTTGGACGAAATTGAAGGCCTTGTATGCACTTTAGGACATAAAACAAAGGGCCTAGCCCATTCATACACAGCCTTGCCGTGCACATTGATGCGAGATTTACTTGACATTCAAATTAAACCCTCGTTTGACAATTGTAGTAGAATGGATAAGTGAGGGATCGTTCTAGACCGGGGATTAGGAGGGCTTGCTAAAACCTTCTAAATTGACTTAAAAACATAAAAACACAATATAAAACACTATTTAATGCTCGAAGAAAGCAAAACTAAAAATAAGAAAGATTAAGACTAAGACTTCAACGAAATAGGGGGGGAATTGGATTTGGACGAATTTAAACTAAAATGAATACTTGGAAACAAAACAAATTGTAAATATGGATTTGACGGAAATGAATGGATGGGAAGCTAGCTAAGGGGTTCATCTCTATACATGTTATACTTGCATACAAAACGATTTCTAATTGCTTTTCAATAAACCATGAATTCTCAACGCCCCGGGTTAATTAGGTCCGCTTAAATTAACCGTCAAGTTTTCCTTAAGTTAATGAATTGGATGATTGCATACGACAATCCAAAGCATTCCTCACAAGTTCCCTACATGAATTGCATAATAGAGATACAAGCAAGAATCATTAAGCAACATGAAAACTATAAGTGTTGACGAGGCATTCGTTACTATGATTGCATGAAACTTATGCCAAGAATTTGTTTAACGCGATTGTTTATAAGCAACCTCCACTACTTGTGAATATAAGTTCATAACTATTACGTGAAACTCACTTATATTCTAGCGTCATATTCATGCATGAAAATTAAGCGTTCATTCTCAATAAACATACATAAATAGGATATCAATCAAATAGTTAAACAAATTGAATTCACAACTTATGAAACGTAATTAAAAGTAATCAATTCATATTGCAAATATAAACATTTATTTCGAATCACCCCCTAGCTAAAGGGGGGTTTATTTCCTCATAACTTTGAAATTAAAGAAACACCTAAACATTCCAACAACTCAAACTTGAATTGTATGAACGTTTAGGCACTCTTCTCTTCCATTCCTCATACGTACAAAACAAAGAGAATTGAATTTAAACTTTGAAATCAAAGAAACACCTAAACATTCCAACAACTCAAACTTGAATTGTATGAACGTTTAGGCCCTCTTATCTTCCTCGTTATTGTAGCACAAGGTCTAAGGTGAGGTTTGGGGGATTATGGAAATGGTAGAGGAGTGGTTTGGAGGGTTGGGAAGTGGTGGAAATGGAAAGATGGTTTTTGGATTATAAGGGGACTCACGGCAAAGAGAATGAATGGAAGTGTTTGTGGTGTGTTGTGTATGAAATGAGATGATCTTGAATGAATGAATGCAAGGGTATTTATAGGAGTATGAAGGTATAAATGGATGTTTGTTTAAGCATGCAAGTGGCTAATTAATGATGGACAAATAGCTAGGAAAACATGTGAAAGCTGGAATTGCATGTGAAGGTGTTGGAATGTGAATGAAGGCCACGGCATTGAAGGTTTTGGTGCATGTGTTGGCTGATTTGTTTGTTGGGAAAAGCTTGTGAAAGCATGTGAATGTTGTTTGTGTGTGGTTCTTTGTGATAAGTGATAAATGAATGATATGTGGTGAGTGATAAGTGAATGGAAGTGATAAGTGAATGGTTTGATAATTGATAAATGAATGATATGCTAAGTGATAAATGAATGATATGTTAAGTGATAAATGAATGATATGTGGTGAGTGATAAGTGAATGGTTTGATAAGTGATAAATGAACTAGTTTAAAGGGCTAGGGTTTAAGTACATAGAATGGGCCTAAAATAGGTTGGTTTGTATGGCATAATGTGTTAAGCCCATGGCAAGGTGTTATGTGATTGGGTTAGGGCCATTGTTTTGTGTCTTCAAGTGCATACAAGGCCTTCAAATTCGTCCATCCTCTTGGCTCCATGGATAAGCTATCCAATCCATGCCCAAAAATGCTCCAAATGGCCCCAAAATGCACTTTCTTGCTCCCTAGGCCCTTAGAACCTGAAAACACACAAAAGAAGCATAAAGGACTAAAATAACGAGAGAAACATAACGTAAATGCACGAGAACAAGCCATTTAAGTCGCATGAATATGCTCCTATCAAATACCCCCACACTTAGCTTTTGCTAGTCCTCGAGCAAAACAGAATAAAAACAAATAAACAAAACGACACTAAACACGTAAAACACAACCTAAACCTTCCAACAACCGTCTTTAGGGATTTCCAATGCACATGACAAGTTAAAAATCATCATTCTCACAGATTTTAGTCATGTTCACACTTAAGTACATTCTTAATCATAGTCACCATATACTAGTTCACAATTAAGCATTTAAAACCATGTTTTGAATGTAGTAACATGCCTTAGAGAATTTGCTCAATTCCTTACAAGATATGCACTCGATTTTCTCTCAGAATTTCTAACTACACACCCTAATCTAGTCATATGTGAGAAGATTGATGTAACATGAAAACGAACACTCACAAATAAGTATCACAAAGAACGCAATTTCTGGAGTTAATAAGCATGTTTAGATATGATCTCATGAATGGAATGCTACTACTTAGACGCGAGAACCAGTGACACCATAAGCTCATACCAAGTTCAAACTCCACAAATTGAAATACACAACACTCAAGATAGAAGTCAAGGGTTGTAACAGGGCTTGGGGTATGTGGATAACAAAGAAGGGATATGGAAAACAAAGGTTCTTAAAGAAATAGTGAGCAAAGCATTTGAATCAACTTAGAATTCACTTTTGAATGAAGAAGTCAACTTTGAACACCCAAGGGAAAGTCACACAAAACTTAGGGCCATATTCACTTTTTGGACCCTTTCTTCAATCACTCATTCTTTCATTTTTTTTTTTTTTTTTTTTTTTTTTCAAGCTCTCTTTTTTTTCTTTCTATCTTTCTTTTCTTTTGAATCTCAAACATACTTAAGAACAAGCATTCCTTCCCCCACACTCATTTTCTTGCATAATGTAACTCAAAAGGAATTCATTTAAGTCATGCTCACTATCTTTTAAGAACAAGGGTGTGGATTGTCCTAAACTAGGCTAGGTGAGGAAAATATGGGTAAACAAAGAATAGAGGCTAAACAAGGCTCAACGGGGTTAAAACTTACAACAAATACGAAATATGGGAAGTGAGGCTATTTGGCTATGGTGGCAACTACACAACTTCATTTTGATATATGTTATGCAAATCAATAACATGCTTTGAATGAAATGGGCATGAGTTCTAGCATTTGGAACTATATGATGAAACGCCTTCTAAGTAGTAACCAAGCAAAGAATAATGAGATCATGCAACGACTTTAGAAAACAAGAAATCACAGATTATACTCTCCAAAGAACGTTATAGGCTCAAGTCTCTCAGGGTTGTAGCGTTTGTTTGAGTTCCTTCCTTCAAGCATGTTACATAACTAATTTTTTCTTTTATGATTGCATGTGAAGTCATACATTATAACCATAACCAAGCATATACTAAGAGTAAATCAAACTTTTCTCCATGTTTATAACTCTTTTTAACAGTCATGCAATTAGAAACCAAATCTTTATCATTGTGTTGGAAGGTGACCTACGACACAAAAACAACTCAAAACACTCTTTTTAGGCTTTTCAAAACATGTTTTTCAAATTTTTATGTGATTTTTGAATTTTTAAGTCAAAACAAAAAAAACACCTTAAAAACATTTAAAACAGCAAGGAACAACACTTGAATTTATGGGTGATAAAATTCAACGAATTTGCATCAACATACTTAGTTACCCCCCCACACTTAAATCAAACATTGTCCTCAATGTTTTAAGCATAGATTCACACAAAGCATAAGTAAATACACAAAAAGCACTTAAACATACTAAACATGGCATAATGTAATTAACAAAGAGAAGAGTTTAGAGATGCAAATCTGGTTATAGAGTGTAAATTCCATCTTCTCCTTGGTAATTGCATTGAGGCTTTTGATCTTTGTGATTCCACAGGCTTACTCTTGAACTGGTTTCTGCCCATCGTTGATTTTCCTTTGTGCTACTTCTTGAACTGGGCAGCAGGATGGTTCATTTGGTCTCCCCCGAAGGTCTGAGCATACCCTTTTGGTCTGTTTCTTTGTTCAATCTTTCCAATTCGTATTGAAAAGGGTTGGAGGATAACTCAGCCTATGTTTGTCTCCACATGCTTCAATGTATCATTTTCACTTGCCTTACTCCCTCCCCCTTGCAGAAGTGGTCCCTTCTCCGGAAGTGTATCAACCGTTGAAGATGACTACTCGAGAGCAACGCTAGGTAAGCAATCAGGAATAGATTCCAGGCAGTTGGCTCCAGATCGGAAGATTGACTCCAAGTGCCGGCTGATTGCTTCTTTTACTTTGCCATGCGAGTAAGAACAAGGACAAAGAAAAAGACAGGGAAAGAGCATGATATGAGATACTTTTGCTTTTGACCTTTATGATATGAGATACCTTTGCTTTTGAAGAAGCGGTGAATGAATCAGCACATGTATTTGTTGTGCTGTTTCCTCCTGGGTCATATGTACTCCAGGCATCTGGTATCATCTTTGGGGAAGAAGAAAGAATTGAGTCTTTCGAAAGGCTTTGCTGGGAGTGCGCCCTCAGAGGTGAGGGAGAGTTGGGCATTTTCTTCAGGTTTGCCCTGCCATAAAAGACGAAGGTCGACATATATAGAGATAATATCAAGTGGTGGTACTTTTTACCTTTGTCGACAAACGTTTTGATCCCGCAAATCCGGCTTTTTGAAATAGTGGCGCCTCTTCGATCTCTGAACACGCCTCTTCGATTTCTGAGCAGGCGCCCATTCGATTTCTGAACGACGCCCCTTCGCTTTCTGAACGACACGTGGTAGTGCAGATGCGGCTCCTTTTGACAAAGCTGCACGCGTCTTCTGAAAAGCAGAGAAAGCGTCGCCGAACTTTGCGCTTGTCGGCTAAAGAGGTGTAGTTGCGATGATGGCCTCCACGTGCGTCTTCTGAAAAGCCGAGAAAACGTCGCCTAAATTACGCCGGAAATTCCGGCTCTTTGAATCGGTGGACGCGTTGCCTTGGCTTCTTATTGAGGTATCGATCACCGCCACAAACACACTCTGAAGATTTCCCATTCTTGAAAACCGTCTCCGACCCTTCTAAATTTAACTCCATCCACCCATTCTCTTTGAACACTTTTGAAAAAAATGGCAAACTCATCGAACCTTAGCTTAGATTTGAGTCTTAGCAGCGATCCGGTTGCGCCCCGTCAAGGTAATGTATGGCGTCCTTCTTTTTTATCTTCTAACGGTCCTCTTTCAGGTGAAGACTCTGTGATGCAGGACGCCACAACAGCTACAATAGTAGCTAGGAACCTCCTCACTCCAAAAGATAGTAGGCTGCTGTCAGGACGGTCCGATGAGTTGGCCGTTCAAGAGTCCCTCGCACTTAGTGTTCAGTGTGCGAGCTCTGTGTCCAACTTGGGCCTACGCCTGCTTGCTCGGTCCCGCCAAGTGGAATCGTTGATGGCAGAGGTGGAAAGTCTTAAGCAGGAAATCAAACAGCTTAAGTACGAGAATAGAAGTTTGCATGTGCTTGCAAATAACTATTCGGCGGGCATGAAGAGGAAGCTTGATGAGCTGCAAGAATCTGAGGGTCGAATTCACAATGACCGTCAAAGGCTTGCGTCTTATCTCCAGAGGCACCTTTTTCCTGGGTCATCCAGCGCTTGGCCAAGTATTGAGGCCTGGAATGCTCTAGCTCCGATGCCTCCCGCTCCGATGGCTTCCGCTCCGATGCCTCCCGCTTCTATGCCTCCCGCTTCTGCGCCTTCCGCTTCTGCGCCTCGTAGTGGGGCTTCACGCAAACGACCTTTGTGAAGCTCCACCTTTCTCCATGTTTAGTATCACAACTTTTTTTTTTTTTTTTTTTTTTTTTTTTTTTTTTTTTTTTTGATTAACATAAATAAATCAAACGGCATGGAATTTATCTTTGAATGGGCGGTGATACTTGAAATGATCCGGTAATAGTTTAAATTCCAGATTGGGTGCCTGAATCATTAACCACATGTTAGTATAAAAGAAAATTGAAATTCGGGGAGGCGGCTTACCTGTGTGCTCCAAAATGAACTCCAGAATAAACACCCCTTCGAAAGTTATGACTTGTCCCGTGTCATAAAATCCAACTTCCTTGGGAATTGTGGTTTCAATTATGTCCTCTTTGATGCCTTCTACATCTTCTCCAGCCACTACCTTCTCTTGAATCATTCTTCTTGGTGTACAAAGTCCTTTGAAAAATTCAACACCATCTAAAACTTGCTGTGTTGCACCAAGAATTGGAATAGCATTTTGCACCTTTGGGAAGGCTTCCACGATGTCCTTTTTACTCTCTTCTTGGTTGGGAATCAAAAACCTGCTAGGAAAAGGGACATTGGGTGGAATAACATCAGAATAACATGGAATTGGGACGTCCTTACTTGTGGTGGGTGGTTTAGAGGGCTTAGGGGGCTGCGGCAAGGGTTGTTCTACCCTTGCCGTTTGCATGTCTTCTTCCTCCTCCTCAATTAGCAGCTCCTCATCCACTTCTAGGCTATGTTTGGACATTTTTAGGTCCGCTCCAACCTCTATAGCACTTCCCAAAGTGATAGCATTATGGATTTCAAAATCTTCCTTTGAGTTTTCAATAGTTGAGTTGGAAAGTTCACTTTGCTCTTGAATTTGTTTCATGAACTCCATAATCTGCCCAAATTGCTCGTCCAATTTACCCAACTTCTTGTCTTGATTTTGTGGAGGTTGTGGTGGCTGCATAGGTGTTGTATTGAACTCCTCATATGGTTGCCAATATGCTTCTTGTTGAGCCTCCTTGGCTTGATTTTGTGACCCCTGCGCCAAAGAATTTATTTCATTAAGAATTTGAATATAATCTACTGGCGAACTTGAATTTAATTGAGCATATTGCATATGAAGTTGTGGTGGCTGCATAGGTCTTGAATAGAACTCCTCATATGGTTGCCAATATGCTTCACGTTGAACTTGTTGATCTTCCCACCATATAGAGTTTGAATGATCCCTCCAATCTCTTTGTGGACATTGATTGGCTTGAAATCCTTGCCTATATGAAGCACCAAATGTAGGGACACTCTGCATTGTGGTCCTTTCGGCATCCGGCGACAATTGAGAAGTAAGATTTGCTAATTGAGCTTGAATGCTAGCAAAATCCATATCTTACTTCTCTAGTACCTAAAATCAAAGAAAGAGAACTAAATCAAATATCAAAAGTAACAACAAACAAAGAAACAACACTAAGTTAGAAACTAAAACGAAAACAACTAAACCAAAAAAAAAAAAAAGAACCAAGGGATTAGCAAAGTTGCTAATCCCCGGCAACGGCGCCAAAATTTGATGCGAGATTTACTTGACACTCAAATTAAACCCTCGTTTGACAATTGTAGTAGAATGGATAAGTGAGGGATCGTTCTAGACCGGGGATTAGGAGGGCTTGCTAAAACCTTCTAAATTGACTTAAAAACATAAAAACACAATATAAAACACTATTTAATGCTCGAAGAAAGCAAAACTAAAAATAAGAAAGATTAAGACTAAGACTTCAACGAAATAGGGGGGGAATTGGATTTGGACGAATTTAAACTAAAATGAATACTTGGAAACAAAACAAATTGTAAATATGGATTTGACGGAAATGAATGGATGGGAAGCTAGCTAAGGGGTTCATCTCTATACATGTTATACTTGCATACAAAACGATTTCTAATTGCTTTTCAATAAACCATGAATTCTCAACGCCCCGGGTTAATTAGGTCCGCTTAAATTAACCGTCAAGTTTTCCTTAAGTTAATGAATTGGATGATTGCATACGACAATCCAAAGCATTCCTCACAAGTTCCCTACATGAATTGCATAATAGAGATACAAGCAAGAATCATTAAGCAACATGAAAACTATAAGTGTTGACGAGGCATTCGTTACTATGATTGCATGAAACTTATGCCAAGAATTTGTTTAACGCGATTGTTTATAAGCAACCTCCACTACTTGTGAATATAAGTTCATAACTATTACGTGAAACTCACTTATATTCTAGCGTCATATTCATGCATGAAAATTAAGCGTTCATTCTCAATAAACATACATAAATAGGATATCAATCAAATAGTTAAACAAATTGAATTCACAACTTATGAAACGTAATTAAAAGTAATCAATTCATATTGCAAATATAAACATTTATTTCGAATCACCCCCTAGCTAAAGGGGGGTTTATTTCCTCATAACTTTGAAATTAAAGAAACACCTAAACATTCCAACAACTCAAACTTGAATTGTATGAACGTTTAGGCACTCTTCTCTTCCATTCCTCATACGTACAAAACAAAGAGAATTGAATTTAAACTTTGAAATCAAAGAAACACCTAAACATTCCAACAACTCAAACTTGAATTGTATGAACGTTTAGGCCCTCTTATCTTCCTCGTTATTGTAGCACAAGGTCTAAGGTGAGGTTTGGGGGATTATGGAAATGGTAGAGGAGTGGTTTGGAGGGTTGGGAAGTGGTGGAAATGGAAAGATGGTTTTTGGATTATAAGGGGACTCACGGCAAAGAGAATGAATGGAAGTGTTTGTGGTGTGTTGTGTATGAAATGAGATGATCTTGAATGAATGAATGCAAGGGTATTTATAGGAGTATGAAGGTATAAATGGATGTTTGTTTAAGCATGCAAGTGGCTAATTAATGATGGACAAATAGCTAGGAAAACATGTGAAAGCTGGAATTGCATGTGAAGGTGTTGGAATGTGAATGAAGGCCACGGCATTGAAGGTTTTGGTGCATGTGTTGGCTGATTTGTTTGTTGGGAAAAGCTTGTGAAAGCATGTGAATGTTGTTTGTGTGTGGTTCTTTGTGATAAGTGATAAATGAATGATATGTTAAGTGATAAATGAATGATATGTGGTGAGTGATAAGTGAATGGAAGTGATAAGTGAATGGTTTGATAATTGATAAATGAATGATATGCTAAGTGATAAATGAATGATATGTTAAGTGATAAATGAATGATATGTGGTGAGTGATAAGTGAATGGTTTGATAAGTGATAAATGAACTAGTTTAAAGGGCTAGGGTTTAAGTACATAGAATGGGCCTAAAATAGGTTGGTTTGTATGGCATAATGTGTTAAGCCCATGGCAAGGTGTTATGTGATTGGGTTAGGGCCATTGTTTTGTGTCTTCAAGTGCATACAAGGCCTTCAAATTCGTCCATCCTCTTGGCTCCATGGATAAGCTATCCAATCCATGCCCAAAAATGCTCCAAATGGCCCCAAAATGCACTTTCTTGCTCCCTAGGCCCTTAGAACCTGAAAACACACAAAAGAAGCATAAAGGACTAAAATAACGAGAGAAACATAACGTAAATGCACGAGAACAAGCCATTTAAGTCGCATGAATATGCTCCTATCACACATCCCCTTGCATTTCCAGCTTTCCCACTTCATCATTGCAGCCACCTTGCCCTTTTATTTCTGAATTAAACCTATTTCCTTCCCCTAATTCCAGCCATTTTCCACACCTTTCCAACCTAGCTGCACCCTACATACATTAATTAATCACTCTTCATGATGGCAGCCACATTCACCACCAATTCCAACCTTGCCGTGCACATCCCCTTGCATTTCCAGCTTTCCCCCTTCATAAAACAATCAGCCACACTTCCACATGCATTCCCTCTTTAATCATTCCCTCCTAGCTGTCATTCACATGCTTTCCCATCCATTCTCTCCCTATAAAAACCATACACACTTCACACCAAAGGGAGGGCCTTTGCCGTGCATTTCATACCCATTTCCAGCATTTCTACCATTCAGCCGCAAGCACCAATTCAGCCATTCACTCATTTCTCCACTCTCTGCCGTGCATTTCCTTCCCAAAAACATTACTACATCCATTCCTCCATACAAACACCACCCCAAAACCTTTCCTTAGACCTTGTGCCACAACAAAGAGGAGGAGAAGAGGCCTAAACGTTCATACAATTCAAGTTTGAGTTGTTGGAATTTTTAGGTGTTTCCTCTCCTTGATTTCAATGGTTAAATTTACTTATCTTTGTCTTGTACGTATGAGGAACTAAACCCCCCCTTGGCTAGGGGGGGATTCAAAATACATGTTTATGCTTGCGATATGATTTGAGTACTTCCAATTGCTTTTCAATAAACCATGATTCTCAACGCCCCAGATTAACCGTGAATTGCACTAATTAACCCTCAGATTTTCCTAACGTTATTGAATTGGATGATTGCATACGACAACCCAAAACATTCCCCACAAGTCCCCTACATGATTGCATAATAGAGATACAAGCAAGAATCATTAAGTTCTTTGAAAACCATAAGCATTGACGAAGCACTTGTTACTATGATTGCATGAAACTTATGCCAAGAATTTACTTAACGCGATTGAGATCATCAACCTTTACTACTTGTGAATATAATTCCATAACGATTAGGTGAAATTTCCTTATATCCTAGCATCCAATTTATGCATGATAATTAAGCGTGCACTCTCAACCAACACACACAAATCAATGTAATTCACATAGATAAGTAAATTGAATTCACAACTTATGAAACGCAATTAGAAGTACTCAAATCATATCGCAAGCATAAACATGTATTTCGAATCCCCCCCTAGCCAAGGGGGGGTTTAGTTCCTCATACGTACAAGACAAAGATAAGTAAATTTAACCATTGAAATCAAGGAGAGGAAACACCTAAAAATTCCAACAACTCAAACTTGAATTGTATGAACGTTTAGGCCTCTTCTCCTCCTCTTTGTTATGGCACAAGGTCTAAGGAAAGGTTTTGGGATGGTGTTTGTATGGAGGAATGGATGTAGTAATGTTTTTGGGAAGGAAATGCACAGCAGAGAGTGGAGAAAGGAGTGAATGGCTGAATTGGTGCTTGCGGCTGAATGGTAGAAATGCTGGAAATGGGTATGAAATGCACGGCAAAGGCCCTCCCTTTGGTGTGAAGTGTGTATGGTTTTTATAGGGAGAGAATGGATGGGAGAGCATGTGAATGACAGCTAGGAGGGAATGATTAAAGAGGGAATGCATGTGGAAGTGTGGCTGATTGTTTTATGAAGGGGGAAAGCTGGAAATGCAAGGGGATGTGCACGGCAAGGCTGGAATTGGTGGTGAATGTGGCTGCCATCATGAAGAGTGATTAATTAATGTATGTAGGGTGCAGCTAGGTTGGAAAGGTGTGGAAAATGGCTGGAATTAGGGGAACGAAATAGGTTTAATTCAGAAATAAAAGGGCAAGGTGGCTGCAATGATGAAGTGGGAAAGCTAGAAATGCAAGGGGATGTGCACGGCAAGGCTGTGTATGAATGGGCTAGGCCCTTTGTTTTATGTCCTAAAGTGCATACAAGGCCTTCAATTTCGTCCAACACTTTGGCTCCAAGCATAAGCTATCCATCCTTAGCCCAAAAGTGCTCCAAAAGGCTCCAAAATGCACTTCTTTGCTCTTTTAGCCCTTAGAACCTGAAAACATACGAAAATAACTTAAAAGACTTAAAGAACTAAGAAATAACAACGTAAATGCATAAGAACAAGCCAACTAAGTTGCCTAAATACGCTCCTATCAAATTCCCCCACACTTAGCTTTTGCTAATCCTCGAGCAAAACAGAAAAACAAAACAAAACCTAAACCTTCCAACAATGGTCTTAGGGATTCTTAATGCACATGACATGTTCAAGAACATTACTCACATAGATTTTAGTCATCCTTATGCTTAGGCACATACGTAATCATAACTACTCCTTACTAGTTCTCATTTAATCAATTTAAAACAACATTTGAATGTAGTAACATGCCTTAGAGAATTCACTTAATTCCTTACAAGATACTCTCTTATTTTCACACAGACTTTCTGATTACACACCCTACACTAAGTATATGTGAGAAGATTGATGTAAATATGGAACTAAACACTCACATATGTTTATAACAAGGAAAGCACTTTTCTGGAATGTATATGAATATGATCTCATGAAAGGAATGTTACTAATTAGATGCGAGAACCAGGGACACCATATGCTTACATCAATTCCAAACTCCACATTATTGAAAACATAATGATCAAGATTGAAGCATAAGGATTGTAACGGGGTAAGGGTGATTGGCTAACAATGAAAGGTAAGGATAACAAACGTTCTTTTAAGCAATAGCAAGCAAAGTAATGAAATTTGACACTTAGAATCACTTATGATTGCAGAAACTCACTTAGACACACAAGGGAACAATTCACACAACTCTTAGGGCCATATTCAACGTTTTGGACCCTTTCTTCAACTACCACAAACATGTGAGCTTATTTTCACTTATTTCATCCTCTTTTTCTTTCTTTTCACAACTTTTTCTTTTCTTTTTCTTTTTCCACGAATTTTTTTTTTTTAATCATGCCTTACTTCTTTTCGTGGCATATCAACACACACACACAAATTCCCCCACACTTGTTGTTTTGCAAAATTGAAAGGATTCCCTCTAAGTCATGCTTACTATGCTTCAAGAACAAGGGTATGGGTGGTCCTAATCTAGGCTAGGTAGGGATGATATGGGTAAACAAAGAACAAAGGCTAACAATGGCTCAATGGGGGTATGACCTACAATATATAGTGCATGGGTTGGCTGTTTGGTTGATGGCTGATAGGAGCATATTTAGGCGACTTACTTAGCTTGTTTTTGTGCATTTATATTGTTAATTCCTAGTTGTTTTAGTAGTTTAAGCCATTTTCGTGTGTTTTTAGGTTCATATGGCTAAGGAAGCAAAAAGATGCATTTTGGAGCATTTTGGAGCAAAATTGGACTTGGAATGGATAGCTTATGTTTGGAGCAAAAGGAATGGACGAAATTGAAGACCTAAAGATCTTATGTTTGAGCAATATCAAGGACTCCTACCTATTCTAGGTCACAAAACAATGTCCCTTGCAACATTAAAACCCTTGCCGTGTGTCCCTTGGTGTTTCCCTTCCTTGCCGTGCAAGGAAGGGCCTTGTTTCCTGTTTTAAACCATTTAAACACATTCATTCATCAAACCATCTCAACCATTCACTCAAACACCCTAAACTACAACCTTGCAACCACACCATATTCTCATACATGCACTCCCATCCTTTAATCCATTGCAGCCACATGCACACCCATTCTTTAATCCATTGCAGCCACATGCACTCCCACCTTTAATCCATTGCAGCCACATGCACACCCATTCACCCTTTGCCGTGCATTACTCCTTCATTTCCAGCCATTCCACATGCATTTCCAACCTAGCAGCACCCCTTTAATCATTCAACCTAGCTGTCATTGCACATGCATTCCCCCTTTAATCCACATGCATCTTCAAATAAATCAGCACATGCACATTCACCCATTCCTACCACTATGCCGTGCACTCCCATCCCATTTCCAGCTTTCCACCAACCTCCTAGCTGTCATTCACATGCTCTCCCATCCATTCTCTCCCTATAAAAACCATACACACTTCACACCAAAGGATAGCCTTGTGTGCCGTGCCACTCCACCATTCCAGAAACTCAGCCATTCACACCATCCCTTTCAGCCGTGCCTTCCCCATCAATCCATTCAGCCATTCCACCACTCCCCATCCATTCATACACATACCCTACCATTACACAACCATTCCTCCATACAAATACCACCCCAAAACCTATCCTTAGACCTTGTGCCACAACAAAGAGGAAGAGAAGAGGGCCTAAACGTTCATACAATTCAAGTTTGAGTTGTTGGAATGTTTAGGTGTTTCTTTTCCTTTGATTTCAATGTTTAATTTCAATTCTCTTTGTCTTGTACGTCTGAGGAACTAAACCCCACCTTGGCTAGGGGGGATTCGAAATACATGTTTATGCTTGCGATATGATTTGATTACTTCTAAATTATGTTTCATAAGTTGTGAATTCAATTTACTTATCTATGTGAATTACATTGATTTGTGTGTGTTGGTTGAGAGTGCACGCTTAATTATCATGCATAAATTGGATGCTAGGATATAAGGAAGTTTCACCTAATCGTTACAAACTTATATTCACAAGTAGTAAAAGTTGATGATCTCAATTGCGTTAAGTAAATTCTTGGCATAAGTTTCATGCAGTTCATAGTAACGAGTGCTGTTGGAAATGTGCCCGAAAACCAATCATATGATGATACTTTACGGACATTTCACAAAGTTAAACTAATGTAGTTTAAATGTAAAGGGCAAAGATTATTGTTTGAGCCGTCTCATATAAATGTTATATGCTTAAACGATAAGTCCAAGGAATATGTGATTGGAAGAATGCGATCTAAAGAAGTTAGATTCATGAGACCATTCTTTCGTTGACACATCCTAAACGTTCCTGATCATAGGATTGTCAATTGGGCATTGACAGTCCGTTAAGATCAGAACGTGCTATGTCTTCTCTCAGGGAGAGTGACTAGTCTCGAGTCATTGGTGTGTGTGACATCAAGACAAGTACGTAGGTGTTCAATAGAGAATGAGTTCACTGAACACGATCAACGAAGAGTTCTCATATTCATGTCACATGAGAACTCATGGTTGGGATAATGCAAATTAGTCTTTTGACCT
Source organism: Pyrus communis (assembly GCF_041283825.1). Lineage (NCBI taxonomy): Eukaryota > Viridiplantae > Streptophyta > Magnoliopsida > Rosales > Rosaceae > Pyrus > Pyrus communis. The sequence goes on from NC_142572.1 coordinate 8,359,381, forward strand.
GAGGCATCACAGTTGTCTTGTGGTTAGGTCCTTAATCTTTGATTATGTCAAAGTCACTCCATCAGAAGGGTGTCCACGGCATCGTTGGGGTTAAGCCACTTAGCCATGGAGGCAAGTGAATGCGCAACAAGGGATCTCTAACCTTCAAACTGTTTGAGGGAGAATACTCTATGATATGATTAAGAATCTTTGGCCAAAGTATGAATGAGATTTAGGAATGTGTTCCAAATCACATTCAAGGTAATCATATAAGCACAAGACTCACATTGGATAGTAGACATGAATAAACTATCAAACCAAACAATGTGGTCAAGAGTATTGTATTAGAGAAAGACCGTATTGCATTTGTAATCCTAAAACTGAATAGGTTATCCACCTCTTCTGATTAGCTTGGGTAACCATGACATGCTGCTAGGCGTCAACCATGGTTTGTGGAAGCCCTAAAAGTGTATTATCACTAACGGGAGAATTGAAAGTAAGTTTCAATTCACAATCGATTAGAAAGAGTTTTAATCGCCCACTGCCTCGCTAAGAGGAACCTAATGGATCGTTCACCGAGTAAGGTAGAGTTTGAAGAAACAACGGAGATGAGTAAGAATAATTAAATGGTTTAATTATTTATCTAAGGCTAGGATTAATTAATATGTTAATTAATCAAACGAATAAGTTCGTTAAAGACCTCGGGTTAGTTTTGGGCCGCAAGGCCCAATGGGATTTGAATGTCAAGCCCATTAACTCAAGTTGTATGACAACTTGAATAAACAAAGGGCTTGAAAGCCCAATAAACCCTATAGGCCGGCCATGTTAGAAGAATAGGGCTTTTGGTCTATTAGGTCACTTCTATGAAGGGACTATATAAAGGACTTTATAGCCTAAAATTCATTAAGGGTTGTTTTTGGGGAAAGGATGAGAACACAAGCTCTTCTTTCTCTCTAAAATTTCGGCCACCTTGGAGGGATCATCTAGCAATCAAACTCCTCCAAGGTCACTCATTTCTTCTTCATTATGCCTTGGTGATGAATCATTAGAGGTTCTCAATTTTGGGAACTTTGGAGAAACCTTTTTCATCCATCCAAATCCATAGATCTAAGATGCAAGGAATGAAGGGCCTCTCTTTGGGTGATTAGCCTTTGTTTAAATACAAAGAGGAATCTACAAAGGTATATATTTCAACTCACTTTGTTTTGAGTTGATTATTGGTTCACCATTTTACTAGGCTTTGAACATTCATGGGTAATGTTTTGTTTTTAAGTGCATGCTAGCATGATTCCGCCTTTAATTTGTTAATTGCATGCTAATGATGTTGCTTAAATGAACATGTCATCTTCCAAAATAATCCTTCAAGTGGTATCAGAGCCTAGGCCTAGTTTATGGTGGATCCTTTTGGGTTTTGTGATTTTTCATATTTTGTGATTTAAGTGTTGTAAATGTTACAAGCTTTGTTCTTGCTTTGAATATAAATTTTTCTTGAAAATTTAGCATCTCAAATGTTGTAGATGTATTTCATTAAAGCATGAATATTGGAACTAAAAGTTGGTGCCAAGTGTTTTGGGATTTTCGGCCAAATCCAAAGGGTGATTTTTTTGGGTTCATGTTAGGCTTGTTAAAATGGTTTTAAAGTGCTTTTTGGAACCCCTAAGTACCCTAGGATATTAACCCTCTTTTGAGTTGTGAAAAATTGAGTTTTGGTAAGTGAAAACATTCATGGAGCTATTATGAGTTTTCATGAGTGTTCTTCAATGTTCTTGAAGTTCTTACCAAGAACAAAAAGTTTTGAAGTTTTGATTCAAGAGTTTTATGTTTTTCATAAAGTTTTGTTTTTCAAATGGTGGGTGATAGTTATTGGTGAGATGTGACTAAAAGAATTTTAAAGTTTTATAAAAAAACATTTTCTTACAAACCATCAAAGTCACCTTTGTCTCACCTACCAAAAACCACTTACAAAACTTTAGATTTTTTCAATTTTTCAACACTATGGCCGGCCACCTTTGGTAAAAGGTGTTGGAGGGACTTTTGTGCAATTATATAAAGTTTTGATACTTTTGTATATTTGCATTTTGACCCCAAAAGTTTTTGTTTTAACAAAGTGACCCAAATTGTTGTGGTCATTGTTTTTTGGCCCAAAACAAAATGAGAACAAAAATTGTTTTGTCTCTTTAATGAGAATTTGATTTTCATTATATTTAGTTCCATTTAAATCAATTCTATGGATCCAAAAACCAAATGATAATTGTTGCATTCAATTTAATTAGTTAAAGTGTTAATTAATTAAAGGGTGATTATGAACCTTAGCCTACGATAATTGAGCTATGTGAATGGCCGTTTCAAATTTGTTTGAACCATGGGAATGAGTAGATTAGATTTTGGTTGTAATTTGATTTGATCAAATGTTGTAAAAGGGCATAAGCTCTTCTTTACTTTAAAGTCATTAGTTATATTCAATTGTTGTAAAGAGCATAAGCTCATATTTACTTTGAAGTACTTCTTTCTTGCTTTATTTGATATGCATGAAATGAAATAGTTGGGTCCAACGCCCTAAGACAACACGCCTTAATGTGATTAAATGCGTAACTAAAATCAATCTCCATCCCTAGTCCGAGATTCAACACAAGGCTCGTGTTGGATCTAATCAAAGGTTCATAGTCATCCTAAGGCCCTAAGGCAACTATATAGTCCATCAATGAATGCAAACCTTATGTTAGTGGTATCATATACTCTTGCTTTAAAAACCGTTTTAAAAGCTTAGTGGGAGTATTATATACAACTAAATCAATCATATGGACCAATAGTTGTAATAGGACCAAAATTGTTTTAATTATGATTAAAATGAATATATATATGTGATGAGACCTAAAACCCTCAACAAACGAATATTAAGGTGATAAACGAGAGATGTTTTGAACATTTCTTCGTAGGCCTTCCACCGTGGTGGGCTCCAATCGTTTGTGACTTGTACACCGGCTTCACCCTATCATGGGGGAGTACAAAGTGCATGCTTACACTCAGGAGGAGTCCATAAACATATGATGAGGTAAGTGTAGGCAACGAGGATGGCCGATATCATATCATTGTGAGGCTATTCTTGAACCCCTTCACGAACTAAGCATGGTGGGAATAACTTAACTAAGTGCAATGGTGCCGATATCGTATCATTGTGAGGCCACATTCTCTAGAGGCCAAACTAGATGGGTAATTAAAAGAGTTGTAAATGAGTAAAGTGTTATTCTCTCATCATTATTTTTGCTAACCGATATCGTATCATCGTGAGGTGGGCTTGGTAATGGTGAGTCTCCCATACCCCGCTAAGAGTTCAACAAAACTCTAGAATTCCGATGAGGGATATGGAATTTGCCAAAAATAGTGGGTGGTGCTATTTGATTTAAAGACCCGAATCAAATGGCTTAAAATCAATCAATTTATATTCGTTATGTATTTGTTTACCAATATATTTGCAAACGCTATCCAAAACTTGACAAAGAAAAGCCGAATGCTTTAATTTCCGGACTTAGTTCTACAATCCCATAGATTGTCTTTAATGGCTTGTAGATGTAACTAAGTAGTCTCATCCTCACAATCTTCCTATTGATAATGTATCATTGGAAGAATATGTTAGATAAGTCTAACATGAGAAGGACAACACTTTTAATGTCATAATTCTTCAAATACAAATTGTTGTATGAAGAAATAAGAGTTGCTTTGAACAACCCTTAATCAACACAAACTTTAGTGCTTGTTTCTTTGTTACATAAACAAGGAACTTTTGAAGTAAGCACAAGGGCATGGACGCTTTATGTGCCATGATTCTTCACTTACAAATTGTTGTATGAAGAAATGAGAGTTGCCTTGAACAACTCTTGAAAGTTTGTAATTATGTTTAGAACATAATGGTTGGTTGACAAAAATAGTCCATCAACATGGACTTATGATGATTTTGAATCATTGAGTGTTGAAGTGTTAAACCACTTAACGAGACGGAAATTAGGCAAGGACTTCACCTTTGTGTCCCTATCCTAATGGTTCACTAAGTTTATTGTAAACTATATAGTGAACAATAACCACACACTCTCCAAATTGTTTGATGTGTATAACACAATTGAAATAAGTTTCAAGAGAGATAGTGGGAGTTTAGGGACCATGACTATTGTAGTCAAAGGAGAAGTCAAATGAAGAAGGCAAAATAACTCCAAGGGAACAAACTTTCTTTATGAAAGGATGGACATTGGAAGGGGTATTTGCAAGAAATGTCTTGCAAGTGTCAAGAACACACCTTTCGAAGGTGTTGTAATATGTTCTTGAAATAGTTCAAAACAGTTGGTTCTTCTACTTGAATGCTTGATTCCGTATTAGTAACTATGTTTTACAATTGTTGTAAAAGTGTGCTCATAAAAAGTAGAAGATTAATGAGAGAAGAGAAAGTACTTCACATTCGGAAAGTGAATAAAATATAGATCTCTGCGAAAGCGGATTGTACTTACTTCCTCATATGAACTACCAAAGAAATTGGAAAACTAAAGATTGTCTTTACATTCCAATTTTAAGGAACTTAAATCCGTCACTATAGTAGAGATGGATAAATGTTTTGTTTGACAAAACATTGTTCTTTATTAATCAATAATTAGATTATTGTAATTTAATTGGTTGTCTCTATAGTAGAGATGATGTGGTAGTTTAACTGTTTAGAATACGATGATGCTTAAAACCCAAAAGGTTGCAAGGTAGTGACTAATCCCAACTGAGTTGTGATACCTCTAAAACATAAGTTACGAGTTGGTCATAGATGGATGCTTTGGATCGTTAGATCCGGATCCAATACCTTCTTGTTAAAATTGTATAGAGGCGAAATGTTCGAATCTTTATTCTTTTGGAAAGAAGAAAGAATCACAAAGTTGTTGAGGTTAATTCACTTAGATGTTAGTGGCACTTGTCCACAACATAATACTACTCATGTTGTATGACATTCACCGAAGATCACTCTCAGTTGGACTATAGTTTATTTTGAATAAACACAAGTCCGAATACTTTGCAAAAGGTTTCAAAGAATTCAAGAAATGTAAGTAGATGGGTAAGACATCTAAAGTATTTACCTCCTTAGATTTGATCCAAGGAAAAAGTAACACTTTAGATTAATTTCCTTGAAAAATATCAAGGAAAGTAGCATCGTAAGATAATGAATTTCTCCATTAGGAGAAGAATGAACATGAATAAGATTTAGTGCGTTGGACATTATCAATTACCCATATATATATGATATATACTTCTAAGACAACCTAGTTCCTATACCACAAGCTCCAAGGTAGTCCAGAAGGATTTATAAACCGTCTCAGTTGAATGGTTTGAACTTTATGACTATGTCATAGAGTTGCACCTCATAATTCGAAAGAAATAAGAATGAAAATCCTTATGACTACATTGAGTGTATATACGATATATACTCAAGGAAATGGTAAAGTACCATTTGACCCGAAATAATGAAACCTTCACAGCTAATTGGTAGCTTAAGGTGACTACACTCAAAGAGAATGGTTGACTTTGAAGAAACCATCTTTGACGTAGTCTTGGTTTCAATTAATTCGAAGATTGCTAGCTACAGCTAAATGGTGATTTAATGTTTGGACATAATATGGGTTTCCGAAACCATTATTAAGATAGTCTTGATAATATATGTCTAAAACTATAAATCACAAGACAGGTTAGTTGTAGAGATCCATCCATCATGGATCTTAGCAAGCTAGTGGGAGCTATAAGCGTCTTATGAGAAAAGATCAATTGTTTGATTTCTCATAAAGATGTAAATGAATCTTTTGTTTACTAGGTTTACAATTTCAATTTTCTTTTATACTAATATGTTGTTAATGATTCAGGCATCCACTCTAGAACTTAAACCATTAACGGATCATCTCAAGTATCACCTCCCATTCAAAGATCAATTTCATGTCGTGGGCTCCAATGGGGAATGAGCATACCATCGTCCGGCTGCAAGACGATAAAGAAAGCGCTACTTGGGAGGCAACCCAATACACTGAATAAAATAAAGCATTGATCTCCGAAAAGTTACAAGTGCGGAAAAAATAAATAAATAAATAATAAAAAAAAAGAATGTAACTTTCACAAAGGTTGTTTACGTGAACCCCCACTACATGGCAAAACTCTAGGAGCGGGAGGCATCGAAGATAGATCATTCGAGGCCTCAATACTTGGTGGAACGCTAGATGACCCAGGAAAAAGATGCCTCTGGAGGAAAGCCGAAAGCCTTTGACGGTCACTTTGAATTCGGCCTTCAGATTCTTGCAACTCATCAAGCTTCCTCTTCATGCCCGTCGAATAATTATTTGCAAGCACGTGCAAACTTCTATTCTCGTGCTTAAGCTGCTTAATCTCTTGCTTAAGATTTTCCACCTTCGCCATCAATGATTCAACTTGACGGGATCGAGCAAGTAGGCGTTGGCCCATGTTGGACACAGAGCCCGCACACTGAACACTGAGAGCTAGGGACTCTTGAACGGCCAACTCATCGGACCGTCCTGAAAGCAGCCTACTATCTTTAGGAGTGAGGAGGTTCCTAGCTACTATCGTAGCTGTTGTTGCATCCGTCATCATGGAGTCTTCACCTGTAAGAGGGTCATTAGAAGATAAGAAAGACGGGCACCATACCTTAGCCTGACACGGCGCACCCGGATCACTGCTGAGACTCAAATCTAAGCAAAGGTTAGATGGGTTAGCCATTTTCAAAGGTGTTAAAAGAGAAGGGTGGATGGAGCAAAAATCTCAAAGGGCCGGACATGATTTTCACAAATGAGCAACCTTCAAAGTGTGCATGTTGGAGATGATCGATACCTCTGTAAAAAGGAGAGGCGACACGACCACCAATTCAAAAAGCCGGATTTTCCTGCGTAAGTTCGGCAACGCTTTTCAGATAACGCGTGCAACTTTGTCAAAAGATCTCTGACAAAGTTGAAAACGCGTGGAGGTCATTATCCCAACTACACACTTTTGCCGACAAGCGTGGGTGACAGAGCCGCATCCGCACTATTACTTGCCGTTCAGAAATCGAAGAGGCGCTTGTTCAGAAATCGAAGAGACGCTTGCTCAGAAATCGAAGAGGCGCTTGCTCAGAAATTGAAGAGGCGCTTGCTCAGAAATCAAAGAGGCGTTTGTTCAGAAATCGAAGGGCCGCTTATTCAAAGATCGAAGAGTCATCACTATTTGAATTTCAAAAAGCCGGATTTGCTGGATCAAAACTTTTGTCGACAATGGTAAAAGAACAGTACCACCACTTGCTATTGGGAAATCCCTATATATGTCGACCTTCATCTTTTATGGCAAGGCAGACCTGAAGAAAATGCCCAACTCTTCCTCACCTCTGAGGGCGCACTCCCAGCAAAGCCTCTTGAAATACTCAATTTTTCTTCTTCCCCAATGTGCTGATTCATTCGCTACCTCTTCAAAAGCAAAAGTATCTCATATCATCAAAGGCGAAAGCAAAGGTATCTCATATCATGCTCTTTCCCTGTCTTTTCCTTTGTCCTTGTTCTTACTCGCATAGCAAAGTGAAAGAAAGCAATCAGCCGGCACTTGGAGTCAGTCTTCCGATCTGGAACCGACTACCTGGAATCTATTCCCTGGTTGCTTACCTAGCGTTGCTCTCGAGTAGTCATCTTCAACGGTTGATACACTTCCAGAGAAGGGACCACTTCTGCAAGGGGAGCAAGTAAGGCAAGTGAAAATGATACATTGAAGCATGTGGAAACAAGCAACAACTGCATATGCTGAGTTATCCTCTAACCCTCTTTAATACGAATTAGAGAGATTGAACAAAGAAACAGATAAAAGGAGTAAGCTCAGACCTTCGGGGGAGACCAAAAGAATCCTCCAGCCCAGTTCAAGAGTAAGCCTGTGGAATCAAAAAGATCAAAGCCTCAATGCAATCACCAAGGAGAAGATGGAATTTACACTCCATAACCAGATTTGCGTCCCTAAACTCTTCTCTTTGTTAGTTACATTCTGCCATGTCTAGTATGTTTAAGTGCTGTTTGTGTGTTTACTTATGTTTTGTGTGAATCTATGCTTAAACCATTGAGGACAATGTTTGATTTAAGTGTTGGGGGGGGGGGGGGTAACTAAGTATATTTGATGCAAATTCGTGGGATTTTATCACCCATAACTTCAAGTGTTGTTCCTTGCTGTTTTAAAGTGTTTTTAAGCTGTTTTAGAGTGTTTTAGTATGTTTTGTTTTATAACTTCGAAAATCACATAAAAATTTGAAAAACATGTTTTGAAAAGCCTAAAAAGAGTGTTTTGAGTTGTTTTTGTGTGTTTGTGTCTTAGGGTACCTTCCAACACAATGATGAGGATTCGGTTTGTAATTACATGGCTGTTAAAAAGAGTTATAAACTTGGATGAAAGTTTGATTTACTCTTTGAGTTATGCTTGGTTGTGGTTATAATTTATGAATTCACATGCAATCATAAAGAAAAAAATCAGTTTTTGTAACATGCTTGAAGGAAGGAACTCATAATAACGCTACATCCCTGTGAGACTCGAGCCATTACCTTCTTCGGAGAGTTATAATATGTGATTCTTTGTTTTCTAAAGTTGTTAAATGATCTCATTATTCCTTGCTTGGTTGCTACTTAGAATGCAATTGTATCATGATAGAACTAAATGCTAGAACTTATATCCGTTTCATTCAAAGCATGACATTGAATTGCATAACATATATCAAGATGAAGTTGTGTAGTTGCCACCGTAGCCAAATAGCCTTACTTCCCATATTTCGTATATGTTGTAAGTTTTAACCCCGTTGAGCTTTGTTTAGCCTTTATTCTTTGTTAACCCACATTATCCTCACCTAGCCTAGTTTAGGACAGTCCACACCCTTGTTCTTAAAAGATAGTGAGCATGATTTAAATGAATTCCTTTTGAGTTACATTATGAAAGAAAATGAGTGTGGGGGAGAGAATGTTTTGTTCTTAAGTGTTTATGTATGTTTTGAGATTCAAAAGAAAAGAAAAAATTGTGAAAAACGTATGAAAAAGCAAAACAGAAAAGAAAAGAAAGAAAGAAAGGAAAAAGAGCTTGTTCTCCCTTTTTGTTCAAAAGTTGAGTTTTCATTCAAAAGTGAATTCTAAGTTGATTCAAGTGCTTTGCTCACTATTTTTTTAAGAACCTTTGTTTTCCATATCCCTTCTTTGTTATCCACACACCCCAAGCCCCATTACAACCCGTGACTTCAATCTTGAGTGTTATGAGTTTCAATTTGTGGAGTTTGAACTTGGTATGAGCATATGGTGTCACTGGTTCTCGCATCTAAGTAGGAGCATTCCATTCATGAGATCATACCTAAACATGCTTATTAACTCCAGAAATTGCTTCCTTTGAGATACATATATGTGAGTGTTCGTTTTCATGTTTACATCAATCTTCTCACATGTAACTAGATTAGGGTGTGTAGTTAGAAAATCTGAGTGAAAATTGAGTGCATATCTTGTAAGGAATTGAGCAAATTCTCTAAGGCATGTTACTACATTCAAAACATGGTTTTAAATGCTTAATTGTGAACTAGTATGTGGTGACTATGATTAAGTATGTACTTAAGTATAAGGATGACTAAAATCTATGTGAGTAATGTTCTTGAACATGTCATGTGCATTAAGAATCCCTGAGACCATTGTTGGAAGGTGTAGGTTGTGTTTTGTTCGTTTTGTCTAGTTTCGTGTTCTTTTGTTGTTTTGTTTTGCTCGAGGACTAGCAAAAGCTAAGTGTGGGGGAATTTGATAGGAGCATATTTAGGCGACTTACTTAGCTTGTTTTCGTGCATTTATATTGTTAATTCCTAGTTGTTTTAGTAGTTTAAGCCATTTTCGTGTGTTTTTAGGTTCATATGGCTAAGGAAGCAAAAAGATGCATTTTGGAGCATTTTGGAGCAAAATTGGACTCGGAATGGATAGCTTATGTTTGGAGCAAAAGGAATGGACGAAATTGAAGACCTAAAGATCTTATGTTTGAGCAATATCAAGGACTCCTACCTATTCTAGGTCACAAAACAATGTCCCTTGCAACATTAAAACCCTTGCCGTGTGTCCCTTGGTGTTTCCCTTCCTTGCCGTGCAAGGAAGGGCCTTGTTTCCTGTTTTAAACCATTTAAACACATTCATTCATCAAACCATCTCAACCATTCACTCAAACACCCTAAACTACAACCTTGCAGCCGCACCATATTCTCATACATGCACTCCCATCCTTTAATCCATTGCAGCCACATGCACACCCATTCTTTAATCCATTGCAGCCACATGCACTCCCACCTTTAATCCATTGCAGCCACATGCACACCCATTCACCCTTTGCCGTGCATTACTCCTTCATTTCCAGCCATTCCACATGCATTTCCAACCTAGCAGCACCCCTTTAATCATTCAACCTAGCTGTCATTGCACATGCATTCCCCCTTTAATCCACATGCATCTTCAAATAAATCAGCACATGCACATTGACCCATTCCTACCACTATGCCGTGCACTCCCATCCCATTTCCAGCTTTCCACCAACCTCCTAGCTGTCATTCACATGCTCTCCCATCCATTTTCTCCCTATAAAAACCATACACACTTCACACTAAAGGAGAGCCTTGTGTGCCGTGCCACTCCACCGTTCCAAAAACTCAGCCATTCACACCATCCCTTTCAGCTGTGCCTTCCCCATCAATCCATTCAGCCATTCCACCACTCCCCATCCATTCATACACACACCCTACCATTACACAACCATTCCTCCATAGAAATACCAACCCAAAACCTATCCTTAGACCTTGTGCCACAACAAAGAGGAAGAGAAGAGGGCCTAAACGTTCATACAATTCAAGTTTGAGTTGTTGGAATGTTTAGGTGTTTCTTTTCCTTTGATTTCAATGTTTAATTTCAATTCTCTTTGTCTTGTACGTATGAGGAACTAAACCCCCCCTTGGCTAGGGGGGATTCGAAATACATGTTTATGCTTGCGATATGATTTGATTACTTCTAAATTATGTTTCATAACTTGTGAATTCAATTTACTTATCTATATGAATTACATTGATTTGTGTGTGTTGGTTGAGAGTGCACGCTTAATTATCATGCATAAATTGGATGCTAGGATATAAGGAAGTTTCACCTAATCGTTACAAACTTATATTCACAAGTAGTAAAAGTTGATGATCTCAATTGCGTTAAGTAAATTCTTGACATAAGTTTCATGCAGTTCATAGTAACGAGTACTTCGTCAATGCTTATGGTTTTCAAAGAACTTAATGATTCTTGCTTGTATCTCTATTATGCAATTCATATAGGGAACTTGTGGGGAATGTTTTGGGTTGTCGTATGCAATCATCCAATTTAATAACGTTAGGAAAATCTGAGGGTTAATTAGTGCAATTCACGGTTAATCTGGGGCGTTGAGAATTCATGGCTTATTGAAAAGCAATTGGAAATCGTTTTATATGCAAGTATAACATGTGTGGAGATGAACCCCTTAGCTAGCTTCCCATCCATTCATTAAATCCAAATTCGTTTTAAAATCTGTTCATTTTACAAAGTTTTAAGTTTTGTTTTCAAATTCGTCAACATCAAAATCCCCCTTTACTTGGAGTGTCAATTTAGTTAGAAATCAATTTAGTTTGTGTTTTTAAAGTATCTTGAGTCAAGTTATAACTATTTTCGTCCAAATTCTTCTCTAGTGCTCAAAACTGCCCAGAAAGTAGTTTTGAGTGTTTTCTTGCTATTTTGAGTCTTTTGGTTGGTCTTAGTGTTTTAAAGTTTAGTTTTGCATTCTTTGAGTCTAGTTTAGTGTTTTAAACTTTATTTTACGTTTTTGAGTCAAATCCAAGTGATTAACAATCCCTCCTAATCCCCGGTCCAGAACGATCCCTACTTACATACTTACTACAATTGATAAAAAGAGGGTTTAATTTGTGTGCGTATAATTCTCGCATCAATGGCTTCACTACACACTTCATCTTGATATATATTATGCAATCATGCTTTGAATGGAATGGATGCAAGTTCTAGCATTTGGAACTAAATGATGAAACGCCTTCTAATTAGCAACCAAGCAAGAATAATGAGATCATGCAACGAGTTTGAAAACAAGAATCACAGATTAATACTCTCCAAAGAATGTTTAAAGCTCAAGTTTCTCAGGGTTGTAATGTTATTCTAAGTTCCTTCCTTCAAGCATATTACAAAAACTTATTTTTTTTTTCTTTGGGATTAAACATGAATTCATAAATAACAACTATAACCAAGTATAAACCAAGAATATATCAAACTTCCATCCATGTTTATAACTCTCTTTCACAGCCATGCACATAAAAATCAAATCCTCATCATTGTGTTGGAAGGTATCCTAAGACATAAACACACAAAAACAAACACAAAACTGACTCAACTTGACTCTTTTTAGTTGTTTCAAACTGTTTTTCGGATTTTTTTCAAAGTAACACATAAAAAGACTTCAAAACATGTTAAAAACACTTAAAATAGTGGGAAACAAGTTTAGACATGTTAGGTGGTAATACCCTACGAATTTCATGCAAAAATATCTCAAAACAGAATGTTACCCCCCCCCCCCCCCCACACTTCAATCAAACATTGTCCTCAATGTTTTAAGCCTAAAATCACACCAAACAAAGGTAAACACATAAACAGCAACTAAATATACTAAACATGGCAGAATGTAACTAACAAAGAGAAGAGTTTAGGGACGCAAATCTGGTTATGGAGTGTAAATTCCATCTTCTCCTTGGTGATTGCATTGAGGCTTGATCTTGGTGATTCCACAGGCTTAATCTTGAACTGGGCTGGAGGTTTCTTTTGTTCAATCTTTCCAATTCGTATTGAAGAGGGTTAGAGGATAACTCAGCATATGCAGTTGTTGCGCTTGTCTCCACATGCTTCAATGTATCATTTTCACTTGCCTTAGCTGTTCTCCAAGCAGATGTGGTCCCTTCTCTGGAAGTGTATCAACCGTTGAAGATGACTACTCGAGAGGAACGCTAGGTAAGCAACCAGGGAATAGATTCCAGGTAGTCGGTTCCAGATCGGAAGACTGACTCCAAGTGCCGGCTGATTGCTCTCTTTCACTTTGCTATGCGAGTAAGAACAAGGACAAAGGAAAATACAGGAAAAGAGCATGATATGAGATACCTTTGCTTTCGCCCTTGATGATATGAGATACTTTTGCTTTTGAAGAAGCAGTGAATGAATCAGCACATATATTTGTTGTGCTTGTCTCCACATGCTTCGATCTACCGTTTTCTCCTGCCTCATCTGTACTCCAGGCATCTGGTATCTTCTTTGGGGGTACATCAATGGTTGAATAGATGTTCTCAAGGGAAGAAGAAAACTGAGCATGTTGAGAGGTTTGGTTGCAGTTACATTCTCGGCCGAGAAGAAGAGTCATGCGTTTTTGGGTGTATGTCTTGCCATGAATGTTGACATATATAGAAATTTTAATGGCAAGTAGTAGTGCGGATGCGGCTCTGTCACCCACGCTTGTCGGCAAAAGTGTGTAGTTGGGATAATGACCTCCACGCGTTTTCAACTTTGTCAGAGATCTTTTCACAAAGTTGCACGCGTTATCTGAAAAGCCGAGATTGTATCTGAAGAGCGTTGCCGAACTTTACATAGGAAAATCCGATTTTTTGAATTGGTGGTCGTGTTGCCTCTCCTTTTACCTCCACGCGTTTTCAACTTTGTTAGAGATCTTTGACAAAGTTGCACGTGTTATCTGAAAAGCCGAGATTGTATCTGAAGAGCGTTGCCGAACTTTACGCAGGAAAATCCGGCTTTACGCAGGAAAATCCGGCTTTACGCAGGAAAATCCAGCTTTTTGAATCGGTGGTCGTGTCGCCTCTCCCTTTTATAGAGGTATCGATCACCTCCAACATGCACACTTTGAAGGTTGCTCATTCATGAAAATCTTCTTCGGCCCTTTGAGATTTTGCTCCATCCACCCTTCTTTTTTAACACCTTTGAAAATGGCTAACCCATCTAACATTTGCTTAGATTTGAGTCTCAGCAGTGATACGGGTGCGCCGCGTCAAGGTAATGTATGGCGCCCGTCTTTCTTATCTTCTAATGGCCTTCTTACAGGTGAAGACTCTGTGATGAAGGATGCAACAACAGCTACAATAGTAGCTAGGAACCTCCTCACTCCTAAAGATAGTAGGCTGCTTTCAGGACGGTCCGATGAGTTGGCCGTTCAAGAGTCCCTAGCTCTCAGTGTTCAGTGTGCGGGCTCTGTGTCCAACATGGGCCAACGCCTACTTGCTCGATCCCGTCAAGTTGAATCATTGATGGCAGAGGTGGAAAATCTTAAGCAAGAGATCAAACAGCTTAAGCACGAGAATAGAAGTTTGCACGTGCTTGCAAATAATTATTCGACGGGCATGAAGAGGAAGCTTGATGAGCTGCAAGAATCTGAAGGTCGAATTCAAAGTGACCGTTGATAGGAGCATATTCATGCGACTTAAATGGCTTGTTCTCGTGCATTTACGTTATGTTTCTTTAGTTATTTTAGTACTTTAAGCTATTTTCGTGTGTTTGTAGGTCCAAAGGGCTAAAGGAGCAAAAAGATGCATTTTGGAGACTTTTGGAGCACTTTTGGGCTAAGGATGGATAGCTTATGCTTGGAGCCAAAGTGTTGGACGAAATTGAAGACCTAATTGAAGACCAAAGTGTTGGAACCTTGTTCCCTTTAGTTTTAGGACATTTACACCTTTCCTAATCCCATTCATCAACACATGCATCCACATGCATTCACCCTTTAAACCATTAAATCCACATGCTTTCCTATTCAATTAAATCAGCCACATGCATTCATCATCATAACCTAGCTGTCATTCCACTTCATTGCACATGCATCTTCAAATAAATCAACCATTCCACATGCATATTCAACCTAGCTGTCATTGCACATGCATTCACTCTTTAATTCACATGCATTTACTCTTTAGTTCACATGCAAAACATCCCATTCCATCTCCCATTTCAGATTGCATTCCATAATCATTCACTCACCTTTAATCCACATGCATCTTCCATAAATCAAATCAGCCACATTCACCACCACATTCACTCACCACAAACATTCCACATGCATTCATCAACATATCTAGTTGTCACTCACATGCATTTCCTTCATCATTTCCAACCCACATGTCCCTTTAATCATTCAAATATACACCCATTCACCACCAGAAATCATCCTTGCCATGAGTTCCCATCAGAGTTCCCATCAGATTTCAATACTCTTTGTTTTGTACGTATGAGGAATGGAAGAGAAGAGTGCCTAAACGTTCATACAATTCAAGTTTGAGTTGTTGGAATGTTTAGGTGTTTCTTTGATTTCAAAGTTATGAGGAAATTCGAAATATATGTTTATGCTTGCATTTTGATTTGATTACTTCTAATTGCGTTTCATAAGTTGTGATTCAATTTGTTTAACCGTTTGATTGATAACTTATTTATGTATGTTTATTGAGAGTGCACGCTTAATTTTCATGCATGAATATGACGCTAGAATATAAGTGAGTTTCACCTAATAGTTACGAACTTATATTCACAAGTAGTGGAGGTTGCTTATAAACAATCGCGTTAAACGAATTCTTGGCATAAGTTTCATGCGTATTCCATAGTAACGAATGCCTCGTCAACACTTATAATTTTCATAGAGCGTAATGATTCTTGCTTGTATCTCTATTATGCAATCATGTAGGGGACTTGTGGGGAATGTTTTGAATTGTTGTATGCGCTAACCCATCCAATTCAATAACGTTAGGAAGATTTGAAGGTTAATTAGTGCATCACGGTTAACTTGGGGTGTTGAGAATTCATGGTTTATTGAAATGCAATTGGAAATCATTTTATTATGCAAGTGTAACATGTGTGGAGAAGAACCTTCTAGCTAGCATTCATCCATTCATTTTCATCGCATTCATATTTACATTCTGTCTAGTTTATTAAACTTGTTTCGTTATTTCAATTTTCGTCAAATTAAAATCCCCCTTTACTTTATTGTCTAATTTAGTTAGAAAGTGTCTTAGTTTGTGTTTATAAGAGTTTTGAGTCATTTTGTTACACAAATTCGTCCAAATTTGTGTTTGTGCTCAAATCTGCCCAGAAAGTGGTTTTTAGGCAGATTTGAGTGTGTTTGTGTTGTTTTGAGTCTTTTGGTTTGTTTTAGTGTTTTAAAGTTTAGTTTTGCATTCTTTGAGTCTAGTATAGTGTTTTATATTGTTATTTTACGTTTGAATCAAGCCATAATCTTAAATTCGTCCAACATTGGGTTTAAGGTCAGAAACTGCCTAGTTAGTGTTTTTAGGCAGTTTTGAGTCTTTTGAACTTGTTTTGAGTCCTTTGAGTCTTTGTGAACGTTTTTAACTTTGTTTTTATGTTTTTGAGTCAAATCCAAGTGATTAACAATCCCTCCTAATCCCCGGTCCAGAACGATCCCTACTTATACATATACTACAATTTGACGAAAAGAGGGTTTAATTTGTGTGCGTATAAATCACGCATCAACCGTCAAAGGCTTGCGGCTTTCCTCCAGAGGCACATTTTTCCTGCGTCATCTAGCGTTCCACCAAGTATTGAGGCCTCGAATGATCCATCTTCGATGCCTCCCGCTCCTGGAGTTTTGCCAAGTAGTGGGGGTTCACGTAAACAACCTTTGTGAAAGTTACATTCTTTTATTTTCTTTTTTATTTTATTTTTCGCACTTGTAACTTCTCGGAGATCAATGCTTTATTTTATTCAATGTATTAGGTTGCCTCCCAAGTAGCGTTTTCTTTATCGTCTTGCAGCCGGACGATGGTATGCTCATTCCTCACTTAGAGCCCACGGCATGGAGGGGTATGTCCTCCACAGTATGCTCCTTGAACACTTTCATAATATGGCTCACTGAATGGGCGGGGATAACGATCCTCCCTGATGGTGGTGTTTTGGTTCCGAACGTCCATGTACATGCTCCCACCACCTTGAAATTTATTGGGTACCTGCACCAAAGAAGGTAACAACCTATTAGTTGAAATGGGGATCGGAATTGGGATTGGAGACTTACTAGGATGTTGTGGCAATGCCCCTAGGGCAGCCACCATCTCGCCAATTTTAGCACAAGGCACAGCCATATTGGATGTTTTTAGGGTAGTGGCATGCTCTTTTTGCTCCAATCCAATTCCTTCCTCGATGATGGTTCTAGATGCATCCTTCTTGATTGGTGTTGAACGTTCCGGCCCTATATTTTTCATTGTACCAATGGAAAAACAAGAACGAACATCATTAGTATTCTCAATGGATTCAGAAACTTTAAAGTTAATCGTATCACCACCAAACTCCATAGTTAAGGCTCCCTTGGCCACGTCAATCTTGGTGTGGGCTGTTTTCATGAAAGGTCATCCAAGTAAGAGTGGCGATGGTGGAGAGTGGGTTGAATCCTCCATGTCAAGCACATAGAAATCTGCAGGAAAAATCAAGTGGTCCACCTGCACCAAAACATCTTCCAAAACTCCTCTCGGGTATGCATTAGATCGATCAGCTAATTGAATAATGACACCATCATTTTTAAGCTCTCCTAGATTCATAGATGCATAAACAGAGTATGGCATAACATTAATTGATGCACCTAAATCTAGCATAGCATGTTCGAACCTTGTATTACCAATTACACAAGGGATAGTGAAACTACTTGGATCTTTGCATTTAGGTGGCAGCTTTCTTTGCAATATGGCAGAGACATTCTCACTTACATGTACCACCTCTTTTTCCCGAATCCGTTTCCTTGTTGTACAAATCTTCTTCAAAAACTTCGCATACTTCGGAATTTGCTTTATTGCATCAAGGAGCGGGATATTGACATGCACCTTCCTAAACGTCTCCAGGATGTCTTTTTCATCCTCCTCTATCTTGGCTTGCATAAATCTGCTAGGAAAGGGCACGTTTGGTGGAATCACATTAGAAACAATTGAGTTTGGACCTACCTTACATTTGTTGGACGGCCTAGGAGCTTGAAGTGGTTGCGGCAAAGGTTGCTCCACCCTTGCCGTGGCTTTGCCCTTCCTCTCTTCCTCTTTCAACAGATTTTCCTCCTTGTCTTGGCTTGATTTTGGTGGTTGTGAGGTGGTTCCAACTTCCTTGCCACTTCTTAAGGTGATTGCATTGGCGGTTTCAAAGCCACCCTTTGGATTGACCACCGTAGTGCTTGGTAACTTACCATTTTCACGAAATTGTCCCAAAAATTCGGCCATTTGTCCCATTTGCTTCTTTAGCTCATTAACCTCCTTTGCTTGGTTCTGCATTCCCTGTGCCATTGTGGTTAGTAACTGATATGTTTTATCATCATTCATAGACGTACCTGAGTTGGTTTGGGATGATTGTGCTTGAGGAGGTGGTTGTGGTGCCATTGGCCTTGGAAAGAAACCCGGGGGTTGTCGGAATCCACTTTGTTGGGCATATTGTGGTGCATCTCTCCATCTGAAATTGTGGTGCATCTCTCCATCTGAAATTGGGCATATAGAACTTACCTCATTTACATGATGTGGCCGTGGGGTGTCTCTCTGCCCAACACCTTCATATTGTTATGCATTGAGTGCTCGATTAGCAATGAGAGTTTTGGCATCCCTAGGTGTCTTGTCCACTAGAGCTCCTCCCGCAGATGCATCCAACATTTGTCGTTCAAGTGGTAAAAGACCTTCGTAAAAATATTGAAGAAGTAGCTCCTCCTTCATCTGGTGTTATGGACATGAAGCAACAAGAGTTTTAAAACGTTCATAATAAGTAGGAAAAGATTCACCTTGGCTTTGCTGAATTCCACTAATCTTCTTGCGAAGAAGAATGACTCGTGATGTCGGAAAGAACTTCTCTAAGAAGGCTCGCTTCATACTCTCCCATGATGTGACAGTTCCGGGAGCCAACTCATACAACCAATCCTTGGTCTTTTCCAACAAAGAAAAAGGAAAAGCCTTCATCTTCAATATGTTGCTGTCCACGTTCACCGGTGTCATACTTGAGCATACGACTTCGAACTCCTTTAAATGCTTATTGGGGTCCTCCATTGCTAACCCATGGAACTTGGGTATATGATGTAGCAAACTGGACTTCAACTCAAATTCATCGGTCTTCTCAGGGGCTGCCCTAGGGTATTGGATGCAAAGAGGGGCTGCATTGGCCAAACCCGAGGCAGAAAGCTCTTTGATGGTTCGATTGTCCACTGCCATGGTTGGTACTTCCTCTTCAACCTCAATTTCAACTTCTTGCTCCTTTAATTCAGGTTCGGGACTAGGAGGATTAGACTCTTGCAATTTCTTGTTCCTTCTCAAAGTCCTCTCGAAATCGCCGTCAAAGTCGGAGATATGTTCACGAACAGGTTGTGAGCTACAGGTCATAAATTAGTACCTACACACAAGAGTAAACAAGATAAGTAACCAACTTAATAGACTCGGCACAAAAACAAAACACATACACACGGTGCAAAAAATTAAAACAGAAACTAAACAATTTAAACAAGACTCAAGACAAGGGATTAGCAACTTTGCTAATCCCCGGCAACGGCGCCAAAATTTGATGCGTTACGAATGTGACACACAAATTAAACCCTATTTGTGACAATTGTAGTAATGATGTAAGTAGGGATCGTTCTAACCGGGGATTAACTAGGGGTGCTAATCTAATATAAATTGACTTAAAAACACAAAAACTAAACTTAAAGACTCTTAACAAGACTACTATGACTCAAAACAGATTTGAAACACTCAAACTGCCTAAAACAATCAAATTGACTCAAACAGAAACTAGAACTTGATTTGGACGAATTTGAAAGTGTTTATGACTCCTGATAGGAGCATATTCATGCGACTTAAGTAGCTTGTTCTCGTGCATTTATGTTGTGTTTATTTAGCTATTTTAGTGTTTAAGGCCATTTTTGTGTATTTTCAGATTATAAGGCCAAAGTGTGCAAGAAGATGCAAATTGGAGTCTTTTGGAGCGAAAGAGGAATGAGTGAGTTGAAGACTTGAAGAAACGACGAATTCCTACTCCAATGATGAATTCTTACCAAAACGAGGAATCCTACTCAAACAAGGTTTCCTATTTTAGGAAAGTTAATCCTAAGTCTCCCGTTTTGGTAACCTTTCCTAATCTTAAACGTCCGTATTTTCTAGCCATTTTGAAGTCTTTGTAGGCGCTTTAGGACACAAAACGAAGGCCCTAGCCCAATTACACAACCTTGCCGTGCCTTAACTCTAATTCCCTTCCCTTGCCGTGCAAGGGGGGGCGCTTTTGTCCAATGTTGTGAAATTAAACCCTATTTCCCTCTCCTAACCTAACCCTAGCCGCACCCTTTAATTAATCCCTTTTAATTTCTGATTTTATTTCCTAATTCTAGAAGCTTTTAACTTAATTTTAAGCTTTTAACTTAATTTTAATTAACAAAAAAATAAATTAGGTTTTAAATTTCAGAAAATCCTAGGTAGTACCACCTTAGCCGTACCTTAGGGGGATGATTATATTCCATTCAGTCACAAAACCTATTTGGCCTTTCTAGCCGTGGCCTTCCATTGAGAATGGACCCTAATAAACCAAAAAGGCTTAAAAAGCCGCAGCCACTATCCCATTTAATTTTCTTCCCTTTGCGGTGCACACACTAATCTGCCAGTCACCCTAATATTCTATCCTAAGCCGTGGCCCCCTCCATTTATAATAAAAACCCTAATAAACCAAAAAGGCCTCCATAATTCATGCAGCCGCACCTATTTTTCTAACCCTAGTCTCTCATATCCCATATTCTTTCCAGATTTTGACTTTGGAATTGACCCTAGCCGCTGCCATTTTTTTAATTCATGAAACCATTCAGATATTCTCCCAAAAAGCGGCAACATACCATTCATTCCTTAAGCCGTGGCTATTCCCTGCATTTCTCTCTTAATTTCTTCAAACCGTAACCTAATATTCTCTCCCAAAAACCTAATTGCCGCAGCCACCTTCACCCACTTTCTCCCTTTAATCCGTGCCTTCCCCATCAAATTCCAGCCTTCCCCCATCCTTGCCGCACACCTCTACCTCCCTAAATCCATCCCCAAATCAGAAAAACATCCAAAACTCACCTAGACTTTCATTGCCGCAGCAAGGAGAAGAAGGAGGGCTTAGACGCGCAGAAATTCAAGTGGATTCGTTGGGCGTTCTAGGTGTAATCCATCCTTTGTTCTTTATGTTTAAATTCAATTTTATTTTTCTTGTTGTGAACATGAGAGGCTAAACCCCTATTTAGCTAGGGGGTGATTCGAAACCATGTTTATGCTTGCAATATGAATTGATTACATTTGGTTGGAATTTCATGAATGGTGAATTCAATTTGTTTAACTGCTTGATCGATAACTTATTTGTGTATGTTGATTGAGAGTGCACGCTTAATTTTCATGCATGAATATGACGCTAGAATATAAGTGAATTTCACCTAATAGTTATGAACTTATTTTCACAAGTAGTGGAGGTTGCTTATAAACAATCGCGTTAAATGAATTCTTGGCACTAGTTTCATGCTCATCATAGTAACGAATGCCTCGTCAACACTTATAGTTTTCATGATGCTTAATGATCTTTGATTGTATCTTTATTGTGCTTTTCACGTAAAGGACTTTTGGAGAATGTTTTGAATTGCGTTGCGCTAACCCATCCAATTCATTAACTTAAGGAAAACTTGAAGGTTAATTTAAGCGGACCTAATTAACCCGGGGTGTTGAGTTTCATAATTTATCGAAAGACCAACTAAAAATCAATTTGTATGCAAGTGTGACATGTGTGGAGAAGAACCTTCTAGCTAGCATTCATCCATATTTTCATCACATTCATATTTACATTCTGCCTTTAAATTCCAAGTTGTGCATTTAGTTTAATTTCGTCAAAACCAATCCCCCTTTACTTTGTTGAGTCATAGTAGTTATAAATCACTTTAGTTTGTGTTTATAAGTGTTTCGTATTCCTTGAGTCTTTTGATTTGTTTTAGTGTTTTATTGTTTAGTTTTGCATTCTTTGAGTCTAGTTTAGTGTTTTTACGTTTGTTTTACGTTTTTGAGTCAGTTTCCAAGTGATTTAGTAATCCCTCCTAATCCCCGGTCTAGAACGATCCCTACTTGCATCTTTACTACAATTGTCAAAAGAGGGTTTTAATTTGTGTGCTAAATTAGTTCGCATCAAATTTTTGGCGTCGTTGCCGGGGATTAGCAACTTTGCTAATCCCTTGGATTGTTACTTTCTGTTTAATTTAGTTTTTGTTAAGAATTCTGACCTTGTTTTGTTTTCCTTGTTTTAGGTACTAGTGCATGACTCGGAGTTCTCAACCGATTCGTGATCATATCTCTGATTTTGACAGCGATTTTGAGAGGACTTTGAGACGGAAGAGGAAGCCACACGAACCAAGTCCACAACGTCCGGAATCTAACCTTGAAGAAGAAAAGGCCACGACAGGTGCATTTGAGGAACCCATGGCGAGGGTATTTGAAGAACCACAAGTCATGGCTGTGGATACCCGGACACTCAAGGAGCTTTCGGCCTCGGGATTGGATAATGCCGCACCCTTGTGTATCCAATATCCCCCACCTGCCGAAGGGAAGACCGACGAGTTCGAGTTGAAGTCCAGCTTGCTTCACCATATTCCGAAGTACCATGGGTTGTCCATGGAGGATCCGAACAAGCACCTGAAGGAATTTGAGGTGGTGTGTTCGAGCATGACTCCCATCAACGTCGATGGAAGTATTCTGAAGATGAAGGCTTTTCCATTCTCTTTGATGGACAAAGCCAAGGATTGGTTGTACGACTTAGCTCCCGGAACCGTCACATCATGGGAGAGCATGAAGAGGGCTTTTCTGGAGAAGTTTTTCCCAACTTCTCGCATCATCCTTTTGCATAAAAGGATAAGTGGGATCCAACAAGAAGAAGGTGAGTCATTTCCTACGTATTATGAACGTTTTAAATCTCTTGTTGCTTCGTGTCCACAGCATCAGATGAAGGAGGAGTTACTTCTTTAGTACTTCTACGAGGGGCTCCTACCCATCGAACGTCAAATGCTCGATGCCTCAGCGGGTGGAGCATTGGTGGACAAGACACCCAGGGATGCTAAGGTTTTGATCTCTAACCGAGCATTGAATGCTCAACAGTATGAAGGAGTAGGCCAAAGAGGACCCCCACGGCAGCAAGTACATGAGGTAAGTTCCACACCCGACATTCATTCACAATTAGCTAATCTTACTTCCATTGTGTCTCAGATGGCCAAAGGAATAAGGGTGCAAGGACCGATTGTATGCGGAGTGTGTTCTATCCAAGGACATGCGTCTGAGAAGTGCCCACAACTCATAGAAAATGGTGGATGGGAAAGTGCCAACGCAATTGGATTTCAGGGCCAAAACCAACCAAGGAACGATCCGTACTCGAACACTTATAATCCAGGTTGGAGAGACCACCCTAACTTCAAATGGAGGGAGCCCCAACAACCACCACAACAAGGAGGCTTTAGGCAACAACCCCTGGGTTTCTTCACCAAGCCATTCGCACCCACACAAGCACCTCCACAATCTGCCCAAACAAGTTCAGGTAACACTTTAGATAATGATACACTTCTTAAGTTACTAACGAATTTGTCTCAGGGGCAAGAAAATCAAGCCAAAGCCATGCAAAACCAAGATAAGAGGGTGGAGCAATTGGAGAGACAAATTGGGCAAATTGCAGATTTTGTAGGGAAGTTTCGTGAGCAAGGCCAACGTCCTAGTTCAACCATTCCAAACCCAAAGGGAGGGTTTGAAACGGCCAACGCAATCACCTTGAGAAGTGGAAAAGAAGTTGGCATTACATCCAAACCATCACCATCAAGCCCCGAAGAGGAGGAAAAACTGAGAATCGAAGAGGAGGAAAAACTGAGAATCGAAGAGGAGGAGATAGGCCAACCCACGGCAAAGGTGGAAACACCTTTGCCGCAAGTTTGTAGTGATCCAAAATTGTCTAATTCGGCCAAAAAGGGTAAGAATGGGTCAAATTCGATACCTACTAATGTTTTTCCTTTCAATGTGCCTTTTCCTAGTAGGTTCATGCAAACGAATAAAGAAGAAGCCGAGAAGGACATCCTTGAGACGTTTCGGAAAGTGCAAGTGAACATACCCCTTTTGGATGCAATCAAGCAAGTCCCGAGGTACGCCAAGTTCTTAAAGGAGCTTTACACCACTAGGAAGAGGATGTCGACCAAGGAGGTGGTAAAGGTAGGTGAAAATGTCTCCGCCATATTGCAACGCAAACTACCCTCCAAATGCAAAGATCCGGGTAGTTTTACAATTCCTTGTGTGATAGGTAACACTAAATTTGAATCTGCCATGCTAGACCTAGGTGCTTCTATAAATGTTATGCCATATTCAATTTATGCATCTATGAACCTAGGAGTATTGAAAAATGATGGTGTAATCATACAATTGGCCGATAGATCTAATGTTTATCCCAAGGGAGTCCTTGAGGATGTTTTAGTGCAGGTCAATCATCTCATCTTTCCTGCAGATTTTTATGTCCTAGAAATGGAGGATTCGAGCGATGCTCCATCATTGCCACTCTTGCTAGGCCGTCCGTTCATGAAAACGGCCCAAACCAAGATTGATGTGGCCAAAGGAGCACTAACAATGGAGTTTGGTGGTGACGTAATTAAATTCAATGTTTATGACTCTGTTAAGAATCCTAACGATAGTCATTCTTGTTTTGTCGTAGATGTGCATAAGGATAAAGGGCCGAAAGGATCCACACTTACCACGAAGGATGTGTCAAGCACCACCATGGGAAAAGAACTTGGAGTGATTGCCCTACAACCACCCAATATGGCCGAAACTTCAAATGGGGACACTGTTGATAGGGCTGCCGATTTTGAGCCTTCAATACAATATGTTTGTAAGTCACCAAGCCCAATTCCAATTCCCATTTCAACTAATAGGTTGTTACCTTCTTTGGTGCAGGTACCCAATCAATTTCAAGGTGGTGGGAGCATTTATATGGATTTTAGGAACCCAACCACCAAAATCAGGGAGGATCACTATCCCCTCCCATTCATCGAGCCATACTACGAGAAATTCAAGGAGCATGTTGTGGAGGAGATCCCATGGCATGCCATGGGTCCTAAGTGAGAAAAGAAGGACTCGTCCGGCTGGAAGACGTTAAAGCAAGCGCTACTTGGGAGGCAACCCATGCAATCAACAAAGGAAAAACTTGGGAATCGCTCCACACTCAGATTTGCGTCCCTAAACCCTTTCCTTTGTTGCTTACTTTATGTTATGTGTATTGTGTTCAATTGTGTCTAAAACATTAAGGACAATGTTTAGTTTAAGTGTGGGGGGGTAACATTCTGTTTTGAGATATTTTTGCATGAAATTCGTAGGGTATTACCACTTAACATGTCTAAACTTGTTTCCCACTGTTTTTAAGTGTTTTTAAGCTATTTTAGAGTGTTTTAGAGTGTGTTGACTTAAAAATCCGAAAATACCATAAAAATTTTAAAAATTGTTTTGAAAAACCCAAAAAGAGTTGTTTTTGTGTGTTTGTTTGTGTCGTAGGTCACCTTCCAACACAATGATGAGGATTTGGTTTTTAATTGCATGATGGTTAAAGAAAGTTACAAACATGGATGGACGTTTGATATACTCTTTGGTTTATGCTTGTTTGTAGTTATAGTTTACGAATTCACATGTAATCACAAATGATAAAAATCAGTTTTTGTAACATGCTTGAAGGAATGAACTCAAACTAACGCTACATCCCAGTGAGATTTGAGCCTAAATGTTATTTGGAGAGTTAAAATCTGTGCATTATTGTTTTCTAAAGTCGTTGCATGATCTCATTATTCATTGCTTGGTTACTACTTAGAAGGCGTTTTCATCACTTAGTTCCAAATGCTAGAACTCATGCCCATTTCATTCAAAGCATGTCATTGATTTGCATAACATGTATTCAAGATGAAGTTGTGTAGTGACCACCACCAAAAGCCAAATAGCCATGTGTCCTTAACTCATTTTGTGTTTAAGTTTAACCCCATTGAGCCGTGTTAGCCTATGTTCTTTGTTAACCCACATTATCCTCACCTAGCCTAGATTAGGACCATCCGTACCCTTGTTCTTGAAGCATAGTAAGCATGAATGAATTCCTTTTGATTAATGTGTTGCAGAAAATAAGTGTGGGGGAAGGATTATTGATGTGAGTTATGTGCCATAGGCATGGTTGAAAAAAAAAAAAAAAAAAAATGAAAAAAAAAAGAAAGAAAAATAAGTGAAAAATAGTTGAAAAGTATTGGTTGTTGAAGTAAGGGCCCAAAACAATGAATTAGGCCCTAAGAGTTGTTTGAATCTCCCCTATTTGTCTAACAGTTGATTTCTGCATTCTAAGGGAATTCTAGGTCTTAATTTCATTACTTTGCTTGCTATTGCTTAAAGAACTTTTGTTTATCCCTACCTTTCGTTGTTAGCCAATACCCCAAGCCCCGTTACAACCCTCGACTTCTATCTTGAGTGTTGTGCATTTCAATGGTGGAGTTTGAATTTGGTATGAGCATATGGTGTCACTGGTTCTCGCATCTAAGTAGTAGCATTCCATTCATGAGATCATATCTAAACATGTTTAATTACTCCAGAAATTGCGTTCTTTGTTATAACATATGTGAGTATTAGTCTTTCATGTTTACATCAATCTTCTCACATATAACTAGTGTAAGGTGTGTAGTCAGAAAATCTGAGTGAAAATTGAGTGCATAACTAGTGAGGAATTGAGGGAGTTCTCTAAGGCATGTTACTACATTCAAAATGTGTTTTAATTGATTAAATGCGAACTAGTGAATGGTGACTATGATTAAGTATATGCTTGAGGGGAGGGAAGACTAAAAGCTATGTGAGTAATGATCTTTGACATGTCATGTTTTATTGGAAATCCCTGAGGCAAACGTTGGAAGGTTTAGGTTATGTTTAGTTTGTTTTGTTTCGTTTTGTTTAGTTTTGTTTTGTTTTGCTCGAGGACTAGCAAAAGTTAAGTGTGATGCTTAAAGACACAAAATAAAACAGATTTGAATGACTAAGACTCAAGAATCATTAAGTTCTTTGAAAACCATAAGCATTGACGAAGCACTTGTTACTATGATTGCATGAAACTTATGCCAAAAATTTACTTAACGTGATTGAGATCAACAACCTTTACTACTTGTGAATATAATTCCATAACGATAAGGTGAAATTTCCTTATATCCTAGCATCCAATTTATGCATGATAATTAAGCGTGCACTCTCAACCAACACACACAAATCAATGTAATTCACATAGATAAGTAAATTGAATTCACAACTTATGAAACGCAATTAGAAGTACTCAAATCATATCGCAAGCATAAACATGTATTTCGAATCCCCCCTAGCCAAGGGGGGGTTTAGTTCCTCATACGTACAAGACAAAGATAAGTAAATTTAACCATTGAAATCAAGGAAAGGAAACACCTAAAAATTCCAACAACTCAAACTTGAATTGTATGAACGTTTAGGCCTCTTCTCCTCGTCTTTGTTGTGGCACAAGGTCTAAGGAAAGGTTTTGGGGTGGTGTTTGTATGGAGGAATGGATGTAGTAATGTTTTTGGGAAGGAAATGCACGGCACAAAGTGGAGAAATGAGTGAATGGCTGAATTGGTGCTTGCGGCTGAATGGTAGAAATGTTGGAAATGGGTATGAAATGCACAGCAAAGGCCCTCCCTTTGGTGTGAAGTGTGTATGGTTTTTATAGGGAGAGAATGGATGGGAGAGCATGTGAATGACAGCTAGGAGGGAATGATTAAAGAGGGAATGCATGTGGAAGTGTGGCTGATTGTTTTATGAAGGGGGAAAGCTGGAAATGCAAGGGGATATGCACGGCAAGGCTGGAATTGGTGGTGAATGTGGCTGCCATCATGAAGAGTGATTAATTAATGTATGTAGGGTGCAGCTAGGTTGGAAAGGTGTGGAAAATGGCTAGAATTAGGGGAAGGAAATAGGTTTAATTCAGAAATAAAAGGGCAAGGTGGCTGCAATGATGAAGTGGGAAAGCTGGAAATGCAAGGGGATGTGCACGGCAAGGCTGTGTATGAATGGGCTAGGCCCTTTGTTTTATGTCCTAAAGTGCATACAAGGCCTTCAATTTCGTCCAACACTTTGGCTCCAAGCATAAGCTATCCATCCTTAGCCCAAAAGTGCTCCAAAAGGCTCCAAAATGCACTTATTTGCTCCTTTAGCCCTTAGAACCTGAAAACATACGAAAATAACTTAAAAGACTTAAAGAACTAAGAAATAACAACGTAAATGCACAAGAACAAGCCAACTAAGTTGCCTAAATACGCTCCTAAAACTAAGTGGCAGCAAATGTTTATATTTACAAAGTTAGAAAACCCATCCGAGAAGATCCGTCCGTCAAATTCCCAATCCGTCAGTTCCTAATATCCTTAAATATTATGTACTATTACGTATTAAAGTTTGGTGACGATCTAATGGTCAGATCATCGAATTATATAATAACCAAGTGGCGGCCCTTAACGGAAATATAACCAAACAACGGAATTTCGTCAATCGGATGTCTAATATGGAATCGGGGCATCCAAATTAACCTAGGAAGGTCAGGTGGGCTCTTGGCCCACGTGCCGCCTCGACTCGCCAGAAAATTCAACTATTTCCAAAAATTCTCAAATTTTACAGAAATGAAGATCTTAACGAGTATAGTAAGTTTTATACCTATGGTCAAATCCAATTTCACTGAGAATAGCCCCAAATTGGCTTGCACTCGTCGGAAACCCTAGAATGGGTGAGCTTCGATTCGATTTCCAAGGTCTTCCAATGCCCCTACGACTGGTTGGGTCTTGTTCCTGGGTCTAAAGGGAGTTGATTAAGGGTGGTGGTGGGTGGTGAGACTCGCCAGAACGGCAGAATCGCTGTCGAGCACCTTCGGGTTCTTCGGTTAAGTTCTTCGCGATTTTGGACCTAAAACCCATCAATCTTGGGCGAGAAAGGTAGAGGGGAGGTTGTGGAAGAGATTGCAGGTGGAGAATGTGGCATTTTAACAGAAAAAATGGTAGGAGGAACCCAGAATTAGATTGGGTCAGCCATGGGTACACGGGTCGACGGGAATGGAAGGGGAAGTATCCCTTTTTCCTGATTGGCTGCTGGCCACTTTTCTCAAATTCTGATTGGTCCATCACTCTTTTAATTTGATTGGTCCCTTCAACAACTCATACCTGATTGGGCCGAAACCAAGCCTCTGATTGGTTCTTATTCCCACATAGTGGGAGTTTAATTAATTCAAAACCTATAGTTTAGTAAAACAATTTCAAACGTCCGTAACTATACCGTTATAATCTAGACTCATAAACCGCTTTCGCCTATGCGTTCGTGGTTTCGAGATCTATTCGAAAACATTACTTGTCACCTCGAAAGGTTGACAAATTTTAAAGGTTAATTACAAAAATTCAAACCCGATAATCATTCAATTTAACTCCTCAAATTAATGGAATTAAAATTAACTAATAAAGATAACGTAAACATTAAGTACGAATTTAAATAACGAGATACGTAATGAATAGTGAAATTCCAGGGATGGGATTTCACAAAGGCAGTCAACGAAAGTCAACAATCTCGCCTCTAGGGCATTTTCGTCAATTCGCACTTTTAAAATTTATAAAGTCGAAAAAGTAGGAACGAATTGTCACATATGCAGTGTCAAAATAACAATTTAAGACAATGATTTATTTGAGACATGATTTAGTCTTTAGAGTTTGATACTGGGTTACGTAATAACTCAACATAGACACCTTGTTTCAAGCTTCTAAAGCATGTTTATAGCTTCTTAGCATGAAAATTTGTATATTTCAATATCGACATTCTCTCCTTCCCCTTGCATAATTGCATCAATGATTCATCATATTCAAAGATAACTAAGCAGAAAAATATTTATAAGTACACGGCACCCTTTCCATTCCAAATCAAGAGCTTATATCACTTTGAGGGAAGTTGTGAATGAAAAGGCACCTAAAATAAAAATAATAATAAAAAACAAATTAAATGAGATAGTTGTAGTAATGGTCTCTTGACTTTAATTTAATTGTAGCAATAATCTCTCAACTAAAAATCTATAACCAATGGTTTCTTAACTCATCAAAACGTGTGACTATGGTCTTTTTCATCAACTCCATCACAATTTCGTCAACTTGAGTCATATCGGAATGATCATCGCTATAATTTGGTTAAAGTTGAAGGACTATTACTCCAATTACGTTAAAGTTGAAAGACAATTTTTCTAATTAGGTGAAAGTTGAGGGATGATTTTTACAATTTTTCTCATATGGTTTTCTATATTTGTCTCTTGATTTAGCCTCTAATACTTGGCACGTGATTCATTTTGACGAAATTTCTAATAGAGTTGACAAAAAATGTCATAGTTGCATATTTTGATAAGTTAAGAAACTGATAGTCATAAATATTTACTTGAAGAATCATTAACCCAAGTGAATTAAAATTAAATGACCATTTCTATAATTTACTCAAATCAAATTGCATCTTGGAATAGTCCGAATTAAGTCTCGTTTTCAAACACCTAATTCTCGTACGATTGGTTGATGTAATCTTTTTGTGTTGTTTTGATTTGATTTCTTTTACGTGGGCCATCAAATATGCTGTTATTGTTCTTTAGCTTTGCGAGGTCCTATCAAGTAATTGTCACTACTGGTCTGTCTTTTTGCTCAACTCTTTAGCCACCTCCACTTTCTATCGTACAATAATTTAAGAGAGCAACAGCCGCCATCGTTATCCATGTGCTGATTACAGTATTGGTATGTTCTTTTTTGTTGGTCGAATATTGGTACGTTCAATATATGTTTTTTTCCCTCCTTAATTAGATTTCAGTAGTGTAACGTATAAAGAGTATATGTTCCTTTCATACAAAAGAAAAAGAATAGTATGTGGTTGATACTTCGATGTGAAAAATATAAGTCATTGGTGTAAATACTATGCGACTGTCCGTATTTTGAAACCAATTGTTTTAATTTTTTTTTATTTTTTTATATTTTGGTAAACTGGATTTATATAACCAGTGCAAAGCCAAAAACTACAAGAAAGTCCACACCGAGGACCAACAAGACAACAAAAACAGAGGGTAAACAACACAAGAATGATAAAGGGATCAGAGAACCGACACGAACAGCAACACTGTGTCACTCTTAATCACTCGAACAAAAGCAAGACTTAAGGTGGGCAAGGTAGTCCATCTTTGTTCAGTATTGAGGTCTATCGACCCATGTATAATCACTCATCTCTGAATTCTTGAAAGAGGCTAACCAATCAGCCACCATGTTGGCTGATCTAGAGACCTAGGTCCAACGACAGAGCTAGAAAGATTCCTTCATTTGCATAATGTTCCTTAGAACCGGAAAAGTCTCCCATCTACCAGTGGATATGGAGTTACATAAGCTTAAAATTAACTCCTTTGAGTCTGATTCAATAATGACTTTGCCTAACTCCATATGTTTAGCCAGCATACACCCCTCCAAAATTTTCTTTGCCTTTACCACTTGAACTCTTGAAGCCATCATGCATGATTTCCTAGCAGCAACAAACTTGCCATTTGAATCTCTAATCACCATTGCCACATTTCCTTTTTTAGTTGAATCTCTCTTTCCAAATATTCCAACACGTAAACGCCACTTGTGACATTATCCGTGGTTTATCCTGCTTGTTCCCCATATTAATCTCAATTAAAGAATGAAACCAATTGCCAAAAGTATCAATTTCATTTTTATTCACCTTGTAGTTGAGTTGTCCTCCAAACCAGACAAGTTCAACCCATGGGCATAGCAAGAGCATATGCTCCACAGATTCGTCTTGCTCGTTGCAAACGGGGCAGATTGGTGAGGCAGCAACACATCTCTTGAAGAGATCCAACCTTGTGGCCATAGCTCTATGAAGAACTCTCCACATAAAAGTTCGAATCTTAGGAGGGTTTCCAACTTCCAAATACTTTTCCAGACTTGACTATTCATTGATAACAATGAGGAGGACCGCCGATTTCTATTAGGAGACTCCTTGCTATGGATCCAATGATAACCCGATTTTACCGTATAAATACCCCTTTTCTCCAGAGGCCAAATAAATCTATCATTGCAGGAAGGGTCCCCAATTTGTATTTCTTTTATCTCATTGATCTCCCTCTGTGATACACATGAACTAATGGCTTCTTGAGAAAAAGGCCGGATTATGGAGGCAACACTTAGATTCCAATTTATATTAGAAGCCTCACAAGGATTGGGATGGCCATTCGGCAGGGAAGGAACCCGTCTATCCACCCATAACCTTATATTATTACCACTCATCATTTGCCATTGAGCACCTCTCAATAAAATCTCTCTTCTTTCCAGTAAGCTTGCCCAAGCCCACAAAGCTCTGCTTCCTTTTTTAGCTTCCAAAAAATGAAGAATTTGGGAAGTATCTTGCTTTCATAAATCTAACCCACAAAGAATCTGGTTCCATTACCATTCTCCAGCATTGTTTAGCCAATAGAGCAACATTGAACTCTTGTAAATTCCTAAACCCCAAACCTCCATCTTGTTTCGGCAAGCCTAAGACATCCCAGCTAATCCAATGAATCTTTTTATCATCGTTATTCTGAGCCCACCAACACCTAGCTACAAGAGAGTCAAATTCCTTGCAAATATTTGCAGGAAATTTAAAAATATTCATTAGGTAAACTGGTATAGCTTGAGCAACAGCTTTGATAAGCATGTCCTTGCCTTTATGTGACAGAAGCTTTTGTTTCCAACCTTGAATTTTCCTCAATAAACAATCTTTAATATACCCAAAAGCTTGGCGTTTAGACTTACCCCAAATTGTTGGCAGAGCAAGATAAGTTCCAGGATTATCTACAATTGGCATTCCTAGAATTTCACTCATCTCCTCCATTACATTTCTTAGGGTATTGGCACTGAAATAAACGCTTGATTTATTGAGGCTAACCTGCTAGCCCAAAACAGCACAATAAGCATTTAAAATCTGAATAATGTTCCTGCAATTTTGTTGATTGGCCTGGAGGAAAATCAAAGTATCATCCGCAAAGAACATATGCGAAATGCTTGGACTATTTGAACTAATTTTTATTCCTTTAACATAATCTAAATCCACAGCTTTTTGAATGAGCAGAGAAAGACCATCACTTACAAACAAGAATAGATAGGGTGAGAGAGGATCCCCTTGCCTTGCTTCGAGTTGTGACGCCCAAGGTGCCACCACTTGCGGCAAGGATGTTCTTGTTCTTCGCATTGGTTGCAGGAACAGCTTGATCCTTCCTTTATGTCATGTGTGTTTCTTGTGGATTTGAAGATAGAGATGAGAGGCAGAGAAGTCCCACCAGGCATGCCAAATTTGTAAACACAAAAATTCTGTAAAAAATGAAACGAGAATACATGTACAAAGTAGATTTGTATTGATGAATTTGTAAAGTTACAATCTCTGTTTACAACTTTCCTCTAATTTATTCTTCAAATTTGATGCAGATGCGTAGGTTGTTAATCCAAGGGTCGCGATGACTTGATCTCGGATGAATAATTGAATGATTGCTTCAAGTTTTGAGCTTGAAACAATGTGTGGATAGTCTTCACCTCTAGGTTTGTGTATGACCTGTGGAAAAGGTGATGTTGATGTTGGATTTTGTTGATTCAAGGGTCTTGACAACTTGATCTTGAATCAAACGTCGTTACAAGTTTTAAGCTTGCAACAAAGTCTTGAAGGAATCGGCACAAGTGTTTGTTGATTCTTCAAGGGAATGTTCAACTTTGGTCGAAAGAAAGCTTCGACTTTTGTTGTACGTTCTTTGAAGAAAGCTTTGGCAGCATATTAGTCTTCAAAGATTTGGTAGATGTTCTCCTTTTGTGAGATTTAGTTCCTGTAATGTAGAAATTGTTGACTTGTATGCTTGTTTGAGGACCTTGTATTTATAGACTTCTCAAAGCTTGCCATTGGATGGATTTGACTTTGATTTGTGTCTTGATTCGTCCATGGGAGAATTTAGGCATGTTTTGTGTCTTAATTTCAGCCACTTTCCCTTACTTGGCCGAAATCTATAGGGCTTTCGCCTATTTTGCGAGCAATCTTCAATTCTTGCTTGTTTTGTGAAGATGCTTTAGCTTTCATTCCGATTTTGGGAGCAATTTAGGCCCCTTGC
Organism: Pyrus communis; assembly: GCF_041283825.1. Classification (NCBI taxonomy): domain Eukaryota; kingdom Viridiplantae; phylum Streptophyta; class Magnoliopsida; order Rosales; family Rosaceae; genus Pyrus; species Pyrus communis. Next base: position 8,393,628 of record NC_142572.1, read on the forward strand.
TGATTTTAAGGAGATTTCTTCCCCCTTGCCGCATTTTAGGAATGCTTTTGAGCTTCATTTGCTTGATTTGTGCCACATGTCATTGATGACTTGTCTATTTGTGATGAGTCATATGCCACGTGGAGCTTTATGATGCATCATTTACATGTAATGAAATTTACATGTCTACAGTTGCACAGGCTAATGGGTTTTAATTGAGCAATGGTCTCTGGGTTCGGAACTTTGGGGATCAAGACGATCTGTATAAAGTTTAATTTTTTAGGGCTAACCTCCCTATTCATAAAATCATTGACAATTCCTTTGACTTCTTGCGATAATACATCCCAATAGCATTGATAGAATATTCCTTGAAATCCATCAGGCCCAAGTGCTTTCATGCCCCCCATTTGAAACACAACATCCTCAACCTCACTATCACTTATCGGACAAGTAAGGGTGAGGTTCATCTCCCTTGTTACCTTCTGTTCAATGCAATCTAGAAGTGTACCCCAATCTCTCGACCCTTCCGAGGCAAACAAAGACTTGTAGTGCTCCTCTACAGTTTTTCTTAATTGATTGTATTTTCAACCCACTGCCCATTACCATCCTTGATCTTCACAATCTTGTTTTGCCTTCTTCTCTGCACCGTGGATTAGTGAAAGAAAGAAGTATTAGCATCACCGTTTTGCAGCAATTTAATTCCTGACCGTTGCTGCCAATAACTCTCTTCTAGCTCCCATAATCTATCAAGCTGTATAGAAGCAGCCTAAATTTGATCAACATTTTCCTTCCAATTTAGTTGAAGGTTGCCCAAATGCCTCGTTAACTCTTCTATTTGCACCCTTCTCTGTCTAAACTTTCTTTTACTCGATTCATTCGACCTACTTCGACATAGGTTGAGTTTCTTTTGCCATTTCAACAACCAGTCACCTTCACACTCCTCTTCCCAACACTTTTTAACAATATCTCTACAAGCTTCTTCTTTCGTCCAAAAAGCTTCAAATCTGAACTAATATTTACCTCTAGCAGTCTCATGTTCACAGTTAACAATAACTGAGCAATGATTCGATCCCATTACCAACCCATGTGTTCGGCCACCATTCCTGCCACTTCCCATTAATTAGACTCCTATCAATTCTTTCTTCCACAATCTGTCCTCCTCTTGTTCCTCTCCAAGTGAATTTGGGTCCATTAAAACCCAAATCAATCAATTCAGTCTTGTTCATAAAACTCTGTAAATATATGGGACGATTAAATCTAACTTCTCTTCCTCCAGATTTTTCATCCTCCCATAAGAATTCACTAAAGTCTCCTCCACACATCCATGGTAAATCACCAGGATCAAAGGCAGTTATCATCTACTTCCAAAAATCCTCCTTTTCAGCTCGATATGGGGTTCCATAAACCCATGTAGCTCGAAAATGTTTAGTTAATCCTTTGTTGACCATTGATGTAAATTAAAGACAACTGGGTTTCTCCTCTAAGTTATCTATACTCTGTATGAAAAGTTTAATGATAATGAAGGTACACACTTTTGATTTCTCCACCCAATCTCTCTCTCGTTTCTTTCTGTTCTCTTCTTCTCTTCTTCTCTATACTTTATTTTAAACATGTTATCAGCACAATAACACTCTTGATTTCAACTGAAGTGATGGAGAGCAAAATTACATACGTTTCGAAGAAGTATAATTTTGTGTCGCTTTTGAATTGCATCATTGATCCAATTAATCTATTGTGTTGCAATATTTCATATATTATATATATGTATAAGTTTTTATCACAAATTATCCCTAAAATTAACTTAGTCTATCAAGATGGTCTTTAAATTTAAAAATAAATCAATGTGGTCCTTAAAAATAGATGGTACAAATCAATGTCGTCCTTCCATTTAAATTTCGTTAGAAATTCTGTTAGTATGTTGATGTGGCACATTGTGAGCCCCACACTTCAATATATGATGCCATGTGGATTACAAAAAGTTTATTTTTAATTAAAAAAAAAGTGTTTAAAAATAAATAAATAAACAACAAAGAAAAAGAAGAAAAACAAAAAATAAACTAATCGTCGTCGTCGTCTTCGTCTTCGCACCCAGCAGCCAAACAGATTGATGAATTCCCCAAACCCATATTCTGTCTCCTTGACTTCAGCCGGCAGTTTTTGGTACCAATCAGTGATTTGCTGCTTTGCTTCGTCACCTCCATAACCTTTTCAAAAACTAGATTGCTTCGACTAACATAGAAGACGCAACAACAAAAACCATCTTCTTCTCCAAACACTACGACCATGCTCCGATCGCTCCACCATCGAGAGAAAATCCATGGCCGACCGCGGAATGGATACGGCACCAACAATCAAATCAGCCAACAAAATTAACGAAGTCGAGAGAAGAACAAGAAGAAGAAGAAGAAGCAAAGCAGCTGCTCCGCCGCCCGAGAAGCCGGAGCTACGCGATTGCTGTGGCAATGGATGCTTCCCTTGTGTGTGGAATGTGTATTCTGATAAGGAAGAAGTGCAGGAAATTAACATAAAGTAAAGGGACAATTGCAGGAAATAAACATAGAGGGAAAGGGGGATTGCAGGAAATTAAAGAGTAAGGGAAAGAGGCAACTATGTTCATTCATTCATCCACCCTTTACAAGGCTGCTGCTTACATGCTTATATTCAAGTTAAAAGGAAATCCATCTTGAATTGTGTAGCATCCCTTTGCGACGCTGGAGAGATTGAAATTCGTGTGCTCTACCTTTCCGGCGACTCTTGACGCGACCCAGCGAGAAAGGATGGAGTTGAGTTTTTTCTTTTTCTTCTTTTTATTTAAATTAAAAATTAATTTTAATCCACATGTCATTAAAATTTTGGAGTGGGGGGCTCACAAGGTGCCGCGTCAGCACACTAACAGAATTTTTAACGGAATGACAATATTTATTTACACTACTTATTTTCAAGGACGACATTGATTGATTTTCAAATTCAGGAACCATCTTGATGGACTAGATCAATTTCAAAGACGATTTGTGATAAAAATCATATATATATATATATATATATATTTAGATCATTGATGCATTTCTGTTGTCTATGTTTTTTTTTTCTAACATTTTATATATATATATATATATGATCTTGTATGCTTGCACATTTTTATTTTTTATTTTTGGCAAGGCCATATGTGCTACTCTAGTACGATGGAAAGCAAAGAAACCTAAAGATGAGAATGACGGCTTGGACCATGAATTGCCAATAATTGATTGGGATCAATTAGTTCTATTTACATGTCATTTAACGTTATTGATTGGTTTGTTTTTGGAGGAAGATGGTTTGAGATCCATCACAAGCCATGAGTACGATTTGTAACAGTTTTGGAGCCATGCACGTTTGTTTTAGGGACGTTTTGAGGAAGATGGTGTATAACAGTTTTATACACCAGCTTTTTTGTTTTTTATTTTAAGAAACGATATTATTTACACTAAAAGAGTGAGAGAGTGAACTGAACCTCACAATGTACCAGTAAGTGGTTCAAATTCGTCTTTGACGAGATCGAACTTAATGCTTGTTTACACAGTGTTTTTGGGCATATAAGGAGTTACGGAAGTAGCTATATGTATTGTTAATATGTAATTATCACATGTACGCAAAGCTTAATCATTATTGCGTTCCTATATGCCTCATGTCTAATTTTCTCATTCTCACAAATGGGATGATAACACATGATGATGATGAGTTGTAATCTAAAGATAAGGACCTGCAATCCCTCTAATTCTCATTGTATAATTAGATCGGACGCTAGTTCATTGATCCTTAATTCTCATTTTATTATGAGTAAGGGGCATGTAGCCCTACATATATATTGATAACTCATATATTCATACATTTATACCATCCATTCCTAGTCTTTTTGTAATATTTGTTTAGTTAAATTAGTTGTGTTTTACCCTCTTTTGTTTTAATGTGTAGTTAATTGTATTTTAGAGTCCATTTGAGGGTAAATGAGGCAAAATGATGCTGAAAGTGGAGAAATGAATAAGAATTCTGATTTAGAGAGAGATTTAAAGTGTACAATTGAAGATGGTGGTGAATATGGCCCTTTAAGAGACCATAACAGCAAAAAACATCTGAAATAAATGCTTCATTACTGGGATGTCTTGACACTCTATAACAGCCACTTTTACCTTATACAACCTAGCTTTTTTGCCACTTTTACAAAAACTCCTTCTTGGGGACGCCCAAAGCTCTCTCTCTCTTCTCTTTCTTTGGCATTTGTTCTAGAAACAAAATCCTTTCTCCATTCACCTTCTGCAACCACCAAAGAAATCACGCAGCCGTACTGTTCTTGGAGAAGTTCAACATCAGAATTGCTTCAAGGGGGTTTCTTCTATGAACTTTAATTTCACTCATGTTGTTCTTGATATTTATATATTCTGTAATCATGTTTTGTAATTAAGTTCATAGCTAAGGATTTCAATGTAGCCTTGCAAAACAACTCTATGTTATTAAGTTGAAGTATTCAAATTACCAATCTGTGTTCTTGTTTCATTCACTGATTTTATAGTTTAATTTGTTTGTTAATCTTAATTTTTGATCACCATTAGCACTGCTTATGAATTATTTGATCAAGGTTACAGTACACATCATGCTTAATCTTGGTAGACATGTAAATGATTGAAGAAACTGCTGTGCAAACATCCTGCCATGTAATTTCTTTGGTTCTTTGAAGTTTTCTTGTTCTTAATGGATTCTTAATTGATAATCTAAGTTGAACATCACAAATAGGTTACAGATTAGGAGTACTTGATTAGAGTCACACATCAAATGGATGATCACTATTAAGTAAAACAAACCCTAATTGCAGATTGGAGAACTGCATACATTTTGACTTAATTTTCATGGAATTAGCTTGTAATGGTGAAATCGATATCCCTAGTTCCATTCCCATCGTTTCTGAACCATTCTATTATTCATATTTACTTTATCTTGCATTTTAAGTTACTTTACTTTTCAAATCAAAATCCAAACTCGACTGTTAGTTTCATTGTTTAGTTAGGGTTCACATAAAGCTCGTAATTTGTAGAGATCAAATCAGTCCTTGTGGTCTGACACCCTTACTTGTGCCACTATACTATCCTTATATTTGCAACGGCGCCAAAAATTTGATGTGATAAATAAATAGCACACAAATTAAATCCTCTTTTTGACAATTGTAGTATAGATATAAGTAGGGATCGTTCTAAGACGGGGATTAGGAGGGATTGCTAATTTAATGAAAACTGACTCAAAGACACAAAAATATGCTTAAAAACACTTAAACAAACTCAAAGACTCTTAACTAAACTTATATGACTCAAAACAAACTCAAAAGACTCAAACAACACAAAACAATCAAATAGACTCAAACTAGACTCTAGGACTCAATTTGGACAAAAATAGATTTGGTTTTGACTCAAAATACTTAAAAACACACAATAGGACAGATTTGACTCAACAAAGTAAATGGGATTGGGTTTTTGACGAATTTAAGGTAAAAACAAGTAACTAAAAGACTTAAATAGGATTTGGACGAATTTGGGAAGAACTATGGATGATTAACTAACTAGAGGATCCTTCTCCACACATGACACACTTGCATACAAATTGATTTCCAGTTACTTTTCGATAAACCATGAACCTCAACACCCCAGATTAACCATGACATAACTTATTCTTGTTTGTTGATTAAGTGTGCACCCTTAATCAACAAACAAGAATAAGTTATCTATCAAACGGTTAAGTAAATTGCATTCACAATTTATGAAATCACAACTGAAATTAATCAATTCATATCGCAAATATAATCATGGTTTCAAAGTCTCCCCTAGCTAAAACAAGTTTAGCTCCTCATGTTTACAACAAAACAAAGAGAATACAAATTAAACATTGAAAACAATGATTGAATACACCTAGAAACACTCCAACAATCCAAGCTTGAATGGCCAAAACGTCCAAGGCATCTCCTCTCTTCTTTCTCCCTCTTTGTTGCGGCACAAAGGTGTTTAGGTATGAATTATGGTGATGGATGGATAGGTTGGATGGTGGTAGGGGTGGATGATGGCTGAATGAATGGAGAGAATGAGGGAAGGCTATTTTGTGCGGCATATTGTGTTTATATAGAGGGAGAAAGGTTAAGACATTAAGTAATTAATTTGGGAAGGTTTTAAGACTCCAAATCCTCCAAGAAAAGGGTAACAAATCAGAATCCTAAGAGGAAAAAGGAAGGAAAAGGTGCGGCAGCACCTAGGGAGAAAAGGAAAGGTGTTTTAGTGCAAGGAAAGGGGGAATAAGGGAATGTGGGGTGCGGCAAAGACTAGGAGAAAAGGGACCTTTGGTTTGTGTCCTAAAATGCATAAGAAACCTTCAATGTTGCTGGAACTTAAGGACATTTAGGATTAGGAAAGGTTAAACCAAAATAGGAAACCTTGGCTTAACTTTCCTACTTTGATTAGGAATCCTTCTTTGACTAGGAATCCTTCTTTGATTAGGAATCCTAACAACTTTAGGCCTTCAATTTCGTCCATTCCTTTTGCTCCAAGCATATGCTATTCCAAGTCCAATTTTGCTCCAAAAGGCTCCAAAATGCACCTTCTTGCTACTTTAGCCATATGAACCTATAAACACACGAAAATAGCTTACAATACTAAAATAACTAAGAACTAACAACATAAATGTAAGAAAACAAGCTAATAAGTCGCCTAAATATGCTCCTATCAACTGTTAGTTTCATTGTTTAGTTAGGGTTCACATAAAACTCGTAATTTGTAGAGATTGAATCAGTCCTTGTGGTCCGACACCCTTACTTATGCCACTATACTATCCTTATATTTGCACTTGAAAGGAACACAACATATATGCATATAAAGTTCATATTCACACAATTGGGAGTCTATAGCTCGTTGTGCTCATAACCAGATAGGTACATGAATATGTAAGGCTCGATGCATACATGAATATGTAAGGCTCATAACCAGATAGGTACACAATTGGGAGTCTATAGCTTGAGTTTTTTTTTTTTTTTTTTTTCTTTCCTCCGCCATTGATGAGAAAATTATTTTGATCATTTTTTTTGAGAATGAAATTAGACATTCTACATGAAAAATTATTTGATTGGATCAAAACCTAGAGTTCGTTGATTATAAATAATTGAGGGCCAAAAAGTTCCTCAGCTTTTAATTGCATAGACAACCGAAACTAGTTTCGGTGGATGTCTCTGTGCATTGAGCATGGCTCTGCCATACAACAAAAGATAACTCAGTATTTTTTGTATCTTGATTAAAGACAAAGACAAATGGTTGATACAATTTGACATTTCGCCCTTGATTAATTTTGTACCCAGTGGCTACAACCCACTTTCAGATTTCAAACATATTCTTGCTATAAATGAGAATTTATTTGATTCCATTGCTAGTGATTGATTTTCATCTCCCACATTTTTGGACTTAGCAAGAAATTATTGGTTGAGTTATCTCCTAATAGCTTGTTCTCGTGTTCTATTTTATTTTTTTTAGCACTTTTATTATGCTAATTTCATTTTTGTTTATTTTAGTTTCGTATATTATCATGAATTCATTAATTTAATGTCTTTTATTTGAGAAGCTTATACTTTTTCTAATGAGTTGTAACGTACAATCAAAGAAGTTCACTGACCAAATCATGGCATGATTATCCTGCCATTCAACATCCATAATGATGTATAGGATTATTACATTCCATATAGACATATTTTGAGGACTTAACGTAGTCATTATGCACGTTGTTGAGAATTTATAAGTGTATTTGTGAGCTTAATCAACATCTTATTGTGGATTATTTGACTAATGACTTAGATATATCTACAAAGTGGTCTGCTGAAGCCAAATTTCAACTGTCGTGGGATGAAACCTGCATAGACCAAAAACAGGCAAACACTGTGAGTCCAAACGCCAAGGAGGGTGGTTCCCAACGTGGAGGCTCCAACGCTTAAGTTAGCAGTTGTAGAGAGTGAGGTGAAGTGTATTTTAGAGCTGTTAATGTCTTACCTCTGGTGAAGAGTCACCAAGTGTCTTTATAGGCCCCACAAAGTCAGTCCACGTCATTCGACATTCCTCTAAGTAGCCGAGAATAACAGGGTCCTATGAGGAAGCCGTTCTAACATACAAACGGCACATCAGAGAAGGATAATTTGTCTCTTTTCCATCGTGGGTGGGAGGAGCGGCTGTGCCAGACTACGCCACGTGACACATCACGTGGTCCTGAAGGTACTGTGCAGTCTAGTACCTGGATAGCTGGCGAAGTCCGTACTCTGGAGTAAAGTAATCTACTTTGGAGCCGAGTCGACTGTATTCAGTCATACCGAGAACCACTAAATTAGATTGATCCCCCTTGGGGGTAGGCTTAGCCTTCTGCTTACTCCGGGTTTTGTCCCAAGAATTGAGCTTATATTATATTCACTCTAGAAAGGCAATATTTTGGGGTCTTACATGGTCATGATATTATTCGCTTTCTATTACAAGTGTAATTCCCAAATTTTGTAAGATATTTCATGCCACTTAGGATTCGTTTTGAGCACACAACTTTTCATGGCTTATCACAAGCTTTAAGCAATTTCTTCATTTCTATTTTCTGCTTAGGAGATGCATCTTGATCACATGCATCATCATGATTAGTTTAGTTAAGCATACTTTTCCAACCAACAAGCAATTGGGTACACAAAGATCGTTTTCATCCGTTAAAATTAGGATTCAAGTTGATTTATTTTAAGTTGTGTTCACAGTTACCGCAGTTTTTCTAATTGTCACTTTTGTGAGACAATATTCTCGACGTTAGGGGGAGAAATTACAGTTTTCAAAAAACGTCGATAACTAGAGTTGATACATCCGCATGTGTCTTATCCAAACTATATATGAGTTAGAAGTGACTATGGTGATTAATCTATTGCATGCCTAAAGCATGACAAATAAATAGGTTCTAAACTTTGAACTCCATGTAAGTGGAGGTTAATAAAGTTCAAGCCTAATGAAAAATAACTCTCCGTAGAAGGGCATGATCAATTTCTCTCAGTAATTTATCTTAAGATGTTTGTCCTAGATGTGACAATGGAAGCCCCAAAGAGGCTTGTACCTATGCAATGAAATACTTATAAATTAAGCATGCAAATTGTTGGACCACAAATTGATGATAATCAATAATTTTGATTAGTAAGCTACTCATATCATCATCAAGGGTCATTTAGTCATACTTTTCCATTAATGTTGGCAAATTGTAAAAAGGGTTGGCCAAATTGGAAAGAGGCAAATTACATTTTTGAGTGCCAGTAATAAACGTGAAATAAGTAAACCTATGTAGTTTAAACCCCAAAAGTTATACTTGGGTATTTCTATTAAAGTGAAATTGTATGGTAGTAAGGACAGTCTTCTATTGTAGGTGCTACCACATTTGTACAAGTACAATGTTATCTTGAACGTGAGACTTATGGCATGTAGACATTGCATAGTAATTGAGATTTTTAAGTTTTTGTATATCTCTCGAAGCTATTTCTTAATGAATAGAAAATTCCATGAACTTCTTATTCAAAGATTTCAATTTAAGAGCATAAAATTCAAAATATGTACTCAATACCTATTCTAGATAAGTTTGGTATAAATTGCCACAACAAGTACTTTTGTTTGCTTTAATTAAATTATGTTGATGCAACATAACCTTAAAAGAGTTAAGAGTTTTAGTATGACTCTTGAAGAGCCTACAAGACTATTTTTATATATGGTTTATATTTACCATGGAGTTTATAGTACTCTTAGTATATTTTAAATCCTAAATTTTATTTTGTATTTATTTGTTCTTTGTAAGAATACAAACGGCTGTAGTGAACTCCCGATAAACTTCTACACTTCACCAGGTCAAGTTCTACGCAAGCTTAATTTCTTAAGGCCGGAGTCGCATTACTTCAAACTTGGCAATTGATAACTCATATATTTCATGAATTTATACCATCCATTTCTAGTCTCTTTGTGATGTTTTTGAGCTAAACTAATTGCATTTTACCTTATTTTGTGTTAGTGTGCAGTTGCATGTACTTTAGGATCAATTTGGAGGCAAACGAAGTGAAAACATGCCATTTTTGGGGTTGACCCTTATTCAAACATGGAAGGAAGTTTGGTAGCCTATTTTGAAGCCCAACTAAAGAATCCAAGGCGAATCTGGCTTGTTACAAGGCCAGGAGCAGAATGGGAAAGGAATTGGAATATGTAGCCTGATTTAGAGGAGCCAAATAAGGAAAAACATTCAAAACTTTGGCTTAATGGTTGGGATCACCTTGCAATCAACTACAGCCCCATTTAGCATATAAATATTAGGGTTTCATATCACTTTTACACAAGCCCCCCATGGGGTCCCCTAGAGCTCTCTCTCTTCTCTTTCTTTGGCCTTTCTTCTAGAAACAAAACCCTATTTCCCTTCACCATCCACTGTCACCGAAGAAACCACACAGTTGTGCTATTCCTGAAGGATTTCAACAACATAATTACTTCGAGGGGATTTCTTCTATGAACTTTAATTTCACTCATGTTGTTTTTGATATTTATATATTCAGTAATCATGTTATGTAATTAAGTTCATAGCTGGGGATTTCAATGTAGCCTTGCAAAACTATTCTATGTTATTAAGCTAAAGTATTTGATTCATCAATCTGTTTTCTTGTTTCATTCACTGATTTCACAGTTCAATTTGTTTGTTTATCTTAATGTTTGATCACCATTAGGGCTGCTTATGAATTATTTGATCAAGGTTATAGTACACATCATGCTTAATCTTGGTGGACATGTGAATGAATGAAGAAACTACTATGCATACATCTTGCCATGTGATTTCTTTGGTTCTTTGAAGTTTTCTTGTTCTTGTTCTTAATAGATTCTTACTTGCTAATCTAAGTTGAACATCACAACTAGGTTGCAGATTAGGAGTACTTGATCACAACCACACATCAAATGGATGATCATAAATAAGTAAAATGAACCCTAGTTGCAGATTCGAGAGTTGAATGCGTTTTGAATTAATTTTCATGGAATTGACTTGTAATGATGAAATCAGTATCCATAGTTCCGTTCCCATCATTTCAAAATCAATCTATCATTCATCTTTATCGTGTCTTGCATTTTAAGTTACTTTAACTTTCAAAACAAAAATCTAAATTTAGTTTTCATTTTCATTGCTTAGTTAGGGTTCTCATAAAGCTAGTAATTCGTAGAGTTCTAATCAGTCTCTGTGGTTCGATACCTTTACTTGTGCCACTATACTATCCTTATATTTGTACTTGAAAGAAACACAACAGCAGTGATGACTAGTCAAATTAAAGCTTACAATCATCAAGGGAGTCAACTTATCTAGCGGGGATTCATTAGGGGATCTTGGCAATATGTTGTAATGGACATATAAGCATGTTGTGCTCTTTTCCCTTCAATTAGGTTTTTATCCCACTAGCTTTTCCCTGTCAAGGTTTTAGCGAGGCAACATTATGCACGTCCAATAGCATATCAATATTTCATAATCGTTATGCCCCGATTTTTCTCCTTCGATTAGGTTTTTCCCATTGGGTTTTCCAAGCAAAGTTTTATCCAGGCAACTATCATTAACGGTGGACATAACTCCACTAATGTACGGACATCCAAAATGGAGTGTTGTAAATACTATGTGGTTGTCCGTATTTCGCAACCAATTATGTAGTTAATCTCATATTGATCACTAATGTAAATTAGAGACAATTGGGCTTCTCAATTAAGTTACCCTTACCCTATATAAGTGGCCTAATGATAATGAAAGTACACACTTTTGATTTCTTCTCTCAATCTCCCTCTCTCTCTCTCTCTCTCTCTCTCTCTCTCTCTCTCTCTCTCTCTCCATACTTTATTTCCAAAATGGCTATATAGTCACAATGGTCTCTAAAATTTACATAACTCCTCACCTTGGTCCCTAAGATTTGAAATCAATAGAAGTGACCCTTGAGATTGTCCATCATCAATCACTTTGGTCCTTGGGTGAAAATTTATGTTAAAAAAGGATCAAAATGACAAAATTACCCTCAATTTAATAAACGATAGGCGAAAATGATTTGACCAAAATTGAGGGTATTTTGTCATTTGATTCTTATTTTATGGAGATTTTTCACGGAATAACCAAAATGATTGATTGTGGACAAACTCAAGGACCAATTCTATCTATTTTAAATCTCAGGGACCAAATTGAAGAGTTATGCAAATCTCATACACCATTTTAGCTAAAAAGCCTTTCCAAAAGCCATCATATTCTTTCATGGCACTAAGGCCTGGTTTGGTACTGAGGTGCTTCTGAAAAAAGCTGGTATTAAAAAAAATTGGAAGCTATTTTTGTGTTTGATAAACATTTAGCTTCAGCTCTTTTTTTTCACAGTTTTGGGTTAAAAAAAAAAAGCCAAAAACAAGAAGCTGCAAAACCAGCTTTTTTCCACATCTGTTTTACATAAAAGTTTACCAAACATTATAATACTGTTTTTTTTTTTTTTTTTCAAAAGCACTTTTACAAAAAAGTTTACCAAACACTCTGCTGCTTTATTTCACAGCTGCTTATTTTCACAACACAATAGAAGTAGTTTTTTTTTCAAAACACATCAATACCAAACCAACCCTAAACAGATTATTCTTGCATTTGGCTCAACGTCCATGCTCCAACGTTGTTTAAAAATTGAGCAACATTCCCAAGTACAAGAATTAATATTATAAAAATTAATGATTGACTATATTTCATTTAAGAAAGTAACAACTCTTGCTTTATTTCTTTCTTTCCATATTATATATTTGAATCACTAAATAATTCAATGCTCAATACAATGATGACACTAATATTAATGAACGACACAAAGTGGTGAATAGGGTTTGAAAAGAACATGTAAAATGAATCTAGGATTCAACGTCACAACACACTTAAAAGTAAGAGTGTGTTTGTTTGTCCTCGTTAGTTTTTATTGAACTGAATTGAACTAAGTGTTAGTGTAGTCCTATATTTATAAGTCGTAGAGGCTTTCTTTAATGAGACTAGGAGGGACTGACCTCGAGTAAACGCCTAGCTAGACGGTCTTAGTGAGACTCCCCAAACTCGAGCGAACTGCTAAGACCATCCCTGCTCCGAGTTCTAGGCTTTCTTGTTTTCGAATCTCGATGGGGTTGTCTTGGATCTGCAGATTGCTCAGAGGAAATGGGTGTCGTGGCGGCGATTACAAAGGGTTTTGAGGATCCCTATAACGCAACCAAATCCAAATCAAATTAAATCGCAATAGACCGGCATGGATGCCAAGCTCTTGCAAGCTTCAATTCCCAACGTCTCAAGGCCTTCAATACCCACTCCTCATTTGGTCTCCCACACCATTTTTAACACAGCCAACATTTTTTTTCTGATCAAATCCCGGAGGAAAATTGCGCCATCCTTTCTATTAGGTAAAGACGATTGTTTCGATTTTTTTTCGTGGGTTGTTGAGTGGTATGTTATTGTTTATTAAGGTTATTACAAATTGGGAAGTTCTAATGGAAAATAATTAAAATATATGGTTTTATGAAAAGAGAGTAAATTGGGATTGTATATGGTTTGCTGATTGCATAATGTTCTTGCAAGGAAAGGTTGTTGTATAATATGCACCCGATTAGGAACGACATATAGATTACAACATGTTTTAGATAAGTTTTGAAAGGGTTTTGAGGTTTACTTATTCACTAATTTTCTGTTGGGTTAGTTAAGCTCTTCATATTTGTGTAATTCCAGAGAACTCTACTTGTTTGTTGCATTTCCAAAACCAAAATATTGTTGCGACTCAAGTCTTTGATGGGAAAGACTGAAAATCCAAAATTTTGATTCTTTGGTATTCGGCATAAGATCTGATTTTCGCTTTTGTTTTTATTTATAGAGTATTTTAGTTTTTTAGAAAAGAAAGTGAAAGTTTTCATAACTAAAAATAAAAAATAAAAATTTAGTCATAACTAGTTCGGCATTGTAACAAATGTGTAACAATTCTATTGCTTAGTCAATGCCCGGCCAATCCAGTTTAGTTCCTAAAGTTAGTCAAGTCCAAGATACTTCGGTGCAACAACGTATTCTAAGGGTTACACTTTTTGTTTCAATTTTTTTCATAGTCGTTGGATTTTGATCCATCGGTCTGTGTTCCTTGGTTAGCAGGATTCGGATCCTGTGCTCAAAAGAAGATCCAAATCCGGTACTACTCCTAATGAGATTAAAGAAAAAGAAGAAAATTTAAACTCAGGACACATGTATAAAAAAAAAAACAATAAATAAATAAAATAAAATAAAAACAACAACAACTTATCCACCACTTGCAAAAGTAAGGGCTTATAACTTTATACACAAGTTAGACAATCTTTTTTTTTTTTTTTTTTTTTTGGTCAAAAGTAAATTTCATTACCAACAAAGTAAATGTACACAAGCAGAGACCTAATTACAAGATAAGCACAACACAAAGAAATGTACCTCCACAGCAAAACAAAATAGAGCCTAAAATCAAATAAAAAAGCAAAACATAAACCCTAGCATCTTGCAACCCCTGCCGCCGTTGTATCACCGTAGATCAACCAGCACAAACCAGCCTGAGATCCGACCAAACGACAACCCAAAAGTGAAGGAAATGAAGGAAAATAAGTCTCCATTGTTCTCCCCCAAGCATCAATATAAAGATCGCAACCACAAATCAAAAGAAGCATGTGGAAATTCACATCTCACAAGCAACAATGCCAAAAGGCAAACAAAGAGAAGGTGGTGACGCAAACACTCAAGCTGGAACTCTACAACCTTCTGATAGACCCGCGACTAATCGCAGTAAAGAGAGTGGTTGTAGATCAATATAGATATATAGTGGATCAAGGAGATGGATCCAAGTGGGAGGTGTATGAATTGGACTGATGAGAAACAGGAGGTCAGCGGGTGTCAGGGAGTGGAGAGAAGTGGAGGACGGAGTTTGGGGCTAAGGACGGTGATATCGAAGGGAAGAGGGGTGTAGGGCTGGAGATTGGTAGAAAGTCGGGAAAAACACAAGCTAAGCAAAAAGGAAGAGAATGACCAATGAGCTACCACCAACCCTATCTACAGCTAGGGTCAGCGTAAGTTACCGAAATGGAGATCACTCACACACAAAGGTGAGAAAAGGTCCCAGTAAGAGAAAAGAACTCTCACCAAGTTTTATTTTAGTGCTATTTTTGCCTAGAAAATGAAAAGACCCATCATGTCCAATGCGTAGATTTTGGCTTGCATGTTTATGTCATCATGAAATAGTGTTAGTACCATCTCCATTATGAATATTTTTGAAAATGGTTTCAAGTTCCAAACTTTCTTTTCACTAAACAATTCTAACTTGCTGAGGCATAGAATTAGAACGTACCCATGCTCTGTGATACTCGGGGTAATTCACCGACTCTTTAATAGTGGGCGGCTATATATATATATATATATATATATATATATATATATATATATATATATATATATATAACTTTTTGGGTAAAGTATAAAAAACTACCTCAACTATTAGTGTCACGACACTTTCATATCTTATTTTTTAAAATTGACAATGGCATACCTCATCTTACGAATTTGTATCAATCTTATACCTTCCGTTAGCTAGGTGTGAATTTCTCAGTTAAATACTAATGTAACTTGATCCGAGATCCTTTTTTTATTAAAAAATTATTAAAAAATAAAAAAAACAATTTAATATTTTTTAAATATTAAAATAATAAAAAAAAGTAAATAAAATAAAAAAACCAACATCAATTCGTCCCTTTTCCCCCTTCTCTCTCTTCTCCCTATCTTCATCTTCTTCCCCCTTCTTGTAACTGCAGCCCAGAAAAAAAAAAAACCAATTTGTCTTCCCCACTCCCCACCCCCTCTTCTCCCCACACCCACTCTCCGCACCCAACCTCCCCACCTTCGCACTGGGTAAGGGACGGATGAACTGGGTTTTTTTTTTTTTTTTCTTCTTCTTCTTCTTCTCTTTCTTCTTCTTCTTCTTCTTCTTCTTCTTCTTCTTCTTGTTCAACAGGTTTTTTTTTTTTTGGGGGGGGGGGGGGGGGGGAGGGCAGGGCAGGGAGGACGAATTGGGTTTCCCTTTTTTTGTCCTGGATGAAATGGGTTCGATTTGGATTTTCTTTTTTTTTTTCTCTTCTTCTTCTTCTTTCTGGGTTGCAAGAAGATGAGGAAGAGAGAGGGGGGAGGGATGAACCGATCTGAGGTTTTTTTATTTTTTTTATTTTATTTTATTTAATATTTAAAAAATATTAAATGATTTTTTTTTAGTTTTTAATAATATTTTATTAATTTTTTAATAAAAATGGGTCCCCGATCAAGCTACGTCAGCATTTAACTGAGAAATAAACGGCCAAGCTAACAAAAGGTATAACATTGGCACAAATTCTAAAGATGAGGTATGACATTGTCAATTTAAAAAAATAAGGTATGAAAGTGTCGTGACACCAATAGTTGAGGTAGCTTTTTGTACTTTACCCTAACTTTTTCCAAACATATGCATGTCCCAATGTTCATCATGAATTAACAAAACGAACAATGATGAAAGAAATAATGTGGAGCCCCTACAAATAAAAAGGTGAGAAATCATATATAACAACAATATCATAGAACATATAAATAGACTGGTGCTAAACAAGTTGATAATCCATCAGGCATCCCCTTCCTGATATCTCTCATCACCGTTGCTTGGCCCTTGTTTGAAAGATAAATGAAAGATATTTGTTTTAAGACTTTTCTGTTCAATCTAATGTTTGAGAGGCTCTCAATCCTTGTAACCCTCTGAAATTGACCATCACCATCAAGATAGTCCCTAAAATTAAAAATCAATCAATGTAGTCTTTAAAAATAGGTGTCGCAAATTAATATGGTTCTTCCATCACAATTCTGTTAAAAATTTCGTGAAGTGTTGATGTGGCACATAAACGGGCCTCACAAGATTTACAGGTTTTTATCACAAATGGTCCTTGAAATTGACTCACATTATCAAGATGGTCACTGAAATTGACCCATACCATTAATATAGTCCCTGAAATTGAAAATCAATTGATGTAGTTCTTGAAAATAGGTGTTGCAAATCAATATGATCCTTGCGCCACAATTCTGTAAAAAAAAATTGTTATGTGCTAATGTGAGTTTAATAATTAATTAAAAAAGTTGTCTAAATACCTTTTTGCACAATAGAATTTTCTTTTTTCTTATAGTAGGGCCTACCCCGAAGAGAGATTCTTTCCATAAATTCATAAAGGCACAAGGCTTAACCAAGACCTAAGAGGGTGTGTGGAAATAGTTTTCAACCAACAATGGACGCATCTCGGTTATAACCTCATTGTCTCAAGGCAGACCTTGTCGTTCTTTTCATAACCAGACCACCAGGGAAGCACCGAACAAGCTCTCCAAAATTAAGGTTGTGAGAATGTTGATCGCCTAAATGTTTTGATGTCCCATACATCATTGCCAATAGCCCAAGCCGTCACCAAAGGTGATCTCGATCCATGTTCAATTCAGTGAAGGGTGTCGAAATGTGTAAAGATAGGTGTATTGAGATTTTTTTTTAGAGAATAGAGAGCGAATGAGGTATAGAAATGTGGATTGAGATTGGAGGTGATGTATGACTGGGTTTTTGGGTTGACAATTTTTTTTTATTAACTATTAAATTATTAAGCCTATTTGTATTTTTTTTTTAAATTTAATTAGACTTGTGACCTATTTATAAGTCAAATCAACACATAACAGAATTTTTGACGGAATTATGACAAAAGGGCTACATTGATTTGAGACACTTACTTCCAGGACTAAATTGATCAATTTTCAATTTCAAGGACCATTTTGATGTTGCGGGTCAATTTCAGGAACCATTTTGATGTCGTAGGTCAATTTCAAAGACCATTTGTGAGAAGAAATGACTTATGGGGCATATTTATATGCTACAGCAGTACTTAACTGATTTTTTAATAGAATTGTGATGGAAGGATGACATTGATTTGCAACACTTATTTTCAGGGACTACATTGATTGATTTTCAATTTCAGGGACCATCTTGATGGTAAGGGTCAATTTCAAGGACCCTTTGTGATAAAAACTTAAAATGTAAATTTTATTTAAGTTCAACTTACAATATTCAAAATTTATAAAAAGATACAATTTTGCCTAATATGTGTCGTTTATGATTTTAATTAGGATTAAGTACCTAAAATCCTTCAACCTTTTAGTGTCATTCTAAATTGATCTCAACCGTTTCAAAAATTCTAAACAAATACCCAACCTATTGAAAATGTCACATTCGTGAGCCCCAATTAAATTTCTATTAAATTAACTAGACATACTTTTTCTCCAAAATCAATAAAAGGTCATGGAAGTATGGCCTCCACCAACTAATAGTCACCACCACCCCTATCAGGCCATCACCTCCAAATCCAACGTACAATCACCAACTCCACCCTATAAGTCAAGCCACCAACATTGAGAAAAAGGTCATAGAGGTTGTTGAAATGGTATGGATATTGACATGATACAACCACCACCTTCACTGGGATTGCTTTCCTAATGTAGTTTCAATTTGGGTCAATTTTAGATTCAATTATGGTCCATTTTTTATTCAATTCAATACCCGTTTAATCATGGGGCAGTTAGCTCCAAGTCCAAAATTCAAGTTGTTTTTTAAATTAAGTCCAATTGTAACATACCTATGTCATAAGAAGATTGCATAATTTCTCAAGCAAAATATATTTGAGATATAATTGAATACATCTAATTATGAAGAGGTAGATTACAAGCAAAATATATCTATAATATAGGTAGCTAAAAATGATTTATCTGTGATATAGGTAGATTGTCGGCCAAAAAATCTATGATAGGGGTATATTAAATAAGTAAAAGGCTAAATGCAACATGGTTGAAGGAATTTAACTCTTATGATTTAGGATCATAAAATTCTTTAAAATTTTCAATTTTATCACAAACTAAACAAAAAGATAACAATCATTGGACCTATTTTTAAAAAGTGGACTATTTCTAATGATTACTCATGAAATTGGATTTATATTGAATTTATCCTTTAATCATTGTGTTCCATATTGTATAATTTGCGTTTGAAATTTAAATTTTGAGGCAACTAATATTAATATTCACTGTGATATACCTAGTGGTGGGTTTTGAATGTAAAGGTTGGGATGGGGTTTTGGTGGTCGTGGGTTGAGCATGGAGACAGCAGGGGCTTGATATTTCCTGATTTTCATTTTTGTTTTTCATTTTATTTTTGAGTTGTTTATTTATTTTTTTTTATCTTCATTTCTTTTTTTAAATTTTTTTATTATTATTTTAATGTCCATGTAAGTTAAAAAGTGAGACCCTTTGTTGCTACATGGACATGTATCGGAAAAAAAAATTAACTGTGACTTAATGGATGTGACATTTTCAATAGGTTGGGTACTTGTTTGAAATATTTAAAAAGATTGATATTAAAATCGGAATGAAACTAAAAGCTTTGGGGTTTTAGATACTTAATCCTTTTAATTAATACCTAAAAATTTGCAGGTATCAAAGCTTAATTTCCTGTAATCTTTCATTCGATATTGAAAGAATGGTTCGAAGAGGAAAATAAATGAAAAGGGCAAAAAAAAAAAACATGCAAATTTGAATCCCTTGTAGTTTCTTTGAGAGAAAATTGTAGCAATTGTCCCTCAACTTTAATTCAATCGGAGTAATGGCCCTTTAACTAAAAATCAGTGAACATTGATCCCTTAGCTCATCCAAACATCCAGCTATGTTCCTTTTAGTCAACTCTGCTAACTTCCATCAAAATGCGTTATGGTGAAATGACCATTGCTACAATTGGGTTAAAGTTGAGGGACCATTATTGAATTAAAGTTGAGATCACTGCTACAACAGGGTTAAAGTTAAGGAACTAGTGCTACAATTTTCCATATTTGATTCTTGATTCAACCTCACATCTGTAGCACATGACTCATTTTGACAGAAGTTCTAACGAAGTTGACGAAAATGACCATAACTGCACGTTTTGATGAGTTAAAGAACTAATGATCACATATTTTTAATTAAAGGATCATTACTACAATTTCATCTTTCTTTGATGATGAAAAACCAACATGCATATCACATATGGAGTAAAACAAGACAAATTGGCTTCTGTATTGGACCCTTTATTGTTAGGAAAACTAATGAAAATGGCTTGAAAACTTTGAATTTTAATGATAAGGACAAAATAAAGGGTAAAGTGAATAGTACTAGAATTGACTTTTTAGTGTAAAAATGTGGCTTTTCGTTAAAGTGAACAGTACTGTGGGCTTTTCGTTAAAACTCCCTTTGTTGTTTGTATATTTGGGTAGGCTATGATGTCACCTTTACAAAGCAAGTAGACCAACTTAAGGCTGGAAAAAGAAAAAAGAAAAAAAAAATCTAAACAACTCGAACCATACCGAACTTGACCTCAAAAAATTGAATCGAGTAATATCGAACCATTCGGTATCAAAAACCAAATAATTAACAAAACTTCGGTACGGGGATCAGGACCATATCTCCCTTTGTCTTTGTAATACCGAACCAATCAAAATATAATATTGAAAATATGACTTTAACCCCTCAAACTCAATTTCTTTCATATAAAACCCGACATAAATTTTGTACTTGAATAAAACCCAATGACTAGACTCCACATAAGCAAATTCATTAATTATGTTTGATTTTACACATTTTAACTTTTTCGAATGCCTAAAATAGCCCTTTTTGCATGTTTAATGTGCACAATTAAACATATGTAGATTTTAAGAAGGATTAATGATTTTACAAAAATAAAATAAAAAATAAAAAACGTACTAATATTCTAAATGCAGTGCATGTTATATGAGAATTCAAGATTTCCACGTTTTGTAATTAATTTGGTTGATTCATGTTTCTCTCACTCCATAAAATTTGCTTCTAATTTGATATAGGAATTAATTTGGCAAGTTTTCTTAATCTTAACAACATTTTTCAATTTAAATATATATATTTTTTAGTGAAAAGTTCTACCTTTTAAAATATTTATCAATAAAATAATGTACCTATTGTTCAAATTTTTGGATAAAAATTTACCCATTCGTATTTAACAATAATGTATCCACAATGTTATTTTTGTATGAATATAATTTACCTACTTTTTTATTTTATATGAAACTAATTTACCTACTGTGACAATAATGTATCTACAATACTACATAAAAGATTTACCTTTTTTAACAATAGTGTATCTACAATTTTGTTTTTGTATGAATATAATTTACCTACAATTTAACTTTTCAAAAAATATATCTTCTATTTTATGTTTTACCATGTATGTTTATGTGTTCGCAAAATAATTTATCTAAAGTTATATGGTTAAAAGATATTGTAATGCATTATATTAATCCATTATTAGACTGGTAAAAGAAATTCTCAAAAATGTTAGCCATAATGGTTGGCTAATAATGGTTGTATGAGAACAGTTATAGAATGTCACGTCCCAGCCCGGGTCCCCACCACATCCCAAGCTCGACTCCACCGTAGCACGATATTGTCCACTTTGGGCCCCTATCACACCCTCACGGTTTTGTTTCTGGGAACTCACACGAGAACTTCCCAGTGGGTCACCCATCATGGGATTGCTCTCGCGCGAACTCGCTTTACTTCGGAGTTCCGATGGAACCAGAAGCCAGTGAGCTCTCAAAAGGCCTCGTGCGAGGTAGAAATGGGAATATACATATAAGGCTTACAAGATCTACTTCCCTGGGCAATGTAGGATGTTACATAGAAAGTTGTGGCATAAATTGTAAATAACTTATATTAATAGGTTACTTGTTTTCTTATGTGGAAATTTATTTAAATTTTGGGTTTTTATTAGATGTTGATTCATAGTTGGGTTTTTACCGAGATATATGAGTTGTGTGAGCCTATATCTAAACAACCCAATATAATATGACACACCCCGATCGAGATCAGGGCATGTTGGCCGTCACGTGGAAGTGACGTGACCATGTGCACAGTGCGGAAGCTAATAAAATAATAATATAAATAGTACGAATAAATAAAAACTAGCTTTACACAAGGTAATAACGAACAAGTGCAAGCGTAAGTGTGAACACTAAGTTCAGAGCATGAACGCCTAATGCAGTCCGAGAGAAAACGACACAACAAGAGCACACCCGAAGATGGTCCTACACTGGGGGTGGTCTGTCAGATATGCCGAGGAAATCCTCAGGGAAGCCACCAAACGTGTTAGCCAACTAGAACTTGGAGGGGCGCAAAACAAAAACGTGAGTGGGCAAAAACAAAGCTTTTCGAAAACCATTTAATTAATAAGTTCTAACCCCTCGCCGTAAAACCTGTATACTTCCCAAAAAATAGAATATATATATATATATATATATATATATATATAAAAGTCATGCTTAGGAATATGCTATGCCAAAACCTCAAAGTAAAATGCAAGTGCTCAGGTAATATCGCATCAATATCATATAATCTATCAACCGGAGTCACCTAACGTGACCTGTACGGCTGAATCTAAAGCTCAAATCTCCATCTCACTAGCTAGACCTGCACACGAGTCGGAACCACCTAAAGTGGTATGTACGACAAGCCTGGGTGTAATATATATATATGCTCAAGTGCTACGATCACGTGAAGGCTGGGCGAATAATCGCGAGTCACCTACGAGTCGGAACCACCTAAAATGGTCTGTACGACAAAACTGTGCACCTAACTTGGATCCAAGATGAGCGTGTGGTGCGGGAGGTGAACATCACGTGAAGGACTGTGCCCAACTTTGGGCGAGAGCACTAACACCGGGGGTGCAGGTTATGAGCTGTCTATGCATCTCAAATCACTACTGAATGTAACATAAATCACAAATCACCTGGCACTTACATGTGCGTCCGCAGCACCAAACATACATACATATATATATATATATATATATATGTGCAATTAACAATGCATAAACAAACGGCAAACTATAGGCATGGCATATAAACGAATAAACGTTCTAAATCAATTTCTGGGAAAAGTATAAGTATAAAGGTATATACGGAAAACCAAAAGCCCACTCACTGGTATGTGGAAGGGTCATAACCCTCTTGCCTCGAGTGACCACACTCGTCCTCGGGGTAGGTATCACCTATATGCGAAACAACTATAAAAACGTTAATTTTAAAGCACATAACCAACCTTAAGAAATAACTTCTCATAAAATGCTCAAATGGGGTGCATGAATACACCAACGTGATCTACTCAACCTCAGGAACATCCCAATATTTTTAGAAAAATTTTCCACTGCCGCACGCGCCGCCCACGCATAGGCACGTGCCTTGCACGCTGACGGCGTTAGTTAACGCCGTCAGGAATATTCCGTTAACTTTAACGGATTCCATCAACAGCGTTAGGAATATTCCATCCAAACTGACGAAATATTCCGTTGTCTTCTCCGGCGAGGCTCCAGCGCCATCGCCGGCGTCGGAAAATCGGGAAATCTTTAAATTGTCCTATCTTCTTCGTTTTTCAACCAAATTTCACAAAATTGGTACCAAATTGAAGCTTACAACGAGAGGAACAAAATCATACCACTTTCAAGTGCTAAAATCCACGAAATCTCGCTGAGAAAATACCCCCAACTCCGGCCAACCTCGAAACTCGTGATCCCAACGTCCAAAACCTTCAAACGAACCACCCTGAGCCTCCTAAGGACCTCACCAAGCTTCCTACAAGCTTGAAATTCCCAAAAACATAAGAATTTACGTGTGCATGAACAGTAACAAAATCGGGGTATCCCAAGTTCGACGTGAAAACGAAGGTATCCTTACCTAAAATGGGTATGATTGAACTTCTACGGACCTCACGAGCATGGATATGTACTTTGTTTCTTCGATCTATGAAGATTACAAGGGTTTTGGAGTGTGTCCGTACACATGGATATGAAAATAGGAAGGGAAATGGCACGGGACAGGTGCAGGGATAAGGGAAAGGGTGAGGGAAAATATGGGAGAGTGTGTGTGTGGTCCACAACCAGCCATACCAAGCTCAAAAACAACCACGCAACGAAATTTCACACTAGGGGCAAAATCGTCTTTTCACGCGTACGTTTTAAAATTTTCGGAACGGGCTGTCACATAATATCTACTAATTAATAAAACATTTATTGTCAACCAAAATTTTATAAAACTACCAGTTTAACCATCTAATTAAAATAGAACATGAATAAGAAATATAAGGCAGAAATGTAATTTCACACAATCAAATTTTGCTGTTTTTTTTTTTTTCAAAATCTCACCTACATGTAATCCTAACATATCTCTAATTTAAAAAAAATAAAAAAAATAAAAAAATCCCACTCCTACATTCTCTGTTCCTCTCTCATTCTATTTCAAAAACAAAAATAAAAAATTTTCTCACACACTTTGTGTGTGCCCATATGTTAGTTGTATAATGTATATAAACCTTTTAATATTTATTTGAAATATCGTTAGATTTGATTGATCATTAGATCTCAACCGTCCCTAAAAATATAAATCTCTCTCTCTCACTCAAAACTAGGGGTGGTTCGGTATGGGATGCCGAACCAAAACCTTAGCCCCGATTCCCAAACCAAAATTGTCGGGATTCCCAATTTCAAGACCGATCCCAAACCAAATTTTCGGGAATCCCAAAATAGTTTCGGTATTTTCAGGACAATGGGAATCCCGAAATATTTTTGGGCTTTTCGGCTATAATAACTTGGCTGTGGCTGTGCAGTGTGCAGAATAGCAAATCTGCACTGCATATCTTGGCAGTGCAGTGATCAAAATTTGGTTGGGCTATAACTTGGCTGTGCCTGTGCAGTGTGCAGAATAACAAATCTACACTACATATCTTGGTTGTGCACTACGTATCATATCTTGGTTGTGCAGTGAAGTGATCATCAAAATAAATTAACAATCTATTGCCTATTCTACTACAAATCCATGCAACAAAAATAAATTAATAAATCCAAAACCAGAGTTTACTAGGTTCCTTCAGAATTTCTTCTACGACTGACATAATTTGAGTCAAAGAAGCGGGATATGAACTTATAGTTTACATGTGTGCAAGTGTTCCCGTGAGTGAGGATCTATGCATGTGTAAACAATTTAAAAGCACAGATAATGTCATGCTTTGATGACCATTCCAGCAACATTACGTTATGAGCAAAATTTCTTTTACCTTGTAAACATAACGAACTGTTCAAATCAAGGTTTCTTTTCTTGTTCTAAATAGTAAAAGAAATCATGATTTCACACCAGGAAGGATAAATCATACACAATTCATATTGGAGATGCATTCGCATAGCCTATAAGAATATATACATAACCATAATCGGTTGAAAAAAACAAATGGGGTACCTCGCTAAAATCCATATAAATGAATTCAAGTAGACAATCAAGATAATTGATTTCTATAAAGAGAAACCATCAAAGCTCACAACTAACTGGTAGAAGACAAGGATCTCAAACACGATAAAAAGAAGGAAAACGTTTTACAAGGAACAAAGAAACAAAAGTTAAAAAGCTCTGATTGCATAAGGTATTTTAGAAAATATTTAAGTCAGGCTCCCTCCCTCCTTCAACCTCTCATTCCCTCTATATATATTCTAAATATATATTTAAAAATTAAATAATATATATATATTTTTTTCAGTTCAGTTTGGGATTACCGAAATTCCAAAAACTTGAGATCGATTTCCATACCGAAATTTCAGGATCGGTTCGGTATTAAGTACCAAAATTTTCGAGAATTTCGGTTTGGGATTTTTGGAATTTTTTTCCAGCCTTACTCAAAACCTTCCCAGACAACCAAGCCCTCTCTTTGATGATTCCGACCCTCTCTCTCTGTTTCGTCTCCGCCGACTTCTCGCCACACTACAGACCACACCACACCGCACCACACCGCACACCTCCAAATTCATCTTCTACGGCGACATCGCACCGGCAAATTCCACCAAATTCACGGCCTGCACAGACTCTCTCTCCCTCTCGACCCTCCACTATCCATTCCTCTATCAGAGAGTCGTCGACCACTTCCCTCTCTTCGCCCGCCCACAGCTCGACGAAAACCTCTTTCCTTTCAGCCGTCGACGTAGAGCTCCTTCAATTCTCAATCAATTTTCTCGATTCAATCGTCAATGTCCGTCTCTCTCTCTCTCTCTCTCTCCCCTATATCTTTCTGCAACTCACTCCTTCTCTCTTTCAAGATTTAGGGTTTTTTATTTTCAAATCGGGGGGAAGTTTTGGGTTTATTTATTTTGGAATTGAGGGATAAATTTCAGAATTGGGGAATCAGTTTCGAATTTAGCCTAAGGGATTTCGATTTCCCAAACCTAAAAAATTCGAAAGAAATTTGAGATTACTGATTTTTCGGTAAACTAAAATTTTTCAGTTCAAGATCGGGTCGGTAATCACTTTTCGATTCTGTAACCAAAGCGAAACTACCCCTAGCTCAACTTTCCATAAATGATATTGTGAGAACCCGCATTTTGAATATATATTTTACTACAAATATTATTTACAAAATTAATTTTGATTTTCAATATACTTTTCGATTCTGTAACCAAAGCGAAACTACCCCTAGCTCAACTTACCATAAATGATATTGTGAGAACCCGCATTTTGAATATATATTTTACTACAAATATTATTTACAAAATTAATTTTGATTTTCAATATATTTTGTTTCAACTTAATACATACTATATACTTTAAATATATGTGTATTATATTAACCTATACATTTTAAACGTATAGTTTTCTTTCCAACCTTTTTCCTATCTTTCATTAGATTGTGCTAGAAGTGTGCGTAATAAGCACTCTAGTTGTTGACTAATGGAAGCTATAACTTGGACGTGGCTTTAATTAGCCTTAGGTGGCTGCCCCGTATCATTACGTCCTTATTTGGTTGACACCTTGCATGCCACCATTGTCTGGCCGCCAAAAACCACCAATTAGAAGGAACTTGGAACCTGGCTTTCGCCCTGTAAATAGGAGCTTTGCCCCATTGCTTTTGGAACATAAAAAGAAGGCAGCATGCAGAGCATGCATGTTCCACGTGGAGAGAGAGGGAGTTAGGGTTTGCTGCGGGAAGATTGTTAGTGAATTATCTTGTCACGATTCAAGTTATCGAGGTGAGTGGTTTATGTAATGTGTTATAAAATGTTCTTATTTTCGATAAATGAAATTCATGAGTTATCATGGGTTTTGAGCTATTTCTAAATGTCTTTCTATTTCAATTCAAACATGTTTGATTTTGTGTAAATGTTTCTAATGGGATATATTCAATCTATGTGGAATTACTTGAGATTGTTCATGGAGCATAAGAACTTTAGTGTTGCATTAATTCGAGGGATAAATGCAACTGCACACGGGAACATTAGGGCATGAAGGTCATTAAGGGTCACTTGGTGAGTTACAATTTATGAAGGATATAATGAACATGTGAAGGGATGATGGAATTACGTGGCTAAAACTTTAATACTATTATTGTATTTTCTAGAGTGTGTAAAACGGCATCGCTTAACCGGCAAATGATATATTCTACTCATTAGGCAACGGTGGTAGTTGCTATTATTTTTCAGGTGATTTATTTGGCAAGACAGGTGCTAAACAAGTTGAGATTGTGTTAGAAGAGGGATTTAAAAGTTTTTAGGATTTTTATTATTTTTGTACATGCTGTAAGAATTTTCAAGATTTATTTTTATAAGAGAATTTTCGTTTTTCTTTTATTTTTACATTTACTTGCTTACTGGGCGCGGGATTTATTTATTTTTTTGCCGACCTCGAGTCTGGGGCGTGACAGATATATATTACCATACATAGCATTCAAACAACCATAGCCAGCTAGACTCTCAATGTCAGTGACTCAGTGGCTCATAGTGGAGGATTGGAATATCCCTTGGAACAATGCTTAGCTATTTAAGGATGATCATGTACTCCTACTCAAAATTATTTGTGTCTAATCACAAAACTTCGTGTTTATAATTGGAACCATTATTATAACTCACTATGTAAAGATCATCTATGCAAAAAAATAAATTAATACTAAGGTTGTTTAGTTAATCAATTGTTTTTCTGCAAAGATGATCTTATAGATATTTATAATATGAACTGTTCTGATCATAAACACGAAATTCTATAAACCAAAAACCAAAAGGTTTGAGTAAGAGCGAGCTCCTACTTATTTTTTGAATAACCAAGTATTTTTCTATCCTTTGACCCCCAAAGTATAGAAGAATTTTCATGAATGTAAGCGTTTCATCATTACTTTACTTTTATCCTATTTTTCATCTGTAATTGTTTGTCTTTCTCCAACTTCATTTATTCAGTGCATCACATACATCACGCATAGAATAATTTTCATGAATGAAAACGTTTTCATTATTACTTTAGTCCTATTTTTCATGTGTAATTGTTTGTCTTTCTCAAGATGTCAACCCCATGATATCTCTTATCACCTTTGACTGTGGCCCTTTTTTGAAACAAAAGTGAAAGATTATTGGTTTTTAAAACTTTCGTCTTCAAAATCAATGTTTGACAGCCTTTTAATCTTTGAGGAAAATTTCCTAAACTCCGCCACTGATATAGATGAAACTTTAATTAGTTCATATTAAATATTCATATATTAATAAAACAGATGAGTTTGCTTAAAACGTGTTGTTTATGATTTTAATTAAAACCTAAAGTTGCATGTATTGAAAGAATGGTTCTTAAGAGAAGACAAAATGAAGGGGAAATACGGCCAACAAGCACATTTGGATACCTTATAAATTTCTTTGATGAAAAGCTAGCCAACATGCATCATAACACGTGGAGTCTGTTTCTGTATGGGAAAAAAAAAAGTATTTCCACGGGGCTTACGAGGGAGTGCATGCTGTCAGAACGCCTAGTTTATGGCTAGTTGAGCGGTTGCTTAGGACACCTTTGCAAAGATTATCGTCATCAGCTTCTGTCCTGCTTCGAGACACCTCGTTAAGAGTGCACTACTTGTTGGCACGAAGTGCAGTGGATATCGGGCATGAAATTTGAACTCCATTGAGCCAAATTTGCATAAAGGGTCCAAAACACCGAAAAACGGTTGGTAACTTTCTCAGAAAATTCATGGTTCGTCCGTGAATCGGTGATCTGGTCAAAACTGGGTTTGGTCTGGTGGCCGGCCGGTGGTTCAGTTGAATCGTGCTAGCGGCGCGGATCCAGGAAGGTGGCTGGCCTCATAGTAGGGTTTTGCTCTACACGCGGCAACTTCTCATTGGTTAAGATTATGTCATCGGTAGGATGAATGAGGAAAAAATATTTCCAAAATATTAATTAGGAAATAATATCTTGAGATGATGATGGAAGTATCCATGATTTATTGTGGTAGAGATTCCCTACTTGGTTGAATTGATCTTCAATTTGGAATGTAATAAAAATAAGATTTAGTAATTAATCATATCTTTAATACCTTTGACTTTTCCATGCCACGAGCATGAGAGCTTTGAGCAATCGTAGTTCGCTGCATGAACATCTTGGGGTATTGAGTGGCGTGTGGGAATATTTGTGTGCTTTGCCTATTTATTGAGAGCAATCTTGTCTTCTTCGAGATAAAGTTCATGTGCTATCTTAAGGAATTTTTTTTTTTTTTTTTTTTTTATATTATCTTTCGCTCCACAAGTTTTCTCTATCAATGCTTTCAACTACTTCTCTCTCGATCTCACTATTTTACTGTTATTAGCAGGTTAGCCCACGTGTAATATCCTAGGGCCACACATGCTCAACATCACGCAAATTGTGTTGTGGATGTGTTTAGCTCGAAAATTCACCACATGTGAGGGGCGTGTAAGGATATGAATATTAAAGAGTCTCATATAGGTGAAAAGAGAAATCTTATAAGGGCTTAAAAATAAGTTTTGTTCCTCTTCATATTGCCAATTAGTTTTATGATGAAACTTCAACTTTCATTTGTTATTGGGAGTGAGGGTAGTGGTGTTTTCGAAATTAATGGGTTAATTGGGTCAACTATTGAGTGATAATTTGTCAAGTCTATTTGTTTGCCAACCTGAGAAAAAAACTTATAACTCCACCACTACATGAAATTAAATGTATATTTTAAGATTCAAGCATAAACATTCATAATTGATAAAACACACGAGTTTACTTAATACGTGTCGTCGTTTATGATTTTAATTAATACCTAAAATTGCATGTATCAAAAGGTTAGTTATCCATAATCATTCATTCGATCGATATTGAAACTTGAAAGAATGGTTCCAAAGGGAGAACGAAATGAAGGGAGGAGCAAAGGCCAACATGCACATTTGGATTCCTTGTAGTTAATTTTCTTTGATGAAAAGCCATAACATGTGGAGCAAAACAAGACAATTTGTTTTTGTATTGTAGCGTTTATTGTTTCTATATTTGCGTAGGGTTTATGTCACCTTGACAGATCAAGTAGATTAGCTTTGAATAAATGGTTTGTATTACCATATATAGCATTCAAACAACCATAGCCAGCCTGACTCTTAATGTCAGTGATTCAGTAGCTCATATAGAAGGACTGGAATGGATGAGGATTTTAAGGATCAATTCATCTTAGTCGTTCATCTTACATCATGCAGCCAACTTTTGTTAAGTACTGTTTGTATGCAATTTTAAATAAAAAAATCCAAAATGATTTATGACCACAGAATGACTGATGAAAGAATATGATGAACAGATCCCTCAGATCCTCGTAAAGAAGATCTGAATAGGATCCTATTCCATCCATATGGTCCTCTCCTTTTCACTCTCATTTATAAACGTTAATGGTAGAGTTTTTCTACTATCTATGCACATCACACAGGGTTGAATTTTTACTCATTGCTTCTTGCCTGCATGTCGACATTCAATCTTTTATTTATTCGGTCTATCTCATACATCAAAGCATAGAAGTATTTTCATGAATAAAAACATTTCCGTTACTACTTTATGTTTTTGTCCTACTTTTTATCCTTAATTGTTTGTCTTTTACATGTAACTATAGATATATAGTCAATCATGTGATTGAGTGTGTAGGGTCAAGAATTGAAAGAAATAAGAAATAGATGCCAGAATAAACAAAAACACAATGAAAACACTTGTAGATAATACGAATAAGAATTCTTTACCGGATAAGAATGACATTGATATGAGGCTTGTATCAACAGATAGCTGCTATTAATTTTCTTTAATTGAAACTTTTGGATTAGTACATCATATAGTATTTATGAAATATAGTCAAAATTAATTTTTAATTTCAAAAATGTCACTTTTTATAATAAAAAAAATTCAAATATATCAAAATTTCACTTAAATAGACACAAATATCTTCAAATTTAACAATCAAATAAATTAAAAACTTTTTAACCACTATCGCCTCAAGCTCCGGTTCAACTTCACACAGGAAGTTTTTTGGCCACAATGGCGTGGGCGCATTTTCTCTTCATCTATCTTAAAAGTCATGTTTTTTGAATTCATTGGTTTCCAATTCATGGGTCATTTAATTTGTCCTTGCAATTGAGCTCCACATAAATGTTTTTTTTTTTTTTCCAAAGGCTAAATTTATTATAAACGAATAGAAAGATTAATATCTTGAGCCAAGATATTAAACAAAAACTCTGGACCAATACAATCCCATAAAAACGACTTTCTCTCCTGAAACACAAACTTAGCCACCGAGTGAGCAGCACCATTACCCTCTCTAGGCACAAAAGCAAAAGTGACAGACCTCATACTTTGCACCAGACTCTCGATGTCACCAAGAATGCATTCTAAACTAAAATCTGGATGCATCTCCTTCTTTAACATTTGGATAATGACCTGTGCATCAGATTCTACCACCAGTTTATCAAACCCATGCATACGGCAAAACTCCAGAGCATCCCGAACAGCAACAGCTTCCGTTGCAGCAGCAGAGTAACAAAACAGCTCACCTGAGCCACCCGTAGCCTGCAGCAGCCCCGCAAAATCACGAACAACCCAACCCACCCCTGCCCATGCTGAGTCGATGAAATATAGTGATCATGGGTCCTCACGAGTGACAAATCATCGCACCGTTAAGGAAGTTAGGTGCCGTTTTCAATTTCACAAGTAGTCAAACGGATTTACGGTTACACTAACACTTTCTACGAGTTATTGGCTTTTAAATGTGATTCTGCTATATATATGAAGAGACCATTGTATATGTGTGGGTACCTTACGCCTATGCATGGTACTATCTATAGGGGCAACTTTTATTATTACCCCACCTACAACAAGATATTTTTAGTACAGTTTTTGGAGAGTTAGTAATGACACTCTAAAAATTTCATTTTACACTTTTCACAAATGTATTTTTTAAATATAAAAAGTTTGAAGTGAAACATTAGAATTTTGACATAACAATTGGCTTTTTTTTAATGCAAGTCATATTTTACAATAATTACATAACGAAAAAAATGAGAGTTTAAACACGAGACACGATGAGTTGAAAAGTAACGCCTTAACCAGGTTACATCATATAGGCCAGCAAAAAGTGCCACATCATAAACATTTAGAGTCTACCAAGTTCCTAATGAAATTCGATGGCTCCTCAAACTAGGACAAGACGTAGATTCCATAGGTAAAGAGAACAAGCTAAGCAATGGGCAACCCCATTGCCTTGGCGACGAATATGAGCACCCGAAGCTCTAGTGCTCCCAAGAAGAACCGCTTTAGAGTCTTCGATAATGTAACCGCCAGTGGACATATGAGTCGAGCTCTCAAGTAACGCTTTTACGATCTGGAGAGAATCACTCTCAATAATAATTGCATTGAGACACCTTTCCACACCAAAGACAAACACTCTCTAATTGCAAGAGCTTCCACTTGAAGAAGAGAGAAAATAAAGTCAAACCCCAATGCCCGTGCAGCCACAAAACCCTCTGGTCATATCTGATTATAATACCACACCACTCAATCTCAATTGTTCATTCAAGCACCATCAACATTAATCTTAAAAGTACCCGAGAGAGGAATAAACCATCTAACAGACGGCAGCTCCGAGCTAGGCGATAGGGGAGAAACAGTGGAGTTGACAAAGCATAACACGTAGCTTAGTCACTTAGTTACTACAATGTCGGGGTAATCAATAACATCATTTCCTAGCCGGTTGTTTCTAGCCCCCCAGATGGCCCACCAGACCATAAGAACAATATCGAAGTTGGTTCTACTAAGGTTTACAACAAGAGAAAAACCTCATTCACAAAGGGACAAAGTGTGCAGATCCATGAGAACATGACCAAGTGGGGTAGCCATCAGTGTAGATGGCAAATGGGCAATCCCGCATCAGATGGAAGGAAGATTCACAAAGGGAATTGCACAAAACACAAGACGAAGCAGAACTAATATGCCTACGAACGAGGTTAGCCCGAGTGGGGATAATGTTGTGACAAATTCACCAAACACAGATCCTGATTTTAGGCAGGACTTTAGCATTCCAAATGCATTTCCATAGTTTTGATATGCTAAAACCAGTCAAGGGCCTTATAGAGGACGAAGAATTCTAGTTGATCCAGTTCAGCGCCACATGATATGCACTTTTAACCGTGAATAAGCCTTTGGAATCAAAATGCCAAATTAAAAAGTCATTGGGTTTCCGAACATTGAGAAGGAAGGAGAGAATCGCATCCACCTCGACATCTAAAAACAGGGAGTAGAGAAGGCTGATATCTCCATTGTTGGGCCATAATAAGGTGATTAATCGACCAAAGAAGGCAGTTGCTGGGCTTAGGGGAAAAAACCCAAAATTTGGAAGGAAGGGCACTCAGCGATTAGCCTAAATGTCAACATCCACTCCCGTCTTAATTTGCCATCTGGATCCCGCCTTAATGATATATCTAGTAGAATAGGTAATGTGTTAACAGTAAGATGCCTTGTTACCCACCTTCGCTTCCAAGAAGGAAGAGTTGGGAAAATACTTGGCTTTGAAAACTTTAACCCCCAGAGATGAATGATCATGAACGAGCCGCCAACCTCGTTTGGCTAGTAAACTAAGGTTGAAACCATATGAGCAACCGAAGCTCTAGTGATCCCAAGAAGAGTTAATTTAGAGTCTTCGATAATGTAACTGACAATGGACATATAAGTCGAGCTCTCGAGTAGCACTTTTACGATCTGGAGAAAATCACTCTCAATAATAATTGCATTGAGACACATTCCAACACCAAAGACAAACCCTCCTTAATTGCAAGAGCTTCCACTTGGAGAAGCGAGAAAATAAAGTCAAAACCCAATGCCTGTGCAACCACAAAACCCCCTGGTCATCTCTAATTATAATACCCACACCACTTAATCATAATTGTTCACTCCAAGCAGCATTAACATTAATTTTCAGAGTACCTGAAAGAGGAATAACCCATCTAACAGATGGTAGCTCCGAGCTAGGAGATAGGGGAGAAACAGTGGAGTTGACAAAGTATAGCACGTAGCTTAGTGACTTAGTTGCTACAATGTCGGGGTAATAAATAACATCATTTCCTAGCCGGTTGTTTCTGGCCCCCCAGATGGCCTACCAGATCATAAGAACAATATTGAAGTTGGTTCTACTAAGGTTTACAACAAGAAAAAGACCCCATTCACAAATGGACAAAGTGTGCAGATCCACGAGAACATGACCAAGTGGGGTAGCCATTAGTGTAGATCGCAAATAGGCAATCCCGCATCAGATGGAGGGAATATTCACGAAGGGAATTGCACAAAACACAAGACAAAGCAGAACTAATATGCCTGCGAACGAGGTTAACCCGGGTGGGGATGATGTTATGACAAATTCGCCAAGCACAAATCATGATTTTAGGCAGGACTTTAGCATTCCAAATGCATTTCCATAGTTTTGATATGCTAGAACCAATCAAGGGCCTCATAGAGGATGAAGAATTCTAGTTGATCCAGTTCAGCACCACATGATATGCACTTTTAACCATGAATAAGACTTTGGAATCAAAATGCCAAATTAAAAAGTCACTGGGTTTCCGAACATTAAGAGGGAGGGAGAGAATTGCCCCCACCTCGACATCTGAAATTAGGGAGTAGAGAAGGCTGATATCTCTATTGTTGGGCCATACTAAGCTGATTAACCGACCAAAGAAGGCAGCTGCTGGGCTTAGGGGAAAGAACCTAAAATTTGGAAGGAATGGCACCTAGCGATTAGCCTAAATGTCAACATCCACTCCCGTCTTAATTTGCCATCTGGATCCCGCCTTAATGATATATCTAGCAAAACAAGTATTGTGTTAATAGTAAGACGCCTTGTCACCCAACTTCGCTTCCAAGAAGGAAGAGTTGGGAAAATACTTGGCTTTAAGAACTTTAGCCACCAGAGATGAATGATCATGAACGAGCCGCCAACCTCTTTTGGCTAGTAAACTAAGGTTGAAACCATATGAGCAACTGAAGCTCTAGTGATCCCAAGAAGAGTTACTTTAGTGTCTTCGATAATGTAACCGACAATGGACATATGAGTCGAGCTCTCGAGTAGCGCTTTTACCATCTGGGGAAAATCACTCTTAATAATAATTGCATTGAGACACCTTCCAACACCAAAGACAAACCCTCTCTAATTGTAAGAGCTTCCACTTGGAGAAGAAAGAAAATAAAGTCAAACCCCAATGCCCGTGCAACCACAAAACCCCATGGTCTTCTCTGATTATAATACCCACACCACTAAATCTCAATTGTTCACTCCAAGCACCATCAACATTAATCTTAAGAGTACCCGATAGAGGAATAAACCATCTAGCAGACGGCAGCTCTGAACTAAGAGATAGGGGAAAAACAGTGGAGATGACAAAGTATAGCACATAGTTTAGTGACTTAGTTGCTACAATGTTGGGGTAATCAATAACATCATTTCCAAGCCGATTGTTTCTGGCCCCCCAGATGGCCCACCAGATCATAAGAACAGTATCGAAGTTGGTTCTACTGAGGTTTACAACAAGAGAAAGACCCCATTCACAAATGGACAAAGTGTGCAGATCCACGAGAACATAACCAAGTGGGGTAGCCATCAGTGTAGATCGTAAATAGGCAATCCTGCATCAGATGGAGGGAAGATTCACAAAGGGAATTGCACAAAACACAAGACAAAGCAGAACTAATATGCATGCGAATGAGGTTAGCCTGGGTGGGGATGATGTTGTGGCAAATTCGCCGAGCACTGATCTTGATTTTAGGCGAGACTTTAGCATTCCAAATGCGTTTCCATAGTTTTGATATGCTAGAACCAGTCGAGGGCCTCACAGGGGATGAAGAATTCCAGTTGATCTAGTTCAGCGACACATGATATACACTTTAAACTGTGAATGAGCCTTTGGAATCAAAATGCCAAATTAAAAAGTCATTGGGTTTCCGAACATTGAGAGGGAGTGAGAGAATTGCCTCCACCTTGACATCTGAAAATAGGGAGTAGAGAAGGCTTATATCTCCATTGTTAGGCCACAATAAGCTGATCAACCAACCAAAGAAGGCACCTGCTAGGCTTAGGGGAAAGAACCCAAAATTTGGAATGAGGGGCACCCAGCGATTAGCCTAAATGTCAACATCCACTCCCGTCCTAATTTGCCATCTGGATCCCACCTTAATGATATATCTAGCAGAACAAGTAATGTGTCAACAGTAAGATGCCTTGTTACCCACCTTCGCTTCCAAGAAGGAAAATTTGGGAAAATACTTGGCTTTGAGAACTTTAGCCACCAGAGATGAATGATCATGAACGAGCCGCCAACCTCGTTTGGCTAGTAAACTAAGGTTGAAACCATAGAGATTCCTGAAACCCAAGCCACCCTCAGCTTTTGGTAAGTAGAGTTTATCCTAGGCCACCCAATGGATTTTCCTAGCCTCGTCGACCCCATTCCACCAGAATTTTGCCACCAATTTACCTAATGGATTTTCCTAGGAAGTTCTCATTATTCCACTAACATTTCAACTAATAAAAATTTTAATTCAACAATTTTTTTTTAATAAATACAACCATGTAAAGCTCTACATTAATAAGAAAATAATATTTGACAATTTGGTTAAAGAAACACAAAATTTGACATAAAACTTTAGATTGCCACATCAGCCATCAGTTATAATTTTGACATTTCTATTCCAAGTCTCCAAAGTAGATGTCAACTACATCATCTCGGACAAAAAGACATCGAGGTGTTCTCAAAAGGAGATGTCGTATATGACATGGCTGTTGAGTCATTTGAGTCTTTGCTTTCTAGTTACCTTCTTTTATAGCAAACAAAGATGGAGTCAAATGCGCTTAATTTTTTTTTTTTTTTTGAACAAACGATATTATATACACTAATGAGCTAGTAATAACGTGGTTTAAATTTGCTATTGGCGAGAATCAAACCTAAGACCTTTAAATCATAGTATTAATTGGCACCTTTAATTTTATTTTATTTTTTTTAATGCATGGTTCTATTTAATTTTAATTGTATTTTAATAGTTAATGTAATTATGGGCTCAATATATTAATAAATTTATATTTGACACCTTCATTTGAAATAAGACGATTTAGCATTTATATTCAATTCGTCATATCAACAATTAAATAAAATTTTGACTTATTTTATGTAACATCTCTTTCGGAGATGCTCATGCTCTCTATTTTTCAGTTAAATTTAAGTACAAAAGCGACAAGGTATTTCGGGGTATCTAAAAGAAAAAAGCCATTAACATAAAATTAATGTCTAAAGGAAAAAGAAAAAAAACATTATGACTAGTGATACTATTCTTGATTTGTCGATTTGGGTTTTTTTTTTCTCTCATTTTTTCGAACAAAAATTTCTCTCATTAAACTACTATTATTTGTTGACCTAGTGATATTTCTCCTAATTTATATAATTTAATTAAAAGTGAGGTACTTTGAGCTCCGTGAATGTATAGAAAATAATAGGTTTTTAATTATATAATTATTTATTTATGGGGTATTATATTACTTCAATTATGCTTGTTCATCACTTTCCTATCTTTTTATTCTTACACAAGGAACCAAGGAACCCTAACCGTTCCCTCTTTCTCTCGCACAGAACCCAACCCCCCTCCCCCCTCCCAAAATGAACTTTCGAATCCTACAAACTTTAGTGGCTCCCCCTTTTCTCTCACACAGAACCCTTGCTCTTCCTTTTCCTTTTCCTCTCTGGCCTGATACCCCATTCCCCCCCCCCCCCCTCAAATCCTCTTCCTTCCCCCATCTAGTCTTGCGCCCCCTACTTCTTCCCAGCCTCACTCTTCCCTCCCATATTTTGGTCCCCTCGCTCCAGGTTTCCTAGTTTATTTCTCTTCCTTGTTTTCGATAACCTTCTTAATTTCTAGTTTCATTGAGCTTGTCTCAACCTCCCGGAGCACGTCTTATATCTAGGCTTTTATGCCTCTTTCTTCCTCCGTTGCTTGTCCACGTCGTTAGTCCTCCACTGCCGACTTTGCTACTTAGCCCATTGCTTGTTTCTCATTGGTGATGCATTTTGGTGCTAGTTTGTTCACTGCAAGAAAACATGGATTAGGTGACGATATTTTATGTGACGCCTATAAATTCATCACATTTTAGTATAATAGGTGAGGAATTTAAACAAAAAAAAGTGTCACATACATACTACTGTGGGATACAAAACAATTTTGGAAAGTTGTTCGTCACATAGCAAGCCTAAATTCCTCACAAATTTTTTGGCGCCAAATTTTGGCGCCCAATTGTTTTCACTGGTGATGAAAAGATTGGGTTCTTCACATAACCTAAGATTAGGTGACCTATGTATGTAAGAAAAGTCAATTTATCACCATTTGTTTTACTAAAGGCAGAGGGAAAAAATTAAAAAAAAAAAAAAAAAAAAAAAAACATAAAAACAAAGCCCCAATTAAAACTCATCTATTCTACTTCCACCCCACTTCGTCTCTTAGTCTCTCAACTTTGCCGATGACGGATTGTTGGCGGCCATGACTGCATCACGCTTTCATCTTCCTCAAACCTCAACTGCTTGCACTCGTACTCTACTCTCTTTTATTTAAGAAGACCTAATTTCTTAGCTATCCTTTCTACCAATTTCTACTCAAAAGGTACTCAAATCTCTCTCTATCTCTTGAAATTACTGCACTCTTCTTGATTTCACTCTTGTAAATTTGTCTCAACTGTGAAAATTTGAAATTTTACTTAAATTGGTCTATGTTATTCACTGTTTTCCCATGTAGATCTCTCTTGTTTTCTCCTACATTTGATAATTTAGCTCTTGTTCTTGTGTTTATGTGTTTGTGTTTGTGGAATTACTTTCATGCTTGGGATGGCCTTTACCAAATGGTATTAAGGATGAATCAATCAAAGCAAGCTCTGTGATATAGGGTCATATATTTAGTAGTTCTTGAATCGATTTGCCTTTTAGTTAAGTTGATAATGATACTTTATCTATGTTTACAAGTTACGATGAACAAATTTTTGAAATATCAGCACAACGCAAGTTTAATTTTTAAGAAGTACAATATATATAGGTCCTTACTTGATATTAGGTGCATTTTCTTAGAGTTTTTTTTTCTTCCATTATTATGGAGTAAGTTCTTCGCTTAGTGTGGGACGGACCAAAATCTTCTTATTCAAGTGCTATTTAAGTAAGAAGGATTAACCAGTTGATGAACTTGTTGGGGAAGAGTCTGGTGGTATGTTCTTGAAATGTAAAATGATATTTATGAGAGCATTTAGCGCATGGAGTATGATTTCTGTTGGCTAATTAGTACTATTAGACAATATGGGGTGACTGATGCTGCATATAGATATTAAACGATATGGGGTGACTGATGCTGCCAGATTTTATGTTTCCTCTTTCCATGGGATTCTCTATTAAGTCTAATCCTTTAATTTGGGGAAGATTGACATGTAAATGACTTGTTGATAGTTGTGTGCTAGCTACTTGCTGCATTCCCTTAATTTAAGGAGTGACAGCTTTAGGGTTTACCGAGTTAGTAGGATTTGCCAAGGTAGGGTTGCTTGTAACCTTCTACCTCATTATATATCCTCCCTGTACATTCAATCAATCTATGAAAAATACATTCAAACAAACTTAAAATTTCCACAAGTGCACATTTGTCTTTTAAAGTTAATATGGGAATGAGAGTGGAGTATTTTTCAAGTAGAACTTAAAGACTCTGTAAGAGCATTATGTGAAAACAAAAATATCATCAGTTTATAGAAATGCAAGGGAACACCTACTTAGTTTCTTTTGTGTCTTGCAAAAAATTTGAAATATCTTGTTTCATTGTTCGAAGAATGGTTACTTTCTTCTTTACCTCTTGTGCTTGTGTTTATGTGTCTATGTTTGTGGAATTGCTTTCATGCTTGGGATGACCTCTGTATTTGTTTATTTCATTTGTCAATGTTTATTGAATTGTTGCCATGAGATTTGAAAAGACTTTCATTGTGCTTGTTATTTTTTAATCTTTAAGAAGTGTCGGATCTGTTGCTTAATAATGGGGTTAATGTGGCACAAGCGGATATGGTTTCTTGTGAGCAACTTACATTGAGCAGGTTCACTGTCGCATGGTGTTCAATAATACAATTCCATGTGTAAGTGGCAGGGAACCCGTTCAATTTAAGTCTTTCTCCATGTTTAGGGAAAAGGTTTGGTAACTGCATTTTCTTTATCTCATGATTTGGAGGATCACATATTTTGGAGAGGATATTAAACTACTTCTTCATAGTGTATATTTTTCTTAGTTTAGAGAAACAGGATATGTTTTGGTAATGTTTTTAAACGATTTTTCTGTTGTAAATGTACCAAACACTTTCTGAAAAAGCTGTTAAGCATAACACCTTGTGCAGAGTCCCCAATTTTAGGCTACATATATTAGAGAATATAACATAGAAGTTTTGGAATTTCTCAACATTTTGTTTTATATTAAATGATCAAATGTATGCCTGCAAGACGTTGCTATCAAATATGCTGCTAATTAGTTTCCCACGATAATAGACTAACTTATTTGTCTTCGTGTACAGGGTGAAGATGAAGAGTTAAAGATCAACTGGAGAAGAGTGGGTACTACCAGCTTGTTCGAATTTGGGTTTGTCGGCCCTGTTGGCCATCTTTGGTAAGGAATTTTTTTTGGGTGGAATAGATCATTCTAAGTATGTGCAGAGAAGAGAAACCTAGCAGTAGAAATCTCACTCGTGTTATTGAGGTAGAAGATTTTTCTATTTTTGTCGTTTAATTAAATTTTACGATGATGTCATCGACATAGCCCATAAGATCACGACTAGAATCAGGGCTAACCACAACGGATAGTTAGTCCTATATAGTTTGATGTTCACAATAGTAGTCATGTAGGAAGACATAGTTGCAGTATGGATTGCAGGTGGGGGATTAATCTAGAACATGATGGGTAGAAAAAAAAAATTATCTTCTATCATTGGACTTATGGGGCTCTGAGTACCATAAAGAACTAGAGAATCATAGAAGATTATAAAAGTAGAAAATTGCAGGAAACTAAAAAAAAACAATGAACAAGGTTTTCTTCAATGGTTTTGCATACCCTTAATAATGTAGGGTGCCATGTATTTATAATTCAATACATATTACATCATTGAAAATCCTATTTACAAGCTACAATTCAAAATTCAAAATCACCTCTAGATTAAACGATGGAAGCTAATCACAATAATCTTTGAAAAACAAATATTCAAAAATATAAAACCTGTCCAACATAAAATTGTTGACCGAGTAACAACTTAAGATTTTCTTTTGGATGAGGAGTTAGGACTTAGTCTTACAGTTGATATATATTTCTAAATTACGGTTTACAATGTGGGTGTGAATACTTAAATGGCATGCTTTTAAAAAAAAAATGTAATAAATAAAAAATAAAAAAATTGTAGTTAGATGGGTGTGAATGCTTATCTTCCTGATCTTGAATTTCCAGTTATATGAAATACATCTTTGCAATATTGTATGCCTATCGTTGCTTTCTTTGTTTTATTGAAATTCATCTTTGCTATATTATATGCCTATCTTAAGAAATTTTTTAAAATTTTTATGGCAACCTATTAGAATATATCAAAGTTTGGCCCAATAGTAGTATTGAAGTGATCTGACGTTATGGATAGACAATGGATTCGTTGTTGGAATCGCCTTAGTTTCGAGTATAGAGAAGGGGTCCAATCATTCATTGATGCTGCTTGTTACCATGTGAACCAGAATAATCAGATACTGTGTCCTTGTAGAGTTTGTCATAATAGATTTTTTCACTCAGCTGAAGATGTTCATCTCCATTTATTGAATTCTGGTATAGATATGAATTATGATATATGGATAAATCATGGTGAGAATATTAATCAAGTGCAAGGAGAGTCTTCAATGTCTACGAATAACGAGCCGATTAATAATTCTAATGTCAACATGTTTAATATGATGGATGATGCATTTGGAAGAATGCATAATGATGATGATGATGATGATGATCAAGATACAATGGGGGTCCAAGATACCATGTGGGGCGGAGATATGACCAATGCTCTTAGGGTAGATGTTGATACTTATGATATGTTGCTTCGTGAAGCTTAAAAGGAACTATACCCCGGATGCAATCAATATACAGTTTTGTCTTATGTTGTTGAGTTAATTCACAATAAAGTTGATAAACACATGACAAACAAGGCCATTGATAAGATGCTAGCAATGATGAAGAAGATGTGTCCCAAACCAAGCAGTGTTCCCGAATTGTTCCGTGAGTGCAAGAAGATATTGAAAAGTCTTGGATTAGGGTGTGAGAATATACATGCTTACTATTATGATTGTGTATTGTTCTATAAAGAACATGAAAAGAAAGATAGATGTCCAATTTGTAATGAGCCAATGTATAAAGATAGTCATTATGAGCAAAGAAAAAAGGTTCCAAGAAAAGTGTTACGATATTTTCCACTTAAACCCAGACTACAAAGGTTGTTCATGTAGAGACATACAAGTGAAGACATGAGGTGGCACAAGGAAAAAAGAGTTAATGATCCGAACACAATAAGACATCCAGTAGACTCTAACACATGGAAAGAATTTGACCAAATGTACCCTGATTTTGCCCACGAAATATCATATTGGGCCTTACAAGTGATGGGTTTACTCCATTTTCATATATAAGTAAGTCATACAGTATGTGGTTAGTTGTTATATTTCCATATAATTTGCCCCATTGGAAATGCATGAAAAAACCATTCTCTTTTTTAACCTTGTTAATTCGTGGGCCAAAAGCACCTGGAAATGAGATTGATGTGTATTTGTGCCCATTACTTGACAAGCTTAAGGAATTGTGGGAAAATGGCTTTCAAACTCATGATAAGATGACTGGGAGTACATTTAATTTGCGTGGAGTTGTTATGTGGACCATTAATGATTTTCGTGCTTATGGAAATTTATCAGGTTGGAGCACTCATGGTAAGTTAGCATGTTCGGTGTGCAATGAGGATGGATCATACACCAAGTTGAGAAGTAAGTATTGTCATATTGGTCATCGTCGTTATTTACCTATGAATCATTCATGGTGCAAAAATACTTTAATGGTCGTTGAGAGATGAGGCATTGTCCAAGAGAATTCTCAAGCAATGATATACTTGATCAATTTGATTACCTTGTACCCCATAAGTTTGGTAAACATGATAGCAATAAAGATAGGAAGAGGAAACGGAATGCTGAAGAATTAAATTGGACAAGGGAGAGTTTTTTTTTTTTTTTTTTTTTTTGAGTTGGAATACTAGTCCAAATTAAAGATTAGGCATAATCTTGACGTTATGCATATTGAGAAGAGCATATTTGATTATTTGATTGGGACATTGCTGAATACAGGGAAGTCAAAGGATACCCTCAAGGTGAGGATGGATTTACAAGACATGAATATCAGGGAAAGTTTTCATTTGAAACTAAATGCACGTAATATATTGGATAAGCCTTTGGCTCAGTATGTATTCAAGCCATCTGAGCGTAAAGATTTCTTGCATTGGTTGAAATCAATTTTCCAGATGGTTATGCAACAAATATATCTCATAAAGTGAGTGTGGATGAAAGGAATGTGTTAGGTTTGAAGAGCCATGATTGTCATGTGTTGATGCAACGTGTGCTTCCAGTGGGAGTTAGAAAACATTTGAAAAAACAGATATATGGCCCACTTGTTAAGCTGTTAATTTTCTTCCAACAAATATGTGCACAGATACTGATTGTTTCTGATATTGATAAGTTGGAAGAAGACATTATCCACATTTGTGCAAACTAGAGAAAATATTCCCGCCTGCATTCTTTGTTCCCA
Organism: Pyrus communis; assembly: GCF_041283825.1. Lineage (NCBI taxonomy): Eukaryota > Viridiplantae > Streptophyta > Magnoliopsida > Rosales > Rosaceae > Pyrus > Pyrus communis. Next base: position 8,437,961 of record NC_142572.1, read on the forward strand.
TGGTTCACTGAACAGTACACTTACCATATGAAGCAAAATTGGTATGACCAGTCGGATACCGATGGATGTGTCCTGTAGAAAGGTAAAATGCCATCAGATTTACTTTAATTGCATTAAGTGTGTCTTTCTATATACTGATAATTGTTCATTTAATAGATTGTTAGGCTTGTACAAAAAATCTATATGTAACAAAGCTCGCCCTGAAGGCTCTATTGTGGAAGCACACTTGGCATACGAGTCCTCAACTTTTTGCCAAGTGTATTTGTGTGATGTTGAGACTCCATTCACTTGGCTAGAAAGAAACGATGACGGTGGTGATCCCAATCTGTTGCTCTCAGTGTTTACACAAAAAGCATGTCCATTTGGAGCTCATGTACTAGTTGAACTTTCGAGGGAAGATATAGAAGTGGCATATTGGTATATCTTAGACATTGTAAAGAAATAGAAGACTTCAAGAGGTATGTGATAGTAATGGTTTTACATATATTGAAATTGTCCAAAACTTTAAGTTTGTTTGAATGTACAGGGGGGATATATAATGAGGTAGAAGGTTACAAGCAACCCTACCTTGGCAAATCCTATTAACTCGGTAAACCCTAAAGCTGTCACTCCTTAGATTAAGGGAGTGCAGCATGTAGCTAAGACACAACTATCAACAAGTCATCTAGATGTCAATCTTCCTCAAATTAAGGGATTAGACTTAATAGAGAATCCCATGGAAAGAAGGAACATAAAATCTGGCAACATCAGTCACCCCATATCGTCTAATAAAAATATTTATAATTCTAGAACTTTAACTTATATATATATATATATATTTATGTATGCAGTGATCATATCCAGATTTTGGAAAGAGATAATCATGTCAATGTACAACTGAGACATAAACAGTTGTTTCCTGAATGGTTTAGGCAGCGGGTCAAGTCATTGTATTATCAAGAAACTAGATTGGTGAGTGAAGAAATTTTTTCATTAGCCCAAGGTCCAGATCGATGTACTGTCCAATACACAGGTTGTATTATGAACGGCATTCGCTATTTGGTCACACAAGTTGATCAAAATCGTACAACGCATAACAGTAGGGTAATGACGCCAGGGTCGCACAACGGTGAACCATGTAACTTCTATGGCAAATTAATTAATGTCATTAAAGTACAATTTATAAGAGGTTATAAGGTGATTCTTTTCAAATGTCAATGGTACAATATAGATACCAGAGGAAAAAGATTTATTCGGGATTATCATCTTATATCAGTCAATGTAAATAATCGGTGGTATGATAGTGATCCATATGTGCTAGCTAGATAAACACATCAAATATTTTACATTGATGACTTAAAGTTGGGCCATCCTTGGAAAGTTGTGTAGAAGATTCAACATAGGCACGTTTGGGATGTTCCTGACAAAGATGATGATAGTGTGGACCATGATAATGATGAAGACGATGATGATTATGTAGATGAAAATGAAATTTTCATGAGACCAATCCTGAACGAGGATGATGAAGTTAATATTGAATTATCTAGAGATGATGTTGATTTTGAATCTTTTGATGCTAATGACAAAGAGGTACGAAGAATGTTAGGGCTAGAGAAGGAGGGGGAGGATGAGGAGAAAGAGGGGGATGAGAAGGAAGAGGAAAATGATGAGGATGAGGAGGAGACGGAGGAAGGGTTTGCAACTTGTGACACAGATATTGATTGATGATTATGGTGAGATCTGTACATTATAAATCAATATTTATATTCTCCAATAGTCTATTTGCTTATATATTTACTAATAGTCATATTATTTATAACAAATTAATGTTTATTATTTTATGGTTATAATGATTTATCTATGGTGTTAGTCTGTTACATACATAAATTTTTTTTTTAAATTTATTAGATGACAACTCCTACTCAATGAGGAAAGAGGGTGAAACGGTGAGGGACGCCCCACCTCCGCCTCTACCACCACCACCTCCTCCGCCACCTCCGCCGCCACCACCTCCTCCACCACCTGTTTCTTCACCGGAAGAGCCAGCAAACATGAACTTAGGTATTTGAGAATGGCTACTTACAATTCTTTCAACATTTTTATTTAGGAGTTGATTTTTTAATGCTGTTTTAAACAAGTCATAAAATTAATCAACGCATATATTCTTTTTTAATTTTTAGAGACAAATTTTAACTTTAATGTCAAAAAGATGACACGTGGAAAGTCATGTGGGAAAGGCCTCCACGATATTTTGGAGGCAAATAATGGGAAGAAGATGCCAATCATATTTGATTTCAAACTTCAAGTTCCAAGTGGTTTGGTAGTATCAGGTTTTTTCACTACCGAGATAGGGAATATTGTTCGGACTCACTCGTCAGTTTGCTATAAGAAATGAATGAAGGTCCCATCTTCAGAAAAGAGGACACTGCGGAATAAGTTGCTTGTGAGTTTGATTTTAATTTAGTTTATTCATAAAAATTTCAAGCACTCACTTTTATATATTTGTGCTTGATAATATAGGTATTATTTGTGGTGGACTTATCTCATCCAAAGATAATTGAATATGTTGATAAGAAGACGGCAAAGTTGCACTCTGTGTTTAGGCACCAATTGTATAAGTACTACTTGTCATGTGGAACACCTGCAAGAAGATGAACCAATCTACCAAATGATCGAATATGGAATGGGAGACCTAAGAGTCACCGGGACTAGCTATGAGATAATGTTTACACTACTACCCACTTTTTGGTATGCATTCTATACATCATTTTCTAATATACGTCCAAATTAGATGCCAACCTTTTCTTATATTGTTGAACAACAATTTTTTTTTTTTTTTTTTTTTTTTATCACAAGTTGATTTTGTAATAAATGGAATGAGCATAGAATAGTGCTTTTTTTTTAATATTAAAAGTTAATATATAAGAATATATTAACTTTTACATGTATTTGTTGGTATTAATATATATAAGCTTGTGATAAATAATCGAATGCAGGGCATGTGATAAATAAGCTATGCTTCTTCACTGGTGAGCTTATATATATATATATATATATATATATATATATATATAATGAAGAGCTTGTACATGTATGTTATTGATGAATAAACTCTGCTTCTTCACTGATAAATAACCTCTACTTCTTCACATGCTTTTACATGTATTTTATTGGTATTAGGCATAATCGAATGCAAAGCTTGTTTGCATTTATTAGGCTATTCATTGCTTTTAGTTCTACATTTCAGGTTGGTAAAATTTGAGAACGTCTACAAGAGAACGAGAGCAAAAACCATTGGATATAGTGTTTATGAAAATTAGATTCTAATTGATTGGAGAAGATGTTAGATAGTGGTATTCTATTGCATTCGAACAAATTGTACAACTCAAATATATGAATATGTATAAGTCGAGGAGATAGGAGCTTCCCAAATTGTACACCTTTACAATACTAACTCTTCTTTCGCTTGTTACGTACCACTTGTGTAATGTAGGAGCTTTCAAAGCAAAATGCTAATAATAGGAAGAAACTGAAGTATCACCACAAGGAAGGAGTAAGGATATTCATCCAACATGCTATGACAGCTCACAAGGTAATGAAACTAAAGTACTTATAATACTCATTATGCACTCTCACATTTGTATCTTCATTATTAAACAGAAAGGATATTCATTATCAGTGATTGACAATTGGGGTGCTTTTCACAAAGACAAGAACGACCAGTGGATCAATGATGTTGCTTGAGAAAAATATGTAAGCCATTCATGGGCCACTTATTTTTTGTCATTTCAAATGCACCGGAGAATAAAATTTTACAATTAACAAGATACAACTTAAGAAACACAGTTGAAATAAACATGCAAAATTGACACGATACTACTTGTTTGTCCCACTAATATATCTTATGCTAACTTTGCATTTGTTACTTGTTGAGAAAAACATTATATGTGCCTAGTCCAATTTAATCCATAGCCAAATAGAAACTACAAATCATGTTTACATACAGGTTTTGCATGGTGATTTGCTTCTGCATCAGATAAGGATAACATACAAGTGGTCAAGTTATGTTTTCTTAAGCATATTATAGCTGAAATGTTTGGAATTGAAAGAAACTAAATTGTTTCTATTTAATTATGAAAGGATAACATGAAGAAAAGGAAGGATGAAATAAGGGAGAAGCTAATCTAAGAAGCACCTAAAGGTACACCATCAGATTCCATACATATGCCATTCGATCATGAGTTTGGAATCATGGCTGAAAACCTCGGGAGGAAGGGAAAATCAATTAATGGTGTAGGTGTTTTTCCTCGTATGGATACCTCTGGTTACATTTCTTCTATGGCATCAAGTTCCGAGTTAACTGATATGAGATCTTAGATCAAGCTTCTGTCAGATGATTTCCTCAAATTGCAACAAGCGAATGAACAATTGAGAGCTCGATTGGATTCACGTAATGATGATGAAAATCTGTTCACAAAAATCAAGGCATTTATTGCTGCAAGTCAAGAGAAGACCAACAACTCTCATAATCTGATGGTGATATTTCAGAGGGTGAAAATACTTATCCTGAGCTGGAAGAACATGATTTGGAAGAGGAATGATGTCCATATTGTGTCTTTTGTGTTTAGTTTCAAGTATGCACATGGTACACCTCTTTTGTTAGCACATAGAGCACCTCTTTTGTTAATTAGCACCTAAATGTGCCTTGGACTTGTCATTTGTTAGTACCCAAGATATCTATATATAGGTGTTACTATTCTTGATTATTCTAGCTTAGACTTCTCTTTTGTTGGTACCTCAAGCTGTTGTTTGTTAGGCACCTCAAGCTATGTTTTATTAGGCACCTCAAGCTGTTTTAAACTTCTCTTTTGAGATAGGTCACCATGACTTTAACTTTTGGGATGTACATTTGGTGAATGTATTTGACTTATGTGTTTTAATTGTTGATTAATGAAAATGTGAGGTATTACCTTATAATTGTTATGAATTGCAATTCTAGATTACGAAACAAGAAAAACAATTAGTTCGTTGTTATTATTTCTAGAAAGGTATTTGATTTAAACATATGTGATGTAAGTTGTGCCACATATAAAGGAATATGTGACCTTTTTAGTGTCACTTAGTGTAAACTATATTATTTGGTATCATATTGGATGACTACAAAATCATCACTTATAAACCTGATACGAGACAAAAAAATAGGTCACGTAATTTTGTATTTGATGATGTATAATTCGTCACACATATGGTTAATTTTTGATGTATAATTCGTCACACATATTGTTATTAAGTGATGAATGTTGTGTCACATATACTAAAAAAATGTGGCGAAAATAAAATTCGTCACATGGACTATAGGTGACGTTGTAGAGGTGATGCAATTGGTGACCTTAGAATTTCATCACATATAGTCAAATGTGACGAATTTTCTTGTTTATGTGATGAATGTCTGTCACCACCTAAGCCATGTTTTCTTGTAGTGGTTGCTAAAGTATTTTTAGCACTAATTGATAGGATTATGGGAGTGCTTTTTATGCGGATGGCTCACTCACTCACTCCCATTTTTTGTTCATCTAGCTTGTTCGTGGGTTTTTCCTCTTAGTGGCGGATCGACGATGGCCGCATAGCTATTGTGATGGGGTCAACAATCTTCTAGATCTAGGTTTTTTATGCTGTGAGCTTGCTCTTTTTGGCCATTTCTATTGTATTTTCTTTTGGGCTATGCTTGTATTTGGATTGCCCAAAGGCTTTTTATTTCATGTAATAGTTTTCCAACCGAAATGACAATTTCTATTTGACATGACATGGACTGGTAGTAAAGGGGTTGTTGTAAAATGACAACAGATGATGATACATCAATGGGGCATATAATTAATGACACAAGACATTCTCTCCGTTTCATCCCCAAAACAAGAGTTCTCCATACCCGAAAAGAGGCCAATAAAGTGGCTCATCGATTGGCACGTTTGGGACGTTCAAGTGAGTAATGAAGAGTGTGGTTTGAAGAATCCCCCTGATATCATTAAGATCTCCTTATGAAGGATAGTTTATCTTTGTAACTAAGGTGTGGGACGCTCTTTTTCCCTTCGACTAGATTGAAATCCTCGATAAGGTTGTTATTGAGGCCATTTATTTTGCACCATATCCTCCATGTACTGTACGAATTTCAAATTCCTTTATAAATGAATGTCGTACTTTGAACCCAAAAAAATTACTTTTATTAGTTTTTTTATTGGTTTAAACATTTATTATAAGTGATTGTTGATTGACCATGCTTTTTATTGACTTAAAGCATTTATAATAATTTAGAATTTAACATCGTGAAAAAAAAAAAATTTTTAAATATCAAAGTGTTATGTAAGCTGTTAAATTAAAATTTTATTTAAAATTTAACATCTTTTTTAAGATGGCCTGAGATAAACATTTTGGTGCGAAAAGTTGCGACGATGGAAGTTACAGTAGAAAAGAGAGACACGATAGCAAGCTGGGCGTCGACGAGACTAACCGATCCTGAAAGTGGTGGCCCCGACAGTTTGGCCTTGGAATTTCGACGCCACACTCACTCCTCAGGAGCCAGCTCCTTCGTTAAACAATAAAACCCCCCACCCCACGTGGTCAATTTCCCCTCCTCCCTCATTTGCCCCTTTTATCCCCACGTGCTCAAATTCCCTCCACCGCACCACCGATGAATTCAACTCTCCTCATCTCTCTTTCTCTCACATAATTTTTCCATAACTCCATCCCCAACCCAAACCCTCTCTCTCTCTCTCTCTCTCTCTCTCTCTCTCTCTCTAAAAAAATGAATTTTGATCAAATAAAAATAAAATTATTTTCCATAAATTCAGTGTTCATAATCTCCGTCTTCCTCTTCGGTTCGTTAATTTCACCCGCGGAACCGACGTCGTCCGGCGATCACAGCCACCCGTTCGTCGAGCTCGATAACTGTTGCCCCAGATGCAAGCCAAGCCCCGAAGCTCGAAAGAATCTGAGCCTCCACGGGCTAACATCTCCGCCGTCACCCTCGACGTCGTCTCCGTCTCCTTGGCCGAGCTGCGAGGTTTGGACGGAGGCGTGCTCGGAAGCTGTTTTGAGCTTCGCGAAGCGGCCGGAGAATATGGAGTGGCTGAAGACGGTGAGGCGGAGGATCCACGAGCATCCGGAGCTCGCTTTCGAGGAGTTCGAGACGAGCCGGTTGGTTCGGGATGAGTTGGACCGGTTGGACATCGGTTACCGGTTTCCTTTGGCGAAGACCGGAATTCGAGCTTGGATCGGAACCGGCGGTCCTCCGTTTGTCGCCGTCAGAGCTGACATGGACGCTCTTCCAATTCAGGTATTTTATTATTATTTATTTTTTATGCTTTTTGCTTCGACTGGAAGCTGCTTACAGGTATCTGCAGCGTACATGAAGCTTGAACTCTTCTTTCTGTTTCTCTCTTTTGTTTTTTCCCTAAAATACATAAAAAAATAAAAAAATAAATCCTTTTTAATTTCAAAATTTGAAAAGAATTAGATAGAGTATTTCTTAGATTGGTTATGCATGCCGTACACTTGCATTTGAATTCTAAATTTTGACAAAGAGATACAAATTTCAATTTCACGAGACATCTTAGGCTAAAATCTTGAATATAACATAATGTATTTAGGTTTTTATTTTTCTTTTCTAATGGTCACGCGAAAACAAAAGTTCGGAGATCTTACAAATGTTTTTTTATTCCCTTTCTTATAAATATTATTTTTATAAAGAAAACACATGTACTTGTTCTAGATTCTTGTATTAGATATTTGTGTCAGAGAAGTACATAGACAATAAAGGATATGTGATTAAGAGATGGACCAAAAAAAAATACAACAAAGATATGATGTTTGTCAACGAATGCAATTTGTTTGAAATGTCGTCTTGACAGATTGTGAAGAAAAAATATATATAATTTGGGGAATATTACTCATGTAATTGTAGGAGGCTGTGGAATGGGAGCACAAGAGCAAAGTAGCCGGCAAAATGCATGCTTGTGGGCACGATGCGCATGTGACTATGCTAATTGGCGCTGCCAAGCTCTTGAAGAGCCGTGAGCACCTTCTCAAGGTAATTTAGTTTCAACACATTATCAATAATTTCTTGCAACACTTGCTTACTTAATCCTTAATTAGTTAAAAATTAAAATTATATCAGATGAAAACCTTTAATAATTTGTTAAAACCAAATATGTCAGAATTTGTCTTGTTTTACTTGACTACAGTTGTAGGGCTAAAGGCCAGGGAGGGGGTAGGGCTGCCCTAGAATCTCGGGCCATGAACTCGTTTCCCAATGTCATTTACTAGCTCGTTTTTCACGTGCTTCTATTCAAAGTATTTTTTGTTGGTTCTTCCATAGATGAAATTAAATCTTAAAAAAATGGAAATGATAAACTTACTTTTCTCTTCAAGTTATCCTTTCCTTTCGAACAAGTGATATTATCTTTATTAAAGAGGTGGAGGAAATGGTTAAACCTCACAGTGAGTGAACCATAATAATATGGTTCAAATTTACTTATTACGAGAATCAACCTAAAACCTCTTACTTACAAGTGAAAATAAATATTACTAAACTATATTATTGCATTTTCTCTGTCATTTCATTTCTTAATTTCCTTATGTTTGTTTTTTAATATAATCTACGTGATTGTAATCAAGCAGCACATAAATCCTTTAGTTTAAATTGCACTTTCATATCATGATTTTCATGTTTGAGTTGGATAGAAATCATTCTTTTTTATGTGATATTATATAATCTAGTGTACTCTACTTCGTTTCACGTTTTTAAATATAAATGAGTTTCACTTTTGAGAAGAAAAAAAAAAACCCTACATTTTGACATTTATTGGCTTAAAGGGTTTTTTCTTTTCTTTCTATTATTCCTAAACGTTCACTTAATTAGTGGAATAATTATAGGATGTTGTACTAGTTTTCAATTATTAAACACGTAGCAAACTAATCTTGTTCTTTTTTTTTCCTTTTTCCTTTTCCTTTCCTCGTGTGGGCGATTTTATGGCCAAAAAAAAATCTTAGGAAGAGTACTAGAAATAAATCACATATTCGAATTCTATGGACAATATTGGTTTACAAAGGATCACTCAGATGGTTTTAAGATTCCTTGTGGAATTGGGTGTGTCCTTAAAGTTGTTTTTACTTTGATATTTTGGGTATAACATCACACACATCCCTCTCCTGTTGGGTTTGAAATTTGACATAAGGACAAATATTCCCTTGTACATAACATGTGCACGTAGGTATCCTAAGAGGAGCAGAAAATAAGGTACTTATGAGTTTTGGTCTGTGTACTTTGGACGCTCTGGTCCTTGTAATTTTAATTTTTTTTTGTGATTTTATTCATGTAGTTTAATAATTATTTTCATAAAAATGAGGGGCTAATTGGTACTATGGTCTAATGATATTTATCTTCATTAGTAACTGAGATCTTAGTGTGATTCTCGTCAAATGCGAATTTTAACCATATTATTGCTAGCCCATTGTGAGACTTAACCTATCTTCTTTCCCTTAGTCTAGATAATATTGTTTGTTCAAAAAAGAAATATGAAGGTATATTAGACTTTTCAAGTATGGAAAGCACCTTATATGTAATAATAGAACACATGAGATCAATTTCTAAAATATAAAGTGTTAATTTATAATGAACGGGAGCATTTTTGCTCACCACCATAAACTATGGTGTATGCTCATCATACATCTAATCATCTGTCACGTGTCTATCCATTTAACCTTGTTTAATTTTTTTCAAATTTGAAACAGTAATATTTAATGTGAAAATTAACTAGAATTAGGTGAAAGGATATGTGACAAATGATTAAGTGTATGGTGCACATACACCGTAGTTATGATGATGAGCAAAAAAAACTCCCGTAATGAATAGAGATTAGCAGTTGTTTTTGTGTTGGAGTGTGAGTGGAGCATGTGGATCAGTTAAGGTGTGCCTGTCTAAGTAAGGAAGATATGAAATCGATTGAGATATAATAATCCTTATCCCTGTCTGGTGTCGTTGGTCTTAGGTCTAATAATACGACTCTAATTGTTAAACCGATGGCTAGCTGATGGGTCAAATGTTGGAATCATATAACATGCGTGTGTATATAACAAGGTTATTAATCATTTTTAAATACATTCATTTGATTTGATGTTAGAAACGTTGAATTTGATACATTTATATTTATAGTTAAATTTTGTATTATATTTTTATTTATTTTTAACTTGTAATCATTTTAGTTTGCAACTTTTTTTTTTTTTTTAATTTGTATCTATTTTATTTTTAGTTTGAATTCATACCCATATATTTAATTTCTTTGGTACCAATATTTTAAACTTTTATTTGTACCCATTCATATAATGTGGCAAATTTTTTTTCAAAAAAAAACCTCTTTGTCATATGTAAACTACACAATATTTAAAACGTAACCATATTTTTGTTATAAAAAAAAATAAAAAAAATCGTACCCATTTGGCTTTGGCTTAAACAACTGCTTAATACAATAATATGTTTGATAATTTGAGTCAAGATGCTTGTTCTATCTAAATGGAGAATAAATTAAGTTGTTAGCAGTCTTTGTATACCGTTTCCTTGGATTCCCCTAATTTTGTGGACTGGAATCACATTTTTTTACCAAGAAAAACGTTTGTGGGTTGTTTGTCGTCACATAACAGTGATGATTGACAAAATGTTTCCGTTAAAGATGACATAAGTTAGAATTAAACACTACTTGTTACTTAGTATTACGGTAATATTCCTCTTTGTGAATAGTTTTAGACTCGATTCTCGTCAAAAACGAATTTAAACTATATTATTGCTAATCTATTGCGACGCTTAACCCATTCCATCACCCTTTTAGTGGAAAATATTGTTTGTTAAAAAATATAAAAAAAATAAAAAATAAAAAAATAAAAAGTTAAACACCACTTTTTTATTATATCTCATATTTTAACTGGACTATTAATTACTATGTTAGTATATTATTATTTTAGACAAAAACAATTATTATCGGCAATTTTTATTTATGTTTATTAAATACAAGCGATATACTTAATTATTATCGTCAACTTTTAAATAACACATAAACCGTTCTCTAACGTTATTCAATTTTTGGGTTTTTTACATAATTTATTCTTGAAGCAGTTAATGCTTTGAATTATACTAGTCTCAAGTTTGATTCGAGTCATTCGACTTGACATATTGTTTGACAATTTACACCGTTGCAAACACAGGGAACTGTAATATTGCTATTTCAGCCGGCAGAGGAAGCCGGTAATGGTGCAAAGAGAATGATCGGAGATGGCGCTTTGGAGGATGTGGAGGCCATATTTGCAGCTCATGTATCCCATGAGCACCCAACTGGCGTCATCGGATCAAGGGCTGGACCTCTCCTAGCCGGCTGTGGCTTCTTCCGAGCTGTTATCAGTGGAACCACAGGCCAAGCTGAAAGCCCCCATATCTCTACTGACCCCGTTTTGGCTGCTGCCGCAGCTGTCATCAGCTTGCAGGGCATCGTGTCTCGAGAATCAAACCCCTTGGACTCTCAGGTACGTTAAGTTATCCTTCAACATGGCAAAACTGTTAATTTGAGAAGAAAACTGTGACAAACCTTTAACATATGTCGCTTTACCATGCAATCAGGTTGTTTCTGTGACTGCATTCAATGGAGGCGATGATCTTGGGATGATACCAAACACTGTGGTACTTGGCGGTACTTTCAGGGCTTTCTCCAACACAAGTTTGTACAGAATTCTTCAAAGAATTGAAGAGGTTTGTAACCTTTTATATCTTCTCCAATTTTGGTTCTAGGCATTCACGGAACGAGAGAGATGAATGACAAGCGTGGAGTAATCCTATGACATGAATGTTTCTCTACTTATCTTATAAAAATGGGAAGGATAATATGATATGACGATTCAACATCAGTTTTTTTCTACTTAAGAGATAAACTTGCACCTGGGATGTCATAATAACGGTATTTCGAGTAATCACATAATATCATATTTAACTTTCTCATCTAATGAACTTGACATTCTACAATTGCGATGTTATAGTTGCATGGAAGTTCTTCTACACTAGTAAACGCAATCTAAGTAGGTCATTCAATTCTAATGGGTAGATACTTTATTTTCTTTATCTTTAATCATTGGCATCGATTCAAAGTTGACACAGTTAATCTGCATTTGACAAACAGGTAATTGTGGAGCAAGCAAGCGTTTACAGATGCTCAGCAACGGTAGACTTCTTCAAAAACCAGAACACCATATACCCACCAACAGTGAACGATGAGAAAATGCATGAGCATGTGACCAAAGTGGCCGTCGATTTGCTGGGCCCCACTAACTTCAGGGTGGTGCCACCCATGATGGGGGCGGAGGATTTCTCGTTCTACTCGGAGGTCATCCCTGCTGGCTTCTTCTACATCGGGATCAGAAACGAGACCTTGGGTTCCACACACACAGGTCACTCTCCTTATTTTTTCATTGACGAAGATGTTTTGCCCATTGGGGCTGCAACTCATGCCACAATTGCAGAAAGGTACCTCAACGAGCGGTCGCGGGTGATCACAGACGGGTGGTTTAGTTAAATCGAGCGGCTAGGTCAAATATTATTGATGATGTTGTTGTCTCAATTAGGCACAAGGAATAAAGGATGATGTGCTCTTTAAATTTTAGTGCTTAATTAGGATTAAGGGACTAAGTACAGGGTAAGATTTGTCCCTCTTTTCTTTGGTGTAAAGGTATCTACTAGAAGAAGAAGCATGTTCTGCCTAATAATTTTTGTAAGTTGTAATATATTTAGGGGTGTGATATCCACACACCCCTTTTTACTTCCCAAACATCCTTCTAACTTTCGAATGTCGGATCGAATGAATTAAAGAATATCAAATGACAGATTAACAAGGGATGTGTAAGAAGTAAAAAAGAGTGTGAATAACACATTCCTATATTTATGTTAATTTTTAGGTTTGCCGGTCTCCAAATTTTAGGGAAGAGTCATTATTCATCTTTTTTGTTTTTTTTTAACAAACGATATGATGTACACTAAGTGGGTGAGAGTGGTCTAAGTCTCACACTAGGCTAGCCATAATAATGTGTTCAAATTCACATTTGGAAAAAATCGAACGTAAAACCTTTTACTTATAAATGAAGAAGAATACAATTAAACCGTCATACTAAGTGGGATTCCTCTTAAATCATCTCTTTTTACACCAAAATCCACTAACACTCACAAAGTTGATCCAATGTCACATCTCACCAGTGCCTTGAATTTTACACATTGCATTTTTACTCAAACCACCAACGGTTTAAATGACTCAAATCACCACAAATCTAACAAGGGCATGTTACTTTATAAGAGATGAAATGGGAAGAAATGAGTGTAATTTGATTGTGCTTTATTAACAACCAAATGAACGAAAAAGTAGGTGAATCTCATTAACTTTAGGTATCACACACATGAAAAATGAAGGTACAAAATAACCAAGAGGTATGTTTATCTCGTATCCATTCTTTCTCACCCTCGTACTAGTAACCATGTCTGTACTTTAATTGGTTAATGAGCAAACATAAACAAGAGAAACGCATTCGGAAAAAAAATGTCTTTTTTCTTAAAAGATGTGAAACTGTACCAAGTAAACAAATATGTTTTCTTTCTGTTCTTTTTACACTAAATGCTAAAAGGGTAGTGATATTGGTAGTGCACATTAAACTTTGAGACAATGAACAAGGTATAAAACACCCAAGTTTCAAGCTACTATTACTCCTTTATTGTCTGAATAACAAACTCTGGTTAATCATGCTTTTACAAACGAACTTCATTCTACGACTTACAAAACAAGCTCCAGAAATCTTCCGTGGTTTTCGTCGACAAACATTTCCTAGTTTACAAGTCTCACCTCTTCTCACCGCATATACTTCTGGCAGCTTGCAGGGCAAAATATGTGAGGATTATGTCAGCACCGGCCCTTCTGAGACACATGAGCGATTCCATCATAACCTTTTCTTCGTCGATCATTTTCAGAACCCCACCTGCCTTGATCATTGAATACTCACCGGAAACCTGCATTGATAATGTTCCAGAAAATAAGCACACTTTTACAGACAGGCCAGGTGTGGAGTTCTAATTAATCAATCAGCACATTACAGGAAACGATAACATTTCTACTACTCACTACAGTTATCAATCGTCTACCTTCAAATAAACATGACATGTTTCCAAGACTCACATGTGTTGATTCAAGAAGAGTGCATTGTGTGTTCAAAGCTTAATATGGAGTAAAAAAACTTCCTGTTCGGGAAAGAACGGTACAATAAGGAGGTCATTTATGACAAGACTCACCTGATATGCAGCTATTGGCAGAGGAGAGTTATCCCGGAGTAATCTTATGATATCTAAATATGGTAGACCAGGCTTCACCTGTGAATTATTCCATAGTTTTAGAACTAGAGTTTCTGCCATTAAGTAGCTTCACACAAATATTTAAAGCAACACTAACCAAGAGGATATCAGCTCCTTCAGACTCATCTTCATTTGCCTCAACCATAGCCTCTCTATAATTTGCGGGATTCATCTGATAACTTTTGTTTTTCCAGCCACATTTTATATGCCAAGTCAGCAATAGCCCAAATATAAATGAAATTAGCAAAGGTTTAACTCCAATGAGCTACATACGTTTTCTTGTCACCAAAACGTGGATTCGAGTCCAAGGCTTCCCGAAATGGACCATAAAATGAACTTGCATACCTGTTCGCAACACAAGGACGTTCTTCAATCCAAGTATAAATCTCACCCAGTGCAACTCGAGAAAGTTCACGTAAGAAATGCCTAAAAGTGCATGCCTTGTGGGGTCTTAAAAAATAATGAAATTTCCTTTAATGATCAACAAAAGAAACAGTGTAGTAACAAGATCGAATTACTTTGCTGTATAAGACATGATAGAAACATGCTGAAAACCTTCGGCATCAAGAGCAGTTCGAATAGCTCCCACACGACCATCCATCATGTCACTGGGACTGACAACATCTGCTCCAGCTCGGGCCTATTGGTAAGAGGTGAACGTGGCAAACAGTATGTTACTGATATATCTCTATTGAACAAAATTTACAATTGAGAAATTACACATATAGGACTGCCACAATTACCTGGGAAACAGCTTGCTTACATAATTGGTGTACCGTCTCATCATTCATAATAACTCCTACAGCACCAAAAATAAGTTTTGCGATCAATAACAGAATGTATATATGAACGAAACATAACCTCTTCTAGAAAGAGCACTTCTCATGAGTCATGGCATATGTGACTTACCATCCTCTCTAACAATACCGTCATGCCCATCAGAGGAATATGGATCTAAAGCAACATCAGTGTAGATAACCTGACGAACGAGACAATTAAGCAAAATGACATTCTTCCACACATAAGAACACATAAATACATAAGGCCAAGCTGATTAAAAAGACTAAATGAGCTACGTAAACTTACAAGATCAGGGTATTTGTCCTTCAGCAACTGTATTGTTCGCGGCACTAAACCATTATCGTTGTAGGCTTCGTCACCTGTTGAATTCTAAAAGGCAGAAACCTATCCAATTATACTACATCATTCTACAAAACAGTTGAGCAAAAGCACGAGATAAAGAGTAAAACCTTCAAAGCATCTGGAACTTTGGGGAAGAGCACAATACTATTGACACCAACATCTCGAGCCTTTGCAACCTGCTCCACACAAGACATACTTCGAAACAGTAATTCCCAAATTCAATAAAAACATCATATCCGGAAAAACCTCAGAGCCAGTGCCAAAAAGCTTAAACAGAACAGATAGAGCCAAGCTACTTCACCTCTTCCACAAGTCCATGTCTCCAACCAAGCCTATAACATCCTGGCATAGCCCCAATCGGCGTGTCGTCCTGACCTGAAAGATTTACACAAAAATTGCAAAATTCACAGAGGTTTAAACATGAACACGTTGTAAAATGCAAAACTTTATAGCAACAAATGGGTTGCAAGCAAGCAAACCTTCATGAATAAAAAGTGGGTACACAAAATTAGCAGGAGATAAACTTGTTTCCTGAAGCGCAGCTCTTAGCGCCGGCGACCTTCGGTTCCGGCGAGGCCTCCGACCGATCGGCTGACACAAAAATCAACACCCATTAAAACCCACAACCCAAATTTCACATTTTTATATCAAAATTTGATGCAAAACAAAATCCCATCAAAACCCACAACCCAAGTTTCGCAATTTGAAGGTTCAGCTACTCACAAGTGAAGACACCACCGGAGTTCCAGATGGAGCGGCGGGCTTAGGAGGCGCCGGCGGTGCTTGTGGCGCGTTTCCTGCGACGACGGCGGCCTCGCACTCGGCGTCGCTGAGCCGGGTCTTCCCGAAAGATCCGTCGCCGTCGCTGGCTCTTATGGTGGACAGGCGCTGTGGGCGGGTGGTCTTGATTTGGATCCGACCCGAATTTAGTTTCAGAGGTTTTGCGGGTCGGAGACGATCCAGACCCTGGATGGGTCCCACGTTAACAATTGTTGAAGCCATGAGCTGGAAATGCTTCAGAAAGAGAGGTGGCTGTAGGAGAGAGATGGCTAAAGACGCTGACAGAGGAGCCCTCTATCTATCTTCAATCCGATAAACTGAACTTCGAAACCTAGTTGCTATGGGGCCGTTACTGACATTTGATAAATTAGTGATAATCGTTTGGTTTGCACATTTAATTCAAAATTTTAGTATTCTTAACATTATCCTTTAACAAAAAATATCATTATTAGAAAAAAAATATTTTTTGGACAATGTATTATAGGTAAATCAACAATTAATATTCAAATTTAATTAAAATGAGCATCTCACTACTTACTTAGTATTACGGTTTACTGGTATTTTTCTTTACTTGTGAGTGAGAGGTCATAGATTCGATTCTCACTAAAGGTGAATTTGAACCACATTATTGCAACCTATTGTGAGGCTAAGCCCTCCCCCTGGATGTAGATAATATCGTTTGTTAAAAAAAAACAAAAAAAAATCAACATCTCATTATTACTAATTGAATAATCTTCAATTGCCATGAAGTTATGATTTAGAGTTCAAGCCTATAAATAATACCAAAAAAAAAATGAAAAATCAACACCTCACTGTTACTAATTGAATAATCTTTCAAAAGCTTAGTGTATATTTGTCCTATTCGTAACGACCCTGAACTTGAGTTAGGAAAAGTCGGAAAACCCCAAAAACTCTACGGGCTGGCCGGGCCTAAAGGAGCTTATTCATAAAAAATAAAAATAAAATGCAGCACGATTGAAAGAGAACTACGAAAATACATTTTTGTTTGTAAAAAAAGTAATACATAAGTTAGTTTTTTTATTGTTAAAGAAAAGTTGAAGAAAGTAATACACAAGGTTTTTATTGCTAGAGAAAAGTGGAAAATCAATATATTAACTATAAACTCTACTTAGTCAATTACAATATAAATAAATCATATGATAGTAATTTCTCTTTTCAGTCAAAAACTTTTTTATTAAAAAATTTATATGCATATTTAATAATCATATACGAAGATCAAAAATTTTGAGGGCCTATACAAATTTTGGGCGTTGTGCCACTGCACCTTTTGTACACCCCAAACGCCCCCTCGAGTTGCCACGAGCTAGAAATGCTTAATAAAGAGGAGAGATTTTTAAGGGTGGCTAGAACACTATTATTGTACAAATAGAGGGACACGAGGAAAAGAATTCATCTGTATAATAATATATGGCGTATCATTCTGTATTCCGAGCATATTGAAAAATCTTTCTAGAAAGAGAGGTGGTTGTTGGACCAGTTTGGTCCCTTTTTTTATTTAAGGGTGTGCGGTATCATAGGTTCATCAACTTTACCCATGTTTAGTTTTTGCCCCTCAACTTTCATATTAGTTTCTCCCATTCTCCAACTTAACTCTATGTTGCACGAGTGGTCTTTCGGTCAAATTTGTCTTCTTTTTTTGTCTAACTCAAGAGTATAGTGGTCTTTTCAGATTTGGAAGATTCCTAACATGTGAATGATATCCCTTCTCGAATTTTTTTTTTCCGTCTAGTTGACTTCACAAATTGTTTATCATATGGACTCTTTGCCTTTTATTGATGTATAATCTAATGGTTTATCTTATGTAATTTTCCTGCACAACCCAAAATTATCTGAGTTTAACAATAATAATAATAACATGTCAGTACTGAAAAACAATTGGTGCCAAAGATCATTATAAGTACCAATAACATAACAAATTCAAAATGCATTATATTCCCAACATGTAAATGTTAATCTTATCATCTATTTGTACCATCATTTATACCATCTCTCTAATCGAGATGAGACCCAAATGTGTTGTCAGGGTCATACAGGTACCCATCATTGACAAATCCAATAAGTAGTGCATCAGACTTCTTGAATCTGCAGTTATAGAACAGGCACATATCCATGGTACCTTAAGGGATTGGAATATGTGTTTGATGTCATTCCAGTGGTGGCGTGTTGGCGCAAAATTGTATCTTGTCAAAAGATTCACAGCAAATGAGATGTCTGGTCTAGTATAAGAGGCTAAGTATAATAAAGCTCTAATTGCACTAAGATAAGGGACTCTGATCCAAGGATGCCTTCATCATCTTCCTTAGGACAGAAAGGGTATTTCTTTGGATCCAAATATCAAAAGACCATGTGAGTACTAGATGACTTTACTTCTAAGAAGTTAAATCGATGTAACTATTTCTTAGTGTAGTTCGATTAGTGGATTAAGATCCCCTTTTTATGGTGCTCAATCTACAAGCCAATAAATACTTAGTCTTACCTAGATCCTCCATCTCACATTACTTTTTCAAGTGTATAGCAGTCATTTGGATATCTTCTGAAGTTCCAATGAGGTTCATGTTATCGACATAAACTGCAATTATCGCAAAACCAAAATTGGTTGTCTTAATGGACACGCATGGGCACAATTTGTTATTCACATATCTCATTCTGATCAAGTACTCACTTAAACTTTGTACCACATACTTCCAAATTATTTCAAACCATATAACGAACGCTTTAACCTTAGTGTTCCATGGTTGGAAACACATGTATAACTAGTCCTTCTGGGACTTCAATATAAATCTCCATATCTAGATCTGTATAAAGATACACATTGACCATGTCCATAAGCTGCATATTCACTTTTTGGGAAAAAAAAACTAAACTAATTAAGTAGTGGAATGTAATAACGTCCATTAAGAGAGAATATGTATCCTCGTAATCAATCCTAGGCCATTGTGAGAAACCTTATGCCACGAAAAGGGCCTTATATGGTACGACCTCATTATTCTCATCACGATTCCTTATGAATACCCATTTGAAGCTTACGGGTTTCACGTCCAAAGGTGATGGAACAATTGGTCTGAACACGGGACGTTTTGTTAAGGAATCAAGTTCGACCTAGATTGTCTCTTTCCATTTTGTCAGTCGAATCGATGTTCGCTTTAATAATTGATCATGGTTCAATGTCATCGCTCTTTTTCTATTTCGGTTGCCACCACATAAACAAACACATGATGATCTCGTTCAGTTTCCAGATGTCTTACTAACAAATATAGTTTACAGAAATCTTAAAGTTCTCGAGATCAAGATTTTAAGGTCCTGTGTCCAGGACATTCCCATGATCTAGAACAATGTCAAGTTGTGGAACAAACGAGGTAGTAATAGAAGGAGCAAGACTTGAGATGACTGACCATGTCTCTACATTTGTTGTTACTTTGCTCTTCCAGGAAAGCTTGTCTTTCAAACCAACTAGGCTACCTTGTTTCAGGGATGATTGTTAGCCGCCAATATCATTTTTCGTTCGTTAGGAACATTTCAGGGACATTTGCATGAGGAATATGTGATCTTGTGACTGTCACTAGATTAGTAAGGGCATATGGTAGGTTCTGAGCTACACTATGAACATTTAGGATTCTACACACTTCGTTTTCTCATTGTAAAGTTTGGGGATCAAGATGAGTCAAAGTGGTGGCAAGTGTAACACCCCGTATTATAATATATATATATATATATATATATATATATATATATATATATATGTGTGTGTGTGTGTGTGTGTAGGTACTTGTATTTATTCCAAATGTAACGGTTTTGTTAGATTTCTTTTATACAAGAACCTATACTTTCGATATGTAAACTTGTCTGAACGTAAGATCATTTTGTTACAAAATTATTTCAGAACTAGCTAGTATTATTTCATATTCGTATTTAATTAGACATGTTTTTAGTTTGAATTGGAGAGCTAAGATTAAGATGGGATTATACGAGTTTGGCTGATTTTTCTAACAAAGGCTAAGTGGTGTTTTGGCAACCATTAGAGAATTAAGAGAAGGGGTTAATCACTACTCTAGATAGGTTGAGGTGGGATTTTATATCTCATATAGTATGGATGTGGCCTTTGAGTATTTGTCCACATGCATGATAATGATTATAAGCACCATTAATTACTAATGTTTCTAATGCTAGATGTCCAAGTGTAGCACAAAGTATGAAACGTATCATTGAAGGCTTAATTGAAGATTTCATTTCTTTCTCCATAAAAAGAACTAGGGGAAGAACACAAGAACAACATCGCACCAGCAAGATGAAGTCTTTTCCTTTTGAGACTATTCCTCTTTCATCATCCATTGTTTTACCTTATGTAAAGGCTTTAAGCCATCTTTTATTGAGTTTTGTAAGTCTCTCATATATAGTGAAATACAAATGAAAGCAAACCCTAATGGATGTAGTCGATTTGGCGAACTACTTAAACCTTGTGTTGTTTATAGATTTACATTTTGAGATCATTGCCATGAGAAGCACTCCCACCAAACCATCGAAAATCTACCTTTACTCCACCCTGAGAATCTGTGAAAGAAATATCGCAGAAAATGCATTCAAGCTTACCTAATAGTATCTCCACCAAACTCACCATCACTTTCATCTTCTTCAAAAGAAAGATATCCAAAAACTAGAATTTCGTCCTACCTATTTAACCAACCAAAACACCATCATCTGTAGCTCAGATTCAAATATTTCGTTCATGAAAGTTGTTCATTTGCCCAGTACCTAAAATATATCCAAATTTCAGAAGAATCCAAGGTGAGATGATCCTAAATGTGTGAAATACCAACCCAGTCTCCAATCCCGCTAAAAACTGGACAACTATATTATGAGTACCTATACCCCATTTTCTGTAGCTCAAATCGAAACACTTAATTCATAAAAGTTTTTCCTATTGCTCCCTACCATAACATATCCAAATCCCAGAAAGATCCAATTGGTCCATTCATTCTAGATCATCAAAATACTATCACAGCCTTGAAAACCCACAGAAAACCCTGCAGTCATGTTTGGAGATTCAAAACTCCAACTTACTGAGCTCAAACAAAAATACTTTATCTTAATAGTTTCTCCTTATCATCTTTTCTATAACATATCCAAAAATCATGACAGTCCAATCTATAGGCTGACTTGTACGTTAGTTTGAGCAGCTGATGTACAATTGAGCTTGCCTTCTTAGCCAATCTCTTTGTATGGCCAATATTTCAATTTTCTGTTGCTCATTGATGTGTATTTAAACTAACCTAAATAATAAATTAATTTAAATCAAATTAAACTTGCAAACGCACGAATCAATTGTAATAATATATACAAATATGAGGTCTATCGCACATGAATTGCTTTATTACCAATTGAACCGATTAATCATGCTAAATTAATTAAACAAACAAAGGATATATTGAATTGAATAATTGACTAAGACTAAACTTAACAAGAAAAGGAAAAGATAATTAATTAAAATAAACACACTACACAAGAAGAAATTGAGAAACAATGGAAGTCTAAGGTTATGAATCCACCAACAACAATCCTATTTACTTTTCCTAGAGCCAACTACCATCCAATTATCATGCCAATGTAAAGGTTGTTCTTTCTAAGGTATGAATTAATCCGTGGTTAGGCATCAACTCGTGTACCTCTACATATAATTATATCCTATTGGTTTGGCATACAATTAAACACATAAAAACCCATTATGCATAGAAGAATCATGTCAACCAAGTAGGACCAGCTTGATATTGGTCATCCTCACTAGTTTGTCTACTCTTCTTAATCTTAATTCCAATAAAACTAATTGATCGGTCATCCTCATATATTTATCCAAATATCTAGATGCAAAATTCCTAAATGTGATCAGTCATTAGAAAATCAAATCAGAAGTAAAATACGCACAAGGATTAAGAATATAATATGACATATAATCGAATAACAATTAACAAGTACTTTGCAAATATTCATGTCATGGCTTCACCATAAACCTTAGAAAATAACTTAGTCACACATAGAAGTAAAAATAAAAGAAAGATAGAACCCGGAGTCCATGGCAAGGCAAGTCTCTGAGCTCTTCTTCGTGAAATATGGCGATGGTGAATTGTGTAATGGTGTGCGTCGATCTGTAGAGAGAGATTAGGACACCTTAATTATACAAAGAAAGCCCTAAAAGGTATTGAAGAAACTCTCCAACAATAAAACAAACTCCTAAACAATTAAAGACACAAACTAGGAAAAAATCATTTTTGGCTTGGGAAACACATCTTCTGTCTTGCACACCAATTTTGGGGTCAATTTATCTTTTGGAAAAGAAACATAATGTTATGTCCTATCTTTCCAAGCACATATCGTATGCCACTAGGAAAAATCGGGAATGGCTCGCAATCTTCATTCTCGCACAACTGCGTAATTCTGACGAGAATGCAACTCTTGCGAGATTGACTTGTAAAACTAGAATGAACGACTACATGGGAAATTATGAAATTTGGATACAATGATCTTCAACCTCTTAGATTTATTCTCCAATTGGCCTTGCATCAAAATTCCTTCGGAAAGTCGATTTATCACCAAAAACGTCATAATTACGCAGATTGGTTGAAATGAAGGAAAGCAAAGTAATAAGGCTCTTTTATAATCAATTCCTTAACAAAACTTAGGGATAATTAACATGAAAATATGAGAAATAATGGACCTATCAAATACCCCCAAACTTAATGTTTGCTAGTCATCGAGCAAAACAAAAATAAAAGACATCAAGAAAAACAATAGACCTTCCATAAATTAGACTTGGTGCGATCTACAAAAGGTCACCAAACTTAAAAGAATTAAATACTTTTCCAAATAGAATTAACCAAACCTTACATAACATTCTCAAGTGTAATGAGTGAAATAACCAATATCAATACAACTTACTCAACCTGGATAGGTATATGCAAACCAACTTCAAATCCTCCACCATGAATATCACTCGCAAAAAAGATCACACATTAAGGAGCAAAGTGTTTCACTCAAATCATGATAAGCAATATAAACCCCTTAAACTTACTCTTCATATCAACCCTCCACTAATGTAAATAATTACAACATCAAAGATCAAAGGTCTTTACAAGGGTTGTAATATTAGGCTAGGGTATGGGCTATGCAAGAAAGGATAGGGAAAAACAAAAGCTTAAGAAATACCAAGATATATTCATTATGTAATTCGGTCGACTATCTTTTCAAACTTATTTTCGATTATTGGCGTCCAGGACTCATGCTGTAAGAATGGAACAAATTTTGAACTCACACTTTTTAAATTTCTTCGATACTTTTTCTTTTCTTTTCTTTTCTTCTTTTTTCGATTTGTTTGTTTCTCTTTTTTTTTTTAACACAATAATATTAATAATAATATGACACATGGTACCTCAATACGCGCCACTTCTTTGTTGTAGAACTCAACCATTATCTCCTTCCCTATCATCGTAGTATCTCCTAAGCTATAATGTATGGCTAATATAAGTTAAATAGGTAAGGATGATTGTGGGTGATGAAAGAAAAGGCTAAGTGTTTGGTTTCAAAGGGTAACTAGGGATAATATAATATAAGAGGTTGGTTAGAAAGGCTCAAATGATCCAAACATGGCCAAAATCATCTCCCTAATGTTGCATGACTTAGCATTTCGCCTCAAGAGATATTGAAGCAAGTTCTAGTGAATGATAATGCAATCATGAAACTCACAGAAAAAGGATCTGCAAGAGGCTCAAAATCTCACAAGGGTTCAATAAGTTTTCACCCAAAAATCTACATACAATTCTCGAAGTTAAGAGTTAGTCATACTAACATTGGTTGTTTGAATAAAATAAACTTGAGAATGATCGTGTAAGAATTTGATTAACCATATACAGCAACTAAAATTTCACATAAAAAGAACCAATTCAAATAAGAATGTGACCTTGACTTATGGAAGGTCTAATTAAAAGAAACGACTCAAGAAAAAGAAAATCGTTTTTATTTGTTTGACATTTTTTTATTTCTATAGGTTAATTTTCATGACAATTTTTTTTTACAAGTAATGCCAAAAGGCCAAACGACTAATTAAGCTACCTAATATGGACACAAATAGCTCAATTTGAATAAAGAAGCCGATGACCAAATCAATAAGAAAAACAAATTTCAAAACCTGATTTAACCAATTTTGACTGACTTTGACTCTCACTCTTGTACCCACCGTACATGTGACTTTGGGTCAACCAAATTCAATTAGACAAAGGAAAACTGGGCATCCAATTCGACTCAATGACACATCCCGATCTGGAATGTTCATCTGGACTCCAAATCAAGTTATGTTGGCTGATACCAAAAAGGTGATGAAGCCATATAGAGTGGTGATGTGGAAAATGAGAATAAACTTAAACCTAAAAGTCACTAAATACAAGGGTGCGCATGTGAGCGAGATTGAACCCATTTCACATGTGATGTCAGAGCATAAATAGGGTACAGTAAAAATAAAATAAGAATTATACCATCGAAAATAGTCTCTTATATCAACCATTCCCAAAAATCCTCGTCGACACAAGAGCTCTGCCACTAAACTCAGGAGGGGCGAAAAATAAGGGTGAGTGAGCCTAAAAAATAAAGTTTTGTAAAATCCTTTTCAAAAATGTATAATCCCTCACTGTAAACTAAGTATAGTTTCCAAATATATATATTGTACTATGTATAATACAAGAACAACTACTATAAACATCAATATTTCATAAATGCGGTAAATCACAATATTTAACATATAAAACATATAACATTCGGTAATCACAATATATCGCATAAACAAACATATAAAAGTCGAGTGCTCATCGACATATGCTGACACATGAGCTCATGCAGAGATATTCTGACATGAACAGCACTAGGTGTAAAATGATTTACACTATAGTACTACAATCACGTAAAGACTGACACTATGTATGTCACATACGAGTCCTAATTTCCTATAGCAATATAGGAGAACTGACACCTACAATGGATCCAAAGTAAGCATATCGGTGCGATGTAAACATACACATGAAGGTTGGCCCTGGCCTAGGCGAGTAACTTTAGTGTAGCATGCATGGTGAGCAGTTAACATAAATATGATCATGCCACGGTAATTCGATAATTCTAGTCAATATAATACTATTCATGGCCGTAAATACAATTAAGGCATCCCCAAATAGTACACATACTTGTGCATCCCGTAGGATTTATGATGATTTCATAATTCTCATTATTACGACACTTCTTGTAAACCTTAATTTAATTATAGCACGTAGAAATATCATTATTAAATATTTATGAAAACTAAATAAATATATACTAATTAAAAGCAAAAACCTACTCATAAATCATGTTGCCGAGTCAAACCTGCCTCACGGGCATCAAAGATCCTTGCGATGCGTTTCACCTAGAAACAAAACTATTTACATAAATATATAATGTACTAACATAAATACGCATTTTTGTACAAAGTATGGTTAATAAAGGAACTATTTTAAAACTGTTGAATTTCATAAAACAAAGGGCGGATTCAGATTCGAATTCGAATTCAGCACATCAAGAAACCTAAGGAAGGACTTTAGGTTTCTGCACACGTTGTCACATCCTACCACTAGGTGGCTGCACAGGTAGCCACGTGCTACACTCACCAGCCACCATGTGCCCCTCATATGCTCGCAAGTACAATAGTACTCGTCTTCCTCGTGAAGACAGGGGCTTGGCCAATTTTTAGGCTGATTTCCAGAGTTGATTTCTGGCTCAATTTTCAACCAAAATCAATGATTCAATAACCAAGGTGGAGTTAGGAATGTAAGGAATAGATCTATACATTTTCGAGACCGAGTAATGATCATAATTGACCAAAAAAATGGCCTAAAAGTGGGGAAGTCTCCCCTTCATCCTTTCTGCATTAACCTTCCTCCAAACCATATACAAATGTTATAAATAGTACCAGATTATCATTAAAAAGAGAATTTGAAAAATCCTGAGGCTTACCCTAATTGTGCATAGTGGAGTTTACAGTGAAAAATGGCGACAGTGGTCTCCTTATTTGCTTCTGTGCATTGAGGGAGGTGACCCGAGGCTTACCAATGCCGGAGATGGTGGTAGCCTCGTTGGATTCGTGGAAGGACAGTAGCTTCCGCAGTCTGCATTTTCTGTGCCTACAGAGGTGAGAGAAGATAATGAGAGGTTGAAGGGTCTAAGTTTTATGTGTTATTTGACTTACTTCAAATATGGATGTCAGTGGTGAAGGTTGATGGCTTCTGTGTTGATCTGTGCACAGAGAGAAGAGGGGCGACAGTTGAGAGGGAAATGAGAGTCTAAGAGGTGATAGAAAATAGATAGTGAAATGAGAGAGTTAAAAAAAAGATTGAAATGATGGAAATGAAAAGAGAGGTTCGAGAGTTCTGGAAGGGGACACAGGGACAAGGGAGGAGTGGGGTGTGGACCTGAGGTGGCTCGCAAAACAAAACACTAAATATCTTCCCAACATGAAATTACCAATTTGCCCTTAGTATTCGATGTTTCATAAAATCTTCATTGTGACTGCAAATTCGATTCCGTTTGCGCCCAAGCATTCGTATTGTCGAGTACTATGAGAATATATATGTGTGTCTTTGGGTTAAGCCCAAATAATAATTAATTAGGAATGAGGCCTAATAATAAAATACCAATGTAGATAGGCTTACTTGCCTACTTGCTTAACGAACCCAACAAATAAGCCATTGATATTATAGTCTACAGCCCGTAAAGTTGAAAATTCACTGTTGTCTTGATGAACAAATAATAACTTCCCGAGGGTGCAAAATTATCATTTTGCCCCTCATTGGGAAACATGCATAAGTTGTCCGATTTACTGTTCGTTCATTTTCATGTGTTCGTAAGAACACGTGCTACCTAAGAAGATGTGCAAAGGAAACAAAAAGTAAAAAGGATTCAATATCCATGAAGGATTTCCATTTAGTCCTTCAGAGGCATATTCGTAATTTTCCTAGGTTAGGGAATAAAATATATAAATTTTGGACGGGATGTCACACTCAAACTGGCAAAAATGAAGTATATGGCAATGATTTTTCATGCTTTAATTCAATTAGAAACTTAAATCTCCACCCCCGAAACTTAAACTAAAATTGTCCTCAATGTTTAAAACAAAGAAAGCATAACAAACTTGAATCTTTGTTATGCATGATGAAGCATGATGAGTCATGCCTTGTAATGAATTCCCCCAAACTTGAATCTTTGTTGACCATTGTTCCTGAAATCATGAAGGAAATTAAAACTGACTCCAAAAACAACATGAAAACTATGAAACAAAGGAAATATTTAGACGCTTCTTTATAGTCATGAGCCAGACTATGTCGAAATTAAGTGAAGGATGATGGATCATTCAAATGGGGAACAACTCCATCAATCTTCTTCATTTTCCTTGCCTTCCACCTTGTAGCTTTAAAATTTAGTGTGAATGGAAGACAATTAGGCACTGGATATTTTTGCTTCTTCAATTTCAAAGCTCCAAACATCTTTTTCTTCTTCACCTTTGTCCGTTGACTTTTCCACCATATCTTAGCCATTGGAATGAAACTGAGTTGATCGTGTATAACTTCAATTTTTGGTTCAACTCCAAAATTTCTTCCATATTTTGGTAAGTGAACTTCAAGTGGATCCATGGAAGCATGCAGAAAGAATGAATTTGGAACTTTAAGATTAGTGGAGTCAAAGAATATCTAACACTCGGAAATTTTTTGGGGGAGATGGATTTTCTTCAAATACTTTTAAATTCGGTACCCTGTCAACAATTTGTTTTACTTGAGAAAGTGAATTCTTGATGGTGATAACTTAACTAGTCAGCTCAAGCAGAGGGTCCTCCAACATTGAATTCTCTTTCTTTTCTTTATCTTCATTTAGTTTAACCAGATGGTTGTCAATGTCCTCCTCACTTCTCAATGTGGTGATGGCACTATACCATGTCCTCATCACTTCTCAATATGGTGATGGCACTATCTTGTTCATGGCACACATCTTACTCAATTTGATTAGCTTCAGGTTCACTTAGAAATATTTCTTGGTCTCTTTCAATCAATATCGAAGCAATTTGACCAACTTGCTTTTTCAAATTTACTATTGCTCGATTATTTGCTTGCTCCCCTTGCTGAAGAATTTGCAAAAGTTGAGTGGTTGTTTGTTGATACTGCATGTTAGCTTGAACCGTTTGTGCAAAAGCTTCTTCCTATAAAGGTCTTTTGGGTTCCACGAACCATATTTCATAATGCTGCGGTCAATCACAGAGCGTTTAAGAGAAACCTTGTACCGTAAGATGTGCATTACTTTGCACTATTTCATTCATCTCACTATGCTTCCTTTCCCACTTGTAACACAGCAAGGTTACCTTTGGTAGTATAGGAACGATAGGTCCAAACACACTTTAGTAAGGAATTTAACCTGGATTGTAATTTCAGTTGTCCAATTAGTTTTACGTTGTCACTAATCAATAGAACATGGTTCGATATCGTTTCTTTTCATTTATGTCGGTAGCTACTGTATAAGTGAAAATATCATCGATGATAATCTTATTCCTATTCCATATCTCATCCAAACTAGTATACTAGACCAAGACTTCAAGTCTAAGGAGTAATCCGGATTAATCTCATGGGATGAAAATGATTTGAAATAGCCATCGAGTATAGATTCATTTTGTGCCATGACCTTTCTATTCTAGGGAAGTGAATCATATAAACCAAGTAAACTATTGTGTTTCAGGCTGAGACAAATTGATTGGCTATTCATCAGTGTACTGGACCGTCTAACAAGGGCGGCCAAACCATCCAATAAGGGTGGCACACCCTTCGGGGATGTTGACTCAACGCCTATTAGGTATGTCTATCATTGCAGGCAAGTTTTCACCTGGTATATGATCTCATCACTTTAGCTAGATCATAGGAGTATGTCTGGAGAAACATTTTGAAAGCTAGAATTCATCACACTTGCTCATTGCATTTGTGAGGTATGAGGATCGAGATGAGACATAGTGGGCAACGTCCACACAAATTCGCGTCATTCTATAGGAACGTTAACGTTCTTATCTCCCCTTAACAACGAAAAAACTGTCTCATTGAAGTGATTTGATGCGAGATTTATACGCGCACAAATTAAACCCTCGTTTGACAATTGTAGTAGAATGGATAAGTGAGGGATCGTTCTAGACCGGGGATTAGGAGGGCTTGCTAAAACCTTCTAAATTGACTTAAAAACATAAAAACACAATATAAAACACTATTTAATGCTCGAAGAAAGCAAAACTAAAAATAAGAAAGATTAAGACTAAGACTTCAACGAAATAGGGGGGAATTGGATTTGGACGAATTTAAACTAAAATGAATACTTGGAAACAAAACCAATTGTAAATATGGATTTGACGGAAATGAATGGATGGGAAGCTAGCTAAGGGTTCTTTCTCTACACATGATATTTATGCATATGAATCAATTTCCAGTTATTCCTTCATTGAATTATGAACGACAATGCCCCAAATTAACCGTGACATCACTAGTTAACCCTCAGATTTTCCTTATATTATTGGATTGGATGGCATCATTCGACAACCCAAAACATTCTCAAAAGTTCCCTACATGTCATCATAATAGAGATACAATCGAAGATCATTAAGAATAATGAAAACCATAAGCATTGACAAAGCATTTGCAACTATGACATCATGTTACTCATGCTAAGAATTAAACTTAACGCGATCGTGACAAGCGACCTTCACTACTTTCAAGTATAAGTTAGTAACGATTATGTGAAACATCTTAAACTTTAGCCACATATTCATGCATGCTAATTAAGTGTCGACCCTCAATCAACAAACACAAATAAGTTAATCATCAAATAGTTAAGCCAATTGCATTCACGAATCAAGAGTTCATAACCGGAATTCATCAATTCATATCACATAAATAATCATGGTATTGAAATCACCCCTAGCCAAAAAGGGTTTAGTTCCTCATAACTTTGAAATCAAAGAAACACCTAAACATTCCAACAACTCAAACTTGAATTGTATGAACGTTTAGGCACTCTTCTCTTCCATTCCTCATATTACAAAACAAAGAGAATTGAATTTAAACATTGAAATCAAAGAAACGCGTAAACATTCCAACAACTCAAACGTGAATTGTATGAACGTTTAGGCCCTCTTCTCTTCGTCTTCGTTGTAGCACAAGGACTAAGGGATGTTGTTGGTGTGTTGAATGGATTGGGGGATTATGGAAATGGAAGAAATGGAGGAGAAAGGGAAGGAAATGGTGCAGAAAATGGAGAGACTCACGGCTAGGGAGAAGATGGAAGTGTTTGTGGTATGTTGTGTATGAAAATGAGATCCTCCCTAAATGAATGAATGCAAGGGTATTTATAGGAGTAGTGGAGGGAACATATGGCTATGTCATTTGTACGTGAAGTAGGTGGATGTTGTAGGTGAAGTAGGTGGATGTTGTAGGTGAGTAGGTGGATGTTGTAGGTGAAGTAGGTGGATGTTGTAGGTGATTATGAGTGATAAGTGATAAGTGTATGATATGTTAAGTGATAAGTGAATGATTATGATAAGTGATAAATGAATGTATGATATGATAAGTGGTGAATGATATGTGGTGAATGATAAGTGGTAGTGTTTAAGTATTTAAAATAGGGAACAAAGCCCTTCCTTGCATGGCAAGGAAGGGAGACACAAGGAAACACACGACAATGTCCTAAGGTTGCTAGGAATGTTGTTTTTGTGTTCTAAAATGCGTAGGAGTTTTCAATGATGCTCAAACATGAGGTCTTTTTAGGATTTAACTTTCCTACTTCAAGTCTTCAATTTCGTCCAAACTTTGGCTCCATGGATAAGCTATCCAATCCATGCCCAAAAATGCTCCAAATAGCCTCAAAATGCACTTTCTTGCTCCCTAAGCCCTTAGAACCTGAAAACACACAAAAGAAGCATAAAGAACTAAAATAACTAGAGAAACATAACGTAAATGCACGAGAACAAGCCATTTAAGTCGCATGAATATGCTCCTATCAAACTCCCCCACACTTATCTTTTGCTAGTCCTCGAGCAAAACAGAATAAAAACAAATAAACAAAACGACACTAAACACGTAAAACACAACCTACACCTTCCAACAATCGTTTCAGGGATTTCCAATGCACATGACAAGTTAAAAATCATTATTCCCACAGAATTTAGCCATCTTTACCCTTAAGTACATTCTTAATCATAGTTACCACATACTAGTTCGCAATTAAGCATTTAAAACCATGTTTTGAATGTAGTAACATGCCTTAGAGAATTTGCTCAAATCCTTACAAGATATGCACTCGTTTTTCACACAGATTTTCTGACTACACTCCCTACACTAGGTATATGTGAGAAGATTGATGTAAACATGTAGACGAACACTCACATATGTTATAACAAGGAAAGCATTTTCTGGAATTATTAACATGTATATGATCTCATGAATGGAATGCTACTACTTAGAATGAGAACCAGTGATTCCATAAGCTCATATCAATTCCAAACTCCACATATTGAATACATAACATCAAGATAGAAGTTGAGGGTTGTAACGGGGCTAAGGGTAATGGTTTAACAAAGAAAGGTAAAGTGAAACAAAGGTAATAGAAAGCGAAGTAATGAAATTGACACTTAAACTCACTTTTAATGGCAGAAATCAACTTTTAAACACAAGGGAAGATTCATGCAACAACTAGGGTCAAATTCACTCTTTTGGACCCTAGTTTCAATAACCAATGCTTGTGAGATCATTCTCACTTATTTTTCAACTCTTTTTTTTTTTTTTTTTTTTTTTTTTTTTTTTTTTTTTTTTTTTTTTTTTTTCTTTTCAACAATTTTTTTCTTTATTTCATTCTTTGGCCGTGCCCTATTATCTTCCCCCACACTTATTTTCTGCAGTATATTGATCAAAAGGAGTTCATTCTAAGTCATGCTTCACTATCCTTTAAGAACAAGGGGTTAACAAAGAAAAATAAGCTTGAAAAGGCTCAAAAGGGGTAATCCTACAATACATGTGAAAAGGGATAGGCTTTTTGGCTTTGCTAACAACTTCATCTTATTGTATGTTATGCAATCAATATCATGCTTTGAATGAAACGGATATAAGTTCTAGCATTTAGTTCTATCATGATACAATTGCATTCTAAGTAGTAACCAAGCAAGGAATAATGAGATCATGCAACGACTTTAGAAAACAAGAAATCACAGATTATACTCTCCAAAGAACGTTATAGGCTCAAGTCTTTCAGGGTTGTAGCGTTTGTTTGAGTTCCTTCCTTCAAGCATGTTACAAAAACGAATTTTTCTTTTATGATTGCATGTGAAGTCATACATTATAACCATAACCAAGCATATACCAAGAGTAAATCAAACTTTCATCCATGTTTATAACTTTTTTTAACAGTCATGCAATTACAAACCAAATCCTCATTATTGTGTTGGAAGGTACCCTAAGACACAAACACACAAAAACGACTCAAAACACTCTTTTTAGGCTTTTCAAAACAATTTTTTCAAATTTTTATGGTATTTTCGGAGTTATAAAAACAAAACATACTAAAACACTCTAAAACAACTTAAAAACACCTTAAAACAGTAAGGAACAACATTTGAAGTTATGGGCGATAAAATCCCACGAATTTGCATTAACAACATTAGTTAGCCCCCCCCCCCCCCCCCCCCCCCCCCACACTTAAATCAAACATTGTCCTCAATGTTTTAAGCATAGATTCATACAAAACATAAGTAAACACACAAACAACAACTAAACATACTAAACATGGCAGAATGTAATTAACAAAGAGAAGAGTTTAGGGACGCAAATCTGGTTATGGAGTGTAAATTCCATCTTCTCTTTGTTGATTGCATTGAGGCTTGATCTTGATGATTCCACAGGCTTACTCTCGAACTGGTTCCCGCCCATCGTTGATTTTCCTTTGTGCTACTCTTGAACTGGGCAGCAGGATTCTTTTGGTCTTCCCCGAAGGTCTGAGCTTATCCCTTTTATCTGTTTCTTTGTTCAATCTTTGCAGGAGTGGTCTCTTCTCTGGAAGTGTATCAACCGTTGAAGATGACTACTCGAGAGCAATGCTAGGTAAGCAATCAGGAATAGATTCCAGGCAGTTGGCTCCAGATCGGAAGACTGACTCCAAGTGCCGGCTGATTGCTTCTTTTACTTTGCCATGTGAGTAAGAACAAGGACAAAGAAAAAGACAGGGAAAGAGCATGATATGAGATACTTTTGCTTTTGACCTTGATGATATGAGATACCTTTGCTTTTGAAGAAGCGGTGAATGAATCAGCACATGTATTTGTTGTGCTGTTTCCTCCTGGGTCATATGTACTCCAGACATCTGGTATCATCTTTGGGGAAGAAGAAAAAATTGAGTAATTCGAAAGGCTTTGCTGGGAGTGCTCCCTCAGAGGTGAGGGAGAGTTGGGCATTTTCTTCAGGTTTGCCCTGCCATAAAAGACGAAGGTCGACATATATAGAGATAATATCAAGTGGTGGTACTTTTTACCTTTGTCGACAAACGTTTTGATCCCGCAAATCCGGCTTTTTGAAATAATGGCGCCTCTTCGATCTCTGAACACGCCTCTTCGATTTCTGAGCAGGCGCCCCTTCGATTTCTGAACGACGCCCCTTCGCTTTCTGAACGACACGTGGTAGTGCAGATGCGGCTCCTTTTGACAAAGCTGCACGCGTCTTCTGAAAAGCTGAGAAAGCATCGCCGAACTTTGCGCTTGTCGGCTAAAGATGTGTAGTTGCGATGATGGCCTCCACGTGTTGTCTGAAAAGAAGAACTCTTTTGACAAAGTTGAACACGTCTTCTGAAAAGCTGAGAAAGCGTCGCCTAAATTACGCCGGAAATTTCGGCTTTTTGAATCGGTGGACGCGTCGCCTTGGCTTCTTATTGAGGTATCGATCACCGCCACAAACACACTCTGAAGATTTCCCATTCTTGAAAATCGTCTCCGGCCCTTCGAAATTTAACTCCATCCACCCATTCTCTTTGAACACTTTTGAAAAAAATGGCAAACTCATCGAACCTTAGCTTAGATTTGAGTCTCAGCAGCGATCCGGTTGCGCCCCGTCAAGGTAATGTATGGCGCCCTTCTTTTTTTTCTTCTAACGGTCCTCTTTCAGGTGAAGACTCTGTGATGCAGGACGCCACAACAGCTACAATAGTAGCTAGGAACCTCCTCACACCAAAAGATAGTAGGCTGCTGTCAGGACGGTCCGATGAGTTGGCCGTTCAAGAGTCCCTCGCACTTAGTGTTCAGTGTGCGAGTTCTGTGTCCAACATGGGCCAACGCCTGCTTGCCCGCTCCCGTCAGGTGGAATCATTGATGGCAGAGGTGGAAAGTCTCAAGCAGGAGATCAAACTGCTTAAGTACGAGAATAGAAGTTTGCACGTGCTTGCCAACAACTATTCGACGGGTATGAAGAGGAAGCTTGATGAGCTACAAGAATCCAATGGTCGGATGCAAAGTGACCGTCAAACTGACCGTCAAAGGCTTTCGGCTTACTTCCAGAGGCATATTTTTCCTGGCTCGTCCAGCGTTTGGCCAAGTATTGGGGCCTGGAATGCTCTAGCTCCGATGCCTCCTGCTCCGATGCCTCCCGCTTCTATGCCTCCCGCATCTATGCCTTCCGCTTCGACGCCTCCTGCTTCTAGAATTTTGCCCAGTAGTGGGGCTTCAAGTAAACGCCTTTTGTGAAGGCTCCATCTTTCCTTGTTTAGCAGTGCCTATCAATAAACCAAACATTTTCTCAATGTTACAATCATAGACTCACACAATTAATAAACAAACAAACAATAACAACTAAACAACCTAATAAGGCAGAAACGAAATAGCAACAAAGAGAGACACAAGGAAGGGAGACACAAGGAAACACACGACAATGTCCTAAGGTTGCTAGGAATGTTGTTTTTGTGTTCTAAAATGCGTAGGAGTTTTCAATGATGCTCAAACATGAGGTCTTTTTAGGATTTAACTTTCCTACTTCAAGTCTTCAATTTCGTCCAAACTTTGGCTCCATGGATAAGTTATCCAATCCATGCCCAAAAATGCTCCAAATAGCCTCAAAATGCACTTTCTTGCTCCCTAAGCCCTTAGAACCTGAAAACACACAAAAGAAGCATAAAGAACTAAAATAACTAGAGAAACATAACGTAAATGCACGAGAACAAGCCATTTAAGTCGCATGAATATGCTCCTATCAGATCTCATCACTTTAGCTAGATCATAGGAGTATGTCTGGAGAAACATTTTGAAAGCTAGAATTCATCACACTTGCTCATTGCATTTGTGAGGTATGAGGATCGAGATGAGACATAGTGGGCAACGTCCACACAAATTCGCGTCATTCTATAGGAACTTTAACGTTCTTATCTCCCCTTAACAACGAAAAAACTGTCTCATTGAAGTGACAATCCGCAAATGAGTGGTATAAAGATCACATGCAAGGGCTCTAAGAGAGCTAGTGTGAAGGAGAATCATGATTGACAAAGATTCACATCCTTCTTTGAGAACCCATATTCATATACTGCGGCGGCACAACTTGGCAAAGTGTGCTTGTAGGCTGATGTAGATATGATGGCTAGTTCATTTATGGATCGTTAGGATAAATTGATTGATTAACATTATTAAGTAGGACTTAATAAACTCAATAATAGCTTAGGAGCTTTTTTTGGCTGCTTATAACAACCATGATGTTTTTATGGCTGATAATAGCCTTTCTTTATGTAATTTTCAATTTTAAGTGTTATTAAGTTTAAGGTCCTTTTAAATTCTAAATATAAGTTACAAATTATGATAAAACCCACTTCTTGCTAGATGGTGGGGAGGTTGGACTTTTTTTATTAATGAAAATACTCAAAGTATTTCTCTATTTCAATTTCGTGCCTTTCTCTTTGTGAGATTGTTCAGTTTTTGTTTTTAGTGTCTACGTCATAGGCTGGTACTAGAACTAAATTTTATAAGGTTTTCAGGTCTCTCTTCGCACTAGGAGATAGTGGACCCTACCTATTCATCCTATCTATCATTTTACTTCATTTTTATCCATTACACCCTATATCAGTTGGTATCAGAGCGTCAGCTCGATCCAAGGGTGACGCTATATCAAGGGTAACAACACCAGTTCAAGTTCCTACTACAAAAGTCAAGTTTGTAAGAAAATCTTTAATTTTGAGATAGAGAATCCACACCATCTATCCATTATCGGAAAGCTTAGGGAGTCTTGTTTCGTACCTATTCATCCTATTTATTTAATTATTTCGTTTCTATCCATTTGGGACACTTAGGCACAAGATCCTACCTATTGATGCTATCTATCATTTATTTCGTTTTTATTCATTGCTAGAGATGTGATTTAGGTATAAGTTAGTGTGCCTAGTATCGCATTTATCCAGACAACTAACTTTCCCACATTCGTACCTAATCACTTGTTTAATTGAATTTGGTCACATGTATACAAGAAACATGATTCAATTACCTCATTTTCGAAGACAATATCGATAACATATCCATAATTAAAACAAACACCAAATGAGAATCGAAGAACATAGAAAATTGTTCACAAAGTAAACCAATGTTACTAAGAGGATTTGGCCAACAAGGTCATTCAAGTCAAAATTTTGCTGTTTTAATGGTGTTTGGTGGAGCAAAATCAGTCTCACAAATTGAGTACAAGAATGGTACTCCTTAGCGACATTTGTAGGGGCAAGAACAAGTGTATAACCAATGATCTATTCCATCGAGAAAAAAAATAGATTCTGTAGGGTTGAGATTCGGGAATAGTATCCTTTATTCTTGAAGTTTTAGGTCTTAGGTGCCAAGGATCACACTTCAGGCATGATGCCACACCTTAACAGGCCTTAATGTTATCATATGTTGTAAAAACAAACTCAAAATTGGATTTTGATCGAGACAGACCCAAACATGGGTTTCGGTAGGCTCCAGCCAAAGTTGGAGGGTCTGTTCAGTAAGCCTTTGCTGAAGCAGATCCATACCTAAAATTGGTACCATGCAGAATATCCTATATATAAAAATGATAATTTGTTAGCATAACTAGTCAAGCCCACTAGTCAACTAAGATAGAATTGTTAATCGATAAATCAAAGATTTAATAGTCAATTTCAAATAGCAAAAGCTACCCTAGTAAGGAAAACCTCAGTTCGTTCCAAGTTATTAATGTGTCAATTGAGCAAGATTGTAAGCACATACTAATTAAATACTCAACTAATACATGTAGAATGTAGTTATGTGAGATATGTGGCACCCTATAAATAATACAAGATATTTTTTGTCGAAAAAACCCACCTATGGGTTAAAAAACCAATGACTCTCCACTGAGTCTGATCCACAAGTACAATCAAGGTTCTTACAAAGTACCATGCAAAACTCAATTCCTAGACCTAGTCTATGGAGCAGCTTTACCTTTATGCAACCTTGCCTCACATAAGATGGATTCTTTCAGTCTTCACAAAGTCAGCTCCTTTTAAGCTCTTCACCTTGTGGCCCAAC
Organism: Pyrus communis; assembly: GCF_041283825.1. Taxonomy (NCBI): domain Eukaryota; kingdom Viridiplantae; phylum Streptophyta; class Magnoliopsida; order Rosales; family Rosaceae; genus Pyrus; species Pyrus communis. The sequence continues at coordinate 8,475,913 of NC_142572.1, forward strand.
ACACGAAGTATGCATATGATGATATGGCAATGATGTGCAAATCTGGATTCAAATGTCTAGTAAGTTTCTCCAGTAAACTATTGAAGGAAGAAACCGACGAGAATCCTAAAATGAGTTAGTTTTAAAGATTTGAAATTAGAAACACTTGACCATAAATATAATGCAAAATCAAAGACAGTGCAACCTTATTCTTCAATGATTGGGTGTTTAATGCATGAAGGAAGGTTTTGCAACTAGGATTTCATAAATGAGGAGGAGGAAGAATAACTACTCTATCTCTCTCTAACTTCTCTCTCTAAAAAATATAATTTGAAAACCCCAAGAGAGAAAAGAAACCTTAGCCAAAGATATAAGCAAAAAGGATGTTTCATTTTAGCTAGCAAGGACAAGAGACATGTGTCACACTACAAAACAATATGGGTAGATCCACAACTAAAAGCTAGTAAAAAGGTGTTAGTCAGCCCATGTGAGCAAAATCTTAATTTGCATGCTCAGTTTGCTGGAAATCCACTCGCAAGCCTAACTAGACAACTAAGCTAGTCCGAATGAAGCAGGAATGTAGACGTGAAATGCACATGCATGAATAAACCTTTTGAAGTGAGATGCGTCCCATCCTTTTAGTTTTCTTCATAGTAGACACAACCCATAAACAGAGAACATCCTAAAGCTAGATTGAGCATGTGGTGCCTTCACAATGTTGACAAGGAAAGCCAAACCTAAAAGTCTAGACTTCACAATCTCCCCCTTTGGCTTTCCTTGACAAAATACCCCCAGCCTAAAGCTAATTTCACTCACCCGTACTCAAGAAATGAACAAAGGAATGGATCTTGCAAAACAACAAATTTTGACAAGAACAAGTGAAATTTATCATAGGTGGCTAGCTTGCAAAGTAATAAAACACAATTAAAATTTTTTTCCTCCATTTTGTCATGGTAAGACAAGGAGAAAGCAAAGTATCACATCAATTTTCAAATTTGCAGCATATCACAATGCAAGAACAACAAAAGCACAACGAATAAGGAATGGGCAATATATCATATGAGCATGTCCAAGCAAAGTGAAGCAACAAATAAGCACATGTAAGTATCCAACTCCCTTAGAAAGGATCCATGTAATGGTAATGAACTCCTCTAGAATTGATGCTTTTCATTTAAACATACTCCCCCATAATTCTGAATCATGACTTCATTTATCTAACAAGGGACAGTGACTCAATAGAAAAATTTGAGTATAAGCATAGAAAAATGTACCCAAATAATTGGATGTAGCTCATTAAGATGATAAAAATCAAGATAACAGTTGAATCTTTGCAAAAATAAACTACAATTAAAGCACAAGCCATGAGAGGGATAAGAAAAAATAGTTTGAATATCGATAAACTTCCAAGAGATATTGATAAGACAAGTGTTTGGCAAAATAATATGCAATGCAATTCTCAAGAGACAACTCTTCAAGGGCATACAAAGACAGTAATACAGAGATGAACACTTGCTCATGATGCAACTGTGATGTGACAAGGTAAGGGTATAAGATTGGTGACAGCCTCTTGAAATCATAAAACCAAGCATTTAATCTCAAAAGCATTTTCAAAGTTAACCAAGCTTTTAATAATCCATTGACCTTAAGAAACAACACTTCCTACATAATATGGACAATGGGCAAGACTTGCAAAAAGTAAGGTATAAGCCTTGAAGGAAAAACCAACTTTGGTGAGGAACTTTGAATAAGGCACCAATTTGAGAAATGCCAAGGTCATTTGAATAAAGGTGAAAATTTGATGAATCACCATTGATATTTAAGAGAATTTGATACATGACCTACATAGGGGGATCTTGAAGCATTACACATAACATAGCATGGAAGGCCAAAATGAAGGGATTTTCCCATTTGATAATATATACTTTCTTTTGAAGACCCCTTTCATAAAACACTCTCCCATTTGATTTTTTTTGTTTTGATTTTGGGGAGAGGACAAAAAGAAGAGAGTTGGGACATGGTCCAAATTATAGAGTAAGTTACTACCACTCACTTAGGACCAAAGCACATTAAATTAAAAAACACCACTAGATTTGGATGATTGGAAAAATATTTTTCAGAGGCCATCTGAAATAATTGGGAAAACCTTTGACATCACAATGAAAAATTATCCAAGGCTAATCCACATATCTCTAACAATGTATGACAGATAAGAGATGCATACAGAGAGCAAAATGAGATTATCTGATGAGATAACTGTCTACACAAAAACATGCATAGAGGCTCAACAAAATATTCAACTCTTGGAAGTAGGTTATACAACCTATTCAATTCATATCACAAAGATCAATAGACTATCAAAGATCTTCGTACCTTCGATTATCTAGGGCTTTAATGAATATGTGAGCTAGCTATTTTTCAGTCGGCAAAAAGGTTAAGTTAAGAATTTTACCTTCCACAAGATCTTTAATGAAATGATGCCTTACATCAATATGTTTGGTTCTTGAATGTTGGACAGAGTTCTTGGAAATATCAATAACACCATATTGTGACAACAAACAAGAAAGGTGGATTGAGAGATACCATAGTCACTAAGCATTTGCTTCATCCACATTAATTGAGTGCAATAGCTTCCAACTACAACATATTTAGCCTCAGTTGTGGACAAGGAGACAGAGTTTTACTTCTTGTTGTGCCAAGCTACCAAATTGTTTCCAACATAGAAAGCTCTCCCAGAAGTACTTTTTTGATCATCAATGCACCCAGCCCAATCGGCATCACTATATCCAACCTAGTTGTTATTGGTGTCATGCGTATATTGTAGCCCAAAATCAGTAGTTCCACCCACATATTTGATAATCCTTTTAACTGCCAATAGATGAGACTCCTTAGGACAACTTTGAAACTAAGCTCAGACCCAACTGTAAAAGCAATATATGGTCTACTTGCAGTCAAATAAATTAGGCTTCCAATCATGCTTCTATACAAAGTTTGATCAACATCCTTGCCACTGGAGTCCTTGTGGATTTTGGCATAAGTACTCATTGGTGATCTAGCAGCTTTTGACCCTTCAAGACCAAATTTCTTCATTAAATTCTTAGCATATTTGGCTAAAAAGATGAAAATGTCATCATTTTCTTGTTTGACTTAAACTCCAAGAAAGTGGTTTAGTTCACCAACAAGGCTCATTTCAAACTCATTGGTCATCATATTAATGAATTGCTTCATAAGAGAATCAGAGGTGGAGCCAACAACAATATCATCAGCATACACTTGAGCAATCACAACATGAGACTTCACCTTCTTTACAAACAATATATTGGCAACTAAGCCACGTCTGTAACCATAAGCAAGAAGATGGGAAGATAACTGTAGACATCAAAATTTCGGTGAAATGAATGTTGACCAATAATTAAAATTTCAACGCTCACGTGTCACATAAATTTTACATGTAGCGTGTGACTCAACGAAAAATCGAAATAAATTGGAAAGGTCATCAAATAGGACACGTGTCAATACCTGGCAGAAATGATTTATTTCATCTGATTATTTAAATCCAAAAATCAAGTTTTGGAATTCTATAAATAGGAAGCCAAGGCATTCATTTTGGGGGGAGAAAGAAAGGAAAAAGAGAGGAAGAAGAGAAAGAAGGAAGAAGAGAAAGAAAGAAGGGAATTCACATCACACCAAAACCTTGAAGCCTTGAAACTCTAAAGCTTTCAAGCAAATCCCGAAGGATCAAGAAAACACTCTTCGTTCTTCGTCAAACCCTCCTTCAAAGGTCAAGCCCCAACGGCCCTTGAAGAATTTCCACCGACTCAAGATCAAGCCCCGACGGCCCCTTGAAGAAAGTGTTCATCATCCGTTCATCCTAAGATCAAGCCCCAACGGCCCTTTGGATCAACAACCTCAACAAATCCACACATCCAATCGTTCTTCAAGATTAAGCCCAAAAGCCCTTGAAGATCCGTTCATCCATCAACCTTCAAGATCAAGCCCAAAAGCCCTTGAAGAAATCCATACACCCAGTCTTCAAGATCAAGCCCAAAAGCCCTCGAAGATCTGTTCATCAACTGTTCATCCCTAGATCAAGCCCCGACGGCCCTTTGGATCAACAGCTCATCCACAAACCTACACCCTACGAAGATAGAATCAGAGGATCAAATTACAAAGAGATTGTAACCCCAAAATCATTAAACACAAAAATATATTTTGTACACGTATTCTTGTTTCTTGTTTCAGGAATTTTTCGTGTTTACAAACTTGGCACGCCCAGTGGGACAATCTCTACCTCTCATCTCTGTCTCCGTTCAAGATATTCAAGCACAGTCCATGGCTTCAAACAAAGAACAAGTCATGACTATCGGCACTACCTCCATTGAAAAACAGCTGGTTCAGATGAAGGAAACAATTGCAAGGCTGATAAAGACTGCAGAGGAGAAAAACTTGCAAACCGCTGGACTCATCAACCGTCTGGAGGCACAGCATGGCGTCAAAGTGAAACCAAGCTCTCTTCCAACTAAGAGGACCGAAGAAGGCTTTAACCCAAATGCCTACGAACTCATGTCAAAGGCTAGGCATGACTTTGCTTCCTCTTCAAATCTTGGAAAGAAGGTTTCAAACACCGTCAACGACAAAGATCGCGACCTCACCGAGACTCAAAAGAAGTTGAAGGAGCATGATTATGGAGTTGACAACAACAAAGCTGGACTTGGCTTCACACCAAATGCACCCGCGAAGATTTCAAGCAAAGTGAAGAAAGCTAGCGCTCAACACATCAGCGTGAGCATTGAACAAGACCAAGAAGAGCCTAAACCCTCCCCTCGGACGTCGGTCTTCGATAGGATGAGCCATTCAAGCTCCAGAACTTCAGTGCTTAATCGCATTGGTGGTCAAGACCGAACTTCTGTCTTAAAGAGGCTTAACGCGCCGACATCCCAAAACTTTGTTTTTGAAAGGTTGTTAAAGCCTAAGAAACAAAGCAACACAGCTATCTCTCCTCTGCAACGATCAGCTTCAGAAAGATTTGAAGATAATGGTAAGCCTTTTGGAAAGAGGAAGACAACACCAAAGGAAGAAAAGCTCGATGGGTTAGGAGAAAAAGACGACGCTCGAAGCTTGATTCCTTCAAGGATGAAGCGCCAAGCAATCCTAGAGGTCGACACAAAAGGACCACTGAAGGTAAGGAGGCGCATCATCGTCCACACTGGCAAATCTTCATGCCAACAAACCTAAGAGAACGGCACTGAAGAGGAGATCCAAGATGTTTTCTACATCACGGTTTAAGAAGGTAAAGAAGACGAAAGCCCGAGGAAATACTCAGAGTCCCTACTCTCCGACACTGATCCGAGCGGCAGTACAACCATGCAAGTCATGACCACTGGAGCAACTTCAATCGAGGAGCAGCTAGCTCAGATGAATGAAGCAATCGCAAAGCTCACACGGACTGTGGAAGAGAAGGACTTGCAGATTGCTGCACTTGTCAACCAACTAGATGCGCTGCCCGACGTGAAAGTCGACCCAATTATTGGCCTATTAAAAAAAGAAGGCGACGAAGAAGAGGAGCCACCAGCGGAGAAAGTTGAAGAGAAGCCGAAGCTAGACCAAGCAACAGCGTCCATGGGATCTCTCTCTATCCAGCAACTACAGGAGATGATTGCAAGCACTATCAAGACACAGTACGAAGGAAGCTCGCATGACTCCGCACTGTACTCAAAGCCTTACTCCAAGAAGATTGATGCTTTGAAGATGCCAAGGGGTTATCAGCCCCCAAAATTCATGCAGTTCGATGGAAAAGGCAACCCGAAGCAACATGTCGCCCATTTCATTGAAACTTGCAACAATGCTGGGACAGAGGGAGACTACCTCGTCAAACAGTTCGTGCGTTCGCTGAAAAGTAACGCTTTTGACTGGTACACTAACCTCGAACCTGAGTCTATCAACAGTTGGGACCAGCTAGAAAGGGAATTCCTCAACCGTTTCTACAGCACTCGTCGTACTGTAAGCATGTTAGAGCTGACCAGTACGAAACAGTGGAAAGATGAAGCTGTCGTCGACTACATAAATAGATGGCGTTCTTTAAGTCTGGATTGCAAAGATCGGCTTTCTAAAACCTACACTACATCCTTCAAGGCATCAAACCACGAACATTTGAGGAGTTAGCCACCCGCGCCCATGATATGGAGTTAAGCATCACCCGTCATGGGAAGAAATAACAGATCGCCGACTACAAGAATGACAAAGTTTTGGGGCCAAAGGTGGATAAGGCTGCGTGGAAACCCACCAAGGAAGCAATGACGGTCAACACAACTCCAGTCAAAATCCATACATGAAGCAAGGCAATTCAAACCGAAGCTTTTCGTGATCAAGAGATACGTAAACGCACTTTGAAAGAGCTTGAGGAGAAGACTTATCCATTCCCCGACTCTGACGTGGTTGCCATGTTGAAAGACTTGCTTGACAAAAAGGTGATCGACCTACCTGAGTGCAAACGGCCAGAAGATATGAACCGTATTGACAGTCCAAGGTACTGTAAATTCCACCGCTTCATTGGTCATCCGACGGAAAAGTGCTTTGTGCTAAAAGATCTCATCATGAAGTTGGCTCAGAAAGGGATCATCGAGCTAGATCTTAATGATGTGGTGAAGTCAAACTATACCACTGTCACTTCTGGCTCTTTGAACTCAAAATCTTCACCTCAACCGCTGGGGGCATGCTCCAAAACCATGTCAGTCAAGTCAAGTGAAGTTGAAGGATGGACTTATGTCACTCCAAAGAAAATGCACAAGAAACATAGGTCTCCTCCACAAGTTCACCAGTCGGAAAGGGGGCAAAGCAGCTACCGTCAACCTTCAAAGCTACATGAAAGTGTTGAGGATGATGAAGTTATGACACAAAGATCGTCCGTTGCCATCACGATGCGCGATTTCTTCCCCAAAGACTTCTTCAATCACTCAGTCAAGACTCCTTGCTATGAAGATTGCAAGGAATGCCTCTCTAAGATCGTTTGACAAAATCATCAAAAAAAAAAAAACGCTCCTCGTTCGCACGAGCCTAAAAGGCGACAACCAAACCTCCTTGTCCGCACGAGCATAAAAGGCGACAACAAACGCTCCTTGCCTGCATGAGCTGAAAATGCAAACGGCACCAAGATGCTCCTTGCTTGCATGAGCTGAAACTGCAAATGGCACCAAAAACTCCTGGCCCGCAAGAGCATAAACTGTGTACGGCAAAATCATCATAAAAAAAAAAAAAACCATCACTCATTTGAACTACGTTATGACTTGATCTCTTCTTTGGAAGAGTACGTAGGCAACTTGAAACTTCAAAACTTCAAGTACAGTCACATCAAAATAAATAAATAAATGTTTCATTAAAGAAAGTCAATTTTATTACAAAAGAAAAGAAAAAAAAAATATATATGTTACTATGTATTAAAAAAAATATATATATATTCTCTACTCAAAAAAAAAAAAAAAAAAAAAAATTATACATGTTAGAGGGAGTCCTTCTACACTTAAGACTTGTGCCAAATCAAAGAAAACAGAAGTTGAGACCCACAAAAAGAGGAACCCAAATGCCAGGCCCATCTTTTCTCAAACACACAATTGTTTTGAGCTTGCTGTGCAAGGAGCTCTACTTCTTCTCCCGCCAGGCCCGGCTCTCAAAGCCCAATCTGCGTGTGCTCCTTCATCCGTCCCTTCGACTTGCAGTTCTCCATAACACAGCTCAAGGCCTAAAGAATTCGGAGAGAGAGCCTATCCTCGCCGCCTTCACCGAGTTATCCGAATCCAACCCGGTCCCCGAACTCCTCTCTCCCTCTCTTCCATTTCCAGCTGCGGAGGCGCGCCGCCTAATGGGACTTTGGCTCTCCGTCTGCGACCTAGATGACTGAGTTGACTCCGTGTACCGGTTCAAAAGGTCCATTAATTTAGCTCGAGCAGTTTTGTCGGGTTTTCCCGGAAAATTTTCACTTCCCCTGGAAACAAACAGAAAGTTTTTGTTTATTTTAATCAATCAGAACTGAAACCTTAAGTAGTCAGTTTTTTTTTTTTTTAGCTTGTTTGAGAGGCTTTGAGCTCAGAGATTTAAAAATTCGGAAGCAAACATGGGGGAGCTGGATAATTCCTCATCGCCGTTACTGACGGTTTCAACGGCTTCTGGCGGCGAAGCCAGTTTAACGTCCTCCGCTCACGAAGCCATGACTCATCCGGAGCCGCCGCAAAAGAAAAAGTGAAACCTTCCCGGAATGCCAGATCCCGAAGCGGAGGTGATCGCGCTGTCGCCGACGACTCTCCTCGCAACGAACCGTTTCGTGTGTAAGATCTGCAATAAAGGCTTCCAGCGCGACCAGAACCTGCATCTCACAAGCACTCTCTCTCTCTTTCTCTCTCTAGCTGCTACCGGAGGTGGGAGACGATGAAGCCCAGCAGAGTACTGGCGGCTCTGTTCCTTTTGGTGGCTGTCTACTGCGGAATCGACCCTTTTAAGCACAGTACAATTGTGGAATTCCCGGACTTCCAAGCCCATAAGGTGGACATGCCGCCGTGGTCCTTGGTTCCGGAAGACAAAGACACCGAGAACCTCCTGCAGAAATCGGAGATTAAGTTCCTTAACCAAGTGCAAGGCCCTGAGAGTGTCACCTTTGACCCGCTTGGCCGCGGACCTTACACCGGCGTTGCTGATGGCAGAGTCTTGTTCTGGAATGGCCAAGCTTGGACTGATTTCGCCTATACTTCGCCTCACAGGTCAGATATATGTAGCCCAAAGCCATCACCTTTGAGTTACTTGAAGAATGAGCACATCTGCGGAAGGCCTCTGGGGCTACGCTTTGACAAGAAAACAGGTGATTTATACATCGCAGATGCATATCTTGGTCTATTGAAGGTGGGGCCAGAAGGTGGTCTGGCAACTTCACTTACGACAGAGGCAGAAGGGGTGCCGCTAAGGTTTACTAATGATCTTGACATTGATGAAGAAGGGAATATTTACTTTACAGATAGTAGCACCATGTACCAGAGGAGGAACTTCATGCAATTGGTTTTCTCCGGGGAGGACACTGGGAGGGTTCTAAAATACAACCCAACCACAAAGGAAACAACTGTTCTTCAGAGGAATATCCGATTTCCAAATGGTCTGTCCCTGAGCAAGGATGGTTCCTTCTTTCTCTTTTGTAAAGGAGCCGTGGGCAGATTACGCAAGTACTGGTTGAAAAGTAAAAAAGCAGGAACTTCAGAAGTATTTGCAGTGCTGCGGGGATTTCCAGACAATGTCAGAACTAACGAAAATGGTGAATTTTGGGTGGCACTCCACTGTCGCCGGAATTTGTACACTCATATTTGTGCTGCAATTCCTCCAGCTTCTCCTTTCCCTCTGAAGGAAGCCCGCTGCGGTGAACTGGATCGAAGGTCGTGGAAAATCGGTGGTCTGTGAGGCTGTGCTCAATGGTGATGGTGGAGCTTCTTCCTCTGTCTCCTCACGCTGCCAACAAACCTCAAGCTCCTCACTCCGGCCACCATGATCAAAATCAACGAAGAGCTTCATTGACCGCTGTCAAACGACTAGCCGGTCTTCAAACTCGACGCCTTACACTCTGCCTCAAGATCTGGCTGCTTCTGCACCTCCGCCATGGCTGCTGCCTTTGAATGTGATCAACAAAACCAAAGTTTGTCAACTCACACCCAAAGATCTCATCCGTCTTCTTGCCTCTGTTTCTGCACCTCCGCCATGGCTGCTGCCTTTGAATTTGATCAACAAAATCAAAGTTTGTCAACTCACACCCAAAGATCTCATCCGTCTGCTTGCCTCTGCTGCTGCCTTTGAATGTGATTGACAAAATCAAAGTTTGTCAACTCACACCCAAAGATCTCCTCCGTCTTCTCTCGAACTCGGCCTGGGTTTTCACCCACAAACTCAGCCTTGCAGATCACCATATAAAGAAAAAAAAAATGATGGAATCTGGATGGACAGCACCATCCAAAAAAATAAAATAAAATAAAATAAAATAATAATAATAATAATAATAATAAATATATATATATATATATATATATATATATATATATATATATAATAAAAACAATGATGGTGCTTCTGGCACCATCTGAAATATATATATATATATATATATATATATATAAATGAATGGTGGATCAGTGCCACCGAAAGCAAAGCAAAGTAAAAAAATAAAAATAAAAAATAAAATAATAAAATAAAATAAAAAGGAATGATGATGGACGGTGATGTATATGTTTTATCTGTATTTAGCACAATACACTGAATAAAATAAAGCATGTCCATTAATCTCCAAGAAATTACAAGTGTGTACAAAAAAAAAAAAAAAAAAAAAAAAAAAAAAAAAAAAGATGGAGCTTTCACAAATGATGTTCACGTGAAGCCCCATTACTTGGCAAAACTCTAGAAGCGGAAGGCATCGGAGCGGGAGACATTGAAGCTAGAGCATTCCAGGCCTCAATACTGGGTGGGACGCTAGATGACCCAGGAAAAAGGTGCCTCTGGAGATAAGCCGCAAGCTTTTGACGGTCACTTTGAATTCGACCTTCAGATTCTTGCAGCTCATCAAGCTTCCTTTTCATGCCCGACGAATAGTTATTTGCAAGCACGTGCAAACTTCTATTCTCGTACTTAAGCTGTTTGATCTCCTGCTTAAGATTTTCCACCTCTGCCATCAATGATTCCACCTGACGAGACCGAGCAAGCAGGCGTTGGCCCATGTTGGACACAGAGCTCGCACACTGAACACTAAGAACGAGGGACTCTTGAACGGCCAACTCATCGGACCGTCCTGACAGCAGCCTACTATCTTTTGGAGTGAGGAGGTTCCTAGCTACTATTGTAGTTGTTGTGGCGTCCTGCATCACGGAGTCTTCACCTGTAAGAGGACCGTTAGAAGATAAGAAAGAAGGGCGCCATACGTTACCTTGACGCGGCGCGCCCGTATCACTGCTGAGACTCAAGTCTAAGCTAAGGTTCGATGGGTTTGCCATTTTTCAAAAGTGTTCAAAGAGAAGGGGTGGATGGAGTTAATTCTCAAAGGGCCGGAGACGATTTTCACAAATGGGAAATTTTCAAAGTGTGCATGATGGAGGTGATCGATACCTCTATAAAAAGCCAAGGCGACACGACCACCGATTCAAAAAACCGGAATTTCCTGCGTAAATTTCGGCGACGCTCTCTCGGCTTTTCAGAAAATGCGTTCAACTTTGTCAAAAGATATCTGACAAAGTTGAAAACACGTGGAGGCCATCATCGCAACTACACATCTTTTGCCGACAAGCGCAAAGTTCGGCAACGCTTTCTCTGCTTTTCAGAAAAACGCGTGCAACTTTGTCAAAAGTGGCGCTCGTTCAGAAATCGAAGAGGCGTCGTTCAGAAATCGAAGAGGCGTCGTTCAGATATCGAAGAGACGTTGGTCGACAAGGGTAAAAGAACAGTACCACCACTTGCTATTGAGAAATCCCTATATATGTCGACCTTCATCTTTTATGGCAAGGCAGACCTGCAAAAAAAAAAAAAAAATGCTCAATTCTTCCTCACCTCTGAGGGCGCACTCCCAGCAAAGCCTCTCGAAATACTCAATTTTTTCTTCTTCCCCAAAGAAGATACCAGATACCTGGAGTACAGATGAGCCAGAAGGAAACGGTAGATCGAAGCATGTGGAGACAAGCACAACAAATACATGTGCTGATTCATTCGCCGCTTCTTCCAAAGCAAAGGTATCTCATATCATCAAGGGTGAAAGCAAAGGTATCTCATATCATGCTTTTTCCCTGTCTTTTCCTTTGCCCTTGTTCTCACCTGCCAGGACAAGGACAGAGAAAGCAATATGTCGGAACCTCCACTCAAACTTGTGCTGCCACCAAGAAGTGATGGTCCATTCAAATGCAAGGTTTGCATTCAACTCCTGCATCAGAGGACAAATACTACAAGAGAATATGCCAAACCTGCATAAGGAAATACCACTTCTGCAAAGGGAGCAAGTAAGGCAAGTGAAAATGATACATCGAAGCATGTGGAGACAAGCACAACAAATATATGTGCTGATTCATTCGCTGCTTCTTTGAAAGCAAAGGTATCTCATATCATGCTTTTTCCCTATCTTTTCCTTTGTCCTTGTTCTTACTTGCATGGCAAAGTGAAAGAAGCAATCAGCCGGCACTTGGAGTCAGTTTTCCGATCTGGAACCGACTGCCTGGAATCTATTCCCTGGTTGCTTACCTTGCGTTGCTCTCGAGTAGTCATCTTCAACGGTTGATACACTTCCAGAGAAGGGACCACTTCTGCAAAGGGGAGCAAGTAAAGCAAGTGAAAATGATACATTGAAGCATGTGGAGACAAGCAACAACTGCATATGCTGAGCTATCCTCTAACCCTCTTCAATACGAATTGGAGAGATTGAACAAAGAAACAGATAAAAGGAGTAAGCTCAGACCTTCGGGGGAGACCAAAAGAATCCTGCTGCCCAGTTCAAGAGTAGCACAAAGGAAAATCAACGATTGGAGGAAACCAGAAAATCTTCCAGTCGAACTCAAGATCAAGCCTCGATGGCCCTTGAAGAAATCTCCAGCCCAGTTCAAGATTAAGCTTGTGGAAAATCAACGATTGGAGGAAACCAGAAAATCTTCCAGTCGAACTCAAGATCAAGCCTCGATGGCCCTTGAAGAAATTTCCAGTCGAACTCAAGATCAAGCCTCGACGGCCCTTGGGTTGACATCTACATTAAGGGACTTCAAAACGCATCTTCTACACGTGACAAGCACATGTCTACGACGCGCCTTGAAGTGGGGGCATTTGTAGACATCAAAATTTCGGTGAAATGAATGTTGACCAATAATTAAAATTTCAACGCTCACGTGTCACATAAATTTTACATGTAGCGTGTGACTCAACGAAAAATCGAAATAAATTGGAAAGGTCATCAAATAGGACACATGTCAATACCTGGCAGAAATGATTTATTTCATCTGATTATTTAAATCCAAAAATCAAGTTTTGGAATTCTATAAATAGGAAGCCAAGGCATTCATTTTGGGGGGGGAAAGAAAGGAAAAAGAGAGGAAGAAGAGAAAGAAGGAAGAAGAGAAAGAAAGAAGGGAATTCACATCACACCAAAACCTTGAAGCCTTGAAACTCTAAAGCTCTCAAGCAAATCCCGAAGGATCAAGAAAACACTCTTCGTTCTTCGTCAAACCCTCCTTCAAAGGTCAAGCCCCAACGGCCCTTGAAGAACTTCCACCGACTCAAGATCAAGCCCCGACGGCCCCTTGAAGAAAGTGTTCATCATCCGTTCATCCTAAGATCAAGCCCCAACGGCCCTTTGGATCAACAACCTCAACAAATCCACACATCCAATCATTCTTCAAGATTAAGCCCAAAAGCCCTTGAAGATCCGCTCATCCATCAACCTTCAAGATCAAGCCCAAAAGCCCTTGAAGAAATCCATACACCCAGTCTTCAAGATCAAGCCCAAAAGCCCTCGAAGATCTGTTCATCAACTGTTCATCCCTAGATCAAGCCCCGACGGCCCTTTGGATCAACAGCTCATCCACAAACCTACACCCTACGAAGATAGAATCAGAGGATCAAATTACAAAAAGATTGTAACCCCAAAATCATTAAGCACAAAAATATATTTTGTACACGTATTCTTGTTTCTTGTTTCAAGAATTTTTCGTGTTTACAATAACATTTCAAACCAAGCACGCGGAGCTTGCTTGAGACCATAAAGAGCCTTTCTAAGTTTATACACATCATTAGGATTGTGAAGATCTTCAAAGCCTTTAGGTTGTTCCACGTAGACTTCTTCATTAAGATATCCATTAAGGAATGCAGTTTTGACATCCATTTGAAATAGCTTGAACTTTAAATGGCATGTAATATCACAAAGAAGTCTGATAGATTCAAGACGAGCAACAAGAGCGAAGGTTTCATCAAAATTAACACCTTCAAGTTGAGAGTATCCTTGAGCAACAAGCCAGGCCTTATTTCTAATTACATTTCCTGACTCATCAGACTTGTTCTTGTAAATCCATTTTGTGCCAATAACATTAGTGTCTGATGGATGATCAACAAAGGACCAGACTGCATTCCTCTCAAACTGATTCAGCTCTTCCTGCATAGCCAAGATCCACTCTTCATCAGTTAAAGCATATGTAATATTTGATAGGAGCATATTTATGCGACTTAATTGGCTTGTTCTCGTGCACTTACGTTGTGTTTCCTTAGTTATTTTAGTCCTTTATGCTTCTTTTGTGTGTTTTTAGGTTCATATGGCTAAGGAAGCAAAATGGTGCATTTTGGAGCAAAATTGGACTTGGAATGGATAGCTTATGTTTGGAGCAAAAGAAATGGACGAAATTGAAGACCAAATTGAGTTAGGATTCCTAATCACAAGAGGATTCCTAATCACAAGACGATTCCTAATCAAATGAGGAATCCTAGTCAAAGAAGGTTTCCTACTTGAAGTAGGAAAGTAAGCCAAGGTTTCCTATTTTGGTTTAATCTTTCCTAATCTTTAAGGACTCCATATTTCAGCAATATCAAAGGCTCCTACCTATTCTAGGTCATAAAACAATGTCCCTTGCAAACCTAAAGTCATTGCCGTGTGTCCCCTTTGTGTTTCCCTTCCTTGCCGTGCAAGGAAGGGCCTTGTTTCCTGTTTTAAACCATTTAAACACATTCCTTTTTCATACCAATCTCAGCCATAACTCACATACCCTTTTCTATTCCAAAATTCTTGCCTAATTTCAGAAATAAAAAGCATTCCTTTTCTTACAAACCCTTGCCGTGCAAGGGAAATGGTTTTTTCCTATTTCCTTGCATTAAAACACATTCCTTTTGTGTTTTATGCCATTGCCGCACCTATTAACCAATTTCCTTTTAATTTCTGATTTGATTTCTTATTTCGAGAAGCTTTGGACTTAATTTCTGTTTACCTAAATAACCTAGGGTTTTAATTCCTGAAATCCTATAAATAAACATCCTTGTTGCAACCACAAAGTTTCATTCATTCACCATTCACGCCAGAAAATCATCACATCCCTCTAACACATCCATATTTCACCATTCTCCATATTTTCTGCCCAAAACCAACCCTTGCCGTCCCCTACATCCATCCCAAACCCAAATCCATCATTCTACATCATCCATAACCCCCTAAACTCACCAGAACCTCTTGTGCCGTAGCAAAGGAGAGGAAGAAGATTGCTTGAAGATTCTAGCTATTCAACATTGGATCGTTGGAGTATTTAGGTGTTCTCTTTCTTATATTTACAATGTATAAACCTATTTTCCTTTGTTTTGTGAACATGAGGAACTAAGCCTTTTGGCTAGGGGGCTATTCAATACCATGATTATGCTTGCAAGATGAATTGATTACATCCAATTGTTATTTCATAAGTTGTGAATTCAATTTGCTTAACTGTTTGATTGATAACTCATTCTTGTGTGTTGATTAAGGTGGCCACTTAGTTTTTCATGCAGGGATTTGAAGCTAAAATATAAGGGAATTTCACCTAATAGTTATAACCTTATATTTGCTAGTAGTGGAGGTCGTTTATCGACGATCGCGTTAAGTGAATTTTTGGCAAAAGTTTCATGCTTTTCATAGTAACAATTGCCTTGTCAATACTTATAGTTTTCATGAAACTTAATGATCTTTGATTGTACCTTTATTGTGCTTTTCACGTAAGGGACTTTTAGAGAATGTTTTGAGTTGTTGTATGCGCATTCCCATCCAATTCAATAACTTAAGGAAAACTTGAAAGTTAAAAAAGTGTTGTTCACGGTTAACTTGGGGTATTGAGTTTCATGATTTATTGAAAAAGCAATTGGAAATCAATTTGAATGCAAGTGTGTCATGTGTGGAGAAGAACCCTCTAGTTAGCCCATCATTCATCAATTCACCTAATTTAGTCTAAAAAATCTGTTTCCTTTGTCCTTGTCTTAATTTACTTAATTTTCGTCAAAACCAATTCCCTCATTAATTTAAAGTGTTAGATTAGTTAGAAATCAATTTAGTTGATGTTTTTAAGTGTTTGGAGTCAAGTGATAACTTAATTTCGTCCAGATTTGAGTATAGTGTTCAAAACTGCCCAGAAAGTGTTTTTAAGGCAGTTTTGAGTGTTTGTTTGCTGTTTTGAGTTTTTTGGTTTGTTTTGGTGTTTCATAGTTTAGTTTTGCATTCTTTGAGTCTAGTTGAGTGTTTAAACTTTGTTTTTACGATTTTGAGTCAGTTTAGAGTGTTTAGCAATCCCTCCTAATCCCCGGTTTA
Source organism: Pyrus communis (assembly GCF_041283825.1). Classification (NCBI taxonomy): domain Eukaryota; kingdom Viridiplantae; phylum Streptophyta; class Magnoliopsida; order Rosales; family Rosaceae; genus Pyrus; species Pyrus communis. The sequence continues at coordinate 8,492,180 of NC_142572.1, forward strand.
AGAACGATCCCTACTTACATATCTACTACAATTGTCAATAAGAGGGTTTAATTTGTGTGTTAAGTAATTTTCGCATCAAATTTTGGCGCCGTTGCCGGGGATTAGCAACTTTGTTAATCCCTCGTTATTTCTTTTTATTTATTTTTCGTTTGTTTTCTATCTTAGTTACTGATTTTTTTGTTTCATTGTTTTTAGGTACTAGTGTATGACTCGAAGTTCCCAACCTGTTCATAAGAATATTTTGGACTTTGACGACGATTTTGAGAGGACTTTGAGAAGACAAAAGAACCAGCAAGAGTCTAACCCACCTAGCCCTGAACCTGACCTTGAAGAACAAGTTTTAGAAGAGGAAGAAAGGGGCACGGCAGAGACTTTTGAGGAAGTACCCATCATAGCAGCCGACAATCGAACAATCAAGGAGTTTTCGGCCTCGGGAATGGACAATGCCGCACCTTTATGTATTCAATATCCCGTGGCAGCTCAAGGCAAGACCGAGGAGTTTGAATTGAAGTCTAGCTTGTTGCACCACATCCCAAAGTTCCATGGGCTGTCCATGGAAGACCCTAACAAGCACTTGAAGGATTTTGAAGTGGTTTGTTCAAGCATGACCCCTGTCAATGTCGATGGTAGCATCTTAAAGATGAAGGCTTTTCCATTCTCTTTAATGGACAAAGCTAAAGATTGGTTATATGAGCTAGCACCAGGGACAGTGACATCTTGGGAAAGTATGAAACGAGCGTTCTTGGAGAAATTTTTCCCCACTTCAAGAATCATTCTCCTGAGGAAACAAATAAGTGGCATACAACAAAAGCAAGGTGAATCCTTTCCTACTTATTATGAACGTTTTAAATCACTTGTTGCTTCTTGTCCACAGCATCAAATGAAGGAAGAGTTGCTCCTTCAATATTTCTATGAAGGCATTCTACCAATCGAACGTCAAATGCTAGATGCCTCGGCGGGAGGAGCTTTGGTAGATAAAACACCCATGGCAGCCAAGACACTCATTGCAACTCGTGCATTGAATGCACAACAATACGAAGGCATGGGACAAAGGGATAACCCACGGCCACAAGTTAATGAGGTAAGCTCTTCATCCGATATTCAATCTCAATTAGCTAATCTTACTTCTATTGTGTCTCAGATGGCCGAAGGTATGAAGATCCAAGGACCAATGGTGTGTGGAGTATGTTTTATTCAAGGACATGTTTCTGACAAGTGTCCTCAACTTATTGAGAATGGTGGATGGGAGAGCACGAATGCAATTGGATTTCAAAGCCAAAATCAACCAAGGAACGATCCATATTCCAACACCTACAATCCCGGTTGGAGAGATCACCCAAACTTCAAGTGGAGGGAGCCACAACAACCCCAATCACAAGGAGGCTTTAGGCAACAACCCCCGGGCTTCTACAACAAGCCATACGCACCCACACAAGCACCTCCACAATCTGCCCAAACAAGTTCAGGTAACACTTTGGACAATGATACACTTCTTAAATTACTAACTAACTTGTCTCAGGGGCAAGAAAATCAAGCCAAGGCAATGCAAAACAATGACAAAAGGGTGGATCATTTGGAGAAACAAATTGGGCAGATTGCAGATTTTGTAGGGAAATTTCGAGACCAAGGCCAACTCCCTAGTTCTACCATTCCAAATCCAAAAGGAGGGTTCGAAAGTGCAAAAGCCATATTGTTGAGAAGTGGAAAAGAAGTTGGGGTAGGTTCTTCATCACAAATAGGTCACAAAGAGGATGAAAAACTGCACTTTGAAGAGGGGGAAACAACCAAACCCACAGCAAGGGTGGAACTCCCTTTGCCGCAAGTTTCTAATGACCCTAAACCATCCAATCTGTCCAATAAAGGTAAGAATGTGTCAAATTCAGTTCCTACTAATGTTTTTCCTTCGAATGTTCCTTTTCCTAGTAGGTTCATGCAAACAAAGAAGGAGGAAGCTGAAAAAGACATTCTTGAGACATTTAGGAAAGTTCAAGTTAACATACCCCTTTTGGATGCAATCAAGCAAGTTCCACGCTATGCCAAGTTTTTAAAGGAGTTGTGCACCACTAGGAAGAGGATTTCGACCAAGGAGGTTGTCAAGGTAAGTGAAAATGTCTCCGCCATCTTGCAACGAAAACTACCCCCAAAATGCAAAGATCCAGGTAGTTTTACAATTCCTTGTGTCATTGGTAATATTCGCTTTGAATCTGCCATGCTAGACTTAGGTGCCTCTATAAATGTTATACCATACTCAATTTATGCATCTATGAATTTAGGAGTGTTGAAAAATGATGGTGTAATCATACAATTGGCCGATAGATCTAATGCATATCCAAAGGGAGTTTTGGAAGATGTTTTAGTGCAGGTTAATCATTTAATCTTCCCGGCGGATTTCTATGTTCTCGACATGGATGAATCGGATCATGCCACTTCATTACCCATCCTCCTTGGAAGGCCATTCATGAAAACGGCCCAGACCAAGATTGACGTGTTTAATGGAACTTTGTCCATGGAATTTGATGGGGAAGTTGTTAATTTCAATCTTTCTGATTCTATTAAGTACCCTAGTGAGGACCATTCATGTTTCTCTATTGATATAATTGACTCTTTGGCGCAGGGATATCTTGACAATTTGAATGATGATGCGCTTGAAAAAGTCATTACAAGAGGCATGGAATGCAACAATGAGGAGGTAGCACCTATGTTAACCCACGGCACACCTAAAGCACTCCATGCCGTGTCTCCTAGTGAGGAAGTTAGGGAGATGGTTGCTGCCCTTGAGTTGTTGCCTACGCATGATGGTAAATGTCCTAATCGTGAGTCAATTCCTATTTCGACTAACAAGTTGCTTCCGTCCATAATTCAGGCACCCGTCCTTGAACTAAAACCACTACCAAGCCATTTGAAGTACATTTTCTTGGGAGAAGATGAGACCCTACCTGCCATCATCTCCTCATCCCTCACGGCACAAGAAGAGGAGAAACTAGTTCAAGTTTTGAAAGAGTTCAAATCTGCCCTAGGATGGACATTGGCCGATATCAAAGGTATAAGCCCTACAACATGCATGCATCACATATTTCTTGAGGAGGGGGCCAAACCAACTAGAGAGGCTCAACGCCGTCTTAACCCTCCGATGATGGAAGTTGTGAAAAAGGAGATAATCAAACTTCTAGATTGTGGAGTCATCTATCCAATCTCGGATAGTAAGTGGGTTTCACCTATCCAATGTGTGCCTAAGAAATCCGGTGTGACGGTTGTGGAAAATGCTGAGAATGAGCTTGTACCTACTCGCATTCAAACCGGTTGGAGAGTATGCATTGATTATAGGAAGATAAATGCCACCACAAGGAAGGATCACTTCCTATTGCCGTTCTTGGATAAAATGCTTGAAAGGTTAGCAGGTTATTCCTTTTATTGTTTTCTTGATGGATACTCTGGTTATAATCAAATTGTTATTGCCCCGGATGATCAAGAAAATACCACTTTTACTTGTCCCTTTGGAACGTTTGCATATCGACGCATGCCATTCGGTTTGTGCAATGCTCCGGCCACGTTTCAAAGGTGTATGGTTAGCATCTTTTCTGATTATGTTGAAAGGATTATTGAAATATTCATGGATGATTTTAGTGTATTTGGTAGTTCATTTGATAATTGCTTGGATAATCTCACTTTAATCTTGAAACGATGTGTTGAAACAAACCTTGTGTTAAATTGGGAGAAATGCCATTTTATGGTTAAACAAGGTATTGTCTTGGGTCATATAATCTCTGAAAAAGGAATTGAAGTTGATAAGTCTAAAATAGATCTTGTACGCTACTTACCCTCTCCTACTTCGGTGAGAGAGGTTCGTTCTTTTCTTGGTCATGCAGGATTCTATCGACGATTTATCAAGGACTTTTCCAAGATTGCATAGCCCCTATGCCGTCTCCTCCAAAAGGAAGTGCCTTTCGAGTTCAACGAGGCGTGTGAGAAAGCATTCAACCATCTCAAAGAACTCCTCACCACGGCACCAATTATAACTCCACCAGATTGGTCCATTCCCTTCGAACTAATGTGTGATGCATCAGATTATGCACTTGGAGCTGTTTTGGGCCAAAGGAAAAACAAGCAACCACATGTTATTTATTATGCTTCACGCACTTTAAATGATGCTCAATTGAATTATTCTACAACTGAAAAAGAACTTTTGGCAATTGTATTTGCATTAGATAAGTTTAGATCATATCTACTTGGCACTAAAGTAATTGTTTTCACTGACCATGCAGCCTTGAAGTATCTTCTCACCAAAAAGGAGGCCAAACCAAGACTCATTCGTTGGATGGTCCTACTTCAAGAGTTTGATATTGAAATTAGGGACAAGAAAGGGTGTGAAAACGTGGTGGCTGACCACCTAAGTAGAATGGTGCGTGAGGAAGAGCCCATCCCCATTTTAGAAACGTTTCCGGATGAGCAACTTCTGTCCATTCAGGTAAGTACCCCTTGGTATGCCGATTTGGTCAATTATTTGGTATCTAGGCAAATTCCTAGCACCCTAAACAAATTCCAACGTGATAAACTTAAAAAGGATGCTAGATTTTATGTTTGGGATGACCCATACTTGTGGAAACATTGCCCAGGTCAGATTATAAGAAGATGTGTGCATGAATCAGATTTTCATTCAATTTTAAGTTTTTGTCACACTTATGCTAGTGGGGGTCATTTTGGCACCCAAAGGACAGCTTTAAAAGTTCTTGAATGTGGTTTTTATTGGCCTACTTTGTTTAAAGATGCAAGAACCTTTTGTTTAGCTTGTGATCGATGCCAAAGGACAGGTAATATAGGCCAAAGAGATCAATTGCCGCAGGTACCCATTGTTGTTGTTGAAATTTTTGATGTGTGGGGAATTGATTTTATGGGTCCGTTTCCTTCATCTTTTGGTTTCAACTACATATTACTTGCAGTTGATTATGTTTCAAAGTGGGTGGAAGCAAAATCCACTCGAGCTAATGATTCTAAAGTTGTGGCAGATTTTGTGAAAACTAATATCTTTTCAAGATTTGGGATGCCTAGGGTACTAATCAGTGATGGGGGGTCTTACTTTTGCAATCGTACCATTGAAGCCTTACTCAAGAAGTACCATGTGACGCATAAGGTTTCCACACCTTACCATCCCCAAACCAATGGCCAAGCCGAGGTGTCCAATAGAGAGATCAAACAGATTTTGGAGAAGACCGTTGGGCCAAATAGAAAAGATTGGAGCTTGCGTTTGGATGATGCTCTTTGGGCATATAGAACAGCGTACAAAACTCCCCTTGGTATGTCTCCTTTTCGTCTTGTTTATGGTAAACCATGTCATCTCCCTGTGGAATTAGAACATAGAGCTCATTGGGCTATCAAAACATTCAATTTGAATGTGGACCAAGCTGGAATTCATAGGAAGCTTCAATTATGTGAACTTGATGAAATACGGCATGAAGCTTATGAGAATGCTAGAATTTACAAAGAGAAGACCAAGGCATTCCATGATAAGATGATTAGAGGCAAGACTTTTACAATAGGGCAGAAAGTGTTGTTGTTCAACTCCCGTCTTCGTCTCTTCCCTGGTAAGTTACGTTCCAAGTGGGTTGGTCCTTTTGTTATTACTAATCTTTTTGTGCATGGTGCAGTCCAAATTAAGAGTTTGAGAACAGGGCAAGAATTCAAGGTGAACGGACATAGATTGAAGCCATACTATGAGAACTTTGTGGAGCATGTTATGGAAGAGATTCCCTTGCATGCCGTGGGTTCCAAATTGGAGTGAAGATGATCTTCGTCCGGCTGTACGACGTTAAAGCAAGCGCTATGTGGGAGGCAACCCATCCATTCAACAAAGGAAGCCCTAGGAATCCCCCAAATTCCAGATTTGCATTCCTCAAACCCTTCTCTTTGTTGTTGTTTCTAATCTGCCATGTTATGTTGTTTAGTTGCTGTTTGTGTGTTTACTTGTGTTTTGTGTGAATTTATGATTAAAACATTGAGGACAATGTTTGATTTAAGTGTGGGGGGGTAACTAAGTATATTTGATGCAAATTCGTGGGATTTTATCACCCATAACTTCAAGTGTTGTTCCTTGCTGTTTTAAAGTGTTTTTAAGCTGTTTTGGAGTGTTTTAGTGTGTTTTGTTTTATAACTCCGAAAATCATATAAAAATTTGAAAAACATGTTTTGAAAAGCCTAAAAAGAGTGTTTTGAGTCGTTTTTGTGCGTTTGTGTCTTAGGGTACCTTCCAACACAATGATGAGGATTTGGTTTTTAATTGCATGACTGTTAAAAAGAGTTATAAACATGGAGAAAAGTTTGATTTACTCTTGGTATATGCTTGGTTATGGTTATAATGTATGACTTCACATGCAATCATAAAAGAAAAATTAGTTTTTGTAACATGCTTGAAGGAAGGAACTCAAACAAACGCTACAACCTTGTGAGACTTGAGCCTAAACGTTATTTGGAGAGTTAAAATCTGTGCATTATTGTTTTCTACAGTCGTTGCATGATCTCATTATTCTTTGCTTGGTTACTACTTAGAAGGCGTTTCATCATATAGTTCCAAATGCTAGAACTCATGCCCATTTCATTCGAAGCATGTTATTGATTTGCATAACACATATTCAAGAAGAAGTTGTGTAGTGACCACCACCAAAGCCAAATTGCCGTGTATCCTACTTCATTATATGTTTAAGTTAACCCCATTGAGCCTTGTTAAGCTGACATTCTTTGTTAACCCACATTATCCTCACCTAGCCTAGATTAGGACCATCCATACCCTTATTCTTGAAGCATAGCAAAGCATGATTTGAATTGAACTCCTTTTGATTAATGTATGGCAGAAAACAAGTGTGGGGGAAGTATTTCTCATGTGAGTTAGTGTGCCATAGGCACGGGTGGAAAAAGAAAAAGAAAAGGAAAAGTTGTGAAAAGAAAGAAAAAAGAGTATGAAATAAATGAAAATAAGTTCACATGTTTATGGTAGTTGAAGAAAGGGTCCAAAATGTTGAATATGGCCCTGAGTGTTGCTTAGATCTTCCCTTTGTGTTAAAAGTTGATTTCTGTGTTTTAAAGTGAATTCTAAGTCTCAATTTCATTACTTTGCTTGCTATTGCTTCAAGAATGTTTGTTATCCCTATCCTTCCATTGTTAACCAATACCCCAAGCCCCATTACAACCCTTGACTTCAATCTTGAGTGTTATGTGTTTCAATTTGTGGAGTTTGAATTTGGTATGAGCATATGGTGTCACTGGTTCTCGCGTCTAAGTAGTAGCATTCCATTCATGAGATCATATCTAAACATGCTTATTAACTCCAGAAATTGCTTTCTTTGTGATACATATATGTGAGTGTTCGTTTTCATGTTTACATCAATCTTCTCACATATAACTAGATTAGGGTGTGTAGTTAGAAAATCTGAGTGAAAATTGAGTGCATATCTTTTAAGGAATTGAGCAACTTCTCTAAGGCATGTTACTACATTCAAAACATGGTTTTAAATGCTTAATTGTGAACTAGTATGTGGTGACTATGATTAAGAATGTACTTAAGTGTGAAGATGACTAAAATCTGTGGAGATAATGAATTTTAACATGTCATGTGCATTGGAAATCCCTGAGGCAACGTTGGAAGGTTTAGATTGTCTTTTGTTTGTTTTGTTTCGTTTCGTTTTGTTTAATTTGATAGGAGCATATTTATGCGACTTAATTGGCTTGTTCTCGTGCACTTACGTTGTGTTTCCTTAGTTATTTTAGTCCTTTATGCTTCTTTTGTGTGTTTTTAGGTTCATATGGCTAAGGAAGCAAAATGGTGCATTTTGGAGCATTTTGGAGCAAAATTGGACTTGGAATTGATAGCTTATGTTTGGAGCAAAAGAAATGGACGAAATTGAAGACCAAATTGAGTTAGGATTCCTAATCACAAGAGGATTCCTAATCACAAGACGATTCCTAATCAAATGAGGAATCCTAGTCAAAGAAGGTTTCCTACTTGAAGTAGGAAAGTAAGCCAAGGTTTCCTATTTTGGTTTAATCTTTCCTAATCTTTAAGGACTCTATATTTCAGCAATATCAAAGGCTCCTGCCTATTCTAGTTCATAAAATAATGTCCCTTGCAAACCTAAAGTCATTGCCATGTGTCCCCTTTGTGTTTCCCTTCCTTGCCGTGCAAGGAAGGGCCTTGTTTCCTGTTTTAAACCATTTAAACACATTCCTTTTTCATACCAAGCTCAGCCATAACTCACATACCCTTTTCTATTCCAAAATTCTTGCCTAATTTCAGAAATAAAAAGCATTCCTTTTCTTACAAACCCTTGTCGTGCAAGGGAGATGGTTCTTTCCTATTTCCTTGCATTAAAACACATTCCTTTTGTGTTTTATGCCATTGCCGCACCTATTAACCAATTTCCTTTTAATTTCTGATTTGATTTCCTATTTCTAGAAGCTTTGGACTTAATTTCTGTTTACCTAAATAACCTAGGGTTTTAATTCCTGAAATCCTATAAATAAACATCCTTGTTGCAGCCACAAAGCTTCATTCATTCACCATTCACGCCAGAAAATCATCCCATCCCTCTAACACATCCATACTTCACCATTCTCCATATTTTCTGCCCAAAACCAACCCTTGCCGTCCCCTACATCCATCCCAAACCCAAATCCATCATTCTACATCATCCATAACCCCCTAAACTCACCAGAACCTCTTGTGCCGTAGCAAAGGAGAGGAAGAAGATTGCTTGAAGATTCTAGCTATTCAACATTGGATCGTTGGAGTATTTAGGTGTTCTCTTTCTTATATTTACAATGTATAAACCTGTTTTCCTTTGTTTTGTGAACATGAGGAACTAAGCCTTTTGGCTAGGGGGCTATTCAATACCATGATTATGCTTGCAAGATGAATTGATTACATCCAATTGTTATTTCATAAGTTGTGAATTCAATTTGCTTAACTGTTTGATTGATAACTCATTCTTGTGTGTTGATTAAGGTGGCCACTTAGTTTTTCATGCAGGGATTTGAAGCTAAAATATAAGGGAATTTCACCTAATAGTTATAACCTTATATTTTCTAGTAGTGGAGGTCATTTATCGACGATCGTGTTAAGTGAATTCTTGGCAAAAGTTTCATGCTTTTCATAGTAACAATTGCCTCGTCAATACTTATAGTTTTCATGAAACTTAATGATCTTTGATTGTACCTTTATTGTGCTTTTCACGTAAGGGACTTTTAGAGAATGTTTTGAGTTGTTGTATGCGCATTCCCATCCAATTCAATAACTTAAGGAAAACTTGAAAGTTAAAAAAGTGCTGTTCACGGTTAACTTGGGGTATTGAGTTTCATGATTTATTGAAAGAAGCAATTGGAAATCAATTTGAATGCAAGTGTGTCATGTGTAGAGAAGAACCCTCTAGTTAGCCCATCATTCATCAATTCACCTAATTTAGTCTAAAGAATCTGTTTTCTTTGTCCTTGTCTTAATTTACTTAATTTTCGTCAAAACCAATTCCCCCCATTAATTTAAAGTGTTAGATTAGTTAGAAATCAATTTAGTTGATGTTTTTAAGTGTTTGGAGTCAAGTGATAACTTAATTTCGTCCAGATTTGAGTATAGTGTTCAAAACTGCCCAGAAAGTGTTTTTAAGGCAGTTTTGAGTGTTTGTTTGCTGTTTTGAGTCTTTTGGTTTGTTTTGGTGTTTCATAGTTTAGTTTTGCATTCTTTGAGTCTAGTTGAGTGTTTAAACTTTGTTTTTATGATTTTGAGTCAGTTTAGAGTGTTTAGCAATCCCTCCTAATCCCCGGTTTAAGAACGATCCCTACTTACATATCTACTACAATTGTCAATAAGAGGGTTTAATTTGTGTGTTAAGTAATTTTCGCATCAATATTCTTGGGCTTAATCTGGGAGACATAGCAAACATTTGCAACTTTATTAACTATTTGTCTTCGAGTTCTAACGCCTTTGTCAATCAGACCCACAATTTCTTCATCACGATGACCTCTGGCCTACTTCGTTTGTCTTTGAATAAGACACCAAAAACTTGAGCAGCACTTGATTCATTCTAATTGTTACTTTCTGACACCATACTTGACTTAAGTGGCCTTGAGACGAAGTAGGCCATTGGGACATTGACATTCTTTGTATTTTCAACACTATGAAGAGCATCATCACTCATTTCTTGGCATCATCCTTTTCCATATCTAGCTCCATTTCATAAATGATAAGCTTACCCTCCAGTTTTCCAAGTTTGATCTCATTTAAATCTTGAAATTCTTGAATAGTAGCCTTCTTAGCCATGAATCTCTTAGGCAAGGATCTTAAGATCTTCTGAACAACGGTAGTTTCATCAGTAGGTTAGCCCAACCCTAAAGCATCATTTGTTAACATTTCAAAATTTTAATAGAAAGTCAAGAAGGTCTCAGAATCTTTCATCCTCAAGTCCTCAAACTTTGAAAGATTCATTTGAAGTTTGAGATCCCTCACTTGTTTATCTCATTCATGAAGAATTTTGAGCTTGTCCCAAGCTTGCTTAGCCGTTGTGCAATATCGAATATATGCGAATCGAGTTGGGGAAATGGCGGTGACAATGGCATTTCTTGCTTTTCTGTTTGCCATGGCAGAAGAAACTTTACCAGGAGACCATTCTCTGTTAGATTTAACTACATATTCACCATTTACATTTCTTGACGGTGTTTTCCATTCCAAGATAAGATAGTCAACATCAATTAAGTCCTGAGCTTCCAGAAAGATTTGAAACTTTTCACTCCATGCAACATAATTAGATCCATCAAACAATGGAGGAATATTACAAGATGCACCAACATGATCTCGATCCATGATGAGATTCCACCCAATACCAGTAAATTCCAGAGATCACTTTATGTATATCTAGAGCAAGGCTCTAATACCAATTGAAATTGGTACCAGGCGAAATATCCTGTATATAAAAATGATAATCTGCTAGATTGACTAGTCAAGCCTACTAGTCAACTAAGATAGAATTGTTAGCCGATAACTCAAAGATTTAATAGCCAATTTCAAATACCAAAAGCTATCCTAGTTAGCAAGACCTCAGTTCGTTCCAAGTTATTAATATGTCAAGTGAGTAAGGTTGTGAGCACATACTAATTAAATACTCAAGTAATACATGTAGCATGTAGTTATGTGAGATATGTGGAACACTATAAATAACTTTAAACATACGATGTTTTTGGCTGGAAAAATCCACCTATGGGTTAAAAAAAACGATGACTCTCCACTGTGTCCAATCCACTAGTATAATCAAGGTTCATACAAAGTACCACTCAAAGCTCAATTCCTAGACCTAGTTTTCAAGGCAACTTTACCTTTGTGCAACCTTGCCTCACATAAGATAGATTCCTTTGGTCTTCACGAAGTGGCAGCTCCTCCTGAACTCTTTACCTTGTGGCACTGAGACCAACACACGAACTATGCATATGATGATATGGCAATGATATGCAGATCAGGATTCAAATGTCTAGTTAGTTTCTCCAGTCAAACTGTTGAAGGAAGAAACTAACAAAAATCCTAAAATGGGTTAGTTTTAAAGATTTGAAACTAGAAACACTTGACCACAAGTTGAATGCAAAACCAAAGACAATGCAACCCTATTCTTCAATGATTGGGTGTTTAATGCATGAAGGAAGGTTATGGAACTACGGTTTCATAAATGAAGAGGAGGAAAAATGAATGTTTTATCTCTCTCTAAACAATGTAATACGAAAACCCCAAGGGATAAAAGAAACCCTAGCCATGGATATAAGCAAAAATGATGTTTCATTCCAGCTAGCAAGGACAAAAGACAAGCGCCACCCTACAAAACAATCCAGGCAGATCCACGGTTAAAAGCTGGTACCAACAGAAAGATGTTAGTCAACCAGTGTAGACAAATCTTAATTTGTGTGCCCAGCTTGCTGGAAATCTGCACGCAAGCCTAACTAGATAACTATGCTAGTTCGAATGAAGTAGGAATATAGACATGAAATGCACATGCATGAACAAACCTTTTGAAGTGAGATGCGTCCCATCCTTATACATTTGTCCACAGTAGGCATAACCCATAAACAGAGAACAACTTAAAGCTAGATTAAGCTGGTACCTTCATAATGTTAACAAGGAAAGCCAAACCTAAAAGTCTAGACTTCACAATATCGTTTAGTGCACCTCTGCCGAAGCAGAGCATGCATATCGGTGTATCCCTGTCGAAGCAATGCACCACCATTCAATAGACTCCAGCCAAACGAGGTCCATCCTATTCGGTACCTCTTAGCCGAATTGTTAGGGTACCTTTCTTTCATATGTGTGGTAGTAATTAGATCTGAGAATTTTGGTAAACTTCTGTTCTCTACACTACTGCTTCTAGAGCGAGTTAGAAACAAGGAATGACGAGAAAAGTATTCTCTAGTCAAACTTCGATCGGATTTATAAATTTCAGAATCGTTCTCATTCATGGATGTAATCATGGTGTGCTTCAAGCAATATCATTCATGATTAGACAGTCCGTAGGAGTGAGCCAAAAAGCCATGGAATCCTCGTTTAGGAAGTACTTCTATTTGTAATGCTTCGGGCATAAGGCTTTGAATGAAGATTATAACGGAGTCTTATGCAGCTCTTCCATGCCATTGTTGGCTTTAATGGTTTCTCAGCTTCTTGATAGTCAAGTAGAGATTCGCGCGTTATACCCACATGCAGTGGTTTCTGTTTGAAACGTCCAAATCAGTGAAATCAAACCTGTGACGATTCGACAATCCACTGAATGAAGGGAATAAGATTGTGATTGGTGTTATGGAAATAAGATATCCATAAGCATCAAAGTTAGAACATTTGAAGTTCTAAGACATGGTGTACATGAAAAACGTCGGGTTTTCAAGGGTGTATTGTTTTATGAAAACTTTGGGTTTCAAAAGCACTAAATTTGAAACTACAAGTTTAGTTTGTTTTATAAATGTTAGTTAATAAAAGAGAGTTTCCAGCAAAAACACAGAATACAAGGTATTGATTTAAGTGCAGAAGATTTGAGTTGCTTCGGGAACTCAAGTGTAAGCGCTTCAAGACTACGAAATGATCTCAACAGTTCAAAGAAGAAAAAGAAATTATTGAATCAATAATGACCAAAAGTGGGCTGTAGGCCAATAAAATTAGATTTCTTGTCAGATTAATGTACTGTTGGTTACTTTTAATTAATTCAATAGATCGAGACCATACGAGGTCGATCGTCGAATTAAAATAATGACATATGGGTTATATTAGCTTCGGTTGGCAATGGACCAAGTGACAAGTGTATTATAGCGTAATTAGCATTAACCAAGATGTCCCAAAAATTATATGGGTATGGTTATAAAGCGGGGATGCCAAAATATGGCATTGTGTAAAAAAAAAGAATGCAGCCTATCACGTGTGGGCTAGCTGCAACACATGGCCCTGCAACAAATAAAACAAAATTTGCGGGCCATTAGGCTTGAGGACACGGCTACAAGGTAGCCCAGTCCAGTGCATGGCAAGTTGCAGACTTGCTAGAGATTTGGGCCGAAGGGGTGGCAAGAGCCCAACATTCGTCGGCTTAAGGTTAGTGTGCGAAAAGCCCAGCTTCACTGAAAGCTCAGCAATGTTGGCTTGATGGGCCGATGGTGCTTGACAAGCCCAACAGTGATGGCTTTGTGGGCGAGTGCTGGATCGATAAAAAAGCCCAACAAGGCTAATAAGCGGCTTAGAGGGGCTACAGCCCAGCAAATTTCAAACCCAAGCTGAGAGCCGGGTTTACGCATGCAGCAAATTCCAAATAAAAAATAAAAAAAAAACCTGATGCCTCACGGGGACGTTGGAACGCTTCGAGTGACAGGCTGTCAAATAGCAAAGAATCAAGTCACTCGAAGCTCTGCCCTGATGTCATTCCAGCTCCCAAGCCTCAAACTGCATACTCAACTTGGTGTCAAGTAGGCGTGGCAGCGCGGCTGCGGGCCGCTTCTTAGCCGTAAATTTCCCATAAATTTTAAATCTTTATCAAAATTCCTAGGGTTTGAAAAACCCTAATTGCTTCTAATTTCTTTCAATTCTTTGATTCACAAATTCCATATTGCAAAATTGCGTAATGCATGAAATGTGTGTGTGTGTGTGTACTGACAAATATATGAACATGTACAATTTATCTCAGAAGGTAAATGTAAATGTATGAGGTTCATGCATCATGGGGAATGTTTTCTTGCTTTATGGTCGTTTCAAATATCTTCCTTTATTTTAAGCATACCTGATTGGCAGAAAATAATAAAAGCCTTTGAATTTGTAGAAGATCCTTCTCGAAAAGCCGAAATTGCATCTCTAATGCGTTGTATCATGTTCAACACGGAAAAAATAAATTGAATCACTAGCATGTAGATTAATTCAATAAAAAAATTAATTCATCATAAAAAATTGATTAAAACATAATACTTCCCTAGAAGATGAACAAACTAAAATAGCACAGCGTTAAAAGCGTACTGATAACGTGTTGTAAGCATAATTTATTGAACAATTATAGAGGACATAGATGAAGGAAAAATTTGTCCTAGCTAAGAACATGTGAGAACATTGGAACACATAAGCAAACTATTAACACTTTAAAGTAGGCATGCATTCAAAACAATTCTAAAACCCATGACCTTCAAAGCCTAGTGAATGGTGAACCAAAAGACTCTAACAAATTAAAGAGGAGAGAGTTTGAGTTTCACTACCCTTGAAGCTCATCCTTGTTTACACAAGGGATTCACCCAAATGGAGGGCCTTCAAGTCACTTCCTTTGCTCCTTAGATGGTTGCTTCTTTGTTTCTCCTTTACTCCTCGAGGATTTGAGGAGAGGAACTCTAAGAACACCAAACTTTTGGAGTCTCTAAGTCTCCACACCAAGGATGACTTAGAGGAAGGAAGACTGGTAACTATTTTTCTCTAAGTGTGACCGGCCTCTTTGGAAGACAAAGAGAGAAAGAGTTTTGCTCTTTTGTCTCAAAGAAAAAAAACCCCTAATGTGGTCAAGCTATAAAGTTCCTTTTATAGCACCTCACATTGTAGTGGCAAACTTGCAATTATGCCAAGTTCACTACCACTCACCCTATGGCTAGCCATCCTTTAGTTATTGGGCTCATTGCCCATTTTGTTTTAATTGTCATACAACTTAAACATAATGGGCCTTGTGGACCAAAACCCCTTTGGGCCCCGAGACCCGAAACTAACTTGAAAGCCCAATACGAACCTTTCGTATAATTAATTAACTAATTAATTAATCTTGACCGTTCTCGATTAAATCATTTAATAGGTTATCCATCTCATTTATATTTGTTCACTTTCATCATTACTCGGTGTACGATCCATTAGGTTCCAATTAGCGAGGCATTGGGCGATTGTTACTCTTAACAATCAATTGTGAATTGAAACTACATTACAATTCTCCCCTTTGATGAAGATTAGTGTTTGCTAATCTTCAAGGCTTCCACAAACCATGAGTGACACCTAACAGTATGTCATGGCTACCTAAGCTAAGTATAAGTGGTTGGATAACTTATCCAGTTACAATTACAATGCAATACGGTCATCCTCTAATACAATACTCTTAATCACATTGTTTGAGTGATAGTTTGTTTCATGTCTACTATCCAATGTGATACTTCTATATATGATTCAATTGAATATGATTTGGAACAAACTTCCTAAGTCATATTTGTATGCTTTGGCCAAAGACTCCCAAATCATATCTCAGAGTATTCTCCCTCCATCATGGAAGGTTAAAGATCCCTTGTTGTGCATTCATATGCCTACATGACTAGATAGCTTGACCCCAACAATGTCGTGGACACTCTCGATGGAATGCCTTTGACATGATCAATGATCAAGGACCTAACCATTAGGCATCTATGATGCCTCAGGTCAAAGGACTACTTTGCATATTGCAACTTACGAGTTCTTACATGACATGTATGTTCGAACTCTCTTTGAACCATAGTTCAGTGTACTCGATTACCATTTTTGAGCACT
Organism: Pyrus communis; assembly: GCF_041283825.1. Classification (NCBI taxonomy): domain Eukaryota; kingdom Viridiplantae; phylum Streptophyta; class Magnoliopsida; order Rosales; family Rosaceae; genus Pyrus; species Pyrus communis. The sequence continues at coordinate 8,508,201 of NC_142572.1, forward strand.
TATGTGTTTGTCTCAGTGTCCAACACTAAATAACTTGAGACTAGTCATACTCATGCTTGAGTTAACATAACACATACTAACCTTAGCGGATTGTCAATGCCCAATTGGCAAACTTATGGCTAGGAACGTTTTAGGAATGAACATAAAAGAAAGGTCTCGTTAATCTAACTTACTTAGATCACTTCTCTCTTAGATAAAATACATTCCTTGGATTCCCTTATTGCTTAAAACACATAATACAATAAATAGTGATTAACAATAAGCTTTGCCCTTCATTAAACATATAATAGTTTAACACAATAAGTATTCCAAAGGCTATTACATCAAATGAGTGGTTTTGTGGGCATACTTCCAACAATAGAGAGGGGTGGGCAGGCAACATAGAGAAAGAAGAGAGAGATGTGTAATAGTGAGGTGTGTTATTCCACGCCATTATGCCTTTATTTATAGCAGTAAGGAAGGTAAATTCTTTACCCCAATAGGATTACAACTCTAATAGGATAATATCTAGTCTAAGAGATATGGTAGAATCCTATAAGAATATCCCAGATATGATGGAATTTACACGATCACATTCCTAACATAATAGGACTACAACAAAAAGCAAATTGTTATTGGCAATCTAAAAATCTCATTTTGCCCTACAAATTTTCTATAATTAGAAAGAAAAATACATTTGTGAGCAGTGTAGAATGAGATTTTTGGAGTCCTAATAACATATCTTTATAAAAACACAAATAAGAAAAAGAGAAAAAAAAAATACAAAAGTAAGAAAGAAATAAAATAAAATAAAATAAAATGAACAATCAACTAAGTAAAACATAATCAACAAGCCGAGTTGGGATTAAGGGGTAATCGCAGGCAACGGCACCAAAACCTTGATGTGTATTTAAAATAAACTAAATAATAGATTAATTTAAACCAAATTAAATTTGCTAGCGCACAAATCAGTTGTAGTAATATATGCAAATACGTGGTCAATCCCACAGGGATTGCTTTAATACCAATTTAACCGATTAATCACGCTAGACTTAATTAAACAAACAAAGGATAGATTGAATTGAATAATTGATTAAGACTAAAATTAACAAGAAAAAAGAAGATAATTAATTAAATAAACACACTACACAAGAAGAAATTGAGAAACAATGGAAGTCTAAGGTTATGAATCCACCAACAACAATCCTATTTACTTTTCTAAGAGCCAACTGCTATCCAATTATCATGCCAATGTAAAGGTTGTTCTTTCTAAATCCGTGGTCAAGTATTAACTCATGTATTTCTACATGATAATTATATCCTATTGGTTAGGCATACAATTAAACACAGCTACGCATAGAAGAATCATGTCAACCAAGTATGACTAGCTTGATATTGGTCATCCTCACTAGTTTGTCTACTCTTCTTAATCTTAATCCCAATAAACCTAATTGATTGGTCATCCTCATAGATTTATCCAAATATCTATATGCAAAATTCCTAAAGGTGATCAGTCATTAAACTGAATCTGGAGTAAAATATGCACAAGGATTAAGAATATAATATGGCATATAATCGGATAACAGTTAACAAAGTACTTTGCATATATTCATGTCATGCCTTCATCATAAACCTTACAAAATAACTTAGTCACACATAGAAATAAAAATAAAAGAAAGATAGAACATGGAGTCCACGGCAAGGCAAGTCCCTAAGGTCTTCTTCGCAAAATGTGGAGATGGTGAATGGTGTAGTGGTGTGGGTGGATCTATAGAGAGAGCTTAGGATGCCTTACTTATACTAGAAAAACCCTAAAAGGTCTGAGAGAAACTCTCCTAAAATAAAACAAACTTCTAAACAATTAATGACACAAACTAGGAAAAAATCGTTCTTGGCTTCAGAAACACGTCATTTGTCTTGCATGCCTGTTTTGGGGTTGATTTATCTTCTGAAAAATTCTATAAAAATATGAGAAACATAGCCTTATATCTTTATCTTTCCAAGAATATATCGTAAGCCACTAGGAGAAATCGAAAGGCTCCAAATCTTCATTCTCCCACAGCTGTGCAATTTTGACAGGAATGCAACTCTCGCGAGATTGATTTGTAAAACTAGAATGAACAGCTCCATGGAAAATTATGAAATTCGGACACAACAATCTTCAGCCTTTTAGCTTTCTTCTCCAATTGGCCTTGCATCAAAATTCTTTCGAAAACTCGATTTATCTCCAAAAAGGTCATAATTGCGCTGATTGGTAGAAATTAAGGAAAGTAATAATGCTATTTTTTATGTGTTATAAACTAGCACTCAAATTAAACCCTCTTATTGACAATTGTAGTAAAGATGTAAGTAGGGATCGTTCTAGGCCGGGGATTAGGAGGGATTGCTAATCTACTTAAAACTGACTCAAAAGCATAAAACTAGGCTTGAAAACACTTAACTAGACTCAAAGAATTCAAAACAAACTAAAGAGACTCAAAATAGCACAAAATAATCAAATAAACTCAAACTAGACACTAAAGGGTGATTTGGACGAAAATTAATTTTAACTTGACTCAAAACACTTAAAAACACAAGTTTGGACATATTCTAACTAATTTGACACAACAAAGTAAAGGGGATTGGGTTTTTGATGAATTTAAAGTAAAGACAAGTAGATTAAAGACTTAAACAAGTTTGGCACGAAATTGGGGGAAATCATGGGTGATTAGCTAGTTAGAGGGTCCTTCTCCACACATGACACACTTGCATACAAATCGATTTCCAGTTGCTTTTCCAATAAACCTTGAACCTCAATGTCCTAGATTAACCGTGAACAGCACTAATTAACCCTCAAATTTTCCTTAAGTCATTGAATTGGATGGAATACGCATCGGCAACCAAATTATTCTTCAATAGTTCCCTACTTGAACAACATAATAGAGATACAATCAAAGATCATTAAGCTTTGTGAAAATCATAAGCATTGACAAGGTATTCGTAACTATGAACAACATGATACTCCTGCCAGGAATTTACTTTACACGATTGTGACTAGCAACCTCCACTACTTGCAAATATAAGTTCATAACAATTAGGTGAAAATCCCTTATATTTTAGCATCAAATTCATGCATGCACAATCAACATACAAGAATAAGTTCTGAATCAAACAGTTAAGCAAATTGCATTCACAATTTATGAAATCACAACTGGAAGTAATCAATTCATATTGCAAATATGTTCATGGCTTTGAATTCTTCTCTAGCTAAAACTGGTTTAGCTCCTCATGTTCACAATTAAATTAAACATTGAAAACAAAAGATTGAATACACCTAGAAACGCTCCAACAATCCAAAAGTTGAATGGCAGGCACGGCTTCAAGGGTCTTATCTCCTTTTTCCTTGAAAAGTTGCAGCACAAGGTTGGTTGTGGCTGAAATTGGGTTATGGTGTGTGGTGGATAGGTGGATAGGTGGTGTGAATTATGGTGATGGATGGATGATGGCTGAATTGAATGGTTGAATGGGTGAATGAATGGTGAATCGTTCTTTGTGGCATAAACATATATTTAAAGGGAGAAAAGGTTAGGCATTAATTAAATGCTTTTGGGAAAGATTTGGACCCAAAATCCTCAAGGAAAAAGGCTAATTAAATCAAAATCCAAGAGGGAAAAGGGTAACAAGGGTGCGGCAAGGAAAGAAAATAGGAAAGATGTTTGCCTTGCACGGCAAGGGAAAGGGAAAGGGAAAAGTGGTGCGGCATCCCCTTTAGGAATGGGGTTTAGGCTTCTAGAACCATATAATTAAGTCTCCTAATATAATTAGGGATCCTCTTGGCAGCTGGAACATAAGTAGGAAAAGATTAGGATTGACTAAGTCAAAATAAGGTAGTTTGACTCATGTTTCCTTCTTTGTAGCTGATTCCTTGTCTTCCAAGTCTTGAATTAATTTCTTCAACTCTTTAGCATATTCCTAGCCTCCTTTGAACTTCAAATTCGTCCATCCACCTTACTCCAAGCATGTGCTATCCATTCTAAGCCCAAAACAGCTCCAAAATGCTCCAAATTACACTTTCTTGCTACTTTAGCCCTTTGGACCTACAAACACACGAAAATAGCTTAAAATACTAAAATAACTAGAAACTAACAACATAAATGCAAGAAAATAAGCTAACTAAGTCGCATAAATATACTCCTATCACTTTTATAAACAATTCCTTAACAAAACTTAGGGATAATTAACATGAAAATATGAGAAATAATGCACCTATCACTAACTTCATGGAAGTTTCTCTGCAGTTCTACTCATGTTACATATGCAAAATTTCAGCTACAATCAAGAAGAGTAGGAGTTGAAGAAAGACATGAAAAGAAAGATGAGGAAAGCGGAAAAGCTAGATACATAATTTCATGCCTTGTTGCCTTTGAGACATATATTTTCCCTCATATGGTTCTCTTCACTAACAGTGATGGCTATTCCTTTCTAATAAAAACAGGTTGCCTGACAAAGATGGACGAGACGATGGTATTATTATATAGAGTGGTTAATGATCAACACTTTATCTGATGGTATTATAAATTATTACCTTGCTTCATAACTGTTTGATTTATATGTTGATATCCTGAGCATGTGATTATTAATATCAACATCACATTACATATGCATAAACATCCTAAAGCAAGAAAACCAATGTTGTGTTTAAGTGCTCAGTTGTGTGGGGTTGTGTAAATGCTTGACTTGTGAGGATATTCAATGGCTAGAAAATGCCTTGAACACAAAATAATGAAACCTTGTATGTGTCAAGCGTTAAGGAAAATGCTTGAATATACAATTGGGCGTCGGGGGAAGTGCCTATATAACAAAGTGAAATTGAGAATTTAATTATAAAAATTAGGCTTAAAGGATGAATGGGGGTTAACTCATATTCCCATCATCTTCCACCTCCAGTTGCACCCACAGACCTCAGATCTTCGATGAAATTCGACGAGGAGGGAGTGATAGAGAGAGAGGGAGAAATAGGAAGGGAGTGAAAGAGAGAGAAGGAGGGAGAGAAAGATCTTCTGCTGAGAGGAATGGAGGGAGAGAGAGAGAGAGAAAGAGAGCTGCAGAGAGTGAGATTGAAGAGAGAAACCAGTCTGCAGATAAGATATAGAGAAAGGTGGGGTACTGGGGTAGGTGCGGCTATATTTTCTTAGGGTTAGTAGGTTTTCTTTTATTAAAAATTTATGGACTTTTTTTTCAAGATTTGTAGCAGACCCAATTTTAATTATTTTTAAAGAAAACTAGGCCCAATAATAATTATGATCTTAGAAAAATTATAAAGTTTTATACAATACTTATATTTTACAACAAATATTTATTTTTGTAAGTTTTGGATTTTATTTTTTTCAATAAATATGCTTTTTTTTTTTTTTTTTTTTGGGTGCGAACATGGACTTGTTTATAAAATTATACTATAAATTTATTTGAAAAATATAAATCGGCCTAGCTACCTAGGTGCTAGGCCCCAACCCGTCGCCCAACTAGTGCCTAGTGTCTTTTAGAACCATGATTTTATGTAGTAAACTCAAACGTTTATTATGTAAAATTTTGTTATACGATGTATTGTGTAATTATTACAAATAATTTTGTTTTTTTTTCCACCATGTCTTGGTTATAGAATAGCTAAGATATGACTCATACCCTAATTCGTGAATCGTCCTTATTCGCAGGTCGGGGTGTGACAGCAAGCTACATTACTTCTTGGCATTCTTATAGAACAGAGTGTGTCCTTCCCCTTAACGATGGGAAGGTTGACTCATCAAAGTCACAATCCACCAACCGGGCAGTATCCTTCAAGGGTCTCAATAACGTATAATTGAAGGAGACGCATAACTGACCTAAATCTCTTTCCTTCCTTGAGGGCCCACTTTGGAACATTGCGGAGGTGTAATCGGCACATGTACAACACACTCAAACACGCGCAAATACGAGACCTCTAGCTTGTACCTGGTCACCAATTGTTGTACAGGAAAAAGTTGGGTGGCAGTGGGTCTCATTACCAAGGTTTACATGGTATGGTTAACTTGATGTGGCTTCCCTCGCAAATTACAAATATCCCTAATTCAATAAAGAGAATCAGTTGTCTAATCAGTTGAAGAATCAACGGCCTATTCATTTGAGGAATCAATGGCTCAATGATTACACCAATTAGTGGACGAACATAATGTCCTGCAACAATCACACTTTCTTTTTCTCTTATTGCACTCATTTTATTTTTTTAGTTGTTAAATTGAATAAATAAAGAAAATTAACAAACAAAACAAATGAAGAAGTTTAAAATGACAAAATTTGAAGAGATCACAAATGACACATCATATTTTTATATATAAGATAATGACAGACCTCTTTTAATTAATACATGGAATAGGTTTATTCACCGAATGGCATAGTTATGCAAATGTTAGATTTTTACTTAATAAACAATTGAGATTGAAAGTGAGTCGGTGAACAAAATTTGGTGAGGAGGAGCACTATGGTTGTACATTATTCCTTTGATAAGACTCAAAGTAATGTCAAGATCTGCCACGTAGTATTACAGACTTAAAGTAATGTTGAGTTACTACGTAGTATATTCTTCTTTACTTGTAAGTATAATTTTATTTTCGAATCTCATGGTGATGAATTTTATACCAATTTATAACCTTACCGTTTAGTTTAGATTTATATCATTATATTAAAAATTAATAATTTACAATCATATCATTTTATTAACAAAATGATATATGATTGTACGGTACTCCCTTAATTTAGTGTTATAGGAATACACTAGTACCTGCGCATTGCTGCAGGCTAAAAAATTGTATGAAAGACTGTTTACAAAATATAAAAGATTAATATTGTTTATATTGACAGCATTAAGAAGATTTTCACATACAAAAAATTTGATTGATACGGATCACATACAAAAGATCATAGATTAGTTTTTAAGTGGATGGCAAAAAGATTAGATGTGTGCTTATGTAAGTAGTTTTTGTGGCTTTTGATTCAATGGTAGGACTTGTATATAAAAGATTGTGAAATACATGCAAAAAGGTATCAGAAAGTATTGTTTGATTTACATTGATAACTGATGATAAAAGTTGTTCACTAGAATGTCAAAAATTTCCCCGTAGTAATCTTGATTGACAAGAAAGCAGCCTAGGCAAAAGAAAAAAAAAAATAAAAGATGCAATGAATTTAGATATGAAGAAATTTATAACATCTAATCTAACAAAATTCATCGTTTGACAAAACAACAACAAAGCCTTTCGCCACTAGGTAGGGTCGGCTATATCCTAGAACGTCATTGCGCTCGGTTCTGTGTCACGTCGTCTGTTAGATCCAAGTACTCTTAAGTCTTTTTCTAATAGAAAACTGTAAAGGATGTAAAGTAGACATGAAATGATAACTCTATTGGTAGAATGAAAAGGATGTCTACTCTAAACATCTTTTTCACTAATAACATCTTACTTTTTTTTTTTTTTTTAAAGAAATGCAAACAGACATTCTAGTAATATCAAGCAACAACTTTTATTCAAAGGTCAATTCATTTTCTAAAAGAAAACTGTATGTTACACAAATTTATTGAATTAGAATCAAACTAATGAGATTAAAGCCAAAATTTAAAACTAATGCACAAAATATATTCGAGAGGCCAAAAAAATATAAAAGTAAATAGGAAAAAAAAGTTTAAAATGTCGAAACATTTTGTTATACTAAGAACGTAAAGCCCTTGGATAGCTTGAAAATCTTTACCCTTATTCATTCTTCACTCTCACTGTATTATGCTACACATTAACACAATAAAATATAATCAAATTATTAATTTGCGAAACAATAAGAAATGGGAACTGTTACTTTGCATTCTCATTATTGCAGATACCTAAGAAATTAATATAAATCAAAAGATGACAAACCTATTACTTTGCATTCTCTTTATTGCAGATGCCTGATAATTCCCATCATTAGAAACTCTTACTTCGTAAAAACCATATGTTTGTAACCTGTAAGAAAGTAACAAGAAATTAACTAAACTATCACTCAAGAAGTAGAGTAGAAACAGATCCATTAGTTTTAAGTATCGTAACACAAAACAACCATTAACCCACCCCAGGGGTAAACTACCCATCCTGGCATAACTCCAACACCGCAAGAAAGATGTTAATAAAATATTAGTTCCAATACATCATATTTGCTACTGTCATTTTGAGGATTCATGTGGTTTTCCATGAATTGTAAAGCATGTATATATAAAGTGAGGTTTGCCAATACCCCCGCCCCCCACCCACCTATTTCCAAGTGTGCCCTGGTGTGTTTTTTCCTCTGAAACATGCAGTTTTTTGTTTTTTTTTTGTTTTTTTACCTGTATTATTCCCACCATCAACCAAAATGGAAGGAAAATTGACAAAAAAAAGCTATCCTAATACCTTTTAGGAAAACTTCAACCACAAAATAAGGACTGCATTTTGAACCTATGAAAAGAAGAATAACCTAAAATACATTCACGATTATTACCTGAAGCTTTCTAGCTTTCTCTAAAGCTTTCTGCCTTATCAATTCTTTTTCCCTTGCCTGCGTAAATATTAAAAAGTTTAAATCAAGTTCTTCTGAAAATTAAATAATTCACATAATTATGTAAAGGAGCATCTTATTATTTTGGAAGCAGTTGAGGTGGGTTCTATACCAACAAATAACTTGAAGCATATCAGAGTTAATAAGTCTTAAGAGGGGTGAATAAAAACTAAGCAAAGAGAGAAGGTATTGAATATCAAATATTCAAGATCACATAATCCCCCAATCAAACGTTAGTGTGTATTGAGTTTTTGAAACTTGATTCGACTTGACTAGATATGGAGAGTGCATCCTTATTTATATTGTGTTGTCGAATCCTAGAAACCCTGCTTTAGTATGGTACCTTTGTAAACATGAAATTCATAGTACATGCCACGTAAGCTTTGCATGTGAAAAATTAATATGTTGGTGAACATTTATTTTCGCTGAAATTTGCATATCTACAACCTTAAAATAGGGTAATATTTTGTACAAACGGGTAATTTAATCATGAATGCAATTAAGAAAGATGAAAGAACCTTCCATCAAGTTTTATTTATTTATTTATTTTTCTTACCTAGAACCAACATATACACAAGGGTAGACCCATGTGAAATTTGGTAAAATTATAGTGCTTGCAGATATCATATAGGAAATTTCTTACTTTGAATACAAAAGTGAACATCCTTTTGTGTCCCATGAAGCAAGATCTAGTGAAAATCTCACAGATTTGGTTTCTGGATGGCTTCTCTTAGTCAAAGCAAGTAAAATACACTTTATGAACAATATAATATATAAATTGGTTGGACCGTAGGTGCAATGATTTACTTCATGGGCAAGGTCTCCGTATCGCCCATGATATATATACTAACCCAGGCACCCCTTTGAAATGCATATACTTCAGTAAGTTATGCAAGGGCATCCCATATTACTGAATAGGGCGCCTACTCTGCATAAATTAGGCATATAGGCGTTCCAACCCATTTTAGTAGAAGGACATGCTATTTGTTTATATATATATCTCTCTCTTAGGATGACGAATTTGGATGAAAGAGAAAAAATGGCTAACAGACACACTTTGTATAAAAAAAAACATGGCCAACAAATAGCTATGAAAAAAGCGTGGCAGGGCTGACATTGGCATCATTGACACCAAAACGTGATGAAAAGTTTCGGATTATGGTAAGTGTAACAGAAAAACGTGGCTTATACACTAGTGTGACCTTTTTTGTAGCAAAACAAAAGACTTATGAAATTAGTTTTTGATGGATATATAGCATGGAAATACATATGCCAGTTAGATGTTCATGCAACATTAGTGTTGGAAATTGACTAGTTATTAGCATTACTATTGAAAGTAGACCATTCAACCCAAAATCAATTCTCTACAGGCGAACATGCGTTTATGACGTTCAGTTATACATTGTAGCGTAGGACTTCGAATGGCAGATGTGAAGTTTTATACTATGAATGGATAGAACACAGACATGGTACTAGAAGTTAGAGGTTTTGATTTCTTCTTTGGTGATGAGTTGTTATATTGGATATCTAGCTGCAAACATCAATTGTCTGTAGTTTATCATTCCTTCACATTTTCATCTATTAGGAAATTAATATGAGGTTAAATTATCAATGCATACGTACTAAAATAGTCAAAACCTAAGAAAACTAAGTTAATGGATCAACCCGGGGAAGCAGCCCAAGGGCCATATAATTCAGAGGTCACTACACTAGTTTAATCCTATAAGATATATAGAGATAAGGTTATTTGGATACGATATAATATGCATTACAAAGATTCAATCATACATCAAATGTGTTTACAAGAAATCAAATACATCAACAATAAAACAATCCAAAAGGGAAAATACAGAGCGGAGCAAAGCTGCACAACTAAAACAAAAAACGTTTGCCCTAACATCTAAGAAACTCACATTACTGAATTTAAGCATAGCTCATAATCAAGTCATACAACCTAAAAAGTCCAAAACATTACCCATAACACAAATTGAACGTGCACTGCCATAGGACTTGTACAATATATAGCCATAAAGTATATGTTGAATAACTAACGGATTTATGGGTCCCCAACAATTGATGAATTCGTCAGTTAGAACTCGATCTCCAACAAGCTAAACTGCGCATAAAACAACAAATAATCCTTAAACCCTTGTTAGTTCAAGCGATTAATTCAGTGTCCTTCACTGTATGAATGAATAATAAGGGTAACCCATTGAGAGACCAAACTAGGGGTAGGTTAAAAAAACCGAAAATCGAAAAAAAACGGAAAACCAAACCAAACCGAACCGAACCGAACTAAAATTGCCAAACCGAACCGAACCGAATCTGGCTAGCTCATAATCAAGTCATACAACCTAAAAAGTCCAAAACTTTACCCATAACACAAATTGAACGTGCACTGCCATAGGACTCGTACTATATATAGCCATAAAGTATATGTTGAATAACTAACGGATTTATAGGTCCCCAACAATTGATGAATTCGTCAGTTAGAACTCGATCTCCAACAAGCTAAACTGCACATAAAACAACAAATAATCCTTAAACCCTTGTTAGTTCAAGCGATTAATTCAGTGCCCTTCACTGTATGAAACGTATAATAAGGGTAACCCATTGAGAGACCAAATTAGGGGTGGGTTAAAAAAACCGAAACCGAAAACCGAAAACCAAACTGAACCGAAAAAAGAATACATACACACACACACACACACATACTTTGCCGTGAGGGTTTGAACTCCTTCTCTTCAGGTTGAGATAATTGCATCAAGCTAACTTGACCGCAAGCTTTGTTTTGTTATGATCGTACTAGTAAAATATTTATAGGCTTCTAATATTTAATGCTTTATAAAATTTCTATAAGTTTACAAACCCTAGCCATCGCTCACTCCCATTTCAGTTTTCATGTTTTCTCAAACTCTCTCTCATCTCCGCTGCTCTCTTCCTCTCTCTCTGCTTCCTTAGTCTTCTTTCTCTCCTTCATCTCTTCCTCCAAGTCTTCTCCTATCCTCCTCACGGATTCCTTCATCCAAACCATAATTTTCCCTTGCCCCTTTCGAATCGAAAGCAGAGAAGGAGGGCAAAGGGAGTTCGATCTCTTCCTTATTTTAACTATTAATTTTAAAAAAAAAAAAAGATTGATTTTTTTCATTTTGATTGATTTTAATTTGGTAAATTAGGTTGAGTTTACTGTTTTTGGTTTCTGAATTAGGTTTTCTACAGTTGGGTTTTTCTTGTTTTAGCTCAAATGCTCCAACCTTGTTTACTACTGTTGGTTTTTGAATTCGGTTTGATTGATTCTTTTTTTCGTTTTGGTTGATTTTAATTTGGTAAGTATTAAGCTTTTGTATAATATTGTGTAATGCAGAGATGAAAACTGAAAAGCACGAGTTAAGTTGACTTCTCAGTTCAAGTTCAAATATGTTGATTAGGGCATGTTGCAGGTTGATTTCTCACTAAGGAATAAGGATGCAAGGTAGGGAAGCATGTGATTCAAGCTCAGATATATATAAAATAAAAAAATCATGGAAAAAACCGAACTAGACCGAAACCAAACCGAAAAAAATTTTAACTGAACCAAAATTTCGGTTCAGTTTCAGTTTTGGAAAAAAACCGAACCGTTTGAAACCGAACCTAGCCCTAGACCAAACACTTGGAATCGGCAGACAAGGTTTGGGAAGGTGGGGCCTACACTGAAGTGTGAAAAAGTTTGAAGGATCTCTTCCACCAAATCTCACGGATCAAGTGATCTAGGCCTTTGAAACTTGATCCAACGGCTAAAATTATTATAACTTTTAAAAGGGGCCTATGTTTTTAACCGTTGAATCAAATTTTAAGGGCCCATATCACTTGATTCGTAGGCTTTGGTGGAAGAGATCCGGAGAGGATCTCTTTCCAAGTTTGAAATCTTGGGAACCACCTTCCATACATCCATGCCCTCTCTACAACCCAAGACACCCTTTTTTGCACAGTCGACCACCCAAACCACCACGTGTTATGATCCTAGTTATTGGGTTTATAAGAACCAACTTTCACCATTTAGGAGAGCATGAATGAAGAATTGTTATTTTATTTCTTACTTGCATTTTCCTTTTCTTTTCCCTTTCGACGGAATAGGTCTTATCACCATGCTGAACATTGTGTTTCCCCTCACCAAAAACAAAGCACCCACTCGTAATCCAACACCCCGATTTGATCTGAAGGATGACAACAACCTCATCGAAGTCGTCATCATCAAAGTCTAAGCTGGCGTCGTGGTGTGAAACTTCCCGACTTCAACCCAACCAAGTGGGTGGCACGTAGCCTGCATTTTGAAGGCTTGGTGACGAGGATAAGAATCAAGTCAATGGTCAGATGGTGCTGGAAATTTGAAGAGTAGATGCGTAATATTGTTCGCGCAAGGAGAGAGGGAAGGGATGGTTACTACTTTAGGGAAGCCATGACATTGTTGCTGGTGATTCAACCCCCAAATTCAAGGTGCCACTTACAACCTCGATGTCGTTGCTAGACAATTAATTCCCATAATCAATCCCCAAAAGAAAGATTTGATAGGTGAGTTGGGACCACCATTGAAATAGCGAAGTTTGTAGATTAGGAGAGTGATGAGGGTGTTTTTGGTGTTTAGAAATTTCATTAAACATGCATTGTTGCAACATGGTTTGAAAATAAATAAATAAATAAACCTATGCTTTAAAGTAGCATTTTTTTTTTGCTGCTTTAAAGCATAGGCTTTTTTTTTTTTTTTTTTTTTTTAATCCATGTTGCAACAATGCATGTTTAATGAAAATTTCTAAACACCAAAAAATTTTAAAGCAGCATTTAGCTGCTTCAATTTTTCTGCTGTCAACCATCACAACTTCCAAAATAATCCCTTTTTTTTTTTAAGTTTACCAAACACCATCACAACCATCACAACAGTCCCAAACTAATACTGAAATGATGTCCCACCACTTTCAATCTTGTTTTAACGGGTCTCATATCTAATTTGACTCTTTTCTCTTTCTTCTCCACTCTTTCTAGTTCTCTCTTTCTTCGATATTATTCTTCTAGCTATTCTTACATGGTATTGTTCGGCCTTGGATGCACCTCACACAACTCCCCATGTGTGTATGGTGAAGGTGATGATTAGCTTGAAAGATGCCCTTGCGAGTCATAACTCATATATTTCATGCATTTATACCATCCATTTCTAGTCTCTTTGTGATGTTTTTGAGTTAAACTAGTTGCAGTTTACCTTATTTTGTGTTAGTGTGCAATTACATGTACTTTAGGATCAATTTGAAGGCAAAAAAAATGAAAACATGCCATTTTTGGGGTTGACCCTTATTCAAACATGGAAAGAAGTTTAGTGGTACGTTTTGAAGCCCAAATAAAGAATCCAAGATGAATTTGGCTTGTTAGAAGACCAGGAATAGAATGGGAAAGGAATTGGGATATCTAGCTTGATTTGGAGATGCCAATTAAGGCAAAAACGTGCAAAATAAAGGCTAAGTTGCTGGGATCACTTTGGAATATCTTGCAGCCCCATTTAGCATATAAATACTAGGGTTTCAGATCATTTTTACACAAACCCCCCTTGAGGGCGCCCAGATCTCTCTCTCTCTCTTCACTTTCTTTATCCTTTCTTCCAGAAACAAAACCCTATTTCCTTTCACCATCCACTACCATCGAAGAAACCACGCAGCCGCGTTGTTCTTGGAGAAGTTCAACATCAAAATTGCTTCAAGGGGGTTTCTTCTATGAACTTCAATTTCACTCATGTTGTTCTTGATATTTATATAATTTGTAATCATGTTGTGGAATTAAGTACATAGCTAGGGATTTCGATGTAGCCTTGCAAAACTACTCTATGTTATTAAGTTAAAGTATTTAAACTACCAATCTGTGTTCTTGTTTCATTAACTAGTTTTATAGTTTAATTTGTTTGTTAATCTTAATGTTTGATCACCATTAGGGCTGCTTATGAATTATTTGATCAAGATTATATCACAGATCATGCTTAATCTTGGTAGACATGTGAATGAATGAAGAAACTGCTATGCATACATCCTGCCATGTGATTTCTTTGGTTCTTTGAAGTTTTCTTGTTCTTAATGGATTCTTAGTTGGTAATCTAAGTTGAACATCACAACTAGGTTGCATATTAGGAGTACTTGATCACACCCACACATCAAATGGATGATCATAAATGAGTAACACGAACCCTAGTAGCAGATTGGAGAGTTGAATGCATTTTGACTTAATTTTCATGGATTGGCTTGTAATGGTGATATCAGTATCCCTAGTTCCATTCCCATTATTTATAAATCAATCTATCATTCATCTTTACATTGTGATGCATTTTAAGTTATTTTAGTTTCCAAAACAAAAATCTAAATTCAGTTTTCATTTTCATTGCTTAGTTAGGGTTCACATAAAGCTAGTAATTTGTAGAGTTCTAACCAGTCGATGTGGTTTGACACCCTTACTTGTGCCATTATACTATCCTTGTATTTGCACTTGAAAGGAACACAACAGCGAGGCCTTTAGCTAGTCTTCCAGCTATCTATCAAAACTAAATGTATGTTGAGCGTGTCACTGTTGGCCAAAACTAACAGATTGGGAATCATTCGGGAATGACTGGATTGATTACTTGTTCCACAAGTAAAATGGCTTCTTTTATCGAGGGATTGTTTATGGAGGGGTTAAGTCCATAAATGGTCCTTTTTATTGCCTTGAGATCAAAGACTTGTGTTGATGTTACATGCCAAGTTTTAGTTGGGTCGAGATTACTAGGTTTAATCCATTATTGCATGGGAACGACCAAAAGTAGAGTGACAATGAAGTTTTCAAGCAATAAATGAGCAGAACAGTTCATATTAGAAAGTAATAAATGAACTTGAGAATAAATAAGAAGTAATAAAGATAATATTTAATGCATTAGAAAGGTAAAAAAGTGAGTTCGGACATGTTATAAATCCCGTCGTGCACGGGTCCCTGTTTCTCGGGCACTTCTTTTACAAACCTACAAAGTAAGAGCTAGATTTCAAAAAGGAAAAGGGATTGCAGTAATAGCTACCAACTAAATCGATATTGCGAGAAGGCTGCATCAAAGCTATAACCAAAAGGGAATGACTAAGGGTGCAAAGAGAATGTAAAGAAAATAATAGAGCTTTTAAGTATTTTTCTGAGAGTTGAGTTGAGTGTCATTTTCTTTGTGTTCTCTTGTAGCTTTTATAGAAGCTTTATCCTTCTGGTTTAAAACCCCATTGACTTAATATGATAGGCAAGTGGTGATTTCACACTTAACTTTCTCCAAATTACAGGGTTTTGCCCCTAAAAAAGTGTTATTGCCATATGCGAAACCTTTCGTTCATAAACCCTATGCCTGCCAAGTTGCATAGGTTTGCTGCCCAATCTTGCCACGTTAGCCAATATCTTGAATTCTGGGCCGAGCTTTCGTCCTCAACCTTTTTTGCTATGGCCTAAAGCTTTCCTAGGGCCTTAAATGCGATTGGGCCATGCCCAATTTGGGTCTAAACAGGTATCTTCACTGATCCTTCATTCTTATGCTTTCGCATGATGATCAAAGAGAATATTCCAAATTCTTTGTATCTGAATTCTTTAGAATTTCTACTTTCTTCTTTGACAATGGTTACAGCTAAGTCAATTACAGATTCTCTAGTCTCTTATCACATCTTTAATTCCATCAATTTCAAGCTCTGTCACATTATAAAGTGAGTTCGGACACGTTATAAATCCCATTGGGCTCGAGTCCTTGCCTCTCGGGCACTTCTTCTACAAACTTACAAAGTAAGAGCCAGCTTTCGAAAAGGAAAAAGGATTGCAGTAATGGCTACCAACTAAATCGATATTGCGAGAAGGCTGTATTAGAGCTATAATTAAAAGGGAATGACTAGGGGTGCAAAGAAAATGTAAAGAAAGCAATAGAGCTTTTTAAGTGTTTTTCTAAGTGTTGAGTTGAGTGTCATTTTCTTTGTGTTCTCATATAGCTTTTACAGAAGCTTCATCCTTCTGGGTCAAACCCCCTTGGCTTAATATGATAGGCAAGTGGTGATTTCACACTTAACTCTCTCCAAATTACGGGGTTTTACCCCTAAAAATGTGTTTTTGCCATATGCGAAACATTTTGTTAATGACCTATATGCCTACCCAATTGCATAGGTTTGCTGCCTAATCTTGCCACGTCAGTCAATATCTTGAATTCTGGGTCAAGCTTTCGTCCTCAACCTTCTTTTCTTTGATGGCCTAAAGCTTTCCTAGGGCTTTAAATGCGATTGGGCCATGCCCAATTTGGGTCTAAACAGGTATCTTCACCGATCCTTCATTTTTATGCTCTCTCTTGATGATCAAAGAGAATATTCCAAATTCTTCATATCTGAATTCTTTAGAATTTCTATTACAACTAAGTCAATTATAGATTCTTTAGTCTCTTATCACATCTATAATTCCATCAATTTCGAGCTCTGTCACGTTATAAAGTGAGTTCAAACACGTTATAAATCTTGTAGGGCTCGGGTCCCTGCCTCTCGGGCACTTCTTTCACAAACTTATAAAGAAAGAGCCAGCTTTCGGAAAGGAAAAGGGATTGCAGTAATGGCTACCAACTGAATCGATATTGAGAGAATGATGCATCAAAGCTATAACTAAAAGGGAATGACTAGGGGTGCAAAGAGAATGTAAAGAAAATAATAGAGCTTTTAAGTATTTTTCTGAGAGTTGAGTTGAGTGTCATTTTCTTTGTGTTCTCTTGTAGCTTTTATAGAAGCTTTATCCTTCTTGGTTAAACCCCCTTGGATTACTATGACAGGCAAGTGGTGATTTCACACTTAACTCTCTCCAAATTACGGGGTTTTACCCCTAAAAATGTGCTTTTCCCATATGCGAAACCTTTGATTAATGACCCCTATGCATACCCAGTTGCATAGGTTTACCATCCAATCTTGCCACGTTAGCCAATATCTTGAATTCTGGGACGAGCTTCCGTCTTCAGCCTTTTTTCCTTCAATGGCCTCAAGCTTTCCTAGGGCTTTAAATGCGATTAGGCCATGCCCAATTTGGGTCTAAATAGGAATCTTCACTTCATTTTTATGCTTTCTCATGCTGATCAAAGAGAATATTCCAAATTCTTCATATCCGAATTCTCTAGAATTTCTACTTTCTTCTTTGACAATGGTTACAGCTAAGTTAATTACAGATTCTCTAGTCTCCTATCACATCCCTAATTCCATTAATTTTGAGCTCTATCACAGTCAAGCTCGATGAGTCAAACTATTTGACATGGCACTTTCAGATGCACATGTTTCTTGAAGGAAATGGGGTTGTTGGATTTGTTAATGGTTTCAATCCTTGCCCCGCCAAGGTTTCATTAGGTCGCTTGATTCTTCAAAACTCATTTTTCCTTTCTCTGTCTGGCATATATCTGTTGGAAATGTGCCCTAAAACCAATCATATGATGATACTTTACGGACATTTCAGAAAGTTAAACTAATGTAGTTTAAATGTAAAGGGCAAAGATTATTGTTTGAGCCGTCTCATATAAATGTTATATGCTTAAACGATAAGTCCAAGGAATATGTGATTGGAAGAATGCGATCTAAAGAAGTTAGATTCATGAGACCATTCTTTCGTTGACACATCCTAAACGTTCCTCATCATAGGATTGTCAATTGGGCATTGACAGTCCGTTAAGATCAGTACGTGCTATGTCTTCTCTCAGGGAGAGTGACTAGTCTCGAGTCATTGGTGTGTGTGACATCAAGACAAGTACGTAGGTGCTCAATAGAGAATGAGTTCACTGAACACGATCAACGAAGGGTTCTCATATTCATGTCACATGAGAACTCATGGTTGGGATAATGCAAATTAGTCTTTTGACCTGAGGCATCACAGTTGTCTTGTGGTTAGGTCCTTAATCTTTGATTATGTCAAAGTCACTCCATCAGGAGGGTGTCCATGGCATCGTTGGGGTTAAGCCACTTAGCCATGGAGGCAAGTGAATGCGCAACAAGGGATCTCTAACCTTCAAACTGTTTGAGGGAGAATACTCTATGATATGATTAAGAATCTTTGGCCAAAGTATGAATGAGATTTAGGAATGTGTTCCAAATCACATTCAAGGTAATCATATAAGCACAAGACTCACATTGGATAGTAGACATGAATAAACTATCAAACCAAACAATGTGGTCAAGAGTATTGTATTAGAGAAAGACCGTATTGCATTTGTAATCCTAAAACTGAATAGGTTCTCCACCTCTTCTGATTAGCTTGGGTAACCATGACATGCTGCTAGGCGTCAACCATGGTTTGTGGAAGCCCTAAAAGTGTATTATCACTAACGGGAGAATTGAAAGTAAGTTTCAATTCACAATCGATTAGAAAGAGTTTTAATCGCCCACTGCCTCGCTAAAAGGAACCTAATGGATCGTTCACCGAGTAAGGTAGAGTTTGAAGAAACAACGGAGATGAGTAAGAATAATTAAATGGTTTAATTATTTATCTAAGGCTAGGATTAATTAATATGTTAATTAATCAAACGAATAAGTTCGTTAAAGACCTCGGGTTAGTTTTGGGCCGCAAGGCCCAATGGGATTTGAATGTCAAGCCCATTAACTCAAGTTGTATGACAACTTGAATAAACAAAGGGCTTGAAAGCCCAATAAACCCTATAGGCTTGCCATGTTAGAAGAATAGGGCTTTTGGTCCATTAGGTCACTTATTTGAAGGGACTATATAAAGGACTTTATAGCCTAAAATTTACACATGGTAATTTTTGGGGAAAGGATGAGAACACAAGCTCTCCTTTCTCTCTAAAACTTAGGCCACCTTGGAGGGATCATCTAGCAATCAAACTCCTCCAAGGTCACTCATTTCTTCTTCATTATGCCTTGGTGATGAATCATTAGAGGTTCTCAATTTTGGGAACTTGGAGAAACCTTTTCATCCATCCAAATCCATGGATCTAAGATGCAAGGAATGAAGGCCCTCTCTTTGGGTGATTAGCCTTTGCTTATGCAAAGAGGAATCTACAAAGGTATTGATTTCTCAACTCACTTTGTTTTGAGTTGAGTCTTGGTTCACCTATCTACTAGGCTTTGAATTTCATGGGTAAATGTTTTGTTTTAAGTGCATACAAGCATGATTCCGCCTTTAATTGTTAATTGCATGCTATTGATGTTGCTTAAATGAACATGTTTTTCACAAATCTTCCTTCAATATCAGCATCACCACATCCCACAACCACCTTAGATCCCATTTGCCACAACTTACACATCTACTCTAAACCCCAACCATGAACCACCATACCTTATTTTTACCACAATGATGCACGACGTCCACTAGCGTCAATTCTGAAGAACGCAGATTGAAAAATTCAGAAACTTGAACTTCTTGGATCTCAGATAGAATCTTTTTCTTTATGAAATTTACTTTGAGCGTCTTGTCCAACTTATGGGTAGGTGTCGCGCATTGTGGTTCATGGTTAGGTCTGTGGTGGTTTTTTCCACTGCAACAAGACACAGAGAAAGACAAAATAGAAACAGGGTGAGAGGGACAAAAAACAAAAGTCAAGACTAAGGTGGGCCATGTTTTCACTTGCAAATGCGATGAGGTTGTGGCCTCTATGTGGCATCTCTAATCTATTGCCGCATGTCCACTCTTTTAACACAACTTAACATTGTCAACTTATCTCCTAACTTTTCTTTTTTTAAAAAAAAGAAGAAGACATTTCTTCTTGTTGTGTAGCACATGTTAGCAGTCCCACATCGGTGGGGGTAAATAAAAGCAATAACTTTAAATAGGATTACCTCACTCTAACTAATACCGAGGACTTTGTGGTAAAACTTCACACCTGACAGATTGGGCAAGTGGTAGAGTTGGGGACAGTATCAGTGTAGTTAGAGTGGGACCCCCGGGCCCGTCAATCTAAAAAAAAAATCAACATGGTATCAAAACCCACAGTTACGGGCCCGTGCAAGCCAAAGGTTTGTCACCAAGAAGTGTGGGCTAGGAAACAAGTTTGGACTCTTAACATAGAATCGGCATCTGAGTTCTTAAAAGTTACTTCTAGAAAAGATTGAAAACAAGTATGGACTTTATTAGAGCTGACCTTTGAGTTTCAATTGCTGATGTGTGGATCTCCATGTGTGAACCATTAAATGGGGTTACACATAAGGGGGCGTGTTAGCAGTCCCACATCGGTGGGGGCAAAGAAAAGTAATGACTTTAAATAGGATTACCCCACTCTAACTAATACCAAGGTTTTTTGCAGTAAAACTCCACACCTGACCGGATTGGGCATGTGGTAAATTTAGGGACATATCGATTTGGTTAGAGCGGGCTCGTCGATCTAAAAAAAATTTGAACAAATGCTTGGTTGGCGGTGCGAGCTCGGTTCTAGAGGGATTGGGTGGTTGGTGGTTGCCCGCTGTGATTGGTTAGATGGGGATCATGGGTATTGAATAAGTGTTTGATGTTTTCACATTTAGTTTTTTTCTTTTTTAATTTTGTTATATCACACTTTTTTAACTTTATTTTGACGATGTTATGTTGGTGTCAAGTGAAATGATAGGTACCAATAAATTAAAAAGTTCACAAAAAGATCGCAACTATTTTTAAATGCGGAAGATTTAAACTCTTTTTTCTTTCACATTCTTATTTTGTTTAGCCATTGTATGAAACTGAATCAATTTTCCCGTTCATATTATGTAGCATTATTTTCTGAAATCCTGAGAAATAAAGAGAAGTAAACTTTCTGCTTTGGACACCCTCGATGGGAACAGAAGAAGATTCGAAATTTGGAAGATAATACAACACAAGGGAAAGCCTGACCTCACAAAAGATTATCTTTTCAGGCCCACAGAAGATCTCCTAAATTTTTTATGTGGACCCGCCCCCAACCATAAAAGCATTTTCAATTTCATGTCCTGGCCCCACCCCTCAGCCCTCTTTGATTTATTTCGCAAGCTTTCATTATTCCATATTCCATCCCAATTTTCATGCCCACAGAGCATAGTTCATACATAATAGGAGGAGTTTAGCTAATTAAGCTTTCATAATTAGAAGGAACTAGTCACTTACTACTACGATCTTGTGTTATTCTTTTTTATTTGTAAGTGAAAAGTTTTAGGTTCGATTCTGGCCAAAGATAAATTTGAACGGCATTATTGCTAGCCTATTGGGAGGCTAATCTCACCCCTCCCCTCTTAGTGTAGATTTCATTTGTTCAGGAAAAAAAAATAAAAATTTAATAGGGTAGATAATCGTGTTTAGGGTTAGGGTTTGGTTGAATATTTCCATCCTCCATCTATTTTAGTATTTTGTCGTCCCTTAATCCTTAGATACGTATTTCAATAATGTACAATTTTATACTAATATTTAAGGTCTGATGTTATGCAATCTCTTTTGACCTTAAACTTGAGTTTCAAGTATGGTGACACATCAAACTAATCCGATTTAAGGATTCAGATCTTCTCCATGATCCTACCAAATGATTTGGCAGGCTATAGCTTTCTGTTTATTATTAGATCGACAGTGTACCAACATGTCTATTTAACAATATATAAATTTTCTAAATAATGAGATAGTTACATTAAATTTATATAAATCACGGAAAAAAGATTCGAACACAAATGCAAAGAATTGACTATACTTATTTATATACACCAGATTCTAAAGCCCACGCACTTGATCATATACATTCCATGAATCACGTCCTATTTTTCCTAAACAAAATAGCTAGGCAGGCATACAGGGAGGATGATATGTAACTTACTAACTGTTATATGAAAACAAAACACTTTCCAATTTTTTTTCTTGAGTAACCTCGACGTCATGAGAAAGAATTTATTCATGAAAAAGAAACATGAAGAGAGTTTGGCCTTAATTACATGTACTATCCAAAACAGCGTTATGAATAATATTATACGACTACTCAAACAGTTCCAAACACTTTCCATAAATTTTTAATTAGGAAGAAGAAAGAAAAGGAGAGACCCAAATATAGAAACTTAGCAAGCAAAGCTAAGCTAACCACATTTGTCTTAAGTCCCTAATATAATCCAATCCAATTTGCACCCAAAATCAACTCCTTTTCATCATTATCTTGACCAAATGGGAAAAAGGACCTCCGGATTTCCCTTGGCAATCAAACAAAATCTTAACAAAGAAAATAAAGAAGATCTCAGAGAGAGAAAGAGAGAGAGATATGAGTGGTTGTACCAACGCGGTGGAGAGAATCTAGTGAGAGATCACAACAAGAGTAGTACATATGCATGACACATGACAATATCAACGGCATCTCTCTCTCTCTCTCTCTCTCTCTCGCTCTCTCTCTCACAAAAACAGGTTTGGTTGCTTCTCTCCTCATCTGATATATAACCATGGAATAATCACACACCACCTCGCATTCCTTCATTCATTCATTTCCCCTAAGGCACGCCTCTCTCTCTCTCTCTCTCTCTCTCTCTCTCTCTCTAAGAAATATAAAGGTCCACATTGGTAGAAAGAATATACAGAAGCAGCAGCAGCAATAGCTAACAGAGATTATACTGCGTTCACCAGGCACCATTAAACTTCAAAAGTGTAAATTTTGATGTCGTCAGTTAGTCTGAAAATGGAGGTGGTGGTGAAGTCAGATGTTGCAGACCCCAAACAACAACAACAGCAGAACCAACATTTCCATGTATTGGCTGTAGATGACAGCCTTTTGGACAGGAAACTCCTGGAGAGGCTCCTTAGAGGTTCTTCATATGAAGGTACACCACCCCTATATTTGAAGATAGATTCATTAATTAATTAATACAGACTTGACTCTCGAGCGTAGCTACGTTGATTAGAACAATATATTCTTTTTCCACGCTCAAATTCGAATGCCCTTCCCATAATATAGATAAATTAGTAGAATATTTGATTCGTATAAAAAAAATATTTAATTAATTGATTAATGACCTTCCTCTCAACACTCACATTTTTTTGGCTTCTTAGTTTTATATTTCTTTTAGTTTTAAATATAACAATAAACACACACACACACATATACATATAGATAGAACATTGCATGTTAATAATATGGAGTTTTTTCTCTTCAAAATTGTCATGATTTTTTATATATTGCTGAACTTTTCTTGGATGAACTTGCACCAAACCTTTCCCTTGTTTGAACTTGCTTTCTGATAGTCTTAAAATATTTTAATTAACAGTGACTTGTGTGGATTCTGGGGATGAAGCACTAAAATATCTGGGTTTGCTTGAAGACCTAAACCGAAGTACTGCAACTTCCTCTTCATCCAGCTCCCCTCAGTCATCAGATGTACCAGAGGTGAGATTTCATGATTATCCTTCGACACATAACAAAAATATATATTACTAGTACATTTTCCGGAATTTAGGCAAGTTGCAACTTATACGTGTGGAATATCACGTACAGGAACATATAAATCTCTACTCCCAGGAATGTCTGAGAAAATCCTTGGGAAAAATATCTGATACTTCCCTCGGTACAACTTAAACCTTCCGGCTAGAAACGTTCTTGAAATTGATTTCATTTTTATCTGATAATCCATCTATAGTACTGAATTTTGTGCGTTCGAGCTTTTGAAATTGATCCTCAAAGTGGTAAGGATAGTAGAGTAACGAGTTAAAATTAGGTTAGGTCAAAGAGTTCGATTATGTTCGACGGTAAACAACACATATTAAAGAAGAATTTACTAGTCCTAAAATTAAATAGAATTAATTTAGGTTTTAGTATTAATTAAAGCTTAGCATGCATGTTCTTAAGTTTTATGCTAATTAGGTTTTTATGTGGGGAAGATGATTACTAATTCATTTCTGAATTGAATCGAATGCAGGGATCAAAAGCCATCAACTTGATCATGACGGACTTCTGTATGCCCGGAATGAGCGGCTATGATTTGCTGAAACGCGTCAAGGTCAACCACCACAACTGACTGACTAATTACTCTACTTTCTCCTACTGTTTTGAATTTTAAGTGAAAAGTATCCACCAACCCCTAAAATTTGAGCAAATAAATATTGACAATAAGGAACCACTTGCAACATACTCACAATCCTCTGAGTCTATTTGTGTGGTGTACCCCACTACTCATTGAATTTTAACGATTTCATTTGTTTATTTTGTTTTCACAATTAAAATTGTTACTTTATAGATCATTAATCAATCCTAATTCTTATATAATCCGTAGTACAATTTAAACCATGTACAAAACAGTAGATAATTTTTGAGAAAAGTGATACAATATGATCTATTCTAGCCGTCCCAGCTTTGTGATTCTCACAAACAGAATTAGCACTATAAATTATCTGGCGGGTTGTGAGCATGCCAATATCATTCACGAACGACTAGTCCTAACATTTCTTGAAATTTGTATAGTATTTACTTATTAATTAATTGATATCTGTATACATACAGGGATCTTCTTGGAAGGACGTACCAGTCGTGGTCATGTCATCAGAAAATGTTCCTTCAAGAATCAGCATGTGAGCTAATTGCTTTAATTATTTTCTTTTTCTTTTTCTAGTTCGAAATTATTTTCCATTCCTTCGTTATATATAAAAGGTATTTGTCGGTCTGTTTCTTAAATTTGTATAGAGGTGTTGATTTCCTCCTTGCACTTTAATTTTAACTATTTGCTCCTGAACTTTTGTAATTTACCAATTTCCTCCTCAACTTTTAACTTTAGCCGATTACCCCTTTAAATTTTATAAATAACCAATTTCTTGCCCCCCTTAGATTTTAAAATTTTCGTCTAATTTTCATCCATCCAATTTTATTCTTTTTACCCCCATACAACTATCATGTGTTGTCCGCATAATCAAAATGGATACAAAATTGAATAAATGTTTTAAAATCTAGCGTTATTGGGAAAATTAGTTATTTCTAAAAATTCAGAAGGTAATCTGCTAAAGTTAAGGTTTAAAGGGAAATTGAATAATTATAAAAGTTCAAGGAAGTAATCGGTTACAATTAAAATTCATGAAAGATTGACAATAACTCTATACAAGTTTAGAGAGCAAATAGACAAATATACCTATATAATTGTTTTCTTCGAAATTAAGAGAGAGAGAGAGAGAGGGAGAGAGAGAGAACTCAGAAAATTGCTTGTCGCACGCAACTTGAACAATGTGAGTTGAATATTAATCGCAGGTGCTTGGAAGAAGGGGCAGAGGAGTTTCTGTTGAAGCCACTCCAGTTGTCAGATCTGAAGAAGCTTCGGCCTTGCCTGCTCAAATCCCTCCAACACTATTATTCTAACCACAATGAGGCTGGTGGTGAAAATGACCAAAATGCCCAAAATGCCCAAACCAAAAGCACTACTGAGATGAATCATGTGAAGGGTACTACCATCAACAGCAATAGTATTAGCAAGAGGAAGGCCCAAACAATATCAGAGAGATCAAGGCCCAAGATGAAGGGATTAGGTGCTCTAGGCCCAAACAATATCAGAGACATCAAGGCCCAAGGTGAAGGGACTAGGTGTTCTAGGACCAAACAGTATCAGAGAGATCAAGGCCCAAGATGAAGGGATTACGTGTTCTAGTATAATCAAGATTAATTAGTTTAAATTCAATTTATTACTAGTGGTGATTGTTGTGGTGAGTATTCTGTACATACAGTAATCACATTTTCATTCTTGTACTGCACACTCTATTTTCCAACCAAAATGTGGTTTCATTTCCGCAGGTGGATTCGATGATCTCGAGTTTCGACCCCCTAAACTCTCGCACATAATGGTCGAGCCCACCTCTTTTAGAGCGCTAGCTAGTGTGTCAATTTTGTGTGTCTAAACAAAAAGCAACCACAAATGACACAGACGATGGAAAGTTATGGTATAACTGGGATTCAGAGATATAATTAACTTGAGCATTTGTAAAATAAACTCCGTCTGAGGGTTTCTTCTACATTAACAAAACTACACACTGTAACACTATTGCTATCCCTGAAACTAGTGCACCTGACAACGAAAACACCTCCCACTTTATTCAATTCAAAGGGAAACCGAAAAACGAACATAACTCATAGGAAGGAGGGATACGGGGAGGTACGTCAGACATTGCTTCCTTTTATGCTCTACCGTTCTCAAAGTTCATATCGCGGCCGCCATAACATCCAACTAGTTGCCTTAATGTCTCTGTTCTCCTTGTACAGCTGGTTCAGGAAAAGAACAATTTGAGATCACGACCGGACGAGCAACTTCATTGAATTTTTGAAGAATATAACTATGCTTCGGGAGCTTTGTCAAACTGCGTAAACTAAATATGAAAGTTAAAGACGGGATGCAATTACTTATTTAGAGCTCATCTTTTCCGGATTCTTGCCTCTCCGACTCTGCTTGTTTCTCAATTTTGTCCCGGTTCTTTTCAATGAAAGCAATGATGGCTTCCTTAGTTCTATCTTCCTCGTCATACGACAAGACCTTTCCACTCGCCGTCTTGAAGTACAGAGTTGGGTAGTATTTGACATCAAAGTCGCTAGGCACATCATTTGCAGTGGCATCCTGAAAAATGAAAGCAAGAAATGAATAACAATTAAGAAAAAACTCTTTACAAACTAGAAATATCAGCATTTGTAATAAAGGCTGATAAAGCCACAAGCAAGGGTAATAAATCTTACAAATTTTGCAATAACGACATCGGAATCCTTTTCATACGAGGCAGCAACTTCATCCAAAATAGGAGCAAGCTTCTTGCAGTGTCCGCACCAAGGAGCATAAAACTCAAGCAACACTGGATAGTAAACAAAATCATGTTATACGAATTTCTAGCCATACCCCTGAGAGAAACCATGTGAAGACAACAGCCGAAAACATTAAAATATACAGTGAGCAGCTATGTGAATTAAATATGCACCAAGTTTCACGGTGTTGCCCAAACAACCGTCTGCCTTATTCAAATTTATAGTATAGAAAAAACCTAGATGATCCCAGCATAATACTCAATATATTAAGCAATTTTTATAAGTTTTTCCTGTAGATCAAATAGTTTGCCCTTGGTCATAGAATACGGTAAGGTATTTGCACAAAGTGTTTGTTCTGCTTAAGGTAATTGTCACTCAAAACGTGTTAACAAGGTTGACCAATAAAAAGGTGTTAACAAGTAACCAAAGAAGATCAAGTAATCAAAAGATATGCAGAAAAATACTAACAGGAATAATGACTGAGGAGAAAATGACACTTGACAATATAATGCAACAGTGTCTGTTTACGCACCATTTTTCTCAGACTTGATGTAGTCCTGGATGCTGTCAGCAACGACTACCTTGACAGGCTCATTGTTTTGCTCAGGAATAGGCTCAGACTTCTTGTATGGTGATACTTTCCCATCCTGCAGTTATGTAATTTAGTCAATAAGCATCAACATATATAGCTTTAATCAAACTTCAATGCAATCAGCATATAAAAACAATAATGATGATCATCCCTTGTGGGACAACTGCATCACAAGAAGGCAGCAGAAGCCTTACCTTGTACTCCTTAACCCATGATGTTATGTGATCTGGCTGCAAATTTGGTTTCAAAAACTTTTGGCCACCGGGAGTCTGGATGATGATGAGAGGCACCTGGTCTTCTTTGAGTCCAAAATACTGTTCACAAAAACCAATAGAACATTTAACATGGGAAGAAATATACATCATAAAACGAATCTGGGAAGACAAAGACAATTGCAAAGGGTAGTCCAAATGAGAACATTCTGACCTGGAAGGCGCCCTGACTAGCCTCAATATCTCCAATGAGAAAGCTTATGCCTTCTTTCTTATATTTCTCAGCAACTTCACGATACGTTGATTTAAAAGCATCAGAAGACTCGTCACTGAAGTTCAGAAACAACATAGCCTACCAAGTCCAAAACTCGTGTTAGAAGACTGCATCACATCTTTTGGGAAGAAAAAAAGGATTGAGATAAGAGCATTAGGCTACAACAGAACTATGATTAAACACATTGCTCAATACGACATACCAAAAGGAAAACAAAAAACAAGCTATGATAGAGCAATAGTCTGCAACAAATGTTTAAATAAAACAAAAAAATAAAGAACCATGTGGATAGAACTTGAGTGACCTTCAATGAAATATCTTGATAATGCAAAGTAAAAAATATTTTCCCAACACGCATCAATTTAATAATAAATAAATCCAAATCATGTCCGTAGTATATTATATATACCTTCTCATTTGGACTGTTGAAGAATTTGATAACAAAAGGGTGATTGGTTGGGTCATTGTTGAATTCTGTTACAACTGGCACACTAGCATCTTCAACAAACTTCTCTAGAGCATCCACATGAAAATCCTGCAAGCATGATCACCTCGGAATTAAATATACTGTCCCTAATACGTCAAAAACCAGCATGACAAACTGGATCCAAACAAAACAAATCTAAGCCAAGAAAAATGTCAATACTACCTCAATATCAACAAAAGGTTCATCAAAGGGCTTGAACAATCTAACTACGGGTCCAGACACTGATGAATCACCACGAGGAAGGAGCTTGGCATCCAGGGTGTGACCAAATTCATAATCAGAACGCAATTTCTCAGCCAGTGCCGAGAAGTTATTATATGCCTCTCCGGAGAACTCCTTGAACACACCAACCTGCAAACATATTATGCATGAGTAGTTATGCCATCTGATACTCCTCAAAAGATTACATCAAGCTAGGAAACATAAACAGACATAGAACACTTACAACAACAATCTTCTTGTCACCAACAAGAGCAGTTGCATCGTCAGTAGTCTTGATTTCGACAGAAGGAGGACCGCTTTGTTTCTTCAAATATTCAACAATACCCTCGGCTTCTCGAGGACCCTTGTATTCTTGGATGGTCTTCCCACCATTTCTTAGAATCTTAATTGTGGGGAATCCCTTCACCTCGTAATCAGAAGCAAGTCCTTTGTTTGCCTCTTCGTTGGCATCAACCTTTGCTAGAATGACTGGTGGGTCATTTTTACTCAAAATTGACGCAGCTTTTTCATACTATCCAAAATTAAACAAATTAATAATGTCAAAAGAATCAGAAAATACAGGGTTTCTCAATTAAATGCAAAACTGGTGAGAAATTAACATTCAACAGCTTAATTTCGTACCTCGGGAGCGAGCTTCTTGCAGTGGCCACACCTATAAGAAACATAGACAGCAAAATTAAGACAACAATCTATCAGAAAAGTACCAATTACCCAAAAAAACCAAATCAAAAACCCAAAAGCACATCGGTATCTCATTTCTTCAGCACAGATACGCATTTTCCAAATGCATGCTTCTCCGGTATAACTTTCACAATTACATTCCGAAAATTAAATAATAAAACGCTAAATCGACCATTAAACCACTGCATGCGGACGCAGTAAGCTCTAAATTCACAAGCTTGAACAAGAATTCACACATATATCATCAATTTTTCAACCGTGATTCCGTGAAATCAAATCCAGAATAATTCCTCACGAATCGCTTAATTAAATATGTTGAAAACATTAATTCAGAAAAATTTCAGATCCAAACACAAATCAAACGAAAAAAGAGCTACGAACATCGATCAGATCATCAAAGGAAATAGAATCAACGGTAAAAATAAATAAATAAATAAAAAATGAGCGAGATGCTAATTGCATACCACGGCGCGTAGAACTCGACGACGATGAAGTCGTGCTTGCCGACAGTGTCAGCGAAGTTGGAGCTGTCGAGAGGGAGGACGTACTCCTTCGATTCGGCCTCCTCGGCGCGGATCGCGGTGGAGAACAAGGCGAGGAGGAAGAAGAAGCATAGCGAAACCCTAGACGACGACGCCATTTCCGTTTAGCTGTTTTGGTCTATGGAGGTCTCTGAGAGTCGCCCTCTGGCTGGAGATAGAGGGGGATTATATGGGGCGTGGAGAGAGAGAGATAACGAGACAAACATGGTAGTCACAGACTCACACGTGACAGTCTCTTGGATATCTTCCTATTTTACACTCGCGCGGGTGGGATTGTGGAGGGTACCCGCTGTACATGTCGTCGACATTACACGTGGAGGATTATGATTGGTGATTCATTGTCACAGGAATGCTAATTTGGAATTTGCCACGCAAAGATGGCAAGTGAATCGGATTTGGTACGGAAATAAATGGTAAGAAGCAGCCAGGTGTAGTGTAGTGACAATGTTCAACCAATAAATCTCTGCCACGTCAGAGGAAATTTTCCTATTTTTTAGTTTTAATTTATGACCTTTTTATTTTATAACAAACGATTTGTAGCTGCATTATTTTTTAGGAAAATTAATGAAAAGAGTTTAAAATTTTTGAGTTCTAACAATAAAGACAAAATAAAGGGTAAAGTGAATACTAGGATTGACTTTTTAGTGTAAAAATGTAGTTTTTCATTAAAATAAACAGTATTGAGAGTTTTTCGTTAAAGTTTCCTTATTTTTTCTTTCAAGACCCCACAAAAAATGGCTTCGACTTTGTATTTTTGTATTTAAAAAGGTAAAAAACGGCTTTCTTCATTTGGCAATAAAAGAAAATAGTAATTTGAAACACTTTCCAAAAGAAATCTTAAGAGGGTATATTCAATTGAGATTTTGAAGGATTTTAATTTTTTTTAATGAATCTAAGGTATTCAATCAGGATTAAAGTGATTATCTGAAATTCAATGTGTATTCAATTAGGATTTTAAGATAGTTTATTAAAATTCTTATAAACTCGGGTGGATTCAATTAGAAGTTTAAAAAAGTTTATAACATTCAAAGTGTATTTAGTTAGAAATTGATTTTGAAGAATTTGAAAAAGTTGAGGAATTAAAGAGAATTGGAGTGATTTCGTAGTTATTTTAAGCCTCCATAATTCTCACCTCTCCACATGAAATTTCGAGGCAATTGAATCAAAATTTTATATGGAATCTCTACAAATCAATTAAGGGTAATACTAGAGAGACTAAATTTGTACAGTAAATTCTGGAAACTAAAGGACATAGAAGTTGATGATTGGTTTATTATTTAAGCATTAATAAACGTGCTCAATTCTATTCGTGACACATCATTTAGTTTGCAAGTT
Organism: Pyrus communis; assembly: GCF_041283825.1. Classification (NCBI taxonomy): domain Eukaryota; kingdom Viridiplantae; phylum Streptophyta; class Magnoliopsida; order Rosales; family Rosaceae; genus Pyrus; species Pyrus communis. The sequence continues at coordinate 8,539,787 of NC_142572.1, forward strand.
TAGTTTCTCTAGCATTACTCATCAATTAAATTCCATAAAAATCCATGGATTATAAATCCATTAAAATCTCTCAAATTCCCAATTGAATACACCCTCTTAATTTATTGAAAATCTATAAAGAAAAGGTAATTACCATGAAAATTGTCAAAATAATCTCTGTTATGAAACATAAAGAGTTGCTGTACTTATTCAACGTATGGTAGTAAACCATCATAAACAATCATACTAATGTAGATAGCCTTGTGGGTTATTATGGAGAACCTTTTGGGTTCCCACACCCCACTTATGTTTTTTTTTTTTTTTTGAACAAACGATAGTATCAATACTAAAAGGGTGGGAGAGTTGAACCTAATACCTCTCACTTACAACCTAAGACCACTCGTGTATTTGATGGCCTATATAAAGATGACATAATGCTAATGGAAGATGCTTGAGATCTTCTCTTTTCTTTTTCTTTTTTGTTATCTCACTTTATTCTGTATTCTATTTCTAACATGTTATAACACAAAAATGCTCTTTAGTTTTTGCTTCCAAAGAACTGAGATAAGAGAATGGCGCAGAAAACCAAATATGCTTTGAAGAATTATGCTCTCTATATTTCTTGTTAAGAGGACATAATAGGGATTTATCCAATATTTCTAGATATTTCTTATACCATTTTCCTTTGTTGCAGATTTACTACTGAAGGAAAAGCAATGCAATTTTCTGTGAGGCTTCGATCATGAATCGTTGGTGGTTTGGTATCATGTTCAATTTGATTGCTAATCCAATAATTTCTCGATGTTTTCTTGCCATTATGACTATTATAAAGCCTTAATAATGGCCTTATTAATACTTGCATAAAGTAATCTACTTCCTAATCAATTCAATGTTTATTATTCAATTTACTTTCACATTTATGGTCTATTTACGCCTATATTAAGTAATTTAATACCGATATATATATGTAATCTATTTTTTTCGTGATAGGATTGCAGTAATTTTTTTTTTTTTTTTTTAACAAACGATATTGTCAACACTAAAGGGGAGGGAATGTGTTTAGCCTCACAATGGGCTAGCAATAATTTGATTCAAATTTTCCTCTGACGAGAATCGAACCTAAGATCTCTCACTTACAAGTAAAGATGAATACTATTAGACCCTAGTACTATGTTGCAAGATTGCAGTTTAAAACTACGCGAATTATGAGATGATGAGTTTTTTTATTTTTTTTTTATTTTTTTATTTTTTAACAAACAATATTATTTACACTAAGGAATATGGGGTAGACTTAGCCTTACAATGGGCTAGCAATGAGGAATGATGAGTTTCATTATAAGAGATTAGAAGCTTCAGTCCCTCTAACTCTCATCCTATAACAAGAATCAAACTTGAATCCGTTGATCTTCGATTCTCATCCAACAATGCCTAGAAGGTCTACATCCTCGTATAATATGAATTTAAAAGTTCATATTCATGCAATTGGAACCTAAAGCTCGTTGCACCTATAACCAAATCAGTATATGAATGTGTCAGACTAAGTGGATACATCAAACAATGAGGATTTTTGTTACCGACATTCATGATAAATTATTGTCCCTTTTCTAGGAATGAAATTGTACATCCTAGATGACAAATTATTTGAATGAACCTGAACAGCGTTCATCCGTTCTAAATAATTGAGGGCTTAAAGTTCCTCAAGTTTTCATTGCATAAGCAAATCATACGAATTTTTTTTGTGGATGTACTTGTGCTATTACAATTATGCATCGACCACGACTCTATTGCAAACCCAAACATTGGGGTATTTTTACCAAGTTTTGATTACAAACAAATGCAAATGGTTAAGACAGATAGACAATTCTCTCATGATTTGAATTTGGTGGATACCACCCACTTTGAGATTTCAGAGTTGTTATCTAAGACATATGGAAAACCATTTTATTTCATTCTTAGTGGTTGAGTTTTGTCTCCCACCTTGAGCTTAGCAAGCACTTCAAGGTTGAGTTATCTCCCAATGGGTTGGCTCTTTATTTAATTTTATTTGTTTTTTAGCACTTGTATTGTGTTGATTTCAATTTTTTTTATTTCATTTATTTTGTTAGTTGAATTTCTTATTATAGCAAGTTGTATTTGAGTCTCGTGGGATTCATTTTTCCATAGATGCTCATATTTTCTCTTATGAGTTATATCACATAATCATGAACTAGAAATTCATTGACCAAATAATAGTATGATTATCGACATTCTCTATCACAATGAGGTGTATGATTATTTTTTATATATTTCGAGGCATCAACATAGTGCATTGTGCACCTCCTTACAAGGATTGCTCATACGAAAAATTGGTACTTAGACCATCCAAGTCAAAATTGACCTTGAATCTCCATTTTCTTCTCAAGAATTTAACAACATATATGTGAGCTTAATCAACATCTAATTATGGACCATTTAACCTAAATATATCTATAAGATGGTCATGATATTATTTTCTTATTATTACAACCGCAATTTTCCAAATTTTGTTGGCTATTTCATGCCACGTGGGATTAATTTTGACACACAACTTCTCATGGCTTACCACAACCTTTAAGCATTTTATAAATTGCTGATTTTTGCTTGGGAGATGCATCTTGATCACATGCTTCACCATGATTAATTCGGTTGATGTTTAGATTTTCCAATCAACAAGTAATTGTGTACACAAGATGGATCATCCATCAAAACTGTAGTTATCTTTCTTCTTCATGGTTGTGATCATATTTATTGCATTTTTGCGAATTTTCACCTCTTTCGTGAATCAATGTTGATACATTCGCTCTTGTCTCATAAGTGATGTACATTAATATGTTGCATGTTTGAGGCATGACAGATATATAGGTTCCAAACTTTGAAATCCCTAGATGTGGAGATTAAAGATTTCAAGTCAGATTTAAATGATGCTCCATAAGAGGTTATGATCCAATTATCTAAGTAATTCATCTTCAATTGTTTGTCATGACAATGGAAGCTCCGAAAATGCACTTAAACCCAAGCATTGGCAATACTTAAAGCATGCAAATGAAAATGAGAATTGTTGGATCACAATAGATAATTTTGTGTGGTCGTCTTGCCAAGTCACCTCGTGTTGTTGGAGTTTTGTGGAAACTACCTTCTCTACAGTTGGTGAAGGTGAATACCGATGGTGTAGCTCGTGGATCATCAGGATTGGCTAGTTTTAGCGATATCTTTCATGATCTTTTTTATTCATGCCTAGGGTCTTTTGCTACTTCTTTAGGGGTGGCTACCTCTTTAGAAGATGAATTGCATGTTGTAATTCATGCAGTAAACTTAGCTTGGGAGAAGGATTGGTGTTGGATTAAGTATGGCTTATCCTTGGTTCTTTTCATTTTTTATTCTCATAATCATATTCCCTGGTGTTTGAGGGTTCATCGGTTGAATTGTCGAGTGTTGCTCTTTTCTATTTGCATAAAAGTTACACATATTTCTCAAAGCGAACCATGTGGCTGATTATTTAGTAGATTTTGAAGTGGATCATCCTAGGGTTTGGTGGGACTCTTGTCCTCATTGTGCTATTGCCGCATGTCATTATAATCTTTCTCTTTGGCCAATTTTTTATTTTGTTAAGATGGGTTTTACTTTATATATATATATATATAAAATTGGGTTTTCTTGTTTCTAATAGTTTTCCACTTCTATTAGGGTTTGGTTTCATGTCTCCTCTAACTTATGGTATCTTTATTTCTTCTTCTTTAATATATTCACAATAATGTCTTTTTCCATGATAGCAATGCTTAAGTGGAAGTGACGTTGTTTAAATTAAAAATAAATAATAAAATATCATCAAGGGCTATTCAATCACGTTTTACGATTAATGTCGACAAAGTCAAGGGTTGGCCAAATTGGAAAGAGGCAATTCTATTTTTAAAGTCATTGAAAAAAGTGGAATAAGGGAACCTATAATATAAATCCCAAAAGTTTTATATCTCTCTCGAAGCAATTTCATAAAGAATAGAGAATCTCAAGAAGTTCTTTATTCAAAGATTTCAATTTAAGAGTATAAAGCTCAAAATATGTACTCAATACCTATTCTAGATAAATTTGGTTTAAATTGCCACAATGAGATTTTTAAGTTTTTATCTCTCCCAAAACAATTTCATAAAGAGTAGTGAATGTCATGAAGTTCTTATTTGAAGATTTCAATTTAAGAGTATAAAGCTTAAAATATGTACTCAATACCTATCTTATGTAAATTTGGTTTAGAGAGTTGGAGTAACTTGTTTGTGTTCATCTGAGCTTTGATTTCTGGTTGTTGGTTTTGATGCGGTTTTTATTTAGTTCAAAAGATAATGTTAAACATAGTGAAAGTTGGATATCCATGACAAGCTCCATGTATCAACACAATATATTTATTCCCAGTTGGAATTTGGGGTTTGTTATGAACGCTAGATTAGGGTTAGGATGAGGATGAAATACTATGCTTTGCGAAGCAACTAAATAAAAACATTGAAGTGGCTTTAGATGAACATAATCGAACTTTCATTTATTGAATGCAGAAAAAGGTAGTAAACTCACATTGTACTTATGTTCAAACATGTTTGTTTATGAACTCAAACTAATTATGCAAACATCTACAAGTTAAGAATGAGCTCAATGTCCCTAATAATCACATATGAGAAATCTTGAGCTAGATAGCACATGGTGTTTGAGCTGAAGTAACAAAATATTCTGGATATTCTGTTAATGGTTGTAATTTTCACATAATTCTCGTGATGATTCACAAGTCACTCAAAACAATGGAGTAAGCTTAGTGGCTAATATAATGCAAATTTTAAGTGCTAAGGATAAAAATCATGTTATCATGGATATGACTTTTTATGGGATGATTCAAGAGATATGGGAACTTAATTATAACATATTCACGCATGTGGTCTTTAAGTGTGATTGGGTTGAAAATAAAGGCAGCATCAGATTAGAAGAGTTTGAAATCAAATTAATTAACCTTAACAAAATTGAACATAAGTCAGATAGTTTTGTTTTTGCTAGTCAAGTGAAGTAGATGTTTTGCATTGAAGATCCAGATGATTCAAGGTGATTGGTTATATTGCCAAGGCTTCATTATGATTGGCTACATGATGATGAGCTAGGAGATACTCTAATTGAACGTGAATATCTTACTACTAAATTACCACTTGTTGAGTTATTTGATGTAATAACTAAGAACTTTGATAATATCTACATACATAATAACTATGAAGGCATTTGGGTTGAAAATACATAGTCATATCATTCATAAGAATATCTATTGTATTTCATATGTTATTGAACTCTATGTTGAATGCATATTTTTAAATTACATTAGGACTTTATATTTTGTCCAACTTTTTATGCAGTTGCAATTTCCTATTTTTCTTATAGCATTTCGTTAACATTTTTCTTCTTTGAATGTCATGTTTTGAAATCAAAGTTCAAATAAAAAATGGTGCAGTGGCGTATGACTGTAGTGGTATAACATTTTGATATTGTCTTTCCGCCAAATTACTTCGACCAATTTTGTATCATTGTACTCATACCATACATATTGTTATCAATTAGTTAAACTTGTAATTTAATCATTATTTCGACGGAAAGCATGACATTTATGTTGTGTTGTCTTTTGCCATCAATACTTAATGTTTTCGTTTGCCCTTTTTTTTTCCGATGTATATACTATTATTCGCACTTTAGATAGGAACTTGCATCCAAAATTCAATACTAGTTGACAATTGCATGAATAACAAAGGTTTTATCTCTTGTTCTAATTTGATCATTGTTTTTATTCAATATAAATCTTGCAAAATATCTTGGTGAAATGACAGGTTCAGAAGAGGATGACCAAGAATTTGTAACAAGGAAACCAAGAGGTGCAACTCAATTGCAAGACTTAGTGCAAGGTAGAAGTGATGTGATCAGTTGGAGGTTGGATATAATAGTAAGGGACAACTGTGTGGATTTGCAAGAGCAAAACTAGCTAGTTTTATTGGTGTTATGGTGCGTACCACTGTACCAATTACAATTCTAACTTGGAAAGAAGTAGAGTCATGTTGTTAAAACAAAAAAAAAAAAAAAAAAAAAACAGATTTGGGACATGGTTCAAGTTTGTCTAAAAAAAAAAAAAAAAAGCTTTTACATCTGTATGACTTTGTGAAAGTAATGACCAATTTTTACTATGCATTTGTAGAAAGCCTTTATAGTACATTCAAATAGCATAGCAGATATTTTGAAAAGTGCTGCAAAGACATGGCTGACGTTCAAAAGTAGTCTAACATGTGAGTGCAAATTAAGGTTCAAAGGTCAACATGAAGTATTAAAGAAACCACCAAAAATCTATGATTTTATTCGTCAGCCAGTATGAGATGAATTTCTGAGATCCAGATTAACTAAGAACCATATGGTACATTGATAGGAGCATATTCATGCGACTTAAATGGCTTGTTCTCGTGCATTTACGTTATGTTTCTTTAGTGATTTTAGTACTTTAAGCTATTTTCGTGTGTTTGTAGGTCCAAAGGGCTAAAGGAGCAAAAAGATGCATTTTGGAGACTTTTGGAGCACTTTTGGGCTTAGGATGGATAGCTTATGCTTGGAGCCAAAGTATTGGACGAAATTGAAGACCTAATTGAAGACCAAAGTGTTGGAACCTTGTTCCCTTTAGTTTTAGGACATTTAAACCTTTCCTATATCCTTAGCCGTGCATAACATTCCAACATTCCACTTCTTCATTTCAGCCACTGATAGGAGCATATTCATGCGACTTAAATGGCTTGTTCTCGTGCATTTACGTTATGGTTCTTTAGTTATTTTAGTACTTTAAGCTATTTTCGTGTGTTTGTAGGTCCAAAGGGCTAAAGGAGCAAAAAGACGCATTTTGGAGACTTTTGGAGCACTTTTGGGCTAAGGATGGATAGCTTATGCTTGGAGCCAAAGTGTTGGACGAAATTGAAGACCTAATTGAAGACCAAAGTGTTGGAACCTTGTTCTCTTTAGTTCTAGGACATTTAAACCTTTTCTTTATCCATTGCACATGCATCTCCATAAACCATCAACACATTTTCACCAACAATCTGCCCAAAAGCCGTGCATCACACATGCATTTCCAGCTCCCCCCTCTTGCATTCCCATCACATTCCACATGCACTTCCACCTTTCCTCCACCATTCATACACTTTCCAGCCATCTTCCACACCCTTTAATCATTCAAACATACACCCATTCACCACCAGAAATCCTCTCAAAACCGTGCATTTCATGTTCATTCCAACCTTTAATCCACATGCACTCCCTTTAAATAATCAACCCACATGCACATTCAATCATTCACACCACTCATTGCCGTGGCCTCCCTTTGCATTCACATGCATCTCACTTCATCATTTCAGCCACAAAGCCACTCCACATGCACCCTAGATTCTAATCAGCCACTTCACATGCACATTCAACATTCCAGAAAATACCCATGCCGTGCACATGCATTCATCATCTTCCCCCCTTTACATTTCAGCCACACATTCACCCACATGCACCATTCAAACATACACCACCAGAAATCATCATTGTCGTGGCTCTCCCTCCACTTTCCAGCATCCCATTTCCATCCTTGCACATGCATTCCCTTCATAAATAATTCACATGCATTCATCATCATTAACCACACCTTGCAGCCACATGCATCCTTTAATTCATTTTCAGCACAATTCCTCTCAAAACCGTGCATTATGTCCTTCATTTCCTGTCAAAGCACATGCATTCATCATCATCACTCTAGCTTTAATTCACATGCATATTCAAACTTCTCAAAACCGTGCACATTCTCCTTTCAATTCAGCCAAACCACATGCATCTTGGCAGATTTCACATGCACACACATGCAATTCCAGCTTTCACATGCTTTCCTAGCTGTCATGTTCCCCCCATTTCATCTATAAATAAGCATCCATTGCATTCATTCTCATATTCATTCTTCCATATTCAGAAATTCACCAAAACCCCTCCCCATTTGCCGTGCAAATCCACCAATTCCCTACAAATCCAAACACCACTCCTCTTCCATTTCCATCACTCCCCAAACCATTCACACCATCAAACTATCCTTAGACCTTGTGCTACAACGAAGAGGAAGAGAAGAGTGCCTAAACGTTCATACAATTCAAGTTTGAGTTGTTGGAATGTTTAGGTGTTTCTTTGATTTCAATGTTTAATTTCAATACTCTTTGTTTTGTACGTATGAGGAATGGAAGAGAAGAGTGCCTAAACGTTCATACAATTCAAGTTTGAGTTGTTGGAATGTTTAGGTGTTTCTTTGATTTCAATATTATGAAGAACTAAACCCCCCTTAGCTAGGGGGTGATTCAAAATATATGTTTATACTTGCATTTTGATTTGATTACTTCTAATTGCGTTTCATAAGTTGTGGATTCAATTTGTTTAACCGTTTGATTGATAACTTATTTATGTATGTTTATTGAGAATGCGCGCTTAATTTTCATGCATGAATATGACGCTAGAATATAAGTGAGTTTCACCTAATCGTTATGAACTTATATTCACAAGTAGTGGAGGTTGCTTATAAACAATCGCGTTAAACGAATTCTTGGCATAAGTTTCATGCAATCATAGTAACGAATGCCCCGTCAACACTTAGAATTTTCATAGAGCGTAATGATTCTTGCTTGTATCTCTATTATGCAATCATGTAGGGGACTTGTGGGGAATGTTTTGGGTTGTCGTATGCAATCATCTAATTCAATAACGTTAGGAAGATTTGAAGGTTAATTAGTGCATCACAGTTAACTTGGAGTGTTGAGAATTAATGATTTATTGAAATACAATTGGAAATCATTTTATTATGCAAGTATAACATGTATGGAGATGAACCCCTTAGCTAGGTTCCCATCCATTCATTCCATCAAATTCATCTTTACATTCTGTCTAGTTTATTAACTTGTTTCGTTATTTCAATTCTCGTCAATTTAAAACCCCCCTTTACTTTCTTGTTCTTTAGTGTTTAGACTTTGTTTAGTTTATGTTTTAAAGTGTTTTGATTCAATTTATTTCCCAAAATTCGTCCAAATTCACCAAAGTGCTCAAAACTGCCCAGAAAGTGATTTTAAGGCTGTTTTGAGTGTTTTGGGTGATGTTTGAGTCTTTTGGTTTGTTTTAGTGTTTTAAAGTTTAGTTTTGCATTCTTTGAGTCTAGTATAGTGTTTTATATTGTTATTTTACGTTTGAATCAAGCCATAATCTTAAATTCGTCCAACATTGGGTTTAAGGTCAGAAACTGCCTAGTTAGTGTTTTTAGGCAGTTTTGAGTCTTTTGAACTTGTTTTGAGTCCTTTGAGTCTTTGTGAACGTTTTTAACTTTGTTTTTATGTTTTTGAGTCAAATCCAAGTGATTAACAATCCCTCCTAATCCCCGGTCCAGAACGATCCCTACTTACATACTTACTACAATTGTCAAAAAGAGGGTTTAATTTGTGTGCGTATAATTCCCGCATCAAATTTTGGCGCCGTTGCCGGGGATTAGCAAATTTGCTAATCTCTTGGATTGTTTGTTTCTGTTATGTATTTTAGTTTTAGTTTTTGATTTTTGTTTTGTTTGTTGAATTCAAATACTAGAGAAGAACAACATGGCACTTGATAATGCTTCTCTTTTGTCACAGCTCATGGAAAGGTCTCAAATGCAAAGTGTTGATATATTTGATCTTCAATCAAGGAATAACGTGTTTTCCAATACTTACAGTTCAGATTGGAGTGATCATTCAAACTCTATGTGGTGGGAACCTCAACATGTTCAAGAAGAAGGATATTGGCAGCCATATGAGGAGTTCTATTCAAGACCTATACACCCACCACAACCTCATATTCAATATGCCCAACCAAATTTAAGTTCGTCAATAGATTATAATCAAAAGCTTAACGAATTAATTTGTTTGGTGCAGGGCTCACAAAATCAAGACAATGAGGCTCGACAAGAAGACAAAAGGTTGGACCACTTGGAAAAGCAAATTGGGCAGATAGCGGAGTTCGTAGGACAATTTTGCGACCAAGGCAAACTCCCTAGTTCAACCATTGTAAATCCGAAGGGAGGATTTGAAGCACCTTTGTCAGAAGCACTTATTGCTCCTACGCCATCTAATTCAAGTAAGGTTGTTCCAATTATTTCTAACCCCGTTCCAACAAATATCCCTATTCCTTGCAGGTTCATGAATTCCAAGGAAGAAGAAAGTGAAAAAGACATCTTGGAAGCCCTTCCAAAGGTGCAAAGTAGGGAATATCATGAATTCATCAAGGAGGACGTTCTTGAGGCAAACAAATCCAAAGAAGTTAAATTTGATGACATTGGACAAGTCATAACCATCACTTGCAATCTGGCCAAGTCCAATATCCCTGAATCTTTCAAAGGAGTGGTGTTTGTCATTGAGTTCTTATCGGACAAAACAAGTAAGTTTTTTTTTCCAAATTCCATTACATTTTATACTAACTTGTTGTTTTTTATGAATCAGGCACCTACACTAGAATTCAAACCAATGCCGGTTCACTTCAAGTATCACCTTCCATTCAAGGACCAATTCCATGCCGTTTGATTTTATTTATGTAAAAAAAAAAAAAAAAAAAAAAAGAGAAGAAAAGATACTAAACATGGAGAAAGATGGAGCCTTCACAGAGGATGTTTACGTGAAGCCCCACTACGAGGCGTCGAAGCAGAAGGCATCGGAGCGGGAGGCATCGGAGCGGAAGGCATCGGAGCGGGAGGCATCGGAGCTAGAGCATTCCAGGCCTCAATACTTGGCCAAACGCTGGATGACCCAGGAAAAAGGTGCCTCTGGAGATAAGACGCAAGCCTTTGACGGTCACTGTGAATTCGACCCTCAGATTCTTGCAGCTCATCAAGCTTCCTCTTCATGCCCGACGAATAGTTATTTGCAAGCACATGCAAACTTCTATTCTCGTACTTAAGCTGCTGGATCTCTTGCTTAAGACCTTCCACCTCTGCCATCAATGATTCCACCTGACGGGACCGAGCAAGCAGGCGTTGGCCCATGTTGGACACAGAGCTCGCACACTGAACACTAAGTGCGAGGGACTCTTGAACGGCCAACTCATCGGACCGTCCTGACAGCAGCCTACTATCTTTTGGAGTGAGGAGGTTCCTAGCTACTATTGTAGCTGTTGTGGCGTTCTGCATCACGGAGTCTTCACCTGTAAGAAGACCGTTAGAAGATAAAAAAGAAGGGCGCCATACATTACCTTGACGGGGCGCAACCGGATCGCTGCTGAGACTCAAATCTAAGCTAAGGTTCGATGAGTTTGCCATTTTCGAAAGTGTTCAAAGAGAAGGGGTGGATGGAGTTAAAATTTCAAAGGGCCGGAGACGATGTTCAAGAATGGGAAATCTTCAGAGTGTGTATGTTAGCGGTGATCGATAGCTCTATAAAAAGCCAAGGCGACGCGTCCACCGATTCAAAGAGCCGGAATTTCCGGCGTAAGTTAGGCGACGCTTTCTCGGCTTTTCAGAAAACGCGTTCAACTTTGTCAAAAGATTTCTGACAAAGCTGAAAACACGTGGAGGCCATCATCGCAACTACACGTCTTTAGCCGACAAGCGCAAAGTTCGGCGACGCTTTCTCTGCTTTTCAGAAAACGCGTGCAGCTTTGTCAAAAGGAGCCGCATCTGCACTACCACGTGTCGTTCAAAAAGCGAAGGGGCGTCGTTCAGAAATCGAAGGGGCGCCTGCTCAGAAATCGAAGAGGCGTCGTTCTGATATCGAAGAGACATTTGTCGACAAGGGTAAAAGAACAGTACCACCACTTGATATTATCTCTATATATGTCGACCTTCGTCTTTTATGGCAAGGCAAACCTGAAGAAAATGCCCAACTCTCCCTCACCTCTGAGGGCGCACTCCCAGCAAAGCCTTTTGAAATACTTAATTTTTTTCTTCTTCCCCAAAGATGATACCGGATGCCTGGAGTACAGATGACCCAGGAGGAAACGGCAGATTGAAGTGTGCTGATTCATTCACCGCTTCTTCAAAAGCAAAGGTATCTCATATCATCAAGGTCAAAAGCAAAAGTATCTCATATCATGCTCTTTCCCTGTCTTTTTCTTTGTCCTTGTTCTTACTCGCATGGCAAAGTAAAAGAAGCAATCAGCCGGCACTTGGAGTCAGTCTTCCGATCTGGAGCCAACTGCCTGGAATCTATTCCTGATTGCTTACCTAGCGTTGCTCTCGAGTAGTCATCTTCAACGGTTGATACACTTCCGGAGAAGGGACCACTTCTGCAAAGGGGAGCGAGTAAGGCAAGTGAAAATGATACATTGAAGCATGTGGAGACAAACATAGGCTGAGTTATCCTCCAACCCTTTTCAATACGAATTGGAAAGATTGAACAAAGAAACAGACCAAAGGGGTAAGCTCAGACCTTCGGGGAAGACCAAAAGAATCCTCCAGCCCAGTAGCACAAAGGAAAATCAACAAGTGGAGGAGACCAAAAGAATCCTGCTGCCCAGTTCAAGAGTAGCACAAAGGAAAATCAATGATGGGCGGAAACCAGTTCAAGAGTAAGCCTGTGGAGTCACTATGATCAAAGTCTCAATGCAATTACCAAGGAGAAGAGGGAATTTACACTCCATAACCAGATTTGCGTCCCTAAACTCTTCTCTTTGTTAATTACATTCTGCCATGTTTAGTGCTTTTTGTGTGTTTACTTATGTTTTGTGTGAATCTATGCTTAAAACATTGAGGACAATGTTTGATTTAAGTGTGGGGGGGTAACTAAGTATATTTAATGCAAATTCGTGGGATTTTATCACCCATAACTTCAAATGTTGTTCCTTGCTGTTTTAAGGTGTTTTTAAGTTGTTTTAGAGTGTTTTAGTATGTTTTATTTTTATAACTCCGAAAATCACATAAAAATTTGAAAAACATGTTTTAAAAAAGCCTAAAAAGAGTGTTTTGAGTCGATTTGAGTGTGTTTGTGTCTTAGGATACCTTCCAACACAATGATAAGGATTTGGTTTGTAATTGCATGACGGTTAGAAAAGAGTTATAAACATAGAGGAAAGTTTGATTTACTTTTGGTATATGCTTGGTTATGGTTATAATGTATGACTTCACATGCAATCATAAAAGAAAAATTCGTTTTTGTAACATGCTTGAAGGAAGAAACTCATAATAACGCTACATCCCTGTGAGACTCGAGCCATTACTTTCTTTGGAGAGTTATTTTCTGTGATTCTTTATTTTCTAAAGTTGTTGCATGATCTCATTATCCTTGCTTGGTTGCTACTTAGAATGCAATTGTATCATGATAGAACTAAATGCTAGAACTTATATCCGTTTCATTCAAAGCATGACATTGAATTGCATAACATATATCAAGATGAAGTTGTGTAGTTGCCACCATAGCCAAATAGCCTTACTTCCCATATTTTGTATATATTAGTTTTAACCCCGTTGAGCCTCGTTTAGCCTATTTTCTTTGCTAACCACATCACCCCTTACCTAGCCTAGAGTAGGACTTTCCTATACCCTTGTTCTTGAAGTATAGTGAGCATGACTTAAATGAATTCCTTTTGAGTTACATTATACAAGAAAATGAGTGTGGGGGAGTAAAATTTTGTTCTTACGTTTATATGTATGTTTTGAGATTCAAAAGAAAAAGAAGAAAAAAAAAAAAAAAAGAAAGAAAATGAGTGAAAATAAGTAAGAATGAACTCACGAGTGTTGATGGTTGAAGAAAGGGTCCAAAAAGTTGAATATGGCCCTAAGTTTTGTGTGATTCCCCCTTGAGTGATCAAAGTTGACTTCTGCGTTCTAAAGGGAATTCTAAGTGCCTAATTCAATACTTTGCTCACTATTGCTTTAAGAACCTTTGTTTTCCATATTCCTTCTTTGTATCCAAACACCTTTAGCCCCGTTACACCCCTTTGACTTCTATCTTGAGTGTTATGTGTTTCAAAATGTGGAGTTTGGAATTGATATGAGCTTATGGTATCCCTGGTTCTTGCGTCTAAGTAGTGGCATTCCATTCATGAGATCATATATATACATGTTAATAATTCCAGAAAATGCTTTCCTTGTTATAACATATGTGAGTATTCGTCTACATGTTTACATCAATCTTCTCACATATACCTAGTGTAGGGAGTGTAGTCAGAAAATCTGTGTGAAAAACGAGTGCATATCTTGTAAGGATTTGAGCAAATTCTCTAAGGCATGTTACTACATTCAAAACATGGTTTTAAATGCTTAATTGTGAAATAGTATGTGGTGACTATGATTAAGAATGTACTTAAGTGTGAAGATGACTAAAATCTATGGGACTAATGATTTTTAACTTGTCATGTGCATTGGAAATCCGTGAGACGATTGTTGGAAGGTGTAGGTGGTGTTTTGTTCGTTTTGTCTAGTTTCGTGTTCTTTTGTTGTTTTGTTTTGCTCGAGGACTAGCAAAAGATAAGTGTGGGGGTATTTGATAGGAGCATATTCATGCGACTTAAATGGCTTGTTCTCGTGCATTTACGTTATGTTTCTTTACTTATTTTAGTACTTTAAGCTATTTTCGTGTGTTTGTAGGTCCAAAGGGCTAAAGGAGCAAAAAGATGCATTTTGGAGACTTTTGGAGCACTTTTGGGCTAAGGATGGATAGCTTATGCTTGGAGCCAAAGTGTTGGACGAAATTGAAGACCTAATTGAAGACCAAAGTGTTGGAACCTTGTTCTCTTTAGTTCTAGGACATTTAAACCTTTTCTTTATCCATTGCACATGCATCTCCATAAACCATCAACACATTTTCACCAACAATCTGCCCAAAAGCCGTGCATCACACATGCATTTCCAACTCCCCCCTCTTGCATTCCCATCACATTCCACATGCACTTCCACCTTTCCTCCACCATTCATACACTTTCCAGCCATCTTCCACACCCTTTAATCATTCAAACATACACCCATTCACCACCAGAAATCCTCTCAAAACCGTGCATTTCATGTTCATTCCAACCTTTAATCCACATGCACTCCCTTTAAATAATCAACCCACATGCACATTCAATCATTCACACCACTCATTGCCGTGGCCTCCCTTTGCATTCACATGCACCTCACTTCATCATTTCAGCCACAAAGCCACTCCACATGCACCCTAGATTCTAATCAGCCACTTCATATGCACATTCAACATTCCAGAAAATACCCATGCCGTGCACATGCATTCATCATCTTCCCCCCTTTTCATTCACCGCTTCTTCAAAAGCAAAGGTATCTCATATCATCAAGGTCAAAAGCAAAAGTATCTCATATCATGCTCTTTCCCTGTCTTTTTCTTTGTCCTTGTTCTTACTCGCATGGCAAAGTGAAAGAAGCAATCAGCCGGCACTTGGAGTCAGTCTTTCGATCTGGAGCCAACTGCCTGGAATCTATTCCTGATTGCTTACCTAGCGTTGCTCTCGAGTAGTCATCTTCAACGGAGCAAGTAAGGCAAGTGAAAATGATACATTGAAGCATGTGGAGACAAGGAACAACTGCATATGCTGAGCTATCCTCTAACCCTCTTCAATACGAATTGGAAAGATTGAACAATGAAACAGATAAAAGGAGGAAGCTCAGACCTTCGGGGGAGACCCAAAAGAATCCTGCTGCCCAGTTCAAGAGTAGCACAAAGGAAAATCAACGATGGGCGGAAACCAGTTCAAGAGAAAGCCTTTGGAATCACCAAGATCAATGCCTCAATGCAATTACCAAGGAGAAGATGGAATTTACACTCCATAACCAGATTTGCGTCCCTAAACTCTTCTCTTTGTTAAGTTACATTCTGCCATGTTTAGTATGTTTAGTTGCTTTTTGTGTGTTTACTTATGTTTTGTGTGAATCTATGCTTGAAACATTGGGGACAATGTTTGATTTAAGTGTGGGGGGGTAACTAAGTATATTTAATGCAAATTCGTGGGATTTTATCACCCATTACTTAAAATGTTGTTCCTTGCTGTTTTAAGGTGTTTTTAAGTTGTTTTAGAGTGTTTTAGTATGTTTTGTTTTTATAACTCCGAAAATCACATAAAAATTTGAAAAACATGTTTTGAAAAGCCTAAAAAGAGTGTTTTGAGTCGTTTTTGTGTGTTTGTGTCTTAGGGTACCTTCCAACACAATGATAAGGATTTGGTTTGTAATTGCATGACTGTTAAAAAGAGTTATAAACATAGAGAAAAGTTTGATTTACTCTTGGTATATGCTTGGTTATGGTTATAATGTATGACTTCACATGCAATCATAAAAGAAAAAAATTCGTTTTTGTAACATGCTTGAAGGAAGGAACTCAAACAAACGCTACAACCCTGTGAGACTCGAGCCATTACCTTCTTTGGAGAGTTATTTTCTGTGATTCTTTGTTTTCTAAAGTTGTTGCATGATCTCATTATTCCTTGCTTGGTTGCTACTTAGAATGCAATTGTATCATGATAGAACTAAATGCTAGAACTTATATCCGTTTCATTCAAAGCATGACATTGAATTGCATAACATATATCAAGATGAAGTTGTGTAGTTGCCACCATAGCCAAATAGCCTTACTTCCCATATTTCGTATTTATTGTAAGTTTTAACCCCGTTGAGCCTTGTTTAGCCTTTATTCTTTGTTTAACCACATTATCCTCACCTAGCCTAGTATAGGACAGTCCACACCCTTGTTCTTAAAAGATAGTGAGCATGACTTAAATGAATTCCTTTTGAGTACATTATGAAAGAAAATGAGTGTGGGGGAGAGAATGTTTTGTTCTTAAGTGTTTATGTATGTTTTGAGAGTCAAAAGAAAAAAAAAAAAAAAAATTGTGAAAAACATATGAAAAAGAAAAACAGAAAAGAAAAGAAAGAAAGGAAAAAGAGCTTCTTCTCCCTTGTTGTTCAAAAGATTGAGTTTTCATTCAAAAGTGAATTCTACGTTAATTCAAATGCTTTGCTCGCTATTACTTTAAGAATGTTTGTGTATCCTTCACCTTTCATTGTTAGCCAATACCCTAGCCCTGTTACACCCCTTTGACTTCTATCTTGATCGTTATGTGTTCAATAATGTGGAGTTTGGAATTGATATGAGCTTATGGAATCACTGGTTCTCGTTCTAAGTAGTGGCATTCCATTCATGAGATCATATATATACATGTTAATAATTCCAGAAAATGCTTTCCTTGTTATAACATATGTGAGTGTTCGTCTACATGTTTACATCAATCTTCTCACATATACCTAGTGTAGGGAGTGTAGTCAGAAAATCTGTGTGAAAAACGAGAGTACATCTAGTAAGGAATTGAGGGAATTCTCTAAAGGCATGTTACTACATTCAAATCATGGTTTTAAATGCTTAATTGTGAACTAGTATGTGGTGACTATGAGTAAGAATGTACTTAAGTGTAAAGATGGCTAAAATATGTGGGAATAATGATTTTTAACATGTCATATGCATTGGAAATCTGAGACGATTGTTGGAAGGTGTAGGTTGTGTTTTGTTCGTTTTGTTTTGTTTTTGGTTTCTTTTGTTTTGTTTTGCTCGAGGACTAGCAAAAGCTAAGTGTGGGGGTATTTGATAGGAGCATATTCATGCGACTTAAATGGCTTGTTCTCGTGCATTTACGTTATGTTTCTTTAGTGATTTTAGTACTTTAAGCTATTTTCGTGTGTTTGTAGGTCCAAAGGGCTAAAGGAGCAAAAAGATGCATTTTGGAGACTTTTGGAGCACTTTTGGGCTTAGGATGGATAGCTTATGCTTGGAGCCAAAGTGTTGGACGAAATTGAAGACCTAATTGAAGACCAAAGTGTTGGAACCTTGTTCCCTTTAGTT
This sequence comes from Pyrus communis, assembly GCF_041283825.1. Taxonomy (NCBI): domain Eukaryota; kingdom Viridiplantae; phylum Streptophyta; class Magnoliopsida; order Rosales; family Rosaceae; genus Pyrus; species Pyrus communis. The sequence continues at coordinate 8,557,636 of NC_142572.1, forward strand.
TTAGGACATTTAAACCTTTCCTATATCCTTAGCCTTGCATAACATTCCAACATTCCACTTCTTCATTTCAGCCACACTCCCACATATCATTACATATCATTCACCACTTATCATTCACCACTTATCATATCATCCACTTATCATATCATTTACTTATCTTATCATTCACTTATCATATCATTCACTTATCATATCATTCACTTATCATATCATACACTTATCATAACCATACACTTATCACTTATCACAACAACAACCTTGCACATGCACATTCATCCACATGCACCCATAATCATTCACTCATCTTTAATCCACATGCATCTTCCATAAATCAAATCAGCCACATCCACATGCACTTATTCCACTTCATCATTACACCACATTCTCTCTCTTTAATCCACATGCATTCATCATCATTCACTCTAGTTTTAATTCCACATGCATTTCCAGCTTTGCACATGCATTCCCACATGCATTTCCACCCACATGCAACCATAATCATTCATACCTATCAACCACATGCATTCACTCTTCATAAATCAACCACATGCATTCAATCATTCACTCCACACTCATTGCACATGCATTCCCTTTCATTTCTGTCAAAGCACATGCATTCCCACCCTTTAATCACATGCATAAATCAGCCACATGCATCTCCCATCACCATTTCAGATTTCCACCAAGTTCCTAGCTGTCATGTTCCCTCTCTTTCTCCCTATAAATACCATACACACTTCACACAACATTCATACATTCTCATTCATTCTTCCACATTTCAGAAAATCATCCATTCACACCAAGAAACATCCCCTTAGCCGTGAGTTTCCCTACAAATCCAAACACCACTCCTCTTCCATTTCCATCACTCCCCAAACCATTCACACCATCAAACTATCCTTAGACCTTGTGCTACAATAAAGAGGAAGAGAAGAGGGCCTAAACGTTCATACAATTCAAGTTTGAGTTGTTGGAATGTTTAGGTGTTTCTTTGATTTCAATGTTTAAATTCAATTCTCTTTGTTTTGTATGTTTGAGGAATGGAAGAAAAGAGTGCTTAAACGTTCATACAATTCAAGTTTGAGTTGTTGGAATGTTTAGGTGTTTCTTTGATTTCAATGTTATGAAGAACTAAACCCCCCTTAGCTAGGGGGTGATTCGAAATATATGTTTATACTTGCATTTTGATTTGATTACTTCTAATTACGTTTCATAAGTTGTGAATTCAATTTGTTTAACTGTTTTATTGATAACCTATTTATGTATGTTTATTGAGAGTGCACGCTTAATTTTCATGCATGAATATGACGCTAGAATATAAGTGAGTTTCACCTAATAGTTATGAACTTATATTCACAAGTAGTGGAGGTTGCTTATAAACAATCGCGTTAAATAAATTCTTGGCATAAGTTTCATGCAATCATAGTAACGAATGCCTCGTCAACACTTATAGTTTTCAAAGAACTTAATGATTCTTGCTTGTATCTCTATTATGCAATTCATGTAGGGAACTTGTGGGGAATGCTTTGGGTTGTCGTATGCAATCATCCAATTCATTAACTTAAGGAAAACTTGACGGTTAATTTAAGCGGACCTAATTAACCTGGGGTGTTGAGAATTCATGGTTTATTGAAATGCAACTGGAAATCATTTTATTATGCAAGTATAACATGTATGGAGATGAACCCCTTAGCTAGCCTTCATTCCATTCAATTCTATCACACATTCACATTTACATTTTGCTTTAACTTACAATCTGTACATTTAGTTTAATTTCGTAAAAATCTAAATCCCCCTTTACTTTATTGTCCAATTTAGTTAGAAAGTATCTTAGTTTGTGTTTTTAAGAGTTTTGATTAAATTTATTTCCCAATTTCGTCCAAATTCACCAAAGTGCTCAAAACTGCCCAGAAAGTGTTTTTAAGGCAGTTTTGAGTGTTTTGGGTGATGTTTGAGTCTTTTGGTTTGTTTTAGTGTTTTAAAGTTTAGTTTTACATTCTTTGAGTCTAGATTAGTGTTTTATATTGTGTTTTTACGTTTTTGAGTCAAATCCAAGTGATTAACAATCCCTTCTAATCCCCGGTCCAGAACGATCCCTACTTATACATATACTACAATTTGACGAAAAGAGGGTTTAATTTGTGTGCGTATAAATCACGCATCATACATATATATAATTTCAAGATTAACTAAGAAGCATCTAGTATATATTTTGTTTTGTTATTATTAAAAACTAATTAGTGGATTCCATTTGATAGAAAATCTATCAAGAACAGTTGATGAGGTGAGTTAGGTATAAGTACCTCATCGACTTTCTAAAAAAGGCCATGCAAGATTGGAAGAACAAACAGTGTTGTCTTACTATAACAACCCGTCCCTAATTTCACGATTTTATTAATTTTAAATGAGGGAATTGATAGGAGCATATTCATGCGACTTAATTAGCTTGTTCTCGTGCCGTTATGTTGTGTTTACTTAGCTATTTTAGTGTTTAAGGCTACTTTTGTGTATTTTCAGATTATAAGGCCAAAGTGTGCAAGAAGATGCAAATTGGAGTCTTTTGGAGCGAAATAGGAATGAATGAGTTGAAGACTTGAAGAAACGATGAATTCTTACCAAAACGAGAATTCCTACTCAAACAAGGTTTCCTATTTGAAGTAGGAAAGTTAACCCTAGGTTTCCCGTTTTGGTAATGATAGGAGCATATTTATGCGACTTAAATGGCTTGTTCTCGTACATTTACGTTATGTTTCTTTAGTTATTTTAGTTCTTTATACTTCTTTTGTGTGTTTTCAGGTTCTAAGGGCAAAGTATGCAAAAGGATGCCTTTTGGAGCCTTTTGGAGCAAATTAGAGATTGGAATGGATATCATATGCTTGGAGCCAAAAGGATGGACGAAATTGAAGACTTGAAGTAGGAAAGTTAAATCCTAAAAAGACCTCATGTTTGAGCATCATTGAAAATTCCTACGCATTTTAGAACACAAAAACAACATTCCTAGCAACCTTAGGACATTGTCGTGTGTTTCCTTGTGTCTCCCTTCCTTGCCATGCAAGGAAGGGCTTTGTTCCCTATTTTAAATACTTAAACACTACCACTTATCATTCACCACATATCATTCACCACTTATCATATCATACATTCATTTATCACTTATCATAATCATTCACTTATCACTTAACATATCATACACTTATCACTTATCACTCATAATCACCTACAACATCCACCTACTTCACCTACAACATCCACCTACTTCACCTACTTCACCTACAACATCCACCTACTTCACCTACAACATCCACCTACTTCACCTATAACATCCACCTACTTCACCTACAAATGACATAGCCATATGTTCCCTCCACTACTCCTATAAATACCCTTGCATTCATTCATTCAAAAACATCTCATTTTCATACACAACACATTACAAACACATTCTCCCTTCCCTAGCCGTGAGCTTCCCATCCATTCCCTTATAATCCAAACACCACTCCTCATCCATTTCCATAATCCCCCAAACCTCACCTTAGACCTTGTGCTACAACAACGAGGAAGATAAGAGGGCCTAAACGTTCATACAATTCAAGTGTGAGTTGTTGGAATGTTTAGGTGTTTCTTTGATTTCAAAGTTTAAATTTAATTCTCTTTGTTTTGTACGTATGAGGAATGGAAGAGAAGAGTGCCTAAACGTTCATACAATTCAAGTTTGAGTTGTTGGAATGTTTAGGTGTTTCTTTGATTTCAAAGTTATGAGGAACTAAACCCCCTTTAGCTAGGGGGTGATTCAAAATACATGTTTATGCTTGCATTATGAATTGATTACTTTTGGTTGGAATTTAATAAGTTGTGGATTCAATTTGTTTAACCGTTTGATTGATAACTTATTTATGAATGTTTATTAAGAATGCGCGCTTAATTTTCATGCATAAATATGACGCTAGAATATAAGTGAATTTCACCTAATCGTAATGAACTTATATTCACAAGTAGTGGAGGTTGCTTATAAACAATCGCGTTAAACGAATTCTTGGCATAAGTTTCATGCGTATTCCATAGTAACGAATGCCTCGTCGATGTTTATGATTTCCGTTGAACTTAATGATCTTTGTTGAATGTCTCTATCATGCGTATTCCATAGTTAGGGACTTTGATTAAGAATAATTTGGTTGTAATGCGTATTCCATTCAATCCAACGAATCTAGGGAAATCTGAAAGTTAATTTAAGCGGACCTAATTAACTTGGAGCATTGAGTTTCATAATTTATCGAAAGACCAACTGAGAATCAATCTTGTATGCAAGTGTAACATGTGTGGAGAAGAACCCCTTGGCTATTCCATCATCCATATTTTATTCACATTCATATTTACATTCTGTTTTAATTGCAATTTGTTCATTTAGTTTAATTTTGTCAAAACCTAAATCCCCCTTTACTTTAATGTCAAATTAGTTAGAAATCAATTTAGTTTGTGTTTTTAAGAGTTTTGAGTCTTTTGAACTTGTTAGAATCTGTTTAGTTTATGTTTTAAAGTATTTTTGAATTCTTTGAGTCTAGTTTAGTGTTTTATATTGTTTTTACGTTTTTAAGTCAGTTTCCAAGAGATTAACAATCCCTCCTAATCCCCGGTCCAGAACGATCCCTACTTGCACCTATACTACAATTTGACAAAAAGAGGGTTTAATTTGTGCGCGTATAAATATCGCATCAGGTAACCTTTCCTAAACTTAAACGTCCGTATTTTCTAGCCACTTTGTAGGCCTTGTATGCACTTTAGTACACAAGACCAAGGCCCTAGCCCAATTTCCAACCCATGCTGTGCCTTTAGCCCAATTCCCTTCCCTTGCCGTGCAAGGGGGGGTAGTTTTGTCTCATTTTATGCACCTTTTTCCTAACCCTAGAGATTTCATTCATACTTCCCATTCACACTAATCAAAAGCCGCACCTAATTTTTAGTCTAGAGCATTTTGCAGCCATTCTACCCTATTTTTCTCCCAGCCGTACCTTCCAAAATAACCCTAATTTCCTCAAAAGCCGTGGCCCCCTCATTTAATTATCACCCTAATAAACCATACATTAGTTTTCTACCCTAAGCCGTGCCTCCCATTTTATTATTTCACCCTAATTCATGCAGCCACCATCCCATCCATTCTCTCCCAAAAACCCGTGCATTCCATCTCCCAAAACTCAAAGTCGTATTCACCCTAATAACCCTATTTCCCATGCAGCCACTCTCTCCCATTTTTTTCCTCCCTAAGCCGTACCCATTCTCTACACAATTCCAGCCGTGGCCCCCATTTACCATTCACCCTAATTCTAAAATCAGCCACATTCACATTTTTTTAACCTATTGCCGCAGCCCCCTTCACACATATTTTTTCACGCAGCCATACACCCTAATAGATCCAATCCGCAGCCTCCATCACCTCTCTTCCACTCTCTGCCGTGCCTTCTCCCTCCACTCCAGCCAATTCCCAGTCTTGCCGCAACCATCCCCACCATTCCAGCCACCTTCCACACCTTCACACACCATCTATCAACCTTGCCGCACCACCCAACCTCCCTAAATCCATCCCTAACCCAGAAAACCATCCAGAAATTCCCTAAACACTCTCTGCCGCAGCAAGGAGAAGAGGAAAGAGGAGCTTCGACGCGCAGAAATTCAAGTGGATTCGTTGTGCGTTCTAGGTGTAATCAATCCTTTGTGCTTTATGTTTAAATTCAATTGTATTTCTCTTTCTGTGAACATGAGAGGCTAAACCCCCTAGTTAGCTAGGGGGTGATTCGAAACCATGATTATATATGTGAAATAAGTTGATTACTTCCAGTTATCGTTGCATAAGTTTTGAATACAATTTGCTTAACCGTTTGATTTAGAACTTATTCTTGTATGTTGATTGAGAGTGCACACTTAATTTGCATGCTTGAATTTGATGCTAGGATATAAGTTTGTTTCACCTAATCGTTATGAATTTATATTCACAAGTAGTGAAGGTTGCTAGTCACGATCATGTTAAGTAGATTCCTGGCAAGCGTATCATGCTTTCCATAGTTACAAATGCCTTGTCGATGCTTATGATTTCCAAGGAACATAATGATTCTAACTTATGTCTTTATCATGCTGTTCATATAGAGAATTTGTTAGGAATAATTTGTTTGCGATGCATATTCATCCAATTCAATGATTCTAGGGAAATCTGAAGGTTAATTTAAGCGGACCTAATTAACTTGGAGTATAGAGGTTCATAACTTATTGGATTGATAATTGGAAATTGATTTACGTTGCATATATTTCATGTGTGGAGAAGAACCCCTTAGCTATCCCATCATCCATTGATTCATCACAATTTTATCTTAAAATCTGTTTTCTTTACAATCTGCCCATTTAGTTTAGATTCGTCCAACCACAATCCCCCCATATTTTGTTGAGTCGTAGTCATTCGTATTTGTTTTATTTTGTGTTCTTTTAAGCATTTGGAGTCATAAACACTTCCAAATTCGTCCAAATTAATTTCTAGTTTCTGTTTGAATCATTTCAAATTAGATTAGCACCCCTAGTTAATCCCCGGTTAGAACGATCCCTACTTACTTCATTACTACAATTGTCACAAATAGGGTTTAATTTGTGTGTCAACATAATTTTCACATCAGGAATTGACAAAAATGCCCTAGAGATAAGGATTTTGACTTCTGTTGACCATCGTTTAAAGAGACATATGACTCATTCTTTTAGCGTAATCGTGTAATACATAACAACACGAACGCATAGGCACATACGAGATCAAATTTGGAGTTACAATGGAGATTTTACGGATTTACAAACGTGAAGTGCAATTTGGTAATTTCATGTTTAGAGATATTTTGTGGCTTGTTTTGTGAGCCACATGGGGCCCATACCCCACTCCTGCTCTATCTCGTGTCCTCTCTCTGCAAAAATCTCGGTCCCCTTTTCAAACTTTCCCATTTCTTTTAAACTATTGGACCATACTCTTGTTGACACCTTACTAAGTTTATTATTTTAAAACTCCCTCTCTTCTCCTCGTTTTCTTTTTCTTCTCTAAAAACAGAGAGGCCACAAGGCCAGAAACCAACCACACCACCATCATATCGATACCACTCCGGCGAGATGGCCACTGTAATAGCCATGCTCGAAGACATTCTTACATCATTTCTATCTTCTCTATTTCCTCCTCTATCTCTCCAAAACTGTTTCACCTCAAACTCTATTTACACTTTCCGTGCATAGTACCATTGAACCACCATCGTTTGACCACTTCAGCAAGTTAGACTATCGAACCACCATCACGTCCTGCTTTTCCTATCTTTGTTAAGTTCAAACCGTGAGCATCAAACCCAAACATGGAGCTTGCATTGCACAGTGGCCATTTTTCACACCCTGATCCTGACATACATTCAGGATTGATACGTGACCTCACCGAATACTTGTATCTTTGACATACCCAGTTGTTGACTTATGGCAAAACACCACTCAAGATGTAACTGCATAATAATTTTTCGTATACTTTATCGCTGCATCTAACCTTCTCATTAGACTGCCTACGTACCCTCAATAGGGATCAAGCCATTCGTAGTTCACTATTTGTCAAACTCTAATCCTTTCATAAAATACTTCTAGCAGAAATGATAGAGTACTACACTACACTTCAACCTTACACCAAACAACATTTATCACCTTATCATACACACAAGTATGCTAATCCCACGCATATGCTTTCCAATTCATCCATCACGTTAATCACTATGTGTTGACTCTAAAAATTACAAAACCTACGTGGCGCGCAGGCCGAGTAACTAACAAGCTAACTACGTCCTTCGGTTGAATGCGGGGCGTGCCAACTCGTCGGCCGAGCTTGGCCGAGGAGTAAAATTTGTTGATGTCGCGTTGAGCGCGTCGTTGACTTCTCTATCTTGCGATTGCGACCGAGGAAGGAACACTCTTGGTCTCTGGGTTCTATAGCCTGAAGACAAGGCTACTAATTCTGCGGAGTTCACAAATCGTCGAAGCCCGATTCGGTCACTGTGATTATATTCGTAAGAGTATAAGCACGCCGAATCGAGACCAAACTATATGGGCACAGGTACTCAAATGTGATGTATGTCTTGATGGTAAACGTAGTTCGGCCGTCGGAATGCCGAACCCTGAAACTTACTTGCGAGTATCCAATCATAAAATCACTCGGCGTCCAGTACGCCGAGCAATGTAATTCGTAACACTTGACTATGCCGAGAAGGCTAGCAAGGTGACCTCTACCAACAAAGGTTCGAAAACCCTTCTCGGCCGAGACTTAGATAGGTAACCGGTCAACCTCGACGCAGTGCTGTTTATCCAAACTGAAGGTGCTTCTCGGTCGGCTGATTCTGCGGCAGCAGTGCTGTTTATCCAAACTGAAGATGCTCGCCGGGTGCCTCCACAGTGCTGTTTATCCAAACTGAAGGTGTGTTGGCGGAAAAGGAAAAGGAAAAATCTCAAGGTATTTGAGAGGTTTTGCGCATGGCAATTGTATGCTGATTTGAAGGGGTTTTTCTGTTGCATGATTTCTTGTGTTTATAGCACCCCATTCCTTTTAACCGATTCGCATTTTGATTTGGATTGGGAATCCTTGTCTCGTTTCAACTCTAACTCGAACAAACCTACTCCCACTGGGATTCTGAATTTTCCTTCATTTCGAGGCTTTATTCTTTGCCGGTCGGGAATCCTGGTCGCACCAGGACTCCCTCGACCTTTTCTATTTATCCAGATTACTTAGGATAGGACTTGACCGACCCTGCTAACAGGCCAGGGATTTATCATTCGGCCCATAGTATGACATAACCTTGGGCCGAGCACATCCTGCTGCTCAGCCCAACAATATTATTTTGGGCCCAAACATTGCCCCCTCGCTTCTGAGGTCGCCGACTGTTAACTTTTGGTCGGGCCTCGGCCTTGTAGAAGCGGAAACACCTATTGCTTTTCGGACTTTACTTCCCTTGATAACCATTACTTATGCACATTTATGAGACATGATTGCACTCTCCTCGTTACCCTCAACGTACAGCCATGTGTCGATTCTCCGCCGCTCTTAAAAGCTTTCAATCATGGCCCTCGAAATCGTGCACTTACCGAAGCGTTTTATCCTCATTAATGCATTAAAAACGTCACCGCACGCAATCGTGCGTCCTGGATTTTCGACCCCTCGATCCTATCTTCGCAGGTTCCCAAAATATCCGAAATGATTGAGACCTTTTCTCGGTTAAATTTCCCCCCATTTGAACCAGTGCTTTTCGAATACCAAACGTTTGATCTTCATTCTGAAAAGCCTATAAATACCCAAACTTTTGTCATTCACATCTCACACCTTCAGAAATTTCGAAATCTCTATTTTATCATTCTTGTTTGTTCAAGCAAAGCCTTCAAGCCCTTCTTCCTGCAACCTCCTTTTTTAACTCCAAATCCTTTCTTCCATCAATGGCCTCCTTTATCTCAAAGCTTTCTGATGAGTGCAGCAAATGTAAGGATTTCATTGATCGGAGCGCCATCAAGACGCTGCGATTTGAAAATGACATGGCCACCACCTACCAGATTCTGGGTCCCCTTTTCAGAGACGCAGTGCCGTCGTCTATCACTAATCTTCTCAAGGAGCAGTGTTTAATACCCCTGCTGCAGGGGTTCGATTGGTCGAAGTGGACTCTAGCGCGGCCTCAAGGAGCCTGGCCCTCGACCACCACGGCCTGGGCCGCCTGGGTTGACCGAATGAGCACATTCTTTGGCAAGGAGTGGAAGGCTCTTGGTATCTACGATGCCATTATTCTTTCAACCATGGAGATTGCCATGGATAAGGAGCTGCTCATGGCGGCCCTGAGTTTATGGTGTTCGGCCACCAACACCATGATTCTGCCTTTCGGCCCTTTCGGCCCCACAGTCCTCGACATTTCGGCCATCCTTGGGACTTCTCCAACCGGCCTTCCCATTGATGCCGCCCTTTTCGGATGCCTTTCTCCTCTCGACCTGAAGGCATTATTCGACGAAAGGGCCATCAAGACGCTTAGTCGGGGCGATCGGGAGCCCTCCAGGGAAGAAGTTCAGAAGCTCCACAAGAACTTCTTTAACTACAACACTCTCATCATTCACTTCGCCAGCCGAGGCGAGGAAGGCCTTAGGAAGGGAGAACACGAGGCCTTCCTCTTCTACTGGTACAACAAATTCATTTGTTGTACCAGGTCCAACAAATGCCTGGTCGAGAACATGCCGGTGGCCCAGGCACTGGCTAATACTCGCCAACCTCTACCGTTGCTTGGCTGAGGCGACTATTAGCAAGATTGACCCACACCAGAACGGACCCCTTTAGGTGTTCCAACTCTGGTTGCAGGTTTACTTTTCCACCCTTCGGCCGGAGGTTCCTGCCTTCCAACGATCGGCCGCCCTCAGCCTTCAATTGGCCTCTCGACCGGGGCCACCTCACCGAGCCGACGAGGTCTTTAAACACTTCCTCAGCCTCGACGTCCTTTCGGATGACGAGTTCCTGGTATGCCGGCGCCAGGAGTACCCTTTCTCGATCAGGCTCCCTACGGCAGCGTGGGCCGAGTCCGAAGATGCGGACATCCGTCAATGCTGGGGGTCTTTCGTTCTGGCTCGCGATCTTTCTCTTGGTTGCGACGCCCGCCAAGCCAGCTGGGAGGTCTACCACCCCCATTTTGTCGCCCGATAGCTCGGCTACCTTCAAGGCTGCCCCGTTCCCCTGCTTGCCTCTCGGTCTCTCCTGAGTCGAGGGCGTCTTTCCGGTTCCTCTGAGAGGGAATGCAAGACGTCGGAGCAAGAGTTTCAGGAGAAGTGCAAGAAATTCCAGCTCCGGCCGACGGTTCCTGAATCTTTGGTAACCGACAACTTCGGGGACTGGTGGGAGGAGTATACCAGTGACTTCTTCGGCGTCCCGGCCGAAGACATGGTGAACAAAATCTTCGACGACCGTCCCAGACCAACACCCTCGGCCCAACCTAAGGAGTCGGCCCAAGGTATAGTCTTTCCGCTTTTTTTTTTTTTTTTTCAATCACTTGTCCTTATTATTAATTACTTTGCTATTGCAGGGGGTCGCGTGTCGAGGAAGGTGGAAGTGGTCGCCGCGGTGGCGAGGGCGAAGAAGTTGATTCCCACGAAGAGGACTATCGCCACCGAGCGGGCAGTCCCCGCCAAACGCCCCCATCGAGAGGCCGAGCCAGAGGATGATGCTCCTCGTCCCTCTAAACGCGTCAAGAAGTTGGAGAAGAAGGGCGACCGGGAGATTCACGTTGTTCCCAATGACACTACAGGGACAACTGCTCCTGCCGGCTCTCCTTCTGTACCGGCTGCCCCAGCTTCTCCAAACCCGATTCCTCCAGCCGTCTCCCTGTCTGAGACCATGGCCGATCCAGTCGTCGTATCAGCTCCAGCTTCGGAGCCGATCGTGGCGCCTGCCGTGGGGGAGTCGGCTGCACCTGTCGAGGCACCCTCTACTCAGCGACCGTCGGTCCTTCTGGAAGAGATATAATTCTACTTCCATCCTTTGTTTCTTTAGGTTTCTAGTTGTAACGAAAAATGTTTTTTGTTCAGGACGTCGAGAGCGAGAGCGACGAAGTCCCGCTGGAGCGCCGTCGTCGACCAGTCAACTCTCCTCCCGTCCATCCTCCTCCGGTCGTCGAGGCGATCGCTCGACCGTGTTCTCCTATGGCGGATCGGGGCAAGAGACCCATGGCCGATCCTGAGGCGACGGCCGAAACATCGATCCATCCGCAGGATAAAGACCTTCCCATTCCTCTGCAGGAAGTCTCCTCGGCCTTTGTAAGTCTTGTTTCTTTTGCTTTAATTTTATCATGACACATGTTCTTAAAAGACTATTAAATGTCAGGTGCCCGAACGTTCATTTCACCGACAATTTTATGCGCCGACAGGCATTGTCTATATTTCCTGGCCACCGTCGTGGCCATCAAATGTAGATAACCTCCATCGGCCGCGTGAATTGAGAAGCGGTCTAAGGCACTGGGCTCGGCCATTAAGTTCCCTGGGTTCGAGCAATGACCCAGAGGGCATGGCCGAAGTCTCCTCTCGGCAGGTCTAAAACAATCCCTTTTTATCATGCACTATATCACGACGTATTATTTTCCTTCACAAAGTTTTCCTTTTATGTGCAGCCATCGTGGGAAGTAGAGCTCGACGCTCTTCTTCAGAGCACGATCGGTGAGGCCGGCTCCTCTGCTGCTCCTGCCGAACCCGCGGGAGCCATGCCCGAGGCCTAAGCCTTCGTGAAGCTGCACGAAGTCCTATCTCTCACTGCCTCCCAAGCTTTCCGATGCAAGGGTCTTGACTCCGTTGGGGAGTGTCTTAATGACCTCGCCAGCGGTGGTTACCTGAGCACGGAGAATATCTCCTTCCTCACTGACCTCTTGGAGCGGACTCGGCAACACTTCCATATTTTCGAACGAGCCCTACAAGCCGAGGACGACTTGAAGGCGGCCAAGGTCGTGCAAGAGGCTGGTCGAGCTGAGATGGAGGCAATCAAAGCCAAGAAAGTGAAGCTGTCCGAGTTTGATCGCTAGATCTCTGACCTCCAGCGTCAAATTTCTGACCTTCAACGACAAAGGTCTGCTGCCCCTTCCGAGCTTGAAAAGGACTTCTAGGTCAACAGGGCTCGGCTGACGGCGCACGGCACATCCAGCAACTGCAGTTCAATAAAAAGACAAGGTAGGCTGAGATAATTTTGGGCGAAACGAAGTGGTTGGAGCTAAAAGCTGCCCTCAAGACTTTCCTCCCCTCGACCCCCTAGGAATTTATCATTGTATTTGTTCTCTTATTATCAATACAATGGTCTTACCATCAATACAATGGTTCTTATTTACACAATGGTCTTTTACTCTTGCATTTTCCATGTAATTGGATAGTACTTTTTTAAAAACTTTCCATTAATCGACAATTTGTGAACTGAACCCGCTCGATCTCTGAGATGATATGCTCCCTTGCCGAGGACTTTGTGAACGGTGAATGGCCCTTCCCAATTCGGCGACCATTTACCAAATCGGGGGTCTTTAATCCCGACAGGCAACACAGTTTGCCAAACCAACTCTCATTCGCCGAACGTTTTTTGTCTTACACGCTGGTTATACGCTCGCTCAGCAATTTTCTTTTGTGCTATCAATAAGTTACCCGCGTCGATTCAATTTTCTTCTAAGTCTTCTAATTCTTGTCGCATCGCTTGACTATATTCGACGCTGAACAAACTACTCTGCTCGATTACTCGTAATGAGCTTATACTCAACTCGACCGGTAACATAGCGTCGTGTCCATAAGTTAACGCATAAGGAGTGGTTCCAGTGGCCGACCGGGGTGAAGTTCAGTATGCCCATAATGCTTCATTTAACTTCAAATGCCACAACCAGGTCTCTCTCTTACCATTTTTTCGAGGATGCCGATCAACACTTTATTGCTTGCCTCGGCCTGTCCGTTTGCCTGAGGGTAGTACGGTGTAGATTGCTCAAGTCGGATATTCAAACTTGCCGCGTATTCCTTAAACCTATCGGCCGTGAATATGGTGCCATTGTCAGTTATGATCGTTTCTGGCACGCCGAATCTGGTCACAATGTTCTCCTCTACGAAATTGCATACCTCTTTGGCCGTTAATTCGGCGTATGATCTTGCCTCGACCCATTTAGTGAAATAGTCAGTTGCTACAATTATCCACGCGTGTTTCGCCGCCCCCAACGATGGAGTGATTTTGCCAATTACGTCCATTGCCCATCCCCTGAACGGTCATGGTTTAGTAACCGAGTGGAGTAATTTGGCCGGGGCTCTCTGCACGGGTCCATGAATTTGGCATGGTACGCATCTTCGTGCATATTCGATGCAATCCTTTAATATATTGGGCCAAAAATAACCGTGTCGTCGAAGCAACTGATAGGAGCATATTCATGCGACTTAATTAGCTTGTTCTCATGCATTTATGTTGTGTTTACTTAGCTATTTTAGTGTTTAAGGCTACTTTTGTGTATTTTCAGATTATAAGGCCAAAGTGTGCAAGAAGATGCAAATTGGAGTCTTTTGGAGCGAAAGAGGAATGAATGAGTTGAAGACTTGAAGAAACGACAAATTCTTACTCCAACGATGAATTCTTACCAAAACGAGGAATCCTACTCAAACAAGGTTTCTTACTTGAAGTAGGAAAGTTAACCCTAAGTTTCCCGTTTTGGTAACCTTTCCTAATCTAAACGTCCGTATTTTCTAGCCACTTTGAAGTCTTTGTAGGCGCTTTAGGACACAAAACGAAGGCCCTAGCCCAAATTCTAACCCTAGCCGCACCTATTAAGCTATTCCCTTTAATTTCTGGTTTTATTTCCTAAATTCTAGCAGCCTTTAGGTGAATTTTAGTTAATAAAAATAAATTAGGTTTTAAATTTCAGAAAACCCTAGGTCTTACAACCTAGCCGCACCCTACTCTATGCATTTTTCACATTTTTCAGCCACACACATTCCCTTAATCCGTAGCCATCCATTTAATCCACCCATTGATCTATGAAACCATCTCATCCATTCATCCTATTAACCCTAGTTAAACAAGCAACCGCACTTTTTCTCCCTGCCATTCAAGCCATGCATTCCATCACCTTTCATCCCATTCATTCTTCAAGCGGTGATTTAATTTATCATAAACCCTAAAAACCTAATTAAAAAAACCTCTTGCCGCAGCCACCATAAGCCAATCTCCCAGTTTTCTTCTCTGCCGTGGCCCCCCCCCATTGACCATTAACCCTAATAAACCAAAAATAAATCAAAGCCGTGGCCACCTAATCTAATAATTCCATTCCAGCCGCATTTTGTTCTCCCTGCCATTCCAGCCGCACTTTCTCCCTCCACTTTCCAGCCGTGCAGCCCACCATTCCATTCCAGCAGCCTTCCTCCACCTTCCAGCCACCATACTGATGCGAGAATTACTTGACACTCAAATTAAACCCTCGTTTGACAATTGTAGTAGAATGGATAAGTGAGGGATCGTTCTAGACCGGGGATTAGGAGGGCTTGCTAAAACCTTCTAAATTGACTTAAAAACATAAAAACACAATATAAAACACTATTTAATGCTCGAAGAAAGCAAAACTAAAAATAAGAAAGATTAAGACTAAGACTTCAACGAAATAGGGGGGAATTGGATTTGGACGAATTTAAACTAAAATGAATACTTGGAAACAAAACAAATTGTAAATATGGATTTGACGGAAATGAATGGATGGGAAGCTAGCTAAGGGTTCTTTCTCTACACATGATATTTATGCATATGAATCAATTTCCAGTTATTCCTTCATTGAATTATGAACGACAATGCCCCAAATTAACCGTGACATCACTAGTTAACCCTCAGATTTTCCTTATATTATTGGATTGGATGGCATCATTCGACAACCCAAAACATTCTCAAAAGTTCCCTACATGTCATCATAATAGAGATACAATCGAAGATCATTAAGAATAATGAAAACCATAAGCATTGACAAAGCATTTGCAACTATGACATCATGTTACTCATGCTAAGAATTAAACTTAACGCGATCGTGACAAGCGACCTTTACTACTTTCAAGTATAAGTTAGTAACGATTATGTGAAACCTCCTTAAACTTTAGCCACATATTCATGCATGCTAATTAAGTGTCGACCCTCAATCAACAAACACAAATAAGTTAATCATCAAATAGTTAAGCCAATTGCATTCACGAATCAAGAGTTCATAACCGGAATTCATCAATTCATATCACATAAATAATCATGGTATTGAAATCACCCCTAGCCAAAAAGGGTTTAGTTCCTCATAACTTTGAAATCAAAGAAACACCTAAACATTCCAACAACTCAAACTTGAATTGTATGAACGTTTAGGCACTCTTCTCTTCCATTCTTTATATTACAAAACAAAGAGAATTGAATTTAAACATTGAAATCAAAGAAACGCGTAAACATTCCAACAACTCAAACGTGAATTGTATGAACGTTTAGGCCTTCTTCTCTTCGTCTTCGTTGTAGCACAAGGACTAAGGGATGTTGTTGGTGTGTTGAATGGATTGGGGAATTATGGAAATGGAAGAAATGGAGGAGAAAGGGAAGGGAATGGTGCAAAAAATGGAGAGACTCACGGCTAGGGAGAAGATGGAAGTGTTTGTGGTGTGTTGTGTATGAAAATGAGATGTCCATGAATGAATGAATGCAAGGGTATTTATAGGAGTAGTGGAGGGAACATATGGCTATGTCATTTGTAGGTGAAGTAGGTGGATGTTGTAGGTGAAGTGGATGTTGTAGGTGAAGTAGGTGGATGATATGTTAAGTGATAAGTGATAAGTGATATGATATGTGGTTATGATATGATAAGTGGTTAAGTGGTGATGATAAGTGATAAGTGATTAAGTGATATGATATGTGGTGATGATAAGTGATAAGTGCATGTGGGTTAACTAATGAAGGAAATGCATGTGCAATGACAATGTGTTAGAATGGATGTGTGTTATGCATGGCATGATTGGGATTAGGAAAGGTTTAAATGTCCTAAAACTAAAGAGAACAAGGTTCCAACACTTTGGCTCCAATTAGGTCTTCAATTTCGTCCAACACTTTGGCTTCAAGCATAAGCTATCCGTCCTTAGCCCAAAAGTGCTCCAAAAGTCTCCAAAATGCATCTTTTTGCTCCTTTAGCCCTTTGGACCTACAAACACACGAAAATAGCTTAAAGTACTAAAATAACTAAAGAAACATAACGTAAATGCACGAGAACAAGCCATTTAAGTCGCATGAATATGCTCCTATCACATACCAACCTTCCTCCATCACTCCACCACCTTGCCGCACCACTAATTCTCCCTAAATCCATCCCCAACCCAAAATAACATCCAAATCATCCATTTAACCTCACTGCCGCAGCAAGGAGAAGAGGAAAGAGGACTTAGACGCGCAGAAATTCAAGTGGATTCGTTGGGCGTTCTAGGTGTAATCCATCCTTTGTTCTTTATGTTTAAATTCAATTTTATTTTTCTTGTTGTGAACATGAGAGGCTAAACCCCTATTTAGCTAGGGGGTGATTCGAAACCATGTTTATGCTTGCAATATGATTTGATTACTTTTGGTTGGAATTTCATGAATGGTGAATTCAATTTGTTTAACTACTTGATCGATAACTTATTTGTGTATGTTTATTGAGAGTGCACGCTTAATTTTCATGCATGAATATGACGCTAGAATATAAGTGAGTTTCACCTAATAGTTATGAACTTATATTCACAAGTAGTGGAGGTTGCTCATAAACAATCGCGTTAAATAAATTCTTGGCATAAGTTTCATGCAATCATAGTAACGAATGCCTCGTCAACACTTATAGTTTTCATGATGCTTAATGATTCTTGCTTGTATCTCTATTATGCAATTCATGTAGGGAACTTGTGGGGAATGCTTTGGGTTGTCGCATGCAATCATCCAATTCATTAACTTAAGGAAAACTTGACGGTTAATTTAAGCGGACCTAATTAACCCGGGGTGTTGAGTTTCATAATTCATCGAAAGACCAACCGAAAATCATCTTGTATGCAAGTGTGACATGTGTGGAGAAGAACCTTCTAGCTAGCATTCATCCATATTTTCATCACATTCATATTTAAATTCTGCCTTTAAATTCCAAGTTGTGCATTTAGTTTAATTTCGTCAAAACCAATCCCCCTTTACTTTGTTGAGTCATAGTAGTTATAAATCACTTTAGTTTGTGTTTATAAGTGTTTCGTATTCCTTGAGTCTTTTGATTTGTTTTAGTGTTTTATTGTTTAGTTTTGCATTCTTTGAGTCTAGTTTAGTGTTTTTACGTTTGTTTTACGTTTTTGAGTCAGTTTCCAAGTGATTTAGTAATCCCTCCTAATCCCCGGTCTAGAACGATCCCTACTTGCATCTTTACTACAATTGTCAAAAGAGGGTTTTAATTTGTGTGCTTAATTAGTTAGCATCAAATTTTTGGCGCCGTTGCTGGGGATTAGCAACTTTGCTTATCCCTTGGATTGTTATTTTTTTTGTTTAATTTAGTTTTTGTTAAAGATTCTGACCTTGTTTTGTTTTCCTTGTTTTAGGTACTAGTGTATGACTCGGAGTTCTCAACCGATTCGTGAGCATATTTCGGACTTTGACAGCGATTTTGAGAGGACTTTGAGACGGACGAGGAAGCAACACGAACCAAATCCACCAAGCCCGGAATCTGACCTCGAGGAACAAGTCCTAGAGGAGGAGGAGGAACCCACGGCAGGGATTTTTGAGGAACCACAAGTCATGGCCGTGGACACCCGGACACTCAAGCAGCTTGCGGCTTCGGGATTGGGTAATGCAGCACCTTTGTGTATCCAATATCCCCCACCTGCCGAAGGGAAGACAGAGGAGTTCGAGTTGAAGTCAAGCTTGCTCCACCATATTCCGAAATACCATGGGTTGGCCATGGAGGATCCGAACAAGCACCTGAAGGAATTCGAGGTGGTGTGTTCAAGCATGACTCCCGTCAACGTCGACGGAAGCATTTTGAAGATGAAGGCTTTTCCATTCTCTTTAATGGACAAAGCCAATGATTGGTTGTATGATTTAGCTCCCGGAACCGTCACATCATGGGAGAGCATGAAGAGGGCATTTCTGGAGAAGTTTTTCCCAACTTCTCGAATCATCCTTTTGCGTAAAAGGATAAGTGGCATTCAGCAAGAAGATGGTGAGTCTTTTCCTACGTATTACGAACGTTTTAAATCTCTTGTTGCTTCTTGTCCACAGCATCAGATGAAGGAGGAGTTACTTCTGCAATACTTCTATGAGGGGCTCCTACCAATCGAACGTCAAATGCTCGATGCCTCGGCGGGTGGAGCATTGGTGGACAAGACGCCCATGGATGCCAAGGTCTTGATCGCTAACCGAGCGTTGAACACTCAACAATACGAAGGAGTAGGCCAAAGAGGACCCCCACGGCAGCAAGTGCATGAGGTAAGTTCCACACCCGATATTCATTCACAGTTAGTTAATCTTACTTCCATTGTGTCTCAGATGGCCGAAGGAATGAGGGTGCAATGACCGATTGTATGCGGGGTGTGTTCAATCCAAGGACATGCTTCTGAGAAGTGCCCACAACTCATAGGAAATGGTGGATGGGAAAGTGCCAATGCAATTGGATTTCAGGGCCAAAACCAACCAAGGAACGATCCGTACTCGAACACTTATAATCTAGGTTGGAGAGACCACCCGAACTTCAAATGGAGGGAGCCCCAACAACCACCACAACAAGGAGGCTTTAGGCAACAACCCCCGGGCTTCTTCACCAAGCCATTCGCACCCACACAAGCACCTCCACAATCTGCCCAAACAAGTTCAGGTAACACCTTAGATAATGATACACTTCTTAAGTTACTAACTAATTTGTCTCAGGGGCAAGAAAACCAAGCCAAACCCATGCAAAACCAAGATAAGAGGGTGGATCAATTGGAGAAGCAAATTGGGCAGATTGCGGAGTTTTTAGGGCAATTCCGAGACCAAGGCAAGCTCCCGAGCTCAACCATTCCAAACCCGAAGGGAGGCTTTGAAACCGCCAACGCAATTACCTTGAGAAGTGGCAAGGAAGTTGGAACCACCCCACAACCACCAAAATCAAGCGAAGAAGAGGATGAAAAGCTGCAACATGAAGAGGAGGAGGCAAGCAAGCCCACGGCAAGGGTACAAACACCCTTGCCGCAACTACCTAGGGACATTAATGCACCCAACTCATCCCATTCGGCCACCAAAGGTAAGTTGGGTTCAAAATTGAGTAATTATAACTTTGTTCCACCCGATGTTCCTTTTCCTAGCAGGTTTATGCAAACAAAGAAGGAGGAGCAGGAAAAAGACATTCTGGAGACGTTTCGGAAAGTCCAAGTAAACATTCCTTTACTTGATGCCATTAAGCAAGTCCTGAGGTATGCAAAGTTTTTAAAAGAGTTATGCACAACTAGGAAAAGAATTGCAAACAAAGAAGTTGTGAAAGTAAGTGAAAATGTATCCGCGGTTTTGCAACGAAAATTACCTCCAAAATGTAAGGATCCAGGGAGCTTTACTATCCCATGCATAATTGGAAAAACTAAATTTGAACAATGCATGTTAGATTTAGGTGCGTCTATTAATGTCATGCCATATTCCATTTATGCATCTATGAACCTTGGTGAGTTGAAACAAGATGGCGTTGTAATTCAATTGGCCGATCGTTCTAATGTTTATCCCAAGGGAGTCCTTGAGGATGTTTTAGTGCAGGTTAATCATCTCATCTTTCCTGCAGATTTCTATGTCTTAGAAATGGAGGATTTGAGCGATGCTCCATCATTGCCACTCTTGCTAGGCCGTCCGTTCATGAAAACGGCCCAAACAAAGATTGATGTGGCCAAAGGAGCACTAACAATGGAGTTCGATGCAATCCTTTAATATATTGGGCCAAAAATAACCGTGTCGTCGAAGCAACCAACGCATCTTTCGTCCAGATTGGTGTGCCCCACAAATTCCTTCATGTACCTCGGCTATGGCTTGGGCAGCCTCGTGTGGGCCGAGGCATAATAGTAGTAACCCGTCTTCACCCTTGCGGTATAATTCATTTTGGTACGACACGTAATTCGTGGCGAGGACCTTCGTTCTCCGGTTGTGTTTCCCATTGGGGTTATCGAGGTACCGTAACATCGTCTTTCTCCAATCATCTGGTTCTACCTCGACGGCACTGATGCGAGATTTAAACGCACACAAATTAAACCCTCTTTTTGACAATTGTAGTATAGATATAAGTAGGGATCGTTCTGGACCGGGGATTAGGAGGGATTGTTAACCACTTGGATTTGACTCAAAAACGTAAAATAACAATATGAAACACTATACTAGACTCAAAGAATGCAAAACTAAACTTTAAAACACTAAGACAAACCAAAAGACTCAAAACAACACAAACACACTCAAATCTGCCTAAAAACCACTTTCTGGGCAGATTTGAGCACAAACACAAATTTGGACGAAATTAAGTAATAACTTGACTCAAGAACGTAAAAACACAATATAAAACACTAAACTAACTCAAAGAATGTAAAACTAAACACTTAAAACATTAAAACAAACCAAAAGACTCAAACATCACCCAAAACACTCAAAACTGCCTTAAAATCACTTTCTGGGCAGTTTTGAGCACTTTGGTGAATTTGGACGAAATTGGGAAATAAAATTGAATCAAAACACTTTAAAACATAAACTAAACAAATTCTAAACACTAAAGAACAAGAAAGTAAAGGGGGTTTTAAATTGACGAGAATTGAAATAACAAAACAAGTTAATAAACTAAACAGATTGTAAAACGAATTTGATGGAATGGAATGAATGGATGATAGAATGGCTAAGGGGTTCATCTCCATACATGTTATACTTGCATAATAAAATGATTTCCAATTGCATTTCAATAAACCATGAAACTCAACACCCCGGGTTAACCGTGATGCACTAATTAACCTTCAAATCTTCCTAACGTTATTGAATTGGATGGGTTAGCACATACAACAATTCAAAACATTCCCCACAAGTCCTCAACATGAATGCATAGAAGAGATACAAGCAAGAATCATTACGCTCTATGAAAATTATAAGTGTTGACAAGGCATTCGTTACTATGGATTGCATGAAACTTATGCCAAGAATTTGTTTAACGCGATTGTTTATAAGCAACCTCCACTACTTGTGAATATAAGTTCATAACGATTAGGTGAAACTTACTTATATTCTAGCGTCATATTCATGCATGAAAATTAAGCGCGCATTCTCAATAAACATACATAAATAAGTTATCAATCAAACGGTTAAACAAATTGAATCCACAACTTATGAAACGCAATTAGAAGTAATCAAATCAAAATGCAAGCATAAACATATATTTCGAATCCCCCCCTAGCCAAGGGGGGTTTAGTTGAATTTAAACATTGGAATCAAAGAAACACCTAAACATTCCAACAACTCAAACTTGAATTGTATGAACGTTTAGGCCCTCTTCTCTTCCATTCCTCATTCGTACAAAACAAAGAGTATTGAAATTAAACATTGAAATCAAAGAAACACCTAAACATTCCAACAACTCAAACTTGAATTGTATGAACGTTTAGGCCCTCTTATCTTCCTCTTCGTTGTAGCACAAGGTCTAAGGATAGTTTGATGGTGTGAATGGTTTGGGTAGTGGTTGGAGTGGCTGCAATGGAGGAGAAAAGTGTTTTGGTGGCTGCTGCAAGGGTGTGGAGAGGTTTTGACGAATTTCTGGAATATGGAAGAGTGAATCCATGAAATGTGTATGCAATGGATGCTTATTTATAGGTGAAATGGGGGGAACATGACAGCTAGGAGGGAATGTGGCTGCATGTTTGAATGATTAAAGGATGCATGTGGGTTGGAATTGCATGTGCAATGAATATGTGGCTGCATGTGCAAGGGGACAATCTGAAAATGCATGTGAAAGCATGTGTTGGCTGCAATGATGAAATGGATGGGAGTGCATGTGGCTTAATTAATTAAAGGGAGTGCATGTGCAATGTTTTAAAGGATGGAATGCATGTGAATATGATGGAAATCTGATGGGAGATGGAATGGGATGTTTTGCATGTGAATTAAAGAGTAAATGCATGTGAATTAAAGAGTGAATGCATGTGCAATGACAGCTAGGTTGAATATGCATGTGGAATGGCTGATTTATTTGAAGATGCATGTGCAATGAAGTGGAATGACAGCTAGGTTATGATGATGAATGCATGTAGCTGATTTAATTGAATAGGAAAGCATGTGGATTTAATGGTTTAAAGGGTGAATGCATGTGGATGCATGTGTTGATGAATGGGATTAGGAAAGGTTTAAATGTCCTAAAACTAAAGGGAACAAGGTTCCAACACTTTGGTCTTCAATTAGGTCTTCAATTTCGTCCAACACTTTGGCTCCAAGCATAAGCTATCCATCCTTAGTCCAAAAGTGCTCCAAAAGTCTCCAAAATGCATCTTTTTGCTCCTTTAGCCCTTTGGATCTACAAACACACGAAAATAGCTTAAAGTACTAAAATAACTAAAGAAACATAACGTAAATGCACGAGAACAAGCCATTTAATGCGCGAGGACCTTCGTTCTCCGGTCGTGTTTCCCATTAGGGTTATCGAGGTACCGTAACATCGTCTTTCTCCAATCATCTGGTTCTACCTCGACGGCACATACTTCTACGGGGTCTCTTCGTTCTAGTAGGGATGGAAGCGACATTACCCTTGTGCGTATTACGTGTGCGCGCTGGAGAGTTTGCCGATTGACCAAGGCTGGGTACAAGCGCAGACTTGTGGCTGTAATTCGGCCTAGCTTGCCCTCCGTGAATTGTGCTCCGGAGGTCATCTGGGCGAGTTCGTCGTCGTCTGTGTTATGGATACGTGAAATATGTTCAAATGTGATCCGTTCGAATGACTTGGCCAGGTAGGTGGCGACCATGTGATAGGGCGCTAAAGTACAACTCATGCAACGAAACATGCCGTTTAGTTGGTTAATCATAAGTTCGAAATCTCCGAGGACGAGAACGCGGGAGGCCCGTAGATCGTGTAAAACGTGGAGGCCGATAATGAGGGCTTCATATTCGGCCTGGTTATTTGTGCAGCCGAAATCCAATTTGAGAGAAAAATACCATCGGCAGTGGTCAGGCGATTGAATTGCAATACCGACACTCGCCGAGGTCGAAGTACTGGAACCATCAAAATGCATAGTCCAATGGTTATCGCGTATGGTGACTAAACCGATGTCGACGTCGCCTCCCTCAAAACCATAAGGGGAAGGGTGTTGGGCCAAGAAGTCGGCGAGAGCTTGCCCCTTGACGGCCTTTTGGGGTACATACTGAAGGCTGAACTCGGATAAGGCGAGCGTCCATTTCCCGATTCGGCCTTTGACAATGGGCCGAGTGAGCATGTAACGAATTACATCTGTTTGGGCGATGACCTGCGTAACTGATGGGAGCATGTAATGCCGAAGCTTGGATGCGGCAAAAAACAAAGCTAAGCAAAGTTTTTCGACAGGTGAATAATTGAGCTCTGGTGAATTCAGATTTTGGCTAAGATAAAAGATAGCTTGTTCACGCCCTACATTGTTATCTTGCGCGAGGAGACAACCAATGGATTCAGCGGCTGCCGAAATGTATAATTTAAGGGGTTTGTTGCGACAAGGTGGAACCAGCACGGGTGGGGTGGAAAGGGCCACCTTGATTTGCATAAATGCAGTTTGATGCTCTTCGCGCCATTTAAATTTGTCGGTATCCTTAAATTTAAGGAGCGTAGAGAATGCCTTCATCTTACCGGCCGAATTAGCGATCAAGCGGCGGAGGAAGTTTATCTGCCCAAGTAACGACTGGAGCTGTTTCTTTGTTGTCGGAGGTGGGGCATTAATGATGGCGCGGGCTTTATTTTCGTCAACTTCGATGCCGCGATGGTGCACCAAAAATCCTAGGAAATTACCGGCCGAAACACCGAAAGCACACTTGGCCGGGTTCATTTTGAGATTATTCTTGCGCATGCGAAGGAACGCTTGCCTCAGATCATCCAGGTGCGTTTGACAGCGTTTAGACTTTACCACTACATCATCGATATAGACTTCGACGATTGTACCGATTAAGTCGTGGAATATCATATTCATGGCTCGTTGGTATGTGGCGTCGGCATTCTTGAGGCCGAATGGCATGACTACCCACTCATAAGTACCAAGTGCACTAGGGCAACGGAAAGCCGTCTTGTGGACATCGGCTTCGACGATGAAAATTTGGTTGTACCCCGCATGGCCGTCCATAAAAGATAACAGTTCATGATTAGCTACGGCATCAATTAGCAAATTTGAGATTGGCATTGTATATTCGTCCTTGGGGGTAGCCAGATTTAGATTACGGAAATCGATGCAAATGCGAAGGGCACCGTTTTTCTTTAACACTGGGACGATATTGGCCAACCATTCGACGTACCGAGCGGTCCTAATAAACCCAGCTTTTAGAAGCCGAACTAATTCTTCTTTAATGCCGAGTTGTACCTCGGTCGAAAATCGGTGAGGGAGTTGTCGAAAAGGCTTACACCCGTCCTTGATGCGTAGCTCATGCTCTACAAGGTTTCGATCGAGGCCTGGCATTTCATGGTAGCTCCACGCGAAGTAATCTTTAAATTCCTGGAATAACTTACGGAGTTCGACCTTCATGGACGGTGAGAGTAACGCGCTGATAAACAATGTTCGAGGATCATCGGCCGTGCCTACATTAACTTCTTCTAATGGGTCCTTGACCTGGGGCCGATGGTTTTTGAGTTCGGTGGGTGCAGCCTGAACTTTATCGAAAGAAAGAACGGGGCCGTTATCCGCTTCGGCCAAAAATTCGATTAAATTGATGCCGGAATTTGGTTGCTTGGTAATGGCGTACCAATGGGCCAGCAGACGTTCCATTGTAGATGAAACCGCGGCCTGACACCGTTCTTGCTTGGTGTTATCAATCATCGGCATTGGTGACTAAATCTGCCAAGCCAAGTCTCGCCGAATCCTGTTGGACAGTCTCGGCGCCGACCTCAATCACTTTCTGTACCGAAATTCTCATCGGTCGCCCATCCTCGTTAAGGCCTTGGAGGGTGATGTAGCCGACGTGATCATCGTAATAGGGAGCCTGAATCATGTTGGTTTCAAATGGTTGGTTATCGGCTGGGTGGACTACGATCGATTTGCCATCCCAAAAGATGAGGACTTGGTATAATGATGAAGGAATGCAACTGGTTTGGTGGATCCAGTCGCGGCCAAGTAATGCGTTATAGTCGATCTTGGAATCAATTATAAAGAATGCCGTCATGTGTTGACGACCGGCAATGCTAACTTCCAACCGAAGCACTCCTTTGGTCTGAGACTTATCATTAACGAAGCTGCTCGTAGTGATACCTGACGGAATGAGTTCATTATCAGAACGGCGTAAAGCCTTCATGACGGACATCGGCATAATGTTGACTGTGGCTCCACAGTCGACAAACACTTTAGAAATGGGAAATCCTTCGATGTGAGCCGTGACGTACAACGGCTTCAGGTGTTGGAGATTAACTGAGGAGGAACGGGGAAATAGTTCGGCCAAAGCCGCCTTAAGGTTGTCCCCGCTTCGGGCTTCTCTGTCGTCGTCGTTTGCGACGAAATCTACCTGTGTTGCTTCCTCGGCAACCACGTCCCCGTCCAAGAAATTTTACTGGTGGCTACTTGGTTGGAATTCAGCTGGTAGGACGTGGACCATACTGATCTCCATATGTTCGAAGACCGAGGGAACCATCGGATCGTGGTCGTCGTCTTCTGCAGAACTAACCATAGTAGCAGTCGGCGGAACATCCTCGATCAAACTTTTGAGTGCCTCGGTAAGAACCGGTATCTGAGGCGTGTTGACCAAGTCAAGTTTGGTTTGGCTATTTTCTTCGACTATGTCTACTGCCGAAGATTTATGTTGGTCCTTCATTACACGAGCTCGTTCTTCATAGGCGATACGGGCGTTCCTCGTGTCTAGATATGTATCCAACCGTGCTATCTTTTTTTCCTCGTCGGCCGTGAGGCCGAAGAGAGATACAGCCGAGAAAACTTCGAAATGATGACGCAAATGCTGAAGGTCTTCGAGTGAAAAGGGTAATTCGGCGGCGTCAATATCTGTGTAAGGATCGACCTCAAAACCAAGGACCCGAGCCTCCCGTATATGTTGGAACCTAGCTTTGATCGTTGGGTCGGAAGTTTTCTGAATAATTTGCTCGGCATCAGGGCAAGTTAGAGCTAGGTCGAGGGCTTCCTGACATGCCTTGGGTAGTCCGTACAAGTCATTAGCGGAATATTTCTTATGAAACTCTCGCATGTACTGCAGGGATTCATCGAGGAATGGAGGGTGTAAGTTGCGCCGTATTTTGATAAGCGGCTGGCGTGGTGGTAACGGAGAAAGTTTCCTTTCGGCCTCTTGTCTAAAGTGCTCGAGACGAGCTCTCGTCTCCCCAGGCCGGAGAAGGATCTTGATACGTTTCTCAGACTCTTCAATAGTGGTTTCGAAGCCGGAAGCCGTTACTTTCTTCCCTTCGACTAACTCGGTCATGATAGTCGGGGTTGGCCGTTCACTAATGTTTTCCACGGCCTTTTTTGGTTGCCACTGGTTGGCAGGGCTGGCCTGCGCTTCTCGTCGTCGAGCCATGCAGTCTATCCGCTGGTGGCAATGTTTTTGAGATTTAGACAGCACCGTATATAAGCCAGTTGGAGAATTGTAACTGTACCAGTGTTGATCCGATGTCTTGGGTGGTTTGAAAGTTTTGCGATCGGCCAGTGAACCTGAACTGTTGGTATTGCGCGAGTAATAATCCTCATTATAGAAGGGTACGTCGAAGTCAAGACGCCGCCTGACAGGGGCCTGGTCTTTTAGCCGTACTTGTGGGCCGAGTCTATCAAACACTTGGTGTCGTGGACCTTCACCAAGTCCATTTGGTGATGTTGTAAGGGTCGTGGGGGGTGTTGAAGATGTCTCATTCCCAGGTTCAACTGGTGTTTTACAATGGTCACATAAAACCTTTGATTCATGAGTTCCGTCGGAACTCAACCGCGTCATAGGCTCATTGGTGGGTGGCCTCGATTGTTCCGTATGTGGTGCATTTGAAAATAAATCAAGCTTTAGTCTTGTTTGACCATTCCGTCTACGGATATGCTGCACCGGGACGTATTCGGCCTTCCCTTTGTTTTTAGGAAGATGAGCATCCACCATACCAATTGTTGTTGAAGGGAAGGGATTGACGTCGACCGCCATCTGCTTTTCCGGAAATTTCAACTTTCCTTTCTCAATCCAACTTTGAATTGTGTCCCGGAACACAACACAATTATTGGTTGCATGCTTATTAGAATTATGATACTTGCAGTATATCTTTCCCTTTAATTCATCGGCCTTAGGGATATTATGTCCCGGCCGAAGCTTGATGATTTTTGCTGCCAATAATTGATCGAAAATTGCATCAGCTTTGGTGATATCGAAAGTGTATACTTTCGATGACTTACTCATTTCCTCGGCGGCCGAACGGGTGATAGGAGCATATTCATGCGACTTAATTAGCTTGTTCTCGTGCATTTATGTTGTGTTTATTTAGCTATTTTAGTGTTTAAGGCCATTTTTGTGTATTTTCAGATTATAAGGCCAAAGTGTGCAAGAAGATGCAAATTGGAGTCTTTTGGAGCGAAAGAGGAATGAATGAGTTGAAGACTTGAAGAAACGACGAATTCATACTCCAATGATGAATTCTTACCAAAACGAGGAATCCTACTCAAACAAGGTTTCCTATTGTAGGGAAGTTAATCCTAAGTTTCCCGTTTTGGTAACCTTTCCTAATCTTAAACGTCCGTATTTTCTAGCCACTTTGAGTCTTTGTAAGCGCTTTAGGACACAAAACGAAGGCCCTAGCCTAAATTCTAGCCCTAAGCCGTGCCTTTCCCCTTGTTTCCTTCCCTTGCCGTGCAAAGGGGGGGCACTTTGGTCCAATTTTATGTACAAAAGCCTTAACCCTAAACCCTAGCCGCACCTATTAAGCCATCCCCTTTAATTTCTGATTTAATTCCCTAATTCTAGCAGCCTTTGAATTAACGTTAATTTAATTTTAATAAGCTAGGGTTTATTTTCTAAAACCCTACACATTTTTACTCCCCTAGCCGCACATTATTCTTCATATATCCCATAATTCTTAAAAACCTGGCAGCCAAAAATCCCATTTATTTTGACCTTTGCCGTGGGTCCTATCACCAAAAAAAAACCTACAGCCGTGATTCCCATTCATTCATTCATTATTCTACCTTAAGCCGTGGCCATTCTCTCCATTCTTGTCAAAAACCGTGCATACCATTCATATTATTTTATCATCAGCCACATTCAGATTTTGAACCTTGCCGCAGCTTTCCCAATCATTCCACCCTAATTCCCTTAACAGCCGCAGCTTTTTCACCACCTAAAACCACTGCCACAGCCACCATTACACCATCCCATACCTCCCTACACCACCCCATAACCTTGCCGCACCACCTTTCTTCCCTAAATCCAAAATATCATCCAAAAACACCATTTAACCTCACTGCCGCAGCAAGGAGAAGAGGAAAGAGGAGCTTCGACGCGCAGAAATTCAAGTGGATTCGTTGTGCGTTCTAGGTGTAATCAATCCTTTGTTCTTTATGTTTAAATTCAATTTTATTTTTCTTGTTGTGAACATGAGAGGCTAAACCCCTATTTAGCTAGGGGGTGATTCGAAACCATGTTTATGCTTGCAATATGATTTGATTACGTTTGGTTGGAATTTCATGAATGGTTAATTCGATTTGTTTAACTGCTTGATCGATAACTTATTTGTGTATGTTTATTGAGAGTGCACGCTTAATTTTCATGCATGAATATGACGCTAGAATATAAGTGAGTTTCACCTAATAGTTATGAACTTATATTCACAAGTAGTGGAGGTTGCTTATAAACAATCGCGTTAAATAAATTCTTGGCATAAGTTTCATGCAATCATAGTAACGAATGCCTCGTCAACACTTATAGTTTTCATGATGCTTAATGATTCTTGCTTGTATCTCTATTATGCAATTCATGTAGGGAACTTGTGGGGAATGCTTTGGGTTGTCGCATGCAATCATCCAATTCATTAACTTAAGGAAAACTTGACGGTTAATTTAAGCGGACCTAATTAACCCGGGGTGTTGAGTTTCATAATTCATCGAAAGACCAACTGAAAATCAAATTGTATGCAAGTGTGACATGTGTGGAGAAGAACCTTCTAGCTAGCATTCATCCATATTTTTATCACATTCATATTTACATTCTGCCTTTAAATTACAATCGTTGCATTTAGTTTAATTTCGTCAAAACCTCAATCCCCCTTTACTTTAGTGTCCAATTTAGTTAGAAAGTGTCTTAATTTGTGTTTACAAGTGTTTTGTATTCTTTGAGTCTAGTTTAGTGTTTTGACGTTTGTTTTACATTTTTGAGTCAGTTTCCAAGTGATTTAGTAATCCCTCCTAATCCCCGGTCTAGAACGATCCCTACTTGCATCTTTACTACAATTGTCAAAAGAGGGTTTTAATTTGTGTGCTTACTTAGTTCGCATCAACGGGTTTTGGTGTCTTTGGAACTCACTTGAGCCAAAGCCTTGCAGACGTAGGGTTTGTCTTTGGAACTCACTTTCGCCCAATGCATAGTTAACCGTGGGATTCTTATACAACGTCCCCCGGGATGGTGACTTCGATATCTTTTCTTCTCGGAGCAGATAATCATATTGTTCAATGTGTTGAGCGAGTTCGTACATATCTCGAATATTTGCCCCCACAAACTTCTTTTTGTACTCCACGTCTAATCCGTTGAGGGCGATCCTGACGAATTCCACTTCGGGGAGTGGTACTCGGCACCAATTCCTGGCCGACTTAAACCTTGTTAGGTATTCCATTGGAGATTCGTCGGATGCTTGAGCCATCCTGGCCAACGATGATACAGACATCTTCATCCCTGGCCGATAGAATTATTCATGGAACTTTTCGACTAACTCTTCCCAACTTTGCACGGAGTTGGGCGGAAGATTAATGTACCAGGCGAAAGCTAAGCCTGTCAGTGAAAAGTTAAACAGCCGTAATTTATAGAAGTCGCTATTAACGTCTCCACACTGCGCTGTGAACCGAGCCACATGTTCTAACGAGGATAAAGACGATTCCCCGGCGAAGAAACTGAAATCAGGGATCTTAAAACCTCGTGGGTATTCAAACTTTTCTACATAAGCCGGGTATGGATGGATGAATTTTGGAAACTTCGGCCCCTTCTTCAGGGCCGAGTCAATCATTCTCTGGACTTCGGTCATGTTTATGGAAGCGGCTTCTTCTCCCTGGCTTGGTCCCTCGGATCTATTTTCCGGTCCACCTCTTTTTTCTAAGGTGATTGGTTGCGGTCGAGCGGACCCTCTCTCGGCTTGTATTGGCACATTCGTAGAAAGCTGCCGAGGTTGGTCGACCTGGTCATCTTCGAAGGCTTTACTAACCAATAGTTCAAGCATCCTGGTCTGTGTATCGTTGTTACTTCGTATTGCTTCTAGTAAATCATTCATTTTTTTACCAATCGACTGCTCGACCTGATGATACTGTTCATCAAGTCGTCTCCTAAAAAACGACCTAGTTGGTGGATCGGAGCCTTCCTCACCATCGTCGTCGCAATTTTCCACTATCCCTTCCATAAACATGCCCGCTGTTTGATTCGGGACCGCTGAGTAGTGAGGTTGTCCGCCGAGACAGATTTCATTTTTTCGGCGTGTCACACTTGTGGCCTCGGGCGGCGCAATAATGATCGGATTTTTTGCAGGGTGCAAATCCTGCCCAAGGCTTTGCACTGGTAAATCAGTTGTTGACTTTCCCATGGTTGTTCTCTTCTTTACAGACCGTGTCTCAATGGTCATGAACTCCGAAGGTTTAGCACAAAGGTCCCACCGAGCGTGCCAAAATGTTGACTCTAAAAATTACAAAACCTACGTGGCGCGCAGGCCGTGTAACTAACAAGCTAACTACGTCCTTCGGTTGAATGCGGGGCGTGCCAACTCGTCGGCCGAGCTTGGCCGAGGAGTAAAATTTGTTGATGTTGCGTTGAGCGCGTCGTTGACTTCTCTATCTTGCGATTGCGACCGAGGAAGGAACACTCTCGGTCTCTGGGTTCTATAGCCTGAAGACAAGGCTACTAATTCTGCAGAGTTCACAAATCGTCGGAGCCCGATTCGGTCACTGTGATTATATTCGTAAGAGTATAAGCACGCCGAATCGAGACCAAACTATATGGGCACAGGTACTCAAATGTGATGTATGTCTTGATGATAAACGTAGTTCGGCCGTCGGAATGCCGAACCCTGAAACTTACTTGCGAGTATCCAATCATAAAATCACTCGGTGTCCAGTACGCCGAGCAATGTAATTCGTAACACCTGACTATGCCGAGAAGGCTAGCAAGGTGACCTCTGCCAACAAAGGTTCGAAAACCCTTCTCGGCCGAGACTTAGATAGGTAACCAGTCAACCTCGACGCAGTGCTGTTTATCCAAACTGAAGGTGCTTCTCGGTCGGCTGATTCTGCGGCAGCAGTGCTGTTTATCCAAACTGAAGATGCTCGCCAGGTGCCTCCACAGTGCTGTTTATCCAAACTGAAGGTGTGTCGGCGGAAAAGGAAAAGGAAAAATCTCAAGGTATTTGAGAGGTTTTGCGCAGGGCAATTGTATGCTGATTTGAAGGGGTTTTTCTGTTGCATGATTTCTTGTATTTATAGCACCCTATTCCTTGAAACCGATTCGCATTTTGATTTGGATTGGGAATCCTTGTCTCGTTTCAACTCTAACTCGAACAAACCTACTCCCACTGGGATTCTGAATTTTCCTTCATTTCGAGGCTTTATTCTTTGCCGGTCGGGAATCCTGGTCGCACCAGGACTCCCTCGACCTTTTCTATTTATCCAGATTACTTAGGATAGGACTTGACCGACCCTGACAACAGGCCCGGGATTTATCATTCGACCCATAGTATGACATAACCTTGGGCCGAGCACATCCTGCTGCTCGGCCCAACAATATTATTTTGGGCCCAAACACTATGTTTCACATAATACCACAATTCATAGTATGCAACATCTCAAAGAACAGTCAACGAAGCACAATGTTATTATCTAGCCACATTGGTCAACGAGTCTATGATGGGAGCATATTTATGCTACTTAGTTATGTTGTTTCCTTGCATTTAGTTAGTTAATTACTATTTATTTTATTCTTTTAAGCTAGTTTCGTATGTTTTTAGGTCCTAGTGGCAAAAGGAGCAAGAAAGTGCATTTTGAAGCTAATTGGAGCAGTTTTGGCATGGATTTGATAGCTTAACCATGGAGCAAAGTGGATGGACGAAATTGAAGTCAAGAAGGGCTAGGAAAGCCTACAAATCTGGAAAAAGAAGTTCTAATGCAAAGAGGATAAGGAAATAGCAAGGAATAAGGAACCTTATCCAACCTTATCTTATCTTATCCTAACCAACCTTATCCTTTCCTAATCTAACATTATCCTATATTATCCTATCCAAATCAGGTTGTGCCTTAAATCTAGCTATTTAGAAGGGATTAGATATACATTTAAACACATAAACTCAGATTCTAGAAGCCTAAGCCTTTATGTGCCACATATATGCTATTCCAAGGAGGTTTAGGAGTTGTAATCCTTCTCCTACAAAGGTGCCGCACCCCTTAGTCTTTGTTCTTCTAGAAATCTGACCTAAACATCCTTTCTAGAAGCCTATACTTGATCCTAATTGAATGCCGCAGGTTAGTATCCCTTTCCCCCTAGGTTTCTGCCAAGCCATAACCCTTTTTCCCATTGGATTGTGCAATCCTTTTCCTTCAGAAATTGTACATAAATTAGCCTATAAATACAACTCTATGCCGCACCATTCAAAACATCCATTCACTCATTCATTCATTCATACTTTCAGCCATCAAACACCACAATTCACCCTACACCACCCTAATGCCGCAAGCAAGGAAGGAAGGAGAAAAAGACTTGTGCAATCTACCATCCAAGGGAGTGCCGTGCATGCCATTGGAGTGTGGAGTGTTTCTAGGTGTATTAGTTAGAGGTGAATTCGAAGCCATGATTATATGTTTTATATGAATTGATTACATCCAGTTATTATTTCTTAAGGCATGAATGTGATTTGTTTTTCTAAGTTATTAAAACTTGTTTATGTGTGTGGGTTGGGGGTTGACACTTAATTTGCATGCATGAATTTGATGCTAGAGTATAAGGGGGTTTCACGTAATAGTTATTCACTTATATTCACAAGTAGTGGAGGTTGCTAGTCACAATCGCGTTAAGTAAATCCTTGGTATGAGTCTCATGCGTTTCATAGTGATCATAGTGATGAATGCCTTGTCAATGCTTATGATTTTCACAAAACTTAATGACTTTTGATATGTATCTTTAATATGCGTTTCATATAAAGGACTTGAGAAAGATAATTTGGTTTAGATGCATATTCCGTCTAATTCAATGAAATAAGGAAAATTTGATGGTTAGTTGTGCAATGCAACTAACTTGGGGCGTTGTCATTCATAGTCTAAAGGAATAATAACTGGAAATTGGTTCATATGCATATATCATGTTTGGAGAAGGACCCTCTAACTAGCTTTTCACCCATTTACTTCACCTAAATTCGTTTTTGCAAAGTATTTTATACAAAGTTTTTGTTTTAAGTTTTAAATTCGTCAAAAACAATCCCTCTTTCATTTAGTCTTGTTATTTGAGTCAAAATCTGTTTTCTTTTAGTCTTTTGAGTCAAGTTAAGTCTTATTTTCGTCAAAATCACTTGTTAGGTCTAGAATTGTGTCTTTTTGAGTGTTTGTTGCTGTTTTAAATGTTTTGAGTTAGTTTTGAGTCTATAGAGTCTAAATTAGTGTTTTTAAGTCTTATTTGTATTGATTAGCATCTCTAGTTAATCCCCGGTCTAGAACGATCCCTACTTACATATCTACTACAATTGTCACAAATATGGTTTAATTTCTGTGTCAAGTTAATTTTCACATCAAATTTTGGCGCCATTGCCGGGGATTAGCAAACTTGCTAATCCCTTTTGTTTGTGTCGTGTCAAAGTGTCTTTTGTGTGTCTTTGTGTCTTTTTGTTTATTGTTTCTGTTCCCCTTTAAAGTGGTTACTGATTTGTTTTTGTTCTTTGTCTCAGGTACTAGTTTATGACTCGTCGTTCTCAACCTATTCGTACAAACATATTGGATTTTGACGACGATGTTGAACGAACTTTGAGAAGAAAGAGGAAGCAATCGGAACCTAATCCACCTAGTTCAAGTTCAGATTTCGAATCTGAATTTGAAGAAGAAGAAAGCATGGCAGCGAATAATCGAACAATCAAAGAACTGTCGGCCTCAGGACTAGACAATGCAGTGCCTATTTGCATTCAATACCCTAGGGCAGCCCTGGACAAAACCGATGAGTTTGAATTAAAGTCAAGCTTACTGCATCATATTCCAAAATACCATGGGCTGTCTATGGAAGATCCAAACAAGCATTTGAAGGAGTTTGAAGTTGTATGCTCAAGCATGACACCCATTAATGTCGATGGGAACATTTTGAAGATGAAAGCCTTTTCATTCTCTCTTTTGGAAAAGGCTAAAGATTGGCTATACGAATTGGTGCTCGGAATTGTTACTTCTTGGGAAAGTATGAAACGAGCGTTCTTGGAGAAATTCTTTCTAACTTCAAGAGTAATTCTTTTGAGAAAGAAAATTAGTGGCATTCAACAAAACCAAGGGAAGTCTTTTCTAGCGTATTATGAGCGTTTCAAAGCCCTTGTTGCATCTTGCCCGCACACCAAATGAAGGAAGAGCTTCTAATTCAATACTTTTACGAAGAACTCCTTCCAATTAGAGACAAATGCTAGATGCTTCAGCGGGGGGTGCTTTGGTTGACAAAACACCGGTGGCTGCCAAGGTCCTAATTGCAAATCGAGCCTTGAATGCACAACAATACGAGGGAGTTGGACAAATAGACCCTCCACGGCAGCAACAAGTGAATGAGGTAAGTGTAATTTCTGAAATTCAATCTCAATTAGCTAATCTCACTATGCTTGTGTCTCAGGTTGTTGAAGGATCCAAAATGCAAGGTACGACCATATGTGGAGTGTGCTCTATGCAAGGACATCTCAATGATCAATGTCCTCAATTGATAGAGAATGGAGGATGGGAGAGTGCCCATGCCATGGGGTACCAAAGTCAAAATCAACCAAGGAATGATCCATACTCAAATACATACAATCCGAGATGGAGAGATCATCTAAATTTCAAGTGGAGGGAGCCTCAACAACCTCAACACCAAGGAGGAATTCGACAGCCACCCCCTGGGATATATCAAAGGCCATTTGCACAATCTCAACCTCAATCACAAACTGCCCAACAAAACTCAGGTTCAGTAATTGATAATGATCAAACTTTTCAATTACCAACTTCTATATCGCAGAGATTACAAAATCAAAATAATAGAATAGTGAACCAAGAAAAAGAGATGAGTGACGTGAAGAAGCAAATAGGGCAGATTTCAGAGTTCCTTGGGTAGTTTCGAGAGCAAGGCAAACTTCCTAGTTGTGACAATTGTAGTAATGAAGTAAGTAGGGATCGTTCTAACCGGGGATTAACTAGGGGTGCTAATCTAATTTGAAATGATTCAAACAGAAACTAGAACTTAATTTGGACGAATTTGGAAGTGTTTATGACTCCAAATGCTTAAAAGAACACAAAATAAAACAAATACGAATGACTACGACTCAACAAAATATGGGGGGATTGTGGTTGAACGAATCTAAACTAAATGGGCAGATTGTAAAGAAAACAGATTTTAAGATAAAATTGTGATGAATCAATGGATGATGGAATAGCTAAGGGGTTCTTCTCCACACATGAAATATATGCAACGTAAATCAATTTCCAATTATCAATCCAATAAGTTATGAACCTCGACACTCCAAGTTAATTAGGTCCGCTTAAATTAACCTTCAGATTTCCCTAGAATCATTGAATTGGATGAATATGCATCGCAAACAAATTATTCCTAACAAATTCTCTATATGAACAGCATGATAAAGACATAAGTTAGAATCATTACGTTCCTGGGAAATCATAAGCATCGACAAGGCATTTGTAACTATGAAAAGCATGATACGCTTGCCAGGAATCTACTTAACATGATCGTGACTAGCAACCTTCACTACTTGTGAATATAAATTCATAACGATTAGGTGAAACAAACTTATATCCTAGCATCAAATTCAAGCATGCAAATTAAGCGTGCACTCTCAATCAACATACAAGAATAAGTTCTAAATCAAACGGTTAAGCAAATTGTATTCAAAACTTATGCAACGATAACTGGAAGTAATCAACTTATTTCACATATATAATCATGGTTTCGAATCACCCCCTAGCTAACTAGGGGGTTTAGCCTCTCATGTTCACAGAAAGAGAAATAAAATTGAATTTAAACATAACGAACAAAAGATTGATTACACCTAGGATGCACAACGAATCCACTTGAATTTCTGCGCGTCCAAGCTCCTCTTTCTTCTTCTCCTTGTTGCGGCAGAGATGGTATGGGTGGTTTTTTGGATGATTTTCTGGTTTGGGAATGGGTTTAGGGAAGTGTGATGGTGCGGCAAGGTGTTAGGGAGGTGTATGGAGGTGTGGAATTGGCTGCAGTGGTGGTGGAATGGTGCGGCTGATGGTGGGAGAATGGTGCGGCTGATAATAAAAATGGGATATGGTAGTGACGGCTGTTAAGAATTATGGGAGAATTTTTTGGGGGAATCACGGCTGGCTTCGGGAGGAAAAAGAAGAGAAAATGATGGTGGCTACGGTTTAGAGAGGAATATGTGTGAAGGGGGCTGAATTAGGGTGAAAATCTGAATGGTTTGATCAATTAAATGCATGGCAGCGGATTGAATGAATGGGAGAATGAGAGTGACGGCTGCATGGGGAAATAGGGTTGAATATTAGGGTGAATGGTAAATGGGGGGGGGGGGGGCGCCACGGCTTATGGTGGAAAAATGGGAGAGATTAGGGTGCATTATTCTAGAATGCACGGCAAAGGTAAGAAAATAAATGGGATATGGTGGCTACGGTTTTTTAAGCCTTTTTGGTTTATTAGGGTCCATTCTTAATGGGAGGCCACGGCTAGAAAGGCAAAATAGGTTTTGTGGCTGAATGGAATATAATCATCCCCCTAAGGTACGGCTAAGGTGGTAAGACC
Organism: Pyrus communis; assembly: GCF_041283825.1. NCBI lineage: Eukaryota > Viridiplantae > Streptophyta > Magnoliopsida > Rosales > Rosaceae > Pyrus > Pyrus communis. Next base: position 8,595,500 of record NC_142572.1, read on the forward strand.
TAGGGTTTTCTGAAATTTAAAACCTAATTTATTTTTTGTTAATTAAAATTAAGTTAAAAGCTTCTAGAATTAGGAAATAGAATCAGAAATTAAAAGGGATTAATTAAAGGGTGCGGCTAGGGTTAGGTTAGGAGAGGGAAATAGGGTTTAATTTCACAACATTGGACAAAAGTGCCCCCCTTGCACGGCAAGGGAAGGGAATTAGAGTTAAAGCACGGCAAGGTTGTGTAATTGGGCTAGGGCCTTGGTTTTATGTCCTAAAGTGCCTACTAATGTTTCAAAGTGGCTAGAAAATACGGACGTTTAAGTTTAGGAAAGGTTACCAAAACGGGAAACCTAGGGTTAACTTTCCTACTTCAAGTAGGAAACCTTGTTTGAGTAGGAATCCTCGTTTTGGTAAGAATTCATCGTTGGAGTAGGAATTCGTCGTTTCTTCAAGTCTTCAACTCATTCATTCCTCTTTCGCTCCAAAAGACTCCAATTTGCATCTTCTTGCACACTTTGGCCTTATAATCTGAAAATACACAAAAGTGGCATTAAACACTAAAATAACTAAATAAACACAACATAAATGCACGAGAACAAGCTAATTAAGTCGCATGAATATGCTCCTATCAATATATCAAAGGCCATTTGCACAATCTCAACCTCAATCACAAACTGCCCAACAAAACTCAAGTTCAGTAATTGATAATGATCAAACTTTTCAATTACCAACTTCTATATCGCAGAGATTACAAAATCAAAATAATAGAATAGTGAACCAAGAAAAAGAGATGAGTGACGTGAAGAAGCAAATAGGGCAGATTTTAGAGTTCCTTGGGTAGTTTCGAGAGCAAGGCAAACTTCCTAGTTCAACCGTTGTGAATCCAAATGGAGGCTTTGAAACCGCCAAGGCCATTACGTTGAGAAGTGGTAAGGAGCTTGGAAATCATCCAAAATCATCCACACAAGGCCTTAACAGGAGGAAAAGCTACCGCAAGAAGAAGAACAAAGAGCAAAGGCCATGGCAAGGGAATCCAAAACCTTGCCGCAGCCCTCTAGTGCACCAAAACCATCCCAAACCACCAAGGTAAGTCCAAATTCGAATTTGTCCAGTTCTATTCCACTAAATGTGCCCTTTCTTAGCAGGTTTATGCAATCTAAGACACATGAGGATGAAAAAGACATTTTGGAGACATTTAGGAAGATGCACATCAATATCCCGCTCCTTGATGCAATAAAGTAAATTCCAAAGTACGCTAAGCTTTTGAAGAAGATTTGTACAACAAGGAAATGGATTCGGGAGAAAGAGGTGGTACATGTAAGTGAGAATGTCTCTGCAATATTGAAAAGAAAGCTGCCACCTAAATGCAAAGATCCAGGTAGTTTTACTATCCCTTGTGTAATTGGTAATACAAGGTTTGAACATGCTATGCTAGATATAGGTGCATCAATTAATGTCATGCCATACTCTGTTTATGCATCTATGAATCTAGGAGAGCTTAAAAATGATGGTGTTATTATTCAATTAGCCGATCGATCTAATGCATACCCGAGATGAGTTTTGGAAGATGTTTTGGTGCAGGTAGACCACTTGATTTTTCTTCCAGATTTCTATGTGCTTGACATGGAGGATTCAACCCACTCTCCAGCATCGCCACTCTTACTTGGACGACCTTTCATGAAAACAGCCCAGATCAAGATTGACGTGGCCAAGGGAGCCTTAACTATGGAATTTGGTGGTGATATGATTAACTTTAAAGTTTCTGAATCCATTGAGAATCCTAATGATGTTCGTTCTTGTTTTGCCATTGGTATAATTAAAAATATAGGGCAGGAATGTTCAACACCAATCAAGAAGGATGCATCTAAAACCACCATCGAGGAAGGAATTGGGGTGGAGCACAAGGAGCACGCCACTACCCTAAAAACACCCAATATGGCCGTGCCTAGTGATAAAATTGGCGAGATGGTGGCTGCCCTAAGGGCATTGCCACAACATCCTAGTAAGTCTCCAATCTCAATTCCAATTCCTATTTCAACTAATAGGTTGTTACCTTCTTTGGTGCAGGTTCCAAATCGATTTCAAGGTGGTGGGAGCATTTAAATGGACTATAGGAACCAAAACACCACAATCAGGGAGGATCACTATCCCTTCCCATTCATTACGCCATACTATGAGAACTTTGAGAGCATATCGTGGATGGTGCAAGCGTCTATGCTGTGGGCCCAAATGAAGCTTAAGAGGAAGGATCGTCCGGCCGGAAGACGTTAAAGCAAGCGCTTCTTAGGAGGCAACCCATGCAAATAAAGAAGAACTAGGAAGCTCCAACACTCCATAACCAGATTTGCATTCCTAAACCTTACTGTTTATTGCTTTTACTTTGCCATGTTTGTCGTATTTGTTAGTTGTGTTATTTGGTTGTTTGTTTGTGAGTCTATGCTTACAACATTGAGGACAATGTTTGGTTTAAGTGTGGGGGGGGGGGGGGTAAATAAAGTGTTTTTCATGAAAATTCATGGGATTTTATCACCTATCACTTCTAAAGTTGTTATTCATTGTTTTTAAGTGTTTTGAAGTGTTTTTATGTGTCTTAAACTAAAAATCCGAAAATTTGAAAAAAAAAATAGAAAAAGAGTGTTTAAAAACCCAAAAAGAGTCGTTTTTGTGTGTTTGTTTGTGTCTTATGATACCTTCCAACACAATATTGAGGATTTGGTTTTTAATTGCATGACTATTAGAAGTTACAAAAATGGATGGAAGTTTGATATGCTCTTTGGTTTATGCTTAGTTGTAGTTGACATTTACGAATTCACATGTAATCACAAAGAAAAAAAAAATCAGTTTTTGTAACATACTTGAAGGAAGGAACTCAAACTAACGCTACAACCCTGACAGACTTGAGCCTAAACATTCTTTGGAGAGTTATTAATCTTGATTTCTTGTTTTCTAAGTTGTTGCATGATCTCATTATTCTTTGCTTTGTTGCTACTTAGAATGCGTTTCATCACTATAGTTCCAAATACTAGAACTCATGCCCATTTCATTTAAAGCATAAAATTGAGTGCATAACATAAAACAAGATGAAGTTGTTTAGTTAAACCAGAGCCAAAAAGCCTTACCCCTTTGCATATGTATTGTAGGATTAACCCCTTTAAGCCTTAGTTAGCCTATTATCTTTGTTAGCCCACATTATCCTTACCTAGCCTAGAATAGGACTATCCATACTCTTGTTCTTAAAGTATAGTAAAGCATGACTTAGAGGGAATTCCTTTTGTTCTACAATTTGCAAAAAAACAAGTGTGGGGGAAGGATTTTCGTGGGAATCTAGGGGGATGGATGATTTATGTGCCAAAGAAAAGAATAGGGCACGAAAGAAAAAAAAAAAAAAACGTGAAAAAGAAGAAAAGGAAGAGAAAAGAAAGAAAAAGGAGTTGAAAATAAGTGAGAATGAACTCACAAGTGTTGATTGTTGAAGAAGGGGTCCAAAAGTTCGAATTTGACCCTAAGTTTTGTGTGAAGTTTCCCTTGGTGTTCAAAGTTGATTTCTGCATTCAAAAGTGAATTCTAAGTGTTTATTTCATTACTTTGCTTACTATTGCTTTAAGAACTTTTGTTTATCCTTACCTTTCTTTGTTAGCCAATACCTTAGCCCCATTACAACCCTTTGACTTCGATCTTGATTGTTATGTGTTTCAATATGTGGAGTTTAAAATTGGTTTGAGTATATGGTATCCCTGGTTCTCGCGTCTAAGTAGTGGCATTCCATTCATGAGATCATATACATGTTAATAATTCCAGAAATTGCCTTCTTTGATTATAACTTATGTGAGTGCTAGTCTACATGTTTACATCAATCTTCTCACATATACTTAGTGTAGGGAGTGTAGTCAAAAAATCTATGTGAAAATAGAGAGTATATCCAGTGAGGAATTGAGGAATTCTCTAAGGCATGTTACTAAATTCAAAATGTTGTTTTAATTGATTAAATGCGTGCTAGTGAGTGGTGACTATGATTAAGTATATGCTAAAGGGTAGGGATAGCTAAAATCTATGGGAGTAGTAATCTTTAATATGTCATGTTGCATTGGAAATCCCTGAGGCAATTGTTCGAAGGTTTAGATTGTGTCTTGTTTGTTTTGTTTATTTCGTTTTGCTCGAGGACTAGCAAAAGCTAAGTGTGGGGGAATTTGATAGGAGCATATTTATGCTACTCAGTTATGTTGTTTCCTTGCATTTAGTTAGTTAGTTACTATTTATTTTAGTCTTTTAAGCTTGTTTCGTATGTTTTTAGGTCCTAGTGGCAAATGGAGCAAGAAAGTGCATTTTGAAGCTAATTGGAGCAGTTTTGGGCATGGATTGGATAACTTAACCATGGAGCAGAGTGGATGGACGAAATTGAAGTCAAGAAGGGCTAGGAAAGGCTACAAATCTGGAGAAAGAAGTTCTAATGCAAAGAGGATAAGGAAATAGCAAGGAATAAGGAACCTTATCTTATCCTATCCTAACCAACCTTATCCTTTCCTAAATCTAACATTATCCTATATTATCCTATCCAAATCAGGTTGTGCCTTAAATCTAGCTATTTAGAAGGGATTAGATATACATTTAAACACATAAACTCAGATTCTAGAAGCCTAAGCCTTTATGTGCCACATATATGCCATTCCAAGGAGGTTTAAGAGTTGTAATCCTTCTTCTACAAAGGTGCCGCACCCCTTAGTCTTTGTTCTTCTAGAAATCTGACCTAAACATCCTTTCTAGAAGCCTATACTTGATCCTAATTGAATGCCGCAGGTTAGTATCCCTTTCCCCCTAGGTTACTGCCAAGCCATAACCCTTTTCCCATTGGATTGTGCAATCATTTTCCTTTAGAAATTGTGCATAAATTAGCCTATAAATACAACCCTATGCCACACCATTCAAAGCATCCATTCACTCATTCATTCATTCATACTTTCAGCCATCAAACACCACAATTCACCCACCCTAGTGCTGCAAGCAAGGAAGGAAGAAGAAGAAGACTTGTGCAATCTGCCATCCAAGGGAGTGTCGTGCATGCCATTGGAGTGTAGAGTGTTTCTAGGTGTATTCTATCCTTAGTTTTAGTTCAATGTTTATATTAATTTGGTTTTCAATTATGATGAACATGTGGAATTAATTTCTTTTTAGTTAGAGGTGAACTCGAAGCCATGATTATATGTTTTATATGAATTGATTACGTCCAATTATTGTTTCTTAAGGCATGAATGTGATTTGCTTATCTAAGTTATTAAAACTTGTTTATGTGTGTGGGTTGGGGGTCGCCACTTAATTTGCATGCATGAATTTGATGCTAGAGTATAAGGGGGTTTCACGTAATAGTTATTCACTTATATTCACAAGTAGTGGAGGTTGCTAGTCACAATCACGTTAAGTAAATCCTTAGTATGAATCTCATGCATTTCATAGTGATGAATGCCTTGTCAATGCTTATGATTTTCACAAAACTTAATGACTTTTGATATGTATCTTTAATATGCGTTTCATATAAAGGACTTGAGAAAGATAATTTGGTTTAGATGCGTATTCCATCTAATTGAATGAAATAAGGAAAATTTGATGGTTAGTTGTGCGATGCAACTAACTTAGGGCATTGTCATTCACAGTCTAAAGGAATAATAACTGGAAATTGGTTCATATGCATATATCATGTGTGGAGAAGGACACTCTAACTAGTCTTTCACCCATTTAATTCACCTAAATTTGTTTTTGCAAAGTATTTTATACAAAGTTTTTGTTTTAAGTTTTAGATTCGTCAAAAACAAGCCCCCTTTCATTTAGTCTTGTTATTTGAGTCAAAATATATTTTCTTTTAGTCTTTTGAGTCAAGTTAAGTCTTATTTTCGTCAAAATCACTTGTTAGGTCTAGAATTTAGTCTTTTTGAGTGTTTGTTGCTGTTTTAAATGTTTTGAGTTAGTTTTGAGTCTATAGAGTCTAAATTAGTGTTTTTAAGTCTTATTTGTATTGATTAGCATCTCTAGTTAATCCCCGGTCCAGAACGATCCCTACTTACATATCTACTACAATTGTCACAAATAGGGTTTAATTTATGTGTCAAGTTAATTTTCACATCAGTCTAACAAAATAACTATCATATTGAACATCATTCCACAATCATTTCAAGTAACCAATTCCACGAATCAAGGAATCATAATATTAACATTTAGTTACGTCAATCAGTCGACAAGATCACATATCAATGCATGAAATTTAAAAAAGGAATTCTACATATTTCCCTGCCTGGATTCCAAGTAACAACATAACAATTCTAATTTATATCCACAAGGTCTATTGTGGGTAATTCTCATTCACTCGAATCCAGGGTTCTAGTCTAACTTATGAAAATAAACAAGAGTAGGGATTCTGAACCACTCAACAGAATCCAACCAAATATGATCACCTATCAAAATGTACCAAGTACAACTAATCCTCATCACCCCTAGAATGCATATGGTCCTCCAGCGCAGATATACCAAGCAGAACCATAGGCATAATCTCAGCGTGTAGGCAGTGATCACCCAACATGGATATACCAAGCATGATCACCCCTGAAGAGGTATGGCCCCCCAACGCGGATATACCAAGTAGGACCACATCCTAACCCTAGGTAGTGATCACCCAACGTGGATATACCAAGCATGATCACTCCTAGAATGTGTATGGTCCGGTCCCTAAATGCGAATATACCAAGCAGAACCATATGCTTAGTCTAATAACATAGGCAGTGATCACCCAACGCAGATATACCAAGCATGATCACTCCTAGGATATGTATGGTCCCCTAACGTGAATATACCAAGTAGAACCATAAGCATAGTCTAATCGTCCAGGCGGTCATCACCCATCGCGGATATACCAAGCATGATAACCCCTGAAATACGTACGTTCCCCCAATGCGGATATATCAAGCAGGACCATCCATGTATTACTACTACATGGTGTAGTAAATTCAACACACAACCTACCCATACCTCAACCCCTATGAATTACCACGTAGTCACCTACACTATCAACTTCTCATAGCCACCAACTACTATGTCACAAGCATATAAGTTCTACAGAATACTTTTAATAGGATTCTAAGATCACATTGTCATAACATTTATCATACTTATCATTAACATTACTAAAAGGATAATTAAACACACATATATCACAATCATCATCAGTACACAGACCAAATCATGTTTAATGAACATAGGTCTATGCTAAATATATAAAAATCACAGTTCAATAGAAATCATATTTATAAAACCAAGTCATATTCATAAACGATATTAATGTTAGAAATTAAGGTAATAACCATATCACATATATTAAACAACTCACTAACCAATGTAGGCCCACTAGACTTCACTTAGGCTTTCATGGTACTAATTTTAGTATTTAGAACATTTCAAGACATGTTGACTAAAAGTTAACTCTCGATTAACTGTAGGGTCCACAACTCTACGTAATTCTATCCGGAAGATCTGCACATTAGATTTTGGGTCTGTAACTTCCTAAGGTCCTCATTATGCTCGTAGAACAACATACTAAATTCTCATCGCAATCCGACGGTCGGATCTCTGTCAATTTCTAGAATTAGGTGGCGGTTAACAATTATTTTACAAACTTAGAAATCCAATTCAAGAAGATCTGTACATCGGATTCCCGATCCGTTAGTTCCTAATATCCTTACTTATTGCTTTTTATAATGCATTAAAGTTTGGTGATGATCCAACGATCGTATTTCCAATTCATATAATGTCCAAGTGGTGGTCCCTATTAAAACTATAGTCATATGACGAAATTTCGTCAATCAAACATCCCATATAAAATCAGGGTATCTAAATTAGTCTAGGAAGGGCAGGTGGGGTCACGGCCCACGCACCACCACCCCGACTCTCCAGAAAATTCAACTATTTCCAAAAATGACCAAATTTCATAGAAATGTAGAGCAAGCCAAGGGGAAAAACTTTCATACCTGGGTCGAAGTCCAATTCGGCCGGGAAACCCTTTGAAAGCCCCTCGATCCGCCAGAAACCCTAAAAAGGGTCCACTTCAATTCGATCATTCTGGTGCTCTATCGCCCCAAAATATGTTTGGGGTTTATTCCTGGGACCAAAATGAATTGAATGATAGTGGTACTCGACGGTGATACCTGCAAAATTGGCTGATCGCCGCCACACCCCAACGGAACCCGTCAGCATGTTTTCGAAGAATTCAAGGCCAATTTCCCTCAATTTCGAGGCAATAATGGAAGGAAAGGGATCAGGGATGTTTTCTCAATTATTTTCCTTATCGAATTGCGTCAGAAAAGTGGTTGGAGAGGTTCGATTTTGACTGTGGTACTCGGTTAGGTCGCGCGGGTCAAAGGGAACTCGGTTTCCCTCTCCTTCTCTCATTCCCTTCTTTCTCTCATTTCCCTCTTCCCATTGGCCTATCCTCTTCCTCTCTATCTCTTCTCCGGATTTGCCACCACCTCCCCTCCTTTTCCCTCTCTCTCCTCTTTCTATTGTTGCCATTTGGCAGTTTCTAATTTCCCCCCCCCCCCCACATTTTCTCCTTAATTAATTAGAAGCAACTTCTAATTGTAGCTTTTTCACCTTGATATCTTTTGAATACACAATCTCAACACTCTACAATGAATATAAATTCCAAAAATAATATAATGTCTCCTTAATACAAATACGTAGTTTGCAATAGTGAAATCCAGGAACAGGATTTCACATTCTTCCCCCCTAAAAAAATTTCATCCGCGAAATTTCCCAGTATCAAATCACTATACACTGATGCAACAATTCAAGATTTAGCTAACTCAAGTTCAACCGCATGGTACCTCAACTCAAAAATACAATCATTGTTGTCCCAGCACGACTTCAACACCAATCTCTGCACAATCACAAAGAATGCCACTATTAACAAAAATTCATCAATATACTCATGATTCTGGTAACCAAACCAACCAAATTTGTAATTACAAGCTTTCCCCATCAACCCTTTTCATCAAACATTAAAAAAATTGGAATAATGTTACATGTGTCACACAACTAGGAAGTCGTTATCAGTATTACACAATAGCTAGGTCATAGTTATTTCCTTCATTCCTCCACCACTATATATTAAACCAATCATAACCTCGGTTTATGATTTCATTCTCATTCGGAAACCAATAATAATAAAAAAAATCATCATGATTTTCGTAAATATAAAATTCCCAGCCAAAAATATCAATGGCCAAACCATTCTAAAATTTCTAGCCATAAAAATCATTAGCAAAACAACAATTTCATCACCTTTTTCTTTTATCCCAATAAGTGACTAATAGACTAGAAACGATCGTAATATACCTGGCAACTATACCTTCCCACACATACTTATCACATCTATAGTTCATTTTCACAGCCCACACATAGAGCTTTCTCCTGAAAACATTGGGCCTTTGTGCCCGTTCAACCATTTCTCCACATTCCATGGGTCATTTCGCCTAAATCCACATCCACGGGCTGTTTTGCTCCAATTCATCATCCACGGGCCTTTTTGCCCAAATCAACATTTCTCAATTGCATAGGTATAATACGACTTTTCCATCTACTTATCACCATTTCACAATCATCTTAACATTCAAAATTTTCATAATGCGTAACATAATATCAACCTAATTCAAGATTAATTCGAGACTTTAATCAAATGCTTATCTTTGAAGCTATAACATGAAATATGATATTTTTAAAATTTTCCTTCTCCCATTCAATTCATGATGATTCACAATATATGCATTCCACATAAATTCCCCATTATTCAAAGAACTTATGAACTAATGCAATATCAATGTATTTCATAATTCACATCCACAAACTCAATAATATCTCACATTGTAAGGTAAAATTGTCACGCCCCAATCCCGACATATGTCCAGGATCGACACGTGACGTCACCAAATACTTGTATCTTTAACATACCCCGCAACGGGGATATGGCAAAACACCAGTCGAGATCCAACTGCGTAATAATTTTTTATATACTTTATGGCTGCATCTAACCTTCTCGTTAGACTGCCTACGTACCCTCAATAGGGATGCAGCCATTTGTAATTCACCATTCATCAAACTCTAATCTTTTCATAAAATACTTCTAGCAAAAATCATAAAATACTATACTACACTTCAACCTTACACCAAACAACATTTATCACCTTATCATGCACGCAGGTATGCTAATCCCATGCATATGTTTTCCAATTCATCCATCATGTAGATCACTATGTTTCACATAATACCACAATTCATAGTATGCAACATCTCAAAGAACAGTCAACGAAGCACAATGTTATTCTCTAGCCACATTGGTCAACGAGTCTATCATAATAATAACAATCATATTGAACATCATTCCAAAATCACTTCAAGTAACCAATTCCATGAATCAAGGAATCACGATATTAACAATTAATTACGTTAATTAGTCAACAAGATCACATATCAATGCATGAAATTTAATAAAGGAATTCTACATAATTCCCTGCCTGGATTCCAAGTAATAACATGATAATTCCAATTTATATTTACAAGGTCTATTATGGGTAATTCCATTCACTCGAATCCAGGGTTCTAATCTAACTTATGAAAATGAACAAGAGTAGGGATTCCGGACCACTAAACGGAATCCAACCAAAATATGATCAGCTATCATAATGTACCAAGTACAACTAATCCTCATCACCCCTAGAATGCGTATGGTCCCTCCTCGCGAATATACCAAACAAAACTATATGCATAATCTCATCGTGCAGGCAGTGATCACCCAACACAGATATACCAAGCATGATCACCCATGAAGACGTATGGTCCCCCAACACGGATATACCAAGCAGGACCACATCTTAACTCTAGGTAGTGATCACCCAATGCGGATATACCAAGCAGAACCATATGCATAGTCTAATAACATAGGCAGTGATCACCCAACGCGGATATGCCAAGCAGGACTATATCCTATAGCTCTAGGTAGTGATCACCCAACGCTGATATACCAAGCATAATCACTCCTAGGATGCGCGGATATACCAAGCAGAACCATAAACATAGTCTTATCGTGCAGGCGGTGATCACCCATCGCCGGTATACCAAGCATGATCACCCCTGAAATATGCTTGGTCCCCCAACGCGGATATACCAAGTAGCACCATCTATGTACCACTACTACATGATGCAGTAAATTCAACACACAACCTACCCATACCTCAACCCCTATGAATTACCACGTAATCACCTACACTATCAACTTCTCATAACCACCAATTACTATGTCACACATGCATATAAGTTCTACAGAATACTTCTAATAGGATTCTAAGATCACGTTGTCATAAAATTTATCATACTTATCATTAACATTACTAAAAAGATAATTAAACACACATATATCATAATCATCATCAGTACACAGACCAAATCATGTTTAATGAACATAGGTCTATGGCTAAATATATAAAAATCACATTTCAATAGAAATCATATTTATAAAACAGAGTCATATTCACAAATGATATTAATATAAGAAATTAAGGTAATAACCATGTCACATATACTAAAGCCAGTCACTAACCAATGTAGGCCCACTAGACTACACTTAGGCTCCCATAATACTAATTTTAGTATTTAGAACGTTTCGAGAAATGTTGACTAAAAGTCAACTCTCAGTCAACGGTAGGGTCCACAACTCTACATAATTCTATCCAATAGATCCGCACATCAAATTTTGGATCTGTAACTTCCTAAGCCCTCATTATGCTCATAGAACAACATACTAAATTCTCATCGCAATCTGACGGGCGGATCTCTGCCAATTGCTAGAATTAGGTAGCGGTTAACAATTATTTTTACAAACTTAGAAATCCAATTCAAGAAGATCCGTATGTCGGATTCCTGATCCGTTAGTTCCTAATATCCAAAAATATTACATTCTATAATGCATTAAAGTTTGGTGATGATCTAATGGTCGGATCGTTAATTCATATAATGTCCAAGTGGCGGTCCCTATTAAAACTATAGTCATACGATGAGATTTCGTCAATCGAACGTCACATATAAAATCAGGGTATCCAAATTAGTTTAGGAAAGGCAGGTGGGGTTTTGGCCTAAGCGCAGCCGCACACGCCGGCCGGCCGCCCCGACTCGCCGAAAAATTCAACTATTTTGAAAAATTACCAAATTTCACATAAATGTAGAGAAAGCCAAAGGGAACAACTTTTATACTTGGGTCGAAGTCCAATTTGGCCAAGAAACCCTTTGAAAGTCCCTCGATCCGCCAAAAATCCTAAAAAGGGTCCACTTCAATTCGATCATTCCGGTGTTCTATTGCCCAAAAATATGTTTAGGGTTTGTTCTTGGGACCAAAACGAGTTGAATGATGGTGGTACTCAACGGTGATACTAGCAAAATTGGCTAATCATCGCCGCAGCCCTAATAAAGCTCGTCGGCATCGAAGAATTCAAGGCCAGTTTTTCTTAATTTTAGGGTGATAATAGAAAGAAATGGATCAAGGATGTTTTCTCAAGTATTTTCCCCATCGAATTACATCAGAAAAGTGGCTAAAGAGGTTCAATTTTGACCGTGGTACTCGGTCAGGTCACGCGGGTCAAGGGGAACTCGGTTTTCCCCCTCATTCTATCCTTCCCTCCTTTCTCTCCTTTCCCCTCTTCCCATTGGTGTATCCTTTTCCTCTTTCCTCTCCCAATTTGCCACCACCTCAACTCATTTTCCTTCCTGAAACTCTTCTCTCCTTTTTGTCTTGCTACCATTCGGTAGTTTCTAATTATTTTTTTATTTTTTTTACCCAGATTTCCTCCTTAATTAATTAGAAGCAACTTCTAATTGTAGCTTTTTCACCTTGATATCTTTTGAATACACAATCTCAACACTCTACAATTAATATAAATTCCAAAAATAATATAATATCTGCTTAATACAAATACGTAATTTGCAATAATGATATCCAGGAACGGGATTTCACACCATTGCCATTGTTCATCATCTTCTACGACTAGTTCTTGTCGATTCCAACTAAGGTAAGCCTCGGGGTTCTATAAATCACTTTCCTTTTTTTTGTTGGAGTTAATGGTGACCTTGAAACCCTGTTTTGGTGAAGCTTAGCACGAATCTAACTCTGGGAATAAATTTCCAAATTTTTGGAAAATTTGACTGTGACCATCAGGCCACTTTTAGGTTGTTCCCCCGATCAACTCTAGCCACAATTAGACCTCGAACTGGTTTAAACCTCTTCCCCAAATTCCTAGCTTCTAGTTAACTTTTGAATCATTGCTTTTGGTTGAGATTTGGGCTCGTTTTGAGCTTTGAAAGTTAGCCCAAAAACCTGCAAAATCTAGAAATCACATGGTGAAGGCGAGTGGGAAGCCAAATCGTGGTGGCGCATGCAGTGCGTGGCTGCCAGTGCAACCATCTTGTAGCGGCGCGTGGAGGAGCCCGAGGTCCCTTCTTAGGTTTCTTAACGTGCCGAATCCAAATCCACCATCCTTTATTCGAAATTCGACAATTTTAAAATAGTTTCTTTATTAGCCGTACTTTGTACGAAAACGCGTTTATACGTTAGAATGTTACATATTTACATAAATGGTTTTGTTTCTAGGCAAAACGCATCGCAATAACTCTCGATGCTACGAGGCAAGTTCAACTCGACGACATGATCTCTGAGTGGGTCTTTTCTTTGATATATACATATATTTATTTAGTTTCCATATATACATCTAATGATGAATTTTCTATATGACTGCCTTAATTAAATTAACTTTAATAGGAAATGATGTAACTTTGAGAATTAAGGAATCATTATACATCTTACGAATGCCTTAATTAACATTACGGCTATGAATAATATTATGTTGGCTAGCATTATTGAATCACTGTGGCATGACTATATTTATGTTATATGCTCATCGTTAGCTGCACTGGTGTTAGTATTCACCTGGGTCAGGGCCAGTCTTTCATGCGTATGTGCACATCACACCGTATGCTCACTTTGGATCTATTGTAGGTGTCAATCATGTCCTAGATTGCTATGGGCAATTAGGACTCGTATGTGCTGCACATAACGCTAGTCTTCATGTGATTGTAGTACTAGAGCGTATATCATTGTTACACCCTGTCATGTTTATGTCAGAATATCTTTGCACGAACTCGTGTGTCAGCATATGTCAATGAGCACTCGATATGATATGTTTGCTTATGCGAGATTATGTGATTATGGACGTCATGTGCTTATTTACGAAATATTGTGCCATATTGAATTCTTAAGATATTGCAGGCTACGGTAAATTTTTTCTTACTATACATAGTATGTATATTTTGAAAACTATACTTGTTTTACATCGAGGGATTATTATGTTTTCGAAAAGGTTTTCACAAAGCTTTATTTTTAGGCCCACTCACCCTTGTTTTTTGCCCTTCCAGGTTTTAGTGGCTGAGCATTCGTGTCGACAAGGATTCTTGGCAAATCTTGGTATTGAAGATTACTTTCAATGGTATAATTCTCATTCTACTTTTACTGTACTTTACTTATACTCTAACATCACGTGTGAAATGGGTTCATTCCCGTGCACAAGCGAACTCTTATAATTAGGCAATTTAAGGTTTAAATTTATTCACATTTTCCACATCACTATACTTTATGGTGTCACATCCCGGCTCGGGGCGGATCACTTCCCGGGCTCACTCCACCACCGTAGCACGATATTGTCCGCTTTGGGCCCTAACCACGCCCTCACGGTTTTGTTTTCGGGAACTCACACGAGAACTTCCCGATGGGTCACCCATCCTGGGAATGCTCTCGCGCGCTACTCGCTTAACTTCGTAGTTCCTACGGAACCCGAAGCCAGTGAGCTCCTAAAAGGCCTCGTTCTAGGTAGGGATGGGAATATACATTTAAGGATCACTCCCCTGGGCGATGTGGGATGTCACAATCCACCCCCTTTAGGGGCCCGACGTCCTCGTCGGCACACACGCGACCAGGGTTAGGCTTTGATACCAAATTGTCACATCCCGGCCCGGGGCGGGACCACTTCCCGGGCCCGCTCCACCACCGTGGCACGATATTGTCCGCTTTAGGCCCCAACCACGCCCTCACGGTTTTGTTTTCGGGAACTCACACGAGAACTTCCCGATGGGTCACCCATCCTGGGAATGCTCTCGCTCACTACTCGTTTAACTTCGGAGTTCCTACGGAACCCGAAGCCAGTGAGCTCCCAAAAGGCCTCGTGCTAGGTAGGGATGGGAATATACATTTAAGGATCACTCCCCTGGGCGATGTGGGATGTCACATATGGCTTTGTCACCCTCCGATGTCGGCCAACACAGCTCTATTCAGAGTCCAGGTGGACATTCCGGGTCGAGGTGTATCACCTGCTACTTTCGTATTCATTTAATTATTACACAAATCAAAACTATCTCTTCTAATTTTGATACATCCATCCAAATGGACATCAATTTACAGGATCACCACTAATAATGAACGATCAGTGCTTTGGAAGCTTGGGCGTGCTAATAAAAAGGAAAACTATACTAATGAGATGGTGAAAGAATGTGCTGCTAAAATAGTACGTTTTGTGTAAGGTTAGGAAATATACTTAATTTATGTATTTCATACTAACGTCAACTCTTATAAGATGAAGTAACTAAAGTTGTTGAAGATGAGACTTTACCAACTTCTAGATGCAATGATGTATTGACTATTGCTTTGGAAACACCTGAATATTCGGGTCGTGTTAAAGGTGTTGGAACTGGTGTCAGTCATAAGACATACTTCAAGACTCCAAGATGCAAAACTCTATCGAGTCAACACAAATGTTGCAAACACATTTGGAGCATAACAGTTTACACATTGAGGAGTCATATAAGAAGTTCAATTTGATTACATCATTGTTAACTCTGAATCAGTTGAGTAAAGATGCAAGTGTTGGTCCAATCATATTTCTGAGAAAGCTAGATGTACAACAAAGAAAGAAAAAAATGGAACATTTACTGAAAAAGTGATACAGGGTGATGTGCTGGAAATCCTGTCTAAGAAGAGAGCGAAACATGGTGATATGTGGCGGAAATCATGCCTGAGAAGAGTGAAACAAAAAGACAGCAAGAATACTAAAACCATGAATAAGATCAAAGCTATGAAGGTATGTACTAGTCATTACAAGTTTTGTTCTTCTTAACTATAATAAGTATCAATATTAATTTAAGTTTACTTTTCTTAGGTCAAGGAAAGGGATATGGATGAAATATCTAATTTAAATATCATGGAAAAGACAGACAAGATTGCGAATTCAAACAAAAAAATAATAATATCAAGAAGCATTTCAAGGTACGCAGTCATTGCAATATTTGTTCTTCTTGGTATTTTAAGTAGCAATTATTAATTAAATTTAATTTTCAAAGGTAAAACAAAGTGACCAAGAGAATACATATGATGTGAGCATCAAAGAAAAGATGAACAAAATTGCAAATTCCATGGAAAAATATATCTAATATCAAGAAGATACATGCCTTTTATGTTTTTTCTATTTATGCTATAATCCCAACAATAGTTGATTATTAATGAAATATATATATATATATATATATATTAGGTATAACAGTGCAAGCTTACTATAGACACTACTAGGAACATTGTTGTAGATGGATCAGTCATCCAATTAGACAGGCGAATACACAGAGTTCCACTAGGGCCAATGAACCTACTGTTTTTTTTGATGTAGCAATTAAAGATGTTTTTCTCCCAATACCTAGTTGTGAAGCTGGGAATATCAAACAAGCAATTGGGAGTCACGTAACTTGGCCACGACATCTTATTGTGACAAATGATGAGGTACTACTATGTGATTTTCTTATGAATATGTAGAAAAAATTATAGTACTAATATGTCTGATTTCACTATATTAATATATCCATGCAAAGCCAACAACAAATCTACCCTTCTGACAAAGATCTTTAAAACAATTTTGGCTATGCGTTCACTTATGCTTACAGCTAAAAAATGAATAAGGATGTTATCGTGCTTATCATCATGGAATCTGATCTATTTGGAAATGAGCACACAATATTTATTGGTAGATATGACATCATTGAATTTTGCTATATGGCTGAAATATCGACTATTTGTATTTCAATTTACATTAGGTTTGACATAATCTCATATTTATATACAATATAGTCAATTGCATGCAACCAACATTTTGTAATGATAAGACAATAACTGTCACATTTCTTGTAGGCGACTTTAGTCAATATTGAAGAAGAACAATCTTGATGGATTGTGTGAATTTATAGACCCTGGTAGAATCTCTCAAAAGGCTGGCAGAAATGATGAAAGATCAAATACACTGGCACTTTGAATACAGAATTGCAAAAAATAACAATTAATTTTGCTCCTTATAATAAAGGATTAGTAGAACTATGTGTTTTGAATTTTTGTTACCAACAGATCAGTAGTTGACCATTGTATAATAAAGAGTGCAATTATTTATGTTTTGTAGGTTTCATTGGTTGTTGGCTATCATTTACCCCTATAATGAATTAATATATTATATGGACTCTCCTAGTTAGACAGAGATAGATCCTGGAATAAAGAACATTGTTAAACTGTAAGTATTGCGTTAAAATCAGTTTCGGCCTTCTTTATGCGCTAGAAAAGTTCTTTCTTTTTCTACCATTTTTGTTAATCAGAAGCAGCTCTGAAGTAGTTCACTACATAGTTTCTATTGTAATAGAGTCAGAATGTCAAATGTTCCATCTCTGGTAGTTAGTTTCAAATTGTTACCTTTCATGTGAACTACTTGTTCTCAACTTTGTATTCATTTCAAGACTTCAAAGAGATTTTCTGTTTTTTAGGAAAAGAAATGCAAATTAGGGAAGGGTAGTGCAATTCATTAGAACAAGCCTAGGTTTCCCTATTACTCAAGACAAATCATGTCATTATATAGCTATTCATCACAACATATATACAGCTTTGTCAGTATTGTTGCCATTCCTCTAAATCCTTAAAGTCATCAATAACCTTTTGAGCCACTTCAGTTGAAGTACTAGACTACTTTAAAGGTAAACATAATTTCTTTTTTTAAGTAATCATGTTTTTGAAATCCTTCTGAGTCTATTCTTATTGATGCTAACTTAGGTAAGAGTAATTCCATAACCAAAGCACCCTAAGTAATAATTGAGTTCTTATGGTGCATTTGGATGAAGCACTTTTAAGTTCCATGCAACTTAATTTGTATGGATTTTACAAAAACTAGATAGAGGGAAAATTTGTCTATATTTCATGCATTGCAAGATTTGTATATATTTCATGTGCTCATATCCTCTATGTGCAGAGCATTGAAGATGTTTAAAACTCAAAAAGGAATAAAGGATTGAAAAAAAAATCAGTTAGAAAGTAGTAAAGGTAAGGAACATTGTGTTTTCCCTTTAAATTAAAGGAAAACTAATAAAAAAAGGCTTGAAAACTTTGAGTTTTAATGATAAAGACAAAATAAAGGGTAAAGTGAATAGTACCAAGATTGACTTTTTAGTATAAAAATGTGGTTTTTCATTAAAGTGAACAATACCGTGGGCTTTTCGTTAAAACTCCCTTTAAATTAATATGATGAAGTTACATTTTATACTTTTTTTTATTTGTATATGCAGTGCCCTCTGCAAGAAGGAATTGTAGAACGTGAATATTATGTGATGAAATACATGAAGGAAATCATTGATGATCCGAATTGCTCAATTATTACCAATGTTAGTACTACTATTACAAAGAGCACTTAAGCAGCTATGTTCGCTACTATCTTATTAGTATTATGTTCTTTGTAGGTAATATATTTTTCATGCAAATTAATTTGCAGCTAACGGTGGTTTTTTTGAAGTATTCTCGTCTTCTTATTACTTAATGATTAACATTAGTTTTTTTTCTTGACACGTTCCCTTTGGTTGTGATTTGTTGTAGTTCAAAGAAAAAGCTATATACACTCAACATGAATTTGATGCATTAAGAATGCAGTGGGATGAGTATGTTGATGACTTTATCCCAATAGATGAAACACTAGACTAGCTAGTTCGTGAAATTTTAAATTAAGTGAACTTAGAGTTTTAATTTAGTAGCAAAGCTCTGCATATTTTATTAAATGTGTTGACTGTGAGATTGTCTTTTATAATACTTTGGTGGTGAATGAATTACAAATGAAGCAATTATTTGAGGTAAATATCTTGTTTTTTAGATGAATTATGCAGGTCATGTATTCAAATTAAAAATACATTATATATGTCATCAAACATATTACAAGACATGTATTGAACGGTTTATGACACGCTTTATGGCTCATTGCTAATATTCAACGACGTTGCAAATGGTTTATGTGCTATAGTACATGACACTATGCAGATGTCATGTTTAGTATACCATGACGCTCATTCCTCTGTTTATAACACATATTTTGCATCTCAAATTGAAATAGATGACACACTTTTTTAATTCAATAACGCTTGTTAGGTGCCTCTAGAAGCCATACATGAAATTGTGTGTATGTCATGTTTAGTATACCATGACGCTCATTCCTTTGTTTATGACACATATTCCGCATCCTTTTTTTTTTTTTTTTTTTTTTTTTTTTGATAAAAGACGATAGTATATTCGATAACAGGGCTAAGGCCAAATAAGCCAAAAACCAATAAAGACAGCACAATCCTAGTATAGAGAAAACAAAAGAAAACTCCCAGACCATTTACATCGATTCCTCCACAAGGAGATCAACAATGAAGGTAAGAGGAGAGTACAACCATTGACAATTACTACCTATGGAAAGACAATAGCGAGCTAGACGATGATCAATGATGTTAGCTTGGCGACGAACATGGGTAGAAATGTCTTCAGTGATCGTAGGGAGCAATGCTTTTATATCCTCAATGATGTGCCCAATTGAGGATAGATTGGATAAAGGACATTACAAGGCCCCTATGATCTGAAGAGAATCTTTACTAGCAAGTTATTGAAACCCCTAGATGACGCCCAAACCACACATTCTCTAGCGGCAAAAGCTTCTGCCAGGAAGAAAGATGAAACATTGCAGAAAAAAATTGCAACCAGCAACCACAAAGACACCCATTGAATCCTTGACTATGATGCCCACTCCCCCCACACAATGATCACGATTCCACATATTAACTACTATGAATCAAATGAAGAAATGAAGAACTATGTACGAAGGTTTACAGAGAAAGAAAGATAGAGAGAAGATGAGAAAGAGAGAGAGTGGAGGAAATGGTTGAGACTTTTTAGATTGCTTTTATTGAAAAGTAAAGAGTTACAAGATATGCTATATATAGCATTTTACATTTTGACAGCTCATCTCTAACCATCTAACTAACTTTTATCAACTCAACTAACTACCAACAATTCTCAACTATATTAAGCTGACATGGCACACACTCTATTTTGCTAATGACACGTGTCTACACTTATCACTACCCCTTAATCTCAGCTAGGTTTACCAAGCTTGAGATTGCAACAATGTCTAAAGAAAGCCGAACCGTGCAATCCCTTTGTTAGAACATCTGCAATCTGATGTTTTATGGAGACATACTGCACTTTTAGGTCTTTTCTTTGAACCTTCTCTCTGACAAAGTGAAAATCTGTGTCAAGGTGCTTTATCCTTGTATGGAAAACTGGATTTGAACATAGAGCTAGAGCTGATAAATTGTCACAATGAAGCAAAAGTGGTTCAGAGATAAACTGATGTAAATCCTTCAATAAAAGTCTGATCCAAACAACATCTGCAGCACAGTGAGCAAGAACTTTGTATTCAACCTCTGTTGAGCTTCTAGACACTGAGGATTGTTTATTCGATTGCCATGACACCAGATTTTGACCCATGAATACTACAAACCCGGTGACAGATCTTCTAGTATTGGGGTCTGTAGCCCAATCAGAATCTGAGAAAGCTGTTATAGAATTGTCTGAAGATGGATGAATATGTAATTCCACAATGAATAGTGCCCTGCACATATCTCAAAATTCTCTTGACAAGACCAAAATGTTCATGTGTTGGATTAGTCATATATTGACATGCCAAATTAACAGCATATGATAGATCAGGCCTGGCGAAGACTAGATATTATAAAGCATCAACCAAACTCCTATATGTACTTGGATCATCCAAAAGAATACCTTCAGAAGTAAGGAATTGTGTTTGAGGCTTACATGGAGTTACAATAGGCTTGCAATTGTCCATACCAGCCTTGTGAACGAAGTCTTTTGCATACTTTGATTGATTGATAAAAATATCCTCATTGGCCTTGTATTCAACCTATAATCCCAGAAAGTAGGATAATTTGCCCATATCTTTTAAATCAAACACATCACTAAGTTCTTGAATGACAAATTACACCTTTGAAACATTAGACCTTGCCAATATTATGTCATCAATATAGAGTAATAGAGCAATCACATCAGTTCCATCATGCTTAACAAAGAGACTGGTATCGGCTTGAGACATTTGAAACCCTATTGCAGGAAGATAGCCTGTGAATTTTGCATTCCAGGCTCTTGGTGCCTGTTTCAAACCATATAAAGACTTCAAAAGTTTGCAGACATGCCTTGGCTTAGATGAATCCACAAAACCTTGAGGTTGCTTCACGTACATTTCCTCTTCTAAATCACCATGCAAGAATGCATTCTTGACATCCAATTGCCTTAATTCCCATTTATAATGTGCTGCAAGAGATATAACCATCCTAATTTTTGTAGGTCTAACAACCGGATTGAAGGTTTCAAAATAGTCTAAACCATGTTCTTGAGTGAACCCTTGTGCCACTAAGCGTGCCTTATATAGAACCATCTGGATTCTTCTTTAACTTGTAGACCTATTTACTACCAATGATAGATCTATGTTCTGCTGGAGGCACCAAAATCCAATTCCCTTGACTTTTTAAGGCATCAAACTCATCATACCTTACCTTCTGCCAATGTACACTTGTTGCACCACTTTTGAAAGATGTAGGTTTAGCTATATCACTACATTGAGACATAAAGGAAAAACCTCCAACTGCATATACTAAGCTTGATCATCAATCTAGAGAGTTATTAATTGAGGTAGAGTAGCAATATAGCTCGAATAATCTTTTCTTTGTATAGTTCCAGTTTGTAACCTGGTACTCATTTTGTGCACTGTATTCTCAGTAGGCAAATCAAAAGATAAAGGAGTATGAAAGGGAAGATGTACCTTTGATTATGCAGGATCAATGACAGGTTATATTGAGGCTGTAACTAGAAGGGAGTGAGTTGTTTCAGATGGTTGTGACACTGTGATACTACTTGAAGTAGTTATTTTTTATGCAAAGCCTCTTTCTGAACTTGAGTTGTCAATATCCATAAATTCATGTCCCAGAGATCCTAATTCAAATACACCTTGTCATGGAGTCACAAAAATACCCTTTTTAAAGCGCTGATTCACTAGCTCTTTGCTGTAGAGGAATAGTCACTACTATTGGGTTGCTCGATGAAGACAATGCTTAAGACTCATCTTGAATTGTACATTTTGACGCACTAGAGCTAGTTTTGCAGGGGAACACACTCTCGTCATGTACCACATATCTTAATATCAACAACTTTTGAGTTTCTAAACGATAACATATAACACCCTTATATCCTAGTGCATAGCCAACAAAAACACACAGTGATGCTCTTGGTTGTAACTTGTTTGCATTATAAGGCCTGATATAGGGATACACAGCAGTGCCAAATATTCTCAGTCCTTGGAGTTGAGGTTTCACCCCAAATAATAACTTATAAGGAGACTTCATTCCCAAAGTTCTACAAGGCATCCAATTTATTAAAAACACAAAATGAGCACAAGTATGAAACCACAAATTTTGAGGTAATTGATAGGAGCATATTCATGCGACTTAAATGGCTTGTTCTCGTGCATTTACGTTATGTTTCTTTAGTTATTTTAGTCCTTTATGCTTCTTTTGTGTGTTTTCAGGTTCTAAGGGCAAGGTATGCAAAAGGATGCCTTTTGGAGCCTTTTGGAGCAAATTAGAGATTGGAATGGATATCATATGCTTGGAGCCAAGAAGATGGACGAAATTAAAGACTTGAAGTAGGAAAGTTAAATCCTAAAAGACCTCATGTTTAAGCATCATTGAAGACTCCTACGCATTTTAGAACACAAAAACAACATTCCTTGCAACCTTAGGACATTGTCGTGTGTTTCCTTGTGTCTCCCTTCCTTGCCATGCAAGGAAGGGCTTTGTTCCCTATTTTAAACACTTAAAGCATTCACTTATCATATCATTCACTTATTATAAGCATTCACTTATCATATCATTCACTTATCAAACCATTCACTTATCACTTCCATTCACTTATCACTTATCACTTCCATTCACTTATCACTCACCACATATCATTCATTTATCACTTAACATATCATTCATTTATCACTTAATATATCATTCATTTATCACTTAACATATCATTCATTTATCACTTATCACTTCCATTCACTTATCACTTATCACTTCCATTCACTTATCACTCACCACATATCATTCACTTATCACTTATCATACTCATAATCATCTACACATTTCAACCATTTAAACATATGCATTTCAAATCACATGCACACCCACCTCTTTCCACCTAATCCACATGCATTCACACACATGCACATCATTCATTCTTCTTCCTAGCCGTGCATCCCCTTAGCCATTTCCAACCACATTCTTCCACTTCCCACTTCATCATTACACCACCTAATCCACATGCACTCCCATCCATTTCATCATTGCATTCATCACCAAAGAACCAACAACAAAGCCGTGCATTACTCATCAATTCCAGCCACATTCCACATGTTTTCACAACCTAATTCACATGCACATTCAGCCACCTTTCTCCCAAAAACAGTGCACATGCATTCATTATTCATTCACTTTGCATTCCCTTTGCAATTACACCCCACATGTCCATTTAATCATTCAACCACATTCCCATTAACCACAAAACAAATCACACAACACACCAACACACATGCATCCTGAAATTCTTTGCCGTGCAATCACATGCATTTCCCTTGACATTTTCAGCCATCACACTTCATCATTACACCACCATTCACTCTTTAACCCACACACACTTCACACAAACAACATTCACATGCATTCACATGCATTTCCAACACAAAACACACTCAAAACCGTGGCCACCTTTGCATTTCAGCATTCCCATTTGCATTTTCAGATTTCCAGCTTTCCAACCTACCCACATTCACATGCATTCACTCATAATCATTCACCAAACTTGCAGCCACATTTCCACCCACCTCCTAGCTGTCATGTTCCCTCCATTACTCCTATAAATACCCTTGCATTCATTCATTCAAGAGCATCTCATTTTCATACACAACACATTACAAACACATTCTCCCTTCCCTAGCCGTGAGCTTCCCATCTCTCCCCTTATAATCCAAACACCATTTTTCCATTCCCCTTCCACTTCTACACCACTCCTCATCCATTTCCATAATCCCCCAAACCTCACCTTAGACCTTGTGCTACAACAACGAGGAAGATAAGAGGGCCTAAACGTTCATACAATTCAAGTTTGAGTTGTTGGAATGTTTAGGTGTTTCTTTGATTTCAAAGTTTAAATTCAATTCTCTTTGTTTTGTACGTATGAGGAATGGAAGAGACGAGTGCCTAAACGTTCATACAATTCAAGTTTGAGTTGTTGGAATGTTTAGGTGTTTCTTTGATTTCAAAGTTATGAGGAACTAAACCCCCTTTAGTTAGGGGGTGATTCGAAACTATGTTTATATTTGCAATATGAATTGATTAACTTTCGTTGGAATTTCATAAGTTGTGGATTCAATTTGTTTAACCGTTTGATTGATAACTTATTTATGAATGTTTATTAAGAATGCGCGCTTAATTTTCATGCATAAATATGACGCTAGAATATAAGTGAATTTCACCTAATCGTTATGAACTTATATTCACAAGTAGTGGAGGTTGCTTATAAACAATCGCGTTAAATGAATTCTTGGCACTAGTTTCATGCGTATTCCATAGTAGCGAATGCCTCGTCAACACTTATAGTTTTCATAATGCTTAATGATCTTTGATTGTATCTTTATTGTGCTTTTCACGTAAAGGACTTTTGGAGAATGTGGTGAATTGCGTTGCGCTAACCCATCCAATTCATTAACTTAAGGAGAACTTGACGGTTAATTTAAGCGGACCTAATTAACCCGGGGTGTTGAGTTTCATAATTTATCGAAAGACCAACTGAGAATCAATCTTGTATGCAAGTGTAACATGTATGGAGATGAACCCCTTAGCTAGCATTCATCCATAAATTTCATATTTACATTCTGTCTAGTTTATTAACTTGTTTCGTTATTTCAATTTTCGTAAAACCTCAATCCCCCTTTTGCTTTAATGTTCATTTTAGTTAGAATTCAATTTAGTTTGTGTTTTTAAAGCATTTTGAGTTTTTGGTTTGTCTTAGTGTTTTAAACTTTAATTTGGTATTCTTTGAGTCTAGTTTAGTGTTTTATATTACGTTTTTACGTTTTTGAGTCAGTTTCCAAGTGATTAACAATCCCTCCTAATCCCCGGTCCAGAACGATCCCTACTTGCACCTATACTACAATTGATAAAAAGAGGGTTTAATTTGTGTGCGTATAAATCTCGCATCAAATTTTGGCGCCGTTGCCAGGGATTAGAAAATTTGCTAATCCCTTGGATTGTTTGTTTCTGTTATGTATTTTAGATTTAGTTTTTTTTTTTATTTGTGTTTTGTTTGTTGAATTCAAGTACTAGATGGCACTTGATAATGCTTCTCTTTTGTCACAACTCATGGAAAGGTCCCAAATGCAAAGAGTTGATATATTGAATCTTCAATCAAGGAATAACGTGTTTTCCAATACTTACAATTCGAATTGGAGTGATCATTCAAACTCTATGTGGTGGGAACCTCAAAATGCTCAACAAGGAGGATATTGGCAGCCACCACAACCTCATATTCAATATACCCAACCAAACTTAAGTTCGTCAATAGAGTATAATCAAAAGCTTAACGAATTAATTTGTTTGGTGCAGGGCTCACAAAATCAAGACAATGAGGCTCGACAAGAAGACAAAAGGTTGGACCACTTGGAAAAGCAAATTGGGCAGATAGCGGAGTTCGTAGGACAATTTTGCGACCAAGGCAAACTCCCTAGTTCAACCATTGTAAATCCGAAGGGAGAATTTGAAGCACCTTTGCCGAAAGCACTTATTGCTCCTACGCCATCTAATTCAAGTAAGGTTGTTCCAATTAGTTCTAACCCCATTCCACCTAATATCCCTATTCCTTGCAGGTTCATGAATTCCAAGGAAGAAGAAAGTGAAAAAGACATCTTGGAAGACCTTCCAAAGGTGCAAAGTAGGGAATTTCATGAATTCATCAAAGAGGATACACTTGAGACAACAATGCCCAAAGAAGTTGAATTTGATGACATTGGACAAGTCATAACCATCACATGCAATCTGGCCAAGTCCAATATCCCTGAAACTTTCAAATGAGTGGTGTTTGTCATTGAGTTCTTGTCAAACAAAACAAGTAAGTCATTTTTTTTCAAATTCCATTACATTTTATACTAACTTGTTGTTTTTTATGAATCAGGCACCTACATTAGAATTCAAACCAATGCCGGTTCACTTCAAGTATCACCTTCCATTCAAGGACCAATTCCATGCCGTTTGATTTTATTTATGTTAATAAATAAATTAAAAAATAATAATAATAATAATAAATAAAAAAAAATTTAAAAAAAAAAAAGAAAAAAAAAAAAGAAAGATACTAAACATGGAGAAAGGTGGAGCTTCACAAAGGTTGTTTGCGTAAAGCCCCACTACGAGGCGCAGAAGCGGAAGGCGCAGAAGCGGGAGGCATAGAAGCGGGAGGCATCGGAGCGGAAGCCATCGGAGCTAGAGCATTCCAGGCCTCAATACTTGGCCAAGCGCTGGATGACCCAGGAAAAAGGTGCCTCTGGAGATAAGACGCAAGCCTTTGACGGTCATTATGAATTCGACCCTCAGATTCTTGCAGCTCATCAAGCTTCCTCTTCATGCCCACCGAATAGTTATTTGCAAGCACATGCAAACTTCTATTCTCGTACTTAAGCTGTTTGATTTCCTGCTTAAGACTTTCCACCTCTGCCATCAACGATTCCACTTGGCGGGACCGAGCAAGCAGGCGTAGGCCCATGTTGGACACAGAGCTCGCACACTGAACACTAAGTGCGAGGGACTCTTGAACGGCCAACTCATCGGACCGTCCTGACAGCAGCCTACTATCTTTTGGAGTGAGGAGGTTCCTAGCTACTATTGTAGCTGTTGTGGCGTCCTGCATCACAGAGTCTTCACCTGAAAGAGGACCGTTAGAAGATAAAAAAGAAGGACGCCATACATTACCTTGACGGGGCGCAACCGGATTGCTGCTGAGACTCAAATCTAAGCTAAGGTTCGATGAGTTTGCCATTTTTTTTTAAAAGTGTTCAAAGAGAATGGGTGAATGGAGTTAAATTTCGAAGGGCCGGAGATGATTTTCAAGAATGGGAGATCTTCAGAGTGTGTATGTTGGCAGTGATCGATAACTCTATAAAAAGCCAAGGCGACGCGTCCACCGATTCAAAGAGCCGGATTTTTCGGCGTAAGTTAGGCGACGCTCCCTCGGATTTTCAGAAAACGCGTTCAACTTTGTCAAAAGATTTCTGACAAAGCTGAAAACACGTGGACGCCATCATCGCAACTACACATCTTTAGCCGACAAGCGCAAAGTTCGGCGACGCTTTCTCTGCTTTTCGGAAGACGCGTGCAGTTTTGTCAAAATGAGCCGCATCTGCACTACCACGTGTCGTTCAGAAAGCGAAGGGGCGTCGTTCAGAAATCGAAGGGGCGCCTGCTCAGAAATCGAAGAGGCGTATTCAAAGATCGAAGAGGCGCCACTATTTCAAAAAGCCGGAATTGCGGGATCAAAACGTTTGTCGACAAGGGTAAAAAGTACCACCACTTGATATTATCTCTATATATGTCGACCTTCGTCTTTTATGGCAGGGCAAACCTGAAGAAAATGCCCAACTCTCCCTCACCTCTGAGGGCGCACTCCCAGCAAAGCCTTTCGAAATACTCAATTTTTTCTTCTTCCCCAAAGATGATACCAGATGCCTGGAGTAAAGATGACCCAGGAGGAAATACATGTGCTGATTCATGCACCGCTTCTTCAAAAGCAAAGGTATCTCATATCATCAAGGTCAAAAGCAAAAGTATCTCATATCATGCTCTTTCCCTGTCTTTTTCTTTGTCCTTGTTCTTACTCGCATGGCAAAGTAAAAGAAGCAATCAGCCGGCACTTGGAGTCAGTCTTCCGATCTGGAGCCAACTACCTGGAACCTATTCCTGATTGCTTACCTAGCGTTGCTCTCGAGTAGTCATCTTCAACGGTTGATACACTTCCGGAGAAGGGACCACTTCTGCAAAGGGGAGTGAGTAAGGCAAGTGAAAATGATACATTGAAGCATGTGGAGACAAACATAGGCTGAGTTATCCTCCAACCCTTTTCAATACGAATTGGAAAGATTGAACAAAGAAACAGATAAAAGGGATAAGCTCAGACCTTCGGGGGAGACCAAAAGAACCATCATGCTGCCCAGTTCAAGAAGTAGCACAAAGGAAAATCAACGATGGGCAGAAACCAGTTCAAGAGTAAGCCTGTGGAATCACAAAGATCAAAAGCCTCAATGCAATTACCAAGGAGAAGATGGAATTTACACTCTATAACCAGATTTGCGTCTCTAAACTCTTCTCTTTGTTAATTACATTCTGCCATGTTTAGTATGTTTAAGTGCTTTTTGTGTATTTACTTATGCTTTGTGTGAATCTATGCTTAAAACATTGAGGACAATGTTTGATTTAAGTGTGGGGGGGTAACTAAGTATGTTGATGCAAATTCGTTGAATTTTATCACCCATAACTTCAAGTGTTGTTCCTTGCTGTTTTAAATGTTTTTAAGGTGTTTTTAAACTGTTTTAGCGTGTTTTGTTTTATAACTCCGAAAATCACATAAAAATTTGAAAAACATTTTTTTGAAAAGCCTAAAAAAAGTGTTTTGAGTTGTTTTTGTGTCTTAGGGAACCTTCCAACGTTATGATGAGGATTTGGTTTGTAATTGCATGACTGTTAAAAAGAGTTATAAACATGGATGAAAGTTTGATTTACTCTTGGTATATGTTTAGTTATGGTTATAATGTATGACTTCACATGCAATCATAAAAGAAAAATTCGTTTTTGTAACATGTTTGAAGGAAGGAACTCATAATAACGCTACATCCCTATGAGACTCGAGCCATTACCTTCTTTGGAGAGTTATATTCTGTGATTCTTTGTTTTCTAAAGTTGTTGCATGATCTCATTATTCCTTGCTTGGTTGCTACTTAGAATGCAATTGTATCATGATAGAACTAAATGCTAGAACTTATATCCGTTTCATTCAAAGCATGACATTGAATTGCATAACATATATCAAGATGAAGTTGTGTAGTTGCCACCATAGCCAAATAGCCTTACTTCCCATATTTCGTATATGTTGTAAGTTTTAACCCCGTTGAGCCTTGTTTAGCCCATGTTCTTTGTTAACCCATATCATCCTCACCTAGCCTAGATTAGGACCATCCGTACCCTTGTTCTTGAAGCATAGTAAGCATGACGGATAATGAATTCCTTTTGATTAATATGTTGCAGAAAATAAGTGTGGGGGAAGGGATTTTTTTTTTTTTGTGTATGTATGTGCCTAAGTCTTAAAGGAGGCACGGGAAAAAAAAAAATGTGAGAAAAAGAAGAAGAAAAGAAAGAAAAAGAGTGAAAATAAGTGAGAATGGACTCACAAGTGTGATTGTTGAAGAAAGGGCCCAAAAAAGTTGAATATGGCCCTAAGTTTTGTGACTTCCCCTTGGGTGTTCAAAGTTGACTTCTGCGTTCTAAAGGGAATTCTAAGTACCTAATTCAATACTTTGCTCACTATTGCTTTAAGAATGTTTGTTTATCCTTCACCTTTCATTGTTAGCCAATACCCTAGCCCCGTTACAACCCTTTGACTTCTATCTTGATTGTTATGTGTTTCAATTTGTGGAGTTTGAACTTGGTATAAGCTTATGGTGTCACTGGTTCTCGCTTCTAAGTAGTAGCATTCCATTCATGAGATCATACCTAAACATGCTTATTAACTCCAGAAATTGCTCTCTTTATGATACATATATGTGAGTGTTCGTTTTCATGTTTACATCAATCTTCTCACATATAACTAGTGTAGGGTGTGAAGTTAGAAAATCTGTGTGAAAAACGAGAGTACATCTAGTAAGGAATTGAGGGAATTCTCTAAGGCATGTTACTACATTCAAAACATGGTTTTAAATGCTTAATTGTGAACTAGTATGTGGTGACTATGATTAAAAATGTACTTAAGTGTAAAGATGGCTAAAATCTGTGGGAATAATGATTTTTAACTTGTCATGTGCATTGGAAATCCCTGAGACGATTGTTGGAAGGTATAGGTTGTGTTTTGTTCGTTTTGTTTTGTTTTTGGTTTCTTTTGTTTTGTTTTGCTCGAGGACTAGCAAAAGATAAGTGTGGGGGAGTTTGATAGGAGCATATTCATGTGACTTAAATGGCTTGTTCTCGTGCATTTACGTTATGTTTCTTTAGTTATTTTAGTCCTTTATACTTCTTTTGTGTGTTTTCAGGTTCTAAGGGCAAGGTATGCAAAAGGATGCCTTTTGGAGCCTTTTGGAGCAAATTAGAGATTGGAATGGATATCATATGCTTGGAGCCAAGAGGATGGACGAAATTAAAGACTTGAAGTAGGAAAGATAAATCCTAAAAGACCTCATGTTTAAGCATCATTGAAGACTCCTACGCATTTTAGAACACAAAAACAACATTCCTTGCAACCTTAGGACATTGTCGTGTGTTTCCTTGTGTCTCCCTTCCTTGCCATGCAAGGAAGGGCTTTGTTCCCTATTTTAAACACTTAAAGCATTCACTTATCATATCATTCACTTATCAAACCATTCACTTATCACTTCCATTCACTTATCACTTATCACTTCCATTCACTTATCACTCACCACATATCATTCATTTATCACTTAACATATCATTCATTTATCACTTAACATATCATTCATTTATCACTTATCACTTCCATTCACTTATCACTTATCACTTCCATTCACTTATCACTCACCACATATCATTCATTTATCACTTAACATATCATTCACTTATCACTTATCATACTCATAATCATCTACACATTTCAACCATTTAAACATATGCATTTCAAATCACATGCACACCCACCTCTTTCCACCTAATCCACATGCATTCACACACATGCACATCATTCATTCTTCTTCCTAGCCGTGCATCCCCTTAGCCATTTCCAACCACATTCTTCCACTTCCCACTTCATCATTACACCACCTAATCCACATGCACTCCCATCCATTTCATCATTGCATTCATCACCAAAGAACCAACAACAAAGCCGTGCATTACTCATCAATTCCAGCCACATTCCACATGTTTTCACAACCTAATTCACATGCACATTCAGCCACCTTTCTCCCAAAAACAGTGCACATGCATTCATTATTCATTCACTTTGCATTCCCTTTGCAATTACACCCCACATGTCCATTTAATCATTCAACCACATTCCCATTAACCACAAAACAAATCACACAACACACCAACACACATGCATCCTGAAATTCTTTGCCGTGCAATCACATGCATTTCCCTTGACATTTTCAGCCATCACACTTCATCATTACACCACCATTCACTCTTTAACCCACACACACTTCACACAAACAACATTCACATGCATTCACATGCATTTCCAACACAAAACACACTCAAAACCGTGGCCACCTTTGCATTTCAGCATTCCCATTTGCATTTTCAGATTTCCAGCTTTCCAACCTACCCACATTCACATGCATTCACTCATAATCATTCACCAAACTTGCAGCCACATTTCCACCCACCTCCTAGCTGTCATGTTCCCTCCATTACTCCTATAAATACCCTTGCATTCATTCATTCAAGAGCATCTCATTTTCATACACAACACATTACAAACACATTCTCCCTTCCCTAGCCGTGAGCTTCCCATCTCTCCCCTTATAATCCAAACACCATTTTTCCATTCCCCTTCCACTTCTACACCACTCCTCATCCATTTCCATAATCCCCCAAACCTCACCTTAGACCTTGTGCTACAACAACGAGGAAGATAAGAGGGCCTAAACGTTCATACAATTCAAGTTTGAGTTGTTGGAATGTTTAGGTGTTTCTTTGATTTCAAAGTTTAAATTCAATTCTCTTTGTTTTGTACGTATGAGGAATGGAAGAGAAGAGTGCCTAAACGTTCATACAATTCAAGTTTGAGTTGTTGGAATGTTTAGGTGTTTCTTTGATTTCAAAGTTATGAGGAACTAAACCCCCTTTAGTTAGGGGGTGATTCGAAACTATGTTTATATTTGCAATATGAATTGATTAACTTTCGTTGGAATTTCATAAGTTGTGGATTCAATTTGTTTAACCGTTTGATTGATAACTTATTTATGAATGTTTATTAAGAATGCGCGCTTCATTTTCATGCATAAATATGACGCTAGAATATAAGTGAATTTCACCTAATCGTTATGAACTTATATTCACAAGTAGTGGAGGTTGCTTATAAACAATCGCGTTAAATGAATTCTTGGCACTAGTTTCATGCGTATTCCATAGTAGCAAATGCCTCGTCAACACTTATAGTTTTCATAATGCTTAATGATCTTTGATTGTATCTTTATTGTGCTTTTCACGTAAAGGACTTTTGGAGAATGTGGTGAATTGCGTTGCGCTAACCCATCCAATTCATTAAATTAAGGAGAACTTGACGGTTAATTTAAGCGGACCTAATTAACCCGGGGTGTTGAGTTTCATAATTTATCGAAAGACCAACTGAGAATCAATCTTGTATGCAAGTGTAACATGTATGGAGATGAACCCCTTAGCTAGCATTCATCCATAAATTTCATATTTACATTCTGTCTAGTTTATTAACTTGTTTCGTTATTTCAATTTTCGTAAAACCTCAATCCCCCTTTTGCTTTAATGTTCATTTTAGTTAGAATTCAATTTAGTTTGTGTTTTTAAAGCATTTTGAGTTTTTGGTTTGTCTTAGTGTTTTAAACTTTAATTTTGTATTCTTTGAGTCTAGTTTAGTGTTTTATATTACGTTTTTACGTTTTTGAGTCAGTTTCCAAGTGATTAACAATCCCTCCTAATCCCCGGTCCAGAACGATCCCTACTTGCACCTATACTACAATTGATAAAAAGAGGGTTTAATTTGTGTGCGTATAAATCTCGCATCAGTAATTGAGCAGTTGTCATCAGACTTATAGTTGTTTCTATGATATGTCTATGCTTCCTTTTAGCAATTCCATTTTGCTAAGGTGTATATGGACATGAGATCATATGAAGAATTCCATTATTTTGCAGAAAAACACCAAACTATTTCCTACTAAACTCTCCACCCCCATCTGTTTACAAGCATTTAATTCTAATATCAAACTGAGTATAAACAAAATTGTAGAAATTCCAAAAGATACCAAGCACTTCTAATTTATTTATCAAGGGAAAAATCCATACATGTCTTGTAAACTCATCAACAAAACTCACATAGTATCTAAACCCCTTTATAGACTTAGTTGGTGAAGGACCCCAGAGATTTGAATGAACTTTCTGAAATGGAAAACTACATTGTTCTGTTCTATTTAAGAAAGCTTGTCTAGACAATTTCCCAAATATACAATAGGTACATACATGTTGTTGACCATCAAAAGCACTAACTATATTTGATTGCTGTAACATAACAAAGAGAACTTCATTACTAGGACGGCCTAGTCTTTGATACCACACCGCTGACTTAACCTTCTGACCAAGCAAAGCAGCTGACTTTTGAACTGGAGAAGCTAAATTCTTCTAAAACATCTTGATTGGAATCTAAAATAACTCACCATCACTGCCCCTTCCATGGTATATTACAACCTTGGTTACCTTGTCCTGCACATAGAAGTTAGTGTCATCATATATGAACTAGGAATAATTGTCTTTACACATTTGTTTAACAGATAATAGGCTAACAACAATAGTTGGAACATGTAACACCTTTCTCAGAATTAGTGAATGAGGTAATGTCTTCAAACATGTGGAACCAATATGTTTGATTGGCAAACCTCCACCATTGCCGATTGTTATTTTGTCATTGCCTTCATATGTAGAAACTTGCTGCAAGGAATTCAGGTTTGCTGTCATGTAATGTGATGCTCCAGTGTCAATGATCCATGAATCATTGGGAAGAGAATTAACTAGAGCTTAAGCTTACATGGCAATGAATGTAGGTGGAGGTACAGAATCTTGATAGGCAAAATTGTTCATGTGGTGACAGTTTAATGCACTACGTCATCTCTTGCCACATATTTGACACTCAAGAATTGATCCACTTGAACTCGGATTAGTAGACATCTTCCAACAATTTGGCATATGCCCCTTCTTGGAACATATCTGACACTCAGGAACAATATTTGATCTTGTTTCAGTGTTTTCAGACCATGATTGCCAATTTCCACCATTATGTCTTCCACCAGATGTATTCCCACGATTGCCACCATAGTTTGATGATCTAAAGCTACCATTACCATCCACAGAAATGTCTTGTACCAGTATTACAATTTGAATACTGCCTCTGTGCATTAGTATTGCCAACAATCCATATGCTTTAGAGAAATCAGGGTATAATTGAGGTTGAGGCTGCATTATAGGAAATTGGTCACTAGGAAATGGATACACTATTTGAGAATTTTAAGAGAATGGCATTGATACTTGAGAATTTGGAGAGAATGACATTGGTGGTAGTGGATGCATTTGAGAATTTTGAGAGAATGGCATTGGTACTTAAGAATTTGGAGAAAATGACATTGGTGGTGGTGAATACATTACAGGATTAGATGATTATGCTCCCTGATTTGGCACTCCAAAGATTGGTACTCTATTTGGAATCTGTGTAAGGATCCCTTCAGTATTATATGCAACCTCATCAGAATTACTTGAAAACCCCTGAGCCATTGTAAACTGTGAAGCAGAGGCAACATTCCTTTGCATATACAATCCAGAAAAACTTTGAGATAAGCCACTTACCACAGACTCAGCCTCCCTTTCTGCATATATTAACTGCTCTCTAAATTCCCTTAAGGACATAGTAGTGTCTCTTGTGTAAATCACTGTTCTAATCACAAAATATTCCATTGGTAAACCAGACATAGCAGCAACAATGAAATCATTATCAATTACAAATTCTCCTGCAGCAACTGTTCTTTAATATTTCTAAGTTTAGACAGATATTGATCAATAGAGTCACTACCCTTCTGCATAGTCTAAAACTCAGTCTTTAGCATATTCACCCTTGCTTTAGAGACAGAAACATACCTATCTTGAAGATTAGTCCAAGCTTCATGAGCAGTCCTAGATCCCAAAACATGCTCAATAGACTCATCAGTCAATGTAACAATCAACAAACTCAAGAGAGCAAGATCAACAGCTTCCCATTCTTTATATGCCTCAGAAATTTCATTTGTAACACCACGATCAGTGCTAACCACAAATTTTGTTGGACATTGAAGCGACCCATCAAAGTGATCAAACAAATTATATCCTTTTATAACATATTTGAATTGAAATACCCATTTCGAAAAAATCTTGTCATTCAACTTAATTGTCAACATTCCCAAAAGCCCTTCAATTTTTACAGATGAAGATGCCATTACTATTTGCTAGATTTATAGTTCTATCAAGAAACCATTATCTTGTCGATACTTCAAGAAGCATAGAATAGCAAGAAATGCCTCAAATTTCAACTAACAATGTTCACAGAAATTCAACAACTCTTCTTAGAAATTCACATAAATGGCTTCATGCCCTCAAATTTCACAATTCTTCAAAGAAATTCACAGAAATGGCTTCGTGCCCACCAATTTCAATCACCTAAACCAATCTTAAAATGGCTTCATGCTACAAACAAACAGTAATGGCTTCGTGCTGCAAACAAACCAATCTACTACTTCACAACATAAAAGAAAAATTGATACATTTTGCAAGAAATCGAAACATATAACCTAATTCGCAAAAAAAAAAAAAAAAAAAAAAAAAAAATCCAGTACAGCAACGGAAATGCACCGACTCAAATTCCAGAAATCCAAACACTTCGATGAACTCCAGAGAACCAAGCCCACAGTAGAATTGCTGGCTCTTGATACCATATTAACTACTATGAATCAGATGAAGAAATGAAGAACTATGTACGAAGGTTTACAAAGAAAGAAAGACAGAAAGAAGATGCGAGAAAGAGAGAGGGGAGGAAATGGTTGAGACCTTTCAGATTGCTTTTATTGAAAAGTAAAGGTTTACAAGATATGCTATATATAGCATTTTACATTTTGACAGCTCACCTATAACCATCTAACTAACTTTTATCAACTCAGCTAACTACCAACAATTCTCAACTATATTAAGCTGACATGGCACACACTCTATTTTGCTAATGATACGTGTCTACACTTATCACCACGCACCATCAAAATTGAATTTCAGATGCCCTGGGGAAGGAAATACCATTTTGGGGGAGGATGGGCATTGGATCCAGAACGGGGTAGGTCAGTATTGCATTTCACGAAGTCTTGTCACCACGACATAGCCTGGGAGACAGTGATGTTGGGAGGATCGCATTTCCCATTCCACAACATTGAATTTCTGTAGTTCCAAATACCCCAACAAATGACTGAAAATTCGAAGTTGTTAGGGGGAAGAGAGGTCACAAGTTCCAAAGCCCATCAATGGAAGTTCGGCGAAGACAATGAGCAATGAAATTTCTTAGGAGGATAAAAGCCATGCACACCTGGCAAAGTGGTAGTCATGGAGCAGTTGGATCGTAGACTTTTCGTAGTGGCTACACATGGTGCAAAGTAGATCACACAGGATGTGTTTCACAGTGAGGTTGACCTTCCTAAGGACAATGTCCCTGCATAGTTTCTAAAAATTCACCCGTACTTTTGGAGGCCACAGAGATCCAATCACTTGCAACGTGGTAAGCAGACTTAATAGAGAACTTTCCAATAACTTCTTAATACCAAATTAAAGTTGAGGCTTGGAAGACAAGGAATTACACAAGAAAAAGGAATCATAGTTAGGGAGGAACATTATCTTATCTTATCTTATCCAATCTTATCTTATCTCCAACTGCAAGGAGGAATCCTAATCACATTCCAACACTTTCTACCTGATTCTTAGAGTCCTAAAATAATTCAAAATGTCAAAACCCCTTCCTCCTTGGATTTAGCCGTTCCCTCCCTATATATATGAAATTCCTGCAAATTTTAGGGTGTGCCGTGCATACCATTCATCCATTGAAGTTGTTGGAATTTTCAAAGTTCTTTCTATCTTTGTTTTAAGTTTCAATGTTTATTTTAGATTGTTTTTCAGTTATGATGAACATGTGTAACTAAATTTCTTTTTAGCTAGAGGTGAATTCAAAGCCATGATCATATGTTTTATATAAATTGATTACATCCAGTTATTATTTCATAAAACATGAATGCGATTTACTTATCTGCTTTATAGAGAACTTATTCTTGTATGTTTATTAAGGATGCGTACTTAGTATAAGGGAATTTCACTTAATCGTTATGAACTTATATTTGTAAGTAGTAAAAGTCACTAGTCATGATTGAGTTAAGTAAATTCTTAGCAGGAGTATCATGCTTTTCATAGTTACAAAGGCTTTGTCAATGCTTATGATTTTTACAGAACTTAATGATCTTTGAGATGTATCTCTATCATGCTTTTCATAGTTAGGGAACTTGAGAAAAATAATTTGATTGCATCGCTGAGTCCAATTCAATGAACTTAGAAAAATCTGAGAATTAATTAGTGTTGTTCACAGTTAATTTGGGGCATTGTCATTCATGGTTTATAGGAAGAATAACTGGAACTTGATTTGTATGCATATGTTTCATGTATGGAGAAGAATTTTTTAGCTATCCTTTCATCCATATTTCATTCACAACTTAATTTACTTGTTGCCCTTTACTTTTGTTTTAATTAAATTCATCCAAAATCCCCCCAATCATTGTTTTGATGTTAGTTTAACTTAGTTTTCAGTTTTATAAGTTTAATTTGTGTTGATTAGCATCCCTTCTAATCCCCGGAATAGAACGATCCCTACTTACTCCTACTACAATTGAATAATTTATAGGGTTTAATTTGTGTGTTAGTTTCTACCACATCACCTTTCAACGTCATAAAAAATATCTTTAATGACACCCAAGATGACACTAAACCCTTGCATCATTAAACTTTAACATTACCCATAAATTGTGTCATGTATATAAAAATTTATAGTAGTGAGCCTCAACTTACATGGCACCACATACTATAGTCAGAGCTTCAACATGCATACTTTCAAATGAAATAAAAGCTAAGTATCTTGTCAACATGACTAAACAAATACACAAATATCCTCAAGCATATTCATTCAACTATGCCCAAGCCATGGGTCATATCCAAAAAAGGATTCATTCAAACATAGCCAAGCATTCATAAACAATAATGCAAACACTTAGCACTTGGCATCAAAATAAGCGGTGCAATATCACAAGCATTGATAGGAGCATATTTATGCGATTTTATTAGCTTGTTTCTTTGCATTTATTTAGTTAGTTTCTATTTATTATAGTAAATATAGAGAAATAAATAGAAGTGTGTCGCAGCTTTGCAAGCAAGGAAGAAGAGCTTGGAGCCATGCCTGCCATTCAAGACCTTTGGATTGCTAGAGCGTTTTTTAGGTGTATTCTATCCTTAGTTTTAGATCAATGTTTATTTTAATTTGGTTTTCAATTATGATGAACATGTGGAACTAATTTCGTTTTAGCTAGAGGTGAATTCAAAGCCATGAACATATATGTGATATGAATTGATTACATCGAGTTATTGTTTCATAAATCATGAATGCAATTTACTTATTTGTTTGATTGATAACTTATTCTTGTGTGTTGATTAAGGGGGCCCACTTACTTTGCATGCATGAATTTGATGCTAAAATATAAGGGAATTTCACCTAATCGTTATGAACTTATATTCACAAGTAGTAAAAGTCACTAGTCATGATTGCGTTAAGTAAATTCCTGGCAAGAGTATCATGCAGTTCATAGTTACAAATGTCATGTCAATGCTTATGATTTTCATAAAACTTAATGATCTTTGATATGTATCTCTATCATGTTGTTCATATAGGGAACTTGATAAGAATAATTTGATTGCGTCGTTGAGTCCAATTCAATGAAATTAGGAAAATCTAAAAGTTAATTAGTGTTGTTCACGATTAATTTGGGGCATTGTCATTCATGGTTTATAGGAATAATAACTGGAAATCCATTTGTATGCATATGGTTCATGTGTGGATAAGAATCCTCTAGCTAGTCTTTCACCCCTTAAGTCACCTTAATTTCGTGCAACCTTTACTTAGTTCTGCAACTTACTAGTTTTAAGTCACTTTTCGTCCAAACAAACCCCCTTTTCATGTTTTGAGTCAATATATTTAGATTTTCGTCCAAATAACCCCTTAGTGCTTGTTTTGAGTCTAGCTAGCCTTTCACCCCTTAAGTCACCTTAATTTCGTGCAACCTTTACTTAGTTCTGCAACTTACTAGTTTTAAGTCAATTTTCATCCAAACAAACCCCCTTTTCATGTTTTGAGTCAATTTAGTTAGATTTTCGTCCAAATAACCCCTTAATGCTTGTTTTGAGTTATTTGAGTCAGTTTAGCTAGTTTTGATTTGATTTTACGTATACGTATTAGAAGAAAACGTACGATGTTTTGACGCTTTTCCATTCAAACGCATCACTGCATGCTGCTACACTTTTCTATTGTTCTCTTCTTATTTTCCTTGTATGAAAAGTCTTCAACAGCAGCTAGGCCTAGAGGAAAATTATGAGCTTTACAGTCAAACGGAGGCGTGAATGAAAGATGCCAGCGGAATGATCGGCCGGACAGAGGCTGGAGATGCTTCCTTCCCACCGCATCCCTGCATTACTTTGTTAAGGTCAGTTGTCCATGCTCGCGTGAGAAACTTCTGACGATGTTGGCCCCGCATACATCAATTCTAACCATTTGAATTAATGATAACAACCAAGAATGGACAGTACATGAAAAGACAAACCATTTCGGTAATGGAATAGCTCATTCAAAAACTTTCAGTTTCTCTACTAAGTTGACATCCCACAAATTGCAACAGGCAAATATTTCCACCACCTAAAAACCAATAAAATCCAATAAATGAATTTCTGTACAAATTTTCCATCTGTTAAAAGGGGTTGTGCAGAACCAGATATCGAGCCAAGGAGAAATTCTTGGCTTCAGCCGTGGACCGTCACATGTCGGACCGCACACTCAGAACGGAACCCCGTGTAGTACGGTCCTCACGTCAATCTTTGTGCGGTGGTGAGATAAGCGATGGAGTAAATCCGCCGAACCAAAGAATTTCTCCAAAGTCAAACCCAAGGGATCAACTGTACTCTGTCTATCAACCTTTTGAAGGCAAATCTAATAACCCCCTTTTTCTTTTTCATTTTTCTAAACTCCTTCTCAAAGATCTCTGTCATGCCTAAAGTTTCATATAGTTCGCTTCGCCTTCTCTGCTAACCTACCATTTCTAAGTGTATGCGATCTCAATGAACGACTGTACATATACAAAAGGGCTCCAGCCACTTCACACATCGCGCTTCCAACTTGTATAAATAGTCTTACTTCGCTATGAGCCTCCGGCATCTTCAAGTCTGACTTGCTCGTGAACTTTCAGAGCCTCTGAAGTGAAACTACTTAAAGTTTCGAAAATTGGGACCAAACCACCTTGCAAACTATTGGAAGCTGCGTGATTAACCAATTCGATGGCCTCCTTATGCCTCGCTCTCTCCTCGGCTAATCTCTTCTTCATTGAATCCAAATCCACCTTCAGATCATCCAGTGGTAAAACTCCACTATCGGAAGGTGACTTTGACAGAGCGGCTTTGTCTGTTGATGCATCATGTTCATGGTCTCTTTTCAACCTCTCCATATGCAATTTTCTAAGCTGGCTCTCCAAATTCTTGGAGACGTACTCAGCTTTGATCCTTTGACGTTGCTCCTCATCCTGCCTTTCCCATAACTGGTGTAAGGTTGAAGCAAAATCATGCATCGCATCTGCCACCCCCTTTTCAGAAATTCTTTCCATAGCGTGGCACCAATCATTACAAACTACAAAAATGGGTGGAGCTCCCATCCGGCTTGGGGAGAAAGGGGCAACTCCATCAGGCGTTTCTTCAGGTTCCTGGTTAATGCACCTTGAAAGCCACCCATTTAAGGACTCCACATAGGACTTTTGGGTGTTAACCCAATTGTTAAAGGATGTGCACCAGCTCAAAAGCTCCATTTCAAGTTCAAGAGTAGCTTTCAAATCAGAATCTCTTCGAAGGCCAGCACTCACCTTAAGAGATCGAATTTTGCTCTCCATAATAGCTTGGAACTGTTTCTGGTGGCATTTGAGCATGGATTTCCACATTCTTATCAATCTGCAGATAAAAGGCAAATCCTAACATTAACAGAAGACACTCGATAAGTTAAGAAATAACCTTTTAGAAAATCAGAAAATTAAAGTATAAATTCAGGTCCCTTCAAGCATCAGATACATCACCAGTGAGTAACCTATGTTTGGCAGGAGGGGGGAAAAGCTAATGGAAAAAGAAATGTAAAAGGGTTAGGATTCCCATAAGCACTGTAGAGGGTAAGGTAAGCATCTTACATACAAGTTCCGGAATTATACTCTTTACAGTCACGGTTTTTATTCCCTACCAAAATTGTCACCAAAAGTTTCAATGGATCATGGACGGGGGAAAGTGATCTGATGGAAATCAAATGATAATCATCACCATTGAGCAGGTGCGGGGTTCATTACAAACCACTACCAACTTATTGAGTTATCTATTGGGAAATTAATCTCTTAAGACTACCACCT
Source organism: Pyrus communis (assembly GCF_041283825.1). Lineage (NCBI taxonomy): Eukaryota > Viridiplantae > Streptophyta > Magnoliopsida > Rosales > Rosaceae > Pyrus > Pyrus communis. The sequence goes on from NC_142572.1 coordinate 8,637,749, forward strand.
CATAAGCTCATATATACAGATTCTATACGTATAGAAAAATAAAAATAAAAAGCAATAAATTGTAAGAAAAAAAAAAAAAGGCAGGACATAATTCAGACTATAATTCATCCGAAAGTAACAATGAACCAATGCTAATATTGTTGTGACCCAAAGTGATAAGCTTTTGCTAAAAGAATTTCAAGAGATTTGTTACCCATGAATCAATTCTGCAACTTGGGGAAGCAATTCTTCATCCCTCAGCTTATGTATCCTCCTCGATATGGTATCAACAGCTCTGATACAAACATTAATTTTTGTTAGCAACTTCCGTACAGAAGCCTGGGTGGCATCAATCTTAGCAGACTCAGCTCCATGATAATCTAGTTTTTGCAATTTCTTGCACTTCTTTTCATAGTCAACCCGTAGCTTTTCTTCGTCCTAAAATTAGTGCAACACGAATAAAATATTAGATAGATGTCAACAGGAGCAAGCTCCAAGCCACTTGAAGAACATAAAAAGCGATGATTGACACATCAAATTGAAGCTAGTAAAGAAAAAAAAAAAAAAAACTCAAATAACACCGTAAAATTTGAGTACAATATAGAAATTTAGGTCCCTCAATGAGTGCAAGTGCATGGTAGTTGTTAAATCAGAGAGTATGAAATAGTTTTTGCGACCTGCTGCAATGAAAGGATTTGGTGACTATCTGAGACTATCAAGGATTTTAAGTATCATCATAGTAGAAATTATAAGTTGCATGACATCCGTGATTTTGATTCTCTTACCTTGACTTCCTTGTACAATTTTTTCTCCCATGCATATAGTTTCTCCAAAGTTGATGAGAGGTTTCCAGGCTTCTTGTTGAAATCTTTTCCAGGTTCTCCCTGGTAAGCGTTTGCCATTTTAACGGTCTTAGAGTTTAATCTTACTGGGGGCATGGATGACGGGGGTGAAGAAAGCAGGGAAGGTGCTACAAGGTAAAGAATCCTCGAGAAGACAACTGCATAGACGTGCATAAGTTTTAATGAAACAGCAACAATAATGCTTCTTCATAGAGATCCCAATAAAAAATATTAGACTAGCAGAATTTGCCTATCAATCCCACATGCAATCTACAGTCGAAACAGTGAGATTTATATTTTTTTCAAAACATTCAGGTGTAACTTGGACCTTTAACATTTTGGTCATATGCAGTATGATGAAGCTTTGCATTGTATAAAGGAATCCGAAGCAGAGTAATTATCAAACCAAATTCAAGCATGAGAGTGTATCTCTGATAAAATTTCAATCAGTCAGACCACCATATTATATAGTCACCACAGGTCCTGCAGATAGATCCTCCCCAAACATATATTTCACACCTATCTCTAAAAAAATTAATTAATAACATGCTGGTTTGTAATTTGTAATTTGTAAACATGAACAAGGGAGGGTCTATTACCTTTTGTCAATATCAAGACTTGGACAAGTTCAAATATGAAGCCATATCTAATACTTAACAACCGCGTACAAGGAGAAACGAAATGCAAGAAAAAGTAAAGCAATATTATGTCCACATTGCTCAACAAGGGTCCAGAGATTCTAACATTTGGAGTTGGATAATGTTAGGGAGACTATAAACTAAATGACATGGAAGTTGATGATTGGATTATTGCTTTTAAGTGTTGATTAATGTGTTTATTTCTTATTGGTGACACATCAATTAGTTTGCAAGTTTAGTTTACCTAGCATTACTTATTGGATATGCATAGCAAAAAAAATATACGGTAGAGTTTTTTTTCTTTCTAAAATCATCTTTTTAATTATGCGAACTTTATTCAGTATTCGCAATAAAATCCTAATCTCTCATTTAATCACGAGACATAGTTCGTGCAAGTCTATACGGCACAACACTCAAGTATTTTAGGCTACTTGGGTCGATAAGTATGCATTTTAGTTCAGAGAAAAGTAAGCCCTAGTTACACTGGAACTGGGATGTAATGCACAGACAGCGCGCGTATAGATTTAGATTCGCAACAACAGAAACAAAACTTTCATCACTTAAATGCGGTCGAACAAGATGGTGGAAGCAGTCTACTGAATAAGGATATGTATGATAAAGTACCAAGAGTCCAAGACAACTAGGCATTAGACTCCTACCTTTAAGTGCAGCAGCTCTACGCTGATAAGGCAACTTGCCCACCTCAAGCAGCATGGCAACTTCTTTCCCATAACTAGAGGCTGTCTCGAACTCATCCCTGATTTCCTTCACAACCTCCTGAAGGTCCCTTGTACCGTGGACTGACAATGTAGTTAAGCTATTCCCTTTTGAAGATCCAACATCATGCGCCGATGCAGCTTGAATCTCAACCTCAAACTCAAAACTCACCCTCTTTTTCTTCACATACTCCTCTTCGGAGTTTTTCGATCCATTTGTATCTGGACTGCTCTTTATCTCCTTCCCATGGACAGAATGGGAACTCTCACTGCTATGCAATGGCACTGTCCCTGAACTCTCCTCACTGCTTGGCTGCTTCAATGGCACAGCCCTTGAAGTCCCTTCACCCGAATTTCGATTCCTATTCCTATTCACATTACCATCCGCATTCACCCTCCGCTTCTCCTTGTGAACCTCTTTCAACACTTCCTGCTCTGTCTCATCCTCCAAATCGGGAATCCCCTCTCTCTCCCTCACCTCCTTCGAGTCCGGACTGCTCGTCGTGGACCCGTGCCCGTATCTAGCCTTCCCATAGTAACCTGGGTAACTACTATTATCAAAAGTATCAAACACATTCAGGAAATCCCAAGTCGAGACCCTTGGAGGCGAAGGCGTTGCAGGTGGAGGACCGGCTGGTGGTGGTGGGCTTGGCTGCCGTCGATTGTACGGATTCTCACTATTCGCCGGTGACCCCATCGGGTACCCGAAAAATCCACCACCGCCATACGGCTGAAAGCCCGAATAACCCGGATAGGAATCCGGATAAGGACCATTTTGGGTCGGATATCTCTCCGGCTCTTCATAAAACACCGTCTGCATCGGCGTCTCCGTCCTTCTCATATAATACACATGTGAATTCGGAGGGTAACGATAGGAAGAAGAAGAGGATACCTCTTGCTCCGGGCTGTCCTCGATGTTAATGTGACCCGACGATGAGTCAAACTCGGATTCTGACTCGGACCCAGACGACAAATGTATGTGAGCGTCGTCATTGTCGTCCGCTTTCAGCGAATCAGCGGAAACAGAGTGCGGAATCGATGTAGACAAGTGGTTTGTATGGGGTTTCCTCTTCCTGGGCTTGCCTTCGTCGGAGGGCAACGTGAGAACCGGAGATCCCGGCGGCGAGGACGACTCGCCAGCGCCGGATACAATGAGGTCTTCGTCGACGAACTTGCAGAGGGCGTCGCCGATGTGCTGGAGGGAGTGGAAATAGGAGAAGTGGGCTGCGGCGAGAGCGTAGCGCTGGTCCGACGCCGTTTTGATATGGTCCTTTCTCTCCCTGCAAAGCATGACTAGCGGCAAGTTGTCGACCTTGGAGCCACCGCAGCCCATATCATCCGGCAAAAAACCCCTGGAGAATGCCCAAAATGACGAGCCAATGCCACTGAGCGCCACCGCCACCAACCCTGCGCTTAACGGACTCGTTCCTCCTCATGGCGTTGTCCATGCCTGCCCGTACAAACGAAGCATCGTGAACAACCACCGGAGATCCGAATACGACCTAACCGGGTCACAGAGACAGAGAAAGCAAAATCGGATTCAGACCCAGATCAAAATTCGAGATTTAAATGGAAGCCCAAGAGCAGAAACTAGAAAGTGGGCACCTACTGACTGAGCAAACACATGCATTCACACACGTAAACAGACTTAAAGGTACAGAAATATATTAAATGCGATCAAATTATAGAGAGAGAAAGAGAGAGAGAGAGAGGGAAGTGAGATATGGTGCATGAAAATAAGTGGGTGGGGGGAAGCAAATCCGACCGTTGAGACCGGTGGGGATGTGTAAGGACTGTCCATGCGAGGAGGGGACAGGCTCAGAGAGATAAGTCTCTCTCTCTCCTCTCTCAGAGTTAGAGAGAGAGAAAGGACCAGGCAGGCAGTAGATACAAGGAGATATTTTAATTTAATTTTTGTAAATATGGATTTTATCAATTCATATTGACATGTTAAAAAACAAAATTGGCATGGAAATGCGTGAGATGGGGGGTGTGCGAAGAACAGAGGGGTGAGGGGGGACGTAGGTGCTGCTGCTTCTCGTTTCGTTTTGGAAGTTTGGCGTTTTCTTTATTCTGGAATTCAGATTTTGATGAGAGAGACGGGAGAGAGGAGAGAGAAGGTCTCTGAAAGGAAAATAAATTTTAGACAACGGGGGAGGGAAAGGTGGAACCCGCCACACTGGAAACAAAGCGGGTATTTACTATTTTTCCTTTTTTTTCTTTCTTGGCAACAAAAATTATTTTTATTTTTCTGTGAATAAAATTGAATGATATGAAAGGTTATAATTTGATCATTCATTAACAAACGTGTTCATTTATATTAATGATACATTATTTAGTTAATAAATTTAATTTCTCTTGTATGACCATTTTTTTTTTACTAATTCCATATTTTTTAAAGCAGATTTTATCATTTTACAACTCCTGGTTCTAAACTTTTGCTAAACCTTTCTTAATTAAAGAACTTATATACCTTAATATGCATTACTCTTTACACAAACGACATTCTATTTGTGTGTATTTTAGTGAAACCAAATTGAGAAATGCTAAGCAAACTCTCTCAAAATTCAATTCAGGACCAAGGAGTCTAGATTTCACACAAAATGTTATTGTTTTCCATTGCGATTGTGAATAAAAAAATCTGTGATTTTCTTTTCCTTCACTTTGAAGGCCCACGAGTTTTGACCTTGTTGAAGGTGCATTGCATTGTATATGGGTTCTTTGGTTGTCCTTAACTTCAATAACTTCAAAAAGTTCTATGTATATTTGTCTGTGTATTGTATTTGACCTTTATAAACCATTAGGACAAACTAGATTACAAACTACTCCTACTTATTCTATTTTCTTTTATAATCTTTGTCTTCCTTTTCTCTCTTCTTGTGTGCACTCTATCGTGCGCACCATGTGTTCAATAAAATGTCTTAGTTAACAAGTCTTGATAGTCTTCAACATTATTTCACAGTATCTTGCAGTCACCCTCGACAAGCCTCTACAAATAATAGTAGTTATAAACATATTTTGGCAAAAGTTTGTGGCATATGTTGGCAAAAATTGACAGGTGCCTATGAGGTGTTTGACGAAATGATCCAATGAAGCTATTTTGGTCGATATCATGACCCCCAAAGTTTGAAAATTTTGACTCGACCACTAATTGTATTGGTCAAATTGCATTAAAAATTAAATCGTTAAAAATGTTGAGGGAAAGCTTAAAAGCAAAATTTTTAGGGTGAGAATTTGGGGTTTGTTGGTTCGGGGAGCAGAATCATTTTTAATCATTGGGGATTTTACATCCTTTCCACCAGAACATGTTCAAAAGCAGCTAAAAGTGAAGGGAGTAAAACTTTGCACTTATGTTAATTTGGCAAACTCAAATCACCCTTTCATACACACAACTAATTATTTTGTCTTTGTTAAATTACCGTGTCACACACATAAGGCTCGTGTGGTGGACCGGATATGATAGGTTAGAGACCAAGTCCAATGTTTGATAGTGTCAAATGTAACTAGGATGAGATTAGATGGGATTAGAAGAGATCCAAAATCAGGTGGGTTATGTAACCAACCTCACACATGGTTACCAATCCCCTCTGCCTGATGTGCGTGTCGTGTTCTTCCTCACCTCTCTATGTCATCACTTCATTCCGTAATCTTCATCTATCTGTCTCCCGATTTCTCTCTCATCACATGTCTCGTCGCGAGTAGCCCCGATATGGTGGGGTGGATTTCGAGCGTCGTGGCGTCGTGGGTGTGAGCTACAGGCGGGTGGGTGTGGGCTGTCGTCGAGAGAGATGGATAGAGAGAAGAGACAGAAATCGGGAGGGAGAGAGAGAGGTTGATGTTGTAATTTTTTTTTAATTTTATAAGTAAATTAATCCATAACCAGTCCAAATTACGTATATGCACCAAACACTTGACAAAAATCTCATCTTATCCACTCCAATTCAATTCTAACCTATTCTAAATATTAAGTCAAATCCCATCCGGTCCACAAAACAAGCCCTATAGAACATTATGATATCATAATGTGCATACAAGCAGATAAGTATGAACAATATGTTTTATAGATAAGGAGCGAATCAGTATTTTAAAATTCATGTGAAGTCGTGTTTATTTCAAGCAAGTTTCTTTTGCTTTGAGAAAGCACAAATTGCTTTCCAAACTAAAAGAATTATGGAGCTGTCAAGTTGGTGGTTGGTGTTGAAAAGGACGTGAATAAAAAGCCTAAAAGGGAGTTGTTGTTAAGTGTAAGTAAGTAGGGAAGAAGGATTATCGATGAAAAAGTCCTTTTTGTTGTAAAGGGAATTTTAGAAAAACTAAATTTATAGGCAAAATTTACAAACTACATGATCATGTCACTAATATATGAGCATATTTATCAAGATAATTCAATCATCAACTTACATATCATTTAATTTAGTAAATTTAATTTTACTAACATTACTATGTAAAAGTAATTATACTGAGGAGAGGACCAAGGTCCAGTGTCGTTCGATGGGGAAACGACATGCAGATAGCAACAGGTTAGCATGTTTGGCTCCCATTGAAGCATGTGCGCCGCATGAAATCATGTCAGACTGACACCTACAACTAGCCGATCGGAGGCTGCTCACTTTGCGCAGGAACTTTTGAGAACTCACATGGCTTGAAGATCTCTAGGTCACTTGCTGCACTATAATACATTTCATTCGTTTGTCGTCTACTATTTAAGTTGTCAATTGTCGCCGCTTATTTTTTGAACTACTTGGCATTTTTGAACTATTTAAACAAAATTGATGTAATTTTCTTCACTTTACAATGAAATGCATCTTTTATAATCAGTAAAATGGCAATGATGACGATTATGAAATTGAATCGGTTACAAAGAAGACGATATTTAGACGCAGAAAGCTCATAAAGATTTTACAGTATATGACGCACCCCGACCTAAATCGAGGTATGTTGGCCGTCCCGTAAGAAAGATGTAGCTATGTGCACAGTACGGAAGTGATAGTGATATGAATATCTGGGTAAATAAAAACCAAACTAGCTACTTTACACTAGGTAAGTATATAAGTACGAGTGAAGGTGTTTAAAATAGTAATGCAAGTGCTTAGAGTGTAGGTAACCTAAGTGCAGTCTAGCAGGCTAAGTATTAATTATACAAGACATGAAAGAAATCCCTACATTATTTGAAGTCTGTCAGAACTGCCGTAGAATCCTCGTAAGCCACCTACACGAACTTCTACCTAGAACCTGGAGGGGCGCAAAACAGAAAGTGTGAGTGAGCAAAAACAAAGTTTTTGAAAACATCTTTGTCTTTAGAAACGTAATAACCGCTCACCATAAAACCCGTATAATTTCCCAGAAAATAATACTACATACGTATATAGAAATCATTCACGAAAGCAATGGAAACCAAGTATATGCCATGTCACTATCTCAGCAATAAATATGTAAGCCAGGTGATGTAAATCAATGTAAAAGTGATATGCCAGCCGGAGTCACCTAATGTGATTTGTACGGTTGAACCTAGTGCTCATCAATCCAGCCGGAGTCACCTAATGTGACATGTATGGCAGTAAACCTGCACATGAGTTGGAATCACCTAATGTGGTCTGTACGACATGCTGGGTGTAAATAGATACGCTTAAGTGCTACGATCACGTGAAGGCTGTGCGAAGTATCGCAAGTAACCTGCGAGTGGGAACCACCTAATGTGGCATGTACAACAGGTTGGCGCCTGCCTTGGATCCAAGGTGAGCATGTGGTGCGGGAGGTGAACGATCACATGAAGTTTAGGCCCTGACCATGGGCGGAGCACTAACACCGGGGTGCAGGACAATGAGCTCTACGTGCATCAAGTCATAATCAACTACCATGCAACCATACCGTCAATATATACTTACCTGAACTTACCTGGGCCTCCGCAGCATCATGCAATATTATGTAAAGTTATACTAATGCATATGCTAAAATGTAAAGCACACATGACATGGCATTTTAAATGAAATTCCATTTAAAAAACAGTTTCTAGGAAACGCATATATATATATATATATATATATATAAACCAAAAGCCCACTCACTGGTATGTAGCAGGGTCGTAACCCCCGAGTCTCGCCTAGCTGCGCTCGTCCTCCGAAAACGTCTCACCTATATGTGAAACAACTATTTTAACGTTAATTTTAAGCACAAACCAAAACCGTGTAACAACTTCTCATACGTTGCTCAATTGGGGTATTTGAATATGCCATCGTGGCCTACGCAACACCACGAGCATCCTCATATTTTTCCGATGCCCCACGCGCTGGCCAAGGCACGACCACACGTGTAGGCACGTGCCTAGCAAACTGACGGATTCCCTAACGACGTTAGGGAATATTCCATTAAATATTAGAATATTCCGTTAAAGTTACCTGATACCGTCAGTATATTCTGTCAAAGTTGATGGAATATCCTCTTTCCTTCTCCGGTGGTTCACCGGATTCTGGCGCCAATCGCTATTGCGTCGTCGGTTTCTGGAAAATTTCAAACCTCAATATCTTCTTCAAATCTCAACCAAAATCTATGAATTTTATATGGATTTGAAGCTCTTAGAGAGTAGAACAAATTCTTACCTATTTGAAGTCCTAAAACCGACGAAAAGTGGTCGGAAAATCTCTGAAAATTTCCAGCTAAACTGGAACTTCCTAAACCCGTGTGTTCCGACGTCCAATCCACTCAAAACTTCTTCCAAGTTGCTAGGGAAGGTAGAAGAACACCTTTTTAAGTCTCAAAACCAAGCGAATCCTTCGCAATCATGTCGGAGGAAACAGGATCCCTCGTCGGAGCTCGGGTTTCTTGAGTTCAACACATCTTCCCTTCAAACTAATGGTACGGCTAGACTTGTGAAGTCAAGGGGAGTATAAAAACGTTATCCTTAAGTTCGATCTATGTGTGTGATGGTGTTTGAAAGTTAAAGGGTTCGGTTGTATGGACGAAGGAAAGATCGAGAGAAAAAGGGGGAGGATGAAGGTACGTACGTGTGTGTGGGTGTGTGCATGTGGTCATGGTTAGGCCTAGATAAAAGGATCTTAAGCCCTAATTGGGCTACAATGTTTAGGGCTCAAGAAAATGAGTCCACTGGAAATAAAACCAACCCAATTTCACTTATTCCTTCGTAACATTTTCGTTACGAATCCAATTTGACCCTAACTTGTGTCAACATGCTTGTGACGTCGATAGTCACGTCAGTGAGAAAATAATTTAAACTATATACGTACATCTATGTCACCAAGCCAATGAAGGCATAAACGTCACTTACATACACGGGGATAAAGTATATACAATAAATTGGAATGGGTCGTCACAGTATATTTATAGGAATTCAGAAGTGATTTCGCTTCTCTCTCTTTCGTGACTAGGTTACAAAGACGACTCGATTATAACAATGATTCAAGAAATATACTATATGTTCAGTTTTGGCTTTTTTAACTCTAATAATAGTTGCTCTTTTACCCTCAAATTATGTCCAGTGTTACACTCCGTGATCCTTTTTGTTTACTCTGTCAAATATAAACTGGTTCATGATCTTAGGAGCATGATATGAAACATGTTTGGAATTGACAATTTCTAGCTTCTCCCCAAATTTTAGCTTAGGTGCTCATTTATAAAACATATTAGAGATGCTCAAGGAAGCGCAAAAATTCTAGAGTAGATCACCTCGTAACATGATCAAATGAACTAACGACTAAATGTGTGGCCAAAAATCAAATTGTTAATGATCAAACGATCCTTTGCATATATACTATGGTCCGATCCATACTAAAAATACCATAAACAAGTGATAGAGAAAATGATATATGTTGTTGGATAGTCAATAATTACAAAAGCATATATACTATGCCTCTATCCATACTAAAAAATAAAAAACAAGTGATAGAGAAAATGATATATGTTGTTAGAAACCTTTAAGGGAAGGATTTTTTTTTTTTTTTTTTTTTTTTTTTTTAAATAAAAATAGAGATTAGTTGTGGAGTCCACACCATATGGAACTTTAACGATCCGAACCGTCTATTTCTCAAGTTGCACCTCATAGATCATCCTTACAAGAATATTAGCCAAATCGGAAATGTTTAAAACATCTAATTAGGTTCAAAGAAATTAATGAATACTTCGTTATATGAAAAACAATGAAATTTTATCTTGATAATTAAAGAGGCAAATGGTTTCGGATTGAAATGAATTTTCGCAAAGATGATCTATGAATTGAGATTTACAAAATAGACGGTTCAGATCGTTGAGGTTCGTTGTGAAGTGAGTCTCACACTTAATCCCCTTTTTTTTGAAAAAAAATGAGAATTCCTTTGCATAAAAGGTCTAATATGTTGTTGGATAGTTAATAAATAAAAATTATTGCTTTTAGCTGACAGGGAATTGATTTTTGATACGGTTTTTTATATTATTCAAACCCTTTCACTTGGCTCCATACGGAAAAGGCATGCATGCACAATAAGAGCATGAGCTCCCACAAAGGAAAGACAAAGGGAGAGCAACTTTTGCCATGGCTAGCTCGGCATTATCAGGAAAAGGTTGAAGACGAAGAAGGACAATATGAGCTCGCTTAGCCCTAGCAAGACTGAGTCGTGTTTGTGTTGTTTTTTGTTGTGTTTCTTTCAAGTGCAAAAATAAGGATAGTATAGTGGCACAAGTAAGGGTGTTGAACCATAGGGACTGATTAGACCTCTACAAATTACTAGCTTTATGTGAACCCTAACTAAACAATGAAAATGCAAACTGAATTTAGATTTTTCAATTGAAAGTTTAAATAACTTCAAAATGCAAGAAATATAAAGATAAATGATAGGTTGATTCAGAAATAATGGGAATGGAACTAGGGATACCGATTTCACCATTACAAGTCAATTCCATGAAAATTAAGTCAAAATGCATTCAACTCTCCAATCTGCAACTAGGGTTCGTTTTACTTATTTATGATCATCCATTTGATGTGTGGTTGTGATCAAGTACTCCTAATATGCAACCTAGTTGTGATGTTCAACTTAGATTAGCAAGTAAGAATCCATTAAGAACAAGAAAACTTCAAAGAACCAGAGAAATCACATAGCAGGATGTATGCATAGCAATTTCTTTATTCATTCACATGTCTACCAAGATTAAGCATGATGTGTACTATAACCTTGATTAAATAATTCATGAGCAGCCCTGATGGTGATCAAACGTTAAGATTATCAAACAAATTAAACTATAAAACCAGTGAATGAAACAAGAACACAGATTGGTAGTTTGAATACTTTAACTTAATAACATAGAGTAGGTTTGCAAGGCTAAATTGAATTCCCCAGCTTTGAACTTAATTACACAACATGATTACAGAATATATAGATATCAAGAACAACATGAGTGTAACTAATGTTCATAGAAGAAACCCCCTTGAAGCAATTCTGATGTTGAACTTCTCCAAGAACAGTGCGGCTGCGTGGTTTTTTCGGTGGCAGCGGATGGTGAAGGAAAATAGGGTTTTGTTTCTGGAAGAAAGGCCAAAGAAAGAGAAGAGAGACAACTCTGGGCGACCCCCAAGGGGGTCTTGTGAAAAAGTGATCTGAAGCCTTAGTATTCATAGGCTAAATGGGGTTATAGCTGATTGCAAGGTGATCCCAACCATTAAGCCAAAGTTTTGAACATTTTTCCTTATTTGGCTCCTCCAAATCAGGCTAGGTATTCCAATTCCTTTCCCATTCTGCTCCTAGTCTTCTAACAAGCCAAATTTGTCTTGGATTCTTTATTTTGGCTTCAAAACAGGCCACTAAACTTGTTTCCACATTTGAATAAGGGTCAACCCCAAAAATAGCATGTTTTCGCTTCTTTTGCCTTCAAATTGATCTTAAAGTACATGTTTGCACACTAACACAAAATAAGGTAAAATGCATCCAATTTAACTCAAAAACATCACAAAGAGGCTAGAAATGGATGGCATAAATGCATGAAATATATGAGTTATCATTTTCGTATTAGATTTATTATCTTAATAAGTTATGTCATGTTAAACTCGTTATGTTAATAGGTTCTTAACGGGTGACTCGATAACGACCTAATTCTTTAACGAGTCATGTCGTTTCTTGTTAAATTAACAAGTCATGCAAGAAATTGTCCTGCCTAATATCAAGATCTGACAAATAATATTGTATCAAGTTCTTAACAGATAATCCGATAAAAACCCGACTCGTTACCGTACAAAAATAACTCATTACTTATTATTTTCATGTTAGATGGTTCAAAAAATTGACAGGCCTAAGCTGAGTAGGCTCTCTCCCTCCATTGAGAACAATCATTGCGCAAAAACCCTAATGTGCCCCAAATTGGGTGCAGGCTGCAGAGCTACTTATGATGATCTCTTTATTTCTTTACACTTTTTTGCCAAGGGGAAACTAGTTTTAGAATTTTCTGCTCCATGCCTTCGGTCATTTACTCCCTACTTTCGGCCAATCTACCATGTCCAAGGCCTTTTTACAAGAGGAATGTTAACAACTTTGTCATACGAATCTTCTCCTTTTTTTTTTCTTTTTTTTTTAAATTTTCGTACGATGATTTAAACTGTTTATTTTCAAGATCTATAGTATTAACTACAAAATCGTTTAGCTGTCTAATAATTATTCAAAAAAAAAAAAAAAACTGTATTATTCAGTTAGACAATGAAATTTTGACAATATTATCAAACGGTTAAATAATTTCTAATTTAGTTGAATTTTTAAAATTGATGGTTTCAATCATCACGCACTATTGCAGAATACAAAAGAAAAGGGAAAAGATAGAAGGAAAAATTTAAGTGAGAATGTAACATCCCCTTAAACAGTAAACCATGAAAAAAGTCAAGTTTGTTATAAACTTTGTATTTACGTTTGATAGTGTAAATCCTAAATTAGATTTGATTCTAGTTATTCTTCCATATTAGGACTTGTATTCCTTGGAGGAGAAGGAGTGTTCCCTCCCTCCCTTCTATAAATAAAGTCACTGCGAGGGGGAATAACACATCCTCTACACAACCCTACAAATACATCTCTCTCCACTCTTTCTCTTTGTCGTGCCCTCTCTCCCTTGTCAGTTAAATATAAGCCACAACACGCTCCTACTGCTGAGCTTAGGAATCTTACGTGGAAGTTTTCTACATCAAACCAGTTCATCAATATCATCACACAATCAGGTTCTTTTAAAACAACAATTTTTATCTCAATATTTTTGTAATTTTGATAGCATGAACATTCACCATAATGCATGACCCAACTTTACGTTTTTCGAATTTTAGATTCTACATATATTGTGTATGCATTATATCCATAATTGTTGAATTATGTGAATTGATATTGCCATGAATTGTATCAAATATTTGTTCATACATTAAATTATATGTTGCGTATGCATGAAATTGAATTAATTTATAATCTGAAAATTTTAAAAAAATTAAAAAAAAAAACATAATAAATTCTAGGTTTTTTTTTGAACCCCAATGTTAGTGGCCTGAAGCCGTGCCATCGTCGAACTCTCCTCGAGTTGAGAGACCAAAAGCCAGAGTCACGGGCTCCAGGTTTGAAACCCAGAAAACCTAACGCCTTCAATGGCGTCTCCACCATCGCAAATGGGAACAAGTTTTGACTGAGATTTGTTCGAATCTCATTGGTTTTTTTTTTTTCAAAAATTTCGATTTAATTTTTCTAGGGTTTCTAAAACTTTGAGATGTTTTACTCTCCGTTCACCTTTATGGGTCGCTGTCAAACCCATAGTTTTCTTTGCCATGATTTTTGTGCCATGAAAGGACCGTCTGCAGCGGTGGCGCCGGTTTTCTTCTCTGGCAAGTTCACCTAGCTTGCGCTGGGATGTCTGGTTTGAAACCCAAGCCCACTTAAGCTAGGCCTATTCTCGGTAAGCACCAGCCCTTTTTGGGCTTTGGAGCTCCTCTCGGCCCAACACCGGCCCTCTTGGCCATGGTGTTTCCGTGTCTTGCACCACAGAAGAACACAGCCCGCGAGGCTATTACGATTTCAATGCACTACGTTGTACCGGATCCCAGCCTATGCGCTGATGCATCCGTGTCTGCGAAGCAACAGATCAGAGCCCATTTGGGCCTCTGTTTTTGGGCTTGCACCTGCATCCAATTCTTATGATGCTAGGCCTGCTTGCATGCTAAGCCCGTGCCTCCTCAGCCCAGTTTTGGGCCTGGACCTCATGACACCAGTTCACTTAGCCCACCCATGGACTTTGGTCCAAATTTTTAGACCTTAAAAATAATTGCCTATATTTTTTTAGGCACTTTGGATTTTATAAATTTTCACCCAGACTTTAATTTATGGTCCGAAGTCTAAATTATTAATTAAATTATAATTTTTTCTTGTTGCATATTTTAGGTATATATATTTGTGTTTGTCTGCAAGAACATATGAACCTGAAGTTCATAATTCTTTCAAAGCCTGAAATTTCTAGCAACATGCCTTGTTTGAAAACCTGAATTTTTTCTTAAAAACATCACCCATGAAAACCCAAAGTTTTTTTCTTGTAAATTTAAACTAATACATGTCTATTAGAACCTGTATGTTTTACTCCTATGTGAATGGATTGATTTTTTCTCCATTACACTAACCACATCTTGTCCATTTATTTTTTCATATGAACATGTCGAATTTGAACAAACTCGACTTCATTGCTTTAGATGTCTCTGGAAGAAACTACCTCAGGTGGGTCTAAGATGTGAAGCTCTACCTCACCGTAAAGAATTTGCATCCTGCCATTGAAGATGAGACGAATGACCCGGTTGGCGAAGCTGAGAAAGCCACTGCCATGATCTTCATCCGACGACACATTCATGACGCATTGCAAACCGAGTACCTTGCTAAGGAAGATCCACGAGCATTTTGGGTCACTTTGGCTGATCGCTTTGATCACCAAAATGACATCTTCTTGCTTGAAGCAAGACATAACTAGCAGCATCTGTGCTTCCAAGAGTTTAAGTCGGTGAATGAATATATTTCTAAAGTTTGTCAAATTTGATCATTTCTCAAGTTCTGCAATGAGAACTTGACCGAAAATGATCTCCTGGGGTGATTGATGTGCTTGAAGCATACTACCACACAAACCAATGTCCAAAACACCAACATAGGCATGGTAGGCACGGCCAAAAGCCACCCTGTCAAGGTCAACAGAGCCAAGGCCCATCTAAATGAAGAAACCGAGCCCAGAAGCTCCCTAACCTCATTCCCAAGGGCCTAAACTTCAAGAATAAGGGCAAAGCACCTGAAACCATGGATGCGAACATATGCTACCACTGTGGTTCAAAGGACCATTGGTCCTGTGTTTGCCGTGCTCCCCAGAAGGCTGTAGCTGAATATCATTCTCGTCGTAAGAAGTTTGAATCAAATTTTATGCAAGTGGATAAACCAAAAAGTACCAAGCTTCTGACTTTCAGGAGGTTATTACCCCTATGGAAGATTAGAATGTTAGACATAAACTAGTTTTAGTTGCATTTAGACCCTTGGGGGCCAAATTCCACATAGTGGCCGAACCCTCCCTTGTTTTTTGTTTAAGTTTGAACAATTTTCCTTTATGTTTGGATTATTTGTTGGTGATTTGTTTTTGGATATTAAGTTTTTAATTACCGTCTTTAAATACTTTATTTTAAATGGATATTTGTTTTAAGAACTTTTATGCATGTGACCGATTCAATTTAATTTTTATTTCTAGGTATGACTCGTAGGAAAGTTAATTATGTGATGACCCGCCCCTAATTTCCTATGTAATTTCTCCCTGAGTGTGTAAATTGGTAGTTATGCCCTTGTCGGAAAAGTGACGTGGAAGTGATTATGCAGATTTAATTTATTTTTCTCATTATCGTAATTAAATTGTACTCGACATTACGAGTATGTGGGCGCGAGTTAGGCTCAAATAGAACTTGTAACGAAAAAGTTGCATTTCGTTAAAGTACGTTAACAGAGGGTAGAAATGTACACACGTGTGTGCTAAATTATCAGTGTTAGAAACATTGTTCTTGATAAGGGTACAAATTTCATGTAATCTGAAAATCCTATCTCTTCTTTTCTTTAAAAATCTGTCCCGATTCCCCATTTCAGTCACCAACCAATCAATAATTTTTCCCTCAATTTCCTCCCCACCAATGAAACTCTCCCCTCACTTTTAACACCCAATCATACACCATCACTTTAAATATCTTCTCAACCAATCAGAGAAGCTATCAGTCTTTCTCTCTCATCTTCTTCCTATCTCTCTCTCTCACCCATACCTCCCTATTCTCTACAACTACAAGGACCTTCATCAAACACTCATAGATCGAACATAAAAATACCACCATCGTGATCCTCTCATCCTCACAAACCCAACCGTACAAATCGATCTTGAAGTGGTTGAGTTTTGACTCGCCAATTCGGAAGGTCCGACTCGGTGGGTTTTGCTCCGAAAAGTTTCAAGTCGAGTTACAAGGTTTTAGGACGTGGGGAAGCTTCTACACAACTCCTTGCAGTCCCTAGGCTAAGTTTGGAGTGAAGACAACGTCGAGAAGCACGGTTTCAAGAAGTTGAGTTTTAGGCCGAGACTTGCAAGGCTTCTTTAGGCCATTTTCCATCCACTTTTAGGCTTTTGAAAGGTATAATCTTGTTCTTCTCCTCAAGAGCTTCATTTCCATATAAAGTTGGCCAAAAATGGTTGAGAAATAAAGAAGTTATGCAACTTTTAAAATTTTCCAGAAACCGGCCACTTTTTCCACAATCCGGCAAAACCAAACGGCGTTACGAGTATGTGGGCGTGAGTTATGCTCGAATAGAACTTGTAACGAAAAAGTTGCATTTCGTTAAAGTACGTTAACAGAGGGTAGAAATGTACACACGTGTGTGCTAAATTATCAGTGTTAGAAACACTGTTCTTGATAAGGGTACAAATTTCATGTAATCTGAAAACCCTATCTTTTCTTTTCTTTAAAAATCTATCCCGATTCCCCATTTTAGTTACCAACCAATCAATAATTTTTCCCTCAATTTCCTCCCCACCAATCAAACTCTCCCCTCACTTTTAGCACCCAATCATACACCATCACTTTAAATATCTTCTCAACCAATCAGAGAAGCTATCAGTCTTTCTCTCTCATCTTCTTCCTATCTCTCTCTCTCTCACCCGTACCTCCCTATTCTCTACAACTACAAGGACCTTCATCAAACACTCATAGATCGAACATAAAAATACCAACATCGTGATCCTCTCATCCTCACGAACCCAACCGTACAAATCGATCTTGAAGTGGTTGAGTTTTGACTCGCCAACTCGGAAGGTCCGACTCGGTGGGTTTTGTTCCGAAAAGTTTCAAGCTGAGTTACAAGGTTTTAGGACGTGGGGAAGCTTCTACACAACTCCCTGCAGTCCCTAAGCTAAGTTTGGAGTGAAGACAACGTCGAGAAGCACGGTTTCAAGAAGTCGAGTTTTAGGCCGAGACTTGCAAGGCTTCTTTAGGCCATTTTCCATCCACTTTTAGGCCTTTGAAAGGTATAATCTTGTTCTTCTCCTCAAGAGCTTCATTTCCATATAAAGTTGGCCAAAAATAGTTGAGAAATAAAGAAGTTATGCAACTTTTAAAATTTTCCAGAAACCGGCCACTTTTTCCACAATCCGGCAAAACCAAACGGCGTTACGAGTATGTGGGCGTGAGTTATGCTCGAATAGAACTTGTAACGAAAAAGTTGCATTTCGTTAAAGTACGTTAACAGAGGGTAGAAATGTACACACGTGTGTGCTAAATTATCAGTGTTAGAAACACTGTTCTTGATAAGGGTACAAATTTCATGTAATCTGAAAATCCTATCTCTTCTTTTCTTTAAAAATCTGTCCCGATTCCCAATTTCAGTCACCAACCAATCAATAATTTTTCCCTCAATTTCCTCCCCACCAATCAAACTCTCCCCTCACTTTTAGCACCCAATCATACACCATCACTTTAAATATCTTCTCAACCAATCAGAGAAGCTATCAGTCTTTCTCTCTCATCTTCTTCCTATCTCTCTCTCTCACCCATACCTCCCTATTCTCTACAACTACAAGGACCTTCATCAAACACTCATAGATCGAACATAAAAATACCACCATCGTGATCCTCTCATCCTCACGAACCCAACCGTACAAATCGATCTTGAAGTGGTTGAGTTTTGACTCGCCAACTCGGAAGGTCCGACTCGGTGGGTTTTGCTCCGAAAAGTTTCAAGCCGAGTTACAAGGTTTTAGGATGTGTGGAAGCTTCTACACAACTCCCTGCAGTCCCTGGGCTAAGTTTGGAATGAAGACAACGTCGAGAAGCACGGTTTCAAGAAGTCAAGTTTTAGGCCGAGACTTGCAAGGCTTCTTTAGGGCATTTTCCATCCACTTTTAGGCTTTTGAAAGGTATAATCTTGTTCTTCTCCTCAAGAGCTTCATTCCCATATAAAGTTGGCCAAAAATGGTTAAGAAATAAAGAAGTTATGCAACTTTTAAAATTTTCCAGAAACCGGCCACTTGTTCCATAATCCGACAAAACCAGACGACGACGGATGACGAGGATCACCAGAGAATACGAGGAATATTCCGTCAAAGTTGACAGAATATTCTAACGGCATCAAGTAACGGCGTTAGGTTCCGTTACTATTTAACAGAATATTCCGTCAACTTTGACGAAATATTCCCTGTCTGCTGTCAGTCTTTGCCAGGCACGTGCCTGTATGTGGTTGTGGGTTGGGTGGCGTGTGAAGGCGTGTTCGGCCTCTGGCCAGCGAGTGGTTGATATGTGCGGGCCCTTGACTTCAAGTATAACATTTTTGTATATTCAAACCTTCCGTTTGAGCAATATATGGGGAGTTTTCCTAGCTTTTTGTTTTTATATGTGTTATTTAATTAATTATTATTAGTTGTTTCGCATATATGGGAGACTTACCCCAAGGACGTTCTAGGAAAAGTGAGGCTAGGAGGCTACGATCCATCAACATATCAGTGAATGAGCATTTTGTTTTCGTATATATATCAACTTTATAGTTTCCACAAATGCCTTTAAATTGATTTATGCATATTATGCCATGATTTATTAATTTTTTAAAAATGTTGTTGTGGTTGAGATTTATATATTGGCATGGCCTATTCATATACATTTTACTTGCTCATCACTGTTGTACTATTGTTAAATGCTAAAATAATCATATAGGATGCACAGGTAAGTTCAGGTAAGGTTATTATGTTGAATAGAATTATTACATGCTTATATTCATGTAGTCTGCTCATCATTGCTACATCCCGGTGTTAATGCTCGCCCTTGGCCAGGGCCAGTCTTTCATGTGTATGTTCATCTCCCGCACCGCACGCTCGCCTTGGATCCAAGTAGGTGTCAGTCCTGTCGTACAAGTCCCACTAGGCGACTCCGACTCATAGATGACCGTGATTATCGTCAGTCTTCACGTGATCATAGCATTATAGCGTATATTATTTCACCTAGTCCTGTCGTACAGGTTGCACTAGGTGACTCTCACTCGGGTGCTAGCATAGATTGATGAGCACCAGGGCCAATCGACTTGTGTTCTAGTATAGATTAATTGAACACCTGATTTTATTTATATTACTATTGAGATATTGTGGTGTGGCATACTACTGGTTTACTATTGATTTACATTTGATTTCATACCTATACATAGTATGATTTTCTGGAAACTATACATGTTTTACAACGAGGGGTTAGTATGTTCGGAAAATAACTATGTTTTATAAACCTTTATTTTTGTGCCCACTCACCCTTCTGTTTTTCACCCCTTTAGGTCCTAGATAGCTGACTTACCCTATGGTGTGTGAGGATTAACGGCTATTATGACATATTCCTATTTAAATGTAAAGGACTTTTCCTGGTTGTGCACTAAGTACTTAACTAGTTT
The DNA here is from genome assembly GCF_041283825.1 of Pyrus communis. Taxonomy (NCBI): domain Eukaryota; kingdom Viridiplantae; phylum Streptophyta; class Magnoliopsida; order Rosales; family Rosaceae; genus Pyrus; species Pyrus communis. Next base: position 8,657,833 of record NC_142572.1, read on the forward strand.
CGACTGCATTATTTGTTATCTATACTTTGAACAGTTGTAGTTTATGGGTTCTACCCACTACTTCGCACTCACTTTATTAGTTTAAATAAGTTCTAGCTTCAGTTTTAATTTATTCACTTTTTTTTACGTCATTCACACTTTGGTTATTTCACCTTCGAGTGACGGCCAGCATGCCTCGACTCCGTTCAAGGTGTCAATTTGGTATCAGAGCATAGGTTTAGGCAGTTTTGCATTCCTCGTTTGTGATATAGTTCCTAATAATTTTTAATCTCATATGTTAGAATCATGCCACCTTGTAGAGAGCCACGTGTCCCTTCTGAGACTAATTTTCCCGATTTTGGACAACTTGGTGAAGCTATTGCTAGTACCATTTAGTCCACCTTTCGTCTTACCCAGAAGACCACCTTGGAAACAGTATCTTACCTTTAAATAAATAATTTCTTTGGTAAAGAGGGACCTGAGAAATCAGAGATCTGGGATGATCATGTTGAGAAGACTTTCCAAATTATGCAAAAACAGGGGAATCTCCCAACGAAGAGATGGGTCGAGACAGTGACTTGGTTCTTTCGTTTGGGAGCAAGATCATGGTGGGCTCAGGAATCACGCCCGTTGTCAGCTCAAGAGGCCATGGATTGAGATGTCTTCAGACGCCTATTTGAGGCTAGGTACACACTTTCGGGGTACAAGGATCGAAAGAAAGAGGAACTCGCAGACCTATAGCAAGGGAAGAGGTCAGTTATAGAGTACCACCGAAAGTTCCCTGACTTATCGCGCTATTGTCCCAAGATTGCTAAGAATCTCATAGAGATGCTCTGTTATTTCAAAAAGGGGACTCACAAGCAATTGCGTTCTTTGGCAACCTCTACTCCCTACTCTACCTACCAAGAATTTTTTAAGGTTCTACTTCGGGTTGAAGATTACAAGAACACTCCCAATCATGAAAATGACGAAGAGGATAATAATACTCAGATGAATAATAACAGGGGGCAGTTGTCTTTTGGCCCTTGAAAGACTCAGAATTTAAAGAGAAGTGGTAATAGTTTTGGATTATCGAGCGGTGGTTCGAATTCCAATACGCTACGAATAGGCGGTAAGGCCACAGATAGTTCCCGCTTCCAAAATCAGAGGAATCTTAGCAATTTTGGTGCTTCGCACTGTCGCAGATGCAATAACCGTCATTTCGATTATTGTAAAAGGGGAAGTAATGGGTGCTATACTTGCGGTCAGATGAGGCACATAGCTAATCAGTGTCCCCAGAGTCAACAAAATCAGCCTCCTACTCTACCACCTGCAGTCCCTTTCCAACAGATTCAAAGACCTAGTGCCTACACGCCGACAAGTTATGAGGGTGTTTTTCATTATCAGGGTGACATAACTCAGTATCCAGGAGGAGCATATTAGTACCCACCTAATCCTTATTACCAAGGCCGTTATCCACAGTACAAGGGGGTTATACGCCGTATCAGGGTGGTGAATCACAGTGGTATACCGGGGGACAGTCCCAGAATCTTAAGGTAGCTTCTAGCAGCGACGCATCGACCAGGCAGCCTAATCCAACAAATCAAGGTCAAGGTAACTAAGGACGCAACAACCAGGGAAACAGGGGTCGAGGAGGCCGATAGCAGGCACATGGTCGTGTCAATCATATCACCTTGCAGGATGCACAGAGTAACCCCGACTTGATTATAGGTACGTTGAATGTTCTTGGTCATTTTGCTAGAATATTTATTGACTCATGTGCTACACATTCAGTTATTTCCCATACGTTTGCTCAAAAGACTCAACCTCACCCCACTCTCATCGGTTATGAGTTAAAGTTCTCGATGCCTAGGCGTGAAGTTTGCTATGTTGGTTAGGAGTATCGAGGATGTCTTGTTTTTATCGAAGATGTCGTAATGCCAGCCAATCTTGTTCCTTTGTATATCGTTGACTTTGACGTTATCTTGGGCATGGATTGGTTACGTTATAATCGTGCCCAGTTGGATTATTATCAAAAGATTGTTACTTTTCACCAACCGGGCATGCCTATTGTCACATCTGTTGGTGAACGTAGCAATCTAAAACATGGAGTTATCTCTGCCATAAGGGCAAGGCGGTTGTTGAGGAAGAGTTGTCAAGGCTACTTAGCTCATGTAGTGGCGACTGAAAAGACTTATGCTCCTGCGGAAGACGTTCGAGTAGTCAGACACTTTCTAGACTTTTTTCCTGACAATTTACCTAACTTACCACTGGATCATGAAGTGGAGTTCATCATCGACCTAATCCCAAGTACCGATCCTATTTCTCTAACTTCTTATCGTATGGCTCTTACGGAGTTAAGGGAATTGAAAACCCATTTGCAAGAACATGTTGAAAAAAGGGTTTATTCAACCGAGCACCTCTCATTGGGGAGCTCCAGTCTTGCTTGTGATGAAGAAAGACGAAACATTGACGCTATGTATTGATTACAGATAGCTGAATCGGGTGACGATTAAAAATCGTTATTCGTTGCCTCGTATCGATGATCTTTTCGATCAGCTTTGTGGTGCTTGTGTTTTCTCAAAAATCGATCTAAGGTCCGGTTACTACAAGTTCAAGATCAGAAGTAAGGATGTTCCAAAAATAGCCTTCCGAACTCAATATGGTCATTATGAGTTTCTTGTGATGCCATTCAGATTAACTAACGCTCCAGCAGCCTTTATGGATGATATGATATAAACTAACAAACAAATTAAACCTTATAATTGTAGTATGTGTAAGTAGGGATCGTTCTAGGTCGAGGATTATAAGGGATGCTAATCTACTCAATTTAAACTCTAAATCACTAAACTAGACTCTTATGACTCAAAACAAACTAAAAAGACTCAAAACAACACAAAATAATCAAATAGACTCAAACTAGACACTAAAGGATTACTTTGAACGAATTCTAACTTTAACTTGACTCAAAATACTAAAAGACACAAAATTGGACAAATTTTAACTAAAAGACACAACCAAGTAAAGGGGGATTGGATTTTGGACGAAATTAAGGTAAAAACAAACAGATTGTAAACTTAAACTAAGTTGCACGAAATTGGGGTGAATGGATGGGTGATAAGCTAGCTAGAGGGTCATTCTCCACACATGACACACTTGCGTACAAATTGATTTCCAGTTGTTTTTCCAATAAACCATGAACCTCAACACCCCAGATTAACCGTGATCAGTACTAATTAACCCTCAGATTTTCCTTAAGTTATTGAATTTGATGGAATACGCATCGGCAACCAAATTATTCTTATCAAGTTTCCTACATGAACAGCATAATAGAGATACAATCAAAGATCATTAAGCTTTGTGAAAACAATAAGCATTGACAAGGCATTCGTAACTATGAACAGCATGATACTCCTACCAAGAATTTACTTAACACGATCGTGACTAGCAACCTCCACTACTTATAAATATAAGTTCATAACGATTAGGTGAAATTCCCTTATATTTTAGCATCAAATTCATGCATGCAAACTAATTAGGCCTCCTTAATCAACATACAAGAATAAGTTATCAATCAAGCAGTTAAGTAAATTGCATTCACAATTTATGAAATCACAAATGGAGGTAATCAATTCATATTGCAAATATAATCATGGTTTCAAAGTCTCATTTAGTAAACGAGTTTAGCTCCTCATGTTTGCAATTAAACAAAGATAATTAAATTTAAACATTGAAAACAAAGATAGAATACACCTATAAACGCTCTAACAATCCAACGTCTTGAATGGCAAGCACGACTCCAGGTGGCTCATCCTTCCTTCCTTGCTGCAGCATAATGGGGATTTTCTGAATTTAGGTTCTTGAGGTGTGGTGGATGGTGTGCTGTGAAATTGTGGTAGAGGGTGGTGGTTTTTGCAGCAGAAAATATGCATATATATAGGCTTAGGTGCGGCACAAAAGTAGCTTAGTAAAAGGATTTTAGCACTTCAAATCCATAAGGAAAATGCCATCTAGAAATTAGAAACCAAAGAGAATAGGGATAGGGGGTGCGGCAGATTCTTAGGGCTTCTAGAAAGGGGTTTTGTGACAGGTTTCTAGAAGGACAAGGGATAAGCTATGTGGCACAAACTTAGGGCACAAAAATAGAGCATCTAGGACCTAATATTTAGGTGATTTAATGTGAAAATGAGTCCTTTTTGCAGCTGGAATTAAGGTAGGAAAAGATTAGGATAGGATAAGATAAGATAAGGTTTGGATAAGATAAGGTTATTTGGATAATGTTTCATGTTTCTTGCTCTTTCCTTATCTTCTTTGTCTTGAATTTGTTTCTCCAAATTTGTAGCATGTTCCTAGCCTCTTTTGACTTCAAATTCATCCATCCACCTTGCTCCATATGCAAGCTATCCATTCCAGCCCAAAATTGCTCCAAATAGCTCCAAAATGCTTTTTCTTGCCAACTTTTCCATTTAAACCTACAAACACACAAAAATAGCTTAAATCACTATAATAAATAGAAACTAACTTACTAAATGCAAAGAAACAAGCTAACTAAGTCGCATAAATATGCTCTTATCAATGGACCTGATGAATCAGGTATTTCGTCAGTACCTTGATAGATTCGTAATCGTCTTCATCGACAACATTTTGGTATACTCTAAGAACGAGGCTAACCATCCTAGACATCTACGTCTGGTTCTGAAGAAGCTAAGGGAGAATCAACTGTATGTTAAATTCAGTAAGTGTCGATTTTGGCCGGATTAGGTGTCTTTCTTAGGACACGTGATATCAGCTCAAGGTATTCTCGTGAATCCCCAGAAAGTAACAGCAGTGGAAAACTGGGAGCAACCTCAAACTATCACTGAAGTTCAAAGTTTTCTTGGTCTTGCGGGCTACTATCGATGTTTTGTGAAAGATTTCTCAACCATAGCCCTGCCTCTGACAAGGTTAACCAGGAAATGAGTTAATTTTGAATGGAGTGATGATTATGAATGGAGTTTCCAACAGTTGAAGTACTGTCTCACTATGTGCCTGTTTTGGCACTTCCCGATGACAATGGGAATTTTGAGATCTATAGTAACACATCTCTGAATAGTTTGGGCTGTGTGCTGTTGCAGCATGGAAGAGTGATCCCGTATACTTCACGACAATTAAAGCCCTATAAGATGAATTATCCTACTCATGATCTCGAATTGGTAGTTATCGTTTTTGCTTTGAAAATTTGGCAACACTATCTTTATGGGGAAGCATGTCGAATTTTCACTGACCATAAAAGCCTCAAGTACATCTTCACTCAGAAAGAATTTAATCTCCAGCAGCGTAGGTGGATGGAGTTGATCAATGATTATGACTGCACTATCGAGTATCACCTTGGTCGTGCGAATATTGTATCGAATGCTCTTAGCAGGAAATCTCACGGCCGACTTAATGCCCTTTATGCATGTCGTGTTCCTCTTCTAACTAACCTAAGATCTACTGGAGCGGCTTTAGAAGTGGATCAACATGGAGCTCTACTGCCAATTTTCAAGTCAGGCCAGTTTTGTTAGATCGTGTTCTTGAGGCCCAAATGAACGACTCAGAATCCCAAGAGTTAAAACAAGCGGTGTTGAACGAAAAAAAAAAAGATCTCAGGATTCGAAAACCTGATGGTATGCTTGTGCAAGGCGATCGGATGTGTGTACCAAATGTGGAAAAACTGAAGAAAGAAATTCTCGATGAAGCGCATATTTCGACTTATGCAATGCATCCCAAAAGTACTAAGATGTATTATACTATCTGATCTTTCTACTACTAGCCAGGAATGAAAAGAGAAATTGCGGAGTACGTGAGTCATTGTTCAGTCTGCCAACAGGTCAAGGCGGAAAGATGGAAACCATTTGGGTTGCTACAGCCATTTTCGATACCCAGTAGAAATAGGAAGATATCACATTAGATTTCATGTACAAGTTGCCTCGTACGCGAAATGGTTATGACAGTATCTGGGTGATTATAGATTAGCTTACCAAGTCATCGTACTTCCTACCTGTTCGTGAGAACTATTCGTTGAGTTGGTTAGCTGAACTTTTCGTCTTCGAGATTGTTAAGTATCATGGTGTTCCAACTAGTATTATTTTTTATCGGGACCCCAGATTCACTTCAAAATTCTGGGTAGTTTTTCAAGAAGCTTTGGGATCGAGATTACTCTACAGCACTGCCTATCATCTTCAAACCGATGGGCAGTCAGAGAGAACTATTCAGATGTTTGAAGATATGTTGACATCTTCAGTCCCGCAATTCGGAGACGCATGGCACAAGAGCTTGTCGTTGATAGAATTCACCTACAACAATTGCTTTCATTCCAGCATTGGTATGTCACCATTTGAAGCGATGTATAGGAAACTATGTCGTACCCCGTTGTATTGGTCTGTGATCGGCGAAAGAGTTTTGGTTGGTCCTGAAATCGTAGATAAGACGACACAGAACATTCAGGTGATAAAGGCTAACCTAAAAGTAGCACAAGATCAGCAAAAGAGTATAGCAGACAGACATTCGACCGACAAAGTATACAAGGTTGAAGACTGGGTATTTTTAAAGCTGTCACCGTGGAAAGGTGTTGTACGATTCAAAAAGAAAGGAAAGTTAAGCCCTCGTTACATCGAGCCATACTAGAACATTAAGCGAGTTAATGAAGTTGCTTATCGACTTGATATACCTCTAGAGTTGTCGAGGGTATATAATGTGTTCCACATGTCCATGCTACAGAGATACGTCTCTGATCCGTCACATGTGATTCCCCCACAGCCGTTAGAGATCAACCCAGATTTGACTTATGACGAGGTTCCAGTGACTATTCTTAATTGGAAAGATAAAGTCTTCAGGAACAAGACCATTCGTATGGTGAAAGTCTTATGGAGGAACCACTTAGTTGAGGAAGCTACTTGGGAGATAGAAGAGCGCATGCGAGATTTGTATCCACGTTTGTTCTTTGATTGATTTCTAGTAGTGTTGAAATTTTGGGGATGAATTTTTCTTAAGGGGGGTAGGTTATGACGACCCGTCCCTAATTTCCTGTGTAATTTCTCCGCGAGTGTGTAAATTGACAGTTATGCCCTTGTCGACAAAGTGACGTGGACATGATTATACAGCTTTAATTTATTTTTCATGTTATCATAATTAAATTATACTCGATGTTATGAGTATGTGGGCACAAGTTAGGCTCGAATCAGACTTGTAACGAAAAAGTTGTGTTTCGTTAAAGTACGTTAACAGCGGGTAAAATTGAACACATGTGTGTACTAAATTATCAGTATTAGAAACATTGTTCTTGATAAGGGTACAGATTTCGTGTAATCTGAAAACCCTATCTCTTCTTTTCTTTAAAATTTGTCCCGAGTCCCCTATTTCACTTACTAACCAATAAATAATTTTTCCCTTAATTTCCTCCCCACCAATCAAACTATCCCCTTACTTTCAGCACCCAATCAGACACCATCACTTCAAATCTCTTCTCAACTAATCAGAGAAGCTATCAGTCTTTCTCTTTTATCTTCTTCATATATCTATCTCTCTCACCGGCACATCCCTCTTCTCTACAACTACAAAGACCTTCATCAAACACTCACATATCGAACTTAAAAATACCACCATCGTGATCCTATCATCTTCACGAACCCAACCGTACAAATCGATCTTGAAGTGGTTGAGTTTTGACTCGCCAACTCGGAAGGTCCGACTCGGTGGGTTTTGCTCCGACAAGTTTCAAGCCGAGTTACAAGGTTTTAGGATGTCGGGAAGCTTCTACACAACTCCCTAGAGTCCCTAGGCTAAGTTTGGAGTAAAGAGAATGTCGAGAAGCTCGGTTTCAAGAAGTCGAGTTTTAGGTCGAGACTTGCAAGGCTTTTTCAGGCCAGTTTCCATCCATTTTTGGGCTTTTGAAAGTTATAAACTTGTTCTTCTCCTCAAGAGCTTCATTTCCATATAAAGTTGGTCAAAAATGTTTGAGAAATGAAGAAGTTACCGTCAACTTTGATAGAATATTCCCTGTCTTCTGTCAGTCTTTGCCAGAAGCGTGCCTACGTGTGGCTGTAGGTTGGGCGGTGCGTGAAGGCATGTCCGGCCTCCGGCTAGCGAGTGATTGATATGTGCGGGTCCTTAACTTCAAGTAGAAGACTTTCGTATATTCAAACCTTCCATTTGAGCAAGCTATGGGGAGTTTTCCTAGCTTTTTTTTTTTTTTTGTATATGTGTTGTTTAATTAATTATTATTAGTTGTTTCGCATATAGGGGAGACTTACCCGGAGAACGTTCGAGGACAAGCGAGGCTAGGCGGCTACGATCCATTGACATCTCAGTGAATGGGCATTTTGTTTTCGTGTGTGTGTGTGTGTGTGTGTGTGTAAACTTCATAGTTTCCACAAATGCCTTTAAATTGATTTATGCATATTATGCCATGATTTATGAAATTTTTAAACATGTTGTTGTGGTTGAGATTTATATATTGTCATGGCCTATTCATGTACATTTTACTTGCTCATCAATGTTGTATTATTGTTAAATGCTAAAATAATCTTACGGGATGCGCAGGTAAGTTCAGGTAAGGTTATTATGTTGACTAGAATATTTGCATCATTATGGCATGCTTATATTCATGTAGTCTGTTCATCATTGCTGCACCCCGGTGTTAGTGCTCGCCCCGGGCCAGGGCCAGTCCTTCACGTGTATGTTCACCTCCCGCACCGTACACTCGTCTTGGATCCAAACAAGTGCTAATCCTGTCATACAGGTTGCATTAGGCGACTTCGACTCGTAGGTGACCATGATTATCGCCAGTCTTCACGTGATTGTAGCACTAGAGCGTATATTATTACACCCAGTCCTATCGTACAGATCGCACTAGGCGACTCCTACTTGTGTGCTAGCATAGATTGACAACAACCAGGGCCAGTCATACAGGTCGCATTAGGCAATTTTGAGTTGTATGCTAGTATAGATTAATTGAACACCTGATTTTATTTATATTACTGTTGAGATATTGTGGTGTGGCATACTACTGATTTACTATTGATTTACATTTGATTTCATACCTATACGTGGTATGATTTTCTAGAAACTATACATGTTTTACAGCGAAACGTTAGTATGTTCGGAAAATAACTGTGTTTTATAAACCTTTATTTTTGTGCCCACTCACCCTTCTGTTTTTCGTCGCTCCAGGTCCTAGATAGCTGACCTACCCTGTGGCGTGAGGGGATTAGTGGCTATTATGACATATTCCTGTTTAAATGTAAATGACTTTTCCCGGTTGTGTACTAAGTACTTAACTAGTTTCGACTGCACTATTTGTTATCTATGCTTTGAACAATTGTAGTTTATGGGTTATACCCACTACTGCGCACTCACTTTATTAGTTTAAATAAGTTATAGCTTCGGTTTTAATTTATTCATACTTTTTTTACATCATTCACACTTTGGTTACATCATTTTCGGGTAACGGCCAACATGCCTTGACTCCGCCTGGGGTGTGTCAAGATGTCTAGCAGATAATGCAATCATGCACACCAGTTTACGTGAACAAATCTATTTCACTAACTTCATACCTAAGAGTGCACCTCTAACAACCCTCTCAGGCCTATCTAACCTGATCGAAGGATATCGTAAGGCACGTATAATGTTGTCCAATGGTACAATCCTAACCATTGATGAGGCACTTTATTTTCCACGTTTCGAAAGAATGTTGTTAAGTTTCAAGGACATTAGAAATAATAATTACCACGCTGAAACCTATATAGAAAACGGAGTTGAATTTCTATGCACTTCCTACGAATATGGCCAAAAGCGTATTCTAGAGAAGATATAGCGTATCCCGAGTAGTCTGTATACTACAAATATACGCCTTATAAAAAGCCACTATATGGCCGGTCCTACCTCCGAGACTGCGCATAAAATTACACTTTGGCATGATCGTTGGGACACCCTAGATGAACAGCGATGCGCTGTATTCTCAAATCATCACACGAGCATCCACTAACCCGAAGTTTAGGTTCGATTCAAGGAATTGCATGTCAAACCTGCTTTATGGGAAAGCTTATTATTAAGCCTTATTATGACAAGATTCGTTCGAATCCTTCTATTTTTCTACAAAGGATTCAGGGGGACATTTATGGACCAATTCACCCTCCTTGCACCATTTAGATAGTTTATGGTTTTGGTTGACGCTTCCACACTTTGGTCACACGTGTACCTGTTATCCACAAGGAACGCTGCATTCTCCAAACTCTTGGCTCAAGTTATCAAGCTCAGGGCTCACCACCCTGATTATCCAATCAAATTTATTCGATTGGAAAATGCTGGAGAATTCGCATCTAAAACCTATGATGATTATTGCATGTCGGTTAGGGTTGAAGTTGAACATCTAGTACCCTATGTTCACACCTAGAACGGCCTGGCAGAGGCATTCATTAAGCGCTTATAAATGATTACTCGATCTTTGGTCATACATATCACGCTCTCAATCGCTGCTTCTAGCCATGCAATATTGCACATAGCCATGTTGGTCCGTCTGAGGCTTGTTACGACAAAACCATATAGCGCCCTTCAATTGGATATCGGATACAAACCCGACACATAGCATCTGCGCTTTTTTGGTTGTGCGGTCTATATGCCTATTTCGTCACTCTTACGTACAAAAATGGGGCCTCAGCTAAGGATGATAATTTATGTCTGATATGATTCTCCTTCGATCATTCGTTACTTAGAACCTTTGACAGGCGATATGTTTACCGCTTATTTTGCGGAATGTCACTTATATGAGACAGTATTATTGTGGACGACTCCCACTTTGTCTCATTTAGATCCCCGCATCAATCAATCTGAAATTGAAATGTAGCGCATATTAGATCTTCAGAGCATAGCTTAGAGCTTGCCAGATGCTTTCACTGATCTAGTATGAGTGACAAGATCACATATTCTAGCTGTGAATGTGCCTGCAAAGATGGATGTACCAAATGTACGATGGACTTCCTTCCTGAAGGCTTGGGATGTCACTTTGGCCAATCCACATACATTAGCTACTAGCTAATCCCTGCCCCTGCACAAAAGCGTGGATGGCCATTTAGTTCAAAGGATTCACACATCCAGAAAAGGAAACCCACGACACATGTTCATCTTGAGCCTATTGTGAGTTTGACTGTCTCCTACTCATTTTATCCAACTTATGAGGAAATTCTATATTACGGAAGCGTCCTTGAAGAGAAGAATCCATCTCCCGAGAATCAAGAGATTTCGGTCTATTATGCTAGCTTGGATGATGTTTGGTGTAGAAATAAGATTATCATCAACGATGCATTAGCATATGCAGTAGCTACTGAGATCATGTTTAGTGATGACATTGAAACCCGTTCCGTTGATGAATGTCGACGTAGAAATGATTGGTCAAACTGGAAATAAGCAATCCAAGTCGAACTCAATTCGCTTATGAAATTTAAGATGTTTGGACCTGTAGCTCCCACTCTTCCACATGTGAAGCCTGTTGGCCACAAGTGGGTTTTCGTTCAGAAGCGTAATGAGAAGAACAAAATTGTGCATTACAAAGCTCGTCTTGTTGTGCAAGAGCTTCTCACAATACCCTGGGATTGACTATGACGAAACTTTATTCACTCGTTATGGATGTGATTACTTTTCGCAACCTTATCAGTTTGGTAGTTTCTGAAAAACTGAGTATGCAGCTAATAGATGTAGTAATTGCGTATCTCTATGGGGATCTTAATACGGAAATCTACATGAAATTTCCCGAATGACTTACATTGATTGGATCAAATATTTTCAAACCCTAGAACACGCTCTCAATTAGGCTGAGGCGTTCACTCTATGGTTTAAAGAAATTTGGAATAATGTGGTATAACCGTCTGAGTGAGTATTTGACTTGTCAGGGATATGTGAACAATGAACTATGCCCTTGTGTGTTCATTAAGAAGTCACATTCCAGTTTTTCGATTGTTGCAGTTTATGTTGACGATATGAACCTCATCGGAACTCCTAAAAAGCTCGAGAGAATTGACGTGCCCCTTAAGTCAGAATTTGAGATGAAAGATCTAGGAGAAACTCGATACTGTCTTGGTCTCGAGATAGAGCACTGTTCAGATGGAATCTTAGTACATCAATCGAACAACACCCAGAAGGTGTTGCGCATCTTTAACGAGAATAAAGCGAAGCCTTCAAATACTCCTATGGTCATTCGATCACTAGATGCAAAACGAGATCCTTTTCTTCCGAAGGAAGATGATGAAGAGATTTTGGATCCTGAAATTCCTTATCTAAGTGCCATAAGCATTTTATTATGCTTAGCTCAATGCATTAAACCCGACATCTCCTTCGCTGTTAATTTTTTGGCAAGATACAGTAATGCACCAACATGTAGACACTGGATTGGTGTTAAAGACATCTTTCGTTACCTTAAGGGTACTACGGATATAGGTTTGTTCTATCCTTACGGATCCTCGAGTGATGTCACACCCCTTTATCTCAAGTTAATTCCCGCCTTGTTAGTTATGTTGACGTATGATATTTATCTGATCCGCACAAGGCACATTCTCAAACAGGTTATGTCTTTACCGTTAGAGGCACCACAATCTCGCGAAGGTCAATTAAATAGACCTTAGTTGCCACTTCGTCTAGCCATGTTGAAATTCTCGCCTTACACAAAGCAACTCGAGAATGCTTCTAGTTGACAGCAGTTGTGAGCCATATTTGAAGCTCCTACGATCTTTACCCCGTTATTGACGTCTTGAAGACGATCTACGAAGACAACGCATCATGCATCAAACAACTCAAGAAGGGTTACATCAAATTAGACATGACCAAGCACATTGTGTTGAAGTTCTTATTCTCACATCAACAGCGATAGCATCAGAAGAATGAAGTCATGCAAATCCATTCACAAGACAATCTGGCTTACCTCTTCACCAAATCACTATCGAATGCGATGTTTTAGAAGCTTGTTCAAGGAATAGGTATGCATAAACTTTCTGAGTTGTAACATTTTTAGTTCTCTTTGGAATTATGTCAAACTCAGGGGAAGTATCCTGAAGTATACTTGCTTGATCTTAATGTACTCGTTTCCCTACGATTAGAAGCATATTTTCCTTTGGGTTTTTGTTACCTAACAAGGTTTTGATGAGGCACCCATCTTAGGTTGATCATATCTCTGATGACGTCCCGTAGATGTTTAATTTGATTTTGCATTTCTCACACATTTTTCCTTAGACTATGGATTTTGTCCTTACTCGGGTTTTTGTCATAGCCATTGTTTTTTTTTGTAAGACTTAGTTCCATATGCAAGTTCTTACCTTATTTGAAACTAGCGTATTCCCATAATCAGTGCCGACGAGTCGACTTCCTCAACTCTACATAATGCCAAATCTACTTGAGTATTTACACACTCAAGGGGGAGTGTTATAAAATTTGTATTTAAGTATGATTGTGTAAATCCTATATTAGATTTTATTCTAGTTATTCCCTATTAGGACTTGTATTCCTTGGAGGAGAAGGATTATTCTCTCCCTTATTACTATAAATAAAGGCATTGCGTAGGGGGAATAACACATCCTCTACACAACCCTACAAACACATCTCTCTCCACTCTCTCTCTATGCTATGCCCTCTTTCTCCCTTGTCAGTTAAATATAGGCCGCAACAAAGTTAAGGTTTGTATGCCAAGCATATTGTACATTTAAATTTAGGGCCTGTTTGATGGGTTAGATGAGATTGGGCCCTAGGGATGTGATTGGATTTGCATGGATGAGTTACATAACTCATGTGTATGGTTGGGTTACATAACACATCGTATTTTCCCGTATTTTGGATTTGTAGCCAATCTAGTCCATGTTACAATTTTTTTCACCAAACATTAAATGGGCTATATGTCCAATTTAATTGGATATAATTTTTCTCATCCTGCCCACCAAACATAGCTTTAATTGATAAGATATTGATTGTTGTGGTGAAACGCTAGCTACATAGAAAATTGTTATGCTTGGGAACTTGGGATCATATGCTTCACACAAAATAAATTGGAAAACCAAATCCTGCGGATCGAGTCAGTCTTAATTTTAGTAAAATCTGTTATATTAGAAGAGCATGATCCTATGCAACAATGCCAAATATAAAAAATTATTAGTTCATTTTTGCTGGTGAAATTTATTGGTTTATTGATAATTCATTCATTCTTTAGAATCCAATGTATAGGTGTTAGTCTTTGAACTTTGGCATTAAATTTGAATCACACAACCGAATTAATTTTATTCGATTAAAATAATATATATAAGAAATTGTTATTGGCACTCCAAAAATCTCATTTTGTACTCCAAATTTTCTATAATTAGAAAGAAAAAAACACTCGTAAAGAGTGTAGAATGAGATTTGTGGAGCACTAATAACCGTTCCCTATATATATAGTTTAACATACTATGCTATAAAACTAAGAGAAATGAGGATAGGCTAAATGGCCTAGCAAAAATGGCAGCAGGCGGTTCTCACATTGATTGATCTTGGCCAGTGGCGGCAGGCGGTTCTCATAGCTGGCCTTTCTACTTTTATGCTGTGTTTTTACTCGGCTTTTCTTCGGCGTGAGTAGTCAATTTTAGCAGGATTGTTGTTTCAATTACAAATTAAAGACGAATAATTTCAAACATATTGTTTTTGGAAGCCAATTGCAATTTGAATACTTTTTTTTATCGGAATTAAGCTGAGTATGAGATGATAGATTTAGTAAACAACGAGGAAATCTATTTGATGAATTTTAGTCGCATCTTTTCACATAATGGTTGGCAAAATCCAGATTGATGGTGGTATGTTCGCCATTGGACGTTCAATGCTTGAGTTTTCCAAGTTGAAGGCACTCATATGAAGAGGCCCTCGAGGTTCTTCATTTCGATGACCTGCCCAGTCGCTTCCGTTTCATCTCTTCCGTAGTTGCTTCTAAATGGAGACAACTATGAAAGAGATGAAATGACCATCTTAGTCTCACACGTAAGGCTCACGTGCAGGTTACTAACGGAGGAACAACGAAAGTTTCAATTTTGGGTATCAAGCCTAACACATTTCACCATAATGGTTTAAATCCGAATTTTATTACCACAAAATGCTATCTTCCGAATACTTTGTGACCACACATACTATTTATCCAATTGGGCCTAATAATTATATCATGTTAACGTACCACCCAATAATTACCGGCAACCCTTATTCAACCTTAAAAACACATTGGTATCCTCCCCATCATGACTTTAAACTGGAATCTACTCCAACCCCACTTGTGATGGAATCCTTTCCAGTTGGTCACAAAGCCACAATCCATTGCCTTACAGTTGGACCCCGCATATCTAATCCAAAACCCAAACAAAATTCTAGCTTTCCAACCATGAAACCAATTGTCAAAAAAACCAAAGTCATAATCCAACACCTTTCTCTCCCCCAACATGCTCACGTTTAATTCTTTGTTATTTTCGTTTGATTTATTCAACCAAATGACAAAAAATAAAGAGGAATATGTGTGGAATGCACAAAATGGTGTGCAAAATCAGCTTCCAAGTTAAAACCCTCAAATTTCTATTAAATCTGATGGTCAAGCTGAAAACAATATATAGGAATAAGTGACTTTCAAGCGTCTAAAATAGATAGGAATAAGCCCTACAACCGGAACCCGGATATATTTAACGCATATAACAGTGCACTATTAGTTTCAAATACCGTCACACTAACCCACCCTGTGGCTCAAATAGGAATAAACTATACACTCTCCTATGGTTGGAGCTCAGATTGCTTCAATATTTTTATTTCTAATTCTGGACAGGTCCTCTCGATAAAGAATTTGGTCCATTTTAAACTAGGGATGAAGATTCAAACTCCAAACATTTTCCAAATATCAGTAAAGGAAGTTGCACAACTAGACTAAGAGAAACATCTCTTCCAACAATGCATAAATCATAGCCACTGATAGATTCAGAAATGTTCGAATTATCAGATACATTTCCTCATAGGTGAAAACAAATGGACAAAGATACAGCTCCTGACCACAAATTTTAGTTCAACCTGGTTTGGACATCACCTTGCAACGTCACCTGAACATGAGTTTTCAATGACATGCTGTTCTCAAAACCTTAACTTACTCCGATGTGAAAGAAAGAATGTGTGCAAGTACTGATATTGTACGAATCATGGATGAATATGTAATATAAAATCGATAATAGCAATGTAATTCTCATTTATAAAAAACAGAAAAACAGAAAAACAGAAAATCAAAGCTCAGTTTCCGAATAAAGACGACAAAATTGCCAAAACACCAATCACAACTATGATATTTAGAAAATAGTTAGACTGCAGAGGCTTATCTGGGCTTCCACCGATAGCTTGATATTCTGCTCGAATCTTCTGCTTCATATTATCTGACAGCTCTGTCTGCAATTCACATAGGTAATACTATTGAATTTATTCCCTCTTCTTCATTTAAGACTCCCAACTATTACATTTGATTATTCAAAATAGCTTCATCTTGTATTATTAAAACAGACGGCACAAGTAAGCATGACACTTGCTTTTTACTCCTGCAGAAAACCATATGAATGAAGAACATGAAAATTTTGCACGCAAAAAGTTTCCCTAGAGTTGTCATCAATCCTCACAGATGCAAGGGATTTGCTAAATTATTGACAAAAAGAATTTTGATTAAGAGGTGTGAGTTTTCCGTGTGTACAACCTTGCCAGATGAGTATTTGGCTGCCACGAACTTTTCTGGTACAGGCTGTGAAGGACCATCATTGATCACAATACCCTGATCATCAAATTTAATAGAGTCTAAGGTTAACAGGCAAAAGAACGGCGAACCATTTCTTTTCTTCACAAAAACCGAAGTAGGAATAAAGTTTTCATTAGTTAACATTAATCATTCACTGGGAATGGATAATCCCTAACAGAAACAACATAGATATTGAAGGCTAGCAAACCTCTGGAGGATCAAATTTAGCTCCCAGGTTGCTGAGTTTAGCATGAGCTTCAGCATAATCCTTGAAGAAGGCTTCTTGGTCTTCGGTATATTTCTCAGCATACACCTGCAAATCATGTAACTCTCGATGTAACAAAGGATACTCATCGAACAGAATCATTCTCAATTTTGTTTTGTTTTACCTTGAATGCTGGATCTTCAAAAATAGCAGCATCGGTTGGCAACACCAGTAAATCTTCATCTCTCTTTTCCTTGATATCCTGTATAGAACAGCCGCTGAGTGAGTAAAGGAAAACCTTGTACCAATTCCCACCAGCCTCCAATTGTGTGAGAAGTCACATGCAAATAAGGATACTATTCAAATACCTTGAAGTAGGAATTGTCAAACTTCAACCATTGTGCTGTCCAAGACTGTCCTCCTGGTGCCCCTGGCCCATCTTTCTGCCATGAAAATAATGCTAGTTTACTATCTAGTTATTGTAGCAATACTATTCTTCTTATCATTCATTACTGTGTTTATCATAGCTGCTGCAATAAATAACCACGTGGGTAAAGATAACATAATAACATCCTACAAAAACCTTAATCAACTCTGTATGCTCATAATCTGGTTGTCCTAAAATTTCAAAACCTGATTGAGGAAACGGAATGAAAAATATCTTACTCAAGGCACTTCAACAGAACCATTTTCTGTTAGAGTGGCTTAAGTGAATACGAGATTCAGATTCAATACCGTGTACTTTGTCTCTGGCTTGCCCCAACCACTGCGATCAGGTCTTGACCTCCCCAAAGTATGTGCCCCAGACAATGCAACTATTTCCTACAGATCAAACAAGTTCATTAGTACACATCATCAAAGAGGTTCAGTATGCGCCTTGTATTGTCCAGAAACTAAGTATACAGTACTTAAAAGTCACCTTGTCATTCAACCCCATTCGGTAGAAAACCTGACGCAGATGATCAGCAGGCGAAGGAGGGCCAGCATCTAAAAAAAACCAAGAAAAGTATTTCAAAATGAGTAAAGAGCAAAAAGGAATACTGTTTTCACCGAAACAATTCCAAACTCCATGTTTGTCATCAAAACCATTTAGAAAAATATACATGCTTAACTAACCAGGAAGCCTCCCTTCTTCTGGGCACTGCTCGGGTCCCGAGACATCAACCCTCCCATACTTCATTGGTATCTTCGGCCCCCCTGCCTCCTGAAGAAGGAAACGATCTCAATCAGTGAAATGAACTTGTTATAAATTTACAAAACTTACTCATACAAATGTTAGAGGAAGACTAAGAATCACCTCCACAGCAGTAGCACTGGCCAATTGGAACAAGTCCGCGTATGAGACGCCAGGGTACTTGTCTTTTATAGGCTGAACGAGCTTCAATGCATTCACAAGACCTAAAATCGTGAAACGAAAGCTCATCGTAATTGACATTCGGGCGACAATCTAATTTATTCTAAACTAAACTACAGGAAGCGAGATTCCAACTTGGATAGCCAACTTGATTACGCTCGGGTCTGCACAGAGATTACAAACTTACTTGAACAATAATTAGCAACTGGGTATATCAATTACCTGCATTCGCAGCATGCTTGAGCTCAATCTCAAACCTCAAGCTTCCATTTGCCCCACCTCTTTGCGGCCACTCCTCTATGTTCTTATTGTAAGTTCCAGCATCGTGCCATCCCAACCGAACCTGTACAAAAAGAAGAAAAGTTCTTCACTATAGCTTAACACTTCCCGACGATTTCAGAAAACGAAAACGTACGGATCGGGGTTAGGGAGATACGAGTATTGGGTGGCTGAAAGTGGTCTTGAGAAGCTCCTTGATGTCCTCTCTGGCGAGCTTTAGCTGCTCCGGGTCGGAAGCCTGGCATTTGGGGCCGGCGGCTCGGCTGTACGGTCGGGCAACCGCGTGAGGCAACGAGCGGGGTTTGGGGTTGAGGAAGAGTTGGGAAACGACGGGAGCGGAGCCGAGGGGCTTGAGTGAGGAGGAGGAGGAGTGGGAGAGGGAGGTTCTGGCGGAGGAGGAGGGAACAAGGCGAGAAGTGATGGAGGCGCCGCCGAATGTGACGGAGGACATGGCGGGAATTGAAGCGTGGAAATGCGAGGAGAGCGGTGGCGAAGTTGGGAGAGAGAGAGGGTGCGGCATTTTCGGATGACAGCTTAATCGCTGCCTCTCCTTTGGATTTGGAAAATTGACAGATGGCTGTTGGGTGTCCCAATGAGTCACTTTGATTTGATTTGACCACGCGCCCGTTGGCGCAAACTTTCGCTTGGCTCTTTGATTTTATCTGTCCTCATGCTCTCAGTCGTTGGGTTGGTAGGTAGGACTACTTTCTCTTTTAAAAGAAATAAAAAATTAGATGGAACGTGAGAGTCGAACTCTTATTTTAAAAGTTATTTTATCGATGCAATTAGACATGGTATTTGTGTTGTTTTCATAACATACTTAATATCTTAACGGGTCGTATCTGTTAAGGATACAATTAGAACTAATTAATTATGTATCTGTTTAGGATTTTACTTAGCTGTTAAGCTATGATTGTTATAGTCGGTTATTAGAATCTGTAAAGCTATTTATATTGGTTGTACACACGGCTTGTCTAATTGAATAGAAATCATTTTTCCACAACAACTTCTCTCTCTAGATTTTCTCTCTCTCTCTACCTTTAGCATTTCTCTCACAGATCTATAACTTTCTAC
Source organism: Pyrus communis (assembly GCF_041283825.1). NCBI lineage: Eukaryota > Viridiplantae > Streptophyta > Magnoliopsida > Rosales > Rosaceae > Pyrus > Pyrus communis. The sequence continues at coordinate 8,677,468 of NC_142572.1, forward strand.
ATGGTATCTTTCGCCATAGTCCACCGACTTTGATCCCTCGCTTCCCCTTTCTTGCATTTTCTTGCATTTTCTCGCCTTCCAAACACGTCTTCTACGCCCTAATTTTCTTCAATTTCTTCCTTTCTTTCTCAATTTCTCTCTAGTTCCTGCAATGACGACGGCTGCGCACTCCTCTTCTCCGGCTGCTTCTTCTGGATCTCATGGCGATGTCACCAATTCGTCAGTTCAATCGCTCTCGTCTATTACTGTTCAGAACATCACAGGTATGGTTGCGACGAAACTCAATCGTCACAACTATATCACCTGGCGTAGTCTCTTCCTCCCTGTTCTGAAACGATTCAAGCTTTTAGGGCTTGTTACTGGATCTGATGTGTGTCCTTCTCAAGTTCTGCTTGATTCCTCTGGATCTCGATCTCTGAATCCAGCGTATGAGGTGATGCGAGAATTATACGCGCACAAATTAAACCCTCTTTTTGACAATTGTAGTAATGATGTAAGTAGGGATCGTTCTGGACCGGGGATTAGGAGGGATTGTTAATCACTTGGATTTGACTCAAAAACGTAAAAACAAAGTTAAAAACGTTCACAAAGACTCAAAGGACTCAAAACAAGTTCAAAAGACTCAAAACTGCCTAAAAACACTAACTAGGCAGTTTCTGACCTTAAACCCAATGTTGGACGAATTTAAGATTATGGCTTGATTCAAACGTAAAAACACAATATAAAACACTAAACTAGACTCAAAGAATGTAAAACTAAACTTTAAAACACTAAAACAAACCAAAAGACTCAAACATCACCCAAAACACTCAAATCTGCCCAGAAAGTGGTTTTTAGGCAGATTTGAGCACTTTGGTGAATTTGGACGAATTTATGTAACAAATTGAATCACAACACTTATAAACACAAACTAAAACACTTTCTAACTAAATTGGACATTAAAGTAAAGGGGGAATTAGGTTTTGACGAAATTAAATAAAATGAACAGATTGTAAGTAAAAACAGAAAGTAAAGATGAATGTGATGGAATTGAATGGATGGGAACCTAGCTAAGGGGTTCATCTCCATACATGTTATACTTGCATAATAAAACGATTTCCAATTGCATTTCAATAAACTATGAATTCTCAACACCCCAAGTTAACCGTGATGCACTAATTAACCTTCAAATCTTCCTAACGTTATTGAATTGGATGATTGCATACGACAACCCAAAACATTCCCCACAAGTCCCCTACATGATTGCATAATAGAGATACAAGCAAGAATCATTACGCTCTATGAAAATTATAAATGTTGACGAGGCATTCGTTACTATGATTGCATGAAACTTATGCCAAGAATTCGTTTAACGCGATTGTTTATAAGCAACCTCCACTACTTGTGAATATAAGTTCGTAACTATTAGGTGAAACTCACTTATATTCTAGCGTCATATTCATGCATGAAAATTAAGCGTGCACTCTCAATAAACATACATAAATAGGTTATCAATCAAACAGTTAAACAAATTGAATTCACAACTTATGAAACGTAATTAGAAGTAATCAAATCAAAATGCAAGCATAAACATTTATTTCGAATCACCCCCTAACCAAGGGGGGTTTATTTCCTCATAACTTTGAAATCAAAGAAATACCTAAACATTCCAACAACTCAAACTTGAATTGTATGAACGTTTAGGCACTCTTCTCTTCCATTCCTCATACGTACAAAACAAAGAGAATTGAATTTAAACATTGAAATCAAAGAAACACCTAAACATTCCAACAACTCAAACTTGAATTGTATGAACGTTTAGGCACTCTTCTCTTCCTCGTTGTTGTAGCACAAGGTCTAAGGTGAGGTTTGGTGGTGTGAATGGTTTGGGGAATGGTGTTTGGATTAATAGGGAAACTCACGGCACAAAGGGGGAAGTGTTTGTGGTATGTACAATGGATGAATTTCTGAAATGGAAGTGTGTGTTGTGACTGAAATGTGTATGAATGAGTGTGAATGAATTGTGGCTGAAATGCATGCTTATTTATAGGTAAATAAGAGGGAACATGACAGCTAGGAGGTGGGTGGAAATCTGAAATGGTGATGGGAGATGCATGTGGCTGATTTATGCATGTGATTAAAGCTAGAGTGATGATGATGAATGCATGTGGAATGGCTGAAAATGCAATGGGAAAGCCACGGCAATGATGGTGTTTTTCTGCTGAAAATGAATTAAAGGGTGCATGTGTTGATGATTTGTGGTGCAATGATGAATTAAAGGAATGCATGTGCAAGGATGGGTTGTTTTGTGTTGTTGGTGTGTGAATGGGAATGCAATCTGAAATGGGAGAGCATGTGGGTGGAAATGCATGTGGGTTAAAGTGGAATGACAGCTAGGTTGTGATGATGAATGCATGTGGCTGATTTAATGGAGGAACAAGTGCATGTGCATGGTTTTGGTTGGAATGCAAGGGAATGCAATCTGAAATGGGAGAGAGAAGTGATAAGTGTATGGTTATGATAAGTGATAAGTGTATGGATATGTGGTTTATGATAAGTGATAAGTGGTGATGATAAGTGATAAGTGATAAGTGATATGATATGTGGTTATGATATGTGGTGAATGATAAGTGGTGAATGATATGTGGTGAATGATATGTGATAAGTGGTATGATATGTGGGAGTGTGGCTGAAATGAAGGAGTGGAATGTTGGAATGTTATGCACGACTAAGGATATAGGAAAGGTTTAAATGTCCTAAAACTAAAGGTTCAAGGTTCCAACACTTTGGTCTTCAATTAGGTCTTCAATTTCGTCCAACACTTTGGCTCCAAGCATAAGCTATCCATCCTTAGCCCAAAAGTGCTCCAAAAGTCTCCAAAATGCATCTTTTTGCTCCTTTAGCCCTTTGGACCTACAAACATACGAAAATAGCTTAAAGTACTAAAATAACTAAAGAAACATAACGTAAATGCACGAGAACAAGCCATTTAAGTCGCATGAATATGCTCCTATCATGAGGCTTGGTGTGAACGAGATCAAATCTTGATGATTTGGATTAATTCTACTCTATCTGAAGATCTTCTTCCCTTGACGGTTGGCTTTGATGATTCCAAATCTCTCTGGCAATCTCTCGAGCGTCGCTTCTCTGGTGCATCTCGGACGCATGTTCACAGCTTACGCTCAAAGATTCAAACTATTCAGAAAGGTGACTCCTCGATGACGGATTATCTCAATTCTCTCAAGGAAATTTCTGACAAACTTGCAGCGGCTGGGGAACCGATTTCTGAATCAGATCTTGTTGCATATACTCTTTCTGGTCTTTCTGATGAGTATGAGTCCTTTGTTGACTCTATTGAAACCCGACTTGAACCTATCAATTCTGATGAACTACACGGCATGCTTCTCAGCAAGGAAATTTCTCTTCAAAAACGCAAGACCAGACCATCCTCATCCTCCTCTCAACTTTTTCATGCCTATACCGCTCACCAAGGTTTCTCTGGTTCTACCAACCACAGAGGCAACCATCGTGGTCGATTTCAGAATCGGAATAAGTTTCATCAAACTCGGAATTTTGGAGGTAATCGCAACAACTATAACCCCTCAGGAGGTATTCTTGGCCCTGTTCCATCTCCTCGATCCACATTCTCTGGTTCTCAGTCTGCCAATTACAGCTCTGGAAAATCCTTTCAGTGCCAATTGTGCCTCAAATATGGCCATGAAGCTCTCAATTGTGAGAAACTCTCTCAGTTTGCTTCTCAACGATCCAATGTTGGTCCTCCATTTGGTATGACTGCTACTACTTCTCCTCCACCGAGCTATTGGCTAACTGATAGTGGTGCCTCTCACCATGTCACACCTGATCCAGCTTCTCTCAACTCTGTCATTCCATACACCGGCAGTGATCACCTGTTTGTTGGTAATGGTAAAGGTCTGTGTATTTCCCACACTGGCTCTGCTTTAATTCGAACTCAAAATGCTACCTTTAAGCTTAATGATGTGTTATTAGTTCCCAAAGCTTCACACAACTTACTGTCCGTCTACAAGTTTGTCTATGATAATTGGGCATCTCTGACCTTTGATCCATTTGGGTTCTATATTAAGGACCTAAGAACTGGGAGGATGCTCTTCCAGGGCCCCTGTGAAGGTGGTTTGTACCCTTTCTACTGGGATGCATCAAATGGCACATCTGGAGTTGCACTCTCTCCTCAGGCATTGCTCGTTCATAAAGTAGATATTCATCTGTGGCATCAGCGATTGGGACATCCATCGAGCCAAGTATTACATACTATTGTGAATAAACACCAACTACCTGTCCTTCGTTCTGTACCTCAAGGTTCTATATCTCAAGGATCTGTTTGTACTGAATGTAAATTGGGGAAGGCTTCTAAGCTACCTTTTTCTGTTTTGCCTTGTATATCTACTAGGCCTTTTCAATTACTGCACACTGATGTTTGGGGCCCTTCTCCCATTGCTTCATGTACTGGTTACAAATACTACCTCATTTTGGTAGATGACTATACTAAATACAGTTGGTTATATCCTATGGTTTATAAATCAGATGTGTACTCAGTTTTCACGACTTTTGTGCTCAAAGTTCAAACTTTTTTTTCTTGTCGCATACAATGCCTACGGTCAGATTCAGGGGGTGAGTACTTGAGCAGGAACTTTCAAACTTTTCTCAATGCTCAAGGCATTACACATCAACTCAGTTGTCCTCATACACCTGAACAGAATGGGTGTGCTGAGAGGAAGCATCGGCATGTTGTTGAAATGGGTCGAACTCTCCTTTCTCAGAGTGGATTGGCAACCAAATTTTGGGTTGAGGCGTTTCAGACGGCTGTCTATCTTATCAATCGACTGCCTTCTCATTCTTCTTCCATTAGTCCTTGGGAACAACTTTTTCAAGCTCCTCCACGGTATCATACTCTGAAGGCTTTTGGATGTGCTTGTTATCCATGGTTGCAACCGTATTCAGCTAACAAGCTTGACGCAAAGAGCAGATTGTGTGTTTTTCTGGGCTATAGCCTTAATCATAGTGGGTACAGATGTCTTGATCCTGTTACTAATAAAGTGTATATTTCACGGCATGTTACGTTTGATGAGCAGTTGTTTCCATTCAAGCACGACATGTTCTCTGATTTCAACCCACCACAACCTGCCTCCTCTACAACCTCTTCTCCTACCTCTGTGACTATTCCAGTTCCTGCTCCTTCCAGTACCCTTCCATCTGTCACTGCTGCTCTCCCTCATTCTACACATCAGGACTCTCTCTCACCGGCTCCGTTTACTACACTATCTGCCCCGTTATCTCCCTCTTCCTTACCTACTTCTTCTCATAATTCATCGGCCTCTGTCCCTGCACCACCACCATCTCTTAATTCTCACCCAATGATTACTCGAGCTAAGGCTGGCATTCACAAACCAAAAGTCTTTACTGCCACAAAACATTCTCTTCCTGTGTCTGTTGATTCACTTGCGTGTCTGCCTCCTACTCCTACCACATTTCTGCAAGCTTCCAAAAATCCACATTGGATGGCTGCAATGAAGGATGAGTTTCACGCCTTGCAGTCCACTGGCACATGGGATTTGGTTCCTTTTCATCCCAACTTAAATTTAGTCGGCTGCAAATGGGTGTTTAAAGTCAAACATAAGCCTGATGGCTCCATTGAACGGTACAAGGCCCGTCTAGTGGCTAAAGGCTTTCATCAGCAAGAGGGCATTGATTTTTCTGAGACTTTCAGTCCTGTTGCTAAGCCCACAACTATCCGTATTCTGTTATCCATTGTTATTTCTTATGACTGGTTCATTCATCAACTTGATGTCAGTAATGCGTTCTTGCACGGTACTCTGAAGGAAGCTGTATACATGATCCAGCCACCGGGATTTGTTGATTCCACAAAACCCCGCCATGTTTGCAAACTTAACAGATCTCTCTACGGTTTAAAACAGGCTCCTCGGGCCTGGTATGAAGCATTCTACACGGCTATTCTGTCCTTGGGTTTCTCCTCTTCTTCTTCTGATACCAGCTTGTTCATCAAGAAGGATTCTTCCATCACCTTTATTTTAGTCTATGTTGATGACATTATCATTACTGGTAGTTCCCGATCTGTTTGTCAATCTATTATTGCTCAGTTACAAACTATGTTTCCTGTGAAGGATTTGGGTGATCTCCACTATTTTTTGGGCATTGAAGTACACAGATCTGCTAAAGGAATGTTTCTTCACCAATCCAAATATGCTCTTGATTTGTTGAAGAAAACAGATATGATTGGTGTCAAGCCTTGCTCCACTCATGTTGGTTCTGCAAAGTTAGATCACTCAGGCACTCTTCTCTCTGATCCCACATTTTACAGATCCACTGTTGGTGCTTTACAGTACCTAACCTGGACGAGACCTAATTTGTCATTTGCTGTCAATCAAGTATGTCAGTACATGCATTCCCCTCGTACCATTCACCTACAAGCGGTCAAACGGATCCTTCGTTATTTGAAAGGGACTCTTGATGCTGGTTTATGGTTTACCCCAGGGTCTCAATGCCTCACTGCATGGTCTGATGCCGATTGGGCTGGCTGCCCGGTTGACAGACGATCAACAAGTGGATACTGTGTTTTCCTTGGTCCCAATTTAATTTCTTGGAGTGCAAAGAAACAGTGCACTGTTGCTCGCTCTTCTACAGAGGCTGAGTATCGGTCGCTTGCCAATACAGCTGCAGAACTCAGTTGGGTCTGTAAAATTCTGCAGGATATCTCTTTTCCTATCCTCCACACTCCTGCCATTTTCTGTGACAACCAGAGTGCAATTGCTCTAGCCTTTAACCCTGTCTTTCATGCTCGGACTAAACATGTGGAAATTGACTATCACTATATCCGCGAAAAGGTTCTTGCTGGTCAAGTCCGTGTGCACCATGTTGCTTCTCTTCTTCAACTCGCCGACATTTTTACTAAATCCTTGCCATCTGCTCGCTTTGCTGAGTTAACTTCCAAGCTTTCAGTTCGCTTTCCTCCCTTTAGCTTGAGGGGGTGTGTTAAGGATACAATTAGAACTAATTAATGATGTATCTGTTTAGGATTTTACTTAGCTGTTAAGCTATGATTGTTATAGTCGGTTATTAGAATCTGTAAAGCTATTTATATTGGTTGTACACACGGCTTGTCTAATTGAATAGAAATCATTTTTCCACAACAACTTCTCTCTCTAGATTTTCTCTCTCTCTCTACCTTTAGCATTTCTCTCACAGATCTATAACTTTCTACAGTATCGTGTAATACCCGTTAAAGTAAACGGGTAATATGAGTCGATCCAAAATTGACCCATTAATATTATTAGGTAGTTTAACATAACCCGTTACCCGTAAAAATAAAATATTTTGCATCAATAAATTGACACACTCCGACCGAGATCAGGGCATGCTGGTCATCACGTGGAAGTGACGTAACCATGTGCACAGTACGGAAGCTAATAAAATAATAATAAAAATACGAATAAATAAAAATCAGCTATACACAACGCAAGAACATACATGTGCAAGCGTAAGTGTGAAAACAAAGTTCAGAGCACGAAGACCTAATGCAGTCCGGGAGAAACAACACTACAAAAACACACCCAAAGGTGGTCCTACACTGGTGATAATCTGTCAAATATGCCGGGAAAATCCTCTGGGGAGCCACCAAAGTGCTAGCCAACTAGAACCTAGAGGGGCGCAAAACAGAAAGTGTGAGTGGGCAAAAACAAAGTTTTTCAAAAACCATTTCATAAACAAAGTTCTAACCCCTCGCCGTAAAACCTGTATACTTCCCAGAAAAATAGGATATATACATATATATAAATCATGCTCAGAAATATGTCATGTCAAAGGTCCCTAAATAGAATGCAAGTGCTCAGGAAATGTCAAATCAATGCCATGTAATCTGTCAACCGGAGTCACCTAACGTGACTTGTACGGCTGAATCTAGAGCTCAAATCTCCAACTCACTAACTATACCTGCACACGAGTTGGAACCACCTAGAGTGGTCTGTACGACAGGACTGGGTGTATAATAAGTACGCTCAAGTGCTACGATCACGTGAAGGTTAGGCGAATAATCGCTGGTCACCTACGAGTCGGAACCACCTAAAGTGGTATGTACGACAGGACTATGCACCTAACTTGGATCCAAGATGAGCATGTGGTGAGGGAGGTGAACATCACGTGAAGGACTGTGCCCAACTTTGGGCGGGAGCACTAACACCGGGAGTGCAGGTTATGAACTCTCTATGCATCTCAAATCACTACTGAACATAAGCATAAACCATACTCACCTGGCGTTTACCTGTGCGCCCGCAGCACCAACATACAAACATATATATGCTACTAATAATACATAAACAAACGGCAAACATAATGCATGGCATTTAAATGTATAAACGTTTTCATTCACTTTCTGGGAAAAACGTAAGTATATAGGCATATACGGAAAACCAAAAGCCCACTCACTGGTATGTAGAAGGGTCATAACCCCCTTGCCTCGAGTGACCGCGTTCGTCCTCGGGATAGGTCTCACCTATATGCGAAACAACTATAAAAACGTTAATTTTAAAACACATAACCAACATCACGAAATAACTTCTCATACAATGCTCAAATGGGGTGTATGAATACACCAACGTGATCTACTCAACCTCAGGAACATCCCCATATTTTTAGAAAAATTTTCTGACGCCGCACGCGCCCCCACGCGCCGGCCAAGGCATGGCCACACGCGCCGCCCATGCGCAGGCACGTGCCTGGCACACTGACGGCGTCAGTTAACGCCGTCAGGAATATTCCGTTAAATCTAACTGATGCCGTTAAAGCCGTTAGGAATATTCCATCCAAACTGACGGAATATTCCGTCATCTTCTCCGGCCAAACTTCGGCGCCGTCGTCGGCGTCGGAAAACCGGGAAAACTTTAAAACCTTGTATCTTCTTCGTTTTTCAGCCAAATTTCACAAAATTGGTACCAAAATGAAGCTTACAACAAGAGGAACAAATCCATACCACTTTCAAGCACTAAAACCCACGGAATCTCGTCGGGAAAACACCACCAGCTCCGGCCAAGCTTGTAACTCACGATCCCGAAGTCCAAAACCTTCAAACGAACCACCCCGAGCCTCCTAAGGACCTCACCAAGCTTCCCACAAGCTTGAAATTCCAAAAAACACAAGAATTAACATGTGCATGATCAGTGACCAAATCGGGGTATCCCAAGTTCGACGTGAAAACGAAGGTATCCTTACCTGAAATGGGTATGGTTGAACTCCTACGGACCTCACGAGTACGAATATGTAATTTGTTTCCTCGATCTGTGAAGGTTTCAATGATTTTTGGGTGTGTCCGTACATATGGGGATAGAAATGGGAGAGAGAGAGGGAAAAGGACAGGGATACAGGATAGGGAAAAGGGTGAGGGGGTGTGGGAGAGTGTGTGTGGTCCAAAACCAGCCAAACAAAATCCAAAAACAACCACACAACGAAACAAAACATGATAGGGGCAAAATCGTCATTTCACCCATACGGTACGAAAAGTCCGGGACGGGCTGTCACATAAATAATGAAAATGAAAAACATAATTTGACCCAAGAAAATGGAAAACATAATACTAAATTAGTCTTTCACATTTTGCAGACTTGTACATTAATGATTATGAATTTTATTTATTTTAAACTCCCTTAAAAATACTATTCATGAAGGTTTGTGTGATTTTAAAAATTCAAACGACGATGTACTCATCTTCAAAGTGTAAAAGATGCGACCATGAGCATTTGCATATTTTTTTTTCACATTTTTCGCAATTGTAAATTAATTATATAATTTTTTATGTATTTGATATTTTTAAATTACTTGATATTTTTATTTTCATTGTGTTTTATAATTTTTTAATCTCACCCTTTTCCTATAGTATATTATAAAAATAATAAACAGTTGCAGTCATATTTAGAATATGAATGTGATTGTGTAAATCCTAGGGAATCTGGGAAGGTATTATATATTCCTATTAGGATTAGATTACCTATTAAATGTTGTAATCCTAAAGGTTTTACCTTTTCTACTACTATAAATAAAGGCACAATGGGGTGAATCAAACATACCTCATAATTAAATCAATCTCTCTTCTCTCTCAATATTGCTGAACCCCTCTCTCTTTCTAAACCCTAGATCGATCAATCAAATAGGCTTACAACACGTTATCAGCACACTCTTGCCAGAAGCTGAGGAATTGATGCATCGTAGGAAAAGGCTATCATCCACCACATTCAAAGGCTTATTCATTTTCTGTTAATCATGTACGCTTAAAATAAAGGAAGATATTTGAAATGTCCACGAAGCATGAAAACATTCCCCATGATGCATAAACCCCCTATGTTTACATTTTCCTTCCGATATATATATATATATATATATATATATATATATATATTGTATATGTTCATATATTTTTCAATATATATATTTGTTTCATGCATCACACAATCGGTAGCAACCCTCTGGGCTTTGCTGCACCTACTTGGACCCCCAGGCCTTCGGCCTAATTGATTAGAATAGGCATGCAGCCCTTGTTCCATCACTGAGGAGGCCTGCAGCCTTCATGGATCCAGACCAAACCCACGGCAAGCCTTGCTTGTTGGGTCATTGTCTCGCACGCATCCAGGCCCGCAGACCTGCTCTCTCTAGTGCCAGCCTACTCGATTGGGCCTTGTTTCCTTACAGCTTGCAGCTCGCAGCACAGGAAACCAGCATATGCGGCTGGGCTCCCATTCGAACTCACACGCCAGCCCATAGGGTTGGGTTTTGTTCCCCTGTGCATCACCCATAAGGCCAACACCTACTGGGCCTTATCTCGTGCACCCCCTTCAACCCAAACTAAAACCCAGATGCTGTTAGGGCTTCTCCTTCACCTATGTGGCCTGCTGCCCACCCCCGAGGTCTTTTGGGCCTTGCCTTATACTTAAGGCACCCAAACCCATGCCACTTAACCCATGGCACCAAGCCCAATATTATTTTGGGGCTATATTTTTAATCCAATAATATTATTTTAATATTATTTTGCTTCTACAATCGACCCGGTATGGCCCGATTTATTGAATTAATTAAAAGTGACCTGCAGTCCATTAATCTGATAATGAATCCAAAATTATTGACCTGAAGATCATTTTTGGACATTAACAATTCAATAATTTGTTTTTATACTTTGAACCGTCACATACTTTTAGTAACGAAGCTCTCACACTTGAGTTCCCGAAGAAACTCAAATCCACTATACTTAAATCAGCATATTGCTTTCTGTGTTTCTTGCAGGAACCTCTCATTATGAACTAATTGTTCATAAAAACTAAATTAAACATGTAGTTTCAAATTTAGTGCATTTTCAACCTGAAGCTTTCACTCAAAACATACCACATGAAACCCGTAGTTTTCATGCATAAATTAAACCACTACATGTCTATAGAACGTGTATGTTCTACGATATATGTCTATGGCTTACCATATGACTAATCACGTTTTCTCCCTTCGTTTTAGGCACAAGTCGAACTTGAACAAGCTTGATTTCTCCACTCTAGAAGTATCTGGAAGAAACTATCTTAAGTGGGTTGAAGACGTGAAGCTCTATCTCACTGCAAAGGGCCTTAGAGCCATCATCGAGGCACCTATCGATGACAAACCTGTTGACGAAGCTCAGAAGGCTACTGTAATGATCTTCATTCAAAGACACATCCATGATGCACTGCTGACCGAGTATCTCGTTGAGGAGGACCCACGCACCCTCTGGCTTGCTCTGGCTGATCGTTTCGATCACCAGAAAGACATATATTTGCCTGAAGTAAGACACGACTGGCAACATCGTTGCTTCCAAGACTTTAAGTCCGTGAATGAATACAACTCTGAAGTTTGTAGAATGTGTTCTTTGTTGAAATTCTGCAAAGTGGAACTAACCAAATCAGATTTCCTGGAGAGGACCTATTCGACCTTCCATGCCACCAATATTATCCTGCAACGACAAATCGGGCACAGAAATTCACCAAGTTCTCAGATTTGATCTCTGTTTTACTTCTTGCTGAAAACAGAACCAGCTTTTGATGAAGAATCATCAAGCTTGACCCACTGGCTTGAACGCCGCACCTGAAGCGAATGCAACCAATTCCAGCAACCATAGACGATGAAAGAATCATCGTGGCCGTGGCAATGGGCGGCACTCCCAACCACAGGCCCAAGGTCAGCAGAGTGCCGCACCTAAGGGAAGAAATATGACCCAGCAGCATTCACCACTCGCCCCTAAGGCCCCAAACTTCAAGAACAAGGGCAAAGCTCCCGTTCAGGCTGCTTCTACTGAACTGGACATGTGCTATCGATGTGGATCCAATGATCATTGGTCACACGTATGCAGATCTTCCCCTGAGGCCATTGCCAAGTATCATTCATGTCATGAGTCTAACTTTCCACATGTAGATCATCCGGAAGATGCAACTACATCCATGGAGATATCGGACTTTTAGGAGGCATCAGCGTCTATGGATGAATAAATTAGACATGTTTTTAAGGTGTTTTACCCCTAGTGGCCGGCCCTACCCCCCCCCTCTTTTGTTAGGTTTATGGTTTAATTTCGAACAACTTTTCTATGTATTTGGAATAATTTGTTTGGTTTTGATTTGTTTTGAATTATGGATTGTTATTTGAATGGATATTATTCTCTTGAATTGCTTAATTGAATGAATGGACTTATATTTTTGCATGTGACCAATTCAATCAATTTATTTCTATGTATGTCTAATGGGGAAGTTAGTTGTCTGGCAGATAGTGCAACCACGCACACCATCTTACGTGAATGACACAATTTTACTAACTTAATACCCAAGAAAGCTCATTTGACAACTCTCTCAGGGCCATCCAACCTGATTGAAGGATATAGAAAGGCACGTATCATGTTGTCTAATGGTACAATCTTGACCATTAAGGAGGCAATCTATTATCCACGTTCCGACAGAACGTTACTGAGTTTTAGAGATATTCGAGATAAGAAATATCATCTTGAAATCACTAAAGATCATGGTTCTGAATTTCTTTGTATCATTTCATACGAATATGGCCAGAAGCATATTCACGAGAAGTTGGAACGTCTGCTGAGTGGGTTGTACATCACAACCATTCACGGCGTAGAACCCCACGGTATGAACAACCCTATGCCTGAGTTCCAGGACACTTTGTTGCTTTGGCATGATCGTTTTGGACATCTTGGACGTGACATAATGTGCCGTATCCTCAAATCTTCTCACGAGCATAAGTTACATCCCTATGTTGGATTTCCGTCATGCAAAGCGTGTTGTTTAGGGAAGTTGAATATCCAACCCTCCCATACAAAGATTTTTCACGACCCCCCTAAATTTCTTCAGAGGATTGAAGGGGACATTTATGGACCTATCCAACCAACCTGTGGACCATTTAAATATTTTATGGTGTTGGTTGATGCATGGACAAGATGGTCACATGTTTGCTTGTTGTCCACATGCAACGCCGTGTTTGCTAAACTCCTAGCTCAAATCATTAAGCTAAGGGCTCACCACCCTGATTATCTGATTAAGTTGATTCGACTGGATAACGTGTGACATCCCACATCACCCAGGGGTGTGATCCTTAAATGTATTTTCCCATCCCTACCTAGCACGAGGCCTTTTGGGAGCTCACTGGCTTCGGGTTTCGTAGGAACTCCGAAGTTAAGCGAGAAGGGGGCTAGAGCAATCCCATGATGGGTGACCCACTGGGAAGTTACTCGTGAGTTCCTAAAAACAAAACCGTGAGGGAATGGTAAGCCCAAAGCGGACAATATCGTGCTACGGTGGTGGAGTCGGGCCCGGGAAGTGGTCCCGCCCGAGCCGAGATGTGACATAACGCTAGAGAGTTTACGTCACAAACTTTTGACGATTATTGCATGTCAGTAGGGATTGATGTGGAACATCATATGCCCCATGTTCACACCCAAAACGGCCTGGCAGAAGCTTTCATAAAGCGCCTTCAATTGATAGCTCGGACTTTGGTTATACGAACCAAACTGCAGGTATCTGCCTAAGGCTATAAAATATTGCACGCAACTATGTTGGTCCGCCTGAGGCTCACCGCTAACCAACCACATTCACCGTTACAGTTGGTCACTAGATACGAGCATGGCATCTCGCATTTATGGGTGTTTGAGTGCACCATTTATGTGCCAATAGCGTCGCCGCTGTGTACCAAAATGGGTTCTTAGAGAAAAATGGGAATCTCTATCAGTTATGATTCGCCATCAATTGTTCGATACTTAGAACCCTTGACAAGTGATGCGAAAATTAACTTAACACACAAATTAACCCTCTTTTGACAATTGTAGCATATAAATAAGTAGGGATCGTTCTTACACCGGGGATTAGGAGGGCTTGCTAAACACTCTAAACTGACTCAAATAAATAAAACTGACCTTTAAAACACTTAAACTCACTTAAAAAAACTCAAACACGTTCACAAGACTCAAAATAGGCTAAAAACACTCAAAACTGCCTTAAAAACACAATCTGGGCAGTTTTGAGCCTAAACACAAACTTGGACGAAAATTGGTTCTAACTTGACTCAAAACTCTTAAAAACACAATCTAAAACATATTTGGACCAATTAGACACTCTAGAATAAACGGGGATTTGGTTTTGGACGAAAATAAACAAAACAAAACAAATATGTAAACTAGGCAGATTTTGACGAAATTGGTGGAATTAAATGGATGGTGAGATGGCTAGGAGGTTTTTCTCCACACATGGCATATTTGCATACAAAATAATCTCCAGTTGCTTATTCGATGAATTTATGAACCTCAACACCCCAAGTTAATTAGGTACGCTTAAATTAACTCTCAGATTTCCCTTAGGTCATTGAATTGAATGGAAATAGCGCATCGCAATCAAATTATTCCTTAAAGGTTTTCTATATGAAAGCGCATGATAGAAAGACAATCAAAGATCATTAGGTTCTATGGAAATCATAGGTGTTGACGAGGCATTCGTAACTATGAAAGCGCATGATACTTATGCCAAGAATTCACTTATCATAATTGTGACCAACAATCTTAACTACTCATGGATATGAGTTCCCAACGATTAGGTGAAGTTCCCTCATATCCTAGCATCATGTTTATGCATGCAAATCAAGCGTGCACTCTCAATTCATATACATAAACTAGTTTTAATTAAAATAGATAAGTAAATTGAATTCATCATTCATGAAATCACAACTGAAAGTAATCAAATCATCATGCAAATATAACCATGGTTTCGAATTTCCCCCCTAGCCAAAGGGGGGATTAGTTCCTCATGCTTGCACAACAAAAAGTATTGAATTTAAACATTGAAATCATAAGAAAGAATACACCTATACGTTCAGCAATTCCAAGATGGATTTGATGCACAGATTGGCTCCTCTTCCTCCTCCTTGTTGCGGCACAAAGTGTGGGTGATGGAATTGGTGGTTTTGGATGGTGTTTTCTTGTTTGGAGGGATGGAGGATGGTTGATTATGGTGGGGAAGGGTGCGGCAGAGATGTATGGATGTGTAGGGAGGTTTATGGAGGCTTAGAATGGAGAATGGAGGTGCGGCACAAGGGTTTCTGAATAGCATAAGGGGGTGGTACGAATTTGTGGCTGAAAATATGTTTATATAGTCCTAGGGTTAATTAGATTAGGGTTACACTTAGCAGATTTTATGGATTAGGGCCCTAGAATTCGGCCATGGGTTGTCAAATCCACCTAGGAAGAGGTTTTTGGCCCACATAGTGTTATAAAACGAATTGTATACCCAAATCCACAAGGATTAGGCCTTGGAATTCAGAATCCCAAAGGGATTGGGCCTAGGAAGGTGCGGCTAATTTAGGGGAGAGGGTAGCTTGGCTTGCAAGGCAAGGTAAAGCCTTCTAGAAAGCTTTGGGCGCCACTTTTCTAGGGTTTCTAGAAAGAATAGGTTTTGTGGCAGATTTGGGCCTTCTAGACTAGGATGCTTCTAGAAATAGGTTCTAGAATGATCCATTTAAGTCCCCATGTAATTAGGAGTAAGACATGATAAGGTTTGGATAGGATAAGATGAGATAAGGTTTGGATAATGTTTTGGATAATTGGATAATGTTGGATAAGGTTGGATAAGGTTGTATAATGTTTTGGATAATGTTTCCTCTTTTCTTGCACTTTCCTTATCCACTTTGTCCTTAGCTTAGTTCCTTCCTCTTCTTATCACATTTCCAACTTCTTGAAGTCCAAATTCGTCCATCCATGTTAGCCCACATGCAAGCTCACCAACTAGTGTCCAAAATAGCTCCAAAATGCACCAAAATGCACTTTCTTGATACTTTGACCCATAGGACCTACAAACACACGAAATTGAGTTGTAATACGACATTAACTAAGAAATAATAGCACAAATGCACAAGAATAAGCTAGTTAAGTCGCCTAAATATGCTCCTATCAAATTCCCCCACACTTATCTTTTGCTAGTCCTCGAGCAAAACAAATAAACAAAAGAAACAAAACATAACTCTAAACCTTCCAACGTTGCCTCAGGGATTTCCAATGAAACATAACATGTTAAAGATCACTACTCACATAGATTTAAGCAATCCTTACCCTCGAGCATACTTAATCATAGTCACCATTCACTAGCTCGCATTTAATCAATTAAAACAACATTTTGAATGTAGTAACATGCCTTAGAGAATTCCCTCAATTCCTTACTAGATGTACTCTCAATTTTCACACAGATTTTCTAACTACACTCCCTACACTAGGTATATGTGAGAAGATTGATGTAAACATGTAGACGAACACTCACATATGTTATAACAAGGAAAGCACTTTCTAGAATTATTAACAATGACATGTATATGATCTCATGAATGGAACGCTACTACTTAGACGCGAGAACCAGGGATACCATATGCTCAAACCAATTTTAAACTCCACATATTGAAACACATAACAATCAAGATAGAAGTCAAAGGGTTGTAACGAGGCTAGGGTATTGGCTAACAACGAAAGGTAAAGGATAACAAACATTCTTAAAGCAATAGTGAGCAAAGTATTGAATTAGGCACTTAGAATTCCCTTTAGAACGCGGAAGTCAACTTTGATCACCCAAGGGGGAATCACACAAAACTTAGGGCCATATTCAACTTTTTGGACCCTTTCTTCAACAATCTCACTTGTGAGTTCATTCTCACTTATTTTCATTCCTTTTCTTCCTTTTCTTCTTCTTTTTCTTCTTTTTCACAAATTTTTTTTTCTTTTCGTTTTTTTTTTCCCTTTCTTTTTCTTGTGCCCCTTTTAAGACTTTGGCACACACACACTCACAAAATCCCTTCTCCCACACTCGTTTTCTGCACAATTGTCACTCAAAAGGAATTCCTTCTAAGTTATGCTCCACTATACTTTAAGAACAAAGGTATGGAAAGTCCTATTCTAGGCTAGGTAAGGATGATGTGATTAACAAGAAAATAGGCTATATAAGGCTCAAAGGGGTTTAAACCTACAATACAAGTGACAAGGGTGGATTCGGCTGTTTGGCTATGGTGGTGACTACTACACAACTTCATCTTGTTATTTGTTATGCTAATCAATTTCATGCTTTGAATGAAACGGGTATGAGTTCTAGTATTTGGAACTATAGTGATGAAACGCACTCTAAGTAGCAACCAAGCAAAGAATAATGAGATCATGCAACGACTTTAGAAAACAAGAATGCACAAATTAACAACTCTCCAAATAAACGTTTAGGCTCAAATCTCTCAGGGATGTAGCGTTTGTTTGAGTTCCTTCCTTCAAGCATGTTACAAAAACTGATTTTATCCTTTGTGATTACATGTGAATTCGTAAACTATAACTACAACCAAGCATAAACCAAGGAGCAATTCACACGTCCATCATTGTTTGTAACTCTCTTTAACAGTCATGCATTAAAAACCAAATCCTCATCATTGTGTTGGAAGGTACCCTAAGACACAAACAAACACACAAAAACAACTCCTTTTGGCTTTTTCAAAACACTTTTTTCAAATTTTTTTCAAATTTTCGGATTTTTACTTCAACACACACCAAAACAGCATAAAATGCACTAAAAACACTTAAAAACAGTGAGAAACAACATTAGAAGTGATAGGTGATAGAATCCCACGAATTTTGCATAAAAACACTTGTTTACCCCCCCACACTTAAATCAAACATTGTCCTCAATGTTTCACATAAAAGCAAACAAATAATAAGCAACTAAGCATGATAAAATAAACAGCAAGGAGAAGGGTTTAGAAATGCAAATCTGGGTTTGGAATGGAAGTTCCATCTTCTCCTTGTCGAATACATGGGTTGCCTCCCAAGAAGCGCTTGCTTTAACGTCTTCCAACCGGACGAATATGCCGTGTAAAGCTTCACTAGTAGTACCCACGGCATGGAATTGATCTTTGAATGGAAGGTGATACTTGAAATGATCCGATAATGGTTTAAATTCAAGATTGGGTGCCTGAATCATCAACAACCTGTTAGTAGAAAACGAAATTGAAATTGGAGGAGGTGGGTTACCTATGTCCTCCAACAAGAACTCAAGGATAAACACATCTTCTTTGAATGTTTCAGGAACTTTGCACTTGGACAGATTTGGTGTAAGGATTGTTCCTTGTCCTGTGTCACAAAATTCAACTTCTTTGGGTTTTGTGGTTTCAAATATGTCCTCTTTGATGCCTTCTACATCTTCTCCAGCCACTACCTTCTCTTGAATCATTCGTCTTGGTGTACAAAGGCCTTTGAAGAATTCAACACCATCTAAAACTTGCTGTGTTGCACCAAGAATTGGAATAGCATTTTGCACCTTTGGGAAGGCTTCCACGATGTCCTTTTTACTCTCTTCTTGGTTGGGAATCAAAAACCTGCTAGGAAAAGGGACATTGGGTGGAATAACATCAGAATCACATGGAATTGGGACGTCCTTAGTTGTGGTGGGTGATTTAGAGGACATAGGGGGCTGCGGCAAGGGTTGTTCTACCCTTGCCGTGTGCATGTCTTCTTCCTCCTCCTCAATTAGCAGCTCCTCATCCACTTCTAGGCTATGTTTGGACATTTTTAGGTCAGCTCCAACCTCCATAGCACTTCCCAAAGTGATAGCATTATGGATTTCAAAATCTTCCTTCGAGTTTTCAATAGTTGAGTTGGAGAGTTCACTTTGCTCTTGAATTTGTTTCATGAACTCCATAATCTGCCCAATTTGCTCCTCCAATTTACCCAACTTCTTGTCTTGATTTTGTTCGTCCTGCGTCAAAGAGGTTAGTAATTGAAAATTTTTATCATTATCCATGGACATACTTGAACTTGATTGGAATTGTTGTGGGGGAGGTTGTGGTGGCTGCATAGGTGTTGAATAGAACTCTTCATATGGTTGCCAATATGCTTCTTGTTGAGCCTCCTTGGCTTGATTTTGTGACCCCTGCACCAAAGAATTTAATTCATTAAGAATTTGATTATAATCTATTGACGAACTTGAATTTAATTGAGCATATTGCATATGAAGTTGTGGTGGCTGCATAGGTCTTGAATAGAACTCCTCATATGGCTGCCAATATACTTCACGTTGAACTTGTTGAGCTTCCCACCACATAGAGTTTGAATGATCCCTCCAATCTCTTTGTGGACATTGATTGGCTTGAAATCCTTGCCTATATGAAGCACCAAATGCAGGGACACTCTGCATTGTGGTCCTTTCGGCATACGGCGACAATTGAGAAGTAAGATTTGCCAATTGAGCTTGAATGCTAGCAAAATCCATATCTTACTTCTCTAGTACCTAAAATCAAAGAAAGAGAACTAAATCAAATATCAAAAGTAACAACAAACAAAGAAAACAACACTAAGTTAGAAACTAAAACGAAAACAACTAAACCAAAAAGAAAAGAACCAAGGGATTAGCAAAGTTGCTAATCCCCGGCAACGGCGCCAAAATTTGATGCGAAAATTAACTTAACACACAAATTAACCCTCTTTTGACAATTGTAGCATATAAATAAGTAGGGATCGTTCTTACACCGGGGATTAGGAGGGCTTGCTAAACACTCTAAACTGACTCAAATAAATAAAACTGACCTTTAAAACACTTAAACTCACTTAAAAAAACTCAAACACGTTCACAAGACTCAAAATAGGCTAAAAACACTCAAAACTGCCTTAAAAACACAATCTGGGCAGTTTTGAGCCTAAACACAAACTTGGACGAAAATTGGTTCTAACTTGACTCAAAACTCTTAAAAACACAATCTAAAACATATTTGGACCAATTAGACACTCTAGAATAAACGGGGATTTGGTTTTGGACGAAAATAAACAAAACAAAACAAATATGTAAACTAGGCAGATTTTGACGAAATTGGTGGAATTAAATGGATGGTGAGATGGCTAGGAGGTTTTTCTCCACACATGGCATATTTGCATACAAAATAATCTCCAGTTGCTTATTCGATGAATTTATGAACCTCAACACCCCAAGTTAATTAGGTACGCTTAAATTAACTCTCAGATTTCCCTTAGGTCATTGAATTGAATGGAAATAGCGCATCGCAATCAAATTATTCCTTAAAGGTTTTCTATATGAAAGCGCATGATAGAAAGACAATCAAAGATCATTAGGTTCTATGGAAATCATAGGTGTTGACGAGGCATTCGTAACTATGAAAGCGCATGATACTTATGCCAAGAATTCACTTATCATAATTGTGACCAACAATCTTAACTACTCATGGATATGAGTTCCCAACGATTAGGTGAAGTTCCCTCATATCCTAGCATCATGTTTATGCATGCAAATCAAGCGTGCACTCTCAATTCATATACATAAACTAGTTTTAATTAAAATAGATAAGTAAATTGAATTCATCATTCATGAAATCACAACTGAAAGTAATCAAATCATCATGCAAATATAACCATGGTTTCGAATTTCCCCCCTAGCCAAAGGGGGGATTAGTTCCTCATGCTTGCACAACAAAAAGTATTGAATTTAAACATTGAAATCATAAGAAAGAATACACCTATACGTTCAGCAATTCCAAGATGGATTTGATGCACAGATTGGCTCCTCTTCCTCCTCCTTGTTGCGGCACAAAGTGTGGGTGATGGAATTGGTGGTTTTGGATGGTGTTTTCTTGTTTGGAGGGATGGAGGATGGTTGATTATGGTGGGGAAGGGTGCGGCAGAGATGTATGGATGTGTAGGGAGGTTTATGGAGGCTTAGAATGGAGAATGGAGGTGCGGCACAAGGGTTTCTGAATAGCATAAGGGGGTGGTACGAATTTGTGGCTGAAAATATGTTTATATAGTCCTAGGGTTAATTAGATTAGGGTTACACTTAGCAGATTTTATGGATTAGGGCCCTAGAATTCGGCCATGGGTTGTCAAATCCACCTAGGAAGAGGTTTTTGGCCCACATAGTGTTATAAAACGAATTGTATACCCAAATCCACAAGGATTAGGCCTTGGAATTCAGAATCCCAAAGGGATTGGGCCTAGGAAGGTGCGGCTAATTTAGGGGAGAGGGTAGCTTGGCTTGCAAGGCAAGGTAAAGCCTTCTAGAAAGCTTTGGGCGCCACTTTTCTAGGGTTTCTAGAAAGAATAGGTTTTGTGGCAGATTTGGGCCTTCTAGACTAGGATGCTTCTAGAAATAGGTTCTAGAATGATCCATTTAAGTCCCCATGTAATTAGGAGTAAGACATGATAAGGTTTGGATAGGATAAGATGAGATAAGGTTTGGATAATGTTTTGGATAATTGGATAATGTTGGATAAGGTTGGATAAGGTTGTATAATGTTTTGGATAATGTTTCCTCTTTTCTTGCACTTTCCTTATCCACTTTGTCCTTAGCTTAGTTCCTTCCTCTTCTTATCACATTTCCAACTTCTTGAAGTCCAAATTCGTCCATCCATGTTAGCCCACATGCAAGCTCACCAACTAGTGTCCAAAATAGCTCCAAAATGCACCAAAATGCACTTTCTTGATACTTTGACCCATAGGACCTACAAACACACGAAATTGAGTTGTAATACGACATTAACTAAGAAATAATAGCACAAATGCACAAGAATAAGCTAGTTAAGTCGCCTAAATATGCTCCTATCAACAAGAGAACTATTTACCGCTCGTTTTGCGGATTGTCACTTTGATGAGACAGTCTTCCCATCGTTAGGGGAAGGTAAGCATGCTAACGTTCTCGGAGAACGCTGCGAATTATCGTGGTATGCTCCCACTATGTCTCATTTAGATCCCCGCACTGCCCAGTCTGAAACTGAGGTGCGATGAATTATCGATCTTCAGAGCATTGCTCAAAGCATGCCTGATGCTTTTAATGATCTAGCTAAGGTAACAATATCATATATACCCACTACAAACACACCTGCAAGGATAAATGTACCCCACGTACGTCAACTGCCCGTCTGGGAAGGTCGGACCTTCCCCGAAAGTGGGGAGCCGCACCCTCCACACGGCAAGGTATATTGGCGGCTAGCTAATCATTTACTCCGACCCTAAAGAGTGGTAGACCCTTTGGTTCAAAGGACTCACAACCTCGGAAAAGGAAAATGGCACCAACTAGTGACCCTAGTTTGAATCCGACCATTGCTCACCCATCCATTCCAACACATTAGGTTATTCTAGATTACGGTGATGCTTTAAACGAAACATGCCGGCCTTCGGAGAATCGTGAGATTTCGGTACACTACACAGTATTGGATAAGGTTTGGAATAGGAATGAGATTATCGTCGACGATGCATTCGCGTACTCAGTAGCTACTGACATCATACTTAGCGATCACATTGAACCATGTTTCGTCGGTGAATGCCGACGTAAAGTCGATTGGTCAAACTGGAAACAAGCAATCCAGGTTGAACTCGATTTGCTCGCGAAACGTAAAGTGTTTAGACTTATCATTCCTACACCACCACGTGTAAAGCCTATTGGCTACAAATGGGTTTTTGTAAGGAAGCGTAATGAGAAGAATGAAATAGTGCGATACAAAGCACACCTCATAGCGCAAGGCTTCTCTTAACGCCTAAGAATTGATTACAAGGAGACGTATTCCCCCATAATGGATGTTATAATGTTCCGCTACCTAATCAATTTGGTAGTTTCCGAAAAACTGAATATGCAGCTTATGGACGTGGTAACCGCGTATCTCTATGGGGATCTAGATATGAAAATCTATATGAAAGTTCCAGAAGGACTTCCACTGACTGGTTCAAATAGTTTTAGACCACGGAACACTCTCTCAATTAGGTTAAGGAGGTCACTCTACAGATTAAAACAATCTGGGCGGATGTGGTATAACCGTCTGAGTGAATATTTAACAAGTCAGGGTTACGTGAACAACAAACTATGCCCATGCGTGTTAATAAAAAAGTCACATTCCGGATTTACAATCGTTGCAGTTTATGTCGATGACATGAATCTCACTGGGACTCCCGCAGAGCTTGAGGAAATTGTTGCAGACCTGAAATCAAAATTTAAGATGAAGGATCTTGGAAAAAATCGATGCTGTCTCGGCCTGGAGATCGAGCAGTGTTCGAATGGAATCCTAATACATCAATCGAACTACACCCAGAAGGTGTTGCGTCGTTTTAATGAGGATAAAGCGAAGCCTTTGAGTACACCCATGGTCGTTCGAACTCTAGATGCTAAACGACATCTCTTTTGTCCAAAGAAGGATGAGGAAGAGATTTTGGAACCCGAAGTTGATTACCTAAGTGCAATTGGGGCTTTATTGTACTTGGCTCAATGCACTAGACCCGACATCTCCTTTGCTGTGAATCTATTGGCTAGATACAGCAATGCGCCCACACGCAGACACTGGAATGGTGCTAAAGACATTTTCCGCTACCTCAAAGGTACTACGGATTTGAGATTGTTCTATACCTGCGAATCTCCAAGTGTTGCCGCCCTCTATAGCTTTTAGATTGATTCTCGCCTTGTTGGTTACGCAGATGCTGGATATCTGTCTGACCCACATAAAGCACATTCTCAAATGGGCTATATCTTTACCGTTGGAGACACTGCTATATCTTAGAGGTCTACCAAGTAAATGCTAGTTGCAACTTCGTCTAACCATGCTGAGATTCTCGCCCTGCATGAAACATCGCGTAAGTGTTTTTTGCTGAAATAAGTTATGGGACATATTCGAAACACTAGTGGTCTTACATCAGTCGTTGACCTTCCTACGACGATCTTTGAAGACAATGCAGCATGTATCGAGTAGCTGAAGAAGGGATACATCAAGGGAGACAACACCAAGCATATAACGCTGAAGTTCTTTTACTCACACCAGCAACAGCAACATAAGAACATTGAAGTCAAGCAAATCCGTTCCCAAGACAACTTGGCCAATCTCTTTACCAAGTCATTGCCCAAGTCTACATTTCAGAAGCTCGTCCAAGGAATCGATATGCGTAAATTATCTGAGTTGAATCGCTTGTAGTTCTCTTATTTAGAAGTTATGTCAAAATCAGGGGGAGTATCTTGAAACATACTCACATGATCTTAATGTACTCTTTTTCTTTACGATTAGGAGCATTTTTCCCACTGGGTTTTTGCTACCTAACTAGGTTTTAATAAAGCACCCATCCCAAGATGATCATACTCCGTTGAGTTCACTACCTTTGTCCAGTTTGACGAGCGTTGTAGACATTATGCATATTTTCTTACTTTTCTCCTTACTCTATGGGTTTTCCCCATTCCTTCGATTTTACCATAGCAAGGTTTTTGTGATTTTTTACAAATGCATACTTCAAAGTAAATTTGAGACTCGCGATCACCCGTTGTGCCGATGACTTCATCAACTATTCTTCCTTATCTGCTAAAGATCTGATGCGGTGGTTTGTTGAGTATTTACACACTCAAGGGGGAGTGTTGCAGTCATATTTAGAATAGGAATGTGATTGTGTAAATCCTAGGGAATCTGGGAAAGTGTTATATACTCCTATTAGGATTAGATTACCTATTAAATGTTGTAATTCTAAAGGGAAAGGTTTTACCCTTTCTACTACTATAAATGAAGGCACAATGGGGTAAATCAAACATGCCTCACAATTAAATCAATCTCTCTTCTCTCTCAATATTGTCGAACCCCTCTCTCTCTCTCTAAACCCTAGATCGTTCGATCAAATAGGCCTACAACATAAACCCAATTTTAAATTGTCCACTGAGAAATTGACGTCTACCAAATTAAAGTGTTTGTTGACGGATGGCAAAAATAATTGAATTAAAGTGGTAAAACTTCGATTTCATTTGCCCCAACCTTAATGTTAGGGAGACAAAATTTGTCAATTAAATGACATGTCACCAATAGAAAATGAGTACATTTACCAACACTTAAGTAATAATCCAATTATCAACTTTCATATTATTTAATTTATAAATTTTCTCTGCAGATTTAGTCTTCTTAGCATTGCTCTTACTATATTGATTGAAGAGATGTTACATTGGATCCATTACCCCAAGTGTTTGCCATAAGTGCTTTTGTAGTTTAATGGTTTCAGCCCATTTCCTCGTATATTGGGATTGCCCAGGTTTTTCATTTTAAATAAACAAAGTTGTACCTAGACCTCTTTGTATTTCACAATTTATATGACATTTTGACATCTTAAAAGTTTTTTCTCCATCCAATATATCAAAATAAATTATTAATTTATTACTTTAAACTGTTATGATCAAAATTTTAAAATAAAGAACAATAATAAAATCAATAAAGTGCATTTAATTCTGAATTAAAAAAATATTTGAAATTGTTGTCAATTTTAGTAGGTGAGGGTTGCCAATCCAATCCATCTCATTTGAATATGCTTTAAAATGCTTTGTTAAACCCTAAACCTCATTGTTTTCCACCAAAAAAGAAAAACCCTAAACCTCATTTGGTCTTTAAGATTCAATTAAAATAGATAACTCATAAACCTAACTTTATTAATAAGTAATCTATCTTTCTTTTTACGGCAACATTCCATCTTTCACTTTTAAGTTGGACACAATTTCTTTTATATTTCTTCATTCAACAATTAAAAGTACTTTTTTTCAATCCAAACTTAAATACCAAATGACACCAAAACAAATGTCTCCCAACTCTCATCCAATAAGTCCCAACTTTCTCCCCATCCCTTACCTGCATCTTTTATTTAATTATCGACATAATGTATCGTCATTAATACTTATTTATTCTTCCTTAACAGAATGGCAATGTTAGTTTGGAATTCACTCACTTTCATTAATGGGGCAACATATTTAGATTGATTTAAACAGTTCATTTATATTTGTTTGTAACTTTGTTGAGTGTTTTCATTTTCAATGTAGGTATGTACATGTTTTAATTGGATACTAGCAAATGTACATACACTTTGTGTGTAAATATTTTTTATTTTTGTTTTTAAAATGGAAGGGGAGAGAGAGAGAGGGAGAGAGAGAGAGAGAGAAAACGTGGAAGTGGGGAGTAGGGATGACAACAATTTAGTTTGGGGATGGAAATGTCATATCCATCCTCATAACCACGAATATTGACCATATTTATAACCGCAAATTAACCTTCGGGGCTTATCCATAACCATACCCATCGATTAACGGATTCCCCATCGGTTAACTGCTATATACATCTTCGTCAATGCAAAAAAAAATATTTGTTTAACTGATACATTATAATTAATAGATACTAATTCCTTCATTAACTATCCAAATACTAACTTCATCATTAAATATCCACATCCAAATCATCAAAAACATAACAATAATTTATAGAGAGTGTTCATAATAAGCCAAATATCATAGCAAATTTAGGCAACTTGGTCCCATAAAAAAGGAAAGAAATGACAAAAAAAAAATAATACAACCATCATTATGTGAGAAGGATGAAACAAATTATCAAATAATTTCAATACTTGTGAATATAATATATTATATTAATAATATTCACGATATTTTCCTATATCCAAAAAATACTTGAATTTTCATCCCAAGATCCACCCCATTCGAGGGCTTATCCATGGTTATCGAGTTTAACGGGTTGAATTGTCATCCCTAGTGGAAAGAGAGGTTTTAATTTTTAATTTTTATTTCCAATATTAGAGATATGCTAGGATCACATTTGGGTGAGGCTTAACAAAAACATCAAAATTAGTTTGTGTTAAATTACATTATTGCCCATTGTTGTTTAGCACAAATCTGAGTAAACTTGAGCAACCTACAAAACAGCAAAACAACTATAAGTAGACCTTAGGCCGGAGGGGGTGTGTCGGTCAAAGCCTCTCCAATGGTCAAGTTAGTGAATGATTTTTAGACTCATGCAGTGGACAAGAGAATTCAAGTGAATAGATTGCTTTACCGTAGATGAACAATATATGGGTGTATTTATACCGTGGGAGAGAGACCTTTTTAGGATAGTATCTTCATTCTAAGCCAGGAGAATCCTAGAGGATATCTAGTAAGTAGATATTGCATTTTCTTGAAGTTGTGATTACTTGCAGTGCACGTTTAATCCTAGATTGTAGAGACTCCAAGACTTGTAAGATCTAATTACCTCCATATCCGAATCAAATCGTGTGTCTTGCAGAACAAGCATGGTCATCCAGCAGAGTCACTAAGACTCTGCCTAGTGCCCCGAGTAGAGTGATGGTGGCACCCTGCTCTGTTTGATATAACTTTGCCTGAAGCTAGTGAGTCCATGACCGGACTTATGAGGTAATAGTATTCAGATCAGCCTTACTCCGGCCCTAGAAAATCATGGTCCCACCACCCTTAACTATCCGTCTGAGAGGCAACTTTTTCCCCTTGAGGATGGATTGTTAACAAAGACCATGCCTTTCGAAATAAGCTGGAATACGAACCATTTAACACTGATGTGACATTGTTTTAGATTCAAACGTGTACCTTCGTGTAGTGTGCCATAAAGTTCGCAATGATGAAGTGTTGCGTCCGACGTTTATGCACAAGAAATGAGAAATAATCTTCGATATCTTTTGTTTATGCCAGTTGTCAGATCGATTGAGCTCGAGACAAGTCAATCTAAATTCAATGGTTAGAGGACTCCATAAAATGATGTCTATATATACTCGGATCTTACTTCTCTCATCTACTATAAATTTTCATTGTCAAAAAAGGCTTTAACTTTTATCCATACCTATTTCAAAATCCTTTATACCTTTTGAATCGTTTCTCATGGCGTCTTCAAGTAAGAAGTCCAAATTGGTCGAGGTTTCCCCCTATAATCTTTCTCTGACGAGAATTCGTAATCGAGAAAAGGGTAAGTCTTTTGTTTTAGAGTACCGTGATATCTTGGATGACTGCAACGTCTAGTGGGAACCTGGCCATGATATCTACACCAACCTACCGCCATTGTCTAACCCCCGTTGCCCTTGCACTAAAATCTACCCCTAGTTCTTGGACCTGGGTCTTTGTTTTCCTCTTTATGTTTTAATGCAAGGCATTTTGATATGCTATCATATAGCTATCTGTAACCTCTCCCGTGTTGCCTTCAGGCTTCTTACTTGCTTTGAGTTGCTGAATCAGTGGTTCGAGGCTAAGTTGGATATCCCCGAGTTTAGGATGTTGTACAACATCAGACCGAGTTTGGATAACCATTATTATTTTGTGGCCAGACAAAGATGGGTTTAAAGACAAACTTGTTGATGGAGCTTGGGAGAGAGATATTAGCGGACTCTGGATCCGATTTCGTCCTCCAATAGACCAAGTTTTCAAAGATTGGTGTATACCGTCCAAAACTTAATTCGATGACCAATGCAGATTTTGATCGTTTACTACAATTGGAAATGTCTATTTTTCGTTAAGCGCTTCAACAACCGTGGGAAAGATATAGATACATTTCACTGCTCAAGATTCCTTATAAGTCAAAGTGCGTTACTGCTCGTAGTGTTCATAGAATGACTTGTTTCTTTAAACCAACAATAACCATGTCATCTGTCCCAAAGAAGCGCAAATATCCTGGTAGTTTTTCTTCTCACTCATGGAAGGACATCCACTTTGAAGGTCTTGGAGAAAAGAAAGAGACCCATCTTCAAAGAAAAAGAGGCATAGTTGTTTCAGTGCCACCAACTTTTAATATACTTACCCATGCATCCATAGCAGATGAGCCACCATCTTTGCTACCCCTGCATTTACTTACAGTGTTGCCCTGATGACCAGGGTTAGAATCCCACTTTCCATCTTGGGTTCTTCCACGAAGCATTCCATCAGTGCCAGACGAAGTCGCCGCGCCCTCTATTGCCGCAGCGTCAACCTCTGTCCCTCTGGTTCAAGTGTTTGTAGATGAACCGTCCCACCATGATGGTCTTCCGTCAACTGCCTCATCGAGGTTTGAAGAACAGCTTGTCCTCCCCTATAATCATGCTTTCAGTCTTGCACTTTTCTTGAAGATGTCATGATGTGGTGATACGGGGGTCGTTATGAGGTACCTGACTTAATTTCCTCCATTTCTCTTTGTTGATATTCATGAATTCCCCCTAATGTAACTCATATATTAGGCTAACATGTGGACGGAAGTCACCTTGTTTTGACAAGTAAGATAGATCTAGGAGATTGAATGAATTACGGGTTTTGAAATAGCGGCAATGATAATGGCAAAACAATGGTTACTAACCCAATCGAAAGAACTCAAGAGCGCATATGCTAGATAGCAAGCCTCGAATTCTGCTCATAAGGTGGAGATAATTTGATACATCGACCTAACTACTATAAAAGAGGTGAAGGCCAATGATTACCAGGAAAGTTTTGAGAAGGTTAGAGACGAGCTGAGGCTGATGAGGTAGAGCGTGTGTTAGCTTCAGAGCAGAATGTTTGGGCTAGAAAGTGGGAAACTCTTCAAAATGAGGTAAAGGATCTTCGCTAACAGGTCGACCGTAAAGATAACAAATGTATCACGAACCTTTAATAGCTTACTGACAGATACTCCTCTGAGATGTCTGTGCTTCGGGAAGATCATGAGAAACTGCTCAAAGAGAAGTTCAATTTCAGATTCCTTACTGGTTACACTCAGCAAGATCACCCTGGGGGTTGGAGCATCTTCAGAATTTATGAGGAAATCAAACACATGGAGTTTCCTCTTCCGCAACATTTGTTGGATAAAATGTCGAACTTAGAGCGAGACAACACCTCCTACCCAAAATCCCGTCTTTGAATTTGGAACTATAAGCACCATAACCCTAGAAGGCAACCCCATAACATCTCCAATCATTCAGGCATCAGCAAACGTCGCAAGCCCTAGGAGAAATCCCAATCATAAAAAACGGATCTAGACGCAGATATAGGGGAAGAAACCCAAAATCCACAAAATCCCCCTCAAAACATCTCGAGGTAGTAGCAGATCCTTACCGTTTAAGGTTCGACAAACCCAAGGTTCGTGGGAACCAAGAATAGTGATATTCTCCAAATAAAGATAACCATGCAAGTCTCATCCAGCTCTACACTCCGAGCAAGTCGATGGTCCGAGTCAGGACACATTTTTCAACAACAATCGAAGGAATGCCTCGGCTAGAAAAATTCTCTTAACCAAGGTTCAAGTCATTTTGCGGTGATTCTAATCCTGTCTACCAAATGTTCCCATACACTTTGGAGGGACTAGTTATGAGATGGTATTTGGAATTGCCAACTAGGTCTAATGACTGCTTTCAAACTTTGGTCAACTTATTTATGAACACTTATTCTTGCCTTGTTGATTATACTAACGCATGTTATTTATTTGACCTGCACATGGCACGTTCTTAAACAGGTTACGTCTAGGACACCGCAATTCTTGGAGGTCTACAAAGCAATCATTAGTTGCAACTTCTTCATGCCATGCTGAGATTCTTGCTTTGCATAAAGCTACGCGTGAATGCTTTTGGCTAAGATTCGTCATGGAACATATTCGAAGTACTGTCGGTTTTTCTACCGTCCTTGACATCCCTACAACGATCTTTGAAGACAACACTGCATGTATTGACCAATTGAAGAAGCGATGCATCAAGGAAGACAACACGAAGCACATTGCATTGAAAAAACACATCTCATAATTACATCAGAACATTGAAGTCAAGCAACAATAGCATCAGAATATTAAAGTCAAGTAAATCTGTTCCCAAGACAACCTGGTCGATCTCTTCACTAAGTCATTCCCCAAGTCTACTTTTCAAAAGTTTGTCCAAAAAATTGGTATACGTACACTTTCTAACCTGAATAACTTGTAGTTATCTTATTTTTGAAGTTTTGTTAAACTAAAGGGGAGTATCTAGAAGTATGCGGTCGCTTTGGGGTCCCTTTCAAAATCGGTACTGGCAAACTCTTCCAACTCCGCGATGACGAGTTGGGAGAAATGGGAAAGTTAACTTTCTTTATCTCCACCAACTTGCAGTAAGCATCTCATTTGTCCCTTTGGTCCCAGCTAGCATAACCAGTGACATAACTCCAATCCTAGCCTTCGGTATATGTCAACTAAAGTTTTCTAGAAGGCCTTGCATAGATCAGCTGACTCTATTTCATTCTCATCTTTCACCTGTTGGAGAACTTCGACATGTGCATCATCCTTCAACTTTGCTTCGCAGCGAAGTCTCTCCAAGTCCGCCTCGAGGATGGCACATGTTGCATCCCAATTACTTTTCTTTGTCTTCAATATCTATTCCACCTCATCTTTGGCTTTCAACAATGGCTCTAACTCTGCCTTAACCCTGCCCAGTATCGCCTTGAGGTCAGCAGCCTTATTCTTTTCATGGCACACTCGGTCAAATTATTCTGCTTAATCTCGTAAGTTTTCTCAGCCGTTTGTTTGTCTACCAACACCTTCCCCAGCTCCTCAGATTTATCCTTTGGTTGCCTCTCCAACTAAATCTTGCATCCAGGTTCAATTTTGTACGCCACTTCTAGCTTACCAATCCTTTTAGCCTAACTGTGCAGTGCTACCTCAGTCTAGACATAAGCATGTTTTAAAAATATGTAAGCATGTGGCAGGAAGAACACTGAAGAAGATGTTTTTCAATTAGAAAGGTTTGGGAAAAGAAATTGAAGGTGAGGACTTCAAGCAAAAAGGCTATGCAAAATTTCTAGAATAAAAGTGAAGGCTTGAGTGCTTTGAAATGTGAAGGAAATAAAGAAGAAATCTGAAGATATTTATGAGATATTTCGGAGTCATCTTACCGTTGAATCTGGATTGTCATGCCACAAGATCTATAAATTCGCCAAACCGAAATCAATTGGAAATGTAAAATACAGTCCATCATTTCTCATGCATACGCAAGTAAGGCATTCACACCATTGCAACATTATGGCTTGATTCTCAAAAGCACACATCTGAATCTGGAACGTCTCGATTACCTTGTAATGGTTACACAAATGGGTTGCCCTGTGTCTGAAGAATTTTGAACATTATGTATCCTGATCTACTCCGAAACACATGATTTTCGGATAAATATCCATCCTCAAGCGAAACAACCTTTTCAGATATATACTTTGGGTAATTGTGGGACCATGATTTTCCAAGACCGGAGTAAGACGGTTTAGGGTAAATTTCCGTGGAAATAAATCTTCATCAACATATTAATTTCGACATGTTGAGGCTTACGTGGCAAGCACCATGTATCTCACAAATCTCACACATGTCATGTGACTCATAAAAAATCGAACATGTCATCAAGAGGGACATGTGTCAACACTTGGCAGAAAGTAATATTTGATTTTAATTTAAATTAAACAAATGAATTAATTTAAATTTAAAACAAATGCAAATGCTAAATTGGGGAAGATTGATTTGTTTGATTATTATTTGATTAAATCAAATATTAATTGATGGAGTCAAATCACGAACCAAGCCATAAATCAAATCTTGGTTCTTTCATCAATTAATCAAGCCTGCAATCAAGCCAAATTCAGCCGTAGGCAAGATTTGGAGAGCCTATAAATACAAGGCTCCAAGGTAAATAAAGGGGTTAGAAATTCATCCTCACACACAGACACTCAAATTCTCAAGCCCTAAACACTCTCAAACACTCAAAAGATTTCAGAAAGCTCTATGCGTTCTTCGTCACACCTGTGAAGAACCATTAAGCACCCCTACACGTGCCGGTTCCTCCATCACTACAAGCTAAAACCTTGAGGCACCCGTTCATTCGAGATCAAGTCATCACGACCCTTGGATCGACGACACACACACACTTTTCATCTTCAGAGATTGATGTGGTAAAAACTAACACACAAATTAAACCCTATTTTAGATAATTGTAGTATGCATAAGTAGGGATCGTTCTAGGCCAGGGATTAGGAGGGATGCTAATCTACACTAACTTGACTCAAAAATTGAAAACTAGACTCAAATACACAAGGCTAAGCTAAACTGACTCAAATAACACAAAACAAGCACTGAGGGGT
Source organism: Pyrus communis (assembly GCF_041283825.1). Taxonomy (NCBI): domain Eukaryota; kingdom Viridiplantae; phylum Streptophyta; class Magnoliopsida; order Rosales; family Rosaceae; genus Pyrus; species Pyrus communis. The sequence continues at coordinate 8,710,872 of NC_142572.1, forward strand.
GTTTTGGATGAAAATTGAAGTAAACTGACACGAAATACTAAAGGGGGGGTTTGTTTGGACGAATTTTAAACTAAAACTAAGCAGGTTGCAAAAACAAAGTAAGGGTGGTACGAAACTAAGGTAACTTAAGGGGTGAAAGGCTAGCTAGAGGGTCCTTCGCCACACATGATACATATGCAACACAAATCAATTTCCAGTTATTATTCCTATAAAACATGAATGACAATGCCCCAAGTTAACCGTGAACTGCACAAATTAACCATCAAATTTTCCTAAATTCATTGAATTGGACTTAGCGACACAATCAAATTATTCTTATCAAGTTCCCTATATGAACTGCATGATAGAGATACATATCAAAGATCATTAGGTTCTATGAAAATCATAAGCATTGACATGGCATTCGTAACTATGAACTGCATGATACTCCTGCCAGGAATTTACTTAACACAATCATGACTAGTGATTTCCACTACTTATAAATATAAGTTCATAACTATTTGGTGAAATTCCCTTATATTTTAGCATCAACTTCATGCATGCAAACTAAGTATGCATCCTTAATCAACATACAAGAATAAGTTATCAATCAAACAGATAAGTAAATTGCATTCACGATTTATGAAACAATTTATGAAACAATAACTGGATGTAATCAATTCATATCACACATATGTTCATGGCTTTGAATTCTCCTCTAGCTAAAATGAAATTAGTTCCACATGTTTGCAATTAAACGAAACCAATCTAATTTAAACATTGAACTAAAACTAAGGATAGAAAGAACCCAGGAACGCTCCAGGGCTCCAATGGCCTTGAATGGCAGGTCATGGCTCCAAGCTCTTCTTCTTCTTCCTTCCTTTCAAAGCTGCAGCACTCTTTATATTTTATCTCTAAAATTCTCTCTAAAGCTCTCTCTCTCTCTCTCTCTCTCTCTCTCTCTCTCTCTCTCTCTCTTTCTCTCTAAATTGCGGCATAATGTGTGTATATATAGGGTAGGGTTCGGCATAAACCAAAGAGGGAAAGGATAGGGTCTTTGCATTGTTTTAGGACTCCTTGAATCAAATAGGAAGGATTTAGAATAAGATAAGGACTCCTTTTGCAGTTGGAAATAATCTGAGATAATGTTGGATAAATTGGGATAATGTTTGGATAAGATGAGATGAGATAGGATTAGATAAGGTTAGTTTGGATAAGATTGGATAAGATTATTTTCAGTTGATTCCTTGTCTTTCAAGCTGCCAAATTTGATTCTCCAAATTGTAGGACATATTTAGCACATGTAAAACTCCAAAAACGTCCATCCATTATGCTCCACACGCATGCTAACCAATCCAAGTCCAAAACTGCTCCAAAATGCTCCATTTAGTTTATTGTTATTTTCACCAATTAGACCTACAATAATACGAAAATAAACTAAATCACCATAATAAATAGAAACTGAAAATAAACTAAATCACTATAATAAATAGAAACTAACTCACTAAATGCAAAGAAATAAGTATTCGATTTTGTGCACTCTTCTACACACGAAGTAATGCCCGAATTTGATTTCAACCCTAAACATGTGTACTTTTGTTATACATTTGTTGACCAAAAAGAAGCTATATTTTCTTGAATTTGAATCTGTTATATGAACGAACCAAGTCGTTAACCTGATTAATACTATTATTTTATTAATTAGATCTCATCAAGGAGCAGACGTAACAAAGCTGGGTTAACCAACTATTTAGAACCACAAAAATTCAAGATTTTGTGTTGAAAATAATTATTACACCGTTTCTGAAGTGGATATATAGACTTGTGGCCTGGTAGCACATATTCCTCCTTCGATTTCGACATCGAGGTTTATAGACTTATTCAACGAAGACATTCACAATAATTTACACGACTTACGAAGTAAGAGTTTATAATTTTAAAGAAAAACTAATGAAAATGGTTTGAAAATTTTGAATTTTAATGATAAAGATAAAATAAAAGGTAAAGTGAATAGTATCAAATTTGACTTTTTAATGTAAAAATATGGTTTTTCGTTAAAGTGAACAGTATCGTGAACTTTTTGTTAAAACTCCCTAGTTTTAATGGTAAAACAATAGGGTGTGAAATTTCATACTCCGTATCATTAAATGATACAACTTTTAAAGCTGTTAGATTGAAGTCCTCTATTTGGTCGTCCAATCCAAACTGTCAAAGACCTGTATTATTTAAAGAAAATTAATGAAAATGGTTTGAAAACTTTGAGTTTTAACGATAAAGACAAAATAAAGGGTAAAGTAAATAGTAACAGGATTGAGTTTTTAGTGTAAGAGTGATTTTTCGTTAAAGTGAACAATACTGAAATTTTTTTGTTAAAATTCCTATTATTTAATGATACAAGTACGGAAGAAAAACCCAAAACGCTTATATCATCTCATCTGTTACAAACAAGTGTTCGACTCTTTTGCTCTCCCTTCCTACGCCTTGAAATTTCAAACAAGAACACAAAACACAAAACACAAATAAATATTATAATATCTCCCAACGTAACGTGTGTCACACTCCCATTTGAGAGTAGTAGAGAGACCAACGTCACCTACCACACTGTATTCGAAAAGCATTTTCACCCAAGGCAAATGCACGAGATATACAAACAAAGACACACCTCTTTTATAACGTTTGTTTTGTTCCTTGCCTCGTAAAACCTACCTTTTCACTTTTATTCAGAAGATATATCATTTGATATATTCATGGCGACGGTGGAGGAGCAGAAGAGGATGTATTTTGATTCGAAATATGCGTTGACCATGGTTGAGGAGCTGAGGGCTAGCTATAATTCCGGCAAGACCAGAAGCTACGAGTGGAGGGAGTCGCAGCTGAACAACCTCTTGAAGGTGGCGGAACATCACGAACAAGAGATCGTCGATGCTCTTCGCTCAGACCTCTCCAAACCTGAATTTGAAGCCTACGTTCAAGAGGTTAGGTTCCTCTCTCTTCACGTTAGTGTGTTAAATTGTTAAATGTTGGAGGGGTGGAAAATTGATGAGAATTGAATTCACACCATAATCATTATTGCTTTCCGTCAATGCAGTAAAACGTCATCTGCATCTTTGTGTGCTTTTCTAGTTTATCTTTTGGTTTGTGGGGTTTTGTTTGGATGATGTTATTCACACATTCCCTTTATCTTCTTCACACTCTTGTTAATATTTGTTCATTGATCTTCTTCAATTCGTCCGATCTAACAACTGAAAATTAAAAGAAGTATGTAAAAAGTAAAAATAGATGTCTGGATAACACCCTTTTTTAATTTTTGATATTTTGACTTATTAATCATGAAGGATAAGGTTGGGGTGGACGAGGTTGGACTGGATACCTTTCGTACCCAATTTGGTAATTGCAGTGATTCTATTTGTCATTTCAATTTTCAAACATTCAAAAAGTGCTAAAGTTTCATATAAAATTGGCTGTTTGAATGCGTCCACAATACATAGGTGGTAAATTAATAAATTTACAAAAATAAAACCTCTATAAGGGTGAAATGATGGACAATTGACAACCTCAGGATCACAACCATATTTTTAAAATAATTTTCCTCCGCCGCACGCGCCGGCCACGCGCAGGCACGTGTGGCGCACACTGACGGCGTCAACTGACGCCGTTAGGAATATTCCGTCAGTTTTGACAGATTCCGTTAACGGCGTCAGGAATATTCCGTCAGATTTGACGGAATATTCCGTCACCTTCTCCAGCAAGCCTCCGGCGACGTCGCCGGCGCCGGAAAACTGGAAAAACTTCAAACCTTGTTTTCTCACTCGTTTCTCAACCATTTTTCATGATTCTTGGACCAAAAGAAAGCCCTAGACTAGTAGAATCACGTTAGACCACTTTTAAAGGCTAAAAATTACGCGATCATACCTGTCTCAAACTCGAAACTCGGCCAACTTCGAACCGGGTCTTCCCGACGTCCAACTTCGTCCAACAAGCTACTCCAACGCTCCTTAGGACCTCACTAAGACACCTACGAGCTTAGAAATCCCAAAAACTCAATGTATAAATTTTGCATGAATAGTACTCAAATCGGCCATTGTCGAATCGACGTGAAAACGAAGGATTTCTCACCTGAAAATGGTATGGTTGTGCTCGCCTCGACCTCACGAGTTCAATGGTGTAGTTGGTTCCCTCGATCTGCTAAGGTTTGGGTGATTTTGTGTGTTGTCCGTACGTTACAGAGAGAAGAGGAAGGAATGGAGCTCGGGGGGAGAGAGACAGGGAAGAGACAGAGGGAAAGGGAGAGTGACAGTATCTGTGAGTGTGTGTGTGTGTGGTCCAACACATGCCACACCACACAAAACAACCCATAACGTGACAAAAACGAACTAGGGGCAAAGTCGTAATTTCACACGTGCGTTTCGATATTTCCGGGACGGGATGTCACAGTTAGGGGTGGAAAAAATTCCCGAAAATCCCGAACTGAACCGAAAAAATCCCGATCCCAAACCAAAAATTTCCCAAACCGAAATTCCCGAAATTTTCGGGATGCTACCCCGAACCAATCCCAAAATTTCGGTATGGGATTCGGGATTGGCTTCTCGATATTTCGGGAATCCCATACCAAACCGAAAAAATATAATATTAATTATTATATATATATATATATATATATTTATACATATATATATTATTCTTTTATAATTGATGCTAGTAGTTTCTAATTCATACTCAGCAACCTAGAATGCCCTACACCTTGCATATTTTTCATGTTCTGTTTGATATTCATGTGGATTTTATTATTGCTGCTGCCATGGCTGATGATTTCAGAAGGCTTGATTCTTTTGTCTCTCAACAGATTGCAAAAAGAGTTTAATTAATTCGAATTTTGACTATGATAAAAAGAGTCAAGCATGCCAGTGTTCAATTAAATGGTAGTGTGAATGAAATGAAATTCCTAGTTCATGAATGTGTTCTTGAATTATATATTTGATGAACAATTCATAATTTCATATTTCAATTTGGGATTCCCGATTTGTCCCAAAATCCCGAAAATATTTCGGGATTCCCAAAATTTGGGATTCCCGAAAATTTGGTTTCGGATTGGTCTTCAAATTCCTGTCCCGAAAAATTTCGGTTTGGGATTCGGGATACTAGTTTCGGTATGGTATCCCATACCGAACCACCCCTAGTCACAGTAATGTACCCAAGAATTCATATATTTTGATTGAAATTAGGTTTTATGCATGTAAGATTACATTTATTAGATAATTTGTAACATTAAATTTTTTTTCTTTGTGAAATCATTAATTCTTTCATACAATCCACATGGAATTTGTTGTGTACATCAATCATTTAAATAAGGATATTATAGGCAAATGTGTAAAGTCAAACACAATTAATAAATTTGCTCATGTAGAATCCAGTCAATGAGTTTTATTCAAGTAAAAAACTTATGTTGGATTTTATGTGAAAATTTTTTAGTTTCAGGGGCTAAAGTTCAATCAAATTCATATTTAATTAATTGAAAATTTTCAATGAAACTATATCCTTTAAACTTAAGGACCTAAATAAGATAGTTTTTAGATTAAAACCTTGAGGGGGTGTTTGTTGCGCCGGACTATCTCGGACTGGATTAGCTTCAAGAACTAAGCTGGACTGGCTTAGACTAGACTAAATTGGACTAACTTAGTGAAGCGTTTGGTGCAGTATTGGACTAAGAAGTTGGATAATAACAAATTCTAATATTATATTATTAAAAATATAAATTATTAATATTTTATTATGATCTTATCTTTTTCTTCATCTTTTCCTACCATTTCTGTCCCACTCTTTTCCTCTTCTCTCATCGTCCCAACCTCTCCCTCTTTTTTTCCTCTTAGACCTCTCAATTCATGTCTCTTTCTCATTCCTGGTCAAACTCTTTATTGATTCCAATCTCTATTTCTCTGTCCTCCCTCCCTCTCTAGCAATGCGTTGTTCGAATGGAACCTCACGGCTCCAATTTTCCTGACGAGTTGCAGGTTTCCCGATGTGTTTTCCGGCCAACCCTCGTTAAATTGGATGAAGTTAGCACCGCCAAAAAATTTATCACCATCCCTAGATCGAGATCTTAGCTTTGAATGCTCGAATCTGTCATGGATTTGAAGAAGCCCAAACAGGCCGAGACTTCCAGGCCATTTTCCAGCCACATTCGACCACATTTTGGCCTCAATTCAGGTAAAATCGTAATCTTGTCACTCCCAGCTTCAATTTGGTATATTTTATATGAAAGTTGGTTGTGAAATGGATCTGAAAGAGAGTCGGAAAGTTAATGATTGATCTAGGTGACCGGAGATGATGAGGAGTCTGTCGGGAGTGGTCGTTGAGCATGACGATGACGAGAAAGAGATGATAGTCTTAGCTAGTCCCATGGTTATTGGGGGGTCTCGCTAAGACCTCTTAGTGAAGGGTTTTGTCCATGCTAGTCCCCTTTAGTCTCATTAATGTTAGTCCCAGCATGGAACAAACACAGTATTGGACTAATAGCTAGTCAAATCCAGTCCAGTCCAACTTAGTGAGGGCAAACAAACGCCCCCTGATGGTCTTGTAAGAGAAATTTTATTTGAATCCTTATTTTGTATCACTGCATCCAAATTTCTTTCCACACTCACATTCTATTTTACTAGCCTCTGGTCACATAATTACACGCATAACAATTGATCTTTATATGTTAAATTAAAGTTTATTTATAGTTTTGTACACACAAAAATATTAGAAAATTTAAGTTATTTTTTATTTATATATTTTTATTAAAAAATTAATTCAAAAACCCACTAACGTGGACATTTGAACGATAATTTATAGTAATTTACTTTCTCTCTTTTCCATTTTTCAAAATAATACATTTTTGGCATCATCTTTACAAAGAGAACAATCTATATGAAGCATATTATATTTACAATACATATTAAATTAAAACTTTACTGTAACGGTAAATCCGTTCCATAAAAATCTATTTATTTAAAAGGATTTCGTTTAGTTCACTGTGAAATGGGATCATAGCTCATGAGTCATGACTTGTGGGTTTCGTTTCAACTTGACTTGAGTTTACATATACGATGACCTGGCCAATAGCTTTCCAGCTGTATATCATCAACTCATGATATTTTTTTATTTTTGGTCATACAACTCATGATATTTATACATTGCTGGTTATTCATTCGAATTACTGACAACGTTGTACTGACTCTGTAATATTATTCTCTCACTAGAGAGAGATGTACGTAGTAATAGCTTCTTTCTTTTTTTCTTTTTTATTTTTTTATTTTTTTTATTTTTATAGAAATACTAAGGAAATTCTTTCAAAATATAACTCATTATGGATTTTTCACCACTTCATTTTTTTTAGCACAACGTTTTATAAGGTGGGCACGAGAATTGTACCAAAAATATAAGATAATGGATAATTTATAGAAAGTCTCATTTTGAGAGTCTCCTTAGCTTTTTTTTCTTTTTTGAGAAATGCTAAAGAAATTTTCTCAAAGTGGAACTCTCTATGATCCCTGAAATTGACCATCACCATCAAGATGGTCCCTGAAATTGAAAATCAATCAATGTAGTCCCTGAAAATAGGTTTCGTAAATTACTGTGATCCTTCTATCATAATTCTGTTAAAAAAATCTGTTAAGTGCTGATATGGCACATAAATGAACTCCATAAGTTCTTTTTTTTTTTTTTTTCCTTCTTCTTACAAATGATCCTTGAAATTAACCCATGGCATCAAAATGGTCCCTGAAATTGAAAATTGATCAATGTAGTCCCTCAAGTAAGTGTCTCAAATCAATGTAGTATTGTCGTCACAATTCTGTCAAAATTTCTGTTATGTGCTGATGTGACACATAAATGGGTAAACGAGTCTAATTAAATTTTAAAAAATTACAAAATAATTTAATAGTTAATAAAAATATTGTCAACCCAAAAACCTAGTCCTACAATTTCCTCCGATCCCAGTCTACATTTCTATACCTCATTCACTCTCTATTCTCTGAAAAAATTTCTCAATACACCTATCTTTACACACTTCGACATCCTTCACCGAATTGAACCTGGATCGAGATCACCTTTGGTGACGGCTTGGCCTATTGGTAACGACTTCTGGGACATCACCATTAACATTTAGGCGATCAACATCCTCACAATCTTAATCTTGGAGAGCTTGTTCGGCGCTTCCCAAGTAATGCAAAGAACAACGAGGTCTGCCTTGAGATAATGAGGTTATAATCGATGTGCGTCCATTGTTGATTGAAAACTATTTCTACACACCCTCTTAGGCCTCGGTTAAGCTTTGTGCCTTTGAGAATTTATGGAATGGAGCTCACTTTAGAGTAGGCCCTACCATTGTGCAAAAAGGTATTTAGACAACTTTTTTAATTAATTATTAAACCCACATCAGCACATAACAAATTTTTTTACAAAATTATGCGAAATGATCATATTGATTTGCGACACCTATTTTCAAGGACTACATTGATTGATTTTCAATTTCATGGACCATATTGATGATGTAGATCAATTTCAGGGACCATCTTGATGGTGTGGGTCAATTTCAGAGATCATTTGTGATAAAAACCCGTAAATCTTGTGAGACCTATTTATGTGCCACATTAGCACTTAACAGAATTTTTAATAGAATTGTGACAAAATGATCACATTGATTTGCGACACCTATTTTCAGGGATTACATTGATTGATTTTTAATTTTAGGGACTATCTTGATGGTGAAGGTCAATTTCAGAGACCATTTGTGATAAAAATCCTAAAAAATACTAGTCCATTCCTGATCATGTTTAAAATCAACGCACTATGTAATGAGAAAATATTGCTTAAAGTTCATAATATTTTCAATTGATTTTCTACAAATTCTATAGTTTTGAGGATGAACTTAATGGAAGTAGGGTGACATTTATATGAATAATGAGTGTTGAAGTGTCCAAAATAATCTTGAACATGTCATTCAGTAATATGACCTTGTGGTATTTCTCTTCGATATTAAATAAATTGCTCATTGTATGACATAGCTGATTTTCTTCCTTCTTTAGTCTAAAAATATCAATATATTAAAATAAAATAAAATAAAAAATCTTTAAAATAAGTCATAACTTATTTTGAATAAAAAAACTTAACAGTTCAAATGACGTGACAAATCACAACCCAATTCCATAAGTCGGGAACCCTCTGTCTCTCTCTGGCCCTTCAGGTTTAATCTCGGGCGTGACATCGTCTGTTCCATCAACGACTTTTCTTCTCTTCGTTCGTAAGTCAGATAGAGAGAGACCTCCACACTTTTATTCCCACACACTCAATTAATATATATATATATACACACACACACATATATACATACGTTTATCTTCTACTCTGTCTATCCGTTTCTAGTTCTACCATGGGTTCGGGGAAGCCTTTCGACGAAGAAGCCGCCTCTGCTGTGGCCAAGGAGCTGAGAGCGACCTTCGCCTCCGGCAAGACTCGGAGCTATCAATGGAGGGTGTCGCAGCTCGAGTGCATCCTCAAGCTCCTCACCGAAAACGAGCTGGAGATCGTCAACGCTCTCCGCTCCGACCTCTCCAAGCCTGAACTCGAATCCCAAGTCTATGAGGTCCTCCGATTCCCCCATTTAATTTCTCGCCAGTGAATTAGGCTGTGATTAAAATTTGCTGAGAAATTTGGATCGAATTTTTTTGTTGGTTTCTGAATGATTTGATGCGGGCATGCTCTCTCTCTCTCTCTCTCTCTCTCTCTCTCTCTCTCTCTCTCTCATGTCAATAATTCATATCTATACGCTAAATCATAAATTGGGTTGTGACTAGAATTTGCTGATTGCTTTAGTTCAATACGACACTATTAAATGCTGATTGCAGTTGCCTAGAAAAATATGCACAAATGGATCCCACAAAAGTAAGCCGTGTACGGTTTTAGTGTCCCTTTCATTGTCTAATTAAAGTTCATCCACTTTTATGTTCGATTAAAAATTTGTAACCGATTTTATTTGTGCATATTTTTCGATTACATAATGGTGTCTCTTTGGTTTTATGCTTTCCATTGGACTCTAAATCCGGATCATAATTTCCAAATTCTTCTCATACTAGGTGGGGAGTCCTTGTCACTTGGGGTAGGAAAATCGTGCTTCTGTCACTTGGTAGTTCTGATGCATACATTATGTGGGGTATATTTAATAAGCTATGCAGGAAGAATGTAAGAAGTGGGTGGAGTGGATCACAAGGGTAATCAATGACACCCCACTAGATTCATTGCACGGATAAATTTGTCTCTCATACTATTTGTGAGGATGCATTCCCTCCATTTGAAAGTCAGCCTTTTTCTTTTGGATGCTAGCAACCTTCTCACTTGAATCTTCTCGGCTTTCTTGTTCATCATGCAATGTTGTTTGATGATCGGAACTGTCTACTTTCTATATCACCTTTGGGGATCAAGTCTGCATAACCAGTCGACTAACAGTGTCAAAATTTCAATGTTTAATTGAGAATCATAGTTTGTCTAATTTCTTGAATAACCATTAGATGTCTAAACGATTTCGGATTTAGTTAATTTTTTGCAAAAAGATCTTCGAATAGCAACCAAGAAAGTAGGCGGTTCAAATGATCGTTCAACATTGTAGGATGAGGAGAGCCGAGAAGGTAGAATAAGAACTAAGAAGGTTGCTCGCATTTTTTTCTCTTCCAATTTTGTTTTTTTGGTGGGGAGGGGCTAGCCGGGTAGGGCTTTATTATGGGGTTTGTAGTAAGTCAATAACTCTTGTAAGTTGAGGAGTACTTTTCATGTCTGTTTGGTGTCATAAGTATTCATATATCTTAAAATTTTTATTCTTTGAGATAAGTCAAGCCTTGTCTTTTCTAATATATAGGTAGGTGTGATGCGGAGAAAAGGTAAAGAATGAACTTTCCATTAACCGCATGGGGTGTCTGCAGGGCAAAAACGTTTTAAACTATTTAGAAACTTACAGGAATAAATTTGACAACAATAAAGATTGTTGGGTGTTTTTTATTTGTAGTAGAGATAGATGTTTAAATTTGCAAATGCCTGATTTGTTAGAAAGGTCCAGTATCTTATGTTTCCAGACTATCAGAACCATTGATTAGGTAAACCCGTGTTTGAATATGTGGTGCTGATTCATAGTCTAGCAACATAACATGTTGGATATCTAGCAATATATATACGCTTACACATATATATATATATATATATATATATATATATATATAGGCCCTCCTGCTTGCGAAATAGACAATTATTGAATCAAATGCTTACCTAACAAATAAAGTCATCCAATTATTTAGGCCCTTCTCCAATTAATTTCTTCTCTGTGAAAACTTCACATGAATGCCTTATTTGTTATTGACTTCATATTTGGTTTATATGGTTTTCGTGTAGATAGCTATGATAAAAAACTCATGTAATTTGGCAATTAAGGAGCTGAGGAAATGGATGAAGCCAGAAAAGGTTTGTCTTTGTCAGCAACTCCATTGATTGGCAACCGATGGTTGTCATTTTGTTTGTCAAGACAGACATTTCTTGAGTTGATTTGACATTTGTATTCTATCTATTTTCCCCATGAGTAACATACTAATATTTCCCTTTAATTACAGGTTAAAACTTCAATAACAGTTTTTCCTGCATCAGCTGAAATAGTGTCTGAACCTCTTGGTGCTATACTAGTAATTTCAGCATGGAACTATCCTTTCTGTACGTTCATACTGGACCTTTTTTTTTTATTTTTTTTTTAAGTTTAGCATTGAGCTCTATAGTTCGAATTAATCCTGTCCTCAAACAAAAATAATTTTGTAGTATCTGTTTTCCAGTACTCTCACTTGATCCAGTTGTTGGAGCCATTGCGGCTGGTAATGTTGTGGTTCTTAAACCATCAGAACTTGCTCCAGCCACATCGTCATTGCTTGCAAAACTTGTAGGTGAATATATGGATAGCTCTTGTATAAGAGTCGTTGAGGGGGCTGTTGCTGAAACATCTGCACTATTAGAGCAAAAGTGGGATAAGATATGTTACACAGGTTCTCAGTCATTTTCCTCTCATTTGTTCTGATCTTTCATTTTCCTTAGATTACAGCTGATTTTTCTATAATGGATTGAAAATATTATATTTAAACTTGTAGGAAATAGTAGGGTTGGGTGTATAGTGATGGCTAGTGCTGCAAAGCACCTTACACCAGTTCTTTTGGAGCTTGGAGGAAAATCCCCTGTTATCGTTGATTCTGGCATCAACTTACAAGTATAGAGATCTTCCTTCTTGCATAGCGTCAATAATATTTGATGTAGTTTACTTTCTGCTACTACAGTGCTGCGATTTTCATCTCGTCTCATGTACAAACTTGTCATTTTGTTTCTCCAAGGTTGCAAGTAGGCGCATTATCGTTGGTAAGTGGGGGAGTAATAATGGACAGGCTTGCGTCTCCCCTGATTATATCGTAACAACAAAAGATTTTGCTCCTAAGCTGGTAAGGTTACCCTCATATCCCATTGGAGATCTGAATTTGTTTTTCTGTCTGTGCCTCTGTTTCATTATCTTTATTCACAGGTGGAATCTCTGAAACAAGAATTGGAGAACTTCTATGGAAAGAATCAACTAGAATCAAAAGATTTGTCTCGTATTGTGAATCCTAATCACTTTGCTCGCTTGACAAAGCTCTTGGATGAGGATAAGGTTTCTGGAAAGATCGTCCATGGAGGTGAAATGGACAAAACCAACTTGTATGTTATACTTTATCTGATTGCTCTCTTCTTAGCGCTCTCTCTCTCTCTCTCTCTGTGAATTAATAGGGTATTGCATTGTATTGTAAATGCGATTAATTTTTCTTCCTTTTGATCACAGGAGGATAGCTCCCACCATCTTGCTCAATGTCCCACAAGACTCCTTGATCATGACTGAGGAAATATTTGGCCCTTTGCTTCCCATTGTCACGGTAAGAACCACAGATTTTGTTGTTGTGAGTTTGTGCTTTCAACGAAATATTTTTGCAGCAAAATATTTAAACAGCTCTGGCAGTCTCAGCACATTGATCAAAAGCTATAGAATCAGATTTTTCAAATTGTGAACGGGTAACAGAATATCTAACATGGTTCTCATTTGGGATGATTTGAAAGGAAAGTAGTCTAGCTACCTTCAGCATGCGCAAAAAAGTAGGCTGATCGTTACCATATTTTAATAGTGGAAACATTTTTGAAAGATTAGCATTTGTATGATTGAATTGTTCTGTTTTTATATGCACGTGACGCTGGAGATCCAATGCAATATCTTCCCTTCTGTTTGTAACAGGTCGACAAATTGGAAGACAGTTTTGATTTGATAAACTCAGGAGCAAAGCCCCTTGCTGCGTATTTGTTTACCAACAAGAAGAAGCTGAAGGAGCACTTTGTAAATACTGTATCTGCCGGGGGTTTGGTTATCAATGACACGACTTTACATGTAATACTTCACCCTCGAAATTCTTGAAACAAGACTGTACATGTTCATCGGTGCATTCTTGGCATTTCCATTTGTTACATATAACACCGCACAGTCACATGCACGCTGATTAATCTATTTCCGTTATTCGAAACTCTGTTTAGAATCTAATTTGCATTACATATACTTGATGGTACAGCTTGCTGTACCCTCCCTGCCTTTTGGAGGAGTTGGGGAGAGTGGAATGGGTGCATACCATGGAAAATTCTCCTTCGACGCCTTTAGCCATAAGAAGGCTGTTGTTTATCGCGGTTTTGTTGGCGATGCCTCCATAAGGTACCCACCATACACAAAGGGGAAGCTAAGAATTCTGAAGGCTCTTATGGGCGGTGGCATATTAAGCATAATCCGTGCTCTGTTCGGATGGCCTGAGGCTTAAGAGAGAATAGGATCTCGCTTTGCTCGTGTGATTTCTTCTTTCGGTCAGATTTATAGAAGTCTTTCATTGTATAATATACGAATATTGTTCTGATTTCACTTTGACAAAGGCTTGATTGTTTATGAAAAGGGAAATGGAGAGAGTAAAAGTTGGGGGTGAATGTCATAGATTTATATGTTTAAATGTGTTTGTAATTGAATCATACAATCATGTTCTCGCTGCTTATAATATCATGTTCCAAAGCTAAAGCATTTCGTGGGTTTTATCCGAGCCATATTTAATTCTAACCTAAACTAGGTGAATGAGTTTCGAACTTGGGTGCAGCGGGAAGATCACAATGCTCTAACTAACTTGGTTACGCCTAGTTCTGTGCTAAAACTCTTCAATATATAAACACCGGGTTGTCTTACAAAAGCTTCTACCTATATTATACAAATGAAGCATTGGATTCCATCTGTACTATGAAAAAATGAAAGGGGCAAAAAAGACTACAATCACTGACGATCAATCATAATCCTCTAAAATGGTTTGAACATCCAATCGTTGTTCATGGGTGAGGGCGGTCGGAAAATCGACCAGAAACGTGACCTTCAAGTTTCCTCTCTTTCCTTCATCTTTAGAGACTGCCATGCCTTGGCCGGATATGATCTTTTCATAGCCAGGATATATGATGTTGTCGATCGTCAGCTTCATCTGGTCTCCACCCAGCAGAGGGATTGAGATGATGCAGCCAGTGAGAGCCTCCACCAATGGAATCTCTAGTGCCAACTCCAAGTCATCTCCTTCTCTTCTGAACAAAGGGTGTCGTTTTTCAGAAATCACAAAGATTATGTCTGCTGGGTATGCACCTGGTCTCTCAGTTCCCAATCCTTCAAATGTAATCTTTGTTCCTTTCTTCCATCCTGGCTCCACTTGCATTGTTACCAATTCATCTTCTTGAGCCAATTGCCTGCCATTAAAATACATTAATATGAAAAGATACTAGGAACAAGTAAGCAAATGATCTAAGCTTCACCCATATATATATGAGCAAATGATATTTGGTTCTGGAGTATCGCTTCCGTGCCACATTTACTAATCACATTGTTGATCCAATTTCTGCCTATTTAGAGTTTCACCTTCATAAAAGATGCAGTCAACAATATGATCAGCCATTCATACTAGTCATAACATGTTTGATAAAGAGATCTCATTTTGAGTCGTTAAGTCACACACATATATACGTACAAGTACATGAAAAAGAGACGTGATCAACATTTTGACGAGAATAGTTGCATAGTAAATCAAGGACAAGGTAACCAACCCGGTGTCTTTGACGATAGCCCTTGTGACCTTCATCTTCTTCTGGCATCCAAAGCACAGCTCCTCTAAGGTGCACTCAAGCTGCGTCTCAATGGCTGGGGGTTTCAACATCCCAGATGAGTTAGAAAACATGATGGGGGCGGGGCTCTTCCGGCTCTCACTTTTTGAGAGAAAGGGATGGGCGGGCGTGCAGTCTGAGCTTTTAGTAGTACACCCCGGTGTAGTGGGGGTTGCCGGAGAGGGCACCGCAGAATCGGGCCAGCTTTTCCGGCTCTTAGTTTTCTTGAGGGAGGGTGAAGGGGTGCGACTCTTTGGGCTTGAGCTCTTTGAGAAACGAGGAGAAGACACGTTAAAGATGCAGTCCACGCTTTTGAGACCTCTAGGGCTTGATGGATCATGGCGTCGCATTCTTTGCAGGCTAATGCATCTAAAGCTGTGCAATCCATGCATGGTTTTCTTTTCTGTATCCTCATCCACTTCCTGTATGTATATACACGTATATGTATACATATAAAATCTATCTTGATCAATACTACGTATACAAATTAGTTAATATGTATGCATGCAATGCAATTAGATAAACACGTGAAAAAACGAGGTTGTTAATTATGGAAGCATAGTGTTGCAGCATATTGATTATCAAGGTTATCGTTAATCTGCATGCATGCATGTAATTAGATAAACACAGGAAAAAGCATATTGATTTTCAAAGTTAATATTACAATGAAATTTTATTATCTTTCTAAGACATTCATATCCACACGCAATTCTTGTTTATAAATTTTGATCATTTTGTATACAAGAGGAATATTGCTCTCATATTATGTTGTAAGATTGTTAATGTAGACTATGTATATATGTATTGAACAATCATGCAAAATTGGCAATCTAACAATATATTTACCTCAAAAATCACATCATTGTCTTGAAATTGGTCAACTATGGCTTCCTCTTGTGGAGCTGAGCATGATTTCTTTTTCATGTGTCGCCATTTCTTGACAATGGATTTATAGGCAGATATATACAGATTCCGAATGGAAGGGATAAGAGGACGCATGAGTAAAAATCACGCACCATGCACAGATCAAAAGAAGAAGAAGAACAACGAAGGTAACAAAAAGAGAGATCAAAAGATTGGCTATGTCCACAAGAATGCGTGTTTTGCCAAATATGAAACTAGCAGCGTTTTATAAGGCCTTTCATTGATAATCAGTTCATTCAGTTAATCAATCGGACGAGAAATAATTTCTCTACAACAGTTATATGCATTCGATGTCACGTTTGTGGCTTATCACATGCTAGTCAACCCAACTACTTATCGTGAGACACCGGTTGCATAAATTGGTCGTAGAGAAGAATTTTTTTAGGAGGACAGATAATTCTTTCTTACTTATATTGTTATATTGGCCTTCAAGGGTTGAGATGTTTTCTAGTCAACCTTAAAGATAAGATCAGAGGCATTAAAATGGTAATAACCTCCAAAGGTAATTGAGCATGAGAGAAGGTAAAAACCTACGTAGTCAACAGCTGCTTTACAGGGAAACAAATAATCCAAATATATATACTATGCAGGTGTCAGAAAATAGGATTGTTTACTAATTAAACTGTTTTAAAAGGTGGTTATAAGTTTTTCTTAATGTCCATGTAAAATAATGGTATGTATTTATATAATTTAAGAAAGCTGCTTAACACATCTCATATGTCTCTTAGTTCATCCACTTTTTAATAAAAAAAATTAATGACACATTTGACATTGTGTATGTTAGGGTCCAAAAATCAGACAAGGATTGTCTAACCTTCCACTTCCGGTGTCCTCCCGTGCCCTCCTGTTTTGTGTGGTCACGTTTAAGCCACGTCTACTTTTTATATTGTTTTTTTATAGAGATGATAAGACAAAAATGAGTAGTAATATACAATGTTGACGTGGTTTAACCGTGACCACACAAATAGGAAGGCACGAAAGGGCACCGGAAGTGGGAGGACAGACAATCCTTGTCCCCAAAAATCTCACATGCAAGCCCATTTAAGCACTTGTTCAATAGTATTGATCTTTTTATCATAACATGCCACCAACCGAGTGCCTTGCTTTTAAAGGGAAACTTCGTTTGATTCAGTGGTTTACTAAAAAAGATTATCACTTCTGAAATTTGTGGTTTTGATAAAATTACTTTACACTAGGATTTCATAACATTGGTGAATAAAAAAAGAAAGTTTGATGGAAAGCAAATTTGGTAGTGCATCAAAACGTCTCACTTTATCAATCATGTTGTCTAGTGGAATTATTGTATAGTGAACATCTTAGATCCTAAAATGAGTCACATATCGGAGGTTGCCAAGTGGATTGTGGTATGGATATTATGGAAGTTTATTGGGCCTATGTGAAGCTAAGGTATTGAAAGACTTTGAGGTGCTTGGGAACATTAAAAGTTGGAGCGCATAATTTTGTGTTTCACGTCGGTAAGTTTGGGAGAGAAGAGACAATATTTCCTTTTCCCTTACCAACTAAATAGAGCACTTAGGAAAAAAGCCAATTTGCCTACAGAATCACGTTCAAACATGAAGTTGTGTGCCTCATCAATGAGGAAGGAAAACGAGGAAGGAAAATAAGGAAGTTGTGTGCTCAGGCCAGTGTTCACAAGGCTAGCAGCGTGCTCCAATGCTACACTAAAAAGTGAAGTCACAGTTGTGTTCATGGAAAGGAATGAGGATGACTACAAGTAGGGAAATTAAAGAGATTCCCTAATGAGAGCTGGAAGGCAACCTATGACTTCCCTTTCGGTGTAACATTTTAAAGAATCCTTTGGTTTCCTCATTTCTTTTTATTCTGGCTATGTCTTGTTTCTTATTTCTCTGGATGCAGCTATGACTGCCCTTTTTGGTGTAACATCCAAGAACGCCTGCTTGTCTCGTAAAGTAAGTATGGCTGCGCACCATGCCCACAACACCAATTTCCATGGTCAATTTCCACAGACCTTACTTTTGGCAACGCTCCTTATTTTCCTTCCTCGTTTTCCTGTGTACTATGCTTGCGCGTGACTTTGGAGGCAATGCAGCTCTGGGCTGTGGTTTCTTCCTATGTATCCTAGTTAGTTTGCAATGGGAACGGGAAACTTGGTTTTGTTTGAGTGATTAGAGTGATTACTTTCTAATATTTGTACTAAAAAAAAGTTCAATTTTTTTTGCTTCCACTTATTGCATATTGCATGGGATGAGAATCCATTCTCACATCTTATCCATTCATCATACATCGTGCTACCAGCTTTTGTATTTAATTCTAAACAAAAAAATTCAAAATAATCTCTAGCTGCACAATGTACGATGAACGAATAGAATGTAAAAATCCAAATCCTATTAGATGTATCTTTTTTTTTTAAAGTTCAATTTTAATGCTTTAAAATAATCTCTTAGGTAAGATTTGTTGGACTTTGATGCCATGAATTAGTATTACGTATTTCCCTTGCCCTCCATTTTTTTGTTCTCTTTTTGTGATACGCGGTGAATGGTTTCAAGATTTGGTTGTACTTTTCACGCTGTCCATCAACATAGGCAACCCAACCAAGCGTTTTGACCTCGATATCGACACTGGCAGTGACCTTACTTGGATCCAATGTGATGCTCCTTGTACAGTTTACACCACGGCAAAACTTTAATGACCTAATGACTCTGTTCTCACCCTGCACTTGTGTGTCTGCACGGACACGCGTTTGCAGCCCCGTGAGCATCTTTATAAACCCAGCAACAATCTTGACTGTTACAACAGTTACATTGTCTGTTACTCTAGCAGAGAAGAAAAAGCGATGTTAGTTTTCTCCGTCTTACAACTTAAAAAGTTAAATCAGGTCAGTGGGTAACCCTAGTACCCGATAATACAGATATTCGTTATATAGATAATATTCTTGTATGGCAATGCCCCTGATCCATCTCTACTACAAACTGGTTGCATGAATCTTGAGTGACAAGAAAGGCGCAACTCATCTGCTATCGTTTCCAAAGCTATTCCTAGATTAGAGAAGGATGACGGTAAACAATGAGAGACATAGATCAATCTGGTTAATTTTCTCATTCTGTACAAAATACATTACACCTGCTCAGTACCTGCAAGAAGTGCAGATGTTGATTCATCACTACTATTTTCATGACTTGAAGGAAAAAACGGATGTACTCTTCTTTTTGCATTATCTGTTTGAGAAAAATGCTCAACAAGGTTTCCGGTATGAATTAATTTATAATTAGTTCAAACCGATCATATCTACACCAAAAGGTTTCCGGTACTTTTGTTTTCGTTTCATGAACTGAACCATATAAATAAAACTAACCTGAAATATCAAGCGATTAAGTATGACGATGGAGGAGAGCATGCTAAATTACACGATTTGCACACTGCATATTACAAAGATTTTAGTCAGCTAAAAATGAAAAGAAGACCAGGATCAACATCAAACTAATTTGATGCAATAACGGGGCATGATAACAGCAACCGAGGAAAAGAGAGACTATACGAGAATAGTTGAAAAGATTTCTGGTGTAAATGAAAAGAGAAGAAACAAATGGTAGATCAACATAACGCAAAATCACGTCAGAAAAAAGCAACCAGATAATCACCTTCGCATGGCAAATCTTTGTTATAGCCTCAACATGAAGGTTCTGCAGTTCTTCAAGAGTAGTGACATCAAGACCAGCAACATCTTCACCCTGAAATTTAATAAATCTTTCTCAACTCTTTTGATCTATTTTGATGACTTTATGAGGTAAAACAGAGTATGTTTAGGGTGAAGCTTTTATTCCTACAAACAGTTCTAAATATGAAAACTTCCGTTCAGTCACACTTTTTGAAACCACAGGGGACGCATCACAAAAAAACCACGGGATTATCCATGGAACTGGGGTAAACCACAGATGACTATCTGTACTTTCCCTAAAGATAAATCAATAAAGCATATACCTTAAGTCTAGAGATATAGCATTCTAACTCTTTGCATCTTCTCCTTTCTTTCTGATAGCTGGTTCTTAAATCTTCCAATGTACCCATCTCATTTAGGTTTTCAGGGATTCCATCGTCTTTGAAAATAACTTCTGAATGACCATTACTTGGAAGAAACCCATTTTTTACTCTTGTACGTGAACTTTCAGATAGATGAACCCCGTCGAGTGACACATCCTCGGAATTAATGCCAGACTTTCTCAATTGTGCAACCAGCATCCACATGTTTGCCAGCTCATTTTCTAAATCAACTTCACGTTGTTTTACTTTATCTAACATTCTTCGCAAATCATCTTCTGTCTGATCTCTCTCAGATAATTCTTTCTCCAGAGAAGCTTCTCTTTGGCATCTTGCACTAAGTTCCCTCTGCAGCTCCTCAACCAAAACTACATCCTCTGGCCTTTTATGGCCTCGAGGACCATTTAAGCCATTTTTCTTGAAATCATATGAAGTAGACCTCTGACAATTTGATCGGCACTGAACCTCCTTTGCAGCAGCAAGGTCACCAGTCAGCTTTGCATTTTCATAAGAAAGTTTGGTTACTTCTTGAGCCAAGTTTCTAAGCTCAACTGCTGCAGCTGCGGCCAGCTCTTTGGCATATGAAGCTTCTTCTGAAAGTTTCATATTCTGAACTTCAAGCCCCTCCTTTTCCTCGGACAGTCTCACCTTATCTTGCTTTAAGTCCTCTATTTCAGAAGTCTGAGAAAATAAATTAAAAAAGCACTGGTGACAACATATCCCCGTCAAGTAAAACTAAAAATATCATAAGGACAAAGGGTCTATATTGGGTTTCTTAGTTCTGAAGATGCAAGGAAAGAATAGGAATAACCTGTACATGGATTTGGGAATTCAGATATGCATCTTTGTTGCAGTTTTTGGAGTCATCGAGCGAAAAGATTCTGTTTAAGCTCATCACACTGGTTGGTGTATTTTCATCAGCACAAGTTTCTTGACACAGACCAAACCTATCCCTTTTTTCATTGTTCTTTTGCACTAGCTCTTTGGGATATGTTTCGAGTCTGGTAGCCTCACTATCAGCAATTTGTTGTGAACTGAGCTGTTGTCTTAGCAGAAGAATCGTTTCTTGCATTTCTGCATTCTCAGAAATCTGCAAAAAGCAACAATATGATGATAAAAATTCAAAAGTTAAAGACAGAAATGCAAGTACATGAAAAGGAATTTTGAACATCTTTATAATTTACCTTAATCTGTAGTTGTTCCTGAAGTATCCTATTGTCAGCTGACTTAATCTTGAATGATCGGCCGAAGACAGAGAGATAATTTAGTATGATGTCTTTAGCATTCTAAATTGAAAAAAAATCATCTTTATTATGAAAGATTCAAGAATAACAAACCTCAAGTTCAAAAGTTTTCTCATTTAGCTGTGTAGTAAGCTTGGACAGAGCCTACATGAGGATGTAACAAACTCATCAGAAAACATGTACATGCAGGATTTACATACTGGAAAAACCAGCAATGCTTTATTAAGCATATGGTTAAGAAACCGAATAAATGAAAGCCAACACAACCAAAATATGAACATAACAGCCACAAACTCATCCCGTATTATATATAGAAGGATCATACGAGATGGAGTTTTACTTTTTCAACCAACAATAAAGTGGGACATTATAATAATAGTCTACTAGGCTAAGGTTCTTGAACACACTTTCCTTTTGGGTAAAATCAGGACATGTTTTATTTTCTCGATTAGCTCCCTTACATAATTAATTGATCTTGTTATATATGATCCCTCAATCGATGATTTGTGCTCCTTTTTTTGTTATACTAGATTTATTCAATCCCGTGAAACTAAAAAAAAACAGACCAAAGGATTTATGATTACATGGGGCATGTAACAAGGGACCTTCTCTGCTGAAATGGTTTTAGAAAGTTTAACTATACTAACAATCACTCAGAGTAGAATATGAAATAGGAAATAACAATGCCCCTTTTGTATTTACAAATTTGTATACCATGAGATATTGTTATCGGATTATCTGTCAGTCAGTCCAAAACATTTCATACAGTAAAATCATCATCTAACTGCTCTTAAAATCCATCAGCCTAGAAGACGCATAGTTTACCTGAGACATTTCAATGTTATTTGACATTTGTGGAGACCTCTCGAGTGATCCAATCATGCGTTGCTCGAGAACACATATCTGAAGCTTCTTTTCACTAATTTCCTCCTTCAACTTTTGCATTTGTTCCTATTTTAACAAATATTACCAAAAAAAAAAAAAAAAAAAAAAAAAAAAAAAAAAACTTAGACAAGAATACCAATCAGATTTAGACTTTTGTTCTTTAAGATGAATCTAAAGAGATGCCTCACCTTAAGCTGTGAATCTTCAGGGTTTGTAGCCGCTTGCTCTGAAAGTCTTTTGAGAGAACTTGTACACAATGCCACCTCCCCAGCTAACATTTTCACTTGCTCACGAAGAAGTTCGATTTGATCTGTAATTGTGGACCCAGTCTGTGGAAGGATAGTTATAGTATATATGTTAACATGATCAATTCATGCTACAATAAGAAATACCTGCTGATGCTACTTCCTACAAATAAATAACAACCAACTGCATGCACACACACTCAACCACTCCAAAATTCTCTCTATTATATATGCATGTATTCACTTGGAACAGATTTTATCAATGTAAAGCAAACACCACTCACCGGAGGCAAACGGCAACCTGCACCAAACAAATCACCTGCTTGGGTTCTTTCCGGACATGGGTTAATAATGGTATAATCATCTCCCTTTCTACTAACAGAATTTCTTTTTCCATCCTTCACATCACTAAATTTGACTCTATTTTGAGAAGATATTGAACAAGCTGCTGGTGACCCACTTGTAGAGCTCTCACTATCGCCGCTCGATGATAATCCAACAAAATTCTCAGGTTTCTGTTGAGAAATTGAGCTTTGTCTAGGTGAGTTCAATCAGTAGAATACTAATGAATGATACAAATGAAATCTGGATTTTCTTTTGCATAAATAAAATGAAAAAACAAATCTTAATAGTGCATATTAACAAAAAATATAAAGATAGATAACTATATACAGATGATGGCTCAATTAAAGCCGACAAAACAAAGTGTAGATTGAAAGCAAGCATTGACTTAGGAAGGAGAGGACTGTCATCTCATCAACTACATCCTATGTTTTCTCCTCTAACAAACAACCTAAATATATGAAGTCCATAATCAAAACAGGCGTTAAAGGAGAAAACGGGAACTTACTTTCAATTTAAACCATCCTAGCATTCCACGCTTTTTGTTTCTTTTGTAATCTTTGACCAACTCATCTAGATTAGTGATCTCATCTCTTCCTTCCACTGAAATCTCAGACGCATAACTTCCAGCATCATCATCAACAAGGTATTCCCGTTTCTTGTCAGGCAGATATGCAAGCTGCATAAAAAGGAGTTTGTTGGTAAATCTAATAAGATATGGCCAATAATTTACAGTTTCTAGTGTGACAAGGTCAAATCATTAAAAAAATTATCAAAAGTCAAAATACAAATTCAAAGAATCTGCAATCCACCTTCACTGCTGAAAATCCTAAATCACCCACCTCATCTTCCCCAAAAGAATGTCTCCGTCTATGGCTAGGTCGTTCAGATATGCTTGGCGGGATAGTATTTTTCGTGGAAACTAAGATTAGTTTAGTCAGTCGTTGTATCCTTCCCATTAAAGCTGCCTTGGCTTCTTCTTCCTCTTCCAATCTTGACCGCAACTTTACCTGACCAGCTTCCAGCTTTAACATGATGAAACAATATGTATTAGAAGCAAACAACAAACGACTAAATCCTGGATAAAAGTTAGCTGTTTATATGTCTACACAGCAAAGAATCCCATTTTCAACGGGAGACAATAACTGGCATTAGGGACTTCATACATTCTGTAGCTTACACCTCAGGGAATTGTAACATTGCACTCGAGTCTAGATTACCATACTGTTCTAAGGCAAAAGAATAAAGTTATCATATTGGTCTAGCCCTCCGTTTATATATATGGTTCTTCTGTCCTAAGGACCTCAAATATGGTCCCATTTTTCAGCAGATCGACCAAATATGGGTGGATGAAATGCAAAACAGATTAGATGCATCTCAATGCATACCGTGCATCCATCTCTTATCTAACGACTAGGAGACAGAAATATAACTTCATTCAAATTAAGGACCTTAGGACAAAACTTTTATTGATTACTACCTAAAGAACAAATATAAACCAAAATATGCTAGTTTTGTTAGTTCACACAATGTAGCAGCACCAACCTGAAGCTTCAAATTAACCAGGTCTTCCTGAATAGTTGGAGTCATATTTGGATTCTCCGTCATGCCACGTCTTAATTGCTGAAGTTCTTGCTTTAAACTGGAAATTTCTTTCTGATACTTCTTTATAAGAGACTTTTCATCCACAATCTAAAAGAAAAAGTCAAGAACGAAGAAATTGTAAGCTGGGACTACAAATACTCAATATTTCTATTAGTGCCACTCTACATAAAAGTAACTCTGAGATTCACCTTATTTTGGGAAGCCTTGAGTTCCACATGCTTGCTCCGGTGTGCAAACTTCAGTGTGTTGTGTGTCTCCTCACTATTGCTTGATGCAGGAGTCACGGTGCAAATAAGCTGAACTCACCATAACAAGAACATCCTCCAGAATCATTAATCACATCACTATAAACAAAAAAGATACCTTACGTGACAATTAATTGGATAGTTGTAAAGACAAAATATGATCACACGGACACTAGACGATCCAGAAGTATTGCATTGAACTTACAGATACACGTCCATGACCACTTAGGGATGACTGCAATAAACGGGTGAGTTTTGAATCTCGATATGGAACATGAGTTGCCTTTCCATCTGTCAATTTAGAAATCACCTGCAACAAGAGACAATTTTTAGATTAATTGCTTGCCTGCAACAAGAGACAGTTATTAGATTAATATCAGTGCAAATATAGGCACATGAAGAATCTGAAGCTCTACATCTGATAGCATTTTATTACAGAGTCCACCAGTTCTCCAACATCACGCCATGATAAGTAATTGAAGAACCACGGCATAGTTATTTTTTTTTCTTCATATTTTGAGATTTTTATGCACAATTATACCGATAAGTGATAAACATGAGAAATGTGCAAACCAAAACATGCTATAATTCTAGAGCATATTTATTGCAGTACCAATAATGTTGGGAAGAAGAAAAGACATTGCATGAAACAGTAAGGGGTTAAATTTGTTAATAAGTTGAATTCTGGGAATTATTTTTACTTTAAACACTACAACCCCAATCAAAGAAGACCTAAGATAAGAATTATCTTACAGTGCCAAGCGTAAGTAAGCTTTTATTGATGTATGAGCCCTCCCTTCTTCGCAATCCAGTTGTTTCAGTTTTAGAACTCTCAGATCCTGCAAGATCAATTAAGTGCTGCCAAAAAAAAATTGAATTGTGTAGGGCTCAGCATCAGATTGTAACAAAATATTTTAATTTATATCTAAATCCACCAGATTGTAGGGCCAGATTGACGAAACTATGGTGAGCAACTTTAAATTTCAAAGATGAGAAGACATTACCAACTGGGACAAGGTGACATCTTCTTTATCATGATTTTCACCACGTGGACTGCTTTCAATAGTCTGATGAATTGTTATATATTAGCAAAGTGGAACAAAAAGTAATACAATCAATACAAGAGGGAGGAACCACTTCATGAAGGTCTAATAAGTTTAGTTGCCATCAATTTTACTTGACAAAGAAAATGCTAACATATGAACAACTTACTACAATATCTCTAAATTAGTCAGCGGATGGTTATTCACTTGTTTTTTAAAGGGTGTTTACATTTAAAAGAACTTTCTTTCCCCAATCAGTGGTTTTGAGTAAATTAGAAACTTATAAAAGACTAATCTGAAAGGGTAACCTAACAGAATCTTGCTTTGTATAACATTATAGACATCTTTATCACATAGTAATTAAAGATAGTTACCAATGTGAATATAGTGTGGCTGCGACTGCTAAGCAGATTGAAATTATTAGAACCAACATGCCTATGCTCTGCAATAAAAGAAGAAGAATGTTAAAGGTGCTCAGCAGTAGAAACAGTGGCTGGAAAAGATACAGAGTATATGCAGATAGGGAAGAAAACAACCAACAAGGTGGAACAATGGAAAAGGAAATATAGTGCTCATGAATGCATATGAAATCGTAGTATTTGAGACCGACACGAGTACCAAGCAGAAACAACAAAGCTTCTGCCTGGATCATGTAGACAAACGAACTCATGTTAATACCTTCTCCTGTTGCTATCAAGGAAAGAGCATGAGCAGGAGATAATACAACTTCCTCTTTGATTGCTTCAACATAAGTTCCCTGCCCAATAAAATTGTTCCAAATGATAAGGTTAATGACTTACAAAAATGAAATGCACAAGTTGAAGGTACAAATTAAGTGAAATAAAGTAGAACCAGATCTGAAGGGTTTAGGATATAAGATTTATAATTTAGGTTTTACTTTTGAGTAAATGTCAAAGGAATCAAAGATGTAAAGACAATTTCATAAAAGAAAAATGAATGCCAAAATAACTACTAGTTTGAGATGACAAATTCTATCACACATATGAGAGAAGGGGAAGAGATGAAGCTGAGCATGGTAGAACTGCAGCCTGAGGTAATAATTAATGAATAAGAGTGACACCTAAAGGGTGGCCCAGTTCACACTCACACCAATGCATGGTCTAGGGAGGGCAAGGCATGTGTTACCATACACATGTATCCAGTGAGATTTCTTTCGGGACTCAACCCCCATTTGCTAGGTGGATCGTGGCAAGCCATACCATTGTATATGAACTAGATGCTTTCTAGGACCTGAAACTTTCTCATTAACATAGTTTAAAACACATCTCTATCCAAAGCCCACATTCTAACTGATTTCTAGAGTTTGATTATGTAGGTAAAAAGCCAACAGGTGGCCAAACACCCTACTCAAGCCAACTCCATGTGCATAGACATATAGTTTTCCTGTAATATACTCATTTCATTTTGCTCTTAGTCATACAGATAATCTAGTCAAAGCATTCAAAATTCCAGTATGTAGGTTTATAGAAAGAAAAAAAACATGCAAGAAACTTGAGGAGAAATATTAACAGTCATCTCTGAGCAAAAAATACAAAGAGTCTTAAGTCCTTTGTGAACATAAGCACCTGAGCATCCTCTCTTATTCGTAGGTTCTGTCCTGTTGGATCAAGTAAGTCATTTATGACCTGGAAAAATAAAAGGACCATAAAAAGTAAGTTGGTAATAATACAAAGAGAAAGCTGCACTCCTAAGGTCCTTATTTTGAGGACCTGTGAGGTCCTCTTTTACATGAGCCCTCAGATTAATATTACGGTAGATTAAGCCATCAACTTAAACAATTCTTGTTACAAGGAAATAAATACAAATTGATAAAACAAAAAAAGAAGCGAAGAAGGTTTCACGTCATGTCAAATCCCTTCCATCTGCAAAACCTAGTCTCCTCATCAAATTTCATCTAATATTTTATCAATAATATTCAAACCCAGTTACTTACAAAGCACCAAAAAATTTGAGATTGTGTGGTTTTGAAAAATGGGATTCCCTTCTTCTTGAACTTGTGAACTCTTTTCTCATATCAAAGCTTCCCAAGACGGTGAAAAAATTGAAACAAGTCCCTCTCCCTTTTACATACGCGAAAATGAAAAAACCAAAAACTCAGGAGGTGAGAAGGGTAGTGAGCAATCGAAAGAGAGAGAGATGGAGAGAGGAAGGGGATGTGGAGGAGAGAGATGGTAGGGGAAGAAGACAGAAGGTTTCACGCAAGAAATTTTTTTTAAACATAATCACTTCACATAATTATTGTGTTTCGGTGTAACAGGGATAATTTAAGTTAGCTTAATCTACCATAAGATTAATCTGAGGGCTTATATGAAAAAGGAGCTCACAGGTCCTCAAAATGAGGACTGTAGGAGAGTACTTCTGATAACAAAGACATGACAAATTGGCTCATGTTTTTGACATTTTGACAAAAAGAAATTTCTTTTTTTATATTTTACATTTTGTTAGTTCAGTAAAATGAAGACTCCACAGGATCTAGCAAACAGAATCATCTACTAAGTTAGTGATATTTGTTATGTAAAAGTGGTCAATCACATTTACCACAAGGACACAAAAGGAAGAGACGAGTATGTGTGCCTAAGATATTAAATGTTGAAACCTCAATGAGTAATAACTTTAATTAGAAAATATAAAAACTATAAATCTGAGGAACATAGTATAGGACTTTGGATGAAAAAAAAATTATGGCTTAGATCCTTTTTTCTTTTTATATTTTATTTTCATATTCCTTTTGTCTTCAGGGGAATCCAAATTTCAGTTAAATCATCATCTACCAACAAAATTCCATAAAAATAAGGTAACCCAAGTGCCAAATCATTTCCAGTTTTCCTTATTATTCATAAGAGAACTTTTTTTTATCATCACTACCACAGAAACTCTCTCATCAATGCCGTGAGTCCATGTGCACTTTCATGCTCATTTTTTATAATATTACCAAACAGTGATTGAAGCCTCTGATCTATCCAATGCTTGGCTACTCCTCTCTTCCAACTTACATGCCCAAGTAAGAAAAGAACTATTTAATAATCTCATCAACCTTCCATTTGTCCTCATTTCCTAAATTCAAGTTTGCAAAACCAAAGCAAGCTCAATACTAGATTCTTGTGATCACAAGAAGTTTTCAGTGAAATTCTCAAATATCTAAAAGTTTCTAACTTAATGAAGGGGCATCCTGGACTCATTACATCAGATCCTTTTGCAAGCATTACTCTTTGGTTATTGAATCATTCTTGGTTCTGAGTCTTCAGACACCACATGATATTTTAATATAGTTGACTGAACGGTATCTGGTATCCCACTATCATAGCAAAAAGCTCATTACCTCTTGTCCAAAGTTATGTAATGTAACTAGCTCCCTAACCAGGACAATTTTCAGTGGGGTGAAACAAAGTGGGACACGCCCAGCAAAGTAAAGTATAAATTCCCAGGTCATAACAGTTTTTTGCATGCATACCATTATTACCTAACAAAAAGCCACTTCAAAATAATACATACAACAATGACCAGACTCCAATTGAAAGCTTTGCACAACGCAACTAGAAAAGACTGACCTCATTGTATATTTCCAGATATGAAACACGAAGAAGAAACTCCCGCCCAGGTGTCTGATACATGATTAAAGTTATCTAAACTCATAATACAATACATAAATTAAAGAAAATAAGATTACCAGCTAATTAGAAACATGTCCTTTACCTCCTGTATAATTCCAAAAACATCCTTCACTGCCAGTGGAATAATTCCTGGTGACTTTTGCTCCCCCTGGAATACAAAATGTAACTACAAATTTGTACTTTGTATAATTTGCAAACATTGAAATATTGAAACGCACACGATATATGTCACAAAAAGTTCCACAATGAGAAAGAAAACTGCAGGAAGAATAAGAAGACGTCTCAAGTTTCTTTCAAAGGAATTCCCCTTCGCCGGGGTGAAATAAAGGAAAATGCAACTACGAAGGCTGCTTATGACATGGGCCCTGTTTCAATTGCATCAATGCATTAATCTCAGCAAGAGATTGCCAATACAAAATCTGCGTACAGTTGGTAGTCATGAAGTGCAAAATATACGGGTGAAAATACTGGCCTAGAAATGATAATGTCAGACTTCAGATAGACAATCTAGACCACCTCTACTTACATGCATTGTATGTGTTTTCCCACTACTAGTAACCCCATATGCAAACACAGTACCTGCATAAAAACAGAGCATCTTTAGCCAACATAAGCAAACACAGTACCTATGGCACCACACGCATATATCTTCAAATATATACATATAACCGAATTATAGGAACGAGACAGTTAGTCTATGACTGGTAGCTATTTGGTTTTGGAAGTTCTAGTTGAGATATCAAAAAACAAAATGACAGCGAAAAAATGAAAAGTACCAATTGTTATTACTTAAAACCAAACTCAGTGAACTATTTACCATTAATCCCTTGCATAACACCACTAACAACGTGTTGTGCGGCGACATCATAGACATGGCGTGTCGTCGTTGCTGGACCAAAAACCTTATCTGCAGCACCAGTACCGCATATGAGCAATTACAAAACACCATAAAATTCGCATTACTTCAAGATAGCCAAGCAAATAGATAAAGCAGTGCGTAACTTCAAAATGCAGCTTATGAGTAGCAAATACTCGTGTCTATAACTATAATAACTAAATATAACTGAATCAACGGCATGAAGTAAATAAGCAGCAAAAGAAAATAATAATAAAAGAAATTCAAAAGCAAAATTAATGTAAAAAATTAAGAAAACTAACCGAAACCGTAAACAATGCAGGAATTGGACTCGTTCCTGACTGTATAATCGCCATCAGCATACCACGCTATTTCGTCCCCTTTGTTAATCTCCCGAGCACTGCACAAATCGAAAGTCAAAATTGGTAAAAATGCACAATTCAACAAAAAAGATCAAAACTTGTTTGTCAAAAACGTGAAAAGAAAGCACCATGGCTGTAGGTGACGGCCCAATCGGAGAAAGAAGAGTACCTGAGGGGACGAAAGCGGACAGTGACGGTGACATTCTCCTTGGACTTGGAGACATCGGGCGGGGACGGCAGGGACGGCGGGTTTGGGCTGGCAGAGGAGGAGGCCGGAGACAGAGAGGGCTTGGAAGTGGGGTGCCGAGAAGACGTCGTGGAGGAAGAAGGGGTGGCAGGGCGAGGCGAGGGCGTAGGAGGCTTGGTGGGTCCGGAGGACTTCCGGGAGCGAAAAGGCGAAATGGAGGACCTTTGAGACCTTGAGCTGGAGGTGGTGCCGGAGAACATTGCTGGGTGCAGAGAGAGAAAGAGGAGAGGCCGTCAGAGTCCGGCGGGCGGTGCTGGGTGAGAGAAGGCCGGCCGGCGGCTACTGCTGGGTGCACCGGGCAAGGCAGCTGGGTTTTGGGTGTGAAGAGAATCGTCCTCCCTCCAAAAACAAGGACTTTTGGTGGTTTTTGAATTGAAAATTGTCTTTTGTCTGCGCTTGTTGGTTGTGGCTTTCGATGACTCTGGAAATGTCATAATTGCCCCTCAGATGATTCCTCTGTTTTAATTTTTTTATTGTTTTTTATTGGAAGAATATGTAGATTTCGGTCAAGTTTTGTGTTTGGCGTTTGGTATGATTACCAATTGACCTTTTCAACATTTTTTTATACCGCTTTAAAAATGTATGGAAAATTCAGAACAATAACTAAATTTTAGACCCGATATAGATTTATAATCATTTTTTTTAAATTATGATAATGAAAATCAAAAACAAAAATTTCTAAACAAATGATATTATGTACATTAGAGAGAGAAAGTGGGCTTAACCTCATAATAGGCTAGCAATAATGTGGTCCAAACTCATTTTTGGCAATAATCGAACATAAAATCTCTTACTTACAAGTGAAAAATAATATCACTCGACTGTAGTACTAAATGGCATAATTATCAAAAGTTGATCTAAAAGACTATACACTTCCTCATTTTCTTTGCTCGTACACGTTGTTTCTATGCCTGCAATTTACTGATTCTATATAAAATTGAACCACATATAGAATTGGACCCTAATTTTGCAATTTTATGATTCCATTTAGTTTACGATGCATAGCTCCTCCGTTCAAGTTGAGTGAGAGAAAGACATCATATTTTGTACAAAATATTTCTATTGAGCAGTGTTTTAAAAAACTCGTATCAGGGCGCGCCTATGCAGCTAGATTTTAGCCTTTGTTTTGTGGGAGGTAGGGGTAGGGCGGTGATAGGATGCACCTAGGCGTTCAACTTGGGTCTTTTTTTCCTTCAAAATTCATGTCTGCTTCTAAAATGCAGGAGACTGATCTAGTTTAAACGAAGAAGAAAGAAAGAGTTTCTCTCTCCAAATCCTACATGACAAAGTCTAACTTTAGCTATTTTCTATTTTTTTATATTTAATTGTTGCTCATTTAAATTCCGCCACCTAACATTTTGATTGGCAAAGTTTCATTTCTCTTCAAATTCCCCATAACTGCTCCACTGAGCCTTTATTTTCCTTCAAATTTCATATAACAATTGCTTTACTCAGCCATTATTTCATTTTAAATCCCCCATAATTTATCCACTCAACCTTTATTTCCTTTTGAAGTTCCCAATAATTGTGATGTTCATCCTTTATTTTCCTTGAAATTCTCTACAATTGTGACCACTCACCCTTATCTCTCTTAAAGTTATCTATAATTGTTTACAATAAAAGAAATAATTACAACTAGACTTAGTAATGAAGAGATAATATTATCTTTGATTTTTCTTTTTGAGAATAATTATCTTTGATTTAGTTATAATTATCTTTGTTTTACAAAGTATTATATTTTATAAATATATATATATATATATATATATTAAAATTTTAAGTACCGTGAGCTTTCGCCTCATCTGTAGATGAGGCTATCTATAGGACGCATTCGCCTTTTAATACTTTGCTATTGAGTTGCCTTCATCTAACTGGAGCTAATTCGATAGAGTAAACATGGAATCTCTCTAGATGGAGGATTTCTTGTCTATAGGGCGAGTTAAGAAGTTGAGTTCGAGTATCTCCTTGGGAGCCTCAAGTGGCTCGACGAGGCCAACCAGCTTCGCAACAAGGACGACTTTCTCCCAGATGTGCCCCATGTCCACTGTGCTCGTCCATATCACTTTTGGTAAAACCTTTCTTTCTTCGGCACTTTCTTGGCTAACATTTCTCTCTCACGCTTAAGAGCCTCCATGTTGTTTTCGATTACAAATTAAAAAAAAGGGGGAGATCTCTAACTTAAATTTATAATTATCATAAATTTTAAATGGTGACTATAATTCTATATGAAGTCTAAATTTCCGTTAGTTTTCTAAATTTCCCAAAATGTGGTAGTAATAGTAGGTTAGAAAAAGTGAGTATGATACTAATATATTAAATTTATATATGAACTACACTTTTACAGTGTGTTTGAAATTTTGAGTGTAATGAGTAGCCTAATTTGGTATCGAATTCACCTTTGTACGTAAAACCTCTCACTTTTAAGTGAAAAGGAATAGCACAAAGACCGTAGTACTGAGTGACGGCTCTTTAATTAAATCTCATAAAACAACTAATTATTTAACGTACAAGTACTATCTATTTTTTTAAAAATAAAAAATAAAAAATAAACAAAAGTTTATTTATTTATTTATAATAAATTGTAGAAGTTGGCGCCATTGATGGGATCACTGAAACCCTCGATTCTCACTGAGAGCAGCCAAGCAGCCGACTCTAGTCCCTACCATGGCGGAGCCAATCACTCTCATGGACATCGACGACGATGACAACCTATCTGTACAACCCAACAACAAAGGCAAAAGCGTCGTCGTCTCCGCCGCCGCCCCTTCCCACGGCAAAGCCACGCCGTGGGTCGAGAAGTACCGCCCTCATTCCCTCGCAGACGTCGCTGCTCACCGCGACATTGTCGACACCAGTAAGCAATTCCTTCTCCCCTTGATTGGCGGTATCAAGTGTTGGATTTTCTAGGGTTTACGTTGATTATGCTTGTTGGGTTTCTCTCTATTATAATTAGTTACTGTAGTGTTTGTTTGGTGAGAAAATCTGGGAATAAAAGATGTTCATTTGTATATATTCGTATGTATGTATATAATTTCAGAGATGGAGAAATTCGAGAAAAGCAGCACAGTTTCCCTTTTGTTTTTTTCCCTTGCTCACCTCGAATGTAAAGAGATCCTAGGGGTTTGGCTTGATTTTCCTAATGTTTCGAATTTCGGCATGAGCGGAGCATAATTTTGGTTAATCTTAATGCTTATAAGTAGTTGTCATTCATTTTAATTGTTTAGTTATCCATTAGTTCAATGTGTTTTTGTGGTGGGGTTGCATAGTTGATAGGCTTACTAGTGAGAACAGATTGCCGCACCTCCTACTATATGGCCCTCCTGGTACTGGCAAAACTTCAACTATTCTTGCTGTGGCACGCAAGCTCTATGGAGCGCAGTACCACAATATGATTCTGGAGTTGAATGCATCTGATGACAGGGGGATCAATGTTGTGCGACAACAGATTCAAGATTTTGCTAGCACACAGAGTTTCTCGTTTGGGTAAGACTTCGATTTGTGCCTGTCATTTGTTAATTTATATTTTGGTGATTTCTGGTTGTTTTCCAGCCTTATGAATATATCTCTTTTCTGAAAGATTATAAGATTTCAGACAACCAACGATGGCTATGCATTGTGATGCTATTTGATGTTAGTTTCTGCAAGTTATTATGTCTAACGTTTAGCTGTGTGATCAAGCTTATAGGCCGTTTATGTCTGTTCAGGGGTGATAGTGCAAAGTCATCTGTAAAAATGGTATTGCTGGATGAGGCGGATGCTATGACAAAGGATGCTCAATTTGCTTTGCGAAGGGGTATGAATTGTTTGATGAGATTTTTGTCGATTCCAACTTCCCAAATATCTCACTGATTCGTTTTTCTAATATACTTTTGCGTTTGGTGCAGTGATTGAGAAATACACAAAGAATACTAGGTTTTCACTAATTTGTAATCATGTCAACAAGATCATTCCAGCATTACAATCACGATGTACTCGTTTCCGATTTGCTCCACTTGAGGAGTTTCATGTCTCGGAGAGACTCAAACATGTTATAGAAGCTGAAGGGTAAGTACTATTCTTTTACTCACATTTTTTTGGGTGCGTTGATCGTGCATTATGTAGATGTTGCCTTTTATGTTTTCCTATAGAGGATGAAAATTAAATTCTGTAAAATCACCCTTTCTGTATAGTAGAACTAAAATGTAAGCAAGGTTCTTCTCTGTTGAGGTTAACTATTACCCATTTCGTCAGTGTCAAGTTTAAAGTGGGAAAAAGGTTCAGTACTTTTTTGGCTTACTCATTGTTCAACAAGGTCATGCTAGAGGGGATTTTTTTTGCATTAAATGCTTCCAAGAACTGTGAAAGATTCTAAAGATGTGATTCGGTAATATCAAACAAGAAAACGTAGAAGCCTAGCCGGGGAGGGAGATTCTCCTACTCCTTGTTATAATACATAGTTGAAAATAGAGTGGAAAACTACGATTCAAAATCAAGCCCAAAAAATGACCCTTTTGTTAAGGCAAATATAGTAATATAAATGTGCTTCAACAGCAAACATTATGGTTGTATGTCAGAATTATATTGACAAGTTGAGATTTATTGATTGGATTAGGCTTGATGTGCCTGCGAGTGGCTTAGCGGCAGTTGTACGGCTTAGCAATGGTGACATGAGAAAGGCTCTGAACATTTTGCAGGTTAAAGATCTCTACTCAGATGTTACTTGTCTGTGCATTTGTCTATTCGTCTTTCTCTTTTGCTTTGCAAAATCTGTTTGTGTGGCAATGTATCGATTCATAAAACGACAGGTTAGGGAAATGACATTTTTCCTTGTAATATGTAAAAATTTTATGAAATCCTTTATTCCTCAATTAGTAATAGCAGAAACTCAAATTACCTGCGGTATGACTAGATTTTTTAAATTTGTATTTTCATGATTATGTTAACGTCATTTCTATTTCAATATACGCAGTCAACTCATATGGCTTCACAGCAGATAACTGAAGAAGCGGTATATCTTTGCACAGGAAATCCATTGCCCAAAGATATTGAGCAAATATCTTACTGGCTTTTGAACGAATCATTTGCTGAGAGTTTCAAACGTATTCAACTATCTTATTTGTTTACGTATTTGTAATTATATTGTCAGAGGGAAAAGTTCTTTAGTGTTTTCTATTTTTCACTTGATTGCAGGAATATCTGACATGAAAGCAAGAAAAGGGTTGGCTTTGATAGATATTGTAAGAGAAGTGACCATGTAAGTGTTACACATTTTTCTACATTTTCTCATGGCATTTTGTTTGCTTCGTCTCACCTACACTGCTTTCGTTGAACAGGTTTGTTTTTAAGATTATGATGCCCGCAGATGTTCGAGTTAAATTGATTAATGATTTAGCTGACATAGAGTACGTGTCTCCATCTTAACCTCTTTTCGTTTTCTTATTGTTTTCTACATTCTGGACTATACAAATTAGGCAGCCAAGTTTATTGCAACGTGGTAATGGTGATACTTGGTCAGAGTATAATAAACGATAGTTCATCAATTTGCTTCAAAAAATGGAGAGGGAGATAGTGCATTTGCAGAAATTGCTTGCCAATATATGATACCGAAGATTGTAAATTTGTTCAAAATGCAAATTGAGTGTGCGTTAAAAGTTGGAACTGGCTGAGCCGAATTTAACACTAATCTGTAGGAGTTATTTAACATTTGCAGGTACAGGTTGACGTTTGGGTGCAATGATAAGTTGCAACTCGGATCACTGATAGCCACTTTCACAAAAGCTCGATCTGCACTTGCTGCTGCTGCTGCGAAGTAGTTGTGTTGTGCTCGTTTAATTTGCGGGTTTTGCTTCATGTTGGCAATGTACTTATGAGACAGATGTTGGTTCATTACACCGGTAATGGTCGAGTTGAGAGGATGTCAAGATGTTATATAAGCCTTACGTTTAGTTTTGAAACCTCAATAGAATCTGGACATGAATGAGCGTCAAAGTCCCGTCCACGAGGCTAATGACTCGAATTAGAGAGATTAATCAACGACTAACTAATTCTCGATGCGTGGAAGGCAGGACTTGTACAATGAAAAGCTTTCCCGACTTTGTAGGAATTTCAAACGTTAATCCTTTTCGAATCTTCAAATTGCTAGCACCTACAGACTGACCTGTACAAACTTCTATTGAACTTTTAGATTCCCTTAAAACGTGGGAATGCATTTCAACTCTATCAAATCCGTAACCTAATAAATGTAATTTACAATTACCTGAAGCAGCTTAATATTTCAAAGGACAAAACTGGACCTTTAAACACAAATATAATTACAAGCAAGCCGACCTCCTTTTACCCATTTGGATAATCAATCCGGTGTTCTCAGCTTTACGAGGAGACTGCACTGCGCCTGACTCTTATACTCGTTCAAGTTTCTTCGTTGGCCATTCCGTTGGACCAGATAATCTCGATTTCTAGTGTACGGGAAGACCCATCTTTGTTGCTGTCATGATTTAGACTGAATAATCCACTGTATACTCCTTCACTCACAACTTTGTCAATTTGGATCGTCACTCTTCCCAGCGTTGTCTGAGAAATAAAAGAAAAACAAAAGGCTCACCTACAACAATCACGAAATGAAACGCAAAAATGGGGGTGGGGGTGTGCCTAATCAGTGCAGAGTTGTCGCCCTTTCACTATTGTTTGATGAGATTTAAACCCACCCTATTAAATCAAAAGCCTTACAGGAAACAAGAGCATCGAACTTTTTTTCATAGGTCAAGAGCATAAAAGATTCATGATAATAACGAATGATCAACTTATCTGCTTGCGATTTGCAAATCTAAGTAGAAAACTAATTACCTTTCCGAAGGTATTTTTGCTTTTGCAAATGATATGGAGTTTTTGTCCCTTTGGAGGCACATCAAATGCCCATGTAAAGCCTTCTTTCCATTCTGGAGAGGTACTGTGGCTCACTACCTATTGGCGAAACAACATTTCAGTATAACATAAAGCTATAAACATAGAGAGGATATAAAACATCATGACTTATATGCACAACATGAAACTTCTTTATTAAAGCATTTGAAACAATAGATTTGTAGTCAAAAGCACTATGCTCACTCTTCCTATTTATATATAGACAAATAAAATAAAAAAATTGGTTAAAGAAAAATAATTATTGGTAAATCTTCACAAAACCAATATAAGATAGAGAACTTGCAGGCACCGCTATGTTATCAAAATTCTATTGCACATTTAGACGCAGCAAAGTCATTTATTTTCATAGAATATCAGTGCTAATCCCAATATCCAGTATTTATGGGATTAGGGGCACCATGTGGCCCTAGGATTTGTCAGGTGCTCTAAAGAGGCTTCAATCGTGCATCATAAACAGAGGAAAAGAATGAAAAGAAAACTTCTGCCAGGAGTAAACAATCAATTTCTCTATTAAGAATAAAGATTTAATCATCCATGAAGGTTTTTTTTTATTTTTTTATTTTTATTTATTTTTATATATTTTTGAAACTTGCGTATCCGAGTCTTTGACTAGACTAATCACTAGGCCCCCGCTTGACCCCACAACATTTGGGGAGCGAGAAACTCTAGCATGTGCTAGGTGGGTACCGTGGGAGACAGTCGAACCCCATACTACTTGGGAGCAAACCAAGGACCTGACCGCTAGACCAACAACTGTTCAGTATCATTCATGTAGGTTATGCAATACAGTTTCTTTTTTTCATGTTGTACATAACTATTCTATGGAACCATTACCTTGGTTTGTCGAGGAGGGCCATTGCCTATTGTCAATCGACAAAAAGCATTTGTACCTCCCATGGCCTGTTTAAGGTTGTTCCCCCGCTTAATTGTAACAGTCAAACAACCTGGTAAGCAATGCAACAGGCTGTCTGCTCTCTCATGGAAACTTGGTGGACAGGTTTTCATGAGCATTTGTAGGATGGGAATGGCTTCGGCAGCAATCACAGCCTGAGACTTTGCAATATCTATTGGCATGGTTGACCAAGAATGTCTCAACAGGGAAAGGGTGTCCAAAACAACATCCTGAGCCGTGTCACTACCAGATTTAAGAGCTCCAATCAGATTGGGAATGCAGAGAGTGGCTGCTTCAGAAATATGGAGCTTTGGGAAGTTGACGAATATCATATGTAAGGCTCTCAAGACCTCTTCATTAATAGTTGCTGAGGACCACAACTCTCTCTCTAATGCAGCTGCAAGACACAGCATTGGATCCAATAAATCAACAGAAGAAAGAAAGAACGAAAGAAATAAATAAATAAAGGGAAGTTGATGAATATCATATGTTAGTCTTTTAGTTTATAGGGGTAAATCAGCATTTGAAACCACATAGCAATGCAGACAAGAATTACCTGTCAAAGATCTTATAAGTTCATTTGATACATACTCTTGGAGTGTGTGATTAGAAAACAAGAATTTGATAAGCAATGCTGCCTGCCCAGCAGTTTCTGCATTCGGAGACAGTAGTAGTTCTTGAATAATCAGTATGCCCCCAGCTTCAGCAACAGCTCGCCTATTCGTTCGGCTGTTCATGACAAAGTTCTGCAATGCACAAATTGACACCATTTTCATCTCTTCTGTTGGTTGTTCTTCAAGCAAGCTTATCAATGCACGACATGCAGAAACAGAATCTCTAGCTCTCGCAAGCCCTTCATGTTGGGAAAGGTCTCCCAGAGCAAGAGCAGCAAGAAGTTTTCCAGACTGCGATTTGGTTTGTGGATCTAACAGATACTGCGATAGCGGTGCTATTGCACACTTAGAGACCTTCATTTGTCGTATCCTGACATTGTTAAATAGAGCTTCAAGTAATCTTCCAGAAGCTTCTTCACATTGATGAGACCGTAAAAGGTCCAACAAGGCTTCTATAGCACCACCATCAATCATCTGTTCTGCAC
Organism: Pyrus communis; assembly: GCF_041283825.1. Classification (NCBI taxonomy): domain Eukaryota; kingdom Viridiplantae; phylum Streptophyta; class Magnoliopsida; order Rosales; family Rosaceae; genus Pyrus; species Pyrus communis. The sequence goes on from NC_142572.1 coordinate 8,750,629, forward strand.
TTAAATTATCATTCCTTTCATGAACAAGTAACGCATTGAGGGCCACCGTGATGGTGCTATCCAGTGTTGAATGCAACATTTTAACAAGAACCACCACAGGAACCTTAAAATAGTATTCAGCGTTGAAGCGCAGAACATTTGAGAGAACTAAAGCAGCTGATTCCCACAGGGCATGAGGTGGCTGAGGGTCATCTTGAATAATAACCTTTCCAAGCTCAAATATACCACCAGCATCAGCAACTGCCTTTGGCCAGCTTGTTGAGATTTTTTCCAGTGCCTTTACCGCTGTCTGCTGTAAGTTTAATATTCCAATTCCTGCAAGCTGAACAAGAGGAACAACTGCATTTTTTGTTGTAATATCTTGCTGAAAATGTTCTTGCGCAAGAAGATGAGATAGCAATTCTGTGCCAAGCTGCTGGATGGCTTGAGATGGGGATTCCAGAAATGAAATTAGAGGCTCGATCACTTGGCTAGGTGTAAGCTTTAAAGTTGCAAGGCTTTGTGGCTTCTCCAAAATATTTACCAGTGCTTGTAATGCACTGTGCTGTCCCCATAAATTGAAATCTGGACGTTGTAAAACTATAAAAAGAGGTTCTACAATTTGTGCAGCACCCAAACTTCTAGCAATTGCATTACTATTTGTTAAAATGCGGAACAATTCAGCTACGGAAGAGCATAATGAACTGGGTGCAACAGGTAGTAGCTCAAGACATTTATCAATAATTCCAGCATTGACCATATCCAATTTGCATGGGGTCCGGTCTTTCCCCAGTTTTATGAGAGAACAGACACTGGCCTCAATGAGCAGCATGCTTGTTCCAGAAACTAATCCAACAAGGAGATCCACAACATTATAGGCCATTGCAAGCTCCACCCGGTGTTCATCATCCAACAATTTTTCAAAAGCACAAACTCCAGCTTCTACAGCTGCAGTTGTATCAGAATGCATCAGTGATATAAGGGGCTCTACGCATTCTGAGGCAATTGCACTTGCTCTGACTTCGGTATTATCAAACAAAGTACAACAGAGTTGTGCAGCAATTCTCCTCAATTCCAAGGATGAAGCAGAAGACAGTATTTTGTACAAACTCTCCAGTGGATTTCCCTCCACATCAGTCAAAAAAGCTGCTTTAGAAGAATTTCCTGAAGTCAACTTAACTAATGCAACAAGGGCAGCCTCTTGCTCACTCTCTGATGCAGCGTTAAGCATGTCAACCAATGGTTGAATAGACTGCCTGGCTAAATCAGAATCTCTGACGTTCTCAGCGTCAAATAGTTCATGAAGAGCTCTTGCAGCACTATATCTTGCAGTTCTTGACCCTAGACGCAGAACAGCTATGAGTTGATTCAAAGAACTAGCTGATGCTTCATAACGAATGAGATCAGGATTGCTGAATAATATTCTGAATAATTCAGTTATTGTGGCTTCTGTGGACTCTTGTGGGCTCAAAGAAAGGTACTTTGTCAAAGCATCCAGAGCTCCAGCTTCACCCATAATTAATTTATTTGTATCACTTCCATTGGCAATACGGGTCAAGAGTTTAACAGCAATTGGAGGGGCACCAGGCCGTTCTGGCATTGGTCTCAAGAGATCCACCAAGAGAGGTATAGACTTACGTGCTGTTGATCCAACTCTTACATCTTCAAAATCAAAAAGGTACTCCAAAACAACTTGATCAGGATTTCGTACCAGAGAAAAATCTTCTGACAAAGTAAGGAGGTTAGGCACGTCGGACTCAATATAACCAATTAGAGTTATCAATCCAGCAACAGCACCTGAATTTGCAAGGGCAAGAATTATTCCTTTACTACCATTAGAAACAAGACTGGCCATTGACTGGGCAGCAAAGAACCTATCAATCATCTCATCTGATCTCAAAAGAAGAGCAAGTGAAGGAATGATGCGCATTGTTACAGGTGACAGAACAACATTTGCATCTTCAAACAGAATAGCCAGGAGCAAGGCACTAATCCATATACCTTCCTTATCCTCATATTCTGCCTGTTCATAAAGATGACCAATCTAGTAAGCTACCAAAATTTATATTTCAAATATCTGTACCAAAAAGTAACTAAACATGAAACTACAACTACGAAGCTGATTAATCTATACCTGTGGATTGGAAGTGTAACCTGCAAGCTTGTCAGATAGAACCTCAAGACCACTGGCTTCCATAATTGTGAGTTTGCTCTTTGCATGAAAGGAACCAATTATGCATAGCAACCACAAGGCAACAGTACCCCCTAAGACAATGGCTGGATCAGGGACATCAAATTCGTCGCCTTTGTGGAACGCAGTTCTTTCAATAAAGCCACTAGGAGTTCTGACTTCAATTTCTGGAGAGGAGCAGCTAGAATTTTGCTTCATCATGTCCACTAAAGCATACACTAACGGTTTTAAATATCCTGATACATCCAGTACTTCCATTGCCTTCTGTTTGTACTTTTTTGCTGCACAAATAAGTAATGCAGCTCCTCCAACTCTGATTTCTAGACTAGATGAGTTCATTGCCCTGTTAGCTAGTGAACCAAGGGATCTTGATCTTTCAATCAATAGATCACCGAGCACAACTGGTTGCTCACCACAAAGCCTAGATAAAATTTCTATTGCCTTATCCTGAAGTGGGGGAGGCCCTTCAGCCAGGCAGCGAACAAGAGATTCTAAGCTTGATGGAACTTCAGCAAGGGCAGACCATGGACGGTAAGTGAAGTTCACACCCTGTTTTGTTCTAGCCAAAAGAGCTACTACTTCTAAAGCATCCGCAACATCAGTCCCATCCATATCCAATGCATTTAAGGAATCAACAATAGCAAGCATAGCAAAACGACACTGAGCATTTCCTGTGAGCACATCACCTACAGGAAAATGCTTCAGGAATTGATGAAGGGCACAAGATGCATTCTTCTTACCTTCTGAAGTTCCATCACCCAGTACTCTTATCAAAGCTAAAACAACATCTTCTGCCAGGGCTTCTGCAGCAATCTGGGGATCAGAGAGAAGATTGGCAAGTGCAGCAACTGCAGTTTCAGCAGCATCAATGGAAGAAGTTTTAGCCAGTCTGATGAGGGGCTTGACATCACCTTTTGCAATATAAGACATCTTGCTTGTTGTTTTGGTCTTCATAGGACGGGACAGAGCACCCAATGCTCGAGCTGACTGTGTTGCAACACCTTGTGTGTTGCTGGTCAATAGCTTCATGCAAGGATGCACGATCTCATCAGTTGCAAGAGTATCACAAATATCTTGTCTTGTGCTGAATAGATCAGCTAGGACAGACGCAGCATACTCTTGAGTTTCTTCATTTGATGAATTGAGGACCAGGACAAGAGACCTCAGCCCTTTATTAGCTGCTGAACCTTTATGCACAAGATCATTGTGTGATGCCATTATGAGAACATGACCCAATACCCTGATAGTATGGGCCTTTGAGCTTGGAGAGTCACCGAGGAGCAAAGCTAACAACTGATTAATGGTGGCAGAATCAGCTCTCTGGACAAGCTTTGTGAGTGCCTTAGCTGATGCCTCTTGTCCTCTTGACCCACCACTTTTTAAAAGCCATAAAAATGCTGGGATGGCTCCCGCACTTTCAACACATGCACGAATATCTTCACTGTGACAGCACAAATTCCACAACACATGAGCGGCATCCTCTTTTGCCTTCTGAGAACCCGTCTCTAATAACTGTACCAGAGGAGGAATCCCACCGGCAGCTGTAATAGCCCACTTGCTGTCATCAACTTGGTCAGTTAAGATGGCCAGCAACTGAACAGCATATTCTTGATGCTGCTCACTGGATAACCCCAACAATGAAATAAGTAACTGAATTCCTTCTCTCTTGCCAATGGACTCCCATATTCCAGTACCATCACAGCATAAGCTTGTTAAAGAGGGTATAAGATACTCTTGCACGTCAACAGCAGCCATTGTTATAAGTCCAATGAGTACCTTCTTTGCTTGTGCATGATTGAGCCAACTGGAGAGAGAGTTGTTGCCATATAGACTAGCCATGGCCTCAAGGACACGCTCTTGAACAAGCTTATTGTCCCGAGGCTTTAGTAGCATTACAAGAATATCCTCTATCCTTGTTACAATAACAGATTCCTGATCCGCACCAGAATTGTGCTCAAAGACCATCAGCGTGTATGCAAGAGCTCCAATTATATCAGCAACCGGGGCAGCTAGGCGAGGTGACTGTGACAGTTCTCCAAGATATAAAATTAAAGCAGACATCCCGCCACATATATTTGCTAAAGCCCGTGTGGCATGGTCTTGAAGAGCCTGCCCACACTCACCTTGCATGCACTCTTTAGATGGAGCAACTATAGCCCCTATTAGAACTGGAAGACCATCTGCATTCACAATAGCTTTTTTAGCCCCAGTTGACTTCGAAGAAAGGGCTTCCAGAGCATCAGCAGCACTAGCACGGACAGAAAAATCATTTTCCTGACCCACAAGCCGAAGCAAAGCTTTGACAGCTCCAGAATCTATTACTTTAGGGATGCTATCGCTGAAAGCCAACATGAGACGGGCCAAAAGGGAGGCTGCATTGGACTGGGCAGCAGCATTGTCAGAAGACAGAAGACCCACAATGATATCTACTCCACCAGCCTCAAGTGTTGCTTTCCAGTAACCATCCTTGTCACCACAAAGATTTCTCAAAGCCCCTGTCACAAATCCCTCAACCACTTTGTCCTGCTTGCTCTTTGGATTGAGTTGATTCCACAAGTTTGGTACTACACCTTCTGTAATAAATATTTTGATGCCGACATGATCATCTGAAAGTCCACCGGAGGAAACTTCGTATATAGCTTCTGCTGCAGCCTTCCTAGCCTCAATTGATTCGGACTTCAAAAGTGAGAGTAAAGGGGGGATGCACCCGCCTAGAAGTACTTTAAGACGCAAGTCTTCATCTTTACACAGGACACTCAGAGTTGCAGCCACATTAACTTTTGCCACAGGGGTGCCGCTCCTGAGAATGCTTATGAACAATGGCATTGCCTGGGAATGCGAACCAATAATTGTTCTTGCATCCTTTCTTGCTTTGGCAATACCTAGCAAACGTGCTGTAATAAGTTCTTTTTCTTGCGGTGAAGACATGCTGGTATGTAGTTGCTCAATAAATTGAGCAACTCTTGCCATTGTACCTTCTTCATCATCCATTGCTGGTTCATTTAAATCCCTGGGTGAAACATGAACTCATTTTAAAATCTTGCAAATGAATAATCAACAATTGTCCAATTAAAAAGTTTAAAGAGCCCAAAGTGGAATTGACTCCTGTTTCTCCAGCTTATTTTAAAAAATCGGGACAAAAATAAAAAACTTTGGGAGCACTCCAGTAAATTCATCAGTCAATCATTCATTTTCTGAACTAACAACACTAATCTGTCACCACAGTTAAAGAGACCATGCAAATTGAACATAACTAACCTAGACTGTGAAGTAGAAGAAGATACGGGTTCTCGCGATTTAGAGGAGGGAGCTTTTGACATTTGACCGTACACCACTTTCGGATTTCCCCTTAGCCACCTGAAAATAAAAATATCGTAATTGTTCATCGAATGAATCAACCTTATTGGGTGACTTGAAGCTGCAAATACTTAAACAATATTTTATAGAAACTATGGTAATGTATTTTTGTGTTTTTTTTTATAAGGAAAATACATCTAATGGCTTTATCACAAACTAAAAACTACTGTAAGGTTTTTAGTTTATTTATACGTATTTTCGCTATCTTCCTCCCTCTCCTCTCCTTCCTTCCATCTCTATTCCCTCTCTTTGATTTTTATCCCCAACGAAAAAGCACAAAAGGAAAATCATCATGGCCCTTAAAGATCACGACCGAATTTTTAGATTAAGGTACAGTATCCAACAAAAAATCTTCAAAAAGCAAATAAATATGAAACAAATACAACTTATGGAGATCAGAGAAAAATACCCGAGTCACCAATAATGCAAATGTTGAAGAACTCCCCTCCTTCCGACTACCCTGAAACCCAGTTTCTCTGCCAAAGTAGCATCACAACATCAGCCCCTCAGCATCTAATCCCCAGCTTTCCCTCACCATTAACACTGTTCAAAAAGGTACAATGCTACAGTGAAATCCCACACAATGCAAGCTTCCTTCCCAGTCCAAATCAAACCCCAACACTCTGTACACCGAAAACCAATCCAAAATTGGGGTGAAAAGATCCGATCTTTGGTGCCCACAAATCACAATTAGCAAAATTTACCAATTGAATCAACTAAGTTCAGTACAAAGAATGTAACAAATTGCAAATTTACACAACCACAAGAAATTACATACAATTAAGGACAAGTTCCGAGATCAGATCACAGCAGCATCACAGAATCTAGGGCAAGAAAAACGTCCGTTTGCAATCAAATTTGTACACAATTGTTCGAAACAAAATTGAGTAAAAAATTTAATTTCCGAAACAAAAATACCTGGAAATGGATTCAGTGTCGTCGAACGACCTGGGCGGAAGGGCTAGGCGGAAGAAGGAAGAAGCAGCAGACAGAGAGAAGGTGAGTGTGGAAATGGAGGGCTGACAGAGTGACAGAGGTAGAGAGAGAGAGTCTGATCTTTTCGTTTCCTTCCTGTCCATGTGGGTGGATTTTTGTTTGTTTTGTTTTTCTTTATCTCTGTCTTTTCCCAAGTTTTGGGTTTTCAATTTTTTATTTTTACTTGTTTTAAAAATTCTATACTTATTTTTTTACTAAGAGCGGTGTTTGTGTGACATTCACATCGTCCAGGAGAGTGATCCTTATATGTATATTCTCATCCCTACCTAGCACGAGGCCTTTTGGGAGCTTACTGGCTTCGGGTTCCGTAGGGACTCCAAAGTTAAGCAAGAAGGGGGCTAGAGCAATCCCATGATGGGTGACCCACTGGGAAGTTGCTCGTGAGTTCCCAAAAACAAAACCGTGAGGGAATGGTAACCCAAAGCGGACAATATCGTGCTACGGTGGTGGAGCGGGCCTGGGAAGTGATCCGCCTCGGGTCGGGATGTGACAATTGGTATCAAAGCCTAACCCTGGCCGCGTGTATGCCGACGAGGACGTCGGGCCCCTAAGACCATCTCCAATGGTTGGGCTAAAAGCCAAATTTTTTAGCCCGAAAAATTTAGCTTTTAGCCCAGAAACAACTTTTCTGCTCCAACAGTTCTAGCCTAAAATTTTAGCCCGGGATTATTAAAGAATGAACTTAAGCTATTTTTTTTGTTAAATTAATTTTTTTTTTTTTAATGTAGACTATCGTAAATTAATTTTATAAACATTTTAACCTAAAAAAATTTAAATTCCGATAAATATTGGGTGAAGTTCAGTCTGATTTCTAGGCTAAATTTTGGGGGGAATTTGGCATTGGTTTAACATTTAGCATTTAGCCCAAAATTTCCCCTTGGGTTGGAGTGGGTTTGGGGGAAAATTTTGGGGGGTAATTTGGCTTTTAGCCCACCATTGGAGTTGGTCTAAGGGGGGTGGATTGTGACATCCCACATCGCCCAGGGGAGTGATCCTTATATGTATATTCACATCCTTACCTAGCATGAGGCCTTTTGGGAGTTCACTGGCTTCAAGTTCCGTAGGAACTCCGAAGTTAAGCGAGAAGGGGGCTAGAGCAATCCTATGATGGGTGACCCACTAGGAAGTTGCTCGTGAGTTCCCAAAAATAAAACCGTGAGGGAATGGTAAGCCCAAAGCGGACAATATCATGCTACGGTGGTGGAGCGGGCTCGGAAAGTGATCCGTCCCGGGCCGGGATGTGACAGTTTGAGTACTATGTTTTAAAGATATTCATTTTTTATTTATAAATGAGAGGTTGATTCTTACCAAAAACAAATTTGAATCACATTATTGCTAACGATTGTGACGCTTAGCCTACTCTTTCACCCCCTTAATGTAAAATATCGTTTCTTCCAAAAAAAAAAAAAAAAAACAAAGCCTCATTGGTGATTAACGAACTTTTATATATGTTGTAATCAGAATTATTTATTTGTCAATAATGCTAGGTAACTCAGATTTGTAAATTGTGTGATATGTCAGCTATAGGAAATAAGTATGTTAATTAACACTTAAGTAATATTCAATCGTCAACAATCATATCATATGGTTTACGAAATTTAATCTAAATAATTAGTCTCCCTAGCATTGCCATTTTTTACAAATCATCTCAGTTGTATTGGTTTCGCTATGCGCAACTTTGATTATGTCGTGCACATAATGAGTGAAAAAGCCAAATTTGTAGCAAATAATCCAACAGCCAATGATCTAACAATCAATTATTCGATGTAGACTTACATTAGTGCATATTAGAAAACCTTCTTTGTTAATTGAGTAATGTTAGGAAGATTAAATTTATAGATAACATTTTGTAAACTAAATGACATAGAAGTTGGTGATTGGATTATTACTTAAGCTTTGATAAACGTGTTCATTCATATTGGTGACACATCATTTAGTTTGTAAATTTTGTCTACATATTTAGTCTTCTTAGTGTTTTCCTTTTTAATTAGTTGTGTATTTTGCTTACCATCCTGTAATGATAGCGAAACGTAACATTATATTAATTGTTGTTAGATCAATGTGATCTAATCTTAGTATAAATTCATTTTAAGACAACCAATTAACTAAGCAAAAATATTTTCTTTGCTAATAGGCGTTAGTTGGAAGAGAAATGAACTAATTGGGTCAAGGGTTTCTTTTTTCTTTTATGATGCATCATTGAGTGGTCTGGAAATTAACAGTTTAGATCTTGTATACATAAAATTAATAAATCTTACAGTGATTAAATCTTGCATAAAACTCATACCATTTTATAAGACGTATCATTTAATCATAAGCACAAACGGTAAGTTTAGCTAATTGTTTCCTCTTAGGGATTTGTGCTAGCTTGGAATTTTGTTATTAAATAGTTTGTTTGCATTTATTTTTTCTATTTTTATTTTTATTTGTTCACATTTTTTGATGTGGATATTTTTGTTTTCAACTGCCATATTGTTATTGTCTTGAAATTTTTTGTTTTGGGGTACTGGTATGGTAAATTGTTCCCTTTATGGCACAAAGATCAAATGATAAGAATTTTAGAGCATTTTTCATGGGAAAACTCTATCAAAATTTGTAATTTCCTCTTGTGATGGTTGCTTTAGACCTACTCAAAATTTTCATAATGCATGAGATGGTGCTTTACCGCAATGGTAGAAAGTAATGATGTCTAGGCAAAAGGCTACCTTGGCCCAATCCAGGGCCCAAATTTGTTGGGACAGCAAAACATTTTACGGTTCATATATAGGTATATAAAAAAATATAAAAAAATTACTACAGTGCCCATGTGTCCTATGTCTTCGCCTTCGTTCTTCTTTTCATATTTTTGCAACCAGAGACAGAGCTTGCAAACGTGCTGCCAAGATGGCAAGACCTAGACCCAATGGTCCCTGCACGGTTGCACCATTCACCCATACCCAAACCCAACGGTCCTGTCGATCAGCTGCCTCTGCCTTCGACCCTTCATGGCTTCGCCGTTCATGCTCTCTCTCGGGTCTCAATGTTTCATTGCCGCCACTCGTTTCAATTTCAATTTCCCCCTTTTTTCACCATAATTTTGCTTTAGAAATGGAAATTAGATTTTACAAATATTCTTTTTCACCTTAATTTCTAGCTGTGAACTTCATTTTCTCTCCAAGTCTCAGGTCCAATTTCCAAATTAGTGAGACGTCTACAAGATTGCAAAAGCAACAAAACCCAAGTGGCGACTGGCAAGTAGGTGATTTTTCATAATAGATGTTGAATGATATGTTGTTTGTTGGTAATTTTTTTATAATCTATATTGGAACCATATGTTAGTATTTTTGATAATATATATAATATATGTTAGAATGATTATTTGAATTGAAATTTTTTGTTATCTGGCGTGTAGGTAATTTTTCAAAAACAATTATTGAAGTCAAGTCTTTTTGAAAACAACTTCTAGGTAATATGAAAAGGAAAAAAAAAGGTAAAGGATAAAGAAATTGCCTAAAGTTTAAAAGGATCTCGTAATAATTTTTTTTTTTCTTCTAAAAATAATGAGTCGGTTGAAAATTTGATAGAAAATGATGTTAGTGAAGAGTTACAAGATGTTCGTGATAAGTCTCATCATCATGAAAATGATGGTGATGTAGAGGAAGATGTTGGTGATGAATCTCATGACTACGAAAATAGTGGGGATGTAGAGGAAAATGTTGGTGATGACCATATTGATGTAGAGGAAAATATTGAATCCCTAGAACATATATTCCATTTAAACATTTATCATCCAAGAGTTTGGGATGGTCTCAATGCAGAAATGAGACACATACTTGTAGAAAGGGGGGACAATTAGAGAAACCAATTGGTTTCTTGTTTGATGCATCAAAGTTAATTTCATTGCATGATCAGGAGCTAAAAGACTGTTGTATGAATCTTGAAGCACATTTGAAACATCACAATGCTATTGATGTAGATGGAGTCGTCTTATGTTCTGAAGTACATATTTTATAAATGATGTTACCCGAAGAACTAGTTGAATATGATAGGCCTTGGACATCCATGTAAATAGCAAAGTTTGTAAAAGAAATTGATATGTGTCCAGATGTGTTGATTGCTTATTGTATATCGTTGACTATACTTGTGACCGTGGTGCATCTGCAAAAAGAAGTTTTGCAAAATTGAAATTATTAAAATCTTACTTGCAGACCACTATGACTCAAGATAGGTTAAATGGATTAGCAATCTTATGTTGAAAAAGGATGAGGTTGAAGACTTGGATTATTATGATCTAACTGATATTTTGCCTCAAAAAATGCAAGATGAAGATTTCTTGAAGGTTGAAATTTCAAGAAGGAGCTTTTCCTTGGAGTGGTTGTATAAGATTTTGCTTTTGATCGTTGGGGTTTAGGTACTATGTTCCCCCTCCCAGTTGTATGCTTTTTCTTCAAGTAATATAATATGGGCATAAGGGCCTAGCCCTTCAACTTCGACTAGGTTCTAGTCTTCTTTAAATATTTCTTTTTAATATATGTTCGTGTATTGAAAAAAGAAACATTTTGAGTGTTTGTCCCAGGCACCAAAATAACCAGCTTCGTCTATACACTTAGGTGCAGGAACAAACTCCCATCCCTCCTAACAATTAACAATTTAATCCACTAATGCTATTGTTTGTAATAAAATTTCATTATGCATACTATTTTAAAATCATTAAAATTTGGACCCTCCCTTCAATGAGTAATTGATCTAGTAAGTATACTAATTTTAAACCCATAGTAATGAGTTGGGATTGGGATTGGGATTGTTTACTATATATTTATAGTAAAAAGTAGAAGAAATAAATTGGTAATTGAACTTGTCATTTTCATGATTCGAACTTACGATCTCCACATATAAGTAAAGAAGAATACTACACATTGTAGTACTTGATATGATTTTTACCACTTGCAAAGGTAGGGATAAAAACACTTAAATATATTTGCAAGTGAACAAGGTAGTTGTAGTATAAATAGCTCAAATAAGGTCGTTTTCCACAAGAATTGAATGAATAATTTATGTTAAAACCAAACCTTAATTAATTATTTGAAAAAAGGTTTTGGAAAAGGATAATTTTATAACCTATAATATTAAAAACGAATTTAATTAAAAAGATTAGAAAATATGCAATATCAAAGAAAAGGAAAAGAAAACGTTTTGAAAACCAAATTGTAAAAGCCTAGGGTTCCACCGTCACCTTAACAATCCTATGTAATTTTACCAATTACTTATGAATTACACATGCAACTTTGAAGGTTAGGTTTTCCTAATACATATTCTCCTTGTGATATTTAAGCAAGAACGTATATCTAACATGCAATCTGTCTGTGATATTTAGATCAAATATGAACATGTAAGACTCATTAAGTTTTGTGAAAACCCTTCGAAAAACCATGCAACCCCTAAAAGCGTGATATTCGCCTTAGGTGAAATTACATTTATTAACCACAAGAAGCAATACTTAATCCTCCAGTGGTATTCTGACCGAATTGTATCCAATTACTTATCTAAGCATCCTAATGGTGGCTAAGCATTAAGATATAGAGACAGTTTAAACATAGTGATTAATAATTCAAAATATGCATATATAATATCATAAGCAATTGAATAAAGACTACATATACATGCTAAGGCTCGTGGCCTCATCCTAACAAACACAAATTAGTTACGAACAATCATAAACAAAAATAATTAAGAACATGGAAAGAAAACATCTTGAAAATAAATTTGAATTGTCAAAGGCTTTCTAAATTAGTGCGTGCCTTCTCTCCCTAAACCCTAATGGCTAAAAAGCCTTATTTATACTACTACAAATTAAAACCCTAAAAGTCTTAGAATCAAACTAGGAAACCAAACAAATTAAAATAAATTAGGAAACATAATCCTAAATTAACTAGTAAAATTTGCCCAAAATCTACACAGTCACGTTTTGGACCCATATCTGCTCTAAAACCGACCCATAAAAGCTAGATTTAAAGCTTGGAATATTCTAAACACTTATCCAGAAGACCACGAACCCATCGGAGGTCATCTTAGGCTCAAATCGTAATTAAGCCTAGAAATGTCACTTTCTAGCAACGTGCACTGCTTCTTTATTTCATCGCCAGAAAATAACCGCTTGGTGGAAAATTTTGATATTTTGATAACGACTCATAAACATCTTCCAATTGGAATTACTCAAATATTTATCCATTTGATCACATTTTACCCCAGAGGAAGTCATAAATCCTATATTGAAAATATAATTTAAAGTATCAAAATTCTTTTAAAATAACAACCAAAATAAACTAAGATTAGGGCAAAATATATAGTATAAAATTGACTCATCAAAGTCAACTCTACTATTATTTTTAAGATAAATTATGATATATATGGTTTTAGGATCCAAATAAGATATGAAAGTATTTTTGTTAAAAAATAATAATGAATCAAGTAGAAAAATCTAGGTACGACTAATTGTATGTAAGTACGTGAAGAATGTCTAACATTGTAAATTTAATAAAACATGCAGGGGCTTATAAGTAGTTAGGTCATTCCCCTTATTGCCAGTTGCGTTTAGAATGAAAATATCAACTTCATTCTCGAAAGTTAAGAACCCTGTAAGAGTTTATAAGAAGTTTAATCACCCTCTCTATTGCCAATTGACTTTACAATAGGACATCTCACCATCTTTATTGCCAATTGGCTTTACAGTAGAACATTAGTTTTCTTCATTCTGAACAACCAGTGATGGCTGCATTTTTACTAATCTTTAATGAAGCAATCATGTATCACTTCATCATATGATCGTATGTCAAACTGTTTGATAAGAGAATATTAACCAAGTAATTAAACAAAAAGTAAAACATGCAAAGGAATAGATGATTGGTAAACAAAAAAAGTGGTTGTGTAATTTATATCCCACCTATATGCTTTGGATCCTTATCCAATATAAATACCCCATTTCAAATAACTCCAACGCAAACAACTCAAATGATTAAGAAATTAACTCATGACTTTGTTTTAAGTTGCTAATTAGTAAAAAAAAAAAACTCCATTAACCCGTTAATTAAGCTTGAAATTTCTTTATTTAACCACCTCCAGCATCAAATGATTAAGAAATTAACTCATGACTTTTTCATGCATAAATTTAAACAACATTAAAATGTGGGATCAAGTTGTTGCTAATCTAAGGAAAGGTTAGTGTTGATTAATAAAGGTTTCCTTTTCCACTTTATAACTAATTAATTGGTGTTGAATAGTGTTAGCCAAGTGCCTTAAACCTTCATTAAGCACACCAAGATGCGATGCAATCCTGGAGATCAATGTAAAATATAATAAAAAATTGTCTAGAATCTAGATGTCTACCATATTTGTTTGTTTAATATTTCTTGTTAGATTCAAGTTTTTAATATGTAATTAATAAAATAATATTTAACTTATAAATATGTAAGTATTTTCTATATATTTAAGGTGTGTAACTAACAAAATCCTGATTTATGAAATGAATCTTGGTGATGTCTATTGAAAACAATGTCTGTGTTAGATGCAATCTTGCTGATTTATATAGATTAATAATGGGGATATTAATCACCCATTTGGTCAAGCATTAGTGTTGACCTTAAAAATTACAAAGCCTACGTGGCGCGCAAGCCGAGTAAGTAATGAGCTAACTACGTCCTTCGGTTGATGTGGGACGTGCCAACTCGTCGGCCGAACCTGGCCGAGGAGTACAATTTGTTGATGTTGCCTTGAGCGCATTGTTGACTTCTTGATCTTGCAATTGAGGCCGAGGAAGGAACAAGTCTAGGCCTTTGGATTCTCGAGCCTGAAGACAAGGCTGCTAATTTTGCGAAGTTCACGAATCGTCGGCACCAGATTCAGTCACAGTGATTATATTCGTAAGAGTATAAGCACGTCGAATCGACACCAGACTATATGGACACAAATACTCAAGGTGATGTATGTCTTGATGGTGAATGTGGTTCGGCCGTCAAAATGCTGAACTCTGAAACTTACTTGCGAGTATCCAATCATAAAACCACTCAGCATTCAAGGTGCCGAATGTCGTAACTCGTAACACTTTACTTTGCCAAGAAGGCTAATAAGATGACCTCTGCCGATAAGGATTTGGAAACCCTTCTCGACCGAGACTTAGATAGGTAACCAGTCGGCCTCGACGTGGTGCTGTTTGTCCAAACTGAAGGTGCTCCTTGGTCGATTGGTTCTATGGCGACAATGCTGTTTATCCAAACTAAAGATGTTCGCTGGTTGCCTCCATAGTGCTGTTTATCCAAACTGAAGATGTTATGGCGGAAAAAGAAAATGAAAAATCTCAAGTTGTTTGAGAGCTTTGCGTAGGGCAATTATGTGTTGAATTGGGGAGGCCTGAATTGCACACTCCGTTTTCTATTTATAGCAGCAAGAACAAATCCTAACCATACTCAAACTAGGACTCCTTACCCCAATCCATCTTATCTCGGCCAATCTCATTTCTATTAGGATTTTGAATTCAACCTCTTATTAGGCCACATTCACTTCCACTTTCCGGTATCCTTATCTGGCCGAGAATCCTTACTACATCTGGACTTAACCACTTCATTCCTCCACTTCACAATAGGGCCCACCTACTTCCTATTCATCTGGAATATTCTTTTCCAAACTGGGCTTGGCCAACCTTAGTTAGGCGGCCCATGAACCGTGATGTGATAAATAATAGCACTCAAATTAAACCCTCTTTTTGACAATTGTAGTATAGATATAAGTAGGGATCGTTCTAGGCCGGAGATTAAGAGGGATTGCTAATCTAATGAAAATTGACTCAAAGATACAAAAATATGCTTAAAAACACTTAAACAAACTCAAAGACTCTTAACTAAACTTATATGACTCAAAACAAACTTAAAAGACTCAAAACAACACAAAACAATCCAAAAGACTCAATTTAGACTCTAGGACTTAGTTTGGACGAAAATAGAATTAGTTTTGACTCAAAAGACTCAAAAACACACTTTTGGACATATTCGAAACAAGTAAGTAAAGGGAATTGGATTTTGGACGAATTTAAGAGAAAAACAAGTAAATAAAAGACTTAAAAGAGATTTTGATGAATTTGGGAAAAATCAATGGATGATTAGATAGCTAGGGGACACTTTTCCACACATGATATATTCGAACACAAATTGATTTCCAGTTGCTTTTCCGATAAACCATGAACCTCAACACCCTAGATTAACCGTGACATCACTAATTAACCTTAAGATTTTCCTTAAGTTATTGGATTGGATGACATCATACGTCAACCCAAAGCATTCTTCAAAAATTCCCTACATGACATCATAATAAAGATACAATCAAAAATCATTACGTTCAATGAAAATCATAAGTATTGACAAAGCACTCGTAACTATGACATCATGATACTCATGCTAGGAATTTACTTAACATGATTGTGAAAACAACCTTAACTACTTGTGAATATAAGTTTGTGACGATTATGTGAAACTCCCTTATATTCTAGCACCAAATTCAAGCATGCAAATTAAGTAGGCCTCCCTAATCAACATACAAGAATAAGTTATCCATCAAACGGTTAAGTAAATTGCAATCACAATTTATGAAATCACAACTGGAATTAATCAACTCATATTATAAACGTAATCATGGTTTCAAAGCCTCCCCTAGCTAAAACGAGTTTAGCCTCTCATGTTCACAACAAAACAAAGGAAAATTGAATTAAACATTGAAAACAAAAGATAGATTACACCTAAAAACGCTTTAACACTCCAACTTGAATGCACAAACGTCCAAGGCTTCTTCTTCTTCTCTTCTTCCTTGCAAGGTTGCGACACGAGTTCTAGGGTGATTTTTGGATGGATTTCTGGGTTGTGAATGGGTTCAGGTCGGTAGGGTGGTGCGGCAAAGGTTGGGGATGGTGTATGGATGCTTGGGTGAAGGTATGGAAGTGTATGAATGATGGTAAGATCGATTGAAGGCTGCGGCAAAGAGTCTTGTTTCCATGAATGATGGCATGTTGTGTGTGAGAGTGATTAGGGTTGAATGAAGGGTGCAGCTTTGGTATTTATTTGGGAGAAAGAATCCTAAGGTTTATTACATAGTTTAGGAAAGGATTGGACCCCCAAATCCCTAAGGAAAAGGAGATATGAAATCAGAAATCAAAGAGAAAGGGGAGGTAACTTGCGACATTGATTATATGAAAAGGGAATGTGTTTTAATGCTGAAATTAGGCAAGGATTTAGGATAGAAAAGGTATGTGAGGTGCGGCTGAGATGGGAGTGAAAAGGGAATGTGGTTTTATGACATAGAATAGGAAACAAGGGCCTCCCTTACACGGCAAGGGAAGGAAAGTCAAATAGGGTGCACGGTAGGGAATGTTAAGTAGCAAGGAAGGCTTGGTTTATGTCCTAGAATGCATAGAAGTCTTCAATGTTGCTGAAACATGGGGTCTTTAAGGATTAGGAAAGGTTAAACCAAAATAGGAAACCTTGGCTTAACTTTCCTACTTCAAATAGGAAGCCTTCTTTGACTAGGATTCCTCTTTTGATTAGAAATCTTCTTGTGATTAGGAATCCTCTTGTGATTAGGAATCCTAACACCTTTAGGTCTTCAATTTCGTCCATTCCTTTTGCTCCAAGCATATGCTATTCATTCCAAGTCCAATTTTGCTCCAAAATGCACCTTTTTGCTTCCTTAGCCATATGAACCTAAAAACACACGAAAATAGCTTAAACTACTAAAATAACTATGAACTAACAACATAAATGTATGAAAACAAGCTAACTAAGTCGCCTAAATATGCTCTTATCAAACCGGCTAGTTTGTAGAAATCCTCGAGCAGAACTTCTGGGCCGAGAACAATTCCATACTCGGCCCATCCCAATAATTTTAGGTCCAAACAATTAGGTGGGCCCAAGGATAATACAATCTTGAACCACCAACCGATCCATGAGCTAAGCCATCAATCTTTAACAATAACAATGTATAATTTAACCGATAATGTTAGGGATATCAAAATTTTTAAACCAAATTTACAAATCAAATAATGTAGCTATTGATGTTGAATTATTACTTAACCTTTCTATTGTTGGTCTCCCTAACATTACCCAAATTTAAAATACATCTTCAAATAAAAATGTGCCTCTTTAATATTCAACAATTTGAGCCACTTAATACTACGGTCTGGTGATATTTATCTTCACTTGGAACTGAGATATCTTAGGTTCGAATATCGTGAATGGCAAATTCGATACCAAATTAGGTTGCCTATTGTGTGGCTTAGCCGAACTCCCCATCTTCCTAGAGTAAAAATATGGATGTACTAAAAAAAAAATATTGAGCAATTTGATAACATGTTCAATTTTCAATAAGATACATATTAGTTGCCATTAGATATAATTTAATTAAAAAGAAATCAATAAAGGTTTGATTGTCGAACTATCATTGCTAGGAACAGTGAAAGAAAAAAGCAATATCTTGTAGTGTTGAGCTACTATTGTATGCTACTTTATTCACACTTAAAATTATAGAAAGAATTTCAGAATCTCTTGTTAAGAAAAATGGTCCATGAGCAAGTAAGCAGATGACTCTGTTATCCATTGGTTAATTGTTGGCACCTACGACCTGAAAAAATTAGACACACTCGCTCATGGAGGATTGAGCAAATAATGCCTTTTTAAAAGAGATTGTTTCAAAATATTCTTATCTCTTGAAACATGCGGGACACTCTTTTTTTCTTAGACCGGGTTGAAATACCTGACAAGGTTTTTATCGAGGCCCATGTATGCACATTATCTTCTCTTATGTACGTATTTCTCTCATTCAATGAATATCATACTTTCCTTAAGAAAAAAAGAAAAAAAAAATAGTAGCCGTAGATTCTCCCCCAAACTCTAACATTTCCTTCCCTTTCGACTCAAAAAAAAAAAAAAAAAAAAAAACATTTCCTTTCCTTTTTAAGTGATTGTATTTGCAGGTGTTGATTTGGGTGCTAAATGGAAAATATATGGCATCTTCCCTTCCCATCTCTTAAGATTATATGGGAATTTTATTCTCAAAAAGTTCATTATTTCGCACACCATATTTGAAAGATAAAACAATTGGCAGGAAAAGGAATAATTTTTTACTTTATCTAAGATGAGTTTTATCTCCTAATGAAGTTATGTGTAGTTATGTCTATAGTAGCAGAGACATAAGAAAGAACCTCACTTGTATGAAAATAAGAAGTGGTGTTGATTCTAGCAAGAGTTAGGTTTTCTCTTGTAAATGTTCATGAAACCAGGATGAAGCATAACCATCCCTCTTCGCCAGTAACCAGAACCCAATAAAAATTAACAATAGTCTTACATAAGCAAGAAGAGATCTAAGATTTTCCATTAATTCGTTTGTTATCTGAAGTTCTGAACGAGTAACTGGAAAACTTCCTTGGTTAATCAAGGACATGCTTAAGAAATTGAAAGTATTCGGGCAAGATCTGTCTCTCGCGAAGCTCCCCGGGGCTCTTGCTTGTCAGGCAAGGCTTGCTGCTTGGTGTGCTGCAATGTGAGTTTATTGTTAGTTTGAATGGTGCCTTTGTGGGGCCTTTGACTAGGCCTTGAGGCTTACAGTCAAAACTAACAAGAATCTGAGCGTGCCATTGTTATCTTTATATGACAGATTGTTGTGTAAGTGTGAATTAAGTTGATTACTTATGCCACAAGTTAGTTATACTTCTTTATTACTAATGGATTGTCACAGATGGGTTAAGTCTATATAAATTTCTTTTTTTTGCCTTGTAAACAAGGACTTTTAACTCATGATATTGTATGTCCAAAATAAAGGGGGTTCAGGGCCCTTCAAACCATTTCCATGATCAAAGTTTACTTTAATGAAAACAGGTTCATTAGCATTTTTTATTACAAATGAGACTTTGAATGAAGAATAGTTGAAAATGATTTAAAAACACAGTGAGATATGCATTAATCAAATAGATCTACTTTATGTAAGTACAAACAAAAGAGACTAGGGCAAGGTTCAACTTCTTGCAACCGCTTCTCTTTGTGTTTACAGGGGTTTGTAGGCTTTAGGGAATGAAATGTAAATATGTTTTATTTGAGGGAATTGATACTACAACATTGGGGAAAGGTAGCAGAGCTTCTAAACTTGACAAAAGATGGCTTTCTATGGGGAATATATGACTAAAAAGGAGAAATCTAGACAAAATACGGTTTTTTGGGTATGAACTTGTCTGAGAGGAAAGTTTGGATGTCTTTTGATTGATTGGTTGAGTGTCCTTGTCTTCGATGTTCATTTCTGCTTTTATAGACATTTTAGCTCGACTGTTCAAGCTTTGCCTTTTGCTGATGGCTTTCGGAGGATAGCGAGTCACTCTTAATTTACCATATATACCTTTGAGAAGTGCTTTTTTGCTGATGGTGAGGTGCCCTTTGATGCCCATCACTTCAAACATACGCATGTGGCCTATGTCTTGCTGAAATGGTTTCCAATTCTTCTCGTGCCTGTCGACTTGTCTAAGCCAAGTCTCCTCTTTGTTTTTGTATCTTTGGGCATTCATCCTCATAAAGCCCAATGTCAAATTTCCACCCAAACAAAAAGTAGATCAATTTTAGGGTTTTAAAACTCCATCTTATGCAGATTTTGATTTTTCGATAAGATATTGTTGCAACACTTGTTGGTTATTAGCCTTAATTCTTTCATCTCCATTGCCTTTCTCCTTCGTAAGAAGTAGTCTGCACTTGTTTTATCCCTTCTCTATCCTTTTTTTCAGTCCCACATCATGGGAGTTGGAATCAAGGGGTGGTCATCGACTACCATCTATGAATTTGAGCAACATAAGAAAACGGTAGCAGCAACCATGGAAGGAATAAAATGTTCATGAGATGGGAGATCAGTGAAATTTGGGTGGAGAACAAGGGAATGTGGAAGGGAGATGGAAACTGGAAAGTTGTTTTATTTTTTTTCTGATAATAATTTAATTTAATTTAAATGTAATTTATGTTTACTTATTTCCATGCCATTGCCACATCACCTACTAGTTTAATGACTATCATGTTAACTTTTAATTATGATCATTAGATGTAAAAGGATCCAAGAGCTAATAAGAAGTGTAAAAATATTTGTAAATTTCTTTTTTCCTTCAATCCTAACTATATATATATATATATATATATATATATATATATATGTATGTATGTATGTATGTATGTATGTGTGTGTGTGTGTGTGGGGGGGGGGGCTGTTTGACAGAGGATGGGAAATTGTGTTGTTGACCCAATAATCATTTCTCTTGAAAATTAAACCCTACACCTTTTCCTATTTGGCGAAAAGACATGATTCATTGTGAACAAATGTATTCCTTTTGTTTGATAGATAGCATCTTTGGGTGTTTGGTTCTCTGCATCAGATATACCCGTGGAAATGCCTTTTGGATGATGCATTGTAGATGTTCAAACAAACATGCCCTCTTTGAACCAATATGACTTCAAAAGTTATGTACTTACAATTAACTTGAATAGACGTAATTCTCTATATATATTGATAACATTGGCAGAAGAGAAGATTCATTTAGAAATTTGTTGTTTACACAATTTTCTTGCAATCTCCTCTCTCCATCACATTCATACAATTTCTTTCTAGTTATTTCTAAGGGAATACAATTCGGTTTTGCTAATCGAATATTCCATACTTTGTTGTATCCTGTAAGTGATTTGCCAAGAACCCCTTAGCAAACTCATTCGAGTGGGGGTAAATAACACTTTAAGGAAACGATTCAAGTCATACCTCAAAGTCATTTTTCAGTTTATTCTCTATATTTATACATTTACAACAACAAACTACATATTGATGAAATCTTCTTTGTCAACCAAAGCTTAATGAAATTACCTGTGAGATCCCACATCGCCCAGGGGAGTGATCCTTATATGTATATTTTCATCCCTACCTAGCACAAGGCCTTTTGGGAGCTCACTGGCTTCGGGTTCCGTAGAAACTCCGAAGTTAAGCGAGAAGGGGGCTAGAGCAATCCCATGATGGGTGACCCACTGGGAAGTTGCTTGTGAGTTCCCAAAAACAAAACCGTGAGGGAATGGGTGGAGCGGGCCCGGGAAGTGATCCGCCCGGGGTCGAGATGTGACAATTTGGTATCAGAGCCTAACCATGGTCGCGTGTGTGCCGACGAGGACGTCGGGCCCCTAAGGGGGGTGGATTGTGAGATCCCACATCGCCCAGGGGAGTGATCCTTATATGTATATTTTCATCCCTACCTAGCACGAGGCCTTTTGGGAGCTCACTGGCTTCGGGTTCCGTAGAAACTCCGAAGTTAAGCGAGAAGGGGGCTAGAGCAATCCCATGATGGGTGACCCACTGGGAAGTTGCTTGTGAGTTCCCAAAAACAAAACCGTGAGGGAATGGGTGGAGCGGGCCCGGGAAGTGATCCGCCCGGGGCCGAGATGTGACAATTTGGTATCAGAGCCTAACCATGGTCGCGTGTGTGCCGACGAGGACGTCGGGCCCCTAAGGGGGGTGGATTGTGAGATCCCACATCGCCCAGGGGAGTGATCCTTATATGTATATTTTCATCCCTACCTAGCACGAGGCCTTTTGGGAGCTCACTGGCTTCGGGTTCCGTAGAAACTCCGAAGTTAAGCGAGAAGGGGGCTAGAGCAATCCCATGATGGGTGACCCACTGGGAAGTTGCTTGTGAGTTCCCAAAAACAAAACCGTGAGGGAATGGGTGGAGCGGGCCCGGGAAGTGATCCGCCCGGGGCCGAGATGTGACAATTTGGTATCAGAGCCTAACCATGGTCGCGTGTGTGCCGACGAGGACGTCGGGCCCCTAAGGGGGGTGGATTGTGAGATCCCACATCGCCCAGGGGAGTGATCCTTATATGTATATTCCCATCCCTACTTAGCACGAGGCCTTTTGGGAGCTCACTGGCTTCGGGTTCCGTAGGAACTCCGAAGTTAAGCGAGAAGGGGGCTAGAGCAATCCCATGATGGGTGACCCACTGGGAAGTTGCTCGTGAGTTCCCAAAAACAAAACCGTGAGGGAATGGTAAGCCCAAAGCGGACAATATCGTGCTATGGTGGTGGAGCGGGCCCGGGAAGTGATCCGCCCGGGGCCGGGATGTGACATTACCACTCTAACCTCAAACCAAAACTGAACTGAAATTAAAATTACGGGCAATTTAGTAATTACATGAACACAAATTTTACCGTTTTTTAGGTAAGCATCATAGCCATGTGACACTAACACATTTTAATTAAAATTCAAAACTAAATGGCAACTCACACATCTCCTCATGTTTATTCGTGTTTCTGTTTAATCAACTATCCTGGACTTCTCTTTGCAACTCTCTAGCCAAAACCCTCTTCAACTACTCACCTCCTCCCACGTTTTCCTCAAGCTCAACTGCTTCAATTCATTCAAACTACATATATATATACATAAAACATCATGATTTCACCTACTTCAAACTCTCAAGCATTGCAGAAACTCAAAAATTGGGTCCGTACTTTCAAAATTTTAAATGCCCAATTCGATTTGATTTAAAAAAATTCATTACATGTTCCACAAAATTGGAAGACGAATGAAGAATAATCAACCTGTAATTTTCAATTCCAGTTTTTGTTGCACTATGCTGCTTGCTTATTTTCTTAAAAAAGCAAAATTTCATTCCAATATGGACTATGTGGATCATTAAGTTTGGGTTTCAATTCCAAATTTGCTCGTTTTCGCAATTGGCATATATGCCTAGGTAGAAAGTTTAGGTTTGAATTGGTAAACACGTGATGGGAAGAGTCATGAATTATGTAGAGAAGATAGGTCTTCAGGATACTGCAAGTTACAAAAATTCTTGCAACAGTAATGAGTTCTACGTATTGAAACTTTACAGTTGACTCCCAGTCTCTCAATATGGTTGTTGAGAAGGTTCAGACTTGAGATAGGAAATTAGGTAACCTTCAAGCAATCTTTGTTGGGTAATCATTTGAAAATAATCAATGATGTTCAAAATTTAACCATTGCTTGGTAATGGTTGGTACCAAAATTCTGAAATTAGTAAAGTTTCGTGATAAATCGTCATCGGAAATAATTACAAAAATAGTTGTAGTCAAACTCATGTGTACTCTGTAACTTCTAATTTCTTCAAATTTGGAGTGTGTATTATATCCTATGTATTTTTATTTGCAATTTGAAAGTTACGTATAATTGTAATTTATTTGGTTTTTGGTGGTTAGGTTAAGCAGCATATACAGAACCGTCACATCATGTTCTCTACTTTTGAATTGCCCAGTTATGCCAAAACAATAAAGAAAAGAAGAAACCAAAAGTAAATTTGCTCATACAAGCATAGCATGTGTACCGGTTGCTATTTGTTTTTGAAAAACATGGTATATCGAGTAATTATTAAAACATCGAATATCAAAAAATAGAATTTATATGTCCATTGTTATACACACAATGTGAACGTGAGAATCATATTTCGTGATACACTTAGATTTTAATAAGGTATATGAAAATGATAAATATATAATTTTCTTTTAAGAAATCTCATTTGTTTATATCTTTTTGGTTTATGAACTGAGAAGGTGAAACACCATAAATTTCACTCATACTTCACATTATGGTATTGTAGGAAAGTTGGTGAGTCAATATACACATTGAAGTCAATGCCATGGATCCCAATAGAAATATGAAGTTAACCGAGTTTGTGCGAGAATAATGCTAGAATGGATGATCTCCTGTGACACACCCTGACCTGGATGTTTAAGTGGACATCAAAGTCAAGATATGTTGGCCGACACTTGAAAGGTGACAAAGTCATATTATGAAAATGTTTAGGCATAACAATGAATAAATTAAATCCTAAGTCCAATATTAATTTCAATTAAAGGTGAAAGGGCTTAGTGCGGGATGTGCGTATATTACATAAATGTAATGTCAGAGCACAAATAAAAGTGCAATAACAGTAAGAATATTCCCATCCTAGGTAAGATAGATATTTATACAAAACACAGAAATTAAAAATCCTTACATCTACTAGAGTAGATGTCAAAACCACCAATGAAACCCTCATTTCCCAAAGAAAACTAGCTACTCACTCTTGGAAGGGCGCAAAATAGAAAGTGTAAGTGGGAAAAAAAAAAGGTTCAATAAAACCTTTGTTTTTCTCAACATAATTACCTCTTGTTGTAAAACCCGTATAGTTTTCAAAATCATAGTCCGTATAACTATGAAAATCAAAGATCGTATAAATGATCATGCCATAATAGTTTCACAGACCTCAACATCCATAAATAATGCTTATAAGCATAAATAAAAATATGCCATGGTGTAAAAGTACTTCATCCAAGCAGTTGTGAAAACTATAAATGTACAAGTGCTTGAAAACAAAGCTCACTCACTCACTGGTACTCTATCCACAAAAATCCGCTCAAATTAGGAAGGAAGAGCCACATATAACAATCATACCTAACCATAAACAACGACCCATTAGCAAAATTCTAATAAAACAATTGAATTTGGAGAAACGAAGTGTGGAAACAGATTCAGCGTTTCGAAATATCCTAGGAGGATTCCATAAAAAGTCATAAGTCAAAGTCAATGACAGTTGAGCTAACCTGAGTTGGTCAACACTTGTTTGAGCAAATCAAGCCGGTCTAACCACATGGAGTATTATGTTACTAAACGGAATATTTCGTTAAAACTAACGCAAAAGTAATGGAATATACATGGTACATTTCAACCTGGATTCAAAAATAGATTGAGTTGTCGGCTCAGATACCGGGTTAACGAGTCGATCAACCTGGTATGGGGTCTTAGATTCGCCAAAATATGTAGAAATGGCCGGGAGATTTAACGACTCCGTCTTGTGCCAAAAATCAACCAAAGCATACAAACCATACATGAAAATCTAAATACTCAACGAGACAAACACATTGGTTGTAAAATAGAGGTCTCACCTTGGCTGAAATCGGCAATAAACTCGCTGCGAAAGTTATGTTCATGTCAGAGCTTCTCAAATTAGTTGTTTGGCTCTGAAATCATGAAAGAAAGGCGTGGATGAGTTCGTAGTTGTGAGGTGATGATGATGGTGGTGTTTGGTGGTCGAAACTCATTGGAAACAATGATGGTGATGGTTTGTTGTAGTTTGGTTGAGAGGAGGAACAAGAGGGAAAGAGTTTGAGAGGTGAAATGAGAGAGAGCATATTGGGTTGAAAGTGGGAGAGAAAAAGGAACGCATGAGAGAGGGTTGCGGGTCCCAATGACACACAAACCGACCCTATAAATTCCAACAAAAGTAAAATTGCTAAACTATACAAATTTTGTTTCACTTGCGCTCACGCGTTCATATCGACAAGAACTATACGAATACGACAAGAAAGGAGAAACTATGAATTAAGCACAAATGTCCACATTGAGTTCCACCTAGTGATACAATGACATCTTCATCATTCTACACCTTTAGAAATAAAATTCAATAAAATCAGAACAAGTCGCCGCATCCTAAAAAGTCCCCTTCTCTTTTTTCAAAACCAAAAATACCACGACCTAAAACAACATTTTCATTTTATGCACCAAGTTTGAGTCAGTATCAATAATTTACAGTAATTTACAACACACTATGCCTCCTAAGAAAAATAAATAAGGACACATGACTATCAAAAGAAAAACATATTAACTCACTACAACCATGATCTGAATTACAGACAAATATTAGAATTTAGATGGTTTGCCTTCAAATGCTCGGGAGACTAAAATTTTAAATCAAAGTTTGTAAACTAAATGATGTGTCACCAATAAGAATTAAGTATGTTAATCAACACTTAAGTGATAATCCAATCATTAACAACTAAATCATTTAGTTTACGAAATTTGATTTAAAAAATTTAGTTTCTTTCATAATAATTATGTGTTGCAAAATACGCCTGTCATTTTTATAATTTTTATATCAAATGGTCCCAATTCACTTTTGGACCCCAAAATGCTGAACCCACAAGTGAAATACCAACCCCAATCGAATCCCCATCCCAATCTCAATCCAAATCCCATTTCACTTTCCAAATCCATCAATGCACAAAGGCACACTCATCGACTTCAGTCTCCTGTTCCCTTCCGATGCGCCGACTCATATATGTTTACGGCAGTCCCTAACACACAATCAAAATCAATAAGGCTTCTGGAGGTACATGAAGATGTCCTGCAGCGGGGACATCTGATTGCCGCTCTAGAACTGCGCCCTAAACCCATTCTTCATGATGGTATCCATGTGATTGTACAGGAATTCAAAGGCTTTCTCCCACTC
Source organism: Pyrus communis (assembly GCF_041283825.1). Taxonomy (NCBI): domain Eukaryota; kingdom Viridiplantae; phylum Streptophyta; class Magnoliopsida; order Rosales; family Rosaceae; genus Pyrus; species Pyrus communis. Next base: position 8,777,467 of record NC_142572.1, read on the forward strand.
CTTCCACTTAGGCTCGCTTTGGACCTTGCACGTGAACTCTGGCGACACCACGTGCTCTGAGCAGCTTGAGTCCGTGTGCAGCTTTAGCACCGATTTCGACGTGTTGAAGTACACGTAATCGTTCGGGGGACAAGTGGGGACCACCGCAGCTTGTGCCTTCCCATCCTCGAACTTCGAACCAGTGCTTACGTTATGACTCCTCGTTTGCTGTTCTTCTTCTTGCTGCTGAGGCTGCTGCTTCTCCATGGTAGTGTCATTCTTGTTGTATATTCCCAATCATCCAGCTGTGAAAATGCAGATCGTCCATCGGTATCCAATTCAATTAATTAATCATTCGCTAATTAAGAAAATAAAAAAAATAAAATAAATCCTAACCACAAATAAAATCCCCTTATCAAGTCAGTCTTATCCTTTAGTTATCGCTAATAGCTTCAGTCACCATCACAAAAAAAAGTCAATTTGTTTTTCCAAAATTGGAAATTTTAAACACACCGTTGATCTAAAACAGGTTCAATCTCCACCGTCCGCATATGGTGCCAATTCATGGAATGAACAAGTGGGACCCAAGCCTATTTGGGAAAATATTATTTACATCAAAGTACGTGTTACAATTTGTGATATGATTTTTCTTCGCTTAGGTTTAAAATTCAATTCTCATAAAATGTGAATTTGAAATTTTGAACTACATTAAGTATAAATAATATTATTTGTTCAAAAAAGAAAAAAAAATGATTTGAACGAAGTCGTGTTAATTGAATCGTCGTCGTCATGCAACGAAATTGTAGATTCATAATTTTACCCCCAACCCCTAATCTAACAAGAAGGAGAGTAGCGTGTATACCCTGAGGCTGTTTTTTTTCCGCGGCGATTGGTCCACGTCGGCAAGGCGGTACTCGTGCATAATCCAGTTGGTCTTTTCGCCGTGAGGGGCTTTTCCAGCATAGAACACCAGAGCTTTCTTAATCCCCAATGATTTCGGATGCCCAATAGGCTTATCGACACCGGTCGCCTTCCAGTAACCGCTTCCGCCCGCCCGATTCGACCTTGAACCGTTCGGGTACTTCCGGTCCCTTGGCGAAAAGAAATACCACTCTTTCTCTCCGTACAACGCCAAACCTGCAATACAAAATTTAAATTAATAAATATTATTTAGAAAAGAAAAAAAAGAAATCTATGAAAATTTGGAAAAGATTCCTAAAATTTAGGGGATAATTACCTAGGAGCTCCCGGGGGTTGTATTTGTAGAGGTCAATTTCGACAATGATCGGGACAAATATCAGCTGCGACGCACATTTCCGACAGAGGTAGTGCTTCACGAGCTCCTCGTCTGTTGAGTGGAACCTGAATCTTGATGGCAGCTGGAAATCGACGGACGACATTTTAACCCGTGTCGTTCAATTTGAACGTTGTCATTTGCTCTCTCTTTCTCTTTCTCTCTCTCTTTCCCTCTCAGTCGTTACTCGCCCTCTGTGCTAAGCAAGCTATAGTTGAAACTTGAAAGTTGAAATGTGAGTGAAAGAGGCGAATATATAGGGCGAAAATAGGGGAAGGGAAGGACACGTGGCAGAAGGTAGGGGGTGGACGATTCCAGAATCCACGTGGGCTATAACCTTTGTGGGCAGTCGTAGCGGACAGGTTTCTGAGGCATTTTGCTGACCGCAGCTGGACACGTGTCAATAATGGAAGTGCGGCGCATCGTGGTGGTAGAAGATTATGGAGTTGCAATGTAGTCACTACTTACACCACTTCTTTTTTTTTGGGGGGGGGGGGGGGGGGGGGGGGCGGGTATGCAAGTAGGTCTGGGTCGGGTTTGCCAGGGATCTAAGTTCGTTCGGCGGGTCAATGAGCTAGTGCGCTGAAGTGTACACGTCAGTGTTGTCGTGTTTACAGGTTATTTTGATTATTAGGATTTGATAATTCTTGCTTGAGAAAATTATTAAACTGGAAATTAGAGGAAATAGTAGAAAAAATGATTGAATTTCCTTTTTGGTTGGAAATAAATTGGGCATTGTTATCTCTTGGGGAAATTAATATTTCTGTTTTGCTAGCGCACCTTAGGCAACCCCCTAGTGTGCCTAGGTGCTCGCTCAGAGCCATATAGGTTGCAAATCTCACTTTAGATATAATCAATCTTCTATAACGACATGATTACCAAAAAAAAATAAAAAATAAACTTCTATAACCACATCATTTGATTTGCAAACTTGATTTAAAAATTTTGATCTCCCTAAATGTTGATAAGATCTTCTCCTTTGGGTCATACTCAAGCTATGCAATTCCCAAAGTCGAATGCAAAGTTTACAAACACATCTTGTTGAATAATGAGAAAAATCCTATGTCCGTCATTTACAAATTTGTAGTAAATGATTTGATTTCTAATTGTACTGACATCTTTCGTAATAAAATTATGAAATATATGGTTAACTTGAAAACAATATTAGTGTTATAAGTAGGGTGGACTCATGACCCGTTTTATGAAGGTTTGAGCTTATGATCGTCCCTTGACTTGACATGTTTGTTGGACTAAGCTCGGAGACTAAGAGACATTCATGAACACTTAACAGAAGGATGGGCAATGCATCGACTCGTTGATCATGAAGTAAACCCCTAAACCATTGATGTACTGAAAAAAACTTTCATAAGCTTATAAAGTGCTAATTCACGATCGCATCCGACTGGACTTGTTGAGGCCTTGTTGAGTATACTCTGAACCACGCCCTACGTTGTCCAGTTAGGTCAAATTTTCTAACTTGACTAAACTTAAGAAAAAAAAAATCATTTTAAGTGCTTTTCTATGTTGAAGCATTGAAAGCTCTGCATTGCAATGTCTAACTTGAGCATCAACATCAAACATATCAAATGTTTAACTTTTTCGTAAAATCTTTCATCATTTAAAAAAAAAAAAGAAGAAGTTTTGGTATTCATTTATCACAGAAAATAAACATTTTGATTAAGCTTAGGATTATTCAATAAAAATTGTGCATTGTAAAGTCCAATACGACCACGTGTTAATAAGTTAACAAGTTACGAGGGACAGGGACCAACAAAGCTAATTCCAAGTAGGGGGCAAACACTCAAAAAAAAAAAAAAAAAAAAAAAAAAAAAAAAAACACTGAAACAGCTCGATCATGTTATTCCCACCCTCACTTTCTCTTGTTTCTCAAATAGCTTTTTGCTAAAAGGTGATGCCAGATACAACAAATTTTTAAACCATCCTTTGTTAATCATATTTTGAACAAAAAAAAATCTTTTGTTGATCATATGATGTTGACAGTTGATGATTAGAATCCCTCCTAAATCGTAAAAAAAGAGTTCAACCATCAACCGGCACATTAGGTGGACTACAAAAGATGGTTTAATTAAAAATTTAGTTTTCCTAACATTGTCACGTGCTATATGAGTATTTTATAATTCATTTTTGCGTCCAAAAAACATAAGATTTGATTGAATGAGAAGAAGCCCAATACAAGTTACAACAAACAAGCCCAATAAAAATTGAGCATAGCCCAAAACCCATTGAAAAAATATAAAATAAAATAAAAACCCTTACCTCTACCCTGCAGGGTGCAAACCCAGAAAGCAACTGCAGCCGTTGCCACCTTGCCAGCAGCCACAAGGGTAGTTGCCTTAAAAAAAATAAAAATCGAACTCCGTGTTGGATACAACGAATGTATCGCTGCAATTATCAACCAAATTTCGCTATTGAAACGACCGCACCAGGAGAGAGCCGCATATATGAGCCACCATCACATGCCCTTGTAAATTGGACTAATGTCCCGATCGTTGTTTGATGAACTTATAAATTCTAGAACTTGAGTTATTAAAAACAAAATCTAATATATTGTGTCTTACAAGTCTCATCTAATGTCGAGCGGTCTTAAATTGATCATCTATTTGCAACTTGCAGCCTCAATAGATCGTAACCTTCCCCATGCGATATGCAAAGTTTTTACAAAATTATTTCAGTTGACAAAATATGTGTATATATGTATGTACATATATATATATATATATATATATATATATATATATAAAAAGTAAATCCTATGATCTTTTATTTCTTCATTCATTACCAAATTCCAACTAATTACATAGAACTGAGAACATAAATCTTGTACAATTACACTTCACAGTCAAACCCAGTAAATAAATGAAATGCAGAAACCCTAATTAATTATAAAATCATGGTCTTGGACGATGAGGATGGTGATCAAACTTGTGTGCTGCAAATAGGGCAACTCTTTTTAATCTGAAGCCACTGGCTTATACACTCCCAATGATAAGGGTGTTCACAGGACAATGCAGCTAGTGATTCACCGTCGTCATACTCGAGCTGACAAACCACGCATCGATCGATGCTAGTGTTGCTCTGACCGACCGCTAATTCCCACGTGTAGGGATGCAAACATGCAGAAATCTCACTGCTGGGAAGTCCTCTTTTTTCTTCCCCTATGAATTCTCCAAGTGCTAACAATTCCTCATAAGTTAGTTCATCCACGTCCAAATCATCCGTTTCTTGATCACTGCTGCTACTGCTTGTGCCAATTTCTTCGTCCTCAAGAAACCTGAAATCATCAGCATCAAATTCTCGGCTTTCAAGGAAAGCAGCAACGTCTGGGTCGTAGTTTTCACTAGAGGACGAAGAAGCATCATCAATTTCAGCGTCGTCTTCTTCACTATCGCTTTCTATGGTTTCGAGCATGGTGTAGGCCTGCTCTTGCTCTTGCATAGCCAGGGCAAGAATGAAATCTGCGCTCACTTGGATGAGTTCGGTGAAAGGGATCCTCCCGGAAGATTGTTCGGCTTGATCTTCTTCTCCGTTCATCGAAAGCTACGATCAATCTCTTCCAGAAGTAGAGTGTCCAAACCGGATTCATTCGAGATATATGAGGGAAAATAATTGGACTATTTTTGTGAGGTTTCTTGCGAGAAAAGGCAGCTTTCATTGAAAGCAATGGGAAACCTATTCCTCATGGATTTAAGCATTCCAGATTCCTAGTTCAAAGACGTGTGCTAAAGAAAATGATGTCCCATAAGTTACAACCTCTTATTCTAAAATTTTGGGCTCCTAGATTGCGACTTGTGCCCTACGCAAACCTCTTGTCAGCTTGTTCATAAACACATCCAGGGCCCCCAGAATAATTAGTATGAGGTTAGCCACAGAGAGCAGATGATTAGTTGAACGTTTTTAATCATAAAGAGATTTTCTGTTTCTAAAGACCAACACGACTCCCATAGTAGAAGAATAAGCAATCAGACCGAAAACTGCTTTTTCGGTGTCATCTTTTGTTTTTGCTTAAGAAATTCCGTGAGAATACCCTTGTGTTCTTAGTTTCATGGATGATTCAAGGTTTCTTCATGTCTACTTATGTGAGACGGGAGGAACTCGGAAATAGAGGAGAGAAATCAATCTAATTAAAAAATGTTTAGGTATTGTTGTACATAACGTAATGTCACATGAGATCCACATACCTATTTTTTTATTTTTTATTTTATTTTTATTCAATACGTGTGTTAGTAATAGTAGGAAAGTAAGGAATCAAGTTGTTACGATATTCCTTGTAAGTAAACATGTCAAAAGAGTTGAACAAAAACAAAAGGTCAAAAGAATTCAACCACCCATATGGATCTGTATAGCAGTAATAATTTTCGTGTAAAATTCAACCCATTCGTCACATTCTTAATCCACAAAAAGATCGAGCTTATTCCCAAATATCACTTTCAAGACTTCCAAGAACCTTGTAGCTCAATCCGTCAAGAGCTTTCACCCTCAGCGCCCAAGTTCCAAGTTCGATTCCCTCCCCCACTCTCCCAATGTCTCCTTTATATCCCAAAAAAAATAAAAAATATCGACCTTATCCAGTAACCTTAAGCACATCAGTGGGTTAATCCAACTCTTTGTCAAAACGCAAGAATTTGGTTAATAGCATGTCTTTCACCATAACACCACATCTAGATGTCCATTATTCACATGCGAAAGACTTTTTAAGAGCACGAAACAACAACTGAACACGAGAGTAACATCACATGTTTCCAAATGCACAACGTGAATAAATTCAAGATAAAGTTTAGAAACAGCAAATACATCAGGATAAACTCAGAACCTGTTTAGAAACATTAATGAGCATACCAACTGATTACCTTAAAAGCATATTTGAATTCCCAACATTTTCTCAAAGTGACCTAATTTAAATCAAATGATCCCACTGTATATAATCGTCAAATTACATTAAATCTAAACATAACAAGGGGCCTATGATCGCCAAGAAAGCTTATGTCTGCTAATTCACGTCAAAGCTACATAAACACCCGAGGAAAAGATGCAGCCTGAACGAAACATAGGAGGACTCACAAAAAGTTATGCTGCAATGTCAGTCCATTCTTCCCTTCAAGATCTTCTCCTGCACTTCAGTTGGTGTTCTGCAGAAAAATAATTATACGTGTTGAAACAGGGAGTGTTACTTCTCACATAAATGGAGGGAATTAAATGACCCTCACAAATCTTAGTACTGTGAAGTCATAACATAGGGAGAATAAGTATCTAATGAAGAAGATGACGGAAAAATCAACCACAATGGATTGAGAATTCAGACCACCAAAGAAATTGATGCCTGAGATTCCCAGTTACGGAATTAGGTTTAATGTAAGCTCCTTTTCATCACCAATATGATAACTAATTGAAATGTTATGGTAAGAGCAGACACTCGTCGTGAGAATGTAGCCTTAGCATTCAGGACAAACAACATTCCTGGATTTACACATACCATGAATCATATTATGTAAAGCACAATGTTACAGTATTTCATAATTATTTCCCTGATATTGTGTTCAGCTGATATCAAGTATATATAGCTACTTGCTTTATTTGGCAGCCAACAAGATGGAGGAAATGAATTTGGAATCCTATATCAGTTTATTAACTATCAAGTATGAAGGAAAAAAGGAACAATAGAATCTTTTATTGCTTCAAGATACATTCTCTCTCTCTCTCTCTCTCTCTCTCTCTCTCTCTCTATGTACATGCATCTTCATGCGTAATAAGAATATCTGAGTAAGTAAAGAGAACAAAAGGCTTACACGACAAAGACGTGGCCTCCCCAACCACTCAGACAGTCTCGATCTACTGATGAAAGTAATGCTTGAGAGACAGTCTCAAACAATTCCTCTGGTTCCTGAGTGACAATTAGTAGACGCACTGCTGTTAGAGCTGTTCTCGTTAGTAAAAAATATAATAAAGGAGCTGGCCATTTTAGTGATACTAGGAGTAAATATTATCACAATGATCTAACTTATCAGACAGCAATAAATTTTCAGCCCCACAGAATCCTGTAAACGATTATTGAAGTTCAGTTGGCAACGGAGCCCACTGTTTATCTCTATGTATGCTTTTTGTTTATGTAGCAGTTGGCTGCCGACATGATAAAGAGAAAAATAAGTACAATTGATACATAGTATATCTCTCAGTTTCCCTTTAATTATATTGCCCCTTCCCCTACTCCTTTCAGTAGTAGCAACACACACGTAAAGAAAAGTGCAACTAATTGGAGATCTCTCAGCTTGTTTTTATCTTGATTTCAATAGCCACATTCTCGGCAACAACACATCTCTACAATTAAATATGAATCACAATGGCCTGAGACAGTTTGTGCTTGAATGTTCACTACATATGGGAGACATGATTCAACAGAATATCTAGAGCACCTAAAACTGAATATCTCATATCTGAAAAAGTATATATAAGCAGATCAAATAAAATATATTGACAGGCCCATTGAAAAGCTAGTGCAAATTGAATAGAGAAACGAACCATATCAGGCTTGAACATTGCCTCACAAGCACCATAAAGGGACTCCGATGCAGTACCAGCAACAACGAAGTCTTTAGCCAGTTCCCTGCATATATGGAACACAAATAACATCACTACAAGAAGTAAAACCACAAAGACACATATGTAAACACATAAACATAATAGGAGTAAGCAAGCATGAATATTTATCCTATAGGAAGATGAAGAAACAATTTCAAAGTCCTTAGCACCTGGGCAGCTAAAAATTTGAGAGAAAGTCAGAAAAGAACATGAATGAGAGAAGAAAAGTAACTTACTTGGCTCCAATTGAATCCATAGTGCATATGAATGGTCTGTCTTCATCACTTAACCCAGCAATTACAGGCTGAGTGAAGTAGGGACCAAACCTAAATCACAAAAAAGAAGTCAACCCTTATAGTTCGTCATCACATTAAGCTAAAATAATCAATACCCATTAAATCTCCCAAGCATGTACAAGAAAAGGGGTCAAATACGAGCAAATTCCAAACCTTTTCTCATACAGAATAGCGGAAACAAGGCTGGCAAAAGTCTCCGGCTTCATATCCCTCTCTTCCCGAAGCTGGTACAGCTTGTGCCGAAACATGAGCCTCTGATACCTTAAAGTTCAAACCAAAAATCCCCAAAAATCACACAAAAGAAAGCAAAAAAGCGAGAGACAGAGAGACAGAGCGAGAGAGAGAGGTACAGAGTCTGAGCGTCGGTGGCAAGGCCGGAGAGGCCGATGAAGAGCCTATCGTGGACTTGGCTAATCCTCTTGAAGTCGGTGGCGACGGTCTGGAGCTGAACGCCGAGGCGGCGATCGCTGGCGATGGCGAAGCAGTTCTTCCCCACCATTGCGACCAGTGCACTCCCGTTGTACTCGGTGATCTGCAAACCCAATTTTTCAAAAACAAAAATAAAAATCCCCAATTGGAATAGGGTATTTACACAAAACCCTAATCGGCCTCTGTACGAGTAAAGAATCAAGCTTGCTTCTTCAACTTACCGACATCGGAGAATTAGGGTCTTTCAATAAACTGAATCGTAATCCAATTGCTTTCACTGACGACTGAGAGAGATCGTTTCGTTCGTGCAAATGCTTTCTACACAAGAATAAATTATAGGTCGATTGATTTCTTCGGCGTCACTCCAGCTCTTCCTTCCAGTGTTCCTTTCTTTTCTTTTTTATTTTATTTTATTTTATTTCAATTGTTTGTGTTGGGCCAAAATTGTAGATGTGGGATGGGCCAATCTCTTAGATCAAACTTTTTTAGACTAGGCTAGATGAGGCCCTAACAAATCAAATTATTTACATTTTTTTGATAAATGATATTATTTACACTACTAGGACTGTAGTATAATCTCTAAATTTGAGATATTTTACAATTTTATGTGAAATTTGGTTAAGTGCAAAAATTAATTTAATGTTATGTTGTCGTAAAATATTTTTGTGAACATTTTAACAAAAAGATATTCAAATTCTGACACGAAATTTTTTTCTTCCCAAAAACGTAAGTGCATACAAATTTAATTATTAAATTAATTAAAAAAATACAATATTGAATAGTTAAAGAAAGAACGTTAGCTTACTATTAATTAAAAAAACAGAGCTTTCATGAAAAGGGTTTATGCTAAGTTTATTTTAATAAAAAACCATACTATAACTTTATTTAATAAAAAAGAATTAAATATTAATGAAAAGCCCTTAAATTTTAACAAAAAAGACAAAAGAACTTAACGTTTAATGAAAATGATACAATTTTAACATTAAAAAAAAAAAAAAAAAGACTTGACACCCTAGACACGTGCGTCCATCACATACATTGTTTATGAAATTGAACATTATTTATGAAACTGAACGGTACTACACTATTTATTGGTCAAGTCTTATAAATAATGTCTAGTTCTTGATCATGTTTCATAAATAGTGTTTAGTTATTGGGTCCAATTTTATAAATAGTATATAGTAATTAGTACAGTTTCATAAATAATGTCTCTTTCTTGATTCGGTTTCATAAATAGTGCTTAGTTATTGGTCCACTTTCATAAATAGTGTCTAGTTCTTGGTCATGTATCATAAATAGTGTGTAGTTCTTGGTCCAGTGTCATAAATAATGTCTAGTTCTTGGTCATGTATCATAAATAGTGCCTAGTTATTGGGTCCAGTTTCATAAATAGTGTATAGCAGTTGGTATAGTTTCATAAATAATGCCTAGTTATTGGTCCACTTTCATAAATAGTGCCTAGTTCTTGGTCATGTTTTATAAATATTGTGTAGTTACTGGTCTAGTTTTATAAATAGTGTATAGTCTAGTTTCATAAATAGTTTCCACCTATTGATTTAGTTTTAGAAATAATGTCTAATTCTTGATTTCGTTTCATAAATAGTGTTTACTTAGAGTGATGCGAGATTTACTTGACACTCAAATTAAACCCTCGTTTGACAATTGTAGTAGAATGGATAAGTGAGGGATCGTTCTAGACCGGGGATTAGGAGGGCTTGCTAAAACCTTCTAAATTGACTTAAAAACATAAAAACTAAATTAAAATACTCTTAACACGACTACTATGACTCAGAATGGCTTTGAAAAACTCAAATTGTCTAAAACAATCAAATTGACTCAAATAGAAGCTAGAACTTGATTTAGACGAATTTGCAATTGTTTATGACTCCACAAGCTTAAAGATACAAAAATAAAACAAATACGAATGATTAAGACTTAACAAAATAGGGGGGGAGGAATTGTGGTTGGACGATATTAAATTAAAAAGACAGAATATAATTAAAGGCAAAATGTAAATATGAATGTGATAAAAATATGGATGATGGAATAGCCAAGGGGTTCTTCTCCACACATGTTACACTTGCAAACAAAATTGATTCTCAGTTGGTCTTTCGATAAGTTGTGAAACTCAATGCTCCAAGTTAATTAGATCCGCTTAGATTAACTTTCAGATTTCCTTAAATTCGTTGGATTGAATGGAATACGCATTACAACCAAATTGTTCTTAATCAAAGTCCCTAACTATGGAATACGCATGATAGAGACATTTAACCAAGATCATTAAGTTCAACGGAAATCATAAACATCGACGAGGCATTCGTTACCATGGAATACGCATGAAACTTATGCCAAGAATTCGTTTAACGCGATTGTTTATAAGCAACCTCTACTACTTGTGAATATAAGTTCATAACGATTAGGTGAAATTCACTTATATTCTAGCGTCATATTTATGCATGAAAATTAAGCTTGCAATCTCAATGAACATACATAAATAAGTTATCAATCAAACAGTTAAACGAATTGAATCCACAACTTATGAAATTCCAACCAAACGTAATCAATTCAAAATGCAAATATAAACATAGTTTCGAATCACCCCCTAGCTAAAGGGGGTTTAGTTCCTCATAACTTTGAAATCAAAGAAACACCTAAACATTCCAACAACTCAAACATGAATTGTATGAACGTTTAGGCACTCTTCTCTTCCCTTCTCATACATACAAAACAAAGAGAATTAAATTTAAACTTTGAAATCAAAGAAACACCTAAACATTCCAACAACTCAAACTTGAATTGTATGAACGTTTAAGCACTCTTTTCTTCCTCGTTGTTGTAGCACAAAGTCTAAGGTGAGCTTAAGGGCTTTAGGTGTATGTGGAATGGAGTAGGGAGTGGTTGGAGATGGAAGAATGAAGAGAAAATATGCAGAAAATGAAGTGGGACTCATGGCAATGGAATGGTATTTGTGTTGTGTGAAGTGTTGTGAATGGAAATATGAGATATGAATTGAATGGGGGGTGAATGAATGAATGCTAGGGTATTTATAGGGGTAGTGGAGGGAACATATGGCTGTTTGTTTAAGCATTTGTGTGGAGGAATGATGGAAAAACAGCTAGGACACATGTGAAAACTGGAATTGCACAAGGGGAGCAAAGGGAACCCACGGCATTGAGTGTTTGTTTGATGATGATGCATGTGATGGGTGGGAACAAAGGGGGAAACATGGCACAAGGGGGCTTGAATGAATGATTGAATGTGCATGTGGATTTTTAAAGAATGAGTGGTGGTGTAATGATGAAGTGAATGCATGTGAAAATTAGCTAGGAAAAGTTGTGGAAAGGTAAGGGAATACACGGCATTGAGATGTTGTTAGTGTGTGAATGCATGTGAATTAAAGCTAGGGTGAATGCTTATGTGTTTGTGAATTATGCAAGATTGTATGGATGAATGATTAGGGTCTTGTAAGGGTGGGAATGCATGTGTTGTGCATGGTTGTGAAGCTGGAATTAAGGGGGAAAGCCACGGCAATGAAGATGGGTGCATGTGTTGGATGATTTGTTTGTTGGTTAAAGCTTGTGAGTGAATGATTAAAGATGCATGTGGATGAATTATACAATGGAAAAGTATGGAAGTGACACTAGGTTGAATGATGATGAGTGCATGTGAGTTGAAATGCATGTGGAATGAAGATGGAGAAGGTGGTGTAATGATGCATGGTTGTAGTTTAGGGTGTTGAATATGGATTTGCATGGCTTTTGAAGTGATTGTGGGTTTTGGAATTGGAAGGAAATGCATGGCCTTGGGGTTGGTTTAAGAGAGAATGGGCTAGGCCCTTTGTTTTATGTCCAAAGTGAATACAAGGTCTTCAAATTCGTCCAACACTTTGGCTCCAATCATATGCTATCCATTCCAAGCCCAATTTTGCTCCAAAATGCTCCAAAATGCATCTTTTTGCTCCCTTAGCCATATGAACCTAAAAACACACGAAAATGGCTTAATCTACTAAAACAACCATGAATTAACAACAAAGATGCACGAAAACAAGCTAAGTAAGTCGCCTAAATATGCTCCTATCATAGAGCAACTCCAACGTTGGAGCCCTCCCCCTAGCAATGCACTATTCAATCCACTTAATGAACAGTAAATAGCCCTGGCAATAGAATTTGCATCTCCACCGTTACACTTCAATAGCCCTGGCAATAGGCAATAAAATATTAGTATTTTTTTATTTATAAAATAATACAAAATAATTTTAATTGTAAATCAGATAAGATTTTTAATCATTCTCGTTGCGCCATGTGTCATTATCCGAAGTATTATTAAATAATACAAAATAATACAAAATAATACAATTATTGGTGATGGATTTCTGATAAGATTATTAACCAATCACGTCGCACCACGTGTCATAATCTGTTCACAATCTTTGAGGATAGATTTCCATCAGATTTTTAACGAATGACGGCATGCCACGTGTCATAATCTGTTCACAATCTTTGATGATAGATTTCCATCAGATTTGTAACGAATGACGGCATGCCACGTGGCATTATGCACAACCTAATCCTTTCTGAATCCTTTATATAATCCACCATCCATCCTCACAAATCTCACACCAAAATTCTCAAGATCTCTATCATTATTTATAGTTCCTGCTTCCTTAGTCACAAAAATCTGTATCATTATTCATAGTTTCTGTTTCTTTCTTTCAATGTCTTCTTCTTTTTCCTCAAGGATGATGTGGGAATTCAATCAGGAAGAGGAAGAATTGTTTAACGAATCAGAAGCAATGTTCAATCACCAGGGGGTAAGAAATGAGAGGGAAGAGGATGAGGAGCGTCAAATGAGAGATGACAAAGTAAGAAAGGGCAGAGCCTCACATTCCCGTCGAGTCATCCAAGCTGCGGCTCAGATCTACAGGCCTAGCCATTCCGGAAACCTTGATAGAAGCAGGCAACGACGAGGTATGGAACTCTTGGATGATTATTTTGTTCCTAATAGTGCATTCCCTGATACGTACTTTAGACGTCGTTTGAGAATGAAACGACATTTGTTCAACAAAATCATGATTGCTGTTTGCAACCATGATTCTTATTTTGTGCAAAAAAAAGATGCTTTTGGTGCTATGGGTCTACTGCCTGAGCAAAAAATTACTGTTGCCTTGCGGATGCTTGCATATGGAGTATTTACAGACCAAGTGGATGAGATAACGAGGATGGGGAAATCAACCATTCTTGAGTCCCTGATGAGGTTTTGTGGAGCAATCGAATCTATCTACACCGTTGAGTACCTCCGCAAACCTACACACATGGACTTGGAGCGGCTGTTGAAGAAGGCAGAGATGCGTGGCTTTCCTGGGATGATTGGAAGCCTTGATTGTACGCACTGGACGTGGAAAAACTGTCCAAGTGCATGGCAAGGCGCTTACGGGGACATAAAAGGAGCAAAAAGTATCATTCTGGAGGCGGTGACATCTTTTGATACATGAATTTGGCACGCCTTTTTCGGGGTCCCGGGAGCTCAAAATGACATCAACGTCCTTGCCCAATCCCCAGTGTTCAACGATGTCCTGCAAGGAAAGGCACAAAAAGTAACATATGAGGTCAACGGACGTATGTACGACGGGCCATACTACCTAGCTGACGACATCTACCCGCGATGGTCAACATTTGTCAAAACAGTGCCACGTCCGCGGAGTGCAAAGGAAAAACACTTTGCAAGCTGTCAAGAGGGGTGCATGAAGGATGTTGAGCGTTGTTTCGGTATCCTCCAAGCTTGCTGGGCGATCGTCAGGGGTGCTGCCAGATTGTTTGATGTAAAGTCGCTTCGATCCATCATGATGACGTGCATCATTCTTCACAACATGATTGTGGAAGATGAGTACGATTATGAAGCTGTTGATGAATATGAGCCAGACCCGATGAACAATTCAAGAACACGTATATATTGTGCTCATGACGCCACCGATGAGCCCGTGCAACATGAGCCATTACAAAGGGATGGACGTTACAATGAAAGGCTCATTCAACGATATACTGCATTTCAAATGCCAGACATGCACAATGCCCGACAAATTGACTTGATAAAACACCAGTGGGCATTGAAACAAGCTGAAGATAATTAAGTTCATTTAGTGTGTTTTTTTGAATTTGGTATGTTTATGTTATTTTATTTGGTGTGTTTTATTATTTGGTATGTTTATGTAATTTTTTTATGTTTATGTTTATGTAATTCTTAGTATGTTTATGTTTATGTTTATGTAATTTTTTTATGTTTATGTTTATGTAATTCTTAGTATATGTATTATAAGAAGAAAACAGAGTCACACTTCGTGTGGGTTTTAATCTATGTAAAAAAGAAGATAATTAGAACGATGGTCATGGACTTTTAATTATTTTATACAAGTAGAAAATCACTTTTTTTTTTCAATAAAAGAAAATATTAGAGTGGGCTTAAACAATAATAAATCACAATTGACATAAAGCAAGGAGGCAGAGGGTTTGTTAATAATTTTCATGTCGTGAGGAAAGTAAGGAGGCAGAGGGTAATTCTTAGTATAAATAACTTACCAAATGAATTTGAATAAATATTCAAGAAATTGGAAACAACATAAATAATACAAACAATAAATAATAAATTACAACCCAAAGTGATTGGAAAATTATGGGCTCCGATTACAAAAAGTACTTTATTCATCATCACTTAACCAATTTGTGGTGCTAGGATGATCTTCTCTTGTGGTGCTAGAACCACCTTGGCTTGCTATCGTTTCTCTTGCACGCCTCCTTCGCACCACGTCCGCTTTCTCTGACTTCCAAAAAAATTTAGAATTTGGAGACTTCCCTTCTAAAGACATGTTCATAATCTCACGATCTTGTTGAGTCCGTCTTTCTTCTCTAATATGTTCCCTTTCTTGCCTAAGTAGCTCTCTTTCTCTCTCATTAGCATAAAATTCTCTCTCAACAGCTGTTGCTTTTGCTGCCTCTCTAGCCTTATCAGCCTCATCTTTCGCCATTTCCCTCGCCAAAGTCAATTCACCTTGGCGAGTAAGTTCTTCCATGAACTTTGCATAATCATTCTTGGAAGCACCCCCTTTTCTCTTTGAAGCCTTCTTACCTTGAGGCCTAATTGGATAATGGGTCGAACCCGACGCTTGTTCAGGGAGGGGCGTTTTGGGCACTTCTTCTGCATCATCTTCATGAACATGATCGGGTGTAGAGTGTAGAGGGGTGCTGTTCATGTGCACTTCTGGACCGACTGGCACAACTCTAAATTTAGGACAATCTTTGACAATATTCCAACATTCCCACCGGTTGAATGATTTATTTTTGCTTTTGGTTTTGGCAGCGTACCAAGCTTGTGCTTGAAGTTCCTACACAATAAAAATAAGTAAGAAATAAATAATACAAATAAATAATTATAATGAAAATAAGTAAGAAATAAATAATACAAACAACATAATTATAATGTAAGTCGGTAACAAATAAATAATACAAACCATAAATAATAAATTATGTAGGTAACAAATAAATAATACAAATAATAAATAATAAATAACAAATAAATAATACAAACAATAAATAATAAATTTTGTACGTAACAAATAAATAATACAAACAATAAATAATAAATTATGTAGGTAACAAATAAATAATACAAACAAATAATTATAATGTAAATTTGGGTATCAAATAAATAATATATTGTTACCTGATCTGAGTAATATTCCCCACTTCGAATATTACTACTAGCTTGTGCCAAGACGTCTCTCCACGTACTAAACGATTGGCTAAGTAATTTCCAACGACTGGACATCGATTCTTTGGTTCTTTTCCCACCAATTTTCTCAAGAAAATTGGTATGAATAAGACTCCACATTTCTCGCAACTGCATCTCATTACCCGTAAGCGAACTATGAGTAACTTCAACCCAGCTAGTACACAACGCAACATCTTCAACAAGCGACCAATTCGTACCTGCACCAGTGGTCATTTTGTTGAAAAAAAAATGGATTCAAACTTTGAGACAAAGAAAGGAATGTGATTAAAAGTAGTTGAGAAAATATGAAATTGTTGTGTAAGGTAGATGATAATGAGAAGGTATTTATAGAAAAGTAAAAACAATTTTTTTTACAATTTTTTTCAGATTTTTCAGAAATTTTTTTGAATTTTTTTGAATTTTTTTGAATTTTTTTAAAATTTTTATTCAATTAATTAATCTCTGCCGTTGGATATAAAAAAATTTGAATTCCAACACTCTAGATTGTGCCACGTGTCACAACGGTAACTTTTCAGATTTTTAAAACTATTTTTTTCATTTATTTTTTTATTTATAAAGCATTTTAATATCCACTGTTGATCTCAGATCGAACGGTGGATATTAAATCTGACTTAATTTTTTTTTTTTTTACCGTTGAGATCGAACGGTCCAAATTAAGTGACCGTTGAGATCTAACGCACCGTGGGAAGCCACGTGGCTTCCCAACGGTAACTGACAGCTTTTTTTTTCTTCTGATTTTTGTGTCGGCCACGCGCCCCCACGCGCGGGTGGGGTGCACGCGCCTGACACAAAAAAAATTAAATATTGCGCTGACGCCACCCTGGCGTCAGCCTGACGTCACGCCCACCTCGGGCTTTCGGGCTGGCAATCCCCCACGGGCCCGGAGCTCGGGCCTCCACTTTCCATTGGGCTAGTCCATGCTGGAGCCCTCCCACTGGCCCTCGGGCCCTTGTTTTCGAGCCTGTCCCCCGAGCCAAACCCAACGCCGGGAATGCTCTTATTGGTACAGTTTCATAAACAGTGTTTATTTATTAGTCAGTTTCATAAATAGTGTAACATCCCACATCGCCCAGGGGAGTGATCCTTAAATGTATATTCCCATCTTTACCTAGCACGAGGACTTTTGGGAGCTCACTGACTTCGGGTTCCGTAGGAATTCCGAAGTTAAGTGAGAAGGGGGCTAGAGCAATCCCATGATGGGTGACCCCCTGGGAAGTTGCTCGTGAGTTCCCAAAAACAAAACCGTGAGGGAATGGTAAGCCTAAAGCGAACAATATCATGCTACAGTGGTGGAGCGGGCTCGGGAAGTGATCCGCCTCGGGACGGGATGTGACAATTGGTATCAGAGCCTAACCCTGGTCGTGGTGTGTTGACGAGGATGTTGGGCCCCTAAGGGGGGTGGATTGTAACATCCCACATCGCTCAGGGGAGTGATCCTTAAATGTATATTCCCATCTCTACCTAGCATGAGGCATTTTGGGAGCTCACTGGCTTCGAGTTCCGTAGGAACTCCGAAGTTAAGCAAGAAGGGGGCTAGAGCAATCTCATGATAGGTGACCCACTGGGAAGTTGCTCGTGAGTTCCCAAAAACAAAACCATGAGGGAATGGTAAGCCCACAGTGGACAATATAGTGCTACGGTGGTGGAGCGGGCCCAAGAAGTGATCCGCCCCGGGCCGGGATGTGACAAATAGTGTCTAGCTATTGGTTAAGTTTTATAAAGTGTCTAATTCTTAGTTCAGTTTCATATGAAACTTAGACCATTTTTGGTCCTGTAAAAACACCTATTGCGCAGAAAATGATAAACCCAGAAGTGATCCTTTAGATGAAAACCTTGAGAATATTATGTTCTCAGTAATTATATATAAAAAGTTGTTTTCAATTACCAAATTAAAATTCCCTCACATTTTTGTTTAAATACCTACAATAATTAAATGTAGCTCTATATCCAATTTCTTGAGCTTTGGTGTTGACACGCCTCAACCGAAATCAAGGCGTGCTGGCTGTCACGTGAGGGTGACGTAGCCATGTGCACAGTGTGGAAGCAAAAGATAATAATAAAAGTACGAATAAATAAAAACCAAACTACTAAGTAAGCTAGTTAAGGTAACACACTAATGTGAGACTAAGTGTGATAAACATAATCAGAGTACAGAAAGCCTAAGTGCAGTCCAGAAGAACGAACACTAACTAAACACACCCAGAGGTGGTCCTACACTGGTGATAATCTGTTAGATATGTCGTGGGTTCCTCGTAAGCCACTAAAAGAGCAATCTAAACTAGAACCTGGAGGGGCGCAAAATAGAAAGTGTGAGTGGGCAAAAACAAAGCTTTTCAAAATCATTTCATTAGCAAAAGTTCTAACCCCTCGCCGTAAAACTTGTATACTTTCCCAGAAAATAGAATATACACATATATCGAAAACATGTTCAAAAATATGCCATGTCGAATGCCTCAACATAAAATAAAGGTAACTAGGTAATGTCAATCAATGTAAATAACATGTCAGCCGGAGTCACCTAACGTGACCTGTACGGCTGAATCTACAGCTCAAATCCTCAACTAACTAACTATACCTGCATACGAGTCGGAACCACCTAAAGTGGTATGTATGACAGGACTGGGTGTAAATAAATACGCTCAAGTGCTACGATCACGTGAAGACTGGGCGAATAATCGCGGGTCACCTACGAGTCGGAACCACTTATAGTGGTCTGTACAACAGGGCTGTGCACCTAACTTGGATCCAAGATGAGCGTGTGGTGCGGGAGGTGAACATCACGTGAAGGACTGTGCCCTACTTTAGGCGGGAGCACTAACACCGGGGGTGCAGGTTATGAGCTCTCTATGCATATCACATAACTACTACGTCACAACCATAAACTATAACTTACTTGGCACTTACCTGTGCGTCCACAACACCAAACATACATATATGCAACTACTCATGCACAAATAAATAGGCACAGACTAAGCATGGCATTTTAGAACATAACAACATTCTAATCATTTTTTGGGAAAAAACATAAGTATATAGGTATATATGGAAAACCAAAAGCCCACTCACTGATATATGGAAGGGTCGTAACCCCCTTGCCTCGAGTGACTGCGCTCGTCCTCAGGATGAGTCTCACCTATATGCGCAACAACTATAAAAACGTCAATTTAAAGCATATAACCAAAACTAGGTAATAACTTCTCATACAATGCTCAAATGGGATGTTTGGATGTACCAACGCGATCTACTCAACCTCACGAACATCCCCATATTTTTAAAATAATTTTTTGACCACCAATGCGCCGCCACGCGCCAGCCAAGGCACGGCCAGACGCGTTGGCCACGTGCGGGCACGTGCCTGGCGCACGTGCCTGGCACACGTGTGGTAACGCTAACGGCGTTAGGGAATATTCCGTCAAAAAATGGAATATACCGTTATATATACTTCACGCCATTAGTATATTCTGTCAAAGTTGACGGAATATTCCTTGTCTTCTTCGGTGAGTCTCGCCGGCCGCAGCTCGAATTCTAGCCAGAAATTGGAAAATTTTCACAACTTCATATCTTCTTCATTTCTCAACCAAATTCCATGAAATTGGTACCAAAATGAAGCTTACAACAAGTAGAACAAAACCTTACCACTTTCAAGCCCTGAAATTCATGGAATCTCGCTGAAGAAACCTCGCAAAAATCCAGCCAACCTTAGAACTTGCTATCTCGAGGTCCAAAATCCTTCAAACTTGTTCCTCAAGCTTCGTGAGAGTATTCTAAAGCTCCCTAAGACCTTAAAATCCACTGAAACCTTTGCAATGATTAGTGCATGAACAGTGCATGAAAATTGGGTTCTCAGGTTCTAGGGTTTTTGAAGGTTTCAAGTTCTAAAAATGGTATGGATGAACTTAGGAGCTTGCAAGCAGTTCGAATCTTACCTTCTAGATGTCGATCCACGCGTGAAAGGTTGGTTTTGAAGTTCGTCCATACACTTACAAAGGAAAATGGAATAAAGTCCGAGAGAGAAGAAAGAGAGAGAGAGTCACGGAAGTGTGTGGTATGGGTGTGTGTGTGTCCTGTAGAGTCAACCACCAAAAACAACAAAACAATCACCCCAAAATGACAAATACCCACCAAGGGCAAAATCGTCATTTCACACCTACGGTACAAATAATTCGGGACGGGCTGTCACAGGTGTAATCTTAGAGAAATTTTTCCTTGTGCCCGTAACACAAGTGGTACACCATGTGTTATTATGTAAGTGGTTGGAAATTTTTTTTTTTAAAACAAGAATCTCATAACTTATATAGAGACATGTGGTGTACCACCCCATATTTTGGGCACTTTGAAAAATCTTTCGTCATCTTGACTACTATTGGGAAACAACATGACATACCCCGACCTGGAATGTCCACCTGGACTCCAAATCGAGTTGTGCTGGCCAACACCAGGAAGGTGACAAAGCCATAAAGTGTAGTGATGTGGAAAGTGTGAATAAATTTAAACCTAAAAGTGCCTAAATGGAAGAGTGCGCATGTGAGAGGGAATGAACCCCTTTCACACGTGATGTCAGAGTATAAGTAAGGTACAGTAAAAGTAGAATGACAATAAGGTAATCTTCTATTCCAACATTTGCCAAGAATACTCGTCGACACGAAAGCTCAGCCACTAAAACTTGGAGGGGCGAAAATAAACAAGGGTGAGTGGGCCTTAAAATAAAGCTTCGTAAACACCATTTTGAAAACGTATAACTCCTCACCATAGAACAAGTATAGTTTCCAAATATAACATACTACATATAGTATAAAAGTACTTACCATAGCCAACAATAACTTAAGAATGCAATATGTCACAAACTTTCATAAATAAACACATGATGTTCGTAATCACATAATCTTGCATAAGCAAACATATCATATCGAGTTCTCATCGACATATGTTGACACACGAGTTCATGCAGAGATATTCTGACATGAACAGGATTGGGTGTAATAATGATTTACGCTATAATACTACAATGACGTGAAGACTGGCATTATGCGTATCATATATGAGTCCTAATTGTGTATAGCAATCTAGGACAGGATTGGTGATAGGAGCATATTCATGCGACTTAAATGGCTTGTTCTCGTGCATTTACGTTATGTTTCTTTAGTTATTTTAGTCCTTTATGCTTCTTTCGTGTGTTTTTAGGTTCATATGGCTAAGGAAGCAAAAAGATGCATTTTGGAGCATTTTGAAGCAAAATCGGACTTGGAATGGATAGCTTATGTTTGGAGAAAAAGGGATGGACGAAATTGAAGACCAACTTATCATCACCACATATCATTCATTTATCACTTAACATATCATTCATTTATCACCTATATAACCATACACTTATCACCTACATAACCATACACTTATCACTTATCACAACAACAACCTTGCACATGCTTTCCCATTTCATTATTCATTCACTTTGCATTCATTCAATTCAGCCACATGCACTTGTTCTTTCATCATTGCACCACCAATTCAACACATGCACCCATCACCTAACACAAACATCTCATTGCCGTGCATTACCCTTCCCTTTCCAGCTTTTCCCTTTGCATTTCCCTTTCATTTCAGCCACATGTATCCTTCAATTCAGCCACACTTCCACATGCATTCATCATCATTCACCCTAGTTGTCCCTCATATGCTTTTCCAACAAAGAATTCAGCCAACAACATGCACCCATCACCCAAAACAAGTCCATGCCGTGAGCTTCCTTTGCATTTTCAGCACACTCCACATGCAATTCCAGCTTTCCAACCTAGCCACATTCACATGCATTCACTCATAATCATTCACTAACATTGCAGCCACATTTCCACCCACTTCCTAGCTGTCATGTTCCCTTTCATTTACCTATAAATAAGCATCCATTGCAGCCACAATTCATTCATTCCATTCACCACAGAAATTCATCCATTCACTCCACCATTCCATCCATTCAATCACACAACACACGGCACAAAAACAATCCCTTTGTGCCGTGCCCTCCAACCACTCCCCATCCCTCCAAAACACTTCACACCATCACACAACCTCACCTTAGACCTTGCACTACAACAACGAGGAAGAGAAGAGTGCCTAAACGTTCATACAATTCAAGTTTGAGTTGTTGGAATGTTTAGGTGTTTCTTTGATTTCAATGTTTAAATTCAATTCTCTTTGTTTTGTACGTATGAGGAATGGAAGAGAAGAGTGCCTAAACGTTCATACAATTCAAGTTTGAGTTGTTGGAATGTTTAGGTGTTTCTTTGATTTCAAAGTTATGAGGAACTAAACCCCCCTTTAGCTAGGGGGTAATTCGAAACTATGTTTATATTTGCAATATGAATTGATTAACTTTCGTTGGAATTTCATAAGTTGTGGATTCAATTTGTTTAACCGTTTGATTGATAACTTATTTATGAATGTTTATTAAGAATGCGCGCTTAATTTTCATGCATGAATATGACGCTAGAATATAAGTGAGTTTCACCTAATCGTTACGAACTTATATTCACAAGTAGTGGAGGTTGCTTATAAACAATCGCGTTAAATGAATTCTTGGCACGAGTTTCATGCTCATCATAGTAACGAATGCCTCGTCAATACTTATAGTTTTCATAATGCTTAATGATCTTTGATTGTATCTTTATTGTGCTGTTCACGTAAAGGACTTTTGGAGAATGTTGTGAATTGCGTTGCACAAACCCATCCAATTCATTAACTTAAGGAAAACTTGACGGTTAATTTAAGCGGACCTAATTAACCCGGGGTGTTGAGTTTCATAATTTATCGAAAGACCAACTGAGAATCAATCTTGTATGCAAGTGTAACATGTGTGGAGAAGAACCCCTTGGCTATTCCATCATCCATATTTTCATCACATTCATATTTACGTTTTGCCTTTAATTACAATTTGTCCATTTAATTTAGTCTCGTCCAAACACAATCCCCCCCTTTACTTTATTGTTCAATTTAATTAGAAATCAATTTAGTTTGTGTTTTTAGAATATGGTTTAGTTTGGTGTCTTATATTGTGTTTTTACGTTTTTGAGTCAAATCCAAGTGATTTTGCAATCCCTCCTAATCCCTGGCCTAGAACGATCCCTACTTACATACTTACTACAAATGATAAAAAGAGGGTTAATTTGTGTGCGTATAAATCTCGCATCAAATTTTGGCGCCGTTGCCGGGGATTAGCAACTTTGCTAATCCCTTGGTTCTTTTCTTTTTGGTTTAGTTGTTTTTGTTTTAGTTTCTAACTTAGTGTTGTTTTCTTTGTTTGTTGTTACTTTTGATATTTGATTTAGTTCTCTTTCTTTGATTTTAGGTACTAGAGAAGTAAGATATGGATTTTGCTAGCATTCAAGCTCAATTGGCAAATCTTACTTCTCAATTGTCGCCGTATGCCGAAAGGACCACAATGTAGAGTGTCCCTACATTTGGTGCTTCATATAGGCAAGGATTTCAAGCCAATCAATGTCCACAAAGAGATTGGAGGGATCATTCAAACTCTATGTGGTGGGAAGATCAACAAGTTCAACGTGAAGCATATTGGCAACCATATGAGGAGTTCTATTCAAGACCTATGCAGCCACCACAACTTCATATGCAATATGCTCAATTAAATTCAAGTTCGCCAATAGATTATAATCAAATTCTTAATGAAATAAATTCTTTGGCGCAGGGGTCACAAAATCAAGCCAAGGAGGCTCAATAAGAAGCATATTGGCAACCATATGAGGAGTTCAATACAACACCTATGCAGCCACCACAACCTCCCCCACAACAATTCCAATCAAGTTCAAGTATGTCCATGGATAATGATAAAAATTTTCAATTACTAACCTCTTTGACGCAGGACGAACAAAATCAAGACAAGAAGTTGGGTAAATTGGACGAGCAATTTGGGTAGATTATGGAGTTCATGAAACAAATTCAAGAGCAAAGTGAACTCTCCAACTCAACTATTGAAAACTCGAAGGAAGATTTTGAAATCCATAATGCTATCACTTTGGGAAGTGCTATGGAGGTTGGAGCTGACCTAAAAATGTCCAAACATAGCCTAGAAGTGGATAAGGAGCTGCTAATTAAGGAGGAGGAAAAAGACATGCACACGGAAAGGGTAGACCAACCCTTGCCGCAGCCCCCTAAGCCCTTTAAACCACCCACCACAAGTAAGGACGTCCCAATTCCATGTTATTCTGATGTTATTCCACCCAATGTCCCTTTTCCTAGCAGGTTTTTGATTCCCAACCAAGAAGAGAGTAAAAAGGACATCGTGGAAGCCTTCCCAGAGGTGCAAAATGCTATTCCAATTCTTGGTGCAACACAACAAGTTTTAGATGGTGTTGAATTCTTCAAAGGACTTTGTACACCAAGAAGAATGATTCAAGAGAAGGTAGTGGCTGGAGAAGATGTAGAAGGCATCAAAGAGGACATATTTGAAACCACAATTCCCAAAGAAGTTGGATTTTATGACACGGGACAAGTCATAACTTTCGAAGGGGTGTTTATTCTGGAGTTCATTTCGGAGCACACAGGTAAGCCGCCTCCCCGAATTTCAATTTTCTTTTATACTAATTTGTTGTTGATGATTCAGGCACCCAATCTTGAATTTAAACTATTACCGGATCATTTCAATTATCACCGCCCATTCAAAGATAAAGTCCATGTCGATTGATTCAGAATGAAAAAAAAAAAAAAAAATAAAAATAAAAGAATGTAACTTTCACAAAGGTTGTTTGCTTGAAGCCCCACTACGTGGCAATACTCTTGAAGCGGAAGGCATCGGAGCAGAAGACATAGGAGCGGAAGGCATCGGAGCAGAAGACATAGGAGCGGAAGACATCAGAGTGGGAGGCATCGGAGCTAGAGCATTCCAGGCCTCAATACTTGGCCAAACGCTGGATGACTCAGGAAAAAGGTGCCTCTGGAGATAAGCCGCAAGCCTTTGACGGTCACCTTGAATCCGACCTTCAGATTCTTGCAGCTCATCAAGCTTCCTCTTCATGCCCGACGAATAGTTATTTGCAAGCACATGCAAACTTCTATTCTCGTACTTAAGCTGTTTGATCTCCTGCTTGAGACTTTCCACCTCTGCCATCAATGATTCCACCTGACGGGAGCGGGCAAGCAGGCGTTGGCCCATGTTGGACACAGAGCTCGCACACTGAACACTAAGAGCGAGGGACTCTTGAACGGCCAACTCATCGGACCGTCCTGACAGCAGCCTACTATCTTTTGGAGTGAGGAGGTTCCTAGCTACTATTGTAGCTGTTGTGGCGTCCTGCATCACAGAGTCTTCACCTGAAAGAGGACCGTTAGAAGATAAGAAAGAAGGGCGCCATACGTTACCTTGACGCGGTGCGGCCGTATCACTGCTGAGACTCAATTCTAAGCTAAGGTTCGATGGGTTTGCCATTTTTCAAAAGTGTTCAAAGAGAAGGGGTAGATGGAGTTAAATTTCAAAGGGCCGGAGACGATTTTCAAGAATGGGAGATCTTCAGAGTGTGTATGTTGGCGGTAATGATAGCTTTATAAAAAGCCAAGGCGACGCGTCCACCGATTCAAAGAGCCGGATTTTCCGGCGTAAGTTAGGCGACGCTCCCTCGGCTTTTCAGAAAACGCGTTCAACTTTGTCAAAAGATTTCTGACAAAGCTGAAAACACGTGGAGGCCATCATCGCAACTACACATCTTTAGCCGACAAGCGCAAAGTTCGACGACGCTTTCTCTGCTTTTCAGAAGACGCGTGCAGCTTTGTCAAATGGAGCCGCATCCGCACTACTACGTGTCGTTCAGAAAGCGAAGGGGCGCCTGCTCAGAAATCGAAGAGGCGCCACTATTTCAAAAAGCCGGATTTGCGGGATAAAAACGTTTGTCGACAAGGGTAAAAGAACAGTACCACCACTTGCTATTATCTCTATATATGTCGACCTTCATCTTTTGTGGCAAGGCAGACCTGAAGAAAATGCCCAACTCTTCCTCACCTCTGAGGGCGCACTCCCAGCAAAGCCTCTTGAAATACTCAATTTTTTCTCCCCCAAAGATGATACCAGATGCCTGGAGTACAGATGACCCAGGAGGAAACGGTAGATTGAAGCATGTGCTGATTCATTCACCGCTTCTTCAAAAGCAAAGGTATCTCATATCATCAAGGTCAAAAGCAAAAGTATCTCATATCATGCTCTTTCCCTGTCTTTTTCTTTGTCCTTGTTCTTACTTGCATGGCAAAGTAAAAGAAGCAATCAGCCGGCACTTGGAGTCAGTCTTCCGATCTGGAGCCAACTGCCTGGAATCTATTCCTGGTTGCTTACCTAGCGTTGCTCTCGAGTAGTCATCTTCAACGGTTGATACACTTCCAGAGAAGGGACCACTTCTGCAAAGATTGAACAAAGAAACAGATAAAAAGGGTAAGCTCAGACCTTCGGAGGAGACCAAATGAATCCTGCTGCCCAGTTCAAGAGTAGCACAAAGGAAAATCAACTAGCGGAGGAGACTAAAAGAATCCTCCAGCCCAGTTCAAGAGTAGCCTGTGGAAAATCAACGATGGGAGGAAACCAGTTCAAGATTAAGCCTGTGGAATCACCAAGATCAACCCATGCATTCAACCAAGGAGAAGATGGAATTTACACTCCATAACCAGATTTGCGTCCCTAAACTCTTCTCTTTGTTAGTTACATTCTGCCATGTTTAGTATATTTAGTTGCTGTTTTTATGTTTACTTTTGTTTGGTGTGATTTTAAGCTTAAAACATTGAGGACAATGTTTGATTCAAGTGTGGGGGGGGGGGGGGGGGGGGGTAACTAAGTATATTTGATTAAGTATATTTGATGCAAATTCGTTGGATTTTATCACCCTTAACTTCAATCGTTGTTCCTTGCTGTTTTAAAATGTTTTTAAGCTGTTTTAGAGTGTTTTAGTTTTTTTTGTTTTATAACTCCGAAAAGCACATAAAAATTTGAAAAACATGTTTTGAAAAACCTAAAAAGAGTGTTTTGAGTCGTTTTTGTGTGTTTGTGTCTTAGGGTACCTTCCAACAAAATGACAAGGATTTGGTTTGTAATTGCATGACTGTTAAAGAGAGTTATAAACATGGATGAAAGTTTGATTTACTCTTGGTATATGCTTGGTTATGGTTATAATGTATGACTTCACATGCAATCATAAAAGAAAAATTCGTTTCTGTAACATGCTTGAAGGAAGGAACTCAAACAAACGCTACAACCCTGTGAGACTCGAGCTATTACCTTCTTTGGAGAGTTATAATCTGTGATTCTGTGGTTTCTAAAGTTGTTGCATGATCTCATTATTCCTTGCTTGGTTGCTACTTAGAATGCAATTGTATCATGATAGAACTAAATGCTAGAACTTATATCCGTTTCATTCAAAGCATGACATTGAATTGCATAACATATATCAAGATGAAGTTGTGTAGTTGCCATCATAGCCAAATAGCCTTATTTCCCATATTACGTATATATTGAAAGTTTTAACCCCGTTGAGCCTCGTTTAGCCCATGTTCTTTGTTAACCCATATCATCTCACCTAGCCTAGATTAGGACCATCCGTACCCTTGTTCTTGAAGCATAGTGAGCATGACTTAAATGAATTCCTTTTGAGTTACATTATGCAAGAAAATGAGTGTGGGGGAGTAAAAGTTTGTTCTTAAGTTTATATGAGATTCAAAAGAAAAAGAAGAAGAAAAGAAAGAAAAGGAGTGAAAATAAGTAAGAATGAACTCACAAGCGTTGATGGTTGAAGAAAGGGTCCAAAAAAGTTGAATATGGCCCTAAGTTTTGTGAGCTTCCCCCTTGAGTGATCAAAGTTGATTTTTGCATTCTAAAGGGAATTCTAAATGTCTAATTCATTACTTTGCTCACTATTGCTTAAAGAACCCTTGTTTTCCATACTCCTTCTTTGTTATCCAAACACCCCAAGCCCCGTTACAACCCTTGACTTCTATCTTGAGTGTTATATGTTTCAATTTGTGGAGTTTGAACTTGGTATGAGCATATGGTGTCACTGGTTCTCGCATCTAAGTAGTAGCATTCCATTCATGAGATCATACCTAAACATGCTTATTAACTCCAGAAATTGCTCTCTTTATGATACATATATGTGAGTGTTCGTTTTCATGTTTACATCAATCTTCTCACATGTAACTAGATTAGGGTGTGTAGTCAGAAAATCTGAGTGAAAATTGAGTGCATATCTTGTAAGGAATTGAGCAAATTCTCTAAGGCATGTTACTACATTCAAAACATAGTTTTAAATGCTTAATTGTGAACTAATATGTGGTGACTATGATTAAGTATGTACTTAAGTGTAAGGATGATCAAAATCTGTGGGAATGATGATTTTTGACATGTCATGTGCATTGGAAATCCCTAAGGCAACGTTGGAAGGTTTAAGATTGTCTTTGGTTTGTTTCGTTTCGTTTTGTTTTTCTGTTTTGCTCGAGGACTAGCAAAAGCTAAGTGTGGGGGTATTTGATAGGAGCATATTCATGCGACTTAAATGGCTTGTTCTCGTGCATTTACGTTATGTTTCTTTAGTTATTTTAGTCCTTTATGCTTCTTTCGTGTGTTTTTAGGTTCATATGGCTAAGGAAGCAAAAAGATGCATTTTGGAGCATTTTGAAGCAAAATCGGACTTGGAATGGATAACTTATGTTTGGAGAAAAAGGGATGGACGAAATTGAAGACCAACTTATCATCACCACATATCATTCATTTATCACTTAACATATCATTCATTTATCACCTATATAACCATACACTTATCACCTACATAACCATACACTTATCACTTATCACAACAACAACCTTGCACATGCTTTCCCATTTCATTATTCATTCACTTTGCATTCATTCAATTCAGCCACATGCACTTGTTCTTTCATCATTGCACCACCAATTCAACACATGCACCCATCACCTAACACAAACATCTCATTGCCGTGCATTACCCTTCCCTTTCCAGCTTTTCCCTTTGCATTTCCCTTTCATTTCAGCCACATGTATCCTTCAATTCAGCCACACTTCCACATGCATTCATCATCATTCACCCTAGTTGTCCCTCACATGCTTTTCCAACAAAGAATTCAGCCAACAACATGCACCCATCACCCAAAACAAGTCCATGCCGTGAGCTTCCTTTGCATTTTCAGCACACTCCACATGCAATTCCAGCTTTCCAACCTAGCCACATTCACATGCATTCACTCATAATCATTCACTAACATTGCAGCCACATTTCCACCCACTTCCTAGCTGTCATGTTCCCTTTCATTTACCTATAAATAAGCATCCATTGCAGCCACAATTCATTCATTCCATTCACCACAGAAATTCATCCATTCACTCCACCATTCCATCCATTCAATCACACAACACACGGCACAAAAACAATCCCTTTGTGCCGTGCCCTCCAACCACTCCCCATCCCTCCAAAACACTTCACACCATCACACAACCTCACCTTAGACCTTGCACTACAACAACGAGGAAGAGAAGAGTGCCTAAACGTTCATACAATTCAAGTTTGAGTTGTTGGAATGTTTAGGTGTTTCTTTGATTTCAATGTTTAAATTCAATTCTCTTTGTTTTGTACGTATGAGGAATGGAAGAGAAGAGTGCCTAAACGTTCATACAATTCAAGTTTGAGTTGTTGGAATGTTTAGGTGTTTCTTTGATTTCAAAGTTATGAGGAACTAAACCCCCCTTTAGCTAGGGGGTAATTCGAAACTATGTTTATATTTGCAATATGAATTGATTAACTTTCGTTGGAATTTCATAAGTTGTGGATTCAATTTGTTTAACCGTTTGATTGATAACTTATTTATGAATGTTTATTAAGAATGCGCGCTTAATTTTCATGCATGAATATGACGCTAGAATATAAGTGAGTTTCACCTAATCGTTACGAACTTATATTCACAAGTAGTGGAGGTTGCTTATAAACAATCGCGTTAAATGAATTCTTGGCACGAGTTTCATGCTCATCATAGTAACGAATGCCTCGTCAATACTTATAGTTTTCATAATGCTTAATGATCTTTGATTGTATCTTTATTGTGCTGTTCACGTAAAGGACTTTTGGAGAATGTTGTGAATTGCGTTGCGCAAACCCATCCAATTCATTAACTTAAGGAAAACTTGACGGTTAATTTAAGCGGACCTAATTAACCCGGGGTGTTGAGTTTCATAATTTATCGAAAGACCAACTGAGAATCAATCTTGTATGCAAGTGTAACATGTGTGGAGAAGAACCCCTTGGCTATTCCATCATCCATATTTTCATCACATTCATATTTACGTTTTGCCTTTAATTACAATTTGTCCATTTAATTTAGTCTCGTCCAAACACAATCCCCCCCTTTACTTTATTGTTCAATTTAATTAGAAATCAATTTAGTTTGTGTTTTTAGAATATGGTTTAGTTTGGTGTCTTATATTGTGTTTTTACGTTTTTGAGTCAAATCCAAGTGATTTTGCAATCCCTCCTAATCCCTGGCCTAGAACGATCCCTACTTACATACTTACTACAAATGATAAAAAGAGGGTTAATTTGTGTGCGTATAAATCTCGCATCAAATTTTGGCGCCGTTGCCGGGGATTAGCAACTTTGCTAATCCCTTGGTTCTTTTCTTTTTGGTTTAGTTGTTTTTGTTTTAGTTTCTAACTTAGTGTTGTTTTCTTTGTTTGTTGTTACTTTTGATATTTGATTTAGTTCTCTTTCTTTGATTTTAGGTACTAGAGAAGTAAGATATGGATTTTGCTAGCATTCAAGCTCAATTGGCAAATCTTACTTCTCAATTGTCGCCGTATGCCGAAAGGACCACAATGTAGAGTGTCCCTACATTTGGTGCTTCATATAGGCAAGGATTTCAAGCCAATCAATGTCCACAAAGAGATTGGAGGGATCATTCAAACTCTATGTGGTGGGAAGATCAACAAGTTCAACGTGAAGCATATTGGCAACCATATGAGGAGTTCTATTCAAGACCTATGCAGCCACCACAACTTCATATGCAATATGCTCAATTAAATTCAAGTTCGCCAATAGATTATAATCAAATTCTTAATGAAATAAATTCTTTGGCGCAGGGGTCACAAAATCAAGCCAAGGAGGCTCAATAAGAAGCATATTGGCAACCATATGAGGAGTTCAATACAACACCTATGCAGCCACCACAACCTCCCCCACAACAATTCCAATCAAGTTCAAGTATGTCCATGGATAATGATAAAAATTTTCAATTACTAACCTCTTTGACGCAGGACGAACAAAATCAAGACAAGAAGTTGGGTAAATTGGACGAGCAATTTGGGTAGATTATGGAGTTCATGAAACAAATTCAAGAGCAAAGTGAACTCTCCAACTCAACTATTGAAAACTCGAAGGAAGATTTTGAAATCCATAATGCTATCACTTTGGGAAGTGCTATGGAGGTTGGAGCTGACCTAAAAATGTCCAAACATAGCCTAGAAGTGGATAAGGAGCTGCTAATTAAGGAGGAGGAAAAAGACATGCACACGGAAAGGGTAGACCAACCCTTGCCGCAGCCCCCTAAGCCCTTTAAACCACCCACCACAAGTAAGGACGTCCCAATTCCATGTTATTCTGATGTTATTCCACCCAATGTCCCTTTTCCTAGCAGGTTTTTGATTCCCAACCAAGAAGAGAGTAAAAAGGACATCGTGGAAGCCTTCCCAGAGGTGCAAAATGCTATTCCAATTCTTGGTGCAACACAACAAGTTTTAGATGGTGTTGAATTCTTCAAAGGACTTTGTACACCAAGAAGAATGATTCAAGAGAAGGTAGTGGCTGGAGAAGATGTAGAAGGCATCAAAGAGGACATATTTGAAACCACAATTCCCAAAGAAGTTGGATTTTATGACACGGGACAAGTCATAACTTTCGAAGGGGTGTTTATTCTGGAGTTCATTTCGGAGCACACAGGTAAGCCGCCTCCCCGAATTTCAATTTTCTTTTATACTAATTTGTTGTTGATGATTCAGGCACCCAATCTTGAATTTAAACTATTACCGGATCATTTCAATTATCACCGCCCATTCAAAGATAAAGTCCATGTCGATTGATTCAGAATGAAAAAAAAAAAAAAAAATAAAAATAAAAGAATGTAACTTTCACAAAGGTTGTTTGCTTGAAGCCCCACTACGTGGCAATACTCTTGAAGCGGAAGGCATCGGAGCAGAAGACATAGGAGCGGAAGGCATCGGAGCAGAAGACATAGGAGCGGAAGACATCAGAGTGGGAGGCATCGGAGCTAGAGCATTCCAGGCCTCAATACTTGGCCAAACGCTGGATGACTCAGGAAAAAGGTGCCTCTGGAGATAAGCCGCAAGCCTTTGACGGTCACCTTGAATCCGACCTTCAGATTCTTGCAGCTCATCAAGCTTCCTCTTCATGCCCGACGAATAGTTATTTGCAAGCACATGCAAACTTCTATTCTCGTACTTAAGCTGTTTGATCTCCTGCTTGAGACTTTCCACCTCTGCCATCAATGATTCCACCTGACGGGAGCGGGCAAGCAGGCGTTGGCCCATGTTGGACACAGAGCTCGCACACTGAACACTAAGAGCGAGGGACTCTTGAACGGCCAACTCATCGGACCGTCCTGACAGCAGCCTACTATCTTTTGGAGTGAGGAGGTTCCTAGCTACTATTGTAGCTGTTGTGGCGTCCTGCATCACAGAGTCTTCACCTGAAAGAGGACCGTTAGAAGATAAGAAAGAAGGGCGCCATACGTTACCTTGACGCGGTGCGGCCGTATCACTGCTGAGACTCAATTCTAAGCTAAGGTTCGATGGGTTTGCCATTTTTCAAAAGTGTTCAAAGAGAAGGGGTAGATGGAGTTAAATTTCAAAGGGCCGGAGACGATTTTCAAGAATGGGAGATCTTCAGAGTGTGTATGTTGGCGGTAATGATAGCTTTATAAAAAGCCAAGGCGACGCGTCCACCGATTCAAAGAGCCGGATTTTCCGGCGTAAGTTAGGCGACGCTCCCTCGGCTTTTCAGAAAACGCGTTCAACTTTGTCAAAAGATTTCTTACAAAGCTGAAAACACGTGGAGGCCATCATCGCAACTACACATCTTTAGCCGACAAGCGCAAAGTTCGACGACGCTTTCTCTGCTTTTCAGAAGACGCGTGCAGCTTTGTCAAATGGAGCCGCATCCGCACTACTACGTGTCGTTCAGAAAGCGAAGGGGCGCCTGCTCAGAAATCGAAGAGGCGCCACTATTTCAAAAAGCCGGATTTGCGGGATAAAAACGTTTGTCGACAAGGGTAAAAGAACAGTACCACCACTTGCTATTATCTCTATATATGTCGACCTTCATCTTTTGTGGCAAGGCAGACCTGAAGAAAATGCCCAACTCTTCCTCACCTCTGAGGGCGCACTCCCAGCAAAGCCTCTTGAAATACTCAATTTTTTCTCCCCCAAAGATGATACCAGATGCCTGGAGTACAGATGACCCAGGAGGAAACGGTAGATTGAAGCATGTGCTGATTCATTCACCGCTTCTTCAAAAGCAAAGGTATCTCATATCATCAAGGTCAAAAGCAAAAGTATCTCATATCATGCTCTTTCCCTGTCTTTTTCTTTGTCCTTGTTCTTACTTGCATGGCAAAGTAAAAGAAGCAATCAGCCGGCACTTGGAGTCAGTCTTCCGATCTGGAGCCAACTGCCTGGAATCTATTCCTGGTTGCTTACCTAGCGTTGCTCTCGAGTAGTCATCTTCAACGGTTGATACACTTCCAGAGAAGGGACCACTTCTGCAAAGATTGAACAAAGAAACAGATAAAAAGGGTAAGCTCAGACCTTCGGAGGAGACCAAATGAATCCTGCTGCCCAGTTCAAGAGTAGCACAAAGGAAAATCAACTAGCGGAGGAGACTAAAAGAATCCTCCAGCCCAGTTCAAGAGTAGCCTGTGGAAAATCAACGATGGGAGGAAACCAGTTCAAGATTAAGCCTGTGGAATCACCAAGATCAACCCATGCATTCAACCAAGGAGAAGATGGAATTTACACTCCATAACCAGATTTGCGTCCCTAAACTCTTCTCTTTGTTAGTTACATTCTGCCATGTTTAGTATATTTAGTTGCTGTTTTTATGTTTACTTTTGTTTGGTGTGATTTTAAGCTTAAAACATTGAGGACAATGTTTGATTCAAGTGTGGGGGGGGGGGGGGGGGGGGGGGGTAACTAAGTATATTTGATTAAGTATATTTGATGCAAATTCGTTGGATTTTATCACCCTTAACTTCAATCGTTGTTCCTTGCTGTTTTAAAATGTTTTTAAGCTGTTTTAGAGTGTTTTAGTTTTTTTTGTTTTATAACTCCGAAAAGCACATAAAAATTTGAAAAACATGTTTTGAAAAACCTAAAAAGAGTGTTTTGAGTCGTTTTTGTGTGTTTGTGTCTTAGGGTACCTTCCAACAAAATGACAAGGATTTGGTTTGTAATTGCATGACTGTTAAAGAGAGTTATAAACATGGATGAAAGTTTGATTTACTCTTGGTATATGCTTGGTTATGGTTATAATGTATGACTTCACATGCAATCATAAAAGAAAAATTCGTTTCTGTAACATGCTTGAAGGAAGGAACTCAAACAAACGCTACAACCCTGTGAGACTCGAGCTATTACCTTCTTTGGAGAGTTATAATCTGTGATTCTGTGGTTTCTAAAGTTGTTGCATGATCTCATTATTCCTTGCTTGGTTGCTACTTAGAATGCAATTGTATCATGATAGAACTAAATGCTAGAACTTATATCCGTTTCATTCAAAGCATGACATTGAATTGCATAACATATATCAAGATGAAGTTGTGTAGTTGCCATCATAGCCAAATAGCCTTATTTCCCATATTACGTATATATTGAAAGTTTTAACCCCGTTGAGCCTCGTTTAGCCCATGTTCTTTGTTAACCCATATCATCTCACCTAGCCTAGATTAGGACCATCCGTACCCTTGTTCTTGAAGCATAGTGAGCATGACTTAAATGAATTCCTTTTGAGTTACATTATGCAAGAAAATGAGTGTGGGGGAGTAAAAGTTTGTTCTTAAGTTTATATGAGATTCAAAAGAAAAAGAAGAAGAAAAGAAAGAAAAGGAGTGAAAATAAGTAAGAATGAACTCACAAGCGTTGATGGTTGAAGAAAGGGTCCAAAAAAGTTGAATATGGCCCTAAGTTTTGTGAGCTTCCCCCTTGAGTGATCAAAGTTGATTTTTGCATTCTAAAGGGAATTCTAAATGTCTAATTCATTACTTTGCTCACTATTGCTTAAAGAACCCTTGTTTTCCATACTCCTTCTTTGTTATCCAAACACCCCAAGCCCCGTTACAACCCTTGACTTCTATCTTGAGTGTTATATGTTTCAATTTGTGGAGTTTGAACTTGGTATGAGCATATGGTGTCACTGGTTCTCGCATCTAAGTAGTAGCATTCCATTCATGAGATCATACCTAAACATGCTTATTAACTCCAGAAATTGCTCTCTTTATGATACATATATGTGAGTGTTCGTTTTCATGTTTACATCAATCTTCTCACATGTAACTAGATTAGGGTGTGTAGTCAGAAAATCTGAGTGAAAATTGAGTGCATATCTTGTAAGGAATTGAGCAAATTCTCTAAGGCATGTTACTACATTCAAAACATAGTTTTAAATGCTTAATTGTGAACTAATATGTGGTGACTATGATTAAGTATGTACTTAAGTGTAAGGATGATCAAAATCTGTGGGAATGATGATTTTTGACATGTCATGTGCATTGGAAATCCCTAAGGCAACGTTGGAAGGTTTAAGATTGTCTTTGGTTTGTTTCGTTTCGTTTTGTTTTTCTGTTTTGCTCGAGGACTAGCAAAAGCTAAGTGTGGGGGTATTTGATAGGAGCATATTCATGCGACTTAAATGGCTTGTTCTCGTGCATTTACGTTATGTTTCTTTAGTTATTTTAGTCCTTTATGCTTCTTTCGTGTGTTTTTAGGTTCATATGGCTAAGGAAGCAAAAAGATGCATTTTGGAGCATTTTGAAGCAAAATCGGACTTGGAATGGATAACTTATGTTTGGAGAAAAAGGGATGGACGAAATTGAAGACCAACTTATCATCACCACATATCATTCATTTATCACTTAACATATCATTCATTTATCACCTATATAACCATACACTTATCACCTACATAACCATACACTTATCACTTATCACAACAACAACCTTGCACATGCTTTCCCATTTCATTATTCATTCACTTTGCATTCATTCAATTCAGCCACATGCACTTGTTCTTTCATCATTGCACCACCAATTCAACACATGCACCCATCACCTAACACAAACATCTCATTGCCGTGCATTACCCTTCCCTTTCCAGCTTTTCCCTTTGCATTTCCCTTTCATTTCAGCCACATGTATCCTTCAATTCAGCCACACTTCCACATGCATTCATCATCATTCACCCTAGTTGTCCCTCACATGCTTTTCCAACAAAGAATTCAGCCAACAACATGCACCCATCACCCAAAACAAGTCCATGCCGTGAGCTTCCTTTGCATTTTCAGCACACTCCACATGCAATTCCAGCTTTCCAACCTAGCCACATTCACATGCATTCACTCATAATCATTCACTAACATTGCAGCCACATTTCCACCCACTTCCTAGCTGTCATGTTCCCTTTCATTTACCTATAAATAAGCATCCATTGCAGCCACAATTCATTCATTCCATTCACCACAGAAATTCATCCATTCACTCCACCATTCCATCCATTCAATCACACAACACACGGCACAAAAACAATCCCTTTGTGCCGTGCCCTCCAACCACTCCCCATCCCTCCAAAACACTTCACACCATCACACAACCTCACCTTAGACCTTGCACTACAACAACGAGGAAGAGAAGAGTGCCTAAACGTTCATACAATTCAAGTTTGAGTTGTTGGAATGTTTAGGTGTTTCTTTGATTTCAATGTTTAAATTCAATTCTCTTTGTTTTGTACGTATGAGGAATGGAAGAGAAGAGTGCCTAAACGTTCATACAATTCAAGTTTGAGTTGTTGGAATGTTTAGGTGTTTCTTTGATTTCAAAGTTATGAGGAACTAAACCCCCCTTTAGCTAGGGGGTAATTCGAAACTATGTTTATATTTGCAATATGAATTGATTAACTTTCGTTGGAATTTCATAAGTTGTGGATTCAATTTGTTTAACCGTTTGATTGATAACTTATTTATGAATGTTTATTAAGAATGCGCGCTTAATTTTCATGCATGAATATGACGCTAGAATATAAGTGAGTTTCACCTAATCGTTACGAACTTATATTCACAAGTAGTGGAGGTTGCTTATAAACAATCGCGTTAAATGAATTCTTGGCACGAGTTTCATGCTCATCATAGTAACGAATGCCTCGTCAATACTTATAGTTTTCATAATGCTTAATGATCTTTGATTGTATCTTTATTGTGCTGTTCACGTAAAGGACTTTTGGAGAATGTTGTGAATTGCGTTGCGCAAACCCATCCAATTCATTAACTTAAGGAAAACTTGACGGTTAATTTAAGCGGACCTAATTAACCCGGGGTGTTGAGTTTCATAATTTATCGAAAGACCAACTGAGAATCAATCTTGTATGCAAGTGTAACATGTGTGGAGAAGAACCCCTTGGCTATTCCATCATCCATATTTTCATCACATTCATATTTACGTTTTGCCTTTAATTACAATTTGTCCATTTAATTTAGTCTCGTCCAAACACAATCCCCCCCTTTACTTTATTGTTCAATTTAATTAGAAATCAATTTAGTTTGTGTTTTTAGAATATGGTTTAGTTTGGTGTCTTATATTGTGTTTTTACGTTTTTGAGTCAAATCCAAGTGATTTTGCAATCCCTCCTAATCCCTGGCCTAGAACGATCCCTACTTACATACTTACTACAAATGATAAAAAGAGGGTTAATTTGTGTGCGTATAAATCTCGCATCAAATTTTGGCGCCGTTGCCGGGGATTAGCAACTTTGCTAATCCCTTGGTTCTTTTCTTTTTGGTTTAGTTGTTTTTGTTTTAGTTTCTAACTTAGTGTTGTTTTCTTTGTTTGTTGTTACTTTTGATATTTGATTTAGTTCTCTTTCTTTGATTTTAGGTACTAGAGAAGTAAGATATGGATTTTGCTAGCATTCAAGCTCAATTGGCAAATCTTACTTCTCAATTGTCGCCGTATGCCGAAAGGACCACAATGTAGAGTGTCCCTACATTTGGTGCTTCATATAGGCAAGGATTTCAAGCCAATCAATGTCCACAAAGAGATTGGAGGGATCATTCAAACTCTATGTGGTGGGAAGATCAACAAGTTCAACGTGAAGCATATTGGCAACCATATGAGGAGTTCTATTCAAGACCTATGCAGCCACCACAACTTCATATGCAATATGCTCAATTAAATTCAAGTTCGCCAATAGATTATAATCAAATTCTTAATGAAATAAATTCTTTGGCGCAGGGGTCACAAAATCAAGCCAAGGAGGCTCAATAAGAAGCATATTGGCAACCATATGAGGAGTTCAATACAACACCTATGCAGCCACCACAACCTCCCCCACAACAATTCCAATCAAGTTCAAGTATGTCCATGGATAATGATAAAAATTTTCAATTACTAACCTCTTTGACGCAGGACGAACAAAATCAAGACAAGAAGTTGGGTAAATTGGACGAGCAATTTGGGTAGATTATGGAGTTCATGAAACAAATTCAAGAGCAAAGTGAACTCTCCAACTCAACTATTGAAAACTCGAAGGAAGATTTTGAAATCCATAATGCTATCACTTTGGGAAGTGCTATGGAGGTTGGAGCTGACCTAAAAATGTCCAAACATAGCCTAGAAGTGGATAAGGAGCTGCTAATTAAGGAGGAGGAAAAAGACATGCACACGGAAAGGGTAGACCAACCCTTGCCGCAGCCCCCTAAGCCCTTTAAACCACCCACCACAAGTAAGGACGTCCCAATTCCATGTTATTCTGATGTTATTCCACCCAATGTCCCTTTTCCTAGCAGGTTTTTGATTCCCAACCAAGAAGAGAGTAAAAAGGACATCGTGGAAGCCTTCCCAGAGGTGCAAAATGCTATTCCAATTCTTGGTGCAACACAACAAGTTTTAGATGGTGTTGAATTCTTCAAAGGACTTTGTACACCAAGAAGAATGATTCAAGAGAAGGTAGTGGCTGGAGAAGATGTAGAAGGCATCAAAGAGGACATATTTGAAACCACAATTCCCAAAGAAGTTGGATTTTATGACACGGGACAAGTCATAACTTTCGAAGGGGTGTTTATTCTGGAGTTCATTTCGGAGCACACAGGTAAGCCGCCTCCCCGAATTTCAATTTTCTTTTATACTAATTTGTTGTTGATGATTCAGGCACCCAATCTTGAATTTAAACTATTACCGGATCATTTCAATTATCACCGCCCATTCAAAGATAAAGTCCATGTCGATTGATTCAGAATGAAAAAAAAAAAAAAAATAAAAATAAAAGAATGTAACTTTCACAAAGGTTGTTTGCTTGAAGCCCCACTACGTGGCAATACTCTTGAAGCGGAAGGCATCGGAGCAGAAGACATAGGAGCGGAAGGCATCGGAGCAGAAGACATAGGAGCGGAAGACATCAGAGTGGGAGGCATCGGAGCTAGAGCATTCCAGGCCTCAATACTTGGCCAAACGCTGGATGACTCAGGAAAAAGGTGCCTCTGGAGATAAGCCGCAAGCCTTTGACGGTCACCTTGAATCCGACCTTCAGATTCTTGCAGCTCATCAAGCTTCCTCTTCATGCCCGACGAATAGTTATTTGCAAGCACATGCAAACTTCTATTCTCGTACTTAAGCTGTTTGATCTCCTGCTTGAGACTTTCCACCTCTGCCATCAATGATTCCACCTGACGGGAGCGGGCAAGCAGGCGTTGGCCCATGTTGGACACAGAGCTCGCACACTGAACACTAAGAGCGAGGGACTCTTGAACGGCCAACTCATCGGACCGTCCTGACAGCAGCCTACTATCTTTTGGAGTGAGGAGGTTCCTAGCTACTATTGTAGCTGTTGTGGCGTCCTGCATCACAGAGTCTTCACCTGAAAGAGGACCGTTAGAAGATAAGAAAGAAGGGCGCCATACGTTACCTTGACGCGGTGCGGCCGTATCACTGCTGAGACTCAATTCTAAGCTAAGGTTCGATGGGTTTGCCATTTTTCAAAAGTGTTCAAAGAGAAGGGGTAGATGGAGTTAAATTTCAAAGGGCCGGAGACGATTTTCAAGAATGGGAGATCTTCAGAGTGTGTATGTTGGCGGTAATGATAGCTTTATAAAAAGCCAAGGCGACGCGTCCACCGATTCAAAGAGCCGGATTTTCCGGCGTAAGTTAGGCGACGCTCCCTCGGCTTTTCAGAAAACGCGTTCAACTTTGTCAAAAGATTTCTGACAAAGCTGAAAACACGTGGAGGCCATCATCGCAACTACACATCTTTAGCCGACAAGCGCAAAGTTCGACGACGCTTTCTCTGCTTTTCAGAAGACGCGTGCAGCTTTGTCAAATGGAGCCGCATCCGCACTACTACGTGTCGTTCAGAAAGCGAAGGGGCGCCTGCTCAGAAATCGAAGAGGCGCCACTATTTCAAAAAGCCGGATTTGCGGGATAAAAACGTTTGTCGACAAGGGTAAAAGAACAGTACCACCACTTGCTATTATCTCTAT
Organism: Pyrus communis; assembly: GCF_041283825.1. Lineage (NCBI taxonomy): Eukaryota > Viridiplantae > Streptophyta > Magnoliopsida > Rosales > Rosaceae > Pyrus > Pyrus communis. The sequence goes on from NC_142572.1 coordinate 8,818,630, forward strand.
ATATGTCGACCTTCATCTTTTGTGGCAAGGCAGACCTGAAGAAAATGCCCAACTCTTCCTCACCTCTGAGGGCGCACTCCCAGCAAAGCCTCTTGAAATACTCAATTTTTTCTCCCCCAAAGATGATACCAGATGCCTGGAGTACAGATGACCCAGGAGGAAACGGTAGATTGAAGCATGTGCTGATTCATTCACCGCTTCTTCAAAAGCAAAGGTATCTCATATCATCAAGGTCAAAAGCAAAAGTATCTCATATCATGCTCTTTCCCTGTCTTTTTCTTTGTCCTTGTTCTTACTTGCATGGCAAAGTAAAAGAAGCAATCAGCCGGCACTTGGAGTCAGTCTTCCGATCTGGAGCCAACTGCCTGGAATCTATTCCTGGTTGCTTACCTAGCGTTGCTCTCGAGTAGTCATCTTCAACGGTTGATACACTTCCAGAGAAGGGACCACTTCTGCAAAGATTGAACAAAGAAACAGATAAAAAGGGTAAGCTCAGACCTTCGGAGGAGACCAAATGAATCCTGCTGCCCAGTTCAAGAGTAGCACAAAGGAAAATCAACTAGCGGAGGAGACTAAAAGAATCCTCCAGCCCAGTTCAAGAGTAGCCTGTGGAAAATCAACGATGGGAGGAAACCAGTTCAAGATTAAGCCTGTGGAATCACCAAGATCAACCCATGCATTCAACCAAGGAGAAGATGGAATTTACACTCCATAACCAGATTTGCGTCCCTAAACTCTTCTCTTTGTTAGTTACATTCTGCCATGTTTAGTATATTTAGTTGCTGTTTTTATGTTTACTTTTGTTTGGTGTGATTTTAAGCTTAAAACATTGAGGACAATGTTTGATTCAAGTGTGGGGGGGGGGGGGGGGGGGGGGTAACTAAGTATATTTGATTAAGTATATTTGATGCAAATTCGTTGGATTTTATCACCCTTAACTTCAATCGTTGTTCCTTGCTGTTTTAAAATGTTTTTAAGCTGTTTTAGAGTGTTTTAGTTTTTTTTGTTTTATAACTCCGAAAAGCACATAAAAATTTGAAAAACATGTTTTGAAAAACCTAAAAAGAGTGTTTTGAGTCGTTTTTGTGTGTTTGTGTCTTAGGGTACCTTCCAACAAAATGACAAGGATTTGGTTTGTAATTGCATGACTGTTAAAGAGAGTTATAAACATGGATGAAAGTTTGATTTACTCTTGGTATATGCTTGGTTATGGTTATAATGTATGACTTCACATGCAATCATAAAAGAAAAATTCGTTTCTGTAACATGCTTGAAGGAAGGAACTCAAACAAACGCTACAACCCTGTGAGACTCGAGCTATTACCTTCTTTGGAGAGTTATAATCTGTGATTCTGTGGTTTCTAAAGTTGTTGCATGATCTCATTATTCCTTGCTTGGTTGCTACTTAGAATGCAATTGTATCATGATAGAACTAAATGCTAGAACTTATATCCGTTTCATTCAAAGCATGACATTGAATTGCATAACATATATCAAGATGAAGTTGTGTAGTTGCCATCATAGCCAAATAGCCTTATTTCCCATATTACGTATATATTGAAAGTTTTAACCCCGTTGAGCCTCGTTTAGCCCATGTTCTTTGTTAACCCATATCATCTCACCTAGCCTAGATTAGGACCATCCGTACCCTTGTTCTTGAAGCATAGTGAGCATGACTTAAATGAATTCCTTTTGAGTTACATTATGCAAGAAAATGAGTGTGGGGGAGTAAAAGTTTGTTCTTAAGTTTATATGAGATTCAAAAGAAAAAGAAGAAGAAAAGAAAGAAAAGGAGTGAAAATAAGTAAGAATGAACTCACAAGCGTTGATGGTTGAAGAAAGGGTCCAAAAAAGTTGAATATGGCCCTAAGTTTTGTGAGCTTCCCCCTTGAGTGATCAAAGTTGATTTTTGCATTCTAAAGGGAATTCTAAATGTCTAATTCATTACTTTGCTCACTATTGCTTAAAGAACCCTTGTTTTCCATACTCCTTCTTTGTTATCCAAACACCCCAAGCCCCGTTACAACCCTTGACTTCTATCTTGAGTGTTATATGTTTCAATTTGTGGAGTTTGAACTTGGTATGAGCATATGGTGTCACTGGTTCTCGCATCTAAGTAGTAGCATTCCATTCATGAGATCATACCTAAACATGCTTATTAACTCCAGAAATTGCTCTCTTTATGATACATATATGTGAGTGTTCGTTTTCATGTTTACATCAATCTTCTCACATGTAACTAGATTAGGGTGTGTAGTCAGAAAATCTGAGTGAAAATTGAGTGCATATCTTGTAAGGAATTGAGCAAATTCTCTAAGGCATGTTACTACATTCAAAACATAGTTTTAAATGCTTAATTGTGAACTAATATGTGGTGACTATGATTAAGTATGTACTTAAGTGTAAGGATGATCAAAATCTGTGGGAATGATGATTTTTGACATGTCATGTGCATTGGAAATCCCTAAGGCAACGTTGGAAGGTTTAAGATTGTCTTTGGTTTGTTTCGTTTCGTTTTGTTTTTCTGTTTTGCTCGAGGACTAGCAAAAGCTAAGTGTGGGGGTATTTGATAGGAGCATATTCATGCGACTTAAATGGCTTGTTCTCGTGCATTTACGTTATGTTTCTTTAGTTATTTTAGTCCTTTATGCTTCTTTCGTGTGTTTTTAGGTTCATATGGCTAAGGAAGCAAAAAGATGCATTTTGGAGCATTTTGAAGCAAAATCGGACTTGGAATGGATAACTTATGTTTGGAGAAAAAGGGATGGACGAAATTGAAGACCAACTTATCATCACCACATATCATTCATTTATCACTTAACATATCATTCATTTATCACCTATATAACCATACACTTATCACCTACATAACCATACACTTATCACTTATCACAACAACAACCTTGCACATGCTTTCCCATTTCATTATTCATTCACTTTGCATTCATTCAATTCAGCCACATGCACTTGTTCTTTCATCATTGCACCACCAATTCAACACATGCACCCATCACCTGACACAAACATCTCATTGCCGTGCATTACCCTTCCCTTTCCAGCTTTTCCCTTTGCATTTCCCTTTCATTTCAGCCACATGTATCCTTCAATTCAGCCACACTTCCACATGCATTCATCATCATTCACCCTAGTTGTCCCTCACATGCTTTTCCAACAAAGAATTCAGCCAACAACATGCACCCATCACCCAAAACAAGTCCATGCCGTGAGCTTCCTTTGCATTTTCAGCACACTCCACATGCAATTCCAGCTTTCCAACCTAGCCACATTCACATGCATTCACTCATAATCATTCACTAACATTGCAGCCACATTTCCACCCACTTCCTAGCTGTCATGTTCCCTTTCATTTACCTATAAATAAGCATCCATTGCAGCCACAATTCATTCATTCCATTCACCACAGAAATTCATCCATTCACTCCACCATTCCATCCATTCAATCACACAACACACGGCACAAAAACAATCCCTTTGTGCCGTGCCCTCCAACCACTCCCCATCCCTCCAAAACACTTCACACCATCACACAACCTCACCTTAGACCTTGCACTACAACAACGAGGAAGAGAAGAGTGCCTAAACGTTCATACAATTCAAGTTTGAGTTGTTGGAATGTTTAGGTGTTTCTTTGATTTCAATGTTTAAATTCAATTCTCTTTGTTTTGTACGTATGAGGAATGGAAGAGAAGAGTGCCTAAACGTTCATACAATTCAAGTTTGAGTTGTTGGAATGTTTAGGTGTTTCTTTGATTTCAAAGTTATGAGGAACTAAACCCCCCTTTAGCTAGGGGGTAATTCGAAACTATGTTTATATTTGCAATATGAATTGATTAACTTTCGTTGGAATTTCATAAGTTGTGGATTCAATTTGTTTAACCGTTTGATTGATAACTTATTTATGAATGTTTATTAAGAATGCGCGCTTAATTTTCATGCATGAATATGACGCTAGAATATAAGTGAGTTTCACCTAATCGTTACGAACTTATATTCACAAGTAGTGGAGGTTGCTTATAAACAATCGCGTTAAATGAATTCTTGGCACGAGTTTCATGCTCATCATAGTAACGAATGCCTCGTCAATACTTATAGTTTTCATAATGCTTAATGATCTTTGATTGTATCTTTATTGTGCTGTTCACGTAAAGGACTTTTGGAGAATGTTGTGAATTGCGTTGCGCAAACCCATCCAATTCATTAACTTAAGGAAAACTTGACGGTTAATTTAAGCGGACCTAATTAACCCGGGGTGTTGAGTTTCATAATTTATCGAAAGACCAACTGAGAATCAATCTTGTATGCAAGTGTAACATGTGTGGAGAAGAACCCCTTGGCTATTCCATCATCCATATTTTCATCACATTCATATTTACGTTTTGCCTTTAATTACAATTTGTCCATTTAATTTAATCTCGTCCAAACACAATCCCACCCTTTACTTTATTGTTCAATTTAATTAGAAATCAATTTAGTTTGTGTTTTTAGAATATGGTTTAGTTTGGTGTCTTATATTGTGTTTTTACGTTTTTGAGTCAAATCCAAGTGATTTTGCAATCCCTCCTAATCCCCGGCCTAGAACGATCCCTACTTACATACTTACTACAAATGATAAAAAGAGGGTTAATTTGTGTGCGTATAAATCTCGCATCAATTGGCACCTACAATGGATCCAAAGTGAGTGTGCGGTGCGATGTGAACATACACGTGAAGCTTGGCTTTGGCCTGGGCAAGTACTAACACCAATGTAGCACATGATGAGCAAATAACATAAATAAACTTATATAGCGGTAAATCGATAATTCCTGTCGACATAATCCTATTCAGTATTGCAAATATAATTAAGGCATCTTGTAATAATATGCATACCCGTGCTTCCCGTAGTATTCATAATGATCTCATAATTTTCATCATTGCGACAATTCTTATAACTTCAATTTAATTATGGCATCACTTAGAAAATGCATTAGTAATATATGTATGGAAACTCAAATAATATATATACTATATAAAAGAAAAGATCTAGTCATATATATTTGCGAGGTCGCAGCTGTTTGAACTAGGAAAGCGCAGAGTCTTCGATAGTAATCACACCTAAGCATAATATTAGGACCCGTTAGTAAAACTCAACTAAAACAATTAAATTTGGGAAACAAAGTACGAATTTGGAATTAGGGTGTCGAAATACGCTAAGAAGGGTCCTGAGCAATTTTTGTAAAAAGTTAACGGTCAACCCTAAAAAGTCAATTGAGCCGCCCCAGCGGTTAACTACGTTAAAACTTTGGGATTTCGCTAAAGGGATGCCAAAAAGGGACTCGGGATATCAAAATTAGCCTAGCAAGGTTTTTGAGAAAATTTCGAAAATGTCAACAAAAGTCAACTAACAATCAACAGTTAACTTTAACAGAATATTCTATCCTTAGATGAAATATTCTATTAAAGTTATCTGGAAAGTTAACGAAATATTCCCTTCAAATTCCTAAATGGGTCCGAGTCGGTCGGTTTGGATCCAGGCTTTGATTGGGGTTTGGGCTTAGGGCTTTCTCTTTTTATTTATTTTTTATTTTTTTATTTTTTTTATTTAGGTTCTGGTCGACCTGATCTCAGGTTATGGGTTAGTCGGAAATTGGGAAAATTTTCTCAAGCTTTGATTGAGTTCAAATCTCCACTATTTTTAGTAATCTAAATATCAAATTGAAGCTAAGGGAAATGTGAACAAGGTTTTACGTGGCCAGAAAGTGATCGAAAAAAGATTGCGACTCACGAGTCCTTCGTTGAAAACTGGGGAGTGTTTCCCCTGAGTTGATTTATATGTAAAACCTACCTAACTTGCATGTAAGCTCAAAATAGATCTAAAAATCGAAAACTAAAAGAAAATGGAGTGGTGCGAGTCCTTACCGAGGTCGAGAAGTGAAGGGGATCGATGGATTCTCATCGGCGTCCTTGTGCAGCGAGCATAGAGAGAGAGTGTCCAATTTTGAGACGAGGATGAAAGGGGAAGGTGCACGATGAGGTGGTCGTCGTTGGTGGTGGTGGAGCTCGCCGGAGCGGCGATGGTGTGCTGGGTCTCGATGCCATTGTTTGTAGAGAAAAAGAGCTGAAAGAGATAAGAGGGAGAAGAGGTGAGGTGGCAGTAAGAGAGAAGGTGAGTGAAAAGAGAGAGATTAAGGAGTGTTGGGAGAAAGGAAATGTGGCAAGAAGAGAGTAGAGAGTTTGTATGTGTCACATCCTGGTCCGGGGTGCACCATATCCCGGGACCGCTCCACCACCGTAGCACGATATTGTCCGCTTTGGGCCCTGACCATGCCCTCACGGTTTTGTTTCTGGGAACTCACACGAGAATTTTCCAATGGGTCACCCATCATGGGAGTGCTCTCGCGCGTTACTCGCTTAACTTCGGAGTTCCGATGAACTCCGAAGCCAGTGAGCTCCCAAAAGGCCTCGTGCTAGGTAGAGATAAGAATATACATATAAGGCTTACATGATCCACACCCTTGGGCAATGTACGATGTTACAATCCACCCTCCTTAGGGGCCCGACGTCCTCGTCGGCACACCACGGCTAGGGTTATACTCTGATACCAAATTGTCACATCCTGACCCAGGGTCTACCACATCCCAGGCCTGCTCCACCATCGTAGCACGATATTGTCCGCTTTGGGCCCTGACCACACCCTCACGATTTTGTTTCTGGGAACGCACACGAGAACTTCCCAGTTGGTCACCCATCGTGGGATTGCTCTCACACGAACTCGCTTAACTTCGGAGTTCCGATAGAACCCGAAGCCAGTGAGCTCCCAAAAGGCCTCGTGCTAGGTAGGGATGAGAATATACATATAAGAATCACTCTCTTGGGTGATGTGGGATCTTACAATCTAACCCCTCAAGGGCCCGGCATCCTCGTCGACACACCACGGCCAGGGTTAGGCTCTGATATCAAATTGTCACATCTCGGCCCGGGCCCTTACCACATCCTGGGCTTGACTCCACCGTAGCATGATATTATTCACTTTGAGCCCCAACCACGCCTTCACGGTTTTGTTTCTGGGAATTCACATGAGAACTTCCCAGTGGGTTACCCATCATGGGAGTGCTCTCGTGCGCTACTCGCTTAACTTCGGAGTTCTGATGAACTCTGAAGCCAGTGAGCTCCCAAAAGGCCTCGTGCTAGGTAGAGATTGATAGGAGCATATTCATGCGACTTAAATGGCTTGTTCTCGTGCATTTACGTTATGTTTCTTTAGTTATTTTAGTACTTTAAGCTATTTTCGTGTGTTTGTAGGTCCAAAGGGCTAAAGGAGCAAAAATATGCATTTTGGAGACTTTTGGAGCACTTTTGGGCTAAGGATGGATAGCTTATGCTTGGTGCCAAAGTGTTGGACGAAATTGAAGACCTAATTGAAGACCAAAGTGTTGGAACCTTGTTCCCTTTAGTTTTAGGACATTTAAACCTTTCCAATTTCCTTAGCCGTGCATAACATTCCAACATTCCACTCCTTCATTTCAGCCACACTCCCACATATCATTACTTATCATCACCACTTATCACTTATCATAACCACATATCATATCATCATCACTTATCGCTTATCACTTATCATCATCACTTATCACTTATCACTTAACTTGCACCCATCACCTAACACAACACCTTTAATTCACATGCATACCTATTCTTTAAATCAGCCACATGCATTCATATTCACCATCATTGCACATGCATTTCCACCCACATGCACCCATAATCATTCAACAAAAACCCATGCCGTGCTTCCCCCTTTGTTCCAGCCACCCCACATGTCCCTTTAATCATTCAAACATGCACACTCCCATTAATTAAACCATTCAGCCACATTTACACCAAAACACATCCATGCCGTGGCCTACCTTCCATTTCCAGCTTTCACATGCCTTCACATTCATTTCCAACAACAATCACTTCAAAAGCCATACATTCACATGCATTTCCAGCAAGAAATCATCATTGCCGTGGCTCCTCCTCCAGATTTCCAGCATCCCATAATCATTCACACCCCTTTAATCCACATGCAATCTTCCACATCCCTCACCAAGAAATCATTCAACACAAGCATCCATAATCATTTCTTCATCCTTGCCGTGGGTTCCTATCCCATTTCAGATTGTCATTCCACTTCATTGCACATGCATCTTCATAAATCAACACATGCATTCATTATTCATTTACTTTGCATCCTTTAATTTAATCACATGCACATTCAAACAAACACAATCATTCCAGCCATGCCTTGCATTTACAGAAAATCCACATCCTTGCCGTGAGATCCCCTCACTCTTTGATCATTATTCCACATGCAAACTCTCCATCATTGCACATGCATCTACAAACAATTCAGCCAACACATGCACTTTAATCATCCACCACATATTCCCTTGCACACTCCACCTAGCCGTGCACATTCATACACTTCCATTTTCCATATTTTCCCCCATCTTGGCAGATTTCACATGCACACACATGCAATTCCAACTTTCACATGCTTTCCTAGCTGTTTTTCATCATTAACCATCCACATGCATGCTTAAACAAACAGCCATATACACCTCCATTCCTCCTATAAAAACCCTTGCATTCTCATTCATAAACACACCTCAATTCATCCCACACTTCCATTTCAGAAATTCATCCATTGTACATACCACCAACACTTCCCCCTTTGTGCCGTGAGTTTCCCTTACAATCCAAACACCATCCTTCCATTTTCACCACTACCCAAACCATTCACACCATCAAACTATCCTTAGACCTTGTGCTACAACGAAGAGGAAGAGAAGAGTGCCTAAACGTTCATACAATTCAAGTTTGAGTTGTTGGAATGTTTAGGTGTTTCTTTGATTTCAATGTTTAATTTCAATACTCTTTGTTTTGTACGAATGAGGAATGGAAGATAAGAGGGCCTAAACGTTCATACAATTCAAGTTTGAGTTGTTGGAATGTTTAGGTGTTTCTTTGATTCTCTTTGTTTTGTACCATGAGGAACTAAAACTCCCCTTTAGCTAGGGGGTGATTTGAATATATGTTTATGCTTGCATTTTGATTTGATTACTTCTAATTGCGTTTCATAAGTTGTGGATTCAATTTGTTTAACCGTTTGATTGATAACTTATTTATGTATGTTTATTGAGAATGCACGCTTAATTTTCATGCATGAATATGACGCTAGAATATAAGTGAGTTTCACCTAATCGTTATGAACTTATATTCACAAGTAGTGGAGGTTGCTTATAAACAATCGTGTTAAACGAATTCTTGGCATAAGTTTCATGCGTATTCCATAGTAACGAATGCCTCGTCAATACTTATAATTTTCATGATGCTTAATGATCTTTGATTGTATCTTTATTGTGCTGTTCACGTAAAGGACTTTTGGAGAATGTTGTGGATTGCGTTGCGCTAACCCATCCAATTCATTAACTTAAGGAGAACTTGACGGTTAATTTAAGCGGACCTAATTAACCCGGGGTGTTGAGTTTCATGGTTTATTGAAATGCAATTGGAAATCATTTTATTATGCAAGTGTAACATGTGTGAGATGAACCCCTTAGCTAGCCTTTCCATCCATTTAATTCTATCAAATTGTTCTTTCTTTTCTTGTTTCTGTTTTCATGTTTAATTTAACTTGTTATTCAATTATGTTAAACATGTGGAACTAATTTCTTTTTAGTTAGAGGCGAATTTGAAGCCATGGACATATGTTGGTTATGATTTGATTTACTCCAGTTATGAATTCATGAACTTTAGATGTGGGTTACTTTTCTGTTTTGATTAAGAACTTGTTTATGTATGTGGGTTGAGGGTCGACACTTAATTTGCATGCCTAAACTTGATGCTAGGATATAAGGGAATTTCACCTAATCGTTATGAACTTATATTCATGAGTAGTAAAAATCGCTAGTCACGATTGTGTTTAGTAAACCCTAGGCTGGATTAACATGCGTATTCCATAGTTATGAATGCCTAGTCGATGTTTATGATTTCCGTTGAACTTAATGATCTTTGTTGAATGTCTCTATCATGCGTATTCCATGTTAGGGACTTTGATTAGGAATAATTTGGTTGTAATGCGTATCCCATTCAATCCAATGAATCTAGGGAAATCTGAAGGTTAATTTAAGCGTACCTAATTAACTTGGAGCATTGTCATTCATCGTTTGTTGAAGTCATAATTGGGAGTCAAATTATATGCTTATGTTCATGTGTGGATAAGGAACCCTCTAACTAGTTTTCTCATCATTTTATTTCATTAATTTCGTTTGTACAATTTGTTTTGTTTCCAAGTTTCTGTTTTAGTTTTAAATTCGTCAAAACCAATCCCCCATTTATTTTAAAGTGTTAGATTAGTTAGAAATACATTTAGTTTGTGTTTATAAGTGTTTTGATTCATTTTGTTTCCCAAATTCGTCCAAAGTACTCAAGGTGCTCAAAACTGTTCAGAAAGTGTTTTTAAGGCAGTTTCGAGTGCTTTGGGTACTGTTTGAGTCTTTTGGTTTGTTTTAGTGTTTTAAAGTTTAGTTTTGCAATATTTGAGTCTAGTATAGTATTTTATTTTGTGTTTTTACGTTTTTGAGTCAGTTTCCAAGTGATTTGCAATCCCTCCTAATCCCCGGTCCAGAACGATCCCTACTTATACATTTACTACAATTGACAAAAAGAGGGTTTAATTTGTGTGCGTATAATTCTCGCATCAGAGATAGGAATATATATATATATATATATATATATATATATATATATATATATAAGGCTTACGGGATCCACACCCCTTGGCGATATGAGATGTTACAATCCACCTCCTTAGGGGCCCGACGTCCTCGTCGGCACACCACGGCCAAGGTTAGGCTATGATACCAAATTGTCACATCTCAGCCTGAGGTCGACCACATCTCGGGCTCGCTCCACCACCGTAGTACAATATTGTCTGCTTTGGGCCTCGACCACACCCTCACGATTTTGTTTCTGGGAACTCACACAAGAACTTCCTAGTGGGTCACCCATCCTGGGATTGCTCTTGCACGAACTCGCTTAACTTTGGAGTTCCGATAGAACCCGAAGCCAGTGAGCTCCCACAAGGCCTCGTGCTAGGTAGGGATGGGAATATACATATAAGGATCATTCCCCTGAGTGATGTGGTATCTTACAGTATGGGTGTAGGCCTCACGGGCCAAAAATTAAAATATTAAAAATATTTGATCAAAAAATATTAAAATAATAATATAATAATTATGAAGAATATATAAAATATAAAATAATAATTTTTTATAAAAGTATTTTTCGGGTTCGTAGTTCTGTAAAACCTCCATCGTAACCGATTTCGATTCCGCTTACGCCTACATGTTCATACCTTCAAGGACTTGGAGAATACGGTAAAATAATAGTTCATATGCATCACAAAATGACAGTTAATGAAAGCCAACAATCTCGCCTTTAGGGGCATTTTTGTCAGTTCACTCTTTTAAAATTAATAAAATCATAAAATTAGGGACGGGTTGTTACACAATACCACAAAAAATAAAACTGGAAAATGTAATTCAATTTGAAGTTTTTTTCTTATTCTAAGAAAAGAAATAAATAAATAAATAATTTTCTTAATGATAGTTGACAACGGCAGAAAAAAAAAGTCTGGCAAATGTGCAAAACTAAGCTAGTAGATGATTTTTTATTAAAATGCAAAGATTTGAAGCCATTTTCATTAGTTTTTCCTTAAAAAAAAATCATTGATTCAATACTAATGAGCAAATGTGCAAAACAACAGTCAAATATGCTAAATAATTGTGTAAATCAACAAATTTGAGGGAAGGTAGATTCACATGTGAAAAATAATTGTGCAAATCAGCAAATGGTAAAAGTCAAAATCAACAAGTAAAAACAACGGTCAAATCAATTGTGCAATCAACAAATTTATGGCTCCCTGTTTCAAATATAAGGCAGGTTTCACATTGTAAAAGTCAGATTTGTGAATAAAAATTTGAGTAAGTGCAGTACCTACTTGATCCTCAAATGTGAGGAAAATTATAAGGGCTCTACTATAGTGACTGTAGCTCCAGCCCATTGGAAGTCATAAAGTCCGTAAATTTAAGTACATATGGTGGTAGAGAGTGGTAGAGAGTGGTAGGGACTCCATTGGGTATACTCAGGGGGAGGGGGGGTGCGGCTATGTCTCACAATTGACTAGCAATAATGTGGTTCAAATTCACCTTTGACGAGAATCGAACATAAGACATCTCACTTACAAGTGAAAAGAAATACCACCACACCGTAGTACTAAGTGGCAAATTATTACTTCTAAATCTTTTTGTAAATGTATGGAGTGGATATAAAAAAATAGCTATACTATGCGGATATAATGGACATGTCTGAAAAGAAAGGAGGCTGCCAAAATACTATGCCTTATATGAACAATTTTATCAAATTTTTAAACAAAAGAAACCTCTTATCTCAAAATGCTTCAAGAGTTATTTTACATGGTGCAATAATCATATTGAAAATAGTAGAATTTACGAAGCAACGTATTGCTAATTCATACTGGCTTAATGAGTACTCTGATTACAATCTTCATAATTACCCAATATTTGGTTCAGATTATGGACCTATTCTCTTAACCTACAACTTGAATAATAATACTAAGAATAAGTATCCTTTTGATTTGAAGTTATGTGGCTTCTCCATCATGAGTTTAAGGATTTTGTCAGAAATGCTTGGCAGTGCAATGGGGTATCTACCCATATTGATAATTTTAGGGTGTGTGCAGAGACTTTCAAGTACCTGGTTAAAGAATGAAATAGAACAACTTTTGGTAACTTAATGAATTGTAAAGAGAAAATCCCTAGTGCTCTTGTTGAGGTTCAAGAAACTATTGTGAAGAATAAAATTGTAGACTCGGAGATGGAATTGGAAAAAAAAGCTCAGTGAAGAGCTAAATACAATTCTAAAACAAGAGGAGACCATAGAGGCGCAGAAAGCCAAAGTAAATTGGCTGCAATTGGGTGGTAAGAATACAAGTTGCAACCTTTTCTTTTTTTTTTTACTATTTTATTATTTCTAAATTATTATTATTATTATTTTATAAAAAAAAGCGAAATGCCATTAGAAAGGTTGGGTTTTGGTGGAACTTGGGTGAGGGGCTTGAACATATTTTTATGTAGGATTTCAAACTGTAGTTTTCTTGTGATAACCCTTATGCCCTAGTTGATATTACCTCTATAGTTGATATTATTAACCCTTGTATTAACAATCACTATAATGACATTTTACTTAAGCCTGTTGAAGGGAGAAATTTGGGATGCAATTAAAAGTATTGGTCTGCATTTAAGGGTTCACCACTTTGATTATTCTGTAAAGTCTGAAAGACTGGATAATGCCAGAGAGTTTATTTTGAATGTTTTCCATATGTATTGCATGTCGTTTAGATTTGTAATTGAATATCAACTTTCCCATATTCTCCCCAAAATAGCCTCGTAGAGCGATCATAAAGCGTAATTAAATTGATCACCCAAACCTTGGTGAAAGCACCATGCTTTTGGTTTTTGCCCAGGGTTATGCAATCTTGTATGTAGCTATGTTGGTTCACCTGAGGTTTATTGCTACCCAACCTATTTTAGGCATTACAGTTGTAGTTGGTTACTGTACGACCTGATGCTTCATACTTGTGCATTTGGGTGTGCATTTTATATGCCAAATTGCGTTGTCGCAACGTACCAATATGGATCCTCATAAAAGGATGTGAATCTTTGTCAATCACAATTCTCCACCGCATAAGCTCTTTAGAGCCCTTGCAAACGATCTATTTACCGCTCATTTTACGGATTGGCATGTTAATGAGATAGTCTTCCTGCCGTTAGGGGGAGATAAAAATGTCAACGTTCCTGAAAACGGAGTGAATTTTTATGGACGTTGGCCAATATGTCTCATCGCAATCCTCATACTGCACAAGTATGATAACCAAGTGCGATGTATTCTAACTTTCAGAATGTTGCTCCATATGCATTCCTCTGATCTAGCTAATGTGATGAGACCATATACCACCTGCAAACACACTTGCAAGGATAGACGTACCTAACAAACATCGAGTCAACATCCTCGAAGGGTGTGTCACCCCTGAAAGATAGTTGACCGTCTATTTTAAAGGACCTTGTATTGGCGGATAACCAATCAATCTATCTTTGGCTTGAAGTGTAACAAATAACTTGATTGGTTGGGCTCACTTCCTCATAATAGGAAGTACACAAAATGAAATGAATCGATATTGGATCACTGTGTCAATCATTTCTATCTCATGAAATTAATCCAGATTATTCCCAAGTCTTGAAGTTTTTGGTCTAGTATATTAGTTTAGGTGAGATATGGAATTGGAATGAGATTATCACTGATGATGTTTCACTTATATGGTAGCTACTGACATAAATGAAAAGCAACAATATCAAATCATGTTTCGTTGATCAATGACAGTGTAGAACTTATTAGACAACTGAAATTACAATCCGGGTTTAATCTACCAAAGTATGCGCTGTTGTGTTACACATAGGAAATGAATCGTAATGAGATGAATGAAATAGTGTGATATGATGCACACTTTATGGCTCAAGGTTTTTCTCAAACATCTGTGATTGACTACAACATTATGAATGTGGTAGCGAATCTCCATGGAGATATTGATACGAAGATTTACATGTAAGTTTCCGAAGAATTACATGGACTGATTCAATTAGTTCCTGACCATGAAACACCTTCTTAACTTGTTTGAGGCGTTCACTTTATAGATTGAAACAATCTTGGCCGATTTGGTGCACTTGTCTAAGTGATTATTTGATTAGTCAGGAATATGAATAAATTATGCCTTTGCGTGTTAATTAAGAAGTCATATTTTGAATCACTAGAGTTGTAGTTTATGTTGATGACATGAATCTCACTAAGACTCTGGAAGAGCTTGAGAAAACTGCTTCACACCTGACGACAGAATTTGAGATGAATGAGCTTGGGAAAACTTGTTTATGCCTTGACTTGAAGTTCAAGCAATTTTTTTATGGTATTTTGGTTCACCAGTCGAACTACACCATGAGGGTTTGACCTTTTGAGTATACCATGATCACCCATACACTAGATGCAAATAAGATTGTAGGGAGACGACCTTTTCTACTATAAATAGAGGTTGCACTTCATTCTTTTATTCACCACTTTAGGAAACATATGTTGGTTGCTAGGAAGCCATGCATGTATGTCTGTGTTTATGCGTGTGTGTGTGTGGGTGTGTGTACGTGTATGTGTATATACATTATATATGTTAGAGAGAGAAAAGAAGACAAATAGAAGGAAGTGATTAAGAAATCAAATAGAATCAGAGAGAAGGGTGCTGAATTATTCGTATTTATCTTCCTGCTTGGGATGTCAGCCTGCAGCAGGGTAATGATTCGCAGCTCTCCTTGTTCTTTGCTTAGCTATTTTATGTAGTAACTCATTGTCTTTCATGGTTGCTTTTAGGCGTAACCTGCAAAACAAGTTTTATATGCAAGGGGTTTATATAATGTTGCTTATTTGATACAAAACTATTCATTATAACATAAACCTATTTTTACAACTACAACCTTTTGGTTTCAAGTATGGTATGATCAGTTTGTTCACTATATAGTGCTGGATAATGCAAAGCCTGTTTTAATTTAAAGTGTTGGTCTATTTGTAATACCCTTATAAAATGACTTGTAGAATTCCAACTTGGTTGGAGTATTATTTTGTAAAATAGTTCATACTGATACACACACACACATATATATATATGTGTGTGTGTGTGTGTGTGTGTGTTTGTGTGTGTGTGTGTAATATGACAAAGCTTTTATGCAATTGTATAAGCCAAAGTGTTTTGAGGTACTTGTATTATACAGTGAGATATATATATATATATATTGCTTATTTGCTAAATCCTTTTACATTCAAACGTCTTCTATTGCAGTTGCGTTATTTCATATCGACCAAAATGACTTTTGAATCAAGTGGTGTTAGATTAGTAATACCAAGTAGTCTAACTAGGGTTAGAGTTGTTATGCATTTTAGTGATTTGCTTGTACTTGTGAAATTGGAATTGATCACAATGGTGGTGCACTCTTGTAATAGAGAGTTGATGTAATGCTTTGGAGTCCAGGTAGGGGAAATACGGCAGACCTTTACAGAGATTGATCTTATTAAATTTCGTGAAGTGTTATATTATTGTTAATATTGATTGACTGATTGGGATTGGATGGTAATTGGTTATATGTGTATCATTGCTTGATTCGAATGTTCATAAAGTTGTAATTGTGAACTGTTGTTGGAATGGTGTTTCACTGGTGATATATGTGGAATATGAAATGAGATTAATTATGCATCATTCATGATGTGTTATGTGGTTGGAGTTTCAGTGCTGATAAAGAATTGGAAATAAGGGTAGTTGGAAATGATCTTTTGTGTAGTTAAGCCAAATTCTTAGTAGGTACCAGGTCTCATGTGAGCCCACAGTGCATAGATTCTTTAAGGGTAATTCGGGATTGGCGACGAAGGGTTTTGGCAAGATGACTAACAAAAGGAGAAATTGGGATGATTGAGTTACAGGGGGTTAATTTGTATATTAGAACATTTGAACCACAACTGCAGAGGTAAAATGCACGGTATGGGATGTGCAAGTCTGCATTTTTTATTATATGAATTAATGGGTAGAGATGAAGAGTATTGCATTGCACTCATGCATTGTTATTGATAATGATTTGGTACTTGATTACATGATTTTATGACACTTAATTTAGTATTGTCAATTACTGTGATAAGGTTATGTCCCTACTGAGCGACGTTAGTTGTTGCTCACCCCTCACCTATTATTTTACAGATGAGTTATTTGGCAAGACAAGTGTTAGAAGAGCTGAGGTTGTGATTGAGGAAAAGTTTAAGGATTATAATTTATTATTTTTGTACACCCTATAAGGATTATGGAGTTATTTTAATGAAAGGAGTTTATTTTTCCAACCTGTGACAATTTCCTTTAAATTATTTTAGTCTTGTAAAGAATTATCGATTTCTTGTTATAAAAGGAATTTCATATTTTTCCACCCAGTTTTACTTTCCATTTATACAATTTTATACTTAACTCATGTTTCAGATTTGGATTTGAGTTTTTATTGTCGATCCCGGGTCCGGGGCGTGACAGATATATACCTTAGTTGTGAAATCTTTGAATCATTCCAAGACTCACCATACTTCACTACACCATATGTGAGACATGGTGAGAGCCTTGTTAAGCATATTCGAAGTACTTGTGGTTTTTCATTCATCATTAAGTCCCATCGATGATCCATGAACACTATGTTGCATGTATTGACTAAACCAAGACATGATATACATCAACGAAGTCAACACCAAGCATATTGCGCTTTACATCACATCAGCAAAGCATCATGAGATTGAAGTCAAGCAATTCGATCTCATGATACAGGTATAGTGTGAATATTAAAGATTTACTAGGATTTTTAGTGGATGAATTTTGATGGATTTGAGGGTGGGTGGTATAAATAATCCAAAAAATACATTCAAACCTTCCCCCTCTGATTTGTGTTATTTATACCTTCCACGTCTTTGGAACATATCTCATTGTTCTCTTTGACTTCATCTTCTTAACCCTTATCCATCATGGGTTTACCTCTCTCATCTTTGTCCTTCAACCCAGTTGTCCTTTAAACCAGTGCTTAAGACCACAGTTTCTCCTTGGACTTCTCCATATCCTCCATTAACTTCTCCATGTTCTTCTTTCTATGTTCCTTATCTAATTATTAGTGCCTTGGCGGCTGAAGTGTTAGTGTTCCTTGATTTTCAATTGATTGAATTGAATGGTGCTCTTTGATTTCCTTTCTCTGTTGGGTTGTAGGCCAAGTGTTTGGGTTTTGTCCCAGAGAAAGAAGTGGAGAAAATGGATAAAGCTTCAAAATTAAACCCTATCTAAAGGTCACTACTACAAAATTATCTATAATTGGTGGTCCAAAAATTGACAAAAAACATATATTACTGTCGGATATTAAGCAAAAACCGACATAAAATGGATGCAATGACGGATATACTAAACGACAGAATTGCTGGCGTCATGAAATGAATTTTCCGACAGAAAATACTCTAAAATTGAAAGAAATTGTGTCGGATATAATCGACAGAGAATTCTCTGTCGGATAACACCGACAGAAAATACTAAAACCGACAGAACTTGTGTCGGATATAACCGATAGAGAATTTATTAATAATGAAAAAATAAAAGCATTCTTGTCGGATAAAATCGACAGAAAATATATTAATAATAAAAAAATATAAACAATCTGAATTATTTCTTTCCCTTTCAAGTTGAGCTAAAAAGCGAGAGGAGAGAGACAGTTGCTTCCTTCATTCCCACACAACGTGGTTATCAACTTACCATCTTCCTCTTGTTCCTTATTCTCCAACGACCTTTTCCTTCCTCTTCTGTATTCGCACCCACTTTTCCCCTTCCAATTCATTCTTCCACATTCTGTAAATATCCACCCACGCACACACAGAAAGAAGAGAAAGAAGAGAGAAAACTGAGAAGCAGTGGCCACCAACAGAGCCTCTCGTTTTTCTTCACTATCTTCTGCAATTTTGGGATGAAATTGCACAAAGGATGATAGAACAACCCTTAAATCAAGCAATGTATCACATCGATGACCAAATTTTCTACCTATTCCTAAACAATCCAACTTCAATGTTACAGGTTTGGGATGAAATACGCAACTTCTATTTACCAATGATACGAAACAAACCAAACAATGTGCAACCAAAGAAAATTAAATTACCTTTTTTGAGACCAGGACAAACATCTTCACCTTTGAAAACAACAGGGACATCAACTTTCAACTCAGAGCCCTCATCCGCCCAAACATACACCAAATTCAAAATCTTCCTACTCTCCTGGTCCCTGCGAATCTACACAATCAAATACCCCAAAATTCAAATCACGCATAAAATTTCAATATATATATTATAAATGGATGAAGAAAATGAGAAATTGCCTTGATGGATATGACATTTTCCGGATTTGAGCAAATCCGACGACCCAGACCCAGCTCGGATCTGGAGGGGGAACCGAGTGGAGCAGAAAAATGGGAATTCTACCGACTTGATAATGGCCTAATTGTACTTGAAAATTCGAAAATTAGGATGAAATTGGTAAGGAGGAGGCAAAGATTTGAAGGATTTGGCGAAATGGAAACCTTAAAAATAACTAAGGCTCACGAAAATCTGTTAGCAGAAAAAACAGTGCAAGGAAGAGATGAAGGGAGGAGAAAATGAGAAGGAAATGAGGAGAGGAGAAAAGGGGGAAGGAAGGGGGAAGGGAGAAGGGGAGGGGATTTATTTTGGAAAATTTTCATTACTGTCAGTTAAAACTGATAAAAATATTTTTTAAAATATTAATTGATACCCAAAATTTTAAATTCCCCCCCCCCCCCAAATTTTGTTATGATTAAAAAAAAAATAATTGTTTGGTTTAATAAATAAATAAATAATATGTATTTAAATATAATACATTTTTAAAAATTAAATAAATAATTGTTTGGTTTAATAGATACCCTTGTAAAATATCCAATAAAGAAACAAAAAGATAATTGTACAATGAAAATGTCATCTCACAAACTAAATATCGTCTAATCAATACTTGAAAAACATAAATAAAAATTTTGCACAAATTACTTTTCCCACTTCAAAATTTAGGCAAATTTAACAGAGATATGCATTCTATGATAAGAGCATATTTATGCGACTTAGTTAGCTTGTTTTCTTGCATTTATGTTGTTAATTTCTAGTTATTCTAGTATTTTAAGCTATTTTCATGTGTTTGTAGGTCCAATTGACTAAAGTGGCAAGAAAGTGCAATTTGGAGCAATTTGGAGCAGTTTTGGGCTTGGAATGGATAGCACATGCTTGGAGCAAGGTGGATGGACGAAATTGAAGTTCAAGAAAGGCTAAGAATCTACTAAAGAGATGGAAGAAATTAATTCAAGACTTGGAAGAAAAGGAATCAGCCACAAAGAAGGAAACATGAGTTAAACTTCCTTATTTTGACTCAGTGAATCCTATTCTTTTCCTACTTATGTTCCAGCTATCAAAGGGGTTCCTAATGAATTTAGGACACTTAAATATATGTTCTAGAAGCCTAAATCCCATCCATTCCCAAACTCAATGCCGCAACTTCCTTCCCTTTCCCTTTCTTTGCCGTGCAAGGCAGCACCTTTCCCTTTCCTATTTCCTATTTTCTGTCCTTGCCGCACACTTCTTCTCTTTTCTCTTGGGATTTTGACTTTAATTACCCTTTTTCCTTGAGGATTTGGGGTCCAAATCTTTCCCAAAACATTTAATTAAAGTCATGATCCTTTCCCTAAAATATATACAATCTACCGCATCCATTCACACATCCATATAATCACATACACAATATTGAACCATTTAGCGATTCATCCATTCTTTCCACACACATAGCCGCACCAACCATTCAACCATCATTCTCCATACACAATTCCGCACCCTACCAATCATCATGCTACCCTACCATTCATCCATCCTTGACCATAATACACCACAACCCAAATTCAGCCATTCCACACCCTTGTGTGGTAGCCTAGCAAGGAAGAAAGAGAGGAGGAGCAGCCTTGGATGTTTTTGCCATTCAAGTTGGATTGTTGGAACGGTTTTAGTTGTAATTTATCTTTTGTTTTCAATGTTTAATTTAAATTCTCTTTGTTTTGTTGTGAACATGAGATGCTAAACTTGTTTTAGCTAGAGGAGACTTTGAAACCATGATTATATTTGCAATATGAATTGATTAATTCTAGTTGTGATTTCATAATTTGTGAATGCAATTTACTTAACTGTTTGATTAAGAACTTATTCTTGTATGTTGATTAAGGAGGCCTACTTAGTTTGCATGCATGAATTCGATGCTAGAATATAAGGGAGTTTCACAAAATCGTTACAAAGTTATATTCACAAGTAGTGAAGGTTGTTGGTCATAATCGTGTTAAGTTAAATTCTTGACATGAGTATCATGATGTCATAGTTACGAATGCCTTGTCAATGCTTATGATTTTCACAAAGCTTAATGATCTTTGCTTGTGTCTCTATTATGTAGTTCATGTAGGGAACTTGGGAATAATAATTTGGTTGCCGATGCGTATTCCATCCAATTCAATGACTTAAGGAAAATCTGAGGGTTAATTAGTGATGTCACGATTAATCTGGGGTGTTGAGCTTCATGGTTTATTGGAAAAGTAACTGGAAATCAATTTGTATGCAAGTGTGTCATGTGTGGAGAAGGACCCTCTAGCTAGCTTATCACCCATATTTTTTCCTAATTTCGTCCAAAGTTGTTTAAGTCTTTAAATCTATTTGTTTTTACTTTAAATTCGTCAAAACCAATCCCCCCTTTAATATTTCGTGTTTTACTTAGTTAGGACCTGTTTTAGTTTGTTTCCTTAAGTGTTTTGAATCAAAGTTAAGTTAGATTTCGTTCAAAATCATTCTTAGTTTATGTTTTGAGTCTATTTGATTGTTTTGTGTTGTTTTGAGTCTTTTTAGTTTGTGTTGAGTCATATAAGTCTTGTTAAGAGTCTTAGAGTCTAGTTTTCTGTTTTTAAGTTTAGTTTTGTATTTTTGAGTCAGTTTTAAGTAGATTAGCAATCCCTTCTAATCCCCGGCCTAGAACGATCCCTACTTGCATCTTTACTACAATTGTCAATAAGAGGGTTTAATTTGAGTGCTAGTTTATAACACATCAAAATTTTGGCACCGTTGCCTGGGATTAACAACTTTGCTAATCCCTCGTTGTTTCTTTTTGTCTCTTTTTCGTATACTTTGTTTTAGTTTTTGACTTTGTTTTATTTTCCTGTTTTTAGGTACTAGTTTATGACTCGAAGCTCTCAACCTGTTTGTGCAAATATCTTGGACTTTGACGACAATTTTGAACGAACTTTGAGAAGGAAGAGGAAAGAGCCAGAACTTAATCCACCTAGTTCTAGCTCAGAATCTGAGTTTGAAGAGGAAGAAGAGGTCACGGCAAGAGAGGAAGAAGAAGCACAAGTCATGGGAGCGGATGATCGAACAATCAAGGAACTTTCAGCCTCGGGATTGGACAATGCCGTACCCCTATGCATTCAAAATCCAAGGGCAGCTCAAGACAAGACCGATGAGTTAGAATTGAAGTCTAGCTTGCTGCATCACGTTCCAAAGTACCATGGGCTATCCATGGAGGATCCAAACAAGGACTTGAAAGAATTTGAAGTGGTATGTTCAAGCATGACCCCAATCAACGTGGATGCCGACATTTTGAAGATGAAAGCTTTTCCATTCTCTCTTTTGGAAAAAGCTAAGGATTGTTGTATGAATTAGCACCTGGAACTGTCACATCTTGGGAAAGCATGAAGAGAGCATTCTTAGAAAAAATTTTGCCCACTTCAAGAGTCATTCTCTTGAGGAAGAAGATTAGTGGAATTCAACAAAATCAAGGGGAGTCATTTCCAGCATATTATGAGCGTTTCAAGACTCTTGTTGCATCATACCCTCAACATCAAATGAAAGAAGAGCTTCTAATTCAATATTTCTACGAAGGACTTCTTCCAATTGAGAGACAAATGCTAGATGTATCAGCGACAGGAGCTTTGGTTGACAAAACACCAATTGATGCCAAGACTTTAATTGCAAACCAAGCCTTGAATGCACAACAATACAAAGGAGTTGAACAGAGAAACATCCCACGACAGCAACATGTGAATGAGGTAAGAGCAATATCTGAAATTCAATCTCAGTTGGCTAATCTCACTTTTCTTTTGTCACAGGTTGATGTGAAATATTCTAACACTCAAATTAAAACCCTATGATTGTAGTATATGAAAGTAGGGATCGTTTTAGGCTAGGGATTAGAAGGGATGCTAATCAACACAATTAAGACTCAAAAACACTAAACTAGACTAAAAAATAGAAAACTATACTTATATGACTCAAAACAAACTAAAAAGACTCAAAACAGCACAAAATAATCAAATAGACTCAAACTAGACACTAAACGATGATTTGGACGAAAATGACTTTTAACTTGACTCAAAACACTTAAAAACATAAATTTGGACATATTCTAACTAAAAGACACAACCAAGTAAATGGGGATTGGATTTTGGACGAAATTAAGGTAAAGACAAGCAGATTAAAGACTCTTAAACAACTTGGACGAAATTGGGGGAAAATATGGGTGAATGGCTAGCTAGAGGGTTCATCTCCACACATGACACATATGCATACAAATTGATTTCCAGTTATTATTCCTTTAAACCATGAATGACAACGCCCCAAGTTAGTTGCATCGCACAACTAACCATCAGATTTTACTTATTTCATTGAATTAGATGGAATACGCATCTAGACCAAATTATCTTTCTCAAGTTCCTTATATGAAACACATGATAGAGATACATGTCAAAAGTCATTAAGTTCTATGAAAATCATAAGCATTGACAAGGCATTCATCACTATGAAATGCATGAGACACATACCAAGGATTTACTTAACAAGATTGTTACTAGCAACCTCCACTACTTGTGAATATAAGTGAATAACTATTACGTAAGACCCTCTTATACTCTAGCATCAAATTCATGCATGCAAATTAAGTGTCGACCCCCAACCCACATACATAAACAAGTTTTAATAACTTAGATAAGAAAATCACATTCATGCCTTAAAAAACAATAACTGGACGTAATCAATTCATATAAAACATATAATCATGGCTTCGAATTTGATAGGATTAAAAGCACACCACAAAGTAACACACAATGTCCTATTAATTTTCCTTATTAACAATAATATTTGTCAATTGTAGCATATGAAAATAAGGGTCTTTCCCACAGAAGATTATTTTATCTAACTACTTAAAATGTCACAAAAACTGGGCTGTTGTCCCTACTGACCAGCCACCAAAAAATAATTATTAGACCGACTTACACTTATCTAAAGTCTACGAAATTTGATATGCAGATACTAGACACATAGAGCTACACTCACACAAATTTTAGGGATTTTTGGAGTTGATTTGCTATTTAAATTAAATCGAACGAAAACAGAACAAAAACAGATTTTAAGTAGTTCGCAAATTAAGAAAAACGAGTTAGGGGAATTGCTATCCACCACCAAATAATCATGCAAACATGTTATGTTTCATTCAAATTCCTTCTATTTCCGGATGAAGATGCTCAAGTTGGCTCAATGTTAGAACTCAACCTATTACTCTTTCTTATGTAGTATGTTAAGAGAATGGCGTTTTCAACTTAACTTAGTCCCTAACATGCAATCTAGAATGGTGTGTTCATAGATTTAACAAGTAGAAATCATTAGGAACGAAAAGAGTTTGAGTCATCACAAGGCATCGTAAGTACTGGCGTTGTCTTACTTATCCTAGAAATTGGTTCACATGTTAATCGCAATTAACAAGTACTACTCTAGAACATATGTAGGTCCTCATTTGACAAGGGCAGGCAAACACATATTCATAGCATTAGAATCCTAGATATGCTTACTAAGTATGCATCCGTAGAAAACACATAAAGAATTCATCAATGAGACAAGTAGTGAACCAATTTTCATCCATTATAAAAGTAATTCAAACGAAATGTCATAACAAACTTGCAATCATATTCGAGGCTTCAAACAGCCCCTAACCACTAAAAATTTAGTTACACAATCCTTAAGTTAAAACAAAAGATAGACATGAGTTTGAGAAAATAGAACCGAAAGAAATCGCCTGAGGCTTCCCTTTCTCCTTCCTTCCCCAATGCTACTTTTAAAACAATTCT
Source organism: Pyrus communis (assembly GCF_041283825.1). Classification (NCBI taxonomy): domain Eukaryota; kingdom Viridiplantae; phylum Streptophyta; class Magnoliopsida; order Rosales; family Rosaceae; genus Pyrus; species Pyrus communis. The sequence continues at coordinate 8,843,538 of NC_142572.1, forward strand.
TGCTGCATCATTTTCTTCTCCTTAACTCACCCACTAATAGCCATTTAGTGATGACAATAAGTGAGAGGAAATGTAAAACAATTGTAACTCCTTGGGTAGCCTTTATGCCAATTACTCCCTCTTAATCCTCATCTTTAATTCCATTTCCTCTGATATTTGAATAGGTGTCAGCTGGTTTGTTCTTGATTGCATCAGTTTTAGCTGCTAAATTTATTGGATTTATTGCTTTCAATGCTTTCTTGTCAGTTACAAACTGCTCAGCCTCTTGGGAACCTTTCAGTGTTAAAACGGCCATAACGTTTTCTAGAAAAATGATATTAACAATCCGCGAAATGCTCCAGAAAATAGACATCCGTAGCTTTGCAAGCATATAAGGTTCATTCTCTAATTCATTCTGAGCTGTCCGCAACTCGCTTCCAAAGTCAGCTGACCTGCACAGGCAGTTTTGACGAATTTGTTACTTAAAATTCCACTTGTGTTATTTTTCTCTGACAAATCCTACAAAATACAAAAACAAAGTAAATAACTCAAAAATATAAGGAACTAACTAAGAAAAGACAAGTGAATTTGATATAAAATTTATATAAATATGAACTTATCAAATACCCCCACACTTAGCTTTTGCTAGTCCTCGAGCAAAACAAAGAAAACATGAAAAAGTAGCAACATGAAAAACATTAGCTCCCCACTATGTGACTCTCATAGAATTTCATTCAAAAAAACAAATCATCAAGAACCTTAGTTAGCACCAAACAAGCTAATCCAAACTCATCTTCCTTATTCAAATGTTAACAGCGACCTTTTAATCATCCTTGAAGTGTAGTGTGTGTAATAGCCATGCTAATGCAATTTCAAGTTTTGTTTTAAAACACCACATGCAAACTAGTGACCTTCTCACGGGACATACACTCAATCACACATATGTTTAGCTTAATGTGTTTCGCTCAAAGAATCAAATGTGAAAGATCTACCATAAGCTTGCATAAAGATCTCATCTCCACAATCATAATTGCAAAACTAAAATCAAGAGGACTTTTATTGGATATAATGAGGCTTAGGGAGAGGGTTATAGAAATGAAAGGATAGATAAACACAAGTTCCAAGTTACATTGCAAGCAATTCTCTTGTTGAGATTTATAAGAACTCAAGCTCTCCAACCACTCTACTAATACCTCCAATCACACCCCTAAACTTTTTATTTGCTTTGTATACAATTTTTTTTTTTTCTTCTTCTTCTTCTTCTTTATTTTTTTTTTATTTTTTTATTTTTTTTAGTGAACCAATTTTCACATAACTAAATACAAACATGAAATACCCCTACACTTATTCTTTTGCCAAACTCCTTCAAAGTACTTCACAAACATTTCTCATAAGACAATCTCACATTGCTCACTAGCTAGCTTGGAAAGGGTAAGGAAAAATGTTTAAGGTATAAGGGCAGACATATCTGGTGATAAGAAATAAAAGGCTCAACATATACGGCTCAAATTGGCAATCTAATGATATCATTTTACTTTAGGAAACATGCTTATTTGGGCCATGGTGATAAACCTAATGCCTCTATCCTTTTCAAGTTCATGCAATCAATGACAAACATTTCGAAAGATCGTTGCACAAGTTCTAGAGATGTAAGTCACATAAGTTCATCACACATGAAAGAATAGGAGTGTATGAAAAATGCACACACTTTCAATAGGCTCAAAAACTCACATAGGTTGTATATGGTCACTATGTTCACATATGAAGCTTTCAATCATGCTTTAGTTTCACATCAACAAGGCTATGTGCTTTTGGTTTTTCAAAGATGATTAAACATGTACAAGGCTAACAAGAGAATAAGGAATTTCACACAATACATGCTTACTAAGTTCTTGATCACTGTGGTTCAATTTAATCCAATTATATCATTGGGTCGGGAAACTAACAAAAATCTAATTCAAAACAATAAATAAAACAAGACAATATTTTTGGATTTTCAAAATTTTTGAATGTTTTTCTCTTCTTTTGGGTTGTTTTTATTTTTTTTTATTTTTTTTAGGGTAAACAAAACTAATTAAGAAAACAAAAAGTAACAACAAGGAAACAAATTAAACCAATTCTTAGTCAAAGGGACGAAAATTTTCAATTTGGTCATTTTTTCAATCCTTACCCCCAAACTAAAACTGGACATTGTCCCCAACGTCAGAAAACACAATAATGCATAAAATAAAAATAAAATAAAATAATAAGAAACAAAATAAAGCATTTGGACTGAAAACTTCCCCAATTTGTAGTAAAAGCAAATGATGACCCCAAAACTTCAATTTTGCAATCAACTCCAAGGCTGAACATAACCAAATGTTCTTGAAAATAACCGAAGGCGAGAATTAAATGGAAGAACTTTTTGTCCAATGACAAAGCTCTTCCTCAAGATCATCTTGTCATGAAATGCCTTTGATTTCTTGAAGCTTTTGAACTGTTTGTTCAAGCTCAGGATCGTAGGAAGCTAGGTCAATGCTCTTGGACCTTTGAGTATGCATATACTACGAAGAGTACCTGAATAAAAAAAAGAAAAACAAAAACAAAAACACTAATTAGACAAGAAAAGAAAACAATAGAAAAATAAATAATTAGAAATAACAATCCCCGGCGACACGGCGCCAAAAATTTGATAGGATTAAAAGCACACCACAAAGTAGCACACAAATGTCCTATTAATTTTCCTTATTAACAATAATATTTGTCAATTGTAGCATATGAAAATAAGGGTCTTTCCCGTAGAAGATTATTTTATCTAACTACTTAAAATGTCACAAAAACTGGGCTGTTGTCCCTACTGACCAGCCACCAAAAAATAATTATTAGACCGACTTACACTTATCTAAAGTCTACGAAATTTGATATGCAGATACTAGACACATAGAGCTACACTCACACAAATTTTAGGGATTTTTGGAGTTGATTTGCTATTTAAATTAAATCGAACGAAAACAGAACAAAAACAGATTTTAAGTAGTTCGCAAATTAAGAAAAACGAGTTAGGGGAATTGCTATCCACCACCAAATAATCATGCAAACATGTTATGTTTCATTCAAATTCCTTCTATTTCCGGATGAAGATGCTCAAGTTGGCTCAATGTTAGAACTCAACCTATTACTCTTTCTTATGTAGTATGTTAAGAGAATGGCGTTTTCAACTTAACTTAGTCCCTAACATGCAATCTAGAATGGTGTGTTCATAAATTTAACAAGTAGAAATCATTAGGAACGAAAAGAGTTTGAGTCATCACAAGGCATCGTAAGTACTGGCGTTGTCTTACTTATCCTAGAAATTGGTTCACATGTTAATCGCAATTAACAAGTACTACTCTAGAACATATGTAGGTCCTCATTTGACAAGGGCAGGCACACACATATTCATAGCATTAGAATCCTAGATATGCTTACTAAGTATGCATCCGTAGAAAACACATAAAGAATTCATCAATGAGACAAGTAGTGAACCAATTTTCATCCATTATAAAAGTAATTCAAACGAAATGTCATAACAAACTTGCAATCATATTCGAGGCTTCAAACAGCCCCTAACTACTAAAAATTTAGTTACACAATCCTTAAGTCAAAACAAAAGATAGACATGAGTTTGAGAAAATAGAACCGAAAGAAATCGCCTGAGGCTTCCCTTTCTCCTTCCTTCCCCAATGCTACTTTTAAAACAATTCTTGCTGCATCATTTTCTTCTCCTTAACTCACCCACTAATAGCCATTTAGTGATGACAATAAGTGAGAGGAAATGTAAAACAATTGTAACTCCTTGGGTAGCCTTTATGCCAATTACTCCCTCTTAATCCTCATCTTTAATTCCATTTCCTCTGATATTTGAATAGGTGTCAGCTGGTTTGTTCTTGATTGCATCAGTTTTAGCTGCTAAATTTATTGGATTTATTGCTTTCAATGCTTTCTTGTCAGTTACAAACTGCTCAGCCTCTTGGGAACCTTTCAGTGTTAAAACGGCCATAACCTTTTCTAGGAAAATGATATTAACAATCCGCAAAATGCTCCAGAAAATAGACATCCGTAGCTTTCCAAGCATATAAGGCTCATTCTCTAATTCATTCTGAGCTGTCCGCAACTCGCTTCCAAAGTCAGCTGACCTGCACAGGCAGTTTTGACGAATTTGTTACTTAAAATTCCACTTGTGTTATTTTTCTCTGACAAATCCTACAAAACACAAAAACAAAGTAAATAACTCAAAAATATAAGGAACTAACTAAGAAAAGACAAGTGAATTTGATATAAAATTTATATAAATATGAACTTATCAGAATTCACCTCTAACTAAAAAGAAATTAGTTCAACATGTTCGCAAAACAAAGATAATTAAACTTAAACATTAAAAACAAAGATAGAATACACCTAGAAACACTCCAGGTGGCTCCTCCTTCCTTCCTTGCTGCCAACAATGGGGATTTGTGTGAATTTAGGCTCCTGAGGTGTGGTGGATGGTGTGGTGTGAATTTGGGGTAGAGGGTGGTGGTTTTTGAGTGTTGTGGCATCATGTATTTATAGGGTGAAGGGGAGGCACGAAATTGGGCTGAAAAGGAGAAGAATTAGGACTCCAAATCACCAAAGAACAATGACACTTTCAATCAGATTCCAAGGAGGACAAGGAATGGTCCTTGTGGCAGATTCTAGAACTTCATGTGAAAAGGAGTCCTCTTTGAAGTTGGAATTAAGGTAGGAAAAGATTAGGATAGGATAAGATAAGATAAGGTCGGATAAAGTTTGGATAAGATAAGGAAATTTGGATAATATTCCTTCTTTGTAGCTGATTCCTTATCTTCCAAGTCTTCAATTTAATTCTTCCATATGTTAATCACATTCCTAGCCTCTATTGATCTTCAAATTCGTCCATCCACCTTGCTCCATGCATGTGCAATCCATTCCAAGCCCAAAACTGCTCTAAAATGCTCTAAATTGCACTTTCTTGCCAACTTTGTCATTTAAACCTACAAACACACGAAAATAGCTTAAAACACCAAAATAAATAGAAACTAACTTACTAAATGTAAAGAAACAAGTTAACAAAGTCGCATAAATATGCTCCTATCAGTTGTTGAAAGACCTAAAATGCAAGAAAACACAATTTGTGGTGTATGCTCTATAGAAGGGCACCAATATGAGAAATGCCCTCAATTGATTGAGAATGGAGGATGGGAAAGTGTGAATGCCGTGGGCTATCAAGGACAAAATCAGCCAAGGCATGATCCATACTCCAACACTTACAATCCGGGACGGAAAGATCACCCAAACATGAAGTGGAGGGAGCCTCAACAACCTCAACAAAAATGAGGATTTCGTCCAACACCGCCTGGGATATTTCAAAGGCCATTCACACCAATGCAACCTCAACCACCTCCGGTTCAACCAAATTCAGGAATGTCTTTGGATAATGATAAAGTTATTCAATTACTAACGTCTTTGATGCAGAGAGTACAAAATCAAACCAAAGAGATGCAAAATCAAGCTAAGGAGGTGGATGAATTGAAAAAACAAATGGGGCAAATGGCAAAATTCATGGGCCAATTCAGAGAACAAGGCAAATTGCCTAGTTCAACCATTATGAATCCAAAAGGAGGATTTGAAACCGCCTAAGCTATCACTTTAAGAAGTGGCAAGGAAGTTGGAACAGACTTATAACCATCCAAATCAAGCCAAAAAGAAGAGGACAAGCTGCTGCACAAAGAGGAGGAGCAAGGCCAAGCCACGGCAAGGGTAGAATCACCCTTGCCGCAGCCTCTTAGGGAGCTCAAATCATCCACCACAGGTAAGTTAGGTCTAAATTCACTAAATTTTAACTCTATTCCACCAAATGTGCCTTTCCCTCGCAGATTTATGCAATCAAAGAAAGAATAGTCACAAGGACATTCTTGAGACATTTAGGAAGATGCAAGTCAATATTCCACTCCTTGATGCAATCAAACAAGTTCCAAATATTCCACTCCTTGATTCCTGAATAAGTAAGTGGTAAGGGTAAGTAAGAATGTTTTAGCGGTTTTACAAAGGAAATTGCCTCCTAAATGCAAAGATCGAGGTAGTTTCACAATCCCTTGTGTTATTGGCAATACTAAGTTTGAACATGTCATGTTAGACCTAGGTGCATCCATTAATGTCATGCCGTACTCTATTTATGCATCTATGAACTTAGGAGAGCTGAAAAATGATGGTGTTATTATTCAATTAGTCGATCATTCTAATACATATCCAAAAGGAGTTTTGGAAGATGTTTTGGTGCAGGTTAATAATTTAATCTTCCCAGCTGATTTCTATGTGCTTCATATGGAAGATTTGGCCATTCCACACCCTTGCCGATCCTACTTGGGAGACCTTTCATGAAAACAGCCCGCACCAAGATAGATGCGTTCAAAAGGACATTGACAATGGAATTTGATGGCGAGATTATTGATTTTAACATTTCTAAAACTATGAGGTATCCTAGTGATGATCATTCATGTTTTTTATTGATATTATTGATTCATTGGTGTAGAAACATCTTGAACAATTATACGAAGATACACTTGAAACAGTCATTACAAATGGAATAGGACTCAAAAAACCAAGGGGCAGAACCAAACCACATCCACGACACCATTGAAGAACTCCATGTCGTGCCCCCTTATGAAGAAGTATTTGAGGTGGTGGCTGCTCTAGGGTCATTGCCATGACACCCAATTCCAATTCCCATTTCTACTAATAAGTTGTTACCTTCAGTGATACAGCCACCTTCCCTTGAGCTTAAACCATTATCAAACCACTTGAAGTATGTTTTCTCGGGGGAACAAGAGACTTTGCCCGTCATAGTTTCTTCTTCACTCACGGCACAAGAAGAAGAAAAGTTGGTGAGGGTGTTAAAGGAATACAAAACAGCCATTGGATGGACCTTGGCCGATATCAAGGGAATAAGCCCTACTACATGCATGCATCGTATACTTTTGGTGGAGGGGGCTAAACCATCTCGAGAGGCTCAACGCCAACTCAACCCTCCAATGATGGAAGTCGTGAAAAAGGAGATTATCAAGCTACTTGATTGTGGAGTGATCTATCCAATTTTTGATAGTTGTTAGGTTTCGCCGGTCCAAGTTGTTCCAAAGAAATCCGGAGTCATTGTGGTGAAGAATGAAGAGAACGAGCTTGTGCCCACCCGTATCCAAACAGGTTGGAGAGTTTGCATCGATTATAGAAAGCTTAACGCCACCACAAGGAAAGATCACTTCCCTTTGCCATTCATTGATCAAATGCTTAAAAGGTTAGCTGGTCATTCTTTTTATTGTTTTCTTGATGGTTATTCGGGAGATAATCAAATTGTTATAGCTCCAAATGATCAAGAAAATACCACTTTTACTTGTCCATTTAGTACTTTTGCTTATCGTCGAATGCCATTTGGTTTGTGCAATGCACCAGCCACATTTCAAAGATGCATGGTAAGTATATTTTCAGATTGTGTTGAAAAGATCATTGAGGTATTCATGGATGATTTTAGTGTTTTTGGTGATTTGTTTGATGATTGTTTACATAATCTCACTTTAATCTTGAAACGATGCATTGAAACTAACCTTGTTTTAAATAGGGAAAAATGTCATTTTATGGTAAAACAAGGCATAGTTTTGGGTCACATAATCTCTGAAAAAGGAATTGAAGTTGATAAATCAAAAATAGATCTTGTACGCCACTTACTCTCTCCCATTTCGGTGAGAGAGGTTCGTTCTTTTCTTGGACATGCAGGATTTTATAGGCGATTCATCAAGGACTTTTCAAAAATTTCACAACCCCTTTGCCGTCTCCTTCAAAAGGAAGTGTCATTCGAGTTCAACGAGGAATGTGAGAAGGCATTCAAACACCTAAAGGAGCTATTTACCTCGGCCCCCATCATAGTTCTACCAGATTGGAGCATACCTTTTGAGCTCATGTGTGATGCCTTAGATTATGCAATAAGAGTTGTTTTAGGCCAAAGGAAGAACAAGTAGCCACATGTCATTTATTATGCATCCTGGACCTTGAATAGTGCTAAATTGAACTACTCTACCACTGAAAAAGAACTTCTTGCTATTGTGTTTGCTTTAGATAAGTTTCGTTCTTATTTACTTGGCATTAAAGTTATTGTTTATTCTAACCATGCAGCATTGAAGTACTTATTCACCAAGAAGGAGGCCAAACCAAGGCTAATTCGCTGGATGCTCCTTCTTCAAGAGTTCGATATTGAAATTAGAGACAAGAAAGGAAGTGAAAATGTGGTGGCTGACCACTTGAGTCGTTTGGTGCACAATGAGGAGTCCTTACCCATCCAAGAGATGTTCTTAGATGAGCAGCTACTGTCCATTGAGGTAAGTGAGCCGTGGTGTGCCGATTTAGTGAATTATTTGGTGTCTAAACAAGTTCCAAGCACCCTAAACAAGCACCAACGTGATAAACTCAAAAAGGATGCACGGTTTTATGTGTGGGATGACCCATACGTGTGGAAATATTGCTCTGATCAGATTCTTCGTAGGTGTGTGCATGATTCTAAGCTTAATTCAATTTTAACTTTTTGTCACACTTATGCATGTGGGGGTCATTTTGGCACACAATGCACATCCCTTAAGGTGTTAGAATGTGGATTTTATTGGCCTACTATCTTTAAGGATGCTAGAACTTTTTGTATGACATGTGATTGTTGTCAAAGAATGGGCAATATTGGTGCAAAGGATCAAATGCCGCAAACCCCTATTTTCAATGTTGAAATTTTTGATGTTTGGGGCATTGACTTCATGGGTCCTTTTCCTTCTTCATATGGATTCACTTATATTTTGCTTACGGTTGATTTTGTCTCGAAATGGGAGGAAGCAAAAGCCACCCATACTAGTGATTCTAGAGTGGTTGTAGATTTCATCAAAACTAACATCTTTTCCAGATTTGCGATGCCTAGAGTGCTCATAAGTGATGAAGGGTCTCATTTTTGTAATCGCACCATTGAGGTGCTACTCAAGAAATATAATGTCAGACATAAGGTTTCTAAACCTTATCATCCACAAACAAGTGGCCAAGCCGAGGTTTCAAATAGAGAAATCAAGCAGATTTTGGAGAAGACCGTTGGACCAACAAGGAAAGATTGGAGCTTGCGTTTGGATGATGCACTATGGGCATATCATACGGCTTACAAAACACCCATTGGAATGTCTCCATTTCGGCTTATCTATGGCAAACCATGCCATATTCCCGTGGAATTAGAACACAATGCGCATTCGGCTGTCAAAACATTCAACATGGACATAGAAGCGGTTGGAATTCATAGGAAGCTTCAATTGAATGAACTTGAAGAGATTAGGCATGAGGCTTATAAGAATGCTCGCATTTACAAGGAGAAGACAAAAGCATTCCCTGACAAAATGATTCGTAGCAAGACATTCTCCATAGGGTAGAAAGTGCTACTTTTCAATTCCCGCCTTCATTTGTTTCCCGGTAAGTTACGTTATAAATGGATTGGTCCTTTTGTTATTACTAATGCTTTTCCTTATGGTGTAGTCCAAATTCAAAGCTTGAGGAATGGCCAAGAATTCAAGGTGAATGGGCCTCATTTGAAGCTATATTATGAGAATATCGAAGGGCAGGTTGTGGAGGATGTACCCCTCCATGCCGTAAGCCCTAATAGAGCTTAATAGGAGGTATCGTCCGGCTAGAAGACGTTAAAGAAAACGCTTCTTGGGAGGCAACCCATGCATTTGAATAAAGATGACCTACGAATCTCCAACAATCCATAACCAGATTTGCGTTCCTAAACCTTTCTCTTTATTGCTTTTACTTTGCCATAATAGTTATGATTGTTAGTTGTGTTGTTTTTTTGTTTGAGTGAGTATTTCTTTGAAACATTGAGGACAATGTTTAGTTTAAGTGTGGGGGGGGGGGGGTAAAACAAGCTGTTTTTGCATGATTTTTGTGGGATTTATTCGCCTATCACTTCTAATGTTGTTTCTCACTGTTTTAAGTGTTTTTAGTGTGTTTTGAAGTGTTTTAATGTGTTTTAAACAAGAAAGACGAAAATTTGAAAAAAAATTCAAAAAAGTTTTGAAAAACCCAAAAGGAGTTGTTTTTGTGTGTTTGTTTGTGTCTTAGGGTACCTTCCAACACAATGATGATGATTGATTTTTTTAATTGCATGACTGTTAAAGAAAGTTCCAAACATGGATGGAAGTTTGATTTACTCTTTGGTTTATGATTAGTTGTAGTTGTCGTTTACGAATTCATATGTAATCACAAAGAAAAAAAATCAAGTTTCATTGTTTCTTTGCTTGGTTGCTACTTAGAATGCGTTTTCATCCTTATAGTTCCAAATACTAGAACTCATGCCTATTTCATTCAAAGCATGATATTGATTGCATAACATACAATAAGATGAAGTTGTTTAGTTAAAACCACAGCCAAAAAGCCTTACCCTTTGCACATGTATTGTAGGTTTGATTCCTTTGAGCCTTATCTAGCTTATTTTCTTTGTTAGCCCACATTATCCTTACCTAGCCTAGATTAGGACTATCCATACCCTTGTTCTTAAAGGATAGTGAAGCATGACAAAGAGGGAATTCTTTTTGATCTACATTATGTAGAAAAATAAGTGTTGGGGAAGGGTTTTCATTGAAGAAAAAAAAAAAAAAAAAAAGAAGAAAACCGTGAAAAAGAAAAGAAAAAGAAGAAAAGATTTAAGAAATAAGTGAGATTGAACTCACGAGTATTGGTTGTTGAAGAAAGGGTCCAAAAGTTTGAATCTGGCCCTAAGTTTTGTGTGAACCTTCCATGGGTTTTTAGAGTTGAATTCTGCATTCAAAAGTGAATTCTAAGTGTTTATTTCATTACTTTGCTTCCTATTGCTTTAAGAACCTTTGTTTATCCTTTACCTTTCTTTGTTAGCCAATACCTTAGCCTTGTTACAACCCTTAGACTTCTATCTTGATTGTTATGTGTTTCAATATGTGGAGTTTGAAATTGGTATGAGCATATGGAATCCCTGGTTCTCGCTTCTAAGTAGTAGCATTCCGTTCATGAGATCATATACATGTCTTATTAATAATTCCAGAAAATGCTTTCTGTGTTATAACATATGTGAGTATTAGTCTACATGTTTACATCAATCTTCTCACATATACTTAGTATAGGGAGTGTAGTCAGAAAATCTGTGTGAAAATAGAGAGAATATCTTGTGAGGAATTGAGGGAATTCTCTAAGGCATGTTACTACTCTCAAACTATTGTTTTAATTGATTAAATGCAAACTAGTGAGTGGTGGCTATGGTTAAGTGTTTACTTAAGTGTAAAGAGAGCTAAAATCTATGGGAGTAGTGATTTTTAATATGTCATGTTCATTGGAAATCCCTGAGACAAATGTTGGAAGGTCTAGAGTGTGTTTTGATTGTTTTGTTTTGCTCAAGGACTAGCAAAAGCTAAGTGTGGGGGAATTTGATAGGAGCATATTTATGCGACTTAGTTAGCTTGTTTTCTTGCATTTATGTTGTTAATTTCTAGTTATTTTAGTATTTTAAGCTATTTTCGTGTGTTTGTAGGTCCAATTGACTAAAGTGGCAAGAAAGTGCAATTTGGAGCATTTTGGAGCAGTTTTGGGCTTGGAATGGATAGCACATGCTTGGAGCAAGGTAGATGGACGAAATTGAAGTTCAAGAAAGGCTAAGAATTTGCTAAAGAGATGGAAGAAATTAATTCAAGACTTGGAAGAAAAGGAATCAGCCACAAAGAAGGAAACATGAGTCAAACTTCCTTATTTTGACTTAGTCAATCTTAATCTTATCCTATTTATGTTCCAGCTATCAAGGGGGTTCCTAATGAATTTAGGACACTTAAATATATGTTCTAGAAGCCTAAATCTCATCCATTCCCAAACTCAATGCCCCAACTTCCTTCCCTTTCCCTTTCCTTGCCGTGCAAGGCAGCACCTTTCCCTTTCCTATTTCCTATTTTCTATCCTTGCCGCACCTTTCTTCCCTTTTCCCTTGGGATTCTGACTTTAATTACCCTTTTTCCTTGAGGATTTGGGGTCCAAATCTTTCCCAAAACATTTAATGAAAGTCATGATCCTTTCCCTAAAATATATACATTCTGCCGCATCCATTCATACATCCATATAATTGCATACACAATATTGAACCATTCAGCGATTCATCCATTCTTTCCACACACATAGCCATACCAACCATTCAGCCATCATCCTCCATACATAATTCCGCACCCTACCAATCATCATACTACCCTACCATTCATCCATCCTTGACCATAATACACCACAACCCAAATTCAGCCATTCCACACCCTTGTGCCTCATCCTAGCAAGGAAGAAAGAGAGGAGGAGCAGCCTTGGACCTTTTTGCCATTCAAGTTGGATTGTTGGAACATTTTTAGGTGTAATCTATCTTTTGTTTTCAATGTTTAATTTAAATTCTCTTTGTTTTGCTGTGAACATGAGAGGCTAAACTTGTTTTAGCTAGAGGAGACTTTGAAACCATGATTATATTTGCAATATGAATTGATTAATTCTAGTTGTGATTTCATAAATTGTGAATGCAATTTACTTAACTGTTTGATTAAGAACTTATTCTTGTGTGTTAATTAAGGAGGCCTACTTAGTTCGCATGCATGAATTTGATGCTAGAATATAATGGAGTTTCACATAATCATTACAAACTTATATTCACAAGTAGTGAAGGTTGCTGGTCACAATCGTGTTAAGTTAAATTCTTGGCATAAGTATCATGATGTCATAGTTACGAATGTCTTGTCAATGCTTATGATTTTCACAAAGCTTAATGATCTTTGCTTGGTGTCTCTATTATGCAGTTCATGTAGGGAACTTGGGAAGAGTAATTTGGTTGCCGATGCGTATTCCATCCAATTCAATGACTTAAGAAAAATCTGAGGGTTAATTAGTGATGTCACGGTTAATTTGGGGTGTTGAGGTTCATGGTTTATCGGAAAAGTAACTGGAAATCAATTTGTATGCAAGTGGGTCATGTGTGGAGAAGGACCCTCTAGCTAGCTTATCACCCATAGGTATATTTAACGGTATATTCCATTTTTGGATGGAATATTCCCTAACACCGTTAGGGTTTCTATACGTGTGCCAGGCACGTGCCTGCGCGTGGCCGACGCGTGTGGTCGGAAAATTTTTCTAAAAATATAGGGATGTTCATGGTGTTGAGTAGATCACGGTGGCATATTCAAACATTCCATTTGAGCAATGTATGAGAAGTTATTAGCTAGTTTTGTGTATGTGCTTTAAATTAACGTTTATATAGTTGTTTCGTATATAGGTGAGACCTATCCTGAGGACAAGCGCAGTCAATCGAGGCTTGGGGGCTACGACCCTTCCACATACCAGTGAGTGGGCTTTTCGTTTTCCATATATACCTATTTACTTGAGATTTTTCCTAGAAAATCGATTTAAATGAATTATGTTTGAAATGCCATGCAAAGTATTTGCCTATTTTACTCATGCATTAGTAGTTGCATATATTTATGATTGGTGTTGCAGACGCACAGGTAAGTGCCAGGTAAGTTTATAGATTATGGTTGTGAGTTGATGATTATATGAGATGTATTGAGAGCTCATAAACTTGCACCCCGGTGTTAGTGCTCCTGCCCAGAGTTAGGGCACAGTCATTCATGTGATGTTCACCTCCCGCACCATACGCTTACCTTGGATCCAAGTTAGGTGCACATTTATGTTGTACAGACCAGTTTAGGTGGTTCTGACTCGTAGGTGACCCGCGATTATTCACACAGTCTTCACGTGATAGTAGCACTTGAGCATACTTGTTTACACCCAGTCCTGTTGTATAGACCAATTTAGGTGGTTTCGACTCGTGTGTAGGTATATTTGTTGAGATGTGGATTTGAGCCGTACAGGTCACGTTAAGTGACTCCGGCTGACATATCATTTGCTTTGATTTATATCACCTTGCTTAAATATTTTATGCTAAGATATTTGACATGGCATATATGTAGATTTCGCTAATATGAGTATGGTTTCGATATACGTATATATTCTATTTCCTTGGAAATTATACAGGTTTTACGACGAGAGGTTACTACCTTTGATAATTGAAATGATTTTGAAAAGCTTTGTTTTTGCCCACTCACACTTTCTGTTTTGCGCCCTTCCAGGTTCTAGTTAGGAGTGTTTTTGGTGGCTTGCGAGGAATCCACGGCAGCTCTAACAGATTATCACCATTGTAGGATTACCATTGGTGTTGTATAATTAGTAATTGTCTTGCTGGATGCACTTAGGCTACTTATGCTCTGGTTGTGAATTCACACTTATTTTCATCTTGCACTTTATCTTAGTTAGTGCTCTAGTTAGTTTGGTTTTGATATATTCGCATTTCTTATATTATCATTACTTCCGCACTGTGCACATGGCTACGTCACCCTCATGTGATGGCCAGCATGCCTTGATTATGTCAGTTTGGTATCAGAGCCTAGGTTTGGTAGTCCTGCATATTTTGTGAGTATTCTAATTATTTTGGTGTCTTCTATCAAAATTATACCGCCTCGTACAGAGCCACGTTGTTCAGCTGAGCCTAGTTCCCTCGATATAGCTCAGTTAGGGGAAGCTATAGCTCATACGATTCAGTGTTAGCTTCGCCCTCCTCAGAGAACTCCCTTGGAGACTATATATAACTTAAAGTTGGATAAGTTTGAGGGACATGAAGGACATAAAGGAGCAGAGCGGTGGCTCGAGCATCTTGAAAAGACTTTCCGAGTGATGCAAAGTCAATGGAATATTCCTTATAAAAGGTGGGTCGAGACGACTACATGGTTCTTAGGTCAAGAACCAGCATCCTGGTGGGAACATGAGGTTTGTCATTTGATCCTAGAGGAAATTGTTGACTGGGAAGTGTTTAAACGGTTGTTTCAGAAAAAGGTTTGTTCCCCCTGAGTATATTGATCGTAAGAAGCAAGAATTTACTCAATTGAGACAGGGGGAGATGATGGCGAACGAGTATTACAGGAGATTCATTGACTTGTCTCGTTATCATCCGGATGTTGCTGCTAATCCGGTTAAGATGCTTCGTCGTTTCAGATTGGCTACTAAGAATATGGTGTTCTATGGTGACCATTACTCCTTGTGCTTCTTACCAGGAGTTCTATGAGATTTTATTGAGGATTGAGGATTCAGAGAATATGCCTAGTAAGAGTGAGGAAGAAGAAAAAGACGGCAATAAGAAGAAATATGATAAAGGTAAAGGTCAAGCATCTCAAGGACCTCGCAAAACTCAGAGCTTTAAGCGAAGTGGAGCTAGTTCTAGTTTTTCCAGTGGGGGTTTTAATGCCTCTGGTCAGGGAAGATGTGGTAGATTTTCTGGGGGTCCTAGATTTCAGAGACATGATGCGAAAATTAGCTTAACACACAAATTAACCCTCTTTTGACAATTGTAGCATATAAATAAGTAGGGATCGTTCTTACACCGGGGATTAGGAGGGCTTGCTAAACACTCTAAATTGACTCAAATAAATAAAACTAACCTTTAAAACACTTAAACTCACTTAAAAAGACTCAAACACGTTTACAAAACTCAAAATAGGCTAAAAACACTCAAAACTGCCTTAAAAACACAATCTGGGCAGTTTTGAGCCTAAACACAAACTTGGACGAAAATTGATTCTAACTTGACTCAAAACTCTAAAAAAACACAATCTAAAACATATTTGGACCAATTAGACACTCTAAGACACTTGGGGATTTGGTTTTTGACGAAAATCAAACAAACAAAACAAATATGTAAAATAGGCAGATTCTGACGAAATTGGTGGAATTAAATGGATGGTGAGATGGCTAGGAGGTTTTTCTCCACACATGGCATATTTGCATACAAAAATAATCTCCAGTTGCTTATTCGATGAATTTATGAACCTCAACACCCCAAGTTAATTAGGTACGCTTAAATTAACTCTCAGATTTCCCTTAGGTCATTGAATTGAATGGAAATAGCGCATTGTAATCAAATTATTCCTTAAAGGTTTTCTATATGAAAGCGCATGATAGAAAGACAATCAAAGATCATTAGGTTCTATGGAAATCATAGGTGTTGACGAGGCATTCGTAACTATGAAAGCGCATGATACTTATGCCAAGAATTCACTTATCATAATTGTGACCAACAATCTTAACTACTCATGAATATAAGTTCCCAACGATTAGGTGAAGTTCCCTCATACCCTAGCATCATGTTTATGCATGCAAATTAAGCGTGCACTCTCAATTCATATACATAAGCAAGTTTTAATTAAACGGATAAGCAAATTGAATTCATCATTCATGAAATCACAACTAAAAGTAATCAAATCATCATGCAAATATAACCATGGTTTCGAAATTCCCCCCTAGCCAAAAGGGGGATTAGTTCCTCATGCTTGCACAACAAAAAGTATTGAATTTAAACATTGAAATCATAAGAAAGAATACACCTAATTGCTCAGCGATCCAAGATGAATTCGATGCACAGATTGGCTCCTCTTCCTCCTCCTTGTTGCGGCACAAAGTGTGGGTGATGGAATTGGTGGTTTTGGATGGTGTTTTCTTGTTTGGAGGGATGGAGGATGGTTGATTATGGTGGGGAAGGGTGCGGCAGAGATGTATGGATGTGTAGGGAGGTCTATGGAGGCTTAGAATGGAGAATGGAGGTGCGGCACAAGGGTTTCTGAATAGCATAAGGGGGTGGTACGAATTTGTGGCTGAAAATATGTTTATATAGTCCTAGGGTTTATTAGATTAGGGTTTACTTAGCAGATTTGGTGGATTAGGGCCCTAGAATTCGGCCATGGGTTGTCAAATCCACCTAGGAAGAGGTTTTTGGCCCACATAGTTTTATAAAACGAATTGTATACCCAAATCCACAAGGATTAGGCCTTGGAAATCAGAATCCCAAAGGGATTGGGCCTAGGGAGGTGCGGCTGATTTAGGGGAGAGGGTAGCTTGGCTTGCAAGGCAAGGTAAAGCCTTCTAGAAAGGTTTGGGCGCCACTTTTCTAGGGTTTCTAGAAAGAATAGGTTTTGTGGCAGATTTGGGCCTTCTAGACTAGGATGCTTCTAGAAATAGGTTCTAGAATGATCCATTTAAGTCCCCATGTAATTAGGAGTAAGACATGATAAGGTTTGGATAGGATAAGATGAGATAAGGTTTGGATAATGTTTTGGATAATTGGATAATGTTGGATAAGGTTGGATAAGGTTGGATAATGTTTTGGATAATGTTTCCTCTTTTCTTGCACTTTCCTTATCCACTTTGTCCTTAGCTTAGTTCCTTCCTCTTCTTATCACATTTCCAACTTCTTGAAGTCCAAATTCGTCCATCCATGTTAGCCCACATGCAAGCTCACCAACTAGTGTCCAAAATAGCTCCAAAATGCACCAAAATGCACTTTCTTGATACTTTGACCCATAGGACCTACAAACACACGAAATTGAGTTGTAATACGACATTAACTAAGAAATAATAGCACAAATGCACAAGAATAAGCTAGTTAAGTCGCCTAAATATGCTCCTATCAAGACAGGGGGATGCTAGTAGAGGAAGTGCGCCGTTGTGACGCAAATTAATAATAGACATTTTGAGGAGTGTATAAGAGGTAGCAGTGGATGTTTTAGTTGTGGTCAAATGGGGCATAGAGCTATAAATTGTCCTCAGAATCAGCAGAGGCCCCAGCAGCCTTCCTTGCCACCACCAGTGCCGATCCAACAAGTTCCAGGTCTAGTAGTTATGGTCAGATGGGTCGTGGTGGTGCTTACTAGTATCAGGGTGACGTCGTTCCTTATGCTTCAGGGCAGTATCAATATTCCCAGGATCCTTATTATCAGAGTGGGTATCCTCAGTATTCTGGAGGTTATACGCCGTATCTTCCCATTCCAGTTGGTGGATCTCAGTGGTACCAGGGAGGACAGCCCCAGCGAGGAGAGATTGTTTCCAGTAGTGCAGGATCTTTGAGGCAGTCTGGTCAACCAAGTCAGGGGCATAATATGCAGGGTCGAGGTGGTTAGATTAGCAGAGGTCGTGGGGGACGATAGCAGACCCAGGGGCGTATCCACAACATTACGTTGCAGGATGCTCAGAATAATCCTGACTTGATCATGGGTACGTTAAATTTTCTTGGTCACTTTGCTAGAGTTTTAATTGATTATGGTGCTACGTATTCAGTCATTTCTCGTACATTTGCTCAAGTGACGCAACCTCATCCTACACCTCTAGGGTATGATTTAGAGCTTGCTATGCCTAGAGGGGAGATATGTTATATCGATTGTGTATATCCATGATGTCCAGTGATGGTGGATGATGTAATTATGCCAGCTAACCTTATCCTGTTAGATATTGTTGATTTTGATGTGATTTTGGGCACGGATTGGTTGCATGATAATCGTGCCAATATAGATTGCTACGGGAAAACAGTTACTTTCCATCGTCCTGGATTACCTATGGTTACTTTTGTGGGTTAGCAAAGTGGGGTCAGGCATGGCGTTATTTTCGCTATGAGAGCAAAAAGGTTATTATCAAAAGGTTTCCAGGGATACTTAACTCATGTGGTGTTGAATGATGTTGCTCCTAGTAGTGTGGAGGATGTGAAAGTAGTCAGGCATTTTCCTGATGTATTCCCTGATGATTTACCTGGATTGCCGCCAGACCGAGATGTGGAGTTTACTATTGATTTGTTTCCAGGTACGGATCCTATATCTTTGACTCCTTATCGAATGTCTCCTGCTGAATTGAGGGAATTGAAAATTCAGTTGTACAAATTAGTTGATAAAGGTTTTATTCAGCTTAGTACTTTACCCTAGGGAGCTCTAGTGTTATTTGTGAGTAAGAAAGATGGGACCTTGAGGCTATGTATCGATTATAGGCAATTGAATCGGGTAACAATTAAAAACTGTTATCCATTACCGCGTATAGATGATTTATTTGATCAGCTTCAAGGCTTATTTTCTAAGATTGATTTGAGGTCTGGTTACTATCAGTTGAAGATTAAAAGTGAGGACGTTCCTAAGATGGCTTTTTGATAGGAGCATATTTATGCGACTTAATTGGCTCGTTCTCGTGCATTTACGTTGTGTTTCCTTAGTTATTTTAGTCCTTTATGCTTCTTTTGTGTGTTTTTAGGTTCATATGGCTAAGGAAGCAAAATGGTGCATTTTGGAGCATTTTGGAGCAAAATTGGACTTGGAATGGATAGCTTATGTTTGGAGCAAAAGAAATGGACGAAATTGAAGACCAAATTGAGTTAGGATTCCTAATCACAAGAGGATTCCTAATCAAATGAGGAATCCTAGTCAAAGAAGGTTTCCTACTTGAAGTAGGAAAGTTAAGCCAAGGTTTCCTATTTTGGTTAAATCTTTCCTAATCTTTAAGGACTCCATATTTCAGCAATATCAAAGGCTCCTACCTATTCTAGGTCATAAAACAATGTCCCTTGCAAACCTAAAGTCATTGCCGTGTGTCCCCTGTGTGTTTCCTTTCCTTGCCGTGCAAGGAAGGGCCTTGTTTCCTGTTTTAAACCATTTAAACACATTCCTTTTTCATACCAAGCTTAGCCATAACGCACATACCCTTTTCTATTCCAAAATTCTTGCCTAATTTCAGAAATAAAAAACATTCCTTTTCTTACAAACCCTTGCCGTGCAAGGGAAACTTGTTTCCTTTAGTTTTAGGACATTTAAGCCTTTCCTATATCACATCCGCACCTCCCTTGACCTTTCCTCTTCCTTGCCGTGCAAGGGAGATGGTTCTTTCCTATTTCCTTGCATTAAAACACATTCCTTTTGTGTTTTATGCCATTGCCGCAACTTTTAATTACTTTCCTTTAAATTTCTGATTTGATTTCCTATTTCTAGAAGCTTTTGACTTAATTTCTGTTTACCTAAATAACCTAGGGTTTTAATTCCTGAAATCCTATAAAGAAACATCCTTGTAGTAGCCACAAAGTTTTCATTCATTCACCATTCACGCCAGAAAATCATTCCATCCCTCTAACACATCCATACTTCACCATTCTCCATATTTTCTGCCCAAAACCAACCCTTGCCGTCCCCTACATCCATCCCAAACCTAAATCCATCATTCTACATCATCCATAACCCCCTAAACTCACCAGAACCTCTTGTGCCGTAGCAAAGGAGAGGAAAAAGATTGCTTGAAGATTCTAGCTATTCAACATTGGATTGTTGAAGTATTTAGGTGTTCTCTTTCTTATATTTACAATGTATAAATTTGTTTTCCTTTGTTTTGTGAACATGAGGAACTAAGCCTTTTGGCTAGGGGGCTATTCAATACCATGGTTATGCTTGCAAGATGAATTGATTACATCCAATTGTTATTTCATAAGTTGTGAATTCAATTTGCTTAACTGTTTGATTGATAACTCATTCTTGTGTGTTGATTAAGGTGGCCACTTAGTTTTTCATGCAGGGATTTGAAGCTAAAATATAAGGGAATTTCACCTAATAGTTATAACCTTATATTTGCTAGTAGTGGAGGTCGTTTATCGACGATCGCGTTAAGTGAATTCTTGGCAAAAGTTTCATGCTTTTCATAGTAATAATTGCCTCGTCAATACTTATAGTTTTCATGAAACTTAATGATCTTTGATTGTACCTTTATTGTGCTTTTCACGTAAGGGACTTTTAGAGAATGTTTTGAGTTGTTGTATGCGCATTCCCATCCAATTCAATAACTTAAGGAAAACTTGAAAGTTAAAAAAGTGTTGTTCACGGTTAACTTGGGGTATTGAGTTTCATGATTTATTGAAAGAAGCAATTGGAAATCAATTTGAATGCAAGTGTGTCATGTGTGGAGAAGAACCCTCTAGTTAGCCCATCATTCATCAATTCACCTAATTTAGTCTAAAGAATCTGTTTCTTTGTCCTTGCCTTAATTTACTTAATTTTCGTCACAACCAATTCCCCCATTAATTTAAAGTGTTAGATTAGTTAGAAATCAATTTAGTTGATGTTTTTAAGTGTTTTGAGTCAAGTGATAACTTAATTTCGTCCAAATTTGAGTATAGTGTTCAAAACTGCCCAGAAAGTGTTTTTAAGGCAGTTTTGAGTGTTTGTTTGCTGTTTTGAGTCTTTTGGTTTGTTTTGGTATTTTATAGTTTAGTTTTGCATTCTTTGAGTCTAGTTTAGTGTTTAAACTTTGTTTTTACGATTTTGAGTCAGTTTAGAGTGTTTAGCAATCCCTCATAATCCCCGGTTTAAAACGATCCCTACTTACATATCTACTACAATTGTCAACAAGAGGGTTTAATTTGTGTGTTAAGTAATTTTCGCATCACTTTTAGGACACGATATGGTCATTATGAGTTTTTGGTAATGCCATTCGGATTAACGAATGCACCAGCAACTTTTATGGATTTGATGAATCATGTATTCCAGCCATATTTAGATAGGTTTGTCATTGTCTTTATTGCCGATATTCTGGTATACTCTAAGTCTAAATTAGAGCATGTTCGACATCTTACTTTGGTGTTGAAGAGATTGAGGGAACACTAATTGTATGCTAAGTTTAGCAAATGCCAATTTTGGTTAAATCAAGTGGCATTTTTGGGACATGTTATATCTGCCCAAGGTATTCTGGTGGATCCTCAAAAGGTAGCAGCCATTGAGAATTGGGAGCAGCCACGAACCGTCACGGAGGTACGGAGTTTCCTTGGTCTAGCAGGTTATTATCGATGGTTTGTTAAAGATTTTTTAGTTATTGCTTTACCACTGACAAGATTGACAAGAAAAGATGTTAAAATTGAGTGTGATGATAATTGTGAGCAGAGCTTCCAGCAGTTGAAGTATTGTCTCACTCATGCACCTATTTTGGCACTTCCAGATGATAGTGGTAATTTCGAGATCTATAGTGATGCTTCTTTGAATGGTTTGGGACGTGTGTTGATGCAACATGGTAGGGTGATTGCTTATGCTTCACGACAATTAAAGCCTCATGAGATGAATTACCCTACTCATGATCTGGAATTAGTAGCCATTATCTTTGCTTCGAAGATTTGGAGACATTATCTTTATGGTGAGAAATGTAATATTTATACAGATCCTAAAAGTCTTCAATACCTTTTTACTCAGAGGGATCTTAATCTACGGCAGCGGAGGTGGATTGAGTTGCTAAGTGATTATGATTACACGATTGAGTATCACCCTGGTCGTGCAAATGTGGTGGCTGATGCACTTAGTAGGAAGACTCCAGTTAAACTTAATGCTTTATATGCTTGTCATATTCCTCTTCTTGCTGATTTGAGGTCCACTGGAGTGAAGTTAGGGGTGGAAGCTCGAGAAAAAGCTTTACTTGCTAATTTCCAAGTTAGACCAATTTTAAGTGTGCTCGAGGCTCAGATGAATGATGAAGAAATCTAGGAGTTAATTGAAGCAAGAGGTCAGGGGAAAAAGAAAGATCTCAGAGTTCAGGAGACTGATGGCATGCTTATGCAAGAGAATAGAATGTACGTGCCGAATAATGTGGAATTAAATAAAGAAGTTTTGGATGAAGCGCACTGTTCGGCTTATGCAATGCATCCTGGAGGTACTAAAATGTATCATACCATTCGACCATTTTATTATTGGCCGAGTATGAAAAGAGAAATTGCTGAGTATGTGAGTAGGTGTGCCATTTGTCAGCAAGTTAAAGCCGAAAGGAAGAAGCCTCTTGGATTGATGCAGCCGCTTCCCGCTCCACAGTGGAAATGGGAAAACATTATTATGGATTTTGTGTACAAGCTTCCTCGTACACATAATGGTTATGACGACATTTGGGTGATAGTTGATCGACTTACTAAATTAGCGTATTTTATTCCAGTGAGGGAGAAGTATTCTTTAAGCCGATTAGCTGAATTATTTATATCGAAGATTGTGAAGTGTCATGGAGTTCCAATTAGTATTGTCTCGGATCGTGATCCTAGATTTACTTCTAAGTTATGGGTAGCATTCCAAGAAGCTTTTGGCTCGAGGTTACTTTATCGTACAGCATATCACCCTCAGACAGATGGACAATCTGAGAGGACTCTTCAGATGTTGGAAGATATGTTGAGATCTTCGGTGTTGCAGTTTGGTGATGCTTGGCCTAGATGGTTGGATTTGATGGAATTTGCCTACAACAATAGTTATCATTCAAGTATTGGTATGGCACCATTTGAAGTACTTTATGGCAGGTCTTGTCATACACCTTTGTGTTGGTCAGAGGCAGGCGAGAGAGTTTTGGTGGGCCTTGAGATAGTGGAGGACGCTACTCAGAATATTCAAGTGATTAAGTCTAACCTGAAAGTAGCCCAGGATCGACAGAAGAGCTTAGCAGAAACAAAGGGGATTAGCAAAGTTGCTAATCCCCGGCAACGGCGCCAAAAATTTGATGTGATATAAAATAGCACTCAAATTAAACCTTTTTATTGACAATTGTAGTAAAGATGTAAGTTGGGATCATTTTAGGCTGGGAATTAGGAGGGATTGCTAATCTACTTAAAACTGACTCAAAAACAAAAAACTAGGCTTTAAAACACTTAAGTAGACTCAAAGAACTCAAAACCAACTAAAAAGACTCAAAACAACACAAAAGAATCAAATAGACTCAAACTAGACACTAAAGGGTGATTTGAACGAATTCTAACTTAACTTTGACTCAAAACACTTAAAAACACAAATTGGACAGATCCTAACTAATTTGACACAACAAAGTAAAGGGGATTGGGTTTTTTTGATGAATTTAAAGCTTAAACAAACATATTTGAAGAACAAAATAAAAGAATACGAATTTGGTGAATTAATGGGTGATAAGCTAGCTAGATGGTCTTTCTCTGATGTGATATAAACTAGCACTCAAATTAAACCCTCTTATTGACAATTGTAGTAAAGATGTAAGTAGGGATCGTTCTAGGCCGAGGATTAGGAGGGATTGCTAATCTACTTAAAACTAACTCAAAAACACAAAACTAGGCTTAAAAACACTTAACTAGACTCAAAGACTCAAAACAAACTAAAAAGAGTCAAAACAGCACAAAACAATCAAATAGACTCAAAACAGAAACTAAGAGTGATTTTGGATGAATTCTAACTTAATTTTGACTCAAAACACTAAAGCAAACAAACTAAAACAGGTTCTAACTAAGTAAAACATGAAACATTAAAGGTGGGGATTGGTTTTGACGAATTTAAAGTAAAACAAACAGATTTAAAGACTTAAACAACTTTGGACGAATTTAGGGAAAACTATGGGTGATAAGCTAGCTAGAGGGTCCTTCTCCAGACATGACACATTTGCATACAAATTGATTTCCAGTTGCTTTTCCAATAAACCATGAACCTCAACACCCCAGATTAACTGTGAACAACACTAATTAACCCTCAGATTTTCCTTAAGTCATTGAATTGGATGGGATACGCATTGGCAACCAAATTATTCTTCAATAGTTCCCTACATGAACAACATAATAGAGATACAATAAAAGATTATTAAGCTTTGTGAAAATCGTAAGCATTGACAAGGCATTCGTAACTATGAACAGCATGATACTCCTGCCAGGAATTTACTTAACACGATCGTGACCAGCAACCCCCACTACTTATGAATATAAGTTCATAACAATTATGTGAAACTCCCTTATATTCTAGCATCAAATTCATGCATGCAAACTAAGCAGGCCCTCTTAATTAACACACAAGAATAAGTTATCAATCAAGCAGTTAAGCAAATTGTATTCACAATTTATGAAATCACAACTGGAGGTAATCAATTCATATTGCAAATATAATCATGGTTTCAAAGTCTCCTCTAGCTAAAACAAGTTTAGCTCCTCATGTTCGCAAAACCAAGATAATTAAACTTTACCATTGAAACAAAAGATTGAATACACCTAAAAACGCTCCAACAATCCAAGCTTGAATGGCAAGCACATCTCAGGGTCCTCCTTCTTCTTCTTTGCTGCGACACAAGGTGTGGGCAAGGTTCTAAAAGACGTTAGGCGCTAGTTGGGCGGCGAACTGGGGCCTAGCGCCTAGGCGGCTAGGCGGGGTCTAGGCAGGCGCCTAGGCGGACTAGGCAGATTTAACTAAATCCATTATATTTCATGTAAATAAGTGTATGTTTATACTTAAAATATATATAATTTCATCATAAACTACAAAATAGAATGATATATATATTATGAAGTATTGGAACTTAATGAAAACATGGGGAACAAGCATATTATGTGTGCTCATTTAAGTATTCGACAAGTATTACAATTTATTGAAAAAAAATAAAATGCAAAATGAAAGTTATCTATTTTCTGCCTAAGTGAGTCGATGCCTAGGTGGGTATGGGCAGGAGCCTAGGCGATCTAGGCTGGCGACTTAGTAGGTCTATGGGCCCTTTCTTAATTTTCAAACGCCTAGGCATTAATCGGGGTGGTGACCAACCGCCTAACGCCTAGGTGGGGATTTTTAGAACAGTGGGTATGGGTGAAGGTTTGAGTGGTGAATTGTATGAAAGAATGGTTGAAAGTATGAATTGGTGAGTGAATGGCTCTCCCAAAAGCTACAGCAAGGCTCTGATTTATATGGGAAGGAAAGGGCACGGCTAAGAATTAAATTGGGAAAGGTGTAAGACTCCAAATCCTTCAAGAAAAGGGTAATAAATCAGAATCCTAAGAGAAAAGGGAAGGAAATCTGCGACAAGCCTAGAAAGAAAGGGAAAAGAGGATGCTTTGCACGGTAAGGAAGGGAAAGAAAGGGAAAGGGTGCGGTATCCCTCTTTGACTGGGATTAGGGCTTCTAGAGCTTATATTTAAGTGTCCTAAATTAATTAGGAACCCTCCTTGCAGCTGGGAAATAAGTAGGAAAAGATTAGGATTGACTAAGTCAAAATAAGGAAGTTTGACTCATGTTTATTTCTTTGTAGCTGATTCCTTTTCTTCCAAGTCTTGAATTAATTTCTTCCATCTCTTTAGCACATTCCTAGCCTCTCTTGAACTTCAATTTTTTCCATCCACCTTGGTCCATGCATATGCTATCCATTCCAAGCCCAAAACTGCTCCAAAATGCACCAAAATGCACTTTCTTGCCTCTTTAGCCCTTTGGACCTACAAACACACGAAAATAGCTTAAAACACTAAAATAACTAGAAACTAACAACCTAAAAGCAAGGAAATAAGCTAACTAAGTCGCATAAATATGCTCCTATCAAATTCCCCCACACTTAGCTTTTGCTAGTCCTCGAGCAAAATAAAACAAACAAAACAAGCAAAACACAATCCAGACCTTCCAACATTTGCCTCAGGGATTTCCAATGAACATGACATATTAAAAATCACTACTCCCACAGATTTTAGCTCTCTTTACAGTGAAGCAAACACTTAACCACATTCATCACTCACTAGTTCGCATTTAATCAATTAAAACAACATTTTGAAAGTAGTAACATGCCTTAGAGAATTCCCTCAATTCCTCACTAGATATACTCTCTATTTTCACACAGATTTTCTGACTACACTCCCTATACTAAGTATATGTGAGAAGATTGATGTAAACATAAACTAGCACTCACATATGTTATAACAAAGGAAGCATTTTCTGGAATTATTAATATGACATGTATATGATCTCATGAACGGAATGCTACTACTTAGAAGCGAGAACTAGGGATTCCATATGCTCATACCAATTTCAAACTCCACATATTGAAACACATAACAATCAAGATAGAAGTCTAAGGGTTGTAACGGGGCTAAGGTATTGGCTAACAAAGAAAGGTTAAGGATAAACAAAGGTTCTTAAAGCAATAGTAAGCACAGTAATGAAATTGACACTTAGAATTCACTTGTAAATGCAGAAATCGACTTTAAACACAAAGGGAAGATTCACACAACACTTAGGGTCAAATTCAAACTTTTTGGACTCTTTCTTCAACAACCAATACTTGTGAGCTTATTCTCACTTATTTCTCAACTCTTTTTCTTTCTTTTCACAACTTTTTCTTTTTTTTTTCTTTTTTAATTTCATTCTTTTCCTTCCCCCACACTTGTTTTTTCTGCATAATGTAAGTCAAAAGGAATTCCCTTTAAGTCATGCTTCACTATCCTTTAAGAACAAGGGTATGGATAGTCCTATTCTAGGCTAGGTAAGGATAATGTGGGCTAACAAAGAAAATAAGCTAGATAAGGCTCAAAAGGGTTAAACCTACAATACATATGCAAAGGGTAAGGCTTTTTGGCTCTGGTTTAACTAAACAACTTCATCTTATTGTATGTTATGCAATCAATATCATGCTTTGAATGAAATGCGCATGAGTTCTAGTTTTAGGAACTATAATGATGAAACTCATTCTAAGTAGCAACTAAGCAAAGAAATAATGAGATCATGCAACAACTTTAGAAAACAAGAAATCATAGATTAATAACTCTCCAAATAATGTTTAGGCTCAAGTCTCTCAAGGTTATAGCGTTAGTTTAAGTTCCTTCCTTCAAGCATGTTACAAAAACTGATTTTTTTTTTCCCTTT
This sequence comes from Pyrus communis, assembly GCF_041283825.1. NCBI lineage: Eukaryota > Viridiplantae > Streptophyta > Magnoliopsida > Rosales > Rosaceae > Pyrus > Pyrus communis. The sequence continues at coordinate 8,871,059 of NC_142572.1, forward strand.
GTGATTAAATGTGAATTCGTAAACGACAACTACAATTAAGCCTAAACCAAAGAGCAAATCAAACTTCCATCCATGTTTGTAACTTTCTTTAACAGTCATGCAATTAAAAACCAAATCCTCATCATTGTGTTGGAAGGTACCCTAAGACACAAACAAACATAAAAAACAACTCTAAAAACAACTCTTTTTGGGTTTTTCAAAGTTTTTTTTGAATTTTTTTTCTTCAAATTTTTGTATTTTCTGTTTAAGACACAATAAAACACTTCAAAGCACACTAAAAACACTTAAAACAGTGAGTAACAACTTTAGAAGTGATAGGTGATAAAATCCCACGAAAATCATGCAAGAAAACAACTAGGAACTAACAACATAAATGCAAGAAAGCAAGCTAACTAAGTCGCATAAATATGCTCCTATCATTCATACAACCCGTACAGACAAACCTTCAACCAACTATTTCAGGCACGGATTGAGGTTTTAACTCCTTGCAAGCCTATGAGTTGATCTATACCTTTGTTTGGACTTAAGGCTTTCAAAACCCCTTGTTTCTCGCGAGCTCCGATTTAGGTACTGTTCATGCAAACGTGATCGTAAAGTTTTTAGAAGTTTTTAAACTTCTAGAGAGCTTTCGAATGTCTTCACGAAGCTCAAAAAAGAAAAACAAAGTGTTTTGGGATGACGAGAAGTTGAGTTTGGCGAGTTTGAAATTTTGGCTGGATTATCGAGGGTTCTCCGGCGAGATCCCGTGGATTTCAGGCTTGAAAGTGGCAAGGTTTTGTTCTACTCATTGAGAGCTTCATATTGGTGAAAATTTCATGAATTTTGGTTGAAAATCAAGTGAGATATGAAGCTTTGAATATTTTTCCAGTTTCTGGCGACGCAGATGGCGGCTCCGGCGAGGATCATCGGAGAAGATGAAGAATATTTGGTCAACTCTGACGAAATATACTAACGGCGTCAGGTATATTTAAGGGTATATTCCATTTTTGGACGGAATATTCCCTAATGCCGTTAGAGTTTTTGTACGTGTGCTAGGCACGTGCCTGCGTGTGGTCGGCGCGTGGGTGGTCGGAAAATTTTTCTAAAAATGTGGGGATGTTCATGGTGTTGAGTAGATCATGGTAGTATATTCAAACACCTCATTTGAGCAATGTATGAGAAGTTATTAGTTAGTTTTGTGTATGTGTTTTAAAGGTGTGTTTGGTACGTGGGATGGGACAGAACGAAGTGGGACGGATGCATTCCATACCATATTTGGTGCGCTAAATTATGTGGAACGAGCTGTCCCACGAAATGAAAAATGGGTTAAATTTTCGTTCCACTTCCCCTCTAGAACGGGTCGTTCTCTTTTTCAATATTTACACCATCTAAATCATACAACAAACCCTAACTATTATCTTCTCTTCTCTGCCACTGTGAACTTCTTCATCCCTGCATCTCCCTTTCGCAACCTTCCTCCTCATCTTCTTATTTGTGAACTTCAGCTCTGCATCTCCGTTCCAGGTTCGATCTGATTGTGATTGTGTAGCCTCTCGATCTCTCTTTCTTTGGATTTTGTAGTACTTTTTGTTTCTCTCTTGGTTTGGTGTTTGTTGTTGCTTAAGTATCTATGTAGCTTTCAGTCCTCGTACCACTTTTTGGAGGCTCGCAGTCGAAAACCCTACCCACTTAGACTAATTGTAACTAAACCCCATACTATCCATGCAACAACTGTTGAAACTAAACCCCATACTCTTACAAATCCTCCAATCTTAACTTTAATTAATTTTGATGTAAATTTGAAGTGGCATTATTATTCTTTTCTGATTTGCTTGTTTCGATTTCATTAACATCCAGTTCCTAATTTTGTTGAATTTCTTTGTATTTTGTAGTGCTTCAATTTCTTTGTATTCTTTTCTGATTTGCTTGTTTTGATTTCTTTGTATTTTGTAGTGCTTCGATCTTCCTAATATTGCATCTGCAACCAAAGATCTACCTCTGTTTATCTGCTTCCACTCCCCCTATTGAGCAGTACTGCATTCAGAGGTATCTCTCTATATGGATTCGTTTTTTTAGTGTTCAAGTTTCGATTTTTATGTGCTGAAATCTATAAATATGATGTCTTTGGGTTATGTTGGATTGGATTAGGTTACATGTTTTGGATTTTCCTCTGTTGGATTGGGTTCTCTGTTGGATTTTCCTCTGTTGGTTCATTGTTACTCAAAATATAGTCATTTTATATCTAGTTTTCTGTACATTGACCTTCTAAATGTTAAACAAAAAACACAGTGACTATTTTAATTGAACAAAGAATCGTAGTGCTCGATTTTGATTCCCCTCACCAATGTATATGATTGTTGAGGATAATTGCTTGGCTTAGAAGTTTTTGATTTCTAGGAAGGGGAAAAAGCTAGAGTTTCATGAGGGGAGAGAGAAATAGGAGATCAGGGGTGGAAGAGAAAAATGGTTGGGGTCTTTTGTACTAATTTTGTACTTTTATTTTTATTTTTATTTATTTGAGGTTTTGTGATAAGGGAGGTGTCTCTACTGCAGCAACAGAAAAATTAAAAATTGTTTCAAGGAGAAGTGAAAGAGAGAACACGAAGTGGGAGATGAAGATACAAAATAGTAAGTTTAATTGTAATTTAAATTTTTTTTATACTGTTAGTGGAGGAACCCATCTGTTGGGTGAAATGGTAGGTCTAAAAATGGATATCATCCAGTGGAAGAACCCATACGTGGTGTTTATTTTTACACAAGCTGGGAAGATGTAAACAGTTGGAGGTTTATACCATTTTCCAAGTTCTTTATTAATGTGAATGTTTATGTTATTCTGATTAGGAACTTAAGTGAATAAATTGTTTTCGAATTTGTAAACAAATAATTGCTTACAAATTCATAAAACTTTCCACCATAGTGAACTCCGATCTGCATCATAAATGCATGAACGTATTAAAGGGGTAAAAATGCAGGTACTATTTGTTAGCAATAAAGGGCAAGGTTAGCTCCAACTTAGAAATTTCATGGATATATCCAATTCTTAATTTATCATGAGCAATTGTAGAATGCAAAGAAAGACAAGACTTTGTTTCATCTTCATCCATTTTCTTTATAACATGTTTAATGAAGAAATTTTAGAGAGACCAACACAAACATAACACGATCCTAAATGGCAAAGAAATTGCTCAAAGATAATTTAGCAAAATTTTACAATTTGCAACCCCATCCATATGTGAAATCCAAGCATCTTTGTGACTTCTAATTTGTTTGCTTGTTCTGACAATGATTAAACTATAGATGTTAATTAACTTAATTTTTAGGTAATCACAAATTAGAAACTTCATTAATTACATTACAAGACTGAACTGCATTTAGGTCATATAGCATTACTCGAATCCTCATATGGTATCACTTAGATTTTCAGTGCATGACAAAGTTGATGTTGCACTTTAAGAATTGCAATTAGGATATGAAGCTCCACTTTGTTTTACCATTTAATCATACGCTTGTAATTGAATCCTGCTTATGTTGATGCTCCATTCATTCATGTGTTGTTTTTTTTGCATGTGAAGGTATGGATGAATATGAGACTCAATTCTTTGTTCTTTTGAACGTTTGGATTATAATGGCATAAGTCTTTACTATGAATGCACAATTGTTGAGGTATAGACAACAACAAAGGTAACAACGGGAAAGAGCTAGTTTAGAGCAGAGGACATTTGTTAGACTTCATGTTAGGAGAGGAAATAAATCGTATCACGCGATTAAGTGATACTAACTGTTTTTGGGAGCTGCGAATGGATAGGAATGCATTTGCAGTTTTATGTGATTTACTACAAACTCATGGTGGGTTGGTAGATGATGGTCATGTTACAATAGAGGAGCAAGTAGCTACTTTTGTTAACATATTAGCCCACCACAATAAAAACAGGTCAATGCAAGTTAGATTCATTAGGTCTGGTGAAACTATTAGTCGATACATCCGCAGAGTATTATGTGCGTTGCTCAATTTGCAAGACGTGTTGTTTGCAAAACCAATCCCTATCTCAGAAGATTGCACGGAATCGAGATGGAAATGCTTTAAGGTAAGCATCATAGTAAAATCATTAATAACAACATTATTTGTAGTTGGTAATTAATATAAGTTTTTCTTTTGTCTAGGGTTGCTTAGGAGCGCTAGATGGAACATACATAGAGGTCACTATGCCTAAGGTCGATAAACCAAGATATAGAACAAGGAAGGGTCATATAGCAACTAATGTGTTAGGTGTATGCACACATGACCTCAAATTCGTATATATGTTATCCGAGCTACTGATCTGAGAGTTCTTGGTGATGCTGTTATTAGAGCTAATGGCCTCAAGGTCCCAACCGGTAAGATAGACAAGTACCTAGTATTCTTCCTTACCTTTGTTGGCCAACAACTAAAATTTATTATCAACTAATATAGGTACATAATATTTGGTTGATTCTGGATATACGAATGGTGACGGTTTTCTGGCACCGTATATAGGCACTAGATACCATTTGCAAGAGTGGGAATACAATTCACGTGCACCTAGGAATCATGAAGAATATTTTAATATGAAACACTCACGTGCTAGGAATGTCATTGAGAGATGTTTTGGCCTCCTCAAAAGACATTGGCCTATCTTGCGAAGTCCTTCCTACTATCCAATCAAGATTCAGGGATGAATGATCATCGCATGTAGTTTACTTCATAAATTTATCATAATGTATATGGCGGTTGATCCTGAGGAAAATGTAAGGCTTGCATTTGATGAATTGCCTATAGATGAAGATTTACCAGAAGTATTAGCCTACATTGAAACTGTTGAGTCAAGCCAGACATGGACTCAATGAAGGGATGATCTTGCAAGAGAAATATATGATGAGTGGAGATGAATGAGGGCTTGAAAATTGGTTGACATGGTAGTTGTTGTAATTGTCTTTTATTGTTTGATGACATTTTACTGAGATGATTGTTGTAATTGTTTTTTATCGTTTGAAGACTATTGAGATGTTTATTTTTTATTGTTCAAATTATCAGCAAGAAGAAAATACTAACAATAAAGTAAAAGACAGAGAATAAACATTTAGCAAAATAACTTGTAGCAAACTGATTGCAATGGCCTTTTCATTTCTTCATAATATAGAATCAAGCATATGAATATAAAAGACAAAAAAACGTTGGTTACAATGGCCCTTTCATTTCTTCATTTTAGTCCCTTCTTACTTGCCGTAAGTTGTCTTACTAGCTAATAATTGGGAGAATACTGCTAGAATTATCCCAACAAATACCCAAACAGACTCAAAATGACCCATAAACTCCAATCGTACAACACAAACCCACCAATATTCTTTAGGTTAGTCTATCTACATGCCAAAATCCATCTAGGTATACTTAGCAGGTAAACAAAAGATGTAACAGGCATATATTTGTGATGCACAACTCGGTTAAAAAGCCAAACAATGGAAATGCAAATAGAACCCATTTGTGGCAAAAACCATAGATTCTCTTTTGAAATATCAACATGCAAATTTCTATTTGATTGTCTAATAGCCGGATGAAAGTGTGGGTAGTCGAGGAGAGGTCATATTAGGTTATGATGCTGCATTGGTGACGCTGCATATGAATAACATGCTTTCAGCCTACTGATGTTGCATCTACTGATGTTGTATCAGTGATGCTTCATATGAAAACCAAAGAGTTGCAATACTGCCCAAAACAACAATGAAAAAAAAAAAACATATATATTATTCATTGGATTTGCTTTTAAATTGATCATATATATTATTCATTGGATTACCTTTTCCACTAGGAAGTAATTTAGCTTTGTAAAAAAACTGTAGGCAGATATTAACTTAATTGCATCATGTTTGCTCCACTAACAATATGTTTCTTTGTTTTACATATGTAATATTATGGCTTCTTTGATAGATTATATGGCCACCTCACATAATTGGAATGATCATGACGAGGATGTACTGCTTACCATCCTTGAGGAAATGGTAGTTGATGGTGTTAGGTGTGAGACCGGCAGTTTTAAGGCTGGTACATTTGTAATGGTTGCCACCAAGATGAGGGAGATGATTCTGGGCATTAATATAGAGCCAAAGCGTATACAAAACAAGCTGAAGTGTCTGAAAGAAAAGTATTCCTCTGCATATGACATGATGAATACCTTTGGATTTGGTTGGGATAACAAAAAAAAAATGTGTTGTTGTGGATAGGGATGATGTACTTCAGCTGTGGGTGAAGGTACATTTTGTTTCTTATTCTTTTTCAATTAGTTGCTTTAAAAGTCATAACTTTGATTTCTTTTGGTTCTTATTGTAGAAACATCCTAATGCATCTTACAAACCAAATAAGCCATTTCCATTGTATCCACACTTGTGTACGGTGTTTGGGAGAGACTGAGCCACAGGTAGTATGGCTGAATCAGCAGCAGATACAATCGAAAACATGGGATTGGAAAATGAGGATGGCGATGAGACCTTCGAGATGACTCCGACTTCACCTACCACATCTCCTTCTATTGGTACATTCAGTGCATCTCAACCCAATAGGAAGAGGAATAAGAATGAGGTTGATGCAAATATTGTAGCTATTATCCGTGAAGGTTGGGATAAAGCAGTTACTGAAATGAAGAATTTAGGTGAAAGTTTTACTTTGAGAGAAGCAAAAGCCAGGTTACCTTCTCAGCTTCAGGCCATGGGTCTTCTATATGATCAGGTGCTGAGAATTTCAATGAAATTAGTGAAAGATACTGATATCATGAGTATTTGGTGTACCCTGGATGACTCTCACAAGGCAGATTTCATTAAAATGTATATGGATGGCATCTGAGCATTAGGGGGTTTAGTATGATATGAACTACATCAACTTCTGGGGTTTAGTAAGACATTATCTTTTTATTTTTATTTTTATTATTATTATTTTTTTTTTCCTGAAGTCAGGACGAATGTTTAATTTGGGATTTCATGTTTAAGTTCTGGATATTTCATGTTTATTGCTTTAGCAAGATTATATCATTAAACTTATATATTTTTCATCCTTGCATGACAACCAATGCCATAAACATCCAATTGTCTCACAGCTCAACTTATAATATACATATTGTTTGACACAATTTGCATTTCAATGTGATGACGAAGAGATGAAAGCAGATTGTGTCAAAGATTCCAACATAGCCATTGCGTCAACGGTTGTTCTACCACGCCAACCTCTTCATATGTAATTCATCACATATACATAACCATATACATATTGTGGCTACACTACCATGTGCCAAGTGCCAAGCCAATGACATGCTCTCACCCTATTTTTTTTTTTAAATCACATAAAATTAATTGACGTATTATCCCACTAAATTAATTATATGAGCAACAAAGTACAAATACATGTCTCTTATTTTCTGTTATACAGGGTACGAAATATGAACACATCCAAATATAGGGTACAAAATATATCATAGGTAAGCAGCAACAAGAAGAAGAAGAAGAAGAAGAAGAAGAAAAAAATGTTCCGTCCCGTCCCAAACATTGTTCCAAACAACAGACGGAACAGGGGTAAATTAGTCATTTTAATGTTTTGGTTTCATTCCGTCCTGCGCTTACCAAACGCAAAACGGAACAACTCTTTCGTTCTGTCATGCGCATACCAAACATCACTTGGAACCACTATTCCGTCCCGTCCTGTACTGTCTCATCCCATCCCATCCCGTCCCATTCCATCCCTTCTGCGTACCAAACAGCCCTTAAATTAACATTTATATAGTTGTTTCACATATAGGTGAGACCTATCCTAAAGACGAGCGCAGTCAATCAAGGCTTAAAGACTACGACCCTTCCACACCAGTGAGTAGGCTTTTGGTTTTACGTTTATACTTATATACTTGAGATTCTTCCCAGAAAATCGATTTAAATGAATTATGTTTGAAATGCCATGCAAAGTATCTGCCTATTTTACTCATGCATTAGTAATTGCACATATTTATGATTGGTGCTGCGGACGCACAGGTAAGTGCTAGGTAAGTTTATATATTATGGTTGTGAGTTGATGATTATGTGAGATGTATTGGGAGCTCATAAACCTGCACCCTGGTGTTAGTGCTTCCGCCCAGAGTTAGGGCATAGTCCTTCATGTGATGTTCACCTCCCACACCATACGCTTACCTTGGATCCAAGTTAGATGCACAGTCCTGTCATACAAACCACTTTAGGTGGTTCCGACTCGTAGGTGATCCGCGATTATTCGCACAATCTTCACGTGATCGTAACACTTGAGCATACTTGTTTACATCCAGTCCTGTCATACAGACCACTTTAGGTGGTTCCGACTCGTGTGCAGGTATATTTGTTGAGATGTGGATTTGAGCCGTACAGGTCACGTTAGGTGACTCCAGCTAGATGGATGAGCTCTAAATTTAGCCCTACAGGTCACGTTAGGTGACTCCGGCTAACATATCATTTGCATTGATTTATATCACCTGGCTTACATATTTTATGCTGAGATATTTGACATGGCATATATGTGGATTTCACTAATATGAGTATGGTTTCCATATATGTATATATTCTATTTTCTGGGAAATTATACAGGTTTTATGGCGAGGGGTTACTACCTTTGATAATTGAAATGATTTTGAAAAACTTTGTTTTTGCCCACTCATACTTTCTGTTTTGCGCCCCTTTAAGTTCTAGTTAGGAGTGCTTTTGGTGGCTTGCGAGGAATCCATGGCAGCTCTGACAGATTATCACCATTGTAGGATTACCGTTGGTGTTGTATAATTAGTAATTGTCCTGCTGGATTGCACTTAGGTTACTTATGCTCTGGATGTGAATTCACATTTATTTTCGTCTTGCACGTTATCTTAGTTAGCGCTCTAGCTAGTTTGGTTTTGATATATTCTCATTTCTTATATTATCATTACTTCCGCACTGTGCACATGGCTACGTCACCCTCACGTGACGGCCAGCACGTCTTGATTTTGGTCGAGGTTTGTCAATCCGCCATCTAAGGCTCATATTGTAGTAGTGGGTGTTAATTTTTTACCATGTTAATTGAACTCTTATAGGGTGACTGTTTCAATTGCCAAACTTGAAACCTTCTGATTTAAAACAATATTTCGAGGGGTAAAAGGAACTCAAGACCTCGAGTGGAAAGATAACTCGAGCTATCAACCTCTTGGAAATTACTACTCATATTGACAATTCAAGCTTTATGTTCTTTTTCGAATAATCATGATAGTGTAAGGGTGCAAGCATCTTCCAGACTATTTATATTGGTAGCTGTATTTAACTTAACAACATATATTAGGAACTAATCAATTGTTGAGGAAAAAGAGTTAATTTAGTTGTTAAGACATTTGATTTAAGAAGCACTATTTGTTTTGGTTGGTTAAATTTATTTTTGTAAAAAAATCACAATTCAAATATGAGAAAGGGAAAGATATATTTGATTGGTTTATATTTCCATATCAGTATATATATATGGGTTTTTTTTTCTTCAGATTGTGCATTTAGAAAGAAATTTATAGGAGGAAATCCTAAGAAATCTATGAAAGAAATTCATACAAATCCATGTAAATCTGTAATTGAAATCCATAATAATCTGTCCAAATCTATATAGAATTGTAGACTCATTTAAAATCCTTTGAAATCTGATACTTACAAATATCCATTAAAATATTTTGAAATCCAAATTGACTACACCCCCTTAAACTACATAGTTTTGTTATTATAGACTAGGCGCTTACATGGTATTTTGTGTGTCACACTGATAAAACAATCGTCAATCCACAATGATAAATCACCAAGTTGGCATGCTACCTACTGCTAACCACTTCCACTTTTGAGTCTATTGTTAAATTGTCAAATATTATATTGGCAGATTGTGAATCTAAACTATATATTTAAGTGAGAATCAATTTAAATAGTGATTTGAATTTGCAATCAGATAATATAAGCATCTAACCTTACTAGTATGACAATAAAACATGAACTTTCCTCGTATTCGTGTACATGTGCATGCATAAATGTATATAGCTTCTTTAATTAATTGGTACAGTTAATATTGCTGTCTTAATTATAAAATATGTCTACAACCTGAATATTGTATTGACCACCTAAATAATTTACAACTAAATATGTTGCTCATAAGCCACTTAGTATTACGGTCTAGTGGTATTCCTCATCACTTATAAGTGAGAAGTCTTAGGTTTGATTCTCATCAAAGTTGAGTTTGAACCACATTATTACTAGCCTATTGTGAGCCCATCCCTAGATAATATTGTTTATTAAAAAAATATGTATGTTGCTCATTCTTGATTCCCATATCCTAAAACAAACCCCAAAGTGGTAGGTTTGTTAATGGAATTGAATTAGATTCCAAGCAAAAAAGGTTATAATCCAAGGCCTAAAACATACCATAAATGGTGGGGGGAATTAGAAGAAAATATCATATATATATATATATATATATATATATAATGGCTTAGATAGAGAAAAATATATTTTATAAGTAGTAGGAAATCAAAATAGGAGCTGTTTGAAGGAACTCAAAAGGTTTATATGTATTGGAAGAAGTTCTAGGGTTAGTCTAAGTTAAATCCCAAACCCTAGTCGGCAGGCATAGGTGTATGTATGGTGCATTGCAGTCTAACAACTAAGTATGGCTGTCATGGTTGTGTATGGCTGTCATAGTTGTAATTCTCACTAATTCAAGGGATTTTCTACCTTGCTTTAGTTGTTAGCAGATTGCCCTTACCTTTAGTTGTTGGTAAAGCATAAATCAAGGAAGTGTTGTCCCTTGATTTCTGCTTCTGTTTTCTCCTTTTCTTCCGCTCATATATATGAGCTTTCATTGTATCTTGTTTAATGTAATGAAATATAGACATTCAAACTTCAATATGGTATCAGAGCAGTGATCTCCATCGATCTGCTTCTGAGTACCGTCTTCCTGTTTCTCCTTCTTCTCCATCATGGCTGAAGGGAGCTCCGTGCAAGGCGAAGAAGTAAACTCGCATGCTGCGTCTTCTTCATCTCATCTAGACGTTGATATTAATCCAAATCAACGTCTCAGTTCGGTCCTACTAAATGAGTTCAACTATCTCCCGTGGGAGAGGGCTGTCACACTTGCGTTAGGAGGACGATCGAAGCTTGGTTATGTTAATGGCGCGATTCCAGCGCCTAATGTGTCCTCATCAGGTTACAATGATTGGTTGTGCAAGGACCAGCTGGTCATGTCATGGCTGCTCAATTCTATGGATCGAAAAATTGCAGAAATCTTCAGCTATGCAGAATCTTCGTACGTTCTCTGGAAAAACCTCAAAGAGATGTATGGGAATCAGAACAACGCAACTCGAGTGTTCCAACTAAAGAAGGATATTGCTAGTCTACAACAGGAAGGGAACTCATTTGTGCATCATCTTGGCAAGTTGACCACCATGTGGAACGAGTTGAATGTTTATCGACCACACACCATTGATGCTGTCGTGTTGATCAAGAGAGCTGAGGAAGATAAAATCTTTCAGCTTCTAGCAAGTTTGAGCTCTGAATACGAAGATCTCAGGAGTCATGTTCTCATGAATCCTGAACTTCCCTCCTTCTCAAGTGTGTGTGCAACTATTCAAAGGGAAGAAACTCGCAGAAAAATCATGACTGTGGAATTAAAGTCAAATATACCAGAATCTAGGGTATATTTCTCAAACCACAGGGCTAGTGAAGAGAGAAGATATAAAGGAAAGAAACCTACTGTGAAGTGTAGCTATTGTGATACTGGTGGACATACACGAGACCATTGCTGGATCCTCCATCCTGAACTAAGGCCCAAGCACTCGAGAGACAACAACAAGAACTTCACTAGAGGAGCACACAACCCATCATCCAAGGCAAACAATACCATGACTTCTCATTCCGAGGAAGCACAGATGTTCACATCTAATCTGGCCATGCTGATAAATGAATTTGCTGCCTTTCTTCACAAGAAACAAGGTGGTGGGGAGAATGAAGGATCAACCAGTCAGGTTGACAACAAACCAGCTGCTCTACTTGGACAGCTTGCTGGTTTTTTGGCTGGGAAAGAAGGCATGACACAACAAGATATTCCAGGTATCTTGCGATCCTTCTCAACTGCTCTTAAAATAGGTAATATACATGATTATTGGATTATAGATTCAGGAGCCACTGATTATATGACCAACAAGTCCACAAATCTGTATGATTTTAAAAAACTTTCATGTCCATCCCAAGTGTCAGTTGCTAATGGCAAGGGTGCCATGGTTGTAGGGAAAGGAAAAATACATTTGATCTTTAGTAATGTCGAGTCAGAGGCCCTCTATGTCCCTTCATTCCCTTTTCAGCTTTTATCTGCTGGAAAAATCACAAACTCACTAAATTGTACTGCCATCTTTTCTCCCAAAATTGTGATTTTTCAGGACATCACCACCAAGAAGACGATTGGTGAAGGTTTTTTTCTAAACAACCTTTACTACCTTTCCAAGCATGTTCAAACTCCCAAGGCTTTTCAAGTCACCTCAAGCCTGATTCAAGAACAACAACTTTGGCATCGACGCCTTGCACATCCTTCTGATAAAGTCTTATCCTTTTTGTTTCCAAACCTGTGCAAGGTTACAAGTTCTTGTGATGTGTGTCATTTTTCTAAATTCACTAGGTTACCTTTCACATCCTCCCTATCTAGGGCTAGTAATCTTTTTGAAATCATGCATTCTGATGTTTGGGGACCAGTTTTAGAGTCATTTGATGGATACAAATACTTTGTAACCTTCGTGGATGATTTCACAAGGATAACTTGGTTATATCTTTTGAAATTTAAAAGTGAAGTGCTGGAAGTTTTTCAAGATTTTCATAGACTTGTAAACACTCAATTTGATTCAAATATCCATGTCTTACGATCAGATAATGGCTCCGAATATATGTCCCATAATATGTCTCATTATCTAAGCACACATGGCATATTACATCAAACCAGTTGTGTTGGAACGCCCCAACAAAATGGGGTAGCAGAAAGGAAGAATAGAGACCTGCTTGAAAAAACTAGGGCACTGATGTTTCACTCGAACATGCCGAAAAAATTTTGGTCTCAAGGTGTCTTTACTGCTGCATATCTTATCAATAAATTGCCCAGTAAGGTCTTGAATTTTAAATCACCTTATGAGATTTTGAAAGGCAGACAGATAGATTTGTCACACTTACGAGTATTCGGATGTACATGCTTTGTTCACATTCAAGCACAGAAACGTGACAAGCTAGAACCACGGGCTGCAAAATGTGTTTTCTTAGGCTACTCTTCTACTCAAAAGGGTTACAAATGTTACAATCTCACAACTAGGAAGATGGTTGTCTCAAGAGATGTAAGATTTGAGGAACCAATGCCTTACTTCACTCAATCTCTGGACTACTCTCAAGAGGGAGAGAAAATGCTTGACTTGTTTCCAATGCCATATCCATGTGAAGAAGATGCAACGGATGGCTTAAGGGACCAAACACTGGATGAGGTCCATTCTCAGCCAGTGGCCCTTGATGAACTTATCTCATCTGAACCCTCAAGAAGTCATTCCAACCAAGAGACTGCTCAACTACCAGTGGCTCAACCTTCCACAGTTCGTCGAAATCCTTCCCGTGAGAGGAGACTCCCACCCAAGTTAAATGATTATGTAACTTATAATGTCAGGCACCCCTTGACTTCTGTTATTAATTACAGCAAAGTGTCACCTTCATTTGCTGCTTTCCTTAATACAGTTACCAAGACCTATGAACCTCAAAGCTTTCAAGAAGCTAGATTACATAGCGAATGGAGGGCTGCTATGGCAGAAGAGCTTCAAGCTCTTCACGAGAACAACACCTGGACCATCATGAAGCTTCCTAAGGGAAAGAAGGCTGTAGGAAGTCGTTGGGTGTACAAGATCAAGTTCCATTCAGATGGCACGATTGAAAGACACAAGGCTCGATTGGTTGCTCGTGGATTTACTCAGACTTATGGAGTGGATTACAAAGAGACCTTTGCACCTGTGGCAAAGATGAATACAGTGAGGTTGCTGTTATCTGTTGCCATTAACAATGCATGGCCTCTCTTCCAAATGGACGTTAAAAATGCTTTTTTACATGGGGAACTAGAAGAAGAAGTTTTCATGAAAATCCCTCCGGGTCATCCTCAATCAAACAATCCAGACTTGGTGTGCAGACTTCATAAATCCATTTATGGACTCAAGCAAAGTTCCCGAGCATGGTATGCCAAGCTCAGTCACGTCCTAGAGGGAGTTGGTTTCTCTCGGAGCAATGCAGATTCCTCTCTATTTGTGCGATCGGGCACATCTGGTAAACTTGTTGTGCTTATTTATGTTGATGACCTAATTGTTACAGGTGATAATGTTTCTGAGATTAGTGCTCTTAAGCAATATCTCAGTCACGAATTTGCTATCAAAGATCTTGGAACTCTTAAGTATTTCTTAGGCATCGAGGTGGCACATTCCCACAAGGGCTGTTTTCTAAATCAGCGCAAGTACATCATTGATCTTCTTCATGAGGCAAACATGACAGATTGTAAACCTGCTCGGACACCCTTAAATAGCAACTTGAAGCTGCAGTTTCATGGTGATCTCATTCCTAATATAGAGTATTATCAGCGACTGGTTGGCAAGCTCATTTACCTAACTATCACTCGTCCTAATATAGCATATGTTGTGAGCCTTGTTAGTCAGTTCATGCATGCTCCAAACACAGATCACATGAAGATTGTTCACCGTGTGCTTCGCTATCTAAAGGGTTTTATTGGTAGAGGGATCCTTATGCGCAATAATGGTCATACTCAGATCTCAGGATATATAGATGCAGATTGGGCAGGGAACTCTCTCGATCGCAAGTCTATCACTGGTTTTTGCACATTCGTAGGGGGTAACCTTGTTACCTGGAAGAGCAAAAAACAAAGTGTGGTTGCACGCTCAAGTGCAGAAGCGGAATATCGTGCTATGGCATTAACGGCATGTGAACTTACTTGGCTCAAAACTCTACTCTTGGACCTAGGGTTTTCTCATCCGCAACCTATGTCTCTTCATTGTGACAATCAAGCAGCAATGCACATCGCATCAAATCCTGTCTTCCATGAGCGAACTAAACACATTGAAGTTGACTGTCACTATGTTCGGAATCAAGTGCAGTCCAAGGTAATTGCTACACACTTCGTTCGCAGTCATGATCAGCTTGCATCTTCACCAAAGGACTGTCATTTACCACTTTTCATCACCTCCTATCCAAGCTCGGATCAATTGATCCCTTTGATCCAGCTTGAGGGGGAGTATTGGAAGAACTAAGTTAGGTAAATGAGCTCGGATCAATTCATCACCTCCTATCCAAGCTCGGATCAATAAATCCCAAACCCTAGTCGGCAGGCATAGGTGTATGTATGGTGCATTGCAGTCTAACAACTAAGTATGGCTGTCATGGTTGTGTATGGCTGTCATAGTTGTCATTCTCACTAATTCAAGGGATTTTCTACCTTGCTTTAGTTGTTAGCAGATTGCCCCTACCTTTAGTTGTTGGTAAAGCATAAATCAAGGAAGTGTTGTCCCTTGATTTCTGCTTCTGTTTTCTCCTTTTCTTCCGCTCATATATATGAGCTTTCATTGTATCTTGTTTAATGTAATGAAATATAGACATTCAAACTTCAATAATATGAATCTAGTGAAGGCGTCCAAGCGCTGATATCATAGCAGAGCAGCTACGGTAGGCTGCACCAGCGAAACCATATGATATACCTTTTCTTTTGTTTTTTGGTCAGACCCTAAGATAATTGGTAACACAGACAACTTGAATTCTGCAGACCAACTGCAACGTGCATGCTGCTGTAGCACTGTAAGTAATTTGCCTACCCTTTTGAAAAAAAATTATTGTGTTCCGGAATATTTTACATTTTGCGGTTTTACTAGAACATGCTAAAAATCTCTCTCCTTTTATTAGTGGAAGAGATAAAGGCCCCGAGTTTCCTCTCTTTTTCTCCTTATTTTTGTATGTATCAGTGTTCATATAATTTATTCATGGGCAACCCAATAAGTTTCTGCTTGAAATATTTAAACCTTTTATTTTTGTGGCAGAATTTTAAGTCCTTCGACACAGAAATTTGCAACCAATAAATTAGAGGTGGGTGGAATTTCGATATGGAGATGGTGAGGCTTCTCCTCCGCAGTTTTGCAGTGTTAATGAGCTTCGCCGGCAACTCTGATGCCAGAGACGTCACGTACGATGGAAGGTTTTTGATCATCAATGGCGAACGTAAAGTTCTGTTTTCGGGTTCAGTTCATTATCCTAGAAGCACTCCTGAGGTAAACTATGTTGCATTCTTGTTAATAATTGTTTTGTTTGATTTTATTTCAAACTTTAATTACAATACAAATTCTGGGTTGTTGGCTGGTGAATCATTCAGTTCTCATTGTGTTATATAGAGCTGCATTCTCTTGTTGTTAATTTCTTGTTTGTACTTTTCTTACATTTTCTCAAATCCTCTTTATTCAAGCCAGGAAGAATGCTTATAATACAAAAAGTGCAAAAATAATTTTTTAAATTATTTATGAAAGATCCACAAGAAATTTTGTGAAGACTAGAAAAAAGTGGGGATTTCTTGTTTTAATTGAAAAATTCTTTACAAGTGTAAAGAAATGGAAAAAGAAAAGGAATAATAAAGTGATTTAGTAGGTGACGTTGTATAAGGTTCTAAAAAACACTAGGTGCTATTCTGGCGGCGGGCTAGCGCCTAGCGCCTAGGCGGCCTAGACGGATTTAGGTAAATTTCTTGTATATCTCGTAAATAATATACATAAAAAATTATACTTGTATGAAATCCATGAATAAGATAATAAAAGAATGATAAAATACAAAAATAGTATCCAACAAGTGTTCAAAATTTAAAAACACATTAAACATATATATATATATATATATATATAACTTAAGACATTTTAAATGGTTATATCTTATTTTTGAAACACAAAAGTAAAAATCCCACCAAAAATCGGTCTGAAAGTTTAGCTTGTTGAGGTCAGAAATCATAAAGAGACAATTATGGAGAGGTGCATGCATCCTTCCTTCACCATTTCATAAAGCACACCACACGTGACCCCTCCCTTCCACCCATAGTGCCATCACTCAAATCAACCTAAAGACTCCCAAACCATTTTGACAAAACCGGAAACTTTTCTTTTTTTTTTTTATTCTTTCCATCACTCAAATTAGCCTAGAGACTCCCAACAGCCTAGAGACTCCCAAACCATTTTGACAAAACCGGAAACTTTTTTTTTTTTTTATTCTTTCCATCATTCAAATCAGCCTAGAGACTCCCAGACCATTTTGACAAAATCGAAAACTTTTCTTCTTTTCTATTCTTTCCTTTTCCTCATCGTCTTCGTTATCTTTCTGTTTCCTCTTCTGTAGTTCTTCTTCTTTTTTTTCGTTTTCCTTCTGTAAATTCTCCCTTCTTTTTTTCCTCTTCTTTTGTTTTGCGCTATTAAGTTCCTCTTCTTCAGTTGATTTCAGAGAGGGAGTCGCAAAAGCTAAGAAGGTCATGGTGCATAGAGAGAGGGAGTCGAAGCGGCGAGAAAGCTTTTACGATTCTAAGTATGTGTTTGGAATTTCTTCCCAGGAAACCATTTCACTCCGCCTAGACTGCCGCCTAGACCGCCCATGCCGCCTAAGAGATCCTAAGCGGACGCCTAACAGCTCCCCGATTTTTCTTAATGATTTGGACCTAATTGGATCGGCACACCTACGCCCAGCGTCTAGGCCGTTTTTTAGAACACTGTATATTACTATACGTTTATGGTGAACGACTTCATTTAGGACGTGTGGTGCTTTAAAAAAAAAAAAAACAATTTACTAAAAAATTTGAAACACAATATGTGTTTGGTAAAGCAAAAAAAATGTTTTTTAAAACTTCTGCCAATGACAGCAGAAAAGCTTAGAAAAAAAGAAATAGGGTCTACCATGCTTCTCATAACATCGTTTTTTTTTTTTTTTTTTTTTATTTTTAAACGTGCAGGTGAACAATGTTCCTTTAAGGTCATTATTTATAGGTATCATAAGTTATGTGCATTATTTATATGTGATTGCCTCAAATTTTCTAGGCAACGCAATAATTATAGGAGTTATGTGCATTTTATGCATAGGCAACGCAATAATTATAGGAGTTATGTGCAACGCAATAATTATAGGAGTTATGTGCATTTTATGCATAGGCAACGCAATAATTATATGAGTTATGTGCATTTTATGCATTCAAATAATTCCTTTTGAAAATTATTTTCGTAAAAAACTTTAACAATAATTCTAATCGAGTGATGTTTAATATACTAATATGGCAAACCACATGTGAATGATTTTTCTAAGGTAATGCAAGGGAGACCAAGTTTTTCAAACTAAAGTTGTAAACCGAATGATGTGGTTTTAGATGATTGGATTATTGTTTCTTATTAGTAACACATCATTTGGTTTATAATTTTATTTTGATCTTCCTAACATTATTTGTTTTCTAATAGAGATATGACTCATCAATAAAAGTAGGTTCTATCTTTAGTAGAAAAGTCATTAACACGTGATTTACCAAATGTGATATTCCAGCATTTTTCTAGTCCAATTGGTCACGAAATAAATAGAGAGATTTTTACAAGTATCGAATATTTAAACAGTATTTTACAAGTGGACCATATAGTTGTATTATACCCCTTTTAACAAAACCCAGACTCTATGTTGATTTTTTCGTTGAGAGACAAAGCCTTGTGCTTCGGCTACCCGTGGCAATTTAACGATAAAAGTGATAAGACAAAACACAAAAGTCTCAACACCATCTTATCATGCTTAAGGTCAAGACTCGGACAAGAACTTATGTGGTGAAACTGGTTGATTGTCCTTATAACGTTTTTGGTAATACAAGATCGTATACAAGACTTCGGTTGATTGTCCCTATAACGTTTTCGCTTATGTAGCATGTTACGTTATTTGAATGCTTAAGGGAAAAAAAAAAGGAATACAATTAGATATAAATACATGTTTCTATCGATTTGATAATGAACCATTCAAGGTAATTAACTTCAATTTTTTGGGAGTTTAACGATATGTTTAAAACCGGTATTCCTCTCTACTTATAAATAAGTGGCATTTTCAACTCCAATTAAAGTTTGCAATGCTAAAGCTGAAATCCGTTATCATTTTGTTAATGGCAGATTGAAATGGAAAAATGGACAACCAGAATAGTCACCATGATGAAATCAGAGAAATTGTACGCTATACAAGGTGGACCATCTATATTGTCACAGGTAAAAGTTCATACTTTCTAAGAAAAATATAACAATGGCATTTGGACCATTGCTTTGGTTCATTCTATTTCAAATTTACAATTGAAAAACATAAGTATGGCAAGAAAACTCAGTGTAACACATACATAAATGTAGATTGAGAATGAGTACAAAATGGTAGAACCAGCTTTTCATGAAAGGGGACCTCCTCATGTTCTTTGGGCTGCCGCAATGGCGGTCGAGCTTCAAACTGGTGTTCCCTGGGTTATGTGTAAACAAGACGATCCTCCTGATCCCGTGGTTAGTTTAATGTCTTCCCTTTCATGTTTTCCAGATAGTTTGACATGTTATGTTGTCGGATGAAGGCAGCTTTATTATAAGTCCTTGACAAATTAAATCATAAAATATGGAGATCAACACATGCAATGGATTGAAGTGTGGAGAAACTTTTGCTGGTCCCCCCTAGTAAGCCAGCACTCTGGACAGAGAATTGGACAAACCAGTATGTCTTCAATTTCGAGAATGAGATGGTTATCAAATGGGCATTTATCTAATGGCAAGACTTCTGTTCTTACTTTTGAAGATACCAAGTATACGGTGGGGAACCGAGAATAAGGTCGGCTGAAGATATCGCGTATCAAGTTGCTCTGTTTATTGCAAAGTTTAGAGGAAGCTGTGTAAATTATTATATGGTATGCTCATACCAAACTAGTACAACTAGATAGTCTAAATTGAATTGAACATATGATTTTTTCGCTAATGCTCACGGTTCTGATCTAGTATCATGGAGGAACCAATTTCGGAAGATCAGCTTCTGCATTTGTGACCACTAGTTACTATGATGAAGCTCCTCTTGATGAGTATGGTAAGATTCTAAACGCAGGATTTCATAAGTCAATTTCGTTTGTGTTTTATGGAAAGTGAATTCCGATTCTACAAACTCGCACATGTTTTCGTATTGGCATTTAAACTGTTTACCTGTTAAGTTCTGCAGGTTCAGTTAGGCAACCAAAATGGGGCCATCTGAAGGAACTGCATTCGGCGGTAAAGCTAGCCTCTAATCCGCTGCTCTCTGGCGAGCAAACAAATCTCTTTGGGTGAATTGCCAGATGTAAGAACACTGATGAGAACTTCTAATCATTTTGTTGATTTCTTATGTGACTAAGTGCGATAAAAATAAACCGGGTTCCGATCTCTTTTCACCAGGCCTATGTCTTCCAAGTTAAATCTGGAGAATGTGTTGCTTTTTTGGTCAACAAGTCACGTAAAAGATGCCAGTGTCGTCTTTCAAAATTCTCCGTATCAGTTACCTTGAAAGTCGATCAGTTATCCTACCAGACTGCAAAACAGTATCCTTCAACACTGCATAGGTAAATTCATATACACTAACAATTAGTTCACATGTTTTAGACGTACTTTTCAATTACTCAAAGGGCTCATTCGACAGGTAAACGCACAACAGTCTACAAGATCATGGCAGGTAACTCAAATGTTTGATTCGGTGGAAAATTGGGAAGAGTACAAGGAAGCTATTCCTACTTTTGACAACACCCCATTGCGAGCAAATGCATTGCCAGAGCAATTGTTCACAACGAAAGATGAATCTGATTATCTTTGGTACACTTTTAGGTAAAACATCAACGAGACGGAGAAGGAATTGGCTGAATTTAACTGCACCATATCATTTACTGATGTACTTTTACTTCGGTGTCTAAATGCAGCCTTCAGCAAGATTGAAATACTCAATCTAAATTAGTTGTTCAATCGCATGGGCATGTCTTGCACGCCTCTGTAAATGGAGTATTTGTAGGTAAGCCTTGTATGTCACTATATGTTCCTTCCTATGACCACCCCTCTCTTAGATTTGTTGTTCGATCACCTTATTTATCACCAACTTCGCATACTTACTTGGAAATTCTTTCTTATTGTTTAGGATCTGCACATGGAAGGCTTAGGAATGAAAGTTTTTCCTTGGAGCAGACTATAAACTCTTAATAAAGGGGTGAACTCTATCTCATTTCTTAGCGTAATGGTCAGATTACCGGTAGTTTTCAACCTCAGTTCTTCAATTTAGGTTTCTCAGTTCTTCAACTTTTTTACCATAATTGTAGCAAAGAATTAAACAATGCAAGTTGCAGTCAAGTTTTTTGCATGCATTTCATGTCAAATTTACGTTTTATATGAAGGGTTCGGGAGCATATCTAGAGCGCGGAGTGGGCGGATTATGTACAGTTACGATTCAGGAGCAAGATTTGGGCAAAAACTCATGGGGCTATCAGGTTGGGCTGTCTGGAGAGAAGTTAGAAATCTACACAGATGCTGGATCAAGTAAAGTTCAATGGAGTAAGTTGGGAGGATCTGCTAATCAACCACTCAAATGGTTTAAGGTACGAATATTGGTTAACAAACAACGTATCTTAGATTTCGTTGCTATGGTGGTTTACAAGTTATTTCTCTATTGGCAGACTCAATTTGATGCACGGCCAGGAAATGATCCTATTGCACTAAATCTCGGTTCAATGGGAAAGGGTGAAGCTTTTGTCAATGGACAAAGCATTGGTCGATATTGGGTTTCGTTCCAAACTCCAGGAGGCAAACCTTCAGAGACACGGTAAGCGGTTCATACCAGCTTTGCAAAGTTGTTACTATGGTATTTTGTACACATAATGTTACTCGAAATGTCGAATTTTCAGGTACCATGTACCTCGAGCATTCCTTAAGCCTACTAGCAACCTATTACTTCTCCTGGAAGAAGAAAATGGCGACCCCCTCAAAATTTCGCTAGACAAAAGTTTCAGTCCCACAAATTTGGGGGCATGTAACTGAAACACATTTACCCCCAATGAACACACGGTTAGGTAAGAAAGGTCAGAACCAGAAAGAGCCGCAGCAAAAAGCCAAAACTTCAGCTCAGTTGTCCTCCTAAGAGGAACATTTCCAAGGTCTTGTTTGCAAGCTTTGGCAACCTTTCCGTTGATCATTAAAATTATGCAACCAGAAGCTGCCACTCCTGTAATTCTACAGCAATAGTAGAGCAGATGAGCATTTTTTTTTTCCTGCAGCCTCAGAGCTTCATTTCATTACCGAAAAGCCCAAAAAAAAGAAAAAAAAGACTTTGCGTGTTCATACCATGGTTTAATTTTCCAGGTTTGTCTAAGGAAGAGGAGATGCTCTGTCATTCTATCGAAGAAAATGTTTGGTGATCCATGCCCAGGCATTAACAAAACTTTGTTGGTCTATGCACAATGCATGTGATACGAGTACAGTTTTTCGAGTGTCCTATTATATAAAGGAATAAATTTCTTGTACGACTCACAACAAATGTAGTGTATTACCTAAAGGATATCAGGTGTTCACGTATTATATTTGAAATCAACTTTGTGGGGTCTTAGGCTTCTCGTTTGAGTACTTGTGAAATAATGTTAGCAGAGAACTTGAGTGTCTATTAACATAAAGGAAGCAATGATAACTGCATGTAAGCAATCAATATAATTGAATCTATGTTTAATTCATAAATTAAAGCAGCGCGAAAATAGACACTTGATTTATAAAAATAATGCGAATGCAGTTTCTGCAAATTCTTAATTGAGAAGTAATTTTTTAACAAGCATCAATCTGTAATCTAGCGAATCCAAACAATATGGCCGCCTAAAAATATATGTAATGGGGAAGGAGTACAAGTAGTGATGAAGCACGCACAATAATGAGAATAAGCGCATGAACTTGTAAAGAAATAGGTAACGAAAATATTCATAGAATGCACCCTACAATAGGCAGTGGGTATACCACTATCATTCATCTTCTAGAATCCTCATTCGCAAAAAGTTTCTGGAGAAAATCCTCCTGCATATTGGCCTTCACAACTGCATTACTTCATAATTAAGACGCCTTGCCCCGTAATTAGTGTGATGAAATCATCAAACTAAAAGTTTCAACTCAAACATCCGGATTCCAATTGTGAAGTCACTAATCAACAGTTGAAGTATCTATTACAGTGTGTGACTCGCGATCCTTTTTCTTTGTAGCTTTTCTCTCTTTTGCACTTTTAAAATGAGCTGGTAGAATGGCTTTTTGTGTAGGTAATTCAACAATAAAAAGTACAGTTTGAGCTCATCCTGCATATTTTCCGTGTTTACTCACAAATGCCTCTATGCCTCTGCCACATGTACACAGAGCTTAGGCGTCAGATGAGCACTTGCTAGCTCATGTATGAAGTATCTTGTAGCAATCTTCCTCAGCCCCAACTAGGCCTGGCAAACGGGTCATGTCTGTCGTGTTCATATCGTTTTCGTGTAACACCTGTTATCTTAACGGGTCGTGTCGTGTCATACCCGTTAAGAAAAATATATATTTTTTTTTAAATTTGCAAATACCACACATTGCCACATAAATATTACTTCATAACATTAAAACATTTATCGTTTAAGTACTATATCTACACTCGAAAATAAGAGCCTAATAAAAAAATAATACATACACTACTAATCTATTACAAATATTAAATGTGCAAGGATATGCAGAATGAAAGAGTTTTTGTTTTCAAGATTGTAAGTCTTTCTCAAAAGTTTGCACCTCTATCTACAAAATCTTAATTTACATCGATCATCATAAAATTGTATTGAAACTTTGGCTTGATCTATTGCCTTGAAGAGTTATGTTGAAGATGTTTTCAGTAAGGTTTTCCACGTCAGAACTCTCTTCCGTATAAACTAAGTATAGAAAAACCAAACATTAAAAATCATTCAAATTATGAGAAGTTTACCAAAATAATTATGAAAAGAAATAAAATAATAATACTATACCATATTAAAATATATTAAAATAACCATTAAATCGTGATTTTTCGTATATAACCGTCGAAAAGTTTTGTCCAGTTACTTGATCTCTGAATGTTTGTTTTTTGTGATTTTTTGTTGATGTGATCTCCAAGCATATACAAAAAAGTTTGACGGTTTGGATTTTTGAAATAAGTTTTGGAGAATTCGTATCCCAACAAAACGATAGATTGACTAACACTTAGAGTTTATTTATACTTTCATTAACTATAACATAAGATTTTGTGGTATCCACTTGTGTAAATATTTTAAATTGAAGATCGAATTCATTCATTGTATTCATATAGGGTCAAGGAGTGTACCTGTAAAAAAATCATCAAAATCGGAGTTAAAATAACCGTTAAATCGTGATTTTTCGTTTATAACCGTCGAAAAGCTTTGTCCTGTTACTTGATCTATGAATGTTTGTTTTTTGTGATTTTTTGTTGATGTGATCTCCAAGCATATACAAACAAATTTGACGGTTTGGATCGTTGAAATTAGTCTTGGAGAATTCGTATCCCAACAAAATGATAGATTGACTAACACTTAGAGTTTATTTATACTTTCATTAAGTATAACATAAGATTTTGTGGTATCCACTTGTGTAAATATTTTAAATTGAAGATCAAATTCATTCATTGTACTCATATAGGGTCAAGGAGTGTACTTGTAAAAAATCATCAAAATCGGAGTTAAAATAACCGTTAAATCGTGATTTTTCGTTTATAACCGTCGAAAAGCTTTGTCCCGTTACTTGATCTTTGAATGTTTGTTTTTTGTGATTTTTTGTTGATGTGATCTCCAAGCATATACAAACAAGTTTGACGGTTTAGATCGTTGAAAATAGTTTTGGAGAATTCGTATCCCATCAAAACGATAGATTGACTAACATTTAGGAGTTTATTTATACTTTCATTAAGTATAACATAAGATTTTGTGGTATCCACTTGTGCAAATATTTTAAATTAAAGATCGAATTCATTCATTGTATTCATATAGGGTCAAGGAGTGTACTTGTAAAAAATCATCAAAATCGGAGTTAAAATAACCGTTAAATCATGATTTTTCGTTTATAACCGTCGAAAAGCTTTGTCCCGTTACTTGATCTCTGAATGTTTGTTTTTTGTGATTTTTTGCTGATGTGATCTCCAAGCATATACAAACAAGTTTGACGGTTTAGATCGTTGAAATTAGTTTTGGAGAATTCGTATCTCATCAAAACAATAGATTGACTAACACTTAGAGTTTATTTATACTTTCAATAAGTATAACATAAGATTTTGTGGTATCCACTTGTGTAAATATTTTAAATTGAAGATCGAATTCATTCATTGTATTCATATAGGGTCAAGGAGTGTAGCTGTAAAAAATCATCAAAATCAGAGTTAAAATATCCGTTAAATCATGATTTTTTGTTTATAACCGTCAAAAAGCTTTGTCCCGTTACTTGATCTATGAATGTTTGTTTTTTGTGATTTTTTGCTGATGTGATCTCCAAGCATATACAAACAAGTTTGATGGTTTGGATCATTGAAATTAGTTTTGGAGAATTCGTATCCCATCAAAACGATAGATTGACTAACACTTAGAGTTTATTTATACTTTCATTAAGTATAACATAAGATTTTGTGGTATCCACTTGTGTAAATATTTTAAATTGAAGATCGAATTCATTCATTATATTCATATAGGGTCAAGGAGTGTACCTATAAAAAAATCATCAAAATCGGAGTTAAAATAACCGTTAAATCGTGATTTTTCGTTTATGACCGTCGAAAAGCTTTGTCCTGTTACTTGATCTCTGAATGTTTGTTTTTTGTGATTTTTTGTTGATGTGATCTTAAAGCATATACAAATAAGTTTGACGGTTGGGATCATTGAAATTAGTTTAAGAGAATTCGCATCCCATAAAAACAATAGATTAACTAACACTTAGAGTTTATTTATACTTTCAAGTATAACATAAGATTTTGTAGTATCCACTTGTGTAAATATTTTAAATTGAAGATCAAATTCATTCATTGTATTCATATAGGGTCAAGGAGTGTAGCTATAAAAAATCATCAAAATCAAAGTTAAAATAACCGTTAAATCATGATTTTTTGTTTATAACCGTCGAAAGGCTTTGTCACGTTACTTGATCTCTGAATGTTTGTTTTTTGCGATTTTTTGCTGATGTGATCTCAAAGCATATACAAACAAGTCTGACGGTTGGGATCGTTGAAATTAGTTTCGGAGAATTCGTATCCCATAAAGTTCCAATGGTGTGTGTGTGTGTATATATATATATATATATATATATATATTTATTTATTAAGTAGATTTAAATCTATTTATTTTGTACGTATAATTGACTGGTACACGGAGTAGTATATCACGTGTGTCATTATAAACATAGTGAGATATGTCATATGTGTGATAAAAAGTTAATAACTTTAAAAAAAAAAAAAAAAAAAAAATTCTCACCACTTCTATTAATTTTCATTTTTCCCTCTTTTTTTTTTTTTTTTTTTTTTTCATTTTCAACTTTTCTTATAATTTTCACTTTTCCCTCCAGCATCTTCCCCTAATTCCCTCACTTTTTTGTTTCATTTTCAACTTTTCTTATCATTTTCATTTTCCCTCCATTTTTCTTCAAAAAGGGCGCCAGGAATGGAATGGAAAATCAATGGATGCATCATGCATCATGCATATTAATTAATAATTATTATAGTTTTTATAAAATAAATTTAATATATATATATATAATTATATAATTATTATAGATAGTTAATATTTTGGGGGTATAATTATTATAGTATATATAATTATTATAATTATTATAGACTTTATAGTTAATTTAATATATATCTATATATATTTATTATAGTTTTTAGGGGTATAAAATTGTTAAATTAATGTATATAATTATTACAGTATTTTTTTAGGGTTATAAAATTATAAAAATAATATTCTGCTTATCGTGTATCGTGTTACCTACGTGTATACCCGAATCAACCCGTTATCTTAACAGGTGCTTATCGGGTTACCCGATAACGACCCGATTTGTTATCGTGTCGACCCGAACACCTATTAATTTCGTGTCGTGTCGTGTCGAGTTATCGGGTGGTGTTAGGAATTGCCAGGCCTAGCCCCAACAACAAAAAAACCATTGAAAACGCAGCTTTCAAAACAATGCAGATATGCTACAATTTCAATCAACAACTCACCAAGCGCTTTTAACCATATTTAATAGCTTTGTACAAAATATAACGCGTTTGTGCCTCGTAAATATGGAAATTAAAACAGAAAGAACATACCTGCCACACGTGTGTCAACAGGAATAGCATAGTGTTGATCGGGATAGAATAGAGCTATACATGCCACCACCTTAGGACCAACCCTAGGCAATGCCAAAACAGCTTAAATCGCCTTCTTAAGCTCCATTTTACGTAGAGAAAAAAGCCACTCTGCATCTCCAACAGGTTTTAACTACAAAGCCCTTACAGTACCAGTAATGTACTTGGCCCTGCCCATACAAAACAAACCCAACGAACCACATATCAATATTACGAGCTTAGAGCTTACGACAATAACCTTCAGTTAGAACACAAGTATAAATATAGTCCGGCCATACTACAATAACTCGTTATGTGCATGAACGATGATTTGTAAGTATATAGTTTACATGTAAGAGCGATTTTGTTCAACAAAATAACTAATAAGTGTGTGCACGACATGTGTTTTGAAGGATAAAAAAGTAAGATAAGTTACATATAAGAGTGAATTAGTCTAACCACACAACTGATTATTGGCGTGTTTACCAAACTGAAATGGAGGCATAAAAAAGGAATGAGATTTTTCCGCAGGTGATTCAAGTGTTTACTAACACTTTGGGAATGAAAATATATGTGGGACCTACTTAAAATGGGGAATCAGACTCTCTAAACTCAAGGAATCGGATTCTACTCAAGGAATCAGATTCTTGACAGTAAGGTGGTAATAGAGTTCCCGGAAATGAAGCCTATCAGGAATCCAACATTTGTACATGTTATCCGCTAATTTCAAAACACTCCCTCCAGTTTACTTTCCTTCGACTCCTTTGCAACCCCAACCCACCCTCTCCCTCTATCTTTTCCCAAATCTACCACCACCATCCCCACTACGCCTATCACAACCCCTCATAAAACTACCACAAATATAACAGCCACCATATATAGAACCATCTCACCCATCTCCAACTTCAACAATCAAACTTTCAATTAGAAAAAATGAAAAGAAAAAAAAAAAAAAAAAACCAAAACTCATCAGCCAAGACCCCACCATGCCAAAGTAGAAAAGTCTGCATCGCGTGGCTAGAGTAACTGAGAAAGCAGAGAAAGAGAGAAAGGATGATGTGTTATAGCTGTGATTATCTTAATCGCAGTTTAGCTATTAAATAAGTATTTTTAATTAAGTTGTTAAATGGTTAGTGCCAGTTGGCTTAGAGAGTTTGGGGAACAATATATGTAACCAATTGTGAAGAAGAAACAACAACGGTATTTAAAAGAAAAGTATAATATATATATCTTCTCCTTCCTTGCTATTCCGCCATTGCTACTGCTACTTGCATGTTAAGTTAGGAAACTTGAGAATTGGTGCATATCAGGAAGAGAGAGAAAGAGGAGGAGAAAGAGGGCTAAGGCTAGGGCTGGAGTCGCATAGAGAAGGGGAAGAGAGAAAAGAAGAGTCGCATATAGTGCACCATATTTTTTCCTAATTTTTTTTTTATCAATTATATCAGTAATCTTGACAATTTTCTTTTATGTTTAAGATATTCTAAAGAGGAAATGTAAAATTTAAAAGGGAGTTCTAATAAAAAAGGTTTTTCACTGTTCATTCTTAATCAAAAGGACATTTTATGTATGAAAAGTCTATAATGGGTCAAGCTCTTTTCTTTATTTACTCTTATGCCATTATTTCATTATTGTAGTGGAGTCTACAATGATGTTAATAGTTTTGTCTGATTACAATACATTATTTTGCATGATGCTATTCATCTTATGCTACTTTTGCTAATTTGTTGCCAACTCTTCAAGCTTTCATCATGTTGTCAATGTTATGTAGCTCTTCTTCTGTCAAATTGTTCCAATACTGTTTATTACCTTTTACTAGCTCTGCATCTCTTTCTCTATCTTCTTTCACATTGTAATACATATCTTCCATTTCTCCTTTGAAATTTTGAGGCTTCTAGTATTGCTGATGGCGAGCTTTTGACTTGCCATAAATATGCATTTCTTTTTCTTCTGCTACTAATATCATATCATACCTAAAATCTTCAAACTCATCTAAGGCAAACATTTGGATCCCCCCAAATTTTAGAATATTTTTGTATGAGGGAGTTCATCTATGTGAGGAGATAGGGGATAGTCTAAAGAACTCTTCATTAATCATGACTATATGCCTAGCTTTCTTCTTATGCATATGTACATACCAATATGGAGGACTACTAATAAAACTTATGCAAATTTCTTTCCACTTTTCTAGATAATTTTCTGCTACTTTTATAAGTTTTTCAGGAAATGATTCTAGTTGAGAAATATGGTTAATGAATATTTTATCAAAATAGTCAAACTTTAATAGTAAGGCAGGGGTAATTTCTATCACATGATGCTTTTTCTGATGCTCACAACTAAAATGTCATGGTCTAAAATTTCTCATGTTAATCCTAGCCACAGCTATGCTAACATTTGGTTTACAAATATGATTCTCTGTACTATCACACAGACATGGTAGATACATCTTTGTAATAATATCTATCCCTGGTTTTGGATCAAAGATGGACTGATACAAAGCACATTATAATTGTAATTGTAACTCTTTCATAGACTGTGATACTCTGCTCAGGATCTCATTTTGCATATCAGGTGGCATTATTCTTAATTTTTCTTTTGAAATTTCTTCTAATAGGATATCATTTATTATTAAATCTAAAGATATATTCCTAAGAAAACTTTCATATCTTTCTTGTTTTTCTTCTTCATATCTTTCTTGTTTTTCTTCTTCACTCAGATGCTGATGCTGCTTATTATTTTGATGTTGTTCCATTTCAATGTCTTCTTCTAAGAGCTTAATTTTAATCTCTTATATGGGCTCATGAGCCTCTTATTCTATGGGTTCAATAACCTCATTTTCTTTATTCTTATGCTGATCAGTTTCCAAACCTATTTTCAATTCTCTTTTCAGTGTGTCACTTGCTTTCTGCTGCATTCTAAGATATTAGAGTTCTTGGTTCATTTTGGTAAACTTACTAAATAATGACTCATGGTCCCTAGAAATGACTTGAAGGTTATGCTCAAAAGAATGAATATGATGCTGGCTTTGATGGATACTAAAATTAAAACTATCAAACTCTTGTTCTAAGGCTCTAATTAATTTTTCATGACCTAACCTCATGTTTGGCTGTTTGATTTGGATATTCCAAAAATTATCTAGGAAAACCTGCTGCCTATCAGAAAGCCCTGGTACTCTTGACCTATACCTCAGAGTTGGATTTCTGATTCCTTCAACAATATTACCATTAAAGTTGAAAGTTGGTACTCGTGGTGATGCTGGTCTGTTTATGCTATTTTGGAATCCATTGAATGGTGAAGGTCCATGGTACATCAGTATACTATTGAAGGATGTTCTTCTGCCTTATGGTCTTGTGCCAATTGAGGATGATGGTCCACAATATTCCATTCTTATTCAAAAAATTAATCTTGATAAGATATCAGCTAATGTATTGTCATTACCTTTTATATGTTCAAAAATTGGTTTAAAATTATTTCCTGTAATTGAATCAAAAAAATTAACCCATCTTCGGGCTGCCTGTTTATTAGTATGTATCTTGTTATAATGAGAAACTATATTTTGACAATCTGTTTTAATAGTAAATACTTCATTATGTAAAAATAAAGAAAATGCCTCTAGTGAATTAATTATTCCTAAAATTTCTAAATCCGTTGACGGTAATATTGACTGTACATCACTGAATATCTACAGACTTGTTTGTTAGACTTTGAAGACTCCTTATGCTTTTTCTGGTATAGTATACCTGCCATCCTAATGATGAAGCATCTGTTTCAACTATTTTGTAACTATCATCTAATGGTAATATTAATGGCTTAAGTTTAGTAATTTCTTCCTTTATATTTTTAACTAATTTAATATCTTCACTATTAAAATACTTTTGTCTAGTTTTGCTAGTTTTACTGTGTAATACTGCTATTTTTCTTCCTAAATCAGGGATAAAATTTCTTACCTAATTTAACAATCCTAAAAATGCTTGTAACTGTTTTTTTATCTTCTAACTTATCTGGAAATTCTAAACCCTTTTTAGCTATATGATCTTGTACTTGTATTGTACCTGACTTGATATACATTCCTAAAAATTCTATGTCTTGCTTTTGCAATGCTATTTTATTTTTGCTAATCACAATTCCATTATTGATAAATTCTTGTAAAACTATCTCTAAGTGCTTTCTATGTTCATTTCTATTTTTACTATGTACTAAAATATCATCTACATAAACACTACAAAATTTATCATATTTCTTGAAAATTTGGTCCATCTTTCTTTGAAAGATTGATGGAGCATTTTAAAGTCCAAATGGCATAATGAGCCATTCAAAATGTCTTTCTAGACAAGTAAAAGATGTCCACTCAATTGATTCTTCTATTAAGCGTATTTGCCAAAATCCTGATTTACAATCAAATTTGCTAAAATATTTACTCTCTTGAATTTTATTTATAAACTCATCCTTATTTGGTAACTTATAACTATCTTCATATATATTATCATTTAATCTCTCGTAATTATAAATTATTATAGCCTTACCTTTCTTTAGTTCTGAATGTTTTATCATAATAAATGTTGTTGATCTGTGTCTAGACTTAGATGGTCTAATTACTTTTAAGTTTAACAACTCTTTTATTTGGTGCTCAAACTCTTGTTTATCTATTAAACTACAAGACATGTCAGCTGTCTTAATGGTTAAATTTGGATTAATTATATCTAATTTTGCTAGTATTTTATTTTTATTCCAATGTAACTGTGGATCTTCTCCTATAATTCTAGTTTGTTCTGCTAATTGTAATAATTCTTCTAAACTCTTTGGTTTATTTAAATGTAATATTTCTATACGGTTTCCTTCTTCTAAAATCGGATATTCATGTTCAAATATTTTTTCATCAAACTCTTCTATGTTATTATGCTCATCATTTTCCATTGAGTTTTCTAAATAATAAGTGTGACAGCCCGTCCCAGAAATATTACAACCTTCCCACACACCACAACCTTTCCTCCTGTTTCCTGCACACTGTCCCGAGTCCCCATTCCCTACCCATTTCCATTGAAACGTACGGACACACCCACACACCCATCAAACCTTCACAGATCGTGGAATCCAAGCACATATTCGAGCTCGTGAGGCTTGTAGGAGTCCAACCATACCATTTTCAGGTAAGAACACCTTCGTTTTCACGTCGAATCCACAATGTTCGATTTCGAGTACTGTTCATGCACACGTGATTTCTCACGTTTTAGGGAATTTCAAGCTTGTAGGTAGCTTGGTGAGGTCCCTAGGAGGCTCGAGGTGGTTCGTTTGAAGGTTTTGGACGTCGGGATCACTAGTTTCGAAGTTGGCCGGAGTTGGGTTGATTCTACAGGTGAGATTTCGTGGTTTTTAACCCTTGAAAGTAGTATGATTGTGTTCCTCTAGTTCTAAGCTTCATTTTGGTACCAATTTTGTCAAATTTGGGTGAAAAACGAAGAAGATATTAAAGTTTAAAATTTTCCCGATTTTCCGGCGCCGGAGAAGACGACGGAATATTCCGTCAATTCTGACGGAATATTCCTGACGCCGTTGACAGAATCTGTTAAATCTGACGGAATATTCCCTACGACGTCAGTTGACGCCGTCAGTGTGCCAGGCACGTGCGTGTGCGTGGCTGGCACGTGGGGGCGCGTGCGGCGGTGAAAATTTTTTCTAAAAATTTGGGGATGTTCCTGAGGTTGAGTAGATTACGTTGGTGTATTCATACACCCCATTTGAGCATTGTATGAGAAGTTATTTCAAAAGGTTGGTTATGTGCTTTAAAATTAACGTTTTCGTAGTTGTTTCGCATATAGGTGATACCTATCCCGAGGACGAGCGTGGTCACTCAAGGCAGGGGGGCTACGACCCTTCCACATACCAGTGAGTGGGCTTTTGGTTTTCCGTATATACCTATATACTTATATTTTCCCAGAAATTGATTTGAATTGTCATTTGCCATATGCCATGCATTAGATTATCGTTATTTATACATCATTACTTGCATTATTAGTTGTATATATATATATACATATGCATATTGGATGCTGCGGACGCACAGGTAAGTGTTATTCATGTTTACATTCAGTGGCGATTTGAGATGCTTAGAGAGCTCATAACCTGCACCCCTGGTGTTAGTGCTCCTGCCCAGAGTAGGGCACAGTCCTTCACGTGATGTTCACCTCCCGCACCACACGCTCAGCTTGGATCCAAGTTAGGTGCACAGTCCTGTCGTACAGACCACATTAGGTGGTTCCGACTCGTAGGTGACCCGCAATTATTCGTACAGCCTTCACGTGATCGTAGCACTAGAGCGTTTATATGTATTACACCCAGGCCTGTCGTACAGACCACTTTAGGTGGTTCCGACTCGTGGGCAGGTTTAGTTATTGAGATTGAGATTTGAGCTCTAGATTCAGCCGTACAGGTCACGTTAGGTGACTCCGGCTGCCAGACTTTATGATACTGATATGACTTTCACCTGAGCACTTGCAATTCATATTGAGATTTGGCATGGCATATCCTGGAGCATGATTCGGATATACATATATATGTACATATGTTTATTTTCTGGGAAGTATACAGGTTTTACGACGAGGGGTTAGAACGTATTTACTAAATGGTTTTCGAAAAGCTTTGTTTTTGCCCACTCACGCTTTTGTTTTGCGCCCCTCCAGGTTCTAGTCGTCTAGCAGGTTGGTGGTTTCCCAGAGGGCTTTCCCGGCATTTCTGACAGACGATCACCAGCGTAGGGTCACCTTCGGGTGTACTGTTGTCGCACCATTTTTCTTTTCTTTTGGACTGCTTTAGGCTTATTGCTCTGAACTTGTGTCTCACTTACGCTAGCACTTATTTCTATCACCTTATGTATGCTAGTTTTTATTTATTCGTACTATTTATATTACTATTTTATTAGCTTCCGC
Organism: Pyrus communis; assembly: GCF_041283825.1. Classification (NCBI taxonomy): domain Eukaryota; kingdom Viridiplantae; phylum Streptophyta; class Magnoliopsida; order Rosales; family Rosaceae; genus Pyrus; species Pyrus communis. Next base: position 8,905,393 of record NC_142572.1, read on the forward strand.
ACTGTGCACATGGTTACGTCACCTCCGTGTGACGGCCAGCACTCCCTGATCTCGGTCGGGGTGTGTCAGTTTGGTATCAGAGCCTAGGTTTGGCAGTCCTATGCTTTTGTGAGTATTCTAATGGTTTTGGTGTCTTCTGTCAGAATTATGCCGCCTCGTCGGGAACCACGTCGCTCTGATGAGCCCAGTTTCCCCGATATTGCCCAGCTGGGGGAAGCTATTGCTACCGCTATTCAGTCGGCGATCCGTCCTCCCCAGAGGACTCATCTGAAGACTATGTATAATTTGAAATTGGATAAGTTCGAAGGTAGCGAGGGTCACGAGGGTGCAGAGCGATGGTTAGAGCACATTGAGAAGACCTTTCGTGTATTGCACAATCAGGGGAACCTTCCTGTCGAGAGGTGGGTTAAAACGACATCATGGTTTCTGGGTAAGGAGTTTGTAGCTTGGTGGGAGCAGGAATCTCGCCGTTTGACTCCAGCTGAGAGGACTGATTGGGATGTTTTCCAGGAGTTGTTCAGGAGAAGGTTTGTGCCTCCTGAGTACATTGATCGTAAGAAGCAGGAGTTCACTGAGTTGAGACAGGGGAAGTTGACAGCTAATGAGTACTATCGGAGGTTCACTACTCTGTCTCGCTATCATCCAAATGTTGCTGGTAATCCGGCGGAGATGCTTCGTCGTTTCCGCGTAGGCACTAAGAAGAAGTGGCGTTCGATGGCGACCACTACCCACTGTGATACCTACCAGGATTTCTACAAGATATTGTTGAGAATTGAGGATTCAGAGAACATGCTGAGCGAGAGTGAGGAAGAAGAAAAAGATGGTAATCAGAAGAAAGAGGATAAGGGTAAAGGTCAAGCGTCGCTCGGGCTTCGTAGGACACAGAACTTCAAGAGGGGTGGCTCTAGTTCTAGCTCTTCTAGCGGTGGTTTTAGCGCCATTGGTCAGGGACGTGGAGGTAGGTTTGCTGGTGGTGCTCGAGGCCAGAGACAGGGTGATGGTGGTAGAGGTAGAGCCCCAGTTTGCCGCAGGTGTAATAATCGGCATTTTGGTGAGTGCAGGCGTGGCAGCAGTGGTTGCTTTACTTGTGGGCAGATGGGACATCGGGCTGCGAATTGTCCCCAGAGTCAACAGCAGAAGCTGCAGCAGACTTTCTTGCCGCCACCTGCACCGATTCAACAGATTCAGGGTCTGGGTAGTTATGGACATGCAGGTCGAGGTGGTGCCTACCACTACTAGGGGGATGCTGTTCCTTATGCCCCGGGACAGTATCAGTATCCCCATGACCCGTATTCTCAGGGTGGTTATCCTCCGTATCCTGGCAGCTATATGCCGTATCCTCCAACTTCAGCAGGCGGTTCTCAATGGTTTCAGGAAGGACAGTTTCAGCCGGGAGAGATTGCTACGAGTAGTGCGGGGTCTTCGAGGCAGTCTGGTCAGCCCAGTCAGGGGCGTGGTACTCAGAGTCGTGGTGGTCAGACGAGCAGAGGTCGCGGTGGACGACAGCAGACCCAGGGGCGTATTCATAATATTTCTCTGCAGGATGCTCAGAACAATCCAGATTTAATTATGGGTACGTTAAACATCCTTGGTTATTTTGCTAAAGTATTAATTGATTGTGGTGCTACACATTCTGTGATTTCTCATACATTTGCTCAAGTGACGCAACCTCGCCCCACACCTCTAGGGTATGAATTAGAGTTCGCTATGCCTAGAGGGGAGAGATGTATTGTAGATCGTGTGTACCCAGGATGTCCAGTGTTAGTAGAGGATGTGGTTATGCCAGCTGATCTTATCCCGTTAGACATTGTTGACTTTGATGTGATTATGGGCACAGATTGGTTGCATTTCTATCGTGCCAATATTGATTATTACGGGAAAATAGTTACGTTCCATCGTCCTGGACTACCTGTGGTTACTTTTGTGGGCGAGCAGAGTGGGGTGAGACATGGTGTTATTTCAGCTTTGCGAGCGAAAAGGTTGTTGTCTAAAGGTTGCCAGGGGTACTTAGCTCATGTGGTGTTGGATGAGGCTGCTCCTAGTAGAGTTGAGGATGTGAGGGTAGTCAGACACTTTCCTGATGTTTTCCCCGAGGATTTACCTGGTTTACCACCAGACCGAGACGTGGAGTTCACTATTGAGTTGCTTCCAGGTACTAATCCTATTTCCTTGACTCCTTATCGTATGGCTCCCGCTGAGTTAAGGAAATTGAAAGTTCAGTTGCAGGAATTAGTGGATAAGGGTTTCATTCAGCCTAGTACTTCACCTTGGGGAGCTCCAGTATTGTTTGTGAGAAAGAAAGACGGAACTTTGAGGCTGTGTATTGATTACAGGCAATTGAATCGGGTGACGATTAAAAACCGTTATCCATTGCCACGTTGATAGGAGCATATTTATGCGACTTAAATGGCTTGTTCTCGTACATTTACGTTATGTTTCTTTAGTTATTTTAGTTCTTTATGCTTCTTTTGTGTGTTTTCAGGTTCTAAGGGCAAAGTATGCAAAAGGATGCCTTTTGGAGCCTTTTGGAGCAAATTAGAGATTGGAATGGATATCATATGCTTGGAGCCAAAAGGATGGACGAAATTGAAGACTTGAAGTAGGAAAGTTAAATCCTAAAAAGACCTCATGTTTGAGCATCATTGAAAACTCCTACGCATTTTAGAACACAAAAACAACATTCCTAGCAACCTTAGGACATTGTCGTGTGTTTCCTTGTGTCTCCCTTCCTTGCCATGCAAGGAAGGGCTTTGTTCCCTATTTTACACTACCACTTATCATTCACCACATATCATTCACCACTTATCATATCATACATTCATTTATCACTTATCATAATCATTCACTTATCACTTAACATATCATACACTTATCACTTATCACTCATAATCATCTACACATTTCAACCATTTAAACACATGTACTTCACCTACAACATCCACCTACTTCACCTACAACATCCACCTACTTCACCTACAAATGACATAGCTATATGTTCCCTCCACTACTCCTATAAATACCCTTGCATTCATTCATTCATGGACATCTCATTTCATACACAACACATTACAAACACATTCTCCCTTCCCTAGCCGTGAGCTTCCCATCCATTCCCTTATAATCCAAACACCACTCCTCATCCATTTCCATAATCCCCCAAACCTCACCTTAGACCTTGTGCTACAACAACGAGGAAGATAAGAGGGCCTAAACGTTCATACAATTCAAGTGTGAGTTGTTGGAATGTTTAGGTGTTTCTTTGATTTCAAAGTTTAAATTTAATTCTCTTTGTTTTGTACGTATGAGGAATGGAAGAGAAGAGTGCCTAAACGTTCATACAATTCAAGTTTGAGTTGTTGGAATGTTTAGGTGTTTCTTTGATTTCAAAGTTATGAGGAACTAAACCCCCTTTAGCTAGGGGGTGATTCAAAATACATGTTTATGCTTGCATTATGAATTGATTACTTTTGGTTGGAATTTAATAAGTTGTGGATTCAATTTGTTTAACCGTTTGATTGATAACTTATTTATGAATGTTTATTAAGAATGCGCGCTTAATTTTCATGCATAAATATGACGCTAGAATATAAGTGAATTTCACCTAATCGTAATGAACTTATATTCACAAGTAGTGGAGGTTGCTTATAAACAATCGCGTTAAACGAATTCTTGGCATAAGTTTCATGCGTATTCCATAGTAACGAATGCCTCGTCGATGTTTATGATTTCCGTTGAACTTAATGATCTTTGTTGAATGTCTCTATCATGCGTATTCCATAGTTAGGGACTTTGATTAAGAATAATTTGGTTGTAATGCGTATTCCATTCAATCCAACGAATCTAGGGAAATCTGAAAGTTAATTTAAGCGGACCTAATTAACTTGGAGCATTGAGTTTCATAATTTATCGAAAGACCAACTGAGAATCAATCTTGTATGCAAGTGTAACATGTGTGGAGAAGAACCCCTTGGCTATTCCATCATCCATATTTTCATCACATTCATATTTACATTTTGCCTTTAATTACAATTTGTCCATTTAATTTAATCTCGTCCAAACACAATCCCCCCTTTACTTTATTGTTAAATTTAATTAGAAATCAATTTAGTTTATGTTTTAAAGTATTTTTGAATTTTTTGAGTCTAGTATAGTGTTTTATATTGTGTTTTTACGTTTTTGAGTCAAATCCAAGTGATTAACAATCCCTCCTAATCCCCGGTCCAGAACGATCCCTACTTATATCATTACTACAATTGTCAAAAAGAGGGTTTAATTTGTGTGCATATAAATCTCGCATCAAATTTTGGCGCCGTTGCCGGGGATTAGCAACTTTGCTAATCCCTTGGTTCTTTTTTTTTTTTTTTTGGTTTAGTTGTTTTCGTTTTAGTTTCTAACTTAGTGTTGTTTTCTTTGTTTGTTGTTACTTTTGATATTTGATTTAGTTCTCTTTCTTTGATTTTAGGTACTAGAGAAGTAAGATATGGATTTTGCTAGCATTCAAGCTCAATTGGCAAATCTTACTTCTAAATTGTCGCCGTATGCCGAAAGGACCACAATGCAGAGTGTCCCTACATTTGGTGCTTCATATAGGCAAGGATTTCAAGCCAATCAATGTCCACAAAGAGATTGGAGGGATCATTCAAACTCTATATGGTGGGAAGATCAACAAGTTCAACGTGAAGCATATTGGCAACCATATGAGGAGTTCTATTCAAGACCTATGCAGCCACCACAACTTCATATGCAATATGCTCAATTAAATTCAAGTTCGCCAATAGATTATAATCAAATTCTTAATGAAATAAATTCTTTGGCGCAGGGGTCACAAAATCAAGCCAAGGAGGCTCAACAAGAAGCATATTGGCAACCATATGAGGAGTTCAATACAACACCTATGCAGCCACCACAACCTCCCCCACAACAATTCCAATCAAGTTCAAGTATGTCCATGGATAATGATAAAAATTTTCAATTACTAACTTCTTTGACGCAGGACGAACAAAATCAAGACAAGAAGTTGGGTAAATTGGACGAGCAATTTGGGCAGATTATGGAGTTCATGAAACAAATTCAAGAGCAAAGTGAACTCTCCAACTCAACTATTGAAAACTCGAAGGAAGATTTTGAAATCCATAATGCTATCACTTTGGGAAGTGCTATGGAGGTTGGAGCTGACCTAAAAATGTCCAAACATAGCCTAGAAGTGGATGAAGAGCTGCTAATTGAGGAGGAGGAAGAAGACATGCACACGGCAAGGGTAGAACAACCCTTGCCGCAGCCCCCTAAGCCCTCTAAACCACCCACCACCAGTAAGGACGTCCCAATTCCATGTTATTCTGATGTTATTCCACCCAATGTCCCTTTTCCTAGCAGGTTTTTGATTCCCAACCAAGAAGAGAGTAAAAAGGACATCGTGGAAGCCTTCCCAAAGGTGCAAAATGCTATTCAAATTCTTGGTGCAACACAGCAAGTTTTAGATGGTGTTGAATTCTTCAAAGGACTTTGTACACCAAGAAGAATGATTCAAGAGAAGGTAGTGGCTGGAGAAGATGTAGAAGGCATCAAAGAGGACATATTTGAAACCACAATTCCCAAGGAAGTTGGATTTTATGACACGGGACAAGTCATAACTTTCGAAGGGGTGTTTATTCTGGAGTTCATTTTGGAGCACACAGGTAAGCCGCCTCCCCGAATTTCAATTTTCTTTTATACTAACATGTGGTTAATGATTCAGGCACCCAATCTGGAATTTAAACTATTACCGGATCATTTCAAGTATCACCGCCCATTCAAAGATAAATTCCATGCCGTTTGATTTTATTTATGTAAAAAAAAAAAAAAAAAAAAAAAAAAAAAAAAGATACTAAACATGGAGAAAGATGGAGCCTTCACAGAGGATGTTTACGTGAAGCCCCGCTACGAGGCGTCGAAGCAGAAGGAATAGAAGCGGAAGGCATAGAAGCGGGAGGCATAGAACCGGGAGGCATCGGAGCGGAAGCCATCGGAGCTAGAGCATTCCAGGCCTCAATACTTGGCCAAGCGCTGGATGACCCAGGAAAAAGGTGCCTCTAGAGATAAGACGCAAGCCTTTGACGGTCATTGTGAATTCGACCCTCAGATTCTTGCAGCTCATCAAGCTTCCTCTTCATGCCCGCCGAATAGTTATTTGCAAGCACATGCAAACTTCTATTCTCGTACTTAAGCTGTTTGATTTCTTGCTTAAGACTTTCCACCTCTGCCATCAACGATTCCACTTGGCGGGACCGAGCAAGCAGGCGTAGGCCCATGTTGGACACAGAGCTCGCACATTGAACACTAAGTGCGAGGGACTCTTGAACGGCCAACTCATCGGACCGTCCTGACAGCAGCCTACTATCTTTTGGAGTGAGGAGGTTCCTAGCTACTATTGTAGCTGTTGTGGCGTCCTGCATCACAGAGTCTTCACCTGAAAGAGGACCGTTAGAAGATAAAAAAGAAGGACGCCATACATTACCTTGACGGGGCGCAACCGGATCGCTGCTGAGACTCAAATCTAAGCTAAGGTTCGATGAGTTTGCCATTTTTTTTCAAAAGTGTTCAAAGAGAATGGGTGGATGGAGTTAAATTTCGAAGGGCCGGAGACGATTTTCAAGAATGGGAGATCTTCAGAGTGTGTATGTTGGCGGTGATCGATAGCTCTATAAAAAGCCAAGGCGACGCGTCCACCGATTCAAAGAGCCGGATTTTTCGGCGTAAGTTAGGCGACGCTCCCTCGGCTTTTCAGAAAACGCGTTCAACTTTGTCAAAAGATTTCTGACAAAGCTGAAAACACGTGGAGACCATCATCGCAACTACACATCTTTAGCCGACAAGCGCAAAGTTCGGCGACGCTTTCTCTGCTTTTCAGAAGACGCGTGCAGCTTTGTCAAAAGGAGCCGCATCTGCACTACCACGTGTCGTTCAGAAAGCGAAGGGGCGTCGTTCAGAAATCGAAGGGGCGCCTGCTCAGAAATCGAAGAGGCGTATTCAAAGATCGAAGAGGCGCCACTATTTCAAAAAGCTGGAATTGCGGGATCAAAACGTTTGTCGACAAGGGTAAAAAGTACCACCACTTGATATTATCTCTATATATGTCGACCTTAGTCTTTTATGGCAGGGCAAACCTGAAGAAAATGCCCAACTCTCCCTCACCTCTGAGGGCGCACTCCCAGCAAAGCGTTTCGAAATACTCAATTTTTTCTTCTTCCCCAAAGATGATACCAGATGCCTGGAGTAAAGATGACCCAGGAGGAAATACATGTGCTGATTCATGCACCGCTTCTTCAAAAGCAAAGGTATCTCATATCATCAAGGTCAAAAGCAAAAGTATCTCATATCATGCTCTTTCCCTGTCTTTTTCTTTGTCCTTGTTCTTACTCGCATGGCAAAGTAAAAGAAGCAATCAGCCGGCACTTGGAGTCAGTCTTCCGATCTGGAGCCAACTGCCTGGAACCTATTCCTGATTGCTTACCTAGCGTTGCTCTCGAGTAGTCATCTTCAACGGTTGATACACTTCCGGAGAATGGACCATTTCTGCAAAGGGGAGCGAGTAAGGCAAGTGAAAATGATACATTGAAGCATGTGGAGACAAACATAGGCTGAGTTATCCTCCAACCCTTTTCAATACGAATTGGAAAGATTGAACAAAGAAACAGATAAAAGGGATAAGCTCAGACCTTCGGGGGAGACCAAAAGAACCATCATGCTGCCCAGTTCAAGAGTAGCACAAAGGAAAATCAACGATGGGCGGAAACCAGTTCAAGAGTAAGCCTGTGGAATCACAAAGATCAAAGCCTCAATGCAATCACCAAGGAGAAGAGGGAATTTACACTCCATAACCAGATTTGCGTCCCTAAACTCTTCTCTTTGTTAATTACATTCTGCCATGTTTAGTATGTTGAAATGTTTTTTGTGTGTTTACTTATGTTTTGTGTGAACCATATGCTTAAAACATTGAGGACAATGTTTGATTTAAGTGTGGGGGGGGGGGGGGGGGGGGGGGGGGGGGTAACTAAGTTTATTTAATGCAAATTCGTGGGATTTTATCACCCATAACTTCAAATGTTGTTCCTTGCTGTTTTAAGGTGTTTTTAAGTTGTTTTAGAGTGTTTTAGTGTGTTTTGTTTTATAACTCCGAAAATCACATAAAAATTTGAAAAACTTGTTTTAAAAACCCTAAAAAGAGTGTTTTGAGTCGTTTTTGTGTGTTTGTGTCTTAGGGTACCTTCCAACACAATGATAAGGATTTGGTTTATAATTGCATGACGGTTAGAAAGAGTTATAAACATAGAGAAAAGTATGATTTACTCTTGGTATATGCTTGGTTATGGTTATAATGTATGACTTCACATGCAATCATAAAAGAAGAAAAAAATTCGTTTTTGTAACATGCTTGAAGGAAGGAACTCAAACAAACGCTACAACCCTGAGAGACTTGAGCCTATAACGTTCTTTGGAGAGTTTAATCTGTGATTTCTTGTTTTCTAAAGTCGTTGCATGATCTCATTATTCTTTGCTTGGTTACTACTTAGAAGGCGTTTCATCATATAGTTCCAAATGCTAGAACTCATGCCCATTTCATTCAAAGCATGTTATTGATTTGCATAACACATATTCAAGAAGAAGTTGTGTAGTGACCACCACCATAGCCAAATAGCCTTACTTCCCATACTTCGTATATGTTGTAAGTTTTAACCCCGTTGAGCCTTGTTTAGCCTTTATTCTTTGTTTACCCACATTTTCCTCACCTAGCCTAGTTTAGGACAATCCCCACCCTTGTTCTTAAAAGATAGTGAGCATGACTTAATTGAATTCCTTTTGAGTTACATTATGAAAGAAAATAAGTGTGGGGGAGAGAATGTTTAAGTGTTGATGTTTTGAGATTCAAAAGAAAAGAAAAAAAAAAAAAAAAAAAAAAAAAAAAAAGAGAAAAGAAAAAAATGAAAGAATAAGTGATTGAAGAAAGGTTCCAAAACACCAATTCTGGGTGTAAATTGTCTAAACTCTCCCTTTTTGTTCAAAAGTTGAGTTTTCATTCAAAAGTGAATTCTAAGTTGATTCAAATGCTTTGCTCACTATTTCTTTAAAAACCTTTGTTTTCCATATCCCTTCTTTGTTATCCACATACCCCAAGCCCCGTTACAACCCTTGACTTCTATCTTGAGTGTTGTGTATTTCAATTTGTGGAGTTTGAACTTGGTATGGGCTTATGGTGTCACTGGTTCTTGCGTCTAAGTAGTAGCATTCCATTCATGAGATCATATCTAAACATGCTTATTAACTCCAGAAAATGCTTTCCTTATTATAACATATGTGAGTGTTCGTCGACATGTTTACATCAATCTTCTCACATATACCTAGTGTAGGGTGTGTAGTCAGAAAATCTGTGTGAAAAACGAGAGTACATCTAGTAAGAAATTGAGGGAATTCTCTAAGGCATGTTACTACATTCAAAACATGGTTTTAAATGCTTAATTGTGAACTAGTATGTGGTGACTATGAGTAAGAATGTACTTAAGTGTAAAGATGGCTCAAATCTGTGAGAATAATGATTTTTAATTTGTCATGTGCATTGGAAGTCCCTGATACGATTGTTGGAAGGTGTAGGTTGTGTTTTGTTCTTTTTGTTTTGTTTTTCTGTTTTGCTCGAGGACTAGCAAAAGCTAAGTGTGGGGGTATTTGATAGGAGCATATTTATGCGACTTAAATGGCTTATTCTCGTACATTTACGTTATGTTTCTTTAGTTATTTTAGTTCTTTATGCTTCTTTTGTGTGTTTTCAGGTTCTAAGGGCAAAGTATGCAAAAGGATGCCTTTTGGAGCAAATTAGAGATTGGAATGGATATCATATGCTTGGAGCCAAAAGGATGGACGAAATTGAAGACTTGAAGTAGGAAAGTTAAATCCTAAAAAGACCTCATGTTTGAGCATCATTGAAAACTCCTACGCATTTTAGAACACAAAAACAACATTCCTAGCAACCTTAGGACATTGTCGTGTGTTTCCTTGTGTCTCCCTTCCTTGCCATGCAAGGAAGGGCTTTGTTCCCTATTTTACACTACCACTTATCATTCACCACATATCATTCACCACTTATCATATCATACATTCATTTATCACTTATCATAATCATTCACTTATCACTTAACATATCATACACTTATCACTTATCACTCATAATCATCTACACATTTCAACCATTTAAACACATGTACTTCACCTACAACATCCACCTACTTCACCTACAACATCCACCTACTTCACCTACAAATGACATAGCCATATGTTCCCTCCACTACTCCTATAAATACCCTTGCATTCATTCATTCATGGACATCTCATTTCATACACAACACATTACAAACACATTCTCCCTTCCCTAGCCGTGAGCTTCCCATCCATTCCCTTATAATCCAAACACCACTCCTCATCCATTTCCATAATCCCCCAAACCTCACCTTAGACCTTGTGCTACAACAACGAGGAAGATTAGGGACTTTGATTAAGAATAATTTGGTTGTAATGCGTATTCCATTCAATCCAACGAATCTAGGGAAATCTGAAAGTTAATTTAAGCGGACCTAATTAACTTGGAGCATTGAGTTTCATAATTTATCGAAAGACCAACTGAGAATCAATCTTGTATGCAAGTGTAACATGTGTGGAGAAGAACCCCTTGGCTATTCCATCATCCATATTTTCATCACATTCATATTTACATTTTGCCTTTAATTACAATTTGTCCATTTAATTTAATCTCGTCCAAACACAATCCCCCCTTTACTTTATTGTTAAATTTAATTAGAAATCAATTTAGTTTATGTTTTAAAGTATTTTTGAATTCTTTGAGTCTAGTATAGTGTTTTATATTGTGTTTTTACGTTTTTGAGTCAAATCCAAGTGATTAACAATCCCTCCTAATCCCCGGTCCAGAACGATCCCTACTTATATCATTACTACAATTGTCAAAAAGAGGGTTTAATTTGTGTGCATATAAATCTCGCATCACACGTATCGATGATTTGTTTGATCAGCTTCGAGGTGCTTGTGTATTCTCCAAGATTGACTTGAGGTTTGGATATTATCAGCTGAAGATTAGTAGGGATGACGTTCCTAAGACGGCGTTCAGGACTCGTTACGGTCATTACGAGTTTCTGGTTATGCCGTTTGGGTTGACGAACGCACCAGCTGCTTTCATGGATTTAATGAACCGAGTGTTCCAGCCATATTTGGATAGGTTTGTTATTGTTTTCATCGACGACATTTTGGTGTATTCGAAGTCTAAAGCGGAGCATGTTCGACATCTTACTCTGGTGTTGAAAAGGTTGAGGGAACACCAATTGTATGCTAAGTTTAGCAAGTGCCAGTTTTGGTTAGACCAAGTCGCGTTTTTGGGGCACATCATTTCAGCTCAGGGTATTTTAGTGGACCCTCAGAAGGTCGCATCTGTGGAGAATTGGGAGCAACCGCGAACCGTCACAGAGGTAAGGAGTTTTCTTGGTTTAGCAGGGTATTATCGACGGTTTGTTAAGGATTTTTCTGTGATTGCTTTACCACTGACGAGATTAACGAGGAAAGACGTTAAATTTGAGTGGGATGATAAGTGTGAGCAGAGTTTCCAGCAATTGAAGCATTGTCTCACTCATGCACCTGTTTTGGCACTCCCGAACGATAGTGGTGATTTCGAGGTTTATAGTGATGCTTCTTTGAATGGTCTGGGATGTGTGTTGATGCAGCATGGTAGGGTGATTGCTTATGCTTCACGACAGTTGAAACCTCATGAGTTGAATTACCCTACTCATGATTTGGAGTTGGCCGCTATTATCTTTGCGTTGAAGTTGTGGAGACACTACCTCTATGGAGAGAAATGGAGGATCTTTACAGATCACAAGAGTCTTCAGTATCTTTTTACTCAAGAGGAACTTAATCTTCGTCAACGGAGGTGGATGGAGTTGCTCAGTGATTACGACTGCACGATTGATTATCACCCTGGTCGTGCAAACTTAGTGGCTGATGCACTTAGCAGGAAGTCTCAGGGCCGTATCAATGCGTTGTACGCTAGTCGTATTCTTCTTTTGGCAGACTTACGTTCTACGGGAGTGAGGTTAGAAGCAGAAGATCGAGAAGTAGCTTTACTTGCTAATTTTCAAGTTAGACCAATTTTAGTTGATCGGGTGCTTGAAGCTCAGGTATCTGATAGGGAGACTCAAGAACTAATTCAAGCTCGAGATCGAGGAAGTTGGAGGGATCTCAGAGTTCGTGATTCGGATGGCATGTTGATGCAAGAGGGTAGAATGTTCGTGCCTAATAATTTGGATTTGAAGAAAGAAATTCTCGATGAAGCACATATCTCGGCTTACGCCATGCATCCAGGAACTACTAAAATGTATCATACCATTCGACCATTTTATTATTGGCCGGGTATGAAGAGGGAGATAGCTGAGTATGTGAGTATGTGTGCTGTTTGTCAGCAAGTTAAGGCGGAAAGGAAGAAGCCGTTTGGGTTGTTGCAGCCGCTTCCCGTTCCAGAGTGGAAATGGGAAAATATTACGATGGATTTCGTGTACAAGCTTCCGCGTACACATAATGGTTTTGATGGCATTTGGGTGATCGTTGATCGGCTCACTAAGTCGGCACATTTCATTCCAGTGAGAGAGAAGTATTCTTTGAGCCGTTTAGCAGAGTTGTTTATCTCGAAGATTGTGAAATACCATGGTGTCCCTGTGAGTATTGTCTCGGATCGTGATCCACGATTTACATCTAAGTTTTGGGTAGCATTTCAGGAAGCTTTGGGTACGAGGCTACTTTATAGTACGGTGTATCATCCTCAGACAGACGGACAGTCAGAGAGAACTATTCAGACTTTGGAGGATATGTTGCGAGCTTCGGTGTTACAGTTTGGTGATGCTTGGCACCAGCGGTTGGATTTGATAGAATTTGCCTACAACAACAGCTTTCATTCGAGTATCGGCATGACACCATTTGAGGCATTGTATGGTAGATCTTGTCGCACACCGTTATGTTGGTCAGAGGTTGGAGAAAGAGTCTTAGTGGGTTAGGAGATTGTTGAGGAGACTACTCAAAATGTTCAGGTGATTAAGTCTAACCTGAAGGCAGCCCAGGACAGGCAGAAGAGTTTAGCAGATCGGAATGCTACGGACAGAGTGTATGAGGTTGGCGATTGGGTATTTCTGAAGCTTTCACCGTGGAGAGGAGTTGTGCGGTTTGGAAAGAAAGGTAAATTGAGTCCCAGGTACATTGGACCATACATGGTCACAGAGCGAGTTGGTGAGGTAGCTTACAGGTTGGAGTTGCCTCCGGAGTTGGCTAGAGTGCATAACGTTTTTCACGTGTCTATGCTTCGATATTATGTTGCTGATCCGTCTCACGTGATACCTCCTCAATCGTTGGAAATTAATCCAGATTTGACTTATGACGAGGAACCGGTGACGATCGTAGATTGGAAGGAAAAAGTTCTAAGGAACAAGACTGTGAACTTAGTGAAAGTTTTGTGGAGGAATCATTCAGTCGAGGAAGCTACGTGGGAAACACAAGATCGGATGAGGGATTTGTATCCTCGGTTGTTCTTTGACCACTAGGGGTTGTTGTTTGGTTGTTTTGAATTTCGGGACGAAATTCTATTAAGGTAGGTAGGTTGTGACAGCCCGTCCCAGAAATATTACAACGTACGTGTGAAAAGACGAAATTGCCCCTAGTTTGATTTCTTTACGTTTATTTGTTGTTTTTGAGTTGGTTGGCATGTTGTAGGCCACACACACCTTCCCACACACCACAACCTTTCCACCTGTTTCCTGCACACTGTCCCGAGTCCCCATTCCCTTCCCATTTCCATTGAAACGTACGGACACACCCACACACCCATCAAACCTTCACAGATCGTGGAATCCAAGCACATATTCGAGCTCGTGAGGCTTGTAGGAGTCCAACCATACCATTTTCAGGTAAGAACACCTTCGTTTTCACGTCGAATCCACGATGTTCGATTGCGAGTATTGTTCATGCACACGTGATTTCTCACGTTTTAGGGAATTTCAAGCTTGTAGGTAGCTTGGTGAGGTCCCTAGGAGGCTCGGGGTGGTTCGTTTGAAGGTTTTGGACGTCGGGATCACTAGTTTCGAAGTTGGCCGGAGTTGGGTTGATTCTACAGGTGAGATTTCGTGGTTTTTAACCCTTGAAAGTAGTATGATTGTGTTCCTCTAGTTCTAAGCTTCATTTTGGTACCAATTTTGTCAAATTTAGGTGAAAAACGAAGAAGATATTAAAGTTTAAAATTTTCCCGATTTTCCGGCGCCGGAGAAGACGACGGAATATTCCGTCAATTCTGACGGAATATTCCTGACGCCGTTGATAGAATCTGTTAAATCTGACGGAATATTCCCTACGGCGGCAGTTGACGCCGTCAGCGTGCCAGGCACGTGTGGCCGTGCCTTGGCCGGCGCGTGGGGGCGCGTGCGACGGTGAAAATTTTTTCTAAAAATTTGGGGATGTTCCTGAGGTTGAGTAGATTACGTTGGTGTATTCATACACCCCATTTGAGCATTGTATGAGAAGTTATTTCAAAAGGTTGGTTATGTGCTTTAAAATTAACGTTTTCGTAGTTGTTTCGCATATAGGTGATACCTATCCCGAGGACGAGCGTGGTCACTCGAGGCAGGGGGGCTACGACCCTTCCACATACCGTATATACATATATACTTATATTTTCCCAAAAATTGATTTGAATTGTCATTTGCTATATGCCATGCATTAGATTATCGTTATTTATACATCATTACTTGCATTATTAGTTGTATATATATATATATATATATATATATATATATATATATATATATATATACATATGCATATTGGATGATGCGGACGCACAGGTAAGTGCCAGGTAAGTGTTATTCATGTTTACATTCAGTGGCGATTTGAGATGCTTAGAGAGCTCATAACCTGCATCCCCGGTGTTAGTGCTCCCGCCCAGAGTAGGGCACAGTCCTTCACGTGATGTTCACCTCCCGCACCACACGCTCAGCTTGGATCCAAGTTAGGTGCACAGTCCTGTCGTACAGACCACATTAGGTGGTTCCGACTCGTAGGTGACCCGCGATTATTCGCACAGCCTTCACGTGATCGTAGCACTAGAGCATTTATATGTATTACACCCAGGCCTGTCGTACAAACCACTTTAGGTGGTTCCGACTCGTGGGCAGGTTTAGTTATTGAGATTGAGATTTGAACTCTAGATTCAGCCGTACAGGTCACGTTAGGTGACTCCGGCTGCCAGACTTTATGATACTGATATGACTTTCACCTGAGCACTTGCATTTCATATTGAGATTTGGCATGGCATATCTTGGAGCATGATTCGCATATACATATATATGTACATATGTTTATTTTCTGGGAAGTATACAGGTTTTACGGCGAGGGGTTAGAACGTATTTACTAAATGGTTTTCGAAAAGCTTTGTTTTTGCCCACTCACGCTTTTGTTTTGCGCCCCTCCAGGTTCTAGTCGTCTAGCAGGTTGGTGGTTTCCCAGAGGGCTTTCCTGGCATTTCTGACAGACGATCACCAGCGTAGGGTCACCTTCGGGTGTACTGTTGTCGCACCATTTTTCTTTTGGACTGCTTTAGGCTTATTGCTCTGAACTTGTGTCTCACTTACGCTAGCACTTATTTCTATCACCTTATGTATGCTAGTTTTTATTTATTCGTACTATTTATATTACTATTTTATTAGCTTCCGCACTTTGCACATGGTTACGTCACCTCCGTGTGACGGCTAGCACTCCCTGATCTCGGTCGGGGTGTGTCAATAAGTATCTTGGCCTCTCAACTCTTCTATACTTATGCTTTTGTATGCTTCTTCAGTATTACTTTGGTCAGTTATTGTAATGCCTCTTTTGAAAAATGTTATGCTACGGTTCATAAATAAAAAACCTTGTAAACTTTTCAAAAAGTTTAATCCTAAAATAAATGGGTATGATCCTACTGGTGAAAGAAATATTAATGGTAAATTAAATTGTTGTTTTTCTACTTTAATAGACTCATTATTAATACAATGTGTTAAATAAACTGGTCTCTCATCAAACTATGTTATTCTCATTGGTTTTGCTAATTTTTGTCTGTATTTTTATGGTACTAACTCTTCTCTTATGACATTCTTTGTACTCCCTATATTTATCATAGCTGTTGTTTGTATTTTATGTTCTTTTGCTAATTCTATTTCACAATTTATGGTAATTAAAGAACTATTTTTTGGCTTTTCTATATTATAAACAATATTTCCTAATATTTCAATATTTTTTTGTGATTCTGCTGAATTAATTTTTGATAACTTATTTTTATAACACTTTTCGCACAATATTGAATATGTATTATGGTATTTATTTGCAACTAATTTACTACACTTATGACATTTTTCTGGCCAACCTAAATTAATGTATTTATATTCTTCCTCATATTGTTCTTCTATGAATGCACACATATACTCTTCTAAATCACTATTTATGCTACTTGAATTTTCAGATTCTAAATCTATCATGTTAATACTCTGTATACTATAAATACTCTCATCATCACTTAAATCATCTAAACTATATATTGACTGTATATCCTCATCCACTTCTAATTTAAACAACTCCATTAAATGTATTTTTTCTCTCGTTTACCTAATTTTGGACACTTAGGTCTAATATGTCTAGTCTCTCCACATGAATAACATTTACAACTACTCTTATCTTTTAGCCTTTATATTTTCTAATCCAAGATCTGCCACTTCTTTTTCTAAATTGTTTTGGAATATATTTTCTCTTTTTATATGTTCTTGAAGGTCTTATGCTGAATTTCTTAAGTTGTTTGTATGGTTTATATGATTTATATTTCTTTTTGTGTATTTTTTTATGCTTATTTTTCTTATGACAACCGTACTGTTGTGGTAAATCTATATTTTTACAGCTCATATAAAATTGCTTCCTAATTTGTCTCTTAACTTTTATTTGACTACACACTTGTCTAAGTATATCATATACACATTGAATTCTAGGTCCTATTGCAATATTATTTTTCTTTGGATGCTTTTGCCATTCATTCCAAATCTTTTCACCTATTGGTCCTTTTATTTTTGTCATATAAGTATCTAATAAATTAATATTGCTAATTCTACATGTTCTTCCTAAATATTTAAAGAAATCTATAGTATACTCAGCTATATACTGTAAATCACAAATTTGTAATTGTTCTAAATTTCTAATTGCTCTTGTTTGTTCTTGTTCGCTTCTGCCATTTAATCTATTATGATCTAAAAATTCTTGTTTAATCAAAGTAACAAAACCATTAATATTAAAATGTGTTTTAGCTACCTGATGTTGTTCTGGATTTTGAACTTTCCATGACTAAAAATGATAAAAAACTAAACGATCTAAGGTATGCTCAAAATAATCTAACATATTTTGTAACATCCCACATCGCCCAAAGGAGTGGATCCAATAAGCCTTATATGTATATTCTCATCTCTACCTAGCACGAGGCCTTCTGGGAGCTCACTAGCTTCGGGTTCCATCGGAACTCCGAAGTTAAGCGAGTTCACGCGAGAGCAATCCCAGGATGGGCAACCCATTGGGAAGTTCTCGTGTGAGTTCTCAGAAACAAAACCGTGAGGACGTGGTCGGGGCCCAAAGCGGATAATATCGTGCTACAGCGAAGTCGAACCCGAGTCGAGGTGTGACAATTTGGTATCAGAGCCAATCCCTGGCCGGAAGTGTGCTGACGAGGACGTCGGGCCCCTAAGGGTGGATTGTAACATCCCACATCGCCTAGGGGAGTGGATCCTGTAAGCCTTATATGTATATTCCCATCTTTACCTGGCACAATGCCTTTTAGGAGCTCACTGGCTTCGGGTTCCATTGGAACTCTGAAGTTAAGCGAGTTCGCGCGAGAGTAATCTTAGGATGGGCGACCCATTGGGAAGTTCTCGTGTGAGTTTTTAGAAACAAAACCATGAGGGCGTGGTCTGAGCTCAATGTGGACAATAGCGTGCTATGGTGGAGTCGACCCCGGGATGTAGTGGAGCCCGGGTCGGGATGTGACATATTTTGTGAATTACTAAAATCTAACATTAATGCTTCATGTACGCAACCTTTTTCCCATCTTTCAATTGTTCTCTCCCAATCTTGTGGATCTACGTTATCTAAGTTTAATATATTTCCTGCTATATTAATTTGTTCTAACCCTCTCAAATATGTTATCCTATTTTTTCTAGATGGTTTTATCATACTTTCTTCTATGTAGTCTACTTTTGCTTTTTCATTATATTGTTCATTTGTTGGCCTAAAAAATTGTTGGTCAGTTCTACCTGTGTATCTTGGATTTTTTACTCCTGATGTACTACTTTCTTCTACTGGATTACATTCTACTTTTAATTCTAATAAATTATTATATTCTTTTGATCCTAAAATATGTTCTACTCCTATTTCTAAAATTAAAATTTTCATCTCTTCATCTGAAATTCTGTGTAGTTTTAAGTCATATGTCTTATATTTTTCTAAGTATTGTTCTTCATCGAAATGGTCAATATCTTCTATAAGCTTATCTACAATATGATCAAAATTTTGCTCAACTAAATTAATATCTAAATTATTAAAAGCCATATGAATACTTTCATTTTTTATCTCACTTTCATCCTCTTCCATTTTTTCTAGTTGCTTGTTATTACTAAACCTAATTGTTGCTTGACCTGTACTAGTTTCATATATTTGTACTTTATCTGGTTGTCTATTTCTTGCTACTTGTAAATTAGGTATTGTTCACTGAGTTTCTTCCAAAAAGCTATTATCTGCGGGTTTTGCTTCTATCATATTTACATGTTTACTACCAAATGTTTGAACTAAAATTTGAAATTCTAAATTAAACTTGTGATTATATCTATCAGACACTTTACCAATATACATTAAGCTAATACACAAATTTTTATACTCTCCTTTCATATTATAATTTTTTGTTCTTATACTTACTTTAATATATTTACTAAATTCATTAATTGTCATAACATAATTTGGAATACATCCTATGACTGCTAAATTCGAACTTATGTCTATTTCAGATGTTGCTATTGCTACTTGTTGGTGATTATACCATCTATCGTCATACACACACACACACACACACACACACACACACAAAAGCTTTTGTGCCTACTTGTGCTCTGGTTAATCTTGTTATCCAAATTAATATTGTTCCTATGTGAATCTAACTAAAATATGATTTTCTCAAATGAGTAGCTTCTTTACTAATTAAATTAAGTGTAACTTCATTATCAATACAGCTAACTTCATGTTGACTGATGCTACTTACAATTCTGCTTCTATTTTCAAATAAACCTAAATGATACAAATTATATTGATTTTTCTGTGTTCTCTCAAAATCTCTTCTGATAAATTCTTGTGCTTCTTCTTCATTTGGATAAATATCTTTAGCTCTAACTACTTCTTTTCCTTTTCTCCTAAAAAGTTCCATTTTCTAATATCAAAAGGATTTATCTTAGGTCTTCTAATATGATTATTTGTACTTAAAGTTAAATTTTCTAATTTTTCTAACAAAGATGGTGGAAGTGATGGAGATGCTTTATGTAAAACTTGGTTTATTTATGCTATTTGTTCTTCAACTTGATCTAATTTTTCAGCCAAACTTAAAACTAATTGAATAATTAAATTATTTTGCCTAATGGGAATATTACTACTGGCTACTTGTGTTGAAAATTCTATTAAACCTACTTGTTCTTTATCTAGCTTACTAACTTCTTTCAAAGCTTAGATATATTTTCTGCTAGTTCTAGAATTGGTCATTAAACTAATAATTTATCTATTTTATCATGCAACTTATCTACTTTTTCACTCAACTCCTTTTGCACTAATTGAATTTTTTGAACTTCTAATTTTAACTGCTCAATTATTTCTAGTGATTTAAGTTATACTTGCTTAGACTTACTATCTATGAGGTCAATAAGCTCTTTTATCTCTCTTTTGCTAGGAAACCTTTGAATATTTTTATTATTATCTTCTAACTGAGATGTAATACAATCTAAATTTTGCCTAATTGTTTTTATGAAATTTTTTTGAAAATGCTCTAACAACTGGTTTATCAAACAATTATGCTTATGATTTTCTAATTTTATATTTTCTGCTTGACTAATAATAAGATCTACAATACTATTGGCTTGTGGATTTTCTTCACTATGCAAAATATGATTATGCTTTCTCAATGGAAAATAACAAACTAAACTATTTTAGTCTAAGGTTATTTTTCTTTTTGAGGTTCACTAATTTCTAAATTTTGATAATCTATCATAAAATACAGCCTACCTTTCTCTAGAGTTACGGCTAACTGGTTTCTTAGAAACTTTCTTTCTTCTCTCAAGGTCTCTAAAACTTGATCTGTTGCTCTATTTGGTTCCAAAACTTTATGTTGCACTTTTGTATTATTATATTTACGAAAAAAATGAAGGATGTTCAAGATAACCAAGATAAAACTTTTCCTTCTTCAAAGTACTGCTAATTCTTTTGGATATATATGCTAATCTCTTTATGCTAATTATAGTTCAGTGCCTAGGACAATAAATACTTGGTGGTTGTGGTTGACTACAAAGACAATAATATATGTTGTTCATACAAAATGAACAAGTGTGATATCAGTTGTGTTAATGACTTCCGTCCTCAACGTACTTTACTATTATAATTATACTATTAAAATGCTAAACTTGGCTCTGATACCAGATTCAGATAGCAGGCCCGGTTAAATAGTCGAATGACCATTATAACAATTAGACATAAAACCTTGCACATGGAACTCGACATGTTTCAGCATGACGGCCACTTACAGTACAAGTATAAGGCCTTAACAACTGAACTCAGAGGTACAAAGAACTCAGAAGTACCCTAGTTAATGTCCAATTATTTGTATGGCAAGCATTCAACTATAACAGAGTGCTCGAACAAAGTATGATCGTCAGTTTAACAGGTTAATAATATAACTACAATAGTGTTTCCCTGTTTTGGACTAGAAGTCTAATTAAACAAACACACTAAAGAAAGAAAAGAAAACTTACTTAAGACTTGGAGATTGCTTGAATATATACACTTGAACTTTTATTGATATATAGAATGTTTACAAAGAGAAGTCTTTACACAAAAATGTTTACTAAGGATGCTATGAAGACTACGGATGCTTGAGAGTATGAAGATGGTATGAGTATATGGTGAAAGTAGGGTGTTCAGGTATTAAGATGTTGAGAGGTGTTTGATGTTGAAGTTGAGAGGTTGAAAGGTGTTGTGTGTTGCATAGGAGGAAAGGCTCCCTTACATACAAAACCAAAGTCCTAAACGACAAACAACTTTTTTGAATAGTGCACTGTTTCTGAAACTGTTGATATTGTTTCTGAAATTGTTGATACTAGCGGCTTGGCCCCAAAGCCCCAAGAATATGAACTGAATACGTTTCCAATACCTACAGCAGCTCCCGCTGAAGCAATTGTAGCAAATCCGGCACCCATTGATTTTGCACCTATACCCTTCATCTAGCGTCCAGTGATCATTCTCGTCACGCTTTTAGCCGACAATGTGCGAAAAGACTCAAATAAAGAAAAAAGGGTTGAATTTCCTCAGTAGCCCAAAGTATGCAGGAGCTCGCTCCAAAGAAGGAAGAAAAACAATAGCTCGGGAATTTATATCTCATGGCTGGTGAACCGCTTCTTCTTCTTCCACGAAGATTCAGACAAAACCGAGCTTGGATGGAACTGAACAAGATTTGGCAAACGAATACAAAGGTAAAGGGCTTTATTATTGCGAAAGTAAAAGGAGGTTATTCAGTAGCCATCACGGGTTTCACTTGATTACATTTGCACATGATTCGTAATAAACAGCCTTCCCGCTTGATATCCCGTTTTCCTTATCTTGCGCAATTAAAGGGAACGAGACTGGAAAGCCCAAACTGAGCCCGGCAGGGGAATGCTTACCGATACCGAAGCCGTTCCGTTAGAATCATGTCTGCATCTGCCAAACTTGTCTTTTCCTGTTCTTTGCTTGAAGGCCATGTGGATCCATGTGAAATTTTATGCATATTGTCCTGGCTGCTACATGTTTTCTCTCCTTATTCTAATGTGTTTGAGGGCTTTCAAGGGCAACCTTGGTATTTTCCAAATTAAATGTCCTTATGATTAAACGAAACTTTTTTTTGGGTGTTTTGGATAGTTTTCCCTATCTAAATATGGGGTTTTTTTTTTCACTCTTGAAAATATAAAATAAAATAAAATAATAAGAATTAAAGTTTATTAAAAATAAAAATATTGCAATGATTAAAATTCTGAAAAAGGATTGTACATTGTAGTATGTTTAATATTGGCAGAAAAATGCATTGATTTTTTCTATTGACAAGTATATAAAATAAGTAATTTAGGACAAAGGTATTTGAGTAATTATATTAGTTTTCATTCCAATTCACGTAGATTAGTAAACAACTTATATGAAATCATTACCATTTATTCTCATATTCTATAACACTTTAGTAAACAACTTCAATAAAAATCTAATTTTGATTCCACCTCATATCAATTCATGCTCAATTCAATTCCTTTCCTTCTGATTACAGATTAGAAAACGAGCTATAAGTGTATGCGCTACACACATTGAAAGTACATAAAAGAACATAAGTTACATGCAATGACTAGCTTGTTTAACCAAAGAGCACAATGATTGAAACAATTACTTTCTAGTTTACATAAAGATTGATTCTATAAAAAAATCATTTAACTATTCAATTAAAGTTGTCAAATTTTATGTGTTTAACTTAATACCATACCAACTGTAAAATGGCAGATATAAAATATTATAATAAGATTGCTCTTTAGGGTTTCGCTAGGAGAACGCTAGGGTTAGGTATTGCGGCGTAGGCTGTCTTTCTTCTAGTGATTTACACCGAAAGTTAGGTTGATTAGCAGTAAAGGAGACCTTCTGTGATCACCAAGGGTGGATGTTCTCTCAAGCAATAAGCTTTTTGGGGGGGAGTTGTCTGTGTTTTTTGGCAAAGCAGTTTGCAAAGGGTGTTTAGGGTGATAGAGGAGATAGTGATGAAGTTTGCAGATAGATTTGCTCTCACTTCTGAAGAACAGAGGGTGGTGGTGATAGATGATCGTGGGAGTGCTCTCCTTAGGGCCAATAAGGTTTTCTTAATAGGGCGAGTGCTTACACGAAAGGTGTTCAACAAAGAATGGTTCAAACGACAAATAATGAACCTCTAGCGCCCTAAGGCAAAAGTTACGATAGTCAAGATAGATGAGGGGTTGCTCTCATTTGGTTTTGATAGTCGAAGGGAAAATGCAATGGTGCTGAAAAGAGGGTCGTGGCTTTATGACGGCGCTTTGCTGGTGATGGTGGAGGCATTCGACAAGTATTCCCCTGGTGTCTTAGGATTTTTGGGTGCAAGTCAAGGGTCTACCTCTTTCGTATGTGTCTCGCCACATGGGTGAGTTTATCGGTAATCAGATTAGAGTTCATGTTTTAATCGATCAGAGTACGAAGGGGGAGTTATTTGGTAGTATTTTAAGTATTAGAGTTGCTGTGAATGTTTCTGCACTGTTGCATCGAAGTTTCCTGCTCTCCATTTAGAGAACGGAGGTTCAGGTTGATTTACGGTATGAGAAATTACCATTAACCTGCTTCTTGTGTGGGATTATTGGTCATATGGAGGAGCAGTGCGTCCAGTTCAAAGGGGAGAAGAATGACGATGACCTCTCGAAGCCATATGGTCGTTGGTTCCAGAATGATACTTTGGGAGATGATTATCATCGCCCGCATGGTAAGCGTTTTGGGTTGGAGCTGTAGTATGGGTGGTCAATGAAAGCTCATGTGCATGATGAGGAAGTTGAAAGCTTGATCAATAATGGATGAGACGATGGGAACTTAGTGGAGGAAGGTGCAACTGTGGCTATGGAGGCATGGCCAGATGGTGAATGACGGAATGCAGGAGGATCATAACATTAATGGTGCCATTATTCTGCCAAATTTGAACATTGCTGTTAGTCCTGATGAGGAAATGATTGAGGAATTGACCATTATTCCTTTCCAGTCAATTCCTACAAATCAGGAATGATGTGATTTGAAGTTATTGGGAGTCAATTTGTTTGACCTGCCAGTTGTGGGTGGGGAGTTTCTTTCGGTTCCACCAACTGAGTCATTAGGTGGGACAATTAATGCACACGGGGAGGATTTCATTGGGTCTCTAGGTGGATAGAAGGTTGACATGGGCCAGCAGATGGTTAGTGGGTAGTCTAATGTAAGGTGTGCACAGATAGGGGTAGACTCGGGTTACTCGCAATAGGAGGTGTCGGGCTTGGGCTCAGATCCTTTCAATTTAATGCCCATCATTGAGCTTCTTCAAAAGGGTGGGAGGAAGAAGCAATGTAGGAAGTACTGAGCTAGTGGGGGGGGGGGGGGGGAGTGAAATCCAGTAGCATGTAGGCCAATATCCATATGGGTGGTGCTGTAATTTTGCCTGAAATTAGGAAAAGATAGGTACGAGAGGAGGATGATGTGGCGTCAAGGCCAGGAGTCCAAAGGAAAGTAGTGCCCAGTTTGGAGTTAGTCAGTTCATCAGCAGAAGTTGACGGATATCAACCCCGCCGTCAGCCATGAGTTGTTTAAGTTGGAACTGCCGGGGGCATGAAAACCCTCGTGCAGTTCATACGCTTTAATGCTTAATTTCTAGTCAAGATCCCATTGTAGTGTTCTTGTGCAAGACCAAAAGTAATGATCGTCACATGGACCATTTAAGTTTAAAGTTGAATTTGATCGTAGTTTTTCAGTTGATAGTAGAGGTGACTCTGGAGGTTTGTATGTTTTATGGAAGGAAGAAATAAATTTATGTTTATGGTCTTATTCTCATAACTATATTGATTTTGATATCGGTTTCCGGGCGACTCAGGATATTGGCCTTTTATAGTTTTCTATGGTTTTTCCAGCTATAGCCGATCGATATAAATCGTGGCAGCTATTATAGACTATTTGCAGTAGTGAGTCCAAGCCATGGGTGTTCATTGGAGATTTCAATGAAATTCTACAAGCTAGTGAGTAGGAATGAGGTAATGTTTAACAAGATAGACAGATGGAGGGTTTTTGTAATGCAGTGGAGAGTTGTTGATTTATTGATCTTGGCTTATATGGGAATAAATTTAAATGGTTAACGACGAAAGGGGGGGAATAAGGGTGAGATTAAATTGGGCTTTGGGCACTCAGGAATAGATTAACATGTTTCCTCGGTTCAGTATGCATTATTTGAAGAAATCCACATCCGATCATGTACTGCTGTTGTTAAACTGGTCTGGCCGCATGATAGTTCGGGTAAGGAAGTAGTTTCGTTATGAGGAGTTTTGGAATATGTAGGAGGGGTGTGCCGAAGTAATATGGAATGTGTGGGAATGTGTCATCAATGGTTCGTCAATGTACCAAGTCATGGAGAAAATTAAAAGGATAAGAATGCAGTTAACAAACTGGGCTCGTAGTAATGCCAGATTAGGACCGAGAGAGATTCAGGAAGTTAAGGACAAGCTGACATGTCTCTTAGGACACCATTTTACGGAGGAATCTATTGAGCAAAAAAAAGGAACTTATCGGCAGATTAAATCGATTACTTGAACAGAAAGAGCAATTATGGAGACAAAGGTCGAAGGAGAATTGGGTTAAACTTGGGGATCGGAATACGAAATTTGATAGGAGCATATTTATGCGACTTAATTGGCTTGTTCTCGTGCATTTATGTTGTGTTTCCTTAGTTATTTTAGTGTTTAAAGTCACTTTTGTGTGTTTTCAGATTATAAAGCCAAAGTGTGCAAGAAGATGCAAATTGGAATCTTTTGGAGCAAAAGAGGAATGAATGAGTTGAAGACTTGAAGAAATATGAATTCCTAATTGAAGATGGATTCCTACCCACATGAGGATTCCTAGAAGAACAAGGATTCCTACTCCAACAAGGATTCCTACTTGAAGTAGGAAAGTTAAGCCAAGGTTTCCCATTTTGGTAACCTTTCCTAATCTTAAAAGTCCTTATTTTCCAGCCACTTTGAAGGCCTCGTATGCACTTTAGGACACAAAACAAAGGCCCTAGACCCCTTAGGGACCTTTGCCGCACCTTTCCCTTTCTCCCCATCCCTTGCCGTGCAAGGGACCCATTTTCCCTTCAGTTTTAGGACACTTCACCTTTCCTAAAGCATTAAGCCGCACCTCTTAACCTTTCCTTTTCCCTTGCCGTGCAAGGGGGGTCCTTATTTCCTATTTTCTGCACTTAAACACATTCCCCTTTCAAATAAAACCCTAGCCGCATATTTTAGCCAATTTCCTTTTAGTTTTTGATTTGATTTCCTAATTCTAGAAGCCTTTGACTTAATTTTAGTTAACCAAAATAAGTTAGGGTTTTAATTTCTGAAAACCCTTTTAATACTTGGACTTAAGCCGCACCCTAGGATCATTCATTCATCATTCCATACATTGCCGCAGCCACCATCATTCTTCCACCTTCAATCCGCAACCTTCCATCCATTCCAGCCACCATTCTACACCTCCATACACTTACACACCATTGCAGCCACCTTCCACCTCTCTGCCGCAACCCTTTATCATCCTAAATCCCTTCCTAAACCAAAATCACATCCAAAATCACCCTAAGACCTCTGTGCCGTAGCAAGGAGAAGAAGAAAGAGGAGCTTGAACGTGGAGAAATTCAAAGTGGAATCGTTGGGCGTTCTAGGGTGTAATCAATCTTTTGTTCTCTATGTTTAATTTCAATTTTGTTTCTCTTTCTGTGAACATGAGAGGCTAAACCCCTAGTTAGCTAGGGGGTGATTCAAAACCATGTATATGCTTGCAATATAAATTGATTACCTTCAGTTGGAATTTCATGAGTTGTGGATTCAATTTGTTTAACTGCTTGATTGATAACTTATTCGTGTATGTTTATTGAGAGTGCACGCTTAGTTTTCATGCATGAATATGATGCTAGAATATAAGAGAGTTTCACCTAATAGTTACAAACTTATATTCACAAGTACGGGAGGTCGCTTATAAACGATCTCGTTAAATGAATTCTTGGCACTAGTTTCATGCTCATCATAGTAACGAATGCCTCGTCAACACTTATAGTTTTCATGTTGCTTAATGATCTTTGATTGTATCTTTATTGTGCTTTTCACGTAAAGGACTTTTGGAGAATGTTTTGAATTGTTGTATGCGTTTTCCCATCCAATTCATTAACTTAAGGAGAACTTGAAGGTTAATTTAAGCGAACCTAATTAACCCGGGGTGTTGAGTTTCATGATTCATCGAAAGACCAACTGAAAATCATCTTGTATGCAAGTGTGACATGTGTGGAGAAGAACCTTCTAACTAGCATTCCATCCATATTTTCATCAAATTCGTTTTTACAATCTGTTTTCATTACAATTTGTTTTCTTTGTTTTAATTTCATCAAAACTAAATCCCCCTTTACTTTAGTGTTTCAATTTAGTTAGAAAGTGTCTTAGTTTGTGTTTCTAAGTGTTTTGATTCAAGTTATAACCCAAATTCGTCCAAATTAGTGTTAGGTGATAAGTCTCATTTTGCACGCATTTATATATTCCTTATTTGGCGTCTTTGTGATGTTTTTAGATTAAACTAGTTGCATTTTACATTATTTGGTGTTAGTGTGCAGCCAAGGGTGAGTTTGGATCAATGAGAAGACAAATAGAGTAAAAACATTCCTTTTGGTAGCTGAGCATTACTCAAAACGTGGAAAAGATTCTAGGGATTTAAATTGAAGTCCAAATGAAGAACCTAGGAGACGTTTGAATGCTGGAATTTCAGGAAATGATGTGAAAATGTTAAGTGGTGCAATTCGGCCATTTTGAGTGATTCTAAACAAAACAAGCATTGAAGTCAGATTATGTGGTTTCAACACCAAAACATGCATTCACATGCATGTTCAAACACTTTGCCGAGCACTCTCATGCATTTCCAGCTCCCTTATGCATTTCCACATCCGAAACAAATCACCTTTGCATTTCCAACTCCTTCATGTCCATCCCGTGCACTTCCATTCCCATGTCCAGATTATTCTAACCAAGTTTCAGATTGTCCACTCCCTTGTGGCAGACTTTGCACATGTTTCTTGGATTAAATATCCACATACCTGCAGATTATGTCCATTCCTTGCATCCTTTATTCCAAAAATTCCATCATTCCATCATTCCATGCCGTGTGCTTTCTTCACATTTCCAGAATTTGCACAAACAATTCACTTTTGGCAGATTCCACTCACTTGTTGCAGCAAGGACACATGCATTTTGATTAAACAAAACACATCCTTGCAGATCTTGTCCATGCCATGCGTCCACTACCT
Organism: Pyrus communis; assembly: GCF_041283825.1. Classification (NCBI taxonomy): domain Eukaryota; kingdom Viridiplantae; phylum Streptophyta; class Magnoliopsida; order Rosales; family Rosaceae; genus Pyrus; species Pyrus communis. The sequence continues at coordinate 8,933,837 of NC_142572.1, forward strand.
CAGAAACCCATCATTCCAACTGAATTATGCTCTGCCATCTGAGTTAAACAAATGGCAGATCCAATCTGATTGTCTCTCCATCATTAGACTCATTCAGAAATGCACCAAGACTTAGGGATTTCTCTCTCGGATTCATTGGATCACACACACTCTATTTGCTCCATTTTCTGTCCACCATTCACTCTCATTCTCCCTCTCCATTCCATTTCATTCGACACTCTCTCCCTTTCACAAAAACTGTCCAGATTCTAGTCCATTACACACTCTAAAACCTCTCCCATTTCACTCCATTCTCTTTCCATTTCTGTCCTAAGGGCAGAAACCATCCAAACCAAACCAATCTACTTCATCCGCACCACATTTGGAGAAGCTACACCAAGGAACTCTTCAAGGACTTCAACATCAGTTTTGCTTCAAGGGTTCATTCTTATCAATTCTATGTTCATTCATGTTTTATACTTTTATGTCAAATCTTTTGTAGACATGAATTGTAACTAAGCTTCCTCTAGGGATTCGATGTAACCTTGCAAAGTTTGCTATGTAATTAAGTTAGAATGCTCAGTTTGTCTACCTAGTTCTTGCTTCATTCTCTGTTATAATTGTGAATTTGTGAGTTGATTTGTATGCTTGATCTCCATTTGAGTTAACCACAAGTTATTTAGCCAAGATTAAAGCATACATCATGTCTAATATTGGTGGATTTGTGAATGAATGAAGGGAAAGCTTGGCAAACATCCTGCCGAGTGTTCCCTTTGGTTTAGTGAACGTTTCTTGTGCATTACATACTCTAGATTATGAACCAAAGTTGCACATCACAATTAGGTTCAAGATTAGAGACATTTGATCAAATCCACACATCATATGGTTGATCATATCCAAGTGAAACAAACTCAAGAAATAGGTAGATGAATGAGTATAAACCAACTTAACAAACATGGATTTAATTGAGCAATGGTGAAATCGAATCCCTAGTTTCATTTCCATTGATACTATCTCATTATATTGGTTGTTGATTCATTGATTTGTGTTTACTTCATTCTCTTATGCTTTCAAGTTACAACAACAAATTTGCATAGTTTGATTAGTTTGATTCAAATCTGCCTATTTAGACTAGTTTGATTCATTTCTTAGAGTTTTAAGCAAAACAAGTAGTTACATAGGTCCAATTAGTCCCTGCGGATTCGACACCCTTGCTTGTGCCATTATACTAAATATATTCTAGCATTAGGAAGGAATTATACATCAACAAAAATGGCGCCGTTGCCGGGGACTGATTTCAGTCCCTTGTAATTGCTTGTTTGCTTGTTTGCTATTTTGATTAGTGTCAAGGTTCATAAATTGTCGAATTGATAACTGGAAGTTGGTTTAAGTTGCATATATTTCGTGAGTAGAGAGGAAGACCTTAGCCATTCCATTATCCATTGGTTTACATCAATTTGCTTTACAATCTGTTTTCTTTATAATCTGTCCATTTAATTGCATTTCGTCCAAATACAATTTCCCCCATATTTTGTTAAGTTTTAGGCTTAGAATCTGTCTTATCTTGTGTTTTGAAGCATTTTGAGTCAAGCTCAAACCTAATTTTCGTCCAAAATTGAGTTTAGTGTCAAAACTGCCCAGTTTGTGTTTTTAGGCAGTTTTGAGAGTTTTTAGCTTGTTTTGAGTCTTGTGAATCTGTTTTGAGTCCTTTGAGTCTTTGTTTTGTCCAAATTAGTTAGAAAGTGTTTTGATTTGTGTTTATAAGCGTTTTGATTCAAGTTTCCATCCAATTTCGTCCAAATTAGTGTAGGTGCTCAAAACTAACCTTGAAGAACGAGTCCTAGAAGAGGACTTTGAGAGGACTTTGAGAGGAAAGAGGAATCAACACGAATCGAATCCACCAAGCCCAGAACCTAACCTTGAAGAACGAGTCCTAGAAGAGGAAGAAGAGGTTACGGATCAGATTTTTGAAGAAACACAAGGCATGGCCGTGGACAACCGGACACTCAAGGAGCTTTCTACTTCAGGATTGGATAATGCCGCACCTTTGTGTATCCAATATCCCACGCCTGCCCAAGGTAAGACCGAAGAGTTCGAGTTGAAGTCAAGTTTGCTCCACCACATTCCAAAATACCATGGGTTGTCCATGGAGGATCCGAACAAACATCTGAAAGAATTCGAAGTGGTGTGTTCAAGCATGACTCCTGTCAACGTCGATGGAAGTATTTTGAAAATGAAGGCTTTTCCATTCTCTTTAATGGACAAAGCCAAAGATTGGTTGTATGAATTAGCTCCCGGAACCGTCACATCATGGGAGAGTATAAAGAGGGCATTTCTGGAGAAGTTTTTCCCAACTTCTCGAATCATCCTTCTACGTAAGAGGATAAGTGGAATTCAGCAAGATAAAGGTGAGTCTTTTCCTACATATTATGAACGTTTTAAATCACTTGTTGCTTCTTGTCCACATCATCAGATGAAGGAGGAGTTACTTCTACAATACTTCTACGAGGGGCTCCTACCAATTGAACGTCAAATGCTCGATGCCTCAGCGGGTGGAGCATTGGTGGACAAGACACCCATGGCTGCCAAGATCTTAATTGCTAATCGAGCGTTGAACGCTCAACAATACGAAGGAGTAGGCCAAAGAGGACCCCCACGACAGCAAGTTCATGAGGTAAGTTCCACACCCGACATTCATTCACAATTAGCTAATCTTACTTCCATTGTGTCTCAGATGGCCGAAGGAATGAGGATGCAAGGACCAATTATATGCAGAGTGTGTTCTATCCAAGGACATGCTTCTGAGAAGTGCCCACAACTAATTGAAAATGGTGGATGGGAAAGCGCAAATGCAATTGGATTTCAAGGCCAAAACCAACCAAGGAACGATCCATATTCTAACACATATAATCCAGGTTGGAGAGACCACACAAACTTCAAGTGGAGGGAGCCCCAACAACCACCACAACAATGAGGCTTTAGACAACAACCCCCGGGTTTCTTCACTAAGCCATACACACCCACACATGCTCCACAACAATCTGCCCCAAATGCTTTAGGTACATCCTTAGACAATGATAAACTTCTTAAGTCACTAACTAATTTGTCTCAGGGGCAAGAGAATCAAGCCAAAGCCATGCAAAACCAAGACAAGAGGGTGGTTCAATTGGAGAAACAAATTTGGCAGATTGCAGATTTTGTAGGGAAGTTTCGTGACCAAGGCCAATTTCCTAGTTCTACCATTCCAAACCCAAAGGGAGGCTTCGAAAGTGCAAAGGCCATACTCTTGAGAAGTGGAAAAGAAGTTGGGGCAAGTCCTACACCATCACCATCAGGTCCCAAAGAGGATGAAAAACTGAAAATTGAAGAGGAGGAAGTAAGCCAACCCACGGCAAAGGTGGAAACACCTTTGCCGCAAGTTTCTAGTGATCCCAAACTGTCCAATTTGTCCAAAAAGGGTAAGAATGTGTCAAATTCGGTTCCTACTAATGTTTTTCCTTCGAATGTGCCTTTTCCTAGTAGGTTCTTGCAAACAAAGAAAGAAGATGCCGAGAAGGACATCCTTGAGACATTTAGGAAAGTTCAAGTTAACATACCCCTCTTGGATGCAATCAAGCAAGTCCCGAGATACGCCAAGTTTTTAAAGGAGCTTTGCACCACTAGGAAGAGGATTTCGAACAAAGAGGTGGTAAAGGTAGGTGAAAATGTCTCCGCCATCTTGCAACGCAAACTACCCCCCAAATGCAAAGATCCGGGTAGTTGATGCGAAAATAGTTAAGCACACAAATTAACCCTCTTGTTGTCAAATTGTAGTAAGGATGCAAGTAGGGATCGTTTTGGACCGGGGATTAGGAGGGCTTGCTAAAGCCTCTAAACTGACTTAAAAACATAAAAACAAAGTTAAAAATGTTCACAAAGACTCAAAGGACTCAAAACAAGTTCAAAAGACTCAAAACTGCCTAAAAACACTAACTAGGCAGTTTCTGACCTTAAACACAATTTTGGACGAATTTAAGATTATAGGTTGATTCAAAACACTTTAAAACACAAACTAAACAGATTCTGAACACTATAGAACAAGAAAGTAAAGGGGGGTTTTGATTTGACGAAAATTGAAATAACAAAACAAGTTATAAAACTAGGCAGATTGTAAAACGAATTTTGGAAACAAGATGATGGATGGATTAGTTAGAGGTCCATTCTCCACACATGACACATTTGTATATGAATCGATTTTCCAATTGCTTTTCACTAACTATGATGCTCAACACCCCAAGTTAACCGTGATGCACTAATTAACCCTCAGATTTCCTTATGTCATTGAATTGGATGATGCATGCGACAATTCAAATCATTCTCCAACGGTCCTCAACATGAATGCATAGAAGAGGTACAGTGAGAGATCATTATGCTCCATGAAAATCATAAGTGTTGATGAGGCAATTGTAACTATGAATGCATGATACTCTTGCCAAGAATTCAATTAACGCGGTTGTGACTAGCAACCTTCACTACTCATGTTTATAAACTTGTGACGATTAGGTGAAACTCGTTTATAAACTAGCATCAAGTTCATGCATGAAAACTAAGTATGCATCCTTAATCAACATACAAGAACAAGTTTTGAATAAAACAGATAATTGAATTGCAATCACAACTTAACAAATCACAATTGGAAGAAATCAATTCATATCTCAAACATGTTCATGGCTTCAAACTTTCCCCTAACTAATTAGGGGTTTAGCCACTCATGATTACAGCAAACTCAGAAAGTAAAAACAAAGTAAACATTGAAAACAAGAACGAAGTACACCTAAGAACGCTCCAATCTGCAAGCATGAAACGTTCAAGGCCTCCTTCCTCTCCTAATTGTTGCGGCACAAGAGGTTGGGTGAGTTTAGGGGATTATGGATGATGTCGAATGATGGATTTAGGGTTAGGATGGATGTAGGGGACGACAAAAGTTGGTTTTGGGCAGAAAATATGGAGAATGGTGAAGTATGGATGTGTTAGAGGGAAGGGATGAATTTCTGGCGTGAATGGTGAATGAATCAATCAGTTTGTGGCTGCAACAAGGAGGTTTTATTATAGGATTTCAGGAATTAAAACCCTAGGTTATTTAGGTAATCAGAATTTAAGTCAAAAGCCTTTAGAAATAGGAAATCAAATCAGAAAATTAAAGGAACCTCCCTAAAAGCTGCGGCAATGCATAAAACACAAAAGGAGTGTGTTTTAATGCAAGGAAATAGGAAAGAACTATCTCCCTTGCACGGCAAGGAAGAGGAAAGGTCAAGGGAGGTGCACGGCAAGGCTTGCATAGGAAATAAGTAAGTGTTTAATTCCCCAAATCAATTCTAAGAATCAGGAATTAAGTTAAATCCCTTTAGAATAGGTAATTGAAATCAGGAATTAGGGGAAAAAGGGCTAAGTCTTGCGGCAAAGGGAGGAAGAGAAAGGGAAAGTGCAAAACTTGCAGATTTTGAGTGAAAGGGAATGTATAGATGCGGCTCAGACTTTTAAGAAAGGGATTGTGACATAATCTTGCAGATTTTGGGAGAGAAAAGGAAGGTAAGGTGCGGCACAATATAGGACATGTCTAGGGCTTCTAGAACATGTGATTTAGGCAACCAACATTATTTGGAAACTTGCACAATTGGAAACCTTTCAAGAATAGAAACTCCCCATAATGGAAACTGGTTTCCCATTCTTGATTCCTCCTTCTTCCTTCGATTCTAGGCTCACTTGGTCTTCAATTTCGTCCAACACTTTGGCTCCAAGCATAAGCTATCCATCCTTAGCCCAAAAGTGCTCCAAAAGGCTCCAAAATGCACTTCTTTGCTCCTTTAGCCCTTAGAACTTGAAAACGTACGAAAATGGCTTAAAAGACTTAAAGAACTAAGAAATAACAACGTAAATGCACAAGAACAAGCCAACTAAGTCGCCTAAATATGCTCCTATCAGTAGTTTTACCATTCGTTGTGTCATAGGTAACACTCATTTTGAATCTGCCATGCTAGACCTAGGTGCCTCTATAAATGTCATGCCATATTCAATTTATGCATCTATAAACCTAGGAGTATTGAAAAATGATGGTGTGATCATACAATTGGCTGATAGATCTAATGCCTATCCAAAGGGAGTTTTGGAAGATGTGTTAGTGCAGGTCAATCATTTAATCTTTTCGGCGGATTTCTATGTGCTCGAGATGGATGAATCTGACCATGCCCCTTCGTTGCCAATCCTCCTTGGATGACCATTCATGAAGACGGCTCAGACGAAGATTGATGTGTTTAATGGAACTTTGTCCATGGAATTTGATGGGGAAGTTGTTAATTTTAATCTCTCTGATTCTATTAAGTATCCTAGTGAGGATCATTCATGTTTCTCCATTGATATAGTTGACTCTTTGGCGCAGGGATACCTTGAAGAGTTGAACGCCGATGTACTTGAAAATGTCATTACAAGAAGCATGGAACTTAAAACCAAGGGAGGGGAACTTTTGCTAACCCACGACACACATGCTCTATCCCATGCCGTGCCTCCTAGTGAGGAATTCATTGAGTTGGTTGCTGGCCTTGAGTCATTGCCTAAGCACGATGGTAAGTCTTCTAACTTTGATTCAATTCCCATTTCGACTAACAAGTTGCTTCCATCCATAATTCAAGCACCTATCCTTGATCTCAAACCACTACCTAGCCATTTGAAGTACATTTTCTTGGGGGAAAAGGAGACCTTACCTGCCATTATTTCTTCATCACTCACGGCATAAGAAGAAGAGAAACTAGTGCGTGTTTTGAAGGAGTTCAAATCTGCCCTAGGTTGGACCTTGGCCGATATCAAAGGTATTAGTCCCACAACATGTATGCATCACATATTTCTTGAGGAGGGGGCCAAACCAACTAGAGAGGCTCAACACCGTCTCAACCCTCCGATGATGGAAGTGGTGAAAAAGGTGATAATCAAACTCCTTGATTGTGGAGTGATTTACCCCATCTCCGATAGCCGTTGAGTTTCACCTATCCAATGTGTTCCCAAGAAATCTGGAGTGACGGTTGTGGAGAATGCAGAGAATGAGCTTGTGCCCACCCGAATCCAAACCGGTTGGTGCGTATGCATTGATTATAGGAAGATAAACGCCACCACAAGGAAGGACCACTTCCCATTGCCGTTCCTAGATCAAATGCTTGAGAGGTTAGCGGGTCATTCCTTTTATTGTTTTCTTGACGAATATTCTGGTTATAATCAAATTGTTATGCCCCGGATGATCAAGAAAAGACCACTTTTACTTGTCCCTTTGGAACGTTTGCATATGAACGCATGCCATTCGGTTTGTGCAATGCTCCTACCACGTTTCAAAGGTGTATGGTTAGCATATTTTCTAATTATGTTGAGAGGATTATTGAGATATTCATGGATGACTTTAGTGTGTTTGGTGATTCCTTTGATAATTGTTTGGCTAAGCTCACTTTAATCTTGAAACGTTGTGTTCAAAGAAACCTTGTGTTAAATTGGGAGAAATGCCACTTTATGGTTAAACAAGGTATTGTTTTGGGTCATATAATCTCTGAAAAAGGAATTGAAGTTGATAAGTCTAAAATAGATCTTGTACGCTACTGATAGGAGCATATTCATGCGACTTAATTAGCTTGTTCTTGTGCATTTATGTTGTGTTTACTTAGTTATTTTAGTGTTTAAGGCCACTTTTGTGTATTTTCAGATTATAAGGCCAAAGTGTGCAAGAAGATGCAAATTGGAGCTTTTTGGAGCAAAAGAGGAAGGAATGAGTTGAAGAATTGAAGAAACGATGAATTCCTACTCCAACGATGAATTCCTACCAAAACGAGGATTCCTACTCAAACAAGGATTCCTACTTGAAGTAGGAAAGTTAACCCTAGGTTTCCCGTTTTGGTAACCTTTCCTAATCTTAAACGTCCGTATTTTCTAGCCACTTTGAAGGCCTTGTATGCACTTGAGGACACAAAACCAAGGCCCTAGCCCAATTGCATAGCCCTTGCCGTGCCTTAATCCTTATTCCCTTCCCTTGCCGTGCAAGGGGGGGGCATTTAGGTCCAATGTCATTCACTTAAACCTTATTTCCCTCTCCTAACCTAACCCTAGCCGCTCCTTGCAGCCATCCCTTTTAATTTCTGATTTTATTTCTTAATTCTAGAAGCTTTTAACTTAATTCTAATTAACCAAAATAAATTAGGGTTTGATTTTCTTAAACCCTAGGTTTTCCACCACCTAGCCGCACCTTAGGGACCTCTCATTATTACTTTTCATATTTTTTTCAGCCACCAAATCCATATCAGCCGCACCCAGGTTTAAACTTTCCATTCATTCACAAAACCATATCAGCCGCACTTTTTTCCTAACCCTAGGGCATTATTCATTCACTTCTCATTCTCTAATCATTCACCCTAATTTCCCCTAAGCCGTGACTCCCATCATTCACCCAAAAACTCCCTTGCCGCAGCCACCATCTTTTCTCCCACCTTCAGTCCGCAAGAACCATCCACTTCCAGCCACTTCCACACCTTGCCGCAACCATCTCCACCATTCCAGCCACCATACAAACCTTCCTCCATCACTCCACCACCTTGCCGCACCACCATATCACCATAAATCCATCCCTAAACCAGAAAATCATCCAAAAACACCATTTAACCTCACTGCCGCAGCAAGAAGAAAGGAGAAAGAGGAGCTTAAACGCGCAGAAATTCAAGTGGATTCGTTGGGCGTTTTAGGTGTAATCGATCTTTTAATCTTTATGTTTAAATTCAATTTTATTTCTCTTTCTATGAACATGATAGGCTAAACCCCTATTTAGCTAGGGGGTGATTCGAAACCATGTTTATGCTTGCAATATGATTTGATTACCTTTGGTTGGAATTTCATGTATTGTGGATTCAATTTGTTTAACTGCTTGATTGATAACTTATTTGTGTATGTTTATTGAGAGTGCACGCTTAATTTTCATGCATGAATATGACGCTAGAATGTAAGTGAATTTCACCTAATAGTTATGAACTTATATTCACAAGTAGTGGAGGTTGCTTATAAACAATCGCGTTAAATGAATTCTTGGCACTAGTTTCATGCTCATCATAGTAACGATTGCCTTGTCAACACTTATGATTTCCAAAGAACGTAATGATTCTAACTTGTATCTTTATCATGCTGTTCATATAGAGAACTTGTTAGGAATAATTTGTTTGCGATGCATATTCATCCAATTCAATGATTCTAGGGAAATCTGAAGGTTAATTTAAGCGGACTTAATTAACCCGGAGTGTTGAGTTTCACAATTCATCGAAAGACCAACTAAAAATCATCTTGTATGCAAGTGTGACATGTGTGGAGAAGAACCTTCTAGCTAGCATTCCATCCATATTTTCATCACATTCGTATTTACATTCTGCCCTTAATTACATTATGTGCTATTTGTTTAATTTCGTCAAAATCTCAACCCCCCTTTACTTTAGTGTCCAATTTAGTTAGAAAGTGTCTTGGTTTGTGTTTCTAAGTGTTTTGAATCAATTTATTACCCAATTTCGTCCAAAGTAGTCAAAGTGCTCAAAACTGCCCAGAAAGTGTTTTTAAGGCAGTTTTGAGTGTTTTGGTGCTGTTTTGAGTATTTTGATTTGTTTTAGTGTTTTAAGTGTTTAGTTTTGCATTCTTTGAGTCTATTTTAGTGTGTTAACCTTTGTTTTACGTTTTCGAGTCAGTTTCCAAGTGATTTAGTAATCCCTCCTAATCCCCAGTTTAGAACGATCCCTACTTGCATCTTTACTACAATTGTCACAAGAGGGTTTTAATTTGTGTGCTTATTTAGTTCGCATCACATTTTTGGCGCCGTTGCCGGGGATTAGCAACTTTGCTAATCCTTTGGATTGTTACTTTCTGTTTATTTAGTTATTTTGTTAAAGATTCTGACCTTGTGTTCTTTTTCTTGTTTTAGGTACTAGTGCATGACTCGGAGTTCTCAACCGATTTGTGAGCATATCTCGGACTTTGACAGCAATTTTGAGAGGACTTTGAGACGGAAGAGGAAGCAACACGAACCAAATCCACAAAGCCCGAAACCTGACCTCGAAGAACAAGTTCTAGAGGAGGAGGAGGAACCCATGGCAAGGATCTTTGAAGAACCACAAGTCATGGTCGTGGACAATCGAACACTTAAGGAGCTTTCGGCCTCGGGATTGGATAATGCCGCACCTTTGTGTATCCAATATCCCCCACCTGCCGAAGGGAAGACTGAGGAGTTTTAGTTGAAGTCAAGCTTGCTCCACCATATTCCGAAGTACCATGGGTTGTCCATGGAGGATCCGAACAAGCACCTGAAGGAATTTGAGGTGGTGTGTTCAAGCATGACTCCCATCAACGTCGATGGAAGTATATTGAAGATGAAGGCTTTTTCATTCTCTTTAATGGACAAAGCCAAGGATTGGTTGTATGACTTAGCTCCCGGAACCGTCACATCATGGGAGAGCATGAAGAGGGCTTTTCTGGAGAAGTTTTTCCCAACTTCTCGCATCATCCTTTTGCGTAAAAGGATAAGTGGGATCCAACAAGAAGAAGGTGAGTCCTTTCCTACGTATTATGAACGTTTTAAATCTCTTGTTGCTTCGTGTCCATAGCATCAGATGAAGGAGGAGTTGCTTCTACAATACTTCTACGAGGGGCTCCTACCAATTGAACAGCAAATGCTCGATGCCTCGGCGGGTGGAGCATTGGTGGACAAGACACCCAGGGATGCCAAGGTTTTGATTGCTAACCGAGCATTGAACGCTCAACAATATGAAGGAGTAGGCCAAAGAGGACCCCCACGGCAGCAAGTACATGAGGTAAGTTCCACACCCGACATTCATTCACAATTAGCTAATCTTACTTCCATTGTGTCTCAGATGGCCGAAGGAATGAGGGTGCAAGGACCAACTGTATGCGGAGTGTGTTCTATCCAAGGACATGCTTCTGAGAAGTGCCCACAACTCATTGAAAATGGTGGATGGGAGAGCGCAAATGCAATTGGATTTCAAGGCCAAAACAACCCGAGGAACGATCCATATTCGAACACGTATAATCCAGGTTGGAGAGACCACCCAAACTTCAAATGGAGGGAGCCCCAACAACCACCACAACAAGGAGGCTTTAGGCAATAACCCCCGGGCTTCTACAACAAGCCATACGTACCCACACAAGCACCTCCACAATCTGCCCAAACAAGTTCAGGTAACACCCTAGACAATGATACACTTCTTAAGTTACTAACTAATTTGTCTCAGGGGTAAGAAAATCAAGCCAAAGCCATGCAAAACCAAGACAAGAGGGTGGAGCAATTAGAGAAACAAATTGGGCAGATTGGAGATTTTGTAGGGAAGTTTCGTGAGCAAGGCCAACTTCCTAGTTCTACCATTCCAAACCCCAAGGGAGGCTTCGAAAGTGCAAAGGCCATACTTTTGAGAAGCGGAAAAGAAGTCGGGGCAGGTCTTACACCATCACCATCAGGTCTTAACGAGGACGAAAAACTAAGAATTGAAGAGGAGGAAGCAAGCCACCCCACGGCAAAGGTGGAAACACCTTTGCCGCAAGCTGATAGGAGCATATTCATGCGACTTAAATGGCTTGTTCTCGTGCATTTACGTTATGTTTCTCTCGTTATTTTAGTCCTTTATGCTTCTTTTGTGTGTTTTCAGGTTCTAAGGGCCTAGGGAGCAAGAAAGTGCATTTTGAGGCCATTTGGAGCATTTTTAGGCATGGATTGGATAGCTTATCCATGGAGCCAAGAGGATGGACGAATTTGAAGGCCTTGTATTCACTTTGGACATAAAACAAAGGGCCTAGCCCATTCTCTCTTATTCTCTCCCTTATAGCCATGCAAAGAACCATCCATTCCATCAAAAACAATCCATCAATTCACATGCAAAACCACCATTAACACACATGCACCCAAACAAAGCCAACCTAGCTAACCCTACATGCATTCTTTATTCACTCTTCATCATTGCATTCATTCTCCAAACACTTTCATTAGTTAAAACACATTTGCACATCCACTCATTCTTTCCCCAAAGCCGTGCATTCCCAATCCCTTTCCAACATTTCACATGCATTTCCACCTTGGTCATGATTTCCCATTTCATTATTCATTCACTTTGCATTCATTCAATCAACCCACATGCACTTTAATCATTCAAACATGTAGCCACATAATCATTCACCCTATCCATTCTTTGTCACAAAACAATGTCACATACACTCATCATCACACAACCTAGCTAACCCTACATGCATTATTTATTAACTCTTCATCATGCATCAACATTTTAAATCATCAAAAAAACCAACCCATTGCCGTGCATAATCTCTCATCATTTCAGCCACATTTCTAACTCACATGCATCACATTCATTTCCAAACAACAATCACTTCAAATGCCATGCATTCACATGCATTTACACCACCAAAAACCCCTTTGCCGTGGGCTTTCAATGCCTTTCCAGCTTTCCCTTTTATTTTCCAGCTTTCATTCTTCATCATTGCAGCCATTCCACATGCAATTCTCCATCATTCCTCCACACAAACACCTTAAACAAACAGCCATATACATCTCCACTCCTCCTATAAATACCCTTGCATTCCCATCATTCAAAAGCATCTCATTTTCATACACAACACATTACAAACACATTCTCCCTTCCCTAGCCGTGAGCTTCCCATCTCTCCCCTTATAATCCAAACACCATTTTTCCATTCCCCTTCCACTTCTACACCACTCCTCATCCATTTCCATAATCCCCCAAACCTCACCTTAGACCTTGTGCTACAACAACGAGGAAGATAAGAGGGCCTAAACGTTCATACAATTCAAGTTTGAGTTGTTGGAATGTTTAGGTGTTTCTTTGATTTCAAAGTTTAAATTCAATTCTCTTTGTTTTGTACGTATGAGGAATGGAAGAGAAGAGTGCCTAAACGTTCATACAATTCAAGTTTGAGTTGTTGGAATGTTTAGGTGTTTCTTTGATTTCAAAGTTATGAGGAACTAATCCCCCTTTAGCTAGGGGGTGATTCGAAACTATGTTTATATTTACAATATGAATTGATTAACTTTCGTTGGAATTTCATAAGTTGTTGATTCAATTTGTTCAACCGTTTGATTGATAACTTATTTATGTATGTTTATTAAGAATGCGCGCTTAATTTTCATGCATGAATATGACGCTAGAATATAAGTGAGTTTCACCTAATCGTTATGAACTTATATTCACAAGTAGTGGAGGTTGCTTATAAACAATCGCGTTAAATGAATTCTTGGCACGAGTTTCATGCTCATCATAGTAACGAATGCCTCGTCAACACTTATAGTTTTCATGTTGCTTAATGATCTTTGATTGTATCTTTATTGTGCTGTTCACGTAAAGGACTTTTGAAGAATGTGGTGAATTGCGTTGCGCTAACCCATCCAATTCATTAACTTAAGGAGAATTTGACGGTTAATTTAAGCGGACCTAATTAACCCGGGGTGTTGAGTTTCATAATTTATCGAAAGACCAACTGAGAATCAATCTTGTATGCAAGTGTAACATGTATGGAGATGAACCCCTTAGCTAGCATTCATCCATAAATTTCATATTTACATTCTGTCTAGTTTATTAACTTGTTTCGTTATTTCAATTTTCGTAAAACCTCAATCCCCCTTTTGCTTTAATGTTCATTTTAGTTAGAATTCAATTTAGTTTGTGTTTTTAAAGCATTTTGAGTTTTTGGTTTGTCTTAGTGTTTTAAACTTTAATTTTGTATTCTTTGAGTCTAGTTTAGTGTTTTATATTACGTTTTTACGTTTTTGAGTCAGTTTCCAAGTGATTAACAATCCCTCCTAATCCCCGGTCCAGAACGATCCCTACTTGCACCTATACTACAATTGATAAAAAGAGGGTTTAATTTGTGTGCGTATAAAATTAACGCATCACAAGCTTGTATTGATCCAAAAGTGTCCAATTCGGCCAAAAAGGGTAAGAATGTGTCAAATTCGGTTCCTACTAATGTTTTTCCTTCGAATGTGCCTTTTCCTAGTAGGTTCATGCAAACGAAGAAAGAAGAAGCCGAAAAGGACATCCTTGAGACATTTCGGAAAGTTCAAGTGAATATACCCCTTTTGGATGCAATCAAGCAAGTCCCGAGGTACGCCAAGTTCTTAAAGGAGCTTTGCACCACTAGGAAGAGGATGTCGACCAAGGAGGTGGTAAAGGTAGGTGAAAATGTCTCCGCCATCTTGCAACGCAAACTACCCCCCAAATGCAAAGATCCGGGTAGTTTTACAATTCCTTGTGTGATAGGTAATACTCTTTTTGAATCTGCCATGCTAGATCTAGGTGCTTCTATAAATGTCATGCCATATTCAATTTATGCATCTATGAACTTAGGAGTATTGAAAAATGATGGTGTAATTATACAATTGGCCGATAGATCTAATGCTTATCCAAAGGGAGTTTTGGAAGATGTGTTAGTGCAGGTTAATCATTTAATCTTTCCGGCGGATTTCTATGTGCTCGAGATGGATGAATCTGACCATGCCCCTACGTTGCCAATCCTACTTGGACGGCCATTCATGAAGACGGCTCGGACAAAGATTGACGTGTTTAATGGAACGTTGTCCATGGAATTTGATGGGGAAGTTGTTAATTTTAGTCTTTCTGATTCTATTAAGTATCCTAGTTAGGATCATTCATGTTTCTCCATTGATATAGTTGACTCGTTGGTGCAGGGACACTTTGAAGATTTGAACGCCGATGCACTAGAAAATGTCATTACACGAAGCATGGAACTCAAAACCGTGAAAGGGGGATTGATGCTAGCCCACGGCACACACTCTCTACTTCATGCCGTGCCTCCTAGTGAGGAATGCCTTGAGTTGGTTGCTGCCCTTGAGTCATTGCCCAAGCACGAGGGTAAGTTTTCTAAATTTGAGTCAATTCCCATTTCGACTAATAAGTTGCTTCCATCTATAGTTTAGGCACCCACTGATGCGAACTAATTAAGCACACAAATTAAAACCCTCTTTTGACAATTGTAGTAAAGATGCAAGTAGGGATCGTTCTAGACCGGGGATTAGGAGGGATTACTAAATCACTTGGAAACTGACTCAAAAACGTAAAACAAACGTTAAAAACACTACACTAGACTCAAAGAATGCAAAACTAAACAATAAAACACTAAAACAAATCAAAAGACTCAAAGAATGCAAAACACTTATAAACACAAACTAAGACACTTTCTAACTAAATTGGACACTAAAGTAAAGTGGGATTGAGGTTTTGACGAAATTAAACTAAGTGCACAGATTGCAATTAAAAGGCAGAATGTAAATATGAATGTGATGAAAATATGGATGAATGCTAGCTAGAAGGTTCTTCTCCACACATGTCACACTTGCATACAATTTGATTTTCAGTTGGTCTTTCGACGAATTATGAACCTCGACACTCCAAGTTAATTAGGTCCGCTTAAATTAACCTTCAGATTTCCCTAGAATCATTGAATTGGATGAATATGCATCACAACCAAATTATTCCTAACAAGTTCTCTATATGAACAGCATGATAAAGATACAAGTTAGAATCATTACGTTCTTTGGAAATCATAAGCATCGACAAGGTATTTGTAACTATGAAAAGCATGATACTCTTGCCAGGAATTCATTTAACGCGATTGTTTATAAGCAACCTCCACTACTTGTGAATATAAGTTCATAACTATTAGGTGAAATTCACCTATATTCTAGCGTCATATTCATGCATGAAAATTAAGCGTGCACTCTCAACAAACATACACAAATAAGTTATCGATCAAGCAGTTAAACAAATTGAATTCACCATTCATGAAATTCCAACCAAAGTTAATCAATTCATATTGCAAGCATAAACATGGTTTTGAATCACCCCCTAGCTAATTAGGGATTTAACCTCTCATGTTCACAGAAAGATAAGTACAATTGAATTTAAACATAAAGCACAAAGGATTGATTACACCTAGAACGCACAACGAATCCACTTGAATTTCTGCGCGTCCAAGCTCCTCTTTCTCCTTTCCTTGTTGCGGCAGAGATGGGTTAGGGAATTTCTGGATGTTATTTTGGGTTGGGGATGGATTTAAGGAACTTTGGTGGTGCGGCAAGGTAGTAGGGAGGTGTATGGAGGTGTGGAAGGTGGCTGGAATTGATGTGGTGGCTGCGGCAAGGATGGGGGAAGGCTGGAATTGATGGGGAATGCACGGGTTGAAGGGAAAAAAAATATGGAAGGGTGGCTACGACTGTGATGTAATTTTTATGTGTGATGGGAGGATACGGCTTAGGTGGTAGAATTAGGTTTTGGTTGATCCTCCGTAAAAATGGCTGAATGAAAAATATAAATGATAGTGAATAGGGTGCGGCTGATATTGGAGGAGAAGGCTTAGGGTTTTTGGATGGAAGTTTCGGATTCTAGGGAGAATATGGTGAACGGCTGAAAAGAATAATGGGATATGGTGGCTGAGGCAAGAGTCAATTTTTTGTCTTTTAGGGTGAATGATTAATGGAATAAAAAATTGCAGCTGAGAGCTTTTTGTCAATATGTGGCTGAATGGTTTAAAAATGAAATAAAATGGAAGGCTACGGATTAAAGGGGGGGGATATGGAAAGGTGCGGCTTAGTATGTAAAACCTAGGGTTTGAAATATGTTTGGTTCCAGAAATTAACCCTAGCTTATTTTTATTAACGAAAATAAATTCAAAGGCTTCTAGAATTTAGGAAATAAAATCAGAAATTAAAGAAGGAAAGATTAAAGGGTGCGGCTAGGGTTAGGTTAGGAGAGGGAAATAGGGTTTAATTACATAACATTAGACAAAAATGCCCCCCTTGCACGGCAAGGAAATGGAAGAAGGGTTAAGGCACGGCAAGGTTGTGTAATTGGGCTAGGGCCTTGGTTTTGTGTCCTAAAGTGCTTACAAGGCCTTCAAAGTAGCTAGAAAATACGGACGTTTAAGTTTAGGAAAGGTTACCAAAACGGGAAACCTAGGGTTAACTTTCCTACTTCAAGTAGGAAACCTTGTTTGAGTAGGATTCCTCATTTTGGTAGGAATTCGTCGTTTCTTCAAGTCTTCAACTCATTCATTCCTCTTTCGCTCCAAAATACTCCAATTTGCATCTTCTTGCACACTTTGGCCTTATAATCTGAAAATACACAAAAGTGGCCTTAAACACTAAAATAACTAAGTAAACACAACATAAATGCACGAGAACAAGCTAATTAAGTCGCATGAATATGCTCCTATCACCCACCCTTGATCTCAAACCACTACCAAGCCATTTGAAGTACATTTTCTTGGGGGAAGAAGAGACACTACCGGCCATTATTTCTTCATCACTCACGGCACAAGAATAGGAGAAACTAGTGCGTGTTTTGAAGGAGTTCAAATCTGCCGTAGGCTGGACGTTGGCCGATATCAAAGGTATTAGTCCCGCCACATGCATGCATCATATATTTCTTGAGGAGGGGGCCAAACCAACTAGAGAGGCTCAACGCCGTCTTAACCCTCCGATGATGGAAGTAGTGAAGAAGGAGATAATCAAACTCCTTGATTGTGGAGTCATCTATGCAATCTCAGATAGTAAGTGGGTGTCACCTATCCAATGTGTGCCGAAGAAATCTGGAGTGACGGTGGTGGAAAATGCGGAGAATGAGCTTGTGCCCACCCGAATCCAAACCGGTTGGCGTGTATGCACTGATTATAGGAAGATAAATGCCACCACGAGGAAGGACCACTTCCCATTGCCGTTTCTAGATCAAATGCTTGAAAGGTTAGCGGGTCATTCATTTTATTGTTTTCTTGATGGATATTCTGGTTATAATCAAATTGTTATTGCCCCGGATGATCAAGAAAATACTACTTTTACATGCCCCTTTGGTACATTTGCTTATCGTCGCATGCCATTTGGTTTATGTAATGCGCCTGCCACATTTCAAAGATGCATGATGAGCATATTTTCAGATTATGTTAAGAAAATTATTGAGGTTTTTATGGATGATTTCAGTGTTTTTGGTAACACATTTGATGGTTGTTTGAATAATCTTAGTGTGATTTTGAACCGTTGTGTTGAAACAAACCTTGTGTCACATCATGGGAGAAATGTCACTTCATGGTTAAGCAAGGTATTGTTTTAGGACATATTATTTCTGAAAAAGGTATTGAAGTAGATAAATCTAAGGTAGACCTTGTACGTCACTTACCCTCTCCAACTTCGGTTAGAGAGGTTCGTTCGTTTCTTGGTCATGCAGGTTTTTATAGGCGGTTCATAAAGGATTTCTCCAAGATTGCACAGCCACTATGCCGATTGCTTCAAAAAGAGGTGGTTTTCGAGTTCAACGAGGCATGTGAGAAAGCATTCAACCACCTCAAGGACCTCCTCACTTCGGCTCCCATTATCACACCTCCGGATTGGAGCCTTCCATTCGAGTTGATGTGCGATGCTTCGGACTATGCACTTGGTGCTGTTTTGGGGCAGCGAAAGAACAAACAACCTCATGTTATTTATTATGCATCCAGGACACTAAATGATGCTCAATTAAATTACTCAACCACTGAAAAAGAATTACTTGCCGTGGTATTTGCATTAGATAAGTTTCGATCCTACTTACTTAGTACTAAAGTTATTATTTTTACTGATCATGCAGCTCTCAAGTATTTGCTCACAAAAAAAGAGGCCAAGCCTAGACTAATTCGATGGATGTTGCTTCTACAAGAGTTTGACATTGAGATTCGGGATAAGAAGGGCGTGGAGAACGTGGTGGCTGACCACCTAAGCCGAATGGTGCATAATGAGGAGTCCCTACCCATTGCAGAGACATTCCCCGATGAACAATTGTTGTCCATAAAGGTTAGTACACCTTGGTATGCCGATATAGTTAATTTTTTGGTGTCAAAACGTATTCCAAGTGAGTTCAATAGGCACCAACGTGACAAACTTAGGCATGATGCACGGTTTTATGTGTGGGATGATCCATACTTACGGAAATTTTGTCCCGATCAGATTATACGTCGTTGTGTGCATGATTCTGAATGTCATTCAATTTTGAGTTTTTGTCATACATATGCATGTGGATGGCACTTTGGCACACAACGCACGGCCCTCAAAGTGTTACAATGTGGATTTTATTGGCCTAGTATTTTTAAGGATGCTAGAACGTTTTGCTTAACATGTGATAAATGCCAAAGAATGGGTGGTATTAGTGCAAAGGACCAAATGCCGCAGGTTTCTATCCTAAATGTTGAAATTTTTTGATGTTTGGGGTATTGACTTCATGGGTCCATTTCCGTCATCATATGGTTT
This sequence comes from Pyrus communis, assembly GCF_041283825.1. Classification (NCBI taxonomy): domain Eukaryota; kingdom Viridiplantae; phylum Streptophyta; class Magnoliopsida; order Rosales; family Rosaceae; genus Pyrus; species Pyrus communis. Next base: position 8,953,179 of record NC_142572.1, read on the forward strand.
TATGTATATTTTGCTTGCAGTTGATTATGTGTCGAAGTGGGTGGAAGCAAAAGCCACCCGGACTAATGATTCTAAAGTGGTTGCAGATTTTATTAGAACTAACATTTTTGCAAGGTTTGGCATGCCACGAGTGATCATTAGTGATGGAGGGTCCCATTTTTGCAACCGGACCATTGAGGCATTATTGAGGAAATACAGTGTCAACCATAAGGTTTCTACACCTTACCATCGTCAAACAAATGGCCAAGCCGAGGTTTCCAACCGAGAGATCAAGCAAATCCTAGAAAAGACCGTTGGGCCAACAAGAAAGGATTGGAGTTTACAGTTGGATGATGCACTTTGGGCGTATCGTACGGCATACAAAACCCCCATTGGGATGTCCCATTTTCGACTTATCCATGGCAAGGCGTGCCATCTTCCTGTGGAGTTGGAGCATAAAGCTCTTTGGGCCGTCAAGAAGTTCAACATGCACTTAGATGAAGCGGGAAGTCATAGGAAATTCCAACTGAATAAGCTTGATGAAATACGGCACGAGGCGTACGAGAATGCAAGCATTTACAAGCAAAAGACCAAAGCTTTCCATGACAACATGATCCGTGGGAAATCCTTCTCCATTGGGCAGAAAGTGCTTTTGTTCAATTCCCGTTTACGTTTGTTTCCCGGTAAGTTACGTTCCAAGTGGATTAGACTGTTTGTTATTACTAATGTTTTTGTTCATGGTGCAGTCCAAATCCAAAGCTTGAAAACGGGACAGGAATTTAAGGTGAACGGGCATCGTTTGAAGCCCTATTATGAGAACTTTGTGGAGCACATCATGGATGACACCCCCTTGGGTGCCGTGGGCTCCAATCTAGAGTGATTGGGTTCTTCGTCCGGCTGTACGACGTTAAAGCAAGCGCTACTTGGGAGGCAACCCATGCATTCAACAAAGGAAGACCTAGAAAGCACTCCAATTCCAGATTTGCGTTCCTAAGCTCTTCTCTTTGTTTCTATTTCGATTCTGCCATGTTTAGTGTGTTTAGTTGCTGTTTTTATGTTTACTTTTGTTTGGTGTGATTTTAAGCTTAAAACATTGAGGACAATGTTTGATTCAAGTGTGGGGGGGTAACTAATGTTGTTGATGCAAATTCGTGGGATTTTATCACCCATAACTTCCAATGTTGTTCCTTGCTATTTTTAAGTGTTTTTAAGCTATTTTAGAGTGTTTTAGTGTGTGTTGACTTAAAAATCCGAAAATCACCTAAAAATTTGAAAAATTGTTTTGAAAAACCCAAAAAGAGTTGTTTTTGTGTGTTTGTTTGTGTCGTAGGTTACCTTCCAACACAATGATGAGGATTTGGTTTTTAATTGCATGATGGTTAAAGAAAGTTACAAACATGGATGGACGTTTGATATACTCTTTGGTTTATGCTTGGTTGTAGTTATAGTTTACGAATTCACATGTAATCACAAAAGAAAAAATTAGTTTTTGTAACATGCTTGAAGGAAGGAACTTAACAAACGCTACATCCCTGTGAGACTTGAGCCTAAATGTTATTTGGAGAGTTAAAATCTGTGCATTATTGTTTTCTAAAGTCATTGCATGATCTCATTATTCTTTGCTTGGTTACTACTTAGAAGGCGTTTCATCACTTAGTTCCAAATGCTAGAACTCATGCCCATTTCATTCAAAGCATGTTATTGAATTGCATAACACATATTCAAGATGAAGTTGTGTAGTGACCACCATAAAAACCAAATAGCCGTGTGCCCTTCACTCATTTTGTGTTTAAGTTTAACCCCGTTGAGCTGTGTTAGCCATGTTCTTTGTTAACCCATATCATCCTCACCTAGCCTAGATTAGGACCATCCGTACCCTTGTTCTTGAAGCATAGTAAGCATGAATGAATTCCTTTTCATTAATGTGTTGCAGGAAATAAGTGTGGGGGAAGGGTTATTGATGTGAGTTATGTGCCATAGGCACGGCTAAAAAAAAAAAAGAAAAAAAAAAGAGAAAAGAAAAGAAAAAAAAAAACAAGAAGTGAAAAAGAGTTGAAAAGAGGTAAAAAAAAAAGAGTTCCAAGGTATTGTTGGTTGAAGTAAGGGTCCAAAACAATGAATTAGGCCCTAAGAGTTGTTTGAATCTTCCCTTTATGTCTAAAAGTTGATTTCTGCAGTCTAAGTGAATTCTAAATCTCAATTTCATTACTTTGCTCACTATTGCTTAAAGAACTGTTGTTTATCCCTATCTTTCCTTGTTAGCCAATACCCCAAGCCCCGTTACAACCCTTGACTTCTATCTTGAGTGTTGTGCATTTCAATTGTGGAGTTTGAATTTGGTATGAGCATATGGTGTCACTGGTTCTCACATCTAAGTAGTAGCATTCTATTCATGAGATCATATCTAAACATGTTTAATTACTCCAGAAATGGCGTTCTTTGTTATAACATATGTGAGTACTAGTCTTTCATGTTTACATCAATCTTCTCACATATAACTAGTGTAGGGTGTGTAGTCAGAAAATCTGAGTGAAAATTGAGTGCATAACTAGTGAGGAATTGAGGGAATTCTCTAAGGCATGTTACTACATTCAAAATGTGTTTTAATTGATTAAATGCGAACTAGTGAATGGTGACTATGATTAAGTATGTGCTTGAGGGGAAGGAAGACTAAAAACTATGTGAGTAATGATCTTTGACATGTCATGTTTCATTGGAAATCCCTGAGGCAATCGTTGGAAGGTTTAGGTTATGTTTTGTTTGTTTTGTTTCGTCTTGTTTACTTTAGTTGTTTTGTTTTGCTCGAGGACTAGCAAAAGTTAAGTGTGGGGGAATTTGATAGGAGCATATTCATGCGACTTAATTAGCTTGTTCTTGTGCATTTATGTTGTGTTTACTTAGTTATTTTAGTGTTTAAGGCCACTTTTGTGTATTTTCAGATTACAAGGCCAAAGTGTGCAAGAAGATGCAAATTGGAGCCTTTTGGAGCAAAAGAGGAAGGAATGAGTTGAAGAATTGAAGAAACGATGAATTCCTACTCCAACGATGAATTCCTACCAAAACGAGGATTCCTACTCAAACAAGGATTCCTACTTGAAGTAGGAAAGTTAACCCTAGGTTTCCCGTTTTGGTAACCTTTCCTAATCTTAAACGTCCGTATTTTCTAGCCACTTTGAAGGCCTTGTATGCACTTGAGGACACAAAACCAAGGCCCTAGCCCAATTGCATAGCCCTTGCCGTGCCTTAATCCTTCTTCCCTTCCCTTGTCGTGCAAGGGGGGGCATTTAGGTCCAATGTCATTCACTTAAACCTTATTTCCCTCTCCTAACCTAACCCTAGCCGCTCCTTGCAGCCATCCCTTTTAATTTCTGATTTTATTTCTTAATTCTAGAAGCTTTTAACTTAATTCTAATTAACCAAAATAAATTAGGGTTTGATTTTCTTAAACCCTAGGTTTTCCACCACCTAGCCGCACCTTAGGGACCTCTCATTATTACTTTTCATATTTTTTTCAGCCACCAAATCCATATCAGCCGCACCTAGGTTTAAACTTTCCATTCATTCACAAAACCATATCAGCCGCACCTTTTTCCTAACCCTAGGGCATTATTCATTCACTTCTCATTCTCTAATCATTCACCCTAATTTCCCCTAAGCCGTGACTCCCATCATTCACCCAAAAACTCCCTTGCCGCAGCCACCATCTTTTCTCCCACCTTCAGTCCGCAAGAACCATCCACTTCCAGCCACTTCCACACCTTGCCGCAGCCATCTCCACCATTCCAGCCACCATACAAACCTTCCTCCATCACTCCACCACCTTGCCGCACCACCATATCACCATAAATCCATCCCTAAACCAGAAAATCATCCAAAAACACCATTTAACCTCACTGCCGCAGCAAGAAGAAAGGAGAAAGAGGAGCTTAAACGCGCAGAAATTCAAGTGGATTCGTTGGGCGTTTTAGGTGTAATCGATCTTTTAATCTTTATGTTTATATTCAATTTTATTTCTCTTTCTGTGAACATGAGAGGCTAAACCCCTATTTAGCTAGGGGGTGATTCGAAACCATGTTTATGCTTGCAATATGATTTGATTACCTTTGGTTGGAATTTCATGTATTGTGGATTCAATTTGTTTAACTGCTTGATTGATAACTTATTTGTGTATGTTTATTGAGAGTGCACGCTTAATTTTCGTGCATGAATATGACGCTAGAATGTAAGTGAATTTCACCTAATAGTTATGAATTTATATTCACAAGTAGTGGAGGTTGCTTATAAACAATCGCGTTAAATGAATTCTTGGCACTAGTTTCATGCTCATCATAGTAACGATTGCCTTGTCAACACTTATGATTTCCAAAGAACGTAATTATTCTAACTTGTATCTTTATCATGCTGTTCATATAGAGAACTTGTTAGGAATAATTTGTTTGCGATGCATATTCATCCAATTCAATGATTCTAGGGAAATCTGAAGGTTAATTTAAGCGGACCTAATTAACCCGGAGTGTTGAGTTTCACAATTCATCGAAAGACCAACTGAAAATCATCTTGTATGCAAGTGTGACATGTGTGGAGAAGAACCTTCTAGCTAGCATTCCATCCATATTTTCATCACATTCGTATTTACATTCTGCCCTTAATTACATTCTGTGTTATTTGTTTAATTTCGTCAAAATCTCAACCCCCCTTTACTTTAGTGTCCAATTTAGTTAGAAAGTGTCTTGGTTTGTGTTTCTAAGTGTTTTGAATCAATTTATTACCCAATTTCGTCCAAAGTAGTCAAAGTGCTCAAAACTGCCCAGAAAGTGTTTTTAAGGCAATTTTGAGTGTTTTGGTGCTGTTTTGAGTATTTTGATTTGTTTTAGTGTTTTAAGTGTTTAGTTTTGCATTCTTTGAGTCTATTTTAGTGTGTTAACCTTTGTTTTACGTTTTCGAGTCAGTTTCCAAGTGATTTAGTAATCCCTCCTAATCCTCGGTTTAGAACGATCCCTACTTGCATCTTTACTACAATTGTCACAAGAGGGTTTTAATTTGTGTGCTTATTTAGTTCGCATCAGCTACTTACCCTCTCCTACTTTGATGAGAGAGGTTCGTTCTTTTCTTGGTCATGCATGATTCTATCGACGATTTATCAAAGACTTTTCCAAGATTGCACAACCCCTATGCCGTCTCCTACAAAAGGAAGTATCTTTCGAGTTCAACGAGGCGTGTGAGAAAGCATTCAACCATCTCAAGGACCTCCTCACCACGGCACCAATCATCACTCCACCAGATTGGTCCATTCCCTTTGAATTGATATGTGATGCATCGGATTATGCCCTTGGAGCTATTTTGGGCCAAAGGAAAAACAAACAGCCACATGTTATTTATTATGCTTCACGCACCTGAAATGATGCTCAATTGAATTATTCTATAACTGAAAAAGAACTTTTGGCGGTTGTATTTGCATTAGATAAGTTTAGATCATATCTAATTGGTACTAAAGTAATTGTTTTCACTGACCATGCAGCCTTGAAGTATCTTCTCACCAAAAATGAGGCCAAACCAAGGCTCATTCGTTGGATGCTCCTACTTCAAGAATTTGACATTGAAATTAGGGACAAGAAGGGATGTGAAAACATGGTGGCTGACCACCTAAGTCGAATGGTGCATGAAGAAGAGGCCCTTCCCATTTCAGAAAAGTTTCCGGATGAACAACTTCTGTCCGTTGAGGTAAGTACCCCTTGGTATGCCGATTTGGTCAATTTTTTGGTGTCTAAGCAAGTTCTTAACACGTTAAGCAAGGCCCAACGTGATAAACTAAAAAAGGATGCACGTTTTTATGTTTGGGACGACCCTTATTTGTGGAAAATCTGCCCGGATCAGATTGTGCGTCGTTGTGTTCATGAATCTGAGTTTAATTCCATTTTGAGTTTTTGCCATACATATGCATGTGGTGGACACTTTGGCACACAACGCACAGCGTTTAAGGTTCTTGAAAGTGGTGTTTATTGGCCTACATTGTTTAGAGATGCTAGGGCTTTTTGCTTAACATGTGATCGTTGTCAAAGGACAGGAAGTTTAGGCCAAAGAGACCAAATGCTGCAAACCCCAATCCTTGTTGTTGAAATCTTTGATGTTTGGGGTATTGATTTTATGGGTCCTTTCCCTATCTCTTTTAGTTTTACTTACATTTTACTTGCGGTTGATTATGTGTCAAAGTGGGTGGAAGCTAAAGCCACCTGAACTAATGATTCTAGAGTTGTTGCTGATTTTGTCAAATCTAACATTTTCTCTGGATTTGGGATGCCTAGAGTGCTCATAAGCGATGGTGGGTCTCATTTTTGCAACCGCACCATTGAGGCGTTGCTCAAGAAGTACAACGTGATGCATAAGGTTTCCACACCTTATCACCCCCAAACCAGTGGCCAAGCCGAAGTTTCAAATCGAGAAATAAAGCAAATCTTGGAAAAGACCGTTGAGCCAAATAGAAAAGATTGGAGCTTGCGTTTGGAGGATGCATTGTGGGCGTATCGAACGACTTACAAAACGTCCATTGGTATGTCCCCATTTCAGCTAGTCTATGGCAAGCCATGCCATCTACCCGTGGAGCTTGAACACAAGGCACATTGGGCGGTCAAGACCTTCAATATGGATGTGGACACGGCTGGAAACCATAGGAAGCTACAATTGAACGAGCTTGAAGAGATTAGGCATGAAGCTTATGGGAATGCCCGGATTTACAAAGAGAAGACCAAGGCATTCCATGACAAGATGATTAGAGGCAAAACCTTCTCAATCGGGCAGAAAGTGTTGTTATTTAATTCCCGTCTTCGGTTATTCCCCGGTAAGTTATGTTCTAAGTGGGTTGGTCCATTTGTTATCACTAATGTTTTTGTGCATGGTGCAGTCCAAATACAAAGTTTGAAAACTGGACAAGAATTCAAGGTGAATGGTCATAGGTTGAAACCTTACTATGAGAACTTTGTTGAGCATGTTGTGGAGGAGATCCCATTGCATGCCGTGGGCTCCAATGGGGAGTGAGCATACCATCGTCCGGCTGCAAGACGTTAAAGCAAGCGCTTCGTGGGAGGCAACCCATGTAATCACCAAGGAGAGGATGGCATTTACACTCCATAACCAGATTTGCGTCCCTAACCTCTTCTCTTTGTTATTTACATTCTGCCATGCTTAGTGTGTTTAGTTGCTGTTTGTGTATTTACTTTTGTTTGGTGTGATTTTAGGCTTGAAACATTGAGGACAATGTTTGATTTAAGTGTGGGGGGGTAACTAAGTGTTGTTGATGCAAATTCATGGGATTTTATCACCATAACTGCCAATGTTGTTCCTTGCTGTTTTTAAGTGTTTTTAAGCTATTTTAGAGTGTTTTAGTGTGTGTTGACTTAAAAAATCAGAAAATCCCATAAAAATTTGAAAAATTGTTTTGAAAAACCCAAAAAGAGTTGTTTTTGTGTGTTTGTTTGTGTCGTAGGTTACCTTCCAACACAATGATGAGGATTTGGTTTTTAATTGCATGATGGTTAAAGAAAGTTACAAACATGGATGGACGTTTGATATACTCTTTGGTTTATGCTTGGTTGTAGTTATAGTTTACGAATTCACATGTAATCACAAAGGAAAATTAGTTCTTGTAACATGCTTGAAGGAATGAACTCAAACTAACGCTACATCCCTGTGAGACTTGAGCCTAAACGTTTATTTGGAGAGTAATAATTTGTGCATCATTGTTTTCTAAAGTCGTTGCATGATCTCATTATTCTTTGCTTGGTTACTACTTAGAAGGCGTTTCATCACTTAGTTCCAAATGCTAGAACTCATGCCCATTTCATTCAAAGCATATTATTGATTTGCATAACACATATTCAAGATGAAGTTGTGTAGTGACCACCATCAAAGCCAAATAGCCGTGTGCCCTTAATTCATTATGTGTTTAAGTTTAACCCCATTGAGCCGTGTTAGCCCATGTTCTTTGTTAACCCATATTATCCTCACCTAGCCTAGATTAGGACCATCCATACCCTTGTTCTTGAAGCATAGTAAGCATGACTAAAAATGAATTCCTTTTGATTAATGTGTTGCAGAAAATAAGTGTGGGGGAAGGATTATTGATGTGAGTTTATGTGCCATAGGCACGGCTAGAAAAAAAAGTTGTGAAAAAAAAAAGTGAAAAAGAGTTGAAAAGAGGTGAAAAGAGTTCCAAAGTATTGTTTGTTGAAGTAAGGGTCCAAAACAATGAATTAGGCCCTAAGAGTTGTTTGAATCTTCCCTGTATGTCTAAAAGTTGATTTCTGCATTCTAAGTGAATTCTAAGTCTTAATTTCATTACTTTGCTTGCTATTGCTTAAAGAACTTTTGTTTATCCCTATCTTTCCTTGTTAGCCAATACCCCAAGCCCCGTTACAACCCTTGACTTCTATCTTGAGTGTTGTGTATTTCAATTTGTGGAGTTTGAATTTGGTATGAGCATATGGTGTCACTGGTTCTCGCATCTAAGTAGTAGCATTCCATTCATGAGATCATATCTAAACATGTTTAATTACTCCAGAAATTGCTTTCTTTGTTATAACATATGTGAGTACTAGTGAGGAATTGAGGGAATTCTCTAAGGCATGTTACTACATTCAAAATGTTGTTTTAATTGATTAAATGCGAGCTAGTAAATGGTGACTATGATTAAGTATGTGCTCGAGGGGAAGGAAGACTAAAAGCTATGTGAGTAATGATCTTTGACATGTCATGTTTCATTGGAAATCCCTGAGGCAAACGTTGGAAGGTTTAGGTTATGTTTTGTTTGTTTTGTTTCGTCTTGTTTTCTTTAGTTGTTTTGTTTTGCTCGAGGACTAGCAAAAGCTAAGTGTGGGGGAATTTCATAGGAGCATATTTATGCGACTTAATTGGCTTGTTCTCGTGCATTTATGTTGTGTTTCCTTAGTTATTTTAGTGTTTAAAGTCACTTTTGTGTGTTTTCAGATTATAAAGCCAAAGTGTGCAGCAAGATGCAAATTGGAGTCTTTTGGAGCAAAAGAGGAATGAATGAGTTGAAGACTTGAAGAAATATGAATTCCTAATTGAAGATGGATTCCTACTCACATGAGGATTCCTAGAAGAACAAGGATTCCTACTTGAAGTAGGAAAGTTAAGCCAAGGTTTCCCATTTTGGTAACCTTTCCTAATCTTAAAAGTCCTTATTTTCCAGCCACTTTGAAGGCCTCGTATGCACTTTAGGACACAAAACAAAGGCCCTAGACCCCTTTGGGACCTTTGTCGCACCTTTCCCTTTCTCCCCATCCTTTGCCGTGCAAGGGACCCCTTTTCCCTTCAGTTTTAGGACACTTCACCTTTCCTAAAGCATTAAGCCGCACCTCTTAACCTTTCCTTTTCCCTTGCCGTGCAAGGGGGGTCCTTATTTCCTATTTTCTGCACTTAAACACATTCCCCTTTCAAATAAAACCCTAGCCGCATATTTTAGCCAATTTCCTTTTAGTTTCTGATTTGATTTCCTAATTCTAGAAGTCTTTGACTTAATTTTAGTTAACCAAAATAAGTTAGGGTTTTAATTTCTGAAAACCCTTTTAATACTTGGACTTAAGCTGCACCCTAGGATCATTCTTTCATCATTCCATACATTGCCGCAGCCACCATCATTCTTCCACCTTCAATCCGCAACCTTCCATCCATTCCAGCCACCATTCTACACCTCCATACACTTACACACCATTGCAGCCACCTTCCACCTCTCTGCCGCAACCCTTTATCATCCTAAATCCCTTCCTAAACCAAAATCACCCTAAGACCTCTGTGCCACAGCAAGGAGAAGAAGAAAGAGGAGCTTGAATGTGCAGAAATTCAAAGTGGAATCGTTGGGCGTTCTAGGTGTAATCAATCTTTTGTTCTCTATGTTTAATTTCAATTTTGTTTCTCTTTCTGTGAACATGAGAAGCTAAATCCCTAGTTAGCTAGGGGGTGATTCAAAACCATGTATATGCTTGCAATATAAATTGATTACCTTTAGTGAGAATTTCATGAGTTGTGGATTCAATTTGTTTAATTGCTTGATTGATAACTTATTCGTGTATGTTTATTGAGAGTGCACGCTTAGTTTTCATGCATGAATATGATGCTAGAATATAAGGGAGTTTCACCTAATAGTTACAAACTTATATTCACAAGTAGTGGAGGTCGCTTATAAACGATCGCGTTAAATGAATTCTTGGCACTAGTTTCATGCTCATCATAGTAACGAATGCCTCGTCAACACTTATAGTTTTCATGTTGCTAAATGATCTTTGATTGTATCTTTATTGTGCTTTTCACGTAAAGGACTTTTGGAGAATGTTTTGAATTGTTGTATGCGTTTTCCCATCCAATTCATTAACTTAAGGAGAACTTGAAGGTTAATTTAAGCGAACCTAATTAACCCGGGGTGTTGAGTTTCATGATTCATCGAAAGACCAACTGAAAATCATCTTGTATGCAAGTGTGACATGTGTGGAGAAGAACCTTCTAGCTCGTATTCCATCCATATTTTCATCAAATTCGTTTTTACAATTTGTTTTCATTTCAATCTGTTTTCTTTGTTTTAATTTCGTCAAAACTAAATCCCCCTTTACTTTAGTGTTTCAATTTAGTTAGAAAGTGTCTTAGTTTGTGTTTCTAAGTGTTTTGATTCAAGTTATAACCCAAATTCGTCCAAATTAGTGTTAGGTGTTCAAAACTGCCCAGATTGTGTTTTTAAGGCAGTTTTGAGTGTTTTGTTGTTGTTTTGAGTCTTTTGGTTTGTTTTAGTGTTTTAGTGTTTAGTTTTGCATTCTTTGAGTCTAGTTTAGTGTTTTAACCTTTGTTTTACGTTTTTGAGTCAGTTTTCAAGTGATTTAGCAATCCCTCCTAATCCCCGGTTTAGAACGATCCCTACTTATACATATACTACAATTGTCAAAAGAGGGTTTTAATTTGTGTGCTTATATATTTTGCATCAGCTGACATGTCTCTTAGGACACCATTTTACGGAGGAATCTATTGAGCAAAAAAAAAAGAACTTATTGGCAGATTAAATTGATTACTTGAACAGAAAGAGCAATTATGGAGACAAAGGTCGAAGGAGAATTGGGTTAAACCTGGGGATCGGAATACAAAATATTTTCATCAGAAGGCAAATCGAAGACAAAAAAGAAATTGGTTGTATGGCTTGGAGGATGATCATGGGGTCTGGCATGAAGATCGAGGAGGGATGAAGGATATAGGGGTGTCTTATTTCTATCGACTTTTTACTTCTAATGGAGTGCATAACCTGGACGAGATACTAGGTCACATTGTGCCATCGGTAACGAAGACGATGAACTCCTCACTTGAGAGTCTTTTCACGGATGAAGAAATTAAATGCACTGTTTTTCAAATGCATCATACGAAAGCCCATGTCCTAATGGTATGTCCCCTGGATTTTATCAAAAACATTGGGGGGTGGTCGGTCCGGATGTGTGTAATAGGATCCGAAGCATAGTTCTCTCGAGTCGCTTTTTGAGGAAAATTAATTATAGTCACGTGACGTTAATCCCCAAGGTGAAGGATACAACGAAGATGACACAGTTAAGACCTATTAGTTTATGCAATGTCCTTTACAAGATTGTGGCGAAGGTTCCCAAAAATAGATTAAAAGTTATTCTCCCACGCATCATTGTGCCTACTCAGAGTGCGTTTATTCCAGGGCATCTGATTTCTGATAACTACTTAGTAGCTACTGAAGCTGCTTACTATATGCATAAAGCGATCTTCGAGGTCACGGCGTTGAAATTGGATATTAGTAAGGCATATGACCGTGTGGAATTGAGATTTCTTGAGGCTATGATGTCTCGTATGGGGTTCTCTAACATGTGGATTAGTATGATTATGCTTTGTGTTACAACAATGACATACTCCTTCAAGTTGAATGGGGAATTAGTGTGCTATGTGAATCCGGGGAAGGATTATTCGGCAAAGGGACCCTTTTTCACCTTATTTGTTCATTTTTTGTGCCGAAGGTCTTTTGACACTATTATAAAAGGTGGAAAACAAAGGGGAGCTGCAAGGAGTTAGGGTATGTCGTAATGCTCATAGTATTCATCATCTGTTTTTCGCTGATGACAGTTTTTTGTTCGCTCGTGGTACCCTATGTGAGTGTCAGAAAATTAAGCATGTGGTGTGAACATATGAGGGGGCCTCGGGGTAGACATTGAATTTTGAGAAGAGTTGTGTCTCTTTTAACTCTAATCTCACTAGTGTGGATAAGCAATTGCTTGCTAATTGCCTTGGCATGAGGATGGTGGATTTTCACGATAGATATCTGGGTCTGCCGGTCCTAATTAGGAATTCTAAGAAGGAAACTTTTTCATATGTGAAAGATAGGCTTTGGAAGAAATTGCAAAGTTGGAGATGAGGCTTACTAAGTTGTGCAGGACGGGAGTTGTTGGTGAAAACAGTTGCCCAAGCTCTGCCAATGTATTCTATGCAATGTTTTCTTCTTCCTAAATCTTTTTGTGAAGAGTTGAATATGATGATTGCAAAATTTTGGTGAAGTGAGGATCCGGGCAAACGGAAAATACATTGGCTTAATTAGCGTTGTTTTACTAAACCAAAGAGTGAGGGAGGGCTTGGATTTAGGGATCTTTATGCATTTAATTTGGCTTTGTTGGCAAAGCAAGCTTGGCGTTTCATGCATCAACCTGAGTCGTTGGCTTTTCAAGTATTTAAGGCTCGATATTTTCCTACGACAGAGTTCCTGGAGGCTCGGGTGAATGCAAACAACTCATATGTGTGGCGTAGCATTGTAGCCTCGTGGGGGGTGATTCAGAAGGGAACATGGTGGCAGGTGGGCAATGGAAGAAGTATACATATTTGGAACGATAGTTAAGTGCCCACAGACCATTATTTTTGGATTTTGTCCCCTCATCTGAACCACTGGAGTATTGATTTTACGGTGGATGACCTATTTTGGAATGGGTCAAATGTCTAGGATGTTTAGTTATTGGATGAGCTGTTTTCTCTGAAGGAAGTTGAGGTATTTTGAAACATCCCTATTAGCTTGAGGAATGTGGAGGATCGTCGCATATGGCACTATGAACGGAATGGTAAGTTCACAGTGAGGAGTGATTATCATGTAGCACGAGCCCTCCTAGGGTCTAGTGAAGGAAGTGCATTAGCATTGGGTTTATCTTTTGGTGGTGTGGGTGATAAATTTTAAAAGAAGCTATGGGATACATGTGTATTGGGGAAGGTTAAGATCTATGTTTGGCGTGCGTGTTTAGATGTGTTACATACACGCTCGAATCTTTGTAAACGGCACGTGATGATTGAAGATTTGTGTGTTGTTTGTGGTAGGCAAGTCGAGTCTGTTGAGCATGTTTTATGAGATTGCACATTGGCAAAGGTGGTGTGGTTTCGGAGTTTGGGATTGAGGGTGGAGATGGATCATGGGATATCTCTAATGCAATGGATTTCTTGGTTATCGGTGCAGCTGCAGCTACCTGGGTTTGAATTTTGCTTGATGTTGATTTGGGCTCTTTGGAAGCATTGGAACGACATGCTTTGGAACGGTAGGATGCTTCCGCCGCAGAAGGTTGTGATTATAACTAAGGGTTGGTTGATTGAGTTTCAAAAGTGGCATAAGGGAGCAACTAAGAAGACTCGGCGAGAGGTGCAGAAGTGGCAGAAACCCGAAGTTGGGTGTGTAAAGTGCAACTTCAATAGGGCATAGAGTCGAAATGGATGTCGAGGGGGCTTTAGGATCGTAGTTCGTAATCACTTGGAGGCATTTTTGGTGGCTTCTGCAGGCCCATTTGTGTTGACTCAATCTGCATTTCATGTAGAATTATTAGCTCTTTGACAAGCAGTTTTATTAGTTCGAAATGATTGTCTTCTTCGGTTGGAAGGTTATTTTTTAAGGAGATTCTAGCTTGGTGTTAGCGACAATAAAGGATCAAGAAGAAGATTGCTCACCTTTGGGTCTTGTAATAAATGATATATGATTTTTCCTAAGAGGGATAGCTGACTTGAGGTTTAATCATGTGCAGAGGGAAGGTAATTTAGCTGCTCATCGCCTTTCTTGTATGTGTGTTGGGAGTTCTCAGGAGATTATGTGGTTCAAGGAGCCTCCAGACTTACTTCAAGATGTCTTAGGGTTGGTTTGGTATTGCTGTGCTTTGAAAAAAAAACTGCTTCTACTGTGTTGTGAGTATAAGCTCATTTTTGTTGCTTCACGTTTTCAGTTTTTTTTTTTCCACTCAAAACTGTGAAAATAAGCTGTTTTTAAGTGTTTACCAAACACCTTTTTGAGGTCAACTTTTTTTGATACCCACTTTTTATAAAAGCACCTCAATACCAAACCAATAGTTAGTAGAGGAGGGATTGTAATTTCTTTATTGCTCAGCTGGTGATAGGTTTTACTGCTGTACTGGACACTCTTTTTCCCTTAGATCGGGTTCAAAGCCCCGAGGAGATTTTTATCGAGGCTCAATATGCACACTATCCTTAGGTTGTACGTATTCTTTGCTTTTTAATGAATATCGTATCGTTTCTCCAAAAAAAAAAAAAAAAAAAAAAATCCTTAATAACATGGTTTTTATCTATTAAAAAGTTTAAGATGACTAAATGGTTTAAGATCTAGATTGATTTTGGGTAGATTTGATCTTTAAAGAATGACTTAGAAAATTGACCGTCCAAATTGCCATGTAGCATTATAAGATGAGAAGGTGAGCTGGAAATGTACAATGAGAAGATTCAAATGAGAAAAGTTGCTAGCATTCTATAATACTGATTAAGTGCATATACAATGTACATTGTTAATATCGAAAAAAGAAGAAGTTACACACTCAGGGACCTAATTTGACTAATTAAGTGTGTATAACGTGCTTCGTAAGTACAGGAAAAAAGATGTTATGAATATATGATTGTGCATGTGCGATGCGTGACACAACTAAGAAAACAAATGACAAAATAGAAAAGAAATTAAGCCCAAAAAAAAACAAAAAAGAATAAAAGAGAGAAGGAAAAGGAAATCCTGAAAACTAGAATTTTCAGAATCGAGAAATTAAGTTTCACTACAGAAAAAAAGAAAAAGTTATGAATCAATGATTGTGCATGTGCGACGCGTGACACGACTAAGGAAGCAAATGACAACAAAGAAAAGAAATTAAACCCAAAAAAAAAAAAAAAAAAAAAAAACGGAAAAGGAAATCCTGAAAACTAGAATTTTCAGAGTCGGGAAATTAAGTTCCACAATTCAAAGGCAAAGCACTACACACTCTCTCTCTCTCTCTCATGTGTCTCTGTGTGCCTCTCTGCCTTTGATTTCTAATTCTGCGCCAATCAAAGTCCCCACAAATCTCCAGTTCACTCTCTCTCCTAAAAATGCCTGCTTCTCCTTCAGGTAAAACTCAAACCTAAGCCCTCTCTCTACATCTCTTTCTCTCTCTAGAAATTCAGACCCTCACATTTCAATTAATCACACACACAACAATCGGCGCTCCATAATTTCTGTTTGTTTTCACTCCATCATTGTCTTGAATTTTCCACAGACTCCCGCGGCAAATGGAGGAAGCGGAAGCGTGACCCCCAAATTCGCCGGAACAAGCGCGAGGACGACGAAGACGACGACGCCGACGACAACGAGCTCGACCCGAACGACGACTCGGAGGACCCCCAACATAACCCCCAATCCGCTCCCGCACCCGATCCCGCCCCTCACGAGACCGAGGTCCTCGACGGTGGGGTCCGCGTAAGCGACTTCCCTCCCGTCGTTTTGCGCACCGTCAACCGGCCCCATTCCTCCGTTCTTGCCCTCGTCGCGCTCGAGCGAGCCAATCATTGCGGCGGGGATGCCAAGGGGCCCGCCAGTCCGATTTTATTGGAGAATGTGTCGTACGGTCAGCTCCAGGCGCTGTCCGGCGTGCCTGCTGATAGTCCGGCGTTGGATCCGGACCGTGCAGATGGCTCCGGGGCGGCTTACGTGGTCATACCGCCGTCGATTATGGAGGGCCGTGGCGTTGTGAAGCGATATGGGAACAGAGTTCATGTGGTTCCAATGCACGCAGGTATGTATGTGTTATCCAACTCTTTCTCAATCTCAGTTACTTGTGAGCTAAAGAAAGTGGCAAACAGTTGCTAAAGCAGTAGAATTTCTGGGTATTTTATGGTTGGATAGTTGAAGCTCCATATGTTACAGTTATTTGGGTATTTGTTGGGTTGCATTAATTGTTGTCTCCTCGAATTTCACTGCAAAATTGCTGCTGGGTTTGTGCAATTTATTTCGTTTATCTGTTGGATTATAGTCTGAAGTAATGACTAATGGGAATTCAAGTTTCATCAGACTTTTGTTAGCTGCAGAATTTCATATTTGTTTTGTTGTGCAAGAAAGTGGCTGGGAAGTGTTGATGTTTAATAACTCTTTTCGAGATTGGTTTTTCTGGAAAATCTTTGTTGTACTTTTATGCTAGTGTCTTATGGAACTTTCATGGTACGCTAATTGAACTGACCTTACTCAACACTTGCCACTTGTTTGATTTGCTAACACTGGACTGACGTTATGACAGTTATGTGATTGGAAAAGGACATAATGAGAGGCTTTTTTCTGATATTCTCCCAAACAAAAGATTTACTTTTGGGTTCTGACAAAGCTAACCTTTAGAAGGTTTTGGATTCCTTTATAGGAAGCGAGTATCGTATATGGTTATAATATTATCTGCACCTTAAAGCTTTGAGATTTCTTTTGTTGCAAACTGCTGTACACGTTTATAATGCATTTTTTGCATATATAGATGCATATTGAATATGGATTTCTGCTTGTTGGGATTCTCCTGTTTGCAGATTGGTTTTCACCTGCCACAGTGCATCGACTGGAGAGACAGGTGGTGCCACATTTTTTCTCAGGAAAATCATCAGATCATACTCCTGAGCTATACATGCATTGTAGGAATGAAATTGTTGCCAAATACATGGAAAATCCAGAGAAGAGGCTTGCATTTTCTGATTTCCAACAATTATTAGGTCGTCTAAGTACCGAAGATTTGACTCGAATAATTCGTTTTCTTGATCACTGGGGAATTATTAATTACTGTGCTGAAGCACCCAGTCATGAGCCGTGCAATGGCAGTTCCTACTTAAGGGAGGAGGTAAATGGTGAGATTCAAGTGCCATCAGCTGCTCTGAAGTCCATTGATAGTTTAATCAAATTTGACAAGCCCAGATGTAGGCTTAAGGCGGCTGAAGTTTATTTGTCATTGCCATGTCATGGTGATGATGATGTCCCTGATTTGGACAACACAATTCGGAAGCGTCTATCTGAAAATCATTGCAATTACTGTTCTTCTTCTCTTCCCAGTGTATACTATCAGTCACAGAAAGAGGTACATATCTTTCATCCCATTCATGTTATGTTTTTTCTGTCCATAATTCTATCTAATGGGTGGTGTTTTTTCTTCAAAGAATGAATGAAACTGCAGTAAGTAGTTACTATGACAACATGTGACACAATTTAACACAGTTGATTGTACGGAAATGAAGTTTTTGTGTTAAATGGCAGAATGTTGGTTTAGATAGCTTCCTAACCCCCCCTTTTGCACAAGAACAATACTCTGCGGTACTTGTTGGCTTGTTACTTTCATGTTGATGTGACTCCCAGGCCAACTGCAAGATATGACAATAAGTTTTCAATGAAAATTTAACTAGTTTTATAAACTGACTCAATTTATTGGCATCCTCAAGTGCAATTGAACTTTCATGATTTGATATTGAGCATTATACTGGTTCTTATGATAACGTTTAGCGCAAATGTCACATTTAGTAATTGCTGCCACATTTTCCTTTTCCATATTGGATGCATTACTATTAACAGCATGTCCTCGACACCTGTGTATTCTGGCCTGTTATGTTATTTTATGTAAACGCCAGCACATTCGCTCGTGGCTCTATCAATGGCAATGCTTGTTCAAGCCTTTGTTCAAGTTTGGACGCAATTGCACCTTTAAAGCTTTAAAATCATCTGATATGTAGTTAATGCCTTCAAGTTAGCAAGAGGGGGCCAAGTTTGGATGCGAGTACACCTCTAAAGCTTTAAAACCATCTGATAGGTTGTTCATAACTGATTATAGATAGACAGGTAAGTTGACTTTTAATCTCATGGTAATTCAAACTTAATGAGATTTTGACTTTTATTAAGAAACTTTGTTACCCCAAGATTTCCCCTGATAAATTAACTTATTCATCTTTTATATTTTTTCCCTACTCAGTAGAAAGATATTATTAAACAGAAAAACCTAAAATGGGATTTATTTAGTTTTAAAGTTGCTTCTATTTGATTCCATCAGATAGTGAGTATAAGTGATATTGTTTTACGGGCTTCAATTAGTTAAATTAAAGGATTATAGAAAGAAATAAAATTTTATTGTAATTTTAAAATTAGTAGCCCATTTATTTGTGCTAAACACTGCCTGAACGCTCCTTACTTTGTGATTTTTTCTAAAAAAAGATTAGCTGCAAACGTATGAATTTGACTAGTCTTTGCTGATACCTGATGGGCACAAACCAAAAGTTGACTTCTTAATTTCAACAGTCTTCAACGTACTAATTCTCTTCCAGGTTAGTTTCAACTTTCAGGCATTAGAAACACATTTGAAAACCCTAGCTATATTTGAATGACGTTGAAGTTTGCCTTTATATGTTTAAAGATAATACGTCACCTTGATGAGTTTGAGTGGAGACCAAGGTTCTAAAAGGGGCTCATTGGGGTGGTGGGCCCTAGCGCCTAGGTGGGGGCCTAGGCGGTTTATAATTAAATTTATTTAAATAACATATAAATTAAAAAGTACTAGAACATATTGAAAACACGGGGAACAAACATATAATGACCGTTCATATAATGACCATTCATCCAAGTATCCAACAAGTCTCTTACAATTTATTGAAAAACTAAAATGCAAAATGAAAGTTATCTATTTTCTATCTAAATGAGAATCACGACCTGGGGGGGGGGGGTGCCTAGGCAGGTCTAGGCTGGTTAGGTGGGCTAGGTAGATGCCTACGTAGGTCTAGGTGCCCCTTCTTATTTTTTAAACGCCTAGAGATTAATCGTGGCAGTGTCCAGCTGCCAAGCGCCTAGGCCGCCCAAGGTGGGGCAACACTGGTGGAGACAAAGGATCCTTGTAGCTGAACCAAATTAATTATATTAATTCTTAGGATAAGTATAGTTTGGTTGAATTCTTATTCTCTACTGTAGTTAATTGGTGTCTTGTGCTTCAGGTTGATGTATTGCTGTGCTCTAATTGCTTCCATGAGGGAAGATATGTTGTTGGTCATTCAAGCATAGATTTTGTACGGATGGATTCAACAAAAGATTATGGTGATTTGGATGGGGAAAGTTGGACCGATCAAGAAACCCTATTGCTGCTCGAGGCAATGGAAATACACAATGAGAACTGGAACGAAATTGCTGAGTATGTCGGTTCAAAGTCAAAAGCACAATGCATCCTTCATTTTCTTCGTTTGCCTGTGGAGGATGGCCTGCTTGAAAATATTGAAGTTCCGGGCGTGTCCCTGTCTTCCAATTCATCAGATAGAGATGGTCGTGGAGGATTTCATTCAAGTTCAAATGGTGATGCAGCAGGTTTTTTTATTTACTTATGGTTCTCATCCTCAAGTAATCCTAATGTATTTTCTAAATTACATGCTGACTTATCTTTTCACAATTTGTATTTAGGATCCTTCCTACAAGATGCTGATTCTGACAGTAGGTTCCCTTTTGCGAATTCTGGGAATCCAGTCATGGCCCTGGTAGGTGACTAGTCTGATGTTTCATGATCCTTTATTTTCTTATAGTTCCCTTGAAACATATGGGCAGGTATTCTGGAAAGGTACCGTCCCAGTTATATAAAAGAAGCAAGATTACTTGTTCTTTATTTGTGTATCCTTGACACACCCCTAATATCAAAGAGAATGGAAGCATGTTTATTTATTTATTTTTTCATGATGCGACTTTTTCATCTGTTTGGAAAATGGAAATGCTTTAAACAGATGCGGCTAGACTATGCAGTCTGGACTCAGGATAAATATTTTGATAGTGGCAATTATTGTAATAAACTGAGTATATTTGATTCTAAGTTACCAACTCAGATAATGAATGCATACATGCTTATGGGAGCTTGTAAAGATTTTTCTTGGTTCAGTTTTTCGTTCTTATTGCGTGGTTGGGACTAGGACCATGCATTGTAAACATTCATTCTGAGGGTGCAAAGCATTCACTTAATAATAACTCTACTTTCTTGAGAGAGTGGTATTGAGGTGAGCCTACAACTAGTGCAAGAACAAATGACAAAAGAAAAAGAATACTAGATAAAACTGATAATAGAGGGTTGAGTGATTAGATTACAAGATTACACGCTCTCTTAACAAAGCGTTATCAGAATTCTTGTGTAATTTGATTAATCGTTTAAAGGCATGCTGAAAAAGGTCTAGAGGGGCGCTAGCTAGATTCACGAATGCAGAATTTATCAATAGGGATAAAGGTTCTCCCAGATTTCACTTGTGTTTTCCATTATAATGCAAATTTAATGCGAGAGAAAGGTATTCCAGACTTCACTTGTGTTCTTACATAGCTAACATGTGTATTATTTTGCAGGTTTCGTTTCTGGCCTCCTCTGTTGGGCCAAGAGTCGCTGCATCTTGTGCCCATGCAGCCTTGACGGTATTTTCTGAGGATAATGGTGTATCTGCCTCTGCAAGTATAATGGAAGGATCAGGCCAGAGGTGTTTTTCCTTTGTTGTAATGTTTACAGCGGACTCATTTTATATTTTTCATACTAAAATAGTTCCCTGGGGAGCTCATAGGACTTTTAGTGGTTAAATATCCACAGTTACCACCCCTCCCCCCTTCTCTATTTTTAACCGTCAAGTTGCCTGGTTAAATTTTTTTAGTAAAGGATGAGGGGTCTCTTGTACAGCTAATCTAGTGAACACATTGGAAACTCCAAAAAGTTTTTCATTGTAATTGGTATATTTTCTTTATTGATATTGTGAATCTTTTCCTGTTTGCTTAAAATCTCTTTTTGACCAATGAAGGATAAACCCTGAGAGTATACATGGTACAGAAGGTGGTACTTATAGAAATTCTGCAAATTCAATTCCGCAAAAGGGTAGGCCAGTTCTTTATGTTCTTTTTTCATACTCTCTCACTCACTATCTCTCTCTCAACTAATCCAGTTATTCATGGATTCATTTACAGAAAAGAACTCAGCAGGCCATGGTTCTTGGGGTCAAAATGAGGCAGGCGTGGTTCCAATACCTACAGAAAAAGTAAAAGCTGCTGCCAAGGCCGGGCTAGCTGCAGCTGCAATAAAAGCAAAATTGTTTGCTGATCACGAAGAACGGGAAATTCAGAGGCTATCTGCTAATATCATAAATCATCAGGTATAAATATTGGTAAATGTAACTGTTTCTTTCCTTATTAGATTTTTTTTTTCTTTCCTTTTTCTTGTATTAGTTGAAAAAGAAAAGAAACAAGACTTGTGCCATTTTTCCTAGTATTAGTTGCTGTCTGATAGTTGGTTAATGGGTAAAGATGAGACTTTTCTTATCAGACGAAAAAAGAAAGCAGTAAAAGAAGATAAGTGAAGATGGAGTTGAACCTCTTATGAACCAAAACTAAGAGGTCCTTTTCTAAATCTGACTTTAGCTGCGTACTTAAGAAACCATTTTTTGATGTGTTAATTGGAAGATTTAAAGAACTATTGTCTCACGTATTAATCCAATCGTAACACAAATCATGTATAGCCGTCCTTTGTGATTGTCATTCAGTATTTAGGATCTTGGATATTTTATTTCAATTTGTCTGGTGTCTGTTGATAGCTTTATCTGGGTATTGGACCAAAAGGTATCCTGGGCGTACAACCCCGAGATGGATCATCTCTATTGAAAATGGGCCAAACGAGTACCCACTTGTATCCACAGAAATTCATTGTGTTTTTGCTCTGAGAAACTTGTTTTATTTTGACAGGAGCTGCTTTATTTGCTGAACTTTCAACTTTTATTAACGTTATTATATGATTAGAAAAGTTTATCGACTTCATGTTCTGTCCTCTATCTCACACAATCACAGGGATAATGTCATATCCTTGGTCACTGGATATTATCCAAAATTCAAAAGCCTATGTGGGCATGACATTGCCGTACATTTCCATAACATAACACCTGACATTTTTACTAATGTCTGGTTCCTTGAGTTACCTATATCTTACTAAGCAGGGTTTAATTAATATTGTATGACGTCATACTCAAACTGAATAAGATTAGTATTCTTATCTTTAGCGTGCAATTTATGACAGTTGAAGAGATTGGAGCTGAAGTTAAAGCAGTTTGCAGAAGTGGAAACCTTCCTAATGAAAGAATGTGAACAAGTGGAGAAGACAAGGCAGAGGATGGTTAGTGAACGTGCCCGCATTATGTCAACTCAGTTTGGACCTGCTGGAGCTTCGCCCATGAGTTTAGGAGGTGTTGGTTCTTCCGTGTCAAATAATAACGTTGGTA
The DNA here is from genome assembly GCF_041283825.1 of Pyrus communis. NCBI lineage: Eukaryota > Viridiplantae > Streptophyta > Magnoliopsida > Rosales > Rosaceae > Pyrus > Pyrus communis. Next base: position 8,975,709 of record NC_142572.1, read on the forward strand.
ACAATAGGCAACAGATTATGTCACCTTCAGCTTCACAAACGAGCATATCAGGATACAGCAACAACCAATCAGTCAATCCCCACATGCCATTTGTGCCACGTCAATCAATGCTAGGGTTGGGGCCGAGGATGCCTTTAACATCCATACAGCCATCCTCATCGGCTCAAAATGCCATGTTTAATGCCACAGGGGCTGCCCAGCCGACGCTAAATCATCCAATGTTGAGGCCTGTACCAGGTACCAGCTCCGGTCTAGGTTGAAAGAAACCGAAAGGAAGAGGTAGTGGATAACATAGATGCATTCACAATCAATCTGACTCATATTTTTATTTTAGTTTACATAGAAGATACTTTGGGCGGATTGTAGGGGGGCCTGTATGTGCATTCTCTTGATTATTGAAATTGATTTAGCCAAAAATGAATTGTGTTGTGAAATGATGTTTGGAGCCGATCCCTTTTTTCCCGTTCGGAAAATATTTCCTTGCCCATTTCTTCTTTCTTCCTCTTGTTTAGAAAATAGTAATGCACCTTGGAAAACTCTGGCATGCCGGTGAAAGGTTTCTGAGAGGATGAAGATTTCAAATGTCTCTAGTAGTATGGTTGAGTTATTTTTAAGTCTGTAAATTATGCTCCTTCTGATATAATGACCAACAAAATAATAATAATTATAACATCCGTTTAATAATAATTTTGGTTTTAGTTTTTATTTTATGCTACGAATAAATTTCGATAGAGTTCTCATTAGAATATCTAACACCGAGTATTTTGGTGGTACTCTAAAAATATCGAAGGAATATCATAATAGAGTGCTGGTGATATTACAGAGAGAATGTGCTAGGTATTGTAGATTGATACTTGATACTAGAACTTCAAATGCTTGATATAAACCGCATAGTCCTCTCGGGGACATCCGATAAAATTGGAATGATAGAGATAACATGCACGCATGTTATATTGATGAAAAATCAACTAATTAAACAAAAAGATGTACATGTACATGTATATCCTCTATTGTGGTAGTGGTATGCCAGCTAAGTCCTGTCTGAAAGGTACTGGGAGGTCACTAGAATTGAGAAGCCCACTTTCCATTTGGTTTTGGGCTGCGGGGTCGTTGTTTGTGGGTTCAATAAAAGTAACCACTGTGTCTTTTCTTAGGGTTAGGTAAACGACTGCAAGGATGTAAATGGCCATGAGAGGGAACACCAAGATCCCAATGAACACAGTTGCAACTTTGGGTAAGCTGCTGTGGATTATCCACCCCACAAATCCTGTGCTGAGGTAGTAGACGTTGATGCCTATGATTCCCATACCTAGAATCCATGATATCACAATGATCTGCATTCAAAATTCACAGCATTGTTACTTTTAATTAGTACTAGCTACTAGCGGGTTAGTTTGATATACATTGTTGATATATTATCTATGAGTTTTCTAGGTTTAGTGGCTACATAAGGCCCATTCTGTTTCGAAGTGATTATGAAAGGGCCATAATCACCTATGAGGAGCCTCTTACTTCCAAATGGACCCATAAATATAGTATCGGATTTCCGTGTCCCCGCTGCCTTCTTGAAAGAGAGATGTCCTGAACCACTAGACGATGGGGGCAGACTTACACAAACGCCACCATACTATGTTCATAGTATGAATAGCTTTTTAAAATTGTCAATATAATGGAATGGTATGACGCGATACGAAGGATCTTTCCGTCTTTCATGATTCTTTCTATACAATATTTTTAGTCTCCAAGCCTCATCACTCACTTGTCGCTCTAATGTTCTTAACAACTTAAAACATTTTGTGTCCAGTCGATTGTTACTTAATTAGTAGCTAGTTAAGCTCAAAGGACTTGATAATTAACTACTCACATAGATTGAATTCTTGTGAGGTCCCATCTTGGTGGCACTACTGCTGAATTTGAGGAGTGGAATTAGAGCAAATGGGAGCTCAAAAGATAGTATCATCTGCAAAATGCATTAAAAAATTTGCTCTTAAGTTAATTATTTTTGGGTATTATTTATGGATATAAATCATATATATATAATAATTTGAGAAGAAAATTGAATAAATTTTAGTTAATTACGAACCGATGCAATGATAATGAGTCTGCCTGCTCCAGAAGACCCTCCGATAATGGAAACAATGAGACTCGGTGTAATGGCAACGCACCTGGTCAGTAGGTTTCTAGCCCATTTGTTCATCTTAATGTCCAAAAAACCCTGCAAATCACCATCAATTTTAGTTATTCTACGTTACTTTAAACTGCGGGAATAGAAATTCGAACTTGAATGCACAAAGAAGAGTGCACTCCTCTACAAAGGAAGAAGTTAAATTCCAAATTAACCTGCATGACAAATTGTCCTGCGTAAGTGCCTGTGATTGTGGAGCTTTGGCCTGAGGCTAATAGTGCAATGGCATAAAAGATTTTGCTTGATCGTCCCAACACATTCTGCACATATTAGTTATCTCGTGTTATATTGGGAAATAGTATTTTATTGTATGTTACGTTGATAAACTATCAATTTGGTCTATAAATAAGATGAGTTTGTACAATGACATATTTTACAAGGTAAGAGAACGTTACTAGTTAGGTGTATATGATTCTCTTCTTAGCACATATTCTGTTTAATGTAGCAAAAATGGAATGATAGGATTGTAGGGACCATGCAGATACTGTATGTAATTTTTGTATTTTGGAGCAAAAAATGGAAATGACGACGAAATATATAAGACCTCGTATATTTGAATACGTGATCCCTATGATAGTCTGGTACGTATTTGTCTGTTTTTGCAACGGTAGTCAAGATATCTTCTATGAAGCTGGTCATATATATGAAAACGCATGCGTGTCCTTTAGATTAGAGGGGCGAGGGGTGTTAATTCGTACCTGGAGAAGGAAGGAAGCAGAGTTGAGAGTAAGATCACTACATGTTTTGTCCTCCGTATCAGAGAGGTCGTTCTGATGGCAGACGGTGCCGGATACGGAAATAATAGCAACATTGATTAAAAATGCTACAAATAATGCAAATCCACTCTCTATCAAGAAATATCGACATGCATCCTGCAAAAATTCAATTAATTAATGTTAAATATAAAGTACACGAGGCGTTAATTAAGAAAATTGTACAGTAATGGAGGCTATCTATTATATAGTCCCGTTCTCCTATGAAGCAAAAACTATAACAACAAAAATTAAACAGTGAAGCAAAAACTAAGTAACAATTGTACTATATAATATATAGTACAATAGTTGGTGGTTATTTAATCCACCATTCGATCTTTAATTCAACAGTGAATCAAAAACTATAACAATAAAAATTAAATAACCACCAACTATTGTACTAAAATTGAACAATGTGTAACCACTATTTTCTAGGACCCTGAGGTTTAGGAGAACGGGTGTATTAGAGTGTGTGTGTGTGTGTATATATACAATTAGTATATCCACAGTATTGTAATAATATTTTGGATTTGTTTGTAACTTAAAAGGCCAATAATTGGAACTTTCACTTTTTTTTTTTTGGTTCGATTTTGCTTAATACTCATAAAAACCCAAGTACAACTGGATTCACGGAAGATGACATCTTATAATAATATGGTTTAAATTTTCCTTTGATAACATAAGTGCTCTAGGCAAGGTGACAAACAGTGTAGCATTAAGTTGATAATTAGTTCTATAAATTATTCAAGTATTATCAGTTCGAGATTTTCAACCAATTACTTGGATCTTCATGCCATTTAAGGTTATGTATCAATTATTTACTGTAATCTAATTGAATAGAAAAGCTGATTTTTTTAATGTATGGAACTTACATTGATGCCACTGACAGATTTCGGAATTTTCCTAGAAAGCACAAGAGCTGAGTGGAGAAAAAGGTTGTGCCTGTCAAAATATATAGTTAAGTGTAAGTGTAATATAACGTGCGATCGGGCGTAGCAAGCAACATAATATAAGAACATGTATGAAAAATAAGATGACATAAGACTAGCAGTTTTTAATTTAATTTTTATCATTGATTGAATCATAATTTGACGACGTAAGTATTTGTCGCAACATGTACTTACGGCATAACAAGGGCTCCCAAGAGGGCAATGGCATCGCCGGTGGCTCGTTGGCCGCTGAGCTTAGGGATGAACATGCCTTGGATCACACTCGATGCCGGAGGCTTCACATAACTCATTTCCCCAAAGAAACAGGCAGCCATCACAAACACCAGCACTGCTATCAGTATTTCCAGCTTCCTCACCTGCCCATACACATAATGCAACCACAAACATACAATCAATATTGATCCAGGCCTCAACATTGACCTTCCTACCAAGACAAAAATCGAGAATTCTCCAATCAAAATATTTTTTATCCATAAAATAAATTCAATACACGTGAATAAGACAAATTACATTACATATTAATCAATCCAAAAAAAAAAGGTATTTGATTTTATATCAATGATTGGGTTTCACCCCAAAAGTATTTTGATTAGTATATTGACATGGTGATTTAATATAATAACTAAAAAAAGATAATATACAAAAGATTAAACTAATTAATCTCTTAAGAGTTGCATTTGCAGTTAACATGACCAGTAAAATTAATTACCCCATATCTCTGCAGGCCAAGAAGAAGGAGAGTACTGAAACCAGTTAAGAGTACTCCAGTCCAAACTGGAATATTGAACAGTAAATTAAGAGCGAAGGCCGTGCCAATCACTGCATTCCAAATTAAGAATCGTCGTTATAATTTATTCATACAGGCTTAGTCTACGATACTCTTTAAAAGAATCGTCACTTATAAAACACACACACACACATACACACGATACCCTTTAAAAGAATCGTCACTTATAATATATATGTATATAGATAGATACACACACATGTTAATGCGTAAACATGAATTAAGTTTGAAATGAATATATTTGCCTTCGGGTATGTCAGCCGCTATGACGGCCACTTCTGCTAGCAACCACAAACAATATTTGACAAATGGTGGGTATTCCGCCTTGCATAATTCTGACAAATGTTTCCCTGAAATTTATTAAAAATAAAAATTATTCTTTAAATTGAAATAAAACAACCATAGATAGATCTTCAATTTTTCTTTTGTCCAGAATAATATAATCTTGTGTTTGCTTTCTCTCCTCGATCGATCTCTTAGAATCTATCGTATCAGCTGTTTATCTTATCTCGATCCTCCAATCCATTTTAGCTAACAACAACAATAAGAAACAAAACTTGTTCTTAGTTTCTATTTATTTATTATAGAATTTCCCCTAATTATTTTTTTCTATAAAATATATTATATTCTAAATATGCTATTTTTTTAGATTAAAATAATTTGTCCATTTACATACCAGTTGTCACGCCAAGGTTTGCTGCGAGCGATTGGATTATGAGAGCGAAGACCAACCCAATAAGAATCACCCATAGCAGCTGAAAATACATGCACAGCAATATATTATCTTTATAATTAAGACCACTGCTTTGACCTTTTGTTTTGCATGCCAAATAAATATAAAGAATTTGATCGATCTTCAGTATTTTTTTATCTGTTCTTAATGCTTGTTTTTAATAATTGTCTTATTTTTTTTCATTTTTATCTGAATTTTATTTTATTACCTCGTATCTGTGATTTGCTCCAGCTTGCAGATCAGTTTCCACTGTAAGATCATCATAAACAACATGAACTTTAATCAACAAATGAAGAACAAAAGCATAAAGTCTCATACATATATGTATGTATTACGTATGTACACATGAAAATATTGTTATGGCAGGTTGATTGAGCTATATATGTGTTAATGTGCCTTTACTAGATTTATATTGTCAAACTGTGAATTTGAATTGCACATTCAGATAAAAACAACTTAATCAGCGGTTCAAATTCAGAACCTGCGAAAACCTTTCATGTATATAACATAGGGAGAAAGAGTGACTCACAATTGCCAGGATCAAGGTAAGCCAAAGAGACAAGGAATCCAGGGCCAACATGTGCTAGAAACTTTCTCCATCCAGGCTTCTAATGATGATCATCGGAATTAATCAACAAAAACACAAGATGAAAACTTAACATTTTATTTTGTTAAAAAAAAAAAACAAAAAAAAAAAAGCTTCATAAAAATGAGAGAGAGAGAGAGAGAGAGACCTGAGGCTCATCCTTGGGGTCAATAGTATGCTGAAGGTCAAGATCAAAGTGTTTGCTGGGTGGTGTGCCTTCTGAATAGATGGCTGCAGTTATGCGAGTGGAAGCACCATCTGTACCTGCTCTCTGTTGCTGTTCTTGGTTTTGGTTTTCCATCTCTCTCTCTCTCTCTCTGTGTCTGCAGCAGCTAGTTAAACTGAGTAGTGAAAGTAATACTGCCTGAATGTGAGGAGACACATATATGTAGAGGTGGCTATATATATTGCATGAAAGAGTAATAGTAATAAAAAAATGACACCATTTCTCATTCAAAGGGCAAAATTGGAAACTCCTTATTTAGGCCATTGCATGATTCAAATTCCGATTTTGGTATCATAGTAATGTACCATTTGATGTGACAAGTGATGTATACATGACATGTAAATTACTGAATTCATCTTATTGACTAATGACTATATGAATTATTTGTCACATAATATGGTACACTAAATGGTATAAATATGTAGCCTTCCTAACTAACATTACTCTTAATTATATGGATTTTTTCTTTCCAGTTTAGTTTGAAAAGCCTTGACTCTCACTTTAGGAACAATATAAGTGAAAAACATTTAGCCATAACAAAACAAAAAGATGAAAAAATTAGTGTAAAAGTTTCTTTTCTTTGGTTTACAAAATTATTCTTCAATCGTTTGACACGCCAAAAAAAAAAGGAAAAAAAAAAACATTTTAACATATTATCCTCAAAGTTGTACTCATAGATATGAAAAGCCAAAAAAAGCCTCAAAATATCAAAGCTTTGGCATCCCCATATATATACGTATCTTTTAATAGTTTAAAGAATTGACAAAAAGAGTTGTACAGATGACTATTCCTTAGATTCTCTTCACCAACATCATCTAAACATCTCCTATTACTTGATAACAATTAATTAGTACTGAAGAGACAAGAACAAGCATGCTCGATCAATAAAGGATGAAGATTTTGTTGTTTTTAAACGGACTGCAGTCCAAATAATCTGTTGTTTTTAATTCAGATGAGTATATCTTATAGCAACTAATATGGCTTTTATTTTTTAGGGAAAATGAATTTCATTAAACTGCAAAACTCTAACGCGGTACAAACTAGGGCATGCATACACAATTGTCTAATAAAACTTTGAATGGGTGGAAAAAAACGAAGGAAGAAAAAGGAGCGAAAAAGGAGCGACACATGTCGCTTATTTAATCGACACTTACATAATCGTCGAAAGTACAGTCCATTTGCCAGGACGGGCCATTACCCTCCCACAAAGAGAAATCACTAAGCCGAAGATAATTTTTGCAATTTAATTTAGCCACCCGATATATGTATCAGTCAAATGTATTATACAATGTACTATTGTCACTACCAGAAATTACCATCTGCTCGACAAAATTTTGTCCAACGAATAGTATTTCGTGGGGCAAATAACCTTTACCCGTCATAATACAAATGTTTGTTGGGCAAAAAGGGCCAATGTTTTGGTTTCTGCAGAGGTTTTTGCCCGATGGATAGAGTTCAACGGGCAAAGCTTCAGTCGTTTGGTAAAGTTTTCGTGCCAAGGAAAAGACATAGGCTGTAAAATGGCAACCTTTGCGCGACGAATCACCTGGGTTTTGTCTCATAAAGGTCTATTTATGATTTAAGGTCTATAATTTGTAGGGCAAAATATACTATTTTGTCAAGCAAAGGTGAGGGACATGACATATTTAATTCCTTCGATGATTTTTGCAGTCTCCAAAATCAATTTAAACAATCCACCTCTCAAACTTGTTTGTATATACTCCGAGATCGCATACGCAAAAAATCACCAAAAACAAATTGTCACATCGCGGGCTCAACTCCACCGTAGCATGATATTGTTCGCTTTGGGCCCCGACCACACCCTCACGGTTTTGTTTCTGGGAACTCACACGAGAACTTTCCAGTGGGTCACCCATCCTGGGATTGCTCTCACGCGAACTCGCTTAACTTCGGAGTTCCGATGGAACCTAAAGTCAGTGAGCTCCCAAAAGGCCTCATGCTAAAGAAGGTGGGCTTGTACATATAAGGCATAGATGATCCACTCCCCTGGGCGATGTGGGATCTAACAATCCACCCCCCTTAGGGGCCTGACGTCCTCGTCGACATATTTCCGGCTAGGGATTAGCTGATACCAAATTGTCACATCCCAGGCTCAACTCCACCGTACCATGATATTGTTGTTGGAAGTATGCCCACAAAGCCACTCATTTGATGTAATAGCTTTTTGGAATACTTATTGTGTTAAACTTTTATATGTTTAATAGAGGGCAAAGCTTATTGTTAATCACTATTTATAGTATCTTGTGTTTAAGCAATAAGGGAATCCAAGGAATGTATTTGATCTAAGAGACAAGTGATTTAAGTTAGTTGAATTAACGAGACCTTTCTCTTATGTTCATTCCTAAAACGTTCCTAGCCATAGGATTGCCAATTGGGCATTGACAATCCGCTAAGGTTAGTATGTGTTATGTCGACTCAAGCGTGAGTATGAACTAGTCTCAAGTCATTTGGTGTTGGACACTAAGGCAAACACATAGGTGCTCGAAAGAGTAATCGAGTACACTGAACAACGATCAAACGAGAGTTCGAACATACATGTCATGTGAGAACTCGATAGTTGCAATATGCAAAGTAGTCCTTTGACCTGAGGCATCATTGATGTCTAATGGTTAGGTCCTTGATCTTTGATTATGTCAACGGCATTCCATTGGAGTGTCCACGGCATTGTTGGGGTCAAGCTATCTAGTCATGTAGGCATATGAATGCACAACAAGGGATCTCTAACCTTCCATGGTGGAAGGAGAATACTCTAAGATATGATTCGAGAGTCTTTGGCCAAAGCATATGAATATGACTAAGGAAGCTTGTTCCAAATCTTATTCAATTGAATCATATAGAGAAGTATCACATTGGATAGTAGACATGAAACAAACTATCACTTAAACAATGTGATTAAGAGTATTGTATTAGAGAAGGACCGTATTGCATTGTAGTTGTAACTGGATAGGTTGTCCAACCACTTCTACTTAGCTTGGGTAACCATGACATGCTGCTAGGCGTCACCCATGGTTTGTGGAAGCCCTAAAGATTAGCAAACACTAATTTTAAGGGAGAATTGAAATGTGGTTTCAATTCACAATCGATCGTTAAGAGTAACATCGCCCACTACCTCGCTAATTGGAACCTAATGGATCGTACACCGAATAAGGATATAAGTGAAGAAATTATATGAAATGGATAAGCAATTAAATGGTTTAATTGAAGAATGGTCAAGATTAATTAAATAGTTAATTAATTATACGAAACGTTCGTATTGGGCGTTTAAGTTAGTTTTGGGCTTCGGGGCACAAAAACGTTTTGGTCCACAAGGCCCATTATGTTTAAGTTGTATGACAACTAAAACAAAATGGGCAATTAAGCCCAATAACAACATATGGCCGGCCATAAGGGTGAGGGGTAGCAAACTTGTATTAATTACAAGTTTGCCACTCACATGAAATGAAGTATAAAATCAACATTATAGCTTTGTTTCACATTAGGGTTTTCTAATTGAATTTGGGTGAAACATATTCTCTCATTTTCTACATAGAGGCCGGCCACTTAGGGGAGGAACATCTAGCAATCTATTCTTCCCTAAGTCATCCATTTCATCTTCACACTACATCTTTGGTGTGGAGACTTAGAGACACCAAACCTTTGGTGTTTTGGAGAACAAATCCTCAAATCCTCAAAGAAGAAAAGGAGCACTAAAAGGGAGGAAATCACAAGGAAGATCCAAGGAGCAAGGAGGTGACTTGAAGGCCCTCCACTTGGGTGAATCCCTTGTGCAATCAAGGATGAGCTTCAAGGGTAAAGAATCTCTAAATTCTTATTCTCTTTAATATTGTTAAAGAGTCTTATGGTTCACCATATACTAGGCTTTGAAAGTCATGGGTTTTATGAATTGTTTTTGGATGCATGCCTACTTTAATTTTTTAATAGTTTGCCTATGTATTCAAATGTTCTTTACATGTTCTTAGCTAGAACAAAATATTTCCTTCAAGTGGTATCAGAGCCTAGGCCTAGTTTATGGTGGATCCTTTTGGGTTTTGTGATTTTTCATATTTTGTGATTTAAGTGTTGTAAATGTTACAAGCTTTGTTCTTGCTTTGAATATAAATTTTGCTTGAAAATTTAGCATCTCAAATGTTGTAGATGTATTTCATTAAAGCATGAATAATGGAACTAAAAGTTGGTGCCAAGTGTTTTGGGATTTTCGGCCAAATCCAAAGGGTGATTTTTTGGGTTCTTGTTAGTCTTGTTAAAATGGTTTTAAAGTGCTTTTTGGAACCCCTAAGTACCCTAGGATATTAACCCTCTTTTGAGTTGTGAAAATTTGAGTTTTTGGTGAAAGAAAACATCCATGGAGCTATTATGAGTTTTCATGTATGTTCTTCATATTTCTTGAAGTTCTTACCAAGAACAAAAAAGTTTTGAAGTTTTGATTCAAAAGTTTTATGTTTTTCATAAAGTTTTGTTTTTCAAATGGTGGGTGATAGTTATTGGTGAGATGTGACTAAAAGAATTTTAAAGTTTTATAAAAAAAAAAAACATTTTCTTACAAACCATCAAAGTCACCTTTGTCTCACCTACCAAAAACCACTTACAAAACTTTAGATTTTTTCAATTTTTCAACACTATGGCCGGCCACCTTTGGTAAAAGGTGTTGGAGGGACTTTTGTGCAATTATATAAAGTTTTGATACTTTTGTGTATTTGCATTTTGACCCCAAAAGTTTTTTTTTTAACAAAGTGACCCAAATTGTTGTGGTCATTGTTTTTGGCCCAAAACAAAATGAGAACAAAAATTGTTTTGTCTCTTTAATGAGAATTTGATTTTCATTATATTTAGTTCCATTTAAATCAATTCTATGGATCCAAAAACCAATTGTTTAAAGTTGCTTTCTTAGTTAATTTAGTTAATTAAGAAAAGGGTGATTATGAACCAAAGGCCTCGATAATTGAGCTATGTGATTGGCCGATTTACATTATGAATGCTTGGGTTTTAAGTAATGTAGATTTGAATGTAATTTGATTAATTCAAGTTGTTGTATTGGGCATAAGTCCTTCAATTTGTTGTAAAGGGCATAAGCCCATTATTTGTGTTGTAAAAGGGCATAAGCCCTTCTTATTATTTCATGTATTCCTCTTTGTTTATATGTATGCAAATTGGAATAGTTGGGTCCAACGCCCAATAGGAAATAACGGTTTAATTGGATTAAACGCGTAACTAAAATCAACAACTATCTACCTTAAACCCAAGGTCCAACACAAGGCTCGTGTTGGATCAAATCAAACGGTTCATAATCATCCTAAAACCTAATATGACTATATAGTCCATATGAGGATGCAATGCGTTCGTTAGTAGTTCCATATAGTCTCGCTTGTTTCAACGAAACAGTGGGAGTATTATATGCTACTAAATCATATTAACTTGGACCAATAGTTATGACAGGGCCATGTTCTTTTAATATGATTAAAATGATTTTGATGTAGCCCAAAACTACTCCCTCAACAAACGAATATTAAGTTGATAAACGAGAGATGTTTTGAACATTTCTTCGTAGGCCTTCCACCGTGGTGGGCTCCAATCGTTTGTGACTTGTACACCGGCTTCACCCTATCATGGGGGAGTACAAAGTGCATGCTTACACTCAGGAGGAGTCCATAAACATATGATGAGGTAAGTGTAGGCAACGAGGATGGCCGATATCATATCATTGTGAGGCTATTCTTGAACCCCTTCATGAACTAAGCATGGTGGGAATAACTTAACTAAGTGCAATGGTGCCGATATCGTATCATCGTGAGGCCACATTCTCTAGAGGCCAAACTAGATGGGTAATTACAAGAGTTGTAAATGAGTAAAGTGTTATTCTCTCATCATTATTTTTGCTAACCGATATCGTATCATCGTGAGGTGGGCTTGGTAATGGTGAGTCTCCCATACCCCGCTAAGAGTTCAACATAACTCTCGGATTCTATTGAGGGATATGGAATTTGCCAAAAATAGTGGGTGGTACTATTTGATTCAAGACCCAATCAAGTAGTTAATCAACAATCTAATACGATTTCTGTTATGTTATGTAGTTAACGACATGCCTAAAATACTACCCACCATTATACTTGACAAAATGGCCCAAGATTTTTTCCTTGCATATCTCTCGGATGATTTCACTAAGTTTATTGTAAACTATAAAGTGAATAGATTCGATCATACTTTTAACGAGATGATTGACATGTGCTGTAAATTTGAAAAATGTTTCAAAAAGGACAGTGGGAGTGAGAATGCAAAAACAAGGAAAAGGTTACATAAGAAGAAGGCAAAGAAATCCAAAGGAACATGCTTTCATTGTGGAAAGGATGAACGTTGGAAGAAGAAATACAGGGTGCACATTGCGAGCCTTATGACACGAACTTTTGAAGAGACTATTTCTGTCATAGAGAGTGCTTTTACAGTGAGCTCTAATTCCTGGATATTTGATTCAGGTGCTAGTCAACATATCTGTAATACGATACAGGGACTAGCAGGGAGCAAGACACTGCGCAATGGGGAGATGGTTGTGCGAGTGGGGAACGGCGCTAAAATCTCTGCAAAAGCAATAGGCACCTACATGCTTAACCTACCCTCTGGGGAAGTCCTGGAACTTAAAAATTGTTTATATTTTCCTTCATGTATAAAGAATTTGATTTCTATCTCTAAGCTTTTACGAGATGGGCACTCAGTATTGTTTGACAAAATGTGTTGCACTTTATACTTGAACGGTCGTATTATCTCTCATGGTAATATGATAGAGGGACTTTTTCACCTAGAGACGAATAGTGGGATGCACTGTATTGAAATGCACTGTATTGAAAGCGGGAATACCTCAAAACCCAAAAGGGCTAGAGAAGAAGTTAACCAAGAAAGGATGTGGCATCTTAAACTTGGACATGTGAACCTTGAAAAGATTCGCAAGATGTCGAAAGACGGATATGTCCGCCCATTAGGTAATGACCAGATGGGTACTTGTGAATGCTGTTTGAAAGGGAAGATGACCAAATCTCCATTCACTGGGAAAGGAGAGCGTGCCACTGAAATTCTAGGGTTAATCCACACTGACGTATGTGGACCTATGTCTACTACGTCGAGAGGAGGTTTCTCCTACTATATCACATTCACCGACGATCACTCTCGGTTTGGCTATGTGTATCTTATGAAGTACAAGTCAGAATCCTTTGAAAGGTTCAAAGAATTCAAGAATAAAGTTGAGAAGCAAACTGGAAAACAGATAAAAATCCTAAGATCAGATCGAGGGGGTGAATATCTGAGTAATGAATTCCTAGATTATCTCAAAGAGTGTGGAATAATATCACAGTGGACTCCACCGGGAACTCCACAACTTAATGGAGTTTCTGAAAGGAGAAATCGAACCTTGATGAACATGGTTCGTTCTATGATGAGTTCCGCTGATCTGCCAGTAACATTCTGGGGATACGCTCTATATACAGCAGCTTACTTGCTTAATAGAGTACCTTCCAAATTAGTTTCACAAACGCCCTATGAGATATGGCATGGAAGAAAGCCAAGTCTTAATCACATTAAGATTTGGGGTTGTGAAGCATATGTCAAGAAGCTTGAAGCTACTAAGCTTGAAGCGAGATCAGTAAGGTGCTATTTTGTGGGATATCCTAGAGAAACTATGGGATATGAGTTCTACCATCCTGACGACCAGAAAGTCTTTGTCGCCAGAACTGCTATGTTTCTTGAGGAACAATTTATTCTCAAAGGAACTATAAGTAAAACGATGGAAATTAATGAGATTAATGATGAACCACAAACAAGCACACGACATGTTGACAACCCTGTTCCTGAACTCCTAGCTCCACGTAGATCTGAACGGGTTAGTAAGCCACCTAAGAGGTATGTCTTAGACAATGAATTTGCGGAATTGCACCTTCTAGGTGACAATGACACAAAGGAGGACCCTAGGGACTACACTGAAGCAATGTCCGACATTGATTCAAAGAGATGGCATGAGGCCATGAAATCCGAGATGGATTCCATGTATCAAAATCAGGTCTGGACTCTTGTAGACCCTCCAGAAGGTATAGTACCTGTTGGAAATAAATGGGTATTCAAGAGGAAGATAGGCGTTGATGGGAACGTGGAGACTTATAAGGCTAGACTAGTAGCCAAAGGTTACAGGCAATGAGAAGGGATTGACTATGAAGAAACTTTCTCTCCTATAGCCATGATTAAGTCCATTCGGATTTTGCTTGCTATAACTGCGTACCATGATTATGAAATCTGGCAAATAGACGTGAAGACAGCCTTTCTGAACGGTTACCTAGAGGAAGAGCTTTATATGGCTCAACCCGAAGGTTTCGTGTCCAAGTCTGAAAAGACTAAGGTATGCAAGCTTCAGAGGTCCATTTATGGACTTAAGCAAGCCTCCAGGAGCTGGAACATTCGTTTTGATACTGAAATCAAATCGTTTGGTTTTACTCAAAACAAAGACGACAATTGTGTTTATCAAAAAGTCGTTGGGGAAGCAGTTGTATTCCTAGTGTTATATGTAGATGACATATTACTATTCGGGAATGACACTGCAGTACTTTCTTCTGTAAAAGTGTGGTTGTCCAAAACCTTCCACATGAAAGATTTAGGAGATGCATCTTATGTACTTGGGATAAAGCTCTATCGTGATAGATCCAGAAAATTAATTGGATTATCCCAATCTATGTACATTGATAAGGTGCTAAGTAGGTTCCAGATGGAGCAATCTAAGAAAGGTATTCTTCCTGTAGGACATGGAATTCATCTTTCTAAGTCCATGGGACCTAAGACTCCTGAAGAGATACGACATATGAATATGATTCCTTATGCTTCCGCCATAGGAAGTCTTATGTATGCCATGATATGCACAAGGCCTGATATCGCATATGCTGTGAGCATTACTAGTCGATATCAATCTAACCCAGGATCAGAACACTGGGCAGCTGTCAAGACGGTCCTTAAGTACTTAAGAAGAACTAAGGACATGTTCCTCGTTTATGGAGGAGCGACAGAGTTGCGAGTGGAAGGCTATACAGACGCAGATTTCCAATCTGACGTCAATGATAGAAGTTCCAACTCCGGATATGTATTCACTCTGAATGGTGGGGCTGTCAGCTGGAAAAGCAAGAAACAAAGTGTAATTGCCGATTCCATGACAGAGGTTGAATATGTCGCTGCAGCTGAAGCCGGCAAAGAAGTGTTCTGGATGAAAAAGTTCATTACTGAACTTGGAGTGGTTCCAACCATTACATCACCAGTAACTTTGTACTGTGATAATAGTGGGGCGATAGCTCAAGCCAAGGAACCCAGGGCACATCAAAAGAACAAGCATTTTGATAGGCGCTTTAATATCATTAGAAGATATGCTGCCGAGGGGAAAATCAACATCCTCAAAGTTGCTTCAGCCGATAACGTAGCAGATCCACTGACAAAGCCAATGTCTCAAATCCAGCTTGACCGTCATATGGAAAAGATGGGTATTAGATACATGGGAAGATGGCTTTGAGTGCAAGTGGGAGATTGTTGGAAGTATGCCCACAAAGCCACTCATTTGATGTAATAGCTTTTTGGAATACTTATTGTGTTAAACTTTTATATGTTTAATAGAGGGGAAAGCTTATTGTTAATCACTATTTATTGTATCTTGTGTTTAAGCAATAAGGGAATCCAAGGAATGTATTTGATCTAAGAGACAAGTGATTTAAGTTAGTTAAATTAACGAGACCTTTCTCTTATGTTCATTCCTAAAACGTTCCTAGCCATAGGATTGCCAATTGGGCATTGACAATCCGCTAAGGTTAGTATGTGTTATGTCGACTCAAGCGTGAGTATGAACTAGTCTCAAGTCATTTGGTGTTGGACACTAAGGCAAACACATAGGTGCTCGAAAGAGTAAACGAGTACACTGAACAACGATCAAACGAGAGTTCGAACATACATGTCATGTGAGAACTCGATAGTTGCAATATGCAAAGTAGTCCTTTGACCTGAGGCATCATTGATGTCTAATGGTTAGGTCCTTGATCTTTGATTATGTCAACGGCATTCCGTTGGAGTGTCCACGGCATTCCGTTGGAGTGTCCACGACATTGTTGGGGTCAAGCTATCTAGTCATGTAGGCATATGAATGCACAACAAGGGATCTTTAACCTTCCATGGTGGAAGGAGAATACTCTAAGATATGATTCGAGAGTCTTTGGCCAAAACATATGAATATGACTAAGGAAGCTTGTTCCAAATCTTATTCAATTGAATCATATAGAGAAGTATCACATTGGATAGTAGACATGAAACAAACTATCACTTAAATAATGTGATTAAGAGTATTGTATTAGAGAAAGACCGTATTGCATTGTAGTTGTAACTGGATAGGTTGTCCAACCACTTCTACTTAGCTTGGGTAACCATGACATGCTGCTAGGCGTCACCCATGGTTTGTGGAAGCCCTAAAGATTAGCAAACACTAATTTTAAGGGAGAATTGAAATGTGGTTTCAATTCACAATCGATCGTTAAGAGTAACATCGCCCACTACCTCGCTAATTGGAACCTAATGGATCGTACACCGAGTAAGGATATAAGTGAAGAAATTGTATGAAATGGATAAGCAATTAAATGGTTTAATTGAAGAATGGTCAAGATTAATTAAATAGTTAATTAATTATACGAAACGTTCGTATTGGGCGTTTAAGTTAGTTTTGGGCTTCGGGGCACAAAAACGTTTTGGTCCACAAGGCCCATTATGTTTAAGTTGTATGACAACTAAAACAAAGTGGGCAATTAAGCCCAATAACAACATATGGCCGGCCATAAGGGTGAGGGGTAGCAAACTTGTATTAATTACAAGTTTGCCACTCACATGAAATGAAGTATAAAATCAATATTATAGCTTTGTTTCACATTAGGGTTTTCTAATTGAATATGGGTGAAACATATTCTCTCATTTTCTACATAGAGGCCGGCCACTTAGGGGAGAAACATCTAGCAATCTATTCTTCCCTAAGTCATCCATTTCATCTTCACACTACATCTTTGGTGTGGAGACTTAGAGACACCAAACCTTTGGTGTTTTGGAGAACAAATCCTCAAATCCTCAAAGAAGAAAAGGAGCACTAAAAGGATGGAAATCACAAGGAAGATCCAAGGAGCAAGGAGGTGACTTGAAGGCCCTCCACTTGGGTGAATCCCTTGTGCAATCAAGGATGAGCTTCAAGGGTAAAGAATCTCTAAATTCTTATTCTCTTTAATATTGTTAAAGAGTCTTATGGTTCACCATATACTAGGCTTTGAAAGTCATGGGTTTTATGAATTGTTTTTGGATGCATGCCTACTTTAATTTGTTAATAGTTTGCCTATGTATTCAAATGTTCTTTACATGTTCTTAGCTAGAACAAAATATTTCCTTCAATTGTCCGATTTGGGCCCTGACCACGCCCTCATGGTTTTGTTTATGGGAACTCACACAAGAACTTCCCAGTGAGTCACCCATTTTGGGTTTGCTCTCGCGCGAACTCGCTTAACTTCGGAGTTCCGATGGAACCTGAAGCTAGTGAGCTCCCAAAAGGCCTCATGCTAAAAGAGGTGGGCTTGTACATATAAGGCATAGAGGATCCACTCTCCCGGGCGATGTGGGATCTAACAATCCACCCCCTTTAGGAGCCTAATGTCCTCGTCGGCACATTTCCAGCTAGGGATTGGCTGACACCAAATTGTCACATCCCGGGCCCAACTCCACCGTACCACGATATTGTCCGCTTTGGGCCCCGACCACGCCCTCACGGTTTTGTTTCTGGGAACTCACACGAGAACTTCCCAGTGGGTCACCTATCTTGGGTTTGCTATCGCGCGAACTCATTTAACTTTAGAGTTTCGATGGAACACGAAGCCAGTGAGTTCCCAAATGGCCTCGTGCTAAAGGAGGTGGGCTTGTACATATAAGGCATAGAGGATCCACTCCCCCGGACGATGTGGGATCTAACACAATCCCTAATCGAAAGTGTGCCGATGAGGACGTTGGGCCCCTAAGGAGGGTGGATTGTTAGATCCCACATCGCTCAAGGGAGTGGATCCTGTAAGCCTTATATGTATATTCCTATCTCTTCCTAGCACGAGGTCTTTTGGGAGCTCATTGGCTTCGGGTTCCGTATGAACTCCGAAGTTAAGCGAGAATGGGCTAGAGCAATTTGAAGATGGGTGACCCATTAGGAAGTTCTACTCACGTGTGTTCCCAGAAACAAAACTGTGAGGGTGTGGTCAGGGCCTAAGGTGAACAATATTGTGCTATGGTGGAGTTGAGCCAGGGATGTGGTGGGGGCCCGGGCCGGGATGTGACCTCTATGCCTTATATGTACAAGCCCACCTCCCTTAGCATAAGGTTTTTTGGGAGCTCACTGGCTTTGGGTTCCATCTGAACTCTGAAGTTAAGCGAGTTCGCGCGAGAGCAATTCCAGGATAGGTGACCCACTGGGAAGTTCTCGTGTGAGTTCCCAGAAACAAAACTGTGAGGGTATGGTCGGGGCCCAAAGCGGACAATATCGTGTTACGGTGGAGTTGAGCATATACATATAAGGCATAGAGTATCCATTCCCCTGGGCAATCTGGGATCTAACAACACATATTAGGCTAAAACGGAACTCTCCATTAATCGTTAGCACGTGGGGCTACATTTGAGGCTAACTTTATATTTTTAGTTTTACATGTGAGCCTTTATGCGCTAACAATTAATGGAGAGTTGACGAAATTTTCAATTGTGGGCCTAAATTCTAACAGACTTCACCACCAGAGCCTAAATCCTAATTTTTTTTACCACATGGATTATCTTCCAACTACCATATCTCCATGGGAACTAATAATCCAAATAAGGCTAATAAATAAAACAAAACACGAAATTTGAACTCCAAGTAATAATATGAAACATAGTCCTGTTACTCATATAGTTCACGATTCCAAATATCATCATTCAGTTTAACTACCTGAAAAGAAATAAGAAACCATAAATCCACATCTAGAGTGATCATAGTCCATCCTAGTACCAGCTAAATCTAGGCCTAGTTTGGTACTGAGGTGATACTGAAAAAAGCTGGTATCAAAAAAAGTTGGGAGCTGTTTTTGTGTTTAGTAAACATTCAGCTTCAGTATTTTTTCACAGTTTTGGGTGAAAAAAAGCCAACAACAAGAAGCTGCAAAACCCAGCTTTGAAAAACAGGCTTTTTTTTCACATCTGTTTTACATAAAAGCCTACCAAACACTATAATACTGTTTTTTTTTTTTTTTTTTCATAAGCACTTTTACAAAAAAGTTTACCAAACACTCTGCTGCTTTATTTAACAGCTGCTTATTCTCACAGAACAGCATAAGCAGCTTTTTTTCAAAGCAAAGCAATACCAAACCAGCTCCTAGTCCGCCCTAATGAAATCACAATTACTCAACCCTTTTGAAGACTTTTGAACTCTAGAGTGGTCATAGTCCATCCAAGTATCAACTAAATCTAGTAAACTCGAAAAAGTATCACAATCACTCTACCTATTTAAAGAATTTGAGAATCATGACATCCCTAAAAAAACAATGCAATTTGGGAAAATAAGTTTTAAAGAGCTGAAAGCACATAAATACACACTCTTTGGAATTTCAAATAAATAATTAAGCGAGCAAGAGGCAAACCCAAAAAGCTGGTGGGCGATGGCGAGAACGGTGGTGGTTTTTTCAATGCCCGGAGGACCATAGAAGAGCATGTAAAGACACTGCCAACAAAAACCCAACTCACAGAAATAAACAAATGAAGAAATAGGAATAAGTGTGTTAAGGTTTTGAAAATTGAAGCTTCATGGATGTTTGATTCATAAAATCCGAAAATTTACAAAAACATTGCAAAATAGTTTTGAAAAACCCAAAAAGAGTTGTTTTTGTGTGTTTGTTTGTGTCTTAGGGTACCTTCCAACACAATGATGAGGATTTGGTCTTTAATTGCATGACTATTAAAGAATGTTGTAAACATGGATGGAAGTTTGATTTACGCTTTGGTTTATGCTTGGTTATGGTTATAGTTTACAAATTCACATGTAATTACAAAGAGAAAATCAGTTTTTGTAACATGCTTGAAGGAAGGAACTCAAACTAAAGCTACATCCCAAAGAGACTTGAGCCTAAAACGTTCTTTGGAGAGTATAAATCTGTGATTTCTTGTTTTCTAAAGTCGTTGCATGATCTCATCACTCTTTGCTTGGTTGCTACTTAGAATGCATCTTATCATTATAGTTCCAAATACTAGAACTCATGCCCATTTCATTCAAAGCATGATATTGATTGCATAACATACAATAAGATGAAGTTGTTAGTTAAGCCAAAGCCAAAAAGCCTAACCCTTTTGCATAAGTATTGTAGGATTACCCCTTTTGAGCCTTTTCAAGCCTATTTTCTTTGTTAACCACATTATCCGTACCTAGCCTAGATTAGGACTTTCCATACCCTCATTCTTAAAGGATAGTGAAGCATGACTTAGAATGGATTCCTTTTGAGCAACATATTGTAGAAAGCAACTGTGGGGGAAGGTAATAGGGCACGGCAAAGAAGAAAATAAAGAAAAAAAATTTGTGGAAAAATAAAAAAGAAAATAGAAAAGTGGTGAAAAGAAAGAAAAAGAGTTGAAAAATAAGTGAGAATGATCTCACAAGTGTTGGTTGTTGAAGGAAGGGTCCAAAAGTTTGAATTTGACCCTAAATGTTGCATGAATCTTCCCTTCTGTTTAAAAGTTAATTTCTGCCATCAAAAGTGAGTTTAAGTGTCAATTTCATTACTTTGCTTCCTATTGCTTTAAGAACCTTTATTTATCCTTTACCTTTCTTTGTTAGCCAATACCCTTAGCCCCGTTACAACCCTCAACTTCTATCTTGATGTTATGTGTTCAATATGTGGAGTCTGAACATGGTATGAGCATATGGAATCACTGGTTCTCGTTCTAAGTAATAGCATTCCATTCATGAGATCATATACATGTTATTATCGTAAATCCAGAAATTGCTTTCTTTGTTATAACATATGTGAGTGTTAGTCTTCATGTTTGAATCAATCTTCTCACATATACCTAGCGTAGGGTGTGCAGTTAGAAAATCTGTGTGAAAATAGAGAGCATTCTAGTGAGGAATTGAGGGAATTCTCTAAGGCATGTTACTACATTCAAAATGTTGTTTTAATTGATTAAATGTGAACTAGTAAGTGGTAACTATGGTTAAGTGTTTGTTAAAGTGTAAAGAAAGCCAAAAACCGTGGGAATGATGTTCTTTAATGTGTCATGTTTGTTGGAAATCCCTGAGGTACATGTTGGAAGGTTTAGAATGTGTTTTGTTTTGTTTGTTGTTTCTTTTATTTTGTTTTGCTCGAGGACTAGCAAAAGCTAAGTGTGGGGGAATTTGATAGGAGCATATTTAGGCGACTTAGTTAGCTTGTTTTCGTGCATTTATGTTGTTAGTTCATATAGTAGTTTAAGCTATTTTCGTGTGTTTTTAGGTTCATATGGCTAAGGAAGCAAAAAGGTGCATTTTGGAGCAAAATTGGACTTGGAATGGATAGCATATGCTTGGAGCAAAAGGAATGGACGAAATTGAAGACCTAAAGGTGTTAGGATTCCTAATCATAAGAGGATTCCTAATCAAAAGAGGAATCCTAGTCAAAGAAGGTTTCCTACTTGGAGTAGGAAAGTTAAGCCAAGGTTTCCTATTTTGGTTTAACCTTTCCTAATCCTTAAAGACACCATGTTTCAGCAACTTTGAAGACTTCTATGCATTCTAGGACACAAACCAAGCCTTCCTTGCAACCTAGCATTCCTTGCCGTGCAACCCATTGACTTTCCCTTCCTTGCCGTGCAAGGGAGGTCCTTGTTTCCTATTCTATGTCATAAAACCACATTCATTTTCACTCCAATCTTAGCCACACCTCACATACCTTTTCTATCTCTAATTCTTGCCTAATTTCAGCATTTAAACACATTCCCTTTTCCTATTCTTTAGTGGTCGCAAGTTTCCTTCTTTTTCCCTTTTAATTTCTGACTTTATGACTCATTTTCCTGATGGATTTGGGGTCTAAATCCTTTCCTAAACTATGTAATAAACTTTAGGGATTCTTTTTCTCAAATAAATACCAAGGCCGCACCTTTCATTGAACCCTAATCCCTCACACACACAATCTGCCATCATTCACAGAAAAAAAACCTTTTTGCCGTAGCCTTTAACCCATCCTTCTACCATTCATACACATTCATACCTTTATCCAAGCATCCATACACCATCTCTAACCTTTGCTGCACCACCCTACCATCCTAAATCCATTCACAACCCAGAAATCCATCCACAAATCACCCTAGACCTCTTGTGCCGCAACTTTGCAAGGAAGAAGAGAAGGAGGAAGCCTTGGACGTTTGTGCATTCAAGTTGGAGTGTTGAAGCGTTTTTAGGTGTAATCTATCTTTTGTTTTCAATGTTTAATTTAATTTTCCATTGTTTTGTTGTGAACATGAGAGGCTAAACTCGTTTTAGCTAGGGGAGGCTTTGAAACCATGACTATGTTTATAATATGAGGTGATTAATGATGCGTTACGAATGTGACACACAAATTAAACCCTATTTGTGACAATTGTAGTAATGATGTAAGTAGGGATCGTTCTAACCGGGGATTAACTAGGGGTGCTAAACACTTTAAACTGACTCAAATAAATAAAACTAACATTTAAAACACTTAACTCACTTAAAAAAAACTCAAAACAAGTTCACAAGACTCAAAATAAGCTAAAAACACTCAAAACT
This sequence comes from Pyrus communis, assembly GCF_041283825.1. Classification (NCBI taxonomy): domain Eukaryota; kingdom Viridiplantae; phylum Streptophyta; class Magnoliopsida; order Rosales; family Rosaceae; genus Pyrus; species Pyrus communis. Next base: position 8,998,759 of record NC_142572.1, read on the forward strand.
GCCTAAAAACACAAACTGGGCAATTTTGAGCCTAAACACAAACTTGGACGAAAATTGGTTCTAACTTGACTCAAAACTCTTAAAAACACAATCTAAAACATAATTGAACCAATTAGACACTCTAAGACAATTGGGGATTTGGTTTTGGACGAAAATCAAACAAACAAAACAATAATGTAAACTAGGCAGATTTGGACGAATTTGAAGGTGTTTGTGACTCCAAATACTTAAAAACACAAAATAAGACAGATTATAAAGACTAAGACTTAACAAAATATGGGGGGATTGTGTTTGGACGAAATTAAATTAAATGGACAGATTGTAAAGAAAACAGATTGTAAAACAAATTGTGATGAATCAATGGATGATGGAATAGCTTGAAGGATTATTTTGGAAGATGACATGTTCATTTAAGCAACATCATTAGCATGCAATTAACAAATTAAAGGCGGAATCATGCTAGCATGCACTTAAAAACAAAACATTACCCATGAATGTTCAAAGCCTAGTAAAATGGTGAACCAATAATCAACTCAAAACAAAGTGAGTTGAAATATATACCTTTGTAGATTCCTCTTTGTATTTAAATAAAGGCTAATCACCCAAAGAGAGGGCCTTCATTCCTTGCATCTTAGATCTATGGATTTGGATGGATGAAAAAAGGTTTCTCCAAAGTTCCCAAAATTGAGAACCTCTAATGATTCATCACCAAGGCATAATGAAGAAGAAATGAGTGACCTTGGAGGAGTTTGATTGCTAGATGATCCCTCCAAGGTGGCCGAAATTTTAGAGAGAAAGGAGAGCTTGTGTTCTCATCCTTTCCCCAAAAACAACCCTTAATGAATTTTAGGCTATAAAGTCCTTTATATAGTCCCTTCAAATAAGTGACCTAATGGACCAAAAGCCCTATTCTTCTAACATGGCCGGCCTATAGGGTTTATTGGGCTTTCAAGCCCTTTGTTTATTCAAGTTGTCATACAACTTGAGTTAATGGGCTTGACATTCAAATCCCATTGGGCCTTGCGGCCCAAAACTAACCCGAGGTCTTTAACGAACTTATTCGTTTGATTAATTAACATATTAATTAATCCTAGTCTTAGATAAATAATTAAACCATTTAATTATTCTTACTCATCTCCGTTGTTTCTTCAAACTCTACCTTACTCGGTGAACGATCCATTAGGTTCCTTTTAGCGAGGCAGTGGACGATTAAAACTCTTTCTAATCGATTGTGAATTGAAACTTACTTTCAATTCTCCCGTTAGTGATAATACACTTTTAGGGCTTCCACAAACCATGGTTGACGCCTAGCAGCATGTCATGGTTACCCAAGCTAATCAGAAGAGGTGGAGAACCTATTCAGTTTTAGGATTACAAATGCAATACGGTCTTTCTCTAATACAATACTCTTGACCACATTGTTTGGTTTGATAGTTTATTCATGTCTACTATCCAATGTGAGTTTTGTGCTTATATGATTACCTTGAATGTTCATACTTTGGCCAAAGATTCTTAATCATATGTTTGAAGGTTAGAGATCTCTTGTTGCGCATTCACTTGCCTCCATGGCTAAGTGGCTTAACCCCAACGATGCCGTGGACACCCTCCTGATGGAGTGACTTTGACATAATCAAAGATTAAGGACCTAACCACAAGACAACTGTGATGCCTCAGGTCAAAAGACTAATTTGCATTATCCCAACCATGAGTTCTCATGTGACATGAATATGAGAACTCTTCGTTGATCGTGTTCAGTGAACTCATTCTCTATTGAGCACCTACGTACTTGTCTTGATGTCACACACACCAATGACTCGAGACTAGTCATTCTCCCTGAGAGAAGACATAGCACGTACTGATCTTAACGGACTGTCAATGCCCAATTGACAATCCTATGATCAGGAACGTTTAGGATGTGTCAACGAAAGAATGGTCTCATGAATCTAACTTCTTTAGATCGCATTCTTCCAATCACATATTCCTTGGACTTATCGTTTAAGCATATAACATTTATATGAGACGGCTCAAACAATAATCTTTGCCCTTTACATTTAAACTACATTAGTTTAACTTTGTGAAATGTCCGTAAAGTATCATCATATAATTGGTTTTAGGGCACATTTCCAACAATCTCCCACTTGCACTAGAGCCAATCAGCTTGGTTATCAGTGATGATACCTCTTCTGTAATTCATTTCATAAATGGCTGAGTAGTAGGCCTAAACAAGATGGATATCTATATGTTATCCATAGAAGCAACCTTGAGAATAACGACGTCACCATTATTCATGATTCCTAATCATGTGGTTCAGTCTCTCATTTGAGTTCGGACCTTGATGAGACCTTGATTCCCTAGCTTGAGCTATCGCCCCATTAGTGTCATACACTTTCTGGTTGGAACCGAATAGAGAGTTCATAAATGAACTTTCCCATCCAAACAACATTGTTGTAAACTTCTATATGGCAATATATTTTGCATTCATAATGGAACACACTAAAGTCATTACTTTAATGTTTCCATCCAAATATCTTTTTAGTCATAATAAAGAGATATATGTTTATCTCTTCATTCATAATGAAGAAATATCCAATGATGGATTAGATTCATAATCTAATACATTTACGCTTCCATTACGTTACTCTAATTCTTTCTCAATTATTGAGTAATATATCCTTTAGTATTTCTCAAATACTTAAGGACTCACTTGACAGTTGCCATGGTTCTGATCCTGGGCTTGCACTGATATTGTCTTGTACCTTTCTAGGTACATCTTATATCAATGTTTTTCATACAATATGAAATACATAAATCACCTTTCTGTTTATGCATAAAGGATTCTATTTACGCATTATTTCTTTGGGAGTCAAAGGGTACATTCCCTTTGAGAAGAACAACTTCCTAGTCTCACTAGAATTGTCATTCTAATTGAAGTTTATCATCAAATGAGAAACTTCCTAGCATCTCTTGTCTATTTTAGGGATTGATATAATCCAATTATATCTTGAAATATATCATTATAGATTTCCATTCCATTATATAGACTATATCTCCCATATACATTCTATCGTTATAGAATAACTTTAACGAAGAAGTACTCTTTTCATTTCCAAAAATTGATATATCATATATATATATATATATATATATATATATATATTTAAATTTAGGAATACGATTAACTCCCACTAATCTTTTGTAAACCTAGTAAACAAAAGATTCATTTACATCTTTATGAGAAATCAAACAATTGATCTTTTCTCATAAGACGCTTATAGCTCCCACTAGCTTGCTAAGATCCATGATGGATGGATCTCTACAACTAACTTGTCTTGTGATTTATAGTTTTAGACATATATTATCAAGACTATCTTAATAATGGTTTCGGAAACCCATATTATGTCCAAACATTAAATCACCATTTAGTTGTAGCTAGCAATCTTCGAATTAATTGAAACTAAGACTACGTCAAAGATGGTTTCTTCAAAGTCAACCATTCTCTTTGAGTGTAGTCACCTTAAGCTACCAATTAGCTGTGAAGGTTTCATTATTTCGGGTCAAATGGTACTTTACCATTTCCTTGAGTATATATCGTATATACAATCAATGTAGTCATAAGGATTTTCATTCTTATTTCTTTCGAATTAAGAGGTGCAACTCTATGACATAGTCATAAAGTTCAAACCATTCAACTGAGACGGTTTATAAATCCTTCTGGACTACCTTGGAGCTTGTGGTATAGGAACTAGGTTGTCTTAGAAGTATATATCATATATATATGGGTAATTGATAATGTCCAACGAACTAAATCTTATTCATGTTCACTCTTCTCCTAATGGAGAAATTCATTATCTTACGATGCTACTTTCCTTGATATTTTTCAAGGAAATTAATCTAAAGTGTTACTTTTTCCTTGGATCAAATCTAAGGAGGTAAATACTTTAGACGTCTTTCTCATCCACTTACATTTATTGAATTCTTTGAAACCTTTTGCAAAGTATTCGGACTTGTGTTTATTCAAAATAAACTATAGTCCAACCGAGAGTGATCTTCGGTGAATGTCATACAACATGAGTAGTATTATGTTGTGGACAAGTGCCACTAACATCTAAGTGAATTAACCTCAACAACTTTGTGATTCTTTCTTCTTTCCAAAAGAATAAAGATTCGAACATTTCGCCTCTATACAATTTTAACAAGAAGGTATTGGATCCGGATCTAACGATCCAAAGCATCCATCTATGACCAACTCGTAACTTATGTTTTAGAGGTTTCACAACTCAGTTGGGATTAGTCACTACCTTGCAACCTTTTGGGTTTTAAGCATCATCGTATTCTAAACAGTTAAACTACCACATCATCTCTACTATAGAGACAACCAATTAAATTACAATAATCTAATTATTGATTAATAAAGAACAATGTTTTGTCAAACAAAACATTTATCCATCTCTACTATAGTGACGGATTTAAGTTCCTTAAAATTGGAATGTAAAGACAATCTTTAGTATTTTCCAATTTCTTTGGTAGTTCATATGAGGAAGTAAGTACAATCCGCTTTCGCAGAGATCTATATTTTATTCACTTTCCGAATGTGAAGTACTTTCTTTTCTCTCATTAATCTTCTACTTTTTATTAGCACACTTTTACAACAATTGTAAAACATAGTTACTAATACGGAATCAAGCATTCAAGTAGAAGAACCAACTGTTTTGAACTATTTCAAGAACATATTACAACACCTTCGAAAGGTGTGTTCTTGACACTTGCAAGACATTTCTTGCAAATACCCCTTCCAATGTCCATCCTTTCATAAAGAAAGTTTGTTCCCTTGGAGTTATTTTGCCTTCTTCATTTGACTTCTCCTTTGACTACAATAGTCATGGTCCCTAAACTCCCACTATCTCTCTTGAAACTTATTTCAATTGTGTTATACACATCAAACAATTTGGAGAGTGTGTGGTTATTGTTCACTATATAGTTTACAATAAACTTAGTGAACCATTAGGATAGGGACACAAAGGTGAAGTCCTTGCCTAATTTCCATCTCGTTAAGTGGTTTAACACTTCAACACTCAATGATTCAAAATCATCATAAGTCCATGTTGATGGACTATTTTTGTCAACCAACCATTATGTTCTAAACATAATTACAAACTTTCAAGAGTTGTTCAAGGCAACTCTCATTTCTTCATACAACAATTTATAAGTGAAGAATCATGGCACATAAAGCGTCCATGCCCTTGTGCTTACTTCAAAAGTTCCTTGTTTATGTAACAAAGAAACAAGCACTAAAGTTTGTGTTGATTAAGGGTTGTTCAAAGCAACTCTTATTTCTTCATACAACAATTTGTATTTGAAGAATTATGACATTAAAAGTGTTGTCCTTCTCATGTTAGACTTATCTAACATATTCTTCCAATGATACATTATCAATAGGAAGATTGTGAGGATGAGACTACTTAGTTACATCTACAAGCCATTAAAGACAATCTATGGGATTGTAGAACTAAGTCCGGAAATTAAAGCATTCGGCTTTTCTTTGTCAAGTTTTGGATAGCGTTTGCAAATATATTGGTAAACAAATACATAACGAATATAAATTGATTGATTTTAAGCCATTTGATTCGGGTCTTTAAATCAAATAGCACCACCCACTATTTTTGGCAAATTCCATATCCCTCATCGGAATTCGAGAGTTTTGTTGAACTCTTAGCGGGGTATGGGAGACTCACCATTACCAAGCCCACCTCACGATGATACGATATCGGTTAGCATTAATAATAATGAGAGAGTACGCTTACTCATTTACAACTCTTGTAATTACCCATCTAGTTTGGCCTCTAGAGAATGTGGCCTCACGATGATACGATATCGGCACCATTGCACTTAGTTAAGTTATTCCCACCATGCTTAGTTCATGAAGGGGTTCAAGAATAGCCTCACAATGATATGATATCGGCCATCCTCGTTGCCTACACTTACCTCATCATATGTTTATGGACTCCTCCTGAGTGTAAGCATGCACTTTGTACTCCCCCATGATAGGGTGAAGCCGGTGTACAAGTCACAAACGATTGGAGCCCACCACGGTGGAAGGCCTACGAAGAAATGTTCAAAACATCTCTCGTTTATCAACTTAATAATGGTTTGTTGAGGGTTTTAGGTCTCATCACATATATATATATATATATATATATATTCATTTTAATCATAATTAAAACAATTTTGGTCCTATTACAACTATTGGTCCATATGATTGATTTAGTTGTATATAATACTCCCACTAAGCTTTTAAAACGGTTTTTAAAGCAAGAGTATATGATACTACTAACATAAGGTTTGCATTCATTGATGGACTATATAGTTGCCTTAGGGCCTTAGGATGACTATGAACCTTTGATTAGATCCAACACGAGCCTTGTGTTGAATCTCGGACTAGGGATGGAGATTGATTTTAGTTACGCGTTTAATCACATTAAGGCGTGTTGTCTTAGGGCGTTGGACCCAACTACTTCATTTCATGCATATCAAATAAAGCAAGAAAGAAGTACTTCAAAGTAAATATGAGCTTATGCTCTTTACAACAATTGAATATAACTAATTACTTTAAAGTAAAGAAGAGCTTATGCCCTTTTACAACATTTGATCAAATCAAATTACAACCAAAATCTAATCTACTCATTCCCATGGTTCAAACAAATTTGGAACGGCCATTCACATAGCTCAACTATCGTAGGCTAAGGTTCATAATCACCCTTTAATTAATTAACACTTTAACTAATTAAATTGAATGCAACAATTATCATTTGGTTTTTGGATCCATAGAATTGATTTAAATGGAACTCAATATAATGAAAATCAAATTCTCATTAAAGAGACAAACAATTTTGTTCTCATTTTGTTTTGGGCCAAAAACAATGACCACAACAATTTGGGTCATTTTGTTAAAACAAAAACTTTTGGGGTCAAAATGCAAATACACAAAAGTATCAAAACTTTATATAATTGCACAAAAGTCCCTCCAACACCTTTTACCAAAGGTGGCCGGCCATAGTGTTGAAAAATTGAAAAAATCTAAAGTTTTGTAAGTGGTTTTTGGTAGGTGAGACAAAGGTGACTTTGATGGTTTGTAAGAAAATGTTTTTTTATAAAACTTTAAAATTCATTTAGTCACATCTCACCAATAACTATCACCCACCATTTGAAAAACAAAACTTTATGAAAAACATAAAACTTTTGAATCAAAACTTCAAAACTTTTTGTTCTTGGTAAGAACTTCAAGAAATATGAAGAACATACATGAAAACTCATAATAGCTCCATGGATGTTTTCTTTCACCAAAAACTCAAATTTTCACAACTCAAAAGAGGGTTAATATCCTAGGGTACTTAGGGGGTTCCAAAAAGCACTTTAAAACCATTTTAACAAGACTAACAAGAACCCAAAAAATCACCCTTTGGATTTGGCCGAAAATCCCAAAACACTTGGCACCAACTTTTAGTTCCAATATTCATGCTTTAATGAAATACATCTACAACATTTGAGATGCTAAATTTTCAAGCAAAATTTATATTCAAAGCAAGAACAAAGCTTGTAACATTTACAACACTTAAATCACAAAATATGAAAAATCACAAAACCCAAAAAGGATCCACCATAAACTAGGCCTAGGCTCTGATACCACTTGAAGGATTATTTTGGAAGATGACATGTTCATTTAAGCAACATCATTAGCATGCAATTAACAAATTAAAGGCGGAATCATGCTAGCATGCACTTAAAAACAAAACATTACCCATGAATGTTCAAAGCCTAGTAAAATGGTGAACCAATAATCAACTCAAAACAAAGTGAGTTGAAATATATACCTTTGTAGATTCCTCTTTGTATTTAAACAAAGGCTAATCACCCAAAGAGAGGGCCTTCATTCCTTGCATCTTAGATCTATGGATTTGGATGGATGAAAAAAGGTTTCTCCAAAGTTCCCAAAATTGAGAACCTCTAATGATTCATCACCAAGGCATAATGAAGAAGAAATGAGTGACCTTGGAGGAGTTTGATTGCTAGATGATCCCTCCAAGGTAGCCGAAATTTTAGAGAGAAAGGAGAGCTTGTGTTCTCATCCTTTCCCCAAAAACAACCCTTAACGAATTTTAGGCTATAAAGTCCTTTATATAGTCCCTTCAAATAAGTGACCTAATGGACCAAAAGCCCTATTCTTCTAACATGGCCGGCCTATAGGGTTTATTGGGCTTTCAAGCCCTTTGTTTATTCAAGTTGTCATACAACTTGAGTTAATGGGCTTGACATTCAAATCCCATTGGGCCTTGCGGCCCAAAACTAACCCGAGGTCTTTAACGAACTTATTCGTTTGATTAATTAACATATTAATTAATCCTAGCCTTAGATAAATAATTAAACCATTTAATTATTCTTACTCATCTTCGTTGTTTCTTCAAACTCTACCTTACTCGGTGAACAATCCATTAGGTTCCTTTTAGCGAGGCAGTGGGCGATTAAAACTCTTTCTAATCGATTGTGAATTGAAACTTACTTTCAATTCTCCCGTTAGTGATAATACACTTTTAGGGCTTCCACAAACCATGGTTGACGCCTAGCAGCATGTCATGGTTACCCAAGCTAATCAGAAGAGGTGGAGAACCTATTCAGTTTTAGGATTACAAATGCAATACGGTATTTCTCTAATACAATACTTTTGACCACATTGTTTGGTTTGATAGTTTATTCATGTCTACTATCCAATGTGAGTCTTGTGCTTATATGATTACCTTGAATGTGATTTGGAACACATTCCTAAATCTCATTCATACTTTGGCCAAAGATTCTTAATCATATCATAGAGTGTTCTCCCTCAAACAGTTTGAAGGTTAGAGATCCCTTGTTGCGCATTCACTTGCCTCCATGGCTAAGTGGCTTAACCCCAACGATGCCGTGGACACCCTCCTGATGGAGTGACTTTGACATAATCAAAGATTAAGGACCTAACCACAAGACAACTGTGATGCCTCAGGTCAACAGACTAATTTGCATTATCCCAACCATGAGTTCTCATGTGACATGAATATGAGAACTCTTCGTTGATCGTGTTCAGTGAACTCATTCTCTATTGAGCACCTACGTACTTGTCTTGATGTCACACACACCAATGACTCAAGACTAGTCATTCTCCCTGAGAGAAGACATAGCACATACTGATCTTAACGGACTGTCAATGCCCAATTGACAATCCTATGATCAGGAACGTTTAGGATGTGTCAACGAAAGAATGGTCTCATGAATCTAACTTCTTTAGATCACATTCTTCCAATCACATATTCCTTGGACTTATCGTTTAAGCATATAACATTTATATGAGACGGCTCAAACAATAATCTTTGCCCTTTACATTTAAACTACATTAGTTTAACTTTGTGAAATGTCCGTAAAGTATCATCATATGATTGGTTTTAGGGCACATTTCCAACATAGCTAAGGGGTTCTTCTCCACACATGAAATATATGCAACGTAAATCAATTTCCAGTTATCAATTCAATAAGTTATGAACCTCGACACTCCAAGTTAATTAGGTCCGCTTAAATTAACCTTCAAATTTCCCTAGAATCATTGAATTGGATGAATATGCATCGCAAACAAATTATTCCTAACAAGTTCTCTATATGAATAGCATGATAAAGACACAAGTTAGAATCATTATGTTCTTTGGAAATCATAAGCATCGACAAGGCATTTGTAACTATGAAAAGCATGATACTCTTGCCAGGAATCTACTTAACATGATCGTGACTAGCGACCTTCACTACTTGTGAATATAAATTCATAACGATTAGGTGAAACAAACTTATATCCTAGCACCAAATCCAAGCATGCAAATTAAGCGTGCACTCTCAATCAACATACAAGAATAAGTTCTAAATCAAACGGTTAAGCAAATTGTATTCACGACTTATGCAACGATAACTGGAAGTAATCAACTTATTTCACATATATAATCATGGTTTCGAATACACCCTTAGCCAAAACGAATTTAGCCAATCATTCTCAAAGCAAAACAAAGATTACATGAATTAGACATTGAAATATAAGATAGAATACACCTAAAATTGTTCAACAACTCAGAATGAAGAGCCAAACAATTGAGTGAATCTGTCTCCTTTCCCTTGCTTGCGGCAGATTGGATGGTGGTGGTTTCTGGGCTGTTTTGGTGATGTAGAATGGATTTTGGGGTGGTTAGAGGCACGGCAAGGGGTGTAGGTTGGGTGTGGATGAGTGTTTGATGGTTGGAAGGTGGTGGAGAACTCGGCAAAGAGGGTGGAAGAAGGTGGTGCGGCTGGTTGTGTTTCTGGAGTGCAGATTGGTGTTTTGGGATGAATGGATGTGTGTGTGAGTGCATGGACGAATTTCTGTGTGTATGATACTCTAGGGTTCGGCCAAAGGCTGATTATATGTGTTTTAGGAAGTTAATAACATACCTAATTAAGTTTTGATTCAGATTTCCTAGTCTAAATAGAAAAGGTAAGTGAATAAAGTCCAAATAAAATCAGAAAAAGGGGATGCACGAATTTAAACAAATAAGGAATGTCCTTGCCTTGCAAGGAATCAGAAATTAAACCCCTTGTACAACAAGGAAAGGGGATTTAAGGTAAGAAACGAAATTGGTGCAAAAGAAGGAAGGAAAAGTCAATTCCTTGCAAGAAATCAGAAATTAGGACTTTAGGGAAAGTTTTAGAACTAGGAAAGTGAATTAAACTAGGAAATAAGAGTTTGAAATCAGGAAACATAAGGGGAGGTGCAGCATAAGGTTTAGGGAAAGGTAAGGCATTAAACAAGAGGTGTTAGAATAAGGGAAAGGTCCTAACACATATGAAAAATAGGGAAGTTTGCACAAAGAAAGGGAAACCACCTTCTTTGCACGGCAAGGAAGGGAAAATTTGCAAAGAACCTTTGTTTGTTGTCCAAGGGTGCTCGGGAGCCATCTTAAGTGCTAAAACTTAGAGCGTTCTTGATTTAGGAAAGGTCAACCAAAATAGGAAACTTTGGCTTAACTTTCCTACTTCAAGTAGGAATTCTTGTGTGATTAGGAATCCTCGTCCAACTAGGAATCCTCATGTGAGTGGGAATCCTTGTCGTAGTAGGAATCCTTGCGACATCAACTCTTCAATTTCGTCCATTCCTTTTGCTCCAAGCATAAGCTATCCAATATGTGCCCAAAAGTGCTCCAAAAGGCTCCAAAATGCATCCTTTCGCCAAATTTGCCTTACGAACCTGAAAACACACAAAAGAAGCTTAAAGAACTAAAATAACTAAGAACTAATAACATAAATGCACGAAAACAAGCAAACTAAGTTGCATAAATATGCTCCTATCAATTAATTCCAGTTGTGATTTCATAAATGGTGAATGCAATTTACTTAACCGTTTGATGGATAACTTATTCTTGTATGTTGATTAGGGAGGCCTACTTAATTTGCATGCTTGAATTTGGTGCTAGAATATAAGGGAGTTTCACATAATCGTCACAAACTTATATTCACAAGTAGTTAAGGTTGTTTTCACAATCATGTTAAGTAAATTCCTAGCATGAGTATCATGATGTCATAGTGACGAGTGTTTTGTCAATACTTATGATTTTCATTGAACGTAATGATCTTTGATTGTATCTCTATTATGATGCCATGTAGGGAACTTTTGAAGAATGCTTTGGGTTGTCGTATGATGTCATCCAATCCAATAACTTAAGGAAAATCTGAGGGTTAATTAGTGATGTCACGGTTAATATGGGGTGTTGAGGTTCATGGTTTATCGAAAAAGCAACTGGAAATCAATTTATGTTTGAATATGTCATGTGGAAAAGTGTTCCCTAGCTATCTAATCATCTATTGGTTTTCCCAAATTCGTCCAAATCTCTTTTAAGTCTTTTATTTACTTGTTTTTCTCTTAAATTCGTCCAAAACCCAATCCCCTTTTACTTACTTATTTCAAATCTGTCCAAAAGTGTGTTTTTGAGTCTTTTGAGTCAAAACTAATTCTATTTCCGTCCAAATTAAGTCCTAGAGTCTAAATTGAGTCTTTTGGATTGTTTTGTGTTGTTTTGAGTCTTTTAAGTTTGTTTTGAGTCATATAAGTTTAGTTAAGAGTCTTTGAGTTTGTTTAAGTGTTTTTAAGCATATTTTTGTATCTTTGAGTCAATTTTCATTAGAATAGCAATCCCTCCTAATCCCCGGCCTAGAACGATCCCTACTTATATCTATACTACAATTGTCAAAAAAAGGGTTTAATTTGAGTGCTATTATATACCACATCAAGCGCCTTTATGAATCTGAGCTTGGGAAGGGAGATTGAATAAGTCAATTCTTACTGAATTAAATTTGTTATCTTTCACCAAAAAAATGTGTTATGGGATAGAGTTCATAACAACTCAACTGTTGAGATCAAACTAAAGTTATTTGCATTTGCTGGTAACCAGCTTACGTCGAATGACATAAAAAAAGTCTATGTTGCTACTTACCTTTCCCTTCAGTTCTTCAGCTATTCTTTTGGTCTTGATACTGGGATATAGGCAACCATTGCAATTCCAAGTTTGTTGGGTATGTTGGTGGAGAGGGGTGCGGACAATACCCTTATTTATGAGAGCGTCTTAGGGTTTAGCTGTCATGAATACCCTTAACGTCTTAGAGTTCTATACATCCATCCTTTCTCAAGGAATTTCTTTAGACAAAGACCTCGTTTTTTCCTCTTTTCGGATAGTAAATATTTCTTAGAACATGGAGTGTGAATCAAACCCATGTGCCTAGGATAATGATTGTGTGATGGGTGTGAGTTTATTGATAAATTTTAGATTTATTATTAATTTTATCTTGTACTTGATAATAATTATGCAATAAGGTCAAAAAGAAAATTCATATTTAAAGTTTATGTTGGGTATAAAAAGAGGTTATCTGGGTTTAAATAAAATTTCCCAAAACAATTTTTCAGTTAATAATCATAATTCTCATGCATTAATGCGGAACCATTTCCGCGTCACACGGACGGTTCAGATTTCTTCTTCCACCGCCAACAATCATCGGGCGGTCACGATCTCTCCGCCCCTTTGAAATCCGTACCACTTCCCGCTTCCATTAAAGCTCTCACTCTGTGACTTCTTTGAGAAGTTAACCACATTGGCTTATTGCAACGGAATTCGATTAGGGTTTGGCCTGAAAATGTCGGCCCGGAACCGCCGTCCACCGCTGTTGTCATCCTCGTCGTCCGCGCCCAAGAAGCCCTCCGTTTCGCATCGTCCGAACAAGAAGCCCTCCGCTTCGCATCATCCGAACAAGAAGCCCATGGCGGCCAAGACCCAAGTGTCCAAGAAGCGAACTGCTCTCGCTGACGTCACGAACCAGAGGAATGGGTCTCAAATCGTTCCACCGAGTTCCACTTCGTCGAAGCCCATGGTTCGTCTACTTTTCGTCCTCGTTCCATTAATCAATTTATTCTGTTTAATAATAATTAAGTTGTTGTTATTATTATGACTACTATTATTACTAGTATTATTTAATTTAATTTAATTATTTTCTTCTGTTTCTTGAAGAATTTCCTGTTTATAGAAAGAAATGTTGATAAATTAATTAGAACCCTGAATTTTGTACGTAACCCAAAGAATTGAAGAACTATGTGACTTCATTTAGTCTAATGGACTTGTTATTATTTTTTTTAACCCAAAGAATTCCGGGGTTAAACTGAAGTGTTTTGAGTTTCAACATGATATTTGGAGCTATTTCACTAATTTACTAAAATAGGTTTGGGTAAAAACAATATGTTATTATTTGATGTTGGAAATGCAGATGAGAGATACATGAAATGTGCATGTTTATAACGATAAGATGGATTATGCAATGTTAGTAGATTCGTTACATGCAAATTGCCTTCAATTTATGGTTATATCGTTGTGATCTTTCGATTTGTATTTACATAAACAGGTCATTGTGATCTTTCAATTTATGGTGTATTGGTGTATTGACGATAATATTTTGAGAGAAAAGATTGACTGTGTTGTACATTTGAAGGTGCCATGTCAAACTGAAGTTGCTAAGATGGCAACCAAAGCGTCATCTTGCACGAGTAAGACTGGCGTCTCGGGGAGCGATGAATCGTTGAGTTCAAAACCAAGCATCTTGGTTCCTTTCAGTGGTACATCAGTCGCAGGAACTGATCCAACTATTAAAGTAATTGGCACTGATCCTTCTCCAAGCAGCAGCGGTACTTTTCTTCCTGCTCCCAGTTGCATAAATCATGCATTCAGAAGCAGGGATGTATCTCCAAGCAGATCAGTTAGTGCTTCAGTTTCTTTGAATGAGAGCATGTCTACGTGTGATTCGTTAAAGAGTCCAGAATTTGAATATATTGACAATGAGGATGTTTCAGAAGTTAAATCGATTGGGAAAAAAACAACTAAGAGCCTATTCATTTCGGACTATCCAGGAAAAGAAGGTTTCTTCCTTTAAACATTGTTTTCTTCTCTCTCTCTCTCTCTCTCTGCTATTTGTTTTAGTTCAGGATCCTCCCTATTTTAATCCGTTAAAATAGACACGGTATACATCACGATCAGTGTGGTTGTTAGCCATGATACATTACTTAAATATATCTTTTCAATCTTGATTTCAGGCAATATCTGGAAGAAAGATATATTTGTTGATATGGAGGCAACAGATAAAGTCGTTGATATTGATGCCAATCTTTTGGATCCACAGTTTTGTGCAACCATTGCTCCGGACATATACAAGCACTTGCGTGAATCTGAGGTTTGACATTATTTTCCAACTAGCATGAATGATCTTGTACATAATAATTGCTTTTAATTTTGGAAACTTCCTGTATATTACTGTATGTCACTGATAATCACATTTTACACATTTACTTACCTTCGTATGATGTATATTATAGGCGTTTAGATGTTTCATGTATGCAACATGCCATTCTCCATTCTTAGTGGGTTGCAGTTGGAAAAATCTCATAAACACGTTACACTTTGATTTCTGTAGTTGCAGCCGTATAATTTTCATCTGTCAATTTTACCACTTCTGAATTGTAAGCACATTCAGTTTAAACAGAATGTTGAAATTCCACATTTGGGAGATGAGAGCCCCACTCTTGAGAAGATCTTTCAGAATTTAGAACATGACATAGTTTGCTTACTAACAAATTAAGCTTCTACGAGTTATTGTAAACCAACAAACTTTATCAATATCTTATAAACTAGTTGTCAATTATTCTGATATACGATCACTTTGTTTGCCATTTTCTTTGGTGGATGTTAGCTGTAACTTATTGTTAAACCTCACTGAAAGATACTTATTGTGTATGCTAGTTTGAGAAATTATGTCTACAGAATGTCGAAAGTACAAAAATTAGACATAATGGGAAATTATATTGATGGATGAAATGAGTATTAACTTGGACAAGAAATTCATAAAATGTAGAATTAATATCCAATTACTGAATTAGCTTACTTGTTAAAATTGAACCCCATCCTCAAATTGGATATTATTCTACAAGTTTTATGTACAAATTTGCCTGTACAATGAGTTCTTGCAACTATCTTAACAAGTTATCTTATAACTTCCCCTTTCTTCCATCCACTTGTGTCATGCGATTTGTTTGATTTATTGGGTTTCAGGAAAATAGAAGGCCCTTCATGGACTTTATGGAAACAATCCAGAAAGACATCAATGCTGACATGCGTGCTATTCTGATTGATTGGCTAGTAGAGGTGAATCCACTGTCTGAATTTTGTTTAATGTTTAACAACCACTACAAATCAATGATGTTTAAAATTCTGTTTGATTGGTGGTTATCGTGACTTATAACTTCAATCTATAGGTTGCTGAAGAGTTCAGGCTGGTACCAGAAACACTATATCTGACTATCAACTATGTAGACCGTTATCTTTCTGGCAATGTGATGCATAGGAAACAATTGCAGTTGCTGGGTCTTGCATGCATGATGATTGCAGCGTAAGATTTTCATTTGCTTCATATTGTCTTTGGGCATGTGGATGTGTTTGACTTTATAAATATATAAGTATATGAAGGATGCATTTTAACGTAGTGAATGATAATCTTTCCAGTAAATACGAGGAGATTATTGCTCCTGAGGTGGAACAGTTCTGTTACTTTACGGACAACACATACGTTAAAGAGGAGGTCAGGGTTTTATTTTTGCTAATCTTAGATGGAGTGATAGGTGCTTGTTTGAGTTGGCTTTTTAATTCTTCTTAAAAAAAAAAAAATTATCAATACGTGGATGCAGGTTTTGCAAATGGAATCCTCTGTCCTGAATCACTTGAAGTTTGAAATGACATCTCCAACGGCCATGTGCTTTTTAAGGCGATTTTGTTTTGCTGCTCAAAAGACCAGTGAGGTATTTGTCTTCGACTAGCACCTTTTGGTTTAATTTCCTCCACTTATAAGATGTCCGAACATGCTTTCTGTTATGAAGTTTGCTACAAATCATTATGCATTGAAAATTGAAGTTGCCTTCTAATCTGAATTTTACTTGGATGTAGGCAGGATAATTGAATGTTTTGTCTGCTGATGTCTTTTGATGTTATTGTGGTTCATAAATCTAGTTTTACTAACCTGCAACTTTTCCTAGGTTCCATCAGAGCATTTCTGGTACTTGGCCTCTTACATCGCGGAGTTGTCTCTTGTAGAATATAGCATGCTTTGTTATGCCCCATCTCTAATAGCTGCTTCTGCTGCCTTCTTGGCAAAGTATATTCTTTCCCCTTTGAAGAAACCTTGGGTATGTTGTTATGTGTGAGAGTATTTGAAATATTTTACTTTATATTTTTGCTTCATTTTTTAAGTGTCTTATAAACGTATAGTATAGAACATAATTTCTCTATCTGTTCCAGAATTCTACGCTGAGACGCTACACCCTTTACCAAGCCTCAGATTTGAGTGATTGTGTCAAAGCACTGCATCATCTGTGTTGTAATGGCTGTGGTTCAAACTTACCTGCAGTTAGGGAGAAGTACAGTCAACATAAGGTATGAAGAAACCCTCTCTCTCTCTCTCTCTCTCTCCCCTTTTTTCTAACCGTCCGGGTGAAGTTTAGAACGTGAGTTGTGATTGCTTCCCAACCCTATTTTTTTAACTTAGATTTCCTTTGATGATCGCATTTATAGGTTGGATGAAAACAATTTTAAGTGGGGATAACTTAATAGTTTTATGGCCTCATAATATCTTCAAGTCTGATAGTCGGTATCTGGGTTCAATCTTTGACATTTCTTTCTGTTTCAGTATAAATTCGTGGCGAAGAAGTACTGTCCTCTGTCAATACCTCCAGAGTTGTTCCAGGATTTCAGTGACTAGAAGCTCACATGACGTGTGTTGATGAGTTGTGAGACCTTTTCTCTAATAGTGTTAGAATCTTGATGATTTTTTGCTACTTTGGTCTACTTCATTTTTGTAGTCTACCTTTGCTGTGTATTTGTTTGTATGATGTTTTGCTTACAAGGTAGAACGAAAAGATAGTTGGTCTGGACTCTGGACTGGATAGAGAATTACTCTGCCCACGTAGTCATTTTATCGGTGGATTTCTTCAATGAATTTGTATACTAAGCTGGATATGGAACCATCAATTGTTATATATATACATATATTTTATATTTAAGTGCCGATTTAGTTTCTGACCTTTCACCTCAGTGAAAATTTAGGTTCTTGAATTATTTTTTCGGTAAAATAAGAGCCTAAATTCATTAAAAATTGCTAATTGCTGAATCTATAATTATATTAAGCTATTTTATCTAATTTTTTGTCAACTAAGTCACACTTTAGAGTGTAACACCATTATTTTCTCACATATAAACCCTTAACATTTCATATAGGTTGTGAATCTAATGTCTAATTTACCCTATAAAGTTAACTCCATACACTATTTCTTTACGTAAAATTACCAATTTACTCTCCTTGGTGGTTCAACAATAACTGCCCACATAAGGCCGCTATTTACAGATGGATAATGGAAAAGAGGCCAATTTTCAGAACCCAGACCTGGGGACGCCGTCTTGGAACCCAAACTGAAGGCCAAAATTAATCTTACTAGAAGACAGTTTCGGTTCTATAATATTCACTTAATCAACGCTCTTGCAAATCATACCTGCACATGTCGAAAATTTGAGCAGGTAAACACTAGATTCAGCACATTGTGGATTGCTTTCAACATACCAAAAGTATGCACAAATTGTTTAAAATCCCATATACAAGTAAATGTCGAAGTAAATGCACCAAAGACCAAACTACATAATTAAAAGGTGATACTGTGTCCAAGGTTAGGTGCATTCATATATATATATATATTTAATAGTAATACGCCTCCCCATTGCCAATGTTAATCTTCTCGGAGAACCAACTCGATGTGAAAATGTAACCTATCTATGTTAGCATAGAAACCTGATTGTTATTTTTTCAATTTGACGTGTTCCCAAATGAACATAATTTTCTATTTAGTATTGGCATTCATTTTGATATGTTTCCATTACTGTTGTGCTCACTAGCTTCTTACAAAGCTATATAGGATGTGAACTTTTTTGGCAGTGGGTTGCATATTAAAGCCGCGCTCCAAATTTCAATTAGAGGTACATTCATGAGATCCTTTTCAGTGGCTTCTCAAATTAAACCTAATCTGTTTACATAAATGTGTCGTGTGTGTGTATGTATCTATCAGTTTATATGCATTTTTTTGTGCCTAGATTATTAGATTGTTTGAGTAATTGGGTTTCACCTAAGTTTCAGTAATTGGATTTCCACATTCCAATACAATTAATACATTTGAACAACTTTTGTTTCAATTTTCCTCCGAAAATGAGGGACAGAAATTGGTGAGGATCACATCTTTCGAAACAAATTCTTCTCCAAAAAAATCGCTAATTTTGTGTCATCTATTCATTAATAACCCAAGTCTATCTTCTATTCCCCATTTTCTGATCAAATTGCTTCCTATCTGGTACATCAAGTCGCCTACAAACAGGTAGCTTTTGATCCTACTCAATTTACATGGTTGGTTATCTAAATCACAGCATCTTTCTCTCCCACTACAACCCACGTCAGCATCTTGCTGTTAGGGGAAGCGGTGGCGAACTCCAGGAACTCCATTTGGTTTTTTTTTTTTTTTTTTTCAATTTGTTTTCCTGTTTTTTTTACAATTTTTTTTTCAATTTGTTTTCTGTTTTCTTATTGTTGTTGAATGCAGAATTTGGTTGGAACGTAAAGCAATCAGGGGAATCATCGATAGGTATTTATTAGGATTTAATTTTTTTTACTGCTTTTAACTAATTTTGTGTGTTAAACAATTTGGCTACTTTTGTTTACATGTATTATTTTTCTTTATGTGTAACGGCTAATTTTTAAAAGGTCTAATTTTATTTTTTTATTTTTATTTTTTTATGTTTTATGTGCTTTTGATAATCATTCTATGGATCACTATTTATGTGATATCCCACATCATCCAAGAGAGTGGATCCTCTATGCCTTATATATTCTCATCTCTACCTAGCACGAGGCCTTTTGGGAGCTCACTAGCTTAGGAGTTCACTCCGAAGTTAAGCGAGTTCAGGCAAAAGCATTCCCAAGATGGGTGACTCATTGGGAAGTTCTCGTGTGAGTTCCTAGAAACAAAACCATGAGGGCGTGGTCGGGGCCTAAAATGGACAATATCGTGCGATGATGGAGTTGGGAATATACATATAAGACATAGAGGATCTACTCCCTTGGGCGATGTGGGATGTCACAATTTACATATTTTTTTAGAGTGCTGTTAGTCTCACCCACGTTATAATCTTACCCACCACAAAATGTTAAAAACTTGAAATGTTATCTTCCCACCAACTATTATTCCTAAAATAACCTTTGTATTGAAATTCATTTTATTTTTATTTTTATTTTTATTGAGTAAAACAAAATCTACAAAGACATGATTCAATTGATCAAGATGCACAACGAGGATCGCATCTATAAAGTACATTTTACACAATTCCCAGCATTTTTTCCATCCTCCACCATGCCACCCGCCCTGAGAACACCGTGTTCCACTTCATCTACACCTCCCACAATAATCAGCATGTGGATTGTGGACAGACAAGTCTTTATCCTAGTTTTCAAGGTTGTTTGTTGGTACTGACAACAAAAACAAACAGATCAAATTAAAATGGCCAAAGGTAATGGGGACTTGATTTTTTGAAGATTTGGAGAGGTGGGTTGTTCTAGAAGATGGGGAAGAACAAACCTGTCAACCTAGAGAGCAGAGTTTTTCTTTTGTCTTAGATGTCATTTTCCAAGAGAGTAAATTTGGTATGAATTTTTTTATTAAAAGATGGGTGGGGAAATAAGACAGTGAGGTGAGTTTATCACCACTCTTTTTTATGACAAATATTTTCCCAAAGGTACTCCCTCCCCTTCCTTCTCTCCTAGCATTTTTTATTTATTTAAATTTTTTTTTTCCCACATCTTCATTTGGTGATAGGAATTAATTTACATCTCCTTATGGAAATTGAATCAGATGTGGTATTAACTAACACACAAATTAAACCCTATAATTTAGACAATTGTAGTATGAGCAAGTAGGGATCGTTCTAGGCCGGGGATTAGGAGGGATGCTAATCAATACAAATTAAACTTAAAAACTGAAAACTAAACTAGACTAACACAAAATAAGAACTGAGGGAGATTTTTGGATGAATTTTAATAAAAATAAAGTAAATTGCAGCAAACGAATTAGGTCCTGTACGAGATATAGGTGAAAGGCTAGCTAGAGGATTGTTCTCCACACATGAAACATATGCACATAAATCGATTTCCAGTTATTCTTTCTATAAACAATGAATGACAATGCCCCAAATTAATTGTGAACTGCACAAATCAACACTCATATTTTCCTAGGTTCATTGAATTGGACTCAGCAACGCAACCAAATTATTCTTCTCAAGTTCCCTAACTATGAAAAGCATGATAGAGATACATCTCAAAGATCATTAAGTTCTGTGAAAATCATAAGCATTGACAAAGCATTCGTAACTATGAAAAGCATGAGACTCCAGCCAGGAATTTACTTAACTCAATCATGACTAGTGACTTTTTCCCTTGTATTCTAGCATCAAATCCCTGCATGCAAACTAAGTATGCATCCTTAATAAACATACAAGAATAAGTTTTCTATAAAACAGATAAGTAAATCACATTCATATTTTATGAAACAATAACTGGATGTAATCAATTTATATAAAACATATGATCATGGCTTCGAATTCACCTCTAGCTAAAAAGAAACTTAGTTACACATGTTTGATAGGAGCATATTTAGGCGACTTACTTAGCTTGTTTTCGTGCATTTATATTGTTAATTCATAGTTGTTTTAGTAGTTTAAGCCATTTTCGTGTGTTTTTAGGTTCATATGGCTAAGGAAGCAAAAAGATGCATTTTGGAGCATTTTGGAGCAAAATTGGACTTGGAATGGATAGCTTATGTTTGGAGCAAAAGGAATGGACGAAATTGAAGGATTCCTAATCCATTGCAGCCACATGCACATTCAATCATTCACACCAAAACCTTGCACATGCAATCTCTTTAATTAATTCAACCTAGCTGTCATTGCACATGCATTCACTCTTTAACCCACATGCATTTCCACCCACATGCACTCTCATTCTTTAATCCATTCAGCCACAAGACATTATCATTGCACCACATTCAGCCATTCCATCTCCCATTTCAGATTGCATTCCAATCATTCCAACCAAATCACATGCACTCCCACCCTTTAAATCACATGCATTCCCTTCATAAATCAGCCACATGCACTCATAATCATTCAACCAACCTAGCTGTCATGTTTCCCCTTTCATCATTCCCTCACATTCTTTAATTCAGCCAACACATGCTTACACATGCATTTCCAACCCACATGCATCCTTTAATCATTCAAACATGCAGCCACATTCCCTCCTAGCTGTCATGTTCCCCCCATTTCACCTATAAATAAGCATGCATTACACCTCAATTCATTCAATTCGTCCATATTCAGAAAATCATCCAAAACACCACCAGAAATCATCCCCTTGTGCCGTGAGTATCCCTACTAATCCAAACACCACTCCAACCACTCCCCATCCCTCCAAAACACTTCACACTATCCCAAAACACACCTTAGACCTTGTGATACAACAACGAGGAAGAGAAGAGTGCCTAAACGTTCATACAATTCAAGTTTGAGTTGTTGGAATGTTTAGGTGTTTCTTTGATCTCAATGTTTAAATTCAATTATCTTTGTTTTGTACGTATGAGGAATGGAAGAGAAGAGTGCCTAAACGTTCATACAATTCAAGTTTGAGTTGTTGGAATGTTTAGGTGTTTCTTTGATTTCAAAGTTATGAGGAACTAAACCCCCCCTTGGCTAGGGGGGGATTCGAAATATATGTTTATGCTTGCATTTTGATTTGATTACTTCTAATTGCGTTTCATAAGTTGTGGATTCAATTTGTTTAACCGTTTGATTGATAACTTATTTATGTATGTTTATTGAGAATGCGCGCTTAATTTTCATGCATGAATATGACGCTAGAATATAAGTGAGTTTCACCTAATAGTTACGAACTTATATTCACAAGTAGTGGAGGTTGCTTATAAACAATCGCGTTAAATGAATTCTTGGCATAAGTTTCATGCGTATTCCATAGTAACGAATGCCTCGTCGATGTTTATGATTTCCGTTGAACTTAATGATCTTTGTTGAATGTCTCTATCATGCGTATTCCATAGTTAGGGACTTTGATTAGGAATAATTTGGTTGTAATGCGTATTCCATTCAATCCAATGAATCTAGGGAAATCTGAAAGTTAATTTAAGCGGACCTAATTAACTTGGAGCGTTGAGAAGTCATGGTTTATTGAAATGCAATTGGAAATAATTTTATTATGCAAGTGTAACATATATGGAGATGAACCCCTTAGCTAATCTATCATCCATTCATTCCATTTCATCAATTTCATATTTACAATCTGTTTTAATTAGAATCTGTGCATTTAGTTTAAATTCGTCCAAAACTCAATCCCCCTTTACTTTATTGTCCAATTTAGTTAGAAAGTGTCTTAGTTTATGTTTCTAAGTGTTTTCATTCAATTTATTACACAAATTCGTCCAAATTCACCAAAGTGGTCAAAACTGCCCAGAAAGTGTTTTTAAGGCAGTTTTGAGTGTTTTGGGTGATGTTTGAGTCTTTTGGTTTGTTTTAGTGTTTTAAAGTTTAGTTTTGCATTCTTTGAGTCTAGTATAGTGTTTTATATTGTGTTCTTACGTTTTTGAGTCAAATCCAAGTGATTAACAATCCCTCCTAATCCCCCGTCCAGAACGATCCCTACTTATACTTATACTACAATTGTCAAAAAGAGGGTTTAATTTGTGTGCGTATAATTTACGCATCAAATTTTGGCGCCGTTGCCGGGGATTAGCAAATTTGCTAATCTCTTGGATTGTTTGTTTCTGTTATGTATTTTAGTTTTAGTTTTTGATTTGTGTTTTGTTTGTTGAATTCAAATACTAGAGAAGAACAACATGGCACTTGATAATGCTTCTCTTTTGTCACAGCTCATGGAAAGGTCTCAAATGCAAAGTGTTGATATATTTGATCTTCAATCAAGGAGTAACGTGTTTTCCAATACTTACAGTTCAGATTGGAGTGATCATTCAAACTCTATGTGGTGGGAACCTCAACATGTTCAAGAAGAAGGATATTGGCAGCCATATGAGGAGTTCTATTCAAGACCTATACACCCACCACAACCTCATATTCAATATGCCCAACCAAATTTAAGTTCATCAATAGATTATAATCAAAAGCTTAACGAATTAATTTGTTTGGTGCAGGGCTCACAAAATCAAGACAATGAGGCTCGACAAGAAGACAAAAGGTTGGACCACTTGGAAAAGCAAATTGGGCAGATAGCGGAGTTCGTAGGACAATTTTGCGACCAAGGCAAACTCCCTAGTTCAACCATTGTAAATCCGAAGGGAGGATTTGAAGCACCTTTGCCGGAAGCACTTATTGCTCCTACGCCATCTAAATCAAGTAAGGTTGTTCCAATTAGTTCTAACCCCATCCCACCTAATATCCCTATTCCTTGCAGGTTCATGAATTCCAAGGAAGAAGAAAGTGAAAAAGACATCTTGGAAGCCCTTCCAAAGGTGCAAAGTAGGGAATTTCATGAATTCATCAAAGAGGATAAACTTGAGACAACAATTCCCAAAGAAGTTGGATTTTATGACACGGGACAAGTCATAACTTTCGAAGGGGTGTTTATTCTTAAGTTCATGTTGGAGCACAAAGGTAAGCCGCCTCCCCGAATTTCAATTTTCTTTTATACTAATATGTTGTTAATGATTCAGGCATCCACTCTAGAAATTAAACTATTACCGGATCATTTCAAGTATCACCGCCCATTCAAAGATCAATTCCAAGCCGTTATGTATGTTTAAAAAAAAAAAAAAAAAAAAAAAAAAAAATTATTTATTAAATAAAATACTAAACATGGAGAAAGATGGAGCTTCACAAAGGTTGTTTAGTTAAAGACCCACTACGTGGCAAAACTCTTGAAGCGGAAGGCATCGGGACGGAAGGCATCGGAGCAGAAGACATAGGAGCGGAAGGCATCGGAGCTGGAGGCATCGAAGATAGAGCATTCGAGGCCTCAATACTTGGCCAAACGCTGGATGATCCAGGAAAAAGGTGCCTCTGGAGGAACGACGAAAACCTTTGACGGTCACTTTGAATCCGACCTTCAGACTCTTGCAGTTCATCAAGCTTCCTCTTCATGCCCGACGAATAGTTATTTGCAAGCACATGCAAACTTCTATTCTCGTACTTAAGCTGCTGGATCTCTTGCTTAAGACTTTCCACCTCTGCCATCAATGATTCCACCTGACGGGAGCGGGTAAGCAGGCGTTGGCCCATGTTGGACACAGAACTCGCACACTGAACACTAAGGGCGAGGGACTCTTGAACGGCCAACTCATCGGACCGTCCTGACAGCAGCCTACTATCTTTTGGAGTGAGGAGGTTCCTAGCTACTATTGTAGCTGTTGTGGCGTCCTGCATCACGGAGTCTTCACCTGTAAGAAGACCGTTAGAAGATAAGAAAGAAGGGCGCCATACGTTACCTTGACGCGGCGCGCCCGTATCACTGCTGAGACTCAATTCTAAGCTAAGGTTCGATGGGTTTGCCATTTTTCAAAAGTGTTCAAAGAGATGGGGTGGATGGAGTTAATTCTCAAAGGGCCGGAGTCGATTTTCAAGAATGGGAAATCTTCAGAGTGTGTTTGTTGTGGTGATCGATAGCTCTATAAAAAGCCAAGGCGACGCGTCCACCGATTCAAAAAGTCGGAATTTCCGGCGTAAGTTAGGCGACGCTTTCTCGGCTTTTCAGAAGACGCGTTCAACTTTGTCAAAAGATTTCTTCTTTTCAGACAACACGTGGAGGCCATCATCGCAACTACACATCTTTAGCCGACAAGCGCAAAGTTCGGCGACGCTTTCTCTGCTTTTCAGAAAACGCGTGCAGCTTTGTCAAAAGGAGCCGCATCCGCACTACTACGTGTCGTTCAGAAAGCGAAGTGGTGTCGTTCAGATATCGAAGGGGCGCCTGCTCAGAAATCGAAGAGGCGTATTCAGAAATCGAAGAGACGCCACTATTTCAAAAAGCCGGATTTGCGGGATCAAAACGTTTGTCGACAAGGGTAAAAGAACAATACCACCACTTGATATTATCTCTATATATGTCGACCTTCGTCTTGTGTGGCAAGACAAACTTGAAGAAAAATGCCCAACTCTCCCTCACCTCTGAGGGCGCACTCCCAGCAAAGCCTTTCGAAATACTCAATTCTTTCTTCTTCCCCAAAGATGATACCAGATGCCTGGAGTACAGATGACCCAGGAGGAAATGGCGGATTGAAGTATGCTGATTCATTCACCGCTTCTTCAAAAGCAAAGGTATCTCATATCATCAAGGTCAAAAGCAAAAGTATCTCATATCATGCTCTTTCCCTGTCTTTTTCTTTGTCCTTGTTCTTACTCGCATGGCAAAGTAAAAGAAGCAATCAGCCGGAACTTGGAGTCAATCTTCCGATCTAGAGCCAACTGCCTGGAATCTATTCCTGATTGCTTACCTAGCGTTGCTCTCGAGTAGTCATCTTCAACGGTTGATACACTTCCAGAGAAGGGACCACTTCTGCAAAGGGGAGCGAGTAAGGCAAGTGAAAATGATACATTGAAGCATGTGGAGACAAACATAGGCTGAGTTATCCTCCAACCCTTTTCAATACGAATTGGAAAGATTGAACAAAGAAACAGACCAAAGGAGTAAGCTCAGACCTTCGGGGGAGACCAAAAGAATCCTGCTGCCCAGTTCAAGAGTAGCACAAAGGAAAATCAATGATGGGCGGCAACCAGTTCAAGAGTAAGCCTGTGGAATCACAAAGATCAAAGCCTCAATGCAATCACCAAGGAGAAGAGGGAATTTACACTCCATAACCAGATTTGCGTCCCTAAACTCTTCTCTTTGTTAATTACATTCTGCCATGTTTAGTATGTTTAAATGCTTTTTGTGTGTTTACTTATGTTTTGTGTGAATCTATGCTTAAAACATTGAGGACAATGTTTGATTTAAGTGTTGGGGGGGGGGGGGTAACTAAAGTGTTTTGATGCAAATTCGTAGGGTTTTATCCACCATAACTTCTAATGTTGTTCCTTGCTGTTTTAAGGTGTTTTTAAGTTGTTTTAGAGTGTTTTTGTGTGTTTTGTTTTATAACTCCGAAAATCACATAAAAATTTGAAAAAACATGTTTTGAAAAGCCTAAAAAGAGTGTTTTGAGTCGTTTTTGTGTGTTTGTGTCTTAGGGTACCTTCCAACAAAATGACAAGGATTTGGTTTGTAATTGCATGACTGTTAAAGAGAGTTATAAACATGGATGAAAGTTTGATTTACTCTTGGTATATGCTTGGTTATGGTTATAATGTATGACTTCACATGCAATCATAAAAGAAAAATTCGTTTTTGTAACATGCTTGAAGGAAGGAACTCAAAAAAACGCTACAACCCTGTGAGACTCAAGCCATTACCTTCGTTGGAGAGTTTTTTTTCTGTGATTCTTTGTTTTCTAAAGTTGTTGCATGATCTCATTATTCCTTGCTTGGTTGCTACTTAGAATGCAATTGTATCATGATAGAACTAAATGCTAGAACTTATATCCGTTTCATTCAAAGCATGACATTGAATTGCATAACATATATCAAGATGAAGTTGTGTAGTTGCTGTTGGAAATGTGCCCTAAAACCAATCATATGATGATACTTTATGGACATTTCACATGTTAAACTAATCTAGTTTAATATTAAGGGCAAAGATTATTGTTTGAGCCGTCTCATATAAATGTTATATGCTTAAACGATAAGTCCAAGGAATATGTGATTGGAAGAATGCGATCTAAAGAAGTTAGATTCATGAGACCATTCTTTCGTTGACACATCCTAAACGTTCCTGATCATAGGATTGTCAATTGGGCATTGACAGTCCGTTAAGATCAGTACGTGCTATGTCTTCTCTCAGGGAGAGTGACTAGTCTCGAGTCATTGATGTGTGTGACATCAAGACAAGTACGTAGGTGCTCAATAGAGAATGAGTTCACTGAATACGATCAACGAAGAGTTCTCATATTCATGTCACATGAGAACTCATGGTTGGGATAATGCAAATTAGTCTTTTGACCTGAGGCATCACAGTTGTCTTGTGGTTAGGTCCTTAATCTTTGATTATGTCAAAGTCACTCCATCAGGAGGGTGTCCACGACATCGTTGGGGTTAAGCCACTTAGCCATGGAGGCAAGTGAATGCGCAACAAGGGATCTCTAACCTTCAAACTGTTTGAGGGAGAATACTCTATGATATGATTTAGAATCTCTGGCCAGAGTATGAATGAGATGTTGGAATGTGTTCCAAATCACATTCAAGGTAATCATATAAGCACAAGACTCACATTGGATAGTAGACATGAATAAACTATCAAACCAAACAATGTGGTCAAGAGTATTGTATTAGAGAAAGACCGTATTGCATTTGTAATCCTAAAACTGAATAGGTTCTCCACCTCTTCTGATTAGCTTGGGTAACCATGACATGCTGCTAGGCGTCAACCATGTTTTGTGGAAGCCCTAAAAGTGTATTATCACTAACGGGAGAATTGAAAGTAAGTTCCAATTCACAATCGATTTGAAAGAGTTTGAATCGCCCACTGCCTCGCTAAAAGGAACCTAATGGATCGTACACCGTGCAAGGTAAAGATTGAAGATTCAACGGAGATGAGTAAGAATAATTAAATGGTTTAATTATTTATGGCAAGGATTAATTAATATGTTAATTAATCAAACGAATAAGTTCGTTAAAGACCTCGGGATAGTTTTGGACCTTAAGGCCCAATGGGCTTCGAACGTCAAGTCCATTGACTTAAGTTGTATGACAACTTAATGAATAATGATTCACAAAGGCCCAAATAGCCCAATAAATCCCCTTAAATTCGGCCATTTAGAGGAGGGTAGTGAACTTGGCTTAATTGCAAGTTTGCCACTCCATTGTGAGGTGGTATAAAGACATCTTTATAGCTATTTCATCCTTAGGGGTTTTCTTAGGAGTAAAGATGAGAAAAAAAAACTCTCCTTTCTCTCTAGAAATGGCCGGCCACCCTAGAGGAAAACATCTAGCAATCTTACTTCCTCAAGGTCACTCATTTCTTCTCCAATCTTACCTTGGTGTGGAGACTTAGAGGTTCTCAATTTTGGGAACTTGGAGAAACCTTTTCATCCATCCAAATCCATGGATCTAAGATGCAAGGAATGAAGGCCCTCTCTTTGGGTGATTAGCCTTTGCTTATGCAAAGAGGAATCTACAAAGGTATTGATTTCTCAACTCACTTTGTTTTGAGTTGAGTCTTGGTTCACCTATCTACTAGGCTTTGAAGTTCATGGGTTAAGTTTTGTTTTTGAGTGCATATAAACATGATTCCGCCTTTTAATTGTTAATTGCATGTTGTTGATGTTGCTCAAATGAACTTGTTTTTCACAAATCTTCCTTCAAGTGGTATCAAGAGCCTAGGTCTAGTAGTTGGTGAATCCTTTTGGGTTTTGTAGTTCATAGTTTGTGATTTGAATGTTGTAATTGTTACAAGCTTTATTCTTGCTTCTTTGAATGTAAATTTTGTTAGAAAATTTGCCATCTCAAATGTTGTAGATGTAGTTCATATGAGCATGAATTTTGGAGCTAAAATTTGGTGCCATGTTTTTGGGGAAATTCGGCCAAATCCAAAGGGTGGATTTTTGGGTTCTTGTTTGACTTGTTAAAAGTGTTTTAAAGTGACTTTTGGAACCCCTATGTACCCTAGTATGGTTGTATGTTATTTCCCTTAAGTTTGAGTGGTTTTGGTATGTTTTTGGGTGAAGAATGTTCATGGAGCTCTTATGGGTTTTCATGGATGTTCTTCATTGTTCTTGATATGTTCTTGCCAAGAACAAAAGGTTTGGTGTTTTGATTCAAAGTTTTGATTTATTTCATAAAGTTTTTGTTTTGAAATATTTTTTATGTTTAAATATATTAGATATTTATTTTGAAAAGTTAAAGAAATTTTAGTGGGTAGGTGTGTAATGATTTATTCCATTTCACACACCCCACTTACAAAAACTTTGAAATTTTTTTTATTACTTTGCTTCAAAACCAACCACCCTACTCAATTAGGGTCCTTGTGGGGCTTTTATGCAATTACATAAAGTTTTGATACTTTTGTGTATTTGTACTTTGACCCAAAAGTTTACGTTTTTACTTAAAGGTCCAAAATCACTAAAAGGACAAATTGTTTTGCTCCTTTAATGAAGTTTTAGCTTTTGTGTAAATTTTTTGGGTTCTAGTTGTAATTACATGAAGTAGTGGACTTTTGTGTTTTTACAAAGTGACCCCAAAAGTTTAAGTTTTTGCAAAATGGCCCAAACAAGTTGAGGTCATTGTTTTTGGCCCAAATTAGGTAGAGAACAAAATTGTTTTGTCTCTTTAAATGAGAATTGGATTTTCATTTCATTTAGCTCCATTTAAATCAATTCTATGGATACAAAAACCAAATGAAAATGTTGCATTCATGTTTAATTAGTTAAAGCGTTAATTAATTAAAGAAAGGGTGATTATGAACCTTAGCCTACGATAATTGAGCTACGTGAAAGGCCGTTTCAAATTTGTTTGAACCATGGGAATGTGTAGATTAAATTTTGGTTGTAATTTGATATGATCAATTGTTGTAAAAGAGCATAAGCTCTTCTTTACTTTAAAGTAATTTGATTTGATCAATTGTTGTAAAAGAGCATAAGCTCTTATTTACTTTGAAGTACTCCTTTCTTGTTTTATTCGATATGCATGAAATTGGAGTAGTTGGGTCCAACGCCCAATAAGACAACACGCCTTAATGTGATTAAACGCGTAACTAAAATCAATCACCATCCCTAGACCGAGATTCAACACTAGGCTCGTGTTGAATCGAATCAAAGGTTCATAGTCATCCTAAGGCCCTAAGGCAACTATATAGTCCATCAATGAATGCAAATCTTATGTTAGTAGTACCATATAGTCTTGCTTTAAAAACCGTTTTAAAAGCATAGTGGGAGTATTATATACTACTAAATCAATCATATGGACCAATAGTTGTAATAGGACCAAAATGTTTTAATTGGATTAAAATGTATGTTTATATGTGATGAGACCTAAAAACCCTCAACCAAATGATTATTAAGTTGATAAGCGAGAGATGCTTTGAATATCTCTTCGTAGGCCTTCCACCGTGGTGGGCTCCAATCGTTTGTGACTCATGCACCGGCTTCACCCTATAATGGGGAAGTACAAAGTATGTGCTTACATCCAGGAGGAGTCCATAAACATATGATGAGGTGAGTGTAGACAACGAGTATGACCAACATGATATAATTCTGAGGTTGTGCTTGAACCTCTACATAAACTAAGCATGGTGGGAATAACTTAACTAAGTGCAATGGTGCCAACATGATATAATTCTGAGGCATTCATTCTCTAGAGGCCAAACTAGATGGGTAATTACAAGAGTTGTAAATGACTAAAGTGTTATTCTCTCATCATTATTTTTGCTAACCAACATGATATAATTCTGAGGTGGGCTTGGTAATGGTGAGTCTCCCATACCCCGCTAAGAGTTCAACAAAACTCTCGAATTCCGATGAGGGATATGGAATTTGCCAAAAATAGTGGGTGGTGCTATTTTGATTTAAAGACCCGGATCAAATAGCTTAAAATCAATCAATTTATATTCGTTATGTATTTGTTTACCAATATATTTGCAAACGCTATCCAAAAATTGACAAAGAAAAACCGAACACTTAAGTTTCCGAACTTGGTACCACAATCCCATAGATTGTCTTGAATGGATTGTAAAAGTGCCTAAGTAGTCTCATCCTCACAATCTTCCTATTGATAATGTATCAATGGAAGAACATGTTAGATAAGTCTATCATGAAGAGGACAATGCAAACTCTAGTGCTTGTCTCTTTGTTACACGAACAAGGAACTTGAGAAGTAAGCACAAGGGCATGGACACTTTATGTGCCATGATTCTTCACTTACAAATTGTTGTATGAAGAAATGAGAGTTGCCTTGAACAACTCTTGAAAGTTTGTTATTATGTTTACAACATAATGGTTGGTTGACAAAAATAGTCCATTTATATGGACTTATGATGATTTTGAATCATTGAGTGTTGAAGTGTTAAACCACTTAACGAGACGGAAACTAGGCAAGGACTTCACTTTTGTGTCCCTATCCTAATGGTTCACTAAGTTTATTGTAAACTATATAGTGAACAATAACCGCACGCTCTCCAAATCGTTTGATGTGTATAACACATTTGAAATAAGTTTCAAGAGAGATAGTGGGAGTTTAGGGACCATGACTATTGTAGTCAAAAGGGAAGTCAAATGAAGAAAGCAAAAATAACTCCAAGGGAACAAACTTTCTTTATGAAAGGATGGACATTGGAAGGGGTATTTGCAAGAAATGTCTTGCAAGTGTCAAGAACGCACCTTTCGAAGGTATTGTAAAATGTTCTTGAATAATTCAAAACAATTGGTTCTTCTACTTGAATACATGATTCTGTATTAGCAACTATGTTTTACAATCGTTGTAAAAGTGTGGCTAATAAGAAGTAGAAGATAAATGAGAGAAGAGAAAGTACTTCACATTCGAAACGTGAATCAAATATAGATCTCTGCTAAAGCGGATTGTACTTACTTCCTCATATGAACTACCAAAGAAATTGGAAAAACCAAAGATTGTCTTTACGTCCCAATTTTAAGGAACTTAATTCCGTCACTATTGTAGAGATGGATGAATGTTTTGTTTGACAAAACATTGTTCTTTATTAATGAATGATTAGATTATGGTAATCTAATTAATTGTCTCTATAGTAGAGATGATGTGGTAGTGTTAACTGTTTAAGAATATAACGATGCTTAAAACCCAAAAGGTTGCAAGGTAGTGACTAATCCCAACTGAGTTGTGATACCTCTAAAACATAAATTACGAGTTGGTAATAGATGGATGCATTGGATCGTTAGACCCGGATCCAATACCTTCTTGTTATATTGTATAGAGGCGAAATGTTTGAATCTTTATTCTTTTGGAAAGAAGAAAGAATCACAAAGTTGTTAAGGATAATTCACTTAGATGTTAGTGGCACTTGTCCACAACATAATACTACTCATGTTGTATGACATTCACCGAAGATCGCTCTCGGTTGGACTATAGTTTACTTTGAATAAACACAAGTCCGAATACTTTGCAAAAGGTTTCAAAGAATTCAAGAAATGTAAGTTGATGAGTAAGACGTCTAAAGAATTTACCTCCTTAGATTTGATCCAAGGAAAAGTAACACTTTAGATGAGTTTCCTTGAAAGATATCAAGGAAAATAGCATCATAAGATAATGTATTTCTCCATTAGGAGAAGAACGAACTTGAATAAGATTTAGTTCGTTGGATGTTATCTATTACCCATATATAGGATATATATATATACTTCTAAAACAATATGATTGTCAATTAGAAGATCTTCCAAAATTTTCATAACTCCATAAAATGTAGTTGGAAAGAAAGACAAATCTTAAACATGTTAAGATTTGGGGTTGTGTGCTAATAAGCAATATTTGTTTGATATGATCAACAAATATAACAACCTAGTTCCTACACCACAAGCTCCAAGGTAGTCGAGAAGGATTTATAAATCGTCTCAGTTGAATGGTTTGAACTTTATGACTATGTCATAGAGTTACACCTCTTAATTCGAAAGAAATAAGAATGAAAATCCTTATGACTACACTTAGTGGGAGCTATAAGCATCTTATGAGAAAAAGGATCAAATCGTTTGATTTCTCATAAAGATGTAAATGAATCTTTTGTTTACTAGGTTTACAAAAGATTAGTGGGACTTATTCATATTCCTAAATTTGAATATATATATATATATATATATATATATATATATATATATATATATATATACATGATATATATTAATTTTGAAAATGAAAGGAATTCTTCATCGTTAAAGTTATGACTTTAAACATTCTGTAATGATAGAATGTATATGGGAGACATAGTCTACATACATGGGATGGAAATCTATAATGATAGATTTCAAGATATAATTGGATTATATCAATCCCTAAAATAGACAAGAGATGCTAGGAAGTTTCTCATATGATGATAAACTTCAATTAGAATGACAATTCTAGTGAGACTAGGAAGTTGTTCTTCTCAAAGGGAATGTACCCTTTGACTCCCAAAGAAATAAATAGAATCCTTTATGCATACGCAGAAAGGTGATTTATGTATTTCATATTGTATGAAAACATTGATATAAGTTGTACCTAGAACGGTACAAGATGATATCAGTGCAAGCCCAGGATCAGAACCATGGCAACTGTCAAGTGAATCCTTAGGTATTTAAGAAATACTAAGGATGGATTCCTCAAGAATGAGGAAGAATTAGAGTAACGTAATGGAAGCGTAAATGTATTAGATTATGAATCTAATCCATCATAGAATATCTCTTCATTATGAATGAAGTGATAATGAGATATCTCTTTATTATGACTAAAGAGATATTTGGGTGGAAACGTTAAAAGTAATGACTTTAATGTGTTCCATCATGTATGCAAAATATATTGCCATATAGAAGCTTACAACATTGTTGTTTGGATGGGAAAGTTCATTTATGAACTCTCCATTCGGTTCCAACCAGAAAGTGTATGACACTAATGGGGCGATAGCTCAAGCCAGGGAATTAAGGTCTCATCAAGGTCCGAACTCAAATGAGAGACTGAACCACATGATTGAGAATCATGTATAATGGTGACGTCGTTATTCTCAAGGTTGCTTCTATGGATAACATATAGATATCCATTGTCTAGGCCTACTACTCAGCCATTTATGAAATGACTACAGAAGAGGTATCATCACTGATGACTAAGCTGATTGGCTCTAGTGCAAGTGGGAGATTGTTGGAAATGTGCCCTAAAACCAATCATATGATGATACTTTATGGACATTTCACATGTTAAACTAATCTAGTTTAATATTAAGGGCAAAGATTATTGTTTGAGCCGTCTCATATAAATGTTATATGCTTAAACGATAAGTCCAAGGAATATGTGATTGGAAGAATGCGATCTAAAGAAGTTAGATTCATGAGACCATTCTTTCGTTGACACATCCTAAACGTTCCTGATCATAGGATTGTCAATTGGGCATTGACAGTCCGTTAAGATCAGTACGTGCTATGTCTTCTCTCAGGGAGAGTGACTAGTCTCGAGTCATTGATGTGTGTGACATCAAGACAAGTACGTAGGTGCTCAATAGAGAATGAGTTCACTGAATACGATCAACGAAGAGTTCTCATATTCATGTCACATGAGAACTCATGGTTGGGATAATGCAAATTAGTCTTTTGACCTGAGGCATCACAGTTGTCTTGTGGTTAGGTCCTTAATCTTTGATTATGTCAAAGTCACTCCATCAGGAGGGTGTCCACGACATCGTTGGGGTTAAGCCACTTAGCCATGGAGGCAAGTGAATGCGCAACAAGGGATCTCTAACCTTCAAACTGTTTGAGGGAGAATACTCTATGATATGATTTAGAATCTCTGGCCAGAGTATGAATGAGATGTTGGAATGTGTTCCAAATCACATTCAAGGTAATCATATAAGCACAAGACTCACATTGGATAGTAGACATGAATAAACTATCAAACCAAACAATGTGGTCAAGAGTATTGTATTAGAGAAAGACCGTATTGCATTTGTAATCCTAAAACTGAATAGGTTCTCCACCTCTTCTGATTAGCTTGGGTAACCATGACATGCTGCTAGGCGTCAACCATGTTTTGTGGAAGCCCTAAAAGTGTATTATCACTAACGGGAGAATTGAAAGTAAGTTCCAATTCACAATCGATTTGAAAGAGTTTGAATCGCCCACTGCCTCGCTAAAAGGAACCTAATGGATCGTACACCGTGCAAGGTAAAGATTGAAGATTCAACGGAGATGAGTAAGAATAATTAAATGGTTTAATTATTTATGGCAAGGATTAATTAATATGTTAATTAATCAAACGAATAAGTTCGTTAAAGACCTCGGGATAGTTTTGGACCTTAAGGCCCAATGGGCTTCGAACGTCAAGTCCATTGACTTAAGTTGTATGACAACTTAATGAATAATGATTCACAAAGGCCCAAATAGCCCAATAAATCCCCTTAAATTCGGCCATTTAGAGGAGGGTAGTGAACTTGGCTTAATTGCAAGTTTGCCACTCCATTGTGAGGTGGTATAAAGACATCTTTATAGCTATTTCATCCTTAGGGGTTTTCTTAGGAGTAAAGATGAGAAAAAAAAACTCTCCTTTCTCTCTAGAAATGGCCAGCCACCCTAGAGGAAAACATCTAGCAATCTTACTTCCTCAAGGTCACTCATTTCTTCTCCAATCTTACCTTGGTGTGGAGACTTAGAGGTTCTCAATTTTGGGAACTTGGAGAAACCTTTTCATCCATCCAAATCCATGGATCTAAGATGCAAGGAATGAAGGCCCTCTCTTTGGGTGATTAGCCTTTGCTTATGCAAAGAGGAATCTACAAAGGTATTGATTTCTCAACTCACTTTGTTTTGAGTTGAGTCTTGGTTCACCTATCTACTAGGCTTTGAAGTTCATGGGTTAAGTTTTGTTTTTGAGTGCATATAAACATGATTCCGCCTTTTAATTGTTAATTGCATGTTGTTGATGTTGCTCAAATGAACTTGTTTTTCACAAATCTTCCTTCAGTTGCCACCATAACCAAATAGCCTTACTTCCCATATTTCGTATTTGTTATTAGTTTTAACCCGTTGAGCCTCGTTTAGCCTATTTTCTTTGCTAACCACATCACCCCTTACCTAGCCTAGATTAGGACCATCCGTACCCTTGTTCTTGAAGCATAGTAAGCATGACGGATAATGAATTCCTTTTGATTAATATGTTGCAGAAAATAAGTGTGGGGGAAGGGATTTTTGTGTGTATGTATGTGCCTAAGTCTTAAAGGAGGCACGGGAAAAAGAAAAAAAAATGTGAGAAAAAGAAGAAGAAAAGAAAGAAAAAAAAAAAAAAAGAGTGAAAATAAGTGAGAATGGACTCACAAGTGTGATTGTTGAAGAAAGGGCCCAAAAAGTTTGAATATGGCCCTAAGTTTTGTGACTTCCCCTTGGGTGTTCAAAGTTGACTTCTGCGTTCTAAAGGGAATTCTAAGTGCCTAATTCAATACTTTGCTCACTATTGCTTTAAGAATGTTTGTTTATCCTTCACCTTTCATTGTTAGCCAATACCCTAGCCCTATTACAACCCTTTGACTTCTATCTTGATTGTTATGCGTTTCAATTTGTGGAGTTTGAACTTGGTATGAGCTTATGGTGTCACTGGTTCTCGATTCTAAGTAGTAGCATTCCATTCATGAGATCATACCTAAAGATGCTTATTAACTCCAGAAATTGCTCTCTTTATGATACATATATGTGAGTGTTCGTTTTCATGTTTACATCAATCTTCTCACATATAACTAGTTTAGGGTGTGGAGTTAGAAAATCTGTGTGAAAATTGAGTGCATATCTTGTAAGGATTTGAGGGAATTCTCTAAGGCATGTTACTACATTCAAATCATGGTTTTAAATGCTTAATTGTGAACTAGTATGTGGTGACTATGAGTAAGAATGTACTTAAGTGTAAAGATGGCTAAAATCTGTGGGAATAATGATTTTTAACTTGTCATGTGCATTGGAAATCCCTGAGACGATTGTTGGAAGGTGTAGGTTGTGTTTTGTTCGTTTTGTCTAGTTTCGTGTTCTTTTGTTATTTTGTTTTGCTCGAGGACTAGCAAAAGATAAGTGTGGGGGAATTTGATAGGAGCATATTTAGGCGACTTACTTAGCTTGTTTTCGTGCATTTATATTGTTAATTCATAGTTGTTTTAGTAGTTTAAGCCATTTTCGTGTGTTTTTAGGTTCATATGGCTAAGGAAGCAAAAAGATGCATTTTGGAGCATTTTGGAGCAAAATTGGACTTGGAATGGATAGCTTATGTTTGGAGCAAAAGGAATGGACGAAATTGAAGGATTCCTAATCCATTGCAGCCACATGCACATTCAATCATTCACACCAAAACCTTGCACATGCAATCTCTTTAATTAATTCAACCTAGCTGTCATTGCACATGCATTCACTCTTTAACCCACATGCATTTCCACCCACATGCACTCTCATTCTTTAATCCATTCAGCCACAAGACATTATCATTGCACCACATTCAGCCATTCCATCTCCCATTTCAGATTGCATTCCAATCATTCCAACCAAATCACATGCACTCCCACCCTTTAAATCACATGCATTCCCTTCATAAATCAGCCACATGCACTCATAATCATTCAACCAACCTAGCTGTCATGTTTCCCCTTTCATCATTCCCTCACATTCTTTAATTCAGCCAACACATGCTTACACATGCATTTCCAACCCACATGCATCCTTTAATCATTCAAACATGCAGCCACATTCCCTCCTAGCTGTCATGTTCCCCCCATTTCACCTATAAATAAGCATGCATTACACCTCAATTCATTCAATTCGTCCATATTCAGAAAATCATCCAAAACACCACCAGAAATCATCCCCTTGTGCCGTGAGTATCCCTACTAATCCAAACACCACTCCAACCACTCCCCATCCCTCCAAAACACTTCACACTATCCCAAAACACACCTTAGACCTTGTGATACAACAACGAGGAAGAGAAGAGTGCCTAAACGTTCATACAATTCAAGTTTGAGTTGTTGGAATGTTTAGGTGTTTCTTTGATCTCAATGTTTAAATTCAATTATCTTTGTTTTGTACGTATGAGGAATGGAAGAGAAGAGTGCCTAAACGTTCATACAATTCAAGTTTGAGTTGTTGGAATGTTTAGGTGTTTCTTTGATTTCAAAGTTATGAGGAACTAAACCCCCCCTTGGCTAGGGGGGGATTCGAAATATATGTTTATGCTTGCATTTTGATTTGATTACTTCTAATTGCGTTTCATAAGTTGTGGATTCAATTTGTTTAACCGTTTGATTGATAACTTATTTATGTATGTTTATTGAGAATGCGCGCTTAATTTTCATGCATGAATATGACGCTAGAATATAAGTGAGTTTCACCTAATAGTTACGAACTTATATTCACAAGTAGTGGAGGTTGCTTATAAACAATCGCGTTAAATGAATTCTTGGCATAAGTTTCATGCGTATTCCATAGTAACGAATGCCTCGTCGATGTTTATGATTTCCGTTGAACTTAATGATCTTTGTTGAATGTCTCTATCATGCGTATTCCATAGTTAGGGACTTTGATTAGGAATAATTTGGTTGTAATGCGTATTCCATTCAATCCAATGAATCTAGGGAAATCTGAAAGTTAATTTAAGCGGACCTAATTAACTTGGAGCGTTGAGAAGTCATGGTTTATTGAAATGCAATTGGAAATCATTTTATTATGCAAGTGTAACATATATGGAGATGAACCCCTTAGCTATTCTATCATCCATTCATTCCATTTCATCAATTTCATATTTACAATCTGTTTTAATTAGAATCTGTGCATTTAGTTTAAATTCGTCCAAAACTCAATCCCCCTTTACTTTATTGTCCAATTTAGTTAGAAAGTGTCTTAGTTTATGTTTCTAAGTGTTTTCATTCAATTTATTACACAAATTCGTCCAAATTCACCAAAGTGGTCAAAACTGCCCAGAAAGTGTTTTTAAGGCAGTTTTGAGTGTTTTGGGTGATGTTTGAGTCTTTTGGTTTGTTTTAGTGTTTTAAAGTTTAGTTTTGCATTCTTTGAGTCTAGTATAGTGTTTTATATTGTGTTCTTACGTTTTTGAGTCAAATCCAAGTGATTAACAATCCCTCCTAATCCCCCGTCCAGAACGATCCCTACTTATACTTATACTACAATTGTCAAAAAGAGGGTTTAATTTGTGTGCGTATAATTTACGCATCAAATTTTGGCGCCGTTGCCGGGGATTAGCAAATTTGCTAATCTCTTGGATTGTTTGTTTCTGTTATGTATTTTAGTTTTAGTTTTTGATTTGTGTTTTGTTTGTTGAATTCAAATACTAGAGAAGAACAACATGGCACTTGATAATGCTTCTCTTTTGTCACAGCTCATGGAAAGGTCTCAAATGCAAAGTGTTGATATATTTGATCTTCAATCAAGGAGTAACGTGTTTTCCAATACTTACAGTTCAGATTGGAGTGATCATTCAAACTCTATGTGGTGGGAACCTCAACATGTTCAAGAAGAAGGATATTGGCAGCCATATGAGGAGTTCTATTCAAGACCTATACACCCACCACAACCTCATATTCAATATGCCCAACCAAATTTAAGTTCATCAATAGATTATAATCAAAAGCTTAACGAATTAATTTGTTTGGTGCAGGGCTCACAAAATCAAGACAATGAGGCTCAACAAGAAGACAAAAGGTTGGACCACTTGGAAAAGCAAATTGGGCAGATAGCGGAGTTCGTAGGACAATTTTGCGACCAAGGCAAACTCCCTAGTTCAACCATTGTAAATCCGAAGGGAGGATTTGAAGCACCTTTGCCGGAAGCACTTATTGCTCCTACGCCATCTAAATCAAGTAAGGTTGTTCCAATTAGTTCTAACCCCATCCCACCTAATATCCCTATTCCTTGCAGGTTCATGAATTCCAAGGAAGAAGAAAGTGAAAAAGACATCTTGGAAGCCCTTCCAAAGGTGCAAAGTAGGGAATTTCATGAATTCATCAAAGAGGATAAACTTGAGACAACAATTCCCAAAGAAGTTGGATTTTATGACACGGGACAAGTCATAACTTTCGAAGGGGTGTTAATTCGAGTGTTAGAATATTTCACATCACAAACACTTAACCGCAGTTACCACTTACTAACTCACATGTAATTAATTAAAACAACATTTTGAATGTAGTAACATGCCTTAGAGAATTCCCTCAATTCTTCATTGGATATACTCTCTATTTTCACACAAAATTTCTGACTACACTCCCTACACTAAGTATATGTGAGAAGATTGATGTAAACATGTAGACTAGCACTCACATATATTATAACAAAGAAAACATTTTCTGGAATTATTAATATGACATGTATATGATCTCATGAATGGAATGCCACTACTTAGAAGTGAGAACCAGGGATCCCATATGCTCATACCAACTTCAAACTCCACATATTGAGACACATAACAGTCAAGATAGAAGTCTAAGGGTTGTAACGAGGCTAAGGTATTGGCTAAAGGTTCTTAAAGCAATAGCAAGCAAAGTAATGAAATTAACACTTAGAATTCACTTTTGAATGCAAAAATCAACTTTAAACACAAAGGGAAGATTCACACAATACTTAGGGTCAAAATTAAAAATTTTCGACCCTTCCTTCAACAATCAACACTTGTGAGCTTATTCTCACTTATTTCTGAACTCCTTTTCTTTCTTTTCACAACTTTTCTTCTTCTTTGCACGTTTTTATTATTTTTTTTCTTTTTTCTTTTCTCGTGCCCTTTTACCTTCCCCCTAATGTGAAAATTAACTTGACCCACAAATTAAAACCCTATGGTTGTAGTGTATGAAAGTAGGGATCGTTTTAGGCCGGGGACTAGAAGGGATGCTAATCTACTCAATTTAAACTCTAAGTCATTAAACTATACTCAAAAACATAAACTAGACTCTAACAACTCAAAACAAGCTAAATAGACTCAAAACACACAAACTAAGTTAAATTGACTCAAAACAAGACCTAAGGAGTAATTTGGACAAATTTTAACTTATGTTGACTCAAAACACTAAAAGAAACAAATTAAAACAGATTCTCACTAATTTGACACAATAAAGTAAAGGGAATTGGGGTTTTGACGAAATTAAGGTAAAAACAAGCAGATTGTAAACTTAAACTAAGTTAGCACGAAATTGGGGAAATATGGGTGAATGACTAGCTAGAGGGTCTTTCTCCACACATGACACACTTGTATACAAATTGATTTCCAGTTGCTTTTCCAATAAACCATGAACCTCAACACCCCAGATTAACCGTGAACAACACTAATTAACCCTCAGATTTTCCTTAAGTCATTGAATTGGATGGAAGACGCATCGGCAACCAAATTATTCTTCAATAGTTCCCTACATGAACAACATAATAGAGATACAATCAAAGATCATTAAGCTTTGTGAAAATCATAAGCATTGATAAGGCATTCGTAACTATGAACAACATGATACTCTTGCCAAGAATTTACTTAACACGATTGTGACTAGCAACCTCCACTACTTATAAATATAAGTTCATAACGATTAGGTGAAATTCCCTTATATTTTAGCATCAAATTCATGCATGCAAACTAAGCCGGCCCTCTTAATCAACACACAAGAATAAGTTCTTAATCAAACAGTTAAGTAAATTGTATTCACGATTTATGAAATCACAATTGAAAGTAATCAATTCATATTGCAAATATAATCATGGTTTCAAAGTCTCCTCTAGCTAAAACAAGTTTAGCTCCTCATGTTCGCAAAACAAAGATAATTAAACTTAAACATTGAAAACAAAGATAGAATACACCTAGAAACACTCTAGGTGGCTCATCCTTCCTTCCTTGCTGCGACACAATGGGGATTTTCTGAATTTAGACTCTTGAGGTGTGGTGGATGGTGTGGTGTGAAATTGTGGTAGAGGGTGGTGCTTATGAGTGCTGCGGCATCATGTATTTATAGGGTGAAGGGAAGGCACGAAATTGGGCTGAAAATGAGAGGAATTAGGACTCCAAATCACCAAAGAACAAGGCTACTTTCAATCAGATTCCAGGGAGGACAAGGAATGGTCCTTGTGCTAGATTCTAGAACTTCTAGAAGGGTTACATGTGGCATAAACTTAGGGCACGAAAATAGGGCTTCTAGAACCTGATATTTAGGTGATTTAATATGAAAAGGAGTCCACTTTGCAACTGGAATTAAGGTAGGAAAAGATTAGGATAGGATAAGATAAGATAAGGTT
The DNA here is from genome assembly GCF_041283825.1 of Pyrus communis. NCBI lineage: Eukaryota > Viridiplantae > Streptophyta > Magnoliopsida > Rosales > Rosaceae > Pyrus > Pyrus communis. The sequence continues at coordinate 9,041,516 of NC_142572.1, forward strand.
GGATAAGGTTTGGATAAGATAAGGTTGTTTGGATAATGTTCCATGTTTCTTGCTCTTTTGATGTGAAATATTCTAACACTCAAATTAAAACCATATGATTGTAGTATATGAAAGTAGGGATCGTTTTAGGCTGGGGATTAGAAAGGATGCTAATCAACATAATTAAGACTCAAAAACACTAAACTAGACTCTATAGACTCTAAACTAACTTAAAACACTCTAAACAACAACAAACAATAAAAAAGACTCAATTCTAGACCTAACAAGTGATTTTGACGAAAATAAGACTTAACTTGACTCAAAAGACTAAAAGAAAAAGGATTTTGACTCAAATAACAAGACTAAATGAAAGGGGGATTGCTTTTGACAAATTTAAAACTTAAAACAAAAACTTTGTATAAAACACTTTGTAAAAACGAATTTGTGTGAAATAAATGGGTGAAAGGCTAGTTAGAGAGTCTTTCTCCACACATGATATATGCATACGAACCAATTTCTAGTTATTGTTCCTTTAGACTATGAATGACAACGCCCCAAGTTAGTTGCATCGCACAACTAACCCTGAAGTTTTCCTTATTTCATTGAATTGAATGAAAACGCATTACAACCAAATTATCTTTTTCAAGTTCTTTATATGAAACGCATAACAAAGATACATATCAAAAGTCATTAAGTTTTGTGAAAACCATAAGCATTGACAAGGCATTCATCACTATGAAACGCATGAGACTCATACCAAGGATTTACTTAACGCGATTGTGACTAGCAACCTCCACTACTCGTTAATATAAGTGAATAACTATTACGTGAAACCCCCTTATATTCTAGCATCAAATTCATGAATGCAAATTAAGTGTTGACCCCCAACCCACATACATAAACAAGTTTTAATAACTTAGATAAGCAAATCACATTCATGCCTTAAAAAAACAATAATTGGATGGAATCAATTCATATAAAACATATACTCATGGCTTCGAATTCACCTCCAACTAAAAAGAAATTAGTTCCTCATGTTCATCATAATTGAAAACCAAATTAACATAAACATTAAACTAAGACTAAGGATAGAAAAAATGATGCGAACTAATTAAGCACACAAATTAAAACCCTCTTTTGACAATTGTAGTAAAGATGCAAGTAGGGATCGTTCTAGACCGGGGATTAGGAGGGATTACTAAATCACTTGGAAACTGACTCAAAAATGTAAAACAAACGTTAAAAACACTAAACTAGACTCAAAGAATGCAAACTAAACAATAAAACACTTAAACAAATCAAAAGACTCAAAGAATGCAAAACACTTATAAACACAAACTAAGACACATTCTAACTAAATTGGACACTAAAGTAAAGGGGGATTGAGGTTTTGACGAAATTAAACTAAATGCACAGCTTACAATTAAAAGGCAGAATGTAAATATGAATGTGATGAAAATATGGATGGAATGCTAGCTAGAAGGTTCTTCTCCACACATGTCACACTTGCATACAATTTGATTTTCAATTGGTCTTTCGATGAATTATGAAACTCGACACTCCAAGTTAATTAGGTCCGCTTAAATTAACGTTCAGATTTCCCTAGAATCATTGAATTGGATGAATATGCATCGCAACCAAATTATTCCTAACAAGTTCTCTATATGAACAACATGATAAAGATACAAGTTAGAATCATTACGTTCTTTGGAAATCATAAGCATCGACAAGGCATTTGTAACTATGAAAAGCATGATACTCTTGCCAGGAATTCATTTAACGCGATTGTTTATAAGCAACCTCCACTACTTGTAAATATAAGTTCATAACTATTAGGTGAAATTCACTTATATTCTAGCGTCATATTCATGCATGAAAATTAAGCGTGCACTCTCAACAAACATACATAAATAAGTTATCGATCAAGCAGTTAAACAAATTGAATTCACCATTCATGAAATTCCAACCAAAAGTAATCAATTCATATTGCAAGCATAAACATGGTTTCGAATCACCCCCTAGCTAAATAGGGGTTTAGCCTCTCATGTTCACAAAAAGAGAAATACAATTGAATTTAAACATAAAGCACAAAGGATTGATTACACCTAGAACGCACAACGAATCCACTTGAATTTTTGCACGTTTTAAAGTCCTCTTTCTCCTTTCTTCTTGTTGCGGCATAGAAGGTTTATTGTGTTTTTGGATGATTTTCTGGTTTAGGGATGGATTTATGGTGATATGGTGGTGCGGCAAGGTGGTGGAGTGATGGAGGTAGGTTTGTATGGTGGCTGGAAGGGTGGAGGAAGGCTGCGGCAAGGTTGGATGGTGGCTGCAATGGAGGGAAAAGGTGCGGTTGATGGAGAAGATGAATGGGTTCTTGCGGCTAGGGAGTGGATGATGGAAGGCTCAGGCTTAGAGTGAAAAAAATGGTTTTAAGTGGTTGAATGATAGAATAATGAGAAGTGAATGAATAATGCCCTAGGGTTAGGAAAAAGGTGCGGCTGATATGGTTTTGTGAATGAATGGAAAGTTTTAACCTAGGGTGCGGCTGATATGGATTTTATGGCTGAAAAAATATGAAAAGTAATAATGAGAGGTCCCTAAGGTGCGGCTAGGTGGTGGAAAACCTAGGGTTTAAGAAAATCAAACCCTAATTTATTTTGGTTAATTAGAATTAAGTTAAAAGCTTCTAGAATTAGGAAATAAAATCAGAAATTAAAAGGGATGGCTGCAAGGTGCGGCTAGGGTTAGGTTAGGAGAGGGAAATAGGGTTTAAGTGAATGACATTGGACATAAATGCCCCCCCTTGCACGGCAAGGGAAGGGAAGAAGGATTAAGGCACGGCAAGGGCTATGTAATTGGGCTAGGGCCTTGGTTTTGTGTCCTAAAGTGCATACAAGGCCTTCAAAGTGGCTAGAAAATACGGACGTTTAAGATTAGGAAAGGTTACCAAAACGGGAAACCTAGGGTTAACTTTCCTACTTCAAGTAGAAAACCTTGTTTGAGTAGGAATCCTCGTTTTGGTAAGAATTCATCGTTGGAGTAGGAATTCATCGTTTCTTCAAGTCTTCAACTCATTCATTCCTTTTTCGCTCCAAAAGACTCCAATTTGCATCTTCTTGCACACTTTGGCCTCATAATCTGAAAATACACAAAAGTGACTTTAAACACTAAAATCACTAAGGAAACACAACATAAATGCACGAGAACAAGCTAATTAAGTCGCATGAATATGCTCCTATCAAATTCCCCCACACTTAACTTTTGCTAGTCCTCGAGCAAAACAAAACAAGTAAAGAAAATAAGACGAAACAAAACAAACAAAACATAACCTAAACCTTCCAACGTTTGCCTCAAGGATTTCCAATGAAACATGACATGTCAAAGATCATTACTCACATAGCTTTTAGTCTTCCTTCCCCTCGAGCACATACTTAATCATAGTCACCATTCACTAGTTCGCATTTAATCACTTAAAACACATTTTGAATGTAGTAACATGCCTTAGAGAATTCCCTCAATTCCTCACTAGTTATGCACTCAATTTTCACTCAGATTTTCTGACTACACACCCTACACTAGTTATATGTGAGAAGATTGATGTAAACATGAAAGACTAGTACTCACATATGTTATAACAAAGAACGCAATTTCTGGAGTAATTAAACATGTTTAGATATGATCTCATGAATGGAATGCTACTACTTAGATGCGAGAACCAGTGACACCATATGCTCATACCAAATTCAAACTCCACAATTGAAATGCACAACACTCAAGATAGAAGTCAAGGGTTGTAACGGGGCTTGGGGTATTGGCTAACAAGGAAAGATAGGGATAAACAAAAGTTCTTTAAGCAATAGCAAGCAAAGTAATGAAATTGAGACTTAGAATTCACTTGGAATGCAGAAATCAACTTTTAGACATAATAGGGGAGATTCAAACAACTATTAGGGCCTAATTCATTGTTTTGGGCCCTTACTTCAACAAACCATACTTTGGAACTCTTTTTTACCTCTTTTCAACTCTTTTTCACTTCTTGTTTTTTTTTTCTTTTTCTTTTCTCTTTTTTTTTTTTTTTTTTTTTTTTTTTTTTTTTCTAGCTGTGCCTATGGCACATAACTCACATCAATAATCCTTCCCCCACACTTATTTCCTGCAACACATTAATCAAAAGGAATTCATTCATGCTTACTATGCTTCAAGAACAAGGATACGGATGGTCCTAATCTAGGCTAGGTGAGGATGATATGGGTTAACAAAGAACATGGGCTAACACGGCTCAATGGGGTTAAACTTAAACACAAAATGAGTGAAGGGCACACGGCTATTTGGTTTTTATGGTGGTCACTACACAACTTCATCTTGAATATGTGTTATGCAATTCAATAACATGCTTTGAATGAAATGGGCATGAGTTCTAGCATTTGGAACTAAGTGATGAAACGCCTTCTAAGTAGTAACCAAGCAAAGAATAATGAGATCATGCAACGACTTTAGAAAACAATAATGCACAGATTTTAATTCTCCAAATAACGTTTAGGCTCAAGTCTCACAAGGATGTAGCGTTTGTTTAAGTTCCTTCCTTCAAGCATGTTACAAAAACTGATTTTATCCTTTGTGATTACATGTGAATTCGTAAACTATAACTACAAACAAGCAATAACCAAAGAGTATATCAAACGTCCATCCATGTTTGTAACTTTCTTTAACCATCATGCAATTAAAAACCAAATCCTCATCATTGTGTTGGAAGGTACCCTACGACACAAACAAACACACAAAAACAACTCTTTTTGGGTTTTTCAAAACAATTTTTCAAATTTTTATGGGTTTTTCGGATTTTTAAGTTAACACACACTAAAACACTCTAAATTAGCTTAAAAACACTTAAAAACAGCAAAGAACAACATTGGAAGTTATGGGTGATAAAATCCCACGAATTTGCATCAACAACATTAATTACACCCCCCCCCCCCCCCACACTTAAATCAAACATTGTCCTCAATGTTTTAAGCCTAGCCCTTTCTGATTCCAATTTCCTCCATCCTCTTTGCTCCATGGTTAAGCTATCCAATCCATGCCCAAAACTGCTCCATTTAGCTTCAAAATACCCTTTCTTGCTCCTTTTGCCATTAGGACCTAAAAACATATGAAAATAGCTTAAAGACTAAAATAAATAGTAATTAACTCACTAAATGCAAGGAAACAACATAACTAAGTAGCATAAATATGCTCCTATCATCTTTCCTTATGTTCTTTGTCTTGAATTTGTTTCTCTAGATTTGTAGCATGTTCCTAGCCTCTCTTGAACTTCAAATTCGTCCATCCACCTTGCTCCATACTTGTGCTATCCATTCCAAGCCCAAAATTGCTCCAAATTGCACTTTCTTGCCTCTTTTGCCATTTAAACCTACAAACACATGAAAATAGCTTAAATCACTATAATAAATAGAAACTAACTTACTAAATGCAAAGAAACAAGCTAACAAAGTCGCATAAATATGCTCCTATCACCCCCACACTTGTTTTTCTGCATAATGTAAGTCAAAAGGAATTCCCTGTAAGTTATGCTTCCTATGCTTTAAGAACAAGGGCATGGATAGTCCTATTCTAGGCTAGGTAAAGATAATGTGGCTAACAAAGAAAATAGGCTAGATAAGGCTCAAAAGTGATGTGAAAATTAACTTGACACACAAATTAAACCCTATTTGTGACAATTGTAGTATATATGCAAGTAGGGATCGTTCTAGACCGGGGATTAACTAGGGATGCTAATCAACACAAATAAGACTCAAAAACACTTAACTAGACTCTATAGACTCAAAACTAACTTAAAACACTCAAAACAGCAACACACACTCAAAAAGACTCAATTTTAGACCTAACAAGTGATTTTGACGAAAATAAAACTTAACTTGACTCAAAAGACTAATGGAAAACAGATTTTGACTCAAAGAACAAGACTAAATGAAAGGGGGATTGTTTTTGACGAATTTGAAACTTAAAACAGAAACTTTGCATAAAACACTTTGTAAAAACGAATTTGGGTGAATTAAATGGGTGAAAGGTGATAGGAGCATATTTAGACGACTTATTTAGCTTGTTTTCTTACATTTATGTTGTTAGTTCATAGTTATTTTAGTATTTTGAGCTATTTTCGTGTGTTTGTAGGTCCATATGGCTAAAGTAGCAAGAATGTGCATTTTGGAGCCTTTTGGAGCAAAATTGGGCTTGGAATGGATAGCATATTCTTGGAGCAAAAGGAATGGACGAAATTGAAGACTTAAAGATGCTAGGATTCCTAATCAAAGAAGGTTTCCTACTTGAAGTAGGAAAGTTAAGCCAAGGTTTCCTATTTTGGGTCGACCTTTCCTAATCCTAAATGTCCCTAAGTTCCAACAACATTGAAGGTCTCTTATGCATTCTAGGACACAAACTAAAGGTTCCTTGCACCATTCTAGTCCTTACCGTACTCACCTTAACCTTTCCCTTCCTTGCCGTGCAAGGGAAACCACATTTCCTTTCCTATTCTTCCTTGCTGCAAGTTTCCTTCCCTTTTCCCTTGGGATTCTGACTTTAATTCTCCTTTTCCTTGAGGATTTGGGGTCCAATTCTTTCCAAAACTAATTAATTAAAGTTAAGATCTTTTTCCTCAAATATATAACCCTTTGCCGCACCCATGGGGAGGCTATTCATTCACATACACAACCAGCCATCATTCATCCTTCTACACCTTAATCCGCATCCTTCATCACCTTCCTTACACCATTCCATACTCTTCCCTTCATCATACCTTCCTGCCATACATCTATCCTTGATCCTAATACACTAAAGAACACTTTTCACACCCTAAAACCTTTGTGCCGCAGCCTAGCAAGGAAGAGGGAGAGGAGAAGAAGCCTTGGACGTTTTTGCATGCAAGTTGGATTGTTGGAATGTTTTTAGGTGTAATCTATCTTTTGTTTTCAATGTTTAATTCAAGTTTTCTTTGTTTTGCTGTGAACATGAGAGGCTAAACTTGTTTTAGCTAGGGGAGACTTTGAAACCATGATTATGTGTGTGATATGAATTGATTAATTCCAGTTGTGATTTCATAAATTGTGAATGCAATTTACTAAACCGTTTGATTAAGAACTTATTCTTGTATGTTGATTAAGGAGGCCTACTTAGTTTGCATGCTTGAATTTGATGCTAGAATATAAGGGAGTTTCACATAATCGTTACAAACTTATATTCACAAGTAGTAAAGGTTTCTTATCACAATCATGTTAAGTTAAATTCCTGGCATGAGTGTCATGATGTCATAGTTACGAATGCCTTGTCAATACTTATGATTTTCATGAAACTTAATGATCTTTGCTTGTATCTCTATTATGCAGTTCATGTAGGGGATTTGGGAAGAATAATTTGGTTGCCGATGCATTGTGCATCCAATTCAATGATTTAAGGAAAATCTGAGGGTTAATTAGTGATGTCACGGTTCATCTGGGATGTTGAGGTTCATGGTTTATTGAAAAAGTAACTGGAAATCAATTTGTGTTCAAATGTATCATGTGTGGAAAAGAATCCTCTAGCTAGCTCATCAACCATCCATTTACCCAAATTCGTCCAAACCTTGTTTAAATCTTTATGTTACTTGTTTTTACTTTAAATTCGTCCAAAAACCCAATCCCCTTTTCTTTGTTGTGTCTAAATAGCTAGAATCTGTCCAAATTGTGTTTTTGAGTGTTTTGAGTCAAAACCAATTGTATTTTCGTCCAAATCAAGTCCTAGAGTCTAGTTTGAGTCTGTTTGATTGTTTTGAGTTGTTTTGAGTCTCTTTAGTTTGTTTTGAGTCATATAAGTTTAGTTAAGAGTCTTTGAGTTTATTTAAGTGTTTTCAAGCCTAGTTTTGTATTCTTGAGTCAGTTTTTATTAGATTAGCAATCCCTCCTAATCTCTGGCCTAGAACGATCCCTACTTACATCTTTACTACAATTGTCAATAAGAGGGTTTAATTTGAGTGCTATTATTTATCACATCATTTCCCTAATCTTTTTCCTCTTGGATTCCGAATTGAATTGGCCTTATTCCTTGTGGATTTGGATTGTGCAAAGCCTTTTCAGAAATTAATTAGGTTTTGACCCTTTTCTTGAGGCCCAAGCCTTGTGCCGCACCCTAGTCCTTCTACCATTTGATTCCTACCAAACCCTAGATCTAATTCTGATTTCCTAGGGTTTGCCGTGCACTATATATATATATATATATATATATATATATTTAAGTTGTGCCGCACCTTCCTCCTACACACCACGCAACCATTCATCCTCTCCCCCATCCATTCATACATTCAACCATGATAGGAGCATATTTATGCGACTTAGTTAACTTGTTCTTGTGTATTTGTGTTGTTATTTCTTAGTTAATGTAGTATTTCAAGCTATTTTCATGTGTTTTAGGTCCAAAGGGTTAAAGTAGCAAGAAAGTGCATTTTGGAGCAGTTTTGGGCACTAAATGGATAACATATGTATGGGCCAAGATGGATGGACGAATTTAGAGTTCAAAAGGCTAGGAATCTGATAAGAAGATGAAGAAATTAAATTCAAGACAAAGAAGATAAGGAATCAGCTCAAAAGAGGAAACATTATCCAAAACCTTATCCAACCTTGTCTTATCTTATCCTATCCTAATCTTATCATGCTTTAATCTTAGCTACAAGGGGACCTAAGTATATATTTCTAGAACCTATTTCTAGAAGAATTCTCTTCTAGAAGTCCCAAATCAGCCACAAAACACATTATTTCTAGAAACCCTACAAAGGTGGCGCCTATTCTCTTCTAGAAAGCTTTGTCTTGCCTTGCAATCCCCTCTCCTTTCCCTCCAATATCTGCCGCACCCCTCTATCCCTTTTCCCTTGTGGATTCTGATTTATTAGGCCTTATTCCTTGTGGATTTGGGTTATACAAATCCTTTTCTGAAATTAATTGGGCTAAACCCTCTCCTTAGTGGATTTAATTAATTGTGCTGAACCCTAGGGCCCTAATCCTTAAAATCTGCTAAGTTGTAACCCTAATCTGATTAACCCTAGGGTTGGCCGAACCTATATATAGATATTTTCAGCCACAATTTCGGGAGGAACCCTCATGCCATTCAGAAAGACCTTTGCCGCAACCCTAGACACCATTTTACATCATTCGTTCAGTCCATTCACTTCCGTATACAACCTGCTGCAACTTTTCACCCTCATCAGCCATCATTCATCATCCTAAGCAAGAATACACCATTCATCGCCCCCAAAACCACCAACCACACCTTGTGCCGCAGCAAAGAAGAAGGAGGAGAGCCCTTAGACGTGCCTGCCATTCGAATTGGAGCTGCTGGAACGTTTTAGGTGTAATCTTTCTTGTGTTTTCAATGTTTAAATTCAATAATCTTTGTTTTGTAAGTATGAGGAACTAATCCCCTCATAGCTAGGGCGAATTTCGAAACCATGGCTATATTTGCAATATGATTTGATTACTTCCAGTTGTGATTTCATGAATTGTGAATTCAATTTACTTATCTGTTTGAATTAAAACTTGTTTGTGTATGTGGATTGAGAGTGCACACTTAATTTGCATGCATAAATCTGATGCAAGGATATAAGGGAGTTTCACCTAATCGTTGTGCAGTTATATTCATAAGTAGTAAAGGTTGTTAGTCACAATCATGTTAAGTAAATTCCTGGCATAAGTATCATGCGCTTTCATGGTTACGAACGCCTTGTCAACACTTATGATTTTTATAGAATTTAATGATCTTTGATTGTTTCTCTATTATGTGCTTTCATGTAGGGAACTTTTGAGGAATAATTTGATTGCGATGCGCTAATTCCATTCAATTCAATGACTTAAGGAAAATCTAAGGGTTAATTTAAGCGTACCTAATTAACCTGGGGTGTTGAGGTTCGTGGTTCATTGAAAAAGCAACTAGAGATTGTTTTGTATGCAACTATGTCATGTGTGGAGAAAGGCCTCCTAGCTAGCCCATCATCCATCTATTTCCACCAAATTCGTGCAAATCTGCCTAGTTTTAGTTCTTGTTTTGTTTACTTTATTTTTGTCCAAAACCAAATCCCCCTTTATTTTAGAGTGTCTAACTAGTTAGGATCTATTTTAGATGGTGTTTTCAAGTGTTTTGAGTCAAGTTGAAACTAAAATTCGTCCAAAATTGTGTTTAGAGTCAGAATCTGCCCAGTTTGTGTTTTTAGGCAGTTTTGAGTGTTTTTAGCTTATTTTGAGTCTTGTGAACTTGTTTTGAGTCTTTTAAGTTTAGTTAAGTGTTTTAAAGCTTAGTTTTATCTATTTGAGTCAGTTTAAAGTGTTTTAGCAAGCCCTTCTAATCCCCGGTTTAAGAACGATCCCTACTTACTGATGTGAAAATTACTTAACACACAAATTAAACCCTCTTGTTGACAATTGTAGTAGATATGTAAGTAGAGATCGTTCTTAAACCGGGGATTAGGAGGGATTGCTAAACACTCTAAACTGACTCAAAATCGTAAAAACAAAGTTTAAACACTAAACTAGACTCAAAGAATGCAAAACTAAACTATAAAACACCAAAACAAACCAAAAGACTCAAAACAGCAAACAAACACTCAAAACTGCCTTAAAAACACTTTCTGGGCAGTTTTGAACACTATACTCAAATCTGGACGAAATTAAGTTATCACTTGACTCAAAACACTTAAAAACATCAACTAAATTGATTTCTAACTAATCTAACACTTTAAATTAATGGGCGAATTGGTTTTGACGAAAATTAAGTAAATTAAGGCAAGGACAAAGAAAACAGATTCTTTAGACTAAATTAGGTGAATTGATGAATGATGGGCTAACTAGAGGGTTCTTCTCCACACATGACACACTTGCATTCAAATTGATTTCCAATTGCTTCTTTCAATAAATTATGAAACTCAATACCCCAAGTTAACCGTGAACAACATTTTTTTTAACTTTCAAGTTTTCCTTAAGTTATTGAATTGGATGGGAATGCGCATACAACAACTCAAAACATTCTCTAAAAGTCCCTTACGTGAAAAGCACAATAAAGGTACAATCAAAGATCATTAAGTTTCATGAAAACTATAAGTATTGACGAGGCAATTGTTACTATGAAAAGCATGAAACTTTTGCCAAGAATTCACTTAACGCGATCGTCGATAAACGACCTCCACTACTAGCAAATATAAGGTTATAACTATTAGGTGAAATTCCCTTATATTTTAGCTTCAAATCCTTGCATGAAAAACTAAGTGGCCACCTTAATCAACACACAAGAATGAGTTATCAATCAAACAGTTAAGCAAATTGAATTCACAACTTATGAAATAACAATTGGATGTAATCAATTCATCTTGCAAGCATAATCATGGTATTGAATAGCCCCCTAGCCAAAAGGCTTAGTTCCTCATGTTCACAAAACAAAGGAAAACAGATTTATACATTGTAAATATAAGAAAAAGAACACCTAAATACTCCAACGATCCAATGTTGAATAGCTAGAATCTTCAAGCAATCATCTTCCTCTCCTTTGCTACGGCACAAGAGGTTCTGGTGAGTTTAGGGGGTTATGGATGATGTAGAATGATGGATTTAGGTTTGGGATGGATGTAAGGGACGGCAAGGGTTGGTTTTGGGCAGAAAATATGGAGAATGGTGAAGTATGGATGTGTTAGAGGGATGGGATGATTTTTTGGCGTGAATGGTGAATGAATGAAACTTTGTGGCTGCAACAAGGATGTTTATTTATAGGATTTCAGAAGTTAAAACCCTAGGTTATTTAGGTAAACAGAAATTAAGTCAAAAGCTTCTAGAAATAGGAAATCAAATCAGAAATTTAAAGGAAACTAATTAAAAGTTGTGGCAATGGCATAAAACACAAAAGGAATGTGTTTTAATGCAAGGAAATAGGAAAGAACCATCTCCCTTGCACGGCAAGGAAGAGGAAAGGTCAAGGGAGGTGCGGATGTGATATAGGAAAGGTTTAAATGTCCTAAAACTAAAGGAAACAAGGTTCCCTTGCACGGCAAGGGATGATGAGAAAGGGTAAGTTGACATGGTGCACGACAAGGGAAGGAAAAATGCAAGAGACCATTGTTTTGTGTCCTAGAATGCATATGAAGTCTTCAAAGTGTTTGGGACATAAGGACAATTAGAATTTAGGAAATGTCAAACCAAGATAGGAAACCCTGGGCTTAACTTTCCTACTTCAAGTAGGAATCCTTGTGTGATTAGGAATCCACATCCAACTAGGAATCCTCATGTGAGTGGGAAACCTCCTTCAATTTGGAAACCTTCCCGTGATAGGAATCCTTGTCGACTTCAAGTCTTCAATTATGTCCAATCCTTGTGCTCCAAGCATGTGATGATCATTCCAAGCCCAATTTTGCTCCAAAAGGCACCAAAATGCATCTTTTCACCAACTCCATCATATGAACCTGAAAACACACAAAAGAAGCATAAAGGACTAAAATAACTAAGGAAACACAACGTAAATGCACGAGAACAAGCCAATTAAGTTGCATAAATATGCTCCTATCACTTACATATATACTATAATTGTCAAAAGAGGGTTTAATTTGTGTGTTAATTTAATTTTCGCATCAAACCATCAAATACCATACTTCACCCTTGTGCCGCAAGCAAGGAAGGAAGGAGAAGAAGAGTGCCGTGCAATCTGCCATCCAAGGAGGGTTTGAAATCTACCATTGGAGTGTGGAATGTCTTTGGGGTGTCTTCTATCCTTGTTTTAGTTTTACAATTATGTTGATTTCGTTGTTAATTTCTACAATCATGTGGAACTAATTTCTTTTTAGTTAGAGGTGAATTCAAAGCCGTGGACATATGTTTTATATGAATTGATTTCCTCCAGTTATTGTTTCTTGAATTGTGAATGCAATTTACTTAACTGATTTATTGAGAACTTATTCTTTTATGTTGATTAAGGGTGCACACTTAGTTTTCATGCATGAGTTTGATGCTAGATGATAGGAGCATATTCATGCGACTTAAATGGCTTGTTCTCGTGCATTTACGTTATGTTTCTTTAGTTATTTTAGTCCTTTAAGCTATTTTCGTGTGTTTGTAGGTCCAAAGGGCTAAAGGAGCAAAAAGATGCATTTTGGAGACTTTTGGAGCACTTTTGGGCTAAGGATGGATAGATTATGCTTAGCGCCAAAGTGTTGGACGAAATTGAAGACCTAATTGAAGACCAAAGTGTTGGAACCTTGTTCCCTTTAGTTTTAGGACATTTAAACCTTTCCAATTTCCTTAGCCGTGCATAACATTCCAACATTCCACTCCTTCATTTCAGCCACACTCACACATATCATTACTTATCATCACCACTTATCACTTATCATAACCACATATCATATCACTTATCACTTATCACTTATCACTTATCATCATCACTTATCATAATCACTTATCACTTAACATGCACCCATCACCTAACACAAAACTTGGCAGCCACATGCATTCCCCTTTTGCACATGCTTTCCCATTTCATTATTCATTCACCTTAATCATTCCCTCACATGTTTTCCCAACCCATTGCAGCACATGCACATTCACTCTTCCATATTCCAGAAATTCGTCAAAACCTCTCCACACCCTTGCAGCAGCCACCAAAACACTTTTCTCCTCCATTGCAACCACTCCAACCACTCCCCATCCCTCCAAAACACTTCACACTATCAAAATTTGATGCGAGATTTATACGCACACAAATTAAACCCTCTTTTTGACAATTGTAGTATAAGTATAAGTAGGGATCGTTCTGGACCGGGGATTAGGAGGGATTGTTAATCACTTGGATTTGACTCAAAAACATAAAAACAAAGTTAAAAACGTTCACAAAGACTCAAAGGACTCAAAACAAGTTCAAAAGACTCAAAACTGCCTAAAAACACTAACTAGGCAGTTTTTGACCTTAAACCCAATGTTGGACGAATTTAAGATTATGGCTTGATTCAAACGTAAAATAACAATATAAAACACTATACTAGACTCAAAGAATGCAAAACTAAACTTTAAAACACTAAAACAAACCAAAAGACTCAAAACAACACAAACACACTCAAATCTACCTAAAAACCACTTTCTGGGCAGATTTGAGCACAAACACAAATTTGGACGAATTTGTGTAACAAAATGACTCAAAACTCTTATAAACACAAACTAAGACACTTTCTAACTAAATTAGACAATAAAGTAAAGGGGGATTTTAATTTGACGAAAATTGAAATAACGAAACAAGTTTAATAAACTAGACAGAACAGCAAGGTGTTTTTAAGTTGTTTTAGAGTGTTTTTAGTGTGTTTTGTTTTATAACTCCGAAAATCACATAAAAATTTGAAAAACATGTTTTAAAAAGCCTAAAAAGAGTGTTTTGAGTCATTTTTGTGTGTTTGTGTCTTAGGGTACCTTCCAACAAAATGATAAGGATTTGGTTTGTAATTGCATGACTGTTAAAAAGAGTTATGAACATAGAGAAAAGTTTGAATTACTCTTGGTATATGCTTGGTTATGGTTATAATGTATGACTTCACATGCAATCATAAAAGAAAAATTCGTTTTTGTAACATGCTTGAAGGAAGGAACTCAAACAAACGCTACAACCCTGTGAGACTCGAGCCATTACCTTCTTTGGAGAGTTATTTTCTGTGATTCTTTGTTTTCTAAAGTTGTTGCATGATCTCATTATTCCTTGCTTGGTTGCTACTTAGAATGCAATTGTATCATGATAGAACTAAATGCTAGAACTTATATCCGTTTCATTCAAAGCATGACATTGAATTGCATAATATATATCAAGATGAAGTTGTGTTGTTGCCACCATAGCCAAATAGCCTTACTTCCCATATTTCGTATATATTAGTTTTAACCCCGTTGAGCCTCGTTTAGCCTATTTTCTTTGCTAACCACATCACCCCTTACCTAGCCTAGAGTAGGACTTTCCTATACCCTTGTTCTTGAAGTATAGTGAGCATGACTTAAATGAATTCCTTTTGATTAATATGTTGCAGAAAATAAGTGTGGGGGAAGGGATTTTTGTGTGTATGTATGTGCCTAAGTCTTAAAGGAGGCACGGGAAAAAGAAAAAAAAAATGTGAGAAAAAGAAGAAGAAAAGAAAGAAAAAGAGTGAAAATAAGTGAGAATGGACTCACAAGTGTGATTGTTGAAGAAAGGGCCCAAAAAGTTTGAATATGGCCCTAAGTTTTGTGTGACTTCCCCTTGGGTGTTCAAAGTTGACTTCTGCGTTCTAAAGGGAATTCTAAGTGCCTAATTCAATACTTTGCTCACTATTGCTTAAAGAACGTTTGTTTTCCCTATCCTTTCTTTGTTAGCCAAACACCTTTAGCCCCGTTTCAACCCTTATGCTTCTATCTTGATCGTTATGTGTTCAATATGTGGAGTTTGGAATTGATATGAGCTTATGGAATCACTGGTTCTCATTCTAAGTAGTAGCATTCCATTCATGAGATCATATTCATGTCATTATCGTAAATCCAGAAAATGCTTTCTTTGTTATAACATATGTGAGATACTAGTCTTTCATGTTTACATCAATCTCTCACATATAACTAGTGTAGGGTGTGTAGTCAGAAAATCTATGTGAAAATAGAGTGCATTCTAGTAAGGAATTGAGGAAATTCTCTAAGGCATGTTACTACATTCGAAATGGTTTTAAATGCTTAAATGTGAACTAGTATGTGGTGACTATGATTAAGAATGTACTTAAGTGTAAAGATGGCTAAAATCTGTGGGAATAATGATTTTTAACTTGTCATGAGCATTGGAAATCCGTGAGACGATTGTTGGAAGGTGTAGGTTGTGTTTTGTTCGTTTTGTCTAGTTTCGTGTTCTTTTGTTGTTTTGTTTTGCTCGAGGACTAGCAAAAGATAAGTGTAGGGGTATTTGATAGGAGCATATTCATGCGACTTAAATGGCTTGTTCTCGTGCATTTACGTTATGTTTCTTTAGTTATTTTAGTCCTTTAAGCTATTTTCGTGTGTTTGTAGGTCCAAAGGGCTAAAGGAGCAAAAAGATGCATTTTGGAGACTTTTGGAGCACTTTTGGGCTAAGGATGGATAGATTATGCTTAGCGCCAAAGTGTTGGACGAAATTGAAGACCTAATTGAAGACCAAAGTGTTGGAACCTTGTTCCCTTTAGTTTTAGGACATTTAAACCTTTCCAATTTCCTTAGCCGTGCATAACATTCCAACATTCCACTCCTTCATTTCAGCCACACTCACACATATCATTACTTATCATCACCACTTATCACTTATCATAACCACATATCATATCACTTATCACTTATCACTTATCACTTATCACTTATCACTTATCATCATCACTTATCATAATCACTTATCACTTAACATGCACCCATCACCTAACACAAAACCTTGCAGCCACATGCATTCCCCTTTTGCACATGCTTTCCCATTTCATTATTCATTCACCTTAATCATTCCCTCACATGTTTTCCCAACCCATTGCAGCACATGCACATTCACCCTTCATTATTTCCATCCACATGCATTTATCATCATTCACCCTAGCTTTAAGTCACATGCAAACACATTCAAATCAGCCACATGCATCTCCCATCTCATTTCCAGATTGTCCCCTTGCACATGCAGCCACTTATTCAAAGCACATGCATTTCCACCCTTTAATCACATGCATAAATCAGCCACATGCATCTCCCATCACCATTCCAGATTTCCACCACCCTCCTAGCTGTCATGTTCCCCCCATTTCACCTATAAATAACCCTTCATTGCAGCCACAAAGATGGGGATCCATTCACCACAGAAATAAGGCCTTTGTGCCAGAAATTCATCCATTCCATAAACACTTCCATTCCATTGTACATACCACCAACACTTCCCCCTTTGTGCCGTGAGTTTCCCTTACAATCCAAACACCACCCTTCCATTTTCACCACTCCCCAAACCATTCACACCATCAAACTATCCTTAGACCTTGTGCTACAACGAAGAGGAAGAGAAGAGTGCCTAAACGTTCATACAATTCAAGTTTGAGTTGTTGGAATGTTTAGGTGTTTCTTTGATTTCAATGTTAATTTCAATACTCTTTGTTTTGTACGTATGAGGAATGGAAGAGAAGAGTGCCTAAACGTTCATACAATTCAAGTTTGAGTTGTTGGAATGTTTAGGTGTTTCTTTGATTTCAAAGTTATGAGGAAATTCGAAATATATGTTTATGCTTGCATTTTGATTTGATTACTTCTAATTGCGTTTCATAAGTTGTGATTCAATTTGTTTAACCGTTTGATTGATAACTTATTTATGTATGTTTATTGAGAGTTCACGCTTAATTTTCATGCATGAATATGACGCTAGAATATAAGTGAGTTTCACCTAATAGTTACGAACTTATATTCACAAGTAGTGGAGGTTGCTTATAAACAATCGCGTTAAACGAATTCTTGGCATAAGTTTCATGCGTATTCCATAGTAACGAATGCCTCGTCAACACTTATAATTTTCATAGAGCGTAATGATTCTTGCTTGTATCTCTATTATGCAATCATGTAGGGGACTTGTGGGGAATGTTTTGAATTGTTGTATGCGCTAACCCATCCAATTCAATAACGTTAGGAAGATTTGAAGGTTAATTAGTGCATCACGGTTAACTTGGGGTGTTGAGAATTCATGGTTTATTGAAATGCAATTGGAAATCATTTTATTATGCAAGTGTAACATGTGTGGAGAAGAACCTTCTAGCTAGCATTCATCCATTCATTTTCATCGCATTCATATTTACATTCTGTCTAGTTTATTAAACTTGTTTCGTTATTTCAATTTTCGTCAAATTAAAATCCCCCTTTACTTTATTGTCTAATTTAGTTAGAAAGTGTCTTAGTTTGTGTTTATAAGAGTTTTGAGTCATTTTGTTACACAAATTCGTCCAAATTTGTGTTTGTGCTCAAATCTGCCCAGAAAGTGGTTTTTAGGCAGATTTGAGTGTGTTTGTGTTGTTTTGAGTCTTTTGGTTTGTTTTAGTGTTTTAAAGTTTAGTTTTGCATTCTTTGAGTCTAGTATAGTGTTTTATATTGTTATTTTACGTTTGAATCAAGCCATAATCTTAAATTCGTCCAACATTAGGTTTAAGGTCAGAAACTGCCTAGTTAGTGTTTTTAGGCAGTTTTGAGTCTTTTGAACTTGTTTTGAGTCCTTTGAGTCTTTGTGAACGTTTTTAACTTTGTTTTTATGTTTTTGAGTCAAATCCAAGTGATTAACAATCCCTCCTAATCCCCGGTCCAGAACGATCCCTACTTATTCAAAGCACATGCATTTCCACCCTTTAATCACATGCATAAATCAGCCACATGCATCTCCCATCACCATTCCAGATTTCCACCAAGTTCCTAGCTGTCATGTTCCCCCCATTTCACCTATAAATAAACCTTCATTGCAGCCACAAAGGGGGGGATCCATTCACCACAGAAATAAGGCCTTTGTGCCAGAAATTCATCCATTCCATAAACACTTCCATTCCATTGTACATACCACCAACACTTCCCCCTTTGTGCCGTGAGTTTCCCTTACAATCCAAACACCATCCTTCCATCTCCACCACTCCCCAAACCATTCACACCATCAAACTCACCTTAGACCTTGTGCCACAACGAAGAGGAAGAGAAGAGTGCCTAAACGTTCATACAATTCAAGTTTGAGTTGTTGGAATGTTTAGGTGTTTCTTTGATTCCAATGTTAATTTCAATACTCTTTGTTTTGTACGTATGAGGAATGGAAGAGAAGAGGGCCTAAACGTTCATACAATTCAAGTTTGAATTGTTGGAATGTTTAGGTGTTTCTTTGATTTCAAAGTTATGAGGAAATTCGAAATATATGTTTATGCTTGCATTTTGATTTGATTACTTCTAATTGCGTTTCATAAGTTGTGATTCAATTTGTTTAACCGTTTGATTGATAACTTATTTATGTATGTTTATTGAGAGTTCACGCTTAATTTTCATGCATGAATATGACGCTAGAATATAAGTGAGTTTCACCTAATAGTTACGAACTTATATTCACAAGTAGTGGAGGTTGCTTATAAACAATCGCGTTAAACGAATTCTTGGCATAAGTTTCATGCGTATTCCATAGTAACGAATGCCTCGTCAACACTTATAATTTTCATAGAGCGTAATGATTCTTGCTTGTATCTCTATTATGCAATCATGTAGGGGACTTGTGGGGAATGTTTTGAATTGTTGTATGCGCTAACCCATCCAATTCAATAACGTTAGGAAGATTTGAAGGTTAATTAGTGCATCACGGTTAACTTGGGGTGTTGAGAATTCATGGTTTATTGAAATGCAATTGGAAATCATTTTATTATGCAAGTGTAACATGTGTGGAGAAGAACCTTCTAGCTAGCATTCATCCATTCATTTTCATCGCATTCATATTTACATTCTGTCTAGTTTGTTATCTTGTTTCGTTATTTCAAATCTCATCAAGACAAAATCCCCCTTTACTTTATTGTCTAATTTAGTTAGAAAGTGTCTTAGTTTGTGTTTATAAGAGTTTTGAGTCATTTTGTTACACAAATTCGTCCAAATTTGTGTTTGTGCTCAAATCTGCCCAGAAAGTGGTTTTTAGGCAGATTTGAGTGTGTTTGTGTTGTTTTGAGTCTTTTGGTTTGTTTTAGTGTTTTAAAGTTTAGTTTTGCATTCTTTGAGTCTAGTATAGTGTTTTATATTGTTATTTTACGTTTGAATCAAGCCATAATCTTAAATTCGTCCAACATTGGGTTTAAGGTCAGAAACTGCCTAGTTAGTGTTTTTAGGCAGTTTTGAGTCTTTTGAACTTGTTTTGAGTCCTTTGAGTCTTTGTGAACGTTTTTAACTTTGTTTTTATGTTTTTGAGTCAAATCCAAGTGATTAACAATCCCTCCTAATCCCCGGTCCAGAACGATCCGTACTTATACTTATACTACAATTGTCAAAAAGAGGGTTTAATTTGTTTTGCGTATAATTCTCGCACCAAATTTTGGCGCCGTTGCCGGGGATTAGAAAATTTGCTAATCCCTTGGATTGTTTTATTTTTGTTTGTTTTTATTCCAGATTCTTAATCTTGTTTTGTTTCTTGTTTTAGGTACTAGTTTATGACTCGGAGTTCTCATCCGATTCGTGAACATATCCTGGAGTGATTGGGTTCTTCGTCCGGCTGCAAGACGTAAAAGAAAGCGCTACTTGGGAGGCAACCCAATGCACTGAATAAAACAAAGCATGTTGAAAAAAAAAAAAAAAAACATGGCAGAACGATGGAGGCTTCACAAAGGTTGCTTACTTAAAGACCCACTACATGGCCAAACTCTTGAAGCGGAAGGCATCGGAGCAGAAGACATAGGAGCGGAAGGCATCGGAGCTGGAGGCATCGAAGATAGAGCATTCGAGGCCTCAATACTTGGCCAAACACTGGATGATCCAGGAAAAAGGTGCCTCTGGAGGAAAGACGAAAACCTTTGACGGTCACTTTGAATCCGACCTTCTGACTCTTGCAGTTCATCGAGCTTCCTCTTCATGCCCGTCGAATAGTTGTTGGCAAGCACGTGCAAACTTCTATTCTCATGCTTAAGCAGTTTGATCTCCTGCTTAAGACTTTCCACCTCTGCCATCAATGATTCCACCTGACGGGAGCGGGCAAGCAGGCGTTGGCCCATGTTGGACACAAAACTCGCACACTGAACACTAAGTGCGAGGGACTCTTGAACGGCCAACTCATCGGACCGTCCTGACAGCAGCCTACTATCTTTTGGAGTGAGGAGGTTCCTAGCTACTATTGTAGCTGTTGTGGCATCCTGCATCACGGAGTCTTCACCTGTAAGAAGACCGTTAGAAGATAAGAAAGAAGGGCGCCATATGTTACCTTGACGCGGCGCGCCCGAATCACTGCTAAGGCTCAATTCCAAGCTAAGGTTCGATGAGTTTGCCATTTTTCAAAAGTGTTCAAAGAGATGGGGTGGATGGAGTTAATTCTCAAAGGGCCGGAGTCGATTTTCAAGAATGGGAATTCTTCAGAGTGTGTTTGTTGTGGTGATCGATAGCTCTATAAAAAGCCAAGGCGACGCGTCCTCCGATTCAAAAAGCCGGAATTTCCGGCGTAATTTAGGCGACGCTTTCTCGGCTTTTCAGAAGACGCGTTCAACTTTGTCAAAAGATTTCTTCTTTTCAGACAACACGTGGAGGCCATCATCGCAACTACACATCTTTAGTCAACAAGCGCAAAGTTCGGCGACGCTTTCTCTGCTTTTCAGAAAACGCGTGCAGCTTTGTCAAAAGGAGCCGCATCCGCACTACTACGTGTCGTTCGGAAAGCAAAGGGGCGTCGTTCAGAAATCGAAGGGGCGCCTGCTCAGAAATCGAAGAGGCGTCGTTCTGATATCGAAGAGACATTTGTCGACAAGGGTAAAAGAACAGTACCACCACTTGATATTATCTCTATATATGTCGACCTTCGTCTTTTATGGCAAGGCAGACCTGAAGAAAATGCCCAACTCTCCCTCACCTCTGAGGGCGCACTCCCAGCAAAGCCTTTCGAATTACTCAATTTTTTCTTCTTCCCCAAAGATGATACCAGATGCCTGGAGTACAGATGACCCAGGAGGAAACAGCACAACAAATACATGTGCTGATTCATTCACCGCTTCTTCAAAAGCAAAGGTATCTCATATCATCAAGGTCAAAAGCAAAAGTATCTCATATCATGCTCTTTCCCTGTCTTTTTCCTTGTCCTTGTTCTTACTCGCATGGCAAAGTGAAAGAAGCAATCAGCCGGCACTTGGAGTCAGTCTTCCGAGTTGGAGCCAACTGCCTGGAATCTATTCCTGATTGCTTACCTAGCGTTGTTCTCGAGTAGTCATCTTCAACGGTTGATACACTTCCGGAGAAGGGACCACTTCTGCAAAGGGGAGCGAGTAAGGCAAGTGAAAATGATACATTGAAGCATGTGGAGACAAACATAGGCTGAGTTATCCTCCAACCCTTTTCAATACGAATTGGAAAGATTGAACAAAGAAACAGACCAAAGGGGTAAGCTCAGACCTTCGGGGAAGACCAAAAGAATCCTACTGCCCAGTTCAAGAGTAGCACAAAGGAAAATCAATGATGGGCGGAAACCAGTTCAAGAGTAAGCCTGTGGAATCACAAAGATCAAAGCCTCAATGCAATCACCAAGGAGAAGAGGGAATTTACACTCCATAACCAGATTTGCGTCCCTAAACTCTTCTCTTTGTTAATTACATTCTGCCATGTTTAGTATGTTTAAGTGCTTTTTGTGTGTTTACTTATGTTTTGTGTGAATCTATGCTTAAAACATTGAGGACAATGTTTGATTTAAGTGTTGGGGGGGGGGGGGGTAACTAAGTATATTTAATGCAAATTCGTTGGATTTTATCACCCATTACTTCAAATGTTGTTCCTTGCTGTTTTAAGGTGTTTTTAAGTTGTTTTAGAGTGTTTTAGTATGTTTTGTTTTTATAACTCCGAAAATCACATAAAAATTTGAAAAACTTGTTTTAAAAAGCCTAAAAAGAGTGTTTTGAGTCGTTTTTGTGTGTTTGTGTCTTAGGGTACCTTCCAACACAATGATAAGGATTTGGTTTGTAATTGCATGACTGTTAAAAAGAGTTATAAACATGGATAAAAGTTTGATTTACTCTTGGTATATGCTTGGTTATGGTTATAATGTATGACTTCACATGCAATCATAAAAGAAAAATTCGTTTTTGTAACATGCTTGAAGGAAGGAACTCAAACAAACGCTACAACCCTGTGAGACTCGAGCCATTACCTTCTTTGGAGAGTTATTTTCTGTGATTCTTTATTTTCTAAAGTTGTTGCATGATCTCATTATTCCTTGCTTGGTTGCTACTTAGAATGCAATTGTATCATGATAGAACTAAATGCTAGAACTTATATCTGTTTCATTCAAAGCATGACATTGAATTGCATAACACATATCAAGATGAAGTTGTGTAATTGCCACCATAACCAATTAGCCTTACTTCCCATATTTCGTATTTGTTATTAGTTTTAACCCCGTTGAGCCTCGTTTAGCCTATTTTCTTTGCTAACCACATCACCCCTTACCTAGCCTAGATTAGGACCATCCGTACCGTTGTTCTTGAAGCATAGTAAGCATGACGGATAATGAATTCCTTTTGATTAATATGTTGCAGAAAATAAGTGTGGGGGAAGGGATTTTTGTGTGTATGTATGTGCCTAAGTCTTAAAGGAGGCACGGGAAAAAGAAAAAAAAAATGTGAGAAAAAGAAGAAGAAAAGAAAGAAAAGAAAAAAAAAAGTGAAAATAAGTGAGAATGGACTCACAAGTGTGATTGTTGAAGAAAGGGCCCAAAAAGTTTGAATATGGCCCTAAGTTTTGTGACTTCCCCTTGGGTGTTCAAAGTTGACTTCTGCGTTCTAAAGGGAATTCTAAGTGCCTAATTCAATACTTTGCTCACTATTGCTTTAAGAATGTTTGTTTATCCTTCACCTTTCATTGTTAGCCAATACCCTAGCCCCGTTTCAACCCTTATGCTTCTATCTTGAGTGTTATGTATTTCAATTTGTGGAGTTTGAACTTGGTATAAGCTTATGGTGTCACTGGTTCTCGCTTCTAAGTAGTAGCATTCCATTCATGAGATCATACCTAAACATGCTTATTAACTCCAGAAATTGCTCTCTTTATGATACATATATGTGAGTGTTCGTTTTCATGTTTACATCAATCTTCTCACATATAACTAGTGTAGGGTGTGAAGTTAGAAAATCTGTGTGAAAAACGAGAGTACATCTAGTAAGGAATTGAGCAAATTCTCTAAGGCATGTTACTACATTCAAAACATGGTTTTAAATGCTTAATTGTGAAATAGTATGTGGTGACTATGATTAAGAATGTACTCAAGTGTGAAGATGACTAAAATCTATGGGACTAATGATTTTTAACTTGTCATGTGCATTGGAAATCCGTGAGACGATTGTTGGAAGGTGTAGGTTATGTTTTGTTCGTTTTGTTTTGTTTTTGGTTTCTTTTGTTTTGTTTTGCTCGAGGACTAGCAAAAGCTAAGTGTGGGGGAATTTGATAGGAGCATATTTAGGCGACTTACTTAGCTTGTTTTCGTGCATTTATATTGTTAATTCATAGTTGTTTTTGGCGTTTAAGCCATTTTCGTGTGTTTTTAGGTTCATGTGGCTAAGGAAGCAAAAAGATGCATTTTGGAGCATTTTGGAGCAAAATTGGACTTGGAAGGGATAACTTATACTTGGAGCAAAAGGAATGGACGAAATTGAAGAGTTGATGTCACAAGGATTCCTACTTGAAGTAGCCACACACCTTCCACATTTCAGCCACATGCACTTGTTCCTCCATCATTGCACCAACAACAACATTGCACATGCACTCCCTTTAATTAATTAACCCACATGCACCCTTTATTCTTTCATCATTCCAGCCACTCCACATCCCTCACCAAGAAATCATTCAACACATGCATCCATAATCATTTCTCCACACCAAAACCGTGCACATGCATTCCCCTTGTGCAATTCCATCATTCCACACCTCCATGGCAGCCACCAACCAACCTAGCTGTCATGTTTCCCCTTTAATCATTCAAACATTCACCCACATGCATTTCTAACCCACATGCACCCTAGATTCTAATCAGCCATTCACATTTAATCATTCATTCCCATCAGATTTCTAGCATATTCACATGCATTCATCCTAGCTGTCATGTTTCCCCTTTCATCATTCCCTCACATTCTTTAAATCAGCCAACACATGCATCCACCTTTCTCCCATCAGATTTCCAACATTGCACATGCATTTCCACCCTTTAATCACATGCATAAATCAGCCACATGCATCTCCCATCACCATTCCAGATTTCCACCAAGTTCCTAGCTGTCATGTTCCCCCCATTTCACCTATAAATAAACCTTCATTGCAGCCACAAAGGGGGGGATCCATTCACCACAGAAATAAGGCCTTTGTGCCAGAAATTCATCCATTCCATAAACACTTCCATTCCATTGTACATACCACCAACACTTCCCCCTTTGTGCCGTGAGTTTCCCTTACAATCCAAACACCATCCTTCCATCTCCACCACTCCCCAAACCATTCACACCATCAAACTCACCTTAGACCTTGTGCCACAACGAAGAGGAAGAGAAGAGTGCCTAAACGTTCATACAATTCAAGTTTGAGTTGTTGGAATGTTTAGGTGTTTCTTTGATTCCAATGTTAATTTCAATACTCTTTGTTTTGTACGTATGAGGAATGGAAAAGAAGAGTGCCTAAACGTTCATACAATTCAAGTTTGAGTTGTTGGAATGTTTAGGTGTTTCTTTGATTTCAAAGTTATGAGGAAATTCGAAATATATGTTTATGCTTGCATTTTGATTTGATTACTTCTAATTGCGTTTCATAAGTTGTGATTCAATTTGTTTAACCGTTTGATTGATAACTTATTTATGTATGTTTATTGAGAGTTCACGCTTAATTTTCATGCATGAATATGACGCTAGAATATAAGTGAGTTTCACCTAATAGTTACGAACTTATATTCACAAGTAGTGGAGGTTGCTTATAAACAATCGCGTTAAACGAATTCTTGGCATAAGTTTCATGCGTATTCCATAGTAACGAATGCCTCGTCAACACTTATAATTTTCATAGAGCGTAATGAATCTTGCTTGTATCTCTATTATGCAATCATGTAGGGGACTTGTGGGGAATGTTTTGAATTGTTGTATGCGCTAACCCATCCAATTCAATAACGTTAGGAAGATTTGAAGGTTAATTAGTGCATCACGGTTAACTTGGGGTGTTGAGAATTCATGGTTTATTGAAATGCAATTGGAAATCATTTTATTATGCAAGTGTAACATGTGTGGAGAAGAACCTTCTAGCTAGCATTCATCCATTCATTTTCATCGCATTCATATTTACATTCTGTTTAGTTTGTTATCTTGTTTCGTTATTTCAAATCTCATCAAGACAAAATCCCCCTTTACTTTATTGTCTAATTTAGTTAGAAAGTGTCTTAGTTTGTGTTTATAAGAGTTTTGAGTCATTTTGTTACACAAATTCGTCCAAATTTGTGTTTGTGCTCAAATCTGCCCAGAAAGTGGTTTTTAGGCAGATTTGAGTGTGTTTGTGTTGTTTTGAGTCTTTTGGTTTGTTTTAGTGTTTTAAAGTTTAGTTTTGCATTCTTTGAGTCTAGTATAGTGTTTTATATTGTTATTTTACGTTTGAATCAAGCCATAATCTTAAATTCGTCCAACATTGGGTTTAAGGTCAGAAACTGCCTAGTTAGTGTTTTTAGGCAGTTTTGAGTCTTTTGAACTGGTTTTGAGTCCTTTGAGTCTTTGTGAACGTTTTTAACTTTGTTTTTATGTTTTTGAGTCAAATCCAAGTGATTAACAATCCTCCTAATCCCCGGTCCAGAACGATCCCTACTTATACTTATACTACAATTGTCAAAAAGAGGGTTTAATTTGTGTGCGTATAATTCTCGCACCAATCATGCAACAACTTTAGAAAACAAGGAATCACAGAATATAACTCTCCAAAGAAGGTAATGGCTCGAGTCTCACAGGGTTGTAGCGTTTGTTTGAGTTCCTTCCTTCAAGCATGTTACAAAAACGAATTTTTCTTTTATGATTGCATGTGAAGTCATACATTATAACCATAACCAAGCATATACCAAGAGTAAATCAAACTTTTCTCTATGTTTATAACTCTTTTTAACCGTCATGCAATTACAAACCAAATCCTTATCATTGTGTTGGAAGGTACCTTAAGACACAAACACACAAAAACGACTCAAAACACTCTTTTTAGGCTTTTCAAAACATTTTTTTCAAATTTTTATGTGATTTTCGGAGTTATAAAACAAAACACACTAAAACACTCTAAAACAATTTAAAAACACCTTAAAACAGCAAGGAACAACATTTGAAGTTATGGGTGATAAAATCCCACGAATTTGCATTAACAACATTAGTTACCCCCCCCCCCCCCCCCCCCCCCCCCCACACTTAAATCAAACATTGTCCTCAATGTTTCAAGCATAGATTCACACAAAACATAAGTAAACACACAAAAAGCAACTAAACATGGCAGAATGTAATTAACAAAGAGAAGAGTTTAGGGACGCAAATCTGGTTATGGAGTGTAAATTCCCTCTTCTCCTTGGTGATTGCATTGAGGCTTTGATCTTTGTGATTCCACAGGCTTACTCTTGAACTGGTTTCTGCCCATCGTTGATTTTCCTTTGTGCTACTTCTTGAACTGGGCAGCAGGATTCTTTTGGTCTTCCCCGAAGGTCTGAGTTTCCTCCTTTTATCTGTTTCTTTGTTCAATCTTTCCAATTCGTATTGAAGAGGGTTAGAGGATAGCTCAGCATATGCAGTTGTTCCTTGTCTCCACATGCTTCAATGTATCATTTTCACTTGCCTTACTTGCTCCGTTGAAGATGACTACTCGAGAGCAACGCTAGGTAAGCAACTAGGAATAGATTCCAGGCAGTTGGCTCCAGATCGAAAGACTGACTCCAAGTGCCGGCTGATTGCTTCTTTCACTTTGCCATGCGAGTAAGAACAAGGACAAAGAAAAAGATAGGGAAAGAGCATGATATGAGATACTTTTGCTTTTGACCTTGATGATATGAGATACCTTTGCTTTTGAAGAAGCGGTGAATGAATCAGCACATGTATTTGTTGTGCTGTTTCCTCCTGGGTCATCTGTACTCCAGGCATCTGGTATCATCTTTGGGGAAGAAGAAAAAAATGAGTATTTCGAAAGGCTTTGCGGCCTCAGAGGTGAGGAAGAGCTGGGCATTTTCTTCAGGTCTGCCTTGCCATAAAAGATGAAGGTCGACATATATAGAGATAATAGCAAGTGGTGGTACTGTTCTTTTACCCTTTGTCAACAAACGTTTTGATCCCGCAAATCCGGCTTTTTGAAATAGTGGCGCCTCTTCGATCTTTGAAGACGCCTCTTCGATTTCTGAGCAGGCGCCCTTTCGCTTTCTGAACGACACGTAGTAGTGCGGATGCGGCTCCTTTTGACAAAGCTGCACGCGTCTTCTGAAAAGCAGAGAAAGCGTCGCCGAACTTTGCGCTTGTCGGCTAAAGATGTGTAGTTGCGATGATGGCCTCCACGTGTTTTCAGCTTTGTCAGAAATCTTTTGACAAAGTTGAACGCGTTTTCTGAAAAGCCGAGGGAGCGTCGCCTAACTTACGCCGGAAAATCCGGCTCTTTGAATCGGTGGACGCGTCGCCTTGGCTTTTTATAGAGCTATCGATCACCGCCAACATACACACTCTGAAGATTTCCCATTCTTGAACATCGTCTCCGGCCCTTTGAAATTTTAACTCCATCCACCCCTTCTCTTTGAACACTTTTAAAAATGGCAAACTCATCGAACCTTAGCTTAGATTTGAGTCTCAGCAGCGATCCGGTTGCGCCCCGTCAAGGTAATGTATGGCGCCCTTCTTTTTTATCTTCTAACGGTCTTCTTACAGGTGAAGACTCCGTGATGCAGGACGCCACAACAGCTACAATAGTAGCTAGGAACCTCCTCACTCCAAAAGATAGTAGGCTGCTGTCAGGACGGTCCGATGAGTTGGCCGTTCAAGAGTCCCTCGCACTTAGTGTTCAGTGTGCGAGTTCTGTGTCCAACATGGGCCAACGCCTGCTTGCTCGGTCCCGTCAGGTGGAATCATTGATGGCAGAGGTGGAAAGTCTTAAGCAAGAGAACCAGCAGCTTAAGTACGAGAATAGAAGTTTGCATGTGCTTGCAAATAACTATTCGTCGGGCATGAAGAGGAAGCTTGATGAGCTGCAAGAATCTGAGGGTCGAATTCACAGTGACCGTCAAAGGCTTGCGTCTTATCTCCAGAGGCACATTTTTCCTGGGTCATCCAGCGTTTGGCCAAGTATTGAGGCCTGGAATGCTCTAGCTCCAATGCCTCCCGCTCCGATGCCTTCCGCTTCTATGCCTTCCGCTTCTATGCCTTCTGCTTCGACGCCTCATAGTGGGGCTTCACGTAAACATCCTTTGTGAAGGCCCATCTTTCTCCATGTTTAGTATCTAGTTTTTTTTTTTTTTTTTTTTTTTTTTTTTTGTAATCAAATCGGAGATCAATGGACAACTTTATTTTATTCAGTGTATTGGGTTGCCTCCCAAGTAGCGCTTTCTTTTACGTCTTGCAGCCGGACGAAACCTTCATTTCTCACTTAGAGCCCACGGCATGCAATGGAATCTCCTCCATAACATGATCCTTCATTTCTTTGCCATTTGTAATGACCGTTTCGCCATGTATTTGATCAATGTGTGCCTGCGCCAAAGAATCAAGAATATCAATAGAGAAACATGAGTGATCATCATTCGGAAATTTCATAGTTTCAGAAATATTAAAATCAATCACTTCCCCATCGAATTCCATTGTTAAAGTGCCTTTAAACACGTCTATCTTAGTTCGGGCCGTCTTCATGAATGGCCTCCCAAGAAGAATCGGCAAGGATGGAGCATGGGTGGTTTCCTCCATTTCAAGGACATAGAAATCCGCCGGGAAGATCAAATTATTCACCTGCACTAATACATCTTCCAATACGCCCTTTGGATAGGCATTAGATCTATCGGCCAACTGAATAATCACACCATAATTTTTCAATTCACCAAGGTTCATTGAGGCATAAATAGAGTATGGCATGACGTTAATTGAAGCTCCTAAGTCTAACATAGCATGTTCGAACTTAGTTTGACCAATAATACAAGGGATTGTAAAGCTACCTGGATCTTTGCACTTTGGTGGTAACTTTCTTTGTAAAATAGCGGAAACGTTCTCACTTACTCTTACCACCTCCTTGTTTGAAATCCTCTTCCTCGTTGTGCAAAGCTCTTTTAAGAACTTGGCATACTTAGGGACTTGCTTGATTGCTTCAAGGAGCGGAATGTTGACTTGAACTTTCCTAAAGGTTTCCAAAATGTCCTTTTCACTCTCCTCCTTCTTTGATTGCCTAAACCTGCTAGGAAAGGGCACGTTTAGTGGAATAGAACTTGACAAAGTCGAATTTGGACTTACCTTAGGCGTGGTGGACGGTTTTGGCACAATAGGGGGTTGCGGCAAAGTTTCTTTCACCCTTACCGTGGCCTTCTTTGCTCGTTCCTCCTCTTCTTGTAGTAACATGTCCTCTTCTTGACTGGATTTTGGTGGTTGTGAGGTGGTTCCAACTTCCTTGCCACTTCTTAAGGTGATTGCATTGGCGGTTTCGAAACCACCCTTTGGATTGACTACCGTAGTGCTTGGTAACTTACCATTTTCACGGAATTGTCCCAAAAATTCGGCCATTTCACCCATTTACTTCTTTAGCTCATTAACCTCCTTTGCTTGGTTCTGCATTCCCTGCACCATTGTGGTTAGTAACTGATATGTTTTATCGTCATTCATAGACGTACTTGAGTTGGTTTGGGATGATTGTGCTTGAGGAGGTGGTTGTGGTGCCATTGGCCTTGGAAAGAAACCTGGGGGTTGTCGGAATCCACTTTGTTGGGCAGGTTGTTGTGTATCTCTCCATCTGAAATTTGGGTGGTCTCTCCAACCTGGATTATATGTGTTAGAATATGGATCGTTCCTCGGTTGGTTTTGATTCCCATAGCCCATGGCATTGGCAGATTCCCATCCTCCGTTCTCAATTAATTGAGGGCATTGATCAGATTGGTGTCCTTGAATGGAGCATACACCACAAATTGTAGCTCCTTGCGCTTTGGGGCCCTCCACAAACTGCGACAACATAGATGTAAGGTTAGCCATTTGGGATTGTAACTCAGAAATAGAACTTACCTCATTTACATGATGTGGCCGTGAGGTGTCTCTTTGCCCAACACCTTCATATTGTTGTGCATTGAGTGCTCGATTAGCAATGAGAGTTTTGGCATCCCTAGGTGTCTTGTCCACTAGAGCTCCTCCCACGGATGCATCCAACATTTGCCGTTCAAGTGGTAGAAGACCTTCGTAAAAGTATTGAAGTAGAAGCTCCTCCTTCATTTGATGTTGAGGACATGATGCAACAAGGGCTTTAAAACGCTCGTAGTATGCCGGAAAAGATTCTCCTTGACTTTGTTGGATTCCGCTAATTTTCTTCCTCAAGAGAATGATTTTTGAAGTAGGGAAGAACTTTTCCAAGAACGCTCTCTTCATGCTTTCCCAAGAAGTAACGGTCCCGGGTGCCAATTCATAAAGCCAATCCTTAGCCTTTTCCACAAGAGAGAATGGAAAAGCTTTTATCATCAGAATGTTCCCATCGACATTTATGGGTGTCATGCTCGAACAAACAACCTCGAACTCCTTGAGATGCTTGTTGGGATCTTCCATGGAAAGCCCATGGTATTTCGGAATGTGGTGCAACAAGCTTGACTTCAACTCGAATTCATCGGTCTTGCATTGGGCAGCCGCGGGGTATTGAATGCAAAGAGGGGCTGCATTGGCCAAACCCGAGGCAGAAAGCTCTTTGATGGTTCGATTGTCCACGGCCATGGTTGGTACTTCCTCTTTAACCCAATCCGTGGCTTCCTCTTCTACTTCAGGTTCGGGACTAGGAGGATTAGAATCTTGCAATTTCTTGTTCCTTCTCAAAGTCCTCTCGAAATCACCGTCAAAGTCGGAGATATGCTTACGAACAGGTTGTGAGCTACGGGTCATAAACTAGTACCTACACCCAAAAGTAAACAAGATAAGTAACCAACTTAATAGACTTGACACAAGTAAGAAAACAAGTTGCCACACACGGCACAAAAACAAAACACATAAACACGGTGCAAAAATTAAAACAAAACAGAAACTAAACAATTTAAACAAGACTCAAGACAAGGGATTAGCAACTTTGCCAATCCCCGGCAACGGTGCCAAAATTTGATACGTAGATTATATGCACACAAACTAAACCCTATTTGTGACAATTGTAGTAATGATGTAAGTAGGGATCATTCTAACCGGGGATTAACTAGGGGTGCTAAACACTTGATTCAAATAAATAAAACTAATTTTTAAAACACTTAACTTACTTAACAAGAACTCAAAACAAGTACACAAGACTTCAAATACTTGAAAACACAAAAATAAAACAAATACGAATGACTAAGACTTAACAAAAAATGGGGGTGATTGTGTTTGGACGAGATTAAATTAAATGGACAAATTGTAATTAAAGGCAAAACGTAAATATGAATGTGATGAAAATATGGATGATGGAATAGCCAAGGGGTTCTTCTCCACACATGTTACACTTGCATACAAGATTGATTCTCAGTTGGTCTTTCGATAAATTATGAAACTCAACACTCCGGGTTAATTAGGTCCGCTTAAATTAACCGTCAAGTTCTCCTTAAGTTAATGAATTGGATGGGTTAGCGCAACGCAATTCACCACATTCTCCAAAAGTCCTTTACGTGAAAAGCACAATAAAGATACAATCAAAGATCATTAAGCATTATGAAAACTATAAGTGTTGACGAGGCATTCGTTACTATGATGAGCATGAAACTCGTGCCAAGAATTCATTTAACGCGATTGTTTATAAGCAACCTCCACTACTTGTGAATATAAGTTCATAACGATTAGGTGAAATTCACTTATATTCTAGCGTCATATTCATGCATGAAAATTAAGCGCGCATTCTTAATAAACATTCATAAATAAGTTATCAATCAAACGGTTAAACAAATTGAATCCACAACTTATGAAATTCCAACGAAAGTTAATCAATTCATATTGCAAATATAAACATAGTTTCGAATCACCCCCTAGCTGAAGGGGGTTTAGTTCCTCATAACTTTGAAATCAAAGAAACCCCTAAACATTCCAACAACTCAAACTTGAATTGTATGAACGTTTAGGCACTCTTCTCTTCCATTCCTCATACGTACAAAACAAAGAGAATTAAATTTAAACTTTGAAATCAAAGAAACACCTAAACATTCCAACAACTCAAACTTGAATTGTATGAACGTTTAGGCACTCTTTTCTTCCTCGTTGTTGTAGCACAAGGTCTAAGGTGAGCTTTGGGGATTATGTGAAGTGTTTTGGAGGGATGGGAAGTGGTTGGATAGTGGCTGCAATGGAGGAGAAAAACTGCACAGAAATGGAAGGATATGCACGGCAAAGGGGAAGTGTTTGTGTTGTGAATTGTGTTGTGAATGGAATGTATGAATTGTGGCTGCAATGCATGCTTATTTATAGGTAAATGAGAGGGAACATGACAGCTAGGAATAGGTGGAAATGTGGCTGCAAGTTTGGTGAATGATTATGAGTGAATGCATGTGAATGTGGCTAGGTGGGAAAGCTGGAATTGCATGTGGAGTGTGCTGAAATGGAGATGTGAAAGCCACGGCAAGGGTTGGTGTTTGTGTGGCTGCATGTTTGGGTTTGTTTAAAGGGTGCATGTGGGTGAATGTTAGGTTGAAATAATGATGGAAAAACAGCTAGGAAAAGAGGGAATGCATGCGGAAGTGCAAGGGGGAAAGATGGGATTGCCAAGGTTATACACGGCAATGGATTTGTGTTAGGTGATGGGTGCATGTGTTGGCTTTATTTGTTGTGCAATGATGAAAGGCAAAGTGCATGTGCAATGTTGGAGGATGAATGTGTGATGGTGTGATTGAATGATTTAAAGGGGCATGTGGGTGAATTAAAGGATGGAATGCATGTGAATTAGGTTGCAAAGAGAAGGAGAAAAGCTGGAAAATGGAATGGGATACATGGCAAGGTGTGTTTGGTGTTGGAAATGCATGTGTTTTAGGTTGTGAAAGCATGTGGATTAGGTGGAAAGAGGTGGGTGTGCATGTGAGTTGAAATGCATGTGTTTAAATGGTTGAAATGTGTAGATGATTATGAGTATGATAAGTGATAAGTGTATGGTTATGATAAGTGATAAATGAATTATATGTTAAGTGATAAATGAATGATATGTTAAGTGATAAATGAATGATATGTGGTGATGATAAGTTGGTCTTCAATTTCATCCATTCCTTTTGCTCCAAACATAAGCTATCCATTCCAAGTCCGATTTTGCTCCAAAATGCTCCAAAATGCATCTTTTTGCTTCCTTAGCCATATAAACCTAAAAACACAAGAAAGAAGCATAAAGGACTAAAATAACTAAAGAAACATAACGTAAATGTACGAGAACAAGCCATTTAAGTCGCATGAATATGCTCCTATCAAAGAAGTAGACAAAGCCACGGTAAGGATAGAACAACCCTTGCTGCAGCCCCCTAATGCACCTAAGCCATCCCAAACCACCAAGGTAAGTCCAAATTCGAATGTTTCTAGTTTTATTCCACTAAATGTGCCTTTTCCTAGCAGGTTTAGGAAATCAAAGAAAGAAGAGAATGAAAAAGACAATCTGGAAACCTTTAGGAAAGTTCAAGTCAATATCCCGCTCCTTGATGCAATCAACCAAGTTCCTAAGTATGCCAAATTCTTGAAAGAGCTTTGCACAACAAGGAAGATGATTTCGAACAAGGAAGTGGTCCAGGTAAGTGAGAATGTTTCTGCGGTGTTACAAAGGAAACTATCACCTAAATGCAAAGATCCGGGTAGTTTTACAATTCCTTGTGTTATTGGCAATACTAAGTTTGAACATGCTATTTAGACTTAGGAGCTTCAATTAATGTCATGCCTTACTCAATTTATGCATCTATGAACTTAGAAGAGCTTAAAAACGATGGTGTGATTATTCAATTGGCCGATCGTTCTAATGCATATCCAAAAGGAGTTTTGGAAGATGTTTTGGTGTAGGTTAACAATTTGATCTTTCCATCAGACTTTTATGTGCTTGACATGGAAGATTCAGCCCATTCTACCCTATTGCCGAACTTCCTTGGGAGACTTTTCATGAAAATAACCCACACCAAAATCGATGTGTTCAAGGGGATGTTAACAATGGAATTTGATGGGGAAGTTACTGATTTCAATCTTTCTGAAACTATAAAATATCCTAAAGATGATCATTCTTGTTTTTCTATTGATGTATTTGATTCATTGGCATAAGATTATCTTGACTATTTGGAGAGGGATCCCTTTGAAACGACCGTTACAAAAGGAATGAGACTAAAAAACAAAGGGGCAGGAAATGACCACACTCACAGCATGCATGAGGAAGTCATTGCCATGCCTACATGTGAAGAAGAAGCCGAGATGGTTGCTGCCCTTGAGTCATTGCCACAACACCTTGGTAAGCCTCCAAACCCAATTCCAATTCCCGTTTCTACTAACAAGTTGTTACCTTCGGTGATTCAGGCACCCATTCTTGAGCTTAAACCAATGCGGATCATTTGAAGTATGTCTATTTAGGAGAACAAGAGATGTTGCCCGTCATTGTTTCTTCATCCCTCATGGCAATGGAAGAGGAGAAATTGTTTCGGGTGTTGAAAGAGCACAAAACAGCCATAGGATGGACCTTGGCTGACATTAAGGGTATTAGTCCTACAACTTGCATGCATCGCATACTATTCGAGGAAGGGGCTAAACCAACTCGAAAGGCTCAATGCCAGCTCAACCCTCCAATGATGGAAGTTATAAAAAAAAAGATTCTCAAGCTTCTTGATTGTGGAGTGATTTACATATTTCGGATAGTCGTTGGGTTTCACCGGTTCAAGTTGTGCCAAAGAAATCTGGAGTCATCGTGGTAAAGAATGTAGAGAATGAACTTGTGCCCACTCATATCCAAACAGGTTGGAGAGTGTGCGTTGACTATAGGAAGCTCAACGCCACCACAAGGAAAGATCACTTCCCTTTGCCGTTCATTGATCAAATGCTTGAAAGGTTAGTCGATCATTCTTTTTATAGTTTTCTTGATGATTATTCGGGATATAATCAAATTGTTATAGCTCCAGATGATCAAGAAAAGACTACTTTTACTTGTCCATTTGGTACTTTTGCTTATCGTCGAATGTCATTTGGTTTATGTAATGCACTAGCCACCTTTCAAAGATGCATGGTAACTATCTTTTCAGATTTTGTAGAGAAAATTATTGGAGTTTTCATGGATGATTTTAGCGTATTTGGTGATTCGTTTGATGATTGTTTAGATAATCTCACATTAATCTTGAAACGATGCATTGAAACTAACCTTGTTTTAAATTGGGGAAAATGTCACTTTATGGTAAAACAAGGCATAGTTTTAGGTCACATTGTTTCGGCCAAGGGTATTGAGGTTGATAAATCGAAAATAGATCTTGTACGCTACTTACCCTCTCCGACTTCGGTTAGAGAGGTTCGTTCTTTTCTTGGACATGCAGGATTCTATAGGCAATTCATCAAGGACTTTTCTAAGATTTCCCAACCACTATGCTGACTTCTCCAAAAAGATGTGCCCTTTGTGTTCAATGAGGAATGTGAGAAGGCCTACAAACACCTCAAGAAGATGCTAACTTCGGCCCCTATCATTGTTCCACCAGATTGGAGCCTTCCTTTTGAGCTTATGTGCGATGCCTCCGATTATGCATTAGGAGCTCTTTTAGGCCAAAGGAAGAACAAGCAGCCACATGTCATCTATTATGATCCCGAACCTTGAATGATGCTCAGTTGAACTATTCTACCACTGAAAAAAAAAACTTTTTGCTATTGTATTTTCTTTAGATAAGTTTCGTTCTTATTTACTTGGAACTAAAGTTATAATTTACATTGATCATGCAACGTTGAAGTACTTACTCACAAAGAAGGAGGCCAAACCAAGGCTTATTCGCTGGATGCTTCTTCTCTAAGAGTTTGATATCGAAATCCGGGACAAGAAAGGAAGTGAAAACGTGGTGGCTGACCACTTGAGCCGTATGGTGCATGAAGAGGATGCTGTGCCTATCCCAGAGACATTCCTAGATGAGCAGTTGCTGTGCATGAAGGTAAGTGTGCCATGGTATGCCGATTTAGTGAACTATTTGGTGTCTAAACAAGTTCCAAGCAACCTAAACAAGCACCAACGTGATAAACTTAAAAAGGATGCACGTTTTTATGTGTAGGATGATCCTTATTTGTGGTAATATTGCCCTGATCAGATTTTACATAGGTGTGTGCATGAATCGGAGTTTAATTCAATATTAACTTTCTGTCACACTTATGCATGTGGGGGTCATTTTGGCACTCAAAGTACAGTACATAAAGTTTTAGAATGTGGATTTTATTGGCCTACTATATTTAAGGATGCTAGAACTTTTTTTGTGACTTGTGATTGTTTTCAAAGAACGGGCAATATAGGTGCAAAGACCAAATGTCGCAACATCCCGTCTTTTCTGTCGAAATTTTTTATGTTTGGGGTATTGATTTTATGGGTCCTTTTCCTTCATTTCATGGTTTTAATTACATTTTACTTGCGGTTGACTATGTGTCAAAATGGGTGGAAGCAAAAGCCACCCGTACTAATGATTCCAAAGTGGTTGCAGATTTTGTCAAAACTAACATTTTTTTTTTCCAGATTTGGGATGCCAAGAGTACTAATAAGTGGTGGAGGTTCTCACTTTTGTAATCGGACCATTGAGGCGTTGCTCAAGAAGTATAATGTCACGCACAAGGTTTCAACACCTTATCATCCTCAAACAAGTGGGCAAGTCGAGGTTTCTAATCGAGAAATCAAGTAGATTTTGGAGAAGACCGTTGGGCCAACTCGGAAGGATTGGAGCTTGCGTTTGAATGATGCATTATGGCATATCATACTGCCTACAAAACACCAATTAGAATGTCCCATTTTGGCTCATCTATGGGAAACCATGCCATCTTCCCGTTGAATTGGAGCACAAAGCACATTGGGCTGTCAAGACGTTCAATATGGACATAGATGCCGCTGGAATTCATAGGAAGCTTCAATTGAATGAGCTTGATGAGATAAGGAATAAGGCTTATGAGAACGCTCGCATTTACAAAGAGAAAACAAAGGCTTTCCATGATAAGATGATTCGTAGCAAGGCGTTCTCTATAGGGCAGAAAGTGTTACTTTTCAATTCTCGCCTTCAGTTGTTTCCGGGTAAGTTACGTTTTAAATGAATTGGTCCTTTTGTTATTACTAATGTCTTTCCTTATGGTACAGTCCAAATTCAAAGTTTGAAGACGGGACATGAATTTAAAGTGAACGGACACCGTTTGAAGCCCTAGTATGAGAATTTCAAGGAGCTTGCCTTGGAGGACATACCCCTCCATGCCGTGAACCCTATTGAGGCTTAAAAGGAGGTATCGTCAAGCTAGAAGACGTTAAAGCAAGCGCTTCTTGGGAGGCAACCCATATGTTCAAATGAGGAGATGAGGGAATTCTAGCTCCACAACCAGATTTGCGTTCTTAAACCCTACTCTTTATTGCTTTTACTTTGCCATGATTGTCATGTTTGTTAGTTGTGTTATTTGTTTGTTTGTTTGTGAGTCTATGTTTTGAAACATTGAGGACAATGTTTGGTTGAAGTGTGGGGGGGGGGTGTAAACAAGCTGTTTTTGCATGATTTTCGTGGGATTTTATCACTTATCACTTCTAATGTTGTTACTCACTGTTTTAAGTGTTTTTGGTGTGTTTTGAAGTGTTTTTGTGTCATATAACAAAAAATACTAAAATTTGAAAAAAAAAAAAAAAACGAAAAAGAGTGTTTAAAAAGCCCAAAAAGAGTTGTTGTTAGAGTCGTTTTTGTTTTTATGTGTTTGTTTGTGTCTTCGGGTACCTTCCAACACAATGATGAGGATTTGGTTTTTCATTGCATGACTGTGATGTGATAATAGCACTCAAATTAAACCCTCTTATTAACAATTGTAGTAAAGATGTAAGTAGGGCTCGTTCTAGGCGGGGGATTAGGAGGGATTGCTAATCTAATAAAAACTGACTCAAAGATACAAAACTAGGCTTAAAAACACTTAAATGAACTCAAAGACTCTTAACTAAACTTATATGACTCAAAACAAACTAAAAAGACTCAAAACAGCACAAAACAATCAAATAGACTTAAACTAGACTAATAATAAAAAAAAAGTCTAGGACTTAATTTGGATGAATTCTAACTTTAACTTGACTCAATACACTAAAAAACACAAATTGGACAGATTCTAGCTAAATTGACACAACAAAGTAAAGGGGATTGAGTTTTTGATGAATTTAAAGTAAAACAAGTACTTTAAAGACTTAAATAAAGTTCGGCACGAAATTGGGTAAATGGATGGATGATTAGCTAGCTAGAGGGTCCTTTTCCACACATGACACACTTGAATACAAATTGATTTCCAGTTACTTTTTCAATAGACCATGAACCTCAACACCCCAGATTAACCGTGACATCACTAATTAACCCTCAGATTTTGCTTAAGTCATGGAATTGGATGGACAACGCATCGGCAAACAAATTATTTTTCCTAAGTTCCCTACATGAATTGCATAATAGAGACACAAGCAAAGATCATTAAGTTTCGTGAAAATCATAAGCATTGACAAGACATTCATAACTATGACATCATGATACTCATGCCAGGAATTTAACTTAACATGATTG
This sequence comes from Pyrus communis, assembly GCF_041283825.1. Classification (NCBI taxonomy): domain Eukaryota; kingdom Viridiplantae; phylum Streptophyta; class Magnoliopsida; order Rosales; family Rosaceae; genus Pyrus; species Pyrus communis. The sequence continues at coordinate 9,081,101 of NC_142572.1, forward strand.
TGACAAGCAACCTTTACTACTTGTGAATATAAGTTTGTAACGATTATGTGAAACTCCCTTATATTCTAGCATCAAATTCAAGCATGCAAACTAAGTAGGCCTCCTTAATCAACATACAAGAATAAGTTCTTAATCAAAGGTTTAACTAAATTGCATTCGCAATTTATGAAATCACAACTGGAATTAATCAATTCATATCACAAATATAATCATGGTTTCAAAGTCTCCCCTAGCTAAAGCAAGTTTAGCCTCTCATTTTCACAGCAAAACAAAGAAAACTTAAATTAAACGTTGAAAACAAAAGATAGATTACGTCTAAAAACGTTCCAACAATCCAACTTGAATGCAAAAACGTCCAAGGCTGCTCTCTTCTCCTTCTTCCTTGCTATGCTGCGGCACAAGGGTTTGAGGGTGTGAAAGTGGTTTGTGGTGTGTTAGGGTGAAAGATAGATGAATGGCAGGGAGATATGGTGGAAGAAGAGGTGCGGAATGATGTATGGATGGTGATGAAGGCTGCGGATGAAGGTGTAGAAGAATGAATGATGGCTGGTTCTGTGTATGGATGAATGGAATGTGTGTATGGGTGCAGCACAAGCTTTTTATTTTAGGGAAAGGATCTTAACTTTAATTAAATGGTTTAGGAAAGAATTGGACCCCAAATCCCCAAGGAAAAGAAGAATTAAAGTCAAAATCCTAAGAGAAAAAGGGAAGGGATTTGCGGCAAGGAGAATAGGAAAGGGAATGTTGTTTCCCTTGCACGGCAAGGAAGGATAAAGGGTAAGTTGGGTGCGGCATCCCCCTTTGGCTGGGATTAAGGCTTTTAGAACTTGTATTTAAGTGTCCTAAATTAATTAGGGACCCTCTTTGGCAGCTGGAACTTATGTAGGAAAGATTTAGGGAAATAAAGTCAAAATAAGGAAGTTTGACTCATGTTTCCTTCTTTGTAGTTGATTCCTTTTCTTCCAAGTCTTGAATTAATTTCTTCCATCTCCTTAGCAGATTCCTAGCCTCCTTTGGTCTTCAATTTCGTCCATCCACCTTGCTCAAAGCATGTACTAACCATTCCAAGCCCAAAACTGCTCCAAAATGCTCCAAATTGCATTTTCTTGCCACTTTAGCCCATTGGACCTACAAACACACGAAAATAGCTCAAAATACTAAAATAACTAAGAACTAACAACATAAATGTAAGAAAACAAGCTAACTAAGTCGCCTAAATATGCTCCTATCAAATTCCCCCACACTTAGCTTTTGCTAGTCCTTGAGCAAAACAAAAATAAACAAAACAAACAAAACACAATCTAGACCTTCCAACAATTGTCTCAGGGATTTCCAATGAACATGACATATTAAAAATCACACTCACATAGATTTTAGCTCTCTTTACACTTGAGCAAACACTTAGCCATAGTTACCACTTAATAGCTCACATTTAATCGATTAAAACAACATTTCGAATGTAGTAACATGCCTTAGAGAATTCCCTCAATTCCTCACTAGATATACTCTCTATTTTCACACAGATTTTCTGACTACACTCCCTACACTAGGTATATGTGAGAAGATTGATGTAAACATGTAGACTAGCACTCACATATGTTATAACAAAGAAAGCATTTTCTGGAATTATTAAAATGACATGTATATGATCTCATGAATGGAATGCTACTACTTAGAACGAGAACCAGGGATTCCATATGCTCATACCAATTTCAAACTCCACATATTGAACACATAACATCAAGATAGAAGTCTATGGGTTGTAAAGGGGCTAAGGTATTGGCTAGCAAAGAAAGGTAAGGATAAGCAAAGGTTCTTAAAGCAATAGAAAGCAAAGTAATGAAATTGACACTTAGAATTCACTTTTGATGGCAGAAATTAACTTAAACACAAGGGGAAAGTTCATACAACACTTAGTGTCAAATTCAAACTTTTGGACCCTTTCTTCAACAACCAATACTTGTGAGTTCATTCTCACTTATTTCTTAACTCTTTTTCTTTCCTTTCACAACTTTTCTTCTTCTTTTTTTTGTTTTTTTTTTGTTTCTTTTCTTTCTTTGCCGTGCCCTTTTACACTCCCCCACACTTGTTTTCTGTAATATGTAAGTCAAAAGGAATTCCTTCTAAGTCATGCTTCACTATCCCTTAAGAACAAGGGTATGGATAATCCTAATCTAGGCTAGGTGAGGATAATGTGGTTAACAAAGAAAATAGGCTAGATAAGGCTCAAGTAATCCTACAATACATATGAAAAAGGGTTAGGCTTTTTGGCTTTGGTTTAACTAAACAACTTCATCTTATTGTATGTTATGCAATCTATATCATGCTTTGAATGAAATGGGCATGAGTTCTAGTATTTGGAACTATAATGATGAAAAACATTCTAAGTAGCAACCAATAATCCACAGAATTATAACTCTCCAAACAAAGTTTAGGCTCAAGTCTCTCGGGGTTGTAGCGTTAGCTTGAGTTCCTTCCTTCAAGCATGTTACAAAAACTGATTTTTTTTCTTTGTGATTACATGTGAATTCGTAAACAACAACTATAACTAAGCAAAAACCAAAGAGCAAATTAAACTTCTATCCATCTTTGTAACTTTCTTTAATAGTCATGCAATTAAAAACCAAATCCTCATCATTGTGTTGGAAGGTATCCTAAGACACAAACAAACACACAAAAACAACTCTAAAACAACTCTTTTTGGGTTTTTCAAAACTGTTTTTCAAATTTTTTGAAATTTTTGTATTTTCTGTTCAAGACACATAAAAACACTTCAAAACACACTAAAATCACTTAAAAACAGTGAGAAACAATATTAGAAGTGATAGGTGATAAAATCCCACGAAAATCATGCAAAAACAGCTTGTTTCCACCCCCCCCCCCGCCCCCTGATGTGAAATATAATAGCACACAAATTAAACCCTCCTTTTGACAATTGTAGTATAGATATAAGTAGGGATCGTTCTAGGCCGGGGATTAGGAGGGATTGCTAATCTAATGAAAATTGACTCAAAGATATAAAAATATGCTTTAAAACACTTAAACACACTCAAAAGACTCTAACTAAACTTGTATGACTCAAAACAACCTTTAAAGACTCAAAACAACTCAAAACAATAAAAAAGACTCAATTTAGACTCTAAGACTCAATTTGGACGAAAATATAATTAGTTTTGACTTAAAAGACTTAAAAAGACACTTTTGGACAGATTTAGAACAAGTAAGAAATGGGGGTTTGATTTTGGACGAATTGAAAAGAAAACAAGTAACTTAAAACTTGAAAGCAGATTTTGGACGAATTTAAGAAAAACCAATGGATGATGAACTAGCCAAGGGATACTTCTCCACACATGATACATTCAAACATAAGTTGATTTCCAGTTGCTTTTCCGATAAACCATGAACCTCAACACCCCAGATTAACCGTGACATCACTAATTAACCCTCAGATTTCCCTTAAGTTATTGGATTGGATGACATCATACGACAACCCAAAGCATTCTTCAAAAGTCCCCTACATGACATCATAATAGAGATACAATCAAAGATCATTACGTTCAATGGAAATCATAAGTGTGGACACAACACTTGTAACTATGACATCATGATACTCATGCTAGGAATTTACTTAACATGATTATGAAAACAACCGTAACTACTTGTGAATATAAGTTTGTAACGATTATGTGAAACACCCTTATATTCTAGCACCAAATTCAAGCATGCAAATTAAGTAGGCCTCCCTAATCAACATACAAGAATAAGTTATCCATCAAACGGTTAAGTAAATTGCATTCACAATTTATGAAATCACAACTGGAATTTATCAACTCATATTATAAACGTAATCATGGTTTCAAAGCATCCCTAGGCTAAAACGAGTTTAGCCTCTCATATTCATAACAAAACAAAGAAGAATAGAATTAAACATTGAAAATAAAAGATAGATTACACCTAAAAACGTTTTAACACTTCAACTCGAATGCATAAACGTCCAAGGCTTCGTCTTCCTTCTCCTCTTCCTAGCTAAGCCATGGCACAAAAGTCTAGGGTGGTTTTGTGGATGATTTTCTAGGTTTTGAATGGATTTAGGAAGGTAGGGTGGTGCGGCAAGGGTTATGGGTGGTGTATGGAGGATTGGATGAAGGTTTGGAAGTATGGGAATGGTGGAAAGTTTGATGGAATGCTGCGGCAAGGTTTGGTTTTCTGAATGAATGAGGGCAGGTTGTGTGGAAGGGTGATTAAGGTCTCTATGGGTGCGGCTAAGGGTATTTATATGGAAGAAAGAGACCTAAGGCTTTATTACTTAGTTTAGGGAAAGAAATAACTCCAAATCCTTCAAGAATAGGAAACACAAAGTCAGAAAATCCAAAGGAAAGGCAAAACTCATAGCAAAAGAGTGCAAGAAAGGGAATGCTCTTTATTTTTGAAATTAGGCAAGGATTTTGGAATAGAAAAGGGTATGTGAGTTATGGCTGAGTTTGGTATGAAAAAGGAAGGTGTTTGAATGCTTTAAAATAGGAAAGAAAGCCCTCCCTTGCACGGCAAGGAAGGGAAACACTAAGGGGATACACGGCAAGGATTTTGGTTTGCAAGGAAACATTGTCTTGTGTCCTAGAATAGGTAGAAGTCCTTGATATTGCTGAAACATGGAGTCTTTAAGGATTAGGAAAGATTAAACCAAAATAGGAAACCTTGGCTTAACTTTCCTACTTCAAGTAGGAAACCTTCTTTGACTAGGATTCCTCATTTGATTATGAATCCTCTTGTGATTAGGAATCCTCTTGTGATTAGGAATCCTAACTCTTTTAGGTCTTCAATTTCGTCCATTCCTTTTGCTCCAAGCATAAGCTATCCATTCCAAGTCCAATTTTGCTCCAAAATGCTCCAAAATGCATCTTTTTGCTTCCTTAGCCATGGGAACCTAAAAACACACGAAAATGGCTTAAACTACTAAAACAACTATGAACTAACAACATAAATGCAGGAAAACAAGTTAAGTAAGTCGCCTAAATATGCTCCTATCAAATTCCCCCACACTTAGCTTTTGCTAGTCGTCGAGCAAACAAAACAAAAGAAACCAAAAACAAACCAAAACACATTCTAAACCTTCCAACATGTACCTCAGGGATTTCAAACGAACATGACACAATATAGAACATCATTCCCACAGTTTTTAGCTTTCTTTACACTTGAACAAACACTTAATCATAGTTACCACTTAATAGTTCACATTTAATCAATTAAACATGCCTTAGAGAATTCCCTCAATTCCTCACTAGAATGCACTCTATTTTCACACAGATTTTCTAACTTCACACCCTACACTAGGTATATGTGAGAAGATTGATGTAAATATGAAGACAACTCACATAAGTTATATCAAAGAAAGCATTTTCTGGATTTACGACAATGACATGAATATGATCTCATGAATGGAATGCTACTACTTAGAACGAGAACCAATGATTCCATATGCTCATACCAAATTCAAACTCCACATATTGAACACATAACATCAAGATAGAAGTTGAGGGTTGTAACGGGGCTAAGGGTAATGGCTAACAAGGATAGGCAAAGGATAACAAAGGTTCTTAAAGCAATAGGAAGCAAAGTAATGAAATTGACACTTAAACTCACTTTTAATGGCAGAAATCAACTTTTAAACACAAGGGAAGATTCATGCAACATTTAGGGTCAAATTCACTCTTTTGGACCCTTCCTTCAATAACCAACACTTGTGAGATCATTCTCACTTATTTTTCAACTCTTTTCCTTTCTTTTCAACACTTTTCTATTTTCTTTCTATTTTTCCACGAATTTTTTTTCTTTATTTCATTCTTTTGCCGTGCCCTATCATCTTCCCCCACACTCATTTTCTGCAATATATTGATCAAAGGGAGTTCATTCTACGTCATGCTTCACTATCCTTTAAGAACAAGGGTATGGGAAGTCCTAATCTAGGCTAGGTAAGGATAATGTGGCTAACAAAGAAAATAGGCTTAAAAAGGCTCAAAAGGGGTAATCCTACAATACATGTGAAAAGGGATAGGCTTTTTGGCTTTGGCTTGACTAACAACTTCATCTTATTGTATGTTATGCAATCAATATCATGCTTTGAATGAAATTGGCATGAGTTCTAGTATTTGGAACTATAATGAAATGCATTCCAAGTAGCAACCAAGCAAAGATTAATGAGATCATGCAACGACTTTAGAAAACAAGAAATCACAGATTATACTCTCCAAAGAACGTTATAGGCTCAAGTCTACCAAGGATGTAGCTTTAGTTTGAGTTTCTTCCTTCAAGCATGTTACAAAAACTGATTTTCTCTTTGTAATTACATGTGAATTCATAAGCTATAACCATAACCAAGCATAAACCAAAGCATAAATCAACTTCCAGCCATGTTTACAACATTCTTTAATAGTCATGACATTAAAAACCAAATCCTCATCATTGTGTTGGAAGGTAACCTAAGACACAAACAAACACACAAAAACAACTTTAAAACAACTCTTTTTGGGTTTTTCAAAACTTTTTTGTAATTTTTTTGTAAATCTTCGGATTTTCTGACCAAAAGACATGAAAACACTTCAAAACACTCTAAAAACACTTAAAAACAGTGAGAAACAACATTATAAGTGATAGGCGATAAAATCCTACACTTAAATCAAACATTGTCCTCAATGTTTCAAACAAAGACTCACATTCAAACAAACATTATAAACTAACTAACATGACAAAATAAAAATAATATAGAGATAGAGATTGAGGAACGCAAATCTGATTTTGTGGAATGAATTGGTGAATTGCCCAAATCCTCTCTAGTTGAATGCATGGGTTGCCTCCCAAGAAGCGCTTGCTTTAACGTCTTGCAGCCGGACGAACATTCTTCTTATCATCAATTAGAGCCCACGGCATGGAGGTTGATGTCCTCCACAACCTGCCCTTCAACATTTGCATAATAGGGCTTCAAACGATGCCCATTCACCTTGAATTCTTGGCCATTCCTCAAGCTTTGGATTTGAACTGCGCCATATGGAAAAACATTAGTAACAACAAAAGGTCCAATCCACTTAGAACGTAACTTACCAGGAAATAAACGAAGGCGAGAATTAAAAAGTAAAACTTTTTGCCCTATGGAGAATGTTTTGCATCGGATCATCTTGTCATGGAAAGCTTTGGTCTTTTCCTTGTAAATGTAAGCATTCTCATATGCTTCACGCCTAAGCTCCTCAACTTCATTCAATTGCAACTTTCTATGCATTCCAGCCGCATCTAAGTCCATGTTGAAGGTCTTGATTGCCCAATGAGCCTTGTGTTCTAACTCCACGGGGAGATAACATGGCTTGCCATAGACTAGCAGAAAAGGGGACATGCCTATGGGTGTCTTATAAGCCGTTCTATAAGCCCATAATGCATCCTCCAAACGCACACTCCAATCTTTTTTTGTTGGTCCAACGGTCTTCTCCAATATTTGCTTGATTTCTCTATTGGACACCTCGGCTTGGTCATTGGTTTTGGGGATGGTAAGGTGTTGATACCTTATGTGTGACTTGATACTTCTTGAGCAAGGCCTCTATGGTACGATTGCAAAAGGGAGACCCTCCATCACTAATAAGCACTCGAGGCATCCCAAATCTAGCAAAAATGTTAGTCTTTATAAAATCTGCAACAACTCTAGAATCATTAGTACGGGTGGCCTTGGCTTCCACCCATTTGGAAACATAATCCACCGCAAGCAAAATATAAGTAAAACCAAACGAAGATGGGAAAGGGCCCATGAAATCAATGCCCCAAACATCAAAAATTTCAACATTAAAGATGGGTGTTTGCGGCATTTGGTCCCATGCACCTATATTTCCCATTCGTTGACAACGATCACAAGTTAAACAAAAAGTTCTAGCATCATTAAAGATTGTAGGCCAATAAAAACCACATTCTAACACTTTAAGGGCAGTGCGTTGTGTGCCAAAATGTCCACCACATGCATAAGTATGACAAAAGGTTATAATCGAATTAAACTCACAATCATGCACACAACGACGCACAATCTGATCTGCACAAAACTTCCACAAATATGGGTCATCCCATACATAACACCGTGCCTCTTTCTTTAATTTACCATGTTGGTGCCTAGCTAGGGTACTTGGAACACGTTTGACACAAAAAAATTGACCAAATCGGCATACCAAGGTTCACATACCTTAATGGACAACAATTGCTCATCAGGGAATGTCTCTTGAATGGGTAAAGAGTCCTCATTGCACAATTGGTCAGCAACCACGTTCTCACTCCCTTTCTTGTCTCGAATTTCAATGTCAAACTCTTGGAGAAGAAGCATCCATCAAATGAGCCTTGGTTTGGCCTCCTTTTTGGTGAATAAGTACCTTAGAGCTGCATGGTCAGAATATACAATCACTTTAGTACCAAGTAAATATGAACGAAACTTATCTAAAGCAAACACAACGGCAATAAGTTCTTTTTCAGTGGTAGAGTAATTTAATTGAGCATCATTTAAGGTCCGGGAAGCATAATATATGACGTGTGGTTGCTTATTCTTCCTTTGGCCCAAAACAGCCCCTATTGCATAATCGGATGCATCATACATTAGCTCAAAAGGCAACGTCCAATCTGGTGGATGATGATGGGTGCCGTGGTAAGCATGTCTTTGAGATGCTTGAATGCCTTCTCACACTCCTCGTTGAACTCAAACGCCACTTCCTTTTGTAGGAGACGGCATAGGGGTTGTGCAATCTTGGAGAAATCCTTGATAAATCGCCTATAGAATCCTGGATGGCCAAGAAAAGAACGAACCTCTCTAACCGAAGTAGGAGAGGGTAAGTAACGTACAAGATCTATTTTAGACTTATCAACTTCAATTCCTTTTTCAAAGATGATATGACCCAAAACTATGCCTTGTTTAACCATAAAATGACATTTTTCCCAATTCAAAACAAGGTTAGTTTCCATGCATCTTTTCAAGATTAAAGTAAGATTATGCAAACAATCATCAAATGAGTCTCCAAACACACTAAAATCGTCCATAAATACTTCAATTATTTTCTAAACATAATCAGAGAATATACTTACCATGCATCGTTGGAAAGTGGCCGGTGCATTCCATAAACCAAATGGCATATGACGATATGCAAAAGTACCAAATGGACAAGTAAAGGTGGTCCTTTCTTGATCATCCGGCGCTATGACAATTTGATTATAACCCGAATAACCATAAAGAAAGCAATAAAAAGAATGACCGGCTAACCTTTCAAGCATTTGATCGATGAATGGCAAGGGAAAGTGATATTTCCTTGTTGCGGCATTTAGCTTCCTATAGTCAATGCACACTCTCTAACCGGTTTGAATGCGTGTAGGCACAAGTTCATTTTCTTCATTCTTCACCACCGTGACTCCGGACTTCTTGGGAACTACTTGGATCGGTGAAACCCAACAACTATCTGAGATAGGATAGATGACGCCACAATCAAGTAGTTTGATGATTTCCTTCTTCACGACTTCCATCATTGGTGGGTTGAGTCGACGTTGGGCTTCCCTTGATGTTTTGGTGCCTTCTTCCATGAGAATTCGATGCATGCACGTGGTAGGGCTTATGCCCTTGATATCGGCCAAAGTCCACCCAATGGCCGTCTTGTGCTCTTTGAGAACCCTCACCAATTTCTCCTCCTCTTGGGCCATGAGTGATGATGCCACAATGACGGGCAATGTGTCTTGCTCGCCCAAGAACACATACTTCAAGTGATTTGGCAACTGTTTGAGCTCAAGAGTAGGTGGTTGTTCTATAGAAGGAAGCAACTTATTAGTTGAAATTAGAATTGAAATTGGACTAGGGGACTTACCTTGGAGCCGTGGCAATGACTCTAGGCCTGCCACGGTCTCAATTACTTCATCCTCAAAGGCCATGGCATTAGATGGCAATTGTGTGCCATGGGTTGCTATGGTGGCAGCCATGGGATCCTTCACTTCTATGCCATTTGTAATGACCGTTTCAAGTGCATCTCCATGTATTTGATCAAGGTGTGCCTGATAGGAGCATATTCATGCGACTTAAATGGCTTGTTCTCGTGCATTTACGTTATGTTTCTTTAGTTATTTTAGTACTTTAAGCTATTTTCGTGTGTTTGTAGGTCCAAAGGGCTAAAGGAGCAAAAAGATGCATTTTGGAGACTTTTGGAGCACTTTTGGGCTAAGGATGGATAGCTTATGCTTGGAGCCAAAGTGTTGGACGAAATTGAAGACCTAATTGAAAACCAAAGTGTTGGAACCTTGTTCCCTTTAGTTTTAGGAAATTTAAACCTTTCCTATATCCTTAGCCGTGCATAACATTCCAACATTCCACTCCTTCATTTCAGCCACACTCCCACATATCATTACTTATCATCACCACTTATCACTTATCATAATCACATATCATACACTTATCATCACCACTTATCACTTATCACTTAACATGCACCCATCACCTAACACAAAACCTTGCATTCCAACCAAAACCGTGCACATACAATCACCATGCATTCACATGCACTTGTTCCTCCAACATTTCAACTCACATGCACTCATCATCATAACCTAGCTGTCATTCCACTTCAGCCACATGCATCACAATACACAACCTAAGCCACATGCACTCCCCTTGCCGTGCACATGCATTTCCTTCATCATTTCACAACCTAATTCACATGCAAACACAATCTGCCATCATTCACAGAAAACACCATCATTGCCGTGCATTTCATGTTCATTCCAACCTTTAATCCACATGCATTCACAAAACATTCACCCTAGCTTTAATTCACATGCTTTCACATGCATTTTCAGCACATTCCCTTGCACATTCCAATCATTGCCGTGCACATCAGATTTCCAGCATATTCACATGCATTCCATCCTTTAAAACATTGCACATGCACTCCCTTTAATTAATTAACCCACATGCACCCTTTATTCTTTCATCATTCCAGCCACTCTACATCCCTCACCAAGAAATAATTCAACACATGCATCCATAATCATTTCTCCAACCTTGTGGCGTGACTTTCCCATCCAAATGCACCACAAATCAGCACATGCACCACCAATTCAGCCAACACATGCTTTCACATGCATTTTCAGATTGTCCCCTTGCACATGCAGCCACATATTCATTGCACATGCAATTCCAACCCACATGCATCCTTTAATCATTCAAACATGCAGCCACATTCCCTCCTAGCTGTCATGTTCCCCCCATTTCACCTATAAATAAGCATCCATTGCATTCATTCTCATATACACTTCCATATTCAGAATGTAGACCATCAAACTCCCTTGTGCCGTGCCCTCCCTTACAATCCAAACACCATCCTTCCATTTTCACCACTCCCCAAACCATTCACACCATCAAACTATCCTTTGACCTTGTGCTACAACGAAGAGGAAGAGAAGAGTGCCTAAACGTTCATACAATTCAAGTTTGAGTTGTTGGAATGTTTAGGTGTTTCTTTGATTTCAAAGTTATGAGGAAATTCGAAATATATGTTTATGCTTGCATTTTGATTTGATTACTTCTAATTGCGTTTCATAAGTTGTGGATTCAATTCGTTTAACTGTTTGATTGATAACTTATTTATGTATGTTTATTGAGAGTGCACACTTAATTTTCATGCATGAATATGACGCTAGAATATAAGTGAGTTTCACCTAATAGTTACGAACTTATATTCACAAGTAGTGGAGGTTGCTTATAAACAATCGCGTTAAACGAATTCTTGGCATAAGTTTCATGCGTATTCCATAGTAACGAATGCCTCGTCAACACTTATAATTTTCATAGAGCGTAATGATTCTTGCTTGTATCTCTATTATGCAATCATGTAGGGGACTTGTGGGGAATGTTTTGGGTTGTCGTATGCAATCATCCAATTCAATAACGTTAGGAAGATTTGAAGGTTAATTTAAGCGGACCTAATTAACTTGGAGCGTTGAGAATTAATGATTTGTTGAAATGCAATTGGAAATCGTTTTATTATGCAAGTATAACATATGTGGAGATGAACCCTGTAGCTAACTTTCCATCCATTCAATTCCATCAATTTATTCTTTCTTCTTTTGTTTCTGTTTTCATGTTTAATTTAACTTGTTGTTCAATTATGTTAAACATGTGGAACTAATTTCTTTTTAGTTAGAGGCGAATTTGAAGCCATGGACATATGTTGGTTATGATTTGATTTACTCCAGTTATGAATTCATGAACTTTAGATGTGGTTTACTTTTCTGTTTTGATTAAGAACTTGTTTATGTATGTGGGTTGAGGGTCGACACTTAATTTGCATGCCTAAACTTGATGCTAGGATATAAGGAAATTTCACCTAATCGTTATGAACTTATATTCATTAGTAGTAAAGATCGCTAGTCACGATTGTGTTTAGTAAACCCTAGGCTGGATTAACATGCGTATTCCATAGTTATGAATGCCTAGTCGATGTTTATGATTTCCGTTGAACTTAATGATCTTTGTTGAATGTCTCTATCATGCGTATTCCATGGTTAGGGACTTTGATTAGGAATAATTTGGTTGTAATGCGTATCCCATTCAATCCAATGAATCTAGGGAAATCTGAAGGTTAATTTAAGCGGACCTAATTAACTTGGAGCATTGTCATTCATCGTTTGTTGAAGTCATAACTGGGAGTCAAATTATATGCTTATGTTCATGTGTGGAGAAGGAACCCTCTAACTAGTTTTTCATCATTCTATTTTATCAATTTCGTTTTTATAATTTGTTTTAATTAGAATCTGTGCATTTAGTTTAAATTCGTAAAAACCTTAATCCCCCTTTACTTTAATGTCAAATTAGTTAGAAATACATTTAGTTTGTGTTTATAAGTGTTTTGATTCATTTTGTTTCCCAAATTCGTCCAAAGTACTCAAGGTGCTCAAAACTGCCCAGAAAGTGTTTTTAAGGCAGTTTTGAGTGCTTTGGGTACTGTTTGAGTCTTTTGGTTTGTTTTAGTGTTTTAAAGTTTAGTTTTACATTCTTTGAGTCTAGTTTAGTGTTTTATATTACGTTTTTACGTTTTTGAGTCAAATCCAAGTGATTAACAATCCCTCCTAATCCCCGGTCCAGAAGGATCCCTACTTATACATATACTACAATTTGACGAAAAGAGGGTTTAATTTGTGTGCGTATAAATCCCGCATCAGTGCATGTGCCAAAGAATCAAGAATATCAATAGAGAAACATGAGTGATCATCATTAGGAAATCTCATAGTTTCAGAAATATTAAAATCAATCACTTCCCCATCAAATTCCATAGTTAAAGTGCCTTTGAACACGTCTATCTTAGTTCGAGCCGTCTTCATGAATGGCCTTCCAAGAAGAAGCGGCAAGGATGGAGCATGGGTGGTTTCTTCCATTTCAAGAACGTAGAAATCCGCCAGAAAGATCAAATTATTCACCTGCACTAAGACATCTTCCAATACGCTCTTTGGATAGGCATTAGATCTATCGGCCAACTGAATAATCACACCATCATTTTTCAATTCACCAAGGTTCATTGAAGCATAAATAGAGTATGGCATGACGTTAATTGAAGCTCCTAAGTCTAACATAGCATGTTCGAACTTAGTTTGGCCAATAATACAAGGAATTGTAAAACTACCTGGATCTTTGCACTTTGGTGGTAACTTTCTTTGTAAAATAGTGGAAACGTTTTCACTTACCCTCACTACCTCTTTATGTGAAGCCCTCTTCCTTGTAGTGCATAATTCCTTCAAGAACTTGGCGTATTTGGGCACTTGCTTTATGGCATCTAGGAGCAGGATATTGACTTGAACTTTCCTAAACGTCTCAAGAATGTCTTTCTCATGCTCCTCCTTCTTTGTTTGCAAAAATCTGTGAGGAAAAGGAACATTGGGTGGAACGGGGTTATAATTAATCGAGTTTGAACCCAACTTACCTTTGGTGGCCGAATGGGGTGGAATGGATGAGTTTTGGTCCTTAGGTGCCTGCGGCAAAGGTGATTGTATCCTTGCCGTGGGCATGCTTGCAGCCTCCTCGTCATGTTGCAACGTTTCTTTTTCATTATGACTTGTTTTGGGTGGTGTGGATGTAGTGCCAACTTCTTTTCCACTCCTCAAAGTGATTGCTTTGGCAGATTCGAACCCTCCCTTTGGATTGACAATGGTTGAGCTTGGAAGCTTGCCTTGGTCTCGGAATTGCCCTACAAACTCCGCAATCTGCCCTATTTGCTTCTCTAATTGGTCCACCCTTTTGTCTTGGTTTTGCATCGCCTTGTTTTGATTTTCTTGCCCCTGAGACAAATTGGTAAGTAACTTGAGAATTGTAGCATTATCTAAAGACATACCTTGATGGTTTGGGGCAGATTGGGGTGGGTTTGAATCTTGGCCGTGGGTTTTGGTGTAAAACCCCGGGGGTTGCTGCCTAAAGCCTCCTTGTTGGTAAGGTTGTTGAGGCTCCCTCCACTTGAAGTTTGGATGGTCTCTCCAACCCGGATTGTATGTATTGGAATATGGATCATTCTTTGGCTGATTTTGGCTTGGAAATCCAATGGCGTTTGCACTCTCCCATCCCCCATTCTCAATCAATTGAGGGCACTTTTCTGAAGGATGCCCTTGAATAGAACATACGCCACATACAATTGGACCTTGTATCTTCATTCCCTCGGCCATCTGAGACACAAGAGAAGTAAGATTAGCTAATTGAGTTTGAATGTCGGATTGAGAACTTACCTCATGCACTTGTTGCCGTGGGGGGTCCCTTTGCCCAATTCCTTCATATTGTTGTGCATTGAGAGCCCGGTTCGCAATGAGGTTCTTGACTGCCATGGGAGTTTTATCCACCAACGCACCTCCCGCCGAAGCATCAAGCATTTGCCTTTCAATAGGAAGAAGGCCTTCATAGAAGTATTGAAGTAGAAGCTCCTCCTTCATTTGATGTTGAGGACATGATGCAACAAGGGCTTTAAAACGCTCATAGTACGTAGGAAAAGACTCCCCTTGACTTTGTTGGATTCCGTTAATCTTCTTTCTCAAGAGAATGACTCTGGAAGTAGGAAAGAACTTTTCACGAAAAGCCATCTTCATGCTCTCCCAAGAAGTGACCGTTCCGGGTGCTAACTCGTATAACCAATCCTTGGCCTTCTCCAATAGTGAGAACGGGAAAGCCTTCATCTTCAAAATACTATTATCAACGTTGATTGGAGTCATACTCGAACACACCACCTCGAACTCCTTCAAATGCTTGTTGGGATCCTCCATGGACAGCCCATGGAACTTTGAAATGTGGTGTAACAAACTTGACTTCAATTCAAATTCGTCGGTTTTGTCTTGAGCTGACCTTGGGTATTGGATGCACAAGGGTGCGGCATTGTCTATTCCCGAAGCGGAAAACTCCTTGATTGTACGGTTGTCCGCTGCCATGGTTTGGACCTCTTCTTCCTCCCTTGCCGTGTGTTATTCTTCCTCCTCAAGATTGGAAGCCGAACTAGAACTTGATGGGTGAAGTTCTGGGTTCTTCTTCTTCTTTCTCAAAGTGCGCTCAAAATCGTCGTCAAAATCCAAGATGTTTGCACTAATAGGTTGAGAACTACGAGTCATAAACTAGTACCTACAAACAAGAAAAAAAAAAAAGGTCAGTAGCTAAAACAAAAAGATATGAAAAATAAACAAAAAGAAACAACGGGGGATTAGCAAAGTTGCTAATCCCCGGCAACGGCGCCAAAAATTTGATGTGAAATATAATAGCACACAAATTAAACCCTATTTTTGACAATTGTAGTATAGATATAAGTAGGGATCGTTTAGGCCAGGGATTAGGAGGGATTGCTAATCTAATGAAAATTGACTCAAAGATATAAAAATATGCTTTACAACACTTAAACACACTCAAAAGACTCTAACTAAACTTGTATGACTCAAAACAACCTTTAAAGACTCAAAACAACTCAAAACAATAAAAAAGACTCAATTTAGACTCTAAGACTCAATTTGGACGAAAATATAATTAGTTTTGACTCAAAAGACTTAAAAAGACACTATTGGACAGATTTAGAACAAGTAAGAAAGGGGGGGGGGGGGTTTGATTTTGGATGAATTGAAAAGAAAACAAGTAACTTAAAACTTGAAAACAGATTTTGGACGAATTTAAGAAAAACAAATGGATGATGAACTAGCCAAGGGATACTTCTCCACACATGATACATTCAAACATAAGTTGATTTCTAGTTGCTTTTCCGATAAACCATGAACCTCAACACCCCAGATTAACCGTGACATCACTAATTAACCCTCAGATTTCCCTTAAGTTATTGGATTGGATGACATCATACGACAACCCAAAGCATTCTTCAAAAGTCCCCTACATGACATCATAATAGAGATACAATCAAAGATTATTACGTTCAATGGAAATCATAAGTATTGACAAAGCACTTGTAACTATGACATCATGATACTCATGCTAGGAATTTACTTAACATGATTGTTAAAACAACCGTAACTACTTGTGAATATAAGTTTGTAACGATTATGTGAAACACCCTTATATTCTAGCACCAAATTCAAGCATGCAAATTAAGTAGGCCTCCCTAATCAACATACAAGAATAAGTTATCCATCAAACGGTTAAGTAAATTGCATTCACAATTTATGAAATCACAACTGGAATTTATCAACTCATATTATAAACGTAATCATGGTTTCAAAGCATCCCTAGGCAAAAACGAGTTTAGCCTCTCATGTTCATAACAAAACAAAGGAGAATAGAATTAAACATTGAAAATAAAAGATAGATTACACCTAAAAATGTTCCAACACTCCAACTCGAATGCATAAACGTCCAAGGCTTCATCTTCCTTCTCCTCTTCCTTGCTAAGTCACGGCACAAGAGTCTAGGGTGGTTTTGTGGATGATTTTCTGGGGTTTGAATGGATTTAGGAAGGTAGGGTGGTGCGGCAAGGGTTATGGGTGGTGTATGGAGGATTGGATGAAGGTTTGGAAGTATGGGAATGGTGGAAAGTTGGATGGAAGGCTGCGGCAAGGTTTGGTTTTCTGAATGAATGAAGGCAGGTTGTGTGGAAGGGTGATTAAGGTCTCTATGGGTGCGGCTAAGGGTATTTATATGGAAGAAAGAGACCTAAGGCTTTATTACTTAGTTTAGGGAAAGAAATAACTCCAAATCCTTCAAGAATAGGAAACACAAAGTCAAAAAATCCAAAGGAAAGGCAAAACTCATGGCAAAAGAGTGCAAGAAAGGGAATGCTCTTTATTTATGAAATTAGGCAAGGATTTTGGAATAGAAAAGGGTATGTGAGTTATGGCTGAGTTTGGTATGAAAAAGAAAGGTGTTTGAATGCTTTAAAATAGGAAAGAAAGCCCTCCCTTGCACGGCAAGGAAGGGAAACACTAAGGGGATACACGGCAAGGATTTTGGTTTGCAAGGAAACATTGTCTTGTGTCCTAGAATAGGTAGAAGTCCTTGATATTGCTGAAACATGGAGTCTTTAAGGATTAGGAAAGATTAAACCAAAATAGGAAACCTTGGCTTAACTTTCCTACTTCAAGTAGGAAACCTTCTTTGACTAGGATTCCTCATTTGATTATGAATCCTCTTGTGATTAGGAATCCTCTTGTGATTAGGAATCCTAACTCTTTTAGGTCTTCAATTTCGTCCATTCCTTTTGCTCCAAGCATAAGCTATCCATTCCAAGTCCAATTTTGCTCCAAAATGCTCCAAAATGCATCTTTTTGCTTCCTTAGCCATGGGAACCTAAAAACACACGAAAATGGCTTAAACTACTAAAACAACTATGAACTAACAACATAAATGTACGAAAACAAGCTAAGTAAGTCGCCTAAATATGCTCCTATCACCCCCCCCCCCCCACACACACACTTAAATCAAACATTGTCCTCAATGTTTCAAACAAACAACATAAACTAAGAAACACAACTATCATGGCAAAGTAAAAGCAATAAAGAGAAGGGTTAGGAACACAAATCTGGTTGTGGATTGTTGGATTGCCTAAGTCTTCTTTATTTGAATGCATGGGTTTTCTCCCAAGAAGGGCTTGCTTTAACTTCTTCCAGCCGAACAATACCTCTTTTTAAGCTTTATTGGAACCCACGGCATGGAGGGGTACATCTTCCACAATCTACCCTTCAACATTCTCATAATATGGCTCCGAACGATGCCCATTCACCTTGAATTCTTGGCCATTCATTAAGCTTTGGATTTGGACTGCACCATAAGGAAAAACATTAGTAATAACAAAAGGACCAATCCACTTAGAACGTAACTTATCAGGAAACAAACGAATGCGAGAGTAGAAAAGTAACACTTTCTGCCCTGTTGAGAATGTTTTGCTACGAATCATCTTGTCATGGAATGCCTTTGTCTTGATGTGAAAATTAACTTAACACACAAATTAACCCTCTTTTGACAATTGTAGCATATAAGTAAGTAGGGATCGTTCTTAAACCGGGGATTAGGAGGGATTGCTAAACACTTTAAACTGACTCAAATAGATAAAACTAACCTTTAAAACACTTAACTCAACTTAAAAGACTCAAAACAAGTTCACAAGACTCAAAATTGCCTAAAAAACACAAACTGGGCAGATTTGACTCTAAACACCCAATTGGACGAAAATTATTTCTAACTTGACTCAAAACACTCAAAAACACAATCTAAAACATATTTTAACTATTTAGACACTCTAGAATAAATGGGGATTTGATTTTGGACGAAAATAAAATAAACAAAACAAGACTTTAAACTAGACAGATTTGGACGAAATTGATTGAATTAAGTGGATGATGGCCTAGCTAGGAGGTTTTTCTCCACACATGGCATACTTGCATACAAAACAATCTCCAATTTCTTATTCAATGAATCATGAACCTCAACACCCCAAGTTAATTAGGTACGCTTAAATTAACTCTCAGATTTCCCTTAGGTCATTGAATTGAATGGAATTAGCGCATTGCAATCAAATTATTCCTCAAAAGTTCTCTATATGAAAGCGCATAATAGAAAAACAATCAAAGATCATTAGATTCTATGGAAATCATAAGTGTTGACGAGGCATTCATAACTATGAAAGCGCATGATACTTATGCCAAGAATTTACTTAACATGAGTGTGATCAACAATCTTTACTACTTATGAATATAAGTTCCCAACGATTAGGTGAAGTTTTCTTATATCCTAGCATCAGATTTATGCAAGTAAATTAAGTGTGCACTCTCAATTCATATACATAACACGTTTTAATGCAAACAGATAAGTAAATTGAATTCACCATTCATGAAATCACAACTGAAAGTAATAAAATCATAATCCAAATATAGCCATGGTTTTGAAATTCCCCCTAGCCAAAAGGGGATTAGTTCCTCATACTTGCAAAACAAAGATTATTGAATTTAAACATTGAAATCATAAGAAAGATTACACCTAAAGTTTCAGCAATTCCAGGATGAATTTGATGCACGGCTAGGCTTCCATTCCTCTTCCTTGCTGCGGCACAAGTTGTAGGTGGTGGATTTGGGGGTTATGAATGATGTATTCTTGGTTAAGAGGATGAATGATGGCTGATTATGGTGGTAGGGTGCGGCAGGTTGTGTATGGAGGTGTATGGAGTGGATGGAGGATGAAGAATGGAGGCTAGGGTGTTGTGGCAAGGTGTTTTCTGTATAGCATAAGGGGTGGTACGAATTTTTGGCTGAAAATATGTATATATAGTCCTAGGGTTAATTAGATTAGGTTTATAACTTAGCAGATTTTATGGATTAGGGCCCTAGGGTTCGGCACAAGCAAGTTAAATCCACTTAGGAGAGGATTTGGCCCAATTAGTTTCATAAAAGGATTTGTATACCCAAATCCACAAGGATTAAAGCCTAACAAATCAGAATCCAAAAGGAAAAAGGTTTATGAAATTCGTCCAAAATTGGGCCTTCTACAAACCAAGTGTTTTGTGGCTGATTTTGGGTTTTCTAGAAGAAATAAAAGGGGGAAGGGTGTGGCACCCTTTTAGGGTCAGATAAGGCTTCTAGAAATTAGGTTTTTAGGTCCACTTGCAGCTAGGATTAAGGTGGATAAGATAGGATAAGATAGGATAAGGTTGGATAAGGTTAGATAAGGTTTTGGATAATGTTTCCTCTATTGAGCTGATTCCTTATCCTCTTTGTCTTGACTTTAATTTCTTCCTCTTCTTATCAGATTCCTAGCCTTTTGAACTCCAAATTCGTCCATCCATCTTGGCCCATACATGTGCTATCCATTTAGTGCCCAAAACTGCTCCAAAATGCACCAAAATGCACTTTCTTGGTACCTTAACCCTTTAGACCTACAAACACACGAAAATGAGTTGAAATACTACATTAACTAAGAAATAATAACACAAATGCATAAGAGTAAGCTAGCTAAGTCGCCTAAATATGCTCCTATCAAATTCCCCCACACTTAGCTTTTGCTAGTCCTCGAGCAAAACAAACAAACAAAAGAAACAAAATATATAATCTAAACCTTCCAACGTTTGCCTCAGGGATTTCCAATGAAACATAAGATGTCAAAGATCACCACTCACATAGATGTAAGCAATCCTTACCCTCGAGCATACTAATCACAGTCACCATTCACTAGCTCACATTTAATCAATTAAAACAACATTTTGAATGTAGTAACATGCCTTAGAGAATTCCCTCAATTCCTTACTAGATGTACTCTCAATTTTCACACAGATTTTCTAACATATGTAGACGAACACTCACATATGTTATAACAAGAAAAGCATTTTCTGGAGTTATTAACATGTATATATATGATCTCATGAATGGAATGCCACTACTTAGACGCGAGAACCAGGGATACCATATGCTCAGACCCATTTTAAACTCCACATATTGAAACACATAACAATCAAGATAGAAGTCAAAGGGTTGTAACGGGCCTAGGGTATTGGCTAACAAAGAAGGGTAAAGGATAAACAAACATTCTTAAAGCAATAGTGAGCAAAGTATTGAAATAGGCACTTAGAATTCCCTTTAGAATGCAGAAGTCAACTTTGAACACCCAAAGGGGAAGTCACACAAAACTTAGGGCCATATTCAAACTTTTTGGACCCTTTCTTCAACAATCAACACTTGTGAGTTCGTTCTCACTTATTTTCAATTCCTTTTCTTTCTTTTCTTCTTTTTCTTCTTTCTTCACATTTTTTTTTCTTTCCCTTTTTTTTTTCTTTTTTCTTTTTCCCGTGCCCTCCTTTAAGACTTTGGCACACACATACACACAAAAATCCCTTCCCCCACACTTGTTTTTTGCAAGAATGTCACTTAAAATGAATTCTTTCTAAGTTATGCTCCACTATACTTCAAGAACAAGGGTATGGGAAGTCCTATTCTAGGCTAGGTAAGGGTGATGTGGTTAACAAAGAAAATAGGCTAAACAAGGCTCAAATGGGCTAATCCTACAATACATATGACAAGGGTGAGTTCGGCTATTTGGCTATGGTGGTGACTACTACACAACTTCATCTTGTTATTTGTTATGCTAATCAATTTCATGCTTTGAATGAAACGGGTATGAGTTCTAGTATTTGGAACTATAATGATGAAACGCATTCTAAGTAGCAACCAAGCAAAGAATAATGAGATCATGCAACGACTTTAGAAAACAAGAATGCACAGATTAATAACTCTCCAAATAAACGTTTAGGCTCAAGTCTCTCAGGGATGTAGCGTTTGTTTGAGTTCCTTCCTTCAAGCATGTTACAAAAACTGATTTTATCCTTTGTGATTACATGTGAATTCGTAAACTATAACTACAACCAAGCATAAACCAAAGAGCAAATCAAACTTCCATCATTGTTTGTAACTCTCTTTAACAGTCATGCATTAAAAACCAAATCCTCATCATTGTGTTGGAAGGTACCCTAAGACACAAACAAACACACTAAAACAACTCTTTTTGGCTTTTTCAAAACGCTTTTTTCAATTTTTTTCAAATTTTCGGATTTTTACTTCTAAACACACCAAAACAGCTCAAAATGCATTAAAAACACTTAAAAACAGTGAGAAACAACATTAGAAGTGATAAGTGATAGAATTCCACGAATTTTGCATAAAAACACTTGCTTACCCCCCCCCCCCCAACACTTAAATCAAACATTGTCCTCAATGTTTCACACAAAGACTCACACAAAAGCAAACAAATAATCAACACCTAAGCATAATAAAATAAGGCAGCAAAGAGAAGGGTTTAGAAACGCAAATCTGGGTTTGGAGTGGAAGTTCCATCTTCTCCTTGTCGAATGCATGGGTTGCCTCCCAAGAAGCGCTTGCTTTAATGTCTTCCAGCCGAACGAATATGCCATGCTAACCTTCACTAGTACCCACGGCATGGAGGGGTACATCATCCACAACATGCTCCTTGAAATTCTCATCGTATGGCTCTATGAATGGAAGGGGATAGTGATCCTCCCTGATTATGGTGTTTTGGTTCCTAAAGTCCATGTAAATGCTCCCACCACCTTGAAATCGACTGGGTACCTGCACCAAAGAAGGTAACAACCTATTAGTTGAAATGGGAATTTGAATTGGGATTGGAGACTTACTAGGATGTTGTGGCAATGCCCCTAGGCCAGCCACCATCTCGCCAATTTTATCACTAGGCACGGCCAAATTGGGTGTTTTTAGGGTAGTGGCGTGCTCCTTGTGCTCCACTCCAATTATTTCCTCGATGGTAGTTCTAGATGCATCCTTCTTGATTGGTGCTGGACGTTCCTGCCCTATATTTTTAATTATACCAATGGAAAAACAAGAATGAACATCATTAGGATTCTCAATGGACTCAGAAACTTTAAAGTTAATCATATCACCACCAAATTCCATAGTTAAGGCTCCCTTGGCCACGTCAATCTTGGTGTGGGCTGTTTTCAAGAAAGGTCGTCCAAGTAAGAGTGGCGATGGTGGAGAGTGGGTTGAATCCTCCATGTCAAAAACATAGAAATCTGCAGGAAAAATCAAGTGGTCTACTTGCACCAAAACATCTTCCAAAACTTCTCTCGGGTATACATTAGATCGATCGGCTAATTGAATAATAACACCATCATTTTTAAGCTCTCCTAGATTCATAGATGCATAAACAGAATATGGCATGACATTAATTGATGCACCTAAATCTAGCATAGCATGTTTAAACCTTGTATTACCAATTACACAAGGGATAGTGAAACTACCTAGATCTTTGCATTTAGGTGGTAGCTTTCTTTGCAACATTGCAGAGACATTCTCACTTACATGTACCACCTCTTTCTCCCGAAGCCGTTTCCTTGTTGTACAAATCTTCTTCAAAAACTTAGCATACTTCGGAATTTGCTTTATTGCATCAAGGAGCGGGATATTGACATGCACCTTCCTAAACGTCTCTAGGATGTCTTTTTCATCCTCCTCTGTCTTAGATTGCATAAACCTACTAGGAAAAGGCACATTTAGTGGAATAGAACTAGACAAATTCGAATTTGGACTTACCTTGGAGGTTTGGGATGGTTTTTGTGCACTAGGGGCCTGCGGCAAGGTTTGTTCCACCCTTGCTGTGGCTTTGTCCAATTTCTCCTCTTCGAGCAGCAGCTTTTCATCCTCTTTTTGACTTGATTTGTTTGGTTCGGGGATAGTTCCAACTTCTTTGCCACTTCTCAAGATGATAGCCTTAGCAGTTTCAAAACCTCCTTTTGGATTGACGATGGCCGAGCTAGGCAATTTGCCTTGCTCTCTGAATTGGCCCATGAACTCCGCAATCTGCCCTACTTGCTTTTCTAATTCGTCAACCTTTTTTTCCCAATTTTGCATTCCCTGCGCCATAGAAGTTAGTAATTGAAAATTTTGATCATCATCTATGAACGAACTTGAGTTGGGTTGTGTAGGTTGTGCTTGGGGTGGTGTGGGTGCATACGGCCTTTGGTAGAATCCCGGAGGTTGCTGCCTAAATGCGCTTTGTTGTTGGGGTTGTTGGGGCTCCCTCCACTTGAAATTTGGATGATCTCTCCAACCGAGATTGTAGGTATTAGAGAATAGATCATTCCTTGGTTGATTTGGACTTTGGTACCCCACAACATGGGCACTCTCCCATCCTCCATTCTCTATCAATTGAGGACATTGATCATTGAGATGTTCTTGCATAGAGCACACTCCACATATGGCCGCACCTTGCATTTTGGATCCTTCAACAACCTGAGACACAAGCATAGTAAGATTAGCTAATTGAGATTGAATTTCAGAAATTGCACTTACCTCATTCACTTGTTTCCATGGGGTATCTCTTTGTCCAATGCCTTCATATTGTTGTGCATTCAATGCTCGGTTTGCAATTAAGACCTTGGCAGCCACCGGTGTTTTGTCAACCAAAACACCTCCCGCTGAAGCATCTAGCATTTGTCTCTCAATTGGAAGGAGTCCCTCGTTGAAATATTGAATTAAGAGCTCTTCCTTCATTTGATGTTGAGGACATGATGCAACTAGAGCCTTGAAACGCTCATAATACGCTAGAAAAGACTCCCCTTGATTTTGTTGAATTCCGCTAATCTTCTTCCTCAAAAGAATCACTCTTGAAGTTAGGAACAATTTCTCCAAGAATGCTCTCTTCATGCATTCCCAAGAAGTAACGGTCCCGGGTGCCAATTCATAGAGCCAATCCTTAGCCTTTTTCCAAAAGAGAGAATGGAAAGGCTTTCATCTTCAAAATATTCCCATCGACAGTGATGGGTGTCATGCTCGAACATACCACTTCAAACTCCTTAAGGTGCTTGTTTGGATCTTCCATGGACAGCCCATGGTATTTGGGAATGTGATGCAACAAGCTTGACTTCAATTCAAACTCATCGGTCTTGCCTTGAGCCGCCCTAGGGTATTGAATGCATAATGGCACGGCATTGTCTAACCCCGAGGCAGAAAGCTCCTTGATTGTTCGATTATCCGCTGCCATGACTTCTTCTTCTTCAGATTCGGCCTCTGAACTTGAATTAGGTGGATTAGATTCTAGTTGATTCCTCTTTCTTCTCAAAGTTCGCTCAAAATCGTCGTCAAACTCTAATATATTCTCACGAACTAGATGAGAACTACGAGTCGTACACTTGTACCTAGAACAAGGAAACAAAACAAATCAGCAACCCTTTTAGAGGGCACGGCAAACCCACAAAAACTATGAAATAAGGCACAGTAAACACTAAAATAAAGAACAAATAAACACACGACACTCTTGACCTTAAGACACACTTTGACACGACACAAACACAAGGGATTAGCAAGTTTGCTAATCCTCGGCAACGGTGCCAAAATTTGATGTGAAATTATCTAACACTCAAATTAAAACCCTATGATTGTAGTATATGAAAGTAGGGATCGTTTTAGGACGGGGATTAGAAAGGATGCTAATCTACTCTAAACTGACTTAAAAACACAAAACTAAACTTAAAAACACTTAACTAGACCTATATGACTCAAAACAAATTAAAAAGACTCAAAATAGCACAAAACAATCAAATAGACTCAAACTAGACTCTAAAGGGTGATTTGGACGAAAATAAACCTTAACTTGACTCAAAACACTTAAAAACACAACTTGGACAGAATTAGGGAAAACTATGGGTGATAAGCTAGTTAGAAGGTCCTTCTCCACACATGACACATATGCATATGAACCAATTTCCAGTTATTATTCCTTTAGACTATGAATGACAACGCCCCAAGTTAGTTGCATCGCACAACTAACCATCAGATTTTCCTTATTTCATTGAATTAGATGGAATACGCATCTAAACCAAATTATCTTTCTCAAGTTCCCTATATGAAACGCATGATAGAGATACATGTCAAAAGTCATTAAGTTCTATAAAAATCATAAGCATTGACAAGGCATTCACCACTATGAAACGCATGAGACTCGTACCAAGGATTTACTTA
This sequence comes from Pyrus communis, assembly GCF_041283825.1. Lineage (NCBI taxonomy): Eukaryota > Viridiplantae > Streptophyta > Magnoliopsida > Rosales > Rosaceae > Pyrus > Pyrus communis. The sequence goes on from NC_142572.1 coordinate 9,107,081, forward strand.
ACACGATTGTGACTAGCAACCTCCACTACTTGTGAATATAAGTGAATAACTCTTACGTGAAACCCCCTTATACTCTAGCATCAAATTCATGCATGCAAATTAAGTGTTGATGCGAGAATTATACGCACACAAATTAAACCCTCTTTTCGTCAAATTGTAGTATATGTATAAGTAGGGATCGTTCTGGACCGGGGATTAGGAGGGATTGATAATCACTTGGATTTGACTCAAAAACGTAAAAACGTAATATAAAACACTAAACTAGACTCAAAGAATGTAAAACTAAACTTTAAAACACTAAAACAAACCAAAAGACTCAAACACTTTAAAAACACAAACTAAATTGATTTCTAATTAAATTGAACAATAAAGTAAAGGGGGATTGAGTTTTGACGAAATTAAACTAAAATGTACAGATTGTAAATTAAAGCAAAATGTAAATGTGAATGTAATAGAATGAATGGAATGAAGGTTAGCTAAGGGGTTCATCTCCACATATGTTATACTTGCATAATAAAACGATTTCCAATTGCGTTTCAATAAATCATTAATTCTCAACACTGATAGGAGCATATTCATGCGACTTAAATGGCTTGTTCTCGTGCATTTACGTTATGTTTCTCTAGTTATTTTAGTCCTTTATGCTTCTTTTGTGTGTTTTCAGGTTCTAAGGGCTTAGGGAGCAAGAAAGTGCATTTTGAGGCTATTTGGAGCATTTTTGTGCATGAATTGGATAGCTTAATCATGGAGCAAAGAGGATGGACGAAATTGAAGCCTTGTATGCTCTTTGGAGACATCAAACAAAGGGCCTAGCCCAATCAAACAAATCCTTTGAGCCATGGAAAACCTCTAGCCCAATCAAACACATTATGCCATACAAACCAACCTATTTTAGGCCCATTCTATGTACTTAAACCCTAGCCCTTTAAACTAGTTCATTTATCACTTATCAAACCATTCACTTATCACTCACCACATATCATTCACTTATCACTTAACATATCATTTCCATACTCCTCTTAATTCCACATGCATTCACACACATGCACATCATTCACTCACATTTCCACCATTCATTCTTTATTCCACAAACAAGTCACATGCATTCACACATCAACAAAACAACTTCAATGACGTGGGTTCCCATTTCCTTTCCAAACATCTCACATGCATTTCCACCTTCCTACTTCATCATTTCACCACATTCTCCCTCTTTAACTCACATGCATTCATCATAATTCACAACACAAAACAGCCAACACATGCACCAAAACCTTCAATGCCGTGGGTTCCCTTTGAAATTCCAGCATCTTCACATGCTTTTCTAGCTTTCCCTTTCATTTCCACCACTCATTCTTCATCATTTCAGCCACCTACATGCATTAATTATTAATATCTTCATCATTGCATCCAGAAAATGAGCAAGAAAGCTTCCCAAACACATGCATACACACACTATTTTCAGCACACACATGCAATTCCAACATCAATGCCGTGCACTCCATTTGCTTTCCAGATTTTCACATGAGTCCTAGCTGTTTTCTCATCATTCCTCCACACAAACACATTAAACAAACAACCATTTACACCTCCACTCCTCCTATAAATACCCTTGCATTCATTCATTCAAGGGGGATCTCATTTTCATACACAACACACCACAAACACTTCCATCTTCTCCCTAGCCGTGAGTCTCTCCATTTTCTGCACCATTCCCTTCCCTTTCTCCTCCATTTCTTCCATTTCCATAATCCCCCAATCCATTCAACACACCAACAACATCCCTTAGTCCTTGTGCTACAACGAAGACGAAGAGAAGAGGGCCTAAACGTTCATACAATTTACGTTTGAGTTGTTGGAATGTTTACGCGTTTCTTTGATTTCAATGTTTAAATTCAATTCTCTTTGTTTTGTAATATGAGGAATGGAAGAGAAGAGTGCCTAAACGTTCATACAATTCAAGTTTGAGTTGTTGGAATGTTTAGGTGTTTCTTTAATTTCAAAGTTATGAGGAACTAAACCCTTTTTGGCTAGGGGTGATTTCAATACCATGATTATTTATGTGATATGAATTGATGAATTCCGGTTATGAACTCTTGATTCGTGAATGCAATTGGCTTAACTATTTGATGATTAACTTATTTGTGTTTGTTGATTAAGGGTCGACACTTAATTAGCATGCATGAATATGTGGCTAAAGTTTAAGGAGGTTTCACATAATCGTTACTAACTTATACTTGAAAGTAGTAAAGGTCGCTTGTCACGATCGCGTTAAGTTTAATTCTTAGCATGAGTAACATGATGTCATAGTTGCAAATGCTTTGTCAATGCTTATGGTTTTCATTATTCTTAATGATCTTCGATTGTATCTCTATTATGATGACATGTAGGGAACTTTTGAGAATGTTTTGGGTTGTCGAATGATGCCATCCAATCCAATAATATAAGGAAAATCTGAGGGTTAACTAGTGATGTCACGGTTAATTTGGGGCATTGTCGTTCATAATTCAATGAAGGAATAACTGGAAATTGATTCATATGCATAAATATCATGTGTAGAGAAAGAACCCTTAGCTAGCTTCCCATCCATTCATTTCCGTCAAATCCATATTTACAATTTGTTTTGTTTCCAAGTATTCATTTTAGTTTAAATTCGTCCAAATCCAATTCCCCCCTATTTCGTTGAAGTCTTAGTCTTAATCTTTCTTATTTTTAGTTTTGCTTTCTTCGAGCATTAAATAGTGTTTTATATTGTGTTTTTATGTTTTTAAGTCAATTTAGAAGGTTTTAGCAAGCCCTCCTAATCCCCGGTCTAGAACGATCCCTCACTTATCCATTCTACTACAATTGTCAAACGAGGGTTTAATTTGAGTGTCAAGTAATTCTTGCATCACCCTAACTCGGCCAAATCAGGTAATGTAAATTCAAATTCATGTACTTCACGTCCTAATCTAGGGTGATGCACATGAATTTGAATTTGAATTTGAATTTGTGTACTTCGCATCACCAAAGATTAGGACGTGAAGTACATGAATTTGAATTTACATTACCTGATTTTGAACATGAATTTGAATTTACATTACCTGATTTGGCCGAGTTAGGGTGATGCGAGAATTACTTGACACTCAAATTAAACCCTCGTTTGACAATTGTAGTAGAATGGATAAGTGAGGGATCGTTCTAGACCGGGGATTAGGAGGGCTTGCTAAAACCTTCTAAATTGACTTAAAAACATAAAAACACAATATAAAACACTATTTAATGCTCGACGAAAGCAAAACTAAAAATAAGAACGATTAAGACTAAGACTTCAACGAAATAGGGGGGAATTGGATTTGGACGAATTTAAACTAAAATGAATACTTGGAAACAAAACAAATTGTAAATATGGATTTGACGGAAATGAATGGATGGGAAGCTAGCTAAGGGTTCTTTCTCTACACATGATATTTATGCATATGAATCAATTTCCAGTTATTCCTTCATTGAATTATGAACGACAATGCCCCAAATTAACCGTGACATCACTAGTTAACCCTCAGATTTTCCTTATATTATTGGATTGGATGGCATCATTCGACAACCCAAAACATTCTCAAAAGTTCCCTACATGTCATCATAATAGAGATACAATCGAAGATCATTAAGAATAATGAAAACCATAAGCATTGACAAAGCATTTGCAACTATGACATCATGTTACTCATGCTAAGAATTAAACTTAACGCGATCGTGACAAGCGACCTTTACTACTTTCAAGTATAAGTTAGTAACGATTATGTGAAACCTCCTTAAACTTTAGCCACATATTCATGCATGCTAATTAAGTGTCGACCCTTAATCAACAAACACAAATAAGTTAATCATCAAATAGTTAAGCCAATTGCATTCACGAATCAAGAGTTCATAACCGGAATTCATCAATTCATATCACATAAATAATCATGGTATTGAAATCACCCCTAGCCAAAAAGGGTTTAGTTCCTCATAACTTTGAAATCAAAGAAACACCTAAACATTCCAACAACTCAAACTTGAATTGTATGAACGTTTAGGCACTCTTCTCTTCCATTCCTCATATTACAAAACAAAGAGAATTGAATTTAAACATTGAAATCAAAGAAACGCGTAAACATTCCAACAACTCAAACGTGAATTGTATGAACGTTTAGGCCCTCTTCTCTTCGTCTTCGTTGTAGCACAAGGACTAAGGGATGTTGTTGGTGTGTTGAATGGATTGGGGGATTATGGAAATGGAAGAAATGGAGGAGAAAGGGAAGGGAATGGTGCAGAAAATGGAGAGACTCACGGCTAGGGAGAAGATGGAAGTGTTTGTGGTGTGTTGTGTATGAAAATGAGATCCCCCTTGAATGAATGAATGCAAGGGTATTTATAGGAGGAGTGGAGGTGTAAATGGCTGTTTGTTTAATGTGTTTGTGTGGAGGAATGGTGAGAAAACAGCTAGGACTCATGTGAAAATCTGGAAAGCAAATGGAGTGCACGGCATTGATGTTGGAATTGCATGTGTGTGCTGAAAATAGTGTGTGTATGCATGTGTTTGGGAAGCTTTCTTGCTCATTTTCTGGATGCAATGATGAAGATATTAATAATTAATGCATGTAGGTGGCTGAAATGATGAAGAATGAGTGGTGGAAATGAAAGGGAAAGCTAGAAAAGCATGTGAAGATGCTGGAATTTCAAAGGGAACCCACGGCATTGAAGGTTTTGGTGCATGTGTTGGCTGTTTTGTGTTGTGAATTATGATGAATGCATGTGAGTTAAAGAGGGAGAATGTGGTGAAATGATGAAGTAGGAAGGTGGAAATGCATGTGAGATGTTTGGAAAGGAAATGGGAACCCACGGCATTGAAGTTGTTTTGTTGATGTGTGAATGCATGTGACTTGTTTGTGGAATAAAGAATGAATGGTGGAAATGTGAGTGAATGATGTGCATGTGTGTGAATGCATGTGGAATTAAGAGGAGTATGGAAATGATATGTTAAGTGATAAGTGAATGATATGTGGTGAGTGATAAGTGAATGGTTTGATAAGTGATAAATGAACTAGTTTAAAGGGCTAGGGTTTAAGTACATAGAATGGGCCTAAAATAGGTTGGTTTGTATGGCATAATGTGTTTGATTGGGCTAGAGGTTTTCCATGGCTCAAAGGATTTGTTTGATTGGGCTAGGCCCTTTGTTTGATGTCTCCAAAGAGCATACAAGGTTTCATTTCGTCCATCCTCTTTGCTCCATGATTAAGCTATCCAATTCATGCACAAAAATGCTCCAAATAGCCTCAAAATGCACTTTCTTGCTCCCTAAGCCCTTAGAACCTGAAAACACACAAAAGAAGCATAAAGGACTAAAATAACTAGAGAAACATAACGTAAATGCACGAGAACAAGCCATTTAAGTCGCATGAATATGCTCCTATCAAACACCCCAAGTTAACCGTGATGCACTAATTAACCTTCAAATCTTCCTAATGTTATTGAATTGGATGATTGCATACGACAACCCAAAACATTCCCCACAAGTCCCCTACATGATTGCATAATAGAGATACAAGCAAGAATCATTACGCTCTATGAAAATTATAAGTGTTGACGAGGCATTCGTTACTATGATTGCATGAAACTTATGCCAAGAATTCGTTTAACGCGATTGTTTATAAGCAACCTCCACTACTTGTGAATATAAGTTCGTAACTATTAGGTGAAACTCACTTATATTCTAGCGTCATACTCATGCATGAAAATTAAGTGTGCACTCTCAATAAACATACATAAATAAGTTATCAATCAAACAGTTAAACGAATTGAATCCACAACTTATGAAACGCAATTAGAAGTAATCAAATCAAAATGCAAGCATAAACATTTATTTCGAATCCCCCCCTAGCCAAGGGGGGTTTAGTTCCTCATAGTACAAAACAAAGAGAATTGAAATTAAACATTGAATTCGAAGGAAAAGAAACACCTAAACATTCCAACAACTCAAACTTGAATTGTATGAACGTTTAGGCCCGCTTCTCTTCCTCTTTGTTGTAGCACGAGGTCTAAGGACAGTTTGATGGTGTGAATGGTTGGGGAGTGATGGAAATGGAAGAGGAGTGGTGTTTGGATTATAAGGGAATGGGAGCTCACGGCAATGAGGGAAGATTGGATGTGTTTGTGGTGTGTTGTGTATGAAAATGAGATGTGTTTAGGTAATGGGAATGCAAGGGTATTTATAGGAGGAGTGGAGGTGTATATGGCTGTTTGTTTAAGGTGTTTGTGTGGAGGAATGATGGAAAAACAGCTAGGACAACATGTGAAAGCTGGAATTGCATGTGAAGATGCTGGAATTTCAATGTGAAGTGCACGGCATGGGTGTTTTGGTGCATGTGTTGGCTGTTTTGTTTGTTGGTTAAAGCTTGTGTTTGCATGTGAATGTTTGTTTGTGTGAAGTGTGTGTGAATGCATGTGGATTAAAGAGTGAATGGTGGCTGAAATAATGATGGAAAACAGCTAGGAGAAGTATGGAATGCATGTGAAATGCAAAGGGAAAAGCTGGAAATGGCTAGGAAGGTCACGGCATAGACTTCTTTGGTGCAGAAATGGGTGTTGTTTGCATGTGAATTGAAGTTAGGGTGAATGATGATGAATGGATGTGGATTAAAGAATGAATGGTGGTGTAATGATGAAGTGTGATTGATAAGAGCATATTCATGCGACTTAAATGGCTTGTTCTCGTGCATTTACGTTATGTTTCTCTCGTTATTTTAGTCCTTTATGCTTCTTTTGTGTGTTTTCAGGTTCTAAGGGCCTAGGGAGCAAGAAAGTGCATTTTGAGGCCATTTGGAGCATTTTTGGGCATGGATTGGATAGCTTATCCATGGAGCCAAGAGGATGGACGAATTTGAAGGCCTTGTATTCACTTTGGACATAAAACAAAGGGCCTAGCCCATTCTCTCTTATTCTCTCCCTTATAGCCATGCAAAGAACCATCCATTCCATCAAAAACAATCCATCAATTCACATGCAAAACCACCATTAACACACATGCACCCAAACAAAGCCAACCTAGCTAACCCTACATGCATTCTTTATTCACTCTTCATCATTGCATTCATTCTCCAAACACTTTCATTAATTAAAACACATTTGCACATCCACTCATTCTTTCCCCAAAGCCGTGCATTCCCAATCCCTTTCCAACATTTCACATGCATTTCCACCTTGGTCATGCTTTCCCATTTCATTATTCATTCACTTTGCATTCATTCAAATCACCCACATGCACTCTTAATCATTCATCCATTTCACCACAAATCCCTCTTTGCCGTGCAAATGATATTCCCTTCACATTCACCCACATGCATCACCATTTATTCCACCCTAGAGCCTAATTATTCAATCTATCATTCAACCATCTTTCACCCCCTTTAATCATTTAAACCACATGCATTCACACACCAACTCACACTTCCTTTGCCGTGCATTCCTTATGACCATTTTCAGATTTCCTCTATGCATTCACATGCATTTCCAACCTAGCAACACCCCTTTAATCATTCCTAGATGCCACTCACATGCCTTCACATTCATTTTCAACAACAATCACTTCAAATGTCATGCATTCACATGCATTTACACAACACCAAAACATCCTTGCCGTGGGCATTCTTTGCATTTCCAGCATCTTCACATGCCTTTCCAGCTTTCCCTTAGATTTTCAGCAACTTCTCTTAATCATTGCAGCCACCTACATGCATTATTTATCAAATCTTCATCATGCATCCAGATTTTCAACAAGAAAACATCTTTGCCGTGGGCATTCTTTGCATTTCCAGCACACACACACACCTTCACATGCAATTCCAGCTTTCACATGCTTCCCTAGCTGTTTGTCCATCATTAATTAGCCACTTGCATGCTTAAACAAACAGCCATTTATACCTTCATTCTCCTATAAAAGCCCTTGCATTCCCATCATTCATACACATCTCATTTCATACACAACACACCACAAACACTTCCATTCCTTCTCTTTGCCGTGAGTTCCCTTGTAATCCAAAAACCATTTTTCCATTCCCCTTCCACTTCTCCACCACTCCTTTTCCATTCCACACTTCCATCCCCCAAACCAATTATCCCTAGACCTTATGCTACAATAAAGAGGAAGAGAAGAGGGCCTAAACGTTCATACAATTCAAGTTTGAGTTGTTGGAATGTTTAGGCGTTTCTTTGATTTCAATGTTTAATTTCAATTCTCTTTGTTTTGTATGAGGAACTAAACCCCCCTTTAGCTAGGGGGTGATTCAAAATTATGTTTATGTTTGTAATATGATTTGATTACTTTGTTTCATAAATTGTGAATTCAATTTGTTTAACTGTTTGATTGATAACCTATTTATGTATGTTTATTAAGAATGAACGCTTAATTTTCATGCATGAATTTGACGCTAGAATATAAGTGAGTTTCACGTAATAGTTATGAACTTATATTCACAAGTAGTGGAGGTTGCTTATAAACAATCGCGTTAAACAAATTCTTGGCATAAGTTTCATGCAATCATAGTAACGAATGCCTCGTCAACACTTATAGTTTTCATGATGCTTAATGATTCTTGCTTGTATCTCTATTATGCAATTCATGTAGGGAACTTGTGAGGAATGCTTTGGGTTGTCGTATGCAATCATCCAATTCATTAACTTAAGGAAAACTTGACGGTTAATTTAAGCGGACCTAATTAACCCGGGGTGTTGAGAATTCATGGTTTATTGAAATGCAATTGGAAATCATTTTATTATGCAAGTGTAACATGTATGGAGATGAACCCCTTAGCTAGCCATACCATCCATTCATTTCCGTCAATTTCATATTTACAATTTGTTTTCTTTACAATCTATCCATTTTAGTTTAAATTCGTCCAAAATCAATCCCCCCATATTTTGTTTAAGTCTTAGTCTTAATCTTTCTTATTTTTAGTTTTGAATTCTTTGAGTTTAGTATAGTGTTTTAGTTTGTGTTTTTACGTTTTTGAGTCAAATCCAAGTGATTAACAATCCCTCCTAATCCCCGGTCCAGAACGATCCCTACTTATACTTATACTACAATTGTCAAAAAGAGGGTTTAATTTGTGTGCTTAACTATTTACGCACCAGTGATGGCTGAAAATGGCAAGGGAAATGCATGTGTTTGCACGGCAAAGAGGGAATGTTGGTGTTTTTGTGTTGGTTTGAATGGTTTAATTAATGGGAGTGCATGTTTGAATGATTAAAGTGCATGTGGGTGAATATGTGGCTGATTTATGAAAGGAATGCATGTGTTGATGAAGTGGAATGACAACTAGGTTATGAGGGGAATGCATGTGATGCATGGCAAGGTTTTAGAATGGGCTTAAAATAGGGTTGTTTTTTATGGAATGGATGGTTCTTTGCATGGCTATAAGGGAGAGAATAAGAGAGAATGGGCTAGGCCCTTTGTTGTATGTCCTAAATTGCATAAATGGCCTTCAATTTCGTCCATCCTTTTGGCTCCATGGATAAGCTATCCAATCCATGCCCAAAAATGCTCCAAATAGCCTCAAAATGCACTTTCTTGCTCCCTAAGCCCTTAGAACCTGAAAACACACAAAAGAAGCATAAAGAACTAAAATAACTAAAGAAACATAACGTAAATGTACGAGAACAAGCCATTTAAGTCGCATGAATATGCTCCTATCAGTGTCGACCCCCAACCCACATACATAAACAAGTTTTAATAACTTAGATCAGCAAATCACATTCATGCCTTAAGAAACAATAACTGGATATAATCAATTCATATAAAACATATAATCATGGCTTCGAATTCACCTCTAACTAAAAAGAAGTCAGTTCCACATGTTCGCAAAACAAAGATAATTAAACTTAAACATTAAAAACAAAGATAGAATACACCTAGAAACACTCCAGGTGGCTCCTCCTTCCTTCCTTGCTGCCAACAATGGGGATTTGTGTGAATTTAGGCTCTTGAGGTGTGGTGGATGGTGTGGTGTGAATTTGTGGTAGAGGGTGGTGAGATAGCTAGGAGGTTTTTCTCCACACATGGCATACTTGCATACAAAACAATCTCCAGTTGCTTATTCAATGAATTATGAACCTCAACACCCCAAGTCAATTAGGTACGCTTAAATTAACTCTCAGATTTCCCTTAGGTCATTGAATTGAATGGAATTAGCGCATTGCAATCAAATTATTCCTCAAAAGTTCTCTATATGAAAGCGCATAATAGAAAAACAATCAAAGATCATTAAATTCTATGAAAATCATAAGTGTTGACGAGGCGTTCGTAACTATGAAAGTGCATGATACTTATGCCAAGAATTTACTTAACATGATTGTGACTAACAACCTTTACTACTTATGAATATAAGTTCACAACGATTAGGTGAAGTTTCCTTATATCCTAGCATCAGATTTATGCATGCAAATTAAGCGTGCACTCTCAATTCATATACATAAACAAGTTTTAATTCAAATAGATAAGTAAATTAAAATCAGAATTCATGAAATCACAACTGAAAATAATCAAATCATATTGCAAATATAGCCATGGTTTCGAAATTCCCCTAGCCAAAAAGGGGATTAGTTCCTCATACTCACAAAACAAAGATCATTGAATTTAAACATTGAAAGCACAAGAAAGATTACACCTAAACGTTTCAGCAATTCCAAGTTGAATGGCATGCACGGCTAGGCTTCCCTTCCTCTTCCTTGCTGCGGCACAAGTTGTGGGTGGTGGATTTGGGGGTTTTGAATGGTGTGTTCCTGTTTAGAGGGATGAAGGATCGCTAATTATGGTGGTAGGGTGCGGCAGGTGGTGTATAGAGGTGTAGGGAGTGAACGAATGAAGGAGAATGGAGAATAGGGGTTGTGGCAAGGTGTTTCCTGTATAGCATAAGGGGTGGTACGAATTTGTGGCTGAAATATGTTTATATAGTCCTAGGGTTAATTAGATTAGGGTTACACTTAGCAGATTTATTGGATTAGGGCCCCAGGGTTCGGCACAAGTGAGTTAAATCCACTTAGGAGAGGGTTTGGCCCAATTCATTTCATAAAAGGATTTATATAACCCAAATCCACAATGAATAAGGCCTAATAAATCAGAATCTAAAAGGAAAAAGGTTTAGGAAATTCGTCCAAAAGTGGGCCTTCTAGAAACTAGGTGTTTTGTGGCTGATTTTGGGTTTTCTAGAAGAAATAAAAGGGGGAAGGGTGTGGCACCCTTTTAGGGTCAGATAAGGCTTCTAGAAATTAGGTTTTTAGGTCCACTTGCAGCTAGGATTAAGGTGGAACAAGATTAGGTTAGGATAGGATAAGTGAGATAAGGTTTTGGATAATGTTTTGGATAAGGTTTTAGATAAGGTTTTGGATAGGGTTTCCTCTTTCGAGCTACTTCCTTATCCACTTTGTCTTTAGCTTAGTTCCTTCATCTTCTCATCACATTTCTAGCCTCTTGAAGTCCAAATTCGTCCATCCATGTTGGCTCATATGCAAGCTATCCACATAGTGTCCAAAACTGTTCCAAAATGCATCAAAATGCACTTCCTTGGTACTTTAACCCTTTGGACCTACAAAAACACGAAAATGAGTTGTAATACGACAGTAACTGGGAAATAATAGCACAAATGCACAAGAATAAGCTAGCTACGTCGCCTAAATATGCTCCTATCATTGGAAGGTCCAAATTGTGTTTTGTTTGTTTTGTTTATTTCGTTTTGCTCGAGGACTAGCAAAAGCTAAGTGTGGGGGAATTTGATAGGAGCATATTTATGCTACTTAGTTATGTTGTTTCCTTGCATTTAGTGAGTTAATTACTATTTATTTCAGTCTTCTAAGTTATTTTCGTTTGTTTTTAGGTCCTAATGGCAAAAGGAGCAAGAAAGGGCATTTTGGAGCTAAATGGAGCATTTGTGGGCATGGATTGGATAGCTTAACCATGGAGTAAAGAGGATGGACGAAATTGAAGTCAAGAAGGACTAGGAAGGCTGCAAATCTAGTGGAAGAAGTCCAAATGCAAAGAAGATAAGGAAGAAGCAAGAAATAAGGAACCTTATCCAACCTTATCTTATCCTATCCTAACCAACCTTATCCTTTCTTAACTCTAACCTTATCTTATCTTATCCTATCCAAATCAGGTTAGGATTTAAATCTAGCTTATTAGAGGGGATTAATTACACATTTAAACACTTATTTCAGTTTCTAGAAGCTTTATCCATGTGTTTGCCGCATGTGGACCATTTCATATAGGTTTAGGAATTGCAATCCTTCTTCCACACCTATATCATGTGTCCTTGCCCCTTTAGGTTTAGGAATCTGCCCTAAACCATTCTTTCTAGAAACCTTATCTCATCCCTACAAAGGTGCCGCACCTACCCTTCTAGAATCCCCTAAATCCTAGCCGTGCACTACCTATTCCATTTCCCCTTTGGTTTCTACCTAGTCTTAACCCTTTTTCTATGGGATTGTGCAATCCTTTTCCTTCACTAATTGAGCATAATCAGCCTATATAAAGAGCCCTATGCCGTACCATTCATGCATCCACTCACTCATTCATTCATTCATACTTTCAGCCACAAAACACCACAATTCATCCTACACCACCCTAGTGCCGCAAGCAAGGAAGGAAGGAAAGGAAGACTTGTGCAATCTGCCATCCAAAGGAGTGCCGTGCATGCAATTGGAGTGTGGAGCGTTTTTCTTGGTTCTTTCTATCCTTAGTCTTAGTTCGATGTTTAAATTTAATTATCTTTGTTTTGCGAACATGAGGAACTAATTTCTTTTTAGTTGGAGGTGAATTCGAAGCCATGATTATATGTTTTATATGAATTGATTAAGTCCGGTTATTATTTGTTAAGGCATAAATGTGATTTGCTTATCTAAGTTATTAAAACTGGTTTATGTATGTGGGTTGGGGGTTAACACTTAATTTGCATGCATGAACTTGATGCTAGAGTATAAGGGGGTTTCACGTAATAGTTATTCACTTATATTCATATGTAGTGGAGGTTGCTAGCCACAATCCCGTTAAGTAAATCCTTGGTATGAGTCTCATGCGTTTCATAGTGATGAATGCCTTGTCAATGCTTATAGTTTTCACAAAACTTAATGACTTTTGATATGTATCTTTGTTATGCGTCTCATATAAAGAACTTGAAAAAGATAATTTGATTGTAATGCGTTTTCATTCAATTCAATGAAATAAGGAAAACTTGAGGGTTGGTTGTGCGATGCAACTAATTTGGGGCGTTGTCATTCATAGTCTAAAGGAATAATAATTGGAAATTGGTTCGTATGCATATATCATGTGTGGAGAAGGATCCTCTAACTAGCCTTTCACCCATTTATTTCATCTAAATTCGTTTTTCATAAGTGTTTTCTATAAAGTTTTTGTTTTAAGGTTAAAATTCGTCAAAAACAATCCCCATTTAACTTAGTCTTCATATTTGAGTCAAAACTTGTTTTCCTTGAGTCTTTTGAGTCAAGTCAAGTCCTATTTTCGTCCAAAACACTTATTGAGTCTAAAATTGAGTCTTTTTGATTATTGGTTGCTGTTTTAAGTGTCTAAAGTTAGTTTTAAGTCTATAGAGTCTAGTTTAGTGTTTTTGAGTCTTATTTATATAGATTAGCATCCCTAGTTAATCCCCGGTCTAGAACGATCCCTACTTACATATCTACTACAATTGTCACAAATAGGGTTTAATTTGTGTGTCAAGTTAATTTTCACATCAGTGAAAAGTGGTCTTTAGTGTATTAGGGTCAAGGATAGATGTATGGCAGGAAGGTATGATGAAGGGAAGAGTATGGAATGGTGTAAGGAAGGTGATGAAGGCTGCGGATTAAGGTGTAGAAGGATGAATGATGGCTGGTTGTGTATGTGAATGAATAACCTTCTCTATAGGTGCGGCAAAGGGTTATATATTTGAGGGAAAGGATCTTAACTTTAATTAATTAGTTCAGGAAAGAATTGGACCCCAAATCCTCAAGGAAAAGGAGAATTAAAGTTAGAATCCCAAGGAAAAAGGGAAGGAAACTTGCGGTAAGGAAGAATAGGAAAGGGAATATGGTTTCCCTTGCACGGCAAGGAAGGGAAAGGTTAAGGTGAGTGCAGCAAGGACTAGAATGGTGCAAGGAACCTTTAGTTTGTGTCCTAGAATGTATAAGAGACCTTCAATGTTGCTGGAACTTAGGGACATTTAGGATTAGGAAAGGTCAAACCAAAATAGGAAACCTTGGCTTAACTTTCCTACTTCAAGTAGGAAGCCTTCTTTGATTAGGAATCCTAACATCTTTAAGTCTTCAATTTTGTCCATTCCTTTTGCTCCAAGCATATGCTATCCATTCCAAGCCCAATTTTTCTCCAAAAGGCTCCAAAATGCACCTTCTTGCTACTTTAGCCATATGGACCTACAAACACACGAAAATAGCTCAAAATACCAAAATAACTATGAACTAACAACATAAATGTAAGAAAACAAGCTAACTAAGTTGCCTAAATATGCTTCTATCATTAGGGAAACAAAGTCAAAATAAGGAAGTTTGACTCATGTTTCCTTCTTTGTGGCTGATTTCTTTACTTCCAAATCTTGAATTAATTTCTTCCATCTGTTTAGCAGATTCCTAGCCTCCTTTGGTCTTCAATTTCGTCCATCCACCTTGCTCCAAGCATATGCTATCCATTCCAAGCCCAAAACTGCTCCAAAATGCACCAAAATGCATTTTCTTGCTACTTTAGCCATATGGACCTACAAACACACGAAAATAGCTCAAAATACTAAAAAAACTATGAACTAACAACATAAATTTAAGAAAACAAGCTAACTAAATCGCCTAAATATGCTCCTATCAAATTCCCCCACACTTAGCTTTTGCTAGTCCTCAAGCAAAACAAAATAAACAAAACAAATAAAACACAATCTAGACCTTCCAACATTTACCTCAGGGATTTCCAATGAACATGACTGATAGGAGCATATTTATGCTACTTAGCTATGTTGTTTCCTTGCATTTAGTTAGTTAATTACTCTTAGTATAGTCTTTTAAGCTATTTTCGTATGTTTGTAGGTCCTAATGGCAAAAGGAGCAAGAAAGTGCATTTTGGAGCCATTTGGAGCAATTTTGGGCATCAATTGGATAGCTTATGAGTGGAGTAAGGTGGATGGACGAAATTGAAGTCAAGAGAGGCTAGGAAATACTACAAATCTGGAGAAACAAGTTCAAATACAAAGAAGACAAGGAAAGAGAAAGAAATAAGGAACATTATCTAATTTTATCTTATCCTATCCTAACCAACCTTATCCTATCCTATCTTATCTTATCCAAATCAGTTTGTGCCTTAATTCTAGCTATTTAGAAGGGATTAGATATACATTTAAACACATAACTCAGATTCTAGAAGCTTAATCCTTTATGTGCCGCATATATGCCATTCCTTGAAGGTTTAGGAGTTGTAATCCCTTTCCTACAAAGGTGCCGCACCCCTTAGCCTAAGTTCTTCTAGAAATCTGCCCTTTATCCTTTCTAGAAGTCTAATTTCTGCCACAAAATACCTAGTTTTTAGAAGCCCTAATTTCTGGCGAAATTCCCTATCCCTTTCCCCTTTGGTTTCTGCCAAACCTTAACCTTTTTTCCTTAGGATTGTGCAATCCTTTTCCTTCAAAAATTGTGCAAAACCTAGCCTATAAATTCAAGCTTATGCCGCACCATTCAAACCATCCATTCACTCATTCATTCATTCAAACTTTCAGCCATCAAACACCATAATTCACACCACATCACCCTAGTGCCGCAAGCAAGGAAGGAAGGAGAAGAAGACTTGTGCAATCTGCCATCCAAGGAAGGTTCGAAATCTGCCATTGGAGTATGGAGTGTTTCTAGGTGTATTCTATCCTTAGTTTTAGTTCCATGTTTATATTAATTTGGTTTTCAATTATGATGAACATGTGGAACTAATTTCCTTTTAGTTGGAGGTCAATTCGAAGCCATGATTATATGTTTTATATGAATTGATTATATCCAGTTATTGTTTCTTAAGTCTTGAATATGATTTGCTTATCTAAGTTATCAAAACTTGGTTGAGGGTCGACTCTTAATTTGCATGCATGAATTTGATGCTAGAGTATAAGGGAGTTTCACGTAATAGTTGATAAGTCACATTTTGCATGCATCTATATCTTCCTTATTTGGCGTCTTTGTGATGTTTTGGATTAAACTAGTTGCGTTTTACATTGTTTTGTGTTAGTGTGCAGCCAAGTGTGTAATAAGATCAATTGGAAGGCAAATGAAGGAATGTGGTGCAATTCGATCACATTGGATGGTTCTAAACAGAAAGTGGTGCAATTCGACCACATTGGGTGATTCTAAACAAGGCAAAAACATGCATTCACATGCATGTCACAACCTTGGCCGTGTGTTCCCATATCATCCCATCATTTTATACACTTCTAGCACCAAATCAGATTCCACACAATCATGTCATGCAATTCCCATGTGGTTCCAAGTCAGATTATGCACTTCTAAAACATCAAAACATGCATTCACATGCATGTCCACAACCTGACCGTGCATTCCATTACCCTTCTCCACTTCATCTTTGCAGAAATCCACATGCATTTGGATTAAACAAACCACATATCTGCAGATCATGTCCACTCTTTGCAGCCATCATTTCAGAAATCCATTTCATCCCATCATTCCATGTGATTCCAACCCCCTTTGTCCATGCCGTGAGCTTTCTGCCCATTCCCAGAGTATTATAACCAATTTCAGGTTATCCACTTCATGCTTGCAGACATTCCACATGTGTTTTGGATTAAATAAACCACATACTTGCAGATCATGTCCATGCTTTGCAGGTATCATGCCAGAAATCCACTAAAACAACCATTTCATGCGATTCCAACTCCCTACTGCCCATACCGTGCACATTAATCCCCTTTGCAGCATCCCTTTCACATGGACCATGTCAGTTTTTCACATGGATTCTGATTGTTTTTCCATCATTAGCTACATTCAGAAACTGACCAAGTAACACTCACTCATCTCTCTCTCGGATCCATTTTTTCCATTACACACACTTGAATTGGCTCCATTTTTCTGTCCATCATTTTCACACTCATTCTCCCTCTCCATCCCATTACATTCGATACTCTCTCCATCTCACATAAACTATCCATTCTCTTCCACACACCCATAACCTCTCCCATATTACACACACTCTATCTGTCCATTTTCTGTCCCAAGGGCAGAAACCATTCAACCAAGCCATTCTACCTTCATCCGCACCACATTTGGAGAAGCAACACCAAGGAACTCTTCAAGGACTTCAACATCAGTTTTGCTTCAAGGGTTTCTCCTTCTTAATCTTATGTTCACTCATGTTATTTATTTTTATGTTAAATCTTTGTAAACATGAAGTGTAACTAATCCTCCTCTAGGGATTCGATGTAACCTTGCAAAGTTTGCCATGTAATTAAGTTAGAATGCTCAGTTTGTCCATCTATTTCTTGTTTCATTCTCTGATTTAATGGTGATTTAGTGTGTTGATTTTAATGTTTGATCATCATTTGAATTAATCACTAAGTTGTGTAGCCAAGATTAAGACACACATCATGCATAATCTTGGTAGATATGTGAATGAATGAAGGGAGTGTTTAGCACACATCCTGCCGAGTTATTCCCTTTGGTTTTATGAAAGTTTCTTGTACATTACATAATCTTGATTATGAACCAAAGTTGCACATCACAATTAGGTTCATGATTAGAGACATTTGATCAAATCCACACATCATATGGTTGATCATATCCAAGTGAAACAAACTCAAGAAATAGGTAGATGAATGAGTATAAACTAACTTGACAAACATGGACTTAGTTGAGCAATGGTGAAACCGAATCCCTAGCTTCATTTCCATTGATACTATCCCATTACATTAGTTGTTGATTCATTTATTTGTGTTTATTTCATTTTCTCATGCTTTCAAGTTACAACAACAAATCTGTCTATTTAGACTAGTTTGATTCATTTCCAAATCTGCCTAGTTTGTTTAGTTTGATTCATTTCTTAGAGTTCTTGCAAAACAAGTAGTTACATAGGTCCAATTAGTCCCTGCGGATTCGACACCCTTGCTTGTGCCATTATACTAAATATATTCTAGCATTAGGAAGGAATTATACATCAACAAAAATGGCGCCGTTGCCGGGGACTGATTTCAGTCCCTTGTAATTGCTTGTTTGCTTGTTTGCTATTTTGATTAGTGTCAAGGTTCATAACTTGTCAAATTGATAACTGGAAGTTGATTTAAGTTGCATACATTTCATGTGTGGAAAAGAATCCCTTAGCCATTCCATTATCCATTGGTTTACATCAATTTGCTTTACAATCTGCTTTCGTTATAATCTGTCCATTTAATTGCATTTCGTCCAAATACAATTTCTCCCCATATTTTGTTAAGTTTTAGGCTTAGAATCTGTCTTATCTTGTGTTTTGAAGCATTTTGAGTCAAGCTCAAACCTAATTTTCGTCCAAAATTAGGTTTAGTGTCAAAACTGCCCAGTTTGTGTTTTTAGGCAGTTTTGAGAGTTTTTAGCTTGTTTTGAGTCTTGTGAATCTGTTTTGAGTCCTTTGAGTCCTTTCAAACGTTTTTAAGCTTATTTTTGTTCATTTCATTGTTGTTGCTAGTAGATTTTCATTCACACTTGTGTTATTTTATTTCAGGTAGTATATGTCAAATAAACTTGTTGAGTTAGGCCAAAGAATTGAACGGTTGAAGGGCCACACTTTGGACAACTTTGTGCCATCAAGTTCATCCTTTAACCGTGAGGAAGAGGAAGGGAATTCACCTAGTTCAACAAGTAAAGAATCTGAGCAATTTAATTGGGAAAGAGAAGAAGAGATGGCGGGCAACGAAGATGAACTTCGAGCTTTGGAGGACTTTGCTCAACCAATCATACCAAATTCACCTTCATGCATCTTGCTGCCCACAGAAGCTAGAAACTATGATCTCAAATCTTCACATTTTCATATGTTTCCCTCATTTTATGGCTTACCTAATGAAGACCCTTTAGCTCATATTAAAGAATTTTACAATGTTGTGAGTGGTTTACCTTTGCAGGGAGTGAGTGAAGCGAATTTGAGGATGAGAGTGTTTCCTTACACCTTGAAAGATAAGGCCAAGAGTTGGTTGATGACTCTAACACCAGGTTCCCTCACTACATGGGATGCCGTGGCTAAGAAATTCTTGGAGAAGTTCTTTTCCACTCAAAAGACAGCCACATTAAGGGGACAAATCTTCAACTTCAAACAAGATGATGGAGAACCTTTCAATGAGTGTTGGGAGCATTTTAAAGGCCTCTTGATCCAATGTCCACACCATGGGTTACCTTTTCACTTACAAATGCAAATTTTCTATGATGGATTAACCCAAAATTGTCAATCAACTGTTGATAATGCAGCAGGTGGAGCATTGAAGAAAAAGAATGCTCAAGAGTCATATAACATTTATGAGATGTTGGGGTCTAATGCTCAACACAAAGATTTAAGGGGTAAGAAAGTTGGAGTCTATGAAACAAGTTCTAATCATGAGCTTTTGTTGCAGGTAGCTAACCTAGAAAGGAAGCTTGAATCCGTGCTCAACATGGTGCCAAAAGCAAATGAAGTGTGTGCCATTTGCAACTTACCAAACCACCCTACTCATCAATGTCCATCTAGGGAGGCTTATCCCGAGTATGTTCAAGAGCAAGTGAACCTCATGAATTCTTACAATCAAAGACCAAGGAATGATATGTATTCCAATACATATAACCCGAGTTGGAGAGATCATCCCAACTTTTCATGGAAGAACAACAATCCAATCCAAAATTTCCAATCAAAACCTGCCACTACCCTTGAGGATACGGTTAAGTTGTTAGCCCAAAAAACTTTGCAATTCCAACATTCCACAAATAGCACTCTCCAACAACATTCAGCAGCCCTAACCAAAATGGAGACACAATTGGGGCAGATTGCAGATGCCTTGAACCAAAGAGAGGTTGGGAAGTTTCCAAGCCAACCCGTGATACTCCAAAGGAACCAAGAGCAAGCCAAAGCAATCACTACACTTAGAAGTGGTAAGGTTATTGATAATAGAGTTGGCAATGAAGTTACTAATGAATATGATCATGTGAATGCAGGTGTCACTCAAGGAGACAATGAGAAATCAATTGAGGAACCAAGCCATGCTAATTCCTCACTTGAAGCACCAAATCTTCACAAGGCCGAGAAACCTTACACTCCACCAATACCATTCCCTGGAAGACTTGCCAAGAGCAAGCAGGATAAGTCATTCAAAGAAATTTTTGATATACTAAGCAAAGTGAATGTTAACTTACATTTGCTTGATGTCATTAGGAACATGCCGGCATATGGGAAGTTCTTCAAGGAGTTAAACAGCTACAAAAGGAAGTATGGACCACATGAGAAGGTTGTGGTGTCTGAGAATGTGAGTGCAGTTTTGCAAAGAAAACTTCCACCAAAGCTCAAGGATCCAGGCAGTTTCTCTATCAACATCACCATAGGGGATAAGAAAGTAGAAAAGGCAATGCTTGATTTGGGTGCTAGCATCAACTTAATGCCCTATTCAGTGTACCTTCAACTAGGTTTGGGAGATTTGAAAGCCACCACCATTTCATTACAACTTGCAGACAGATCAGTTAAATATCCAAGAGGTATAGTTGAAGATATCCTAGTTCAAGTTGATAAACTAATATTGCCTGCAGATTTTGTAGTGTTGGACATGGAAGAAGCTCCTATACATGATCGTGAGTTGCCTATATTGCTTGGGAGACCCTTCATGGCCACGGCCAAGACCATCATTGATGTGCAAAATGGACTCCTCACTATGACAGTGTTAGGAGAGACAGTTCAATTCAAAGTGTTTGAATCTCTTGCTCATCCTTCGTCATCTCTTGATTGTTATGCCATTGATGTGCTTGATTCACTTGTATTCTCTAAGTTCTTGCAGGCACAATCGAATGAACCCTTACAAACTGTTTTGAGTCAATCTCAAGATGAGTTTGATGAAGAAGATGCACTCATGGAAGAAGTAGCTGCCTTGGAAGCATTGGCATTGTATCCTTTGAATGTTTCACCTCTTTTAGAGCCTTTAGAATCATCAATGTCACATCTAACTCCTTCCACTGTTAAGGCACCAAAACTTGAACTTAAACCACTTCCACCACATCTAAAATATGCATATCTAGCTGAATTTGAAACTCTTCCAGTTATCATAGCTTCTGACCTCACCCCAAATGAAGAAGATAAACTAATTAGGGTGTTAAAAGAGTTCAAATCAGTTTTTGGTTGGTCTATTGCAGATATCAAGGGAATAAGCCCTACCATGTGCATGCATAAGATTCTTTTGGAGGAAGGGGCAAAGTCAACCCGTGAGCCACAAAGAAGACTCAATCCACACATGAAGGAGGTTGTTAGGAATGAGGTGTTGAAATTGTTAGATGTGGGGATCATATATCCCATTTCTGATAGCAAATGGGTGAGTGCTATTCAAGTGGTTCCTAAGAAGGTGGGAATCACTGTGATGAGGAATGAAAACAATGAGCTTGTGCCCACAAAGCCCACGGCCAGTTGGCGTGTTTGCACCGATTACAGGAAGTTGAATTCTAGCACTAGAAAAGATTACTTTCCTATGCCTTTCATAGATCAAATGCTTGAGAGATTGGCAAGTTACTCACATTATTGTTTTCTGGATGGATACTCAGGTTACAATCAAATTGCAATCGCTCCGGAGGATCAAGAGAAAACAACCTTTACTTGCCCCTTTGGCACATTTGCATACAGGAGAATGCCGTTTGGACTTTGCAATGCTCCAGCAACATTCCAAAGATGCATGTTGGCCATATTTTCTGACATGGTAGAAAGATTCATTGAGGTATTTATGGATGATTTCTCAGTGTTTGGTTCCTCTTTTGATGAATGTCTTAACCATCTCTCCTTAGTACTTCAAAGATGTCAGGAAACAAATTTGGTTCTCAATTGGGAAAAGTGCCAATTTATGGTGAAACAAGGAATTGTGTTGGGGCATGTAATCTCTAGCAAAGGAATGGAGGTGGACAAAGCCAAAATTGACGTCATCACCAATATGGTAGCCCCCACCACTGTGAAGGGAGTAAGAAGTTTCTTGGGCCATGCGGGTTTTTATCGTCGTTTCATTAAGAACTTTTCAATGATCACTCGTCCATTATGCAACCTGTTAGCTAAGGATGTTGTATTTCATTTTGATAAGGCTTGTATGGATGCATTCAATACTTTGAAAAATGAACTAACCTCGGCCCCTATTATTATGGCACCAGATTGGTCGTTACCTTTTGAATTAATGTGTGATGCCTCTGACTATGCTGTTGGTGCAGTTTTAGGGCAAAGGGTGAACAAGCTTCCACATGTGATCTACTATGCAAGCCGGACTTTGCACGATGCTCAACTTAACTATTCCACAACTGAAAAGGAGTTGCTTGCTGTTGTTTTTGCCTTAGAAAAGTTTAGGTCATATCTTGTGGGATCTAAAGTTATTGTGTTTTCTGATCATGCAGCCATTAGGTATTTGATGACAAAGAAGGATGCTAAACCACGCTTGATTAGATGGATACTCTTACTACAAGAGTTTGACTTGGAAATTCGAGATAAGAAGGGCAGTGATAATGTTGTGGCTGACCATTTGTCCAGGCTTAATGAAAACCATGGAGTGGGACAACCTTTGCCCCTAAATGAATCATTTCCAGATGAACAACTCTTTGTTGTTCAAGAAAAAGAACCATGGTATGCGGACTTTGTGAATTATCTTGCCTGTGGTATAATGAGAAATGACCTTTCTTTTCAGGAAAGAAAGAAGTTCCTTGCCATGGTGAAGCACTACGTTTGGGACGAACCATATTTGTTTAAATACTGCCCTGATCAAATCATTAGGAGATGTGTCCCAGAGAGTGAGCAACAAAGCATTCTAACATTTAGCCATACATTGGCGTGTGGAGGACATTTTGGTGCCAAAAAGACATCTCTAAAGGTTTTACAATCTGGTTTCTTTTGGCCTACTTTATTCAAAGATGCGTTTGATTTTTGCTCTAAGTGTGATAGGTGCCAGAAGATGGGGAACATTAGTCGAAGAAATGAAATGCCATTGAACAACATTTTGGTAGTGGAGCTCTTTGATGTTTGGGGAATTGACTTCATGGGACCATTTCCATCCTCCTTTGGCTGTTTATACATATTAGTGGCAGTGGATTACGTATCCAAATGGGTTGAAGCCATTGCTACAAGAACTAATGATCATAAGGTTGTGTTGAATTTTCTTAAAGATGTGATTTTTTGTAGGTTTGGAACCCCAAGAGCTATTATTAGTGATGTTGGCAGCCATTTCTGCAACAAACCCTTTGAATCCTTGATGAAGAAGTACAATATCAACCACAAAGTGGCAACCCCGTACCATCCTCAAACCTCAGGACAAGTGGAGATTAGCAATAGGGAGATCAAGAACATCTTGATGAAGACCGTGAGCCCTACAAGGAAGGATTGGTCATTGAGGTTGAATGATGCACTATGGGCATACAGAACAGCATACAAGACCCCCATTAGCATGAGCCCTTATCGCCTTGTGTTTGGGAAAGCTTGTCATTTGCCAATGGAGCTTGAACACCGTGCATATTGGGCCATCAAGAAGTTCAACTTTGATTACAAGGATGCTGGAGTAGCAAGGAAGCTTCAACTTAATGAGTTGGAAGAACTTAGAAATGAGGCATATGAGAATGCCAAAATCTACAAGGAACAGACTAAGCTCTATCATGACAAGGCCATCCTAAGGAAGGAGTTTCACCAAGGTATGAAAGTACTTTTGTTTGACTCACGTTTGAGACTTTTTCCAGGAAAATTGAAGTCTAGGTGGGTGGGACCATTCAAAGTACTGCAAACATTTCCCCATGGAGCTGTGGAGATAGAGAACATGAAGAATGGCACCTCTTTTAAAGTCAACGGGCAGCGATTGAAGCCATACTTGGATAAAGTGGAGGAAGAGCAAGTGTATCAAGTCGTGGATGTTCTTGAATTTACAACACCATGAACAAGCTACCATGTCTTGCCTAGACATTAAATACAGCGCTTACTAGGAGGCAACCTAGTGTGGTTTGTGTTCTTTCTTTATGTTGTGTTTATTTTGTCACCATTCCATATTCTTTGCCTACTTGCATTGCATACAAGTTTAAACATCGAGGACAATGTTTAGGTTAGGTTTGGGGGTATTTGTGGGATGGAAAGTTTGTTTTTGTGTTTGTTTTAAGGGTTAGTTTTGGTTAAGAGTGTTTTTGCATGCTAATACGAATGTATATGAGGACTATGTTTGAAAACAAACGATTGGGTTGCTATGAAAAAGTGTTGCATCTTGTTGTCATGTATAAAGCTATAACTCTTGAAATTATGATGATAGAGTTACCATACTCAAATTCTGGAAGAAGAATTGTGGAGACTACCCTAGTGAGTTATTTTGAGCCTAATTGCGTCTTTGAGAGGGTTTAAATTGTTTCTACTTCTATCTTTTTCTTTCAATTTCACTTTAAATGATCTCATTACTTCTATCTTGATTGGATACTAAGAATTACTCTCTTTGCAGATACCATGTGTTTAGTATCATTCATGAATGAACTCAATGAGATGATGTTAGGCTATGCATGTTTTAACTACTAAAAGGCTTAAATCATACCCATTTGTGTGCTCCATTCACCCTTGTTGCAGCCAAACACTTTAGCCTAATTCTTTCATCACCCACACCATACTCTACCCATTCTAGCCCATTACAAGCCATACCTTATAGTTTGGGGAATACCAAGGTGATGAAGACTAAAGGTAAATTGAGCTTAGAACAAGATTGTGGCATGTACCGAGGGCACCTATGTTGAAGATGCTTCTAAAAAAAAAAAAAAAAAATTATAAAAAAAAAAAGAAGAGAAGAGAATTAAAGGGGATACAAGTTCCAAATCCCCTCATTATAAGACTTAGGGCCTGGATGCCAAAAACAAAGAAGAAAGAAAACAAATGCAAGTGAAGAGCATGATCCTCAAGAACACTTTGGTATGCCCCAAGCTCTAGCATTTCATATCACTTCTTTCGTAACCTATAACCTAAGCCTTACATTACAATCTTGAGAAAAGACCTAGCTGATCATGGAGGATGTATTCATGAGGTGATGGTAAGTGTGTGTGTTATCTATATTCTTGGCATTTGATTCATTTCATGAGATCTACTCAGAAATTGTGCTTTCATTTCAGATTTCATATGTGAGAATTTTGATTCCATTTACATAATTTCACTCACATATGGTTGTGGAGAGATTAAACATTAGGATCTGAGTGAAAATTTGAGTGAAATCTGTGAGGAGTAGAGTTGAGGCGAATTCTATCTTAAGCATTTGGGTATGGTGACCTTGAAGTTGTAAGACATGGAGAAATACCTTTATACTTTACAGTTGATTCGATTCTTTGAAGTGGCAAACTTTTGAGTTTGAATGTAAACAAGGCTGTCATTGGTTCTTATTAGTTGTTTAAAGCATGTTTTAACCAAGTTGTTTGCAGATTTTGTAGATGTTTGTGGGTGTCATCACTGTAAACCCTCAGGAGACACAACTCCTCCAACTAGGGACACCTAGGGGTTCAAAGGCTTGTTGCACATGCTCAGTGCAATCGTTTGGCCAGCGAAAGTGGTTTAGTTAGATGTTTGTATTGTGTGTGTTTTAGTTTTAAGTTTGCTCGAGGACTAGCAAAAACCAGGTTTGGGGGTATCTGATAAGTCACATTTTGCATGCATCTATATCTTCCTTATTTGGCGTCTTTGTGATGTTTTGGATTAAACTAGTTGCGTTTTACATTGTTTTGTGTTAGTGTGCAGCCAAGTGTGTAATAAGATCAATTGGAAGGCAAATGAAGGAATGTGGTGCAATTCGATCACATTGGATGGTTCTAAACAGAAAGTGGTGCAATTCGACCACATTGGGTGATTCTAAACAAGGCAAAAACATGCATTCACATGCATGTCACAACCTTGGCCGTGTGTTCCCATATCATCCCATCATTTTATACACTTCTAGCACCAAATCAGATTCCACACAATCATGTCATGCAATTCCCATGTGGTTCCAAGTCAGATTATGCACTTCTAAAACATCAAAACATGCATTCACATGCATGTCCACAACCTGACCGTGCATTCCATTACCTTTCTCCACTTCATCTTTGCAGAAATCCACATGCATTTGGATTAAACAAACCACATATCTGCAGATCATGTCCACTCCTTGCAGCCATCATTTCAGAAATCCATTTCATCCCATCATTCCATGTGATTCCAACCCCCTTTGTCCATGCCGTGAGCTTTCTGCCCATTCCCAGAGTATTATAACCAATTTCAGGTTATCCACTTCATGCTTGCAGACATTCCACATGTGTTTTGGATTAAATAAACCACATACTTGCAGATCATGTCCATGCTTTGCAGGTATCATGCCAGAAATCCACTAAAACAACCATTTCATGCGATTCCAACTCCCTACTGCCCATACCGTGCACATTAATCCCCTTTGCAGCATCCCTTTCACATGGACCATGTCAGTTTTTCACATGGATTCTGATTGTTTTTCCATCATTAGCTACATTCAGAAACTGACCAAGTAACACTCACTCATCTCTCTCTCGGATCCATTTTTTCCATTACACACACTTGAATTGGCTCCATTTTTCTGTCCATCATTTTCACACTCATTCTCCCTCTCCATCCCATTACATTCGATACTCTCTCCATCTCACATAAACTATCCATTCTCTTCCACACACCCATAACCTCTCCCATATTACACACACTCTATCTGTCCATTTTCTGTCCCAAGGGCAGAAACCATTCAACCAAGCCATTCTACCTTCATCCGCACCACATTTGGAGAAGCAACACCAAGGAACTCTTCAAGGACTTCAACATCAGTTTTGCTTCAAGGGTTTCTCCTTCTTAATCTTATGTTCACTCATGTTATTTATTTTTATGTTAAATCTTTGTAAACATGAAGTGTAACTAATCCTCCTCTAGGGATTCGATGTAACCTTGCAAAGTTTGCCATGTAATTAAGTTAGAATGCTCAGTTTGTCCATCTATTTCTTGTTTCATTCTCTGATTTAATGGTGATTTAGTGTGTTGATTTTAATGTTTGATCATCATTTGAATTAATCACTAAGTTGTGTAGCCAAGATTAAGACACACATCATGCATAATCTTGGTAGATATGTGAATGAATGAAGGGAGTGTTTAGCACACATCCTGCCGAGTTATTCCCTTTGGTTTTATGAAAGTTTCTTGTACATTACATAATCTTGATTATGAACCAAAGTTGCACATCACAATTAGGTTCATGATTAGAGACATTTGATCAAATCCACACATCATATGGTTGATCATATCCAAGTGAAACAAACTCAAGAAATAGGTAGATGAATGAGTATAAACTAACTTGACAAACATGGACTTAGTTGAGCAATGGTGAAACCGAATCCCTAGCTTCATTTCCATTGATACTATCCCATTACATTAGTTGTTGATTCATTTATTTGTGTTTATTTCATTTTCTCATGCTTTCAAGTTACAACAACAAATCTGTCTATTTAGACTAGTTTGATTCATTTCCAAATCTGCCTAGTTTGTTTAGTTTGATTCATTTCTTAGAGTTCTTGCAAAACAAGTAGTTACATAGGTCCAATTAGTCCCTGCGGATTCGACACCCTTGCTTGTGCCATTATACTAAATATATTCTAGCATTAGGAAGGAATTATACATCAACAATAGTTATTCACTTATATTCACAAGTAGTGGAGGTTGCTAGTCACAATCGTGTTAAGTAAATCCTTGGTATGAGTCTCATGTGTTTCATAGTCATGAATGTCTTGTCAATGCTTATGATTTTCATAGAATTTAATGACTTTTGATATGTATCTCTACCATATGTTTCATATAGGGAACTTGAGAAAGATAATTTGGTTGCGATGCGTATTCCATCTAATTCAATGAAATAAGGAAAATCTGATGGTTGATTGTGCGATGCAATTAATGTGGAGCATTGTCATTCATAGTCTAAAGGAATAATAACTGGAAATCACCTAAATATGCTCCTATCAAATTCCCCCACACTTAGCTTTTGCTAGTCCTCGAGCAAAACAAAATAAACAAAACAAATAAAACACAATCTAGACGTTCCAACATTTACCTCAAGGATTCCAATGAACATGACACATTAAAGAACACTACTCCCACAGATTTTAGCTCTCTTTACACTTGAGCAAACACTTAACCATAGTTACCACTTACTAACTCACATTTAATGGATTAAAACAACATTTTGAATGTAGTAACATGCCTTAGAGAATTCCCTCAATTCCTCACTAGATATACTCTCTATTTTCACACAGATTTTCTTACTACACTCCCTACACTAGGTATATGTGAGAAGAATAATGTAAACATGTAGACTAACACTCACATATGTTATAACAAAGAAAGCATTTTCTGGAATTATGACAATGACATGTATATGATCTCATGAATGGAATGCTACTACTTAGGGATTCTATATGCTCATACCAATTTCAAACTCCATATATTGAACACGTAACATCAAGATAGAAGTCAAGGGTTGTAATGAGCCTAAGGTATTGTCTAACAAAGAAAGGTAAATGATAATCAAAGTTTCTTGAAGCAATAGGAAGCAAAGTAATGAAATTGACACTTACACTCACTTTTGATGGCATTGATAGGAGCATATTCATGCGACTTAAATGGCTTGTTCTCGTACATTTACGTTATGTTTCTTTAGTTATTTTAGTCCTTTATGCCTCTTTCGTGTGTTTTTAGGTTTATATGGCTAAGGAAGCAAAAAGATGCATTTTGGAGCAAAATCGGACTTGGAATGGATAGCTTATGTTTGGAGCAAAAGGAATGGACGAAATTGAAGACCAACTTATCATCACCACATATCATTCATTTATCACTTAACATATCATTCATTTATCACTTAACATATCATTCATTTATCACTTAACATATCATTCATTTATCACTTAACATATCATTCACTTATCACTTATCATAACCATACACTTATCACTTATCATACTCATAATCATCTACACATTTCAACCATTTAAACACATGCATTTCAACTCACATGCACATTCATCCACCTTTCTCCCAAAACCACAACACCTAGCCGTGCAAAACACTATCACTTCATACATATTCATTTTCAGCAATCACTTTCACACACCAACAACACCGCTCATTGCACATGCATTCCATCCTTTAATTCACCCACATGTACTCCCATCCATTTCATCATTGCACCACAAATCACCCACATGCACTCTTAATCATTCATCCATTTCACCATAAATCCTTCTTTGCCGTGCACATGGTATTCCCTTCACATTCACCCACATGCACATCATTCACTCACATTTCCTAGCCGTGTATCACTTTAATCCACATGCATCACCATTTATTCCACCCTAGAGCCTCATTATTCAATCTATCATTCAGCCATCTTCCACCCCCTTTAATCATTTAACCCACATACATTCACACACAAACAAAATTCACATGCAAAACAGCAACCATTCCAACACAAAACAGCCTACACATTGCCGTGCATTCCTTTCCATTTTCTGCACCTTTCCTCCTTGCAATTCCACATACTTTCATCATCATAACCCACCTACATTCCACCTAATTCACATGCTTTTCCAACTCATCCACAAGCCTTTGCCGTGGCTTTCATTCCCATTTCCAGAACACACTAGCATTTCCAGCTTTTCCCTTTACATTTCACATGCATTCCATACTTTTCCTAGCTGTTTTCCATCATTATTTCAGCCATCATTCACTCTTTAATCCACATGCATTCACACACACTTCACACAAACAACATTCACATGCTTTCACAAGCTTTTCCCAACAAACAAATCAGCCAACACATGCACCAAAACCTTCAATGCCGTGGGTTCCCTTGCCTTTCCAGCATTCCCCTTGTGCAATTCCAGCTTTCCACCCACTTTCCTAGCTGTTTTTCACATGCATTGCAGCCACATTCTCACCCATTCTCTCCCTATATAAACCACACACACTTCATTCATTTGTCATTCATTCACTCCCCATTCCATCTCTCCATTTCTCACACCACAACTAACACAAACACTTCCCCTTAGAATCCAAAACCGTGAGTCCCCCTTCCACCATTCCTCATCCATTTCCATAATTCCCCAAACCTCACCTTAGACCTTGTACTACAATAACGAGGAAGATAAGAGGGCCTAAACGTTCATACAATTCAAGTTTGAGTTGTTGGAATGTTTAGGTGTTTCTTTGATTTCAAAGTTTAAATTCAATTCTCTTTGTTTTGTACGTATGAGTAATGGAAGAAAAGAGTGCCTAAACGTTCATACAATTCAAGTTTGAGTTGTTGGAATGTTTAGGTGTTTCTTTGATTTCAAAGTTATGAGGAACTAAACCCCCTTTAGCTAGGGGGTGATTCGAAACTATGTTTATACTTGCAATATGAATTGATTAACTTTCGTTGGAATTTCATAAGTTGTGGATTCAATTTGTTTAACCGTTTGATTGATAACTTATTTATGTATGTTTATTGAGAATGCGCGCTTAATTTTCATGCATGAATATGACGCTAGAATATAAGTGAGTTTCACCTAATCGTTATGAACTTATATTCACAAGTAGTGGAGGTTGCTTATAAACAATTGCGTTAAATGAATTCTTGGCACGAGTTTCATGCTCATCATAGTAACGAATGCCTCGTCAACACTTATAGTTTTCATAATGCTTAATGATCTTTGATTGTATCTTTATTGTGCTGTTCACGTAAAGGACTTTTGGAGAATGTGGTGAATTGCGTTGCGCTAACCCTTCCAATTCATTAACTTAAGGAAAACTTGACGGTTAATTTAAGCGGACCTAATTAACCCGGGGCGTTGAGTTTCATAATTTATCGAAAAGACCAACTGAGAATCAATCTTGTATGCAAGTGTAACATATGTGGAGAAGAATCCCTTGGCTATTCCATCATCCATATTTTCATCGCATTCATATTTACATTCTGTTTTAATTGCAATTTGTTCATTTAGTTTAATTTCGTCAAAACCTAAATCCCCCTTTACTTTAAATGTCAAATTAGTTAGAAATCAATTTAGTCTGTGTTTTTAAAGTATTTTGAGTCTTTTGGTTTGTCTTAGTGTTTTAAAGTTTAGTTTTGCATTCTTTGAGTCTAGTATAGTGTTTTAAACTTTATTTTACGTTTTTGAGTCAGTTTCCAAGTGATTAACAATCCCTCCTAATCCCCGGTCCAGAACGATCCATACTTATACTTATACTACAATTGTCAAAAAGAGGGTTTAATTTGTGCGCGTATAATTCTCGCATCAGGCATAAATTAACTTAACACAAGGGAAGAGGTCCTACAACACTTTAGGGTCAAATTCAAACTTTTCGACCCTTTCTTCAATCAACCAATATTGTGAGTTCATTCTCACTTATTTCTTAACTCTTTTTTCTTTCTTTTCACAACTTTTCTTCTCTTTTTTTTTTTTTCCTTTCTTTTCTTTCTTTGCCATTCCCTTTTAAACTCCCCTACACTTGTTTTCTG
Source organism: Pyrus communis (assembly GCF_041283825.1). Classification (NCBI taxonomy): domain Eukaryota; kingdom Viridiplantae; phylum Streptophyta; class Magnoliopsida; order Rosales; family Rosaceae; genus Pyrus; species Pyrus communis. The sequence continues at coordinate 9,138,826 of NC_142572.1, forward strand.
CAATATGTAAGTCAAAAGGAGTTCCTTCTAAGTCATGCTTCACTATCCTTTAAGAACAAGGGTATGGATAATCCTAATCTAGGCTAGGTGAGGATAATGTGGTTAACAAAGAAAATATGCTAGATAAGGCTCAAAAGGGTTAATCCTACAATCCAAATGCAAAAGGGTTAGGCTTTTTGGCTTTGGTTTAACTACACAACTTCATCTTATGGTATGTTATGCAATCAATATCATGCTTTGAATGAAATGGGCACGAGTTCTAGTATTTAAAACTATAATGATGAAACGCATTCTAAGTAGCAACCAAGCAAAGAATAATGAGATCATGCAACGACTTTAGAAAACAATAATCCACAGATTTATAACTCTCGAAAGAACGTTTTAGGCTCAAGTCTCTCAGGGATGTAGTGTTAGTTTAAGTTCCTTCCTTCAAGCATGTTACAAAAACTGATTTTTTTTTCTTTGTGATTACATGTGAATTCGTAAACAATAACTATAACTAAGCATAAACCAAAGAGCAAATCAAACTTCTATCCATGTTTGTAACTTTCTTTAATAGTCATGCAATTAAAAACCAAATCCTCATCATTGTGTTGGAAGGTACCCTAAGACACACAAAAACAACTCGAAAACAACTCTTTTTGGGTTTTTCAATTTTTTTTAAATTTTCGTATTTTCTGTTCAAAACACATAAAAAACTTCAAAACACAATAAAAACACTTAAAAACAGTGAGAAACAACATTAGAAGTGATAGGTGATAAAATCCCATGAAAATGATGCCAAAACAGCTTGTTTACTGCCCTCCCCCCCCCCAACACTTAAATCAAACATTGTCCTCAATGTTTCAAACAAAGACTCACATTCAGACAAACAACTTAAACGAACAAACACAACAATCATGGCAAAGTAAAAGCAATAAAGAGTAGAGTTTAGGAACGCAAATCTGGTTGTGGATTGTTGGATTGCCTAAGGCCTCTTTATTTGAATGCATGGGTTGCCTCCCAAGAAGCGCTTGCTTTAATGTCTTCCAGCTGGAGGATACCTCTTCTTAAGCTCTAGTGGAACCCATGGCATGGAGGGGTACATCCTCCACAATCTGCCCTTCAACATTCTCATAATATGGCTTCAAATGATGCCCATTCACCTTGAATTCTTGGCCATTCCTTAGGCTTTGGATTTGAACTGCACCATGATGCAAAAATTAACTTAACACACAAATTAAACCCTCTTTTGACAATTGTAGTATAGATGTAAGTAGGGATCGTTCTTAAACCGAGGATTAGGAGGGATTACTAAACACTTTAAACTGACTCAAATAGATAAAACTAAGCATTTGAAACACTTAACTAAACTTAAAAGACTCAAAACAAGTTCACAAGCTAAAAACACTCAAAACTGCCTAAAAACACAAACTGGGCAGATTTGACTCTGAACACAAATTTGGATGAATTTTGGTTTTAACTTGACTCAAATCACTTGAAAACACAATTTAAAACATATTCTAACTATTTAGACACTCTAAAATAAAGGGGGATTTGGTTTTGGACGAAAATACAGTAAACAAAATAAAAACTAGAACTTGGCAGATTTCCATGAATTTGGTGAAATTAGATGGATGATGGGCTAGCTAGGAGGTCTTTCTCCACACATGACATACTTGCATACAAAACAATCTCAAGTTGCTTTTTCAATGAATCATGAACCTCAACACTCCAAGTTAATTAGGTACGCTTAAATTAACCCTCAGATTTTCTTTAAGTCATTGAATTGAATGGAATTAGCGCATTGCAATCAAATTATTCCTCAAAAGTTCTCTAAATGAAAGTGCATAATAGAGAAACAATCAAAGATCATTAATTTCTATGAAAATCATAAGTGTTGATGAGGCATTCGTAACTATGAAAGCGCATGATACTTATGCCAAGAATTTACTTAACATGATTGTGACTAACAACCCTTACTACTTATGAATATAAGTTCACAGCGATTAGGTGAAGCTTCCTTATATCCTAGCATTAGATTTATGCATGCAAATTAAGTGTGCACTCTCAATCCATAAACATAAACAAGTTTTAATTCAAATAGATAAGTAAATTGAATTCACAATTCATGAAATCACAACTGGAAGTAATCAAATCATAATGCAAATATAGCCATGGTTTCGAAATTACCCCTAGCCAAAAGGGGATTAGTTCCTCATACTCACAAAGCAAAGATTCTTGAAATTAAACATTGAAAAAACACAAGAAAGATTACACCGAAAACGTTCCAGTAACTCCAAGTCGAATGGCATGCACGTCTAAGGCTCTCCTCCTTGTTCCTTGCTGCGGCACAAGATGTGGGTGGTGGTTTTGGGGGTTATGAACGATGTATTCTTGCTTGGATTGATGAATGATGGCTGATTATGGTGCTAGAGTGCGGCAGGTTGTATATGGAAGTGTATGGAGTGAATGAATGAAGGAGAATGGAGGCTAGGGCTTGCAGCAAGGTGTTTTCTGAATAGCATGAGGGTTTTTCCGAATTTGTGGCTAAAAATATGTTTATATAGTCCTACGGTTAATTAGATTAAGGTTACACTTAGCAGATTTATTGGATTAGGGCCCTAGGGTTTGGGCCTTCTAGAAACTAGGTTTTTTGTGGCTGATTTTGGGTTTTCTAGAAGAGATAAAAGGGGGAAGGGTGCAGCACCCTTTTAGGGTTAGATAAAGCTTCTAGAAATCATGTTTTTAAGTCCACTTGCAGCTAGGATTAAGGTGGAACAAGATTAGGTTTGGATAAGATAAGGTTGTTAGGATAAGTTTCCATATTTCTTGCTCTTTCCTTATCTTCTTTGTCTTGAACTTTCCTTTTGTGATTTGTAGCATGTTCCTAGCCTCATTTGACTCCAAATTCGTCCATCCACCTTGCTCCATATACAAGCTATCCATTTAGTGCCCAAAACTGCTCCAAAATGCACCAAAATGCACTTTCTTGGTACTTTAACCCTTTGGACCTACAAACACACGAAAATGACTTGAAATACTACATTAACTAAGAAATAACAACACAAATGCACAAGAACAAGCTAACTAAGTTGCATAAATATGCTTCTATCACACCATATGGAAAAACATTGGTAATAACAAAAGGGCCAATCCATTTAGAACGTAACTTACCAGGAAACAAACGAAGGCGAGAATTAAAAATTAACACTTTCTGCCCTATGGAGAATGTTTGCTATGAATCATCTTGTCATGGAAAGCCTTGGTCTTCTCCTTGTAAATGCAAGCATTCTCATAAGCTTCAAGCCTAATCTCTTCAAGTTCATTCAATTAAAGCTTCCTATGAATTCCAGCCGCTTCAATGTCCATTTTTAATGTTTTGATAGCCTAATGTGCCTTGTGTTCTAATTCCACGAGAAGATGGCATGGTTCGCCATAGACAAGACGAAAGGGGGACATCCCAATGGGTGTTTTGTAGGCCGTATGATATGCCCACAATGCATCATCCAAACACAAGCTTCAATCCTTTCTTGTTGGCCCAATGGTTTTCTCCAAAATCTGTTTGATTTTTCTATTTGAAACCTCGGCTTGGCCATTGGTTTGAGGGTGATAAGGTGTTGAAACCTTATGTGTGACATTATATTTCTTGAGCAGCACCTCAATGGTGCGATTACAAAAATGAGACCCTCTGATGCGAACTAATTAAGCACACAAATTAAAACCCTCTTGTGACAATTGTAGTATATGTATAAGTAGGGATCGTTCTAAACCGGGGATTAGGAAGGATTACTAAATCACTTGGAAACTGACTCAAAAACTTAAAACAAAGGTTAAAACACTAAACTAGACTCAAAGAATGCAAAACTAAACACTTAAAACACTAAAACAAATCAAAAGTCTCAAAACAGCACCAAAACACTCAAAACTGCCTTAAAAACACTTTCTGGGCAGTTTTGAGCACTTTGACTACTTTGGACGAATTTGGGAAATAAATTGATTCAAAACACTTAGAAACACAAACTAAGACACTTTCTAACTAAATTGGACACTAAAGTAAAAGGGGATTGAGTTTTTGACGAAATTAAATAAAATGCACAGAGTGTAATTAAGGGCAGATTGGAAAGATGAATGTGATGAAAATATGGATGGAATGCTAGCTAGAAGGTTCTTCTCCACACATGTCACACTTGCATACAAGATGATTTTCAGTTGGTCTTTCGATGAATTATGAAACTCAACACTCCGGGTTAATTAGGTCCGCTTAAATTAACCGTTAAGTTCTCCTTAAGTTAATGAATTGGATGGGTTAGCGCATACACAATTCAAAACATTATCCAAAAGTCCTTTACGTGAAAAGCACAATAAAGATACAATCAAAGATCATTAAGCATCATGAAAACTATAAGTGTTGACGAGGCATTCGTTGCTATGATGAGCATGAAACTAGTGCCAAGAATTCATTTAACGCGATTGTTTATAAGCAACCTCTACTACTTGTGAATATAAGTTCATAACTATTAGGTGAAACTCACTTATATTCTAGCGTCATATTCATGCATGAAAATCAAGCGTGCACTCTCAATAAACATACATAAATAAGTTATCAATCAAACAGTTAAACAAATTGAATCCACAATACATGAAATTCCAACCAAAGGTAATCAAATCATATTGCAAGCATAAACATGGTTTCGAATCACCCCCTAGCTAAATAGGGGTTTAGCCTCTCATGTTCACAGAAAAAGAAATAAAATTGAATTTAAACATAACGAACAAAAGATTGATTACACCTAGAACGCACAACGAATCCACTTGAATTTCTGCGCGTCCAAGCTCCTCTTTCTTCTTCTCCTTGCTGCAGCAGAGATGGTCTAAGGGTGTTTTGGATGTTATTTTGGGGTGGAGATGGATTTAGGGAGGTTTGGTGGTGCGGCAAGGTTGGTGGAAGGTGTGTGGAGGTGTGGAAGGTGGCTGGAAGGGTGGGGATAGGCTGCGGCTGGTAGGTTTTTGGGTGATGGGATGCACGGTTTTGGGAGAGAAAATGGGAGAGAATGGTTGCGGTTGAGGGTGAATATGTGAATGATGGTGGCTGCGGCTTAGAGCTTAGGGTTTATGAGTGAATGGCTGAATAAAACTAATTAGAGAATAGAGACTAAGGTGCGGCTAGGGGAGTGAATTAGGTTTATAGGTGGCTAAATGATAGAATAATAAGGTTCTAGGGTGAATTAAAGTGTATGGCTGAGATGGATTTTGTGGCTGCGGCTAAAGGAATGTGTGTGGCTGAAAAATGTGAAGAATGAATGGATGATTGGGAGAAGAGGGTGCGGCTTGATAGAGGGTTTAACTAGGGTTTCAGAAAATAAAACCTTAGCTAATTTTTATTAACTAAAATTAATTTAAAGGCTGCTAGAATTAGGAGAAAATCAGAAATTAAAAAGGCAAGGTGCGGCTAGGGTTAGGTTAGGAGAGGGAAATAGGGTTTAATTACATAACACTAGACAAAAATGCCCCCCCTTGCACAACAAGGAAAGGGAAGAAGGGTTAAGGCACGGCAAGGTTGTGTAATTGGGCTAGGGCCTTTGTTTTGTGTCCTAAAGTGCATACGAGGCCTAAAAAGTGGCTAGAAAATATGGACGTTTAGATTAGGAAAGGTTACCAAAACGGGAAACCTAGGGTTAACTTTCCTACTTCAAGTAGGAAACCTTGTTTGAGTGGGAATCCTCGTTTTGGTAGGATTTCATCGTTGGAGTAGGAATTCATCGTTTCTTCAAGTCTTCAACTCATTCATTCATCTTTCGCTCCAAAAGACTCCAATTTGCATCTTCTTGCACACTTTGGCCTTATAATCTGAAAATACACAAAAGTGGCCTTAAACACTAAAATAACTAAGTAAACACAACATAAATGCACGAGAACAAGCTAATTAAGTCGCATGAATATGCTCCTATCAAATTCCCCCACACTTAACTTTTGCTAGTCCTTGAGCAAAACAAAACAACTAAAGTAAACAAGACGAAACAAAACAAACAAAACATAACCTAAACCTTCCAACGTTTGCCTTAGGGATTTCCAATGAAACATGACATGTCAAAGATCATTACTCACATAGTTTATAGTCACCATTCACTAGTTCGCATTTTAATCAATTAAAACACATTTTGAACGTAGTAACATGCCTTAGAGAATTCCCTCAATTCCTCACTAGTTATGCACTCAATTTTCACTCTGATTTTCTGACTACACACCCTACACTAGTTATATGTGAGAAGATTGATGTAAACATGAAAAACTAGTACTCACATACATTATAACAAAGAACGCAATTTCTGGAGTAATTAAACGTGTTTAGATATGATCTCATGAATGGAATGCTACTACTTAAATGCGAGAACCAGTGACACCATATGCTCATACCAAATTCAAACTCCACAATTGAAATGCATAACACTCAAGATAGAAGTCCAGGGTTGTAACGGGGCTTGGGGTATTGGCTAACAAGGAAAGATAGCGATAAACAAAAGTTCTTTAAGCAATAGCAAGCAAAGTAATGAAATTGAGACTTAGAATTCACTTAGAGTGCAGAAATCAACTTTTAAACAAATAGGGGAGATTCAAACACTCTTAGGGCCTAATTCATTGTTTTGGGCCCTTACTTCAACAAACCATACTTTTCAACTCTTTTTCACTTCTTTTTCTTTCTTTCTTTCTTTTTTTTTTTTTTTACTTCTTTTTTTTTTTTTTTTCTTTTCTTTTTTTTTTTTTTTCTTTTTTTTTTCTAGCCGTGCCTATGGCACATAAACTCACATCAATACTCCTTCCCCCACACTTATTTTCTGCAACACATTAAGGAATTCATTCATGCTTACTATGCTTCAAGAACAAGGGTACAGATGGTCCTAATCTAGGCTAGGTGAGGATGATATGGGTTAACAAAGAACATGGCTAACACGGCTCAATGGGGTTAAACTTAAACACAAAATGAATGAAGGGCACACGGCTATTTGGCTTTGGTGGTGGTCACTACACAACTTCATCTTGAATATGTGTTATGCAATTCAACAACATGCTTTGAATGAAATGGGCATGAGTTCTAGCATTTGGAACTAAGTGATGAAACGCCTTCTAAGTAGTAACCAAGCAATGAATAATGAGATCATGCAATGACTTTAGAAAACAATAATGCACAGATTTTAACTCTCCAAATAACGTTTAGGCTCAAGTCTCACAGGGATGTAGCGTTAGTTTGAGTTCATTCCTTCAAGCATGTTACAAAAACTGATTTTATCCTTTGTGATTACATGTGAATTCGTAAACTATAACTACAACCAAGCATAAACCAAAGAGTATATCAAACGTCCATCCATGTTTGTAACTTTCTTTAACCATCATGCAATTAAAAACCAAATCCTCATCATTGTGTTGGAAGGTAACCTACGACACAAACAAACACACAAAAACAACTCTTTTTGGGTTTTTCAAAACAATTTTTCAAATTTTTATGGGTTTTTCGGATTTTTAAGTCAACACACTCTAAAACACTCTGAAATGGCTTAAAAACACTTAAAAACAGCAAGGAACAACATTGGAAGTTATGGGTGATAAAATCCTACGAATTTGCATCAACAACATTAGTTACCCCCCCCCCCCCCCCCCCCCCCCCACACTTAAATCAAACATTGTCCTCAATGTTTCAAGCCTAAAATCACACCAAACAAAAGTAATCATACAAACAGCAACTAAACACACTAAGCATGGCAGAATGTAAATAACAAAGAGGAGAGGTTAGGGACGCAAATCTGGGTATGGAGTGTAAATTCCATCTTCTCCTTGGTGAATGCATGGGTTGCCTCCCACTAAGCGCTTGCTTTAACGTCTTGCAGCCGGATGACGTTATGCTCATTCCCCAATGGAGCCCACGGCATGCAATGGGATCTCCTCCACAACATGCTCAACAAAGTTCTCGTAGTAGGGTTTCAACCTATGGCCATTCACCTTGAATTCTTGTCCAGTTTTCAAACTTTGTATTTGGACTGCACCATGCACAAAAACATTGGTGATAACAAATGGACCAACCCACTTAGAACGTAACTTACCGGGGAATAATCAAAGACGGGAATTGAATAATAACACTTTCTGCCCGATTGAGAAGGTTTTGCCTTGAATCATCTTGTCATGGACAGCCTTGGTCTTCTCCTTGTAAATCCGGGCATTCTCATACGCTTCATGCCTAATCTCTTCAAGCTCGCTCAATTGTAGCTTCCTATGGTTTCCAGCCGCGTCCACATCCATATTGAAGGTCTTGACCGCCCAATGTGCCTTATGCTCAAGCTCTACGGGTAGATGGCACGGCTTGCCATAGACTAGCCGAAATGGGGACATACCAATGGGCGTTTTGTAAGCCGTTCGATAGGCCCACAGTGCATCCTCCAAACGCAAGCTCCAATCTTTTCTATTCGGCCCAACGGTCTTTTCCAGGATTTGCTTGATTTCTCGATTTGAAACTTCGGCTTGGCCACTGGTTTGGGGGTGATAAGGTGTGGAAACCTTATCCAACACGTTGTACTTCTTCAGCAACGCCGCAATGGTGCGGTTGCAAAAATGTGACCCACCATCGCTTATAAGCACTCGAGGCATCCCAAATCTAGAGAAAATGTTAGATTTTACAAAATCTGCAACAACTCTAGAATCGTTAGTTCGGGTGGCTTTAGCTTCCACATACTTTGACACATAATCAATGGCAAGTAAAATGTACGTAAAACCAAAAGACATAGGGAACGGACCCATAAAATCAATACCCCAAACATCAAAGATTTCAACAACAAGGATTGGGGTTTGCGGCATTGATAGGAGCATATTCATGCGACTTAATTAGCTTGTTCTCGTGCATTTATGTTGTGTTTCCTTAGTTATTTTAGTGTTTAAAGTCACTTTTGTGTATTTTCAGATTATAAGGCCAAAGTGTGCAAGAAGATGCAAATTGGAGCCTTTTGGAGCAAAAGAGGAATGAATGAGTTGAAGACTTGAAGAAACGATGAATTCCTACTCCAACGATGAATTCCTACCAAAACGAGGATTCCTACTCAAACAAGGATTCCTACTTGAAGTAGGAAAGTTAACCCTAGGTTTCCCGTTTTGGTAACCTTTCCTAATCTTAAACGTCCATATTTTCTAGCCACTTTGAAGGCCTTGTAGGCACTTTAGGACACAAAACGAAGGCCCTAGGCCCTTAAACAACATTGTCGTGCCCTTTCCCTTTCTCCCCTTCCCTTGCCGTGCAAGGGAGGGCAATTTTGTCCTAGGTTTGCACTTAAAACACATGCTTCTAAACCCTAGCCGCACCTTGCCCTTTTATTTCTGAATTAAACCTATTTCTCTCCCAAATTCAATCCTAGCCGCACCTTTTATATTTCTGATTTAATTTCCTAATTTTGTAAGCCTTTGATTTAATTTTAATAAGCTAGGGTTTTATTTTTCTAAACCCTATATAAACTAAAGCTTGCCGCACCCTAGTTCTTCCTCTCTCCTTTTACATCATTCAGCCACAAACACACCTAAGCCGTAGCCTCCATCACCCTAATTCCTACCTCTGCCGCAGCCTCCTCCAGCAATTCCAGCCACTTCCCTTCTCTGCCGCAGCCATTCCACCCTTCCCCACTCCATTCCACACCTCCATACACCATCCACACTCCTTGCCGTGCCTCCACACCACCCAAGATCCATTCTACATCATCAAAACAGCCAAGAAACCATCATCATCCAATCTGCCGCAAGCAAAGGAAAGGAGACAGTTTCACGCAATTGTTTGGCTCTTCGTTCTGAGTTGTTGAACAATTTTAGGTGTATTCTATCTTAAATTTCAATGTTTAATTCATGTAATCTTTGTTTTGCTTTGAGAATGATTGGCTAAATTCGTTTTGGCTAAGGGTGTATTGGAAACCATGATTATATATGTGAAATAAGTTGATTACTTCCAGTTATCGTTGCATAAGTCTTGAATACAATTTGCTTAACCGTTTGATTTAGAACTTATTCTTGTATGTTGATTGAGAGTGCACGCTTAATTTGCATGCTTGAATTTGGTGCTAGGATATAAGTTTGTTTCACCTAATCGTTATGAATTTATATTCACAAGTAGTGAAGGTCGCTAGTCACGATCATGTTAAGTAGATTCCTGGCAAGAGTATCATGCTTTTCATAGTTACAAATGCCTTGTCGATGCTTATGATTTCCAAAGAACGTAATGGTTCTAACTTATGTCTTTATCATGCTGTTCATATAGAGAATTTGTTAGGAATAATTTGTTTGCGATGCATATTCATCCAATTCAATGATTCTAGGGAAATCTGAAGGTTAATTTAAGCGGACCTAATTAACTTGGAGTGTCGAGGTTCATAACTTATTGAAGTGATAACTGGAAATTGATTTACGTTGCATATATTTCATGTGTGGAGAAGAACCCCTTAGCTATTCCATCATCCATTGATTCATCACAATTTTGTCTTACAATCTGTTTTCTTTACAATCTGCCCATTTAGTTTAAATTCGTCCAACCACAATCCCCCCATATTTTGTTGAGTCTTAGTCATTCAAATCTGTTTTATTTTGTGTTTTTAAGCATTTGGAGTCATAAACACATTCAAATTCGTCCAAATCAAGTTCTAGTTTCTGTTTGAGTCAATTTGATTGTTTTAGGCAGTTTTGAGTGTTTCAAATCTGTTTTGAGTCATAGTAGTCTTGTTAAGAGTCTTTAAGTTTAGTTTTTGTGTTTTTAAGTCAATTCAAATTAGATTAGCACCCCTAGTTAATCCCCGGTTAGAACGATCCCTACTTACATCATTACTACAATTGTCCCAAATAGGGTTTAATTTGTGTGTCAACATAATTTTCACATCAGGCATTTGGTCTCTTTGGCCTATACTTCCGGTCTTTTGACATCTATCACATGTTAAACAAAAAGCCCTAGCATCTCTAAACAATGTAGGCCAATAGAAACCACTTTCAAGAACCTTCAACGCTGTGTGTTGTGTGCCAAAGTGTCCACCACATGCATATGTATGGCAAAAACTCAAAATGGAATTAAATTCAGATTCATGAACACAACGACGCACAATCTGATCCGGGCATATTTTCCACAAATAAGGGTCGTCCCAAACATAAAAACGTGCATCTTTTTTTAATTTATCACGTTGAGCCTTGCTTAAGGTGTTAGGAACTTGCTTAGACACCAAAAAATTAACCAAATCGGCATACCAAGGGGTACTTACCTCAACGGACAGAAGTTATTCATCCGGAAACGTTTCTAAAATGGGAAGGTCCTCTTCTTCACGCACCATTCGACTTAGGTGGTCAGCCACCACGTTTTCACATCCCTTCTTGTCCCTAATTTCAATGTCGAATTCTTGAAGTAGGAGCATCCAACGAATGAGCCTTGGTTTGGCCTCCTTTTTTGTGAGAAGATACTTCAAGGCTGCGTGTTCAGTGAAAACAATTACTTTAGTACCAATTAAATATGATCTAAACTTATCTAATGCAAATACAACCGCCAAAAGTTCTTTTTCGGTTGTAGAATAATTCAATTGTGCATCATTTAAAGTGCGTGAAGCATAATAAATAACATGTGGCTGTTTGTTTTTCCTTTGACCCAAAACAGCTCCAAGGGCGTAATCCGATGCATCACACATCAACTCAAATGGAATGGACCAATCTGGTGGAGTGATGATTGGTGCCGTGGTGAGGAGGTCCTTGAGGTTGTTGAATGCTTGCTCACATGCCTCGTTGAACTCGAAAACCACCTCTTTTTGAAGCAATCGGCATAGTGGCTATGCAATCTTGGAGAAATCCTTTATGAACCGCCTATAAAAACCTGCATGACCAAGAAACGAACGAACCTCTCTAACCGAAGTTGGAGAGGGTAAGTGACGTACAAGGTCTACCTTAGATTTATCTACTTCAATGCCTTTCTCAGAAATAATATGTCCTAGAACAATACCTTGCTTAACCATGAAGTGACATTTCTCCCAATTTAACACAAGATTTGTTTCAACACAACGGTTCAAAATCAAACTAAGATTATTCAAGCAACCATCAAATGAATTACCAAAAACACTGAAATCATCCATAAAAACCTCAATAATTTTCTCAACATAATCTGAAAATATGCTCATCATGCATCTTTGAAATGTGGCAGGTGCATTACATAAACCAAATGGCATGCGACGATAAGCAAATGTACCAAAGGGGCATGTAAAAGTGGTATTTTCTTGATCATCCGGGGCAATAACAATTTGATTATAACCAGAATATCCATCAAGAAAACAATAAAATGAATGACCCGCTAACCTTTCAAGCATTTGATCTAGAAACGGCAATGGGAAGTGGTCCTTCCTCGTGGTGGCGTTTATCTTCCTATAATCAGTGCATACACGCCAACCGGTTTGGATTCGGGTGGGCACAAGCTCATTCTCCGCATTTTCCACCACCGTCACTCCAGATTTCTTCGGCACACATTGGATAGGTGACACCCACTTACTATTGATAGGAGCATATTCATGCGACTTAAATGGCTTGTTCTCGTGCATTTACGTTATGTTTCTTTAGTTATTTTAGTACTTTAAGCTATTTTCGTGTGTTTGTAGGTCCAAAGGGCTAAAGGAGCAAAAAGATGCATTTTGGAGACTTTTGGAGCACTTTTGGGCTTAGGATGGATAGCTTATGCTTGGAGCCAAAGTGTTGGACGAAATTGAAGACCTAATTGAAGACCAAAGTGTTGGAACCTTGTTCCCTTTAGTTTTAGGACATTTAAACCTTTCCTATATCCTTAGCCGTGCATAACATTCCAACATTCCACTCCTTCATTTCAGCCACACTCCCACATATCATTACATATCATTCACCACTTATCATATCATCCACTTATCATATCATTCACTTATCATATCATTCACTTATCATATCACACACTTATCACTTATCACAACAACAACCTTGCACATGCACATTCATCCACATGCACCCATAATCATTCACTCATCTTTAATCCACATGCATCTTCCATAAATCAAATCAGCCACATCCACATGCACTTATTCCACTTCATCATTACACCACATTCTCTCTCTTTAATCCACATGCATTCATCATCATTCACTCTAGTTTTAATTCCACATGCATTTCCACCCACATGCACCAAGAAATCATTCAACACATGCATTCACTCTTTAATCACATGCACCACCAATTCAGCCACTTTCACACACCAACAACACCACTCATTGCACATGCACTCCCACCCTTTAATCACATGCATAAATCAGCCACATGCATCTCCCATCACCATTTCAGAATTCCAGCATTTGCACATGCAACCTAGCTGTCATGTTCCCTCTCCCATCCATCCATCTCCCTATAAAAACCATACACACTTCACACAACATTCATTCACTCTTCCATATTCCAGAAATTCGTCAAAACCTCTCCACACCCTTGCAGCAGCCACCAAAACACTTTTCTCCTCCATTGCAGCCACTCCAACCACTCCCCAAACCATTCACACCATCAAACTATCCTTAGACCTTGTGCTACAACGAAGAGGAAGATAAGAGGGCCTAAACGTTCATACAATTCAAGTTTGAGTTGTTGGAATGTTTAGGTGTTTCTTTGATTTCAATGTTTAATTTCAATACTCTTTGTTTTGTACGAATGAGGAATGGAAGAGAAGAGGGCCTAAACGTTCATACAATTCAAGTTTGAGTTGTTGGAATGTTTAGGTGTTTCTTTGATTCCAATGTTTAAATTCAACTAAACCCCCCTTGGCTAGGGGGGGATTCAAAATATATGTTTATGCTTGCATTTTGATTTGATTACTTCTAATTGCGTTTCATAAGTTGTGGATTCAATTCGTTTAATTGTTTGATTGATAACTTATTTATGTATGTTTATTGAGAGTGCACACTTAATTTTCATGCATGAATTTGACGCTAGAATATAAGTGAGTTTCACCTAATAGTTACGAACTTATATTCACAAGTAGCGGAGGTTGCTTATAAACAATCGCGTTAAACGAATTCTTGGCATAAGTTTCATGCAATCATAGTAACGAATGCCCCGTCAACACTTATAATTTTCATAGAGCGTAATGATTCTTGCTTGTATCTCTATTATGCAATCATGTAGGGGACTTGTGGGGAATGTTTTGGGTTGTCGTATGCAATCATCCAATTCAATAACGTTAGGAAGATTTGAAGGTTAATTAGTGCATCACGGTTAACTTGGAGTGTTGAGAATTAATGATTTATTGAAATGCAATTGGAAATCGTTTTATTATGCAAGTATAACATGTATGGAGATGAACCCCTTAGCTAGCCTTCATTCCATTCAATTCTATCACACATTCACATTTACATTTTGCTTTTACTTACAATCTGTTCTTTTTAGTTTAAATTCGTCAAAACCTAAATCCCCCTTTACTTTCTTGTCAAATTAGTTAGAAATCAATTTAGTTTGTGTTTATAAGTGTTGTGATTCAATTTGTTACATAAATTCGTCCAAAGTACTCAAAGTGCTCAAAACTGCCCAGAAAGTGATTTTAAGGCAGTTTTGAGTGTTTTGGGTAATGTTTGAGTCTTTTGGTTTGTTTTAGTGTTTTAAAGTTTAGTTTTGCATTCCTTGAGTCTAGTATAGTGTTTCATATTGTTATTTTACGTTTTTGAGTCAAATCCAAGTGGTTAACAATCCCTCCTAATCCCCGGTCCAGAACGATCCCTACTTATACTTATACTACAATTGACAAAAAGAGGGTTTAATTTGTGCGCGTATAAATCTCGCATCAACTATCCGAGATTGGATAGATGACTCCACAATCAAGGAGTTTGATTATCTCCTTCTTCACTACTGATAGGAGCATATTTAGGCGACTTACTTAGCTTGTTTTCGTGCATTTATATTGTTAATTCATAGTTGTTTTTGGCGTTTAAGCCATTTTCGTGTGTTTTTAGGTTCATGTGGCTAAGGAAGCAAAAAGATGCATTTTGGAGCATTTTGGAGCAAAATTGGACTTGGAAGGGATAACTTATACTTGGAGCAAAAGGAATGGACGAAATTGAAGAGTTGATGTCACAAGGATTCCTACTTGAAGTAGCCACACACCTTCCACATTTCAGCCACATGCACTTGTTCCTCCATCATTGCACCAACAACAACATTGCACATGCACTCCCTTTAATTAATTAACCCACATGCACCCTTTATTCTTTCATCATTCCAGCCACTCCACAATCCCATTCATCAACACATGCATCCACATGCATTCACCCTTTAAACCATTAAATCCACATGCTTTCCTATTCAATTAAATCAGCCACATGCATTCATCATCATAACCTAGCTGTCATTCCACTTCATTGCACATGCATCTTCAAATAAATCAGATTTCCATCATATTCACATGCATTCCATCCTTTAAAACATTGCACATGCACTCCCTTTAATTAATTAAGCCACATGCACTCCCATCCATTTCATCATTGCAGCCAACAGATGCATTTTCAGATTGTCCCCTTGCACATGCAGCCATATATTCATTGCACATGCAATTCCAACCCACATGCATCCTTTAATCATTCAAACATGCAGCCACATTCCCTCCTAGCTGTCATGTTCCCCCCATTTCACCTATAAATAAGCATCCATTGCATTCATTCTCATTCACACTTCCATTTCAGAAATTCATCCATTGTACATACCACAAACACTTCCCCCTTTTGTGCCGTGAGTTTCCCTATTAATCCAAACACCATCCTTCCATTTCCACCACTACCCAAACCATTCACACCATCAAACTATCCTTAGACCTTGTGCTACAACGAAGAGGAAGAGAAGAGTGCCTAAACGTTCATACAATTCAAGTTTGAGTTGTTGGAATGTTTAGGTGTTTCTTTGATTTCAATGTTTAATTTCAATACTCTTTGTTTTGTACGAATGAGGAATGGAAGAGAAGAGGGCCTAAACGTTCATACAATTCAAGTTTGAGTTGTTGGAATGTTTAGGTGTTTCTTTGATTCTCTTTGTTTTGTACCATGAGGAACTAAAACCCCCTTGGCTAGGGGGTAATTCGAAATATATGTTTATGCTTGCATTTTGATTTGATTACTTCTAATTACGTTTCATAAGTTGTGAATTCAATTTGTTTAACTGTTTTATTGATAACCTATTTATGTATGTTTATTGAGAGTGCACGCTTAATTTTCATGCATGAATATGACGCTAGAATATAAGTGAGTTTCACCTAATAGTTATGAACTTATATTCACAAGTAGTGGAGGTTGCTTATAAACAATCGCGTTAAATAAATTCTTGGCATAAGTTTCATGCAATCATAGTAACGAATGCCTCGTCAACACTTATAGTTTTCAAAGAACTTAATGATTCTTGCTTGTATCTCTATTATGCAATTCATGTAGGGAACTTGTGGGGAATGCTTTGGGTTGTCGTATGCAATCATCCAATTCATTAACTTAAGGAAAACTTGACGGTTAATTTAAGCGGACCTAATTAACCCGGGGTGATGAGTTTCATAATTTATTGAAATGCAATTGGAAATCGTTTTATTATGCAAGTATAACATGTATGGAGATGAACCCCTTAGCCATTCTATAATCCATTCATTCCATTCCATCAAATTCGGTTTACAATCTGTTTAGTTTATTAACTTGTTTTGTTATTTCAATTTTCGTATAAATCTAAATCCCCCTTTACTTTATTGTCCAATTTAGTTAGAAAGTATCTTAGTTTGTGTTTTTAAGAGTTTTGATTCAATTTATTTCCCAATTTCGTCCAAATTCACCAAAGTGCTCAAAACTGCCCAGAAAGTGTTTTTAAGGCAGTTTTTAGTGTTTTGGGTGATGTTTGAGTCTTTTGGTTTGTTTTAGTGTTTTAAAGTTTAGTTTTGGATTCTTTGAGTCTAGTATAGTGTTTTATATTGTGTTTTTACGTTTGAATCAAGCCATAATCTTAAATTCGTCCAACATTGGGTTTAAGGTCAGAAACTGCCTAGTTAGTGTTTTTAAGCAGTTTTGAGTCTATTGAACTTGTTTTGAGTCCTTTGAGTCTTTGTGAACGTTTTTAACTTTGTTTTTACGTTTTTGAGTCAAGTCCAAGTGATTAACAATCCCTCCTAATCCCCGGTCCAGAACGATCCCTGATGCGTGATTTATACGCACACAAACTAAACCCTATTTGTGACAATTGTAGTAATGATGTAAGTAGGGATCGTTCTAACCGGGGATTAACTAGGGATGCTAAACACTTGACTCAAATAAATAAAACTAACTTTTAAAACACTAAGACAAACTAAAAGACTCAAAACAAGTTCAAAAGACTCCAAATACTTAAAAACATAAAATAAGACAAATCAAATGATTAAGACTTAACAAAATAGAGGGGGGAATTGTGGTTGGACGAGATTAAATTAAACGGACAGATTATAATTTAAAACAGATAGTAAAGATGAATGTGATGAAAATATGGATGATGGAATAGCTAAGGGGTTCTTCTCCACACATGTTACACTTGCATACAAAATTGATTCTCAGTTGGTCTTTCGATAAATTATGAAACTCAATGCTCCAAGTTAATTAGGTCCGCTTAAATTAACTTTTAGATTTCCCTAGATTCGTTGGATTGAATGGAATACGCATTACAACCAAATTATTCTTAATCAAAGTCCCTAACTATGGAATACGCATGATAGAGACATTCAACAAAGATCATTAAGTTCAACGGAAATCATAAACATCGACGAGGCATTCGTTACTATGGAATACGCATGAAACTTATGCCAAGAATTCGTTTAACGCGATTGTTTATAAGCAACCTCCACTACTTGTGAATATAAGTTCATAACGATTAGGTGAAATTCACTTATATTCTAGCGTCATATTTATGCATGAAAATTAAGCTTGCAATCTCAATGAACATACATAAATAAGTTATCAATCAAACAGTTAAACGAATTGAATCCACAACTTATGAAATTCCAACCAAACGTAATCAATTCAAATTGCAAATATAAACATAGTTTCGAATCACCCCCTAGCTAAAGGGGGTTTAGTTCCTCATAACTTTGAAATCAAAGAAACACCTAAACATTCCAACAACTCAAACTTGAATTGTATGAACGTTTAGGCACTCTTATCTTCCATTCTCATACGTACAAAACAAAGAGAATTAAATTTAAACGTTGAAATCAAAGAAACACCTAAACATTCCAACAACTCAAACTTGAATTGTATGAACGTTTAAGCACTCTTTTCTTCCTCGTTGTTGTAGCACAAGGTCTAAGGTGAGCTTTGGGGATTATGTGAAGTGTTTTGGAGGGATGGGAAGTGGTTGGATAGTGGCTGCAATGGAGGAGAAAAACTGCACAGAAATGGAAATGATTTGCGGCACAAGGGTTGTGTTTGTGTTGTATGAAGTGTTGTGAATGGAAATATGAGTGGGGAGTGAATGAATGCCAAATGAATGAGAATGCAAGGGTTTTTATAGGAGGAATGGAGATGTATATGGCTGTTTGTTTAAGATGCAAGTGGCTAATTAATGATGGAAAATAGTTAGGAAAGCATGTGAAAGCTGGAAATGCATATGGGGTACACGGCAATGATGCTTGTTGGTGCTGAAATTGCATGTGTGTGAGGTGTGTAGGTGCTGAAAATGCATGTGAATGCATGGCATTTGAAATGATTGTTGTTTGGAAATGAATGTGAAGACATGTGAAAGCTGGAAATGCATGTGAAGATGTTGGAAATGGGAATGAAGGCCACGGCAAAGGATTTCAGGATGCATGTGTTTGTAGGTCACGGCATGGTTGAATGATTATATGTGTTAAATGAATTAAAGGGTGCATGTGTTGATTTGAATGTGCATGTGGGTGAAAGTGAAGGGAATGCATGTGAAGATGCTAATAAATAATGCATGTAGGGTTAGGAAATAAAAACATAACTTAAAGGGGAATGATTAAAAGGTGTTGAAAGGTTTTGCATGGCTTTGAAGTGATTGTGGATTGGGCTAGGGTTTAAGTACATGAAATGGACCCAAATTGCTCCCCCTTGCATGGCAAGGAATGGTGTTTGTGTTAAGCCCAAGGCAAGGTGAATGTAATTGGGTTAGGGCCATTGTTTTGTGTCCTCAAGTGCTTACAAGGCCTTCAATTTCATCCAACACTTGGGCTCCAAGCATAAGCTATCCATCCTTAGCCCAATAGTGCTCCACAACACTCCATAATGCATCCTTTCGTCAAACACGTCTTATTATCCTGAAAACACACAAAAGAAGCATAAAGGACTAAACTAACTAAAGAAACATAACGTAAATGTACGAGAACAAGCCATTTAAGTCGCATGAATATGCTCCTATCAAATACCCCCACACTTAGCTTTTGCTAGTCCTCGAGCAAAACAGAAAAACAAAATAAAACGAAACGAAACAAACCAAACACAATCTTAAACCTTCCAACGTTGCCTCAGGGATTTCCAATGCACATGACACGTTAAAAATCATCATTCCCACAGATTTTAGTCATCTTCACACTTAAGTACATTCTTAATCATAGTCACCATATACTAGTTCACAATTAAGCATTTAAAACCATGTTTTGAATGTAGTAACATGCCTTAGAGAATTT
Organism: Pyrus communis; assembly: GCF_041283825.1. NCBI lineage: Eukaryota > Viridiplantae > Streptophyta > Magnoliopsida > Rosales > Rosaceae > Pyrus > Pyrus communis. The sequence goes on from NC_142572.1 coordinate 9,158,483, forward strand.
GCTCAATTCCTTACAAGATATGCACTCGATTTTCACTCAGATTTTCTAACTACACACCCTAATCTAGTCATATGTGAGAAGATTGATGTAAACATGAAAACGAACACTCACATATATGTATCATAAAGAGAGCAATTTCTGGAGTTAATAAGCATGTTTAGGTATGATCTCATGAATGGAATGCTACTACTTAGAAGCGAGAACCAATGACACCATAAGCTTATACCAAGTTCAAACTCCACAAATTGAAACACATAACAATCAAGATAGAAGTCAAAGGGTTGTAACGGGGCTAGGGTATTGGCTAACAATGAAAGGTGAAGGATAAACAAACATTCTTAAAGCAATAGTGAGCAAAGTATTGAATTAGGTACTTAGAATTCCCTTTAGAACGCAGAAGTCAACTTTGAACACCCAAGGGGAAGTCACAAAACTTAGGGCCATATTCAACTTTTTTGGGCCCTTTCTTCAACAATCACACTTGTGAGTCCATTCTCACTTATTTTCACTCTTTTTCTTTCTTTTCTTCTTCTTTTTCTCACACAATTTTTTTTTTTTTTCCGTGCCACCTTTAAGACTTAGGCACATACATACACACAAAAAAAAAAAAAAAAAAAAAAAAAAAAAAAAAAAATCCCTTCCCCCACACTTATTTTCTGCAACATATTAATCAAAAGGAATTCATTATCCGTCATGCTTACTATGCTTCAAGAACAAGGGTACGGATGGTCCTAATCTAGGCTAGGTGAGGATGATATGGGTTAACAAAGAACATGGGCTAAACAAGGCTCAACGGGGTTAAAACTTACAACATATACGAAATATGGGAAGTAAGGCTATTTGGCTATGGTGGCAACTACACAACTTCATCTTGATATATGTTATGCATTTCAATGTCATGCTTTGAATGAAACGGATATAAGTTCTAGCATTTAGTTCTATCATGATACAATTGCATTCTAAGTAGCAACCAAGCAAGGAATAATGAGATCATGCAACAACTTTTTAGAAAACAAAGAATCACAGAATATAACTCTCCAAAGAAGGTAATGGCTCGAGTCTCACAGGGATGTAGCGTTATTATGAGTTCCTTCCTTCAAGCATGTTACAAAAACGAATTTTTCTTTTATGATTGCATGTGAAGTCATACATTATAACCATAACTAAACATATACCAAGAGTAAATCAAACTTTCATCCATGTTTATAACTCTTTTTAACAGTCATGCAATTACAAACCAAATCCTCATCATAACGTTGGAAGGTTCCCTAAGACACAAAAACAACTCAAAACACTCTTTTTAGGCTTTTCAAAAAAATGTTTTTCAAATTTTTATGTGATTTTCGGAGTTATAAAACAAAACACGCTAAAACAGTTTAAAAACACCTTAAAAACATTTAAAACAGCAAGGAACAACACTTGAAGTTATGGGTGATAAAATTCAACGAATTTGCATCAACATACTTAGTTACCCCCCCACACTTAAATCAAACATTGTCCTCAATGTTTTAAGCATAGATTCACACAAAGCATAAGTAAATACACAAAAAGCACTTAAACATACTAAACATGGCAGAATGTAATTAACAAAGAGAAGAGTTTAGAGACGCAAATCTGGTTATAGAGTGTAAATTCCATCTTCTCCTTGGTAATTGCATTGAGGCTTTTGATCTTTGTGATTCCACAGGCTTACTCTTGAACTGGTTTCTGCCCATCGTTGATTTTCCTTTGTGCTACTTCTTGAACTGGGCAGCAGGATGGTTCTTTTGGTCTCCCCCGAAGGTCTGAGCTTATCCCTTTTATCTGTTTCTTTGTTCAATCTTTCCAATTCGTATTGAAAAGGGTTGGAGGATAACTCAGCCTATGTTTGTCTCCACATGCTTCAATGTATCATTTTCACTTGCCTTACTCGCTCCCCTTTGCAGAAGTGGTCCCTTCTCCGGAAGTGTATCAACCGTTGAAGATGACTACTCGAGAGCAACGCTAGGTAAGCAATCAGGAATAGATTCCAGGCAGTTGGCTCCAGAACGGAAGACTGACTCCAAGTGCCGGCTGATTGCTTGTTTTACTTTGCCATGCGAGTAAGAACAAGGACAAAGAAAAAGACAGGGAAAGAGCATGATATGAGATACTTTTGCTTTTGACCTTGATGATATGAGATACCTTTGCTTTTGAAGAAACGGTGAATGAATCAGCACATGTATTTGTTGTGCTGTTTCCTCCTGGGTCATCTGTACTCCAGACATCTGGTATCATCTTTGGGGAAGAAGAAAGAATTTAGTATTTCGAAAGGCTTTGCTGGGAGTGCACCCTCAGAGGTGAGGGAGAGTTGGGCATTTTCTTCAGGTTTACCCTGCCATAAAAGACGAAGGTCGACATATATAGAGATAATAGCAAGTGGTGGTACCTTTGTCGACAAACGTTTTGATCCCGCAACTCTGGCTTTTTGAAATAGTGGCGCCTCTTCGATTTTTGAATACGCCTCTTCGATTTCTGAGCAGGCGCCCCTTCGATTTCTGAGCGACACGTGGTAGTGCAGATGCGGCTCCTTTTGACAAAGCTGCACGCGTCTTCTGAAAAGCAGAGAAAGCGTCGCCGAACTTTGCGCTTGTCGGCTAAAGATGCGTAGTTGTGATGATGGCCTCCACGTGTTGTCTGAAAAGAAGAAATCTTTTGACAAAGTTGAACGCGCCTTCTGAAAAGCCGAGAAAGCGTCGCCTAAATTACTCCAGAAATGCCGGCTTTTTGAATTGGTGGACGCGTCGCCTTGGCTTTTTTATTGAGCTATCGATCACCACAACAAACACACTCTGAAGATTTCCCATTCTTGAAAATCGACTCCGGCCCTTTGAAATTTAACTCCATCCCATCTCTTTGAACACTTTTGAAAAATGGCAAACTCATCGAACCTTAGCTTGGAATTGAGCCTTAGCAGTGATACGGGCGCGCCGCGTCAAGGTAACGTATGGCGCCCTTCTTTCTTTTCTTCTAACGGTCCTCTCACAGGTGAAGACTCCGTGATGCAGGACGCCACAATAGCTACAATAGTAGCTAGGAACCTCCTCACTCCAAAAGATAGTAGGCTGCTGTCAGGACGGTTCGATGAGTTGGCCGTTCAAGAGTCCCTCGCACTTAGTGTTCAGTGTGCGAGTTCTGTGTCCAACATGGGCCAACGCCTGCTTGCCCGCTCCCGTCAGGTGGAATCATTGATGGCAGAGGTGGAAAGTCTCAAGCAGGAGATCCAGCAGCTTAAGTACGAGAATAGAAGTTTGCATGTGCTTGCAAATAACTATTCGTCGGGCATGAAGAGGAAGCTTGATGAGCTGCAAGAATTTGAGGGTCGGATTCAAAGCGACCGTCAAAGGTTTTCTGCTTATCTCCAGAGGCATCTTTTTCCTGGCTCATCCAGCACTTGGCCAAGTATTGAGGCCTGGAATGCTCTAGCTCCGATGCCTCCCGCTCCAATGCCTTCTGCTCCGATGCCTTCTGCTCCGATGCCTTCTGTTCCTACGCCTTCTGTTCCTACGCCATCCGCTTCAAGAGTAAAGCCACGTAGTGGGGCCTCAAGCAAACAACCTTTGTGAAGCACCATCTTTCTTTGTTTAGCAGTGCCTATCAATAAATCAAACATTTTCTCAATGTTACAATCATAGACTCACACAATTAATAAACAAACAAACAATAACAACTAAACAACCTAACAAGGCAAAAACGAAATAGCAACAAAGAGAAGAGTTTTTTAGGAATCTGGATTTGGAGTGCTTTCTAAGTCTTCCTTTGTTGAATGCATGGGTTGCCTCCCAAGTAGCGCTTGCTTTTACGTCTTGCAGCCGGACGGTACCTCCGTTTAAGCTTGACTAGGTTCCACGGCATGGAGGGGTACCTCCTCCACGACATGCTCCTCAAACATCTCGTAATAGGGCTTCAATCGATGCCCATTCACTTTGAATTCTTGCTGCGTCCTTGAACTTTTGATTTGCACTGCACCATGAGGGAAAACATTAGTAACAACAAACGGGCCAATCCATTTAGAACGCAACTTACCAGGAAACAAACGTAGGCGAGAGTTGAAAAGTAACACTTTCTGCCCAACTGTGAAGGTCTTGGTTCGAATCATTTTATCATGGAATGCTTTGGTCTTGGCTTTGTACATCCGGGCATTCTCATAGGCTTCATTCCGAATCTCCTCAAGTTCATTCAATTGGAGCTTCCTATGAACTCCCGCTGCATCTATGTCCATGTTGAAAGTCTTCACGGCCCAATGTGCCTTGTGCTCTAACTCTACGGGCAAATGACATGGCTTACCATAGACGAGCCGAAAAGGTGACATCCCAATGGGTGTTTTGTATGCCGTACGATATGCCCACAGTGCATCATCTACACGTAAGCTCCAATCCCTCCTTGTTGGTCCAACGGTCTTCTCCAAAATTTGTTTGATTTCTCGGTTAGACACCTCGGCTTGGCCATTTGTTTGAGGATGGTAAGGTGTGGAGACCTTATGGTTGACATGGTACTTTCTTAGCAACACCTCAATGGTCCGATTGCAAAAGTGAGACCCTCCATCACTTATGATTACTCTCGGCATTCCAAACCTAGCAAAAATGTTAGATTTCACGAAATCTGCAACCACCTTAGAATCGTTAGTACGGGTGGCTTTTGCTTCCACCCATTTAGAAACATAATCAACGGCTAGCAAGATATAAGTGAAACCATAAGATGGAGGGAAAGGGCCCATGAAATCAATGCCCCAAACATCAAAAATTTCAACATTAAAGACAGGGGTTTGTGGCATTTGGTCCTTGGTACCTATGTTACCCATTCGTTGGCAACGATCACAAGACATACAAAAGGTTCTAGCATCCCTAAATATAGTCGGCCAATAAAAACCACACTCTAGAACCTTGAGGGCAGTGCATTGTGTGCCAAAATGACCACCACATGCATATGTGTGACAAAAGCTTAGAATTGAGTGAAATTCAGAATTATGCACACATCTACGTACAATTTGATCTGAGCAATACTTCCACAAATAAGGGTCATCCCAAACATAGAAACGTGCATCATTTTTAAGCTTATCACGTTGGTGCTTGTTTAGTTCATTTGGAATTTGTTTAGCCACCAAGTAATTCACTAAATCTGCATACCATGGTTCACTTACCTCAATGGATAGCAGCTGCTCATCGGGAAAAGTTTCAGGGATAGGTACGGCATGTTCATGCTCCTCGTGGATCATTCGGCTTAAATGGTCAGCCACTACATTCTCGCTTCCTTTCTTATCCCGGATTTCAATATCAAATTCTTGAAGAAGAAGAATCCAACGGATAAGCCTCGGCTTTGCTTCCTTTTTCGTGATCAAGTACCTCAAAGCTGCATGATCAGAATAAACGATTACTTTAGTACCAATTAAATATGAACGGAATTTATCTAAAGCAAAAACCACAGCTAGAAGTTCTTTTTCCGTCGTGGAGTAGTTCAATTGGGCATCATTGAGAGTCCGAGAGGCATAGTATATGACATGCGGCCGCTTGTCTCTTCTTTGTCCTAGAACAGCTCCTAATGCATAGTCGGATGCATCGCACATGAGCTCGAACGGAAGGCTCCAATCTGGAGGTACAATAATGGGGGCCGAGACTAGCTTCTCCTTGAGTTGGTTAAATGCCGAATTACACTCTTCATCAAACTTGAATGGCACATCTTTTTGAAGCAATCGGCAAAGAGGGTTGGACATCTTGGAGAAGTCCTTGATAAAACGCCTATAGAACCCTGCATGGCCAAGAAACGAACGTACCTCTCTAACCGAAGTAGGAGAGGGTAAGTGACGTACAAGGTCTATTTTTGATTTATCTACTTCAATTCCTTTTTCTGAAACAATATGTCCTAAAACTATACCTTGTTTCACCATAAAGTGACATTTCTCCCAATTCAAGACAAGGTTAGTTTCAACACATCGTTTCAAAATTAAGGTTAGATTATCCAAGCAATTATCAAATGAACTCCCAAACACACTGAAATCATCCATGAAAACCTCAATGATCTTTTCAACAAAATCGGAAAATATACTTACCATACACCTTTGGAAAGTGGCCGGTGCGTTGCATAAGCCAAATGGCATGCGACGATAAGCAAATGTTCCAAAAGGACATGTGAATGTGGTCTTCTCTTGATCATCCGGGGCTATCACAATTTGGTTATATCCAGAGTATCCATCAAGAAAACAGTAAAAGGCATGACCGGCTAACCTTTCGAGCATCTGGTCGATGAATGGCAAAGGAAAGTGATCTTTCCTAGTCATGGCATTTAGCTTCCGGTAATCGATACATACTCGCCATCCAGTCTGAATGCGTGTAGGTACGAGCTCATTCTCATCATTCTTGATAACAGTTACTCTGGACTTCTTGGGAACGACTTGAACTGGAGAGACCCAACGGCTATCGGAGATAGGGTAGATCACTCCGCAATCCAAAAGCTTGATTATTTCCTTCTTCACCACTTCCATCATCGGAGGGTTGAGACGGCGTTGAGCCTCTCGGGATGGCTTAGTCCCCTCCTCAAGAAGTATACGGTGCATGCATGTGGTAGGGCTTATTCCTTTAATGTCGGCCAAAGTCCACCCTATGGCCGTTTTGTGTTCTCGCAGCACCCTCACAAGCTTCTCCTCCTCCATTGCCGTGAGACTTGATGAAATGATGACGGGCAATGTTTCGCCTTCTCCCAAAAACACATACTTCAAATGGTCCGGCAACGGCTTAAGTTCAAGCGATGGTGCCTGAACAACAGAAGGTAGCATCTTAGTGGAAACTGAATTTGAAAGTGAGAGTGGAACCTTACCATATTGTTATGGCAATGACTCAAGGGCTGCCACAACCTCAATTATTTCTTCACTAGAACCCATGGCAAAGAATTCCTCCTCCTTGCCGTGGCCTTGCATTGGCCCAAATCCTTCATTTTTGCACTCTATGGCCTTAGTGATGGTTGTTTCCAGGGCGTCCTCGTTCAATTCTTCAAGGTATACCTGCGCCAAAGAATCGATAACAGCAATGGAAAAACAAGAATGGTCATCAACGGGATATCTCATAGTTTCAGAAATATTAAAATCAATCACTTCCCCATCGAATTCCATTGTCAAGGTGCCTTTGTATACATCAATCTTCGTTCGGGCCGTCTTCATGAATGGCCTACCAAGGAGAATCGGCAAAGATGTAGAATGGGCTGAATCCTCCATGTCTAGGACGTAGAAATCAGCCGGAAAAATTAAATGGTTCACCTGCACAAGCACATCTTCCAAAACTCCTTTTGGATACGCGTTAGAACGATCGGCCAATTGTATAATTACACCATCTTGTTTTAATTCACCCAAATTCATAGATGCATAAATAGAATAAGGCATGACATTTATGGATGCACCTAAATCAAGCATGGCATGTTCAAAACGATTATGTCCAATCACACAAGGAATCGTGAAACTACCGGGGTCTTTGCACTTGGTAGGCAGTTTACGTTGCAAAACAGCGAACACATTCTCGCTTACCTTCACTACCTCTTTGTTTGCCCTTCTTCTCTTTGTATTGCATAGGTCCTTGAGGAATTTAGCATACTTTGGAACCTGTTTGATTGCATCGAGAAGCGGTATGTTCACTTGCACCTTCCGGAACGTTTCAAGAATGTCCTTCTCGCTTTCTTCCTTTTTTTCTTGCATGAACCTGCGAGGAAAAGGTACATTGGGCAGATTAGGACGTAAAGTACATGAATTTGAACTTAAATTACCTGATTTGGCCGAGTTAGGGTGATTGGGGGCCTGCGGCATTGGGTTTTTCACCCTTACCGTGGGTGAGCTAGACACTTCCTCAGGTTGTGTCGTCTCTTCATCTACTTTCTGGGCAGATTTGGGATTGTTTGGCTCGGTCCCAACTTCTTTTCCACCCCTTAGGGTGATGGCCTTGGCGGATTCGAATCCTCCCTTTGGATTGACTGTGGTTGAGCTAGGAAGCTTTCCTTGCTCTCTAATCTGTCCAAGGAACTCAGAAATCTGCCCTATTTGTTTCTTCATATCCATCATCTCCTTCTCGTTATTTGTTATCCGGTTGTTTTGATTTTGCAACCCCTGCGAAATAAAGGTTAGTAATTGCATAGCTTGATCACTTTCCAAGGACGTACCTGAATGAGATGATGCCGAAGGTTGTTGGGGTTGTTGGGGTGCATACGGCTTGGAATAAAAACCAGGGGGGTTTGGCCTAAATCCTCCTTGTTGGGCAGCTTGTTGTGGCTCCCTCCATTTGAAGTTTGGATGGTCCCTCCATCCGACATTGTAAGTGTTCGAGTATGGGTTGTTTTGATTTTGTCCTTGGAAACCAATTGCATTGGCAGATTCCCACCCACCATTCTCGATTAGTTGAGGGCACTTGTCGGATGGATGCCCTTGAATTGAGCACACGCCACAAACTTGGTGTTCTTGTGCTTTTGGACCAATCACAACCTGAGAAACAAGAGAATTAAGATTAGCAAGTTGTGATTGAATTTCAGAAATAGCACTCACCTCATTTACACTTTGTTGCCGTGGGGCTTCCCTTTGGCCCACTCCTTCATATTGTTGAGCGTTGAGCGCTCGGTTGGCTATGAGAATCTTGGCATCCCTTGGTGTTTTGTCCACCAATGCTCCTCCCGCTGATGCATCAAGCATTTGACGTTCGATAGGAAGGAGGCCCTCATAGAAATATTGAAGGAGAAGTTCCTCCTTCATTTGATGTTGAGGACATGAAGCTACAAGGCCCTTGAAGCGCTCATAATAAGCCGGGAATGTCTCACCATGATTCTGTTGAATACCACTAATTTTCTTCCGTAGGAGAATCACTCTCGAAGTAGGGAAGAATTTCTCCAAGAAAGCACGCTTCATACTCTCCCACGAAGTCACAGTTCCCGGGGCTAGTTCGTAGAGCCAATCTTTGGCCTTGTCCATAAGTGAAAATGGAAAGGCCTTCATCTTCAATATACTCCCATCCACATTGACGGGGGTCATGCTCGAACAAACCACCTCGAACTCCTTCAAGTGTTTGTTGGGGTCTTCCATAGACAAGCCATGGAACTTCGGAATATGGTGTAACAAACTGGATTTGAGTTCAAATTCCTCAGTCTTCCCCTCTGCAGCCGTGGGGTATTGGATACAAAGAGGCAATGCATTATCCAAACCCGAGGCCGAAAGCTCCTTGATGGTTCTATTATCTGCTGCCATGGCTTGTTCTTCTTCAAAAATCTGATCCATGGGCTTTTCTTCTACACCTACTTCGTCTTCTTCAAGCCCAGGTTGTGGTGGAGGTTGTGGTGGCTCTTGTTGACTCCTCGTTCTCCTTAAAGTACGTTCAAAATCACCGTCAAAGTCGGAGATTTTCTCTATAATAGGCCGAGAGCTACGAGTCATACACAGTACCTAAAAAACAAGGAAACAAACAAACTAAGAATCTGAAATAAGAATGCACGAAAAACAAAAAAAATACAAAAATAAAGACAAAGGATTAGCAAAGTTGCTAATCCCCGGCAACGGCGCCAAAATTTGATGCGTGATTTATACGCACACAAACTAAACCCTATTTGTGACAATTGTAGTAATGATGTAAGTAGGGATCGTTCTAACCGGGGATTAACTAGGGATGCTAAACACTTGACTCAAATAAATAAAACTAACTTTTAAAACACTAAGACAAACTAAAAGACTCAAAACAAGTTCAAAAGACTCCAAATACTTAAAAACATAAAATAAGACAAATCAAATGATTAAGACTTAACAAAATAGAGGGGGGAATTGTGGTTGGACGAGATTAAATTAAACGGACAGATTATAATTTAAAACAGATAGTAAAGATGAATGTGATGAAAATATGGATGATGGAATAGCTAAGGGGTTCTTCTCCACACATGTTACACTTGCATACAAAATTGATTCTCAGTTGGTCTTTCGATAAATTATGAAACTCAATGCTCCAAGTTAATTAGGTCCGCTTAAATTAACTTTTAGATTTCCCTAGATTCGTTGGATTGAATGGAATACGCATTACAACCAAATTATTCTTAATCAAAGTCCCTAACTATGGAATACGCATGATAGAGACATTCAACAAAGATCATTAAGTTCAACGGAAATCATAAACATCGACGAGGCATTCGTTACTATGGAATACGCATGAAACTTATGCCAAGAATTCGTTTAACGCGATTGTTTATAAGCAACCTCCACTACTTGTGAATATAAGTTCATAACGATTAGGTGAAATTCACTTATATTCTAGCGTCATATTTATGCATGAAAATTAAGCTTGCAATCTCAATGAACATACATAAATAAGTTATCAATCAAACAGTTAAACGAATTGAATCCACAACTTATGAAATTCCAACCAAACGTAATCAATTCAAATTGCAAATATAAACATAGTTTCGAATCACCCCCTAGCTAAAGGGGGTTTAGTTCCTCATAACTTTGAAATCAAAGAAACACCTAAACATTCCAACAACTCAAACTTGAATTGTATGAACGTTTAGGCACTCTTATCTTCCATTCTCATACGTACAAAACAAAGAGAATTAAATTTAAACGTTGAAATCAAAGAAACACCTAAACATTCCAACAACTCAAACTTGAATTGTATGAACGTTTAAGCACTCTTTTCTTCCTCGTTGTTGTAGCACAAGGTCTAAGGTGAGCTTTGGGGATTATGTGAAGTGTTTTGGAGGGATGGGAAGTGGTTGGATAGTGGCTGCAATGGAGGAGAAAAACTGCACAGAAATGGAAATGATTTGCGGCACAAGGGTTGTGTTTGTGTTGTATGAAGTGTTGTGAATGGAAATATGAGTGGGGAGTGAATGAATGCCAAATGAATGAGAATGCAAGGGTTTTTATAGGAGGAATGGAGATGTATATGGCTGTTTGTTTAAGATGCAAGTGGCTAATTAATGATGGAAAATAGTTAGGAAAGCATGTGAAAGCTGGAAATGCATATGGGGTACACGGCAATGATGCTTGTTGGTGCTGAAATTGCATGTGTGTGAGGTGTGTAGGTGCTGAAAATGCATGTGAATGCATGGCATTTGAAATGATTGTTGTTTGGAAATGAATGTGAAGACATGTGAAAGCTGGAAATGCATGTGAAGATGTTGGAAATGGGAATGAAGGCCACGGCAAAGGATTTCAGGATGCATGTGTTTGTAAGTCACGGCATGGTTGAATGATTATATGTGTTAAATGAATTAAAGGGTGCATGTGTTGATTTGAATGTGCATGTGGGTGAAAGTGAAGGGAATGCATGTGAAGATGCTAATAAATAATGCATGTAGGGTTAGGAAATAAAAACATAACTTAAAGGGGAATGATTAAAAGGTGTTGAAAGGTTTTGCATGGCTTTGAAGTGATTGTGGATTGGGCTAGGGTTTAAGTACATGAAATGGACCCAAATTGCTCCCCCTTGCATGGCAAGGAATGGTGTTTGTGTTAAGCCCAAGGCAAGGTGAATGTAATTGGGTTAGGGCCATTGTTTTGTGTCCTCAAGTGCTTACAAGGCCTTCAATTTCATCCAACACTTGGGCTCCAAGCATAAGCTATCCATCCTTAGCCCAATAGTGCTCCACAACACTCCATAATGCATCCTTTCGTCAAACACGTCTTATTATCCTGAAAACACACAAAAGAAGCATAAAGGACTAAACTAACTAAAGAAACATAACGTAAATGTACGAGAACAAGCCATTTAAGTCGCATGAATATGCTCCTATCAATCCCTACTTACATACTTACTACAATTTGACAAAAAGAGGGTTTAATTTGTGTGCGTATAAATCTCGCATCAACTACTTCCATCATCGAAGGGTTAAGACGGCGTTGAGCCTCTCTAGTTGGTTTGGCCCCCTCCTCAAGAAATATATGATGCATGCATGTGGCGGGACTAATACCTTTGATATCGGCCAACGTCCAGCCTAGGGCAGATTTGAACTCCTTCAAAACACGCACTGGTTTCTCCTCTTCTTGTGCCGTGAGTGATGAAGAAATAATGGCCGGTAGTGTCTCCTTTTCCCCCAAGAAAATGTACTTTAAATGGCTTGGTAGTGGTTTGAGATCAAGGATGGGTGCCTGAACTATGGATGGATGCAACTTATTAGTCGAAATGGGAATTGACTCAAAGTTAGAAAACTTACCCTCATGCTTAGGCAATGACTCAAGGGCAGCAACCAACTCCAAGCATTCCTCACTAAAAGGTACGGCATGCAATGGAGTGTGTGTGCCGTGGCCTAGCAACAATCCCCCTCCCTTGGTTTTGAGCTCCATGCTTCTTGTAATGACGTTTTCAAGCGCATCGGCATTCAAATCTTCAATATATCCCTGCGCCAAAGAGTCAATTATATCAATTGAGAAACATGAATGATCCTCACTAGGATACTTAATAGAATCAGACAGACTAAACTTAACAACTTCCCCATCAAATTCCATGGACAACGTTCCATTAAACACATCAATCTTTGTCGGAGCCGTCTTCATGAATGGCCGTCCAAGGAGGATTGGCAACGTAGGGGCATGGTCAGATTCATCCATCTCTAGCACATAGAAGTCCGCCGGAAAGATTAAATGATTTACCTGCACTAACACATCTTCCAAAACTCCCTTTGGATAGGCGTTAGATCTATCGGCCAATTGTATGATTACACCATCATTTTTCAATACTCCTAAGTTCATAGATGCATAAATTGAATATGGCATAACATTTATAGAAGCACCTAGGTCTAGCATGGCAGATTCAAATTTAGTGTTACCTATCACACAAGGAATTGTAAAACTACCCGGATCTTTGCATTTGGGGGGTAGTTTGCGTTGCAAGATGGCGGAGACATTTTCACCTACCTTTACCACTTCTTTGGTCGACATCCTCTTCCTTGTGGTGCAAAGCTCCTTTAAGAACTTGGCGTACCTCGGGACTTGCTTGATTGCATCCAAAAGGGGTATGTTTACTTGAACTTTCCGAAATGTTTCAAGTATGTCCTTCTCTGCTTCTTCTTTCTTCGTTTGCATAAACCTACTAGGAAAAGGCACATTAGGAGGAAAAACATTAGTAGGAACCGAATTTGACACATTCTTACCCTTTTTGGCCGAATTGGACACTTTGGAGTCATTTGAAGCTTGCGGCAAAGGTGTTTCCACCTTTGCCGTGGGTTGGCCTATTTCTTCCTCTTCAATCCTCAGTTTTTCGTCCTCGTTAAGACCTGATGGTGATGGTGTAGGACCTGCCCCGACTTCTTTTCCACTTCTCAAGAGTATGGCCTTTGCACTTTCGAAGCCTCCCTTGGGATTTGGAATGGTAGAACTAGGAAGTTGGCCTTGCCCATGAAACTTCCCTACAAAATTTGCAATCTGCCCAATTTGTTTCTCCAATTGCTCCACCCTGTTGTCTTGGTTTTGCATGGCTTTGGCTTGGTTTTCTTGCCCCTGAGACAAATTCGTTAGTAACTTAAGAAGTGTATCATTGTCTAAAGTGTTACCTGAACTTGTTTGGGCAGATTGTGGAGGTGCTTGTGTGGGTGTGTATGGCTTGTTGTAGAAACCCGGGGGTTGTTGCCTAAAGCCTCCTTGTTGTGGTGGTTGTTGGGGCTCCCTCCATTTGAAGTTTGGGTGGTCTCTCCAACCTGCATTATACGTGTTCGAATAGGGATCGTTCCTCGGTTGGTTTTGGCCTTGAAACCCAATTGCATTTGCGCTCTCCCATCCACCATTTTCAATGAGTTGTGGGCACTTCTCAGAAACATGTCCTTGGATAGAACACACTCCGCATACAATTGGTCCTTGCACCCTTATTCCTTCGGCCATCTGAGACACAATGGAAGTAAGATTAGCTAATTGTGAATGAATGTCGGGTGTGGAACTTACCTCATGTACTTGCTGCCGTGAGGGTCCTCTTTCGCCTACTCCTTCGTATTGTTGAGCGTTCAACGCTCGGTTAGCAATCAAGACCTTGGCATCCCTAGGTGTCTTGTCCACCAATGCTCCACCCGCTGAGGCATCAAGCATTTGACGTTCGATTGGTAGGAGCCCCTCGTAGAAGTATTGTAGAAGCAACTCCTCCTTCATCTGATGCTGTGGACATGAAGCAACAAGAGATTTAAAACGTTCATAATACGTAGGAAATGACTCACCTTCTTCTTGTTGGATTCCACTTATCCTTTTTCGCAAAAGGATGATGCGAGAAGTTGGGAAAAACTTCTCCAGAAAAGCCCTCTTCATGCTCTCCCATGATGTGACGGTTCCGGGAGCTAAGTCGTACAACCAATCCTTGGCTTTGTCCATTAAAGAGAATGGAAAAGCCTTCATCTTCAATATACTTTCATCGACATTGATGGGAGTCATGCTTGAACATACCACCTCGAATTCCTTCAGGTGCTTGTTCGGATCCTCCATAGACAACCCATGGTACTTCGGAATATGGTGAAGCAAGCTTGACTTCAACTTAAACTCATCGGTCTTCCTTTCGGCAGGTGGGGGATATTGGATACACAAGGGTGCGGCATTATCCAATCCCGAGGCCGAAAGCTCCTTGAGTGTCCGGGTGTCCACGGCCATAACTTGTGGTTCTTCAAAAATCCTTGTCGTGGGTTCCTCCTCCTCTTCTAGGACTTGTTCCTCGAGGTCAGGTTTCGGGCTTTGTGGAATTGGTTCGTGTTGATTCCTCTTCCGTCTCAAAGTCCTCTCAAAATCGCTGTCAAAGTCCAAGATATGCTCACGAATCGGTTGAGAACTCCGAGTCATACACTAGTACCTAAAACAAGAAAAAGAACACAAGGTCAGAATCTTTAACAAAATAACTAAATAAACAGAAAGTAAACAATCCAAGGGATTAGCAAAGTTGCTAATCCCCGGCAACGGCGCCAAAAATTTGATGCGAACTAATTAAGCACACAAATTAAAACCCTCTTGTGACAATTGTAGTATATGTATAAGTAGGGATCGTTCTAAACCGGGGATTAGGAGGGATTACTAAATCACTTGGAAACTGACTCAAAAACTTAAAACAAAGGTTAAAACACTAAACTAGACTCAAATAATGCAAAACTAAACACTTAAAACACTAAAACAAATCAAAAGACTCAAAACAGCAACAAAACACTCAAAACTGCCTTAAAAACACTTTCTGGGCAGTTTTGAGCACTTTGACTACTTTGGACGAATTTGGGAAATAAATTGATTCAAAACACTTAGAAACACAAACTAAGACACTTTCTAACTAAATTGGACACTAAAGTAAAGGGGGATTGAGTTTTTGACGAAATTAAATAAAATGCACAGAGTATAATTAAGGGCAGATTGGAAAGATGAATGTGATGAAAATATGGATGGAATGCTAGCTAGAAGGTTCTTCTCCACACATGTCACACTTGCATACAAGATGATTTTCAGTTGGTCTTTCGATGAATTATGAAACTCAACACTCCGGGTTAATTAGGTCCGCTTAAATTAACCGTTAAGTTCTCCTTAAGTTAATGAATTGGATGGGTTAGCGCATACACAATTCAAAACATTCTCCAAAAGTCCTTTACGTGAAAAGCATAATAAAGATACAATCAAAGATCATTAAGCATCATGAAAACTATAAGTCTTGACGAGGCATTCGTTGCTATGATGAGCATGAAACTAGTGCCAAGAATTCATTTAACGCGATTGTTTATAAGCAACCTCCACTACTTGTGAATATAAGTTCATAACTATTAGGTGAAACTCACTTATATTCTAGCGTCATATTCATGCATGAAAATCAAGCGTGCACTCTCAATAAACATACATAAATAAGTTATCAATCAAACAGTTAAACAAATTGAATCCACAATACATGAAATTCCAACCAAAGGTAATCAAATCATATTGCAAGCATAAACATGGTTTCGAATCACCCCCTAGCTAAATAGGGGTTTAGCCTCTCATGTTCACAGAAAAAGAAATAAAATTGAATTTAAACATAACGAACAAAAGATTGATTACACCTAGAACGCACAACGAATCCACTTGAATTTCTGCGCGTCCAAGCTCCTCTTTCTTCTTCTCCTTGCTGCAGCAGAGATGGTCTAAGGGTGTTTTGGATGTTATTTTGGGGTGGAGATGGATTTAGGGAGGTTTGGTGGTGCGGCAAGGTTGGTGGAAGGTGTGTGGAGGTGTGGAAGGTGGCTGGAAGGGTGGGGATAGGCTGCGGCTGGTAGGTTTTTGGGTGATGGGATGCACGGTTTTGGGAGAGAAAATGGGAGAGAATGGTTGCGGCTTAGGGTGAATATGTGAATGATGGTGGCTGCGGCTTAGAGCTTAGGGTTTATGAGTGAATGGCTGAATAGAATTAATTAGAGAATAGAGACTAAGGTGCGGCTAGGGGAGTGAATTAGGTTTATAGGTGGCTGAATGATAGAATAATAAGGTTCTAGGGTGAATTAAAGTGTATGGCTGAGATGGATTTTGTGGCTGCGGCTAAAGGAATGTGTGTGGCTGAAAAATGTGAAGAATGAATGGATGATTGGGAGAAGATGGTGCAGCTTGATAGAGGGTTTAACTAGGGTTTCAGAAAATAAAACCTTAGCTAATTTTTATTAACTAAAATTAATTTAAAGGCTGCTAGAATTAGGAGAAAATCAGAAATTAAAAAGGCAAGGTGCGGCTAGGGTTAGGTTAGGAGAGGGAAATAGGGTTTAATTACATAACACTAGACAAAAATGCCCCCCCTTGCACGGCAAGGAAAGGGAAGAAGGGTTAAGGCACGGCAAGGTTGTGTAATTGGGCTAGGGCCTTTGTTTTGTGTCCTAAAGTGCATACGAGGCCTAAAAAGTGGCTAGAAAATATGGACGTTTAGATTAGGAAAGGTTACCAAAACGGGAAACCTAGGGTTAACTTTCCTACTTCAAGTAGGAAACCTTGTTTGAGTGGGAATCCTCGTTTTGGTAGGATTTCATCGTTGGAGTAGGAATTCATCGTTTCTTCAAGTCTTCAACTCATTCATTCCTCTTTCGCTCTAAAAGACTCCAATTTGCATCTTCTTGCACACTTTGGCCTTATAATCTGAAAATACACAAAAGTGGCCTTAAACACTAAAATAACTAAGTAAACACAACATAAATGCACGAGAACAAGCTAATTAAGTCGCATGAATATGCTCCTATCACCCTCCATCACTTATGAGCACTCTAGGCATCCCAAATCTAGAGAAGATGTTAGTTTTGATGAAATTTGCAACCACTCTAGAATTATTAGTACAGGTGGCTTTTGCTTCCACCCATTTTGAGATATAATCAACCACAAGAAAAATATAAGTGAAACAATATGAAGAAGGAAAAGGACCCATGAAATTAATGACTCAAACATCAAAAATTTCAACATTGAACAGAGGGGTCTGCGGTATTTGATCCCTTGCACCTATATTGCCCATTCTTTGACAATGATCACAAGTCATACAAAAAGTTCTAGCATCTTTAAAGATTGTAGGCCAATAAAATCCACATTCTAACACCTTAAGGGCTATGCGTTGTGTGCCAAAATGACCCCCACATGCATAAATGTGACAAAAAGTTAAAATTGAATTAAACTCACAATCATGCACACACCTACGAAGAATCTGATCAGAACAATATTTCCACAAATATGGGTCATCCCACACATAAAATCGGGCATCCTTCTTGAGTTTATCACGTTAGTGTTTGGTTAGGGTGCTTGGAACTTGTTTAGACACCAAATAATTCACCAAATCTGCATACCATGGCTCACTTACCTTAATGGACAGCAATTGCTCATCAGGGAATGTCTCTTAGATGGGTAAAGACTCCTCATTGCACACTAAACGACTCAAGTGGTCAGCCACCACATTTTCACTCCCTTTCTTATCTCTAATTTCACTATCAAACTCTTGGAGGAGGAGCATCCAACGAATTAGCCTTGGTTTGGCCTCCTTCTTGGTGAATACTTCAAAGCTACATGGTCAGAATAAACAACAACTTTAGTGCCAAGTAAATACGAATGAAACTTATCTAAAGCAAACATAACAGCAAGAAGTTCTTTTTCAGTGGTAGAGTAGTTCAATTGAGCATCATTCAAGGTCTGGGATGCATAATAGATGACATGTGGTTGCTTGTTCTTCCTTTGGCCTAAAACATCCCCTATTACATAATCGGATGCATCACACATTAGCTCAAAAGGTATGCTCCAATCTGGTGGAACTATGATTGGTGCCGAGGTAAGCAAGCCTTTGAGGTGGTTGAATGCCTTCTCACACTCCTCATTGAACTCGAAGGACACTTCCTTTTGTAGAAGACGGCAAAGGGGTTGTGCAATCTTTGAAAATTCCTTGATAAATCGCCTATAGAATCCTGCATGTCCAAGAAAAGAATGAACCTCTCTTACTGAAGTAGGAGAGGGTAAGTAATGTACAAGATCTATTTTTTATTTATCAACCTCAATTCCTTTTTCAAAGATTATGTGACCCAAAACTATGCCTTGTTTTACCATGAAATGACATTTTCCCAATTTAAAACAAGGTTAGTTTCAATGCATCTTTTCAAGATTAAAGTGAGATTATCCAAACAATCATCAAACGAGTCACCAAAAATACTAAAATCATCCATGAATACCTCAATAATCTTCTCAACATAATTAGAAAATATACTTACCATGCATCTTTGAAAGGTGGCTGGTGCATTGCACAAACCAAATGGCATGCGACAATAAGCAAAAGTATCAAATGGACAAGTAAAAGTGGTCTTTTCTTGATCATTTAGAGCTATAACAATTTGATTATATCCCAAATAACCATCAAGGAAACAATAAAAAGAATGACCCGCTAACCTTTCAATCATTTGGTCAATGAATGGCAATGGGAAGTGATATTTCCTTGTGGTGGCGTTGATAGGAGCATATTTAGGCTACTTAGTTAGCTTGTTTTCTTACATTTATGTTGTTAGTTCATAGTTATTTTAGTATTTTAAGCTATTTTCGTGTGTTTGTAGGTCCATATGACTAAAGTGGGAAGAAGGTGCCTTTTGGAGCCTTTTGGAGCAAAATTGGACTTGGAATGGAGCGTATGCTTGGAGCAAAAGGAATGGACGAAATTGAACAGCTAAAGATGTTAGGATTCCTAATCAAAGTAGGACTCCTAATCAAAGAAGGATTCCTAATCAAAGAAGGATTCCTAGTCAAAGAAGGATTCCTACTTGAAGTAGGAAAGTTAAGCCAAGGTTTCCTATTTTGGTTTGACCTTTCCTAATCCTAAAAGCCCCTAAGTTCCAGCAACATTGAAGGACTCTTATGCATTTTAGGACACAAACTAAACCTTCCTTGCACCATTCTAACTCTTGCCGTGGTTTGCCTTAACTTTTCCCTTCCTTGCCGTGCAAAGGGATTGCTTATTCCCTATTTTGTGTCCCAAGATCACATTCCTTTTTAACCATGGACAATGCCGCACCCTACATCCCTATTCTATTCTAAATCCTTGCCTAATTTCAGCCTTAAATCACATTCCCTTTCCAATTCTTCCTTGCTGCAAGTTCCCTTCCTTTTCCCTTTGGATTCTAACTTTAAGTCTCATTTTCCTTGTGGATTTGGGGTCTAATTCTTTCCTAAATCATTTAATAAAATTTAAGATCCTTTTCCTCAAATAAATAACCCTTTGCCGCACCCATAGAGAACCCTATTTAGTCATATACACAATCAGCCATTGATGTGAAAATTAACTTAACACACAAATTAACGCTCTTTTGACAATTGTAGCATATAAATAAGTAGGGATCGTTCTTACACCGAGGATTAGGAGGGATTGCTAAACACTCTAAACTGACTCAAATAAATAAAACTGACCTTTAAAACACTTAACTCACTTAAAAAGACTCAAAATAGGCTAAAAGCACTCAAAACTGCCTAAAAACACAAACTGGGCAGTTTTGAGCCTAAACATAAACTTGGACGAAAATTGGTTCTAACTTGACTCAAAACTCTTAAAAACACAATCTAAAACATATTTGAACCAATTAGACACTCTAAGACAATTGGGGATTTGGTTTTGGACGAAAATCAAACAAACAAAACAATAATGTAAACTAGGCAGATTTGGGCGAACTTGATAGAATTAAGTGGATGGTGAGATGGCTAGGAGGTTTTTCTCCACACATGGCATACTTGCATACAACACAATCTTCAGTTGCTTATTCAATGAATTATGAACCTCAACACCCCAAGTTAATTAGGTACGCTTAAATTAACTCTCAGATTTCCCTTAGGTTATTGAATTGAATGGAATTAGCGCATTGCAATCAAATTATTCCTTAAAAGTTCTCTATATGAAAGCACATAATAGAAAAACAATCAAAGATCATTAGGTTCTACGGAAATCATAGGTGTTGACGAGGCATTCGTAACTATGAAAGTGCATGATACTTATGCCAAGAATTTACTGAACATAATTGTGACCAACAATCTTAACTACTCATGGATATAAGTTCCCAAGGATTAGGTGAAGTTTCATTACACCCTAGCATCATATTTATGCATGCAAATTAAGTGTGCACTCTCAATTCATATACATAAACAAGTTTTAATTAAAACAGATAAGTAAATTGAATTCACCATTCATGAAATCACAACTGAAAGTAATCAAATCATCATGCAAATATAACCATGGTTTCGAAATTCCCCCCCCCCCTAGCCAAAAGGGGATTAGTTCCTCATGCTTGCACAACAAAGATTATCGAATTTAAACATTGAAATCATAAGAAAGATTACACCTAAACGTTTCAGCAATTCCAAGATGGATTTGATGCACAGATTGGGCTTCTCTTCCTTCTCCTTGCTGCGGCACAAGGTGTGTGTGGTGGATTTGGGGGTTTTGGATGGTGTTTTCTTGTTTAGAGGGATGGAGGATGGTTGATTATGGTGGTAGGCTTGCGGCAGATGTGTATGGAGGTGTATGGAGGTGTATGGAGGTTGAAGAATGGAGAATGGAGGTTGCGGCATGATGCGAAAATTAACTTAACGCACAAATTAACCCTCTTTTGACAATTGTAGCATATAAATAAGTAGGGATCGTTCTTACACTGGGGATTAGGAGGGATTGCTAAACACTCTAAACTGACTCAAATAAATAAAACTGACCTTTAAAACACTTAAACTCACTTAAAAAGACTCAAACACGTTCACAAGACTCAAAATGAGCTCAAAACACTCAAAACTG
This sequence comes from Pyrus communis, assembly GCF_041283825.1. Taxonomy (NCBI): domain Eukaryota; kingdom Viridiplantae; phylum Streptophyta; class Magnoliopsida; order Rosales; family Rosaceae; genus Pyrus; species Pyrus communis. Next base: position 9,179,695 of record NC_142572.1, read on the forward strand.
CCTTAAAAACACAATCTGGGTAGTTTTGAGCCTAAACACAAACTTGGACGAAAATTGGTTCTAACTTGACTCAAGACTCTTAAAAACACAATCTAAAACATATTTGGACCAATTAGACACTCTAAGACAATTGGGGATTTGGTTTTGGACGAAAATCAAACAAACAAAACAAATATGTAAACTAGGCAGATTTAGACGAAATTGATAAAATTAAGTGGATGGTGAGATGGCTGGGGGTTTTTCTCCACACATGGCATACTTGCACATAACACAATCTTCAGTTGCTTATTCGATGAATTATAAACCTCAACACCCCAAGTTAATTAGGTACGCTTAAATTAACTCTCAGATTTCCCTTAGGTCATTGAATTGAATGGAATTAGCGCATTGCAATCAAATTATTCCTTAAAAGTTTTCTATATGAAAGCGCATAAAAGAAAGACAATCAAAGATCATTAGGTTCTATGGAAATCATAGGTGTTGACGAGGCATTCGTAACTATGAAAGCGCATGATACTTATGCCAAGAATTTACTTAACATAATTGTGACCAACAATCTTAACTACTCATGAATATAAGTTCCCAACGATTAGGTGAAGTTCCCTACACAAATAAGTTATCAATCAAGCAGTTAAACAAATTGAATCCACAATACATGAAATTCCAACCAAAAGTAATCAAATCATATTGCAAGCATAAACATGGTTTCGAATCACCCCCTAGCTAAATAGGGGTTTAGCCTCTCATGTTCACGAAAAGAGAAATACAATTGAATTTAAACATAAAGCACCAAGGATTGATTACACCTAGAACACCCAATGAATCCACTTGAATTTCTGCGCGTCTAAGCTCCTCTTTCCTCTTCTCCTTGTTGCGGCAGTGAGGTTAAATGGTGTTTTTGGATGATTTTCTGGTTTAGGGATGGATGTATGGTGATATGGTGGTGCGGCAAGGTTTGTGGAAGGTGTGTGGAGGTGTGGAATGGAGGGGAGAATGGTGGAAAGGCTGCGGCAATGGTGGGAAGTGTGTGGAAGATGGCTGGAATAGAGGGGGAATGCACGGGTTGGATGGTTTTTGGGTGATGGTAGCTGTCGCTTATGGGAGAATATGGGAGAATTAGGGTGAATCTTGATGGGAGTGACGGCTGGAGAGAGTTAGGGTGAATAGCTTAAGGCGTGATATGTGAATGTGGCTGATGAGAAGAATAGGGTGAATGGTTGATGAGTGACGGCTTAAGCTTAGGGTTTATGAGTGAATGGCTGAGATGGTTTGATGAATGAATGGATATCATGAATTAGGTCGGCTAGGGTGAAATAAAGGGTGAAAATCTGAGATGGAATGAATAATAGAGCTAGGGTGCGGCTGGAAGTTGATGCGAGATTTATATGCACACAAATTAAACCCTCTTTTTGTCAAATTGTAGTATATGTATAAGTAGGGATCGTTCTAGACCGGGGATTAGGAGGGATTGTTATCCACTTGGATTTGACTAAAAAACGTAAAATAACAATATGAAACACTATACTAGACTCAAAGAATGCAAAACTAAACTTTAAAACACTAAAACAAACCAAAAGACTCAAACATCACCCAAAACACTCAAAACTGCCTTAAAATCACTTTTTGGGCAGTTTTGAGCACTTTGGTGAATTTGGACGAAATTGGGAAATAAAATGAATCAAAACACTCATAGACATAAACTAAATGTATTTCTAACTAATCTAACACTTTAAAATAAATGGGGGATTGGTTTTGGATGAAATTAAACTAAAATAGAAACTTGGAAACAAAACAGATTGTACAAACGAAATTGATGGAATAGAATGATGAAAAACTAGTTAGAGGGTTCCTTATCCACACATGAACATAAGCATATAATTTGACTCCCAGTTATGACTTCAACAAACGATGAATGACAATGCTCCAAGTTAATTAGGTCCGCTTAAATTAACTTTCAGATTTCCCTAGATTCATTGGATTGAATGGGATACGCATTACAACCAAATTATTCCTAATCAAAGTCTCTAACATGGAATACGCATGATAGAGACATTCAACAAAGATCATTAAGTTCAACGGAAATCATAAACATCGACTAGGCATTCATAACTATGGAATACGCATGTTAATCCAGCCTAGGGTTTACTAAACACAATCGTGACTAGCGATCTTTACTACTCATGAATATAAGTTCATAACGATTAGGTGAACTTCCCTTATATCCTAGCATCAAGTTTAGGCATGCAAATTAAGTGTCGACCCTCAACCCACATACATAAACAAGTTCTTAATCGAAACAGAAAAGTAACCCACATCTAAAGTTCATGAATTCATAACTGGAGTAAATCAAATCATAACCAACATATGTAAATGGCTTCAAATTCGCCTCTAACTAAAAAAAGAAATTAGTTCCACATGTTTAACATAATTGAATAACAAGTTAAATTAAACATGAAAACATAAACAAGTTAATAAACTAGACAGAAAGTAAATATGAAATTGAAATAGAATGAATGGAATTGAAATGGATTAATGCTAGCTAAGGGGTTCATCTTCACATATGTTACACTTGCATAATAAAATGATTTCCAATTGCATTTCAATAAACCATGAAACTCAACACCCCGGGTTAATTAGGTCCGCTTAAATTAACCGTCAAGTTCTCCTTAAGTTAATGAATTGGATGGGTTAGCGCAACGCAATCCACAACATTCTCCAAAAGTCCTTTACGTGAACAGCACAATAAAGATACAATCAAAGATCATTAAGCATCATGAAAATTATAAGTATTGACGAGGCATTCGTAACTATGGAATACGCATGAAACTTATGCCAAGAATTCGTTTAACGCGATTGTTTATAAGCAACCTCCACTACTTGTGAATATAAGTTCATAACGATTAGGTGAAACTCACTTATATTCTAGCGTCATATTCATGCATGAAAATTAAGCGCGCATTCTCAATAAACATACATAAATAAGTTATCAATCAAACGGTTAAACAAATTGAATCCACAACTTATAAAACGCAATTAGAAGTAATCAAATCAAAATGCAAGCATAAACATATAATCGAATCACCCCCTAGCTAAGGGGAGTTTTAGTTCCTCATGGTACAAAACAAAGAGAATCAAAGAAACACCTAAACATTCCAACAACTCAAACTTGAATTGTATGAACGTTTAGGCACTCTTCTCTTCCATTCCTCATTCGTACAAAACAAAGAGTATTGAAATTAAACATTGAAATCAAAGAAACACCTAAACATTCCAACAACTCAAACTTGAATTGTATGAACGTTTAGGCACTCTTCTCTTCCTCTTCGTTGTAGCACAAGGTCTAGGGATAGTTTGATGGTGTGAATGGTTTGGGGAGTGGTGGAGGGATGGAAGAGGAGTGGTGGAAATGGAAGGATGGTGTTTGGATTAATAGGGAAACTCACGGCACAAAGGGGGAAGTGTTTGTGGTATGTACAATGGATGAATTTCTGAAATGGAAGTGTGGGATGAATTGAGGTGTGAATGAGTGTGAATCAATTGTGGCTGAAATGCATGCTTATTTATAGGTAAATAAGAGGGAACATGACAGCTAGGAGGTGGGTGGAAATCTGAAATGGTGATGGGAGATGCATGTGGCTGATTTATGCATGTGATTAAAGCTAGAGTGATGATGATGAATGCATGTGCAAAGGAAGTGGATTTTCTGCAAATGCAAGATGAATGTGCATGGCTGAAAATGCATGTGAAAGCATGTGAATTAAATGGATGTGGGTGGCTGCAATGATGAAGTGAATAAAGGGTGCATGTGGGTTAATTAATTAAAGGGAGTGCATGTGGGTGCAAGGTGTGAATGATTATGAGTGCATGTGCAATGTTTTAAAGGATGGAATGCATGTGAATGGTTTTGGGAGAAAGGTGATAAGTGGTGATGATAAGTAATGATATGTGATTATGATAAGTGATAAGTGGTGATGATAAGTAATGATATGTGATTATGATAAGTGATAAGTGGTGATGATAAGTAATGATATGATAAGTGAATGATATGTGGTGAATGATATGTTAAGTGAATGATATGATAAGTGAATGATATGTGGTTATGATAAGTGATAAGTGGTGATGATAAGTAATGGGAGCATGTGGGTTAACTAATGAAGGAAATGCATGTGCAATGACAATGTGTTAGAATGGATGTGTGTTATGCATGGCATGATTGGGATTAGGAAAGGTTTAAATGTCCTAAAACTAAAGAGAACAAGGTTCCAACACTTTGGTCTTCAATTAGGTCTTCAATTTCGTCCAACACTTTGGCTCCAAGCATAAGCTATCCATCCTTAGCCCAAAAGTGCTCCAAAAGTCTCCAAAATGCATCTTTTTGCTCCTTTAGCCCTTTGGACCTACAAACACACGAAAATAGCTTAAAGTACTAAAATAACTAAAGAAACATAACGTAAATGCACGAGAACAAGCCATTTAAGTCGCATGAATATGCTCCTATCAGAAGTTAGTTTATATAGGGTTATAGAAAATAAAACCCTAGCTTATTAATTCAAAGGCTCACAAAATTAGGGAATTAAAATCAGAAATTTAAAGGTGCGGCTAGGATTGAATTTGGGAGAGAAATAGGTTTAATTCAGAAATAAAAGGGCAAGGTGCGGCTAGGGTTTAGAAGCATGTGTTTAAATGCTAACCTAGGACAAAATTGCCCTCCCTTGCACGGCAAGGGAAGGGGAGAAGAGACAAGGGCACGGCAAGGGTGTTTAAGGGGCCTAGGGCCTTCGTTTTGTGTCCTAAAGTGCCTACAAGGTCTTCAAAGTGGCTAGAAAATACGGACGTTTAAGATTAGGAAAGGTTACCAAAACGGGAAACCTAGGGTTACTTTCCTACTTCAAATAGGAAACCTTGTTTGAGTAGGATTCCTCGTTTTGGTAGGAATTCATCGTTGGAGTAGGAATTCTTCGTTTCTTCAAGTCTTCAACTCTTTCATTACTCTTTCGCTCCAAAATACTCCAATTTGCATCTTCTTGCACACTTTGGCCTTATAATCTGAAAATACACAAAAGTGGCCTTAAACACTAAAATAACTAAGTAAACACAACATAAATGCACGAGAACAAGCTACTTAAGTCGCATGAATATGCTCCTATCAATACCCTAGCATCATATTTATGCATGCAAATTAAGCGTGCACTCTCAATTCATATACATAAACAAGTTTTAATTAAAACAGATAAGTAAATTGAATTCATCATTCATGAAATCACAACTGAAAGTAATCAAATCATCATGCAAATATAACCATGGTTTCGAAATTCCCCCCTAGCCAAAAGGGGATTAGTTCCTCATGCTTGCACAACAAAAAGTATTGAATTTAAACATTGAAATTATAAGAAAGATTACACCTAAACGCTTTAGCAATTCCAAGATGGATTTGATGCACGGTTTGGCTCCTCATCCTCCTCCTTGCTGCGGCACAAGTTGTGTGTGGTGGAATTGGGGGTTTTGGATGGTGTTTCCTTGTTTGGAGGGATGGAGGATGGTTGATTATGGTGGGAAGGGTTGCGGCAGATGTGTATGGAGGTGTATGGAGTGGATGGAGGATGAAGAATGGAGGCTAGGGTGTTGCGGCAAGGTGTTTTCTGTATAGCATAAGGGGTGTTCGAATTTGTGGCTGAATATATGTTTATATAGTCCTAGGGTTAATTAGATTAGGGTTACACTTAGCAGATTTATTGGATTAGGGCCCTAGGGTTTAGCACAAGTGAGTTAAATCCACTTAGGAGAGGGTTTGGCCCAATTCGTTTCATAAAAGGATTTATATAACCCAAATCCACAAGGAATGAGGCCTAATAAATCAGAATCCAAAGGGAAAAAGGTTTAGGAAATTCGTCCAAAATTGGGCCTTCTAGAAACTAGGTGTTTTGTGGCTGATTTTGGGTTTTCTAGAAGAAATAAATGGGGGAAGGGTGTGGCACCCTTTTAGGGTTAGATAAGGCTTCTAGAAATCATGTTTTTAGATCCACTTGCAGCTACGATTAAGGTGGAACAAGATTAGGTTAGGATAAGATAGGATGAGATAAGGTTTTGGATAATGTTTTGGATAATGTTGGATAAGGTTTTAGATAAGGTTTTGGATAGGGTTTCCTCTTTTGAGCTACTTCCTTATCCACTTTTTCTTGAGCTTAGTTCCTCTTCTCATCATATTTCTATCCTCTTGAACTCCAAATTCGTCCATCCATGTTGGCCCATATGCAAGTTATCCACATAGTGCCCAAAACTGCTCCAAAATGCATCAAAATGCACTTTCTTGGTACTTTAACCCTTTGGACCTACAAACACACGAAAATGAGTTGTAATACGACATTAACTAGGAAATAATAACACAAATGCACAAGAATAAGCTAGCTAAGTCGCCCAAATATGCTCCTATCACGGCACAAGGGTTCTGAATAGCATAAAGGGGTCTCCGAATTTTTGGCTGAATTTATGTTTATATAGTCCTAGGGTTAAGTAGATTAGCGTTAGACTTAACAGATTTTATGGATTAGGGCCCTAGGGTTCGGCTATGGGTGATCAAATCCACCTAGGAGGGGGTTTGGCCCACTTAGTTTTATAATAGGCTTGTGTTACCCAAATCCAAAAGGGATTAGGCCTAAAAATCAGAATCCAAAGGGAATTAGGCCTAGGAAGGTGCGGCACAAGTGAGGGAAAGGGTGGATTGGCTTGCAAGGCAAGGCAAGGCCTTCTAGAAGGGTTTGATGCACCACCTTTGTAGGGTTTCTAGAAAGAATGGGTTTTGTGGCTGATTTGGGCCTTCTAGAAAATGATGCTTCTAGAAATAGGTTCTAGAATGATCTATTTAGGTCCCCTTGCAACTAGGATTAAGACATGATAAGGTTTGGATAGGATAAGATGAGATAAGGTTTGGATAATGTTTTGGATAATGTTGAATAAGGTTTTAGATAAGGTTTTGGATAGGGTTTCCTCTTTGAGCTACTTCCTTATCCACTTTGTCCTTAGCTTAGTTCCTTCCTCTTCTTATCACATTTCTAGCCTCTTGAAGTCCAAATTCGTCCATCCATGTTGGCCCATATGCAAGCTATCCATATAGTGTCCAAAATTGCTCCAAAATGCACCAAAATGCACTTTCTTGATACTTTAACCCATATGACCTACAAACACACGAAAATGAGTTGTAATACGACATTCACTAGGAAATAATAACACAAATGCACAAGAATAAGCTAGCTAAGTCGCCTAAATATGCTCCTATCAAATTCCCCCACACTTAGCTTTTGCTAGTCCTCGAGCAAACAAACAAACAAAAGAAACAAAGCATATAATCTAAACCTTCCAACGTTTGCCTCAGGGATTTCCAATGAAACATAACATGTCAAAGATCACCACTCACATTGATTTGAGCAATCCTTACCCTCGAGCATACTTAATCATAGTCATCGTTTACTAACTCACATTTAATCAATTAAAACAACGTTTTGAATGTAGTAACATGCCTTAGAGAATTCCCTCAATTCCTCGTTGGGTATACTCTCTATTTTCACTCAGATTTTCTGACTACACTCCCTACACTAGATATATGTGAGAAGATTGATGTAAACATGTAGACGAACACTCACATATGTTATAACAAGGGAAGCATTTTCTAGAATTATTAACATGTATATATATGATCTCATGAATGGAATGCCACTAGTTAGACGCGTGAACCAGGGATACCATATGCTCAAACCCACTTTAAACTCCACATATTGAAACACATAACAATCAAGATAGAAGTCAAAGGGTTGTAACGAGGCTAAGGTATTGGCTAACAACGAAAGGTGAAGGATAAACAAACATTCTTAAAGCAATAGTGAGCAAAGTAATGAATTAGGCACTTAGAATTCCCTTTAGAACGCAGAAGTCAACTTTGAACACCCAAGGGGGAGTCACACAAAACTTAGGGCCATATTCAAACTTTTTGGACCCTTTCTTCAACAATCAACACTTGTGAGTTCATTCTCACTTATTTTCACTCCTTTTCTTTCTTTTCTTCTTCTTTTTCATAATTTTTTTTTTCTTTTTCGTTTTTTCTTTCTTTTTCCCGTGCCTCTTTTAAGACTTTGGCACACACACACTCACAAAATCCCTTCCCCCACACTTGTTTTCTGCCCAAATTCACTCCAAAGGAATTCCTTCCATTGTCATGCTCCACTACACTTCAAGAACAAGGGTATGGGAAGTCCTATTCTAGGCTAGGTAAGGGTGATGTGGTTAACAAAGAAAATAGGCTAAACAAGGCTCAAGGGGGTTTAAACCTACAATACAAATGACAAGGGTGGATTCGGCTATTTGGCTATGGTGGTGACTACTACACAACTTCATCTTGTTATTTGTTATGCTAATCAATTCATGCTTTGAATAAAACGGGTATGAGTTCTAGTATTTGGAACTATAGTGATGAAACGCATTCTAGGTAGCAACCAAGCAAAGAATAATGAGATCATGCAACGACTTTAGAAAACAAGAATGCACAGATTAATAACTCTCCAAATAAATGTTTAGGCTCAAGTCTCTCAGGGATGTAGCGTTTGTTTGAGTTCCTTCCTTCAAGCATGTTACAAAAACTGATTTTACCCTTTGTGATTACATGTGAATTTGTAACTATAACTACAACCAAGCATAACCCAAGGAGCAAATCAAACTTCCATCATTGTTTGTAACTCTCTTTAACAGTCATGCATTAAAAACCAAATCCTCATCATTGTGTTGGAAGGTACCCTAAGACACACAAACACACAAAAACAACTTTTTTTTTGCTTTTTCAAAACACTTTTTTATTTTTTTTCAAATTTTCGGATTTTTACTTCAAAACACACCAAAACAGCTCAAAATGCATTAAAACGCATTTTGCATAAAAGCACTTGTTTACCCCCTACACTTAAATCAAACATTGTCCTCAATGTTTCACACAAAGACTCACATAAAAGCCAACAAATAATAAACAACTAAGCATGATAAAATAAACAGCAAGGAGAAGGGTTTAGAAACGCAAATCTGGGTTTGGAGTGGAAGTTTCATCTTCTCTTTGTCGAATACATGGGTTGCCTCCCAAGAAGCGCTTGCTTTAACGTCTTCCAGCCAGACGAATACGCCATGCTAAGCTTCACTAGTAGTACCCATGGCATGGAGGGGTACATCGTCCACAACATGCTCCTCGAAATTCTCATAGTAGGGCTTTAATCGATGGCCATTCACCTTAAACTCTTGTCTTGTTTTCAAGCTTTGAACTTGGACTGCACCATAAGGAAAAACATTAGTAATAACAAACGGGCCAACCCACTTAAAACGCAACTTACCAGGAAACAAGCGAAGGCGAGAATTAAAGAGTAGCACTTTCTGCCCAATGGAGAATGATTTGCCTCGAATCATCTTATCATGGAAAGCCTTTGTCTTCTCCTTGTAAATCCGAGCGTTTTCATACGCCTCGTTCCTAATCTCTTCTAATTCATTCAATTGGAGCTTCCTGTGAATTCCAGCAGCATCAATGTCCATGTTGAATGTCTTGATGGCCTAATGCGCCTTGTGCTCCAATTCCACGGGAAGATGGCATGGTTTGCCATAAATGAGCCAAAATGGGGACATGCCCAGTGGTGTCTTATATGCCGTGCGATATGCCCACAACGCATCCTCCAAACATACACTCCAATCCTTCCTTGTAGGGCCCACAGTTTTTTCTAGAATTTGCTTAATCTCCCTATTTGAAACCTCGGCTTGCCCATTGGTCTGAGGATGATAAGGTGTTGAAACCTTATGCATGACGTTGTACTTCTTGAGCAAAGCTGATAGAAGCATATTTAGGCGACTTACTTAGCTTGTTTTCGTGCATTTATATTGTTAATTCATAGTTGTTTTAGTCGTTTAAGCCATTTTCGTGTGTTTTTAGGTTCATATGGCTAAGGAAGCAAAAAGATGCATTTTGGAGCATTTTGGAGCAAAATTGGACTTGGAATGGATAGCTTATGTTTGGAGCAAAAGGAATGGACGAAATTGAAGGATTCCTAATCCATTGCAGCCACATGCACCCATAATCATTCACACCTTGCAGCCACATGCATTCATATGCATAAATCAGCCACATGCATCTCCCATCACCATATCAGATTTCCATCATATTCACATGCATTCCATCCTTTAAAACATTGCACATGCACTCCCTTTAATTAATTAAGCCACATGCACTCCCATCCATTTCATCATTGCAGCCAACACATGCTTTCACATGCATTTTCAGATTGTCCCCTTGCACATGCAGCCACATATTCATTGCACATGCAATTCCAACCCACATGCATCCTTTAATCATTCAAACATGCAGCCACATTCCCTCCTAGATGTCATGTTCCACCCATTTCACCTATAAATAAGCATCCATTGCATTCATTCTCATTCACTCTTCCATATTCCAGAAATTCGTCAAAACCTCTCCACACCCTTGCAGCAGCCACCAAAACACTTTTCTCCTCCATTGCAGCCACTCCAACCACTCCCCAAACCATTCACACCATCAAACTATCCTTAGACCTTGTGCTACAACGAAGAAGAAGATAAGAGGGCCTAAACGTTCATACAATTCAAGTTTGAGTTGTTGGAATGTTTAGGTGTTTCTTTGATTTCAATGTTTAATTTCAATACTCTTTGTTTTGTACGAATGAGGAATGGAAGAGAAGAGGGCCTAAACGTTCATACAATTCAAGTTTGAGTTGTTGGAATGTTTAGGTGTTTCTTTGATTCCAATGTTTAAATTCAACTAAACCCCCCTTGGCTAGGGGGGAATTCGAAATATATGTTTATGCTTGCATTTTGATTTGATTACTTCTAATTGCGTTTCATAAGTTGTGGATTCAATTCGTTTAACTGTTTGATTGATAACTTATTTATGTATGTTTATTGAGAGTGCACACTTAATTTTCATGCATGAATATGACGCTAGAATATAAGTGAGTTTCACCTAATAGTTACGAACTTATATTCACAAGTAGTGGAGGTTGCTTATAAACAATCGTGTTAAACGAATTCTTGGCATAAGTTTCATGCGTATTCCATAGTAACGAATGCCTCGTCAACACTTATAATTTTCATAGAGCGTAATGATTCTTGCTTGTATCTCTATTATGCAATCATGTAGGGGACTTGTGGGGAATGTTTTGGGTTGTCGTATGCAATCATCCAATTCAATAACGTTAGGAAGATTTGAAAGTTAATTTAAGGGGACCTAATTAACTTGGAGCGTTGAGAATTCATGGTTTATTGAAATGCAATTGGAAATCATTTTATTATGCAAGTGTAACATGTGTGGAGATGAACCCCTTAGCTATTCTATCATCCATTCATTCCATTTTATCATTTTCATATTTACATTCTGTTTTAATTAGAATTTGTTCATTTATTTTAATTTCGTCCAAAACTCAATCCCCCTTTACTTTATTGTCCAATTTAGTTAGAAAGTATCTTAGTTTATGTTTCTAAGTGTTTTGATTCAATTTATTACACAAATTCGTCCAAATTCACCAAAGTGCTCAAAACTGCCCAGAAAGTGATTTTAAGGCAGTTTTGAGTGTTTTGGGTGATGTTTGAGTCTTTTGATTTGTTTTAGTGTTTTAAAGTTTAGTTTTGCATTCTTTGAGTCTAGTATAGTGTTTTATATTGTGTTTTTACGTTTTTGAGTCAAATCCAAGTGATTAACAATCCCTCCTAATCCCCGGTCCAGAACGATCCCTACTTATACTTATACTACAATTGTCAAAAAAGAGGGTTTAATTTGTGTGCGTATAAATCTCGCATCAAAAGCCTCAATGGTTCGATTGCAAAAGCGAGACCCTCCATATTTTCACTTCCCTTTTTGTCCTTGATTTCGATGTCAAACTCTTGAAGAAGTAGCATCCATCGAATTAGTCGTGGTTTGGCTTCCTTCTTGGTGAACAAGTACTTTAAAGCTGCATGATCAGTGAAAATAATAACCTTAGTACCAAGTAAATATGATCGAAATTTATCTAAAGCAAAGACAATGGCAAGAAGTTCTTTTTCAGTGGTCAAATAGTTCAATTGAGCGTCATTCAACGTCCGGGATGCGTAGTAGATGACATGCGGCTTCTTGTCCTTCCTTTGGCCTAACACAGCCCCTAACGCATAGTCGGATGCATCGCACATGAGCTCGAATGGAAGGCTCCAATCCGGTGGCACAATGATGGGTGTCGTGGTTAGCATGTCCTTGAGGAGTTGGAAAGCTGCCGTGCACTCCTTGGTGAAGTCGAAAGGTGCATCTTTTTGTAGGAGGCGGCATAGAGGTTGGGAGACCTTCGAGAAATCCTTGATGAACCTTCGATAAAAACCTGCATGTCCAAGGAACGAACGAACCTCTCTAACCGAAGTAGGAGAGGGTAAGTGATGCACAAGATCTTTTTTTGACTTATCTACCTCAATACCTTTTTCAGAAATAATATGACCTAAAACTATGCCTTGTTTAACCATGAAATGACATTTTTCCCAATTTAACACAAGGTTAGTTTCAATGCATCATTTTAAAATCAAACTAAGATTATTCAAACAACCATCAAATGAATCACCAAAAACGCTGAAATCATCCATAAAAACCTCAATAATTTTCTCAACATAATCTGAAAATATGCTCATCATGCATCTTTGAAATGTGGCAGGTGCATTACATAAACCAAATGGCATGCGACGATAAGCAAATGTGATAGGAGCATTTTTATGCGACTTAATTGGCTTGTTCTCATGCATTTATGTTGTTTTTCCTTAGTTAGTTTAAGTGTTTAAAGTCATTTTCGTGCAATTTCAGGTTTTAGTGTCAAAATATGCAAAAAGAAGCAATTTGGAGCATTCTAGAGCATTTTTGGGCCAAGATTGGATAGTGCAAGCATGGAGGCATGAGGATGGACGAATTTGAAGGCTTGAATTCAGTTAGGGAGCTGCAAGGGGGCCTAAAAAAACCTTATTTCTAGAAGGCTTTATCTATTCACACATGGTGCCTAATTCCTAGCTTGTCTCCTAGCCGTCCTAGCTTGTCTCCTAGCCGTCCTAGCTTGTCACTAGCCGTCCTACCTTGTCTCCTAGCCGTCCTAGCTTGTCACTAGCCATCCTAGCTTGTCTCCTAGCCGTCCTACCTTGTCTCCTAGCCGTCCTAGCTTGTCACTAGCCGTCCTACCTTGTCTCCTAGCCGTCCTATCTTGTCTCCTACCTTGTCCAAGCTACACACATATATCCTTTAAGTGTTTCATGTATAGAATTTCTGGTACAAAAAACCTTTTGGTTTCAACTAAGTTCAAAACCTTTCCTAGCCCTATAAATAAGGCTTTGCAGCAAGGCACTTGGGGGGATCACTCATTCACCCAATTTTCGTCCATTCATCTAGCCACACCACTCTACACATCCTAAAATCCTAAAAACACAATTCCAGCCAAACACTACACCTTGCCGTGCCTATCCTCCATCCAAATCCATAATCCCTGATCCTAAAACACATCCCAACCATCCCATCCACCTTTGTGCCGTAGCAAGGAGAAAGAAGGAAAGACTCTTGGATGCTCAAGCTTCGTCGTTGGTGCATTCTAGGTGTAATTCGTTTTATGATTTCAATGTTTAATTTATTTTCCTTTCATTTTGCTATGAACATGAGTGGCTAAACCCCTATTGGTTAGGGGTGATTTCGAAGCCATAACTATGTGTGCAAGTTGATTTGATAAATTCCAGTTATGAGTTCTTGAATCGTGAATGCAATTGGCTTAACTGTGCGAGTAATAACGTATTTGTGTTTGTTAATTAGGGGTCGACACTTAATTGGCTTGCATGAATATGATGCTAGAATATAAGTTTGTTTCACATAATTGTCATACACTTATATTCACAAGTAGTGAAGGTTGCTAGTCACAATCGCGTTAAGTTCAAATCCTAGCATAAGTGTCATGATGTCATAGTCACAAGTGCTTTGTCAATGCTTATAGTTTTCATTGAACGTAATGATCTTTGATTGTATCTTTATTATGATGTCATGTAAGGAACTTTTGAAGAATGCTTTGGGTTGTCGTATGATGTCATCCAATTCAATAACACAAGGAAAACTTGAGAATTAACTAGTGATGTCACGGTTAATTTGGGGCATTGTCATTCATAATTCTATGAAGGAATAACTGGAAATCGAGTCATTTGCATACTTGTCATGTGTGGAGAAAGAACCCCTAACTAGTTCATCATCTATTAAAAATCCCAAAAACGTTTCAAAATCAGTTTTACTTTGCAATCTGTTTTCTCAACTTTAATTTCGTCCAAATCAAATCCCCCTTTACTTTGAAGTCTCAATTTAGTTAGAAATTGTTTTGGTTCATGTTTTTAAGTGTTTTGAGTCAAGTTTTCAACCAATTTCGTCCAAATTAGTGTAGGTGCTCAAAACTGCCCAGAAAGTGGTTTTTAGGCAGTTTTGAGTCTTCTAGTTGCTGTTTTGAGTTTTTGTTTTGTTTTAGTGTTTTAACTTTGGTTTTTCATTCTTTGAGTCCAAATTAGTGTTTTTAACTTTGTTTTGGAGTTCTTAGGTCAGTTTTCAAGAGTTTAGCAATCCCTCCTAATCCCCGGTTTTGAACGATCCCTACTTACATACTTTGCTACAATTGTCAGAAGAGGGTTTAATTTGTGTGCTTAATATATTTCGCATCAAATTTTTGGCGCCGTTGCCGGGGATTAGCAACTTTGCTAATCCCTTGGTTCTTTTCTTTTTGGTTTAGTTGTTTTCGTTTTAGTTTCTAACTTAGTGTTGTTTTCTTTGTTTGTTGTTACTTTTGATATTTGATTTAGTTCTCTTTCTTTGATTTTAGGTACTAGAGAAGTAAGATATGGATTTTGCTAGCATTCAAGCTCAATTGGCAAATCTTACTTCTCAATTGTCGTCGTATGCCGAAAGGACCACAATGCAGAGTGTCCTTACATTTGGTGCTTCATATAGGCAAGGATTTCAAGCCAATCAATGTCCGCAAAGAGATTGGAGGGATCATTCAAACTCTATGTGGTGGGAAGCTCAACAAGTTCAACGTGAAGCATATTGGCAGCCATATGAGGAGTTCTATTCAAGACCTATGCAGCCACCACAACTTCATATGCAATATGCTCAATTAAATTCAAGTTCGTCAATAGATTATAATCAAATTCTTAATGAATTAAATTCTTTGGTGCAGGGGTCACAAAATCAAGCCAAGGAGGCTCAACAAGAAGCATATTGGCAACCATATGAGGAGTTCTATACAACACCTATGCAGCCACCACAACCTCCCCCACAACAATTCCAATCAAGTTCAAGTATGTCCATGGATAATGATAAAAATTTTCAATTACTAACCTCTTTGACGCAGGACGAACAAAATCAAGACAAGAAGTTGGGTAAATTGGAGGAGCAAATTGGGCAGATTATGGAGTTCATGAAACAAATTCAAGAGCAAAGTGAACTCTCCAACTCAACTATTGAAAACTCGAAGGAAGATTTTGAAATCCATAATGCTATCACTTTGGGAAGTGCTATGGAGGTTGGAGCTGACCTAAAAATGCCCAAACATAGCCTAGAAGTGGATGAGGAGCTGCTAATTGAGGAGGAGGAAGAAGACATGCACACGGCAAGGGTAGAACAATGATAGGAGCATATTCATGCGACTTAAATGGCTTGTTCTCGTACATTTACGTTATGTTTCTTTAGTTAGTTTAGTCCTTTATGCTTCTTTTGTGTGTTTTCAGGATAATAAGACGTGTTTGACGAAAGGATGCATTGTGGAGTGTTTTGGAGCACTATTGGGCTAATGATGGATAGCTTATGCTTGGAGCCCAAGTGTTGGATGAAATTGAAGGCCTTGTAAGCACTTGAGGACATAAAACAATGGCCCTAACCCAATTACATTCACCTTGCCTTGGGCTTAACACAAACACCATTCCTTGCCATGCAAGGGGGAGCAATTTGGGTCCATTTCATGTACTTAAACCCTAGCCCAATCCACAATCACTTCAAAGCCATGCAAAACCTTTCAACACCCTTTAATCATTCCCCTTTAAGTTATGATTTTATTTCCTAACCCTACATGCATTATTTATTAGCATCTTCACATGCATTCACACACACTTCACACAAACAAACAATTCAATACCGTGCATTTCCACAATCTCATTCAACACATGCATTCCCTTCACATTCACCCACATGCACATTCAATCATTCACTCATGCACCCTTTATTCTTTAATCCAATTCAGCCATTTAATCATTCAACCATGCTTTCCCATTTCATTACTCATTGCACATGCATTCACACCTCTTTAATCCACATGCATTCATCATCATTCACTCTAGTTTTAATTCACATGCAAACACATGCATTTCCAACACCAAACACACCTTGCCATGTATCCCATTCCATTTTCCAGCTTTTCTCCTTCTCTTTGCAACCTAATTCACATGCATTCCATCCTTTAATTCACCCACATGCCCCTTTAAATCATTCAATCACACCATCACACATTCATCCTCCAACACTGCACATGCACTTTGCCTTTCATCATTGCACAACAATCATAAGAGCCACATGCACTCTTAAACAATCAACAACATATTCTCCCATTCCCCCTATAAAAACCCATGCATTCATTGAGAAATTCATTCACTTCCCATTCCATCTCTCCATTTCTCACACCACAACTAACACAAACACTTTCCCTTATAATCCAAACACCACTCCTCTACCATTTCCATAATCCCCCAAACCTCACCTTAGACCTTGTGCTACAACAACGAGGAAGATAAGAGGGCCTAAACATTCATACAATTCAAGTTTGAGTTGTTGGAATGTTTAGGTGTTTCTTTGATTTCAAAGTTATGAGGAACTAAACCCCCTTTAGCTAGGGGGTGATTCGAAATAAATGTTTATGCTTGCATTTTGATTTGATTACTTCTAATTGCGTTTCATAAGTTGTGAATTCAATTTGTTTAACCGTTTGATTGATAACTTATTTATGTATGTTATTGAGAATGCGCGCTTAATTTTCATGCATGAATATGACGCTAGAATATAAGTGAGTTTCACCTAATCGTTATGAACTTATATTCACAAGTAGTGGAGGTTGCTTATAAACAATCGCGTTAAATGAATTCTTGGCACGAGTTTCATGCTCATCATAGTAACGAATGCCTCGTCAACACTTATAGTTTTCATAATACTTAATGATCTTTGATTGTATCTTTATTGTGCTGTTCACGTAAAGGACTTTTGGAGAATGTAGTGAATTGCGTTGCGCTAACCCATCCAATTCATTAACTTAAGGAAAACTTGACGGTTAATTTAAGCGGACCTAATTGACCCGGGGTGATGAGTTTCATAATTTATTAAAATGCAATTGGAAATCTTTTTATTATGCAAGTGTAACATGTATGGAGATGAACCCCTTAGCTATTCTATCATCCATTCATTCCATTTCATAAATTCCATATTTACATTCTGTTTTAATTTGTTCATTTAATTTAATTTCGTATAAACTTAAATCCCCCTTTACTTTAATGTCAATTTAGTTAGAAATCATTTTAGTTTGTGTTTTTAAAAGAATTTTGAGTCTTTGGTTTGTCTTAGTGTTTTAAAGATTAGTTTTGCATTCTTTGAGTCTAGTATAGTGTTTTATATTGTTTTTACGTTTTTGAGTCAGTTTCCAAGTGATTAACAATCCCTCCTAATCCCCGGTCCAGAACGATCCCTACTTATACATATACTACAATTTGACGAAAAGAGGGTTTAATTTGTGCGCGTATAAATCTCGCATCAAACAACCCTTGCCGCAGCCCCCTAAACCCTCTAAACCACCCACCACAAGTAAGGACGTCCCAATTCCATGTTATTCTGATGTTATTCCACCCAATGTCCCTTTTCCTAGCAGGTTTTTGATTCCCAACCAAGAAGAGAGTAAAAAGGACATCGTGGAAGCCTTCCCAAAGGTGCAAAATGCTATTCCAATTCTTGGTGCAACACAGCAAGTTTTAGATGGTGTTGAATTCTTCAAAGGACTTTGTACACCAAGAAGAATGATTCAAGAGAAGGTAGTGGCTGGAGAAGATGTAGAAGGCATCAAAGAGGACATATTTGAAACCACAAAACCCAAAGAAGTTGAATTTGATGACATTGGACAAGTCATAACCATCACATGCAATCTGGCCAAGTCCAATATCCCTGAAACTTTCAAAGGAGTGGTGTTTGTCATTGAGTTCTTGTCGGACAAAACAAGTAAGTCATCTTCTCCAAATTCCATTACATTTTATACTAACTTGCTGATTTTGATGAATCAGGCACCTACACTAGAATTCAAACCAATGCCGGTTCACTTCAAGTATCACCTTCCATTCAAGGATCAATTCCATGCCGTGGGACCTAGGGAAGTTTGAATGGAAGCATCGTCCGGCTGCAAGACGTTAAAGCAAGCGCTTCGTGGGAGGCAACCCAAGCATTCAAATAAGGAAATCTAGGAATTGCTCTAACAACCAGATTTGAGTTTCTAAACCCTTCTCTTTGCTGCACTTATTTTTACCATCTTTGCCATGTTTAGTTCATTGTTATTTGATTGTTTTCTGTGAGTTTATGCTTGAAACATTGAGGACAATGTTTGATTTAAGTGTGAGGGGGGTAACTAAGTGTTTTTGATGCAAATTCGTGGGATTTTATCACCCTTAACTTAGAGACTTGTTCCTTGCTGTTTTTAAGTGTTTTTAAGCAGTTTTGGTGTATTTTAGTATGTTTTGAAGTAAAAATCCGAAAATCAAAGAAAAATTTGAAAAATTTGTTTTAAAAAACCCAAAAAAGAGTTGTTTTTGTGTGTTTGTTTGTGTCTTAGGGTACCTTCCAACACAATGATGAGGATTTGGTTTTTAAATACATGGCTGTTAAAGAGAGTGATTAACATGGATGAAAGTTTGATTTACTCTATGTTTATGCTTGGTTGTGGTTATAACTTATGAATTCACATGCAATCATAAAAGAAAAAAATCAGTTTTTGTAACATGCTTGAAGGAAGGAACTCAAATTAACGCTACAACCTTGTGAGACTTGAACCTAAACGTTTATTTGGAGAGTTCAAATCTGTGCATTCTTTGTTTTCTAAAATCGTTGCATGATCTCATTATTCTTTGCTTGGTTGCTACTTAGAAGGCGTTTCATCATTTAGTTCCAAACACTAGAAGTCATGCCCATTTCATTCAAAGCATGGTATTGATTAGCATAACACATATTCAAGATGAAGTTGTGTAGTGACCACCACTTTAGCCAAAAAGCCGTGTGCCCTACTCCATTATATGTTTAGGTGTTAACCCCATTGAGCCTTGTTTAGCCTTTTCTTTGTTAACCCACATTACCCTCACCTAGCCTAGATTAGGACTATCCATACCCTCGTTCTTAAAGTATAGTAAGCATGATTCAAATGGAATTCCTTTATGACAGAAACCAAGTGTGGGGGAAGTTTTTATTTTGAGAATTATGTGCCATAAGCACGGGTAGAAAGAAAAGAAAAGAAAAATTCGTGAAAAAAAAAAAAGAAAGAAAAAAATGAAAAAAACAAAAAAAGTATGAAAAGAGTTGAACATGAGAAAAAGAGTTCCAAGGTGTTGTTTGTTGAAGAAAGGGTCCAAAAAGTTGAATTCGGCCCCAAGAAGTTGTTTAAAGTCTTCCCCTTGTATTTTTAAGTTAATTTCTGCAAACTAAGTGAATTCTAAGTCTTAATTTCATTACTTTGCTTACTAATGCTTGAAGTAACGTTTGTTTTCCCTATCCTTTCTTTGTTAACCAATACCCCAAGCCCCGTTGCAACCCTTAAACTTCTATCTTGAGTGTTATGTGTTTCAATTTGTTGAGTTTGAATTTGGTATGAGCATATGGTGTCACTGGTTCTCGCATCTAAGTAGTAGCATTCCATTCATGAGATCATATCTAAACATGCCTATTAACTCCGGAAATTGCGTTCTTTGTGATACATATATGTGAGCATTCGTTTTTATATCTACATCAATTCTCTCACATATGACTAGTATAGGGTGTGTAGTTAGAAAATCTGACTGAAAATAGAGTGCAAATCTATTAAGGATAGAAAGAATTCTCTAAGGCATGTTACTACATTCAAAACATTGTTTTAATTGGTTAATTGTGAACTAGTAAGTAGTGACTATGATTAAGCATGTGCTTAAGTGTTAAATTGACTCAAATCTGTGGGAATGATAATCTTTAACATGTCATGTGCATTGGAAATCCCTGAGGCAAACGTTGGAAGGTTTAGATTATGTTTGTTTGTTTTGTCTTGTTTTATTTCTTTGTTTTGCTCGAGGACTAGCAAAAGCTAAGTGTGGGGGAATTTGATAGGAGCATTTTTATGCGACTTAATTGGCTTGTTCTCATGCATTTATGTTGTTTTTCCTTAGTTAGTTTAAGTGTTTAAAGTCATTTTTGATAGAAGCATATTTAGGCGACTTACTTAGCTTGTTTTCGTGCATTTATATTGTTAATTCATAGTTGTTTTAGTCGTTTAAGCCATTTTCGTGTGTTTTTAGGTTCATATGGCTAAGGAAGCAAAAAGATGCATTTTGGAGCATTTTGGAGCAAAATTGGACTTGGAATGGATAGCTTATGTTTGGAGCAAAAGGAATGGACGAAATTGAAGGATTCCTAATCCATTGCAGCCACATGCACCCATAATCATTCACACCTTGCAGCCACATTCCCTCCTAGCTGTCATGTTCCCCCCATTTCACCTATAAATAAGCATCCATTGCATTCATTCTCATTCACTCTTCCATATTCCAGAAATTCCTCAAATCACGCATCAACAATCCCTTTCAGCCGTGCCTTCCCCAACAATCCATTCAGCCATTCCACCACTCCCCAAACCATTCACACCGTCAAACTATCCTTAGACCTTGTGCTACAACGAAGAGGAAGATAAGAGGGCCTAAACGTTCATACAATTCAAGTTTGAGTTGTTGGAATGTTTAGGTGTTTCTTTGATTTCAATGTTTAATTTCAATACTCTTTGTTTTGTACGAATGAGGAATTAAACCCGCCCTTGGCTAGGGGGGAATTCGAAATATATGTTTATGCTTGCATTTTGATTTGATTACTTCTAATTGCGTTTCATAAGTTGTGGATTCAATTTGTTTAACTGTTTGATTGATAACTTATTTATGTATGTTTATTGAGAGTGCACGCTTAATTTTCATGCATGAATATGACGCTAGAATATAAGTGAGTTTCACCTAATAGTTACGAACTTATATTCACAAGTAGTGGAGGTTGCTTATAAACAATCGCGTTAAATGAATTCTTGGCATAAGTTTCATGCGTATTCCATAGTAACAAATGCCTCGTCGATGTTTATGATTTCCGTTGAACTTAATGATCTTTGTTGAATGTCTCTATCATGCGTATTCCATAGTTAGGGACTTTGATTAGGAATAATTTGGTTGTAATGCGTATTCCATTCAATCCAATGAATCTAGGGAAATCTGAAAGTTAATTTAAGCGGACCTAATTAACTTGGAGCGTTGAGAAGTCATGGTTTATTGAAATGCAATTGGAAATCATTTTATTATGCAAGTGTAACATGTATGGAGATGAACCCCTTAGCTATTCCATCATCCATTCATTCCATTTCATCAATTTCATATTTACATTCTGTTTTAATTGCAATTTGTTCATTTAATTTAATTTCGTATAAACCTAAATCCCCCTTTACTTTAATGTCAAATTAGTTAGAAATCAATTTAGTTTGTGTTTTTAAGAGTCTTGAGTCAAGTTACAACTTAATTTCGTCCAAATTTGTGTTTATACTCAAAACTGCCCAGAAAGTGGTTTTTAGGCAGATTTGAGTGTATTTGTGCTGTTTTGAGTCTTCTTTGACTCTAGTGTAGTGTTTTATATTGTGTTTTTACGTTTTTGAGTCAAATCCAAGTGATTAACAATCCCTCCTAATCCCCGGTTAAGAACGATCCCTACTTATACTTATACTACAATTGACAAAAAGAGGGTTTAATTTGTGTGTCAAGTTAATTTTCACATTAAATTTTGGCGCCGTTGCCGGGGATTAGTAAATTTGCTAATCTCTTGGATTGTTCGTTTCTGTTTTGTATTTTAGTTTTAGTTTTTGATTTGTGTTTTGTTTGTTGATTTTAAGTACTAGAGAAGAACAACATGGCACTTGATAATGCTTCTCTTCTGTCACAGCTCATGGAACGGTCCCAAATGCAAAGCGTTGATATATTTGATCTTCAATCAAGGAATAACGTGTTTTCCAATACTTACAATTCAGATTGGAGTGATCATTCAAACTCTATGTGGTGGGAAGCTCAACATGTTCAAGAAGAAGGATATTGGCAGCCACCACAACCTCATATTCAATATGCCCAACCAAATTCAAGTTCGTCAATAGATTATAATCAAAAGCTTAATGAATTAATTTGTTTGGTGCAGGGCTCACAAAATCAAGAGAATGAGGCTCAACAAGAAGGATATTGGCAGTCATATGAGGAGTTCTATTCAACGCCTATGCAGACACCACAAAGGTTGGACCTCTTGGAAAAGCAAATTGGGCAGATCGCGGAGTTCGTAGGACAGTTTCGAGACCAAGGCGAACTCCCTAGTTCAACCATTGAAAACTCGAAGGAAGATTTTGAAATCCATAATGCTATCACTTTGGGAAGTGCTATGGAGGTTGGAGCTGACCTAAAAATGTCCAAACATAGCCTAGAAGTGGATGAGGAGTTGCAATTTGAGGAAGAGGAATACACCCAACCCACGGCAAGGGTGGAAACACCTTTGCCGGAGGCACCTATTGCTCCTACGCCATCTAATTCAAGTAAGGTTGTTCCAAATTTAATTAATTCTAACCCCATTCCACCTAATATCCCTATTCCTTGCAGGTTCATGAATTCCAAGGAAGAAGAAAGTGAAAAAGACATCTTGGAAGCCCTTCCAAAGGTGCAAAGTAGGGAATATCATGAATTCATCAAAGAGGACGTTCTTGAGGCAAACAACCCCAAAGAAGTTGAATTTTATGACACAAGACAAGGACCAATCCTCACATCAAATCTGTCCAAGGGCAAAGTTCCTGAAATGTTCAAAGAAGATGTGTTTATCCTTGAGTTCATGTCGGAGCACATAAGTAAGCCACCTCTTCCAATTTCAATTTTCTTTTATACTAACATGTTGTTAATGATTCAGGCATCCAATCTTGAATTTAAACCATTACCGGATCATTTCAAGTATCACCGCCCATTCAAAGATAAATTCCATGCCGATTGATTCAGAAAAAAATAAATAAATAAATAAATAAAATAAAGCAGATGTAGCCTTCACAGAGGTTGTTTGCTTGAGGCCCCACTACGTGGCTTTACTCTTGAAGCGGAAGGTGTAGGAACAGAAGGCATCGGAACGGAAGGCATCGGAGCAGAAGACATAGGAACGGAAGGCATCGGAGCGGGAGGCATCGGAGCTAAAGCATTCCAGGCCTCAATACTTGGCCAAACGCTGGATGACCCAGGAAAAAGGTGCCTCTGAAGATAACCCGAAAACCTCTGACGGTCGCTTTGAATCCGACCTTCAGACTCTTGTAGCTCATCAAGCTTCCTCTTCATGCCCGTCGAATAGTTGTTTGCAAGCACGTGCAAACTTCTATTCTCATACTTCAGCTGCTGGACCTCCTGCTTGAGACTTTCCACCTCTGCCATCAATGATTCCACCTGACGGGAGCGGGCAAGAAGGCGTTGGCCCATGTTGGACACAGAACTCGCACACTGAACACTAAGTGCGAGGGACTCTTGAACGGCCAACTCATCGGACCGTCCTGACAGCAGCCTACTATCTTTTGGAGTGAGGAGGTTCCTAGCTACTATTGTAGCTGTTGTGGCGTCTTGCATCACGGAGTCTTCACCTGTGAGAGGACCGTTAGAAGATAAGAAAGAAGGGCGCCATACGTTACCTTGACGCGGCGCGCCCGTATCACTGCTAAGGCTCAATTCCAAGCTAAGGTTCGATGGGTTTGCCATTTTTCAAAAGTGTTCAAAGAGAAGGGGTGGATGGAGTTAAATTTCAAAGGGCCGGAGACGATGTTCAAGAATGGGAAATCTTCAGAGTTTGTTTGTTGTGGTGATCGATAGCTCTATAAAAAGCCAAGGCGACGCGTCCACCGATTCAAGAAGCCAGAATTTCCTGCGTAAGTTAGGCGACGCTTTCTCGGCTTTTCAGAAGACGCGTTCAACTTTGTCAAAAGATTTCTTCTTTTCAGACAACACGTGGAGGCCATCATTGCAACTACACATCTTTAGCCGACAAGCGCAAAGTTCGGCGACGCTTTCTCTGCTTTTCAGAAAACGCGTGCAGCTTTGTCAAAAGGAGCCGCATCCGCACTACTACGTGTCGTTCAGAAAGCGAAGGGGCGCCTGCTCAGAAATCGAAGAGGCGTCTTCAAAGATCGAAGAGGCGCCACTATTTCAAAAAGCCGAATTTGCGGGATCAAAACGTTTGTCGACGAGGGTAAAAGAACAATACCACCACTTGATATTATCTTTATATATGTCGACCTTCGTCTTTTATGGCAAGGCAAACCTGAAGAAAAATGCCCAACTCTCCCTCACCTCAGAGGGCGCACTCCTAGCAAAGCCTTTCGAAAGACTCAATTCTTTCTTCTTCCCCAAAGATGATACCAGATGCCTGGAGTACATATGACCCAGGAGGAAACAGCACAACAAATACATGTGCTGATTCATTCACCGCTTCTTCAAAAGCAAAGGTATCTCATATCATCAAGGTCAAAAGCAAAAGTATCTCATATCATGCTCTTTCCCTGTCTTTTTCTTTGTCCTTGTTCTTACTCGCATGGCAAAGTAAAAGAAGCAATCAACCGGCACTTGGAGTCAGTCGTCCGATCTAGAGCCAACTGCCTGGAATCTATTCCTGATTGCTTACCTAGCGTTGCTCTCGAGTAGTCATCTTCAACGGTTGATACACTTCCGGAGAAGGGACCACTTCTGCAAAGGGGAGCGAGTAAGGCAAGTGAAAATGATACATTGAAGCATGTGGAGACAAACATAGGCTGAGTTATCCTCCAACCCTTTTCAATATGAATTGGAAAGATTGAACAAAGAAACAGACCAAAGGGGTAAGCTCAGACCTTCGGGGAAGACCAAAAGAATCCTCCAGCCCAGTAGCACAAAGGAAAATCAACAAGTGGAGGAGACCAAAAGAATCCTGCTGCCCAGTTCAAGAAGTAGCACAAAGGAAAATCAACGATGGGCAGAATCCAGTTCAAGAGTAAGGCTGTGGAATCACAAAGATCAAAGCCTCAATGCAATCACCAAGGAGAAGAGGGAATTTACACTCCATAACCAGATTTGCGTCCCTAAACTCTTCTCTTTGTTAATTACATTCTGCCATGCTTAGTATGTTTAAATGCTTTTTGTGTGTTTACTTATGTTTTGTGTGAATCTATGCTTAAAACATTGAGGACAATGTTTGATTTAAGTGTGGGGGGGTAACTAAAGTGTTTTGATGCAAATTCGTAGGGTTTTATCCACCATAACTTCTAATGTTGTTCCTTGCTGTTTTAAGGTGTTAAAAAGTTGTTTTAGAGTGTTTTACTGTGTTTTGTTTTTATAACTCCGAAAATCACATAAAAATTTGAAAAACATGTTTTAAAAAAACCTAAAAAGAGTGTTTTGAGTCATTTTTGTGTGTTTGTGTCTTAGGGTACCTTCCAACACAATGATAAGGATTTGGTTTGTAATTGCATGACGGTTAAAAAGAGTTATAAACATAAAGAAAAGTTTGATTTACTCTTGGTATATGCTTGGTTATGGTTATAATGTATGACTTCACATGCAATCATAAAAGAAAATTTCGTTTTTGTAACATGCTTGAAGGAAGGAACTCAAACAAACACTACAACCCTGTGAAACTCGAGCCATTACCTTCTTTGGAGAGTTATAATCTGTGATTCTTTGTTTTCTAAAGTTGTTGCATGATCTCATTATTCCTTGCTTGGTTGCTACTTAGAATGCAATTGTATCATGATAGAACTAAATGCTAGAACTTATATCCGTTTCATTCAAAGCATGATATTGAATTGCATAACATATATCAAGATGAAGTTGTGTAGTTGCCACCATAGCCAAATAGCCTTACTTCCCATATTTCGTATATGTTGTAAGTTTTACCCCCGTTGAGCCTTGTTTAGCCTTTATTCTTTGTTTACCCACATTATCCTCACCTAGCCTAGTGTAGGACAGTCCACACCCTTGTTCTTAAATGATAGTGAGCATGACTAAAATGAATTCCTTTTGAGTACATTATGAAAGAAAATGAGTGTGGGGGAGAGAATGTTTTGTTCTTAAGTGTTTATGTATGTTTTGAGAGGCAAAAGAAAAGAAAAAATTGTGA
Organism: Pyrus communis; assembly: GCF_041283825.1. NCBI lineage: Eukaryota > Viridiplantae > Streptophyta > Magnoliopsida > Rosales > Rosaceae > Pyrus > Pyrus communis. Next base: position 9,206,195 of record NC_142572.1, read on the forward strand.
AAATCATATGAAAAAAAAGAAAAACAGAAAAGAAAAGAAAGAAAGAAAGAAAAAGGAAAAAAGAGCTTGTTCCCCCTTGTTGTTCAAAAGTTGAGTTTTCATTCAAAAGTGAATTCTAAGTTAATTCAAATGCTTTGCTCGCTATTTCTTTAAGAACCTTTGTTTTCCATATCCTTTCATTGTTAGCCAAGACCCTAGCCCCGTTTCAACCCTTATGCTTCTATCTTGATCGTTATGTGTTCAATAACGTGGAGTTTGGAATTGATATGAGCTTATGGAATCACTGGTTCTCATCCTAAGTAGTAGCATTCCATTCATGAGATCATATTCATGTCATTATCATAAATCCAGAAAATGCTTTCCTTGTTATAACATATGTGAGTGTTCGTCTACATGTTTACATCAATCTTCTCACATATACCTAGTGTAGGGTGTGCAGTTAGAAAATCTGTGTGAAAAACGAGAGTACATCTAGTAAGGAATTGAGGGAATTCTCTAAGGCATGTTACTACATTCAAAACATGGTTTTAAATGCTTAATTGTGAACTAGTATGTGGTGACTATGAGTAAGAATGTACTTAAGTGTAAAGATGGCTAAAATCTGTGGGAATAATGATTTTTAACTTGTCATGTGCATTGGAAATCCCTGAGACGATTGTTGGAAGGTATAGGTTGTGTTTTGTTCGTTTTGTTTTGTTTTTGGTTTCTTTTGTTTTGTTTTGCTCGAGGACTAGCAAAAGCTAAGTGTGGGGGAATTTGATAGAAGCATATTTAGGCGACTTACTTAGCTTGTTTTCGTGCATTTATATTGTTAATTCATAGTTGTTTTAGTCGTTTAAGCCATTTTCGTGTGTTTTTAGGTTCATATGGCTAAGGAAGCAAAAAGATGCATTTTGGAGCATTTTGGAGCAAAATTGGACTTGGAATGGATAGCTTATGTTTGGAGCAAAAGGAATGGACGAAATTGAAGGATTCCTAATCCATTGCAGCCACATGCACCCATAATCATTCACACCTTGCAGCCACATGCACTCCCATCCATTTCATCATTGCAGCCAACACATGCTTTCACATGCATTTTCAGATTGTCCCCTTGCACATGCAGCCACATATTCATTGCACATGCAATTCCAACCCACATGCATCCTTTAATCATTCAAACATGCAGCCACATTCCCTCCTAGCTGTCATGTTCCCCCCATTTCACCTATAAATAAGCATCCATTGCATTCATTCTCATTCACTCTTCCATATTCCAGAAATTCGTCAAATCACGCATCAACAATCCCTTTCAGCCGTGCCTTCCCCAACAATCCATTCAGCCATTCCACCACTCCCCAAACCATTCACACCATCAAACTATCCTTAGACCTTGTGCTACAACGAAGAGGAAGATAAGAGGGCCTAAACGTTCATACAATTCAAGTTTGAGTTGTTGGAATGTTTAGGTGTTTCTTTGATTTCAATGTTTAATTTCAATACTCTTTGTTTTGTACGAATGAGGAATTAAACCCGCCCTTGGCTAGGGGGGAATTCGAAATATATGTTTATGCTTGCATTTTGATTTGATTACTTCTAATTGCGTTTCATAAGTTGTGGATTCAATTTGTTTAACTGTTTGATTGATAACTTATTTATGTATGTTTATTGAGAGTGCACGCTTAATTTTCATGCATGAATATGACGCTAGAATATAAGTGAGTTTCACCTAATAGTTACGAACTTATATTCACAAGTAGTGGAGGTTGCTTATAAACAATCGCGTTAAATGAATTCTTGGCATAAGTTTCATGCGTATTCCATAGTAACGAATGCCTCGTCGATGTTTATGATTTCCATTGAACTTAATGATCTTTGTTGAATGTCTCTATCATGCGTATTCCATAGTTAGGGACTTTGATTAGGAATAATTTGGTTGTAATGCGTATTCCATTCAATCCAATGAATCTAGGGAAATCTGAAAGTTAATTTAAGCGGACCTAATTAACTTGGAGCGTTGAGAAGTCATGGTTTATTGAAATGCAATTGGAAATCATTTTATTATGCAAGTGTAACATGTATGGAGATGAACCCCTTAGCTATTCCATCATCCATTCATTCCATTTCATCAATTTCATATTTACATTCTGTTTTAATTGCAATTTGTTCATTTAATTTAATTTCGTATAAACCTAAATCCCCCTTTACTTTAATGTCAAATTAGTTAGAAATCAATTTAGTTTGTGTTTTTAAGAGTCTTGAGTCAAGTTACAACTTAATTTCGTCCAAATTTGTGTTTATACTCAAAACTGCCCAGAAAGTGGTTTTTAGGCAGATTTGAGTGTATTTGTGCTGTTTTGAGTCTTTTAGTTTGTTTGAGTGTTTTAAAGTTTAGTTTTGCATTCTTTGAGTCTAGTGTAGTGTTTTATATTGTGTTTTTACGTTTTTGAGTCAAATCCAAGTGATTAACAATCCCTCCTAATCCCCGGTTAAGAACGATCCCTACTTATACTTATACTACAATTGACAAAAAGAGGGTTTAATTTGTGTGTCAAGTTAATTTTCACATTAATTTTCGTGCAATTTCAGGTTTTAGTGTCAAAATATGCAAAAAGAAGCAATTTGGAGCATTCTAGAGCATTTTTGGGCCAAGATTGGATAGTGCAAGCATGGAGGCATGAGGATGGACGAATTTGAAGGCTTGAATTCAGTTAGGGAGCTGCAAGGGGGCCTAAAAAAACCTTATTTCTAGAAGGCTTTATCTATTCACACATGGTGCCTAATTCCTAGCTTGTCTCCTAGCCGTCCTAGCTTGTCTCCTAGCCGTCCTAGCTTGTCTCCTAGCCGTCCTAGCTTGTCACTAGCCGTCCTACCTTGTCTCCTAGCCGTCCTAGCTTGTCTCCTAGCCGTCCTAGCTTGTCACTAGCCGTCCTAGCTTGTCTCCTAGCCGTCCTAGCTTGTCACTAGCCGTCCTAGCTTGTCTCCTAGCCATCCTACCTTGTCTCCTAGCCGTCCTAGCTTGTCACTAGCCGTCCTACCTTGTCTCCTAGCCGTCCTATCTTGTCTCCTACCTTGTCCAAGCTACACACATATATCCTTTAAGTGTTTCATGTATAGAATTTCTGGTACAAAAAACCTTTTGGTTTCAACTAAGTTCAAAACCTTTCCTAGCCCTATAAATAAGGCTTTGCAGCAAGGCACTTGGGGGGATCACTCATTCACCCAATTTTCGTCCATTCATCTAGCCACACCACTCTACACATCCTAAAATCCTAAAAACACAATTCCAGCCAAACACTACACCTTGCCGTGCCTATCCTCCATCCAATTCCATAATCCCTGATCCTAAAACACATCCCAACCATCCCATCCACCTTTGTGCCGTAGCAAGGAGAAAGAAGGAAAGACTCTTGGATGCTCAAGCTTCGTCGTTGGTGCATTCTAGGTGTAATTCGTTTTATGATTTCAATGTTTAATTTATTTTCCTTTCATTTTGCTATGAACATGAGTGGCTAAACCCCTATTGGTTAGGGGTGATTTCGAAGCCATAACTATGTGTGCAAGTTGATTTGATAAATTCCAGTTATGAGTTCTTGAATCGTGAATGCAATTGGCTTAACTGTGCGAGTAATAACGTATTTGTGTTTGTTAATTAGGGGTCGACACTTAATTGGCTTGCATGAATATGATGCTAGAATATAAGTTTGTTTCACATAATTGTCATACACTTATATTCACAAGTAGTGAAGGTTGCTAGTCACAATCGCGTTAAGTTCAAATCCTAGCATAAGTGTCATGATGTCATAGTCACAAGTGCTTTGTCAATGCTTATAGTTTTCATTGAACGTAATGATCTTTGATTGTATCTTTATTATGATGTCATGTAAGGAACTTTTGAAGAATGCTTTGGGTTGTCGTATGATGTCATCCAATTCAATAACACAAGGAAAACTTGAGAATTAACTAGTGATGTCACGGTTAATTTGGGGCATTGTCATTCATAATTCTATGAAGGAATAACTGGAAATCGAGTCATTTGCATACTTGTCATGTGTGGAGAAAGAACCCCTAACTAGTTCATCATCTATTAAAAATCCCAAAAACGTTTCAAAATCAGTTTTACTTTGCAATCTGTTTTCTCAACTTTAATTTCGTCCAAATCAAATCCCCCTTTACTTTGAAGTCTCAATTTAGTTAGAAATTGTTTTGGTTCATGTTTTTAAGTGTTTTGAGTCAAGTTTTCAACCAATTTCGTCCAAATTAGTGTAGGTGCTCAAAACTGCCCAGAAAGTGGTTTTTAGGCAGTTTTGAGTCTTCTAGTTGCTGTTTTGAGTTTTTGTTTTGTTTTAGTGTTTTAACTTTGGTTTTTCATTCTTTGAGTCCAAATTAGTGTTTTTAACTTTGTTTTGGAGTTCTTAGGTCAGTTTTCAAGAGTTTAGCAATCCCTCCTAATCCCCGGTTTTGAACGATCCCTACTTACATACTTTGCTACAATTGTCAGAAGAGGGTTTAATTTGTGTGCTTAATATATTTCGCATCAAAATGTACCAAAGGGGCATGTGAAGGTGGTTTTCTCTTGAGCTTCCGGAGCTATCACAATTTGATTATAACTTGAATATCCATCAAGAAAACAATAAAAAGCATAACCTGTTAACCTTTCAAGCATTTGATCAATGAATGGCAAGGGAAAATGATCCTTCCTTGTAGTGGCATTGAGCTTCCTATAGTCAATACAAACCCTCCAACCTGTTTGGATTCGAGTAGGAACAAGCTCATTTTCGGCATTTGTCACCACAGTTACTCCGGATTTCTTTGGAGCACATTGCACCAGGGACACCCACCGACTATCTGAAATTGGATAATCACTCCACAATCCAAGAGCTTGATTATCTCCTTTTTCACAACTTCCATCATTGGAGGGTTGAGTCGGCGTTGAGCCTCTCGAGATGCTTTGGACCCCTCCTCCAAAAGTATACGATGCAGGCACGTGGTCGGGCTTATTCCCTTGATGTCGGCCAAGGTCCAACCAATTGCAGTTTTGTACTCCTTTAACACCCTCACTAACTTACCTTCTTCTTGTGCCGTAAGTGAGGAGGATATGATGACGGGCAAGGTCTCTTGATCTCCCAAGAAAACATACTTCAAATGGCTTGGCAATGGTTTAAGTTCAAGGGAAGGTGGCTGCACAACTGAAGGACTGGGCTTATTAGTCGAAATTGGAATTGAAATTGGGTCTAAAGACTTACCAGATTGTAGTGGCAATGACTCAAGGGCAGCCACTATCTCAATCATGTCAACACTAGGGGGCACGGCATGGTGCTTTCCATGCATGCCGTGGGTAGGCAATGGCCCTACTTCCTTGTCTTTGAGTTCCATTCCTCTTGTAATGACCAATTCAAGTGCATCTTCATTCAATTGTTCAAAATGGTCCTGCGCCAACGAATCAATTACATCAATAGCAAAACATGAATGATCATCAAGAGGGTACTTGATAGATTTAGAAAGATTGAAATTAATAACTTCCCCATCAAATTCCATTGTCAAAGTCCCATTAAACACATCAATCTTCGTGCGGGCGGTTTTCATAAAGGGCCGGCCAAGAAGAATTGGCAATGACGGGGCATGGTTCGATTCTTCCACCTCCAGCACATAGAAATCCGCCGGAAATATTAAATGATTAACCTGCACTAAGACATCTTCCAAAACACCCTTTGCATAGGCATTAGATCTATCGGCCAATTGAGTAATCACACCATAAATTGAGTAAGGCATAACATTAATAGATGCACCTAAGTCTAGCATGGCATGTTCAAAACGATTATTGCCAACAACACAAGGAATTGTAAAACTACCCGGATCTTTGCATTTAGGGGGCAATTTACGTTGCAAGATGGCTGAGACATTTTCACTTACCTTTACAACCTCTTTGTTTGAAATTCTCTTCCTAGTAGTGCAAAGTTCTTTTAAAAACTTAGCATACCTTGGAACTTGGTTAATTGCATCCAAAAGTGGTATATTGACTTGTACTTTTCTAAAAGTCTCTAAAATGTCCTTTTCAGCCTCCTCCTTCTTTGTTTGCATGAATCTACGAGGGAATGGTACATTTGGAGGAATAACATTAGAAATAATCGAATTTGGAACATCCTTACCCTTGGAAGCCGAATGGTGCAGTTTGGGTGGCTGCGGCATGGTGTTTTCTACCCTTGCCGTGGCTTGTTCTTGCTCCCCCTCCTCAAGTTGCAACTTCTCGTCCTCCGTTGGGGCTGATTTAGAGGGTTGTGAGGCCGTTCCAACTTGTTTTCCACTTCGCAATATGATTGCTTTGGCAGATTCGAATCCTCCTTTTGGGTTGACAACGGATGAACTAGGCAACTTACCTTGCTCTCTAAATTGGCCCATGAACTCCGCAATCTGCCCTACTTGCTTTTCTAATTCATTAACCTTTTTGTCCCTATTTTGCATTCCCTGTGCCATAGAAGTTAGTAATTGAAAATTTTGATCATTATCTATGGACGAACCTGATTTGGGTTGTGTAGGTTGTGCTTGGGGTGGTGTGGGTGCATACGGCCTTTGGTAAAATCTCGAAGGTTGCTGCCTAAATGTGCTCTGTTGTTGGGGTTGTTGTGGCTCCCTCCATTTGAAATTTGGATGATCTCACCAACCGGGATTGTATGTGTTAGAGAAAGGATCACTCCTTGGTTGGTTTTGGTTCCCATAACCCACGGCATTGGCAGATTCCCACCCTCCGTTCTCAATCAATTGAGGGCACTTGTCCGTGAGATATCCATTCATGGAGCACACGCCACAAACAGCCATATTTTGTACCTTTGGTATTTCAACCACCTGCGAAAGAAGAGAAGTAAGATTAGCCATTTGATTTTGAAGTTCGGAAATAACACTTACCTCATTGACTTGTTGCTCCCGTGGCATGTCTCTTTGGCCAACTCCTTCGTATTGTTGAGCATTCAAAGCTCGGTTGGCAATGAGAGTCTTGGCGGCCATAGGTGTTTTGTCCACTAAAGCTCCACCCGCTGAGGCGTCTAGCATTTGACGTTCAATTGGTAGAAGGCCTTCGTAGAAATATTGAAGAAGAAGCTCCTCCTTCATTTGGTGTTGTGGACATGAAGCAACAAGGGTTTTAAAACGTTCATAATAAGTTGGAAATGATTCACCTTGATTTTGCTGAATGCCACTAATTCTTTTACGTAAAAGAATGAGTCGAGAAGTTGGGAAAAACTTCTCCAAAAACGCCATTTTCATACTCTCCCATGATGTGACAGTTCTGGGGGCTAGTTCATACAACCAATCTTTAGCCTTTTCCAAAAGAGAAAAGGGAAAAGCCTTCATCTTCAAAATGCTCTCATCAACATTCACCAGGGTCATACTTGAGCAAACAACCTCGAACTCCTTCAAGTGTTTATTAGGATCTTCCATGGACAACCCATGGAACTTAGGAATATGGTGCAATAAACTGGACTTGAGTTCGAACTCGTCAGTCTTGTCGGGGGCTGCCCTTGGATATTGAATGCATAGAGGCATGGCATTATCCAATCCCGAAGCGGAAAGCTCCTTGATTGTTCGGTTGTCGGCTGCCATAACTTGTTCTTCCTCAACAACCCTTGCCGTGGCCTCCTCTCCCACTTGTGTTTCGTCCTCTTCAAGCTCAGGTGCAGGTTGAGGTGGTTGAGGCTCTTGTTGATTCTTCTTTCTTCTCAAGGCTCACTCAAAATCGTCGTCAAAGTCTAAGATATGCGCATGAACCGGTTGAGAACTCCGAGACATAAACTAGTGCCTAAAACAAGAAAAAAAACAGGTCAGAAACTAAAACCAATAACAAACCAATAACATAAGAAAATAACTAAAAAGAAATAACAAGGGATTAGCAAAGTTGCTAATCCCCGGCAACGGCGCCAAAATTTGATGCGAAAATTAACTTAACACACAAATTAACCCTCTTTTGACAATTGTAGCATATAAATAAGTAGGGATCGTTCTTACACCGGGGATTAGGAGGGATTGCAAAACACTATAAACTGATTCAAATAAATAAATCTGACCTTTAAAACACTTAACTCACTTAAAAAGACTCAAACATGTTCACAAGACTCAAAATAGGCTAAAAACACTCAAAACTGCCTTAAAAACACAAACTGGGCAGTTTTGAGTCTAAACACAAACTTGGACGAAAATTGGTTCTAACTTGACTCAAAACTCTTAAAAACACAATCTAAAACATATTTGGACCAATTAGACACTCTAAGACAATTGGGGATTTGGTGTTGGACGAAAATCAAACAAACAAAACAATAATGTAAACTAGGCAGATTTGGACGAAATTGATAGAATTAAGTGGATGGTGAGATGGCTAGGAGGTTTTTCTCCACACATGGCATACTTGCATACAACACAATCTTCAGTTGCTTATTCGATGAATAATGAACCTCAACACCCCAAGTTAATTAGGTACGCTTAAATTAACTCTCAGATTTCCCTTAGGTCATTGAATTGAATGGAATTAGCGCATTGCAATCAAATTATTCCTTAAAAGTTTTCTATATGAAAGCGCATAAAAGAAAGACAATCAAAGATCATTAGGTTCTATGGAGATCATAGGTGTTGACGAGGCATTCGTAACTATGAAAGCGCATGATACTTATGCCCAGAATTTACTTAACATAATTGTGACCAACAATCTTAACTACTCATGAATATAAGTTCCCAACGATTAGGTGAAGTTCCCTTATACCCTAGCATCATATTTATGCATGCAACATAGTCAAATTGTGATAGCTCCGGAAGATCAAGAGAAAACCACTTTCATTTGCCCCTTTGGTACATTTGCTTATCGTCGCCTGCCATTTGGTTTATGTAATGCACCTGCCACATTTCAAAGATGCATGATGAGCATATTTTCAGATTATGTTGAGAAAATTATTGAGGTTTTTATGGATGATTTCAGCGTTTTTGGTGATTCATTTGATGGTTGTTTGAATAATCTTAGTTTGATTTTAAAACGATGCATTGAAACTAACCTTGTGTTAAATTGGGAAAAATGTCATTTCATGGTTAAACAAGGCATAGTTTTAGGTCATATTATTTCTGAAAAAGGTATTGAGGTAGATAAGTCAAAGATAGATCTTGTGCGTCACTTACCCTCTCCTACTTCGGTTAGAGAGGTTCGTTCGTTCCTTGGACATGCAGGTTTTTATAGAAGGTTCATCAAGGATTTCTCGAAGGTCTCCCAACCTCTATACCGCCTACTACAAAAAGATGCACCTTTCGACTTCACCAAGGAATGCACGGCAGCTTTCCAACTCCTCAAGGACATGCTAACCACGGCACCCATCATTGTGCCACCGGATTGGAGCCTTCCATTCGAGCTAATGTGTGATGCATCCGACTATGCGTTAGGGGCTGTTTTAGGCCAAAGGAAGGACAAGAAGCCGCATGTTATCTACTACGCATCCCGGACGTTGAATGACGCTCAATTGAACTATTCGACCACTGAAAAAGAACTTCTTGCCATTGTCTTTGCTTTAGATAAATTTCGATCATATTTACTTGGTACTAAGGTTATTATTTTCATTGATCATGCAGCTTTAAAGTACTTGTTCACCAACAAAGAAGCCAAACCACGGCTAATTCGATGGATGCTACTTCTTCAAGAGTTTGACATCGAAATCAAGGACAAAAAGGGAAGTGAAAATGTGGTGGCTGACCACCTAAGCGGTACGATACATGAGGAGGAACCGTACCCTATTGCAGAAACCTTCCCCGACGAGCAATTGCTATCCATTAAGGTAAGTGAGCCTTGGTATGCAGATTTGGTGAATTATTTGGTGACTAAACAAGTGCCTAACACTTTAAATAGAAACCAACGTGATAAATTGAAAAAAAATGCTAGGTTTTATGTTTGGGATGATCCATACTTGTGGAAATATTGCTCAGATCAGATTTAACATTCTGTCACACTTATGCATGTGGGGGACACTTTGGGACACAACGCACAGCCCTTAAGGTTTTAGAATGTGGATTCTATTGGCCAACTTTACTTAAGGATGCTAGAACCTTTTGTATGTCTTGTGATCGTTGCCAAAGAATGGGTAACAATAGTGCAAATGATCAAATGCCGCAAAATGTTATACTTCCTATTGAAATTTTTTATGTTTGGGGCATTGATTTTATGGGTCCTTTTCCTTCCTCGCATGGTTTCCTTTATATCTTACTTGCTGTGGATTATTTGTCGAAGTGGGTGGAAGCAAAAGCCACCCGAACTAATGATTCTCGAGTGGTTGCAGATTTCATTAGAACTAAGCTATTTGCAAGGTTTGGAATGCCACGAGTGATCATAAGTGATGGAGGGTCTCACTTTTGCAATCGAACCATTGAGGCTTTGCTCAAGAAGTACAACGTCACGTATAAGGTTTCAACACCTTATCATCCTCAGACCAATGGGCAAGCCGAGGTTTCAAATAGGGAGATTAAGCAAATTCTAGAAAAAACCGTGGGCCCTACAAGGAAGGATTGGAGTGTACGTTTGGAGGATGCGTTCTGGGCATATCGCACGGCATATAAGACACCCCTGGGCATGTCCCCATTTCGGCTCATTTATGGCAAACCATGCCATCTTCCCGTGGAATTGGAGCACAAGGCGCATTGGGCCATCAAGACATTCAACATGGACATTGATGCTGCTGGAATTCGTAGGAAGCTCCAATTGAATGAGCTGGAAGAGATTAGGAACGAGGCGTATGACAACGCTCGAATTTACAAGGAGAAGACAAAAGCTTTCCATGATAAGATGATTCGAGGCAAATCATTCTCCATTGGGCAGAAAGTGCTACTCTTTAATTCCCGCCTTCGCTTGTTTCCTGGTAAGTTGCGTTCTAAGTGGGTTGGCCCGTTTGTTATTACTAATGTCTTTCCTTATGGTGCAGTCCAAGTTCAAAGCTTGAAAACAGGATAAGAGTTCAAGGTGAATGGCCATCGACTAAAGCCCTACTATGAGAATTTCGAGGAGCATGTTGTGGATGATGTACCCCTCCATGCCGTGGGTTCTACTAATGAAGCTTAGCATGGTGTATTCGTCTGGCTGGAAGACGTTAAAGCAAGCGCTTCTTGGGAGGCAACCTATGTATTCGACAAGGAGAAGATGGAACTTCCACTCCAAACCCAGATTTGCGTTTCTAAACCCTTCTCCTTGCTGTTTATTTTATCATGCTTAGTTGCTTATTATTTGTGTGCTTTTATGTGAGTCTTTGTGTGAAACATTGAGGACAATGTTTGATTTAAGTGTGGGGGGGTAAACAAGTGTTTTTATGCAAAAATTCGTGGGATTCTATCACCTATCACTTCTAATGTTGTTTCTCACTGTTTTTAAGTGTTTTTAGTGCGTTTTAAGCTGTTTTGGTGTGTGTTGAAGTAAAAATCCGAAAGTTTGAAAAAAAAAATCGAAAAAAGTGTTTTGAAAAAGCAAAAAAGAGTTGTTTTTGTGTGTTTGTTTGTGTCTTAGGGTACCTTCCAACACAATGATGAGGATTTGGTTTTTAATGCATGACTGTTAAAGAGAGTTACAAACAATGATGGAAGTTTGATTTGCTCTTTGGTTTATGCTTGGTTGTAGTTATAGTTTACGAATTCACATGTAATCACAAAGGATAAAATCAGTTTTTGTAACATGCTTGAAGGAAGGAACTCAAACAAACGCTACATCCTTGAGAGACTTGAGCCTGAACGTTTATTTGGAGAGTTATTAATCTGTGCATTCTTGTTTTCTAAAGTCGTTGCATGATCTCATTATTCTTTGCTTGGTTGCTACCTAGAATGCGTTTCATCACTATAGTTCCAAATACTAGAACTCATACCCGTTTCATTCAAAGCATGAAATTGATTAGCATAACAAATAACAAGATGAAGTTGTGTAGTAGTCACCACCATAGCCAAATAGCCGAATCCACCCTTGTCATTTGTATTGTAGGTTTAAACCCCTTTGAGCCTTATTTAGCCTATTTTCTTGTTAACCACATCATCCTTACCTAGCCTAGATTAGGACCTTCCATACCCTTGTTCTTGAAGTGTAGTGGAGCGTAACTTAGAAGGAATTCCTGTTGAGTGACATTTGTGCAGAAAACAAGTGTGGGGGAGGGGATTTTGTGAGTGTGTGCGTGCCAAAGTCTTAAAAGAGGCACGGGAAAAAGAAAAAAAAAATTGTGAAAAAGAAGAAAAAGAGAAGGAAAGAAAGAAAATGAGTGAAAATAAGTGAGAATGAACTCACAAGTGTTGATTGTTGAAGAAAAGGTCCAAAAAGTTTGAATATGGCCCTAAGTGGTGTGACTTCCCCTTGGGTGTTCAAAGTTGACTTTTGCATTCTGAAGGGAATTCTAAGTGCCTAATTCAATATTTTGCTCACTATTGCTTTAAGAACATTTGTTTCCTTTACCTTTCGTTGTTAGCCAATACCCTAGCCCCGTTACAACCCTTTGACTTCTATCTTGATTGTTATGTGTTTCAATATGTGGAGTTTAAAATGGGTTTGAGCATATGGTATCCCTGGTTCTCGCGTCTAAGTAGTGGAATTCCATTCATGAGATCATATATATACATGTTAATAATTCCAGAAAGTGTTTTCCTTGTTATAACATATGTGAGTGTTCGTCTACATGTTTACATCAATCTTCTCACATATACCTAGTGTAGGGAGTGTAGTCATTAAATCTGTGTGAAAATTGAGAGTACATTTAGTAAGGAATTGAGAGATTTCTCTAAGGCATGTTACTACATTCAAAATGTGTTTTAATTGATTGAATGTGAGCTAGTGAATGGTGACTATGATTAAGTATGCTTGAGGGTAAGGATTGCTTAAATCTATGTGCGTGGTGATCTTTGACATGTTATGTTTCATTGGAAATCCCTGAGGCGAACGTTGGAAGGTTTAGATTGATTGTTTTGTTACTTTTTGTTGTTTATTTTGCTCGAGGACTAGCAAAAGATAAGTGTGGGGGAATTTGATAAGAGCATATTTAGGCGACTTAACTAGCTTATTCTGTGCTATTATTTCTTAGTTAATGTCGTATTACAACTCAATTTCGTGTGTTTGTAGATCCTATGGGTTAAAGTATCAAGAAAGTGCATTTTGGTGCATTTTGGAGCAATTTTGGGCACTATGTCGATAGCTTGCATATGGGCTAACATGGATGGACGAATTTGGACTTCAAGAGGCTAGAAATGTGATAAGAAGAGGAAGGAACTAAGCTAAGGACAAAGTGGATAAGGAAGTAGCTCAAAAGAGGAAACCCTATCCAAAACCTTATCTAAACCTTATCCAACATTATCCAAAACATTATCCAAACCTTATCTCATCTTATCCTATCCAAACCTTATCATGTCTTAATCCTAATTGCAAGGGGACCTAAATAGATAATTCTAGAACCTATTTCTAGAAGCATTCTATTCTAGAAGGCCTAAATCAGCCACAAAACCCATTCTTTCTAGAAACCCTACAAAAGTGGCGCACCAAACCTTTCTAGAAGGCCTTGCCTTGCCTTTCAAGCCAATCCACCCTTTCCCTCACTTGTGTCGCACCTTTCTAGGCCTAAATCCCTTTGGATTCTGATTTCTAGGGCCTAATCCCTTTTGGATTTGGGTTACACAAGCCTATTATGAAACTAAGTGGGCCAAACCCCCTCCTAGGTGGATTTGATCACTTATGGCCGAATTCTAGGGCCCTAGTCAATAAAATCTGTTAAGTCTAACCCTAATCTAATTAACCCTAGGACTATATAAACATAAAATCAGCCAAAAATTCGTACACCCCCTTATGCTATTCAGAAACCTATTGCCGCAACACCCTTGCCTCCATTCTCAACCTCCATACACCTTCATACATCTACATACACATCTGCCGCACCCCTACCACCATAATCAGCCATCCTCCGTCCCTCTAAACAAGAAAACACCATCCAAACCCCCAATTCCACCACACACACCTTGTGTCGCAGGAAGGAGGAGGAAGAGGAGCCAAGTCGTGCATCAAATCCATCTTGGAATTGCTGAAACGTTTAGGTGTAATCTTTCTTATGATTTCAATGTTTAAATTCAATAATTTTTGTTGTGCAAGCATGAGGAACTAATCCCCTTTTGGCTAGGGGGGGGGGGAATTTCGAAACCATGGTTATATTTGCATGATGATTTGATTACTTTCAGTTGTGATTTCATGAATGATGAATTCAATTTACTTATCTGTTTTAATTAAAACTTGTTTATGTAGATGAATTGAGAGCACACTTAATTTGCATGCATAAATATGATGCTAGGGTATAAGGGAACTTCACCTAATCGTTGCGAACTTATATTCATGAGTAGTTAAGATTGTTGGTCACAATTATGTTAAGTAAATTCTGGGCATAAGTATCATGCGCTTTCATAGTTACGAATGCCTCGTCAACACCTATTATTTCCATAGAACCTAATGATCTTTGATTGTCTTTCTATTATGTGCTTTCATATAGAAAACTTTTAAGGAATAATTTGATTGCAATGCGCTAATTCCATTCAATTCAATAACCTAAGGGAAATCTGAGAGTTAATTTAAGCGTACCTAATTAACTTGGGGTGTTGAGGTTCATAATTCATCGAATAAGCAACTGAAGATTGTGTTGTATGCAAGTATGCCATGTGTGGAGAAAAACCTCCTAGCCATCTTCCCATCCACTTAATTCTATCAATTTCGCCCAAATCTGCCTAGTTTACATTATTGTTTTGTTTGTTTGATTTTCGTCCAAAACCAAATCCCCAATTGTCTTAGAGTGTCTAATTGGTCCAAATATGTTTTAGATTGTGTTTTTAAGAGTTTTGAGTCAAGTTAGAACAAATTTTCGTCCAAGTTTGTGTTTAGGCTCAAAACTGCCCAGTTTGTGTTTTTAAGGCAGTTTTGAGTGTTTTTAGCCTATTTTGAGTCTTGTGAACGTGTTTGAGTCTTTTTAAGTGAGTTAAGTGTTTTAAAGGTCATATTTATTTATTTGAGTCAGTTTATAGTGTTTAGCAATCCCTCCTAATCCCCGGTGTAAGAACGATCCCTACTTATTTATATGCTACAATTGTCAAAAGAGGGTTAATTTGTGTGTTAAGTTAATTTTTGCATCACATATGCAAGCTATCCACATAGTGTCCAAAATTGCTCCAAAATGCACTTTCTTGATACTTTAACCCATAGGACCTACAAACACACGAAAATGAGTTGTAATACGACATTAACTAGGAAATAATAACACAAATGCACAAGAATAAGCTAGCTAAGTCGCCTAAATATGCTCCTATCAGCCATCCTTCACCTTCTACACCACCCTTTGCCGCAACCTACATTCATTCTCCACCATTCCCTTACTTTCATACCTTCAACTACACATCCATACACCATTCCTATACTTGGCCGCACTCCCTTACCAATCCAAATCCACTCTTAACCCAGAAACACATCCAAAATCATCCCTAAAACCTTTGTGCCGCAACATAGCAAGGAAGAAGAAGAGAAGAAGTAGCCTTGGACGTTTTTTAGGCCTGGCAATTTCTAACACGACCCGATAACCCGACACGACATGACACGAAATTAACAGGTGTTTGGGTCGACACGATAACGAATCGGGTCGTTATCGGGTAACCCGATAAGCACCTGTTAAGATAACGGGTTGGTTCGGGTATACACGTGGGTAACACGATACACGATAAGCAGAATATTATTTTTATAATTTTATAACCCTAAAAAAATACTGTAATAATTATACACATTAATTTTACAATTTTATACCCCTAAAAATTATAATATATATATATATTAAATTAACTATAAAATTTATAATAATTATATATATTATAATAATTATACCCCCAAAATATTAAGTCTATCTATAATAATTATATATATATATATATTAAATTTTATAAAAACTATAATAATTATTAATTAATAATTTAATATGCATGATGCATTGCATGATTTTGCATCCATTGAAATTTGATGTGATTTCTTTCCATTCAAATTTCAATAATCAATTTCTTGCCGTTGCCAACTTGCCGCCCTTTTTGAAAAAAAAAATGGAGGGAAAATGAAAATGTTAAGAAAAGTTGAAAATAAAACAAGTGAGGGAATTAGAGAAAGATATTGGAGGGAAAAGTGAAAATGATAAGAAAAAGTTGAAAAGGAAACAAAAAAGAGAGGGAAAAATGAAAATTAATAGAAGTGGTGAGAAATTTTTTTTTTTTTTTAAGTTATTAACTTTTTATCACACACATGACTGTCATGACATATCTCACTATTTTTATAATGACACACGTGACACGTGATGTATGTACTATTCCGTGAACAAGTCAATTATAATTTATACATACAAAATAAATAGATTTAAATCTACTTAATAAATATATATACACACACACACACACGAAACTTGATTGATGGCATACGAATTCTCCAAAACTAATTTCAACGATCCCAACCGTCAAACTTGTTTGTATATGCTTTCAGATCACATCAACAAAAAATCATAAAAAATAAACATTCAAAGATCAAGTAACGGGACAAAGCTTTTCAACGGTTATAAACGAAAAATCACGATTTAACGGTTATTTTAACTCCGATTTTGATGATTTTCTATAACTACACTCCTTGACCCTATATGAATACAATGAATGAATTCGATCTTCAATTTAAAATATTTACACAAGTGGATACCACAAAATCTTATGTTATACATAATGAAAGTATAAATAAACTCTAAGTGTTAGTCAATCTATCGTTTTACGAATTCTCCAAAACTAATTTCAACGATCCAAACCGTCAAAATTGTTTGTATATGCTTCGAGATCACATCAGCAAAAAATCACAAAAAAAAAAAACATTCAAAGATCAAGTAACGGGACAAAGCTTTTCAACGGTTATAAACGAAAAATCATGATTTCACGGTTATTTTAACTCCGATTTTGATGATTTTTTATAACTACACTCATTGACCCTATATGAATACAATGAATGAATTCGATCTTCAATTTAAAATAATTACACAAGTGGATACCACAAAATCTTATGTTATACTTAATAAAAGCTTAAATAAACTCTAAATGTTAGTCAATCTATCGTTTTACGAATTCTCCAAAACTAATTTCAACGATCCAAACCATCAAAATTGTTTGTATATGCTTGGAGATCACATCAGCAAAAAATCACAAAAAAAAAAACATTCAGAGATCAAGTAACGGGACAAAGCTTTTCAACGGTTATAAACGAAAAATCACGATTTAACGGTTATTTTAACTCCGATTTTGATAATTTTTTATAACTACACTCATTAACCCTATATGAATATAATGAATGAATTCGATCTTCAATTTAAAATATTTACACAAGTGGATACCACAAAATCTTATGTTATACTTAATGAAAGTATAAATAAACTCTAAGTGTTAGTCAATCTATCGTTTTACGAATTCTCCAAAACCAATTTCAATGATCAAAACCGTCAAAATTGTTTGTATATGCTTGGAGATCACATCAGCAAAAAATCACAAAAAAAAAAACATTCAAAGATCAAGTAACGGACAAAGCTTTTCAACGGTTATAAACGAAAAAACACGATTTAACGGTTATTTTAACTCCGATTTTGATGATTTTTTATAACTACACTCCTTGACCCTATATGAATACAATGAATGAATTCGATCTTCAATTTAAAATATTTACACAAGTGGATACCCCAAAATCTTATGTTATACTTAATAAAAGTATAAATAAACTCTAAGTGTTAGTTAATCTATCGTTTTACAAATTCTCCAAAACTAATTTCAATGATCCAAACCATCAAAATTGTTTGTATATGCTTGGAGATCACATCAGCAAAAAATCACAAAAAAAAAACATTCAAAGATCAAGTAACGGGACAAAGCTTTTCAACGGTTATAAACGAAAAATCACGATTTAACGGTTATTTTAACTCCGATTTTGATGATTTTTTATAACTACACTCCTTGACCCTATATGAATACAATGAATGAATTCGATCTTCAATTTAAAATATTTACACAAGTGGATACCACAAAATCTTATGTTATACTTAATAAAAGTATAAATAAACTCTAAGTGTTAGTCAATCTATCGTTTTACGAATTCTCCAAAACTAATTTCAACGGTCTAAACCGTCAAAATTGTTTGTATATGCTTGGAGATCACATCAGCAAAAAATCACAAAAAAAAAAACATTCAGAGATCAAGTAACGGGACAAAGCTTTTCAACGGTTATAAACGAAAAATCACGATTTAACGGTTATTTTAACTCCGATTTTGATGATTTTTTATAACTACACTCCTTGACCCTATATGAATACAATGAACGAATTCGATCTTCAATTTAAAATATTTACACAAGTGGATACCACAAAATCTTATGTTATACTTAATGAAAGTATAAATAAATTCTAAGTGTTAGTCAATCTATCGTTTTACGAATTCTCCAAAACTAATTTCAACGATCCAAACCGTCAAAATTGTTTGTATATGCTTGGAGATCACATCAGCAAAAAATCACAAAAAAAAAAAACATTCAAAGATCAAGTAACGGGACATAGCTTTTCAATGGTTATAAACGAAAAATCACGATTTAACGGTTATTTTAACTCCGATTTTGATGATTTTTTATAACTACACTCCTTGACCCTATATGAATACAATGAATGAATTCGATCTTCAATTTAAAATATTTACACAAGTGGATACCACAAAATCTTATGTTATACTTAATGAAAGTATAAATAAACTCTAAGTGTTAGTCAATCTATCGTCTTACGAATTCTCCAAAACTAATTTCAATGATCCAAACCGTCAAAATTGTTTGCATATGCTTGGAGATCACATCAGCAAAAAATCACAAAAAAAAAAACATTCAAAGATCAAGTAACGGGACAAAGCTTTTCAACGGTTATAAACGAAAAATCACGATTTAACGGTTATTTTAACTCCGATTTTGATGATTTTTTATAACTACACTCCTTGACCCTATATGAATACAATGAATGAATTCGATCTTCAATTTAAAATATTTACACAAGTGGATACCACAAAATCTTATGTTATACTTAATGAAAGTATAAATAAACTCTAAGTGTTAGTCAATCTATCGTTTTACGAATTCTCCAAAACTAATTTCAACGATCCAAACCGTCAAAATTGTTTGTATATTCTTGGAGATCATATCAGCAAAAAATCACAAAAAAAAAACATTCAAAGATCAAGTAACGGGACAAAGCTTTTCAACGGTTATAAACGAAAAATCACGATTTAACGGTTATTTTAACTCCGATTTTGATGATTTTTATAACTACACTCCTTGACCCTATATGAATACAATGAATGAATTTGATCTTCAATTTAAAATATTTACACAAGTGGATACCACAAAATCTTATGTTATACTTAATAAAAGTATAAATAAACTCTAAGTGTTAGTCAATCTATCGTTTTATGAATTCTCCAAAACTAATTTCAATGATCCAAACCGTCAAAATTGTTTGTATATGCTTGGAGATCACATCAGCAAAAAATCACAAAAAAAAAACATTCAAAGATCAAGTAACGGGACAAAGCTTTTCAACGGTTATAAACGAAAAATCACGATTTAACGGTTATTTTAACTCCGATTTTGATGATTTTTTATAACTACACTCCTTGACCCTATATGAATACAATGAATGAATTCGATCTTCAATTTAAAATATTTACACAAGTGGATACCACAAAATCTTATGTTATACTTAATGAAAGTATAAATAAACTCTAAGTGTTAGTCAATCTATCGTTTTACGAATTCTCCAAAACTAATTTCAACGATCCAAACCGTCAAAATTGTTTGTATATGCTTGGAGATCACATCAGCAAAAAATCACAAAAAAAAAAAACATTCAAAGATCAAGTAACGGGACAAAGCTTTTCAACGGTTATAAACGAAAAATCACGATTTAACGGTTATTTTAACTCCGATTTTGATGATTTTTTATAACTACACTCCTTGACCCTATATGAATACAATGAATGAATTCGATCTTCAATTTAAAATATTTACACAAGTGGATACCACAAAATCTTATGTTATACTTAATGAAAGTATAAATAAACTCTAAGTGTTAGTCAATCTATCGTTTTACGAATTCTCCAAAACTAATTTCAACGATCCAAACCGTCAAAATTGTTTGTATATGCTTGGATTTTCGAGTGTAGATATAGTACTTGAACGAGAAATGTTTTAATGTTTTGAAGTAATATTTATGTGGCAATGTGTGGTATGTGCAAATTTTAAAAAAATATATTTTTTTCTTAACGGGTCATAACGGGTCGGGTCACTTTACCCGTTGGGTAAAGTGACACGACCTGTTAAGGACCCGTTAACATAACGGGTGTGACACGACACGACCCGTTAAGATAACAGGTGTTACACGAAAACGACACGAACACGATAGACACGACCCGTTTGCCAGGCCTAACGTTTTTGCATTGTAGATGGATTGTTAGAACGTTTTTAAGTGTAATCTATCTTTTGTTTTCAATGTTTAATTCAAGTTTTCTTTGTTTTGTTGTGAACATGAGAGGCTAAACCTGTTTTAGCTAGGGGAGGTTTGAAACCATGATTATGTTTGTGATATGAATTGATTAATTCCAGTTGTGATTTCATAAATTGTGAATGCAATTTACTTAACCGTTTGATTGAGAACTTATTCTTGTATGTTGATTAGGGAGGCCTACTTAATTTGCATGCTTGAATTTGGTGCTAGAATACAAGGGAGTTTCACATAATCGTTACAAACTTATATTCACAAGTAGTTAAGATTGTTTTCACAATCATGTTAAGTTAAATTCCTAGCATGAGTATCATGATGTCATAGTCATGAATGCTTTGTCAATACTTATGATTTTCATAGAACGTAATGATCTTTGATTGTATCTCTATTATGATGTCATGCAGGGAATTTTTGAAGAATGCTTTGCGTTGTCGAATGATGTCATCCAATCCAACAACTAAAGGAGAATCTGAGGGTTAATTAGTGATGTCACAATTAATACGGGGTGTTGAGGTTCATGATTTATTGAGAAAGCAACTGGAAATCAATTTGTGTTCGAATGTATCATGTGTGGAAAAGAATCCTTGATAGGAGCATATTTAGGCGACTTAGTTAGCTTGTTTTCGTGCATTTATGTTGTTCATTCAGAGTTATTTTAGTAGTTTAAACTATTTTCGTGTGTTTATAGGTTCACATGGCTAAGGAAGCAAAAAGGTGCATTTTGGAGCATTTTGGAGCAAAATTGGACTTGGAATGGATAGCATATGTTTGGAGCAAAAGAAATGGACGAAATAGAAGACCTAAAGGTGTTAGGATTCCTAATCACAAGAGGATTCCTAATCAAAAGAGGAATCCTAGTCAAAGAAGGTTTCCTACTTGGAGTAGGAAAGTTAAGCCAAGGTTTCCTATTTTGGTTTAACCTTTCCTAATCCTTAAAGACCCCATGTTTCAGCAACATTGAAGACTTCTATGCATTCTAGGACACAACCCAAGCCTTCCTTGCGACTTAACATTCCTTGCCGTGCACCCCATTGACTTTCCCTTCCTTGTCGTGCAAGGGAGGCCCTTGTTTCCTATTCTATGTCATAAAACCACATTCCTTTTCACTCTAATCTTAGCCGCACCTGACATACCTTTTCTATCCTAAATCCTTACGTAATTTCAGCATTAAAACACATTCGCTTTTCATATAATCAATGTTGCAAGTTACCTTCCCTTTCCCTTTGATTTCTGATTTCGTATCTCATTTTCCTTAGGGATTTGGGGGTCTAATCCTTTCCTAAATTATGTAATAACCTTAGGATTTTTTCTCCCAAATCAATATCAAGGCCGCACCTCTCATTCAACCCTAATCACTCTCACACACAATCTGCCATCATTCACAGAAACAAGCCTCCTTGCCGTAGCCTTTAACCCATCATTCCACCATTCATACACATTCGTACCTTCATCCAAGCATCCATACACTATCCCCAACCTTTGCCGCACCACCCTACCAACCTAAATCCATTCACAACCCAGAAATCCATCCATAAATCACCCTAGACCTCTTGTGCCGCAACCTTGCAAGGAAGAAGAGAAGAAGCCTTGGACGTTTATGCATTCAAGTTGGAGTGTTGAAGTGTTTTTAGGTGTAATCTATCTTTTGTTTTCAATGTTTAATTCAATTTTCCATTGTTTTGTTGCGAACATGAGAGGCTAAACTCGTTTTAGCTAGGGGAGGCTTTGAAACCATGATTATGTTTATGATATGAATTGATTAAGTCTAGTATTGATTTCATAAATTGTGAATGCAATTTACCTAACCGTTTGATGGATAACTTATTCTTGTATGTTGACTAGGGAGGCCTACTTAATTTGCATGCTTGAATTTGGTGCTAGAATATAAGGGAGTTTCACATAATCGTCACAAACTTATATTCACAAGTAGTTAAGGTTGTTTTCACAATCGTGTTAAGTAAATTCCTAGCATGAGTATCATGATGTCATAGTTACGAGTGCTTTGTCAATACTTATGATTTTCATTGAACGTAATGATCTTTGATTGTATTTCTATTATGATGTCATGTAGGGAACTTTTGAAGAATGCTTTGGGTTGTCGTATGATGTCATCCAATCTAATAACTTAAGGAAAATCTAAGGGTTAATTAGTGATGTCACGGTTAATCTGGGGTGTTGAGGTTCATGGTTTATCGAAAAAGCAACTGGAAATCGATTTGTGTTTGAATATGTCATGTGTGGAAAAGTATCCCCTAGCTATCTAATCATCCATTGGTTTTCCCAAATTCGTCAAAATCTCTTTTAAGTCTTTTGTTTACTTGTTTTTCTCTTAAATTCATCCAAAACCCAATCCCCTTTACTTGTTTCAAATCTGTCCTAAAGTGTGTTTTTGAGTCTTTTGAGTCAAAACCAATTGTATTTTCGTCCAAATTGAGTCCTAGATTCTAGTTTGAGTCTTTTTGAGTGTTGTGTGTTGTTTTAAGTCTTTAAAGTTTGTTTTGAGTCATATAAGTTTAGTTAAGAGTCTTTGAGTTTGTTTAAGCGTTTTTAAGCATATTTTCCTAATTTTGAGTCAGTTTTCATTAGGTTAGTATACCCTCCTAATCCCCGGCCTAGAACGATCCCTACTTATATATATATATACTACATGATGTGAAAATTACTTGACACACAAATTAAACCCTATTTGTGACAATTGTAGTAGATATGTAAGTAGGGATGGTTGAATGGTTTCTGCCCTTGGGACAGAAATGGACAAAAAATGAAGTGAAATGGGAGAAGTTATGCGTGTGTAATGGACTGAGTGAAGAGGAAAGAATGCCGACCCCTTGTTGTGTGAAGTGAGACTTGTTTTATAGAAAGGAATGTGGCTCCAACACTCAGATTGGATCTCCATCTGCCAAGTGAGATGGAATTGATGGGTTTCTGAGGTAGTGGACGCATGGCATGGACAAGATCTGCAAGTATGTGTTAATGTATTCAAAGAAGCATGTGCCCTTGCTTCAACAAGTGAGTGGAACCTGCAAAGGTGAATTGGCCATTTGAAATTGTTTGTACAAATCTGGAAAGGGAAAGAAAGCACACGGCATGGACAAAGGGGGTTGGAATCACATGGAATGATGGGATGAAATGGATTTCTGAAATGATGGCTGAAAGGAGTGGACATGATCTGCAGGTATATGGTTTGTTTAATCCAAATGCATGTGGATTTCTGCAAAGATGAAATGGAGAAAGGTAATGGAATGCACGGTCAGGTTGTGGACATGCATGTGAATGCATGTTTTGATGTTTTAGAAGTGCATAATCTGACTTGGAACCACATGGGATTTGCATGACATGATTGTGTTTGTTGGTGGAAATATGGCTGAATGTTTTAGTTAATGGGAATGAGTGTTTTTGGTGCAAAATGGAGCTGGATGATAGGAGCATATTCATGCGACTTAAATGGCTTGTTCTCGTGCATTTACGTTATGTTTCTCTCGTTATTTTAGTCCTTTATGCTTCTTTTGTGTGTTTTCAGGTTCTAAGGGCCTAGGGAGCAAGAAAGTGCATTTTGAGGCCATTTGGAGCATTTTTTGGCATGGATTGGATAGCTTATCCATGGAGCCAAGAGGATGGACGAATTTGAAGGCCTTGTATTCACTTTGGACATAAAACAAAGGGCCTAGCCCATTCTCTCTTATTCTCTCCCTTATAGCCATGCAAAGAACCATCCATTCCATAAAAAAAAATCCATCAATTCACATGCAAAACCACCATTAACACACATGCACCCAAACAAAGCCAACCTAGCTAACCCTACATGCATTCTTTATTCACTCTTCATCATTGCATTTATTCTCCAAACACTTTCATTAATTAAAACACATTTGCACATCCACTTATTCTTTCCCCAAAGCCGTGCATTCCCAATCCCTTTCCAACATTTCACATGCATTTCCACCTTGGTCATGCTTTCCCATTTCATTATTCATTCACTTAGCATTCATTCAATCAACCCACATGCACTTTAATCATTCAAACATGTAGCCACATAATCATTCACCCTATCCATTCTTTGTCACAAAACAATGTCACATACACTCATCATCACACAACCTAGCTAACCCTACATGCATTATTTATTAACTCTTCATCATGCATCAACATTTTAAATCATCAAAAACCAACCCATTGCCGTGCATAATCTCTCATCATTTCAGCCACATTTCTAACTCACATGCATCACATTCATTTCCAAACAAAAATCACTTCAAATGCCATGCATTCACATGCATTTACACCACCAAAAACCCCTTTGCCGTGGGCTTTCAATGCCTTTCCAGCTTTCCCTTTTATTTTCCAGCTTTCATTCTTCATCATTGCAGCCATTCCACATGCAATTCTTCATCATTGCACCACAAATCTTCCCATACATTCAAATGCCATGCATTCACATGCATTTCCAGCAAGAAAACACCTAACCCCTGCAAACACACCCCATTTCCAGCTTTCACATGTTGTCCTAGCTGTTTTTCCATCATTCCTCCACACAAACACCTTAAACAAACAGCCATATACATCTCCACTCCTCCTATAAATACCCTTGCATTCCCATCATTCTAGATCATCTCATTTCATACACTTCACACAACACAAACACAACCCTTGTGCCGCAAATCCCCTTCCATTTCTGTGCAGTTTTTCTCCTCCATTGCAGCCACTATCCAACCACTTCCCATCCCTCCAAAACACTTCACATAATCCCCAAAGCTCACCTTAGACCTTGTGCTACAACAACGAGGAAGAAAAGAGTGCCTAAACGTTCATACAATTCAAGTTTGAGTTGTTGGAATGTTTAGGTGTTTCTTTGATTTCAAAGTTTAAATTGAATTCTCTTTGTTTTGTACGTATGAGAATGGAAGAGAAGAGTGCCTAAACGTTCATACAATTCAAGTTTGAGTTGTTGGAATGTTTAGGGGTTTCTTTGATTTCAAAGTTATGAGGAACTAAACCCCCTTTAGCTAGGGGGTGATTCGAAACTATGTTTATATTTGCAATATGAATTGATTAACTTTCGTTGGAATTTCATAAGTTGTGGATTCAATTTGTTTAACCGTTTGATTGATAACTTATTTATGAATGTTTATTAAGAATGCGCGCTTAATTTTCATGCATGAATATGACGCTAGAATATAAGTGAATTTCACCTAATCGTTACGAACTTATATTCACAAGTAGTGGAGGTTGCTTATAAACAACCGCGTTAAATGAATTCTTGGCACTAATTTCATGCGTATTCCATAGTAACGAATGCCTTGTCAACACTTATAGTTTTCATAATGCTTAATGATCTTTGATTGTATCTTTATTGTGCTTTTCACGTAAAGGACTTTTGGAGAATGTGGTGAATTGCGTTGCGCTAACCCATCCAATTCATTAACTTAAGGAGAACTTGACGGTTAATTTAAGCGGACCTAATTAACCCGGAGTGTTGAGTGTCACAACTTATTGAAAGACCAACTGAGAATCAATATTTTATGCAAGTGTAACATGTGTGGAGAAGAACCCCTTGGCTATTCCATCATCCATATTTTTATCACCTTTGTATTTACGTTTTGCCCTTACTTATAATCTTTCCATTTAATTTAATCTTGCCCAAACACATTTCCCCCATATTTCGTTGAGTCTTAATCATTCGTATTTGTTTTATTTTCGTGTTTTAAGTATTTGGAGTCTTGTGTACTTGTTTTGAATTCTTGTTAAGTAAGTTAAGTGTTTTAAAAGTTAGTTTTATTTATTTGAGTCAAGTGTTTAGTATCCCTAGTTAATCCCCGGTTAGAACGATCCCTACTTATATCATTACTACAATTGTCACAAATAGGGTTTAATTTGTATGCGTATAATTTTCGTATCAAATTTTGGCGCCGTTGCCGGGGATTGGCAAAATTGCTAATCCCTTGTCTTGAGTCTTGTTTAAATTGTTCAGTTCTGTTTTTGTTTTAATTTGTTTTGCACCGTGTGTGTGTGTTTTATTTTCTTACTTGTGTGCAGGTACTAGTTTATGACCCGTAGCTCACAACCTGTTCGTGAGCATATCTCTGACTTTGACGGTGATTTCGAGAGGACTTTGAGAAGGAACAAGAAATTGCAAGAGTCTAATCCTCCTAGTCCCGAACCTGAAGTAGAAGAGGAAGCCACGGATTGGGTTAAAGAGGAAGTACCAACCATGGCCGTGGACAATCGAACCATCAAAGAGCTTTCTGCCTCGAGTTTGGCCAATGCAGCCCCTCTTTGCATCCAATACCCCAATGCAGCCCCTGAGAAGACCGATGAGTTTGAACTTAAGTCTAGCTTGTTGCACCACATTCCAAAATATCATGGGCTTTCCATGGAAGATCCCAACAAGCATCTCAAGGAGTTCGAGGTTGTTTGTTCGAGCATGACACCCATAAATGTCGATGGGAACATTCTGATGATGAAGGCTTTTCCATTCTCTCTTGTGGAAAAGGCTAAGGATTGGCTTTATGAATTGGCACCCGGAACCGTTACTTCTTGGGAGAGCATGAAGAGAGCGTTCTTGGAGAAGTTCTTCCCTACTTCAAAAGTCATTCTCTTGAGGAAGAAAATTAGCGGAATCCAACAAAGTCAAGGAGAATCTTTTCCGGCATATTACGAGCGTTTTAAAGCCCTTGTTGCATCATGTCCTCAACATCAAATGAAGGAGGAGCTTCTCCTTCAATACTTCTATGAGGGCCTTCTTCCCATTGAAAGGCAAATGCTCGATGCTTCGGCGGGAGGTGCATTGGTGGACAAAACACCTATGGCAGCCAAGACCCTAATTGCAAACCGTGCTCTAAATGCACAACAATATGAAGGACTCGGGCAAAGAGAGGGGCCACGACAACAAAGTGTGAATGAGGTAAGTGCAATTTCTGATATTCAATCACAATTGGCTAATCTTACTTCTCTTGTGTCTCAGGTTGTCAAGGGGTCAAAACCACAAGAAAACCAAATGTGTGGCGTGTGTTCAATGCAAGGGCATCCATCCGAGACATGCCCTCAGTTAATAGAGAATGGAGGATGGGAATCTGCCAATGCCATGGGCTATGGGAATCAAAACCAACCGAGGAACGATCCATATTCTAACACATATAATCCAGGTTGGAGAGACCACCCAAATTTCAGATGGAGAGATGCACAACAACCTGCCCAACAATCTGCACCACAAAGGGGATTTCAACAAAACCCCCCTGGGTTCCCGCGGCCATACCAATCCAACCAACCACCATCGTCTCAAAACAACTCAGGTTCGTCTTTTGATAATTCTCAAGTTATTCAATTGCTAACTACATTGGCGCAGGGGCAAGAAAAACAAGCAAAAGACATGCACAATTACGCCAATGAGGTGCAGAATCAAGCTCAAGAGGTGAAGGAGTTGAAGAGACAAGTGGGACAAATGGCTGAATTCATGGGGCAATTTAGTAGAGAACAAGGCAAGTTACCAAGTTCAACGCAGGTGACTCCAAAGGGTGGCTTTGAAACCGCCAATGTAATCACCTTAAGAAGTGGCAAGGAAGTTGGAACTACCTCACAACCACCAAAATCAAGCCAAGAAGAGGAGGAAAAGCTGTTGCAAGAGAAAGACAGGAAGGGTAAAGCCACGGAAAGGGTGGAACAACCATTGCCACAACCACTTCAAGCTCCTAGGCCGTCCAACAAATGTAAGGTAGGTCCAAACTCAATGGTTTTTAACGTGATTCCACCAAATGTGCCCTTTCCTAGCAGGTTTATGCAAGCCAAGAAAGAGGAAGATGAAAAAGACATCCTGGAGACGTTTAGGAAGGTGCATGTTAATATCCCGCTCCTTGATGCAATAAAGCAAATTCCGAAGTATGCGAAGTTTTTGAAAAAGATTTGCACAACAAGGAAACGGATTCAGGAAAAAGAGGTGGTACATGTAAGTGAGAATGTCTCTGCAATATTGCAAAGAAAGTTACCACCTAAATGCAAAGATCCAGGTAGTTTCACCATCCCTTGTGTAATTGGTAATAAAAGGTTCGAACATGCTATGCTAGATTTAGGTGCATCAATTAATGTCATGCCATACTCTGTTTATGCATCTATGAATCTAGGAGAGCTTAAAAATAATGGTGTCATTATTCAATTAGCTGATCGATCTAATGCATACCCGAGAGGAGTTTTGGAAGATGTTCTGGTGCAGGTGGACCACTTGATTTTTCCTGCAGATTTCTATGTGCTTGACATGGAGGAGTCAACCCACTCTCCACCATCGCCACTCTTACTTGGACGACCGTTCATGAAAACAGCTCACACCAAGATTGACGTGGCCAAAGGAGCCTTAACTATGGAGTTTGGTGGTGATATGATTAATTTTGAAGTTTCTGAATCTATTAAGAATACTAATGATGTTCATTCTTGTTTTGTCATAGATGTGCATAAGGACATAAGGCCGAAAAGATCCGCACAAATCAAGAAGGATGCATCTAGAATCACCATCGAAGAAGGAATTGGATTGGAGCACAACGAGCATGCCACTACCCTAAAAACATCCAATATGGCCGTGCCTTGTGCTAAAATTGGCGAGAGGGTGGTTGTCCTTGGGGCATTGCCACAACATCCTAGTAAGTTTCCAATCCCAATTCCGAGTCCCATTTCAACTAATAGGTTGTTACCTTCTTTGGTGCAGGTACCCAATCAATCTCAAGGTGGTTGGAGCATGTACATGGACATTCAGAACCAAAACATCACCATCAGGGAGGATCACTATCCCCTTCCATTCAGTGAGCCGGATTATGGAAGTGTTGAAGGGCATGTTATGGAGGAGATCCCATTGCATGCCGTGGGCTCTAAGTGAGAAATGAAGGTTTCGTCCGGTTGCAAGACGTAAAAGAAAGCGCTACTTGGGAGGCAACCCAATACATTGAATAAAATGAAGCTGTCCATTGATCTCCGGGAAGTTACAAAAAAAAAAAAAAAAAAAAGAAAAAAAAAAAAAAAAGCAGAATAATGTAACTTTCATAAAGGTTGTTTGCTTGATGCCCCACTACGAGGTGCAGAAGCGGAAGGCATAGAAGCGGGAGGCATCGAAGCGGAAGGCATCGGAGCGGGAGGCATCGGAGCTAGAGCATTCCAGGCCTCAATACTTGGCCAAACGCTGGATGACCCAGGAAAAAGGTGCCTCTGGAGACAAGCCGCAAGCCTTTGACGGTCACTGTGAATTCGACCCTCAGATTCCTGCAGCTCATCAAGCTTCCTCTTCATGCCCGACGAATAGTTATTTGCAAGCACATGCAAACTTCTATTCTCGTACTTAAGCTGCTGGATCTCTTGCTTAAGACTCTCCACCTCTGCCATCAATGATTCCACCTGACGGGAGCGGGCAAGCAGGCGTTGGCCCATGTTGGACACAGAACTCGCACACTGAACACTAAGTGCGAGGGACTCTTGAACGGCCAACTCATCGGACCGTCCTGACAGCAACCTACTATCTTTTGGAGTGAGGAGGTTCCTAGCTACTATTGTAGCTGTTGTGGCGTCCTCCATCACGGAGTCTTCACCTGTAAGAAGACCGTTAGAAGATAAGAAAGAAGGGCGCCATACGTTACCTTGACGCGGCGCACCCGTATCACTGCTAAGGCTCAATTCCAAGCTAAGGTTCGATGAGTTTGCCATTTTTCAAAAGTGTTCAAAGAAAAGGGATGGAGTTAAATTTCAAAGGGTCGGAGTCGATTTTCAAGAATGGGAAATCTTCAGAGTGTGTTTGTTGTGGTGATCGATAGCTCAATAAAAAAGCCAAGGCGACGCGTCCACCAATTCAAAAAGCCGGAATTTCCGGCGTAATTTAGGCGACGCTTTCTCGGCTTTTCAGAAGACGTGTTCAACTTTGTCAAAAGATTTCTTCTTTTCAGAAAACACGTGGAGGCCATCATCGCAACTGCACATCTTTAGCCGACAAGCGCTAAGTCCGGCGACGCTTTCTCTGCTTTTCAGAAGACGCGTGCAGCTTTGTCAAAAGGAGCCGCATCTGCACTACCACGTGTCGTTCAGAAAGCGAAGAGGTGTCGTTCAGAAATCGAAGGGGCGCCTGCTCAGAAATCGAAGAGGCGTCTTCAAAGATCGAAAAGGCGCCACTATTTCAAAAAGCCGGATTTGCGGGATCAAAACGTCTGTCGACAAGGGTAAAAGAACAGTACCACCACTTGCTATTATCTCTATATATGTCGACCTTCGTTTTTATGGCAAGGAAAACCTGAAGAAAATGTCCAACTCTCCCTCACCTCTGAGGGCGCACTCCCAGCAAAGCCTTTCGAAATACTCAATTCTTTCTTCTTCCCCAAAGATGATACCAGATGCCTGGAGTACAGATGACCCAGGAGGAAACGGCGGATTGAAGTATGCTGATTCATTCACCGCTTCTTCAAAAGCAAAGGTATCTCATATCATCAAGGTCAAAAGCAAAAGTATCTCATATCATGCTCTTTCCCTGTCTTTTTCTTTGTCCTTGTTCTTACTCGCATGGCAAAGTAAAAGAAGCAATCAGCCGGCACTTGGAGTCAGTCTTCCGATCTGGAGCCAACTGCCTGGAATCTATTCCTGATTGCTTACCTAGCGTTGCTCTCGAGTAGTCATCTTCAACGGTTGATACACTTCCAGAGAAGGGACCACTTCTGCAAAGGGGAGCGAGTAAGGCAAGTGAAAATGATACATTGAAGCATGTGGAGACAAACTTAGGCTGAGTTATCCTCCAACCCTTTTCAATACGAATTGGAAAGATTGAACAAAGAAACAGACCAAAGGAGTAAGCTCAGACCTTCGGGGGAGACCAAAAGAATCCTGCTGCCCAGATCAAGAGTAGCACAAAGGAAAATCAACGATGGGCGGCAACCAGTTCGAGAGTAAGCCTGTGGAATCATCAAGATCAAGCCTCAATGCAATCAACAAAGAGAAGATGGAATTTACACTCCATAACCAGATTTGCGTCCCTAAACTCTTCTCTTTGTTAATTACATTTTGCCATGTTTAGTATGTTTAAGTGCTTTTTGTGTGTTTACTTTTGTTTTGTGTGAATCTATGCTTAAAACATTGAGGACAATGTTTGATTTAAGTGTGGGGGGGGGTAACTAATGTTGTTAATGCAAATTCATGGGATTTTATCACCCATAACTTCAAATGTTGTTCCTTGCTGTTTTAAGGTGTTTTTAAATTGTTTTAGAGTGTTTTAGTGTGTTTTGTTTTATAACTCCGAAAATCACATAAAAATTTGAAAAATATGTTTTGAAAAACCTAAAAAAAAGTGTTTTGAGTCGTTTTTGTGTGTTTGTGTCTTAGGGTACCTTCCAACACAATGATAAGGATTTGGTTTGTAATTGCATGACTATTAAAAAGAGTTATTAACATAGAGAAAAGTTTGATTTACTCTTGGTATATGCTTGGTTATGGTTATAATGTATGACTTCACATGCAATCATAAAAGAAAAATTCGTTTTAGTAACATGCTTGAAGGAAGGAACTCAAACAAACGCTACAACCCTGTGAGACTCGAGCCATTACCTTCTTTGGAGAGTTATTTTCTGTGATTCTTTGGTTTCTAAAGTTGTTGCATGATCTCATTATTCCTTGTTTGGTTGCTACTTAGAATGCAATTGTATCATGATAGAACTAAATGCTAGAACTTATATCCGTTTCATTCAAAGCATGACATTGAATTGCATAACATATATCAAGATGAAGTTGTGTAGTTGCCACCATAACCAAATAGCCTTACTCCCCATATTTCGTATTTGTTGTAAGTGTTAACCCCGTTGAGCCTCGTTTTGCCTTTATTCCTTGTTTACCCGCATCACCCCTTACCTAGCTTAGAGTAGGACTTTCCTATACCCTTGTTCTTAAAGTATAGTGAGCATGACTTAAATGAATTCCTTTTGAGTTACATTATGCAAGAAAATGAATGTGGGGGAGTAAAAGTTTGTTCTTACGTTTATATGTATGTTTTGAGATTCAAAAGAAAAAAAAAAAAAAAAAAAAAAAAAA
Organism: Pyrus communis; assembly: GCF_041283825.1. Classification (NCBI taxonomy): domain Eukaryota; kingdom Viridiplantae; phylum Streptophyta; class Magnoliopsida; order Rosales; family Rosaceae; genus Pyrus; species Pyrus communis. Next base: position 9,238,802 of record NC_142572.1, read on the forward strand.
AAAAGGAGTGAAAATAAGTAAGAATGAACTCACGAGCGTTGATGGTTGAAGAAAGGGTCCAAAAAGTTGAATATGGCCCTAAGTTTTGTGTGACTTTCCCTTGGGTGTTCAAAGTTGACTTCTGCGTTCTTAAGGGAATTCTAAGTGCCTAATTCAATACTTTGCTCACTGTTGCTTTAAGAATGTTTGTTTATCCTTCACCTTTCATTGTTAGCCAATACCCTAGCCCCGTTACTAACCTTTGACTTCTATCTTGAGTGTTATGTGTTTCAAAATGTGGAGTTTGGAATTGATATGAGCTTATGGTGTCACTGGTTCTCGCGTCTAAGTAGTAGCATTCCATTCATGAGATCATATCTAAACATGCTTATTAACTCCAGAAATTGCTTCCTTTGAAATACATATATGTGAGTGTTCGTTTTTATGTTTACATCAATCTTCTCACATATAACTAGTTTAGGGTGTGTAGTCAGAAAATCTGAGTGAAAACTGAGTGCATATCTTGTAAGGAATTGAGCAAATTCTCTAAGGCATGTTACTACATTCAAAACATGGTTTTAAATACTTAATTGTGAAATAGTATGTCGTGACTGTGATTAAGAATGTAATTAAGTGTGAAGATGACTAAAATCTGTGGGAATGATGATTTTTAACATGTCATGTGCATTGGAAATCCCTAAGACGATTGTTGGAAGGTTTAGGTTTTGTTTTGTTTTTTTTGTTTTGCTCGAGGACTAGCAAAAGATAAGTGTGGGGGAGTTTGATAGGAGCATATTCATGCGACTTAAATGGCTTGTTCTCGTGCATTTACGTTATGTTTCTCTCGTTATTTTAGTCCTTTATGCTTCTTTTGTGTGTTTTCAGGTTCTAAGGGCCTAGGGAGCAAGAAAGTGCATTTTGAGGCCATTTGGAGCATTTTTGGGCATGGATTGGATAGCTTATCCATGGAGCCAAGAGGATGGACGAATTTGAAGGCCTTGTATTCACTTTGGACATAAAACAAAGGGCCTAGCCCATTCTCTCTTATTCTCTCCCTTATAGCCATGCAAAGAACCATCCATTCCATCAAAAACAATCCATCAATTCACATGCAAAACCACCATTAACACACATGCACCCAAACAAAGCCAACCTAGCTAACCCTACATGCATTCTTTATTCACTCTTCATCATTGCATTTATTCTCCAAACACTTTCATTAATTAAAACACATTTGCACATCCACTCATTCTTTCCCCAAAGCCGTGCATTCCCAATCCCTTTCCAACATTTCACATGCATTTCCACCTTGGTCATGCTTTCCCATTTCATTATTCATTCACTTTGCATTCATTCAATCAACCCACATGCACTTTAATCATTCAAACATGTAGCCACATAATCATTCACCCTATCCATTCTTTGTCACAAAACAATGTCACATACACTCATCATCACACAACCTAGCTAACCCTACATGCATTATTTATTAACTCTTCATCATGCATCAACATTTTAAATCATCAAAAACCAACCCATTGCCGTGCATAATCTCTCATCATTTCAGCCACATTTCTAACTCACATGCATCACATTTATTTCCAAACAAAAATCACTTCAAATGCCATGCATTCACATGCATTTACACCACCAAAACCCCCTTTGCCGTGGGCTTTCAATGCATTTCCAGCTTTCCCTTTTATTTTCCAGCTTTCATTCTTCATCATTGCAGCCATTCCACATGCAATTCTTCATCATTGCACCACAAATCTTCCCATACATTCAAATGCCATGCATTCACATGCATTTCCAGCAAGAAAACACCTAACCCGTGCAAACACACCCCATTTCCAGCTTTCACATGTTGTCCTAGCTGTTTTTCCATCATTCCTCCACACAAACACCTTAAACAAATAGCCATATACATCTCCACTCCTCCTATAAATACCCTTGCATTCCCATCATTCTAGATCATCTCATTTCATACACTTCACACAACACAAACACAACCCTTGTGCCGCAAATCCCCTTCCATTTCTGTGCAGTTTTTCTCCTCCATTGCAGCCACTATCCAACCACTTCCCATCCCTCCAAAACACTTCACATAATCCCCAAAGCTCACCTTAGACCTTGTGCTACAACAACGAGGAAGAAAAGAGTGCCTAAACGTTCATACAATTCAAGTTTGAGTTGTTGGAATGTTTAGGTGTTTCTTTGATTTCAAAGTTTAAATTGAATTCTCTTTGTTTTGTACGTATGAGAATGGAAGAGAAGAGTGCCTAAACGTTCATACAATTCAAGTTTGAGTTGTTGGAATGTTTAGGGGTTTCTTTGATTTCAAAGTTATGAGGAACTAAACCCCCTTTAGCTAGGGGGTGATTCGAAACTATGTTTATATTTGCAATATGAATTGATTAACTTTCGTTGGAATTTCATAAGTTGTGGATTCAATTTGTTTAACCGTTTGATTGATAACTTATTTATGAATGTTTATTAAGAATGCGCGCTTAATTTTCATGCATGAATATGACGCTAGAATATAAGTGAATTTCACCTAATCGTTACGAACTTATATTCACAAGTAGTGGAGGTTGCTTATAAACAACCGCGTTAAATGAATTCTTGGCACTAATTTCATGCGTATTCCATAGTAACGAATGCCTTGTCAACACTTATAGTTTTCATAATGCTTAATGATCTTTGATTGTATCTTTATTGTGCTTTTCACGTAAAGGACTTTTGGAGAATGTGGTGAATTGCGTTGCGCTAACCCATCCAATTCATTAACTTAAGGAGAACTTGACGGTTAATTTAAGCGGACCTAATTAACCCGGAGTGTTGAGTTTCACAACTTATTGAAAGACCAACTGAGAATCAATATTTTATGCAAGTGTAACATGTGTGGAGAAGAACCCCTTGGCTATTCCATCATCCATATTTTTATCACCTTTGTATTTACGTTTTGCCCTTAATTATAATCTTTCCATTTAATTTAATCTTGCCCAAACACATTTCCCCCATATTTTGTTGAGTCTTAATCATTCGTATTTGTTTTATTTTCGTGTTTTAAGTATTTGGAGTCTTGTGTACTTGTTTTGAATTCTTGTTAAGTAAGTTAAGTGTTTTAAAAGTTAGTTTTATTTATTTGAGTCAAGTGTTTAGTATCCCTAGTTAATCCCCGGTTAGAACGATCCCTACTTATATCATTACTACAATTGTCACAAATAGGGTTTAATTTGTATGCGTATAATTTTCGTATCACTGGACAAGGCAAGGGAATACACGGCACAAGTTATGTGGAATAACAAGGTGTGAGAAATCTGATTTGGTGCTAGAAGTGCATAAAATGATGGGATGACATGAGAATGCACGGCCAAGGTTGTGAACATGCATGTGAATGCATGTTTTGGTGTTGGAACCACATAGCTGACTTCAATGTTTTTGGCTTGTTTAGAATCACCCAATATGGCCGAATTGCATCTCTTAACACTTCACATCTTTTCTGGAATGTTTTTACTTCATTTGCCTTCCCATTGATCCAAATTCCCACTTGGCTGCACACTAACACCAAATAATGTAAAATGCAACTAGTTTAATCCAAAACAATCACAAAGACGCCAAATAAGGAAGATATAAATGCATGCAAAATGTGACTTATCAAATACCCCCAAACCTGGTTTTTGCTAGTCCTCGAGCAAACTTAAAACTAAAACACACCAACACAAACATCTAACTAAACCACTTTCGCTGGCTAAACGATTGCACTGAGCATGTGCAACAAGCCTTTGAACCCCTAGGTGTCCCTAGTTGGAGGAGTTGTGTCTCCTGAGGGCTTACAGTGATGACACCCACAAACATCCACCAAATTTGCCAACAACTTGGTTACTACAAGCTTTAAACAAACTAATAAGAACCAATGAAGATTTTGTTTTACATTCAAACTCAAAAGTTTTCCACTCCAAAGAATCGTATCAATTGTAACGTATAAAGATATTTCTCCATATCTTACAACTTCAAAGTCACCATACCTAAATGTTTAAGATAGAATTCGCCTCAACTCTACTCCTCACAGTTTCCACTCAAGTTCTCACTCAGATCTTAAGGTTTAGTCTCTCAACAACATATATGAGTGAAATTATGTAAAGGGAATCAAAATTCTCACATATGAAATCTGAAATGGAAGCACAGTTTCTGAGTAGATCTCATGAAATGAATCAAATGCTAAGAATATAGAAATACACACACTTATCATCACCCATGAATACATCCTCAATGATCAGTTAGGTCTTCTTCAAGGTTGTAATGCAAGGTTTAGGGTATAGGTTATGAAAGATTTGATATGAAATACTAGAGTTTGGGGCATACAAAAGTGTCTTTGAGGCTCTTCACTGGCATTTGTCTTCTTTTGTTTTTGGCGTCCAGGCCCTATGCTTTATAATGAGGCGATTTGGAATTTGTATCCACTTTGATCCTCTTTTTTTGTTTTTTTTTTTTTTTTTTTAGAAACATTTTCAACATAGGTGCCCTCGGCACACGCCACAATCTTGCTCTATAACTCAATCTACCCTTAGTCTTCATCACATTGGTATTCCCCAAACTATAAGGTATGGCTTGTAATGGGCTAGAATGGGTAGATTATGGTGTGGGTGATGAAAGAGTTAGGCTAAAGTGTTTGGCTGCAACAAGGGTGAATGGAGCACACAAATGGGTAGGATTTAAGCCTTTTAGTAGTTAAACATGCATAGCCTAACATCATCTCATTGAGTTCATTCATGAATGATACTAAATACATGGTATCTGCAAAGGAGCATGATTCTTAGCATCCAAACGAAATAGAATTACTGAGATCATTTAAAGTGAAATTGAAAGAAAAAGATAGGAGTAGAAACACTTTAAACCCTCTCAAAGAAACAATTAGGCTCAAAATAACTCACTAGGGTAGTCTCCACTATTCTTCTTCCAGAATTTGAGTATGGTACCTCCATGATCATAATTTCAAGAGTTAAAGCTTTATACAAGACAACAAGATGCAACACTTTTTCATAGCAACCCAATCGTTTGTTTTCAAACATAGCCCTCATATACATTCATATTAGTAAGCAAAACACCTTTAACCAAAACTAACACATAAAACAAACACAAAACCCAAACCTTCCATCCCACACCCCCAAACCTAACCTAAGCATTGTCCTCGATGCTTAAAATCGTATGCAAAGTAAATAGGCAAAGAATATGGAATGGAAATAACATAAACACAAAATAAGGAAAGAACACAAACCACACTAGGTTGCCTCCTAGCAAGCGCTTTATTTAATGTCTAGGCAAGACATGGTAGCTTGTTCATGGTGTTGTAAACTCAAGAAAATCTACAACTTGATACACTGGCTCTTCCTGCACTTTCTCCAAGTACAGTTTCAATCGCTGCCCATTGACTTTAAAAGAGGTGCCATTCTTCATGTTCTCTATCTCCACAGCTCCGTGGGGAAATGTTTGTAACACTTTGAATGGTCCCACCCACCTAGACTTCAATTTACCTGGAAAAAGTCTCAAACGTGAGTCATACAAAAGTACTTTCATACCTTGGTGAAACTCCTTCCTTAGGATGGCCTTGTCATGATAGAGCTTAGTCCGTTCCTTGTAGATTTTGGCATTCTCATATGCCTCATTTCTAAGTTCTTCCAACTCATTAAGTTGGAGTTTCCTTGCTATTCCAGCATCCTTGTAATCAAAGTTGAACTTCTTGATGGCCCAATATGCACGGTGTTCAAGCTCCATTGGCAAATGACAAGCTTTCCCAAACACAAGGCGATAAGGACTCATGCCAATGGGGGTCTTGTATGCTGTTCTATATGCCCATAGTGCATCATTTAACCTCAATGACCAATCCTTCCTTGTAGGGCTTACAGTCTTCATCAAAATGTTCTTGATCTCCCTATTGCTAATCTCCACTTGTCCTGAGGTTTGAGGATGGTACGGGGTTGCCATTTTGTGGTTGATGTTGTACTTCTTCATCAAGGATTCAAAAGGTTTGTTGCAAAAATGGCTGCCACCATCACTAATAATAGCTCTTGGGGTTCCAAACCTACAAAAAATCACATCTTTAAGAAAATTCAACACAACCTTATGATCATTAGTTCTTGTAGCAATGGCTTCAACCCATTTGGATACGTAATCCACTGCCACTAATATGTATAAGTAGCCAAAAGAGGATGGAAATGGTCCCATGAAATCGATTCCCCAAACATCAAAGAGTTCCACCACCAAAATGTTGTTCAATGGCATCTCATTTCTTCGGCTAATGTTCCCCATTTTCTGGCACCTATCACACTTAGAGCAAAAATCAAAAGCATCTTTGAATAAAGTAGGCCAAAAGAAACCAGATTGTAAAACCTTTAGAGATGTCTTTTTGGCACCAAAATGGCCTCCACATGCCAATGTGTGGCTAAATGTTAGGATGCTTTGTTGCTCACTCTCTGGGACACATCTCCTAATGATTTGATCAGGGCAATATTTAAATAAATATGGTTCGTCCCAAACGTAGTGCTTTACCATGGCAAGGAACTTCTTTCTTTCCTGAAAAGAAAGGTCATTTCTCATTATACCACAAGCAAGATAATTAACAAAATCCGCATACCATGGTTCTTGTTCTTGAACAACAAGGAGTTGTTCATCTGGAAATGATTCATTTAGGGGCAAAGGTTGTCCAACTCCATGGTTTTCATTAAGCCTGGACAAATGGTCAGCCACAACATTATCACTGCCTTTCTTATCTCGAATTTCCAAGTCAAACTCTTGTAGTAAGAGTATCCATCTAATTAAGCGTGGTTTAGCATCCTTCTTTGTCATCAAGTACCTAAGGGCTGCATGATCAGAAAACACAATAACTTTAGATCCCACAAGATATGACCTAAACTTTTCTAAGGCAAAAACAACAGCAAGCAACTCCTTTTCAGTTGTGGAATAGTTAAGTTAGGCATCATGCAGAGTCCTGCTTGCATAGTAGATCACATGTGGAAGCTTGTTCACCCTTTGCCCTAAAACTGCACCAATAGCATAGTCAGAGGCATCACACATTAATTCAAAAGGTAACGACCAATCTGGTGCCATAATAATAGGGGCCGAGGTTAGTTCATATTTCAAAGTATTGAATGCATCCATACAAGCCTTATCAAAATGAAATACAATATCTTTAGCTAACAGATTGCATAATGGACGAGTGATCATTGAAAAGTTCTTAATGAAACGACGATAAAAACCCGCATGGCCCAAAAAACTTCTTACTCCCTTCACAGTGGTGGGGGCTACCATATTGGTGATGACGTCAATTTTGGCTTTGTCCACCTCCATTCCTTTGCTAGAGATTACATGTCCCAACACAATTCCTTGTTTCACCATAAATTGGCACTTTTCCCAATTGAGAACCAAATTTGTTTCCTGACATCTTTGAAGTACTAAAGAGAGATGGTTAAGACATTCATCAAAAGAGGAACCAAACACTGAGAAGTCATCCATAAATACCTCAATGAATCTTTCTACCATGTCAGAAAAGATGGCCAACATGCATCTTTGGAATGTTGTTGGAGCATTGCAAAGTCCAAAAGGCATTCTTCTGTATGCAAATGTGCCAAAGGGGCAAGTAAAGGTTGTTTTCTCTTGATCCTCCGGAGCGATTGCAATTTGATTGTAACCTGAGTATCCATCCAGAAAACAATAAGTGAGTAACCTGCCAATCTCTCAAGCATTTGATCTATGAAAGGCATAGGAAAGTAATCTTTTCTAGTGCTAGAATTCAACTTCCTGTAATCGGTGCAAACACGCCAACTGGCCGTGGGCTTTGTGGGCACAAGCTCATTGTTTTCATTCCTCATCACAGTGATTCCCACCTTCTTAGGCACCACCTGAATAGCACTCACCCATTTGCTATCAGAAATGGGATATATGATCCCCACATCTAACAATTTCAACACCTCATTCCTAACAACCTCCTTCATGTGTGGATTGAGTCTTCTTTGTGGCTCACGGGTTGACTTTGCCCCTTCCTCCAAAAGAATTCTATGCATGCACATGGTAGGGCTTATTCCCTTGATATCTGCAATAGACCAACCAAAAACTGATTTGAACTCTTTTAACACCCTAATTAGTTTATCTTCTTCATTTGGGGTGAGATCAGAAGCTATGATAATTGGAAGAGTTTCAAATTCAGCTAGATATGCATATTTTAGATGTGGTGGAAGTGGTTTAAGTTCAAGTTTTGGTGCCTTAACAGTGGAAGGAGTTAGATGTGACATTGATGGTTCTAAGGGCTCTAAAAAAGGTGAAACATTCAAAGGATACAATGCTAATGCTTCCAAGGCAGCTACTTCTTCCATGAGTGCATCTTCTTCATCAAACTCATCTTGAGATTGACTCAAAACAGTTTGTAATGGTTCATTCGATTGTGCCTGCAAGAACTTAGAGAATACCAATGAATCAAGCACATCAATGGCATAACAATCAAGAGATGAAGAAGGATGAGTGATAGGAGCATATTTAGGCGACTTACTTAGCTTGTTTTCGTGCATTTATATTGTTAATTCATAGTTGTTTTTGGCGTTTAAGCCATTTTCGTGTGTTTTTAGGTTTATGTGGCTAAGGAAGCAAAAAGATGCATTTTGGAGCATTTTGGAGCAAAATTGGACTTGGAAGGGATAACTTATACTTGGAGCAAAAGGAATGGACGAAATTGAAGAGTTGATGTCACAAGGATTCCTACTTGAAGTAGCCACACACCTTCCACATTTCAGCCACATGCACTTGTTCCTCCATCATTGCACCAACAACAACATTGCACATGCACTCCCTTTAATTAATTAACCCACATGCACCCTTTATTCTTTCATCATTCCAGCCACTCCACATCCCTCACCAAGAAATCATTCAACACATGCATCCATAATCATTTCTCCACACCAAAACCGTGCACATGCATTCCCCTTGTGCAATTCCATCATTCCACACCTCCATGGCAGCCACCAACCAACCTAGCTGTCATGTTTCCCCTTTAATCATTCAAACATTCACCCACATGCATTTCTAACCCACATGCACCCTAGATTCTAATCAGCCATTCACATTTAATCATTCATTCCCATCAGATTTCTAGCATATTCACATGCATTCATCCTAGCTGTCATGTTTCCCCTTTCATCATTCCCTCACATTCTTTAAATGAGCCAACACATGCATCCACCTTTCTCCCATCAGATTTCCAACATTGCACATGCATTTCCACCCTTTAATCACATGCATAAATCAGCCACATGCATCTCCCATCACCATTCCAGATTTCCACCAAGTTCCTAGCTATCATGTTCCCCCCATTTCACCTATAAATAAACCTTCATTGCAGCCACAAAGGGGGGGATCCATTCACCACAGAAATAAGGCCTTTGTGCCAGAAATTCACCCATTCCAAACACTCTTCCATATTCCAGAAATTCGTCAAAACCTCTCCACACCCTTGCAGCAGCCACCAAAACACTTTTCTCCTCCATTGCAGCCACTCCAACCACTCCCCAAACCATTCACACCATCAAACTATCCTTAGACCTTGTGCTACAACGAAGAGGAAGATAAGAGGGCCTAAACGTTCATACAATTCAAGTTTGAGTTGTTGGAATGTTTAGGTGTTTCTTTGATTTCAATGTTTAATTTCAATACTCTTTGTTTTGTATGTTTGAGGAATGGAAGAAAAGAGTGCTTAAACGTTCATACAATTCAAGTTTGAGTTGTTGGAATGTTTAGGTGTTTCTTTGATTTCAATGTTATGAAGAACTAAACCCCCCTTAGCTAGGGGGTGATTCGAAATATATGTTTATGCTTGCATTTTGATTTGATTACTTCTAATTGCGTTTCATAAGTTGTGGATTCAATTCGTTTAACTGTTTGATTGATAACTTATTTATGTATGTTTATTGAGAGTGCACACTTAATTTTCATGCATGAATTCGACGCTAGAATATAAGTGAGTATAGTGGTAAGTATTCCCGCCTGTCACGCGGGTGACCCGGGTTCGTTCCCCGGCAACAGCGCCAAAATTTGATGCGAGATTTATACGCACACAAATTAAACCCTCTTTTCGTCAAATTGTAGTATATGTATAAGTAGGGATCGTTCTGGACCGGGGATTAGGAGGGATTGTTAATCACTTGGATTTGACTCAAAAACGTAAAAACACAAAATAAAATACTATACTAGACTCAAATATTGCAAAACTAAACTTTAAAACACTAAAACAAACCAAAAGACTCAAAACAGCACCAAAACACTCAAAACTGCCTTAAAAACACAATCTGGGCAGTTTTGAGCACCTTGAGTACTTTGGACGAATTTGGGAAACAAAATGAATCAAAACACTTATAAACACAAACTAAATGTATTTCTAACTAAATTGATGGAATATAATGATGAAAAACTAGTTAGAGGGTTCCTTATCCACACATGAACATAAGCATATAATTTGACTCCCAGTTATGACTTCAACAAACGATGAATGACAATGCTCCAAGTTAATTAGGTTCGCTTAAACTAACTTTCAGATTTCCCTAGATTCATTGGATTGAATGGGATACGCATTACAACCAAATTATTCCTAATCAAAGTCCCTAACCATGGAATACGCATGATAGAGACATTCAACAAAGATCATTAAGTTCAACGGAAATCATAAACATCGACTAGGCATTCATAACTATGGAATACGCATGTTAATCCAGCCTAGGGTTTACTAAACACAATCGTGACTAGCGATCTTTACTACTCATGAATATAAGTTCATAATGATTAGGTGAAATTCCCTGATAGCCTAGCATCAAGTTTAGGCATGCAAATTAAGTGTCGACCCTCAACCCACATACATAAACAAGTTCTTAATCAAAACAGAAAAGTAAACCACATCTAAAGTTCATGAATTCATAACTGGAGTAAATCAAATCATAACCAACATATGTAAATGGCTTCAAATTCGCCTCTAACTAAAAAAAGAAATTAGTTCCACATGTTTAACATAATTGAACAACAAGTTAAATTAAACTTTAAAACACTAAAACAAACCATTGTATATACCACAAACACTTCCCCCCTTTGTGCCGTGAGTTATGTTAAACATGTTTAACACTACCCAAACCATTCACACCATCAAACTATCCTTAGACCTTGTGCTACAACGAAGAGGAAGATAAGAGTGCCTAAACGTTCATACAATTCAAGTTTGAGTTGTTGGAATGTTTAGGTGTTTCTTTGATTTCTATGTTTAATTTCAATACTCTTTGTTTTGTACGAATGAGGCATGGAAGAAAAGAGTGCCTAAACGTTCATACAATTCAAGTTTGAGTTGTTGGAATGTTTAGGTGTTTCTTTGATTTCTATGTTTAATTTCAATACTCTTTGTTTTGTACGAATGAGGCATGGAAGAAAAGAGTGCCTAAACGTTCATACAATTCAAGTTTGAGTTGTTGGAATGTTTAGGTGTTTCTTTGATTCTCTTTGTTTTGTATCATAAGGAACTAAACCCCCCTTGGCTAGGGGGTGATTCGAAATATATGTTTATGCTTGCGTTTTGATTTGATTACTTCTAATTGCGTTTCATAATTTGTGGATTCAATTTGTTTAACTATTTGATTGATAACTTATTTATGAATGTTTATTAAGAATGCGCGCTTAATTTTCATGCATGAATATGACGCTAGAATATAAGTGAGTTTCACCTAATAGTTACGAACTTATATTCACAAGTAGTGGAGGTTGCTTATAAACAATCGCGTTAAATGAATTCTTGGCATAAGTTTCATGCGTATTCCATAGTAACGAATGCCTCGTCGATGTTTATGATTTCCGTTGAACTTAATGATCTTTGTTGAATGTCTCTATCATGCGTATTCCATGGTTAGGGACTTTGATTAGGAATAATTTGGTTGTAATGCGTATTCCATTCAATCCAATGAATCTAGGGAAATCTGAAAGTTAATTTAAGCGGACCTAATTAACTTGGAGCGTTGAGAAGTTATGGTTTATTGAAATGCAATTGGAAATCATTTTATTATGCAAGTATAACATGTATGGAGATGAACCCCTTAGCTAGCCTTCATTCCATTCAATTCTATCACACATTCACATTTACATTTTGCTTTTACTTACAATCTGTTCTTTTAGTTTAAATTCGTCAAAACCTAAATCCCCCTTTACTTTCTTGTCAAATTAGTTAGAAATCAATTTAGTTTGTGTTTATAAGTGTTGTGATTCAATTTGTTACATAAATTCGTCCAAAGTACTCAAAGTGCTCAAAACTGCCCAGAAAGTGATTTTAAGGCAGTTTTGAGTGTTTTGGGTAATGTTTGAGTCTTTTGGTTTGTTTTAGTGTTTTAAAGTTTAGTTTTGCATTCCTTGAGTCTAGTATAGTGTTTCATATTGTTATTTTACGTTTTTGAGTCAAATCCAAGTGGTTAACAATCCCTCCTAATCCCCGGTCCAGAACGATCCCTACTTATACTTATACTACAATTGAGAAAAAGAGGGTTTAATTTGTGTGCGTATAAATCTCGCATCAAATTTTGGCGCCGTTGCCGGGGATTAGAAAATTTGCTAATCCCTTGGATTGTTTTATTTTCGTTTGTTTTTATTTTATTCCAGTTTCTTAATCTTGTTTTGTTTCTTGTTCTAGGTACTAGTTTATGACTCGGAGTTCTCATCCGATTCGTGAACATATCCTGGAGTGATTGGGTTCTTCGTCCGGCTGCAAGACGTAAAAGAAAGCGCTACTTGGGAGGCAACCCAATGCACCGAATAAAACAAAGCATGTTCAAAAAAAAAAAAAAAAAAAAAAAAAACATGGCAGAACGATGGAGGCTTCACAAAGGTTGTTTACTTAAAGACCCACTACGTGGCAAAACTCTTGAAGCGGAAGGCATCGGGACGGAAGGCATCGGTGCAGAAGATATAGGAGTGGAAGGCATCGGAGCTGGAGGCATCGAAGATAGAGCATTCGAGGCCTCAATACTTGGCCAAACGCTGGATGATCCAGGAAAAAGGTGCCTTGATGCGAAATATATAAGCACACAAATTAAACCCTCTTTTCGACAATTGTAGTATAGATATAAGTAGGGATCGTTCTTGATGCGAGAATTACTTGACACTCAAATTAAACCCTCGTTTGACAATTGTAGTAGAATGGATAAGTGAGGGATCGTTCTAGACCGGGGATTAGGAGGGCTTGCTAAAACCTTCTAAATTGACTTAAAAACATAAAAACTAAATTAAAATACTCTTAACAAGACTACTATGACTCATAATGGCTTTGAAAAACTCAAATTGTCTAAAACAATCAAATTGACTCAAATAGAAGCTAGAACTTGATTTAGACGAATTTGCAAATGTTTATGACTCCAAAAGCTTAAAGATACAAAAATAAAACAAATACGAATGATTAAAACTTAACAAAATAGAGGGGGGGGATTGTGTTTGGACGATATTAAATTAAAAAGACAGAATATAATTAAAGGCAAAATGTAAATATGAATGTGATGAAAATATGGATGATGGAATAGCCAAGGGGTTCTTCTCCACACATGTTACACTTGCAAACAAAATTGATTCTCAGTTGGTCTTTCGATAAGTTGTGAAACTCAATGCTCCAAGTTAATTAGATCCGCTTAGATTAACTTTCAGATTTCCCTAAATTCGTTGGATTGAATGGAATACGCATTACAACCAAATTATTCTTAATCAAAGTCCCTAACTATGGAATACGCATGATAGAGACATTCAACAAAGATCATTAAGTTCAACGGAAATCATAAACATCGACGAGGCATTCGTTACTATGGAATACGCATGAAACTTATGCCAAGAATTCGTTTAACGCACTTATATTCTAGCGTCATATTTATGCATGAAAATTAAGCTTGCAATCTCAATGAACATACATAAATAAGTTATCAATCAAACAGTTAAACGAATTGAATCCACAACTTATGAAATTCCAACCAAACGTAATCAATTCAAATTGCAAATATAAACATAGTTTCGAATCACCCCCTAGCTAAAGGGGGGGTTTAGTTCCTCATAACTTTGAAATCAAAGAAACACCTACACATTCCAACAACTCAAACTTGAATTGTATGAACGTTTAGGCACTCTTCTCTTCCCTTCTCATACGTACAAAACAAAGAGAATTAAATTTAAACTTTGAAATCAAAGAAACACCTAAACATTCCAACAACTCAAACTTGAATTGTATGAACGTTTAAGCACTCTTTTCTTCCTCGTTGTTGTAGCACAAGGTCTAAGGTGAGCTTAAGGGCTTTAGGTGTATGTGGAATGGAGTAGGGAGTGGTTGGAGATGGAAGAATGAAGAGAAAATATGCAGAAAATGAAGTGGGACTCACGGCAATGGAATGGTATTTGTGTTGTGTGAAGTGTTGTGAATGGAAATATGAGATATGAATTGAATGAATGAATGCAAGGGTATTTATAGGAGTAGTGGAGGGAACATATGGTTGTTTGTTTAAGATGCAAGTGGCTAATTAATGATGGAAAAGTATGTGATTTAAAGGATGCAAAGTGAATGAATCATGAATCATTGTGGATGAAAGGTGGAAGTGCATGTGTTGATGACTAGGTTAGTGGGTGGAAATCTGAAAATGGCATATAGGAATGGGAGCTCACGGTTTGAATGTGTAAAGTGTGTGTGAATGCATGTGAAGATGCAATAAATAATGCATGTAGGGTTAGGAAATAATGAAGAAATGCATGTGAGATGTTTGGAAAGGAAATGGGAACCCACGGCAATGAAGTTGTTTTGTGTTGTGAATTATGATGAATGCATGTGAGTTAAAGAGGGAGAATGTGGTGAAATGATGAAGTAGGAAGGTGGAAATGCATGTGAGATGTTTGGAAAGGAATAAAGAATGAATGGTGGAAATGTGAGTGAATGATGTGCATGTGTGAGAATGCATGTGGAATTAAGAGGAGTATGGAAGTGAAATAAATGAATGATATGTTAAGTGATAAGTGAATGGTATGTGGTGAGTGATAAGTGAATGGTTTGATAAGTGATAAATGAACTAGTTTAAAGGGCTAGGGTTTAAGTACATAGAATGGGCCTAAAATAGGTTGGTTTGTATGGCATAATGTGTTATGTGATTGGGTTAGGGCCATTGTTTTGTGTCTTCAAGTGCATACAAGGCCTTCAAATTCGTCCATCCTCTTGGCTCCATGGATAAGCTATCCAATCCATGCCCAAAAATGCTCCAAATGGCCTCAAAATGCACTTACTTGCTCCCTAGGCCCTTAGAACCTGAAAACACACAAAAGAAGCATAAAGGACTAAAATAACGAGAGAAACATAACGTAAATGCACGAGAACAAGCCATTTAAGTCGCATGAATATGCTCCTATCAAATACCCCCACACTTAGCTTTTGCTAGTCCTCGAGCAAAACAGAATAAAAACGAATAAACAAAACGACACTAAACACGTAAAACACAACCTAAACCTTCCAACAACCGTCTTAGGGATTTCCAATGCACATGACATGTTAAAAATCATCATTCTCACAGATTTTAGTCATCTTCACACTTAAGTACATTCTTAATCATAGTCACCATATACTAGTTCACAATTAAGCATTTAAAACCATGTTTTGAATGTAGTAACATGCCTTAGAGAATTTGCTCAATTTCTTTCAAGATATGCACTCAATTTTTACTCAGATTTTCTAACTACACACCCTAATCTAGTCATATGTGAGAAGATTGATGTAAACATGAAAACGACACTCACATATATGTATCACAAAGAACGCAAATTCTGGAGTTAATAATCAAGTTTAGATATGATCTCATGAATGGAATGCTACTACTTAGACGCGAGAACCAGTGACACCATAAGCTCATACCAAGTTCAAACTCCACAAATTGAAATACACAACACTCAAGATAGAAGTCAAGGGTTGTAACGGGGCTTGGGGTATGTGGATAACAAAGAAGGGATATGGAAAACAAAGGTTCTTAAAGAAATAGTGAGCAAGCATTTGAATCAACTTAGAATTCACTTTTGAATGAAAACTCAACTTTTGAACAAAAAGGGAGAATTTAGACAATTTACGCCCAGAATTGGTGTTTTGGAACCTTTCTTCAATCACTTATTCTTTTCTCTTTTTTTTTTTTTTCTTTTCTTTTTTTTTTTTTTTTTTTTTTTTTTTTTCAAAACAAAAACACTTAAACATTCTCTCCCCCACACTTATTTTCTTTCATAATGTAACTCAAAAGGAATTCAATTAAGTCATGCTCACTATCTTTTAAGAACAAGGGTAAGGACGGTCCTATTCTAGGTTAGGTGAAGATAAAGTGGGTTAACAAAGAACATGGGTTAACATGGCTCAACGGGGGTAAAACTTACAACATATACGAAATATGGGAAGCGAGGCTATTTGGCTATGGTGGCAACTACACAACTTCATCTTGATATATGTTATGCAAATCAATAACATGCTTTGAATGAAATGGGCATGAGTTCTAGCATTTGGAACTATATGATGAAACGCCTTCTAAGCAGTAACCAAGCAAAGAATAATGAGATCATGCAACGATTTTAGAAAACAAGAAATCACAGATTATACTCTCCAAAGAACGTTATAGGCTCAAGTCTCTCAGGGTTGTAGCGTTTGTTTGAGTTCCTTCCTTCAAGCATGTTACAACAACGAAATTTTTTTTTTCTTTTATGATTGCATGTGAAATCATACATTATAACCATAACCAAGCATATACCAAGAGTAAATCAAACTTTTCTCTATGTTTATAACTCTTTCTAACCGTCATGCAATTATAAACCAAATCCTTAACATTGTGTTGGAAGGTATCCTAAGACACAAACTCACAAAAACGACTCAAAACACTCTTTTTAGGCTTTTCAAAACAATTTTTCAAATTTTTATGTGCTTTTCGGAGTTATAAAACAACACACACTAAAATAGTTTTAAAACAGTGAGAAACAACATGTGAAGTGATAGGTGATAAAATCCAACGAATTTGTATCAAATATACTTAGTTACCCCCCACACTTAAATCAAACATTGTCCTCAATGTTTTAAGCATAGATTCACACAAAGCATAAGTAAATACACAAAAAGCACTTAAACATACTAAACATGGCATAATGTAATTAACAAAGAGAAGAGTTTAGAGACACAAATCTGGTTATAGAGTGTAAATTCCATCTTCTCTTTGTTGATTGCATTGAGGCTTGATCTTGATGATTCCACAGGCTTACTCTTGAACTGGTTTCTGCCCATCGTTGATTTTCCTTTGTGCTACTTCTTGAACTGGGCAGCAGGATGGTTCTTTTGGTCTCCCCCGAAGGTCTGAGCCTATCCCTTTTATCTGTTTCTTTGTTCAATCTTTCCAATTCGTATTGAAAAGGGTTGGAGGATAACTCAGCCTATGTTTGTCTCCACATGCTTCAATGTATCATTTGCACTTGCCTTACTCGCTCCCCTTTGCCGAAGTGGTCCCTTCTCCGGAAGTGTATCAACCGTTGAAGATGACTACTCGAGAGCAACGCTAGGTAAGCAATCAGGAATAGATTCCAGGCAGTTGGCTCCAGAACGGAAGACTGACTCCAAGTGCCGGCTGATTGCTTGTTTTACTTTGCCATGCGAGTAAGAACAAGGACAAAGAAAAAGACAGGGAAAGAGCATGATATGAGATACTTTTGCTTTTGACCTTGATGATATGAGATACCTTTGCTTTTGAAGAAGCGGTGAATGAATCAGCACATGTATTTGTTGTGCTGTTTCCTCCTGGGTCATATGTACTCCAGGCATCTGGTATCATCTTTGGGGAAGAAGAAAGAATTGAGTCTTTCGAAAGGCTTTGCTGGGAGTACGCCCTCAGAGGTGAGGGAGAGTTGGGCATTTTTCTTCAGGTTTGCCCTGCCATAAAAGACGAAGGTCGACATATATAGAGATAATATCAAGTGGTGGTACTTTTTACCTTTGTCGACAAACGTTTTGATCCCGCAAATCTGGCTTTTTGAAATAGTGGCGCCTCTTCGATCTCTGAACACGCCTCTTCGATTTCTGAACACACCTCTTCGATTTCTGAGCACACCTCTTCGATTTCTGAGCAGGCGCCCCTTCGCTTTCTGAACGACACGTGGTAGTGCAGATGCGGCTCCTTTTGACAAAGCTGCACGCGTCTTCTGAAAAGCAGAGAAAGCGTCGCCGAACTTTGCGCTTGTCGGCTAAAGATGTGTAGTTGCGGTGATGGCTTCCACGTGTTGTCTGAAAAGAAGAAATCTTTTGACAAAGTTGAACGCGCCTTCTGAAAAGCCGAGAAAGCGTCGCCGAACTTACGCCGGAAATTCCGGCTTTTTGAATTGGTGGACGCGTCGCCTTGGCTTTTTTATTGAGCTATCGATCACCACAACAAACACACTCTGAAGAAAATCGACTCCGACCCTTTGAAATTTAACTCCATCCCTTCTCTTTTGAACACTTTTGAAAAATGGCAAACTCATCGAACCTTAGCTTGGAATTGAGCCTTAGCAGTGATACGGGCGCGCCGCGTCAAGGTAACGTATGGCGCCCTTCTTTCTTTTCTTCTAACAGTCCTCTCACAGGTGAAGACTCCGTGATGCAGGACGCCACAACAGCTACAATAGTAGCTAGGAACCTCCTCACTCCGAAAGATAGTAGGCTGCTGTCAGGACGGTCCGATGAGCTGGCCGTTCAAGAGTCCCTCGCACTTAGTGTTCAGTGTGCGAGTTCTGTGTCCAACATGGGCCAACGCCTGCTTGCCCGCTCCCGTCAGGTGGAATCATTGATGGCAGAGGTGGAAAGTCTCAAGCAGGAGATCCAGCAGCTGAAGTATGAGAATAGAAGTTTGCACGTGCTTGCAAACAACTATTCGACGGGCATGAAGAGGAAGCTTGATGAGCTGCAAGAGTCTGAAGGTCGGATTCACAGTGACCGTCAAAGGTTCTCGTCTTTCCTCCAGAGGCACCTTTTTCCTGGCTCATCCAGCGCTTGGCCAAGTATTGAGGCCTGGAATGCTCTATCTTCGATGCCTTCTGCTCCTATGCCTTCTGTTCCTACGCCTTCCGCTCCGATGCCTACTGTTCCTACGCCTTCCGCTCCGATGCCTTCTGTTCCTACGCCTTCCGCTTCAAGAGTAAAGCCACGTAGTGGGGCCTCAAGCAAACACCCTTTGTGAAGCACCATCTTTCTTTGTTTAGCAGTGCCTATCAATAAATCAAACATTTTCTCAATGTTACAATCATAGACTCACACAATTAATAAACAAACAAACAATAACAACTAAACAACCTAACAAGGCAGACACCAAAATGACTCAAATGACTCTAAAAACACATATTTTTGGGTTTTTCAAAAGAATTTTTTTTTTTTTTTTAAATTTTTATCAAATTTTCGGAGTTTTATACCAAGACACTATAAAACACACTAAAACACTCTAAAAACGCTTAAAACAGCAAGAAACAACATTCTAAGTGAAAGGTGAATAAATCCCACGAAATTCATGCAAATACAAATTGTTTACCCCCCCCCACACTTAAATCAAACTTTGTCCTCAATGTTTTAAGCAGAAAGTCACAACAGAGCAAGCAAATAAACAAATACGAGAAAGAAAGCAAAGTAAAGGCAGTAAAGAAAAAGAAAGGAATAAAAATAAGTCTCTTAAAGGGGTTTCCAAGTTCTTCTCTATTCGGATGCATGGGTTGCCTCCCACGAAGCGCTTTCTTTTACGTCTTGCAGCCGGACGGTACCTCCGTTTAAGCTTGACTAGGTTCCACGGCATAGAGGGGTACCTCCTCCACGACATGCTCCTCAAACATCTCGTAATAGGGCTTCAATCGATGCCCATTCACTTTGAATTCTTGCTGCGTCTTTGAACTTTTGATTTGCACTGCACCATGAGGGAAAACATTAGTAACAACAAACGGGCCAATCCATTTAGAACGCAACTTACCAGGAAACAAACGTAGGCGAGAGTTGAAAAGTAACACTTTCTGCCCAACTGTGAAGGTCTTGGTTCGAATCATTTTATCATGGAATGCTTTGGTCTTGGCTTTGTACATCCGGGCATTCTCATAGGCTTCATTCCGAATCTCCTCAAGTTCATTCAATTGGAGCTTCCTATGAACTCCCGCTGCATCTATGTCCATGTTGAAAATCTTCACGGCCCAATGTGCCTTGTGCTCTAACTCTACGGGCAAATGACATGGCTTACCATAGACGAGCCGAAAAGGTGACATCCCAATGGGTGTTTTGTATGCCGTACGATATGCCCACAGTGCATCATCTAAACGTAAGCTCCAATCCCTCCTTGTTGGTCCAACGGTCTTCTCCAAAATCTGTTTGATTTCTCGGTTAGACACCTCGGCTTGGCCATTTGTTTGAGGATGGTAAGGTGTGGAGACCTTATGGTTGACATGGTACTTTCTTAGCAACGCCTCAATGGTCCGATTGCAAAAGTGAGACCCTCCATCACTTATGATTACTCTCGGCATTCCAAACCTAGCAAAAATGTTAGTTTTCACGAAATCTGCAACCACCTTAGAATCGTTAGTACGGGTGGCTTTTGCTTCCACCCATTTAGAAACATAATCAACGGCAAGCAAGATATAAGTGAAACCATAAGATGGAGGGAAAGGGCCCATGAAATCAATGCCCCAAACATCAAAAATTTCAACATTAAAGACAGGGGTTTGCGGCATTTGGTCCTTGGTACCTATGTTACCCATTCGTTGGCAACGATCACAAGACATACAAAAGGTTCTAGCATCCCTAAATATAGTCGGCCAATAAAAACCACACTCTAGAACCTTGAGGGCAGTGCGTTGTGTGCCAAAATGACCACCACATGCATATGTGTGACAAAAGCTTAGAATTGAGTGAAATTCAGAATCATGCACACATCTACGTACAATTTGATCTGAGCAATACTTCCACAAATAAGGGTCATCCCAAACATAGAAACGTGCATCATTTTTAAGCTTATCACGTTGGTGCTTGTTTAGTTCATTTGGAATTTGTTTAGCCACCAAGTAATTCACTAAATCTGCATACCATGGTTCACTTACCTCAATGGATAGCAGCTGCTCATCGGGAAAAGTTTCAGGGATAGGTACGGCATGTTCATGCTCCTCGTGGATCATTCGGCTTAAATGGTCAGCCACTACATTCTCGCTTCCTTTCTTATCCCGGATTTCAATATCAAATTCTTGAAGAAGAAGAATCCAACGGATAAGCCTCGGCTTTGCTTCCTTTTTCGTGAGCAAGTACCTCAAAGCTGCATGATCAGAATAAACGATTACTTTAGTACCAATTAAATATGAACGGAATTTATCTAAAGCAAAAACCACGGCTAGAAGTTCTTTTTCCGTCGTGGAGTAGTTCAATTGGGCATCATTGAGAGTCCGAGAGGCATAGTATATGACATGCGGCCGCTTGTCTCTTCTTTGTCCTAGAACAGCTCCTAATGCATAGTCGGATGCATCGCACATGAGCTCGAACGGAAGGCTCCAATCTGGAGGTACAATAATGGGGGCCGAGACTAGCTTCTCCTTGAGTTGGTTAAATGCCGAATTACACTCTTCATCAAACTTGAATGGCACATCTTTTTGAAGCAATCGGCAAAGAGGGTTGGACATCTTGGAGAAGTCCTTGATAAAACGCCTATAGAACCCTGCATGGCCAAGAAACGAACGTACCTCTCTAACCGAAGCAGGAGAGGGTAAGTGACGTACAAGGTCTATTTTCGATTTATCTACTGCAATTCCTTTTTCTGAAACAATATGTCCTAAAACTATTCCTTGTTTCACCATAAAGTGACATTTCTCCCAATTCAAGACAAGGTTAGTTTCAACACATCGTTTCAAAATTAAGGTCAGATTATCCAAGCAATTATCAAATGAACTCCCAAATACACTGAAATCATCCATGAAAACCTCAATGATCTTTTCAACAAAATCGGAAAATATACTTACCATACACCTTTGGAAAGTGGCCGGTGCGTTGCATAAGCCAAATGGCATGCGACGATAAGCAAATGTTCCAAAGGGACATGTGAATGTGGTCTTCTCTTGATCATCCGGGGCTATCACAATTTGGTTATATCCAGAGTATCCATCAAGAAAACAGTAAAAAGCATGACCGGCTAACCTTTCGAGCATCTGGTCGATGAATGGCAAAGGAAAGTGATCTTTCCTAGTCATGGCATTTAGCTTCCGGTAATCGATACATACCCGCCATCCAGTCTGAATGCGTGTAGGCACGAGCTCATTCTCATCATTCTTGATAACAGTTACTCCGGACTTCTTGGGAACGACTTGAACTGGAGAGACCCAACGGCTATCGGAGATAGGGTAGATCACTCCGCAATCCAAAAGCTTGATTATTTCTTTCTTCACCACTTCCATCATCGGAGGGTTGAGACGGCGTTGAGCCTCTCGAGTTGGTTTAGCCCCCTCCTCAAGAAGTATACGGTGCATGCATGTGGTAGGGCTTATTCCTTTAATGTCGGCCAAAGTCCACCCTATGGCCGTTTTGTGCTCTCGCAGCACCCTCACAAGCTTCTCCTCCTCCTTTGCTGTGAGACTTGATGAAATGATGACGGGCAATGTTTCGCCTTCTCCCAAAAACACATACTTCAAATGGTCCGGCAACGGCTTAAGTTCAAGCGATGGTGCCTGAACAACAGAAGGTAGCATCTTAGTGGAAACTGAATTTGAAAGTGAGAGTGGAACCTTACCATATTGTTGTGGCAATGACTCAAGGTCTGCCACAACCTCAATTATTTCTTCACTAGAACCCATTGCAAAGAATTCCTCCTCCTTGCCGTGGCCTTGCATTGGCCCAAATCCTTCATTTTTGCGCTCTATGGCCTTAGTGATGGTTGTTTCCAGGGCGTCCTCGTTCAATTCTTCAAGGTATACCTGCGCCAAAGAATCGATAACATCAATGGAAAAACAAGAATGGTCATCAACGGGATATCTCATAGTTTCAGAAATATTAAAATCAATCACTTCCCCATCGAATTCCATTGTCAAGGTGCCTTTGTATACATCAATCTTCGTTCGGGCCGTCTTCATGAATGGCCTACCAAGGAGAATCGGCAAAGATGTAGAATGGGCTGAATCCTCCATGTCTAGGACGTAGAAATCAGCCGGAAAAATTAAATGGTTCACCTGCACAAGCACATCCTCCAAAACTCCTTTTGGATACGCGTTAGAACGATCAGCCAATTGTATAATTACACCATCTTGTTTTAATTCACCCAAATTCATAGATGCATAAATAGAATAAGGCATGACATTTATGGATGCACCTAAATCAAGCATGGCATGTTCAAAACGATTATGTCCAATCACACAAGGAATCGTGAAACTACCGGGGTCTTTGCACTTGGTAGGCAGTTTACGTTGCAAAACAACGGACACATTCTCGCTTACCTTCACTACCTCTTTGTTTGCCCTTCTTCTCTTTGTATTGCATAGGTCCTTGAGGAATTTAGCATACTTTGGAACCTGTTTGATTGCATCGAGAAGCGGTATGTTCACTTGCACCTTCCGGAACGTTTCAAGAATGTCCTTCTCGCTTTCTTCCTTTTTTTCTTGCATGAACCTGCGAGGAAAAGGTACATTGGGCAGATTAGGACGTGAAGTACATGAATTTGAACTTAAATTACCTGATTTGGCCGAGTTAGGGTGATCTGCCTCAGGTTGTGTCGTCTCTTCATCTACTTTCTGGGCAGATTTGGGATTGTTTGGCTCGGTCCCAACTTCTTTTCCACCCCTTAGGGTGATGGCCTTGGCGGATTCGAATCCTCCCTTTGGATTGACTGTGGTTGAGCTAGGAAGCTTTCCTTGCTCTCTAATCTGTCCAAGGAACTCAGAAATCTGCCCTATTTGTTTCTTCATATCCATCATCTCCTTCTCGTTATTTTCTATTTGGTTGTTTTGATTTTGCAACCCCTGCGAAATAGAGGTTAGTAATTGCATAGCTTGATTACTTTCCAAAGACGTACCTGAATGAGATGATGCCGAAGGTTGTTGGGATTGTTGGGGTGCATACGGCTTGGAATAAAAACCAGGGGGGTTTGGCCTAAATCCTCCTTGTTGGGCAGCTTGTTGTGGCTCCCTCCATTTGAAGTTTGGATGGTCTCTCCATCCGGCATTGTAAGTGTTCGAGTATGGGTTGTTTTGATTTTGTCCTTGGAAACCAATTGCATTGGCAGATTCCCACCCACCATTATCGATTAGTTGAGGGCACTTGTCGGATGGATGCCCTTGAATTGAGCACACGCCACAAACTTGGTGTTCTTGTGCTTTTGGACCAATCACAACCTGAGAAACAAGAGAAGTAAGATTAGCAAGTTGTGATTGAATTTCAGAAATAGCACTCACCTCATTTACACTTTGTTGCCGTGGGGCTTCCCTTTGGCCCACTCCTTCATATTGTTGAGCGTTGAGCGCTCGGTTGGCTATGAGAATCTTGGCATCCCTTGGTGTTTTGTCCACCAATGCTCCTCCCGCTGACGCATCAACCATTTGACGTTCGATAGGAAGGAGGCCCTCATAGAAATATTGAAGGAGAAGTTCCTCCTTCATTTGATGTTGAGGACATGAAGCTACAAGGCCCTTGAAGCGCTCATAATAAGACGGGAATGTCTCACCATGATTCTGTTGAATACCACTAATTTTCTTCCGTAGGAGAATCACTCTCGAAGTAGGGAAGAATTTCTCCAAGAAAGCACGCTTCATACTCTCCCACGAAGTCACAGTTCCCGGGGCTAGTTCGTAGAGCCAATCTTTGGCCTTGTCCATAAGTGAAAATGGAAAGGCCTTCATCTTCAATATACTCCCATCCACATTGACGGGGGTCATGCTCGAACAAACCACCTCGAACTCCTTCAAGTGTTTGTTGGGGTCTTCCATAGACAAGCCATGGAACTTCGGAATATGGTGTAACAAACTGGATTTGAGTTCAAATTCCTCAGTCTTCCCCTCTGCAGCCGTGGGGTATTGGATACAAAGAGGCAATGCATTATCCAAACCTGAGGCCGAAAGCTCCTTGATGGTTCTATTATCTGCTGCCATGGCTTGTTCTTCTTCAAAAATCTGATCCGTGGGCTTTTCTTCTACACCTACTTCGTCTTCTTCAAGCCCAGGTTGTGGTGGAGGTTGTGGTGGCTCTTGTTGACTCCTCGTTCTCCTCAAAGTGCGTTCAAAATCACCGTCAAAGTCGGAGATGTTCTCTATAATAGGCCGAGAGCGACGAGTCATACACAGTACCTAAAAAACAAGGAAACAAACAAACTAAGAATCTAAAATAAGAATGCACGAAAAACAAAAAAAAAAATATAAAAATAAAGACAAAGGATTAGCGAAGTTGCTAATCCCCGGCAACGGCGCCAAAATTTGATGCGAGAATTACTTGACACTCAAATTAAACCCTCGTTTGACAATTGTAGTAGAATGGATAAGTGAGGGATCGTTCTAGACCGGGGATTAGGAGGGCTTGCTAAAACCTTCTAAATTGACTTAAAAACATAAAAACTAAATTAAAATACTCTTAACAAGACTACTATGACTCATAATGGCTTTGAAAAACTCAAATTGTCTAAAACAATCAAATTGACTCAAATAGAAGCTAGAACTTGATTTAGACGAATTTGCAAATGTTTATGACTCCAAAAGCTTAAAGATACAAAAATAAAACAAATACGAATGATTAAAACTTAACAAAATAGAGGGGGGGGGATTGTGTTTGGACGATATTAAATTAAAAAGACAGAATATAATTAAAGGCAAAATGTAAATATGAATGTGATGAAAATATGGATGATGGAATAGCCAAGGGGTTCTTCTCCACACATGTTACACTTGCAAACAAAATTGATTCTCAGTTGGTCTTTCGATAAGTTGTGAAACTCAATGCTCCAAGTTAATTAGATCCGCTTAGATTAACTTTCAGATTTCCCTAAATTCGTTGGATTGAATGGAATACGCATTACAACCAAATTATTCTTAATCAAAGTCCCTAACTATGGAATACGCATGATAGAGACATTCAACAAAGATCATTAAGTTCAACGGAAATCATAAACATCGACGAGGCATTCGTTACTATGGAATACGCATGAAACTTATGCCAAGAATTCGTTTAACGCACTTATATTCTAGCGTCATATTTATGCATGAAAATTAAGCTTGCAATCTCAATGAACATACATAAATAAGTTATCAATCAAACAGTTAAACGAATTGAATCCACAACTTATGAAATTCCAACCAAACGTAATCAATTCAAATTGCAAATATAAACATAGTTTCGAATTACCCCCTAGCTAAAGGGGGGTTTAGTTCCTCATAACTTTGAAATCAAAGAAACACCTAAACATTCCAACAACTCAAACTTGAATTGTATGAACGTTTAGGCACTCTTCTCTTCCCTTCTCATACGTACAAAACAAAGAGAATTAAATTTAAACTTTGAAATCAAAGAAACACCTAAACATTCCAACAACTCAAACTTGAATTGTATGAACGTTTAAGCACTCTTTTCTTCCTCGTTGTTGTAGCACAAGGTCTAAGGTGAGCTTAAGGGCTTTAGGTGTATGTGGAATGGAGTAGGGAGTGGTTGGAGATGGAAGAATGAAGAGAAAATATGCAGAAAATGAAGTGGGACTCACGGCAATGGAATGGTATTTGTGTTGTGTGAAGTGTTGTGAATGGAAATATGAGATATGAATTGAATGAATGAATGCAAGGGTATTTATAGGAGTAGTGGAGGGAACATATGGTTGTTTGTTTAAGATGCAAGTGGCTAATTAATGATGGAAAAGTATGTGATTTAAAGGATGCAAAGTGAATGAATCATGAATCATTGTGGATGAAAGGTGGAAGTGCATGTGTTGATGACTAGGTTAGTGGGTGGAAATCTGAAAATGGCATATAGGAATGGGAGCTCACGGTTTGAATGTGTAAAGTGTGTGTGAATGCATGTGAAGATGCAATAAATAATGCATGTAGGGTTAGGAAATAATGAAGAAATGCATGTGAGATGTTTGGAAAGGAAATGGGAACCCACGGCAATGAAGTTGTTTTGTGTTGTGAATTATGATGAATGCATGTGAGTTAAAGAGGGAGAATGTGGTGAAATGATGAAGTAGGAAGGTGGAAATGCATGTGAGATGTTTGGAAAGGAATAAAGAATGAATGGTGGAAATGTGAGTGAATGATGTGCATGTGTGAGAATGCATGTGGAATTAAGAGGAGTATGGAAGTGAAATAAATGAATGATATGTTAAGTGATAAGTGAATGGTATGTGGTGAGTGATAAGTGAATGGTTTGATAAGTGATAAATGAACTAGTTTAAAGGGCTAGGGTTTAAGTACATAGAATGGGCCTAAAATAGGTTGGTTTGTATGGCATAATGTGTTATGTGATTGGGTTAGGGCCATTGTTTTGTGTCTTCAAGTGCATACAAGGCCTTCAAATTCGTCCATCCTCTTGGCTCCATGGATAAGCTATCCAATCCATGCCCAAAAATGCTCCAAATGGCCTCAAAATGCACTTACTTGCTCCCTAGGCCCTTAGAACCTGAAAACACACAAAAGAAGCATAAAGGACTAAAATAACGAGAGAAACATAACGTAAATGCACGAGAACAAGCCATTTAAGTCGCATGAATATGCTCCTATCAGTTCTAGGCCGGGGATTAGGAGGGATTGCTAATCTAATGAAAATTGACTCAAAGATGTGAAAATATGTTTTAAAACACTTTAAATAGACTCACAAGACTCTTACTAACTTATATAACTCAAAACAAACTTTAAAGACTCAAAACAACCAAAAACAACCACAAAGACTCAATTTAGACTCTATGACTTAATTTGGACGAAAATACACTTGGTTTTGACTCTAAAGACTCAAAAAGACTCTTTTGGACAGATTTGGAACAAATAAGAAAGGGGGTTTTGATTTTGGACGAATTTAAAAGAAAACAAGTGACTTAAAACTTTAAAACAGATTTTGGACGAAAATAAGAAAAACTAATGGATGATGGGATAGCCAAGGGATACTTCTCCACACATGATACTTTCTAACATAAATTGATTTCCAGTTGCTTTTCCGATAAACCATGAACCTCAACACCCCAGATTAACCGTGACATCACTAATTAACCCTCAGATTTCCCTTAAGTTAGTGGATTGGATGACATCATACGACAACCCAAAGCATTCTTCAAAAAGTCCCCTACATGACATCATAATAGAGATACGGTTAAAGATCATTACGTTCAATGGAAACCATAAGTATTGACAAAACACTTGTAACTATGACATCATGATACGCATGCTAGGAATTTACTTAACATGATTGTGAAAACAACCTTAACTACTTGTGAATATAAGTTTGTGACGATTATGTGAAACACCCATATATTCTAGCCCCAAATTCAAGCATGCAAATTAAGTAGGCCTCCCTAATAAACATACAAGAATAAGTTATCCATCAAACGGTTAAGTAAATTGCATTCATAATTTATGAAATCACAACTGGAATTAATCAAATCATATTATAATTGTAATCATGGTTTCAAAGCATCCCTAGGCTAAAACGAGTTTAGCCTCTCATGTTCATGACAAAACAAAGCAATATAGATTTAAACATTAACAATAAAGGATAGATTACACCTAGAAACGTCCAACACTCCAACTAGAATGTACAAACGCCCAAGGCTTGGTCTTCCTTCTCCTCCTCCTTGCTAGGTCACGGCACAAGGGTCTATGGTGAGTTTGTGGACGATTTTCTGGATTTTGGATGGTTTTAGGTATATATGGTGGTGCGGCAAGGGGTTATGGTGGTGTATGGAGGTTGGAATGGATGTATGGAAGAAGGGGAATGATGGATGGGTGGTGGCAAGGTCACGGCAAAGGTTGGTTTCTGAAGGGATGTATGAATGTTGTGTGAAGGGATGGTGGTGAACTAAAGGGTGCGGCAAGGCTGTTTATATAGGCTATTTTGGCACACTTAGTGAAGGAAAAGGATTGCCTAATCCCATTGTAAAAAGGTTAACTCAAGGCAGAAATCAAGTGGGAATGGGAATAGGAATTTCGGCTAGGAATTAGGGAGTTCTAGAAGGCTAGGTGCGGCACACATGTAGGGATAGGATTAGGTGTTCTAGAAACTGTATTTAAGGCAGATTTCCTAATCCTAAAGGGCCTAGGACATGTGATATAGGAGTAGGAAAAGGATTGTGATTCCTAAACCTACAAGGAATGGTGATTTGCGGTAATGGTATGGATGAGTCTTCTAGAAACTGAAATAGGTGTTTAAATGTGTAATTGATTCTCCCTAAGTAGCTAGGTTTAGGTCCCAATCTGATTTGGATAGGATAGAATAGGATAATGTTAGAGATAGGATAGGATAGGGTTTCTAGGATAGGATAAGATAAGGTTGGATAAGGTTGGATAAGGTTCCTTGTTTCTTGCTTCTTCCTTATCTTCATTGGAGTAGAACTTCTTCCACCAGATTTGTAGCCTTTCCTAGCTCTTCTTGTCTTCAATTTCGTCCATCCTCTTTGCTCCATTGTTAAGCTATCCAATCCATGCCCAAAAATGCTCCAAATAGCCTCAAAATGCACTTTATTGCTCCCTTTGCCATTAGAACCTAAAAACACACGAAAATACTTTAAAAGACTAAAACAACTATGAATTAATAACATAAATGCATGAAAACAAGCTAAGTAAGTCGCCTAAATATGCTCCTATCAAATTCCCCCACACTTAGCTTTTGCTAGTCCTCGAGCAAAACGAAATAAATAAAACAAACTAAACACAATCTAAGCCTTCCAACAATTGCCTCAGGGATTTCCAACGAACATGACACATTAGAGAACATCGTTCCCACGGTTTTTAGCTTTCTTTATACTTCAACCAACACTTAATCATAGTTACTACTTATTAGTGCACATATAATCAAGTAAAACAATGTTTTGAATGTAGTAACATGCCTTAGAGAATTCCCTCAATTCCTCACTAGAATGCACTCTATTTTCACACAGATTTTCTAACTTCAGACCCTACACTAGTTATATGTGAGAAGATTGATGTAAATATGAAGACTAACACTCACATATGTTATATCAAAGAAAGCATTTTCTAGATTTACGACAATGACATGAATATGATCTCATGAATGGAATGCTACTACTTAGAACGAGAACCAGTGATTCCATATGCTCATACCAAATTCAAACTCCACATATTGAACACATAACATCAAGATAGAAGTTGAGGGTTGTAACGAGGCTAAGGTATTGGCTAACAAAGAAATGTAAGGATAAACAAACGTTCTTAAAGAAATAGTAAGCAAAGTAATGAAATTGACACTTAAACTCACTTCTAATGGCAAAAAACCAACTTTTAAACACAAGGGAAGATTCATGCAACATTTAGGGTCAAATTCACTCTTTTGGACCCTTCCTTCAACAACCAACACTTGTGAGTTCATTCTCACTTATTTTTCAACTCCTTTTCTTTCTTTTGAACACTTTTCTATTTTCTTTTGCTTTTTCTACGAATTTCTCTTCTTTCCTTCTCTTTTTTTTTTTTTTTTCTTTTTTTTTCTTTCTTTCTTTTTCGTGCCCTATCATCTTCCCCCACACTCGTTTTCTGCCATATATTGACCAAAGGAGTTCACCCTAAGTCGTGCTTTACTATCCTTTAAGAACAAAGGTATGGAAAGTCCTAATCTAGGCTAGGTGAGGATAATGTGGCTAACAACGAAAATAGGCTTTTAAAAAGGCTCAAGAGGGTTAATCCTACAATACATATGAAAAGGGATAGGCTTTTTGGCTCTGGCTTGACTAACAACTTCATCTTATTGTATGTTATGCAATCAATACCATGCTTGGAATGAAATGGGCATGAGTTCTAGTATTTGGAACTAAAATGAAATGCATTCTAAATAGCAACCAAGCAAAGAATGATGAGATCATGCAACGACTTTAGAAAACAAGAAATCATAGATTATACTCTCCAAAGAACGTTATAGGCTCAAGTCTCTCAAGGATGTAGCGTTAGTTTGAGTTTCTTCCTTCAAGCATGTTACAAAAACTGATTTTATCTTTGTAATTACATGTGAATTCATAAATTATAACCATAACCAAGCATAAATCAAAGCATAAATCAACTTCCAGCCATGCTTACAACATTCTTTAATAGTCATGCAATTAAAAACCAAATCCTCATCATTGTGTTGGAAGGTGACCTAAGACACAAACAAACACACAAAAACAACTTAAAAACAACTCTTTTTGGGTTTTTCAAAACTATTTTGTAATTTGTTTTGTAAATTTTCGGATTTTCTGACCAAAAGACATAAAAACACTTCAAAACACTCTAAAAACACTTAAAAACAGTGTGAAACATCTTTAGAAATGATGGGTGATAAAATCCCACGATTTTGCATGAAAAACACTTTGTTTACCCCCCCACACTTAAATCAAACATTGTCCTCAATGTTTCACACAAAGACTCACATCCAAACAAACAATATAAACGAACTAACATGACAAAATAAAAATAATAAAGAGATAGAGATTGAGGAACGCAAATCTGATTTTGTAGCTTGAATTGGTGAATTGCCCACATCCTCTCTCGTTGAATGCATGGGTTGCCTCCCAAGAAGCGCTTGCTTTAACGTCGTGCAGCCGGACGAACGTTCTTCTTATCCTCACTTGGAGCCCACGGCATGGAGTGGAATGTCCTCCACAACTTGCCCTTCAACACTTTCGTAATATGGCTCTATGAATGGGAGGGGATAGTGATCCTCCCTAATGGTGGTATTTTTTTTTCCGGAAGTTCATGTAAATGCTCCCACCACCTTGAAATTGATTTGGAACCTGCACCAAAGAAGGTAACAACCGATTAGTTGAAATGGGAATTGGAATTGGGATTGGAGACTTACTAGGATGTTGTGGCAATGTCCCTAGGGTAGCCACCATCTTGCCAATTGTATCCTTAGGTACGGCCAGATTGGGTGTTTGTAGGGCAATTGCGTGCTTCTTGCGCTTCCCTCCAATTCCTCCCTCGATGGTGGTTCTAGACGCATCCTTCTTGATTGGTGTTGAACATTCCTGCCCTATATTTTTAGTTGTACCAATGGCAAAACAAGAACGAACATCATTTGTATTCTCAATGGATTCAGAAACTTTAAAGTTAATCGTATCACCGCCAAACTCCATAGTTAAGGCTCCCCTGGCCACGTCAATCTTGGTGTGGGCTGTTTTCATGAAAGGTCGTCCAAGTAAGAGTGGCGATGGTGGAGAGTGGGTTGAATCCTCCATGTCAAGCACATAGAAATCTGCAGGAAAAATCAAGTGGTCTACCTGCACCAAAACATCTTCCAAAACTCCTCTCGGGTATGCATTAGATCGATCGGCTAATTGAATAATAACACCATCATTTTTAAGCTCTCCTAGATTCATAGATGCATAAACAGAGTATGGCATGACATTAATTGATGCACCTAAATCTAGCATAGCATGCTCGAACCTTGTATTACCAATTACACAAGGGATAGTGAAACTACCTGGATCTTTGCATTTAGGTGGCAGCTTTCTTTGTAACATTGCAGAGACATTCTCACTTACATGTACCACCTCCTTCTCCCGAATCCGTTTCCTTGTTGTACAAATCTTCCTCAAAAACTTAGCGTACTTTGGAATTTGCTTTATTGCATCAAGGAGCGGGATATTGACATGCACCTTCCTAAACGTCTCTAGGATGTCTTTTTCATCCTCCTCTGTCTTAGATTGCATAAACCTGCTAGGAAAGGGCACATTTAGTGGAATAGAACTAGACAAATTCAAATTTGGACTCACCTTGGTGGTTTGGGATGCATTGGATGAAGTAGTGTTTCTAGGTGCTTGCGGCAAAGGGGATTGTGTCCTTGCCGTGGGCTTGCTTGCAGCCTCCTCTTCATGTTGCAACGTCTCGTCTTCATTAGGACTTGTTTTGGGTGGTGTGGATGTGGTGCCAACTTCTTTTCCACTCCTCAAAGTGATTGCTTTGGCAGATTCGAATCCACCTTTCGGATTGACCACGGTTGAACTTGGCAACCGACCTTGCTCTCGGAATTGTCCCACAAACTCCGCAATCTGCCCTATTTGTTTCTCTAAGTGGTCCACCCTTTTGTCTTGGTTTTGCAATGCTTTGTTTTGATTCTCTAGCCCCTGAGACAAATTGGTAAGTAACTTAAGAATTGTATCATTGTCCAAAGACATACCTTGATGGTTTTGGGCAGATTGGGATTGTGATGCTTCTTGGCCTTGGGTTTTCGTGTAAAATCCCGGGGGTTGCTGCCTAAAGCCTCCTTGTTGATAAGGTTGTTGAGGCTCCCGCCATTTGAAATTTGGATGATCACGCCAACCGGGATTGTAGGTAGTGGAGAAGGGGTCACCACGATTTTGGTATTGATTCCCATATCCCACGGCATTGAGTGTCTCCCACCCTCCATTCTCGATCAATTGTGGGCACTTATCCGTGGGATGTCCTTGCATGGAGCACACACCACAAGAAGCTACGGTTTGGACTTTTGGACCGTCCATCACCTGAGAAAGCAAAGTAGTGAGGTTAGCCATTTGATTTTGAAGTTCGGTTATGGTACTTACCTCATTGACTTGGTGTTGCCGTGGGGTACTCCTTTGTCCAACGCCTTCGTATTGTTGAGCGTTCAATGCTCGATTAGCAATCAACATCTTTGCAGCCGTAGGGGTCTTGTCCACCAATGCTCCTCCCGCTGAGGCATCTAGCATTTGACGTTCAATAGGTAGAAGTCCCTCGTAAAAGTATTGTAGAAGTAGTTCCTCCTTCATTTGATGCTGTGGACATGAAGCAACAAGAGATTTAAAACGTTCATAATAAGTAGGAAATGATTCACCTTCATCTTGTTGAATTCCACTTATCCTTTTTCGTAGGAGGATGACTCGAGAAGTTGGGAAAAACTTCTCCAAGTAAGCTCGTTTCATGCTCTCCCATGATGTGACAGTTCCGGGAGCCAACTCGTACAACCAATCTTTCGCTTTCTCTTGGAGAGAAAAGGGAAAGGCCTTCATCTTCAAGATGCTCTCATCTACGTTCACCGGAGTCATGCTTGAGCAAACGACTTCAAACTCCTTCAAATGCTTGTTCGGATCTTCCATGGATAACCCATGGTACTTCGGAATGTGATGTAACAGGCTTGACTTCAATTCGAACTCGGCAGTCTTGTCTTGAGCCGCCCTTGGGTATTGGATGCACAAGGGTGCGGCATTGGCCAATCCCGAAGCGGAAAGCTCCTTGATTGTTCGGTTGTCCGCTGCCATGTCTTCCACTTCTTCTTCAAATTCAGAAACGGACTCAGAACTTGCACTTGATTCACTAGGTTCCGGGTTCTTCCTCTTACGTCTCAACTCACGCTCAAAATCGTCGTCAAAGTCTAAAATATGTTCGTGAACCGGATTAGAACTCCGAGTCATAAACAAGTACCTAAAACAAGAAACAAAATAACATAAGAATCTGATCTATTAAGAAAAACGAAAATAACAATCCAAGGGATTAGCAAAGTTGCTAATCCCCGGCAACGGCGCCAAAAATTTGATGCGAAATATATAAGCACACAAATTAAACCCTCTTTTCGACAATTGTAGTATAGATATAAGTAGGGATCGTTCTAGGCCGGGGATTAGGAGGGATTGCTAATCTAATGAAAATTGACTCAAAGATGTGAAAATATGTTTTAAAACACTTTAAATAGACTCACAAGACTCTTACTAACTTATATAACTCAAAACAAACTTTAAAGACTCAAAACAACCAAAAACAACCACAAAGACTCAATTTAGACTCTATGACTTAATTTGGACGAAAATACACTTGGTTTTGACTCTAAAGACTCAAAAAGACTCTTTTGGACAGATTTGGAACAAATAAGAAAGGGGGTTTTGATTTTGGACGAATTTAAAAGAAAACAAGTGACTTAAAACTTTAAAACAGATTTTGGACGAAAATAAGAAAAACTAATGGATGATGGGATAGCCAAGGGATACTTCTCCACACATGATACTTTCTAACATAAATTGATTTCCAGTTGCTTTTCCGATAAACCATGAACCTCAACACCCCAGATTAACCGTGACATCACTAATTAACCCTCAGATTTCCCTTAAGTTAGTGGATTGGATGACATCATACGACAACCCAAAGCATTCTTCAAAAAGTCCCCTACATGACATCATAATAGAGATACGGTTAAAGATCATTACGTTCAATGGAAACCATAAGTATTGACAAAGCACTTGTAACTATGACATCATGATACGCATGCTAGGAATTTACTTAACATGATTGTGAAAACAACCTTAACTACTTGTGAATATACGTTTGTGACGATTATGTGAAACACCTTTATATTCTAGCCCCAAATTCAAGCATGCAAATTAAGTAGGCCTCCCTAATAAACATACAAGAATAAGTTATCCATCAAACGGTTAAGTAAATTGCATTCATAATTTATGAAATCACAACTGGAATTAATCAAATCATATTATAATTGTAATCATGGTTTCAAAGCATCCCTAGGCTAAAACGAGTTTAGTCTCTCATGTTCATGACAAAACAAAGCAATATAGATTTAAACATTAACAATAAAGGATAGATTACACCTAGAAACGTCCAACACTCCAACTAGAATGTACAAACGCCCAAGGCTTGGTCTTCCTTCTCCTCCTCCTTGCTAGGTCACGGCACAAGGGTCTATGGTGAGTTTGTGGACGATTTTCTGGATTTTGGATGGTTTTAGGTATATATGGTGGTGTGGCAAGGGGTTATGGTGGTGTATGGAGGTTGGAATGGATGTATGGAAGAAGGGGAATGATGGATGGGTGGTGGCAAGGTCACGGCAAAGGTTGGTTTCTGAAGGGATGTATGAATGTTGTGTGAAGGGATGGTGGTGAACTAAAGGGTGCGGCAAGGCTGTTTATATAGGCTATTTTGGCACACTTAGTGAAGGAAAAGGATTGCCTAATCCCATTGTAAAAAGGTTAACTCAAGGCAGAAATCAAGTGGGAATGGGAATAGGAATTTCGGCTAGGAATTAGGGAGTTCTAGAAGGCTAGGTGCGGCACACATGTAGGGATAGGATTAGGTGTTCTAGAAACTGTATTTAAGGCAGATTTCCTAATCCTAAAGGGCCTAGGACATGTGATATAGGAGTAGGAAAAGGATTGTGATTCCTAAACCTACAAGGAATGGTGATTTGCGGTAATGGTATGGATGAGTCTTCTAGAAACTGAAATAGGTGTTTAAATGTGTAATTGATTCTCCCTAAGTAGCTAGGTTTAGGTCCCAATCTGATTTGGATAGGATAGAATAGGATAATGTTAGAGATAGGATAGGATAGGGTTTCTAGGATAGGATAAGATAAGGTTGGATAAGGTTGGATAAGGTTCCTTGTTTCTTGCTTCTTCCTTATCTTCATTGGAGTAGAACTTCTTCCACCAGATTTGTAGCCTTTCCTAGCTCTTCTTGTCTTCAATTTCGTCCATCCTCTTTGCTCCATTGTTAAGCTATCCAATCCATGCCCAAAAATGCTCCAAATAGCCTCAAAATGCACTTTATTGCTCCCTTTGCCATTAGAACCTAAAAACACACGAAAATACTTTAAAAGACTAAAACAACTATGAATTAATAACATAAATGCATGAAAACAAGCTAAGTAAGTCGCCTAAATATGCTCCTATCATGCCTCTGGAGGAAAGACGAAAACCTTTGACGGTCACTTTGAATCCGACCTTCAGACTCTTGCAGTTCATCAAGCTTCCTCTTCATGCCCGTCGAATAGTTGTTGGCAAGCACGTGCAAACTTCTATTCTCATGCTTAAGCAGTTTGATCTCCTGCTTAAGACTTTCCACCTCTGCCATCAATGATTCCACCTGACGGGAGCGGGCAAGCAGGCGTTGGCCCATGTTGGACACAGAACTCGCACACTGAACACTAAGTGCGAGGGACTCTTGAACGGCCAACTCATCGGACCGTCCTGACAGCAGTCTACTATCTTTTGGAGTGAGGAGGTTCCTAGCTACTATTGTAGCTGTTGTGGCGTCCTGCATCACGGAGTCTTCACCTGTGAGAGGACCGTTAGAAGATAAAAAAGATGGGCGCCATACATTACCTTGACGGGGCGCAACCGGATCGCTGCTGAGACTCAAATCTAAGCTAAGGTTCGATGAGTTTGCCATTTTTTCAAAAGTGTTCAAAGAGAAGGGATGGATGGAGTTAAATTTCAAAGGGCCGGAGACGATGTTCAAGAATGGGAAATCTTCAGAGTGTGTTTGTTGGCGGTGATCGATACCTCTATAAGAAGCCAAGGCGACGCGTCCACCGATTCAAAAAGCCGGAATTTCCGGCGAAATTTAGGCGACGCTTTCTCGGCTTTTCAGAAAGCGCGTTCAACTTTGTCAAAAGATTTCTTCTTTTCAGAAAACACGTGGAGGCCATCATCGCAACTACACGTCTTTAGCCGACAAGCTCAAAGTTCGGCGACGCTTTCTCTGCTTTTCAGAAAACGCGTGCAGCTTTGTCAAAAGGAGCCGCATCCGCACTACCACGTGTCGTTCAGAAAGCGAAGGGGCGTCGTTCAGAAATCGAAGGGGCGCCTGCTCAGAAATCGAAGATGCGTCGTTCTGATATCGAAGAGACATTTGTCGACAAGGGTAAAAGAACAGTACCACCACTTGATATTATCTCTATATATGTCGACCTTCGTCTTTTATGGCAAGGCAAACCTGAAGAAAATGCCCAACTCTTCCTCACCTCTGAGGGCGCACTCCCAGCAAAGCCTTTCGAAATACTCAAATTCCTTTTCTTCCCCAAAGATGATACCAGATGCCTGGAGTACAGATGACCCAGGAGGAAACGCTAGATTGAAGTATGCTGATTCATTCACCGCTTCTTCAAAAGCAAAGGTATCTCATATCATCAAGGTCTAAAGCAAAAGTATCTCATATCATGCTCTTTCCCTGTCTTTTTCTTTGTCCTTGTTCTTACTCGCATGGCAAAGTGAAAGAAGCAATCAGCCGGCACTTGGAGTCAGTCTTCCGAGTTGGAGCCAACTGCCTGGAATCTATTCCTGATTGCTTACCTAGCGTTGCTCTCGAGTAGTCATCTTCAACGGTTGATACACTTCCAGAGAAGGGACCACTTCTGCAAAGGGGAGCGAGTAAGGCAAGTGAAAATGATACATTGAAGCATGTGGAGACAAACATAGGCTGAGTTATCCTCCAACCCTTTTCAATACGAATTGGAAAGATTGAACAAAGAAACAGACCAAAGGGGTAAGCTCAGACCTTCGGGGAAGACCAAAAGAATCCTCCAGCCCAGTAGCATAAAGGAAAATCAACAAGTGGAGGAGACCAAAAGAATCATCCAGCCCAGTTCAAGAGTAAGCCTGTGGAATCACAAAGATCAAAGCCTCAATGCAATCACCAAGGAGAAGAGGGAATTTACACTCCATAACCAGATTTGCATCTCTAAACTCTTCTCTTTGTTAATTACATTCTGCCATGTTTAGTATGTTTAAGTGCTTTTTGTGTGTTTACTTATGTTTTGTGTGAATCTATGCTTAAAACATTGAGGACAATGTTTGATTTAAGTGTGGGGGGCTAACTAAGTATATTTAATGCAAATTCGTTGGATTTTATCACCCATTACTTCAAATGTTGTTCCTTGCTGTTTTAAGGTGTTTTTAAGTTGTTTTAGAGTGTTTTAGT
The DNA here is from genome assembly GCF_041283825.1 of Pyrus communis. Taxonomy (NCBI): domain Eukaryota; kingdom Viridiplantae; phylum Streptophyta; class Magnoliopsida; order Rosales; family Rosaceae; genus Pyrus; species Pyrus communis. Next base: position 9,277,655 of record NC_142572.1, read on the forward strand.
ATGTTTTGTTTTTATAACTCCGAAAATCACATAAAAATTTGAAAAACTTGTTTTAAAAAGCCTAAAAAGAGTGTTTTGAGTCGTTTTTGTGTGTTTGTGTCTTAGGGTACCTTCCAACACAATGATAAGGATTTGGTTTGTAATTGCATGGCTGTTAAAGAGAGTTATAAACATGGATGAAAGTTTGATTTACTCTTGGTATATGCTTGGTTATGGTTATAATGTATGACTTCACATGCAATCATAAAAGAAAAATTCGTTTTTGTAACATGCTTGAAGGAAGGAACTCAAATAACGCTACATCCCTGTGAGACTCGAGCCATTACTTTCTTTGGAGAGTTATTTTCTGTGATTCTTTGTTTTCTAAAAGTTGTTGCATGATCTCATTATTCCTTGCTTGGTTGCTACTTAGAATGCAATTGTATCATGATAGAACTAAATGCTAGAACTTATATCCGTTTCATTCAAAGCATGACATTGAATTGCATAACATATATCAAGATGAAGTTGTGTAGTTGCCACCATAGCCAAATAGCCTTACTTCCCATATTTCGTATTTGTTATTAGTTTTAACCCCGTTGATCCTCGTTTAGCCTATTTTCTTTGCTAACCACATCACCCCTTACCTAGCCTAGATTAGGACCATCCGTACCCTTGTTCTTGAAGCATAGTAAGCATGACGGATAATGAATTCCTTTTGATTAATATGTTGCAGAAAATAAGTGTGGGGGAAGGGATTTTTGTGTGTATGTATGTGCCTAAGTCTTAAAGGAGGCACGGGAAAAAGAAAAAAAAAATGTGAGAAAAAGAAGAAGAAAAGAAAGAAAAGAAAAAAAAAAAAAGTGAAAAAAAGTGAGAATGGACTCACAAGTGTGATTGTTGAAGAAAGGGCCCAAAAAGTTTGAATATGGCCCTAAGTTTTGTGACTTCCCCTTGGGTGTTCAAAGTTGACTTCTGCGTTCTAAAGGGAATTCTAAGTGCCTAATTCAATACTTTGCTCACTATTGCTTTAAGAATGTTTGTTTATCCTTCACCTTTCATTGTTAGCCAATACCCTAGCCCCGTTTCAACCCTTATGCTTCTATCTTGAGTGTTATGTATTTCAATTTGTGGAGTTTGAACTTGGTATAAGCTTATGGTGTCACTGGTTCTCGCTTCTAAGTAGTAGCATTCCATTCATGAGATCATACCTAAACATGCTTATTAACTCCAGAAATTGCTCTCTTTATGATACATATATGTGAGTGTTCGTTTTCATGTTTACATCAATCTTCTCACATATAACTAGTGTAGGGTGTGAAGTTAGAAAATCTGTGTGAAAAACGAGAGTACATCTAGTAAGGAATTGAGCAAATTCTCTAAGGCATGTTACTACATTCAAAACATGGTTTTAAATGCTTAATTGTGAAATAGTATGTGGTGACTATGATTAAGAATGTACTCAAGTGTGAAGATGACTGAAATCTATGGGACTAATGATTTTTAACTTGTCATGTGCATTGAAATCCGTGAGACGATTGTTGGAAGGTGTAGGTTGTGTTTTGTTCGTTTTGTTTTGTTTTTGGTTTCTTTTGTTTTGTTTTGCTCGAGGACTAGCAAAAGCTAAGTGTGGGGGAATTTGATAGGAGCATATTTAGGCGACTTACTTAGCTTGTTTTCGTGCATTTATATTGTTAATTCATAGTTGTTTTTGGCGTTTAAGCCATTTTCGTGTGTTTTTAGGTTCATGTGGCTAAGGAAGCAAAAAGATGCATTTTGGAGCATTTTGGAGCAAAATTGGACTTGGAAGGGATAACTTATACTTGGAGCAAAAGGAATGGACGAAATTGAAGAGTTGATGTCACAAGGATTCCTACTTGAAGTAGCCACACACCTTCCACATTTCAGCCACATGCACTTGTTCCTCCATCATTGCACCAACAACAACATTGCACATGCACTCCCTTTAATTAATTAACCCACATGCACCCTTTATTCTTTCATCATTCCAGCCACTCCACATCCCTCACCAAGAAATCATTCAACACATGCATCCATAATCATTTCTCCACACCAAAACCGTGCACATGCATTCCCCTTGTGCAATTCCATCATTCCACACCTCCATGGCAGCCACCAACCAACCTAGCTGTCATGTTTCCCCTTTAATCATTCAAACATTCACCCACATGCATTTCTAACCCACATGCACCCTAGATTCTAATCAGCCATTCACATTTAATCATTCATTCCCATCAGATTTCTAGCATATTCACATGCATTCATCCTAGCTGTCATGTTTCCCCTTTCATCATTCCCTCACATTCTTTAAATGAGCCAACACATGCATCCACCTTTCTCCCATCAGATTTCCAACATTGCACATGCATTTCCACCCTTTAATCACATGCATAAATCAGCCACATGCATCTCCCATCACCATTCCAGATTTCCACCAAGTTCCTAGCTATCATGTTCCCCCCATTTCACCTATAAATAAACCTTCATTGCAGCCACAAAGGGGGGGATCCATTCACCACAGAAATAAGGCCTTTGTGCCAGAAATTCACCCATTCCAAACACTCTTCCATATTCCAGAAATTCGTCAAAACCTCTCCACACCCTTGCAGCAGCCACCAAAACACTTTTCTCCTCCATTGCAGCCACTCCAACCACTCCCCAAACCATTCACACCATCAAACTATCCTTAGACCTTGTGCTACAACGAAGAGGAAGATAAGAGGGCCTAAACGTTCATACAATTCAAGTTTGAGTTGTTGGAATGTTTAGGTGTTTCTTTGATTTCAATGTTTAATTTCAATACTCTTTGTTTTGTATGTTTGAGGAATGGAAGAAAAGAGTGCTTAAACGTTCATACAATTCAAGTTTGAGTTGTTGGAATGTTTAGGTGTTTCTTTGATTTCAATGTTATGAAGAACTAAACCCCCCTTAGCTAGGGGGTGATTCGAAATATATGTTTATGCTTGCATTTTGATTTGATTACTTCTAATTGCGTTTCATAAGTTGTGGATTCAATTCGTTTAACTGTTTGATTGATAACTTATTTATGTATGTTTATTGAGAGTGCACACTTAATTTTCATGCATGAATTCGACGCTAGAATATAAGTGAGTTTCACCTAATAGTTATGAACTTATATTCACAAGTAGTGGAGGTTGCTTATAAACAATCGCGTTAAATGAATTCTTGGCATAAGTTTCATGCGTATTCCATAGTAACGAATGCCTTGTCGATGTTTATGATTTCCGTTGAACTTAATGATCTTTGTTGAATGTCTCTATCATGCGTATTCCATAGTTAGGGACTTTGATTAGGAATAATTTGGTTGTAATGCGTATTCCATTCAATCCAATGAATCTAGGGAAATCTGAAAGTTAATTTAAGCGGACCTAATTAACTTGGAGCGTTGAGAAGTCATGGTTTATTGAAATGCAATTGGAAATCATTTTATTATGCAAGTATAACATGTATGGAGATGAACCCCTTAGCTAGCCTTCATTCCATTCAATTCTATCACACATTCACATTTACATTTTGCTTTTACTTACAATCTGTTCTTTTAGTTTAAATTCGTCAAAACCTAAATCCCCCTTTACTTTCTTGTCAAATTAGTTAGAAATCAATTTAGTTTGTGTTTATAAGTGTTGTGATTCAATTTGTTACATAAATTCGTCCAAAGTACTCAAAGTGCTCAAAACTGCCCAGAAAGTGATTTTAAGGCAGTTTTGAGTGTTTTGGGTAATGTTTGAGTCTTTTGGTTTGTTTTAGTGTTTTAAAGTTTAGTTTTGCATTCCTTGAGTCTAGTATAGTGTTTCATATTGTTATTTTACGTTTTTGAGTCAAATCCAAGTGGTTAACAATCCCTCCTAATCCCCGGTCCAGAACGATCCCTACTTATACTTATACTACAATTGAGAAAAAGAGGGTTTAATTTGTGTGTGTATAAATCTCGCATCAATGAGAAAGAGATTCAAACACTTTGAATTGAACCGTCTCTCCTAACACTGTCATAGTGAGGAGTCCATTTTGCACATCAATGATGGTCTTGGCCGTGGCCATGAAAGGTCTCCCAAGCAATATTGGCAACTCACAATCATGTATAGGAGCTTCTTCCATGTCCAACACTACAAAATCTGTAGGCAGGATTAGTTTATCAACTTGAACTAGAATATCTTCTACTATACCTCTTGGATATTTCACGGATCTGTCTGCAAGTTGTAATGAAATGGTGGTGGCTTTCAAATCTCCCAAACCTAGTTGAAGGTACACTGAATAAGGCATTAAGTTGATGCTAGCACCCAAATCAAGCATCGCCTTCTCTACTTTCTTGTCCCCTATGGTGATGTTGATAGAGAAACTTCCTGGATCCTTGAGCTTTGGTGGAAGTTTTCTTTGCAAAACTGCACTCACATTCTCAGACACCACAACCTTCTCATGTGGTCCATACTTCCTTTTGTAGCTGTTTAACTCCTTGAAGAACTTCCCATATGCCGGCATGTTCCTAATGACATCAAGCAAAGGTAAGTTAACATTCACTTTGCTTAGTATATCAAAAATCTCTTTAAATGACTTATCCTGCTTGCTCTTGGCAAGTCTTCCAGGGAATGGTATTGGTGGAGTGTATGGTTTCTCGGCCTTGTGAAGATTTGGTGCTTCAAATGAGGAAGTAGCATGGCTTGGTTCCTCATTTGGTTTCTCATTGTCTCCTTGAGTAACACCTGCATTCACATGATCAGATTCATTAGTAACTTCATTGCCAACTCTATTATCAATAATCTTACCACTTCTAAGTGTAGTGATTGCTTTGGCTTGCTCTTGGTTCCTTTGGAGTATCACGGGTTGGCTTGGAAACTTTCCAACCTCTCTTTGATTCAAGGCATCTGCAATCTGCCCCAATTGTGTCTCCATTTTGGTTAGGGCTGCCGAATGTTGTTGGAGAGTGCTATTTGTGGAATGTTGGAATTGCACGGTGTTTTGGGCTAACAACTTAACCGTATCCTCAAGGGTAGTGGCAGGTTTTGGTTGGAAATTTTGGAATTGATTGTTGTTCTTCCATGAAAGGTTGGGATGATCTCTCCAACTCGGGTTATATGTATTGGAATACAAATTCCAAGCTAAGGTTCGATGGGTTTGCCATTTTTCAAAAGTGTTCAAAGAGAAGGGGTGGATGGAGTTAAATTTCAAAGGGCCGGAGACGATGTTCAAGAATGGGAAATCTTCAGAGTGTGTATGTTGGCGGTGATCGATACCTCTATAAGAAGCCAAGGCGACGCGTCCACAGATTCAAAAAGCCGGAATTTCCGGCGTAATTTAGGCGACGCGTTCTCGGCTTTTCAGAAGACGTGTTCAACTTTGTCAAAAGATTTCTTCTTTTCAGAAAACACGTGGAGGCCATCATCGCAACTACACATCTTTAGCCGACAAGCGCAAAGGTCGGCGACGCTTTCTCTGCTTTTCAGAAAACGCGTGCAGCGTTGTCAAAAGGAGCCGCATCCGCACTACTACGTGTCGTTCAGAAAGCAAAGGGGCGCCTGCTCAGAAATCGAAGGGGCGTCGTTCAGAAATCGAAGGGGGCGTCGTTCAGAAATCGAAGAGGCGCCACTATTTCAAAAAGCCGGATTTGCGGGATCAAAACGTTTGTCGACAAGGGTAAAAGAACAATACCACCACTTGATATTATCTCTATATATGTCGACCTTCGTCTTTTATGGCAAGGCAAACCTGAAGAAAAATGCCCAACTCTCCCTCACCTCTGAGGGCGCACTCCCAGCAAAGCCTTTCGAAATACTCAATTCTTTCTTCTTCCCCAAAGATGATACCAGATGCCTGGAGTACATATGACCCAGGAGGAAACGGCGGATTGAAGCATGTGCTGATTCATTCACCGCTTCTTCAAAGCAAAGGTATCTCATATCATCAAGGTCAAAAGTAAAAGTATCTCATATCATGCTCTTTCCCTGTCCTTTTCTTTGTCCTTGTTCTTACTCGCATGGCAAAGTGAAAGAAGCAATCAGCCGGCACTTGGAGTCAGTCTTCCGATCTGGTTCCAACTGCCTGGAATTTAGTCCTGGTTGCTTACCTAGCGTTGCTCTCGAGTAGTCATCTTCAACGGTTGATACACTTCCAAAGAAGGGACCACTCCTGCAAAGATTGAACAAAGAAACAGATAACAGGAGGAAGCTCAGGCCTTCGGGGGAGACCCTAAAGGGAATCCTGCTGCCCAGTTCAAGAGTAGCACAAAGGAAAATCAACGATGGGCGGAAACCAGTTCAAGAGTAAGCCTGTGGAATCACAAAGATCAAAGCCTCAATGCAATCACCAAGGAGAAGAGGGAAATTACACTCCATAACCAGATTTGCGTCCCTAAACTCTTCTCTTTGTTAATTACATTCTACCATGTTTAGTATGTTTAGTTGTTTTTGTGTGTTTACTTATGTTTTGTGTGAATCTATGCTTAAAACATTGAGGACAATGTTTGATTTAAGTGTGGGGGGGTAACTAAGTATATTTTGATGCAAATTCGTGGGATTTTATCACCCATAACTTCAAATGTTGTTCCTTGCTGTTTTAAGGTGTTTTTAAGTTGTTTTAGAGTGTTTTAGTATGTTTTGTTTTATAACTCCGAAAATCACATAAAAATTTGAAAAACATGTTTTGAAAAGCCTAAAAAGAGTGTTTTGAGTCGTTTTTGTGTGTTTGTGTCTTAGGGTACCTTCCAACACAATGATAAGGATTTGGTTTGTAATTGCATGACTGTTAAAGAGAGTTATAAACATGGATGAAAGTTTGATTTACTCTTGGTATATGCTTGGTTATGGTTATAATGTATGACTTCACATGCAATCATAAAAGAAAAATTCGTTTTTGTAACATGCTTGAAGGAAGAAACTCATAATAACGCTACATCCCTGTGAGACTCGAGCCATTACTTTCTTTGGAGAGTTATTTTCTGTGATTCTTTGTTTTCTAAAGTTGTTGCATGATCTCATTATCCTTGCTTGGTTGCTACTTAGAATGCAATTGTATCATGATAGAACTAAATGCTAGAACTTATATCCGTTTCATTCAAAGCATGACATTGAATTGCATAACATATATCAAGATGAAGTTGTGTAGTTGCCACCATAGCCAAATAGCCTTACTTCCCATATTTCGTATATATTAGTTTTAACCCTCTTGAGCCTCGTTTAGCCTATTTTCTTTGCTAACCACATCACCCCTTACCTAGCCTAGAGTAGGACCATCCGTACCCTTGTTCTTGAAGTATAGTGAGCATGACTTAATTGAATTCCTTTTGAGTTACATTTTGCAAGAAAATGAGTGTGGGGGAGGGAAAGTTTGTTCTTAAGTTTGTATGTTTTGAGAGTCAAAAGAAAAGAAAAAAAATTGTGAAAAACATATGAGAACCAAAAAGAAGAAGAAAAGAAAGAAAAAGAATGAAAATAAGTGAGAATGGACTCACAAGTGTGATTGTTGAAGAAAGGGCCCAAAAAGTTTGAATATGGCCCTAAGTTTTGTGTGACTTCCCCTTGGGTGTTCAAAGTTGACTTCTGCGTTCTAAAGGGAATTCTAAGTGCCTAATTCAATACTTTGCTCACTATTGCTTAAAGAACGTATGTTTTCCCTATCCTTTCATTGTTAGCCAACTCCCCAAGCCCCGTTACAACCTTTGACTTCTATCTTGATCGTTATGTGTTCAATAATGTGGAGTTTGGAATTGATATGAGCTTATGGAATCACTGGTTCTCGTTCTAAGTAGTAGCTTTCCATTCATGAGATCATATTCATGTCATTGTCGTAAATCCAGAAAATGCTTTCCTTGTTATAACATATGTGAGTGTTCGTCTACATGTTTACATCAATCTTCTCACATATAACTAGTGTAGGGTGTGTAGTCAGAAAATCTGTGTGAAAATAGAGTGCATTCTAGTAAGGAATTGAGGAAATTCTCTAAGGCATGTTACTACATTCAAATCATGGTTTTAAATGCTTAATTGTGAACTAGTATGTGGTGACTATGAGTAAGAATGTACTTAAGTATAAAGATGGCTAAAATCTGTGGGAATAATGATTTTTAACTTGTCATGTGCATTGCAAATCCATGAGACGATTGTTGGAAGGTGTAGGTTGTGTTTTGTTCGTTTTGTCTAGTTTCGTGTTCTTTTGTTGTTTTGTTTTGCTCGAGGACTAGCAAAAGATAAGTGTGGGGGTATTTGATAGGAGCATATTCATGCGACTTAAATGGCTTGTTCTCGTGCATTTACGTTATGTTTCTTTAGTTATTTTAGTACTTTAAGCTATTTTCGTGTGTTTGTAGGTCCAAATGGCTAAAGGAGCAAAAAGATGCATTTTGGAGACTTTTGGAGCACTTTTGGGCTAAGGATGGATAGCTTATGCTTGGAGCCAAAGTGTTGGACGAAATTGAAGACCAAAGTGTTGGAACCTTGTTCCCTTTAGTTTTAGGACATTTAAACCTTTCCAATCCCCTTATGCCGTGCATCTCCACAATCCCATTCATCAACACATGCATTCACATGCTTTCACAACCTAATCCACATGCTTTCCCATTACTTATCATCACCACATATCATATCACTTATCATAACCACTTATCACTTATCATAACCATACACTTATCACTTATCATACTCATAATCATTCACACCTTGCAGCCACATGCATTCCCCTTTTGCACATGCTTTCCCAATTCATTAAAACATTGCACATGCACTCCCATCCTTTACCATTGCAGCCACATGCATTTCCCCCTTTATCATTTCTGCACATGCACTTTGCCTTTCATCATTGCACCACAAATCAGCACATTCACCTTCATTTCCAGATTGTCCCCTTGCACATGCAGCCACATATTCATTGCACATGCATTTCCACCCTTTAATCACATGCATAAATCAGCCACATGCATCTCCCATCACCATTCCAGATTTCCACCAAGTTCCTAGCTGTCATGTTCCCCCCATTTCACCTATAAATAAGCATCCATTGCAGCCACAATTCATTCATTCCATTCACAACACAATACACTCTTCCATACACATTCATTCACGCCAGAAATTCATTCCCTCTCTCTAACACAGCCATACTTCACCATCCTTCATATTTTCTGCCCAAAAACACTCCTTGCCTTCCCTATTAATCCAAACACCACTCCCCAAACCATTCACACCATCAAACTATCCTTAGACCTTGTGCCACAACAACGAGGAAGAGAAGAGTGCCTAAACGTTCATACAATTCAAGTTTGAGTTGTTGGAATGTTTAGGTGTTTCTTTGATTTCAATGTTTAAATTCAATTCTCTTTGTTTTGTACGTATGAGGAATGGAAGAGAAGAGTGCCTAAACGTTCATACAATTCAAGTTTGAGTTGTTGGAATGTTTAGGTGTTTCTTTGATTTCAAAGTTATGAGGAACTAAACCCCCCTTGGCTAGGGGGAGATTCGAAATATATGTTTATACTTGCATTTTGATTTGATTACTTCTAATTGCGTTTCATAAGTTGTGGATTCAATTTGTTTAACCGTTTGATTGATAACTTATTTATGTATGTTTATTGAGAGTGCACGCTTAATTTTCATGCATGAATATGACGCTAGAATATAAGTGAGTTTCACCTAATAGTTACGAACTTATATTCACAAGTAGTGGAGGTTGCTTATAAACAATCGCGTTAAACGAATTCTTGGCATAAGTTTCATGCAATCATAGTAACGAATGCCTCGTCAACACTTATAATTTTCATAGAGCGTAATGATTCTTGCTTGTACCTCTTCTATGCATTCATGTTGAGGACTTGTGGGGAATGTTTTGAATTGTCGCATGCATCATCCAATTCAATAACGTTAGGAAGATTTGAAGGTTAATTAGTGCATCACGGTTAACTTGGGGTGTTGAGCATCATGGTTTATTGAAATGCAATTGGAAATCATTTTATTATGCAAGTATAACATGTGTGGAGATGAACCCCTTAGCTAGCTTCCCATCCATTCAATTCCATCAATTTCATATTTACATTCTGTTTTAATTTACAATCTGTACATTTAATTTAATTTCGTCCAAAACTCAATCCCCCTTTACTTTATTGTCTAATTTAGTTAGAAAGTGTCTTAGTTTGTGTTTATAAGAGTTTTGATTCAATTTGTTACACAAATTCGTCCAAATTCACCAAAGTGCTCAAAACTGCCCAGAAAGTGATTTTAAGGCAGTTTTGAGTGTTTTGGGTGATGTTTGAGTCTTTTGGTTTGTTTTAGTGTTTTAAAGTTTAGTTTTGCATTCTTTGAGTCTAGTATAGTGTTTTATATTGTGTTTTTACGTTTGAATCAAACCATAATCTTAAATTCGTCCAACATTGGGTTTAAGGTCAGAAACTGCCTAGTTAGTGTTTTTAGGCAGTTTTGAGTCTTTTGAACTTGTTTTGAGTCCTTTGAGTCTTTGTGAACGTTTTTAACTTTGTTTTTACATTTTTGAGTCAAATCCAAGTGATTAACAATCCCTCCTAATCCCCGGTCCAGAACGATCCCTACTTATACTTATACTACAATTGACAAAAAGAGGGTTTAATTTGTGTGCGTATAAATCTCGCATCATCAGATTCATTCATCTTGAGCACATAGAAGTCCGCCGGAAAGATTAAATGATTTACCTGCACTAACACATCTTCCAAAACTCCCTTTGGATAGGCATTAGATCTATCGGCCAATTGTATGATTACACCATCATTTTTCAATACTCCTAAGTTCATAGATGCATAAATTGAATATGGCATGACATTTATAGAGGCACCTAGGTCTAACATGGCAGATTCAAAACGAGTATTACCTATCACACAAGGAATGGTGAAACTACCCGGATCTTTGCATTTGGGGGGTAGTTTGCGTTGCAAGATGGCGGAAACATTTTCGCCTACCTTTACCACTTCTTTGGTCGACATCCTCTTCCTAGTGGTGCAAAGCTCCTTTAGAAACTTGGCGTACCTCGGGACTTGCTTGATTGCTTCCAAAAGGGGTATGTTCACTTGAACTTTCCGAAACGTCTCAAGGATGTCCTTCTCGGCTTCTTCTTTCTTCGTTTGCATGAACCTACTAGGAAAAGGCACATTCGAAGGAAAAACATTAGTAGGAACCGAATTTGACACATTCTTACCCTTTTTGACCGAATTGGACACTTTTGGATCAATAAAAGCTTGCGGCAAAAGTGTTTCCACCTTTGCCGTGGGTTGGCCTATTTCTTCCTCTTCAATTCTCAGTTTTTCGTCCTCGTTAAGACCTGATGGTGATGGTGTAGGACCTGCCCCGACTTCTTTTCCAGTTCTCAAGAGTATGGCCTTTGCACTTTCGAAGCCTCCCTTGGGGTTTGGAATGGTAGAACTAGGAAGTTGGCCTTGCTCACGAAACTTCCCTACAAAATCTGCAATCTGCCCAATTTGTTTCTCCAATTGCTCCACCCTCTTGTCTTGGTTTTCCATGGCTTTGGCTTGGTTTTCTTGCCCCTGAGACAAATTCGTTAGTAACTTAAGAAGTGTATCTGTCTAAAGTGTTACCTGAACTTGTTTGGGCAGATTGTGGAGGTGCTTGTGTGGGTGCGTATGGCTTGTTGTAGAAGCCCGGGGGTTGTTGCCTAAAGCCTCCTTGTTGTGGTGGTTGTTGGGGGCTCCCTCCATTTGAAGTTTGGGTGGTCTCTCCAACCTGGATTATACGTGTTCGAATATGGATCGTTCCTCGGTTGGTTTTGGCCTTGAAACCCAATTGCATTTGCGCTTTCCCTTCCACCATTTTCAATGAGTTGTGGGCACTTCTCAGAAGCATGTCCTTGGATAGAACACACTCCGCATACAATTGGTCCTTGCACCCTCATTCCTTCGGCCATCTGAGACACAATGGAAGTAAGATTAGCTAATTGTGAATGAATGTCGGGTGTGGAACTTACCTCATGAACTTGCTGCCGTGGGGGTCCTCTTTGGCCTACTCCTTCGTATTGTTGAGCGTTCAACGCTCGGTTAGCAATCAAGACCTTGGCCGCCATGGGTGTCTTGTCCACCAATGCTCCACCCGCCGAGGCATCGAGCATTTGACGTTCGATTGGTAGGAGCCCCTCGTAGAAGTATTGTAGAAGTAACTCCTCCTTCATCTGATGCTGTGGACAAGAAGCAACAAGGGATTTAAAACGTTCATAATACGTAGGAAAGGACTCACCTTCTTCTTGTTGGATTCCACTTATCCTTTTTCGTAAAAGGATGATTCGAGAAGTTGGGAAAAACTTCTCCAGATATGCCCTCTTCATGCTCTCCCATGATGTGACGGTTCCGGGAGCTAACTCGTACAACCAATCTTTGGCTTTGTCCATTAAAGAGAATGGAAAAGCCTTCATCTTCAGAATACTTCCATCGACATTGACGGGAGTCATGCTTGAACACACCACCTCGAATTCCTTCAGATGCTTGTTCGGATCCTCCATGGACAACCCATGGTATTTCGGAATATGGTGGAGCAAGCTTGACTTCAACTCGAACTCTTCGGTCTTCCCTTGGGCAGGTGGGGGATATTAGATACACAAAGGTGTGGCATTATCCAATCCCGAGGCCGAAAGCTCCTTGAGTGTCCGGTTGTCCATGGCCATGACTTGTGGTTCTTCAAAAACCCTTGCCGTGGGTTCCTCCTCCTCTTCTAGGACTTGTTCTTCGAGGTCAGGTTCCGGGCTTGGTGGATTTGATTCATGTTGCTTCCTCTTTCGTCTCAAAGTCCTCTCAAAATCGCTGTCAAAGTCTAAGATATGCTCACGAATCGATTGAGAACTCTGAGTCATACACTAGTACCTACAACAAGGAAAACAAAACAAGGTCAGAAACTTTAACAAACTAAAAATAAACAGAAAATAACAATCCAAGGGATTAGCAAAGTTGCTAATCCCCGGCAACGGCGTCAAAAATTTGATGCCAACTAAATAAGCACACAAATTAAAACCCTCTTTTGACAATTGTAGTATATGAATAAGTAGGGATCGTTCTAAACCGGGGATGAGGAGGGATTGCTAAATCACTTGGAAACTGACTCAAAAACTTAAAACAAAGGTTAAAAAACTAAACTAGACTTAAAGAATACAAAACTAAACAATAAAACACTAAAACAAACCAAAAGACTCAAAACAGCCCCAAAACACTCAAAACTGCCTTAAAAACACTTTCTGGGCAGTTTTGAGCGCTTTCACTAATTTGGACGAATTTGGGTAATAACTTGAATCAAAACACTTAGAAACACAAACTAAGACACTTTCTAACTAAATTGGACACTAAAGTAAAGGGGGATTTAGTTTTTGACGAAATTAAATAAAATGCACAGATTGTAATTAAAGCAGATTATGGAGATGAATTTGATGGAAATATGGATGGAATGCTAGCTAGAAGGTTCTTCTCCACACATGTCACACTTGCATATAAGATGACTTTCAGTTGGTCTTTCGATGAATTATGAAACTCAACACCCCGGGTTAATTAGGTCCGCTTAAATTAACCTTCAAGTTCTCCTTAAGTTAATGAATTGGATGGGACAGCGCATACATAATTCAAAACATTCTCCAAAAGTCCTTTACGTGAAAAGCACAATAAAGATACAATCAAAGATCATTAAGCAACATGAAAACTATAAGTGTTGACGAGGCATTCGATACTATGATGAGCATGAAACTAGTGCCAAGAATTCATTTAACGAGATTGTTTATAAGTAACCTCCACTACTTGTGAATATAAGTTCGTAACTATTAGGTGAAACTTACTTATATTCTAGCGTCATATTCATGCATGAAAATTAAGCTTGCACTCTCAATAAACATACACAAATAAGTTATCAATCAAGCAGTTAAACGAATTGAATCCAAAACTCATGAAATTCCAACCAAAGGTAATCAATTCATATTGCAAGCATAAACATAGTTTCGAATCACCCCCTAGCTAACTAGGGATTTAGCCTCTCATGTTCACAGAAAGAGAAATAAAATTGAATTTAAACATAAAGAACAAAAGATTGATTACACCTAGAACGCCCAACGAATCCAGTTGAATTTCTACGCGTCTAAGCTCCTCTTTCTTCTTCTCCTTGCTGCGGCAGAGATGGTTTAGGGGGTTTTTGGATGTTATTTTGGGTTGGGAATGGATTTAGGGAGGTGAAGGGATGCGGCAAGGTGATGGGAAGGTGTATAGAGGTGTGGATTGTTCCTGGAAGGTTGGGAATGGTGGCTGCAATGGTGGGAAGGCTGCGGCAATATGGAATTTGGGTGATGGTGGTTGCGGATTGAAGGGAGAGAATGGAATGGATGGTTGCGGCTGAGAGCTTAGGGTGAATGATGGTGAATGTGAGAGAATGAATAATAATTGAATGAATAGAGACTAGGGCGGAATAAAGGGTACGGCTCAGATTAGAAGGCTTAGGGTTTTTGGATGGGAATTACGGCTGAGATGATTTTGTGGCTGAAAAATATGAAAAGAAAATAATGAGAGGTCCCTAGGGTGCGGCTAAATGGTGGAAAGCCTAGGGTTTCAGAAATTCAAACCCTAGCTTATTTTTATTAACTAAAATTAAATTAAAGGCTGCTAGAATTAGGGAATTAAATCAGAAATTAAAGGGGATGGCTGCAAGGTGCGGCTAGGGTTTAGGTTAGGAGAGGGAAATAGGGTTTAAGTGCACAACATTGGACAAAAATGCCCCCCCTTGCACGGCAAGGGAAGGGGAGAAGAGAAAAGGGCACGGCAAGGGTGTTTAAGGGGCCTAGGGCCTTCGTTTTGTGTCCTAAAGTGCCTACAAGGCCTTCAAAGTGGCTAGAAAATACGGACGTTTAAGATTAGGAAAGGTTACCAAAACGGGAAACCTAGGGTTAACTTTCCTACTTCAAGTAGGAATCCTTGTTTGAGTAGGAATCCTCGTTTTGGTAGGAATTCATCGTTGGAGTAGGAATTCATCGTTTCTTCAAGTCTTCAACTCATTCATTCCTCTTTTGCTCCAAAAGGCTCCAATTTGCATCTTCTTGCACACTTTGGCCTTATAATCTGAAAATACACAAAAATGACTTTAAACACTAAAATAACTAAGGAAACACAACATAAATGCACGAGAACAAGCTAATTAAGTCGCATGAATATGCTCCTATCAACCTCCACTTGAAGTTTGGGTGGTCTCTCCAACCTGGATTATATGTGTTAGAATATGGATCGTTCCTTGGTTGGTTTTGGCCTTGAAATCCAATTGTATTTGCGCTGTCCCATCCACCATTTTTGATTAGTTGTGGGCACTTCTCAGAAGCATGTCCTTGGATAGAACACACTCCGCATACAATTGGTCCTTGCATCCTCATTCCTTCGGCCATCTGAGACACAATGGAAGTAAGATTAGCTAATTGTGAATGAATGTCGGGTGTGGAACTTATCTCATGAACTTGCTACCGTGGGGGTCCTCTTTGGCCTACTCCTTCGTATTGTTGAGCGTTCAACGCTCGATTAGCAATTAAGATCTTTGCAGCCATGGGTGTCTTGTGATGCGAGAATTATACGCGCACAAATTAAACCCTCTTTTTGTCAAATTGTAGTATAAGTATAAGTAGGGATCGTTCTGGACCGGGGATTAGGAGGGATTGTTAATCACTTGGATTTGACTCAAAAACGTAAAAACACAATATAAAACACTATACTAGACTCAAAGAATGCAAAACTAAACTTTAAAACACTAAAACAAATCAAAAGACTCAAACATCACCCAAAACACTCAAAACTGCCTTAAAATCACTTTCTGGGCAGTTTTGAGCACTTTGGTGAATTTGGACGAATTTGTGTAATAAATTGAATCAAAACACTTAGAAACATAAACTAAGATACTTTCTAACCAAATTGGACAATAAAGTAAAGGGGGATTGAGTTTTGGACGAAATTAAAATAAATGAACAAATTCTAATTAAAACAGAATGTAAATATGAAAATGATAAAATGGAATGAATGGATGATAGAATAGCTAAGGGGTTCATCTCCACACATGTTACACTTGCATAATAAAATGATTTCCAATTGCATTTCAATAAACCATGAATTCTCAACGCTCCAAGTTAATTAGGTCCGCTTAAATTAACTTTCAAATCTTCCTAACGTTATTGAATTGGATGATTGCATACGACAACCCAAAACATTCCCCACAAGTCCCCTACATGATTGCATAATAGAGATACAAGCAAGAATCATTACGCTCTATGAAAATTATAAGTGTTGATGAGGCATTCGTTACTATGGAATACGCATGAAACTTATGCCAAGAATTCGTTTAACACGATTGTTTATAAGCAACCTCCACTACTTGTGAATATAAGTTCGTAACTATTAGGTGAAACTCACTTATATTCTAGCGTCATTGATAGGAGCATATTTATGCGACTTAATTGGCTTGTTCTCGTGCATTTACGTTGTGTTTCTTTAGTTATTTTAGTCCTTTATGCCATTTTCGTGTGTTTCTAGGTTCATATGGCTAAGGAAGCAAAAAGGTGCATTTTGGAGCATTTTGGAGCAAAATTGGGCTTGGAATGGATAGCTTATGTTTGGAGCCAAGGTGTTGGACGAAATTGAGGCACTTTAGGACACAAAACAATGGCCCTAGCCCAATTACATAACCTTGCCATGGCTTATCCCTTCTCCCCTTCCCTTGCCATGCAAACCACCCTATTTTAGGCCCATTCTATGTACTTAAACCTTAGCCCTTTAACCTTGCAGCCATATCCCCTCTTTTATCCACATGCATTCATAATCATTCATAATCATTCACCACCAATTCAGCCACATGCACTTGTTCTTTCATCATTGCACCACAATCCTTTACCATTGCAGCCACATGCACTTCCCCCTTTCTTTAATCCATTGCAGCCACATGCACTTCCCCCTTTACCATTGCAGCCACATGCACTTCCCCCTTTATCATTTCAGCACATGCACTCCCATCCTTTAATCCATTGCAGCCACATGCACTCCCATTAATTAATTCAAGTCCATATCTGATTACCCTAGGGTTTTAAGTGCCTATATATACTCATATTAACCCCTAGATCAGAGCACCATCTCTCATACACATTCATTCACGCCAGAAATTCATTCCCTCTCTCTAACACTGCCATACTTCACCATTCTTCATATTTTCTGCCCAAAAACACTCCTTGCCTTCCCCTACATCCATCCCTACCCTAAACACATAATTCTACATCATCCATAACCCCCAAAACTCACAAAAACCCCTTGTGCTGCAGCAACTAGAGGAGAAGAGGCCTAAACGTTCATACAATTCAAGATTGAGTTGTTGGAATTTTTAGGTGTTCTTCGTTCTTGTTTTCAATGTTTACTTTGTTATTACTCTCTAAGTTTGTTGTAATCATGAGTGGCTAAACCCCTAATTAGTTAGGGGAAAGTTTGAAGCCATGGACATATGTTGGTTATGATTTGATTTACTCCAGTTATGAATTCATGAACATTAGATGTGGTTTACTTTTCTATTTTGATTAAGAACTTGTTTATGTATGTGGGTTGAGGGTCGACACTTAATTTGCATGCCTAAACTTGATGCTAGGATATAAGGGAAGTTCACCTAATCGTTATGAACTTATATTCATGAGTAGTAAAGATCGCTAGTCACGATTGTGTTTAGTAAACCCTAGGCTGGATTAACATGCGTATTCCATAGTTATGAATGCCTAGTCGATGTTTATGATTTCCGTTGAACTTAATGATCTTTGTTGAATGTCTCTATCATGCGTATTCCATAGTAATTTGGTTGTAATGCGTATCCCATTCAATCCAATGAATCTAGGGAAATCTGAAAGTTAATTTAAGCGGACCTAATTAACTTGGAGCCTTGTCATTCATCGTTTGTTGAAGTCATAACTGGGAATCAAATTATATGCTTATGTTCATGTGTGGATAAGGAACCCTCTAACTAGTTTCTCATCATTCTATTTCATCAATTTTGTTTTTACAATCTGTTTTAATTAGAATCTGTGCATTTAGTTTAATTTCGTCCAAAACTCAATCCCCCTTTACTTTATTGTCCAATTTAGTTAGAAAGTGTTTTAGTTTATGTTTCTAAGTGTTTTGATTCAATTTATTACACAAATTCGTCCAAATTCACCAAAGTGCTCAAAACTGCCCAGAAAGTGTTTTTAAGGCAGTTTTGAGTGTTTTGGGTGATGTTTGAGTCTTTTGGTTTGTTTTAGTGTTTTAAGCGTTTAGTTTCGCATTCTTTGAGTCTAGTATAGTGTTTCATATTGTTATTTTACGTTTTTGAGTCAAATCCAAGTGGTTAACAATCCCTCCTAATCCCCGGTCTAGAACGATCCCTACTTATACATATACTACAATTTGACGAAAAGAGGGTTTAATTTGTGTGCGTATAATTCTCGCATCAAATTTTGGCGCCGTTGCCGGGGATTAGCAAAATTGCTAATCCCTTGTGTTTTTGCCATATGTTTTTAGTGTAATTTACCTAGTTTTCTTATTTTGTTTGGTTTTCTTGGTTTAGGTACTAGTGCATGACGCGGAGTTCTCAAACTGTGCATGCACATATCTTGGACTTTAACGACGATTTTGAACGTGATTTGAGAAGAAAGAGGAGGCATCCTGAACCTAGTGAACCTAGTGAACCTAGTTCAAGTTCAGAGGCCGAATCTGAGTTTGAAAGTGTGGAAGAAGAAGTTATGGCAGCGGACAATCGGACCATTAAAGAGCTTTCGGCCTCGGGGTTGGCCAATGCCGCACCATTATGCATTCAATACCCGGCGGCTGCCCAAGGCAAGACCGATGAATTCGAGTTGAAGTCAAGCTTGTTGCACCACATTCCGAAATACCATGGGCTTTCCATGGAAGATCCAAACAAGCATTTGAAGGAGTTTGAAGTTGTATGCTCAAGCATGACACCCATTAACGTTGATGGGAATATTATGAAGATGAAAGCTTTTCCATTCTCTCTTGTGGAAAAGGCTAAGGATTGGCTTTATGAATTGGCACCCGGGACCGTTACTTCTTGGGAGAGCATGAAGAGAGCATTCTTGGAGAAGTTCTTCCCTACTTCAAGAGTCATTCTCTTGAGGAAGAAAATTAGCGGAATCCAACAAAGTCAAGGAGAATCTTTTCCGGCATACTACGAGCGTTTTAAAGCCCTTGTTGCATCATGTCCTCAACATCAAATGAAGGAGGAGCTTCTCCTTCAATATTTCTATGAGGGCCTTCTTCCCATTGAAAGGCAAATGCTCGATGCTTCGGCGGGAGGTGCATTGGTGGACAAAACTCCTATGGCAGCCAAGACCCTAATTGCAAACCGTGCTCTAAATGCACAACAATATGAAGGACTTGGGCAAAGGGACCCCCCACGGCAACACTTGAATGAGGTAAGTTCTCGATCCGATATTCAATCTCAGTTAGCTAATCTTACTTCTACTATGTCTCAGATGGCCGAAGGAATGAAGATACAAGGACCGATTGTATGTGGTGTATGTTCTATCCAAGGACACCTGGTGCGAGATTTATACGCACACAAATTAACCCTCTTTTTATCATTTGTAGTATAGGTGCAAGTAGGGATCGTTCTGGACCGGGGATTAGGAGGGATTGTTAATCACTTGGATTTGACTCAAAAACATAGAAACAAAGTTAAAAACGTTCACAAAGACTCAAAGGACTCAAAACAAGTTCAAAAGACTCAAAACTACACAAACACACTCAAATCTGCCTAAAAACCACTTTCTGGGCAGATTTGAGCACAAACACAAATTTGGACGAATTTGTGTAACAACTTGACGCAAGAACGTAAAAACACAATATAAAACACTAAACTAACTCAAAGAATGTAAAACTAAATGCTTGAAACACTAAAACAAACCAAAAGATTCAAACATCACCCAAAACACTCAAAACTGCCTTAAAATCACTTTCTGGGCAGTTTTGAGCACTTTGGTGAATTTGGACGAAATTGGGAAATAAAATGAATCAAAACACTCATAAACACAAACTAAATTGATTTCTAACTAATTTGAACATTAAAGTAAAGGGGGAATTAGATTTGACGAAATTAAATAAAATACACATATTGTAATTAAAACAGATTGTAAAGATGAATTTGATGAAAATATGGATGGAATTGAAATGAATGAATGCTAGCTAAGGGGTTCATCTTCACATATGTTACACTTGTATAATAAAATGATTTCCAATTGCGTTTCAATAAATCATTAATTCTCAACACCCCAAGTTAACCGTGATGCACTAATTAACCTTCAAATCTTCCTAACGTTATTGAATTGGATGGGTTAGCGCATACAACAATTCAAAACATTCCCCACAAGTCCCCTACATGATTGCATAATAGAGATACAAGCAAGAATCATTACGCTCTATGAAAATTATAAGTATTGACGAGGCAATTGTAACTATGAATGCATGATACTCTTGCCAAGAATTCATTTAACGCGATTGTTTATAAGCAACCTCCACTACTTGTGAATATAAGTTCGTAACTATTAGGTGAAACTCACTTATATTCTAGCGTCATATTCATGCATGAAAATTAAGTGTGCACTCTTAATAAACATACATAAATAAGTTATCAATCAAATAGTTAAACAAATTGAATCACAACTTATGAAACGAAATTAGAAGTAATCAAATCAAAACGCAAGCATAAACATATATTTCAAATTACCCCCTAGCCAAGGGGGGTTTAGTTCCTTATGATACAAAACAAAGAGAATCAAAGAAACACCTAAACATTCCAACAACTCAAACTTGAATTGTATGAACGTTTAGGCACTCTTCTCTTCCATGCCTCATTCGTACAAAACATAGAGTATTGAAATTAAACATAGAAATCAAAGAAACACCTAAACATTCCAACAACTCAAAATTGAATTGTATGAACGTTTAGGCACTCTTATCTTCCTCTTCGTTGTAGCACAAGGTCTAAGGATAGTTTGATGGTGTGAATGGTTTGGGGAGTGGTGGAGGAATGGAAGAGGAGTTGTGGAGATGGAAGGATGGTGTTTGGATGAGTTTGTGACTGAAATTGTCTATGAATGAGTGTGAATGAGAATGAATGCAATGGATGCTTATTTATAGATGAAATGGGGGGAACATGACAGCTAGGAAAACATGTGAAAGCTGGAATTGCATGTGTGTGAATGTGAAATCTGCCAAGATGCATGTGTGTGAATGTGTGGCTGAAATGATGAAGTGAGATGCATGTGAATGCAAAGGGAGGCCACGGCAATGATGTTGTTTGTGTGAATGATGGCAGATTGTGTGAATGAATGATTAGGGTCTTGTAAGGGTGGAAATGCATGTGAAATCTGCCAAGATGCATGTGTTGTGTTGGTTGAATTAAAGAATGGGAATGCAATCTGAAATGCATGTGAATTAAAGCTATGTGAATGATTAGGGTGAATGTGCATGTGGATTAAAGGTTGGAATGAACATGAAATGCACGGTTTTGAGAGGATTTCTGGTGGTGAATGGGTGTATGTTTGAATGATTAAAGGGTGTGGAAGATTTATGAAGTGGAAATGCATGTGAATTAAAACTAGAGTGATGATGATGAATGCATGTGCAGAAAATCCACTTCCTTTGGGTGAATGTGCATGGCTGAAAATGCATGTGAAAGCATGTGAATTAAATGGATGTGAGTGGAAATGCATGTGGGTGAATGTGTGGCTGCATGGATTAAAGAATGGGAGTGCATGTGTTGAATGATTAAAGTGCATGTGCAATGTTTTAAAGGATGGAATGATGGAGGAACAAGTGCATGTGAATGCATGGTGATAGCATGTGCACGGTTTTGGTTGGAATGATGGCAGATTGTGAAAACATGTGAATGCATGTGTTTGATGAATGATAAGTGGTGAATGATATGATAAGTGATAAGTGGTGAATGATATGATAAGTGGTGAATGATAAGTGATATGATATGTGATTATGATAAGTAATGGGAGAATGTGAGGGAATGAATAATGAATGCATGTGTATGGTTTTGGGAGAAAGGTGGAGATGCACTGCATAAGGGAATTGGAAAGGTTTAAATGTCCTAAAACTAAAGGGAACAAAGTTCCAACACTTTGGTCTTCAATTTCGTCCAACATTTTGGCGCCAAGCATAAGCTATCCATCCTTAGCCCAAAAGTGCTCCAAAAGTCTCCAAAATGCATCTTTTTGCTCCTTTAGCCCTTTGGACCTACAAACACACGAAAATAGCTTAAAAGACTAAAATAACTAAAGAAACATAACGTAAATGCACGAGAACAAGCCATTTAAGTCGCATGAATATGCTCCTATCAAATACCCCCACACTTATCTTTTGCTAGTCCTCGAGCAAAACAAAACAACAAAAGAACACGAAACTAGACAAAACGAACAAAACACAACCTACACCTTCCAACAATCGTCTCACGGATTTCCAATGCACATGACAAGTTAAAAATCATTAGTCCCATAGATTTTAGTCATCTTCACACTTGAATACATTCTTAATCATAGTCACCACATACTAATTCACAATTAAGCATTTAAAACCATGTTTTGAATGTAGTAACATGCCTTAGAGAATTTGCTCAATTCCTTACAAGATATGCACTCGTTTTTCACACAGATTTTCTGACTACACACCCTATACTAGTTATATGTGAGAAGATTGATGTAAATATGAATTCTAACACTCACATATGTTATATCAAAGAAAGCATTTTCTGGATTTACGATAATGACATGAATATGATCTCATGAATGGAATGCTTCTACTTAGAATGAGAACCAGTGATTCCATAAGCTCATATCAGTTCCAAACTCCACATTATTGAACACATAACGATCAAGATAGAAGCATTAGGGTTGAAACGGGGCTAAAGGTGTTTGGCTAACAAAGAAAGGATAGGGAAAACAAACGTTCTTTAAGCAATAGTGAGCAAAGTATTGAATTAGGCACTTAGAATTCCCTTTAGAACGCCGAAGTCAACTTTGAACACCCAAGGGGAAGTCACACAAAACTTAGGGCCATATTCAAACTTTTTGGGCCCTTTCTTCAACAATCACACTTGTGAGTCCATTCTCACTTATTTTCACTCTTTTTCTTTCTTTTCTTCTTCTTTTTCTCACATATTTTTTTTTTCTTTTTCCCGTGCCTCCTTTATGACTTAGGCACATACATACACACAAAAATCCCTTCCCCCACACTTATTTTCTGCAACATATTAATCAAAAGGAATTCATTTAAGTCATGCTCACTATACTTCAAAAACAAGGGTATAGGAAAGTCCTACTCTAGGCTAGGTAAGGGGTGATGTGGTTAGCAAAGAAAATAGGCTAAACGAGGCTCAACAGGGTGAAAACTAATATATACGAAATATGGGAAGTAAGGCTATTTGGCTATGGTGGCAACTACACAACTTCATCTTGATATATGTTATGCAATTCAATGTCATGCTTTGAATGAAACGGATATAAGTTCTAGCATTTAGTTCTATCATGATACAATTGCATTCTAAGTAGCAACCAAGCAAGGAATAATGAGATCATGCAACAACTTTAGAAAACAAAGAATCACAGAAAATAACTCTCCAAAGAAGGTAATGGCTCGATTCTCACAGGGATGTAGCGTTATTATGAGTTTCTTCCTTCAAGCATGTTACAAAAACGAATTTTTCTTTTAGGATTGCATGTGAAGTCATATATTATAACCATAACCAAGCATATACCAAGAGTAAATCAAACTTTTCTCTATGTTTATAACTCTTTTTAACCGTCATGCAATTACAAACCAAATCCTTATCATTGTGTTGGAAGGTACCCTAAGACACAAACACACAAAAACGACTCAAAACACTCTTTTTAGGCTTTTCAAAACAATTTTTTCAAATTTTTATGGTATTTTCGGAGTTATAAAAACAAAACATACTAAAACACTCTAAAACAACTTAAAAACACCTTAAAACGGCAAGGAACAACATTTGAAGTTATGGGTGATAAAATCGCACGAATTTGCATTAACAACATTAGTTACCCCCCCCCCCCCCCCACACTTAAATCAAACATTGTCCTCAATGTTTTAGGCATATGGTTCACACAAAACATAAGTAAACACACAAAAAGCAATTTAAACATACTAAACATGGCAAAATGTAATTAACAAAGAGAAGAGTTTAGGGACGCAAATCTGGTTATGGAGTGAAATTCCATCTTCTCTTTGTTGATTGCATTGAGGCTTGATCTTGATGATTCCACAGGCTTACTCTCGAACTGGTTTCCGCCCATCATTGATTTTCCTTTGTGCTACTGGGCTGGAGGATTCTTTTGGTCTTCCCCGAAGGTCTGAGCTTACCCCTTTGGTCTGTTTCTTTGTTCAATCTGCCCAATTCGTATTGAAAAGGGTTGGAGGATAACTCAGCCTATGTTTGTCTCCACATGCTTCAATGTATCTTTTTCACTTGCCTTACTCGCTCCCCTTTGCAGAAGTGGTCCCTTCTCCGGAAGTGTATCAACCGTTGAAGATGACTACTCGAGAGCAACGCTAGGTAAGCAATCAGGAATAGATTCCAGGCAGTTGGCTCCAGATCGGAAGACTGACTCCAAGTGCCGGCTGATTGCTTCTTTTACTTTGCCATGCGAGTAAGAACAAGGACAAAGAAAAAGACAGGGAAAGAGCATGATATGAGATACTTTTGCATTTGACCTTGATGATATGAGATACCTTTGCTTTTGAAGAAGCGGTGAATGAATCAGCACACTTCAATCCGCCATTTCCTCCTGGGTCATCTGTACTCCAGGCATCTGGCATCATCTTTGGGGAAGAAGAAAGAATTGAGTATTTCGAAAGGCTTTGCTGGGAGTGCGCCCTCAGAAGTGAGGGAGAGTTGGGCATTTTCTTCAGGTTTGCCTTGCCATAAAAGACGAAGGTCGACATATATAGAGATAATATCAAGTGGTGGTACTATTCTTTTACCCTTGTCGACAAATGTCTCTTCGATATCAGAGCGACGCCTCTTCAATTTCTGAGCAGGCGCCCCTTCGATTTCTGAACGACGCCCCTTTGCTTTCTGAACGACACGTAGTAGTGCGGATGCGGCTCCTTTTGACAAAGCTGCACGCGTTTTCTGAAAAGCAGAGAAAGCGTCACCGGACTTTGCGCTTGTCGGCTAAAGATGTGTAGTTGCGATGATGGCCTCCACGTGTTGTCTGAAAAGAAGAAATCTTTTGACAAAGTTGACGCGTCTTCTGAAAAACCGAGAACGCGTCGCCTAAATTACGCCAGAAATTCCGGCTTTTTGAATCGGTGGACGCGTCGCCTTGGCTTTTTATAGAGCTATCGATCACCACAACAAACACACTCTGAAGAATTCCCATTCTTGAAAATCGACTCCGGCCCTTTGAAATTTAACTCCATCCCTTCTCTTTGAACACTTTTGAAAAATGGCAAACTCATCGAACCTTAGCTTGGAATTGAGCCTTAGCAGTGATACGGGCGCGCCGCGTCAAGGTAACGTATGGCGCCCTTCTTTCTTATCTTCTAACGGTCCTCTTTCAGGTGAAGACTCCGTGATGCAGGACGCCACAACAGCTACAATAGTAGCTAGGAACCTCCTCACTCCAAAAGATAGTAGGCTGCTGTCAGGACGGTCTGATGAGTTGGCCGTTCAAGAGTCCCTCGCACTTAGTGTTCAGTGTGCGAGTTCTGTGTCCAACATGGGCCAACGCCTGCTTGCCCGCTCCCGTCAGGTGGAATCATTGATGGCAGAGGTGGAAAGTCTTAAGCAAGAGATCCAGCAGCTTAAGTACGAGAATAGAAGTTTGCATGTGCTTGCAAATAACTATTCGTCGGGCATGAAGAGGAAGCTTGATGAGCTGCACGAATCTGAGGGTCGAATCCAAAGTGACCGTCAAAGGCTTGCGGCTTATCTCCAGAGGCACCTTTTTCCTGGGTCATCCAGCGCTTGGCCAAGTATTGAGGCCTGGAATGCTCTAGCTCCGATGCCTTCCGCTCCGATGCCTTCCGCTCCGATGCCTTCCGCTTCTGCGCCTCGTAGTGGGGCTTCACGTAAACAACCTTTGTGAAGCTCCACCTTTCTCCATGTTTAGTATCTTTTTTTTTTTTTTTTTTTAATAAATGAAATTTTTTTTTTTTTTTCAGTGCATTGGGTTGCCTCCCAAGTAGCGCTTTCTTTTATGTCTTGCAGCCGGACGAAGAACCCAATCACTCCAGGATATGTTCACGAATCGGATGAGAACTCCGAGTCATGAACTAGTACCTAAAACAAGAAACAAAACAAAATTAAGAATCTGGAAAAATAAAAACAAACGAAAATAAAACAATCCAAGGGATTAGCAAATTTTCTAATCCCCGGCAACGGCGCCAAAATTTGGTGCGAGATTTATACGCACACAAATTAACCCTCTTTTTATCATTTGTAGTATAGGTGCAAGTAGGGATCGTTCTGGACCGGGGATTAGGAGGGATTGTTAATCACTTGGATTTGACTCAAAAACATAGAAACAAAGTTCAAAACGTTCACAAAGACTCAAAGGACTCAAAACAAGTTCAAAAGACTCAAAACTACACAAACACACTCAAATCTGCCTAAAAACCACTTTCTGGGCAGATTTGAGCACAAACACAAATTTGGACGAATTTGTGTAACAACTTGACGCAAGAACGTAAAAACACAATATAAAACACTAAACTAACTCAAAGAATGTAAAACTAAATGCTTGAAACACTAAAACAAACCAAAAGACTCAAACATCACCCAAAACACTCAAAACTGCCTTAAAATCACTTTCTGGGCAGTTTTGAGCACTTTGGTGAATTTGGACGAAATTGGGAAATAAAATGAATCAAAACACTCATAAACACAAACTAAATTGATTTCTAACTAATTTGAACATTAAAGTAAAGGGGGAATTAGATTTGACGAAATTAAATAAAATACACATATTGTAATTAAAACAGATTGTAAAGATGAATTTGATGAAAATATGGATGGAATTGAAATGAATGAATGCTAGCTAAGGGGTTCATCTTCACATATGTTACACTTGTATAATAAAATGATTTCCAATTGCGTTTCAATAAATCATTAATTCTCAACACCCCAAGTTAACCGTGATGCACTAATTAACCTTCAAATCTTCCTAACGTTATTGAATTGGATGGGTTAGCGCATACAACAATTCAAAACATTCCCCACAAGTCCCCTACATGATTGCATAATAGAGATACAAGCAAGAATCATTACGCTCTATGAAAATTATAAGTATTGACGAGGCAATTGTAACTATGAATGCATGATACTCTTGCCAAGAATTCATTTAACGCGATTGTTTATAAGCAACCTCCACTACTTGTGAATATAAGTTCGTAACTATTAGGTGAAACTCACTTATATTCTAGCGTCATATTCATGCATGAAAATTAAGTGTGCACTCTTAATAAACATACATAAATAAGTTATCAATCAAATAGTTAAACAAATTGAATCACAACTTATGAAACGAAATTAGAAGTAATCAAATCAAAACGCAAGCATAAACATATATTTCAAATTACCCCCTAGCCAAGGGGGGTTTAGTTCCTTATGATACAAAACAAAGAGAATCAAAGAAACACCTAAACATTCCAACAACTCAAACTTGAATTGTATGAACGTTTAGGCACTCTTCTCTTCCATGCCTCATTCGTACAAAACATAGAGTATTGAAATTAAACATAGAAATCAAAGAAACACCTAAACATTCCAACAACTCAAAATTGAATTGTATGAACGTTTAGGCACTCTTATCTTCCTCTTCGTTGTAGCACAAGGTCTAAGGATAGTTTGATGGTGTGAATGGTTTGGGGAGTGGTGGAGGAATGGAAGAGGAGTTGTGGAGATGGAAGGATGGTGTTTGGATGAGTTTGTGACTGAAATTGTCTATGAATGAGTGTGAATGAGAATGAATGCAATGGATGCTTATTTATAGATGAAATGGGGGGAACATGACAGCTAGGAAAACATGTGAAAGCTGGAATTGCATGTGTGTGAATGTGAAATCTGCCAAGATGCATGTGTGTGAATGTGTGGCTGAAATGATGAAGTGAGATGCATGTGAATGCAAAGGGAGGCCACGGCAATGATGTTGTTTGTGTGAAT
This sequence comes from Pyrus communis, assembly GCF_041283825.1. NCBI lineage: Eukaryota > Viridiplantae > Streptophyta > Magnoliopsida > Rosales > Rosaceae > Pyrus > Pyrus communis. The sequence goes on from NC_142572.1 coordinate 9,305,839, forward strand.
GATGGCAGATTGTGTGAATGAATGATTAGGGTCTTGTAAGGGTGGAAATGCATGTGAAATCTGCCAAGATGCATGTGTTGTGTTGGTTGAATTAAAGAATGGGAATGCAATCTGAAATGCATGTGAATTAAAGCTATGTGAATGATTAGGGTGAATGTGCATGTGGATTAAAGGTTGGAATGAACATGAAATGCACGGTTTTGAGAGGATTTCTGGTGGTGAATGGGTGTATGTTTGAATGATTAAAGGGTGTGGAAGATTTATGAAGTGGAAATGCATGTGAATTAAAACTAGAGTGATGATGATGAATGCATGTGCAGAAAATCCACTTCCTTTGGGTGAATGTGCATGGCTGAAAATGCATGTGAAAGCATGTGAATTAAATGGATGTGAGTGGAAATGCATGTGGGTGAATGTGTGGCTGCATGGATTAAAGAATGGGAGTGCATGTGTTGAATGATTAAAGTGCATGTGCAATGTTTTAAAGGATGGAATGATGGAGGAACAAGTGCATGTGAATGCATGGTGATAGCATGTGCACGGTTTTGGTTGGAATGATGGCAGATTGTGAAAACATGTGAATGCATGTGTTTGATGAATGATAAGTGGTGAATGATATGATAAGTGATAAGTGGTGAATGATATGATAAGTGGTGAATGATAAGTGATATGATATGTGATTATGATAAGTAATGGGAGAATGTGAGGGAATGAATAATGAATGCATGTGTATGGTTTTGGGAGAAAGGTGGAGATGCACTGCATAAGGGAATTGGAAAGGTTTAAATGTCCTAAAACTAAAGGGAACAAAGTTCCAACACTTTGGTCTTCAATTTCGTCCAACATTTTGGCGCCAAGCATAAGCTATCCATCCTTAGCCCAAAAGTGCTCCAAAAGTCTCCAAAATGCATCTTTTTGCTCCTTTAGCCCTTTGGACCTACAAACACACGAAAATAGCTTAAAAGACTAAAATAACTAAAGAACCATAACGTAAATGCACGAGAACAAGCCATTTAAGTCGCATGAATATGCTCCTATCAACACCCTTCGGAAAGATGCCCTCAATTGATTGAGAATGGGGGATGGGAGAGTGCAAATGCCATTGGATTTCCGAGCCACAATCAACCAAGGAATGATCCATATTCCAACACATACAATCCAGGTTGGAAAGACCATCCAAACTTCAAGTGGAGGGAGCCTCAACAACCTCAACAACAAGGAGGCTTTAGACAACAACCCCCGGGGTTCTACACCAAGCCATTCGGCCCCAATTCAAACCAAGCACAACCTGCCCAAAACAATCAAGGTACGTCATTGGACAATGAAACACTTCTTAAGTTACTTACCAATTTGTCTCAGGGGCAAGAGAATCAAACCAAAGCCATGCAAAACCAAGACAAAAGGGTGGATCACTTGGAGAAACAAATTGGGCAGATTGCGGAGTTTGTAGGACAATTCCGAGACAAAGGCAAGCTCCCTAGCTCAACCATTGTCAATCCAAGGGGAGGGTGCGAATCTGCCAAGGCAATCATGTTGAGAAGTGGTAAGGAGGTCGGAACCACCTCAAGGCCATCCAAAACAAGTTAAGAAGAGGACATGTTGCTGCAAGAAGAGGAGGAACAAGCAAAGAAGGTCACGACAAGGGTGAAAGAAACTTTGCCGCAGCCCCCTATTGTGCCAAAACCGTCCAACACGCCTAAGGTAAGTCCAAATTCGACTTTGTCAAGTTCTATTCCACTAAACATGCTCTTTCCTGGCAGGTTTAGGCAAACAAAGAAGGAGGAGCATGAGAAGGACATTCTTGAGACGTTTAGGAAAGTTCAAGTCAATATCCCGCTCCTAGATGCCATAAAGCAAGTGCCCAAATACGCTAAGTTCTTAAAGGAATTGTGCACTACAAGGAAGAGGGCGTCACATAAAGAGGTAGTAAGGGTAAGTGAGAACGTTTCCACTGTTCTACAAAGAAAGTTACCACCAAAGTGCAAAGATCCAGGTAGCTTTACAATCCCTTGTATTATTGGTCAAACTAAGTTTGAACATGCTATGTTAGACTTAGGAGCTTCAATTAACGTCATGCCATACTCTATTTATGCTTCAATGAACCTTGGCGAATTGAAAAATGATGGTGTGATTATTCAGTTGGCCGATAGATCTAATGCCTATCCAAAGGGCGTATTGGAAGATGTCTTAGTGCAGGTGAATGATTTGATCTTCCCGGCGGATTTCTATGTCCTTGAAATGGAGGAAACCACCCATGCTCCATCCTTGCCGATTCTTCTTGGGAGGCCATTCATGAAGACGGCCCGAACTAAGATAGACGTGTTTAAAGGCACTTTAACAATGGAATTCGATGGGGAAGTGATTGATTTTAATATTTCTGAAACTATGAGATTTCCTAATGATGATCACTCATGTTTCTCTATTGATATTCTTGATTCTTTGGCGCAGGCACACTTTGATCAATTACATGGCGATGCACTTGAAACGGTCATTACAAATGGCATAGAAATGAAGGATCACATGGATGTCACCATAACAAACCACGGCACACAATTGAACACCCATGCCGTGGCCTTTGATGAAGATGTAATTGAGACCGTGGCAGCCCTAGAGTCATTGCCACGGCTCCAAGGTAAGTCCCCTAGTTCAATTTCAAATCCAATTTCAACTAATAAGTTGTTTCCTTCTATAGAACAACCACCTACACTTGAGCTCAAACCGTTGCCAAATCACTTGAAGTATGTGTTTTTGGGCGAGCAAGACACATTGCCCGTCATTATAGCTTCATCACTCACGGCACAAGAGGAGGAGAAGTTGGTGAGGGTTCTCAAAGAGCACAAGACGGCCATAGGGTGGACTTTGGCTGACATCAAGGGTATAAGTCCTACCACGTGCATGCATCGAATTCTCATGGAAGAAGGCGCCAAACCATCAAGGGAAGCCCAACGTCGACTCAACCCACCAATGATGGAAGTAGTGAAGAAGGAAATCATCAAATTGCTTGATTGTGGCGTCATCTATCCCATCTCAGATAGTTGTTGGGTTTCACCGGTCCAAGTGGTTCCCAAGAAGTCCAGAGTCACGGTGGTGAAAAATGAAGAAGATGAACTTGTGCCTACACGCATTCAAACCGGTTGGAGGGTGTGCATTGACTATAGGAAGCTAAATGCGGCAACAAGGAAAGATCACTTCCCTTTGCCATTCATCGATCAAATGCTTGAAAGGTTAGCCGGTCATTCTTTTTATTGCTTTCTTGATGGTTATTCGGGATATAATCAAATTGTCATAGCGCCGGATGATCAAGAAAAGACCACCTTTACTTGTCCATTTGGTACTTTTGCATATCGTCGTATGCCGTTTGGTTTATGCAATGCACCGGCCACTTTCCAACGATGCATGGTAAGTATATTCTCCGATTATGTTGAAAAGATAATTGAAGTATTTATGGACGATTTTAGTGTTTTTGGGGACTCATTTGATGATTGCTTGCATAATCTTACTTTAATCTTAAAAAGATGCATGGAAACTAGCCTTGTTTTGAATTGGGAAAAATGTCATTTTATGGTTAAACAAGGCATAGTTTTAGGTCATATAGTCTCTGAAAACGGTATTGAGGTTGATAAGTCGAAAATAGATCTTGTATGTCACTTACCCTCTCCAACTTCGGTTAGAGAGGTTCGTTCTTTTCTTGGCCATGCAGGATTCTATCGTAGGTTTATCAAGGATTTCTCGAAGGTTGCACAACCTCTTTGCCGTCTCCTACAAAAAGACGTGACGTTTGAATTCACCAAGGAGTGCACGGCATCATTCAACCTACTTAAGGAGTTGTTGACCACGGCACCCATCATTGTTCCACCGGATTGGAGCCTACCTTTCGAGCTTATGTGCGATGCTTCCGATTATGCATTAGGAGCTGTTTTGGGGCAAAGGAAGGAAAAGAGGCCGCATGTTATCTATTATGCCTCTCGGACTTTAAATGATGCACAATTGAATTATTCTACCACTGAAAAAGAACTTCTTGCTGTTGTGTTTGCTTTAGATAAATTCCGTTCTTATTTGCTTGGTACTAAAGTTATCATTTATACTGACCATGCAACATTGAAGTATTTGTTCACCAAGAAGGAGGCCAAACCACGACTCATTCGTTGGATGCTTCTTCTCCAAGAGTTCGATATCGAAATCCGGGACAAGAAGGGAAGTGAAAACGTGGTGGCTGACCACTTGAGCCGTATGGTGCATGAGGAGGATGCCGTGCCTATCATAGAGACATTCCCAGATGAGCAATTGATGTCCGTCAAGGTAAGTGAACCGTGGTATGCTGATTTGGTGAATTATTTGGTGTCTAAACATGTTCCTAGTGAATTACTTAAACACCAATGTGATAAATTGAAGAAAGAGGCACGGTTTTATGTGTGGGATGACCCGTATTTATGGAAATATTGCCCTGACCAAGTTATACGTAGGTGTGTGCACGATTATGAGTTTAATGCTATTCTAACCTTTTGTCACACTTATGCTTGTGGGGGACACTTTGGCACTCAAAGAACAGCACTTAAGGTGTTAGAATGTGGTTTCTTTTGGCCTACCATCTTTAGGGATGCTAGAACATTTTGCATGTCTTGTGATAGATGCCAAAGAACGGGAAATATTGGTCCTAAACAACAAATGCCGCAAACCCCCATTTTTAGTGTTGAAATCTTTGATGTTTGGGGTATTGATTTTATGGGTCCCTTTCCTTTGTCACATGGGTTTCTTTATATATTGCTTGCTGTGGACTATGTGTCGAAATGGGTGGAAGCAAAAGCCACCCGAACTAATGATTCTCGAGTGGTTGCAGATTTTGTGAAAACTAACATTTTTGCAAGGTTTGGAATGCCACGAGTGCTAATCAGTGATGGAGGTTCCCATTTTTGTAATCGAACCATCGAGGCGTTGCTCAAGAAATACAATGTCACACTTAAGGTGGCCACACCTTATCATCCTCAAACGAGCGGGCAAGCTGAGGTTTCGAATAGGGAAATCAAGCAGATTCTTGAGAAGACCGTGGGGCCTACAAGGAAGGATTGGAGTTTGCGCTTAAACGATGCATTGTGGGCGTATCGCACTGCCTACAAAACCCCCATTGGGATGTCACCTTTTCGGCTCATCTATAGGAAGCCATGCCATCTTCCCGTCGAACTAGAGCATCGTGCACATTGGGCCGTCAAAACGTTCAATATGGACCTTGATGCCGCAGGTTTACATAGGAAGCTTCAATTGTGTGAGCTTGATGAAATCCGAAATGAAGCATATTAGAATGCCCGGATTTACAAGGAGAAAACGAAGGCATTCCATGACAAGATGATTCGTGCCAAGACGTTCTCTATTAGGCAGAAAGTGTTGTTGTTCAATTCTCGCCTTCGGTTGTTTCCGGGTAAGTTGCGTTCCAAATGGGTTGGTCCTTTTATTGTCACTAATGTTTTCCCTCATGGTGCAGTGCAAATCAAAAGTTCAAGGACGCATCAAGAATTCAAAGTGAATGGGCATCGATTGAAGCCCTATTACGAGACGTTTGAGGAGCATGTCGTGGAGGAGGTACCCCTCCATGCCGTGGAACCTAGTCAAGCTTAAACGGAGGTACCGTCCGGCTGGAAGACGTTAAAGAAAGCGCTTCTTGGGAGGCAACCCATGTGTTGAAACATGAGAAGAAGGAACTTTCACTCCAAACCCAGATTTGCGTCCCTAACCTATCTCTTTATTGCTATTACTTTGCCATTTGTGTTATGTTTGCTAGTTGTGTTAGTTGATTGTTTTTGTGTTAATCTAAGTTTGAAACATTGAGGACAATGTTTGGTTTAAGTGTGGGGGGGTAAACAAGCTGTTTTTGCATGAAATTCGTGGGGTTTTATCACCTATCACTTCACATGTTGTTTCTCACCGTTTTAAAGTGTTTTTAGTGTGTTTTGATGTGTTTTAGTGTCATATAACAGAAAACCTTAGAAAAATTCGAAAAAGTTTGAAAAATACCGAAAAAGAGTCGTTTTTGAGTCATTTTTGTGTTTTAGGGTACCTTCCAACACAATGATGAGGATTTGGTTTTAAATTACATGACTATTATAGAATGTTGTAAACATGGCTGGAAGTTGGTTTATGCTTTGGTTTATGCTTGGTTATGGTTATAGCTTATGAATTCACATGTAATTACAAAGAGAAAATCTGTTTTTGTAACATGCTTGAACGAAGGAACTTAAACTAAAGCTACATCCTTGTGAGACTTGAGCCTATAACGTTCTTTGGAGAGTATAAATCTGTGATTTCTTGTTTTCTAAAGTCGTTGCATGATCTCATCATTCTTTGCTTGGTTGCTACTTGGAATGCATTTCATTATAGTTCCAAATACTAGAACTCATGCCCAATTCATTCAAAGCATGATATTGATTGCATAACATACAATAAGATGAAGTTGTTAGTCAAGCCAAAGCCAAAAAGCCTATCCCTTTTCACATGTATTGTAGGATTACCCCTTTTGAGCCTTTTCAAGCTTATTTTCTTTGTTAACCACACTATCCTCACCTAGCTTAGATTAGGACTTTCCATACCCTTGTTCTTAAAGGATAGTGAAGCATGACTTGGAATGAACTTTTTTTTATCAATATATTGCAGAAAATAAGTGTGGGGGAAGATAATAGGGCACGGCCAAAGAATGAAATAAAGAAAAAAGAAAAAAATTCGTGGAAAAATAAAAAGAAATTAGAAAAGTGTTGAAAAGAAAGAAAAAGAGTTGAAAAATAAGTGAAAATGATCTCACAAGTATTGGTTATTGAAGGAAGGGTCCAAAAGAGTGAATTTGACCCTAGTTGTTGCATGAATCTTCCCTTGTGTTTAAAAGTTGATTTCTGCCATTAAAAGTGAGTTTAAGTGTCAATTTCATTACTTCGCTTCCTATTACTTTAAGAACCTTTGTTTTACTTTACCTTTCTTTGTTAAACCATTACCCTTAGCCCCGTTACAACCCTTAACTTCTATCTTGATGTTATGTGTTCAATTTGTGGAGTTTGAATTTGGTATGAGCATATGGAATCACTGGTTCTCATTCTGAGTAGTAGCATTCCATTCATGAGATCATATTCATGTCATTGTCGTAAATCCAGAAAATGCTTTCTTTGATATAACATATGTGAGTGTTAGAATTCATATTTACATCAATCTCCTCACATATACCTAGTGTAGGGTGTGGAGTTAGAAAATCTGTGTGAAAATTGAGTGCATTCTAGTAAGGAATTGAGGGAATTCTCTAAGGCATGTTACTACATTCAAAATGATGTTTTAATTGATTAAATGTGAAATAATAAGTGGTAACTATGATTAAGTGTTTGTTGAAGTGTAAAGTAAGCTAAATGTTGTGGGAATGATGTTCTATATTGTGTCATGTTCGTTTGAAATCCCTGAGATACATGTTGGAAGGTTTAGAATGTGTTTTGGTTTGTTTTTAGTTTCTTTCGTTTTGTTTTGCTCGGGGACTAGCAAAAGCTAAGTGTGGGGGAATTTGATAGGAGCATATTTATGCGACTTAATTGGCTTGTTCTCGTGCATTTACGTTGTGTTTCTTTAGTTATTTTAGTCCTTTATGCCATTTTCGTGTGTTTCTAGGTTCATATGGCTAAGGAAGCAAAAAGGTGCATTTTGGAGCAAAATTGGGCTTGGAATGGATAGCTTATGTTTGGAGCCAAGGTGTTGGACGAAATTGAGGCACTTTAGGACACAAAACAATGGCCCTAGCCCAATTACATAACCTTGCCATGGCTTATCCCTTCTCCCCTTCCCTTGCCATGCAAACCACCCTATTTTAGGCCCATTCTATGTACTTAAACCTTAGCCCTTTAACCTTGCAGCCATATCCCCTCTTTTATCCACATGCATTCATAATCATTCATAATCATTCACCACCAATTCAGCCACATGCACTTGTTCTTTCATCATTGCACCACAATCCTTTACCATTGCAGCCACATGCACTTCCCCCTTTCTTTAATCCATTGCAGCCACTTGCACTTCCCCCTTTACCATTGCAGCCACATGCACTTCCCCCTTTATCATTTCAGCACATGCACTTCCATCCTTTAATCCATTGCAGCCACATGCACTCCCATTAATTAATTCAAGTCCATATCTGATTACCCTAGGGTTTTAAGTGCCTATATATACTCATATTAACCCCTAGATCAGAGCACCATCTCTCATACACATTCATTCACGCCAGAAATTCATTCCCTCTCTCTAACACTGCCATACTTCACCATTCTTCATATTTTCTGCCCAAAAACACTCCTTGCCTTCCCCTACATCCATCCCTACCCTAAACACATAATTCTACATCATCCATAACCCCCAAAACTCACAAAAACCCCTTGTGCTGCAGCAACTAGAGGAGAAGAGGCCTAAACGTTCATACAATTCAAGATTGAGTTGTTGGAATTTTTAGGTGTTCTTCGTTCTTGTTTTCAATGTTTACTTTGTTATTACTCTCTAAGTTTGTTGTAATCATGAGTGGCTAAACCCCTAATTAGTTAGGGGAAAGTTTGAAGCCATGGACATATGTTGGTTATGATTTGATTTACTCCAGTTATGAATTCATGAACTTTAGATGTGGTTTACTTTTCTATTTTGATTAAGAACTTGTTTATGTATGTGGGTTGAGGGTCAACACTTAATTTGCATGCCTAAACTTGATGCTAGGATATAAGGGAATTTCACCTAATCGTTATGAACTTATATTCATGAGTAGTAAAAATCGCTAGTCACGATTGTGTTTAGTAAACCCTAGGCTGGATTAACATGCGTATTCCATAGTTATGAATGCCTAGTCGATGTTTATGATTTCCGTTGAACTTAATGATCTTTGTTGAATGTCTCTATCATGCGTATTCCATAGTTAGGGACTTTGATTAGGAATAATTTGGTTGTAATGCGTATCTCATTCAATCCAATGAATCTAGGGAAATCTGAAAGTTAATTTAAGCGGACCTAATTAACTTGGAGCCTTGTCATTCATCGTTTGTTGAAGTCATAACTGGGAATCAAATTATATGCATAACTGTGCATTTAGTTTAATTTCGTCCAAAACTCAATCCCCCTTTACTTTATTGTCCAATTTAGTTAGAAAATGTTTTAGTTTATGTTTCTAAGTGTTTTGATTCAATTTATTACACAAATTCGTCCAAATTCACCAAAGTGCTCAAAACTGCCCAGAAAGTGTTTTTAAGGCAGTTTTGAGTGTTTTGGGTGATGTTTGAGTCTTTTGGTTTGTTTTAGTGTTTTAAGCGTTTAGTTTCGCATTCTTTGAGTCTAGTATAGTGTTTCATATTGTTATTTTACGTTTTTGAGTCAAATCCAAGTGGTTAACAATCCCTCCTAATCCCCGGTCTAGAACGATCCCTACTTATACATATACTACAATTTGACGAAAAGAGGGTTTAATTTGTGTGCGTATAATTCTCGCATCAGTCATATTCATGCATGAAAATTAAGTGTGCACTCTCAATAAACATACATAAATAAGTTATCAATCAAACAGTTAAACGAATTGAATCCACAACTTATGAAACGCAATTAGAAGTAATCAAATCAAAATGCAAGCATAAACATATATTTCGAATTCCCCCCTAGCCAAGTGGGGTTTAGTTGAATTTAAACATTGGAATCAAAGAAACACCTAAACATTCCAACAACTCAAACTTGAATTGTATGAACGTTTAGGCCCTCTTATCTTCCTCTTCGTTGTAGCACAAGGTCTAAGGATAGTTTGATGGTGTGAATGGTTTGGGGAGTGGTTGGAGTGGCTGCAATGGAGGAGAAAAGTGTTTTGGTGGCTGCTGCAAGGGTGTGGAGAGGTTTTGACGAATTTCTGGAATATGGAAGAGTGAATGAGAATGAATGCAATGGATGCTTATTTATAGGTGAAATGGGGGGAACATGACAGCTAGGAGGGAATGTGGCTGCATGTTTGAATGATTAAAGGATGCATGTGGGTTGGAATTGCATGTGCAATGAATATGTGGCTGCATGTGCAAGGGGACAATCTGAAAATGCATGTGAAAGCATGTGTTGGCTGCAATGATGAAATGGATGGGAGTGCATGTGGCTTAATTAATTAAAGGGAGTGCATGTGCAATGTTTTAAAGGATGGAATGCATGTGAATATGATGGAAATCTGATATGGTGATGGGAGATGCATGTGGCTGATTTATGCATGTGAATGCATGTGGCTGCAAGGTGTGAATGATTATGGGTGCATGTGGCTGCAATGGATTAGGAATCCTTCAATTTCGTCCATTCCTTTTGCTCCAAACATAAGCTATCCATTCCAAGTCCAATTTTGCTCCAAAATGCATCTTTTTGCTTCCTTAGCCATATGAACCTAAAAACACACGAAAATGGCTTAAACGACTAAAACAACTATGAATTAACAATATAAATGCACGAAAACAAGCTAAGTAAGTCGCCTAAATATGCTTCTATCATCTTGTCCACCAATGCTCCTCCCGCCGAGGCATCGAGCATTTGACGTTCAATTGGTAGGAGCCCCTCATAGAAGTATTGTAGAAGTAACTCCTCCTTCATCTGATGTTGTGGACAAGAAGCAACAAGTGATTTAAAACGTTCATAATATGTAGGAAAAGACTCACCTTCATCTTGCTGAATTCCACTTATCCTTTTACGTAGAAGGATGATTTGAGAAGTTGGAAAAAACTTCTCCAGAAATGCCCTCTTCATACTCTCCCATGATGTGACGGTTCCGGGAGCTAATTCATACAACCAATCTTTGGCTTTGTCCATTAAAGAGAATGGAAAAGCCTTCATCTTCAAAATACTTCCATCGACGTTGACAAGAGTCATGCTTGAACACACCACTTCGAATTCTTTCAGATGCTTGTTCGGATTCTCCATGGACAACCCATGGTATTTTGGAATGTGGTGGAGCAAACTTGACTTCAACTCGAACTCTTCGGTCTTCCCTTGGGCAGGCGTGGGATATTGGATACACAAAGGTGTGGCATTATCCAATCCCGAAGCAGAAAGCTCTTTGAGTGTCCGGTTGTCCACGGCCATGCCTTGTGTTTCTTCAAAAATCCTTGCCGTGGCCTCTTCTTCCTCTTCTAGGACTTGTTCTTCAAGGTCAGGTTCCGGGCTTGGTGGATTTGATTCGTGTTGCTTCCTCTTTCGTCTCAAAGTCCTCTCGAAATCGCTATCAAAGTCCAATATATGCTCACGAATCGGTTGAGAACTCCGAGTCATACACTAGTACCTAAAACACGAAAAACAAAACAAGGTCAGAAACTTTAACAAACTAAAATAAACAGAAAGTAAACAATCCAAGGGATTAGGAACGTTGCTAATCCCCGGCAACGGCGCCAAAAATTTGATGCGAAATAATTAAGCACACAAATTAAAACCCTCTTTTGACAATTGTAGTATATGTATAAGTAGGGATCGTTCTAAACCGGGGATTAGGAGGGATTGCTAAATCACTTGAAAACTGACTCAAAAACGTAAAACACAGGTTAAAACACTAAAACACTAAAACAAACCAAAAGACTCAAAACAGCAACAAAACACTCAAAACTGCCTTAAAAACACAATCTGGGCAGTTTTGAACACCTAACACTAATTTGGACGAATTTGGGTTATAACTTGAATCAAAACACTTAGAAACACAAACTAAGACACTTTCTAACTAAATTGAACCACTAAAGTAAAGGGGGATTTAGTTTTGATGAAATTAAAACAAAGAAAACAGATTGTAATAAAAACATATTGTAAAAACGAATTTGATGAAAATATGGATGGAATGCTAGCTAGAAGGTTCTTCTCCACACATGTCACACTTGCATACAAGATGATTTTCAGTTGGTCTTTCGATGAATCATGAAACTCAACACCCCAGGTTAATTAGGTTCGCTTAAATTCACCTTCAAGTTCTCCTTAAGTTAATGAATTGGATGGGATAGCGCATACAACAATTCAAAACATTCTCCAAAAGTCCTTTACGTGAAAAGCACAATAAAGATACAATCAAAGATCATTAAGCAACATGAAAACTATAAGTGTTGACGAGGCATTCGTTACTATGATGAGCATGAAACTAGTGCCAAGAATTCATTTAACGCGATCGTTTATAAGCGACCTCCACTACTTGTGAATATAAGTTTGTAACTATTAGGTGAAACTCCCTTAAATTCTAGCATCATATTCATGCATGAAAACTAAGCGTGCACTCTCAATAAACATACACAAATAAGTTATCAATCAAGCAGTTAAACAAATTGAATCCACAACTCATGAAATTCCAACTGAAGGTAATCAATTTATATTGCAAGCATAAACATGGTTTCGAATCACCCCCTAGCTAACTAGGGTTTTAGCCTCTCATATTCACAGCAAGAGAAACAAAATTGAAATTAAACATAGAGAACAAAAGATTGATTACACCTAAAACGTCCAACGATTCCACTTGAATTTCTACACGTTTAAGCTCCTCTCTCTTCTTCACCTTGCTGCGGCACAGAGTTCTTAGGATGATTTGGATGTTATTTTGGTTTAGGAAGGGATTTAGGGTGGGATGGTGGTGCGGCAAGGCTTAGTGGTGGTGTAGGGAGGTTTGGATGGAGGTTTTGGAGTAGAGGAATGGTGGGAAGTTGAAGGGGATGCTGCGGCAAAGGATGGAAGGTGGCTGGAATGGATGGAATTTGCGGATTGAAGGTGGGAGAGTGATGGTGGCTGCGGCAGAGAGGGATTAGGGTGAATGAATGAATAAAAGAATGCTCTAGGGTGCAGCAAGGCTTAGAATATATAGGGTTTCCGGAAATTAAAACCCTAACTTATTTTGGTTAACTAAAATTAAGTCAAAAGCCTCTAGAATTAGGAAATCAAATCAGAAACTAAAAGGAAATTGGCTAAAATATGCGGCTAGGGTTTTATTTAGAAAGGGGAATGTGTTTAAGTGCATAAAATAGGACATAAATACCCCCCCTTGCACGGCAAGGGATGGGGAGAAAGGGAAAGGTGCGGCAAAGGTTGGAAGGAGGTCTAGGGCCTTTGTTTTGTGTCCTAAAGTGCATACAAGGCCTTCAAAGTGGCTGGAAAATAAGGACTTTTAAGATTAGGAAAGGTTACCAAAATGGGAAACCTAGGCTTAACTTTCCTACTTCAAGTAGGAATCCTTGTTGGAGTAGGAATCCTCGTTGGAGTAGGAATCCTCGTTGGAGTAGGAATCCTTGTTGGAGTAGGAATCCTCATTGTGAGTAGGAATCCATCTTCAATTAGGAATTCATATTTCTTCAAGTCTTCAATTCATTCATTCCTCTTTTCCTCCAAAAGACTCCAATTTGCATCTTCTTGCACACTTTGGCTTTATAATCTGAAAACACACAAAAGTGACTTTAAACACTAAAATAACTAAGGAAACACAACATAAATGCACGAGAACAAGCCAATTAAGTCGCATAAATATGCTCCTATTAGCCGGGGATTAGGAGGGATTGCTAACCTAATGAAAATCGATTCAAAGATGTGAAAATAAGCTTTTAAACCACTTAAAATAAACTCAAAAGACTCTTAACTAACTTATATGACTCAAACAGATTTTAAAGACTCAAAACAACCAAAAAGACTCAATTTAGACCTTAGGACTCAATTTGGACGAAAATACAATTAGTTTTGACTCAAAAGACTCTAAAACTCACTTTTGGACAGATTTGGAACAAGTAAGAAAAGGGGATTTGTTTTTGGACGAATTTAAAAGAAAACAAGTAACTTAAGACTTAAAACAGATTTTTGGACGAATTTAAGTAAAACCAATGGATGATGGACTAGCCAAGGGATACTTCTCCACACATGATACATTCAAACATAAGTTGAATTCCAATTGCTTTTTCGATAAACCATGAACCTCAACACCCCAGATTAACCGTGACATCACTAATTAACCCTCAGATTTCCCTTAAGTTATTGGATTGGATGACATCATACGACAACCCAAAGCATTCTTCAAAAGTCCCCTACATGACATCATAATAGAGATACAATCAAAGATCATTACGTTCAATGGAAATCATAAGTATTGACAAAGCACTTGTAACTATGACATCATGATACGCATGCTAGGAATTTACTTAACATGATTGTGAAAACAACCTTAACTACTCATGAATATAAGGTTGAAACAATTATGTGAAACTCCCTTATATTCTAGCACCAAATTCAAGGATGCAAATTAAGTAAGCCTCCCTAATCAACATACAAGAATAAGTTATCCATCAAACGGTTAAGTAAATTGCATTCACAATTTATGAAATCACAACTGGAATTGATCAACTCATATTATAAACGTAATCATGGCTTTAAAGCATCCCTAGGTTAAAACGAGTTTAGCCTCTCATGTTCATAACAAAACAAAAGAAATTAGAATTAAACATTGAAAACAAAAGATAGATTACACCTAGAAGCGTTCCAACAATCCAACTCGAATGCATAAACGTCCAAGGCTTCGTCTTCTCTCTTCTCTTCTTTGCTAAGTCACGGCACAAGGTCTAGGGTGGTTTTATGGATGATTTTCTGGGTTTTAGATGGGTTTATGGAAGTATGGTGGTGCGGCAAGGCTTAGTGGTGGTGTAGGGAGGTTTGGCTGAAGGTTTTTAATTCGGGGAATGGTAGAAAGTTGGATGGAAGGCTACGGCCAAGGATGGGATTTTCTGTGAATGGAGGCAGGTTGTGTGGAAGGGAGATTAGCCTTCTAAAGGTGCGGCATAGGGGTTTATATAAGGGAGAAAAAGTCCTAAGTCTTTAGTAGTTAGTTTAGGAAAGAAATTAACTCTAAATCCTTCAAGAATAGGGAATACAAACTCAGAAATTGAAGGAAAAGGGAAGTGATTTGCGGCAAAGGTTTGTAAGAAAAGGAATGCTAGTTATTTCTGAAATTAGGCAAGAATTTTGGAATAGAAAAGGGTATGTGAGTTATGGCTGAGCTTGGTATGAAAAAGGAATGTGTTTAAATGGTTTAAAACAGGAAACAAGGCCCTTCCTTGCACGGCAAGGAAGGGAAACACAAAGGGGACACATGGCAATGACTTTAGGTTGCAAGGGACATTGTTTTGTGACCTAGAATAGGTAGGAGCCTTTGATATTGCTGAAATATGGAGTCCTTAAGGATTAGGAAAGATTAAACCAAAATAGGAAACCTTGGCTTAACTTTCCTACTTCAAGTAGGAAAACTTCTTTGACTAGGATTCCTCATTTGATTAGGAATCCTCTTGTGATTAGGAATCCTAACTCAATTAGGTCTTCAATTTCGTTCATTCCTTTTGCTCCAAACATAAGCTATCCATTCCAAGTCCAATTTTGCTCCAAAATGCACCTTTTTGCTTCCTTAGCCATATGAACCTAAAAACACACGAAAATGGCTTAAACTACTAAAACAACTATGAATTAACAATATAAATGCACGAAAACAATCTAAGTAAGTCGCCTAAATATGCTCCTATCAAATTCCCCCACACTTAGCTTTTGCTAGTCCTCGAGCAAAACAAAAAGAAACAAAAAGAACACAACCAAAACACATTCTAATCCTTCCAACATGTACCTCAGGGATTTCCAACGAACATGACACAATAAAGAACATCATTCCCATGGTTTTTAGCTTTCTTTACACTTCAGCAAACACTTAATCATAGTTACCACATATTAGTTCACATAATCAATTAAAACAATGTTTGGAATGTAGTAACATGCCTTAGAGAATTCCCTCAATTCCTCACTAGAATGCACTCTATTTTCACACAGATTTTCTAACTCCACTCCCTACACTAGGTATATGTGAGAAGATTGATGTAAATATGAAGACTAACACTCACATATGTTATATCAAAGAAAGCATTTTCTGGATTTACGACAATGGCATGTTTATGATCTCATGAATGGAATGCTACTACTTAGAACGAGAACCAGTGATTCCATATGCTCATACCAAATTCAAACTCCACATATTGAACACATAACAGCAAGATAGAAGTTGAAGGTTGTAACGGGGCTAAGGGTATTGGCTAACAAAGAAAGGTAAAGGATAAACAAAGGTTCTTAAAGCAATAGGAAGCAAAGTAATGAAATTGACACTTAAACTCACTTTTAATGGCAGAAATCAACTTTTCAACACAAGGGAAGACTCATGCAACATTTAGGGTCAAATTTCGAACTTTTGGACTTTAACTTCAACAACCAACACTTGTGAGATCATTCTCACTTATTTTTAAACTCTTTTTATTTTTCCACGAATTTTTTTTTCTTTTTATTTTCTTCTTTGGCCGTGCCCTATTATCTTCCCCCACACTCATCTTCTGCAATATATTGATCAAAAGGAGTTCATTCTAAGTCATGCTTCACTATCCTTTAAGAACAAGGGTATGGGAAGTCCTAATCTAGGCTAGGTAAGGATAATGTGGCTAACAAAGAAAATAGGCTTGAAAAGGCTCAAAAGGGGTAATCCTACAATACATGTGAAAAGGGATAGGCTTTTTGCTTTGGCTTGACTAACAACTTCATCTTCTTGTATGTTATGCAATCAATATCATGCTTTGAATGAAATGGGCATGAGTTCTAGTATTTGGAACTATAATGAAATGCATTCCAAGTAGCAACCAAGCAAAGAATGATGAGATCATGCAACGACTTTAGAAAACAAGAAATCACAGATTTATACTCTCCAAAGAACGTTATAGGCTCAAGTCTCTCAAGGATGTAGCGTTAGTTTGAGTTCCTTCCTTCAAGCATGTTACAAAAACTGATTTTCTCTTTGTAATTACATGTGAATTCATAAGCTATAACCATAACCAAGCATAAACCAACTTCCAGCCATGTTTACAACATTCTTTAATAGTCATGACATTAAAAACCAAATCCTCATCATTGTGTTGGAAGGTGACCTAAAACACAAACAAACACACAAAAACAACTTTAAAACAACTCTTTTTGGGTTTATCAAAACTGTTTTGTAATTTTTTTGTAAATTTTCGGATTTTCTGACCAAAAGACATGAAAACACTTCAAAACACTCTAAAAACACTTAAAAACAGTGAGAAACAACATTATAAGTGATAGGTGATAAAATCCCACGAAATTCATGTAAAACATGCAAAAACAACTTGTTTACCCCCCCCCCTGATAGGAGCATATTTAGGCGACTTACTTAGCTTGTTTTCGTGCATTTATATTGTTAATTCATAGTTGTTTTTGGCGTTTAAGCCATTTTCGTGTGTTTTTAGGTTCATGTGGCTAAGGAAGCAAAAAGATGCATTTTGGAGCATTTTGGAGCAAAATTGGACTTGGAAGGGATAACTTATACTTGGAGCAAAAGGAATGGACGAAATTGAAGAGTTGATGTCACAAGGATTCCTACTTGAAGTAGCCACACACCTTCCACATTTCAGCCACATGCACTTGTTCCTCCATCATTGCACCAACAACAACATTGCACATGCACTCCCTTTAATTAATTAACCCACATGCACCCTTTATTCTTTCATCATTCCAGCCACTCCACATCCCTCACCAAGAAATCATTCAACACATGCATCCATAATCATTTCTCCACACCAAAACCGTGCACATGCATTCCCCTTGTGCAAATCCATCATTCCACACCTCCATGGCAGCCACCAACCAACCTAGCTGTCATGTTTCCCCTTTAATCATTCAAACATTCACCCACATGCATTTCTAACCCACATGCACCCTAGATTCTAATCAGCCATTCACATTTAATCATTCATTCCCATCAGATTTCTAGCATATTCACATGCATTCATCCTAGCTGTCATGTTTCCCCTTTCATCATTCCCTCACATTCTTTAAATCAGCCAACACATGCATCCACCTTTCTCCCATCAGATTTCCAACATTGCACATGCATTTCCACCCTTTAATCACATGCATAAATCAGCCACATGCATCTCCCATCACCATTCCAGATTTCCACCAAGTTCCTAGCTGTCATGTTCCCCCCATTTCACCTATAAATAAACCTTCATTGCAGCCACAAAGGGGGGGATCCATTCACCACAGAAATAAGGCCTTTGTGCCAGAAATTCATCCATTCCATAAACACTTCCATTCCATTGTACATACCACCAACACTTCCCCCTTTGTGCCGTGAGTTTCCCTTACAATCCAAACACCACTCCTCTTCCATTTCCATCACTCCCCAAACCATTCACACCATCAAACTATCCTTAGACCTTGTGCTACAACGAAGAGGAAGAGAAGAGTGCCTAAACGTTCATACAATTCAAGTTTGAGTTGTTGGAATGTTTAGGTGTTTCTTTGATTTCAATGTTTAATTTCAATACTCTTTGTTTTGTACGTATGAGGAATGGAAGAGAAGAGTGCCTAAACGTTCATACAATTCAAGTTTGAGTTGTTGGAATGTTTAGGTGTTTCTTTGATTTCAATATTATGAAGAACTAAACCCCCCTTAGCTAGGGGGTGATTCAAAATATATGTTTATACTTGCATTTTGATTTGATTACTTCTAATTGCGTTTCATAAGTTGTGGATTCAATTTGTTTAACTATTTGATTGATAACTTGTTTATGTATGTTTATTAAGAGTGCACACTTAATTTTCATGCATGAATATGACGCTAGAATATAAGTGAGTTTCACCTAATCGTTATGAACTTATATTCACAAGTAGTGGAGGTTGCTTATAAACAATCGCGTTAAACGAATTCTTGGCATAAGTTTCATGCAATCATAGTAATGAATGCCCCGTCAACACTTATAATTTTCATAGAGCGTAATGATTCTTGCTTGTATCTCTATTATGCAATCATGTAGGGGACTTGTGGGGAATGTTTTGGGTTGTCGTATGCAATCATCCAATTCAATAACGTTAGGAAGATTTGAAGGTTAATTAGTGCATCACGGTTAACTTGGAGTGTTGAGAATTAATGATTTATTGAAATACAATTGGAAATCATTTTATTATGCAAGTATAACATGTATGGAGATGAACCCCTTAGCTAGGTTCCCATCCATTCAATTCCATCAAATTCATCTTTACATTCTGTCTAGTTTATTAACTTGTTTCGTTATTTCAATTCTCGTCAATTTAAAACCCCCCTTTACTTTCTTGTTCTTTAGTGTTTAGACTTTGTTTAGTTTATGTTTTAAAGTGTTTTGATTCAATTTATTTCCCAAAATTCGTCCAATTCACCAAAGTGCTCAAAACTGCCCAGAAAGTGATTTTAAGGCTGTTTTGAGTGTTTTGGGTGATGTTTGAGTCTTTTGGTTTGTTTTAGTGTTTTAAAGTTTAGTTTTGCATTCTTTGAGTCTAGTATAGTGTTTCATATTGTTATTTTATGTTTTTGAGTCAAATCCAAGTGGTTAACAATCCCTCCTAATCCCCGGTCTAGAACGATCCCTACTTATACATATACTACAATTTGACGAAAAGAGGGTTTAATTTGTGTGCGTATAAATCACGCATCACCCCGCCCCCCCCCCCCCCCCCCCCCCCCCCCCACACTTAAATCAAACATTGTCCTCAATGTTTCAAACAAAGACTCACATTCAACAAACATTATAAACTAGCTAACATGACAAAATAAACATAGTAAAGAGATAGAGATTAAAGAACGCAAATCTGATTGTTTTGGCATGAATTGGTGAATTTCCCAATTCTTCTCTAGTTGAATGCATGGGTTGCCTCCCAAGAAGCGCTTGCTTTAACGTCATGCAGCCGGACGCACATGCTTCTTAGCCTCACTTAGAGCCCACGGCATGGAGTGTATGGTCCTCCACAATCTGCCCTTCAACACTTGCATAATAGGGCTTCAAACAATGCCTATTTACCTTGAAATCTTGGCCATTCCTCAAGCTTTGGATTTGAACTGCGCCATATGGAAAAACATTAGTAACAACAAAAGGTCCAATCCACTTAGAACGTAACTTACCAGGAAATAAATGCAAGCGAGAATTAAAAAGTAAAACTTTTTGCCCTATGGAGAATGTTTTGCTTCGGATCATCTTGTCATGAAAAGCCTTGGTCTTGTCCTTGTAAATGCAAGCATTCTCATATGCTTCACGCCTAAGCTCCTCAAGTTCGTTCAATTGCAACTTTCTATGCATTCCAGCCGCATAGGTCCATGTTGAATGTCTTGATCGCCTAATGAGCCTTGTGTTCTAACTCCACGGGGAGATGACAAGGCTTACCATACACTAGTCGAAAAGGGGACATGCCTATTGGTGTCTTGTAAGCCGTCCTATAAGCCCATAATGCATCCTCCAAACGCACATTCCAATCTTTTCTTGTTGGTCCAACGATCTTCTCCAAGATTTGCTTGATTTCTCTATTGGACACCTCGGCTTGGCCATTGGTTTGGGGATGGTAAGGTGTTGAAACCTTATGTGTGACTTGATACTTCTTGAGCAATGCTTCTATGGTACGATTGCAAAAGTGAGACCCTCCATCACTAATAAGCACTCGAGGCATCCCAAATCTAGCAAAAATGTTAGTCTTTATAAAATCTGCAACAACTCTAGAATCATTAGTACGGGTGGCCTTGGCTTCCGCCCATTTTGAGACATAATCCACCGCAAGCAAAATGTAAGTAAAACCAAACGAAGATGGGAAAGGGCCCATGAAATCATTGCCCCAAACATCAAAAATTTAAACATTAAAGATGGGTGTTTGCGGCATTTGGTCCCTTGCACCTATATTTCCCATTCGTTGGCAACGATCACAAGTTAAACAAAATGTTCTAGCATCTTTAAAGATTGTTGGCCAATAAAACCCACATTTTAACACTTTAAGGGCAGTGCGTTGTGTGCCAAAATGTCCACCACAAGCATAAGTATGACAAAAGGCTAGAATCGAATTAAACTCACAATCATGCACACAACGACGCACAATATGATCTGCACAAAACTTCCACAAATATGGGTCATCCCATACATAAAACCGTGCATCTTTTCTTAATTTATCACGTTGGTGCCTAGCTAGGGTACTTGGAACACGTTTTGACACCAAAACGTTCACCAAATCGGCATACCAAGGTTCACATACCTTAATGGACAGCAATTGTTCATCAGGGAAAGTCTCTTGGATGGGTAAAGAGTCCTCATTGCACACCAAACGGCTTAGATGGTCAGCAACTACGTTCTCACTCCCCTTCTTGTCTCGAATTTCGATGTCAAACTCTTAGAGATGAAGCATCCATCTATTGAGCCTTGGTTTAGCCTCCTTTTTAGTGAATAAGTACCTAAGAGCTGCATGGTCAGAATATACAATCACTTTAGTGCCAAGTAAATATTAACGAAACTTATCTAACGAAACACAACGGCAAGAAGTTCTTTTTCAGTGGTAAGTAGTTTAATTGAGCATCATTTAGGGTCTTAGAAGCATAATATATGGCGTGGGGTTGCTTATTCTTCCTTTGACCCAAAACAGCCCCTATTGCATAATCGGATGCATCACACATTAGCTCAAAAGGCAACGTCCAATCAAGTGGAAGGATTATGGGTGCCGTGGTTGATGCAAAAATTAACTTAACACACAAATTAACCCTCTTTTGACAATTGTAGCATATAAATAAGTAGGGATCGTTCTAAACCGGGGATTAGGAGGGATTGCTAAATCACTTGGAAACTGACTCAAAAACGTAAAACAAAGGTTAAAACACTAAACTAGACTCAAAGAATGCAAAGCTAAACAATAAAAACACTAAAACAAACCCAAAGACTCAAAACAGCCCCAAAACACTCAAAACTGCCTTAAAAACACTTTCTGGGCAGTTTTGAGCACTTTCACTAATTTGGACGAATTTGGGTAACAACTTGAATCAAAACACTCAAAAACACAATCTAAAACATATTCTAACTAATTAGACACTCTAAGACACTTGGGGATTTGGTTTTTGACGAAAATCAAACAAACAAAACAAATATGTAAAATAGGCAGATTCTGACGAAATTGGTGAAATTAAGTGGATGGTGAGATGGCTAGGAGGTTTTTCTCCACACATGGCATACTTGCATACAAAATAATCTCCAGTTGCTTATTCGATGAATTTATGAACCTCAACACCCCAAGTTAATTAGGTACGCTTAAATTAACTCTCAGATTTCCCTTAGGTCATTGAATTGAATGGAATTAGCGCATTGCAATCAAATTATTCCTTAAAAGTTTTCTATATGAAAGCGCATGATAGAAAGACAATCAAAGATCATTAGGTTCTATGGAAATCATAGGTGTTGACGAGGCATTCGTAACTATGAACGCGCATGATACTTATACCAAGAATTTACTTAACATAATTGCGACCAACAATCTTAACTACTCATGGATGTGAGTTCCCAACGATTAGGTGAAGTTCCCTCATATCCTAGCATCATGTTCATGCATGCAAATCAAGCGTGCACTCTCAATTCATATACATAAGCAAGTTTTAATTAAAATAGATAAGTAAACTGAATTCATCATTCACGAAATCACAACTGAAAGTAATCAAATCATCATGCAAATATAACCATGGTTTCGAAATTCCCCCCTAGCCAAAGGGGGGATTAGTTCCTCATGCTTGCACAACAAAAAGTATTGAATTTAAACATGGAGATCATAAGAAAGAATACACCTAAATGCTCAGCAATTCCAAGATGGATTCGATGCACAGATTGGCTCCTCTTCCTCCTCCTTGCTGCGGCACAAAGTTAGGGTGATGGAATTGGTGGTTTTGGATGGTGTTTTCTAGTTTGGAGGGATGGAGGATGGTTGATTATGGTGGGGAAGGGTGCGGCAGAGATGTATGGATGTGTAGGGAGGTCTATGGAGGCTTAGAATGGAGAATGGAGGTGCGGCACAAGGGTTTCTGAATAGCATAAGGGGGTCTACAAGGAGTTAGGGTTTAGGTCATCTAAAAGCCCAAAGCCAAGAATAGAAACTCACGAAAATGGAAACCTCCAAGAATAGAAACTTCCAACTTTAGAAACTTTGGTTGCCAATTCCGACTTCTTTGCTCTTCACTTTCATTTCTTCATTTCTTAAGCTCCTTTGACCTTCAACCTCGTCCATTCCATGTGCTCCATTTGCATACACCACATTCCAGCTCAATTTTGCTCCAAAAGCTCCAAATTGCATCATTTCATGTAATATGTCCTTTAAACCTGAAAACACATGAAAGTAGCTTAAAAGACTACTTTAACGAAGAAAACATAACAAAAATGCATAAGAACTAGCTAACTAAGGCGCATAAATATGCTCCTATCAAATTCCCCCACACTTAGCTTTTGCTAGTCCTCGAGCAAAACAAACAAAAGAAAGAAAACAAAACGAAACAAACTAACCAAAACAAAATCTAAACCTTCCAACGTTTGCCTCAGGGATTTCCAATGCACATGACATGTTAAAGATCGTTATCCCCACAGATTTGAGTCCTCTTTACACAAGCACATACTTAATTAAAGCCACTACTCACTTGTTCACAAGTAATCAATTAAAACAATGCTTTGAATGTAGTAACATGCGTTAGAGAATTCCCTCAATTCCTTACTAGATGTACTCTCAATTTTCACACAGATTTTCTAACTACACTCCCTACACTAGGTATATGTGAGAAGATTGATGTAAACATGTAGACGAACACTCACATATGTTATAACAAGGAAAGCACTTTCTGGAATTATTAACATGTATATATATATAATCTCATGAACGGAATGCCACTACTTAGACGCGAGAACCAGGGATACCATATGCTCAAACCCATTTTAAACTCCACATATTGAAACACATAACAATCAAGATAGAAGTCAAAGGGTTGTAACGGGGATAGGGTATTGGCTAACAACGAAAGGTAAAGGATAAACAAACATTCTTAAAGCAATAGTGAGCAAAGTATTGAATTAGGCACTTAGAATTCCCTTTAGAACGCAGAAGTCCACTTTGAACACCCAAGGGGAAGCCACACAACACTTAGGGCCATATTCAAACTTTTTGGACCCTTTCTTCAACAACCACACTTGTGAGTTCATTCTCACTTATTTTCAACTCCTTTTCTTTCTTTTCTTCTCCTTTTTTCTTCTTTTTCACAATTTTTTTTTTCTTTCTTTTCTCGTGCCCCTTTTAAGACTTTGGCACACACACACTCACAAAATCCCTTCCCCCACACTCGTTTTCTGCACAAATGTCACTCAAAAGGAATTCCTTCTACATTATGCTCCACTATACTTTAAGAACAAAGGTATGGGAAGTCCTATTCTAGGCTAGGTAAGGATGATGTGGTTAACAAGAAAATAGGCTAAATAAGGCTCAAAGGGGTTTAAACCTACAATACAAGTGACAAGGGTGGATTCGGCTATTTGGCTATGGTGGTGACTACTACACCACTTCATCTTGTTATTTGTTATGCTAATCAATTTCATGCTTTGAATAAAACGGGTATGAGTTCTAGTATTTGGAACTATAGTGATGAAACGTATTCTAAGTAGCAACCAAGCAAAGAATAATGAGATCATGCAACGACTTTTAGAAAACAAGAATGCACAGATTAATAACTCTCCAAATAAACGTTTAGGCTCAAGTCTCTCAGGGATGTAGCGTTTGTTTGAGTTCCTTCCTTCAAGCATGTTACAAAAACTGATTTTATCCTTTGTGATTACATGTGAATTCGTAAACTATAACTACAACCAAGCATAAACCAAAGAGCAAATCAAACTTCCATCATTGTTTGTAACTCTCTTTAACAGTCATGCATTAAAAACCAAATCCTCATCATTGTGTTGGAAGGTACCCTAAGACACAAACAAACACACAAAAACAACTCTTTTTGGCTTTTTCAAAACACTTTTTTTCAAATTTTTTTTCAAATTTTCGGATTTTTACTTCAACACACACCAAAACAGCTTAAAATGCACTAAAAACACTTAAAAACAGTGAGAAACAACATTAGAAGTGATAGGTGATAGAATCCCACGAATTTTGCATAAAAACACTTGTTTACCCCCCCCCACACTTAAATCAAACATTGTCCTCAATGTTTCACACAAAGACTCACATAAAAGCAAACAAATAATAAGCAACTAAGCATGATAAAATAAACAGCAAGGAGAAGGGTTTAGAAACGCAAATCTGGGTTTGGAATGGAAGTTCCATCTTCTCCTTGTCGAATACATGGGTTGCCTCCCAAGAAGCGCTTGCTTTAACGTCTTGCAGCCGGACGATGCTTCCCTTCAAACTTCCCTAGGTCCCACGGCATGGAATTGATCCTTGAATGGAAGGTGATACTTGAAGTGAACCGGCATTGGTTTGAATTCTAGTGTAGGTGCCTGATTCATCAAAATCAGCAAGTTAGTATAAAATGTAATGGAATTTGAAGAAGATGACTTACTTGTTTTGTCCGACAAGAACTCAATGACAAACACCACTCCTTTGAAAATTTCAGGGATATTGGACTTGGCCAGATTGCATGTGATGGTTATGACTTGTCCAATGTCATCAAATTCAACTTCTTTGGGTTTTGTGGTTTCAAATATGTCCTCTTTGATGCCTTCTACATCTTCTCCAGCCACTACCTTCTCTTGAATCATTCGTCTTGGTGTACAAAGTCCTTTGAAGAATTCAACACCATCTAAAACTTGCTGTGTTGCACCAAGAATTGGAATAGCATTTTGCACCTTTGGGAAGGCTTCCACGATGTCCTTTTTACTCTCTTCTTGGTTGGGAATCAAAAACCTGCTAGGAAAAGGGACATTGGGTGGAATAACATCAGAATCACATGGAATTGGGACGTCCTTACTTGTGGTGGGTGATTTAGAGGACATAGGGGGCTGCGGCAAGGGTTGTTCTACCCTTGCCGTGTGCATGTCTTCTTCCTCCTCCTCAATTAGCAGCTCCTCATCCACTTCTAGGCTATGTTTGGACATTTTTAGGTCAGCTCCAACCTCCATATCACTTCCCAAAGTGATAGCATTATGGATTTCAAAATCTTCCTTCGAGTTTTCAATAGTTGAGTTGGAGAGTTCACTTTGCTCTTGAATTTGTTTCATGAACTCCATAATCTGCCCAATTTGCTCCTCCAATTTACCCAACTTCTTGTCTTGATTTTGTTCGTCCTGCATCAAAGAGGTTAGTAATTGAAAATTTTTATCATTATCCATGGACATACTTGAACTTGATTGGAATTGTTGTGGGGGAGGTTGTGGTGGCTGCATAGGTGTTGTATAGAACTCCTCATATGGTTGCCAATATGCTTCTTGTTGAGCCTCCTTGGCTTGATTTTGTGACCCCTGCACCAAAGAATTTAATTCATTAAGAATTTGATTATAATATATTGACGAACTTGAATTTAATTGAGCATATTGCATATGAAGTTGTGGTGGCTGCATAGGTCTTGAATAGAACTCCTCATATGGCTGCCAATATGCTTCACGTTGAACTTGTTGAGCTTCCCACCACATAGAGTTTGAATGATCCCTCCAATCTCTTTGTGGACATTGATTGGCTTGAAATCCTTGCCTATATGAAGCACCAAATGTAGGGACACTCTGCATTGTGGTCCTTTCGGCATACGGCGACAATTGAGAAGTAAGATTTGCCAATTGAGCTTGAATGCTAGCAAAATCCATATCTTAATTCTCTAGTACCTAAAATCAAAGAAAGAGAACTAAATCAAATATCAAAAGTAACAACAAACAAAGAAAACAACACTAAGTTAGAAACTAAAACGAAAACAACTAAACCAAAAAGAAAAGAACCAAGGGATTAGCAAAGTTGCTAATCCCCGGCAACGGCGCCAAAACTTGATGCGAAAATTAACTTAACACACAAATTAACCCTCTTTTGACAATTGTAGCATATAAATAAGTAGGGATCGTTCTAAACCGGGGATTAGGAGGGATTGCTAAATCACTTGGAAACTGACTCAAAAACGTAAAACAAAGGTTAAAACACTAAACTAGACTCAAAGAATGCAAAGCTAAACAATAAAAACACTAAAACAAACCCAAAGACTCAAAACAGCCCCAAAACACTCAAAACTGCCTTAAAAACACTTTCTGGGCAGTTTTGAGCACTTTCACTAATTTGGACGAATTTGGGTAACAACTTGAATCAAAACACTCAAAAACACAATCTAAAACATATTCTAACTAATTAGACACTCTAAGACACTTGGGGATTTGGTTTTTGACGAAAATCAAACAAACAAAACAAATATGTAAAATAGGCAGATTCTGACGAAATTGGTGAAATTAAGTGGATGGTGAGATGGCTAGGAGGTTTTTCTCCACACATGGCATACTTGCATACAAAATAATCTCCAGTTGCTTATTCGATGAATTTATGAACCTCAACACCCCAAGTTAATTAGGTACGCTTAAATTAACTCTCAGATTTCCCTTAGGTCATTGAATTGAATGGAATTAGCGCATTGCAATCAAATTATTCCTTAAAAGTTTTCTATATGAAAGCGCATGATAGAAAGACAATCAAAGATCATTAGGTTCTATGGAAATCATAGGTGTTGACGAGGCATTCGTAACTATGAACGCGCATGATACTTATACCAAGAATTTACTTAACATAATTGCGACCAACAATCTTAACTACTCATGGATGTGAGTTCCCAACGATTAGGTGAAGTTCCCTCATATCCTAGCATCATGTTCATGCATGCAAATCAAGCGTGCACTCTCAATTCATATACATAAGCAAGTTTTAATTAAAATAGATAAGTAAACTGAATTCATCATTCACGAAATCACAACTGAAAGTAATCAAATCATCATGCAAATATAACCATGGTTTCGAAATTCCCCCCTAGCCAAAGGGGGGATTAGTTCCTCATGCTTGCACAACAAAAAGTATTGAATTTAAACATGGAGATCATAAGAAAGAATACACCTAAATGCTCAGCAATTCCAAGATGGATTCGATGCACAGATTGGCTCCTCTTCCTCCTCCTTGCTGCGGCACAAAGTTAGGGTGATGGAATTGGTGGTTTTGGATGGTGTTTTCTAGTTTGGAGGGATGGAGGATGGTTGATTATGGTGGGGAAGGGTGCGGCAGAGATGTATGGATGTGTAGGGAGGTCTATGGAGGCTTAGAATGGAGAATGGAGGTGCGGCACAAGGGTTTCTGAATAGCATAAGGGGGTCTACAAGGAGTTAGGGTTTAGGTCATCTAAAAGCCCAAAGCCAAGAATAGAAACTCACGAAAATGGAAACCTCCAAGAATAGAAACTTCCAACTTTAGAAACTTTGGTTGCCAATTCCGACTTCTTTGCTCTTCACTTTCATTTCTTCATTTCTTAAGCTCCTTTGACCTTCAACCTCGTCCATTCCATGTGCTCCATTTGCATACACCACATTCCAGCTCAATTTTGCTCCA
The DNA here is from genome assembly GCF_041283825.1 of Pyrus communis. Taxonomy (NCBI): domain Eukaryota; kingdom Viridiplantae; phylum Streptophyta; class Magnoliopsida; order Rosales; family Rosaceae; genus Pyrus; species Pyrus communis. Next base: position 9,334,249 of record NC_142572.1, read on the forward strand.
AAAGCTCCAAATTGCATCATTTCATGTAATATGTCCTTTAAACCTGAAAACACATGAAAGTAGCTTAAAAGACTACTTTAACGAAGAAAACATAACAAAAATGCATAAGAACTAGCTAACTAAGGCGCATAAATATGCTCCTATCAGTGGTAAGCTTGTCCTTGAGAAACTTGAATGCCTTCTCACACTCCTTGTTGAACTTAAACGCCACTTCTTTTTGTAGGAGGCGGCATAGGGGTTGTGCAATCTTGGAAAAATCCTTGATAAATCGCCTATAGAATCTTGCATGGCCAAGAAAAGAACGAACCTCTCTAACCGAAGTAGGAGAGGGTAAGTAACGTACAAGATCTATTTTAGACTTATCAACTTCAATGCCTTTTTCAGAGATGATATGACCCAAAACTATGCCTTGTTTAACCATAAAATGACATTTTTCCCAATTCAAAACAAGGTTAGTTTCCATGCATCTTTTCAAGATTAAAGTAAGATTATGCAAACAATCATCAAATGAGTCTCCAAACACACTAAAATCATCCATAAACACTTCAATGATCTTCTCAACATAATATGAGAATATACTTACCATGCATCTTTGGAAAGTGGCCGGTGCATTGCATAAACCAAATGGCATACGGCAATATGCAAAAGTACCAAATGGACAAGTAAAGGTGGTCTTTTCTTGATCATCCGGCGCTATGATAATTTGATTATAACCCGAATAACCATCAAGAAAGCAATAAAAGGAATGACCGGCTAACCTTTCAAGCATTTGATCGATGAATGGCAAAGGGAAGTGATCTTTCCTTGTTGCGGCATTTAACTTCCTATAGTCAATGCACACTCTCCAACCGGTTTGAATGCGTGTAGGCACAAGTTCATCTTCTTCATTCTTCACCACCGTGACTCCGGACTTCTTGGGAACTACTTGGACCGGCGAAACCCAACAACTATCCGAGATAGGATAGATGACGCCACAATCAAGCAATTTGATGATTTCCTTCTTCACTACTTCCATCATTGGTGGGTTGAGTCGACGTTGGGCTTCCCTTGATGGTTTGGCGCCTTCTTCCATGAGAATTCGTTGCATGCACGTGGTAGGACTTATGCCCTTGATATCGGCCAAAGTCCACCCAATGGCCGTCTTGTGCTCTTTGATGCGAGATTTATACGCACACAAATTAAACCCTCTTTTTATCAATTGTAGTGAAGAATGTAAGTAGGGATCGTTCTGGACCGGGGATTAGGAGGGATTGTTAATCACTTGGATTTGACTCAAAAACGTAAAAACAAGTTTAAAAACACTATACTAGACTCAAAGAATGCAAAACTAAACTTTAAAACACCAAAACAACCCAAAAGACTCAAAACAGCACCCAAAACACTCAAAACTGCCTTAAAAACACAATCTGGGCAGTTTTGAACACTAGACACAACTTTGGACGAAAATTGGTTTTAACTTGACCTAAGACACTTAAAAACACAAACTAAAGTGATTTCTAACTACTATGACTCAACAAAGTAAAGGGGGATTGGTTTTGGACGAATTTAAAAACAAAACAAACTTTTTAAATTAGAACAGATTGTAAAAACGAATTTGATGGAATTGAATGGATGGGAAGCTAGCTAAGGGGTTCATCTCCACACATGTTATACTTGCTTATAAAATGATTTCCAATTGCTTTTCAATAACCCATGAATTCTCAACGCCCCAGATTAACCGTGAATTGCACTAATTAACCCTCAGATTTTCCTAACGTTTATTGAATTGGATGATTGCATACGACAACCCAAAGCATTCCCCACAAGTTCCCTACATGAATTGCATAATAGAGATACAAGCAAGAATCATTAAGTTCTTTGAAAACCATAAGCATTGACGAAGCACTCGTTACTATGAATTGCATGAAACTTATGCCAAGAATTTACTTAACACAATTGAGATCATCAACTTTTACTACTTGTGAATATAATTCCATAACGATTAGGTGAAATTTCCTTATATCCTAGCATCCAATTTATGCATGATAATTAAGCGTGCACTCTCAACCAACACACACAAATCAATGTAATTCACATAGATAAGTAAATTGAATTCACAACTTATGAAACGCAATTAGAAGTAATCAAATCATATCGCAAGCATAAACATGTATTTCGAATCCCCCCCTAGCCAAGGGGGGGGGGGGGTTTAGTTCCTCATACGCACAAAACAAAGAGAATTGAAATTAAACATTGAAATCAAAGGAAAAGAAACACCTAGAAATTCCAGCGACGCGAACTCGAATTGCATGAACTTCCGAGCTTCCTTCTCCTCCTCCTTGGTGCGGCAAAGGTCTAGGGACAGGTTTAGGGCCTTAGGTGTATGGATGCATGGTCATGGAGGGATGTAGTAGTGTTTAGGGGAAGGGGATGGTGCGGCAAAGCTTAAAACTAAGGAGAAAGGTGTTTGGTGGCTGCGGCAAGGGTGTGGAGAGGGTTGGACGAATTTCTGGAATGAATAAATGTGTATGAGAGGTGGTAATCTGATCTAGGGGTTAATATGAGTATATATAGGCACTTAAAACCCTAGGGTAATCAGATATGGACTTGAATAACCCAAATCCACAAGGAAATAGGCTTAGAATCAGAAATAAAAAGGGATAATGCTTCCTAGGTGCTGCAGGTAAGGAGATGAGGTGATAAGGCTTCTAGAATGCCTTGCAAGGCAAAGGAAAGCAGCTTTCTAGAAGGGATAGGTGCGGCACTAAAGGATAGGGCAGATTAGGGCTTCTAGAAACCCTCTAATGCAAGGAAAAAGGACTAAATATTTGAAGATGACAAGGAAATCAAAAGCCATAAGGAATAGGCCATCTAGAAGGTAGGAAACCCCAAAGGAAAAGGAATAGAGGCGCCAGATTTTTAGGGTTCTAAAAATAAAGTGTTTTGTGGTAGAAATTGGCACTTCTAGAAGGATTTGGGGCGCCACCTTTGTAGGAGATAAGATAAGGTTCCTAGAATCATGTTTTAAGGGCCAAATTTGTAGGAAAAAGAGATAAGGGTGCGGCACCTTAGTAGGGATAATGTTAGGGCTTCTAGAAAGCCTAAAAACTAAGGGGATTTGGATAAAACCCACGGCAAAGATAGGATAGGGCATCTAAGGCTTCTAGAAACCCTCCAGGATAAGGTAAAGTGCATGGCATCCCTATAGGATTAGGATAAGGTGTCCTAAAGTGTTTAGGACTCCTCTTTGTGGCTGAAAACCTTGTGCATTAGGATTAGGAAAGCTAATCCTTCTTCATCTTGGAATTCTTCTCCTTCTTGGACTTGGAAAACTTCTTTGTTGCTGCAACTTGAGGCCATTGGGATTTAACTTTCCTACTTCAAGTAGGAAACCTTGCTCAAGTAGGAATCATCATCTTCAAGTCTTCAATTTCATCCATCCTCTTGGCTCCAAGCATATGATATCCATTCCAAGCTCTAATTTGCTCCAAAAGGCTCCAAAATGCATCATTTTGCATACTTTTCCCTTAAATCCTGAAAATACATAAAACTAGCTTAAAAGACTACTTTACTAAGGAAAAACACTATAAATGCACAAGAACAAGCTAAACTAAGGTGCATAAATATGCCCCTATCACTCTTTGAGAACCCTCATCAATTTCTCCTCCTCTTGTGCCGTGAGTGATGATGCCACAATGACTGGCAATGTGTCTTGCTCGCCCAAAAACACATACTTCAAGTGATTTGGCAACGGTTTAAGCTCAAGGGTAGGTGGTTGTTCTATAGAAGGAAACAACTTGTTAGTTGAAATTGGAATTGAAATTGGACTAGGGGACTTACCTTGGAGCCGTGGCAATGACTCTAGGGCTGCCACGGTGATGCGTGATTTATACGCACACAAACTAAACCCTCTTTTTGTCAAATTGTAGTATATGTATAAGTAGGGATCGTTCTAGACCGGGGATTAACTAGGGATGCTAATCAATGTGAAATTGACTCAAAAACGTAAGAACACAATATAAAACACTTACTAGACTCAAAGAATGCAAAACTAAACTTTAAAACACTAAAACAAACCAAAAGACTCAAACATCACCCAAAACACTCAAAACTGCCTTAAAAACACTTTCTGGGCAGTTTTGGACACTTTGGTGAATTTGGACGAATTTGTGTAACAAATTGAATCAAAACACTTAAAAACACAAACTAAGACACTTTCTAACTAAGTTGGACACTAAAGTAAAGGGGGATTAAGGTTTTGACGAAATTAAATTAAATAAAACAAGTTAATAAACTAGGCAGATTGTATAAACGGATTTGAGAAACAAGATGATGGATGGATTAGTTAGAGGTCCATTCTCCACACATGACACATTTATATATGAATCGATTCTCCAATTGCTTTTCATTATCTATGATGCTCAACACCCCAAGTTAACCGTGATGCACTAATTAACTCTCAAATTTTCCTTATGTTATTGAATTGGATGATGCATGCGACAATTCAAATCATTCTCCAATGGTTCTCAACATGAATGCATAGAAGAGATACAATGAGAGATCATTATGCTCTATGAGAATTATAAGTGTTGACGAGGCAATTGTAACTATGAATGCATGATACTCTTGCCAAGAATTCAATTAACGCGGTTGTGACTAACAACCTTCACTACTCATGTTTATAAACTTGTGACGATTAGGTGAAACTCGTTTATAAACTAGCATCGAGTTTATGCATGAAGACTAAGTATGCATCCCTAATCAACATACAAAAACAAGTTTTTAATAAACATGATAATTGAATTGCAATCATAACTTAACAAATCACAATTGGAAGAAATCAATTCATATTTCAAACATGTTCATGGCTTCAAATTTTCCCCTAACTAATTAGGGGTTTAGCCACTCATGATTACAACAAACTTAGATAGTAATAACAAGGTAAACATTGAAAACAAGAACGAAGAACACCTAAAAATCCCAACAACTCAATCTTGAATTGTATGAACGTTTAGGCCTCTTCTCCTTTAGTTGCTGCAGCACAAGGGGTTTTGGTGAGTTTTGGGGGTTATGGATGATGTAGAATGATGTGTTTAGGGTAGGGATGGATGTAGGGGAAGGCAAGGAGTGTTTTTGGGCAGAAAATATGAAGAATGGTGAAGTATGGCTGTGTTAGAGAGAGAGCATGAATTTCTGGCGTGAATGGATGTGTATATGAGATGGTTTTCTGAATATGGAAGAGTGAATAAGAATGAATGCAATGGATGCTTATTTATAGGTGAAATGGGGGGAACATGACAGCTAGGAACTTGGTGGAAATCTGAAATGGTGATGGGAGATGCATGTGGCTGATTTGTGCATGTGATTAAAGGGTGGGAGTGCATGTGCTTTGACAGAAATGAAAGGGTGCATGTGGGTGAATGTGTGGCTGATTTGTGGTGCAATGATGAAGTGAATGTGATTGTGGAAATGCATGTGGAGTGTGCTGAAATATGTTGATGTGCAATGATGAATTGGGATGGCTGAAAATCTGGAGTGGGAATTGCATGTGGCTGCAATGGATTAAAGAAAGGGGGAAGTGCATGTGCTGAAATGATGGTGTGGAATGGTGGAAAGCCACGGCAAGGGATGTATTTTCTGAATGAATGAAGGCAAGTTGTGTGGAAGGGTGATTAGGAATGCATGTGGGTGTTTTGGTGACTGAAATGATGAAGTGGGATGGATATGTGGCTGCAATGATGAATTGGGAGAGCATGTGGGTGGAAATGCATGTGGGTGAATGTGTGGCTGCATGGTTGAATGATTAAAGGTGCATGTGGGTTGGAAATGCATGTGGAGTGGCTGGAATGAAGTGTGTATAAAAGGCTAGAATCTGATTCAAAGAGAATGGCATTTGTTTTGAACTTTGTTTCCTCATTTTCCACCTCCAAATCAGGTTTTCATTACTTTAAAATATGGCTGAGAGGATGACAAACAAGGTAAGTATTTAAGGTAAGTTAAATGGCTCAAATCTGAAGTAAATGGTATTTCCACATATGGCATGTGTTTTGAGCGTTTTTTTCTTGTTTTCACAGCTTGCAAATCAGGTCACAAAGCCCTTCCTTTTGCTCCAAACATAAGCTATCCATTCTAAGTCCAATTTTGCTCCAAAATGCTCCAAAATGCATCTTTTTGCTTCCTTAGCCATATGAACCTAAAAACACACGAAAATGGCTTAAACAACTAAAACAACTATGAATTAACAATATAAATGCACGAAAACAAGCTAAGTAAGTCGCCTAAATATGCTCCTATCACACGGTCTCAATTACCTCCTCATTAAAGGCCACGGCATGGGTGTTCAATTGTGTGCCGTGGGTTGTGGTGGGAGATTTATACGCACACATATTAAACCCTCTTTTCGTCAAATTGTAGTATATGTATAAGTAGGGATCGTTCTGGACCGGGGATTAGGAGGGATTGCAAATCACTTGGAAACTGACTCAAAAACGTAAAATAAAGTTAAAAACGTTCACAAAGACTCAAAGGACTCAAAACAAGTTCAAAAGACTCAAAACTGCCTAAAAACACTAACTAGGCAGTTTCTGACCTTAAACCCAATGTTGGACGAATTTAAGATCATGGTTTGATTCAAACGTAACAACACAATATAAAACACTATACTAGACTCAAAGAATGCAAAACTAAACTTTAAAACACTAAAACAAACCAAAAGACTCAAACATCACCCAAAACACTCAAAACAGCCTTAAAATCACTTTCTGGGCAGTTTTGAGCACTTTGGTGAATTTGGACGAATTTTGGGAAATAAATTGAATCAAAACACTTTAAAACATAAACTAAACAAAGTCTAAACACTAAAGAACAAGAAAGTAAAGGGGGGTTTTAAATTGACGAGAATTGAAATAACGAAACAAGTTAATAAACTAGACAGAATGTAAAGATGAATTTGATGGAATTGAATGGATGGGAACCTAGCTAAGGGGTTCATCTCCATACATGTTATACTTGCATAATAAAATGATTTCCAATTGCATTTCAATAAACTATGATACTCAACACCCCAAGTTAACCGTGATGCACTAATTAACCTTCAAATCTTCCTAACGTTATTGAATTGGATGATGCATGCGACAATTCAAAACATTAAGCGTCATATTCATGCATGAAAATTAAGCGTGCACTCTCAATAAACATACATAAATAAGTTATCAATCAAACGGTTAAACAAATTGAATCACAACTTATGAAACGCAATTAGAAGTAATCAAATCAAAATGTAAGCATAAACATATATTTCGAATTTCCTCATAACTTTGAAATCAAAGAAACACCTAAACATTCCAACAACTCAAACTTGAATTGTATGAACGTTTAGGCACTCTTCTCTTCCATTCCTCATACGTACAAAACAAAGAGTATTGAAATAAAACATTGAAATCAAAGAAACACCTAAACATTCCAACAACTCAAACTTGAATTGTATGAACGTTTAGGCACTCTTCTCTTCCTCTTCGTTGTAGCACAAGGTCTAAGGATAGTTTGATGGTGTTTGGATTTGTAGGGGAGACTCACGGCACAAAGGGGGTGGTTTGATGGTCTACATTTCTGCAATGGATGAGTTTATGGAAGAGTGTTTGGAATGGGTGAATTTCTGGCACAAAGGCCTTATTTCTGTGGTGAATGGATCCCCCTCCTTGTGGCTGCAATGAAGGGTTATTTATAGGTGAAATGGGGGGAACATGACAGCTAGGAGGGTGGTGGAAATCTGGAATGGTGATGGGAGATGCATGTGGCTGATTTATGCATGTGATTAAAGGGTGGAAATGCATGTGCTTTGACAGAAATGAAAGGGAATGCACGGTTTTGGTTGATTTCTGGTGGTTGTGAGATAGAAAGCTAGGTGGAAATGCATGTGGATTAAAGCTTTGTATGAATGCATGTGGCTGAAATGGTAAAGGATGGGAGTGCATGTAAGCCACGGCAATGATGGTGTTTGTGTGAATGATGGCAGATTGTGTGGATGAATGATTAGGGTCTTGTAAGGGTGGAAATGCATGTGGAGTGCATGGTTGTGTTGGTTGAATTAAAGAATGGGAATGCAATCTGAAATGCATGTGAATTAAAGCTATGTGAATGATTAGGGTGAATGTGCATGTGAAATCTGCCAAATGCATGTGAAAGGAATGCTGGAAATTTGGAGGAGGAGCCACGGCACAAAGGGGAAATATGAATGCATGTGGCTTGTTTGTTGAAGATGCATGTGCAATGAAGTCGATTTTCTGCAAATGCAAGGTGAATGTGCATGTGATGGAATGATTATGTTTGTTTGAATGCATGTGACTTGTTTGTGGTGAGTGAATGCATGTGTTGATTAAAGGGGGAATGCAAAGGAAAAGCTGGAAATGGGATGGGACTCACGGCATTGAGTGATGTTTGTTTGAATGTTTGCAATGATGAAATGGATGGGAGTGGTTTGATGAATGAGTGGATGGAATGATGAAAGAATAAAAGGGTGCATGTGGGTGAAGGTGTTTGCATGTGCACGGTTTTAGGGAGAAAGGTGGATGAATGTGCATGTGAATTAGGTTGTGAAAACATGTGAATGCATGTGTTGATGAATGATAAGTGGTGAATGATATGTGGAAGTGTTTAAGATAGGTGATATGATATGTGATGATCATAAGTGGTTATGATAAGTGATATGATATGTGATGATGATAAGTGATAAGTGTATGGTTATGATAAGTGATAAGTGGTTATGTGGTGATGATAAGTAATGGGAGCATGTGAGGGAATGAATAATGAATGCATGTGTATGGTTTTGGGAGAAAGGTGGAGATGCACGGCATAAGGGAATTGGAAAGGTTTAAGTGTCCTAAAACTAAAGGGAACAAGGTTCCAACACTTTGGCGCCAAGCATAAGCTATCCATCCTTAGCCCAAAAGTGCTCCAAAAGTCTCCAAAATGCATCTTTTTGCTCCTTTAGCCCTTTGGACCTACAAACACACGAAAATAGCTTAAAGGACTAAAATAACTAAAGAAACATAACGTAAATGCACGAGAACAAGCCATTTAAGTCGCATGAATATGCTCCTATCAGGTTGTTATGGTGGCATCCATGTGATCCTTCACTTCTATGCCATTTGTAATGACCGTTTCAAGTGCATCGCCATGTAATTGATCAAGGTGTGCCTGCGCCAAAGAATCAAGAATATCAATAGAGAAACATGAGTAATCATCATTAGGAAATCTCATAGTTTCAGAAATATTAAAATTAATCACTTCCCCCATCGAATTCCATTGTTAAAGTGCCTTTAAACATGTCTATCTTAGTTCGGGCCGTCTTCATGAATGGCCTCCCAAGAAGAAGTGGCAAGGATGGAGCATGGCTAGTTTCTTCCATTTCATGGACGTAGAAATCCGCCGGAAATATCAAATTATTCACCTGCACTAAGACATCTTCCAATACGCCCTTTGGATAGGCATTAGATCTATCGGCCAACTGAATAATCACACCATCATTTTTCAATTCACCAAGGTTCATTGAAGCATAAATAGAGTATGGCATGACGTTAATTGAAGCTCCTAAGTCTAACATAGCATGTTCGAACTTAGTTTGACCAATAATACAAGGAATTGTAAAGCTATCTGGATCTTTGCACTTTGGTGGTAACTTCCTTTGTAAAACAGCGGAAACGTTTTCACTTACCCGCATGATGCGAGAATTACACGCACACAAATTAAACCCTCTTTTTGACAATTGTAGTAAGTATGTAAGTAGGGATCGTTCTGGACCGGGGATTAGGAGGGATTGTAACCACTTGGATTTGACTCAAAAACGTAAAATAACAATATGAAACACTATACTAGACTCAAGGAATGCAAAACTAAACTTTAAAACACTAAAACAAACCAAAAGACTCAAACATTACCCAAAACACTCAAAACTGCCTTAAAATCACTTTCTGGGCAGTTTTGAGCACTTTGAGTACTTTGGACGAATTTATGTAACAAATTGAATCACAACACTTATAAACACAAACTAAATTGATTTCTAACTAATTTGACAAGAAAGTAAAGGGGGATTTAGGTTTTGACGAATTTAAACTAAAAGAACAGATTGTAAGTAAAAGCAAAATGTAAATGTGAATGTGTGATAGAATTGAATGGAATGAAGGCTAGCTAAGGGGTTCATCTCCATACATGTTATACTTGCATAATAAAACGATTTCCAATTGCATTTCAATAAATCATTAATTCTCAACACTCCAAGTTAACCGTGATGCACTAATTAACCTTCAAATCTTCCTAACGTTATTGAATTGGATGATTGCATACGACAACCCAAAACATTCCCCACAAGTCCCCTACATGATTACATAATAGAGATACAAGCAAGAATCATTACGCTCTATGAAAATTATAAGTGTTGACGAGGCATTCGTTACTATGATTGCATGAAACTTATGCCAAGAATTCGTTTAACGCGATTGTTTATAAGCAACCTCCACTACTTGCGAATATAAGTTCGTAACTATTAGGTGAAACTCACTTATATTCTAGCGTCATATTCATGCATGAAAATTAAGCGCGCATTCTCAATAAACATACATAAATAAGTTATCAATCAAACGGTTAAACAAATTGAATCCACAACTTATGAAACGAAAGTAGAAGTAATCAAATCAAAATGCAAGCATAAACATATATTTCGAATCCCCCCCTAGCCAAGGGGGGGTTTAGTTCCTCATAACTTTGAAATCAAAGAAACACCTAAACATTCCAACAACTCAAACTTGAATTGTATGAACGTTTAGGCACTCTTCTCTTCCTCGTTGTTGTATCACAAGGTCTAAGGTGAGTTTTGGGATAGTGTGAAGTGTTTTGGAGGGATGGGGAATGATTGGATTTCTGGTGGTGTTTGGATTAATAGGGACTCACGGCCAAAGGGCAGTTTTGATGTGGGAATGGGTGAATTTCTGAAATGGAAGAATGTGTGAATGAATGGCATGCAATGGATGCTTATTTATAGGTGAAAAAGAGGGAACATGACAGCTAGGAACTTGGTGGAAATCTGAAATGGTGATGGGAGATGCATGTGGCTGATTTATGCATGTGATTAAAGGGAGTGCATGTTTGAATGATTAAAGGGACATGTGGGGGTGGAAATGATGAATGAAATGCATGTGAATGACAGCTAGATATGTTGATGAATGCATGTGGCTGCAAGGTGTGAATGATTATGGGTGCATGTGGCTGCAATGGATTAGGAATCCTTCAATTTCGTCCATTCCTTTTGCTCCAAACATAAGCTATCCATTCCAAGTCCAATTTTGCTCCAAAATGCTCCAAAATGCATCTTTTTGCTTCCTTAGCCATATGAACCTAAAAACACACGAAAATGGCTTAAACTACTAAAACAACTATGAATTAACAATATAAATGCACGAAAACAAGCTAAGTAAGTTGATGCAAAATATATTAAGCACACAAATTAAACCCTCTTCTGACAATTGTAGCAAAGTATGTAAGTAGGGATCGTTCAAAACCGGGGATTAGGAGGGATTGCTAAACTCTTGAAAACTGACCTAAGAACTCCAAAACAAAGTTAAAAACACTAATTTGGACTCAAAGAATGAAAAACCAAAGTTAAAACACTAAAACAAAACAAAAACTCAAAACAGCAACTAGAAGACTCAAAACTGCCTAAAAACCACTTTCTGGGCAGTTTTGAGCACCTACACTAATTTGGACGAAATTGGTTGAAAACTTGACTCAAAACACTTAAAAACATGAACCAAAACAATTTCTAACTAAATTGAGACTTCAAAGTAAAGGGGGATTTGATTTGGACGAAATTAAAGTTGAGAAAACAGATTGCAAAGTAAAACTAATTTTGAAACGTTTTTTGGGGTTTTTAATGGATGATGAACTAGTTAGGGGTTCTTTCTCCACACGTGACAAGTATGTGATAGGAGCATATTCATGCGACTTAAATGGCTTGTTCTCGTGCATTTACGTTATGTTTCTTTAGTTATTTTAGTCCTTTAAGCTATTTTCGTGTGTTTGTAGGTCCAAAGGGCTAAAGGAGCAAAAAGATGCATTTTGGAGACTTTTGGAGCACTTTTGGGCTAAGGATGGATAGCTTATGCTTGGCGCCAAAATGTTGGACGAAATTGAAGACCAAAGTGTTGGAACTTTGTTCCCTTTAGTTTTAGGACATTTAAACCTTTCCAATTCCCTTATGCCGTGCATCTCCACCTTTCTCCCAAAACCATACACATGCATTCATTATTCATTCCCTCACATGCTCCCATTACTTATCATCACCACTTATCACTTATCATAACCACATATCATTCATCATATCATTCACCACTTATCATTCATCAAACACATGCATTCACATGTTTTCACAATCCAACTCACATGCACATTCATCCACCTTTCTCCCTAAAACCGTGCACATGCAAACACATTCACCCACATGCACCCTTTATTCTTTCATCATTCCATCCACTCATTCATCAAACCACTCCCATCCATTTCATCATTGCAAACATTCAAACAAACATCACTCATTGCCGTGGCCTCCCTTTGCATTCACATGCATCTCACTTCATCATTTCAGCCACAAAACCACTCCACATGCACCCTAGATTCTAATCAGCCACTTCACATGCACATTCAATATTCCAGAAATTCGTCAAAACCTCTCCACACCCTTGCAGCAGCCACCAAAACACTTTTCTCCTCCATTGCAGCCACTCCAACCACTCCCCAAACCATTCACACCATCAAACTATCCTTAGACCTTGTGCTACAATGAAGAGGAAGATAAGAGGGCCTAAACGTTCATACAATTCAAGTTTGAGTTGTTGGAATGTTTAGGTGTTTCTTTGATCTCAATGTTTAAATTCAATTATCTTTGTTTTGTACGTATGAGGAATGGAAGAGAAGAGTGCCTAAACGTTCATACAATTCAAGTTTGAGTTGTTGGAATGTTTAGGTGTTTCTTTGATTTCAAAGTTATGAGGAACTAAACCCCCCCTTGGCTAGGGGGGGATTCGAAATATATGTTTATGCTTGCATTTTGATTTGATTACTTCTAATTGCGTTTCATAAGTTGTGGATTCAATTCGTTTAACTGTTTGATTGATAACTTATTTATGTATGTTTATTGAGAGTGCACACTTAATTTTCATGCATGAATATGACGCTAGAATATAAGTGAGTTTCACCTAATAGTTACGAACTTATATTCACAAGTAGTGGAGGTTGCTTATAAACAATCGCGTTAAACGAATTCTTGGCATAAATTTCATGCGTATTCCATAGTAACGAATGCCTCGTCAACACTTATAATTTTCATAGAGCGTAATGATTCTTGCTTGTATCTCTATTATGCAATCATGTAGGGGACTTGTGGGGAATGTTTTGGGTTGTCGTATGCAATCATCCAATTCAATAACGTTAGGAAGATTTGAAAGTTAATTTAAGCGGACCTAATTAACTTGGAGCATTGAGAATTAATGGTTTATTGAAACGCAATTGGAAATCGTTTTATTATGCAAGTATAACATATGTGAAGATGAACCCCGTAGCTAACTTTCCATCCATTCAATTTGTTCTTTCTTTTCTTGTTTCTGTTTTCATGTTTAATTTAAATTGTTATTCAATTATGTTAAACATGTGGAACTAATTTCTTTTTAGTTAGAGGCGAATTTGAAGCCATGAACATATGTTGGTTATGATTTGATTTACTCCAGTTATGAATTCATGAACTTTAGATGTGGGTTACTTTTCTGTTTTGATTAAGAACTTGTTTATGTATGTGGGTTGAGGGTCGACACTTAATTTGCATGCCTAAACTTGATGCTAGGATATAACGGAATTTCACCTAATCGTTATGAACTTATATTCATGAGTAGTAAAAATCGCTAGTCACGATTGTGTTTAGTAAACCCTAGGCTGGATTAACATGCGTATTCCATAGTTATGAATGCCTAGTCGATGTTTATGATTTCCGTTGAACTTAATGATCTTTGTTGAATGTCTCTATCATGCGTATTCCATGGTGAGGGACTTTGATTAGGAATAATTTGGTTGTAATGCGTATCCCATTCAATCCAATGAATCTAGGGAAATCTGAAAGTTAATTTAAGCGGACCTAATTAACTTGGAGCATTGTCATTCATCGTTCGTTAAAGTCATAACTGGGAATCAAATTATATGCATATGTTCATGTGTGGATAAGGAACCCTCTAACTAGTTTATCATCATTCTATTTCATCAATTTCGTTTTTAGAATCTGTTTTAATTCCAAGTTTCTGTTTTAGTTTAATTTCGTCCAAAATTCAATCCCCCTTTACTTTATTGTCCAAATTAGTTAGAAAGTGTCTTAGTTTGTGTTTATAAGTGTTTTGATTCAATTTGTTGCACAAATTCGTCCAAATTCACCAAAGTGCTCAAAACTGCCCAGAAAGTGTAAGTATTCCCGCCTGTCACGCGGGTGACCCGGGTTCGATCCCCGGCAACGGCGCCAAAATTTGGTGCGTAAATAGTTAAGCACACAAATTAAACCCTCTTTTTGACAATTGTAGTATAAGTATAAGTAGGGATCGTTCTGGACCGGGGATTAGGAGGGATTGTTAATCACTTGGATTTGACTCAAAAACGTAAAAACAAAGTTTAAAACACTATACTAGACTCAAAGAATGCAAAACTAAACTTTAAAATACTAAGACAAACCAAAAACTCAAAATGCTTTAAAACATAAACTAAACAGATTCTAAGCACTAAAGAATAAGAAAGTAAAGGGGGATTGAGTTTTTACGAAATTAAAACTAATGCACAGATTCTAATTAAAACAGAATGTAAATATGAATATGATAAAATGGAATGAATGGATGATAGAATAGCTAAGGGGTTCATCTCCACATATGTTACACTTGCATAATAAAACGATTTCCAATTGCATTTCAATAAACCATGAATTCTCAACACCCCAAGTTAACCGTGATGCACTAATTAACCTTCAAATCTTCCTAACGTTATTGAATTGGATGGGTTAGCGCATACAACAATTCAAAACATTCCCCACAAGTCCCCTACATGATTGCATAATAGAGATACAAGCAAGAATCATTACGCTCTATGAAAATTATAAGTGTTGACGAGGCATTTGTTACTATGGAATACGCATGAAACTTATGCCAAGAATTCGTTTAACGCGATTGTTTATAAGCAACCTCCACTACTTGTGAATATAAGTTCATAACGATTAGGTAAAACTCACTTATATTCTAGCGTCATATTCATGAATGAAAATTAAGTGTGCACTCTCAATAAATATACATAAATAGGTTATCAATCAAATAGTTAAACAAATTGAATCCACAACTTATGAAATGCAATTAGAAGTAATCAAATCAAAATGCAAGCATAAACATATATTTCGAATCACCCCCTGGCTAAGGGGGGGTTTAGTTCCTCATACAAAACAAAGAGAATTAAAATTAAACATTGAAATCAAAGAAACACCTAAACATTCCAACAACTCAAACTTGAATTGTATGAACGTTTAGGCACTCTTCTCTTCCTCTTCGTTGTAGCACAAGGTCTAAGGATAGTTGGTTTGGGGGAATGGAAGTGTGGAATGGAGTGAGGAGTGATGGAAATGGAAAGATGGTTTGGTGGCTGCTGCAAGGGTGTGGAGAGGTTTTGACGAATTTCTGGAATATTGAATGTGCATGTGAAGTGGCTGATTAGAATCTAGGGTGCATGTGGAGTGGTTTTGTGGCTGAAATGATGAAGTGAGATGATAAGTCATATTTTGCATGCATGTATATCTTTCTTATTTGGCGTTTTTGTATTGTTTTTGGATTAAACTAGTTGCATTTTACATTAATTGGTGTTAGTGTGCAGTCAAGTGTGTATTTGGATCAAAGGGAAGGCAAATGAAGTAAAAACCATTCCTTTTGGTAGCTGAGCATTATTCCAAACATGGAGAGGATTCTAGGGATTTAAATTGAAGTCCAAATGAAGAACCTAGGAGACGTTTGAATGCTGGAATTTCAGGAAATGATGTGGAAGTGTTAAGTGGTGCAATTCGGCTATATTGAGTGATTCTAAATAAAACAAGCATTGAAGTCAGATTATGTGGTTTCAACACCAAAACATGCATTCACATGCATGTTCAAACACCTTGCCGAGCACTCACATGCATTCCCAACACCTAAACAGATCACCTTTGCATTTCCTACTCCTTCATGTCCATCCCGTGCAATTCCATACCATTTCCAGATTATTATAACCAATTTCAGGTTCCCCACTTCATGCTTGCAGACATTCCACATGCATCTTGATTAAATATACCACATACCTGCAGATCATGTCCATTCCTTGCATCCTTTATTCCAGAAATTCACTCATTCCATCATTCCATGCTGTGTGCTCTCTTCACCTTTCCAGAATTTGTACAAACAATTCACCTTGGCAGATTCCACTCACTTGTTGCAGCAAGGGCACATGCATTTTGATTAAACAAACCACACCTTTGCAGACCTTGTCTATGCCGTGAGAACAACACCTCAGAAACCCATTCAAGTCCAGCTCATTGGATGCTATTCCATGTTACTTGTGCAGATTGAGATCCAATCTGAAGGAGAGAGCCACATTCAGAAATTCACTAAGGCAGACTCACTCATTTCTCTCTCGGAATTATTCTATTACACACACCATTCTTGCACCACTTCTGATAATCATCCACACTCATTCTCCCTCTCCATTCTATTGCATTCGACATTCTTTTCCTTTCACAGAAACTGTCCATTTTCTCTACCATCCGCAAGTTTTCTTCTTCAACCAGTCCATTACACACCCATAACCTCTCCCATTTCACTCCATTCTCTGTCCATTTTCTGTCCCAAGGGCAGAAACCATTCAACCAAGCCATTCTACCTTCATCCGCAACACATTTGGAGAAGCAACACCAAGGAACTCTTCAAGGACTTCAACATCAGTTTTGCTTCAAGGGTTTCTCCTTCTTAATCTTATGTTCACTCATGTTATTTATTTTTATGTTAAACCTTTGTAAACATGAAGTGTAACTAATCTTCCTCTAGGGATTCGATGTAACCTTGCAAAGTTTGCCATGTAATTAAGTTAGAATGCTCAGTTTGTCCATCTACTTCTTGTTTCATTTTCTGTTTTAATGGTGACTTAGTGTGTTGATTTTAATGTTTGATCATCATTTGAATTAATCACAAAGTTGTGTAGCCAAGATTAGAACACACATCATGCTTAATCTTGGTAGATATGTGAATGAATGAAGGGAGTGTTTAGCATACATCCTGCCGAGTTATTCCCTTTGGTTTTATGAAAGTTTCTTGTACATTACATAATCTTGATTATGAATCAAAGTTGCACATCACAATTAGGTTCATGATTAGAGACATTTGATCAAATCCACACATCATATGGTTGATCATATCCAAGTGAAACAAACTCAAGAAATAGGTAGATGAATGAGTATAAACTAACTTGACAAACATGGACTTAGTTGAGCAATGGTGAAACCGAATCCCTAGCTTCATTTCCATTGATACTATCCTATTACATTAGTTGTTGATTCATTTATTTGTGTTTACTTCATTTTCTCATGCTTTCAAGTTACAACAACAAATCTGTTTATTTAGACTAGTTTGATTCATTTCCAAATCTGCCTAGTTTGTTTAGTTTGATTCATTTCTTAGAGTTCTTGCAAAACAAGTAGTTACATAGGTCCAATTAGTCCCTGCGGATTCGACACCCTTGCTTGTGCCATTATACTAAATATATTCTAGCATTAGGAAGGAATTATACATCAACAAAAATGGCGCCGTTGCCGGGGACTGATTTCAGTCCCTTGTAATTGCTTGTTTGCTTGTTTGCTATTTTGATTAGTGTCAAGGTTCATAACTTGTCAAATTGATAACTGGAAGTTGATTTAAGTTGCACACATTTCATGTGTGGAAAAGAATCCCTTAGCCATTCCATTATCCATTGGTTTACATCAATTTGCTTTACAATCTGCTTTCGTTATAATCTGTCCATTTAATTGCATTTCGTCCAAATACAATTTCTTCCCATATTTTGTTAAGTTTTAGGCTTAGAATCTGTCTTACATTGTGTTTTGAAGCATTTTGAGTCAAGCTCAAACCTAATTTTCGTCCAAAATTGAGTTTAGTGTCAAAACTGCCCAGTTTGTGTTTTTAGGCAGTTTTGAGAGTTTTTAGCTTGTTTTGAGTCTTGTGAATCTGTTTTGAGTCCCTTGAGTCCTTTCAAACGTTTTTAAGTTTATTTTTTTTGTTCATTTCATTGTTGTTTGCTAGTAGATTTTCATTCACACTTGTGTTATTTTATTTCAGGTAGTATATGTCAAATAAACTTGTTGAGTTAGGCCAAAGAATTGAACGGTTGAAGGGCCACACTTTGGACAATTTTGTGCCATCAAGTTCATCCTTTAGCCGTGAGGAAGAGGAAGGGAATTCACCTAGTTCAACAAGTAAAGAATCTGAGCAATTTAATTGGGAAAGAGAAGAAGAGATGGCGGGCAACGAAGATGAACTTCGAGCTTTGGAGGACTTTGCTCAACCAATCATACCAAATTCACCTTCATGCATCTTGCTGCCCACAGAAGCTAGAAACTATGATCTCAAATCTTCACATTTTCATATGTTTCCCTCATTTTATGGCTTACCTAATGAAGACCCTTTAGCTCATATTAAAGAATTTTACAATGTTGTGAGTGGTTTACCTTTGCAGGGAGTAAGTGAAGCAAATTTGAGGATGAGAGTGTTTCCTTACACCTTGAAAGATAAGGCCAAGAGTTGGTTGATGACTCTAACACCAGGTTCCCTCACTACATGGGATGCCGTGGCTAAGAAGTTCTTGGAGAAGTTCTTTTCCACTCAAAAGACAGCCACATTAAGGGGACAAATCTTCAACTTCAAACAAGATGATGGAGAACCTTTCAATGAGTGTTGGGAGCGTTTTAAAGGCCTCTTGATACAATGTCCACACCATGGGTTACCTTTTCACTTACAAATGCAAATTTTCTATGATGGACTAACCCAAACTTGTCAATCAACTGTTGATAATGCAGCAGGTGGAGCATTGAAGAAAAAGAATGCTCAAGAGTCATATAACATTTATGAGATGTTGGGGTCTAATGCTCAACACAAAGATTTAAGGGGTAAGAAAGTTGGAGTCTATGAAACAAGTTCTAATCATGAGCTTTTGTTGCAGGTAGCTAACCTAGAAATGAAGCTTGAATCCGTGCTCAACATGGTGCCAAAAGCAAATGAAGTGTGTGCCATTTGCAACATACCAAGCCATCCTACTCACCAATGTCCATCTAGGGAGGCTTATCCCGAGTATGTTCAAGAGCAAGTGAACCTAATGAATTCTTACAATCAAAGACCAAGGAATGATATGTATTCCAATACATATAACCCGAGTTGGAGAGATCATCCCAACTTTTCATGGAAGAACAACAATCCAATCCAAAATTTCCAATCAAAACCTGCCACTACCCTTGAGGATACGGTTAAGTTGTTAGCCCAAAACACTTTGCAATTCCAACATTCCACAAATAGCACTCTCCAACAACATTCAGCAGCCCTAACCAAAATGGAGACACAATTGGGGCAGATTGCAGATGCATTGAACCAAAGAGAGGTTGGGAAGTTTCCAAGCCAACCCGTGATACTCCAAAGGAACCAAGAGCACGCCAAAGCAATCACTACACTTAGAAGTGGTAAGGTTATTGATAATAGAGTTGGCAATGAAGTTACTAATGAATATGATCATGTGAATGCAGGTGTCACTCAAGGAGACAATGAGAAATCAATTGAGGAACCAAGCCATGCCACTTCCTCACTAGAAGCACCAAATCTTCACAAGGCTGAGAAACCATACACTCCACCAATACCATTCCCTGGAAGACTTGCCAAGAGCAAGCAGGATAAGTCATTCAAAGAAATTTTTGATATACTAAGCAAAGTGAATGTTAACTTACCTTTGCTTGATGTCATTAGGAACATGCCGGCATATGGGAAGTTCTTCAAGGAGTTAAATAGCTACAAAAGGAAGTATGGACCACATGAGAAGGTAGTGGTGTCTGAGAATGTGAGTGCAGTTTTGCAAAGAAAACTTCCACCAAAGCTCAAGGATCCAGGCAGTTTCTCTATCAACATCACCATAGGGGACAAGAAAGTAGAGAAGGCAATGCTTGATTTGGGTGCTAGCATCAACTTAATGCCTTATTCAGTGTACCTTCAACTAGGTTTGGGAGATTTGAAAGCCACCACCATTTCATTACAACTTGCAGACAGATCAGTTAAATATCCAAGAGGTATAGTAGAAGATATCCTAGTTCAAGTTGATAAATTAATATTGCCTGCAGATTTTGTAGTGTTGGACATGGAAGAAGCTCCTATACATGATCGTGAGTTGCCTATATTGCTTGGGAGACCCTTCATGGCCACGGCCAAGACCATCATTGATGTGCAAAATGGACTCCTCACTATGACAGTGTTAGGAGAGACAGTTCAATTCAAAGTGTTTGAATCTCTTGCTCATCCTTCTTCATCTCTTGATTGTTATGCCATTGATGTGCTTGATTCACTTGTATTCTCTAAGTTCTTGCAGGCACAATCGAATGAACCATTACAAACTGTTTTGAGTCAATCTCAAGATGAGTTTGATGAAGAAGATGCACTCATGGAAGAAGTAGCTGCCTTGGAAGCATTAGCATTGTATCCTTTGAATGTTTCACCTTTGTTAGAGCCTTTAGAACCATCAATGTCACATCTAACTCCTTCCACTGTTAAGGCACCAAAACTTGAACTTAAACCACTTCCACCACATCTAAAATATGCATATCTAGCTGAATTTGAAACTCTTCCAATTATCATAGCTTCTGATCTCACCCCAAATGAAGAAGATAAACTAATTAGGGTGTTAGAAGAGTTCAAATCAGTTTTTGGTTGGTCTATTGCAGATATCAAGGGAATAAGCCCTACCATGTGCATGCATATGATTCTTTTGGAGGAAGGGGCAAAGTCAACCCGTGAGCCACAAAGAAGACTCAATCCACACATGAAGGAGGTTGTTAGGAATGAGGTGTTGAAATTGTTAAATGTGGGGATCATATATCCCATTTCTGATAGCAAATGGGTGAGTGCTATTCAGGTGGTTCCTAAGAAGGTGGGAATCACTGTGATGAGGAATGAAAACAATGAGCTTGTGCCCACAAAGCCCACGGCCAGTTGGCGTGTTTGCACCGATTACAGGAAGTTGAATTCTAGCACTAGAAAAGATTACTTTCCTATGCCTTTCATAGATCAAATGCTTGAGAGATTGGCAGGTTACTCACATTATTGTTTTCTGGATGGATACTCAGGTTACAATCAAATTGCAATCGCTCCGGAGGATCAAGAGAAAACAACCTTTACTTGCCCCTTTGGCACATTTGCATACAGGAGAATGCCTTTTGGACTTTGCAATGCTCCAACAACATTCCAAAGATGCATGTTGGCCATCTTTTCTGACATGGTAGAAAGGTTCATTGAGGTATTTATGGATGATTTCTCAGTGTTTGGTTCCTCTTTTGATGAATGTCTTAACCATCTCTCCTTAGTACTTCAAAGATGTCAGGAAACAAATTTGGTTCTCAATTGGGAAAAGTGCCAATTTATGGTGAAACAAGGAATTGTGTTGGGACATGTAATCTCTAGCAAAGGAATGGAGGTAGACAAAGCCAAAATTGACGTCATCACCAATATGGTAGCCCTCACCACTGTGAAGGGAGTAAGAAGTTTTTTGGGCCATGCGGGTTTTTATCGTCGTTTCATTAAGAATTTTTCAATGATCACTCGTCCATTATGCAATCTGTTAGCTAAAGATGTTGTATTTCATTTTGATAAGGCTTGTATGGATGCATTCAATACTTTAAAAAATGAACTAACCTCGGCCCCTATTATTATGGCACCAGATTGGTCGTTACCTTTTGAATTAATGTGTGATGCCTCTGACTATGCTGTTGGTGCAGTTTTAGGGCAAAGGGTGAACAAGCTTCCACATGTGATCGACTATGCAAGCCGGACTCTGCATGATGCTCAACTTAACTATTCCACAACTGAAAAGAAGTTGCTTGCTGTTGTTTTTGCCTTAGAAAAGTTTAGGTCATATCTTGTGGGATCTAAAGTTATTGTGTTTTCTGATCATGCAGCCATTAGGTATTTGATGACAAAGAAGGATGCTAAACCACGCTTGATTAGATGGATACTCTTACTACAAGAGTTTGACTTGGAAATTCGAG
The DNA here is from genome assembly GCF_041283825.1 of Pyrus communis. Lineage (NCBI taxonomy): Eukaryota > Viridiplantae > Streptophyta > Magnoliopsida > Rosales > Rosaceae > Pyrus > Pyrus communis. Next base: position 9,356,597 of record NC_142572.1, read on the forward strand.
ATAAGAAGGGCAGTGATAATGTTGTGGCTGACCATTTGTCCAGGCTTAATGAAAACCATGGAGTGGGACAACCTTTGCCCCTAAATGAATCATTTCCAGATGAACAACTCTTTGTTGTTCAAGAAAAAGAACCATGGTATGCGGACTTTGTGAATTATCTTGCCTGTGGTATAATGAGAAATGACCTTTCTTTTCAGGAAAGAAAGAAGTTCCTTGCCATGGTGAAGCACTACGTTTGGGACGAACCATATTTGTTTAAATACTGCCCTGATCAAATCATTAGGAGATGTGTCCCAGAGAGTGAGCAACAAAGCATCCTAACATTTAGCCACACATTGGCATGTGGAGGCCATTTTGGTGCCAAAAAGACATCTCTAAAGGTTTTACAATCTGGTTTCTTTTGGCCTACTTTATTCAAAGATGCTTTTGATTTTTGCTCTAAGTGTGATAGGTGCCAGAAAATGGGGAACATTAGCCGAAGAAATGAGATGCCATTGAACAACATTTTGGTGGTGGAACTCTTTGATGTTTGGGGAATCGATTTCATGGGACCATTTCCATCCTCTTTTGGCTACTTATACATATTAGTGGCAGTGGATTACGTATCCAAATGGGTTGAAGCCATTGCTACAAGAACTAATGATCATAAGGTTGTGTTGAATTTTCTTAAAGATGTGATTTTTTGTAGGTTTGGAACCCCAAGAGCTATTATTAGTGATGGTGGCAGCCGTTTCTGCAACAAACCCTTTGAATCCTTAATGAAGAAGTACAACATCAACCACAAAGTGGCAACCCCGTACCATCCTCAAACCTCAGGACAAGTGGAGATTAGCAATAGGGAGATCAAGAACATTTTGATGAAGACTGTGAGCCCTACAAGGAAGGACTGGTCACTAAGGTTAAATGATGCACTATGGGCATATAGAACAGCATACAAGACCCCCATTGGCATGAGTCCTTATCGCCTTGTGTTTGGGAAAGCTTGTCATTTGCCAATGGAGCTTGAACACCGTGCATATTGGGCCATCAAGAAGTTCAACTTTGATTACAAAGATGCTGGAATAGCAAGGAAGCTCCAACTTAATGAGTTGGAAGAGCTTAGAAATGAGGCATATGAGAATGCCAAAATCTACAAGGAACGGACTAAGCTCTATCATGACAAGGCCATCCTAAGGAAGGAGTTTCACCAAGGTATGAAAGTACTTTTGTTTGACTCACGTTTAAGACTTTTTCCAGGAAAATTGAAGTCTAGGTGGGTGGGACCATTCAAAGTGCTGCAAACATTTCCCCATGGAGCTGTGGAGATAGAGAACATGAAGAATGGCACCTCTTTTAAAGTCAACGGGCAGCGATTGAAGCCATACTTGGATAAAGTGGAGGAAGAGCAAGTGTATCAAGTCGTAGATGTTCTTGAATTTACAACACCATGAACAAGCTACCATGTCTTGCCTAGACATTAAATAAAGCGCTTGCTAGGAGGCAACCTAGTGTGGTTTGTGTTCTTTCTTTATGTTGTGTTTATTTTGATACCATTCCATATTCTGTGCCTACTTGCATTGCATACAATTTTAAACATCGAGGACAATGTTTAGATTAGGTTTGGGGGTGGTTTGGAAGGTTTGTTTTGTGTTTGTGTTTGTTTGAGGTGTTAGTTTTGGTTAAGAGTGTTTTTGCATGCTAATATGAATGTATATGAGGACTATGTTTGAAAACAAACGATTGGGTTGCTATGGAAAAGAGTTGCATCTTATTGTCATTTATAAAGTTATAACTCTTGAAATTATGATCATGGAGGTACCATACTCAAATTCTGGAAGAAGAATAGTGGAGACTACCCTAGTGAGTTATTTTGAGCCTAATTGCTTCTTTGAGAGGGTTTAAAATGTTTCTACTCCTATCTTTTTCTTTCATTTTCACTTTAAATGATCTCATTAATTCTATTTCGTTTGGATGCTAAGAATCATTCTCCTTTGCAGATACCATGTATTTAGTATCATTCATGAATGAACTCAATGAGATGATGTTAGGCTATGCATGTTTAACTACTAAAAGGCTTAAATCCTACCCATGTGTGTGCTTCATCCACCCTCGTTGCAGCCAAACACTGTAGCCTAACTCTTTCATCACCCACACCATAATCTACCCATTCTAGCCCATTACAAGCCATACCTTATAGTTTGGGGTATACCAATGTGATGAAGACTAAGGGTAAATTGAGCTTAGAACAAGATTGTGGCGTGTACCAAGGACACCTATGTTGAAGAAGTTTCTAAAAATAAAAAAAAAAAGAGTCAAAGTGGATACAAGTTCCAAATCCCCTCATTTTAATGCATAGGTCCTGGACGCCAAAAACAAAGAAAAAGAAGACAAATGCAAGTGAAGAGCATGATCCTCAAGAACACTTTGGTATGCCCCAAACTCTAGTATTTCATATCACTTCTTTCGTAACCTATAACCTAAGCCTTACATTACAATCTTGAGAAATACCTAGCTGATCATTGAGGATGTATTCATGATGTGATGGTAAGTGTGTGTGTTATCTATATTCTTAGCATTTGATTCATTTCATGAGATCTACTCAGAAATTGTGCTTTCATTTCAGATTTCATATGTGAGAATTTTGATTCCCTTTGCATAATTTCACTCATATATGGTTGTGGAGAGATTAAAACCTTAGGATCTGAGTGAAAATTTTGAGTGAAATCTGTGAGGAGTAGAGTTGAGGCGAATTCTGTCTGAAGCATTTGGGTATGGTGACCTTGAAGTTGTAAGACATGGAGAAATATCTTTATACGTTACAATGGATACGATTCTTTGAAGTGGCAATCTTTTGAGTTGAATGAATGACAAAATCTTCATTGGTTCTTATTAGTTTGTTTAAAGCATGTTTTAACCAAGTTGTTTGCAGATTTTGTAAATGTTTGAGGGTGTCATCACTGTAAACCCTCAGGAGACACAACTCCTCCAACTAGGGACACCTAGGGGTTCAAAGGCTTGTTGCACATGCTCAGTGCAATCGTTTGGCCAGCGAAAGTGGTTTAGTTAGATGTTTGTATTTTGTGTGTTTTAGTTTTAAGTTTGCTCGAGGACTAGCAAAAACCAGGTTTGGGGGTATTTGATAAGTCATATTTTGCATGCATGTATATCTTTCTTATTTGGCGTTTTTGTATTGTTTTTGGATTAAACTAGTTGCATTTTACATTAATTGGTGTTAGTGTGCAGTCAAGTGTGTATTTGGATCAAAGGGAAGGCAAATGAAGTAAAAACCATTCCTTTTGGTAGCTGAGCATTATTCCAAACATGGAGAGGATTCTAGGGATTTAAATTGAAGTCCAAATGAAGAACCTAGGAGACGTTTGAATGCTGGAATTTCAGGAAATGATGTGGAAGTGTTAAGTGGTGCAATTCGGCTATATTGAGTGATTCTAAATAAAACAAGCATTGAAGTCAGATTATGTGGTTTCAACACCAAAACATGCATTCACATGCATGTTCAAACACCTTGCCGAGCACTCACATGCATTCCCAACACCTAAACAGATCACCTTTGCATTTCCTACTCCTTCATGTCCATCCCGTGCAATTCCATACCATTTCCAGATTATTATAACCAATTTCAGGTTCCCCACTTCATGCTTGCAGACATTCCACATGCATCTTGATTAAATATACCACATACCTGCAGATCATGTCCATTCCTTGCATCCTTTATTCCAGAAATTCACTCATTCCATCATTCCATGCTGTGTGCTCTCTTCACCTTTCCAGAATTTGTACAAACAATTCACCTTGGCAGATTCCACTCACTTGTTGCAGCAAGGGCACATGCATTTTGATTAAACAAACCACACCTTTGCAGACCTTGTCCATGCCGTGAGAACAACACCTCAGAAACCCATTCAAGTCCAGCTCATTGGATGCTATTCCATGTTACTTGTGCAGATTGAGATCCAATCTGAAGGAGAGAGCCACATTCAGAAATTCACTAAGGCAGACTCACTCATTTCTCTCTCGGAATTATTCTATTACACACACCATTCTTGCACCACTTCTGATAATCATCCACACTCATTCTCCCTCTCCATTCTATTGCATTCGGCATTCTTTTCCTTTCACAGAAACTGTCCATTTTCTCTACCATCCGCAAGTTTTCTTCTTCAACCAGTCCATTACACACCCATAACCTCTCCCATTTCACTCCATTCTCTATCCATTTTCTGTCCCAAGGGCAGAAACCATTCAACCAAGCCATTCTACCTTCATCCGCAACACATTTGGAGAAGCAACACCAAGGAACTCTTCAAGGACTTCAACATCAGTTTTGCTTCAAGGGTTTCTCATTCTTAATCTTATGTTCACTCATGTTATTTATTTTTATGTTAAACCTTTGTAAACATGAAGTGTAACTAATCTTCCTCTAGGGATTCGATGTAACCTTGCAAAGTTTGCCATGTAATTAAGTTAGAATGCTCAGTTTGTCCATCTACTTCTTGTTTCATTTTCTGTTTTAATGGTGACTTAGTGTGTTGATTTTAATGTTTGATCATCATTTGAATTAATCACAAAGTTGTGTAGCCAAGATTAGAACACACATCATGCTTAATCTTGGTAGATATGTGAATGAATGAAGGGAGTGTTTAGCACACATCCTGCCGAGTTATTCCCTTTGGTTTTATGAAAGTTTCTTGTACATTACATAATCTTGATTATGAATCAAAGTTGCACATCACAATTAGGTTCATGATTAGAGACATTTGATCAAATCCACACATCATATGGTTGATCATATCCAAGTGAAACAAACTCAAGAAATAGATAGATGAATGAGTATAAACTAACTTGACAAACATGGACTTAGTTGAGCAATGGTGAAACCGAATCCCTAGCTTCATTTCCATTGATACTATCCTATTACATTAGTTGTTGATTCATTTATTTGTGTTTACTTCATTTTCTCATGCTTTCAAGTTACAACAACAAATCTGTTTATTTAGACTAGTTTGATTCATTTCCAAATCTGCCTAGTTTGTTTAGTTTGATTCATTTCTTAGAGTTCTTGCAAAACAAGTAGTTACATAGGTCCAATTAGTCCCTGCGGATTCGACACCCTTGCTTGTGCCATTATACTAAATATATTCTAGCATTAGGAAGGAATTATACATCAACATGAGATGCATGTGAATGCAAAGGGAGGCCACGGCAATGAGTGATGTTTGTTTGAATGTTTGCAATGATGAAATGGATGGGAGTGGTTTGATGAATGAGTGGATGGAATGATGAAAGAATAAAGGGTGCATGTGGGTGAATGTGTTTGCATGTGCACGGTTTTAGGGAGAAAGGTGGATGAATGTGCATGTGAGTTGGATTGTGAAAACATATGAATGCATTTGTTTGATGAATGATAAGTGGTGAATGATATGATGAATGATATGTGGTTATGATAAGTGATAAGTGGTGATGATAAGTAATGGGAGCATGTGAGGGAATGAATAATGAATGCATGTGTATGGTTTTGGGAGAAAGGTGGAGATGCACGGCATAAGGGAATTGGAAAGGTTTAAATGTCCTAAAACTAAAGGGAACAAAGTTCCAACACTTTGGTCTTCAATTTCGTCCAACATTTTGGCGCCAAGCATAAGCTATCCATCCTTAGCCCAAAAGTGCTCCAAAAGTCTCCAAAATGCATCTTTTAGCTCCTTTAGCCCTTTGGACCTACAAACACACGAAAATAGCTTAAAGGACTAAAATAACTAAAGAAACATAACGTAAATGCACGAGAACAAGCAATTTAAGTCGCATGAATATGCTCCTATCAAATACCCCCACACTTATCTTTTGCTAGTCCTCGAGCAAAACAAAACAACAAGAGAACACGAAACTAGACAAAACGAACAAAATACAACCTACACCTTCCAACAATCGTCTCACGGATTTCCAATGCACATGACAAGTTAAAAATCATTAGTCCCATAGATTTTAGTCATCTTCACACTTGAGTACATTCTTAATCATAGTCACCACATACTATTTCACAATGAAGCATTTAAAACCATGTTTTGAATGTAGTAACATGCCTTAGAGAATTTGCTCAATTCCTTACAAGATATGCACTCGTTTTTCACACAGATTTTCTGACTACACACCCTATACTAGTTATATGTGAGAAGATTGATGTAAAAATGAATTCTAACACTCACATATGTTATATCAAAGAAAGCATTTTCTGGATTTACGATAATGACATGAATATGATCTCATGAATGGAATGCTACTACTTAGAATGAGAACCAGTGATTCCATAAGCTCATATCAATTCCAAACTCCACATTATTGAACACATAACGATCAAGATGGAAGCATAAGGGTTGAAACGGGGCTAAAGGTGTTTGGCTAACAAAGAAAGGATAGGGAAAACAAACGTTCTTTAAGCAATAGTGAGCAAAGTATTGAATTAGGCACTTAGAATTCCCTTTAGAACGCAGAAGTCAACTTTGAACACCCAAGGGGAAGTCACACAAAACTTAGGGCCATATTCAAACTTTTTGGGCCCTTTCTTCAACAATCACACTAGTGAGTCCATTCTCACTTATTTTCACTCTTTTTCTTTCTTTTCTTCTTCTTTTTTTTTTTTCACATTTTTTTTCTTTTTTTTTCCCGTGCCTCCTTTAAGACTTAGGCACATACATACACACAAAAATCCCTTCCCCCACACTTATTTTCTGCAACATATTAATCAAAAGGAATTCATTTAAGTCATGCTCACCATACTTCAAAAACAAGGGTATAGGAAAGTCCTACTCTAGGCTAGGTAAGGGGTGATGTGGTTAGCAAAGAAAATAGGCTAAACGAGGCTCAACGGGGTGAAAACTAATATATACGAAATATGGGAAGTGATAGCTCTATAAAAAGCCAAGGCAACGCGTCCACCGATTCAAAGAGCCGGATTTTCCGGCGTAATTTAGGCGACGTTTTCTCGGCTTTTCAGAAGACGCACGTGGAGGCCATCATCGCAACTACACCTCTTTAGCCGACAAGCGCAAAGTTCGGCGACGCTTTCTCTGCTTTTCAGAAAACGCGTGCAGCTTTGTTAAAAAGAGCCGCATCTGCAATACCACGTGTCATTCAGAGAGCGAAGGGGCGTCGTTCAGAAATCGAAGGGGCGCCTGCTCAGAAATCGAAGAGGCGTCTTCAAAGATCGAAGAGGCGCCACTATTTCAAAAAGCCGGATTTGAGGGATCAAAACGTCTGTCGACAAGGGTAAAAGGATGGTACCACCACTTGATATTATCTCTATAAATGTCGACCTTCGTCTTTTATGGCAAGGCAAACCTGAAGAAAATGCCCAACTCTCCCTCACCTTTGAGGGCGCACTCCCAGCAAAGCCTTTTCAAATACTCAATCTTTTCTTCTTCCCCAAAGATGATACCAGATGCCTGGAGTACAGATGACCCAGGAGGAAACGGCGGATTGAAGTGTGCTGATTCATTCACCGCTTCTTCGAAAGCAAAGGTATCTCATATCATCAAGGTCAAAAGCAAAAGTATCTCATATCATGCTCTTTCCCTGTCTTTTTCTTTGTCCTTGTTCTTACTCGCATGGCAAAGTAAAAGAAGCAATCAGCCGGCACTTGGAGTCAGTCTTCCGATCTGGAGCCAACTGCCTGGAATCTATTCCTGATTGCTTACCTAGCGTTGCTCTCGAGTAGTCATCTTCAACGGAGCAAGTAAGGCAAGTGAAAATGATAAATTGAAGCATGTGGAGACAAGCAACAACTGCATATGCTGAGCTATCCTCTAACCCTCTTCAATACGAATTGGAAAGATTGAACAAAGAAACAAATAAAAGGAGGAAGCTCAGACCAAGCTCAGACCTTCGGGGGAGACCCAAAAGAATCCTGCTGCCCAGTTCAAGAAGTAGCACAAAGGAAAATCAACGATGGGCAGAAACCAGTTCGAGAGTAAGCCTGTGGAATCATCAAGATCAAGCCTCAATGCAATTACCAAGGAGAAGATGGAATTTACACTCTATAACCAGATTTGCGTCTCTAAACTCTTCTCTTTGTTAATTACATTCTGCCATGTTTAGTATGTTTAAGTGCTTTTTGTGTATTTACTTATGCTTTGTGTGAATCTATGCTTAAAACATTGAGGACAATGTTTGATTTAAGTGTGGGGGGGTAACTAAGTATGTTGATGCAAATTCGTTGAATTTTATCACCCATAACTTCAAGTGTTGTTCCTTGCTGTTTTAAATGTTTTTAAGGTGTTTTTAAACTGTTTTAGCGTGTTTTGTTTTATAACTCCGAAAATCACATAAAAATTTGAAAAACATTTTTTTGAAAAGCCTAAAAAGAGTGTTTTGAGTTGTTTTTGTGTCTTAGGGTACCTTCCAACACAATGATAAAGATTTGGTTTGTAATTGCATGACTGTTAAAGAGAGTTATTAACATGGAGAAAAGTTTGATTTACTCTTGGTATATGCTTGGTTATGGTTATAATGTATGACTTCACATGCAATCATAAAAGAAAAATTCGTTTTTGTAACATGCTTGAAGGAAGGAACTCAAACAAACGCTACAACCCTGTGAGACTCGAGCCATTACCTTCTTTGGAGAGTTATTTTCTGTGATTCTTTGTTTTCTAAAGTTGTTGCATGATCTCATTATTCCTTGCTTGGTTGCTACTTAGAATGCAATTGTATCATGATAGAACAAAATGCTAGAACTTATATCCGTTTCATTCAAAGCATGACATTGAATTACATAACATATATCAAGATGAAGTTGTGTAGTTGCCACCATAGCCAAATAGCCTTACTTCCCATATTTCGTATATATTAGTTTTAACCCCGTTGAGCCTCGTTTAGCCTATTTTCTTTGCTAACCACATCACCCCTTACCTAGCCTAGTGTAGGACAGTCCACACCCTTGTTCTTAAATGATAGTGAGCATGACTTAAATGAATTCCTTTTGAGTACATTATGAAAGAAAATGAGTGTGGGGGAGAATGTTTTGTTCTTAAGCGTTTATGTATGTTTTGAGAGTCAAAAGAAAAGAAAAAAATTGTGAAAAACATATGAAAAAGAAAAACAGAAAAGAAAAGAAAGAAAGAAAGAAAGAAAGAGCTTGTTCTCCCTTTTTGTTCAAAAGTTGAGTTTTCATTCAAAAGTGAATTCTAAGTTAATTCAAATTCTTTGCTCGCTATTTCTTTAAGAACCTTTGTTTTCCATATCCCTTCTTTGTTAGCCAAACACTTTTTAAGCCCCGTTACACCCCTTTGACTTCTATCTTGATCGTTATGTGTTTAATAATGTGGAGTTTGGAATTGATATGAGCATATGGTGTCACTGGTTCTTGCATCTAAGTAGTAGCATTCCATTCATGAGATCATACCTAAACATGCTTATTAACTCCAGAAATTGCTTCCTTTGAAATACATATATGTGAGTGTTCATTTTTATGTTTACATCAATCTTCTCACATATACCTAGTGTAGGGTGTGTAGTCAGAAAATCTGTGTGAAAAACGAGAGTATATCTTGTAAGGATTTGAGCAAATTCTCTAAGGCATGTTACTACATTCGAAATGTGTTTTAAATGCTTAATTGTGAACTAGTATGTGGTGACTATGATTAAGAATGTACTTAAGTGTAAAGATGGCTAAAATCTGTGGGAATAATGATTTTTAACTTGTCATGTGCATTGGAAATCCGTGAGACGATTGTTGGAAGGAGTAGGTTGTGTTTTGTTCGTTTTGTCTAGTTTCGTGTTCTTTTGTTGTTTTGTTTTGCTCGAGGACTAGCAAAAGATAAGTGTGGGGGTATTTGATAGGAGCATATTTATGCGACTTAAATGGCTTGTTCTCGTACATTTATGTTATGTTTCTTTAGTTAGTTTAGTCCTTTATGCTTCTTTTGTGTGTTTTCAGGATAATAAGACGTGTTTGACGAAAGGATGCATTGTGGAGTGTTTTGGAGCACTAATTGGGCTAAGGATGGATAGCTTATGCTTGGAGCCCAAGTGTTGGATGAAATTGAAGGCCTTGTATGCACTTGAGGACACAAAACAATGGCCCTAACCCAATTACATTCACCTTGCCTTGGGCTTAACACAAACACCATTCCTTGCCATGCAAGGGGGAGCAATTTGGGTCCATTTCATGTACTTAAACCCTAGCCCAATCCACAATCACTTCAAAGCCATGCAAAACCTTTCAACATCCTTTAATCATTTCCCTTTAAGTTATGATTTTATTTCCTAACCCTACATGCATTATTTATTAGCATCTTCACATGCATTCACACACACTTCACACAAACAAACAACTCAAAACCGTGAGCTCCCATTCCCTTATGCCATTTTCAGATTTCCACCCACTAACCTAGTCATCAACACATGCTTTCCCTTCACATTCACCCACATGCACTCCCACTCTTTAATCATATGCACTCCCATCATAATTCCACCACCAATTCAGCCACAAAACATTATCATTGCACCACATTCAACCACTCCACATCCCTCACTAAAGAATCATTCAACTCATGCATCCATAATCAATTCTCCAACCTTTGCCGTGGCCTTCATTCCCATTTCCAACATCTTCACATGCATTTCCAGCTTTCACATGTCTTCACATTCATTTCCAAACAAGCATTCATTCTTTATTCCACATACACTCATCATCACACACCCTAGCTATCATTCATATCCATTCCACATGCATTCTCCATCATTCCTCCACACAAACACCTTAAACAAATAGCCATATACACCTCCACTCCTCCTATAAATACCCTTGCATTCATTCACTCCTCATAACATCTCATTTCATACACAACACACCACAAACATATCCCTTTCTCTCTTTGCCGTGAGTCCCCTTAGAATCCAAAAACCATCCTTCCATATTCCACCACTCCTCTTCCATTCCTCCACCACTCCCCAAACCATTCACACCATCAAACTATCCCTAGACCGAACTAAACCCCCATAGTTAGGGGGGTGATTCGAAATATATGTTTATGCTTGCAATATGATTTGATTACTTTTAATTACGTTTCATAAGTTGTGAATTCAATTTGTTTAACTATTTGATTGATATCCTATTTATGTATGTTTATTGAGAATGAACGCTTAATTTTCATGCATGAATATGACGCTAGAATATAAGTGAGTTTCACATAATAGTTATGAACTTATATTCACAAGTAGTGGAGGTTGCTTATAAACAATCGCGTTAAACAAATTCTTGGCATAAGTTTCATGCAATCATAGTAACGAATGCCTCGTCAACACTTATAATTTTCATAGAGCGTAATGATTCTTGCTTGTATCTCTTCTATGCATTTATGTTGAGGACTTGTGGGGAATGTTTTGAATTGTTGTATGCGCTAACCCATCCAATTCAATAACGTTAGGAAGATTTGAAGGTTAATTAGTGCATCACGGTTAACCCGGGGTGTTGAGTTTCATGGTTTATTGAAATGCAATTGGAAATCATTTTATTATGCAAGTATAACATGTATGGAGATGAACCCCTTAGCCATTCTATCATCCATTCATTCCATTCCATCAAATTCGTTTTACAATCTGTTTCGTTTATTAACTTGTTTTGTTATTTCAATTTTCGTATAAATCTAAATCCCCCTTTACTTTAATGTCCAATTTAGTTAGAAATCAATTTAGTTTGTGCTTTTAAGTGTTTTGATTCATTTTATTTCCCAATTTCGTCCAAATTCACCAAAGTGCTCAAAACTGCCCAGAAAGTGATTTTAAGGCAGTTTTGAGTGTTTTGGGTGATGTTTGAGTCTTTTGGTTTGTTTTAATGTTCTAAGTGTTTAGTTTTACATTCTTTGAGTTAGTTTAGTGTTTTATATTGTGTTTTTACATTCTTGAGTCAAGTTATTACTTAATTTCGTCCAAATTTGTGTTTGTGCTCAAATCTGCCCAGAAAGTGGTTTTTAGGCAGATTTGAGTGTGTTTGTGTTGTTTTGAGTCTTTTGGTTTGTCTTAGTGTTTTAAAGTTTAGTTTTGCATTCTTTGAGTCTAGTATAGTGTTTCATATTGTTATTTTACGTTTTTGAGTCAAATCCAAGTGGTTAACAATCCCTCCTAATCCCCGGTCTAGAACGATCCCTACTTATACATATACTACAATTTGACGAAAAGAGGGTTTAATTTGTGTGCTTAATTATTTTCGCATCAAATTTTGGTGCGAGAATTTTGCGCACACAAATTAAACCCTCTTTTTGACGATTTGTAGTATAAGTGCAAGTAGGGATCGTTCTAGACCGGGGATTAGGAGGGCTTGCTAAAACCTTCTAAATTGACTTAAAAACATAAAAACACAATATAAAACACTATTTAATGCTCGAAGAAAGCAAAACTAAAAATAAGAAAGATTAAGACTAAGACTTCAACGAAATAGGGGGGAATTGGATTTGGACGAATTTAAACTAAAATGAATACTTGGAAACAAAACAAATTGTAAATATGGATTTGACGGAAATGAATGGATGGGAAGCTAGCTAAGGGGTTCATCTCTATACATGTTATACTTGCATACAAAACGATTTCTAATTGCTTTTCAATAAACCATGAATTCTCAACGCCCCGGGTTAATTAGGTCCGCTTAAATTAACCGTCAAGTTTTCCTTAAGTTAATGAATTGGATGATTGCATACGACAATCCAAAGCATTCCTCACAAGTTCCCTACATGAATTGCATAATAGAGATACAAGCAAGAATCATTAAGCAACATGAAAACTATAAGTGTTGACGAGGCATTCGTTACTATGATTGCATGAAACTTATGCCAAGAATTTGTTTAACGCGATTGTTTATAAGCAACCTCCACTACTTGTGAATATAAGTTCATAACTATTATGTGAAACTCACTTATATTCTAGCGTCATATTCATGCATGAAAATTAAGCGTTCATTCTCAATAAACATACATAAATAGGATATCAATCAAATAGTTAAACAAATTGAATTCACAACTTATGAAACGTAATTAAAAGTAATCAAATCATATTGCAAGCATAAACATATATTTCGAATCACCCCCCTAGCTAGGGGGGGTTTAGTTCCTCATTACGTTGAAATCAAAGAAACACCTAAACATTCCAACAACTCAAACTTGAATTGTATGAACGTTTAGGCACTCTTCTCTTCCATTCCTTATACGTACAAAACAAAGAGAATTAAAATGAAACATTGAAATCAAAGAATCACCTAAACATTCCAACAACTCAAACTTGAATTGTATGAACGTTTAGGTCCTCTTCTCTTCCTCGTTGTTGTAGCACAAGGTCTAAGGTGAGGTTTGGGGGATTATGGAAATGTGGAATGGAGTGAGGAGTGATGGAAATGGAAAGATGGTTTTTGGATTCTAAGGGGACTCACGGCAAAGAGAGAAAGGGATATGTTTGTGGTGTGTTGTGTATGAAATGAGATGTTATGAGGAGTGAATGAATGCAAGGGTATTTATAGGAGGAGTGGAGGTGTATATGGCTATTTGTTTAAGGTGTTTGTGTGGAGGAATGATGGAGAATGCATGTGGAATGGATATGAATGATAGCTAGGGTGTGTGATGATGAGTGTATGTGGAATAAAGAATGAATGCTTGTTTGGAAATGAATGTGAAGACATGTGAAAGCTGGAAATGCATGTGAAGATGTTGGAAATGGGAATGAAGGCCACGGCAAAGGTTGGAGAATTGATTATGGATGCATGAGTTGAATGATTCTTTAGTGAGGGATGTGGAGTGGTTGAATGTGGTGCAATGATAATGTTTTGTGGCTGAATTGGTGGTGGAATTATGATGGGAGTGCATATGATTAAAGAGTGGGAGTGCATGTGGGTGAATGTGAAGGGAAAGCATGTGTTGATGACTAGGTTAGTGGGTGGAAATCTGAAAATGGCATAAGGGAATGGGAGCTCACGGTTTTGAGTTGTTTGTTTGTGTGAAGTGTGTGTGAATGCATGTGAAGATGCTAATAAATAATGCATGTAGGGTTAGGAAATAAAATCATAACTTAAAGGGAAATGATTAAAGGATGTTGAAAGGTTTTGCATGGCTTTGAAGTGATTGTGGATTGGGCTAGGGTTTAAGTACATGAAATGGACCCAAATTGCTCCCCCTTGCATGGCAAGGAATGGTGTTTGTGTTAAGCCCAAGGCAAGGTGAATGTAATTGGGTTAGGGCCATTGTTTTGTGTCCTCAAGTGCATACAAGGCCTTCAATTTCATCCAACACTTGGGCTCCAAGCATAAGCTATCCATCCTTAGCCCAATTAGTGCTCCAAAACACTCCACAATGCATCCTTTCGTCAAACACGTCTTATTATCCTGAAAACACACAAAAGAAGCATAAAGGACTAAACTAACTAAAGAAACATAACATAAATGTACGAGAACAAGCCATTTAAGTCGCATAAATATGCTCCTATCAGGAAGTAAGGCTATTTGGCTATGGTGGCAACAATGATAGGAGCATATTTATGCTACTTAGTTGTGTTGTTTCCTTACACTTAGTGAGTTAATTACTATGTATTTCAGTCTTTTAAAGTATTTTCGTGTGTTTTTAGGTCCTAATGGCAAAAGGAGCAAGAAAGTGCATTTTGAGGCTATTTGGAGCATTTTTGGGCATGGATTGGATAGCTTAATCATGTAGCAATGAGGATGGACGAAATTGAAGACTAGAAGAGCTAGGAAAGGCTACAAATCTGGTGGAAGAAGTTCTATTCCAATGAAGATAAGGAAGAAGCAAGAAACAAGGGATCTTATTCAAACCTTATCTTATCCAAACCTTATCCTATCCTATCTCTAACATTATCCTATTCTTTCCTATCCAAATTAGGTGGGGACTTAAACTTAGCTATTTAGGTGGGATTAGATATATATCTAAACACTTAGAACAGGTTCTAGACCCTCATTCCTTTGTATGCCGCATGTACACCACTCCTAGTAGGTTTAGGAATTGAAAACCTTATCCTACTCTTATATCACATGTTCATATCCCTTTAGGATTAGGAATCTGTTCTAAACCCTTCTTTCTAGAAGCCTTATCTTATCCCTACAGCCCTTGCCGCACATATCCTTCTAGAATCCCTAAATCCTAGCTAAATTCCCTATTCCAAATCCCACTTAATTTCTGCCTTGAGTTAACCTTTTTCCAATGGGATTAGGCAATCCTTTTCCTACACTAAGTGTGCCAAAACTAGCCTATATAAACAGCCTTGCCGTGCCATTTAATAATCACCATCCCTTCACACAACATTCATACATCCCTTCAGAAATCAACCTTTGCCGTGACCTTGCAACCACCCATCCATCATTCCCCTACTTCCATACATCCATCCCAACCTCCATACACCACCATAACCCCTTGCCGCACCACCATATATACCTAAAACCATCCAAAATCCAGAAAATCGTCCACAAACTCACCATAGACCCTTGTGCCGTGACCTAGCAAGGAGGAGGAGAAGGAAGACCAAGCCTTGGGCGTTTGTACATTCAAGTTGGAGTGTTGGACGTGTCTAGGTGTAATCTATCTTTTATTTTCAATGTTTAAATCTATATTGCTTTGTTTTGTCATGAACATGAGAGGCTAAACTCGTTTTAGCCTAGGGATGCTTTGAAACCATGATTACAATTATAATATGATTTGATTAATTCCAGTTGTGATTTCATAAATTGTGAATGCAATTTACTTAACCGTTTGATGGATAACTTATTCTTGTATGTTTATTAGGGAGGCCTACTTAATTTGCATGCTTGAATTTGAGGCTAGAATATAAGGGTGTTTCACATAATCGTCACAAACTTATATTCACAAGTAGTTAAGGTTGTTTTCACAATCATGTTAAGTAAATTCCTAGCATGCGTATCATGATGTCATAGTTACAAGTGCTTTGTCAATACTTATGGTTTCCATTGAACGTAATGATCTTTAACCGTATCTCTATTATGATGTCATGTAGGGGACTTTTTGAAGAATGCTTTGGGTTGTCGTATGATGTCATCCAATCCACTAACTTAAGGGAAATCTGAGGGTTAATTAGTGATGTCACGGTTAATCTGGGGTGTTGAGGTTCATGGTTTATCGGAAAAGCAACTGGAAATCAATTTATGTTAGAAAGTATCATGTGTGGAGAAGTATCCCTTGGCTACCCCATCATCCATTAGTTTTTCTTATTTTCGTCCAAAATCTGTTTTAAAGTTTTAAGACACTTGTTTCTTTTAAATTCGTCCAAAATCAAAACCCCCTTTCTTATTTGTTCCAAATCTGTCCAAAAGAGTCTTTTTGAGTCTTTAGAGTCAAAACCAAGTGTATTTTCGTCCAAATTAAGTCATAGAGTCTAAATTGAGTCTTTTTGGTTGTTTTTGGTTGTTTTGAGTCTTTAAAGTTTGTTTTGAGTCATATAAGTTAGTAAGAGTCTTGTGAGTCTATTTAAAGTGTTTTAAAACATATTTTCACATCTTTGAGTCAATTTTCATTAGATTAGCAATCCCTCCTAATCCCCGGCCTAGAACGATCCCTACTTATATCTATACTACAATTGTCGAAAAGAGGGTTTAATTTGTGTGCTTATATATTTCGCATCAAACAACACAACTTCATCTTGATATATATTATGCAATTCAATGTCATGCTTTGAATGAAACGGATATAAGTTCTAGCATTTAGTTCTATCATGATACAATTGCATTCTAAGTAGCAACCAAGCAAGGAATAATGAGATCATGCAACAACTTTAGAAAACAAAGAATCACAGAAAATAACTCTCCAAAGAAAGTAATGGCTCGAGTCTCACAGGGATGTAGCGTTATTATGAGTTTCTTCCTTCAAGCATGTTACAAAAACGAATTTTTCTTTTAGGATTGCATGTGAAGTCATATATTATAACCATAACCAAGCATATACCAAGAGTAAATCAAACTTTTCTCCATGTTTATAACTCTTTTTAACAGTCATGCAATTACAAACCAAATCCTTATCATTGTGTTGGAAGGTACCCTAAGACACAAACACACAAAAACGACTCACAACACTCTTTTTTTTGGCTTTTCAAAACATGTTTTTTCAAATTTTTATGTGATTTTCGGAGTTATAAAACAAAACACACTAAAAACACTCTAAAACAACTTAAAAACACCTTAAAACAGCAAGGAACAACATTTGAAGTTATGGGTGATAAAATCCCACGAATTTGCATTAACAACATTAGTTACCCCCCCACACTTAAATCAAACATTGTCCTCAATGTTTTAAGCATAGATTCATACAAAGCATAAGTAAACACACAAAAAGCAATTTAAACATACTAAACATGGCAGAATGTAATTAACAAAGAGAAGAGTTTAGGGACGCAAATCTGGTTATGGAGTGTAAATTCCCTCTTCTCCTCGGTAATTGCATTGAGGCTTTGATCTTGGTGATTCCACAGGCATACTCTTGAACTGGGCTGCATGATTCTTTTGGTCTCCTCCACTTGTTGATTTTCCTTTGTGCTACTGGGCTGGAGGATTCTTTTGGTCTTCCCCGAAGGTCTGAGCTTACCCCTTTGGTCTGTTTCTTTGTTCAATCTTTCCAATTCGTATTGAAAAGGGTTGGAGGATAACTCAGCCTATGTTTGTCTCCACATGCTTCAATGTATCATTTTCACTTGCCTTACTCGCTCCCCTTTGCAGAAGTGGTCCCTTCTCCGGAAATGTATCAACCGTTGAAGATGACTACTCGAGAGCAACACTAGGTAAGCAATCAGGAATAGATTCCAGGCAGTTGGCTCGAGATCGGAAGACTGACTCCAAGTGCCGGCTGATTGCTTCTTTTACTTTGCCATGCGAGCAAGAACAAGGACAAAGAAAAAGACAGGGAAAGAGCATGATATGAGATACTTTTGCTTTTGACCTTGATGATATGAGATACCTTTGCTTTTGAAGAAGAGGTGAATGAATCAGCACACTTCAATCCGCCGTTTCCTCCTGGGTCATATGTACTTCAGGCATCTGGTATCATCTTTGGGGAAGAAGAAAGAATTGAGTATTTCGAAAGGCTTTGCTGGGAGTGCGCCCTCAGAGGTGAGGGAGAGTTGGGCATTTTCTTCAGGTTTGCCTTGCCATAAAAGAAGAAGGTCGACATATATAGAGATAATATCAAGTGGTGGTACTGTTTTTTTACCCTTGTCGACAAATGTCTCTTCGATATCAGAACGACGCCTCTTTGATTTCTGAGCAGGCGCCCCTTCGATTTCTGAACGATGCCTCTTCTCTTTCTGAACGACACGTGGTAGTGCAGATGCGGCTCCTTTTGACAAAGCTGCACGCGTTTTCTGAAAAGCAGAGAAAGCGTCGCCGAACTTTGCGCTTGTCGGCTAAAGACGTGTTGTTGCAATGATGGCCTCCACGTGTTTTCAGCTTTGTCAGAAATCTTTTGACAAAGTTGAACGCTGATAGGAGCATATTCATGCGACTTAAATGGCTTGTTCTCGTGCATTTACGTTATATTTCTTTAGTTATTTTAGTCCTTTATGCTTCTTTTGTGTGTTTTCAGGTTCTAAGGGCAAAGTATGCAAAAGGATGCCTTTTGGAGCCTTTTGGAGCAAATTAGAGATTGGAATGGATATCATATGCTTGGAGCCAAGAGGATGGACGAAATTGAAGGATTCCTCCTCCATTGCAGCCACATGCACATTCAATCATTCACACCAAAACCTTGCACATGCTTTCCCATTTCATTATTCATTCACCTTGCAGCCACTCCACATGCATTTCTAGCTTTTCCTTTGCATTCCCCCTTTAATCAACACATGCATCCACTCACCAAGAAATCATTCATTCCACATGCACCCAAAACACCACCAGAAATCATCATTGCCGTGGGTACCTATCCCATTTCAGATTGTCATTCCACTTCATTGCACATGCATCTTCATAATTCAACACATGCATTCATTATTTATTTACTTTGCATCCTTTAATTTAATCACATGCACATTCAAACAAACACAATCATTCCAGCCATACCTTGCATTTTCAGATTGTTCCTCCATCATTGCACCACAATGCAGCCACATGCACTTGTTCCTCTAACATTTCAGCCACTTGCACTCCCATTCTCTCCCAAAACCGTGCACATGCCTTCTCCTTGCATTTCCAGCCATTCCACATGCTATTTCAGCCACATGCACTCATAATCATTCAACCAACATGTGCACATGCAACCTAGCTGTCATGTTCCCCCCATTTCACCTATAAATACTCATTCATTCACACTCATTCATACACAATTCATTTCACAACAGAAATTGGTCCCTTGGGGCCGTGCCCTTCACAAGTCCATCCATTCCATTCATAAACACTCTTCCATTTCAGAATGTAGATATCAAACACCCTTGCCGTGTTCTCCCTTACAATCCAAACACCATCCTTCCATTTCCACCACTCCCCAAACCATTCACACCATCAAACTATCCCTAGACCTTGTGCTACAACGAAGAGGAAGAGAAGAGTGCCTAAACGTTCATACAATTCAAGTTTGAGTTGTTGGAATGTTTAGGTGTTTCTTTGATTTCAATGTTTAAATTCAATACTCTTTGTTTTGTACGAATGAGGAATGGAAGAGAAGAGTGCCTAAACGTTCATACAATTCAAGTTTGAGTTGTTGGAATGTTTAGGTGTTTCTTTGATTCTCTTTGTTTTGTACCATGAGGAACTAAACCCCCATTGGTTAGGGGGTGATTCGAATATATGTTTATGCTTGCATTTTGATTTGAATACTTCTAATTGCGTTTCATAAGTTGTGGATTCAATTTGTTTAACCGTTTGATTGATAACTTATTTATGTATGTTTATTGAGAATGCGCGCTTAATTTTCATGCATGAATATGACGCTAGAATATAAGTAAGTTTCACCTAATCGTTATGAACTTATATTCACAAGTAGTGGAGGTTGCTTATAAACAATCGCGTTAAACAAATTCTTGGCATAAGTTTCATGCAATCCATAGTAACGAATGCCTCGTCAACACTTATAATTTTCATAGAGCGTAATGATTCTTGCTTGTATGCGCTAACCCATCCAATTCAATAACGTTAGGAAGATTTGAAGGTTAATTAGTGCATCACGGTTAACCCGGGGTGTTGAGTTTCATAGTTTATTGAAATGCAATTGGAAATCATTTTATTATGCAAGTATAACATGTATGGAGATGAACCCCTTAGCCATTCTATCATCCATTCATTCCATTCCATCAAATTCGTTTTACAATCTGTTTCGTTTATTAACTTGTTTTGTTATTTCAATTTTCGTATAAATCTAAATCCCCCTTTACTTTAATGTCCAAATTAGTTAGAAATCAATTTAGTTTGTGCTTTTAAGTGTTTTGATTCATTTTATTTCCCAATTTCGTCCAAATTCACCAAAGTGCTCAAAACTGCCCAGAAAGTGATTTTAAGGCAGTTTTGAGTGTTTTGGGTGATGTTTGAGTCTTTTGGTTTGTTTTAATGTTCTAAGTGTTTAGTTTTACATTCTTTGAGTTAGTTTAGTGTTTTATATTGTGTTTTTACGTTCTTGAGTCAAGTTATTACTTAATTTCGTCCAAATTTGTGTTTGTGCTCAAATCTGCCCAGAAAGTGGTTTTTAGGCAGATTTGAGTGTGTTTGTGTTGTTTTGAGTCTTTTGGTTTGTCTTAGTGTTTTAAAGTTTAGTTTTGCATTCTTTGAGTCTAGTATAGTGTTTCATATTGTTATTTTACGTTTTTGAGTCAAATCCAAGTGGTTAACAATCCCTCCTAATCCCCGGTCCAGAACGATCCCTACTTATACATATACTACAATTTGACGAAAAGAGGGTTTAATTTGTGTGCGTATAATTCACGCATCAAACGCGTTTTCTGAAAAGCCGAGAAAGCGTCGCCTAACTTACGCCGGAAATTCCGGCTCTTTGAATCGGTGGACGCGTCGCCTTGGCCTTTTATAGAGCTATCGATCACCGCCAACATACACACTCTGAAGATCTCCCATTCTTGAAAATCGTCTCCGGCCCTTTGAAAATTTACTCCAAAAAAAAATCCGCCCCTTCTCTTTGAACACTTTTGAAAAATGGCAAACTCATCGAACCTTAGCTTGGAATTGAGCCTTAGCAGTGATACGGGCGCGCCGCGTCAAGGTAACGTATGGCGCCCTTCTTTCTTATCTTCTAACGGTCTTCTTACAGGTGAAGACTCCGTGATGCAGGACGCCACAACAGCTACAATAGTAGCTAGGAACCTCCTCACTCCAAAAGATAGTAGGCTGCTGTCAGGACGGTCCGATGAGTTGGCCGTTCAAGAGTCCCTCGCACTTAGTGTTCAGTGTGCGAGCTCTGTGTCCAACATGGGCCAACTGCCTGGAGTACAGATGACCCAGGAGGAAACGGCAGATTGAAGTGTGCTGATTCATTCACCGCTTCTTCAAAAGCAAAGGTATCTCATATCATCAAGGTCAAAAGCAAAAGTATCTCATATCATGCTCTTTCCCTGTCTTTTTCTTTGTCCTTGTTCTTACTCGCATGGCAAAGTAAAAGAAGCAATCAGCCGGCACTTGGAGTCAGTCTTCCGATCTGGAGCCAACTGCCTGGACCCTATTCCTGATTGCTTACCTAGCGTTGCTATCGAGTAGTCATCTTCAACGGTTGATACACTTCCGGAGAAGGGACCACTTCTGCAAAGGGGAGCGAGTAAGGCAAGTGAAAATGATACATTGAAGCATGTGGAGACAAACATAGGCTGAGTTATCCTCCAACCCTTTTCAATACGAATTGGAAAGATTGAACAAAGAAACTGATGCGAGATTTATGCGCACACAAATTAAACCCTCTTTTTATCAATTGTAGTATAGGTGCAAGTAGGGATCGTTCTAGACCGGGGATTAGGAGGGCTTGCTAAAACCTTCTAAATTGACTTAAAAACATAAAAACACAATATAAAACACTATTTAATGCTCGAAGAAAGTGATAGGAGCATATTCATGCGACTTAAATGGCTTGTTCTCGTGCATTTACGTTATGTTTCTTTAGTTATTTTAGTACTTTAAGCTATTTTCGTGTGTTTGTAGGTCCAAAGGGCTAAAGGAGCAAAAAGATGCATTTTGGAGACTTTTGGAGCACTTTTGGGCTAAGGATGGATAGCTTATGCTTGGCGCCAAAATGTTGGACGAAATTGAAGACCAAAGTGTTGGAACCTTGTTCCTTTTAGTTTTAGGACATTTAAACCTTTCCAATTCCCTTATGCCGTGCATCTCCACCTTTCTCCCAAAACCATACACATGCATTCATTATTCATTCCCTCACATGCTTCCATTACTTATCATCACCACTTATCACTTATCATAACCACTTATCATCATCACTTATCACTTATCACTTATCACATATCATTCACCACATATCATTCACCACTTATCTTATCAACCACTTATCATATCATTCACTTATCTTATCAATCACTTATCATATCATACACTTAATTAATTAACCCACATGCATCCATCACCCAACACACTTCCTTTGTGCCGTGCATACCCTCATTCTTTCATCATTTCAGCCACTTCATCATTCCATCAGATTTCACAACCTAAGTCACATGTACATTCATCCACCTTTCTCCCAAAAAGCTTTGCACATGCATTCACTCACCACAAACAAGTCACATGCATTCATCAACATATCTAGCTGTCATTCACATGCATTCCATCTTTTAATTTAATCACATGCACATTCACCTTGCATTTGCAGAAAATCCACTTCATAACACATGCATCTTGGCAGATTTCACATGCACTCATGCACATTCACCTTAATCATTCACATAGCTTTAATCCACATGCATTTCCACCTAGATTTCCACCTCACAACCACCAGAAATCAACCAAAACCGTGCATTCCCTTTCATTTCTGTCAAAGCACATGCATTTCCACCCTTTAATCACATGCACAAACAGCCACATGCATCTTCCATCACCATTTCAGCTTTCCACCTAGTTCCTAGCTGTCATGTTCCCCCATTTCACCTATAAATAAGCATGCATTGCATTCATAACTCATTCATTCATTCTTCCATTTCAGAAATTCACCCATTTCCCACATCAAAACTGCCATTTTGCCGTGAGTTCCCTATAATCCAAACACCACCAGAAATTCATCCATTCAACCACTCCCCAAACCATTCACACCATCAAACTATCCTTAGACCTTGTGCCACAACGAAGAGGAAGAGAAGAGTGCCTAAACGTTCATACAATTCAAGTTTGAGTTGTTGGAATGTTTAGGTGTTTCTTTGATTTCAATGTTTAATTTCAATGCTCTTTGTTTTGTACGAATGAGGAATGGATGATAAGAGGGCCTAAACGTTCATACAATTCAAGTTTGAGTTGTTGGAATGTTTAGGCGTTTCTTTGATTCTCTTTGTTTTGTACCATGAGGAACTAAACCCCCCTTGGTTAGGGGGTGATTCGAATATATGTTTATGCTTGCATTTTGATTTGAATACTTCTAATTGCGTTTCATAAATTGTGGATTCAATTCGTTTAACTGTTTGATTGATAACTTATTTATGTATGTTCATTGAGAGTGCACACTTAATTTTCATGCATGAATATGACGCTAGAATATAAGTGAGTTTCACCTAATCGTTATGAACTTATATTCACAAGTAGTGGAGGTTGCTTATAAACAATCGCGTTAAATGAATTCTTGGCATAAGTTTCATGCAATCCATAGTAACGAATGTCTCGTCAACACTTATAATTTTCATAGAGCGTAATGATTCTTGCTTGTATCTCTTCTATGCATTCATGTTGAGGACTTGTGGGGAATGTTTTGAATTGTTGTATGCGCTAACCCATCCAATTCAATAACGTTAGGAAGATTTGAAGGTTAATTAGTGCATCACGGTTAACCTGGGGTGTTGAGTTTCATGGTTTATTGAAATGCAATTGGAAATCATTTTATTATGCAAGTATAACATGTATGGAGATGAACCCCTTAGCCATTCTATCATCCATTCATTCCATTCCATCAAATTCGTTTTACAATCTGTTTCGTTTATTAACTTGTTTTGTTATTTCAATTTTCGTATAAATCTAAATCCCCCTTTACTTTAATGTCCAATTTAGTTAGAAATCAATTTAGTTTGTGCTTTTAAGTGTTTTGATTCATTTGATTTCCCAATTTCGTCCAGATTCACCAAAGTGCTCAAAACTGCCCAGAAAGTGATTTTAAGGCAGTTTTGAGTGTTTTGGGTGATGTTTGAGTCTTTTGGTTTGTTTTAATGTTTTAAGTGTTTAGTTTTACATTCTTTGAGTTAGTTTAGTGTTTTATATTGTGTTTTTACGTTCTTGAGTCAAGTTATTACTTAATTTCGTCCAAATTTGTGTTTGTGCTCAAATCTGCCCAGAAAGTGGTTTTTAGGCAGATTTGAGTGTGTTTGTGTTGTTTTGAGTCTTTTGGTTTGTCTTAGTGTTTTAAAGTTTAGCTTTGCATTCTTTGAGTCTAGTATAGTGTTTCATATTGTTATTTTACGTTTTTGAGTCAAATCCAAGTGGTTAACAATCCCTCCT
Organism: Pyrus communis; assembly: GCF_041283825.1. Taxonomy (NCBI): domain Eukaryota; kingdom Viridiplantae; phylum Streptophyta; class Magnoliopsida; order Rosales; family Rosaceae; genus Pyrus; species Pyrus communis. Next base: position 9,381,204 of record NC_142572.1, read on the forward strand.
AATCCCCGGTCTAGAACGATCCCTACTTATACATATACTACAATTTGACGAAAAGAGGGTTTAATTTGTGTGCGTATAATTCACGCATCAGAAAGCAAAACTAAAAATAAGAAAGATTAAGACTAAGACTTCAACGAAATAGGGGGGAATTGGATTTGGACGAATTTAAACTAAAATGGATAGATTGTAAAGAAAACAAATTGTAAATATGAAATTGACGGAAATGAATGGATGGTATGGCTAGCTAAGGGGTTCATGTCCATACATGTTACACTTGCATAATAAAATGATTTCCAATTGCATTTCAACAAACCATGAATTCTCAACACCCCGGGTTAATTAGGTCCGCTTAAATTAACCGTCAAGTTTTCCTTAAGTTAATGAATTGGATGATTGCATACGACAACCCAAAGCGTTCCTCACAAGTTCCCTACATGAATTGCATAATAGAGATACAAGCAAGAATCATTAAGCATCATGAAAACTATAAGTGTTGACGAGGCATTCGTTACTATGATTGCATGAAACTTATGCCAAGAATTTGTTTAACGCGATTGTTTATAAGCAACCTCCACTACTTGTGAATATAAGTTCATAACTATTACGTGAAACTCACTTATATTCTAGCGTCAAATTCATGCATGAAAATTAAGCGTTCATTCTTAATAAACATACATAAATAGGTTATCAATCAAACAGTTAAACAAATTGAATTCACAATTTATGAAACGTAATTAAAAGTAATCAAATCATATTACAAACATAAACATAATTTCGAATCACCCCCTAGCTAAAGGGGGGTTTAGTTCCTCATACAAAACAAAGAGAATTGAAATTAAACATTGAAATCAAAGAAACGCCTAAACATTCCAACAACCCAAACTTGAATTGTATGAACGTTTAGGCCCTCTTCTCTTCCTCTTCGTTGTAGCACAAGGTCTAAAGATAGTTGGTTTGGGGGGATGGAAGTGTGGAATGGAGTGGGGAATTATGGAAATAGGTGAGGAGTGGTGGAGAAAATGGTGCAGAAAATGGAGAGAAACTCACGGCTAGAGAAGGAATGGAGTGTTTGTGTTGTGGTATCTACAATGGAATGAGATGATGAATTTTGAGGAGTGTTGGATGCTTATTTATAGGTGAAATGGGGGGGACAAAAGAGGGAATATTGCAGCTAGGAGGGAATGAATGATTATGGGTGCATGTGATTGGAATAATGAAGGGGGAATGTATGTAATAAAACAACTAGGAAAAGTTATGGAAAGCTGGAAATGGGAGTGGGAACTCACGGCATTTGTTGGGTTGTTTATGGGAGAATAAATGTATGATAATGGCTAAATGATTAAAGGGAATGAATGGGAGTGACACTAGGTTGGTTATGCATGTGGAATGTGGCTAAATTGTTGGTGAAATGATGAATGGGAAAGCTGGAATTTCAAGGGGGAGCCACGGCAATGAAAGGTTTGTGCATGTGAAGTGCTTGATTGAATGAGTAATGCACGGGTTGGCTGATTAGAACTAGGGTGAATGGTGTGTTGGATGTGCATGTGAATTAAAGCTAGGTTGAATTAATTAAAGGGATTGCATGTGAGTTGGATATGTGGCTGAAATAAACAAAGAGTGAGAGGAATGAAATGCACGGTTTTGGGAGAAATGATTATGGATGCATGTGTTGAATGATTTCTTGGTGAGGGATGTGGAGTGGTTGAATGTGGTGCAATGATAATGTTTTGTGGCTGAATTGGTGGTGGAATTATGATGGGAGTGCATGTGATTAAAGAGTGGGAGTGCATGTGGGTGGAAATCTAAAAATGCAAAGGGAATGCATGTGTTGGTGGGTTTGCATGGCTTTTGATGGATTGTTTGATTGGGCTAGAGGTTTTCCATGGCTCAAAGGAATTGTTTGATTGGGCTAGGCCCTTTGTTTTATGTCCCAAAGAGCATACAAGGCTTCAATTTTCGTCCATCTTCTTTGCACCATGATTAAGCTATTCAATCCAAGCCCAATTTTGCTCCAAAATGCTCCAAAATGCATCTTTTTGCTTCCTTAGCCATATGAACCTAAAAACACACGAAAATGGCTTAAACTACTAAAACAACTATGAATTAACAACATAGATGCACGAAAACAAGCTAAGTAAGTCGCCTAAATATGCTCCTATCAAACTCCCCCACACTTAGCTTTTGCTAGTCCTCGAGCAAAACAAAACAAAAGAAACCAAAAACAAAACGAAACGAACAAAACACAACCTACACCTTCCAACAATCGTATCAGGGACTTCCAATGCACATGACAAGTTAAAAATCATTATTCTCACAGATTTTAGCCATCTTTATACTTAAGTACATTCTTAATCATAGTCACCACATACTAGTTCACAATTAAGCATTTAAAACACAATTCGAATGTAGTAACATGCCTTAGAGAATTTGCTCAAATCCTTACAAGATATGCACTCGGTTTTCACTCAGATTTTCTGACTACACACCCTAAACTAGTTATATGTGAGAAGATTGATGTAAACATAAAAACGAACACTCACATATATGTATTTCAAAGGAAGCAATTTCTGGAGTTAATAAGCATGTTTAGATATGATCTCATGAATGGAATGCTACTACTTAGATGCGAGAACCAGTGACACCATAAGCTCATACCAAGTTCAAACTCCACAAATTGAAATACACAACACTCAAGATAGAAGGCAAGGGTTGTAACGGGGCTTGGGGTATGTGGATAACAAAGAAGGGATATGGAAAACAAAGGTTCTTAAAGAAATAGTGAGCAAAGCATTTGAATCAACTTAGAATTCACTTTTGAATGAAAACTCAACTTTTGAACAAAAAGGGAGAATTTAGACAATTTACGCCCAGAATTGGTGTTTTGGAAACTTTCTTCAATCACTTTTTTTTTTTTTTTTTTTTTTTTTTTTTTTTTTTTTTTTTTTTTAAATCTCAAAACATAAACACTTAAACACAAACTCCCCCACACTTATTTTCTTTCATAATGTAACTCAAAAGGAATTCAATTAAGTCATGCTCACTATCTTTTAAGAACAAGGGTGGGGATTGTCCTAAACTAGGCTAGGTGAGGAAAATATGGGTAAACAAAGCATAGAGGCTAAACAAGGCTCAATGGGGTTAAAACTTACAACAAATACGAAATATGGGAAGTGAGGCTATTTGGCTATGGTGGCAACTACACAACTTCATCTTGATATATGTTATGCAAATCAATAACATGCTTTGAATGAAATTGAAGGATTCCTCCTCCATTGCAGCCACATGCACATTCAATCATTCACACCAAAACCTTGCACATGCTTTCCCATTTCATTATTCATTCACCTTGCAGCCACTCCACATGCATTTCTAGCTTTTCCTTTGCATTCCCCCTTTAATCAACACATGCATCCACTCACCAAGAAATCATTCATTCCACATGCACCCAAAACACCACCATAAATCATCATTGCCGTGGGTACCTATCCCATTTCAGATTGTCATTCCACTTCATTGCACATGCATCTTCATAATTCAACACATGCATTCATTATTTATTTACTTTGCATCCTTTAATTTAATCACATGCACATTCAAACAAACACAATCATTCCAGCCATACCTTGCATTTTCAGATTGTTCCTCCATCATTGCACCACAATGCAGCCACATGCACTTGTTCCTCTAACATTTCAGCCACTTGCACTCCCATTCTCTCCCAAAACCGTGCACATGCATTCTCCTTGCATTTCCAGCCATTCCACATGCTATTTCAGCCACATGCACTCATAATCATTCAACCAACATGTGCACATGCAACCTAGCTGTCATGTTCCCCCCATTTCACCTATAAATACTCATTCATTCACACTCATTCATACACAATTCATTTCACAACAGAAATTGGTCCCTTGGGGCCGTGCCCTTCACAAGTCCATCCATTCCATTCATAAACACTCTTCCATTTCAGAATGTAGACATCAAACACCCTTGCCGTGCTCTCCCTTACAATCCAAACACCATCCTTCCATTTCCACCACTCCCCAAACCATTCACACCATCAAACTATCCCTAGACCTTGTGCTACAACGAAGAGGAAGAGAAGAGTGCCTAAACGTTCATACAATTCAAGTTTGAGTTGTTGGAATGTTTAGGTGTTTCTTTGATTTCAATGTTTAAATTCAATACTCTTTGTTTTGTACGAATGAGGAATGGAAGAGAAGAGTGCCTAAACGTTCATACAATTCAAGTTTGAGTTGTTGGAATGTTTAGGTGTTTCTTTGATTCTCTTTGTTTTGTACCATGAGGAACTAAACCCCCCTTGGTTAGGGGGTGATTCGAATATATGTTTATGCTTGCATTTTGATTTGAATACTTCTAATTGCGTTTTATAAGTTGTGGATTCAATTTGTTTAACCGTTTGATTGATAACTTATTTATGTATGTTTATTGAGAATGCGCGCTTAATTTTCATGCATGAATATGACGCTAGAATATAAGTAAGTTTCACCTAATCGTTATGAACTTATATTCACAAGTAGTGGAGGTTGCTTATAAACAATCGCGTTAAACAAATTCTTGGCATAAGTTTCATGCAATCCATAGTAACGAATGCCTCGTCAACACTTATAATTTTCATAGAGCGTAATGATTCTTGCTTGTATCTCTTCTATGCATTCATGTTGAGGACTTGTGGGGAATGTTTTGAATTGTTGTATGCGCTAACCCATCCAATTCAATAACGTTAGGAAGATTTGAAGGTTAATTAGTGCATCACGGTTAACCCGGGGTGTTGAGTTTCATAGTTTATTGAAATGCAATTGGAAATCATTTTATTAGGCAAGTATAACATGTATGGAGATGAACCCCTTAGCCATTCTATCATCCATTCATTCCATTCCATCAAATTCGTTTTACAATCTGTTTCGTTTATTAACTTGTTTTGTTATTTCAATTTTCGTATAAATCTAAATCCCCCTTTACTTTAATGTCCAAATTAGTTAGAAATCAATTTAGTTTGTGCTTTTAAGTGTTTTGATTCATTTTATTTCCCAATTTCGTCCAAATTCACCAAAGTGCTCAAAACTGCCCAGAAAGTGATTTTAAGGCAGTTTTGAGTGTTTTGGGTGATGTTTGAGTCTTTTGGTTTGTTTTAATGTTCTAAGTGTTTAGTTTTACATTCTTTGAGTTAGTTTAGTGTTTTATATTGTGTTTTTACGTTCTTGAGTCAAGTTATTACTTAATTTCGTCCAAATTTGTGTTTGTGCTCAAATCTGCCCAGAAAGTGGTTTTTAGGCAGATTTGAGTGTGTTTGTGTTGTTTTGAGTCTTTTGGTTTGTCTTAGTGTTTTAAAGTTTAGTTTTGCATTCTTTGAGTCTAGTATAGTGTTTCATATTGTTATTTTACGTTTTTGAGTCAAATCCAAGTGGTTAACAATCCCTCCTAATCCCCGGTCCAGAACGATCCCTACTTATACATATACTACAATTTGACGAAAAGAGGGTTTAATTTGTGTGCGTATAATTCACGCATCAAACGCGTTTTCTGAAAAGCCGAGAAAGCGTCGCCTAACTTACGCCGGAAATTCCGGCTCTTTGAATCGGTGGACGCGTCGCCTTGGCCTTTTATAGAGCTATCTATCACCGCCAACATACACACTCTGAAGATCTCCCATTCTTGAAAATCGTCTCCGGCCCTTTGAAAATTTACTCCAAAAAAAAATCCGCCCCTTCTCTTTGAACACTTTTGAAAAATGGCAAACTCATCGAACCTTAGCTTGGAATTGAGCCTTAGCAGTGATACGGGCGCGCCGCGTCAAGGTAACGTATGGCGCCCTTCTTTCTTATCTTCTAACGGTCTTCTTACAGGTGAAGACTCCGTGATGCAGGACGCCACAACAGCTACAATAGTAGCTAGGAACCTCCTCACTCCAAAAGATAGTAGGCTGCTGTCAGGACGGTCCGATGAGTTGGCCGTTCAAGAGTCCCTCGCACTTAGTGTTCAGTGTGCGAGCTCTGTGTCCAACACGGGCCAACGCCTGCTTGCCCGCTCCCGTCAGGTGGAATCATTGATGGCAGAGGTGGAAAGTCTTAAGCAAGAGATCCAGCAGCTTAAGTACGAGAATAGAAGTTTGCACGTGCTTGCCAACAACTATTCGACGGGCATGAAGAGGAAGCTTGATGAGCTGCAAGAGTCTGAAGGTCGGATTCACAGTGACCGTCAAAGGTTTTCGTCTTTCCTCCAGAGGCACCTTTTTCCTGGCTCATCCAGCGCTTGGCCAAGTATTGAGGCCTGGAATGCTCTAGCTCCGATGCCTCCCGCTCCGATGCCTTCCACTCCGATGCCTTCCGCTTCGATGCCTTCCGCTCCGATGCCTTCTGCTTCTATGCCTTCCGCTACTATGTCTTCCGCTCCGACGCCTCGTAGTGGGGCTTCACGTAAACAACCTTTGTGAAGCTCCATCTTTCTCCATGTTTAGTATTTTATTTAATATATGAAATTTTTTTTTTTTTTTTTTTTTTTTTTTTTTGCATTGGGTTGCCTCCCAAGTAGCGCTTTCTTTTACATCTTGCAGCCGGACGAAGAACCCAATCACTCCAGGATATGTTCACGAATCGGATGAGAACTCCGAGTCATGAACTAGTACCTAAAACAAGAAACAAAACACTGGTTAAGAATCTGGAATAAAAACAAACAAAAATAAAACAATCCAAGGGATTAGTATGCAAATGACTCGATTTCCAGTTATTCCTTCATAGAATTATGAATGACAATGCCCCAAATTAACCGTGACATCACTAGTTAATTCTCAAGTTTTCCTTGTGTTATTGAATTGGATGACATCATACAACAACCCAAAGTATTCTTCAAAAGTTCCTTACATGACATCATAATAAAGATACAATCAAAGATCATTACGTTCAATGAAAACTATAAGCATTGACAAAGCACTTGTGACTATGACATCATGACACTTATGCTAGGAATTGAACTTAACGCGATTGTGACTAGCAACCTTCACTACTTGTGAATATAAGTGTGTGACAATTATGTGAAACAAACTTATATTCTAGCATCATATTCATGCAAGCCAATTAAGTGTCGACCCCTAATTAACAAACACAAATACGTTATTACTCGCACAGTTAAGCCAATTGCATTCACGATTCAAGAACTCATAACTGGAATTTATCAAATCAACTTGCACACATAGTTATGGCTTCGAAATCACCCCTAACCAATAGGGGTTTAGCCACTCATGTTCATAGCAAAATGAAAGGAAAATAAATTAAACATTGAAATCATAAAACAAATTACACCTAGAATGCACCAACGACGAAGCTTGAGCATCCAAGAGTCTTTCCTTCTTTCTCCTTGCTACGGCACAAAGGTGGATGGGATGGTTGGGATGTGTTTTAGGATCAGGGATTATGGAATTGGATGGAGGATAGGCACGGCAAGGTGTAGTGTTTGGCTGGAATTGTGTTTCTAGGATTTTAGGATGTGTAGAGTGGTGTGGCTAGATGAATGGACGAAAATTGGGTGAATGAGTGATCCCCCCAAGTGCCTTGCTGCAAAGCCTTATTTATAGGGCTAGGAAAAGTTTTGAACTTAGTTGAAACCAAAAGGTTTTTTGTACCAGAAATTCTATACATGAAACACTTAAAGGATATATGTGTGTAGCTTGGACAAGGTAGGAGACAAGATAGGACGGCTAGGAGACAAGGTAGGACGGCTAGTGACGGCTAGGAGACAAGGTAAGACGGCTAGTGACAAGCTAGGACGGCTAGGAGACAAGCTAGGACGGCTAGGAGACAAGGTAGGACGGCTAGTGACAAGCTAGGACGGCTAGTAGACAAGGTAGGACGGCTAGTGACAAGCTAGGACGGCTAGGAGACAAGCTAGGACGGCTAGGAGACAAGCTAGAAATTAGGCACCATGTGTGAATAGATAAAGCCTTCTAGAAATAAGGTTTTTTTAGGCCCCCTTGCAGCTCCCTAACTGAATTCAAGCCTTCAAATTCGTCCATCCTCATGCCTCCATGCTTGCACTATCCAATCTTGGCCCAAAAATGCTCTAGAATGCTCCAAATTGCTTCTTTTTGCATACTTTGACACTAAAACCTGAAATTGCACGAAAATGACTTTAAACACTTAAACTAACTAAGGAAAAACAACATAAATGCATGAGAACAAGCCAATTAAGTCGCATAAAAATGCTCCTATCAAATTCCCCCACACTTAGCTTTTGCTAGTCCTCGAGCAAAACAAAGAAATAAAACAAGACAAAACAAACAAACATAATCTAAACCTTCCAACGTTTGCCTCAGGGATTTCCAATGCACATGACATGTTAAAGATTATCATTCCCACAGATTTGAGTCAATTTAACACTTAAGCACATGCTTAATCATAGTCACTACTTACTAGTTCACAATTAACCAATTAAAACAATGTTTTGAATGTAGTAACATGCCTTAGAGAATTCCTTCTATCCTTAATAGATTTGCACTCTATTTTCACTCAGATTTTCTAACTACACACCCTATACTAGTTATATGTGAGAGAATTGATGTAGATATAAAAACGAATGCTCACATATATGTATCACAAAGAACGCAATTTCCGGAGTTAATAGGCATGTTTAGATATGATCTCATGAATGGAATGCTACTACTTAGATGCGAGAACCAGTGACACCATATGCTCATACCAAATTCAAACTCAACAAATTGAAACACATAACACTCAAGATAGAAGTTTAAGGGTTGCAACGGGGCTTGGGGTATTGGTTAACAAAGAAAGGATAGGGAAAACAAACGTTACTTCAAGCATTAGTAAGCAAAGTAATGAAATTAAGACTTAGAATTCACTTAGTTTGCAGAAATTAACTTAAAAACACAAGGGGAAGACTTTAAACAACTTCTTGGGGCCGAATTCAACTTTTTGGACCCTTTCTTCAACAAACAACACCTTGGAACTCTTTTTCTCATGTTGTTCAACTCTTTTCATACTTTTTTTTTTTTTTTTACGAATTTTTCTTTTCTTTTCTTTCTACTTCCCCCACACTTGGTTTCTGCCATAAAGGAATTCCATTTGAATCATGCTTACTATACTTTAAGAACGAGGGTATGGATAGTCCTAATCTAGGCTAGGTGAGGGTAATGTGGGTTAACAAAGAAAAGGCTAAACAAGGCTCAATGGGGTTAACACCTAAACATATAATGGAGTAGGGCACACGGCTTTTTGGCTAAAGTGGTGGTCACTACACAACTTCATCTTGAAAATGTGTTATGCTAATCAATACCATGCTTTGAATGAAATGGGCATGACTTCTAGTGTTTGGAACTAAATGATGAAACGCCTTCTAAGTAGCAACCAAGCAAAGAATAATGAGATCATGCAACGATTTTAGAAAACAAAGAATGCACATATTTTAACTCTCCAAATAAACGTTTAGGTTCAAGTCTCACAAGGTTGTAGCGTTAATTTGAGTTCCTTCCTTCAAGCATGTTACAAAAACTGATTTTTTTCTTTTATGATTGCATGTGAATTCATAAGTTATAACCACAACCAAGCATAAACATAGAGTAAATCAAACTTTCATCCATGTTAATCACTCTCTTTAACAGCCATGTATTTAAAAACCAAATCTTCATCATTGTGTTGGAAGGTACCCTAAGACACAAACAAACACACAAAAACAACTCTTTTTTGGGTTTTTTAAAACAAATTTTTCAAATTTTTCTTTGATTTTCGGATTTTTACTTCAAAACATACTAAAACACACCAAAACTGCTTAAAAACACTTAAAAACAGCAAGGAACAAGTTTTGAAATAATGGGTGATAAAATCCCACGAATTTGCATGAAAAACACTTAGTTACCCCCCCCCCCCCCCCCCACACTTAAATCAAACATTGTCCTCAATGTTTTAAGCATAGAATCACACAAAGAAACACACAAACAGCAAGTAAAACAACTAAATAGGCAGATTAGAAAGAATCAACAAAGAGAAGGGTTTAGGAACACAAATCTGGAATTGGAGTGCTTTCTAGGTCTTCCTTTGTTGAATGGCATGGGTTGCCTCCCAAGTAGCGCTTTCTTTAACGTCTTGCAGCCGGTGATGCGTGAATTATACGCACACAAATTAAACCCTCTTTTCGTCAAATTGTAGTATATGTATAAGTAGGGATCGTTCTAGACCGGGGATTAGGAGGGATTGTTAACCACTTGGATTTGACTAAAAAACGTAAAATAACAATATGAAACACTATACTAGACTCAAAGAATGCAAAGCTAAACTTTAAAACACTAAGACAAACCAAAAGACTCAAAACAACACAAACACACTCAAATCTGCCTAAAAACCACTTTCTGGGCAGATTTGAGCACAAACACAAATTTGGACGAAATTAAGTAATAACTTGACTCAAGAACGTAAAAACACAATATAAAACACTAAACTAACTCAAAGAATGTAAAACTAAACACTTAAAACATTAAAACAAACCAAAAGACTCAAACATCACCCAAAACACTCAAAACTGCCTTAAAATCACTTTCTGGGCAGTTTTGAGCACTTTGGTGAATCTGGACGAAATTGGGAAATAAAATGAATCAAAACACTTAAAAGCACAAACTAAATTGATTTCTAACTAAATTGGACATTAAAGTAAAGGGGGATTTAGATTTATACGAAAATTGAAATAACAAAACAAGTTAATAAACTAAACAGATTGTAAAACGAATTTGATGGAATGGAATGAATGGATGATAGAATGGCTAAGGGGTTCATCTCCATACATGTTATACTTGCATAATAAAATGATTTCCAATTGCATTTCAATAAACTATTACTCCCCCACACTCATTTTCTTGCATAATGTAACTCAAAAGGAATTCATTTAAGTCATGCTCACTATACTTTAAGAACAAGGGTATAGGAAAGTCCTACTCTAGGCTAGGTAAGGGGTGATGTGGTTAGCAAAGAAAATAGGCTAAACGAGGCTCAACAAGGTTAAAACTAATATATACGAAATATGGGAAGTAAGGCTATTTGGTTATGGTGGCAATTACACAACTTCATCTTGATATGTGTTATGCAATTCAATGTCATGCTTTGAATGAAACGGATATAAGTTCTAGCATTTAGTTCTATCATGATACAATTGCATTCTAAGTAGCAACCAAGCAAGGAATAATGAGATCATGCAACAACTTTAGAAAATAAAGAATCACAGAAAATAACTCTCCAAAGAAGGTAATGGCTCGAGTCTCACAGGGTTGTAGCGTTTGTTTGAGTTCCTTCCTTCAAGCATGTTACAAAAACGAATTTTTTCTTTTATGATTGCATGTGAAGTCATACATTATAACCATAACCAAGCATATACCAAGAGTAAATCAAACTTTTCTCTATGTTTATAACTCTTTTTAACAGTCATGCAATTACAAACCAAATCCTTATCATTGTGTTGGAAGGTACCCTAAGACACAAACACACAAAAACGACTCAAAACACTCTTTTTAGGCTTTTTAAAACATGTTTTTCAAATTTTTATGTGATTTTCGGGGTTATAAAAACAAAACATACTAAAACACTCTAAAACAACTTAAAAACACCTTAAAACAGCAAGGAACAACATTTGAAGTTATGGGTGATAAAATCCCACGAATTTGCATTAAATATACTTAGTTACCCCCCCCCCCCCCCCCCCCCCCCACACTTAAATCAAACATTGTCCTCAATGTTTTAAGCATAGATTCACACAAAACATAAGTAAACACACAAAAAGCAATTTAAACATACTAAACATGGCAAAATGTAATTAACAAAGAAAAGAGTTTAGGGACGCAAATCTGGTTATGGAGTTGATAGGAGCATATTTAGGCAACTTACTTAGCTTGTTTCCGTGCATCTATGTTGTTAATTCATAATTGTTTTAGTAGTTTAAGCCATTTTCGTGTGTTTTTAGGTTCATATGGCTAAGGAAGCAAAAAGATGCATTTTGGAGCATTTTGGAGCAAAATTGGGCTTGGAATGGATAGCATATGCTTGGAGCCAAAGTGTTGGACGAATTTGAAAGCCTTGTATGCACTTTGGACATAAAACAAAGGGCCTAGCCCAATCAAACAATCCTTTGAGCCATGCAAAACCTCTAGCCCAATCAACAACCCTTAGCCACATGCATTCACATGCATCACAACCCCAAAACCATCAAGAAACACCATTCACACACACATGCACTTACTCCTTCATCATTACACCACCTTCTCCATCTTTATTCCACATGCATTCATCATAATTCACCCTAGCTACCACCATTCACACAGACATGCACTTATTCTTTCATCATTGCACCACCATTCACACACACATGCACTTACTCTTTCATCATTGCACCACCAATTCAACACATGCATTTCCACCTTCCTACTTCATCATTTCAACCACATATTCACCCACATGCACTCTAATCATTCAACACATGCATTCACACACCAACAACCTAGCTCTTTTTCCATCATTATTTCATCCACATGCATTCTCAATCATAACAACCACATTCACTCTTAAACAATCACCCACTTATTCTCCCATTCCCCCTATAAAAACCCATGCATTCATACACAAAAAACACATCTCATTTTCATACACAACACATCACAAACACATCCAATCTTCCCTCATTGCCTTGAGCTACCATTCCCTTATAATCCAAACACCACTCCTCATCCATTTCCATAATTCCCCAATCCATTCAACACACCAACAACATCCCTTAGACCTTGTGCTATGACGAAGAGGAAGATAAGAGGGCCTAAACGTTCATACAATTCAAGTTTGAGTTGTTGGAATGTTTAGGTGTTTCTTTGATTCTCTTTGTTTTGTACCATGAGGAACTTCCTCTCGGCTTCATTCCATTAGATACACTCTCCCATTTCTTAAAGGATTTCGACATCAGTTTTGCTTCAAGGGTTCTTTCTTCTTAATCCTATGTTCACTCATGTTATATATTTTTATGTCAAACCTTTTGTAAACATGAAGTGTAACTAATCTCTCTCTAGGGATTCGATGTAGCCTTGCAAGATTGCCATGTAGTTAATTCGGAATTCTCATTTAATCTATCTATTTCTTGTTTCATTCTCCGATTTAATTGTGACTTAGTGTGTTGATTTTAATGCTTGATCATCATTTGAATTAACCACAGGTTGTTTAGCCAAGATTAAAGCACACATCATGCATAATCTTGGTAGATATGTGAATGAATGAAGGGAATGTTTTGCAAACATCCTGCCGAGTGTTCCCTTTGGTTTTGTGAAAGTTTCTTGTGCACTACATAGTCTTGATTAGGAACCAAAGTTGCACATCACAATTAGGCTCATGATTAGAGACATTTGATCAAATCCACACATCATATGGCTGATCATATCTAAGTGAAACAAACCCAAGAAATAAGTAGAGGGATGAGTATAATCTGACTTAACAAGCATGGACTTGGCTTAGCAATGGTGAAATCGAATCTCTAGCTTCATCTCCATTTGTGCTATCTCTTTTTATGTTGATTCATTCATTTTGTGTTTACTTCATTTCCTGATGCTTTAATTTACAATCTGTCATTTAGTTTAATCAAAACCTAAATCCCCCTTTACCTTATTGTTCAATTTAGTTAGAAATCAATTTAGTTTATGCTTTAAAGCATTTTGAGTCTTTGGTTTGTCTTAGTGTTTTAAAGTTTAGTTTTGCATTCTTTGAGTCTAGTATAGTGTTTTAGATTGTGTTTTTAGCGTTTTTGAGTCAAATCCAAGTGATTAACAATCCCTCCTAATCCCCGGTCCAGAACGATCCCTACTTACATACTTACTACAATTGTCAAAAAGAGGGTTTAATTTGTGTGCGTATAATTTTCGCATCAAATTTTGGCGCCGTTGCCGGGGATTAGAAAATTTGCTAATCCCTTGGATTGTTTTATTTTCGTTTGATCTTTTTATTTTTTTTTTATTCCAGATTCTTAATCTTGTTTTGTTTCTTGTTTTAGGTACTATTTTATGACTCGGAGTTTTCATCCGATTCGTGAACATATCCTGGAGTGATTGGGTTCTTCGTCCGGCTACAAGACGTAAAAGAAAGCGCTACTTGGGAGGCAACCCAATGCACTGAATAAAGCAAAGCATGTTCATAATAAAAATAAAATAAAAAAATAAAATAAAAAATAAAAAATAAAAAGAATAAAAATAAACATGGCAGAAAGATGGAGCCTTCACAAAAGATGTTTACGTGAAGCCCCACTACGAGGCGTCGGAGCAGAAGGCGTCGGAGCGGAAGGCATCGAAGCGGGAGGCATCGAAGCGGGAGACATCGGAGCTAGAGCATTCCAGGCCTCAATACTTGGCCAAACGCTGGATGACCCAGGAAAAAGGTGCCTCTGGAGATAAGCCGCAAGCCTTTGACGGTCACTGTGAATTCGACCCTCAGATTCTTGCAGCTCATCAAGCTTCCTCTTCATGCCCGACGAATAGTTATTTGCAAGCACATGCAAACTTCTATTCTCGTACTTAAGCTGCTGTATCTCTTGCTTAAGACTTTCCACCTCTGCCATCAATGATTCCACCTGACGGGAGCGGGCAAGCAGGCGTTGGCCCATGTTGGACACAGAGCTCGCACACTGAACACTAAGTGCGAGGGACTCTTGAACGGCCAACTCATCGGACCGTCCTGACAGCAGCCTACTATCTTTTGGAGTAAGGAGGTTCCTAGCTACTATTGTAGCTGTTGTGGCGTCCTGCATCACGGAGTCTTCACCTGTAAGAAGACCGTTAGAAGATAAAAAAGAGGGGCGCCATACATTACCTTGACGGGGCGCAACCGGATCGCTGCTGAGACTCAAATCTAAGCTAAGGTTCGATGAGTTTGCCATTTTTTTCAAAAGTGTTCAAAGAGAAGGGGTGGAGGGAGTAAATTTTCAAAGGGCCGGAGACGATTTTCAAAGAATGGGAGATCTTCAGAGTGTGTATGTTGGCGGTGATCAATAGCTCTATAAAAGCCAAGGCGACGCGTCCACCGATTCAAAGAGCCGGATTTTCCGGCGTAAGTTAGGCGACGCTCCCTCAGCTTTTCAGAAAATGCGTTCAACTTTGTCAAAAGATTTCTGACAAAGCTGAAAACACGTGGAGGCCATCATCGCAACTACACATCTTTAGCCGACAAGCGCAAAGTTCGGCGACGCTTTCTCTGCTTTTCTGAAGACGCGTGCAGCTTTGTCAAAAGGAGCCGCATCTGCACTACCACGTGTCATTCAGAAAGCGAAGGGGCGTCGTTCAGAAATCGAAGGGGCGCCTGCTCAGAAATCGAAGAGGCGTCTTCAAAGATCAAAGAGGCGCCAATATTTCAAAAAGCCGGATTTGCGGGATCAAAACGTCTGTCGACAAGGGTAAAAGAATGGTACCACCACTTGTTATTATCTCTATATATGTCGACCTTCATCTTTTATGGCAAGGAAAACCTGAAAAAAAATGCCCAACTCTCCCTCACCTCTAAGGGCGCACTCCCAGTAAAGCCTTTCGAAATACTCAATTCTTTCTTCTTCCCCAAAGATGATACCAGATGCCTGAAGTACAGATGACCCAGGAGGAAACGACGGATTGAAGTGTGCTGATTCATTCACCGCTTCTTCAAAAGCAAAGGTATCTCATATCATCAAGGTCAAAAGCAAAAGTATCTCATATCATGCTCTTTCCCTGTCTTTTTCTTTGTCCTTGTTCTTACTCGCATGGCAAAGTGAAAGAAGCAATCAGCCAGCACTTGGAGTCAGTCTTCTGTTCTGGAGCCAACTGCCTGGAATCTATTCCTGATTGCTTACCTAGCATTGCTCTCGAGTAGTCATCTTCAACGGTTGATACACTTCCAGAGAAGGGACCACTCCTGCAAAGATTGAACAAAGAAACAAATAAAAGGGGTAAGCTCAGACCTTCGGGGAAGACCAAAAGAATCCTGCTGCCCAGTTCAAGATTATGTAGCACAAAGGAAAATCAACGATGGGCGGAAACCAGTTCAAGAGTAAGCCTGTGGAATCACAAAGATAAAAGCCTCAATGCAATCACCAAGGAGAAGAGGGAATTTACACTCCATAACCAGATTTGCGTCCCTAAACTCTTCTCTTTGTTAATTACATTTTGCCATGTTTAGTATGTTTAAGTGCTTTTTGTGTGTTTACTTATGTTTTGTGTGAATCTATGCTTAAAACATTGAGGACAATGTTTGATTTAAGTGTGGGGGGGGTAACTAATGTTGTTAATGCAAATTCGTGGGATTTTATCACCCATAACTTTAAATGTTGTTCCTTGCTGTTTTAAGGTGTTTTTAAATTGTTTTAGAGTGTTTTAGTGTGTTTTGTTTTATAACTCCGAAAATCACATAAAAATTTGAAAAAAAAATGTTTTGAAAAGCCTAAAAAGAGTGTTTTAAGTGCTTTTTGTGTGTTTGTGTCTTAGGGTACCTTCCAACACAATGATAAGGATTTGGTTTGTAATTGCATGACGGTTAAAAAGAGTTATAAACATGGATGAAAGTTTGATTTACTCTTGGTATATGCTTGGTTATGGTTATAATGTATGACTTCACATGCAATCATAAAAGAAAAATTCATTTTTGTAACATGCTTGACGGAAGGAACTCAAACAAACGCTACAACCCTGTGAGACTCGAGCCATTACCTTCTTTGGAGAGTTATTTTCTGTGATTCTTTGTTTTCTAAAGTTGTTGCATGATCTCATTATTCCTTGCTTGGTTGCTACTTAGAATGCAATTGTATCATGATAGAACTAAATGCTAGAACTTATATCCATTTCATTCAAAGCATGACATTGAATTGCATAACATATATCAAGATAAAGTTGTGTAGTTGCACCATAGCCAAATAGCCTTACTTCCCATATTTCGTATTTGTTGTAAGTTTTAACCCCTTTGAGCCTTGTTTAACCTATGTTCTTTGTTAACCCATGTTATCCTTACCTAGCCTAGAATAGGACCATCCATGCCTTTGTTCTTAAAGCATAGTAAGCATGACGGAAAATTAATTCCTTTTTGATTAATATGTTGCAGAAAATAAGTGTGGGGGAAGGATTATTGATGAGAGTTGTTGTGCCATAGGCACGGCTAAAAAAAAAAAAAAAAAAAAAAAGAAGAAGAAAAAAGATTGAAAAAAGAAAAAATGAAAAAGAAAAGAAAAATAAGAGTTGTTTGAATTTCCCCTATTAGTCTAAAAGTTGTTTTCCGCGCTCTAAAGGGAATTCTAAGTGCCTAATTCAATACTTTGCTCACTATTGCTTTAAGAATGTTTGTTTATCCTTCACCTTTCATTGTTAACCAGTACCCTAGCCCCGTTACACCCCTTTGACTTCTATCTTGATCGTTATGTGTTCAATAATGTGGAGTTTGGATTTGATATGAGCTTATGGAATCACTGGTTCTCATTCTAAGTAGTAGCATTCCATTCATGAGATCATATTCATGTCATTATCGTAAATCCAGAAAATGCTTTCTTTGTTATAACATATGTGAGATACTAGTCTTTCATGTTTACATCAATCTCTCACATATAACTAGTGTAGGGTGTGTAGTCAGAAAATCTGTGTGAAAATAGAGTGCATTCTAGTAAGGAATTGAGTAAATTCTCTAAAGCATGTTACTACATTTGAAATGTGTTTTAATTGCTTAATTGTGAACTAGTATGTGGTGACTATGATTAAGAATGTACTTAAGTGTAAAGATGGCTAAAATCTGTGAGAATAATGATTTTTAACTTGTCATGTGCATTGGAAATCCCTAAGACGGTTGTTGGAAGGTTTAGGTTGTGTTTTACTTGTTTAGTGTCGTTTTGTTTATTTGTTATTATTTTGTTTTGCTCGAGGACTAGCAAAAGCTAAGTGTGGGGGAATTTGATAGGAGCATATTTAGGCAACTTACTTAGCTTGTTTCCGTGCATCTATGTTGTTAATTCATAATTGTTTTAGTAGTTTAAGCCATTTTCGTGTGTTTTTAGGTTCATATGGCTAAGGAAGCAAAAAGATGCATTTTGGAGCATTTTGGAGCAAAATTGGGCTTGGAATGGATAGCATATGCTTGGAGCCAAAGTGTTGGACGAATTTGAAAGCCTTGTATGCACTTTGGACATAAAACAAAGGGCCTAGCCCAATCAAACAATCCTTTGAGCCATGCAAAACCTCTAGCCCAATCAACAACCCTTAGCCACATGCATTCACATGCATCACAACCCCAAAACCATCAAGAAACACCATTCACACACACATGCACTTACTCCTTCATCATTACACCACCTTCTCCATCTTTATTCCACATGCATTCATCATAATTCACCCTAGCTACCACCATTCACACAGACATGCACTTATTCTTTCATCATTGCACCACCATTCACACACACATGCACTTACTCTTTCATCATTGCACCACCAATTCAACACATGCATTTCCACCTTCCTACTTCATCATTTCAACCACATATTCACCCACATGCACTCTAATCATTCAACACATGCATTCACACACCAACAACCTAGCTCTTTTTCCATCATTATTTCATCCACATGCATTCTCAATCATAACAACCACATTCACTCTTAAACAATCACCCACTTATTCTCCCATTCCCCCTATAAAAACCCATGCATTCATACACAAAAAACACATCTCATTTTCATACACAACACATCACAAACACATCC
Organism: Pyrus communis; assembly: GCF_041283825.1. Classification (NCBI taxonomy): domain Eukaryota; kingdom Viridiplantae; phylum Streptophyta; class Magnoliopsida; order Rosales; family Rosaceae; genus Pyrus; species Pyrus communis. The sequence goes on from NC_142572.1 coordinate 9,399,946, forward strand.
AATCTTCCCTCATTGCCTTGAGCTACCATTCCCTTATAATCCAAACACCACTCCTCATCCATTTCCATAATTCCCCAATCCATTCAACACACCAACAACATCCCTTAGACCTTGTGCTATGACGAAGAGGAAGATAAGAGGGCCTAAACGTTCATACAATTCAAGTTTGAGTTGTTGGAATGTTTAGGTGTTTCTTTGATTCTCTTTGTTTTGTACCATGAGGAACTTCCTCTCGGCTTCATTCCATTAGATACACTCTCCCATTTCTTAAAGGATTTCGACATCAGTTTTGCTTCAAGGGTTCTTTCTTCTTAATCCTATGTTCACTCATGTTATATATTTTTATGTCAAACCTTTTGTAAACATGAAGTGTAACTAATCTCTCTCTAGGGATTCGATGTAGCCTTGCAAGATTGCCATGTAGTTAATTCGGAATTCTCATTTAATCTATCTATTTCTTGTTTCATTCTCCGATTTAATTGTGACTTAGTGTGTTGATTTTAATGCTTGATCATCATTTGAATTAACCACAGGTTGTTTAGCCAAGATTAAAGCACACATCATGCATAATCTTGGTAGATATGTGAATGAATGAAGGGAATGTTTTGCAAACATCCTGCCGAGTGTTCCCTTTGGTTTTGTGAAAGTTTCTTGTGCACTACATAGTCTTGATTAGGAACCAAAGTTGCACATCACAATTAGGCTCATGATTAGAGACATTTGATCAAATCCACACATCATATGGCTGATCATATCTAAGTGAAACAAACCCAAGAAATAAGTAGAGGGATGAGTATAATCTGACTTAACAAGCATGGACTTGGCTTAGCAATGGTGAAATCGAATCTCTAGCTTCATCTCCATTTGTGCTATCTCTTTTTATGTTGATTCATTCATTTTGTGTTTACTTCATTTCCTGATGCTTTAATTTACAATCTGTCATTTAGTTTAATCAAAACCTAAATCCCCCTTTACCTTATTGTTCAATTTAGTTAGAAATCAATTTAGTTTATGCTTTAAAGCATTTTGAGTCTTTGGTTTGTCTTAGTGTTTTAAAGTTTAGTTTTGCATTCTTTGAGTCTAGTATAGTGTTTTAGATTGTGTTTTTAGCGTTTTTGAGTCAAATCCAAGTGATTAACAATCCCTCCTAATCCCCGGTCCAGAACGATCCCTACTTACATACTTACTACAATTGTCAAAAAGAGGGTTTAATTTGTGTGCGTATAATTTTCGCATCAGGAGTGTAAATTCCCTCTTCTCCTTGGTAATTGCATTGAGGCTTTGATCATAGTGACTCCACAGGCTTACTCTTGAACTGGTTTCCGCCCATCATTGATTTTCCTTTGTGCTACTGGGCTGGAGGATTCTTTTGGTCTTCCCCGAAGGTCTGAGCTTACTGATAGAAGCATATTCATGCGACTTAAATGGCTTGTTCTCGTGCATTTACGTTATGTTTCTTTAGTTATTTTAGTACTTTAAGCTATTTTCGCGTGTTTGTAGGTCCAAAGGGCTAAAGGAGCAAAAAGATGCATTTTGGAGACTTTTGGAGCACTTTTGGGCTAAGGATGGATAGCTTATGCTTGGAGCCAAAGTGTTGGATGAAATTGAAGACCTAATTGAAGACCAAAGTGTTGGAACCTTGTTCCCTTTAGTTTTAGGACATTTAAACCTTTCCTAATCCCATTCATCAACACATGCATCCACATGCATTCACCCTTTAAACCATTAAATCCACATGCTTTCCTATTCAATTAAATCAGCCACATGCATTCATCATCATAACCTAGCTGTCATTCCACTTCATTGCACATGCATCTTCAAATAAATCAGCCATTCCACATGCATATTCAACCTAGCTGTCATTGCACATGCATTCACTCTTTAATTCACATGCATTTACTCTTTAATTCACATGCAAAACATCCCATTCCATCTCCCATTTCAGATTGCATTCCATAATCATTCACTCACCTTTAATCCACATGCATCTTCCATAAATCAAATCAGCCACATTCACCACCACATTCACTCACCACAAACATTCCACATGCATTCATCAACATATCTAGTTGTCACTCACATGCATTTCCTTCATCATTTCCAACCCACACGTCCCTTTAATCATTCAAACATAAACCCATTCACCACCAGAAATCATCCTTGCCATGAGTTCCCATCAGATTTCCATCATATTCACATGCATTCCATCCTTTAAAACATTGCACATGCACTCCCTTTAATTAATTAAGCCACATGCACTCCCATCCATTTCATCATTGCAGCCAACACATGCTTTCACATGCATTTTCAGATTGTCCCCTTGCACATGCAGCCACTTATTCAAAGCACATGCATTTCCACCCTTTAATCACATGCATAAATCAGCCACATGCATCTCCCATCACCATTCCAGATTTCCACCACCCTCCTAGCTGTCATGTTCCCCCCATTTCACCTATAAATAACCCTTCATTGCAGCCACAAAGGGGGGGATCCATTCACCACAGAAATAAGGCCTTTGTGCCAGAAATTCACCCATTCCAAACACTCTTCCATAAACTCATCCATTGCAGAAATGTAGACCATCAAACCACCCCCTTTGTGCCGTGAGTCTCCCCTACAAATCCAAACACCATCCTTCCATTCCTCCACCACTACCCAAACCATTCACACCATCAAACTATCCTTAGACCTTGTGCTACAACGAAGAGGAAGAGAAGAGTGCCTAAACGTTCATACAATTCAAGTTTGAGTTGTTGGAATGTTTAGGTGTTTCTTTGATTTCAATGTTTAATTTCAATACTCTTTGTTTTGTACGTATGAGGAATGGAAGAGAAGAGTGCCTAAACGTTCATACAATTCAAGTTTGAGTTGTTGGAATGTTTAGGTGTTTCTTTGATTTCAAAGTTATGAGGAAATTCGAAATATATGTTTATGCTTACATTTTGATTTGATTACTTCTAATTGCGTTTCATAAGTTGTGATTCAATTTGTTTAACCGTTTGATTGATAACTTATTTATGTATGTTTATTGAGAGTGCACGCTTAATTTTCATGCATGAATATGACGCTAGAATATAAGTGAGTTTCACCTAATAGTTACGAACTTATATTCACAAGTAGTGGAGGTTGCTTATAAACAATCGCGTTAAACGAATTCTTGGCATAAGTTTCATGCAATCATAGTAACGAATGCCTCGTCAACACTTATAATTTTCATAGAGCGTAATGATTCTTGCTTGTACCTCTTCTATGCATTCATGTTGAGGACTTGTGGGGAATGTTTTGAATTGTCGCATGCATCATCCAATTCAATAACGTTAGGAAGATTTGAAGGTTAATTAGTGCATCACGGTTAACTTGGGGTGTTGAGAATTAATAGTTTATTGAAATGCAATTGGAAATCATTTTATTATGCAAGTATAACATGTATGGAGGTGAACCCCTTAGCTAGGTTCCCATCCATTCAATTCCATCAAATTCATCTTTACATTCTGTCTAGTTTATTAACTTGTTTCATTATTTCAATTCTCGTCAATTTAAAACCCCCCTTTACTTTCTTGTTCTTTAGTGTTTAGACTTTGTTTAGTTTATGTTTTAAAGTGTTTTGATTCAATTTATTTCCCAAAATTCGTCCAAATTCACCAAAGTGCTCAAAACTGCCCAGAAAGTGATTTTAAGGCTGTTTTGAGTGTTTTGGGTGATGTTTGAGTCTTTTGGTTTGTTTTAGTGTTTTAAAGTTTAGTTTTGCATTCTTTGAGTCTAGTATAGTGTTTTATATTGTGTTTTTACGTTTGAATCAAACCATAATCTTAAATTCGTCCAACATTGGGTTTAAGGTCAGAAACTGCCTAGTTAGTGTTTTTAGGCAGTTTTGAGTCTTTTGAACTTGTTTTGAGTCCTTTGAGTCTTTGTGAACGTTTTTAACTTTATTTTACGTTTTTGAGTCAGTTTCCAAGTGATTTGCAATCCCTCCTAATCCCCGGTCCAGAACGATCCCTACTTGCACCTATACTACAATTGATAAAAAGAGGGTTTAATTTGTGTGCGTATAATTCTCGCATCACTTACCCCTTTGGTCTGTTTCTTTGTTCAATCTTTCCAATTCGTATTGAAAAGGGTTGGAGGATAACTCAGCCTATGTTTGTCTCCACATGCTTCAATGTATCATTTTCACTTGCCTTACTCGCTCCCCTTTGCAGAAGTGGTCCCTTCTCCGGAAGTGTATCAACCGTTGAAGATGACTACTCGAGAGCAACGCTAGGTAAGCAATCAGGAATAGATTCCAGGCAGTTGGCTCCAGATTGGAAGACTGACTCCAAGTGCCGGCTGATTGCTTCTTTTACTTTGCCATGCGAGTAAGAACAAGGACAAAGAAAAAGACAGGGAAAGAGCATGATATGAGATACTTTTGCTTTTGACCTTGATGATATGAGATACCTTTGCTTTTGAAGAAGCGGCGAATGAATCAGCACACTTCAATCCGCCGTTTCCTCCTGGGTCATATGTACTCCAGGCATCTGGTATCATCTTTGGAGAAGAAGAAAGAATTTAGTATTTCGAAAGGCTTTGCTGGGAGTGCGCCCTCAGAGGTGAGGGAGAGTTGGGCATTTTCTTCAGGTCTGCCTTGCCATAAAAGACGAAGGTCGACATATATAGAGATAATATCAAGTGGTGGTACTGTTCTTTTACCCTTGTCGACAAATGTCTCTTCGATATCAGAACGACGCCTCTTTGATTTCTGAGCAGGCGCCCCTTCGATTTCTGAACGACGCCCCTTTACTTTCTGAACGACACGTAGTAGTGCGGATGCGGCTCCTTTTGACAAAGCTGCACGCGTTTTCTGAAAAGCAGAGAAAGCATCGCCGAACTTTGCGCTTGTCGGCTAAAGATGTGTAGTTGCGATGATGGCCTCCACATGTTTTCAGCTTTGTCAGAAATCTTTTGACAAAGTTGAACGCGTTTTCTGAAAAGCCGAGGGAGCGTCGCCTAACTTACGCCGGAAATTCTGGCTTTTTGAATCGGTGGACGCGTCGCCTTGGCTTCTTATAGAGGTATCGATCACCGCCAACATACACACTCTGAAGAATTCCCATTCGTGAACATCGTCTCCGGCCCTTTGAAATTTTAACTCCATCCACCCCTTCTCTTTGAACACTTTTGAAAAAATGGCAAACCCATCGAACCTTAGCTTAGAATTGAGTCTCAGCAGTGAAACGGGCGCGCCGCGTTAAGGTAACGTATGGCGCCCTTCTTTCTTATCTTCTAACGGTCCTCTTTCAGGTGAAGACTCTGTGATGCAGGACGCCACAACAGCTACAATAGTAGCTAGGAACCTCCTCACTCCAAAAGATAGTAGGCTGCTGTCAGGACGGTCCGATGAGTTGGCCGTTCAAGAGTCCCTCGCACTTAGTGTTCAGTGTGCGAGTTCTGTGTCCAACATGGACCAACGCCTGCTTGCCCGCTCCCGTCAGGTGGAATCGTTGATGGCAGAGGTGGAAAGTCTTAAGCAGGAGATCCAGCAGCTTAAGTACGAGAATAGAAGTTTGCATGTGCTTGCAAATAACTATTCGTCGGGCATGAAGAGGAAGCTTGATGAGCTGCAAGAATCTGAGGGTCGAATTCAAAGTGACCGTCAAAGGCTTGCGGCTTGTCTCCAGAGGCACCTTTTTCCTGGGTCATCCAGCGTTTGGCCAAGTATTGAGGCCTGGAATGCTCTAGCTCCGATGCCTTCCGCTCCGATGCCTCCCGCTTCTATGCCTCCCGCTTCTATGCCTTCCGCTTCTATGCCCTCCGCTTCTATGCCTCGTAGTGGGGCTTCACGTAAACAACCTCTGTGAAAGCCCACTTTTCTCCATGTTTAGTATCTTTTTTTTTTATTTTTTTTTTATTTTTTATGAACATGGTTTGTTTTATTCAGTGCATTGGGTTGCCTCCCAAGTAGCGCTTTCTTTTACGTCTTGCAGCCGGACGAAGAACCCAATCACTCTAGGATATGTTCACGAATCGGATGAGAACTCCGAGTCATAAACTAGTACCTAGAACAAGAAACAAAACAAGATTAAGAAACTGGAATAAAATAAAAACAAACGAAAATAAAACAATCCAAGGGATTAGCAAATTTTCTAATCCCCGGCAACGGCGCCAAAATTTGATGCGAGATTTATACGCACACAAATTAAACCCTCTTTTCGTCAAATTGTAGTATATGTATAAGTAGGGATCGTTCTAGACCGGGGATTAGGAGGGATTGTTAACCACTTGGATTTGACTCAAAAACGTAAAATAACAATATGAAACACTATACTAGACTCAAAGAATGCAAAACTAAACTTTAAAACACTAAAACAAACCAAAAGACTCAAACAGTACCCAAAGCACTCAAAACTGCCTTAAAAACACAATCTGGGCAGTTTTGAGCACTTTGGTGAATATGGACGAAATTGGGTTATGACTTGACTCAAAACTCTTAAAAACACAAACTAAATGTAATTCTAACTAATCTAACACTTTAAAATAATTGGGGGATTGGTTTTTACGAATTTAAAACTAAAACAGAAACTTGGAAACAAAACAGATTGTACAAACGAAATTGATGGAATAGAATGATGAAAAACTAGTTAGAGGGTTCCTTATCCACACATGAACATAAGCATATAATTTGACTCCCAGTTATGACTTCAACAAACGATGAATGACAATGCTCCAAGTTAATTAGGTCCGCTTAAATTAACTTTCAGATTTCCCTAGATTCATTGGATTGGATGATTGCATACGACAATCCAAAGCATTCCTAATCAAAGTCCCTAACCATGGAATACGCATGATAGAGACATTCAACAAAGATCATTAAGTTCAACGGAAATCATAAACATCGACTAGGCATTCATAACTATGGAACACGCATGTTAATCCAGCCTAGGGTTTACTAAACACAATCGTGACTAGCGATCTTTACTACTCATGAATATAAGTTCATAACGATTAGGTGAAATTCCCTTATATCCTAGCATCAAGTTTAGGCATGCAAATTAAGTGTCGACCCTCAACCCACATACATAAACAAGTTCTTAATCAAAACAGAAAAGTAACCCACATCTAAAGTTCATGAGTTCATAACTGGAGTAAATCAAATCATAACCAACATATGTCCATGGCTTCAAATTCGCCTCTAACTAAAAAGAAATTAGTTCCACATGTTTAACATAATTGAACGACAAGTTAAATTAAACATGAAAACAGAAACAAGAAAAGAAAGAACAAATGGATGGAATTGAATGGATGGAAAGTTAGCTACGGGGTTCATCTCCACATATGTTATACTTGCATAATAAAATGATTTCCAATTGCGTTTCAATAAATCATTAATTCTCAACACCCCAAGTTAACCGTGATGCACTAATTAACCTTCAAATCTTCCTAACGTTATTGAATTGGATGGGTTAGCGCATACAACAATTCAAAACATTCCCCACAAGTCCCCTACATGATTGCATAATAGAGATACAAGCAAGAATCATTACGCTCTATGAAAATTATAAGTATTGACGAGGCAATTGTAACTATGAATGCATGATACCCTTGCCAAGAATTCATTTAACGCGATTGTTTATAAGCAACCTCCACTACTTGTGAATATAAGTTCGTAACTATTAGGTGAAACTCACTTATATTCTAGCGTCATATTCATGCATGAAAATTAAGTGTGCACTCTTAATAAACATACATAAATAAGTTATCAATCAAATAGTTAAACAAATTGAATCCACAAATTATGAAACGCAATTAGAAGTAATCAAATCAAAACGCAAGCATAAACATATATTTCGAATCCCCCCCTAGCCAAGGGGGGTTTAGTTCCTCATGGTACAAAACAAAGAGAATCAAAGAAACACCTAAACATTCCAACAACTCAAACTTGAATTGTATGAACGTTTAGGCACTCTTCTCTTCCATTCCTCATTCGTACAAAACAAAGAGTATTGAAATTAAACAAAGAGAATCAAAGAAACACCTAAACATTCCAACAACTCAAACTTGAATTGTATGAACGTTTAGGCACTCTTCTCTTCCTCTTCGTTGTAGCACAAGGTCTAGGGATAGTTTGATGGTGTGAATGGTTTGGGGAGTGGTGGAAATGGAAGGATGGTGTTTGGATTGTAAGGGAGAGCACGGCACAAGGGAGTTTGATGGTCTACATTCTGAAATGGAAGAGTGTATGAATGAAATGTGTATGAATGAGAATGAATGCAATGGATGCTTATTTATAGGTGAAATGGGGGGAACATGACAGCTAGGAGGGAATGTGGCTGCATGTTTGAATGATTAAAGGATGCATGTGGGTTGGAATTGCATGTGCAATGAATATGTGGCTGCATGTGCAAGGGGACAATCTGAAAATGCATGTGAAAGCATGTGTTGGCTGCAATGATGAAATGGATGGGAGTGCATGTGGCTTAATTTATTAAAGGGAGTGCATGTGCAATGTTTTAAAGGATGGAATGCATGTGAATATGATGGAAATCTGATGGGAACTCACGGCAATGATGGTGTTTGTTTGAATGATTGCAGATTGTGTGGGTGAGTGATTAGGTTGGAAATGCATGTGAATGCAAGGTGTGAATGATTATGAGTGCATGTGGGTGAATTAAAGGATGGAATGCATGTGAATTAGGTTGGAAAGGCTGATTTATTTGAAGATGCATGTGCAATGAAGTGGAATGACAGCTAGGTTGAATATGCATGTGGAATGACAACTAGGGTGTGTTGGTGTGTGTATGGGAATTTCTGGTTCTAAGGCTTTGTTTGATTGGGCTAGGCCCTTTGTTTTATGTCCTAAAGTGCATAAGTGGCCTTCAATTTCGTCCATCCTCTTGGCTCCATGGTTAAGCTATCCAATCCATGCCCAAAAATGCTCCAAATAGCCTCAAAATGCACTTTCTTGCTCCCTTTGCCATTAGGACCTAAAAACAAACGAAAATAGCTTAAACTACTAAAACAACTATGAATTAACAACATAAATGCATGAAAACAAGCTAAGTAAGTCGCCTAAATATGCTCCTATCAGAAGGCATGTGCACGGTTTTGGGAGAGAATGGGAGTGCAAGTGGCTGAAATGTTAGAGGAACAAGTGCATGTGGCTGCATTGTGGTGCAATGATGGAGGAACAATCTGAAAATGCAAGGTATGGCTGGAATGATTGTGTTTGTTTGAATGTGCATGTGATTAAATTAAAGGATGCAAAGTAAATAAATAATGAATGCATGTGTTGAATTATGAAGATGCATGTGCAATGAAGTGGAATGACAATCTGAAATGGGATAGGTACCCACGGCAATGATGATTTCTGGTGGTGTTTGGGTGTATGTTTGAATGGTGCATGTGGGTGAAGGTGTGGCTGCATGTTTGAATGATTAAAAGGACATGTGGGGGTGGAAATGATGAAAGAAATGCATGTGAATGACAGCTAGATATGTTGATGAATGCATGTGACTTGTTTGTGGTGAGTGAATGCATGTGCAAAGCTGCAAATGCAATGGGAACTCACGGCATGGATGTGTTTTGGGTGCATGTGGAATGAATGATTTCTTGGTGAGTGGATGCATGTGTTGATTAAAGGGGGAATGCAAAGGAAAAGCTAGAAATGCATGTGGAGTGGCTGCAAGGTGAATGGATAATGAAATGGGAAAGCATGTGCAAGGTTTTGGTGTGAATGATTGAATGTGCATGTGGCTGCAATGGAGGAGGAATCCTTCAATTTCGTCCATCCTCTTGGCTCCAAGCATATGATATCCATTCCAATCTCTAATTTGCTCCAAAAGGCTCCAAAAGGCATCCTTTTGCATACTTTGCCCTTAGAACCTGAAAACACACAAAAGAAGCATAAAGGACTAAAATAACTAAAGAAACATAACGTAAATGCACGAGAACAAGCCATTTAAGTCGCATGAATATGCTCCTATCAAATACCCCCACACTTATCTTTTGCTAGTCCTCGAGCAAAACAAAACAACAAAAGAACACGAAACTAGACAAAACGAACAAAACACAACCTACACCTTCCAACAATCGTCTCACGGATTTCCAATGCACATGACAAGTTAAAAATCATTAGTCCCATAGATTTTTGTCATCTTCACACTTAAGTACATTCTTACTCATTGTCACCACATATTATTTCACAATTAAGCATTTAAAACTATGTTTTGAATGTAGTAACATGCCTTAGAGAATTTGCTCAAATCCTTACAAGATATGCACTCGTTTTTCACACAGATTTTCTGACTACACACCCTACACTAGGTATATGTGAGAAGATTGATGTAAACATGTAGACGAACACTCACATATGTTATAACAAGGAAAGCTTTTTCTGGAATTATTAACATGTATATATATGATCTCATGAATGGAATGCTACTACTTAGAACGAGAACCAGTGATTCCATAAGCTCATATCAATTCCAAACTCCACATTATTGAACACATAACGATCAAGATAGAAGTCAAAGGTTGTAACGGGGCTTGGGGAGTTGGCTAACAATGAAAGGATAGGGAAAACAAACGTTCTTTAAGCAATAGTGAGCAAAGTATTGAATTAGGCACTTAAAATTCCCTTTAGAACCCAGAAGTCAACTTTGAACACCCAAGGGGAAGTCAAACAAAACTTAGGGCCATATTCAAACTTTTTGGGCCCTTTCTTCAACAATCACACTTGTGAGTCCATTCTCACTTATTTTCACTCTTTTTCTTTCTTTTCTTCTTCTTTTTCTCACATTTTTTTTTTCTTTTTTTTTTTTTTTTCCGTGCCTCCTTTAAGACTTAGGCACATACATACACACAAAAATCCCTTCCCCCACACTTATTTTCTGCAACATATTAATCAAAAGGAATTCATTTAAGTCATGCTCACTATACTTCAAGAACAAGGGTATAGGAAAGTCCTACTCTAGGTTAGGTAAGGGGTGATGTGGTTAGCAAAGAAAATAGGCTAAACGAGGCTCAACGGGGTTAAAACTAATATATACGAAATATGGGAAGTAAGGCTATTTGGTTATGGTGGCAACAACTTCATCTTGATATATATTATGCAATTCAATGTCATGCTTTGAATGAAACGGATATAAGTTCTAGCATTTAGTTCTATCATGATACAATTGCATTCTAAGTAGCAACCAAGCAAGGAATAATGAGATCATGCAACAACTTTAAAAAAAACAAAGAATCACAGAAAATAGCTCTCCAAAGAAAGTAATGGCTCGAGTCTCACAGGGATGTAGCGTTTGTTTGAGTTCCTTCCTTCAAGCATGTTACAAAAACGAATTTTTCTTTTATGATTGCATGTGAAGTCATACATTATAACCATAACCAAGCATATACCAAGAGTAAATCAAACTTTTCTCTATGTTCATAACTCTTTTAAACAGTCATGCAATTACAAACCAAATCCTTATCATTGTGTTGGAAGGTACCCTAAGACACAAACACACAAAAACGACTCAAAACACTCTTTTTAGGCTTTTCAAAACAATTTTTTCAAATTTTTATGGTATTTTCGGAGTTATAAAAACAAAACATACTAAAACACTCTAAAACAACTTAAAAACATCTTAAAACAGCAAGGAACAACATTTGAAGTAATGGGTGATAAAATCCCACGAATTTGCATTAACAACATTAGTTACCCCCCCACACTTAAATCAAACATTGTCCTCAATGTTTTAAGCATAGATTTAAACAAAGCATAAGTAAACACACAAAAAGCATTTAAACATACTAAACATGGCAGAATGTTGATAGGAGCATATTTACGCACCTTAGTTTAGCTTGTTTTTGTGCATTTATAGTGTTTTTCCTTAGTAAAGTAGTCTTTTAAGCTAGTTCTATGTGTTTTCAGGTTTTAAGGGCAAAGTATGCAAAAGGATGCATTTTGGAGCCCTTTGGAGCAAATTAGAGCTTGGAATGGACATCATATGCTTGGAGCCAAGAGGATGGACGAAATTGAAGACTTGAAGATGATGATTCCTACTTGAGCAAGGGTTCCTAGTTGAAGTAGGAAAGTCCCTAATGGAAGATGGTTTCCTAGTTGAATTAGGATTCCTAGTTAAGATGGGTTTCCTAGTTGAATTAGGATTCCTAGAAGAATGAAGATTCCTACTCAAATAAGGTTTCCTACTTGATGAAGGAAAGTCAAAATCCATATGGTCTCAAGTGAAGCAACAAAGAAGCTTTCCAAGTCCAAGAAGGAGAAGAATTCCAAGATGAAGAAGGATTAGCTTTCCTAATCCTAATGCACAAGGTTTTCAGCCACAAAGAGGAGTCCTAAACACTTTAGGACACCTTATCCTAATCCTATAGGGATGCCATGCACTTTACCTTATCTTGGAGGGTTTCTAGAAGCCTTAGATGCCCTATCCTATCTTTGCCGTGGGTTTTATCCAAATCCCCTTAGTTTTTAGGCTTTCTAGAAGCCCTAACATTATCCCTACAAAGGTGCTGCACCCTTATCTCTTTTTCCCTACAAATTTGGCCTTTAAAACATGATTCTAGGAACCTTATCTTATCTCCTACAAAAGTGGCGCCCCAAATCCTTCTAGAAAGCTGATTTCCCTTGCCTTGCAAGGCATTCTAGAAGCCTTATCACCTTATCTCCTTACCTGCCGCACCTAGGAAGCATTATCCCTTTCTATTTCTGATTTCTAAGCCTATTTCCTTGTGGATTTGGGTTATTCAAGTCCATATCTGATTACCCTAGGGTTTTAAGTGCCTATATATACTCATATTAGCCCCTAGATCAGATGACCACCTCTCATACACATTCATTAATTCCAGAAATTCGTCCAACCTTCTCCACACCCTTGCCGCAGCCACCAAACACCTTTCTCCTTAGTTTTAAGCTTTGCCGCACCATCCCCTTCCCCTAAACACTACTACACCCCTCCATAACCATGCATCCATACACCTAAGGCCCTAAACCTGTCCCTACACCTTTGCCGCACCAAGGAGGAGGAGAAGGAAGCTCGGAAGTTCATGCAATTCAAGTTCGTGTCGCTGGAATTTCTAGGTGTTTCTTTTCCTTTGAATTCAATGTTTAATTTCAATTCTCTTTGTTTTGTGCGTATGAGGAACTAAACCCCCCCTTGGCTAGGGGGGGATTCGAAACCATGAACATACTTGCTATATGATTTGATTACTTCTAATTGCGTTTCATAAGTTGTGAATTCAATTTACTTATCTATGTGAATTACATTGATTTGTGTGTGTTGGTTGAGAGTGCACGCTTGATTATCATGCATAAATTGGATGCTAGGATATAAGGAAATTTCACCTAATCGTTATGGAATTATATTCACAAGTAGTAAAGGTTGATGATCTCAATCGCGTTAAGTAATTTCTTGGCATAAGTTTCATGCAATCATAGTAACAAGTGTTTTGTCAATGCTTATGGTTTTCATAGAACTTAATGATTCTTGCTTGTATCTCTATTATGCAATCATGTAGGGGACTTGTGGGGAATGTTTTGGGTTGTCGTATGCAATCATCCAATTCAATAACGTTAGGAAAATCTGAAGGTTAATTTAAGCGAACCTAATTAACTTGGGGCGTTGAGAATTCATAGGTTATTGAAAAGCAATTGGAAATCGTTTTATATGCAAGTATAACATGTGTGGAGATGAACCCCTTAGCTAGCTTCCCATCCATTCAATTCCATCAAATTCGTTTTTACAATCTGTTCTAATTTAAAAAGTTTGTTTTGTTTTTAAATTCGTCCAAAACCAATCCCCCTTTACTTTGTTGAGTCATAGTAGTTAGAAATCACTTAGTTTGTGTTTTTAAGTGTCTTAGGTCAAGTTAAAACCAATTTTCGTCCAAAGTTGTGTCTAGTGTTCAAAACTGCCCAGATTGTGTTTTTAAGGCAGTTTTGAGTGTTTTGGTGCTGTTTTGAGTCTTTTGGTTTGTTTTGGTGATTTAAAGTTTAGTTTTGCATTCCTTGAGTCTAGTATAGTGTTTTATATTGTGTTTTTACGTTTTTGAGTCAAATCCAAGTGATTAATAATCCCTCCTAATCCCCGGTCCAGAACGATCCCTACTTACATTCTTCACTACAATTGATAAAAAGAGGGTTTAATTTGTGTGCGTATAATTCTCGCATCAAATGTAATTAACAAAGAGAAGAGTTTAGGGACGCAAATCTGGTTATGGAGTGTAAATTCCCTCTTCTCCTTGGTAATTGCATTGAGGCTTTGATCATAGTGACTCCACAGGCTTACTCTTGAACTGGTTTCCGCCCATCATTGATTTTCCTTTGTGCTACTGTTGAACTGGGCAGCAGGATTCTTTTGGTCTCCTCCACTTGTTGATTTTCCTTTGTGCTACTGGGCTGGAGGATTCTTTTGGTCTTCCCCGAAGGTCTGAGCTTACCCCTTTGGTCTGTTTCTTTGTTCAATCTTTCCAATTCGTATTGAAAAGGGTTGGAGGATAACTCAGCCTAAGTTTGTCTCCACATGCTTCAATGTATCATTTTCACTTGCCTTACTCGCTCCCCTTTGCAGAAGTGGTCCCTTCTCTGGAAGTGTATCAACCGTTGAAGATGACTACTTGAGAGCAACGCTAGGTAAGCAATCAGGAATAGATTCCAGGCAGTTGGCTCCAACTCGGAAGACTGACTCCAAGTGCCGGCTGATTGCTTCTTTCACTTTGCCATGCGAGTAAGAACAAGGACAAAGAAAAAGACAGGGAAAGAGCATGATATGAGATACTTTTGCTTTAGACCTTGATGATATGAGATACCTTTGCTTTTGAAGAAACGGCGAATGAAGCAGCACATGTATTTGTTGTGGTTATCTCCACATGCTTCGATCGACCGTTTCCTTCTGCCTCATTTGTACTCCAGGTTTCTGGTATCTTCTTTGGGGGAGAAAAAATTGAGTATTTCAAGAGGCTTTGCTGGGAGTGCGCCCTCAGAGGTGAGGGAGAGTTGGGCATTTTTCTTCAGGTTTGCCTTGCCATAAAAGACGAAGGTCGACATATATAGATATAATATCAAGTGATGGTATTGTTCTTTTACCCTTGTCGACAAATGTCTCTTCGATATCTGAACGACGCCTCTTCGATTTCTGAGCAGGCGCCCCTTTGATTTCTGAACAACGCCCCTTTGCTTTCTGAACGACACGTAGTAGTGCGGATGCGGCTCCTTTTGACAAAGCTGCACGCGTTTTCTGAAAAGCAGAGAAAGCATCGCCGAACTTTGCGCTTGTCGGCTAAAGATGTGTAGTTGCGGTGATGGCCTCCACGTGTTGTCTGAAAAGAAGAAATCTTTTGACAAAGTTGAACGCGTCTTCTGAAAAGCCGAGAAAGCGTTGCCTAAATTACGCCGGAAATTCCGGCTTTTTGAATTGGTGGACGCGTCGCCTTGGCTTTTTTATTGAGCTATCGATCACCACAACAAACACACTCTGAAGATTTCCCATTCTTGAAAATCGACTCCGGCCCTTTGAAATTTAACTCCATCCCTTCTCTTTGAACACTTTTGAAAAATGGCAAACTCATCGAACCTTAGCTTGGAATTGAGCTTTAGCAGTGATACGGGCGCGCCGCATCAAGGTAACGTATGGCGCCCTTCTTTCTTATCTTCTAATGGTCTTCTTACAGGTGAAGACTCCGTGATGCAGGACGCCACAACAGCTACAATAGTAGCTAGAAACCTCCTCACTCCAAAAGATAGTAGGCTGCTGTCAGGACGGTCCGATGAGTTGGCCGTTCAAGAGTCCCTCGCACTTAGTGTTCAGTGTGCGAGTTCTGTGTCCAACATGGGCCAACGCCTGCTTGCCCGCTCCCGTCAGGTGGAATCATTGATGGCAGAGGTGGAAAGTCTCAAACAGGAGATCCAGCAGCTTAAGTACGAGAATAGAAGTTTGCATGTGCTTGCAAATAACTATTCGTCGGGCATGAAGAGGAAGCTTGATGAGCTGCACGAATCTGAGGGTCGAATCCAAAGTGACCGTCAAAGGCTTGCGGCTTGTCTCCAGAGGCACCTTTTTCCTGGGTCATCCAGCGCTTGGTCAAGTATTGAGGCCTGGAATGCTTTAGCTCCGATGCCTTCCGCTCCGATGGCTTCCGCTCCGATGCCTCCCGCTTCTATGCCTTCCGCTCCGACGCCTCATAGTGGGGCTTCACGTAAACAACCTTTGTGAAGCTCCATCTTTCTCCATGTTTAGTATCTTTATTTAATATATAAATTTTTTTTTTTTTTTTTTTTTTTTTTGAACATGCTTTGTTTATTCAGTGCATTGGGTTGCCTCCCAAGTAGCGCTTTCTTTTACGTCTTGCAGCCGGACGAAGAACCCAATCACTCCAGGATATGTTCACGAATCGGATGAGAACTCCGAGTCATGAACTAGTACCTAAAACAAGAAACAAAACAAAATTAAGAATCTGGAAAAATAAAAACAAACGAAAATAAAACAATCCAAGGGATTAGCAAATTCTCTAATCCCCGGCAACGGCGCCAAAATTTGATGCGTGAATTATACGCACACAAATTAAACCCTCTTTTCGTCAAATTGTAGTATATGTATAAGTAGGGATCGTTCTAGACCGGGTTTTAGGAGGGATTGTTAACCACTTGGATTTGACTCAAAAACGTAAAATAACAATATGAAACACTATACTAGACTCAAAGAATGCAAAGCTAAACTTTAAAACACTAAGACAAACCAAAAGACTCAAAACAACACAAACACACTCAAATCTGCCTAAAAACCACTTTCTGGGCAGATTTGAGCACTGATAGGAGCATATTCATGCGACTTAAATGGCTTGTTCTCGTGCATTTACGTTATGTTTCTTTAGTTATTTTAGTACTTTAAGCTATTTTCGTGTGTTTGTAGGTCCAAAGGGCTAAAGGAGCAAAAAGATGCATTTTGGAGACTTTTGGAGCACTTTTGGGCTAAGGATGGATAGCTTATGCTTGGAGCCAAAGTGTTGGACGAAATTGAAGACGTAATTGAAGACCAAAGTGTTGGAACCTTGTTCTCTTTAGTTTTAGGACATTTAAACCTTTCCTAATCCCAATCATGCCATGCATAACACACATCCATTCTAACACATTGTCGTTGCATATGCATTTCCTTCATTAGTTAACCCACATGCTCTCATTACTTATCACCACATATCATATCACTTATCACTTATCACTTATCATCACCACTTACCACTTATCACTTAACATGCACCCATCACCTAACACAACACCTTTAATTCACATGCATACCTATTCTTTAAATCAGCCACATGCATTCATATTCACCATCATTGCCGTGCACATTCCTTCTCATTTCCACCTTTCATTTCAGCCACATGTCTTCATCATTGCAGCCACCATTCACTCTTTAATCCACATGCATTCACACACACTTCACACAAACAGCAATCACATGCAAACACATGCATTTCCAACCCCAAACACTCATTGCCGTGAGTTCCCATTGCATTTCCAGCTTTGCACATGCATTCACTCACCACAAACAAGTCACATGCATTCATCAACATATCTAGCTGTCATTCACATGCATTTCATTCATCATTTCCACCCCCACATGTCCCTTTAATCATTCAAACATACACCCATTCACCATCAGAAAATCCACTTCATTGCACATGCATTTCCTTCATCATTTCACAACCTAATTCACATGCAAACACAATCTGCCATCATTCACAGAAAACACCATCATTGCCGTGACTTTCCCATCCAAATGCACCACAAATCAGCACATGCACCACCAATTCAATCAACACATGCTTTCACATACATTTTCAGATTGCATTCCCTTGCATTCCAACCAAAACCGTGCACATGCACTTGTTCCTCCATTAAATCAGCCACATGCATCTTCCATCACCATTTCAGCTTTCCACCTAGTTCCTAGCTGTCATGTTCCCCCATTTCACCTATAAATAAGCATGCATTGCATTCATAATTCATTCATTCATTCTTCCATTTCAGAAATTCACCCATTTCCCACATCAAAACTGCCCTTTGGCCGTGAGTTCCCTATAATCCAAACACCACCAGAAATTCATCCATTCAACCACTCCCCAAACCATTCACACCATCAAACTCACCTTAGACCTTGTGCCACAACGAAGAGGAAGAGAAGAGTGCCTAAACGTTCATACAATTCAAGTTTGAGTTGTTGGAATGTTTAGGTGTTTCTTTGATTTTCTTTGTTTAATTTCAATGCTCTTTGTTTTGTACGAATGAGGAATGGATGATAAGAGGGCTTAAACGTTCATACAATTCAAGTTTGAGTTGTTGGAATGTTTAGGTGTTTCTTTGATTCTCTTTGTTTTGTACCATGAGGAACTCAACCCCCCTTGGTTAGGGGGTGATTCGAATATATGTTTATGCTTGCATTTTGATTTGATTACTTCTAATTGCGTTTCATAAGTTGTGGATTCAATTTGTTTAACCGTTTGATTGATAACTTATTTATGTATGTTTATTGAGAATGCGCGCTTAATTTTCATGCATGAATATGACGCTAGAATATAAGTGAGTTTCACCTAATAGTTACGAACTTATATTCACAAGTAGTGGAGGTTGCTTATAAACAATCGCGTTAAACAAATTCTTGGCATAAGTTTCATGCAATCATAGTAACGAATGCCTCGTCAACACTTATAATTTTCATAGAGCGTAATGATTCTTGCTTGTACCTCTTCTATGCATTCATGTTGAGGACTTGTGGGGAATGTTTTGAATTGTCGCATGCATCATCCAATTCAATAACGTTAGGAAGATTTGAAGGTTAATTAGTGCATCACGGTTAACTTGGGGTGTTGAGTATCATAGTTTATTGAAATGCAATTGGAAATCATTTTATTATGCAAGTATAACATGTATGGAGATGAACCCCTTAGCTAGCCTTCATTCCATTCAATTCTATCACACATTCACATTTACATTTAGCTTTTACTTACAATCTGTTCTTTTAGTTTAAATTCGTCAAAACCTAACCCCCCCTTTACTTTCTTGTTCTTTAGTGTTTAGACTTTGTTTAGTTTATGTTTTAAAGTGTTTTGATTCAATTTATTTCCCAAAATTCGTCCAAATTCACCAAAGTGCTCAAAACTGCCCAGAAAGTGATTTTAAGGCTGTTTTGAGTGTTTTGGGCGATGTTTGAGTCTTTTGGTTTGTTTTAGTGTTTTAAAGTTTAGTTTTGCATTCTTTGAGTCTAGTATAGTGTTTTATATTGTTATTTTACGTTTGAATCAAGCCATAATCCTAAATTCGTCCAACATTGGGGTTAAGGTCAGAAATTGCCTAGTTAGTGTTTTTAGGCAGTTTTGAGTCTTTTGAACTTGTTTTGAGTCCTTTGAGTCTTTGTGAACGTTTTTAACTTTGTTTTTATGTTTTTGAGTCAAATCCAAGTGATTAACAATCCCTCCTAATCCCCGGTCTAGAACGATCCCTACTTATACATATACTACAATTTGACGAAAAGAGGGTTTAATTTGTGTGCGTAAAAATCTCGCATCAAATTTTGGCGCCGTTGCCGGGGATTAGCAAATTTGCTAATCTCTTGGATTGTTCGTTTCTGTTATGTATTTTAGTTTTTGTTTTTGATTTGTGTTTTGTTTGTTGAATTCAAATACTAGAAAAGAACAACATGGCACTTGACAATGCTTCTCTTTTGTCACAGCTCATTGAAAGGTCCCAATTGCAACGCGTTGATATATTTGATCTTCAATCAAGGAATAACGTGTTTTCCAATACTTACAATTCGGATTGGAGTGATCATTCAACTTCTATGTGGTGGGAACCTCAACATGTTCAACAAGAAGGATATTGGCAGCCACCTCATATTCAATATGCCCAACCAAACTCAAGTTCGTCAATAGATTATAATCAAAAGCTTAATGAATTAATTTGTTTGGTGCAGGGATCACAAAATCAAGTCAAGGAGGGCCAAAATCAAGACAAAAGGTTGGACCACTTGGAAGAGCAAATAGGGCAGATCGCGGAGTTCGTAGGACAGTTTCAAGACCAAGGCGAACTCCCTAGTTCAACCATTGCAAATCCGAAGGGAGAATTTGAACTTGCCAAGGAAATCATATTGAGCAGTGACGAGGAGGTTGGAACGGACCCTCAACCATCAAAATCAAATCACAAGGAAGAGGAATACACCCAACCCACGGCAAGAGTGGAAACAGCTTTGCCGGAGGCACCTATTGCTCCTACGCCATCTAATTCAAGTAAGGTTGTTCCAATTAGTTCTAACCCCGTTCCAACTAATATTCCTATTCCTTGCAGGTTCATGAATTCCAAGGAAGAAGAAAGTGAAAAAGACACCTCGGAAGCCCTTCCAAAGGTGAAAAGTAGAGAATGTCATGAATTCATCAAAGAGGACGTTCTTGAAACCATCACATGCAATCTGGCCAAGTCCAATATCCTTGAAACTTTCAAAGGAGTGGTGTTTGTCATTGAGTTCTTGTCGGACAAAACAAGTAAGTTATCTTTTCCAAATTCCATTACATTTTATACTAACTTACTGTTTTTTATGAATCAGGCACCTACACTAGAATTCAAACCAATGCCGGTTCACTTCAAGTATCACCCTCCATTCAAGGACAAATTCCATGCCGTTTGATTTTATTTATGCATTTAAAAAAAAAAAAAAAATACTAAACATGGAGAAAGGTGGAGCTTCACAAAGGTTGTTTACGTGAAGCCCCACTACGAGGCTTTGAAGCAGAAGGCATCGGAGCGGAAGGCATTGGAGCGGAAGGCATCGGAGCGGAAGGCATCGGAGCGGAAGACACTGGAGCGGAAGGCATCGGAGCGGAAGACACTGGAGCGGAAGGCATCGGAGCGGGAGGCATCGGAGCTAGAGCATTCCAGGCCTCAATACTTGGCCAAACGCTGGATGATCCAGGAAAAAGGTGCCTCTGGAGGAAAGACGAAAACCTTTGACGGTCACTGTGAATCCGACCTTCAGACTCTTGCAGCTCATCAAGCTTCCTCTTCATGCCCGTCGAATAGTTGTTTGCAAGCACATGCAAACTTCTATTCTCGTACTTAAGCTGCTGGATCTCTTGCTTAAGACTTTCCACTTCTGCCATCAATGATTCCACCTGACGGGAGCGGGCAAGCAGGCGTTGGCCCATGTTGGACACAGAACTCGCACACTGAACACTAAGTGCGAGGGACTCTTGAACGGCTAACTCATCGGACCGTCCTGACAGCAGCCTACTATCTTTTGGAGTGAGGAGGTTCCTAGCTACTATTGTAGCTGTTGTGGCGTCCTGCATCACGGAGTCTTCACCTGTAAGAAGACCGTTAGAAGATAAGAAAGAAGGGCGCCATACGTTACCTTGACGCGGCGCGCCCGTATCACTGCTAAGGCTCAATTCCAAGCTAAGGTTCGATGAGTTTGCCATTTTTCAAAAGTGTTCAAAGAGAAGGGATGGAGTTAAATTTCAAAGGGCCGGTGTCGATTTTCAAGAATGGGAAGTCTTCAGAGTGTGTTTGTTGGCGGTGATCGATACCTCTATAAGAAGCCAAGGCGACGCGTCCTCCGATTCAAAAAGCCGGAATTTCCGGCGAAATTTAGGCGACGCTTTCTCGGCTTTTCAGAAAACGCGTTCAACTTTGTCAAAAGATTTCTGACAAAGCTGAAAACACGTGGAGGCCATCATCGCAACTACACGTCTTTAGCCGACAAGCGCAAAGTTCGGCGACGCTTTCTCTGCTTTTCAGAAAACGCGTGCAGCTTTGTCAAAGGAGCCGCATCCGCACTACCACGTGTCGTTCAGAAAGCAAAGGGGCGTCGTTCAGAAATCGAAGGGGCGCCTGCTCAGAAATCGAAGAGGCGTCGTTCTGATATCGAAGAGACATTTGTCGACAAGGGTAAAAGAATAGTACCACCATTTGATATTATCTCTATATATGTCGACCTTCGTCTTTTATGGCAAGGCAAACCTGAAGAACCATGCCCAACTCTCCCTCACCTCTGAGGGCGCACTCCCTGAAAAGCCTTTCGAAATACTCAATTCTTTCTTCTTCCCCAAAGATGATACCAGATGCCTGGAGTACAGATGACCCAGGAGGAAACGGCAGATTGAAGTATGCTGATTCATTCACCGCTTCTTCAAAAGCAAAGGTATCTCATATCATCAAGGTCAAAAGCAAAAGTATCTCATATCATGCTCTTTCCCTGTCTTTTTCTTTGTCCTTGTTCTTACTCGCATGGCAAAGTAAAAGAAGCAATCAGCCGGCACTTGGAGTCAGTCTTCCGATCTAGAGCCAACTGCCTGGAATCTATTCCTGATTGCTTACCTAGCGTTGCTCTCGAGTAGTCATCTTCAACGGTTGATAAACTTCCGGAGAAGGGACCACTTCTGCAAAGGGGAGCGAGTAAGGCAAGTGAAAATGATACATTGAAGCATGTGGAGACAAACACAGGCTGAGTTATCCTCCAACCCTTTTCAATACGAATTGGAAAGATTGAACAAAGAAACAGACCAAAGGGGTAAGCTCAGACCTTCGGGGAAGACCAAAAGAATCCTCCAGCCAAGTAGCACAAAGGAAAATCAACAAGTGGAGGAGACCCAAAAGAATCCTGCTGCCCAGTTCAAGAGTAGCACAAAGGAAAATCAACGATGGGCAGAAACCAGTTCAAGAGAAAGCCTGTGGAATCACCAAGATCAATGCCTCAATGCAATTACCAAGGAGAAGATGGAATTTACACTCCATAACCAGATTTGCGTCCCTAAACTCTTCTCTTTGTTAAGTGACATTCTGCCATGTTTAGTATGTTTAGTTGCTTTTTGTGTGTTTACTTATGTTTTGTGTGAATCTATGCTTAAAACATTGAGGACAATGTTTGATTTAAGTGTGGGGGGGTAACTAAGTATATTTAATGCAAATTCGTGGGATTTTATCACCCATTACTTCAAATGTTGTTCCTTGCTGTTTTAAGGTGTTTTTAAGTTGTCTTAGAGTGTTTTTAGTATGTTTTGTTTTATAACTTCGAAAATCACATAAAAAGTTGAAAAACATGTTTTAAAAAGCCTAAAAAGAGTGTTTTGAGTCGTTTTTGTATGTTTATGTCTTAGGGTACCTTCCAACACAATGATAAGGATTTGGTTTGTAATTGCATGACTGTTAAAAAGAGTTATAAACATAGAGAAAAGTTTGATTTACTCTTGGTATATGCTTGGATATGGTTATAATGTATGACTTCACATGCAATCATAAAAGAAAAATTCGTTTTTGTAACATGCTTGAAGGAAGGAACTCAAACAAATGCTACAACCCTGTGAGACTCGAGCCATTACCTTCTTTGGAGAGTTATTTTCGGTGATTCTTTGTTTTCTAAAGTTGTTGCATGATCTCATTATTCCTTGCTTGGTTGCTACTTAGAATGCAATTGTATCATGATAGAACTAAATGCTAGAACTTATATCCGTTTCATTCAAAGCATGACATTGAATTGCATAACATATATCAAGATGAAGTTGTGTAGTTGCCACCATAGCCAAATAGCCTTACTTCCCATATTTCGTATATATTAGTTTTAACGCTGTTGAGCCTCGTTTAGCCTATTTTCTTTGCTAACCACATCACCCCTTACCTAGCCTAGAGTAGGACCATCCGTATCCTTGTTCTTGAAGTATAGTGAGCATGACTTAATTGAATTCCTTTTGAGTTACATTTTGCAAGAAAATGAGTGTGGGGGAGGGAAAGTTTGCTCTTAAGTTTGTATGTTTTGAGAGTCAAAAGAAAAGAAAAAAAAAATTGTGAAAAACATATGAGAACCAAAAAGAAGAAGAAAAGAAAGAAAAAGAATGAAAATAAGTGAGAATGGACTCACAAGTGTGATTGTTGAAGAAAGGGCCCAAAAAGTTTGAATATGGCCCTAAGTTTTGTGTGACTTCCCCTTGGGTGTTCAAAGTTGACTTCTGCGTTCTAAAGGAAATTCTAAGTGCCTAATTCAATACTTTGCTCACTATTGCTTAAAGAACGTTTGTTTTCCCTATCCTTTCATTGTTAGCCAACTCCCCAAGCCCCGTTACAACCTTTGACTTCTATCTTGATCGTTATGTGTTCAATAATGTGGAGTTTGGAATTGATATGAGCTTATGGAATCACTGGTTCTCGTTCTAAGTAGTAGCATTCCATTCATGAGATCATATTCATGTCATTGTCGTAAATCCAGAAAATGCTTTCTTTGATATAACATATGTGAGTGTTAGAATTCATATTTACATCAATCTTCTCACATATAACTAGTGTAGGGTGTGTAGTCAGAAAATCTGTGTAAAAAACGAGTGCATATCTTGTAAGGATTTGAGCAATTTCTCTAAGGCATGTTACTACATTCAAAACATGGTTTTAAATGCTTAATTGTGAAATAGTATGTGGTGACTATGATTAAGAATGTATTCAAGTGTGAAGATGACAAAAATCTATGGGACTAATGATTTTTAACTTGTCATGTGCATTGGAAATCCGTGAGACGATTGTTGGAAGGTGTAGGTGGTGTTTTGTTCGTTTTGTCTAGTTTCGTGTTCTTTTGTTGTTTTGTTTTGCTCGAGGACTAGCAAAAGATAAGTGTGGGGGTATTTGATAGGAGCATATTCATGCGACTTAAATGGCTTGTTCTCGTGCATTTACGTTATGTTTCTTTAGTTATTTTAGTACTTTAAGCTATTTTCGTGTGTTTGTAGGTCCAAAGGGCTAAAGGAGCAAAAAGATGCATTTTGGAGACTTTTGGAGCACTTTTGGGCTAAGGATGGATAGCTTATGCTTGGAGCCAAAGTGTTGGACGAAATTGAAGACGTAATTGAAGACCAAAGTGTTGGAACCTTGTTCTCTTTAGTTTTAGGACATTTAAACCTTTCCTAATCCCAATCATGCCATGCATAACACACATCCATTCTAACACATTGTCGTTGCATATGCATTTCCTTCATTAGTTAACCCACATGCTCTCATTACTTATCACCACATATCATATCACTTATCACTTATCACTTATCATCACCACTTACCACTTATCACTTAACATGCACCCATCACCTAACACAACACCTTTAATTCACATGCATACCTATTCTTTAAATCAGCCACATGCATTCATATTCACCATCATTGCCGTGCACATTCCTTCTCATTTCCACCTTTCATTTCAGCCACATGTCTTCATCATTGCAGCCACCATTCACTCTTTAATCCACATGCATTCACACACACTTCACACAAACAGCAATCACATGCAAACACATGCATTTCCAACCCCAAACACTCATTGCCGTGAGTTCCCATTGCATTTCCAGCTTTGCACATGCATTCACTCACCACAAACAAGTCACATGCATTCATCAACATATCTAGCTGTCATTCACATGCATTTCATTCATCATTTCCACCCCCACATGTCCCTTTAATCATTCAAACATACACCCATTCACCATCAGAAAATCCACTTCATTGCACATGCATTTCCTTCATCATTTCACAACCTAATTCACATGCAAACACAATCTGCCATCATTCACAGAAAACACCATCATTGCCGTGACTTTCCCATCCAAATGCACCACAAATCAGCACATGCACCACCAATTCAATCAACACATGCTTTCACATACATTTTCAGATTGCATTCCCTTGCATTCCAACCAAAACCGTGCACATGCACTTGTTCCTCCATTAAATCAGCCACATGCATCTTCCATCACCATTTCAGCTTTCCACCTAGTTCCTAGCTGTCATGTTCCCCCATTTCACCTATAAATAAGCATGCATTGCATTCATAATTCATTCATTCATTCTTCCATTTCAGAAATTCACCCATTTCCCACATCAAAACTGCCCTTTGGCCGTGAGTTCCCTATAATCCAAACACCACCAGAAATTCATCCATTCAACCACTCCCCAAACCATTCACACCATCAAACTCACCTTAGACCTTGTGCCACAACGAAGAGGAAGAGAAGAGTGCCTAAACGTTCATACAATTCAAGTTTGAGTTGTTGGAATGTTTAGGTGTTTCTTTGATTTTCTTTGTTTAATTTCAATGCTCTTTGTTTTGTACGAATGAGGAATGGATGATAAGAGGGCTTAAACGTTCATACAATTCAAGTTTGAGTTGTTGGAATGTTTAGGTGTTTCTTTGATTCTCTTTGTTTTGTACCATGAGGAACTCAACCCCCCTTGGTTAGGGGGTGATTCGAATATATGTTTATGCTTGCATTTTGATTTGATTACTTCTAATTGCGTTTCATAAGTTGTGGATTCAATTTGTTTAACCGTTTGATTGATAACTTATTTATGTATGTTTATTGAGAATGCGCGCTTAATTTTCATGCATGAATATGACGCTAGAATATAAGTGAGTTTCACCTAATAGTTACGAACTTATATTCACAAGTAGTGGAGGTTGCTTATAAACAATCGCGTTAAACAAATTCTTGGCATAAGTTTCATGCAATCATAGTAACGAATGCCTCGTCAACACTTATAATTTTCATAGAGCGTAATGATTCTTGCTTGTACCTCTTCTATGCATTCATGTTGAGGACTTGTGGGGAATGTTTTGAATTGTCGCATGCATCATCCAATTCAATAACGTTAGGAAGATTTGAAGGTTAATTAGTGCATCACGGTTAACTTGGGGTGTTGAGTATCATAGTTTATTGAAATGCAATTGGAAATCATTTTATTATGCAAGTATAACATGTATGGAGATGAACCCCTTAGCTAGCCTTCATTCCATTCAATTCTATCACACATTCACATTTACATTTAGCTTTTACTTACAATCTGTTCTTTTAGTTTAAATTCGTCAAAACCTAACCCCCCCTTTACTTTCTTGTTCTTTAGTGTTTAGACTTTGTTTAGTTTATGTTTTAAAGTGTTTTGATTCAATTTATTTCCCAAAATTCGTCCAAATTCACCAAAGTGCTCAAAACTGCCCAGAAAGTGATTTTAAGGCTGTTTTGAGTGTTTTGGGCGATGTTTGAGTCTTTTGGTTTGTTTTAGTGTTTTAAAGTTTAGTTTTGCATTCTTTGAGTCTAGTATAGTGTTTTATATTGTTATTTTACGTTTGAATCAAGCCATAATCCTAAATTCGTCCAACATTGGGGTTAAGGTCAGAAACTGCCTAGTTAGTGTTTTTAGGCAGTTTTGAGTCTTTTGAACTTGTTTTGAGTCCTTTGAGTCTTTGTGAACGTTTTTAACTTTGTTTTTATGTTTTTGAGTCAAATCCAAGTGATTAACAATCCCTCCTAATCCCCGGTCTAGAACGATCCCTACTTATACATATACTACAATTTGACGAAAAGAGGGTTTAATTTGTGTGCGTAAAAATCTCGCATCAAGCACAAACACAAATTTGGACGAAATTAAGTAATAACTTGACTCAAGAACGTAAAAACACAATATAAAACACTAAACTAACTCAAAGAATGTAAAACTAAACACTTAAAACATTAAAACAAACCAAAAGACTCAAGCATCACCCAAAACACTCAAAACTGCCTTAAAATCACTTTCTGGGCAGTTTTGAGCACTTTGGTGAATCTGGACGAAATTGGGAAATAAAATGAATCAAAACACTTAAAAGCACAAACTAAATTGATTTCTAACTAAATTGGACATTAAAGTAAAGGGGGATTTAGATTTATACGAAAATTGAAATAACAAAACAAGTTAATAAACTAAACAGATTGTAAAACGAATTTGATGGAATGGAATGAATGGATGATAGAATGGCTAAGGGGTTCATCTCCATACATGTTATACTTGCATAATAAAATGATTTCCAATTGCATTTCAATAAACTATGATACTCAACACCCCAAGTTAACCGTGATGCACTAATTAACCTTCAAATCTTCCTAACGTTATTGAATTGGATGATGCATGCGACAATTCAAAACATTCCCCACAAGTCCTCAACATGAATGCATAGAAGAGGTACAAGCAAGAATCATTACGCTCTATGAAAATTATAAGTGTTGACGAGGCATTCGTTACTATGGAATACGCATGAAACTTATGCCAAGAATTCGTTTAACGCGATTGTTTATAAGCAACCTCCACTACTTGTGAATATAAGTTCGTAACTATTAGGTGAAACTCACTTATATTCTAGCGTCATATTCATGCATGAAAATTAAGCGTGCACTCTCAATAAACATACATAAATAAGTTATCAATCAAACGGTTAAACAAATTGAATCACAACTTATGAAACGCAATTAGAAGTAATCAAATCAAAATGCAAGCATAAACATATATTTCGAATTTCCTCATAACTTTGAAATCAAAGAAACACCTAAACATTCCAACAACTCAAACTTGAATTGTATGAACGTTTAGGCACTCTTCTCTTCCATTCCTCATACGTACAAAACAAAGAGTATTGAAATTAACATTGAAATCAAAGAAACACCTAAACATTCCAACAACTCAAACTTGAATTGTATGAACGTTTAGGCACTCTTCTCTTCCTCTTCGTTGTAGCACAAGGTCTAAGGATAGTTTGATGGTGTGAATGGTTTGGGGAGTGGTGAAAATGGAAGGATGGTGTTTGGATTTGTAGGGGAGAGCACGGCACAAGGGAGTTTGATGGTCTACATTTCTGCAATGGATGAGTGTTTATGGAAGAGTGTATGAATGAGTATTTATAGGTGAAATGGGGGGAACATGACAGCTAGGTTGCATGTGCACATGTTGGTTGAATGATTATGAGTGCATGTGGCTGAAATAGCATGTGGAATGGCTGGAAATGCAAGGAGAAGGCATGTGCACGGTTTTGGGAGAGAATGGGAGTGCAAGTGGCTGAAATGTTAGAGGAACAAGTGCATGTGGCTGCATTGTGGTGCAATGATGGAGGAACAATCTGAAAATGCAAGGTATGGCTGGAATGATTGTGTTTGTTTGAATGTGCATGTGATTAAATTAAAGGATGCAATGTAAATAAATAATGAATGCATGTGTTGAATTATGAAGATGCATGTGCAATGAAGTGGAATGACAATCTGAAATGGGATAGGTACCCACGGCAATGATGATTTCTGGTGGTGTTTGGGTGTATGTTTGAATGGTGCATGTGGGTGAAGGTGTGGCTGCATGTTTGAATGATTAAAGGGACATGTGGGGGTGGAAATGATGAATGAAATGCATGTGAATGACAGCTAGATATGTTGATGAATGCATGTGACTTGTTTGTGGTGAGTGAATGCATGTGCAAAGCTGCAAATGCAATGGGAACTCACGGCATGGATGTGTTTTGGGTGCATGTGGAATGAATGATTTCTTGGTGAGTGGATGCATGTGTTGATTAAAGGGGGAATGCAAAGGAAAAGCTAGAAATGCATGTGGAGTGGCTGCAAGGTGAATGGATAATGAAATGGGAAAGCATGTGCAAGGTTTTGGTGTGAATGATTGAATGTGCATGTGGCTGCAATGGAGGAGGAATCCTTCAATTTCGTCCATCCTCTTGGCTCCAAGCATATGATATCCATTCCAATCTCTAATTTGCTCCAAAAGGCTCCAAAAGGCATCCTTTTGCATACTTTGCCCTTAGAACCTGAAAACACACAAAAGAAGCATAAAGGACTAAAATAACTAAAGAAACATAACGTAAATGCACGAGAACAAGCCATTTAAGTCGCATGAATATGCTCCTATCAGCCGGACGAAGAACACGTTCAGGCACCATTGGTGCCCACGGCATGGAGTGAGATCTCCTCCACAACCTGCCCCACGGCATTCTCATAGTATGGCTTCAATCTATGTCCGTTGACCTTGAATTCCACCCCATTCCTTAAGCTTTGGACTTGAACTGCACCATGTGGAAAAACATTAGTAACAACAAAAGGTCCAATCCATTTAGAACGTAACTTTCTGGGAAATAAACGTAGACGAGAATTAAAAAGTAAAACTTTATGTCCAATTGTGAAGGTTTTGCCCCTAATCATCTTGTCATGAAACGCCTTCGTCTTTTCCTTGTAAATGCGGGCATTCTCGTAGGCTTCATTCCTTAGTTCCTCAAGCTCATTCAATTGGAACTTCCGATGCATTCCAGCAGCATCTAAGTCCAAATTGAACGTTTTGATGGCCCAATGTGCCTTATGCTCTAGCTCCACGGGTAAGTGACAAGGTTTTCCATAAACTAGCCGAAATGGAGACATCCCTAGGGGTGTTTTGTAGGCAGTGCGATATGCCCATAGTGCATCGTCTAAACGCATGCTCCAATCCTTCCGGTTAGGCCCCACGGTCTTCTCCAAGATTTGCTTGACCTCTCTATTTGATACTTCGGCTTGGCCACTTGTTTGTGGGTGATAAGGTGTTGAAACCTTATGCTTGACATTGTACTTCTTGAAGAGTGCCTCAATGGTCCTATTGCAGAAATGTGAACCTCCATCACTTATAAATACCCGCGGCATCCCAAATCTAGAGAAAATGTTAGTCTTGATGAAATCTGAAACCACTCTAGAATCGTTAGTACGAGTAGCT
This sequence comes from Pyrus communis, assembly GCF_041283825.1. Lineage (NCBI taxonomy): Eukaryota > Viridiplantae > Streptophyta > Magnoliopsida > Rosales > Rosaceae > Pyrus > Pyrus communis. The sequence continues at coordinate 9,430,481 of NC_142572.1, forward strand.
TTTGCTTCTACCCATTTAGAAACATAATCAACCGCAAGCAAAATATAAGTGAAACCAAATGAAGAAGGAAAAGGACCCATGAAATCAATACCCCAAACATCAAAGATTTCAACATTGAAGATGGGTGTTTGCGGCATTTGGTCTTTTGCACCAATAGAACCTGTTCTTTGACATCTATCACATGTTAAGCAAAACATTCTAGCATCTTTGAACAATGTAGGCCAATAAAAACCAGATTCTAACACTTTACGAGCTGTCCTTTGGGTACCAAAATGGCCTCCACATGCATAAGAATGACAAAATGCTAGAATTGAGTTAAAATCAGAAGTTGGCACACATCTTCTAATAATCTGATCTGGGCAATATTTCCATAGATATGGATCATCCCACACATAAAATCTTGCATCATGTATCAATTTATCACGTTGGACCTTGCTTAGGGTGTTAGGAACTTGCTTAGTCACCAAGAAATTGACCAAATCGGCATACCAAGGGGTACTTACCTCAATGGACAGAAGTTGTTCATCCGGAAACGTCTCAGAAATGGGGAGGGATTCTTCTTCACGCACCAATCTACTCAAGTGGTCAGCCACCACGTTTTCACAACCTTTCTTGTCCCTAATTTCAATATCGAACTCTTGAAGTAGGAGCATCCAACGAATGAGCCTTGGTTTGGCCTCCTTTTTGGTGAAAAGATACTTCAAGGCTGCATGGTCAGTGAAAACAATTACTTTAGTGCCAATAAGATATGATCTAAACTTATCTAAAGCAAATACAACCGCCAAGAGTTCTTTTTCGGTTGTAGAATAATTCAATTGAGCATCATTTAAAGTGCGGGAAGCATAATAAATAACATGTGACTGTTTATTTTTCCTTTGACCCAAAACAGCCCCAAGTGCATAATCCGAGGCATCACACATCAATTCAAATGGAATGGACCAATCCGGGGGAGTTATGATGGGTGCCGTGGTTAGGAGCTCTTTGAGATGCTTGAATGACTTCTCGCATGCCTCGTTGAACTCAAAAGACACATCTTTTTGGAGGAGGCGGCATAGGGGTTGTGCAATCTTGGAAAAGTCCTTGATAAATCGTCTATAGAATCCTGCATGACCAAGAAAAGAACGAACCTCTCTAACCGAAGTAGGAGAGGGTAAGTAGTGTACAAGATCTACTTTAGACTTATCAACTTCAATTCCTTTTTCAGAGATTATATGACCCAAAACAATACCTTGTTTAACCATAAAATGGCATTTTTCCCAATTTAAAACAAGGTTTGTTTCAACACAACATTTCAAGATTAAAGTGAGATTATCCAAGCATTTATCAAAAGAATCACCAAAAACACTAAAGTCATCCATGAATATCTCAATAATCCTTTCAACATAATCAGAAAATATGCTTACCATACACCTTTGAAACGTGGCAGGGGCATTGCACAAACCAAATGGCATGCGTCGATATGCAAATGTTCCAAAGGGACAAGTAAAAGTGGTCTTTTCTTGATCATCCGGGGCAATGACAATTTGATTATAACCTGAATATCCATCAAGAAAGCAATAAAAAGAATGACCCGCTAACCTTTCCAACATTTGATCTAGGAACGGCAATGGGAAGTGGTCCTTCCTTGTGGTGGCATTTATCTTCCTATAATCGATGCATACACGCCAACCGGTTTGGATTCTCATGGGTACAAGCTCATTCTCGGCATTCTCCACAACCGTCACTCCGGATTTCTTAGGCACACATTGGATAGGTGAAACCCAACGACTATCGGAGATAGGATAAATGACTCCACAATCAAGAAGTTTGATTATCTCCTTTTTCACAACTTCCATCATTGGAGGGTTAAGACGGCGTTGAGCCTCTCTAGTTGGTTTGGTCCCCTCCTCAAGAAATATGTGATGCATACAAGTTGTGGGGCTTATACCTTTGATATCGTCCAATGTCCATCCTAGGGCAGATTTGTACTCCTTCAACACATGCATGAGTTTTTCCTCCTCTTGTGCCGTGGGGTTGCATGGATGTTGCTCCCTTGGTTTTGACTTCTACACCACTTGTAATGACTTTTTCAAGCATATCATCATTCAAATCTTCAAGGTATCCCTGCGCCAAAGTGTCAACAGTATCAATAGAGAAACATGAATGATCTTCACTAGGATACTTAATAGAATCGGAAAGATTGAAATTAACAACTTCCCCATCAAATTCCATGGACAAAGTTCCATTAAACACGTCAATCTTAGTCCGGGCCGTTTTCATGAATGGCCTTCCAAGTAGAATGGGCAGCGAGGGTGCATGATCCGATTCATCCATCTCAAGGACATAGAAATCCGCCGGAAAGATCAAATGATTAACCTGCACCAAAACATCTTCCAAAACTCCCTTTGGATAGGCATTAGATCTATCGGCCAATTGTATGATAACACCATCCTTTTTCAATGCTCCTAGGTTCATAGATGCATATATGGAATATGGCATAACATTTATAGAAGCACCTAAGTCAAGCATGGCAGATTCAAATCTAGTGTTACCGATGACACAAGGAATGGTGAAACTACCCGGATCTTTGCATTTGGGAGGTAGTTTGCGTTGCAAGATGGCGGACACATTCTCACCTACTTTTACCACTTCCTTGGTCAACATCCTCTTCCTAGTGGTGCACAACTCCTTCAAAAACTTGGCGTATCTAGGGACTTGCTTGATTGCATCCAACAAGGGTATGTTCACTTGAACTTTCCTAAATGTCTCAAGGATGTCCTTTTCAGCTTCTTCCTTCCTTGTTTGCATAAACCTACTAGGAAAAGGAGCATTCGAAGGAAAAGCATTAGTAGAAACTGATAGGAGCATATTCATGCGACTTAAATGGCTTGTTCTCGTGCATTTACGTTATGTTTCTTTAGTTATTTTAGTCCTTTATGCTTCTTTTGTGTGTTTTCAGGTTCTAAGGGCAAAGTATGCAAAAGGATGCCTTTTGGAGCCTTTTGGAGCAAATTAGAGATTGGAATGGATATCATATGCTTGGAGCCAAGAGGATGGACGAAATTGAAGGATTCCTCCTCCATTGCAGCCACATGCACATTCAATCATTCACACCAAAACCTTGCACATGCTTTCCCATTTCATTATTCATTCACCTTGCAGCCACTCCACATGCATTTCTAGCTTTTCCTTTGCATTCCCCCTTTAATCAACACATGCATCCACTCACCAAGAAATCATTCATTCCACATGCACCCAAAACACCACCAGAAATCATCATTGCCGTGGGTACCTATCCCATTTCAGATTGTCATTCCACTTCATTGCACATGCATCTTCATAATTCAACACATGCATTCATTATTTATTTACTTTGCATCCTTTAATTTAATCACATGCACATTCAAACAAACACAATCATTCCAGCCATACCTTGCATTTTCAGATTGTTCCTCCATCATTGCACCACAATGCAGCCACATGCACTTGTTCCTCTAACATTTCAGCCACTTGCACTCCCATTCTCTCCCAAAACCGTGCACATGCCTTCTCCTTGCATTTCCAGCCATTCCACATGCTATTTCAGCCACATGCACTCATAATCATTCAACCAACATGTGCACATGCAACCTAGCTGTCATGTTCCCCCCATTTCACCTATAAATACTCATTCATTCACACTCATTGATAGACAATTCATTTCACAACAGAAATTGGTCCCTTGAGGCCGTGCCCTTCACAAGTCCATCCATTCCATTCATAAACACTCATCCATTGCAGAAATGTAGACCATAAAACTCCCTTGTGCCGTGCTCTCCCTTACAATCCAAACACCATCCTTCCATATTCCACCACTCCTCTTCCATTCCTCCACCACTCCCCAAACCATTCACAACATCAAACTATCCCTAGACCTTGTGCTACAACGAAGAGGAAGAGAAGAGTGCCTAAACGTTCATACAATTCAAGTTTGAGTTGTTGGAATGTTTAGGTGTTTCTTTGATTTCAATGTTTAATTTCAATGCTCTTTGTTTTGTACGAATGAGGAATGGAAGATAAGAGGGCCTAAACGTTCATACAATTCAAGTTTGAGTTGTTGGAATGTTTAGGTGTTTCTTTGATTCTCTTTGTTTTGTACCATGAGGAACTAAACCCCCCTTGGTTAGGGGGTGATTCGAATATATGTTTATGCTTGCATTTTGATTTGAATACTTCTAATTGCGTTTCATAAGTTGTGGATTCAATTTGTTTAACCGTTTGATTGATAACTTATTTATGTATGTTTATTGAGAATGCGCGCTTAATTTTCATGCATGAATATGACGCTAGAATATAAGTAAGTTTCACCTAATCGTTATGAACTTATATTCACAAGTAGTGGAGGTTGCTTATAAACAATCGCGTTAAACAAATTCTTGGCATAAGTTTCATGCAATCCATAGTAACGAATGCCTCGTCAACACTTATAATTTTCATAGAGCGTAATGATTCTTGCTTGTATCTCTTCTATGCATTCATGTTGAGGACTTGTGGGGAATGTTTTGAATTGTTGTATGCGCTAACCCATCCAATTCAATAACGTTAGGAAGATTTGAAGGTTAATTAGTGCATCACGGTTAACCCGGGGTGTTGAGTTTCATGGTTTATTGAAATGCAATTGGAAATCATTTTATTATGCAAGTATAACATGTATGGAGATGAACCCCTTAGCCATTCTATCATCCATTCATTCCATTCCATCAAATTCGTTTTACAATCTGTTTAGTTTATTAACTTGTTTTGTTATTTCAATTCTCGTCAATTTAAAACCCCCCTTTACTTTCTTGTTCTTTAGTGTTTAGAATTTGTTTAGTTTATGTTTTAAAGTGTTTTGATTGATGCGAAAATAGTTAAGCACACAAATTAACCCTCTTGTTGTCAAATTGTAGTAAAGATGCAAGTAGGGATCGTTCTAGACCGGGGATTAGGAGGGCTTGCTAAAACCTCAAAACTGACTCAAAAACATAAAAACAAAGTTAAAAACGTTCACAAAGACTCAAAGGACTCAAAATAGGTTCAAAAGACTCAAAACTGCCTAAAAACACTAAATAGGCAGTTTCTGACCTTAAACACAATTTTGGACGAATTTAAGGTTATGACTTGATTCAAAACACTTTAAAACATAAACTAAACAGATTCTAAACACTAAAGAACAAGAAAGTAAAGGGGGTTTTGATTTGACGAAAATTGAAATAACAAAACAAGTTGTAAAACTAGGCAGATTGTAAAACGAATTTTGGAAACAATATGATGGATGGATTAGTTAGAGGTCCATTCTCCACACATGACACATTTATATATGAATCGATTCTCCAATTGCTTTTCATTAACTATGATGCTCAACACCCCAAGTTAACCGTGATGCACTAATCAACCTTCAAATTTTCCTTATTCTATTGAAGTGGATGATGCATGCGACAATTCAAATCATTCTCCAATGGTTCTCAACATGAATGCATAGAAGAGATACAATGAGAGATCATTATGCTCTATGAAAATTATAAGTGTTGACGAGGCAATTGTAACTATGAATGCATGATACTCTTGCCAAGAATTCAATTAACACGGTTGTGACTAGCAACCTTCACTACTCATGTTTATAAACTTGTGACGATTAGGTGAAACTCGTTTGTAAACTAGCATCGAGTTTATGCATGAAGACTAAGTATGCATCCCTAATCAACATACAAAAACAAGTTTTTAATAAACAGATAATTGAATTGCAATCACAACTTAACAAATCACAATTGGAAGAAATCAATTCATATTTCAAACATGTTCATGGCTTCAAACTTTCCCCTAACTAATTAGGGGTTTAGCCACTCATGATTACAACAAACTTAGAAAGGAATAACAAAGTAAACATTGAAAACAAGAACGAAGTACACCTAAAACGCTCCAATCTGCAAGCATGAACCGTTCTAGGCTTCCTTCCTCTCCTAGTTGCTGCGGCACAAGGGGTTTTGGTGAGTTTTGGGGGTTATGGATGATGTAGAATGATGTGTTTAGGGTAGGGATGGATGTAGGGGATGGCAAGGAGTGTTTTTGGGCAGAAAATATGAAGAATGGTGAAGTATGGCTGTGTTAGAGAGAGGGAATGAATTTCTGGCGTGAATGAATGTGAATGAGAGGTGGTTTTCTGAATATGGAAGAGTGAGTGATTTGTGGCTGCAATGGGTGCTTATTTATAGGTGAAAAGAGGGAATATGACAGCTAGGAACTTGGTGGAAAGCTGAAAATGCATGTGCAATGTTTTGGGAGAAAATGGGAGTGCATGTGGCTGCAATGGATTAAAGGGTGAATGCATGTGCAATGATGAAGTGGGATGGCTGAAATTGTAAGGGGAATGCATGTGGGTGAATGTGTGGCTGCATGGTTGAATGATTAAAGGGTGCATGTGGCTGAATTGGTGGTGCAAAGAGAATGAATAATGAAATGGGAAAGCATGTGCAAGGTTTTGGTGTGAATGATTGAATGTGCATGTGGCTGATATGGATTAGGAATCCTTCAATTTCGTCCATTCCTTTTGCTCCAAACATAAGCTATCCATTCCAAGTCCAATTTTGCTCCAAAATGCTCCAAAATGCATCTTTTTGCTTCCTTAGCCATATGAACCTAAAAACACACGAAAATGGTTTAAACTACTAAAACAACTATGAATTAACAATATAAATGCACGAAAACAAGCTAAGTAAGTCGCCTAAATATGCTCCTATCATTGATTCAATTTTATTTCCCAATTTCGTCCAAATTCACCAAAGTGCTCAAAACTGCCCAGAAAGTGATTTTAAGGCAGTTTTGAGTGTTTTGGGTGATGTTTGAGTCTTTTGGTTTGTTTTAATGTTTTAAGTGTTTAGTTTTACATTCTTTGAGTTAGTTTAGTGTTTTATATTGTGTTTTTACGTTCTTGAGTCAAGTTATTACTTAATTTCGTCCAAATTTGTGTTTGTGCTCAAATCTGCCCAGAAAGTGGTTTTTAGGCAGATTTGAGTGTGTTTGTGTTGTTTTGAGTCTTTTGGTTTGTCTTAGTGTTTTAAAGTTTAGTTTTGCATTCTTTGAGTCTAGTATAGTGTTTCATATTGTTATTTTACGTTTTTGAGTCAAATCCAAGTGGTTAATGATAGGAGCATTTTTAGGCGACTTAACTAGCTTATTCTTGTGCATTTGTGCTATTATTTCTTAGTTAATGTCGTATTACAACTCAATTTCGTGTGTTTGTAGGTCCTATAGGTTAAAGTATCAAGAAAGTGCATTTTGGTGCATTTTGGAGCTATTTTGGACACTAGGTGGTGAGCTTGCATGTGGGCTAACATGGATGGACGAATTTGGACTTCAAGAAGGTGGAAATGTGATAAGAAGAGGAAGGAACTAAGCTAAGGACAAAGTGGATAAGGAAAGTGCAAGAAAAGAGGAAACATTATCCAAAACATTATCCAACCTTATCCAACCTTATCCAACCTTATCCAACATTATCCAATTATCCAAAACATTATCCAAACCTTATCTCATCTTATCCTATCCAAACCTTATCATGTCTTACTCCTAATTACATGGGGAGTTAAATGGATCATTCTAGAACCTAGTTCTAGAAGCACCCTAGTCTAAAAGGCCCAAATCTGCCACAAAACCTACTCTTTCTAGAAACCCTAGAAAAGTGGCGCCCCAAACCTTTCTAGAAGGCTTTACCTTGCCTTGCAAGCCAAGCTACCCTCTCCCCTAAATCAGCCACACCTCCCTAGGCCCAATCCCTTTGGGATTCTGAATTCCAAGGCCTAATCCTTGTGGATTTGGGTATACAAATCAGTTTATAGAACTATGTGGGCCAAAACCTTCTCCTAAGTGGATTTGAATCACTATGGCCGAATTCTAGGGCCCTAATCCACCAAATCTGCTAAGTAAACCCTAATCTAATAAACCCTAGGACTATATAAACATATTTTCAGCCACAAATTCGTACCAACCCCTTATGCTAGACAGAAAACCCTTGTGCCGCACCTCCATTCTCCATTCTAAGCCTCCATAGACCTCCCTACACATCCATACATCTCTGCCGCACCCTTCCCCACCATAATCAACCATCCTCCATCCCTCCAAACTAGAAAACACCATCCAAAACCCCCAATTCCATCACCCTCACTTTGTGCCGCAACAAGGAGGAGGAAGAGGAGCCAATCTGTGCATCAAATCCATCTTGGAATTGCTGAACGTTTAGGTGTATTCTTTCTTATGATTTCAATGTTTAAATTCAATACTTTTTGTTGTGCAAGCATGAGGAACTAATCCCCCCTTTGGCTAGGGGGGAATTTCGAAACCATGGTTATATTTGCATGATGATTTGATTACTTTCAGTTGTGATTTCATGAATGATGAATTCAATTTACTTATCTATTTTAATTAAAACTTGCTTATGTATATGAATTGAGAGTGCACGCTTGATTTGCATGCATAAACATGATGCTAGGATATGAGGGAACTTCACCTAATCGTTGGGAGCTCACATCCATGAGTAGTTAAGATTGTTGGTCGCAATTATGTTAAGTAAAGTCTTGGCATAAGTATCATGCGCTTTCATAGTTACGAATGCCTCGTCAACACCTATGATTTCCATAGAACCTAATGATCTTTGATTGTCTTTCTATTATGCGCTTTCATATAGAAAACTTTTAAGGAATAATTTGATTGCAATGCGCTAATTCCATTCAATTCAATGACCTAAGGGAAATCTGAGAGTTAATTTAAGCGTACCTAATTAACTTGGGGTGTTGAGGTTCATAAATTCATCGAATAAGCAACTGGAGATTATTTTGTATGCAAGTATGCCATGTGTGGAGAAAAACCTCCTAGCCATCTCACCATCCATTTAATTCCACCAATTTCGTCAAAATCTGCCTAGTTTACATATTTGTTTTGTTTGTTTGATTTTCGTCCAAAACCAAATCCCCAATTGTCTTAGAGTGTCTAATTGGTCCAAATATGTTTTAGATTGTGTTTTTAAGAGTTTTGAGTCAAGTTAGAACCAATTTTCGTCCAAGTTTGTGTTTAGGCTCAAAACTGCCCAGATTGTGTTTTTAAGGCAGTTTTGAGTGTTTTTAGCCTATTTTGAGTCTTGTGAACGTGTTTGAGTCTTTTTACGTGAGTTTAAGTGTTTGAAAGGTTAATTTTATTTATTTGAGTCAGTTTAGAGTGTTTAGCAATCCCTCCTAATCCCCGGTGTAAGAACGATCCCTACTTATTTATATGCTACAATTGTCAAAAGAGGGTTAATTTGTGTGTTAAGTTAATTTTCGCATCAGTTAACAATCCCTCCTAATCCCCGGTCTAGAACGATCCCTACTTGCACCTATACTACAATTGTCAAAAAGAGGGTTTAATTTGTGTGCGTATAATTCTCGCGCCAAATTTTGGCGCCATTGCCGGGGATTAGAAAATTTGCTAATCCCTTGGATTGTTTTATTTTCGTTTGTTTTTATTTTTCCAGATTCTTAATTTTGTTTTGTTTCTTGTTTTAGGTACTAGTTCATGACTCAGAGTTCTCATCCGATTCGTGAACATATCCTGGAGTGATTGGATTCTTCGTCCGGCTGCAAGACGTAAAAGAAAGCGCTACTTGGGAGGCAACCCAATGCACTGGAAAAAAAAAAAAAAAAAAAAAAATTTCATATATTAAAAAAAAAATATATACTAAACATGGAGAAAGATGGTGCTTCACAAAGGTTGTTTACGTGAAGCCCCACTACGAGGCGTCGAAGCGGAAGGCATTGAAGCGGAAGGCATCGGAGCGGAAGGCATCGGAGTGGAAGGCATCGGAGCGGGAGGCATCGGAGCTAGAGCATTCCAGGCCTTAATACTTGGCCAAGCGCTGGATGAGCCAGGAAAAAGGTGCCTCTGGAGGAAAGACGAAAACCTTTGACGGTCACTGTGAATCCGACCTTCAGACTCTTGCAGCTCATCAAGCTTCCTCTTCATGCCCGTCGAATAGTTGTTGGCAAGCACGTGCAAACTTCTATTCTCGTACTTAAGCTGCTGGATCTCTTGCTTAAGACTCTCCACCTCTGCCATCAATGATTCCACCTGACGGGAGCGGGCAAGCAGGCGTTGGCCCATGTTGGACACAGAACTCGCACACTGAACACTAAGTGCGAACGACTCTTGAACGGCCAACTCATCGGACCGTCCTGACAGCAGCCTACTATCTTTTGGAGTGAGGAGGTTCCTAGCTACTATTGTAGCTGTTGTGGCGTCCTGCATCACGGAGTCTTCACCTGAAAGAGGACCGTTAGAAGATAAGAAAGAAGGGCGCCATACGTTACCTTGACGCGGCGCGCCCGTATCACTGCTAAGGCTCAATTCCAAGCTAAGGTTCGATGAGTTTGCCATTTTTCAAAAGTGTTCAAAGAGAAGGGATGGAGTTAAATTTCAAAGGCCCGGAGTCGATTTTCAAGAATGGGAAATCTTCAGAGTGTGTTTGTGATGCGAAAATTAACTTAACACACAAATTAACCCTCTTTTGACAATTGTAGCATATAAATAAGTAGGGATCGTTCTGGACCGGGGATTAGGAGGGATTGTTAATCACTTGGAAACTGACTCAAAAACGTAAAACAAAGGTTAAAACACTAAACTAGACTCAAAGAATGCAAAGCTAAACAATAAAAACACTAAAACAAACCCAAAGACTCAAAACAGCCCCAAAACACTCAAAACTGCCTTAAAAACACTTTCTGGGCAGTTTTGAGCACTTTCACTAATTTGGACGAAATTGGGTAATAACTTGAATCAAAACCCTTAAAAACACAATCTAAAACATATTCTAACTAATTAGACACTCTAAGACACTTGGGGATTTGGTTTTTGACGAAAATCAAACAAACAAAACAAATATGTAAAATAGGCAGATTCTGACGAATTTGATAAAATTAAGTGGATGGTGAGATGGCTAGGAGGTTTTTCTCCACACATGGCATACTTGCATACAAAATAATCTCCAGTTGCTTATTCGATGAATTTATGAACCTCAACACCCCAAGTTAATTAGGTACGCTTAAATTAACTCTCAGATTTCCCTTAGGTCATTGAATTGAATGGAATTAGCGCATTGCAATCAAATTATTCCTTAAAAGTTTTCTATATGAAAGCGCATAATAGAAAGACAATCAAAGATCATTAGGTTCTATGGAAATCATAGGTGTTGACGAGGCATTCGTAACTATGAAAGCGCATGATACTTATGCCAAGAATTTACTTAACATAATTGCGACCAACAATCTTAACTACTCATGAATATAAGTTCCCAACGATTAGGTGAAGTTCCCTCATACCCTAGCATCATGTTTATGCATGCAAATCAAGCGTGCACTCTCAATTCATATACATAAGCAAGTTTTAATTAAAATAGATAAGTAAATTGAATTCATCATTCATGAAATCACAACTGAAAGTAATCAAATCATCATGCAAATATAACCATGGTTTCGAAATTCCCCCCTAGCCAAAGGGGGGATTAGTTCCTCATGCTTGCACAACAAAAAGTATTGAATTTAAACATGGAAATCATAAGAAAGAATACACCTAAATGCTCAGCAATTCCAAGATGGATTCGATGCACAGATTGGCTCCTCTTCCTCCTCCTTGCTGCGGCACAAGGTTAGGGTGATGGAATTGGTGGTTTTGGATGGTGTTTTCTAGTTTGGAGGGATGGAGGATGGTTGATTATGGTGGGAAGGGTGCGGCAGAGATGTATGGATGTGTAGGGAGGTGTATGGACGTGTAGAATGGAGAATGGAGGTGCGGCACAAGGGTTTCTGAATAGCATAAGGGGGTGGTACGAATTTGTGGCTGAAAATATGTTTATATAGTCCTAGGGTTTATTAGATTAGGGTTTACTTAGCAGGTTTGGTGGATTAGGGCCCTAGAATTCGGCCATGGTGATTCAAATCCACTTAGGAGAAGGTTTTGGCCCACATAGTTCTATAAACTGATTTGTATACCCAAATCCACAAGGATTAGGCCTTGGAATTCAGAATCCCAAAGGGATTGGGCCTAAGAAGGTGCGGCTGATTTAGGGGAGAGGGTAGCTTGCCTTGCAAGGCAAGGTAAAGCCTTCTAGAAAGGTTTGGGCGCCACTTTTCTAGGGTTTCTAGAAATAATAGGTTTTGTGGCAGATTTGGGCCTTCTAGACTAGGATGCTTCTAGAAATAGGTTCTAGAATGATCCATTTAGGTCCCCATGTAATTAGGAGTAAGACATGATAAGGTTTGGATAGGATAAGATGAGATAAGGTTTGGATAATGTTTTGGATAATTGGATAATGTTAGATAAGGTTGGATAAGGTTTTGGATAATGTTGGATAAGGTTGGATAAGGTTTTGGATAATGTTTCCTCTTTTCTTGCACTTTCCTTATCCACTTTGTCCTTAGCTTAGTTCCTTCCTCTTCTTATCACATTTCCACCTTCTTGAAGTCCAAATTCGTCCATCCATGTTAGCCCACATGCAAGCTCACCACCTAGTGTCCAAAATAGCTCCAAAATGCACCAAAATGCACTTTCTTGATACTTTAACCCATAGGACCTACAAACACACGAAATTGAGTTGTAATACGACATTAACTAAGAAATAATAGCACAAATGCACAAGAATAAGCTAGTTAAGTCGCCTAAATATGCTCCTATCAAATTCCCCCACACTTATCTTTTGCTAGTCCTCGAGCAAAACAAATGAACAAAAGAAACAAAACATATAATCTAAACCTTCCAACGTTCGTCTCAGGGATTTCCAATGAAACATGACATGTCAAAGATCACCACTCACATAGATTTAAGCAATCCTTACCCTCGAGCATACTTAATCATAGTCACAATTCACTAGCTCACATTTAATCAACTAAAACAACATTTTGAATGTAGTAACATGCCTTAGAGAATTCCCTCAATTCCTTACTAGGTGTACTCTCAATTTTCACACAGATTTTCTAACTACACTCCCTACACTAGGTATATGTGAGAAGATTGATGTAAACATGTAGACGAACACTCACATATGTTAGAACAAGAAAAGCATTTTCTGGAATTATTAACATGTATGTATATGATCTCATGAATGGAATGCTACTACTTAGACGCGAGAACCAGGGATACCATATGCTCAAACCAATTTTAAACTCCACATATTGAAACACATAACAATCAAGATAGAAGTCAAAGGGTTGTAACGAGGCTAGGGTATTGGCTACAACGAAAGGTAAAGGATAAACAAACATTCTTAAAGCAATAGTGAGCACAATATTGAATTAGGCACTTAGAATTCCCTTTAGAACGCGGAAGTCAACTTTGATCACCCAAGGGGGAAGTCACACAAAAATTAGGGCCATATTCAACTTTTTGGACCCTTTCTTCAACAATCTCACTTGTGAGTTCATTCTCACTTATTTTCATTCATTTTCTTCCTTTCCTTCTCCTTTTTCTTCTTTTTCACAAATTTTTTTTTTCTTTTCGTTTTTTTTCTTTCTTTTTCTTTTCTCGTGCCCCTTTTAAGACTTTGGCACACACACACTCACAAAATCCCTTCCCCCACACTCGTTTTCTGCACAAATGTCACTCAAAAGGAATTCCTTCTACATTATGCTCCACTATACTTTAAGAACAAAGGTATGGGAAGTCCTATTCTAGGCTAGGTAAGGATGATGTGGTTAACAAGAAAATAGGCTAAATAAGGCTCAAAGGGGTTTAAACCTACAATACAAGTGACAAGGGTGGATTCGGCTGTTTGGCTATGGTGGTGACTACTACACAACTTCATCTTGTTATTTGTTATGCTAATCAATTTCATGCTTTGAATAAAACGGGTATGAGTTCTAGTATTTGGAACTATAGTGATGAAACGCATTCTAAGTAGCAACCAAGCAAAGAATAATGAGATCATGCAACGACTTTTAGAAAACAAGAATGCACAGATTAATAACTCTCCAAATAAACGTTTAGGCTCAAGTCTCTCAGGGATGTAGCGTGTGTTTGAGTTCCTTCCTTCAAGCATGTTACAAAAACTGATTTTATCCTTTGTGATTACATGTGAATTCGTAAACTATAACTACAACCAAGCATAAACCAAAGAGCAAATCAAACTTCCATCATTGTTTGTAACTCTCTTTAACAGTCATGCATTAAAAACCAAATCCTCATCATTGTGTTGGAAGGTACCCTAAGACACAAACAAACACACAAAAACAACTCTTTTTGGCTTTTTCAAAACACTTTTTTCAATTTTTTTCAAATTTTCGGATTTTTACTTCAACACACACCAAAACAGCTTAAAATGCACTAAAAACACTTAAAAACAGTGAGAAACAACATTAGAAGTGATAGGTGATAGAATCCCACGAATTTTGCATAAAAACACTTGTTTACCCCCCCACACTTAAATCAAACATTGTCCTCAATGTTTCACACAAAGACTCACATAAAAGCAAACAAATAATAAGCAACTAAGCATGATAAAATAAACAGCAAGGAGAAGGGTTTAGAAACGCAAATCTGGGTTTGGAATGGAAGTTCCATCTTCTCCTTGTCGAATACATGGGTTGCCTCCCAAGAAGCGCTTGCTTTAACGTCTTCCAGCCGGACGAATACGCCATGCTAAGCTTCCCTAGTAGTACCCACGGCATGGAGGGGTACATCATCCACCACATGCTCCTCGAAGTTCTCGTAGTAGGGCTTTAATCGATGGCCATTCACCGTGAACTCTTGTCCTGTTTTCAAGCTTTGAACTTGGACTGCACCATAAGGAAAAACATTAGTAATAACAAACGGGCCAACCCACTTAGAACGCAACTTACCAGGAAACAAGCGAAGGCGGGAATTAAAGAGTAGCACTTTCTGCCCAATGGAGAATGATTTGCCTCGAATCATCTTATCATGAAAAGCCTTTGTCTTTTCCTTGTAAATTCGAGCGTTGTCATACGCCTCGTTCCTAATCTCTTCTAATTCATTCAATTGGAGCTTCCTGTGAAGTCCAGCCGCATCAATGTCCATGTTGAATGTCTTGATGGCTGATAGGAGCATATTCATGCGACTTAAATGGCTTGTTCTCGTGCATTTACGTTATGTTTCTTTAGTTATTTTAGTACTTTAAGCTATTTTCGTGTGTTTGTAGGTCCAAAGGGCTAAAGGAGCAAAAAGATGCATTTTGGAGAGTTTTGGAGCACTTTTGGGCTAAGGATGGATAGCTTATGCTTGGAGCCAAAGTGTTGGACGAAATTGAAGACCTAATTGGAGCCAAAGTGTTGGAACCTTGTTCTCTTTAGTTTTAGGACATTTAAACCTTTCCTAATCCCAATCATGCCATGCATAACACACATCCATTCTAACACATTGTCATTGCACATGCATTTCATTCATTATTCATTCCCTCACATGCTCCCATTACTTATCATAATCACATATCATATCACTTATCATTCACCACTTATCATTCATCACTTATCATTCACCACTTATCACTTATCATATCATTCACCACTTATCATTCATCAAACACATGCATTCACATGTTTTCACAATCTGCCATCATTCCAACCTAAACCATGCACATGCTATCACCATGCATTCACATGCACTTGTTCCTCTATCATTCCATCCTTTAAAACATTGCACATGCACTCCCATTCTTTAATCCATGCAGCCACACATTCACCCACATGCATTTCCACCCACATGCTATCCCATTTCAGATTGCATTCCCCCTTTAATCAGCACATGCATTCCTTTAATCCACATGCATCTCCATAATCAATCAAAAACACCCATGCCGTGGCTCCTCTCCCATTTCCAAATTTCCCCTTTTTGCATTTCCCCTTAATAAATCAGCCACATGCACTTTAATCATTCAATCACACCAACACACATTCAATCTCCAACCTTTGCCATGCATTACTCATCAGATTTCCAACATATTCACATGCATTTCACATGCATTCCATCTTTTAATTTAATCACATGCACATTCATACACTTTCACATGCATCTTGGCAGATTTCACATGCACACACAAGCATTAGCACATGCAACCTAGCTGTCATGTCCCCCCCATTTCACCTATAAATACTCATGCATTCATTCTCATTCATTCACAATCCATTCACCACAGAAATAAGGCCTTTGTGCCAGAAATTCACCCATTCCAAACACTCTTCCATAAACTCATCCATTGCAGAAATGTAGACCATCAAACCACCATTGTGCCGTGCCTTCCCCTACAAATCCAAACACCATCCTTCCATTCCTTCACCACTACCCAAACCATTCACACCATCAAACTATCCCTAGACCTTGTGCTACAACGAAAAGGAAGATAAGAGTGCCTAAACGTTCATACAATTCAAGTTTGAGTTGTTGGAATGTTTAGGTGTTTCTTTGATTTCTATGTTTAATTTCAATACTCTATGTTTTGTACGAATGAGGCATGGAAGAGAAGAGTGCCTAAACGTTCATACAATTCAAGTTTGAGTTGTTGGAATGTTTAGGTGTTTCTTTGATTCTCTTTGTTTTGTATCATAAGGAACTAAACCCCCCTTGGCTAGGGGGTAATTTGAAATATATGTTTATGCTTGCGTTTTGATTTGATTACTTCTAATTTCGTTTCATAAGTTGTGATTCAATTTGTTTAACTATTTGATTGATAACTTATTTATGTATGTTTATTAAGAGTGCACACTTAATTTTCATGCATGAATATGACGCTAGAATATAAGTGAGTTTCACCTAATAGTTACGAACTTATATTCACAAGTAGTGGAGGTTGCTTATAAACAATCGCGTTAAATGAATTCTTGGCAAGAGTATCATGCATTCATAGTTACAATTGCCTCGTCAATACTTATAATTTTCATAGAGCGTAATGATTCTTGCTTGTATCTCTATTATGCAATCATGTAGGGGACTTGTGGGGAATGTTTTGAATTGTTGTATGCGCTAACCCATCCAATTCAATAACGTTAGGAAGATTTGAAGGTTAATTAGTGCATCACGGTTAACTTGGGGTGTTGAGAATTAATGATTTATTGAAACGCAATTGGAAATCATTTTATTATACAAGTGTAACATATGTGAAGATGAACCCCTTAGCTAGCATTCATTCATTTCAATTCCATCCATATTTTCATCAAATTCATCTTTACAATCTGTTTTAATTACAATATGTGTATTTTATTTAATTTCGTCAAATCTAATTCCCCCTTTACTTTAATGTTCAAATTAGTTAGAAATCAATTTAGTTTGTGTTTATGAGTGTTTTGATTCATTTTATTTCCCAATTTCGTCCAAATTCACCAAAGTGCTCAAAACTGCCCAGAAAGTGATTTTAAGGCAGTTTTGAGTGTTTTGGGTGATGTTTGAGTCTTTTGGTTTGTTTTAGTGTTTCAAGCATTTAGTTTTACATTCTTTGAGTTAGTTTAGTGTTTTATATTGTGTTTTTACGTTCTTGAGTCAAGTTGTTACACAAATTCGTCCAAATTTGTGTTTGTGCTCAAATCTGCCCAGAAAGTGGTTTTTAGGCAGATTTGAGTGTGTTTGTGTAGTTTTGAGTCTTTGTGAACGTTTTTAACTTTGTTTCTATGTTTTTGAGTCAAATCCAAGTGATTAACAATCCCTCCTAATCCCCGGTCCAGAACGATCCCTACTTGCACCTATACTACAAATGATAAAAAGAGGGTTAATTTGTGTGCGTATAAATCTCGCATCAATGGCCCAATGCGCCTTGTGCTCCAATTCCACGGGAAGATGGCATGGTTTGCCATAAATGAGCCGAAATGGGGACATGCCCAGGGGGGTCTTGTAAGCCGTGCGATATGCCCACAACGCATCCTCCAACCGTACACTCCAATCCTTCCTTGTAGGGCCCACGGTTTTTTCTAGAATCTGCTTAATCTCCCTATTTGAAACCTCGGCTTGCCCATTGGTCTGAGGATGATAAGGTGTTGAAACCTTATGCGTGACGTTGTACTTCTTGAGCAAAGCCTCAATGGTTCGATTGCAAAAGTGAGATCCTCCATCACTTATGATCACTCGTGGCATTCCAAACCTTGCAAATAGGTTAGTTCTAATGAAATCTGCAACCACTCGAGAATCATTAGTTCGGGTGGCTTTTGCTTCCACCCATTTCGATACATAATCCACAGCAAGTAAGATATACAAGAAACCATGTGAGGAAGGAAAAGGACCCATAAAATCAATACCCCAAACATCAAAAATTTCAACCGGGAGAATAACATTTTGCGGCATTTGATCCTTTGCACTAATGTTGCCCATTCTTTGGCAACGATCACAAGACATACAAAAGTTTCTAGCATCCTTAAATAAAGTTGGCCAATAGAATCCACATTCTAAAACCTTAAGGGCTGTGCGTTGTGTCCCAAAGTGTCCCCCACATGCATAAGTGTGACAAAATGTTAAAATAGAAGTGAATTCCATGTCATGCACACACTTACGTATAATCTGATCCGAGCAATATTTCCACAAGTATGGATCATCCCAAACATAAAACCTAGCGTCTTTTTTCAATTTATCACGTTGGTTTCTATTTAAAGTGTTAGGAACTTGTTTAGTCACCAAATAATTTACCAAATCCGCATACCAAGGCTCACTTACCTTAATGGATAACAATTGCTCGTCGGGGAATGTTTCTACAATAGGGTACGACTCCTCCTCATGTATCATGCGGCTTAGGTGGTCAGCCACCACATTTTCACTTCCCTTTTTGTCCTTGATTTCGATGTCAAACTCTTGAAGAAGTAGCATCCATCGAATTAGCCGTGGTTTGGCTTCCTTCTTCGTGAACAAGTACTTTAAAGCTGCATGATCAGTGAAAATAATAACCTTAGTACCAAGTAAATATGATCGAAATTTATCTAAAGCAAAGACAATGGCAAGAAGTTCTTTTTCAGTAGTTGAATAGTTCAATTGAGCGTCATTCAACGTCCGAGATGCGTAGTAGATGACATGCGGCTTCTTGTCCTTCCTTTGGCCTAAAACAGCCCCTAACGCATAGTCGGATGCATCACACATTAGCTCGAACGGAAGACTCCAATCTGGTGGCACAATGATGGGTCCCGTGGTTAGCATGTCCTTGAGGAGTTGGAAAGCTGCCGTGCATTCCTTGGTGAAGTCGAAAGGTGCATCTTTTTGTAGGAGGCGGCATAAAGGTTGGGAGATCTTCGAGAAATCCTTGATGAACCTCCTATAAAAACCTGCATGTCCAAGGAACGAACGAACCTCTCTAACCGAAGTAGGAGAGGGTAAGTGACGCACAAGATCTATTTTTGATTTATCTACCTCAATACCTTTTTCAGAAATAATATGACCTAAAACTATGCCTTGTTTAACCATGAAATGACATTTCTCCCAATTTAACACAAGGTTAGTTTCAATGCATCGTTTTAAAATCAAACTAAGATTATTCAAACAACCATCAAATGAATCACCAAAAACGCTGAAATCATCCATAAAAACTTCAATAATTTTCTCAACGTAATCTGAAAATATGCTCATCATGCATCTTTGAAATGTGGCAGGTGCATTACATAAACCAAATGGCATACGACGATAAGCAAATGTACCAAAAGGGCATGTGAAAGTGGTTTTTTCTTGATCTTCTGGGGCTATCACAATTTGATTATAACCTGAATACCCATCAAGAAAACAATAAAACGCATAACCCGCTAACCTTTCAAGCATTTGATCAATGAATGGCAAGGGAAAATGATCTTTCCTTGTCGTGGCATTGAGCTTCCTATAGTCAATACAAACCCTCCAACCTGTTTGGATTCGCGTAGGAACAAGCTCATTTTCGGCATTTGTCACCACAGTTACTCCGGATTTCTTTGGGACACATTGCACCGGAGACACCCACCGACTGTCTGAAATTGGATAGATCACTCCACAATCCAAGAGCTTGATTATCTCCTTCTTCACAACTTCCATCATTGGAGGGTTGAGTCGGCGTTGAGCCTCTCGAGATGCTTTGGTCCCCTCCTCCAAAAGTATACGATGCATGCACGTGGTTGGGCTTATTCCCTTGATGTCGGCCAACGTCCAACCAATCGCAGTTTTGTACTCCTTTAACACCCTCACTAACTTACCTTCTTCTTGTGCCGTGAGTGAGGAGGATATGATGACGGGCAAGGTCTCTTGGTCTCCCAAGAAAACATACTTCAAATGGCTTGGCAATGGTTTAAGTTCAAGGGAAGGTGGCTGCACAACTGAAGGAATGGGCTTATTAGTCGAAATTGGAATTGAAATTAGGTCCGAAGACTTACCAGATTGTAGTGGCGATGACTCAAGGGCAGCCACTATCTCAACCATGTCAACACTAGGGGGCACGGCATGGTGCTCACCATGCATGCCGTGGGTATGCAATTGCCCTACTTCCTTGTCTTTAAGTTCCATTCCTCTTGTAATGACCAATTCAAGTGCATCTTCGTTCAATTGTTCAAAATGGTCCTGCGCCAACGAATCAATTACATCAATAGCAAAACATGAATGATCATCAAGAGGGTACTTAATAGATTCAGAAAGATTGAAATTAATAACTTCCCCATCAAATTCCATTGTCAAAGTCCCATTAAACACATCAATCTTCGTGCGGGCTGTTTTCATAAATGGGCGGCCAAGAAGAATTGGCAATGACGGGGCATGGTTTGATTCTTCCATTTCCAACACGTAGAAATCCGCCGGAAAGATTAGATGATTAACCTGCACTAAAACATCTTCCAAAACACCCTTTGGATAGGCATTAGATCTATCGGCCAATTGAATAATCACACCATCATTTTTTAACTCACCTAGGTTCATAGATGCATAAATGGAGTACGGCATAACATTAATAGATGCACCTAAGTCTAGCATAGCATGTTCAAACCGATTATTGCCAATAACACAAGGAATCGTAAAACTACCCGGATCTTTGCATTTAGGGGGCAATTTACGTTGCAAGATGGCTGAGACATTCTCACTTACCTTTACAACCTCTTTGTTTGAAATTCTCTTCCTAGTAGTACAAAGTTCTTTTAAAAACTTAGCATACCTCGGAACTTGTTTAATTGCATCCAAAAGTGGTATATTGACTTGTACTTTTCTAAACGTCTCTAAAATGTCCTTTTCAGCCTCCTCCTTCTTTGTTTGCATGAATCTACGAGGAAAAGGTACATTTGGAGGAATAACATTAGAAATAACCGAATTTGGAACATCCTTACCCTTAGAAGCCGAGTGGTGTACTTTGGGTGGCTGCGGCATAGTGTCTCCCATCCTTGCCGTGGCTTGCTCATGCTCCCCCTCTTCAAATTGCAACTTTTCGTCCTCCATTGGGGCTGAATTAGAGGGTTGTGAAGCCGTTCCAACTTGTTTTCCACTTCGCAACATGATTGCTTTCGCAGATTCGAATCCTCCTTTCGGGTTGACCACTGTTGAGCTAGGCAACCTTCCTTGCTCACGAAATTGCCCCATGAATTCGGCAATCTGTCCCACTTGCTTCTCCAAGTTGTCCACCCTCTTGTCTTGGATTTGCCTCTCTTTGTTTTGAGTTTGGACTTCCTGCGTCAAAGTAGTAAGTAATTGAAAAATCTTATCATTTTCACTTGAATTACCTACATTGCTTTGGGCAGGTTGTGCTTGGGCTTGTGGTGGTGCCAACGGCTTTTGATAGAAACCCGGGGGTTGTTGCCTAAATCCGCTTTGTTGTTGACCTTGTTGGGGGTCTCGCCATTTGAAATTCGGATGATCACGCCAACCGGGATTGTAAGTATTAGAGAACGGATCACCACGTGATTGGTATTGGTTGCCATATCCCACGGCATTGAGTGTCTCCCACCCTCCATTCTCGATTAATTGTGGGCACTTGTCTGTAGGGTGTTCTTGCATGGAGCATACGCCACAAGAAGCTACGGTTTTGATTTTTGGACCTTCCACCACCTGAGAAAGCAACGTAGTAAGGTTAGCCATTTGATTTTGAAGTTCGGTTATGGCACTTACCTCATTGACTTGGTGTTGCCGTGGGGTACTCCTCTGTCCAACGCCTTCGTATTGTTGAGCGTTCAATGCTCGATTAGCAATCAAGGACTTTGCAGCCGTGGGGGTCTTGTCCACCAATGCTCCTCCCGCTGAGGCATCTAGCATTTGACGTTCAATAGGTAGAAGTCCCTCGTAAAAGTATTGTAGAAGTAGTTCCTCCTTCATTTGATGCTGTGGACATGAAGCAACAAGAGATTTAAAACGTTCATAATAAGTAGGAAAGGATTCACCTTCATCTTGTTGGATTCCACTTATCCTTTTTCGTAGGAGGATGACTCGAGAAGTTGGGAAAAACTTCTCCAAGTAAGCTCGTTTCATGCTCTCCCATGATGTGACCGTTCCGGGAGCCAACTCGTACAACCAATCTTTCGCTTTCTCTTGGAGAGAAAAGGGAAAGGCCTTCATCTTCAAGATGCTCTCATCCACGTTCACCGGAGTCATGCTTGAGCAAACGACTTCAAACTCCTTCAAATGCTTGTTCGGATCTTCCATGGATAGCCCATGGTACTTCGGAATGTGATGTAACAGGCTTGACTTCAATTCGAACTCGGCAATCTTGTCTTGAGCCGCCCTTGGGTATTGGATGCACAAGGGTGCGGCATTGGCCAATCCCGAAGCGGAAAGCTCCTTGATTGTTCGGTTGTCCGCTGCCATGTCTTCCACTTCCTCTTCAAATTCAGAAACGGACTCGGAACTTGCACTTGATTCACTAGGTTCCGGGTTCTTCCTCTTACGTCTCAACTCACGCTCAAAATCGTCGTCAAAGTCTAAAATATGTTCGTGAACCGGATTAGAACTCCGAGTCATAAACAAGTACCTAAAACAAGAAACAAAATAACATAAGAATCTGATCTAATAAGAAAAACGAAAATAACAATCCAAGGGATTAGCAAAGTTGCTAATCCCCGGCAACGGCGCCAAAATTTGATGCGAAAATTAACTTAACACACAAATTAACCCTCTTTTGACAATTGTAGCATATAAATAAGTAGGGATCGTTCTGGACCGGGGATTAGGAGGGATTGTTAATCACTTGGAAACTGACTCAAAAACGTAAAACAAAGGTTAAAACACTAAACTAGACTCAAAGAATGCAAAGCTAAACAATAAAAACACTAAAACAAACCCAAAGACTCAAAACAGCCCCAAAACACTCAAAACTGCCTTAAAAACACTTTCTGGGCAGTTTTGAGCACTTTCACTAATTTGGACGAAATTGGGTAATAACTTGAATCAAAACCCTTAAAAACACAATCTAAAACATATTCTAACTAATTAGACACTCTAAGACACTTGGGGATTTGGTTTTTGACGAAAATCAAACAAACAAAACAAATATGTAAAATAGGCAGATTCTGACGAATTTGATAAAATTAAGTGGATGGTGAGATGGCTAGGAGGTTTTTCTCCACACATGGCATACTTGCATACAAAATAATCTCCAGTTGCTTATTCGATGAATTTATGAACCTCAACACCCCAAGTTAATTAGGTACGCTTAAATTAACTCTCAGATTTCCCTTAGGTCATTGAATTGAATGGAATTAGCGCATTGCAATCAAATTATTCCTTAAAAGTTTTCTATATGAAAGCGCATAATAGAAAGACAATCAAAGATCATTAGGTTCTATGGAAATCATAGGTGTTGACGAGGCATTCGTAACTATGAAAGCGCATGATACTTATGCCAAGAATTTACTTAACATAATTGCGACCAACAATCTTAACTACTCATGAATATAAGTTCCCAACGATTAGGTGAAGTTCCCTCATACCCTAGCATCATGTTTATGCATGCAAATCAAGCGTGCACTCTCAATTCATATACATAAGCAAGTTTTAATTAAAATAGATAAGTAAATTGAATTCATCATTCATGAAATCACAACTGAAAGTAATCAAATCATCATGCAAATATAACCATGGTTTCGAAATTCCCCCCTAGCCAAAGGGGGGATTAGTTCCTCATGCTTGCACAACAAAAAGTATTGAATTTAAACATGGAAATCATAAGAAAGAATACACCTAAATGCTCAGCAATTCCAAGATGGATTCGATGCACAGATTGGCTCCTCTTCCTCCTCCTTGCTGCGGCACAAGGTTAGGGTGATGGAATTGGTGGTTTTGGATGGTGTTTTCTAGTTTGGAGGGATGGAGGATGGTTGATTATGGTGGGAAGGGTGCGGCAGAGATGTATGGATGTGTAGGGAGGTGTATGGACGTGTAGAATGGAGAATGGAGGTGCGGCACAAGGGTTTCTGAATAGCATAAGGGGGTGGTACGAATTTGTGGCTGAAAATATGTTTATATAGTCCTAGGGTTTATTAGATTAGGGTTTACTTAGCAGGTTTGGTGGATTAGGGCCCTAGAATTCGGCCATGGTGATTCAAATCCACTTAGGAGAAGGTTTTGGCCCACATAGTTCTATAAACTGATTTGTATACCCAAATCCACAAGGATTAGGCCTTGGAATTCAGAATCCCAAAGGGATTGGGCCTAGGAAGGTGCGGCTGATTTAGGGGAGAGGGTAGCTTGCCTTGCAAGGCAAGGTAAAGCCTTCTAGAAAGGTTTGGGCGCCACTTTTCTAGGGTTTCTAGAAATAATAGGTTTTGTGGCAGATTTGGGCCTTCTAGACTAGGATGCTTCTAGAAATAGGTTCTAGAATGATCCATTTAGGTCCCCATGTAATTAGGAGTAAGACATGATAAGGTTTGGATAGGATAAGATGAGATAAGGTTTGGATAATGTTTTGGATAATTGGATAATGTTAGATAAGGTTGGATAAGGTTTTGGATAATGTTGGATAAGGTTGGATAAGGTTTTGGATAATGTTTCCTCTTTTCTTGCACTTTCCTTATCCACTTTGTCCTTAGCTTAGTTCCTTCCTCTTCTTATCACATTTCCACCTTCTTGAAGTCCAAATTCGTCCATCCATGTTAGCCCACATGCAAGCTCACCACCTAGTGTCCAAAATAGCTCCAAAATGCACCAAAATGCACTTTCTTGATACTTTAATCCATAGGACCTACAAACACACGAAATTGAGTTGTAATACGACATTAACTAAGAAATAATAGCACAAATGCACAAGAATAAGCTAGTTAAGTCGCCTAAATATGCTCCTATCAGTTTGTTGTGGTGATCGATAGCTCAATAAAAAAGCCAAGGCGACGCGTCCACCAATTCAAAAAGCCGGAATTTCCGGCGTAATTTAGGCGACGCTTTCTCGGCTTTTCAGAAGACGCGTTCAACTTTGTCAAAAGATTTCTTCTTTTCAGACAACACGTGGAGGCCATCATCGCAACTACACATCTTTAGCCGACAAGTGCAAAGTTCGGCGACGCTTTCTCTGCTTTTCAGAAAACGCGTGCAGCTTTGTCAAAAGGAGCCGCATCCGCACTACTATGTGTCGTTCAGAAAGCAAAGGGGCGTCGTTCAGAAATCGAAGGGCCGCCTGCTCAGAAATCGAAGAGGCGTCGTTCTGATATCGAAGAGACATTTGTCGACAAGGGTAAAAGAACAGTACCACCACTTGATATTATCTCTATATATGTCGACCTTCGTCTTTTATGGCAAGGCAAACCTGAAGAAAATGCCCAACTCTCCCTCACCTCTGAGGGCGCACTCCCAGCAAAGCCTTTCGAAATACTCAATTCTTTCTTCTTCCCCAAAGATGATACTAGATGCCTGGAGTACATATGACCCAGGAGGAAACGGCGGATTGAAGTGTGATGATTCATTCACCGCTTCTTCAAAAGCAAAGGTATCTCATATCATCAAGGTCAAAAGCAAAAGTATCTCATATCATGCTCTTTCCCTGTCTTTTTCTTTGTCCTTGTTCTTACTCGCATGGCAAAGTAAAAGAAGCAATCAGCCGGCACTTGGAGTCAGTCTTCCAATCTGGAGCCAACTGCCTGGAATCTATTCCTGATTGCTTACCTAGCGTTGCTCTCGAGTAGTCATCTTCAACGGTTGATACACTTCCGGAGAAGGGACCACTTCTGCAAAGGGGAGCGAGTAAGGCAAGTGAAAATGATACATTGAAGCATGTGGAGACAAACATAGGCTGAGTTATCCTCCAACCCTTTTCAATACGAATTGGAAAGATTGAACAAAGAAACAGACCAAAGGGGTAAGCTCAGACCTTCGGGGAAGACCAAAAGAATCCTCCAGCCCAGTAGCACAAAGGAAAATCAACAAGTGGAGGAGACCAAAAGAATCATCCAACCCAGTTCAAGAGTAAGCCTGTGGAATCACAAAGATCAAAGCCTCAATGCAATCACCAAGGAGAAGAGGGAATTTACACTCCATAACCAGATTTGCGTCCCTAAACTCTTCTCTTTGTTAATTACATTCTGCCATGTTTAGTATGTTTAAGTGTTTTTTTTTGTGTGTTTACTTATGTTTTGTGTGAATCTAGGCTTAAAACATTGAGGACAATGTTTGATTTAAGAGTAGGGGGGTAACTAAGTATATTTAATGCAAATTCGTTGGATTTTATCACCCATTACTTCAAATGTTGTTCCTTGCTGTTTTAAGGTGTTTTTAAGTTGTTTTAGAGTGTTTTAGTATGTTTTGTTTTTATAACTCCGAAAATCACATAAAAATTTGAAAAACTTGTTTTAAAAAGCCTAAAAAGAGTGTTTTGAGTCGTTTTTGTGTGTTTGTGTCTTAGGGTACCTTCCAACACATTGATAAGGATTTGGTTTGTAATTGCATGACTGTTAAAAAGAGTTATAAACATGGATAAAAGTTTGATTTACTCTTGGTATATGCTTGGTTATGGTTATAATGTATGACTTCACATGCAATCATAAAAGAAAAATTCGTTTTTGTAACATGCTTGAAGGAAGAAACTCAAACAAACGTTACATCCCTGTGAGACTCGAGCCATTACTTTCTTTGGAGAGTTATTTTCTGTGATTCTTTGTTTTCTAAAGTTGTTGCATGATCTCATTATTCCTTGCTTGGTTGCTACTTAGAATGCAATTGTATCATGATAGAACTAAATGCTAGAACTAATATCCGTTTCATTCAAAGCATGATATTGATTGCATAACATACAATAAGATGGAGTTGTTAGTCAACCCAAAGCCAAAAAGCCTATCCCTTTTCACATGTATTGTAGGATTACCCCTTTTGAGCCTTTTCGAGCTTATTTTCTTTGTTAACCCCTTGTTCTTAAAGGATAGTGAAGCATGACTTAGAATGAACTCCTTTTGATCAATATACTGCAGAAAATAAGTGTGGGGGAAGATAATAGGGCACGGCCAAAGAATGAAATAAAGAAAAAAAAAATTGTTGAAAAGGAAGAAAAGAAAAAAGAAAAAAAGAGTTGAAAAATAAGTGAGAATGATCTCACAAGCATTGGTTATTGAAGGAAGGGTCCAAAAGAGTGAATTTGACCCTAGTTGTTGCATGAATCTTCCCTTGTGTTTAAAAGTTGATTTCTGCCATTAAAAGTGAGTTTAAGTGTCAATTTCATTACTTCGCTTCCTATTACTTTAAGAACCTTTGTTTTACTTTACCTTTCTTTGTTAAACCATTACCCTTAGCCCCGTTACAACCCTCAACTTCTATCTTGATGTTATGTATTCAATATGTGGAGTTTGGAATTGATATGAGCTTATGGTGTCACTGGTTCTCGCATCTAAGTAGTGGCATTCCATTCATGAGATCTTATATATACATGTTAATAATTCCAGAAAATGCTTTCCTTGTTATAACATATGTGAGTGTTCGTCTACATGTTTACATCAATCTTCTCACATATACCTAGTGTAGGGAGTGTAGTCAGAAAATCTGTGTGAAAAACGAGTGCATATCTTGTAAGGATTTGAGCAAATTCTCTAAGGCATGTTACTACATTCAAAACATAGTTTTAAATGCTTAATTGTGAAATAATATGTGGTGACTATGAGTAAGAATGTACTTAAGTGTGAAGATGACAAAAATCTATGGGACTAATGATTTTTAACTTGTCATGTGCATTGGAAATCCGTGAGACGATTGTTGGAAGGTGTAGGTTGTGTTTTGTTCGTTTTGTCTAGTTTCGTGTTCTTTTGTTGTTTTGTTTTGCTCGAGGACTAGCAAAAGATAAGTGTGGGGGTATTTGATAGGAGCATATTCATGTGACTTAAATGGCTTGTTCTCGTGCATTTACGTTATGTTTCTTTAGTTATTTTAGTCCTTTATGCTTCTTTTGTGTGTTTTCAGGTTCTAAGGGCAAAGTATGCAAAAGGATGCCTTTTGGAGCCTTTTGGAGCAAATTAGAGATTGGAATGGATATCATATGCTTGGAGCCAAGAGGATGGACGAAATTGAAGGATTCCTCCTCCATTGCAGCCACATGCACATTCAATCATTCACACCAAAACCTTGCACATGCTTTCCCATTTCATTATTCATTCACCTTGCAGCCACTCCACATGCATTTCTAGCTTTTCCTTTGCATTCCCCCTTTAATCAACACATGCATCCACTCACCAAGAAATCATTCATTCCACATGCACCCAAAACACCACCAGAAATCATCATTGCCGTGGGTACCTATCCCATTTCAGATTGTCATTCCACTTCATTGCACATGCATCTTCATAATTCAACACTTGCATTCATTATTTATTTACTTTGCATCCTTTAATTTAATCACATGCACATTCAAACAAACACAATCATTCCAGCCATACCTTGCATTTTCAGATTGTTCCTCCATCATTGCACCACAATGCAGCCACATGCACTTGTTCCTCTAACATTTCAGCCACTTGCACTCCCATTCTCTCCCAAAACCGTGCACATGCCTTCTCCTTGCATTTCCAGCCATTCCACATGCTATTTCAGCCACATGCACTCATAATCATTCAACCAACATGTGCACATGCAACCTAGCTGTCATGTTCCCCCCATTTCACCTATAAATACTCATTCATTCACACTCATTGATAGACAATTCATTTCACAACAGAAATTGGTCCCTTGAGGCCGTGCCCTTCACAAGTCCATCCATTCCATTCATAAACACTCATCCATTGCAGAAATGTAGACCATAAAACTCCCTTGTGCCGTGCTCTCCCTTACAATCCAAACACCATCCTTCCATATTCCACCACTCCTCTTCCATTCCTCCACCACTCCCCAAACCATTCACACCATCAAACTATCCCTAGACCTTGTGCTACAACGAAGAGGAAGAGAAGAGTGCCTAAACGTTCATACAATTCAAGTTTGAGTTGTTGGAATGTTTAGGTGTTTCTTTGATTTCAATGTTTAATTTCAATGCTCTTTGTTTTGTACGAATGAGGAATGGAAGATAAGAGGGCCTAAACGTTCATACAATTCATGTTTGAGTTGTTGGAATGTTTAGGTGTTTCTTTGATTCTCTTTGTTTTGTACCATGAGGAACTAAACCCCCCTTGGTTAGGGGGTGATTCGAATATATGTTTATGCTTGCATTTTGATTTAAATACTTCTAATTGCGTTTCATAAGTTGTGGATTCAATTTGTTTAACCGTTTGATTGATAACTTATTTATGTATGTTTATTGAGAATGCGCGCTTAATTTTCATGCATGAATATGACGCTAGAATATAAGTAAGTTTCACCTAATCGTTATGAACTTATATTCACAAGTAGTGGAGGTTGCTTATAAACAATCGCGTTAAACAAATTCTTGGCATAAGTTTCATGCAATCCATAGTAACGAATGCCTTGTCAACACTTATAATTTTCATAGAGCGTAATGATTCTTGCTTGTATCTCTTCTATGCATTCATGTTGAGGACTTGTGGGGAATGTTTTGAATTGTTGTATGCGCTAACCCATCCAATTCAATAACGTTAGGAAGATTTGAAGGTTAATTAGTGCATCACGGTTAACCCGGGGTGTTGAGTTTCATGGTTTATTGAAATGCAATTGGAAATCATTTTATTATGCAAGTATAACATGTATGGAGATGAACCCCTTAGCCATTCTATCATCCATTCATTCCATTCCATCAAATTCGTTTTACAATCTGTTTAGTTTATTAACTTGTTTTGTTATTTCAATTCTCGTCAATTTAAAACCCCCCTTTACTTTCTTGTTCTTTAGTGTTTAGAATTTGTTTAGTTTATGTTTTAAAGTGTTTTGATTCAATTTTATTTCCCAATTTCGTCCAAATTCACCAAAGTGCTCAAAACTGCCCAGAAAGTGATTTTAAGGCAGTTTTGAGTGTTTTGGGTGATGTTTGAGTCTTTTGGTTTGTTTTAATGTTTTAAGTGTTTAGTTTTACATTCTTTGAGTTAGTTTAGTGTTTTATATTGTGTTTTTACGTTCTTGAGTCAAGTTATTACTTAATTTCGTCCAAATTTGTGTTTGTGCTCAAATCTGCCCAGAAAGTGGTTTTTAGGCAGATTTGAGTGTGTTTGTGTTGTTTTGAGTCTTTTGGTTTGTCTTAGTGTTTTAAAGTTTAGTTTTGCATTCTTTGAGTCTAGTATAGTGTTTCATATTGTTATTTTACGTTTTTGAGTCAAATCCAAGTGGTTAACAATCCCTCCTAATCCCCGGTCTAGAACGATCCCTACTTGCACCTATACTACAATTGATAAAAAGAGGGTTTAATTTGTGTGCGTATAAATCACGCATCAGAAACCGAATTTGACACATTCTTACCCTTTTTGGCCGAATTAGACAGTTTTGGGGCACTAGGAACTTGCGGCAAAGACTCTCCCACCTTTGCCGTGGGTTTGCTTGATTCTTCCTCTTCAATTTGCAAGTTTTCATCACCTTTGGGACCTGATTGTGATGGTGTAGGATCTGCCCCAATCTCTTTTCCACTTCTCAAGGTTATGGCCTTTGCACTTTCGAAGCTTCCCTTTGGATTTGGAACGGTGGAACTAGGGAGCTTTCCTTGTTCACGAAACTGCCCCATAAACTCGGCAATTTGCCCCATTTGTTTCTCCAATTGATCCACCCTTTTGTCTTGGTTTTGCATAGCCTTAGCTTGATTGTCCTGCTGATGCGAGAATTATACGCGCATAAATTAAACCCTCTTTTTGTCAAATTGTAGTAAGTATGTAAGTAGGGATCGTTCTAGACCGGGGATTAGGAAAGGTTTAAATGTCCTAAAACTAAAGAGAACAAGGTTCCAACACTTTGGCTCCAATTAGGTCTTCAATTTCGTCCAACACTTTGGCTCCAAGCATAAGCTATCCATCCTTAGCCCAAAAGTGCTCCAAAAATCTCCAAAATGCATCTTTTTGCTCCTTTAGCCCTTTGGACCTACAAACACACGAAAATAGCTTAAAGTACTAAAATAACTAAAGAAACATAACGTAAATGCACGAGAACAAGCCATTTAAGTCGCATGAATATGCTCCTATCAAATACCCCCACACTTATCTTTTGCTAGTCCTCGAGCAAAACAAAACAAAAGAAATAAAAAACAAAACGACACTGAACAAGAAAAACACAACCTAAACCTTCCAACAATCGTCTCAAGGATTTCCAATGCACATGACAAGTTAAAAATCATTAGTCCCATAGATTTTAGTCATCTTCACACTTAAGTACATTCTTAATCATAGTCACCACATATTATTTCACAATTAAGCATTTAAAACCATGTTTTGAATGTAGTAACATGCCTTAGAGAATTTGCTCAAATCCTTACAAGATATGCACTCGTTTTTCACACAGATTTTCTGACTACACTCCCTACACTAAGTTATATGTGAGAAGATTGATGTAAATATGAATTCTAACACTCACATATGTTATATCAAAGAAAGCATTTTCTGGATTTACGACAATGACATGAATATGATCTCATGAATTGAATGCTACTACTTAGAACGAGAACCAGTGATTCCATAAGCTCATATCAATTCCAAACTCCACATTATTGAACACATAACGATCAAGATAGAAGTCAAAGGTTGTAACGGGGCTTGGGGAGTTGGCTAACAATGAAAGGATAGGGAAAACAAACGTTCTTTAAGCAATAGTGAGCAAAGTATTGAATTAGGCACTTAGAATTCCCTTTAGAACGCAGAAGTCAACTTTGAACACCCAAGGGAAAGTCACACAAAACTTAGGGCCATATTCAAACTTTTTGGGCCCTTTCTTCAACAATCACACTTGTGAGTCCATTCTCACTTATTTTCACTCTTTTTCTTTCTTTTCTTCTTCTTTTTTTTTTCACATTTTTTTTTTCTTTTTCCCGTGCCTCCTTTAAGACTTAGGCACATACATACACACAAAAATCCCTTCCCCCACACTTATTTTCTGCAACATATTAATCAAAAGGAATTCATTATCCGTCATGCTTACTATGCTTCAAGAACAAGGGTACGAATGGTCCTAATCTAGGCTAGGTAAGGGGTGATGTGGTTAGCAAAGAAAATAGGCTAAACGAGGTTCAACGGGGTTAAAACTAATAACAAATACGAAATATGGGAAGTAAGGCTATTTGGTTAGGGTGGCAACTACACAACTTCATCTTGATATATGTTATGCAATTCAATGTCATGCTTTGAATGAAACAGATATAAGTTCTAGCATTTAGTTCTATCATGATACGATTGCATTCTAAGTAGCAACCAAGCAAGGAATAATGAGATCATGCAACAACTTTAGAAAACAAAGAATCACAGAAAATAACTCTCCAAAGAAGGTAATGGCTCGAGTCTCACAGGGTTGTAGCGTTTGTTTGAGTTCCTTCCTTCAAGCATGTTACTAAAACGAATTTTTCTTTTATGATTGCATGTGAAGTCATACATTATAACCATAACCAAGCAACAAAAAAAAAAAAAAAAAAAAAAAAAAAAAAAAAAAAATACCAAGAGTAAATCAAACTTTTCTCTATGTTAATAACTCTTTTTAACCGTCATGCAATTACAAACCAAATCCTTATCATTGTGTTGGAAGGTATACTAAGACACAAACACACAAAAACGACTCAAAACACTCTTTTTAGGCTTTTTAAAACACGTTTTTCAAATTTTTATGTGATTTTCGGAGTTATAAAAACAAAACAAACTAAAACACTCTAAAACAACTTAAAAACATCTTAAAACAGCAAGGAACAACATTTGAAGTTATGGGTGATAAAATCCCATGAATTTGCATCAAATATACTTAGTTACCCCCCCACACTTAAATCAAACATTGTCCTCAATGTTTTAAGCATAGATTCACACAAAACATAAGTAAACACACAAAAAGCAACTAAACATACTAAACATGGCAGAATGTAATTAACAAAGAGAAGAGTTTTAGGGACGCAAATCTGGTTATGGAGTGTAAATTCCCTCTTCTCCTTGGTAATTGCATTGAGGCTTTGATCATAGTGACTCCACAGGCTTACTCTTGAACTGGTTTCCGCCCATCATTGATTTTCCTTTGTGCTACTCTTGATCTGGGCAGCAGGATTCTTTTGGTCTCCCCCGAAGGTCTGAGCTTACTACTTTGGTCTGTTTCTTTGTTCAATCTTTCCAATTCGTATTGAAAAGGGTTGGAGGATAACTCAGCCTAAGTTTGTCTCCACATGCTTCAATGTATCATTTTCACTTGCCTTACTCGCTCCCCTTTGCAGAAGTGGTCCCTTCTCTGGAAGTGTATCAACCGTTGAAGATGACTACTCGAGAGCAACGCTAGGTAAGCAATCAGGAATAGATTCCAGGCAGTTGGCTCCAGATCGGAAGACTGACTCCAAGTGCCGGCTGATTGCTTCTTTTACTTTGCCATGCGAGTAAGAACAAGGACAAAGAAAAAGACAGGGATAGAGCATGATATGAGATACTTTTGCTTTTGACCTTGATGATATGAGATACCTTTGCTTTTGAAGAAACGGCGAATGAAGCAGCACATGTATTTGTTATGGTTGTCTCCACATGCTTCGACCGACCGTTTCCTTCTGCCTCATTTGTACTCCAGGTTTCTGGTATCTTCTTTGGGGGAGAAAAAATTGAGTATTTCAAGAGGCTTTGCTGGGAGTGCGCCCTCAGAGGTGAGAGAGAGTTGGGCATTTTCTTCAGGTTTGCCTTGCCATAAAAGACGAAGGTCGACATATATAGAGATAATATCAAGTGGTGGTACTGTGTTTTTACCCTTGTCGACAAATGTCTCTTCGATATCTGAACGACGCCTCTTCGATTTCTGAGCAGGCGCCCTTTCGATTTCTGAACGACACGTAGTAGTGCGTACGCGGCTCTGTCAGAGCTCTTTTGACAAAGTCGCACGCGTTTTCTGAAAAGCAGAGAAAGCGTCGCCGAAATTTACGCTTGTCGGCAAAAGTGTAGCTGCGATGATGACCTCCACGTGAACTTTTGACAAAGTTGAACGCGTTTCTGAAAAGCCGAGAACGCGTCGCCTAACTTACGCCGGAAATTCAGGCTTTTTGAATTGATGGACGCGTCGCCTTGGCTTCTTATAGATGCATTGATCACCGCAACAAACACACTCTGAAGATTTCCCATTCTTTGAAAATCGACTCCGGCCCTTTGAAATTTAACTTCATCCCTTCTCTTTGAACACTTTTGAAAAATGGTAAACTCATCGAACCTTAGCTTGGAATTGAGCCTTAGCAGTGATACGGGCGCGCCGCGTCAAGGTAACGTATGGCGCCCTTCTTTCTTATCTTCTAACGGTCTTCTTACAGGTGAAGACTCCGTGATGCAGGACGCCACAACAGCTACAATAGTAGCTAGGAACCTCCTCACTCCAAAAGATAGTAGGCTGCTGTCAGGACGGTCCGATGAGTTAGCCGTTCAAGAGTCCCTCGCACTTAGTGTTCAGTGTGCGAGTTCTGTGTCCAACATGGGCCAACGCCTGCTTGCCCGCTCCCGTCAGGTGGAATCATTGATGGCAGAAGTGGAAAGTCTTAAGCAAGAGATCCAGCAGCTTAAGTACGAGAATAGAAGTTTGCATGTGCTTGCAAACAACTATTCGACGGGCATGAAGAGGAAGCTTGATGAGCTGCAAGAGTCTGAAGGTCGGATTCACAGTGACCGTCAAAGGTTTTCGTCTTTCCTCCAGAGGCACCTTTTTCCTGGCTCATCCAGCGCTTGGCCAAGTATTGAGGCCTGGAATGCTCTAGCTCCGATGCCTCCCGCTCCGATCCCTTCCGCTCCTATGTCTTCTGCTCCGATGCCTTCCGCTTCGATGCCTCGTGCTACTATGCCTCCCGCTTCTAGAGTTTTGCCCAGTAGTGGGGCTTCAAGCAAACAACCTTTGTAAAAGTTACATTCTGCCATTTTTTTTTTTTTTTTTTTTTTTTTTTTTTTGAACATGCTTTGTTTTTATTCAGTGCATTGGGTTGCCTCCCAAGTAGCGCTTTCTTTTACGTCTTGCAGCCGGACGAAGAACCCAATCACTCCAGGATACGTTCACGAATCGGATGAGAACTCCGAGTCATAAACTAGTACCTAAAACAATAAACAAAACACAAATCAGAAACTAAAACTAAAATACATAATAAAAACGAACAATCCAAGGAATTAGCAAATTTTCTAATCCCCGGCAACGGCGCCAAAATTTGATGCGAGAATTATACGCGCATAAATTAAACCCTCTTTTTGTCAAATTGTAGTAAGTATGTAAGTAGGGATCGTTCTAGACCGGGGATTAGGAAAGGTTTAAATGTCCTAAAACTAAAGAGAACAAGGTTCCAACACTTTGGCTCCAATTAGGTCTTCAATTTCGTCCAACACTTTGGCTCCAAGCATAAGCTATCCATCCTTAGCCCAAAAGTGCTCCAAAAATCTCCAAAATGCATCTTTTTGCTCCTTTAGCCCTTTGGACCTACAAACACACGAAAATAGCTTAAAGTACTAAAATAACTAAAGAAACATAACGTAAATGCACGAGAACAAGCCATTTAAGTCGCATGAATATGCTCCTATCACCTGCCCATTAGACAACTTAGTTAGTATCTTAAGAAGTGCATCATTGTCAAGAAACGTACCTGAGGCACTTGGGCTGGATTGGGCTTGATTTTGGGGTGGGCCGTAGGTTTTGGGAAAGAACCCAGGGGGTTGTTGCCTAAAGCCTCCTTGGTTTTGAGATTGTTGGGGCTCCCTCCATTTGAAATTTGGGTGGTCTCTCCAACCGGGATTATATGTGTTGGAATAAGGATCGTTCCTTGGTTGGTTTTGGCCTTGAAACCCAATTGCATTGGCGCTTTCCCATCCACCATTTTCAATCAACTGTGGACATTTTTCAGAGGCATGTCCATGCATAGAACATTCTTAAAGCAATAGTGAGCAAAGTATTGAATTAGGCACTTAGAATTCCCATAAGAACGCAGAAGTCAACTTTGAACACCCAAGGGAAAGTCACACAAAACTTAGGGCCATATTCAACTTTTTGGACCCTTTCTTCAACCATCAACGCTCGTGAGTTCATTCTTACTTATTTTCACTCTTTTTTTTTTTTTTTTTTTTCTTTTCTTCTTCTTTTTCTTTTGAATCTCAAAACATACATATAAATGTAAGAACAAACTTTTACTCCCCCACACTCATTTTCTTGCATAATGTAACTCAAAAGGAATTCATTTAAGTCATGCTCACTATACTTTAAGAACAAGGGTATAGGAAAGTCCTACTCTAGGCTAGGTAAGGGGTGATGTGGTTAGCGAAGAAAATAGGCTAAACGAGGCTCAACGGGGTTAAAACTAATATATACGAAATATGGGAAGTAAGGCTATTTGGCTATGGTGGCAACTACACAACTTCATCTTGATATATGTTATGCAATTCAATGTCATGCTTTGAATGAAACGGATATAAGTTCTAGCATTTAGTTCTATCATGATACAATTGCATTCTAAGTAGCAACCAAGCAAGGAATAATGAGATCATGCAACAACTTTAGAAAACAAAGAATCACAGAAAATAACTCTCCAAAGAAGGTAATGGCTCGAGTCTCACAGGGTTGTAGCGTTTGTTTGAGTTCTTTCCTTCAAGCATGTTACAAAAACGAATTTTTCTTTTATGATTGCATGTGAAGTCATACATTATAACCATAACCAAGCATATACCAAGAGTAAATCAAACTTTTCTCTATGTTTATAACTCTTTTTAACCGTCATGTAATTACAAACCAAATCCTTATCATTGTGTTGGAAGGTACCCTAAGACACAAACAAACAAAAACGACTCAAAACACTCTTTTTAGGCTTTTTAAAACATGTTTTTCAAATTTTTATGTGATTTTTGGAGTTATAAAAACAAAACATACTAAAACACTCTAAAACAACTTAAAAACACCTTAAAACAGCAAGGAACAACATTAGAAGTTATGGTGGGTAAAACCCTACGAATTTGCATCAAAACACTTTAGTTACCCCCCCACACTTAAATCAAACATTGTCCTCAATGTTTTAAGCATAGATTCACACAAAACATAAGTAAACACACAAAAAGCATTTAAACATACTAAACATGGTAGAATGTAATTAACAAAGAGAAGAGTTTAGGGACGCAAATCTGGTTATGGAGTGTAAATTCCCTCTTCTCCTTGGTGATTGCATTGAGGCATTGATCTTGGTGATTCCACAGGCATACTCTTGAACTGGGCTGCATGATTCTTTTGGTCTCCTCCACTTGTTGATTTTCCTTTGTGCTACTGGGCTGGAGGATTCTTTTGGTCTTCCCCGAAGGTCTGAGCTTACCCCTTTGGTCTGTTTCTTTGTTCAATCTTTCCAATTCGTATTGAAAAGGGTTGGAGGATAACTCAGCCTATGTTTGTCTCCACATGCTTCAATGTATCATTTTCACTTGCCTTACTCGCTCCCCTTTGCAGAAGTGGTCCCTTCTCCGGAAGTGTATTAACCGTTGAAGATGACTACTCGAGAGCAACGCTAGGTAAGCAATCAGGAATAGATTCCAGGCAGTTGGCTCTAGATCGGAAGACTGACTCCAAGTGCCGGCTGATTGCTTCTTTTACTTTGCCATGCGAGTAAGAACAAGGACAAAGAAAAAGACAGGGAAAGAGCATGATATGAGATACTTTTGCTTTTGACCTTGATGATATGAGATACCTTTGCTTTTGAAGAAGCCGTGAATGAATCAGCACATGTATTTGTTGTGCTGTTTCCTCCTGGGTCATCTGTACTCCAGGCATCTGGTATCATCTTTGGGGAAGAAGAAAAAAATGAGTATTTCGAAAGGCTTTGCTGGGAGTGCGCCCTCAGAGGTGAGGAAGAGTTGGGCATTTTCTTCAGATTTGCCTTGCCATAAAAGATGAAGGTCGACATATATAGAGATAATATCAAGTGGTGGTACTGTTCTTTTACCCTCGTCGACAAACGTTTTGATCCCGCAAATCCGGCTTTTTGAAATAGTGGCGCCTCTTCGATCTTTGAAGACGCCTGATAGGAGCATATTCATGCGACTTAAATGGCTTGTTCTCGTGCATTTACGTTATGTTTCTTTAGTTATTTTAGTCCTTTAAGCTATTTTCGTGTGT
Organism: Pyrus communis; assembly: GCF_041283825.1. Lineage (NCBI taxonomy): Eukaryota > Viridiplantae > Streptophyta > Magnoliopsida > Rosales > Rosaceae > Pyrus > Pyrus communis. The sequence goes on from NC_142572.1 coordinate 9,469,001, forward strand.
TTGTAGGTCCAAAGGGCTAAAGGAGCAAAAAGATGCATTTTGGAGACTTTTGGAGCACTTTTGGGCTAAGGATGGATAGCTTATGCTTGGCGCCAAAATGTTGGACGAAATTGAAGACCAAAGTGTTGGAACCTTGTTCCCTTTAGTTTTAGGACATTTAAACCTTTCCATTTCCCTTATGCCGTGCATCTCCACCTTTCTCCCAAAACCATACACATGCATTCATTATTCATTCCCTCACATGCTTCCATTACTTATCATCACCACTTATCACTTATCATTCATCACTTATCATTCACCACTTATCACTTATCATTCACCACTTATCATTCATCAAACACATGCATTCACATGTTTTCACAATCCAACTCACATGCACATTCATCCACCTTTCTCCCTAAAACCGTGCACATGCAAACACATTCACCCACATGCACCCTTTATTCTTTCATCATTCCATCCACTCATTCATCAAACCACTCCCATCCATTTCATCATTGCAAACATTCAAACAAACATCACTCATTGCCGTGGCCTCCCTTTGCATTCACATACATCTCATTTTCATACACAACACATCACAAACACATCCAATCTTCCCTCATTGCCGTGAACTACCATTCCCTTATAATCCAAACACCACTCCTCATTGATAGGAGCATATTCATGCGACTTAAATGGCTTGTTCTCGTGCATTTACGTTATGTTTCTTTAGTTATTTTAGTACTTTAAGCTATTTTCGTGTGTTTGTAGGTCCAAAGGGCTAAAGGAGCAAAAAGATGCATTTTGGAGACTTTTGGAGCACTTTTGGGCTAAGGATGGATAGCTTATGCTTGGAGCCAAAGTGTTGGACGAAATTGAAGACCTAATTGAAGACCAAAGTGTTGGAACCTTGTTCCCTTTAGTTTTAGGACATTTAAACCTTTCCTATATCCTTAGTCGTGCATAACATTCCAACATTCCACTCCTTCATTTCAGCCACACTCCCACATATCATTACTTATCATTCACCACTTATCATTCACTTATCATATCATACACTTATCATAACCATACACTTATCACTTATCACACCAAAACCTTGCACATGCTTTCCCATTTCATTATTCATTCACCTTGCAGCCACTCTGATAGGAGCATATTTAGGTTCATATGGCTAAGGAAGCAAAAAGATGCATTTTGGAGCATTTTGGAGCAAATTAGAGATTGGAATGGATATCATATGCTTGGAGCCAAGAGGATGGACGAAATTGAAGGATTCCTAATCCATTGCAGCCACATGCACATTCAATCATTCACACCAAAACCTTGCACATGCTTTCCCATTTCATTATTCATTCACTTTGCAGCCACCATTCACTCTTTAATCCACATGCATTCATCATCATTCACCACACCTTGCAGCCACATGCATTCCCCTTTTATATTTCCAACCCACATGCACTTCCCCCTTTAATCATTCAAACATGCACTCCCTTTAATCACATGCATAAATCAGCCACATGCATCTCCCATCACCATATCAGATTTCCATCATATTCACATGCATTCCATCCTTTAAAACATTGCACATGCACTCCCTTTAATTAATTAAGCCACATGCACTCCCATCCATTTCATCATTGCAGCCAACACATGCTTTCACATGCATTTTCAGATTGTCCCCTTGCACATGCAGCCACATATTCATTGCACATGCAATTCCAACCCACATGCATCCTTTAATCATTCAAACATGCAGCCACATTCCCTCCTAGCTGTCATGTTCCCCCCATTTCACCTATAAATAAGCATCCATTGCATTCATTCTCATTCACTCCTCCATTTCAGAAATTCATCCATTGTACATACCACAACACAAACCCTTCCATTTTCAGAATGTAGACCATCACAAACTGCCCTTGGCGCCGTGGCCTTGAGGCACCACTCCCTTACAATCCAAACACCATCCTTCCATCTTCACCACTCCCCAAACCATTCACACCATCAAACTATCCTTAGACCTTGTGCTACAACGAAGAGGAAGAGAAGAGTGCCTAAACGTTCATACAATTCAAGTTTGAGTTGTTGGAATGTTTAGGTGTTTCTTTGATTTCAATGTTTAATTTCAATGCTCTTTGTTTTGTACGAATGAGGAATGGATGATAAGAGGGCTTAAACGTTCATACAATTCAAGTTTGAGTTGTTGGAATGTTTAGGTGTTTCTTTGATTCTCTTTGTTTTGTACCATGAGGAACTAAACCCCCCTTGGTTAGGGGGTGATTCGAATATATGTTTATGCTTGCATTTTGATTTGAATACTTCTAATTGCGTTTCATAAGTTGTGGATTCAATTCGTTTAACTGTTTGATTGATAACTTATTTATGTATGTTCATTGAGAGTGCACACTTAATTTTCATGCATGAATATGACGCTAGAATATAAGTGAGTTTCACCTAATCATTATGAACTTATATTCACAAGTAGTGGAGGTTGCTTATAAACAATCGCGTTAAATGAATTCTTGGCATAAGTTTCATGCAATCTATAGTAACGAATGCCTCGTCAACACTTATAATTTTCATAGAGCGTAATGATTCTTGCTTGTACCCCTTCTATGCATTCATGTTGAGGACTTGTGGGGAATGTTTTGAATTGTCGCATGCATCATCCAATTCAATAACGTTAGGAAGATTTGAAGGTTAATTAGTGCATCACGGTTAACTTGGGGTGTTGAGTATCATAGTTTATTGAAATGCAATTGGAAATCATTTTATTATGCAAGTATAACATGTATGGAGATGAACCCCTTAGCCATTCTATCATCCATTCATTCCATTCCATCAAATTCGTTTTACAATCTGTTTCGTTTATTAACTTGTTTTGTTATTTCAATTTTCGTATAAATCTAAATCCCCCTTTACTTTAATGTCCAATTTAGTTAGAAATCAATTTAGTTTGTGCTTTTAAGTGTTTTGATTCATTTTATTTCCCAATTTCGTCCAAATTCACCAAAGTGCTCAAAACTGCCCAGAAAGTGATTTTAAGGCAGTTTTGAGTGTTTTGGGTGATGTTTGAGTCTTTTGGTTTGTTTTAATGTTCTAAGTGTTTAGTTTTACATTCTTTGAGTTAGTTTAGTGTTTTATATTGTGTTTTTACGTTCTTGAGTCAAGTTATTACTTAATTTCGTCCAAATTTGTGTTTGTGCTCAAATCTGCCCAGAAAGTGGTTTTTAGGCAGATTTGAGTGTGTTTGTGTTGTTTTGAGTCTTTTGGTTTGTCTTAGTGTTTTAAAGTTTAGTTTTGCATTCTTTGAGTCCAGTATAGTGTTTCATATTGTTATTTTACGTTTTTGAGTCAAATCCAAGTGGTTAACAATCCCTCCTAATCCCCGGTCCAGAACGATCCCTACTTATACATATACTACAATTTGACGAAAAGAGGGTTTAATTTGTGTGCGTATAAATCTCGCATCACTCATCCATTTCCATAATTCCCCAATCCATTCAACACACCAACAACATCCCTTAGACCTTGTGCTACGACGAAGAGGAAGATAAGAGGGCCTAAACGTTCATACAATTCAAGTTTGAGTTGTTGGAATGTTTAGGTGTTTCTTTGATTCTCTTTGTTTTGTACCATGAGGAACTTCCTCTCGGCTTCATTCCATTAGATACACTCCCCCATTTCTTAAAGGATTTCGACATCAGTTTTGCTTCAAGGGTTCTTTCTTCTTAATCCTATGTTCACTCATGTTATATATTTTTATGTCAAACCTTTTGTAAACATGAAGTGTAACTAATCTCTAGCTTCATCTCCATTTGTGCTATCTCTTTTTATTAGCTGTTGATTCATTCATTTTGTGTTTACTTCATTTCCTTATGCTTTAATTTACAATCTGTCATTTAGTTTAATCAAAACCTAAATCCCCCTTTACCTTATTGATGCGTGATTTATACGCACACAAATTAAACCCTCTTTTTATCAATTGTAGTATATGTATAAGTAAGGATCGTTCTGGACCGGAGATTAGGAGGGATTGTTAATCACTTGGATTTGACTCAAAAACATAGAAACAAAGTTAAACACGTTCACAAAGACTCAAAGGACTCAAAACAAGTTCAAAAGACTCAAAACTACACAAACACACTCAAATCTGCCTAAAAACCACTTTCTGGGCAGATTTGAGCACAAACACAAATTTGGACGAATTTGTGTAACAACTTGACTCAAGAACGTAAAAACACAATATAAAACACTAAACTAACTCAAAGAATGTAAAACTAAATGCTTGAAACACTAAAACAAACCAAAAGACTCAAACATCACCCAAAACACTCAAAACTGCCTTAAAATCACTTTCTGGGCAGTTTTGAGCACTTTGGTGAATTTGGACGAAATTGGGAAATAAAATGAATCAAAACACTCATAAACACAAACTAAATTGATTTCTAACTAATTTGAACATTAAAGTAAAGGGGGAATTAGATTTGACGAAATTAAATAAAATACACATATTGTAATTAAAACAGATTGTAAAGATGAATTTGATGAAAATATGGATGGAATTGAAATGAATGAATGCTAGCTAAGGGGTTCATCTTCACATATGTTACACTTGTATAATAAAATGATTTCCAATTGCGTTTCAATAAATCATTAATTCTCAACACCCCAAGTTAACCGTGATGCACTAATTAACCTTCAAATCTTCCTAACGTTATTGAATTGGATGGGTTAGCGCATACAACAATTCAAAACATTCCCCACAAGTCCCCTACATGATTGCATAATAGAGATACAAGCAAGAATCATTACGCTCTATGAAAATTATAAGTATTGACGAGGCAATTGTAACTATGATTGCATGATACTCTTGCCAAGAATTCATTTAACGCGATTGTTTATAAGCAACCTCCACTACTTGTGAATATAAGTTCGTAACTATTAGGTGAAACTCACTTATATTCTAGCGTCATATTCATGCATGAAAATTAAGTGTGCACTCTTAATAAACATACATAAATAAGTTATCAATCAAATAGTTAAACAAATTGAATCACAACTTATGAAACGAAATTAGAAGTAATCAAATCAAAACGCAAGCATAAACATATATTTCAAATTACCCCCTAGCCAAGGGGGGTTTAGTTCCTTATGATACAAAACAAAGAGAATCAAAGAAACACCTAAACATTCCAACAACTCAAACTTGAATTGTATGAACGTTTAGGCGCTCTTCTCTTCCATGCCTCATTCGTACAAAACATAGAGTATTGAAATTAAACATAGAAATCAAAGAAACACCTAAACATTCCAACAACTCAAAATTGAATTGTATGAACGTTTAGGCACTCTTATCTTCCTCTTCGTTGTAGCACAAGGTCTAAGGATAGTTTGATGGTGTGAATGGTTTGGGGAGTGGTGGAGGAATGGAAGAGGAGTTGTGGAGATGGAAGGATGGTGTTTGGATTTGTAGGGGAGTGGCTCACGGCACAAAGGTGGTTTATGGTCTACATTTCTGCAATGGATGAGTTTGTGACTGAAATTGTCTATGAATGAGTGTGAATGAGAATGAATGCAATGGATGCTTATTTATAGATGAAATGGGGGGAACATGACAGCTAGGAAAGCATGTGAAAGCTAGAATTGCATGTGTGTGCATGTGAAATCTGCCAAGATGCATGTGGCTGCAAGGTGTGGTTAATGATGATGAATGCATGTGAAAGGAAGTGGATTTTCTGATGGGAACTCATGGCACAAAGGGGAATGAATGTGTGATGGTGTGATTGAATGATTAAAGTGCATGTGGGTGGAAATGCATGTGCAATGGCTGATTGTGGTGCAATTGATTAGGAATCCTTCAATTTCGTCCATTCCTTTTGCTCCAAACATAAGCTATCCATTCCAAGTCCAATTTTGCTCCAAAATGCTCCAAAATGCATCTTTTTGCTTCCTTAGCCATATGAACCTAAAAACACACGAAAATGGCTTAAACGACTAAAACAACTATGAATTAACAATATAAATGCACGAAAACAAGCTAAGTAAGTCGCCTAAATATGCTTCTATCAAATTCCCCCACACTTAGCTTTTGCTAGTCCTCGAGCAAAACAAAACAAAAGAAACCGAAAACAAAACAAAACGAACAAAACACAACCTATACCTTCCAACAATCGTCTCAGGGATTTCCAATGCACATGACAAGTTAAAAATCATTATTCCCACAGATTTTAGCCATCTTTACACTTAAGTACATTCTTAATCATAGTCACCACATACTATTTCACAATTAAGCATTTAAAACCATGTTTTGAATGTAGTAACATGCCTTAGAGAATTTGCTCAAATCCTTACAAGAATGCACTCTATTTTCACACAGATTTTCTGACTACACACCCTACACTAGTTATATGTGAGAAGATTGATGTAAATATGAATTCTAACACTCACATATGTTATATCAAAGAAAGCATTTTCTGGATTTACGATAATGACATGAATATGATCTCATGAATGGAATGCTACTACTTAGAATGAGAACCAGTGATTCCATAAGCTCATATCAATTCCAAAGTCCACATATTGAATACATAACATCAAGATAGAAGTTGAGGGTTGTAACGGGGCTAAGGGTAATGGTTTAACAAAGAAAGGTAAAGTAAAACAAAGGTTCTTAAAGTAATAGGAAGCGAAGTATTGAAATTGACACTTAAACTCACTTTTAATGGCAGAAATCAACTTTTAAACACAAGGGAAGATTCATGCAACAACTAGGGTCAAATTCACTCTTTTGGACCCTTCCTTCAATAACCAATGCTTGTGATATCATTCTCACTTATTTTTCAACTCTTTTTTTTTTTTTTTTTTTCTTTATTTCATTCTTTGGCCGTGCCCTATTATCTTCCCCCACACTTATTTTCTGCAGTATATTGATCAAAAGGAGTTCATTCTAAGTCATGCTTCACTATCCTTTAAGAACAAGGGGTTAACAAAGAAAATAAGCTTGAAAAGGCTCAAAAGGGGTAATCCTACAATACATGTGAAAAGGGATAGGCTTTTTGGCTTTGGCTTGACTAACAACTTCATCTTATTGTATGTTATGCAATCAATATCATGCTTTGAATGAAACGGATATAAGTTCTAGCATTTAGTTCTATCATGATACAATTGCATTCTAAGTAGCAACCAAGCAAGGAATAATGAGATCATACAACAACTTTAGAAAACAAAGAATCACAGAAAATAACTCTCCAAAGAAGGTAATGGCTCGAGTCTCACAGGGTTGTAGCGTTTGTTTGAGTTCCTTCCTTCAAGCATGTTACAAAAAGGAATTTTTCTTTTATGATTGCATGTGAAGTCATACATTATAACCATAACCAAGCATATACCAAGAGTAAATCAAACTTTTCTCTATGTTAATAACTCTTTTTAACCGCCATGTAATTATAAACCAAATCCTTATCATTGTGTTGGAAGGTACCCTAAGACACAAACACAAAAAAACGACTCAAAATACTCTTTTTAGGCTTTTCAAAACATTTTTTTTCAAATTTTTATGTGATTTTCGGAGTTATAAAACAAAACACACTAAAACACTCTAAAACAATTTAAAAACACCTTAAAACAGCAAGGAACAACATTTGAAGTTATGGGTGATAAAATCCCACGAATTTGCATTAACAACATTAGTTACCCCCCCACACTTAAATCAAACATTGTCCTCAATGTTTTAAGCATAGATTCACACAAATCATAAGTAAACACACAAAAAACAACTAAACATACTAAACATGGCAGAATGTAATTAACAAAGAGAAGAATTTAGGGACGCAAATCTGGTTATGGAGTGTAAATTCCCTCTTCTCCTTGGTGATTGCATTGAGGCATTGATCTTGGTGATTCCACAGGCATACTCTTGAACTGGGCTGCATGATTCTTTTGGTCTCCGCCACTTGTTGATTTTCCTTTGTGCTACTGGGCTGGAGGATTCTTTTGGTCTTCCCCGAAGGTCTGAGCATACCCCTTTGGTCTGTTTCTTTGTTCAATCTTTCCAATTCGTATTGAAAAGGGTTGGAGGATAACTCAGCCTATGTTTGTCTCCACATGCTTCAATGTATCATTTTCACTTGCCTTACTCGCTCCTCTTTGCAGAAGTGGTCCCTTCTCCGGAAGTGTATCAACCGTTGAAGATGACTACTCGAGAGCAACGCTAGGTAAGCAATCAGGAATAGATTCCAGGCAGTTGGCTCCAGATCGGAAGACTAACTCCAAGTGCCGGCTGATTGCTTCTTTTACTTTGCCATGCGAGTAAGAACAAGGACAAAGAAAAAGACAGGGAAAGAGCATGATATGAGATACTTTTGCTTTTGACCTTGATGATATGAGATACCTTTGCTTTTGAAGAAGCGGTGAATGAATCAGCACACTTCAATCCGCCGTTTCCTCCTGGGTCATATGTACTCCAGGCATCTGGTATCATCTTTGGGGAAGAAGAAAGAATTGAGTATTTCGAAAGGCTTTGCTGGGAGTGCGCCCTCAGAGGTGAGGGAGAGTTGGGCATTTTCTTCAGGTCTGCCTTGCCACAAAAGACGAAGGTCGACATATATAGAGATAATATCAAGTGGTGGTACTGTTCTTTTACCCTTGTCGACAAATGTCTCTTCGATATCAGAACGACGCCTCTTCGATTTCTGAGCAGGCGCCCCTTCGATTTCTGAACGACGCCCCTTTGCTTTCTAAACGACATGTAGTAGTGCGGATGCGGCTCCTTTTGACAAAGCTGCACGCGTTTTCTGAAAAGCAGAGAAAGCGTCGCCGAATTTTGCGCTTGTCGGCTAAAGATGTGTAGTTGCGATGATGGCCTCCACGTGTTGTCTGAAAAGAGAAATCTTTTGACAAAGTTGAACGCGTCTTCTGAAAAGCAGAGAAAGCGTCGCCTAAATTACGCCGGAAATTCCGGCTTTTTGAATTGGTGGACGCGTCGCCTTGGCTTTTTTATTGAGCTATCGATCACCACAACAAACACACTCTGAAGATTTCCCATTCTTGAAAATCGACTCCGGGCCTTTGAAATTTAACTCCATCCCTTCTCTTTGAACACTTTTGAAAAATGGCAAACTCATCGAACCTTAGCTTGGAATTGAGCCTTAGCAGTGATACGGGCGCGCCGCGTCAAGGTAACGTATGGCGCCCTTCTTTCTTATCGTCTAACGGTCTTCTTACAGGTGAAGACTCCGTGATGCAGGACGCCACAACAGCTACAATAGTAGCTAGGAACCTCCTCACTCCAAAAGATAGTAGGCTGCTGTCAGGACGGTCCGATGAGTTGGCCGTTCAAGAGTCCCTCGCACTTAGTGTTCAGTGTGCGAGTTCTGTGTCCAACATGGGCCAACGCCTGCTTGCCCGCTCCCGTCAGGTGGAATCATTGATGGCAGAAGTGGAAAGTCTTAAGCAAGAGATCCAGCAGCTTAAGTACGAGAATAGAAGTTTGCATGTGCTTGCAAACAACTATTCGACGGGCATGAAGAGGAAGCTTGATGAGCTGCAAGAGTCTGAAGGTCGGATTCACAGTGACCGTCAAAGGTTTTCGTCTTTCCTCCAGAGGCACCTTTTTCCTGGCTCATCCAGCGCTTGGCCAAGTATTGAGGCCTGGAATGCTCTAGCTCCGATGCCTCCCGCTCCGATGCCTCCTGCTCCAATGCCTTCCGCTCCGATGCCTTCCGCTCCGATGCCTTCCGCTCCGATGCCTTCCGCTCCGATGCCTTCCGCTTCGATGCCTTCCGCTTCGACGCCTCGTAGTGGGGCTTCACGTAAACAACCTTTGTGAAGCTCCACCTTTCTCCATGTTTAGTATCTTTTTTTTTTTTTTTTTTTTTTTTTATGACATAAATAAAATCAAACGGCATGGAATTTGTCCTTGAATGGAGGGTGATACTTGAAGTGAACCGGCATTGGTTTGAATTCTAGTGTAGGTGCTCCTTTGAAAGTTTCAGGGATATTGGACTTGGCCAGATTGCATGTGATGGTTTCAAGAACGTCCTCTTTGATGAATTCATGACATTCTCTACTTTTCACCTTTGGAAGGGCTTCCGAGGTGTCTTTTTCACTTTCTTCTTCCTTGGAATTCATGAACCTGCAAGGAATAGGATTATTAGTTGGAACGGGGTTAGAACTAATTGGAACAACCTTACTTGAATTAGATGGCGTAGGAGCAATAGGTGCCTCCGGCAAAGGTGTTTCCACTCTTGCCGTGGTTTGGGTGTATTCCTCTTCCTTGTGATTTGATTTTGATGGTTGAGGGTCCGTTCCAACCTCCTCGTCACTGCTCAATATGATTTCCTTGGCAAGTTCAAATTCTCCCTTCGGATTTGCAATGGTTGAACTAGGGAGTTCGCCTTGGTCTTGAAACTGTCCTACGAACTCCGCGATCTGCCCTATTTGCTCTTCCAAGTGGTCCAACCTTTTGTCTTGATTTTGGCCCTCCTTGACTTGATTTTGTGATCCCTGCACCAAACAAATTAATTCATTAAGCTTTTGATTATAATCTATTGACGAACTTGAGTTTGGTTGGGCATATTGAATATGAGGTGGCTGCCAATATCCTTCTTGTTGAACATGTTGAGGTTCCCACCACATAGAAGTTGAATGATCACTCCAATCCGAATTGTAAGTATTGGAAAACACATTATTCCTTGATTGAAGATCAAATATATCAACGCGTTGCATTTGGGACCTTTCCATGAGCTGTGACAAAAGAGAAGCATTATCAAGTGCCATGTTGTTCTTCTCTAGTACTTGATTTTAACAAACAAAACACAAATCAAAAACTAAAACTAAAATACATAACAGAAACGAACAATCCAAGAGATTAGCAAATTTGCTAATCCCCGGCAACGGCGCCAAAATTTGATGCGTGATTTATACGCACACAAATTAAACCCTCTTTTTATCAATTGTAGTATATGTATAAGTAAGGATCGTTCTGGACCGGGGATTAGGAGGGATTGTTAATCACTTGGATTTGACTCAAAAACATAGAAACAAAGTTAAACACGTTCACAAAGACTCAAAGGACTCAAAACAAGTTCAAAAGACTCAAAACTACACAAACACACTCAAATCTGCCTAAAAACCACTTTCTGGGCAGATTTGAGCACAAACACAAATTTGGACGAATTTGTGTAACAACTTGACTCAAGAACGTAAAAACACAATATAAAACACTAAACTAACTCAAAGAATGTAAAACTAAATGCTTGAAACACTAAAACAAACCAAAAGACTCAAACATCACCCAAAACACTCAAAACTGCCTTAAAATCACTTTCTGGGCAGTTTTGAGCACTTTGGTGAATTTGGACGAAATTGGGAAATAAAATGAATCAAAACACTCATAAACACAAACTAAATTGATTTCTAACTAATTTGAACATTAAAGTAAAGGGGGAATTAGATTTGACGAAATTAAATAAAATACACATATTGTAATTAAAACAGATTGTAAAGATGAATTTGATGAAAATATGGATGGAATTGAAATGAATGAATGCTAGCTAAGGGGTTCATCTTCACATATGTTACACTTGTATAATAAAATGATTTCCAATTGCGTTTCAATAAATCATTAATTCTCAACACCCCAAGTTAACCGTGATGCACTAATTAACCTTCAAATCTTCCTAACGTTATTGAATTGGATGGGTTAGCGCATACAACAATTCAAAACATTCCCCACAAGTCCCCTACATGATTGCATAATAGAGATACAAGCAAGAATCATTACGCTCTATGAAAATTATAAGTATTGACGAGGCAATTGTAACTATGATTGCATGATACTCTTGCCAAGAATTCATTTAACGCGATTGTTTATAAGCAACCTCCACTACTTGTGAATATAAGTTCGTAACTATTAGGTGAAACTCACTTATATTCTAGCGTCATATTCATGCATGAAAATTAAGTGTGCACTCTTAATAAACATACATAAATAAGTTATCAATCAAATAGTTAAACAAATTGAATCACAACTTATGAAACGAAATTAGAAGTAATCAAATCAAAACGCAAGCATAAACATATATTTCAAATTACCCCCTAGCCAAGGGGGGTTTAGTTCCTTATGATACAAAACAAAGAGAATCAAAGAAACACCTAAACATTCCAACAACTCAAACTTGAATTGTATGAACGTTTAGGCGCTCTTCTCTTCCATGCCTCATTCGTACAAAACATAGAGTATTGAAATTAAACATAGAAATCAAAGAAACACCTAAACATTCCAACAACTCAAAATTGAATTGTATGAACGTTTAGGCACTCTTATCTTCCTCTTCGTTGTAGCACAAGGTCTAAGGATAGTTTGATGGTGTGAATGGTTTGGGGAGTGGTGGAGGAATGGAAGAGGAGTTGTGGAGATGGAAGGATGGTGTTTGGATTTGTAGGGGAGTGGCTCACGGCACAAAGGTGGTTTATGGTCTACATTTCTGCAATGGATGAGTTTGTGACTGAAATTGTCTATGAATGAGTGTGAATGAGAATGAATGCAATGGATGCTTATTTATAGATGAAATGGGGGGAACATGACAGCTAGGAAAGCATGTGAAAGCTAGAATTGCATGTGTGTGCATGTGAAATCTGCCAAGATGCATGTGGCTGCAAGGTGTGGTTAATGATGATGAATGCATGTGAAAGGAAGTGGATTTTCTGATGGGAACTCATGGCACAAAGGGGAATGAATGTGTGATGGTGTGATTGAATGATTAAAGTGCATGTGGGTGGAAATGCATGTGCAATGGCTGATTGTGGTGCAATTGATTAGGAATCCTTCAATTTCGTCCATTCCTTTTGCTCCAAACATAAGCTATCCATTCCAAGTCCAATTTTGCTCCAAAATGCTCCAAAATGCATCTTTTTGCTTCCTTAGCCATATGAACCTAAAAACACACGAAAATGGCTTAAACGACTAAAACAACTATGAATTAACAATATAAATGCACGAAAACAAGCTAAGTAAGTCGCCTAAATATGCTTCTATCACTTATTGTTCAATTTAGTTAGAAATCAATTTAGTTTATGCTTTAAAGCATTTTGAGTCTTTGGTTTGTCTTAGTGTTTTAAAGTTTAGTTTTGCATTCTTTGAGTCTAGTATAGTGTTTTAGATTGTGTTTTTAGCGTTTTTGAGTCAAATCCAAGTGATTAACAATCCCTCCTAATCCCCGGTCCAGAACGATCCCTACTTACATACTTACTACAATTGTCAAAAAGAGGGTTTAATTTGTGTGCGTATAATTCTCGCATCAAATTTTGGCGCCGTTGCCGGGGATTAGAAAATTTGCTAATCCCTTGGATTGTTTTATTTTCGTTTGATCTTTTTATTTTATTCCAGATTCTTAATCTTGTTTTGTTTCTTGTTTTAGGTACTAGTTTATGACTCGGAGTTTTCATCCGATTCGTGAACATATCCTGGAGTGATTGGGTTCTTCGTCCGGCTGCAAGATGATACGTGTATTATACGCACACAAACTAAACCCTATTTGTGACAATTGTAGTAATGATGTAAGTAGGGATCGTTCTAACCGGGGATTAACTAGGGGTGCTAATCTATTTTGAATTGACTTGAAAACACAAAAACTAAATGTAAAGACTCTTAACAAAACTACTATGACTCAGAATAGCTTTGAAAGACTCAAACTGCTTAAAACAATCAAATTGACTCAAATAGAAACTAGAACTTGATTTAGACGAATTTGAAAGTGTTTATGACTCCAAAAGCTTAAAGATACAAAAATAAAACAAATACGAATGATTAAGACTCAACGAAATATGGGGGAAATGTGTTTGGACGATATTAAATTAAAAAGACAGAATATAATTAAAGGCAAAATGTAAATATGAATGTGATGAAAATATGGATGATGGAATAGCCAAGGGGTTCTTCTCCACACATGTTACACTTGCATACAATATTGATTCTCAGTTGGTCTTTCGATAAGTTGTGAAACTCAATGCTCCAAGTTAATTAGGTCCGCTTAAATTAACTTTCAGATTTCCCTAAATTCGTTGGATTGAATGGAATCGCATTACAACCAAATTATTCTTAATCAAAGTCCCTAACTATGGAATACGCATGATAGAGACATTCAACAAAGATCATTAAGTTCAATGAAAATTATAAGTGTTGACGAGGCATTCGTTACTATGGAATACGCATGAAACTTATGCCAAGAATTCGTTTAACGCGATTGTTTATAAGCAACCTCCACTACTTGTGAATATAAGTTCATAACGATTAGGTGAAACTCACTTATATTCTAGCGTCATATTCATGCATGAAAATTAAGCTTGCAATCTCAATGAACATACATAAATAAGTTATCAATCAAACAGTTAAACGAATTGAATCCACAACTTATGAAATTCCAACCAAAAGTAATCAATTCATATTGCAAATATCAACATAGTTTCGAATCACCCCCTAGCTAAAGGGGGTTTAGTTCCTCATAACTTTGAAATCAAAGAAACCCCTAAACATTCCAACAACTCAAACTTGAATTGTATGAACGTTTAGGCACTCTTCTCTTCCATTCTCATACGTACAAAACAAAGAGAATTAAATTTAAACTTTGAAATCAAAGAAACACCTAAAAATTCCAACAACTCAAACTTGAATTGTATGAACGTTTAGGCACTCTTTTCTTCCTCGTTGTTGTAGCACAAGGTCTAAGTGAGCTTTGGGGATTATGTGAAGTGTTTTGGAGGGATGGGAAGTGGTTGGATAGTGACTGCAATGGAGGAGAAAAACTGCACAGAAATGGAAAGGGATTTGCGGCACAAGGGTTGTGTTTGTGTTGTGTGAAGTGTATGAAATGAGATGAATCAATTGTGGCTAGGTTGCATGCTTATTTATAGGTAAATGAGAGGGAACATGACAGCTTGGAATAGGTGGAAATGTGGCTGCAAGTTTGGTGAATGATTATGAGTGAATGCATGTGAATGTGGCTAGGTTGGAAAGCTGGAATTGCTGGAATTGTAATGTACCCCCACGGCATTGATTGTGTTTGAGTGTTGTGGCTGCAATGTTTGTTGGTTAAAGATGCATGTGGATGTATTATACAATGGGAAAGTATGTGATTGATAATTAGGGTGAATGGTGACTGCAATGATGAAGTGTGATGGTTGAAAATGCAAGGGAAGTATGGAATGCATGTGAAATGTAAAGGGAAAAACTGGAAATGGCTAGGAAGGTCACGGCATAGACTTGTTTGTTTGATGATGATGCATGTGATGGGTGGGAACAAAGGGGGAAACATGGCACAAGGGTGCTTGAGTGAATGATTGAATGTGCATGTGGATTAAAGAATGAGTGGTGGTGTAATGATGAAGTGAATGCATGTGTTGATGACTAGGTTAGTGGGTGGAAATCTGAAAATGGCATAAGGGAATGGGAGCTCACGGTTTTGGCTAGTGTTTGAATGTGTAAAGTGTGTGTGAATGCATGTGAAGATGCTAATAAATAATGCATGTAGGGTTAGGAAATAAAATCATAACTTAAAGGGGGATGATTAAAGGGTGTTGAAAGGTTTTGCATGGCTTTGAAGTGATTGTGGATTGGGCTAGAGTTTAAGTACATGAAATGGACCCAAATTGCTCATCCTTGCATGGCAAGGAATGGTGTTTGTGTTAAGCCCATGGCAAGGTGTTATGTGATTGGGTTAGGGCCATTGTTTTGTGTCTTCAAGTGCATACAAGGCCTTCAATTTCATCCAACACTTGGGCTCCAAGTATAAGCTATCCATCCTTAGCCCAATAGTGCTCCAAAACACTCCACAATGCATCCTTTCGTCAAACACGTCTTATTATCCTGAAAACACACAAAAGAAGCATAAAGGACTAAAATAACTAAAGAAACACAACGTAAATGCACGAGAACAAGCAAAGTAAGTCGCCTAAATATGCTCCTATCAAATACCCCCACACTTATCTTTTGCTAGTCCTCGAGCAAAACAAAACAACAAAAGAACACGAAACTAGACAAAACGAACAAAACACCACCTACACCTTCCAACAATCGTCTCACGGATTTCCAATGCACATAACAAGTTAAAAATCATTATTCCCACAGATTTTAGCCATCTCTACACTTAAGTACATTTTTAATCATAGTCACCACATACTAGTTCACAATTAAGCATTTAAAACACATTTCGAATGTAGTAACATGCCTTAGAGAATTTGCTCAAATCCTTACAAGATATACTCTCGTTTTTCACACAGATTTTCTGACTACACACCCTACACTAGGTATATGTGAGAAGATTGATGTAAACATAAAAATGAACACTCACATATATGTATTTCAAAGGAAGCAATTTCTGGAGTTAATAAGCATGTTTAGGTATGATCTCATGAATGGAATGCTACTACTTAGATGCAAGAACCAGTGACACCATATGCTCATATCAATTCCAAACTCCACATTATTGAACACATAACGATCAAGATAGAAGTCAAAGGGGTGTAACGGGGCTAGGGTATTGGCTAACAATGAAAGGTGAAGGATAAACAAACATTCTTAAAGCAATAGTGAGCAAAGTATTTGAATTAGGCACTTAGAATTCCCTTTAGAACGCAAAAATCAACTTTGAACACCCAAGGGAAAGTCACACAAAACTTAGGGCCATATTCAACTTTTTGGACCCTTTCTTCAACCATCAACGCTCGTGAGTTCATTCTTACTTATTTTCACTCTTTTTTTTTTTTTTTTTTTTTTTTTTTTTTTCTTTTGAATCTCGGAACATACATATAAACGTAAGAACAAACTTTTACTCCCCCACACTCATTTTCTTGCATAATGTAACTCAAAAGGAATTCATTTAAGTCATGCTTACTATACTTTAAGAACAAGGGTATAGGAAAGTCCTACTCTAGGCTAGGTAAGGGGTGATGTGGTTAGCAAAGAAAATAGGATAAACGAGGCTCAACGGGGTTAAAACTAATATATACGAAATATGGGAAGTAAGGCTATTTGGCTATGGTGGCAACTACACAACTTCATCTTGATATATGTTATGCAATTCAATGTCATGCTTTGAATGAAACGGATATAAGTTCTAGCATTTAGTTCTATCATGATACAATTGCATTCTAAGTAGTAACCAAGCAAGGAATAATGAGATCATGCAACAACTTTAGAAAACAAAGAATCACAGAAAATAACTCTCCAAAGAAAGTAATGGCTCGAATCTCACAGGGATGTAGCGTTTGTTTGATAGGAGCATATTTACGCACCTTAGTTTAGCTTGTTTTTGTGCATTTATAGTGTTTTTCCTTAGTAAAGTAGTCTTTTAAGCTAGTTCTATGTGTTTTCAGGTTTTTAGGGCAAAGTATGCAAAAGGATGCATTTTGGAGCCTTTTGGAGCAAATTAGAGCTTGGAATGGACATCATATGCTTGGAGCCAAGAGGATGGACGAAATTGAAGACTTGAAGATGATGATTCCTACTTGAGCAAGGTTTCCTAGTTGAAGTAGGAAAGTCCCTAAATGGAAGATGGGTTTCCTAGTTGAATTAGGATTCCTAGTTAAGATGGGTTTCCTAGTTGAATTAGTTGAATTAGGATTCCTAGTTAAAATGGGTTTCCTAGTTGAATTAGGATTCCTAGAAGAATGAAGATTCCTACTCAAATAAGGTTTCCTACTTGATGAAGGAAAGTCAAAATCCAAATGGTCTCAAGTGAAGCAACAAAGAAGCTTTCCAAGTCCAAGAAGGAGAAGAATTCCAAGATGAAGAAGGATTAGCTTTCCTAATCCTAATGCACAAGGTTTTCAGCCACAAAGAGGAGTCCTAAACACTTTAGGACATCTTATCCTAATCCTATAGGGATGCCATGCACTTTACCTTATCTTGGAGGGTTTCTAGAAGCCTTAGATGCCCTATCCTATCTTTGCCGTGGGTTTTATCCAAATCCCCTTAGTTTTTAGGCTTTCTAGAAGCCCTAACATTATCCCTACAAAGGTGCCGCACCCTTATCCCTTTTTCCCTACAAATTTGGCCCTTAAAACATGTTTCTAGGAACCTTATCTTATCTCCTACAAAGGTGGCGCCCCAAATCCTTCTAGAAAGCTGATTTCCCTTGCCTTGCAAGGCATTCTAGAAGCCTTATCACCTTATCTCCTTACCTGCCGCACCTAGGAAGCATTATCCCTTTCTATTTCTGATTTCTAAGCCTATTTCCTTGTGGATTTGGGTTATTCAAGTCCATATCTGATTACCCTAGGGTTTTAAGTGCCTATATATACTCATATTAACCCCTAGATCAGATCACCACCTCTCATACACATTCATTAATTCCAGAAATTCGTCCAACCCTCTCCACACCCTTGCCGCAGCCACTAAACACCTTTCTCCTTAGTTTTAAGCTTTGCCGCACCATCCCCTTCCCCTAAACACTACTACATCCCTCCATAACCATGCATCCATACACCTAAAGCCCTAAACCTGTCCCTAGACCCTTGCCGCACCAAGGAGGAGGAGAAGGAAGCTCGGGAGTTCAAGCAATTCGAGTTCGCGTCGCTGGAATTTCTAGGTGTTTCTTTTCCTTTGCTTTCAATGTTTAATTTCAATTCTCTTTGTTTTGTGCGTATGAGGAACTAAACCCCCCCTTGGCTAGGGGGGGATTCGAAACCATGAACATACTTGCTATATGAATTGATTACTTCTAATTGCGTTTCATAAGTTGTGAATTCAATTTACTTATCTATGTGAATTACATTGATTTGTGTGTGTTGGTTGAGAGTGCACGCTTAATTATCATGCATAAATTGGATGCTAGGATATAAGGAAATTTCACCTAATCGTTATGGAATTATATTCACAAGTAGTAAAGGTTGATGATCTCAATCGCGTTAAGTAAATTCTTGGCATAAGTTTCATGCAATCATAGTAACAAGTGCTTCGTCAATGCTTATGGTTTTCATAGAACTTAATGATTCTTGCTTGTATCTCTATTATGCAATCATGTAGGGGACTTGTGGGGAATGTTTTGGGTTGTCGTATGCAATCATCCAATTCAATAACGTTAGGAAAATCTGAAGGTTAATTTAAGCGAACCTAATTAACTTGGGGCGTTGAGAATTCATGAGTTATTGAAAAGCAATTGGAAATCGTTTTATATGCAAGTATAACATGTGTGGAGATGAACCCCTTAGCTAGCTTCCCATCCATTCAATTCCATCAAATTCGTTTTACAATCTGTTCTAATTTAAAAAGTTTGTTTTGTTTTTAAATTCGTCCAAAACCAATCCCCCTTTACTTTGTTGAGTCATAGTAGTTAGAAATCACTTTAGTTTGTGTTTTTAAGTGTCTTAGGTCAAAGTAAAACCAATTTTTCGTCCAAAGTTGTGTCTAGTGTTCAAAACTGCCCAGATTGTGTTTTTAAGGCAGTTTTGAGTGTTTTGGTGCTGTTTTGAGTCTTTTGGTTTGTTTTGGTGTTTTAAAGTTTAGTTTTGCATTCTTTGAGTCTAGTATAGTGTTTTAAACTTGTTTTTACGTATTTGAGTCAGTTTCCAAGTGATTAACAATCCCTCCTAATCCCCGGTCCAGAACGATCCCTACTTACATTCTTCACTACAATTGATAAAAAGAGGGTTTAATTTGTTTGCGTATAATTCTCGCATCAAATTTTGGCGCCGTTGCCGGGGATTAGCAACTTTGCTAATCCCTTGGATTTTTATTTTCGTTTTTCTTATTAGATCAGATTCTTATGTTATTTTGTTTCTTGTTTTAGGTACTTGTTTATGACTCGGAGTTCTAATCCGGTTCACGAACATATTTTAGACTTTGACGACGATTTTGAGCGTGAGTTGAGACGTAAGAGGAAGAACCCGGAACCTAGTGAATCAAGTGCAAGTTCCGAGTCCGTTTCTGAATTTGAAGAAGAAGTGGAAGACATGGCAGCGGACAACCGAACAATCAAGGAGCTTTCCGCTTCGGGATTGGTCAACGCGTTTTCTGAAAAGCCGAGGGAGCGTCGCCTAACTTACGCCGGAAAATCCGGCTTTTTGAATCGGTCGACGCGTCGCCTTGGCTTCTTATAGAGGTATCGATCACCGCAAACATACACACTCTGAAGATTTCCCATTCTTGAACATCGACTCCGGCCCTTTGAAATTTTAACTTCATCCTCCCCTTCTCTTTGAACACTTTTGAAAATGGCAAACTCATCGAACCTTAGCTTGGAATTGAGCCTTAGCAGTGATACGGGCGCGCCGCGTCAAGGTAACGTATGGCGCCCTTCTTTCTTTTCTTCTAACGGTCCTCTCACAGGTGAAGACTCCGTGATGCAGGACGCCACAACAGCTACAATAGTAGCTAGGAACCTCCTCACTCCAAAAGATAGTAGGCTGCTGTCAGGACGGTCCGATGAGTTGGCCGTTCAAGAGTCCCTCGCACTTAGTGTTCAGTGTGCGAGTTCTGTGTCCAACATGGGCCAACGCCTGCTTGCCCGCTCCCGTCAGGTGGAATCATTGATGGCAGAGGTGGAAAGTCTCAAGCAGGAGATCCAGCAGCTTAAGTATGAGAATAGAAGTTTGCATGTGCTTGCAAATAACTATTCGTCGGGCATGAAGAGGAAGCTTGATGAACTGCAAGAATCTGAGGGTCGAATTCACAGTGACCGTCAAAGGCTTGCGGCTTATCTCCAGAGGCACCTGTTTCCTGGGTCATCCAGCGCTTGGCCAAGTATTGAGGCCTGGAATGCTCTAGCTCCGATGCCTTCTGCTCCGATGTCTTCTGCCCCTATTCCTCCCGCTTCTATGCCTTCTGCTTCTATGCCTTCTGCTTCGACGCCTCGTAGTGGGGCTTCAAGTAAACGCCCTTTGTGAAGGCTCCATCTTTCTTTGTTTAGCAGTGCCTATCAATAAATCAAACATTTTCTCAATGTTACAATCATAGACTCACACAATTAATAAACAAACAACAATAACTAAACAACCTAACAAGGCAGAAACGAAATAGCAACAAAGAGAAGAGTTTTTAGGAATTCGGAATTGGAGTGCTTTCTAAGTCTTCCTTTGTTGAATGCATGGGTTGCCTCCCAAGTAGCGCTTTCTTTTACGTCTTGCAGCCGGACGGTACCTCCGTTTAAGCTTGACTAGGTTCCACGGCATGGAGGGGTACCTCCTCCACGACATGCTCCTCAAACATCTCGTAATAGGGCTTCAATCGATGCCCATTCACTTTGAATTCTTGCTGCGTCCTTGAACTTTTGATTTGCACTGCACCATGAGGGAAAACATTAGTGACAATAAAAGGACCAACCCATTTGGAACGCAACTTACCCGGAAACAACCGAAGGCGATAATTGAACAACAACACTTTCTGCCCAATAGAGAACGTCTTGGCACGAATCATCTTGTCATGAAATGCCTTTGTTTTCTCCTTGTAAATCCGGGCATTCTCATATGCTTCATTTCGGATTTCATCAAGCTCACATAATTGAAGCTTCCTATGTAAACCTGCGGCATCAAGGTCCATATTGAACGTTTTGACGGCCCAATGTGCACGATGCTCTAGTTCGACGGGAAGATGGCATGGCTTCCCATAGATGAGCCGAAAAGGTGACATCCCAATGGGGGTTTTGTAGGCAGTGCGATACGCCCACAATGCATCGTTTAAGCGCAAACTCCAATCCTTCCTTGTAGGCCCCACGGTCTTCTCAAGAATCTACTTGATTTCCCTATTCGAAACCTCGGCTTGCCCGCTCGTTTGAGGATGATAAGGTGTGGCCACCTTATGTGTGACATTGTATTTCTTGAGCAACGCCTCGATGGTTCGATTACAAAAATGGGAACCTCCATCACTGATTAGCACTCGTGGCATTCCAAACCTTGCAAAAATGTTAGTTTTCACAAAATCTGCAACCACTCGAGAATCATTAGTTCGGGTGGCTTTTGCTTCCACCCATTTCGACACATAATCCACAGCAAGCAATATATAAATAAACCCATGTGACGAAGGAAAGGGACCCATAAAATCAATACCCCAAACATCAAAGATTTCAACACTAAAAATGGGGGTTTGCGGCATTTGCTGTTTAGGACCAATATTGCCCGTTCTTTGGCATCTATCACAAGACATGCAAAATGTTCTAGCATCCCTCAAGATGGTAGGCCAATAGAAACCACATTCTAACACCTTAAGTGCTGTTCTTTGAGTGCCAAAGTGTCCCCCACAAGCATAAGTGTGACAAAAGGTTAGAATAGCATTAAACTCAGAATCGTGCACACACCTACGTATAACTTGGTCAGGGCAATATTTCCATAAATACGGGTCATCCCACACATAAAACCGTGCCTCTTTCTTCAATTTATCACATTGGTGTTTAAGTAATTCACTAGGAATATGTTTAGACACCAAATAATTCACCAAATCAGCATACCACGGTTCACTTACCTTGACGGACATCAGTTGCTCATCTGGGAATGTCTCTATGATAGGCACGGCATCCTCCTCATGCACCATACGGCTTAAGTGGTCAGCCACCACGTTTTCACTTCCCTTCTTGTCCCGGATTTCGATATCGAATTCTTGGAGAAGAAGCATCCATCGGATAAGCCTCGGCTTTGCTTCCTTTTTCGTGAGCAAGTACCTCAAAGCTGCATGATCAGAATAAACGATTACTTTAGTTCCAATTAAATATGAACGGAATTTATCTAAAGCAAAAACCACAGCTAGAAGTTCTTTTTCCGTCGTGGAGTAGTTCAATTGGGCATCATTGAGAGTTCGAGAGGCATAGTATATGACATGCGGCCGCTTGTCTCTTCTTTGTCCTAGAACAGCTCCTAATGCATAGTCGGATGCATCGCACATGAGCTCGAACGGAAGGCTCCAATCTGGAGGTACAATAATGGGGGCCGAGACTAGCTTCTCCTTGAGTTGGTTAAATGCCGAATTACACTCTTCATCAAACTTGAATGGCACATCTTTTTGAAACAATCGGCAAAGAGGGTTGGACATCTTGGAGAAGTCCTTGATAAAACGCCTATAGAACCCTGCATGGCCAAGAAATGAACGTACCTCTCTAACCGAAGTAGGAGAGGGTAAGTGACGTACAAGGTCTATTTTCGATTTATCTACTTCATTTCCTTTTTCTGAAACAATATGTCCTAAAACTATACCTTGTTTCACCATAAAGTGACATTTCTCCCAATTCAAGACAAGGTTAGTTTCAACACATCGTTTCAAAATTAAGGTCAGATTATCCAAGCAATTATCAAATGAACTCCCAAATACACTGAAATCATCCATGAAAACCTCAATGATCTTTTCAACAAAATCGGAAAATATACTTACCATACACCTTTGGAAAGTGGCCGGTGCGTTGCATAAGCCAAATGGCATGCGACGATAAGCAAATGTTCCAAAGGGACATGTGAATGTGGTCTTCTCTTGATCATCCGGGGCTATCACAATTTGGTTATATCCAGAGTATCCATCAAGAAAACAGTAAAAAGCATGACCGGCTAACCTTTCGAGCATCTGGTCAATGAATGGCAAAGGAAAGTGATCTTTCCTAGTCATGGCATTTAGCTTCCGGTAATCGATACATACTCGCCAACCTGTTTGAATGCGGGTTTGCACAAGCTCATTCTCAGCATTCTTCACCACTGTCACTCCGGACTTCTTTGGAACACATTGCACCGGTGACACCCAACGACTATCAGAGATCGGATAAATCACTCCACAATCAAGAAGTTTGATAATCTCCTTTTTCACAACTTCCATCATTGGAGGGTTGAGACGGCGCTGAGCCTCTCGAGTTGGTTTAGCCCCCTCCTCAAGAAGTATACGGTGCATGCATGTGGTAGGGCTTATTCCTTTAATGTCGGCCAAAGTCCACCCTATGGCCGTTTTGTGCTCTCGCAGCACCCTCACAAGCTTCTCCTCCTCCATTGCCGTGAGACTTGATGAAATGATGACGGGCAATGTTTCGCCTTTTCCCAAAAACACATACTTCAAATGAATGTCTCACCATGATTCTGTTGAATACCACTAATTTTCTTCCGTAGGAGAATCACTCTCGAAGTAGGGAAGAATTTCTCCAAGAAAGCACGCTTCATACTCTCCCACGAAGTCACAGTTCCCGGGGCTAGTTCGTAGAGCCAATCTTTGGCCTTGTCCATAAGTGAAAATGGAAAGGCCTTCATCTTCAATATACTCCCATCCACATTGACGGGGGTCATGCTCGAACAAACCACCTCGAACTCCTTCAAGTGTTTGTTGGGGTCTTCCATAGACAAGCCATGGAACTTCGGAATATGGTGTAACAAACTGGATTTGAGTTCAAATTCATCGGTCTTGCCTTGGGCAGCCGCGGGGTATTGAATGCAAAGAGGGGCTGCATTGGCCAAACCTGAGGCAGAAAGCTCTTTAATGGTTCGATTGTCCACGGCCATGGTTGGTACTTCCTCTTTAACTCAATCTGTGGCTTCCTCTTCTACTTCAGGTTCGGGACTAGGAGGATTAGACTCTTGCAATTTCTTGTTCCTTCTCAAAGTCCTCTCGAAATCACCGTCAAAGTCGGAGATATGCTCACGAACAGGTTGTGAGCTACGGGTCATAAACTAGTACCTACACACAAAAGTAAACAAGATAAGTAACCAACTTAATAGACTTGGCACAAGTAAGAAAACAAGTTGCCACACACGGCACAAAAACACATACACACGGTGCAAAAAAAAAAAATTAAAACAAAACAGAAACTAAACTAAACAATTTAAACAAGACTCAAGACAAGGGATTAGCAACTTTGCCAAGTCCCCGGCAACGGCGCCAAAATTTGATACGTGTATTATACGCACACAAACTAAACCCTATTTGTGACAATTGTAGTAATGATGTAAGTAGGGATCGTTCTAACCGGGGATTAACTAGGGGTGCTAATCTATTTTGAATTGACTTGAAAACACAAAAACTAAATGTAAAGACTCTTAACAAAACTACTATGACTCAGAATAGCTTTGAAAGACTCAAACTGCTTAAAACAATCAAATTGACTCAAATAGAAACTAGAACTTGATTTAGACGAATTTGAAAGTGTTTATGACTCCAAAAGCTTAAAGATACAAAAATAAAACAAATACGAATGATTAAGACTCAACGAAATATGGGGGAAATGTGTTTGGACGATATTAAATTAAAAAGACAGAATATAATTAAAGGCAAAATGTAAATATGAATGTGATGAAAATATGGATGATGGAATAGCCAAGGGGTTCTTCTCCACACATGTTACACTTGCATACAATATTGATTCTCAGTTGATCTTTCGATAAGTTGTGAAACTCAATGCTCCAAGTTAATTAGGTCCGCTTAAATTAACTTTCAGATTTCCCTAAATTCGTTGGATTGAATGGAATACGCATTACAACCAAATTATTCTTAATCAAAGTCCCTAACTATGGAATACGCATGATAGAGACATTCAACAAAGATCATTAAGTTCAATGAAAATTATAAGTGTTGACGAGGCATTCGTTACTATAGAATACGCATGAAACTTATGCCAAGAATTCGTTTAACGCGATTGTTTATAAGCAACCTCCACTACTTGTGAATATAAGTTCATAACGATTAGGTGAAACTCACTTATATTCTAGCGTCATATTCATGCATGAAAATTAAGCTTGCAATCTCAATGAACATACATAAATAAGTTATCAATCAAACAGTTAAACGAATTGAATCCACAACTTATGAAATTCCAACCAAAAGTAATCAATTCATATTGCAAATATCAACATAGTTTCGAATCACCCCCTAGCTAAAGGGGGTTTAGTTCCTCATAACTTTGAAATCAAAGAAACCCCTAAACATTCCAACAACTCAAACTTGAATTGTATGAACGTTTAGGCACTCTTCTCTTCCATTCTCATACGTACAAAACAAAGAGAATTAAATTTAAACTTTGAAATCAAAGAAACACCTAAAAATTCCAACAACTCAAACTTGAATTGTATGAATGTTTAGGCACTCTTTTCTTCCTCGTTGTTGTAGCACAAGGTCTAAGTGAGCTTTGGGGATTATGTGAAGTGTTTTGGAGGGATGGGAAGTGGTTGGATAGTGACTGCAATGGGGGAGAAAAACTGCACAGAAATGGAAGGGGATTTGCGGCACAAGGGTTGTGTTTGTGTTGTGTGAAGTGTATGAAATGAGATGAATCAATTGTGGCTAGGTTGCATGCTTATTTATAGGTAAATGAGAGGGAACATGACAGCTTGGAATAGGTGGAAATGTGGCTGCAAGTTTGGTGAATGATTATGAGTGAATGCATGTGAATGTGGCTAGGTTGGAAAGCTGGAATTGCTGGAATTGTAATGTACCCCACGACATTGATTGTGTTTGAGTGTTGTGGCTGCAATGTTTGTTGGTTAAAGATGCATGTGGACGTATTATACAATGGGAAAGTATGTGATTGATAATTAGGGTGAATGGTGGCTGCAATGATGAAGTGTGATGGCTGAAAATGCAAGGGAAGTATGGAATGCATGTGAAATGTAAAGGGAAAAACTGGAAATGGCTAGGAAGGTGATAGGAGCATATTTAGGCGACTTAACTACCTTATTCTTGTGCATTTGTGCTATTATTTCTTAGTTAATGTCGTATTACAACTCAATTTCGTGTGTTTGTAGGTCCTATGGGTCAAAGTATCAAGAAAGTGCATTTTGGAGCTATTTTGGACACTAGGTGGTGAGCTTGCATGTGGGCTAACATTGATGGACGAATTTGGACTTCAAGAAGGCGGAAATGTGATAAGAAGAGGAAGGAACTAAGCTAAGGACAAAGTGGATAAGGAAAGTGCAAGAAAAGAGGAAACATTATCCAAAACATTATCCAACCTTATCCAACATTATCCAATTATCCAAAACATTATCCAAACCTTATCTCATCTTATCTTATCCAAACCTTATCATGTCTTAATCCTAATTGCATGGGGACCTAAATGGATAATTCTAGAACCTATTTCTAGAAGCATCCTATTCTAGAAGGCCCAAATCTGCCACAAAACCTATTCTTTCTATAAGCCCTAGAAAAGTGGCGCCCCAATCCATTCTAGAAGGCTTTGGCTTGCCTTGCAAGCCAAGCAACCCTCTCCCCTAAGTCAGCCGCACCTCCCTAGGCCCAATCCCTTTGGGATTCTGATTTCCAAGGCCTAATCCTTGTGGATTTGGGTATACAATTCGTTTTATAAAACTATGTGGGCCAAAAACCTCTTCCTAGGTGGGTTTGACAACCCATGGCCGAATTTCTAGGGCCCTAATCCACCAAATCTGCTAAGTAAACCCTAATCTAATAAACCCTAGGACTATATAAACATATTTTCAGCCACAAATTCGTACCACCCCCTTATGCTATTCAGAAACCCTTGTGCCGCACCTCCATTCTCCATTCTTGACCTCCATAGACCTCCCTCCACATCCATACATCTCTGCCGCACCCTTCCCCACCATAATCAACCATCCTCCATCCCTCCAAACAAGAAAACACCACCCAAAACCACCAATTCCATCACCCAAACTTTGTGCCGCAGCAAGGAGGAGGAAGAGGAGCCAATCTGTGCATCGAATTCATCTTGGATCGCTGAGCAATTAGGTGTATTCTTTCTTATGATTTCAATGTTTAAATTCAATACTTTTTGTTGTGCAAGCATGAGGAACTAATCCCCCTTTGGCTAGGGGGGAATTTCGAAACCATGGTTATATTTGCATGATGATTTGATTACTTCTAGTTGTGATTTCATGAATGATGAATTCAATTTGCTTATCTGTTTTAATTAAAACTTGCTTATGTATATGAATTGAGAGTGCACGCTTAATTGGCATGCATAAACATGATGCTAGGGTATGAGGGAACTTCACCTAATCGTTGGGAACTTATATTCATGAGTAGTTAAGATTGTTGGTCACAATTATGATAAGTGAATTCTTGGCATAAGTATCATGCGCTTTCATAGTTACGAATGCCTCGTCAACGCCTATGATTTCCATAGAACCTAATGATCTTTGATTGTCTTTCTATCATGCGCTTTCATATAGAAAACTTTTAAGGAATAATTTGATTGCAATGCGCTAATTCCATTCAATTCAATGACCTAAGGGAAATCTGAGAGTTAATTTAAGCGTACCTAATTAACTTGGGGTGTTGAGGTTCATAAATTCATCGAATAAGCAACTGGAGATTATTTTGTATGCAAATATGCCATGTGTGGAGAAAAACCTCCTAGCCATCTCACCATCCATTTAATTCCACCAATTTCGTCAGAATCTGCCTATTTTACATATTTGTTTTGTTTGTTTGATTTTCGTCAAAAACCAAATCCCCAAGTGTCTTAGAGTGTCTAATTGGTCCAAATATGTTTTAGATTGTGTTTTTTAGAGTTTTGAGTCAAGTTAGAATCAATTTTCGTCCAAGTTTGTGTTTAGGCTCAAAACTGCCCAGATTGTGTTTTTAAGGCAGTTTTGAGTGTTTTTAGCCTATTTTGAGTTTTGTAAACGTGTTTGAGTCTTTTTTAAGTGAGTTTAAGTGTTTTAAAGGTTAGTTTTATTTATTTGAGTCAATTTAGAGTGTTTAGCAAGCCCTCCTAATCCCCGGTGTAAGAACGATCCCTACTTATTTATATGCTACAATTGTCAAAAGAGGGTTAATTTGTGTGTTAAGCTAATTTTCACATCAAATTTTGGCGCCATTGCCGGGAATTAGCAACTTTGCTAATCCCTTGTTATTTCTTTTTAGTTATTTTCGTGTGTTATTAGTTTGTTATTTATTTTAGTTTCTGACCTATTTGTTTCCTTGTTTTAGGCACTAGTTTATGACTCGGAGTTCTCAACCGGTTCATGCGCATATCTTAGACTTTGACGACGATTTTGAGCGAGCCTTGAGAAGAAAGAAGAATCAACAAGAGCCTCAACCACCTCCACCTGCACCAGACCTTGAAGAGGACGAAATACAAGTGGAGGAGGAGGCCACGGCAAGGGTTGTTGAGGAAGAACAAGTTATGGCAGCCGACAACCGAACAATCAAGGAGCTTTCCGCTTCGGGATTGGTTAATGCCATGCCTCTATGCATTCAATATCCAAGGGCAGCCCCCGACAAGACTGACGAGTTCGAACTCAAGTCCAGTTTATTGCATCATATTCCTAAGTTCCATGGCTTGTCTATGGAAGATCCTAATAAACACTTGAAGGAGTTCGAGGTTGTTTGCTCAAGTATGACCCCGGTGAATGTTGATGGGAGCATCTTGAAGATGAAGGCTTTTCCCTTTTCTCTCTTGGAAAAGGCTAAAGATTGGTTGTATGAACCAGCTCCCGGAACTGTCACATCGTGGGAGAGTATGAAAAGGGCGTTTTTGGAGAAGTTTTTCCCAACTTCTCGAGTCATTCTTTTACGTAAAAGAATTAGTGGCATTCAGCAAGATCAAGGTGAATCATTTCCAACTTATTATGAACGTTTTAAAACCCTTGTTGCTTCATGTCCACAGCACCAGATGAAGGAGGAGCTTCTTCTCCAATATTTCTACGAAGGGCTTCTACCAATTGAACGTCAAATGCTAGATGCCTCAGCGGGTGGAGCTTTAGTGGACAAAACACCCATGGCCGCCAAGACTCTCATTGCCAACCGAGCTTTGAATGCTCAACAATACGAAGGAGTTGGCCACGGCAGCAACAAAGTGTAAATGAGGTAAGTGCAATTTCCGACATTCAATCACAATTGGCTAATCTTACTTCTCTTGTGTCTCAGGTTGTCATGGGGTCAAAACCACAAGAAAACCAAGTATGTGGCGTATGCTCAATGCAAGGGCATCCATCCGAGACATGCCCTCAATTGATAGAGAATGGAGGATGGGAATCTGCCAACGCCATTGGTTTCCAAGGCCAAAACCAACCCAAATATGATCCGTACTCCAACAACTACAACCCCGGATGGAGAGATCACCCTAATTTCAAGTGGAGAGAGTCCCAACAATCTGCACCACAAAGGGGATTTCAACAAAACCCCCCTGGGTTCCCACGGCCATACCAATCCAACCAACCACCATTGTCCCAAAACAACTCAGGTTCGTCTTTTGATAATTCTCAAGTTATTCAATTACTAACTACATTGGCGCAGGGGCAAGAAAAACAAGCAAAGGACATGCACAATTACGCCAATGAAGTGCAAAATCAAGCTCGAGAGGTGACTGAATTGAAGAGACAAGTGGGACAAATGGCTGAGTTCATGGGCCAATTTAGAGAGCAAGGCAAGTTGCCTAGCTCAACCATCGTCAATCCAAAAGGAGGTTTTGAAACCACTAAGGCTATCACCTTGAGAAGTGGCAAACAAGTTGGAACAGCCTCACAACCCTCTAAATCAGCCCCAACGGAGGACGAACAGTTGCAATTTGAGGAGGGGGAGCAAGAGCAAGCCACGGCAAGGGTAACACCACCCATGCCGCAGCCACCCAACCTGCACCATTCGGCTTCCAAGGGTAAGGAGGTTCCAAATTCGATTATTTCTAATGTTATTCCTCCAAATGCACCCTTTCCTCATAGATTCATGCAAACAAAGAAGGAGGAAGCTGAAAAGGACATCTTGGAGACATTTAGGAAAGTACAAGTCAATATACCACTTTTGGATGCAATTAAGCAAGTTCCAAGGTATGCTAAGTTTTTAAAAGAACTTTGCACTACTAGGAAGAAAATTTCGAACAAAGAGGTTGTAAAGGTAAGTGAAAATGTCTCAGCCATCTTGCAACGTAAATTGCCCCCTAAATGCAAAGATCCGGGTAGTTTTACAATTCCTTGTGTTATTGGCAATAATCGTTTTGAACATGCCATGCTAGACTGAGGTGCATCTATTAATGTTATGCCTTACTCAATTTATGCATCTATGAACCTAGGTGAGTTAAAAAATGATGGTGTGGTTATTCAATTAGCCGATAGATCTAATGCCTATCCAAAGGGTGTTTTGGAAGATGTTTTAGTGCAGGTTAATGATTTAATCTTTCCGGCTGATTTTTATGTACTTGAAATGGAAGACTCGGTTCATTCTCCACCCTTGCCACTCCTACTTGGAAGACCATTCATGAAAACAGCTCAAACGAAGATTGATGTGGCCAAGGGAGTATTAACAATGGAGTTTGGTGGTGATATAATTAAATTCAATGTTTATGACTCTATTAAGAAGCCTAATGATGTTCGTTCTTGTTTTGCCATTGATGTGCATAAGGATATAGGGCAGGAACAATCCACACCTATCAAGAAGGATGCATCAAGAACCACCATTGAAGAGGGAATTGGAGTGG
The DNA here is from genome assembly GCF_041283825.1 of Pyrus communis. Taxonomy (NCBI): domain Eukaryota; kingdom Viridiplantae; phylum Streptophyta; class Magnoliopsida; order Rosales; family Rosaceae; genus Pyrus; species Pyrus communis. The sequence continues at coordinate 9,500,320 of NC_142572.1, forward strand.
TTGCCCTAAAACCATCCAATCTGGCCGAGAGTAGCCATAGTGACTTTGTTGATATGGCTGCCACTTTTGAGCCTCCATCACAATATGTGTGTAAGTCTCCAACCCCAATTCCAATTCCCATGTCAACTAATACGGTGTTACCTTCTTTGGTGCAGGTACCTAATCGATTTCAAGGTGGTGGGAGCATTTACATGGACTTTAGGAACCAAAACACCACAATCCAGGAGGATCACTATCCCCTCCCATTCATTGAGCCATGCTACGAACACTTTGGGAAGCATGCCGTGGAGGACAGATCCCTCCATGCCTTGGGTACTACTAGTGAAGCTTAGCATGGCGTATTCGTCCGGCTGGAAGACGTTAAAGCAAGCGCTTCTTGGGAGGCAACCCATGTATTCGACAAGGAGAAGATGGAACTTCCATTCCAAACCCAGATTTGCGTTTCTAAACCCTTCTCCTTGCTGTTTATTTTATCGTGCTTAGTTGTTTATTATTTGTTTGCTTTTATGTGAGTCTTTGTGTGAAACATTGAGGACAATGTTTGATTTAAGTGTGGGGGGGGGGGGGTAAACAAGTGTTTTTATGCAAAATTCGTGGGATTCTATCACCTATCACTTCTAATGTTGTTTCTCACTGTTTTTAAGTGTTTTTAGTGCATTTTAAGCTGTTTTGGTGTGTGTTGAAGTAAAAATCCGAAAATTTGAAAAAAATTTGAAAAAAGTGTTTTGAAAAAGCCAAAAAGAGTTGTTTTTGTGTGTTTGTTTGTGTCTTAGGGTACCTTCCAACACAATGATGAGGATTTGGTTTTTAATGCATGACTGTTAAAGAGAGTTACAACAATGATGGACGTGTGATTTGCTCTTTGGTTTATGCTTGGTTGTAGTTATAGTTTACGAATTCACATGTAATCACAAAGGATAAAATCAGTTTTTGTAACATGCTTGAAGGAAGGAACTCAAACAAACGCTACATCCCTGAGAGACTTGAGCCTAAACGTTTATTTGGAGAGTTATTAATCTGTGCATTCTTGTTTTCTAAAAGTCGTTGCATGATCTCATTATTCTTTGCTTGGTAGCTACTTAGAATGCGTTTCATCACTATAGTTCCAAATACTAGAACTCATACCCGTTTTATTCAAAGCATGAAATTGATTAGCATAACAAATAACAAGATGAAGTTGTGTAGTAGTCACCACCATAGCCAAATAGCCGAATCCACCCTTGTCATTTGTATTGTAGGTCTAAACCCCTTTGAGCCTTATTTAGCCTATTTTCTTGTTAACCACATCATCCTTACCTAGCCTAGAATAGGACCTTCCATACCCTTGTTCTTGAAGTATAGTGGAGCATAACTTAGGAGGAATTCCTTTTGAGTGACATTTGTGCAGAAAACAAGTGTGGGGGAAGGGATTTTGTGAGTGTGTGTGTGCCAAAGTCTTAAAAGGGGCACGAAAGAAAAAGAAAGAAAAAAATCGTGAAAAAGAAGAAAATAAAGAAAAGAAGTGAGAAAGAACTCACAAGTGTTGATTGTTGAAGAAAGGGTCCAAAAAGTTTGAATATGGCCCTAAGTTTTGTGTGACTTCCCCTTGGGTATTCAAAGTTGACTTCTGCATTCTAAAGGGAATTCTAAGTGCCTAATTCATTACTTTGCTCACTATTGCTTTAAGAATGTTTGTTTCCTCTACCTTTCCTTGTTAACCAATACCTTAGCCCCGTTACAACCCTTAGACTTCTATCTTGATTGTTATGTATTTCAATATGTGGAGTTTAGAATTGGTTTGAGCATATGGTATCCCTGGTTCTCGTGTCTAGGTAGTAGCATTCCATTCATGAGATCATATACATACATGTTAATAATTCCAGAAAATGCTTTTCTTGTTCTAACATATGTGAGTGTTCGTCTACATGTTTACATCAATCTTCTCACATATACCTAGTGTAGGGAGTGTAGTCATAAAATCTGAGTGAAAACAGAGACTATATTCGGTGAGGAATTGAGGAAATTCTCTAAGGCATGTTACTACATTCAAAATGTTGTTTTAATTGATTAAATGCGAACTAGTGAATTGTGACTATGATTAAGTATGCTCGAGGGTAAGGATTGCTTAAATCTATGTGAGTGGTGATCTTTGACATGTCATGTTTCATTGGAAATCCCTGAGACGAACGTTGGAAGGTTTAGATTTTATGTTTTGTTTCTTTTATTTATTTGTTTTGCTCGAGGACTAGCAAAAGATAAGTGTGGGGGAATTTGATAGGAGCATATTTAGGCGACTTAACTACCTTATTCTTGTGCATTTGTGCTATTATTTCTTAGTTAATGTCGTATTACAACTCAATTTCGTGTGTTTGTAGGTCCTATGGGTCAAAGTATCAAGAAAGTGCATTTTGGAGCTATTTTGGACACTAGGTGGTGAGCTTGCATGTGGGCTAACATGGATGGACGAATTTGGACTTCAAGAAGGCGGAAATGTGATAAGAAGAGGAAGGAACTAAGCTAAGGACAAAGTGGATAAGGAAAGTGCAAGAAAAGAGGAAACATTATCCAAAACATTATCCAACCTTATCCAACATTATCCAATTATCCAAAACATTATCCAAACCTTATCTCATCTTATCTTATCCAAACCTTATCATGTCTTAATCCTAATTGCATGGGGACCTAAATGGATAATTCTAGAACCTATTTCTAGAAGCATCCTATTCTAGAAGGCCCAAATCTGCCACAAAACCTATTCTTTCTATAAGCCCTAGAAAAGTGGCGCCCCAATCCATTCTAGAAGGCTTTGGCTTGCCTTGCAAGCCAAGCAACCCTCTCCCCTAAGTCAGCCGCACCTCCCTAGGCCCAATCCCTTTGGGATTCTGATTTCCAAGGCCTAATCCTTGTGGATTTGGGTATACAATTCGTTTTATAAAACTATGTGGGCCAAAAACCTCTTCCTAGGTGGGTTTGACAACCCATGGCCGAATTTCTAGGGCCCTAATCCACCAAATCTGCTAAGTAAACCCTAATCTAATAAACCCTAGGACTATATAAACATATTTTCAGCCACAAATTCGTACCACCCCCTTATGCTATTCAGAAACCCTTGTGCCGCACCTCCATTCTCCATTCTTGACCTCCATAGACCTCCCTCCACATCCATACATCTCTGCCGCACCCTTCCCCACCATAATCAACCATCCTCCATCCCTCCAAACAAGAAAACACCACCCAAAACCACCAATTCCATCACCCAAACTTTGTGCCGCAGCAAGGAGGAGGAAGAGGAGCCAATCTGTGCATCGAATTCATCTTGGATCGCTGAGCAATTAGGTGTATTCTTTCTTATGATTTCAATGTTTAAATTCAATACTTTTTGTTGTGCAAACATAAAAACGTGCATCATGAACAAGTTTATCACGTTGGAACTTGTTTAGGGTACTAGGAACTTGCTTAGACACCAAGAATTTTACCAAATCGGCATACCAAGGGGTTCTTACCTCAATGGACAAAAGTTGCTCATCCGGAAATGTTTCTAAAATGGGGGTGGACTCTTCCTCACGCACCATTCTACTTAGGTGGTCAGCCACCACGTTTTCACACCCTTTCTTGTCTCGGATTTCAAGATCGAACTCTTGAAGTAGGAGCATCCAACGAATGAGTCTTGGCTTAGCCTCCTTTTTGGTGAGAAGATACTTCAAGGCTGCATGGTCAGTGAAAACAATTACTTTAGTACCAAGAAGATATGATCTAAACTTATCTAATGCAAATACAATAGCCAAGAGTTCTTTTTCGGTTGTGGAATAATTAAGTTGAGCATCATTCAACGTCCGTGAGGCGTAGTAGATGACATGCGGCCTCTTGTCCTTTCTTTGTCCTACAACTGCTCCTAAAGCATAGTCGGACGCATCACACATAAGCTCGAACAGGAGGCTCCAATCCGGGGGAACAATAATGGGTGCCGTGGTCAACAACTCCTTGAGTTGGTTGAATGATGCCGTGCACTCCTTAGTGAATTCAAACGCCACTTCTTTTTGTAGGAGACGGCATAGTGGTTGTGCAATCTTAGAAAAATCCTTGATAAATCGCCTATAGAATCCTGCATGGCCAAGAAAAGAACGGACCTCTCTAACCGAAGTAGGAGAGGGTAAGTGACGTACAAGATCTATTTTAGACTTATCAACTTCAATTCCTTTTTCAGAGATGATATGACCCAAAACTATACCTTGTTTAACCATAAAATGACATTTTTCCCAATTCAAAACAAGGTTAGTTTCCATGCATCTTTTCAAGATTAAAGTGAGATTATGCAAACAAGCATCAAATGAGTCTCCAAACACACTAAAATCGTCCATAAATACTTCAATTATCTTTTCAACATAATCAGAGAAGATACTTACCATGCATCGTTGGAAAGTGGCCGGTGCATTGCATAAACCAAATGGCATACGACGATATGCAAAAGTACCAAATGGACAAGTAAAGGTGGTCTTTTCTTGATCATCCGGCGCTATGACAATTTGATTATATCCCGAATAACCATCAAGAAAGCAATAAAAAGAATGACCGGCTAACCTTTCAAGCATTTGATCGATGAATGGCAAAGGGAAGTGATCTTTCCTTGTTGCTGCATTTAGCTTCCTATAGTCAATGCACACCCTCCAACCGGTTTGAATGCGTGTAGGCACAAGTTCATCTTCTTCATTTTTCACCACCGTGACTCCGGACTTCTTGGGAACCACTTGGACCGGTGAAACCCAACAACTATCCGAGATGGGATAGATGACGCCACAATCAAGCAATTTGATGATTTCCTTCTTCACTACTTCCATCATTGGTGGGTTGAGTCGACGTTGGGCTTCCCTTGATGGTTTGGCGCCTTCTTCCATGAGAATTCGATGCATGCACGTGGTAGGACTTATACCCTTGATGTCGGCCAAAGTCCACCCTATTGCCGTCTTGTGCTCTTTGAGAACCCTCACCAACTTCTCCTCCTCTTGTGCCGTGAGTGATGAAGCTATAATGACGGGCAATGTGTCTTGCTCGCCCAAAAACACATACTTCAAGTGATTTGGCAACGGTTTGAGCTCGAGTGTAGGTGGTTGTTCTATAGAAGGAAGCAACTTATCAGTCGAAATTGGGATTGAAATTGAACTAGGGAACTTACCTTGGAGCCGTGGCAATGACTCTAGGGCTGCCACGGTCTCAATTACATCTTCATCAAAGGCCACGGCATGGGTGTTCAATTGTGTGCCGTGGTTTGTTATGGTGACATCCATGTGATCCTTCATTTCGATGCCATTTGTAATGACTGTTTCAAGTGCATCGCCATGTAATTGATCAAGGTGTGCCTGCGCCAAAGAATCAAGAATATCAATAGAGAAACATGAGTGATCATCATTAGGAAATCTCATAGTTTCAGAAATATTAAAATCAATCACTTCCCCATCGAATTCCATTGTTAAAGTGCCTTTAAACACGTCTATCTTAGTTCGGGCCGTCTTCATGAATGGCCTCCCAAGAAGAATCGGCAAGGATGGAGCATGGGTGGTTTCCTCCATTTCAAGGACATAGAAATCCGCCGGGAAGATCAAATCATTCACCTGCACTAAGACATCTTCCAATACGCCCTTTGGATAGGCATTAGATCTATCGGCCAACTGAATAACCACACCATCATTTTTCAATTCGCCAAGGTTCATTGAAGCATAAATAGAGTATGGCATGACGTTAATTGAAGCTCCTAAGTCTAACATAGCATGTTCGAACTTAGTTTGACCAATAATACAAGGGATTGTAAAGCTACCTGGATCTTTGCACTTTGGTGGTAACTTTCTTTGTAGAACAGCGGAAACGTTCTCACTTACCCTTACTACCTCTTTGTGTGACGCCCTCTTCCTTGTAGTGCACAATTCCTTCAAGAACTTAGCGTATTTGGGCACTTGCTTTATGGCATCTAGGAGCGGGATATTGACTTGAACTTTCCTAAACGTCTCAAGAATGTCCTTCTCATGCTCCTCCTTCTTTGTTTGCCTAAACCTGCCAGGAAAGGGCACGTTTAGTGGAATAGAACTTGACAAAGTCGAATTTGGACTTACCTTAGGCGTGTTGGACGGTTTTGGCACAATAGGAGGCTGCGGCAACATGTCCTCTTCTTGACTTGTTTTGGATGGCCTTGAGGTGGTTCCGACCTCCTTACCACTTCTCAACATGATTGCCCCCTTGGATTGACAATGGTTGAGCTAGGGAGCTTGCCTTTGTCTCGGAATTGTCCTACAAATTCCGCAATCTGCCCAATTTGTTTCTCCAAGTGATCCACCCTTTTGTCTTGGTTTTGCATGGCTTTGGTTTGATCCTCTTGCCCCTGAGACAAATTGGTAAGTAATTTAAGAAGTGTTTCATTGCCCAACGACGTACCTTGATTGTTTTGGGCAGGTTGTGCTTGGTTTGGATTGGGGCCGAATGGCTTGGTGTAGAACCCCGGGGGTTGTTGTCTAAAGCCTCCTTGTTGTTGAGGTTGTTGAGGTTCCCTCCACTTGAAGTTTGGATGGTCTCTCCAACCCGGATTGTATGTGTTGGAATATGGATCATTCCTTGGTTGATTGTGGCTCGGAAATCCAATGGCATTTGCACTCTCCCATCCCCCATTCTCAATCAATTGAGGGCATTTTTCCGAAGGGTGTCCTTGGATAGAACATACACCACATACAATCGGTCCTTGTATCTTCATTCCTTTGGCCATCTGAGACACAATAGAAGTAAGATTAGCTATCTGAGATTGAATATCGGATTGAGAACTTACCTCATTCAAGTGTTGCCGTGGGGGGTCCCTTTGCCCAAGTCCTTCATATTGTTGTGCATTTAGAGCACGGTTTGCAATTAGGGTCTTGGCCGACATAGGAGTTTTGTCCACCAATGCACCTCCCGCCGAAGCATCGAGCATTTGCCTTTCAATGGGAAGAAGGCCCTCATAGAAATATTGAAGGAGAAGCTCCTCCTTCATTTGATGTTGAGGACACGATGCAACAAGGGCTTTAAAACGCTCGTAGTATGCCGGAAAAGATTCTCCTTGACTTTGTTGGATTCCGCTAATTTTCTTCCTCAAGAGAATGACTCTTGAAGTAGGGAAGAACTTCTCCAAGAATGCTCTCTTCATGCTCTCCCAAGAAGTAACGGTCCCGGGTGCCAATTCATAAAGCCAATCCTTAGCCTTTTCCACAAGAGAGAATGGAAAAGCTTTCATCATTAAAATGTTCCCATCGACATTTATGGGTGTCATGCTCGAACAAACAACCTCGAACTCCTTGAGATGCTTGTTGGGATCTTCCATGGAAAGCCCATGGTATTTCGGAATGTGGTGCAACAAGCTTGACTTCAACTCGAATTCATCGGTCTTGCCTTGGGCAGCCGCGGGGTATTGAATGCATAATGGTGCGGCATTGGTCAACCCCGAGGCCGAAAGCTCTTTAATGGTCCGATTGTCCGCTGCCATAACTTCTTCTTCCACACTTTCAAACTCAGATTCGGCCTCTGAACTTGAACTAGGTTCACTAGGTTCGGGATGCCTCCTCTTTCTTCTCAAATCACGTTCAAAATCGTCGTTAAAGTCCAAGATATGTGCATGCACAGTTTGAGAACTCCGCGTCATGCACTAGTACCTAAACCAAGAAAACAAAACAAAATAAGAAAACTAGGTAAATTACACTAAAAACATACGGCAAAAACACAAGGGATTAGCAATTTTGCTAATCCCCGGCAACGGCGCCAAAATTTGATGCGAAAATAATTAAACACACAAATTAAACCCTATGGATGACAATTGTAGTAAATGAGCAAATAGGGATCGTTCTAGACCGGGGATTAACTAGGGATGCTAATCAATGTGAAATTGACTCAAAAACGTAAGAACACAATATAAAACACTTACTAGACTCAAAGAATGCAAAACTAAACTTTAAAACACTAAAACAAACCAAAAGACTCAAACATCACCCAAAACACTCAAAACTGCCTTAAAAACACTTTCTGGGCAGTTTTGGACACTTTGGTGAATTTGGACGAATTTGTGTAACAAATTGAATCAAAACACTTAAAAACACAAACTAAGACACTTTCTAACTAAGTTGGACACTAAAGTAAAGGGGGATTAAGGTTTTGACGAAATTAAATTAAATAAAACAAGTTAATAAACTAGGCAGATTGTATAAACGGATTTGAGAAACAAGATGATGGATAGATTAGTTAAAGGTCCATTCTCCACACATGACACATTTATATATGAATCGATTCTCCAATTGCTTTTCATTATCTATGATGCTCAACACCCCAAGTTAACCGTGATGCACTAATTAACTCTCAAATTTTCCTTATGTTATTGAATTGGATGATGCATGCGACAATTCAAATCATTCTCCAATGGTTCTCAACATGAATGCATAGAAGAGATACAATGAGAGATCATTATGCTCTATGAGAATTATAAGTGTTGACGAGGCAATTGTAACTATGAATGCATGATACTCTTGCCAAGAATTCAATTAACGCGGTTGTGACTAACAACCTTCACTACTCATGTTTATAAACTTGTGACGATTAGGTGAAACTCGTTTATAAACTAGCATCGAGTTTATGCATGAAGACTAAGTATGCATCCCTAATCAACATACAAAAACAAGTTTTTAATAAACATGATAATTGAATTGCAATCATAACTTAACAAATCACAATTGGAAGAAATCAATTCATATTTCAAACATGTTCATGGCTTCAAATTTTCCCCTAACTAATTAGGGGTTTAGCCACTCATGATTACAACAAACTTAGATAGTAATAACAAGGTAAACATTGAAAACAAGAACGAAGAACACCTAAAAATCCCAACAACTCAATCTTGAATTGTATGAACGTTTAGGCCTCTTCTCCTTTAGTTGCTGCAGCACAAGGGGTTTTGGTGAGTTTTGGGGGTTATGGATGATGTAGAATGATGTGTTTAGGGTAGGGATGGATGTAGGGGAAGGCAAGGAGTGTTTTTGGGCAGAAAATATGAAGAATGGTGAAGTATGGCTGTGTTAGAGAGAGAGCATGAATTTCTGGCGTGAATGGATGTGTATATGAGATGGTTTTCTGAATATGGAAGAGTCAATGAGAATGAATGCAATGGATGCTTATTTATAGGTGAAATGGGGGGAACATGACAGCTAGGAACTTGGTGGAAATCTGAAATGGTGATGGGAGATGCATGTGGCTGATTTGTGCATGTGATTAAAGGGTGGGAGTGCATGTGCTTTGACAGAAATGAAAGGGTGCATGTGGGTGAATGTGTGGCTGATTTGTGGTGCAATGATGAAGTGAATGTGATTGTGGAAATGCATGTGGAGTGTGCTGAAATATGTTGATGTGCAATGATGAATTGGGATGGCTGAAAATCTGGAGTGGGAATTGCATGTGGCTGCAATGGATTAAAGAAAGGGGGAAGTGCATGTGCTGAAATGATGGTGTGGAATGGTGGAAAGCCACGGCAAGGGATGTATTTTCTGAATGAATGAAGGCAAGTTGTGTGGAAGGGTGATTAGGAATGCATGTGGGTGTTTTGGTGACTGAAATGATGAAGTGGGATGGATATGTGGCTGCAATGATGAATTGGGAGAGCATGTGGGTGGAAATGCATGTGGGTAAATGTGTGGCTGCATGGTTGAATGATTAAAGGTGCATGTGGGTTGGAAATGCATGTGGAGTGGCTGGAATGAAGTGTGTATAAAAGGCTAGAATCTGATTCAAAGAGAATGGCATTTGTTTTGAACTTTGTTTCCTCATTTTCCACCTCCAAATCAGGTTTTCATTACTTTAAAATATGGCTGAGAGGATGACAAACAAGGTAAGTATTTAAGGTAAGTTAAATGGCTCAAATCTGATGTAAATGGTATTTCCACATATGGCATGTGTTTTGAGCGTTTTTTTTCTTGTTTTCACAGCTTGCAAATCAGGTCACAAAGCCCTTCCTTTTGCTCCAAACATAAGCTATCCATTCCAAGTCCAATTTTGCTCCAAAATGCTCCAAAATGCATCTTTTTGCTTCCTTAGCCATATGAACCTAAAAACACACGAAAATGGCTTAAACAACTAAAACAACTATGAATTAACAATATAAATGCACGAAAACAAGCTAAGTAAGTCGCCTAAATATGCTCCTATCACTAATCCCCCTTTGGCTAGGGGGGAATTTCGAAACCATGGTTATATTTGCATGATGATTTGATTACTTCTAGTTGTGATTTCATGAATGATGAATTCAATTTGCTTATCTGTTTTAATTAAAACTTGCTTATGTATATGAATTGAGAGTGCACGCTTAATTGGCATGCATAAACATGATGCTAGGGTATGAGGGAACTTCACCTAATCGTTGGGAACTTATATTCATGAGTAGTTAAGATTGTTGGTCACAATTATGATAAGTGAATTCTTGGCATAAGTATCATGCGCTTTCATAGTTACGAATGCCTCGTCAACGCCTATGATTTCCATAGAACCTAATGATCTTTGATTGTCTTTCTATCATGCGCTTTCATATAGAAAACTTTTAAGGAATAATTTGATTGCAATGCGCTAATTCCATTCAATTCAATGACCTAAGGGAAATCTGAGAGTTAATTTAAGCGTACCTAATTAACTTGGGGTGTTGAGGTTCATAAATTCATCGAATAAGCAACTGGAGATTATTTTGTATGCAAATATGCCATGTGTGGAGAAAAACCTCCTAGCCATCTCACCATCCATTTAATTCCACCAATTTCGTCAGAATCTGCCTATTTTACATATTTGTTTTGTTTGTTTGATTTTCGTCAAAAACCAAATCCCCAAGTGTCTTAGAGTGTCTAATTGGTCCAAATATGTTTTAGATTGTGTTTTTTAGAGTTTTGAGTCAAGTTAGAATCAATTTTCGTCCAAGTTTGTGTTTAGGCTCAAAACTGCCCAGATTGTGTTTTTAAGGCAGTTTTGAGTGTTTTTAGCCTATTTTGAGTTTTGTAAACGTGTTTGAGTCTTTTTTAAGTGAGTTTAAGTGTTTTAAAGGTTAGTTTTATTTATTTGAGTCAATTTAGAATGTTTAGCAAGCCCTCCTAATCCCCGGTGTAAGAACGATCCCTACTTATTTATATGCTACAATTGTCAAAAGAGGGTTAATTTGTGTGTTAAGCTAATTTTCACATCAAATTTTGGCGCCGTTGCCGGGAATTAGCAACTTTGCTAATCCCTTGTTATTTCTTTTTAGTTATTTTCGTGTGTTATTAGTTTGTTATTTATTTTAGTTTCTGACCTATTTGTTTCCTTGTTTTAGGCACTAGTTTATGACTCGTAGTTCTCAACCGGTTCATGCGCATATCTTAGACTTTGACGACGATTTTGAGCGAGCCTTGAGAAGAAAGAAGAATCAACAAGAGCCTCAACCACCTCCACCTGCACCAGACCTTGAAGAGGACGAAATACAAGTGGAGGAGGAGGCCACGGCAAGGGTTGTTGAGGAAGAACAAGTTATGACAGCCGACAACCGAACAATCAAGGAGCTTTCCGCTTCGGGATTGGTTAATGCCATGCCTCTATGCATTCAATATCCAAGGGCAGCCCCCGACAAGACTGACGAGTTCGAACTCAAGTCCAGTTTATTGCATCATATTCCTAAGTTCCATGGCTTGTCTATGGAAGATCCTAATAAACACTTGAAGGAGTTCGAGGTTGTTTGCTCAAGTATGACCCCGGTGAATGTTGATGGGAGCATCTTGAAGATGAAGGCTTTTCCCTTTTCTCTCTTGGAAAAGGCTAAAGATTGGTTGTATGAACCAGCTCCCGGAACTGTCACATCGTGGGAGAGTATGAAAAGGGCGTTTTTGGAGAAGTTTTTCCCAACTTCTCGAGTCATTCTTTTACGTAAAAGAATTAGTGGCATTCAGCAAGATCAAGGTGAATCATTTCAAACTTATTATGAACGTTTTAAAACCCTTGTTGCTTCATGTCCACAGCACCAGATGAAGGAGGAGCTTCTTCTCCAATATTTCTACGAAGGGCTTCTACCAATTGAACGTCAAATGCTAGATGCCTCAGCGGGTGGAGCTTTAGTGGACAAAACACCCATGGCCGCCAAGACTCTCATTGCCAACCGAGCTTTGAATGCTCAACAATACGAAGGAGTTGGCCAAAGAGACATGCCACGGCAGCAACAAAGTGTAAATGAGGTAAGTGCAATTTCCGACATTCAATCACAATTGGCTAATCTTACTTCTCTTGTGTCTCAGGTTGTCATGGGGTCAAAACCACAAGAAAACCAAGTATGTGGCGTATGCTCAATGCAAGGGCATCCATCCGAGACATGCCCTCAATTGATAGAGAATGGAGGATGGGAATCTGCCAACGCCATTGGTTTCCAAGGCCAAAACCAACCCAAATATGATCCGTACTCCAACAACTACAACCCCGGATGGAGAGATCACCCTAATTTCAAGTGGAGAGAGTCCCAACAATCTGCACCACAAAGGGGATTTCAACAAAACCCCCCTGGGTTCCCACGGCCATACCAATCCAACCAACCACCATTGTCCCAAAACAACTCAGGTTCGTCTTTTGATAATTCTCAAGTTATTCAATTACTAACTACATTGGCGCAGGGGCAAGAAAAACAAGTAAAGGACATGCACAATTACGCCAATGAAGTGCAAAATCAAGCTCGAGAGGTGACTGAATTGAAGAGACAAGTGGGACAAATGGCTGAGTTCATGGGCCAATTTAGAGAGCAAGGCAAGTTGCCTAGCTCAACCATCGTCAATCCAAAAGGAGGTTTTGAAACCACTAAGGCTATCACCTTGAGAAGTGGCAAACAAGTTGGAACAGCCTCACAACCCTCTAAATCAGCCCCAACGGAGGACGAACAGTTGCAATTTGAGGAGGGGGAGCAAGAGCAAGCCACGGCAAGGGTAACACCACCCATGCCGCAGCCACCCAACCTGAACCATTCGGCTTCCAAGGGTAAGGAGGTTCCAAATTCGATTATTTCTAATGTTATTCCTCCAAATGCACCCTTTCCTCATAGATTCATGCAAACAAAGAAGGAGGAAGCTGAAAAGGACATCTTGGAGACATTTAGGAAAGTACAAGTCAATATACCACTTTTGGATGCAATTAAGCAAGTTCCAAGGTATGCTAAGTTTTTAAAAGAACTTTGCACTACTAGGAAGAAAATTTCGAACAAAGAGGTTGTAAAGGTAAGTGAAAATGTCTCAGCCATCTTGCAACGTAAATTGCCCCCTAAATGCAAAGATCCGGGTAGTTTTACAATTCCTTGTGTTATTGGCAATAATCGTTTTGAACATGCCATGCTAGACTGAGGTGCATCTATTAATGTTATGCCTTACTCAATTTATGCATCTATGAACCTAGGTGAGTTAAAAAATGATGGTGTGGTTATTCAATTAGCCGATAGATCTAATGCCTATCCAAAGGGTGTTTTGGAAGATGTTTTAGTGCAGGTTAATGATTTAATCTTTCCGGCTGATTTTTATGTACTTGAAATGGAAGACTCGGTTCATTCTCCACCCTTGCCACTCCTACTTGGAAGACCATTCATGAAAACAGCTCAAACGAAGATTGATGTGGCCAAGGGAGTATTAACAATGGAGTTTGGTGGTGATATAATTAAATTCAATGTTTATGACTCTATTAAGAAGCCTAATGATGTTCGTTCTTGTTTTGCCATTGATGTGCATAAGGATATAGGGCAGGAACAATCCACACCTATCAAGAAGGATGCATCAAGAACCACCATTGAAGAGGGAATTGGAGTGGTTGCCCTAAAACCATCCAATCTGGCCGAGAGTAGCCATAGTGACTTTGTTGATATGGCTGCCACTTTTGAGCCTCCATCACAATATGTGTGTAAGTCTCCAACCCCAATTCCAATTCCCATGTCAACTAATACGGTGTTACCTTCTTTGGTGCAGGTACCTAATCGATTTCAAGGTGGTGGGAGCATTTACATGGACTTTAGGAACCAAAACACCACAATCCAGGAGGATCACTATCCCCTCCCATTCATTGAGCCATGCTACGAACACTTTGGGAAGCATGCCGTGGAGGACAGATCCCTCCATGCCGTGGGTACTACTAGTGAAGCTTAGCATGGCGTATTCGTCCGGCTGGAAGACGTTAAAGCAAGCGCTTCTTGGGAGGCAACCCATGTATTCGACAAGGAGAAGATGGAACTTCCATTCCAAACCCAGATTTGCGTTTCTAAACCCTTCTCCTTGCTGTTTATTTTATCGTGCTTAGTTGTTTATTATTTGTTTGCTTTTATGTGAGTCTTTGTGTGAAACATTGAGGACAATGTTTGATTTAAGTGTGGGGGGGGGGGGGGGGGGGTAAACAAGTGTTTTTATGCAAAATTCGTGGGATTCTATCACCTATCACTTCTAATGTTGTTTCTCACTGTTTTTAAGTGTTTTTAGTGCATTTTAAGCTGTTTTGGTGTGTGTTGAAGTAAAAATCCGAAAATTTGAAAAAAATTTGAAAAAAGTGTTTTGAAAAAGCCAAAAAGAGTTGTTTTTGTGTGTTTGTTTGTGTCTTAGGGTACCTTCCAACACAATGATGAGGATTTGGTTTTTAATGCATGACTGTTAAAGAGAGTTACAACAATGATGGACGTGTGATTTGCTCTTTGGTTTATGCTTGGTTGTAGTTATAGTTTACGAATTCACATGTAATCACAAAGGATAAAATCAGTTTTTGTAACATGCTTGAAGGAAGGAACTCAAACAAACGCTACATCCCTGAGAGACTTGAGCCTAAACGTTTATTTGGAGAGTTATTAATCTGTGCATTCTTGTTTTCTAAAAGTCGTTGCATGATCTCATTATTCTTTGCTTGGTAGCTACTTAGAATGCGTTTCATCACTATAGTTCCAAATACTAGAACTCATACCCGTTTTATTCAAAGCATGAAATTGATTAGCATAACAAATAACAAGATGAAGTTGTGTAGTAGTCACCACCATAGCTGATACGTGAATTATACGCGCACAAATTAAACCCTCTTTTTGTCGATTTGTAGTATAAGTATAAGTAGGGATCGTTCTGGACCGGGGATTAGGAGGGATTGTTAATCTCTTGGAAACTGACTTAAAAACGTAAAAACAATATAAAACACTAAACTAGACTCAAGAAATGCGAAACTAAACGTTAAAACACTAAGACAAACCAAAAGACTCAAACACTTTAAAAACACAAACTAAAACACTATACTAAACTCGAAGAATTCAAAACTAAAAATAAGAAAGATTAAGACTAAGACTTAAACGAAATATGGGGGGATTGATTTTGGACGAATTTAAACTAAAATGGATAGATTGTAAAGAAAACAAATTGTAAATATGAAATTGACGGAAATGAATGGATGGTATGGCTAGCTAAGGGGTTCATCTCCATACATGTTACACTTGCATAATAAAATGATTTCCAATTGCATTTCAATAAACCATGAATTCTCAACGCCCCGGGTTAATTAGGTCCGCTTAAATTAACCGTCAAGTTTTCCTTAAGTTAATGAATTGGATGATTGCATACGACAATCCAAAGCATTCCTCACAAATTCCCTACATGAATTGCATAATAGAGATACAAGCAAGAATCATTAAGCAACATGAAAACTATAAGTGTTGACGAGGCATTCGTTACTATGATTGCATGAAACTTATGCCAAGAATTTGTTTAACGCGATTGTTTATAAGCAACCTCCACTACTTGTGAATATAAGTTCATAACTATTACGTGAAACTCACTTATATTCTAGCGTCATATTCATGCATGAAAATTAAGCGTTCATTCTCAATAAACATACATAAATAGGATATCAATCAAATAGTTAAACAAATTGAATTCACAACTTATGAAACGTAATTAAAAGTAATCAAATCATATTGCAAGCATAAACATATATTTCGAATCACCCCCCTAGCTAGGGGGGGGTTTAGTTCCTCATACAAAACAAAGAGAATTAAAATTAAACATTGAAATCAAAGAAACACCTAAACATTCCAACAACTCAAACTTGAATTGTATGAACGTTTAGGCCCTCTTCTCTTCCTCTTCGTTGTAGCACAAGGTCTAAAGATAGTTGGTTTGGGGGGATGGAAGTGTGGAATGGAGTGGGGAATTATGGAAATAGGTGAGGAGTGGTGGAGAAAATGGAGAGAAACTCACGGCTAGAGAAGGAATGGAGTGTTTGTGTTGTGGTATCTACAATGGAATGAGATGATATATGGAGTGAATGAATGCAAGGGTATTTATAGGAGGAGTGGAGGTGTATATGGCTATTTGTTTAAGGTGTTTGTGTGGAGGAGTGATGGAGAATGCATGTGGAATGGATATGAATGATAGCTAGGGTGTGTGATGATGAGTGTATGTGGAATAAAGAATGAATGCTTGTTTGGAAATGAATGTGAAGACATGTGAAAGCTGGAAATGCATGTGAAGATGTTGGAAATGGGAATGAAGGCCACGGCAAAGGTTGGAGAATTGATTATGGATGCATGAGTTGAATGATTCTTTAGTGAGGGATGTGGAGTGGTTGAATGTGGTGCAATGATAATGTTTTGTGGCTGAATTGGTGGTGGAATTATGATGGGAGTGCATATGATTAAAGAGTGGGAGTGCATGTGGGTGAATGTGAAGGGAAAACATGTGTTGATGACTAGGTTAGTGGGTGGAAATCTGAAAATGGCATAAGGGAATGGGAGCTCACGGTTTTGAGTTGTTTGTTTGTGTGAAGTGTGTGTGAATGCATGTGAAGATGCTAATAAATAATGCATGTAGGGTTAGGAAATAAAATCATAACTTAAAGGGAAATGATTAAAGGATGTTGAAAGGTTTTGCATGGCTTTGAAGTGATTGTGGATTGGGCTAGGGTTTAAGTACATGAAATGGACCCAAATTGCTCCCCCTTGCATGGCAAGGAATGGTGTTTGTGTTAAGCCCAAGGCAAGGTGAATGTAATTGGGTTAGGGCCATTGTTTTGTGTCCTCAAGTGCATACAAGGCCTTCAATTTCATCCAACACTTGGGCTCCAAGCATAAGCTATCCATCCTTAGCCCAATTAGTGCTCCAAAACACTCCACAATGCATCCTTTCGTCAAACACGTCTTATTATCCTGAAAACACACAAAAGAAGCATAAAGGACTAAACTAACTAAAGAAACATAACATAAATGTACGAGAACAAGCCATTTAAGTCGCATAAATATGCTCCTATCAATAGCCAAATAGCCGAATCCACCCTTGTCATTTGTATTGTAGGTCTAAACCCCTTTGAGCCTTATTTAGCCTATTTTCTTGTTAACCACATCATCCTTACCTAGCCTAGAATAGGACCTTCCATACCCTTGTTCTTGAAGTATAGTGGAGCATAACTTAGGAGGAATTCCTTTTGAGTGACATTTGTGCAGAAAACAAGTGTGGGGGAAGGGATTTTGTGAGTGTGTGTGTGCCAAAGTCTTAAAAGGGGCACGAAAGAAAAAGAAAGAAAAAAATCGTGAAAAAGAAGAAAATAAAGAAAAGAAGTGAGAAAGAACTCACAAGTGTTGATTGTTGAAGAAAGGGTCCAAAAAGTTTGAATATGGCCCTAAGTTTTGTGTGACTTCCCCTTGGGTATTCAAAGTTGACTTCTGCATTCTAAAGGGAATTCTAAGTGCCTAATTCATTACTTTGCTCACTATTGCTTTAAGAATGTTTGTTTCCTCTACCTTTCCTTGTTAACCAATACCTTAGCCCCGTTACAACCCTTAGACTTCTATCTTGATTGTTATGTATTTCAATATGTGGAGTTTAGAATTGGTTTGAGCATATGGTATCCCTGGTTCTCGTGTCTAGGTAGTAGCATTCCATTCATGAGATCATATACATACATGTTAATAATTCCAGAAAATGCTTTTCTTGTTCTAACATATGTGAGTGTTCGTCTACATGTTTACATCAATCTTCTCACATATACCTAGTGTAGGGAGTGTAGTCATAAAATCTGAGTGAAAACAGAGACTATATTCGGTGAGGAATTGAGGAAATTCTCTAAGGCATGTTACTACATTCAAAATGTTGTTTTAATTGATTAAATGCGAACTAGTGAATTGTGACTATGATTAAGTATGCTCGAGGGTAAGGATTGCTTAAATCTATGTGAGTGGTGATCTTTGACATGTCATGTTTCATTGGAAATCCCTGAGACGAACGTTGGAAGGTTTAGATTTTATGTTTTGTTTCTTTTATTTATTTGTTTTGCTCGAGGACTAGCAAAAGATAAGTGTGGGGGAATTTGATAGGAGCATATTTAGGCGACTTAACTACCTTATTCTTGTGCATTTGTGCTATTATTTCTTAGTTAATGTCGTATTACAACTCAATTTCGTGTGTTTGTAGGTCCTATGGGTCAAAGTATCAAGAAAGTGCATTTTGGAGCTATTTTGGACACTAGGTGGTGAGCTTGCATGTGGGCTAACATGGATGGACGAATTTGGACTTCAAGAAGGCGGAAATGTGATAAGAAGAGGAAGGAACTAAGCTAAGGACAAAGTGGATAAGGAAAGTGCAAGAAAAGAGGAAACATTATCCAAAACATTATCCAACCTTATCCAACATTATCCAATTATCCAAAACATTATCCAAACCTTATCACATCTTATCTTATCCAAACCTTATCATGTCTTAATCCTAATTGCATGGGGACCTAAATGGATAATTCTAGAACCTATTTCTAGAAGCATCCTATTCTAGAAGGCCCAAATCTGCCACAAAACCTATTCTTTCTATAAGCCCTAGAAAAGTGGCGCCCCAATCCATTCTAGAAGGCTTTGGCTTGCCTTGCAAGCCAAGCAACCCTCTCCCCTAAGTCAGCCGCACCTCCCTAGGCCCAATCCCTTTGGGATTCTGATTTCCAAGGCCTAATCCTTGTGGATTTGGGTATACAATTCGTTTTATAAAACTATGTGGGCCAAAAACCTCTTCCTAGGTGGGTTTGACAACCCATGGCCGAATTTCTAGGGCCCTAATCCACCAAATCTGCTAAGTAAACCCTAATCTAATAAACCCTAGGACTATATAAACATATTTTCAGCCACAAATTCGTACCACCCCCTTATGCTATTCAGAAACCCTTGTGCCGCACCTCCATTCTCCATTCTTGACCTCCATAGACCTCCCTCCACATCCATACATCTCTGCCGCACCCTTCCCCACCATAATCAACCATCCTCCATCCCTCCAAACAAGAAAACACCACCCAAAACCACCAATTCCATCACCCAAACTTTGTGCCGCAGCAAGGAGGAGGAAGAGGAGCCAATCTGTGCATCGAATTCATCTTGGATCGCTGAGCAATTAGGTGTATTCTTTCTTATGATTTCAATGTTTAAATTCAATACTTTTTGTTGTGCAAACATAAAAACGTGCATCATGAACAAGTTTATCACGTTGGAACTTGTTTAGGGTACTAGGAACTTGCTTAGACACCAAGAAATTTACCAAATCGGCATACCAAGGGGTTCTTACCTCAATGGACAAAAGTTGCTCATCCGGAAATGTTTCTAAAATGGGGGTGGACTCTTCCTCACGCACCATTCTACTTAGGTGGTCAGCCACCACGTTTTCACACCCTTTCTTGTCTCGGATTTCAAGATCGAACTCTTGAAGTAGGAGCATCCAACGAATGAGTCTTGGCTTAGCCTCCTTTTTGGTGAGAAGATACTTCAAGGCTGCATGGTCAGTGAAAACAATTACTTTAGTACCAAGAAGATATGATCTAAACTTATCTAATGCAAATACAATAGCCAAGAGTTCTTTTTCGGTTGTGGAATAATTAAGTTGAGCATCATTCAACGTCCGTGAGGCGTAGTAGATGACATGCGGCCTCTTGTCCTTTCTTTGTCCTACAACTGCTCCTAAAGCATAGTCGGACGCATCACACATAAGCTCGAACAGGAGGCTCCAATCCGGGGGAACAATAATGGGTGCCGTGGTCAACAACTCCTTGAGTTGGTTGAATGATGCCGTGCACTCCTTAGTGAATTCAAACGCCACTTCTTTTTGTAGGAGACGGCATAGTGGTTGTGCAATCTTAGAAAAATCCTTGATAAATCGCCTATAGAATCCTGCATGGCCAAGAAAAGAACGGACCTCTCTAACCGAAGTAGGAGAGGGTAAGTGACGTACAAGATCTATTTTAGACTTATCAACTTCAATTCCTTTTTCAGAGATGATATGACCCAAAACTATACCTTGTTTAACCATAAAATGACATTTTTCCCAATTCAAAACAAGGTTAGTTTCCATGCATCTTTTCAAGATTAAAGTGAGATTATGCAAACAAGCATCAAATGAGTCTCCAAACACACTAAAATCGTCCATAAATACTTCAATTATCTTTTCAACATAATCAGAGAAGATACTTACCATGCATCGTTGGAAAGTGGCCGGTGCATTGCATAAACCAAATGGCATACGACGATATGCAAAAGTACCAAATGGACAAGTAAAGGTGGTCTTTTCTTGATCATCCGGCGCTATGACAATTTGATTATATCCCGAATAACCATCAAGAAAGCAATAAAAAGAATGACCGGCTAACCTTTCAAGCATTTGATCGATGAATGGCAAAGGGAAGTGATCTTTCCTTGTTGCTGCATTTAGCTTCCTATAGTCAATGCACACCCTCCAACCGGTTTGAATGCGTGTAGGCACAAGTTCATCTTCTTCATTTTTCACCACCGTGACTCCGGACTTCTTGGGAACCACTTGGACCGGTGAAACCCAACAACTATCCGAGATGGGATAGATGACGCCACAATCAAGCAATTTGATGATTTCCTTCTTCACTACTTCCATCATTGGTGGGTTGAGTCGACGTTGGGCTTCCCTTGATGGTTTGGCGCCTTCTTCCATGAGAATTCGATGCATGCACGTGGTAGGACTTATACCCTTGATGTCGGCCAAAGTCCACCCTATTGCCGTCTTGTGCTCTTTGAGAACCCTCACCAACTTCTCCTCCTCTTGTGCCGTGAGTGATGAAGCTATAATGACGGGCAATGTGTCTTGCTCGCCCAAAAACACATACTTCAAGTGATTTGGCAACGGTTTGAGCTCGAGTGTAGGTGGTTGTTCTATAGAAGGAAGCAACTTATCAGTCGAAATTGGGATTGAAATTGAACTAGGGAACTTACCTTGGAGCCGTGGCAATGACTCTAGGGCTGCCACGGTCTCAATTACATCTTCATCAAAGGCCACGGCATGGGTGTTCAATTGTGTGCCGTGGTTTGTTATGGTGACATCCATGTGATCCTTCATTTCGATGCCATTTGTAATGACTGTTTCAAGTGCATCGCCATGTAATTGATCAAGGTGTGCCTGCGCCAAAGAATCAAGAATATCAATAGAGAAACATGAGTGATCATCATTAGGAAATCTCATAGTTTCAGAAATATTAAAATCAATCACTTCCCCATCGAATTCCATTGTTAAAGTGCCTTTAAACACGTCTATCTTAGTTCGGGCCGTCTTCATGAATGGCCTCCCAAGAAGAATCGGCAAGGATGGAGCATGGGTGGTTTCCTCCATTTCAAGGACATAGAAATCCGCCGGGAAGATCAAATCATTCACCTGCACTAAGACATCTTCCAATACGCCCTTTGGATAGGCATTAGATCTATCGGCCAACTGAATAACCACACCATCATTTTTCAATTCGCCAAGGTTCATTGAAGCATAAATAGAGTATGGCATGACGTTAATTGAAGCTCCTAAGTCTAACATAGCATGTTCGAACTTAGTTTGACCAATAATACAAGGGATTGTAAAGCTACCTGGATCTTTGCACTTTGGTGGTAACTTTCTTTGTAGAACAGCGGAAACGTTCTCACTTACCCTTACTACCTCTTTGTGTGACGCCCTCTTCCTTGTAGTGCACAATTCCTTCAAGAACTTAGCGTATTTGGGCACTTGCTTTATGGCATCTAGGAGCGGGATATTGACTTGAACTTTCCTAAACGTCTCAAGAATGTCCTTCTCATGCTCCTCCTTCTTTGTTTGCCTAAACCTGCCAGGAAAGGGCACGTTTAGTGGAATAGAACTTGAAAAAGTCGAATTTGGACTTACCTTAGGCGTGTTGGACGGTTTTGGCACAATAGGAGGCTGCGGCAACATGTCCTCTTCTTGACTTGTTTTGGATGGCCTTGAGGTGGTTCCGACCTCCTTACCACTTCTCAACATGATTGCCCCCTTGGATTGACAATGGTTGAGCTAGGGAGCTTGCCTTTGTCTCGGAATTGTCCTACAAATTCCGCAATCTGCCCAATTTGTTTCTCCAAGTGATCCACCCTTTTGTCTTGGTTTTGCATGGCTTTGGTTTGATCCTCTTGCCCCTGAGACAAATTGGTAAGTAATTTAAGAAGTGTTTCATTGCCCAACGACGTACCTTGATTGTTTTGGGCAGGTTGTGCTTGGTTTGGATTGGGGCCGAATGGCTTGGTGTAGAACCCCGGGGGTTGTTGTCTAAAGCCTCCTTGTTGTTGAGGTTGTTGAGGTTCCCTCCACTTGAAGTTTGGATGGTCTCTCCAACCCGGATTGTATGTGTTGGAATATGGATCATTCCTTGGTTGATTGTGGCTCGGAAATCCAATGGCATTTGCACTCTCCCATCCCCCATTCTCAATCAATTGAGGGCATTTTTCCGAAGGGTGTCCTTGGATAGAACATACACCACATACAATCGGTCCTTGTATCTTCATTCCTTTGGCCATCTGAGACACAATAGAAGTAAGATTAGCTATCTGAGATTGAATATCGGATTGAGAACTTACCTCATTCAAGTGTTGCCGTGGGGGGTCCCTTTGCCCAAGTCCTTCATATTGTTGTGCATTTAGAGCACGGTTTGCAATTAGGGTCTTGGCCGACATAGGAGTTTTGTCCACCAATGCACCTCCCGCCGAAGCATCGAGCATTTGCCTTTCAATGGGAAGAAGGCCCTCATAGAAATATTGAAGGAGAAGCTCCTCCTTCATTTGATGTTGAGGACACGATGCAACAAGGGCTTTAAAACGCTCGTAGTATGCCGGAAAAGATTCTCCTTGACTTTGTTGGATTCCGCTAATTTTCTTCCTCAAGAGAATGACTCTTGAAGTAGGGAAGAACTTCTCCAAGAATGCTCTCTTCATGCTCTCCCAAGAAGTAACGGTCCCGGGTGCCAATTCATAAAGCCAATCCTTAGCCTTTTCCACAAGAGAGAATGGAAAAGCTTTCATCATTAAAATGTTCCCATCGACATTTATGGGTGTCATGCTCGAACAAACAACCTCGAACTCCTTGAGATGCTTGTTGGGATCTTCCATGGAAAGCCCATGGTATTTCGGAATGTGGTGCAACAAGCTTGACTTCAACTCGAATTCATCGGTCTTGCCTTGGGCAGCCGCGGGGTATTGAATGCATAATGGTGCGGCATTGGTCAACCCCGAGGCCGAAAGCTCTTTAATGGTCCGATTGTCCGCTGCCATAACTTCTTCTTCCACACTTTCAAACTCAGATTCGGCCTCTGAACTTGAACTAGGTTCACTAGGTTCGGGATGCCTCCTCTTTCTTCTCAAATCACGTTCAAAATCGTCGTTAAAGTCCAAGATATGTGCATGCACAGTTTGAGAACTCCGCGTCATGCACTAGTACCTAAACCAAGAAAACAAAACAAAATAAGAAAACTAGGTAAATTACACTAAAAACATACGGCAAAAACACAAGGGATTAGCAATTTTGCTAATCCCCGGCAACGGCGCCAAAATTTGATGCGAAAATAATTAAACACACAAATTAAACCCTATGGATGACAATTGTAGTAAATGAGCAAATAGGGATCGTTCTAGACCGGGGATTAACTAGGGATGCTAATCAATGTGAAATTGACTCAAAAACGTAAGAACACAATATAAAACACTTACTAGACTCAAAGAATGCAAAACTAAACTTTAAAACACTAAAACAAACCAAAAGACTCAAACATCACCCAAAACACTCAAAACTGCCTTAAAAACACTTTCTGGGCAGTTTTGGACACTTTGGTGAATTTGGACGAATTTGTGTAACAAATTGAATCAAAACACTTAAAAACACAAACTAAGACACTTTCTAACTAAGTTGGACACTAAAGTAAAGGGGGATTAAGGTTTTGACGAAATTAAATTAAATAAAACAAGTTAATAAACTAGGCAGATTGTATAAACGGATTTGAGAAACAAGATGATGGATAGATTAGTTAAAGGTCCATTCTCCACACATGACACATTTATATATGAATCGATTCTCCAATTGCTTTTCATTATCTATGATGCTCAACACCCCAAGTTAACCGTGATGCACTAATTAACTCTCAAATTTTCCTTATGTTATTGAATTGGATGATGCATGCGACAATTCAAATCATTCTCCAATGGTTCTCAACATGAATGCATAGAAGAGATACAATGAGAGATCATTATGCTCTATGAGAATTATAAGTGTTGACGAGGCAATTGTAACTATGAATGCATGATACTCTTGCCAAGAATTCAATTAACGCGGTTGTGACTAACAACCTTCACTACTCATGTTTATAAACTTGTGACGATTAGGTGAAACTCGTTTATAAACTAGCATCGAGTTTATGCATGAAGACTAAGTATGCATCCCTAATCAACATACAAAAACAAGTTTTTAATAAACATGATAATTGAATTGCAATCATAACTTAACAAATCACAATTGGAAGAAATCAATTCATATTTCAAACATGTTCATGGCTTCAAATTTTCCCCTAACTAATTAGGGGTTTAGCCACTCATGATTACAACAAACTTAGATAGTAATAACAAGGTAAACATTGAAAACAAGAACGAAGAACACCTAAAAATCCCAACAACTCAATCTTGAATTGTATGAACGTTTAGGCCTCTTCTCCTTTAGTTGCTGCAGCACAAGGGGTTTTGGTGAGTTTTGGGGGTTATGGATGATGTAGAATGATGTGTTTAGGGTAGGGATGGATGTAGGGGAAGGCAAGGAGTGTTTTTGGGCAGAAAATATGAAGAATGGTGAAGTATGGCTGTGTTAGAGAGAGAGCATGAATTTCTGGCGTGAATGGATGTGTATATGAGATGGTTTTCTGAATATGGAAGAGTCAATGAGAATGAATGCAATGGATGCTTATTTATAGGTGAAATGGGGGGAACATGACAGCTAGGAACTTGGTGGAAATCTGAAATGGTGATGGGAGATGCATGTGGCTGATTTGTGCATGTGATTAAAGGGTGGGAGTGCATGTGCTTTGACAGAAATGAAAGGGTGCATGTGGGTGAATGTGTGGCTGATTTGTGGTGCAATGATGAAGTGAATGTGATTGTGGAAATGCATGTGGAGTGTGCTGAAATATGTTGATGTGCAATGATGAATTGGGATGGCTGAAAATCTGGAGTGGGAATTGCATGTGGCTGCAATGGATTAAAGAAAGGGGGAAGTGCATGTGCTGAAATGATGGTGTGGAATGGTGGAAAGCCACGGCAAGGGATGTATTTTCTGAATGAATGAAGGCAAGTTGTGTGGAAGGGTGATTAGGAATGCATGTGGGTGTTTTGGTGACTGAAATGATGAAGTGGGATGGATATGTGGCTGCAATGATGAATTGGGAGAGCATGTGGGTGGAAATGCATGTGGGTAAATGTGTGGCTGCATGGTTGAATGATTAAAGGTGCATGTGGGTTGGAAATGCATGTGGAGTGGCTGGAATGAAGTGTGTATAAAAGGCTAGAATCTGATTCAAAGAGAATGGCATTTGTTTTGAACTTTGTTTCCTCATTTTCCACCTCCAAATCAGGTTTTCATTACTTTAAAATATGGCTGAGAGGATGACAAACAAGGTAAGTATTTAAGGTAAGTTAAATGGCTCAAATCTGATGTAAATGGTATTTCCACATATGGCATGTGTTTTGAGCGTTTTTTTTCTTGTTTTCACAGCTTGCAAATCAGGTCACAAAGCCCTTCCTTTTGCTCCAAACATAAGCTATCCATTCCAAGTCCAATTTTGCTCCAAAATGCTCCAAAATGCATCTTTTTGCTTCCTTAGCCATATGAACCTAAAAACACACGAAAATGGCTTAAACAACTAAAACAACTATGAATTAACAATATAAATGCACGAAAACAAGCTAAGTAAGTCGCCTAAATATGCTCCTATCACTAATCCCCCTTTGGCTAGGGGGGAATTTCGAAACCATGGTTATATTTGCATGATGATTTGATTACTTCTAGTTGTGATTTCATGAATGATGAATTCAATTTGCTTATCTGTTTTAATTAAAACTTGCTTATGTATATGAATTGAGAGTGCACGCTTAATTGGCATGCATAAACATGATGCTAGGGTATGAGGGAACTTCACCTAATCGTTGGGAACTTATATTCATGAGTAGTTAAGATTGTTGGTCACAATTATGATAAGTGAATTCTTGGCATAAGTATCATGCGCTTTCATAGTTACGAATGCCTCGTCAACGCCTATGATTTCCATAGAACCTAATGATCTTTGATTGTCTTTCTATCATGCGCTTTCATATAGAAAACTTTTAAGGAATAATTTGATTGCAATGCGCTAATTCCATTCAATTCAATGACCTAAGGGAAATCTGAGAGTTAATTTAAGCGTACCTAATTAACTTGGGGTGTTGAGGTTCATAAATTCATCGAATAAGCAACTGGAGATTATTTTGTATGCAAATATGCCATGTGTGGAGAAAAACCTCCTAGCCATCTCACCATCCATTTAATTCCACCAATTTCGTCAGAATCTGCCTATTTTACATATTTGTTTTGTTTGTTTGATTTTCGTCAAAAACCAAATCCCCAAGTGTCTTAGAGTGTCTAATTGGTCCAAATATGTTTTAGATTGTGTTTTTTAGAGTTTTGAGTCAAGTTAGAATCAATTTTCGTCCAAGTTTGTGTTTAGGCTCAAAACTGCCCAGATTGTGTTTTTAAGGCAGTTTTGAGTGTTTTTAGCCTATTTTGAGTTTTGTAAACGTGTTTGAGTCTTTTTTTAAGTGAGTTTAAGTGTTTTAAAGGTTAGTTTTATTTATTTGAGTCAATTTAGAGTGTTTAGCAAGCCCTCCTAATCCCCGGTGTAAGAACGATCCCTACTTATTTATATGCTACAATTGTCAAAAGAGGGTTAATTTGTGTGTTAAGCTAATTTTCACATCAGAAGGTCACGGCATAGACTTGTTTGTTTGATGATGATGCATGTGATGGGTGGGAACAAAGGGGGAAACATGGCACAAGGGTGCTTGAGTGAATGATTGAACGTGCATGTGGATTAAAGAATGAGTGGTGGTGTAATGATGAAGTGAATGCATGTGTTGATGACTAGGTTAGTGGGTGGAAATCTGAAAATGGCATAAGGGAATGGGAGCTCACGGTTTTGGCTAGTGTTTGAATGTGTAAAGTGTGTGTGAATGCATGTGAAGATGCTAATAAATAATGCATGTAGGGTTAGGAAATAAAATCATAACTTAAAGGGGGATGATTAAAGGGTGTTGAAAGGTTTTGCATGGCTTTGAAGTGATTGTGGATTGGGCTAGAGTTTAAGTACATGAAATGGACCCAAATTGCTCATCCTTGCATGGCAAGGAATGGTGTTTGTGTTAAGCCCATGGCAAGGTGTTATGTGATTGGGTTAGGGCCATTGTTTTGTGTCTTCAAGTGCATACAAGGCCTTCAATTTCATCCAACACTTGGGCTCCAAGTATAAGCTATCCATCCTTAGCCCAATAGTGCTCCAAAACACTCCACAATGCATCCTTTCGTCAAACACGTCTTATTATCCTGAAAACACACAAAAGAAGCATAAAGGACTAAAATAACTAAAGAAACACAACGTAAATGCACGAGAACAAGCAAAGTAAGTCGCCTAAATATGCTCCTATCACAAGATGTAAAAGAAAGCGCTACTTGGGAGGCAACCCAATGCACTGAATAAGCAAAGTATGTTCATAATAAATAAAAAAAAAAAAAAAATATATATATATATATATATATATAGAATAAAAATAAACATGGCAAAAAGATGGGGCCTTCACAAAGGATGTTTACGTGAAGCCCCACTACGAGGCGTCGGAGCAGAAGGCGTCGGATCAGAAGGCGTCGGAGCAGAAGGCATCGAAGCGGGAGGCATCGAAGCAGGAGGCATCGAAGCGGGAGGCATCGGAGCTAGAGCATTCCAGGCCTCAATACTTGGGCAAACGCTGGATGACCCAGGAAAAAGGTGCCTCTGGAGATAAGCCGCAAGCCTTTGACGGTCACTGTGAATTCGACCCTCAGATTCTTGCAGCTCATCAAGCTTCCTCTTCATGCCCGACGAATAGTTATTTGCAAGCACATGCAAACTTCTATTCTCGTACTTAAGCTGCTGGATCTCTTGCTTAAGACTTTCCACCTCTGCCATCAATGATTCCACCTGACGGGAGCGGGCAAGCAGGCGTTGGCCCATGTTGGACACAGAACTCGCACACTGAACACTAAGTGCGAGGGACTCTTGAACGGCCAACTCATCGGACCGTCCTGACAGCAGCCTACTATCTTTTGGAGTGAGGAGGTTCCTAGCTACTATTGTAGCTGTTGTGGCGTCCTGCATCACGGAGTCTTCACCTGTAAGAAGACCGTTAGAAGATAAGAAAGAAGGGCGCCATACGTTACCTTGACGCGGCACGCCCGTATCACTGCTAAGGCTCAATTCCAAGCTAAGGTTCGATGGGTTTGCCATTTTTCAAAAGTGTTCAAAGAGAAGGGATGGAGTTAAATTTCAAAGGGCCGGAGTCGATTTTCAAGAATGGGAAATCTTCAGAGTGTGTTTGTTGGCGGTGATCGATACCTCTATAAAAAGCCAAGGCGACGCGTCCACCGATTCAAAAAGCCAGAATTTCCGGCGTAATTTTGGCGACGTTCCCTCAGCTTTTCAGAAAACACGTTCAACTTTGTCAAAAGATTTCTGACAAAGCTGAAAACACGTGGAGGCCATCATCGCAACTACACATCTTTAGCCGACAAGCGCAAAGTTCGGCGACGCTTTCTCTGCTTTTCAGAAGACGCGTGCAGCTTTGTCAAAAGGAGCCGCATCTGCACAACCACGTGTCATTCAGAAAGCGAAGGGGCGTCGTTCAGAAATCAAAGGGGCGCCTGCTCAGAAATCGAAGAGGCGCCAATATTTCAAAAAGCCGGATTTGCGGGATCAAAATGTCTGTCGACAAGGGTAAAAGAATGGTACCACCACTTGTTATTATCTCTATATATGTCGACCTTCATCTTTTATGGCAAGGAAAACCTGAAGAAAATGCCCAACTCTTCCTCACCTCTGAGGGCGCACTCCCAGCAAAGCCTTTCGAAATACTCAATTCTTTCTTCTTCCCCAAAGATGATACCAGATGCCTGGAGTATAGATGACCCAGGAGGAAACGACGGATTGAAGTGTGCTGATTCATTCACCGCTTCTTCAAAAGCAAAGGTATCTCATATCATCAAGGTCAAAAGCAAAAGTATCTCATATCATGCTCTTTCCCTGTCTTTTTATTTGTCCTTGTTCTTACTTGCATGGCAAAGTGAAAGAAGCAATCAGCCAGCACTTGGAGTCAGTCTTCTCTTCTGGAGCCAACTGCCTGGAATCTATTCCTGATTGCTTACCTAGCATTGCTCTCGAGTAGTCATCTTCAACGGTTGATACACTTCCAGAGAAGGGACCACTCCTGCAAAGATTGAACAAAGAAACAGATAAAAGGGGTAAGCTCAGACCTTCGGGGAAGACCAAAAGAATCCTGCTGCCCAGTTCAAGAGTAGCACAAAGGAAAATCAATGATGGGCGGAAACCAGTTCAAGAGTAAGCCTGTGGAGACACTATGATCAAAGCCTCAATGCAATTACCAAGGAGAAGAGGGAATTTACACTCCATAACCAGATTTGCGTCCCTAAACTCTTCTCTTTGTTAATTACATTCTGCCATGTTTAGTATGTTTAAGTGCTTTTTGTGTGTTTACTTATGATTTGTGTGAATCTATGCTTAAAACATTGAGGACAATGTTTGATTTAAGTGTGGGGGGGTAACTAATGTTGTTAATGCAAATTCGTGGGATTTGATCACCCATAACTTCAAATGTTGTTCCTTGCTGTTTTAAGGTGTTTTTTAAATTGTTTTAGAGTGTTTTAGTGTGTTTTGTTTTATAACTCCGAAAATCACATAAAAATTTGAAAAAAAAAAATGTTTTGAAAAGCCTAAAAAGAGTGTTTTGAGTCGTTTTTGTGTGTTTGTGTCTTAGGGTACCTTCCAACACAATGATAAGGATTTGGTTTATAATTGCATGACGGTTAAAAAGAGTTATTAACATAGAGAAAAGTTTGATTTACTCTTGGTATATGCTTGGTTATGGTTATAATGTATGACTTCACATGCAATCATAAAAGAAAAATTCGTTTTTGTAACATGCTTGAAGGAAGGAACTCAAACAAACGCTACAACCCTGTGAGACTCGAGCCATTACCTTCTTTGGAGAGTTATTTTCTGTGATTCTTTGTTTTCTAAAGTTGTTGAATGATCTCATTATTCCTTGCTTGGTTGCTACTTAGAATGCAAGTGTATCATGATAGAACTAAATGCTAGAACTTATATCCGTTTCATTCAAAGCATGATATTGATTGCATAACATACAATAAGATGAAGTTGTTAGTCAAGCCAAAGCCAAAAAGCCTATCCCTTTTCACATGTATTGTAGGATTACCCCTTTTGAGCCTTTTCAAGCTTATTTTCTTTGTTAACCCCTTGTTCTTAAAGGATAGTGAAGCATGACTTAGAATGAACTCCTTTTGATCAATATACTGCAGAAAATAAGTGTGGGGGAAGATAATAGGGCACGGCCAAAGAATGAAATAAAGAAAAGAAAAAAAAAAAAAAAAAAAAAAGAGTTGAAAAATAAGTGAGAATGATCTCACAAGCATTGGTTATTGAAGGAAGGGTCCAAAAGAGTGAATTTGACCCTAGTTGTTGCATGAATCTTCCCTTGTGTTTAAAAGTTGATTTCTGCCATTAAAAGTGAGTTTAAGTGTCAATTTCAATACTTCGCTTCCTATTACTTTAAGAACCTTTGTTTTACTTTACCTTTCTTTGTTAAACCATTACCCTTAGCCCTGTTACAACCCTCAACTTCTATCTTGATGTTATGTGTTCAATATGTGGAGTTTGGAATTGATATGAGCTTATGGAATCACTGGTTCTCATTCCAAGTAGTAGCATTCCATTCATGAGATCATATTCATGTCATTATCGTAAATCCAGAAAATGCTTTCTTTGATATAACATATGTGAGTGTTAGAATTCATATTTACATCAATCTTCTCACATATAACTAGTGTAGGGTGTGTAGTCAGAAAATCTGTGTGAAAAACGAGTGCATATCTTGTAAGGATTTGAGCAAATTCTCTAAGGCATGTTACTTCATTAAAAACATGGTTTTAAATGCTTAATTGTGAAATAGTATGTGGTGACTATGATTAAGAATGTATTCAAGTGTGAAGATGACTAAAATCTATGGGACTAATGATTTTTAACTTGTCATGTGCATTGGAAATCCGTGAGACGATTGTTGGAAGGTGTAGGTTGTGTTTTGTTCGTTTTGTCTAGTTTCGTGTTCTTTTGTTGTTTTGTTTTGCTCGAGGACTAGCAAAAGATAAGTGTGGGGGTATTTGATAGGAGCATATTCATGCGACTTAAATGGCTTGTTCTCGTGCATTTACGTTATGTTTCTTTAGTTATTTTAGTCCTTTAAGCTATTTTCGTGTGTTTGTAGGTCCAAAGGGCTAAAGGAGCAAAAAGATGCATTTTGGAGCACTTTTGGGCTAAGGATGGATAGCTTATGCTTGGCGCCAAAATGTTGGACGAAATTGAAGACCAAAGTGTTGGAACCTTGTTCCCTTTAGTTTTAGGACATTTAAACCTTTCCATTTCCCTTATGCCGTGCATCTCCACCTTTCTCCCAAAACCATACACATGCATTCGTTATTCCTTCCCTCACATGCTTCCATTACTTATCATCACCACTTATCACTTATCATAACCACTTATCATTCATCACTTATCATTCACCACTTATCACTTATCATTCACCACTTATCATTCATCAAACACATGCATTCACATGTTTTCACAATCCAACTCACATGCACATTCATCCACCTTTCTCCCTAAAACCGTGCACATGCAAACACATTCACCCACATGCACCCTTTATTCTTTCATCATTCCATCCACTCATTCATCAAACCACTCCCATCCATTTCATCATTGCAAACATTCAAACAAACATCACTCATTGCCGTGGCCTCCCTTTGCATTCACATACATCTCATTTTCATACACAACACATCACAAACACATCCAATCTTCCCTCATTGCCGTGAGCTACCATTCCCTTATAATCCAAACACCACTCCTCATCCATTTCCATAATTCTCCAATCCATTCAACACACCAACAACATCCCTTAGACCTTGTGCTACGACGAAGAGGAAGATAAGAGGGCCTAAACGTTCATACAATTCAAGTTTGAGTTGTTGGAATGTTTAGGTGTTTCTTTGATTCTCTTTGTTTTGTACCATGAGGAACTTCCTCTCGGCTTCATTCCATTAGATACACTCCCCCATTTCTTAAAGGATTTCGACATCAGTTTTGCTTCAAGGGTTCTTTCTTCTTAATCCTATGTTCACTCATGTTATATATTTTTATGTCAAACCTTTTGTAAACATGAAGTGTAACTAATCTCTAGCTTCATCTCCATTTGTGCTATCTCTTTTTATTAGCTGTTGATTCATTCATTTTGTGTTTACTTCATTTCCTTATGCTTTAATTTACAATCTGTCATTTAGTTTAATCAAAACCTAAATCCCCCTTTACCTTATTGTTCAATTTAGTTAGAAATCAATTTAGTTTATGCTTTAAAGCATTTTGAGTCTTTGGTTTGTCTTAGTGTTTTAAAGTTTAGTTTTGCATTCTTTGAGTCTAGTATAGTGTTTTAGATTGTGTTTTTAGCGTTTTTGAGTCAAATCCAAGTGATTAACAATCCCTCCTAATCCCCGGTCCAGAACGATCCCTACTTACATACTTACTACAATTGTCAAAAAGAGGGTTTAATTTGTGTGCGTATAATTCTCGCATCAACGCCTCTTCGATTTCTGAGCAGGCGCCCCTTCGCTTTCTGAACGACACATAGTAGTGCGGATGCGGCTCCTCTTGACAAAGCTGCACGCGTCTTCTGAAAAGCAGAGAAAGCGTCGCCGAACTTTGCGCTTGTCGGCTAAAGATGTGTAGTTGCAATGATGGCCTCCACGTGTTTTCAGCTTTGTCAGAAATCTTTTGACAAAGTTGAACGCGTTTTCTGAAAAGCCGAGGGAACGTCGCCTAACTTACGCCGGAAAATCCGGCTCTTTGAATCGGTGGACGCGTCGCCTTGGCTTTTTATAGAGCTATCGATCACCGCCAACATACACACTCTGAAGATCTCCCATTCTTGAAAATCGTCTCCGGCCCTTTGAAAATTTACTCCATTCACCCCTTCTCTTTGAACACTTTTGAAAAAATGGCGAACTCATCGAACCTTAGCTTAGATTTGAGTCTCAGCAGCGATCCGGTTGCGCCCCGTCAAGGTAATGTATGGCGCTCTTCTTTTTTATCTTCTAACGGTCTTCTTACAGGTGAAGACTCCGTGATGCAGGACGCCACAATAGCTACAATAGTAGCTAGGAACCTCCTCACTCCAAAAGATAGTAGGCTGCTGTCAGGACGGTCCGATGAGTTGGCCGTTCAAGAGTCCCTCGCACTTAGTGTTCAGTGTGCGAGCTCTGTGTCCAACATGGGCCAACGCCTGCTTGCCCGCTCCCGTCAGGTGGAATCATTGATGGCAGAGGTGGAAAGTCTTAAGCAAGAGATCCAGCAGCTTAAGTACGAGAATAGAGGTTTGCATGTGCTTGCAAATAACTATTCGTCGGGCATGAAGAGGAAGCTTGATGAGCTGCAAGAATCTGAGGGTCGAATTCACAGTGACCGTCAAAGGCTTGCGGCTTATCTCCAGAGGCACCTTTTTCCTGGGTCATCCAGCGTTTGGCCAAGTATTGAGGCCTGGAATGCTCTAGCTCCGATGCCTTCCGCTCCGATGCCTTCCGCTCCGACGCCTTCCGCTCCTATGCCTTTCGCTTCTATGCCTTCCGCTTCGACGCCTCGTAGTGGGGCTTCACGTAAACAACCTTTGTGAAGCTCCACCTTTCTCTATGTTTAGTATTTTATTTAATAAATATTTTT
The DNA here is from genome assembly GCF_041283825.1 of Pyrus communis. Classification (NCBI taxonomy): domain Eukaryota; kingdom Viridiplantae; phylum Streptophyta; class Magnoliopsida; order Rosales; family Rosaceae; genus Pyrus; species Pyrus communis. The sequence goes on from NC_142572.1 coordinate 9,534,715, forward strand.
TTTTTTTTTTTTTAAACATACATAACGGCATGGAATTGATCTTTGAATGGGCGGTGATACTTGAAATGATCCGGTAATAGTTTAATTTCTAGAGTGGATGCCTGAATCATTAACAACATATTAGTATAAAAGAAAATTGAAATTCGGGGAGGCGGCTTACCTTTGTGCTCCGACATGAACTTAAGAATAAACACCCCTTCGAAAGTTATGACTTGTCTCGTGTCATAAAATCCAACTTCTTTGGGAATTGTTGTCTCAAGTATATCCTCTTTGATGAATTCATGAAATTCCCTACTTTGCACCTTTGGAAGGGCTTCCAAGATGTCTTTTTCACTTTCTTCTTCCTTGGAATTCATGAACCTGCAAGGAATAGGGATATTAGGTGGGATGGGGTTAGAACTAATTGGAACAACCTTACTTGATTTAGATGGCGTAGGAGCAATAAGTGCTTCCGGCAAAGGTGCTTCAAATCCTCCCTTCGGATTTACAATGGTTGAACTAGGGAGTTTGCCTTGATCGCAAAATTGTCCTACGAACTCCGCTATCTGCCCAATTTGCTTTTCCAAGTGGTCCAACCTTTTGTCTTCTTGTGGAGCCTCATTGTCTTGATTTTGTGAGCCTTGCACCAAACAAATTAATTCGTTAAGCTTTTGATTATAATCTATTGATGAACTTAAATTTGGTTGGGCATATTGAATATGAGGTTGTGGTGGGTGTATAGGTCTTGAATAGAACTCCTCATATGGCTGCCAATATCTTTCTTCTTGAACATGTTGAGGTTCCCACCACATAGAGTTTGAATGATCACTCCAATCTGAACTGTAAGTATTGGAAAACACGTTACTCCTTGATTGAAGATCAAATATATCAACACTTTGCATTTGAGACCTTTCCATGAGCTGTGACAAAAGAGAAGCATTATCAAGTGCCATGTTGTTCTTCTCTAGTATTTGAATTCAACAAACAAAACACAAATCAAAAACTAAAACTAAAATACATAACAGAAACAAACAATCCAAGAGATTAGCAAATTTGCTAATCCCCGGCAACGGCGCCAAAATTTGATGCATGATTTATACGCACACAAATTAAACCCTCTTTTCGACAATTGTAGTAATGATGTAAGTAGGGATCGTTCTGGACCGGGGATTAGGAGGGATTGTAACCACTTGGATTTGACTCAAAAACGTAAAATAACAATATGAAACACTATACTAGACTCAAGGAATGCAAAACTAAACTTTAAAACACTAAAACAAACCAAAAGACTCAAACATTACCCAAAACACTCAAAACTGCCTTAAAATCACTTTCTGGGCAGTTTTGAGCACTTTGAGTACTTTGGACGAATTTATGTAACAAATTGAATCACAACACTTATAAACACAAACTAAATTGATTTCTAACTAATTTGACAAGAAAGTAAAGGGGGATTTAGGTTTTGACGAATTTAAACTAAAAGAACAGATTGTAAGTTGATAGGAGCATATTCATGCGACTTAAATGGCTTGTTCTCGTGCATTTACGTTATGTTTCTTTAGTTATTTTAGTACTTTAAGCTATTTTCGTGTGTTTGTAGGTCCAAAGGGCTAAAGGAGCAAAAAGATGCATTTTGGAGACTTTTGGAGCACTTTTGGGCTAAGGATGGATAGCTTATGCTTGGAGCCAAAGTGTTGGACGAAATTGAAGACCTAATTGAAAACCAAAGTGTTGGAACCTTGTTCCCTTTAGTTTTAGGACATTTAAACCTTTCCTAATCCCAATCATGCCATGCATTCACACTCATTCACACACAATTGACTCTTCCATATTCCAGAAATTCGTCAAAACCTCTCCACACCCTTGCAGCAGCCACCAAAACACTTTTCTCCTCCATTGCAGCCACTCCAACCACTCCCCAAACCATTCACACCATCAAACTATCCTTAGACCTTGTGCTACAACGAAGAGGAAGATAAGAGGGCCTAAACGTTCATACAATTCAAGTTTGAGTTGTTGGAATGTTTAGGTGTTTCTTTGATTTCAATGTTTAATTTCAATACTCTTTGTTTTGTACGAATGAGGAATGGAAGAGAAGAGGGCCTAAACGTTCATACAATTCAAGTTTGAGTTGTTGGAATGTTTAGGTGTTTCTTTGATTCCAATGTTTAAATTCAACTAAACCCCCCTTGGCTGGGGGGGGGATTCGAAATATATGTTTATGCTTGCATTTTGATTTGATTACTTCTAATTGCGTTTCATAAGTTGTGGATTCAATTTGTTTAACCGTTTGATTGATAACTTATTTATGTATGTTTATTGAGAATGCGCGCTTAATTTTCATGCATGAATATGACGCTAGAATATAAGTGAGTTTCACCTAATAGTTACGAACTTATATTCGCAAGTAGTGGAGGTTGCTTATAAACAATCGCGTTAAACAAATTCTTGGCATAAGTTTCATGCAATCATAGTAACGAATGCCTCGTCAACACTTATAATTTTCATAGAGCGTAATGATTCTTGCTTGTACCTCTTCTATGCATTCATGTTGAGGACTTGTGGGGAATGTTTTGAATTGTCGCATGCATCATCCAATTCAATAACGTTAGGAAGATTTGAAGGTTAATTAGTGCATCACGGTTAACTTGGGGTGTTGAGTATCATAGTTTATTGAAATGCAATTGGAAATCATTTTATTATGCAAGTATAACATGTATGGAGATGAACCCCTTAGCTAGGTTCCCATCCATTCAATTCCATCAAATTCATCTTTACATTCTGTCTAGTTTATTAACTTCTTTCGTTATTTCAATTCTCGTCAATTTACAACCCCCCTTTACTTTCTTGTTCTTTAGTGTTTAGACTTTGTTTAGTTTATGTTTTAAAGTGTTTTGATTCAATTTATTTCCCAAAATTCGTCCAAATTCACCAAAGTGCTCAAAACTGCCCAGAAAGTGATTTTAAGGCTGTTTTGAGTGTTTTGGGTGATGTTTGAGTCTTTTGGTTTGTTTTAGTGTTTTAAAGTTTAGTTTTGCATTCTTTGAGTCTAGTATAGTGTTTTATATTGTGTTTTTACGTTTGAATCAAACCATAATCTTAAATTCGTCCAACATTGGGTTTAAGGTCAGAAACTGCCTAGTTAGTGTTTTTAGGCAGTTTTGAGTCTTTTGAACTTGTTTTGAGTCCTTTGAGTCTTTGTGAACGTTTTTAACTTGTTTTTATGTTTTTGAGTCAAATCCAAGTGATTAACAATCCCTCCTAATCCCCGGTCCAGAACGATCCCTACTTATACTTATACTACAATTGTCAAAAAGAGGGTTTAATTTGTGTGCGTATAAATCTCGCATCAAATTTTGGCGCCGTTGCCGGGGATTAGAAAATTTGCTAAGCCCTTGGATTGTTTTATTTTTGTTTGTTTTTATTCCAGATTCTTAATCTTGTTTTGTTTCTTGTTTTAGGTACTAGTTTATGACTCGGAGTTCTCATCCGATTCGTGAACATATCCTGGAGTGATTGGGTTCTTCGTCCGGCTGCAAGACGTAAAAGAAAGCGCTACTTGGGAGGCAACCCAATGCACTGAAAAAAAAAAAAAAAAAAATTTCATTTATTAAATAAAATACTAAACATGGAGAAAGATGGTGCTTCACAAAGGTTGTTTACGTGAAGCCCCACTACGAGGCGCAGAAGCGGAAGGCATAGAAGTGGAAGGCATAGAAGCGGGAGGCATAGAAGTGGAAGGCATAGAAGCGGGAGGCATAGAAGTGGAAGGCATAGAAGCGGGAGGCATCGGAGCGGAAGCCATCGGAGCGGAAGGCATCGGAGCTAGAGCATTCCAGGCCACAATACTTGGCCAAGCGCTGGATGACCCAGGAAAAAGGTGCCTCTGGAGATAAGCCGCAAGCCTTTGACGGTCACTTTTGATTCGACCCTCAGATTCGTGCAGCTCATCAAGCTTCCTCTTCATGCCCGACGAATAGTTATTTGCAAGCACATGCAAACTTCTATTCTCGTACTTAAGCTGCTGGATCTCTTGCTTAAGACTTTCCACCTCTGCCATCAATGATTCCACCTGACGGGAGCGGGCAAGCAGGCGTTGGCCCATGTTGGACACAGAACTCGCACACTGAACACTAAGTGCGAGGGACTCTTGAACGGCCAACTCATCGGACCGTCCTGACAGCAGCCTACTATCTTTTGGAGTGAGGAGGTTCCTAGCTACTATTGTAGCTGTTGTGGCGTCCTGCATCACGGAGTCTTCACCTGTAAGAAGACCGTTAGAAGATAAGAAAGAAGGGCGCCATACGTTACCATGACGCGGCGCGCCCGTATCACTGCTGAGACTCAATTCTAAGCTAAGGTTCGATGGGTTTGCCATTTTTCAAAAGTGTTCAAAGAGAAGGGATGGAGTTAAATTTCAAAGGGCCGGAGTCGATTTTCAAGAATGGGAAATCTTCAGAGTGTGTTTGTTGGCGGTGATCGATACCTCTATAAAAAGCCAAGGCGACGCGTCCACCGATTCAAAAAGCCGGAATTTCCGGCGTAATTTTGGCGACGCTTTCTCGGCTTTTCAGAAGACGTGTTCAACTTTGTCAAAAGATTTCTTCTTTTCAGACAACACGTGGAGGCCATCATCGCAACTACACATCTTTAGCCGACAAGCGCAAAATTCGGCGACGCTTTCTCTGCTTTTCAGAAAACGCGTGCAGCTTTGTCAAAAGGAGCCGCATCCGCACTACTACGTGTCGTTCAGAAAGCAAAGGGGCGTCGTTCAGAAATCGAAGGGGCGCCTGCTCAGAAATCGAAGAGGCGTCGTTCAGATATCGAAGAGACATTTGTCGACAAGGGTAAAAGAACAGTACCACCACTTGATATTATCTCTATATATGTCGACCTTCGTCTTTTATGGCAAGGCAAACCTGAAGAAAATGCCCAACTCTCCCTCACCTTTGAGGGCGCACTCCCAGCAAAGCCTTTTGAAATACTCAATTTTTTCTTCTTCCCCAAAGATGATACCAGATGCCTGGAGTACAGATGACCCAGGAGGAAACGGTAGATTGAAGTGTGCTGATTCATTCACCGCTTCTTCAAAAGCAAAGGTATCTCATATCATCAAGGTCAAAAGCAAAAGTATCTCATATCATGCTCTTTCCCTGTCTTTTTCTTTGTCCTTGTTCTTACTCGCATGGCAAAGTAAAAGAAGCAATCAGCCGGCACTTGGAGTCAGTCTTCTGATCTGGAGCCAACTGCCTGGAATCTATTCCTGATTGCTTACCTAGCGTTGCTCTCGAGTAGTCATCTTCAACGGTTGATACACTTCCGGAGAAGGGACCACTTCTGCAAAGGGGAGCGAGTAAGGCAAGTGAAAATGATACATTGAAGCATATGGAGACAAACATAGGCTGAGTTATCCTCCAACCCTTTTCAATACGAATTGGACAGATTGAACAAAGAAACAGACCAAAGGGGTAAGCTCAGACCTTCGGGGAAGACCAAAAGAATCCTCCAGCCCAGTAGCACAAAGGAAAATCAACAAGTGGAGGAGACCAAAAGAATCCTGCTGCCCAGTTCAAGAGTAGCACAAAGGAAAATCAATGATGGGCGGCAACCAGTTCAAGAGTAAGCCTGTGGAATCATCAAGATCAAGCCTCAATGCAATCAACAAAGAGAAGATGGAATTTACACTCCATAACCAGATTTGCGTCCCTAAACTCTTCTCTTTGTTAGTTACATTCTGCCATGTTTAGTATGTTTAAATTGCTTTTTTGTGTGTTTACTTATGTTTTGTGTGAATCTATGCTTAAAACATTGAGGACAATGTTTGATTTAAGTATGGGGGGGTAACTAATGTTGTTAATGCAAATTCGTGGGATTTTATCACCCATAACTTCAAATGTTGTTCCTTGCTGTTTTAAGGTGTTTTTAAATTGTTTTAGAGTGTTTTAGTGTGTTTTGTTTTATAACTCCGAAAATCACATAAAAATTTGAAAAAAATGTTTTGAAAAGCCTAAAAAGAGTGTTTTGAGTCGTTTTTGTGTGTTTGTGTCTTAGGGTACCTTCCAACACAATGATAAGGATTTGGTTTATAATTGCATGACGGTTAAAAAGAGTTATTAACATAGAGAAAAGTTTGATTTACTCTTGGTATATGCTTGGTTATGGTTATAATGTATGACTTCACATGCAATCATAAAAGAAAAATTCGTTTTTGTAACATGCTTGAAGGAAGGAACTCAAACAAACGCTACAACCTTGTGAGACTCGAGCCATTACCTTCTTTGGAGAGTTATTTTCTGTGATTCTTTGTTTTCTAAAGTTGTTGCATGATCTCATTATTCCTTGCTTGTTTGCTACTTAGAATGCAATTGTATCATGATAGAACTAAATGCTAGAACTTATATCCGTTTCATTCAAAACATGATATTGATTGCATAACATACAATAAGATGAAGTTGTTAGTCAAGCCAAAGCCAAAAAGCCTATCCCTTTTCACATGTATTGTAGGATTACCCCTTTTGAGCCTTTTCAAGCTTATTTTCTTTGTTAACCCCTTGTTCTTAAAAGATAGTGAAGCATGACTTAGAATGAACTCCTTTTGATCAATATACTGCAGAAAATAAGTGTGGGGGAAGATAATAGGGCACGGCCAAAGAATGAAATAAAGAAAAAAAAAAAGAGTTGAAAAATAAGTGAGAATGATCTCACAAGCATTGGTTATTGAAGAAAGGGTCCAAAAGAGTGAATTTGACCCTAGTTGTTGCATGAATCTTCCCTTGTGTTTAAAAGTTGATTTCTGCCATTAAAAGTGAGTTTAAGTGTCAATTTCAATACTTCGCTTCCTATTACTTTAAGAACCTTTGTTTTACTTTACCTTTCTTTGTTAAACCATTACCCTTAGCCCCGTTACAACCCTCAACTTCTATCTTGATGTTATGTATTCAATATGTGGAGTTTGGAATTGATATGAGCTTATGGAATCACTGGTTCTCATTCTAAGTAGTAGCATTCCATTCATGAGATCATATTCATGTCATTATCGTAAATCCAGAAAATGCTTTCTTTGATATAACATATGTGAGTGTTAGAATTCATATTTACATCAATCTTCTCACATATAACTAGTGTAGGGTGTGTAGTCAGAAAATCTGTGTGAAAAACGAGTGCATATCTTGTAAGGATTTGAGCAAATTCTCTAAGGCATGTTACTTCATTCAAAACATGGTTTTAAATGCTTAATTGTGAAATAGTATGTGGTGACTGTGATTAAGAATGTACTTAAGTGTAAAGATGGCTAAAATCTGTGGGAATAATGATTTTTAACTTGTCATGTGCATTGAAAATCCGTGAGACGATTGTTGGAAGGTGTAGGTTGTGTTTTCTTCGTTTTGTCTAGTTTCGTGTTCTTTTGTTGTTTTGTTTTGCTCGAGGACTAGCAAAAGCTAAGTGTGGGGGAATTTGATAGGAGCATATTTAGGCGACTTACTTAGCTTGTTTTCGTGCATTTATATTGTTAATTCATAGTTGTTTTTGGTGTTTAAGCCATTTTCGTGTGTTTTTAGGTTCATGTGGCTAAGGAAGCAAAAAGATGCATTTTGGAGCAAAATTGGACTTGGAAGGGATAACTTATACTTGGAGCAAAAGGAATGGACGAAATTGAAGAGTTGATGTCACAAGGATTCCTACTTGAAGTAGCCACACACCTTCCACATTTCAGCCACATGCACTTGTTCCTCCATCATTGCACCAACAACAACATTGCACATGCACTCCCTTTAATTAATTTACCCACATGCACCCTTTATTCTTTCATCATTCCAGCCACTCCACATCCCTCACCAAGAAATCATTCAACACATGCATCCATAATCATTTCTCCACACCAAAACCGTGCACATGCATCCCCTTTGTGCAATTCCATCATTCCACACCTCCATGGCAGCCACCAACCAACCTAGCTGTCATGTTTCCCCTTTAATCATTCAAACATTCACCCACATGCATTTCTAACCCACATGCACCCTAGATTCTAATCAGCCATTCACATTTAATCATTCATTCCCATCAGATTTCTAGCATATTCACATGCATTCCATCCTTTAAAACATTGCACATGCACTCCACATGCATTCACTTAACCTAGCTGTCATGTTCCCTCTCCCATCCATTCATCTCCCTATAAAAACCATACACACTTCACACAACACTCATTCATTCTCATTCATACACATTTCATCCCACACTTCCATTTCAGAAATTCATCCATTGTATATACCACAAACACTTCCCCCTTTGTACCGTGAGTCTCCCTACAAATCCAAACCCCATTCTTCCATTTTCACCACGACCCAAACCATTCACACCATCAAACTATCCTTAGACCTTGTGCTACAACGAAGAGGAAGAGAAGAGTGCCTAAACGTTCATACAATTCAAGTTTGAGTTGTTGGAATGTTTAGGTGTTTCTTTGATTTCAATGTTTAATTTCAATACTCTTTGTTTTGTACGAATGAGGAATGGAAGAGAAGAGGACCTAAACGTTCATACAATTCAAGTTTGAGTTGTTGGAATGTTTAGGTGTTTCTTTGATTTCTCTTTGTTTTGTACCATGAGGAACTAAAACCCCCTTGGCTAGGGGGTAATTCGAAATATATGTTTATGCTTGCATTTTGATTTGATTACTTCTAATTACGTTTCATAAGTTGTGAATTCAATTTGTTTAACTGTTTTATTGATAACCTATTTATGTATGTTTATTGAGAGTGCACGCTTAATTTTCATGCATGAATATGACGCTAGAATATAAGTGAGTTTCACCTAATAGTTATGAACTTATATTCACAAGTAGTGGAGGTTGCTTATAAACAATCGCGTTAAACGAATTCTTGGCATAAGTTTCATGCAATCATAGTAACGAATGCCCCGTCAACACTTATAATTTTCATAGAGCGTAATGATTCTTGCTTGTATCTCTATTATGCAATCATGTAGGGGACTTGTGGGGAATGTTTTGGGTTGTCGTATGCAATCATCCAATTCAATAACGTTAGGAAGATTTGAAGGTTAATTAGTGCATCACGGTTAACTTGGGGTGTTGAGAATTAATGATTTGTTGAAATGCAATTGGAAATCGTTTTATTATGCAAGTGTAACATGTATGGAGATGAACCCCTTAGCCATTCTATCATCCATTCATTCCATTCCATCAAATTCGTTTTACAATCTGTTTAGTTTATTAACTTGTTTTGTTATTTCAATTCTCGTATAAATCTAAATCCCCCTTTACTTTATTGTCCAATTTAGTTAGAAAGTGTCTTAGTTTATGTTTCTAAGTGTTTTGATTAAATTTGTTACATAAATTCGTCCAAATTCACCAAAGTGCTCAAAACTGCCCAGAAAGTGATTTTAAGGCAGTTTTGAGTGTTTTGGGTGATGTTTGAGTCTTTTCGTTTGTTTTAGTGTTTTAAAGTTTAGTTTTGCATTCTTTGAGTCTAGTATAGTGTTTCATATTGTTATTTTACGTTTTTGAGTCAAATCCAAGTGGTTAACAATCCCTCCTAATCCCCGGTCTAGAACGACTATGATGAGCATGAAACTCGTGCCAAGAATTCATTTAACGCGATTGTTTATAAGCAACCTCCACTACTTGTGAATCTAAGTTCATAACGATTAGGTGAAACTCACTTATATTCTAGCGTCATATTCATGCATGAAAATTAAGCGCGCATTCTTAATAAACATACATAAATAAGTTATCAATCAAACGGTTAAACAAATTGAATCAACAACTTATGAAATTCCAACGAAAGTTAATCAATTCATATTGCAAATATAAACATAGTTTCGAATCACCCCCTAGCTAAAGGGGGATTAGTTCCTCATAACTTTGAAATCAAAGAAACACCTAAACATTCCAACAACTCAAACTTGAATTGTATGAACGTTTAGACACTCTTCTCTTCCATTCCTCATACGTACAAAACAAAGAGAATTGAATTTAAACTTTGAAATCAAAGAAACACCTAAACATTCCAACAACTCAAACTTGAATTGTATGAATGTTTAGGCCCTCTTATCTTCCTCGTTGTTGTAGCACAAGGTCTAAGGTGAGGTTTAGGGCTTTAGGTGTATGTGGAATGAAGTGGAGAATGATGGAAATGGAAGGATGGTGTTTGGATTATAAGGGGAGAGATGGGAAGCTCACGGCTAGGGAAGGGAGAATGTGTTTGTAATGTGTTGTGTATGAAAGCTGATTTGCAAGTGTAACATAAAGAGGTAGTAAGGGTAAGTGAGAACGTTTCCGCTGTTCTACAAAGAAAGTTACCACCAAAGTGCAAAGATCCAGGTAGCTTTACAATCCCTTGTATTATTGGTCAAACTAAGTTCGAACATGCTATGTTAGACTTAGGAGCTTCAATTAACGTCATGCCATACTCTATTTATGCTTCAATGAACCTTGGCGAATTGAAGAATGATGGTGTGGTTATTCAGTTGGCCGATAGATCTAATGCCTATCCAAAGGGCGTATTGGAAGATGTCTTAGTGCAGGTGAATGATTTGATCTTCCCGGCGGATTTCTATGTCCTTGAAATGGAGGAAACCACCCATGCTCCATCCTTGCCGATTCTTCTTGGGAGGCCATTCATGAAGACGGCCCGAACTAAGATAGACGTGTTTAAAGGCACTTTAACAATGGAATTCGATGGGGAAGTGATTGATTTTAATATTTCTGAAACTATGAGATTTCCTAATGATGATCACTCATGTTTCTCTATTGATATTCTTGATTCTTTGGCGCAGGCACACCTTGATCAATTACATGGCGATGCACTTGAAACAGTCATTACAAATGGCATCGAAATGAAGGATCACATGGATGTCACCATAACAAACCACGGCACACAATTGAACACCCATGCCGTGGCCTTTGATGAAGATGTAATTGAGACCGTGGCAGCCCTAGAGTCATTGCCACAGCTCCAAGGTAAGTTCCCTAGTTCAATTTCAATCCCAATTTCGACTGATAAGTTGCTTCCTTCTATAGAACAACCACCTACACTCGAGCTCAAACCGTTGCCAAATCACTTGAAGTATGTGTTTTTGGGCGAGCAAGACACATTGCCCGTCATTATAGCTTCATCACTCACGGCACAAGAGGAGGAGAAGTTGGTGAGGGTTCTCAAAGAGCACAAGACGGCAATAGGGTGGACTTTGGCCGACATCAAGGGTATAAGTCCTACCACGTGCATGCATCGAATTCTCATGGAAGAAGGCGCCAAACCATCAAGGGAAGCCCAACGTCGACTCAACCCACCAATGATGGAAGTAGTGAAGAAGGAAATCATCAAATTGCTTGATTGTGGCGTCATCTATCCCATCTCGGATAGTTGTTGGGTTTCACCGGTCCAAGTGGTTCCCAAGAAGTCCGGAGTCACGGTGGTGAAAAATGAAGAAGATGAACTTGTGCCTACACGCATTCAAACCGGTTGGAGGGTGTGCATTGACTATAGGAAGCTAAATGCAGCAACAAGGAAATATCACTTCCCTTTGCCATTCATCGATCAAATGCTTGAAAGGTTAGCCGGTCATTCTTTTTATTGCTTTCTTGATGGTTATTCGGGATATAATCAAATTGTCATAGCGCCGGATGATCAAGAAAAGACCACCTTTACTTGTCCATTTGGTACTTTTGCATATCGTCGTATGCCATTTGGTTTATGCAATGCACCGGCCACTTTCCAACGATGCATGGTAAGTATCTTCTCTGATTATGTTGAAAAGATAATTGAAGTATTTATGGACGATTTTAGTGTGTTTGGAGACTCATTTGATGCTTGTTTGCATAATCTCACTTTAATCTTGAAAAGATGCATGGAAACTAACCTTGTTTTGAATTGGGAAAAATGTCATTTTATGGTTAAACAAGGTATAGTTTTGGGTCATATCATCTCTGAAAAAGGAATTGAAGTTGATAAGTCTAAAATAGATCTTGTACGTCACTTACCCTCTCCTACTTCGGTTAAAGAGGTCCGTTCTTTTCTTGGCCATGCAGGATTCTATAGGCGATTTATCAAGGATTTTTCTAAGATTGCACAACCACTATGCCGTCTCCTACAAAAAGAAGTGGCGTTTGAATTCACTAAGGAGTGCACGGCATCATTCAACCAACTCAAGGAGTTGTTGACCACGGCACCCATTATTGTTCCCCCGGATTGGAGCCTCCCGTTCGAGCTTATGTGTGATGCGTCCGACTATGCTTTAGGAGCAGTTGTAGGACAAAGAAAGGACAAGAGGCCGCATGTCATCTACTACGCCTCACGGACGTTGAATGATGCTCAACTTAATTATTCCACAACCGAAAAAGAACTCTTGGCTATTGTATTTGCATTAGATAAGTTTAGATCATATCTTCTTGGTACTAAAGTAATTGTTTTCACTGACCATGCAGCCTTGAAGTATCTTCTCACCAAAAAGGAGGCTAAGCCAAGACTCATTCGTTGGATGCTCCTACTTCAAGAGTTCGATCTTGAAATCCGAGACAAGAAAGGGTGTGAAAACGTGGTGGCTGACCACCTAAGTAGAATGGTGCGTGAGGAAGAGTCCACCCCCATTTTAGAAACGTTTCCGGATGAGCAACTTTTGTCCATTGAGGTAAGAACCCCTTGGTATGCCGATTTGGTAAATTTCTTGGTGTCTAAGCAAGTTCCTAGTACCCTAAACAAGTTCCAACGTGATAAACTTGTTCATGATGCACGTTTTTATGTTTGGGATGATCCATATTTATGGAAATTCTGCCCAGATCAGATTGTGCGTAGATGTGTGCCCGAATCTGAATTTAATTCCATTCTTACATTCTGCCATACTTATGCATGTGGGGGACATTTTGGCACCCAAAGGACAGCCCTAAAGGTGTTACAATCTGGATTTTATTGGCCTAATCTCTTTAAAGACGCTAAAATGTTTTGTTTAACATGCGATAAGTGTCAAAGAACAGGTAACATAGGGCCTAAGGACCAAATGCCGCAACAATCTCTCTCCTTTGTGGAAATTTTTGATGTTTGGGGTATTGATTTCATGGGCCCCTTCCCTCCATCTTTTGGTTTCACTTATATCTTGCTAGCTGTCGATTATGTTTCCAAATGGGTGGAAGCCAAAGCCACCCGTACTAACGATTCTAAGGTTGTTGCAGATTTTGTGAAATCTAATATTTTTGCTAGGTTTGGGATGCCACGAGTTTTAATAAGTGATGGGGGTTCTCACTTTCGTAACTGATGCGAAATATATAAGCACACAAATTAAACCCTCTTTTCGACAATTGTAGTATAGATATAAGTAGGGATCGTTCTAGGCCGGGGATTAGGAGGGATTGCTAATCTAATGAAAATTGACTCAAAGATGTGAAAATATGTTTTAAAACACTTTAAATAGACTCACAAGACTCTTACTAACTTATATAACTCAAAACAAACTTTAAAGACTCAAAACAACCAAAAACAACCACAAAGACTCAATTTAGACTCTATGACTTAATTTGGACGAAAATACACTTGGTTTTGACTCTAAAGACTCAAAAAGACTCTTTTGGACAGATTTGGAACAAATAAGAAAGGGGGTTTTGATTTTGGACGAATTTAAAAGAAAACAAGTGACTTAAAACTTTAAAACAGATTTTGGACGAAAATAAGAAAAACTAATGGATGATGGGATAGCCAAGGGATACTCTCCACACATGATACTTTCTAACATAAATTGATTTCCAGTTGCTTTTCCAATAAACCATGAACCTCAACACCCCAGATTAACCGTGACATCTGATGCGTGAATTGTAGTATATGTATAAGTAGGGATCGTTCTAGACCGGGGATTAGGAGGGATTGTTAATCACTTGGATTTGACTCAAAAACATAAAAACAAAGTTAAAAACGTTCACAAAGACTCAAAGGACTCAAAACAACACAAACACACTCAAATCTGCCTAAAAACCACTTTCTGGGCAGATTTGAGCACAAACACAAATTTGGACGAATTTGTGTAACAAAATGACTCAAGAACGTAAAAACACAATATAAAACACTAAAATAACTCAAAGAATGTAAAACTAAATGCTTGAAACACTAAAACAAACCAAAAGACTCAAACATCACCCAAAACACTCAAAACTGCCTTAAAATCACTTTCTGGGCAGTTTTGAGCACTTTGGTGAATTTGGACGAAATTGGGAAATAAAATGAATCAAAACACTCATAAACACAAACTAAGATACTTTCTAACTAAATTGGACAATAAAGTAAAGGGGGAATTAGATTTGACGAAATTAAATAAAATACACATATTGTAATTAAAACAGATTGTAAAGATGAATTTGATGAAAATATGGATGGAATTGAAATGAATGAATGATAGAATGGCTAAGGGGTTCATCTCCATACATGTTATACTTGCATAATAAAATGATTTCCAATTGCATTTCAATAAACTATGATACTCAACACCCCAAGTTAACCGTGATGCACTAATTAACCTTCAAATCTTCCTAACGTTATTGAATTGGATGATGCATGCGACAATTCAAAACATTCCCCACAAGTCCTCAACATGAATGCATAGAAGAGGTACAAGCAAGAATCATTACGCTCTATGAAAATTATAAGTGTTGACGAGGCATTCGTTACTATGGATTGCATGAAACTTATGCCAAGAATTCATTTAACGCGATTGTTTATAAGCAACCTCCACTACTTGTGAATATAAGTTCATAACGATTAGGTGAAACTCACTTATATTCTAGCGTCATATTCATGCATGAAAATTAAGTGTGCACTCTCAATGAACATACATAAATAAGTTATCAATCAAACAGTTAAACGAATTGAATCCACAACTTATGAAACGCAATTAGAAGTATTCAAATCAAAATGAAGCATAAACATATATTTGAATCACCCCCTAACCAAGGGGGGTTTAGTTCCTCATGGTACAAAACAAAGAGCATTGAAATTAAACATTGAAATCAAAGAAACACCTAAACATTCCAACAACTCAAACTTGAATTGTATGAACGTTTAGGCACTCTTCTCTTCCTCTTCGTTGTGGCACAAGGTCTAAGGTGAGTTTGATGGTGTGAATGGTTTGGGGAGTGGTGTTTGGATTAATAGGGAAGGCACGGCACAAGGGTGGTTTGATGTCTACATTTCTGCAATGGATGAGTTTATGGAAGAGTGTTTGGAATGGATGAATTTCTGGCACAAAGGCCTTATTTCTGTGGTGAATGGATTGTGTTTGTTTGAATGTGCATGTGATTAAATTAAAGGATCCAAAGTAAATAAATAATGAATGCATGTGTTGAATTATGAAGATGCATGTGCAATGAAGTGGAATGACAATCTGAAATGGGATAGGTACCCACGGCAATGATGATTTCTGGTGGTGTTTTGGGTGCATGTGGAATGAATGATTTCTTGGTGAGTGGATGCATGTGTTGATTAAAGGGGGAATGCAAAGGAAAAGCTAGAAATGCATGTGGAGTGGCTGCAAGGTGAATGAATAATGAAATGGGAAAGCATGTGCAAGGTTTTGGTGTGAATGATTGAATGTGCATGTGGCTGCAATGGAGGAGGAATCCTTCAATTTCGTCCATCCTCTTGGCTCCAAGCATATGATATCCATTCCAATCTCTAATTTGCTCCAAAAGGCTCCAAAAGGCATCCTTTTGCATACTTTGCCCTTAGAACCTGAAAACACACAAAAGAAGCATAAAGGACTAAAATAACTAAAGAAACATAACGTAAATGCACGAGAACAAGCCATTTAAGTCGCATGAATATGCTCCTATCAACATCACTAATTAACCCTCAGATTTCCCTTAAGTTAGTGGATTGGATGACATCATACGACAACCCAAAGCATTCTTCAAAAAGTCCCCTACATGACATCATAATAGAGATACGGTTAAAGATCATTACGTTCAATGGAAACCATAAGTATTGACAAAGCACTTGTAACTATGACATCATGATACGCATGCTAGGAATTTACTTAACATGATTGTGAAAACAACCTTAACTACTTATGAATATAAGTTTGTGACGATTATGTGAAACACCCTTATATTCTAGCCCCAAATTCAAGCATGCAAATTAAGTAGGCCTCCCTAATAAACATACAAGAATAAGTTATCCATCAAACGGTTAAGTAAATTGCATTCACAATTTATGAAATCACAACTGGAATTAATCAACTCATATTATAAATGTAATCATGGTTTCAAAGCATCCCTAGGCTAAAACGAGTTTAGCCTCTCATGTTCATGACAAAACAAAGCAATATAGATTTAAACATTAACAATAAAGGATAGATTACACCTAGAAACGTCCAACACTCCAACTTGAATGCACAAACGCCCAAGGCTTGGTCTTCCTTCTCCTCCTCCTTGCTAGGTCACGGCACAAGGGTCTATGGTGAGTTTGTGGACGATTTTCTGGTTTTTAGATGGTTTTAGGTATATATGGTGGTGCGGCAAGGGGTTATGGTGGTGTATGGAGGTTGGAATGGATGTATGGAAGTAGGGGAATGATGGATGGGTGGTTGCAAGGTCACGGCAAAGGTTGATTTCTGAAGGGATGTATGAATGTTGTGTGAAGGGATGGTGGTGAACTAAAGGGTGCGGCAAGGCTGTTTATATAGGCTATTTTGGCACACTTAGTGAAGGAAAAGGATTGCCTAATCCCATTGTAAAAAGGTTAACTCAAGGCAGAAATCAAGTGGGAATGGGAATAGGAATTTCGGCTAGGAATTAGGGAGTTCTAGAAGGCTAGGTGCGGCACACATGTAGGGATAGGATTAGGTGTTCTAGAAACTGTATTTAAGGCAGATTTCCTAATCCTAAAGGGCCTAGGACATGTGATATAGGAGTAGGAAAAGGATTGTGATTCCTAAACCTACAAGGAATGGTGATTTGCGGCAATGGTATGGATGAGTCTTCTAGAAACTGAAATAGGTGTTTAAATGTGTAATTGATTCTCCCTAAGTAGCTAGGTTTAGGTCCCAATCTGATTTGGATAGGATAGAATAGGATAATGTTAGAGATAGGATAGGATAGGGTTTCTAGGATAGGATAAGATAAGGTTGGATAAGGTTCCTTGTTTCTTGCTTCTTCCTTATCTTCATTGGAGTAGAACTTCTTCCACCAGATTTGTAGCCTTTCCTAGCTCTTCTTGTCTTCAATTTCGTCCATCCTCTTTGCTCCTATGTTAAGCTATCCAATCCATGCCCAAAAATGCTCCAAATAGCCTCAAAATGCACTTTATTGCTCCCTTTGCCATTA
This sequence comes from Pyrus communis, assembly GCF_041283825.1. NCBI lineage: Eukaryota > Viridiplantae > Streptophyta > Magnoliopsida > Rosales > Rosaceae > Pyrus > Pyrus communis. The sequence continues at coordinate 9,552,014 of NC_142572.1, forward strand.
GAACCTAAAAACACACGAAAATACTTTAAAAGACTAAAACAACTATGAATTAATAACATAAATGCATGAAAACAAGCTAAGTATGTCGCCTAAATATGCTCCTATCAAATTCCCCCACACTTAGCTTTTGCTAGTCCTCAAGCAAAACGAAATAAATAAAACAAACTAAACACAATCTAAGCCTTCCAACATGTACCTCAGGGATTTCCAACGAACATGACACATTAGAGAACATCATTCCCAGGGTTTTTAGCTTTCTTTATACTTCAACCAACACTTAATCATAGTTACTACTTACTAGTGCACATATAATCAATTAAAACAATGTTTTGAATGTAGTAACATGCCTTAGAGAATTCCCTCAATTCCTCACTAGAATGCACTCTATTTTCACACAGATTTTCTAACTTCACACCCTACACTAGTTATATGTGAGAAGATTGATGTAAATATGAAGACTAACACTCACATATGTTATATCAAAGAAAGCATTTTCTAGATTTACGACAATGACATGAATATGATCTCATGAATGGAATGCTACTACTTAGAACGAGAACCAGTGATTCCATATGCTCATACCAAATTCAAACTCCACATATTGAACACATAACATCAAGATAGAAGTTGAGGGTTGTAAGGAGGCTAAGGTATTGGCTAATAAAGAAAGGTAAGGATAAACAAAAGTTCTTAAAGCAATAGTAAGCAAAGTAATGAATTTGACACTTAAACTCTCTTCAAATGGCCGAAATCAATTTGTACACACAAGGGAAGATTCATGCAACATTTAGGGTCAAATTCACTCTTTTGGACCCTTCCTTCAACAACCAACACTTGTGAGTTCATTCTCACTTATTTTTCAACTCTTTTTCTTTCTTTTCAACACTTTTCTATTTTCTTTTGATTTTTCCACGAAAATTTTTTTCTTTTTTTCTTCTCTTTTTTTTTTTTTTTTTTTTTTCTTTCTTTCTTTTTCGTGCCCTATCATCTTCCCCCACACTCGTTTTCTGCCATATATTGACCAAAGGAGTTCACCCTAAGTCGTGCTTTACTATCCTTTAAGAACAAAGGTATGGAAAGTCCTAATCTAGGCTAGGTGAGGATAATGTGGCTAACAACGAAAATAGGCTTTTAAAAAGGCTCAAGAGGGTTAATCCTACAATACATATGAAAAGGGATAGGCTTTTTGGCTCTGGCTTGACTAACAACTTCATCTTATTGTATGTTATGCAATCAATACCATGCTTGGAATGAAATGGACATGAGTTCTAGTATTTGGAACTATAATGAAATGCATTCTAAATAGCAACCAAGCAAAGAATGATGAGATCATGCAACGACTTTAGAAAACAAGAAATCATAGATTATACTCTCCAAAGAACGTTATAGGCTCAAGTCTCTCAAGGATGTAGCATTAGTTTGAGTTTCTTCCTTCAAGCATGTTACAAAAACTGATTTTATCTTTGTAATTACATGTGAATTCATAAATTATAACCATAACCAAGCATAAATCAAAGCATAAATCAACTTCCAGCCATGCTTACAACATTCTTTAATAGTCATGCAATTAAAAACCAAATCCTCATCATTGTGTTGGAAGGTGACCTAAGACACAAACAAACACACAAAAACAACTTAAAAACAACTCTTTTTGGGTTTTTCAAAACTATTTTGTAATTTTTTTGTAAATTTTCGGATTTTCTGACCAAAAGACATAAAAACACTTCAAAACACTCTAAAAACACTTAAAAACAGTGTGAAACAACTTTAGAAATGATGGGTGATAAAATCCCACGAATTTGCATGAAAAACACTTTGTTTACCCCCCCCCACACTTAAATCAAACATTGTCCTCAATGTTTCACACAAAGACTCACATCCAAACAAACAATATAAACGAACTAACATGACAAAATAAAAATAATAAAGAGATAGAGATTGAGGAACGCAAATCTGATTTTGTAGCTTGAATTGGTGAATTGCCCACATCCTCTCTCGTTGAATATATGGGTTGCCTCCCAAGAAGCGCTTGCTTTAACGTCGTGCAGCCGGACGAACGTTCTTCTTATCCTCACTTGGAGCCCACGGCATGGAGTGGAATGTCCTCCACAACTTGCCCTTCAACACTTTCGTAATATGGCTCTATGAATGGGAGGGGATAGTGATCCTCCCTAATGGTGGTATTTTTTTTCCGGAAGTCCATGTAAATGCTCCCACCACCTTGAAATTGATTTGGAACCTGCACCAAAGAAGGTAACAACCGATTAGTTGAAATGGGAATTGGAATTGGGATTGGAGACTTACTAGGATGTTGTGGCAATGTCCCTAGGGTAGCCACCATCTTCCCAATTGTATCCTTAGGTACGGCCAGATTGGGTGTTTGTAGGGCAATTGCGTGCTTCTTGCGCTTCCCTCCAATTCCTCCCTCGATGGTGGTTCTAGACGCATCCTTCTTGATTGGTGTTGAACATTCCTGCCCTATATTTTTAGTTGTACCAATGGCAAAACAAGAACGAACATCATTTGTATTCTCAATGGATTCAGAAACTTTAAAGTTAATCGTATCACCGCCAAACTCCATAGTTAAGGCTCCCCTGGCCACGTCAATCTTGGTGTGGGCTGTTTTCATGAAAGGTCGTCCAAGTAAGAGTGGCAATGGTGGAGAGTGGGTTGAATCCTCCATGTCAAGCACATAGAAATCTGCAGGAAAAATCAAGTGGTCTACCTGCACCAAAACATCTTCCAAAACTCCTCTCGGGTATGCATTAGATCGATCGGCTAATTGAATAATAACACCATCATTTTTAAGCTCTCCTAGATTCATAGATGCATAAACAGAGTATGGCATGACATTAATTGATGCACCTAAATCTAGCATAGCATGTTCGAACCTTGTATTACCAATTACACAAGGGATAGTGAAACTACCTGGATCTTTGCATTTAGGTGGCAGCTTTCTTTGTAACATTGCAGAGACATTCTCACTTACATGTACCACCTCCTTCTCCCGAATCCGTTTCCTTGTTGTACAAATCTTCCTCAAAAACTTAGCGTACTTTGGAATTTGCTTTATTGCATCAAGGAGCGGGATATTGACATGCACCTTCCTAAACGTCTCTAGGATGTCTTTTTCATCCTCCTCTGTCTTAGATTGCATAAACCTGCTAGGAAAGGGCACATTTAGTGGAATAGAACTAGACAAATTCGAATTTGGACTCACCTTGGTGGTTTGGGATGTATTGGATGAAGTAGTGTTTCTAGGTGCTTGCGGCAAAGGGGATTGTGTCCTTGCCGTGGGCTTGCTTGCAACTTCCTCTTCATGTTGCAACGTCTCGTCTTCATTAGGACTTGTTTTGGGTGGTGTGGATGTGGTGCCAACTTCTTTTCCACTCCTCAAAGTGATTGCTTTGGCAGATTCGAATCCACCTTTCGGATTGACCACGATTGAACTTGGCAACCTACCTTGCTCTCGGAATTGTCCCACAAACTCCGCAATCTGCCCTATTTGTTTCTCTAAGTGGTCCACCCTTTTGTCTTGGTTTTGCAATGCTTTGTTTTGATTCTCTAGCCCCTGAGACAAATTGGTAAGTAACTTAAGAATTGTATCATTGTCCAAAGACATACCTTGATGGTTTTGGGCAGATTGGGATTGTGATGCTTCTTGGCCTTGGGTTTTCGTGTAAAATCCCGGGGGTTGCTGCCTAAAGCCTCCTTGTTGGTAAGGTTGTTGAGGCTCCCGCCATTTGAAATTTGGATGATCACGCCAACCGGGATTGTAGGTAGTGGGGAAGGGGTCACCACGATTTTGGTATTGATTCCCATATCCCACGGCATTGAGTGTCTCCCACCCTCCATTCTCGATCAATTGTGGGCACTTATCCGTGGGATGTCCTTGCATGGAGCACACACCACAAGAAGCTACGGTTTGGACTTTTGGACCGTCCATCACCTGAGAAAGCAAAGTAGTGAGGTTAGCCATTTGATTTTGAAGTTCGGTTATGGTACTTACCTCATTGACTTGGTGTTGCCGTGGGGTACTCCTTTGTCCAACGCCTTCGTATTGTTGAGCGTTCAATGCTCGATTAGCAATCAACATCTTTGCAGCCGTAGGGGTCTTGTCCACCAATGCTCCTCCTGCTGAGGCATCTAGCATTTGACGTTCAATAGGTAGAAGTCCCTCGTAAAAGTATTGTAGAAGTAGTTCCTCCTTCATTTGATTCTGTGGACATGAAGCAACAAGAGATTTAAAACGTTCATAATAAGTAGGAAATGATTCACCTTCATCTTGTTGAATTCCACTTATTCTTTTTCGTAGGAGGATGACTCGAGAAGTTGGGAAAAACTTCTCCAAGTAAGCTCGTTTCATGCTCTCCCATGATGTGACAGTTCCGGGAGCCAACTCGTACAACCAATCTTTCGCTTTCTCTTGGAGAGAAAAGGGAAAGGCCTTCATCTTCAAGATGCTCTCATCTACGTTCACCGGAGTCATGCTTGAGCAAACGACTTCAAACTCCTTCAAATGCTTGTTCGGATCTTCCATGGATAGCCCATGGTACTTCGGAATGTGATGTAACAGGCTTGACTTCAATTCGAACTCGGCAGTCTTGTCTTGAGCCGCCCTTGGGTATTGGATGCACAAGGGTGCGGCATTGGCCAATCCCGAAGCGGAAAGCTCCTTGATTGTTCGGTTGTCCGCTGCCATGTCTTCCACTTCTTCTTCAAATTCAGAAACGGACTCAGAACTTGCACTTGATTCACTAGGTTCCGGGTTCTTCCTCTTACGTCTCAACTCACGCTCAAAATCGTCGTCAAAGTCTAAAATATGTTCGTGAACCGGATTAGAACTCCGAGTCATAAACAAGTACCTAAAACAAGAAACAAAATAACATAAGAATCTGATCTATTAAGAAAAACGAAAATAACAATCCAGGGGATTAGCAAAGTTGCTAATCCCCGGCAACGGCGCCAAAAATTTGATGCGAAATATATAAGCACACAAATTAAACCCTCTTTTCGACAATTGTAGTATAGATATAAGTAGGGATCGTTCTAGGCCGGGGATTAGGAGGGATTGCTAATCTAATGAAAATTGACTCAAAGATGTGAAAATATGTTTTAAAACACTTTAAATAGACTCACAAGACTCTTACTAACTTATATAACTCAAAACAAACTTTAAAGACTCAAAACAACCAAAAACAACCACAAAGACTCAATTTAGACTCTATGACTTAATTTGGACGAAAATACACTTGGTTTTGACTCTAAAGACTCAAAAAGACTCTTTTGGACAGATTTGGAACAAATAAGAAAGGGGGTTTTGATTTTGGACGAATTTAAAAGAAAACAAGTGACTTAAAACTTTAAAACAGATTTTGGACGAAAATAAGAAAAACTAATGGATGATGGGATAGCCAAGGGATACTTCTCCACACATGATACTTTCTAACATAAATTGATTTCCAGTTGCTTTTCCAATAAACCATGAACCTCAACACCCCAGATTAACCGTGACATCACTAATTAACCCTCAGATTTCCCTTAAGTTAGTGGATTGGATGACATCATACGACAACCCAAAGCATTCTTCAAAAAGTCCCCTACATGACATCATAATAGAGATATGGTTAAAGATCATTACGTTCAATGGAAACCATAAGTATTGACAAAGCACTTGTAACTATGACATCATGATACGCATGCTAGGAATTTACTTAACATGATTGTGAAAACAACCTTAACTACTTATGAATATAAGTTTGTGACGATTATGTGAAACACCCTTATATTTTAGCCCCAAATTCAAGCATGCAAATTAAGTAGGCCTCCCTAATAAACATACAAGAATAAGTTATCCATCAAACGGTTAAGTAAATTGCATTCACAATTTATGAAATCACAACTGGAATTAATCAACTCATATTATAAATGTAATCATGGTTTCAAAGCATCCCTAGGCTAAAACGAGTTTAGCCTCTCATGTTCATGACAAAACAAAGCAATATAGATTTAAACATTAACAATAAAGGATAGATTACACCTAGAAACGTCCAACACTCCAACTTGAATGCACAAACGCCCAAGGCTTGGTCTTCCTTCTCCTCCTCCTTGCTAGGTCACGGCACAAGGGTCTATGGTGAGTTTGTGGACGATTTTCTGGTTTTTAGATGGTTTTAGGTATATATGGTGGTGCGGCAAGGGGTTATGGTGGTGTATGGAGGTTGGAATGGATGTATGGAAGTAGGGGAATGATGGATGGGTGGTTGCAAGGTCACGGCAAAGGTTGATTTCTGAAGGGATGTATGAATGTTGTGTGAAGGGATGGTGGTGAACTAAAGGGTGCGGCAAGGCTGTTTATATAGGCTATTTTGGCACACTTAGTGAAGGAAAAGGATTGCCTAATCCCATTGTAAAAAGGTTAACTCAAGGCAGAAATCAAGTGGGAATGGGAATAGGAATTTCGGCTAGGAATTAGGGAGTTCTAGAAGGCTAGGTGCGGCACACATGTAGGGATAGGATTAGGTGTTCTAGAAACTGTATTTAAGGCAGATTTCCTAATCCTAAAGGGCCTAGGACATGTGATATAGGAGTAGGAAAAGGATTGTGATTCCTAAACCTACAAGGAATGGTGATTTGCGGCAATGGTATGGATGAGTCTTCTAGAAACTGAAATAGGTGTTTAAATGTGTAATTGATTCTCCCTAAGTAGCTAGGTTTAGGTCCCAATCTGATTTGGATAGGATAGAATAGGATAATGTTAGAGATAGGATAGGATAGGGTTTCTAGGATAGGATAAGATAAGGTTGGATAAGGTTCCTTGTTTCTTGCTTCTTCCTTATCTTCATTGGAGTAGAACTTCTTCCACCAGATTTGTAGCCTTTCCTAGCTCTTCTTGTCTTCAATTTCGTCCATCCTCTTTGCTCCTATGTTAAGCTATCCAATCCATGCCCAAAAATGCTCCAAATAGCCTCAAAATGCACTTTATTGCTCCCTTTGCCATTAGAACCTAAAAACACACGAAAATACTTTAAAAGACTAAAACAACTATGAATTAATAACATAAATGCATGAAAACAAGCTAAGTATGTCGCCTAAATATGCTCCTATCAGTAACCGCACCATTGAAGCTTTGCTCAAGAAGTACAACGTTACTCATAAGGTTTCCACACCTTATCACCCTCAAACTAATGGGCAAGTGGAGGTTTCAAATAGGGAGATCAAACAAGTCCTAGAGAAAACCGTGGGACCCTCAAGAAGAGATTGGAGTTTGCACTTGGACGATGCATTGTGGGCCTATCGTACGGCTTACAAAACTCCCCTTGGCATGTCACCTTTTCGGCTTATATATGGTAAGCCATGTCATTTGCCCGTTGAGTTAGAGCACAAGGCACATTGGGCTGTGAAAACCTTCAATTTGGACATAGACGCTGCTGGAGTTCATAGGAAGCTCCAATTAGATGAACTTGAGGAGATTAGGAACGAGGCTTACGAGAATGCTCGCATCTACAAGGACAAAACGAAGGCTTATCATGATAAGATGCTTCGTACCAAAACGTTCTCCAAGGGGCAGAAAGTGTTGCTTTTTGATTCAAGACTTCGGTTATTCCCTGGTAAGTTACGTTCCAAATGGATTGGACCTCTTGTTGTTACAAATGTTTTTCCTCATGGTGCAGTCCAAGTCCAAAGCTTAAAAAGTGGCCACGAGTTCAAGGTGAACGGACATAGATTGAAGCCATACTATGAGAACTTTGTGGAGCATGTTGTGGAAGAACTTCCCTTGGGTACCGTGGGCTCCAATCTGGAGTGATTTGGGTTCTTCGTCCAGTTGTACGACGTTAAAGCAAGCGCTACTTGGGAGGCAACCCATGCATTTAACAAAAGAAGACCTAGAATGCACTCCAATTCCAGATTTGCGTTCCTAAACTCTTCTCTTTGTTGCTATTTCGTTTCTGCCATGTTAGGTTGTTTAGTTGCTTTTTGTGTGTTTACTTATGATTTGTGTGAATCTAAGCTTAAAACATTGAGGACAATGTTTGATTTAAGTGTGGGGGGGTAACTAAGTTTATTTAATGCAAATTCGTGGGATTTTATCACCCATTACTTAAAATGTTGTTCCTTGCAGTTTTAAGGTGTTTTTAAGTTGTTTTAGAGTGTTTTAGTTTGTTTTGTTTTTATAACTCCGAAAATCACATAAAAATTTGAAACACATGTTTTAAAAAGCCTAAAAAGAGTGTTTTGAGTCGTTTTTGTGTGTTTGTGTTTTAGGGTACCTTCCAACACAATGATGAGGATTTGGTTTTAAATTACATGACTATTATAGAATGTTGTAAACATGGCTGGAAGATGATTTATGCTTTGGTTTATGCTTGGTTATGGTTATAGCTTATGAATTCACATGTAATTACAAAGAGAAAATCTGTTTTTTTTTTTGTAACATGCTTGAACGAAGGAACTTAAACTAAAGCTACATCCTTGTGAGACTTGAGCCTATAACGTTCTTTGGAGAGTATAAATCTGTGATTTCTTGTTTTCTAAAGTCGTTGCATGATCTCATCATTCTTTGCTTGGTTGCTACTTGGAATGCATTTCATTATAGTTCCAAATACTAGAACTCATGCCCAATTCATTCAAAGCAGGATATTGATTGCATAACATACAATAAGATGAAGTTGTTAGTCAAGCCAAAGCCAAAAAGCCTATCCCTTTTCACATGTATTGTAGGATTACCCCTTTTGAGCCTTTTTAAGCTTATTTTCTTTGTTAAACCACATTATCCTCACCTAGCTTAGATTAGGACTTTCCATACCCTTGTTCTTAAAGGATAGTGAAGCATGACTTAGAATGAACTCCTTTTGATCAATATATTGCAGAAAACGAGTGTGGGGGAAGATAATAAGGCACGGCAAAGAAGAAAATAAAAGAAAAAAAAAAAAAATTGGGATGGCTGAAAATCTGGAGTGGGAATTGCATGTGGCTGCAATGGATTAAAGAAAGGGGGAAGTGCATGTGCTGAAATGATGGTGTGGAATGGTGGAAAGCCACGGCAAGGGATGTATTTTCTGAATGAATGAAGGCAAGTTGTGTGGAAGGGTGATTAGGAATGCATGTGGGTGTTTTGGTGACTGAAATGATGAAGTGGGATGGATATGTGGCTGCAATGATGAATTGGGAGAGCATGTGGGTGGAAATGCATGTGGGTAAATGTGTGGCTGCATGGTTGAATGATTAAAGGTGCATGTGGGTTGGAAATGCATGTGGAGTGGCTGGAATGAAGGGTGTATAAAAGGCTAGAATCTGATTCAAAGAGAATGGCATTTGTTTTGAACTTTGTTTCCTCATTTCCCACCTCCAAATCAGGTTTTCATTACTTTAAAATATGGCTGAGAGGATGACAAACAAGGTAAGTATTTAAGGTAAGTTAAATGGCTCAAATCTGATGTAAATGGTATTTCCACATATGGCATGTGTTTTGAGCGTTTTTTTTCTTGTTTTCACAGCTTGCAAATCAGGTCACAAAGCCCTTCCTTTTGCTCCAAACATAAGCTATCCATTCCAAGTCCAATTTTGCTCCAAAATGCTCCAAAATGCATCTTTTTGCTTCCTTAGCCATATGAACCTAAAAACACACGAAAATGGCTTAAACAACTAAAACAACTATGAATTAACAATATAAATGCACGAAAACAAGCTAAGTAAGTCGCCTAAATATGCTCCTATCAAATTCCCCCACACTTAGTGATGCGAGAATTATACGCACACAAATTAAACCCTCTTTTTGTCAAATTGTAGTATAAGTATAAGTAGGGATCATTCTGGACCGGGGATTAGGAGGGATTGTTAATCACTTGGATTTGACTCAAAAACGTAAAAACACAATATAAAACACTATACTAGACTCAAAGAATGCAAAACTAAACTTTAAAACACTAAAACAAACCAAAAGACTCAAACATCACCCAAAACACTCAAAACTGCCTTAAAAACACTTTCTGGGCAGTTTTGAGCACTTTGGTGAATTTGGACGAATTTGTGTAACAAATTGAATCAAAACTCTTATAAACACAAACTAAGACACTTTCTAACTAAATTGGACAATAAAGTAAAGGGGGATTGAGTTTTGGACGAAAATAAACTAAATGCACAGATTGTAAGTAAAAGCAAAATGTAAATGTGAAAGTGTGATAGAATTGAATGGAATGAAGGCTAGCTAAGGGGTTCATCTCCATACATGTTATACTTGCATAATAAAACGATTTCCAATTGCATTTCAATAAATCATTAATTCTCAACACTCCAAGTTAACCGTGATGCACTAATTAACCTTCAAATCTTCCTAACGTTATTGAATTGGATGATTGCATACGACAACCCAAAACATTCCCCACAAGTCCCCTACATGATTGCATAATAGAGATACAAGCAAGAATCATTACGCTCTATGAAAATTATAAGTGTTGACGGGGTATTCGTTACTATGATTGCATGAAACTTATGCCAAGAATTCGTTTAACGCGATTGTTTATAAGCAACCTCCACTACTTGCGAATATAAGTTCGTAACTATTAGGTGAAACTCACTTATATTCTAGCGTCAAATTCATGCATGAAAATTAAGTGTGCACTCTCAATAAACATACATAAATAAGTTATCAATCAAACGGTTAAACAAATTGAATCCACAACTTATGAAACGCAATTAGAAGTAATCAAATCAAAATGCAAGCATAAACATATATTTCGAATTCCCCCCTAGCCAAGGGGGGGTTTAGTTCCTCATACTTTGAAATCAAAGAAACACCTAAACATTCCAACAACTCAAACTTGAATTGTATGAACGTTTAGGCACTCTTCTCTTCCATTCCTCATACGTACAAAACAAAGATAATTGAATTTAAACATTGAGATCAAAGAAACACCTAAACATTCCAACAACTCAAACTTGAATTGTATGAACGTTTAGGCACTCTTCTCTTCCTCGTTGTTGTAGCACAAGGTCTAAGGATAGTTTGATGGTGTGAATGGTTTGGGGAGTGATGGAAATGGAAGAGGAGTGGTGTTTGGATTTGTAGGGAATTGGTGGAATTGCACGGCAAAGGGGGAGGGGTTTTGGTGAATTTCTGAATATGGGAATGAATGAATGAGAATGAATGCAATGGATGCTTATTTATAGGTGAAATGGGGGGAACATGACAGCTAGGAGGGAATGTGGCTGCATGTTTGAATGATTAAAGGATGCATGTGGGTTGGAATTGCATGTGCAATGAATATGTGGCTGCATGTGCAAGGGGACAATCTGAAAATGCATGTGAAAGCATGTGTTGGCTGCAATGATGAAATGGATGGGAGTGCATGTGGCTTAATTAATTAAAGGGAGTGCATGTGCAATGTTTTAAAGGATGGAATGCATGTGAATATGATGGAAATCTGATATGGTGATGGGAGATGCATGTGGCTGATTTATGCATGTGATTAAAGGGAGTGCATGTTTGAATGATTAAAGGGGGAAGTGCATGTGGGTTGGAAATATAAAAGGGGAATGCATGTGGCTGCAAGGTGTGGTGAATGATGATGAATGCATGTGGATTAAAGAGTGAATGGTGGCTGCAAAGTGAATGAATAATGAAATGGGAAAGCATGTGCAAGGTTTTGGTGTGAATGATTGAATGTGCATGTGGCTGCAATGGATTAGGAATCCTTCAATTTCGTCCATCCTCTTGGCTCCAAGCATATGATATCCATTCCAATCTCTAATTTGCTCCAAAATGCTCCAAAATGCATCTTTTTGCTTCCTTAGCCATATGAACCTAAAAACACACGAAAATGGCTTAAACTACTAAAACAACTATGAATTAACAATATAAATGCACGAAAACAAGCTAAGTAAGTCGCCTGAATATGCTCCTATCAAATTCCCCCACACTTATCTTTTGCTCGTCCTCGAGCAAAACAAAAAAAACAAAACAAACAAAACGACACTAAACAAGTAAAACACAACCTAAACCTTCCAACAATCGTCTCAGGGATTTCCAACGCACATGACATGTTAAAAATCATTATTCCCACAGATTTTAGCCATCTTTACACTTAAGTACATTCTTACTCATAGTCACCACATACTAGTTCGCATTTAAGCATTTAAAACACATTTCGAATGTAGTAATATGCCTTAGAGAATTTCCTCAATTCCTTACTAGAGTGCACTCTATTTTCACACAGATTTTCTGACTGCACACCCTACACTAGTTATATGTGAGAGATTGATGTAAACATGAAAGACTAGTATCTCACATATGTTATAACAAAGAAAGCATTTTCTGGATTTACGATAATGACATGAATATGATCTCATGAATGGAATGCTACTACTTAGAATGAGAACCAGTGATTCCATAAGCTCATATCAATTCCAAACTCCACATATTGAATACATAACATCAAGATAGAAGTTGAGGGTTGTAACGGGGCTAAGGGTAATGGTTTAACAAAGAAAGGTAAAGTAAAACAAAGGTTCTTAAAGTAATAGGAAGCGAAGTAATGAAATTGACACTTAAACTCACTTTTAATGGCAGAAATCAACTTTTAAACACAAGGGAAGATTCATGCAACAACTAGGGTCAAATTCACTCTTTTGGACCCTTCCTTCAATAACCAATGCTTGTGAGATCATTCTCACTTATTTTTCAACTCTTTTTTTTTTTTTTTCTCTTTTCAACAATTTTTTTTTTCTTTATTTCATTCTTTGGCCGTGCCCTATTATCTTCCCCCACACTTATTTTCTGCAGTATATTGATCAAAAGGAGTTCATTCTAAGTCATGTTTCACTATCCTTTAAGAATAAGGGGTTAACAAAGAAAATAAGCTTGAAAAGGCTCAAAAGGGGTAATCCTACAATACATGTGAAAAGGGATAGGCTTTTTGGCTTTGGCTTGACTAACAACTTCATCTTATTGTATGTTATGCAATCAATATCATGCTTTGAATGAAACGGATATAAGTTCTAGCATTTAGTTCTATCATGATACAATTGCATTCTAAGTAGCAACCAAGCAAGGAATAATGAGATCATGCAACAACTTTAGAAAACAAAGAATCACAGAAAATAACTCTCCAAAGAAAGTAATGGCTCGAATCTCACAGGGATGTAGCGTTTGTTTGAGTTCCTTCCTTCAAGCATGTTACAAAAACGAATTTTTCTTTTATGATTGCATGTGAAGTCATACATTATAACCATAACCAAGCATATACCAAGAGTAAATCAAACTTTTCTCTATGTTAATAACTCTTTTTAACCGTCATGCAATTACAAACCAAATCCTTATCATTGTGTTGGAAGGTACCCTAAGACACAAAAACACAAAAACGACTCAAAACACTCTTTTTAGGCTTTTCAAAACATGTTTTTCAAATTTTTATTTGTTTTTCGGAGTTATAAAAACAAAACATACTAAAACACTCTAAAACATCTTAAAAACACCTTAAAACAGCAAGGAACAACATTTGAAGTTATGGGTGATAAAATCCCACGAATTTGCATCAAATATACTTAGTTACCCCCCCCACACTTAAATCAAACATTGTCCTCAATGTTTTAAGCATAGATTCACACAAAACATAAGTAAACACACAAAAAGCAATTTAAACATACTAAACATGGCAGAATGTAATTAACAAAGAGAAGAGTTTAGGGACGCAAATCTGGTTATGGAGTGTAAATTCCCTCTTCTCCTTGGTGATTGCATTGAGGCTTTGATCTTTATGATTCCACAGGCTTATTCTTGAACTGGTTTCCGCCTATCATTGATTTTCCTTTGTGCTACTCTTGAACTGGGCAGCAGGATTCTTTTGGGTCTCCCCCGAAGGTCTGAGCTTCCTCCTTTTATCTGTTTCTTTGTTCAATCTTTCCAATTCGTATTGAAGAGGGTTAGAGGATAGCTCAGCATATGCAGTTGTTGCTTGTCTCCACATGCTTCAATGTATCATTTTCACTTGCCTTACTTGCTCCGTTGAAGATGACTACTCGAGAGCAACGCTAGGTAAGCAATCAGGAATAGATTCCAGGCAGTTGGCTCCAGATCGGAAGACTGACTCCAAGTGCCGGCTGATTGCTTCTTTTACTTTGCCATGCGAGTAAGAACAAGGACAAAGAAAAAGACAGGGAAAAAGCATGATATGAGATACTTTTGTTTTTGACCTTGATGATATGAGATACCTTTGCTTTTGAAGAAGCGGTGAATGAATCAGCACACTTCAATCTGCCGTTTCCTCCTGGGTCATATGTACTCCAGGCATCTGGTATCATCTTTGGGGAAGAAGAAAGAATTGAGTATTTCAAAAGGCTTTGCTGGGAGTGCGCCCTCAGAGGTGAGGGAGAGTTGGGCATTTTCTTCAGGTTTGCCTTGCCATAAAAGACGAAGGTCGACATATATAGAGATAATATCAATTGGTGGTACTGTTCGTTTACCCTTGTCGACAAATGTCTCTTCGATATCAGAACGACGCCTCTTCGATTTCTGAGCAGGCGCCCCTTCGATTTCTGAACGACGCCCCTTTGCTTTCTGAACGACACGTAGTAGTGCGGATGCGGCTCCTTTTGACAAAGCTGCACGCGTTTTCTGAAAAGCAGAGAAAGCGTCGCCGAACTTTGCGCTTTGTCGGCTAAAGATGTGTAGTTGTGATGATGGCCTCCACGTGTTGTCTGAAAAGAAGAAATCTTTTGACAAAGTTGAACGCGTCTTCTGAAAAGCCGAGAACGCGTCGCCTAAATTAGGCCGGAAATTCCGGCTTTTTGAATTGGTGGACGCGTCGCCTTGGCTTCTTATAGAGCTATCGATCACCACAACAAACACACTCTGAAGAATTCCCATTCTTGAAAATCGACTCCGGCCCTTTGAGAATTAACTCCATCCACCCCATCTCTTTGAACACTTTTGAAAAATGGCAAACTCATCGAACCTTAGCTTGGAATTGAGCCTTAGCAGTGATACGGGCGCGCCGCGTCAAGGTAACGTATGGCGCCCTTCTTTCTTATCTTCTAACGGTCTTCTTACAGGTGAAGACTCCGTGATGCAGGACGCCACAACAGCTACAATAGTAGCTAGGAACCTCCTCACTCCAAAAGATAGTAGGCTGTTGTCAGGACGGTCCGATGAGTTGGCCGTTCAAGAGTCCCTCGCACTTAGTGTTCAGTGTGCGAGTTCTGTGTCCAACATGGGCCAACGCCTGCTTGCCCGCTCCCGTCAGGTGGAATCATTGATGGCAGAGGTGGAAAGTCTCAAGCAGGAGATCCAGCAGCTTAAGTACGAGAATAGAAGTTTGCACGTGCTTGCAAACAACTATTCGACGGGCATGAAGAGGAAGCTTGATGAGCTGCAAGAGTCTGAAGGTCGGATTCAAAGTGACCGTCAAAGGTTTTCGTCTTTCCTCCAGAGGCACCTTTTTCCTGGATCATCCAGCGTTTGGCCAAGTATTGAGGCCTGGAATGCTCTAGCTCCGATGCCTTCCGCTCCAATGCCTTCCGCTCCGATGCCTTCCGCTCCAATGCCTTCCGCTCCAATGCCTTCTGCTTCAAAGCCTTCTGCTTCGACGCCTCGTAGTGGGGCTTCACGTAAACAACCTTTGTGAAGCACCACCTTTCTCCATGTTTAGTATCTTTTCTCTTTTTTTTTATTTTTTTATTTTTTTATTTTTTTTTATTTTTTATTTTTTTTTGTTTTCACATAAATAAAATCAAACGGCATGGAATTGGTCCTTGAATGGAAGGTGATACTTGAAGTGAACCGGCATTGGTTTGAATTCTAGTGTGGGTGCCTGATTCATAAAAAACAGCAAGTTAGTATAAAATGTAATGGAATTTGGAAAAAAAAACTTACTTGTTTTGTCCGATAAGAACTCAATGACAAACACCACTCCTTTGAAAGTTTCAGGGATATTGGACTTGGCCAGATTGCAAGTGATGGTTATGACTTGTCCAATGTCATCAAATTTAACTTCTTTGGATTTTTTGGTTTCAAGAACGTCCTCTTTGATGAATTCATGACATTCCCTACTTTGCACCTTTGGAAGGGCTTCCAAGATGTCTTTTTCACTTTCTTCTTCCTTGGAATTCATGAACCTGCAAGGAATAGGGATATTTGTTGGAATGGGGTTAGAACTAATTGGAACAACCTTACTTGAATTAGATGGCGTAGGAGCAATAAGTGCTTCTGACAAAGGTGCTTCAAATCCTCCCTTCGGATTTACAATGGTTGAACTAGGGAGTTTGCCTTGGTCGCAAAATTGTCCTACGAACTCCGCTATCTGCCCAATTTGCTTTTCCAAGTGGTCCAACCTTTTGTCTTCTTGTCGAGCCTCATTGTCTTGATTTTGTGAGCCCTGCACCAAACAAATTAATTCGTTAAGCTTTTGATTATAATCTATTGACGAACTTAAATTTGGTTGGGCATATTGAATATGAGGTTGTGGTGGGTGTATAGGTCTTGAATAGAACTCCTCATATCGCTGCCAATATCCTTTTTCTTGAACATGTTGAGGTTCCCACCACATAGAGTTTGAATGATCACTCCAATCTGAACTGTAAGTATTGGAAAACACGTTATTCCTTGATTGAAGATCAAATATATCAACACTTTGCATTTGAGACCTTTCCATGAGCTGTGACAAAAGAGAAGCATTATCAAGTGCCATGTTGTTCTTCTCTAGTATTTGAATTCAACAAACAAAACAAAAATCAAAAACTAAAACTAAAACTAAAATACATAACAGAAACAAACAATCCAAGAGATTAGCAAATTTGCTAATCCCCGGCAACGGCGCCAAAATTTGATGCGAGAATTATACGCACACAAATTAAACCCTCTTTTTGTCAAATTGTAGTATAAGTATAAGTAGGGATCGTTCTGGACCGGGGATTAGGAGGGATTGTTAATCACTTGGATTTGACTCAAAAACGTAAAAACACAATATAAAACACTATACTAGACTCAAAGAATGCAAAACTAAACTTTAAAACACTAAAACAAACCAAAAGACTCAAACATCACCCAAAACACTCAAAACTGCCTTAAAAACACTTTCTGGGCAGTTTTGAGCACTTTGGTGAATTTGGACGAATTTGTGTAACAAATTGAATCAAAACTCTTATAAACACAAACTAAGACACTTTCTAACTAAATTGGACAATAAAGTAAAGGGGGATTGAGTTTTGGACGAAAATAAACTAAATGCACAGATTGTAAGTAAAAGCAAAATGTAAATGTGAAAGTGTGATAGAATTGAATGGAATGAAGGCTAGCTAAGGGGTTCATCTCCATACATGTTATACTTGCATAATAAAACGATTTCCAATTGCATTTCAATAAATCATTAATTCTCAACACTCCAAGTTAACCGTGATGCACTAATTAACCTTCAAATCTTCCTAACGTTATTGAATTGGATGATTGCATACGACAACCCAAAACATTCCCCACAAGTCCCCTACATGATTGCATAATAGAGATACAAGCAAGAATCATTACGCTCTATGAAAATTATAAGTGTTGACGGGGTATTCGTTACTATGATTGCATGAAACTTATGCCAAGAATTCGTTTAACGCGATTGTTTATAAGCAACCTCCACTACTTGCGAATATAAGTTCGTAACTATTAGGTGAAACTCACTTATATTCTAGCGTCAAATTCATGCATGAAAATTAAGTGTGCACTCTTAATAAACATACATAAATAAGTTATCAATCAAACGGTTAAACAAATTGAATCCACAACTTATGAAACGCAATTAGAAGTAATCAAATCAAAATGCAAGCATAAACATATATTTCGAATTCCCCCCTAGCCAAGGGGGGGTTTAGTTCCTCATACTTTGAAATCAAAGAAACACCTAAACATTCCAACAACTCAAACTTGAATTGTATGAACGTTTAGGCACTCTTCTCTTCCATTCCTCATACGTACAAAACAAAGATAATTGAATTTAAACATTGAGATCAAAGAAACACCTAAACATTCCAACAACTCAAACTTGAATTGTATGAACGTTTAGGCACTCTTCTCTTCCTCGTTGTTGTAGCACAAGGTCTAAGGATAGTTTGATGGTGTGAATGGTTTGGGGAGTGATGGAAATGGAAGAGGAGTGGTGTTTGGATTTGTAGGGAATTGGTGGAATTGCACGGCAAAGGGGGAGGGGTTTTGGTGAATTTCTGAATATGGGAATGAATGAATGAGAATGAATGCAATGGATGCTTATTTATAGGTGAAATGGGGGGAACATGACAGCTAGGAGGGAATGTGGCTGCATGTTTGAATGATTAAAGGATGCATGTGGGTTGGAATTGCATGTGCAATGAATATGTGGCTGCATGTGCAAGGGGACAATCTGAAAATGCATGTGAAAGCATGTGTTGGCTGCAATGATGAAATGGATGGGAGTGCATGTGGCTTAATTAATTAAAGGGAGTGCATGTGCAATGTTTTAAAGGATGGAATGCATGTGAATATGATGGAAATCTGATATGGTGATGGGAGATGCATGTGGCTGATTTATGCATGTGATTAAAGGGAGTGCATGTTTGAATGATTAAAGGGGGAAGTGCATGTGGGTTGGAAATATAAAAGGGGAATGCATGTGGCTGCAAGGTGTGGTGAATGATGATGAATGCATGTGGATTAAAGAGTGAATGGTGGCTGCAAAGTGAATGAATAATGAAATGGGAAAGCATGTGCAAGGTTTGGGTGTGAATGATTGAATGTGCATGTGGCTGCAATGGATTAGGAATCCTTCAATTTCGTCCATCCTCTTGGCTCCAAGCATATGATATCCATTCCAATCTCTAATTTGCTCCAAAATGCTCCAAAATGCATCTTTTTGCTTCCTTAGCCATATGAACCTAAAAACACACGAAAATGGCTTAAACTACTAAAACAACTATGAATTAACAATATAAATGCACGAAAACAAGCTAAGTAAGTCGCCTGAATATGCTCCTATCACTTAGCTTTTGCTAGTCCTCGAGCAAAACAAAACAAAAGAAACCAAAAACAAAACAAAACACAATCTAAACCTTCCAACATGTATCTCAGGGATTTCAAACGAACATGACACAATATAGAACATCATTCCCACAACAATTAGCTTTCTTTACACTTCAACAAACACTTAATCATAGTTACCATTCACTAGTTCGCATTTAATCAATTAAAACACATTTGGAATGTAGTAACATGCCTTAGAGAATTTCCTCAATTCCTTACTAGAATGCACTCTATTTTCACACAGATTTTCTAACTTCACACCCTACACTAGGTATATGTGAGAAGATTGATGTAAATATGAATTCTAACACTCACATATGTTATATCAAAGAAAGCATTTTCTGGATTTACGACAATGACATGAATATGATCTCATGAATGGAATGCTACTACTTAGAACGAGAACCAGTGATTCCATATGCTCATACCAAATTCAAACTCCACATATTGAATACATAACATCAAGATAGAAGTTGAGGGTTGTAACGGGGCTAAGGGTAATGGCTAACAAGGAAAAGCAAAGGACAAACAAAGGTTCTTAAAGCAATAGGAAGCAAAGTAATGAGATTGACACTTAAACTCACTTTTAATGGCAGAAATCAACTTTTAAACACAAGGGAAGATTCATGCACAATTAGGGTCAAATTCACTCTTTTGGACCCTTCCTTCAATAACTAACACTTGTGAGATCATTCTTACTTCTTTTTCAACTCTTTTTCTTTCTTTTCACCACTTTTTTTTTTTTTTTTTTTTTTTTTTTTTGTTTTGTTTTGCTCGAGGACTAGCACACAAATTAAACCCTCTTTTTGACAATTGTAGTATAAGTATAAGTAGGGATCGTTCTGGACCGGGGATTAGGAGGGATTGTTAATCACTTGGATTTGACTCAAAAACATAAAAACAAGTTAAAAACGTTCACAAAGACTCAAAGGACTCAAAACAAGTTCAAAAGACTCAAAACTGCCTAAAAACACTAACTAGGCAGTTTCTGACCTTAAACCCAATGTTGGACGAATTTAAGATTATGGTTTGATTCAAACGTAAAAACACAATATAAAACACTATACTAGACTCAAAGAATGCAAAACTAAACTTTAAAACACTAAAACAAACCAAAAGACTCAAACATCACCCAAAACACTCAAAACAGCCTTAAAATCACTTTCTGGGCAGTTTTGAGCACTTTGGTGAATTTGGACGAATTTTGGGAAATAAATTGAATCAAAACACTTTAAAACATAAACTAAACAAAGTCTAAACACTAAAGAACAAGAAAGTAAAGGGGGGTTTTAAATTGACGAGAATTGAAATAACGAAAGAAGTTAATAAACTAGACAGAATGTAAAGATGAATTTGATGGAATTGAATGGATGGGAACCTAGCTAAGGGGTTCATCTCCATACATGTTATACTTGCATAATAAAATGATTTCCAATTGCATTTCAATAAACTATGATACTCAACACCCCAAGTTAACCGTGATGCACTAATTAACCTTCAAATCTTCCTAACGTTATTGAATTGGATGATGCATGCGACAATTCAAAACATTCCCCACAAGTCCTCAACATGAATGCATAGAAGAGGTACAAGCAAGAATCATTACGCTCTATGAAAATTATAAGTGTTGACGAGGCATTCGTTACTATGATTGCATGAAACTTATGCCAAGAATTTGTTTAACGCGATTGTTTATAAGCAACCTCCACTACTTGCGAATATAAGTTCGTAACTATTAGGTGAAACTCACTTATATTCTAGCGTCATATTCATGCATGAAAATTAAGCGCGCATTCTCAATAAACATACATAAATAAGTTATCAATCAAACGGTTAAACAAATTGAATCCACAACTTATGAAACGCAATTAGAAGTAATCAAATCAAAATGCAAGCATAAACATATATTTCGAATCCCCCCCCCCCCCCAGCCAAGGGGGGTTTAGTTGAATTTAAACATTGGAATCAAAGAAACACCTAAACATTCCAACAACTCAAACTTGAATTGTATGAACGTTTAGGCCCTCTTCTCTTCCATTCCTCATTCGTACAAAACAAAGAGTATTGAAATTAAACATTGAAATCAAAGAAACACCTAAACATTCCAACAACTCAAACTTGAATTGTATGAACGTTTAGGCCCTCTTATCTTCCTCTTCGTTGTAGCACAAGGTCTAAGGATAGTTTGATGGTGTGAATGGTTTGGGGAGTGGTTGGAGTGGCTGCAATGGAGGAGAAAAGTGTTTTGGTGGCTGCTGCAAGGGTGTGGAGAGGTTTTGACGAATTTCTGGAATATGGAAGAGTGAATTGTGTGTGAATGAGTGTGAATGAATGTTGTGTGAAGTGTGTATGGTTTTTATAGGGAGATGAATGGATGGGAGAGGGAACATGACAGCTAGGTTAAGTGAATGCATGTGCAAAACAGCTAGGATGGCTGAAATTGTAAGGGGAATGCATGTGCAATGTTGGAAATCTGATGGGAGAAAGGTGAATGCATGTGTTGGCTGATTTAAAGAATGTGAGGGAATGATGAAAGGGGAAACATGACAGCTAGGATGAATGCATGTGGAGTGCATGTGCAATGTTTTAAAGGATGGAATGCATGTGAATATGCTAGAAATCTGATGGGAATGAATGATTAAATGTGAATGGGTGATTAGAATCTAGGGTGCATGTGGGTTAGAAATGCATGTGGGTGAATGTTTGAATGATTAAAGGGTGTGGAAGATGGCTGAAATGATGAAAGAATAAAGGGTGCATGTGGGTTAATTAATGAAGGAAATGCATTGATGCGTGATTTATACGCACACAAATTAAACCCTCTTTTTGACAATTGTAGTATAAGTATAAGTAGGGATCGTTCTGGACCGGGGATTAGGAGGGATTGTTAACCACTTGGATTTGACTCAAAAACGTAAAATAACAATATGAAACACTATACTAGACTTAAAGAATGCAAAACTAAACTTTAAAACACTAAGACAAACCAAAAGACTCAAAACAACACAAACACACTCAAATCTGCCTAAAAACCACTTTCTGGGCAGATTTGAGCAAAACCACAAATTTGGACGAAATTAAGTAATAACTTGACTCAAGAACGTAAAAACACAATGTAAAACACTAAACTAACTCAAAGAATGTAAAACTAAACACTTAAAACATTAAAACAAACCAAAAGACTCAAACATCACCCAAAACACTCAAAACTGCCTTAAAATTACTTTCTGGGCAGTTTTGAGCACTTTGGTGAATTTGGACGAAATTATGTAACAAAATGAATCAAAACACTTATAAACATAAACTAAAACACTTTCTACTAAATTGGACAATAAAGTAAAGGGGGATTGAGTTTTATACGAAATTAAATAAAATGTACAGATTCGAATTAAGACAGATAGTATATATGAATGTGATGAAATGGAATGAATGGATGGATGCTAGCCAAGGGGTTCATCTCCATACATGTTATACTTGCATAATAAAATGATTTCCAATTGCATTTCAATAAACCATGAATTCTCAACACCCCAAGTTAACCGTGATGCACTAATTAACCTTCAAATCTTCCTAACGTTATTGAATTGGATGATGCATGCGACAATTCAAAACATTCCCCACAAGTCCTCAACATGAATGCATAGAAGAGGTACAAGCAAGAATCATTACGCTCTATGAAAATTATAAGTGTTGACGAGGCATTCGTTACTATGAATGCATGAAACTCTTGCCAAGAATTCGTTTAACGCGATTGTTTATAAGCAACCTCCACTACTTATGAATATAAGTTCGTAACTATTAGGTGAAACTCACTTATATTCTAGCGTCATATTCATGCATGAAAATTAAGCGTGCACTCTCAATAAACATACATAAATAAGTTATCAATAAAACGGTTAAACAAATTGAATCACAACTTATGAAACGCAATTAGAAGTAATCAAATCAAAATGCAAGCATAAACATATATTCGAATCACCCCCCAACCAAGGGGGAGTTTAGTTCCTCATGGTACAAAACAAAGAGAATCAAAGAAACACCTAAACATTCCAACAACTCAAACTTGAATTGTATGAACGTTTAGGCCCTCTTATCATCCATTCCTCATTCGTACAAAACAAAGAGCATTGAAATTAAACATTGAAATCAAAGAAACACCTAAACATTCCAACAACTCAAACTTGAATTGTATGAACGTTTAGGCACTCTTCTCTTCCTCTTCGTTGTAGCACAAGGTCTAAGGATAGTTTGATGGTGTAAATGGTTTGGGGAGTGGTGGAGGAATGGAAGGATGGTGTTTGGATTTGTAGGGAAGACTCACGGCACAAAGGGGGTGGTTTGATGGTCTACATTTCTGCAATGGATGAGTTTATGGAAGAGTGTTTGGAATGGGTGAATTTCTGGCACAAAGGCCTTATTTCTGTGGTGAATGGATTGTGTATGAATGAGAATGAATGAATGAGTATTTATAGGTGAAATGGGGGGAACATGACAGCTAGGAACTTGGTGGAAATCTGAAATGGTGATGGGAGATGCATGTGGCTGTTTGTGCATGTGATTAAAGGGTGGAAATGCATGTGCTTTGACAGAAATGAAAGGGAATGCACGGTTTTGGTTGATTTCTGGTGGTTGTGAGGTGGAAATCTAGGTGGAAATGCATGTGGACTAAAGCTATGTGAATGATTAAGGTGAATGTGCATGAGTGCATGTGAAATCTGCCAAGATGCATGTGTTATGAAGTGGATTTTCTGCAAATGCAAGGTGAATGTGCATGTGATTAAATTAAAAGATGGAATGCATGTGAATGACAGCTAGATATGTTGATGAATGCATGTGACTTGTTTGTGGTGAGTGAATGCATGTGCAAAGCTTTTTGGGAGAAAGGTGGATGAATGCACATGTGACTTAGGTTGTGAAATCTGATGGAATGATGAAGTGGCTGAAATGATGAAAGAATGAGGGTATGCACGGCACAAGGGAAGTGTTGGGTGATGGATGCATGTGGGTTAATTAATTAAGTGTATGATATGATAAGTGATTGATAAGATAAGTGAATGATATGATAAGTGGTTGATAAGATAAGTGGTGAATGATATGTGGTGAATGATATGTGATAAGTGATAAGTGATAAGTGATAGGTGATGATGATAAGTGGTTATGATAAGTGATAAGTGGTGATGATAAGTAATGGAAGCATGTGAGGGAATGAATAATGAATGCATGTGATAAGGGAATTGGAAAGGTTTAAATGTCCTAAAACTAAAGGGAACAAGGTTCCAACACTTTGGTCTTCAATTTCGTCCAACATTTTGGCGCCAAGCATAAGCTATCCATCCTTAGCCCAAAAGTGCTCCAAAAGTCTCCAAAATGCATCTTTTTGCTCCTTTAGCCCTTTGGACCTACAAACACACGAAAATAGCTTAAAGGACTAAAATAACTAAAGAAACATAACGTAAATGCACGAGAACAAGCCATTTAAGTCGCATGAATATGCTCCTATCATGCATGTGCAATGACAATGTGTTAGAATGGATGTGTGTTATGCATGTTAAGTGATAAGTGATAAGTGATAAGTGATGATGATAAGTGATAAGTGATTATGATAAGTGATGATGATAAGTGATAAGTGATTATGATAAGTGATGATGATAAGTGATAAGTGATAAGTGATGAGTGATATGATATGAGGTTATGATATGATAAGTGGTGATGATAAGTAATGATATGTGGGAGTGTGGCTGAAATGAAGGAGATGAACTAGGGATGCTAATCAATGTGAAATTGACTCAAAAACGTAAGAACACAATATAAAACACTTACTAGACTCAAAGAATGCAAAACTAAACTTTAAAACACTAAAACAAACCAAAAGACTCAAACATCACCCAAAACACTCAAAACTGCCTTAAAAACACTTTCTGGGCAGTTTTGGACACTTTGGTGAATTTGGACGAATTTGTGTAACAAATTGAATCAAAACACTTAAAAACACAAACTAAGACACTTTCTAACTAAGTTGGACACTAAAGTAAAGGGGGATTAAGGTTTTGACGAAATTAAATTAAATAAAACAAGTTAATAAACTAGGCAGATTGTATAAACGGATTTGAGAAACAAGATGATGGATGGATTAGTTAGAGGTCCATTCTCCACACATGACACATTTATATATGAATCGATTCTCCAATTGCTTTTCATTATCTATGATGCTCAACACCCCAAGTTAACCGTGATGCACTAATTAACTCTCAAATTTTCCTTATGTTATTGAATTGGATGATGCATGCGACAATTCAAATCATTCTCCAATGGTTCTCAACATGAATGCATAGAAGAGATACAATGAGAGATCATTATGCTCTATGAGAATTATAAGTGTTGACGAGGCAATTGTAACTATGAATGCATGATACTCTTGCCAAGAATTCAATTAACGCGGTTGTGACTAACAACCTTCACTACTCATGTTTATAAACTTGTGACGATTAGGTGAAACTCGTTTATAAACTAGCATCGAGTTTATGCATGAAGACTAAGTATGCATCCCTAATCAACATACAAAAACAAGTTTTTAATAAACATGATAATTGAATTGCAATCATAACTTAACAAATCACAATTGGAAGAAATCAATTCATATTTCAAACATGTTCATGGCTTCAAATTTTCCCCTAACTAATTAGGGGTTTAGCCACTCATGATTACAACAAACTTAGATAGTAATAACAAGGTAAACATTGAAAACAAGAACGAAGAACACCTAAAAATCCCAACAACTCAATCTTGAATTGTATGAACGTTTAGGCCTCTTCTCCTTTAGTTGCTGCAGCACAAGGGGTTTTGGTGAGTTTTGGGGGTTATGGATGATGTAGAATGATGTGTTTAGGGTAGGGATGGATGTAGGGGAAGGCAAGGAGTGTTTTTGGGCAGAAAATATGAAGAATGGTGAAGTATGGCTGTGTTAGAGAGAGAGCATGAATTTCTGGCGTGAATGGATGTGTATATGAGATGGTTTTCTGAATATGGAAGAGTCAATGAGAATGAATGCAATGGATGCTTATTTATAGGTGAAATGGGGGGAACATGACAGCTAGGAACTTGGTGGAAATCTGAAATGGTGATGGGAGATGCATGTGGCTGATTTGTGCATGTGATTAAAGGGTGGGAGTGCATGTGCTTTGACAGAAATGAAAGGGTGCATGTGGGTGAATGTGTGGCTGATTTGTGGTGCAATGATGAAGTGAATGTGATTGTGGAAATGCATGTGGAGTGTGCTGAAATATGTTGATGTGCAATGATGAATTGGGATGGCTGAAAATCTGGAGTGGGAATTGCATGTGGCTGCAATGGATTAAAGAAAGGGGGAAGTGCATGTGCTGAAATGATGGTGTGGAATGGTGGAAAGCCACGGCAAGGGATGTATTTTCTGAATGAATGAAGGCAAGTTGTGTGGAAGGGTGATTAGGAATGCATGTGGGTGTTTTGGTGACTGAAATGATGAAGTGGGATGGATATGTGGCTGCAATGATGAATTGGGAGAGCATGTGGGTGGAAATGCATGTGGGTAAATGTGTGGCTGCATGGTTGAATGATTAAAGGTGCATGTGGGTTGGAAATGCATGTGGAGTGGCTGGAATGAAGTGTGTATAAAAGGCTAGAATCTGATTCAAAGAGAATGGCATTTGTTTTGAACTTTGTTTCCTCATTTTCCACCTCCAAATCAGGTTTTCATTACTTTAAAATATGGCTGAGAGGATGACAAACAAGGTAAGTATTTAAGGTAAGTTAAATGGCTCAAATCTGATGTAAATGGTATTTCCACATATGGCATGTGTTTTGAGCGTTTTTTTTCTTGTTTTCACAGCTTGCAAATCAGGTCACAAAGCCCTTCCTTTTGCTCCAAACATAAGCTATCCATTCCAAGTCCAATTTTGCTCCAAAATGCTCCAAAATGCATCTTTTTGCTTCCTTAGCCATATGAACCTAAAAACACACGAAAATGGCTTAAACAACTAAAACAACTATGAATTAACAATATAAATGCACGAAAACAAGCTAAGTAAGTCGCCTAAATATGCTCCTATCAAATTCCCCCACACTTAGCTTTTGCTAGTCCTCGAGCAAAACAAAACAAAAGAAACCAAAAACAAAACAAAACACAATCTAAACCTTCCAACATGTATCTCAGGGATTTCAAACGAACATGACACAATATAGAACATCATTCCCACAACAATTAGCTTTCTTTACACTTCAACAAACACTTAATCATAGTTACCATTCACTAGTTCGCATTTAATCAATTAAAACACATTTGGAATGTAGTAACATGCCTTAGAGAATTTCCTCAATTCCTTACTAGAATGCACTCTATTTTCACACAGATTTTCTAACTTCACACCCTACACTAGGTATATGTGAGAAGATTGATGTAAATATGAATTCTAACACTCACATATGTTATATCAAAGAAAGCATTTTCTGGATTTACGACAATGACATGAATATGATCTCATGAATGGAATGCTACTACTTAGAACGAGAACCAGTGATTCCATATGCTCATACCAAATTCAAACTCCACATATTGAATACATAACATCAAGATAGAAGTTGAGGGTTGTAACGGGGCTAAGGGTAATGGCTAACAAGGAAAAGCAAAGGACAAACAAAGGTTCTTAAAGCAATAGGAAGCAAAGTAATGAGATTGACACTTAAACTCACTTTTAATGGCAGAAATCAACTTTTAAACACAAGGGAAGATTCATGCACAATTAGGGTCAAATTCACTCTTTTGGACCCTTCCTTCAATAACCAACACTTGTGAGATCATTCTTACTTCTTTTTCAACTCTTTTTCTTTCTTTTCACCACTTTTTTTTTTTTTTTTTTTTTTTTTTTTTCTTTTATTTTCTTCTTTGCCGTGCCTTATTATCTTCCCCCACACTCGTTTTCTGCAATATATTGATCAAAAGGAGTTCATTCTAAGTCATGCTTCACTATCCTTTAAGAACAAGGGTATGGAAAGTCCTAATCTAAGCTAGGTGAGGATAATGTGGTTTAACAAAGAAAATAAGCTTGAAAAGGCTCAAAAGGGGTAATCCTACAATACATGTGAAAAGGGATAGGCTTTTTGGCTTTGGCTTGACTAACAACTTCATCTTATTGTATGTTATGCAATCAATATCCTGCTTTGAATGAATTGGGCATGAGTTCTAGTATTTGGAACTATAATGAAATGCATTCCAAGTAGCAACCAAGCAAAGAATGATGAGATCATGCAACGACTTTAGAAAACAAGAAATCACAGATTTATACTCTCCAAAGAACGTTATAGGCTCAAGTCTCACAAGGATGTAGCTTTAGTTTAAGTTCCTTCGTTCAAGCATGTTACAAAAAAAAAAGCAGATTTTCTCTTTGTAATTACATGTGAATTCATAAGCTATAACCATAACCAAGCATAAACCAAAGCATAAATCATCTTCCAGCCATGTTTACAACATTCTATAATAGTCATGTAATTTAAAACCAAATCCTCATCATTGTGTTGGAAGGTACCCTAAAACACAAACACACAAAAACGACTCAAAACACTCTTTTTAGGCTTTTTAAAACATGTTTTTCAAATTTTTATGTGATTTTCGGAGTTATAAAAACAAAACATACTAAAACACTCTAAAACAACTTAAAAACACCTTAAAACAGCAAGGAACAACATTTTAAGTAATGGGTGATAAAATCCCACGAATTTGCATTAAATAAACTTAGTTACCCCCCCACACTTAAATCAAACATTGTCCTCAATGTTTTAAGCTTAGATTCACACAAATCATAAGTAAACACACAAAAAGCAACTAAACAACCTAACATGGCAGAAACGAAATAGCAACAAAGAGAAGAGTTTAGGAACGCAAATCTGGAATTGGAGTGCATTCTAGGTCTTCTTTTGTTAAATGCATGGGTTGCCTCCCAAGTAGCGCTTGCTTTAACGTCGTACAGCCGGACGAAGAACCCAAATCACTCCAGATTGGAGCCCACGGTACCCAAGGGAAGTTCTTCCACAACATGCTCCACAAAGTTCTCATAGTATGGCTTCAATCTATGTCCGTTCACCTTGAACTCGTGGCCACTTTTTAAGCTTTGGACTTGGACTGCACCATGAGGAAAAACATTAGTAACAACAAGAGGTCCAATCCATTTGGAACGTAACTTACCAGGGAATAACCGAAGTCTTGAATCAAAAAGCAACACTTTCTGCCCCT
Organism: Pyrus communis; assembly: GCF_041283825.1. NCBI lineage: Eukaryota > Viridiplantae > Streptophyta > Magnoliopsida > Rosales > Rosaceae > Pyrus > Pyrus communis. The sequence goes on from NC_142572.1 coordinate 9,581,305, forward strand.
TGGAGAACGTTTTGGTACGAAGCATCTTATCATGATAAGCCTTCGTTTTGTCCTTGTAGATGCGAGCATTCTCGTAAGCCTCGTTCCTAATCTCCTCAAGTTCATCTAATTGGAGCTTCCTATGAACTCCAGCAGCGTCTATGTCCAAATTGAAGGTTTTCACAGCCCAATGTGCCTTGTGCTCTAACTCAACGGGCAAATGACATGGCTTACCATATATAAGCCGAAAAGGTGACATGCCAAGGGGAGTTTTGTAAGCCGTACGATAGGCCCACAATGCATCGTCCAAGCGCAAACTCCAATCTCTTCTTGAGGGTCCCACGGTTTTCTCTAGGACTTGTTTGATCTCCCTATTTGAAACCTCCGCTTGCCCATTAGTTTGAGGGTGATAAGGTGTGGAAACCTTATGAGTAACGTTGTACTTCTTGAGCAAAGCTTCAATGGTGCGGTTACGAAAGTGAGAACCCCCATCACTTATTAAAACTCGTGGCATCCCAAACCTAGCAAAAATATTAGATTTCACAAAATCTGCAACAACCTTAGAATCGTTAGTACGGGTGGCTTTGGCTTCCACCCATTTGGAAACATAATCGACAGCTAGCAAGATATAAGTGAAACCAAAAGATGGAGGGAAGGGGCCCATGAAATCAATACCCCAAACATCAAAAATTTCCACAAAGGAGAGAGATTGTTGCGGCATTTGGTCCTTAGGCCCTATGTTACCTGTTCTTTGACACTTATCGCATGTTAAACAAAACATTTTAGCGTCTTTAAAGAGATTAGGCCAATAAAATCCAGATTGTAACACCTTTAGGGCTGTCCTTTGGGTGCCAAAATGTCCCCCACATGCATAAGTATGGCAGAATGTAAGAATGGAATTAAATTCAGATTCGGGCACACATCTACGCACAATCTGATCTGGGCAGAATTTCCATAAATATGGATCATCCCAAACATAAAAACGTGCATCATGAACAAGTTTATCACGTTGGAACTTGTTTAGGGTACTAGGAACTTGCTTAGACACCAAGAAATTTACCAAATCGGCATACCAAGGGGTTCTTACCTCAATGGACAAAAGTTGCTCATCCGGAAACGTTTCTAAAATGGGGGTGGACTCTTCCTCACGCACCATTCTACTTAGGTGGTCAGCCACCACGTTTTCACACCCTTTCTTGTCTCGGATTTCAAGATCGAACTCTTGAAGTAGGAGCATCCAACGAATGAGTCTTGGCTTAGCCTCCTTTTTGGTGAGAAGATACTTCAAGGCTGCATGGTCAGTGAAAACAATTACTTTAGTACCAAGAAGATATGATCTAAACTTATCTAATGCAAATACAATAGCCAAGAGTTCTTTTTCGGTTGTGGAATAATTAAGTTGAGCATCATTCAACGTCCGTGAGGCGTAGTAGATGACATGCGGCCTCTTGTCCTTTCTTTGTCCTACAACTGCTCCTAAAGCATAGTCGGACGCATCACACATAAGCTCGAACGGGAGGCTCCAATCCGGGGGAACAATAATGGGTGCCGTGGTCAACAACTCCTTGAGTTGGTTGAATGATGCCGTGCACTCCTTAGTGAATTCAAACGCCACTTCTTTTTGTAGGAGACGGCATAGTGGTTGTGCAATCTTAGAAAAATCCTTGATAAATCGCCTATAGAATCCTGCATGGCCAAGAAAAGAACGGACCTCTCTAACCGAAGTAGGAGAGGGTAAGTGACGTACAAGATCTATTTTAGACTTATCAACTTCAATTCCTTTTTCAGAGATGATATGACCCAAAACTATACCTTGTTTAACCATAAAATGACATTTTTCCCAATTCAAAACAAGGTTAGTTTCCATGCATCTTTTCAAGATTAAAGTGAGATTATGCAAACAAGCATCAAATGAGTCTCCAAACACACTAAAATCGTCCATAAATACTTCAATTATCTTTTCAACATAATCAGAGAAGATACTTACCATGCATCGTTGGAAAGTGGCCGGTGCATTGCATAAACCAAATGGCATACGACGATATGCAAAAGTACCAAACGGACAAGTAAAGGTGGTCTTTTCTTGATCATCCGGCGCTATGACAATTTGATTATATCCCGAATAACCATCAAGAAAGCAATAAAAAGAATGACCGGCTAACCTTTCAAGCATTTGATCGATGAATGGCAAAGGGAAGTGATCTTTCCTTGTTGCTGCATTTAGCTTCCTATAGTCAATGCACACCCTCCAACCGGTTTGAATGCGTGTAGGCACAAGTTCATCTTCTTCATTTTTCACCACCGTGACTCCGGACTTCTTGGGAACCACTTGGACCGGTGAAACCCAACAACTATCCGAGATGGGATAGATGACGCCACAATCAAGCAATTTGATGATTTCCTTCTTCACTACTTCCATCATTGGTGGGTTGAGTCGACGTTGGGCTTCCCTTGATGGTTTGGCGCCTTCTTCCATGAGAATTCGATGCATGCACGTGGTAGGACTTATACCCTTGATGTCGGCCAAAGTCCACCCTATTGCCGTCTTGTGCTCTTTGAGAACCCTCACCAACTTCTCCTCCTCTTGTGCCGTGAGTGATGAAGCTATAATGACGGGCAATGTGTCTTGCTCGCCCAAAAACACATACTTCAAGTGATTTGGCAACGGTTTGAGCTCGAGTGTAGGTGGTTGTTCTATAGAAGGAAGCAACTTATCAGTCGAAATTGGGATTGAAATTGAACTAGGGAACTTACCTTGGAGCCGTGGCAATGACTCTAGGGCTGCCACGGTCTCAATTACATCTTCATCAAAGGCCACGGCATGGGTGTTCAATTGTGTGCCGTGGTTTGTTATGGTGACATCCATGTGATCCTTCATTTCGATGCCATTTGTAATGACTGTTTCAAGTGCATCGCCATGTAATTGATCAAGGTGTGCCTGCGCCAAAGAATCAAGAATATCAATAGAGAAACATGAGTGATCATCATTAGGAAATCTCATAGTTTCAGAAATATTAAAATCAATCACTTCCCCATCGAATTCCATTGTTAAAGTGCCTTTAAACACGTCTATCTTAGTTCGGGCCGTCTTCATGAATGGCCTCCCAAGAAGAATCGGCAAGGATGGAGCATGGGTGGTTTCCTCCATTTCAAGGACATAGAAATCCGCCGGGAAGATCAAATCATTCACCTGCACTAAGACATCTTCCAATACGCCCTTTGGATAGGCATTAGATCTATCGGCCAACTGAATAACCACACCATCATTTTTCAATTCACCAAGGTTCATTGAAGCATAAATAGAGTATGGCATGACGTTAATTGAAGCTCCTAAGTCTAACATAGCATGTTCGAACTTAGTTTGACCAATAATACAAGGGATTGTAAAGCTACCTGGATCTTTGCACTTTGGTGGTAACTTTCTTTGTAGAACAGCGGAAACGTTCTCACTTACCCTTACTACCTCTTTATGTGACGCCTTCTTCCTTGTAGTGCACAATTCCTTCAAGAACTTAGCGTATTTGGGCACTTGCTTTATGGCATCTAGGAGCGGGATATTGACTTGAACTTTCCTAAACGTCTCAAGAATGTCCTTCTCATGCTCCTCCTTCTTTGTTTGCCTAAACCTGCCAGGAAAGGGCACGTTTAGTGGAATAGAACTTGACAAAGTCGAATTTGGACTTACCTTAGGCGTGTTGGACGGTTTTGGCACAATAGGAGGCTGCGGCAACATGTCCTCTTCTTGACTTGTTTTGGATGGCCTTGAGGTGGTTCCGACCTCCTTACCACTTCTCAACATGATTGCCTTGGCAGATTCGCACCCTCCCCTTGGATTGACAATGGTTGAGCTAGGGAGCTTGCCTTTGTCTCGGAATTGTCCTACAAATTCCGCAATCTGCCCAATTTGTTTCTCCAAGTGATCCACCCTTTTGTCTTGGTTTTGCATGGCTTTGGTTTGATCCTCTTGCCCCTGAGACAAATTGGTAAGTAATTTAAGAAGTGTTTCATTGCCCAACGACGTACCTTGATTGTTTTGGGCAGGTTGTGCTTGGTTTGGATTGGGGCCGAATGGCTTGGTGTAGAACCCCAGGGGTTGTTGTCTAAAGCCTCCTTGTTGTTGAGGTTGTTGAGGTTCCCTCCACTTGAAGTTTGGATGGTCTCTCCAACCCGGATTGTATGTGTTGGAATATGGATCATTCCTTGGTTGATTGTGGCTCGGAAATCCAATGGCATTTGCACTCTCCCATCCCCCATTCTCAATCAATTGAGGGCATTTTTCCGAAGGGTGTCCTTGGATAGAACATACACCACATACAATCGGTCCTTGTATCTTCATTCCTTCGGCCATCTGAGACACAATAGAAGTAAGATTAGCTATCTGAGATTGAATATCGGATTGAGAACTTACCTCATTCAAGTGTTGCCGTGGGGGGTCCCTTTGCCCAAGTCCTTCATATTATTGTGCATTTAGAGCACGGTTTGCAATTAGGGTCTTGGCCGACATAGGAGTTTTGTCCACCAATGCACCTCCCGCCGAAGCATCGAGCATTTGCCTTTCAATGGGAAGAAGGCCCTCATAGAAATATTGAAGGAGAAGCTCCTCCTTCATTTGATGTTGAGGACACGATGCAACAAGGGCTTTAAAACGCTCGTAGTATGCCGGAAAAGATTGTCCTTGACTTTGTTGGATTCCGCTAATTTTCTTCCTCAAGAGAATGACTCTTGAAGTAGGGAAGAACTTCTCCAAGAATGCTCTCTTCATGCTCTCCCAAGAAGTAACGGTCCCGGGTGCCAATTCATAAAGCCAATCCTTAGCCTTTTCCACAAGAGAGAATGGAAAAGCTTTCATCATTAAAATGTTCCCATCGACATTTATGGGTGTCATGCTCGAACAAACAACCTCGAACTCCTTGAGATGCTTGTTGGGATCTTCCATGGAAAGCCCATGGTATTTCGGAATGTGGTGCAACAAGCTTGACTTCAACTCGAATTCATCGGTCTTGCCTTGGGCAGCCGCGGGGTATTGAATGCATAATGGTGCGGCATTGGTCAACCCCGAGGCCGAAAGCTCTTTAATGGTCCGATTGTCCGCTGCCATAACTTCTTCTTCCACACTTTCAAACTCAGATTCAGCCTCTGAACTTGAACTAGGTTCACTAGGTTCGGGATGCCTCCTCTTTCTTCTCAAATCACGTTCAAAATCGTCGTTAAAGTCCAAGATATGTGCATGCACAGTTTGAGAACTCCGCGTCATGCACTAGTACCTAAACCAAGAAAACAAAACAAAATAAGAAAACTAGGTAAATTACACTAAAAACATACAGCAAAAACACAAGGGATTAGCAATTTTGCTAATCCCCGGCAACGGCGCCAAAATTTGATGCGAAAATAATTAAACACACAAATTAAACCCTATGGATGACAATTGTAGTAAATGAGCAAATAGGGATCGTTCTAGACCGGGGATTAACTAGGGATGCTAATCAATGTGAAATTGACTCAAAAACGTAAGAACACAATATAAAACACTTACTAGACTCAAAGAATGCAAAACTAAACTTTAAAACACTAAAACAAACCAAAGGACTCAAACATCACCCAAAACACTCAAAACTGCCTTAAAAACACTTTCTGGGCAGTTTTGGACACTTTGGTGAATTTGGACGAATTTGTGTAACAAATTGAATCAAAACACTTAAAAACACAAACTAAGACACTTTCTAACTAAGTTGGACACTAAAGTAAAGGGGGATTAAGGTTTTGACGAAATTAAATTAAATAAAACAAGTTAATAAACTAGGCAGATTGTATAAACGGATTTGAGAAACAAGATGATGGATGGATTAGTTAGAGGTCCATTCTCCACACATGACACATTTATATATGAATCGATTCTCCAATTGCTTTTCATTATCTATGATGCTCAACACCCCAAGTTAACCGTGATGCACTAATTAACTCTCAAATTTTCCTTATGTTATTGAATTGGATGATGCATGCGACAATTCAAATCATTCTCCAATGGTTCTCAACATGAATGCATAGAAGAGATACAATGAGAGATCATTATGCTCTATGAGAATTATAAGTGTTGACGAGGCAATTGTAACTATGAATGCATGATACTCTTGCCAAGAATTCAATTAACGCGGTTGTGACTAACAACCTTCACTACTCATGTTTATAAACTTGTGACGATTAGGTGAAACTCGTTTATAAACTAGCATCGAGTTTATGCATGAAGACTAAGTATGCATCCCTAATCAACATACAAAAACAAGTTTTTAATAAACATGATAATTGAATTGCAATCATAACTTAACAAATCACAATTGGAAGAAATCAATTCATATTTCAAACATGTTCATGGCTTCAAATTTTCCCCTAACTAATTAGGGGTTTAGCCACTCATGATTACAACAAACTTAGATAGTAATAACAAGGTAAACATTGAAAACAAGAACGAAGAACACCTAAAAATCCCAACAACTCAATCTTGAATTGTATTGACGTTTAGGCCTCTTCTCCTTTAGTTGCTGCAGCACAAGGGGTTTTGGTGAGTTTTGGGGGTTATGGATGATGTAGAATGATGTGTTTAGGGTAGGGATGGATGTAGGGGAAGGCAAGGAGTGTTTTTGGGCAGAAAATATGAAGAATGGTGAAGTATGGCTGTGTTAGAGAGAGAGCATGAATTTCTGGCGTGAATGGATGTGTATATGAGATGGTTTAATTTAGTACTTTAAGGTATTTTCGTGTGTTTGTAGGTCCAAAGGGCTAAAGGAGCAAAAAGATGCATTTTGGAGACTTTTGGAGCACTTTTGGGCTAAGGATGGATAGCTTATGCTTGGCCCCAAAGTGTTGGACGAAATTGAAGACCTAATTGAAGACCAAAGTGTTGGAACCTTGTTCCCTTTAGTTTTAGGACATTTAAACCTTTCCAATTTCCTTAGCCGTGCATAACATTCCAACATTCCACTCCTTCATTTCAGCCACACTCCCACATATCATTACTTATCATCACCACTTATCATATCATAACCACATATCATATCACTCATCACTTATCACTTATCACTTATCATAATCACTTATCACTTATCATCATCACTTATCATAATCACTTATCACTTATCATCATCACTTATCACTTATCACTTATCATCACTTATCACTTATCACTTAACATGCATAACACACATCCATTCTAACACATTGTCATTGCACATGCATTTCCTTCATTAATTAACCCACATGCACCCTTTATTCTTTCATCATTTCAGCCATCTTCCACACCCTTTAATCATTCAAACATTCACCCACATGCATTTCTAACCCACATGCACCCTAGATTCTAATCACCCATTCACATTTAATCATTCATTCCCATCAGATTTCTAGCATATTCACATGCATTCCATCCTTTAAAACATTGCACATGCACTCCACATGCATTCATCCTAGCTGTCATGTTTCCCCTTTCATCATTCCCTCACATTCTTTAAATCAGCCAACACATGCATTCACCTTTCTCCCATCAGATTTCCAACATTGCACATGCATTCCCCTTACAATTTCAGCCATCCTAGCTGTTTTGCACATGCATTCACTTAACCTAGCTGTCATGTTCCCTCTCCCATCCATTCATCTCCCTATAAAAACCATACACACTTCACACAACATTCATTCACACTCATTCACACACAATTCACTCTTCCATATTCCAGAAATTCGTCAAAACCTCTCCACACCCTTGCAGCAGCCACCAAAACACTTTTCTCCTCCATTGCAGCCACTCCAACCACTCCCCAAACCATTCACACCATCAAACTATCCTTAGACCTTGTGCTACAACGAAGAGGAAGATAAGAGGGCCTAAACGTTCATACAATTCAAGTTTGAGTTGTTGGAATGTTTAGGTGTTTCTTTGATTTCAATGTTTAATTTCAATACTCTTTGTTTTGTACGAATGAGGAATGGAAGAGAAGAGGGCCTAAACGTTCATACAATTCAAGTTTGAGTTGTTGGAATGTTTAGGTGTTTCTTTGATTCCAATGTTTAAATTCAACTAAACCCCCCTTGGCTGGGGGGGGGATTCGAAATATATGTTTATGCTTGCATTTTGATTTGATTACTTCTAATTGCGTTTCATAAGTTGTGGATTCAATTTGTTTAACCGTTTGATTGATAACTTATTTATGTATGTTTATTGAGAATGCGCGCTTAATTTTCATGCATGAATATGACGCTAGAATATAAGTGAGTTTCACCTAATAGTTACGAACTTATATTCGCAAGTAGTGGAGGTTGCTTATAAACAATCGCGTTAAACAAATTCTTGGCATAAGTTTCATGCAATCATAGTAACGAATGCCTCGTCAACACTTATAATTTTCATAGAGCGTAATGATTCTTGCTTGTACCTCTTCTATGCATTCATGTTGAGGACTTGTGGGGAATGTTTTGAATTGTCGCATGCATCATCCAATTCAATAACGTTAGGAAGATTTGAAGGTTAATTAGTGCATCACGGTTAACTTGGGGTGTTGAGTATCATAGTTTATTGAAATGCAATTGGAAATCATTTTATTATGCAAGTATAACATGTATGGAGATGAACCCCTTAGCTAGGTTCCCATCCATTCAATTCCATCAAATTCATCTTTACATTCTGTCTAGTTTATTAACTTCTTTCGTTATTTCAATTCTCGTCAATTTAAAACCCCCCTTTACTTTCTTGTTCTTTAGTGTTTAGACTTTGTTTAGTTTATGTTTTAAAGTGTTTTGATTCAATTTATTTCCCAAAATTCGTCCAAATTCACCAAAGTGCTCAAAACTGCCCAGAAAGTGATTTTAAGGCTGTTTTGAGTGTTTTGGGTGATGTTTGAGTCTTTTGGTTTGTTTTAGTGTTTTAAAGTTTAGTTTTGCATTCTTTGAGTCTAGTATAGTGTTTTATATTGTGTTTTTACGTTTGAATCAAACCATAATCTTAAATTCGTCCAACATTGGGTTTAAGGTCAGAAACTGCCTAGTTAGTGTTTTTAGGCAGTTTTGAGTCTTTTGAACTTGTTTTGAGTCCTTTGAGTCTTTGTGAACGTTTTTAACTTGTTTTTATGTTTTTGAGTCAAATCCAAGTGATTAACAATCCCTCCTAATCCCCGGTCCAGAACGATCCCTACTTATACTTATACTACAATTGTCAAAAAGAGGGTTTAATTTGTGTGCGTATAAATCTCGCATCAAATTTTGCGCCGTTGCCTGGGATTAGAAAATTTGCTAAGCCCTTGGATTGTTTTATTTTTGTTTGTTTTTATTCCAGATTCTTAATCTTGTTTTGTTTCTTGTTTTAGGTACTAGTTTATGACTCGGAGTTCTCATCCGATTCGTGAACATATCCTGGAGTGATTGGGTTCTTCGTCCGGCTGCAAGACGTAAAAGAAAGCGCTACTTGGGAGGCAACCCAATGCACTGAAAAAAAAAAAAAAAAAAAAAAAAATTTCATTTATTAAATAAAATACTAAACATGGAGAAAGATGGTGCTTCACAAAGGTTGTTTACGTGAAGCCCCACTACGAGGCGCAGAAGCGGAAGGCATAGAAGTGGAAGGCATAGAAGCGGGAGGCATCGGAGCGGAAGGCATCGGAGCTAGAGCATTCCAGGCCTCAATACTTGGCCAAGCGCTGGATGACCCAGGAAAAAGGTGCCTCTGGAGATAAGCCGCAAGCCTTTGACGGTCACTTTGGATTCGACCCTCAGATTCGTGCAGCTCATCAAGCTTCCTCTTCATGCCCGACGAATAGTTATTTGCAAGCACATGCAAACTTCTATTCTCGTACTTAAGCTGCTGGATCTCTTGCTTAAGACTTTCCACCTCTGCCATCAATGATTCCACCTGACGGGAGCGGGCAAGCAGGCGTTGGCCCATGTTGGACACAGAACTCGCACACTGAACACTAAGTGCGAGGGACTCTTGAACGGCCAACTCATCGGACCGTCCTGACAGCAGCCTACTATCTTTTGGAGTGAGGAGGTTCCTAGCTACTATTGTAGCTGTTGTGGCGTCCTGCATCACGGAGTCTTCACCTGTAAGAAGACCGTTAGAAGATAAGAAAGAAGGGCGCCATACGTTACCTTGACGCGGCGCGCCCGTATCACTGCTGAGACTCAATTCTAAGCTAAGGTTCGATGGGTTTGCCATTTTTCAAAAGTGTTCAAAGAGAAGGGATGGAGTTAAATTTCAAAGGGCCGGAGTCGATTTTCAAGAATGGGAAATCTTCAGAGTGTGTTTGTTGGCGGTGATCGATACCTCTATAAAAAGCCAAGGCGACGCGTCCACCGATTCAAAAAGCCGGAATTTCTGGCGTAATTTTGGCGACGCTTTCTCGGCTTTTCAGAAGACGTGTTCAACTTTGTCAAAAGATTTCTTCTTTTCAGACAACACGTGGAGGCCATCATCGCAACTACACATCTTTAGCCGACAAGCGCAAAATTCGGCGACGCTTTCTCTGCTTTTCAGAAATCGCGTGCAGCTTTGTCAAAAGGAGCCGCATCCGCACTACTACGTGTCGTTCAGAAAGCAAAGGGGCGTCGTTCAGAAATCGAAGGGGCGCCTGCTCAGAAATCGAAGAGGCGTCGTTCAGATATCGAAGAGACATTTGTCGACAAGGGTAAAAGAACAGTACCACCACTTGATATTATCTCTATATATGTCGACCTTCGTCTTTTATGGCAAGGCAAACCTGAAGAAAATGCCCAACTCTCCGTCACCTTTGAGGGCGCACTCCCAGCAAAGCCTTTTGAAATACTCAATTTTTTCTTCTTCCCCAAAGATGATACCAGATGCCTGGAGTACAGATGACCCAGGAGGAAACGGCAGATTGAAGTGTGCTGATTCATTCACCGCTTCTTCAAAAGCAAAGGTATCTCATATCATCAAGGTCAAAAGCAAAAGTATCTCATATCATGCTCTTTCCCTGTCTTTTTCTTTGTCCTTGTTCTTACTCGCATGGCAAAGTAAAAGAAGCAATCAGCCGGCACTTGGAGTCAGTCTTCTGATCTGGAGCCAACTGCCTGGAATCTATTCCTGATTGCTTACCTAGCGTTGCTCTCGAGTAGTCATCTTCAACGGTTGATACACTTCCGGAGAAGGGACCACTTCTGCAAAGGGGAGCGAGTAAGGCAAGTGAAAATGATACATTGAAGCATATGGAGACAAACATAGGCTGAGTTATCCTCCAACCCTTTTCAATACGAATTGGACAGATTGAACAAAGAAACAGACCAAAGGGGTAAGCTCAGACCTTCGGGGAAGACCAAAAGAATCCTCCAGCCCAGTAGCACAAAGGAAAATCAACAAGTGGAGGAGACCAAAAGAATCCTGCTGATAGAAGCATATTTATGCGCCTTAGTTAGCTAGTTCTTATGCATTTATGTTGTGTTTTCTTACTTAATTTAGTGTTTAAAGTCATTTTCGTGTGTTTATAGGTTCATATGGCTAAGGATGCAAAAGGATGCCTTTCGGAGCCTTTTGGAGCAAATTAGAGATTGGAATGGATTGCATATGCTTAAAGCCAAGTAGATAGACGAAATTGAAGACCAAAGGAATGAAAATGAAGAACAAAGAGTTCACATTCATCACCAACACAACCATGCATCCACACATTCTTTCTCCATCATTGCCGTGCAAAACACCATCATTGCAGCCACATGCACATTCCACTTCATCATTTCAGATTTCCACCATCAACAAAGAACCATTCATTAATCATTTACACTTTAATCATTCAACCACATTCACACATCACCCATTCACCACCAGAAAACTGATAGGAGCATATTTATGCTACTTAGTTGTGTTGTTTCCTTACACTTAGTGAGTTAATTACTATGTATTTCAGTCTTTTTAAGTATTTTCGTGTGTTTTTAGGTCCTAATGGCAAAAGGAGCAAGAAAGTGCATTTTGAGGCTATTTGGAGCATTTTTGGGCATGGATTGGATAGCTTAATCATGTAGCAATGAGGATGGACGAAATTGAAGACTAGAAGAGCTAGGAAAGGCTACAAATCTGGTGGAAGAAGTTCTATTCCAATGAAGATAAGGAAGAAGCAAGAAACAAGGGATCTTATCCAAACCTTATCTTATCCAAAACCTTATCTTATCCAAACCTTATCCTATCCTATCTCTAACATTATCCTATTCTTTCCTATCCAAATCAGGTGGGGACTTAAACTTAGCTATTTAGGTGGGATTAGATATATATCTAAACACTTAGAACAGGTTCTAGACCCTCATTCCTTGGTATGCCGCATATACACCACTCCTAGTAGGTTTAGGAATTGAAAACCTTATCCTACTCTCATATCACATGTTCATATCCCTTTAGGATTAGGAATCTGTTCTAAACCCTTATTTCTAGAAGCCTTATCTTATCCCTACAACCCTTGCCGCACATATACTTCTAGAATCCCTAAATCCTAGCTGAATTCCCTTATCCAAATCCCACTTAATTTCTGCCTTGAGTTAACCTTTTTCCAATGGGATTAGGCAATCCTTTTCCTACACTAAGTGTGCCAAAAACTAGCCTATATAAACAGCCTTGCCGTGCCATTTAATCACCACCATCCCTTCACACAACATTCATACATCCCTTCAGAAATCAACCCTTGCCGTGACCTTGCAACCACCCATCCATCATTCCCCTACTTCCATACATCCATCCCAACCTCCATACACCACCATAACCCCTTGCCGCACCACCATATATACCTAAAACCATCCAAAATCCAGAAAATCGTCCACAAACTCACCATAGACCTTTGTGCCGTGACCTAGCAAGGAGGAGGAGAAGGAAGACCAAGCCTTGGGCGTTTGTACATTCAAGTCGGAGTGTTGGACGTGTCTAGGTGTAATCTATCTTTTATTTTCAATGTTTAAATCTATATTGCTTTGTTTTGTCATGAACATGAGAGGCTAAACTCGTTTTAGCCTAGGGATGCTTTGAAACCATGATTACAATTATAATATGATTTGATTAATTCCAGTTGTGATTTCATAAATTGCGAATGCAGTTTACTTAACCGTTTGATGGATAACTTATTCTTGTATGTTTATTAGGGAGGCCTACTTAATTTGCATGCTTGAATTTGGGGCTAGAATATAAGGGTGTTTCACATAATCGTCACAAACTTATATTCATAAGTAGTTAAGGTTGTTTTCACAATCATGTTAAGTAAATTCCTAGCATGCGTATCATGATGTCATAGTTACAAGTGCTTTGTCAATACTTATGGTTTCCATTGAACGTAATGATCTTTACCCGTATCTCTATTATGATGTCATGTAGGGGACTTTTTGAAGAATGCTTTGGGTTGTCGTATGATGTCATCCAATCCACTAACTTAAGGGAAATCTGAGGGTTAATTAGTGATGTCACGGTTAATCTGGGGTGTTGAGGTTCATGGTTTATCGGAAAAGCAACTGGAAATCAATTTATGTTAGAAAGTATCATGTGTGGAGAAGTATCCCTTGGCTATCCCATCATCCATTAGTTTCTCTTATTTTCGTCCAAAATCTGTTTTAAAGTTTTAAGTCACTTGTTTTCTTTTAAATTCGTCCAAAATCAAAACCCCCTTTCTTATTTGTTCCAAATCTGTCCAAAAGAGTCTTTTTGAGCCTTTAGAGTCAAAACCAAGTGTATTTTCGTCCAAATTAAGTCATAGAGTCTAAATTGAGTCTTTTTGGTTGTTTTTGGTTGTTTTGAGTCTTTAAAGTTTGTTTTGAGTCATATAAGTTAGTAAGAGTCTTGTGAGTCTATTTAAAGTGTTTTAAAACATATTTTCACATCTTTTGAGTCAATTTTCATTAGATTAGCAATCCCTCCTAATCCCCGGCCTAGAACGATCCCTACTTATATCTATACTACAATTGTCGAAAAGAGGGTTTAATTTGTGTGCTTATATATTTTGCATCAAATTTTTGGCGCCGTTGCCGGGGATTAGCAATTTTGCTAATCCCCCGTTGTTTCTTTTTGTTTCTTTGTATTTTCTTTTTGTTTTAGCTACTGACCTAATTTCTTTTCTTGTTTATAGGTACTAGTTTATGACTCGTAGTTCTCAACCCGTTAGTGCAAACATCTTGGATTTCGACGACGATTTTGAGCGCACTTTGAGGAAGAAGAAGAAGAACCCAGAATCTAGTACGGCTCCCAACCTTGAGGAGGAGGAAGAGCCAACGCCAAGGGAGGAAGAAGAACCCACGGCACAAGAGGAAGAAACCATGGCAGTGGACAACCGTACAATCAAGGAGCTTTCGGCTTCGGGAATGGCCAATGCCGCACCCTTGTGCATCCAATACCCAAGGGCGGCTCAAGACAAGACCGACGAATTTGAATTGAAGTCAAGCTTGTTGCACCACATTCCAAAATTCCATGGATTATCCATGGAAGATCCCAACAAGCATTTGAAGGAGTTCGAGGTAGTGTGTTCAAGCATGACTCCAGTTAACGTTGATGGTAGCATTTTGAAGATGAAGGCTTTCCCGTTCTCACTTTTGGAGAAGGCCAAAGATTGGTTATACGAGCTAGCACCCGGAACGGTCACCTCTTGGGAGAGCATGAAGAGGGCGTTTCTTGAAAAGTTCTTTCCTACTTCAAGAGTCATTCTCTTGAGAAAGAAGATTAGTGGAATTCAACAAAGTCAAGGGGAGTCTTTTCCAACATACTATGAGCGTTTTAAAACCCTTGTTGCATCATGTCCTCAACATCAAATGAAAGAGGAGCTTCTACTTCAATACTTCTATGAAGGTCTTCTTCCCATTGAAAGACAAATGCTTGATGCTTCGGCGGGAGGAGCGTTGGTGGATAAAACCCCTATGGCAGCCAAGAACCTTATTGCAAACCGGGCTCTCAATGCACAACAATACGAAGGAATTGGGCAAAGAGACCCCCCACGGCAACAAGTGAATGAGGTAAGTTCTCAATCCGACATTCAAACTCAATTAGCTAATCTTACTTCTCTTGTGTCTCAGATGGCCGAAGGAATGAAGATCCAAAGTCCAATTGTATGTGGCGTATGTTCTATTCAAGGTCATCCTTCGGAAAAGTGCCCTCAATTGATTGAGAATGGGGGATGGGAGAGTGCAAATGCCATTGGATTTCCAAGCCAAAATCAGCCAAGAAATGATCCATATTCCAATACATACAATCCGGGTTGGAGAGACCATCCAAATTTCAAGTGGAGGGAGCCTCAACAACCTTACCAACAAGGAGGCTTTAGGCAGCAACCCCCGGGGTTTTACACCAAACCCCACGCCCAAGACCAAAACCAACCCCAATCCGCCCAAAACCATCAAGGTACATCTTTAGATAATGCTACAATTCTTAAGTTACTTACTAGTTTGTCTCAGGGGCAAGAAAATCAAAACAAGGCAATGCAAAACCAAGACAAAAGGGTGGACCACTTAGAAAAGCAAATAGGGCAGATTGCGGAGTTTGTGGGACAATTCCGAGACCAAGGCAAGCTTCCAAGTTCAACCATTGTCAATCCAAAGGGAGGGTTCCAATTTCT
Source organism: Pyrus communis (assembly GCF_041283825.1). NCBI lineage: Eukaryota > Viridiplantae > Streptophyta > Magnoliopsida > Rosales > Rosaceae > Pyrus > Pyrus communis. Next base: position 9,596,844 of record NC_142572.1, read on the forward strand.
GGCGTGAATGAATGTGTATGAGAGATGGTTTTCTGAAATGGAAGAGTGTGTGTTTTGTGGCTGCAATGCATGCTTATTTATAGGTGAAATGGGGGGAACATGATGACTAGGAATTAGGTGGAAAGCTGAAATGGTGATGGGAGATGCATGTGGCTGAAATGCATGTGATTAAAGGGTGGGAATGCATGTGTTTTGACAGAAAATAAAAGGGAATGCTGGAAATCTGGAATGGGAACCCACGGCATGGTTGTTTTCTGGTGGTGAATGGGTTTATGTTTGATTGGTGCATGTGGGTTGATTATTTAAAGTGTAAATGATTAATGAATGGTTCTTTGTTGATGGTGGAAATCTGAAATGATGAAGTGGAATGTGCATGTGGCTGCAATGGTAAAGGATGGGAGTGCATGTGCTTTGACAGCTAGGTTGCATGTGGAATGTGACTGTAATTGATGGAGAAAGGCCACGGCAAAAGGGGATTGTGGTGCAATGATGGTGTTTTGCACGGCAATGATGGGGAAAGAATGTGTGGATGCATGGTTGTGTTGGTGATGAATGTGAACTCTTTGTTCTTCATTTTCATTCCTTTGGTCTTCAATTTCGTCCATCTACTTGGCTTTAAGCATATGCAATCCATTCCAATCTCTAATTTGCTCCAAAAGGCTCCGAAAGGCATCCTTTTGCATCCTTAGCCATATGAACCTATAAACACACGAAAATGACTTTAAACACTAAATTAAGTAAGAAAACACAACATAAATGCATAAGAACTAGCTAACTAAGGCGCATAAATATGCTCCTATCAAATTCCCCCACACTTAGCTTTTGCTAGTCCTCGAGCAAAACAAAGAAACAAAACATAACCTAAACCTTCCAACGTTCACCTCAGGGATTTCCAATGGTACATGACATGTTAAAAATCATCATCCCCACAGATTTGAGTCATCTTTACAATTGAGAACATACTTAATCATAGTCACCACTTACTAGTTCACAATTAATCGATTAAAAGAATGTTTTGAATGTAGTAACATGCCTTAGAGAATTTGCTCAATCCTTACAAGATATGCACTCAATCTTCACTCAGATTTTCTAACTACACACCCTATACTAGTTATATGTGAGAAGATTGATGTAAATATGAAAACGAATGCTCACATATACGTATAACAAAGAACGCAATTTATGGAGTTAATAAGCATGTTTAGAAATGATCTCATGAATGGAATGCTACTACTTAGATGCGAGAACCAATGACCATATGCTCATACCAAATTCAAACTCCACAAATTGAAACACATAACACTCAAGAATGAAGTCAAGGGTTGTAACGGGGCTTGGGGTAGTGGTTAACAAAGAAAAGATAAGGAGAACAAGCGTTCTTCAAGTAATATTAAGCAAAGTAGTGTACTTAAGACTTAGAATTCATTTAGATTGCAGAAATTAACTTTAAAACACAAGGGGAAGACTTAGACAACTCCTTAGGGCCGAATTCATTGTTTTGGACCCTTACTTCAACAAACAATACTTTGGAACTCTTTTTCACAACTTTTCAACTCTTTTTTTTTTTTTTTTTTTTTTTCTTTTTCTTTTCTTTCATGCCGTGCCTATGGCACACAAATTCTCACACAAGAACACTTCCCCCACACTTGTTTTCTGCCAACATAAATCAAAAGAAATTCAATTTGAATCATGCTTTACTAAGCTTTAAGAACAAGGGTGTGGATGGTCCTAATCTAGGCTAGGTGAGGATAATGTGGGTTAACTTAAACATAAAATGACATGGGATACACGGCAATATGGCTAAGGTGGTGGTCACTACACAACTTCATCTTGAATCTGTGTTATGCAAATCAATAACATGCTTTGAATGAAATGGGCATGAGTTCTAGCATTTGGAACTAAATGATGAAACGCCTCTAAGTAGTAACCAAGCAAAGAATAATGAGATCATGCAACGACTTAGAAAACAAAAATGCACAGATTCTAACTCTCCAAATACACGTTTAGGCTCAAGTCTCACAAGGTTGTAGCGTTAATTTGAGTTCCTTCCTTCAAGCATGTTACAAAAACTGATTTTTTTTTATTTTTTATGATTGCATGTGAAGTCATAAGTTATAATCACAACCAAGCATACACAAAGAGTAAATCAAACTTTCATCCATGTTAATCACTCTCTTTAACAGCCATGTAATTACAAACCGAATCCTCATCATTGTGTTGGAAGGTACCCTAAAACAAAAACAAACACACAAAAACACTTTGAAAACAACTCTTTTTGGGTTTTTAAAACAAATTTTTCAAATTTTTATGTGATTTTCGGATTTTTACTTCAAAACACACTAAAACACACCAAAACTGCTTAAAAACACTTAAAAACAGCAAGGAACAAGTCTATAAGTAAAGGGTGATAAAATCCCATGAATTTGCATCAAAAACACTTAGTTACCCCCCCACACTTAAATCAAACATTGTCCTCAATGTTTCAAGCATAAAATCACACAAAACACAAAGAAACACACAAACAGCAAGTAAAACAACTAAATAGGCAGATTCGAAATAAACAACAAAGTGAAGGGTTTAGGAACGCAAATCTGGAATTGGAGTGATTCCTTGAGCTTCCTTTGTTGAATTGCATGGGTTGCCTCCCAAGTAGCGCTTTCTTTAACGTCTTGCAGCCGGACGAAGACACGTTCATGCTCCATTGGAGCCCACGGCATGGAGTGGGGTCTCCTCCACGACATGCTCCACAAAGTTCTCATAGTATGGCTTCAATCTATGTCCGTTCACCTTGAACTCGTGGCCACTTTTTAAGCTTTGGACTTGGACTGCACCATGAGGAAAAACATTAGTAACAACAAGAGGTCCAATCCATTTAGAACGTAACTTACCAGGGAATAACCGAAGTCTTGAATCAAAAAGCAACACTTTCTGCCCCTTGGAGAACGTTTTGGTACGAAGCATCTTATCATGATAAGCCTTCGTCTTGTCCTTGTAGATGCGAGCATTCTCGTAAGCCTCGTTCCTAATCTCCTCAAGTTCATCTAATTGGAGCTTCCTATGAACTCCAGCAGCGTCTATGTCCAAATTGAAGGTTTTCACAGCCCAATGTGCCTTGTGCTCTAACTCAACGGGCAAATGACATGGCTTACCATATATAAGCCGAAAAGGTGACATGCCAAGGGGAGTTTTGTAAGCCGTACGATAGGCCCACAATGCATCGTCCAAGCGCAAACTCCAATCTCTTCTTGAGGGTCCCACGGTTTTCTCTAGGACTTGTTTGATCTCCCTATTTGAAACCTCCGCTTGCCCATTAGTTTGAGGGTGATAAGGTGTGGAAACCTTATGAGTAACGTTGTACTTCTTGAGCAAAGCTTCAATGGTGCGGTTACGAAAGTGAGAACCCCCATCACTAATTAAAACTCGTGGCATCCCAAACCTAGCAAAAATATTAGATTTCACAAAATCTGCAACAACCTTAGAATCGTTAGTACGGGTGGCTTTGGCTTCCACCCATTTGGAAACATAATCGACAGCTAGCAAGATATAAGTGAAACCAAAAGATGGAGGGAAGGGGCCCATGAAATCAATACCCCACACATCAAAAATTTCCACAAATGAGAGAGATTGTTGTGGCATTTGGTCCTTAGGCCCTATGTTACCTGTTCTTTGACACTTATCGCATGTTAAACAAAACATTTTAGCATCTTTAAAGAGATTAGGCCAATAAAATCCAGATTGTAACACCTTTAGGGCTGTCCTTTGGGTGCCAAAATGTCCCCCACATGCATAAGTATGGCAGAATGTAAGAATGGAATTAAATTCAGATTCGGGCACACATCTACGCACAATCTGATCTGGGCAGAATTTCCATAAATATGGATCATCCCAAACATAAAAACGTGCATCATGAACAAGTTTATCACGTTGGAACTTGTTTAGGGTACTAGGAACTTGCTTAGACACCAAGAAATTGACCAAATCGGCATACCAAGGGGTTCTTACCTCAATGGACAGAAGTTGCTCATCCGGAAACGTTTCTAAAATGGGGGTGGACTCTTCCTCACGCACCATTCTACTTAGGTGGTCAGCCACCACGTTTTCACACCCTTTCTTGTCTCGGATTTCAAGATCGAACTCTTGAAGTAGGAGCATCCAACGAATGAGTCTTGGCTTAGCCTCCTTTTTGGTGAGAAGATACTTCAAGGCTGCATGGTCAGTGAAAACAATTACTTTAGTACCAAGAAGATATGATCTAAACTTATCTAAAGCAAATACAACCGCCAAGAGTTCTTTTTCGGTTGTAGAATAATTCAATTGAGCATCATTTAAAGTGCGGGAAGCATAATAAATAACATGTGATTGTTTATTTTTCCTTTGACCCAAAACAGCCCCAAGTGCATAATCCGAGGCATCACACATCAATTCAAATGGAATGGACCAATCCGGGGGAGTTATGATGGGTGCCGTGGTTAGGAGCTCTTTGAGATGCTTGAATGACTTCTCGCATGCCTCGTTGAACTCAAAAGACACATCTTTTTGGAGGAGGCGGCATAGGGGTTGTGCAATCTTGGAAAAGTCCTTGATAAATCGTCTATAGAATCCTGCATGACCAAGAAAAGAACGAACCTCTCTAACCGAAGTAGGAGAGGGTAAGTAGCGTACAAGATCTACTTTAGACTTATCAACTTCAATTCCTTTTTCAGAGATTATATGACCCAAAACAATACCTTGTTTAACCATAAAGTGACATTTTTCCCAATTTAAAACAAGATTTGTTTCAACACAACGTTTCAAGATTAAAGTGAGATTATCCAAACAATGATCAAATGAATCACCAAAAACACTAAAGTCATCCATGAATATCTCAATAATCTTCTCAACATAATCAGAAAATATGCTTACCATACACCTTTGAAACGTGGCAGGAGCATTACACAAGCCAAATGGCATGCGTCGATATGCAAACGTTCCAAAGGGACAAGTAAAAGTGGTCTTTTCTTGATCATCCGGAGCAATGACAATTTGGTTATAACCGGAATAACCATCAAGAAAACAATAAAAGGAATGACCTGCTAACCTTTCCGACATTTGATCTAGGAACGGCAATGGGAAGTGGTCCTTCCTTGTGGTGGAATTTATCTTCCTATAATCAATGCATACCCGCCAACCGGTTTGAATTCTCATAGGCACAAGCTCATTCTCGGAATTCTCCACAACCGTTACCCCAGATTTCTTAGGCACACATTGGATAGGTGAAACCCAACGACTATCGGAGATAGGATAAATAACTCCACAATCTAGAAGTTTAATTATCTCCTTTTTCACAACTTCCATCATCGGAGGGTTAAGACGGCGTTGAGCCTCTCTAGTTGGTTTGGCCCCCTCCTCAAGAAATATGTGATGCATACAAGTTGTAGGGCTTATACCTTTAATATCGGCCAATGTCCAACCTAGGGCAGATTTGTACTCCTTCAATACACGAACTAATTTCTCCTCCTCTTGTGCCGTGAGGGAGGAAGAGATGATGGCAGGTAGTGTCTCGTTTTCCCCCAAGAAAATGTACTTCAAATGACTTGGTAAAGGTTTGAGTTCAAGAATAGGTCCCTGAATTATGGATGGAAGCAATTTGTTAGTCGAAATGGGAATGGACTCACGGTTAGGAAACTTTCCCTCATGTTTAGGTAATGACTCAAGGGCAGCAACTACTTCAAGGAATTCCTCACTAGGAGGCACGGCATAGGGTAGTTCAAGTGTGCCGTGGGTTTGCATATAGCTTGCCTCCTTGGTTTTGACTTCTACACCTCTTGTAATGACCTTTTCAAGTGCATCGTCATTCAAATCTTCAAGATATCCCTGCGCCAAAGAGTCAACAATATCAATAGAGAAACATGAGTGATCTTCACTAGGATACTTAATGGAATCAGAAAGATTGAAATTAACCACTTCCCCATCAAATTCCATGGACAAAGTTCCATTAAACACGTCAATCTTAGTCCGGGCCGTCTTCATGAATGGCCTTCCAAGTAGAATGGGCAGCGAGGGTGCATGATCCGATTCATCCATCTCAAGAACATAGAAATCCGCCGGAAAGATCAAATGATTAACCTGCACTAAAACATCTTCCAAAACTCCTTTTGGATAAGCATTAGATCTATCGGCCAATTGTATGATAACACCATCATTTTTCAACACTCCTAGGTTCATAGATGCATAAATGGAATATGGCATAACATTTATAGAAGCACCTAAATCAAGCATGGCAGATTCAAATCTAGTGTTACCAATGACACAAGGAATGGTAAAACTACCCGGATCTTTGCATTTGGGAGGTAGTTTGCGTTGCAAGATGGCGGACACATTCTCACCTACCTTCACCACTTCCTTGGTCGAAATCCTCTTCCTAGTGATGCAAAGCTCTTTTAAGAACTTGGCATACTTAGGGACTTGCTTGATTGCATCAAGGAGCGGAATGTTGACTTGAACTTTCCTAAAGGTTTCCAAAATGTCCTTTTCACTCTCCTCCTTCTTTGATTGCCTAAACCTGCTAGGAAAGGGCACGTTTAGTGGAATAGAACTTGACAAAGTCGAATTTGGACTTACCTTAGGCATGTTGGACGGTTTTGGCACAATAGGGGGCTGCGGCAAAGATTCTTTCACCCTTGCCGTGGCCTTTATTCCTTGTTCCTCCTCTTCTTGCAGCAACACGTCCTCTTCTTGACTTGTTTTGGACGTGCTTGGGGTGGTTTCGACCTCCTTACCACTTCTCAACATGATTGCCTTGGCAGATTCGAATCCTCCCCTTGGATTGACAATGGTTGAGCTAGGGAGCTTGCCTTTGTCTCGGAATTGTCCTACAAATTCCGCAATCTGCCCAATTTGTTTCTCCAAGTGATCCACCCTTTTGTCTTGGTTTTGCATGGCTTTGGTTTGATCCTCTTGCCCCTGAGACAAATTGGTAAGTAATTTAAGAAGTGTTTCATTTCCCAACGACGTACCTTGATTGTTTTGGGCAGGTTGTGCTTGGTTTGGATTGGGGCCGAATGGCTTGGTGTAGAACCCCGGGGGTTGTTGTCTAAAGCCTCCTTGTTGTTGAGGTTGTTGAGGTTCCCTCCACTTGAAGTTTGGATGGTCTCTCCAACCCGGATTGTATGTGTTGGAATATGGATCATTCCTTGGTTGATTGTGGCTCGGAAATCCAATGGCATTTGCACTCTCCCATCCCCCATTCTCAATCAATTGTGGGCATTTTTCCGAAGGGTGTCCTTGGATAGAACATACACCACATACAATCGGTCCTTGTATCTTCATTCCTTCGGCCATCTGAGACACAATAGAAGTAAGATTAGCTAATTGAGTTTGAAGGTCGGATTGAGAACTTACCTCATTCACTTGTTGCCGTGGGGGGTCCCTTTGCCCAAGTCCTTCATATTGTTGTGCATTTAGAGCACGGTTTGCAATTAGGGTCTTGGCCGACATAGGAGTTTTGTCCACCAATGCACCTCCCGCCGAAGCATCGAGCATTTGCCTTTCAATGGGAAGAAGGCCCTCATAGAAATATTGAAGGAGAAGCTCCTCCTTCATTTGATGTTGAGGACATGATGCAACAAGGGCTTTAAAACGCTCGTAGTATGCCGGAAAAGATTCTCCTTGACTTTGTTGGATTCCGCTAATTTTCTTCCTCAAGAGAATGACTCTTGAAGTAGGGAAGAACTTCTCCAAGAACGCTCTCTTCATGCTCTCCCAAGAAGTAACGGTCCCGGGTGCCAATCCTTAGCCTTTTCCACAAGAGAGAATGGAAAAGCTTTCATCATTAGAATGTTCCCATCGACATTTATGGGTGTCATGCTCGAACAAACAACCTCGAACTCCTTGAGATGCTTGTTGGGATCTTCCATGGAAAGCCCATGGTATTTCGGAATGTGGTGCAACAAGCTTGACTTCAACTCGAATTCATCGGTCTTGCCTTGGGCAGCCGCGGGGTATTGAATGCATAATGGTGCGGCATTGGCCAACCCCGAGGCCGAAAGCTCTTTAATGGTCCGATTGTCTGCTGCCATAACTTCTTCTTCCACATTTTCAAACTCAGATTCGGCCTCTGAACTTGAACTAGGTTCACTAGGTTCACTAGGTTCGGGATGCCTCCTCTTTCTTCTCAAATCACGTTCAAAATCGTCGTTAAAGTCCAAGATATGTGCATGCACAGTTTGAGAACTCCGCGTCATGCACTAGTGCCTAAACCAAGAAAACAAAACAAAATGAGAAAACTAGGTAAATTACACTAAAAACATACGGCAAAAACACAAGGGATTAGCAATTTTGCTAATCCCCGGCAACGGCGCCAAAATTTGATGCGAAAATAGTTAAACACACAAATTAACCCTATGGATGACAATTGTAGTAAATGAGCAAATAGGGATCGTTCTAGACCGGGGATTAACTAGGGATGCTAATCAATGTGAAATTGACTCAAAAGACTCAAAACAACACAAACACACTCAAATCTGCCTAAAAACCACTTTCTGGGCAGATTTGAGCACAAACACAAATTTGGACGAAATTAAGTAATAACTTGACTCAAGAACGTAAAAACACAATATAAAACACTAAACTAACTCAAAGAATGTAAAACTAAACACTTAAAACATTAAAACAAACCAAAAGACTCAAACATCACCCAAAACACTCAAAACTGCCTTAAAATCACTTTCTGGGCAGTTTTGAGCACTTTGGTGAATCTGGACGAAATTGGGAAATAAAATGAATCAAAACACTTAAAAGCACAAACTAAATTGATTTCTAACTAAATTGGACATTAAAGTAAAGGGGGATTAAGATTTATACGAAAATTGAAATAACAAAACAAGTTAATAAACTAGGCAGATTGTATAAACGGATTTGAGAAACAAGATGATGGATGGATTAGTTAGAGGTCCATTCTCCACACATGACACATTTATATATGAATCGATTCTCCAATTGCTTTTCATTATCTATGATGCTCAACACCCCAAGTTAACCGTGATGCACTAATTAACTCTCAAATTTTCCTTATGTTATTGAATTGGATGATGCATGCGACAATTCAAATCATTCTCCAATGGTTCTCAACATGAATGCATAGAAGAGATACAATGAGAGATCATTATGCTCTATGAGAATTATAAGTGTTGACGAGGCAATTGTAACTATGAATGCATGATACTTTTGCCAAGAATTCAATTAACGCGGTTGTGACTAGCAACCTTCACTACTCATGTTTATAAACTTGTGACGATTAGGTGAAACTCGTTTATAAACTAGCATCGAGTTTATGCATGAAGACTAAGTATGCATCCCTAATCAACATACAAAAACAAGTTTTTAATAAACATGATAATTGAATTACAATCACAACTTAACAAATCACAATTGGAAGAAATCAATTCATATTTCAAACATGTTCATGGCTTCAAACTTTCCCCTAACTAATTAGGGGTTTAGCCACTCATGATTACAACAAACTTAGAGAGTAATAACAAAGTAAACATTGAAAACAAGAATCGAAGTACACCTAAAAATTCCAACAACTCAATCTTGAATTGTATGAACGTTTAGGCCTCTTCTCCTCTAGTTGCTGCGGCACAAGGGGTTTTGGTGAGTTTTGGGGGTTATGGATGATGTAGAATGATGTGTTTAGGGTAGGGATGGATGTAGGGGAAGGCAAGGAGTGTTTTTGGGCAGAAAATATGAAGAATGGTGAAGTATGGTAGTGCTAGAGAGAGAGGAGGAATTTCTGGCGTGAATGAATGTGTATGAGAGATGGTTTTCTGAAATGGAAGAGTGTGTGTTTTGTGGCTGCAATGCATGCTTATTTATAGGTGAAATGGGGGGAACATGATGACTAGGAATTAGGTGGAAAGCTGAAATGGTGATGGGAGATGCATGTGGCTGAAATGCATGTGATTAAAGGGTGGGAATGCATGTGTTTTGACAGAAAATAAAAGGGAATGCTGGAAATCTGGAATGGGAACCCACGGCATGGTTGTTTTCTGGTGGTGAATGGGTTTATGTTTGATTGGTGCATGTGGGTTGATTATTTAAAGTGTAAATGATTAATGAATGGTTCTTTGTTGATGGTGGAAATCTGAAATGATGAAGTGGAATGTGCATGTGGCTGCAATGGTAAAGGATGGGAGTGCATGTGCTTTGACAGCTAGGTTGCATGTGGAATGTGACTGTAATTGATGGAGAAAGGCCACGGCAAAAGGGGATTGTGGTGCAATGATGGTGTTTTGCACGGCAATGATGGGGAAAGAATGTGTGGATGCATGGTTGTGTTGGTGATGAATGTGAACTCTTTGTTCTTCATTTTCATTCCTTTGGTCTTCAATTTCGTCCATCTACTTGGCTTTAAGCATATGCAATCCATTCCAATCTCTAATTTGTTCCAAAAGGCTCCGAAAGGCATCCTTTTGCATCCTTAGCCATATGAACCTATAAACACACGAAAATGACTTTAAACACTAAATTAAGTAAGAAAACACAACATAAATGCATAAGAACTAGCTAACTAAGGCGCATAAATATGCTCCTATCAAAGATGACTCAAATCTGTGGGGATGATGATTTTTAACATGTCATGTACCATTGGAAATCCCTGAGGTGAACGTTGGAAGGTTTAGGTTATGTTTTGTTTCTTTGTTTTGCTCGAGGACTAGCAAAAGCTAAGTGTGGGGGAATTTGATAGAAGCATATTTATGCGCCTTAGTTAGCTAGTTCTTATGCATTTATGTTGTGTTTTCTTACTTAATTTAGTGTTTAAAGTCATTTTCGTGTGTTTATAGGTTCATATGGCTAAGGATGCAAAAGGATGCCTTTCGGAGCCTTTTGGAGCAAATTAGAGATTAGAATGGATTGCATATGCTTAAAGCCAAGTAGATAGACGAAATTGAAGACCAAAGGAATGAAAATGAAGAACAAAGAGTTCACATTCATCACCAACACAACCATGCATCCACACATTCTTTCTCCATCATTGCCGTGCAAAACACCATCATTGCAGCCACATGCACATTCCACTTCATCATTTCAGATTTCCACCATCAACAAAGAACCATTCATTAATCATTTACACTTTAATCATTCAACCACATTCACACATCACCCATTCACCACCAGAAAACAACCATGCCGTGAGTTCCCATTCCAGATTTCCAGCATTCCCTTTTATTTTCTGTCAAAGCACATGCATTCCCACCCTTTAAGCACATGCATTTCAGCCACATGCATCTCCCATCACCATTTCAGCTTTCCACCTAATTCCTAGTCATCATGTTCCCCCCATTTCACCTATAAATAAGCATGCATTGCAGCCACAAACCACACACTCTTCCATTTCAGAAAACCATCTCTCATACACATTCATTCACGCCAGAAATTCCTCCCCTCTCTCTAGCACTACCATACTTCACCATTCTTCATATTTTCTGCCCAAAAACACTCCTTGCCTTCCCCTACATCCATCCCTACCCTAAACACATCATTCTACATCATCCATAACCCCCAAAACTCACCAAAACCCCTTGTGCCGCAGCAACTAGAGGAGAAGAGGCCTAAACGTTCATACAATTCAAGATTGAGTTGTTGGAATTTTTAGGTGTACTTCGATTCTTGTTTTCAATGTTTACTTTGTTATTACTCTCTAAGTTTGTTGTAATCATGAGTGGCTAAACCCCTAATTAGTTAGGGGAAAGTTTGAAGCCATGAACATGTTTGAAATATGAATTGATTTCTTCCAATTGTGATTTGTTAATTTGTGATTGCAATTCAATTATCATGTTTATTAAAGACTTGTTTTTGTATGTTGATTAGGGATGCATACTTAGTCTTCATGCATAAACTCGATGCTAGTTTATAAACGAGTTTCACCTAATCGTCACAAGTTTATAAACATGAGTAGTGAAGGTTGCTAGTCACAACCGCGTTAATTGAATTCTTGGCAAAAGTATCATGCATTCATAGTTACAATTGCCTCGTCAACACTTATAATTTTCATAGAGCATAATGATCTCTCATTGTATCTCTTCTATGCATTCATGTTGAGAACCATTGGAGAATGATTTGAATTGTCGCATGCATCATCCAATTCAATAACTTAAGGAAAATTTGAGAGTTAATTAGTGCATCACGGTTAACTTGGGGTGTTGAGCATCATAGTTAATGAAAAACAATTGGAGAATTGATTCATATATAAATGTGTCATGTGTGGAGAATGGACCTCTAACTAATCCATCCATCATCTTGTTTCTCAAATCCGTTTATACAATCTGCCTAGTTTATTAACTTGTTTTATTTAATTTAATTTCGTCAAAACCTTAATCCCCCTTTACTTTAGTGTCCAACTTAGTTAGAAAGTGTCTTAGTTTGTGTTTTTAAGTGTTTTGATTCAATTTGTTACACAAATTCGTCCAAATTCACCAAAGTGTCCAAAACTGCCCAGAAAGTGTTTTTAAGGCAGTTTTGAGTGTTTTGGGTGATGTTTGAGTCTTTTGGTTTGTTTTAGTGTTTTAAAGTTTAGTTTTGCATTCTTTGAGTCTAGTAAGTGTTTTATATTGTGTTCTTACGTTTTTGAGTCAATTTCACATTGATTAGCATCCCTAGTTAATCCCCGGTCTAGAACGATCCCTATTTGCTCATTTACTACAATTGTCATCCATAGGGTTTAATTTGTGTGTTTAACTATTTTCGCATCACCTGCTGCCCAGTTAAAGAGTAGCACAAAGGAAAATCAATGATGGGCGGCAACCAGTTCAAGAGTAAGCCTGTGGAATCATCAAGATCAAGCCTCAATGCAATCAACAAAGAGAAGATGGAATTTACACTCCATAACCAGATTTGCGTCCCTAAACTCTTCTCTTTGTTAGTTACATTCTGCCATGTTTAGTATGTTTAAATTGCTTTTTTGTGTGTTTACTTATGTTTTGTGTGAATCTATGCTTAAAACATTGAGGACAATGTTTGATTTAAGTATGGGGGGGTAACTAATGTTGTTAATGCAAATTCGTGGGATTTTATCACCCATAACTTCAAATGTTGTTCCTTGCTGTTTTAAGGTGTTTTTAAATTGTTTTAGAGTGTTTTAGTGTGTTTTGTTTTATAACTCCGAAAATCACATAAAAATTTGAAAAAAAATGTTTTGAAAAGCCTAAAAAGAGTGTTTTGAGTCGTTTTTGTGTGTTTGTGTCTTAGGTTACCTTCCAACACAATGATAAGGATTTGGTTTATAATTGCATGACGGTTAAAAAGAGTTATTAACATAGAGAAAAGTTTGATTTACTCTTGGTATATGCTTGGTTATGGTTATAATGTATGACTTCACATGCAATCATAAAAGAAAAATTCGTTTTTGTAACATGCTTGAAGGAAGGAACTCAAACAAACGCTACAACCCTGTGAGACTCGAGCCATTACCTTCTTTGGAGAGTTATTTTCTGTGATTCTTTGTTTTCTAAAGTTGTTGCATGATCTCATTATTCCTTGCTTGTTTGCTACTTAGAATGCAATTGTATCATGATAGAACTAAATGCTAGAACTTATATCCGTTTCATTCAAAACATGATATTGATTGCATAACATACAATAAGATGAAGTTGTTAGTCAAGCCAAAGCCAAAAAGCCTATCCCTTTTCACATGTATTGTAGGATTACCCCTTTTGAGCCTTTTCAAGCTTATTTTCTTTGTTAACCCCTTGTTCTTAAAAGATAGTGAAGCATGACTTAGAATGAACTCCTTTTGATCAATATACTGCAGAAAATAAGTGTGGGGGAAGATAATAGGGCACGGCCAAAGAATGAAATAAAGAAAAAAAAAAAGAGTTGAAAAATAAGTGAGAATGATCTCACAAGCATTGGTTATTGAAGAAAGGGTCCAAAAGAGTGAATTTGACCCTAGTTGTTGCATGAATCTTCCCTTGTGTTTAAAAGTTGATTTCTGCCATTAAAAGTGAGTTTAAGTGTCAATTTCAATACTTCGCTTCCTATTACTTTAAGAACCTTTGTTTTACTTTACCTTTCTTTGTTAAACCATTACCCTTAGCCCCGTTACAACCCTCAACTTCTATCTTGATGTTATGTATTCAATATGTGGAGTTTGGAATTGATATGAGCTTATGGAATCACTGGTTCTCATTCTAAGTAGTAGCATTCCATTCATGAGATCATATTCATGTCATTATCGTAAATCCAGAAAATGCTTTCTTTGATATAACATATGTGAGTGTTAGAATTCATATTTACATCAATCTTCTCACATATAACTAGTGTAGGGTGTGTAGTCAGAAAATCTGTGTGAAAAACGAGTGCATATCTTGTAAGGATTTAAGCAAATTCTCTAAGGCATGTTACTTCATTCAAAACATGGTTTTAAATGCTTAATTGTGAAATAGTATGTGGTGACTGTGATTAAGAATGTACTTAAGTGTAAAGATGGCTAAAATCTGTGGGAATAATGATTTTTAACTTGTCATGTGCATTGGAAATCCGTGAGACGATTGTTGGAAGGTGTAGGTTGTGTTTTCTTCGTTTTGTCTAGTTTCGTGTTCTTTTGTTGTTTTGTTTTGCTCGAGGACTAGCAAAAGCTAAGTGTGGGGGAATTTGATAGGAGCATATTTAGGCGACTTACTTAGCTTGTTTTCGTGCATTTATATTGTTAATTCATAGTTGTTTTTGGCGTTTAAGCCATTTTCGTGTGTTTTTAGGTTCATGTGGCTAAGGAAGCAAAAAGATGCATTTTGGAGCAAAATTGGACTTGGAAGGGATAACTTATACTTGGAGCAAAAGGAATGGACGAAATTGAAGAGTTGATGTCACAAGGATTCCTACTTGAAGTAGCCACACACCTTCCACATTTCAGCCACATGCACTTGTTCCTCCATCATTGCACCAACAACAACATTGCACATGCACTCCCTTTAATTAATTTACCCACATGCACCCTTTATTCTTTCATCATTCCAGCCACTCCACATCCCTCACCAAGAAATCATTCAACACATGCATCCATAATCATTTCTCCACACCAAAACCGTGCACATGCATCCCCTTTGTGCAATTCCATCATTCCACACCTCCATGGCAGCCACCAACCAACCTAGCTGTCATGTTTCCCCTTTAATCATTCAAACATTCACCCACATGCATTTCTAACCCACATGCACCCTAGATTCTAATCAGCCATTCACATTTAATCATTCATTCCCATCAGATTTCTAGCATATTCACATGCATTCCATCCTTTAAAACATTGCACATGCACTCCACATGCATTCACTTAACCTAGCTGTCATGTTCCCTCTCCCATCCATTCATCTCCCTATAAAAACCATACACACTTCACACAACACTCATTCATTCTCATTCATACACATTTCATCCCACACTTCCATTTCAGAAATTCATCCATTGTATATACCACAAACACTTCCCCCTTTGTGCCGTGAGTCTCCCTACAAATCCAAACCCCATCCTTCCATTTTCACCACGACCCAAACCATTCACACCATCAAACTATCCTTAGACCTTGTGCTACAACGAAGAGGAAGAGAAGAGTGCCTAAACGTTCATACAATTCAAGTTTGAGTTGTTGGAATGTTTAGGTGTTTCTTTGATTTCAATGTTTAATTTCAATACTCTTTGTTTTGTACGAATGAGGAATGGAAGAGAAGAGGACCTAAACGTTCATACAATTCAAGTTTGAGTTGTTGGAATGTTTAGGTGTTTCTTTGATTTCTCTTTGTTTTGTACCATGAGGAACTAAAACCCCCTTGGCTAGGGGGTAATTCGAAATATATGTTTATGCTTGCATTTTGATTTGATTACTTCTAATTACGTTTCATAAGTTGTGAATTCAATTTGTTTAACTGTTTTATTGATAACCTATTTATGTATGTTTATTGAGAGTGCACGCTTAATTTTCATGCATGAATATGACGCTAGAATATAAGTGAGTTTCACCTAATAGTTATGAACTTATATTCACAAGTAGTGGAGGTTGCTTATAAACAATCGCGTTAAACGAATTCTTGGCATAAGTTTCATGCAATCATAGTAACGAATGCCCCGTCAACACTTATAATTTTCATAGAGCGTAATGATTCTTGCTTGTATCTCTATTATGCAATCATGTAGGGGACTTGTGGGGAATGTTTTGGGTTGTCGTATGCAATCATCCAATTCAATAACGTTAGGAAGATTTGAAGGTTAATTAGTGCATCACGGTTAACTTGGGGTGTTGAGAATTAATGATTTGTTGAAATGCAATTGGAAATCGTTTTATTATGCAAGTGTAACATGTATGGAGATGAACCCCTTAGCCATTCTATCATCCATTCATTCCATTCCATCAAATTCGTTTTACAATCTGTTTAGTTTATTAACTTGTTTTGTTATTTCAATTCTCGTATAAATCTAAATCCCCCTTTACTTTATTGTCCAATTTAGTTAGAAAGTGTCTTAGTTTATGTTTCTAAGTGTTTTGATTAAATTTGTTACATAAATTCGTCCAAATTCACCAAAGTGCTCAAAACTGCCCAGAAAGTGATTTTAAGGCAGTTTTGAGTGTTTTGGGTGATTGAGTCTTTTCGTTTGTTTTAGTGTTTTAAAGTTTAGTTTTGCATTCTTTGAGTCTAGTATAGTGTTTCATATTGTTATTTTACGTTTTTGAGTCAAATCCAAGTGGTTAACAATCCCTCCTAATCCCCGGTCTAGAACGACTATGATGAGCATGAAACTCGTGCCAAGAATTCATTTAACGCGATTGTTTATAAGCAACCTCCACTACTTGTGAATCTAAGTTCATAACGATTAGGTGAAACTCACTTATATTCTAGCGTCATATTCATGCATGAAAATTAAGCGCGCATTCTTAATAAACATACATAAATAAGTTATCAATCAAACGGTTAAACAAATTGAATCAACAACTTATGAAATTCCAACGAAAGTTAATCAATTCATATTGCAAATATAAACATAGTTTCGAATCACCCCCTAGCTAAAGGGGGATTAGTTCCTCATAACTTTGAAATCAAAGAAACACCTAAACATTCCAACAACTCAAACTTGAATTGTATGAACGTTTAGGCACTCTTCTCTTCCATTCCTCATACGTACAAAACAAAGAGAATTGAATTTAAACTTTGAAATCAAAGAAACACCTAAACATTCCAACAACTCAAACTTGAATTGTATGAATGTTTAGGCCCTCTTATCTTCCTCGTTGTTGTAGCACAAGGTCTAAGGTGAGGTTTAGGGCTTTAGGTGTATGTGGAATGAAGTGGAGAATGATGGAAATGGAAGGATGGTGTTTGGATTATAAGGGGAGAGATGGGAAGCTCACGGCTAGGGAAGGGAGAATGTGTTTGTAATGTGTTGTGTATGAAAGCTGATTTGCAAGTGTAACATAAAGAGGTAGTAAGGGTAAGTGAGAACGTTTCCGCTGTTCTACAAAGAAAGTTACCACCAAAGTGCAAAGATCCAGGTAGCTTTACAATCCCTTGTATTATTGGTCAAACTAAGTTCGAACATGCTATGTTAGACTTAGGAGCTTCAATTAACGTCATGCCATACTCTATTTATGCTTCAATGAACCTTGGCGAATTGAAAAATGATGGTGTGGTTATTCAGTTGGCCGATAGATCTAATGCCTATCCAAAGGGCGTATTGGAAGATGTCTTAGTGCAGGTGAATGATTTGATCTTCCCGGCGGATTTCTATGTCCTTGAAATGGAGGAAACCACCCATGCTCCATCCTTGCCGATTCTTCTTGGGAGGCCATTCATGAAGACGGCCCGAACTAAGATAGACGTGTTTAAAGGCACTTTAACAATGGAATTCGATGGGGAAGTGATTGATTTTAATATTTCTGAAACTATGAGATTTCCTAATGATGATCACTCATGTTTCTCTATTGATATTCTTGATTCTTTGGCGCAGGCACACCTTGATCAATTACATGGCGATGCACTTGAAACAGTCATTACAAATGGCATCGAAATGAAGGATCACATGGATGTCACCATAACAAACCACGGCACACAATTGAACACCCATGCCGTGGCCTTTGATGAAGATGTAATTGAGACCGTGGCAGCCCTAGAGTCATTACCACGGCTCCAAGGTAAGTTCCCTAGTTCAATTTCAATCCCAATTTCGACTGATAAGTTGCTTCCTTCTATAGAACAACCACCTACACTCGAGCTCAAACCGTTGCCAAATCACTTGAAGTATGTGTTTTTGGGCGAGCAAGACACATTGCCCGTCATTATAGCTTCATCACTCACGGCACAAGAGGAGGAGAAGTTGGTGAGGGTTCTCAAAGAGCACAAGACGGTAATAGGGTGGACTTTGGCCGACATCAAGGGTATAAGTCCTACCACGTGCATGCATCGAATTCTCATGGAAGAAGGCGCCAAACCATCAAGGGAAGCCCAACGTCGACTCAACCCACCAATGATGGAAGTAGTGAAGAAGGAAATCATCAAATTGCTTGATTGTGGCGTCATCTATCCCATCTCGGATAGTTGTTGGGTTTCACCGGTCCAAGTGGTTCCCAAGAAGTCCGGAGTCACGGTGGTGAAAAATGAAGAAGATGAACTTGTGCCTACACGCATTCAAACCGGTTGGAGGGTGTGCATTGACTATAGGAAGCTAAATGCAGCAACAAGGAAATATCACTTCCCTTTGCCATTCATCGATCAAATGCTTGAAAGGTTAGCCGGTCATTCTTTTTATTGCTTTCTTGATGGTTATTCGGGATATAATCAAATTGTCATAGCGCCGGATGATCAAGAAAAGACCACCTTTACTTGTCCATTTGGTACTTTTGCATATCGTCGTATGCCATTTGGTTTATGCAATGCACCGGCCACTTTCCAACGATGCATGGTAAGTATCTTCTCTGATTATGTTGAAAAGATAATTGAAGTATTTATGGACGATTTTAGTGTGTTTGGAGACTCATTTGATGCTTGTTTGCATAATCTCACTTTAATCTTGAAAAGATGCATGGAAACTAACCTTGTTTTGAATTGGGAAAAATGTCATTTTATGGTTAAACAAGGTATAGTTTTGGGTCATATCATCTCTGAAAAAGGAATTGAAGTTGATAAGTCTAAAATAGATCTTGTACGTCACTTACCCTCTCCTACTTCGGTTAGAGAGGTCCGTTCTTTTCTTGGCCATGCAGGATTCTATAGGCGATTTATCAAGGATTTTTCTAAGATTGCACAACCACTATGCCGTCTCCTACAAAAAGAAGTGGCGTTTGAATTCACTAAGGAGTGCACGGCATCATTCAACCAACTCAAGGAGTTGTTGACCACGGCACCCATTATTGTTCCCCCGGATTGGAGCCTCCCGTTCGAGCTTATGTGTGATGCGTCCGACTATGCTTTAGGAGCAGTTGTAGGACAAAGAAAGGACAAGAGGCCGCATGTCATCTACTACGCCTCACGGACGTTGAATGATGCTCAACTTAATTATTCCACAACCGAAAAAGAACTCTTGGCTATTGTATTTGCATTAGATAAGTTTAGATCATATCTTCTTGGTACTAAAGTAATTGTTTTCACTGACCATGCAGCCTTGAAGTATCTTCTCACCAAAAAGGAGGCTAAGCCAAGACTCATTCGTTGGATGCTCCTACTTCAAGAGTTCGATCTTGAAATCCGAGACAAGAAAGGGTGTGAAAACGTGGTGGCTGACCACCTAAGTAGAATGGTGCGTGAGGAAGAGTCCACCCCCATTTTAGAAACGTTTCCGGATGAGCAACTTTTGTCCATTGAGGTAAGAACCCCTTGGTATGCCGATTTGGTAAATTTCTTGGTGTCTAAGCAAGTTCCTAGTACCCTAAACAAGTTCCAACGTGATAAACTTGTTCATGATGCACGTTTTTATGTTTGGGATGATCCATATTTATGGAAATTCTGCCCAAATCAGATTGTGCGTAGATGTGTGCCCGAATCTGAATTTAATTCCATTCTTACATTCTGCCATACTTATGCATGTGGGGGACATTTTGGCACCCAAAGGACAGCCCTAAAGGTGTTACAATCTGGATTTTATTGGCCTAATCTCTTTAAAGACGCTAAAATGTTTTGTTTAACATGCGATAAGTGTCAAAGAACAGGTAACATAGGGCCTAAGGACCAAATGCCGCAACAATCTCTCTCCTTTGTGGAAATTTTTGATGTTTGGGGTATTGATTTCATGGGCCCCTTCCCTCCATCTTTAGGTTTCACTTATATCTTGCTAGCTGTCGATTATGTTTCCAAATGGGTGGAAGCCAAAGCCACCCGTACTAACGATTCTAAGGTTGTTGCAGATTTTGTGAAATCTAATATTTTTGCTAGGTTTGGGATGCCACGAGTTTTAATAAGTGATGGGGGTTCTCACTTTCGTAACCGCACCATTGAAGCTTTGCTCAAGAAGTACAACGTTACTCATAAGGTTTCCACACCTTATCACCCTCAAACTAATGGGCAAGCGGAGGTTTCAAATAGGGAGATCAAACAAGTCCTAGAGAAAACCGTGGGACCCTCAAGAAGAGATTGGAGTTTGCGCTTGGACGATGCATTGTGGGCCTATCGTACGGCTTACAAAACTCCCCTTGGCATGTCACCTTTTCGGCTTATATATGGTAAGCCATGTCATTTGCCCGTTGAGTTAGAGCACAAGGCACATTGGGCTGTGAAAACCTTCAATTTGGACATAGACGCTGCTGGAGTTCATAGGAAGCTCCAATTAGATGAACTTGAGGAGATTAGGAACGAGGCTTACGAGAATGCTCGCATCTACAAGGACAAAACGAAGGCTTATCATGATAAGATGCTTCGTACCAAAACGTTCTCCAAGGGGCAGAAAGTGTTGCTTTTTGATTCAAGACTTCGGTTATTCCCTGGTAAGTTACGTTCCAAATGGATTGGACCTCTTGTTGTTACTAATGTTTTTCCTCATGGTGCAGTCCAAGTCCAAAGCTTAAAAAGTGGCCACGAGTTCAAGGTGAACGGACATAGATTGAAGCCATACTATGAGAACTTTGTGGAGCATGTTGTGGAAGAACTTCCCTTGGGTACCGTGGGCTCCAATCTGGAGTGATTTGGGTTCTTCGTCCGGCTGTACGACGTTAAAGCAAGCGCTACTTGGGAGGCAACCCATGCATTTAACAAAAGAAGACCTAGAATGCACTCCAATTCCAGATTTGCGTTCCTAAACTCTTCTCTTTGTTGCTATTTCGTTTCTGCCATGTTAGGTTGTTTAGTTGCTTTTTGTGTGTTTACTTATGATTTGTGTGAATCTAAGCTTAAAACATTGAGGACAATGTTTGATTTAAGTGTGGGGGGGTAACTAAGTTTATTTAATGCAAATTCGTGGGATTTTATCACCCATTACTTAAAATGTTGTTCCTTGCTGTTTTAAGGTGTTTTTAAGTTGTTTTAGAGTGTTTTAGTATGTTTTGTTTTTATAACTCCGAAAATCACATAAAAATTTGAAAAACATGTTTTAAAAAGCCTAAAAAGAGTGTTTTGAGTCGTTTTTGTGTGTTTGTGTTTTAGGGTACCTTCCAACACAATGATGAGGATTTGGTTTTAAATTACATGACTATTATAGAATGTTGTAAACATGGCTGGAAGATGATTTATGCTTTGGTTTATGCTTGGTTATGGTTATAGCTTATGAATTCACATGTAATTACAAAGAGAAAATCTGTTTTTTTTTTTGTAACATGCTTGAACGAAGGAACTTAAACTAAAGCTACATCCTTGTGAGACTTGAGCCTATAACGTTCTTTGGAGAGTATAAATCTGTGATTTCTTGTTTTCTAAAGTCGTTGCATGATCTCATCATTCTTTGCTTGGTTGCTACTTGGAATGCATTTCATTATAGTTCCAAATACTAGAACTCATGCCCAATTCATTCAAAGCAGGATATTGATTGCATAACATACAATAAGATGAAGTTGTTAGTCAAGCCAAAGCCAAAAAGCCTATCCCTTTTCACATGTATTGTAGGATTACCCCTTTTGAGCCTTTTCAAGCTTATTTTCTTTGTTAAACCACATTATCCTCACCTAGCTTAGATTAGGACTTTCCATACCCTTGTTCTTAAAGGATAGTGAAGCATGACTTAGAATGAACTCCTTTTGATCAATATATTGCAGAAAACGAGTGTGGGGGAAGATAATAAGGCACGGCAAAGAAGAAAATAAAAGAAAAAAAAAAAAAAAAAAAAAAAAAAAAAGTGGTGAAAAGAAAGAAAAAGAGTTGAAAAAGAAGTAAGAATGATCTCACAAGTGTTGGTTATTGAAGGAAGGGTCCAAAAGAGTGAATTTGACCCTAATTGTGCATGAATCTTCCCTTGTGTTTAAAAGTTGATTTCTGCCATTAAAAGTGAGTTTAAGTGTCAATCTCATTACTTTGCTTCCTATTGCTTTAAGAACCTTTGTTTGTCCTTTGCTTTTCCTTGTTAGCCATTACCCTTAGCCCCGTTACAACCCTCAACTTCTATCTTGATGTTATGTATTCAATATGTGGAGTTTGAATTTGGTATGAGCATATGGAATCACTGGTTCTCGTTCTAAGTAGTAGCATTCCATTCATGAGATCATATTCATGTCATTGTCGTAAATCCAGAAAATGCTTTCTTTGATATAACATATGTGAGTGTTAGAATTCATATTTACATCAATCTTCTCACATATACCTAGTGTAGGGTGTGAAGTTAGAAAATCTGTGTGAAAATAGAGTGCATTCTAGTAAGGAATTGAGGAAATTCTCTAAGGCATGTTACTACATTCCAAATGTGTTTTAATTGATTAAATGCGAACTAGTGAATGGTAACTATGATTAAGTGTTTGTTGAAGTGTAAAGAAAGCTAATTGTTGTGGGAATGATGTTCTATATTGTGTCATGTTCGTTTGAAATCCCTGAGATACATGTTGGAAGGTTTAGATTGTGTTTTGTTTTGTTTTTGGTTTCTTTTGTTTTGTTTTGCTCGAGGACTAGCAAAAGCTAAGTGTGGGGGAATTTGATAGGAGCATATTTAGGCGACTTACTTAGCTTGTTTTCGTGCATTTATATTGTTAATTCATAGTTGTTTTAGTTGTTTAAGCCATTTTCGTGTGTTTTTAGGTTCATATGGCTAAGGAAGCAAAAAGATGCATTTTGGAGCATTTTGGAGCAAAATTGGACTTGGAATGGATAGCTTATGTTTGGAGCAAAAGGAAGGGCTTTGTGACCTGATTTGCAAGCTGTGAAAACAAGAAAAAAAACGCTCAAAACACATGCCATATGTGGAAATACCATTTACATCAGATTTGAGCCATTTAACTTACCTTAAATACTTACCTTGTTTGTCATCCTCTCAGCCATATTTTAAAGTAATGAAAACCTGATTTGGAGGTGGAAAATGAGGAAACAAAGTTCAAAACAAATGCCATTCTCTTTGAATCAGATTCTAGCCTTTTATACACACTTCATTCCAGCCACTCCACATGCATTTCCAACCCACATGCACCTTTAATCATTCAACCATGCAGCCACACATTTACCCACATGCATTTCCACCCACATGCTCTCCCAATTCATCATTGCAGCCACATATCCATCCCACTTCATCATTTCAGTCACCAAAACACCCACATGCATTCCTAATCACCCTTCCACACAACTTGCCTTCATTCATTCAGAAAATACATCCCTTGCCGTGGCTTTCCACCATTCCACACCATCATTTCAGCACATGCACTTCCCCCTTTCTTTAATCCATTGCAGCCACATGCAATTCCCACTCCAGATTTTCAGCCATCCCAATTCATCATTGCACATCAACATATTTCAGCACACTCCACATGCATTTCCACAATCACATTCACTTCATCATTGCACCACAAATCAGCCACACATTCACCCACATGCACCCTTTCATTTCTGTCAAAGCACATGCACTCCCACCCTTTAATCACATGCACAAATCAGCCACATGCATCTCCCATCACCATTTCAGATTTCCACCAAGTTCCTAGCTGTCATGTTCCCCCCATTTCACCTATAAATAAGCATCCATTGCATTCATTCTGATTGACTCTTCCATATTCAGAAAACCATCTCATATACACATCCATTCACGCTAGAAATTCATGCTCTCTTTCTAACACAGCCATACTTCACCATTCTTCATATTTTCTGCCCAAAAACACTCCTTGCCTTCCCCTACATCCATCCCTACCCTAAACACATCATTCTACATCATCCATAACCCCCAAAACTCACCAAAACCCCATGTGCTGCAGCAACTAAAGGAGAAGAGGCCTAAACGTTCATACAATTCAAGATTGAGTTGTTGGGATTTTTAGGTGTTCTTCGTTCTTGTTTTCAATGTTTACCTTGTTATTACTATCTAAGTTTGTTGTAATCATGAGTGGCTAAACCCCTAATTAGTTAGGGGAAAATTTGAAGCCATGAACATGTTTGAAATATGAATTGATTTCTTCCAATTGTGATTTGTTAAGTTATGATTGCAATTCAATTATCATGTTTATTAAAAACTTGTTTTTGTATGTTGATTAGGGATGCATACTTAGTCTTCATGCATAAACTCGATGCTAGTTTATAAACGAGTTTCACCTAATCGTCACAAGTTTATAAACATGAGTAGTGAAGGTTGTTAGTCACAACCGCGTTAATTGAATTCTTGGCAAGAGTATCATGCATTCATAGTTACAATTGCCTCGTCAACACTTATAATTCTCATAGAGCATAATGATCTCTCATTGTATCTCTTCTATGCATTCATGTTGAGAACCATTGGAGAATGATTTGAATTGTCCCATGCATCATCCAATTCAATAACATAAGGAAAATTTGAGAGTTAATTAGTGCATCACGGTTAACTTGGGGTGTTGAGCATCATAGATAATGAAAAGCAATTGGAGAATCGATTCATATATAAATGTGTCATGTGTGGAGAATGGACCTCTAACTAATCCATCCATCATCTTGTTTCTCAAATCCGTTTATACAATCTGCCTAGTTTATTAACTTGTTTTATTTAATTTAATTTCGTCAAAACCTTAATCCCCCTTTACTTTAGTGTCCAACTTAGTTAGAAAGTGTCTTAGTTTGTGTTTTTAAGTGTTTTGATTCAATTTGTTACACAAATTCGTCCAAATTCACCAAAGTGTCCAAAACTGCCCAGAAAGTGTTTTTAAGGCAGTTTTGAGTGTTTTGGGTGATGTTTGAGTCTTTTGGTTTGTTTTAGTGTTTTAAAGTTTAGTTTTGCATTCTTTGAGTCTAGTAAGTGTTTTATATTGTGTTCTTACGTTTTTGAGTCAATTTCACATTGATTAGCATCCCTAGTTCATCTCCTTCATTTCAGCCACACTCCCACATATCATTACTTATCATCACCACTTATCATATCATAACCACATATCATATCACTCATCACTTATCACTTATCACTTATCATCATCACTTATCATAATCACTTATCACTTATCATCATCACTTATCATAATCACTTATCACTTATCATCATCACTTATCACTTATCACTTATCACTTAACATGCATAACACACATCCATTCTAACACATTGTCATTGCACATGCATTTCCTTCATTAATTAACCCACATTGTCATTGCACGTGCATGTGGGTTCATTACTAGACTCAAAGAATGCAAAACTAAACTTTAAAACACTAAAACAAACCAAAAGACTCAAACATCACCCAAAACACTCAAAACTGCCTTAAAAACACTTTCTGGGCAGTTTTGGACACTTTGGTGAATTTGGACGAATTTGTGTAACAAATTGAATCAAAACACTTAAAAACACAAACTAAGACACTTTCTAACTAAGTTGGACACTAAAGTAAAGGGGGATTAAGGTTTTGACGAAATTAAATTAAATAAAACAAGTTAATAAACTAGGCAGATTGTATAAACGGATTTGAGAAACAAGATGATGGATGGATTAGTTAGAGGTCCATTCTCCACACATGACACATTTATATATGAATCGATTCTCCAATTGCTTTTCATTATCTATGATGCTTGATGCGAAATATATTAAGCACACAAATTAAACCCTCTTCTGACAATTGTAGCAAAGTATGTAAGTAGGGATCGTTCAAAACCGGGGATTAGGAGGGATTGCTAAACTCTTGAAAACTGACCTAAGAACTCCAAAACAAAGTTAAAAACACTAATTTGGACTCAAAGAATGAAAAACCAAAGTTAAAACACTAAAACAAAACAAAAACTCAAAACAGCAACTAGAAGACTCAAAACTGCCTAAAAACCACTTTCTGGGCAGTTTTGAGCACCTACACTAATTTGGACGAAATTGGTTGAAAACTTGACTCAAAACACTTAAAAACATGAACCAAAACAATTTCTAACTAAATTGAGACTTCAAAGTAAAGGGGGATTTGATTTGGACGAAATTAAAGTTGAGAAAACAGATTGCAAAGTAAAACTGATTTTGAAATGTTTTTGGGGTTTTTAATGGATGATGGACTAGTTAGGGGTTCTTTCTCCACACATGACAAGTATGCAAATGACTCGATTTCCAGTTATTCCTTCATAGAATTATGAATGACAATGCCCCAAATTAACCGTGACATCACTAGTTAATTCTCAAGTTTTCCTTGTGTTATTGAATTGGATGACATCATACGACAACCCAAAGCATTCTTCAAAAGTTCCTTACATGACATCATAATAAAGATACAATCAAAGATCATTACGTTCAATGAAAACTATAAGCATTTGATGCGTGATTTATACGCACACAAATTAAACCCTCTTTTCATCAAATTGTAGTATAAGTATAAGTAGGGATCGTTCTGGACCGGGGATTAGGAGGGATTGTTAATCACTTGGATTTGACTTAAAAACGTAAAAACACAAACTAAAACACTATACTAAACTCGAAGAATTCAAAACTAAAAATAAGAAAGATTAAGACTAAGACTTAAACGAAATATGGGGGGAATGATTTTGGACGAATTTAAACTAAAATGGATAGATTGTAAAGAAAACAAATTGTAAATATGAAATTGACGGAAATGAATGGATGGTATGGCTAGCTAAGGGGTTCATCTCCATACATGTTACACTTGCATAATAAAGTGATTTCCAATTGCATTTCAACAAACCATGAATTCTCAACACCCTGGGTTAATTAGGTCCGCTTAAATTAACCGTCAAGTTTTCCTTAAGTTAATGAATTGGATGATTGCATACGACAACCCAAAGCATTCCTCACAAGTTCCCTACATGAATTGCATAATAGAGATACAAGCAAGAATCATTAAGCATCATGAAAACTATAAGTGTTGACGAGGCATTCGTTACTATGATTGCATGAAACTCATGCCAAGAATTTGTTTAACGCGATTGTTTATAAGCAACCTCCACTACTTGTGAATATAAGTTCATAACTATTACGTGAAACTCACTTATATTCTAGCGTCAAATTCATGCATGAAAATTAAGCGTTCATTCTTAATAAACATACATAAATAGGTTATCAATCAAACGGTTAAACAAATTGAATCACAACTTATGAAACGCAATTAGAAGTAATCAAATCAAAATACAAACATAAACATAATTTCGAATCACCCCCTAGCTAAAGGGGGCTTTAGTTCCTCATACAAAACAAAGAGAATGGAAATTAAACATTGAAATCAAAGAAACGCCTAAACATTCCAACAACTCAAACTTGAATTGTATGAACGTTTAGGCCCTCTTCTCTTCCTCTTCTTTGTAGCATAAGGTCTAAGGATAGTTGGTTTGGGGGAATGGAAGTGTGGAATGAAGTGAGGAGTGATGGAAGTGGAAGACGATTGGTGTTTGGATTAGTAGGGAGGGGGGACTCACGGCTAAGGAAAGAATGGAAGTGTTTGAGGGGTGTTGTGTTGTGAATGAGATGATAAGTGATAAATGAACTAGTTTAAAGGGCTAGGGTTTAAGTACATAGAATGGGCCTAAAATAGGTTGGTTTGTATGGCATAATGTGTTAAGCCCATGGCAAGGTGTTATGTGATTGGGTTAGGGCCATTGTTTTGTGTCTTCAAGTGCATACAAGGCCTTCAAATTCGTCCATCCTCTTGGCTCCATGGATAAGCTATCCAATCCATGCCCAAAAATGCTCCAAATGGCCTCAAAATGCACTTTCTTGCTCCCTAGGCCCTTAGAACCTGAAAACACACAAAAGAAGCATAAAGGACTAAAATAACGAGAGAAACATAACGTAAATGCACGAGAACAAGCCATTTAAGTCGCATGAATATGCTCCTATCAGCATTGACAAAGCACTTGTGACTATGACATCATGACACTTATGCTAGGAATTGAACTTAACGCGATTGTGACTAGCAACCTTCACTACTTGTAAATATAAGTGTGTGACAATTATGTGAAACAAACTTATATTCTAGCATCATATTCATGCAAGCCAATTAAGTGTCGACCCCTAATTAACAAACAAAAATACGTTATTACTCGCACAGTTAAGCCAATTGCATTCACGATTCAAGAACTCATAACTGGAATTTATCAAATCAACTTGCACACATAGTTATGGCTTCGAAATCACCCCTAACCAATAGGGGTTTAGCCACTCATGTTCATAGCAAAATGAAAGGAAAATAAATTAAACATTGAAATCATAAAACGAATTACACCTAGAATGCACCAACGACGAAGCTTGAGCATCCAAGAGTCTTTCCTTCTTTCTCCTTGCTACGGCACAAAGGTGGATGGGATGGTTGGGATGTGTTTTAGGATCAGGGATTATGGAATTGGATGGAGGATAGGCACGGCAAGGTGTAGTGTTGGCTGGAATTGTGTTTCTAGGATTTTAGGATGTGTAGAGTGGTGTGGCTAGATGAATGGACGAAAATTGGGTGAATGAGTGATCCCCCCAAGTGCCTTGCTGCAAAGACTTATTTATAGGGCTAGGAAAGGTTTTGAACTTAGTTGAAACCAAAAGGTTTTTTGTACCAGAAATTCTATACATGAAACACTTAAAGGATATATGTGTGTAGCTTGGACAAGGTAGGAGACAAGATAGGATGGCTAGGAGACAAGGTAGGACGGCTAGTGACGGCTAGGAGACAAGGTAGGACGGCTAGTGACAAGCTAGGACGGCTAGTAGACAAGGTAGGACGGCTAGTGACAAGCTAGGACGGCTAGGAGACAAGCTAGGACGGCTAGGAGACAAGCTAGGACGGCTAGTGACGGCTAGGAGACAAGGTAGGACGGCTAGTGACAAGCTAGGACGGCCAGGAGACAAGCTAGAAATTAGGCACCATGTGTGAATAGATAAAGCCTTCTAGAAATAAGGTTTTTTTTAGGCCCCCTTGCAGCTCCCTAACTGAATTCAAGCCTTCAAATTCGTCCATCCTCATGCCTCCATGCTTGCACTATCCAATCTTGGCCCAAAAATGCTCTAGAATGCTCCAAATTGCTTCTTTTTGCATACTTTGACACTAAAACCTGAAATTGCACGAAAATGACTTTAAACACTTAAACTAACTAAGGAAAAACAACATAAATGCATGAGAACAAGCCAATTAAGTCGCATAAAAATGCTCCTATCAAATTCCCCCACACTTAGCTTTTGCTAGTCCTCGAGCAAAACAAAGAAATAAAACAAGACAAAACAAACAAACATAATCTAAACCTTCCAACGTTTGCCTCAGGGATTTCCAATGCACATGACATGTTAAAGATTATCATTCCCACAGATTTGAGTCAATTTAACACTTAAGCACATGCTTAATCATAGTCACTACTTACTAGTTCACAATTAACCAATTAAAACAATGTTTTGAATGTAGTAACATGCCTTAGAGAATTCCTTCTATCCTTAATAGATTTGCACTCTATTTTCACTCAGATTTTCTAACTACACACCCTATACTAGTTATATGTGAGAGAATTGATGTAGATATAAAAACGAATGCTCACATATATGTATCACAAAGAACGCAATTTCCGGAGTTAATAGGCATGTTTAGATATGATCTCATGAATGGAATGCTACTACTTAGATGCGAGAACCAGTGACACCATATGCTCATATCAAATTCAAACTCAACAAATTGAAACACATAACACTCAAGATAGAAGTTTAAGGGTTGCAACGGGGCTTGGGGTATTGGGTAACAAAGAAAGGATAGGGAAAACAAACGTTACTTCAAGCATTAGTAAGCAAAGTAATGAAATTAAGACTTAGAATTCACTTAGTTTGCAGAAATTAACTTAAAAACACAAGGGGAAGACTTTAAACAACTTCTTGGGGCCGAATTCAACTTTTTGGACCCTTTCTTCAACAAACAACACTTTGGAACTCTTTTTCTCATGTTGTTCAACTCTTTTCATACTTTTTTTTTTTTTTTTTTTTTTTACGAATTTTTCTTTTCTTTTCTTTCTACTTCCCCCACACTTGGTTTCTGCCATAAAGGAATTCCATTTGAATCATGCTTACTATACTTTAAGAACGAGGGTATGGATAGTCCTAATCTAGGCTAGGTGAGGGTAATGTGGGTTAACAAAGAAAAGGCTAAACAAGGCTCAATGGGGTTAACACCTAAACATATAATGGAGTAGGGCACACGGCTTTTTGGCTAAAGTGGTGGTCACTACACAACTTCATCTTGAAAATGTGTTATGCTAATCAATACCATGCTTTGAATGAAATGGGCATGACTTCTAGTGTTTGGAACTAAATGATGAAACGCCTTCTAAGTAGCAACCAAGCAAAGAATAATGAGATCATGCAACGATTTTAGAAAACAAAGAATGCACAGATTTTAACTCTCGAAATAAACGTTTAGGTTCAAGTCTCACAAGGTTGTAGCGTTAATTTGAGTTCCTTCCTTCAAGCATGTTACAAAAAATGATTTTTTTCTTTTATGATTGCATGTGAATTCATAAGTTACAACCACAACCAAGCATAAACATAGAGTAAATCAAACTTTCATCCATGTTAATCACTCTCTTTAACAGCCATGTATTTAAAAACCAAATCCTCATCATTGTGTTGGAAGGTACCCTAAGACACAAACAAACACACAAAAACAACTCTTTTTTGGGTTTTTTAAAACAAATTTTTCAAATTTTTCTTTGATTTTCGGATTTTTACTTCAAAACATACTAAAACACACCAAAACTGCTTAAAAACACTTAAAAACAGCAAGGAACAAGTTTTGAAATAATGGGTGATAAAATCCCACGAATTTGCATGAAAAACACTTAGTTACCCCCCACACTTAAATCAAACATTGTCCTCAATGTTTTAAGCATAGAATCACACAAAGAAACACACAAACAGCAAGTAAAACAACTAAATAGGCAGATTAGAAAGAATCAACAAAGAGAAGGGTTTAGGACGCAAATCTGGAATTGGAGTGCTTTCTAGGTCTTCCTTTGTTGAATGGCATGGGTTGCCTCCCAAGTAGCGCTTTCTTTAACGTCTTGCAGCCGAACGAAGAACACGTTCAGGCACCATTGGTGCCCACGGCATGGAGTGAGATCTCCTCCACAACCTGCCCCACGACATTCTCATAATATGGCTTCAATCTATGTCCGTTGACCTTGAATTCCACCCCATTCCTTAAGCTTTGGACTTGAACTGCACCATGTGGAAAAACATTAGTAACAACAAAAGGTCCAATCCATTTAGAACGTAACTTTCCGGGAAATAAACGTAGACGAGAATTAAAAAGTAAAACTTTCTGCCCAATTGTGAAGGTTTTGCCCCTAATCATCTTGTCATGAAACGCCTTCGTCTTTTTCTTGTAAATGCGGGCATTCTCGTAGGCTTCATTCCTTAGTTCCTCAAGCTCATTCAATTGGAGCTTCCGATGTATTCCAGCAGCATCTAAGTCCAAATTGAACGTTTTGATGGCCCAATGTGCCTTATGCTCTAGCTCCACGGGTAAGTGACAAGGTTTTCCATAAACTAGCCGAAATGGAGACATCCCTAGGGGTGTTTTGTAGGCAGTGCGATATGCCCATAGTGCATCGTCTAAACGCATGCTCCAATCCTTCCGGTTAGGCCCCACGGTCTTCTCCAAGATTTGCTTGACCTCTCTATTTGATACTTCGGCTTGGCCACTTGTTTGTGGGTGATAAGGTGTTGAAACCTTATGCTTGACATTGTACTTCTTGAAGAGTGCCTCAATGGTCCTATTGCAGAAATGTGAACCTCCATCACTTATAAATACCCGCGGCATCCCAAATCTAGAGAAAATGTTAGTCTTAATGAAATCTGAAACCACTCTAGAATCGTTAGTACGGGTAGCTTTTGCTTCTACCCATTTAGAAACATAATCAACCGCAAGCAAAATATAAGTGAAACCAAATGAAGAAGGAAAAGGTCCCATGAAATCAATACCCCAAACATCAAAGATTTCAACATTGAAGATGGGTGTTTGCGGCATTTGGTCTTTTGCACCAATAGAACCTGTTCTTTGACATCTATCACATGTTAAGCAAAACATTCTAGCATCTTTGAACAATGTAGGCCAATAAAAACCAGATTCTAACACTTTACGAGCTGTCCTTTGGGTACCAAAATGGCCTCCACATGCATAAGAATGACAAAATGCTAGAATTGAGTTAAAATCAGAAGTTGGCACACATCTTCTAATAATCTGATCTGGGCAATATTTCCATAGATATGGATCATCCCACACATAAAATCTTGCATCATGTATCAATTTATCACGTTGGACCTTGCTTAGGGTGTTAGGAACTTGCTTAGTCACCAAGAAATTGACCAAATCGGCATACCAAGGGGTACTTACCTCAATGGACAGAAGTTGTTCATCCGGAAACGTCTCAGAAATGGGGAGGGATTCTTCTTCACGCACCAATCTACTCAAGTGGTCAGCCACCACGTTTTCACAACCTTTCTTGTCCCTAATTTCAATATCGAACTCTTGAAGTAGGAGCATCCAACGAATGAGCCTTGGTTTGGCCTCCTTTTTGGTGAAAAGATACTTCAAGGCTGCATGGTCAGTGAAAACAATTACTTTAGTGCCAATAAGATATGATCTAAACTTATCTAAAGCAAATACAACCGCCAAGAGTTCTTTTTCGGTTGTAGAATAATTCAATTGAGCATCATTTAAAGTGCGGGAAGCATAATAAATAACATGTGACTGTTTATTTTTCCTTTGACCCAAAACAGCCCCAAGTGCATAATCCGAGGCATCACACATCAATTCAAATGGAATGGACCAATCCGGGGGAGTTATGATGGGTGCCGTGGTTAGGAGCTCTTTGAGATGCTTGAATGACTTCTCGCATGCCTCGTTGAACTCAAAAGACACATCTTTTTGGAGGAGGCGGCATAGGGGTTGTGCAATCTTGGAAAAGTCCTTGATAAATCGTCTATAGAATCCTGCATGACCAAGAAAAGAACGAACCTCTCTAACCGAAGTAGGAGAGGGTAAGTAGCGTACAAGATCTACTTTAGACTTATCAACTTCAATTCCTTTTTCAGAGATTATATGACCCAAAACAATACCTTGTTTAACCATAAAATGGCATTTTTCCCAATTTAAAACAAGGTTTGTTTCAACACAACGTTTCAAGATTAAAGTGAGATTATCCAAGCATTTATCAAAAGAATCACCAAAAACACTAAAGTCATCCATGAATATCTCAATAATCCTTTCAACATAATCAGAAAATATGCTTACCATACACCTTTGAAACGTGGCAGGGGCATTGCACAAACCAAATGGCATGCGTCGATATGCAAATGTTCCAAAGGGACAAGTAAAAGTGGTCTTTTCTTGATCATCCGGGGCAATGACAATTTGATTATAACCTGAATATCCATCGAGAAAGCAATAAAAAGAATGACCCGCTAACCTTTCCAACATTTGATCTAGGAACGGCAATGGGAACTGGTCCTTCCTTGTGGTGGTATTTATCTTCCTATAATCGATGCATACACGCCAACCGGTTTGGATTCTCATGGGTACAAGCTCATTCTCGGCATTCTCCACAACCGTCACTCCGGATTTCTTAGGCACACATTGGATAGGTGAAACCCAACGACTATCGGAGATAGGATAAATGACTCCACAATCAAGAAGTTTGATTATCTCCTTTTTCACAACTTCCATCATTGGAGGGTTAAGACGGCGTTGAGCCTCTCTAGTTGGTTTGGTCCCCTCCTCAAGAAATATGTGATGCATACAAGTTGTGGGGCTTATACCTTTGATATCGACCAATGTCCATCCTAGGGCAGATTTGTACTCCTTCAACACATGCATGAGTTTTTCCTCCTCTTGTGCCGTGAGGGATGATGATATGATGGCAGGCAGTGTCTCATTTTTTCCCAAGAAAATGTACTTCAAATGGCTTGGCAAAGGTTTGAGTTCAAGGATAGGTGCCTGAATTATGGATGGAAGCAACTTGTTAGTCGAAATGGGAATGGACTCTTTGTTAGGAAACTTACCATCATGTATTGGTGATGACTCAAGGGCAGCAACTACTTCAAGAAAATCCTCACTAGGAGGCACGGCATAGGATAGTGTATTTGTGCCGTGGGGTTGCATGGATGTTGCTCCCTTGGTTTTGACTTCTACACCACTTGTAATGACTTTTTCAAGCATATCATCATTCAAATCTTCAAGGTATCCCTGCGCCAAAGAGTCAACAGTATCAATAGAGAAACATGAATGATCTTCACTAGGATACTTAACAGAATCGGAAAGATTGAAATTAACAACTTCCCCATCAAATTCCATGGACAAAGTTCCATTAAACACGTCAATCTTAGTCCGGGCCGTTTTCATGAATGGCCTTCCAAGTAGAATGGGTAGCGAGGGTGCATGATCCGATTCATCCATCTCAAGGACATAGAAATCCGCCGGAAAGATCAAATGATTAACCTGCACCAAAACATCTTCCAAAACTCCCTTTGGATAGGCATTAGATCTATCGGCCAATTGTATGATAACACCATCCTTTTTCAATGCTCCTAGGTTCATAGATGCATATATGGAATATGGCATAACATTTATAGAAGCACCTAAGTCAAGCATGGCAGATTCAAATCTAGTGTTACCTATGACACAAGGAATGGTGAAACTACCCGGATCTTTGCATTTGGGAGGTAGTTTGCGTTGCAAGATGGCGGACACATTCTCACCTACTTTTACCACTTCCTTGGTCGACATCCTCTTCCTAGTGGTGCACAACTCCTTCAAAAACTTGGCGTATCTAGGGACTTGCTTGATTGCATCCAACAAGGGTATGTTCACTTGAACTTTCCTAAATGTCTCAAGGATGTCCTTTTCAGCTTCTTCCTTCCTTGTTTGCATAAACCTACTAGGAAAAGGAGCATTCGAAGGAAAAGCATTAGTAGAAACCGAATTTGACACATTCTTACCCTTTTTGGCCGAATTAGACAGTTTTGGGGCACTAGGAACTTGCGGCAAAGACTCTCCCACCTTTGCTGTGGGTTTGCTTGATTCTTCCTCTTCAATTTGCAAGTTTTCATCACCTTTGGGACCTGATTGTGATGGTGTAGGATCTGCCCCAATCTCTTTTCCACTTCTCAAGGTTATGGCCTTTGCACTTTCGAAGCTTCCCTTTGGATTTGGAACGGTGGAACTAGGGAGCTTTCCTTGTTCACGAAACTGCCCCATAAACTCGGCAATTTGCCCCATTTGTTTCTCCAATTGATCCACCCTTTTGTCTTGGTTTTGCATAGCCTTAGCTTGATCGTCCTGCCCATTAGACAACTTAGTTAGTATCTTAAGAAGTGCATCATTGTCAAGAGACGTACCTGAGGCACTTGGGCCGGATTGGGCTTGATTTTGGGGTGGGGCGTAGGTTTTGGGAAAGAACCCAGGGGGTTGTTGCCTAAAGCCTCCTTGGTTTTGAGATTGTTGGGGCTCCCTCCATTTGAAATTTGGGTGGTCTCTCCAACCGGGATTATATGTGTTGGAATAAGGATCGTTCCTTGGTTGGTTTTGGCCTTGAAACCCAATTGCATTGGCGCTTTCCCATCCACCATTTTCAATCAACTGTGGACATTTTTCAGAGGCATGTCCATGCATAGAACATACGCCACATACAATTGGTCCTTGCATCTTCATGCCCTCGGCCAACTGAGACACAATAGAATTAAGATTAGCCAATTGTGAATTAATGTCGGAAGTAGAACTTACCTCATGAACATGTTGCCGTGGGGGTCCTCTTTGGCCTACTCCTTCGTATTGTTGATCGTTCAACGCTCGATTAGAAATCAAGGTCTTGGCAGCCATAGGTGTTTTGTCCACTAATGCTCCACCTGCCGAGGCATCGAGCATTTGACGTTCTAATGGTAGGAGGCCCTCGTAGAAGTATTGCAAAAGTTGCTCCTCCTTCATCTGATGCTGTGGACAAGAAGCAACAAGTGATTTAAAACGTTCATAGTATGCAGGAAAAGACTCACCTTCATC
The DNA here is from genome assembly GCF_041283825.1 of Pyrus communis. Lineage (NCBI taxonomy): Eukaryota > Viridiplantae > Streptophyta > Magnoliopsida > Rosales > Rosaceae > Pyrus > Pyrus communis. The sequence continues at coordinate 9,633,364 of NC_142572.1, forward strand.
TTGTTGAATTCCACTTATTTTTTTACGAAGAAGAATGATGCGAGAAGTTGGGAAAAACTTCTCCAAAAACGCTCTTTTCATACTCTCCCATGAAGTGACAGTGCCAGGAGCCAACTCGTATAACCAATCCTTAGCTTTATCCATTAAAGAGAACGGAAAAGCTTTCATCTTCAAAATACTTCCGTCAACATTGACGGGAGTCATGCTTGAACAAACTACTTCAAACTCTTTAAGATGCTTGTTTGGATCTTCCATGGAAAGCCCATGGTATTTAGGAATGTGGTGCAACAAGCTTGACTTCAACTCGAATTCATCGGTCTTGCCTTGGGCAGCCGCGGGGTATTGAATGCATAATGGTGCGGCATTGGCCAACCCTGAGGCCGAAAGCTCTTTAATGGTCCGATTGTCCGCTGCCATAACTTCTTCTTCCACTTCTTCAAACTCAGATTCGGCCTCTGAACTTGAACTAGGTTCACTACGTTCGGGATGCCTCCTCTTTCTTCTCAAATCACGTTCAAAATCGTCATTAAAGTCTAAGATATGTGCATGCACAGTTTGAGAACTCCGCGTCATGCACTAGTACCTAAAAAAAACAAGAAACAAAAATAGGTCAGAAACTACAACAAAATCAGAAACAAAGTGAAATAAATGAAACAAAAACAATCCAAGGGATTTAGCAAAGTTGCTAATCCCCGGCAACGGCGCCAAAAATTTGATGCGAAATATATTAAGCACACAAATTAAACCCTCTTCTGACAATTGTAGCAAAGTATGTAAGTAGGGATCGTTCAAAACCGGGGATTAGGAGGGATTGCTAAACTCTTGAAAACTGACCTAAGAACTCCAAAACAAAGTTAAAAACACTAATTTGGACTCAAAGAATGAAAAACCAAAGTTAAAACACTAAAACAAAACAAAAACTCAAAACAGCAACTAGAAGACTCAAAACTGCCTAAAAACCACTTTCTGGGCAGTTTTGAGCACCTACACTAATTTGGACGAAATTGGTTGAAAACTTGACTCAAAACACTTAAAAACATGAACCAAAACAATTTCTAACTAAATTGAGACTTCAAAGTAAAGGGGGATTTGATTTGGACGAAATTAAAGTTGAGAAAACAGATTGCAAAGTAAAACTGATTTTGAAATGTTTTTGGGGTTTTTAATGGATGATGGACTAGTTAGGGGTTCTTTCTCCACACATGACAAGTATGCAAATGACTCGATTTCCAGTTATTCCTTCATAGAATTATGAATGACAATGCCCCAAATTAACCGTGACATCACTAGTTAATTCTCAAGTTTTCCTTGTGTTATTGAATTGGATGACATCATACGACAACCCAAAGCATTCTTCAAAAGTTCCTTACATGACATCATAATAAAGATACAATCAAAGATCATTACGTTCAATGAAAACTATAAGCATTGACAAAGCACTTGTGACTATGACATCATGACACTTATGCTAGGAATTGAACTTAACGCGATTGTGACTAGCAACCTTCACTACTTGTAAAGATAAGTGTGTGACAATTATGTGAAACAAACTTATATTCTAGCATCATATTCATGCAAGCCAATTAAGTGTCGACCCCTAATTAACAAACAAAAATACGTTATTACTCGCACAGTTAAGCCAATTGCATTCACGATTCAAGAACTCATAACTGGAATTTATCAAATCAACTTGCACACATAGTTATGGCTTCGAAATCACCCCTAACCAATAGGGGTTTAGCCACTCATGTTCATAGCAAAATGAAAGGAAAATAAATTAAACATTGAAATCATAAAACGAATTACACCTAGAATGCACCAACGACGAAGCTTGAGCATCCAAGAGTCTTTCCTTCTTTCTCCTTGCTACGGCACAAAGGTGGATGGGATGGTTGGGATGTGTTTTAGGATCAGGGATTATGGAATTGGATGGAGGATAGGCACGGCAAGGTGTAGTGTTGGCTGGAATTGTGTTTCTAGGATTTTAGGATGTGTAGAGTGGTGTGGCTAGATGAATGGACGAAAATTGGGTGAATGAGTGATCCCCCCAAGTGCCTTGCTGCAAAGACTTATTTATAGGGCTAGGAAAGGTTTTGAACTTAGTTGAAACCAAAAGGTTTTTTGTACCAGAAATTCTATACATGAAACACTTAAAGGATATATGTGTGTAGCTTGGACAAGGTAGGAGACAAGATAGGACGGCTAGGAGACAAGGTAGGACGGCTAGTGACAAGCTAGGACGGCTAGTAGACAAGGTAGGACGGCTAGTGACAAGCTAGGACGGCTAGGAGACAAGCTAGGACGGCAAGGAGACAAGCTAGGACGGCTAGTGACGGCTAGGAGACAAGGTAGGACGGCTAGTGACAAGCTAGGACGGCTAGGAGACAAGCTAGAAATTAGGCACCATGTGTGAATAGATAAAGCCTTCTAGAAATAAGGTTTTTTTTAGGCCCCCTTGCAGCTCCCTAACTGAATTCAAGCCTTCAAATTCGTCCATCCTCATGCCTCCATGCTTGCACTATCCAATCTTGGCCCAAAAATGCTCTAGAATGCTCCAAATTGCTTCTTTTTGCATACTTTGACACTAAAACCTGAAATTGCACGAAAATGACTTTAAACACTTAAACTAACTAAGGAAAAACAACATAAATGCATGAGAACAAGCCAATTAAGTCGCATAAAAATGCTCCTATCAATGCTCAACACCCCAAGTTAACCGTGATGCACTAATTAACTCTCAAATTTTCCTTATGTTATTGAATTGGATGATGCATGCGACAATTCAAATCATTCTCCAATGGTTCTCAACATGAATGCATAGAAGAGATACAATGAGAGATCATTATGCTCTATGAGAATTATAAGTGTTGACGAGGCAATTGTAACTATGAATGCATGATACTCTTGCCAAGAATTCAATTAACGCGGTTGTGACTAACAACCTTCACTACTCATGTTTATAAACTTGTGACGATTAGGTGAAACTCGTTTATAAACTAGCATCGAGTTTATGCATGAAGACTAAGTATGCATCCCTAATCAACATACAAAAACAAGTTTTTAATAAACATGATAATTGAATTGCAATCATAACTTAACAAATCACAATTGGAAGAAATCAATTCATATTTCAAACATGTTCATGGCTTCAAATTTTCCCCTAACTAATTAGGGGTTTAGCCACTCATGATTACAACAAACTTAGATAGTAATAACAAGGTAAACATTGAAAACAAGAACGAAGAACACCTAAAAATCCCCAACAACTCAATCTTGAATTGTATGAACGTTTAGGCCTCTTCTCCTTTAGTTGCTGCAGCACAAGGGGTTTTGGTGAGTTTTGGGGGTTATGGATGATGTAGAATGATGTGTTTAGGGTAGGGATGGATGTAGGGGAAGGCAAGGAGTGTTTTTGGGCAGAAAATATGAAGAATGGTGAAGTATGGCTGTGTTAGAGAGAGAGCATGAATTTCTGGCGTGAATGGATGTGTATATGAGATGGTTTTCTGAATATGGAAGAGTCAATCAGAATGAATGCAATGGATGCTTATTTATAGGTGAAATGGGGGGAACATGACAGCTAGGAACTTGGTGGAAATCTGAAATGGTGATGGGAGATGCATGTGGCTGATTTGTGCATGTGATTAAAGGGTGGGAGTGCATGTGCTTTGACAGAAATGAAAGGGTGCATGTGGGTGAATGTGTGGCTGATTTGTGGTGCAATGATGAAGTGAATGTGATTGTGGAAATGCATGTGGAGTGTGCTGAAATATGTTGATGTGCAATGATGAATTGGGATGGCTGAAAATCTGGAGTGGGAATTGCATGTGGCTGCAATGGATTAAAGAAAGGGGGAAGTGCATGTGCTGAAATGATGGTGTGGAATGGTGGAAAGCCACGGCAAGGGATGTATTTTCTGAATGAATGAAGGCAAGTTGTGTGGAAGGGTGATTAGGAATGCATGTGGGTGTTTTGGTGACTGAAATGATGAAGTGGGATGGATATGTGGCTGCAATGATGAATTGGGAGAGCATGTGGGTGGAAATGCATGTGGGTAAATGTGTGGCTGCATGGTTGAATGATTAAAGGTGCATGTGGGTTGGAAATGCATGTGGAGTGGCTGGAATGAAGTGTGTATAAAAGGCTAGAATCTGATTCAAAGAGAATGGCATTTGTTTTGAACTTTGTTTCCTCATTTTCCACCTCCAAATCAGGTTTTCATTACTTTAAAATATGGCTGAGAGGATGACAAACAAGGTAAGTATTTAAGGTAAGTTAAATGGCTCAAATCTGATGTAAATGGTATTTCCACATATGGCATGTGTTTTGAGCGTTTTTTTTCTTGTTTTCACAGCTTGCAAATCAGGTCACAAAGCCCTTCCTTTTGCTCCAAACATAAGCTATCCATTCCAAGTCCAATTTTGCTCCAAAATGCTCCAAAATGCATCTTTTTGCTTCCTTAGCCATATGAACCTAAAAACACACGAAAATGGCTTAAACAACTAAAACAACTATGAATTAACAATATAAATGCACGAAAACAAGCTAAGTAAGTCGCCTAAATATGCTCCTATCAAATTCCCCCACACTTAGCTTTTGCTAGTCCTCGAGCAAAACAAAACAAAAGAAACCAAAAACAAAACAAAACACAATCTAAACCTTCCAACATGTATCTCAGGGATTTCAAACGAACATGACACAATATAGAACATCATTCCCACAACAATTAGCTTTCTTTACACTTCAACAAACACTTAATCATAGTTACCATTCACTAGTTCGCATTTAATCAATTAAAACACATTTGGAATGTAGTAACATGCCTTAGAGAATTTCCTCAATTCCTTACTAGAATGCACTCTATTTTCACACAGATTTTCTAACTTCACACCCTACACTAGGTATATGTGAGAAGATTGATGTAAATATGAATTCTAACACTCACATATGTTATATCAAAGAAAGCATTTTCTGGATTTACGACAATGACATGAATATGATCTCATGAATGGAATGCTACTACTTAGAACGAGAACCAGTGATTCCATATGCTCATACCAAATTCAAACTCCACATATTGAATACATAACATCAAGATAGAAGTTGAGGGTTGTAACGGGGCTAAGGGTAATGGCTAACAAGGAAAAGCAAAGGACAAACAAAGGTTCTTAAAGCAATAGGAAGCAAAGTAATAAGATTGACACTTAAACTCACTTTTAATGGCAGAAATCAACTTTTAAACACAAGGGAAGATTCATGCACAATTAGGGTCAAATTCACTCTTTTGGACCCTTCCTTCAATAACCAACACTTGTGAGATCATTCTTACTTCTTTTTCAACTCTTTTTCTTTCTTTTCACCACTTTTTTTTTTTTTTTCTTTTATTTTCTTCTTTGCCGTGCCTTATTATCTTCCCCCACACTCGTTTTCTGCAATATATTGATCAAAAGGAGTTCATTCTAAGTCATGCTTCACTATCCTTTAAGAACAAGGGTATGGAAAGTCCTAATCTAAGCTAGGTGAGGATAATGTGGTTTAACAAAGAAAATAAGCTTGAAAAGGCTCAAAAGGGGTAATCCTACAATACATGTGAAAAGGGATAGGCTTTTTGGCTTTGGCTTGACTAACAACTTCATCTTATTGTATGTTATGCAATCAATATCCTGCTTTGAATGAATTGGGCATGAGTTCTAGTATTTGGAACTATAATGAAATGCATTCCAAGTAGCAACCAAGCAAAGAATGATGAGATCATGCAACGACTTTAGAAAACAAGAAATCACAGATTTATACTCTCCAAAGAACGTTATAGGCTCAAGTCTCACAAGGATGTAGCTTTAGTTTAAGTTCCTTCGTTCAAGCATGTTACAAAAAAAAAAACAGATTTTCTCTTTGTAATTACATGTGAATTCATAAGCTATAACCATAACCAAGCATAAACCAAAGCATAAATCATCTTCCAGCCATGTTTACAACATTCTATAATAGTCATGTAATTTAAAACCAAATCCTCATCATTGTGTTGGAAGGTACCCTAAAACACAAACACACAAAAACGACTCAAAACACTCTTTTTAGGCTTTTTAAAACATGTTTTTCAAATTTTTATGTGATTTTCGGAGTTATAAAAACAAAACATACTAAAACACTCTAAAACAACTTAAAAACACCTTAAAACAGCAAGGAACAACATTTTAAGTAATGGGTGATAAAATCCCACGAATTTGCATTAAATAAACTTAGTTACCCCCCCACACTTAAATCAAACATTGTCCTCAATGTTTTAAGCTTAGATTCACACAAATCATAAGTAAACACACAAAAAGCAACTAAACAACCTAACATGGCAGAAACGAAATAGCAACAAAGAGAAGAGTTTAGGAACGCAAATCTGGAATTGGAGTGCATTCTAGGTCTTCTTTTGTTAAATGCATGGGTTGCCTCCCAAGTAGCGCTTGCTTTAACGTCGTACAGCCGGACGAAGAACCCAAATCACTCCAGATTGGAGCCCACGGTACCCAAGGGAAGTTCTTCCACAACATGCTCCACAAAGTTCTCATAGTATGGCTTCAATCTATGTCCGTTCACCTTGAACTCGTGGCCACTTTTTAAGCTTTGGACTTGGACTGCACCATGAGGAAAAACATTAGTAACAACAAGAGGTCCAATCCATTTGGAACGTAACTTACCAGGGAATAACCGAAGTCTTGAATCAAAAAGCAACACTTTCTGCCCCTTGGAGAACGTTTTGGTACGAAGCATCTTATCATGATAAGCCTTCGTTTTGTCCTTGTAGATGCGAGCATTCTCGTAAGCCTCGTTCCTAATCTCCTCAAGTTCATCTAATTGGAGCTTCCTATGAACTCCAGCAGCGTCTATGTCCAAATTGAAGGTTTTCACAGCCCAATGTGCCTTGTGCTCTAACTCAACGGGCAAATGACATGGCTTACCATATATAAGCCGAAAAGGTGACATGCCAAGGGGAGTTTTGTAAGCCGTACGATAGGCCCACAATGCATCGTCCAAGCGCAAACTCCAATCTCTTCTTGAGGGTCCCACGGTTTTCTCTAGGACTTGTTTGATCTCCCTATTTGAAACCTCCGCTTGCCCATTAGTTTGAGGGTGATAAGGTGTGGAAACCTTATGAGTAACGTTGTACTTCTTGAGCAAAGCTTCAATGGTGCGGTTACGAAAGTGAGAACCCCCATCACTTATTAAAACTCGTGGCATCCCAAACCTAGCAAAAATATTAGATTTCACAAAATCTGCAACAACCTTAGAATCGTTAGTACGGGTGGCTTTGGCTTCCACCCATTTGGAAACATAATCGACAGCTAGCAAGATATAAGTGAAACCTAAAGATGGAGGGAAGGGGCCCATGAAATCAATACCCCAAACATCAAAAATTTCCACAAAGGAGAGAGATTGTTGCGGCATTTGGTCCTTAGGCCCTATGTTACCTGTTCTTTGACACTTATCGCATGTTAAACAAAACATTTTAGCGTCTTTAAAGAGATTAGGCCAATAAAATCCAGATTGTAACACCTTTAGGGCTGTCCTTTGGGTGCCAAAATGTCCCCCACATGCATAAGTATGGCAGAATGTAAGAATGGAATTAAATTCAGATTCGGGCACACATCTACGCACAATCTGATCTGGGCAGAATTTCCATAAATATGGATCATCCCAAACATAAAAACGTGCATCATGAACAAGTTTATCACGTTGGAACTTGTTTAGGGTACTAGGAACTTGCTTAGACACCAAGAAATTTACCAAATCGGCATACCAAGGGGTTCTTACCTCAATGGACAAAAGTTGCTCATCCGGAAACGTTTCTAAAATGGGGGTGGACTCTTCCTCACGCACCATTCTACTTAGGTGGTCAGCCACCACGTTTTCACACCCTTTCTTGTCTCGGATTTCAAGATCGAACTCTTGAAGTAGGAGCATCCAACGAATGAGTCTTGGCTTAGCCTCCTTTTTGGTGAGAAGATACTTCAAGGCTGCATGGTCAGTGAAAACAATTACTTTAGTACCAAGAAGATATGATCTAAACTTATCTAATGCAAATACAATAGCCAAGAGTTCTTTTTCGGTTGTGGAATAATTAAGTTGAGCATCATTCAACGTCCGTGAGGCGTAGTAGATGACATGCGGCCTCTTGTCCTTTCTTTGTCCTACAACTGCTCCTAAAGCATAGTCGGACGCATCACACATAAGCTCGAACGGGAGGCTCCAATCCGGGGGAACAATAATGGGTGCCGTGGTCAACAACTCCTTGAGTTGGTTGAATGATGCCGTGCACTCCTTAGTGAATTCAAACGCCACTTCTTTTTGTAGGAGACGGCATAGTGGTTGTGCAATCTTAGAAAAATCCTTGATAAATCGCCTATAGAATCCTGCATGGCCAAGAAAAGAACGGACCTCTCTAACCGAAGTAGGAGAGGGTAAGTGACGTACAAGATCTATTTTAGACTTATCAACTTCAATTCCTTTTTCAGAGATGATATGACCCAAAACTATACCTTGTTTAACCATAAAATGACATTTTTCCCAATTCAAAACAAGGTTAGTTTCCATGCATCTTTTCAAGATTAAAGTGAGATTATGCAAACAAGCATCAAATGAGTCTCCAAACACACTAAAATCGTCCATAAATACTTCAATTATCTTTTCAACATAATCAGAGAAGATACTTACCATGCATCGTTGGAAAGTGGCCGGTGCATTGCATAAACCAAATGGCATACGACGATATGCAAAAGTACCAAATGGACAAGTAAAGGTGGTCTTTTCTTGATCATCCGGCGCTATGACAATTTGATTATATCCCGAATAACCATCAAGAAAGCAATAAAAAGAATGACCGGCTAACCTTTCAAGCATTTGATCGATGAATGGCAAAGGGAAGTGATATTTCCTTGTTGCTGCATTTAGCTTCCTATAGTCAATGCACACCCTCCAACCGGTTTGAATGCGTGTAGGCACAAGTTCATCTTCTTCATTTTTCACCACCGTGACTCCGGACTTCTTGGGAACCACTTGGACCGGTGAAACCCAACAACTATCCGAGATGGGATAGATGACGCCACAATCAAGCAATTTGATGATTTCCTTCTTCACTACTTCCATCATTGGTGGGTTGAGTCGACGTTGGGCTTCCCTTGATGGTTTGGCGCCTTCTTCCATGAGAATTCGATGCATGCACGTGGTAGGACTTATACCCTTGATGTCGGCCAAAGTCCACCCTATTGCCGTCTTGTGCTCTTTGAGAACCCTCACCAACTTCTCCTCCTCTTGTGCCGTGAGTGATGAAGCTATAATGACGGGCAATGTGTCTTGCTCGCCCAAAAACACATACTTCAAGGGATTTGGCAACGGTTTGAGCTCGAGTGTAGGTGGTTGTTCTATAGAAGGAAGCAACTTATCAGTCGAAATTGGGATTGAAATTGAACTAGGGAACTTACCTTGGAGCCGTGGCAATGACTCTAGGGCTGCCACGGTCTCAATTACATCTTCATCAAAGGCCACGGCATGGGTGTTCAATTGTGTGCCGTGGTTTGTTATGGTGACATCCATGTGATCCTTCATTTCGATGCCATTTGTAATGACTGTTTCAAGTGCATCGCCATGTAATTGATCAAGGTGTGCCTGCGCCAAAGAATCAAGAATATCAATAGAGAAACATGAGTGATCATCATTAGGAAATCTCATAGTTTCAGAAATATTAAAATCAATCACTTCCCCATCGAATTCCATTGTTAAAGTGCCTTTAAACACGTCTATCTTAGTTCGGGCCGTCTTCATGAATGGCCTCCCAAGAAGAATCGGCAAGGATGGAGCATGGGTGGTTTCCTCCATTTCAAGGACATAGAAATCCGCCGGGAAGATCAAATCATTCACCTGCACTAAGACATCTTCCAATACGCCCTTTGGATAGGCATTAGATCTATCGGCCAACTGAATAACCACACCATCATTTTTCAATTCGCCAAGGTTCATTGAAGCATAAATAGAGTATGGCATGACGTTAATTGAAGCTCCTAAGTCTAACATAGCATGTTCGAACTTAGTTTGACCAATAATACAAGGGATTGTAAAGCTACCTGGATCTTTGCACTTTGGTGGTAACTTTCTTTGTAGAACAGCGGAAACGTTCTCACTTACCCTTACTACCTCTTTATGTGACGCCCTCTTCCTTGTAGTGCACAATTCCTTCAAGAACTTAGCGTATTTGGGCACTTGCTTTATGGCATCTAGGAGCGGGATATTGACTTGAACTTTCCTAAACGTCTCAAGAATGTCCTTCTCATGCTCCTCCTTCTTTGTTTGCCTAAACCTGCCAGGAAAGGGCACGTTTAGTGGAATAGAACTTGACAAAGTCGAATTTGGACTTACCTTAGGCGTGTTGGACAGTTTTGGCACAATAGGAGGCTGCGGCAACATGTCCTCTTCTTGACTTGTTTTGGATGGCCTTGAGGTGGTTCCGACCTCCTTACCACTTCTCAACATGATTGCCTTGGCAGATTCGCACCCTCCCCTTGGATTGACAATGGTTGAGCTAGGGAGCTTGCCTTTGTCTCGGAATTGTCCTACAAATTCCGCAATCTGCCCAATTTGTTTCTCCAAGTGATCCACCCTTTTGTCTTGGTTTTGCATGGCTTTGGTTTGATCCTCTTGCCCCTGAGACAAATTGGTAAGTAATTTAAGAAGTGTTTCATTGCCCAACGACGTACCTTGATTGTTTTGGGCAGGTTGTGCTTGGTTTGGATTGGGGCCGAATGGCTTGGTGTAGAACCCCGGGGGTTGTTGTCTAAAGCCTCCTTGTTGTTGAGGTTGTTGAGGTTCCCTCCACTTGAAGTTTGGATGGTCTCTCCAACCCGGATTGTATGTGTTGGAATATGGATCATTCCTTGGTTGATTGTGGCTCGGAAATCCAATGGCATTTGCACTCTCCCATCCCCCATTCTCAATCAATTGAGGGCATTTTTCCGAAGGGTGTCCTTGGATAGAACATACACCACATACAATCGGTCCTTGTATCTTCATTCCTTCGGCCATCTGAGACACAATAGAAGTAAGATTAGCTATCTGAGATTGAATATCGGATTGAGAACTTACCTCATTCAAGTGTTGCCGTGGGGGGTCCCTTTGCCCAAGTCCTTCATATTGTTGTGCATTTAGAGCATGGTTTGCAATTAGGGTCTTGGCCGACATAGGAGTTTTGTCCACCAATGCACCTCCCGCCGAAGCATCGAGCATTTGCCTTTCAATGGGAAGAAGGCCCTCATAGAAATATTGAAGGAGAAGCTCCTCCTTCATTTGATGTTGAGGACACGATGCAACAAGGGCTTTAAAACGCTCGTAGTATGCCGGAAAAGATTCTCCTTGACTTTGTTGGATTCCGCTAATTTTCTTCCTCAAGAGAATGACTCTTGAAGTAGGGAAGAACTTCTCCAAGAATGCTCTCTTCATGCTCTCCCAAGAAGTAACGGTCCCGGGTGCCAATTCATAAAGCCAATCCTTAGCCTTTTCCACAAGAGAGAATGGAAAAGCTTTCATCATTAAAATGTTCCCATCGACATTTATGGGTGTCATGCTCGAACAAACAACCTCGAACTCCTTGAGATGCTTGTTGGGATCTTCCATGGAAAGCCCATGGTATTTCGGAATGTGGTGCAACAAGCTTGACTTCAACTCGAATTCATCGGTCTTGCCTTGGGCAGCCGCGGGGTATTGAATGCATAATGGTGCGGCATTGGTCAACCCCGAGGCCGAAAGCTCTTTAATGGTCCGATTGTCCGCTGCCATAACTTCTTCTTCCACACTTTCAAACTCAGATTCGGCCTCTGAACTTGAACTAGGTTCACTAGGTTCGGGATGCCTCCTCTTTCTTCTCAAATCACGTTCAAAATCGTCGTTAAAGTCCAAGATATGTGCATGCACAGTTTGAGAACTCCGCGTCATGCACTAGTACCTAAACCAAGAAAACAAAACAAAATAAGAAAACTAGGTAAATTACACTAAAAACATACGGCAAAAACACAAGGGATTAGCAATTTTGCTAATCCCCGGCAACGGCGCCAAAATTTGATGCGAAAATAATTAAACACACAAATTAAACCCTATGGATGACAATTGTAGTAAATGAGCAAATAGGGATCGTTCTAGACCGGGGATTAACTAGGGATGCTAATCAATGTGAAATTGACTCAAAAACGTAAGAACACAATATAAAACACTTACTAGACTCAAAGAATGCAAAACTAAACTTTAAAACACTAAAACAAACCAAAAGACTCAAACATCACCCAAAACACTCAAAACTGCCTTAAAAACACTTTCTGGGCAGTTTTGGACACTTTGGTGAATTTGGACGAATTTGTGTAACAAATTGAATCAAAACACTTAAAAACACAAACTAAGACACTTTCTAACTAAGTTGGACACTAAAGTAAAGGGGGATTAAGGTTTTGACGAAATTAAATTAAATAAAACAAGTTAATAAACTAGGCAGATTGTATAAACGGATTTGAGAAACAAGATGATGGATGGATTAGTTAGAGGTCCATTCTCCACACATGACACATTTATATATGAATCGATTCTCCAATTGCTTTTCATTATCTATGATGCTCAACACCCCAAGTTAACCGTGATGCACTAATTAACTCTCAAATTTTCCTTATGTTATTGAATTGGATGATGCATGCGACAATTCAAATCATTCTCCAATGGTTCTGAACATGAATGCATAGAAGAGATACAATGAGAGATCATTATGCTCTATGAGAATTATAAGTGTTGACGAGGCAATTGTAACTATGAATGCATGATACTCTTGCCAAGAATTCAATTAACGCGGTTGTGACTAACAACCTTCACTACTCATGTTTATAAACTTGTGACGATTAGGTGAAACTCGTTTATAAACTAGCATCGAGTTTATGCATGAAGACTAAGTATGCATCCCTAATCAACATACAAAAACAAGTTTTTAATAAACATGATAATTGAATTGCAATCATAACTTAACAAATCACAATTGGAAGAAATCAATTCATATTTCAAACATGTTCATGGCTTCAAATTTTCCTCTAACTAATTAGGGGTTTAGCCACTCATGATTACAACAAACTTAGATAGTAATAACAGGTAAACATTGAAAACAAGAACGAAGAACACCTAAAAATCCCAACAACTCAATCTTGAATTGTATGAACGTTTAGGCCTCTTCTCCTTTAGTTGCTGCAGCACAAGGGGTTTTGGTGAGTTTTGGGGGTTATGGATGATGTAGAATGATGTGTTTAGGGTAGGGATGGATGTAGGGGAAGGCAAGGAGTGTTTTTGGGCAGAAAATATGAAGAATGGTGAAGTATGGCTGTGTTAGAGAGAGAGCATGAATTTCTGGCGTGAATGGATGTGTATATGAGATGGTTTTCTGAATATGGAAGAGTCAATTTGTTTTGTTTTCTTGGTTTAGGTACTAGTGCATGACGCGGAGTTCTCAAACTGTGCATGCACATATCTTGGACTTTAACGACGATTTTGAACGTGATTTGAGAAGAAAGAGGAGGCATCCCGAACCTAGTGAACCTAGTTCAAGTTCAGAGGCCGAATCTGAGTTTGAAAGTGTGGAAGAAGAAGTTATGGCAGCGGACAATCGGACCATTAAAGAGCTTTCGGCCTCGGGGTTGACCAATGCCGCACCATTATGCATTCAATACCCCGCGGCTGCCCAAGGCAAGACCGATGAATTCGAGTTGAAGTCAAGCTTGTTGCACCACATTCCGAAATACCATGGGCTTTCCATGGAAGATCCCAACAAGCATCTCAAGGAGTTCGAGGTTGTTTGTTCGAGCATGACACCCATAAATGTCGATGGGAACATTTTAATGATGAAAGCTTTTCCATTCTCTCTTGTGGAAAAGGCTAAGGATTGGCTTTATGAATTGGCACCCGGGACCGTTACTTCTTGGGAGAGCATGAAGAGAGCATTCTTGGAGAAGTTCTTCCCTACTTCAAGAGTCATTCTCTTGAGGAAGAAAATTAGCGGAATCCAACAAAGTCAAGGAGAATCTTTTCCGGCATACTACGAGCGTTTTAAAGCCCTTGTTGCATCGTGTCCTCAACATCAAATGAAGGAGGAGCTTCTCCTTCAATATTTCTATGAGGGCCTTCTTCCCATTGAAAGGCAAATGCTCGATGCTTCGGCGGGAGGTGCATTGGTGGACAAAACTCCTATGTCGGCCAAGACCCTAATTGCAAACCGTGCTCTAAATGCACAACAATATGAAGGACTTGGGCAAAGGGACCCCCCACGGCAACACTTGAATGAGGTAAGTTCTCAATCCGATATTCAATCTCAGATAGCTAATCTTACTTCTATTGTGTCTCAGATGGCCGAAGGAATGAAGATACAAGGACCGATTGTATGTGGTGTATGTTCTATCCAAGGACACCCTTCGGAAAAATGCCCTCAATTGATTGAGAATGGGGGATGGGAGAGTGCAAATGCCATTGGATTTCCGAGCCACAATCAACCAAGGAATGATCCATATTCCAACACATACAATCCGGGTTGGAGAGACCATCCAAACTTCAAGTGGAGGGAACCTCAACAACCTCAACAACAAGGAGGCTTTAGACAACAACCCCCGGGGTTCTACACCAAGCCATTCGGCCCCAATCCAAACCAAGCACAACCTGCCCAAAACAATCAAGGTACGTCGTTGGGCAATGAAACACTTCTTAAATTACTTACCAATTTGTCTCAGGGGCAAGAGGATCAAACCAAAGCCATGCAAAACCAAGACAAAAGGGTGGATCACTTGGAGAAACAAATTGGGCAGATTGCGGAATTTGTAGGACAATTCCGAGACAAAGGCAAGCTCCCTAGCTCAACCATTGTCAATCCAAGGGGAGGGTGCGAATCTGCCAAGGCAATCATGTTGAGAAGTGGTAAGGAGGTCGGAACCACCTCAAGGCCATCCAAAACAAGTCAAGAAGAGGACATGTTGCCGCAGCCTCCTATTGTGCCAAAACTGTCCAACACGCCTAAGGTAAGTCCAAATTCGACTTTGTCAAGTTCTATTCCACTAAACGTGCCCTTTCCTGGCAGGTTTAGGCAAACAAAGAAGGAGGAGCATGAGAAGGACATTCTTGAGACGTTTAGGAAAGTTCAAGTCAATATCCCGCTCCTAGATGCCATAAAGCAAGTGCCCAAATACGCTAAGTTCTTGAAGGAATTGTGCACTACAAGGAAGAGGGCGTCACATAAAGAGGTAGTAAGGGTAAGTGAGAACGTTTCCGCTGTTCTACAAAGAAAGTTACCACCAAAGTGCAAAGATCCAGGTAGCTTTACAATCCCTTGTATTATTGGTCAAACTAAGTTCGAACATGCTATGTTAGACTTAGGAGCTTCAATTAACGTCATGCCATACTCTATTTATGCTTCAATGAACCTTGGCGAATTGAAAAATGATGGTGTGGTTATTCAGTTGGCCGATAGATCTAATGCCTATCCAAAGGGCGTATTGGAAGATGTCTTAGTGCAGGTGAATGATTTGATCTTCCCGGCGGATTTCTATGTCCTTGAAATGGAGGAAACCACCCATGCTCCATCCTTGCCGATTCTTCTTGGGAGGCCATTCATGAAGACGGCCCGAACTAAGATAGACGTGTTTAAAGGCACTTTAACAATGGAATTCGATGGGGAAGTGATTGATTTTAATATTTCTGAAACTATGAGATTTCCTAATGATGATCACTCATGTTTCTCTATTGATATTCTTGATTCTTTGGCGCAGGCACACCTTGATCAATTACATGGCGATGCACTTGAAACAGTCATTACAAATGGCATCGAAATGAAGGATCACATGGATGTCACCATAACAAACCACGGCACACAATTGAACACCCATGCCGTGGCCTTTGATGAAGATGTAATTGAGACCGTGGCAGCCCTAGAGTCATTGCCACGGCTCCAAGGTAAGTTCCCTAGTTCAATTTCAATCCCAATTTCGACTGATAAGT
Organism: Pyrus communis; assembly: GCF_041283825.1. NCBI lineage: Eukaryota > Viridiplantae > Streptophyta > Magnoliopsida > Rosales > Rosaceae > Pyrus > Pyrus communis. The sequence continues at coordinate 9,649,405 of NC_142572.1, forward strand.
TGCTTCCTTCTATAGAACAACCACCTACACTCGAGCTCAAACCGTTGCCAAATCCCTTGAAGTATGTGTTTTTGGGCGAGCAAGACACATTGCCCGTCATTATAGCTTCATCACTCACGGCACAAGAGGAGGAGAAGTTGGTGAGGGTTCTCAAAGAGCACAAGACGGCAATAGGGTGGACTTTGGCCGACATCAAGGGTATAAGTCCTACCACGTGCATGCATCGAATTCTCATGGAAGAAGGCGCCAAACCATCAAGGGAAGCCCAACGTCGACTCAACCCACCAATGATGGAAGTAGTGAAGAAGGAAATCATCAAATTGCTTGATTGTGGCGTCATCTATCCCATCTCGGATAGTTGTTGGGTTTCACCGGTCCAAGTGGTTCCCAAGAAGTCCGGAGTCACGGTGGTGAAAAATGAAGAAGATGAACTTGTGCCTACACGCATTCAAACCGGTTGGAGGGTGTGCATTGACTATAGGAAGCTAAATGCAGCAACAAGGAAATATCACTTCCCTTTGCCATTCATCGATCAAATGCTTGAAAGGTTAGCCGGTCATTCTTTTTATTGCTTTCTTGATGGTTATTCGGGATATAATCAAATTGTCATAGCGCCGGATGATCAAGAAAAGACCACCTTTACTTGTCCATTTGGTACTTTTGCATATCGTCGTATGCCATTTGGTTTATGCAATGCACCGGCCACTTTCCAACGATGCATGGTAAGTATCTTCTCTGATTATGTTGAAAAGATAATTGAAGTATTTATGGACGATTTTAGTGTGTTTGGAGACTCATTTGATGCTTGTTTGCATAATCTCACTTTAATCTTGAAAAGATGCATGGAAACTAACCTTGTTTTGAATTGGGAAAAATGTCATTTTATGGTTAAACAAGGTATAGTTTTGGGTCATATCATCTCTGAAAAAGGAATTGAAGTTGATAAGTCTAAAATAGATCTTGTACGTCACTTACCCTCTCCTACTTCGGTTAGAGAGGTCCGTTCTTTTCTTGGCCATGCAGGATTCTATAGGCGATTTATCAAGGATTTTTCTAAGATTGCACAACCACTATGCCGTCTCCTACAAAAAGAAGTGGCGTTTGAATTCACTAAGGAGTGCACGGCATCATTCAACCAACTCAAGGAGTTGTTGACCACGGCACCCATTATTGTTCCCCCGGATTGGAGCCTCCCGTTCGAGCTTATGTGTGATGCGTCCGACTATGCTTTAGGAGCAGTTGTAGGACAAAGAAAGGACAAGAGGCCGCATGTCATCTACTACGCCTCACGGACGTTGAATGATGCTCAACTTAATTATTCCACAACCGAAAAAGAACTCTTGGCTATTGTATTTGCATTAGATAAGTTTAGATCATATCTTCTTGGTACTAAAGTAATTGTTTTCACTGACCATGCAGCCTTGAAGTATCTTCTCACCAAAAAGGAGGCTAAGCCAAGACTCATTCGTTGGATGCTCCTACTTCAAGAGTTCGATCTTGAAATCCGAGACAAGAAAGGGTGTGAAAACGTGGTGGCTGACCACCTAAGTAGAATGGTGCGTGAGGAAGAGTCCACCCCCATTTTAGAAACGTTTCCGGATGAGCAACTTTTGTCCATTGAGGTAAGAACCCCTTGGTATGCCGATTTGGTAAATTTCTTGGTGTCTAAGCAAGTTCCTAGTACCCTAAACAAGTTCCAACGTGATAAACTTGTTCATGATGCACGTTTTTATGTTTGGGATGATCCATATTTATGGAAATTCTGCCCAGATCAGATTGTGCGTAGATGTGTGCCCGAATCTGAATTTAATTCCATTCTTACATTCTGCCATACTTATGCATGTGGGGGACATTTTGGCACCCAAAGGACAGCCCTAAAGGTGTTACAATCTGGATTTTATTGGCCTAATCTCTTTAAAGACGCTAAAATGTTTTGTTTAACATGCGATAAGTGTCAAAGAACAGGTAACATAGGGCCTAAGGACCAAATGCCGCAACAATCTCTCTCCTTTGTGGAAATTTTTGATGTTTGGGGTATTGATTTCATGGGCCCCTTCCCTCCATCTTTAGGTTTCACTTATATCTTGCTAGCTGTCGATTATGTTTCCAAATGGGTGGAAGCCAAAGCCACCCGTACTAACGATTCTAAGGTTGTTGCAGATTTTGTGAAATCTAATATTTTTGCTAGGTTTGGGATGCCACGAGTTTTAATAAGTGATGGGGGTTCTCACTTTCGTAACCGCACCATTGAAGCTTTGCTCAAGAAGTACAACGTTACTCATAAGGTTTCCACACCTTATCACCCTCAAACTAATGGGCAAGCGGAGGTTTCAAATAGGGAGATCAAACAAGTCCTAGAGAAAACCGTGGGACCCTCAAGAAGAGATTGGAGTTTGCGCTTGGACGATGCATTGTGGGCCTATCGTACGGCTTACAAAACTCCCCTTGGCATGTCACCTTTTCGGCTTATATATGGTAAGCCATGTCATTTGCCCGTTGAGTTAGAGCACAAGGCACATTGGGCTGTGAAAACCTTCAATTTGGACATAGACGCTGCTGGAGTTCATAGGAAGCTCCAATTAGATGAACTTGAGGAGATTAGGAACGAGGCTTACGAGAATGCTCGCATCTACAAGGACAAAACGAAGGCTTATCATGATAAGATGCTTCGTACCAAAACGTTCTCCAAGGGGCAGAAAGTGTTGCTTTTTGATTCAAGACTTCGGTTATTCCCTGGTAAGTTACGTTCCAAATGGATTGGACCTCTTGTTGTTACTAATGTTTTTCCTCATGGTGCAGTCCAAGTCCAAAGCTTAAAAAGTGGCCACGAGTTCAAGGTGAACGGACATAGATTGAAGCCATACTATGAGAACTTTGTGGAGCATGTTGTGGAAGAACTTCCCTTGGGTACCGTGGGCTCCAATCTGGAGTGATTTGGGTTCTTCGTCCGGCTGTACGACGTTAAAGCAAGCGCTACTTGGGAGGCAACCCATGCATTTAACAAAAGAAGACCTAGAATGCACTCCAATTCCAGATTTGCGTTCCTAAACTCTTCTCTTTGTTGCTATTTCGTTTCTGCCATGTTAGGTTGTTTAGTTGCTTTTTGTGTGTTTACTTATGATTTGTGTGAATCTAAGCTTAAAACATTGAGGACAATGTTTGATTTAAGTGTGGGGGGGTAACTAAGTTTATTTAATGCAAATTCGTGGGATTTTATCACCCATTACTTAAAATGTTGTTCCTTGCTGTTTTAAGGTGTTTTTAAGTTGTTTTAGAGTGTTTTAGTATGTTTTGTTTTTATAACTCCGAAAATCACATAAAAATTTGAAAAACATGTTTTAAAAAGCCTAAAAAGAGTGTTTTGAGTCGTTTTTGTGTGTTTGTGTTTTAGGGTACCTTCCAACACAATGATGAGGATTTGGTTTTAAATTACATGACTATTATAGAATGTTGTAAACATGGCTGGAAGATGATTTATGCTTTGGTTTATGCTTGGTTATGGTTATAGCTTATGAATTCACATGTAATTACAAAGAGAAAATCTGTTTTTTTTTTTGTAACATGCTTGAACGAAGGAACTTAAACTAAAGCTACATCCTTGTGAGACTTGAGCCTATAACGTTCTTTGGAGAGTATAAATCTGTGATTTCTTGTTTTCTAAAGTCGTTGCATGATCTCATCATTCTTTGCTTGGTTGCTACTTGGAATGCATTTCATTATAGTTCCAAATACTAGAACTCATGCCCAATTCATTCAAAGCAGGATATTGATTGCATAACATACAATAAGATGAAGTTGTTAGTCAAGCCAAAGCCAAAAAGCCTATCCCTTTTCACATGTATTGTAGGATTACCCCTTTTGAGCCTTTTCAAGCTTATTTTCTTTGTTAAACCACATTATCCTCACCTAGCTTAGATTAGGACTTTCCATACCCTTGTTCTTAAAGGATAGTGAAGCATGACTTAGAATGAACTCCTTTTGATCAATATATTGCAGAAAACGAGTGTGGGGGAAGATAATAAGGCACGGCAAAGAAGAAAATAAAAGAAAAAAAAAAAAAAAAAATTGGGATGGCTGAAAATCTGGAGTGGGAATTGCATGTGGCTGCAATGGATTAAAGAAAGGGGGAAGTGCATGTGCTGAAATGATGGTGTGGAATGGTGGAAAGCCACGGCAAGGGATGTATTTTCTGAATGAATGAAGGCAAGTTGTGTGGAAGGGTGATTAGGAATGCATGTGGGTGTTTTGGTGACTGAAATGATGAAGTGGGATGGATATGTGGCTGCAATGATGAATTGGGAGAGCATGTGGGTGGAAATGCATGTGGGTAAATGTGTGGCTGCATGGTTGAATGATTAAAGGTGCATGTGGGTTGGAAATGCATGTGGAGTGGCTGGAATTAAGTGTGTATAAAAGGCTAGAATCTGATTCAAAGAGAATGGCATTTGTTTTGAACTTTGTTTCCTCATTTTCCACCTCCAAATCAGGTTTTCATTACTTTAAAATATGGCTGAGAGGATGACAAACAAGGTAAGTATTTAAGGTAAGTTAAATGGCTCAAATCTGATGTAAATGGTATTTCCACATATGGCATGTGTTTTGAGCGTTTTTTTTCTTGTTTTCACAGCTTGCAAATCAGGTCACAAAGCCCTTCCTTTTACTCCAAACATAAGCTATCCATTCCAAGTCCAATTTTGCTCCAAAATGCTCCAAAATGCATCTTTTTGCTTCCTTAGCCATATGAACCTAAAAACACACGAAAATGGCTTAAACAACTAAAACAACTATGAATTAACAATATAAATGCACGAAAACAAGCTAAGTAAGTGATAGAAGCATATTTAGGCGACTTACTTAGCTTGTTTTCGTGCATTTATATTGTTAATTCATAGTTGTTTTAGTCGTTTAAGCCATTTTCGTGTGTTTTTAGGTTCATATGGCTAAGGAAGCAAAAAGATGCATTTTGGAGCATTTTGGAGCAAAATTGGACTTGGAATGGATAGCTTATGTTTGGAGCAAGAGGAATGGACGAAATTGAAGGATTCCTAACCCATTGCAGCCACATGCATTCACATGCATAAATCAGCCACATGCATCTCCCATCACCATATCAGATTTCCATCATATTCACATGCATTCCATCCTTTAAAACATTGCACATGCACTCCCTTTAATTAATTAAGCCACATGCACTCCCATCCATTTCATCATTGCAGCCAACACATGCTTTCACATGCATTTTCAGATTGTCCCCTTGCACATGCAGCCACATATTCATTGCACATGCAATTCCAACCCACATGCATCCTTTAATCATTCAAACATGCAGCCACATTCCCTCCTAGCTGTCATGTTCCCCCCATTTCACCTATAAATAAGCATTCATTCTCATTCATTCTCATTCACTCTTCCATATTCCAGAAATTCGTCAAAACCTCTCCACACCCTTGCAGCAGCCACCAAAACACTTTTCTCCTCCATTGCAGCCACTCCAACCACTCCCCAAACCATTCACACCATCAAACTATCCTTAGACCTTGTGCTACAACGAAGAGGAAGATAAGAGGGCCTAAACGTTCATACAATTCAAGTTTGAGTTGTTGGAATGTTTAGGTGTTTCTTTGATTTCAATGTTTAATTTCAATACTCTTTGTTTTGTACGAATGAGGAATGGAAGAGAAGAGGGCCTAAACGTTCATACAATTCAAGTTTGAGTTGTTGGAATGTTTAGATGTTTCTTTGATTCCAATGTTTAAATTCAACTAAACCCCCATTGGCTAGGGGGGGATTCGAAATATATGTTTATGCTTGCATTTTGATTTGAATACTTCTAATTGCGTTTCATAAGTTGTGGATTCAATTCGTTTAACTGTTTGATTGATAACTTATTTATGTATGTTCATTGAGAGTGCACACTTAATTTTCATGCATGAATATGACGCTAGAATATAAGTGAGTTTCACCTAATCGTTATGAACTTATATTCACAAGTAGTGGAGGTTGCTTATAAACAATCGCGTTAAATGAATTCTTGGCATAAGTTTCATGCAATCCATAGTAACGAATGCCTCGTCAACACTTATAATTTTCATAGAGCGTAATGATTCTTGCTTGTACCTCTTCTATGCATTCATGTTGAGGACTTGTGGGGAATGTTTTGAATTGTCGCATGCATCATCCAATTCAATAACGTTAGGAAGATTTGAAGGTTAATTAGTGCATCACGGTTAACTTGGGGTGTTGAGTATCATAGTTTATTGAAATGCAATTGGAAATCATTTTATTATGCAAGTATAACATGTATGGAGATGAACCCCTTAGCCATTCTATCATCCATTCATTCCATTCCATCAAATTCGTTTTACAATCTGTTTAGTTTATTAACTTGTTTTGTTATTTCAATTTTCGTATAAATCTAAATCCCCCTTTACTTTAATGTCCAATTTAGTTAGAAATCAATTTAGTTTGTGCTTTTAAGTGTTTTGATTCATTTTATTTCCCAATTTCGTCCAGATTCACCAAAGTGCTCAAAACTGCCCAGAAAGTGATTTTAAGGCAGTTTTGAGTGTTTTGGGTGATGTTTGAGTCTTTTGGTTTGTTTTAATGTTTTAAGTGTTTAGTTTTACATTCTTTGAGTTAGTTTAGTGTTTTATATTGTGTTTTTACGTTCTTGAGTCAAGTTATTACTTAATTTCGTCCAAATTTGTGTTTGTGCTCAAATCTGCCCAGAAAGTGGTTTTTAGGCAGATTTGAGTGTGTTTGTGTTGTTTTGAGTCTTTTGGTTTGTCTTAGTGTTTTAAAGTTTAGCTTTGCATTCTTTGAGTCTAGTATAGTGTTTCATATTGTTATTTTACGTTTTTGAGTCAAATCCAAGTGGTTAACAATCCCTCCTAATCCCCGGTCTAGAACGATCCCTACTTATACTTATACTACAATTGTCAAAAAGAGGGTTTAATTTGTGTGTGTATAATTCTCGCATCAAATTTTGGCGCCGTTGCCGGGGATTAGCAAATTTGCTAATCTCTTGGATTGTTCGTTTCTGTTATGTATTTTAGTTTTTGTTTTTGATTTGTGTTTTGTTTGTTGAATTCAAATACTAGAAAAGAACAACATGGCACTTGACAATGCTTCTCTTTTGTCACAGCTCATGGAAAGGTCCCAATTGCAACGCGTTGATATATTTGATCTTCAATCAAGGAATAACGTGTTTTCCAATACTTACAATTCGGATTGGAGTGATCATTCAACTTCTATGTGGTGGGAACCTGAACATGTTCAACAAGAAGGATATTGGCAGCCACCTCATATTCAATATGCCCAACCAAACTCAAGTTCGTCAATAGATTATAATCAAAAGCTTAATGAATTAATTTGTTTGGTGCAGGGATCACAAAATCAAGTCAAGGAGGGCCAAAATCAAGACAAAAGGTTGGACCACTTGGAAGAGCAAATAGGGCAGATCGCGGAGTTCGTAGGACAGTTTCAAGACCAAGGTGAACTCCCTAGTTCAACCATTGCAAATCCGAAGGGAGAATTTGAACTTGCCAAGGAAATCATATTGAGCAGTGACGAGGAGGTTGGAACGGACCCTCAACCATCAAAATCAAATCACAAGGAAGAGGAATACACCCAACCCACGGCAAGAGTGGAAACACCTTTGCCGGAGGCACCTATTGCTCCTACGCCATCTAATTCAAGTAAGGTTGTTCCAATTAGTTCTAACCCCGTTCCAACTAATATTCCTATTCCTTGCAGGTTCATGAATTCCAAGGAAGAAGAAAGTGAAAAAGACACCTCGGAAGCCCTTCCAAAGGTGAAAAGTAGAGAATGTCATGAATTCATCAAAGAGGACGTTCTTGAAACCATCACATGCAATCTGGCCAAGTCCAATATCCTTGAAACTTTCAAAGGAGTGGTGTTTGTCATTGAGTTCTTGTCGGACAAAACAAGTAAGTTATCTTTTCCAAATTCCATTACATTTTATACTAACTTACTGTTTTTTATGAATCAGGCACCTACACTAGAATTCAAACCAATGCCGGTTCACTTCAAGTATCACCCTCCATTCAAGGACAAATTCCATGCCGTTTGATTTTATTTATGCATTTAAAAAAAAAAAAAAAAAAAAAAAAATACTAAACATGGAGAAAGGTGCTGCTTCACAAAGGTTGTTTACGTGAAGCCCCACTACGAGGCGTCGAAGCGGAAGGCGTCGAAGCGGAAGGCATCGGAGCGGAAGGCATCGGAGCAGAAGGCATTGGAGCGGAAGGCATCGGAGCGGGAGGCATCGGAGCTAGAGCATTCCAGGCCTCAATACTTGGCCAAGCGCTGGATGAGCCAGGAAAAAGGTGCCTCTGGAGGAAAGACGAAAACCTTTGACGGTCACTGTGAATCCGACCTTCAGACTCTTGCAGCTCATCAAGCTTCCTCTTCATGCCCGTCGAATAGTTGTTTGCAAGCACATGCAAACTTCTATTCTCGTACTTAAGCTGCTGGATCTCTTGCTTAAGACTTTCCACTTCTGCCATCAATGATTCCACCTGACGGGAGCGGGCAAGCAGGCGTTGGCCCATGTTGGACACAGAACTCGCACACTGAACACTAAGTGCGAGGGACTCTTGAACGGCTAACTCATCGGACCGTCCTGACAGCAGCCTACTATCTTTTGGAGTAAGGAGGTTCCTAGCTACTATTGTAGCTGTTGTGGCGTCCTGCATCACGGAGTCTTCACCTGTAAGAAGACCGTTAGAAGATAAGAAAGAAGGGCGCCATACGTTACCTTGACGCGGCGCGCCCGTATCACTGCTAAGGCTCAATTCCAAGCTAAGGTTCGATGAGTTTGCCATTTTTCAAAAGTGTTCAAAGAGAAGGGATGGAGTTAAATTTCAAAGGGCCGGAGTCGATTTTCAAGAATGGGAAGTCTTCAGAGTGTGTTTGTTGGCGGTGATCGATACCTCTATAAGAAGCCAAGGCGACGCGTCCTCCGATTCAAAAAGCCGGAATTTCCGGCGAAATTTAGGCGACGCTTTCTCGGCTTTTCAGAAAACGCGTTCAACTTTGTCAAAAGATTTCTGACAAAGCTGAAAACACGTGGAGGCCATCATCGCAACTACACGTCTTTAGCCGACAAGCGCAAAGTTCGGCGACGCTTTCTCTGCTTTTCAGAAAACGCGTGCAGCTTTGTCAAAGGAGCCGCATCCGCACTACCACGTGTCGTTCAGAAAGCAAAGGGGCGTCGTTCAGAAATCGAAGGGGCGCCTGCTCAGAAATCGAAGAGGCGTCGTTCTGATATCGAAGAGACATTTGTCGACAAGGGTAAAAGAATAGTACCACCATTTGATATTATCTCTATATATGTCGACCTTCGTCTTTTATGGCAAGGCAAACCTGAAGAACCATGCCCAACTCTCTCTCACCTCTGAGGGCGCACTCCCAGCAAAGCCTTTCGAAATACTCAATTCTTTCTTCTTCCCCAAAGATGATACCAGATGCCTGGAGTACAGATGACCCAGGAGGAAACGGCGGATTGAAGTGTGCTGATTCATTCACCGCTTCTTCAAAAGCAAAGGTATCTCATATCATCAAGGTCAAAAGCAAAAGTATCTCATATCATGCTCTTTCCCTGTCTTTTTCTTTGTCCTTGTTCTTACTCGCATGGCAAAGTGAAAGAAGCAATCAGCCGGCACTTGGAGTCAGTCTTTCGATCTGGAGCCAACTGCCTGGAATCTATTCCTGGTTGCTTACCTAGCGTTGCTCTCGAGTTGTCATCTTCAACGGTTGATACACTTCCAGAGAAGGGACCACTTCTGCAAAGGGGAGCGAGTAAGGCAAGTGAAAATGATACATTGAAGCATGTGGAGACAAACTTAGGCTGAGTTATCCTCCAACCCTTTTCAATACGAATTGGAAAGATTGAACAAAGAAACAGACCAAAGGGGTAAGCTCAGACCTTCGGGGAAGACCAAAAGAATCCTCCAGCCCAGTAGCACAAAGGAAAATCAACAAGTGGAGGAGACCAAAAGAATCCTGCTGCCCAGTTCAACAGTAGCACAAAGGAAAATCAATGATGGGCGGAAACCAGTTCAAGAGTAAGCCTGTGGAGTCACTATGATCAAAGCCTCAATGCAATTACCAAGGAGAAGAGGGAATTTACACTCCATAACCAGATTTGCGTCCCTAAACTCTTCTCTTTGTTAATTACATTCTGCCATGTTTAGTATGTTTAAATGCTTTTTGTGTGTTTACTTATGCTTTGTTTAAATCTATGCTTAAAACATTGAGGACAATGTTTGATTTAAGTGTGGGGGGGGTAACTAATGTTGTTAATGCAAATTCGTGGGATTTTATCACCCATTACTTCAAATGTTGTTCCTTGCTGTTTTAAGATGTTTTTAAGTTGTTTTAGAGTGTTTTAGTATGTTTTGTTTATATAACTCCGAAAATACCATAAAAATTTGAAAAAATTGTTTTGAAAAGCCTAAAAAGAGTGTTTTGAGTCGTTTTTGTGTGTTTGTGTCTTAGGGTACCTTCCAACACAATGATAAGGATTTGGTTTGTAATTGCATGACTGTTTAAAAGAGTTATGAACATAGAGAAAAGTTTGATTTACTCTTGGTATATGCTTGGTTATGGTTATAATGTATGACTTCACATGCAATCATAAAAGAAAAATTCGTTTTTGTAACATGCTTGAAGGAAGGAACTCAAACAAACGCTACGTCCCTGTGAGACTCGAGCCATTACTTTCTTTGGAGAGCTATTTTCTGTGATTCTTTGTTTTTTAAAGTTGTTGCATGATCTCATTATTCCTTGCTTGGTTGCTACTTAGAATGCAATTGTCTCATGATAGAACTAAATGCTAGAACTTATATCCGTTTCATTCAAAGCATGATATTGAATTGCATAACATATATCAAGATGAAGTTGTGTAGTTGCCACCATAGCCAAATAGCCTTACTTCCCATATTTCGTATATGTTGTAAGTTTTACCCCCGTTGAGCCTTGTTTAGCCTTTATTCTTTGTTTACCCACATTATCCTCACCTAGCCTAGTGTAGGACAGTCCACACCCTTGTTCTTAAATGATAGTGAGCATGACTAAAATGAATTCCTTTTGAGTACATTATGAAAGAAAATGAGTGTGGGGGAGAGAATGTTTTGTTCTTAACTGTTTATGTATGTTTTGAGAGGCAAAAGAAAAGAAAAAATTGTGAAAAACATATGAAAAAAAAGAAAAACAGAAAAGAAAAGAAAGAAAGAAAGAAAAAGGAAAAAGGAGCTTGTTCCCCCTTGTTGTTCAAAAGTTGAGTTTTCATTCAAAAGTGAATTCTAAGTTAATTCAAATGCTTTGCTCGCTATTTCTTTAAGAACCTTTGTTTTCCATATCCCTTCTTTGTTAGCCAAACACCTTTAGCCCCGTTTCAACCCTTATGCTTCTATCTTGATCGTTATGTGTTCAATAATGTGGAGTTTGGAATTGATATGAGCTTATGGAATCACTGGTTCTCATCCTAAGTAGTAGCATTCCATTCATGAGATCATATTCATGTCATTATCATAAATCCAGAAAATGCTTTCCTTGTTATAACATATGTGAGTGTTCATGTTTACATCAATCTTCTCACATATACCTAGTGTAGGGAGTGTAGTCAGAAAATCTGTGTGAAAAACGAGAGTACATCTAGTGAGGAATTGAGGGAATTCTCTAAAGGCATGTTACTACATTCAAATCATGGTTTTAAATGCTTAATTGTGAACTAGTATGTGGTGACTATGAGTAAGAATGTACTTAAGTGTAAAGATGGCTAAAATCTGTGGGAATAATGATTTTTAACTTGTCATGTGCATTGGAAATCCCTGAGACGATTGTTGGAAGGTATAGGTTGTGTTTTGTTCGTTTTGTTTTGTTTTTGGTTTCTTTTGTTTTGTTTTGCTCGAGGACTAGCAAAAGCTAAGTGTGGGGGAATTTGATAGAAGCATATTTAGGCGACTTACTTAGCTTGTTTTCGTGCATTTATATTGTTAATTCATAGTTGTTTTAGTCGTTTAAGCCATTTTCGTGTGTTTTTAGGTTCATATGGCTAAGGAAGCAAAAAGATGCATTTTGGAGCATTTTGGAGCAAAATTGGACTTGGAATGGATAGCTTATGTTTGGAGCAAGAGGAATGGACGAAATTGAAGGATTCCTAACCCATTGCAGCCACATGCATTCACATGCATAAATCAGCCACATGCATCTCCCATCACCATATCAGATTTCCATCATATTCACATGCATTCCATCCTTTAAAACATTGCACATGCACTCCCTTTAATTAATTAAGCCACATGCACTCCCATCCATTTCATCATTGCAGCCAACACATGCTTTCACATGCATTTTCAGATTGTCCCCTTGCACATGCAGCCACATATTCATTGCACATGCAATTCCAACCCACATGCATCCTTTAATCATTCAAACATGCAGCCACATTCCCTCCTAGCTGTCATGTTCCCCCCATTTCACCTATAAATAAGCATTCATTCTCATTCATTCTCATTCACTCTTCCATATTCCAGAAATTCGTCAAAACCTCTCCACACCCTTGCAGCAGCCACCAAAACACTTTTCTCCTCCATTGCAGCCACTCCAACCACTCCCCAAACCATTCACACCATCAAACTATCCTTAGACCTTGTGCTACAACGAAGAGGAAGATAAGAGGGCCTAAACGTTCATACAATTCAAGTTTGAGTTGTTGGAATGTTTAGGTGTTTCTTTGATTTCAATGTTTAATTTCAATACTCTTTGTTTTGTACGAATGAGGAATGGAAGAGAAGAGGGCCTAAACGTTCATACAATTCAAGTTTGAGTTGTTGGAATGTTTAGATGTTTCTTTGATTCCAATGTTTAAATTCAACTAAACCCCCATTGGCTAGGGGGGGATTCGAAATATATGTTTATGCTTGCATTTTGATTTGAATACTTCTAATTGCGTTTCATAAGTTGTGGATTCAATTCGTTTAACTGTTTGATTGATAACTTATTTATGTATGTTCATTGAGAGTGCACACTTAATTTTCATGCATGAATATGACGCTAGAATATAAGTGAGTTTCACCTAATCGTTATGAACTTATATTCACAAGTAGTGGAGGTTGCTTATAAACAATCGCGTTAAATGAATTCTTGGCATAAGTTTCATGCAATCCATAGTAACGAATGCCTCGTCAACACTTATAATTTTCATAGAGCGTAATGATTCTTGCTTGTACCTCTTCTATGCATTCATGTTGAGGACTTGTGGGGAATGTTTTGAATTGTCGCATGCATCATCCAATTCAATAACGTTAGGAAGATTTGAAGGTTAATTAGTGCATCACGGTTAACTTGGGGTGTTGAGTATCATAGTTTATTGAAATGCAATTGGAAATCATTTTATTATGCAAGTATAACATGTATGGAGATGAACCCCTTAGCCATTCTATCATCCATTCATTCCATTCCATCAAATTCGTTTTACAATCTGTTTAGTTTATTAACTTGTTTTGTTATTTCAATTTTCGTATAAATCTAAATCCCCCTTTACTTTAATGTCCAATTTAGTTAGAAATCAATTTAGTTTGTGCTTTTAAGTGTTTTGATTCATTTTATTTCCCAATTTCGTCCAGATTCACCAAAGTGCTCAAAACTGCCCAGAAAGTGATTTTAAGGCAGTTTTGAGTGTTTTGGGTGATGTTTGAGTCTTTTGGTTTGTTTTAATGTTTTAAGTGTTTAGTTTTACATTCTTTGAGTTAGTTTAGTGTTTTATATTGTGTTTTTACGTTCTTGAGTCAAGTTATTACTTAATTTCGTCCAAATTTGTGTTTGTGCTCAAATCTGCCCAGAAAGTGGTTTTTAGGCAGATTTGAGTGTGTTTGTGTTGTTTTGAGTCTTTTGGTTTGTCTTAGTGTTTTAAAGTTTAGCTTTGCATTCTTTGAGTCTAGTATAGTGTTTCATATTGTTATTTTACGTTTTTGAGTCAAATCCAAGTGGTTAACAATCCCTCCTAATCCCCGGTCTAGAACGATCCCTACTTATACTTATACTACAATTGTCAAAAAGAGGGTTTAATTTGTGTGTGTATAATTCTCGCATCAAATTTTGGCGCCGTTGCCGGGGATTAGCAAATTTGCTAATCTCTTGGATTGTTCGTTTCTGTTATGTATTTTAGTTTTTGTTTTTGATTTGTGTTTTGTTTGTTGAATTCAAATACTAGAAAAGAACAACATGGCACTTGACAATGCTTCTCTTTTGTCACAGCTCATGGAAAGGTCCCAATTGCAACGCGTTGATATATTTGATCTTCAATCAAGGAATAACGTGTTTTCCAATACTTACAATTCGGATTGGAGTGATCATTCAACTTCTATGTGGTGGGAACCTGAACATGTTCAACAAGAAGGATATTGGCAGCCACCTCATATTCAATATGCCCAACCAAACTCAAGTTCGTCAATAGATTATAATCAAAAGCTTAATGAATTAATTTGTTTGGTGCAGGGATCACAAAATCAAGTCAAGGAGGGCCAAAATCAAGACAAAAGGTTGGACCACTTGGAAGAGCAAATAGGGCAGATCGCGGAGTTCGTAGGACAGTTTCAAGACCAAGGTGAACTCCCTAGTTCAACCATTGCAAATCCGAAGGGAGAATTTGAACTTGCCAAGGAAATCATATTGAGCAGTGACGAGGAGGTTGGAACGGACCCTCAACCATCAAAATCAAATCACAAGGAAGAGGAATACACCCAACCCACGGCAAGAGTGGAAACACCTTTGCCGGAGGCACCTATTGCTCCTACGCCATCTAATTCAAGTAAGGTTGTTCCAATTAGTTCTAACCCCGTTCCAACTAATATTCCTATTCCTTGCAGGTTCATGAATTCCAAGGAAGAAGAAAGTGAAAAAGACACCTCGGAAGCCCTTCCAAAGGTGAAAAGTAGAGAATGTCATGAATTCATCAAAGAGGACGTTCTTGAAACCATCACATGCAATCTGGCCAAGTCCAATATCCTTGAAACTTTCAAAGGAGTGGTGTTTGTCATTGAGTTCTTGTCGGACAAAACAAGTAAGTTATCTTTTCCAAATTCCATTACATTTTATACTAACTTACTGTTTTTTATGAATCAGGCACCTACACTAGAATTCAAACCAATGCCGGTTCACTTCAAGTATCACCCTCCATTCAAGGACAAATTCCATGCCGTTTGATTTTATTTATGCATTTAAAAAAAAAAAAAAAAAAAAAAAAATACTAAACATGGAGAAAGGTGCTGCTTCACAAAGGTTGTTTACGTGAAGCCCCACTACGAGGCGTCGAAGCGGAAGGCGTCGAAGCGGAAGGCATCGGAGCGGAAGGCATCGGAGCAGAAGGCATTGGAGCGGAAGGCATCGGAGCGGGAGGCATCGGAGCTAGAGCATTCCAGGCCTCAATACTTGGCCAAGCGCTGGATGAGCCAGGAAAAAGGTGCCTCTGGAGGAAAGACGAAAACCTTTGACGGTCACTGTGAATCCGACCTTCAGACTCTTGCAGCTCATCAAGCTTCCTCTTCATGCCCGTCGAATAGTTGTTTGCAAGCACATGCAAACTTCTATTCTCGTACTTAAGCTGCTGGATCTCTTGCTTAAGACTTTCCACTTCTGCCATCAATGATTCCACCTGACGGGAGCGGGCAAGCAGGCGTTGGCCCATGTTGGACACAGAACTCGCACACTGAACACTAAGTGCGAGGGACTCTTGAACGGCTAACTCATCGGACCGTCCTGACAGCAGCCTACTATCTTTTGGAGTAAGGAGGTTCCTAGCTACTATTGTAGCTGTTGTGGCGTCCTGCATCACGGAGTCTTCACCTGTAAGAAGACCGTTAGAAGATAAGAAAGAAGGGCGCCATACGTTACCTTGACGCGGCGCGCCCGTATCACTGCTAAGGCTCAATTCCAAGCTAAGGTTCGATGAGTTTGCCATTTTTCAAAAGTGTTCAAAGAGAAGGGATGGAGTTAAATTTCAAAGGGCCGGAGTCGATTTTCAAGAATGGGAAGTCTTCAGAGTGTGTTTGTTGGCGGTGATCGATACCTCTATAAGAAGCCAAGGCGACGCGTCCTCCGATTCAAAAAGCCGGAATTTCCGGCGAAATTTAGGCGACGCTTTCTCGGCTTTTCAGAAAACGCGTTCAACTTTGTCAAAAGATTTCTGACAAAGCTGAAAACACGTGGAGGCCATCATCGCAACTACACGTCTTTAGCCGACAAGCGCAAAGTTCGGCGACGCTTTCTCTGCTTTTCAGAAAACGCGTGCAGCTTTGTCAAAGGAGCCGCATCCGCACTACCACGTGTCGTTCAGAAAGCAAAGGGGCGTCGTTCAGAAATCGAAGGGGCGCCTGCTCAGAAATCGAAGAGGCGTCGTTCTGATATCGAAGAGACATTTGTCGACAAGGGTAAAAGAATAGTACCACCATTTGATATTATCTCTATATATGTCGACCTTCGTCTTTTATGGCAAGGCAAACCTGAAGAACCATGCCCAACTCTCTCTCACCTCTGAGGGCGCACTCCCAGCAAAGCCTTTCGAAATACTCAATTCTTTCTTCTTCCCCAAAGATGATACCAGATGCCTGGAGTACAGATGACCCAGGAGGAAACGGCGGATTGAAGTGTGCTGATTCATTCACCGCTTCTTCAAAAGCAAAGGTATCTCATATCATCAAGGTCAAAAGCAAAAGTATCTCATATCATGCTCTTTCCCTGTCTTTTTCTTTGTCCTTGTTCTTACTCGCATGGCAAAGTGAAAGAAGCAATCAGCCGGCACTTGGAGTCAGTCTTTCGATCTGGAGCCAACTGCCTGGAATCTATTCCTGGTTGCTTACCTAGCGTTGCTCTCGAGTTGTCATCTTCAACGGTTGATACACTTCCAGAGAAGGGACCACTTCTGCAAAGGGGAGCGAGTAAGGCAAGTGAAAATGATACATTGAAGCATGTGGAGACAAACTTAGGCTGAGTTATCCTCCAACCCTTTTCAATACGAATTGGAAAGATTGAACAAAGAAACAGACCAAAGGGGTAAGCTCAGACCTTCGGGGAAGACCAAAAGAATCCTCCAGCCCAGTAGCACAAAGGAAAATCAACAAGTGGAGGAGACCAAAAGAATCCTGCTGCCCAGTTCAACAGTAGCACAAAGGAAAATCAATGATGGGCGGAAACCAGTTCAAGAGTAAGCCTGTGGAGTCACTATGATCAAAGCCTCAATGCAATTACCAAGGAGAAGAGGGAATTTACACTCCATAACCAGATTTGCGTCCCTAAACTCTTCTCTTTGTTAATTACATTCTGCCATGTTTAGTATGTTTAAATGCTTTTTGTGTGTTTACTTATGCTTTGTTTAAATCTATGCTTAAAACATTGAGGACAATGTTTGATTTAAGTGTGGGGGGGTAACTAATGTTGTTAATGCAAATTCGTGGGATTTTATCACCCATTACTTCAAATGTTGTTCCTTGCTGTTTTAAGATGTTTTTAAGTTGTTTTAGAGTGTTTTAGTATGTTTTGTTTATATAACTCCGAAAATACCATAAAAATTTGAAAAAATTGTTTTGAAAAGCCTAAAAAGAGTGTTTTGAGTCGTTTTTGTGTGTTTGTGTCTTAGGGTACCTTCCAACACAATGATAAGGATTTGGTTTGTAATTGCATGACTGTTTAAAAGAGTTATGAACATAGAGAAAAGTTTGATTTACTCTTGGTATATGCTTGGTTATGGTTATAATGTATGACTTCACATGCAATCATAAAAGAAAAATTCGTTTTTGTAACATGCTTGAAGGAAGGAACTCAAACAAACGCTACGTCCCTGTGAGACTCGAGCCATTACTTTCTTTGGAGAGCTATTTTCTGTGATTCTTTGTTTTTTAAAGTTGTTGCATGATCTCATTATTCCTTGCTTGGTTGCTACTTAGAATGCAATTGTCTCATGATAGAACTAAATGCTAGAACTTATATCCGTTTCATTCAAAGCATGATATTGAATTGCATAACATATATCAAGATGAAGTTGTGTAGTTGCCACCATAGCCAAATAGCCTTACTTCCCATATTTCGTATATGTTGTAAGTTTTACCCCCGTTGAGCCTTGTTTAGCCTTTATTCTTTGTTTACCCACATTATCCTCACCTAGCCTAGTGTAGGACAGTCCACACCCTTGTTCTTAAATGATAGTGAGCATGACTAAAATGAATTCCTTTTGAGTACATTATGAAAGAAAATGAGTGTGGGGGAGAGAATGTTTTGTTCTTAACTGTTTATGTATGTTTTGAGAGGCAAAAGAAAAGAAAAAATTGTGAAAAACATATGAAAAAAAAGAAAAACAGAAAAGAAAAGAAAGAAAGAAAGAAAAAGGAAAAAGGAGCTTGTTCCCCCTTGTTGTTCAAAAGTTGAGTTTTCATTCAAAAGTGAATTCTAAGTTAATTCAAATGCTTTGCTCGCTATTTCTTTAAGAACCTTTGTTTTCCATATCCCTTCTTTGTTAGCCAAACACCTTTAGCCCCGTTTCAACCCTTATGCTTCTATCTTGATCGTTATGTGTTCAATAATGTGGAGTTTGGAATTGATATGAGCTTATGGAATCACTGGTTCTCATCCTAAGTAGTAGCATTCCATTCATGAGATCATATTCATGTCATTATCATAAATCCAGAAAATGCTTTCCTTGTTATAACATATGTGAGTGTTCATGTTTACATCAATCTTCTCACATATACCTAGTGTAGGGAGTGTAGTCAGAAAATCTGTGTGAAAAACGAGAGTACATCTAGTGAGGAATTGAGGGAATTCTCTAAAGGCATGTTACTACATTCAAATCATGGTTTTAAATGCTTAATTGTGAACTAGTATGTGGTGACTATGAGTAAGAATGTACTTAAGTGTAAAGATGGCTAAAATCTGTGGGAATAATGATTTTTAACTTGTCATGTGCATTGGAAATCCCTGAGACGATTGTTGGAAGGTATAGGTTGTGTTTTGTTCGTTTTGTTTTGTTTTTGGTTTCTTTTGTTTTGTTTTGCTCGAGGACTAGCAAAAGCTAAGTGTGGGGGAATTTGATAGAAGCATATTTAGGCGACTTACTTAGCTTGTTTTCGTGCATTTATATTGTTAATTCATAGTTGTTTTAGTCGTTTAAGCCATTTTCGTGTGTTTTTAGGTTCATATGGCTAAGGAAGCAAAAAGATGCATTTTGGAGCATTTTGGAGCAAAATTGGACTTGGAATGGATAGCTTATGTTTGGAGCAAGAGGAATGGACGAAATTGAAGGATTCCTAACCCATTGCAGCCACATGCATTCACATGCATAAATCAGCCACATGCATCTCCCATCACCATATCAGATTTCCATCATATTCACATGCATTCCATCCTTTAAAACATTGCACATGCACTCCCTTTAATTAATTAAGCCACATGCACTCCCATCCATTTCATCATTGCAGCCAACACATGCTTTCACATGCATTTTCAGATTGTCCCCTTGCACATGCAGCCACATATTCATTGCACATGCAATTCCAACCCACATGCATCCTTTAATCATTCAAACATGCAGCCACATTCCCTCCTAGCTGTCATGTTCCCCCCATTTCACCTATAAATAAGCATTCATTCTCATTCATTCTCATTCATTCTCATTCACTCTTCCATATTCCAGAAATTCGTCAAAACCTCTCCACACCCTTGCAGCAGCCACCAAAACACTTTTCTCCTCCATTGCAGCCACTCCAACCACTCCCCAAACCATTCACACCATCAAACTATCCTTAGACCTTGTGCTACAACGAAGAGGAAGATAAGAGGGCCTAAACGTTCATACAATTCAAGTTTGAGTTGTTGGAATGTTTAGGTGTTTCTTTGATTTCAATGTTTAATTTCAATACTCTTTGTTTTGTACGAATGAGGAATGGAAGAGAAGAGGGCCTAAACGTTCATACAATTCAAGTTTGAGTTGTTGGAATGTTTAGATGTTTCTTTGATTCCAATGTTTAAATTCAACTAAACCCCCATTGGCTAGGGGGGGATTCGAAATATATGTTTATGCTTGCATTTTGATTTGAATACTTCTAATTGCGTTTCATAAGTTGTGGATTCAATTCGTTTAACTGTTTGATTGATAACTTATTTATGTATGTTCATTGAGAGTGCACACTTAATTTTCATGCATGAATATGACGCTAGAATATAAGTGAGTTTCACCTAATCGTTATGAACTTATATTCACAAGTAGTGGAGGTTGCTTATAAACAATCGCGTTAAATGAATTCTTGGCATAAGTTTCATGCAATCCATAGTAACGAATGCCTCGTCAACACTTATAATTTTCATAGAGCGTAATGATTCTTGCTTGTACCTCTTCTATGCATTCATGTTGAGGACTTGTGGGGAATGTTTTGAATTGTCGCATGCATCATCCAATTCAATAACGTTAGGAAGATTTGAAGGTTAATTAGTGCATCACGGTTAACTTGGGGTGTTGAGTATCATAGTTTATTGAAATGCAATTGGAAATCATTTTATTATGCAAGTATAACATGTATGGAGATGAACCCCTTAGCCATTCTATCATCCATTCATTCCATTCCATCAAATTCGTTTTACAATCTGTTTAGTTTATTAACTTGTTTTGTTATTTCAATTTTCGTATAAATCTAAATCCCCCTTTACTTTAATGTCCAATTTAGTTAGAAATCAATTTAGTTTGTGCTTTTAAGTGTTTTGATTCATTTTATTTCCCAATTTCGTCCAGATTCACCAAAGTGCTCAAAACTGCCCAGAAAGTGATTTTAAGGCAGTTTTGAGTGTTTTGGGTGATGTTTGAGTCTTTTGGTTTGTTTTAATGTTTTAAGTGTTTAGTTTTACATTCTTTGAGTTAGTTTAGTGTTTTATATTGTGTTTTTACGTTCTTGAGTCAAGTTATTACTTAATTTCGTCCAAATTTGTGTTTGTGCTCAAATCTGCCCAGAAAGTGGTTTTTAGGCAGATTTGAGTGTGTTTGTGTTGTTTTGAGTCTTTTGGTTTGTCTTAGTGTTTTAAAGTTTAGCTTTGCATTCTTTGAGTCTAGTATAGTGTTTCATATTGTTATTTTACGTTTTTGAGTCAAATCCAAGTGGTTAACAATCCCTCCTAATCCCCGGTCTAGAACGATCCCTACTTATACTTATACTACAATTGTCAAAAAGAGGGTTTAATTTGTGTGTGTATAATTCTCGCATCAGTAAGTCGCCTAAATATGCTCCTATCAAATTCCCCCACACTTAGCTTTTGCTAGTCCTCGAGCAAAACAAAACAAAAGAAACCAAAAACAAAACAAAACACAATCTAAACCTTCCAACATGTATCTCAGGGATTTCAAACGAACATGACACAATATAGAACATCATTCCCAAAACAATTAGCTTTCTTTACACTTCAACAAACACTTAATCATAGTTACCATTCACTAGTTCGCATTTAATCAATTAAAACACATTTGGAATATAGTAACATGCCTTAGAGAATTTCCTCAATTCCTTACTAGAATGCACTCTATTTTCACACAGATTTTCTAACTTCACACCCTACACTAGGTATATGTGAGAAGATTGATGTAAATATGAATTCTAACACTCACATATGTTATATCTGATGCGTGATTTATGCGCACACAAATTAAACCCTCTTTTTGACGATTTGTAGTATAAGTGCAAGTAGGGATCGTTCTAGACCGGGGATTAGGAGGGCTTGCTAAAACCTTCTAAATTGACTTAAAAACATAAAAACACAATATAAAACACTATTTAATGCTCGAAGAAAGCAAAACTAAAAATAAGAAAGATTAAGACTAAGACTTCAACGAAATAGGGGGGAATTGGATTTGGACGAATTTAAACTAAAATGGATAGATTGTAAAGAAAACAAATTGTAAATATGAAATTGACGGAAATGAATGGATGGTATGGCTAGCTAAGGGGTTCATCTCCATACATGTTACACTTGCATAATAAAATGATTTCCAATTGCATTTCAACAAACCATGAATTCTCAACACCCCGGGTTAATTAGGTCCGCTTAAATTAACCGTCAAGTTTTCCTTAAGTTAATGAATTGGATGATTGCATACGACAACCCAAAGCATTCCTCACAAGTTCCCTACATGAATTGCATAATAGAGAAACAAGCAAGAATCATTAAGCATCATGAAAACTATAAGTGTTGACGAGGCATTCGTTACTATGATTGCATGAAACTTATGCCAAGAATTTGCTTAACGCGATTGTTTATAAGCAACCTCCACTACTTGTGAATATAAGTTCATAACTATTATGTGAAACTCACTTATATTCTAGCATCAAATTCATGCATGAAAATTAAGCGTTCATTCTTAATAAACATACATAAATAGGTTATCAATCAAACAGTTAAACAAATTGAATTCACAATTTATGAAACGTAATTAAAAGTAATCAAATCATATTACAAACATAATGATAGGAGCATATTTACGCACCTTAGTTTAGCTTGTTTTTGTGCATTTATAGTGTTTTTCCTTAGTAAAGTAGTCTTTTAAGCTAGTTCTATGTGTTTTCAGGTTTTAAGGGCAAAGTATGCAAAAGGATGCATTTTGGAGCCTTTTGGAGCAAATTAGAGCTTGGAATGGACATCATATGCTTGGAGCCAAGAGGATGGACGAAATTGAAGACTTGAAGATGATGATTCCTACTTGAGCAAGGTTTCCTAGTTGAAGTAGGAAAGTCCCTAAATGGAAGATGGGTTTCCTAGTTGAATTAGGATTCCTAGTTAAGATGGGTTTCCTAGTTGAATTAGGATTCCTAGAAGAATGAAGATTCCTACTCAAATAAGGTTTCCTACTTGATAAAGGAAAGTCAAAGTCCTAATGGTCTCAAGTGAAGCAACAAAGAAGTTTTCCAAGTCCAAGAAGGAAAAGGAGTCCAAGATGAAGAAGGAATGATGAAGACAAGGTTTCCTAATCCTAATAGGCAAAGTTTCCAAGTGCAATGAGGAGTCCTTATCCATTTAGGGAACCTTATCCATTTAGGACACCTTATCCTAATCCTATAGGGATGCCATGCACTTTACCTTATCTTGGAGGGTTTCTAGAAGCCTTAGATGCCCTATCCTATCTTTGCCGTGGGTTTTATCCAAATCCCCTTAGTTTTTAGGCTTTCTAGAAGCCCTAACATTATCCCTACAAAGGTGCCGCACCCTTATCCCTTTTTCCCTACAAATTTGGCCCTTAAAACATGTTTCTAGGAACCTTATCTTATCTCCTACAAAAGTGGCGCCCCAAATCCTTCTAGAAAGCTGATTTCCCTTGCCTTGCAAGGCATTCTAGAAGCCTTATCACCTTATCTCCTTACCTGCCGCACCTAGGAAGCATTATCCCTTTCTATTTCTGATTTCTAAGCCTATTTCCTTGTGGATTTGGGTTATTCAAGTCCATATCTGATTACCCTAGGGTTTTAAGTGCCTATATATACTCATATTAACCCCTAGATCAGATCACCACCTCTCATACACATTCATTAATTCCAGAAATTCGTCCAACCCTCTCCACACCCTTGCCGCAGCCACCAAACACTTTTCTCCTTAGTTTTAAGCTTTGCCGCACTATCCCATCCCTCCTAAACACTACCCTACCATCACACATCCATTCCTCCATACAAATACCACCCAAAACCTGTCCCTAGACCCTTGCCGCACCAAGGAGGAGGAGAAGGAAGCTCGGGAGTTCATGCAATTCGAGTTCGCGTCGCTGGAATTTCTAGGTGTTTCTTTTCCTTTGAATTCAATGTTTAATTTCAATTCTCTTTGTTTTGTGCGTATGAGGAACTAAACCCCCCCTTGGCTAGGGGGGGATTCGAAACCATGAACATACTTGCTATATGAATTGATTACTTCTAATTGCGTTTCATAAGTTGTGAATTCAATTTACTTATCTATGTGAATTACATTGATTTGTGTGTGTTGGTTGAGAGTGCACGCTTAATTATCATGCATAAATTGGATGCTAGGATATAAGGAAATTTCACCTAATCGTTATGGAATTATATTCACAAGTAGTAAAGGTTGATGATCTCAATCGCGTTAAGTAAATTCTTGGCATAAGTTTCATGCAATCATAGTAACAAGTGCTTCGTCAATGCTTATGGTTTTCATAGAACTTAATGATTCTTGCTTGTATCTCTATTATGCAATCATGTAGGGGACTTGTGGGGAATGTTTTGGGTTGTCGTATGCAATCATCCAATTCAATAACGTTAGGAAAATCTGAAGGTTAATTTAAGCGAACCTAATTAACTTGGGGCGTTGAGAATTCATGGGTTATTGAAAAGCAATTGGAAATCGTTTTATATGCAAGTATAACATGTGTGGAGATGAACCCCCTAGCTAGCTTCCCATCCATTCAATTCCATCAAATTCGTTTTACAATCTGTTCTAATTTAAAAAGTTTGTTTTGTTTTTAAATTCGTCCAAAACCAATCCCCCTTTACTTTGTTGAGTCATAGTAGTTAGAAATCACTTTAGTTTGTGTTTTTAAGTGTCTTAGGTCAAAGTAAAACCAATTTTCGTCCAAAGTTGTGTCTAGTGTTCAAAACTGCCCAGATTGTGTTTTAAGGCAGTTTTGAGTGTTTTGGTGCTGTTTTGAGTCTTTTGGTTTGTTTTGGTGTTTTAAAGTTTAGTTTTGCATTCTTTGAGTCTAGTATAGTGTTTTATATTGTGTTTTTACGTTTTTGAGTCAAATCCAAGTGATTAATAATCCCTCCTAATCCCCGGTCCAGAACGATCCCTACTTACATTCTTCACTACAATTGATAAAAAGAGGGTTTAATTTGTGTGCGTATAATTCTCGCATCAAATTTTGGCGCCGTTGCCGGGGATTAGCAACTTTGCTAATCCCTTGGATTGTTATTTTCGTTTTTCTTATTAGATCAGATTCTTATGTTATTTTGTTTCTTGTTTTAGGTACTTGTTTATGACTCGGAGTTCTAATCCGGTTCACGAACATATTTTAGACTTTGACGACGATTTTGAGCGTGAATTGAGACGTAAGAGGAAGAACCCGGAACCTAGTGAATCAAGTGCAAGTTCCGAGTCCGTTTCTGAATTTGAAGAAGAAGTGGAAGACATGGCAGCGGACAACCGAACAATCAAGGAGCTTTCCGCTTCGGGATTGGCCAATGCCGCACCCTTGTGCATCCAATACCCAAGGGCGGCTCAAGACAAGACTGCCGAGTTCGAATTGAAGTCAAGCCTGTTACATCACATTCCGAAGTACCATGGGCTATCCATGGAAGATCCGAACAAGCATTTGAAGGAGTTTGAAGTCGTTTGCTCAAGCATGACTCCGGTGAACGTAGATGAGAGCATCTTGAAGATGAAGGCCTTTCCCTTTTCTCTCCAAGAGAAAGCGAAAGATTGGTTGTACGAATTGGCTCCCGGAACTGTCACATCATGGGAGAGCATGAAACGGGCTTTCTTGGAGAAGTTTTTCCCAACTTCTCGAGTCATCCTCCTACGAAAAAGGATAAGTGGAATTCAACAAGATGAAGGTGAATCATTTCCTACTTATTATGAACGTTTTAAATCTCTTGTTGCTTCATGTCCACAACATCAAATGAAGGAGGAACTACTTCTACAATACTTTTACGAGGGACTTCTACCTATTGAACGTCAAATGCTAGATGCCTCAGCGGGTGGAGCCTTGGTGGACAAGACCCCCATGGCTGCAAAGACCTTGATTGCTAATCGAGCATTGAATGCTCAACAATACGAAGGCGTTGGACAGAGGAGTACCCCACGGCAACACCAAGTCAATGAGGTAAGTACCATAACCGAACTTCAAAATCAAATGGCTAACCTTACTACGTTGCTTTCTCAGGTGGTGGAAGGTCCAAAAGTCAAAACCGTAGCTTCTTGTGGCGTATGCTCCATGCAAGGACACCCTACGAACAAGTGCCCACAATTGATCGAGAATGGAGGGTGGGAGACACTCAATGCCGTGGGATATGGCAACCAATACCAATCACGTGGTGATCCGTTTTCTAATACTTACAATCCTGGTTGGCGTGATCATCCGAATTTCAAATGGCGAGACCCCCAACAAGGTCAACAACAAAACGGATTTAGGCAACAACCCCCGGGTTTCTATCAAAAGCCGTTGGCACCACCACAAGCCCAAGCACAACCTGCCCAAAGCAATGTAGGTAATTCAAGTGATAATGATAAGATTTTTCAATTACTTACTACTTTGACGCAGGAAGTCCAAACTCAAAACAAAGAGAGGCAAATCCAAGACAAGAGGGTGGACAACTTGGAGAAGCAAGTGGGACAGATTGCCGAATTCATGGGGCAATTTCGTGAGCAAGGAAGGTTGCCTAGCTCAACGGTGATCAATCCGAGAGGTGGATTCGAATCTGCAAAAGCTATGCATTTGCGAAGTGGAAAGCAAGTCGGATCTGACCTCAAACCATCCAAATCACTTTCCAACGAGGAGGACGAGTTGAGAATTGAAGAGGAGGAGCAAAGGCCACTCACGGCCAAGGTGGAACCAAATGTGCCGCAAGTTCCAAGTGATCCCAAGTCGTCCAATTCACCCAATAAAGGTAGAAACGTGTCAAGTTCAGTTCCTACTAATGCTTTTCCTTTGAATGTGCCCTTTCCTAGCAGGTTTATGCAATCTAAGATAGAGGGGGATGAAAAAGACATCCTGGAGACGTTTAGGAAGGTGCATGTCAATATCCCGCTCTTAGATGCAATAAAGCAAATTCCGAAGTACGCTAAGTTTTTGAGGAAGATTTGTACAACAAGGAAACGGATTCGGGAGAAGGAGGTGGTACATGTAAGTGAGAATGTCTCTGCAATGTTGCAAAGAAAGCTGCCACCTAAATGCAAAGATCCAGGTAGTTTCACTATCCCGTGTGTAATTGGTAATACAAGGTTCGAACATGCTATGCTAGATTTAGGTGCATCAATTAATGTCATGCCATACTCTGTTTATGCATCTATGAATCTAGGAGAGCTTAAAAATGATGGTGTTATTATTCAATTAGCCGATCGATCTAATGCATACCCGAGAGGAGTTTTGGAAGATGTTTTGGTGCAGGTAGACCACTTGATTTTTCCTGCAGATTTCTATGTGCTTGACATGGAGGATTCAACCCACTC
The DNA here is from genome assembly GCF_041283825.1 of Pyrus communis. Lineage (NCBI taxonomy): Eukaryota > Viridiplantae > Streptophyta > Magnoliopsida > Rosales > Rosaceae > Pyrus > Pyrus communis. Next base: position 9,676,624 of record NC_142572.1, read on the forward strand.
TCCACCATCGCCACTCTTACTTGGACGACCTTTCATGAAAACAGCCCACACCAAGATTGACGTGGCCAGGGGAGCCTTAACTATGGAGTTTGGTGGTGATACGATTAACTTTAAAGTTTCTGAATCCATTGAGAATACAAATGATGTTCGTTCTTGTTTTGCCATTGGTACAACTAAAAATATAGGGCAGGAATGTTCAACACCAATCAAGAAGGATGCGTCTAGAACCACCATCGAGGAAGGAATTGGAAGAAAGAACAAGGAGCACGCCACTGCCCTAAAAACACCCAATCTGGCCGTGCCTAAGGATAAAATTGGCAAGATGGTGGTTGCCCTAGGGGCATTGCCACAACATCCTAGTAAGTCTCCAATCCCAATTCCAATTCCCATTTCAACTAATAGGTTGTTACCTTCTTTGGTGCAGGTTTCAAATCGATTTCAAGGTGGTGGGAGCGTCTACATGAACTATAGGAACCAAAATACCACCATTAGGGAGGATCACTATCCCCTCCCATTCATAGAGCCATATTACGAAAGTGTTGAAGGGCAAGTTGTGGAGGACATCCCACTCCATGTCGTGGGCTCCAAGAGAGGATAAGAAGAATGTTCGTCCGGCTGTACGACGTTAAAGCAAGCGCTACTTGGGAGGCAACCCATGCATTCAACAAAGGAAGACCGAGAAAGCACTCCAATTCCAGATTTGCGTTCCTAAACTCTTCTCTTTGTTGTTGATTTTGTTTCTGCCATGTTAGGTTGTTAGATGTTGTTTTGTTTGTTTGTTTGTTAATTGTGTGAGTCTATGCTTGAAACATTGAGGACAATGTTTGATTTAAGTGTGGGGGGGTAACCAAAGTGTTTTGATGCAAATTCGTAGGGTTTTGTCACCCATAATTTCAAATGTTGTTTCTTGTTGTTTTTAAGTGTTTTTAAGCCGTTTTAGAGTGTTTTAGAGTTTGTTGTTCTAAAAATCCGAAAATCCCAGAAAAAATTGAAAAAAAATTGTTTTGAAAACCCAAAAAGAGTTGTTTTTAAGTTGTTTTTGTGTGTTTGTTTGTGTCTTAGGGTACCTTCCAACACAATGATGAGGATTCGGTTTGTAATTGCATGACTGTTAAAGAGAATGATTAACATGGATGAAAGTTTGATTTACTCTTTGTTTATGCTTGGTTGTGGTTATAACTTATGACTTCACATGTAATCAAAAAGAAAAAAAAAAAAAATTAGTTTTTGTAACATGCTTGAAGGAAGGAACTCAAACTAATGCTACAACCTTGTGAGACTTGAGCCTAAATGTTTATTTGGAGAGTTTAAATCTGTGCATTGTTGTTTTCTAAAAGTCGTTGCATGATCTCATTTTTCTTTGCTTGGTTACTACTTAGAAGGCGTTTCATTATTTAGTTCCAAATACTAGAACTCATGCCAATTTCATTCAAAACATGTTATTGAATTATATAACACATATTCAAGATGAAGTTAGTAGTAACCACCATAGCCAAATTGCCATATTTCCCTATTTCATTTGTTTGTAGGATTTAACCCCGTTGAGCCTTGTGTAGCCTACTTTCTTTGTTAACCCACAATTATCCTCACCTAGCCTAGAGTAGGACCACCCATACCTTTGTTCTTGAAGCATAGTAAAAGCATAACTCAAAGATGAATTCCTTTTGATCATTGCATTGTAGAAAACAAGTGTGGGGGAAGGATTCTTGATATATGGGTGTGCCAAAGTCTTGAATGAGGCACGGCAAAGAAAAGGAAAAAAAAATTCGTGGAAAATAAGAAGAAAAAAAGAAACAAGTTGTGAAAAGTATGAAATGGAGTTGAAAGAGCATAAAATGAGCTCTAAGTTGTTGGTTATTGAAAGAAGGGTCCAAAACGTTGCATTTGACCCTAAGTATGCACGTGTATTCCCCTTTGTGTTTAAAGTTATTTTCTGCACTCTAAAGTGAATTCTAAGTATCAAGTTCATTGCTTTGCTTACTATTGTTTAAAGAACGTTTGTTTTATCCTTTACCTTTCTTTGTTAGCCAATACCCCTAGCCCCGTTACAACTCTTGACTTTAATCTTGAGTGTTATGTGTCTCAATTTGTGGAGTCTAAAATTGGTACGAGCATATGGTGTCACTGGTTCTCGCATCTAAGTAGTAACGTTCCATTCATGAGATCATATCTAAACATGTTATTAACTCCGGAAAGTGCTTCTTTGTCATACATATATGTGAGCATTCGTTTTCATATTTACATCTATCTTCTCACATATAACTAGTATAGGGTGTGTAGTCAGAAAATCTGTGTGAAAATTGAGTGCATATCTAGTAAGGAATTGAGGAAATTCTCTAAGGCATGTTACTACATTCAAAATCATGTTGTAATTGGTTATTTGTGAACTAATGAGTAGTGACCATGATTAAGTAAATGCTTAAGCGTAAAGATGGCTAAAATCTGTGGGAATGATGATTTTTAACATGTCATGTGCATTGGAAATCCCTGAGGCGATTGTTGGAAGGTGTAGGTTGTGTTTTACTCGTTTTACTTCGTTATTTACTTTGTTTCATTTTGTTTTGCTCGAGGACTAGCAAAAGCTAAGTGTGGGGGAATTTGATAGGAGCATATTTACGCACCTTAGTTTAGCTTGTTTTTGTGCATTTATAGTGTTTTTCCTTAGTAAAGTAGTCTTTTAAGCTAGTTCTATGTGTTTTCAGGTTTTAAGGGCAAAGTATGCAAAAGGATGCATTTTGGAGCCTTTTGGAGCAAATTAGAGCTTGGAATGGACATCATATGCTTGGAGCCAAGAGGATGGACGAAATTGAAGACTTGAAGATGATGATTCCTACTTGAGCAAGGTTTCCTAGTTGAAGTAGGAAAGTCCCTAAATGGAAGATGGGTTTCCTAGTTGAATTAGGATTCCTAGTTAAGATGGGTTTCCTAGTTGAATTAGGATTCCTAGAAGAATGAAGATTCCTACTCAAATAAGGTTTCCTACTTGATAAAGGAAAGTCAAAGTCCAAATGGTCTCAAGTGAAGCAACAAAGAAGTTTTCCAAGTCCAAGAAGGAAAAGGAGTCCAAGATGAAGAAGGAATGATGAAGACAAGGTTTCCTAATCCTAATAGGCAAAGTTTCCAAGTGCAATGAGGAGTCCTTATCCATTTAGGGCACCTTATCCATTTAGGACACCTTATCCTAATCCTATAGGGATGCCATGCACTTTACCTTATCTTGGAGGGTTTCTAGAAGCCTTAGATGCCCTATCCTATCTTTGCCGTGGGTTTTATCCAAATCCCCTTAGTTTTTAGGCTTTCTAGAAGCCCTAACATTATCCCTACAAAGGTGCCGCACCCTTATCCCTTTTTCCCTACAAATTTGGCCCTTAAAACATGTTTCTAGGAACCTTATCTTATCTCCTACAAAAGTGGCGCCCCAAATCCTTCTAGAAAGCTGATTTCCCTTGCCTTGCAAGGCATTCTAGAAGCCTTATCACCTTATCTCCTTACCTGCCGCACCTAGGAAGCATTATCCCTTTCTATTTCTGATTTCTAAGCCTATTTCCTTGTGGATTTGGGTTATTCAAGTCCATATCTGATTACCCTAGGGTTTTAAGTGCCTATATATACTCATATTAACCCCTAGATCAGATCACCACCTCTCATACACATTCATTAATTCCAGAAATTCGTCCAACCCTCTCCACACCCTTGCCGCAGCCACCAAACACTTTTCTCCTTAGTTTTAAGCTTTGCCGCACTATCCCATCCCTCCTAAACACTACCCTACCATCACACATCCATTCCTCCATACAAATACCACCCAAAACCTGTCCCTAGACCCTTGCCGCACCAAGGAGGAGGAGAAGGAAGCTCGGGAGTTCATGCAATTCGAGTTCGCGTCGCTGGAATTTCTAGGTGTTTCTTTTCCTTTGAATTCAATGTTTAATTTCAATTCTCTTTGTTTTGTGCGTATGAGGAACTAAACCCCCCCTTGGCTAGGGGGGGATTCGAAACCATGAACATACTTGCTATATGAATTGATTACTTCTAATTGCGTTTCATAAGTTGTGAATTCAATTTACTTATCTATGTGAATTACATTGATTTGTGTGTGTTGGTTGAGAGTGCACGCTTAATTATCATGCATAAATTGGATGCTAGGATATAAGGAAATTTCACCTAATCGTTATGGAATTATATTCACAAGTAGTAAAGGTTGATGATCTCAATCGCGTTAAGTAAATTCTTGGCATAAGTTTCATGCAATCATAGTAACAAGTGCTTCGTCAATGCTTATGGTTTTCATAGAACTTAATGATTCTTGCTTGTATCTCTATTATGCAATCATGTAGGGGACTTGTGGGGAATGTTTTGGGTTGTCGTATGCAATCATCCAATTCAATAACGTTAGGAAAATCTGAAGGTTAATTTAAGCGAACCTAATTAACTTGGGGCGTTGAGAATTCATGGGTTATTGAAAAGCAATTGGAAATCGTTTTATATGCAAGTATAACATGTGTGGAGATGAACCCCCTAGCTAGCTTCCCATCCATTCAATTCCATCAAATTCGTTTTACAATCTGTTCTAATTTAAAAAGTTTGTTTTGTTTTTAAATTCGTCCAAAACCAATCCCCCTTTACTTTGTTGAGTCATAGTAGTTAGAAATCACTTTAGTTTGTGTTTTTAAGTGTCTTAGGTCAAAGTAAAACCAATTTTCGTCCAAAGTTGTGTCTAGTGTTCAAAACTGCCCAGATTGTGTTTTAAGGCAGTTTTGAGTGTTTTGGTGCTGTTTTGAGTCTTTTGGTTTGTTTTGGTGTTTTAAAGTTTAGTTTTGCATTCTTTGAGTCTAGTATAGTGTTTTATATTGTGTTTTTACGTTTTTGAGTCAAATCCAAGTGATTAATAATCCCTCCTAATCCCCGGTCCAGAACGATCCCTACTTACATTCTTCACTACAATTGATAAAAAGAGGGTTTAATTTGTGTGCGTATAATTCTCGCATCACATAAACATAATTTCGAATCACCCCCTAGCTAAAGGGGGGTTTAGTTCCTCATACAAAACAAAGAGAATTGAAATTAAACATTGAAATCAAAGAAACGCCTAAACATTCCAACAACTCAAATTTGAATTGTATGAACGTTTAGGCCCTCTTCTCTTCCTCTTTATTGTAGCATAAGGTCTAGGGATAATTGGTTTGGGGGATGGAAGTGTGGAATGGAAAAGATGGTTTTGGATTCTAAGGGGACTCACGGCAAAGAGAAGGAATGGAAGTGTTTGTGGTGTGTTGTGTATGAAATGAGATGATATGGGGAGTGAATGAATGCAAGGGTATTTATAGGAGGAGTGGAGGTGTATATGGCTATTTGTTTAAGGTGTTTGTATGGAGGAATGATGGAGAATGCATGTGGAATGGATATGAATGATAGCTAGGGTGTGTGATGATGAGTGTATGTGGAATAAAGAATGAATGCTTGTTTGGAAATGAATGTGAAGACGTGAAAGCTGGAAATGCATGTGAAGATGTTGGAAATGGGAATGAAGGCCACGACAAAGGTTGGAGAATTGATTATGGATGCATGAGTTGAATGATTCTTTAGTGAGGGATGTGGAGTGGTTGAATGTGGTGCAATGATAATGTTTTGTGGCTGAATTGGTGGTGGAATTATGATGGGAGTGCATATGATTAAAGAGTGGGAGTGCATGTGGGTGAATGTGAAGGGAAAGCATGTGTTGATGACTAGGTTAGTGGGTGGAAATCTGAAAATGGCATAAGGGAATGGGAGCTCACGGTTTTGAGTTGTTTGTTTGTGTGAAGTGTGTGTGAATGCATGTGAAGATGCTAATAAATAATGCATGTAGGGTTAGGAAATAAAATCATAACTTAAAGGGAAATGATTAAAGGATGTTGAAAGGTTTTGCATGGCTTTGAAGTGATTGTGGATTGGGCTAGGGTTTAAGTACATGAAATGGACCCAAATTGCTCCCCCTTGCATGGCAAGGAATGGTGTTTGTGTTAAGCCCAAGGCAAGGTGAATGTAATTGGGTTAGGGCCATTGTTTTGTGTCCTCAAGTGCATACAAGGCCTTCAATTTCATCCAACACTTGGGCTCCAAGCATAAGCTATCCATCCTTAGCCCAATTAGTGCTCCAAAACACTCCACAATGCATCCTTTCGTCAAACACGTCTTATTATCCTGAAAACACACAAAAGAAGCATAAAGGACTAAACTAACTAAAGAAACATAACATAAATGTACGAGAACAAGCCATTTAAGTCGCATAAATATGCTCCTATCAAATACCCCCACACTTATCTTTTGCTAGTCCTCGAGCAAAACAAAACAACAAAAGAACACGAAACTAGACAAAACGAACAAAACACAACCTACTCCTTCCAACAATCGTCTCACGGATTTCCAATGCACATGACAAGTTAAAAATCATTATTCCCACAGATTTTAGCCATCTTTACACTTAAGTACATTCTTAATCATAGTCACCACATACTAGTTCACAATTAAGCATTTAAAACACATTTCGAATGTTGTAACATGCCTTAGAGAATTTGCTCAAATCCTTACAAGATATACTCTCGTTTTTCACACAGATTTTCTGACTACACACCCTACACTAGGTATATGTGAGAAGATTGATGTAAACATAAAAATGAACACTCACATATATGTATTTCAAAGGAAGCAATTTCTGGAGTTAATAAGCATGTTTAGGTATGATCTCATAAATGGAATGCTACTACTTAGATGCAAGAACCAGTGACACCATATGCTCATATCAATTCCAAACTCCACATTATTAAACACATAACGATCAAGATAGAAGTCAAAGGGGTGTAACGGGGCTTAAAAAGTGTTTGGCTAACAAAGAAGGGATATGGAAAACAAAGGTTCTTAAAGAAATAGCGAGCAAAGAATTTGAATTAACTTAGAATTCACTTTTGAATGAAAACTCAACTTTTGAACAAAAAGGGAGAACAAGCTCTTTCTTTCTTTCTTTCTTTCTTTTCTTTTCTGTTTTTCTTTTTCATATGTTTTTCACAATTTTTTTCTTTTCTTTTGACTCTCAAAACATACATAAACGCTTAAGAACAAAACATTCTCCCCCACACTCATTTTCTTTCATAATGTACTCAAAAGGAATTCATTTAAGTCATGCTCACTATCATTTAAGAACAAGGGTGTGGACTGTCCTACACTAGGCTAGGTAAGGGGTGATGTGGTTAGCAAAGAAAATAGGCTAAACGAGGCTCAACGGGGTTAAAACTAATATATACGAAATATGGGAAGTAAGGCTATTTGGCTATGGTGGCAACTACACAACTTCATCTTGATATATGTTATGTAATTCAATGTCATGCTTTGAATGAAACGGATATAAGTTCTAGCATTTTGTTCTATCATGATACAATTGCATTCTAAGTAGCAACCAAGCAAGGAATAATGAGATCATGCAACAACTTTAGAAAACAAAGAATCACAGAAAATAACTCTCCAAAGAAGGTAATGGCTCGAGTCTCACAGGGTTGTAGCGTTTGTTTGAGTTCCTTCCTTCAAGCATGTTACAAAAACGAATTTTTCTTTTATGATTGCATGTGAAGTCATACATTATAACCATAACCAAGCATATACCAAGAGTAAATCAAACTTTTCTCCATGTTAATAACTCTCTTTAACAGTCATGCAATTACAAACCAAATCTTTATCATTGTGTTGGAAGGTACCCTAAGACACAAAAACAACTCAAAACACTCTTTTTAGGCTTTTCAAAAAAATGTTTTTCAAATTTTTATGTGATTTTCGGAGTTATAAAACAAAACACGCTAAAACAGTTTAAAAACACCTTAAAAACATTTAAAACAGCAAGGAACAACACTTGAAGTTATGGGTGATAAAATTCAACGAATTTGCATCAACATACTTAGTTACCCCCCCACACTTAAATCAAACATTGTCCTCAATGTTTTAAGCATAGATTCACACAAAGCATAAGTAAATACACAAAAAGCACTTAAACATACTAAACATGGCAGAATGTAATTAACAAAGAGAAGAGTTTAGAGACGCAAATCTGGTTATAGAGTGTAAATTCCATCTTCTCCTTGGTAATTGCATTGAGGCTTGATCTTGATGATTCCACAGGCTTACTCTCGAACTGGTTTCTGCCCATCGTTGATTTTCCTTTGTGCTACTTCTTGAACTGGGCAGCAGGATTCTTTTGGGTCTCCCCCGAAGGTCTGAGCTTGGTCTGAGCTTCCTCCTTTTATTTGTTTCTTTGTTCAATCTTTCCAATTCGTATTGAAGAGGGTTAGAGGATAGCTCAGCATATGCAGTTGTTGCTTGTCTCCACATGCTTCAATGTATCATTTTCACTTGCCTTACTTGCTCCGTTGAAGATGACTACTCGAGAGCAACGCTAGGTAAGCAATCAGGAATAGATTCCAGGCAGTTGGCTCCAGATCGGAAGACTGACTCCAAGTGCCGGCTGATTGCTTCTTTTACTTTGCCATGCGAGTAAGAACAAGGACAAAGAAAAAGACAGGGAAAGAGCATGATATGAGATACTTTTGCTTTTGACCTTGATGATATGAGATACCTTTGCTTTCGAAGAAGCGGTGAATGAATCAGCACACTTCAATCCGCCGTTTCCTCCTAGGTCATCTGTACTCCAGGCATCTGGTATCATCTTTGGGGAAGAAGAAAAGATTGAGTATTTGAAAAGGCTTTGCTGGGAGTGCGCCCTCAAAGGTGAGGGAGAGTTGGGCATTTTCTTCAGGTTTGCCTTGCCATAAAAGACGAAGGTCGACATTTATAGAGATAATATCAAGTGGTGGTACCATCCTTTTACCCTTGTCGACAGACGTTTTGATCCCTCAAATCCGGCTTTTTGAAATAGTGGCGCCTCTTCGATTTCTGAGCAGGCGCCCCTTCGATTTCTGAACGACGCCCCTTCGCTCTCTGAATGACACGTGGTATTGCAGATGCGGCTCTTTTTAACAAAGCTGCACGCATTTTCTGAAAAGCAGAGAAAGCGTCGCCGAACTTTGCGCTTGTCGGCTAAAGAGGTGTAGTTGCGATGATGGCCTCCACGTGCGTCTTCTGAAAAGCCGAGAAAACGTCGCCTAAATTACGCCGGAAAATCCGGCTCTTTGAATCGGTGGACGCGTTGCCTTGGCTTTTTATAGAGCTATCAATCACCCCAACACACACACTCTGAAGATTTCCCATTCTTGAAAATCGACTCCGGCCCTTCGAAATTTAACTCCATCCACCCCTTCTCTTTGAACACTTTTGAAAGAAAATGGCAAACTCATCGAACCTTAGCTTAGATTTGAGTCTCAGCAGCGATCCGGTTGCGCCCCGTCAAGGTAATGTATGGCGTCCTTCTTTTTTATCTTCTAACGGTCCTCTTTCAGGTGAAGACTCTGTGATGCAGGACGCCACAACAGCTACAATAGTAGCTAGGAACCTCCTCACTCCAAAAGATAGTAGGCTGCTGTCAGGACGGTCCGATGAGTTGTCCGTTCAAGAGTCCCTCGCACTTAGTGTTCAGTGTGCGAGCTCTGTGTCCAACATGGGCCTACGCCTGCTTGCTCGGTCCCGCCAAGTGGAATCGTTGATGGCAGAGGTGGAAAGTCTTAAGCAGGAAATCAAACAGCTTAAGTACGAGAATAGAAGTTTGCATGTGCTTGCAAATAACTATTCGGCGGGCATGAAGAGGAAGCTTGATGAGCTGCAAGAATCTGAGGGTCGAATTCACAATGACCGTCAAAGGCTTGCGTCTTATCTCCAGAGGCACCTTTTTCCTGGGTCATCCAGCGTTTGGCCAAGTATTGAGGCCTGGAATGCTCTAGCTCCGATGCCTTCCGCTCCGATGCCTTCTGCTTCTATGCCTCCTGCTTCCATGCCTTCTGCTCCTATGCCTTCTGCTTCTATTCCTTCTGCTTCGACGCCTCGTAGTGGGGCTTCACGTAAACATCCTCTGTGAAGGCTCCATCTTTCTCCATGTTTAGTATCACAACTTTTTTTTTTTTTTTTTTTTTTTTTTTTTTTTGATTAACATAAATAAAATCAAACGGCATGGAATTTATCTTTGAATGGGCGGTGATACTTGAAATGATCCGGTAATAGTTTAAATTCCAGATTGGGTGCCTGAATCATTAACCACATGTTAGTATAAAAGAAAATTGAAATTCGGGGAGGCGGCTTACCTGTGTGCTCCAAAATGAACTCCAGAATAAACACCCCTTCGAAAGTTATGACTTGTCCCGTGTCATAAAATCCAACTTCCTTGGGAATTGTGGTTTCAAATATGTCCTCTTTGATGCCTTCTACATCTTCTCCAGCCACTACCTTCTCTTGAATCATTCTTCTTGGTGTACAAAGTCCTTTGAAGAATTCAACACCATCTAAAACTTGCTGTGTTGCACCAAGAATTGGAATAGCATTTTGCACCTTTGGGAAGGCTTCCACGATGTCCTTTTTACTCTCTTCTTGGTTGGGAATCAAAAACCTGCTAGGAAAAGGGACATTGGGTGGAATAACATCAGAATAACATGGAATTGGGACGTCCTTACTTGTGGTGGGTGGTTTAGAGGGCTTAGGGGGCTGCGGCAAGGGTTGTTCTACCCTTGCCGTGTGCATGTCTTCTTCCTCCTCCTCAATTAGCAGCTCTTCATCCACTTCTAGGCTATGTTTGGACATTTTTAGGTCAGCTCCAACCTCCATAGCACTTCCCAAAGTGATAGCATTATGGATTTCAAAATCTTCCTTCGAGTTTTCAATAGTTGAGTTGGAAAGTTCACTTTGCTCTTGAATTTGTTTCATGAACTCCATAATCTGCCCAAATTGCTCGTCCAATTTACCCAACTTCTTGTCTTGATTTTGTTCGTCCTGCGTCAAAGAGGTTAGTAATTGAAAATTTTTATCATTATCCATGGACATACTTGAACTTGATTGGAATTGTTGTGGGGGAGGTTGTGGTGGCTGCATAGGTGTTGTATTGAACTCCTCATATGGTTGCCAATATGCTTCTTGTTGAGCCTCCTTTGCTTGATTTTGTGACCCCTGCGCCAAAGAATTTATTTCATTAAGAATTTGAATATAATCTACTGGCGAACTTGAATTTAATTGAGCATATTGCATATGAAGTTGTGGTGGCTGCATAGGTCTTGAATAGAACTCCTCATATGGTTGCCAATATGCTTCACGTTGAACTTGTTGATCTTCCCACCATATAGAGTTTGAATAATCCCTCCAATCTCTTTGTGGACATTGATTGGCTTGAAATCCTTGCCTATATGAAGCACCAAATGTAGGGACACTCTGCATTGTGGTCCTTTCGGCATACGGCGACAATTTAGAAGTAAGATTTGCCAATTGAGCTTGAATGCTAGCAAAATCCATATCTTACTTCTCTAGTACCTAAAATCAAAGAAAGAGAACTAAATCAAAAATCAAAAGTAACAACAAACAAAGAAAACAACACTAAGTTAGAAACTAAAACGAAAACAACTAAACCAAAAAAAAAAAAAAAAAAAAAAGAAAAGAACCAAGGGATTAGCAAAGTTGCTAATCCCCGGCAACGGCGCCAAAATTTGATGCGTGATTTATGCGCACACAAATTAAACCCTCTTTTTGACGATTTGTAGTATAAGTGCAAGTAGGGATCGTTCTAGACCGGGGATTAGGAGGGCTTGCTAAAACCTTCTAAATTGACTTAAAAACATAAAAACACAATATAAAACACTATTTAATGCTCGAAGAAAGCAAAACTAAAAATAAGAAAGATTAAGACTAAGACTTCAACGAAATAGGGGGGAATTGGATTTGGACGAATTTAAACTAAAATGGATAGATTGTAAAGAAAACAAATTGTAAATATGAAATTGACGGAAATGAATGGATGGTATGGCTAGCTAAGGGGTTCATCTCCATACATGTTACACTTGCATAATAAAATGATTTCCAATTGCATTTCAACAAACCATGAATTCTCAACACCCCGGGTTAATTAGGTCCGCTTAAATTAACCGTCAAGTTTTCCTTAAGTTAATGAATTGGATGATTGCATACGACAACCCAAAGCATTCCTCACAAGTTCCCTACATGAATTGCATAATAGAGAAACAAGCAAGAATCATTAAGCATCATGAAAACTATAAGTGTTGACGAGGCATTCGTTACTATGATTGCATGAAACTTATGCCAAGAATTTGCTTAACGCGATTGTTTATAAGCAACCTCCACTACTTGTGAATATAAGTTCATAACTATTATGTGAAACTCACTTATATTCTAGCATCAAATTCATGCATGAAAATTAAGCGTTCATTCTTAATAAACATACATAAATAGGTTATCAATCAAACAGTTAAACAAATTGAATTCACAATTTATGAAACGTAATTAAAAGTAATCAAATCATATTACAAACATAAACATAATTTCGAATCACCCCCTAGCTAAAGGGGGGTTTAGTTCCTCATACAAAACAAAGAGAATTGAAATTAAACATTGAAATCAAAGAAACGCCTAAACATTCCAACAACTCAAATTTGAATTGTATGAACGTTTAGGCCCTCTTCTCTTCCTCTTTATTGTAGCATAAGGTCTAGGGATAATTGGTTTGGGGGATGGAAGTGTGGAATGGAAAAGATGGTTTTGGATTCTAAGGGGACTCACGGCAAAGAGAAGGAATGGAAGTGTTTGTGGTGTGTTGTGTATGAAATGAGATGATATGGGGAGTGAATGAATGCAAGGGTATTTATAGGAGGAGTGGAGGTGTATATGGCTATTTGTTTAAGGTGTTTGTGTGGAGGAATGATGGAGAATGCATGTGGAATGGATATGAATGATAGCTAGGGTGTGTGATGATGAGTGTATGTGGAATAAAGAATGAATGCTTGTTTGGAAATGAATGTGAAGACATGTGAAAGCTGGAAATGCATGTGAAGATGTTGGAAATGGGAATGAAGGCCACGGCAAAGGTTGGAGAATTGATTATGGATGCATGAGTTGAATGATTCTTTAGTGAGGGATGTGGAGTGGTTGAATGTGGTGCAATGATAATGTTTTGTGGCTGAATTGGTGGTGGAATTATGATGGGAGTGCATATGATTAAAGAGTGGGAGTGCATGTGGGTGAATGTGAAGGGAAAGCATGTGTTGATGACTAGGTTAGTGGGTGGAAATCTGAAAATGGCATAAGGGAATGGGAGCTCACGGTTTTGAGTTGTTTGTTTGTGTGAAGTGTGTGTGAATGCATGTGAAGATGCTAATAAATAATGCATGTAGGGTTAGGAAATAAAATCATAACTTAAAGGGAAATGATTAAAGGATGTTGAAAGGTTTTGCATGGCTTTGAAGTGATTGTGGATTGGGCTAGGGTTTAAGTACATGAAATGGACCCAAATTGCTCCCCCTTGCATGGCAAGGAATGGTGTTTGTGTTAAGCCCAAGGCAAGGTGAATGTAATTGGGTTAGGGCCATTGTTTTGTGTCCTCAAGTGCATACAAGGCCTTCAATTTCATCCAACACTTGGGCTCCAAGCATAAGCTATCCATCCTTAGCCCAATTAGTGCTCCAAAACACTCCACAATGCATCCTTTCGTCAAACACGTCTTATTATCCTGAAAACACACAAAAGAAGCATAAAGGACTAAACTAACTAAAGAAACATAACATAAATGTACGAGAACAAGCCATTTAAGTCGCATAAATATGCTCCTATCAATATCAAAGAAAGCATTTTCTGGATTTACGACAATGACATGAATATGATCTCATGAATGGAATGCTACTACTTAGAACGAGAACCAGTGATTCCATATGCTCATACCAAATTCAAACTCCACATATTGAATACATAACATCAAGATAGAAGTTGAGGGTTGTAACGGGGCTAAGGGTAATGGCTAACAAGGAAAAGCAAAGGACAAACAAAGGTTCTTAAAGCAATAGGAAGCAAAGTAATGAGATTGACACTTAAACTCACTTTTAATGGCAGAAATCAACTTTTAAACACAAGGGAAGATTCATGCACAATTAGGGTCAAATTCACTCTTTTGGACCCTTCCTTCAATAACCAACACTTGTGAGATCATTCTTACTTCTTTTTCAACTCTTTTTCTTTCTTTTCACCACTTTTTTTTTTTTTTTTTTTTTTTTTTCTTTTATTTTCTTCTTTGCCGTGCCTTATTATCTTCCCCCACACTCGTTTTCTGCAATATGTTGATAGGAGCATATTCATGCGACTTAAATGGCTTGTTCTCGTGCATTTACGTTATGTTTCTTTAGTTATTTTAGTACTTTAAGCTATTTTCGTGTGTTTGTAGGTCCAAAGGGCTAAAGGAGCAAAAAGATGCATTTTGGAGACTTTTGGAGCACTTTTGGGCTAAGGATGGATAGCTTATGCTTGGAGCCAAAGTGTTGGACGAAATTGAAGACCTAATTGAAAACCAAAGTGTTGGAACCTTGTTCCCTTTAGTTTTAGGACATTTAAACCTTTCCTAATCCCAATCATGCCATGCATTCACACTCATTCACACACAATTGACTCTTCCATATTCCAGAAATTCGTCAAAACCTCTCCACACCCTTGCAGCAGCCACCAAAACACTTTTCTCCTCCATTGCAGCCACTCCAACCACTCCCCAAACCATTCACACCATCAAACTATCCTTAGACCTTGTGCTACAACGAAGAGGAAGATAAGAGGGCCTAAACGTTCATACAATTCAAGTTTGAGTTGTTGGAATGTTTAGGTGTTTCTTTGATTTCAATGTTTAATTTCAATACTCTTTGTTTTGTACGAATGAGGAATGGAAGAGAAGAGGGCCTAAACGTTCATACAATTCAAGTTTGAGTTGTTGGAATGTTTAGGTGTTTCTTTGATTCCAATGTTTAAATTCAACTAAACCCCCCTTGGCTAGGGGGGGATTCGAAATATATGTTTATGCTTGCATTTTGATTTGATTACTTCTAATTGCGTTTCATAAGTTGTGGATTCAATTTGTTTAACTGTTTGATTGATAACTTATTTATGTATGTTTATTGAGAGTGCACGCTTAATTTTCATGCATGAATATGACGCTAGAATATAAGTGAGTTTCACCTAATAGTTACGAACTTATATTCACAAGTAGTGGAGGTTGCTTATAAACAATCGCGTTAAACGAATTCTTGGCATAAGTTTCATGCAATCATAGTAACGAATGCCCCGTCAACACTTATAATTTTCATAGAGCGTAATGATTCTTGCTTGTATCTCTATTATGCAATCATGTAGGGGACTTGTGGGGAATGTTTTGGGTTGTCGTATGCAATCATCCAATTCAATAACGTTAGGAAGATTTGAAGGTTAATTAGTGCATCACGGTTAACTTGGAGTGTTGAGAATTAATGATTTATTGAAATGCAATTGGAAATCATTTTATTATGCAAGTATAACATGTATGGAGATGAACCCCTTAGCTAGCCTTCATTCCATTCAATTCTATCACACTTTCACATTTACATTTTGCTTTTACTTACAATCTGTGCATTTAGTTTATTTTCGTCCAAAACTCAATCCCCCTTTACTTTATTGTCCAATTTAGTTAGAAAGTGTCTTAGTTTGTGTTTATAAGAGTTTTGATTCAATTTGTTACACAAATTCGTCCAAATTCACCAAAGTGCTCAAAACTGCCCAGAAAGTGTTTTTAAGGCAGTTTTGAGTGTTTTGGGTGATGTTTGAGTCTTTTGGTTTGTTTTAGTGTTTTAAAGTTTAGTTTTGCATTCTTTGAGTCTAGTATAGTGTTTTATATTGTGTTTTTACGTTTTTGAGTCAAATCCAAGTGATTAACAATCCCTCCTAATCCCCGGTCCAGAACGATCCCTACTTATACTTATACTACAATTTGACAAAAAGAGGGTTTAATTTGTGTGCGTATAAATCTCGCATCATAAGTAAAAGCAAAATGTAAATGTGAATGTGTGATAGAATTGAATGGAATGAAGGCTAGCTAAGGGGTTCATCTCCATACATGTTATACTTGCATAATAAAACGATTTCCAATTGCATTTCAATAAATCATTAATTCTCAACACTCCAAGTTAACCGTGATGCACTAATTAACCTTCAAATCTTCCTAACGTTATTGAATTGGATGATTGCATACGACAACCCAAAACATTCCCCACAAGTCCCCTACATGATTGCATAATAGAGATACAAGCAAGAATCATTACGCTCTATGAAAATTATAAGTGTTGACGAGGCATTCGTTACTATGATTGCATGAAACTTATGCCAAGAATTCGTTTAACGCGATTGTTTATAAGCAACCTCCACTACTTGCGAATATAAGTTCGTAACTATTAGGTGAAACTCACTTATATTCTAGCGTCATATTCATGCATGAAAATTAAGCGCGCATTCTCAATAAACATACATAAATAAGTTATCAATCAAATGGTTAAACAAATTGAATCCACAACTTATGAAACGCAATTAGAAGTAATCAAATCAAAATGCAAGCATAAACATATATTTCCAATCCCCCCCTAGCCAAGGGGGGGGGTTTAGTTCCTCATAACTTTGAAATCAAAGAAACACCTAAACATTCCAACAACTCAAACTTGAATTGTATGAACGTTTAGGCACTCTTCTCTTCCTCGTTGTTGTATCACAAGGTCTAAGGTGAGTTTTGGGATAATGTGAAGTGTTTTGGAGGGATGGGGAATGATTGGATTTCTGGTGGTGTTTGGATTAATAGGGACTCACGGCCAAAGGGCAGTTTTGATGTGGGAATGGGTGAATTTCTGAAATGGAAGAATGTGTGAATGAATGGCATGCAATGGATGCTTATTTATAGGTGAAAAAGAGGGAACATGCTCACGGCCAAAGGGCAGTTTTGTTGGATTCCGCTAATCTTCTTTCTCAAGAGAATGACTCTTAAAGTAGGAAAGAACTTTTCAAGAAACGCCCTCTTCATGCTCTCCCAAGAAGCGACCGTTCCGGGTGCTAACTCGTATAACCAATCCTTAGCCTTCCCCAATAGTGAGAACGGAAAAGCCTTCATCTTCAAAATACTACTATCAACGTTAATTGGAGTCATGCTCGAACACACCACCTCGAACTCCTTCAAATGCTTGTTGGGATCCTCCATGGATAGTCCATGGAACTTCGGAATGTGGTGCAACAAACTTGACTTCAATTCAAATTCGTCGGTCTTGTCTTGAGCCGCCCTTGGGTATTGGATGCATAAAGGTGCGGCATTGTCCATTCCCGAAGCGGAAAGCTCCTTGATTGTACGGTTGTCCGCTGCCAAGGTTTGGACCTCTTCTTCCTCCCTTGCCGTGGGTTCCTCTTCCTCCACAAGATTGGAAACCGAACTGGAACTTGTTGGGTGAAGTTCTGGGTTCTTCTTCTTCTTTCTCAAAGTGCGCTCAAAGTCGTCGTCAAAATCCAAGATGTTTGCACTAATAGGTTGAGAACTACGAGTCATAAACTAGTACCTACAAACAAGAAAAGAAATAAGGTCAGTAGCTAAAACAAAAAGATAAGAAAAAGAAACAAAACAAAACAATGGGGGATTAGCAAAGTTGCTAATCCCCGGCAACGGCGCCAAAAATTTGATGTGATAAAAGATAGCACTCAAATTAAACCCTCTTTTTGACAATTGTAGTATAGATATAAGTTGGGATCGTTCTTGGCCGGGGATTAGGAGGGATTGCTAACCTAATGAAAATCGATTCAAAGATGTGAAAATAAGCTTTTAAACCACTTAAAATAAACTCAAAAGACTCTTAACTAACTTATATGACTCAAACAGATTTTAAAGACTCAAAACAACTCAAAACAACCAAAACGACTCAATTTAGACCTTAGGACTCAATTTGGACGAAAATACAATTAGTTTTGACTCAAAAGACTCTAAAACACACTTTTGGACAGATTTGGAACAAGTAAAAAAAGGGGATTTGTTTTTGGACGAATTTAAAAGAAAACAAGTAACTTAAGACTTAAAACAGATTTTTGGATGAATTTAAGTAAAACCAATGGATGATGGACTGGCCAAGGGATACTTCTCCACACATGATACATTCAAACATAAGTTGATTTCCAGTTGCTTTTTCGATAAACCATGAACCTCAACACCCCAGATTAACCGTGACATCACTAATTAACCCTCAGATTTCCCTTAAGTTATTGGATTGGATGACATCATACGACAACCCAAAGCATTCTTCAAAAGTCCCCTACATGACATCATAATAGAGATACAATCAAATATCATTACGTTTGATGTGATATATAATAGCACACAAATTAAACCCTCTTTTTGACAATTGTAGTATAGATACAAGTAGGGATCGTTCTAGGTTGGGGATTAGGAGGGATTGCTAATCTAATGAAAATTGACTCAAAGATATAAAAATATGCTTCAAAACACTTAAATAAACTCAAAGACTCTTAACTAAACTTATATGACTCAAAAGAAACTTAAAAGACTCAAAACAACACAAAACAATAAAAAAGACTCAAACTAGACTCTAGGACTCAATTTGGACGAAAATAGGTTTGGTTTTGACTCAAAATACTCAAAAACACTAATTAGGACAGATTTGACACAACTAAATAAAGGGGATTGGGTTTTTGACGAATTTGAGATAAAAACAAGTAACTAAAAGACTTAAATAAGATTTGGACGAATTTGGGAAAAACGATGGATGATTAGACAGCTAGAGGATTCTTCTCCACACATGACAAATTGATTTCCATTTGCTTTTCCGATAAACCATGAACCTCAACACCCCAGATTAACCGTGACATCACTAATTAACCCTCAGATTTTCCTTAAGTTATTAGATTGGATGACATCATACGACAACCCAAAGCATTCTTCAAAAGTCCCCTACATGACATCATAATAGAGATACAATCAAAGATCATTACGTTCTATGAAAATCGTAAGTATTGACAAAGCACTTGTAACTATGACATCATGATACTCATGCTACGAATTTACTTAATGATGCGAAAATAGTTAAGCACACAAATTAACCCTCTTGTTGTCAAATTGTAGTAAGGATGCAAGTAGGGATCGTTCTAGACCGGGGATTAGGAGGGCTTGCTAAAACCTCTAAACTAACTTAAAAACATAAAAACAAAGTTAAAAACGTTTACAAAGACTCAAAGGACTCAAAACAGGTTCAAAAGACTCAAAACTGCCTAAAAACACTAAATAGGCAGTTTCTGACCTTAAACACAATTTTGGACGAATTTAAGGTTATGGTTTGATTCAAAACACTTTAAAACACAAATTAAACAGATTCTAAACAATATAGAACAAGAAAGTAAAGGGGGGTTTTGATTTGACGAAAATTGAAATAACAAAACAA
Organism: Pyrus communis; assembly: GCF_041283825.1. Taxonomy (NCBI): domain Eukaryota; kingdom Viridiplantae; phylum Streptophyta; class Magnoliopsida; order Rosales; family Rosaceae; genus Pyrus; species Pyrus communis. The sequence continues at coordinate 9,696,012 of NC_142572.1, forward strand.
AGTATAGAACTAGGCAGATTGTAAAACGAATTTTGAAAACAAGATGATGGATGGATTAGTTAGAGGTCCATTCTCCACACATGACATATTTGTATATGAATCGACTTTCCAATTGCTTTTCACTAACTATGATGCTCAACACCCCATGTTAATCGTGATGCACTAATTAACCATCAGATTTCCTTATGTTATTGAATTGGATGATGCATGCGACAATTCAAATCATTCTCCAACGGTCCTCAACATGAATGCATAGAAGAGATACAGTGAGAGATCATTATGCTCTATGAAAATCGTAAGTGTTGACGAGGCAATTGTAACTATGAATGCATGATACTCTTGCCAAGAATTCAATTAACGCGGTTGTGACTAGCAACCTTCACTACTCATGTTTATAAACTTGTGACGATTAGGTGAAACTCGTTTATAAACTAGCATCGATTTTATGCATGAAGACTAAGTATGCATCCCTAATCAACATACAAAAACAAGTTTTTAATAAACAGATAATTGATGCGTGATTTATACGCACACAAATTAAACCCTCTTTTTGTCAATTGTAGTATAAGTAGAAGTAGGGATCGTTCTTAACCGGGGATTAGGAGGGATTGCAAATCACTTGGAAACTGACTCAAAAACGTAAAATAAAGTTAAAAACGTTCACAAAGACTCAAAGGACTCAAAACAAGTTCAAAAGACTCAAAACTGCCTAAAAACACTAACTAGGCAGTTTCTGACCTTAAACCCAATGTTGGACGAATTTAAGATTATGGTTTGATTCAAACGTAAAAACACAATATAAAACACTATACTAGACTCAAAGAATGCAAAACTAAACTTTAAAACACTAAAACAAACCAAAAGACTCAAACATCACCCAAAACACTCAAAACAGCCTTAAAATCACTTTCTGGGCAGTTTTGAGCACTTTGGTGAATTTGGACGAATTTTGGGAAATAAATTGAATCAAAACACTTTAAAACATAAACTAAACAAAGTCTAAACACTAAAGAACAAGAAAGTAAAGGGGGGTTTTAAATTGACGAGAATTGAAATAACGAAAGAAGTTAATAAACTAGACAGAATGTAAAGATGAATTTGATGGAATTGAATGGATGGGAACCTAGCTAAGGGGTTCATCTCCATACATGTTATACTTGCATAATAAAATGATTTCCAATTGCATTTCAATAAACTATGATACTCAACACCCCAAGTTAACCGTGATGCACTAATTAACCTTCAAATCTTCCTAACGTTATTGAATTGGATGATGCATGCGACAATTCAAAACATTCCCCACAAGTCCTCAACATGAATGCATAGAAGAGGTACAAGCAAGAATCATTACGCTCTATGAAAATTATAAGTGTTGACGAGGCATTCGTTACTATGATTGCATGAAACTTATGCCAAGAATTTGTTTAACGCGATTGTTTATAAGCAACCTCCACTACTTGCGAATATAAGTTCGTAACTATTAGGTGAAACTCACTTATATTCTAGCGTCATATTCATGCATGAAAATTAAGCGCGCATTCTCAATAAACATACATAAATAAGTTATCAATCAAACGGTTAACCAAATTGAATCCACAACTTATGAAACGCAATTAGAAGTAATCAAATCAAAATGCAAGCATAAACATATATTTCGAATCCCCCCCCTAGCCAAGGGGGGTTTAGTTGAATTTAAACATTGGAATCAAAGAAACACCTAAACATTCCAACAACTCAAACTTGAATTGTATGAACGTTTAGGCCCTCTTCTCTTCGATTCCTCATTCGTACAAAACAAAGACATTTGAAATTAAACATTGAAATCAAAGAAACACCTAAACATTCCAACAACTCAAACTTGAATTGTATGAACGTTTAGGCCCTCTTATCTTCCTCTTCGTTGTAGCACAAGGTCTAAGGATAGTTTGATGGTGTGAATGGTTTGGGGAGTGGTTGGAGTGGCTGCAATGGAGGAGAAAAGTGTTTTGGTGGCTGCTGCAAGGGTGTGGAGAGGTTTTGACGAATTTCTGGAATATGGAAGAGTGAATGAGAATGAATGAGAATGAATGCTTATTTATAGGTGAAATGGGGGGAACATGACAGCTAGGAGGGAATGTGGCTGCATGTTTGAATGATTAAAGCATGCATGTGGGTTGGAATTGCATGTGCAAGGGGACAATCTGAAAATGCATGTGAAAGCATGTGTTGGCTGCAATGATGAAATGGATGGGAGTGCATGTGGCTTAATTAATTAAAGGGAGTGCATGTGCAATGTTTTAAAGGATGGAATGCATGTGAATATGATGGAAATCTGATATGGTGATGGGAGATGCATGTGGCTGATTTATGCATGTGAATGCATGTGGCTGCAATGGATTAGGAATCCTTCAATTTCGTCCATTCCTTTTGCTCCAAACATAAGCTATCCATTCCAAGTCCAATTTTGCTCCAAAATGCTCCAAAATGCATCTTTTTGCTTCCTTAGCCATATGAACCTAAAAACACACGAAAATGGCTTAAACGACTAAAACAACTATGAATTAACAATATAAATGCACGAAAACAAGCTAAGTAAGTCGCCTAAATATGCTTCTATCAATAATTGAATTGCAATCACAACTTAACAAATCACAATTGGAAGAAATCAATTCATATTTCAAATATTCAGGGCTTCAAACTTTCCCCTAACTAATTAGGGGTTTAGCCACTCATGATTACAGCAAACTTAGAAAGTAATAGCAAAGTAAACATTGAAAACAAGAACGAAGTACACCTAAAACACTCCAATCTGCAAGCATGAAACGTTTTAGGCCTCCTTCCTCTCCTAGTTGCTGCGGCACAAGGGGTTATGGTGAGTTTTGGGGATTATGGATGATATAGAATGATGTGTTTAGGATAGGAATGGATGTAGGGGATGGCAAGGGTTGTTTTTGGGCAGAAAGTATGAAGAATGGTGAAGTATGGATGTGTTAGAGGGAAAGGATGAATTTTTGGCGTGAATGGTGAATGAATGAATGTTTTGTGGCTGCAACAAGGAGGTTTATTAATAGGATTTTAGGAAATAAAACACTAGGTTATTTAGGTAATCAGAAATTAAGTCAAAAGCTCTTTGAAATAGGAAATCAAATCAGAAATCTAAGGGAAAGTAGTGAATAGGTGCGGCAAGGCAATAAAACACAAAAGGAATGTGTTTTAATGCAAGGAAACAGGAAAGAAACATCTCCCTTGCACGGCAAGTGATGTGATAAAAGATAGCACTCAAATTAAACCCTCTTTTTGACAATTGTAGTATAGATATAAGTAGAGATCGTTCTAGGCCGGGGATTAGGAGGGATTGCTAATCTAATGAAAATTGACTCAAGGATGTGAAAATATGCTTTAAAACACTTTAAATGACCTCACAAGACTCTTACTAACTTATATGACCAAAAACAAACTTAAAAGACTCAAAACAACCAAAAAGACTCAATTTAGACTCTAGGACTTAATTTGGACGAAAATACACTTGGTTTTGACTCTAAAGACTCAAAAAGACTCTTTTGGACAGATTTGGAACAAATAAGAAAGGGGGTTTTGATTTTGAACGAATTCAAAAGAAAACAAGTGACTTAAAACTTTAAAACAGATTTTGGAAGAAAATAAGAAAAACTAATGGATGATGGGATAGCCAAGGGATACTTCTCCACACATGATACTTTCTAACATAAATTGATTTCCAGTTGCTTTTCCGATAAACCATGAACCTCAACACCCCAGATTAACCGTGAATTGCACTAATTAACCCTCAGATTTTCCTCACGTTATTGAATTGGATGATTGCATACGACAACTCAAAGCATTCCCCACAAGTTCCCTACATGAATTGCATAATAGAGATACAAGCAAGAATCATTAAGTTCTTTGAAAACCATAAGCATTGACGAAGCACTCGTTACTATGAATTGCATGAAACTTATGCCAAGAATTTACTTAACATGATTGTGAAAACAACCTTAACTACTTGTGAATATTAGTTTGTGACGATTATGTGAAACACCCTAATATTCTAGCCCCAAATTCAAGCATGCAAATTAAGTAGGCCTCCCTAATAAACATACAAGAATAAGTTATCCGTCAAACGGTTAAGTAAATTGCGTTCACAATTTATGAAATCACAACTGGACTTAATCAACTCATATTATAAATGTAATCATGGTTTCAAAGCATCCCTAGGCTAAAACGAGTTTAGCCTCTCATGTTCATGACAAAACAAAGCAACATAGATTTAAACATTAACAATAAAGGATAGATTACACCTAGAAACGTCCAACACTCTAACTCGAATGCACAAACGCCCAAGGCTTGGTCTTCCTTCTCCTCCTCCTTGCTAAGTCACGGCAAAGGGTCTATGGTGGGTTTGTGGATGATTTTCTGGGTTTTTGGATGGATTTATGTATGTATGGTGGTGCGGCAAGGGTAGATGGTGGTGTATGGAGGTTGGGATGGAGGTATGGAAGTAGGGGAATGATGGATGGGTGGTTGCAAGGTCACGGCAAAGGATGGTTGTGTTTATGAATGAATGATTGTTGTGTGAAGGGTGGTGGTGATTAAATGGCACGGCAAGGCTGTTTATATAGGCTAGTTTGACACACTTAGTGAAGGAAAAGGATTGCCTAATCCCATTGGAAAAAGGTTAACTCAAGGCAGAAATCAAGTGGGATTGGGAATAGGAGTTTCGGCTAGGATTTAGGGATTCTAGAAGGGAAGGTGCGGCACACATGTAGGGATGAGATAAGGTTTCTAGAATAGAAGGTTTAGGGCAGATTCCTAAACCTAAAGGGCCTAGGACATGTGATATAAGAGTAGGAAAAGGTTTTCAATTCCTAAACCTACTAGGAGGGGTGTCTTGCGGCATTGGTATGGATAAGTGTTCTAGAACTGAATTAGGTGTTTAAATGTGTAATTGATTCCCCCTAATTAGCTAGGTTTAAGCCCCCACCTGATTTGGATAGGATAGAATAGGATAATGTTAGAGATAGGATAGGATAAGATTTCTAGGATAGGATAAGATAAGGTTGGATAAGGTTCCTTGTTTCTTGCTTCTTCCTTATCTTCATTGTATTAGGACTTCTTCCACCAGATTTGTAGCCTTTCCTAACTCTTCTAGTCTTCAATTTCGTCCATCCTCTTTGCTTCATGGTTAAGCTATCCAATCCATGCCCAAAAATGCTCCAAATAGCCTCAAAATGCACTTTATTGCTCCCTTTGCCATTAGAACCTAAAAACACACGAAAATACTTTAAAAGACTAAAACAACTATGAATTAATAACATAAATGCATGAAAACAAGCTAAGTAAGTCGCCTAAATATGCTCCTATCAGCAAGGAAGAGGGAATGTCCAGGGAGGTGCACGGCAAGGCTTTTAAGAAATAGGTAAGTGTTTTAATTCCCTAAATCAATTCTAAGAATCAGGAATTAATTTAATTCCCTTTAGAATAGGTAATTGAAATCAGGAATTAGGGGAAAAAGGCTAAGTCTTGCGGCACAAGGGAGGAAAAGAAAGGGAAAGTGCAAAACTTGCAGATTTTGAGAGATAAAGGGAAGGTAAGGTGCAGCAAGAAAAGAGAAAGGATTTAAAGCCATGAATTTGGAGAGAAAAAGGAAGGTAACTCACGGCACAATTTAGGACATGTCTAGGGCTTCTAGAACATGTGATTTAGGCAACCAATATTATTTGGAAACTTGCACAATTGGAAACCTTTCAAGAATAGAAACTCCCCATAATGGAAACTGGTTTCCAAATCTTGATTCCACCTTCGTCCTTTGATTCTAGGCTCACTTGGTCTTCAATTTCGTCCAACACATTGGCTCCAAGCACAAGCTACCCATCCTTAGCCCAAAAATGCTCCAAAAGGCTCCAAAATGCACTTCTTTACTCCTTTAGCCCTTAGAACCTGAAAACATACGAAAATGGCTTAAAAGACTTAAAGAACTAAGAAATAACAACGTAAATGCACAAGAACAAGCCAACTAAGTCGCCTAAATATGCTCCTATCACTTAACATGATTGTGAAAACAACCTTAACTACTTGTGAATATAAGTTTGTAACGATTATGTGAAACTCCCTTATATTCTAGCCCCAAATTCAAGCATGCAAATTAAGTGTGCACCCTTAATTGATAGGAGCATATTTATGCAACTTAATTGGCTTGTTCTCGTGCATTTACGTTGTGTTTCCTTAGTTATTTTAGTCCTTTATGCTTCTTTTGTGTGTTTTTAGGTTCATATGGCTAAGGAAGCAAAATGGTGCATTTTGGAGCATTTTGGAGCAAAATTGGACTTGGAATGGATAGCTTATGTTTGGAGCAGAAGGAATGGACGAAATTGAAGACCTAATGAAGTTAGGATTCCTAATTACAAGAGGATTCCTAATTACAAGAGGATTCCTAATCACAAGAGGAATCCTAGTCAAAGAAGGTTTCCTACTTGAAGTAGGAAAGTTAAGCCAAGGTTCCTATTTTGGTTTAATCTTTCCTAAGCCTTAATGACTCCATATTTCAGCAATATCAAAGGATCCTACCTATTCTAGGTCACAAAACTTGCAACCTTAAGCCATGTCGTGTGTCCCTTTGTGTCTCCCTTCCTTGCCGTGCAAAGAAAGGCCTTGTTTCCTGTTTTAAACCATTTAAACACATTCCTTTTTCATACCAAGCTCAGCCATAACTCACATACCCTTTTCTATTCCAAAATTCTTGCCTAATTTCAGAAATAAAAAGCATTCCTTTTCTTACAAACCCTTGCCGTGCAAGGGAACCTTGTTTCCTTTAGTTTTAGGACATTTAAACCTTTCCTACATCACAGCCGCACCTCCATTGACCTTTCCTCTTCCTTGCCGTGCAAGGGAGATGATTCTTTCCTATTTCCTTGCATTAAAACACATTCCTTTTGTGTTTTATGCCATTGCTGCAACTTTTAATTAGTTTCCTTTAAATTTCTGATTTGATTTCCTATTTCTAGAAGCTTTTGACTTAATTTCTGTTTACCTAAATAACCTAGGGTTTTAATTCCTGAAATCCTATAAATAAACATCCTTGTAGCAGCCACAAAGTGGCATTCATTCACCATTCACGCCAGAAAATCATCCCATCCCTCTAACACATCCATACTTCACCATTCTCCATATTTTATGCCCAAAACCAACCCTTGCCGTCCCCTACATCCATCCCAAACCTAAATCCATCATTCTACATCATCCATAAACCCCCTAAACTCACCAGAACCTCTTGTGCCGTAGCAAAGGAGAGGAAGAAGATTGCTTAAAGATTCTAGCTATTCAACATTGGATCGTTGGAGTATTTAGGTGTTCTCTTTCTTATATTTACACTGTATAATTCTGTTTTCCTTTGTTTTGTGAACATGAGGAACTAAGCCTTTTGGCTAGGGGGCTATTTAATACCATGATTATGCTTGCAAGATGAATTGATTACATCCAATTGTTATTTCATAAGTTGTGAAGTTAATTTGCTTAACTGTTTGATTGATAACTCATTCTTGTGTGTTGATTAAGGTGGCCACTTAGTTTTTCATGCAGGGATTTGAAGCTAAAATATAAGAGAATTTCACCTAATAGTTATAACCTTATATTTGCTAGTAGTGGAGGTCGTTTATCGACGATTGCGTTAAGTGAATTCTTGGCAAAAGTTTCATGCTTTTCATAGTAACAATTGCCTCGTCAATACTTATAGTTTTCATGAAACTTAATGATCTTTGATTGTACCTTTATTGTGCTTTTCACGTAAGGGACTTTAAGAGAATGTTTTGAGTTGTTGTATGCGCATTCCCATCCAATTCAATAACTTAAGGAAAACTTGAAAGTTAGAAAAGTGCTGTTCACGGCTAACTTGGGGTATTGAGTTTCATGATTTATTGAAAGAAGCAATTGGAAATCAATTTGAATGCAAGTGTGTCATGTGTGGAGAAGAACCCTCTAGTTAGCCCATCATTCATCAATTCACCTAATTTAGTCTAAAGAATCTGCTTTAAGGCAGTTTTGAGTCTTTTGGTTTGTTTTGGTGTTTTATAGTTTAGTTTTGCATTCTTTGAGTCTAGTTTAGTGTTTAAACTTTGTTTTTACGATTTTGAGTCAGTTTAGAGTGTTTAGCAATCCCTCCTAATCCCCGGTTTAAGAACGATCCCTACTTACATATCTACTACAATTGTCAACAAGAGGGTTTAATTTGTGTGTTAAGTAATTTTCGCATCATTAATCAACAAACAAGAATAAGTTATCCATCAAACGGTTAAGTAAATTGCATTCACAATTTATGAAATCACAACTGGAATTAATCAATTCATATTGCAAATATAATCATGGTTTCAAAGTTTCCCCTAGCCAAAACAAAATTAGTTCCTCATGTTTACAACAAAACAAAGAGAATATAAATTAAACATTGAAAACAAAGATTGAATACACCTAGAAACGCTCCAACAATCCAAGCTTGAATGGCCAAAACGTCCAAGGCTTCTCCTCTCTTCTTTCTCCTTTGTTGCGGCACAAGGGTGTTTGGGTATGAATTATGGTGATGGATGGATAGGTTGGATGGTGGTAGAGGGTGGATGATGGCTGAATGAATGGGGAGAATGTGAGAAAATTCGTATGGATGTGTATGGCTGCCTAGAATCTCCCATAAGTGCAGCAGATTATGTATATATAGAGGGAGAAAGGTTAAGGCAATAACCTCAAGGAAAAAGGGAAACAAAATATGCAGCAAGGAATTGGGAAAAGGGAAAGGGAAAGCTGCGGCAATGATGTTTTAGAGAATGGGAATGTGATTTGCTGCAATAAAAAGGGAAATCTAGAAAATATAGGTGCGGCATGGATTAGGAAGTATGACTAAGTTTTCTAGACATATATTTAAGTGTCCTAAATTAATTAGGAACCCTTCAAAGTTGCTGGAACTTAGGTAGGAAGAGATTAGGAAAGTTAAGTCAAAATAAGGAAGTTTGACTCATGTTTCCTTCTTTGTAGCTGATTCCTTTTCTTGCAAGTCTTGAATTGGTTTCTTCCATCTTCTTAGCAGATTCCTAGACTCCTTTGGACTTCAATTTCGTCCATCCACATTGCTCCAAGCATGTGCAATCCATTTAATGCCCAAAACTGCTCCAAAATGCACCAAAATGCACTTTCTTGCCACTTTAACCATTTGGACCTACAACCATACGAAAATAGCTTAAAATACTAAAATAACTAAGAACTAACAACATAAATGTAAGAAAACAAGCTAACTAAATCACTTAAAGATGCTCCTATCAACGTTCAATGGAAATCATAAGTATTGACAAAGCACTTGTAACTATGACATCATGATACGCATGCTAGGAATTTACTTAACATGATTGTGAAAACAACCTTAACTACTCATGAATATAAGGTTGAAACGATTATGTGAAACTCCCTTATATTCTAGCACCAAATTCAAGCATGCAAATTAAGTTGGCCTCCCTAATCAACATACAAGAATAAGTTATCCATCAAACGGTTAAGTAAATTGCATTCACAATTTATGAAATCACAACTGGAATTGATCAACTCATATTATAAACGTAATCATGGCTTTAAAGCATCCCTAGGCTAAAAAGAGTTTAGCCTCTCATGTTCATAACAAAACAAAAGAAATTAGAATTAAACATTGAAAACAAAAGATAGATTACACCTAGAAGCGTTCCAACAATCCAACTCGAATGCATAAACGTCCAAGGCTTCGCCTTCTTTCTTCTCTTCTTTGCTAAGTCACGGCACAAGGTCTAGGGTGGTTTTATGGATGATTTTCTGGGTTTTAGATGGGTTTATGGAAGTATGGTGGTGCGGCAAGGCTTAGTGGTGGTGTAGGGAGGTTTGGCTAAAGGTTTTTAATTCTGGGAATGGTAGAAAGTTGAAGGCTACGGCCAAGGATGGGATTTTCTGTGAATGGAGGCAGGTTGTGTGGATGGGAGATTAGCCTTCTAAAGGTGCGGCATAGGGGTTTATATAAGGGAGAAAAAGTCCTAAGTCTTTATTACTTAGTTTAGGAAAGAAATTAACTCTAAATCCTTCAAGAATAGGGAATACAAACTCAGAAATTGAAGGAAAGGGGAAGTGATTTGCAACAAAGGTTTGTAAGAAAAGGAATGCTCTTTATTTCTGAAATTAGGCAAGAATTTTGGAATACAAAAGGGTATGTGAGTTATGGCTGAGCTTGGTATGAAAAAGGAATGCGTTTAAATGGTTTAAAACAAGAAACAAGGCCTGATAGGAGCATATTTAGGCGACTTAGTTGGCTTGTTCTTGTGCATTTACGTTTTTATTTCTTAGTTCTTTAAGTCTTTTAAGCCATTTTCGTATGTTTTCAGGTTCTAAGGGCTAAAGGAGCAAAGAAGTGCATTTTGGAGCCTTTTGGAGCATTTTTGGGCTAAGGATGGATAGCTTGTGCTTGGAGCCAAAGTGTTGGACGAAATTGAAGACCAAGTGAGCCTAGAATCGAAGGAAGAAGGAGGAATCAAGATTTGGAAACCAGTTTCCATTATGAGGAGTTTCTATTCTTGAAAGGTTTCCAATTGTGCAAGTTTCCAAATAATGTTGGTTGCCTAAATCACATGTTCTAGAAGCCTACACATGTCCTAAATTGTGCCGTGAGTTACCTTCCTTTTTCTCTTCAAATTCATGGCTTTAAATCCTTTCTCTTTTCTTGCTGCACCTTACCTTCCCTTTATCTCTCAAAATCTGCAAGTTTTGCACTTTCCCTTCCTTTCCTCCCTTGTGCTGCAAGACTTAGTTTTTTTTCCCCTAATTCCTGATTTCAATTACCTATTCTAAAGGGATTTAACTTAATTCCTGATTCTTAGAATTGATTTAGGGAATTAAAACACTTACTTATTTCTTAAAAGCCTTGCCGTGAACCTCCCTTGACATTCCCTCTTCCTTGCCGTGCAAAGGAGATGTTTCTTTCCTGTTTCCTTGCATTAAAACACATTCCTTTTGTGTTTTATTGCCTTGCCGCACCTATTCACTACTTTCCCTTAGATTTCTGATTTGATTTCCTATTTCAAAGAGCTTTTGACTTAATTTCTGATTACCAAAATAACCTAGGGTTTTAATTCCTGAAATCTTATAATAAAACCTCCTTATTGCAGCCACAAACTCATTCATTCATTCACCATTCACGCCAGAAATTCATCCCCTCCCTCTAGCACATCCATACTTCACCATTCTTCATACTTTCTGCCCAAAAACAACCCTTGTCGTGCCCTACATCCATCCCTATCCTAAACACATCATTCTACATCATCCATAATCCCCAAAACTCACCATAACCCCTTGTGCCGCAGCAACTAGGAGAGGAATGAGGCCTAAAACGTTTCATGCTTGCAGATTTGAGTGTTTTAGGTGTACTTCGTTCTTGTTTTCAATGTTTACTTTGCTATTACTTTCTAAGTTTGCTGTAATCATGAGTGGCTAAACCCCTAATTAGTTAGGGGAAAGTTTGAAGCCATGAACATGTTTGAAATATGAATTGATTTCTTCCAATTGTGATTTGTTAAGTTGTGATTGCAATTCAATTATCTGTTTATTAAAATCTTGTTTTTGTATGCTGATTAGGGATGCATACTTAGTCTTCATGCATAAACTCGATGCTAGTTTATAAACGAGTTTCACCTAATCGTCACAAGTTTATAAACATGAGTAGTGAAGGTTGCTAGTCACAACCGCGTTAATTGAATTCTTGGCAAGAGTTTCATGCTTTTCATAGTAACAATTGCCTCGTCAATACTTATAGTTTTCATTAAACTTAAATATCTTTGATTGTACCTTTATTGTGCTTTTCACGTAAGGGACTTTTAGAGAATGTTTTGAGTTGTTGTATGCGCATTCCCATCCAATTCAATAACTTAAGGAAAACTTGAAAGTTAGAAAAGTGCTGTCCACGGCTAACTTGGGGTGTTGAGCATCATAGTTAATGAAAAGCAATTGGAAAATCGATTCATATATAAATGTGTCATGTGTGGAGAATGGACCTCTAACTAATCCATCCATCATCTTGTTTTCAAAATTCGTTTTACAATCTGCCTAGTTCTATACTTTGTTTTGTTATTTCAATTTTCGTCAAATCAAAACCCCCCTTTACTTTCTTGTTCTATATTGTTTAGAATCTGTTTAATTTGTGTTTTAAAGTGTTTTGAATCAAACCATAACCTTAAATTCGTCCAAAATTGTGTTTAAGGTCAGAAACTGCCTATTTAGTGTTTTTAGGCAGTTTTGAGTCTTTTGAACCTGTTTTGAGTCCTTTGAGTCTTTGTGAACGTTTTTAACTTTGTTTTTATGTTTTTAAGTCAGTTTAGAGGTTTTAGCAAGCCCTCCTAATCCCCGGTCTAGAACGATCCCTACTTGCATCCTTACTGCAATTTGACAACAAGAGGGTTAATTTGTGTGCTTAACTATTTTTGCATCAAATTTTGGCGCCGTTGCCGGGGATTAGCAACTTTGCTAATCCCTCGTTAATTCTTTTATTTCTTTTTCATGTATTTTCGTTTTAGTTACTTACCCTATTTTTTGTTCTTGTTTCTAGGTCCTAGTTTATGACTAGGAGTTCAAAACCTGTTAGTAAGCACATCCTTGACTTTGACGACGATTTTGAGCGGACCTTGAGGAAGCAAAAGCATCAACAAAACCCTAACCCACCATCTTCTAGCTCTACATCCGAGTTTGACGAAGGAGGTGAGGAAGGAGAAGTCACGGCACAGGTTGTGGAGGAAGTACAAACCATGGCCGTGGACAATCGAACCATCAAAGAGCTCTCTGCCTCAGGTATGGGCAATGCCGTTCCTTTATGCATACAATACCCTACGGCAGTTGAAGGTAAGACGGAAGAATTTGAACTTAAGTCTAGTTTATTACATCATATTCCTAAATTCCATGGGTTGTCCATGGAAGATCCTAACAAACATCTTAAGGAATTTGAAGTAGTTTGCTCAAGTATGACAGCCATCAACGTGGATGAGAGTATTTTGAAGATGAAGGCCTTTCCATTCTCACTTATGGACAAGGCCAAAGATTGGTTGTTTGAATTGTCCCCTGGAACTGTCAATTCTTGGGAAAGTATGAAACGTGCATTCTTAGAGAAATTCTTTCCCACTGCCAAGATCATTCTCTTGAGGAAACGAATTAGTGGCATCCAACAAAATCAAGGTGAGTCGTTTCCATCTTATTATGAACGTTTTAAATCACTTGTTGCTTCATGTCCACAACACCAAATGAAGGAGGAGCTGCTCATTCAATATTTCTACGAGGGACTCCTTCCCATGGAACGTCAAATGCTAGATGCTTCGGCGGGTGGTGCATTAGTGGACAAGACTCTGTTGGATGTCAAAGCTCTAATTGCCAACCGAGCACACAACGCTCAACAATATGAAGGTGTTGGACAAAGAGAGGGGCCACGGCAACAAAGTGTGAATGAGGTAAGTGCAATTTCTGATATTCAATCACAATTGGCTAATCTTACTTCTCTTGTGTCTCAGGTTGTCAAGGGGTCAAAACCACAAGAAAACCAAGTGTGTGGCGTGTGTTCAATGCAAGGGCATCCATCCGAGACATGCCCTCAGTTGATAGAGAATGGAGGATGGGAATCTGCCAATGCCATTGGTTTCCAAGGCCAAAACCAACCCAAACATGATCCATACTCCAACACCTACAACCCCGGATGGAGAGATCTGATAAGTCACATTTTGCATGCATTTATATCTTCCTTATTTGGCGTCTTTGTGATTGTTTTGGATTAAACTAGTTGCATTTTACATTATTTGGTGTTAGTGTGCAGCCAAGTGGGAATTTGGATCAATGGGAAGGCAAATGAAGTAAAAACATTCCAGAAAAGATGTGAAGTGTTAAGAGATGCAATTCGGCCATATTGGGTGATTCTAAACAAGGCAAAAACATTGAAGTCAGCTATGTGGTTCCAACACCAAAACATGCATTCACATGCATGTTCACAACCTTGGCCGTGCATTCTCATGTCATCCCATCATTTTATGCACTTCTAGCACCAAATCAGATTTCTCACACTTTGTGCCGTGCATTCCACTACTTGTCCATCTCCCTTTTGCGCCAAAAACATCCACTTCCCTCACTTAATCCACTCAGCCACATTCACATGGATGATTCACAAGCTGACCGTGCATTCCATTTCCCTTCTCCACTTCATCTTTGCAGAAATCCACATGCATTTTGATTAAACAAACCACATACCTGCAGATCATGTCCACTCCTTTCAGCCATCATTTCAGAAATCCATTTCATCCCATCATTCCATGTGATTCCAGCCCCCTTTGTCCAGCCGTGTGCTTTCTTCCCCTTTCCAGATTTGTACAAACAATTTCAAATGGCCAATTCACCTTTGCAGGTTCCACTCACTTGTTGAACCAAGGGCACATGCTTCTTTGAATACATTAACACATACTTGCAGATCTTGTCCATGCCATGCGTCCACTACCTCAGAAACCCATCAATTCCAGCTCATTTTATGCTATTCCATCTCACTTGTGCTGATGGAGATCCAATCTGAGTGTTGGAGCCACATTCCTTTCTATAAAACAAGTCTCGCTTCACACAACAAGGGTGCCGCATTTTCTCTTCTTCACTCAGTCCATTACACACGCATAACTTCTCCCATTTCACTTCATTTTCTGTCCATTTCTGTCCCAAGGGCAGAAACCATTCAACCATAACCAATCTACCTTCATCCGCACCACATTTGGAAAACCAACACCGAAGGCACTCTTCAAGGAATTCAACATCAGTTTTGCTTCAAGGGTTTCTTCTTATTAATTCTATGTTCATTCATGTTTTATATTTTTATGTTAAATCTTTTGTAAACATGAATTGTAACTAATCCTCCTCTAGGGATTCGATGTAACCTTGCAAAGTTTGCCATGTAATTAAGTTAGAATGCTCAGTTTGTCCATCTATTTCTTGTTTCATTCTCTGATTTAATGGTGACTTAGGGCTGGTTTGGTATTGATGTGCTTTGAAAAAAAGCTGCTGTGAGAATAAGCGGCTGTGAAATAAAGCCAGCAAAGTGTTTGGTAAACGTTTTTGTAAAAGTGATTTTGGAAACAAAAAGCAGTATCATAGTGTTTGGTAAACTTTTTTGTAAAACAGCTGTGACTGTGTGAAATGACCAAAAAGGGTATATTACTAGATGTGCTATTAATTTAATTTTCTTAACAAATAAAAGTGAATTACTAAATATATTTTATTTTTAGAAGAAAAATATTTATAAACTTTATCTTAAATATTAATTAGTATGACAAACTACTTTAATAGAAATATTTTAGAGTGAATAGCTAGGATTCATTAGTACAATATTGTTAATGTACTTGAAAGTAGTCTAATTAGATGCATTCATCAAACTTGTTGCTATTCTATTTCTTAATGCCTCTATCTCATGTGATCCTTCAACTTGATAATTTTGATATTCATCATCATCATCATCACTACTATCGCTTTCTTCACAAAAGTCCCTGGGGTCATCAAAATGACGATCACGTTCAGAATACCTCCGTATGTAGTTATGAAGAGCCATTGTAGCGATGACAATCTTCACTTGCTTATTGAACGGGTAATTAGGCATATCCCTTAAAATTGCCCATCTTTTCTTCCATACCCCAAAAGTTCGTTCAATGATGCTCCTAAGAGAAGAATGTCTGTGGTTGAATACCTCTTTGTGACCCGTTGGTTCGGCACCCCTACGAAACCACATGGGTGCAAAACACGATTGTCCTTTCTCCTTTAGGGCTAAGAATTGAACTCTTACCCTAGATATGATGAGATTCAATTGCTCCCTTGCTGGACAAAGCCCAAGGCAGCAGCATTCTAGCTCAATTTTTTAGTGGAATCACCTTAATCTCCTTCTCTTCTCCAAAACACGGCAATATAAAGACATGAAAGAGAACCCGGCTCGTACGCCGGGCTCAAGAGGACGGTTGCCCTAGGAGAGGGCCTTGAGCCTCAAATTGAATAATCCAAAACGCAGTTAAGAAAATGGCCTGAGGCCACTAACAAAGTCTCAAATCGCACAAAACTACTAATGTTGTTCAACTTATAGAATAGCTCATGGCTTTGAAGGTTCGGTGCAAGTTCACCGTGAACTCAAGGGTTTAACAAGAGCGGACAACGATCAACAAATCCGCAGTTACAACTTCAATCGTTCAACTACTAAGCAAACTTTGGACTAATCGTGACCCAGATGAGCATAGGATTTTAGGCTCCACAAGCTTTCAGAAAGCTAGCTCCCATTTTCACCAAGATATTTACATAGCTAGCCTTCCATTTATTTCACCGGGCATTTTCCCTCCGGCGCACGTAACGGGTTCTATCATTGTACCTTGGTCTGTCCTGAGCTCTTGACGGCTGTAGCTCCACCCTCCTCTGCCTTTCAGGCGACCTTTGAACAATTTCTCCATTCACAAACAACTCAGCTGCATTAAAGAAAGTTACAATCATGAGTTACAAGAATAGGTTGCATTTAGAAGTTTGAAAATAATTGAGAGAGAATGAACAAATTGCAGAACAAGCATCCATTTAAAACAGCGGTGAACATGCAATAGTGGCAAACCATTTAGCAGGAGAACAGTATACAATGCAGATATGTACATACTTGTTTCTAAATAAAAAGTTATACCTTTTTTTAACAAGGAATTTTGTATAATCTAAAAGAAATCAAAGTTAACAGCTCCGAAATAACACGAATGAATGAGAGAAAATGGAACCGCACAGGAGTTACAAGTCTGAGGTGAATGAACTTTCACGTGACAAATTCTAATAAAATGTATCTACTCCAATGATTCCGAAACACCACAACGTTCAAGAAGCAACAGAACAGGATGAAGTGAATCATTATAAGTCCATTAGCATTCAAAGCTAGGCATTGCCAACTGACGGCTATTAGCTTTGCCAAGATGGACTGCAAGTTACAGTATCAGCAAGGTTGTCTTTTCAAGGATAAAGGTCATGAAATGTATCAACTCCAATGATTCCGAAACTCCACAACACTCAAGAAGCAACAGAACAGGATGAAGTGAATCATTATAAGTCCATTAGCATTCAAAGCTAGGCATCGCCAACTGAGGGCTACTAGCTTTGCCAAGATGGACTGGGAGTTAAACAAAAAGAAATATAAATGTTAACTAAACAAACTTCTAAAAACGATGTCTTTCCAATTTTTGAAAAATTAATGTTAGTCAATAACCAACATATTGGAGGCTGCAACTTCATAAACACAAACCCAAAGAAAGATGAATGGCATCAAAATTGCACGACACTAAAAAAATCTTATAGAATGTTTCATCTCCACTGATCTGCATTTCCACATAGTATAAGAAGTACAGGAGAGTCGAGAGAGACATTTGATATAAGTCCATTAGGATTCAAAGTTAAATAATGCCTATATGGCCTATTTAACTTCTCCAAGATGGATGACGAATCTTGAAAAGAATGCAGGCGAACTGTAACCTATAGTAACCTATACAAATAAAAAAGGAAAACAGATAGTCTTCCATCATTCAATTGGATAGTTGAAAAAGTAAAACTACAGCTTTGAGCTCAAAACCGACACCATGTCTCTTCAAGCAACTTCTATGTTGAAATGTGGGTGCATGCGGATTAAAATTAGAACACACGAGATCTGAAATCACAGTGCTTAAACTTTAGATCCTTAAACACTTACCACCATAGTCTTTGTATTCAGGATCAACATAAGAATTTGGAAGAATAAAAAGAACACCGGGCAAGCCTGATAACAAGAAAAGAATCATAAACATGCATAAACAGTATGCATAATCTACTAATTATACTTAGAAATTATAACATAGCTGCAATTTAACAGCACAAACCTTCAAGCTTATTTGAGGTCTCCTCATCAATCTCACAACCAAAACCGAAATACCTCTCGCATGACACATTGTATATCTTCTTCTTTGCTTCTTCCTCACTGCCACAAACCCTAATTTTTTCCCCAATTAATTTTTTCCCAATTAATTTTTTCCACAAACCATATCGCCCTTCCCCAATTAATTTTTCCCCACCCTCCATCCCCAATTGTTTTTCCCGACACCCATACCCTCATCCCTTTGCTCTTCCCACCCCTTTCCCTAATCTCCCCATCCCTAATTTGAAAAATCCAAACAAATAAATGAGAAGCTTACCTGGAGAAACTTGGAGAACGAGAGAACGAGTTCGCTTTTGGAACGACGGAACGAGAGAACGAGAGAGAGCCTGAGGTTCGGGTTATGCGAGAGAGCTCTGAGGTGAAGAGCGTGCGAGAGAGTTCTGGAGAAAGGCGAGAGCGTCGGTGAAGGGAAAGCCGAGGGCAGTTTTGGGTTATGGTATATTTCATTAAACTGGACACTGTTCACCCGTGTGTGGGTGAAAATAAGCTGCTTTTGGAAGCTGCAAATTGCAGCTTCTTGTCATCTCTTGGTTTTGGGCTTTTTTTCACCCTCAACTTTGAAACAAAGCTGCTTTTCAAAGTTTACCAAACACCAAAAATTTTCATAGCTTTTTTTCATAGTAGCTTTTTTTTTAAGCACCTCAATCCCAAACAGGCCCTTAGTGTGTTGATTTTAATGTTTGATCATCATTTGAATTAATCACTAAGTTGTGTAGCCAAGATTAAAACACACATCATGCATAATCTTGGTAGATATGTGAATGAATGAAGGGAATGTTTAGCAAACATCCTGCCGAGTTATTCCCTTTGGTTTTATGAAAGTTTCTTGTGCATTACATACTCTTGATTATGAACCAAAGTTGCACATCACAACTAGGTTCATGATTAGAGACATTTGATCAAATCCACACATCATATGGTTGATCATGTCCAAGTGAAACAAACTCAAGAAATAGGTAGATGAATGAGTATAAACTAACTTAACAAACATGGACTTGGTTTAGCAATGGTGAAACCGAATCCCTAGCTTCATCTCCATTGGTACTATCTCATTTTATTAGTTGTTGAGTCATTTATTTGTGTTTACTTCACTTTCTTATACTTTCAAGTTACAACAACAAATCTGCCTATTCTGTTTAGTTTGATTCATTTCATAGAGTTCTTGCAAAACAAGTAATTACATAGGTCCAATTAGTCCCTGAGGATTCGACACCCTTACTTGTGCCATTATACTAAATATATTCTAGCATTAGGAAGGAATAATACATCAACAAAAAATGGCGCCGTTGCCGGGGACTGATTTCAGTCCCTTGTAATTGCTTGTTTGCTATTTAAAGTTTGTTCTTTTCATTGTAGGTAGATTCTTGATTTTCATTCAAACTTGTGTTATTTTGTTTCAGGTTGTATATGTCAAATAGACTTGTTGAGTTAGGCCAAAGAATTGAACGGTTAAAGGGCCACACTTTGGACAACTTTGTGCCATCAAGTTCCTCCATTATCCGTGAAGAAGAGGAAGGGAATTCACCTAGTTCAACAAGTAAAGGATCTGAGCAATTTAATTGGGAAAGAGAAGAAGAGATGGCGGGCAACGAAGATGAGCTTCGAGGTTTGGAGGACTTTGCTCAACCAATCATACCAAATTCACCTTCATGCATCTTGCTGCCCACAGAAGCTAGAAACTATGATCTTAAATCTTCACATTTCCATATGTTTCCCTCTTTTTATGGCGGAAGACCCTTTAGCTCATATTAAAGAGTTTTACAATGTTGTGAGTGGTTTACCTTTGCAGGGAGTAAGTGAAGCAAATTTGAGGATGAGAGTGTTTCCTTACACCTTGAAAGATAAGGCCAAGAGTTGGTTGATGACTCTAACACCAGGTTCCCTCACTACATGGGATGCCGTGGCTAAGAAGTTCTTGGAGAAGTTCTTTTCCACTCAAAAGACAGCCACATTAAGGGGACAAATTTTCAACTTCAAACAAGATGATGGAGAGAACCTTTCAATGAGTGTTGGGAGCGTTTTAAAGGCCTCTTGATACAATGTCCACACCATGGGTTACCTTTTCACTTACAAATGCAAATTTTCTATGATGGACTAACCCAAACTTGTCAATCAACTGTTGATAATGCAGCAGGTGGAGCATTGAAGAAAAAGAATGCTCAAGAGTCATATAACATTTATGAGATGTTGGGGTCTAATGCTCAACACAAAGATTTAAGGGGTAAGAAAGTTGGAGTCTATGAAACAAGCTCTAATCATGATCTTTTGTTGCAGGTAGCTAACCTAGAAAGGAAGATTGAATCCGTGCTCAACATGGTGCCAAAAGCAAATGAAGTGTGTGCCATTTGCAGCATACCAAACCACCCTACTCATCAATGTCCATCTAGGGAGGCTTATCCCGAGTATGTTCAAGAGCAAGTGAACCTCATGAATTCTTACAATCAAAGACCAAGGAATGATATGTATTCCAATACATATAACCCGAGTTGGAGAGATCATCCCAACCTTTCATGGAAGAACAACAATCAATTCCAAAATTTCCAACCAAAACCTGCCACTACCCTTGAGGATACGGTTAAGTTGTTAGCCCAAAACACCTTGCAATTCCAACATTCCACAAATAGCACTCTCCAACAACATTCGGCAGCCCTAACCAAAATGGAGACACAATTGGGGCAGATTGCAGATGCCTTGAACCAAAGAGAGGTTGGAAAGTTTCCAAGCCAATCCGTGATACTCCAAAGGAACCAAGAGCAAGCCAAAGCAATCACTACACTTAGAATTGGTAAGATTATTGATAATAGAGTTGGCAATGAAGTTACTAATGAATCTGATCATGTGAATGCAGGGGTTACTCAAGGAGAAAATGAGAAACCAAATGAGGACCAAGCTATGCTACCTCCTCATTTGAAGCACCAAATCTTCACAAGGCCGAGAAACCATACACTCCACCAATACCATTCCCTGGAAGACTTGCCAAGAGCAAGCAGGATAAGTCATTTAAGGAAATTTTTGATATACTAAGCAAAGTGAATGTTAACTTACCTTTGCTTGATGTCATTAGGAACATGCCAGCATATGGGAAGTTCTTCAAGGAGTTAAACAGCTACAAAAGGAAGTATGGACCACATGAGAAGGTAGTGGTGTCTGAGAATGTGAGTGCAGTTTTGCAAAGAAAACTTCCACCAAAGCTCAAGGATCCAGGAAGTTTCTCTATCAACATCACCATAGGGGATAAGAAAGTAGAG
Organism: Pyrus communis; assembly: GCF_041283825.1. Lineage (NCBI taxonomy): Eukaryota > Viridiplantae > Streptophyta > Magnoliopsida > Rosales > Rosaceae > Pyrus > Pyrus communis. The sequence goes on from NC_142572.1 coordinate 9,717,219, forward strand.
AAGGCGATGCTTGATTTGGGTGCTAGCATCAACTTAATGCCCTATTCTGTGTACCTTCAACTAGGTTTAGGAGATTTGAAAGCCACCACCATTTCATTACAACTTGCAGACAGATCCGTGAAATATCCAAGAGGTATAGTAGAAGATATTCTAGTTCAAGTTGATAAACTAATCTTGCCTGCAGATTTTGTAGTGTTGGACATGGAAGAAGCTCCTATACATGACCGAGAGTTGCCTATATTGCTTGGGAGACCTTTCATGGCCACGTCCAAGACCATTATTGATGTGCAAAATGGACTCCTCACTATGACAGTGTTAGGAGAGACAGTTCAATTCAAAGTGTTTGAGTCTCTTTCTCATCCTTCTTCCTCTCTTGATTGTTATGCCATTGATGTGCTTGATTCACTTGTTTTCTCTAAGTTCTTGCAGGCACAATCTAATGAACCATTACAAACTGTTTTGAGTCAACCTTAAGATGAGTTTGATGAAGAAGATGCACTCATGGAAGAAGTAGCTGCCTTGGAAGCATTGGCACCATATCCTTTGAATGTTTCACCTCTTTTTGAGCCTTTAGAATCATCAATGTCACATCTAACTCCTTCTACTGTTAAAGCACCAAAGCTTGAACTTAAACCACTTCCACCACATCTAAAATATGCATATCTAGCTGAATTTGAAACTCTTCCAGTTATCATAGCTTCTGACCTCACCCCAAATGAAGAAGATAAACTAATTAGAGTGTTAAAAGAGTTCAAATCAGCTTTTGGTTGGTCTATTGCAGATATCAAGGGAATAAGCCCTACCATGTGCATGCATAGGATCCTTTTGGAGGAAGGAGCAAAGTCAACCCGTGAACCACAAAGAAGGCTCAACCCACACATGAAGGAAGTTGTTAGGAATGAGGTGTTGAAATTGTTAGATGTAGGGATCATATATCCCATTTCTGATAGCAAATGGGTGAGTGCTATTCAAGTGGTACCTAAGAAGGTGGGAATCACAGTAATGAGGAATGAAAACAATGAGCTTGTGACCACAAAGCCCACGGCTAGTTGGCGTGTTTGCACTGATTACAGGAAGTTGAATTCTAGCACTAGAAAAGATTACTTTCCTATGCCTTTCATAGATCAAATGCTAGAGAGATTGGCAGGTTACTCACACTATTGTTTTCTTGATGGTTACTCAGGTTACAATCAAATTGCAATTGCTCCGGAGGATCAAGAGAAAACAACCTTTACTTGCCCCTTTGGTACATTTGCATATAGGAGAATGCCTTTTGGACTTTGCAATGCTCCAGCAACATTCCAAAGATGCATGTTGGCCATCTTTTCTGACATGGTAGAAAGATTCATTGAGGTATTTATGGATGACTTCTCAGTGTTTGGTTCCTCTTTTGATGAATGTCTTAACCATCTCTCCTTAGTACTTCAAAGATGTCAGGAAACAAATTTGGTTCTCAATTGGGAAAAGTGCCAATTTATGGTGAAACAAGGAATTGTGTTAGGACATGTAATCTCTAGCAAAGGAATGGAGGTGGACAAAGCCAAAATTGACGTCATCACCAATATGGTAGCCCCCACCACTATGAAGGGAGTAAGAAGTTTTTTGGGACATGCGGGTTTTTATCGTCGTTTCATTAAGAACTTTTCAATGATCACTCGTCCATTATGCAATCTGTTAGCTAAAGATGTTGCATTTCATTTTGATAAGGCTTGTATGGATGCATTCAATACTTTGAAATATGAACTAACCTCAGCCCCTATTATTATGGCACCAGATTGGTCTTTACCTTTTGAATTGATGTGTGATGCCTCTGACTATGCTATTGGTGCAGTTTTAGGGCAAAAGGGTGAACAAGTTTCCACATGTGATATATTATGCAAGCCGGACTCTACATGATGCTCAACTTAACTACTCCACTACTGAAAAGGAGTTGCTTGCTGTTGGTTTTGCCTTAGAAAAGTTTAGGTCATATCTTGTAGGATCTAAAGTTATTGTGTTTTCTGATCATGCAGCCTTTAGGTACTTGATGACAAAGAAGGATGCTAAACCACGCTTAATTAGATGGATACTCTTACTACAAGAGTTTGACTTGGAAATTCGAGATAAGAAGGGAAGTGATAACGTTGTGGCTGACCATTTGTCAAGGCTTAATGAGAACCATGGAGTTGGACAACCTTTGCCCCTAAATGAATCATTTCCAGATGAACAACTCCTTGTTGTTCAAGAAAAAGAACCATGGTATGCAGATTTTGTTAATTATCTTGCTTGTGGTATAATGAGAAATGACCTTTCTTTTCAGGAAAGAAAGAAGTTCCTTGCCATGGTAAAGCACTACGTTTGGGACGAACCATATTTGTTTAAATATTGCCCTGATCAAATCATTAGGAGATGTGTCCCAGAGAGTGAGCAACAAAGCATCCTAACATTTAACCACACATTGGCATGTGGAGGACATTTTGGTGCCAAAAAGACATCTCTAAAGGTTTTACAATCTGGTTTCTTTTGGCCTACTTTATTCAAAGATGCTTTTGATTTTTGTTCTAAGTGTGATAGGTGCCAGAAAATGGGGAACATTAGCCGAAGAAATGAGATGCCATTGAACAACATTTTGGTGGTGGAGCTCTTTGATGTTTGGGGAATCGATTTCATGGGACCATTTCCATCCTCTTTTGGCTACTTATACATATTAGTGGCAGTGGATTACGTATCCAAATGGGTTGAAGCCATTGCTACAAGAACTAATGATCATAAGGTTGTGTTGAATTTTCTTAAGGATATGATTTTTTGTAGGTTTGGAACCCCAAGAGCTATTATTAGTGATGGTGGCAGCCATTTTTGCAACAAACCCTTTGAATCCTTGATGAAGAAGTACAACATCAACCACAAAGTGGCAACCCCGTACCATCCTCAAACCTCAGGACAAGTGGAAATTAGCAATAGGGAGATCAAGAACATTTTGATGAAGACTGTGAGCCCTACAAAGAAGGATTGGTCATTAAGGTTGAATGATGCACTATGGGCATATAGAACAGCATACAAGACACCCATTGGCATGAGTCCTTATCGCCTTGTGTTTGGGAAAGCTTGTCATTTGCCAATGGAGCTTGAACACCGTTGATGCGAGATTTATATGCACACAAATTAAACCCTCTTTTTGTCAATTGTAGTAAGTATGTAAGTAGGGATCATTCTGGACCGGGGATTAGGAGTGATTGTTAATCACTTGGATTTGACTCAAAAACGTAAAAACACAATATAAAACACTAAACTAGACTCAAAGAATGCAAAACTAAACTTTAAAACACTAAAACAAACCAAAAGACTCAAACATTACCCAAAACACTCAAAACTGCCTTAAAAACACTTTCTGGGCAGTTTTTAGCACTTTGAGTACTTTGGACGAATTTATGTAACAAATTGAATCACAACACTTATAAACATAAACTAAATTGATTTCTAACTAAATTGGACATTAAAGTAAAGGGGGATTTAGGTTTTGACGAATTTAAACTAAAAGAACAGATTGTAAGTAAAAGCAAAATGTAAATGTGAATGTGTGATAGAATTTAATGGAATGAAGGCTAGCTAAGGGGTTCATCTCCATACATGTTATACTTGCATAATAAAACGATTTCCAATTGCATTTCAATAAATCATTAATTCTCAATGCTCCAAGTTAATTAGGTCCGCTTAAATTAACTTTCAAATCTTCCTAACGTTATTGAATTGGATGATTGCATACGACAACCCAAAACATTCCCCACAAGTCCCCTACATGATTGCATAATAGAGATACAAGCAAGAATCATTACGCTCTATGAAAATTATAAGTGTTGACGAGGCATTCGTTACTATGGAATACGCATGAAACTTATGCCAAGAATTCGTTTAACGCGATTGTTTATAAGCAACCTCCACTACTTGTGAATATAAGTTCGTAACTATTAGGTGAAACTCACTTATATTCTAGCGTCATATTCATGCATGAAAATTAAGTGTGCACTCTCAATAAACATACATAAATAAGTTATCAATCAAACAGTTAAACGAATTGAATCCACAACTTATGAGACGCAATTAGAAGTAATCAAATCAAAATGCAAGCATAAACATATATTTCGAATTCCCCCCTAGCCAAGGGGGGTTTAGTTGAATTTAAACATTGGAATCAAAGAAACACCTAAACATTCCAACAACTCAAACTTGAATTGTATGAACGTTTAGGCCCTCTTATCTTCCTCTTCGTTGTAGCACAAGGTCTAAGGATAGTTTGATGGTGTGAATGGTTTGGGGAGTGGTTGGAGTGGCTGCAATGGAGGAGAAAAGTGTTTTGGTGGCCGCTGCAAGGGTGTGGAGAGGTTTTGACGAATTTCTGGAATATGGAAGAGTGAATGAGAATGAATCCTGTTGTGTGAAGTGTGTATGGTTTTTATAGGGAGATGAATGGATGGGAGAGGGAACATGACAGCTAGGTTAAGTGAATGCATGTGCAAAACAGCTAGGATGGCTGAAATTGTAAGGGGAATGCATGTGCAATGTTGGAAATCTGATGGGAGAAAGGTGGATGCATGTGTTGGCTGATTTAAAGAATGTGAGGGAATGATGAAAGGGGAAACATGACAGCTAGGATGAATGCATGTGGAGTGCATGTGCAATGTTTTTGTTGATGTATAATTCCTTCCTAATGCTAGAATATATTTAGTATAATGGCACAAGCAAGGGTGTCGAATCCGCAGGGACTAATTGGACCTATGTAACTACTTGTTTTGCAAGAACTCTAAGAAATGAATCAAACTAAACAAACTAGGCAGATTTGGAAATGAATCAAACTAGTCTAAATAAACAGATTTGTTGTTGTAACTTGAAAGCATGAGAAAATGAAGTAAACACAAATAAATGAATCAACAACTAATGTAATAGGATAGTATCAATGGAAATGAAGCTAGGGATTCGGTTTCACCATTGCTCAACTAAGTCCATGTTTGTCAAGTTAGTTTATACTCATTCATCTACCTATTTCTTGAGTTTGTTTCACTTGGATATGATCAACCATATGATGTGTGGATTTGATCAAATGTCTCTAATCATGAACCTAATTGTGATGTGCAACTTTGGTTCATAATCAAGATTATGTAATGTACAAGAAACTTTCATAAAACCAAAGGGAATAACTCGGCAGGATGTGTGCTAAACACTCCCTTCATTCATTCACATATCTACCAAGATTAAGCATGATGTGTGTTCTAATCTTGGCTACACAACTTTGTGATTAATTCAAATGATGATCAAACATTAAAATCAACACACAAAGTCACCATTAAAACAGAAAATGAAACAAGAAGTAGATGGACAAACTGAGCATTCTAACTTAATTACATGGCAAACTTTGCAAGGTTACATCGAATCCCTAGAGGAAGATTAGTTACACTTCATGTTTACAAAGGTTTAACATAACAATAAATAACATGAGTGAACATAAGATTAAGAAGGAGAAACCCTTGAAGCAAAACTGATGTTGAAGTCCTTGAAGAGTTCCTTGGTGTTGCTTCTCCAAATGTGGTGCGGATGAAGGTAGAATGGCTTGGTTGAATGGTTTCTGCCCTTGGGACAGAAAATGGACAGAGAAATGGAGTGAAATGGGAGAGGTTATGGGTGTGTAATGGACTGGTTGAAGAAGAAAACTTGCGGAACCCCCCTTGCATGAAGTGAGACTTGTTTTATAGAAAAGAATGTGTCTCCAACATTCAGATTGGATCTGGAATATGTTTAATTCAGATGGCAGTGCATAAGTCAGCTGGAATGATGGGTTTCTGAGGTAGTGGACGCATGGCATGGACAAGATCTGCAACAAGTGTTAATGTATTCAAAGAAGCATGTGCCCTTGCTGCAACAAGTGAGTGGAACCTGCAAAGGTGGATTGGAGCACCAGAAATTGTTTGTACAAATCTGGAAATGGGAATAAAGCACACGGCATGAACAAGGAATGAGTGATTTTCTGGAATAATGGGTGAATAACAAAAGGGAAATGTGCAAGCATGTGGATTTCTGCAAAGATGAAGTATGAGGAAGGTAATGGAATGCACGGAATGAATGTTAGCATGCATGTGACTGCATGCTTGGTGTTTAGAAGTGTATAATCTGACTTGCAATCATATGGGAGTGCACGGCCAGGTTGTGATCATGGTGAAAATGTGGCTGAGTAGATTAAGTAATGGAAGTGGATGGTTTTGGCGCACAAGAGAGATGGACAAGTAGTGGAATGCACGGCCAAGGTTGTGAACATGCATGTGAATGCTTGTTTTGGTGTTGGAACCACATAGATGACTTCAATGTTTTTGCCATGTTTAAAATCACCCAATATGGCCGAATTGCATCTCTTAACACTTCACATCTTTTCTGGAATGTTTTTACTTCATTTGCTTTCCCTTTGATCCAAATTCACATTGGCTGCACACTAACACCAAATAATGTAAAATGCAACTAGTTTAATCCAAAATAATCACAAAAACGCCAATTAAGGAAGATATAAATGCATGCAAAATGATGACTTATCAAATACCCCCAAACCTGGTTTTTGCTAGTCCTCGAGCAAACTTAAAACTAAAACACACAAAACACAAACATCTAACTAAACCACTTTCGCTGGCCAAACGATTGCACTGAGCATGTGCAACAAGCCTTTGAACCCCTAGGTGTCCCTAGTTGGAGGAGTTGTGTCTCCTGAGGGTTTACAATGATGACACCCACAAACATTTACAAAATCTGCAAACAACTTGGTTAAAACATGCTTTAAACAAACTAATAAGAACCAATGAAGATTTTGTCATTCATTCAACTCAAAAGATTGCCACTTCAAAGAATCGTATCAATTGTAACGTATAAAGATATTTCTCCATGTCTTACAACTTCAAGGTCACCATACCCAAATGCTTCAGATAGAATTCGCCTCAACTCTACTCCTCACAGATTTCACTCAAATTTTTCACTCAGATCCTAAGGTTTAATCTCTCCACAACCATATATGAGTGAAATTATGTAAAGGGACTCAAAATTCTCACATATGAAATCTGGAATGGAAGCACAATTTCTGAGTAGATCTCATGAAATGAATCAAATGCTAAGAATATAGATAACACACACAGTTACCATCACATCATGAATACATCCTCAATGATCAGCTAGGTCTTTCTCAAGATTGTAATGTAAGGCTTAGGTTATAGGTTACGAAAGAAGTGATATGAAATACTAGAGCTTGGGGCATACCAAAGTGTTCTTGAGGATCATGCTCTTCACTTGCATTTGTCTTCTTTTTCTTTGTTTTTGGCGTCCAGGACCTAAGCATTAAAATGAGGGGATTTGGAACTTGTATCCACTTTGACTCTTTTTTTTTTTTTTTTTTTAGAAACTTCTTCAACATAGGTGTCCTTGGTACACGCCACAATCTTGTTCTAAACTCAATTTACCCTTAGTCTTCATCACATTGGTATACCCCAAACTATAAGGTATGGCTTGTAATGGGCTAGAATGGTTAGATTATGGTGTGGGTGATGAAAGAGTTAGGCTACAGTGTTTGGCTGCAACGAGGGTGGATGGAGCACACAAATGGGTAGGATTTAAGCCTTTTAGTAGTTAAACATGCATAGCCTAACATCATCTCATTGAGTTCATTCATGAATGATACTAAATACATGGTATCTGCAAAGGAGAATGATTCTTAGCATCCAAACGAAATAGAAGTAATGAGATCATTTAAAGTGAAAATGAAAGAAAAAGATAGGAGTAGAAACACTTTAAACCCTCTCAAAGAAGCAATTAGGCTCAAAATAACTCACTAGGGTAGTCTCCACTATTCTTCTTCCAGAATTTGAGTATGGTACCTCCATGATCATAATTTCAAGAGTTATAACTTTATAAATGACAATAAGATGCAACTCTTTTCCATAGCAACCCAATCGTTTGTTTTCAAACATAGTCCTCATATACATTCATATTAGCATGCAAAAACACTCTTAACCAAAACTAACACCTCAAACAAACACAAACACAAAACAAACCTTCCAAACCACCCCCAAACCTAATCTAAACATTGTCCTCGATGTTTAAAATTGTATGCAATGCAAGTAGGCACAGAATATGGAATGGTATCAAAATAAACACAACATAAAGAAACAACACAAACCACACTAGGTTGCCTCTGATAAGTCACATTTTGCATGCATTTATATCTTCCTTATTTGGTGTCTTTGTGATTGTTTTGGATTAAACTAGTTGCATTTTACACTATTTGGTGTTAGTGTGCAGCCAAGGGTGAACTTGGATCAATGGGAAGGCAAATGAAGTAAAAACATTCCAGAAAAGATGTGAAGTGTTAAGAGATGCAATTCGGCCATATGGGGTGATTCTAAACAAAGCAAAAGCATGAAAGTCACCTATGTGGTTCCAACATCAAAACATGCATTCACATGCATGTCACAACCTTGGCCGTGTGTTCCCATATCATCCCATCATTTGATGCAATTCTAGCACCAAATCAGATTCCTCACAATCCCATTTCCATCACTTAATTCATTTCAGCCATTTTGACACCAACAAACACAAACATCCATTCCGTGCACTCCATTACATTTCTACACTTCATCTTTACAGAAATTCACATGCATTGTGATTAAACAAGTAACTCCTTGCAGCCATCATTTCAGAAATCCAACTCATCCCTTTGTCCATGCCGTGTGTTCTTCCCATTTCCAGATTTGTATAAACATTTTCTGGTGCTCCAATTCACCTTTGCAGGTTCCACTCACTTGTTGCAGCAAGGGCACATGCATTTTGATTAAATAAACCACATGCTTGCAGACCTTGTCCATGCCATGCGTCCACTACCTCAGAAACCCATCATTCCATCTGATTTATGCTCAGCCATCTAAGTTAAACAAAGGCAAGATCCAATCTGATTGTTGGAGACACATTCTTTTTGATAAAACAAGTCTCATTGGACATAAGAAAGGTCCGCAAGTTTTCTTCTTCAACCATTCCATTACACACACTCTATTTGCTCCATTTTCTGTCCATCATTTCACTCTCATTCTCCCTCTCCATCCCATTGCATTCGAACCTCTCTCAATCTCACAGAAACTATCCATTCTCTTCCACACACCCATAACCTCTCCCATTTCACTCCATTCTCTGTCCATTTTCTGTCCCAAGGGCAGAAACCATTCAACCAAGCCATTCTACCTTCATCCGCACCACATTTGGAGAAGCAACACCAAGGAACTCTTCAAGGACTTCAACATCAGTTTTGCTTCAAGGGTTTCTCCTTCTTAATCTTATGTTCACTCATGTTATTTATTTTTATGTTAAATCTTTGTAAACATGAAGTGTAACTAATCCTCCTCTAGGGATTCGATGTAACCTTGCAAAGTTTGCCATGTAATTAAGTTAGAATGCTCAGTTTGTCCATCTATTTCTTGTTTCATTCTCTGATTTAATGGTGACTTAGTATGTTGATTTTAATGTTTGATCATCATTTGAATTAATCACTAAGTTGTGTAGCCAAGATTAAGACACACATCATGCATAATCTTGGTAGATATGTGAATGAATGAAGGGAGTGTTTAGCACACATCCTGCCGAGTTATTCCCTTTGGTTTTACGAAAGTTTCTTGTACATTACATAATCTTGATTATGAACCAAAGTTGCACATCACAATTAGGTTCATGATTAGAGACATTTGATCAAATCCACACATCATATGGTTGATCATATCCAAGTGAAACAAACTCAAGAAATAGGTAGATGAATGAGTATAAACTAACTTGACAAACATGGACTTAGTTGAGCAATGGTGAAACCGAATCCCTAGCTTCATTTCCAGTGATACTATCCCATTACATTAGTTGTTGATTCATTTATTTGTGTTTACTTCATTTTTCTCATGCTTTCAAGTTACAACAACAAATCTGTCTATTTAGACTAGTTTGATTCATTTCCAAATCTGCCTAGTTTGTTTAGTTTGATTCATTTCCAAATCTGCCTAGTTGTTTAGTTTGATTCATCTCTTAGAGTTCTTGCAAAACAAGTAGTTACATAGGTCCAATTAGTCCCTGCGGATTCGACACCCTTGCTTGTGCCATTATACTAAATATATTCTAGCATTAGGAAGGAATTATACATCAACAAAAATGGCGCCGTTGCCGGGGACTGATTTCAGTCCCTTGTAATTGCTTGTTTGCTTGCTTGCTATTTTGATTAGTGTCAAGGTTCATAACTTGTCAAATTGATAACTGGAAGTTGATTTAAGTTGCATACATTTCATGTGTGGAAAAGAATCCCTTAGCCATTCCATTATCCATTGGTTTACATCAATTTGCTTTACAATCTGTTTTCGTTATAATCTGTCCATTTAATTGCATTTTGCCAAATACAATTTCTCCCCATATTTTGTTAAGTTTTAGGCTTAGAATCTGTCTTATCTTGTGTTTTGAAGCATTTTGAGTCAAGCCTAAACCTAATTTTCGTCCAAAGTTGAGTTTAGTGTCAAAACTGCCCAGTTTGTGTTTTTGGGCAGTTTTGAGAGTTTTTAGCTTGTTTTGAGTCCTTTGAGTCCTTTCAAACGTTTTTAAGTTTATTTTTGTTCATTTCATTGTTGTTTGCTAGTAGATTTTCATTCACAGTTGTGTTATTTTATTTCAGGTAGTATATGTCAAATAAACTTGTTGAGTTAGGCCAAAGAATTGAACGGTTGAAGGGCCACACTTTGGACAATTTTGTGCCATCAAGTTCATCCTTTAGCCGTGAGGAAGAGGAAGGGAATTCACCTAGTTCAACAAGTAAAGAATCTGAGCAATTTAATTGGGAAAGAGAAGAAGAGATGGCGGGCAACGAAGATGAACTTCGAGCTTTGGAGGACTTTGCTCAACCAATCATACCAAATTCACCTTCATGCATCTTGCTGCCCACAGAAGCTAGAAACTATGATCTCAAATCTTCACATTTTCATATGTTTCCCTCATTTTATGGCTTACCTAATGAAGACCCTTTAGCTCATATTAAAGAATTTTACAATGTTGTGAGTGGTTTACCTTTGCAGGGAGTGAGTGAAGCAAATTTGAGGATGAGAGTGTTTCCTTACACCTTGAAAGATAAGGCCAAGAGTTGGTTGATGACTCTAACACCAGGTTCCCTCACTACATGGGATGCCGTGGCTAAGAAGTTCTTGGAGAAGTTCTTTTCCACTCAAAAGACAGCCACATTCAGGGGACAAATCTTCAACTTCAAACAAGATGATGGAGAACCTTTCAATGAGTGTTGGGAGCGTTTTAAAGGCCTCTTGATACAATGTCCACACCATGGGTTACCTTTTCACTTACAAATGCAAATTTTCTATGATGGACTAACCCAAACTTGTCAATCAACTGTTGATAATGCAGCAGGTGGAGCATTGAAGAAAAAGAATGCTCAAGAGTCATATAACATTTATGAGATGTTGGGGTCTAATGCTTAACACAAAGATTTAAGGGGTAAGAAAGTTGGAGTCTATGAAACAAGTTCTAATCATGAGCTTTTGTTGCAGGTAGCTAACCTAGAAAGGAAGCTTGAATCCGTGCTCAACATGGTGCCAAAAGCAAATGAAGTGTGTGCCATTTGCAACTTACCAAACCACCCTACTCATCAATGTCCATCTAGGGAGGCTTATCCCGAGTATGTTCAAGAGCAAGTGAACCTCATAAATTCTTACAATCAAAGACCAAGGAATGATATGTATTCCAATACATATAACCCGAGTTGGAGAGATCATCCCAATTTTTCATGGAAGAACAACAATCCAATCCAAAATTTCCAATCAAAACCTGCCACTACCCTTGAGGATACGGTTAAGTTGTTAGCCCAAAACACTTTGCAATTCCAACATTCCACAAATAGCACTCTCCAACAACATTCAGCAGCCCTAACCAAAATGGAGACACAATTGGGGCAGATTGCAGATGCCTTGAACCAAAGAGAGGTTGGGAAGTTTCCAAGCCAACCCGTGATACTCCAAAGGAACCAAGAGCAAGCCAAAGCAATCACTACACTTAGAAGTGGTAAGGTTATTGATAATAGAGTTGGCAATGAAGTTACTAATGAATATGATCAGGTGAATGCAGGTGTTACTCAAGGAGACAATGAGAAACCAAATGAGGAACCAAGCCATGCTACTTCCTCAGTTGAAGCACCAAATCTTCACAAGGCCGAGAAACCATACACTCCACCAATACCATTCCCTGGAAGACTTGCCAAGAGCAAGCAGGATAAGTCATTTAAAGAGATTTTTGATATACTAAGCAAAGTGAATGTTAACTTACCTTTGCTTGATGTCATTAGGAACATGCCGGCATATGGGAAGTTCTTCAAGGAGTTAAACAGCTACAAAAGGAAGTATGGACCACATGAGAAGGTAGTGGTGTCTGAGAATGTGAGTGCAGTTTTGCAAAGAAAACTTCCACCAAAGCTCAAGGATCCAGGCAGTTTCTCTATCAACATCACCATAGGGGATAAGAAAGTAGAAAAGGCAATGCTTGATTTGGGTGCTAGCATCAACTTAATGCCTTATTCAGTGTACCTTCAACTAGGTTTGGGAGATTTGAAAGCCACCACCATTTCATTACAACTTGCAGACAGATCAGTTAAATATCCAAGAGGTATAGTAGAAGATATCCTAGTTCAAGTTGATAAACTAATATTGCCTGCAGATTTTGTAGTGTTGGACATGGAAGAAGCTCTTATACATGATCGTGAGTTGCCTATATTGCTTGGGAGACCCTTCATGGCCACGGCCAAGACCATCATTGATGTGCAAAATGGACTCCTCACTATGACAGTGTTAGGAGAGACAGTTCAATTCAAAGTGTTTGAATCTCTTGCTCATCCTTCTTCATCTCTTGTTTGTTATGCCATTGATGTGCTTGATTCACTTGTATTCTCTAAGTTCTTGCAGGCACAATCGAATGACCCATTACAAACTGTTTTGAGTCAATCTCAGGATGAGTTTGATGAAGAAGATGCACTCATGGAAGAAGTAGCTGCCTTGGAAGCATTAGCATTGTATCCTTTGAATGTTTCACCTCTTTTAGAGCCTTTAGAATCATCAATGTCACATCTAACTCCTTCCACTGTTAAGGCACCAAAACTTGAACTTAAACCACTTCCACCACATCTAAAATATGCATATCTAGCTGAATTTGAAACTCTTCCAGTTATCATAGCTTCTGAACTCACCCCAAATGAAGAAGATAAACTAATTAGGGTGTTAGAAGAGTTCAAATTGGTTTTTGGTTGGTCTATTGCAGATATCAAGGGAATAAGCCCTACAATGTGCATGCATAGGATTCTTTTGGAGGAAGGGGCAAAGTCAACCCGTGAGCCACAAAGAAGACTTAACCCACACATGAAGGAGGTTGTTAGGAATGAGGTGTTGAAATTGTTAGATGTGGGGATCATATATCCCATTTCTGATAGCAAATGGGTGAGTGCTATTCAGGTGGTTCCTAAGAAGGTGGGAATCACTGTGATGAGGAATGAAAACAATGAGCTTGTGCCCACAAAGCCCACGGCCAGTTGGCGTGTTTGCACCGATTACAGGAAGTTGAATTCTAGCACTAGAAAAGATTACTTTCCTATGCCTTTCATAGATCAAATGCTTGAGAGATTGGCAGGTTACTCACATTATTGTTTTCTGGATGGATACTCAGGTTACAATCAAATTGCAATCGCTCCGGAGGATCAAGAGAAAACAACCTTTACTTGCCCCTTTGGCACATTTGCATACAGGAGAATGCCTTTTGGACTTTGCAATGCTCCAGCAACATTCCAAAGATGCATGTTGGCCATCTTTTCTGACATGGTAGAAAGGTTCATTGAGGTATTTATGGATGATTTCTCAGTGTTTGGTTCCTCTTTTGATGAATGTCTTAACCATCTCTCTTTAGTACTTCAAAGATGTCAGGAAACAAATTTGGTTCTCAATTGGGAAAAGTGCCAATTTATGGTGAAACAAGGAATTGTTTTGGGACATGTAATCTCTAGCAAAAGAATGGAGGTGGACAAAGCCAAAATTGATGTCATCACCAATATGGTAGCCCCCACCACTGTGAAGGGAGTAAGAAGTTTTTTGGGCTATGCGGGTTTTTATCGTCATTTCATTAAGAACTTTTCAATGATCACTCGTCCATTATGCAATCTGTTAGCTAAAGATGTTGTATTTCATTTTGATAAGGCTTGTATGGATGCATTCAATACTTTGAAAAATGAACTAACCTCGGCCCCTATTATTATGGCACCAGATTGGTCGTTACCTTTTGAATTAATGTGTGATGCCTCTGACTATGCTGTTGGTGCAGTTTTAGGGCAAAGGGTGAACAAGCTTCCACATGAGATCTACTATGCAAGCAGGACTCTGCATGATGCCCAACTTAACTATTCCACAACTGAAAAGGAGTTGCTTGCTGTTGTTTTTGCCTTAGAAAAGTTTAGGTCATATCTTGTGGGATCTAAAGTTATTGTGTTTTCTGATCATGCAGCCATTAGGTATTTGATGACAAAGAAGGATGCTAAACCACGCTTGATTAGATGGATACTCTTACTACAAGAGTTTGACTTGGAAATTCGAGATAAGAAGGGCAGTGATAATGTTGTGGCTGACCATTTGTCCAGGCTTAATGAAAACCATGGAGTGGGATAACCTTTGCCCCTAAATGAATCATTTCTAGATGAACAACTCTTTGTTGTTCAAGAAAAAGAACCATGGTATGCGGACTTTGTGAATTATCTTGCCTGTGGTATAATGAGAAATGACCTTTCTTTTCAGGAAAGAAAGAAGTTCCTTGCCATGGCGAAGCACTACGTTTGGGACGAACCATATTTGTTTAAATATTGCCCTGATCAAATCATTAGGGGGTGTGTCCCAGAGAGTGAGCAACAAAGCATCCTAACATTTAGCCACACATTGGCATGTGGAGGCCATTTTGGTGCCAAAAAGACATCTCTAAAGGTTTTACAATATGGTTTCTTTTGGCCTACTTTATTCAAAGATGCTTTTGATTTTTGCTCTAAGTGTGATAGGTGCCAGAAAATGGGGAACATTAGCTGAAGAAATGAGATGCCATTGAACAACATTTTGGTGGTGGAACTCTTTGATGTTTGGGGAATCGATTTCATGGGACCATTTCCATCCTCTTTTGGCTACTTATACATATTAGTGGCAGTGGATTACGTATCCAAATGGGTTGAAGCCATTGCTACAAGAACTAATGATCATAAGGTTGTGTTGAATTTTCTTAAAGATGTGATTTTTTGTAGGTTTGGAACCCCAAGAGCTATTATTAGTGATGGTGGCAGCCATTTCTACAACAAACCCTTTGAATCCTTGCTGAAGAAGTACAACATCAACCACAAAGTGGCAACCCCGTACCATCCTCAAACCTCAGGACAAGTGGAGATTAGCAATAGGGAGATCAAGAACATTTTGATGAAGACTGTGAGCCCTACAAGGAAGGATTGGTCATTGAGGTTAAATGATGCACTATGGGCATATAGAACAGCATACAAGACCCCCATTGGCATGAGTCCTTATCGCCTTGTGTTTGGGAAAGCTTGTCATTTGCCAATGGAGCTTGAACACCGTGCATATTGGGCCATCAAGAAGTTCAACTTTGATTACAAGGATGCTGGAGTAGCAAGGAAGCTCCAACTTAATGAGTTGGAAGAGCTTAGAAATGAGGCATATGAGAATGCCAAAATCTACAAGGAACGGACTAAGCTCTATCATGACAAGGCCATCCTAAGGAGGGAGTTTCACCAAGGTATGAAAGTACTTTTGTATGACTCACGTTTGAGACTTTTTCCAGGAAAACTGAAGTCTAGGTGGGTGGGACCATTCAAAGTGCTGCAAACATTTCCCCATGGAGCTGTGGAGATAGAGAACATGAAGAATGGCACTTCTTTTAAAGTCAATGGGCAGCGATTGAAACCATATTTGGAGAAAGTAGAAGAGGAGCCAGTGTATCAAGTTGTCGATTTTCTTGAGTTTACAACACCATGAACAAGCTACCATGTCTTGCCTAGACATTAAATAAAGCGCTTGCTAGGAGGCAACCTAGTGTGGTTTGTGTTCTTTCTTTATGTTGTGTTTATTTTGATACCATTCCATATTCTGTGCCTACTTGCATTGCATACAATTTTAAACATCGAGGACAATGTTTAGATTAGGTTTGGGGGTGGTTTGGAAGGTTTGTTTTGTGTTTGTGTTTGTTTGAGGTGTTAGTTTTGGTTAAGAGTGTTTTTGCATGCTAATATGAATGTATATGAGGACTATGTTTGAAAACAAACGATTGGGTTGCTATGGAAAAGAGTTGCATCTTATTGTCATTTATAAAGTTATAACTCTTGAAATTATGATCATGGAGGTACCATACTCAAATTCTGGAAGAAGAATAGTGGAGACTACCCTAGTGAGTTATTTTGAGCCTAATTGCTTCTTTGAGAGGGTTTAAAGTGTTTCTACTCCTATCTTTTTCTTTCATTTTCACTTTAAATGATCTCATTAATTCTATTTCGTTTGGATGCTAAGAATCATTCTCCTTTGCAGATACCATGTATTTAGTATCATTCATGAATGAACTCAATGAGATGATGTTAGGCTATGCATGTTTAACTACTAAAAGGCTTAAATCCTACCCATTTGTGTGCTCCATTCACCCTTGTTGCAGCCAAACACTTTAGCCTAATTCTTTCATCACCCACACTATACTCTACCCATTCTAGCCCATTACAAGCCATACCTTATAGTTTGGGGAATACCAAGGTGATGAAGACTAAAGGTAAATTGAGCTTAGAACAAGATTGTGGCATGTACCGAGGGCACCTATGTTGAAGATGTTTCTAAAAAAAAAAAAGAAAGTTATAAAAAAAAAAAAAGAAGAGAAGAGAATTAAAGTGGATACAAGTTCCAAATCCCCTCATTATAAGACTTAGGGCCTGGATGCCAAAAACAAAGAAGAAAGAAAACAAATGCAAGTGAAGAGCATGATCCTCAAGAACACTTTGGTATGCCCCAAGCTCTAGTATTTCATATCACTTCTTTCGTAACCTATAACCTAAGCCTTACATTACAATCTTGAGAAAAGACCTAGCTGATCATTGAGGATGTATTCATGAGGTGATGGTAAGTGTGTGTGTTATCTAAAGTCTTAGCATTTGATTCATTTCATGAGATCTACTCAGAAATTGTGCTTCCATTCCAGATTTCATATGTGAGAATTTTGATTCCCTTTACATAATTTCACTCATATATGGTTGTGGACGGATTAAACCTTAAGATCTGAGTGAAAATTTTGAGTGAAATCTGTGAGGAGTAGAGTTGAGGCGAATTCTATCTGAAGCATTTGGGTATGGTGACCTTGAAGTTGTAAGACATGGAGAAATATCTTTATACGTTACAATTGATACGATTCTTTGAAGTGGCAATCTTTTGAGTTGAAGGAATGACAAAATCTTCATTGGTTCTTATTAGTTTGTTTAAAGCATGTTTTAACCAAGTTGTTTGCAGATTTTGTAAATGTTTGTGGGTGTCATCACTGTAAGCCCTCAGGAGACACAACTCCTCCAACTAGGGACACCTAGAGGTTCAAAGGCTTGTTGCACATGCTCAGTGCAATCGTTTGGCCAGCGAAAGTGGTTTAGTTAGATGTTTGTGTTTTGTGTGTTTTAGTTTTAAGTTTGCTCGAGGACTAGCAAAAACCAGGTTTAGGGGTATTTGATAAGTCACATTTTGCATGCATTTATATCTTCCTTATTTGGTGTCTTTGTGATTGTTTTGGATTAAACTAGTTGCATTTTACACTATTTGGTGTTAGTGTGCAGCCAAGGGTGAACTTGGATCAATGGGAAGGCAAATGAAGTAAAAACATTCCAGAAAAGATGTGAAGTGTTAAGAGATGCAATTCGGCCATATTGGGTGATTCTAAACAAAGCAAAAGCATGAAAGTCACCTATGTGGTTCCAACATCAAAACATGCATTCACATGCATGTCACAACCTTGGCCGTGTGTTCCCATATCATCCCATCATTTGATGCAATTCTAGCACCAAATCAGATTCCTCACAATCCCATTTCCATCACTTAATTCATTTCAGCCATTTTGACACCAACAAACACAAACATCCATTCCGTGCACTCCATTACATTTCTACACTTCATCTTTACAGAAATTCACATGCATTGTGATTAAACAAGTAACTCCTTGCAGCCATCATTTCAGAAATCCAACTCATCCCTTTGTCCATGCCGTGTGTTCTTCCCATTTCCAGATTTGTATAAACATTTTCTGGTGCTCCAATTCACCTTTGCAGGTTCCACTCACTTGTTGCAGCAAGGGCACATGCATTTTGATTAAATAAACCACATGCTTGCAGACCTTGTCCATGCCATGCGTCCACTACCTCAGAAACCCATCATTCCATCTGATTTATGCTCAGCCATCTGAGTTAAACAAAGGCAAGATCCAATCTGATTGTTGGAGACACATTCTTTTTGATAAAACAAGTCTCATTGGACATAAGAAAGGTCCGCAAGTTTTCTTCTTCAACCATTCCATTACACACACTCTATTTGCTCCATTTTCTGTCCTTCATTTCACTCTCATTCTCCCTCTCCATCCCATTGCATTCGAACCTCTCTCCATCTCACAGAAACTATCCATTCTCTTCCACACACCCATAACCTCTCCCATTTCACTCCATTCTCTGTCCATTTTCTGTCCCAAGGGCAGAAACCATTCAACCAAGCCATTCTACCTTCATCCGCACCACATTTGGAGAAGCAACACCAAGGAACTCTTCAAGGACTTCAACATCAGTTTTGCTTCAAGGGTTTCTCCTTCTTAATCTTATGTTCACTCATGTTATTTATTTTTATGTTAAATCTTTGTAAACATGAAGTGTAACTAATCCTCCTCTAGGGATTCGATGTAACCTTGCAAAGTTTGCCATGTAATTAAGTTAGAATGCTCAGTTTGTCCATCTATTTCTTGTTTCATTCTCTGATTTAATGGTGACTTAGTATGTTGATTTTAATGTTTGATCATCATTTGAATTAATCACTAAGTTGTGTAGCCAAGATTAAGACACACATCATGCATAATCTTGGTAGATATGTGAATGAATGAAGGGAGTGTTTAGCACACATCCTGCCGAGTTATTCCCTTTGGTTTTACGAAAGTTTCTTGTACATTACATAATCTTGATTATGAACCAAAGTTGCACATCACAATTAGGTTCATGATTAGAGACATTTGATCAAATCCACACATCATATGGTTGATCATATCCAAGTGAAACAAACTCAAGAAATAGGTAGATGAATGAGTATAAACTAACTTGACAAACATGGACTTAGTTGAGCAATGGTGAAACCGAATCCCTAGCTTCATTTCCAGTGATACTATCCCATTACATTAGTTGTTGATTCATTTATTTGTGTTTACTTCATTTTTCTCATGCTTTCAAGTTACAACAACAAATCTGTCTATTTAGACTAGTTTGATTCATTTCCAAATCTGCCTAGTTTGTTTAGTTTGATTCATTTCCAAATCTGCCTAGTTGTTTAGTTTGATTCATCTCTTAGAGTTCTTGCAAAACAAGTAGTTACATAGGTCCAATTAGTCCCTACGGATTCGACACCCTTGCTTGTGCCATTATACTAAATATATTCTAGCATTAGGAAGGAATTATACATCAACAGCCTCCTAGCAAGCGCTTTATTTAATGGCTAGGCAAGACATGGTAGCTTGTTCATGGTGTTGTAAATTCAAGAACATCTACGACTTGATACACTTGCTCTTCCTCCACTTTATCCAAGTATGGCTTCAATCGCTGCCCGTTGACTTTAAAAGAGGTGCCATTCTTCATGTTCTCTATCTCCACAGCTCCATGGGGAAATGTTTGCAGCACTTTGAATGGTCCCACCCACCTAGACTTCAATTTTCCTGGAAAAAGTCTCAAACGTGAGTCAAACAAAAGTACTTTCATACCTTGGTGAAACTCCTTCCTTAGGATGGCCTTGTCATGATAGAGCTTAGTCCGTTCCTTGTAGATTTTGGCATTCTCATATGCCTCATTTCTAAGTTCTTCCAACTCATTAAGTTGGAGCTTCCTTGCTATTCCAGCATCTTTGTAATCAAAGTTGAACTTCTTGATGGCCCAATATGCACGGTGTTCAAGCTCCATTGGCAAGTGGCAAGCTTTCCCAAACACAAGGCGATAAGGACTCATGCCAATGGGGGTCTTGTATGCTGTTCTATATGCCCATAGTGCATCATTTAACCTCAATGACCAATCCTTCCTTGTAGGGCTCACAGTCTTCATCAAAATGTTCTTGATCTCCCTATTGCTAATCTCCACTTGTCCTGAGGTTTGAGGATGGTACGGGGTTGCCACTTTGTGGTTGATGTTGTACTTCTTCATCAAGGATTCAAAAGGTTTGTTGCAGAAATGGCTGCCACCATCACTAATAATAGCTCTTGGGGTTCCAAACCTACAAAAAATCACATCTTTAAGAAAATTCAACACAACCTTATGATCATTAGTTCTTGTAGCAATGGCTTCAACCCATTTGGATACGTAATCCACTGCCACTAATATGTATAAGTAGCCAAAAGAGGATGGAAATGGTCCCATGAAATCAATTCCCCAAACATCAAAGAGTTCCACCACCAAAATGTTGTTCAATGGCATCTCATTTCTTCGGCTAATGTTCCCCATTTTCTGGCACCTATCACACTTAGAGCAAAAATCAAAAGCATCTTTGAATAAAGTAGGCCAAAAGAAACCAGATTGTAAAACCTTTAGAGATGTCTTTTTGGCACCAAAATGGCCTCCACATGCCAATGTGTGGCTAAATGTTAGGATGCTTTGTTGCTCACTCTCTGGGACACATCTCCTAATGATTTGATCAGGGAAATATTTAAACAAATATGGTTCGTCCCAAACGTAGTGCTTCGCCATGGCAAGGAACTTCTTTCTTTCCTGAAAAGAAAGGTCATTTCTCATTATACCACAGGCAAGATAATTCACAAAGTCCGCATACCATGGTTCTTTTTCTTGAACAACAAAGAGTTGTTCATCTGGAAATGATTCATTTAGGGGCAAAGGTTGTCCCACTCCATGGTTTTCATTAAGCCTGGACAAATGGTCAGCCACAACATTATCACTGCCCTTCTTATCTCGAATTTCCAAGTCAAACTCTTGCAGTAAGAGTATCCATCTAATCAAGCGTGGTTTAGCATCCTTCTTTGTCATCAAATACCTAATGGCTGCATGATCAGAAAACACAATAACTTTAGATCCCACAAGATATGACCTAAACTTTTCTAAGGCAAAAACAACAGCAAGCAACTCCTTTTCAGTTGTGGAATAGTTAAGTTGAGCATCATGCAGAGTCCGACTTGCATAGTAGATCACATGTGGAAGCTTGTTCACCCTTTGCCCTAAAACTCAATGAATCTTTCTACCATGTCAGAAAAGATGGCCAACATGCATCTTTGGAATGTTGCTGGAGCATTGCAAAGTCCAAAAGGCATTCTCCTGTATGCAAATGTGCCAAAGGGGCAAGTAAAGGTTGTTTTCTCTTGATCCTCCAGAGCGATTGCAATTTGATTGTAACCTGAGTATCCATCCAGAAAACAATAATGTGAGTAACCTGCCAATCTCTCAAGCATTTGATCTATGAAAGGCATAGGAAAGTAATCTTTTCTAGTGCTAGAATTCAACTTCCTGTAATCGGTGCAAACACGCCAACTGGCCGTGGGCTTTGTGGGCACAAGTTCATTGTTTTCATTCCTCATCACAGTGATTCCCACCTTCTTAGGCACCACTTGAATGGCACTCACCCATTGATGCGAAATATATAAGCACACAAATTAAACCCTCTTTTCGACAATTGTAGTATAGATATAAGTAGGGATCGTTCTAGGCCGGGGATTAGGAGGGATTGCTAATCTAATGAAAATTGACTCAAAGATGTGAAAATATGTTTTAAAACACTTTAAATAGACTCACAAGACTCTTACTAACTTATATAACTCAAAACAAACTTTAAAGACTCAAAACAACCAAAAACAACCACAAAGACTCAATTTAGACTCTATGACTTAATTTGGACGAAAATACACTTGGTTTTGACTCTAAAGACTCAAAAAGACTCTTTTGGACAGATTTGGAACAAATAAGAAAGGGGGTTTTGATTTTGGACGAATTTAAAAGAAAACAAGTGACTTAAAACTTTAAAACAGATTTTGGACGAAAATAAGAAAAACTAATGGATGATGGGATAGCCAAGGGATACTTCTCCACACATGATACTTTCTAACATAAATTGATTTCCAGTTGCTTTTCCAATAAACCATGAACCTCAACACCCCAGATTAACCGTGACATCACTAATTAACCCTCAGATTTCCCTTAAGTTAGTGGATTGGATGACATCATACGACAACCCAAAGCATTCTTCAAAAAGTCCCCTACATGACATCATAATAGAGATACGGTTAAAGATCATTACGTTCAATGGAAACCATAAGTATTGACAAAGCACTTGTAACTATGACATCATGATACGCATGCTAGGAATTTACTTAACATGATTGTGAAAACAACCTTAACTACTTATGAATATAAGTTTGTGACGATTATGTGAAACACCCTTATATTCTAGCCCCAAATTCAAGCATGCAAATTAAGTAGGCCTCCCTAATAAACATACAAGAATAAGTTATCCATCAAACGGTTAAGTAAATTGCATTCACAATTTATGAAATCACAACTGGAATTAATCAACTCATATTATAAATGTAATCATGGTTTCAAAGCATCCCTAGGCTAAAACGAGTTTAGCCTCTCATGTTCATGACAAAACAAAGCAATATAGATTTAAACATTAACAATAAAGGATAGATTACACCTAGAAACGTCCAACACTCCAACTTGAATGCACAAACGCCCAAGGCTTGGTCTTCCTTCTCCTCCTCCTTGCTAGGTCACGGCACAAGGGTCTATGGTGAGTTTGTGGACGATTTTCTGGTTTTTGGATGGTTTTAGGTATATATGGTGGTGCGGCAAGGGGTTATGGTGGTGTATGGAGGTTAGGATGGATGTATGGAAGTAGGGGAATGATGGATGGGTGGTTGCAAGGTCACGGCAAGGGTTGGTTTCTGAAGGGATGTATGAATGTTGTGTGAAGGGATGGTGGTGAACTAAAGGGTGCGGCAAGGCTGTTTATATAGGCTATTTTTGGAACACTTAGTGTAGGAAAAGGATTGCCTAATCCCATTGTAAAAAGGTTAACTCAAGGCAGAAATCAAGTGGGAATGGGAATAGGAATTTCGGCTAGGAATTAGGGAGTTCTAGAAGGCTAGGTGCGGCACACATGTAGGGATAGGATTAGGTGTTCTAGAAACTGTGTTTAAGGCAGATTTCCTAATCCTAAAGGGCCTAGGACATGTGATATAGGAGTAGGAAAAGGATTGTGATTCCTAAACCTACAAGGAATGGTGATTTGCGGCAATGGTATGGATGAGTCTTCTAGAAACTGAAATGGGTGTTTAAATGTGTAATTGATTCTCCCTAAGTAGCTAGGTTTAGGTCCCAATCTGATTTGGATAGGATAGAACAGGATAATGTTAGAGATAGGATAGGATAGGGTTGGATAAGGTTGGATAAGGTTGGATAAGGTTGGATAAGGTTGGATAAGGTTCCTTGTTTCTTGCTTCTTCCTTATCTTCATTGGAGTAGAACTTCTTCCACCAGATTTGTAGCCTTTCCTAGCTCTTCTTGTCTTCAATTTCGTCCATCCTCTTTGCTCCTATGTTAAGCTATCCAATCCATGCCCAAAAATGCTCCAAATAGCCTCAAAATGCACTTTATTGCTCCCTTTGCCATTAGAACCTAAAAACACACGAAAATACTTTAAAAGACTAAAACAACTATGAATTAATAACATAAATGCATGAAAACAAGCTAAGTATGTCGCCTAAATATGCTCCTATCACCCATTTGCTATCAGAGATGGGATATATGATCCCCACATCTAACAATTTCAACACCTCATTCCTAACAACTTCCTTCATGTGTGGGTTAAGTCTTCTTTGTGGCTCACGGGTTGACTTTGCCCCTTCCTCCAAGAGAATCCTATGCATGCACATGGTAGGGCTTATTCCCTTGATATCTGCAATAGACCAACCAAAAACTGATTTGAACTCTTTTAACACCCTAATTAGTTTATCTTCTTCAATTGGGGTGAGATCAGAAGCTATGATAATTGGAAGAGTTTCAAATTCAGCTAGATATGCATATTTTAGATGTGGTGGGAGTGGCTTAAGTTCAAGTTTTGGTGCCTTAACAGTGGAAGGAGTTAAATGTGACATTGGTGATTCTAAAGGCTCTACAATAGGTGAAACATTCAAAGGATACAATGCCAATGCTTCCAAGGCAGCTACTTCTTCCATGAGTGCATCTTCTTCATCAAACTCATCTTGAGATTGACTCAAAACAGTTTGTAATGGTTCATTCGATTGTGCCTCTTGGATATTTCACGGATCTGTCTGCAAGTTGTAATGAAATGGTGGTGGCTTTCAAATCTCCCAAACCTAGTTGAAGGTACACTGAATAAGGCATTAAGTTGATGCTAGCACCCAAATCAAGCATTGCCTTCTCTACTTTCTTGTCCCCTATGGTGATGTTGATAGAGAAACTGCCTGGATCCTTGAGCTTTGGTGGAAGTTTTCTTTGCAAAACTGCACTCACATTCTCAGACACCACTACCTTCTCATGTGGTCCATACTTCCTTTTGTAGCTGTTTAACTCCTTAAAGAACTTCCCATATGCCGGCATGTTCCTAATGACATCAAGCAAAGGTAAGTTAACATTCACTTTGCTTAGTATATCAAAAATCTCTTTAAATGACTTATCCTGCTTGCTCTTGGCAAGTCTTCCAGGGAATGGTATTGGTGGAGTGTATGGTTTCTCGGCCTTGTGAAGATTTGGTGCTTCAACTGAGGAAGTAGCATGGCTTGGTTCCTCATTTGGTTTCTCATTGTCTCCTTGAGTAACACCTGCATTCACATGATCATATTCATTAGTAACTTCATTGCCAACTCTATTATCAATAGCCTTACCACTTCTAAGTGTAGTGATTGCTTTGGCTTGCTCTTGGTTCCTTTGGAGTATCACGGGTTGGCTTGGAAACTTCCCAACCTCTCTTTGGTTCAAGGCATCTGCAATCTGCCCCAATTGTGTCTCCATTTTGGTTAGGGCTGCTGAATGTTGTTGGAGAGTGCTATTTGTGGAATGTTGGAATTGCAAGGTGTTTTGGGCTAACAATTTAACCGTATCCTCAAGGGTAGTGGCAGGTTTTGATTGGAAATTTTGGATTGGATTGTTGTTCTTCTATGAAAAGTTGGGATGATCTCTCCAACTCGGGTTATATGTATTGGAATACATATCATTCCTTGGTCTTTGATTGTAAGAATTCATGAGGTTCACTTGCTCTTGAACATACTCGGGATAAGCCTCCCTAGATGGACATTGATGAGTAGGGTGGTTTGGTAAGTTGCAAATGGCACACACTTCATTTGCTTTTGGCACCATGTTGAGCACGGATTCAAGCTTCCTTTCTAGGTTAGCTACCTGCAACAAAAGCTCATGATTAGAACTTGTTTCATAGACTCCAACTTTCTTACCCCTTAAATCTTTGTGTTGAGCATTAGACCCCAACATCTCATAAATGTTATATGACTCTTGAGCATTCTTTTTCTTCAATGCTCCACCTGCTGCATTATCAACAGTTGATTGACAAGTTTGGGTTAGTCCATCATAGAAAATTTGCATTTGTAAGTGAAAAGGTAACCCATGGTGTGGACATTGGATCAAGAGGCCTTTAAAACGCTCCCAACACTCGTTGAAAGGTTCTCCATCATCTTGTTTGAAGTTGAAGATTTGTCCCCTTAATGTGGCTGTCTTTTGAGTGGAAAAGAACTTCTCCAAGAACTTCTTAGCCACGGCATCCCATGTAGTGAGGGAACCTGGTGTTAGAGTCATCAACCAACTCTTGGCCCTATCTTTCAATGTGGAAGGAAACACTCTCATCCTCAAATTTGCTTCACTTACTCCCTGCAAAGGTAAACCACTCACAACATTGTAAAACTCTTTAATATGAGCTAAAGGGTCTTCATTAGGTAAGCCATAAAATGAAGGAAACATATGGAAATGTGAAGATTTGAGATCATAGTTTCTAGCTTCTGTGGGCAGCAAGATGCATGAAGGTGAATTTGGTATGATTGGTTGAGCAAAGTCCTCCAAAGCTCGAAGTTCATCTTCGTTGCCCGCCATCTCTTCCTCTCTTTCCCAATCAAATTGCTCAGATCCTTTACTTGTTGAACTAGGTGAAGTCCCTTCCTCTTCCTCACGGCTAAAGGATGAACTTGATGGCACAAAATTGTCCAAAGTGTGGCCCTTCAGCCGTTCAATTCTTTGGCCTAGCTCAACAAGTCTATTTGACATATACTACCTGAAACAAAGTAACACAAGTTTGAATGAAAATCAACTAGAAAACAACAATGAAATGAACAAAAATAAACTTAAAAACGTTTGAAAGGACTCAAGGGACTCAAAACAGATTCACAAGACTCAAAGCAAGCTAAAAACTCTCAAAACTGCCTAAAAACACAAACTGGGCAGTTTTGACACTAAACTCAATTTTGGACGAAAATTAGGTTTGAGCTTGACTCAAAATGCTTCAAAACACAAGATAAGACAGATTCTAAGCCTAAAACTTAACAAAATATGGGGAGAAATTGTATTTGGACGAAATGCAATTAAATGGACAGATTATAAAGCAAATTGATGTAAACCAATGGATAATGGAATGGCTAAGGGATTCTTTTCCACACATGAAATGTATGCAACTTAAATCAACTTCCAGTTATCAATTTGACAAGTTATGAACCTTGACACTAATCAAAATAGCAAACAAGCAATTACAAGGGACTGAAATCAGTCCCCGGCAACGGCGCCATTTTTGTTGATGTATAATTCCTTCCTAATGCTAGAATATATTTAGTATAATGGCACAAGCAAGGGTGTCGAATCCGCAGGGACTAATTGGACCTATGTAACTACTTGTTTTGCAAGAACTCTAAGAAATGAATCAAACTAAACAAACTAGGCAGATTTGGAAATGAATCAAACTAGTCTAAATAAACAGATTTGTTGTTGTAACTTGAAAGCATGAGAAAATGAAGTAAACACAAATAAATGAATCAACAACTAATGTAATAGGATAGTATCAATGGAAATGAAGCTAGGGATTCAGTTTCACCATTGCTCAACTAAGTCCATGTTTGTCAAGTTAGTTTATACTCATTCATCTACCTATTTCTTGAGTTTGTTTCACTTGGATATGATCAACCATATGATGTGTGGATTTGATCAAATGTCTCTAATCATGAACCTAATCATGAACCTAATTGAAGACCAAAGTGTTGGAACCTTGTTCCCTTTAGTTCTAGGACATTTAAACCTTTCCTTTATCCATTGCACATGCATCTCCATAAACCATCAACACATTCACACATCACCCATTCACCTTTGTGCCGTGACTTCACTCCTTCATCTCAGCCACACCTCACACATAATCATTCACACCTTGCATTCACATGCATTTCCAACCTAATCACTCACCCACACAATCTGCCATCATTCCAACCAAAACCGTGCACATGCTATCACCATGCATTCACATGCACTCCCATTCTTTAATCCATGCAGCCACACATTCACCCACATGCATTTCCACCCACATGCTATTTCATTTCAGATTGCATTCCCCCTTTAATCAACACATGCATCCATAATCATTTCTACAACCTTGCCGTGCACTCCTATCCCATTTCAGATTGCATTTCATTCATTTCACATGCATTCCATCCTTTAATTCACTCACACACACTCATAATCATTCACATTTTGCAATCACATGCACTTCCTTTAATTAATTCATCCTAGCTGTCAAAGCACATGTACACTCACCCTAATCATTCACATAGCTTTAATTCACATGCAAACACATTGCATTACCATTCACCATAGAAAAACACCATCATTGCCGAGCCTAATTCCCTTTGCATCCATTCCACATGCATTCACTTCATCATTGCAGCCACATTTCCACTCACATCCATTTAATTCACATGCTTTCACATGCATTTTCAGCCATGCACATTCACCTTGCATTTGCAGAAAATCCACTTCCTTTGCACATGCATTCATCATCATCACTCTAGTTGTAATTCATATGCATTTCAGATTGCATTCCATTCATTCCACCCTTTAATCACATGCATTCCATCTTTGTTCCAGCAACCCACATGCACACACATGCATTTTCAGCACCAACAACACTCATTGCCGTGCACATTCACTCACCATACCATTCCAGCATTAGCACATGCAACCTAGCTGTCATGTTCCCCCCATTTCACCTATAAATACTCATTCATTCATTCTCATTCATTCTCATTCATTCACAATTCATTTCACAACAGAAATTGGTCCCTTGGGGCCGTGCCCTTCACAAAGTCCATCCATTCCATTCATACACTTCATCCATTGCAGAAATGTAGACCATAAACCACCTTTGTGCCGTGAGTCTCCCCTACAAATCCAAACACCATCCTTCCATTCCTCCACCACTACCCAAACCATTCACACCATCAAACTATCCTTAGACCTTGTGCTACAACGAAGAGGAAGATAAGAGTGCCTAAACGTTCATACAATTCAAGTTTGAGTTGTTGGAATGTTTAGGTGTTTCTTTGATTTCTATGTTTAATTTCAATACTCTTTGTTTTGTACGAATGAGGCATGGAAGAAAAGAGTGCCTAAACGTTCATACAATTCAAGTTTGAGTTGTTGGAATGTTTAGGTGTTTCTTTGATTCTCTTTGTTTTGTATCATAAGGAACTAAACCCCCCTTGGCTAGGGGGTGATTCGAAATATATGTTTATGCTTGCGTTTTGATTTGATTACTTCTAATTGCGTTTCATAATTTGTGGATTCAATTTGTTTAACTATTTGATTGATAACTTATTTATGTATGTTTATTAAGAATGCGCACTTAATTTTCATGCATGAATATGACGCTAGAATATAAGTGAGTTTCACCTAATAGTTACGAACTTATATTCACAAGTAGTGGAGGTTGCTTATAAACAATCGCGTTAAATGAATTTTTGGCAAGAGTATCATGCATTCATAGTTACAATTGCCTCGTCAATACTTATAATTTTCATAGAGCGTAATGATTCTTGCTTGTATCTCTATTATGCAATCATGTAGGGGACTTGTGGGGAATGTTTTGAATTGTTGTATGCGCTAACCCATCCAATTCAATAACGTTAGGAAGATTTGAAGGTTAATTAGTGCATCACGGTTAACTTGGGGTGTTGAGAATTAATGATTTATTGAAACGCAATTGGAAATCATTTTATTATGCAAGTATAACATATGTGGAGATGAACCCCGTAGCTAACTTTCCATTCATTCAATTCCATCCATTTGTTCTTTCTTTTCTTGTTTCTGTTTTCATGTTTAATTTAACTTGTCGTTCAATTATGTTAAACATGTGGAACTAATTTCTTTTTAGTTAGAGGCGAATTTGAAGCCATGGACATATGTTGGTTATGATTTGATTTACTCCAGTTATGAACTCATGAACTTTAGATGTGGGTTACTTTTCTGTTTTGATTAAGAACTTGTTTATGTATGTGTGTTGAGGGTCGACACTTAATTTGCATGCCTAAACTTGATGCTAGGATATAAGGGAATTTCACCTAATTGTTATGAACTTATATTCATGAGTAGTAAAGATCGCTAGTCACGATTGTGTTTAGTAAACCCTAGGCTGGATTAACATGCGTATTCCATAGTTATGAATGCCTAGTCGATGTTTATGATTTCCGTTGAACTTAATGATCTTTGTTGAATGTCTCTATCATGCGTATTCCATGGTTAGGGACTTTGATTAGGAATGCTTTGGATTGTTGTATGCGCTAACCCATCCAATCCAATGAATCTAGGGAAATCTGAAAGTTAATTTAAGCGGACCTAATTAACTTGGAGCATTGTCATTCATCGTTTGTTGAAGTCATAACTGGGAGTCAATTTATATGCTTATGTTCATGTGTGGATAAGGAACCCTCTAACTAGTTTTTCATCATTTTATTTCATTAATTTCGTTTTTACAATCTGTTTGTTTCCAAGTTTCTGTTTTTAATTTTAAATTCGTCAAAACCAATCCCCCATTTCTTTTAAAGTGTTAGATTAGTTAGAAATACATTTAGTTTGTGTTTGTAAGTGTTTTGATTCATTTTGTTTCCCAAATTCGTTCAAAGTACTCAAGGTGCTCAAAACTGCCCAGAAAGTGATTTTAAGGCAGTTTTGAGTGTTTTGGTGCTGTTTTGAGTCTTTTGGTTTGTTTTAGTGTTTTAAAGTTTAGTTTTGCATTCCTTGAGTCTAGTATAGTGTTTCATATTGTTATTTTACGTTTTTGAGTCAAATCCAAGTGATTAACAATCCCTCCTAATCCCCGGTCCAGAACGATCCCTACTTATACATATACTACAATTTGACGAAAAGAGGGTTTAATTTGTGTGCGTATAAATCTCGCATCAGTTAGCTTGGTTAAGAGTGTTGAAAGTTTGTGTTTTGTGTTTGTTTTATATGTTAGTTTTGGTTAAGGGTGTTTTGCTTACTAATATGAATGTATATGAGGGCTATGTTTGAAAACAAACGATTGGATTGCTATGAAAAAGTGTTGCATCTTGTTGTCATGCATAAAGCTTTAACTCTTGAAATTATGATCATGGAGGTACCATACTCAAATTCTGGAAGAAGAATAGTGAAGACTACCCTAGTGAGTTATTTTGAGCCTAATTACTTCTTTGAGAGGGTTTAAAGTGTTTCTACTCCTATCTTTTTCTTTCAATTTCACTTTAAATGATCTCATTACTTCTATTTTGATTGGATACTAAGAATTACTCTCTCTTTGCAGATACCATGTGTTTAGTATCATTCATGAATGAACTCAATGAGACGATGTTAGGCTATGCATGTTTTAACTACTAAAAGGCTTAAATCCTACCCAATTGTGTGCTCCATTCACCCTTGTTGCAGCCAAACACTTTAGCCTAATTCTTTCATCTCCCACACCATAATCTACCCATTCTAGCCCATTACAAGCCATCCCTTATAGTTTGGGGAATACCAATGTGATGAAGACTAAGGGCAGATTGAGTTGTAGAACAAGATTGTGGCGTGTACCGAGGGCATCTATGTTGAAAATGTTTCTAAAAAAAAAAAAAAAAAAAAAAAAAAAAAAAAAAAAAAAAGAGAGGATCAAAGTGGGTACAAATTCCAAATCGCCTCATTATAAAGCATAGGGCCTGGACGCCAAAAACAAAAGAAGACAAATACCAGTGAAGAGCCTCAAAGACACCTTGGTATGCCCCAAGCTCTAGTATTTCATATCACGTCTTTCGTAACCTATACCCTAAGCCTTGCATTACAATCTTGAGAAAGACCTAGCTGATCATTGAGGATGTATTCATGGGTGATGGTAAGTGTGTGTGTTATCTATATTCTTAGCATTTGATTCATTTCATGAGATCTACTCAGAAACTGTGCTGCCATTTCAGATTTCATATGTGAGAATTTTGATTCCATTTACATAATTTCACTCATATATGTTGTGGAGAGACTAAACCTTAAGATCTGAGTGAGAACTTGAGTGGAAGCTGTGAGGAGTAGAGTTGAGGCGAATTCTATCTGAAGCATTTGGGTATGGTGACCTTGAAGTTGTAAGACATGGAGAAATATCTTTATACGTTACAATTGATACGATTCTTTGGAGTGGAAAACTTTTGAGTTTGAATGTATAACAAAATCTTCATTGGTTCTTATTAGTTTGTTTAAAGCTTGTAGTAACCAAGTTGTTTGCAGATTTGGTAGATGTTTGTGGGTGTCATCACAGTAAGCCCTCAGGAGACACAACTCCTCCAACTAGGGACACCTAGGGGTTCAAAGGCTTGTTGCACATGCTCAGTGCAATCGTTTAGCCAGCGAAAGTGGTTTAGTTAGATGTTTGTATTGGTGTGTTTTAGTTTTAAGTTTGCTCGAGGACTAGCAAAAACCAGGTTTGGGGGTATTTGATAAGTCACATTTTGCATGCATTTATATCTTCCTTATTTGGCGTCTTTGTGATTGTTTTGGATTAAACTAGTTGCATTTTACATTATTTGGTGTTAGTGTGCAGCCAAGTGGGAATTTGGATCAATGGGAAGGCAAATGAAGTAAAAACATTCCAGAAAAGATGTGAAGTGTTAAGAGATGCAATTCGGCCATATTGGGTGATTCTAAACAAGGCAAAAACATTGAAGTCAGCTATGTGGTTCCAACACCAAAACATGCATTCACATGAATGTTCACAACCTTGGCCGTGCATTCTCATGTCATCCCATCATTTTATGCACTTCTAGCACCAAATCAGATTTCTCACACCTTGTGCCGTGCATTCCACTACTTGTCCATCTCCCTTTTGCGCCAAAAACATCCACTTCCCTCACTTAATCCACTCAGCCACATTCACATGGATGATTCACAAGCTGACCGTGCATTCCATTTCCCTTCTCCACTTCATCTTTGCAGAAATCCACATGCATTTTGATTAAACAAACCACATACCTGCAGATCATGTCCACTCCTTTCAGCCATCATTTCAGAAATCCATTTCATCCCATCATTCCATGTGATTCCAGCCCCCTTTGTCCATGCCGTGTGCTTTCTTCCCCTTTCCAGATTTGGACAAACAATTTCAAATGGCCAATTCACCTTTGCAGGTTCCACTCACTTGTTGAACCAAGGGCACATGCTTCTTTGAATACATTAACACATACTTGCAGATCTTGTCCATGCCATGCGTCCACTACCTCAGAAACCCATCAATTCCAGCTCATTTTATGCTATTCCATCTCACTTGTGCTGATGGAGATCCAATCTGAGTGTTGGAGCCACATTCCTTTCTATAAAACAAGTCTCGCTTCACACAACAAGGGTGCCGCATTTTCTCTTCTTCACTCAGTCCATTACACACGCATAACTTCTCCCATTTCACTTCATTTTCTGTCCATTTCTGTCCCAAGGGCAGAAACCATTCAACCATAACCAATCTACCTTCATCCGCACCACATTTGGAAAACCAACACCGAAGGCACTCTTCAAGGAATTCAACATCAGTTTTGCTTCAAGGGTTTCTTCTTATTAATTCAATGTTCATTCATGTTTTATATTTTTATGTTAAATCTTTTGTAAACATGAATTGTAACTAATCCTCCTCTAGGGATTCGATGTAACCTTGCAAAGTTTGCCATGTAATTAAGTTAGAATGCTCAGTTTGTCCATCTATTTCTTGTTTCATTCTCTGATTTAATGGTGACTTAGTGTGTTGATTTTAATGTTTGATCATCATTTGAATTAATCACTAAGTTGTGTAGCCAAGATTAAAACACACATCATGCATAATCTTGGTAGATATGTGAATGAATGAAGGGAATGTTTAGCAAACATCCTGCCGAGTTATTCCCTTTGGTTTTATGAAAGTTTCTTGTGCATTACATACTCTTGATTATGAACCAAAGTTGTACATCACAACTAGGTTCATGATTAGAGACATTTGATCAAATCCACACATCATATGGTTGATCATGTCCAAGTGAAACAAACTCAAGTAATAGGTAGATGAATGAGTATAAACTAACTTAACAAACATGGACTTGGTTTAGCAATGGTGAAACCGAATCCCTAGCTTCATCTCCATTGGTACTATCTCATTTTATTAGTTGTTGAGTCATTTATTTGTGTTTACTTCACTTTCTTATACTTTCAAGTTACAACAACAAATCTGCCTATTCTGTTTAGTTTGATTCATTTCATAGAGTTCTTGCAAAACAAGTAATTACATAGGTCCGATTAGTCCCTGAGGATTCGACACCCTTGCTTGTGCCATTATACTAAATATATTCTAGCATTAGGAAGGAATAATACATCAACAAGATCACCCTAATTTCAAGTGGAGAGAGCCCCAACAATCTGCACCACAAAGGGGATTTCAACAAAACCCCACTGGGTTCCCACAACCATATCAATCCAACCAACCACCATCGTCCCAAAACAACTCAGGTTCGTCTTTTGATAATTCTCAAGTTATTCAATTACTAACTACATCGGCGCAGGGGCAAGAAAAACAAACCAAGGACATGCAAAACTACGCCAATGAGGTACAAAATCAAGCTCGAGATGTGACGGAGTTGAAGAGACAAGTGGGAGAAATGGCTGAATTCATGGGGCAATTTAGTAGAGAACAAGGTAAGTTACCAAGTTCAACGCAGGTGAATCCGAAAGGTGGATTCGAATCTGTAAAAGCCATAAGTTTGCGAAGTGGGAAGCAAGTTGGATCTGACCACGGACCATCCAAACCACGTTCCAATGAGGAGGAAGAGTTGAGAATCGAAGAAGAGGAACAAAGCCTACCCACGGCAAAGGTGGAAACACCTTTGCCGCAGGCCTTGAATGATTTTAGGACCTCAAATCGGTCCATTAAAGGTAAAAACGTGTCAAGTTCAGTTCCCACTAATGTTTTTCCTCCAAATGTGCCTTTTCCTAGCAGGTTCATGCAAACAAAGAAAGAGGAAGCAGAAAAGGACATTCTCGAGACGTTTCGGAAAGTTCAAGTCAATATCCCTCTTTTGGATGCAATCAAGCAAGTCCCGAGGTACGCCAAGTTCTTGAACGAACTTTGCACTAATAAGAGGAAGATTTCAACCAAGGAGGTTGTAAAAGTAGGTGAAAACGTCTCAGCCATCTTGCAAAGGAAACTGCCCCCTAAATGCAAGGATCCGGGTAGTTTTACAATTCCATGTGTCATTGGTAACACTCGTTTTGAATCTGCCATGTTAGATTTAGGTGCATCAATAAACGTCATGCCATATTCAATTTATGCATCTATGAATCTAGGAGCATTAAAAAACGATGGTGTTATTATACAATTGGCCGATAGATCTAATGTTTATCCCAAGGGAGTCCTTGAGGATGTTTTAGTGCAGGTCAATCATCTCATCTTCCCTGCAGATTTTTATGTCTTAGACATGGAGGATTCGGGCCATGCTCCATCATTGCCAATCTTGCTAGGCCGTCCGTTCATGAAAACAGCCCAAACAAAGATTGATGTGGCCAAGGGAGCACTAACAATGGAGTTTGGTGGTGATATAATTAAATTCAATGTTTATGGCTCTATTAAGAATCCTAACGATAGTCATTCTTGTTTTGTCATAGATGTGCATAAGGACATAGGGCCGAAAGGATCCACACTTATCACGAAGGATGTATCAAGAACCACCACAGGAGAAGAACTTGGAGTGATTGCCCTACAACCACCCAATATGGCCGAAAGTAGCCATGGTGACATTGTTGAGAGGGCTGCCGATTTTGAGCCTTCACCACAATATGTTTGTAAGTCTTCAATCCCAATTTCAATTCCCATTTCAATTAATAGGTTGTTACCTTCTTTGGTGCAGGTGCCCAACCGATTTCAAGGTGGTGGGAACATTTACATGGACTTTCGGAACCAAAACACCACCATTAGGGAGGATCACTACCCCCTCCCATTCATTGAGCCATATTATGAAAGTGTTGAAGGGCATGTTGTGGAAGAGATTCCCTTGCATGCCGTGGGTTCCCACTTGGAGTGAAAGTGTTCTTCGTCCGGCTGTACGACGTTAAAGCAAGCGCTCTATGGGAGGCAACCCATCCATTCAACAAAGGAAGGCCTAGGAATCCCCCAAATTCCAGATTTGCGTTCCTCAAACCCTTCTCTTTGTTGATTGTTCCTAATCTGCCATGTTATGTTGTTTAGTTGCTGTTTGTGTGTTTACTTGTGTTTTGTGTGCATTTATGTTTAAAACATTGAGGACAATGTTTGATTTAAGTGTGGGGGGGGTAACTAAGTATATTTGATGCAAATTCGTGGGATTTTATCACCCATAACTTCAAGTGTTGTTCCTTGCTGTTTTAAAGTGTTTTTAAGCTGTTTTGGAGTGTTTTAGTGTGTTTTGTTTTATAACTCCGAAAATCACATAAAAATTTGAAAAACATGTTTTGAAAAACCTAAAAAGAGTGTTTTTAGTCGTTTTTGTGTGTTTGTGTGTTAGGGTACCTTCCAACACAATGATGAGGATTTGGTTTGTAATTGCATGACTGTTAAAAAGAGTTATAAACATGGAGAAAAGTTTGATTTACTCTTGCTATATGCTTGGTTATGGTTATAATGTATGACGTCACATGCAATCATAAAAGAAAAATTCATTTTTGTAACATGCTTGAAGGAAAGAACTCAAACAAACGCTACAACCTTGTGAGACTTGAGCCTAAACGTTATTTGGAGAGTTAAAAATCTGTGCATTATTGTTTTCTAAAGTCGTTGCATGACCTCATTATTCTTTGCTTGGTTATTACTTAGAAGGCGTCTCATCATATAGTTCCAAATGCTAGAACTCATGCCCATTTCATTCGAAGCATGTTATTGATTTACATAACACATATTCAAGAAGAAGTTGTGTAGTGACCACCACCAAAGCCAAATTGCCGTGTATCCTACCTCATTTTATGTTTAAGTTAACCCCGTTGAGCCTTGTTTAGCCTTTGTTCTTTGTTAACCCACATTATCCTCACCTAGCCTAGTTTAGGACAGTCCACACCTTTGTTCTTAAAAGATAGTGAGCATGACTTAAATGAATTCCTTTTGAGTTACATTATGCAAGAAAATGAGTGTGGTGGAGGGAATGTTTGTTCTTAAAGTTATATGTATGTTTTGAGATTCAAAAGAAAAGAAAAAGTTGTGAAAAACGTATGAAAAAGAAAAACAGAAAAGAAAAGAAAGAAAGAAAGGAAAAGGAGCTTGAAAAGATGTAAGAATGAGTGATTAAGTGTTGAATGTTGAAGAAAGGGTCCAAAACACCAAATCTGGCCCTAAATTGTTTAAATTCTCCCTTTTTGTTCAAACGTTGAGTTTTCATTCAAAAGTGAATTCTAAGTTGATTCAAATGCTTTGCTCACTATTTCTTCAAGAACCTTTGTTTTCCATATCCCTTCTTTGTTAGCCAAACACCCCAAGCCCCATTACAACCCTTGACTTCAATCTTGAGTGTTATGTGTTTCAATTGGTGGAGTTTGAACTTGGTATGAGCATATGGTGTCACTGGTTCTCGCATCTAAGTAGTAGCATTCCATTCATGAGATCATATCTAAACATGCTTATTAACTCCAGAAATTGCTTTCTTTGTGATACATATATGTGAGTGTTCGTTCTCATGTTTACATCAATCTTCTCACATATAACTAGATTAGGGTGTGTAGTTAGAAAATCTGAGTGAAAATTGAGTGCATATCTGAGTGAAAATTGTGAGGAATTGAGCAAATTCTCTAAGGCATGTTACTACATTCAAAACAAGGTTTTAAATGCTTAATTCAAGAGTAAAGATGACTAAAATCTTTGGAGATAATGAATTTTAACATGTCATGTGCATTGGAAATCCCTGAGGCAAATGTTGGAAGGTTTAGGTTGTGTTTTGTTCGTTTTGTCTAGTTTCGTGTTCTTTTGTTGTTTTGTTTTGCTCGAGGACTAGCAAAAGCTAAGTGTGGGGGAATTTGATAGGAGCATATTTAGGCGACTTAGTTGGCTTGTTCTTGTGCATTTACGTTGTTATTTCTTAGTTCTTTAAGTCTTTTAAGCCATTTTCGTATGTTTTCAGGTTCTAAGGGCTAAAGGAGCAAAGAAGTGCATTTTGGAGCCTTTTGGAGCATTTTTGGGCTAAGGATGGATAGCTTGTGCTTGGAGCCAAAGTGTTGGACGAAATTGAAGACCAAGTGAGCCTAGAATCGAAGGAAGAAGGAGGAATCAAGATTTGGAAACGAGTTTCCATTATGAGGAGTTTCTATTCTTGAAAGGTTTCCAATTGTGCAAGTTTCCAAATAATGTTGGTTGCCTAAATCACATGTTCTAGAAGCCTACACATGTCCTAAATTGTGCCGTGAGTTACCTTCCTTTTTCTCTCCAAATTCATGGCTTTAAATCCTTTCTCTTTTCTTGCTGCACCTTACCTTCCCTTTATCTCTCAAAATCTGCAAGTTTTGCACTTTCCCTTCCTTTCCTCCCTTGTGCCGCAAGACTTAGTTTTTTTTCCCCTAATTCCTGATTTCAATTACCTATTCTAAA
Source organism: Pyrus communis (assembly GCF_041283825.1). Lineage (NCBI taxonomy): Eukaryota > Viridiplantae > Streptophyta > Magnoliopsida > Rosales > Rosaceae > Pyrus > Pyrus communis. Next base: position 9,755,630 of record NC_142572.1, read on the forward strand.
GGGATTTAACTTAATTCCTGATTCTTAGAATTGATTTAGGGAATTAAAACACTTACCTATTTCTTAAAAGCCTTGCCGTGCACCTCCCTTGACATTCCCTCTTCCTTGCCGTGCAAGGGAGATGTTTCTTTCCTATTTCCTTGCATTAAAACACATTCCTTTTGTGTTTTATTGCCTTGCCGCACCTATTCACTACTTTCCCTTAGATTTTTTATTTGATTTCCTATTTCAAAGAGCTTTTGACTTAATTTCTGATTACCAAAATAACCTAGGGTTTTAATTCTTGAAATCTTATAATAAAACCTCCTTATTGCAGCCACAAACTCATTCATTCATTCACCATTCACGCCAGAAATTCATCCCCTCCTAAACGTTTTTAACTTTGTTTTTATGTTTTTAAGTCAGTTTAGAGGTTTTAGCAAGCCCTCCTAATCCCCGGTCTAGAACGATCCCTACTTGCATCCGTACTGCAATTTGACAACAAGAGGGTTAATTTGTGTACTTAACTATTTTTGCATCAAGGCCCTTCCTTGCCGTGCAAGGAAGGGAAACACAAAGGGGACACATGGCAATGACTTTAGGTTGCAAGGGACATTGTTTTGTGACCTAGAATATGATAGGAGCATATTTATGCGCCCTAGTTTGCTTGTTTTCTTGCATTTATGTTGCTAGTACTTAGTAATTTTAGTACTTTAAGCTATTTTCGTGTGTTTGTAGGTCCAAAGGGCTAAAGGAGCAAAAAGATGCATTTTGGAGACTTTTGGAGCACTTTTGGGCTAAGGATGGATAGATTATGCTTGGAGCCAAAGTGTTGGACGAAATTGAAGACCTAATTGAAGACCAAAGTGTTGGAACCTTGTTCCCTTTAGTTTTAGGACATTTAAACCTTTCCTATATCCTTAGCCGTGCATAACATTCCAACATTCCACTCCTTCATTTCAGCCACACTCCCACATATCATTACTTATCATCACCACTTATCACTTATCATAATCACATATCATACACTTATCATCACCACTTCTACATATCATTCTGATGCGAGATTTATACGCGCACAAATTAAACCCTCTTTTTGTCAAATTGTAGTATATGTATAAGTAGGGATCGTTCTGGACCGGGGATTAGGAGGGATTGTTAATCACTTGGATTTGACTCAAAAACGTAAAAACACAATATAAACACACTAAACTAGACTCAAAGAATGCAAAACTAAACTTTAAAACACTAAAACAAACCAAAAGACTCAAACATCACCCAAAACACTCAAAACTGCCTTAAAAACACTTTCTGGGCAGTTTTGAGCACTTTGGTGAATTTGGACGAATTTGTGTAATAAATTGAATGAAAACACTTAGAAACATAAACTAAGACACTTTCTAACTAAATTGGACAATAAAGTAAAGGGGGATTGAGTTTTGGACGAATTTAAACTAAATGCACAGATTCTAATTAAAACAGATTGTAAATATGAAATTGATGAAATGGAATGAATGGATGATAGAATAGCTAAGGGGTTCATCTCCATATATGTTACACTTGCATAATAAAACGATTTCCAATTGCATTTCAATAAACCATGAATTCTCAACGCTCCAAGTTAATTAGGTCCGCTTAAATTAACTTTCAAATCTTCCTAACGTTATTGGATTGGATGATTGCATACGACAACCCAAAACATTCCCCACAAGTCCCCTACATGATTGCATAATAGAGATACAAGCAAGAATCATTACGCTCTATGAAAATTATAAGTGTTGACGAGGCATTCGTTACTATGGAATACGCATGAAACTTATGCCAAGAATTCGTTTAACGCGATTGTTTATAAGCAACCTCCACTACTTGCGAATATAAGTTCGTAACTATTAGGTGAAACTCACTTATATTCTAGCGTCATATTCATGCATGAAAATTAAGCGCGCATTCTCAATAAACATACATAAATAAGTTATCAATCAAACGGTTAAACAAATTGAATCCACAACTTATGAAACGCAATTAGAAGTAATCAAATCAAAATGCAAGCATAAACATATATTTCGAATCCCCCCCTAGCCAAAGGGGGGGGGGGTTTAGTTCCTCATACGTACAAAACAAAGAGAATCAAAGAAACACCTAAACATTCCAACAACTCAAACTTGAATTGTATGAACGTTTAGGCCCTCTTCTCTTCCATTCCTCATTCGTACAAAACAAAGAGTATTGAAATTAAACATTGAAATCAAAGAAACACCTAAACATTCCAACAACTCAAACTTGAATTGTATGAACGTTTAGGCCCTCTTATCTTCCTCTTCGTTGTAGCACAAGGTCTAAGGATAGTTTGATGGTGTGAATGGTTTGGGGAGTGGTGGAATGGCTGAATTTCTGGTGGTGTTTGGATTAGTAGGGAACTCACGGCCAAAGGGCAGTTTTGATGTGGGAATGGGTGATTTTCTGAAATGTGGAAGAATGAATGAGAATGAATGAAGTGTGTATGGTTTTTATAGGGAGATGGATGGATGGGAGAGGGAACATGACAGCTAGGTTGCATGTGCAAATGCTAGAATTCTGAAATGGTGATGGGAGATGCATGTGGCTGATTTATGCATGTGATTAAAGGGAGTGCATGTTTGAATGATTAAAGGGACATGTGGGGGTGGAAATGATGAATGAAATGCATGTGAATGTTTGGTGGCTGAAATGATGAAGTGGGAAGTGCATGTGCTGAAATGATAAAGGGGGAAGTGCATGTGGGTTGGAAATATAAAAGGGGAATGCATGTGGCTGCAAGGTGTGGTGAATGATGATGAATGCATGTGGATTAAAGAGTGAATGGTGGCTGCAAAGTGAATGAATAATGAAATGGGAAAGCATGTGCAAGGTTTTGGTGTGAATGATTGAATGTGCATGTGGCTGCAATGGATTAGGAATCCTTCAATTTCGTCCATCCTCTTGGCTCCAAGCATATGATATCCATTTCAATCTCTAATTTGCTCCAAAATGCTCCAAAATGCATCTGTTTGCTTCCTTAGCCATATGAACCTAAAAACACACGAAAATGGCTTAAACTACTAAAACAACTATGAATTAACAATATAAATGCACGAAAACAAGCTAAGTAAGTCGCCTAAATATGCTCCTATCAAATTCCCCCACACTTAGCTTTTGCTAGTCCTCGAGCAAAACAAAACAAAAGAAACCAAAAACAAAACAAAACGAACAAAACACAACCTACACCTTCCAACAATTGTCTCAAGGATTTCCAATGCTCATGACAAGTTAAAAATCATTATTCCCACATATTTTAGCCATCTTTACACTTAAGTACATTCTTAATCATAGTCACCACGTACTAGTTCACAATTAAGCATTTAAAACACATTTCGAATGTAGTAACATGCCTTAGAGAATTTGCTCAAATCCTTACAAGATATGCACTCGTTTTTCACACAGATTTTCTGACTACACACCCTACACTAGTTATATGTGAGAAGATTGATGTAAATATGAATTCTAACACTCACATATGTTATATCAAAGAAAGCATTTTCTGGATTTACGACAATGACATGAATATGATCTCATGAATGGAATGCTACTACTTAGAACGAGAACCAGTGATTCCATAAGCTCATATCAATTCCAAACTCCACATATTGAATACATAACATCAAGATAGAAGTTGAGGGTTGTAACGGGGCTAAGGGTAATGGTTTAACAAAGAAAGGTAAAGTAAAACAAAGGTTCTTAAAGTAATAGGAAGCGAAGTAATGAAATTGAAACTTAAACTCACTTTTAATGGCAGAAATCAACTTTCAAACACAAGGGAAGATTCATGCAACAACTAGGGTCAAATTCACTCTTTTGGACCCTTCCTTCAATAACCAATGCTTGTGAGATCATTCTCACTTATTTTTTTCAACTCTTTTTTTTTTTTTTTTTTTTTTCTTTATTTCATTCTTTGGCCGTGCCCTATTATCTTCCCCCACACTTATTTTCTGCAGTATATTGATCAAAAGGAGTTCATTCTAAGTCATGCTTCACTATCCTTTAAGAACAAGGGGTTAACAAAGAAAATAAGCTTGAAAAGGCTCAAAAGGGGTAATCCTACAATACATGTGAAAAGGGATAGGCTCTTTGGCTTTGGCTTGACTAACAACTTCATCTTATTGTATGTTATGCAATCAATATCATGCTTTGAATGAAACGGATATAAGTTCTAGCATTTAGTTCTATCATGATACAATTGCATTCTAAGTAGCAACCAAGCAAGGAATAATGAGATCATGCAACAACTTTAGAAAACAAAGAATCACAGAAAATAACTCTCCAAAGAAGGTAATGGCTCGAGTCTCACAGGGTCGTAGCGTTTGTTTGAGTTCCTTCCTTCAAGCATGTTACAAAAACGAATTTTTCTTTTATGATTGCATGTGAAGTCATACATTATAACCATAACCAAGCATATACCAAGAGTAAATCAAACTTTCATCTATGTTTATAACTCTTTTTAACCGTCATGCAATTACAAACCAAATCCATGTCATTTTGTTGGAAGGTACCCTAAGACACAAACACACAAAAACGACTCAAAACACTCTTTTTAAGCTTTTCAAAACACATTTTTCAAAATTTTATGTGATTTTCGGAGTTATAAAAACAAAACCTAGTAAAACACTCTAAAACAACTTAAAAACACCTTAAAACAGCAAGGAACAACATTTGAAGTTATGGGTGATAAAATCCCACGAATTTGCATTAAATATACTTAGTTACCCCCCCCCACACTTAAATCAAACATTGTCCTCAATGTTTTAAGCATAGATTCACACAAAACATAAGTAAACACACAAAAAAACAACTAAACATACTAAACATGGTAGAATGTAATTAACAAAGAGAAGAGTTTAGGGACGCAAATCTGGTTATGGAGTGTAAATTCCATCTTCTCCTTGGTGATTGTATTGAGGCATTGATCTTGGTGATTCCACAGGCTTTCTCTTGAACTGGTTTCCGCCCATCATTGATTTTCCTTTGTGCTACTTCTTGAACTGGGCAGCAGGATTCTTTTGGGTCTCCCCCGAAGGTCTGAGCTAGGTCTGAGCTTCCTCCTTTTATCTGTTTCTTTGTTCAATCTTTCCAATTCGTATTGAAGAGGGTTAGAGGATAGCTCAGCATATGCAGTTGTTGCTTGTCTCCACATGCTTCAATGTATCATTTTCACTTGCCTTACTTGCTCCGTTGAAGATGACTACTCGAGAGCAACGCTAGGTAAGCAATCAGGAATAGATTCCAGGCAGTTGGCTCCAGATCGGAAGACTGACTCCAAGTGCCGGCTGATTGCTTCTTTTACTTTGCCATGCGAGTAAGAACAAGGACAAAGAAAAAGACAGGGAAAGAGCATGATATGAGATACTTTTGCTTTTGACCTTGATGATATGAGATACCTTTGCTTTTTGAAGAAGCGGTGAATGAATCAGCACACTTCAATCCGCCGTTTCCTCCTGGGTCATCTGTACTCCAGGCATCTGGTATCATCTTTGGGGAAGACGAAAGAATTGAGTATTTCGAAAGGCTTTGCTGGGAGTGCGCCCTCAGAGGTGAGGGAGAGTTGGGCATTTTATTCAGGTTTGCCTTGCCATAAAAGACGAAAGTCGACATATATAGAGATAATATCAAGTGGTGGTACTGTTCTTTTACCCTTGTCGACAAATGTCTCTTCGATATCAGAACGACGCCTCTTCGATTTCTGAGCAGGCGCCCCTTCGATTTCTGAACGACGCCCCTTCGCTTTCTGAACGACACGTGGTAGTGCAGATGCGGCTCCTTTTGACAAAGCTGCACGCGTTTTCTGAAAAGCAGAGAAAGCGTCGCCGAACTTTGCGCTTGTCGGCTAAAGACGTGTAGTTGCGATGATGGACTCCACGTGTTTTCAGCTTTGTCAGAAATCTTTTGACAAAGTTGAACGCGTTTTCTGAAAAGCCGAGGGAGCGTCGCTTAACTTACGCCGGAAAATCCGGCTCTTTGAATCGGTGGACGCGTCGCCTTGGCTTTTTATAGAGCTATCGATCACCGCCAACATACACACTCTGAAGAATTGCCCATTCTTGAAAATCAACTCCGGCCCTTTGAAAATTTACTCCATCAACCCTTATTCTTGAACACCTTTGAAAAATGACTAACTCATCGAACCTTAGCTTAGATTTGAGTCTCAGCAGCGATCCGGTTGCACCCCGTCAAGGTAATGTATGGCGCCCTTCTTTTTTATCTTCTAACGGTCTTCTTACAGGTGAAGACTCTGTGATGCAGGACGCCACAACAGCTACAATAGTAGCTAGGAACCTCCTTACTCCAAAAGATAGTAGGCTGCTGTCAGGACGGTCCGATGAGTTGGCCGTTCAAGAGTCCCTCGCACTTAGTGTTCAGTGTGCGAGTTCTGTGTCTAACATGGGCCAACGCCTGCTTGCCCGCTCCCGTCAGGTGGAATCATTGATGGCAGAGGTGGAAAGTCTTAAGCAAGAGATCCAGCAGCTTAAGTACGAGAATAGAAGTTTGCACGTGCTTGCCAACAACTATTCGACGGGCATGAAGAGGAAGCTTGATGAGCTGCAAGAGTCTGAAGGTCGGATTCACAGTGACCGTCAAAGGTTTTCGTCTTTCCTCCAGAGGCACCTTTTTCCTGGCTCATCCAGCGCTTGGCCAAGTATTGAGGCCTGGAATGCTCTAGCTCCGATGCCTCTCGCTCCGATGCCTTCCGCTCCGATGCCTTCCGCTCCAAAGCCTTCCGCTTCGATGCCTTCTGCTACTATGCCTCCCGCTTCTATGCCTTCCGCTTCTATGCCTTCCGCTTCGACGCCTCGTAGTAGGGCTTCACGTAAACAACCTTTGTGAAGCTCCATCTTTCTCCATGTTTAATAAATAAATTTTGTTTTTTTTTTTTTTTTTTTTAACATAAATAAAATCAAACGGCATGGAATTGGTCCTTGAATGGAAGGTGATACTTGAAGTGAACCGGCATTGGTTTGAATTCTAGTGTAGGTGCCTGATTCATAAAAAACAGCAAGTTAGTATAAAATGTAATGGAATTTGGAAAAAAAAACTTACTTGTTTTGTCCGATAAGAACTCAATGACAAACACCACTCCTTTCAAAGTTTCAGGGATATTGGACTTGGCCAGATTGCAAGTGATGGTTATGACTTGTCCAATGTCATCAAATTTAACTTCTTTGGATTTTGTGGTTTCAAGAACGTCCTCTTTGATGAATTCATGACATTCCCTACTTTGCACCTTTGGAAGGGCTTCCAAGATGTCTTTTTCACTTTCTTCTTCCTTGGAATTCATGAACCTGCAAGGAATAGGGATATTTGTTGGAATGGGGTTAGAACTAATTGGAACAACCTTACTTGAATTAGATGGCGTAGGAGCAATAAGTGCTTCTGACAAAGGTGCTTCAAATCCTCCCTTCGGATTTACAATGGTTGAACTAGGGAGTTTGCCTTGGTCGCAAAATTGTCCTACGAACTCCGCTATCTGCCCAATTTGCTTTTCCAAGTGGTCCAACCTTTTGTCTTCTTGTCGATCCTCATTGTCTTGATTTTGTGAGCCCTGCACCAAACAAATTAATTCGTTAAGCTTTTGATTATAATCTATTGACGAACTTAAATTTGGTTGGGCATATTGAATATGAGGTTGTGGTGGGTGTATAGGTCTTGAATAGAACTCCTCATATGGCTGCCAATATCCTTCTTCTTGAACATGTTGAGGTTCCCACCACATAGAGTTTGAATGATCACTCCAATCTGAACTGTAAGTATTGGAAAACACGTTATTCCTTGATTGAAGATCAAATATATCAACACTTTGCATTTGAGACCTTTCCATGAGCTGTGACAAAAGAGAAGCATTATCAAGTGCCATGTTGTTCTTCTCTAGTATTTGAATTCAACAAACAAAACAAAAATCAAAAACTAAAACTAAAATACATAACAGAAACAAACAATCCAAGAGATTAGCAAAATTGCTAATCCCCGGCAACGGCGCCAAAATTTGATGCGAGATTTATACGCGCACAAATTAAACCCTCTTTTTGTCAAATTGTAGTATATGTATAAGTAGGGATTGTTCTGGACCGGGGATTAGGACGGATTGTTAATCACTTGGATTTGACTCAAAAACGTAAAAACACAATATAAAACACTAAACTAGACTCAAAGAATGCAAAACTAAACTTTAAAACACTAAAACAAACCAAAAGACTCAAACATCACCCAAAACACTCAAAACTGCCTTAAAAACACTTTCTGGGCAGTTTTGAGCACTTTGGTGAATTTGGACGAATTTGTGTAATAAATTGAATGAAAACACTTAGAAACATAAACTAAGACACTTTCTAACTAAATTGGACAATAAAGTAAAGGGGGATTGAGTTTTGGACGAATTTAAACTAAATGCACAGATTCTAATTAAAACAGATTGTAAATATGAAATTGATGAAATGGAATGAATGGATGATAGAATAGCTAAGGGGTTCATCTCCATATATGTTACACTTGCATAATAAAACGATTTCCAATTGCATTTCAATAAACCATGAATTCTCAACGCTCCAAGTTAATTAGGTCCGCTTAAATTAACTTTCAAATCTTCCTAACGTTATTGGATTGGATGATTGCATACGACAACCCAAAACATTCCCCACAAGTCCCCTACATGATTGCATAATAGAGATACAAGCAAGAATCATTACGCTCTATGAAAATTATAAGTGTTGACGAGGCATTCGTTACTATGGAATACGCATGAAACTTATGCCAAGAATTCGTTTAACGCGATTGTTTATAAGCAACCTCCACTACTTGCGAATATAAGTTCGTAACTATTAGGTGAAACTCACTTATATTCTAGCGTCATATTCATGCATGAAAATTAAGCGCGCATTCTCAATAAACATACATAAATAAGTTATCAATCAAACGGTTAAACAAATTGAATCCACAACTTATGAAACGCAATTAGAAGTAATCAAATCAAAATGCAAGCATAAACATATATTTCGAATCCCCCCCTAGCCAAAGGGGGGGGGGGGTTTAGTTCCTCATACGTACAAAACAAAGAGAATCAAAGAAACACCTAAACATTCCAACAACTCAAACTTGAATTGTATGAACGTTTAGGCCCTCTTCTCTTCCATTCCTCATTCGTACAAAACAAAGAGTATTGAAATTAAACATTGAAATCAAAGAAACACCTAAACATTCCAACAACTCAAACTTGAATTGTATGAACGTTTAGGCCCTCTTATCTTCCTCTTCGTTGTAGCACAAGGTCTAAGGATAGTTTGATGGTGTGAATGGTTTGGGGAGTGGTGGAATGGCTGAATTTCTGGTGGTGTTTGGATTAGTAGGGAACTCACGGCCAAATGGCAGTTTTGATGTGGGAATGGGTGATTTTCTGAAATGTGGAAGAATGAATGAGAATGAATGAAGTGTGTATGGTTTTTATAGGGAGATGGATGGATGGGAGAGGGAACATGACAGCTAGGTTGCATGTGCAAATGCTAGAATTCTGAAATGGTGATGGGAGATGCATGTGGCTGATTTATGCATGTGATTAAAGGGAGTGCATGTTTGAATGATTAAAGGGACATGTGGGGGTGGAAATGATGAATGAAATGCATGTGAATGTTTGGTGGCTGAAATGATGAAGTGGGAAGTGCATGTGCTGAAATGATAAAGGGGGAAGTGCATGTGGGTTGGAAATATAAAAGGGGAATGCATGTGGCTGCAAGGTGTGGTGAATGATGATGAATGCATGTGGATTAAAGAGTGAATGGTGGCTGCAAAGTGAATGAATAATGAAATGGGAAAGCATGTGCAAGGTTTTGGTGTGAATGATTGAATGTGCATGTGGCTGCAATGGATTAGGAATCCTTCAATTTCGTCCATCCTCTTGGCTCCAAGCATATGATATCCATTTCAATCTCTAATTTGCTCCAAAATGCTCCAAAATGCATCTGTTTGCTTCCTTAGCCATATGAACCTAAAAACACACGAAAATGGCTTAAACTACTAAAACAACTATGAATTAACAATATAAATGCACGAAAACAAGCTAAGTAAGTCGCCTAAATATGCTCCTATCACATTCACCACTTATCATTCACCACATATCATTCACCACTTATCATTCACCACTTATCATATCATACACTTATCATATCATATACTTATCATTCACTTATCATATCATATACTTATCATTCACTTATCATATCATACACTTAATTAATTAACCCACATGCACCCTTTATTCTTTCATCATTCCAGCCACTCCACATCCCTCACCAAGAAATCATCCATTCCACATGCATTCACCAACATATCTAGCTGTCACTCACATGCATTTCCTTCATCATTTCCAACCCACATGCACCCTAGATTCTAATCAGCCACTCCACATGCATTTCCAACTTAATCCACATGCATTTATCATCATGCACTCCCACTCTTTAATCCATTTCAAAGCACATGCACATTCACCTTGCATTTCCAGATTATTCCTTCATCATTGCACCACAAATCAGCCACATGCATTCACTTTTTAATGCACATGCATTCATCATCATTCCCCCTTGCATTTCAGCCACATTCACCCCTTTCTCCACACCAAAACCGTGCACATGCATTCACCCTTTAATCACATGCATAAATCAGCCACATGCATCTCCCATCACCATTTCAGATTTCCACCAAGTTCCTAGCTGTCATGTTCCCTCTCTTTCACCTATAAATAAGCATTCATTGCAGCCACAATTGATTCATACTCATTCATACATATTTCAGTCACAACACACTTCCATTTCAGAAATTCATCCATTGTACATACCACAAACACTTCCCCCTTTGTGCCGTGAGTCTCCCTTACAATCCAAACACCATCCTTCCATTTCCACCACTCCTCTTCCATTCCTCCACCACTCCCCAAACCATTCACACCATCAAACTATCCTTAGACCTTGTGCTACAACGAAGAGGAAGATAAGAGGGCCTAAACGTTCATACAATTCAAGTTTGAGTTGTTGGAATGTTTAGGTGTTTCTTTGATTTCAATGTTTAATTTCAATACTCTTTGTTTTGTACGAATGAGGAATGGAAGAGAAGAGGGCCTAAACGTTCATACAATTCAAGTTTGAGTTGTTGGAATGTTTAGGTGTTTCTTTGATTCTCTTTGTTTTGTACCATGAGGAACTAAAACCCCCTTGGCTAGGGGGTAATTCGAAATATATGTTTATGCTTGCATTTTGATTTGATTACTTCTAATTGCGTTTCATAAGTTGTGGATTCAATTCGTTTAACTGTTTGATTGATAACTTATTTATGTATGTTTATTGAGAGTGCACACTTAATTTTCATGCACGAATATGACGCTAGACTATAAGTGAGTTTCACCTAATAGTTACGAACTTATATTCACAAGTAGTGGAGGTTGCTTATAAACAATCGCGTTAAACGAATTCTTGGCATAAGTTTCATGCGTATTCCATAGTAACGAATGCCTCGTCAAAACTTATAATTTTCATAGAGCGTAATGATTCTTGCTTGTATCTCTATTATGCAATCATGTAGGGGACTTGTGGGGAATGTTTTGGGTTATCGTATGCAATCGTCCAATTCAATAACGTTAGGAAGATTTGAAGGTTAATTTAAGCGGATCTAATTAACTTGGAGTGTTGAGAATTAATGATTTATTGAAACGCAATTGGAAATCGTTTTATTATGCAAGTATAACATATATGGAGATGAACCCCGTAGCTAACTTTCCATCAATTTGTTCTTTCTTTTCTTGTTTCTGTTTTCGTGTTTAATTTAACTTGTTGTTCAATTATGTTAAACATGTGGAACTAATTTCTTTTTAGTTAGAGGTGAATTTGAAGCCATGAACATATGTTGGTTATGATTTGATTTGCCTAGTCGATGTTTATGATTTCCGTTGAACTTAATGATCTTTGTTGAATATCTCTATCATGCGTATTCCATGGTTAGGGACTTTGATTAGGAATAATTTGGTTGTAATGCGTATCCCATTCAATCCAATGAATCTAGGGAAATCTGAAGGTTAATTTAAGCGGACCTAATTAACTTGGAGCATTGTCATTCATCGTTTGTTTGATGCGAAATATATAAGCACACAAATTAAACCCTCTTTTCGACAATTGTAGTATAGATATAAGTAGGGATCGTTCTAGGCCGGGGATTAGGAGGGATTGCTAATCTAATGAAAATTGACTCAAAGATGTGAAAATATGTTTTAAAACACTTTAAATAGACTCACAAGACTCTTACTAACTTATATAACTCAAAACAAACTTTAAAGACTCAAAACAACCAAAAACAACCACAAAGACTCAATTTAGACTCTATGACTTAATTTGGACGAAAATATACTTGGTTTTGACTCTAAAGACTCAAAAAGACTCTTTTGGACAGATTTGGAACAAATAAGAAAGGGGGTTTTGATTTTGGACGAATTTAAAAGAAAACAAGTGACTTAAAACTTTAAAACAGATTTTGGACGAAAATAAGAAAAACTAATGGATGATGGGATAGCCAAGGGATACTTCTCCACAGATGATACTTTCTAACATAAATTGATTTCCAGTTGCTTTTCCAATAAACCATGAACCTCAACACCCCAGATTAACCGTGACATCACTAATTAACCCTCAGATTTCCCTTAAGTTAGTGGATTGGATGACATCATACGACAACCCAAAGCATTCTTCAAAAAGTCCCCTACATGACATCATAATAGAGATACGGTTAAAGATCATTACGTTCAATGGAAACCATAAGTATTGACAAAGCACTTGTAACTATGACATCATGATACGCATGCTAGGAATTTACTTAACATGATTGTGAAAACAACCTTAACTACTTATGAATATAAGTTTGTGACGATTATGTGAAACACCCTTATATTCTAGCCCCAAATTCAAGCATGCAAATTAAGTAGGCATCCCTAATAAACATACAAGAATAAGTTATCCATCAAACGGTTAAGTAAATTGCATTCACAATTTATGAAATCACAACTGGAATTAATCAACTCATATTATAAATGTAATCATGGTTTCAAAGCATCCCTAGGCTAAAACGAGTTTAGCCTCTCATGTTCATGACAAAACAAAGCAATATAGATTTAAACATTAACAATAAAGGATAGATTACACCTAGAAACGTCCAACACTCCAACTTGAATGCACAAACGCCCAAGGCTTGGTCTTCCTTCTCCTCCTCCTTGCTAGGTCACGGTACAAGGGTCTATGGTGAGTTTGTGGACGATTTTCTGGTTTTTGGATGGTTTTAGGTATATATGGTGGTGCGGCAAGGGGTTATGGTGGTGTATGGAGGTTAGGATGGATGTATGGAAGTAGGGGAATGATGGATGGGTGGTTGCAAGGTCACGGCAAGGGTTGGTTTCTGAAGGGATGTATGAATGTTGTGTGAAGGGATGGTGGTGAACTAAAGGGTGCGGCAAGGCTGTTTATATAGGCTATTTTTGGAACACTTAGTGTAGGAAAAGGATTGCCTAATCCCATTGTAAAAAGGTTAACTCAAGGCAGAAATCAAGTGGGAATGGGAATAGGAATTTCGGCTAGGAATTAGGGAGTTCTAGAAGGCTAGGTGCGGCACACATGTAGGGATAGGATTAGGTGTTCTAGAAACTGTGTTTAAGGCAGATTTCCTAATCCTAAAGGGCCTAGGACATGTGATATAGGAGTAGGAAAAGGATTGTGATTCCTAAACCTACAAGGAATGGTGATTTGCGGCAATGGTATGGATGAGTCTTCTAGAAACTGAAATGGGTGTTTAAATGTGTAATTGATTCTCCCTAAGTAGCTAGGTTTAGGTCCCAATCTGATTTGGATAGGATAGAACAGGATAATGTTAGAGATAGGATAGGATAGGGTTGGATAAGGTTGGATAAGGTTGGATAAGGTTGGATAAGGTTCCTTGTTTCTTGCTTCTTCCTTATCTTCATTGGAGTAGAACTTCTTCCACCAGATTTGTAGCCTTTCCTAGCTCTTCTTGTCTTCAATTTCGTCCATCCTCTTTGCTCCTATGTTAAGCTATCCAATCCATGCCCAAAAATGCTCCAAATAGCCTCAAAATGCACTTTATTGCTCCCTTTGCCATTAGAACCTAAAAACACACGAAAATACTTTAAAAGACTAAAACAACTATGAATTAATAACATAAATGCATGAAAACAAGCTAAGTATGTCGCCTAAATATGCTCCTATCAAATTCCCCCACACTTAGCTTTTGCTAGTCCTCGAGCAAAACGAAATAAATAAAACAAACTAAACACAATCTAAGCCTTCCAACATGTACCTCAGGGATTTCCAACGAACATGACACATTAGAGAACATCATTCCCACGGTTTTTAGCTTTCTTTATACTTCAACGAACACTTAATCATAGTTACTACTTACTAGTGCACATATAATCAATTAAAACAATGTTTTGAATGTAGTAACATGCCTTAGAGAATCCCCTCAATTCCTCACTAGAATGCACTCTATTTTCACACAGATTTTCTAACTTCACACCCTACACTAGTTATATGTGAGCAGATTGATGTAAATATGAAGACTAACACTCACATATGTTATATCAAAGAAAGCATTTTCTGGATTTACGACAATCACATGAATATGATCTCATGAATGGAATGCTACTACTTAGAACGAGAACCAGTGATTCCATATGCTCATACCAAATTCAAACTCCACATATTGAACACATAACATCAAGATAGAAGTTGAGGGTTGTCAGGAGGCTAAGGTATTGGCTAATAAAGAAAGGTAAGGATAAACAAAAGTTCTTAAAGCAATAGTAAGCAAAGTAATGAATTTGACACTTAAACTCTCTTCAAATGGCCGAAATCAATTTGTACACACAAGGGAAGATTCATGCAACATTTAGGGTCAAATTCACTCTTTTGGACCCTTCCTTCAACAACCAACACTTGTGAGTTCATTCTCACTTATTTTTCAACTCTTTTTCTTTCTTTTCAACACTTTTCTATTTTCTTTTGATTTTTCCACGAAAATTTTTTTCTTCTTTTCTTCTCTTTTTTTTTTTTTTTTTTTTTTTTTCTTTCTTTCTTTTTCGTGCCCTATCATCTTCCCCCACACTCGTTTTCTGCCATATATTGACCAAAGGAGTTCACCCTAAGTCGTGCTTTACTATCCTTTACGAACAAAGGTATGGAAAGTCCTAATCTAGGCTAGGTGAGGATAATGTGGCTAACAACGAAAATAGGCTTTTAAAAAGGCTCAAGAGGGTTAATCCTACAATACATATGAAAAGGGATAGGCTTTTTGGCTCTGGCTTGACTAACAACTTCATCTTATTGTATGTTATGCAATCAATACCATGCTTGGAATGAAATGGGCATGAGTTCTAGTATTTGGAACTATAATGAAATGCATTCTAAATAGCAACCAAGTAAAGAATGATGAGATCATGCAACGACTTTAGAAAACAAGAAATCACAGATTATACTCTCCAAAGAACGTTATAGGCTCAAGTCTCTCAAGGATGTAGCGTTAGTTTGAGTTTCTTCCTTCAAGCATGTTACAAAAACTGATTTTATCTTTGTAATTACATGTGAATTCATAAATTATAACCATAACCAAGCATAAATCAACTTCCAGCCATGTTTACAACATTCTTTAATAGTCATGCAATTAAAAACCAAATCCTCATCATTGTGTTGGAAGGTGACCTAAGACACAAACAAACACACAAAAACAACTTAAAAACAACTCTTTTTGGGTTTTTCAAAACTATTTTGTAATTTTTTTGTAAATTTTCGGATTTTCTGACCAAAAGACATAAAAACACTTCAAAACACTCTAAAAACACTTAAAAACAGTGTGAAACATCTTTAGAAATGATGGGTGATAAAATCCCACGAATTTGCATGAAAAACACTTTGTTTACCCCCCCACACTTAAATCAAACATTGTCCTCAATGTTTCACACAAAGACTCACATCCAAACAAACAATATAAACGAACTAACATGACAAAATAAAAATAATAAAGAGATAGAGATTGAGGAACGCAAATCTGATTTTGTAGCTTGAATTGGTGAATTGCCCACATCCTCTCTCGTTGAATGCATGGGTTGCCTCCCAAGAAGCGCTTGCTTTAACGTCGTGCAGCCGGACGAACGTTCTTCTTATCCTCACTTGGAGCCCACGGCATGGAGTGGAATGTCCTCCACAACTTGCCCTTCAACACTTTCGTAATATGGCTCTATGAATGGGAGGGGATAGTGATCCTCCCTAATGGTGGTATTTTTTTTCCGGAAGTCCATGTAAATGCTCCCACCACCTTGAAATTGATTTGGAACCTGCACCAAAGAAGGTAACAACCGATTAGTTGAAATGGGAATTGGAATTGGGATTGGAGACTTACTAGGATGTTGTGGCAATGTCCCTAGGGTAGCCACCATCTTGCCAATTGTATCCTTAGGTACGGCCAGATTGGGTGTTTGTAGGGCAATTGCGTGCTTCTTGCGCTTCCCTCCAATTCCTCCCTCGATGGTGGTTCTAGACGCATCCTTCTTGATTGGTGTTGAACATTCCTGCCCTATATTTTTAGTTTGTACCAATGGCAAAACAAGAACGAACATCATTTGTATTCTCAATGGATTCAGAAACTTTAAAGTTAATCGTATCACCGCCAAACTCCATAGTTAAGGCTCCCCTGGCCACGTCAATCTTGGTGTGGGCTGTTTTCATGAAAGGTCGTCCAAGTAAGAGTGGCAATGGTGGAGAGTGGGTTGAATCCTCCATGTCAAGCACATAGAAATCTGCAGGAAAAATCAAGTGGTCTACCTGCACCAAAACATCTTCCAAAACTCCTCTCGGGTATGCATTAGATCGATCGGCTAATTGAATAATAACACCATCATTTTTAAGCTCTCCTAGATTCATAGATGCATAAACAGAGTATGGCATGACATTAATTGATGCACCTAAATCTAGCATAGCATGCTCGAACCTTGTATTACCAATTACACAAGGGATAGTGAAACTACCTGGATCTTTGCATTTAGGTGGCAGTTTTCTTTGTAACATTGCAGAGACATTCTCACTTACATGTACCACCTCCTTCTCCCGAATCCGTTTCCTTGTTGTACAAATCTTCCTCAAAAACTTAGCGTACTTTGGAATTTGCTTTATTGCATCAAGGAGCGGGATATTGACATGCACCTTCCTAAACGTCTCTAGGATGTCTTTGTCATCCTCCTCTGTCTTAGATTGCATAAACCTGCTAGGAAAGGGCACATTTAGTGGAATAGAACTAGACAAATTCGAATTTGGACTCACCTTGGTGGTTTGGGATGCATTGGATGAAGTAGTGTTTCTAGGTGCTTGCGGCAATGGGGATTGTGTCCTTGCCGTGGGCTTGCTTGCAACCTCCTCTTCATGTTGCAACGTCTCGTCTTCATTAGGACTTGTTTTGGGTGGTGTGGATGTGGTGCCAACTTCTTTTCCACTCCTCAAAGTGATTGCTTTGGCAGATTCGAATCCACCTTTCGGATTGACCACGATTGAACTTGGCAACCTACCTTGCTCTCGGAATTGTCCCACAAACTCCGCAATCTGCCCTATTTGTTTCTCTAAGTGGTCCACCCTTTTGTCTTGGTTTTGCAATGCTTTGTTTTGATTCTCTAGCCCCTGAGACAAATTGGTAAGTAACTTAAGAATTGTATCATTGTCCAAAGACATACCTTGATGGTTTTGGGCAGATTGGGATTGTGATGCTTCTTGGCCTTGGGTTTTGGTGTAAAATCCCGGGGGTTGCTGCCTAAAGCCTCCTTGTTGGTAAGGTTGTTGAGGCTCCCGCCATTTGAAATTTGGATGATCACGCCAACCGGGATTGTAGGTAGTGGAGAAGGGGTCACCACGATTTTGGTATTGATTCCCATATCCCACGGCATTGAGTGTCTCCCACCCTCCATTCTCGATCAATTGTGGGCACTTATCCGTGGGATGTCCTTGCATGGAGCACACACCACAAGAAGCTACGGTTTGGACTTTTGGACCGTCCATCACCTGAGAAAGCAAAGTAGTGAGGTTAGCCATTTGATTTTGAAGTTCGGTTATGGTACTTACCTCATTGACTTGGTGTTGCCGTGGGGTACTCCTTTGTCCAACGCCTTCGTATTGTTGAGCGTTCAATGCTCGATTAGCAATCAACATCTTTGCAGCCGTAGGGGTCTTGTCCACCAATGCTCCTCCCGCTGAGGCATCTAGCATTTGACGTTCAATAGGTAGAAGTCCCTCGTAAAAGTATTGTAGAAGTAGTTCCTCCTTCATTTGATGCTGTGGACATGAAGCAACAAGAGATTTAAAACGTTCATAATAAGTAGGAAATGATTCACCTTCATCTTGTTGAATTCCACTTATCCTTTTTCGTAGGAGGATGACTCGAGAAGTTGGGAAAAACTTCTCCAAGTAAGCTCGTTTCATGCTCTCCCATGATGTGACAGTTCCGGGAGCCAACTCGTACAACCAATCTTTCGCTTTCTCTTGGAGAGAAAAGGGAAAGGCCTTCATCTTCAAGATGCTCTCATCTACGTTCACCGGAGTCATGCTTGAGCAAACGACTTCAAACTCCTTCAAATGCTTGTTCGGATCTTCCATGGATAGCCCATGGTACTTCGGAATGTGATGTAACAGGCTTGACTTCAATTCGAACTCGGCAGTCTTGTCTTGAGCCGCCCTTGGGTATTGGATGCACAAGGGTGCGACATTGGCCAATCCCGAAGCGGAAAGCTCCTTGATTGTTCGGTTGTCTGCTGCCATGTCTTCCACTTCTTCTTCAAATTCAGAAACGGACTCAGAACTTGCACTTGATTCACTAGGTTCCGGGTTCTTCCTCTTACGTCTCAACTCACGCTCAAAATCGTCGTCAAAGTCTAAAATATGTTCGTGAACCGGATTAGAACTCCGAGTCATAAACAAGTACCTAAAACAAGAAACAAAATAACATAAGAATCTGATCTATTAAGAAAAACGAAAATAACAATCCAAGGGATTAGCAAAGTTGCTAATCCCCGGCAACGGCGCCAAAAATTTGATGCGAAATATATAAGCACACAAATTAAACCCTCTTTTCGACAATTGTAGTATAGATATAAGTAGGGATCGTTCTAGGCCGGGGATTAGGAGGGATTGCTAATCTAATGAAAATTGACTCAAAGATGTGAAAATATGTTTTAAAACACTTTAAATAGACTCACAAGACTCTTACTAACTTATATAACTCAAAACAAACTTTAAAGACTCAACACAACCAAAAACAACCACAAAGACTCAATT
The DNA here is from genome assembly GCF_041283825.1 of Pyrus communis. Classification (NCBI taxonomy): domain Eukaryota; kingdom Viridiplantae; phylum Streptophyta; class Magnoliopsida; order Rosales; family Rosaceae; genus Pyrus; species Pyrus communis. The sequence goes on from NC_142572.1 coordinate 9,775,021, forward strand.
TAGACTCTATGACTTAATTTGGACGAAAATACACTTGGTTTTGACTCTAAAGACTCAAAAAGACTCTTTTGGACAGATTTGGAACAAATAAGAAAGGGTGTTTTGATTTTGGACGAATTTAAAAGAAAACAAGTGACTTAAAACTTTAAAACAGATTTTGGACGAAAATAAGAAAAACTAATGGATGATGGGATAGCCAAGGGATACTTCTCCACACATGATACTTTCTAACATAAATTGATTTCCAGTTGCTTTTCCAATAAACCATGAACCTCAACACCCCAGATTAACCGTTACATCACTAATTAACCCTCAGATTTCCCTTAAGTTAGTGGATTGGATGACATCATACGACAACCCAAAGCATTCTTCAAAAAGTCCCCTACATGACATCATAATAGAGATACGGTTAAAGATCATTACGTTCAATGGAAACCATAAGTATTGACAAAGCACTTGTAACTATGACATCATGATACGCATGCTAGGAATTTACTTAACATGATTGTGAAAACAACCTTAACTACTTATGAATATAAGTTTGTGACGATTATGTGAAACACCCTTATATTCTAGCCCCAAATTCAAGCATGCAAATTAAGTAGGCCTCCCTAATAAACATACAAGAATAAGTTATCCATCAAACGGTTAAGTAAATTGCATTCACAATTTATGAAATCACAACTGGAATTAATCAACTCATATTATAAATGTAATCATGGTTTCAAAGCATCCCTAGGCTAAAACGAGTTTAGCCTCTCATGTTCATGACAAAACAAAGCAATATAGATTTAAACATTAACAATAAAGGATAGATTACACCTAGAAACGTCCAACACTCCAACTTGAATGCACAAACGCCCAAGGCTTGGTCTTCCTTCTCCTCCTCCTTGCTAGGTCACGGCACAAGGGTCTATGGTGAGTTTGTGGACGATTTTCTGGTTTTTGGATGGTTTTAGGTATATATGGTGGTGCGGCAAGGGGTTATGGTGGTGTATGGAGGTTAGGATGGATGTATGGAAGTAGGGGAATGATGGATGGGTGGTTGCAAGGTCACGGCAAGGGTTGGTTTCTGAAGGGATGTATGAATGTTGTGTGAAGGGATGGTGGTGAACTAAAAGGTGCGGCAAGGCTGTTTATATAGGCTATTTTTGGAACACTTAGTGTAGGAAAAGGATTGCCTAATCCCATTGTAAAAAGGTTAACTCAAGGCAGAAATCAAGTGGGAATGGGAATAGGAATTTCGGCTAGGAATTAGGGAGTTCTAGAAGGCTAGGTGCGGCACACATGTAGGGATAGGATTAGGTGTTCTAGAAACTGTGTTTAAGGCAGATTTCCTAATCCTAAAGGGCCTAGGACATGTGATATTGGAGTAGGAAAAGGATTGTGATTCTGATGCGTGATTTATACGCACACAAATTAAACCCTCTTTTCGTCAAATTGTAGTATATGTATAAGTAGGGATCGTTCTGGACCGGGGATTAGGAGGGATTGTTAATCACTTGGATTTGACTCAAAAACATAAAAACAAAGTTAAAAACGTTCACAAAGACTCAAAGGACTCAAAACAAGTTCAGAAGACTCAAAACTGCCTAAAAACACTAACTAGGCAGTTTCTGACCTTAAACCCAATGTTGGACGAATTTAAGATTATGGCTTGATTCAAACGTAAAATAACAATATAAAACACTATACTAGACTCAAAGAATGCAAAACTAAACTTTAAAACAATAAAACAAACCAAAAGACTCAAAACAACACAAACACACTCAAATCTGCCTAAAAACCACTTTCTGGGCAGATTTGAGCACAAACACAAATTTGGACGAATTTGTGTAACAAAATGACTCAAAACTCTTATAAACACAAACTAAGACACTTTCTAACTAAATTAGACAATAAAGTAAAGGGGGATTTTAATTTGACGAAAATTGAAATAACGAAACAAGTTTAATAAACTAGACAGAATGTAAATATGAATGCGATGAAAATGAATGGATGAATGCTAGCTAGAAGGTTCTTCTCCACACATGTTACACTTGCATAATAAAATGATTTCCAATTGCATTTCAATAAACCATGAATTCTCAACACCCCAAGTTAACCGTGATGCACTAATTAACCTTCAAATCTTCCTAACGTTATTGAATTGGATGGGTTAGCGCATACAACAATTCAAAACATTCCCCACAAGTCCCCTACATGATTGCATAATAGAGATACAAGCAAGAATCATTACGCTCTATGAAAATTATAAGTATTGACGAGGCAATTGTAACTATGAATGCATGATACTCTTGCCAAGAATTCATTTAACGCGATTGTTTATAAGCAACCTCCACTACTTGTGAATATAAGTTCGTAACTATTAGGTGAAACTCACTTATATTCTAGCGTCATATTCATGCATGAAAATTAAGTGTGCACTCTTAATAAACATACATAAATAAGTTATCAATCAAATAGTTAAACAAATTGAATCCACAACTTATGAAACGCAATTAGAAGTAATCAAATCAAAACGCAAGCATAAACATATATTTCAAATTACCCCCTAACCAAGGGGGGTTTAGTTCCTTATGATACAAAACAAAGAGAATCAAAGAAACACCTAAACATTCCAACAACTCAAACTTGAATTGTATGAACGTTTAGGCACTCTTCTCTTCCATGCCTCATTCGTACAAAACATAGAGTATTGAAATTAAACATAGAAATCAAAGAAACACCTAAACATTCCAACAACTCAAACTTGAATTGTATGAACGTTTAGGCACTCTTATCTTCCTCTTCGTTGTAGCACAAGGTCTAAGGATAGTTTGATGGTGTGAATGGTTTGGATAGTGGTGGAGGAATGGAAGGATGGTGTTTGGATTATAAGGGAGAGTCACGGCAAGGGTGGTTTATGGTCTACATTTCTGCAATGGATGAAGTGTATGAATGGAATGGATGGACTTTGTGAAGTGCACGGCCCCAAGGGACCAATTTCTGTTGTGAAATGAATTGTGTATGAATGAGAATGAATGAATGAGTATTTATAGGTGAAATGGGGGGAACATGACAGCTAGGAACTTGGTGGAAATCTGAAATGGTGATGGGAGATGCATGTGGCTGTTTGTGCATGTGATTAAAGGGTGGAAATGCATGTGCTTTGACAGAAATGAAAGGGAATGCACGGTTTTGGTTGATTTCTGGTGGTTGTGAGGTGGAAATCTAGGTGGAAATGCATGTGGATTAAAGCTATGTGAATGATTAAGGTGAATGTGCATGAGTGCATGTGAAATCTGCCAAGATGCATGTGTTATGAAGTGGATTTTCTGCAAAGGCAAGGTGAATGTGCATGTGATTAAATTAAAAGATGCAAAATAAATAAATAATGAATGCATGTGTTGAATTATGAAGATGCATGTGCAATGAAGTGGAATGACAATCTGAAATGGGATAGGTACCCACGGCAATGATGTGGTGTTTGTTTGAATGTTTGCAATGATGAAATGGATGGGAGTGGTTTGATGAATGAGTGGATGGAATGATGAAAGAATAAAGGGAATGATGAAAGGGGAACAAGTGCATGTGGATGCATGGTGATAGCATGTGCACGGTTTTAGGGAGAAAGGTGTGAATGTGTGGCTGATTTGTGGAATAGGTATGCATGTGCAATGTTTGTGGTGAGTGAATGTGCATGTGAATTAAAGCTAAAGTGATGATGATAAGTGATAAGTGATAAGTGATATGATATGTGGTTATGATGTGATCAGTGATATGATAAAGTGATGATGATAAGTGATAAGTGATAAGTGATATGATATGTGGTTATGATAAGTGATAAGTGGTTATGATAAGTAATGGGAGCATGTGGGTTAATTAATGAAGGAAATGCATGTGCAATGACAATGTGTTAGAATGGATGTGTGTTATGCATGGCATGATTGGGATTAGGAAAGGTTTAAATGTCCTAAAACTAAAGGAAACAAGGTTCCAACACTTTGGTCTTCAATTAGGTCTTCAATTTTCGTCCAACACTTTGGCTCCAAGCAAGAGCTATCCATCCTAAGCCCAAAAGTGCTCCAAAAGTCTCCAAAATGCATCTTTTTGCTCCTTTAGCCCTTTGGACCTACAAACACACGAAAATAGCTTAAAGTACTAAAATAACTAAAGAAACATAACGTAAATGCACGAGAACAAGCCATTTAAGTCGCATCAATATGCTCCTATCAAATACCCCCACACTTATCTTTTGCTAGTCCTCGAGCAAAACAAAACAAAAGAAACCAAAAACAAAACGACACTAAACAAGAAAAACACAACCTAAACCTTCCAACAATCGCCTCACGGATTTCCAATGCACATGACAAGTTAAAAAAACATTAGTCCCATAGATTTTAGTCATCTTCACACTTGAATACATTCTTAATCATAGTCACCACATACTATTTCACAATTAAGCATTTAAAACCATGTTTTGAATGAAGTAACATGCCTTAGAGAATTTGCTCAAATCCTTACAAGATATGCACTCGTTTTTCACACAGATTTTCTGACTACACACCCTACACTAGTTATATGTGAGAAGATTGATGTAAATATGAATTCTAACACTCACATATGTTATATCAAAGAAAGCATTTTCTGGATTTACGATAATGACATGAATATGATCTCATGAATGGAATGCTACTACTTAGAATGAGAACCAGTGATTCCATAAGCTCATATCAATTCCAAACTCCACATTTTGAAACACATAACACTCAAGATAGAAGTCAAAGGGTTGTAACGGGGCTTGGGGTGTGTGGCTAACAAAGAAGGATAGGGATAAACAAAAGTTCTTAAAGCAATAGTGAGCAAAGTATTTGAATTAGGCACTTAGAATTCCTTTTAGAACGCAAAAATCAACTTTGAACACCCAAGGGAAATTCACACAAAACTTAGGGCCATATTCAACTTTTTGGACCCTTTCTTCAACCATCAACGCTCGTGAGTTCATTCTTACTTATTTTCATTCTTTTTTTTTTTTTTTTTTCTTCTTCTTTTTCTTTTGAATCTCAAAACATACATATAAACGTAAGAACAAACTTTTACTCCCCCACACTCATTTTCTTGCATAATGTAACTCAAAAAGGAATTCATTTAAGTCATGCTCACTATACTTTAAGAACAAGGGTATAGGAAAGTCCTACTCTAGGCTAGGTAAGGGTTGATGTGGGTTAACAAAGAATAAAGGCTAAACGAGGCTCAACAGGGTTAAAACTTACAATAAATACGAAATATGGGAAGTAAGGCTTTTTGGTTATGGTGGCAACTACACAACTTCATCTTGATATATGTTATGCAATTCAATGTCATGCTTTGAATGAAACGGATATAAGTTCTAGCATTTAGTTCTATCATGATACAATTTCATTCTAAGTAGCAACCAAGCAAGGAATAATGAGATCATGCAACAACTTTAGAAAACAAAGAATCACAGAAAATAACTCTCCAAAGAAGGTAATGGCTCGAGTCTCACAGGGTTGTAGCGTTTGTTTGAGTTCCTTCCTTCAAGCATGTTACAAAAACGAATTTTTTTTTTCTTTTACGATTGCATGTGAAGTCATACATTATAACCATAACCAAGCATATACCAAGAGTAAATCAAACTTTTCTCTATGTTAATAACTCTTTTTAACCGTCATGCAATTATAAACCAAATCCTTATCATTGTGTTGGAAGGTACCCTAAGACACAAACACACAAAAACGACTCAAGACACTCTTTTTAGGCTTTTCAAAACATTTTTTTCAAATTTTTATGTGATTTTCGGAGTTATAAAACAAAACACACTAAAACACTCTAAAACAATTTAAAAACACCTTAAAACAGCAAGGAACAACATTTGAAGTTATGGGTGATAAAATCCCACGAATTTGCATTAACAACATTAGTTACCCCCCCACACATAAATCAAACATTGTCCTCAATGTTTTAAGCATAGATTCACACAAAACATCAGTAAACACACAAAAAGCAATTTAAACATACTAAACATAGCAAAATGTAATTAACAAAGAGAAGAGTTTAGGGACGCAAATCTGGTTATGGAGTGAAATTCCATCTTCTCTTTGTTGATTGCATTGAGGCTTAATCTTGATGATTCCACAGGCTTACTCTCGAACTGGTTTCCGCCCATCATTGATTTTCCTTTGTGCTACTGGGCTGGAGGATTCTTTTGGTCTTCCCCGAAGGTCTGAGCTTACCCCTTTGGTCTGTTTCTTTGTTCAATCTGCCCAATTCGTATTGAAAAGGGTTGGAGGATAACTCAGCCTATGTTTGTCTCCACATGCTTCAATGTATCATTTTCACTTGCCTTACTCGCTCCCCTTTGCAGAAGTGGTCCCTTCTCCGGAAGTGTATCAACCGTTGAAGATGACTACTCGAGAGCAACGCTAGGTAAGCAATCAGGAATAGATTCCAGGCAGTTGGCTCCAGATCGGAAGACTAACTCCAAGTGCCGGCTGATTGCTTCTTTTACTTTGCCATGCGAGTAAGAACAAGGACAAAGAAAAAGACAGGGAAAGAGCATGATATGAGATACTTTTGCTTTTGACCTTGATGATATGAGATACCTTTGCTTTTGAAGAAGCGGTGAATGAATCAGCACACTTCAATCCGCCGTTTCCTCCTGGGTCATCTGTACTCCAGGCATCTGGTATCATCTTTGGGGAAGAAGAAAGAATTGAGTATTTCGAAAGGCTTTGCTGGGAGCGCGCCCTCAGAAGTGAGGGAGAGTTGGGCATTTTCTTCAGGTTTGCCTTGCCATAAAAGACGAATGTCGACATATATAGAGATAATATCAAGTGGTGGTACTGTTCTTTTACCCTTGTCGACAAATGTCTCTTCGATATCAGAACGACGCCTCTTCGATTTCTGAGCAGGCGCCCTTTCGATTTCTGAACGACGCCCCTTCGCTTTCTGAACGACACGTGGTAGTGCAGATGCGGCTCCTTTTGACAAAGCTGCACGCGTTTTCTGAAAAGCAGAGAAAACGTCGCCGGACTTTGCGCTTGTCGGCTAAAGATGTGTAGTTGCGATGATGGCCTCCACGTGTTGTCTGAAAAGAAGAAATCTTTTGACAAAGTTGAACGCGTCTTCTGAAAAGCCGAGAACGCGTCGCCTAAATTACGCCGGAAATTCCGGCTTTTTGAATCGGTGGACACGTTGCCTTGGCTTTTTATAGAGCTATCGATCACCACAACAAACACACTCTGAAGAATTCCCATTCTTGAAAATCGACTCCGGCCCTTTGAAATTTAACTCCATCCCTTCTCTTTGAACACTTTTGAAAAATGGCAGACTCATCGAACCTTAGCTTGGAATTGAGCCTTAGCAGTGATACGGGCGTGCCGCGTCAAGGTAACGTATGGCGCCCTTCTTTCTTATCTTCTAACGGTCCTCTTTCAGGTGAAGACTCCGTGATGCAGGACGCCACAACAGCTACAATAGTAGCTAGGAACCTCCTCACTCCAAAAGATAGTAGGCTGCTGTCAGGACGGTCCGATGAGTTGGCCGTTCAAGAGTCCCTCGCACTTAGTGTTCAGTGTGCGAGTTCTGTGTCCAACATGGGCCAACGCCTACTTGCCCGCTCCCGTCAGGTGGAATCATTGATGGCAGAGGTGGAGAGTCTTAAGCAAGAGATCCAGCAGCTTAAGTACGAGAATATAAGTTTGCACGTGCTTGCCAACAACTATTCGACGGGCATGAAGAGGAAGCTTGATGAGCTGCAAGAGTCTGAAGGTCGGATTCACAGTGACCGTCAAAGGTTTTCGTCTTTCCTCCAGAGGCACCTTTTTCCTGGCTCATCCAGCGCTTGGCCAAGTATTGAGGCCTGGAATGCTCTAGCTCCGATGTCTTCTGCTCCGATGTCTTCCGCTCCGATGCCTTCCGCTCCGATGCCTTCCGCTTCAAAGCCTTCCGCTTCGACGCCTCGTAGTGGGGCTTCACGTAAACAACCTTTGTGAAGCACCACCTTTCTCCATGTTTAGTATTTTATTTAATATATGAAATTTTTTTTTTTTTTTTTTTTTTTTTTTTTTTTTTGCATTGGGTTGCCTCCCAAGTAGCGCTTTCTTTTACGTCTTGCAGCCGGACGAAGAACTCAATCACTCCAAAATATGTTCACGAATCGGATGAGAACTCCGAGTCATGAACTAGTACCTAAAACAAGAAACAAAACACGATTAAGAATCTGGAATAAAATAAAAACAAACGAAAATAAAACAATCCAAGGGATTAGCAAATTTTCTAATCCCCGGCAACGGCGCCAAAATTTGATGCGTGATTTATACGCACACAAATTAAACCCTCTTTTCGTCAAATTGTAGTATATGTATAAGTAGGGATCGTTCTGGACCGGGGATTAGGAGGGATTGTTAATCACTTGGATTTGACTCAAAAACATAAAAACAAAGTTAAAAACGTTCACAAAGACTCAAAGGACTCAAAACAAGTTCAGAAGACTCAAAACTGCCTAAAAACACTAACTAGGCAGTTTCTGACCTTAAACCCAATGTTGGACGAATTTAAGATTATGGCTTGATTCAAACGTAAAATAACAATATAAAACACTATACTAGACTCAAAGAATGCAAAACTAAACTTTAAAACAATAAAACAAACCAAAAGACTCAAAACAACACAAACACACTCAAATCTGCCTAAAAACCACTTTCTGGGCAGATTTGAGCACAAACACAAATTTGGACGAATTTGTGTAACAAAATGACTCAAAACTCTTATAAACACAAACTAAGACACTTTCTAACTAAATTAGACAATAAAGTAAAGGGGGATTTTAATTTGACGAAAATTGAAATAACGAAACAAGTTTAATAAACTAGACAGAATGTAAATATGAATGCGATGAAAATGAATGGATGAATGCTAGCTAGAAGGTTCTTCTCCACACATGTTACACTTGCATAATAAAATGATTTCCAATTGCATTTCAATAAACCATGAATTCTCAACACCCCAAGTTAACCGTGATGCACTAATTAACCTTCAAATCTTCCTAACGTTATTGAATTGGATGGGTTAGCGCATACAACAATTCAAAACATTCCCCACAAGTCCCCTACATGATTGCATAATAGAGATACAAGCAAGAATCATTACGCTCTATGAAAATTATAAGTATTGACGAGGCAATTGTAACTATGAATGCATGATACTCTTGCCAAGAATTCATTTAACGCGATTGTTTATAAGCAACCTCCACTACTTGTGAATATAAGTTCGTAACTATTAGGTGAAACTCACTTATATTCTAGCGTCATATTCATGCATGAAAATTAAGTGTGCACTCTTAATAAACATACATAAATAAGTTATCAATCAAATAGTTAAACAAATTGAATCCACAACTTATGAAACGCAATTAGAAGTAATCAAATCAAAACGCAAGCATAAACATATATTTCAAATTACCCCCTAACCAAGGGGGGTTTAGTTCCTTATGATACAAAACAAAGAGAATCAAAGAAACACCTAAACATTCCAACAACTCAAACTTGAATTGTATGAACGTTTAGGCACTCTTCTCTTCCATGCCTCATTCGTACAAAACATAGAGTATTGAAATTAAACATAGAAATCAAAGAAACACCTAAACATTCCAACAACTCAAACTTGAATTGTATGAACGTTTAGGCACTCTTATCTTCCTCTTCGTTGTAGCACAAGGTCTAAGGATAGTTTGATGGTGTGAATGGTTTGGATAGTGGTGGAGGAATGGAAGGATGGTGTTTGGATTATAAGGGAGAGTCACGGCAAGGGTGGTTTATGGTCTACATTTCTGCAATGGATGAAGTGTATGAATGGAATGGATGGACTTTGTGAAGTGCACGGCCCCAAGGGACCAATTTCTGTTGTGAAATGAATTGTGTATGAATGAGAATGAATGAATGAGTATTTATAGGTGAAATGGGGGGAACATGACAGCTAGGAACTTGGTGGAAATCTGAAATGGTGATGGGAGATGCATGTGGCTGTTTGTGCATGTGATTAAAGGGTGGAAATGCATGTGCTTTGACAGAAATGAAAGGGAATGCACGGTTTTGGTTGATTTCTGGTGGTTGTGAGGTGGAAATCTAGGTGGAAATGCATGTGGATTAAAGCTATGTGAATGATTAAGGTGAATGTGCATGAGTGCATGTGAAATCTGCCAAGATGCATGTGTTATGAAGTGGATTTTCTGCAAAGGCAAGGTGAATGTGCATGTGATTAAATTAAAAGATGCAAAATAAATAAATAATGAATGCATGTGTTGAATTATGAAGATGCATGTGCAATGAAGTGGAATGACAATCTGAAATGGGATAGGTACCCACGGCAATGATGTGGTGTTTGTTTGAATGTTTGCAATGATGAAATGGATGGGAGTGGTTTGATGAATGAGTGGATGGAATGATGAAAGAATAAAGGGAATGATGAAAGGGGAACAAGTGCATGTGGATGCATGGTGATAGCATGTGCACGGTTTTAGGGAGAAAGGTGTGAATATGTGGCTGATTTGTGGAATAGGTATGCATGTGCAATGTTTGTGGTGAGTGAATGTGCATGTGAATTAAAGCTAAAGTGATGATGATAAGTGATAAGTGATAAGTGATATGATATGTGGTTATGATGTGATCAGTGATATGATAAAGTGATGATGATAAGTGATAAGTGATAAGTGATATGATATGTGGTTATGATAAGTGATAAGTGGTTATGATAAGTAATGGGAGCATGTGGGTTAATTAATGAAGGAAATGCATGTGCAATGACAATGTGTTAGAATGGATGTGTGTTATGCATGGCATGATTGGGATTAGGAAAGGTTTAAATGTCCTAAAACTAAAGGAAACAAGGTTCCAACACTTTGGTCTTCAATTAGGTCTTCAATTTTCGTCCAACACTTTGGCTCCAAGCAAGAGCTATCCATCCTAAGCCCAAAAGTGCTCCAAAAGTCTCCAAAATGCATCTTTTTGCTCCTTTAGCCCTTTGGACCTACAAACACACGAAAATAGCTTAAAGTACTAAAATAACTAAAGAAACATAACGTAAATGCACGAGAACAAGCCATTTAAGTCGCATCAATATGCTCCTATCAGATTCCTAAACCTACAAGGAATGGTGATTTGCGGCAATGGTATGGATGAGTCTTCTAGAAACTGAAATGGGTGTTTAAATGTGTAATTGATTCTCCCTAAGTAGCTAGGTTTAGGTCCCAATCTGATTTGGATAGGATAGAACAGGATAATGTTAGAGATAGGATAGGATAGGGTTGGATAAGGTTGGATAAGGTTGGATAAGGTTGGATAAGGTTCCTTGTTTCTTGCTTCTTCCTTATCTTCATTGGAGTAGAACTTCTTCCACCAGATTTGTAGCCTTTCCTAGCTCTTCTTGTCTTCAATTTCGTCCATCCTCTTTGCTCCTATGTTAAGCTATCCAATCCATGCCCAAAAATGCTCCAAATAGCCTCAAAATGCACTTTATTGCTCCCTTTGCCATTAGAACCTAAAAACACACGAAAATACTTTAAAAGACTAAAACAACTATGAATTAATAACATAAATGCATGAAAACAAGCTAAGTATGTCGCCTAAATATGCTCCTATCATTGTTGAAGTCATAACTGGGAGTCAAATTATATGCTTATGTTCATGTGCGGAGAAGGAACCCTCTAACTAGTTTTTTTTTCATCATTCTATTTTATCAATTTCGTTTTTATAATTTGTTTTAATTAGAATCTGTGCATTTAGTTTAATTTCATCCAAAACCAATCCCCCATTTATTTTAAAGTGTTAGATTAATTAGAAATACATATAGTTTGTGTTTCTAAGTGTTTTGATTCAATTTATTACATAATTTCGTCCAAATTCACCAAAGTACTCAAAACTGCCCAGAAAGTGTTTTTAAGGCAGTTTTTGAGTGTTTTGGGTGATGTTTGAGTCTTTTGGTTTGTTTTAGTGTTTTAAAGTTTAGTTTTACATTCTTTGAGTCTAGTTTAGTGTTTTATATTACGTTTTTACGTTTTTGAGTCAAATCCAAGTGATTAACAATCCCTCCTAATCCCCGGTCCAGAACGATCCCTACTTATACATATACTACAATTTGACGAAAAGAGGGTTTAATTTGTGTGCGTATAATTCACGCATCAGAATAGGTAGAAGCGTTTGATATTGCTAAAATATGGAGTCCTTAAAGATTAGGAAAGATTAAACCAAAATAGGAAACCTTGGCTTAACTTTCCTACTTCAAGTAGGAAACCTTCTTTGACTAGGATTCCTCATTTGATTAGGAATCCTCTTGTGATTAGGAATCCTAACTCAATTAGGTCTTCAATTTCGTTCATTCCTTTTGCTCCAAACATAAGCTATCCATTCCAAGTCCAATTTTGCTCCAAAATGCTCCAAAATGCACCTTTTTGCTTCCTTAGCCATATGAACCTAAAAACACACGAAAATGGCTTAAACTACTAAAACAACTATGAATTAACAATATAAATGCACGAAAACAAACTAAGTAAGTCGCCTAAATATGCTCCTATCAGGATGAAATTTTGGAAGTAAGCGAATGATGGAAAGTTGGTTGCAAGGTTGCGGCAAAGGATGGATTTCTGAATGAATGAATGAATGTTGTGTGGAAGGGTAGTGATTAAATGGTGCGGCATAGGGCTGTTTATATAGGCTAATTTGTCACGCTTAGTGAAGGAGAAGGATTGCACAATCCCATTGAAAAAGGGTTAATTCAAGGCAGAAACCAAAGGGGATTGGGATAGGTAGTGCACGGCATGGATTTAGGGAATTCTAGAAGGTTAGGTTCGGTACACTTGTAGGGAGAGGATAAGGTGTTCTAGAAGGAGTTGACGTGATATATAATAGCACTCAAATTAAACCCTCTTTTTGACAATTGTAGTATAGATATAAGTAGGGATCGTTCTAGGCCGGGGATTAGGAGGGATTGCTAAACTAATGAAAACTGACTCAAAGATACAAAAATATGCTTAAAAACACTTAAATAAACTCAAAGACTCTTAACTAAACTTATATGACTCAAAACAAACTCAAAAGACTCAAAACAACACAAAACAATGAAAAAGACTCAAACTAGACTCTAGGACTTACTTTGGACGAAAATAGGTTTGGTTTTGACTCAAAATACTCAAAAACACTAATTAGGACAGATTCTAACCTAATTGACACTTAAAACAAAGGGGGGTTTTGGTTTTGACGAATTTGAATTAAAACAAAACAGAAACTAAACTAGACAAAGTTATGAACGAATTTGGGGAATATGGATGGGTGATTAGCTAGCTAGAGGGTCCTTCTCCACACATGACACACTTGCATACAAATTGATTTCCAGTTGCTTTTCGATAAACCATGAACCTCAACACCCCAGATTAACCGTGACATCACTAATTAACCCTCAGATTTTCCTTAAGTTATTGGATTGGATGACATCATACGACAACTCAAAGCATTCTTCAAAAGTCCCCTACATGACATCATAATAGAGATACAATCAAAGATCATTACGTTCTATGAAAATCATAAGTATTGACAAAGCACTTGTAACTATGACATCATGATACTCATGCTACGAATTTACTTAACATGATTGTGAAAACAACCTTAACTACTTGTGAACATAAGTTTGTAACGATTATGTGAAACTCCCTTATATTCTAGCACCAAATTCAAGCATGCAAATTAAGTGTGCACCCTTAATCAACAAACAAGAATAAGTTATCCATCAAATGGTTAAGTAAATTGCATTCACAATTTATGAAATCACAACTAGAATTAATCAATTCATATTGCAAATATAATCATGGTTTCAAAGTCTCCTCTAGCCAAAACAAAATTAGTTCCTCACGTTTACAACAAAACAAAGAGAATATAAATCAAACATTGAAAACAAAGATTGAATACACCTAGAAACGCTCCAACAATCCAAGCTTGAATGGCCAAAACGTCCAAGGCTTCTCCTCTCTTCTTTCTCCTTCTTTGTTGCGGCACAAGGGTGTTTGGGTATGAATTATGGTGATGGATGGATAGGTTGGATGGTGGTAGAGGGTGGATGATGGCTGAATGAATGGGGAGAATGAGAGAAAATTCGTATGGATGTGTATGGCTGTCTAGAATCTCCAATATGTGCATCAGATTATGTATATATAGAGGGAGAAAGGTTAAGGCAATAAGTAATTAATTTGGGAAGGTTTTTAGCTCCAAATCCTAAAGGAAAAAGGGTAACAAATCAGAATCCTAATGGAAAAGGGAAGGAAAGTTGCGGCATTGACTAGAAGGAAAGGGGAAAGAAGATATATGGCAGATTTTGGAAGAAAAGGGTAAGAAAGGTGCAGCATAGACTAGGATAGTGCAAGGAATCTTTGGTTTGTGTCCTAAAATGCATAAGATACCTTCAAAGTTGCTGGAACTTAGGGATATTTAGGATTAAGAAAGGTCAAAAAAATAGGAAACCTTGGCTTAACTTTCCTACTTCAAGTAGGAATCCTTCTTTGATTAGGAATCCTTCTTTGATTAGGAATCCTTCTTTGATTAGGAATCCTTCTTAGATTAGGAATCCTTCTTAGATTAGGAATCCTCTTGTGATTAGGAATCCTCACACCTTAGGTCTTCAATTTCGTCCATTCCTTTTGCTCCAAGCATAAGCTATCCATTCCAAGCCCAATTTTGCTCCAAAATGCACCTTTTTGCTTCCTTAGCCATATGAACCTAAAAACACACGAAAATGGCTTAAACTACTAAAATAACTATGAACTAACAACATAAATGTACGAAAACAAGCTACCTAAGTCGCCTAAATATGCTCGTATCAAATTCCCCCACACTTAGCTTTTGCTAGTCCTCGAGTAAAACAAAACAAAAGAAACAAAAAGAACACAACCAAAACAAACTCTAAACCTTCCAACAATTACCTTAGGGATTTCCAATGCACATGACATATCAAAGAACATCATTCCCACGGTTTCTAGCTTTCTTTACACTTTAGCAAACACTTAACCATAGTTACCACTTATTAATTCACATTTAATCAATTAAAACAATGTTTTGAATGTAGTAACATGCCTTAGAGAATTCCCTCAATTCCTCACTAGAATGCTCTCTATTTTCACACAGATTTTCTAACTACACACCCTACACTAGGTAGATGTGAGAAGATTGATTTAAATATGAAGACTAACACTCACATATGTTATATCAAAGAAAGCATTTTCTGGATTTTCGACAATGGCATGTTTATGATCTCATGAATGGAATGCTACTACTTAGAACAAGAACCGGTGATTCCATATGCTCATACCAAATTCAAACTCCACATATTGAACACATAACATTAAGATAGAAGTTGAGGGTTGTAACGAGGCTAAGGGTATTGGTTAACAAAGAAGGGTAAAGGATAAACAAAGGTTCTTAAAGCAATAGGAAGCAAAGTAATGAAATTGACACTTAAACTCACTTTTGATGGTAGAAATTAACTTTTAAACACAAGGGATGATTCATGCAACATTTAGGGTCAAATTCACTCTTTTGGACCCTTCCTTCAATAACCAACACTTGTGAGATCGTTCTCACTTATTTTTCAACTCTTTTTCTTTCTTTTCACCACTTTTCTATTTTCTTTTTATTTTTCAACGAATTTTTTTCTTTATTTTCTTTCTTTGGCATGCCCTATTACCTTCCCCCACACTTGTTTTCTGCAATATGTTACTCAAAAGGAATTCATTCTAAGTCATGCTTCACTATCCTTTAAGAACAAGGGTATGGAAAGTCCTAATCTAGGCTAGGTGAGGATGGTGTGGTTAACAAAGAAAATAGGCTTGAAAAGGCTCAAAAGGGGTAATCCTACAATACATATGTAAAAGGGTTAGGCTTTTTGGCTTTGGCTTAACTAACAACTTCACCTTATTGTATGTTATGCAATCAATATCATGCTTTGAATGAAATGGGCATGAGTTCTAGTATTTGGAACTTTAATGATGAAATGCATTCTAAGTAGCAACCAAGCAAAGAATGATGAGATCATGCAACGACTTTAGAAAACAAGAAATCACAGATTATACTCTCCAAAGAACGTTTTAGGCTCAAGTCTCTCAAGGATGTAGCTTTAGTTTGAGTTCCTTCCTTCAAGCATGTTACAAAAACTGATTTTCTCTTTGTGATTACATGTGAATTCGTAAACTATAACCAATAACCAAGCATAAACCAAAGAATAAATCAAACTTCGATCCATGTTTACAACATTCTGTAATAGTCACACAATTTAAAACCAAATCCTCATCATTGTGTTGGAAGGTACCCTAGGACACAAACAAACACAGAAAAACAACTTTAAAACAACTCTTTTTGGGTTTTTCAAAACTATTTTGCAATTGCTTTGTAAATTTTTGGATTTTCTGATCCAAACACATAAAAACACTTCAAGACACACTAAAAACACTTAAAAACAGTGAGAAACAACATTAGAAGTGATAGGTGATAAAATCCCACGAAAATCATGCAAAAATAGCTTGTTTACCCCCCCCCCCCCCCCCCCCCCACACTTAAATCAAACATTGTCCTCAATGTTTCAAACAAAGACTCACATTCAAACAAACAACATAAACTAACTAACATGACAAAATAAAAGCAATATAAAGAGAGAGAGTTAGGAACGCAAATCTGATTGTTTGGAATGAATTGTTGGATTGCCTAAGTCCTCTCTAGTTGAATGCATGGGTTGCCTCCCAAGAAGCGCTTGCTTTAACGTCTTGTAGCCGGATGAACTCTCTTCTTAGGCTCAATTGAAACCCACGGCATGGAATTGATCTTTGAATGGAAGGTGATACTTGAAATGATCCGGTAATGGTTTAAATTCAAGATTGGGTGCCTGAATCATCAACAACATCTTAGTATAAAACGAAATTGAAATTGGAGGAGATGGCTTACCTATGTGCTCCAACAAAAACTCAAGGATAAACACCACTTCTTTGAACGTTTCAGGAACTTTGCACATGGACAAATTTGGTGTGAGGATTGTTCCTTGTCCTGTGTCATAGAATTCAACTTCTTTGGGATTGTTTGTCTCAAGAACATCCTCTTTGATGAATTCTTGATATTCCCTACTTTGCACCTTTGGAAGAAGGGCTTCCAAAATGCCTTTTTCACTTTCTTCTTCCTTGGAATTCATGAACCTGCAAAAAATAGGGACATTGGGTGGAAAGGGGTTAGAATTAATCGAATTTGAACCCAACTTAGTGATAGGAGCATATTCATGCGACTTAAATGGCTTGTTCTCGTGCATTTACGTTATGTTTCTTTAGTTATTTTAGTACTTTAAGCTATTTTCGTGTGTTTGTAGGTCCAAAGGGCTAAAGGAGCAAAAAGATGCATTTTGGAGACTTTTGGAGCACTTTTGGGCTAAGGATGGATAGCTTATGCTTGGTGCCAAAATGTTGGACGAAATTGAAGACCAAAGTGTTGGAACCTTGTTCCTTTTAGTTTTAGGACTTTAAACCTTTCCAATTCCCTTATGCCGTGCATCTCCACCTTTCTCCCAAAACCATACACATGCATTCATTATTCATTCCCTCACATGCTTCCATTACTTATCATCACCACTTATCACTTATCATAACCACTTATCATCATCACTTATCACTTATCACTTATCACTTATCACATATCATTCACCACATATCATTCACCACTTATCTTATCAACCACTTATCATATCATTCACTTATCTTATCAATCACTTATCATATCATACACTTAATTAATTAACCCACATGCATCCATCACCCAACACACTTCCTTTGTGCCGTGCATACCCTCATTCTTTCATCATTTCAGCCACTTCATCATTCCATCAGATTTCACAACCTAAGTCACATGTACATTCATCCACCTTTCTCCCAAAAAGCTTTGCACATGCATTCACTCACCACAAACAAGTCACATGCATTCATCAACATATCTAGCTGTCATTCACATGCATTCCATCTTTTAATTTAATCACATGCACATTCACCTTGCATTTGCAGAAAATCCACTTCATAACACATGCATCTTGGCAGATTTCACATGCACTCATGCACATTCACCTTAATCATTCACATAGCTTTAATCCACATGCATTTCCACCTAGATTTCCACCTCACAACCACCAGAAATCAACCAAAACCGTGCATTCCCTTTCATTTCTGTCAAAGCACATGCATTTCCACCCTTTAATCACATGCACAAACAGCCACATGCATCTTCCATCACCATTTCAGCTTTCCACCTAGTTCCTAGCTGTCATGTTCCCCCATTTCACCTATAAATAAGCATGCATTGCATTCATAACTCATTCATTCATTCTTCCATTTCAGAAATTCACCCATTTCCCACATCAAAACTGCCCTTTTGCCGTGAGTTCCCTATAATCCAAACACCACCAGAAATTCATCCATTCAACCACTCCCCAAACCATTCACACCATCAAACTCACCTTAGACCTTGTGCCACAACGAAGAGGAAGAGAAGAGTGCCTAAACGTTCATACAATTCAAGTTTGAGTTGTTGGAATGTTTAGGTGTTTCTTTGATTTCAATGTTTAATTTCAATGCTCTTTGTTTTGTACGAATGAGGAATGGATGATAAGAGGGCCTAAACGTTCATACAATTCAAGTTTGAGTTGTTGGAATGTTTAGGCGTTTCTTTGATTCTCTTTGTTTTGTACCATGAGGAACTAAACCCCCCTTGGTTAGGGGGTGATTCGAATATATGTTTATGCTTGCATTTTGATTTGAATACTTCTAATTGCGTTTCATAAATTGTGGATTCAATTCGTTTAACTGTTTGATTGATAACTTATTTATGTATGTTCATTGAGAGTGCACACTTAATTTTCATGCATGAATATGACGCTAGAATATAAGTGAGTTTCACCTAATCGTTATGAACTTATATTCACAAGTAGTGGAGGTTGCTTATAAACAATCGCGTTAAATGAATTCTTGGCATAAGTTTCATGCAATCCATAGTAACGAATGCCTCGTCAACACTTATAATTTTCATAGAACGTAATGATTCTTGCTTGTACCTCTTCTATGCATTCATGTTGAGGACTTGTGGGGAATGTTTTGAATTGTCGCATGCATCATCCAATTCAATAACGTTAGGAAGATTTGAAGGTTAATTAGTGCATCACGGTTAACCCGGGGTGTTGAGTATCATAGTTTATTGAAATGCAATTGGAAATCATTTTATTATGCAAGTATAACATGTATGGAGATGAACCCCTTAGCCATTCTATCATCCATTCATTCCATTCCATCAAATTCGTTTTACAATCTGTTTAGTTTATTAACTTGTTTTGTTATTTCAATTTTCGTATAAATCTAAATCCCCCTTTACTTTAATGTCCAATTTAGTTAGAAATCAATTTAGTTTGTGCTTTTAAGTGTTTTGATTCATTTTATTTCCCAATTTCGTCCAGATTCACCAAAGTGCTCAAAACTGCCCAGAAAGTGATTTTAAGGCAGTTTTGAGTGTTTTGGGTGATGTTTGAGTCTTTTGGTTTGTTTTAATGTTTTAAGTGTTTAGTTTTACATTCTTTGAGTTAGTTTAGTGTTTTATATTGTGTTTTTACGTTCTTGAGTCAAGTTATTACTTAATTTCGTCCAAATTTGTGTTTGTGCTCAAATCTGCCCAGAAAGTGGTTTTTAGGCAGATTTGAGTGTGTTTGTGTTGTTTTGAGTCTTTTGGTTTGTCTTAGTGTTTTAAAGTTTAGCTTTGCATTCTTTGAGTCTAGTATAGTGTTTCATATTGTTATTTTACGTTTTTGAGTCAAATCCAAGTGGTTAACAATCCCTCCTAATCCCCGATCTAGAACGATCCCTACTTATACATATACTGCAATTCGACGAAAAGAGGGTTTAATTTGTGCGCGTATAAATTCACGCATCACTTAGCTCTAGTGGGCGAATTGGGGTCTTGAGGTGGCTGCGGCAAAGGGGTTTCCACCCTTGCCGTGGCTTTGTCCAGTTCCTCTTCCCCAAATTGCAATCTTTCATGTTCCTTGTGATTTGATTTTGATGGTTGAGGGTTGATGCAAAATATATTAAGCACACAAATTAAACCCTCTTCTGACAATTGTAGCAAAGTATGTAAGTAGGGATCGGTCAAAACCGGGGATTAGGAGGGATTGCTAAACTCTTGAAAACTGACCTAAGAACTCCAAAACAAAGTTAAAAACACTAATTTGGACTCAAAGAATGAAAAACCAAAGTTAAAACACTAAAACAAAACAAAAACTCAAAACAGCAACTAGAAGACTCAAAACTGCCTAAAAACCACTTTCTGGGCAGTTTTGAGCACCTACACTAATTTGGACGAAATTGGTTGAAAACTTGACTCAAAACACTTAAAAACATGAACCAAAACAATTTCTAACTAAATTGAGACTTCAAAGTAAAGGGGGATTTGATTTGGACGAAATTAAAGTTGAGAAAACAGATTGCAAAGTAAAACTGATTTTGAAACGTTTTTGGGGTTTTTAATGGATGATGGACTAGTTAGGGGTTCTTTCTCCACACATGACAATTATGCAAATGAATCGATTTCTAGTTATTCCTTCATAGAATTATGAATGACAATGCCCCAAATTAACCGTGACATCACTAGTTAATTCTCAAGTTTTCCTTGTGTTATTGAATTGGATGACATCATACGACAACCCAAAGTATTCTTCAAAAGTTCCTTACATGACATCATAATAAAGATACAATCAAAGATCATTACGTTCAATGAAAACTATAAGCATTGACAAAGCACTTGTGACTATGACATCATGACACTTATGCTAGGAATTGAACTTAACGCGATTGTGACTAGCAACCTTCACTACTTGTGAATATAAGTGTGTGACAATTATGTGAAACAAACTTATATTCTAGCATCATATTCATGCAAGCCAATTAAGTGTCGACCCCTAATTAACAAACACAAATACGTTATTACTCGCACAGTTAAGCCAATTGCATTCACGATTCAAGAACTCATAACTGGAATTTATCAAATCAACTTGCACACATAGTTATGGCTCCGAAATCACCCCTAACCAATAGGGGTTTAGCCACTCATGTTCATAGCAAAATGAAAGGAAAATAAATTAAACATTGAAATCATAAAACGAATTACACCTAGAATGCACCAACGACGAAGCTTGAGCATCCAAGAGTCTTTCCTTCTTTCTCCTTGCTACGGCACAAAGGTGGATGGGATGGTTGGGATGTGTTTTAGGATCAGGGATTATGGAATTGGATGGAGGATAGGCACGGCAAGGTGTAGTGTTTGGCTGGAATTGTGTTTCTAGGATTTTAGGATGTGTAGAGTGGTGTGGCTAGATGAATGGACGAAAATTGGGTGAATGAGTGATCCCCCAAGTGCCTTGCTGCAAAGCCTTATTTATAGGGCTAGGAAAGGTTTTGAACTTAGTTGAAACCAAAAGGTTTTTTGTACCAGAAATTCTATACATGAAACACTTAAAGGATATATGTGTGTAGCTTGGACAAGGTAGGAGACAAGGTAGGAGGGCTAGTGACGGCTAGGAGACAAGGTAGGACGGCTAGTGACAAGCTAGGACGGCTAGTAGACAAGGTAGGACGGCTAGTGACAAGCTAGGACGGCTAGGAGACAAGCTAGGACGGCTAGGTGATAGGAGCATATTCATGCGACTTAAATGGCTTGTTCTCGTGCATTTACGTTATGTTTCTTTAGTTATTTTAGTCCTTTAAGCTATTTTCGTGTGTTTGTAGGTCCAAAGGGCTAAAGGAGCAAAAAGATGCATTTTGGAGACTTTTGGAGCACTTTTGGGCTAAGGATGGATAGCTTATGCTTGGCGCCAAAATGTTGGACGAAATTGAAGACCAAAGTGTTGGAACTTTGTTCCCTTTAGTTTTAGGACATTTAAACCTTTCCAATTCCCTTATGCCGTGCATCTCCACCTTTCTCCCAAAACCATAACATGCATTCATTATTCATTCCCTCACATGCTCCCATTACTTATCATAATCACATATCATATCACTTATCATTCACCACTTATCATTCATCACTTATCATTCACCACTTATCACTTATCATATCATTCACCACTTATCATTCATCACTTATCATTCACCACTTATCACTTATCATATCATTCACCACTTATCATTCATCAAACACATGCATTCACATGTTTTCACAATCTGCCATCATTCCAACCAAAACCGTGCACATGCTATCACCATGCATTCACATGCACTTGTTCCTCCATCATTCCATCCTTTAAAACATTGCACATGCACTTTAATCATTCAACACATGCATTCACTTCATCATTGCAGCCACACATTCACCCACATGCTATCCCATTTCAGATTGCATTTCCATCATATTCACATGCATTTTCAGATTGTCCCCTTGCACATGCAGCCACTTATTCAAAGCACATGCATTTCCACCCTTTAATCACATGCATAAAGCAGCCACATGCATCTCCCATCACCATTTCAGATTTCTAGCATTTGCACATGCAACCTAGCTGTCATGTTCCCTCTCCCATCCATCCATCTCCCTATAAAAACCATACACACTTCATTCATTCTAATTCACTCTTCCATATTCCAGAAAATCGTCAAAACCTTTCCACACCCTTGTAGCAGCCACCAAAACACTTTTCTCCTCCATTGCAGCCA
The DNA here is from genome assembly GCF_041283825.1 of Pyrus communis. NCBI lineage: Eukaryota > Viridiplantae > Streptophyta > Magnoliopsida > Rosales > Rosaceae > Pyrus > Pyrus communis. Next base: position 9,797,777 of record NC_142572.1, read on the forward strand.
CTCCAACCACTCCCCAAACCATTCACACCATCAAAACTCACCTTAGACCTTGTGATACAACAACGAGGAAGAGAAGAGTGCCTAAACGTTCATACAATTCAAGTTTGAGTTGTTGGAATGTTTAGGTGTTTCTTTGATTTCAATGTTTAAATTCAATTCTCTTTGTTTTGTACGTATGAGGAATGGAAGAGAAGAGTGCCTAAACGTTCATACAATTCAAGTTTGAGTTGTTGGAATGTTTAGGTGTTTCTTTGATTTCAAAGTTATGAGGAACTAAACCCCCCTTGGCTAGGGGGGGATTCGAAATAAATGTTTATGCTTGCATTTTGATTTGATTACTTCTAATTGCGTTTCATAAGTTGTGGATTCAATTTGTTTAACTATTTGATTGATAACTTATTTATGTATGTTTATTGAGAGTGCACACTTAATTTTCATGCATGAATTTGACGCTAGAATATAAGTGAGTTTCACCTAATAGTTACAAACTTATATTCACAAGTAGTGGAGGTTGCTTATAAACAATCGCGTTAAACGAATTCTTGGCATAAGTTTCATGCAATCATAGTAACGAATGCCCCGTCAACACTTATAATTTTCATAGAGCGTAATGATTCTTGCTTGTATCTCTATTATGCAATCATGTAGGGGACTTGTGGGGAATGTTTTGGGTTGTCGTATGCAATCATCCAATTCAATAACGTTAGGAAGATTTGAAGGTTAATTAGTGCATCACGGTTAACTTGGGGTGTTGAGTATCATAGTTTATTGAAATGCAATTGGAAATCATTTTATTATGCAAGTATAACATGTATGGAGATGAACCCCTTAGCCATTCTATCATCCATTCATTCCATTCCATCAAATTCGTTTTACAATCTGTTTAGTTTATTAACTTGTTTTGTTATTTCAATTTTCGTATAAATCTAAATCCCCCTTTACTTTAATGTCCAATTTAGTTAGAAATCAATTTAGTTTGTGCTTTTAAGTGTTTTGATTCATTTTATTTCCCAATTTCGTCCAGATTCACCAAAGTGCTCAAAACTGCCCAGAAAGTGATTTTAAGGCAGTTTTGAGTGTTTTGGGTGATGTTTGAGTCTTTTGGTTTGTTTTAATGTTTTAAGTGTTTAGTTTTACATTCTTTGAGTTAGTTTAGTGTTTTATATTGTGTTTTTACGTTCTTGAGTCAAGTTGTTACACAAATTCGTCCAAATTTGTGTTTGTGCTCAAATCTGCCCAGAAAGTGGTTTTTAGGCAGATTTGAGTGTGTTTGTGTAGTTTTGAGTCTTTTGAACTTGTTTTGAGTCCTTTGAGTCTTTGTGAACGTTTTTAACTTTGTTTCTATGTTTTTGAGTCAAATCCAAGTGATTAACAATCCCTCCTAATCCCCGGTCCAGAACGATCCCTACTTGCACCTATACTACAAATGATAAAAAGAGGGTTAATTTGTGTGCGTATAAATCTCGCATCAAATTTTGTGAATGGTTTGGGGAGTGGTTGGAGTGGCTGCAATGGAGGAGAAAAGTGTTTTGGTGGCTGCTACAAGGGTGTGGAAAGGTTTTGACGATTTTCTGGAATATGGAAGAGTGCCTAAACGTTCATACAATTCAAGTTTGAGTTGTTGGAATGTTTAGGTGTTTCTTTGATTTCAAAGTTATGAGGAACTAAACCCCCCTTGGCTAGGGGGGGATTCGAAATAAATGTTTATGCTTGCATTTTGATTTGATTACTTCTAATTGCGTTTCATAAGTTGTGGATTCAATTTGTTTAACTATTTGATTGATAACTTATTTATGTATGTTTATTGAGAGTGCACACTTAATTTTCATGCATGAATTTGACGCTAGAATATAAGTGAGTTTCACCTAATAGTTACAAACTTATATTCACAAGTAGTGGAGGTTGCTTATAAACAATCGCGTTAAACGAATTCTTGGCATAAGTTTCATGCAATCATAGTAACGAATGCCCCGTCAACACTTATAATTTTCATAGAGCGTAATGATTCTTGCTTGTATCTCTATTATGCAATCATGTAGGGGACTTGTGGGGAATGTTTTGGGTTGTCGTATGCAATCATCCAATTCAATAACGTTAGGAAGATTTGAAGGTTAATTAGTGCATCACGGTTAACTTGGGGTGTTGAGTATCATAGTTTATTGAAATGCAATTGGAAATCATTTTATTATGCAAGTATAACATGTATGGAGATGAACCCCTTAGCCATTCTATCATCCATTCATTCCATTCCATCAAATTCGTTTTACAATCTGTTTAGTTTATTAACTTGTTTTGTTATTTCAATTTTCGTATAAATCTAAATCCCCCTTTACTTTAATGTCCAATTTAGTTAGAAATCAATTTAGTTTGTGCTTTTAAGTGTTTTGATTCATTTTATTTCCCAATTTCGTCCAGATTCACCAAAGTGCTCAAAACTGCCCAGAAAGTGATTTTAAGGCAGTTTTGAGTGTTTTGGGTGATGTTTGAGTCTTTTGGTTTGTTTTAATGTTTTAAGTGTTTAGTTTTACATTCTTTGAGTTAGTTTAGTGTTTTATATTGTGTTTTTACGTTCTTGAGTCAAGTTGTTACACAAATTCGTCCAAATTTGTGTTTGTGCTCAAATCTGCCCAGAAAGTGGTTTTTAGGCAGATTTGAGTGTGTTTGTGTAGTTTTGAGTCTTTTGAACTTGTTTTGAGTCCTTTGAGTCTTTGTGAACGTTTTTAACTTTGTTTCTATGTTTTTGAGTCAAATCCAAGTGATTAACAATCCCTCCTAATCCCCGGTCCAGAACGATCCCTACTTGCACCTATACTACAAAAATCCCTTCCCCCACACTTATTTTCTGCAACATATTAATCAAAAGGAATTCATTTAAGTCATGCTCACTATACTTCAAGAACAAGGGTATAGGAAAGTCCTACTCTAGGCTAGGTAAGGGGTGATGTGGTTAGCAAAGAAAATAGGCTAAACGAGGCTCAACGGGGTTAAAACTAATATATACAAAATATGGGAAGTAAGGCTATTTGGCTATGGTGGCAACAACACAACTTCATCTTGATATATATTATGCAATTCAATGTCATGCTTTGAATGAAACGGATATAAGTTCTAGCATTTAGTTCTATCATGATACAATTGCATTCTAAGTAGCAACCAAGCAAGGAATAATGAGATCATGCAACAACTTTAGAAAACAAAGAATCACAGAAAATAACTCTCCAAAGAAGGTAATGGCTCGAGTCTCACAGGGTTGTAGCGTTTGTTTGAGTTCCTTCCTTCAAGCATGTTACAAAAACGAATTTTTCTTTTATGATTGCATGTGAAGTCATACATTATAACCATAACCAAGCATATACCAAGAGTAATTCAAACTTTTCTCTATGTTCATAACTCTTTTTAACAGTCATGCAATTACAAACCAAATCCTTATCATTTTGTTGGAAGGTACCCTAAGACACAAACACACAAAAATGACTCAAAACACTCTTTTTAGGCTTTTCAAAACATTTTTTTTCAAATTTTTATGTGATTTTCGGAGTTATAAAACAAAACACACTAAAACACTCTAAAACAATTTAAAAACACCTTAAAACAGCAGGGAACAACATTTGAAGTTATGGGCGATAAAATCCCACGAATTTGCATCAAATATACTTAGTTACCCCCCCCACACTTAAATCAAACATTGTCCTCAATGTTTTAAGCATAGATTCACACAAAACATAAGTAAACACACAAAAAGCACTTAAACATACTAAACATCGCAGAATGTAATTAACAAAGAGAAGAGTTTAGGGACGCAAATCTGGTTATGGAGTGTAAATTCCCTCTTCTCCTTGGTGATTGCATTGAGGCATTGATCTTGGTGATTCCACAGGCATACTCTTGAACTAGGCTGCATGATTCTTTTGGTCTCCTCCACTTGTTGATTTTCCTTTGTGCTACTGGGCTGGAGGATTTTTTTGGTCTTCCCCGAAGGTCTGAGCTTACCCCTTTGGTCTGTTTCTTTGTTCAATCTTTCCAATTCGTATTGAAAAGGGTTGGAGGATAACTCGGCCTATGTTTGTCTCCACATGCTTCAATGTATCATTTTCACTTGCCTTACTCGCTCCCCTTTGCAGAAGTGGTCCCTTCTCCGAAAGTGTATCAACCGTTGAAGATGACTACTCGAGAGCAACGCTAGGTAAGCAATCAGGAATAGATTCCAGGCAGTTGGCTCCAGATCGGAAGACTGACTCCAAGTGCCGGCTGATTGCTTCTTTTACTTTGCCATGCGAGTAAGAACAAGGACAAAGAAAAAGACAGGGAAAGAGCATGATATGAGATACTTTTGCTTTTGACCTTGATGATATGAGATACCTTTGCTTTTGAAGAAGCGGTGAATGAATCAGCACACTTCAATCCGCCGTTTCCTCCTGGGTCATATGTACTCCAGGCATCTGGTATCATCTTTGGGGAAGAAGAAAGAATTGAGTATTTCGAAAGGCTTTGCTGGGAGTGCGCCCTCAGAGGTGAGGGAGAGTTGGGCATTTTCTTCAGGTCTGCCTTGCCATAAAAGACGAAGGTCGACATATATAGAGATAATATCAAGTGGTGGTACTGTTCTTTTACCCTTGTCGACAAATGTCTCTTCGATATCAGAACGACGCCTCTTCGATTTCTGAGCAGGCGCCCCTTCGATTTCTGAACGACGCCCCTTTGCTTTCTGAACGACACGTAGTAGTGCGGATGCGGCTCCTTTTGACAAAGCTGCACGCGTTTTCTGAAAAGCAGAGAAAGCGTCACCGAACTTTGCGCTTGTCGGCTAAAGATGTGTAGTTGCGATGATGGCCTCCACGTGTTTTCAGCTTTGTCAGAAATCTTTTGACAAAGTTGAACGCGTTTTCTGAAAAGCCGAGAAAGCGTCGCCTAAATTACGCCGGAAATTCCGGCTTTTTGAATTGGTGGACGCGTCGCCTTGGCTTTTTTATTGAGCTATCGATCACCACAACAAACACACTCTGAAGATTTCCCATTCTTGAAAATCGACTCCGGGCCTTTGAAATTTAACTCCATCCCTTCTCTTTGAACACTTTTGAAAAATGGCAAACTCATCGAACCTTAGCTTGGAATTGAGCCTTAGCAGTGATACGGGCGCGCCGCGTCAAGGTAACGTATGGCGCCCTTCTTTCTTATCTTCTAACGGTCCTCTTTCAGGTGAAGACTCCGTGATGCAGGACGCCACAACAGCTACAATAGTAGCTAGGAACCTCCTCACTCCAAAAGATAGTAGGCTGCTGTCAGGACGGTCCGATGAGTTGGCCGTTCAAGAGTCCCTCGCACTTAGTGTTCAGTGTGCGAGTTCTGTGTCCAACATGGGCCAACGCCTGCTTGCCCGCTCCCGTCAGGTGGAATCATTGATGGCAGAGGTGGAAAGTCTTAAGCAAGAGATCCAGCAGCTTAAGTACGAGAATAGAAGTTTGCACTAGGAGACAAGCTAGGACGGCTAGTGACAAGCTAGGACGGCTAGTAGACAAGGTAGGACGGCTAGTGACAAGCTAGGACGGCTAGGAGACAAGCTAGGATGGCTAGGAGACAAGCTAGGACGGCTAGTGACAAGCTAGGACGGCTAGGAGACAAGGTAGGACGGCTAGTGACAAGCTAGGACGGCTAGGAGACAAGGTAGAAATTAGGCACCATGTGTGAATAGATAAAGCCTTCTAGAAATAAGGTTTTTTTAGGCCCCCTTGCAGCTCCCTAACTGAATTCAAACCTTCAAATTCGTCCATCCTCATGCCTCCATGCTTGCACTATCCAATCTTGGCCCAAAAATGCTCTAGAATGCTCCAAATTGCTTCTTTTTGCATACTTTGACACTAAAACCTGAAATTGCACGAAAATGACTTTAAACACTTAAACTAACTAAGGAAAAACAACATACATGCATGAGAACAAGCCAATTAAGTCGCATAAAAATGCTCCTATCAAATTCCCCCACACTTAGCTTTTGCTAGTCCTCGAGCAAAACAAAGAAATAAAACAAGACAAAACAAACAAACATAATCTAAACCTTCCAACGTTTGCCTCAGGGATTTCCAATGCACATGACATGTTAAAGATTATCATTCCCACAGATTTGAGTCAATTTAACACTTAAGCACATGCTTAATCATAGTCACTACTTACTAGTTCACAATTAACCAATTAAAACAATGTTTTGAATGTAGTAACATGCCTTGGAGAATTCCTTCTATCCTTAATAGATTTGCACTCTATTTTCACTCAGATTTTCTAACTACACACCCTATACTAGTTATATGTGAGAGAATTGATGTAGATATAAAAACGAATGCTCATATATATGTATCACAAAGAACGCAATTTCCGAAGTTAATAGGCATGTTTAGATATGATCTCATGAATGGAATGCTACTACTTAGATGCGAGAACCAGTGACACCATATGCTCATACCAAATTCAAACTCAACAAATTGAAACACATAACACTCAAGATAGAAGTTTAAGGGTTGCAACGGGGCTTGGGGTATTGGTTAACAAAGAAAGGATAGGGAAAACAAACGTTACTTCAAGCATTAGTAAGCAAAGTAATGAAATTAAGACTTAGAATTCACTTAGTTTGCAGAAATTAACTTAAAAACACAAGGGGAAGACTTTAAACAACTTCTTGGGGCCGAATTCAACTTTTTGGACCCTTTCTTCAACAAACAACACCTTGGAACTCTTTTTCTCATTTTGTTCAACTCTTTTCATACTTTTTTTTTTTTTTTTTTTTTTACGAATTTTTCTTTTCTTTTCTTTCTACTTCCCCCACACTTGGTTTCTGCCATAAAGGAATTCCATTTGAATCATGCTTACTATACTTTAAGAACGAGGGTATGGATAGTCCTAATCTAGGCTAGGTGAGGGTAATGTGGGTTAACAAAGAAAAGGCTAAACAAGGCTCAATGGGGTTAACACCTAAACATATAATGGAGTAGGGCACACGGCTTTTTGGCTAAAGTGGTGGTCACTACACAACTTCATCTTGAATATGTGTTATGCTAATCAATACCATGCTTTGAATGAAATGGGCATGACTTCTAGTGTTTGGAACTAAATGATGAAACGCCTTCTAAGTAGCAACCAAGCAAAGAATAATGAGATCATGCAACGATTTTAGAAAACAAAGAATGCACAGATTTTAACTCTCCAAATAAACGTTTAGGTTCAAGTCTCACAAGGTTGTAGCGTTAATTTGAGTTCCTTCCTTCAAGCATGTTACAAAAATTGATTTTTTTCTTTTATATAAATGATTGCATGTGAATTCATAAGTTATAACCACAACCAAGCATAAACATAGAGTAAATCAAAGTTTCATCCATGTTAATCACTCTCTTTAACAGCCATGTATTTAAAAACCAAATCCTCATCATTGTGTTGGAAGGTACCCTAAGACACAAACAAACACACAAAAACAACTCTTTTTTGGGTTTTTTTAAAACAAATTTTTCAAATTTTTCTTTGAGTTTCGGATTTTTACTTCAAAACATACTAAAACACACCAAAACTGCTTAAAAACACTTAAAAACAGCAAGGAACAAGTTTTGAAATAATGGGTGATAAAATCCCACGAATTTGCATGAAAAACACTTAGTTACCCCCCCACACTTAAATCAAACATTGTCCTCAATGTTTTAAGCATAGAATCACACAAAGAAACACACAAACAGCAAGTAAAACAACTAAATAGGCAGATTAGAAAGAATCAACAAAGAGAAGGGTTTAGGAACGCAAATCTGGAATTGGAGTGCTTTCTAGGTCTTCCTTTGTTGAATGGCATGGGTTGCCTCCCAAGTAGCGCTTTCTTTAACATCTTGCAGCCGGACGAAGAACACGTTCAGGCACCATTGGTGCCCACGGCATGGAGTGAGATCTCCTCCACAACTTGCCCCACGGCATTCTCATAATATGGCTTCAATCTATGTCCGTTGACCTTGAATTCCACCCCATTCCTTAAGCTTTGGACTTGAACTGCACCATGTGGAAAAACATTAGTAACAACAAAAGGTCCAATCCATTTAGAACGTAACTTTCCGGGAAATAAACGTAAACGAGAATTAAAAAGTAAAACTTTCTGCCCAATTGTGAAGGTTTTGCCCCTAATCATCTTGTCATGAAACGCCTTCGTCTTTTTCTTGTAAATGCGGGCATTCTCGTAGGCTTCATTCCTTAGTTCCTCAAGCTCATTCAATTGGAGCTTCCGATGTATTCCAGCAGCATCTAAGTCCAAATTGAACGTTTTGATGGCCCAATGTGCCTTATGCTCTAGCTCCACGGGTAAGTGACAAGGTTTTCCATAAACTAGCCGAAATGGAGACATCCCTAGGGGTGTTTTGTAGGCAGTGCGATATGCCCATAGTGCATCGTCTAAACGCATCGCTGTCAAAGTCCAAGATATGCTCACGAATCGATTGAGAACTCCGAGTCATGCACTAGTACCTAAAACAAGAAAAACAAAACAAGGTCAGAATCTTTAACAAATTAAACTAAACAGAAAGTAACAATCCAAGGGATTAGCAAAGTTGCTAATCCCCGGCAACGGCGCCAAAAATTTGATGCGAAATATATAAGCACACAAATTAAAACCCTTTTTTGACAATTGTAGTATATGAATAAGTAGGGATCGTTCTAGACCGGGGATTAGGAGGGATTGCTAAATCACTTGAAAACTGACTCAAAAACGTAAAACACAAGTTAAAACACTAAACTAGACTCAAAGAATGCAAAACTAAACAATAAAACACTAAAACAAACCAAAAGACTCAAAACAGCCCCAAAACACTCAAAACTGCCCAGAAAGTGTAAACTGCCTTAAAAACACTTTCTGGGCAGTTTTGAGCACTTTCACTAATTTGGACGAATTTGGGTAATAACTTGAATCAAAACACTTAGAAACACAAACTAAGACACTTTCTAACTAAATTGGACACTAAAGTAAAGGGGGATTTAGTTCTTGACGAAATTAAATAAAAATGCACAGATTGTAATTAAAATAGATTGTAAAGATGAATTTGATGAAAATATGGATGGAATGCTAGCTAGAAGGTTCTTCTCCACACATGTCACACTTGCATACAAGATGATTTTCAGTTGGTCTTTCGATGAATTATGAAACTCAACACCCCGGGTTAATTAGGTCCGCTTAAATTAACCTTCAAGTTCTCCTTAAGTTAATGAATTGGATGGGACAGCGCATATGATAAGTCACATTTTGCATACATTTATATCTTCCTTATTTGGCTTCTTTGTGATTGTTTTGGATTAAAATAGTTGCATTTTACATTATTTGGTGTTAGTGTGCAGCCAAGTGTGAATTTGGATCAATGGGAAGGCAAAATCATTGAAGTCAGCTATGTGGTTCCAACACCAAAACATGCATTCACATGCATGTCACAACCTTGGCCGTGTGTTCCCATATCATCCCATCATTTTATGCACTTCTAGCACCAAGTCAGATTGTGCATTCCACTACTTGTCCAGCTCCCTTTAACACCCAAAACATCCCTCACATGCATGACTCACAATCTGACCTTACACTCCATTATCTTTCTCCACTTCATCTTTGCAGAAATTCACATGCATTGTGATTAAACAAACCACTCCTTGCATCCTTTATTCCAGAAATTCACTCATTCCATCATTCCATGCCGTGTGCTTTCTTCACCTTTCCAGAATTTGTACAAACAATTCAGCCTTGCAGAAATCCACATGCATGAGTCAATTAAAATAGCCACATGCTTGGACATTGCCCATGCCGTGCGTCCACCACCTCAGAAACACATGCATTCCCAGCTCTCTTATGCATTCCCAACACCTAAACAGATCACCTTTGCATTTCCTAATCCTTCATGTCCATCCCGTGCACTTCCATACCATTTCCAGATTATTATAACCAATTTCAGGTTACCCACTTCATGCTTGCAGACATTCCACATGTGTCTTGAATAAAATAAACCACATACCTGCAGATCAGGTCCATGCTTTGCAGGTATCACGCCAGAAATCCACTCATCCAACCATTTCATGCGATTCCAAATCCCTCATGCCCATACCGTGCACATTCACACCCTTTTCAGCATTCCTTTCACATGGATCATGTCAGCTTTTGATGCGAGATTTATACGCACACAAATTAAACCCTCTTTTCGTCAAATTGTAGTATAAGTATAAGTAGGGATCGTTCTGGACCGGGGATTAGGAGGGATTGTTAACCACTTGGATTTGACTCAAAAACGTAAAATAACAATATGAAACACTATACTAGACTCAAAGAATGCAAAACTAAACTTTAAAACACTAAGACAAACCAAAAGACTCAAAACAACACAAACACACTCAAATCTGCCTAAAAACCACTTTCTGGGCAGATTTGAGCAAAACCACAAATTTGGACGAAATTAAGTAATAACTTGACTCAAGAACGTAAAAACACAATATAAAACACTAAACTAACTCAAAGAATGTAAAACTAAACACTTAAAACATTAAAACAAACAAAAAGACTCAAACATCACCCAAAACACTCAAAACTGCCTTAAAATCACTTTCTGGGCAGTTTTGAGCACTTTGGTGAATTTGGACGAATTTATGTAACAAATTTAATCAAAACACTTAGAAACATAAACTAAAACACTTTCTACTAAATTGGACAATAAAGTAAAGGGGGATTGAGTTTTATACGAAATTAAATAAAATGTACAGATTCGAATTAAGACAGATATTATATATGAATGTGATGAAATGGAATGAATGGATGGATGCTAGCCAAGGGGTTCATCTCCATACATGTTATACTTGCATAATAAATGATTTCCAATTGCATTTCAATAAACCATGAATTCTCAACACCCCAAGTTAACCGTGATGCACTAATTAACCTTCAAATCTTCCTAACGTTATTGAATTGGATGATGCATGCGACAATTCAAAACATTCCCCACAAGTCCTCAACATGAATGCATAGAAGAGGTACAAGCAAGAATCATTACGCTCTATGAAAATTATAAGTGTTGACGAGGCATTCGTTACTATGAATGCATGAAACTCTTGCCAAGAATTCGTTTAACGCGATTGTTTATAAGCAACCTCCACTACTTACGAATATAAGTTCGTAACTATTAGGTGAAACTCACTTATATTCTAGCGTCATATTCATGCATGAAAATTAAGCGTGCACTCTCAATAAACATACATAAATAAGTTATCAATAAAACGGTTAAACAAATTGAATCACAACTTATGAAACGCAATTAGAAGTAATCAAATCAAAATGCAAGCATAAACATATATTTCGAATCCCCCCCTAGCCAAGGGGGGTTTAGTTCCTTATGATACAAAACAAAGAGAATCAAAGAAACACCTAAACATTCCAACAACTCAAACTTGAATTGTATGAACGTTTAGGCACTCTTCTCTTCCATGCCTCATTCGTACAAAACAAAGAGTATTGAAATTAAACATAGAAATCAAAGAAACACCTAAACATTCCAACAACTCAAACTTGAATTGTATGAACGTTTAGGCACTCTTATCTTCCTCTTCGTTGTAGCACAAGGTCTAAGGATAGTTTGATGGTGTGAATGGTTTGGGTAGTGGTGGAGGAATGGAAGGATGGTGTTTGGATTTGTAGGGGAAGACTCACGGCACAAAGGGGGTGGTTTGATGGTCTACATTTCTGCAATGGATGAGTTTATGGAAGAGTGTTTGGAATGGGTGAATTTCTGGCACAAAGGCCTTATTTCTGTGGTGAATGGATTGTGTATGAATGAGAATGAATGAATGAGTATTTATAGGTGAAATGGGGGGAACATGACAGCTAGGAACTTGGTGGAAATCTGAAATGGTGATGGGAGATGCATGTGGCTGTTTGTGCATGTGATTAAAGGGTGGAAATGCATGTGCTTTGACAGAAATGAAAGGGAATGCACGGTTTTGGTTGATTTCTGGTGGTTGTGAGGTGGAAATCTAGGTGGAAATGCATGTGGATTAAAGCTATGTGAATGATTAAGGTGAATGTGCATGAGTGCATGTGAAATCTGCCAAGATGCATGTGTTATGAAGTGGATTTTCTGCAAATGCAAGGTGAATGTGCATGTGATTAAATTAAAAGATGGAATGCATGTGAATGACAGCTAGATATGTTGATGAATGCATGTGACTTGTTTGTGGTGAGTGAATGCATGTGCAAAGCTTTTTGGGAGAAAGGTGGATGAATGTACATGTGACTTAGGTTGTGAAATCTGATGGAATGATGAAGTGGCTGAAATGATGAAAGAATGAGGGTATGCACGGCACAAGGGAAGTGTTGGGTGATGGATGCATGTGGGTTAATTAATTAAGTGTATGATATGATAAGTGATTGATAAGATAAGTGAATGATATGATAAGTGGTTGATAAGATAAGTGGTGAATGATATGTGGTGAATGATATGTGATAAGTGATAAGTGATAAGTGATAAGTGATGATGATAAGTGGTTATGATAAGTGATAAGTGGTGATGATAAGTAATGGAAGCATGTGAGGGAATGAATAATGAATGCATGTGTATGGTTTTGGGAGAAAGGTGGAGATGCACGGCATAAGGGAATTGGAAAGGTTTAAATGTCCTAAAACTAAAAGGAACAAGGTTCCAACACTTTGGTCTTCAATTTCGTCCAACATTTTGGCGCCAAGCATAAGCTATCCGTCCTTAGCCCAAAAGTGCTCCAAAAGTCTCCAAAATGCATCTTTTTGCTCCTTTAGCCCTTTGGACCTACAAACACACGAAAATAGCTTAAAGGACTAAAATAACTAAAGAAACATAACGTAAATGCACGAGAACAAGCCATTTAAGTCGCATGAATATGCTCCTATCAGCTTTCACATGGATTCTGATTGTTTTTCCATCATTAACCATTTTCAGAAATGCACTAAGGGACTCACTCACTCTCTCTCTCGGATTGGATTCCATTACACACACCCTATTTGCTCCACTTCTGTGCATTATTCATTACACATTCTCTCCATTCCATTGCATTCGACATTCTCTCCCATTCACAGAAAACTATCTACATTTTATTCCATTACACATTCTCTTCCATCCGCAAGTTTTCTTCTTCAACCAGTCCATTACACACCCATAACCTCTCCCATTTCACTCCATTCTCTGTCCATTTTCTGTCCCAAGGGCAGAAACCATTCAACCAAGCCATTCTACCTTCATCCGCACCACATTTGGAGAAGCAACACCAAGGAACTCTTCAAGGACTTCAACATCAGTTTTGCTCCAAGGGTTTCTCCTTCTTAATCTTATGTTCACTCATGTTATTTATTTTTATGTTAAACCTTTGTAAACATGAAGTGTAACTAATCTTCCTCTAGGGATTCGATGTAACCTTGCAAAGTTTGCCATGTAATTAAGTTAGAATGCTCAGTTTGTCCATCTATTTCTTGTTTCATTTTCTGTTTTAATGGTGACTTAGTGTGGTGATTTTAATGTTTGATCATCATTTGAATTAATCACAAAGTTGTGTAGCCAAGATTAGAACACACATCATGCATAATCTTGGTAGATATGTGAATGAATGAAGGGAGTGTTTAGCACACATCCTGCCGAGTTATTCCCTTTGGTTCTATGAAAGTTTCTTGTACATTACATAATCTTGATTATGAACCAAAGTTGCACATCACAATTAGGTTCATGATTAGAGACATTTGATCAAATCCACACATCATATGGTTGATCATATCCAAGTGAAACAAACTTAAGAAATAGATAGATGAATGAGTACAAACTAACTTGACAAACATGGACTTAGTTGAGCAATGGTGAAACCGAATCCCTAGCTTCATTTCCATTGATACTATCCTATTACATTAGTTGTTGATTCATTTATTTGTGTTTACTTCATTTTCTCATGCTTTCAAGTTACAACAACAAATCTGTCTATTTAGACTAGTTTGATTCATTTCCAAATCTGCCTAGTTTGTTTAGTTTGATTCATTTCTTAGAGTTCTTGCAAAACAAGTAGTTACATAGGTCCAATTAGTCCCTACGGATTCGACACCCTTGCTTGTGCCATTATACTAAATATGTTCTAGCATTAGGAAGGAATTATACATCAACAGCATACACAATTCAAAACATTCTCCAAAAGTCCTTTACGTGAAAAGCACAATAAAGATACAATCAAAGATCATTAAGCAACATGAAAACTATAAGTGTTGACGAGGCATTCGTTACTATGATGAGCATGAAACTAGTGCCAAGAATTCATTTAACGCGATTGTTTATAAGCAACCTCCACTACTTATGAATATAAGTTTGTAACTATTAGGTGAAACTCACTTATATTCTAGCGTCATATTCATGCATGAAAACTAAGCGTGCACTCTCAATAAACATACACAAATAAGTTATCAATCAAACAGTTAAACAAATTGAATCCACAACTCATGAAATTCCAACCAAAAGTAATCAATTCATATTGCAAGCATAAACATAGTTTCGAATCACCCCCTAGCTAACTAGGGATTTAGCCTCTCATGTTCACAGAAAGAGAAATAAAATTGAAATTAAACATAAAGAACAAAAGATTGATTACACCTAAAACGCCCAAGGAATCCACTTGAATTTCTGCACGTTTTAAAGTCCTCTTTCTCCTTTCTTCTTGCTGCGGCAGAGAAGGTTTATGGTGAGTTTGGATGATTTTCTGGTTTAGGGATGGGTTTATGGGGAGATGGTGGTGCGGCAAGGTGGTGGGATGATGTATGGAGGTGTGGATGGTGTATGAAATGGTGGAGGAAGGATGGAGTGGCTGCGGCATGATAGGAGCATATTCATGCGACTTAATTAGCTTGTTCTCGTGCATTTATGTTGTGTTTCCTTAGTTATTTTAGTGTTTAAAGTCACTTTTGTGTATTTTCAGATTATAAGGCCAAAGTGTGCAAGAAGTTGCAAATTGGAGTCTTTTGGAGCAAAAGAGGAATGAATGAGTTGAAGACTTGAAGAAACGATGAATTCCTACTCAAACGAGGATTCCTACTCCAACAAGGATTCCTACTTGAACTAGGAAAGTTAACCCTAGGTTTCCCGTTTTGGTAACCTTTCCTAATCTTAAACGTCCGTATTTTTTAGCCACTTTGAAGGCCTTGTAGGCACTTTACGACACAAAACAAAGGCCCTAGGCCACTTTAAAGCCTTAGCCGTGGCTTTTCCCTTCTCCCCTTCCTTTGCCGTGCAAGGGGGGGCATTTTTGTCCCCTTTTATGCATCTAAACCCTAACCCTTTTTCCTTGCAGCCACTCTCCCTTTTATTTCTGAAATTTAAACCTATTTCCCTTTCAAATAAACCCTAGCCGCGCCCTTTAATCATTCCCTCTTTAATTTCTGATTTTATTTCCTTTTTCTAGAAGCCTTGGATTTAATTTTAATAAGCTAGGGTTTTATTTTCTAAAACCCTATATAAACTAAACCCTAAGCCGCACCCTAGAGCTCTTCTCTCATTCATTTTTCATTCTTTTCATCAGCCACATTCTCTCCCACCTTTGCCGCAGCCACCATCACCCAAAACCCTTCAATCCGTAGCTTCTCCATCAATTCCAGCCACCATCCAACCTTGCCGCAGCACCACCATCCATTCCCCACTCCATTCCACACCTCCATACACCATCCACACCCCTTGCCGCAACCCTTTACCACCCTAAACCCATCTATAACCCAGAAAATCATCCAAAAACACCCCAAACCCTCTCTGCCGCAGCAAGGAGAAGAAGAAAGAGGAGCTTAAACGCGCAGAAATTCAAGTGGATTCGTTGGGCGTTCTAGGTGTAATCAATCTTTTGTTCTTTATGTTTAATTTCAATTTTATTTCTCTTTCTGTGAACATGAGAGGCTAAATCCCTAGTTAGCTAGGGGGTGATTCGAAACCATGTTTATGCTTGCAATATGAATTGATTACCTTTGGTTGGAATTTCATGAGTTGTGGATTCAATTCGTTTAACTGTTTGATTGATAACTTATTTGTGTATGTTTATTGAGAGTGCACGCTTAGTTTTCATGCATGAATATGACGCTAGAATATAAGTGAGTTTCACCTAATAGTTACAAACTTATATTCACAAGTAGTGGAGGTTGCTTATAAACAATCGCGTTGAATGAATTCTTGGCACTAGTTTCATGCTCATCATAGTAACGAATGCCTCGTCAACACTTATAGTTTTCATGTTGCTTAATGATCTTTGATTGTATCTTTATTGTGCTTTTCACGTAAAGGACTTTTGGAGAATGTTTTGAATTGTGTATGCGCTGTCCCATCCAATTCATTAACTTAAGGAAAACTTGAAGGTTAATTTAAGCGGACCTAATTAACCCGGGGTGTTGAGTTTCATGATTCATCGAAAGACCAACTGAAAATTATCTTGTATGCAAGTGTGACATGTGTGGAGAGGAACCTTCTAGCTAGCATTCCATCCATATTTTCATCAAATTCATCTTTACAATCTGTTTTAATTACAATCTGTGCATTTTATTTAATTTCGTCAAAAACTAAATCCCCCTTTACTTTAGTGTCCAATTTAGTTAGAAAGTGTCTTAGTTTGTGTTTCTAAGTGTTTTGATTCAAGTTATTACCCAAATTCGTCCAAATTAGTGAAAGTGCTCAAACCTGCCCAGAAAGTGTTTTTAAGGCAGTTTTGAGTGTTTTGGGGCTGTTTTGAGTCTTTTGGTTAGTTTTAGTGTTTTTATTGTTTAGTTTTGCATTCTTTGAGTCTAGTTTAGTGTTTTAACCTTTGTTTTACGTTTTTGAGTCAGTTTCCAAGTGATTTAGCAATCCCTCCTAATCCCCGGTTTAGAACGATCCCTACTTATACATATACTACAATTGTCAAAAGAGGGTTTTAATTTGTGTGCTTAAATATTTCGCATCAAATTTTTGCCGCCGTTGCCGGGGATCAGCAACTTTGCTAATCCCTTCGATTGTTACTTTCTGTTTAGTTTAATTTGTTAAAGTTTCTGACCTTGTGTTGTTTTTCTTGTTGTAGGTACTAGTGTATGACTCATAGTTCTCAATCGATTCGTGAGCATATCTTGGACTTTGACAGCAATTTCGAGAGGACTTTGAGACGAAAGAGGAAGCAACACGAATCAAATCCACCAAGCCCGGAACCTGACCTTGAAGAACAAGTTCTAGAAGAGGAGGAGGAACCCTCGGCAAGGGTTTTTGAAGAACCACAAGTCATGGCCATGGACAATCGGACACTCAAGGAGCTTTCTGCCTCGGGATTGGATAATGCTGCACCTTTGTGTATCCAATATCCCCCGCCTGCCCAAGGGAAGACCGAAGAGTTCAAGTTGAAGTCAAGTTTGCTCCACCATATTCCGAAATACCATGGGTTGTCCATGGAGGATCCGAACAAGCATCTGAAAGAATTCGAGGTGGTGTGTTCAAGCATGACTCCCGTCAACGTCGACGGAAGTATTTTGAAGATGAAGGCTTTTCCATTCTCTTTAATGGACAAAGCCAAAGACTGGTTGTATGAATTAGCTCCCGGAACTGTCACATCGTGGGAGAGTATGAAGAGGGCATTTCTGGAGAAGTTTTTCCCAACTTCTCGAATCATCCTTTTACGTAAAAGGATAAGTGGAATCCAGCAAGAAGAAGGTGAGTCTTTCCCTACGTATTATGAACGTTTTAAATCCCTTGTTGCTTCTTGTCCACAGCATCAGATGAAGGAGGAGTTACTTCTGCAATACTTCTACGAGGGGCTCCTACCAATTGAACGTCAAATGCTCGATGCCTCGGCGGGTGGAGCATTGGTGGACAAGACACCCATGGCTGCCAAGGTCTTGATTGCTAACCGAGCGTTGAACGCTCAACAATACGAAGGAGTAGGCCAAAGAGGACCCCCACGGCAGCAAGTTAATGAGGTAAGTTCCACACCCGACCTTCATTCACAATTAGCTAATCTTACTTCCATTGTGTCTCAGATGGCCGAAGGAATGAGGATGCAAGGACCAATTGTATGCGGAGTGTGTTCTATCCAAGGACATGCTTCTGAGAAGTGCCCACAACTCATCGAAAATGGTGGATGGGAAATCGCAAATGCAATTGGATTTCAAGGCCTAAACCAACCAAGGAACGATCCGTATTCTAACACCTATAATCCAGGTTGGAGAGACCACCCGAACTTCAAGTGGAGGGAGCCCCAACAACCACCACAACAAGGAGGCTTTAGACAACAACCCCCGGGTTTCTTCACTAAGCCATACGCACCCACACAAGCACCTCCACAATCTGCCCAAACAAGTTCAGGTACATCTCTAGACAATGATACACTTCTTAAGTTACTAACTAATTTGTCTCAGGGGCAAGAGAATCAAGCCAAGGCAATGCAAAATCAAGCAAAAAGGGTGGATCAATTGGAGAAACAAATTGGGCAGATTGCGGAGTTTGTAGGGCAATTCCGAGACCAAGGCAAGCTCCCAAGCTCAACTATTCCAAACCCAAAGGGAGGGTTCGAAACGGCCAATGCAATCATGTTGAGAAGTGGAAAAGAAGTTGGGGCAGGTCCTAAACCATCCAAAACAGGTCTTAATGACGAAGGGAAGCTGCAACATGAAGAGGAGGATGCAAGCAAGCCCACGGCAAGGGTACAAACACCCTTGCCGCAACTACCTAGGCACCCTAATGCATTCAACTCATCCAATTCGGCCACCAAGGGTAAGTTGGGTTCAAATTCGATTAATTCTAACCCCGTTCCACCTAATGTTCCTTTTCCTCAGAGATTTTTGCAAACAAAGAAGGCGGAGCAGGAGAAAGACATTCTTGAGACGTTTAGGAAGGTCCAAGTAAACATTCCTTTACTTGATGCCATTAAGCAAGTGCCCAGGTATGCAAAGTTTTTAAAAGAGTTATGCACAGCTAGGAAAAGAATTTCAAACAAAGAGGTTGTGAAAGTAAGTGAAAATGTATCCGCGGTTTTGCAACGAAAGTTACCTCCAAAATGTAAGGATCCAGGGAGCTTTACTATCCCATGCATAATTGGAAACACTAGATTTGAACAATGCATGTTAGATTTAGGTGCTTCTATTAATGTCATGCCATATTCCATTTATGCATCTATGAACCTTGGTGAGTTAAAACAAGATGGCGTTATAATTCAATTGGCCGATCGTTCTAATGTTTATCCCAAGGGAGTTCTTGAGGATGTTTTAGTGCAGGTCAATCATCTCATCTTTCCTGCAGATTTTTATGTCTTAGAAATGGAGGATTCGAGCCATGCTCCATCATTGCCACTCTTGCTAGGCCGTCCGTTCATGAAAACAGCCCAAACAAAGATTGATGTGGCCAAGGGAGCACTAACAATGGAGTTTGGTGGTGATATAATTAAATTCAATGTTTATGACTCTATTAAGAATCCTAACGATAGTCATTCTTGTTTTGTCATAGATGTGCATAAGGACATAGGGCCGAAAGGATCCACACTTATCACGAAGGATGTATCAAGAACCACCGTTGGAAAAGAACTTGGAGTGATTGCCCTACAACCACCCAATATGGCCGAAAGTAGCCATGGGGACATTGTTGATAGGGCTGCCGATTTTGAACCTTCACTACAATATGTTTGTAAGTCGTCGATCCCAATGTCAATTCCCATTTCAACTAATAGGTTGTTACCTTCTTTGGTGCAGGTGCCCAACCGATTTCAAGGTGGTGGGAACATGTACATGGACTTTCGGAACCAAAACAACACCATCAGGGAGGATCACTATCCCCTCCCATTCATTGAGCCATATGATGAAAGTGTTGAAGGGCAGGTTGTGGAGGACATCACCCTCCATGCCGTGGGTTCTAAGTAATGGGGAATGAGCATACCATCGTCCGGCTGCAAGACGTTAAAGCAAGCGCTTCGTGGGAGGCAACCCATGCAATCACCAAGGAGAGGATGGCATTTACACTCCATAACCAGATTTGCGTCCCTAACCTCTTCTCTTTGTTAGTTACTTTCTGCCATGTTTAGTGTGTTTAGTTGCTGTTTGTGTGTTTGCTTTTGTGTGGTGTGATTTTAGGCTTAAAACATTGAGGACAATGTTTGATTTAAGTGTGGGGGGGTAACTAATGTTGTTGATGCAAATTCGTGGGATTTTATCACCCATAACTTCCAATGTTGTTCCCTGCTGTTTTTAAGTGTTTTTAAGCCATTTCAGAGTGTTTTAGTGTGTGTTGACTTAAAAATCCGAAAAACCCATAAACATTTGAAAAATTGTTTTGAAAAACCCAAAAAGAGTTGTTTTTGTGTGTTTGTTTGTGTCGTAGGTTACCTTCCAACACAATGATGAGGATTTGGTTTTTAATTGCATGATGGTTAAAGAAAGTTACAAACATGGATGGATGTTTGATATATGATAGGAGCATATTCATGCGACTTAAATGGCTTGTTCTCGTGCATTTACGTTATGTTTCTTTAGTTATTTTAGTACTTTAAGCTATTTTCGTGTGTTTGTAGGTCCAAAGGGCTAAAGGAGCAAAAAGATGCATTTTGGAGACTTTTGGAGCACTTTTGGACTAAGGATGGATAGCTTATGCTTGGAGCCAAAGTGTTGGACGAAATTGAAGACCTAATTGAAGACCAAAGTGTTGGAACCTTGTTCCCTTTAGTTTTAGGACATTTAAACCTTTCCTAATCCCATTCATCAACACATGCATCCACATGCATTCACCCTTTAAACCATTAAATCCACATGCTTTCCTATTCAATTAAATCAGCCACATGCATTCATCATCATAACCTAGCTGTCATTCCACTTCATTGCACATGCATCTTCAAATAAATCAGCCATTCCACATGCATATTCAACCTAGCTGTCATTGCACATGCATTCACTCTTTAATTCACATGCAAAACATCCCATTCCATCTCCCATCAGATTTCCATCATATTCACATGCATTCCATCCTTTAAAACATTGCACATGCACTCCCTTTAATTAATTAAGCCACATGCACTCCCATCCATTTCATCATTGCAGCCAACACATGCTTTCACATGCATTTTCAGATTGTCCCCTTGCACATGCAGCCACATATTCATTGCACATGCAATTCCAACCCACATGCATCCTTTAATCATTCAAACATGCAGCCACATTCCCTCCTAGCTGTCATGTTCCCCCCATTTCACCTATAAATAAGCATCCATTGCATACACATTTCATTCATACACTCTTCCATATTCCAGAAATTCGTCAAAACCTCTCCACACCCTCATTGCAGCCACTCCAACCACTCCCCAAACCATTCACACCATCAAACTATCCTTAGACCTTGTGCTACAACGAAGAGGAAGATAAGAGGGCCTAAACGTTCATACAATTCAAGTTTGAGTTGTTGGAATGTTTAGGTGTTTCTTTGATTTCAATGTTTAATTTCAATACTCTTTGTTTTGTACGAATGAGGAATGGAAGAGAAGAGGGCCTAAACGTTCATACAATTCAAGTTTGAGTTGTTGGAATGTTTAGGTGTTTCTTTGATTCCAATGTTTAAATTCAACTAAACCCCCCTTGGCTAGGGGGGGATTCGAAATATATGTTTATGCTTGCATTTTGATTTGATTACTTCTAATTGCGTTTCATAAGTTGTGGATTCAATTTATTTAACTGTTTGATTGATAACTTATTTATGTATGTTTATTGAGAATGCACGCTTAATTTTCATGCATGAATATGACGCTAGAATATAAGTGAGTTTCACCTAATAGTTACGAACTTATATTCACAAGTAGTGGAGGTTGCTTATAAACAATCGCGTTAAACAAATTCTTGGCATAAGTTTCATGCAATCATAGTAACGAATGCCTCGTCAACACTTATAATTTTCATAGAGCGTAATGATTCTTGCTTGTACCTCTTCTATGCATTCATGTTGAGGACTTGTGGGGAATGTTTTGAATTGTCGCATGCATCATCCAATTCAATAACGTTAGGATGATTTGAAGGTTAATTAGTGCATCACGGTTAACTTGGGGTGTTGAGAATTAATGATTTATTGAAATGCAATTGGAAATCGTTTTATTATGCAAGTATAACATGTATGGAGATGAACCCCTTAGCTAGCCTTCATTCCATTCATTCTATCACATTCACATTTACATTTTGCTTTAATTTACAATCTGTACATTTTAGTTTAATTTCGTATAAACCTAAATCCCCCTTTACTTTAATGTCAAATTAGTTAGAAATACATTTAGTTTGTGTTTATAAGTGTTTTGTTTCATTTTGTTTCCCAAATTCGTCCAAAGTACTCAAGGTGCTCAAAACTGCCCAGAAAGTGTTTTTAAGGCAGTTTCGAGTGCTTTGGGTACTGTTTGAGTCTTTTGGTTTGTTTTAGTGTTTTAAAGTTTAGTTTTACATTCTTTGAGTCTAGTTTAGTGTTTTATATTACGTTTTTACGTTTGTGATTCAATTTGTTACATAAATTCGTCCAAAGTACTCAAAGTGCTCAAAACTGCCCAGAAAGTGATTTTAAGGCAGTTTTGAGTGTTTTGGGTAATGTTTGAGTCTTTTGGTTTGTTTTAGTGTTTTAAAGTTTAGTTTTGCATTCCTTGAGTCTAGTATAGTGTTTCATATTGTTATTTTACGTTTTTGAGTCAAATCCAAGTGGTTAACAATCCCTCCTAATCCCCGGTCCAGAACGATCCCTACTTATACTTATACTACAATTGACAAAAAGAGGGTTTAATTTGTGTGCGTATAAATTCCCGCATCAAATTTTGGCGCCGTTGCCGGGGATTAGCAAATTTGCTAATCTCTTGGATTGTTTGTTTCTGTTATGTATTTTAGTTTTAGTTTTTGATTTTTGTTTTGTTTGTTGAATTCAAATACTAGAGAAGAACAACATGGCACTTGATAATGCTTCTCTTTTGTCACAGCTCATGGAAAGGTCTCAAATGCAAAGAGTTGATATATTGAATCTTCAATCAAGGAATAACGTGTTTTCCAATACTTACAATTCGGATTGGAGTGATCATTCAAACTCTATGTGGTGGGAACCTCAAAATGCTCAACAAGGAGGATATTGGCAGCCACCCCAACCTCATATTCAATATGCCCAACCAAACTTAAGTTCGTCAATAGATTATAATAAAAAGCTTAACGAATTAATTTGTTTGGTGCAGGGCTCACAAAATCAAGACAATGAGGCTCGACAAGAAGACAAAAGGTTGGACCACTTGGAAAAGCAAATTGGGCAGATCGCGGAGTTCGTAGGACAATTTTGCGACCAAGGCAAACTCCCTAGTTCAACCATTGTAAAACCGAAGGGAGAATTTGAAGCACCTTTGCTGGAAGCACTTATTGCTCCTACGCCATCTAATTCAAGTAAGGTTGTTCCAATTAGTTCTAACCCCATTCCACCTAATATCCCTATTCCTTGCAGGTTCATGAATTCCAAGGAAGAAGAAAGTGAAAAAGACATCTTCGAAGACCTTCCAAAGGTGCAAAGTAGGGAATTTCATGAATTCATCAAAGAGGATATACTTGAGACAACAATGCCCAAAGAAGTTGAATTTGATGACATTGGACAAGTCATAACCATCACATGCAATCTGGCCAAGTCCAATATCCCTGAAACTTTCAAAGGAGTGGTGTTTGTCATTGAGTTCTTGTCAGACAAAACAAGTAAGTCATTTTTTTCAAATTCCATTACATTTTATACTAACTTGTTGTTTTTTTTGAATCAGGCACCTACATTAGAATTCAAACCAATGCCGGTTCACTTCAAGTATCACCTTCCATTCAAGGACCAATTCCATGCCGTTTGATTTTATTTATGTTAATAAAAAAAAAAAAAATTAAAAAAAAAAAAAAAAAAAAAAAGAAAGATACTAAACATGGAGAAAGGTGGAGCTTCACAAAGGTTGTTTGCGTGAAGCCCCACTACGAGGCGCAGAAGCGGAAGGCATAGAAGCGGGAGGCATCGGAGCGGAAGCCATCGGAGCGGGAGGCATCGGAGCTAGAGCATTCCAGGCCTCAATACTTGGCCAAGCGCTGGATGAGCCAGGAAAAAGGTGCCTCTGGAGGAAAGACGAAAACCTTTGACGGTCACTGTGAATCCGACCTTCAGACTCTTGCAGCTCATCAAGCTTCCTCTTCATGCCCGTCGAATAGTTGTTGGCAAGCACGTGCAAACTTCTATTCTCGTACTTAAGCTGCTGGATCTCTTGCTTAAGACTTTCCACTTCTGCCATCAATGATTCCACCTGACGGGAGCGGGCAAGCAGGCGTTGGCCCATGTTGGACACAGAACTCGCACACTGAACACTAAGTGCGAGGGACTCTTGAACGGCTAACTCATCGGACCGTCCTGACAGCAGCCTACTATCTTTTGGAGTGAGGAGGTTCCTAGCTACTATTGTAGCTGTTGTGGCGTCCTGCATCACGGAGTCTTCACCTGTAAGAAGACCGTTAGAAGATAAGAACGAAGGGCGCCATACGTTACCTTGACGCGGCGCGCCCGTATCACTGCTAAGGCTCAATTCCAAGCTAAGGTTCGATGAGTTTGCCATTTTTCAAAAGTGTTCAAAGAGAAGGGATGGAGTTAAATTTCAAAGGGCCGGAGTCGATTTTCAAGAATGGGAAGTCTTCAGAGTGTGTTTGTTGGCGGTGATCGATACCTCTATAAGAAGCCAAGGCGACGCGTCCTCCGATTCAAAAAGCCGGAATTTCCGGCGAAATTTAGGCGACGCTTTCTCGGCTTTTCAGAAAACGCGTTC
Source organism: Pyrus communis (assembly GCF_041283825.1). Lineage (NCBI taxonomy): Eukaryota > Viridiplantae > Streptophyta > Magnoliopsida > Rosales > Rosaceae > Pyrus > Pyrus communis. The sequence goes on from NC_142572.1 coordinate 9,822,563, forward strand.
AACTTTGTCAAAAGATTTCTGACAAAGCTGAAAACACGTGGAGGCCATCATCGCAACTACACGTCTTTAGCCGACAAGCGCAAAGTTCGGCGACGCTTTCTCTGCTTTTCAGAAAACGCGTGCAGCTTTGTCAAAGGAGCCGCATCCGCACTACCACGTGTCGTTCAGAAAGCAAAGGGGCGTCGTTCAGAAATCGAAGGGGCGCCTACTCAGAAATCGAAGAGGCGTCGTTCTGATATCGAAGAGACATTTGTCGACAAGGGTAAAAGAATAGTACCACCATTTGATATTATCTCTATATATGTCGACCTTCGTCTTTTATGGCAAGGCAAACCTGAAGAACCATGCCCAACTCTCTCTCACCTCTGAGGGCGCACTCCCAGCAAAGCCTTTCGAAATACTCAATTCTTTCTTCTTCCCCAAAGATGATACCAGATGCCTGGAGTACAGATGACCCAGGAGGAAACGGCGGATTGAAGTGTGCTGATTCATTCACCGCTTCTTCAAAAGCAAAGGTATCTCATATCATCAAGGTCAAAAGCAAAAGTATCTCATATCATGCTCTTTCCCTGTCTTTTTCTTTGTCCTTGTTCTTACTCGCATGGCAAAGTGAAAGAAGCAATCAGCCGGCACTTGGAGTCAGTCTTTCGATCTGGAGCCAACTGCCTGGAATCTATTCCTGGTTGCTTACCTAGCGTTGCTCTCGAGTAGTCATCTTCAACGGTTGATACACTTCCAGAGAAGGGACCACTTCTGCAAAGGGGAGCGAGTAAGGCAAGTGAAAATGATACATTGAAGCATGTGGAGACAAACTTAGGCTGAGTTATCCTCCAACCCTTTTCAATACGAATTGGAAAGATTGAACAAAGAAACAGACCAAAGGGGTAAGCTCAGACCTTCGGGGAAGACCAAAAGAATCCTCCAGCCCAGTAGCACAAAGGAAAATCAACAAGTGGAGGAGACCAAAAGAATCCTGCTGCCCAGTTCAACAGTAGCACAAAGGAAAATCAATGATGGGCGGAAACCAGTTCAAGAGTAAGCCTGTGGAGTCACTATGATCAAAGCCTCAATGCAATTACCAAGGAGAAGAGGGAATTTACACTCCATAACCAGATTTGCGTCCCTAAACTCTTCTCTTTGTTAATTACATTCTGCCATGTTTAGTATGTTTAAATGCTTTTTGTGTGTTTACTTATGCTTTGTTTAAATCTATGCTTAAAACATTGAGGACAATGTTTGATTTAAGTGTGGGGGGGTAACTAATGTTGTTAATGCAAATTCGTGGGATTTTATCACCCATTACTTCAAATGTTGTTCCTTGCTGTTTTAAGGTGTTTTTAAGTTGTTTTAGAGTGTTTTAGTATGTTTTGTTTTATAACTCCGAAAATCACATAAAAATTTGAAAAACATGTTTCGAAAAGCCTAAAAAGAGTGTTTTGAGTCGTTTTTGTGTGTTTGTGTCTTAGGGTACCTTCCAACACAATGATAAGGATTTGGTTTGTAATTGCATGACTGTTAAAGAGAGTTATAAACATGGATGAAAGTTTGATTTACTCTTGGTATATGCTTGGTTATGGTTATAATGTATGACTTCACATGCAATCATAAAAGAAAAATTTGTTTTTGTAACATGCTTGAAGGAAGAAACTCATAATAACGCTACATCCCTGTGAGACTCGAGCCATTACTTTCTTTGGAGAGTTATTTTCTGTGATTCTTTGTTTTCTAAAGTTGTTGCATGATCTCATTATCCTTGCTTGGTTGCTACTTAGAATGCAATTGTATCATGATAGAACTAAATGCTAGAACTTATATCCGTTTCATTCAAAGCATGACATTGAATTGCATAACATATATCAAGATGAAGTTGTGTAGTTGCCACCATAGCCAAATAGCCTTACTTCCCATATTTCGTATATGTTGTAAGTTTTAACCCCGTTGAGCCTTGTTTAGCCCATGTTCTTTGTTAACCCATATCATCCTCACCTAGCCTAGATTAGGACCATCCGTACCCTTGTTCTTGAAGCATAGTAAGCATGACGGATAATGAATTCCTTTTGATTAATATGTTGCAGAAAATAAGTGTGGGGGAAGGGATTTTTGTGTGTATGTATGTGCCTAAGTCTTAAAGGAGGCACGGGAAAAAGAAAAAAAAAATGTGAGAAAAAGAAGAAGAAAAGAAAGAAAAAGAGTGAAAATAAGTGAGAATGGACTCACAAGTGTGATTGTTGAAGAAAGGGCCCAAAAAGTTGAATATGGCCCTAAGTTTTGTGACTTCCCCTTGGGTGTTCAAAGTTGACTTCTGCGTTCTAAAGGGAATTCTAAGTACCTAATTCAATACTTTGCTCACTATTGCTTTAAGAATGTTTGCTTATCCTTCACCTTTCATTGTTAGCCAATAGCCTAGCCTCGTTACAACCCTTTGACTTCTATCTTGATTGTTTTGTGTTTCAATTTGTGGAGTTTGAACTTGGTATAAGCTTATGGTGTCACTGGTTCTCGCTTCTAAGTAGTAGCATTCCATTCATGAGATCATACCTAAACATGCTTATTAACTCCAGAAATTGCTCTCTTTATGATACATATATGTGAGTGTTCGTTTTCATGTTTACATCAATCTTCTCACATATAACTAGTGTAGGGTGTGAAGTTAGAAAATCTGTGTGAAAAACGAGAGTACATCTAGTAAGGAATTGAGGGAATTCTCTAAGGCATGTTACTACATTCAAAACATGGTTTTAAATGCTTAATTGTGAACTAGTATGTGGTGACTATGATTAAAAATGTACTTAAGTGTAAAGATGGCTAAAATCTGTGGGAATAATGATTTTTAACTTGTCATGTGCATTGGAAATCCCTGAGACGATTGTTGGAAGGTATAGGTTGTGTTTTGTTCGTTTTGTTTTGTTTTTGGTTTCTTTTGTTTTGTTTTGCTCGAGGACTAGCAAAAGATAAGTGTGGGGGTATTTGATAGGAGCATATTCATGCGACTTAAATGGCTTGTTCTCGTGCATTTACGTTATGTTTCTTTAGTTATTTTAGTACTTTAAGCTATTTTCGTGTGTTTGTAGGTCCAAAGGGCTAAAGGAGCAAAAAGATGCATTTTGGAGACTTTTGGAGCACTTTTGGACTAAGGATGGATAGCTTATGCTTGGAGCCAAAGTGTTGGACGAAATTGAAGACCTAATTGAAGACCAAAGTGTTGGAACCTTGTTCCCTTTAGTTTTAGGACATTTAAACCTTTCCTAATCCCATTCATCAACACATGCATCCACATGCATTCACCCTTTAAACCATTAAATCCACATGCTTTCCTATTCAATTAAATCAGCCACATGCATTCATCATCATAACCTAGCTGTCATTCCACTTCATTGCACATGCATCTTCAAATAAATCAGCCATTCCACATGCATATTCAACCTAGCTGTCATTGCACATGCATTCACTCTTTAATTCACATGCAAAACATCCCATTCCATCTCCCATCAGATTTCCATCATATTCACATGCATTCCATCCTTTAAAACATTGCACATGCACTCCCTTTAATTAATTAAGCCACATGCACTCCCATCCATTTCATCATTGCAGCCAACACATGCTTTCACATGCATTTTCAGATTGTCCCCTTGCACATGCAGCCACATATTCATTGCACATGCAATTCCAACCCACATGCATCCTTTAATCATTCAAACATGCAGCCACATTCCCTCCTAGCTGTCATGTTCCCCCCATTTCACCTATAAATAAGCATCCATTGCATACACATTTCATTCATACACTCTTCCATATTCCAGAAATTCGTCAAAACCTCTCCACACCCTCATTGCAGCCACTCCAACCACTCCCCAAACCATTCACACCATCAAACTATCCTTAGACCTTGTGCTACAACGAAGAGGAAGATAAGAGGGCCTAAACGTTCATACAATTCAAGTTTGAGTTGTTGGAATGTTTAGGTGTTTCTTTGATTTCAATGTTTAATTTCAATACTCTTTGTTTTGTACGAATGAGGAATGGAAGAGAAGAGGGCCTAAACGTTCATACAATTCAAGTTTGAGTTGTTGGAATGTTTAGGTGTTTCTTTGATTCCAATGTTTAAATTCAACTAAACCCCCCTTGGCTAGGGGGGGATTCGAAATATATGTTTATGCTTGCATTTTGATTTGATTACTTCTAATTGCGTTTCATAAGTTGTGGATTCAATTTATTTAACTGTTTGATTGATAACTTATTTATGTATGTTTATTGAGAATGCACGCTTAATTTTCATGCATGAATATGACGCTAGAATATAAGTGAGTTTCACCTAATAGTTACGAACTTATATTCACAAGTAGTGGAGGTTGCTTATAAACAATCGCGTTAAACAAATTCTTGGCATAAGTTTCATGCAATCATAGTAACGAATGCCTCGTCAACACTTATAATTTTCATAGAGCGTAATGATTCTTGCTTGTACCTCTTCTATGCATTCATGTTGAGGACTTGTGGGGAATGTTTTGAATTGTCGCATGCATCATCCAATTCAATAACGTTAGGATGATTTGAAGGTTAATTAGTGCATCACGGTTAACTTGGGGTGTTGAGAATTAATGATTTATTGAAATGCAATTGGAAATCGTTTTATTATGCAAGTATAACATGTATGGAGATGAACCCCTTAGCTAGCCTTCATTCCATTCATTCTATCACATTCACATTTACATTTTGCTTTAATTTACAATCTGTACATTTTAGTTTAATTTCGTATAAACCTAAATCCCCCTTTACTTTAATGTCAAATTAGTTAGAAATACATTTAGTTTGTGTTTATAAGTGTTTTGTTTCATTTTGTTTCCCAAATTCGTCCAAAGTACTCAAGGTGCTCAAAACTGCCCAGAAAGTGTTTTTAAGGCAGTTTCGAGTGCTTTGGGTACTGTTTGAGTCTTTTGGTTTGTTTTAGTGTTTTAAAGTTTAGTTTTACATTCTTTGAGTCTAGTTTAGTGTTTTATATTACGTTTTTACGTTTGTGATTCAATTTGTTACATAAATTCGTCCAAAGTACTCAAAGTGCTCAAAACTGCCCAGAAAGTGATTTTAAGGCAGTTTTGAGTGTTTTGGGTAATGTTTGAGTCTTTTGGTTTGTTTTAGTGTTTTAAAGTTTAGTTTTGCATTCCTTGAGTCTAGTATAGTGTTTCATATTGTTATTTTACGTTTTTGAGTCAAATCCAAGTGGTTAACAATCCCTCCTAATCCCCGGTCCAGAACGATCCCTACTTATACTTATACTACAATTGACAAAAAGAGGGTTTAATTTGTGTGCGTATAAATTCCCGCATCAATATACTCTTTGGTTTATGCTTGGTTGTAGTTATAGTTTACGAATTCACATGTAATCACAAAAGATAGAATTAGTTTTTGTAACATGCTTGAAGGAATGAACTCAAATTAACGCTACATCCCTGAGAGACTTGAGCCTAAACGTTTATTTGGAGAGTTATTAATCTGTGCATTCTTGTTTTCTAAAGTCGTTGCATGATCTCATTATTCTTTGCTTGGTTACTACTTAGAAGGCGTTTCATCACTTAGTTCCAAATGCTAGAACTCATGCCCATTTCATTCAAAGCATGTTATTGAGTTGCATAACACATATTCAAGATGAAGTTGTGTAGTGACCACCATCAAAGCCAAATAAGCCGTGTGCCCTTCATTCATTATGTGTTTAAGTTTAACCCCATTGAGCTGTGTTAGCAATGTTCTTTGTTAATCCATATCATCCTCACCTAGCCTAGATTAGGACCATCCGTACCCTTGTTCTTGAAGCATAGTAGGCATGAATGAATTCCTTTTGATTAATGTGTTGCAGAAAATAAGTGTGGGGGAAGGATTATTGATGTGAGTTATGTGCCATAGGCACGGCTAGAAAAAAAAAAAAAAAAAAAAGAAAAGGAAAGAAAAAAAAAGTGAAAAAGAGTTCCAAAGTATTGGTTGTTGAAGTAAGGGTCCAAAACAATGAATTAGGCCCTAAGAGTTGTTTGAATATCCCCTATTTGTCTAAAAGTTGATTTCTGCATTCTAAGTGAATTCTAAGTCTCAATTTCATTACTTTGCTTGCTATTGCTTAAGGAACTTTTGTTTATCCCTATCTTTCCTTGTTAGCCAATACCCCAAGCCCCGTTACAACCCTTGACTTCTATCTTGAGTGTTGTGCATTTCAATTTGTGGAGTTTGAATTTGGTATGAGCATATGGTGTCACTGGTTCTCACATCTAAGTAGTAGCATTCCATTCATGAGATCATATCTTAACATGTTTAATTACTCCAGAAATTGCGTTCTTTGTTATAACATATGTGAGTACTACTCTTTCATGTTTACATCAATCTTCTCACATATAACTAGTGTAGGGTGTGTAGTCAGAAAATCTGAGTGAAAATTGAGTGCATAACTAGTGAGGAATTGAGGGAGTTCTCTAAGGCATGTTACTACATTCAAAATGTGTTTTAATTGATTAAATGCGAACTAGTGAATGGTGACTATGATTAAGTATGTGCTCGAGGGGAAGGAAGACTAAAAGCTATGTGAGTAATGATCTTTGACATGTCATGTTTCATTGGAAATCCCTGAGGCAAATGTTGGAAGGTTTAGGTTATGTTTTGATTGTTTTGTTTCGTCTTATTTTCTTTAGTTGTTTTGTTTTGCTCGAGGACTAGCAAAAGTTAAGTGTGGGGGAATTTGATAGGAGCATATTCATGCGACTTAATTAGCTTGTTCTCGTGCATTTATGTTGTGTTTCCTTAGTTATTTTAGTGTTTAAAGTCACTTTTGTGTATTTTCAGATTATAAGGCCAAAGTGTGCAAGAAGTTGCAAATTGGAGTCTTTTGGAGCAAAAGAGGAATGAATGAGTTGAAGACTTGAAGAAACGATGAATTCCCACTCCAACGATGAATTCCTACTCAAACGAGGATTCCTACTCCAACAAGGATTCCTACTTGAACTAGGAAAGTTAACCCTAGGTTTCCCGTTTTGGTAACCTTTCCTAATCTTAAACGTCCGTATTTTTTAGCCACTTTGAAGGCCTTGTAGGCACTTTAGGACACAAAACAAAGGCCCTAGGCCACTTTAAAGCCTTAGCCGTGGCTTTTCCCTTCTCCCCTTCCTTTGCCGTGCAAGGGGGGGCATTTTTGTCCCCTTTTATGCATCTAAACCCTAACCCTTTTTCCTTGCAGCCACTCTCCCTTTTATTTCTGAAATTTAAACCTATTTCCCTTTCAAATAAACCCTAGCCGCGCCCTTTAATCATTCCCTCTTTAATTTCTGATTTTATTTCCTTTTTCTAGAAGCCTTGGATTTAATTTTAATAAGCTAGGGTTTTATTTTCTAAAACCCTATATAAACTAAACCCTAAGCCGCACCCTAGAGCTCTTCTCTCATTCATTTTTCATTCTTTTCATCAGCCACATTCTCTCCCACCTTTGCCGTAGCCACCATCACCCAAAACCCTTCAATCCGTAGCTTCTCCATCAATTCCAGCTACCATCCAACCTTGCCGCAGAACCACCATCCATTCCCCACTCCATTCCACACCTCCATACACCATCCACACCCCTTGCCGCAACCCTTTACCACCCTAAACCCATCTATAACCCAGAAAATCATCCAAAAACACCCCAAACCCTCTCTGCCGCAACAAGGAGAAGAAGAAAGAGGAGCTTAAATGCGCAGAAATTCAAGTGGATTCGTTGGGCGTTCTAGGTGTAATCAATCTTTTGTTCTTTATGTTTAATTTCAATTTTATTTCTCTTTCTGTGAACATGAGAGGCTAAATCCCTAGTTAGCTAGGGGGTGATTCGAAACCATGTTTATGCTTGCAATATGAATTGATTACCTTTGGTTGGAATTTCATGAGTTGTGGATTCAATTCGTTTAACTGTTTGATTGATAACTTATTTGTGTATGTTTATTGAGAGTGCACGCTTAGTTTTCATGCATGAATATGACGCTAGAATATAAGTGAGTTTCACCTAATAGTTACAAACTTATATTCACAAGTAGTGGAGGTTGCTTATAAACAATCGCGTTGAATGAATTCTTGGCACTAGTTTCATGCTCATCATAGTAACGAATGCCTCGTCAACACTTATAGTTTTCATGTTGCTTAATGATCTTTGATTGTATCTTTATTGTGCTTTTCACGTAAAGGACTTTTGGAGAATGTTTTGAATTGTGTATGCGCTGTCCCATCCAATTCATTAACTTAAGGAAAACTTGAAGGTTAATTTAAGCGGACCTAATTAACCCGGGGTGTTGAGTTTCATGATTCATCGAAAGACCAACTGAAAATTATCTTGTATGCAAGTGTGACATGTGTGGAGAGGAACCTTCTAGCTAGCATTCCATCCATATTTTCATCAAATTCATCTTTACAATCTGTTTTAATTACAATCTGTGCATTTTATTTAATTTCGTCAAAAACTAAATCCCCCTTTACTTTAGTGTCCAATTTAGTTAGAAAGTGTCTTAGTTTGTGTTTCTAAGTGTTTTGATTCAAGTTATTACCCAAATTCGTCCAAATTAGTGAAAGTGCTCAAAACTGCCCAGAAAGTGTTTTTAAGGCAGTTTTGAGTGTTTTGGGGCTGTTTTGAGTCTTTTGGTTAGCTTTAGTGTTTTTATTGTTTAGTTTTGCATTCTTTGAGTCTAGTTTAGTGTTTTAACCTTTGTTTTACGTTTTTGAGTCAGTTTCCAAGTGATTTAGCAATCCCTCCTAATCCCCGGTTTAGAACGATCCCTACTTATACATATACTACAATTGTCAAAAGAGGGTTTTAATTTGTGTGCTTAAAAATTTCGCATCACGGCAGAGAAAGGAAGTGGCTGGAATGGTGGGAATAGGCTGCGGCAGAGAAGAATAATATGGGATGGTGGCTGCGGCTTAGGGGGAAAAGAGGGCTATGGTGGCTGAATGAAGAATGAATGAGAGAAGAGAGAGCTAGGGTGAATTAAAGGGTGCGGCTGAGATGGGATTTAGAAGGCTTAGGGTGAATGGATGGGGGACTTGCGGCTGATATGGATGATGGATGAATGAAAATTGTGAATGAATCGAATAGGGTGCGGCTAGGGTTTGAAATATGTATGGTTCCAAAAATTAAACCTAGCTTATTTTTATTAACTAAAATAAATTCAAAGGCTTCTAGAATTAGGAAATAAAATCAGAAATTAAAGAGGGAATGATTAAAGGGTGCGGCTAGGGTTTATTTGAAAGGGAAATAGGTTTAAGTTTCAGAAATAAAAGGGAGAGTGGCTGCAAGGAAAAAGGGTTAGGGTTTAGATGCATAAAAGGGGACAAAAATGCCCCCCCTTGCACGGCAAGGGAAGGGAATTAGGGTTAAGGCACGGCAAAGGGTTTAAAGTGGCCTAGGGCATTTGTTTTGTGTCCTAAAGTGCCTACAAGGCCTTCAAAGTGGCTAGAAAATACGGACGTTTAAGATTAGGAAAGGTTACCAAAACGGGAAACCGAGGGTTAACTTTCCTATTTCAAGTAGGAATCCTTGTTGGAGTAGGATTCCTCGTTTGAGTAGGAATTCATCGTTGGAGTAGGAATTCATAGTTTCTTCAAGTCTTCAACTCATTCATTCCTCTTTTGCTCCAAAAGACTCCAATTTGCATCTTCTTGCACACTTTGGCCTTATAATCTGAAAATACACAAAAGTGACTTTAAACACTAAAATAACTAAGGAAACACAACATAAATGCACAAGAACAAGCTCAATAAGTCACATGAATATGCTCCTATCAAATTCCCCCACACTTCGCTTTTGCTAGTCCTCGAGCAAAACAAAACAACTAAAGAAAATAAGACGAAACAAAACAAACAAAACAACACCTAAACCTTCCAACGTTTGCCTCAGGGATTTCCAATGAAACATGATATGTCAAAGATCATTGCTCATATAGCTTTTAGTCTTCCTTCCCCTCGAGCACATACTTAATCATAGTCACCATTCACTAGTTCGCATTTAATCACTTAAAACACATTTTGAATGTAGTAACATGCCTTAGAGAATTCCCTCAATTCCTCATTAGTTATGCACTCAATTTTCACTCAGATTTTCGGACTACACACCCTACAATAGTTATATGTGAGAAGATTGATATAAACATGAAAGACTAGTACTCACATATATTATAACAAAGAACGCAATTTCTGGAGTAATTAAACATGTTTAGATATGATCTCATGAATGGAATGCTACTACTTAGATGCGAGAACCAGTGACACCATATGCTCATACCAAATTCAAACTCCACAATTGAAATGCACAACACTCAAGATAGAAGTCAAGGGTTGTAACGGGGCTTGGGGTATTGGCTAACAAGGACAGATAGGGATAAACAAAAGTTCTTTAAGCAATAGCAAGCAAAGTAATGAAATTGAGACTTAGAATTCACTTAGAATGCAGAAATCAACTTTTAGACAAATAGGGGAGATTCAAACAATGATGCGAGATTTAAACACACACAAATTAAACCCTCTTTTTGTCAATTGTAGTATATGTATAAGCAGGGATCGTTCTGGACCGGGGATTAGGAGGGATTGTTAATCACTTGGATTTGACTCAAAAACGTAAAAACAATATAAAACACTAAACTAGACTCAAAGAATGCGAAACCAAACGTTAAAACACTAAGACAAACCAAAAGACTCAAAATGCTTTTAAAAACACAAACTAAAATGATTTCTAACTAAATTGACATTAAAGTAAAGGGGGATTTAAGTTTATACGAAATTAAATTAAATGAACAAATTAAAACAGAATGTAAATATGAAATTGATGAAATAGAATGGATGAATGCTAGCTAAGGGGGTCATCTCCACATATGTTACACTTGCATAATAAAAAGATTTCCAATTGCATTTCAATAAATTATGAAACTCATCACCCCGAGTTAATTAGGTCCGCTTAAATTAACCTTCAAATCTTCCTAACGTTATTGAATTGGATGATTGCATACGACAACCCAAAACATTCCCCACAAGTCCCCTACATGATTGCATAATAGAGATACAAGCAAGAATCATTACGCTCTATGAAGATTATAAGTGTTGACGAGGCATTCGTTACTATGATTGCATGAAACTCGTGCCAAGAATTCATTTAACGCGATTGTTTATAAGCAACCTCCACTACTTGTGAATATAAGTTCATAACGATTAGGTGGAACTCACTTATATTCTAGCGTCATATTCATGCATGAAAATTAAGCGTGCACTCTCAATAAACATACATAAATAAGTTATCAATCAAACGGTTAAACAAATTAAATTCACAACTTATGAAACGCAATTAGAAGTAATCAAATCAAAATGCAAGCATAAACATTTATTTCGAATTACCCCCTAGCTAAAGGGGGTTTAGTTCCTCATAACTTTGAAATCAAAGAAACACCTAAACATTCCAACAACTCAAACTTGAATTGTATGAACGTTTAGGCACTCTTTTCTTCCATTACTCATACGTACAAAACAAAGAGAATTGAATTTAAACTTTGAAATCAAAGAAACACCTAAACATTCCAACAACTCAAACTTGAATTGTATGAATGTTTAGGCCCTCTTATCTTCCTCGTTGTTGTAGCACAAGGTCTAAGGTGAGGTTTGGGGAATTATGGAAATGGATGAGGAATGGTGGAAGGGGGACTCACGGTTTTGGATTCTAAGGGGAAGTGTTTGTGTTAGTTGTGGTGTGAGAAATGGAGAGATGGAGTGGGGAGTGAATGAATTTCTCAATGAATGCATGGGTTTTTATAGGGGGAATGGGAGAATATGTTGTTGATTGTTTAAGAGTGCATGTGGCTCTTATGATTGTTGTGCAATGATGAAAGGCAAAGTGCATGTGCAATGTTGGAGGATGAATGTGTGATGGTGTGATTGAATGATTTAAAGGGGCATGTGGGTGAATTAAAGGATGGAATGCATGTGAATTAGGTTGCAAAGAGAAGGAGAAAAGCTGGAAAATGGAATGGGATACATGGCAAGGTGTGTTTGGTGTTGGAAATGCATGTGTTTGCATGTGAATTAAAACTAGAGTGAATGATGATGAATGCATGTGGATTAAAGAGGTGTGAAGTGTGTGTGAATGCATGTGAAGATGCTAATAAATAATGCATGTAGGGTTAGGAAATAAAATCATAACTTAAAGGGGAATGATTAAAGGGTGTTGAAAGGTTTTGCATGGCTTTGAAGTGATTGTGGATTGGGCTAGGGTTTAAGTACATGAAATGGACCCAAATTGCTCCCCCTTGCATGACAAGGAATGGTGTTTGTGTTAAGCCCAAGGCAAGGTGAATGTAATTGGGTTAGGGCCATTGTTTTATGTCCTCAAGTGCTTACAAGGCCTTCAATTTCATCCAACACTTGGGCTCCAAGCATAAGCTATCCATCCTTAGCCCAATAGTGCTCCAAAACACTCCACAATGCATCCTTTCGTCAAACACGTCTTATTATCCTGAAAACACACAAAAGAAGCATAAAGGACTAAACTAACTAAAGAAACATAACGTAAATGTACGAGAACAAGCCATTTAAGTCGCATGAATATGCTCCTATCAAACAACTCTTAGGGCCTAATTCATTGTTTTGGGCCCTTACTTCAACACCCAATACTTTGGAACTCTTTTTTCACTTCTTTTTTTTTTCTTTTTCTTTTTTAGCCGTGCCTATGGCATATAACTCACATCAATAATCCTTCCCCCACACTTATTTTCTACAACACATTAATTGATGCGAGATTTATACGTACACAAATTAAACCCTCTTTTTGTCAAATTGTAGTATATGTATAAGTAGGGATCGTTCTTAACCGGGGATTAGGAGGGATTGCATAATCACTTGGAAACTAACTCAATAACGTAAAACAAAGTTTAAAACACTAAACTAAACTCAAAGAATGCAAAACTCAAAATAAGAAAGATTGTAATGACTAAACAAAATATGGGGGGGGGGGGGAATTGTGTTTGGACGAGATTAAATTAAATGGACAGATTATAAATAAAACAGATTGTAAGACAAGTTGTGATAGAAAATATGGATGATGGAATGGCTAAGGGGTTTTACACATGCAATATATGCAACGCCAATCACTTTCCAGTTATCACTTCAATAAGTTATGAACCTCGACACTCCAAGTTAATTAGGTCCGCTTAAATTAACCTTCAGATTTCCCTAGAATCATTGAATTGGATGAATATGCATCGCAAACAAATTATTCCTAACAAGTTCTCTATATGAACAACATGATAAAGATACAAGTTAGAATCATTACGTTCTTTGGAATCATAAGCATCGACAAGGCATTTGTAACTATGAAAAGCATGATACTCTTGCCAGGAATCTACTTAACATGATCGTGACTAGCGACCTTCACTACTTGTGAATATAAATTTATAACGATTAGGTGAAACAAACTTATATCCTAGCACCAAATTCAAGCATGCAAATTAAGCGTGCACTCTCAATCAACATACAAGAATAAGTTCTAAATCAAACGGTTAAGCAAATTGTATTCACGACTTATGCAACGATAACTGGAAGTAATCAACTTATTTCACATATATAATCATGGTTTCGAATACACCCTTAGCCATTGGGGGTTTAGTTCCTCATGATTACAAAACAAAGAGAATTGAAATTTGATGCGAGAATTTATACGCACACAAATTAAACCCTCTTTTCGTCAAATTGTAGTATATGTATAAGTAGGGATCGTTCTGGACCGGGGATTAGGAGGGATTGTTAACCACTTGGATTTGACTCAAAAACGTAAAATAACAATATGAAACACTATACTAGACTCAAAGAATGCAAAACTAAACTTTAAAACACTAAGACAAACCAAAAGACTCAAACATCACCCAAAACACTCAAAACTGCCTTAAAATCACTTTCTGGGCAGTTTTGAGCACTTTGGTGAATTTGGACGAAATTATGTAACAAAATGAATCAAAACACTTATAAACATAAACTAAAACACTTTCTACTAAATTGGACAATAAAGTAAAGGGGGATTGAGTTTTATACGAAATTAAATAAAATGTACAGATTCGAATTAAGACAGATAGTATATATGAATGTGATGAAATGGAATGAATGGATGGATGCTAGCCAAGGGGTTCATCTCCATACATGTTATACTTGCATAATAAAATGATTTCCAATTGCATTTCAATAAACCATGAATTCTCAACACCCCAAGTTAACCGTGATGCACTAATTAACCTTCAAATCTTCCTAACGTTATTGAATTGGATGATGCATGCGACAATTCAAAACATTCCCCACAAGTCCTCAACATGAATGCATAGAAGAGGTACAAGCAAGAATCATTACGCTCTATGAAAATTATAAGTGTTGACGAGGCATTCGTTACTATGAATGCATGAAACTCTTGCCAAGAATTCGTTTAACGCGATTGTTTATAAGCAACCTCCAGTACTTATGAATATAAGTTCGTAACTATTAGGTGAAACTCACTTATATTCTAGCGTCATATTCATGCATGAAAATTAAGCGTGCACTCTCAATAAACATACATAAATAAGTTATCAATAAAACGGTTAAACAAATTGAATCACAACTTATGAAACGCAATTAGAAGTAATCAAATCAAAATGCAAGCATAAACATATATTCGAATCACCCCCCAACCAAGGGGGAGTTTAGTTCCTCATGGTACAAAACAAAGAGAATCAAAGAAACACCTAAACATTCCAACAACTCAAACTTGAATTGTATGAACGTTTAGGCCCTCTTATCATCCATTCCTCATTCGTACAAAACAAAGAGCATTGAAATTAAACATTGAAATCAAAGAAACACCTAAACATTCCAACAACTCAAACTTGAATTGTATGAACGTTTAGGCACTCTTCTCTTCCTCTTCGTTGTAGCACAAGGTCTAAGGATAGTTTGATGGTGTAAATGGTTTGGGGAGTGGTGGAGGAATGGAAGGATGGTGTTTGGATTTGTAGGGAAGACTCACGGCACAAAGGGGTGGTTTGATGGTCTACATTTCTGCAATGGATGAGTTTATGGAAGAGTGTTTGGAATGGGTGAATTTCTGGCACAAAGGCCTTATTTCTGTGTTGATTGGATTGTGTATGAATGAGAATGAATGAATGAGTATTTATAGGTGAAATGGGGGGAACATGACAGCTAGGAACTTGGTGGAAATCTGAAATGGTGATGGGAGATGCATGTGGTTGTTTGTGCATGTGATTAAAGGGTGGAAATGCATGTGCTTTGACAGAAATGAAAGGGAATGCACGGTTTTGGTTGATTTCTGGTGGTTGTGAGGTGCAAATCTAGGTGGAAATGCATGTGGACTAAAGCTATGTGAATGATTAAGGTGAATGTGCATGAGTGCATGTGAAATCTGCCAAGATGCATGTGTTATGAAGTGGATTTTCTGCAAATGCAAGGTGAATGTGCATGTGATTAAATTAAAAGATGGAATGCATGTGAATGACAGCTAGATATGTTGATGAATGCATGTGACTTGTTTGTGGTGAGTGAATGCATGTGCAAAGCTTTTTGGGAGAAAGGTGGATGAATGCACATGTGACTTAGGTTGTGAAATCTGATGGAATGATGAAGTGGCTGAAATGATGAAAGAATGAGGGTATGCACGGCACAAGGGAAGTGTTGGGTGATGGATGCATGTGGGTTAATTAATTAAGTGTATGATATGATAAGTGATTGATAAGATAAGTGAATGATATGATAAGTGGTTGATAAGATAAGTGGTGAATGATATGTGGTGAATGATATGTGATAAGTGATAAGTGATAAGTGATAGGTGATGATGATAAGTGGTTATGATAAGTGATAAGTGGTGATGATAAGTAATGGAAGCATGTGAGGGAATGAATAATGAATGCATGTGATAAGGGAATTGGAAAGGTTTAAATGTCCTAAAACTAAAGGGAACAAGGTTCCAACACTTTGGTCTTCAATTTCGTCCAACATTTTGGCGCCAAGCATAAGCTATCCATCCTTAGCCCAAAAGTGCTCCAAAAGTCTCCAAAATGCATCTTTTTGCTCCTTTAGCCCTTTGGACCTACAAACACACGAAAATAGCTTAAAGGACTAAAATAACTAAAGAAACATAACGTAAATGCACGAGAACAAGCCATTTAAGTCGCATGAATATGCTCCTATCAAAATTAAACATTGTAATCGAGGAAAAGAAACACCTAAACATTCCAACAACTCAAACTTGAATTGTATGAACGTTTAGGCACTCTTCTCCTCCTCTTCTTTGTAGCATAAGGTCTAAGGGATGTTGTTGGTGTGTTGAATGGATTGGGGAATTATGGAAATGGATGAGGAGTGGTGTTTGGATTATAAGGGAATGGGAGCTCACGGCAAGGAAGAATGGATGTGTTTGTGGCGTGTTGTGTATGAAAATGAGATGTCCAATTGAATGGGAATGCAAGGGTTTTTATAGGAGGAATGGAGGTGTATATGGCTGTTTGTTTAAGCATGCATGTGGCTGGAATGTGGTGGAAAAACAGCTAGGAAAGTTGGTGGAAAGCTGGAAAGCATGTGGCAAGGTGTGTAGGTGCTGGAATTGCAAAGAAAACCCACGGCAAAGACTTGTTTGGGTGCATGTGATGATTTCTGTGGTGGGTTATGCATGGCAAGGCTGGAATGTGGTGTAATGATGAAGGAATAATGTCTTGGTGGCTGGAATGATGAAGTGGAATGCTGGAATTGCACAAGGGAAAAGCTGGAAAGGAAAGAGATAGCCACGGCAATGGGCGTTTGGGGTTGGAAATGCATGTGTTTGCATGTGAATGCTGTTTGTGTGAAGTGTGTGTGAATGCATGTGGATTAAAGAGTGAATGGTGGCTGCAATGATGAAGACATGTGGCTGAAATGAAAGGGAAATGCAAAAGGGAAAAGCTGGAAATGGGAGTGAAGAGCACGATATTGAGTGTGGATGAGTTGGAAAAGCATGTGAATGCTAGGCAAAGTGCATGTGAATGATTTGTGGTGCAATGATGAAGAGAAGTTGCTGAAAATCAAAGGGGAAGGCACGGCAAAGAAGGATTTCAGGATGCATGTGTGTGTGAATGGTGGTTTTGCATGGCTTTGATGGGTTGTTTGATTGGGCTAGAGGTTTTGCATGGCTTTGATGGATTGTTTGATTGGGCTAGGCCCTTTGTTTTATGTCCAAAATGCATACAAGGCCTTCAAATTCGTCCAACACTTTGGCTCCAAGCATAAGCTTTCCATTCTAAGCCCAATCTTGCTCCAAAATGCTTCGACATGCACCTTTTTGCCTCCTTAGCCATATTAACCTAGAAACACACGAAAGTGGCATAAAGGACTAAAATAACTAAAGAAACACAACGTAAAACCACGAGAACAAGCCAATTAAGTCGCATAAATATGCTCCTATCAAATTCCCCCACACTTAGCTTTTGCTAGTCCTCGAGCAAAACAGAAAAACAAAACAAAACCTAAACCTTCCAACAATAGTCTCAGGGATTTTCAATACACATGACATGTTAAAATTCGTTATCTCCACAGATTTTAGCCATCTTTACACTTAAGTACATTCTTAATCATAGTCACCACATACTAGTTCACAATTAAGCATTTAAAACCATGTTTTGAATGTAGTAACATGCCTTTAGAGAATTCCCTCAATTCCTTACTAGATGTACTCTCGTTTTTCACACAGATTTTCTGACTACACACCCTACACTAGGTACATGTGAGAAGATTGATGTAAACATGTAGACGAACACTCACATATGTTATAACAAGGAAAGCATTTTCTGGATTTACGATAATGACATGAATATGATCTCATGAATGAAATGCTACTACTTAGAATGAGAACCAGTGATTCCATAAGCTCATATCAATTCCAAACTCCACAAATTGAAACACATAACACTCAAGATAGAAGCATAAGGGTTGAAACGGAGCTAAAGGTGTTTGGCTAACAAAGAAGGGATATGGAAAACAAAGGTTCTTAAAGAAATAGCGAGCAAAGCATTTGAATTAACGTAGAATTCACTTTTGAATGAAAACTCAACTTTTGAACAACAAGGGGGAACAAGCTCTTTTTCCTTTCTTTCTTTTCTTTTCTGTTTTTCTTTTTCATATGTTTTTCACAATTTTTTTCTTTTCTTTTGACTCTCAAAACATACATAAACACTAAAGAACAAAACATTCTCTCCCCCACACTCATTTTCTTTCATAATGTAACTCAAAAGGAATTCATTTAAGTCATGCTCACTATCATTTAAGAACAAGGGTGTGGATTGTCCTAAACTAGGCTAGGTAAGGATAATGTGGGTTAACAAAGAATAAAGGCTAAACGAGGCTCAACAGGGTTAAAACTTACAATATGTACGAAATATGGGAAGTAAGGCTATTTGGCTATGGTGACAACTACACAACTTCATCTTGATATATGTTATGCAATTCAATGTCATGCTTTGAATGAAACGAATATAAGTTCTAGCATTTAGTTCTATCATGATACAATTGCATTCTAAGTAGCAACCAAGCAAGGAATGATGAGATCATGCAACAACTTTAGAAAACAAAGAATCACATATTATAACTCTCCAAAGAAGGTAATGGCTCGAGTCTCACAGGGTTGTAGCGTTTGTTTGAGTTCCTTCCTTCAAGCATGTTACAAAAACGAATTTTTTTTCTTTTATGATTGCATGTGAAGTCATACATTATAACCATAACCAAGCATATACCAAGAGTAAATCAAACTTTCATCCATGTTTATAACTCTTTTTAACAGTCATGCAATTACAAACCAAATCCTTATCATAGTGTTGGAAGGTACCCTAAGACACAAACACACAAAAACGACTCAAAACACTCTTTTTAGGCTTTTCAAAACATGTTTTTTTTTTTTTTCAAATTTTTATGTGATAAAATCCCACGAATTTGCATTAAATATACTTAGTTACCCCCCCCCCCCCCCCCCCCCACACTTAAATCAAACATTGTCCTCAATGTTTTAAGCATAGATTCACACAAAACATTAGTAAACACACAAAAAGCAACTAAACATACTAAACATGGCAGAATGTAACTTAACAAAGAGAAGAGTTTAGGGACGCAAATCTGGTTATGGAGTGTAAATTCCATCTTCTCCTTGGTAATTGCATTGAGGCATGATCATGGTGATTCCACAGGCTTACTCTTGAACTGGTTTCCGCCCATCGTTGATTTTCCTTTGTGCTACTTCTTGAACTGGGCAGCAGGATTCTTTTGGTCTTCCCCGAAGGTCTGAGCTTCCTTCTTTTATCTGTTTCTTTGTTCAATCTTTCCAATTCGTATTGAAGAGGGTTAGAGGATAGCTCAGCATATGCAGTTGTTGCTTGTCTCCACATGCTTCAATGTATCATTTTCACTTGCCTTACTTGCTCCGTTGAAGATGACTACTCGAGAGCAACGCTAGGTAAGCAACCAGGAATAGATTCCAGGCAGTTGGCTCCAGATCGAAAGACTGACTCCAAGTGCCGGCTGATTGCTTCTTTCACTTTGCCATGCGAGTAAGAACAAGGACAAAGAAAAAGACAGGGAAAGAGCATGATATGAGATACTTTTGCTTTTGACCTTGATGATATGAGATACCTTTGCTTTTGAAGAAGCGGTGAATGAATCAGCACATGCTTCAATCCGCCGTTTCCTCCTGGGTCATCTGTACTCCAGGCATCTGGTATCATCTTTGGGGAAGCAGAAAAAATTGAGTATTTCGAAAGGCTTTGTTGGGAGTGCGCCCTCAGAGGTGAGGAAGAGTTAGGCATTTTCTTCAGGTTTGCCTTGCCATAAAAGATGAAGGTCGACATATATAGAGATAATAGCAAGTAGTGGTACTGTTCTTTTACCCTTGTCGACAAACGTTTTGATCCCGCAAATCCGGGCATTCTCATACGCCTCATGCCGAATCTCTTCAAGCTCGTTCAATTGTAGCTTCCTATGGGTTCCAGCCGTGTCCACATCCATATTGAAGGTCTTGACCGCCCAATGTGCCTTGTGTTCAAGCTCCACGGGTAGATGGCATGGCTTGCCATAGACTAGCCGAAATGGGGACATACCAATGGGCGTTTTGTAAGCCGTTCGATAGGCCCACAGTGCATCCTCCAAACGCAAGCTCCAATCTTTTCTATTCAGCCCAACGGTCTTTTCCAGGATTTGCTTTATTTCTCCATTCGAAACTTCGGCTTCGCCACTTGTTTGGGGGTGATAAGGTGTGGAAACCTTATGCATCACGTTGTACTTCTTGAGCAACGCCGCAATGGTGCGGTTGCAAAAATGAGACCCACCATCGCTTATGAGCACTCGAGGCATCCCAAATCTAGAGAAAATGTTAGATTTTACAAAATCTGCAACAACTCTAGAATCGTTAGTTCGGGTGGCTTTAGCTTCCACCCACTTTGACACATAATCAACGGCAAGTAAAATGTAAGTATAACCAAACGACGTAGGGAAAGGGCCCATAAAATCAATACCCCAAACATCAAAAATTTCAACAACAAGGATTGGGTTTTGCGGCATTTGGTCTCTTTGGCCTAAACTTCCGGTCTTTTGACATCGATCACATGTTAAGCAAAAAGCCCTAGCATCTCTAAACAATGTAGGCCAATAAAAACCACTTTCAAGAACCTTAAACGCTGTGCGTTGTGTGCCAAAGTGTCCACCACATGCATATGTATGACAAAAACTCAAAATGGAATTAAACTCAGTTTCATGAACACAACGACGCACAATCTGATCCGGGCATATTTTCCACAAATAAGGGTGGTCCCAAACATAAAAACGTGCATCCTTTTTTAATTTATCACGTTGATCCTTGCTTAAGGTGTTAGGAACTTGCTTAGACACCAAAAAATTAACCAAATCGGCATACCAAGGGGTACTTACCTCAACGGACAGAAGTTGTTCACGCACCATTCGGGAAACGTTTCTAAAATGGGAAGGTCCTCTTCTTCACGCACCATTCGACTTAGGTGGTCTGCCACCACGTTTTCACATCCCTTCTTGTCCCTAATTTCAATGTTGAATTCTTGAAGTAGGAGCATCCAACGAATGAGCCTTGGTTTGGCCTCCTTTTTGGTGAGAAGATACTTCAAGGCTGCATGGTCAGTGAAAACAATTACTTTAGTACCGATGAGATATGATCTAAACTTATCTAATGCAAATACAACCGCCAAAAGTTCTTTTTCGGTTGTGGAATAATTCAATTGAGCATCATTTAAAGTGCGTGAAGCATAATAAATAACATGTGGCTGTTTGTTTTTCCTTTGGCCCAAAACAGCTCCAAGGGCATAATCCGATGCATCACACATCAACTCAAAAGGAATGGACCAATCTGGTGGAGTGATTGATAACTCACATATTGCATGCATTTATACCTTCCATATTTGGCGTTTTGTGATGTTTTTGAATTAAACTGGTTGCATTTTACATTATTTGGTGTTAGTGTGCAGCCAAGTGTGTAATAGGATCAATTGGAAGGCAAATGAAGTAAAAACACTTCTTTTGGTAGCTGAGCATCATTCCAAACGTGGAGAAGATTCTGGGGAGTTAATTTGGAGTTCAAATAAGGAATTGAGGACTAATTTGGCTGATGGAATTTCAGGAAAAGATGTGGAAGGAAAGTGGTTTAATTCGGCCATATTGGGTGATTCTTAACAAGGCAAAAACGCTGGAGTCAGATTTGGTGGTTCTAAACAAGGCAAGAAGGTGTAAACCTGATTTGCAAGTTGTGAAAACAAGGAAAAAACGCTCAAAACACATGCCATATGTGGAAACACCATTTACATCAGTTTTGAGCCATTTAACTCACCTTAAAACACTTACCTTGTTTGTCATTCTCTCAGCCGTGCAAACCTGATTTGGAGGTGGAAAATAAGGAAACAAAGTTCAAAACAAATGCCATTCTCAGAAATACCTTTAAATCAGATTCTAGCCTTTTATATCACTATCAATACTTACCTTTTATGCATCTTTCCAGTCCCTATTTAAACCAAGCGAATTAGGCATCAAAAACAACTTCTTCTCGGCCTCATTCCATTATTCATTCAACCCTAGCCGCTTCATCTCTGTCCATTTTCACTCCCATTCGCAGAAACCATTCAACCCTAGCCTTTTCACCTTCATTTTGTAACACACTTGGAGAGCCAACGCCGAAGGCCACCCTTAAGGGATTTCAACATCAGTTTTGCTTCAAGGGTTCCTTCTCTTTAATTTTATGTTCACTCATGTTGTATATTTTTTATGTCAAACATTTTGTAAACATGAGGTGTAACTAATCTCTTTCTAGGGATTTGATGTAGCCTTGCAAGATTTCCATGTAGTCAAGTTAGAATGCTCAGTTGATCCATCTATTTCTTGTTTCATTCTCTGATTTAATTGTGACTTTGTGTGTTGATTTTAATATTTGATCACCATTTGAATTAACCACAGGTTGTTTAGCCAAGATTAGAGTATACATCATGCATATTCTTGGTGGATATGTGAATGAATGAAGGGAATGTTTTGCAAACAACATGCCGAGTGTTTCCTTTGGTTTTATGAAAGTTTCTTATGCATGACACATTCTTGTTTAAGAACCGAAGTTGCACATCACAATTAGGTTCAAGATTAAGAACATTTGATCAAATCCACACATCATATGGTTGATCATATCTAAGTGAAACAAACTCAAGAAATAGATAGATGGCTGAGTATGAACTGACTTAACACACATGGACTTGGTTTAGCAATGGTGAAATCGAATCCCTAGCTTCATCTCCATTGGTGCTACCCCATTTTATTATTTGTTGAATCATTTTCTTGTGTTTACTTCATTTTCTTATGCTTTCAAGTTACAACAACAAATCTGTCTAAATTGATTAGTTTTATTCTCTAATAGGGTTCTTACATAACAAGTGGTTGTAAAGGTCCAATTAGTCCCTGTGGATTCGACACCCTTACTTGTGCCATTATACTAAACATATTTTAGCACTAGGAAGGAACACAACAACAGTGATGATTGGTGTCGTGGTGAGGAGGTCCTTGAGGTGGTTGAATGCTTTCTCACACGCCTCGTTGAACTCGAAAACCACCTCTTTTTGAAGCAATCGGCATAGTGGCTGCGCAATCTTGGAGAAATCCTTTATGAACCGCCTATAAAAACCTGCATGACCAAGAAACGAACGAATCTCTCTAACCGAAGTTGGAGAGGGTAAGTGACGAACAAGGTCTACCTTAGATTTATCTACTTCAATGCCTTTTTCAGAAATAATATGTCCTAGAACAATACCTTGCTTAACCATGAAGTGACATTTTTCCCAATTAAGCACAAGATTTGTTTCAACACAACGCTTCAAAATTAAGGTTAGATTATGTAAACAATGATCAAAAGAATCCCCAAACACACTAAAGTCATCCATGAATATTTCAATAATCTTTTCAACATAATCAGAAAATATGCTAACCATACACCTTTGGAACGTGGCAGGAGCATTGCACAAGCCGAATGGCATGCGTCGATATGCAAACGTTCCAAAGGGACAAGTAAAAGTGGTCTTTTCTTGATCATCCGGGGCAATAACAATTTGATTATAACCAGAATATCCATCAAGAAAACAATAAAATAAATGACCTGCTAACCTCTCAAGCATTTGATCTAATAACGGCATTGGGAAGTGGTCCTTCCTTGTGGTGGCGTTTATCTTCCTATAATCAGTGCATACACGCCAACCAGCTTGGATTCGGGTGGGCATCAGCTCGTTCTCCGCATTCTCCACAACCGTCACTCCAGATTTCTTGGGAACACATTGGATAGGTGAAACCCAACAGCTATCGGAGATGGGGTAAATCACTCCACAATCAAGGAGTTTGATTATCTCATTCTTCACTACTTCCATCATCGGAGGGTTGAGACGGCGTTGAGCCTCTCTAGTTGGTTTGGCCCCCTCCTCAAGAAATATGTGATGCATACATGTGGCAGGACTAATACCTTTTATATCGGCCAAGGTCCACCCTAGGGCAGTGATAGGAGCATATTCATGCGACTTAAATGGCTTGTTCTCGTGCATTTACGTTATGTTTCTTTAGTTATTTTAGTCCTTTATGCCATTTTCGTGTGTTTCTAGGTTCATATGGCTAAGGAAGCAAAAAGGTGCATTTTGGTGCATTTTGGAGCAAAATTGGGCTTGGAATGGATAGCTTATGTTTGGAGCCAAGGTGTTGGACGAAATTGAGGCACTTTAGGACACAAAACAATGGCCCTAGCCCAATTACATAACCTTGCCATGGCTTATCCCTTCTCCCCTTCCCTTGCCATGCAAACCACCCTATTTTAGGCCCATTCTATTTACTTAAACCTTAGCCCTTTAACCTTGCAGCCATATCCCCTCTTTTATCCACATGCATTCATAATCATTCATAATCATTCACCACCAATTCAGCCACATGCACTTGTTCTTTCATCATTGCACCACAATCCTTTACCATTGCAGCCACATGCACTCCCATCCTTTACCATTGCAGCCACATGCACTTCCCCCTTCATCATTTCAGCCACCAAACACCCACATGCACTCCCACTCCAGATTTTCAGCCATCCCAATTCATCATTGCACATCAACACATTCTATCATTTCCACATGCATTCCCCTTACAATTTCAGCCACTCCACATGCATTTCCAGCTTTCCACCAAGTTCCTAGCTGTCATGTTCCCTCTTTTTCACCTATAAATAAGCATCCATTGCAGCCACAAATCACCAACTCTTCCATATTCAGAAAACCATCTCATATACACATTCATTCACGCTAGAAATTCATTCCCTCTCTCTAACACTGCCATACTTCACCATTCTTCATATTTTCTGCCCAAAAACACTCCTTGCCTTCCCCTACATCTATCCCTACCCTAAACACATCATTCTACATCATCCATAACCCCCAAAACTCACCAAAACCCCTTGTGCCGCAACAACAAAGAGGAGGAGAAGAGGCCTAAACGTTCATACAATTCAAGTTTGAGTTGTTGGAATTTTTAGGTGTACTTCCTTTCCTTGATTTCAATGTTTACTTTGTTATTACTCTCTAAGTTTGTTGTAATCATGAGTGGCTAAACCCCTAATTAGTTAGGGGAAAGTTTGAAGCCATGAACATGTTTGAAATATGAATTGATTTCTTCCAATTGTGATTTGTTAAGTTGTGATTGTAATTCAATTATCATGTTTATTAAAAACTTGTTTTTGTATGTTGATTAGGGATGCATACTTAGTCTTCATGCATAAACTCGATGCTAGTTTATAAACGAGTTTCACCTAATCGTCACAAGTTTATAAACATGAGTAGTGAAGGTTGCTAGTCACAACCGCGTTAATTGAATTCTTGGCAAGAGTATCATGCATTCATAGTTACAATTGCCTCGTCAACACTTATAATTTTCATAGAGCATCATGATCTCTCATTGTATCTCTTCTATGCATTCATGTTGAGAACCATTGGAGAATGATTTGAATTGTCGCATGCATCATCCAATTCAATAACATAAGGAAAATTTGAGAGTTAATTAGTGCATCACGGTTAACTTGGGGTGTTGAGCATCATAGTTAATGAAAAGCACTTGGAGAATCGATTCATATACAAATGTGTCATGTGTGGAGAATGGACCTCTAACTAATCCATCCATTATCTTGTTTTTAAGAAATTCGTTTTTACAATCTGCCTAGTTTGTTATCTTGTTTCGTTATTTCAAATCTCATCAAGACAAAATCCCCCTTTACTTTAGTGTCCAATTTAGTTAGAAAGTGTCTTAGTTTGTGTTTATAAGTGTTTTGATTCAATTTATTACACAAATTCGTCCAAATTCACCAAAGTGCTCAAAACTGCCCAGAAAGTGTTTTTAATGCAGTTTTGAGTGTTTTGGGTGATGTTTGAGTCTTTTGGTTTGTTTTAGTGTTTTAAGCGTTTGGTTTCGCATTCTTTGAGTCTAGTTGAGTGTTTTAAACTTTATTTTACGTTTTTAAGTCAGTTTCCAAGTGATTTGCAATCCCTCCTAATCCCCGGTTAAGAACGATCCCTACTTACATACTTACTACAATTGATAAAAAGAGGGTATAATTTGTGTGCGTATAAATCTCGCATCAAATTTTGGCGCCGTTGCCAGGGATTAGCAAAATTGCTAATCCCTTGTGTTTTTGCCATATGTTTTTAGTGTAATTTACCTAGTTTTCTTATTTTGTTTTGTTTTCTTGGTTTAGGTACTAGTGCATGACGCGGAGTTCTCAAACTGTGCATGCACATATCTTGGACTTTAACGACGATTTTGAACGTGATTTGAGAAGAAAGAGGAGGCATCCCGAACCTAGTGAACCTAGTTCAAGTTCAGAGGCCGAATCTGAGTTTGAAAGTGTGGAAGAAGAAGTTATGGCAGCGGACAATCGGACCATTAAAGAGCTTTCGGCCTCGGGGTTGACCAATGCCGCACCATTATGCATTCAATACCCCGCGGCTGCCCAAGGCAAGACCGATGAATTCGAGTTGAAGTCAAGCTTGTTGCACCACATTCCGAAATACCATGGGCTTTCCATGGAAGATCCCAACAAGCATCTCAAGGAGTTCGAGGTTGTTTGTTCGAGCATGACACCCATAAATGTCGATGGGAACATTCTAATGATGAAAGCTTTTCCATTCTCTCTTGTGGAAAAGGCTAAGGATTGGCTTTATGAATTGGCACCCGGGACCGTTACTTCTTGGGAGAGCATGAAGAGAGCGTTCTTGGAGAAGTTCTTCCCTACTTCAAGAGTCATTCTCTTGAGGAAGAAAATTAGCGGAATCCAACAAAGTCAAGGAGAATCTTTTCCGGCATACTACGAGCGTTTTAAAGCCCTTGTTGCATCATGTCCTCAACATCAAATGAAGGAGGAGCTTCTCCTTCAATATTTCTATGAGGGCCTTCTTCCCATTGAAAGGCAAATGCTCGATGCTTCGGCGGGAGGTGCATTGGTGGACAAAACTCCTATGTCAGCCAAGACCCTAATTGCAAACCGTGCTCTAAATGCACAACAATATGAAGGACTTGGGCAAAGGGACCCCCCACGGCAACACTTGAATGAGGTAAGTTCTCAATCCGATATTCAATCTCAGATAGCTAATCTTACTTCTATTGTGTCTCAGATGGCCGAAGGAATGAAGATACAAGGACCGATTGTATGTGGTGTATGTTCTATCCAAGGACACCCTTCGGAAAAATGCCCTCAATTGATTGAGAATGGGGGATGGGAGAGTGCAAATGCCATTGGATTTCCGAGCCACAATCAACCAAGGAATGATCCATATTCCAACACATACAATCCGGGTTGGAGAGACCATCCAAACTTCAAGTGGAGGGAACCTCAACAACCTCAACAACAAGGAGGCTTTAGACAACAACCCCCGGGGTTCTACACCAAGCCATTCGGCCCCAATCCAAACCAAGCACAACCTGCCCAAAACAATCAAGGTACGTCGTTGGGCAATGAAACACTTCTTAAATTACTTACCAATTTGTCTCAGGGGCAAGAGGATCAAACCAAAGCCATGCAAAACCAAGACAAAAGGGTGGATCACTTGGAGAAACAAATTGGGCAGATTGCGGAATTTGTAGGACAATTCCGAGACAAAGGCAAGCTCCCTAGCTCAACCATTGTCAATCCAAGGGGAGGGTGCGAATCTGCCAAGGCAATCATGTTGAGAAGTGGTAAGGAGGTCGGAACCACCTCAAGGCCATCCAAAACAAGTCAAGAAGAGGACATGTTGCTGCAAGAAGAGGAGGAACAAGCAAAGAAGGCCACGGCAAGGGTGAAAGAAACTTTGCCGCAGCCCCCTATTGTGCCAAAACCGTCCAACACGCCTAAGGTAAGTCCAAATTCGACTTTGTCAAGTTCTATTCCACTAAACGTGCCTTTTCCTCACAGATTTTTGCAAACAAAGAAGGAGGAGCATGAGAAGGACATTCTTGAGACGTTTAGGAAAGTTCAAGTCAATATCCCGCTCCTAGATGCCATAAAGCAAGTGCCCAAATACGCTAAGTTCTTAAAGGAATTGTGCACTACAAGGAAGAGGGCGTCACATAAAGAGGTAGTAAGGGTAAGTGAGAACGTTTCCGCTGTTTTACAAAGAAAGTTACCACCAAAGTGCAAAGATCCAGGTAGCTTTACAATCCCTTGTATTATTGGTCAAACTAAGTTCGAACATGCTATGTTAGACTTAGGAGCTTCAATTAACGTCATGCCATACTCTATTTATGCTTCAATGAACCTTGGTGAATTGAAAAATGATGGTGTGATTATTCAGTTGGCCGATAGATCTAATGCCTATCCAAAGGGCGTATTGGAAGATGTCTTAGTGCAGGTGAATAATTTGATCTTCCCGGCGGATTTCTATGTCCTTGAAATGGAGGAAACCACCCATGTTCCATCCTTGCCGATTCTTCTTGGGAGGCCATTCATGAAGACAGCCCGAACTAAGATAGACGTGTTTAAAGGCACTTTAACAATGGAATTCGATGGGGAAGTGATTGATTTTAATATTTCTGAAACTATGAGATTTCCTAAAGATGATCACTCATGTTTCTCTATTGATATTCTTGATTCTTTGGCGCAGGCACACCTTGATCAATTACATGGCGATGCACTTGAAACGGTCATTACAAATGGCATAGAAACGAAGGGTCACATGAATGGCACCATAGCAACCCACGACATACAAATGAACAATTATGCCGTGGCCTTTGATGAAGATGTAATAGAGACCGTGGTAGCCCTAGAGTCATTGCCACGGCTCCAAGGTAAGTCCCCTAGTCCAATTTCCATTCCAATTTCAACTAATAAGTTGCTTCCTTCTATAGAACAGCCACCTACCCTTGAGCTCAAACCGTTGCCAAATCACTTGAAGTATGTGTTTTTGGGAGAGCAAGACACATTGCCCGTCATTATAGCTTCATCACTCACGGAACAAGAGGAGGAGAAGTTGGTGAGGGTTCTCAAAGAGCACAAAACAGCCATTGGGTGGACTTTGGCCGATATCAAGGGTATAAGCCCTACCACGTGCATGCATCGAATTCTCATGGAAGAAGGCGCCAAACCATCAAGGGAAGCCCAACGTCGACTCAACCCACCAATGATGGAAGTAGTGAAGAAGGAAATCATCAAGTTACTAGATTGTGGCGTCATCTATCCCATCTCGGATAGTTGTTGGGTTTCACCGGTCCAAGTGGTTCCCAAAAAGTCCGGAGTCACTGTGGTGAAGAATGAAGAAGATGAACTTGTGCCTACACGCATTCAAACCGGTTGGAGGGTGTGCATTGACTATAGGAAGCTAAATGCCGCAACAAGGAAAGATCACTTCCCTTTACCATTCATTGATCAAATGCTTGAAAGGTTAGCCGGTCATTCTTTTTATTGCTTTCTTGATGGTTATTCGGGTTACAATCAAATTGTCATAGCGCCGGATGATCAAGAAAAGACCACCTTTACTTGTCCATTTGGTACTTTTGCATATCGTCGTATGCCATTTGGTTTATGCAATGCACCGGCCACTTTCCAACGATGCATGGTAAGTATCTTCTCTGATTATGTTGAAAAGATAATTGAAGTATTTATGGACGATTTTAGTGTGTTTGGAGACTCATTTGATGCTTGTTTGCATAATCTCACTTTAATCTTGAAAAGATGCATGGAAACTAACCTTGTTTTGAATTGGGAAAAATGTCATTTTATGGTTAAACAAGGTATAGTTTTGGGTCATATCATCTCTGAAAAAGGAATTGAAGTTGATAAGTCTAAAATAGATCTTATACGTCACTTACCCTCTCCTACTTCCGTTAGAGAGGTCCGTTCTTTTCTTGGCCATGCAGGATTCTATAGACGATTTATCAAGGATTTTTCTAAAATTGCACAACCACTATGCCGTCTCCTACAAAAAGAAGTGGCGTTTGAATTCACTAAGGAGTGCACGGCATCATTCAACCAACTCAAGGAGTTGTTGACCACGGCACCCATTATTGTTCCCCCGGATTGGAGCCTCCCGTTCGAGCTTATGTGTGATGCGTCCGACTATGCTTTAGGAGCAGTTGTAGGACAAAGAAAGGACAAGAGGCCGCATGTCATCTACTACGCCTCACGGACGTTGAATGATGCTCAACTTAATTATTCCACAACCGAAAAAGAACTCTTGGCTATTGTATTTGCATTAGATAAGTTTAGATCATATCTTCTTGGTACTAAAGTAATTGTTTTCACTGACCATGCAGCCTTGAAGTATCTTCTCACCAAAAAGGAGGCTAAGCCAAGACTCATTCGTTGGATGCTCCTACTTCAAGAGTTCGATCTTGAAATCCGAGACAAGAAAGGGTGTGAAAACGTGGTGGCTGACCACCTAAGTAGAATGGTGCGTGAGGAAGAGTCCACCCCCATTTTAGAAACGTTTCCGGACGAGCAACTTCTGTCCATTGAGGTAAGAACCCCTTGGTATGCCGATTTGGTCAATTTCTTGGTGTCTAAGCAAGTTCCTAGTACCCTAAACAAGTTCCAACGTGATAAACTTGTTCATGATGCACGTTTTTATGTTTGGGATGATCCATATTTATGGAAATTCTGTCCAGATCAGATTGTGCGTAGATGTGTGCCCGAATCTGAATTTAATTCCATTCTTACGTTCTGCCATACTTATGCATGTGGGGGACATTTTGGCACCCAAAGGACAGCCCTAAAGGTGTTACAATCTGGATTTTATTGGCCTAATCTCTTTAAAGATGCTAAAATGTTTTGTTTAACATGCGATAAGTGTCAAAGAACAGGTAACATAGGGCCTAAGGACCAAATGCCGCAACAATCTCTCTCCTTTGTGGAAATTTTTGATGTTTGGGGTATTGATTTCATGGGCCCCTTCCCTCCATCTTTTGGTTTCACTTATATCTTGCTAGCTGTCGATTATGTTTCCAAATGGGTGGAAGCCAAAGCCACCCGTACTAACGATTCTAAGGTTGTTGCAGATTTTGTGAAATCTAATATTTTTGCTAGGTTTGGGATGCCACGAGTTTTAATTAGTGATGGGGGTTCTCACTTTCGTAACCGCACCATTGAAGCTTTGCTCAAGAAGTACAACGTTACTCATAAGGTTTCCACACCTTATCACCCTCAAACTAATGGGCAAGCGGAGGTTTCAAATAGGGAGATCAAACAAGTCCTAGAGAAAACCGTGGGACCTACAAGGACAAGACGAAGGCTTATCATGATAAGATGCTTCGTACCAAAACGTTCTCCAAGGGGCAGAAAGTGTTGCTTTTTGATTCAAGACTTCAGTTATTCCCTGGTAAGTTACGTTCTAAATGGATTGGACCTCTTGTTGTTACTAATGTTTTTCCTCATGGTGCAGTCCAAGTCCAAAGCTTAAAAAGTGGCCACGAGTTCAAGGTGAACGGACATAGATTGAAGCCATACTATGAGAACTTTGTGGAGCATGTTGTGGAAGAGCTTCCCTTGGGTGCCGTGGGCTACAATCTGGAGTGATTGGGTTCTTCGTCCGGCTGTACGACGTTAAAGCAAGCGCTACTTGGGAGGCAACCCATGCATTCAACAAAGGAAGACCTAGAAAGCACTCCAATTCCAGATTTGCGTTCCTAAACTCTTCTCTTTGTTACTACTTCATTTCTGCCATGTTAGGTTGTTTAGTTGTTGTTTTGTTTGTTTGTTTGTTAATTGTGTGAGTCTATGCTTGAAACATTGAGGACAATGTTTGATTTAAGTGTGGGGAGGTAACTAAGTTTATTTGATGCAAATTCGTGGGATTTTATCACCCATAACTTCAAATGTTGTTCCTTGCTGTTTTAAGGTGTTTTTAAGTGTTTTTAGAGTGTTTTGAAGTGTTTTCATGCCTTTTGTTCAGAAAATCCGAAAATTTACAAAAAAAATTACAAAACAGTTTTGAAAAACCCAAAAATAGTTGTTTTAAAGTTGCTTTTGTGTGTTTGTTTGTGTCTTAGGTCACCTTCCAACACAATGATGAGGATTTGGTTTTTAATGTCATGACTATTAAAGAATGTTGTAAACATGGCTGGAAGTTGATTTATGCTTTGGTTTATGCTTGGTTATGGTTATAGCTTATGAATTCACATGTAATTACAAAGAGAAAATCAGTTTTTGTAACATGCTTGAAGGAAGAAACTCAAACTAAAGCTACATCCTTGAGAGACTTGAGCCTATAACGTTCTTTGGAGAGTATAATCTGTGATTTTTTTGTTTTCTTAAGTCGATGCATGATCTCATTATTCTTTGCTTGGCTGCTACTTGGAATGCTTGTCATTATAGTTCCAAATACTAGAACTCATGCCCATTTCATTCAAAGCATGATATTGATTGCATAACATACAATAAGATGAAGTTGTTAGTCAAGCCAAAGCCAAAAAGCCTATCCCTTTTCACATGTATTGTAGGATTTCCCCTTTTTGAGTCTTTTCAAGCT
This sequence comes from Pyrus communis, assembly GCF_041283825.1. Classification (NCBI taxonomy): domain Eukaryota; kingdom Viridiplantae; phylum Streptophyta; class Magnoliopsida; order Rosales; family Rosaceae; genus Pyrus; species Pyrus communis. The sequence continues at coordinate 9,855,097 of NC_142572.1, forward strand.
TATTTTCTTTGTTAGCCACATTATCCTTACCTAGCCTAGATTAGGACTTTCCATACCCTTGTTCTTAAAGGATAGTGAAGCATGACTTAGAATGAACTCCTTTTGATCAATATATTGCAGAAAATAAGTGTGGGGGAAGATAATAGGGCACGGCCAAAGAATGAAATAAAGAAAAAAAAAAAAAGAAAAAAGAAAAAAATTCGTGGAAAAATAAAAAAGAAAATAGAAAAGTGTTGAAAAGAAAGAAAAAGAGTTGAAAAATAAGTGAGAATGATCTCACAAGTATTGGTTATTGAAGGAAGGGTCCAAAAGAGTGAAGTTGACCCTAGTTGTTGCATGAATCTTCCCTTGTGTTTAAAAGTTGATTTCTGCCATTAAAAGTGAGTTTAAGTGTCAATTTCATTACTTCGCTTCCTATTACTTTAAGAACCTTTGTTTTGCTTTACCTTTCTTTGTTAAACCATTACCCTTAGCCCCGTTACAACCCTCAACTTCTATCTTGATGTTATGTGTTCAATTTGTGGAGTTTGAATTAGGTATGAGCATATGGAATCACTGGTTCTCATTCTAAGTAGTAGCATTTCATTCATGAGATCATATTCAAGTCATTATCGTAAATCCAGAAAATGCTTTCTTTGATATAACATATGTGAGTGTTAGAATTCATATTTTCATCAATCTCCTCACATATACCTAGTGTAGGGTGTGGAGTTAGAGAATCTGTGTGAAAATTGAGTGCATTCTAGTAAGGAATTGAGGGAATTCTCTAAGGCATGTTACTACATTCAAAATGTTGTTTTAATTGATTAAATGTGAAATAATAAGTGGTAACTATGATTAAGTGTTTGTTGAAGTGTAAAGTAAGCTAAATGTCGTGGGAATGATGTTCTATATTGTGTCATGTTCGTTTGAAATCCCTGAGATACATGTTGGAAGGTTTAGAATGTGTTTTGGTTTGTTTTTAGTTTCTTTCGTTTTGTTTTGCTCGAGGACTAGCAAAAGCTAAGTGTGGGGGAATTTGATAGGAGCATATTCATGCGACTTAAATGGCTTGTTCTCGTGCATTTACGTTATGTTTCTTTAGTTATTTTAGTCCTTTATGCCATTTTCGTGTGTTTCTAGGTTCATATGGCTAAGGAAGCAAAAAGGTGCATTTTGGAGCATTTTGGAGCAAAATTGGGCTTGGAATGGATAGCTTATGTTTGGAGCCAAGGTGTTGGACGAAATTGAGGCACTTTAGGACACAAAACAATGGCCCTAGCCCAATTACATAACCTTGCCATGGCTTATCCCTTCTCCCCTTCCCTTGCCATGCAAACCACCCTATTTTAGGCCCATTCTATTTACTTAAACCTTAGCCCTTTAACCTTGCAGCCATATCCCCTCTTTTATCCACATGCATTCATAATCATTCATAATCATTCACCACCAATTCAGCCACATGCACTTGTTCTTTCATCATTGCACCACAATCCTTTACCATTGCAGCCACATGCACTCCCATCCTTTACCATTGCAGCCACATGCACTTCCCCCTTCATCATTTCAGCCACCAAACACCCACATGCACTCCCACTCCAGATTTTCAGCCATCCCAATTCATCATTGCACATCAACACATTCTATCATTTCCACATGCATTCCCCTTACAATTTCAGCCACTCCACATGCATTTCCAGCTTTCCACCAAGTTCCTAGCTGTCATGTTCCCTCTTTTTCACCTATAAATAAGCATCCATTGCAGCCACAAATCACCAACTCTTCCATATTCAGAAAACCATCTCATATACACATTCATTCACGCTAGAAATTCATTCCCTCTCTCTAACACTGCCATACTTCACCATTCTTCATATTTTCTGCCCAAAAACACTCCTTGCCTTCCCCTACATCTATCCCTACCCTAAACACATCATTCTACATCATCCATAACCCCCAAAACTCACCAAAACCCCTTGTGCCGCAACAACAAAGAGGAGGAGAAGAGGCCTAAACGTTCATACAATTCAAGTTTGAGTTGTTGGAATTTTTAGGTGTACTTCCTTTCCTTGATTTCAATGTTTACTTTGTTATTACTCTCTAAGTTTGTTGTAATCATGAGTGGCTAAACCCCTAATTAGTTAGGGGAAAGTTTGAAGCCATGAACATGTTTGAAATATGAATTGATTTCTTCCAATTGTGATTTGTTAAGTTGTGATTGTAATTCAATTATCATGTTTATTAAAAACTTGTTTTTGTATGTTGATTAGGGATGCATACTTAGTCTTCATGCATAAACTCGATGCTAGTTTATAAACGAGTTTCACCTAATCGTCACAAGTTTATAAACATGAGTAGTGAAGGTTGCTAGTCACAACCGCGTTAATTGAATTCTTGGCAAGAGTATCATGCATTCATAGTTCCAATTGCCTCGTCAACACTTATAATTTTCATAGAGCATCATGATCTCTCATTGTATCTCTTCTATGCATTCATGTTGAGAACCATTGGAGAATGATTTGAATTGTCGCATGCATCATCCAATTCAATAACATAAGGAAAATTTGAGAGTTAATTAGTGCATCACGGTTAACTTGGGGTGGTGAGCATCATAGTTAATGAAAAGCACTTGGAGAATCGATTCATATACAAATGTGTCATGTGTGGAGAATGGACCTCTAACTAATCCATCCATTATCTTGTTTTTAAGAAATTCGTTTTTACAATCTGCCTAGTTTGTTATCTTGTTTCGTTATTTCAAATCTCATCAAGACAAAATCCCCCTTTACTTTAGTGTCCAATTTAGTTAGAAAGTGTCTTAGTTTGTGTTTATAAGTGTTTTGATTCAATTTATTACACAAATTCGTCCAAATTCACCAAAGTGCTCAAAACTGCCCAGAAAGTGTTTTTAATGCAGTTTTGAGTGTTTTGGGTGATGTTTGAGTCTTTTGGTTTGTTTTAGTGTTTTAAGCGTTTGGTTTCGCATTCTTTGAGTCTAGTTGAGTGTTTTAAACTTTATTTTACGTTTTTAAGTCAGTTTCCAAGTGATTTGCAATCCCTCCTAATCCCCGGTTAAGAACGATCCCTACTTACATACTTACTACAATTGATAAAAAGAGGGTATAATTTGTGTGCGTATAAATCTCGCATCAGGCAGATTTGAACTCCTTCAAAACACGCACTAATTTCTCTTCTTCTTGTGCCGTGAGTGATGAAGAAATAATGGCAGGTAAGGTCTCCTCTTCCCCCAAGAAAATGTACATCAAATGGCTAGGTAGTGGTTTGAGATCAAGGGTAGGTGCCTGAACTATGGATGGAAGCAACTTGTTAGTCGAAATGGGAATTGACTCAAAGTTAGAAAACTTACCCTCGTGCTTAGGCAATGACTCAAGGGCAGCAACCAACTTGATACACTCTTCACTAGGATGCACGGCATGCAATGGAGTGTGTATGCCGTGGCCTAGCAACAATCCCCCTCCCTTGGTTTTGATTTCCATGCTTCTTGTAATGACGTTTTCAAGCGCATTGGCGTTCAAATCTTCAAGGTATCCCTGCGCCAAAGAGTCAATTATATCAATGGAGAAACATGAATGATCCTCACTAGGATACTTAATAGAATCAGAAAGACTAAAATTCACAACTTTGATGCGAGAATTATACGGACACAAATTAAACCCTCTTTTTATCAATTGTAGTATAGGTGCAATTAGGGATCGTTCTGGACCGGGGATTAGGAGGGATTGTTAATCACTTGGATTTGACTCAAAAACATAAAAACAAAGTTAAAAACGTTCACAAAGACTCAAAGGACTCAAAACAAGTTCAAAAGACTCAAAACTGCCTAAAAACACTAACTAGGCAGTTTCTGACCTTAAACCCAATGTTGGACGAATTTAAGATTATGGCTTGATTCAAACGTAAAATAACAATATAAAACACTATACTAGACTCAAAGAATGCAAAACTAAACTTTAAAACACTAAAACAAACCAAAAGACTCAAAACAACACAAACACACTCAAATCTGCCTAAAAACCACTTTCTGGGCAGATTTGAGCACAAACACAAATTTGGACGAATTTGTGTAACAAAATGACTCAAAACTCTTATAAACACAAACTAAGACACTTTCTAACTAAATTAGACAATAAAGTAAAGGGGGATTGTGTTTTGGACGAAATTAAACTAAATGCACAGATTCTAATTAAAACAGATTGTAAAAACGAAATTGATCAAATAGAATGATGAGAAACTAGTTAGAGGGTTCCCTATCCACACATGAACATATGCATATAATTTGATTCCCAGTTATGACTTCAACAAACGATGAATGACAAAGCTCCAAGTTAATTAGGTCCGCTTAAATTAACTTTCAGATTTCCCTAGATTCATTGGATTGAATGGGATACGCATTACAACCAAATTATTCCTAATCAAAGTCCCTAACTATGGAATACGCATGATAGAGACATTCAACAAAGATCATTAAGTTCAATGGAAATCATAAACATCGACTAGGCATTCATAACTATGGAATACGCATTTTAATCCAGCCTAGGGTTTACTAAACACAATCGTGACTAGCGATTTTTACTACTCATGAATATAAGTTCATAACGATTAGGTGAAATTCCCTTATATCCTAGCATCGAGTTTAGGCATGCAAATTAAGTGTCGACCCTCAACCCACATACATAAACAAGTTCTTAATCAAAACAGAAAAGTAAACCACATCTAAAGTTCATGAATTCATAACTGGAGTAAATCAAATCATAACCAACATATGTCCATGGTTTCAAACTTTCCCCTAACTAATTAGGGGTTTAGCCACTCATGATTACAACAAACTTAGAGAGTAATAACAAAGTAAACATTGAAAACAAGAACGAAGAACACCTAAAAATCCCAACAACTCAATTTTGAATTGTATGAACGTTTAGGCCTCTTCTCCTCTAGTTGCTGCAGCCAAAGGGTTTTGGTGAGTTTTGGGGGTTATGGATGATGTAGAATGATGTGTTTAGGGTAGGGATGGATGTAGGGGAAGGCAAGGAGTGTTTTTGGGCAGAAAATATGAAGAATGGTGAAGTATGGCAGTGTTAGAGAGAGGGAATGAATTTCTGGCGTGAATGAATGTGTATGAGATGGTTTTCTGAATATGGAAGAGTTAATGGAAGAGTGTTTGGAATGGGTGAATTTCTGGCACAAAGGCCTTATTTCTGTGGTGAATGGATCCCCCCCTTTGTGGTTGCAATGAAGGTTTATTTATAGGTGAAATGGGGGGAACATGACAGCTAGGAGGGTGGTGGAAATCTGGAATGGTGATGGGAGATGCATGTGGCTGGTTTATGCATGTGATTAAAGGGTGGGAGTGCATGTGCTTTGACAGAAATAAAAGGGAATGCACGACATGGGATGTTTGTGGAGTGGATTGTGCATGTGGGTTGCTGGAACAAAGATGGAATGCATGTGATTAAAGGGTGGAATGAATGGAATGCAATCTGAAATGCATGTGAATTAAAACTAGAGTGATGATGATGAATGCATGTGCAAAGGAAGTGGATTTTCTGCAAATGCAAAGTGAATGTGCATGGCTGAAAATGCATGTGAAAGCATGTGAATTAAATGGATGTGGGTGGAAATGTGGCTGCAATGATGAAGTGAATGCATGTGGAATGGATGCAAAGGGAATTAGGCTCGGCAATGATGGTGTTTTTCTGTGGTGAATGGTAATGCAATGTGTTTGCATGTGAATTAAAGCTATGTGAATGATTAGGGTGAGTGTGCATGTGCTTTGACAGCTAGGATGAATTAATTAAAGGAAGTGCATGTGATTGCAAAATGTGAATGATTATGAGTGTATGTGAGTGAATTAAAGGATGGAATGCATGTGAAATGAATGAACTGCAATCTGAAATGGGATAGGAGTGCACGGCAAGGTTGTAGAAATGATTATGGATGCATGTGTTGATTAAAGGGGGAATGCAATCTGAAATGGGAGAGCATGTGGGTGGAAATGCATGTGGGTGAATGTGTGGCTGCATGGATTAAAGAATGGGAGTGCATGTGTTGAATGATTAAAGTGCATGTGCAATGTTTTAAAGGATGGAATGATGGAGGAACAAGTGCATGTGAATGCATGGTGATAGCATGTGCACGGTTTTGGTTGGAATGATGGCAGATTGTGTGGGTGAGTGATTAGGTTGGAAATGCATGTGAATGCAAGGTGTGAATGATTATGTGTGAGGTGTGGCTGAGATGAAGGAGTGAAGTCACGGCACAAAGGTGAATGGGTGATGTGTGAATGTGTTGATGGTTTATGGAGATGCATGTGCAATGGATAAAGGAAAGGTTTAAATGTCCTAGAACTAAAGGGAACAAGGTTCCAACACTTTGGTCTTCAATTAGGTCTTCAATTTCGTCCAACACCTTGGCTCCAAGCATAGGCTTTCCATCCTTAGCCCAAAAATGCTCCAAAAGTCTCCAAAATGCATCTTTTTGCTCCTTTAGCCCTTTGGACCTACAAGCACACGAAAATAGCTTAAAGTACTAAAATAACTAAAGAAACATAACGTAAATGCACGAGAACAAGCCATTTAAGTCGCATGAATATGCTCCTATCAAACTTCCCCATCAAATTCCATGGACAAAGTTCCATTAAACACATCAATCTTCGTTCGAGCCGTCTTCATGAATGGCCGTCCAAGGAGGATTGGCAATGAAGGGGCATGGTCAGATTCATCCATCTCGAGCACATAGAAGTCCACGGGAAAGATTAAATGATTTACCTGCACTAACACATCTTCCAAAACTCCCTTTGGATAGGCATTAGATCTATCGGCCAATTGTATGATTACACCATCATTTTTCAATACTCCTAGGTTCATAGATGCATAAATTGAATATGGCATGACATTTACAGAAGCACCTAGGTCTAACATGGCAGATTCAAAACGAGTGTTGCAAGATGGCGGAGACATTTTCACCCATCTTTACCACCTCTTTGGTCGACATCCTCTTCCTAGTGGTGCAAAGCTCCTTTAAGAACTTGGCGTACCTCGGGACTTGCTTCATTGCATCCAAAAGGGGTATGTTTACTTGAACTTTCCGAAATGTTTCAAGTATGTCCTTCTCGGCTTCTTCTTTCTTCGTTTGCATAAACCTACTAGGAAAAGGCACATTCAGAGGAAAAACATTAGTAGGAACCGAATTTGACACATTCTTACCCTTTTTGGCCGAATTGGACATTTTTGGATCAATAAAAGCTTGCGGCAAAGGTGTTTCCACCTTTGCCGTGGGTTGGCTTGATTCCTTCTCTTCAATTCTCAGTTTTTCGTCTTCATTAGGACCTGATGGTGATGGTGTAGGACCTGCCCCGACTTCTTTTCCACTTCTCAAGAGTATGGCCTTCGCAATTTCGAAGCCTTGATAAGTCTCTTTTTGCATGCATTTATATATTCCTTATTTGGCGTCTTTGTGATGTTTTTGGATTGAACTAGTTGCATTTTACATTATTTGGTGTTAGTGTGCAGTCAAGTGTGTATTTGGATCAAAGGGAAGGCAAATGAAGTAAACCATTCCTTTTGATAGCTGAGCATTATTCCAAACGTGGAGAGGGTTCTTGGGAATTAATTTGAAGTCCAAATATGAGGAATCTAAGACTAATATGGCGGAGGGAATTCAAGAGAAGATGTGATTAGGAAAGTGGTGCATTGGAGTCACATTGGGTGGTTCTAAACAAGGCAAAAACATGCGGACACCTTGTTATTCCACATAACTTGTGCCGTGTAATCCCTTGCCTTGTCCAACTCCATTTTGCACCAAGAACACCCATTCCCATTAACTAAAACATTCAGCCATATTTCCACCAAGAAACACAATCATGTCATGAAAATCCCATGTGGTTCCAAGTCAGATTATGCACTTCTAAAACATCAAAACATGCATTCACATGCATGTTCACAACCTGCCCGTGCATTCCATCACCTTTCTCCATTTCATCTTTGCAGAAATCCACATGCATCTCAATTAAACATTCCATGCCATTTCCAGCTCCCTTATGCACTTCCACCACCGAAACAAATCACCTTTGCATTTCCAATTCCTTCATGATTCATCCCGTGCACTCCCATACCCAATTCCAGATTATTCTAACCAGTTTCAGATTGTCCACTCCCTTGTGGCAGACATTGCACATGTATCTTGGATTAAATAAACCACCTAGATGCAGATCATGTCCATGCTTTGCAGGTATCACGCCAGAAATCCACTCATCCAACCATTTTCATGCATTTCCTACTCCTTCATGCCCATACCGTGCACATTCATCCCCTTTTCAGCATTCCTTCCACATGGATCATGTCAGCTTTCACATGCATTCTGTTTGTTTTCCATCATTAGCCACATTCCGAAATTAACTAAGGGTGACTCACTCTCTCTCTCGGATTGGATTCCATTACACACACCCTATTTGCTCCACTTTTGTGCATGATTCATTACACATTCTCTTCCATCCGCAAGTTTTCTTCTTCAACCAGTCCATTACACACCCATAACCTCTCCCATTTTCACTCCATTCTCTGTCCATTCTCTGCCCATTTGCTCTCCCCTTTGCAGAAAACATACCAAGTGGATCTAATTCAGTTGCATCATACTTGGAGAACCAACCCCGAAGGTCACTCCTCAAGGACTTCAAAATCAGTTTTGCTTCAAGGGTTTATTCTTCTTAATTCCATGTTCACTCATGCTATTTATTTTTATGTCAAATCTTTGTAAACATGAAATGTAACTAATCCTCCTCTAGGGATTCGATGTAACCTTGCAAAGTTTGCCATGTAATTAAGTTAGAATGCTCAGTTTGTCCATCTATTTCTTGTTTCATTTTCTGTTTTAATGGTGACTTAGTGTGTTGATTTTAATGTTTGATCATCATTTGAATTAATCACAAAGTTGTGTAGCCAAGATTAGAACACACATCATGCATAATCTTGGTAGATATGTGAATGAATGAAGGGAGTGTTTAGCACACATCCTGCCGAGTTATTCCCTTTGGTTTTATGAAAGTTTCTTGTACATTACATAATCTTGATTATGAACCAAAGTTGCACATCACAATTAGGTTCATGATTAGAGACATTTGATCAAATCCACACATCATATGGTTGATCATATCCAAGTGAAACAAACTCAAGAAATAGGTAGATGAATGAGTACAAACTAACTTGACAAACATGGACTTAGTTGAGCAATGGTGAAACCGAATCCCTAGCTTCATTTCCATTGATACTATCCCATTACATTAGTTGTTGATTCATTTATTTGTGTTTACTTCATTTTCTCATGCTTTCAAGTTACAACAACAAATCTGTCTATTTAGACTAGTTTGATTCATTTCCAAATCTGCCTAGTTTGTTTAGTTTGATTCATTTCTTAGAGTTCTTGCAAAACAAGTAGTTACATAGGTCCAATTAGTCCCTGCGGATTCGACACCCTTGCTTGTGCCATTATACTAAATATATTCTAGCATTAGGAAGGAAATATACATCAACAAGCCTCCCTTGGGGTTTGGAATGGTAGAACTAGGAAGTTGGCCTTGCTCACGAAACTTCCCTACAAAATCTGCAATCTGCCCAATTTGTTTCTCCAATTGCTCCACCCTCTTGTCTTGGTTTTGCATGGCTTTGGCTTGATTTTCTTGCCCCTGAGACAAATTAGTTAGTAACTTAAGAAGTGCATCATTGTCTAGGGTGTTACCTGAACTTGTTTGGGCAGATTGTGGCGGTGCTTGTGTGGGTGCGTATGGCTTGTTGTAGAAGCCCGGGGGTTGTTGCCTAAAGCCTCCTTGTTGTGGTGGTTGTTGGGGCTCCCTCCACTTGAAGTTCGGGTGGTCTCTCCAACCTGGATTATAGGTGTTAGAGTACGGATCGTTCCTTGGTTGGTTTTGGCCTTGAAATCCAATTGCATTTGTGCTTTCCCATCCACCATTTTCAATGAGTTGCGGGCACTTCTCAGAAGCATGACCTTGGATAGAACACACCCCGCATACAATTGGTCCTTGCATCCTCATTCCTTCGGCCATCTGAGACACAATGGAAGTAAGATTAGCTAATTGTGAATGAACATCGGGTGTGGAAGTTACCTCATTAACTTGCTGCCGTGGGGGTCCTCTTTGGCCTACTCCTTCGTATTGTTGAGCGTTCAACGCTCGGTTAGCAATTAAGACCTTGGCCGCCATGGGTGTCTTGTCCACCAATGCTCCACCCGCCGAGGCATCGAGCATTTGACGTTCAATTGGTAGGAGCCCCTCGTAGAAGTACTGTAGAAGTAAATCCTCCTTCATCTGATGTTGTGGACAAGAAGCAACAAGGGATTTAAAACGTTCATAATACGTAGGAAAAGACTCACCTTCTTCTTGCTGAATTCCACTTATCCTTTTACGTAAAAGGATGATTCGAGAAGTTGGGAAAAACTTCTCCAGAAATGCCCTCTTCATGCTCTCCCATGATGTGACGGTTCCGGGAGCTAATTCGTACAACCAATCTTTGGCTTTGTCCATTAAAGAGAATGGAAAAGCCTTCATCTTCAATATACTTCCATCGACGTTGAAGGGAGTCTTGCTTGAACACACCACCTCGAATTCCTTCAGATGCTTGTTCGGATCCTCCATGGACAACCCATGGTACTTTGGAATGTGGTGGAGCAAACTTGACTTTAACTCGAACTCGTCGGTCTTCCCTTGGGCAGGTGGGGGATATTGGATACACAAAGGTGCAGCATTATCCAATCTCGAGGCCGAAAGCTCCTTGAGTGTCCGGTTGTCCATGGCCATGACTTGTGGTTCTTCAAAAACCCTTGTCGTAGGTTCCTCCTCCTCTTCTAGGACTTGTTCTTCGAGGTCAGGTTCCGGGCTTGGTGCATTTCATTCGTGTTGCTTCCTCTTTCGTCTCAAAGTCCTCTCAAAATCGCTGTCAAAGTCCAAGATATGCTCACGAATCGATTGAGAACTCCGAGTCATGCACTAGTACCTAAAACAAGAAAAACAAAACAAGGTCAGAATCTTTAACAAATTAAACTAAACAGAAAGTAACAATCCAAGGGATTAGCAAAGTTGCTAATCCCCGGCAACGGCGCCAAAAATTTGATGCGAAATATATAAGCACACAAATTAAAACCCTTTTTTGACAATTGTAGTATATGAATAAGTAGGGATCGTTCTAGACCGGGGATTAGGAGGGATTGCTAAATCACTTGAAAACTGACTCAAAAACGTAAAACACAAGTTAAAACACTAAACTAGACTCAAAGAATGCAAAACTAAACAATAAAACACTAAAGCAAACCAAAAGACTCAAAACAGCCCCAAAACACTCAAAACTGCCCAGAAAGTGTAAACTGCCTTAAAAACACTTTCTGGGCAGTTTTGAGCACTTTCACTAATTTGGACGAATTTGGGTAATAACTTGAATCAAAACACTTAGAAACACAAACTAAGACACTTTCTAACTAAATTGGACACTAAAGTAAAGGGGGATTTAGTTCTTGACGAAATTAAATAAAAATGCACAGATTGTAATTAAAACAGATTGTAAAGATGAATTTGATGAAAATATGGATGGAATGCTAGCTAGAAGGTTCTTCTCCACACATGTCACACTTGCATACAAGATGATTTTCAGTTGGTCTTTCGATGAATTATGAAACTCAACACCCCGGGTTAATTAGGTCCGCTTAAATTAACCTTCAAGTTCTCCTTAAGTTAATGAATTGGATGGGACAGCGCATACACAATTCAAAACATTCTCCAAAAGTCCTTTACGTGAAAAGCACAATAAAGATACAATCAAAGATCATTAACAACATGAAAACTATAAGTGTTGACGAGGCATTCGTTACTATGATGAGCATGAAACTAGTGCCAAGAATTCATTTAACGCGATTGTTTATAAGCAACCTCCACTACTTATGAATATAAGTTTGTAACTATTAGGTGAAACTCACTTATATTCTAGCGTTATATTCATGCATGAAAACTAAGCGTGCACTCTCAATAAACATACACAAATAAGTTATCAATCAAACAGTTAAACAAATTGAATCCACAACTCATGAAATTCCAACCAAAAGTAATCAATTCATATTGCAAGCATAAACATAGTTTCGAATCACCCCCTAGCTAACTAGGGATTTAGCCTCTCATGTTCACAGAAAGAGAAATAAAATTGAAATTAAACGCCCAAGGAATCCACTTGAATTTCTGCACGTTTTAAAGTCCTCTTTCTCCTTTCTTCTTGCTGCGGCAGAGAAGGTTTATGGTGAGTTTGGATGATTTTCTGGTTTAGGGATGGGTTTATGGGGAGATGGTGGTGCGGCAAGGTGGTGGGATGATGTATGGAGGTGTGGATGGTGTATGAAATGGTGGAGGAAGGATGGAGTGGCTGCGGCAGAGAAGGGAAGTGGCTGGAATGGTGGGAATAGGCTGCGGCAGAGAAGAATAATATGGGATGGTGGCTGCGGCTTAGGGGGAAAATAGGGCTATGGTGGCTGAATGAAGAATGAATGAGAGAACAGAGAGCTAGGGTGAATTAAAGGGTGTGGCTGAGATGGGATTTAGAAGGCTTAGGGTGAATGGATGGGGACTTGCGGCTGATATGGATGATGGATGAATGAAAATTGTGAATGAATCGAATAGGGTGCGGCTAGGGTTTGAAATATGTATGGTTCCAGAAATTAACCCTAGCTTATTTTTATTAACTAAAATAAATTCAAAGGCTTCTAGAATTAGGAAATAAAATCAGAAATTAAAGAGGGAATGATTAAAGGGTACGGCTAGGGTTTATTTGAAAGGGAAATAGGTTTAAGTTTTAGAAATAAAAGGGAGAGTGGCTGCAAGGAAAATGCATAAAAGGGGACAAAAATGCCCCCCTTGCACGGCAAGGGAAGGGAATTAGGGTTAAGGCACGGCAAAGGGTTTAAAGTGGCCTAGGGCCTTTGTTTTGTGTCCTAAAGTGCCTACAAGGCCTTCAAAGTGGCTAGAAAATACGGACGTTTAAGATTAGGAAAGGTTACCAAAACGGGAAACCTAGGGTTAACTTTCCTATTTCAAGTAGGAATCCTTGTTGGAGTAGGATTCCTCGTTGGAGTAGGAATTCATAGTTTCTTCAAGTCTTCAACTCATTCATTCCTCTTTTGCCCCAAAAGACTCCAATTTGCATCTTCTTGCACACTTTGGCCTTATAATCTGAAAATACACAAAAGTGACTTTAAACACTAAAATAACTAAGGAAACACAACATAAATGCACAAGAACAAGCTAAATAAGTCGCATGAATATGCTCCTATCAAGGCTTCTCCTCTCTTCTTTCTCCTTCTTTGTTGCGGCACAAGGGTGTTTGGGTCTGAATTATGGTGATGGATGGATAGGTTGGATGGTGATAGAGGGTGGATGATGGCTGAATGAATGGGGAGAATGAGAGAAAATTTGTATGGATGTCTAGAATCTCCAATATGTGCATCAGATTATGTATATATAGAGGGAGAAAGGTTAAGGCAATAAGTAATTAATTTGGGAAGGTTTTTAGCTCCAAATCCTAAAGGAAAAAGGGTAACAAATCAGAATCCTAATGGAAAAGGGAAGGAAAGTTGCGGCATTGACTAGAAGAAAAGGGGAAAGAAGATATATGGCAGATTTTGGAAGAAAAGGGTAAGAAAGGTGCGGCATAGACTAGGATAGTGCAAGGAATCTTTGGTTTGTGTCCTAAAATGCATAAGATACCTTCAAAGTTGCTGGAACTTAGGGATATTTAGGATTAGGAAAGGTCAAAAAAATAGGAAACCTTGGCTTAACTTTCCTACTTCAAGTAGGAAACCTTCTTTGACTAGGAATCCTTCTTAGATTAGGAATCCTTCTTAGATTAGGAATCCTCTTGTGATTAGGAATCCTCACACCTTTAGGTCTTCAATTTCGTCCATTCCTTTTGCTCCAAGCATAAGCTATCCATTGCAAGCCCAATTTTGCTCCAAAATGCTCCAAAATGCACCTTTTTGCTTCCTTAGCCATATGAACCTAAAAACACACGAAAATGGCTTAAAGTACTAAAATAACTATGAACTAACAACATAAATGTACGAAAACAAGCTAACTAAGTTGCCTAAATATGCTCGTATCAGGAGTGTTTAGGGCAGATTCCTAAACCTAAAGGGACAAGAACATGTGATATAAGTGTAGGAGAAGGATTGCAATTCCTAAACCTACAAGGAATGGTGTTCATGGGGCATACACTTGGATAAGGCTTCTAGAAACTGAAATAGGTGTTCAACTATGTAATTAATCCCCTCTAATTAGCTAGGTTTAAGTCCTAACCTGATTTGGATAGGATAAGTGATAGGAGCATATTTAGGCGACTTACTTAGCTTGTTTTCGTGCATCTATGTTGTTAATTCATAATTGTTTTAGTAGTTTAAGCCATTTTCGTGTGTTTTTAGGTTCATATGGCTAAGGAAGCAAAAAGATGCATTTTGGAGCATTTTGGAGCAAAATTGGGCTTGGAATGGATAGCATTTGCTTGGAGCCAAAGTGTTGGACGAATTTGAAAGCCTTGTATGCACTTTGGACATAAAACAAAGGGCCTAGCCCAATCAAACAATCCTTTGAGCCATGCAAAACCTCTAGCCCAATCAACAACCCTTAGCCACATGCATTCACATGCATCACAACCCCAAAACCATCAAGAAACACCATTCACACACACATGCACTTACTCTTTCATCATTGCACCACCATTCACACACACATGCACTTAATCCTTCATCATTACACCACCTTCTCCATCTTTATTCCACATGCATTCATCATAATTCACCCTAGCTACCACCATTCACACACACATGCACTTACTCTTTCATCATTGCACCACCATTCACACACACATGCACTTACTCTTTCATCATTGCACCACCAATTCAACACATGCATTTCCACCTTCCTACTTCATCATTTCATCCACATGCACTCTCAATCATAACAACCACATTCACTCTTAAACAATCACCCACATATTCTCCCATTCCCCCTATAAAAACCCATGCATTCATACACAAAAATCACATCTCATTTTCATACACAACACATCACAAACACATCCAATCTTCCCTCATTGCCGTGAGCTACCATTCCCTTATAATCCAAACACCACTCCTCATCCATTTCCATAATTCCCCAATCCATTCAACACACCAACAACATCCCTTAGACCTTGTGCTACGACGAAGAGGAAGATAAGAGGGCCTAAACGTTCATACAATTCAAGTTTGAGTTGTTGGAATGTTTACGTGTTTCTTTGATTCTCTTTGTTTTGTACCATGAGGAACTTCCTCTCGGTTTCATTCCATTAGATACACTCTCCCATTTCTTAAAGGATTTCGACATCAGTTTTGCTTCAAGGGTTCTTTCTTCTTAATCCTATGTTCACTCATGTTATATATTTTTATGTCAAACCTTTTGTAAACATGAAGTGTAACTAATCTCTCTCTAGGGATTCGATGTAGCCTTGCAAGATTGCCATGTAGTTAATTCGGAATTCTCATTTAATCTATCTATTTCTTGTTTCATTCTCCGATTTAATTGTGACTTAGTGTGTTGATTTTAATGCTTGATCATCATTTGAATTAACCACAGGTTGTTTAGCCAAGATTAAAGCACACATCATGCATAATCTTGGTAGATATGTGAATGAATGAAGGGAATGTTTTGCAAACATCCTGCCGAGTGTTCCCTTTGGTTTTGTGAAAGTTTCTTGTGCACTACATAGTCTTGATTAGGAACCAAAGTTGCACATCACAATTAGGCTCATGATTAGAGACATTTGATCAAATCCACACATCATATGGCTGATCATATCTAAGTGAAACAAACCCAAGAAATAAGTAGAGGGATGAGTATAATCTGACTTAACAAGCATGGACTTGGCTTAGCAATGGTGAAATCGAATCTCTAGCTTCATCTCCATTTGTGCTATCTCTTTTTATTAGCTGTTGATTCATTCATTTTGTGTTTACTTCATTTCCTTATGCTTTAATTTACAATCTATCATTTAGTTTAATCAAAACCTAAATCCCCCTTTACCTTATTGTTCAATTTAGTTAGAAATCAATTTAGTTTATGCTTTAAAGCATTTTGAGTCTTTGGTTTGTCTTAGTGTTTTAAAGTTTAGTTTTGCATTCTTTGAGTCTAGTATAGTGTTTTAGATTGTGTTTTTAGCGTTTTTGAGTCAAATCCAAGTGATTAACAATCCCTCCTAATCCCCGGTCCAGAACGATCCCTACTTACATACTTACTACAATTGTCAAAAAGAGGTATCTCATATCATCAAGGTCAAAAGCAAAAGTATCTCATATCATCAAGGTCAAAAGCAAAAGTATCTCATATCATGCTCTTTCCCTGTCTTTTTCTTTGTCCTTGTTCTTACTCGCATGGCAAAGTGAAAGAAGCAATCAGCCAACACTTGGAGTCAGTCTTCTGTTCTGGAGCCAACTGCCTGGAATCTATTCCTGATTGCTTACCTAGCATTGCTCTCGAGTAGTCATCTTCAACGGTTGATACACTTCCAGAGAAGGGACCACTCCTGCAAAGATTGAACAAAGAAACAGATAAAAGGGGTAAGCTCAGACCTTCGAGGAAGACCAAAAGAATCCTGCTGCCCAGTTCAAGATTATGTAGCACAAAGGAAAATCAACGATGGGCGGAAACCAGTTCAAGAGTAAGCCTGTGGAATCACAAAGATAAAAGCCTCAATGCAATCACCAAGGAGAAGAGGGAATTTACACTCCATAACCAGATTTGCGTCCCTAAACTCTTCTCTTTGTTAATTACATTTTGCCATGTTTAGTATGTTTAAGTGCTTTTTGTGTGTTTACTTATGTTTTGTGTGAATCTATGCTTAAAACATTGAGGACAATGTTTGATTTAAGTGTGGGGGGGTAACTAATGTTGTTAATGCAAATTCGTGGGATTTTATCACCCATAACTTCAAATGTTGTTCCTTGCTGTTTTAAGGTGTTTTTAAATTGTTTTAGAGTGTTTTAGTGTGTTTTGTTTTATAACTCCGAAAATCACATAAAAATTTGAAAAAAATGTTTTGAAAAGCCTAAAAAGAGTGTTTTAAGTGCTTTTTGTGTGTTTGTGTCTTAGGGTACCTTCCAACACAATGATAAGGATTTGGTTTGTAATTGCATGACGGTTAAAAAGAGTTATAAACATGGATGAAACTTTGATTTATGATGCGAAATAATTAAGCACACAAATTAAAACCCTCTTGTGACAATTGTAGTAAAGATGCAAGTAGGGATCGTTCTAGACCGGGGATTAGGAGGGATTGCTAAACACTTGGAAACTGACTTAAAAACTCAAAAACAAAGTTTAAAACACTAAACTCGACTCAAAGAATGCAAAACTAAAAGTTAAAACACTTAAACAAACCTAAAACCCAAAACAGCAACTAGAAGACTCAAAACTGCCTAAAAACCACTTTCTGGGCAGTTTTGAGCACCTACACTAATTTGGACGAAATTGGGTGAAAACTTGAATCTAAATACTTAGAAACATAAATCAAAACACTTTCTAACTAATCTAAGACTTCAAATTAAAGGGGGATTTGTTTTGGACGAAAATTTAACATAAAACAGAAACTTTAAACTAAACAGATTGTAGAATGTTTTTGGATAAAAAGGATGGATAAAAAGCTAGTTAGGAGGTTCTTCTCCACACATGTCACACTTGCAAACAAAACGATTTTCAGTTGTTCTTCCAATAAATTATAAATACTCAACGCCCCAAATTAACCGTGAATTGCACTAATTAACCCTCAGTTTTTCCACAAGTTATTAAGTTGGATGATTGCATACGACAACTCAAAACATTCCCTACAAGTTCCCTACATGAATTGCATAATAGAGATACAAGCAAGAATCATTAAGTTCTATGAAAAACATAAGCATTGACGAAGCATTCGTTACTATGAATTGCATGAAACTTATGCTAAGAATTCATTCAACGCGATCGTTTTCAAGCGACCTTCACTACTTGTGATTATAAGATTGTAACTATTAGGTGAAACTCCCTCATAATCTAGCATCATATTCATGCATGAAAACTAAGCGTGCACTCTCAATCAACATACACAAATAAGGTAACAATCAAATAGATGAACGAATTTAATCCACAACTTATGAAATAACAACTGAATGTAATCAAATCATATTGCAAGCATGTACATGGTTTCGAATTCCCCCCTAACCAAGGGGGTTTAGTTCCTCATACTCACAACACAAAGAATATCAAAATTAAACATGGAATTCAACGGAAAGACAACACCTAAAACGTTCCAGCAATCCTCAATAGAATGGCATGAACGTCCCAAGCTTTTTCTCCTCCTCTTGTCTGCGGCACAAGAACTAGGACAGGTTCTAGGGGTTATTTAGATGGATGAGTAGGTAAGGAATGATATGGTAGTGTTTAGGGGACATGGGGGTTGCGGCAAAGTGTGAAAATATGGCAGATTGGTGGAGGAAGGCTGCGGCAAGGGGGCTGAATATATTTTGACGAATTTCTGAGTTGTGGTGAGGGTTGTGTGTGCGGCAAGGTGGTAAAACATATATATATATAGGCAGCCAAACCCTAAAGAAATCAGGTTAGACAAATGGGCTAGGGTTTGGGTGCGGCAAGGGTTGGAAATCCACCAGAAAATAGGGTTTCTAGAACATTACGTGCGGCATGGGCTTAGGGTAGATGGATTAGGGTTTAGGTGCGGCTGATTAAGTGGGTTAGGATTAGGGTTTAGGTGCGGCATGGGCTTAGGGTCCACAAGGAGTTAGGGTTTAGGTCATCTAAAAGCCCAAAGCCAAGAATAGAAACTCACGAAAATGGAAACCTCCAAGAATAGAAACTTCCAACTTTAGAAACTTTGGTTGCCAATTCCGACTTCTTTGCTCTTCACTTTCATTTCTTCATTTCTTAAGCTCCTTTGACCTTCAACCTCGTCCATTCCTCGTGCTCCATTTGCATACACCACATTCCAGCTCAGTTTTGCTCCAAAAGCTCCAAATTGCATCATTTCATGTAATATGTCCTTTAAACCTGAAAACACATGAAAGTAGCTTAAAAGACTACTTTAACAAAGAAAACATAACAAAAATGCATAAGAACTAGCTAACTAAGGCGCATAAATATGCTCCTATCAATTTACTCTTGGTATATGGTTGGTTATGGTTATAATGTATGACTTCACATGCAATCATAAAAGAAAAATTCGTTTTTGTGACATGCTTGAAGGAAGGAACTCAAACAAACGCTACAACCCTGTGAGACTCGAGCCATTACCTTCTTTGGAGAGTTATTTTCTGTGATTCTTTGTTTTCTAAAGTTGTTGCATGATCTCATTATTCCTTGCTTGGTTGCTACTTAGAATGCAATTGTATCATGATAGAACTAAATGCTAGAACTTATATCCATTTCATTCAAAGCATGACATTGAATTGCATAACATATATCAAGATAAAGTTGTGTAGTTGCCACCATAGCCAAATAGCCTTACTTCCCATATTTCGTATTTGTTGTAAGTTTTAACCCCTTTTGAGCCTTGTTTAGCCTATGTTCTTTGTTAACCCATGTTATCCCTACCTAGCCTAGAATAGGACCATCCATGCCTTTGTTCTTAAAGCATAGTTGATGCGAGATTTATACGCACACAAATTAAACCCTCTTTTTGTCAATTGTAGTATAAGTATAAGTAGGGATCGTTCTAGACCGGGGATTAGGAGGGATTGTTAACCACTTGGATTTGACTCAAAAACGTAAAAACAAAGTTAAAAATGTTCACAAAGACTCAAAGGACTCAAAACAAGTTCAAAAGACTCAAAACTGCCTAAAAACACTAACTAGGCAGTTTCTGACCTTAAACCCAATGTTGGACGAAATTAAGTAATAACTTGACTGAAGAACGTAAAAACACAATATAAAACACTAAACTAACTCAAAGAATGTAAAACTAAACACTTAAAACATTAAAACAAACCAAAAGACTCAAACATCACCCAAAACACTCAAAACTGCCTTAAAATCACTTTCTGGGCAGTTTTGAGCACTTTGGTGAATTTGGACGAAATTGGGAAATAAAATGAATCAAAACACTTAAAAGCACAAACTAAATTGATTTCTAACTAAATTGGACATTAAAGTAAAGGGGGATTTAGATTTATACGAAAATTGAAATAACAAAACAAGTTAATAAACTAAACAGCTTGTAAAACGAATTTGATGGAATGGAATGAATGGATGATAGAATGGCTAAGGGGTTCATCTCCATACATGTTATACTTGCATAATAAAATGATTTCCAATTGCATTTCAATAAACCATGAAACTCAACACCCCGGGTTAACCGTGATGCACTAATTAACCTTCAAATCTTCCTAACGTTATTGAATTGGATGGGTTAGCGCATACAACAATTCAAAACATTCCCCACAAGTCCTCAACATGAATGCATAGAAGAGATACAAGCAAGAATCATTACGCTCTATGAAAATTATAAGTGTTGACGAGGCATTCGTTACTATGGATTGCATGAAACTTATGCCAAGAATTTGTTTAACGCGATTGTTTATAAGCAACCTCCACTACTTGTGAATATAAGTTCATAACGATTAGGTGAAACTTACTTATATTCTAGCGTCATATTCATGCATGAAAATTAAGCGCGCATTCTCAATAAACATACATAAATAAGTTATCAATCAAACGGTTAAACAAATTGAATCCACAACTTATGAAACGCAATTAGAAGTATTCAAATCAAAATGCAAGCATAAACATATATTCGAATCACCCCCTAACCAAGGGGGGTTTAGTTCCTCATGGTACAAAACAAAGAGAATCAAAGAAACACCTAAACATTCCAACAACTCAAACTTGAATTGTATGAACGTTTAGGCCCTCTTATCTTCCATTCCTCATTCGTACAAAACAAAGAGCATTGAAATTAAACATTGAAATCAAAGAAACACCTAAACATTCCAACAACTCAAACTTGAATTGTATGAACGTTTAGGCACTCTTCTCTTCCTCTTCGTTGTAGCACAAGGTCTAGGGATAGTTTGATGGTGTGAATGGTTTGGGGAGTGGTGGAGGAATGGAAGAGGAGTGGTGGAATATGGAAGGATGGTGTTTGGATTGTAAGGGAGAGCACAGCACAAGGGAGTTTTATGGTCTACATTTCTGCAATGGATGAGTGTTTATGAATGGAATGGATGGACTTGTGAAGGGCACGGCCCCAAGGGACCAATTTCTGTTGTGAAATGAATTGTCTATGAATGAGTGTGAATGAATGAGTATTTATAGGTGAAATGGGGGGAACATGACAGCTAGGTTGCATGTGTGCATGTTGGTTGAATGATTATGAGTGCATGTGGCTGAAATAGCATGTGGAATGGCTGGAAATGCAAGGAGAAGGCATGTGCACGGTTTTGGGAGAGAATGGGAGTGCAAGTGGCTGAAATGTTAGAGGAACAAGTGCATGTGGCTGCATTGTGGTGCAATGATGGAGGAACAATCTGAAAATGCAAGGTATGGCTGGAATGATTGTGTTTGTTTGAATGTGCATGTGATTAAATTAAAGGATGCAAAGTAAATAAATAATGAATGCATGTGTTGAATTATGAAGATGCATGTGCAATGAAGTGGAATGACAATCTGAAATGGGATAGGTACCCACGACAATGATGATTTCTGGTGGTGTTTTGGGTGCATGTGGAATGAATGATTTCTTGGTGAGTGGATGCATGTGTTGATTAAAGGGGGAATGCAAAGGAAAAGCTAGAAATGCATGTGGAGTGGCTGCAAGGTGAATGAATAATGAAATGGGAAAGCATGTGCAAGGTTTTGGTGTGAATGATTGAATGTGCATGTGGCTGCAATGGAGGAGGAATCCTTCAATTTCGTCCATCCTCTTGGCTCCAAGCATATGATATCCATTCCAATCTCTAATTTGCTCCAAAAGGCTCCAAAAGGCATCCTTTTGCATACTTTGCCCTTAGAACCTGAAAACACACAAAAGAAGCATAAAGGACTAAAATAACTAAAGAAACATAACGTAAATGCACGAGAACAAGCCATTTAAGTCGCATGAATATGCTCCTATCAATAGTAAGCATGACGGAAAATGAATTCCTTTTTGATTAATATGTTGCAGAAAATAAGTGTGGGGGAAGGATTATTGATGAGAATTGTTGTGCCATAGGCACGGCTAAAAAAAAACAAAAAAAAAGAAGAAAAAAAAAATTTGAAAAAAAGAAAAAGAAAAATAAGAGTTGTTTGAATTTCCCCTATTAGTCTAAAAGTTGTTTTCCGCGCTCTAAAGGGAATTCTAAGTGCCTAATTCAATACTTTGCTCACTATTGCTTTCAGAATGTTTGTTTATCCTTCACCTTTCATTGTTAACCAGTACCCTAGCCCCGTTACACCCCTTTGACTTCTATCTTGATCGTTATGTGTTCAATAATGTGGAGTTTGGATTTGATATGAGCTTATGGAATCACTGGTTCTCATTCTAAGTAGTAGCATTCCATTCATGAGATCATATTCATGTCATTATCGTAAATCCAGAAAATGCTTTCTTTGTTATAACATATGTGAGATACTAGTCTTTCATGTTTACATCAATCTCTCACATATAACTAGTGTAGGGTGTGTAGTCAGAAAATCTGTGTGAAAATAGAGTGCATTCTAGTAAGGAATTGAGTAAATTCTCTAAAGCATGTTACTACATTTGAAATGTGTTTTAATTGCTTAATTGTGAACTAGTATGTGGTGACTATGATTAAGAATGTACTTAAGTGTAAAGATGGCTAAAATCTGTGAGAATAATGATTTTTAACTTGTCATGTGCATTGGAAATCCCTAAGACGGTTGTTGGAAGGTTTAGGTTGTGTTTTACTTGTTTAGTGTCGTTTTGTTTATTTGTTATTATTTTGTTTTGCTCGAGGACTAGCAAAAGCTAAGTGTGGGGGAATTTGATAGGAGCATATTTAGGCGACTTACTTAGCTTGTTTTCGTGCATCTATGTTGTTAATTCATAATTGTTTTAGTAGTTTAAGCCATTTTCGTGTGTTTTTAGGTTCATATGGCTAAGGAAGCAAAAAGATGCATTTTGGAGCATTTTGGAGCAAAATTGGGCTTGGAATGGATAGCATATGCTTGGAGCCAAAGTGTTGGACGAATTTGAAAGCCTTGTATGCACTTTGGACATAAAACAAAGGGCCTAGCCCAATCAAACAATCCTTTGAGCCATGCAAAACCTCTAGCCCAATCAACAACCCTTAGCCACATGCATTCACATGCATCATGATAGGAGCATATTCATGCGACTTAAATGGCTTGTTCTCGTGCATTTACGTTATGTTTCTTTAGTTATTTTAGTACTTTAAGCTATTTTCGTGTGTTTGTAGGTCCAAAGGGCTAAAGGAGCAAAAAGATGCATTTTGGAGACTTTTGGAGCACTTTTGGGCTAAGGATGGATAGCTTATGCTTGGCCCCAAAGTGTTGGACGAAATTGAAGACCTAATTGAAGACCAAAGTGTTGGAACCTTGTTCCCTTTAGTTTTAGGACATTTAAACCTTTCCAATTTCCTTAGCCGTGCATAACATTCCAACATTCCACTCCTTCATTTCAGCCACACTCCCACATATCATTACTTATCATCACCACTTATCATATCATAACCACATATCATATCACTCATCACTTATCACTTATCATATCACTTATCACTTATCATCATCACTTATCACTTATCACTTATCATCATCACTTATCACTTATCACTTAACATGCATAACACACATCCATTCTAACACATTGTCATTGCACATGCATTTCCTTCATTAATTAACCCACATGCACCCTTTATTCTTTCATCATTTCAGCCATCTTCCACACCCTTTAATCATTCAAACATTCACCCACATGCACCCTAGATTCTAATCACCCATTCACATTTAATCATTCATTCCCATCAGATTTCTAGCATATTCACATGCATTCCATCCTTTAAAACATTGCACATGCACATGCACTCCACCTGCATTCATCCTAGCTGTCATGTTTCCCCTTTCATCATTCCCTCACATTCTTTAAATCAGCCAACACATGCATCCACCTTTCTCCCATCAGATTTCCAACATTGCACATGCATTCCCCTTACAATTTCAGCCATCCTAGCTGTTTTGCACATGCATTCACTTAACCTAGCTGTCATGTTCCCTCTCCCATCCATTCATCTCCCTATAAAAACCATACACACTTCACACAACATTGATTCACACTCATTCACACACAATTCACTCTTCCATATTCCAGAAATTCGTCAAAACCTCTCCACACCCTTGCAGCAGCCACCAAAACACTTTTCTCCTCCATTGCAGCCACTCCAACCACTCCCCAAACCATTCACACCATCAAACTATCCTTAGACCTTGTGCTACAACGAAGAGGAAGATAAGAGGGCCTAAACGTTCATACAATTCAAGTTTGAGTTGTTGGAATGTTTAGGTTTTGCTTTGATTCCAATGTTTAAATTCAACTAAACCCCCCTTGGCTAGGGGGGGGATTCGAAATATATGTTTATGCTTGCATTTTGATTTGATTACTTCTAATTGCGTTTCATAAGTTGTAGATTCAATTTGTTTAACCGTTTGATTGATAACTTATTTATGTATGTTTATTGAGAATGCGCGCTTAATTTTCATGCATGAATATGACGCTAGAATATAAGTGAGTGTCACCTAATAGTTACGAACTTATATTCGCAAGTAGTGGAGGTTGCTTATAAACAATCGCGTTAAACAAATTCTTGGCATAAGTTTCATGCAATCATAGTAACGAATGCCTCGTCAACACTTATAATTTTCATAGAGCGTAATGATTCTTGCTTGTACCTCTTCTATGCATTCATGTTGAGGACTTGTGGGGAATGTTTTGAATTGTCGCATGCATCATCCAATTCAATAACGTTAGGAAGATTTGAAGGTTAATTAGTGCATCACGGTTAACTTGGGGTGTTGAGTATCATAGTTTATTGAAATGCAATTGGAAATCATTTTATTATGCAAGTATAACATGTATGGAGATGAACCCCTTAGCTAGGTTCCCATCCATTCAATTCCATCAATTTCATCTTTACATTCTGTCTAGTTTATTAACTTCTTTCGTTATTTCAATTCTCGTCAATTTAAAACCCCCCTTTACTTTCTTGTTCTTTAGTGTTTAGACTTTGTTTAGTTTATGTTTTAAAGTGTTTTGATTCAATTTATTTCCCAAAATTCGTCCAAATTCACCAAAGTGCTCAAAACTGCCCAGAAAGTGATTTTAAGGCTGTTTTGAGTGTTTTG
Organism: Pyrus communis; assembly: GCF_041283825.1. Lineage (NCBI taxonomy): Eukaryota > Viridiplantae > Streptophyta > Magnoliopsida > Rosales > Rosaceae > Pyrus > Pyrus communis. The sequence goes on from NC_142572.1 coordinate 9,880,511, forward strand.
GGTGATGTTTGAGTCTTTTGGTTTGTTTTAGTGTTTTAAAGTTTAGTTTTGCATTCTTTGAGTCTAGTATAGTGTTTTATATTGTGTTTTTACGTTTGAATCAAACCATAATCTTAAATTCGTCCAACATTGGGTTTAAGGTCAGAAACTGCCTAGTTAGTAGTGTTTTTAGGCAGTTTTGAGTCTTTTGAACTTGTTTTGAGTCCTTTGAGTCTTTGTGAACGTTTTTAACTTTATTTTTCGTTTTTGAGTCAGTTTCCAAGTGATTTGCAATCCCTCCTAATCCCCGGTTAAGAACGATCCCTACTTATACTTATACTACAATTGACAAAAAGAGGGTTTAATTTGTGCGCGTATAAATCTCGCATCACATCACAACCCCAAAACCATCAAGAAACACCATTCACACACACATGCACTTAATCCTTCATCATTACACCACCTTCTCCATCTTTATTCCACATGCATTCATCATAATTCACCCTAGCTACCACCATTCACACACACATGCACTTACTCTTTCATCATTGCACCACCATTCACACACACATGCACTTACTCTTTCATCATTGCACCACCAATTCAACACATGCACTCTCAATCATAACAACCACATTCACTCTTAAACAATCACCAACATACACATGCATTTCCACCTTCCTACTTCATCATTTCATCCACATGCACTCTCAATCATAACAACCACATTCACTCTTAAACAATCACCCACATATTCTCCCATTCCCCCTATAAAAACCCATGCATTCATACACAAAAATCACATCTCATTTTCGTACACAACACATCCAATCTTCCCTCATTGCCTTGAGCTACCATTCCCTTATAATCCAAACACCACTCCTCATTGATGCGAGAATTATACGCACACAAATTAAACCCTCTTTTTGACAATTGTAGTAATGATATAAGTAGGGATCGTTCTGGACCGGGGATTAGGAGGGATTGTTAATCACTTGGATTTGACTCAAAAACGTAAAAACACAATATAAAACACTATACTAGACTCAAAGAATTCAAAAATACTTTAAAACATAAACTAAATTGATTTCTAATTAAATTGAACAATAAAGTAAAGGAGGGATTGTGTTTGGACGAGATTAAATTAAATGGACAAATTGTAATTAAAGGCAAAATGTAAATATGAATGTGATGAAAATATGGATGATGGAATAGCCAAGGGGTTCTTCTCCACACATGTTACACTTGCATACAAGATTGATTCTCAGTTGGTCTTTCGATAAATTATGAAACTCAACGCCCCGGGTTAATTAGGTCCGCTTAAATTAACCGTCAAGTTTTCCTTAAGTTAATGAATTGGACGGGTTAGCGCAACGCAATTCACCACATTCTCCAAAAGTCCTTTACGTGAAAAGCACAATAAAGATACAATCAAAGATCATTAAGCATTATGAAAACTATAAGTGTTGACGAGGCATTCGTTACTATGGAATACGCATGAAACTTATGCCAAGAATTCGTTTAACGCGATTGTTTATAAGCAACCTCCACTACTTGTGAATATAAGTTCATAACGATTAGGTGAAACTCACTTATATTCTAGCGTCATATTCATGCATGAAAATTAAGCTTGCAATCTCAATGAACATACATAAATAAGTTATCAATCAAACAGTTAAACGAATTGAATCCACAACTTATGAAATTCCAACGAAAGTTAATCAATTCATATTGCAAATATAAACATAGTTTCGAATCACCCCCTAGCTAAAGGGGGTTTAGTTCCTCATAACTTTGAAATCAAAGAAACACCTAAACATTCCAACAACTCAAACTTGAATTGTATGAACGTTTAGGCACTCTTCTCTTCCATTCCTCATACGTACAAAACAAAGAGAATTAAATTTAAACTTTGAAATCAAAGAAACACCTAAACATTCCAACAACTCACACTTGAATTGTATGAACGTTTAGGCCCTCTTATCTTCCTCGTTGTTGTAGCACAAGGTCTAAGGTGAGGTTTAGGGGATTATGGAAATGGATGAGGAGTGGTGTTTGGATTATAAGGGAATGGATGGGAAGCTCACGGCTAGGGAAGGGAGAATGTGTTTGTAATGTGTTGTGTATGAAATGAGATGCCTTTGAATGAATGAATGCAAGGGTATTTATAGGAGTAGTGGAGGGAACATATGGCTATGTCATTTGTAGGTGAAGTAGGTGGATGTTGTAGGTGAAGTAGGTGGATGTTGTAGGTGAAGTAAGTGGATGTTGTAGGTGAAGTAGGTGGATGTTGTAGGTGATTATGAGTGATAAGTGATAAGTGTATGATATGTTAAGTGATAAGTGAATGATTATGATAAGTGATAAATGAATGTATGATATGATAAGTGGTGAATGATATGTGGTGAATGATAAGTGGTAGTGTTTAAGTATTTAAAATAGGGAACAAAGCCCTTCCTTGCATGGCAAGGAAGGGAGACACAAGGAAACACACGACAATGTCCTAAGGTTGCGAGGAATGTTGTTTTTGTGTTCTAAAATGCGTAGGAGTTTTCAATGATGCTCAAACATGAGGTCTTTTTAGGATTTAACTTTCCTACTTCAAGTCTTCAATTCCGTCCATCCTTTTGGCTCCAAGCATATGATATCCATTCCAATCTCTAATTTGCTCCAAAAGGCTCCAAAAGGCATCCTTTTGCATACTTTGCCCTTAGAACCTGAAAACACACAAAAGAAGCATAAAGAACTAAAATAACTAAAGAAATATAACGTAAATGTACGAGAACAAGCCATTTAAGTCGCATAAATATGCTCCTATCACTCATCCATTTCCATAATTCCCCAATCCATTCAACACACCAACAACATCCCTTAGACCTTGTGCTACGACGAAGAGGAAGATAAGAGGGCCTAAACGTTCATACAATTCAAGTTTGAGTTGTTGGAATGTTTACGTGTTTCTTTGATTCTCTTTGTTTTGTACCATGAGGAACTTCCTCTCGGCTTCATTCCATTAGATACACTCTCCCATTTCTTAAAGGATTTCGACATCAGTTTTGCTTCAAGGGTTCTTTCTTCTTAATCCTATGTTCACTCATGTTATATATTTTTATGTCAAACCTTTTGTAAACATGAAGTGTAACTAATCTCTCTCTAGGGATTCGATGTAGCCTTGCAAGATTGCCATGTAGTTAATTCGGAATTCTCATTTAATCTATCTATTTCTTGTTTCATTCTCCGATTTAATTGTGACTTAGTGTGTTGATTTTAATGCTTGATCATCATTTGAATTAACCACAGGTTGTTTAGCCAAGATTAAAGCACACATCATGCATAATCTTGGTAGATATGTGAATGAATGAAGGGAATGTTTTGCAAACATCCTGCCAAGTGTTCCCTTTGGTTTTGTGAAAGTTTCTTGTGCACTACATAGTCTTGATTAGGAACCAAAGTTGCACATCACAATTAGGCTCATGATTAGAGACATTTGATCAAATCCACACATCATATGGCTGATCATATCTAAGTGAAACAAACCCAAGAAATAAGTAGAGGGATGAGTATAATCTGACTTAACAAGCATGAACTTGGCTTAGCAATGGTGAAATCGAATCTCTAGCTTCATCTCCATTTGTGCTATCTCTTTTTATTAGCTGTTGATTCATTCATTTTGTGTTTACTTCATTTCCTTATGCTTTAATTTACAATCTGTCATTTAGTTTAATCAAAACCTAAATCCCCCTTTACCTTATTGTTCAATTTAGTTAGAAATCAATTTAGTTTATGCTTTAAAGCATTTTGAGTCTTTGGTTTGTCTTAGTGTTTTAAAGTTTAGTTTTGCATTCTTTGAGTCTAGTATAGTGTTTTAGATTGTGTTTTTAGCGTTTTTGAGTCAAATCCAAGTGATTAACAATCCCTCCTAATCCCCGGTCCAGAACGATCCCTACTTACATACTTACTACAATTGTCAAAAAGAGGGTTTAATTTGTGTGCGTATAATTCTCGCATCAGATCCCTACTTACATCATTACTACAATTGTCACAAATAGGGTTTAATTTGTGTGTCACATTCGTAACGCATCATAAGCTAGCTAGAGCGTCCTTTTCCACACATGACACACTTGAACACAAATTGATTTCCAGTTGCATTTTCAATAAACCATGAACTACACCCCAGATTAACCGTGACATCACTAATTAACCCTCAGATTTTCCTTAAGTCATTGAATTGGATGGGATACACATCATCAACCCAAATTATTCTTCAAAAGTTTCCTACATGAAAAGCATAATAGAGATACAATCAAAGATCATTAAGTTTTGTGAAAATCATAAGCATTGACAAGGCATTCGTAACTATGACATCATGATACTCATGCCAGGAATTTAACTTAACATGATTGTGGTAAGCAACCTTTACTACCTGTGAATATAAGTTTGTAACGTTATGTAAAACTCCCTTATATTCTAGCATCAAATTCAAGCATGCAAACTAAGTGTGCACCCTTAATCAACATACAAGAATAAGTTCTTAATCAAACGGTTAAGTAAATTGCATTCATGATTTATGAAATCACAACTGGAGTTAATCAATTCATATTGCAAATATAATCATGGTTTCAAGGTCTCCTCTAGGTAAAACAAGTTTAGCCTCTCATGTTCATAGCAAAACAAAGAAAATATAAATTAAACATTGAAAACTAAGATTGAATACACCTAGAAACACTCCAACAATCCAACTTGAATGGCCAAAACGTCCAAGGGTCTTCTCTCCTTCTTCTTTGCTGCAGCATAAGGTGAATGGGTGTGAAATTGGATTGTGGTGGATGGTTGGTTGAATGGTAAAGGGAAGTTGTGGAATTGTGGTTGTGAAGGGAAGTTGCGGAATGGTGAAGGGAAATTGGATTGTGAAGGGAAGTTGCGGAATTGGTTAACTAATAGGAGCATATTTATGCTACTTAGTTATGTTGTTTCCTTACATTTAGTTAGCTAAGTACTACTTATTATAGTGTTTTATGCCATTTTCGTGTGTTTGTAGGTCCTAATGACAAAGTTGGCAAGAAAAGGTAATTTTCAGCCTTTTAGAGCAATTTTGGGCTTATTATGGATAGCTTGTATACGGAGCAAGGTGGAAGACGAATTTGGAGTCAAAGGAGATTAGGAACATGCTACAAATCAGAAAAGACAAGTTTAAGACAATGAAGATAAGGAAAGAGCAAGAAATAAGGAAACTTATCCTAACAACCTTATCTTATCCAAACCTTATCCTATCTTATACTAACCTAATCTTGTTCCACCTTAATCCTAGCTACAAGTGGACCTAAAAATCTAATTTCTAGAAGCCTTATCTGACCCTAAAAGGGTGCCGCACCCTTCCCCCTTTTATTTCTTCTAGAAAACCCAAAATTAGCCACAAAACACCTAGTTTCTAGAGGCCCCAATTTTGGACGAATTTCCCTAACCTTTTTCCTCTTGGATTTGGATTGTATAAGTCCATATCTGAAATTAATTGGGCTATGACTTAATTTCCAAGCCTTGTGCCGCACCCTAGGGGCCCTAATCACTTGTTTCTGCTAGGTTTAACCCTAATTCTGATTCCTAGGGTTTTTGCAGTGCTATATATATGTAACTTAATGTGCCGCACCCCCTACACACCACCCTATGCAGCCATTCATCCTTCAATTCATTCACACCACACACCATATATTCAGAGACATAACCTTTGATGCAAACCCTTCGGAGAAGGAGTGCCGTGGCTTCCATAGGAGAAAGACCATCTTGTGCCGCAAGAAATCTACATCCATTGGAGACTTTCAGAGTTCTTTCTTCCCTCGTTTCGTTTTCATGTTTATTTTAATTTGCTTTTCAATTGTTATGAACATATGTAACTAAGTTTTTCTTAGTTAGAGGTGAATTCAAAGCGATGGACTTATGTTTTAAATTGATTTCCTCCAGATTTTGTTTCTTGAATTGTGAATGCGATTTACTTAATTCATTTATTGAGAACTTGTTCTTGTGTGTTGATTAAGGATGCATACTTAGTTTTCATGTATGAATTTGATGCTAGGATATAAGGGAATTTCACCTAATCGTTATGAACTTGTATTCACAAGTAGTAAAAATCACTAGTCATGATTGTATTAAGTAAATTCTAGGCAAGAGTATCATGCAATCCATAGTTACAAATGCCTAGTCAATTGATAGGAGCATATTTATGCGACTTAATTGGCTTGTTCTCGTGCATTTATGTTGTGTTTCCTTAGTTATTTTAGTGTTTAAAGTCACTTTTGTGTGTTTTCAGATTATAAAGCCAAAGTGTGCAAGAAGATGCAAATTGGAGTCTTTTGGAGCAAAAGAGGAATGAATAAGTTGAAGACTTGAAGAAATATGAATTCCTAATTGAAGATGGATTCCTACTCACATGAGGATTCCTAGAAGAACAAGGATTCCTACTTGAAGTAGGAAAGTTAAGCCAAGGTTTCCCATTTTGGTAACCTTTCCTAATCTTAAAAGTCCTTATTTTCCAGCCACTTTGAAGGCCTTGTAGGCACTTTAGGACACAAAACAAAGACCCTAGACCCCTTAGGGACCTTTGCCGCACCTTTCCCTTTCTCCCCATTCCTTGCCGTGCAAGGGGGGGGTTCTTACTTCTTATTTTCTGCACTTAAACACATTCCCCTTTCAAATAAAACCCTAGCCGCATATTTTAGCCAATTTCTTTTTAATTTCTGGTTTGATTTCCTAATTCTAGAAGCCTTGGACTTAATTTTTGTTAACCAAAATTAGCTAGGGTTTTAATTTCTGAAAACCCTTTATATATTTGGACTTTAGCCGAACCCTGGGGGATTGATTCATCATTCCACCTCCTTGCCGCAGCCACCATCATCCTTCTACCTCTCTGCCGCAACCTTCCATCCATTCCAGCCACCATTCTACACCTCCATACACCTTCCATCCATTGCAGCCACCTTCCACAACCCTTGCCGCACCACCATACCATCCTAAATCCCTTCCAAAAACCAAAATCACATCCAAAATCCCCTAAAACCTCTCTGCTGCAGCAAGGAGAAGAAGAAAGAGGAGCTTGAACGTGCAGAAATTCAAAGTGGAATCGTTGGGCATTCTAGGTGTAATCAATTTTTTGTTCTCTATGTTTAATTTCAATTTTATTTCTCTTTCTGTGAACATGAGAGGCTAAAACCGTAGTTAGCTAGGGGGTGATTCAAAACCATGTTTATGCTTGCAATATAAATTGATTACCTTCGGTTGGAATTTCATGAGTTGTGGATTCAATTTGTTTAACTGCTTGATTGATAACTTATTCGTGTATGTTTATTGAGAGTGCACGCTTAGTTTTCATGCATGAATATGATGCTAGAATATAAGGGAGTTTCACCTAATAGTTACAAACTTATATTCACAAGTAGTGGAGGTCGCTTATAAACGATCGCGTTAAATGAATTCTTGGCACTAGTTTCATGCTCATCATAGTAACGAATGCCTCGTCAACACTTATAGTTTTCATGTTGCTTAATGATCTTTGATTGTATCTTTATTGTGCTTTTCACATAAAGGACTTTCGGAGAATGTTTTGAATTGTTGTATGCACTGTCCCATCCAATTCATTAACTTAAGGAGAACTTGAAGGTTAATTTAAGCGAACCTAGTTAACCGGGGTGTTGAGTTTCATGATTCATCGAAAGACCAACTGAAAATCATCTTGTATGCAAGTGTGACATGTGTGGAGAAGAACCTTCTAGCTAGCATTCCATCCATATTTTCATCAAATTCGTTTTTACAATCTGTTTTTATTACAATCTGTTTTCTTTATTTTAATTTCGTCAAAACTAAATCCCCCTTTACTTTAGTGTTTCAATTTAGTTAGAAAGTGTCTTAGTTTGTGTTTCTAAGTGTCTTGATTCAAGTTATAACCCAAATTCGTCCAAATTAGTGTTAGGTGTTCAAAACTGCCGAGATTGTGTTTTTAAGGCAGTTTTGAGTGTTTTGTTGCTGTTTTGAGTCTTTTGGTTTGTTTTAGTGTTTTAGTGGTTAGTTTTGCATTCTTTGAGTCTAGTTTAGTGTTTTAACTTTTGTTTTACGTTTTTGAGTCAGTTTTCAAGTGTTTTAGCAATCCCTCCTAATCCCCGGTTTAGAACGATCCCTACTTATACATATACTACAATTGTCAAAAGAGGGTTTTAATTTGTGTGCTTAATTATTTTGCATCATCAATGCTTAGGGTTTTCAAAAAGCTTAATGATCTTTGATTTTATCTCTATTATGCAGTTCATGTAGGGAATTTGATAAGAATAATTTGATTGTCGATGCGTATTCCATCCAATTCAATAAAACTAGGAAAATCTGAAAGTTAATTTGTGTTTTTCACAATTAATTTGGGGCATTGTCATTCATGGTTTAAAGGGATAAATTTGGAAATCAATTTGTGTTACATATGTGCATGTGTGGACAAGTACCCTCTAACTAGTCTTTTTCCCATTAGATTCACCTAATTTAGTGCCTAATCTGTTTAGTTTACAATCTGACCAATTTAATTAATTTCGTCCAAATCAATTCCCCTGATGTGATAAATAATAGCACTCAAATTAAACCCTCTTTTTGACAATTGTAGTAAAGATATAAGTGATGCGAGAATTATACGCACACAAATTAAACCCTCTTTTCGTCAAATTGTAGTATACGTATAAGTAGGGATCGTTCTAGACCGGGGATTAGGAGGGATTGTTAACCACTTGGATTTGACTCAAAAACGTAAAATAACAATATGAAACACTATACTAGACTCAAAGAATGCGAAACTAAACGCTTAAAACACTAAAACAAACCAAAAGACTCAAACATCACCCAAAACACTCAAAACTGCCTTAAAAACACTTTCTGGGCAGTTTTGAGCACTTTGGTGAATTTGGACGAATTTGTGTAATAAATTGAATCAAAACACTTAGAAACATAAACTAAAACACTTTCTAACTAAATTGGACAATAAAGTAAAGGGGGATTGAGTTTTGGACGAAATTAAACTAAATGCACAGATTCTAATTAAAACAGATTGTAAAAACAAAATTGATGAAATAGAATGATGAGAAACTAGTTAGAGGGTTCCTTATCCACACATGAACATATGCATATAATTTGATTCCCAGTTATGACTTCAACAAACGATGAATGACAAGGCTCCAAGTTAATTAGGTCCGCTTAAATTAACTTTCAGATTTCCCTAGATTCATTGGATTGAATGGGATACGCATTACAACCAAATTATTCCTAATCAAAGTCCCTAACTATGGAATACGCATGATAGAGACATTCAACAAAGATCATTAAGTTCAACGGAAATCATAAACATCGACTAGGCATTCATAACTATGGAATACGCATGTTAATCCAACCTAGGGTTTACTAAACACAATCGTGACTAGCGATTTTTACTACTCATGAATATAAGTTCATAACGATTAGGTGAAATTCCCTTATATCCTAGCATCAAGTTTAGGCATGCAAATTAAGTGTCGACCCTCAACCCACATACATAAACAAGTTCTTAATCAAAATAGAAAAGTAAACCACATCTAAAGTTCATGAATTCATAACTGGAGTAAATCAAATCATAACCAACATATGTCCATGGCTTCAAACTTTCCCCTAACTAATTAGGGGTTTAGCCACTCATGATTACAACAAACTTAGAGAGTAATAACAAAGTAAACATTGAAAACAAGAACGAAGAACACCTAAAAATTCCAACAACTCAATCTTGAATTGTATGAACGTTTAGGCCTCTTCTCCTCTAGTTGCTGCAGCACAAGGGGTTTTTGTGAGTTTTGGGGGTTATGGATGATGTAGAATTATGTGTTTAGGGTAGGGATGGATGTAGGGGAAGGCAAGGAGTGTTTTTGGGCAGAAAATATGAAGAATGGTGAAGTATGGCAGTGTTAGAGAGAGGGAATGAATTTCTGGCGTGAATGAATGTGTATGAGAGATGGTGCTCTGATCTAGGGGTTAATATGAGTATATATAGGCACTTAAAACCCTAGGGTAATCAGAAATGGACTTGAATTAATTAATGGGAGTGCATGTGGCTGCAATGGATTAAAGGATGGGAGTGCATGTGCTGAAATGATAAAGGGGGAAGTGCATGTGGCTGCAATGGTAAAGGGGGAAGTGCATGTGGCTGCAATGGATTAAAGAAAGGGGGAAGTGCATGTGGCTGCAATGGTAAAGGATTGTGGTGCAATGATGAAAGAACAAGTGCATGTGGCTGAATTGGTGGTGAATGATTATGAATGATTATGAATGCATGTGGATAAAAGAGGGGATATGGCTGCAAGGTTAAAGGGCTAAGGTTTAAGTACATAGAATGGGCCTAAAATAGGGTGGTTTGCATGGCAAGGGAAGGGGAGAAGGGATAAGCCATGGCAAGGTTATGTAATTGGGCTAGGGCCATTGTTTTGTGTCCTAAAGTGCCTCAATTTCGTCCAACACCTTGGCTCCAAACATAAGCTATCCATTCCAAGCCCAATTTTGCTCCAAAATGCTCCAAAATGCACCTTTTTGCTTCCTTAGCCATATGAACCTAGAAACACACGAAAATGGCATAAAGGACTAAAATAACTAAAGAAACACAACGTAAATGCACGAGAACAAGCCAATTAAGTCGCATAAATATGCTCCTATCAAATTCCCCCACACTTAGCTTTTGCTAGTCCCCGAGCAAAACAAAACGAAAGAAACTAAAAACAAACCAAAACACATTCTAAACCTTCCAACATGTATCTCAGGGATTTCAAACGAACATGACACAATATAGAACATCATTCCCACAACATTTAGCTTACTTTACACTTCAACAAACACTTAATCATAGTTACCACTTATTATTTCACATTTAATCAATTAAAACATCATTTTGAATGTAGTAACATGCCTTAGAGAATTCCCTCAATTCCTTACTAGAATGCACTCAATTTTCACACAGATTTTCTAACTCCACACCCTACACTAGGTATATGTGAGGAGATTGATGTAAATATGAATTCTAACACTCACATATGTTATATCAAAGAAAGCATTTTCTGGATTTAAGACAATGACATGAATATGATCTCATGAATGGAATGCTACTACTGAGAATGAGAACCAGTGATTCCATATGCTCATACCAAATTCAAACTCCACAAATTGAACACATAACATCAAGATAGAAGTTGAGGGTTGTAACGGGGCTAAGGGTAATGGTTTAACAAAGAAAGGTAAAGTAAAACAAAGGTTCTTAAAGTAATAGGAAGCGAAGTAATGAAATTGACACTTAAACTCACTTTTAATGGCAGAAATCAACTTTTAAACACAAGGGAAGATTCATGCAACAACTAGGGTCAAATTCACTCTTTTGGACCCTTCCTTCAATAACCAATACTTGTGAGATCATTTTCACTTATTTTTCAACTCTTTTTCTTTCTTTTCAACACTTTTCTAATTTCTTTTTATTTTTCCACGAATTTTTTTCTTTTTTCTTTATTTCATTCTTTGGCCGTGCCCTATTATCTTCCCCCACACTTATTTTCTGCAATATATTGATCAAAAGGAGTTCATTCCAAGTCATGCTTCACTATCCTTTAAGAACAAGGGTATGGAAAGTCCTAATCTAAGCTAGGTGAGGATAGTGTGGTTAACAAAGAAAATAAGCTTGAAAAGGCTCAAAAGGGGTAATCCTACAATACATGTGAAAAGGGATAGGCTTTTTGGCTTTGGCTTGACTAACAACTTCATCTTATTGTATGTTATGCAATCAATATCATGCTTTGAATGAATTGGGCATGAGTTCTAGTATTTGGAACTATAATGAAATGCATTCCAAGTAGCAACCAAGCAAAGAATGATGAGATCATGCAACGACTTTAGAAAACAAGAAATCACAGATTTATACTTTCCAAAGAACGTTATAGGCTCAAGTCTCACAAGGATGTAGCTTTAGTTTAAGTTCCTTCGTTCAAGCATGTTACAAAAACAGATTTTCTCTTTGTAATTACATGTGAATTCATAAGCTATAACCATAACCAAGCATAAACCAAAGCATAAATCGACTTCCAGCCATGTTTACAACATTCTATAATAGTCATGTAATTTAAAACCAAATCCTCATCATTGTGTTGGAAGGTACCCTAAAACACAAAAATGACTCAAAAACGACTCTTTTTCGGTATTTTTCAAACTTTTTCGAACTTTTCTAAGGTTTTCTGTTATATGACACTAAAACACATCAAAACACACTAAAAACACTTTAAAACGGTGAGAAACAACATGTGAAGTGATAGGTGATAAAACCCCACGAATTTCATGCAAAAACAGCTTGTTTACCCCCCCCCCCACACTTAAACCAAACATTGTCCTCAATGTTTCAAACTTAGATTAACACAAAAACAATCAACTAACACAACTAGCAAACATAACACAAATGGCAAAGTAATAGCAATAAAGAGATAGGTTAGGGACGCAAATCTGGGTTTGGAGTGAAAGTTCCTTCTTCTCATGTTTCAACACATGGGTTGCCTCCCAAGAAGCGCTTTCTTTAACGTCTTCCAGCCGGACGGTACCTCCGTTTAAGCTTGACTAGGTTCCACGGCATGGAGGGGTACCTCCTCCACGACATGCTCCTCAAACGTCTCGTAATAGGGCTTCAATCGATGCCCATTCACTTTGAATTCTTGCTGCGTCCTTGAACTTTTGATTTGCACTGCACCATGAGGGAAAACATTAGTGACAATAAAAGGACCAACCCATTTGGAACGCAACTTACCCGGAAACAACCGAAGGCGAGAATTGAACAACAACACTTTCTGCCCAATAGAGAACGTCTTGGCACGAATCATCTTGTCATGGAATGCCTTCGTTTTCTCCTTGTAAATCCGGGCATTCTCATATGCTTCATTTCGGATTTCATCAAGCTCACACAATTGAAGCTTCCTATGTAAACCTGCGGCATCAAGGTCCATATTGAACGTTTTGACGGCCCAATGTGCACGATGCTCTAGTTCGACGGGAAGATGGCATGGCTTCCCATAGATGAGCCGAAAAGGTGACATCCCAATGGGGGTTTTGTAGGCAGTGCGATACGCCCACAATGCATCGTTTAAGCGCAAACTCCAATCCTTCCTTGTAGGCCCCACGGTCTTCTCAAGAATCTGCTTGATTTCCCTATTCGAAACCTCGGCTTGCCCGCTCGTTTGAGGATGATAAGGTGTGGCCACCTTATGTGTGACATTGTATTTCTTAAGCAACGCCTCGATGGTTCGATTACAAAAATGGGAACCTCCATCACTGATTAGCACTCGTGGCATTCCAAACCTTGCAAAAATGTTAGTTTTCACAAAATCTGCAACCACTCGAGAATCATTAGTTCGGGTGGCTTTTGCTTCCACCCATTTCGACACATAGTCCACAGCAAGCAATATATAAAGAAACCCATGTGACAAAGGAAAGGGACCCATAAAATCAATACCCCAAACATCAAAGATTTCAACACTAAAAATGGGGGTTTGCGGCATTTGTTGTTTAGGACCAATATTTCCCGTTCTTTGGCATCTATCACAAGACATGCAAAATGTTCTAGCATCCCTAAAGATGGTAGGCCAAAAGAAACCACATTCTAACACCTTAAGTGCTGTTCTTTGAGTGCCAAAGTGTCCCCCACAAGCATAAGTGTGACAAAAGGTTAGAATAGCATTAAACTCAGAATCGTGCACACACCTACGTATAACTTGGTCAGGGCAATATTTCCATAAATACGGGTTATCCCACACATAAAACCGTGCCTCTTTCTTCAATTTATCACATTGGTGTTTAAGTAATTCACTAGGAACATGTTTAGACACCAAATAATTCACCAAATCAGCATACCACGGTTCACTTACCTTGACGGACATCAATTGCTCATCTGGGAATGTCTCTATGATAGGCACGGCATCCTCCTCATGCACCATACGGCTCAAGTGGTCAGCCACCACGTTTTCACTTCCCTTCTTGTCCCGGATTTCGATATCGAACTCTTGGAGAAGAAGCATCCAACGAATGAGTCGTGGTTTGGCCTCCTTCTTGGTGAACAAATACTTCAATGCTGCATGGTCAGTATAAATGATAACTTTAGTACCAAGGAAATAAGAACGGAATTTATCTAAAGCAAACACAACAGCAAGAAGTTCTTTTTCAGTGGTAGAATAATTCAATTGTGCATCATTTAAAGTCCGAGAGGCATAATAGATAACATGCGGCCTCTTTTCCTTCCTTTGCCCCAAAACAGCTCCTAATGCATAATCGGAAGCATCGCACATAAGCTCGAAAGGTAGGCTCCAATCCGGTGGAACAATGATGGGTGCCGTGGTCAACAACTCCTTAAGTAGGTTGAATGATGCCGTGCACTCCTTGGTGAATTCAAACGTCACGTCTTTTTGTAGGAGACGGCAAAGAGGTTGTGCAACCTTCGAGAAATCCTTGATAAACCTACGATAGAATCCTGCATGGCCAAGAAAAGAACGAACCTCTCTAACCGAAGTTGGAGAGGGTAAGTGACGTACAAGATCTATTTTCGACTTATCAACCTCAATACCGTTTTCAGAGACTATATGACCAAAAACTATGCCTTGTTTAACCATAAAATGACATTTTTCCCAATTCAAAACAAGGCTAGTTTCCATGCATCTTTTTAAGATTAAAGTAAGATTATGCAAGCAATCATCAAATGAGTCCCCAAAAACACTAAAATCGTCCATAAATACTTCAATTATCTTTTCAACATAATCGGAGAATATACTTACCATGCATCGTTGGAAAGTGGCCGGTGCATTGCATAAACCAAACGGCATACGACGATATGCAAAAGTACCAAATGGACAAGTAAAGGTGGTCTTTTCTTGATCATCCGGCGCTATGACAATTTGATTATTGATGTGAGAATTACTTGACACTCAAATTAAACCCTCGTTTGACAATTGTAGTAGAATGGATAAGTGAGGGATCGTTCTAGAACGGGGATTAGGAGGGCTTGCTAAAACCTTCTAAATTGACTTAAAAACATAAAAACATAATATAAAACACTATTTAATGCTCGAAGAAAGCAAAACTAAAAATAAGAAAGATTAAGACTAAGACTTCAACGAAATAGGGGGGAATTGGATTTGGACGAAATTAAACTAAAATGAATACTTGGAAACAAAACAAATTGTAAATATGGATTTGACGGAAATGAATGGATGGGAAGCTAGCTAAGGGGTTCATCTCTACACATGTTATACTTGCATACAAAACGATTTCTAATTGCTTTTCAATAAACCATGAATTCTCAACGCCCCGGGTTAATTAGGTCCGCTTAAATTAACCGTCAAGTTTTCCTTAAGTTAATGAATTGGATGATTGCATACGACAATCCAAAGCATTCCTCACAAGTTCCCTACATGAATTGCATAATAGAGATACAAGCAAGAATCATTAAGCAACATGAAAACTATAAGTGTTGACGAGGCATTCGTTACTATGATTGCATGAAACTTATGCCAAGAATTTGTTTAACGCGATTGTTTATAAGCAACCTCCACTACTTGTGAATATAAGTTCATAACTATTATGTGAAACTCACTTATATTCTAGCGTCATATTCATGCATGAAAATTAAGCGTTCATTCTCAATAAACATACATAAATAGGATATCAATCAAATAGTTAAACAAATTGAATTCACAACTTATGAAACGTAATTAAAAGTAATCAAATCATATTGCAAGCATAAACATATATTTCGAATCACCCCCCTAGCTAGGGGGGGTTTAGTTCCTCATTACGTTGAAATCAAAGAAACACCTAAACATTCCAACAACTCAAACTTGAATTGTATGAACGTTTAGGCACTCTTCTCTTCCATTCCTTATACGTACAAAACAAAGAGAATTAAAATGAAACATTGAAATCAAAGAATCACCTAAACATTCCAACAACTCAAACTTGAATTGTATGAACGTTTAGGTCCTCTTCTCTTCCTCGTTTATTGTAGCATAAGGTCTAGGGATAATTGGTTTGGGGGATGGAAGTGTGGAATGGAAAAGATGGTTTTGGATTCTAAGGGGACTCACGGCAAAGAGAAGGAATGGAAGTGTTTGTGGTGTGTTGTGTATGAAATGAGATGATGAATTGAATGGTGGGAATGCAAGGGCTTTTATAGGAGAATGAAGGTATAAATGGATGTTTGTTTAAGCATGCAAGTGGCTAATTAATGATGGACAAATAGCTAGGAAAACATGTGAAAGCTGGAATTGCATGTGAAGGTGTTGGAATGTGAATGAAGGCCACGGCATTGAAGGTTTTGGTGCATGTGTTGGCTGATTTGTTTGTTGGGAAAAGCTTGTGAAAGCATGTGAATGTTGTTTGTGTGAAGTGTGTGTGAATGCATGTGGATTAAAGAGTGAATGATGACTGAAATAATGATGGAAAATAGCTAGGAAAAATATGGAATGCATGTGAAATGTAAAGGGAAAAGCTGGAAATGCTAGTGTGTTCTGAAAATGGGAATGAAAGCCACGGCAAAGGCTTGTGGATGAGTTGGAAAAGCATGTGTTGAATGATTTCTTGGTGAGGGATGTGGAGTGGTTGAATGTGGTGCAATGATAATGTTTTGTGGCTGAATTGGTGGTGGAATTATGATGGGAGTGCATGTGGAATGTAGGTGTGTAGGTGCTGAAAATGCATGTGAATGCATGCTGGAAATGGGAGTGAAATGCACGGTATTGGATTAGGGGGAGCATGTGCTTGTAGGGTTGATATGTTTGAAGATGCATGTGTTGAATTGGTGGTTGACTGATGAAAGAATAAGTGAATGATTATGATAAGTGATAAGTGAATGATTATGATAAGTGTATGATATGTTAAGTGATAAGTGAATGATATGTGGTGAGTGGTAAGTGAATGGAAGTGATAAGTGAATGGTTTGATAAGTGAATGATATGATAAGTGAATGATATGTGATGATGATAAGTGGTTATGATAAGTGATAATGATAAGTGATGATGATAAGTGGTTATGATAAGTAATGGGAGCATGTGAGGGAATGAATAATGAATGCATGTGTATGGTTTTGGGAGAAAGGTGGAGATGCACGGCATAAGGGAATTGGAAAGGTTTAAATGTCCTAAAACTAAAGGGAACAAGGTTCCAACACTTTGGTCTTCAATTTCGTCCAACATTTTGGCGCCAAGCATAAGCTATCCATCCTTAGCCCAAAAGTGCTCCAAAAGTCTCCAAAATGCATCTTTTTGCTCCTTTATCCCTTTGGACCTACAAACACACGAAAATAGCTTAAAGGACTAAAATAACTAAAGAAACATAACGTAAATGCACGAGAACAAGCCATTTAAGTCGCATGAATATGCTCCTATCAAATACCCCCACACTTAACTTTTGCTAGTCCTCGAGCAAAACAAAACAACAAAAGAACACGAAACTAGACAAAACGAACAAAACACAACCTACACCTTCCAACAATCGTCTCACGGATTTCCTATGCACATGACAAGTTAAAAATCATTAATCCCACAGATTTTAGTCATCTTCACACTTAAGTACATTCTTAATCATAGTCACCATATACTGGTTCACAATTAATCATTTAAAACCATGTTTTTAATGTAGTAACATGCCTTAGAGAATTTGCTCAATTCCTTACAAGATATGCACTCGATTTTCACTCAGATTTTCTAACTACACACCCTAATCTAGTCATATGTGAGAAGATTGATGTAAACATGAAAACGAACACTCACATATATGTATCACAAAGAACGCAATTTTTGGAGTTAATAAGCATGTTTAGATATGATCTCATGAATGGAATGCTACTACTTAGATGCGAGAACCAGTGACACCATAAGCTCATATCAATTCCAAACTCCACATTATTAAACACATAACGATCAAGATAGAAGTCAAAGGGGTGTAACGGGGCTAAAAAGTGTTTGGCTAACAAAGAAGGGATATGGAAAACAAAGGTTCTTAAAGAAATAGCGAGCAAAGAATTTGAATTAACTTAGAATTCACTTTTGAATGAAAACTCAACTTTTGAACAAAAAGGGAGAACAAGCTCTTTTTTTTTTTTCTTTCTTTCTTTCTTTTCTTTTCTGTTTTTCTTTTTCATATGTTTTTCACAATTTTTTTTTTTTTTCTTTTCTTTTGACTCTCAAAACATACATAAACGCTTAAGAACAAAACATTCTCCCCCACACTCATTTTCTTTCATAATGTACTCAAAAGGAATTCATTTAAGTCATGCTCACTATCATTTAAGAACAAGGGTGGGGATTGTCCTAAACTAGGCTAGGTGAGGAAAATGTGGGTAAACAAAGAATAAAGGCTAAACAAGGCTCAACGGGGTTAAAACTTACAACATATACGAAGTATGGGAAGTATGGCTATTTGGCTATGGTGGTGGTCACTACACAACTTCTTCTTGAATATGTGTTATGCAAATCAATAACATGCTTTGAATGAAATGGGCATGAGTTCTAGCATTTGGAACTATATGATGAAACGCCTTCTAAGTAGTAACCAAGCAAAGAATAATGGGATCATGCAACGACTTTAGAAAACAAGAAATCACAGATTATACTCTCCAAAGAACGTTATAAGCTCAAGTCTCTCAGGGTTGTAGCGTTTGTTTGAGTTCCTTCCTTCAAGCATGTTACAAAAACGAATTTTTTTCTTTCTTTTATGATTGCATGTGAAGTCATACATTATAACCATAACCAAGCATATACCAAGAGTAATTCAAACTTTTCTATGTTTATAACTCTTTTTAACAGTCATGCAATTAGAAACCAAATCTTTATCATTGTGTTGGAAGGTGACCTACGACACAAAAACACAAAAACGACTCAAAATACTCTTTTTAGGTTTTTCAAAACATGTTTTTCAAATTTTTATGTGATTTTCGAAGTTATAAAACAAAACACACTAAAACAGTTTAAAAACACCTTAAAACAGCAAGGAACAACATTTGAAGTTAAGGGTGATCAAATCCCACGAATTTGCATTAACAACATTAGTTACCCCCCCCCCCACACTTAAATCAAACATTGTCCTCAATGTTTTAAGCATAGATTCACACAAAACATAAGTAAACACACAAAAAGCACTTAAACATACTAAACATGGCATAATGTAATTAACAAAGAGAAGAGTTTAGAGACGCAAATCTGGTTATAGAGTGTAAATTCCATCTTCTCCTTGGTAATTGCATTGAGGCTTTGATCTTTGTGATTCCACAGGCTTACTCTTGAACTGGTTTCTGCCCATTGTTGATTTTCCTTTGTGCTACTTCTTGAACTGGGCAGCAGGATGGTTCTTTTGGTCTCCCCCGAAGGTCTGAGCTTCCTCCTTTTATCTGTTTCTTTGTTCAATCTCTCCAATTCGTATTGAAGAGGGTTAGAGGATAGCTCAGCATTGCTTGTCTCTACATGCTTCAATGCCCTACTTTCACTTGCCTTGCTTACTCCCCTTTGCAGAAGTGGTCCCTTCTCTGGAAGTGTATCAACCGTTGAAGATGACTACTCGAGAGCAACGCTAGGTAAGCAATCAGGAATAGATTCCAGGCAGTTGGCTCCAGATCGGAAGACTGACTCCAAGTGCCGGCTGATTGCTTCTTTTACTTTGCCATGCGAGTAAGAACAAGGACAAAGAAAAAGACAGGGAAAGAGCATGATATGAGATACTTTTGCTTTTGACCTTGATGATATGAGATACCTTTGCTTTTGAAGAAGCGGTGAATGAATCAGCACACTTCAATCCGCCGTTTCCTCCTGGGTCATCTGTACTCCCGGCATCTGGTATCATCTTTGGGAAAGAAGAAAGAATTGAGTATTTCGAAAGGCTTTGCTGGGAGTGCTCCCTCAGAGGTGAGGGAGAGTTGGGCATTTTCTTCAGGTTTGCCTTGCCATAAAAGACGAAGGTCGACATATATAGAGATAATATCAAGTGGTGGTACCATTCTTTTACCCTTGTCGACAGACGTTTTGATCCCGCAAATCCGGTTTTTTGAAATAGTGGCGCCTCTTCGATCTTTGAAGACGCCTCTTCGATTTCTGAGCAGGCGCCCCTTCGATTTCTGAACGACGCCCCTTCGCTTTCTGAATGACACGTGGTAGTGCAGATGCGGCTCCTTTTGACAAAGCTGCACGCGTTTTCTGAAAAGCAGAGAAAGCGTCGCCGAACTTTGCGCTTGTCGGCTAAAGAGGTGTAGTTGCGATGATGGCCTCCACGTGCGTCTTCTGAAAAGCCGAGAAAACGTCGCCTAAATTACGCCGGAAAATCCGGCTCTTTGAATAGGTGGACGCGTCGCCTTGGCTTCTTATTGAGGTATCGATCACCGCCACAAACACACTCTGAAGATTTCCCATTCTTGAAAATCGTCTCCGGCCCTTCGAAATTTAACTCCATCCACCCATTCTCTTTGAACACTTTTTAAAAAAATGGCAAACTCATCGAACCTTAGCTTAGATTTGAGTCTCAGCAGCGATCCGGTTGCGCCCCGTCAAGGTAATGTATGGCGTCATTCTTTTTTATCTTCTAACGGTCCTCTTTCAGGTGAAGACTCTGTGATGCAGGACGCCACAACAGCTACAATAGTAGCTAGGAACCTCCTCACTCCAAAAGATAGTAGGCTGCTGTCAGGACGGTCCGATGAGTTGGCCGTTCAAGAGTCCCTCGCACTTAGTGTTCAGTGTGCGAGCTCTGTGTCCAACATGGGCCTACGCCTGCTTGCTCGGTCCCGCCAAATGGAATCGTTGATGGCAGAGGTGGAAAGTCTTAAGCAGGAAATCAAACAGCTTAAGTACGAGAATAGAAGTTTGCATGTGCTTGCAAATAACTATTCGGCGGGCATGAAGAGGAAGCTTGATGAGCTGCAAGAATCTGAGGGTCGAATTCACAATGACCGTCAAAGGCTTGCGTCTTATCTCCAGAGGCACCTTTTTCCTGGGTTATCCAGCGTTTGGCCAAGTATTGAGGCCTGGAATGCTCTAGCTCCGATGCCTCCCGCTCCGATGGCTTCCGCTCCGATGCCTCCCGCTTCTGCGCCTTCCGCTTCTGCGCCTCGTAGTGGGGCTTCACGCAAACAACCTTTGTGAAGCTCCACCTTTCTCCATGTTTAGTATCTTTTTCTTTTTTTTTTTTTTTTTTTTTTTTTTTTTTTAACATAAATAAAATCAAACGGCATGGAATTTATCTTTGAATGGGCGGTGATACTTGAAATGATCCGGTAATAGTTTAAATTCCAGATTGGGTGCCTGAATTATTAACCACATGTTAGTATAAAAGAAAATTGAAATTCAGGGAGGCGGCTTACCTGTGTGCTCCAAAATGAACTCCAGAATAAACACCCCTTCGAAAGTTATGACTTGTCCCGTGTCATAAAATCCAACTTCCTTGGGAATTGTGGTTTCAAATATGTCCTCTTTGATGCCTTCTACATCTTCTCCAGCCACTACCTTCTCTTGAATCATTCTTCTTGGTGTACAAAGTCCTTTGAAGAATTCAACACCATCTAAAACTTGCTGTGTTGCACCAAGAATTGGAATAGCATTTTGCACCTTTGGGAAGGCTTCCACGATGTCCTTTTTACTATCTTCTTGGTTGGGAATCAAAAACCTGCTAGGAAAAGGGACATTGGGTGGACTAACATCAGAATAACATGGAATTGGGACGTCCTTACTTGTGGTGGGTGGTTTAGAGGGCTTAGGGGGCTGCGTTCTACCCTTGCCGTGTGCATGTCTTCTTCCTCCTCCTCAATTAGCAGCTCCTCATCCACTTCTAGGCTATGTTTGGACATTTTTAGGTCAGCTCCAACCTCCATAGCACTTCCCAAAGTGATAGCATTATGGATTTCAAAATCTTCCTTCGAGTTTTCAATAGTTGAGTTGGAGAGTTCACTTTGCTCTTGAATTTGTTTCATGAACTCCATAATCTGCCCAAATTGCTCGTCCAATTTACCCAACTTCTTGTCTTGATTTTGTTCGTCCTGCGTCAAAGAGGTTAGTAATTGAAAATTTTTATCATTATCCATGGACATACTTGAACTTGATTGGAATTGTTGTGGGGGAGGTTGTGGTGGCTGCATAGGTGTTGTATAGAACTCCTCATATGGTTGTCAATATGCTTCACGTTGAACTTGTTGATCTTCCCACCATATAGAGTTTGAATGATCCCTCCAATCTCTTTGTGGACATTGATTGGCTTGAAATCCTTGCCTATATGAAGCACCAAATGTAGGGACACTCTGCATTGTGGTCCTTTCGGCATACGGCGACAATTTAGAAGTAAGATTTGCCAATTGAGCTTGAATGCTAGCAAAATCCATATCTTACTTCTCTAGTACCTAAAATCAAAGAAAGAGAACTAAATCAAAAATCAAAAGTAACAACAAACAAAGAAAACAACACTAAGTTAGAAACTAAAACGAAAACAACTAAACAAAAAAAAAAAAAAAGAAAAGAACCAAGGGATTAGCAAAGTTGCTAATCCCCGGCAACGGCGCCAAAATTTGATGTGAGAATTACTTGACACTCAAATTAAACCCTCGTTTGACAATTGTAGTAGAATGGATAAGTGAGGGATCGTTCTAGACTGGGGATTAGGAGGGCTTGCTAAAACCTTCTAAATTGACTTAAAAACATAAAAACATAATATAAAACACTATTTAATGCTCGAAGAAAGCAAAACTAAAAATAAGAAAGATTAAGACTAAGACTTCAACGAAATAGGGGGGAATTGGATTTGGACGAAATTAAACTAAAATGAATACTTGGAAACAAAACAAATTGTAAATATGGATTTGACGGAAATGAATGGATGGGAAGCTAGCTAAGGGGTTCATCTCTACACATGTTATACTTGCATACAAAACGATTTCTAATTGCTTTTCAATAAACCATGAATTCTCAACGCCCCGGGTTAATTAGGTCCGCTTAAATTAACCGTCAAGTTTTCCTTAAGTTAATGAATTGGATGATTGCATACGACAATCCAAAGCATTCCTCACAAGTTCCCTACATGAATTGCATAATAGAGATACAAGCAAGAATCATTAAGCAACATGAAAACTATAAGTGTTGACGAGGCATTCGTTACTATGATTGCATGAAACTTATGCCAAGAATTTGTTTAACGCGATTGTTTATAAGCAACCTCCACTACTTGTGAATATAAGTTCATAACTATTATGTGAAACTCACTTATATTCTAGCGTCATATTCATGCATGAAAATTAAGCGTTCATTCTCAATAAACATACATAAATAGGATATCAATCAAATAGTTAAACAAATTGAATTCACAACTTATGAAACGTAATTAAAAGTAATCAAATCATATTGCAAGCATAAACATATATTTCGAATCACCCCCCTAGCTAGGGGGGGTTTAGTTCCTCATTACGTTGAAATCAAAGAAACACCTAAACATTCCAACAACTCAAACTTGAATTGTATGAACGTTTAGGCACTCTTCTCTTCCATTCCTTATACGTACAAAACAAAGAGAATTAAAATGAAACATTGAAATCAAAGAATCACCTAAACATTCCAACAACTCAAACTTGAATTGTATGAACGTTTAGGTCCTCTTCTCTTCCTCGTTTATTGTAGCATAAGGTCTAGGGATAATTGGTTTGGGGGATGGAAGTGTGGAATGGAAAAGATGGTTTTGGATTCTAAGGGGACTCACGGCAAAGAGAAGGAATGGAAGTGTTTGTGGTGTGTTGTGTATGAAATGAGATGATGAATTGAATGGTGGGAATGCAAGGGCTTTTATAGGAGAATGAAGGTATAAATGGATGTTTGTTTAAGCATGCAAGTGGCTAATTAATGATGGACAAATAGCTAGGAAAACATGTGAAAGCTGGAATTGCATGTGAAGGTGTTGGAATGTGAATGAAGGCCACGGCATTGAAGGTTTTGGTGCATGTGTTGGCTGATTTGTTTGTTGGGAAAAGCTTGTGAAAGCATGTGAATGTTGTTTGTGTGAAGTGTGTGTGAATGCATGTGGATTAAAGAGTGAATGATGACTGAAATAATGATGGAAAATAGCTAGGAAAAATATGGAATGCATGTGAAATGTAAAGGGAAAAGCTGGAAATGCTAGTGTGTTCTGAAAATGGGAATGAAAGCCACGGCAAAGGCTTGTGGATGAGTTGGAAAAGCATGTGTTGAATGATTTCTTGGTGAGGGATGTGGAGTGGTTGAATGTGGTGCAATGATAATGTTTTGTGGCTGAATTGGTGGTGGAATTATGATAGGAGCATATTCATGCGACTTAAATGGCTTGTTCTCGTGCATTTACGTTATGTTTCTTTAGTTATTTTAGTACTTTAAGCTATTTTCGTGTGTTTTTAGGTTCATATGGCTAAGGAAGCAAAAAGATGCATTTTGGAGCAAAATTGGACTTGGAATGGATAGCTTATGTTTGGTGCAAAAGGAATGGACGAAATTGAAGGATTCCTAATCCATTGCAGCCACATGCACCCATAATCATTCACACCTTGCAACCACATGCATTCACTCTTCATAAATCAGCCACATGCACTCATCATCATAACCTAGCTGTCATGTTTCCCCTTTCATCATTCCCTCACATTCTTTAAATCAGCCAACACATGCATCCACCTTTCTCCCATCAGATTTCCAACATTGCACATGCATTCCCCTTACAATTTCAGCCATCCTAGCTGTTTTGCACATGCATTCACTTAACCTAGCTGTCATGTTCCCTCTCCCATCCATTCATCTCCCTATAAAAACCATACACACTTCACACAACAGATATTCATTCTCATTCACTCTTCCATATTCCAGAAATTCGTCAAAACCTCTCCACACCCTTGCAGCAGCCACCAAAACACTTTTCTCCTCCATTGCAGCCACTCCAACCACTCCCCAAACCATTCACACCATCAAATTATCCTTAGACCTTGTGCTACAACGAAGAGGAAGATAAGAGGGCCTAAACGTTCATACAATTCAAGTTTGAGTTGTTGGAATGTTTAGGTGTTTCTTTGATTTCAATGTTTAATTTCAATACTCTTTGTTTTGTACCATGAGGAACTAAACCCCCCTTTAGCTAGGGGGTGATTCAAAATATATGTTTATGCTTGCATTTTGATTTGATTACTTCTAATTGCGTTTCATAAGTTATGGATTCAATTTGTTTAACCGTTTGATTGATAACTTATTTATGTATGTTTATTGAGAATGCGCGCTTAATTTTCATGCATGAATATGACGCTAGAATATAAGTGAGTTTCACCTAATAGTTACGAACTTATATTCACAAGTAGTGGAGGTTGCTTATAAACAATCGCGTTAAACGAATTCTTGGCATAAGTTTCATGCAATCCATAGTAACGAATGCCTCGTCAACACTTATAATTTTCATAGAGCGTAATGATTCTTGCTTGTATCTCTTCTATGCATTCATGTTGAGGACTTGTGGGGAATGTTTTGAATTGTCGCATGCATCATCCAATTCAATAACGTTAGGAAGATTTGAAGGTTAATTAGTGCATCACGGTTCACTTGGGGTGTTGAGAATTCATGGTTTATTGAAATGCAATTGGAAATCATTTTATTATGCAAGTGTAACATGTATGGAGATGATCCCCTTGGCTAGCATCCATTCATTCCATTTCATCAATTTCATTTTTACATTCTGTTTTGTTTAGAATCTGTGCATTTATTTCAATTCGTTCAAAACCTAAATCCCCCTTTACTTTAATGTCAAATTAGTTAGAATTAGTTTGTGTTTTTAAGAGTCTTGAGTCAATTTATTACCCAATTTCGTCCAAAGTAACCAAAGTGCTCAAATCTGCCCAGAAAGTGATTTTAAGGCAGTTTTGAGTGTTTTGGGTGCTGTTTGAGTCTTTTGGTTTGTTTTAGTGTTTTAAGTGTTTAGTTTTACATTCTTTGAGTCTAGTATAGTGTTTTATATTGTGTTTTTACGTTCTTGAGTCAAGTTATTACTTAATTTCGTCCAAATTTGTGTTTGTGCTCAAATCTGCCCAGAAAGTGGTTTTTAGGCAGATTTGAGTGTGTTTGTGTTGTTTTGAGTCTTTTGGTTTGTTTTAGTGTTTTAAAGTTTAGTTTTGCATTCTTTGAGTCTAGTATAGTGTTTTATATTGTGTTTTTACGTTTGAATCAAACTATAATCTTAAATTCGTCCAACATTGGGTTTAAGGTCAGAAACTGCCTAGTTAGTGTTTTTAGGCAGTTTTGAGTCTTTTGAACTTGTTTTGAGTCCTTTGAGTCTTTGTGAACGTTTTTAACTTTGTTTTTACGTTTTTGAGTCAAATCCAAGTGATTAACAATCCCTCCTAATCCCCGGTCCAGAACGATTTCTACTTATACATATACTACAATTTGACAAGAAGAGGGTTTAATTTGTGTGCGTATAAATCTCGCATCAAATTTTGGCGCCGTTGCCGGGGATTAGCAACTTTGCTAATCCTTTGGATTGTTATTTTCGTTTTCTTATTAGTTTTAGTTTTAGTTTCTGTTATGTATTTCAGTTTTAGTTTTTGATTTGTATTTTGTTTGTCGATTTTAAGTACTAGAGAAGCACAACATGGCACTAGATAATGCTTCTCTTTTGTCACAGCTCATGGAAAAGTCCCAAATGCAAAGCGTTGGTACATTTTCAAGGAATGATGGGTTTTCCAATACTTACAATTCGGATTGGAGTGATCATTCAAACTCTATGTGGTGGGAACCTCAACATGTTCAACAAGAAGGATATTGGCAGCCATATGAGGAGTTCTATTCAACGCCTATGCAGCCACCACAACCTGCCCAAAGCGATGTAGGTAATTCAAGTGATAATGATAAGATTTTTCAATTACTTACTACTTTGACGCAGGGAGTCCAACTTCAAAACAAAGAGAGGGAAAATCAAGACAAAAGGTTGGACCACTTGGAAAAGCAAATTGGGCAGATAGCGGAGTTTGTAGAACAAATTTGCGACCAAGGCGAACTTCCTAGTTCAACCATTGCAAATCCGAAGGGAGAATTTGAAACCGCCAATGCTTTCATGTTGAGAAGTGAAAAGGAGGTTGGAACGGACCCTCAAACATCAAAATCAAATCACAAGGAAGAGGAATACACCCCCACGGAAAGGGTGGAAACACCTTTGTCGGAGGCACCTATTGCTCCTACGCCATCTAATTCAAGTAAGGTTGTTCCAAATTTAATTAGTTCTAACCCCATTCCACCTAATATCCCTATTCCTTGCAGGTTCATGAATTCCAAGGAAGAAGAAAGTGAAAAAGACATCTTGGAAGCACTTCCAAAGGTGCAAAGTAGGGAATATCATGAATTCATCAAAGAGGACGGTCTTGAGGCAAACAACCCCAAAGAAGTTGAATTTTATGACACAAGACAAGGACCAATCCTCACATCAAATCTGTCCAAGGGCAAAGTTCCTGAAATGTTCAAAGAAGATGTGTTTATCCTTGAGTTCATGTCGGAGCACATAAGTAAGCCACCTCCTCCAATTTCAATTTTCTTTTATACTAACATGTTGTTAATGATTCAGGCATCCAATCTTGAATTTAAACCATTACCGGATCATTTCAAGTATCACCGCCCATTCAAAGACAAATTCCATGCCGATTGAAAAAGAAAAAAAAAATAAAAAAAAAATAAAATAAATAAAATAAAGCAGATGTAGCCTTCACAGAGGTTGTTTGTTTGAAGCCCCACTACGTGGCAATACTCTTGAAGCGGAAGGCATAGAAGCGGAAGGCATAGAAGCAGAAGGCATCGAAGCGGGAGGCATCGGAGCGGAAGCCATCGGAGCGGAAGGCATCGGAGCTAGAGCATTCCAGGCCTCAATACTTGGCCAAGCGCTGGATGACCCAGGAAAAATATGCCTCTGGAAGTAAGCCGCAAGCCTTTGACGGTCACTTTGACGGTCACTTTGCATACGACCATTGGATTCTTGCAGCTCATCAAGCTTCCTCTTCATGCCCGTCGAATAGTTGTTTGCCAGCACATGCAAACTTCTATTCTCGTACTTAAGCAATTTGATTTCTTGCTTAAGACTTTCCACCTCCGCCATCAATGATTCCACCTGACGGGAGCGGGCAAGCAGGCGTTGGCCCATGTTGGACACAGAACTCGCACACTGAACACTAAGTGCGAGGGACTCTTGAACGGCCAACTCATCGGACCGTCCTGACAGCAGCCTACTATCTTTTGGAGTAAGGAGGTTTCTAGCTACTATTGTAGCTGTTGTGGCGTCCTGCATCACGGAGTCTTCACCTGTGAGAGGACCGTTAGAAGATAAAAAAGAAGGACGCCATACATTACCTTGACGGGGCGCGCCCGTATCACTGCTGAGACTCAATTCTAAGCTAAGGTTCGATGGGTTTGCCATTTTTCAAAAGTGTTCAAAGAGAAGGGGTGGATGGAGTTAATTTCAAAGGGCCGGAGACGATGTTCAAGAATGGAAAATCTTCAGAGTGTGTATGTTATGGTGATCGATAGCTCAATAAAAAAGCCAAGGCGACGCGTCCACCGATTCAAAAAGCCGGAATTTCCGGCGTAATTTTGGCGACGCTTTCTCGGGTTTTCAGAAGACGTGTGCAACTTTGTCAAAAGTTCACGTGGAGGTCATCATCGCAGCTACACTTTTGCCGACAAGCGTAAATTTTGGCGACGCTTTCTCTGCTTTTCAGAAAACGCGTGCGACTTTGTCAAAAGAGCTCAGACAGAGCCGCGTACGCACTACTACGTGTCGTTCAGAAATCGAAGGGGCGTCGTGCAGAAATCGAAGAGGCGTCCGTTCAGAAATCGAAGAGACGTTTGTCGACACGGGTAAAAGAACAATACCACCACTTGATATTATCTCTATATATGTCGACCTTCGTGTTTTATGGCAAGGCAAACCTGAAGAAAATGCCCAACTCTCCCTCACCTCTGAGGGTGCACTCCCAGCAAAGCCTTTCGAAATACTCAATTCTTTCTTCTTCCCCAAAGATGATACCAGATGCCTGGAGTACAGATGACCCAGGAGGAAATGGCGGATTGAAGTGTGCTGATTCGTTCACCGCTTCTTCAAAAGCAAAGGTATCTCATATCATCAAGGTCAAAAGCAAAAGTATCTCATATCATGCTCTTTCCCTTTCTTTTTCTTTGTCCTTGTTCTTACTCGCATGGCAAAGTGAAAGAAGCAATCAGCCGGCACTTGGAGTCAGTCTTCCGATCTGGATCCGACTGCCTGGAATTTATTCCTGATTGCTTACCTAGCGTTGCTCTCGAGTAGTCATCTTCAACGGTTGATACACTTCCAGAGAAGGGACCACTCCTGCAAAGATTGAACAAAGAAACAGATAAAAGGGGAAAGCTCAGACCTCCGGGGGAGACCAAAAGAATCCTGCTGCCCAGTTCAAGAGTAGCACAAAGGAAAATCAACGATGGGAGGAAACCAGTTCAAGAATGAGCCTGTGGAATCACAAAGATCAAAGCCTCAATGCAATCACCAAGGAGAAGAGGGAATTTACACTCCATAACCAGATTTGCGTCCCTAAACTCTTCTCTTTGTTAATTACATTCTGCCATGTTTAATATGTTTAAGAGCTTTTTGTGTGTTTACTTATGCTTTGTGTGAATCTATGCTTAAAACATTGAGGACAATGTTTGATTTAAGTGTGGGGGGGTAACTAATGTTGTTAATGCAAATTCGTGGGATTTTATCACCCATAACTTCAAATGTTGTTCCTTGCTGTTTTAAGGTGTTTTTAAGTTGTTTTAGAGTGTTTTATTATGTTTTGTTTTTATAACTCCGAAAATCACATAAAAATTTGAAAAACATGTTTTGAAAAGCCTAAAAAGAGTGTTTTGAGTCGTTTTTGTGTGTTTGTGTCTTAGGGTACCTTCCAACACAGTGATAAGGATTTGGTTTGTAATTGCATGACTGTTAAAAAGAGTTATAAACATGGAGAAAAGTTTGATTTACTCTTGGTATATGCTTGGTTATGGTTATAATGTATGACTTCACATGCAATCATAAAAGAAAAATTCGTTTTTGTAACATGCTTGAAGGAAGGAACTCAAACAAACGTTACAACCTTGTGAGACTCGAGCTATTACCTTCTTTGGAGTGTTATTTTCTGTGATTCTTTGTTTTCTAAAGTTGTTGCATGATCTCATTATTCCTTGCTTGGTTGCTACTTAGAATGCAATTGTATCATAATAGAACTAAATGCTAGAACTTATATCCGTTTCATTCAAAGCATGATATTGTTTGCATAACATACAATAAGATGAAGTTGTTAGTCAAGCCAAAGCCAAAAAGCCTATCCCTTTTCATATTTCTTATTTGTTGTAAGTTTTAACCCTTTTGAGCCTTTTCAGCCTATTTTCTTTGTTAACCACATCACCCCTTACCTAGCCTAGAGTAGGACTTTCCTATACCCTTGTTCTTGAAGTATAGTGAGCATGACTTAAATGAATTCCTTTTGATTAATATGTTGCAGAAAATAAGTGTGGGGGAAGGGATTTTTGTGTGTATGTATGTGCCTAAGTCTTAAAGGAGGCACGGGAAAAAGAAAAAAAAAATGTGAGAAAAAGAAGAAGAAAAGAAAGAAAAAGAGTGAAAATAAGTGAGAATGGACTCACAAGTGTGATTGTTGAAGAAAGGGCCCAAAAAGTTTGAATATGGCCCTAAGTTTTGTGTGACTTCCCCTTGGGTGTTCAAAGTTGACTTCTGCGTTCTAAAGGGAATTCTAAGTGCCTAATTCAATACTTTGCTCACTATTGCTTTAAGAACCTTTGTTTTACTTTACCTTTCTTTGTTAAACCATTACCCTTAGCCCCGTTACAACCCTCAACTTCTATCTTGATGTTATGTGTTCAATTTGTGGAGTTTGAATTTGGTATGAGCTTATGGAATCACTGGTTCTCATTCTAAGTAGTAGCATTCCATTCATGAGATCATATTCATGTCATTATCGTAAATCCAGAAAATGCTTTCTTTATTATAACATATGTGAGATACTAGTCTTTCATGTTCACATCAATCTCTCACATATAACTAGTGTAGGGTGTGTAGTCAGAAAATCTGTGTGAAAATAGAGTGCATTCTAGTAAGGAATTGAGGAAATTCTCTAAAGCATGTTACTACATTCAAATCATGGTTTTAAATGCTTAATTGTGAACTAGTATGTGGTGACTATGATTAAGAATGTATTTAAGTGTAAAGATGGCTAAAATATGTGGGAATAATGATTTTTAACTTGTCATGTGCATTGGAAATCCGTAAGACGATTGTTGGAAGGTGTAGGTGGTGTTTTGTTCGTTTTGTCTAGTTTCGTGTTCTTTTGTTGTTTTGTTTTGCTCGAGGACTAGCAAAAGATAAGTGTGGGGGTATTTGATAGGAGCATATTCATGTGACTTAAATGGCTTGTTCTCGTGCATTTACGTTATGTTTCTTTAGTTATTTTAGTACTTTAAGCTATTTTCGTGTGTTTTTAGGTTCATATGGCTAAGGAAGCAAAAAGATGCATTTTGGAGCAAAATTGGACTTGGAATGGATAGCTTATGTTTGGTGCAAAAGGAATGGACGAAATTGAAGGATTCCTAATCCATTGCAGCCACATGCACCCATAATCATTCACACCTTGCAGCCACATGCATTCACTCTTCATAAATCAGCCACATGCACTCATCATCATAACCTAGCTGTCATGTTTCCCCTTTCATCATTCCCTCACATTCTTTAAATCAGCCAACACATGCATCCACCTTTCTCCCATCAGATTTCCAACATTGCACATGCATTCCCCTTACAATTTCAGCCATCCTAGCTGTTTTGCACATGCATTCACTTAACCTAGCTGTCATGTTCCCTCTCCCATCCATTCATCTCCCTATAAAAACCATACACACTTCACACAACAGATATTCATTCTCATTCACTCTTCCATATTCCAGAAATTCGTCAAAACCTCTCCACACCCTTG
Organism: Pyrus communis; assembly: GCF_041283825.1. Lineage (NCBI taxonomy): Eukaryota > Viridiplantae > Streptophyta > Magnoliopsida > Rosales > Rosaceae > Pyrus > Pyrus communis. The sequence continues at coordinate 9,912,543 of NC_142572.1, forward strand.
CAGCAGCCACCAAAACACTTTTCTCCTCCATTGCAGCCACTCCAACCACTCCCCAAACCATTCACACCATCAAATTATCCTTAGACCTTGTGCTACAACGAAGAGGAAGATAAGAGGGCCTAAACGTTCATACAATTCAAGTTTGAGTTGTTGGAATGTTTAGGTGTTTCTTTGATTTCAATGTTTAATTTCAATACTCTTTGTTTTGTACCATGAGGAACTAAACCCCCCTTTAGCTAGGGGGTGATTCAAAATATATGTTTATGCTTGCATTTTGATTTGATTACTTCTAATTGTGTTTCATAAGTTGTGGATTCAATTTGTTTAACCGTTTGATTGATAACTTATTTATGTATGTTTATTGAGAATGCGCGCTTAATTTTCATGCATGAATATGACGCTAGAATATAAGTGAGTTTCACCTAATAGTTACGAACTTATATTCACAAGTAGTGGAGGTTGCTTATAAACAATCGCGTTAAACGAATTCTTGGCATAAGTTTCATGCAATCCATAGTAACGAATGCCTCGTCAACACTTATAATTTTCATAGAGCGTAATGATTCTTGCTTGTATCTCTTCTATGCATTCATGTTGAGGACTTGTGGGCAATGTTTTGAATTGTCGCATGCATCATCCAATTCAATAACGTTAGGAAGATTTGAAGGTTAATTAGTGCATCACGGTTAACTTGGGGTGTTGAGAATTCATGGTTTATTGAAATGCAATTGGAAATCATTTTATTATGCAAGTGTAACATGTATGGAGATGATCCCCTTGGCTAGCATCCATTCATTCCATTTCATCAATTTCATTTTTACATTCTGTTTTGTTTAGAATCTGTGCATTTATTTCAATTCGTTCAAAACCTAAATCCCCCTTTACTTTAATGTCAAATTAGTTAGAATTAGTTTGTGTTTTTAAGAGTCTTGAGTCAATTTATTACCCAATTTCGTCCAAAGTAACCAAAGTGCTCAAATCTGCCCAGAAAGTGATTTTAAGGCAGTTTTGAGTGTTTTGGGTGCTGTTTGAGTCTTTTGGTTTGTTTTAGTGTTTTAAGTGTTTAGTTTTACATTCTTTGAGTCTAGTATAGTGTTTTATATTGTGTTTTTACGTTCTTGAGTCAAGTTATTACTTAATTTCGTCCAAATTTGTGTTTGTGCTCAAATCTGCCCAGAAAGTGGTTTTTAGGCAGATTTGAGTGTGTTTGTGTTGTTTTGAGTCTTTTGGTTTGTTTTAGTGTTTTAAAGTTTAGTTTTGCATTCTTTGAGTCTAGTATAGTGTTTTATATTGTGTTTTTACGTTTGAATCAAACTATAATCTTAAATTCGTCCAACATTGGGTTTAAGGTCAGAAACTGCCTAGTTAGTGTTTTTAGGCAGTTTTGAGTCTTTTGAACTTGTTTTGAGTCCTTTGAGTCTTTGTGAACGTTTTTAACTTTGTTTTTACGTTTTTGAGTCAAATCCAAGTGATTAACAATCCCTCCTAATCCCCGGTCCAGAACGATTTCTACTTATACATATACTACAATTTGACAAGAAGAGGGTTTAATTTGTGTGCGTATAAATCTCGCATCAAATTATGATGGGAGTGCATGTGGAATGTAGGTGTGTAGGTGCTGAAAATGCATGTGAATGCATGCTGGAAATGGGAGTGAAATGCACGGTATTGGATTAGGGGGAGCATGTGCTTGTAGGGTTGATATGTTTGAAGATGCATGTGTTGAATTGGTGGTTGAATGATGAAAGAATAAGTGAATGATTATGATAAGTGATAAGTGAATGATTATGATAAGTGTATGATATGTTAAGTGATAAGTGAATGATATGTGGTGAGTGATAAGTGAATGGAAGTGATAAGTGAATGGTTTGATAAGTGAATGATATGATAAGTGAATGATATGTGATGATGATAAGTGGTTATGATAAGTGATAATGATAAGTGATGATGATAAGTGGTTATGATAAGTGATGATGATAAGTGGTTATGATAAGTAATGGGAGCATGTGAGGGAATGAATAATGAATGCATGTGTATGGTTTTGGGAGAAAGGTGGAGATGCACGGCATAAGGGAATTGGAAAGGTTTAAATGTCCTAAAACTAAAGGGAACAAGGTTCCAACACTTTGGTCTTCAATTTCGTCCAACATTTTGGCGCCAAGCATAAGCTATCCATCCTTAGCCCAAAAGTGCTCCAAAAGTCTCCAAAATGCATCTTTTTGCTCCTTTATCCCTTTGGACCTACAAACACACGAAAATAGCTTAAAGGACTAAAATAACTAAAGAAACATAACGTAAATGCACGAGAACAAGCCATTTAAGTCGCATGAATATGCTCCTATCAATTATATCCCGAATAACCATCAAGAAAGCAATAAAAAGAATGACCGGCTAACCTTTCAAGTATTTGATCGATGAATGGCAAAGGGAAGTGATCTTTCCTTGTTGCCGCATTTAGCTTCCTATAGTCAATGCACACCCTCCAACCGGTTTGAATGCGTGTAGGCACAAGTTCATCTTCTTCATTTTTCACCACCGTGACTCCGGATTTCTTGGGAACCACTTGGACCGGTGAAACCCAACAACTATCTGAGATGGGATAGATGACGCCACAATCAAGCAATTTGATGATTTCCTTCTTCACTACTTCCATCATTGGTGGGTTGAGTCGACGTTGGGCTTCCCTTGATGGTTTGGCACCTTCTTCCATGAGAATTCGATGCATGCACGTGGTAGGACTTATACCCTTGATGTCGGCCAAAGTCCACCCTATGGCCGTCTTGTGCTCTTTGAGAACCCTCACCAACTTCTCCTCCTCTTGTGCCGTGAGTGATGAAGCTATAATGACGGGCAATGTGTCTTGCTCGCCCAAAAACACATACTTCAAGTGATTTGGCAACGGTTTGAGCTCAAGTGTAGGTGGTTGTTCTATAGAAGGAAACAACTTATTAGTTGAAATTGGAATTGAAATTGAACTAGGGGACTTACCTTGGAGCCGTGGCAATGACTCTAGGGCTGCCACGGTCTCAATTACATCTTCATCAAAGGCCACGGCATGGGTGTTCAATTGTGTGCCGTGGTTTGTTATGGTGACATCCATGTGATCCTTCATTTCTATGCCATTTGTAATGACCGTTTCAAGTGCATCGCCATGTAATTGATCAAAGTGTGCCTGCGCCAAAGAATCAAGAATATCAATAGAGAAACATGAGTGATCATTGATAGGAGCATATTTAGGCGACTTACTTAGCTTGTTTTCGTGCATTTATATTGTTAATTCATAGTTGTTTTAGTAGTTTAAGCCATTTTCGTGTGTTTTTAGGTTCATATGGCTAAGGAAGCAAAAAGATGCATTTTGGAGCATTTTGGAGCAAAATTGGACTTGGAATGGATAGCTTATGTTTGGAGCAAAAGGAATGGACGAAATTGAAGGATTCCTAATCCATATCAGCCACATGCACATTCAATCATTCACACCAAAACCTTGCACATGCTTTCCCATTTCATTATTCATTCTCTTTGCACCACCAATTCAGCCACATGCACCCTTTAATCATTCAACCATGCAGCCACACATTCACCCACATGCATTCCCCTTACAATTTCAGCCATCCCACTTCATCATTGCACATGCATTCACCCTTTAATCCATTGCAGCCACATGCACTCCCATTTTCTCCCAAAACATTGCACATGCATTTTCAGCTTTCCACCAAGTTCCTAGCTGTCATATTCCCTCTTTTTCACCTATAAATAAGCACCCATTGCAGCCACAAATCACTCACTCTTCCATATTCAGAAAACCATCTCATATTCACATTCATTCACGCCAGAAATTCATTCCCTCTCTCTAACACAGCCATACTCCACCATTCTTCATATTTTCTGCCCAAAAACACTCCTTGCCTTCCCCTACATCCATCCCTACCCTCAACACATCATTCTACATCATCCATAACCCCCAAAACTCACCAAAACCCCTTGTGCCGCAGCAACTAGAGGAGAAGAGGCCTAAACGTTCATACAATTCAAGATTGAGTTGTTGGAATTTTTAGGTGTACTTCGATTCTTGTTTTCAATGTTTACTTTGTTATTACTCTCTAAGTTTGTTGTAATCATGAGTGGCTAAACCCCTAATTAGTTAGGGGAAAGTTTGAAGCCATGAACATGTTTGAAATATGAATTGATTTCTTCCAATTGTGATTTGTTAAGTTGTGATTGCAATTCAATTATCATGTTTATTAAAAACTTGTTTTTGTATGTTGATTAGGGATGCATACTTAGTCTTCATGCATAAACTCGATGCTAGTTTATAAACGAGTTTCACCTAATCGTCACAAGTTTATAAACATGAGTAGTGAAGGTTGCTGATAGGAGCATATTCATGCGACTTAAATGGCTTGTTCTCGTGCATTTACGTTATGTTTCTTTAGTTATTTTAGTCCTTTAAGCTATTTTCGTGTGTTTGTAGGTCCAAAGGGCTAAAGGAGCAAAAAGATGCATTTTGGAGACTTTTGGAGCACTTTTGGGCTAAGGATGGATAGCTTATGCTTGGCGCCAAAATGTTGGACGAAATTGAAGACCAAAGTGTTGGAACCTTGTTCCTTTTAGTTTTAGGACATTTAAACCTTTCCAATTCCCTTATGCCGTGCATCTCCACCTTTCTCCCAAAACCATACACATGCATTCATTATTCATTCCCTCACATGCTTCCATTACTTATCATCACCACTTATCACTTATCATAACCACTTATCATTCATCACTTATCATTCACCACTTATCATTCATTCACACCTTGCATTCACATGCATTTCCAACCTAATCACTCACCCACACAATCTGCCATCATTCCAACCAAAACCGTGCACATGCTATCACATGCATTCACTTCATCATTGCAGCCACATTTCCACTCACATCCATTTAATTCACATGCATTTCAGATTGCATTCCACCCTTTAATCACATGCATCTTGGCAGATTTAACATGCACACACAAGCATTAGCACATGCAACCTAGCTGTCATGTTCCCCCCATTTCACCTATAAATACTCATTCATTCACACTCATTCATACACAATTCATTTCACAACAGAAATTGGTCCCTTGGGGCCGTGCCTTTCACAAAGTCCATCCATTCCATTCATACAACTCATCCATTGCAGAAATGTAGACCATCAAACTCCCTTGTGCCGTGCTCTCCCTTACAATCCAAACACCATCCTTCCATTTCCACCACTCCTCTTCCATATCTCCACCACCAAACTCACCTTAGACCTTGTGCCACAACGAAGAGGAAGAGAAGAGTGCCTAAACGTTCATACAATTCAAGTTTGAGTTGTTGGAATGTTTAGGTGTTTCTTTGATTTCAATGTTTAATTTCAATGCTCTTTGTTTTGTACGAATGAGGAATGGAAGATAAGAGGGCCTAAACGTTCATACAATTCAAGTTTGAGTTGTTGGAATGTTTAGGTGTTTCGTTGATTCTCTTTGTTTTGTACCATGAGGAACTAAACCCCCCTTGGTTAGGGGGTGATTCGAATAGATGTTTATGCTTGCATTTTGATTTGAATACTTCTAATTGCGTTTCATAAGTTGTGGATTCAATTTGTTTAACCGTTTGATTGATAACTTATTTATGTATGTTTATTGAGAATGTGCGCTTAATTTTCATGCATGAATATGACGCTAGAATATAAGTAAGTTTCACCTAATCGTTATGAACTTATATTCACAAGTAGTGGAGGTTGCTTATAAACAATCGCGTTAAACAAATTCTTGGCATAAGTTTCATGCAATCCATAGTAACGAATGCCTCGTCAACACTTACAATTTTCATAGAGCGTAATGATTCTTGCTTGTATCTCTTCTATGCATTCATGTTGAGGACTTGTGGGGAATGTTTTGAATTGTTGTATGCGCTAACCCATCCAATTCAATAACGTTAGGAAGATTTGAAGGTTAATTAGTGCATCACGGTTAACCCGGGGTGTTGAGTTTCATGGTTTATTGAAATGCAATTGGAAATCATTTTATTATGCAAGTATAACATGTATGGAGATGAACCCCTTAGCCATTCTATCATCCATTCATTCCATTCCATCAAATTCGTTTTACAATCTGTTTAGTTTATTAACTTGTTTTGTTATTTCAATTCTCGTCAATTTAAAACCCCCCTTTACTTTCTTGTTCTTTAGTGTTTAGAATTTGTTTAGTTTATGTTTTAAAGTGTTTTGATTCAATTTTATTTCCCAATTTCGTCCAAATTCACCAAAGTGCTCAAAACTGCCCAGAAAGTGATTTTAAGGCAGTTTTGAGTGTTTTGGGTGATGTTTGAGTCTTTTGGTTTGTTTTAATGTTTTAAGTGTTTAGTTTTACATTCTTTGAGTTAGTTTAGTGTTTTATATTGTATTTTTACGTTCTTGAGTCAAGTTATTACTTAATTTCGTCCAAATTTGTGTTTGTGCTCAAATCTGCCCAGAAAGTGGTTTTTAGGCAGATTTGAGTGTGTTTGTGTTGTTTTGAGTCTTTTGGTTTGTCTTAGTGTTTTAAAGTTTAGTTTTGCATTCTTTGAGTCTAGTATAGTGTTTCATATTGTTATTTTACGTTTTTGAGTCAAATCCAAGTGGTTAACAATCCCTCCTAATCCCCGGTCTAGAACGATCCCTACTTATACATATACTACAATTTGACGAAAAGAGGGTTTAATTTGTGTGCGTATAATTCACGCATCAGTTGCTAGTCACAACCGCGTTAATTGAATTCTTGGCAAAAGTATCATGCATTCATAGTTACAATTGCCTCGTCAACACTTATAATTTTCATAGAGCATAATGATCTCTCATTGTATCTCTTCTATGCATTCATGTTGAGAACCATTGGAGAATGATTTGAATTGTCGCATGCATCATCCAATTCAATAACATAAGGAAAATTTGAGAGTTAATTAGTGCATCACGGTTAACTTGGGGTGTTGAGCATCATAGTTAATGAAAAACAATTGGAGAATCGATTCATATATAAATGTATCATGTGTGGAGAATGGACCTCTAACTAATCCATCCATCATCTTGTTTCTCAAATCCATTTATACAACCTGCCTAGTTTATTAACTTGTTTTGTTAATTCAATTTTCGTCAAATCAAAACCCCCTTTACTTTCTTGTTCCTTGGTGCTTAAAATCTGTGTAGTTTATGTTTTAAAGTGTTTTGAATCAAGCCATAATCTTAAATTCGTCCAACATTGGGTTTAAGGTCAGAAACTGCCTAGTTAGTGTTTTTAGGCAGTTTTGAGTCTTTTGAACTTGTTTTGAGTCCTTTGAGTCTTTGTGAACGTTTTTAACTTTGTTTTTATGTTTTTGAGTCAATTTAGAGGTTTTAGCAAGCCCTCCTAATCCCAGGTCTAGAACGATCCCTACTTGCATCCTTACTACAATTTGACAACAAGAGGGTTAATTTGTGTGCTTAACTATTTTCGCATCACATACCTTCCTAACTCCCTTCCTAAACCAAAATCACATCCAAAAATCCCCTAAACCCTCTCTGCCGCAGCAAGGAGAAGAAGAAAGAGGAGCTTGACGTGCAGAAATTCAAAGTGGAATTGTTGGGCGTTTTAGGTGTAATCAATCTTTTGTTCTCTATGTTTAATTTCAATTTTGTTTCTCTTTCTGTGAACATGAGAGGCTATGATGTGAAAATAACTTAACACACAAATTAACCCTCTTTTGACAATTGTAGCATATAAATAAGTAGGGATCGTTCTTAAACCGGGGATTATGAGGGATTGCTAAACACTTTAAACTGACTCAAATAAATAAAAAAAAGCTTTTAAACACTAAACTCAACTTAAAAGACTCAAAACAAGTTCACAAGACTCAAAATAAGCTAAAAACACTGAAAACTGCCTAAAAAACACAAACTGGGCAGATTTGACTCTAAACACAAATTTGGACGAAATTTGATTCTAGCTTGACTCAAAACACTTGAAAACACAATCTAAAACATATTCTAACTAATTAGACACTCTAAAATAAATGGGGATTTGATTTTGGACGAAAATAAAATAAACAAAACAAAACTTTAAACTGGCAGATTTGGACGAAATTGAATGAATTAAGTGGATGATGGGCTAGCTAGGAGGTTTTTCTCCACACATGGCATACTTGCATACAAAACAATCCTCAGTTGCTTATTCAATGAATTATGAACCTCAACACCCCAAGTTAATTAGGTACGCTTAAATTAACTCTCAGATTTCCCTTAGGTCATTGAATTGAATGGAATTAGCGCATTGCAATCAAATTATTCCTTAAAAGTTTTCTATATGAAAGCGCGTAATAGAAAGACAATCAAAGATCATTAGGTTCTATGGAAATCATAGGTGTTGACGAGACATTCGTAACTATGAAAGCGCATGATACTTATGCCAAGAATTTACTTAACATAATTGTGACTAACAACCTTAACTACTCATAGATATAAGTTCCCAACGATTAGGTGAAGTTTCCTTATACCCTAGCATCAGATTTATGCATGCAAATTAAGTGTGCACCCCCAATTCATATACATAAACAAGTTTTAATTCAAACAGATAAGCAAATTGAATTCACCATTCATGAAATCACAATTGAAAGTAATCAAATCATAATGCAAATATAGCCATGGTTTCGAAATTCCCCCTAGCCAAAAAGGGGATTAGTTCCTCATACTCGCAAAGCAAAAATTCTGGAAATTAAACATTGAAAACACAAGAAAGATTACACCTAGAACGTCCAGCAACTCCAAGTTGAATGGCATGCATGTCTAAGGGCTTTCCTCCTTCTTCCTTGCTGCGACACTTGGTGTGGGTGGTGGTTTTGGGGGTTGAGAATGGTGTGTTCTTGTTTAGAAGGATGAATAATGGCTGATTATGGTGGTAGGGTGTGGCAGGTTATGTATGGAGGTGTATGGAGTGGATGAAGGATGAAGAATGGAGGATAGGGTGTTGCGGCAAGGTGTTTTCTGTATAGCATAAGGGGTGGTACGAATTTTTGGCTGATTTTATGTTTATATAGTCCTAGGGTTAACTAGATTAGGGTTACACTTAGCAGATTTTATGGATTAGGGCCCTAGGGTTCGGCACAAGCAAGTTAAATCCACTTAGGAGAGGGTTTGGCCCAATTAGTTTTATAAAAGGATTTGTATACCCAAATCCACAAGGATTAAGGCCTAACAAATTAGAATCCAAAAGGAAAAAGGTTTAGGAAATTCGTCCAAAATTGGGCCTTCTAGAAACTAGGTGTTTTGTGGCTGATTTTGGGTTTTCTAGAAGAGATAAAAGGGGGAAGGGTGTGGCACCCTTTTAGGGTTAGATAAGGCTTCTAGAAATCATGTTTTTAGGTCCACTTGCAGCTAGGATTAAGGTGGAACAAGATTTAGTTAGGATAAGATAGGATAAGGTTTGGATAAGATAAGGTTGGATAAGGTTTTGGATAATGTTGGATAAGGTTTAGATAAGGTTTTGGATAGGGTTTCCTCTTTTGAGCTACTTCCTTATCCACTTTGTCCTTAGCTTAGTTCCTTCCTCTTCTTATCACATTTCTAGCCTCTTGAAGTCCAAATTCGTCCATCCATGTTGGCCCATATGCAAGCTATCCACATAGTGCCCAAAACTGCTCCAAAATGCATCAAAATGCACTTTCTTGGAACTTTAACCCTTCGGACCTACAAACACACGAAAATGAGTTATAATACAACATTAACTAGGAAATAATAGCACAAATGCACAAGAATAAGCTAGCTAAGTCGCCTAAATATGCTCCTATCAGGCTAAATCCCTAGTTAGCTAGGGGGTGATTCAAAACCATGTTTATGCTTGCAATATAAGTTGATTACCTTCAGTTGGAATTTCATGAGTTGTGGATTCAATTTGTTTAACTGCTTGATTGATAACTTATTCGTGTATGTTTATTGAGAGTGCACGCTTAGTTTTCATGCATGAATATGATGCTAGAATATAAGGGAGTTTCACCTAATAGTTACAAACTTATATTCACAAGTAGTGGAGGTCGCTTATAAACGATCGCGTTAAATGAATTCTTGGCACCAGTTTCATGTTCATCATAGTAACGAATGCCTCGTCAACACTTATAGTTTTCATGTTGCTTAATGATCTTTGATTGTATCTTTATTGTGCTTTTCACGTAAAGGACTTTTGAAGAATGTTTTGAATTGTTGTATGCGCTGTCCCATCCAATTCATTAACTTAAGGAGAACTTGAAGGTTCATTTAAGCGAACCTAATTAACCCGGGGTGTTAAGTTTCTTGATTCATCGAAAGACCAACTGAAAATCATCTTATATGCAAGTGTGACATGTGTGGAGAAGAACCTTCTAGTTAGCATTCCATCCATATTTTCATCAAATTCGTTTTCCAATCTGTTTTCATTATATTCTGTTTTCTTTGTTTTAATTTCATCAAAACTAAATCCCCCTTTACTTTAGTGGTTCAATTTAGTTAGAAAGTGTCTTAGTTTGTGATTCTAAGTGTTTTGATTCAAGTTATAACCCAAATTCGTCCAAATTAGTGTAGGAGTTCAAAACTGCCCAGATTGTGTTTTTAAGGCAGTTTTGAGTGTTTTGTTGCTGTTTTGAGTCTTTTGGTTTGTTTTAGTGTTTTAGTGTTTAGTTTTGCATTCTTTGAGTCTAGGTTAGTGTTTTAACCTTTGTTTTACGTTTTTTAGTCAGTTTTCAAGTGATTTAGCAATCCCTCCTAATCCCCGGTTTAGAACGATCCCTACTTATACATATACTACAATTGTCAAAAGAGGGTTTTAATTTGTGTGCTGATAGGAGCATATTTATGCTACTTAGTTATGTTGTTTCCTTGCATTTAGTGAATTAATTACTATTTATTTCAGTCTTTTAAGTTATTTCCGTATGTTTTTAGGTCCTAATGGCAAAAGGAGCAAGAAAGTGCATTTTGAGGCTATTTGGAGCATTTTTGGGCATGGATTGGATAGCTTAACCATGGAGTAAAGAGGATGGACGAAATTGAAGTCAAGAAGGGCTAGGAAAGGCTACAAATCTGGTGGAAGAAGTCCTAATGCAATGAAGATAAGGAAGAAGCAAGAAACAAGGAACCTTATCCAACCTTATCTTATCCTATCCTAGAAACCTTATCCTATCCTAACTCTAACATTATCCTATTGTATCCTATCCAAATCAAGTTAGGACTTAAACTTAGCTACTTAGAGGGAATTAATTACACATTTAAACACCTATTTCAGTTTCTAGAAGCCTTATCCATTTAAATGCTGCAAGAACTCCATTCCTTGTAGGTTTAGGAATTGCAATCCTTCCTCTACACCTATATCATGAGTCCTTATCCATTTAGGTCCAGAAATCTACCCTTTACCCCTTCTAGAAGTCTAAATTCTGCCAAAAAATACCTAGTTTCTAGAAGCCCTTAATTTCTGGCGAAAATTCCCTATCCCTTTCCCTTTTGGTTTCTACAAAGACTTAACCCTTTTTCCATGGGATTGTGCAATCCTTGTCCTTCACTAAGTGTGCATAATTAGCCTATATAAACAGCCAATGCCTCACCATTTAATCCATCCACTCACACATTCATTCATTCATACTTTCATCCATCAAACACCACAATCCATTCTACAACACCCTAGTGCCGCAAGCAAGGAAGCAAGGAAAGGAGGAATTGTGCAATCTGCCATCCAAGGGAGTGCCGTGCATGCCATTGGAGTGTTGAACGTTTTTCTTGGTGCTTTCTATCCTTAGTCATAGTTCAATGTTTAAATTTAATTATCTTTGTTTTGCGAACATGAGGAACTAACTTCTTTTTAGTTAGAGGAGAATTTGAAGCCATGATTATATGTTTTATATGAATTGATTACGTCCGGTTATTATTTCTTAAGGCATGAATGTGATTTGCTTATCTAAGTTATTAAAAATGGTTTATGTATGTGGGTTGGGGGTTAACACTTAATTTGCATGCATAAACTTGATGCTAGAATATAAGGGGGTTTCACGTAATTGTTATTCACTTATATTCACAAGTAGTGGAGGTTGCTAGTCACAATCGCGTTATGTAAATCCTTGGTATGAGTCTCATGTTTTTCATAGTGATGAATGCCTTGTCAATGCTTATAGTTTTCACAAAACTTAATGACTTTTGATATGTATCTTTGTTATGCGTCTCATATAAAGAACTTGAAAAAGATAATTTGGTTTAGATGCGTATTCCATCTAATTCAATGAAATAAGGAAAACTTGAGGGTTAGTTGTGCGATGCAACTAATTTGGGGCGTTGTCATTCATAGTCTAAAGAAGTAATAACTGGACATTGGTTCGTATGCATATATCATGTGTGGAGAAGGACCCTCTAACTAGCCTTTTACCCATTTATTTTACCTAAATTCGTTTTTCAAAAGTGTTTTCTATAAAGTTTTTGTTTTGAGTCTAAAATTCGTCAAAAACAATCCCCATGTTATTTAGTCTTCATATTTGAGTCAAAACTTGTTTTCCTTGAGTCTTTTGAATCTAGTCAAGTCCTATTTTCGTCCAAAACCTTTATTGAGTCTAAAAGTGAGTCTTTTTGAGTATTGGTTGCTGTTTTAAGTGTCTAAAGTTAGTTTTGAGTCCATAGAGTCTAGTTTAGTGTTTTTGAGTCTTATTTACATAGATTAGCATCCCTAGTTAATCCCCGGTCTAGAACGATCCCTACTTACATATCTACTACAATTGTCGCAAATAGGGTTTAATTTGTGTGTCAAGTTAATTTTCACATCATGTGCTTATATATTTCGCATCAACAACAAGGAAACGGATTCGGGAGAAAGCAGTGGTACATGTAAGTGAGAATGTCTCTGCAATGTTGCAAAGAAAGCTGCCACCTAAATGCAAAGATCCAGGTAGTTTCACTATCCCTTGTGTAATTGGTAATACAAGGTTTGAACATGCTATGGTAGATTTAGGTGCATCAATTAATGTCATGCCATATTCTGTTTATGCATCTATGAATCTAGGAGAGCTTAAAAATGATGGTATTATTATTCAATTAGTCGATCGATCTAATGCATACCCAAGAGGAGTTTTGGAAGATGTTTTGGTGCAGGTAGAACACTTGATTTTTCCTGCAGATTTCTATGTGCTTGACATGGAGGATTCAACCCACTCTCCACCATCACCACTCTTACTTGGACGACCTTTCATGAAAACAGCCCATACCAAGATTGACGTGGCCAAAGGAGCCTTAACTATGGAATTTGGTGGTGATATGATTAACTTTAAAGTCTCTGAATCCATTGAGAATCCTAATGATGTTCGTTCTTGTTTTGCCATTAGTATAATTAAAAATATAGGGCAGGAACGTTCAGCACCCATCAAGAAGGATGCATCTAGAACCACCATTGAGGAAGGAATTGGAGTGGAGCACAAGGAGCACGCCATTACCCTAAAAACACCCAATTTGGCCATGCCTAGTGATAAAATTGGCGAGATGGTGGCTGCCCTAGGGGCATTGCCACAACAACCTAGTAAGTCTCCAATCCCAATTCCAATTCCCATTTCAACTAATAGGTTGTTACCTTCTTTGGTGCAGGTACCCAGTCGATTTCAAGGTGGTGGGAGCATTTATATGGACTTTAGGAACCAAAACACCAAAATCAGGGAGGATCACTATCCCCTTCCATTCATAGAGCCATATGATGAGAATTTCGAGGGGCATGTTGTGGATGATGTACCCCTCCATGCCGTGGGTACTAGTGAAGGTTAGCATGGCATATTCGTCCGGCTGGAAGACGTTAAAGCAAGCGCTTCTTGGGAGGCAACCCATGCATTCAACAAGGAGAAGATGGAACTTCCACTCCAAACCCAGATTTGCGTTTCTAAACCCTTCTCTTTGCTGCTTTATTTTATCATGCTTAGTTGTTTGTTATTTGTTTGCTTTTGTGTGAGTCTTTATGTGAAACATTGAGGACAATGTTTGATGTAAGTGTGGGGGGGGGGGGGGGGGGTAAACAAGTGTTCTTATGCAAAATTCGTGGGATTTTATCACCTATCACTTCTAATGTTGTTTCCTGATGCGAAAATTAACTTAACACACAAATTAACCCTCTTTTGACAATTGTAGCATATAAATAAGTAGGGATCGTTCTAAACCGGGGATTAGGAGGGATTGCTAAATCACTTGGAAACTGACTCAAAAACGTAAAACAAAGGTTAAAACACTAAACTAGACTCAAAGAATGCAAAGCTAAACAATAAAAACACTAAAACAAACCCAAAGACTCAAAACAGCCCCAAAACACTCAAAACTGCCTTAAAAACACTTTCTGGGCAGTTTTGAGCACTTTCACTAATTTGGACGAATTTGGGTAACAACTTGAATCAAAACACTCAAAAACACAATCTAAACATATTCTAACTAATTAGACACTCTAAGACACTTGGGGATTTGGTTTTTGACGAAAATCAAACAAACAAAACAAATATGTAAAATAGGCAGATTCTGACGAAATTGGTGAAATTAAGTGGATGGTGAGATGGCTAGGAGGTTTTTCTCCACACATGGCATACTTGCATACAAAATAATCTCCAGTTGCTTATTCGATGAATTTATGAACCTCAACACCCCGAGTTAATTAGGTACGCTTAAATTAACTCTCAGATTTCCCTTAGGTCATTGAATTGAATGGAATTAGCGCATTGCAATCAAATTATTCCTTAAAAGTTTTCTATATGAAAGCGCATGATAGAAAGACAATCAAAGATCATTAGGTTCTATGGAAATCATAGGTGTTGACGAGGCATTCGTAACTATGAAAGCGCATGATACTTATACCAAGAATTTACTTAACATAATTGCGACCAACAATCTTAACTACTCATAGATGTGAGTTCCCAACGATTAGGTGAAGTTCCCTCATACCCTAGCATCATGTTTATGCATGCAAATCAAGCGTGCACTCTCAATTCATATACATAAGCAAGTTTTAATTAAAATAGATAAGTAAATTGAATTCATCATTCATGAAATCACAACTGAAAGTAATCAAATCATCATGCAAATATAACCATGGTTTCGAAATTCCCCCCTAGCCAAAGGGGGGATTAGTTCCTCATGCTTGCACAACAAAAAGTATTGAATTTAAACATTGAAATCATAAGAAAGAATACACCTAAATGCTCAGCAATTCCAAGATGGATTCGATGCACAGATTGGCTCCTCTTCCTTCTCCTTGCTGCGGCACAAAGTTTGGGTGATGGAATTTGTGGTTTTGGGTGGTGTTTTCTTGTTTGGAGGGATGGAGGATGGTTGATTATGGTGGGGAAGGGTGCAGCAGAGATGTATGGATGTGGAGGGAGGTCTATGGAGGCTTAGAATGGAGAATGGAGGTGAGGCACAAGGGTTTCTGACTAGCATAAGGGGGTGGTACGAATTTGTGGCTGAAAATATGTTTATATAGTCCTAGGGTTTATTAGATTAGGGTTTCCTTAGCAGATTTGGTGGATTAGGGCCCTAGAATTCGGCCATGGGTTGTCAAATCCACCTAGGAAGAGGTTTTTGGCCCACATAGTTTTATAAAACGAATTGTATACCCAAATCCACAAGGATTAGGCCTTGGAAATCAGAATCCCAAAGGGATTGGGCCTAGGAAGGTGCGGCTGATTTAGGGGAGAGGGTAGCTTGGCTTGCAAGGCAAGGTAAAGCCTTCTAGAAAGGTTTGGGCGCCACTTTTCTAGGGTTTCTAGAAAGAATAGGTTATGTGGCAGATTTGGGCCTTCTAGACTAGGATGCTTCTAGAAATAGGTTCTAGAATGATCCATTTAAGTCCCCATGTAATTAGGAGTAAGACATGATAAGGTTTGGATAGGATAAGATGAGATAAGGTTTGGATAATGTTTTGGATAATGTTTCCTCTTTTCTTGCACTTTCCTTATCCACTTTGTCCTTAGCTTAGTTCCTTCCTCTTCTTATCACATTTCCACCTTCTTGAAGTCCAAATTCGTCCATCCATGTTAGCCCACATGCAAGCTCACCACCTAGTGTCCAAAATAGCTCCAAAATGCACCAAAATGCACTTTCTTGATACTTTAACCCATAGGACCTACAAACACACGAAATTGAGTTGTAATACGACATTAACTAAGAAATAATAGCACAAATGCACAAGAATAAGCTAGTTAAGTCGCCTAAATATGCTCCTATCATTTCCCACTGTATTTAAGTGTTTTTAATGCATTTTGAGCTGTTTTGGTGTGTTTTGAAGTAAAAATCCGAAAATTTGAAAAAAATTGAAAAAAAGTGTTTTGAAAAAGCCAAAAAGAGTTGTTTTTGTGTGTTTGTTTGTGTCTTAGGGTACCTTCCAACACAATGATGAAGATTTGGTTTTTAATGCAAGACTGTTAAAGAGAGTTACAAACAATGATGGAAGTTTGATTTGCTCCTTGGTTTATGCTTGGTTGTAGTTATAGTTTACGAATTCACATGTAATCACAAAGGATAAAATCAGTTTTTGTAACATGCTTGAAGGAAGGAACTCAAACAAACGCTACATCCCTGAGAGACTTGAGCCTAAATGTTTATTTGGAGAGTTATTAATCTGTGCATTCTTGTTTTCTAAAGTCGTTGCATGATCTCATTATTCTTTGCTTGGTTGCTACTTAGAATGCGTTTCATCATTATAGTTCCAAATACTAGAACTCATACCCGTTTTATTCAAAGCATGAAATTGATTAGCATAACAAATAACAGGATGAAGTTGTGTAGTAGTCACCACCATAGCCAAATAGCCGAATCCACCCTTGTCATTTGTATTATAGGTTTAAACCCCCTTGAGCCTTGTTTAGCCTATTTTCTTGTTAACCACATCATCCTTACCTAGCCTAGAATAGGACTTTCCATACCCTTGTTCTTGAAGTATAGTGGAGCATAACTTAGAAGGAATTCCTTTTGAGTGACATTTGTGCAGAAAACAAGTGTGGGGGAAGGGATTTTGTGAGTGTGTGTGCGCCAAAGTCTCAAAAGAGGTACGAGAAAAAGAAAGGAAAAAAAAAAACGAAAAGGAAAAAAAAAATTGTGAAAAAGAAGAAAAAGAAGAAGAAAAGAAAGAAAAGGAGTCAGAATAAGTGAGAATGAACTCACAAGTGTGATTGTTGAAGAAAGGGTCCAAAAAGTTTGAATATGGCCCTAAGTGTTGTGTGACTTCCCCTTGGGTGTTCAAAGTTGACTTCTGCGTTCTAAAGGGAATTCTAAGTGCCTAATTCAATACTTTGCTCACTATTGCTTTAAGAATGTTTGTTTATCCTTCACCTTTCGTTGTTAGCCAATACCCTAGCCTCGTTACAACCCTTTGACTTCTATCTTGATTGTTATGTGTTTCAATATGTGGAGTTTAAAATGGGTTTGAGCATATGGTATCCCTGGTTCTCGCGTCTAATGATAGGAGCATATTTATGCGACTTAATTGGCTTGTTCTCATGCATTTACGTTGTGTTTTCTTAGTTCTTTAAGTCTTTTAAGCCATTTTCGTATGTTTTCAGGTTCTAAGGGCTAAAGGAGCAAAGAAGTGCACTTTGGAGTCATTTGGAGCACTTTTGGGCTAAAGATGGATAGCTTATGCTTGGAGCCAAAGTGTTGGACGAAATTGAAGACCAAGTGAGCCTAGAATCGAAGGAAGAAGGAGGAATCAAGAATTGGAAACCAGTTTCCATTATTGGGAGTTTCCATTTGTGAAGGTGTCCATTTTTGAAGTTTCCAAATAATGTTGGTTGCCTAAATCACATGTTCTAGAAGCCCTAGACATGTCCTAAATTGTGCCGCACCTTACCTTCCTTTTCTCTCCCAAAATCTGCAAGATTATGTCACAATCCCTTTCTTAAAAGTCTTAGCTGCACCTATACATTCCCTTTCACTCAAAATCTGCAAGTTTAATTGCACTTTCCCCTTCTTTTCCTCCCTTTGCCGCAAGACTTAGCCCTTCTCCTTAATTCCTGATTTCAATTACCTATTTTAAAGGGATTTAACTTAATTCCTGATTCTTAGAATGGATTTGGGGAATTAAACACTTACTTATTTCCTATTTCCTTGCATTAAAACACATTCTCATTGTGTTTTATGCCATTGCCGCACCTATTAACCACTTTCCTTTAATTTTCTGATTTGATTTCCTATTTCTAGAAGCTTTTGACTTAATTTCTGTTTACCTAAATAACCTAGGGTTTTAATTCCTGAAATCCTATAAAGAAACATTCTTGTTGCAGCCACAAGGGATTGATTCATTCACCATTCACGCCAGAAATTCATCCCTTCCTTCTAGCACATCCATACTTCACCATTCTCCATATTTTCTGCCCAAAACCAACCTTTGCCGTCCCTTACATCCATCCTAACCCTAAATCCATCATTCAACATCATCCATAACCCCCTAAACTCACAATAACCTCTTGTGCCGCAGCAATTAGGAGAGGAAGGAGGCCTTGAACGTTTCATGCTTGCAGATTGGGGCGTTCTTAGGTGTACTTCGTTCTTGTTTTCAATGTTTACATTGTTATTACTCTCTGAGTTTGCTGTAATCATGAGTGGCTAAACCCCTAATTAGTTAGGGGAAAGTTTGAAGCCATGACCATGTTTGAGATATGAATTGATTTCTTCCAATTGTGATTTGTTAGGTTGTGATTGCAATTCAATTATCTGTTTTATTCAAAACTTGTTCTTGTATGTTGATTAAGGATGCATACTTAGTTTTCATGCATGAACTCGATGCTAGTTTATAAACGAGTTTCACCTAATCGTCACAAGTTTATAAACATGAGTAGTGAAGGTTGCTAGTCACAACCGCGTTAATTAAATTCTTGGCAAGAGTATCATGCATTCATAGTTACAATTGCCTCGTCAACACTTATGATTTTCATAGAGCATAATGATCTCTCACTGTATCTCTTCTATGCATTCATGTTGAGGACCGTTGGAGAATAATTTGAATTGTCGCATGCATCATCCAATTCAATGACATAAGGAAATCTGAGGGTTAATTAGTGCATCACGGTTAACTTGGGGTGTTGAGCATCATAGTTAATGAAAAGCAATTGGAAAATCGATTCATATACAAATGTGTCATGTGTGGAGAATGGACCTCTAACTAATCCATCCATCATCTTGTTTCCAAAAATTCGTTTTACAATCTGCCTAGTTTTATAACTTGTTTTGTTATTTCAATTTTCGTCAAATCAAAACCCCCCTTTACTTTCTTGTTCTATAGTGTTTAGAATCTGTTTAGTTTGTGTTTTAAAGTGTTTTGAATCAACCTATAATCTTAAATTCGTCCAAAATTGTGTTTAGAGTCAGAAACTGCCTAGTTAGTGTTTTTAGGCAGTTTTGAGTCTTTTGAACTTGTTTCGAGTCCTTTGAGTCTTTGTGAACGTTTTTAACTTTGTTTTTATGTTTTTAAGTCAGTTTAGAGGTTTTAGCAAGCCCTCCTAATCCCCAGTCCAGAACGATCCCTACTTGCATCCTTACTACAATTTGACAACAAGAGGGTTAATTTGTGTGCTTAACTATTTTCGCATCATCTAAGTAGTGGCATTCCATTCATGAGATCATATATATACATGTTAATAATTCCAGAAAATGCTTTCCTTGTTATAACATATGTGAGTGTTCGTCTACATGTTTACATCAATCTCCTCACATATACCTAGTGTAGGGAGTGTAGTCAGAAAATCTGTGTGAAAATCGAGAGTACATCTAGTAAGGAATTGAGGGAATTCTCTAAGGCATGTTACTACATTCAAAATGTTGTTTTAATTGATTAAAAGCGAGCTAGTGAATGGTGACTATGATTAAGTATGCTCAAGGGTAAGGATTGCTTAAATCTATGTGAGTAGTGATCTTTGACATGTTATGTTTCATTGGAAATCCCTGAGGCGAACGTTGGAAGGTTAAGATTGTTTGTTTTGTTACTTTTTGTTGTTTGTTTTGCTCGAGGACTAGCAAAAGATAAGTGTGGGGGAATTTGATAGGAGCATATTTAGGCGACTTAACTAGCTTATTCTTGTGCATTTGTGCTATTATTTCTTAGTTAATGTCGTATCACAACTCAATTTCGTGTGTTAGGTCCTATGGGTTAAAGTACCAAGGAAGTGCATTTTGAGGCAATTTGGAGCAATTTTGGACACTATGTGGATAGCTTGCATATGGGTGATGCGTGATTTATACGCACACAAATTAAACCCTATTTTCGTCAAATTGTAGTATATGTATAAGTAGGGATCGTTCTAGACCGGGGATTAGGAGGGATTGTTAACCACTTGGATTTGACTCAAAAACGTAAAATAACAATATGAAACACTATACTGGACTCAAAGAATGCAAAACTAAACTTTAAAACACTAAGACAAACCAAAAGACTCAAAACAACACAAACACACTCAAATCTGCCTAAAAACCACTTTCTGGGCAGATTTGAGCACAAACACAAATTTGGACGAAATTAAGTAATAACTTGACTCAAGAACGTAAAAACACAATATAAAACACTAAACTAACTCAAAGAATGTAAAACTAAACACTTAAAACATTAAAACAAACCAAAAGACTCAAACATCACCCAAAACACTCAAAACTGCCTTAAAATCACTTTACTTTGGTGAATTTGGACGAAATTGGGAAATAAAATTGAATCAAAACACTTTAAAACATAAACTAAACAAATTCTAAACACTAAAGAACAAGAAAGTAAAGGGGGGTTTTAAATTGACGAGAATTGAAATAACGAAACAAGTTAATAAACTAAACAGATTGTAAAACGAATTTGATGGAATGGAATGAATGGATGATAGAATGGCTAAGGGGTTCATCTCCATACATGTTATACTTGCATAATAAAATGATTTCCAATTGCATTTCAATAAACCATGAAACTCAACACCCCGGGTTAACCGTGATGCACTAATTAACCTTCAAATCTTCCTAACGTTATTGAATTGGATGGGTTAGCGCATACAACAATTCAAAACATTCCCCACAAGTCCTCAACATGAATGCATAGAAGAGATACAAGCAAGAATCATTACGCTCTATGAAAATTATAAGTGTTGACGAGGCATTCGTTACTATGGATTGCATGAAACTTATGCCAAGAATTTGTTTAACGCGATTGTTTATAAGCAACCTCCACTACTTGTGAATATAAGTTCATAACGATTAGGTGAAACTTACTTATATTCTAGCTTCATATTCATGCATGAAAATTAAGCGCGCATTCTCAATAAACATACATAAATAAGTTATCAATCAAACGGTTAAACAAATTGAATCCACAACTTATGAAACGCAATTAGAAGTATTCAAATCAAAATGCAAGCATAAACATATATTCGAATCACCCCCTAACCAAGGGGGGTTTAGTCCTCATGGTACAAAACAAAGAGAATCAAAGAAACACCTAAACATTCCAACAACTCAAACTTGAATTGTATGAACGTTTAGGCCCTCTTATCTTCCATTCCTCATTCGTACAAAACAAAGAGCATTGAAATTAAACATTGAAATCAAAGAAACACCTAAACATTCCAACAACTCAAACTTGAATTGTATGAACGTTTAGGCACTCTTCTCTTCCTCTTCGTTGTAGCACAAGGTCTAAGGATAGTTTGATGGTGTGAATGGTTTGGGGAGTGGTGGAGGAATGGAAGAGGAGTGGTGGAATATGGAAGGATGGTGTTTGGATTGTAAGGGAGAGCATGGCACAAGGGAGTTTTATGGTCTACATTTCTGCAATGGATGAGTGTTTATGAATGGAATGGATGGACTTGTGAAGGGCACGGCCCCAAGGGACCAATTTCTGTTGTGAAATGAATTGTCCATGAATGAGTGTGAATGAATGAGTATTTATAGGTGAAATGGGGGGAACATGACAGCTAGGTTGCATGTGCACATGTTGGTTGAATGATTATGAGTGCATGTGGCTGAAATAGCATGTGGAATGGCTGGAAATGCAAGGAGAAGGCATGTGCACAGTTTTGGGAGAGAATGGGAGTGCAAGTGGCTGAAATGTTAGAGGAACAAGTGCATGTGGTGCAATGATGGAGGAACAATCTGAAAATGCAAGGTATGGCTGGAATGATTGTGTTTGTTTGAATGTGCATGTGATTAAATTAAAGGATGCAAAGTAAATAAATAATGAATGCATGTGTTGAATTATGAAGATGCATGTGCAATGAAGTGGAATGACAATCTGAAATGGGATAGGTACCCACGGCAATGATGATTTCTGGTGGTGTTTTGGGTGCATGTGGAATGAATGATTTCTTGGTGAGTGGATGCATGTGTTGATTAAAGGGGGAATGCAAAGGAAAAGCTAGAAATGCATGTGGAGTGGCTGCAAGGTGAATGAATAATGAAATGGGAAAGCATGTGCAAGGTTTTGGTGTGAATGATTGAATGTGCATGTGGCTGCAATGGAGGAGGAATCCTTCAATTTCGTCCATCCTCTTGGCTCCAAGCATATGATATCCATTCCAATCTCTAATGTGCTCCAAAAGGCTCCAAAAGGCATCCTTTTGCATACTTTGCCCTTAGAACCTGAAAACACACAAAAGAAGCATAAAGGACTAAAATAACTAAAGAAACATAACTTAAATGCACGAGAACAAGCCATTTAAGTCGCATGAATATGCTCCTATCAATGGGCCAACATGGTGATAGGAGCATATTTATGCGACTTAATTGGCTTGTTCTCATGCATTTACGTTGTGTTTTCTTAGTTCTTTAAGTCTTTTAAGCCTTTTTCGTATGTTTTCAGGTTCTAAGGGCTAAAGGAGCAAAGAAGTGCATTTTGGAGTCTTTTGGAGCACTTTTGGGCTAAGGATGGATAGCTTATGCTTGGAGCCAAAGTGTTGGACGAAATTGAAGACTAAGTGAGCCTAGAATCGAAGGAAGAAGGAGGAATCAAGAATTGGAAACCAGTTTCCATTATTGGGAGTTTCCATTTGTGAAGGTGTCCATTTTTGAAGTTTCCAAATAATGTTGGTTGCCTAAATCACATGTTCTAGAAGCCCTAGACATGTCCTAAATTGTGCCGCACCTTACCTTCCTTTCTCTCTCCCAAAATCTGCAAGATTATGTCACAATCCCTTTCTTAAAAGTCTTAGCCGCACCTATACATTCCCTTTCACTCAAAATCTGCAAGTTTAATTGCACTTTCCCCTTCTTTTCCTCCCTTTGCCGCAAGACTTAGCCATTCTCCTTAATTCCTGATTCTTAGAATGGATTTGGGGAATTAAACACTTACTTATTTCCTATGCAAGCCTTGCCGTGCAAGGGAGATAGTTCTTTCCTATTTCCTTGCATTAAAACACATTCCTATTGTGTTTTATGCCATTGCCATTGCCGCACCTATTAACATCTCTCACTGTATCTCTTCTATGCATTCATGTTGAGGACCGTTGGAGAATAATTTGAATTGTCGCATGCATCATCCAATTCAATGACATAAGGAAATCTGAGGGTTAATTAGTGCATCACGGTTAACTTGGGGTGTTGAGCATCATAGTTAATGAAAAGCAATTGGAAAATCGATTCATATACAAATGTGTCATGTGTGGAGAATGGACCTCTAACTAATCCATCCATTATCTTGTTTCCAAAAATTCGTTTTACAATCTGCCTAGTTTTATAACTTGTTTTGTTATTTCAATTTTCGTCAAATCAAAACCCCCCTTTACTTTCTTGTTCTATAGTGTTTAGAATCTGTTTAGTTCGTGTTTTAAAGTGTTTTGAATCAAACCATAATCTTAAATTCGTCCAAAATTGTGTTTAAGGTCAGAAACTGCCTAGTTAGTGTTTTTAGGCAGTTTTGAGTCTTTTGAACTTGTTTCGAGTCCTTTGAGTCTTTGTGAACGTTTTTAACTTTGTTTTTATGTTTTTAAGTCAGTTTAGAGGTTTTAGCAAGCCCTCCTAATCCCCGGTCCAGAACGATGCCTACTTGCATCCTTACTACAATTTGACAACAAGAGGGTTAATTTGTGTGCTTAACTATTTTCGCATCACATGGATGGACGAATTTGGACTTCAAGAGGCTAGAAATGTGATGACAAGAGGAAGGAACTAAGCTCAAGAGAATGTGGATAAGGAAGTAGCTCAAAAGAGGAAACCCTATCCAAAACCTTATCTAAAACCTTATCCAACATTATCCAAAACCTTATCTCATCTTATCCTATCCTAACCTTCTCATGTCTTAATCCTAGCCGCAAGTGGACCTAAAAACATGATTTCTAGAAGCCTTATCTAACCCTAAAAGGGTGCCACACCCTTCCCCCTTTTATCTCTTCTAGAAAACCCAAAATCAGCCACAAAACACCTAGTTTCTAGAAGGCCCAATTTTGGACGAATTTCCTAAACCTTTTTCCTTTTGGATTCTGATTTGTTAGGCCTCATTCCTTGTGGATTTGGGTTACACAAATCCTTTTATGAAACTAATTGGGCCAAACCCTCTCCTAAGTGGATTTAACTCACCTATGGCCGAATTCTAGGGCCCTAGTCCATAAAATCTGTTAAGCCTAACCCTAATCTACTTAACCCTAGGACTATATAAACATAAAATCAGCCAAAATTTCGTACAACCCCCTTATGCTATTCAGAAATCTATTGCCGCAACACCTTAGCCTCCATTCTCAACCTCCAAACACCTCCATACACCTCCATACATCTCCATACACATCTGCCGCACCCTTACCACCATAATCAACCATCCTCCATCCCTCTAAATAAGAAAACACCATCCAAAACCCCCAATTCCACCCCATATACCTTGTGCCGCAGCAAGGAGGAAGAAGAGGAGCCAAGCCGTGCATCAAATCCATCTTGGAATTGCTGAAACGTTTAGGTGTAATCTTTCTTATGATTTCAATGTTTAAATTCAATACTTTTTGTTGTTCAAGCATGAGGAACTAATCCCCTTTGGCTAGGGGGGAATTTCGAAACCATGGTTATATTTGCATGATGATTTGATTACTTTCAGTTGTGATTTCATGAATGGTGAATTCAATTTACTTATCTGTTTTAATTAAAACTTGTTTATGTATATGAATTGAGAGTGCACACTTAATTTGCATGCATAAATATGATGCTAGGGTATTGATGCGAGAATTATACGCACACAAATTAAACCCTCTTTTTATCAATTGTAGTGAAGAATGTAAGTAGGGATCGTTCTGGACCGGGGATTAGGAGGGATTATTAATCACTTGGATTTGACTCAAAAACGTAAAAACACAATATAAAACACTATACTAGACTCAAAGAATGCAAAACTAAACTTTAAAACACCAAAACAAACCAAAAGACTCAAAACAGCACCAAAACACTCAAAACTGCCTTAAAAACACAATCTGGGCAGTTTTGAACACTAGACACAACTTTGGACGAAAATTGGTTTTACTTTGACCTAAGACACTTAAAAACACAAACTAAAGTGATTTCTAACTACTATGACTCAACAAAGTAAAGGGGGATTGGTTTTGGACGAATTTAAAAACAAAACAAACTTTTTAAATTAGAACAGATTGTAAAACGAATTTGATGGAATTGAATGGATGGGAAGCTAGCTAGGGGGTTCATCTCCACACATGTTATACTTGCATATAAAACGATTTCCAATTGCTTTTCAATAACCCATGAATTCTCAACGCCCCAAGTTAATTAGGTTCGCTTAAATTAACCTTCAGATTTTCCTAACGTTATTGAATTGGATGATTGCATACGACAACCCAAAACATTCCCCACAAGTCCCCTACATGATTGCATAATAGAGATACAAGCAAGAATCATTAAGTTCTATGAAAACCATAAGCATTGACGAAGCACTTGTTACTATGATTGCATGAAACTTATGCCAAGAATTTACTTAACGCGATTGAGATCATCAACCTTTACTACTTGTGAATATAATTCCATAACGATTAGGTGAAATTTCCTTATATCCTAGCATCCAATTTATGCATGATAATTAAGCGTGCACTCTCAACCAACACACACAAATCAATGTAATTCACATAGATAAGTAAATTGAATTCACAACTTATGAAACGCAATTAGAAGTAATCAATTCATATAGCAAGTATGTTCATGGTTTCGAATCCCCCCCTAGCCAAGGGGGGGTTTAGTTCCTCATACGCACAAAACAAAGAGAATTGAAATTAAACATTGAATTCAAAGGAAAAGAAACACCTAGAAATTCCAGCGACGCGAACTCGAATTGCATGAACTCCCGAGCTTCCTTCTCCTCCTCCTTGGTGCGGCAAGGGTCTAGGGACAGGTTTTGGGTGGTATTTGTATGGAGGAATGGATGTGTGATGGTAGGGTAGTGTTTAGGAGGGATGGGATAGTGCGGCAAAGCTTAAAACTAAGGAGAAAAGTGTTTGGTGGCTGCGGCAAGGGTGTGGAGAGGGTTGGACGAATTTCTGGAATTAATGAATGTGTATGAGAGGTGGTGATCTGATCTAGGGGTTAATATGAGTATATATAGGCACTTAAAACCCTAGGGTAATCAGATATGGACTTGAATAACCCAAATCCACAAGGAAATAGGCTTAGAAATCAGAAATAGAAAGGGATAATGCTTCCTAGGTGCGGCAGGTAAGGAGATAAGGTGATAAGGCTTCTAGAATGCCTTGCAAGGCAAGGGAAATCAACTTTCTAGAAGGATTTGGGGCGCCACTTTTGTAGGAGATAAGATAAGGTTCCTAGAAACATGTTTTAAGGGCCAAATTTGTAGGGAAAAAGGGATAAGGGTGCGGCACCTTTGTAGGGATAATGTTAGGGCTTCTAGAAAGCCTAAAAACTAAGGGGATTTGGATAAAACCCACGGCAAAGATAGGATAGGGCATCTAAGGCTTCTAGAAACCCTCCAAGATAAGGTAAAGTGCATGGCATCCCTATAGGATTAGGATAAGGTGTCCTAAATGGATAAGGTGCCCTAAATGGATAAGGACTCCTCATTGCACTTGGAAACTTTGCCTATTAGGATTAGGAAACCTTGTCTTCATCATTCCTTCTTCATCTTGGACTCCTTTTCCTTCTTGGACTTGGAAAACTTCTTTGTTGCTTCACTTGAGACCATTTGGACTTTGACTTTCCTTTATCAAGTAGGAAACCTTATTTGAGTAGGAATCTTCATTCTTCTAGGAATCCTAATTCAACTAGGAAACCCATCTTAACTAGGAATCCTAATTCAACTAGGAAACCCATCTTCCATTTAGGGACTTTCCTACTTCAACTAGGAAACCTTGCTCAAGTAGGAATCATCATCTTCAAGTCTTCAATTTCGTCCATCCTCTTGGCTCCAAGCATATGATGTCCATTCCAAGCTCTAATTTGCTCCAAAAGGCTCCAAAATGCATCCTTTTGCATACTTTGCCCTTAAAACCTGAAAACACATAGAACTAGCTTAAAAGACTACTTTACTAAGGAAAAACACTATAAATGCACAAAAACAAGCTAAACTAAGGTGCGTAAATATGCTCCTATCAGGTATAAGGAAACTTCACCTAATCGTTGGGAACTTATATTCATGAGTAGTTAAGATTGTTGGTCACAATTATGTTAAGTAAATTCTTGGCATAAGTATCATGCGCTTTCATAGTTACGAATGCCTCTTCAACACCTATGATTTCCATAGAACCTAATGATCTTTGATTGTCTTTCTAATATGCGCTTTCATATAGAAAACTTTTAAGGAATAATTTGATTGCAATGCGCTAATTCCATTCAATTCAATGACCTAAGGGAAATCTGAGAGTTAATTTAAGAGTACCTAATTAACTTGGGGTGTTGAGTTTCATAATTCATCGAATAAGCAATTGAAGATTGTGTTGTATGCAAGTATGCCATGTGTGGAGAAAAACCTCCTAGCCATCTCACCATCCACTTAATTCCATCAAATTCGTCCAAATCTGCCTAGTTTAATTTCTTGTTTTGTTTGTTTGATTTTCGTCCAAAACCAAATCCCCATTTGTTTTAGAGTGTCTAATTAGTTCAAATATGTTTTAGATTGTGTTTTTAAGAGTTTTGAGTCAAGTTAGAACCAATTTTCGTCCAAGTTTGTGTTTAGGCTCAAAACTGCCCAGATTGTGTTTTTAAGGCAGTTTTGAGTCTTTTTAGCCTATTATGAGTCTTGTGAACGTGTTTGAGTCTTTTTAAGTGAGTTAAGTGTTTTAAAGGTCAGATTTATTTATTTGAGTCAGTTTATAGTGCTTAGCAATCCCTCCTAATCCCCGGTGTAAGAACGATCCCTACATATTTATATGCTACAATTGTCAAAAGAGGGTTAATTTGTGTGTTAAGTTAATTTTCACATCACATGTTTGTAACTTTCTTTAATAGTCTTGCAATTAAAAACCAAATCTTCATCATTGTGTTGGAAGGTACCCTAGGACACAAAAAAAAACACACAAAAACAACTTTAAAACAACTCTTTTTGGGTTTTTCAAAACTGTTTTGCAATTTTTTTTTTGTAAAATTTTCGTATTTTCTGATCCAAACACGTAAAAACACTTCAAAACACACTAAAACACACCAAAACTGCTTAAAAACACTTAAAAACAGCAAGGAACAAGTCTATAAGTAAAGGGTGATAAAATCCCATGAATTTGCATCAAAAACACTTAGTTACCCCCCCACACTTAAATCAAACATTGTCCGCAATGTTTCAAGCATAAAATCACACAAAACACAAAGAAACACACAAACAGCAAGTAAAACAACTAAATAGGCAGATTCGAAATAAACAACAAAGTGAAGGGTTTAGGAACGCAAATCTGGAATTGGAGTGATTCCTTGAGCTTCCTTTGTTGAATTGCATGGGTTGCCTCCCAAGTAGCGCTTTCTTTAACGTCTTGCAGCCGGACGAAGACACGTTCATGCTCCATTAGAGCCCACGGCATGGAGTGGGATCTCCTCCACGACATGCTCCACAAAGTTCTCATAGTATGGCTTCAATCTATGTCCGTTCACCTTGAACTCGTGGCCACTTTTTAAGCTTTGGACTTGGACATATATAAGCCCAAAAGGTGACATGCCAAGGGGAGTTTTGTAAGCCGTACGATAGGCCCACAATGCATCGTCCAAGCGCAAACTCCAATCTCTTCTTGAGGGTCCCACGGTTTTCTCTAGGACTTGTTTGATCTCCCTATTTGAAACCTCCGCTTGCCCATTGGTTTGAGGGTGATAAGGTGTGGAAACCTTATGAGTAACGTTGTACTTCTTGAGCAAAGCTTCAATGGTGCGGTTACGAAAGTGAGAACCCCCATCACTAATTAAAACTCGTGGCATCCCAAACCTAGCAAAAATATTAGATTTCACAAAATCTGCAACAACCTTAGAATCGTTAGTACGGGTGGCTTTGGCTTCCACCCATTTGGAAACATAATCGACAGCTAGCAAGATATAAGTGAAACCAAAAGATGGAGGGAAGGGGCCCATGAAATCAATACCCCAAACATCAAAAATTTCCACAAAGGAGAGAGATTGTTGCGGCATTTGGTCCTTAGGCCCTATGTTACCTGTTCTTTGACACTTATCGCATGTTACACAAAACATTTTAGCATCTTTAAAGAGATTAGGCCAATAAAATCCAGATTGTAACACCTTTAGGGCTGTCCTTTGGGTGCCAAAATGTCCCCCACATGCATAAGTATGGCAGAATGTAAGAATGGAATTAAATTCAGATTCGGGCACACATCTACGCACAATCTGATCTGGGCAGAATTTCCATAAATATGGATCATCCCAAACATAAAAACGTGCATCATGAACAAGTTTATCACGTTGGAACTTGTTTAGGGTACTAGGAACTTGCTTAGACACCAAGAAATTGACCAAATCGGCATACCAAGGGGTTCTTACCTCAATGGACAGAAGTTGCTCATCCGGAAACGTTTCTAAAATGGGGGTGGACTCTTCCTCACGCACCATTCTACTTAGGTGGTCAGCCACCACGTTTTCACACCCTTTCTTGTCTCGGATTTCAAGATCGAACTCTTGAAGTAGGAGCATCCAACGAATGAGTCTTGGCTTAGCCTCCTTTTTGGTGAGAAGATACTTCAAGGCTGCATGGTCAGTGAAAACAATTACTTTAGTACCAAGAAGATATGATCTAAACTTATCTAAAGCAAATACAACCGCCAAAAGTTCTTTTTCGGTTGTAGAATAATTCAATTGAGCATCATTTAAAGTGCGTGAAGCATAATAAATAACATGTGGCTGTTTATTTTTCCTTTGACCCAAATTAGCCCCAAGTGCATAATCCGATGCATCACACATCAATTCAAAGGGAATGGACCAATCCGGGGGAGTTATGATGGGTGCCGTGGTGAGTAAGTCTTTTAGATGCTTGAATGCCTTCTCACACGCCTCGTTGAACTCAAAAGACACATCCTTTTGGAGTAGGCGGCATAGGGGTTGTGCAATCTTGGAAAAGTCCTTGATAAATCGTCGATAGAATCCTGCATGGCCAAGAAAAGAACGGACCTCTCTAACCGACGTAGGAGAGGGTAAGTGACGTACAAGATCTATTTTAGACTTATCAACTTCAATTCCTTTTTCAGAGATGATATGACCCAAAACTATACCTTGTTTAACCATAAAATGACATTTTTCCCAATTCAAAACAAGGTTAGTTTCCATGCATCTTTTCAAGATTAAAGTGAGATTATGCAAACAAGCATCAAATGAGTCTCCAAACACACTAAAATCGTCCATAAATACTTCAATTATCTTTTCAACATAATCAGAGAAGATACTTACCATGCATCGTTGGAAAGTGGCCGGTGCATTGCATAAACCAAATGGCATACGACGATATGCAAAAGTACCAAATGGACAAGTAAAGGTGGTCTTTTCTTGATCATCCGGCGTTATGACAATTTGATTATAACCCGAATAACCATCAAGAAAGCAATAAAAAGAATGACCGGCTAACCTTTCAAGCATTTGATCAATGAATGGCAAAGGGAAGTGATCTTTCCTTGTTGCGGCATTTAGCTTTCTATAGTCAATGCACACCCTCCAACCGGTTTGAATGCGTGTAGGCACAAGTTCATCTTCTTCATTCTTCACCACAGTCACTCCGGATTTCTTTGGCACAACTTGAACCGGTGAAACCCAACGACTATCCGAGATAGGATAGATCACCCCACAATCTAGAAGCTTGATAATCTCCTTTTTCACAACTTCCATCATTGGAGGGTTGAGCCGGCGTTGAGCCTCTCTGGTTGGTTTAGCCCCCTCCTCTAAAAGTATGCGATGCATGCAAGTTGTAGGACTAATACCCTTTATGTCGGCCAAGGTCCATCCTATGGCCGTCTTGTGCTCTTTCAACACCCGAATCAATTTCTCCTCCTCCATTGCTGTGAGGGATAAGGAAACTATGACAGGCAACGTCTCATTGTCTCCCAAATAGACATACTTCAAATGATCCGGCAATGGTTTAAGCTCAAGAATGGGTGCCTGAATCACTGAAGGTAACAACTTGTTAGTCAAAACAGGAATTGGACTCGGTTTTGGAGGCTTACCAAAGTGTTGTGGCAATGACTCAAGTGCAGCAACCATCTCGGCCTCATCTTCACTTCTAGGCACGGCAAAACCAGATTTTTGCCCAATTCCTTGTGCAATTGTTGTTTCAAGTGTATCCCTCTCCAAAGAATCGAGAAATTCCTGCGCCAAATCATCAATTATATCAATAGAAAAGCAAGAATGATCGTCCTTAGGAAATTTAATACTTTCAGAAAGATTGAAATCAATGACTTCCCCATCAAATTCCATCGTTAAAGTTCCTTTAAACACATCTATCTTGGTGCGGGCTGTTTTCATGAAGGGCCTCCCTAATAGAATCGGTAATGGGGTGGAATGGGGTGAATCCTCCATGTCAAGCACGTAGAAATCCGCTGGAAAAATCAAGTTATCAACCTGTACCAAAACATCTTCCAAAACACCCTTTGGATATGCATTAGAACGATCGGCTAATTGAATTATCACACCATCATTTTTAAGCTCACCTAAGTTCATAGATGCATAAATAGAGTATGGCATAACATTAATCGAAGCCCCTAAGTCTAACATGCATTGTTCAAACTTAGTATTACCAATAACGCACGGAATTGTAAAACTACCCGGATCTTTGCATTTAGGGGGTAATTTCCTTTGTAACACAGCAGAGACATTTTCACTTACCTGGACCACCTCCTTGTTTGAAATCCTCTTCCTCGTTGTGCAAAGCTCTTTTAAGAACTTGGCATACTTAGGGACTTGCTTGATTGCATCAAGGAGCGGAATGTTAACTTGAACTTTCCTAAAGGTTTCCAAAATGTCCTTTTCACTCTCCTCCTTCTTTGATTGCCTAAACCTGCTAGGAAAGGGCACGTTTAGTGGAATAGAACTTGACAAAGCCGAATTTGGACTTACCTTAGGCATATTGGACGGTTTTGGCACAATAGGGGGCTGCGGCAAAGATTCTTTCACCCTTGCCGTGGCCTTTATTCCTTGTTCCTCCTCTTCTTGCAGCAACACGTCCTCTTCTTGACTTGTTTTGGACGTGCTTGGGGTGGTTTCGACCTCCTTACCACTTCTCAACATGATTGCCTTGGCAGATTCGAATCCTCCCCTTGGATTGACAATGGTTGAGCTAGGGAGCTTGCCTTTGTCTCGAAATTGTCCTACAAATTCCGCAATCTGCCCAATTTGTTTCTCCAAGTGATCCACCCTTTTGTCTTGGTTTTGCATGGCTTTGGTTTGATCCTCTTGCCCCTGAGACAAATTGGTAAGTAATTTAAGAAGTGTTTCATTTCCCAACGACGTACCTTGATTGTTTTGGGCAGGTTGTGCTTGGTTTGGATTGGGGCCGAATGGCTTGGTGTAGAACCCCGGGGGTTGTTGTCTTAAGCCTCCTTCTTGTTGAGGTTGTTGAGGTTCCCTCCACTTGAAGTTTGGATGGTCTCTCCAACCCGGATTGTATGTGTTGGAATATGGATCATTCCTTGGTTGATTGTGGCTCGGAAATCCAATGGCATTTGCACTCTCCCATCCCCCATTCTCAATCAATTGAGGGCATTTTTCCGAAGGGTGTCCTTGGATAGAACATACACCACATACAATCGGTCCTTGTATCTTCATTCCTTCGGCCATCTGAGACACAATAGAAGTAAGATTAGCTATCTGAGATTGAATATCGGATTGAGAACTTACCTCATTCAAGTGTTGCCGTGGGGGGTCCCTTTGCCCAAGTCCTTCATATTGTTGTGCATTTAGAGCACGGTTTGCAATTAGGGTCTTGGCCGACATAGGAGTTTTGTCCACCAATGCACCTCCCGCCGAAGCATCGAGCATTTGCCTTTCAATGGGAAGAAGGCCCTCATAGAAATATTGAAGGAGAAGCTCCTCCTTCATTTGATGTTGAGGACATGATGCAACAAGGGCTTTAAAACGCTCGTAGTATGCCGGAAAAGATTCTCCTTGACTTTGTTGGATTCCGCTAATTTTCTTCCTCAAGAGAATGACTCTTGAAGTAGGGAAGAACTTCTCCAAGAACGCTCTCTTCATGCTCTCCCAAGAAGTAACGGTCCCGGGTGCCAATTCATAAAGCCAATCCTTAGCTTTTTCCACAAGAGAGAATGGAAAAGCTTTCATCATTAGAATGTTCCCATCGACATTTATGGGTGTCATGCTCGAACAAACAACCTCGAACTCCTTGAGATGCTTGTTGGGATCTTCCATGGAAAGCCCATGGTATTTCGGAATGTGGTGCAACAAGCTTGACTTCAACTCGAATTCATCGGTCTTGCCTTGGGCAGCCGCGGGGTATTGAATGCATAATGGTGCGGCATTGGCCAACCCCGAGGCCGAAAGCTCTTTAATGGTCCGATTGTCCGCTGCCATAACTTCTTCTTCCACACTTTCAAACTCAGATTCGGCCTCTGAACTTGAACTAGGTTCACTAGGTTCACTAGGTTCGGGATGCCTCCTCTTTCTTCTCAAATCACGTTCAAAATCGTCGTTAAAGTCCAAGATATGTGCATGCACAGTTTGAGAACTCCGCGTCATGCACTAGTACCTAAACCAAGAAAACAAAACAAAATAAGAAAACTAGGTAAATTACACTAAAAACATACGGCAAAAACACAAGGGATTAGCGATTTTGCTAATCCCCGGCAACGGCGCCAAAATTTGATGCGAAAATAGTTAAACACACAAATTAAACCCTATGGATGACAATTGTAGTAAATGAGCAAATAGGGATCGTTCTAGACCGGGGATTAACTAGGGATGCTAATCAATGTGAAATTGACTCAAAAACGTAAGAACACAATATAAAACACTTACTAGACTCAAAGAATGCAAAACTAAACTTTAAAACACTAAAACAAACCAAAAGACTCAAACATCACCCAAAACACTCAAAACTGCCTTAAAAACACTTTATGGGCAGTTTTGGACACTTTGGTGAATTTGGACGAATTTGTGTAACAAATTGAATCAAAACACTTAAAAACACAAACTAAGACACTTTCTAACTAAGTTGGACACTAAAGTAAAGGGGGATTAAGGTTTTGACGAAATTAAATTAAATAAAACAAGTTAATAAACTAGGCATATTGTATAAACGGATTTGAGAAACAAGATGATGGATGGATTAGTTAGAGGTCCATTCTCCACACATGACACATTTATATATGAATCGATTCTCCAATTGTTTTTCATTAACTATGATGCTCAACACCCCAAGTTAACCGTGATGCACTAATTAACTCTCAAATTTTCCTTAAGTTATTGAATTGGATGATGCATGCGACAATTCAAATCATTCTCCAATGGTTCTCAACATGAATGCATAGAAGAGATACAATGAGAGATCATTATGCTCTATGAAAATTATAAGTGTTGACGAGGCAATTGTAACTATGAATGCATGATACTTTTGCCAAGAATTCAATTAACGCGGTTGTGACTAGCAACCTTCACTACTCATGTTTATAAACTTGTGACGATTAGGTGAAACTCGTTTATAAACTAGCATCGAGTTTATGCATGAAGACTAAGTATGCATCCCTAATCAACATACAAAAACATGTCTTTAATAAACATGATAATTGAATTGCAATCACAAATTAACAAATCACAATTGGAAGAAATCAATTCATATTTCAAACATATCCATGGCTTCAAACTTTCCCCTAACTAATTAGGGGTTTAGCCACTCATGATTACAACAAACTTAGAGAGTAATAACAAAGTAAACATTGAAAACAAGAATCGAAGTACACCTAAAAATTCCAACAACTCAATCTTGAATTGTATGAACGTTTAGGCCTCTTCTCCTCTAGTTGCTGCGGCACAAGGGGTTTTGGTGAGTTTTGGGGGTTATGGATGATGTAGAATGATGTGTTTAGGGTAGGGATGGATGTAGGGGAAGGTAAGGAGTGTTTTTGGGCAGAAAATATGAAGAATGGTGAAGTATGGTAGTGCTAGAGAGAGGGGAGGAATTTCTGGCGTGAATGAATGTGTATGAGAGATGGTTTTCTGAAATGGAAGAGTGTGTGTTTTGTGGCTGCAATGCATGCTTATTTATAGGTGAAATGGGGGGAACATGATGACTAGGAATTAGGTGGAAAGCTGAAATGGTGATGGGAGATGCATGTGGCAGAAATGCATGTGATTAAAGGGTGGGAATGCATGTGTTTTGACAGAAAATAAAAGGGAATGCTGGAAATCTGGAATGGGAACCCACGGCATGGTTGTTTTCTGGTGGTGAATGGGTTTATGTTTGAATGGTGCATGTGGGTTGATTATTTAAAGGGAGTGCATGTGGAATAAAGGTTGGAATGAACATGAAATGCACGGTTTTGAGAGATGATTATGGATGAATGTGGTTGAATGATTAAAGTGTAAATGATTAATGAATGGTTCTTTGTTGATGGTGGAAATCTGAAATGATGAAGTGGAATGTGCATGTGGCTGCAATGATGGTGTTTTGCACGGCAATGATGGAGAAAGAATGTGTGGATGCATGGTTGTGTTGGTGATGAATGTGAACTCTTTGTTCTTCATTTTCATTCCTTTGGTCTTCAATTTCGTCCATCTACTTGGCTTTAAGCATATGCAATCCATTCCAATCTCTAATTTGCTCCAAAAGGCTCCGAAAGGCATCCTTTTGCATCCTTAGCCATATGAAACTATAAACACACGAAAATGACTTTAAACACTAAATTAAGTAAGAAAACACAACATAAATGCATAAGAACTAGCTAACTAAGGCGCATAAATATGCTTCTATCAATTGTTCGGTTGTCCGCTGCCATGTCTTCCACTTCTTCTTCAAATTCAGAAACGGACTCGGAACTTGCACTTGATTCACTAGGTTCCGGGTTCTTCCTCTTACGTCTCAATTCACGCTCAAAATCGTCGTCAAAGTCTAAAATATGTTCGTGAACCGGATTAGAACTCCGAGTCATAAACAAGTACCTAAAACAAGAAACAAAATAACATAAGAATCTGATCTAATAAGAAAAACGAAAATAACAATCCAAGGGATTAGCAAAGTTGCTAATCCCCGGCAACGGCGCCAAAATTTGATGCGAGAATTATACGCACACAAATTAAACCCTCTTTTTATCAATTGTAGTGAAGAATGTAAGTAGGGATCGTTCTGGACCGGGGATTAGGAGGGATTATTAATCACTTGGATTTGACTCAAAAACGTAAAAACACAATATAAAACACTATACTAGACTCAAAGAATGCAAAACTAAACTTTAAAACACCAAAACAAACCAAAAGACTCAAAACAGCACCAAAACACTCAAAACTGCCTTAAAAACACAATCTGGGCAGTTTTGAACACTAGACACAACTTTGGACGAAAATTGGTTTTACTTTGACCTAAGACACTTAAAAACACAAACTAAAGTGATTTCTAACTACTATGACTCAACAAAGTAAAGGGGGATTGGTTTTGGACGAATTTAAAAACAAAACAAACTTTTTAAATTAGAACAGATTGTAAAACGAATTTGATGGAATTGAATGGATGGGAAGCTAGCTAGGGGGTTCATCTCCACACATGTTATACTTGCATATAAAACGATTTCCAATTGCTTTTCAATAACCCATGAATTCTCAACGCCCCAAGTTAATTAGGTTCGCTTAAATTAACCTTCAGATTTTCCTAACGTTATTGAATTGGATGATTGCATACGACAACCCAAAACATTCCCCACAAGTCCCCTACATGATTGCATAATAGAGATACAAGCAAGAATCATTAAGTTCTATGAAAACCATAAGCATTGACGAAGCACTTGTTACTATGATTGCATGAAACTTATGCCAAGAATTTACTTAACGCGATTGAGATCATCAACCTTTACTACTTGTGAATATAATTCCATAACGATTAGGTGAAATTTCCTTATATCCTAGCATCCAATTTATGCATGATAATTAAGCGTGCACTCTCAACCAACACACACAAATCAATGTAATTCACATAGATAAGTAAATTGAATTCACAACTTATGAAACGCAATTAGAAGTAATCAATTCATATAGCAAGTATGTTCATGGTTTCGAATCCCCCCCTAGCCAAGGGGGGGTTTAGTTCCTGATACGCACAAAACAAAGAGAATTGAAATTAAACATTGAATTCAAAGGAAAAGAAACACCTAGAAATTCCAGCGACGCGAACTCGAATTGCATGAACTCCCGAGCTTCCTTCTCCTCCTCCTTGGTGCGGCAAGGGTCTAGGGACAGGTTTTGGGTGGTATTTGTATGGAGGAATGGATGTGTGATGGTAGGGTAGTGTTTAGGAGGGATGGGATAGTGCGGCAAAGCTTAAAACTAAGGAGAAAAGTGTTTGGTGGCTGCGGCAAGGGTGTGGAGAGGGTTGGACGAATTTCTGGAATTAATGAATGTGTATGAGAGGTGGTGATCTGATCTAGGGGTTAATATGAGTATATATAGGCACTTAAAACCCTAGGGTAATCAGATATGGACTTGAATAACCCAAATCCACAAGGAAATAGGCTTAGAAATCAGAAATAGAAAGGGATAATGCTTCCTAGGTGCGGCAGGTAAGGAGATAAGGTGATAAGGCTTCTAGAATGCCTTGCAAGGCAAGGGAAATCAGCTTTCTAGAAGGATTTGGGGCGCCACTTTTGTAGGAGATAAGATAAGGTTCCTAGAAACATGTTTTAAGGGCCAAATTTGTAGGGAAAAAGGGATAAGGGTGCGGCACCTTTGTAGGGATAATGTTAGGGCTTCTAGAAAGCCTAAAAACTAAGGGGATTTGGATAAAACCCACGGCAAAGATAGGATAGGGCATCTAAGGCTTCTAGAAACCCTCCAAGATAAGGTAAAGTGCATGGCATCCCTATAGGATTAGGATAAGGTGTCCTAAATGGATAAGGTGCCCTAAATGGATAAGGACTCCTCATTGCACTTGGAAACTTTGCCTATTAGGATTAGGAAACCTTGTCTTCATCATTCCTTCTTCATCTTGGACTCCTTTTCCTTCTTGGACTTGGAAAACTTCTTTGTTGCTTCACTTGAGACCATTTGGACTTTGACTTTCCTTTATCAAGTAGGAAACCTTATTTGAGTAGGAATCTTCATTCTTCTAGGAATCCTAATTCAACTAGGAAACCCATCTTAACTAGGAATCCTAATTCAACTAGGAAACCCATCTTCCATTTAGGGACTTTCCTACTTCAACTAGGAAACCTTGCTCAAGTAGGAATCATCATCTTCAAGTCTTCAATTTCGTCCATCCTCTTGGCTCCAAGCATATGATGTCCATTCCAAGCTCTAATTTGCTCCAAAAGGCTCCAAAATGCATCCTTTTGCATACTTTGCCCTTAAAACCTGAAAACACATAGAACTAGCTTAAAAGACTACTTTACTAAGGAAAAACACTATAAATGCACAAAAACAAGCTAAACTAAGGTGCGTAAATATGCTCCTATCAGGTATAAGGAAACTTCACCTAATCGTTGGGAACTTATATTCATGAGTAGTTAAGATTGTTGGTCACAATTATGTTAAGTAAATTCTTGGCATAAGTATCATGCGCTTTCATAGTTACGAATGCCTCTTCAACACCTATGATTTCCATAGAACCTAATGATCTTTGATTGTCTTTCTAATATGCGCTTTCATATAGAAAACTTTTAAGGAATAATTTGATTGCAATGCGCTAATTCCATTCAATTCAATGACCTAAGGGAAATCTGAGAGTTAATTTAAGAGTACCTAATTAACTTGGGGTGTTGAGTTTCATAATTCATCGAATAAGCAATTGAAGATTGTGTTGTATGCAAGTATGCCATGTGTGGAGAAAAACCTCCTAGCCATCTCACCATCCACTTAATTCCATCAAATTCGTCCAAATCTGCCTAGTTTAATTTCTTGTTTTGTTTGTTTGATTTTCGTCCAAAACCAAATCCCCATTTGTTTTAGAGTGTCTAATTAGTTCAAATATGTTTTAGATTGTGTTTTTAAGAGTTTTGAGTCAAGTTAGAACCAATTTTCGTCCAAGTTTGTGTTTAGGCTCAAAACTGCCCAGATTGTGTTTTTAAGGCAGTTTTGAGTCTTTTTAGCCTATTATGAGTCTTGTGAACGTGTTTGAGTCTTTTTAAGTGAGTTAAGTGTTTTAAAGGTCAGATTTATTTATTTGAGTCAGTTTATAGTGCTTAGCAATCCCTCCTAATCCCCGGTGTAAGAACGATCCCTACATATTTATATGCTACAATTGTCAAAAGAGGGTTAATTTGTGTGTTAAGTTAATTTTCACATCACATGTTTGTAACTTTCTTTAATAGTCTTGCAATTAAAAACCAAATCTTCATCATTGTGTTGGAAGGTACCCTAGGACACAAAAAAAAACACACAAAAACAACTTTAAAACAACTCTTTTTGGGTTTTTCAAAACTGTTTTGCAATTTTTTTTTTGTAAAATTTTCGTATTTTCTGATCCAAACACGTAAAAACACTTCAAAACACACTAAAAAGACTTCAAAACAGTGAGAAACAACATTAGAAGTGATAGGTGATAAAATCCCACGAAAATTATGCAAAAACAACTTGCGTACCCCCCCACACTTAAATCAAACATTGTCCTCAATGTTTCAAACAAAGACTCACATTCAAACAAACAACATAAACGAACTAACATGACGAAATAAATGCAATAAAGAGAGAGGGTTGATGCGAAAATTAACTTAACGCACAAATTAACCCTCTTTTGACAATTGTAGCATATAGGTAAGTAGGGATCGTTCTTACACCGGGGATTAGGAGGGATTGCTAAACACTTTAAACTGACTCAAATAAATAAAACAAAGCTTTTAAACACTTAACTCAACTCAAAAGACTCAAAACAAGTTCACAAGACTCACAATGAGCTGAAAACACTCAAAACTGTCTAAAAAACACAAACTGGGCAGATTTGAATCTAAACACAAAATTGAACGAAATTCAGTTCTAACTTGACTCAGAACTCTTGAAAACACAATCTAACACATATTCTAACTAGTTAGACACTCTAGAATAAATGGGGATTTGGTTTTGGACGAAAATAAAATAAACAAAACAAGACTTTAAACTAGGCAGATTTGGACGAATTTGATAGAATTAAGTGGATGGTAGGCTAGCTAGGAGGTTTTTCTCCACACATGGCATACTTGCATACAAAACAATCTCCAATTTCTTATTCAATGAATCATGAACACACGGCAATGACTTAAGGTTGCAAGGGACATTGTTTTGTGACCTAGAATAGTTAGGAGCCTTTGATATTGCTAAAATATGGAGTCCTTAAGGATTAGGAAAGATTAAACCAAAATAGGAAACCTTGGCTTAACTTTCCTACTTCAAGTAGGAAACCTTCTTTGACTAGGATTCCTCATTTGATTAGGAATCCTCTTGTGATTAGGAATCCTAACTCAATTAGGTCTTCAATTTCGTCCATTCCTTTTGCTCCAAACATAAGCTATCCATTCCAAGTCCAATTTTGCTCCAAAATGCACCTTTTTGCTTCGTTAGCCATGTGAACCTAAAAACACACGAAAATGGCTTAAACTACTAAAACAACTATGAATTAACAACATAAATGCACGAGATAAAGCCAATTAAGTCGCATAAATATGCTCCTATCAATTACTTATTGCCTTAACCTTTCTCCCTCTATATATACATAATCTGCTGCACTTATGGGAGATTCTAGTGATGTGGAATATATAAGCACACAAATTAAAATCCTCTTTTGACAATTGTAGTATATGAATAAGTAGGGATCGTTCTAGACCGGGGATTAGGAGGGATTGCTAAATCACTTGAAAACTAACTCAAAAACGTAAAACAAAAGTTAAAACACTAAACTAGACTCAAAGAATGCAAAACTAAACAATAAAACACTAAAACAAACCAAAAGACTCAAAACAGCCCCAAAACACTCAAAACTGCCTTAAAAACACAATCTGGGCAGTTTTGAGCACTTACACTATTTTGGACGAATTTGGGTAATAACTTGAATCAAAACACTTAGAAACACAAACTAAGACACTTTCTAACTAAATTGGACACTAAAGTAAATGGGGATTTAGTTTTTGACGAAATTAAATAAAATGCACAGATTGTAATTAAAACAGATTGTAAAGATGAATTTGATGAAAATATGGATGGAATGCTAGCTAGAAGGTTCTTCTCCACACATGTCACACTTGCATACAAGATGATTTTCAGTTGGTCTTTCGATGAATCATGAAACTCAACACCCCGGGTTAATTAGGTCCGCTTAAATTAACCTTCAAGTTTTCCTTAAGTTAATGAATTGGATGGGACAGCGCATACACAACTCAAAACATTCTCCAAAAGTCCTTTATGTGAAAAGCACAATAAAGATACAATCAAAGATCATTAAGCAACATGAAAACTATAAGTGTTGACGAGGCATTCGTTACTATGATGAGCATGAAACTAGTGCCAAGAATTCATTTAACGCGATTGTTTATAAGCAACCTCCACTACTTGTGAATATAAGTTTGTAACTATTACGTGAAACTCACTTATATTCTAGCATCATATTCATGCATGAAAACTAAGCGTGCACTGTCAATAAACATACACAAAATAAGTTATCAATCAAGCAGTTAAACAAATTGAATCCACAACTCATGAAATTCCAACCAAATGTAATCAATTCATATTGCAAGCATAAACATGGTTTCGAATCACCCCCTAGCTAACTAGGGATTTAGCCTCTCATGTTCGCAGAAAGAGAAACGAAATTGAAATTAAACATAAAGAACAAAAGATTGATTACACCTAAAATGCCCAACGAATCCACTTTGAATTTCTGCACGTTTCAAGCTCCTCTTTCTCCTTTCTTCTTGCAGCGACAGAGAAGGTTTTATGGGTTTTTGGATGATTTTCTGAGTTATAGATGGGTTTAGGGTGGTAAAGGGTTGCGGCAAGGGGTGTGGGTGGTGTATGGAGGTGTGGAATGGATGGTGGTGCTGCGGCAGAGAGTGGAAGGTGGCTGCAATGGATGGTTGTTGCGGACTGAAGGTGGGAGAAGGGATGGTGGCTGCGGCAGAGATGTGTTTGCGGCTGAAAATATGAAGAATGAATGAATGAAAGAAGGGAGGGCTAGGGTGCGGCTTAGGGTTTAGTTTATATAGGGTTTTAGAAAATAAAACCCTAGCTTATTTTTATTAACTAAAATAAAATCAAAGGCTTCTAGAAAAAGGAAATAAAATCAGAAATTAAAGAAGGAATGGCTGCAAGGTGCGGCTAGGGTTTTAAATTAGGAGAGGAGCATGTGTTTATTTGCACAACCTAGGACAAAACTACCCCCCCTTGCACGGCAAAGGAAGGGAATTAGGGGAAAGGCACGGCAAAGAGGTTTAAGGGGGCTAAGGCCTTTGTTTTGTGTCCTAAAGTGCCTACAAGGCGTTCAAAGTGGCTAGAAAATACGGACGTTTAAGATTAGGAAAGGTTACCAAAACGGGAAACCTAGGGTTAACTTTCCTACTTCAAGTAGGAATCCTTGTTGAAGTAGGAATCCTCGTTTGAGTAGGAATTCATCGTTTCTTCAAGTCTTCAACTCATTCATTCCTCTTTTGCTCCAAAAGACTCCAATTTGCATCCTCTTGCACACTTTGGCCTTATAATCTGAAAATACACAAAAGTGACTTTAAACACTAAAATAACTAAGGAAACACAACATAAATGCACGAGAACAAGCTAATTAAGTCGCATGAATATGCTCCTATCAAATTCCCCCACACTTAGCTTTTGCTAGTCCTCGAGCAAAACAAAACAACTAAAGAAAACAAAA
Source organism: Pyrus communis (assembly GCF_041283825.1). Taxonomy (NCBI): domain Eukaryota; kingdom Viridiplantae; phylum Streptophyta; class Magnoliopsida; order Rosales; family Rosaceae; genus Pyrus; species Pyrus communis. Next base: position 9,955,927 of record NC_142572.1, read on the forward strand.
CGAAACAATACAATCAAAACATAACCTAAACCTTCCAACGTTTGCCTCAGGGATTTCCAATGAAACATGACATGTCAAAGATCATTACTCACATAGCTTTTAGTCTTCCTTCCCCTCGAGCACATACTTAATCATAGTCACCATTCACTAGTTCGCATTTAATCAATTAAAACACATTTTGAATGTAGTAACATGCCTTAGAGAATTCCCTTAATTCCTCACTAGTTATGCACTCAATTTTCACTCAGATTTTCTGACTACACACCCTACACTAGTTATATGTGAGAAGATTGATGTAAACATGAAAGACTAGTACTCACATATGTTATAACAAAGAACGCAATTTCTGGATTAATTAAACATGTTTAGATATGATCTCATGAATGGAATGCTACTACTTAGATGCGAGAACCAGTGACACCATATGCTCATACCAAATTCAAACTCCACAATTGAAATGCACAACACTCAAGATAGAAGTCAAGGGTTGTAACGGGGCTTGGGGTATTGGCTAACAAGGAAAGATAAGGACAAACAAAAGTACTTTAAACAATAGTGAGCAAAGTAATGAATTAGACACTTAGAATTCCCTTTAGAACACAAAAATCAACAAACTCACATCAATAATCCTTCCCCCACACTTAGTTTCTGCAACACCTTAATCAAAAAGGAATTCATTTTCAGTCATGCTTACTATGCTTCAAGAACAAGGGTATGGGTGATCCTAATCTAGGCTAGTGATAGGAGCATATTCATGCGACTTAATTAGCTTGTTCTCGTGCATTTATGTTGTGTTTCCTTAGCTATTTTAGTGTTTAAAGTCACTTTTGTGTATTTTCAGATTATAAGGCCAAAGTGTGCAAGAAGATGCAAATTGGAGTCTTTTGGAGCAAAAGAGGAATGAATGAGTTGAAGACTTGAAGAAACGATGAATTCCTACTCCAACGATGAATTCCTACTCAAACAAGGATTCCTACTTCAACAAGGATTCCTACTTGAAGTAGGAAAGTTAACCCTAGGTTTCCCGTTTTGGTAACCTTTCCTAATCTAAACGTCCATATTTTCTAGCCACTTTGAAGGCCTTGTAGGCATTTTAGGACACAAAACAAAGGCCCTAGCCCCCTTAAACCTCTTTGCCGTGCCTTTCCCCTAATTCCCTTCCCTTGCCGTGCAAGGAGGGGTAGTTTTGTCCCATTTTATGCACCTAAACCCTAACCCTAAACCCTAGCCGCACCTATTAATCAATTCCCTTTTAATTTCTGATTTTATTTCCTAATTCTAGCAGCCTTTGAATTAATTTTAGTTAATAAAAATTAGCTAGGGTTTTATTTTCTGAAACCATACATATTTCAAACCCTAGCCGCACCCTATTCTCTTCATTCACAATTTTCATTCATCCATCATCCATATCTGCAGCAAATCCCATCCCTTTTCTGTCATCATTCAGCCACCATAAACCTAATTCCCCCTAAGCCGCAGCCACCCTTCCACTTTCTCCCTTTTGCCGCAGCCACCATCACCTAAATCCCTTCAATCCGCTGATAGGAGCATATTTATGCGACTTAGTTTCTTGTTTTCGTGCATTTATGTTATTAGTTCTTAGTTATTTTAGTTCTTTAAGCCTCTTTTGTGTGTTTTCAGGTTCATAAGACGTATTTTGGCAAAATGATGCATTTTGGAGCCTTTTAGAGCAGTTTTGGGCTTATTATGGATAGCTTGTATATGGAGCAAGGTGGATGGACGAATTTGGAGTCAAAAGAGGTTAGAAACATGCTACAAATCAGAAAAGGAAAGTTCATGACAAAGAAGATAAGGAAAGTGCAAGAAAAGAGGAAACATTATCCAAAACCTTATCCAACCTTATCTTATCCAAACCTTATCCTATCTTGTCCTAACCTAATCTTGTTCCACCTTAATCCTAGCTACAAGTAGACCTAAAAACCTAATTTCTAGAGGCCCTATATGACCCTAAAAGGGTGCCACACCTTTCCCTCTTTTATGCCTTCTAGAATACCCAAAATCAGCCATAAGACACTTAGTTTCTAGAAGGCCCAATTTTGGACGAAAATTCTTAACCTATTTCTAATTGGATTCTGATTTTAATTGGCCCTTTTTCTCTTGAATTTGGATTGTGTAAGTCCATATCTGAAACCAATTGGGCTAGGACTTAATTCCCAAACCCATGCCACAACTTAGGGGCCCAAAAACACTTGTATCAGCTAGGTTAACCCTAAATCTGTTTGCTAGGGTTTCGGCCATGCTATATAAATATACCCATTAGTGTGCCGCACCCCCTAACAAATAACCTACGCAGCCATTCATCATTCATCACAGAAATTCGTCCAAAAACACCCTAGGGCAGAAAAACACCCCAAAACACCATTCTAGCGCCCATAAAATACAAGCAGCCGCTCCACCTTCTTCCACCTCTTTGCCGAGTTCTCCACCACCTTCCAACCATCAAACACCCATCCACACTCAACCTACACCCCTTGCCGTGCCTCTACACCACCCAAAATCCATTCTACATCATCAAAACAGCCCAGAAACCATCATCATCCAATCTGCCGCAAGCAAAGGAAAGGAGACAGTTTCACACAATTGTTTGGCTCTTCATTCTGAGTTGTTGAACAATTTTAGGTGTATTCTATCTTAAATTTCAATGTTTAATTCATGTAATCTTTGTTTTTCTTTGAGAATGATTGGCTAAATTCGTTTTGGCTAAGGGTGTATTCGAAACCATGATTATATATGTGAATTAAGTTGATTACTTCCAGTTATCGGTGCATAAGTCGTGAATACAATTTGCTTAACCGTTTGATTTAGAACTTATTCTTGTATGTTGATTGAGAGTGCACGCTTAATTTGCATGCTTGAATTTGGTGCTAGGATATAAGTTTGTTTCACCTAATCGTTATGAATTTATATTCACAAGTAGTGAAGGTCGCTAGTCAGGATCATGTTAAGTAGATTCCTGGCAAGAGTATCATGCTTTTCATAGTTACAAATGCCTTGTCGATGTTTATGATTTCCAAAGAACGTAATGATTCTAACTTATGTCTTTATCATGCTGTTCATATAGAGAATTTGTTAGGAATAATTTGTTTGCGATGCATATTCATCCAATTCAATGATTCTAGGGAAATCTGAAGGTTAATTTAAGCGGACCTAATTAACTTGGAGTGTCGAGGTTCATAACTTATTGAAGTGATAACTGGAAATTGATTTACGTTGCATATATTTCATGTGTGGAGAAGAACCCCTTAGCTATTCCATCATCCATTGATTCATCACAATTTTGTCTTACAATCTGTTTTCTTTACAATCTGCCCATTTAGTTTAAATTCGTCCAACCACAATCCCCCCATATTTTGTTGAGTCTTAGTCATTCAAATCTGTTTTATTTTGTGTTTTTAAGCATTTGGAATCATAAACACTTTCAAATTCGTCTAAATCAAGTTCTAGTTTCTGTTTGAGTCAATTTGATTGTTTTAGGCAGTTGATGCGAAAATAGTTAAACACACAAATTAACCCTATGGATGACAATTGTAGTAAATGAGCAAATAGGGATCGTTCTAGACCGGGGATTAACTAGGGATGCTAATCAATGTGAAATTGACTCAAAAGACTCAAAACAACACAAACACACTCAAATCTGCCTAAAAACCACTTTCTGGGCAGATTTGAGCACAAACACAAATTTGGACGAAATTAAGTAATAACTTGACTCAAGAACGTAAAAACACAATATAAAACACTAAACTAACTCAAAGAATGTAAAACTAAACACTTAAAACATTAAAACAAACCAAAAGACTCAAACATCACCCAAAACACTCAAAACTGCCTTAAAATCACTTTCTGGGCAGTTTTGAGCACTTTGGTGAATCTGGACGAAATTGGGAAATAAAATGAATCAAAACACTTAAAAGCACAAACTAAATTGATTTCTAACTAAATTGGACATTAAAGTAAAGGGGGATTAAGGTTTTGACGAAATTAAATTAAATAAAACAAGTTAATAAACTAGGCAGATTGTATAAACGGATTTGAGAAACAAGATGATGGATGGATTAGTTAGAGGTCCATTCTCCACACATGACACATTTATATATGAATCGATTCTCCAATTGCTTTTCATTATCTATGATGCTCAACACCCCAAGTTAACCGTGATGCACTAATTAACTCTCAAATTTTCCTTATGTTATTGAATTGGATGATGCATGCGACAATTCAAATCATTCTCCAATGGTTCTCCACATGAATGCATAGAAGAGATACAATGAGAGATCATTATGCTCTATGAGAATTATAAGTGTTGACGAGGCAATTGTAACTATGAATGCATGATACTTTTGCCAAGAATTCAATTAACGCGGTTGTGACTAGCAACCTTCACTACTCATTAGGCTCCGAAAGGCATCCTTTTGCATCCTTAGCCATATGAACCTATAAACACACGAAAATGACTTTAAACACTAAATTAAGTAAGAAAACACAACATAAATGCATAAGAACTAGCTAACTAAGGCGCATAAATATGCTCCTATCAAATTCCCCCACACTTAGCTTTTGCTAGTCCTCGAGCAAAACAAAGAAACAAAACATAACCTAAACCTTCCAACGTTCACCTCAGGGATTTCCAATGGTACATGACATGTTAAAAATCATCATCCCCACAGATTTGAGTCATCTTTACAATTGAGAACATACTTAATCATAGTCACCACTTACTAGTTCACAATTAATCGATTAAAAGAATGTGTTGAATGTAGTAACATGCCTTAGAGAATTTGCTCAATCCTTACAAGATATGCACTCAATCTTCACTCAGATTTTCTAACTACACACCCTATACTAGTTATATGTGAGAAGATTGATGTAAATATGAAAACGAATGCTCACATATACGTATAACAAAGAACGCAATTTATGGAGTTAATAAGCATGTTTAGAAATGATCTCATGAATGGAATGCTACTACTTAGATGCGAGAACCAATGACCATATGCTCATACCAAATTCAAACTCCACAAATTGAAACACATAACACTCAAGAATGAAGTCAAGGGTTGTAACGGGGCTTGGGGTAGTGGTTAACAAAGAAAAGATAAGGAGAACAAGTGTTCTTCAAGTAATATTAAGCAAAGTAGTGTACTTAAGACTTAGAATTCATTTAGATTGCAGAAATTAACTTTAAAACACAAGGGGAAGACTTAGACAACTCCTTAGGGCCGAATTCATTGTTTTGGACCCTTACTTCAACAAACAATACTTTGGAACTCTTTTTCACAACTTTTCAACTCTTTTTTTTTTTTTTTTTTCTTTTTCTTTTCTTTCATGCCGTGCCTATGGCACACAAATTCTCACACAAGAACACTTCCCCCACACTTGTTTTCTGCCAACATAAATCAAAAGAAATTCAATTTGAATCATGCTTTACTAAGCTTTAAGAACAAGGGTGTGGATGGTCCTAATCTAGGCTAGGTGAGGATAATGTGGGTTAACTTAAACATAAAATGACATGGGATACACGGCAATATGGCTAAGGTGGTGGTCACTACACAACTTCATCTTGAATCTGTGTTATGCAAATCAATAACATGCTTTGAATGAAATGGGCATGAGTTCTAGCATTTGGAACTAAATGATGAAACGCCTCTAAGTAGTAACCAAGCAAAGAATAATGAGATCATGCAACGACTTAGAAAACAAAAATGCACAGATTCTAACTCTCCAAATAAACGTTTAGGCTCAAGTCTCACAAGGTTGTAGCGTTAATTTGAGTTCCTTCCTTCAAGCATGTTACAAAAACTGATTTTTTTTTTCTTTATGATTGCATGTGAAGTCATAAGTTATAATCACAACCAAGCATACACAAAGAGTAAATCAAACTTTCATCCATGTTAATCACTCTCTTTAACAGCCATGTAATTACAAACCGAATCCTCATCATTGTGTTGGAAGGTACCCTAAAACAAAAACAAACACACAAAAACACTTTGAAAACAACTCTTTTTGGGTTTTTAAAACAAATTTTTCAAATTTTTATGTGATTTTCGGATTTTTACTTCAAAACACACTAAAACACACCAAAACTGCTTAAAAACACTTAAAAACAGCAAGGAACAAGTCTATAAGTAAAGGGTGATAAAATCCCATGAATTTGCATCAAAAACACTTAGTTACCCCCCCACACTTAAATCAAACATTGTCCTCAATGTTTCAAGCATAAAATCACACAAAACACAAAGAAACACACAAACAGCAAGTAAAACAACTAAATAGGCAGATTCGAAATAAACAACAAAGTGAAGGGGTTAGGAACGCAAATCTGGAATTGGAGTGATTCCTTGAGCTTCCTTTGTTGAATTGCATGGGTTGCCTCCCAAGTAGCGCTTTCTTTAACGTCTTGCAGCCGGACGAAGACACGTTCATGCTCCATTGGAGCCCACGGCATGGAGTGGGGTCTCCTCCACGACATGCTCCACAAAGTTCTCATAGTATGGCTTCAATCTATGTCCGTTCACCTTGAACTCGTGGCCACTTTTTAAGCTTTGGACTTGGACTGCACCATGAGGAAAAACATTAGTAACAACAAGAGGTCCAATCCATTTAGAACGTAACTTACCAGGGAATAACCGAAGTCTTGAATCAAAAAGCAACACTTTCTGCCCCTTGGAGAACGTTTTGGTACGAAGCATCTTATCATGATAAGCCTTCGTCTTGTCCTTGTAGATGCGAGCATTCTCGTAAGCCTCGTTCCTAATCTCCTCAAGTTCATCTAATTGGAGCTTCCTATGAACTCCAGCAGCGTCTATGTCCAAATTGAAGGTTTTCACAGCCCAATGTGCCTTGTGCTCTAACTCAACGGGCAAATGACATGGCTTACCATATATAAGCCGAAAAGGTGACATGCCAAGGGGAGTTTTGTAAGCCGTACGATAGGCCCACAATGCATCGTCCAAGCGCAAACTCCAATCTCTTCTTGAGGGTCCCACGGTTTTCTCTAGGACTTGTTTGATCTCCCTATTTGAAACCTCCGCTTGCCCATTAGTTTGAGGGTGATAAGGTGTGGAAACCTTATGAGTAACGTTGTACTTCTTGAGCAAAGCTTCAATGGTGCTGTTACGAAAGTGAGAACCCCCATCACTAATTAAAACTCGTGGCATCCCAAACCTAGCAAAAATATTAGATTTCACAAAATCTGCAACAACCTTAGAATCGTTAGTACGGGTGGCTTTGGCTTCCACCCATTTGGAAACATAATCGACAGCTAGCAAGATATAAGTGAAACCAAAAGATGGAGGGAAGGGGCCCATGAAATCAATACCCCACACATCAAAAATTTCCACAAATGAGAGAGATTGTTGTGGCATTTGGTCCTTAGGCCCTATGTTACCTGTTCTTTGACACTTATCGCATGTTAAACAAAACATTTTAGCATCTTTAAAGAGATTAGGCCAATAAAATCCAGATTGTAACACCTTTAGGGCTGTCCTTTGGGTGCCAAAATGTCCCCCACATGCATAAGTATGGCAGAATGTAAGAATGGAATTAAATTCAGATTCGGGCACACATCTACGCACAATCTGATCTGGGCAGAATTTCCATAAATATGGATCATCCCAAACATAAAAACGTGCATCATGAACAAGTTTATCACGTTGGAACTTGTTTAGGGTACTAGGAACTTGCTTAGACACCAAGAAATTGACCAAATCGGCATACCAAGGGGTTCTTACCTCAATGGACAGAAGTTGCTCATCCGGAAACGTTTCTAAAATGGGGGTGGACTCTTCCTCACGCACCATTCTACTTAGGTGGTCAGCCACCACGTTTTCACACCCTTTCTTGTCTCGGATTTCAAGATCGAACTGTTGAAGTAGGAGCATCCAACGAATGAGTCTTGGCTTAGCCTCCTTTTTGGTGAGAAGATACTTCAAGGCTGCATGGTCAGTGAAAACAATTACTTTAGTACCAAGAAGATATGATCTAAACTTATCTAAAGCAAATACAACCGCCAAGAGTTCTTTTTCGGTTGTAGAATAATTCAATTGAGCATCATTTAAAGTGCGGGAAGCATAATAAATAACATGTGACTGTTTATTTTTCCTTTGACCCAAAACAGCCCCAAGTGCATAATCCGAGGCATCACACATCAATTCAAATGGAATGGACCAATCCGGGGGAGTTATGATGGGTGCCGTGGTTAGGAGCTCTTTGAGATGCTTGAATGACTTCTCGCATGCCTCGTTGAACTCAAAAGACACATCTTTTTGGAGGAGGTGGCATAGGGGTTGTGCAATCTTGGAAAAGTCCTTGATAAATCGTCTATAGAATCCTGCATGACCAAGAAAAGAACGAACCTCTCTAACCGAAGTAGGAGAGGGTAAGTAGCGTACAAGATCTACTTTAGACTTATCAACTTCAATTCCTTTTTCAGAGATTATATGACCCAAAACAATACCTTGTTTAACCATAAAGTGACATTTTTCCCAATTTAAAACAAGATTTGTTTCAACACAACGTTTCAAGATTAAAGTGAGATTATCCAAACAATGATCAAATGAATCACCAAAAACACTAAAGTCATCCATGAATATCTCAATAATCTTCTCAACATAATCAGAAAATATGCTTACCATACACCTTTGAAACGTGGCAGGAGCATTACACAAGCCAAATGGCATGCGTCGATATGCAAACGTTCCAAAGGGACAAGTAAAAGTGGTCTTTTCTTGATCATCCGGAGCAATGACAATTTGGTTATAACCGGAATAACCATCAAGAAAACAATAAAAGGAATGACCTGCTAACCTTTCCAACATTTGATCTAGGAACGGCAATGGGAAGTGGTCCTTCCTTGTGGTGGAATTTATCTTCCTATAATCAATGCATACCCGCCAACCGGTTTGAATTCTCATAGGCACAAGCTCATTCTCGGAATTCTCCACAACCGTTACCCCAGATTTCTTAGGCACACATTGGATAGGTGAAACCCAACGACTATCGGAGATAGGATAAATAACTCCACAATCTAGAAGTTTAATTATCTCCTTTTTCACAACTTCCATCATCGGAGGGTTAAGACGGCGTTGAGCCTCTCTAGTTGGTTTGGCCCCCTCCTCAAGAAATATGTGATGCATACAAGTTGTAGGGCTTATACCTTTAATATCGGCCAATGTCCAACCTAGGGCAGATTTATACTCCTTCAATACACGAACTAATTTCTCCTCCTCTTGTACCGTGAGGGAGGAAGAGATGATGGCAGGTAGTGTCTCGTTTTCCCCCAAGAAAATGTACTTCAAATGACTTGGTAAAGGTTTGAGTTCAAGAATAGGTCCCTGAATTATGGATGGAAGCAATTTGTTAGTCGAAATGGGAATGGACTCACGGTTAGGAAACTTTCCCTCATGTTTAGGTAATGACTCAAGGGCAGCAACTACTTCAAGGAATTCCTCACTAGGAGGCACGGCATAGGGTAGTTCAAGTGTGCCGTGGGTTTGCATATAGCTTGCCTCCTTGGTTTTGACTTCTACACCTCTTGTAATGACCTTTTCAAGTGCATCGTCATTCAAATCTTCAAGATATCCCTGCGCCAAAGAGTCAACAATATCAATAGAGAAACATGAATGATCTTCACTAGGATACTTAATGGAATCAGAAAGATTGAAATTAACCACTTCCCCATCAAATTCCATGGACAAAGTTCCATTAAACACGTCAATCTTAGTCCGGGCCGTCTTCATGAATGGCCTTCCAAGTAGAATGGGCAGCGAGGGTGCATGATCCGATTCATCCATCTCAAGAACATAGAAATCCGCCGGAAAGATCAAATGATTAACCTGCACTAAAACATCTTCCAAAACTCCTTTTGGATAAGCATTAGATCTATCGGCCAATTGTATGATAACACCATCATTTTTCAACACTCCTAGGTTCATAGATGCATAAATGGAATATGGCATAACATTTATAGAAGCACCTAAATCAAGCATGGCAGATTCAAATCTAGTGTTACCAATGACACAAGGAATGGTAAAACTACCCGGATCTTTGCATTTGGGAGGTAGTTTGCGTTGCAAGATGGCGGACACATTCTCACCTACCTTCACCACTTCCTTGGTCGAAATCCTCTTCCTAGTGATGCAAAGCTCTTTTAAGAACTTGGCATACTTAGGGACTTGCTTGATTGCATCAAGGAGCGGAATGTTGACTTGAACTTTCCTAAAGGTTTCCAAAATGTCCTTTTCACTCTCCTCCTTCTTTGATTGCCTAAACCTGCTAGGAAAGGGCACGTTTAGTGGAATAGAACTTGACAAAGTCGAATTTGGACTTACCTTAGGCATGTTGGACGGTTTTGGCACAATAGGGGGCTGCGGCAAAGATTCTTTCACCCTTGCCGTGGCCTTTATTCTTTGTTCCTCCTCTTCTTGCAGCAACACGTCCTTTTCTTGACTTGTTTTGGACGTGCTTGGGGTGGTTTCGACCTCCTTACCACTTCTCAACATGATTGCCTTGGCAGATTCGAATCCTCCCCTTGGATTGACAATGGTTGAGCTAGGGAGCTTGCCTTTGTCTCGGAATTGTCCTACAAATTCCACAATCTGCCCAATTTGTTTCTCCAAGTGATCCACCCTTTTGTCTTGGTTTTGCATGGCTTTGGTTTGATCCTCTTGCCCCTGAGACAAATTGGTAAGTAATTTAAGAAGTGTTTCATTTCCCAACGACGTACCTTGATTGTTTTGGGCAGGTTGTGCTTGGTTTGGATTGGGGCCGAATGGCTTGGTGTAGAACCCCAGGGGTTGTTGTCTAAAGCCTCCTTGTTGTTGAGGTTGTTGAGGTTCCCTCCACTTGAAGTTTGGATGGTCTCTCCAACCCGGATTGTATGTGTTGGAATATGGATCATTCCTTGGTTGATTGTGGCTCGGAAATCCAATGGCATTTGCACTCTCCCATCCCCCATTCTCAATCAATTGTGGGCATTTTTCCGAAGGGTGTCCTTGGATAGAACATACACCACATACAATCGGTCCTTGTATCTTCATTCCTTCGGCCATCTGAGACACAATAGAAGTAAGATTAGCTAATTGAGTTTAAAGGTCGGATTGAGAACTTACCTCATTCACTTGTTGCCGTGGGGGGTCCCTTTGCCCAAGTCCTTCATATTGTTGTGCATTTAGAGCACGGTTTGCAATTAGGGTCTTGGCCGACATAGGAGTTTTGTCCACCAATGCACCTCCCGCCGAAGCATCGAGCATTTGCCTTTCAATGGGAAGAAGGCCCTCATAGAAATATTGAAGGAGAAGCTCCTCCTTCATTTGATGTTGAGGACATGATGCAACAAGGGCTTTAAAACGCTCGTAGTATGCCGGAAAAGATTCTCCTTGACTTTGTTGGATTCCGCTAATTTTCTTCCTTAAGAGAATGACTCTTGAAGTAGGGAAGAACTTCTCCAAGAACGCTCTCTTCATGCTCTCCCAAGAAGTAACGGTCCCGGGTGCCAATTCATAAAGCCAATCCTTAGCCTTTTCCACAAGAGAGAATGGAAAAGCTTTCATCATTAGAATGTTCCCATCGACATTTATGGGTGTCATGCTCGAACAAACAACCTCGAACTCCTTGAGATGCTTGTTGGGATCTTCCATGGAAAGCCCATGGTATTTCGGAATGTGGTGCAACAAGCTTGACTTCAACTCGAATTCATCGGTCTTGCCTTGGGTAGCCGCGGGGTATTGAATGCATAATGGTGCGGCATTGGCCAACCCCGAGGCCGAAAGCTCTTTAATGGTCCGATTGTCTGCTGCCATAACTTCTTCTTCCACACTTTCAAACTCAGATTCGGCCTCTGAACTTGAACTAGGTTCACTAGGTTCACTAGGTTCGGGATGCCTCCTCTTTCTTCTCAAATCACGTTCAAAATCGTCGTTAAAGTCCAAGATATGTGCATGCACAGTTTGAGAACTCCGCGTCATGCACTAGTACCTAAACCAAGAAAACAAAACAAAATGAGAAAACTAGGTAAATTACACTAAAAACATACGGCTAAAACACAAGGGATTAGCAATTTTGCTAATCCCCGGCAACGGCGCCAAAATTTGATGCGAAAATAGTTAAACACACAAATTAACCCTATGGATGACAATTGTAGTAAATGAGCAAATAGGGATCGTTCTAGACCGGGGATTAACTAGGGATGCTAATCAATGTGAAATTGACTCAAAAGACTCAAAACAACACAAACACACTCAAATCTGCCTAAAAACCACTTTCTGGGCAGATTTGAGCACAAACACAAATTTGGACGAAATTAAGTAATAACTTGACTCAAGAACGTAAAAACACAATATAAAACACTAAACTAACTCAAAGAATGTAAAACTAAACACTTAAAACATTAAAACAAACCAAAAGACTCAAACATCACCCAAAACACTCAAAACTGCCTTAAAATCACTTTCTGGGCAGTTTTGAGCACTTTGGTGAATCTGGACGAAATTGGGAAATAAAATGAATCAAAACACTTAAAAGCACAAACTAAATTGATTTCTAACTAAATTGGACATTAAAGTAAAGGGGGATTAAGGTTTTGACGAAATTAAATTAAATAAAACAAGTTAATAAACTAGGCAGATTGTATAAACGGATTTGAGAAACAAGATGATGGATGGATTAGTTAGAGGTCCATTCTCCACACATGACACATTTATATATGAATCGATTCTCCAATTGCTTTTCATTATCTATGATGCTCAACACCCCAAGTTAACCGTGATGCACTAATTAACTCTCAAATTTTCCTTATGTTATTGAATTGGATGATGCATGCGACAATTCAAATCATTCTCCAATGGTTCTCAACATGAATGCATAGAAGAGATACAATGAGAGATCATTATGCTCTATGAGAATTATAAGTGTTGACGAGGCAATTGTAACTATGAATGCATGATACTTTTGCCAAGAATTCAATTAACGCGGTTGTGACTAGCAACCTTCACTACTCATGTTTATAAACTTGTGACGATTAGGTGAAACTTGTTTATAAACTAGCATCGAGTTTATGCATGAAGACTAAGTATGCATCCCTAATCAACATACAAAAACAAGTTTTTAATAAACATGATAATTGAATTACAATCACAACTTAACAAATCACAATTGGAAGAAATCAATTCATATTTCAAACATGTTCATGGCTTCAAACTTTCCCCTAACTAATTAGGGGTTTAGCCACTCATGATTACAACAAACTTAGAGAGTAATAACAAAGTAAACATTGAAAACAAGAATCGAAGTACACCTAAAAATTCCAACAACTCAATCTTGAATTGTATGAACGTTTAGGCCTCTTCTCCTCTAGTTGCTGCGGCACAAGGGGTTTTGGTGAGTTTTGGGGGTTATGGATGATGTAGAATGATGTGTTTAGGGTAGGGATGGATGTAGGGGAAGGCAAGGAGTGTTTTTGGGCAGAAAATATGAAGAATGGTGAAGTATGGTAGTGCTAGAGGGAGAGGAGGAATTTCTGGCGTGAATGAATGTGTATGAGAGATGGTTTTCTGAAATGGAAGAGTGTGTGTTTTGTGGCTGCAATGCATGCTTATTTATAGGTGAAATGGGGGGAACATGATGACTAGGAATTAGGTGGAAAGCTGAAATGGTGATGGGAGATGCATGTGGCTGAAATGCATGTGATTAAAGGGTGGGAATGCATGTGTTTTGACAGAAAATAAAAGGGAATGCTGGAAATCTGGAATGGGAACCCACGGCATGGTTGTTTTCTGGTGGTGAATGGGTTTATGTTTGATTGGTGCATGTGGGTTGATTATTTAAAGTGTAAATGATTAATGAATGGTTCTTTGTTGATGGTGGAAATCTGAAATGATGAAGTGGAATGTGCATGTGGCTGCAATGGTAAAGGATGGGAGTGCATGTGCTTTGACAGCTAGGTTGCATGTGGAATGTGACTGTAATTGATGGAGAAAGGCCACGGCAAAAGGGGATTGTGGTGCAATGATGGTGTTTTGCACGGCAATGATGGGGAAAGAATGTGTGGATGCATGGTTGTGTTGGTGATGAATGTGAACTCTTTGTTCTTCATTTTCATTCCTTTGGTCTTCAATTTCGTCCATCTACTTGGCTTTAAGCATATGCAATCCATTCCAATCTCTAATTTGCTCCAAAAGGCTCCGAAAGGCATCCTTTTGCATCCTTAGCCATATGAACCTATAAACACACGAAAATGACTTTAAACACTAAATTAAGTAAGAAAACACAACATAAATGCATAAGAACTAGCTAACTAAGGCGCATAAATATGCTCCTATCAGCAGTTTTGAGTGTTTCAAATCTGTTTTGAGTCATAGTAGTCTTGTTAAGAGTCTTTAAGTTTAGTTTTTGTGTTTTTAAGTCAATTCAAATTAGATTAGCACCCCTAGTTAATCCCCGGTTAGAACGATCCCTACTTACATCATTACTACAATTGTCACAAATAGGGTTTAATTTGTGTGTCAACATAATTTACACATCAAATTTTGGTGCTGTTGTCGGGGATTAGCAAAGTTGCTAATCCCTTGTCTTGAGTCTTGTTTAAATTGTTTATTTTCTGTTTTGTTTTTAAAGTTTGCACCGTGTGTGTGTTTTGCTTTTGTGCCGTGTATAGGCACCTTATTTCCTTACTTGTGCCGAGTCTATTAGGTTGATTGCTAACCTTGTTTGCTCTTGTGTGCAGGTAATAGTTTATGACCCGTAGCTCACAACCTGTTCGTGAGCATATCTTCGACCTTGACGGTGATTTCGAGAGGACTTTGAGAAGGAAAAAGAAATTGCAAGCGTCTAATCCTCCTAGTCCCGAACCTGAATTAGAAGAGCAAGAAGTTGAGGTTGAAGAGGAGGCCACGGCAAGGTTTGAAGAGGAAGTACCAACCATGGCAGTGGACAATCGACCCATCAAGGAGCTTTCTGCCTCGCGTTTGGCCAATGCAGCCCCTCTTTGCATCCAATACCCTAGGGCAGCCCCTGAGAAGGCCGATGAATTTGAGTTGAAGTCCAGTTTGCTACATCATATACCCAAGTTCCATGGGTTATCAATGGAGGACCCCAATAAGCATTTAAAGGAGTTCGAAGTCGTATGCTCAAGTATGACACCGGTGAACGTGGACAGCAACATATTGAAGATGAAGGCTTTTCCTTTTTCTTTGTTGGAGAAGGCCAAGGATTAGTTGTATGAGTTGGCTCCCGGAACTGTCACATCATGGGAGAGTATGAAGCGAGCCTTCTTAGAGAAGTTCTTTCCGACATCACGAGTCATTCTTCTTCGCAAGAAGATTAGTGGAATTCAGCAAAGCCAAGGTGAATCTTTTCCAACTTATTATGAACATTTTAAAACTCTTGTTGCTTCATGTCCACATTACCAAATGAAGGAGGAGCTACTTCTTCAATATTTTTACGAAGGTCTTTTACCACTTGAACGGCAAATGTTGGATGCATCCGTGGGAGGAGCTCTAGTGGACAAGACACCTAGGGATGCCAAAACTCTCATTGCTAATCGAGCACTCAATGCACAATAATATGAAGGTGTTGGGCAGAGAGACACCCCACGGCCACATCATGTAAATGAGGTAAGTTCTATTTCTGAGTTACAATCCCAAATGGCTAACCTTACGTCTATGTTATCGCAGTTTGTTGAAGGCCCCAAAACGCAAGGAACTACAATCTGTGGTGTATGCTCCATTCAAGGACACTAATCTGATCAATGCCCTCAATTAATTGAGAATGGAGGGTGGGAATCTGCCAATGCCGTGGGCTATGGGAATCAAAACCAACCAAGGGGTGATCCTTTCTCCAATACATACAATCAGGGATGGCGTGACCACCCCAATTTCAGATGGAGAGATGCACCACAATATGCCCAACAAAGTAGATTTCGACAACCCCCGGGTTTCTTTCCAAGGCCAATGGCACCACAACCACCTCCTCAAGCACAATCATCCCAAACCAACTCAGGTACGTCTATGAATGACGATAAAACATATCAGTTACTAACCATAATGGCGCAGGGAATGCAGAACCAAGCAAAGGAGGTTAATGAGCTAAAGAAGCAAATGGGCCAAATGGCCGAACTTTTGGGACAATTCCGTGAAAATGGTAAGTTACCAAGCACTACGGTGGTCAATCCCAAGGGTGGTTTCGAATCTGCAAAAGCTATCACACTAAGAAATGGAAAAGAAGTGGGAAACAAGGAAGATGAGAAGATACAAATCGAAGAAGAGGAGCAAAATTACCCTACGGCAAGGGTGGCACCACCCATGCCGCAGCCATCTAAGACCTCCCATCCATCCACCTCAGGTAAGGTTGTCTCAAATGTTGTGATTTCGAACACTAATCTGCCCAATGTTCCTTTCCCTCGCAGATTTGCACAATCGAAGAAGGAAGAAAGCGAAAATGACATTTTGGATACCTTTCGAAAAGTCCAAGTAAACATTCCTTTACTTGATGCTATTAAGCAAGTGCCCAGGTATGCAAAGTTTTTAAAAGAGTTATGCACAACTATGAAAAGAATTTCAAACAAAGAAGTTGTGAAAGTAAGTGAAAATGTATCCGCGGTTTTGCAACGAAAGTTACCTCCAAAGTGTAAGGATCCAGGGAGCTTTACTATCCCATGCATAATTGGAAACACTAGATTTGAGCAATGCATGTTAGATTTAGGTGCTTCTATTAATGTTATGCCATATTCCATTTATGCATCTATGAACCTTGGTGAGTTAAAACAAGATGGCGTTATAATTCAATTGGTCGATCGTTCTAACGCTTATCCCAAGGGAGTCCTTGAGGATGTTTTAGTGCAGGTCAATCATCTTATCTTTCCTGCAGATTTTTATGTCTTAGAAATGGAGGATTCGAGCCATGCTCCATCATTGCCAATCTTGCTAGGCCGTCCATTCATGAAAACAGGGAGAACAAAGATAAATGTGTTTACGGGAACATTAACCATGGAATTTAATGGGGACATTATTCGTTTTAATCTTTCTGAAACCATTAAATATCCAATTGAGGACCATTCTTGTTTTGCTATTGACATTGTTGATTCTTTGGCACAGGTACATTTGAATCGAATGAACGAAGATGCACTTGAAGTAGCCTTAGCGCACGGCATAAGAGCAAGAAATGAGGGTGGGGGAATCCTTGCAATCCACGGCATGGAATCTGACCATATTGCCGTGCCCCCTTGTAGTGAAGTGTTTGAAATGGAAGCAGCCCTTGAGTCATTGCCCTCACACTCTGGTAAGTCTCCACTCTCAATTTTAGATTCGGTTTTGACTAACAAGTTACTTCCATCAATTGTGTAGCCAGGTACACTTGAGTTAAAGCCATTACCTAGTCACTTGAAGTATGTTTTCTTGGGAGAAGATTAGACACTACCTGTCATCAGATCTAGCTCACTCACGGCCCAAGAAGAAGACAAGTTGATAAGGGTGTTAAAGGAGCACAAATCTGCCATTGGATGGACCTTGGCGGATATCAAAGGCATTAGTCCCACCATGTGCATGCATCGCATCCTTTTGGAGGAGGGAGCCAAGCCATCTCGTGAAGCTCAACGTCGCCTTAATCCACCCATGTTGGAAGTAGTAAAAAATGAGGTTATAAAATTGCTTGATTGTGGTGTTATATATCCTATTTCTGATAGTCGTTGGGTGTCACCCGTGCAGGTTGTTCCAAAGAAGTCCGGAGTCACGGTGGTGAAGAATGATGAACAAGAGCTTGTACCCACTCGTGTTGTGACAGGTTGGCGTGTTTGTATTGATTACAGGAAGTTAAATGCCATGACAAGGAAGGATCACTTTCCATTGCCATTCCTGGACCAAATGCTAGAAAGGTTAGTCGGTTATAAATTTTATTGCTTTCTTGATGGATATTCCGGATATAACCAAATTGTGATAGCTCCGGAGGACCAAGAAAAGACAACCTTCACGTGCCCCTTTGGCACCTTTGCATATAGGCGTATGCCATTTGGTTTGTGCAATGCCCCTGCGACATTTCAACGATGCATGGTGAGTATATTTTCTAATTATGTGGAGAAGATTATTGAGATATTCATGGATGATTTTAGCGTGTTTGGTAATTCATTCGATCATTGCTTGAATAATCTGACCTTAATTTTGAAACGTTGTGTTGAAACGAATCTTGTGCTTAATTGGGAAAAATGTCACTTCATGGTTAAGCAAGGTATTGTTCTAGGACATATTATTTCTGAAAAAGGCATTGAAGTGGATAAATCTAAGGTAGACCTTGTTCGTCACCTACCCTCTCCAACTTCGGTTAGAGAGGTTCGTTCGTTTCTTGGTCACGCAGGTTTTTATAGGCGTTTCATAAAGGATTTCTCCAAGATTGCACAGCCACTATGCCGATTGCTTCAAAAAGAGGTGGCTTTCGAGTTTGATGATGCATGCTCCACGGCATTCAAGCACTTAAAGGAGGCTCTCACTTCGGCTCCCATTATCACACCTCCAGATTGGAGCCTTCCATTCGAGTTGATGTGCGATGCTTCGGACTATGCGATTGGTGCTGTTTTGGGGCAGCGAAAGAACAAACAACCTCATGTTATTTATTATGCATCTAGGACACTAAATGATGCTCAATTAAATAACTCAACCACTGAAAAAGAATTACTTGCTGTGGTATTTGCATTAGATAAGTTTCGGTCATACTTACTTGGTACTAAAGTTATTATTTTTACTGATCATGCAGCTCTCAAGTATTTGCTCACGAAAAAGGAGGTCAAGCCTAGACTAATTCGATGGCTGTTGCTTTTACAAGAGTTTGACATTGAGATTCGGGATAAGAAGGGCGTGGAGAATGTGGTGGCTGACCATCTAAGTCGAATGGTACATGAGGAAGCATCGCCAATTTCTGAAACCTTTCCCGATGAGCAATTAATGTCTATCCAGGTAAGTGAGCCTTGGTATGCAGATTTGGTGAACTTTTTGGTGTCTAAACATACCCCTAGCACAATTAATAGGAATCAACGTGATAAGCTTAAAAAGGATGCTAGGTTTTATGTTTGGGATGACCCATACCTTTGGAAATTTTGTCCTGATCAAATTGTACGACGTTGTGTGAATGAATCTGAGTTTCAATCTATTTTAACATTCTGTCATTCATATGCATGTGGGGGACATTTTGGCACCCAACGCACTGCCCTTAAAGTCTTAGAATGTGGGTTTTATTGGCCAACCATTTTTAGGGATGCTAGGACATTTTGCCTTACATGTGATCGTTGTCAACGAATGGGTAATATAAGTGTTAAGGATCAAATGCCACAAAACCCTATACTTTCTGTTGAAATATTTGATGTGTGGGGAATTGATTTTATGGGTCCTTTTCCTTCCTCACATGGTTTTCTCTATATCTTGTTGGCGGTGGATTATGTTTCCAAATGGGTGGAAGCAAAAGCCACCCGTACTAACGATTCCAAAGTGGTTGCAGATTTTGTGAAGTCTAACATTTTTGCTAGGTTTGGAATGCCTCGAGTCCTTATAAGTGATGGAGGTTCACATTTTTGTAATTGCACAATCGAGGCACTGCTCAAGAAGTACAACGTTACACATAGGGTTTCGACACCCTATCATCCTCAAACAAGCGGGCAAGCCGAGGTGTCGAATCGCGAGATAAAACAGATTCTTGAGAAGACGGTTGGCCCAACAAGAAAAGATTGGAGCTTGAGGTTAGAGGATGCATTGTGGGCTTATAGGACCGCCTACAAAACACCCATAGGAATGTCCCCCTTTCGGCTTGTGTATGGAAAACCATGTCACTTACCTGTGGAGTTGGAGCACAAGGCTCATTGGGCCGTGAGGAAGTTCAACATGGATGTAGATGAGGCGGGAATTCATCGTAAGCTTCAATTGAATGAACTTGAGGAAATACGGAATGAAGCTTACGAGAATGCTCGACTTTACAAGGAAAAGACAAAGGCCTTTCATGACAAGATGATTCGCACCAAGTCCTTCTCTGTTGGACAAAAAGTGTTGTTGTTTAATTCTCGTCTTCGTCTATTTCCGGGTAAATTACGTTCACGTTGGATTGGACCCTTTGTTATTACTAATGTTTTTCCTCATGGTGCAGTCGAAGTTCGTAGTTTCAAAACAGGTCAAGAGTTCAAGGTGAATGGGCATCGCTTGAAGCCATACTACGAGAGCTTTGTAGAACATGATGTGGAGGAGACAACCCACTATGCCGTGGGTTCCCATGAAGGTTGATCAATGTGGCATCGTCCGCCTGCAAGACGTAAAAGAAAGCGCTACTTGGGAGGCAACCCATGCAATCAACAAAGGTAGAACTTGGGAATCGCTCCACACTCAGATTTGCGTCCCTAAACCCTTTCCTTTGTTGCTTACTTTATGTTATGTGTAATGTGTTCAATTGTGTCTAAAACATTGAGGACAATGTTTAGTTTAAGTGTGGGGGGAGGGGGGTAACATTCTGTTTTGAGATATTTTTGCATGAAATTCGTAGGGTATTACCACCTAACATGTCTAAACTTGTTTCCCACTGTTTTTGAGTGTTTTTAACATGTTTTGAAGTCTTTTTATGTGTTATTTTGAAAAATCCGAAAAACAGTTTGAAACAACTAAAAAGAGTCAGTTTTGTGTTTGTTTTTGTGTGTTTGTGTCTTAGGATACCTTCCAACACAATGATGAGGATTTGATTTTTATGTGCATGGCTGTGAAAGAGTGTTATAAACATGGATGGAAGTTGATATATTCTTGGTTTATACTTGGTTATAGTTGTTGTTTATGAATTCATGTTTAATCCCAAAGATAAAAAAATAAGTTTTTGTAATATGCTTGAAGGAAGGAACTTAGAATAACATTACAACCCTGAGAGACTTGAGCTTTAAACATTCTTTGGAGAGTATTAATCTGTGATTCTTGTTTTCAAACTCGTTGCATGATCTCATTATTCTTGCTTGGTTGCTAATTAGAAGGCGTTTCATCACTTAGTTCCAAATGCTAGAACTTGCATCCATTCCATTCAAAGCATGATATTGAGTGCATAATATATATCAAGATGAAGTGTGTAGTGAAGCCATCAACCAAACAGCCAACCCATGCACTATATATTGTAGGTCATAACCCCCATTCAGCCATTGTTATCCTTTGTTCCTTGTTTACCCATATCATCCCTACCTAGCCTAGATTAGGACCACCCATACCCTTGTTCTTGAAGCATAGTAAGCATGACTTAGAGGGAATCCTTTCGAGTATGCAAAACAACAAGTGTGGGGGAATTTGTGTGTGTGTGTTGATATGCCACGAAAAGAAATAAGGCATGAAAAAAAAAAAATCGTGGAAAAAGAAAAAGAAAAGAAAAAGTTGTGAAAAGAAAGAAAAAGAGTATGAAATAAGTGAAAATATGCTCACATGTTTGTGGTAGTTGAAGAAAGGGCCCAAAACGTGGAATATGGCCCTAAGAGTTGTGTGAATTTTTCCCCCTGTGTGTCTAAGTGAGTTTATGTAATCATAAGTGATTCTAAGTGTCAAATTTCAATACTTTGCTTGCTATTGCTTAAAGAACTTTTGTTATCCTTACCTTTCATTGTTAGCCAATCGCCCTTAACCCATTACAACCCTTATGCTTTAATCTTGATCATTATGTTTTAAATAATGTGGAGTTTGGAATTGATGTAAGCATATGGTGACCCTGGTTCTCGCATCTAATTAGTAGCATTCCTTTCATGAGATCATATTCATATACATCCCAGAAAAGTGCTTTCCTTGTTATAAACATATGTGGGTGTTTAGTTTCATATTTACATCAATCTTCTCACATATACTTAGTGTAGGGTGTGTAACCAGAAATTCTATGTGAAAATAAGAGAGTATCTTGTAAGGAATTAAGTGAATTCTCTAAGGCATATTACTACATTCAAATGTTGTTTTAAATTGATTAAATGAGAACTAGTAAGTAGTGATTATGATTACGTATGTACCTAAGCGTAAGGATGACTAAAATCTATGTGAGTAATGATCTTGAACATGTCATGTGCATTAAGAATCCCTGAGACCATTGTTGGAAGGTTTAGGTTTTGTTTTGTTTTTCCGTTTTGCTCGAGGACTAGCAAAAGTTAAGTGTGGGGGAATTTGATAGGAGCATATTTATGCGACTTAGTTGCTTGTTTTCGTGCATTTATGTTATTAGTTCTTAGTTATTTTAGTTCTTTAAGCCTCTTTTGTGTGTTTTCAGGTTCATAAGACGTATTTTGGCAAAATGATGCATTTTGGAGCCTTTTAAAGCAGTTTTGGGCTTATTATGGATAGCTTGTATATGGAGCAAGGTGGATGGACGAATTTGGAGTCAAAAGAGGTTAGAAACATGTTACAAATCAGAAAAGGAAAGTTCATGACAAAGAAGATAAGGAAAGTGCAAGAAAAGAGGAAACATTATCCAAAACCTTATCCAACCTTATCTTATCCAAACCTTATCCTATCTTGTCCTAACCTAATCTTGTTCCACCTTAATCCTAGCTACAAGTGGACCTAAAAACCTAATTTCTAGAGGCCCTATCTGACCCTAAAAGGGTGCCACACCTTTCCCTCTTTTATGCCTTCTAGAATACCCAAAATCAGCCATAAGACACTTAGTTTCTAGAAGGCCCAATTTTGGACGAAAATTCTTAACCTATTTCTAATTGGATTCTGATTTTAATTGGCCCTTTTTCTCTTGGATTTGGATTGTGTAAGTCCATATCTGAAACCAATTGGGCTAGGACTTAATTCCCAAACCCATGCCGCAACTTAGGGGCCCAAAAACACTTGTATCAGCTAGGTTAACCCTAAATCTGTTTGCTAGGGTTTCGGCCATGCTATATAAATATACCCATTAGTGTGCCGCACCCCCCAAGAGATAACCTACGCAGCCATTCATCATTCATCACAGAAATTCGTCCAAAAACACCCTAGGGCAGAAAAACACCCCAAAACACCATTCTAGCGCCCAGAAAATACAAGCAGCCGCTCCACCTTCTTCCACCTCTTTGCCGAGTTCTCCACCACCTTCCAACCATCAAACACCCATCCACACTCAACCTACACCCCTTGCCGTGCCTCTACACCACCCAAAATCCATTCTACATCATCAAAACAGCCCAGAAACCATCATCATCCAATCTGCCGCAAGCAAAGGAAAGGAGACAGTTTCACACAATTGTTTGGCTCTTCATTCTGAGTTGTTGAACAATTTTAGGTGTATTCTATCTTAAATTTCAATGTTTAATTCATGTAATCTTTGTTTTGCTTTGAGAATGATTGGCTAAATTCGTTTTGGCTAAGGGTGTATTCGAAACCATGATTATATATGTGAATTAAGTTGATTACTTCCAGTTATTGGTGCATAAGTCGTGAATACAATTTGCTTAACCGTTTGATTTAGAACTTATTCTTGTATGTTGATTGAGAGTGCACGCTTAATTTGCATGCTTGAATTTGGTGCTAGGATATAAGTTTGTTTCACCTAATCGTTATGAATTTATATTCACAAGTAGTGAAGGTCGCTAGTCAGGATCATGTTATGTAGATTCCTGGCAAGAGTATCATGCTTTTCATAGTTACAAATGCCTTGTCGATGCTTATGATTTCCAAAGAACGTAATGATTCTAACTTATGTCTTTATCATGCTGTTCATATAGAGAATTTGTTAGGAATAATTTGTTTGCGATGCATATTCATCTGATAGGCGCATATTCATGCGACTTAAATGGCTTGTTCTCGTGCATTTACGTTATGTTTCTTTAGTTATTTTAGTCCTTTAAGCTATTTTCGTGTGTTTGTAGGTCTAAAGGGCTAAAGGAGCAAAAAGATGCATTTTGGAGACTTTTGGAGCACTTTTGGGCTAAGGATGGATAGCTTATGCATAGCGCCAAAGTGTTGGACGAAATTGAAGACCTAATTGAAGACCAAAGTGTTGGAACCTTGTTCCCTTTAGTTTTAGGACATTTAAACCTTTCCAATTTCCTTAGCCGTGCATAACATTCCAACATTCCACTCCTTCATTTCAGCCACACTCACACATATCATTACTTATCATCACCACTTATCACTTATCATAACCACATATCATATCACTTATCACTTATCACTTATCACTTATCATCATCACTTATCATATCACTTATCATAATCACTTATCACTTAACATGCACCCATCACCTAACACAAAACCTTGCAGCCACATGCATTCCCCTTTTGCACATGCTTTCCCATTTCATTATTCATTCACCTTAATCATTCCCTCACATGTTTTCCCAACCCATTGCAGCACATGCACATTCACCCTTCATTATTTCCATCCACATGCATTTATCATCATTCACCCTAGCTTTAAGTCACATGCAAACACATTCAAATCAGCCACATGCATCTCCCATCTCATTTCCAGATTGTCCCCTTGCACATGCAGCCACTTATTCAAAGCACATGCATTTCCACCCTTTAATCACATGCATAAATCAGCCACATGCATCTCCCATCATCATTCCAGATTTCCACCACCCTCCTAGCTGTCATGTTCCCCCCATTTCACCTATAAATAACCCTTCATTGCAGCCACAAAGGGGGGGATCCATTCACCACAGAAATAAGGCCTTTGTGCCAGAAATTCATCCATTCCATAAACACTTCCATTCCATTGTACATACCACCAACACTTCCCCCTTTGTGCCGTGAGTTTCCCTTACAATCCAAACACCATCCTTCCATTTTCACCACTCCCCAAACCATTCACACCATCAAACTATCCTTAGACCTTGTGCTACAACGAAGAGGAAGAGAAGAGTGCCTAAACGTTCATACAATTCAAGTTTGAGTTGTTGGAATGTTTAGGTGTTTCTTTGATTTCAATGTTAATTTCAATACTCTTTGTTTTGTACGTATGAGGAATGGAAGAGAAGAGTGCCTAAATGTTCATACAATTCAAGTTTGAGTTGTTGGAATGTTTAGGTGTTTCTTTGATTTCAAAGTTATGAGGAAATTCGAAATATATGTTTATGCTTGCATTTTGATTTGATTACTTCTAATTGCGTTTCATAAGTTGTGATTCAATTTGTTTAACCGTTTGATTGATAACTTATTTATGTATGTTTATTGAGAGTGCACGCTTAATTTTCATGCATGAATATGACGCTAGAATATAAGTGAGTTTCACCTAATAGTTACGAACTTATATTCACAAGTAGTGGAGGTTGCTTATAAACAATCGCGTTAAACGAATTCTTGGCATAAGTTTCATGCGTATTCCATAGTAACGAATGCCTCGTCAACACTTATAATTTTCATAGAGCGTAATGATTCTTGCTTGTATCTCTATTATGCAATCATGTAGGGGACTTGTGGGGAATGTTTTTTATTGTTGTATGCGCTAACCCATCCAATTCAATAACGTTAGGAAGATTTGAAGGTTAATTAGTGCATCACGGTTAACTTGGGGTGTTGAGAATTCATGGTTTATTGAAATGCAATTGGAAATCATTTTATTATGCAAGTGTAACATGTGTGGAGAAGAACCTTCTAGCTAGCATTCATCCATTCATTTTCATCGCATTCATATTTACATTCTGTCTAGTTTATTAAACTTGTTTCGTTATTTCAATTTTCGTCAAATTAAAATCCCCCTTTACTTTATTGTCTAATTTAGTTAGAAAGTGTCTTAGTTTGTGTTTATAAGAGTTTTGAGTCATTTTGTTACACAAATTCGTCCAAATTTGTGTTTGTGCTCAAATCTGCCCAGAAAGTGGTTTTTAGGCAGATTTGAGTGTGTTTGTGTTGTTTTGATTCTTTTGGTTTGTTTTAGTGTTTTAAAGTTTAGTTTTGCATTCTTTGAGTCTAGTATAGTGTTTTATATTGTTATTTTATGTTTGAATCAAGCCATAATCTTAAATTCGTCCAACATTGGGTTTAAGGTCAGAAACTGCCTAGTTAGTGTTTTTAGGCAGTTTTGAGTCTTTTGAACTTGTTTTGAGTGCTTTGAGTCTTTGTGAACGTTTTTAACTTTGTTTTTATGTTTTTGACTCAAATCCAAGTGATTAACAATCCCTCCTAATCCCCGGTCCAGAACGATCCCTACTTATACATATACTACAATTTGACAAAAAGAGGGTTTAATTTGTGTGCTTAACTATTTTCGCATTAAATTTTGGCGCCGTTGCCGGGGATTAGAAAATTTGCTAATCCCTTGGATTGTTTTATTTTCGTTTGTTTTTATTTTATTCCAGATTCTTAATCTTGTTTTGTTTCTTGTTTTAGGTACTAGTTCATGACTCGGAGTTCTCATCCGATTCGTGAACATATCCTGGAGTGATTGGGTTCTTCGTCCGGCTGCAAGACGTAAAAGAAAGCGCTACTTGGGAGGCAACCCAATGCACTAAATAAAACAAAGCATGTTCAAAAAAAAAAAAAAGAAAAAAAAAAGAAAAAAAAAAAAAAAGATACTAAACATGGAGAAAAGTGGAGCTTCACAAAGGTTGTTTACGTGAAGCCCCACTACGAGGCGTCGAAGCGGAAGGCATAGAAGCGGGAGGCATAGTAGCGGAAGGCATCGAAGCGGAAGGCATCGGAGCGGAAGGCATCGAAGCGGAAGGCATCGGAGCGGAAGGCATCGGAGCTAGAGCATTCCAGGCCTCAATACTTGGCCAAGTGCTGGATGACCCAGGAAAAAGGTGCCTCTGGAGATAAGACGCAAGCCTTTGACGGTCACTGTGAATTCGACCCTCAGATTCTTGCAGCTCATCAAGCTTCCTCTTCATCCCCGACGAATAGTTATTTGCAAGCACATGCAAACTTCTATTCTCGTACTTAAGCTGCTGGATCTCTTGCTTAAGTCTTTCCACCTCTGCCATCAATGATTCCACCTGACGGGACCGAGCAAGCAGGCGTTGGCCCATGTTGGACACAGAACTCGCACACTGAACACTAAGTGCGAGGGACTCTTGAACGGCCAACTCATCGGACCGTCCTGACAGCAGCCTACTATCTTTTGGAGTGAGGAGGTTCTTAGCTACTATTGTAGCTGTTGTGGCGTCCTGCATCACGGAGTCTTCACCTGTAAGAAGACCGTTAGAAGATAAAAAAGAAGGGCGCCATACGTTACCTTGACGCGGCGCGCCCGTATCACTGCTAAGGCTCAATTCCAAGCTAAGGTTCGATGGGTTTGCCATTTTTTCAAAAGTGTTCAAAGAGAAGGGATGGAGTTAAATTTCAAAGGGCCGGAGTCGATTTTCAAGAATGGGAAATCTTCAGAGTGTGTTTGTTGGCGGTGATCGATAGCTCTATAAAAAGCCAAGGCGACGTGTCCACCGATTCAAAAAGCCGGAATTTCCGGCGTAATTTTGGCGACGCTTTCTCGGCTTTTCTGAAGACGTGTTCAACTTTGTCAAAAGTTTTCTTCTTTTCAGAAAACACGTGGAGGCCATCATCGCAACTACACATCTTTAGCCGACAAGCGCAAAGTCCGGCGACGCTTTCTCTGCTTTTCAGAAAACGCGTGCAGCTTTGTCAAAAGGAGCCGCATACGCACTACTACGTGTCGTTCAGAAAGCAAAGAGGCGTCGTTCAGAAATCGAAGGGGCGTCTGCTCAGAAATCGAAGAGGCGTCGTTCTGATATCTGATAGGAGCATATTTAGGCGACTTACTTAGCTTGTTTTCGTGCATTTATATTGTTAATTCATAGTTGTTTTTGGCGTTTAAGCCATTTTCGTGTGTTTTTAGGTTCATGTGGCTAAGGAAGCAAAAAGATGCATTTTGGAGCATTTTGGAGCAAAATTGGACTTGGAAGGGATAACTTATACTTGGAGCAAAAGGAATGGACGAAATTGAAGAGTTGATGTCACAAGGATTCCTACTTGAAGTAGCCACACACCTTCCACATTTCAGCCACATGCACTTGTTCCTCCATCATTGCACCAACAACAACATTGCACATGCACTCCCTTTAATTAATTAACCCACATGCACCCTTTATTCTTTCATCATTCCAGCCACTCCACATCCCTCACCAAGAAATCATTCAACATATGCATCCATAATCATTTCTCCACACCAAAACCGTGCACATGCATTCCCCTTGTGCAATTCCATCATTCCACACCTCCATGGAAGCCACCAACCAACCTAGCTGTCATGTTTCCCCTTTAATCATTCAAACATTCACCCACATGCATTTCTAACCCACATGCACCCTAGATTCTAATCAGCCATTCACATTTAATCATTCATTCCCATCAGATTTCTAGCATATTCACATGCATTCCATCCTTTAAAACATTGCACATGCACTCCACATGCATTCATCCTAGCTGTCATGTTTCCCCTTTCATCATTCCCTCACATTCTTTAAATCAGCCAACACATGCATCCACCTTTCTCCCATCAGATTTCCAACATTGCACATGCATTCCCCTTACAATTTCAGCCATCCTAGCTGTTTTGCACATGCATTCACTTAACCTAGCTGTCATGTTCCCTCTCCCATCCATTCATCTCCCTATAAAAACCATACACACTTCACACAACACTAATTCATTCTCATTCATACACATTTCATCCCACACTTCCATTTCAGAAATTCATCCATTGTATATACCACAAACACTTCCCCCTTTGTGCCGTGAGTCTCCCTACAAATCCAAACACCATCCTTCCATTTTCACCACTACCCAAACCATTCACACCATCAAACTATCCTTAGACCTTGTGCTACAACGAAGAGGAAGAGAAGAGTGCCTAAACGTTCATACAATTCAAGTTTGAGTTGTTGGAATGTTTAGGTGTTTCTTTGATTTCAATATTTAATTTCAATACTCTTTGTTTTGTACGAATGAGGAATGGAAGAGAAGAGGACCTAAACGTTCATACAATTCAAGTTTGAGTTGTTGGAATGTTTAGGTGTTTCTTTGATTCTCTTTGTTTTGTACCATGAGGAACTAAAACCCCCTTGGCTAGGGGGTAATTCGAAATATATGTTTATGCTTGCATTTTGATTTGATTACTTCTAATTACGTTTCATAAGTTGTGAATTCAATTTGTTTAACTGTTTTATTGATAACCTATTTATGTATGTTTATTGAGAGTGCACGCTTAATTTTCATGCATGAATATGACGCTAGAATATAAGTGAGTTTCACCTAATAGTTATGAACTTATATTCACAAGTAGTGGAGGTTGCTTATAAACAATCGCGTTAAACGAATTCTTGGCATAAGTTTCATGCAATCATAGTAACGAATGCCCCGTCAACACTTATAATTTTCATAGAGCGTAATGATTCTTGCTTGTATCTCTATTATGCAATCATGTAGGTGATAGGAGCATATTTAGGCGACATACTTAGCTTGTTTTCATGCATTTATGTTATTAATTCATAGTTGTTTTAGTCTTTTAAAGTATTTTCGTGTGTTTTTAGGTTCTAATGGCAAAGGGAGCAATAAAGTGCATTTTGAGGCTATTTGGAGCATTTTTGGGCATGGATTGGATAGCTTAACATAGGAGCAAAGAGGATGGACGAAATTGAAGACAAGAAGAGCTAGGAAAGGCTACAAATCTGGTGGAAGAAGTTCTACTCCAATGAAGATAAGGAAGAAGCAAGAAACAAGGAACCTTATCCAACCTTATCTTATCCTATCCTAGAAACCCTATCCTATCCTATCTCTAACATTATCCTATTCTATCCTATCCAAATCAGATTGGGACCTAAACCTAGCTACTTAGGGAGAATCAATTACACATTTAAACACCTATTTCAGTTTCTAGAAGACTCATCCATACCATTGCCGCAAATCACCATTCCTTGTAGGTTTAGGAATCACAATCCTTTTCCTACTCCTATATCACATGTCCTAGGCCCTTTAGGATTAGGAAATCTGCCTTAAATACAGTTTCTAGAACACCTAATCCTATCCCTACATGTGTGCCGCACCTAGCCTTCTAGAACTCCCTAATTCCTAGCCGAAATTCCTATTCCCATTCCCACTTGATTTCTGCCTTGAGTTAACCTTTTTACAATGGGATTAGGCAATCCTTTTCCTTCACTAAGTGTGCCAAAATAGCCTATATAAACAGCCTTGCCGCACCCTTTAGTTCACCACCATCCCTTCACACAACATTCATACATCCCTTCAGAAATCAACCTTTGCCGTGACCTTGCAACCACCCATCCATCATTCCCCTACTTCCATACATCCATTCCAACCTCCATACACCACCATAACCCCTTGCCGCACCACCATATATACCTAAAACCATCTAAAAACCAGAAAATCGTCCACAAACTCACCATAGACCCTTGTGCCGTGACCTAGCAAGGAGGAGGAGAAGGAAGACCAAGCCTTGGGCGTTTGTGCATTCAAGTTGGAGTGTTGGACGTTTCTAGGTGTAATCTATCCTTTATTGTTAATGTTTAAATCTATATTGCTTTGTTTTGTCATGAACATGAGAGGCTAAACTCGTTTTAGCCTAGGGATGCTTTGAAACCATGATTACATTTATAATATGAGTTGATTAATTCCAGTTGTGATTTCATAAATTGTGAATGCAATTTACTTAACCGTTTGATGGATAACTTATTCTTGTATGTTTATTAGGGAGGCCTACTTAATTTGCATGCTTGAATTTGGGGCTAGAATATAAGGGTGTTTCACATAATCGTCACAAACTTATATTCATAAGTAGTTAAGGTTGTTTTCACAATCATGTTAAGTAAATTCCTAGCATGCGTATCATGATGTCATAGTTACAAGTGCTTTGTCAATACTTATGGTTTCCATTGAACGTAATGATCTTTAACCGTATCTCTATTATGATGTCATGTAGGGGACTTTTTGAAGAATGCTTTGGGTTGTCGTATGATGTCATCCAATCCACTAACTTAAGGGAAATCTGAGGGTTAATTAGTGATGTCACGGTTAATCTGGGGTGTTGAGGTTCATGGTTTATTGGAAAAGCAACTGGAAATCAATTTATGTTAGAAAGTATCATGTGTGGAGAAGTATCCCTTGGCTATCCCATCATCCATTAGTTTTTCTTATTTTCGTCCAAAATCTGTTTTAAAGTTTTAAGTCACTTGTTTTCTTTTAAATTCGTCCAAAATCAAAACCCCCTTTCTTATTTGTTCCAAATCTGTCCAAAAGAGTCTTTTTGAGTCTTTAGAGTCAAAACCAAGTGTATTTTCGTCCAAATTAAGTCATAGAGTCTAAATTGAGTCTTTGTGGTTGTTTTTGGTTGTTTTGAGTCTTTAAAGTTTGTTTTGAGTTATATAAGTTAGTAAGAGTCTTGTGAGTCTATTTAAAGTGTTTTAAAACATATTTTCACATCTTTGAGTCAATTTTCATTAGATTAGCAATCCCTCCTAATCCCCGGCCTAGAACGATCCCTACTTATATCTATACTACAATTGTCGAAAAGAGGGTTTAATTTGTGTGCTTATATATTTCGCATCAGTAGGGGACTTGTGGGGAATGTTTTGGGTTGTCGTATGCAATCATCCAATTCAATAACGTTAGGAAGATTTGAAGGTTAATTAGTGCATCACGGTTAACTTGGGGTGTTGAGAATTAATGATTTGTTGAAATGCAATTGGAAATCGTTTATTATGCAAGTATAACATGTATGGAGATGAACCCCTTAGCCATTCTATCATCCATTCATTCCATTCCATCAAATTCGTTTTACAATCTGTTTAGTTTATTAACTTGTTTTGTTATTTCAATTCTCGTATAAATCTAAATCCCCCTTTACTTTATTGTCCAATTTAGTTAGAAAGTGTCTTAGTTTATGTTTCTAAGTGTTTTGATTAAATTTGTTACATAAATTCGTCCAAATTCACCAAAGTGCTCAAAACTGCCCAAAAAGTGATTTTAAGGCAGTTTTGAGTGTTTTGGGTGATGTTTGAGTCTTTTCGTTTGTTTTAGTGTTTTAAAGTTTAGTTTTGCATTCTTTGAGTCTAGTATAGTGTTTCATATTGTTATTTTACGTTTTTGAGTCAAATCCAAGTGGTTAACAATCCCTCCTAATCCCCGGTCTAGAACGATCCCTACTTATACATATACTACAATTTGACGAAAAGAGGGTTTAATTTGTGTGCGTATAAATCACGCATCAAATTTTGGCGCCGTTGCCGGGGATTAGAAAATTTGCTAATCCCTTGGATTGTTTTATTTTCGTTTGTTTTTATTTTATTCCAGATTCTTAATCTTGTTTTGTTTCTTGTTTTAGGTACTAGTTCATGACTCGGAGTTCTCATCCGATTCGTGAACATATCCTGGAGTGATTGGGTTCTTCGTCCGGCTGCAAGACGTAAAAGAAAGCGCTACTTGGGAGGCAACCCAATGCAAAAAAAAAAAAAAAAAAAAAAAAAAAAAAAAATTTCATATATTAAATAAAATACTAAACATGGAGAAAGATGGAGCTTCACAAAGGTTGTTTACGTGAAGCCCCACTACGAGGCGTCGAAGCAGAAGGCTTTGAAGCAGAAGGCATCGGAGCGGAAGGCATTGGAGCGGAAGGCATCGGAGCAGGAGGCATCGGAGCGGGAGGCATCGGAGCTAGAGCATTCCAGGCCTCAATACTTGGCCAAGCGCTGGATGAGCCCGGAAAAAGGTGCCTCTGGAGGAAAGACGAAAACCTTTGACGGTCACTGTGAATCCGACCTTCAGACTCTTGCAGCTCATCAAGCTTCCTCTTCATGCCCGTCGAATAGTTGTTGGCAAGCACTTGCAAACTTCTATTCTCGTACTTTAGCTGCTGGATCTCTTGCTTAAGACTATCCACCTCTGCCATCAATGATTCCACCTGACGGGAGCGGGCAAGCAGGCGTTGGCCCATGTTGGACACAGAACTCGCACACTGAACACTAAGTGCGAGGGACTCTTAAACGGCCAACTCATCGGACCGTCCTGACAGCAGCCTACTATCTTTTGGAGTGAGGAGGTTCCTAGCTACTATTGTAGCTGTTGTGGCGTCCTGCATCACGGAGTCTTCACCTGAAAGAGGACCGTTAGAAGATAAGAAAGAAGGGCGCCATACGTTACCTTG
Source organism: Pyrus communis (assembly GCF_041283825.1). Taxonomy (NCBI): domain Eukaryota; kingdom Viridiplantae; phylum Streptophyta; class Magnoliopsida; order Rosales; family Rosaceae; genus Pyrus; species Pyrus communis. The sequence goes on from NC_142572.1 coordinate 9,989,011, forward strand.
ACGCGGCTCGCCCGTATCACTGCTAAGGCTCAATTCCAAGCTAAGGTTCGATGGGTTTGCCATTTTTTCGAAAGTGTTCAAAGAGAAGGGATGGAGTTAAATTTCAAAGGGCCGGAGTCGATTTTCAAGAATGGGAATTCTTCAGAGTGTGTTTGTTGTGGTGATCGATAGCTCTATAAAAAGCCAAGGCGACGCGTCCACCGATTCAAAAAGCCGGAATTTCCGGCGTAATTTTGGCGACGCGTTCTCGGCTTTTCAGAAGACGCGTTCAACTTTGTCAAAAGATTTCTTCTTTTCAGACAACACGTGGAGGCCATCATCGCAACTACACATCTTTAGCCGACAAGCGCAAAGTCCGGCGACGCTTTCTCTGCTTTTCAGAAAACGCGTGCAGCTTTGTCAAAAGGAGCCGCATCTGCACTACCACGTGTCGTTCAGAAATCGAAGAGGCGCCTGCTCAGAAATCGAAGAGGCGTCGTTCTGATATCGAAGAGACATTTGTCGACAAGGGTAAAAGAACAGTACCACCACTTTATATTATCTCTATATATGTCGACATTCGTCTTTTATGGCAAGGCAAACCTGAAGAAAATGCCCAACTCTCCCTCACCTCTGAGGGCGCACTCCCAGCAAAGCCTTTCGAAATACTCAATTCTTTCTTCTTCCCCAAAGATAATACCAGATGCCTAGAGTACATATGACCCAGGAGGAAACGGCGGATTGAACTGTGCTGATTCATTCACCGCTTCTTCAAAAGCAAAGGTATCTCATATCATCAAGGTCAAAAGCAAAAGTATCTCATATCATGCTCTTTCCCTGTCTTTTTCTTTGTCCTTGTTCTTACTCGCATGGCAAAGTAAAAGAAGCAATCAGCCGGCACTTGGAGTCAGTCGTCCGATCTGGAGCCAACTGCCTGGAATCTATTCCTGATTGCTTACCTAGCGTTGCTCTCGAGTAGTCATCTTCAACGGTTGATACACTTCCGGAGAAGGGACCACTTCTGCAAAGGGGAGCGAGTAAGGCAAGTGAAAATGATACATTGAAGCATGTGGAGACAAACATAGGCTGAGTTTTCCTCCAACCCTTTTCAATACGAATTGGACAGATTGAACAAAGAAACAGACCAAAGGAGTAAGCTCAGACCTTCGGGGAAGACCAAAGGAATCCTGCTGCCCAGTTCAAGAGTAGCACAAAGGAAAATCAATGATGGGCGGAAACCAGTTCAAGAGTAAGCTTGTGGAGTTACTATGATCAAAGCCTCAATGCAATTACCAAGAAGAAGAGGGAATTTACACTCCATAACCAGATTTGCGTCCCTAAACTCTTCTCTTTGTTAATTACATTCTGCTATGTTTAGTATGTTTAAATTGCTTTTTGTGTGTTTACTTATGTTTTGTGTGAACCATATGCTTAAAACATTGAGGACAATGTTTGATTTAAGTGTGGGGGGGTAACTAATGTTGTTAATGCAAATTCGTGCGATTTTATCACCCATGACTTCAAATGTTGTTCCTTGCTGTTTTAAGGTGTTTTTAAATTGTTTTAGAGTGTTTTAGTATGTTTTGTTTTTATAACTCCGAAAATACCATAAAAATTTGAAAAACATGTTTTAAAAAAGCCTAAAAAGAGTGTTTTGAGTTGTTTTTGTGTGTTTGTGTCTTAGGGTACCTTCCAACACAATGATAAGTATTTGGTTTATAATTGCATGACGGTTAGAAAGAGTTATAAACATAGAGAAAAGTTTGATTTACTCTTGGTATATGCTTGGTTATGGTTATAATGTATGACTTCACATGCAATCATAAAAGAAAAAAAAAAATTCGTTTTTGTAACATGCTTAAAGGAAGGAACTCAAACAAACGCTACAACTCTGAGAGACTTGAGCCTATAACGTTCTTTGGAGAGTATAATCTGTGATTTTTTGTTTTCTAAAGTTGTTGCATGATTGATAGGAGCATATTCATGCGACTTAAATGGCTTGTTCTCGTACATTTACGTTATGTTTCTTTAGTTAGTTTAGTCCTTTATGCTTCTTTTGTGTGTTTTCAGGATAATAAGACGTGTTTGACGAAAGGATGCATTGTGGAGTGTTTTGGAGCACTATTGGGCTAAGGATGGATAGCTTATGCTTGGAGCCCAAGTGTTGGATGAAATTGAAGGCCTTGTAAGCACTTGAGGACATAAAACAATGGCCCTAACCCAATTACATTCACCTTGCCTTGGGCTTAACACAAACACCATTCCTTGCCATGCAAGGGGGAGCAATTTGGGTCCATTTCATGTACTTAAACCCTAGCCCAATCCACAATCACTTCAAAGCCATGCAAAACCTTTCAACACCCTTTAATCATTCCCCTTTAAGTTATGATTTTATTTCCTAACCCTACATGCATTATTTATTAGCATCTTCACATGCATTCACACCTCTTTAATCCACATGCATTCATCATCATTCACTCTAGTTTTAATTCACATGCAAACACATGCATTTCCAACACCAAACACACCTTGCCATGTATCCCATTCCATTTTCCAGCTTTTCTCCTTCTCTTTGCAACCTAATTCACATGCATTCCATCCTTTAATTCACCCACATGCCCCTTTAAATCATTCAATCACACCATCACACATTCATCCTCCAACATTGCACATGCACTTTGCCTTTCATCATTGCACAACAATCATAAGAGCCACATGCACTCTTAAACAATCAACAACATATTCTCCCATTCCCCCTATAAAAACCCATGCATTCATTGAGAAATTCATTCACTCCCCACTCCATCTCTCCATTTCTCACACCACAACTAACACAAACACTTCCCCTTAGAATCCAAAACCGTGAGTCCCCCTTCCACCATTCCTCATCCATTTCCATAATTCCCCAAACCTCACCTTAGACCTTGTGCTACAACAACGAGGAAGATAAGAGGGCCTAAACATTCATACAATTCAAGTTTGAGTTGTTGGAATGTTTAGGTGTTTCTTTGATTTCAAAGTTTAAATTCAATTCTCTTTGTTTTGTACGTATGAGTAATGGAAGAAAAGAGTGCCTAAACGTTCATACAATTCAAGTTTGAGTTGTTGGAATGTTTAGGTGTTTCTTTGATTTCAAAGTTATGAGGAACTAAACCCCCTTTAGCTAGGGGGTAATTCGAAATAAATGTTTATGCTTGCATTTTGATTTGATTACTTCTAATTGCGTTTCATAAGTTGTGAATTCAATTTGTTTAACCGTTTGATTGATAACTTATTTATGTATGTTTATTGAGAGTGCACGCTTAATTTTCATGCATGAATATGACGCTAGAATATAAGTGAGTTCCACCTAATCGTTATGAACTTATATTCACAAGTAGTGGAGGTTGCTTATAAACAATCGCGTTAAATGAATTCTTGGCACGAGTTTCATGCAATCATAGTAACGAATGCCTCGTCAACACTTATAATCTTCATAGAGCGTAATGATTCTTGCTTGTATCTCTATTATGCAATCATGTAGGGGACTTGTGGGGAATGTTTTGGGTTGTCGTATGCAATCATCCAATTCAATAACGTTAGGAAGATTTGAAGGTTAATTTAAGCGGACCTAATTAACCCGGGGTGATGAGTTTCATAATTTATTGAAATGCAATTGGAAATCTTTTTATTATGCAAGTGTAACATATGTGGAGATGACCCCCTTAGCTAGCATTCATCCATTCTATTTCATCAATTTTATACTTACATTCTGTTTTAATTTGTTCATTTAATTTAATTTCGTATAAACTTAAATCCCCCTTTACTTTAATGTCAATTTAGTTAGAAATCATTTTAGTTTGTGTTTTTAAAAGCATTTTGAGTCTTTGGTTTGTCTTAGTGTTTTAAAGATTAGTTTTGCATTCTTTGAGTCTAGTATAGTGTTTTATATTGTGTTTTTACGTTTTTGAGTCAAATCCAAGTGATTAACAATCCCTCCTAATCCCCGGTCTAGAACGATCCCTACTTATACATATACTACAATTTGACAAAAAGAGGGTTTAATTTGTGTGCGTATAAATTCTCGCATCAAATTTTGGCGCCGTTGCCAGGGATTAGAAAATTTGCTAATCCCTTGGATTTTTTGTTTCTGTATTGTCTTTTAGATTTAGTTTTTTTTTATTATTTTTTTATTTGTGTTTTGTTTGTTAAGAACAGGATGGCACTTGATAATGCTTCTCTTTTGTCACAACTCATGGAAAGGTCCCAAATGCAAAGAGTTGATATATTTAATCTTCAATCAAGGAATAACGTGTTTTCCAATACTTACAATTCGGATTGGAGTGATCATTCAAACTCTATGCGGTGGGAACCTCAAAATGCTCAACAAGGAGGATATTGGCAGCCACCACAACCTCATATTCAATATGCCCAACCAAACTCAAGTTCGTCAATAGATTATAATCAAAAGCTTAATGAATTAATTTGTTTGGTGCAGGGCTCACAAATTCAAGACAATGAGGCTCAACAAGAAGGATATTGGCAGCCATATGAGGAGTTCTATTCTACGCCTATGCAGCCACCACAAAAGTTGGACCACTTGGATAAGCAAATTGGGCAGATCGCGGAGTTCGTAGGACAGTTTCGAGACCAAGGCGAACTCCCTAGTTCAACCATTGCAAATCCGAAGGGAGAATTTGAAACTGCCAAGGAAATCATGTTGAGAAGTGACAAGGAGGTTGGAACGGACCCTCAACCATCAAAATCAAATCACAAGGAAGAGGAATACACCCAACCCACGGCAAGGGTGGAAACACCTTTACCGGAGGCACCTATTGCTCCTATGCCATCTAATACAGGTGTGGTTGTTCCAAATTTCATTATTTTTAACCCTGTTCCAAGATTCATGACTTCCAAGGAAAAAGAAGGTGAAAAAGACATCTTGGAAGCCCTTCCAAAGGTGACAAGTAGGGAATGTCATGAATTCATCAAAGAGGACGTTCTTGAAACCACAAAATCCAAAGAAGTTAAATTTGATGACATTGGACAAGTAATAACCATCACTTGCAATCTGGCCAAGTCCAATATCCCTGAAACTTTCAAAGGAGTGGTATTTGTCATTGAGTTCTTGTCGGACAAAACAAGTAAGTATTTTTTTCCAAATTCCATTAGATTTTATACTAACTTGCTATTTTTTTTGAATCAGGCACCTACACTAGAATTCAAACCAATGCCGGTTCACTTCAAGTATCACCTTCCATTCAAGGACCAATTCCATGCCGTTTGATTTTATTTATGTTAATAAAAAAAAATATAAAAAAAAATAAAAAAAAATAAAAAATAAAAAAAAAAAAGAAAAAAAAAAGAAAGATACTAAACATGGAGAAAGGTGGAGCTTCACAAAGGTTGTTTGCGTGAAGCCCCACTACGAGGCGCAGAAGCGGGAGGCATAGAAGCGGGAGGCATCGGAGCTAGAGCATTCCAGGCCTCAATACTTGGCCAAGTGCTGGATGACCCAGGAAAAAGGTGCCTCTGGAGATAAGACGCAAGCCTTTGACGGTCATTGTGAATTCGACCCTCAGATTCTTGCAGCTCATCAAGCTTCCTCTTCATGCCCGCCGAATAGTTATTTGCAAGCACATGCAAACTTCTATTCTCGTACTTAAGCTGTTTGATTTCCTGCTTAAGACTTTCCACCTCTGCCATCAACGATTCCACTTGGCGGGACCGAGCAAGCAGGCGTAGGCCCATGTTGGACACAGAGCTCGCACACTGAACACTAAGTGCGAGGGACTCTTGAACGGCCAACTCATCGGACCGTCCTGACAGCAGCCTACTATCTTTTGGAGTGAGGAGGTTCCTAGCTACTATTGTAGCTGTTGTGGCGTCCTGCATCACAGAGTCTTCACCTGAAAGAGGACCGTTAGAAGATAAAAAAGAAGGGCGCCATACATTACCTTGACGGGGCGCAACCGGATCGCTGCTGAGACTCAAATCTAAGCTAAGGTTCGATGAGTTTGCCATTTTCTTTCAAAAGTGTTCAAAGAGAAGGGGTGGATGGAGTTAAATTTCGAAGGGCCGGAGTCGATTTTCAAGAATGGGAAATCTTCAGAGTGTGTGTGTTGGGGTGATTGATAGCTCTATAAAAAGCCAAGGCAACGCGTCCACCGATTCAAAGAGCCGGATTTTCCGGCGTAATTTAGGCGACGTTTTCTCGGCTTTTCAGAAGACGCACGTGGAGGCCATCATCGCAACTACACCTCTTTAGCCGACAAGCGCAAAGTTCGGCGACGCTTTCTCTGCTTTTCAGAAAACGCGTGCAGCTTTGTCAAAAGGAGCCGCATCTGCACTACCACGTGTCATTCAGAAAGCGAAGGGGCGTCGTTCAGAAATCGAAGGGGCGCCTGCTCAGAAATCGAAGAGGCGTATTCAAAGATCGAAGAGGCGCCACTATTTCAAAAAGACGGATTTGCGGGATCAAAACGTTTGTCGACAAGGGTAAAAAGTACCACCACTTGCTATTATCTCTATATATGTCGACCTTCATTTTGTTTTTGGCAAGGTAAAACCTGAAGAAAATGCCAAACTCTTCCTCACCTCTGAGGGAGTACTCCCAGCAAAGCCTTTCGAAATACTCCATTCTTTCTTCTTCCCCAAAGATGATACCAGATGCCTGGAGTACAGATGACCCAGGAGGAAACGGCGGATTGAAATACGCTGATTCATTCACCGCTTCTTCAAAAGCAAAGGTATCTCATATCATCAAGGTCAAAAGCAAAAGTATCTCATATCATGCTTTTTCCCTGTCTTTTTCTTTGTCCTTGTTCTTACTCGCATGGCAAAGTAAAAGAAGCAATCAGCCGGCACTTGGAGTCAGTCTTCCGATCTGGAGCCAACTGCCTGGAACCTATTCCTGATTGCTTACCTAGCGTTGCTCTCGAGTAGTCATCTTCAACGGTTGATACACTTCCAGAGAAGGGACCACTCCTGCAAAGATTGAACAAAGAAACAGATAAAAGGGATAAGCTCAGACCTTCGGGGGAGACTAAAAGAACCATCCTGCTGCCCAGTTCAAGAAGTAGCACAAAGGAAAATCAACGATGGGTAGAAACCAGTTCAAGAGTAAGCCTGTGGAATCACAAAGATCAAAGCCTCAATGCAATTACCAAGGAGAAGATGGAATTTACACTCTATAACCAGATTTGCGTCTCTAAACTCTTCTCTTTGTTAATTACATTCTGCCATGTTTAGTATGTTTAAGTGCTTTTTGTGTATTTACTTATGCTTTGTGTGAATCTATGCTTAAAACATTGAGGACAATGTTTGATTTAAGTGTGGGGGGGGGGGGGGGGGGGGGGTAACTAAGTATGTTGATGCAAATTCGTTGAATTTTATCACCCATAACTTCAAGTGTTGTTCCTTGCTGTTTTAAATGTTTTTAAGGTGTTTTTAAACTGTTTTAGCGTGTTTTGTTTTATAACTCCGAAAATCACATAAAAATTTGAAAAACATTTTTTTGAAAAGCCTAAAAAGAGTGTTTTGAGTTGTTTTTTTGTGTCTTAGGGAACCTTCCAACGTTATGATGAGGATTTGGTTTGTAATTGCATGACTGTTAAAAAGAGTTATAAACATGGATGAAAGTTTGATTTACTCTTGGTATATGCTTAGTTATGGTTATAATGTATGACTTCACATGCAATCATAAAAGAAAAATTCGTTTTTGTAACATGCTTGAAGGAAGGAACTCATAATAACGCTACATCCCTGTGAGACTCGAGCCATTACCTTCTTTGGAGAGTTATATTCTGTGATTCTTTGTTTTCTAAAGTTGTTGCATGATCTCATTATTCCTTGCTTGGTTGCTACTTAGAATGCAATTGTATCATGATAGAACTAAATGCTAGAACTTATATCCGTTTCATTCAAAGCATGACATTGAATTGCATAACATATATCAAGATGAAGTTGTGTAGTTGCCACCATAGCCAAATAGCCTTACTTCCCATATTTCGTATATATTAGTTTTAACCCCGTTGAGCCTCGTTTAGCCTATTTTCTTTGCTAACCACATCACCCCTTACCTAGCCTAGAGTAGGACTTTCCTATACCCTTGTTCTTAAAGTATAGTGAGCATGACTTAAATGAATTCCTTTTGAGTTACATTATGCAAGGAAATAAGTGTGGGGGAGTAAAAGTTTGTTCTTACGTTTATATGTATGTTTTGAGATTCAAAAGAAAAAGAAGAAGAAAAGAAAAAGAAAAAAAAAAAAGGAGTGAAAATAAGTAAGAATGAACTCACGAGCGTTGATGGTTGAAGAAAGGGTCCAAAAAAGTTGAATATGGCCCTAAGTTTTGTGTAATTCCCCCTTGGGTGATCAAAGTTGACTTCTGCATTCTAAAGGAAATTCTAAGTGCCTAATTCAATACTTTGCTCACTATTGCTTAAAGAACGTTTGTTATCCTTACCTTTCATTTTTAGCCAATTACCCCAAGCCCCATTACAACCCGTGACTTCAATCTTGAGTGTTATGTGTTTCAATTTGTGGAGTTTGAACTTGGTATGAGCATATGGTGTCACTGGTTCTCGCATCTAAGTAGGAGCATTCCATTCATGAGATCATATCTAAACATGCTTATTAACTCCAGAAATTGCTCTCTTTATGATACATATATGTGAGTGTTCGTTTTCATATTTACATCAATCTTCTCACATGTAACTAGATTAGGGTGTGTAGTCAGAAAATCTGAGTGAAAATTGAGTACATATCTTGTAAGGAATTGAGCAAATTCTCTAAAGGCATGTTACTACATTCAAAATATAGTTTTAAATGCTTAATTGTGAATTAGTATGTGGTGACTATGATTAAGTATGTACTTAAGTGTAAAGATAACCAAAATCTGTGGGAATAATGATTTTTAACATGTCATGTGCATTGGAAATCCCTGAGGCAACGTTGGAAGGTTTAAGATTGTGTTTGGTTTGTTTCGTTTCGTTTTATTTTGTTTTTCTGTTTTGCTCGAGGACTAGCAAAAGCTAAGTGTGGGGGTATTTGATAGGAGCATATTCATGCGACTTAAATGGCTTGTTCTCGTACATTTACGTTATGTTTCTTTAGTTAGTTTAGTCCTTTATGCTTCTTTTGTGTGTTTTCAGGATAATAAGACGTGTTTGACGAAAGGATGCATTGTGGAGTGTTTTGGAGCACTATTGGGCTAAGGATGGATAGCTTATGCTTGGAGCCCAAGTGTTGGATGAAATTGAAGGCCTTGTAAGCACTTGAGGACATAAAACAATGGCCCTAACCCAATTACATTCACCTTGCCTTGGGCTTAACACAAACACCATTCCTTGCCATGCAAGGGGGAGCAATTTGGGTCCATTTCATGTACTTAAACCCTAGCCCAATCCACAATCACTTCAAAGCCATGCAAAACCTTTCAACACCCTTTAATCATTCCCCTTTAAGTTATGATTTTATTTCCTAACCCTACATGCATTATTTATTAGCATCTTCACATGCATTCACACCTCTTTAATCCACATGCATTCATCATCATTCACTCTAGTTTTAATTCACATGCAAACACATGCATTTCCAACACCAAACACACCTTGCCATGTATCCCATTCCATTTTCCAGCTTTTCTCCTTCTCTTTGCAACCTAATTCACATGCATTCCATCCTTTAATTCACCCACATGCCCCTTTAAATCATTCAATCACACCATCACACATTCATCCTCCAACATTGCACATGCACTTTGCCTTTCATCATTGCACAACAATCATAAGAGCCACATGCACTCTTAAACAATCAACAACATATTCTCCCATTCCCCCTATAAAAACCCATGCATTCATTGAGAAATTCATTCACTCCCCACTCCATCTCTCCATTTCTCACACCACAACTAACACAAACACTTCCCCTTAGAATCCAAAACCGTGAGTCCCCCTTCCACCATTCCTCATCCATTTCCATAATTCCCCAAACCTCACCTTAGACCTTGTGCTACAACAACGAGGAAGATAAGAGGGCCTAAACATTCATACAATTCAAGTTTGAGTTGTTGGAATGTTTAGGTGTTTCTTTGATTTCAAAGTTTAAATTCAATTCTCTTTGTTTTGTACGTATGAGTAATGGAAGAAAAGAGTGCCTAAACGTTCATACAATTCAAGTTTGAGTTGTTGGAATGTTTAGGTGTTTCTTTGATTTCAAAGTTATGAGGAACTAAACCCCCTTTAGCTAGGGGGTAATTCGAAATAAATGTTTATGCTTGCATTTTGATTTGATTACTTCTAATTGCGTTTCATAAGTTGTGAATTCAATTTGTTTAACCGTTTGATTGATAACTTATTTATGTATGTTTATTGAGAGTGCACGCTTAATTTTCATGCATGAATATGACGCTAGAATATAAGTGAGTTCCACCTAATCGTTATGAACTTATATTCACAAGTAGTGGAGGTTGCTTATAAACAATCGCGTTAAATGAATTCTTGGCACGAGTTTCATGCAATCATAGTAACGAATGCCTCGTCAACACTTATAATCTTCATAGAGCGTAATGATTCTTGCTTGTATCTCTATTATGCAATCATGTAGGGGACTTGTGGGGAATGTTTTGGGTTGTCGTATGCAATCATCCAATTCAATAACGTTAGGAAGATTTGAAGGTTAATTTAAGCGGACCTAATTAACCCGGGGTGATGAGTTTCATAATTTATTGAAATGCAATTGGAAATCTTTTTATTATGCAAGTGTAACATATGTGGAGATGACCCCCTTAGCTAGCATTCATCCATTCTATTTCATCAATTTTATACTTACATTCTGTTTTAATTTGTTCATTTAATTTAATTTCGTATAAACTTAAATCCCCCTTTACTTTAATGTCAATTTAGTTAGAAATCATTTTAGTTTGTGTTTTTAAAAGCATTTTGAGTCTTTGGTTTGTCTTAGTGTTTTAAAGATTAGTTTTGCATTCTTTGAGTCTAGTATAGTGTTTTATATTGTGTTTTTACGTTTTTGAGTCAAATCCAAGTGATTAACAATCCCTCCTAATCCCCGGTCTAGAACGATCCCTACTTATACATATACTACAATTTGACAAAAAGAGGGTTTAATTTGTGTGCGTATAAATTCTCGCATCAATGATCTCATTATTCCTTGCTTGGTTGCTACTTAGAATGCAATTGTATCATGATAGAACTAAATGCTAGAACTTATATCCGTTTCATTGAAAGCATGATATTGATTGCATAACATACAATAAGATGAAGTTGTTAGTCAAGCCAAAGCCAAAAAGCCTATCCCTTTTCACATGTATTGTAGGATTACCCCTTTTGAGCCTTTTCAAGCTTATTTTCTTTGTTAACCCCTTGTTCTTAAAGGATAGTGAAGTATGACTTAGAATGAACTCCTTTTGATCAATATACTGCAGAAAATAAGTGTGGGGGAAGATAATAGGGCACGGCCAAAGAATGAAATAAAGAAAAAAATTGTTGAAAAGAAAGAAAAAAAAAAAAAAAAAAGAGTTGAAAAATAAGTGAGAATGATCTCACAAGCATTGGTTATTGAAGGAAGGGTCCAAAAGAGTGAATTTGACCCTAGTTGTTGCATGAATCTTCCCTTGTGTTTAAAAGTTGATTTCTGCCATTAAAAGTGAGTTTAAGTGTCAATTTCATTACTTCGCTTCCTATTACTTTAAGAACCTTTGTTTTACTTTACCTTTCTTTGTTAAACCATTACCCTTAGCCCCGTTACAACCCTCAACTTCTATCTTGATGTTATGTATTCAATATGTGGAGTTTGGAATTGATATGAGCTTATGGAATCCCTGGTTCTCATTCTAAGTAGTAGCATTCCATTCATGAGATCATATTCATGTCATTATCGTAAATCCAGAAAATGCTTTCTTTGTTATAACATATGTGAGATGCTAGTCTTTCATGTTTACATCAATCTCTCACATATAACTAGTGTAGGGTGTGTAGTCAGAAAATCTGAGTGAAAATTGAGTGCATATCTTGTAAGGAATTGAGCAAATTCTCTAAGGCATGTTACTACATTCAAAATATAGTTTTAAATGCTTAATTGTGAATTAGTATGTGGTGACTATGATTAAGTATGTACTTAAGTGTAAAGATAACCAAAATCTGTGGGAATAATGATTTTTAACATGTCATGTGCATTGGAAATCCCTGAGACGATTGTTGGAAGGTGTAGGTTGTGTTTTGTTCGTTTTCTTTTGTTTTTGGTTTCTTTTGTTTTGTTTTGCTCGAGGACTAGCAAAAGCTAAGTGTGGGGGAATTTGATAGGAGCATATTTAGGCGACTTACTTAGCTTGTTTTCGTGCATTTATATTGTTAATTCATAGTTGTTTTTGGCGTTTAAGCCATTTTCGTGTGTTTTTAGGTTCATGTGGCTAAGGAAGCAAAAAGATGCATTTTGGAGCATTTTGGAGCAAAATTGGACTTGGAAGGGATAACTTATACTTGGAGCAAAAGGAATGGACGAAATTGAAGAGTTGATGTCACAAGGATTCCTACTTGAAGTAGCCACACACCTTCCACATTTCAGCCACATGCACTTGTTCCTCCATCATTGCACCAACAACAACATTGCACATGCACTCCTTTTAATTAATTAACCCACATGCACCCTTTATTCTTTCATCATTCCAGCCACTCCACATCCCTCACCAAGAAATCATTCAACATATACATCCATAATCATTTCTCCACACCAAAACCGTGCACATGCATTCCCCTTGTGCAATTCCATCATTCCACACCTCCATGGAAGCCACCAACCAACCTAGCTGTCATGTTTCCCCTTTAATCATTCAAACATTCACCCACATGCATTTCTAACCCACATGCACCCTAGATTCTAATCAGCCATTCACATTTAATCATTCATTCCCATCAGATTTCTAGCATATTCACATGCATTCCATCCTTTAAAACATTGCACATGCACTCCACATGCATTCATCCTAGCTGTCATGTTTCCCCTTTCATCATTCCCTCACATTCTTTAAATCAGCCAACACATGCATCCACCTTTCTCCCATCAGATTTCCAACATTGCACATGCATTCCCCTTACAATTTCAGCCATCCTAGCTGTTTTGCACATGCATTCACTTAACCTAGCTGTCATGTTCCCTCTCCCATCCATTCATCTCCCTATAAAAACCATACACACTTCACACAACACTAATTCATTCTCATTCATACACATTTCATCCCACACTTCCATTTCAGAAATTCATCCATTGTATATACCACAAACACTTCCCCCTTTGTGCCGTGAGTCTCCCTACAAATCCAAACACCATCCTTCCATTTTCACCACTACCCAAACCATTCACACCATCAAACTATCCTTAGACCTTGTGCTACAACGAAGAGGAAGAGAAGAGTGCCTAAACGTTCATACAATTCAAGTTTGAGTTGTTGGAATGTTTATGTGTTTCTTTGATTTCAATGTTTAATTTCAATACTCTTTGTTTTGTACGAATGAGGAATGGAAGAGAAGAGGACCTAAACGTTCATACAATTCAAGTTTGAGTTGTTGGAATGTTTAGGTGTTTCTTTGATTCTCTTTGTTTTGTACCATGAGGAACTAAAACCCCCTTGGCTAGGGGGTAATTCGAAATATATGTTTATGCTTGCATTTTGATTTGATTACTTCTAATTACGTTTCATAAGTTGTGAATTCAATTTGTTTAACTGTTTTATTGATAACCTATTTATGTATGTTTATTGAGAGTGCACGCTTAATTTTCATGCATGAATATGACGCTAGAATATAAGTGAGTTTCACCTAATAGTTATGAACTTATATTCACAAGTAGTGGAGGTTGCTTATAAACAATCGCGTTAAACGAATTCTTGGCATAAGTTTCATGCAATCATAGTAACGAATGCCCCGTCAACACTTATAATTTTCATAGAGCGTAATGATTCTTGCTTGTATCTCTATTATGCAATCATGTAGGCGACTTGTGGGGAATGTTTTGGGTTGTCGTATGCAATCATCCAATTCAATAATGTTAGGAAGATTTGAAGGTTAATTAGTGCATCACGGTTAACTTGGGGTGTTGAGAATTAATGATTTGTTGAAATGCAATTGGAAATCGTTTATTATGCAAGTATAACATGTATGGAGATGAACCCCTTAGCCATTCTATCATCCATTCATTCCATTCCATCAAATTCGTTTTACAATCTGTTTAGTTTATTAACTTGTTTTGTTATTTCAATTCTCGTATAAATCTAAATCCCCCTTTACTTTATTGTCCAATTTAGTTAGAAAGTGTCTTAGTTTATGTTTCTAAGTGTTTTGATTAAATTTGTTACATAAATTCGTCCAAATTCACCAAAGTGCTCAAAACTGCCCAGAAAGTGATTTTAAGGCAGTTTTGAGTGTTTTGGGTGATGTTTGAGTCTTTTCGTTTGTTTTAGTGTTTTAAAGTTTAGTTTTGCATTCTTTGAGTCTAGTACAGTGTTTCATATTGTTATTTTACGTTTTTGAGTCAAATCCAAGTGGTTAACAATCCCTCCTAATCCCCGGTCTAGAACGATCCCTACTTATACATATACTACAATTTGACGAAAAGAGGGTTTAATTTGTGTGCGTATAAATCACACATCAATATCGAAGAGACATTTGTCGACAAGGGTAAAAGAACAGTACCACCACTTGATATTATCTCTATATATGTCGACCTTCGTCTTTTATGGCAAGGCAAACCTGAAGAAAATGCCCAACTCTCCCTCACCTCTGAGGGCGCACTCCCAGCAAAGCCTTTCGAAATACTCAATTCTTTCTTCTTCCCCAAAGATGATACCAGATGCCTGGAGTACAGATGGCCCAGGAGGAAACGGCGGATTGAAGTATGCTGATTCATTCACCGCTTCTTCAAAAGCAAAGGTATCTCATATCATCAAGGTCAAAAGCAAAAGTATCTCATATCATGCTCTTTCCCTGTCTTTTTCTTTGTCCTTGTTCTTACTCGCATGGCAAAGTAAAAGAAGCAATCAGCCGGCACTTGGAGTCAGTCTTCGGATCTGGAGCCAACTGCCTGGAATCTATTCCTGATTGCTTACCTAGCGTTGCTCTCAAGTAGTCATCTTCAACGGTTGATACACTTCCGGAGAAGGGACCACTTCTGCAAAGGGGAGCGAGTAAGGCAAGTGAAAATGATACATTGAAGCATGTGGAGACAAACATAGGCTGAGTTATCCTCCAACCCTTTTCAATACGAATTGGAAAGATTGAACAAAGAAACAGACCAAAGGGGTAAGCTCAGACCTTCGGGGAAGACCAAAAGAATCCTCCAGCCCAGTAGCACAAAGGAAAATCAACAAGTGGAGGAGACCAAAAGAATCATGCAGCCCAGTTCAAGAGTATGCCTGTGGAATCACCAAGATCAATGCCTCAATGCAATCACCAAGGAGAAGAGGGAATTTACACTCCATAACCAGATTTGCGTCCCTAAACTCTTCTCTTTGTTAATTACATTCTGCCATGTTTAGTATGTTTAAGTGCTTTTTGTGTGTTTACTTATGTTTTGTGTGAATCTATGCTTAAAACATTGAGGACAATGTTTGATTTAAGTGTGGGGGGGTAACTAATGTTGTTAATGCAAATTCGTGGGATTCTATCACCCATTACTTCAAATGTTGTTCCTTGCTGTTTTAAGGTGTTTTTAAGTTGTTTTGGAGTGTTTTTAGTGTGTTTTGTTTTATAACTCCGAAAATCACATAAAAATTTGAAAAACATGTTTTAAAAAGCCTAAAAAAAGTGTTTTGAGTCATTTTTGTGTGTTTGTGTCTTAGGGTACCTTCCAACAAAATGATAAGGATTTGGTTTGTAATTGCATGACTGTTAAAAAGAGTTATGAACATAGAGAAAAGTTTGAATTACTCTTGGTATATGCTTGGTTATGGTTATAATGTATGACTTCACATGCAATCATAAAAGAAAAATTCGTTTTTGTAACATGCTTGAAGGAAGGAACTCAAACAAACGCTACAACCCTGTGAGACTCGAGCCATTACCTTCTTTGGAGAGTTATTTTCTGTAATTCTTTGTTTTCTAAAGTTGTTGCATGATCTCATTATTCCTTGCTTGGTTGCTACTTAGAATGCAATTGTATCATGATAGAACTAAATGCTAGAACTTATATCCGTTTCATTCAAAGCATGACATTGAATTGCATAATATATATCAAGATGAAGTTGTGTTGTTGCCACCATAGCCAAATAGCCTTACTTCCCATATTTCGTATATATTAGTTTTAACCCCGTTGAGCCTCGTTTAGCCTATTTTCTTTGCTAACCACATCACCCCTTACCTAGCCTAGAGTAGGACTTTCCTATACCCTTGTTCTTGAAGTATAGTGAGCATGACTTAAATGAATTCCTTTTGATTAATATGTTGCAGAAAATAAGTGTGGGGGAAGGGATTTTTGTGTGTATGTATGTGCCTAAGTCTTAAAGGAGGCACGGGAAAAAGAAAAAAAAAATGTGAGAAAAAGAAGAAGAAAAGAAAGAAAAAGAGTGAAAATAAGTGAGAATGGACTCACAAGTGTGATTGTTGAAGAAAGGGCCCAAAAAGTTTGAATATGGCCCTAAGTTTTGTGTGACTTCCCCTTGGGTGTTCAAAGTTGACTTCTGCGTTCTAAAGGGAATTCTAAGTGCCTAATTCAATACTTTGCTCACTATTGCTTAAAGAACGTTTGTTTTCCCTATCCTTTCTTTGTTAGCCAAACACCTTTAGCCCCGTTTCAACCCTTATGCTTCTATCTTGATCGTTATGTGTTCTATATGTGGAGTTTGGAATTGATATGAGCTTATAGAATCACTGGTTCTCATTCTAAGTAGTAGCATTCCATTCATGAGATCATATTCATGTCATTATCGTAAATCCAGAAAATGCTTGCTTTGTTATAACATATGTGAGATACTAGTCTTTCATGTTTACATCAATCTCTCACATATAACTAGTGTAGGGTGTGTAGTCAGAAAATCTATGTGAAAATAGAGTGCATTCTAGTAAGGAATTGAGGAAATTCTCTAAGGCATGTTACTACATTCGAAATGGTTTTAAATGCTTAAATGTGAACTAGTATGTGGTGACTATGATTAAGAATGTACTTAAGTGTAAAGATGGCTAAAATCTGTGGGAATAATGATTTTTAACTTGTCATGAGCATTGGAAATCCGTGAGACGATTGTTGGAAGGTGTAGGTTGTGTTTTGTTCGTTTTCTCTAGTTTCGTGTTCTTTTGTTGTTTTGTTTTGCTCGAGGACTAGCAAAAGATAAGTGTGGGGGTATTTGATAGGAGCATATTCATGCGACTTAAATGGCTTGTTCTTGTGCATTTACGTTATGTTTCTTTAGTTATTTTAGTCCTTTAAGCTATTTTCGTGTGTTTGTAGGTCTAAAGGGCTAAAGGAGCAAAAAGATGCATTTTGGAGACTTTTGGAGCACTTTTGGGCTAAGGATGGATAGCTTATGCTTAGCGCCAAAGTGTTGGACGAAATTGAAGACCTAATTGAAGACCAAAGTGTTGGAACCTTGTTCCCTTTAGTTTTAGGACATTTAAACCTTTCCAATTTCCTTAGCCGTGCATAACATTCCAACATTCCACTCCTTCATTTCAGCCACACTCACACATATCATTACTTATCATCACCACTTATCACTTATCATAACCACATATCATATCACTTATCACTTATCACTTATCACTTATCATCATCACTTATCATATCACTTATCATAATCACTTATCACTTAACATGCACCCATCACCTAACACAAAACCTTGCAGCCACATGCATTCCCCTTTTGCACATGCTTTCCCATTTCATTATTCATTCACCTTAATCATTCCCTCACATGTTTTCCCAACCCATTGCAGCACATGCACATTCACCCTTCATTATTTCCATCCACATGCATTTATCATCATTCACCCTAGCTTTAAGTCACATGCAAACACATTCAAATCAGCCACATGCATCTCCCATCTCATTTCCAGATTGTCCCCTTGCACATGCATGATGCGAAAATAGTTAAACACACAAATTAACCCTATGGATGACAATTGTAGTAAATGAGCAAATAGGGATCGTTCTAGACCGGGGATTAACTAGGGATGCTAATCAATGTGAAATTGACTCAAAAGACTCAAAACAACACAAACACACTCAAATCTGCCTAAAAACCACTTTCTGGGCAGATTTGAGCACAAACACAAATTTGGACGAAATTAAGTAATAACTTGACTCAAGAACGTAAAAACACAATATAAAACACTAAATTAACTCAAAGAATGTAAAACTAAACACTTAAAACATTAAAACAAACCAAAAGACTCAAACATCACCCAAAACACTCAAAACTGCCTTAAAATCACTTTCTGGGCAGTTTTGAGCACTTTGGTGAATCTGGACGAAATTGGGAAATAAAATGAATCAAAACACTTAAAAGCACAAACTAAATTGATTTCTAACTAAATTGGACATTAAAGTAAAGGGGGATTAAGGTTTTGACGAAGTTAAATTAAATAAAACAAGTTAATAAACTAGGCAGATTGTATAAACGGATTTGAGAAACAAGATGATGGATGGATTAGTTAGAGGTCCATTCTCCACACATGACACATTTATATATGAATCGATTCTCCAATTGCTTTTCATTATCTATGATGCTCAACACCCCAAGTTAACCGTGATGCACTAATTAACTCTCAAATTTTCCTTATGTTATTGAATTGGATGATGCATGCGACAATTCAAATCATTCTCCAATGGTTCTCAACATGAATGCATAGAAGAGATACAATGAGAGATCATTATGCTCTATGAGAATTATAAGTGTTGACGAGGCAATTGTAACTATGAATGCATGATACTTTTGCCAAGAATTCAATTAACGCGGTTGTGACTAGCAACCTTCACTACTCATGTTTATAAACTTGTGACGATTAGGTGAAACTCGTTTATAAACTAGCATCGAGTTTATGCATGAAGACTAAGTATGCATCCCTAATCAACATACAAAAACAAGTTTTTAATAAACATGATAATTGAATTACAATCACAACTTAACAAATCACAATTGGAAGAAATCAATTCATATTTCAAACATGTTCATGGCTTCAAACTTTCCCCTAACTAATTAGGGGTTTAGCCACTCATGATTACAACAAACTTAGAGAGTAATAACAAAGTAAACATTGAAAACAAGAATCGAAGTACACCTAAAAATTCCAACAACTCAATCTTGAATTGTATGAACGTTTAGGCCTCTTCTCCTCTAGTTGCTGCGGCACAAGGGGTTTTGGTGAGTTTTGGGGGTTATGGATGATGTAGAATGATGTGTTTAGGGTAGGGATGGATGTAGGGGAAGGTAAGGAGTGTTTTTGGGCAGAAAATATGAAGAATGGTGAAGTATGGTAGTGCTAGAGAGAGGGGAGGAATTTCTGGCGTGAATGAATGTGTATGAGAGATGGTTTTCTGAAATGGAAGAGTGTGTTGTTTGTGGCTGCAATGCATGCTTATTTATAGGTGAAATGGGGGGAACATGATGACTAGGAATTAGGTGGAAAGCTGAAATGGTGATGGGAGATGCATGTGGCTGTTTGTGCATGTGATTAAAGGGTGGAAATGCATGTGCTTTGACAGAAATGAAAGGGAATGCACGGTTTTGGTTGATTTCTGGTGGTTGTGAGGTGGAAATCTAGGTGGAAATGCATGTGGATTAAAGCTATGTGAATGATTAAGGTGAATGTGCATGAGTGCATGTGAAATCTGCCAAGATGCATGTGTTATGAAGTGGATTTTCTGCAAAGGCAAGGTGAATGTGCATGTGATTAAATTAAAAGATGGAATGCATGTGAAAGGTTGGAGATTGAATGATTAAAGTGCATGTGGCTGATTTATGAAGGGGAAATGCAAAGGGGAAATCTGGAAATGGGATAGGAGCCACGACATTGTGTGGTGTTTGTTTGAATGTTTGCAATGATGAAATGGATGGGAGTGGTTTGATGAATGAGTGGATGGAATGATGAAAGAATAAAGGGAATGATGAAAGGGGAACAAGTGCATGTTAGCCACGGCAAGGAATGCATTTTCTGAATGAATGAAGGCAGGTTATGTGGAAGGGCTTGAACAAAGGTAGAAGCATGGCACAAAGGTGAATGGGTGATGTGTGAATGTGGTTGAATGATTAAAGTGTAAATGATTAATGAATGGTTCTTTGTTGATGGTGGAAATCTGAAATGATGAAGTGGAATGTGCATGTGGCTGCAATGATGGTGTTTTGCACGGCAATGATGGAGAAAGAATGTGTGGATGCATGGTTGTGTTGGTGATGAATGTGAACTCTTTGTTCTTCATTTTCATTCCTTTGGTCTTCAATTTCGTCCATCTACTTGGCTTTAAGCATATGCAATCCATTCCAATCTCTAATTTGCTCCAAAAGGCTCCGAAAGGCATCCTTTTGCATCCTTAGCCATATGAACCTATAGACACACGAAAATGACTTTAAACACTAAATTAAGTAAGAAAACACAACATAAATGCATAAGAACTAGCTAACTAAGGCGCATAAATATGCTTCTATCAAATTCCCCCACACTTAGCTTTTGCTAGTCCTCGAGCAAAACAAAGAAACAAAACATAACCTAAACCTTCCAACGTTCACCTCAGGGATTTCCAATGGTACATGACAAGTTAAAAATCATCATCCCCACAGATTTGAGTCATCTTTACAATTGAAAACATACTTAATCATAGACACCACTTACTAGTTCACAATTAATCGATTAAAAGAATGTTTTGAATGTAGTAACATGCCTTAGAGAATTTGCTCAATCCTTACAAGATATGCACTCAATTTTCACTCAGATTTTCTAACTACACACCCTATACTAGTTATATGTGAGAAGATTGATGTAAATATGAAAACGAATGCTCACATATACGTATAACAAAGAACGCAATTTATGGAGTTAATAAGCATGTTTAGAAATGATCTCATGAATGGAATGCTACTACTTAGATGCGAGAACTAATGACCATATGCTCATACCAAATTCAAACTCCACAAATTGAAACACATAACACTCAAGAATGAAGTCAAGGGTTGTAACGGGGCTTGGGGTAGTGGTTAACAAAGAAAAGATAAAGAGAACAAGCGTTCTTCAAGTAATAGTAAGCAAAGTAGTGTACTTAAGACTTAGAATTCATTTAGATTGCAGAAATTAACTTTAAAACACAAGGGGAAGACTTAGACAACTCCCTAGGGCCGAATTCATTGTTTTGGACCCTTACTTCAACAAACAATACTTTGGAATTCTTTTTCACAACTTTTCAACTCTTTTTCATACTTTTCACGCCTTTTTTTTTTTTTTCTTTTTCTTTTCTTTCATGCCGTGCCTATGGCACACAAATTCTCACACAAGAACACTTCCCCCACACTTGTTTTCTGCCAACATAAATCAAAAGAAATTCAATTTGAATCATGCTTTACTAAGCTTTAAGAACAAGGGTGTGGATGGTCCTAATCTAGGCTAGGTGATGATAATGTGGGTTAACTTGAACATAAAATGACATGGGATACACGGCAATATGGCTAAGGTGGTGGTCACTACACAACTTCATCTTGAATCTGTGTTATGCAAATCAATAACATGCTTTGAATGAAATGGGCATGAGTTCTAGCATTTGGAACTAAATGATGAAACGCCTCTAAGTAGTAACCAAGCAAAGAATAATGAGATCATGCAACGACTTAGAAAACAAAAATGCACAGATTCTAACTCTCCAAATAAACGTTTAGGCTCAAGTCTCACAAGGTTGTAGCGTTAATTTGAGTTCCTTCCTTCAACCATGTTACAAAAACTGATTTTTTTTTTTTTTTTTTTTTTTTTTTTTTTTTTTCTTTATGATTGCATGTGAAGTCATAAGTTATAATCACAACCAAGCATACACAAAGAGTAAATCAAACTTTCATCCATGTTAATCACTCTCTTTAACAGCCATGTAATTACAAACCGAATCCTCATCATTGTGTTGGAAGGTACCCTAAAACAAAAACAAACACACAAAAACACTTTGAAAACAACTCTTTTTGGGTTTTTAAAACAAATTTTTCAAATTTTTATGTGATTTTCGGATTTTTACTTCAAAACACACTAAAACACACCAAAACTGCTTAAAAACACTTAAAAACAGCAAGGAACAAGTCTATAAGTAAAGGGTGATAAAATCCCATGAATTTGCATCAAAAACACTTAGTTACCCCCCCCACACTTAAATCAAACATTGTCCTCAATGTTTCAAGCATAAAATCACACAAAACACAAAGAAACACACAAACAGCAAGTAAAACAACTAAATAGGCAGATTCGAAATAAACAACAAAGTGAAGGGGTTAGGAACGCAAATCTGGAATTGGAGTGATTCCTTGAGCTTCCTTTGTTGAATTGCATGGGTTGCCTCCCAAGTAGCGCTTTCTTTAACGTCTTGCAGCCGGACGAAGACACGTTCATGCTCCATTGGAGCCCACGGCATGGAGTGGGGTCTCCTCCACGACATGCTCCACAAAGTTCTCATAGTATGGCTTCAATCTATGTCCGTTCACCTTGAACTCGTGGCCACTTTTTAAGCTTTGGACTTGGACTGCACCATGAGGAAAAACATTAGTAACAACAAGAGGTCCAATCCATTTAGAACGTAACTTACCAGGGAATAACCGAAGTCTTGAATCAAAAAGCAACACTTTCTGCCCCTTGGAGAACGTTTTGGTACGAAGCATCTTATCATGATAAGCCTTCGTCTTGTCCTTGTAGATGCGAGCATTCTCGTAAGCCTCGTTCCTAATCTCCTCAAGTTCATCTAATTGGAGCTTCCTATGAACTCCAGCAGCGTCTATGTCCAAATTGAAGGTTTTCACAGCCCAATGTGCCTTGTGCTCTAACTCAACGGGCAAATGACATGGCTTACCATATATAAGCCGAAAAGGTGACATGCCAAGGGGAGTTTTGTAAGCCGTACGATAGGCCCACAATGCATCGTCCAAGCGCAAACTCCAATCTCTTCTTGAGGGTCCCACGGTTTTCTCTAGGACTTGTTTGATCTCCCTATTTGAAACCTCCGCTTGCCCATTGGTTTGAGGGTGATAAGGTGTGGAAACCTTATGAGTAACGTTGTACTTCTTGAGCAAAGCTTCAATGGTGCGGTTACGAAAGTGAGAACCCCCATCACTAATTAAAACTCGTGGCATCCCAAACCTAGCAAAAATATTAGATTTCACAAAATCTGCAACAACCTTAGAATCGTTAGTACGGGTGGCTTTGGCTTCCACCCATTTGGAAACATAATCGACAGCTAGCAAGATATAAGTGAAACCAAAAGATGGAGGGAAGGGGCCCATGAAATCAATACCCCACACATCAAAAATTTCCACAAATGAGAGAGATTGTTGTGGCATTTGGTCCTTAGGCCCTATGTTACCTGTTCTTTGACACTTATCGCATGTTAAACAAAACATTTTAGCATCTTTAAAGAGATTAGGCCAATAAAATCCAGATTGTAACACCTTTAGGGCTGTCCTTTGGGTGCCAAAATGTCCCCCACATGCATAAGTATGGCAGAATGTAAGAATGGAATTAAATTCAGATTCGGGCACACATCTACGCACAATCTGATCTGGGCAGAATTTCCATAAATATGGATCATCCCAAACATAAAAACGTGCATCATGAACAAGTTTATCACGTTGGAACTTGTTTAGGGTACTAGGAACTTGCTTAGACACCAAGAAATTGACCAAATCGGCATACCAAGGGGTTCTTACCTCAATGGACAGAAGTTGCTCATCCGGAAACGTTTCTAAAATGGGGGTGGACTCTTCCTCACGCACCATTCTACTTAGGTGGTCAGCCACCACGTTTTCACACCCTTTCTTGTCTCGGATTTCAAGATCGAACTCTTGAAGTAGGAGCATCCAACGAATGAGTCTTGGCTTAGCCTCCTTTTTGGTGAGAAGATACTTCAAGGCTGCATGGTCAGTGAAAACAATTACTTTAGTACCAAGAAGATATGATCTAAACTTATCTAAAGCAAATACAACCGCCAAGAGTTCTTTTTCGGTTGTAGAATAATTCAATTGAGCATCATTTAAAGTGCGTGAAGCATAATAAATAACATGTGGCTGTTTATTTTTCCTTTGACCCAAAACAGCCCCAAGTGCATAATCCGATGCATCACACATCAATTCAAAGGGAATGGACCAATCCGGGGGAGTTATGATGGGTGCCGTGGTGAGTAAGTCTTTTAGATGCTTGAATGCCTTCTCACACGCCTCGTTGAACTCAAAAGACACATCCTTTTGGAGTAGGCGGCATAGGGGTTGTGCAATCTTGGAAAAGTCCTTGATAAATCGTCGATAGAATCCTGCATGGCCAAGAAAAGAACGGACCTCTCTAACCGACGTAGGAGAGGGTAAGTGACGTACAAGATCTATTTTAGACTTATCAACTTCAATTCCTTTTTCAGAGATGATATGACCCAAAACTATACCTTGTTTAACCATAAAATGACATTTTTCCCAATTCAAAACAAGGTTAGTTTCCATGCATCTTTTCAAGATTAAAGTGAGATTATGCAAACAAGCATCAAATGAGTCTCCAAACACACTAAAATCGTCCATAAATACTTCAATTATCTTTTCAACATAATCAGAGAAGATACTTACCATGCATCGTTGGAAAGTGGCCGGTGCATTGCATAAACCAAATGGCATACGACGATATGCAAAAGTACCAAATGGACAAGTAAAGGTGGTCTTTTCTTGATCATCCGGCGTTATGACAATTTGATTATAACCCGAATAACCATCAAGAAAGCAATAAAAAGAATGACCGGCTAACCTTTCAAGCATTTGATCAATGAATGGCAAAGGGAAGTGATCTTTCCTTGTTGCGGCATTTAGCTTTCTATAGTCAATGCACACCCTCCAACCGGTTTGAATGCGTGTAGGCACAAGTTCATCTTCTTCATTCTTCACCACAGTCACTCCGGATTTCTTTGGCACAACTTGAACCGGTGAAACCCAACGGCTATCCGAGATAGGATAGATCACCCCACAATCTAGAAGCTTGATAATCTCCTTTTTCACAACTTCCATCATTGGAGGGTTGAGCCGGCGTTGAGCCTCTCTGGTTGGTTTAGCCCCCTCCTCTAAAAGTATGCGATGCATGCAAGTTGTAGGACTAATACCCTTTATGTCGGCCAAGGTCCATCCTATGGCCGTCTTGTGCTCTTTCAACACCCGAATCAATTTCTCCTCCTCCATTGCTGTGAGGGATAAGGAAACTATGACAGGCAACGTCTCATTGTCTCCCAAATAGACATACTTCAAATGATCCGGCAATGGTTTAAGCTCAAGAATGGGTGCCTGAATCACTGAAGGTAACAACTTGTTAGTCGAAACAGGAATTGGACTCGGTTTTGGAGGCTTACCAAAGTGTTGTGGCAATGACTCAAGTGCAGCAACCATCTCGGCCTCATCTTCACTTCTAGGCACGGCAAAACCAGATTTTTGCCCAATTCCTTGTGCAATTGTTGTTTCAAGTGTATCCCTCTCCAAAGAATCGAGAAATTCCTGCGCCAAATCATCAATTATATCAATAGAAAAGCAAGAATGATCGTCCTTAGGAAATTTAATACTTTCAGAAAGATTGAAATCAATGACTTCCCCATCAAATTCCATCGTTAAAGTTCCTTTAAACACATCTATCTTGGTGCGGGCTGTTTTCATGAAGGGCCTCCCTAATAGAATCGGTAGTGGGGTGGAATGGGGTGAATCCTCCATGTCAAGCACGTAGAAATCCGCTGGAAAAATCAAGTTATCAACCTGTACCAAAACATCTTCCAAAACACCCTTTGGATATGCATTAGAACGATCGGCTAATTGAATTATCACACCATCATTTTTAAGCTCACCTAAGTTCATAGATGCATAAATAGAGTATGGCATAACATTAATCGAAGCCCCTAAGTCTAACATGCATTGTTCAAACTTAGTATTACCAATAACGCACGGAATTGTAAAACTACCCGGATCTTTGCATTTAGGGGGTAATTTCCTTTGTAACACAGCAGAGACATTTTCACTTACCTGGACCACCTCCTTGTTTGAAATCCTCTTCCTCGTTGTGCAAAGCTCTTTTAAGAACTTGGCATACTTAGGGACTTGCTTGATTGCATCAAGGAGCGGAATGTTAACTTGAACTTTCCTAAAGGTTTCCAAAATGTCCTTTTCACTCTCCTCCTTCTTTGATTGCCTAAACCTGCTAGGAAAGGGCACGTTTAGTGGAATGGAACTTGACAAAGTCGAATTTGGACTTACCTTAGGCATATTGGACGGTTTTGGCACAATAGGGGGTTGCGGCAAAGATTCTTTCACCCTTGCCGTGGCCTTTATTCCTTGTTCCTCCTCTTCTTGCAGCAACACGTCCTCTTCTTGACTTGTTTTGGACGTGCTTGGGGTGGTTTCGACCTCCTTACCACTTCTCAACATGATTGCCTTGGCAGATTCGAATCCTCCCCTTGGATTGACAACGGTTGAGCTAGGGAGCTTGCCTTTGTCTCGGAATTGTCCTACAAATTCCGCAATCTGCCCAATTTGTTTCTCCAAGTGATCCACCCTTTTGTCTTGGTTTTGCATGGCTTTGGTTTGATCCTCTTGCCCCTGAGACAAATTGGTAAGTAATTTAAGAAGTGTTTCATTGCCCAACGACGTACCTTGATTGTTTTGGGCAGGTTGTGCTTGGTTTGGATTGGGGCCGAATGGCTTGGTGTAGAACCCCGGGGGTTGTTGTCTAAAGCCTCCTTGTTGTTGAGGTTGTTGAGGTTCCCTCCACTTGAAGTTTGGATGGTCTCTCCAACCCGGATTGTATGTGTTGGAATATGGATCATTCCTTGGTTGATTGTGGCTCGGAAATCCCATGGCATTTGCACTCTCCCATCCCCCATTCTCAATCAATTGAGGGCATTTTTCCGAAGGGTGTCCTTGGATAGAACATACACCACATACAATCGGTCCTTGTATCTTCATTCCTTCGGCCATCTGAGACACAATAGAAGTAAGATTAGCTATCTGAGATTGAATATCGGATTGAGAACTTACCTCATTCAAGTGTTGCCGTGGGGGGTCCCTTTGCCCAAGTCCTTCATATTGTTGTGCATTTAGAGCACGGTTTGCAATTAGGGTCTTGGCCGACATAGGAGTTTTGTCCACCAATGCACCTCCCGCCGAAGCATCGAGCATTTGCCTTTCAATGGGAAGAAGGCCCTCATAGAAATATTGAAGGAGAAGCTCCTCCTTCATTTGATGTTGAGGACACGATGCAACAAGGGCTTTAAAACGCTCGTAGTATGCCGGAAAAGATTCTCCTTGACTTTGTTGGATTCCGCTAATTTTCTTCCTCAAGAGAATGACTCTTGAAGTAGGGAAGAACTTCTCCAAGAACGCTCTCTTCATGCTCTCCCAAGAAGTAACGGTCCCGGGTGCCAATTCATAAAGCCAATCCTTAGCCTTTTCCACAAGAGAGAATGGAAAAGCTTTCATCATTAGAATGTTCCCATCGACATTTATGGGTGTCATGCTCGAACAAACAACCTCGAACTCCTTGAGATGCTTGTTGGGATCTTCCATGGAAAGCCCATGGTATTTCGGAATGTGGTGCAACAAGCTTGACTTCAACTCGAATTCATCGGTCTTGCCTTGGGCAGCCGCGGGGTATTGAATGCATAATGGTGCGGCATTGGCCAACCCCGAGGCCGAAAGCTCTTTAATGGTCCGATTGTCTGCTGCCATAACTTCTTCTTCCACACTTTCAAACTCAGATTCGGCCTCTGAACTTGAACTAGGTTCACTAGGTTCGGGATGCCTCCTCTTTCTTCTCAAATCACGTTCAAAATCGTCGTTAAAGTCCAAGATATGTGCATGCACAGTTTGAGAACTCCGCGTCATGCACTAGTACCTAAACCAAGAAAACAAAACAAAATGAGAAAACTAGGTAAATTACACTAAAAACATACGGCAAAAACACAAGGGATTAGCAATTTTGCTAATCCCCGGCAACGGCGCCAAAATTTGATGCGAAAATAGTTAAACACACAAATTAACCCTATGGATGACAATTGTAGTAAATGAGCAAATAGGGATCGTTCTAGACCGGGGATTAACTAGGGATGCTAATCAATGTGAAATTGACTCAAAAGACTCAAAACAACACAAACACACTCAAATCTGCCTAAAAACCACTTTCTGGGCAGATTTGAGCACAAACACAAATTTGGACGAAATTAAGTAATAACTTGACTCAAGAACGTAAAAACACAATATAAAACACTAAATTAACTCAAAGAATGTAAAACTAAACACTTAAAACATTAAAACAAACCAAAAGACTCAAACATCACCCAAAACACTCAAAACTGCCTTAAAATCACTTTCTGGGCAGTTTTGAGCACTTTGGT
Organism: Pyrus communis; assembly: GCF_041283825.1. NCBI lineage: Eukaryota > Viridiplantae > Streptophyta > Magnoliopsida > Rosales > Rosaceae > Pyrus > Pyrus communis. The sequence continues at coordinate 10,017,546 of NC_142572.1, forward strand.
GAATCTGGACGAAATTGGGAAATAAAATGAATCAAAACACTTAAAAGCACAAACTAAATTGATTTCTAACTAAATTGGACATTAAAGTAAAGGGGGATTAAGGTTTTGACGAAGTTAAATTAAATAAAACAAGTTAATAAACTAGGCAGATTGTATAAACGGATTTGAGAAACAAGATGATGGATGGATTAGTTAGAGGTCCATTCTCCACACATGACACATTTATATATGAATCGATTCTCCAATTGCTTTTCATTATCTATGATGCTCAACACCCCAAGTTAACCGTGATGCACTAATTAACTCTCAAATTTTCCTTATGTTATTGAATTGGATGATGCATGCGACAATTCAAATCATTCTCCAATGGTTCTCAACATGAATGCATAGAAGAGATACAATGAGAGATCATTATGCTCTATGAGAATTATAAGTGTTGACGAGGCAATTGTAACTATGAATGCATGATACTTTTGCCAAGAATTCAATTAACGCGGTTGTGACTAGCAACCTTCACTACTCATGTTTATAAACTTGTGACGATTAGGTGAAACTCGTTTATAAACTAGCATCGAGTTTATGCATGAAGACTAAGTATGCATCCCTAATCAACATACAAAAACAAGTTTTTAATAAACATGATAATTGAATTACAATCACAACTTAACAAATCACAATTGGAAGAAATCAATTCATATTTCAAACATGTTCATGGCTTCAAACTTTCCCCTAACTAATTAGGGGTTTAGCCACTCATGATTACAACAAACTTAGAGAGTAATAACAAAGTAAACATTGAAAACAAGAATCGAAGTACACCTAAAAATTCCAACAACTCAATCTTGAATTGTATGAACGTTTAGGCCTCTTCTCCTCTAGTTGCTGCGGCACAAGGGGTTTTGGTGAGTTTTGGGGGTTATGGATGATGTAGAATGATGTGTTTAGGGTAGGGATGGATGTAGGGGAAGGTAAGGAGTGTTTTTGGGCAGAAAATATGAAGAATGGTGAAGTATGGTAGTGCTAGAGAGAGGGGAGGAATTTCTGGCGTGAATGAATGTGTATGAGAGATGGTTTTCTGAAATGGAAGAGTGTGTTGTTTGTGGCTGCAATGCATGCTTATTTATAGGTGAAATGGGGGGAACATGATGACTAGGAATTAGGTGGAAAGCTGAAATGGTGATGGGAGATGCATGTGGCTGTTTGTGCATGTGATTAAAGGGTGGAAATGCATGTGCTTTGACAGAAATGAAAGGGAATGCACGGTTTTGGTTGATTTCTGGTGGTTGTGAGGTGGAAATCTAGGTGGAAATGCATGTGGATTAAAGCTATGTGAATGATTAAGGTGAATGTGCATGAGTGCATGTGAAATCTGCCAAGATGCATGTGTTATGAAGTGGATTTTCTGCAAAGGCAAGGTGAATGTGCATGTGATTAAATTAAAAGATGGAATGCATGTGAAAGGTTGGAGATTGAATGATTAAAGTGCATGTGGCTGATTTATGAAGGGGAAATGCAAAGGGGAAATCTGGAAATGGGATAGGAGCCACGGCATTGTGTGGTGTTTGTTTGAATGTTTGCAATGATGAAATGGATGGGAGTGGTTTGATGAATGAGTGGATGGAATGATGAAAGAATAAAGGGAATGATGAAAGGGGAACAAGTGCATGTTAGCCACGGCAAGGAATGCATTTTCTGAATGAATGAAGGCAGGTTATGTGGAAGGGCTTGAACAAAGGTAGAAGCATGGCACAAAGGTGAATGGGTGATGTGTGAATGTGGTTGAATGATTAAAGTGTAAATGATTAATGAATGGTTCTTTGTTGATGGTGGAAATCTGAAATGATGAAGTGGAATGTGCATGTGGCTGCAATGATGGTGTTTTGCACGGCAATGATGGAGAAAGAATGTGTGGATGCATGGTTGTGTTGGTGATGAATGTGAACTCTTTGTTCTTCATTTTCATTCCTTTGGTCTTCAATTTCGTCCATCTACTTGGCTTTAAGCATATGCAATCCATTCCAATCTCTAATTTGCTCCAAAAGGCTCCGAAAGGCATCCTTTTGCATCCTTAGCCATATGAACCTATAGACACACGAAAATGACTTTAAACACTAAATTAAGTAAGAAAACACAACATAAATGCATAAGAACTAGCTAACTAAGGCGCATAAATATGCTTCTATCAATGCAGCCACTTATTCAAAGCACATGCATTTCCACCCTTTAATCACATGCATAAATCAGCCACATGCATCTCCCATCATCATTCCAGATTTCCACCACCCTCCTAGCTGTCATGTTCCCCCCATTTCACCTATAAATAACCCTTCATTGCAGCCACAAAGGGGGGGATCCATTCACCACAGAAATAAGGCCTTTGTGCCAGAAATTCATCCATTCCATAAACACTTCCATTCCATTGTACATACCACCAACACTTCCCCCTTTGTGCCGTGAGTTTCCCTTACAATCCAAACACCATCCTTCCATTTTCACCACTCCCCAAACCATTCACACCATCAAACTATCCTTAGACCTTGTGCTACAACGAAGAGGAAGAGAAGAGTGCCTAAACGTTCATACAATTCAAGTTTGAGTTGTTGGAATGTTTAGGTGTTTCTTTGATTTCAATGTTAATTTCAATACTCTTTGTTTTGTACGTATGAGGAATGGAAGAGAAGAGTGCCTAAATGTTCATACAATTCAAGTTTGAGTTGTTGGAATGTTTAGGTGTTTCTTTGATTTCAAAGTTATGAGGAAATTCGAAATATATGTTTATGCTTGCATTTTGATTTGATTACTTCTAATTGCGTTTCATAAGTTGTGATTCAATTTGTTTAACCGTTTGATTGATAACTTATTTATGTATGTTTATTGAGAGTGCACGCTTAATTTTCATGCATGAATATGACGCTAGAATATAAGTGAGTTTCACCTAATAGTTACGAACTTATATTCACAAGTAGTGGAGGTTGCTTATAAACAATCGCGTTAAACGAATTCTTGGCATAAGTTTCATGCGTATTCCATAGTAACGAATGCCTCGTCAACACTTATAATTTTCATAGAGCGTAATGATTCTTGCTTGTATCTCTATTATGCAATCATGTAGGGGACTTGTGGGGAATGTTTTGAATTGTTGTATGCGCTAACCCATCCAATTCAATAACGTTAGGAAGATTTGAAGGTTAATTAGTGCATCACGGTTAACTTGGGGTGTTGAGAATTCATGGTTTATTGAAATGCAATTGGAAATCATTTTATTATGCAAGTGTAACATGTGTGGAGAAGAACCTTCTAGCTAGCATTCATCCATTCATTTTCATCGCATTCATATTTACATTCTGTCTAGTTTATTAAACTTGTTTCGTTATTTCAATTTTCGTCAAATTAAAATCCCCCTTTACTTTATTGTCTAATTTAGTTAGAAAGTGTCTTAGTTTGTGTTTATAAGAGTTTTGAGTCATTTTGTTACACAAATTCGTCCAAATTTGTGTTTGTGCTCAAATCTGCCCAGAAAGTGGTTTTTAGGCAGATTTGAGTGTGTTTGTGTTGTTTTGATTCTTTTGGTTTGTTTTAGTGTTTTAAAGCTTAGTTTTGCATTCTTTGAGTCTAGTATAGTGTTTTAAGGTCAGAAACTGCCTAGTTAGTGTTTTTAGGCAGTTTTGAGTCTTTTGAACTTGTTTTGAGTCCTTTGAGTCTTTGTGAACGTTTTTAACTTTGTTTTTATGTTTTTGAGTCAAATCCAAGTGATTAACAATCCCTCCTAATCCCCGATCCAGAACGATCCCTACTTGCACCTATACTACAATTGATAAAAAGAGGGTTTAATTTGTGTGCGTATAATTCCCGCATCAAATTTTGGCGCCGTTGCCGGGGATTAGAAAATTTGCTAATCCCTTGGATTGTTTTATTTTCGTTTGTTTTTATTTTATTCCAGTTTCTTAATCTTGTTTTGTTTCTTGTTCTAGGTACTAGTTTATGACTCGGAGTTCTCATCCGATTCGTGAAATTATCCTGGAGTGATTGATAGGAGCATATTCATGCGACTTAAATGGCTTGTTCTCGTGCATTTACGTTATGTTTCTTTAGTTATTTTAGTCCTTTAAGCTATTTTCGTGTGTTTGTAGGTCCAAAGGGCTAAAGGAGCAAAAAGATGCATTTTGGAGACTTTTGGAGCACTTTTGGGCTAAGGATGGATAGCTTATGCTTGGCGCCAAAATGTTGGACGAAATTGAAGACCAAAGTGTTGGAACTTTGTTCCCTTTAGTTTTAGGACATTTAAACCTTTCCAATTCCCTTATGCCGTGCATCTCCACCTTTCTCCCAAAACCATACACATGCATTCATTATTCATTCCCTCACATGCTCCCATTACTTATCATCACCACTTATCACTTATCATAACCACATATCATATCACTTATCATTCACCACTTATCACTTATCATATCATTCACCACTTATCATTCATCACTTATCATTTACCACTTATCATTCATCAAACACATGCATTCACATGTTTTCACAATCCAACTCACATGCACATTCATCCACCTTTCTCCCTAAAACCGTGCACATGCAAACACATTCACCCACATGCACCCTTTATTCTTTCATCATTCCATCCACTCATTCATCAAACCACTCCCATCCATTTCATCATTGCAAACATTCAAACAAACATCACTCATTGCCGTGGCCTCCCTTTGCATTCATATGCATCTCACTTCATCATTTCAGCCACAAAACCACTCCACATGCACCCTAGATTCTAATCAGCCACTTCACATGCACATTCAACATTCCAGAAAATACCCATGCCGTGCACATGCATTCATCATCTTCCCCCTTTACATTTGATGCGAGAATTATACGCACACAAATTAAACCCTCTTTTTATCAATTGTAGTGAAGAATGTAAGTAGGGATCGTTCTGGACCGGGGATTAGGAGGAATTATTAATCACTTGGATTTGACTCAAAAACGTAAAAACACAATATAAAACACTATACTAGACTCAAGGAATGCAAAACTAAACTTTAAATCACCAAAACAAACCAAAAGACTCAAAACAGCACCAAAACACTCAAAACTGCCTAAAAAACACAATCTGGGCAGTTTTGAACACTAGACACAACTTTGGACGAAAATTGGTTTTAACTTGACCTAAGACACTTAAAAACACAAACTAAAGTGATTTCTAACTACTATGACTCAACAAAGTGAAGGGGGATTGGTTTTGGACGAATTTAAAAACAAAACACACTTTTTAAATTAGAACAGATTGTAAAAACGAATTTGATGGAATTGAATGGATGGGAAGCTAGCTAAGGGGTTCATCTCCACACATGTTATACTTGCATATAAAACGATTTCCAATTGCTTTTCAATAACCCATGAATTCTCAACGCCCCAAGTTAATTAGGTTCGCTTAAATTAACCTTCAGATTTTCCTAACGTTATTGAATTGGATGATTGCATACGACAACCCAAAACATTCCCCACAAGTCCCCTACATGATTGCATAATAGAGATACAAGCAAGAATCATTAAGTTCTATGAAAACCATAAGCATTGACGAAGCACTTGTTACTATGATTGCATGAAACTTATGCCAAGAATTTACTTAACGCGATTGAGATCATCAACCTTTACTACTTGTGAATATAATTCCATAACGATTATGTGAAATTTCCTTATATCCTAGCATCCAATTTATGCATGATAATTAAGCGTGCACTCTCAACCAACACACACAAATCAATGTAATTTACATAGATAAGTAAATTGAATTCACAACTTATGAAACGCAATTAGAAGTAATCAAATCATATAGCAAGTATGTTCATGGTTTCGAATCCCCCCCCCCCTAGCCAAGGGGGGGTTTAGTTCCTCATACGCACAAAACAAAGAGAATTGAAATTAAACATTGAATTCAAAGGAAAAGAAACACCTAGAAATTCCAGCGACGCGAACTTGAATTGCATGAACTTCCGAGCTTCCTTCTCCTCCTCCTTGGTGCGGCAAAGGTCTAGGGACAGGTTTAGGGCCTTAGGTGTATGGATGCATGGTTATGGAGGGGTGTAGTAGTGTTTAGGGGAAGGGGATGGTGCGGCAAAGCTTAAAACTAAGGAGAAAGGTGTTTGGTGGCTGCGGCAAGGGTGTGGAGAGGGTTGGACGAATTTCTGGAATTAATGAATGTGTATGAGAGGTGGTGATCTGATCTAGGGGTTAATATGAGTATATATAGGCACTTAAAACCCTAGGGTAATCTGATATGGACTTGAATAACCCAAATCCACAAGGAAATAGGCTTAGAAATCAGAAATAGAAAGGGATAATGCTTCCTAGGTGCGGCAGGTAAGGAGATAAGGTGATAAGGCTTCTAGAATGCCTTGCAAGGCAAGGGAAATCAGCTTTCTAGAAGGATTTGGGGCGCCACTTTTGTAGGAGATAAGATAAGGTTCCTAGAATCATGTTTTAAGGGCCAAATTTGTAGGGAAAAAGAGATAAGGGTGCAGCACCTTTGTAGGGATAATGTTAGGGCTTCTAGAAAGCCTAAAAACTAAGGGGATTTGGATAAAACCCACGGCAAAGATAGGATAGGGCATCTAAGGCTTCTAGAAACCCTCCAAGATAAGGTAAAGTGCATGGCATCCCTATAGGATTAGGATAAGGTGTCCTAAATGGATAAGGACTCCTCATTGCACTTGGAAACTTTGCCTATTAGGATTAGGAAACCTTGTCTTCATCATTCCTTCTTCATCTTGGACTCCTTTTCCTTCTTGGACTTGGAAAACTTCTTTGTTGCTTCACTTGAGACCATTTGGACTTTGCCTTTCCTACATCAAGTAGGAAACCTTATTTGAGTAGGAAACTTTATTCTTCTAGGAATCCTAATTTAACTAGGAAACCCATTTTAACTAGGAATCCTAATTCAACTAGGAAACCATCTTCCATGAGGGACTTTCCTACTGCAACTAGGAAACCTTGCTCAAGTAGGAATCATCATCTTCAAGTCTTCAATTTCGTCCATCCTCTTGGCTCCAAGCATATGATGTCCATTCCAAGCTCTAATTTGCCCCAAAAGGCTCCAAAATGCATCCTTTTGCATACTTTGCCCTTAAAACCTGAAAACACATAGAACTAGCTTAAAAGACTACTTTACTAAGGAAAAACACTATAAATGCACAAAAACAAGCTAAACTAAGGTGCATAAATATGCTCCTATCAAATTCCCCCACACTTAGCTTTTGCTAGTCCTCGAGCAAAACAAAATGAAACAAAGTAAATAAACGAAGTAAAACGAGTAAAACACAACCTACACCTTCCAACAATCGCCTCAGGGATTTCCAATGCACATGACATGTTAAAAATCATCATTCCCACAGATTTTAGCCATCTTTACGCTTAAGCATCTACTTAATCATAGTCACTACTTGATGCGGGAATTATACGCACACAAATTAAACCCTCTTTTCGTCAAATTGTAGTATATGTATAAGTAGGGATCGTTCTGGACCGGGGATTAGGAGGGATTGTTAATCACTTGGATTTGACTAAAAAACGTAAAAACGTAATATAAAACACTAAACTAGACTCAAAGAATGTAAAACTAAACTTTAAAACACTAAAACAAACCAAAAGACTCAAACATCACCCAAAACACTCAAAACTGCCTTAAAAACACTTTCTGGGCAGTTTTGAGCACTTTGGTGAATTTGGACGAAATTATGTAATAAATGGAATCAAAACACTTAGAAACATAAACTAAGACACTTTCTAACTAAATTGGACAATAAGGTAAAGGGGGATTGAGTTTTGGACGAAAATAAACTAAATGCACAGATTGTAAGTAAAAGCAAAATGTAAATGTGAAAGTGTGATAGAATTGAATGGAATGAAGGCTAGCTAAGGGGTTCATCTCCATACATGTTATACTTGCATAATAAAACGATTTCCAATTGCATTTCAATAAATCATTAATTCTCAACACTCCAAGTTAACCGTGATGCACTAATTAACCTTCAAATCTTCCTAACGTTATTGAATTGGATGATTGCATACGACAACCCAAAACATTCCCCATAAGTCCCCTACATGATTGCATAATAGAGATACAAGCAAGAATCATTACGCTCTATGAAAATTATAAGTGTTGACGGGGCATTCGTTACTATGATTGCATGAAACTTATGCCAAGAATTCTTTTAACGCGATTGTTTATAAGCAACCTCCACTACTTGTGAATATAAGTTCGTAACTATTAGGTGAAACTCACTTATATTCTAGCGTCAAATTCATGCATGAAAATTAAGTGTGCACTCTCAATAAACATACATAAATAAGTTATCAATCAAACAGTTAAACGAATTGAATCCACAACTTATGAAACGCAATTAGAAGTAATCAAATCAAAATGCAAGCATAAACATATATTTCGAATCCCCCCCTAGCCAAGGGAGGTTTAGTTGAATTTAAACATTGGAATCAAAGAAACACCTAAACATTCCAACAACTCAAACTTGAATTGTATGAACGTTTAGGCCCTCTTCTCTTCCATTCCTCATTCGTACAAAACAAAGAGTATTGAAATTAAACATTGAAATCAAAGAAACACCTAAACATTCCAACAACTCAAACTTGAATTGTATGAACGTTTAGGCCCTCTTATCTTCCTCTTCGTTGTAGCACAAGGTCTAAGGATAGTTTGATGGTGTGAATGGTTTGGGGAGTGGTTGGAGTGGCTGCAATGGAGGAGAAAAGTGTTTTGGTGGCTGCTGCAAGGGTGTGGAGAGGTTTTGACGAATTTCTGGAATATGGAAGAGTTAATGAGAATGAATGCAATGGATGCTTATTTATAGGTGAAATGGGGGGAACATGACAGCTAGGAGGGAATGTGGCTGCATGTTTGAATGATTAAAGGATGCATGTGGGTTGGAATTGCATGTGCAATGAATATGTGGCTGCATGTGCAAGGGGACAATCTGAAAATGCATGTGAAAGCATGTGTTGGCTGCAATGATGAAGTGGATGGGAGTGCATGTGGCTTAATTAATTAAAGGGAGTGCATGTGCAATGTTTTAAAGGATGGAATGCATGTGAATATGATGGAAATCTGATATGGTGATGGGAGATGCATGTGGCTGATTTATGCATGTGATTAAAGGGAGTGCATGTTTGAATGATTAAAGGGACATGTGGGGGTGGAAATGATGAATGAAATGCATGTGAATGAAAGAGAGAGAATGTGGTGTAATGATGAAGTGGAATAAGTGCATGTGGATGTATGTGCATGTGCAAGGTTGTTGTTGTGATAAGTGATAAGTGTATGGTTATGATAAGTGTATGATATGATAAGTGAATGATATGATAAGTGAATGATATGATAAGTGAATGATAAGATAAGTGAATGATATGATAAGTGGATGATAAGATAAGTGAATGATATGTGGTGAATGATATGTAATGATATGTGGTGATATGTGGGAGTGTGGCTGAAATGAAGGAGTGGAATGTTGGAATGTTATGCACGGCTAAGGATATAGGAAAGGTTTAAATGTCCTAAAACTAAAGGGAACAAGGTTCCAACACTTTGGTCTTCAATTAGGTCTTCAATTTCGTCCAACACTTTGGCTCCAAGCATAAGCTATCCATCCTTAGCCCAAAAGTGCTCCAAAAGTCTCCAAAATGCATCTTTTTGCTCCTTTAGCCCTTTGGACCTACAAACACACGAAAATAGCTTAAAGTACTAAAATAACTAAAGAAACATAACGTAAATGCACGAGAACAAGCCATTTAAGTCGCATGAATATGCTCCTATCACTACTCATTAGTTCACAAATAACCAATTAAAACATGATTCTGAATGTAGTAACATGCCTTAGAGAATTTCCTCAATTCCTTACTAGATATGCACTCAATTTTCACACAGATTTTCTGACTACACACCCTATACTAGTTATATGTGAGAAGATAGATGTAAATATGAAAACGAATGCTCACATATATGTATGACAAAGAAAGCACTTTTCGGAGTTAATAACATGTTTGGATATGATCTCATGAATGGAACGCTACTACTTAGATGCGAGAACCAGTGACACCATATGCTCGTACCAATTTTAAACTCCACAAATTGAAACACATAACACTCAAGATTAAAGTCAAGGGTTGTAACGGGGCTAGGGGTATTGGCTAACAAAGAAAGGTAAAGGATAAAATAAACGTTCTTTAAACAATAGTAAGCAAAGTAATGAACTTGATACTTAGAATTCACTTTAGAGTGCAGAAAATAACTTTAAACGCAAAGGGGAATACACGTGCATACTTAGGGTCAAATGCAACGTTTTGGACCCTTTCTTCAATAACCAACAACTTAGAGCTCATTTTATGCTCTTCCAACTCCTTTTCATACTATTCACAACTTTTTCTTTTTTTTTTTCCTTTCTATTTTGCACGAATTTTTCTCTTTTTTTTTTTTTCTTGCCGTGCCTCATTCAAGACTTGGCACACCCATATATCAAGAATAATTCCCCCACACTTGTTTTCTGCAATGCAATGATCAAAAGGAATTCATCTTTGAGTTATGCTTTTACTATGCTTCAAGAACAAAGGTATGGGTGGTCCTACTCTAGGCTAGGTGAGGATAATTGTGGGTTAACAAAGAAAGTAGGCTACACAAGGCTCAACGGGGTTAAATCCTACAAACAAATGAAATAGGGAAATATGGCAATTTGGCTATGGTGGTCACTACTAACTTCATCTTGAATATGTGTTATGCAATTCAATAACATGTTTTGAATGAAATTGGCATGAGTTCTAGTATTTGGAACTAAATGATGAAACGCCTTCTAAGTAGTAACCAAGCAAAGAAAAATGAGATCATGCAACGACTTTAGAAAACAAGAATGCACAGATTTTAACTCTCCAAATAAACGTTTAGGCTCAAGTCTCACAAGGTTGTAGCATTAGTTTGAGTTCCTTCCTTCAAGCATGTTACAAAAACTAATTTTTTTTTCTTTTTGATTACATGTGAAGTCATAAGTTATAACCACAACCAAGCATAAACAAAGAGTAAATCAAACTTTCATCCATGTTAATCATTCTCTTTAACAGTCATGCAATTACAACCGAATCCTCATCATTGTGTTGGAAGGTACCCTAAGACACAAACAAACACACAAAAACAACTTAAAACAACTCTTTTTGGGTTTTCAAAACAATTTTTTCAATTTTTTCTGGGATTTTCGGATTTTTAGAACAACAAACTCTAAAACACTCTAAAACGGCTTAAAAACACTTAAAAACAGCAAGAAACAACATTTGAAATTATGGGTGACCAAACCCTACGAATTTGCATCAAAACACCTTGGTTACCCCCCCACACTTAAATCAAACATTGTCCTCAATGTTTCAAGCATAGACTCACACAATTAACAAACAAACAAACAAAACAACATCTAACAACCTAACATGGCAGAAACAAAATCAACAACAAAGAGAAGAGTTTAGGAACGCAAATCTGGAATTGGAGTGCTTTCTCGGTCTTCCTTTGTTGAATGCATGGGTTGCCTCCCAAGTAGCGCTTGCTTTAACGTCGTACAGCCGGACGAAGACCTCATTCACTCCTTACTAGGGCCCACGGCTTCCAAGGGTATGTCATCCACGGCATGCTCCACAAAGGTGTCATAATAGGGCTTCAAACGATGCCCGTTCACCTTGAATTCTTGTCCCGTTTTCAAGCTTTGGATTTGGACTGCACCATGAACAAAAACATTAGTAATAACAAATGGTCCAATCCACTTAGAACGTAACTTACCGGGAAATAAACGTAAACGGGAATTGAACAATAGCACTTTCTGCCCAATTGAGAATGATTTCCCACGGATCATGTTGTCATGGAAAGCTTTGGTCTTTTGCTTGTAAATGCTTGCATTATCGTACGCCTCGTGCCGTATTTCATCAAGCTCATTCAATTGGAATTTCCTAGTACTTCCCGCTTCATCTAAGTGCATGTTGAACTTCTTGACGGCCCAAAGAGCTTTATGCTCCAACTCCACGGGAAGATGGCATGCCTTGCCATAGACAAGTCGAAAGGGGGACATCCCAATGGGGGTTTTGTACGCCGTACGATACGCCCAAAGTGCATCATCTAACTGTAAACTCCAATCCTTTCTTGTTGGCCCAACGGTCTTTTCTAGGATTTGCTTGATCTCTCGGTTGGAAACCTCGGCTTGGCCATTCGTTTGAGGATGGTAAGGTGTAGAAACCTTATGGGTGACATGGTATTTCCTCAATAACGCTTCAATGGTCCGATTGCAAAAGTGTGACCCTCCATCACTAATGATCACTCGTGGCATTCCAAACCTTGCAAAAATGTTAGTTCTAATAAAATCTGCAACCACTTTAGAATCATTAGTCCGGGTGGCCTTGGCTTCCACCCATTTTGACACATAATCAACCGCAAGCAAAATATACATGAAACCATACGATGAAGGGAAGGGACCCATAAAATCAATACCCCAAACATCAAAAATTTCAACATTTAAGATAGAAACCTGCGGCATTTGGTCCTTTGCACTAATACCACCCATTCTTTGGCATTTATCACATGTTAAGCAAAACGTTCTAGCATCCTTAAAAATACTAGGCCAATAAAATCCACATTGTAACACTTTGAGGGCCATGCGTTGTGTGCCAAAGTGCCCTCCACATGCATATGTATGACAAAAACTCAAAATTGAATGACATTCAGAACCATGCACACAACGACGTATAATCTGATCGGGACAAAATTTCCATAAGTATGGATCATCCCACACATAAAACCGTGCATCATGCCTAAGTTTGTCACGTTGGTGCCTATTGAACTCATTTGGAATACGTTTTGACACCAAAAAATTAACTATATCGGCATACCAAGGTGTACTAACCTTTATGGACAGCAATTGTTCATCGGGGAATGTCTCGGCAATGGGTAGGGCTTCTTCATTGTGCACCATTCGGCTTAGGTGGTCAGCCACCACATTTTCACTTCCCTTCTTGTCCCGAATCTCTATGTCGAACTCTTGAAGTAGCAACATCCATCGAATTAGCCGTGGCTTGGCCTCCTTTTTAGTGAGCAAGTACTTCAGAGCTGCATGATCAGTGAAAACAATTACTTTAGTACCAATTAGATATGATCGAAATTTATCTAAAGCAAAGACAACGGCCAGAAGTTCTTTTTCCGTAGTGGAGTAGTTCAATTGTGCATCGTTCAATGTCCGTGAGGCGTAGTAGATGACATGCGGCCTCTTGTCCCTTCTTTGTCCTAAAACAGCTCCTAAAGCATAGTCGGACGCATCACACATGAGCTCGAAAGGTAGACTCCAATCCGGTGGAACAATGATGGGTGCCGTGGTCAACAACTCCTTAAGTTGGTTGAATGATGCCGTGCACTCCTTGGTGAATTCAAACGTCACGTCTTTTTGTAGGAGACGGCAAAGAGGTTGTGCAACCTTCGAGAAATCCTTGATAAACCTACGATAAAATCCTGCATGGCCAAGAAAAGAACGAACCTCTCTAACCGAAGTTGGAGAGGGTAAGTGACGTACAAGATCTATTTTCGACTTATCAACCTCAATACCGTTTTCAGAGACTATATGACCTAAAACTATGCCTTGTTTAACCATGAAATGGCATTTTTCCCAATTAAGAACAAGGTTAGTTTCAACGCAACGTTTTAAGATTAAACTAAGATTATGCAAGCAACCATCGAAAGAATCACCAAACACGCTAAAATCATCCATAAACACTTCAATGATTTTCTCAACATAATCAGAAAATATGCTCATCATGCATCGTTGAAATGTAGCAGGTGCATTACATAAACCAAAAGGCATGCGACGATATGCAAAAGTACCGAAGGGGCATGTAAAAGTGGTTTTTTCTTGATCTTCGGGTGTTATGACAATTTGATTATAACCAGAATAACCATCAAGAAAACAATAGAAAGCATAACCGGCTAACCTCTCAAGCATTTGGTCGATGAACGGCAGTGGGAAGTGATCCTTCCTTGTTGCGGCGTTTAGCTTCCTATAATCGATGCACACCCTCCAACCGGTTTGAATGCGTTGAGGAACAAGTTCATTCTCGGCATTTGCAACCACAGTCACTCCAGATTTCTTCGGAACACATTGCACGGGTGAGACCCACTTACTATCCGAGATTGGATAGATTACTCCACAATCCAAAAGCTTGATTACCTCCTTCTTCACAACTTCCATCATCGGAGGGTTGAGACGGCGTTGAGCCTCTCGGGATGTTTTGGACCCCTCCTCTAGAAGTATGCGATGCATGCATGTAGTAGGGCTAATTCCCTTGATGTCGGCCAAGGTCCATCCAATTGCCGTTTTGTACTCCTTAAGCACTCGCACCAATTTGTTTTCTTCTTGTGCCGTGAGTGAGGATAAGATAATGACGGGCAATGTCTCATCCTCGCCCAAGAAAACATACTTCAAATGACTAGGCAATGGCTTAAGTTCAAGTGTAGGTGGCTGCACAACTGAGGGAAGCATTTTATTAGCCGAAACTGAACTTAAAATAGGGTCCGAATACTTACCCGATTGTAATGGCAATGACTCGAGGGCAACCACCATCTCAATAATATCCTCATTAGGGGGCACGGCCAAGGATTCCTCATGCATGCCGTGGGGTTCCTTGGTGGTTGTTTCTATGTTTTGCATGTTCCTTCCTTGTGCAATGACCAATTCAAGTGCATCATCCTTCAAATTGTCTAAATAGTCCTGCGCCAAAGAGTCAATTATATCAATAGCAAAACACGAATGATTCTCACTAGGGTACTTCATAGAATCAGAAAGATTGAAATTAATAACTTCCCCATCAAATTCCATGGTCAAAGTGCCATTATATACGTCAATCTTCGTACGAGCAGTTTTCATGAATGGCCTTCCGAGGAGGATGGGCAATGAAGGGGCATGGTCCGATTCATCCATCTCAAGTACGTAGAAGTCCGCCGGGAAGATCAAATGATTAACCTGCACTAACACATCTTCCAAAACTCCCTTTGGATAGGCATTAGATCTATCGGCTAATTGTATGATCACACCATCGTTTTTCAATTCACCAAGGTTCATTGAAGCATAAATAGAGTAGGGCATGACGTTAATTGAAGCCCCTAAGTCTAACATAGCATTTTCAAACTTAGTTTGACCAATAATACAAGGAATTGTAAAGCTACCTGGATCCTTGCATTTTGGTGGTAACTTCCTTTGTAAAACAGCGGAAACGTTTTCACTTACCCGTACTACCTCTTTATGTGACGCCCTCTTCCTTGTAGTGCACAATTCCTTCAAGAACTTAGCGTATTTGGGCACTTGCTTTATTGCATCCAAAAGGGGGATATTGACTTGAACTTTCCGAAACGTCTCCAAAATGTCCTTTTCCGCTTCTTCTTTCTTTGTTTGCTTAAACCTACTAGGAAAAGGAACATTCGCAGGAAAATCATTAGTAGGAACCGAACTTGACACGTTCTTACCTTTATTGGATGAATTGGACGACTTGGGATCACTTGGAACTTGCGGCACAATTGGTTCCACCTTGGCCGTGAGTGGCCTTTGCTCCTCCTCTTCAATTCTCAACTCGTCCTCCTCGTTGGAACGTGATTTGGATGGTTTGAGGTCAGATCCGACTTGCTTTCCACTTCACAAATGCATAGCTTTTGCAGATTCGAATCCACCTTTCGGATTGACCACCGTTGAGCTAGGCAACCTTCCTTGCTCACGAAATTTCCCCATGAACTCGGCAATCTGTCCCACTTGCTTCTCCAAGTTGTCCACCCTCTTGTCTTGGATTTGCCTCTCTTTGTTTTGAGTTTGGACTTCCTGCGTCAAAGTAGTAAGTAATTGAAAAATCTTATCATTATCACTTGAATTACCTACATTGCTTTGGGCAGGTTGTGCTTGGGCTTGTGGTGGTGCCAACGGCTTTTGATAGAAACCCGGGGGTTGTTGCCTAAATCCGCTTTGTTGTTGACCTTGTTGGGGGTCTCGCCATTTGAAATTCGGATGATCACGCCAACCGGGATTGTAAGTATTAGAGAACGGATCACCACGTGATTGGTATTGGTTGCCATATCCCACGGCATTGAGTGTCTCCCACCCTCCATTCTCGATTAATTGTGGGCACTTGTCCGTAGGGTGTTCTTGCATGGAGCATACGCCACAAGAAGCTATGGTTTTGACTTTTGGACCTTCCACCACCTGAGAAAGCAACGTAGTAAGGTTAGCCATTTGATTTTGAAGTTCGGTTATGGCACTTACCTCATTGACTTGGTGTTGCCGTGGGGTACTCCTCTGTCCAACGCCTTCGTATTGTTGAGCATTCAATGCTCGATTAGCAATCAAGGTCTTTGCAGCCGTAGGGGTCTTGTCCACCAAGGCTCCTCCCGCTGAGGCATCTAGCATTTGACGTTCAATAGGTAGAAGTCCCTCGTAAAAGTATTGTAGAAGTAGTTCCTCCTTCATTTGATGCTGTGGACATGAAGCAACAAGAGATTTAAAACGTTCATAATAAGTAGGAAAGGATTCACCTTCATCTTGTTGAATTCCACTTATCCTTTTTCGTAGGAGGATGACTCGAGAAGTTGGGAAAAACTTCTCCAAGTAAGCTCGTTTCATGCTCTCCCATGATGTGACAGTTCCGGGAGCCAATTCGTACAACCAATCTTTCGCTTTCTCTTGGAGAGAAAAGGGAAAGGCCTTCATCTTCAAGATGCTCTCATCCACGTTCACCGGAGTCATGCTTGAGCAAACGACTTCAAACTCCTTCAAGTGCTTGTTCGGATCTTCCATGGATAGCCCATGGTACTTCGGAATGTGATGTAACAGGCTTGACTTCAATTCGAACTCGGCAGTCTTGTCTTGAGCCGCCCTTGGGTATTGGATGCACAAGGGTGCGGCATTGGCCAATCCCGAAGCGGAAAGCTCCTTGATTGTTCGGTTGTCCGCTGCCATGTCTTCCACTTCTTCTTCAAATTCAGAAACGGACTCAGAGCTTGCACTTGATTCACTAGGTTCCGGGTTCTTCCTCTTACGTCTCAACTCACGCTCAAAATCGTCGTCAAAGTCTAAAATATGTTCGTGAACCGGATTAGAACTCCGAGTCATAAACAAGTACCTAAAACAAGAAACAAAATAACATAAGAATCTGATCTAATAAGAAAAACGAAAATAACAATCCAAGGGATTAGCAAAGTTGCTAATCCCCGGCAATGGCGCCAAAATTTGATGCGAGAATTATACGCACACAAATTAAACCCTCTTTTTATCAATTGTAGTGAAGAATGTAAGTAGGGATCGTTCTGGACCGGGGATTAGGAGGGATTATTAATCACTTGGATTTGACTCAAAAACGTAAAAACACAATATAAAACACTATACTAGACTCAAGGAATGCAAAACTAAAATTTAAATCACCAAAACAAACCAAAAGACTCAAAACAGCACCAAAACACTCAAAACTGCCTAAAAAACACAATCTGGGCAGTTTTGAACACTAGACACAACTTTGGACGAAAATTGGTTTTAACTTGACCTAAGACACTTAAAAACACAAACTAAAGTGATTTCTAACTACTATGACTCAACAAAGTGAAGGGGGATTAGTTTTGGACGAATTTAAAAACAAAACACACTTTTTAAATTAGAACAGATTGTAAAAACGAATTTGATGGAATTGAATGGATGGGAAGCTAGCTAAGGGGTTCATCTCCACACATGTTATACTTGCATATAAAACGATTTCCAATTGCTTTTCAATAACCCATGAATTCTCAACGCCCCAAGTTAATTAGGTTCGCTTAAATTAACCTTCAGATTTTCCTAACGTTATTGAATTGGATGATTGCATACGACAACCCAAAACATTCCCCACAAGTCCCCTACATGATTGCATAATAGAGATACAAGCAAGAATCATTAAGTTCTATGAAAACCATAAGCATTGACGAAGCACTTGTTACTATGATTGCATGAAACTTATGCCAAGAATTTACTTAACGCGATTGAGATCATCAACCTTTACTACTTGTGAATATAATTCCATAACGATTATGTGAAATTTCCTTATATCCTAGCATCCAATTTATGCATGATAATTAAGCGTGCACTCTCAACCAACACACACAAATCAATGTAATTTACATAGATAAGTAAATTGAATTCACAACTTATGAAACGCAATTAGAAGTAATCAAATCATATAGCAAGTATGTTCATGGTTTCGAATCCCCCCCCCCCTAGCCAAGGGGGGGTTTAGTTCCTCATACGCACAAAACAAAGAGAATTGAAATTAAACATTGAATTCAAAGGAAAAGAAACACCTAGAAATTCCAGCGACGCGAACTTGAATTGCATGAACTTCCGAGCTTCCTTCTCCTCCTCCTTGGTGCGGCAAAGGTCTAGGGACAGGTTTAGGGCCTTAGGTGTATGGATGCATGGTTATGGAGGGGTGTAGTAGTGTTTAGGGGAAGGGGATGGTGCGGCAAAGCTTAAAACTAAGGAGAAAGGTGTTTGGTGGCTGCGGCAAGGGTGTGGAGAGGGTTGGACGAATTTCTGGAATTAATGAATGTGTATGAGAGGTGGTGATCTGATCTAGGGGTTAATATGAGTATATATAGGCACTTAAAACCCTAGGGTAATCAGATATGGACTTGAATAACCCAAATCCACAAGGAAATAGGCTTAGAAATCAGAAATAGAAAGGGATAATGCTTCCTAGGTGCGGCAGGTAAGGAGATAAGGTGATAAGGCTTCTAGAATGCCTTGCAAGGCAAGGGAAATCAGCTTTCTAGAAGGATTTGGGGCGCCACTTTTGTAGGAGATAAGATAAGGTTCCTAGAATCATGTTTTAAGGGCCAAATTTGTAGGGAAAAAGAGATAAGGGTGCAGCACCTTTGTAGGGATAATGTTAGGGCTTCTAGAAAGCCTAAAAACTAAGGGGATTTGGATAAAACCCACGGCAAAGATAGGATAGGGCATCTAAGGCTTCTAGAAACCCTCCAAGATAAGGTAAAGTGCATGGCATCCCTATAGGATTAGGATAAGGTGTCCTAAATGGATAAGGACTCCTCATTGCACTTGGAAACTTTGCCTATTAGGATTAGGAAACCTTGTCTTCATCATTCCTTCTTCATCTTGGACTCCTTTTCCTTCTTGGACTTGGAAAACTTCTTTGTTGCTTCACTTGAGACCATTTGGACTTTGCCTTTCCTACATCAAGTAGGAAACCTTATTTGAGTAGGAAACTTTATTCTTCTAGGAATCCTAATTTAACTAGGAAACCCATTTTAACTAGGAATCCTAATTCAACTAGGAAACCATCTTCCATGAGGGACTTTCCTACTTCAACTAGGAAACCTTGCTCAAGTAGGAATCATCATCTTCAAGTCTTCAATTTCGTCCATCCTCTTGGCTCCAAGCATATGATGTCCATTCCAAGCTCTAATTTGCCCCAAAAGGCTCCAAAATGCATCCTTTTGCATACTTTGCCCTTAAAACCTGAAAACACATAGAACTAGCTTAAAAGACTACTTTACTAAGGAAAAACACTATAAATGCACAAAAACAAGCTAAACTAAGGTGCATAAATATGCTCCTATCAACATTTCAGCCACACATTCACCCACATGCACCATTCAAACATACACCACCAGAAATCATCATTGCCGTGGCTCTCCCTCCACTTTCTAGCATCCCATTTCCATCCTTGCACATGCATTCACTTCATCATTGCAGCCACATTTCCACTCACATCCATTTAATTCACATGCTTTCACATGCATTTCAGATTGCATTCCATTCATTCCACCCTTTAATCACATGCATTCCATCTTTGTTCCAGCAACCCACATGCACAATCCACTCCACAAACATCCCATGCCGTGCACATTCATACACTTTCACATGCATCTTGGCAGATTTCACATGCACACACAAGCATTAGCACATGCAACCTAGCTGTCATGTTCCCCCCATTTCACCTATAAATACTCATTCATTCATTCTCATTCAGGCACAATTCATTTCACAACAGAAATTGGTCCCTTGGGGCCGTGCCCTTCACAAAGTCCATCCATTCCATTCATACACTTCATCCTTTGCAGAAATGTAGACCATAAACCCCCCTTTGTGCCGTGAGTCTCCCCTACAAATCCAAACACCATCCTTCCATTCCTCCACCACTACCCAAACCATTCACACCATCAAACTATCCTTAGACCTTGTGCTACAACGAAGAGGAAGATAAGAGTGCCTAAACGTTCATACAATTCAAGTTTGAGTGGTTGGAATGTTTAGGTGTTTCTTTGATTTCTATGTTTAATTTCAATACTCTTTGTTTTGTACGAATGAGGCATGGAAGATAAGAGTGCCTAAACGTTCATACAATTCAATTTTGAGTTGTTGGAATGTTTAGGTGTTTCTTTGATTCTCTTTGTTTTCTATCATAAGGAACTAAAACCCCCTTGGCTAGGGGGTGATTCGAAATATATGTTTATGCTTGCGTTTTGATTTGATTACTTCTAATTGCGTTTCATAATTTGTGGATTCAATTTGTTTAACTATTTGATTGATAACTTATTTATGAATGTTTATTAAGAATGCGCGCTTAATTTTCATGCATGAATATGATGCTAGAATATAAGTGAGTTTCACCTAATAGTTACGAACTTATATTCACAAGTAGTGGAGGTTGCTTATAAACAATCGCGTTAAATGAATTCTTGGCAAGAGTATCATGCATTCATAGTTACAATTGCCTCGTCAATACTTATAATTTTCATAGAGCGTAATGATTCTTACTTGTATCTCTATTATGCAATCATGTAGGGGACTTGTGGGGAATGTTTTGAATTGTTGTATGCGCTAACCCATCCAATTCAATAACATTAGGAAGATTTGAAGGTTAATTAGTGCATCACGGTTAACTTGGGGTGTTGAGAATTAATGATTTATTGAAACGCAATTGGAAATCATTTTATTATGCAAGTATAACATATGTGGAGATGAACCCCGTAGCTAAACTTTCCATTCATTCCATTCCATCAATTTGTTCATTCTTTTCTTGTTTTTGTTTTCATGTTTAATTTAACTTGTTGTTCAATTATGTTAAACATGTGGAACTAATTTCTTTTTAGTTAGAGGCGAATTTGAAGCCATGAACATATGTTGGTTATGATTTGATTTACTCCAGTTATGAATTCATGAACTTTAGATGTGGGTTACTTTTCTGTTTTGATTAAGAACTTGTTTATGTATGTGGGTTGAGGGTCGACACTTAATTTGCATGCCTAAACTTGATGCTAGGATATAAGGGAATTTCACCTAATCGTTATGAACTTATATTCATGAGTAGTAAAGATCGCTAGTCACGATTGTGTTTAGTAAACCCTAGGCTGGATTAACATGCGTATTCCATAGTTATGAATGCCTAGTCGATGTTTATGATTTCCGTTGAACTTAATGATCTTTGTTGAATGTCTCTATCATGCGTATTCCATGGTTAGGGACTTTGATTAGGAATGCTTTGGATTGTTGTATGCGCTAACCCATCCAATCCAATGAATCTAGGGAAATCTGAAAGTTAATTTAAGCGGACCTAATTAACTTGGAGCATTGTCATTCATCGTTTGTTGAAGTCATAACTGGGAGTCAATTTATATGCTTATGTTCATGTGTGGATAAGGAACCCTCTAACTAGTTTTTCATCATTTTATTTCATTAATTTCGTTTTTACAATCTGTTTGTTTCCAAGTTTCTGTTTTTAGATTAATTTCATTCAAAACCAATCCCCCATTTCTTTTAAAGTGTTAGATTAGTTAGAAATACATTTAGTTTGTGTTTGTAAGTGTTTTGATTCATTTTGTTTCCCAAATTCGTCCAAAGTACTCAAGGTGCTCAAAACTGCCCAGAAAGTGATTTTAAGGCAGTTTTGAGTGTTTTGGTGCTGTTTTGAGTCTTTTGGTTTGTTTTAGTGTTTTAAAGTTTAGTTTGCATTCCTTGAGTCTAGTATAGTGTTTCATATTGTTATTTTACGTTTTTGAGTCAAATCCAAGTGGTTAACAATCCCTCCTAATCCCCGGTCCAGAACGATCCCTACTTATACATATACTACAATTTGACGAAAAGAGGGTTTAATTTGTGTGCGTATAAATTTTCGCATCAGTGATTGGGTTCTTCGTCCGGCTGCAAGACGTAAAAGAAAGCGCTACTTGGGAGGCAACCCAATGCACCGAATAAAACAAAGCATGTTCAAAAAAAAAAAAAAAAAAAAAAAAACATGGCAGAACGATGGAGGCTTCACAAAGGTTGTTTACTTAAAGACCCACTACGTGGCAAAACTCTTGAAGCGGAAGGCATCGGGACGGAAGGCATCGGTGCAGAAGATATAGGAGCGGAAGGCATCGGAGCTGGAGGCATCGAAGATAGAGCATTCGAGGCCTCAATACTTGGCCAAACGCTGGATGATCCAGGAAAAAGGTGCCTCTGGAGGAAAGACGAAAACCATTGACGGTCACTTTGAATCCGACCTTCAGACTCTTGCAGTTCATCAAGCTTCCTCTTCATGCCCGTCGAATAGTTGTTGGCAAGCACGTGCAAACTTCTATTCTCATGCTTAAGCAGTTTGATCTCCTGCTTAAGACTTTCCACCTCTGCCATCAATGATTCCACCTGACGGGAGCGGGCAAGCAGGCGTTGGCCCATGTTGGACACAGAACTCGCACACTGAACACTAAGTGCGAGGGACTCTTGAACGGCCAAGTCATCGGACCGTCCTGACAGCAGCCTACTATCTTTTGGAGTGAGGAGGTTCCTAGCTACTATTGTAGCTGTTGTGGCGTCCTCCATCACGGAGTCTTCACCTGTAAGAAGATCGTTAGAAGATAAGAAAGAAGGGCGCCATACGTTACCTTGACGCGGCGCGCCCGTATCACTGCTAAGACTCAATTCCAAGCTAAGGTTCGATGAGTTTGCCATTTTTCAAAAGTGTTCAAAGAGAAGGGATGGAGTTAAATTTCAAAGGGCCGGAGTCGATTTTCAAGAATGGGAAATCTTCAGAGTGTGTTTGTTGGCGGTGATTGATACCTCTATAAAAAGCCAAGGCGACGAGTCCACCGATTCAAAAAGCCGGAATTTCCGGCGTAATTTTGGCGACGCTTTCTCGGCTTTTAAGAAGACGTGTTCAACTTTGTCAAAAGATTTCTTCTTTTCAGACAACACGTGGAGGCCATCATCGCAACTACATATCTTTAGCCGACAAGCGCAAAGTTCGGCGATGCTTTCTCTGCTTTTCAGAAAACGCGTGCAGCTTTGTCAAAAGGAGCCGCATCCGCACTACTACGTGTCGTTCAGAAAGCAAAGGGGCGTCGTTCAGAAACGAAGGGGCTCCTGCTCAGAAATCGAAGAGGCGTCGTTCAGATATCGAAGAGACATTTGTCGACAAGGGTAAAAGAACAGTACCACCACTTGATATTATCTCTATATATGTCGACCTTCGTCTTTTATGGCAAGGCAAACCCGAAGAAAATGCCCAACTCTCCCTCACCTCTGAGGGCGCACTCCCAGCAAAGCCTTTCGAAATACTCAATTCTTTCTTCTTCCCCAAAGATGATACCAGATGCCTGGAGTACAGATGACCCAGGAGGAAACGGCGGATTGAAGTATGCTGATTCATTCACCGCTTCTTCAAAAGCAAAGGTATCTCATATCATCAAGGTCAAAAGCAAAAGTATCTCATATCATGCTCTTTCCCTGTCTTTTTCTTTGTCCTTGTTCTTACTCGCATGGCAAAGTAAAAAAAGCAATCAGCCGGCACTTGGAGTCAGTCTTCCGATCTGGAGCCAATTGCCTGGAATCTATTCCTGATTGCTTACCTAGCGTTGCTCTTGAGTAGTCATCTTCAACGGTTGATACACTTCCAGAGAAGGGACCACTTCTGCAAAGGGGAGCGAGTAAGGCAAGTAAAAATGATACATTGAAGCATATGGAGACAAACTTAGGCTGAGTTATCCTCCAACCTTTTTCAATACGAATTGGAAAGATTGAACAAAGAAACAGACCAAAGGAGTAAGCTCAGACCTTCGGGGGAGACCAAAAGAATCCTGCTGCCCAGATCAAGAGTAGCACAAAGGAAAATCAACGATGGGCGGCAACCAATTCGAGAGTAAGCCTGTGGAATCATCAAGATCAAGCCTCAATGCAATCAACAAAGAGAAGATGGAATTTACACTCCATAACCAGATTTGCGTCCCTAAACTCTTCTCTTTGTTAGTTACATTCTGCCATGTTTAGTATGTTTAAGTGTTTTTTGTGTGTTTACTTATGTTTTGTGTGAATCTATGCTTAAAACATTGAGGACAATGTTTGATTTAAGTGTGGGGGGGTAACTAAGTATATTTAATGCAAATTCGTGGGATTTTATCACCCATTACTTCAAATGTTGTTCCTTGCTGTTTTAAGGTGTTTTTAAGTTGTTTTAGAGTGTTTTTAGTGTGTTTTGTTTTATAACTCCGAAAATCACATAAAAATTTGAAAAACATGTTTTAAAAAGCCTAAAAAGAGTGTTTTGAGTCATTTTTGTGTGTTTGTGTCTTAGGGTACCTTCCAACAAAATGATAAGGATTTGGTTTGTAATTGCATGACTGTTAAAAAGAGTTATGAACATAGAGAAAAGTTTGAATTACTCTTGGTATATGCTTGGTTATGGTTATAATGTATGACTTCACATGCAATCATAAAAGAAAAATTTGTTTTTGTAACATGCTTGAAGGAAGAAACTCAAACAAACGCTACATCCCTGTGAGACTCGAGCCATTACTTTCTTTGGAGAGTTATTTTCTGTGATTCTTTGTTTTCTAAAGTTGTTGCATGATCTCATTATTCCTTGCTTGGTTGCTACTTAGAATGCAATTGTATCATGATAGAACTAAATGCTAGAACTTATATCCGTTTCATTCAAAGCATGACATTGAATTGCATAATATATATCAAGATGAAGTTGTGTTGTTGCCACCTAGCCAAATAGCCTTACTTCCCATATTTCGTATATATTAGTTTTAACCCCGTTGAGCCTCGTTTAGCCTATTTTCTTTGCTAACCACATCACCCCTTACCTAGCCTAGAGTAGGACTTTCCTATACCCTTGTTCTTGAAGTATAGTGAGCATGACTTAAATGAATTCCTTTTGATTAATATGTTGCAGAAAATAAGTGTGGGGGAAGGGATTTTTGTGTGTATGTATGTGCCTATGTCTTAAAGGAGGCACGGGAAAAAGAAAAAAAAAATGTGAGAAAAAGAAGAAGAAAAGAAAGAAAAAGAGTGAAAATAAGTGAGAATGGACTCACAAGTGTGATTGTTGAAGAAAGGGCCCAAAAAGTTTGAATATGGCCCTAAGTTTTGTGTGACTTCCCCTTGGGTGTTCAAAGTTGACTTCTGCGTTCTAAAGGGAATTCTAAGTGTCTAATTCAATACTTTGCTCACTATTGCTTAAAGAACGTTTGTTTTCCCTATCCTTTCTTTGTTAGCCAAACACCTTTAGCCCCGTTTCAACCCTTATGCTTCTATCTTGATCGTTATGTGTTCAATATGTGGAGTTTGGAATTGATATGAGCTTATGGAATCACTGGTTCTCATTCTAAGTAGTAGCATTCCATTCATGAGATCATATTCATGTTATTATCGTAAATCCAGAAAATGCTTTCTTTGTTATAACATATGTGAGATACTAGTCTTTCATGTTTACATCAATCTCTCACATATAACTAGTGTAGGGTGTGTAGTCAGAAAATCTATGTGAAAATAGAGTGCATTCTAGTAAGGAATTGAGGAAATTCTCTAAGGCATGTTACTACATTCGAAATGGTTTTAAATGCTTAAATGTGAACTAGTATGTGGTGACTATGATTAAGAATGTACTTAAGTGTAAAGATGGCTAAAATCTATGGGAATAATGATTTTTAACTTGTCATGAGCATTGAAAATCCGTGAGACGATTGTTGGAAGGTGTAGGTTGTGTTTTGTTCGTTTTGTCTAGTTTCGTGTTCTTTTGTTGTTTTGTTTTGCTCGAGGACTAGCAAAAGATAAGTGTGGGGGTATTTGATAGGAGCATATTCATGCGACTTAAATGGCTTGTTCTCGTGCATTTACGTTATATTTCTTTAGTTATTTTAGTCCTTTAAGCTATTTTCGTGTGTTTGTAGGTCCAAAGGGCTAAAGGAGCAAAAAGATGCATTTTGGAGACTTTTGGAGCACTTTTGGGCTAAGGATGGATAGCTTATGCTTAGCGCCAAAGTGTTGGACGAAATTGAAGACCTAATTGAAGACCAAAGTGTTGGAACCTTGTTCCCTTTAGTTTTAGGACATTTAAACCTTTCCAATTTCCTTAGCCGTGCATAACATTCCAACATTCCACTCCTTCATTTCAGCCACACTCACACATATCATTACTTATCATCACCACTTATCACTTATCATAACCACATATCATATCACTTATCACTTATCATCATCACTTATCATATCACTTATCATAATCACTTATCACTTAACAACACATCACCTAACACAAAACCTTGCAGCCACATGCATTCCCCTTTTGCACATGCTTTCCCATTTCATTATTCATTCACCTTAATCATTCCCTCACATGTTTTCCCAACCCATTGCAGCACATGCACATTCACCCTTCATTATTTCCATCCACATGCATTTATCATCATTCACCCTAGCTTTAAGTCACATGCAAACACATTCAAATCAGCCACATGCATCTCCCATCTCATTTCCAGATTGTCCCCTTGCACATGCAGCCACTTATTCAAAGCACATGCATTTCCACCTTTTAATCACATGCATAAATCAGCCACATGCATCTCCCATCACCATTCCAGATTTCCACCACCCTCCTAGCTGTCATGTTCCCCCCATTTCACCTATAAATAACCCTTCATTGCAGCCACAAAGGGGGGGATCCATTCACTACAGAAATAAGGCCTTTGTGCCAGAAATTCATCCATTCCATAAACACTTCCATTCCATTGTACATACCACCAACACTTCCCCCTTTGTGCCGTGAGTTTCCCTTACAATCCAAACACCATCCTTCCATTTTCACCACTCCCCAAACCATTCACACCATCAAACTATCCTTAGACCTTGTGCTACAACGAAGAGGAAGAGAAGAGTGCCTAAACGTTCATACAATTCAAGTTTGAGTTGTTGGAATGTTTAGGTGTTTCTTTGATTTCAATGTTAATTTCAATACTCTTTGTTTTGTACGTATGAGGAATGGAAGAGAAGAGTGCCTAAACGTTCATACAATTCAAGTTTGAGTTGTTGGAATGTTTAGGTGTTTCTTTGATTTCAAAGTTATGAGGAAATTCGAAATATATGTTTATGCTTGCATTTTGATTTGATTACTTCTAATTGCGTTTCATAAGTTGTGATTCAATTTGTTTAACCGTTTGATTGATAACTTATTTATGTATGTGTATTGAGAGTGCACGCTTAATTTTCATGCATGAATATGACGCTAGAATATAAGTGAGTTTCACCTAATAGTTACGAACTTATATTCACAAGTAGTAGAGGTTGCTTATAAACAATCGCGTTAAACGAATTCTTGGCATAAGTTTCATGCGTATTCCATAGTAACGAATGCCTCGTCAACACTTATAATTTTCATAGAGCGTATTGATTCTTGCTTGTATCTCTATTATGCAATCATGTAGGGGACTTGTGGGGAATGTTTTGAATTGTTGTATGCGCTAACCCATCCAATTCAATAACGTTAGGAAGATTTGAAGGTTAATTAGTGCATCACGGTTAACTTGGGGTGTTGAGAATTCATGGTTTATTGAAATGCAATTGGAAATCAATTTATTATGCAAGTGTAACATGTGTGGAGAAGAACCTTCTAGCTAGCATTCATCCATTCATTTTCATCGCATTCATATTTACATTCTGTCTAGTTTATTAAACTTGTTTCGTTATTTCAATTTTCGTCAAATTAAAATCCCCCTTTACTTTATTGTCTAATTTAGTTAGAAAGTGTCTTAGTTTGTGTTTATAAGAGTTTTGAGTCATTTTGTTACACAAATTCGTCCAAATTTGTGTTTGTGCTCAAATCTGCCCAGAAAGTGGTTTTTAGGCAGATTTGAGTGTGTTTGTGTTGTCTTGAGTCTTTTGGTTTGTTTTAGTGTTTTAAAGTTTAGTTTTGCATTCTTTGAGTCTAGTATAGTGTTTTATATTGTTATTTTACGTTTGAATCAAGCCATAATCTTAAATTCGTCCAACATTGGGTTTAAGGTCAGAAACTGCCTAGTTAGTGTTTTTAGGCAGTTTTGAGTCTTTTGAACTTGTTTTGAGTCCTTTGAGTCTTTGTGAACGTTTTTAACTTTGTTTTTATGTTTTTGAGTCAAATCCAAGTGATTAACAATCCCTCCTAATCCCCGGTCCAGAACGATCCCTACTTGCACCTATACTACAATTGATAAAAAGAGGGTTTAATTTGTGTGCGTATAATTCCCGCATCACCAACCAATCTAGTTGTCATTACACATGCATTCCCTTCTTTAATCATTCCGAGCTGCCATTCACATGTTCTCCCATCCATTCTCTCCTTATAAAACCATGCAATGCATTCATACAATTCATTCCATTCACCACAACACAACACACAACACAAACACCTTTGTGCCGTGCAAATCCCCTTCCATTTCTGCACCATTTCTTCCCCTCCATTGCAGCCACTCCAACCATTCCCCACTCCAACCATTCCCCACTCCATTCCACATACACCTAAAGCCCTAAACATCTCCTTAGACCTTGTGCTACAACAACGAGGAAGAAAAGAGTGCCTAAACGTTCATACAATTCAAGTTTGAGTTGTTGGAATGTTTAGGTGATTCTTTGATTTCAATGTTTCATTTTAATTCTCTTTGTTTTGTACGTATGAGGAATGGAAGAGAAGAGTGCCTAAACGTTCATACAATTCAAGTTTGAGTTGTTGGAATGTTTAGGTGTTTCTTTGATTTCAAAGTTATGAGGAACTAAACCCCCTTTAGCTAGGGGGTGATTCGAAACTATGTTTATGTTTGCAATATGAATTGATTAACTTTCGTTGGAATTTCATAAGTTGTGGATTCAATTCGTTTAACCGTTTGATTGATAACTTATTTATGTACGTTTATTAAGAATGCGCGCTTAATTTTCATGCATGAATATGACGCTAGAATATAAGTGAGTTTCACCTAATCGTTACGAACTTATATTCACAAGTAGTGGAGGTTGCTTATAAACAATCGCGTTAAATGAATTCTTGGCACGAGTTTCATGCTCATCATAGTAACGAATGCCTCGTCAATACTTATAGTTTTCATAATGCTTAATGATCTTTGATTGTATCTTTATTGTGCTGTTCACGTAAAGGACTTTTGGAGAATGTTGTGAATTGCGTTGCGCAAACCCATCCAATTCATTAACTTAAGGAAAACTTGACGGTTAATTTAAGCGGACCTAATTAACCCGGGGTGTTGAGTTTCATAATTTATCGAAAGACCAACTGAGAATCAATCTTGTATGCAAGTGTAACATGTGTGGAGAAGAACCCCTTGGCTATTCCATCATCCATATTTTCATCACATTCATATTTACGTTTTGCCTTTAATTACAATTTGTGCATTTTAGTTAATTTCGTCAAAAACTCAATTCCCCCCCATCTTTTGTTAAGTCTTAATCATTTGATTGGTTTTAGTATTTTACGTTTATTTAAGTTTTGCATTCTTTGAGTTTAGTTAGTGTTTTAAACTTTATTTTTACGTTGTTTAGTTTTGCATTCTTTGAGTCTAGTATAGTGTTTTATATTGTGTTTTTACGTTTTTGAGTCAAATCCAAGTGATTAACAATCCCTCCTAATCCCCGGTCCAGAACGATCCCTACTTACATACTTACTACAATTGTCAAAAAGAGGGTTTAATTTGTGTGCGTATAAATCTCGCATCAAATTTTGGCGCCGTTGCCGGGGATTAGCAACTTTGCTAATCCCTTGGTTCTTTTCTTTTTGGTTTAGTTGTTTTCGTTTTAGTTTCTAACTTAGTGTTGTTTTCTTTGTTTGTTGTTACTTTTGATATTTGATTTAGTTCTCTTTCTTTGATTTTAGGTACTAGAGAAGTAAGATATGGATTTTGCTAGCATTCAAGCTCAATTGGCAAATCTTACTTCTCAATTGTCGCCGTATGCCGAAAGGACCACAATGGAGAGTGTCCCTACATTTGGTGCTTCATATAGGCAAGGATTTCAAGCCAATCAATGTCCACAAAGAGATTGGAGGGATCATTCAAACTCTATGTGGTGGGAAGCTCAACAAGTTCAACGTGAAGCATATTGGCAGCCATATGAGGAGTTCTATTCAAGACCTACGCAGCCACTGTAACTTCATATGCAATATGCTCAATTAAATTCAAGTTCGTCAATAGATTATAATCAAAAGCTTGATGAATTAATTTGTTTGGTGCAGGGCTTACAAATTCAAGAGCAAAGTGAACTCTCCAACTCAACTATTGAAAACTCGAAGGAAGATTTTGAAATCCATAATGCTATCACTTTGGGAAGTGCTATGGAGGTTGGAGCTGACCTAAAAATGTCCAAACATAGCCTAGAAGTGGATGAGGAGCTGCGAATTGAGGAGGAGGAAGAAGACATGCACACGGAAAGGGTAGAACAACCCTTGCCGCAGCCCCCTAAGCCCTCTAAACCACCCACCACAAGTAAGGACGTCCCAATTCCATGTTATTCTGATGTTATTCCACCCAATGTCCCTTTTCCTAGCAGGTATATTATTCCCAACCAAGAAGAGAGTAAAAAGGACATCGTGGAAGCCTTCCCAAAGGTGCAAAATGCTATTCCAATTCTTGGTGCAACACAGCAAGTTTTAGATGGTGTTGAATTCTTCAAAGGACTTTGTACACCAAGAAGAATGATTCAAGAGAAGGTAGTGGTTGGAGAAGATGTAGAAGGCATCAAAGAGGACATATTTGAAACCACAATTCCCAAAGAAGTTGGATTTTATGACACGGGACAAGTCATAACTTTCGAAGGGGTGTTTATTCTGGAGTTCATTTCGGAGCACACAGGTAAGCCGCCTCCCCGAATTTCAATTTTCTTTTATACTAACATGTGGTTAATGATTCAGGCACCAAATCTTGAATTTAAACTATTACCGGATCATTTCAAGTATCACCTTCCATTCAAAGATAAAGTTCATGCCATTTGATTCAAAAAAAAAAAAAAAAAAAAAAAAAAAATAATAATAATAATAAAGCAGATGCAGCCTTCACAAAGGTTGTTTACGTGAAGACCCACTACGTGGCAAAACTCTCGGAGCGGAAGGCATCGGGGCAGAAGGCATCGGGGCGGGAGGCATCGGGGCGGGAGGCATCGGGGCGGAAGGCATCGGAGCGGGAGGCATCGAAGATAGAGCATTCGAGGCCTCAATACTTGGCCAAACGCTGGAAGACCCAGGAAAAAGGTGCCTCTGGAGGAAAGCCGAAAACCTTTGACAGTCACTTTGAATCCGGCCTTCAGACTCTTACAGCTCATCAAGCTTCCTCTTCATGCCCGTCGAATAGTTGTTTGCAAGCACATGCAAACTTCTATTCTCATACTTCAGCTGCTTGATCTCTTGCTTGAGACTTTCCACCTTTGCCATCAACGATTCAACCTGACGGGAGCGAGCAAGTAGGCGCTGGCCCATGTTGGACACAGAGCCTGCACACTGAACACTGAGAGCGAGGGACTCTTGAACGGCCAACTCATCGGACCGTCCTGAAAGCAGCCTACTATCCTTAGGAGTGAGGAGGTTCCTAGCTACTATCGTAGCTGTTGTTGCATCCGTCATCACGGAGTCTTCACCTGTAAGAGGACCGTTAGAAGATAAGAAAGAAGGGCGCCATACATTACCTTAACGGGGCGCAACCGGATCGCTGCTGAGACTCAAATCTAAACTAAGGTTCGATGGGTTTGCCATTTTTCAAAAGTGTTCAAAGAGAAGGGGTGGATGGAGTTAAAATTTCAAAGGGCCGGAGACGATGTTCAAGAATGGGAAATCTTCAAAGTGTGTATGTTGGCGGTGATCGATACCTCTATAAGAAGCCAAGGCGACGCGTCCACCGATTCAAAAAGCCGGAATTTCCGGCGTAATTTAGGCGACGCTTTCTCGGCTTTTCAGAGGACGTGTTCAACTTTGTCAAAAGATTTCTTCTTTTCAGAAAACACGTGGAGGCCATCATCGCAACTACACATCTTTAGCCGACAAGCGCAAAGTTCGGCGACGCTTTCTCTGCTTTTCAGAAAACGCGTGCAACTTTCTCAAAAGGAGCCGCATCCGCACTACTACGTGTCGTTCAGAAAGCGAAGGGGCGTCGTTCAGAAATCGAAGGGGCGTCGTTCAGAAATCGAAGAGGCGCCACTATTTCAAAAAGCCGGATTTGCGGGATCAAAACGTTTGTCGACAAGGGTAAAAGAACAGTACCACCACTTGATATTATCTCTATATATGTCGACCTTCATCTTTTGTGGCAAGGTAGACCTGAAGAAAATGCCCAACTCTTCCTCACCTCTGAGGGCGCACTCCCAGCAAAGCCTTTCGAAATACTCAAATTCATTTTCTTCCCCAAAGATGATACCAGATGCCTGGAGTACAGATGACCCAGGAGGAAACGGCGGATTGAAGCATGTGCTGATTCATTCACCGCTTCTTCAAAAGCAAAGGTATCTCATATCATCAAGGTCAAAAGCAAAAGTATCTCATATTATGCTATTTCCCTGTCTTTTTCTTTGTCCTTGTTCTTACTCGCAAGGCAAAGTGAAAGAAGCAATCAGCCGGGACTTGGAGTCAGTCTTTCGATCTGGAGCCGACTGCCTGGAATCTATTCCTGGTTGCTTACCTAGCGTTGCTCTCGAGTAGTCATCTTCAACGGAGCAAGTAAGGCAAGTGAAAATGATACATTGAAGCATGTGGAGACAAGCAAAAACTGCATATGCTGAGCTATCCTCTAACCCTCTTCAATACGAATTGGAAAGATTGAACAAAGAAACAGATAAAAGGAGGAAGCTCAGACCTTCGGGGGAGACCAAAAGAATTCCTGCTGCCCAGTTCAAAAGTAGCACAAAGGAAAATCAACGAGTGGAGGAGACCAAAAGAATCCTCCAGCCCAGTTCAAGAGTAGCTTGTGGAAAATCAACGATGGGAGGAAACCAGTTCAAGATTAAGCCTGTGGAATCACCAAGATCAACCCATGCATTCAACAAGGAGAAGATGAAATTTACACTCCATAACCAGATTTGCGTCCCTAAACTCTTCTCTTTGTTAGTTACATTCTGCCATGTTTAGTATGTTTAGTTGCTTTTTGTGTGTTTACTTATGTTTTGTGTGAATCTATGCTTAAAACATTGAGGACAATGTTTGATTTATGTGTGGGGGGGGGGGGGGTAACATTCTGTTTTGAGATATTTTTGCATGAAATTCGTAGGGTATTACCACCTAACATGTCTAAACTTGTTTCCCACTGTTTTTAAGTGTATTTAAGTTGTTTTAGAGTGTTTTAGTATGTTTTGTTTTTATAACTCCGAAAATCACATAAAAATTTGAAAAACATGTTTTGAAAAGCCTAAAAAGAGTGTTTTGAGTCGTTTTTATGTGTTTATGTCTTAGGGTACCTTCCAACACAATGATAAGGATTTGGTTTTAATTGCATGACTATTAAAGAATGTTGTAAGCATGGCTGGAAGTTGATTTGTGCTTTGGTATATTCTTGGTTATGGTTATAGCTTATGAATTCGCATGTAATCACAAAAAGAGAAAATCAGTTTTTGTAACATGCTTGAAGGAAGAAACTCAAACTAAAGCTACATCCTTGTGAGACTTGAGCCTATAACGTTCTTTGGAGAGTATAAATCTGTGATTTCTTGTTTTCTAAAGTCGTTGCATGATCTCATCATTCTTTGCTTGGTTGCTACTTGGAATGTGATAGAAGCATATTTAGGCGACTTACTTAGCTTGTTTTCGTGCATTTATATTGTTAATTCATAGTTGTTTTAGTCGTTTAAGCCATTTTCGTGTGTTTTTAGGTTCATATGGCTAAGGAAGCAAAAAGATGCATTTTGGAGCATTTTGGAGCAAAATTGGACTTGGAATGGATAGCTTATGTTTGGAGCAAAAGGAATGGACGAAATTGAAGGATTCCTAATCCATTGCAGCCACATGCACCCATAATCATTCACACCTTGCAGCCACATGCATTCACATGCATAAATCAGCCACATGCATCTCCCATCACTGATAGGAGCATATTCATGCGACTTAAATGGCTTGTTCTCGTGCATTTACGTTATGTTTCTTTAGTTATTTTAGTCCTTTAAGCTATTTTCGTGTGTTTGTAGGTCCAAAGGGCTAAAGGAGCAAAAAGATGCATTTTGGAGACTTTTGGAGCACTTTTGGGCTAAGGATGGATAGCTTATGCTTGGCGCCAAAATGTTGGACGAAATTGAAGACCAAAGTGTTGGAACTTTGTTCCCTTTAGTTTTAGGACATTTAAACCTTTCCAATTCCCTTATGCCGTGCATCTCCACCTTTCTCCCAAAACCATACACATGCATTCATTATTCATTCCCTCACATGCTCCCATTACTTATCATAATCACATATCATATCACTTATCGTTCACCACTTATCATATCATTCACCACTTATCATTCATCACTTATCATTCACCACTTATCACTTATCATATCATTCACCACTTATCATTCATCAAACACATGCATTCACATGTTTTCACAATCTGCCATCATTCCAACCAAAACCGTGCACATGCTATCACCATGCATTCACATGCACTTGTTCCTCCATCATTCCATCCTTTAAAACATTGCACATGCACTTTAATCATTCAACACATGCACTCCCATTCTTTAATCCATGCAGCCACACATTCACCCACATGCATTTCCACCCACATGCTATCCCATTTCAGATTGCATTCCATCCTTTAATTCACTCACACACACTCATAATCATTCACATTTTGCAATCACATGCACTTCCTTTAATTAATTCATCCTAGCTGTCAAAGCACATGTACACTCACCCTAATCATTCACATAGCTTTAATTCACATGCAAACACATTGCATTACCATTCACCACAGAAAAACACCATCATTGCCGAGCCTAATTCCCTTTGCATCCATTCCACATGCATTCACTTCATCATTGCAGCCACATTTCCACTCACATCCATTTAATTCACATGCATTTCAGATTTCATTCCATTCATTCCACCCTTTAATCACATGCATTCCATCTTTGTTCCAGCAACCCACATGCACAATCCACT
Organism: Pyrus communis; assembly: GCF_041283825.1. Lineage (NCBI taxonomy): Eukaryota > Viridiplantae > Streptophyta > Magnoliopsida > Rosales > Rosaceae > Pyrus > Pyrus communis. Next base: position 10,053,000 of record NC_142572.1, read on the forward strand.
CCACAAACATCCCATGCCGTGCACATTCATACACTTTCACATGCATCTTGGCAGATTTCACATGCACACACATGCATTTTCAGCACCAACAACACTCATTGCCATGCACATTCACTCACCATACCATTCAAGCACTAGCACATGCAACCTAGCTGTCATGTTCCCCCCATTTCACCTATAAATACTCATTCATTCATTCTCATTGATTCACAATTCATTCACAACAGAAATTGGTCCCTTGGGGCCGTGCCCTTCACAAAGTCCATCCATTCCATTCATACACTTCATCCATTGCAGAAATGTAGACCATAAACCACCTTTGTGCCGTGAGTCTTCCCCTACAAATCCAAACACCATCCTTCCATTCCTCCACCACTACCCAAACCGTTCACACCATCAAACTATCCTTAGACCTTGTGCTACAACGAAGAGGATGATAAGAGTGCCTAAACGTTCATACAATTCAAGTTTGAGTTGTTGGAATGTTTAGGTGTTTCTTTGATTCTCTTTATTTTGTATCATAAGGAACTAAACCCCCCTTGGCTAGGGGGTAATTTGAAATATATGTTTATGCTTGCGTTTTGATTTGATTACTTCTAATTGCGTTTCATAAGTTGTGGATTCAATTTGTTTAACCGTTTGATTGATAACTTATTTATGTATGTTTATTAAGAGTGCACACTTAATTTTCATGCATGAATATGACGCTAGAATATAAGTGAGTTTCACCTAATAGTTACGAACTTATATTCACAAGTAGTGGAGGTTGCTTATAAACAATCGCGTTAAATGAATTCTTGGCAAGAGTATCATGCATTCATAGTTACAATTGCCTCGTCAATACTTATAATTTTCATATAGCGTAATGATTCTTGCTTGTATCTCTATTATGCAATCATGTAGGGGACTTGTGGGGAATGTTTTGAATTGTTGTATGCGCTAACCCATCCAATTCAATAACGTTAGGAAGATTTGAAGGTTAATTAGTGCATCACGGTTAACTTGGGGTGTTGAGAATTCATGGTTTATTGAAATGCAATTGGAAATCATTTTATTATGCAAGTGTAACATGTGTGGAGAAGAACCTTCTAGCTAGCATTCATCCATTCATTTTCATCGCATTCATATTTACATTCTGTCTAGTTTATTAAACTTGTTTCGTTATTTCAATTTTCGTCAAATTAAAATCCCCCTTTACTTTATTGTCTAATTTAGTTAGAAAGTGTCTTAGTTTGTGTTTATAAGAGTTTTGAGTCATTTTGTTACACAAATTCGTCCAAATTTGTGTTTGTGCTCAAATCTGCCCAGAAAGTGGTTTTTAGGCAGAGTTGAGTGTGTTTGTGTTGTTTTGAGTCTTTTGGTTTGTTTTAGTGTTTTAAAGTTTAGTTTTGCATTCTTTGAGTCTAGTATAGTGTTTTATATTGTTATTTTACGTTTGAATCAAGCCATAATCTTAAATTCGTCCAACATTGGGTTTAAGGTCAGAAACTGCCTAGTTAGTGTTTTTAGGCAGTTTTGAGTCTTTTGAACTTGTTTTGAGTCCTTTGAGTCTTTGTGAACGTTTTTAACTTTGTTTTTATGTTTTTGAGTCAAATCTAAGTGATTAACAATCCCTCCTAATCCCCGGTCTAGAACGATCCCTACTTATACATATACTACAATTTGACGAAAAGAGGGTTTAATTTGTGCGCGTATAATTCTCGCATCAATCACCATATCAGATTTCCATCATATTCACATGCATTCCATCCTTTAAAACATTGCACATGCACTCCCTTTAATTAATTAAGCCACATGCACTCCCATCCATTTCATCATTGCAGCCAACACATGCTTTCACATCCATTTTCAGATTGTCCCCTTGCACATGCAGCCACATATTCATTGCACATGCAATTCCAACCCACATGCATCCTTTAATCATTCAAACATGCAGCCACATTCCCTCCTAGCTGTCATGTTCCCCCCATTTCACCTATAAATAAGCATCCATTGCATTCATTCTCATTCAACTCTTCCATATTCCAGAAATTCGTCAAAACCTCTCCACACCCTTGCAGCAGCCACCAAAACACTTTTCTCCTCCATTGCAGCCACTCCAACCACTCCCCAAACCATTCACACCATCAAACTATCCTTAGACCTTGTGCTACAACGAAGAGGAAGATAAGAGGGCCTAAACGTTCATACAATTCAAGTTTGAGTTGTTGGAATGTTTAGGTGTTTCTTTGATTTCAATGTTTAATTTCAATACTCTTTGTTTTGTACGAATGAGGAATGGAAGAGAAGAGGGCCTAAACGTTCATACAATTCAAGTTTGAGTTGTTGGAATGTTTAGGTGTTTCTTTGATTCCAATGTTTAAATTCAACTAAACCCCCCTTGGCTAGGGGGGAATTCGAAATATATGTTTATGCTTGCATTTTGATTTGATTACTTCTAATTGTATTTCATAAGTTGTGGATTCAATTCGTTTAACTGTTTAATTGATAACTTATTTATGTATGTTTATTGAGAGTGCACACTTAATTTTCATGCATGAATATGACGCTAGAATATAAGTGAGTTTCACCTAATAGTTACGAACTTATATTCACAAGTAGTGGAGGTTGCTTATAAACAATCGTGTTAAACGAATTCTTGGCATAAGTTTCATGCGTATTCCATAGTAACGAATGCCTCGTCAACACTTATAATTTTCATAGAGCGTAATGATTCTTGCTTGTATCTCTATTATGCAATCATGTAGGGGACTTGTGGGGAATGTTTTGGGTTGTCGTATGCAATCATCCAATTCAATAACGTTAGGAAGATTTGAAAGTTAATTTAAGCGGACCTAATTAACTTGGAGCGTTGAGAATTCATGGTTTATTGAAATGCAATTGGAAATCATTTTATTATGCAAGTGTAACATGTGTGGAGATGAACCCCTTAGCTATTCTATCATCCATTCATTCCATTTTATCATTTTCATATTTACATTCTGTTTTAATTAGAATTTGTTCATTTATTTTAATTTCGTCCAAAACTCAATCCCCCTTTACTTTATTGTCCAATTTAGTTAGAAAGTATCTTAGTTTATGTTTCTAAGTGTTTTGATTCAATTTATTACACAAATTCGTCCAAATTCACCAAAGTGCTCAAAACTGCCCAGAAAGTGATTTTAAGGCAGTTTTGAGTGTTTTGGGTGATGTTTGAGTCTTTTGATTTGTTTTAGTGTTTTAAAGTTTAGTTTTGCATTCTTTGAGTCTAGTATAGTGTTTTATATTGTGTTTTTACGTTTTTGAGTCAAATCCAAGTGATTAACAATCCCTCCTAATCCCCGGTCCAGAACGATCCCTACTTATACTTATACTACAATTGTCAAAAAGAGGGTTTAATTTGCGTGCGTATAAATCTCGCATCAGAATGCATTTCATTATAGTTCCAAATACTAGAACTCATGCCCATTTCATTGAAAGCATGATATTGATTGCATAACATACAATAAGATGAAGTTGTTAGTCAAGCCAAAGCCAAAAAGCCTATCCCTTTTCACATGTATTGTAGGATTACCCCTTTTTGACCCTTTTCAAGCTTATTTTCTTTGTTAGCCACATTATCCTCACCTAGCCTAGATTAGGACCATCCGTACCCTTGTTCTTGAAGCATAGTAAGCATGACGGAAAATGAATTCCTTTTGAGTTACATTATGCAAGAAAATGAGTGTGGGGGAGTAAAAGTTTGTTCTTAAGTTTATATGTATGTTTTGAGATTCAAAAGAAAAAGAAGAAGAAAAGAAAGAAAAGGAGTGAAAATAAGTAAGAATGAACTCACAAGCGTTGATGGTTGAAGAAAGGGTCCAAAAAAGTTGAATATGGCCCTAAGTTTTGTGTGATTCCCCCTTGGGTGATCAAAGTTGATTTTTGCGTTCTAAAGGGAATTCTAAGTGCCTAATTCAAATACTTTGCTCACTATTGCTTTAAGAACCTTTGTTTTCCATATCCTTTCATTGTTAGCCACACACCCCAAGCCCCATTACGACCCGTGACTTCTATCTTGATGTTATGTATTCAATATGTGGAGTTTGAATTTGGTATGAGCATATGGAATCACTGGTTCTCGTTCTAAGTAGTAGCATTCCATTCATGAGATCATATTCATGTCATTGTCGTAAATCCAGAAAATGCTTTCTTTGATATAACATATGTGAGTGTTAGAATTCATATTTACATCAATCTTCTCACATATACCTAGTGTAGGGTGTGAAGTTAGAAAATCTGTGTGAAAATAGAGTGCATTCTAGTGAGGAATTGAGGAAATTCTCTAAGGCATGTTACTACATTCCAAATGTGTTTTAATTGATTAAATGCGAACTAGTGAATGGTAACTATGATTAAGTGTTTGTTGAAGTGTAAAGAAAGCTAAATGTTGTGGGAATGATGTTCTATATTGTGTAATGTTCGTTTGAAATCCCTGAGATACATGTTGGAAGGTTTAGATTGTGTTTTGTTTTGTTTTTGGTTTCTTTTGTTTTATTTTGCTCGAGGACTAGCAAAAGCTAAGTGTGGGGGAATTTGATAGGAGCATATTTAGGCGACTTACTTAGCTTGTTTTCGTGCATTTATATTGTTAATTCATAGTTGTTTTAGTAGTTTAAGCCATTTTCGTGTGTTTTTAGGTTCATATGGCTAAGGAAGCAAAAAGATGCATTTTGGGGCCTTTTGGAGCTCTTTTGGGCTAAGGATGGATAGCTTATGCTTGGAGCCAAAGTGTTGGACGAAATTGAAGGCCTTGTATGCACTCTAGGACATAAAACAAAGGGCCTAGCCCATTCTAATACCTTGCCATGCATATCCAACACACCATTCACCCTAGAAACCATCTCAACCATTCACCCTAGAAACCATCTCAACCATTCACTCAAACACCCTAAACTACAACCTTGCACATGCTTTCCCATTTCATTATTCATTCACTTTGCATTCATTCATTTCAGCCCCATGCACTTATTCTTTCATCATTGCACCACCAATTCAACACATGCACCCATCACCTAACACAAATCATCCTAACCCATGCATAACCTAAGAATTGCAGCCACATGCACACAAAACCCATTCTTGCCGTGCATTCCCTTGCAATTCTTCCATCATTGCACAACCTTGCAGCCACATGCATTCATCCTATCATTTTCTGCACATTCACTTCCATATTCCCTCTTTAATCCACATGCATTCTTAATCATTCACCCTAGCTTGTATCCACATGTTTTCCCAACAAACAAATCAGCCACATGCACACCAAACCCCACCTTGCCGTGGCCTCCTTGCATTTCCAGCATTCCCATTTGCATTTTCAGATTTCCACCAACCAATCTAGTTGTCATTACACATGCATTCCCTTCTTTAATCATTCCTAGCTGCCATTCACATGTTCTCCCATCCATTCTCTCCTTATAAAACCATGCAATGCATTCATACAATTCATTCCATTCACCACAACACAACACACAACACAAACACCTTTGTGCCGTGCAAATCCCCTTCCATTTCTGCACCATTTCTTCCCCTCCATTGCAGCCACTCCAACCATTCCCCACTCCATTCCACATACACCTAAAGCCCTAAACATCTCCTTAGACCTTGTGCTACAACAACGAGGAAGAAAAGAGTGCCTCAACGTTCATACAATTCAAGTTTGAGTTGTTGGAATGTTTAGGTGATTCTTTGATTTCAATGTTTCATTTTAATTCTCTTTGTTTTGTACGTATGAGGAATGGAAGAGAAGAGTGCCTAAACGTTCATACAATTCAAGTTTGAGTTGTTGGAATGTTTAGGTGTTTCTTTGATTTCAAAGTTATGTGGAACTAAACCCCCTTTAGCTAGGGGGTGATTCGAAACTATGTTTATGTTTGCAATATGAATTGATTAACTTTCGTTGGAATTTCATAAGTTGTGGATTCAATTCGTTTAACCGTTTGATTGATAACTTATTTATGTACGTTTATTAAGAATGCGCGCTTAATTTTCATGCATGAATATGACGCTAGAATATAAGTGAGTTTCACCTAATCGTTACGAACTTATATTCACAAGTAGTGGAGGTTGCTTATAAACAATCGCGTTAAATGAATTCTTGGCACGAGTTTCATGCTCATCATAGTAACGAATGCCTCGTCAATACTTATAGTTTTCATAATGCTTAATGATCTTTGATTGTATCTTTATTGTGCTGTTCACGTAAAGGACTTTTGGAGAATGTTGTGAATTGCGTTGCGCAAACCCATCCAATTCATTAACTTAAGGAAAACTTGACGGTTAATTTAAGCGGACCTAATTAACCCGGGGTGTTGAGTTTCATAATTTATCAAAAGACCAACTGAGAATCAATCTTGTATGCAAGTGTAACATGTGTGGAGAAGAACCCCTTGGCTATTCCATCATCCATATTTTCATCACATTCATATTTACGTTTTGCCTTTAATTACAATTTGTGCATTTTAGTTAATTTCGTCAAAAACTCAATTCCCCCCCATCTTTTGTTAAGTCTTAATCATTTGATTGGTTTTAGTATTTTACGTTTATTTAAGTTTTGCATTCTTTGAGTTTAGTTAGTGTTTTAAACTTTATTTTTACGTTGTTTAGTTTTGCATTCTTTGAGTCTAGTATAGTGTTTTATATTGTGTTTTTACGTTTTTGAGTCAAATCCAAGTGATTAACAATCCCTCCTAATCCCCGGTCCAGAACGATCCCTACTTACATACTTACTACAATTGTCAAAAAGAGGGTTTAATTTGTGTGCGTATAAATCTCGCATCAGACTACACCATGCACAAAAACATTAGTGATAACAAATGGACCAATCCACTTAGAACGTAACTTACCGGGGAATAACCGAAGACGGGAATTGAATAACAACACTTTCTGCCCGATTGAGAAGGTTTTGCCTCTAATCATCTTGTCATGGACGGCCTTGGTCTTCTCCTTGTAAATCCGGGCATTCTCATACGCCTCATGCCTAATCTCTTCAAGCTCGTTCAATTGTAGCTTCCTATGGGTTCCAGCCGTGTCCACATCCATATTGAAGGTCTTGACCGCCCAATGTGCCTTGTGTTCAAGCTCCACGGGTAGATGGCATGGCTTGCCATAGACTAGCCGAAATGGGGACATACCAATGGGCGTTTTGTAAGCCGTTCGATACGCCCACAGTGCATCCTCCAAACGCAAGCTCCAATCTTTCCTATTCGGCCCAACGGTCTTTTCCAGGATTTGCTTTATTTCTCAATTTGAAACTTCGGCTTGGCCACTTGTTTGGGGGTGATAAGGTGTGGAAACCTTATGCATCACGTTATACTTCTTGAGCAACGCCGCAATGGTCCGGTTGCAAAAATGAGACCCACCATCGCTTATGAGCACTCGAGGCATCCCAAATCTAGAGAAAATGTTAGATTTTACAAAATCTGCAACAACTCTAGAATCGTTAGTTTGGGTGGCTTTAGCTTCCACCCACTTTGACACATAATCAACGGCAAGTAAAATGTAAGTATAACCAAACGACATAGGGAAAGGACCCATAAAATCAATACCCCAAACATCAAAGATTTCAACAACAAGGATTGGGGTTTGCGGCATTTGGTCTCTTTGGCCTAAACTTCCGGTGTTTTGACATTGATCACATGTTAAGCAAAAAGCCCTAGCATCTCTAAACAATGTAGGCCAATAAAAACCACTTTCAAGAACCTTAAACGCTGTGCGTTCTGTGCCAAAGTGTCCACCACATGCATATGTATGGCAAAAACTCAAAATGGAATTAAATTCAGATTCATGAACACAACGACGCACAATCTGATCCGGGCATATTTTCCACAAATAAGGGTCGTCCCAAACATAAAAACGTGCATCCTTTTTTAATTTATCATGTTGAGCCTTGCTTAAGGTGTTAGGGACTTGCTTAGACACCAAAAAATTAACCAAATCGGCATACCAAGGGGTACTTACCTCAACGGACAGAAGTTGTTCATCCGGAAATGTTTCTAAAATGGGAAGGTCCTCTTCTTCACGCACCATTCGACTTAGGTGGTCAGCCACCACGTTTTCACATCCCTTATTGTCCCTAATTTCGATGTCGAATTCTTGAAGTAGGAGCATCCAACGAATGAGCCTTGGTTTGGCCTCCTTTTTGGTGAGAAGATACTTGAAGGCTGCGTGGTCAGTGAAAACAATTACTTTAGTACCAATTAGATATGATCTAAACTTATCTAACGCAAATATAACCGCCAAAAGTTCTTTTTCGGTTGTAGAATAATTCAACTGAGCATCATTTAAAGTGTGTGAAGCATAATAAATAACATGTGGCTGTTTGTTTTTCCTTTGGCCCAAAACAGCTCCAAGGGCATAATCCGATGCATCACACATCAACTCAAAGGGAATAGACCAATCTGGTGGAGTGATGATTGGTGCCGTGGTGAGGAGGTCCTTGAGGTGGTTGAATGCTTTTTCACACGCCTCGTTGAACTCGAAAACCACCACTTTTTGGAGCAATCGGCATAGTGGCTGCGCAATCTTGGAGAAATCCTTTATGAAACGCCTATAAAAACCTGCGTGACCAAGAAACGAACGAACCTCTCTAACCGAAGTTGGAAAGGGTAAGTGACGAACAAGGTCTACCTTAGATTTATCTACTTCAATGCCTTTTTCAGAAATAATATGTCCTAGAACAATACCTTGCTTAACCATGAAGTGACATTTTTCCCAATTAAGCACAAGATTAGTTTCAACACATCGTTTCAAAATTAAGGTTAGATTATTTAAACAATGATCAAAGCAATCACCAAACACACTAAAGTCATCCATGAATATTTCAATAATCCTCTCAACATAATCAGAAAATATGCTAACCATACACCTTTGAAACGTGGCAGGAGCATTGCACAAACCGAATGGCATGCGTCGATATGCAAACGTTCCAAAGGGACAAGTAAAAGTGGTCTTTTCTTGATCATCCGGGGCAATAACAATTTGATTATACCCAGAATATCCATCAAGAAAACAATAAAATGAATGACCCGTTAACCTCTCAAGCATTTGATCTAGGAACGGCAATGGGAAATGGTCCTTCCTTGTGGTGGCGTTTATCTTCCTATAATCAGTGCATACGTGCCAACCGGTTTGGATTCGGGTGGGCACAAGCTCATTCTCCGCATTCTCCACAACCGTCACTCCAGATTTCTTGGGAACACATTGGATAGGTAAAACCCAACGACTATCGGAGATGGGGTAAATCACTCCACAATCAAGGAGTTTGATTATCTCCTTTTTCACCACTTCCATCATCGGAGGGTTGAGACGGCGTTGAGCCTCTCTAGTTGGTTTAGCCCCCTCCTCAAGAAATATGTGATGCATACATGTGGCGGGACTAATACCTTTGATATCGGCCAAGGTCCATGATAGGAGCATATTCATGCGACTTAAAAGGCTTGTTCTCGTGCATTTACGTTATGTTTCTTTAGTTATTTTAGTACTTTAAGCTATTTTCGTGTGTTTGTAGGTCGAAAGGGCTAAAGGAGCAAAAAGATGCATTTTGGTGCACTTTTGGGCTAAGGATGGATAGCTTATGCTTGGAGCCAAAGTGTTGGACGAAATTGAAAACCTAATTGAAGACCAAAGTGTCGGAACCTTGTTCCCTTTAGTTTTAGGATATTTAAACCTTTCCTATATCCTTAGTCGTGCATAACATTCCAACATTCCACTCCTTCATTCACCACTTATCATATCATACACTTATCTTATCATCACCACATATCATATATTTATTACTTATCATATCATTCATTCATCTACATATCAATAACCACATATCAATAACCATTTATCTTATCACTCAACATATCATTCACTTATCACTTATCTTATCATTCACTTACCACTCAACATATCACTCAACATATCATACACTTATCACTCATCACACTTCATCATTATACCACCATTCATTCTTTAAAACACATGCACATTCACACACACTTCACACAAACAACATTCACATGCAAACACAAGCTTTAACCAACAAACAAAACAGCCAACACATGCACCAAAACACCTTTGCCGTGGCCTTCACTCCCCCTTGCATTTTCAGCCATTCCACTTCATCATTACACCACCTTCTCCATCTTTAATCACATGCACCACTAATTCAACACATGCACTTGTTCCTCCATTAAATCAACCACATTCATCACCAAAGAACCCTTGTGCCGTGAGTTCCATTGCATTTCCAGCATCTTCACATGTCTTTCTAGCTTTCCCTTTTATTTCCACCACTCATTCTTCATCATTTCAGCCACCTACATGCATTAATTATTAAACTCTTCATCATTGCATCCAGAAAATGAGCAAGAAAGCTTCCCAAACACATGCATACACACACCATTTTCAGCACACACATGCAAATCCAACATCAAAAACTGTCAATGCCGTGCACTCCATTTGCTTTCCAGATTTTCACATGTGTCCTAGCTGTTTTCTCATCATTCCTCCACACAAACACATTAAACAAACAACCATTTACACCTCCACTCCTCCTATAAATACCCTTGCATTCATTCATTTAGGATCATCTCATATTTCAATCACTCCTCACTCCATTCCACACTTCCATTCCCCCAAACCAACTATCCTTAGACCTTATGCTACAACAACGAGGAAGAGAAGAGGACCTAAACGTTCATACAATTCAAGTTTGAGTTGTTGGAATGTTTAGGTGATTCTTTGATTTCAATGTTTCATTTTAATTCTCTTTGTTTTGTACGTATAAGGAATGGAAGAGAAGAGTGCCTAAACGTTCATACAATTCAAGTTTGAGTTGTTGGAATGTTTAGGTGTTTCTTTGATTTCAACGTAATGAGGAACTAAACCCCCCCTAGCTAGGGGGGTGATTCAAAATATATGTTTATGCTTGCAATATGATTTGATTACTTTTAATTACGTTTCATAAGTTGTGAATTCAATTTGTTTAACTATTTGATTGATATCCTATTTATGTATGTTTATTGAGAATGAACGCTTAATTTTCATGCATGAATATGACGCTAGAATATAAGTGAGTTTCACATAATAGTTATGAACTTATATTCACAAGTAGTGGAGGTTGCTTATAAACAATCGCGTTAAACAAATTCTTGGCATAAGTTTCATGCAATCATAGTAACGAATGCCTCGTCAATACTTATAGTTTTCATGTTGCTTAATGATTCTTGCTTGTATCTCTATTATGCAATTCATGTAGGGAACTTGTGAGGAATGCTTTGGATTGTCGTATGCAATCATCCAATTCATTAACTTAAGGAAAACTTGACGGTTAATTTAAGCGGACCTAATTAACCGGGGCGTTGAGAATTCATGGTTTATTGAAAAGCAATTAGAAATCGTTTTGTATGCAAGTATAACATGTATAGAGATGAACCCCTTAGCTAGCTTCCCATCCATTCATTTCCATCAAATCCATATTTACAATTTGTTTTGTTTCCAAGTATTCATTTTAGTTTAAATTCGTCCAAATCCAATTCCCCCCTATTTCGTTGAAGTCTTAGTCTTAATCTTTCTTATTTTTAGTTTTGCTTTCTTCGAGCATTAAATAGTGTTTTATATTGTGTTTTTATGTTTTTAAGTCAATTTAGAAGGTTTTAGCAAGCCCTCCTAATCCCCGGTCTAGAACGATCCCTCACTTATCCATTCTACTACAATTGTCAAACGAGGGTTTAATTTGAGTGTCAAGTAAATCTCGAACCAGTCCAACCTAGGGCAGATTTGTACTCCTTCAAAACACGCACTAGTTTCTCTTCTTCTTGTGCTGTGAGTGATGAAGAAATAATGACAGCTAAGGTCGCCTCTTCCCCCAAGAAAATGTACTTCAAATGGCTAGGTAGTGGTTTGAGATCAAGGGTAGGTGCCTGAACTATAGATGGAAACAACTTGTTAGTCGAAATGGGAATTGACTCAAAGTTAGAAAACTTACCATCGTGCTTAGGCAATAACTCAAGGGCAGCAACCAACTCGATACATTCCTCACTAGGATGCACGGCATGCAATGGGTTGCGTGTCCCGTGGCCTAGCAATAATCCCCCTCCCTTGGTTTTGAGTTCCATGCTTCTTGTAATGACGTTTTCCAATGCATCGGCGTTCAAATCTTCAAGGTATCCCTACGCCAACGAGTCAATTACGTCAATGGAGAAACATGAATGATCCTCACTAGGATACTTAATAGAATCAGAAAGACTAAAATTAACAACTTCCCCATCAAATTCCATGGACAAAGTTCCATTAAACACATCGATTTTCGTCCGAGCCGTCTTCATGAATGGCCGCCCAAGGAGAATTGGCAATGAAGGGGCATGATCAGATTCATCCATCTCTAGCACATAGAAGTCCACCGGAAAGATTAAATGATTTACCTGCACTAACACATCTTCCAAAACTCCCTTTGGATAGGCGTTAGATCTATCGGCCAATTGTATGATTACACCGTCATTTTTCAATACTCCTAGTTTCATAGATGCATAAATTGAGTATGCCATGACATTTATAGAAGCACCTAGGTCTAGCATGGCAGATTCAAAACGAGTGTTACCTATCACACAAGGAATGGTAAAACTACCCGGATCTTTGCATTTGGGGGGTAGTTTGCGTTGCAAGATGGCAGAGACATTTTCACCTACCTTTACCACCTCGTTGGTCGACATCCTCTTCCTAGTGGTGCAAAGCTCCTTTAAAAACTTGGCGTACCTCGGGACTTGCTTGATTGCATCCAAAAGGGGTGTGTTGACTTGAACTTTCCGAAATGTCTCAAGGATGTCCTTCTCGGCTTCTTCATTCTTTGTTTGCATGAACCTACTAGGAAAAGGCACATTCGAAGGAAAAACATTAGTAGGAACCGAATTTGACACATTCTTACCCTTTTTGGACAAATTGGACAATTTGGGGTCACTTAAGGCTTGCGGCAAAGGTGTTTCCACCTTTGCCGTGGGTTGGCTTGATTCCTCCTCTTCAATTCTCAGTTTTTCGTCCTCGTTAGGACCTGATGGTGATGGTGTAGGACCTGCCCCGACTTCTTTTCCACTTCTCAAGAGTATGGCATTTGCACTTTCGAAACCTCCCTTTGGGTTTGGAATGGTAGAACTAGGAAGTTGGCCTTGCTCACGAAACTTCCCTACAAAATCTGCAATCTGCCCAATTTGTTTCTCCAATTGCTCCACCCTCTTGTCTTGGTTTTGCATGGCTTTGGCTTGATTTTCTTGCCCCTGAGACAAATTAGTTAGTAACTTAAGAAGTGTATCATTGTCTATAGTGTTACCTGAACTTGTTTGGGCAGATTGTGGAGGTGCTTGTGTGGGTGCGTATGGCTTGTTGTAGAAGCCCGGGGGTTGTTGCCTAAAGCCTCCTTGTGATTGGGGTTGTTGTGGCTCCCTCCAGTTGAAGTTTGGGTGGTCTCTCCAACCTGGATTATAGGTGTTAGAATACGGATCATTCCTTGGTTGGTTTTGGCCTTGAAATCCATTTGCATTTGCGCTTTCCCATCCACCATTTTCAATGAGTTGTGGGCACTTCTCAGAAGCATGTCCTTGGATAGAACACACTCCGCACGCAATTGGTCCTTGCATCCTAATTCCTTCGGCCATCTGAGACACAATGGAAGTAAGATTAGCTAATTGTGAATGAATGTCGGGTGTGGAACTTACCTCATTTACTTGCTGCCGTGGGGGTCCTCTTTGGCCTACTCCTTCGTATTGTTGAGCGTTCAACACTCGGTTAGCAATCAAGACCTTGGCAGCCATGGGTGTCTTGTCCACCAATGCTCCACCCGCTGAGGCATCGAGCATTTGACGTTCAATTGGTAGGAGCCCCTCGTAGAAGTATTGTAGAAGTAACTCCTCCTTCATCTGATGCTGTGGACAAGAAGCAACAAGGGATTTAAAACGTTCATAATACGTAGGAAAAGACTCACCTTCTTCTTGCTGAATTCCACTTATCCTTTTACGTAAAAGGATGATTCAAGAAGTTGGGAAAAACTTCTCCAGAAATGCCCTCTTCATACTCTCCCATGATGTGACGGTTCCGGGAGCTAATTCATACAACCAATCTTTGGCTTTGTCCATTAAAGAAAATGGAAAAGCCTTCATCTTCAATATACTTCCATCGACGTTGAGGGGAGTCATGCTTGAACACACCACCTCGAATTCCTTCAGATGCTTGTTCGAATCCTCCATGGACAACCCATGGTATTTCGGAATATGGTGGAGCAAAAGGCTCCAATTTTGCTCCAATTTCGGAATATCGTTTCTTCAAGTCTTCAACTCATTCATTCCTCTTTTGCTCCAAAAGGCTCCAATTTGCATCTTCTTGCACACTTTGGCCTTATAATCTGAAAATACACAAAAGTGACTTTAAACACTAAAATCACTAAGGAAACACAACATAAATGCACGAGAACAAGCATCTGAAGGAATTCGAGGTGGTGTGTTCAAGCATGACTCCCGTCAACGTCGATGGAAGCATTTTGAAGATGAAGGCTTTTCCATTCTCTTTAATGGACAAAGCCAAAGATTGGTTGTACGAGTTAGCTCCCTGAACCGTCACATCATGGGAGAGCATGAAGAGGGCATATCTGGAGAAGTTTTTCCCAACTTCTCGAATCATCCTTCTACGAAAAAGGATAAGTGGAATCCAACAAGAAGAAGGTGAGTCATTTCCTACGTATTATGAACGTTTTAAATCCCTTGTTGCTTCTTGTCCACAACATCAGATGAAGGAGGAGTTACTTCTACAATACTTCTACGAGGGGCTCCTACCAATCGAACGTCAAATGCTCGATGCGTCGGCGGGTGGAGCATTGATGGACAAGACATCCATGGCGGCCAAGGTCTTGATTGCTAACCGAGCGTTGAACGCTCAACAATACGAAGGAGTAGGCCAAAGAGGACCCCCACGGCAGCAAGTTAATGAGGTAAGTTCCACACCCGATATTCATTCACAATTAGCTAATCTTACTTCCATTGTGTCTCAGATGGCCGAAGGAATGAGGATGCAAAGACCAATTGTATGCGGGGTGTGTTCTATCCAAGGACATGCTTCTGAGAAGTGCCCACAACTCATCGAAAATGGTGGATGGGAGAGCGCAAATGCAATTGGATTTCAGGGCCAAAACCAACCAAGGAACGATCCGTATTCTAACACCTATAATCCAGGTTGGAGAGACCACCCGAACTTCAAGTGGAGGGAGCCCCAACAACCACCACAACAAGAAGGCTTTAGACAACAACCCCCGGGTTTCTTGACCAAGCCATATGCACCCACACATGCTCCACAACAATCTGCCCCAAATGCTTCAGGTACGTCCCTAGACAATGATACACTTCTTAAGTTACTAACTAATTTGTCTCAGGGGCAAGAGAATCAAGCCAAAGCAATGCAAAATCAAGAAAAAAGGGTGGAGCAATTGGAGAAACAAATTGGGCAGATTGCGAAGTTTGTAGGCTAATTCCGAGACCAAGGCAAGCTCCCAAGCTCAACCATTCCAAACCCAAAGGGAGGGTTCAAAACGGCCAATGCAATCATCTTGAGAAGTGGAAAAGAAGTTGGGGCAGGTCCTAAACCATCACCATCAGGTCCTAACGAGGATGAAAAATTGAGAATTGAAGAGGAGGAAGCAAGCCACCCCACGGCAAAGGTGGAAACACCTTTGTCGCAAGCTTTTATTGATCCAAAAATGTCCAATTCGGCCAAAAAGGGTAAGAAGGTGTCAAATTCGGTTCCTAGTAATGTTTTTCCTTCGAATGTGCCTTTTCCTAGTAGGTTTATGCAAACGAAGAAAGAAGAAGCCGAGAAGGACATCCTTGAGACATTTCGGAAAGTTCAAGTAAACATTCCTTTACTTGATGCCATTATGCAAGTGCCCAAGTATGCAAACTTTTTAAAAGAGTTATGCACAACTAGGAAAAGAATTTCAAACAAAGAAGTTGTGAAAGTAAGTGAAAATGTATCCACGGTTTTGCAGCGAAAGTTACCTCCAAAATGTAAGGATCCAGGGAGCTTTACTATCCCATGCATAATTGGAAACACTAAATTTGAACAATGCATGTTAGATTTAGGTGCTTCTATTAATGTCATGCCATATTCCATTAATGTCATACCATCGTCCGGCTGCACGACGTTAAAGAAAGCGCTTCGTGGGAGGCAACACATGCAATCACCAAGGAGAAGATGGAATCTACATTCCATAACCAGATTTGCGTCCCTAACCTCTTCTTTTTGTTATTTACATTCTGCCATGTTTAGTGTGTTTAGTTGCTGTTTGTGTGTTTGTTTTTGTTTAGTGTGATTTTAAGCTTAAAACATTGAGGACAATGTTTGATTTAAGTGTGGGGGGGTAACTAATGTTGTTGATGCAAATTCGTGGGATTTTATCACCCATAACTTCCAATGTTGTTCCTTGCTGTTTTTAAGTGTTTTTAAGCTATTTTAGAGTGTTTTAGTGTGTGTTGACTTAAAAATCCGAAAAACCCATAAAAATTTGAAAAATTGTTTTGAAAAACCCAAAAAGAGTTGTTTTTGTGTGTTTGTTTGTGTCGTAGGTCACCTTCCAACACAATGATGAGGATTTGGTTTTTAATTGCATGATGGTTAAAGAAAGTTACAAACATGGATGGAGGTTTGATATACTCTTTGGTTTATGCTTGTTTGTAGTTATAGTTTACGAATTCACATGTAATCACAAAGAGAAAAATTAGTTTTTGTAACATGCTTGAAGGAATGAACTCAAACTAACGCTACATCCCTGTGAGACTTGAGCCTAAACGTTATTTGGAGAGTTAAAATCTGTGCATTATTGTTTTCTAAAGTTGTTGCATGATCTCATTATTCTTTGTTTGGTTACCACTTAGAAGGCGTTTCATCACTTAGTTCCAAATGCTAGAACTCATGCCCATTTCATTCAAAGCATGTTATTGAATTGCATAACACATATTCAAGATGAAGTTGTGTAGTAACCACCATAAAAACCAAATAGCCGTGTGCCCTTCACTCATTTTGTGTTTAAGTTTAACCCCATTAAGCCGTGTTAGCCATGTTCTTTGTTAACCCATATTGTCCTCACCTAGCCTAGATTAGGACCATCTGTACCCTTGTTCTTGAAGCATAGTAAGCATGAATGAATTCATTTTGATTAATGTGTTGCAGAAAATAAGTGTGGGGGAAGGATTATTGATGTGAGTTATGTGCCATAGGCACGGTTAGAAAAGAAAAAAAAAAGAAAAGAAAAGAAAAGAAAAGAAAAGAAAAGTGAAAAAGAGTTGAAAAGAGGTAAAAAAAAAGAGTTCCAAAGTATTGGGTGTTGAAGTAAGGGCCCAAAACAATGAATTAGGCCCTAAGAGTTGCTTGAATCCTCCCTATTTGTCTTAAAGTTGATTTCTGCATTCTAAGTGAATTCTAAGTCTTATTCATGACTTTGCTTGCTATTGCTTAAAGAACTTTTGTTTATCTCTATCTTTCCTTGTTAGCCAATACCCCAAGCCCCGTTATAACCCTTGACTTCTATCTTGAGTGTTGTGCATTTCAATTGTGGAGTTTGAATTTGGTATGAGCATATGGTGTCACTGGTTCTCGCATCTAAGTAGTAGCATCTCATTCATGAGATCATATCTAAACATGTTTAATTACTACAGAAATTGCGTTCTTTGTTATAAGATATGTGAGTACTAGTCATCCATGTTTACATCAATCTTCTCACATATAACTAGTGTAGGGTGTGTAGTCAGAAAATCTGAGTGAAAATTGAGTGCATAACTAGTGAGGAATTGAGGGAATTCTCTAAGGCATGTTACTACATTCAAAATGTGTTTTAATTGATTAAATGCGAACTAGTGAATGGTGACTATAATTAAGTATGTGCTTGAGGGGAAGGAAGACTAAAAGCTATGTGAGTAATGATCTTTGACATGTCATGTTTCATTGGAAATCCCTGAGGCAAACGTTGGAAGGTTTAGGTTTTGTTTTGTTTGTTTTGTTTGTTTTGTTTCGTCTTATTCTTTAGTTGTTTTGTTTTGCTCGAGGACTAGCAAAAGTTAAGTGTGGGGGAATTTGATAGGAGCATATTCATGCGACTTAATTAGCTTGTTCTCGTGCATTTATGTTGTGTTTCCTTAGTGATTTTAGTGTTTAAAGTCACTTTTGTGTATTTTCAGATTATAAGGCCAAAGTGTGCAAGAAGATGCAAATTGGAGCCTTTTGGAGCAAAAGAGGAATGAATGAGTTGAAGACTTGAAGAAACGATGAATTCCTACTCCAACGATGAATTCCTACCAAAACGAGGATTCCTACTCAAACAAGGATTCCTACTTGAAGTAGGAAAGTTAACCCTAGGTTTCCCGTTTTGGTAAATTTCTTGGTGTCTAAGCAAGTTCCTAGTACCCTAAACAAGTTCCAACGTGATAAACTTGTTCATGATGCACGTTTTTATGTTTGGGATGATCCATATTTATGGAAATTCTGCCCAGATCAGATTGTGCGTAGATGTGTGCCCGAATCTGAATTTAATTCCATTCTTACATTCTGCCATACTTATGCATGTGGGGGACATTTTGGCACCCAAAGGACAGCCCTAAAGGTGTTACAATTTGGATTTTATTGGCCTAATCTCTTTAAAGACGCTAAAATGTTTTGTTTAACATGCGATAAGTGTCAAAGAACAGGTAACATAGGGCCTAAGGACCAAATGCCGCAACAATCTCTCTCCTTTGTGGAAATTTTTGATGTTTGGGGTATTGATTTCATGGGCCCCTTCCCTCCATCTTTTGGTTTCACTTATATCTTGCTAGCTGTCGATTATGTTTCCAAATGGGTGGAAGCCAAAGCCACCCGTACTAACGATTCTAAGGTTGTTGCAGATTTTGTGAAATCTAATATTTTTGCTAGGTTTGGGATGCCACGAGTTTTAATAAGTGATGGGGGTTCTCACTTTCGTAACCGCACCATTGAAGCTTTGCTCAAGAAGTACAACGTTACTCCCCACACCTTATCACCCTTAAACTAATGGGCAAGCGGAGGTTTCAAATAGGGAGATCAAACAAGTCCTAGAGAAAACCGTGGGACCCTCAAGAAGAGATTGGAGTTTGCGCTTGGACGATGCATTGTGGGCCTATCGTACGGCTTACAAAACTCCCCTTGGCATGTCACCTTTTCGGCTTATATATGGTAAGCCATGTCATTTGCCCGTTGAGTTAGAGCACAAGGCACATTGGGCTGTGAAAACCTTCAATTTGGACATAGACGCTGCTGGAGTTCATAGGAAGCTCCAATTAGATGAACTTGAGGAGATTAGGAACGAGGCTTACGAGAATGCTCGCATCTACAAGGACAAAACGAAGGCTTATCATGATAAGATGCTTCGTACCAAAACGTTCTCCAAGGGGCAGAAAGTGTTGCTTTTTGATTCAAGACTTCGGTTATTCCCTGGTAAGTTACGTTCCAAATGGATTGGACCTCTTGTTGTTACTAATGTTTTTCCTCATGGTGCAGTCCAAGTCCAAAGCTTAAAAAGTGGCCACGAGTTCAAGGTGAACGGACATAGATTGAAGCCATACTATGAGAACTTTGTGGAGCATGTTGTGGAAGAACTTCCCTTGGGTGCCGTGGGCTCCAATCTGGAATGATTTGGGTTCTTCGTCCGGCTGTACGACGTTAAAGCAAGCGCTACTTGGGAGGCAACCCATGCATTTAACAAAAGAAGACCTAGAATGCACTCCAATTCCAGATTTGCGTTCCTAAACTCTTCTCTTTGTTGCTATTTCGTTTCTGCCATGTTAGGTTGTTTAGTTGCTTTTTGTGTGTTTACTTATGATTTGTGTGAATCTAAGCTTAAAACATTGAGGACAATGTTTGATTTAAGTGTGGGGGGGTAACTAAGTTTATTTAATGCAAATTCGTGGGATTTTATCACCCATTACTTAAAATGTTGTTCCTTGCTGTTTTAAGGTGTTTTTAAGTTGTTTTAGAGTGTTTTAGTATGTTTTGTTTTTATAACTCCGAAAATCACATAAAAATTTGAAAAACATGTTTTAAAAAGCCTAAAAAGAGTGTTTTGAGTCGTTTTTGTGTGTTTGTGTTTTAGGGTACCTTCCAACACAATGATGAGGATTTGGTTTTAAATTACATGACTATTATAGAATGTTGTAAACATGGCTGGAAGATGATTTATGCCTTGGTTTATGCTTGGTTATGGTTATAGCTTATGAATTCACATGTAATTACAAAGAGAAAATCTGTTTTTTTTTGTAACATGCTTGAACGAAGGAACTTAAACTAAAGCTACATCCTTGTGAGACTTGAGCCTATAACGTTCTTTGGGAGTATAAATCTGTGATTTCTTGTTTTCTAAAGTCGTTGCATGATCTCATCATTCTTTGCTTGGTTGCTACTTGGAATGCATTTCATTATAGTTCCAAATACTAGAACTCATGCCCAATTCATTCAAAGCAGGATATTGATTGCATAACATACAATAAGATGAAGTTGTTAGTCAAGCCAAAGCCAAAAAGCCTATCCCTTTTCACATGTATTGTAGGATTACCCCTTTTGAGCCTTTTCAAGCTTATTTTCTTTGTTAAACCACATTATCCTCACCTAGCTTAGATTAGGACTTTCCATACCCTTGTTCTTAAAGGATAGTGAAGCATGACTTAGAATGAACTCCTTTTGATCAATATATTGCAGAAAACGAGTGGGGGGGAAGATAATAGGGCACGGCAAAGAAGAAAAATTCAGAAAAAAAAAAAAAAAAAAAAAAAAAAGTGGTGAAAAGAAAGAAAAAGAGTTGAAAAAGAAGTAAGAATGATCTCACAAGTGTTGGTTATTGAAGGAAGGGTCCAAAAGAGTGAATTTGACCCTAATTGTGCATGAATCTTCCCTTGTGTTGAAAAGTTGATTTCTGCCATTAAAAGTGAGTTTAAGTGTCAATCTCATTACTTTGCTTCCTATTGCTTTAAGAACCTTTGTTTGTCCTTTGCTTTTCCTTGTTAGCCATTACCCTTAGCCCCGTTACAACCCTCAACTTCTATCTTGATGTTATGTATTCAATATGTGGAGTTTGAATTTGGTATGAGCATATGGAATCACTGGTTCTCGTTCTAAGTAGTAGCATTCTATTCATGAGATCATATTCATGTCATTGTCATAAATCCAGAAAATGCTTTCTTTGATATAACATATGTGAGTGTTAGAATTCATATTTACATCAATCTTCTCACATATACCTAGTGTAGGGTGTGAAGTTAGAAAATCTGTGTGAAAATAGAGTGCATTCTAGTAAGGAATTGAGGAAATTCTCTAAGGCATGTTACTACATTCCAAATGTGTTTTAATTGATTAAATGCGAACTAGTGAATGGTAACTATGATTAAGTGTTTGCTGAAGTGTAAAGAAAGCTAAATGTTGTGGGAATGATGTTCTATATTGTGTCATGTTCGTTTGAAATCCCTGAGATACATGTTGGAAGGTTTAGATTGTGTTTTGTTTTGTTTTTGGTTTCTTTTGTTTTGTTTTGCTCGAGGACTAGCAAAAGCTAAGTGTGGGGGAATTTGATAGGAGCATATTTAGGCGACTTACTTAGCTTGTTTTCGTGCATTTATATTGTTAATTCATAGTTGTTTTAGTTGTTTAAGCCATTTTCGTGTGTTTTTAGGTTCATATGGCTAAGGAAGCAAAAAGATGCATTTTGGAGCATTTTGGAGCAAAATTGGACTTGGAATGGATAGCTTATGTTTGGAGCAAAAGGAAGGGCTTTGTGACCTGATTTGCAAGCTGTGAAAACAAGAAAAAAACGCTCAAAACACATGC
This sequence comes from Pyrus communis, assembly GCF_041283825.1. Taxonomy (NCBI): domain Eukaryota; kingdom Viridiplantae; phylum Streptophyta; class Magnoliopsida; order Rosales; family Rosaceae; genus Pyrus; species Pyrus communis. The sequence continues at coordinate 10,074,861 of NC_142572.1, forward strand.
CATATGTGGAAATACCATTTACATCAGATTTGAGCCATTTAACTTACCTTAAATACTTACCTTGTTTGTCATCCTCTCAGCCATATTTTAAAGTAATGAAAACCTGATTTGGAGGTGGAAAATGAGGAAACAAAGTTCAAAACAAATGCCATTCTCTTTGAATCAGATTCTAGCCTTTTATACACACTTCATTCCAGCCACTCCACATGCATTTCCAACCCACATGCACCTTTAATCATTCAACCATGCAGCCACACATTCACCCACATGCATTTCCACCCACATGCTCTCCCAATTCATCATTGCAGCCACATATCCATCCCACTTCATCATTTCAGTCACCAAAACACCCACATGCATTCCTAATCACCCTTCCACACAACTTGCCTTCATTCATTCAGAAAATACATCCCTTGCCGTGGCTTTCCACCATTCCACACCATCATTTCAGCACATGCACTTCCCCCTTTCTTTAATCCATTGCAGCCGCATGCATTTCCACAATCACATTCACTTCATCATTGCACCACAAATCAGCCACACATTCACCCACATGCACCCTTTCATTTCTGTCAAAGCACATGCATTCCCACCCTTTAATCACATGCACAAATCAGCCACATGCATCTCCCATCACCATTTCAGATTTCCACCAAGTTCCTAGCTGTCATGTTCCCCCCATTTCACCTATAAATAAGCATCCATTGCATTCATTCTCATTCACTCTTCCATATTCAGAAAACCATCTCATATACACATCCATTCACGCCAGAAATTCATGCTCTCTCTCTAACACAGCCATACTTCACCATTCTTCATATTTTCTGCCCAAAAACACTCCTTGCCTTCCCCTACATCCATCCCTACCCTAAACACATCATTCTACATCATCCATAACCCCCAAAACTCACCAAAACCCCTTGTGCTGCAGCAACTAAAGGAGAAGAGGCCTAAACGTTCATACAATTCAAGATTGAGTTGTTGGGATTTTTAGGTGTTCTTCGTTCTTGTTTTCAATGTTTACCTTGTTATTACTATCTAAGTTTGTTGTAATCATGAGTGGCTAAACCCCTAATTAGTTAGGGGAAAATTTGAAGCCATGAACATGTTTGAAATATGAATTGATTTCTTCCAATTGTGATTTGTTAAGTTATGATTGCAATTCAATTATCATGTTTATTAAAAACTTGTTTTTGTATGTTGATTAGGGATGCATACTTAGTCTTCATGCATAAACTCGATGCTAGTTTATAAACGAGTTTCACCTAATCGTCACAAGTTTATAAACATGAGTAGTGAAGGTTGTTAGTCACAACCGCGTTAATTGAATTCTTGGCAAGAGTATCATGCATTCATAGTTACAATTGCCTCGTCAACACTTATAATTCTCATAGAGCATAATGATCTCTCATTGTATCTCTTCTATGCATTCATGTTGAGAACCATTGGAGAATGATTTGAATTGTCGCATGCATCATCCAATTCAATAACATAAGGAAAATTTGAGAGTTAATTAGTGCATCACGGTTAACTTGGGGTGTTGAGCATCATAGATAATGAAAAGCAATTGGAGAATCGATTCATATATAAATGTGTCATGTGTGGAGAATGGACCTCTAACTAATCCATCCATCATCTTGTTTCTCAAATCCGTTTATACAATCTGCCTAGTTTATTAACTTGTTTTATTTAATTTAATTTCGTCAAAACCTTAATCCCCCTTTACTTTAGTGTCCAACTTAGTTAGAAAGTGTCTTAGTTTGTGTTTTTAAGTGTTTTGATTCAATTTGTTACACAAATTCGTCCAAATTCACCAAAGTGTCCAAAACTGCCCAGAAAGTGTTTTTAAGGCAGTTTTGAGTGTTTTGGGTGATGTTTGAGTCTTTTGGTTTGTTTTAGTGTTTTAAAGTTTAGTTTTGCATTCTTTGAGTCTAGTAAGTGTTTTATATTGTGTTCTTACGTTTTTGAGTCAATTTCACATTGATTAGCATCCCTAGTTAATCCCCGGTCTAGAACGATCCCTATTTGCTCATTTACTACAATTGTCATCCATAGGGTTTAATTTGTGTGTTTAACTATTTTCGCATCAGACTTTTGGAGAATGTTTTGAATTGTGTATGCGCTGTCCCATCCAATTCATTAACTTAAGGAAAACTTGAAGGTTAATTTAAGCGGACCTAATTAACCCGGAGTGTTGAGTTTCATAATTCATCGAAAGACCAACTGAAAATCATCTTGTATGCAAGTGTGACATGTGTGGAGAAGAACCTTCTAGCTAGCATTCCATCCATATTTTCATCAAATTCATATTTACATTCTGTTTTAATTGCAATCTATGCATTTTGTTTAATTTCGTCAAAACCTCAATCCCCCTTTACTTTAGTGTCCAATTTAGTTAGAAAGTGTCTTAGTTTGTGTTTCTAAGTGTTTTGATTCAATTTATTACTCAAATTCGTCCAAAATAGTCAAAATGCTCAAAACTGCCCAGATTGTGTTTTTAAGGCAGTTTTGAGTGTTTTGGGGCTGTTTTGAGTCTTTTGGTTTGTTTTAGTGTTTTATTATTTAGTTTTGCATTCTTTGAGTCTAGTTTAGTGTTTTAACCTTTGTTTTAAGTTTTTGAGTCAGTTTCCAAGTGATTTAGCAATCCCTCATAATCCCCGGTTTAGAACGATCCCTACTTATTCATATACTACAATTGTCAAAAGAGGGTTTTAATTTGTGTGCTTATTTAGTTCGCATCACCTAGCTTATTTTTATTAACTAAAATAAAATCAAAGGCTTCTAGAAAAAGGAAATAAAATCAGAAATTAAAGAGGGAATGGCTGCAAGGTGCGGCTAGGGTTTTAAATTAGGAGAGGAGCATCTGTTTATTTGCACAACCTAGGAAAAAACTACCCCTCTTGCACGGCAAGGGAAGGGAATTAGGGGAATGGCACGGCAAAGAGGTTTAAGGGGGCTAAGGCCTTTGTTTTGTGTCCTAAAGTGCCTACAAGGCCTTCAAAGTGGCTAGAAAATACGGACGTTTAAGATTAGGAAAGGTTACCAAAACGGGAAACCTAGGGTTAACTTTCCTACTTCAAGTAGGAATCCTTGTTGAAGTAGGAATCCTCGTTTGAGTAGGAATTCATCGTTGGAGTAGGAATTCATCGTTTCTTCAAGTCTTCAACTCATTCATTCCTCTTTTGCTCCAAAAGACTCCAATTTGCATCTTCTTGCACACTTTGGCCTTATAATCTGAAAATACACAAAAGTGACTTTAAACACTAAAATAACTAAGGAAACACAACATAAATGCACGAGAACAAGCTAATTAAGTCGCATGAATATGCTCCTATCATCTAGACATCCATACACATCCATACGAATTATTCCTCATTCTCCCCATTCATTCAGCCATCATCCACCCTCTACCACCATCCAACCTCTACCACCATCCAACCTATCCATCCATCACCATAATTCATACCCAAACACCCTTGTGCCGCAACAAAGAAGGAGAAAGAAGAGAGGAGAAGCCTTGGACGTTGATAGGAGCATATTTATGCGACTTAATTGGCTTGTTCTCGTGCATTTATGTTGTGTTTCCTTAGTTATTTTAGTGTTTAAAGTCACTTTTGTGTGTTTTCAGATTATAATGCCAACGTGTGCAAGAAGATGCAAATTGGAGTCTTTTGGAGCAAAAGAGGAATGAATGAGTTGAAGACTCGAAGAAATATGAATTCCTAATTGAAGATGGATTCCTACTCACATGAGGATTCCTAGAAGAACAAGGATTCCTACTCCAACAAGGATTCCTACTTGAAGTAGGAAAGTTAAGCCAAGGTTTCCCATTTTGGTAACCTTTCCTAATCTTAAAAGTCCTTATTTTCCAGCCACTTTGAAGGCCTCGTATGCACTTTAGGACACAAAACAAAGGCCCTAGACCCCTTAGGGACCTTTGCCGCACCTTTCCCTTTCTCCCCATCCCTTGTCGTGCAAGGGGGGGTCCTTACTTCCTATTTTCTGCACTTAAACACATTCCCCTTTCAAATAAAACCCTAGCCGCATATTTTAGCCAATTTCCTTTTAATTTCTGATTTGATTTCCTATTTCTAGAAGCCTTTGACTTAATTTTAGTTAACCAAAATAAGTTAGGGTTTTAATTTCTGAAAACCCTTTATATATTTGGACTTAAGCCGCACCCTAGAGGATTATTATTCATCATTCCACCTCTTTGCCGCAGCCACCATCATCCTTCTACCACCATTCTACATCTTTGCCGCAACCCTTTACCATCCTAAATCCCTTCCAAAAACCAAAATCACATCCAAAATCACCCTAAGACCTCTGTGCCGCAGCAAGGAGAAGAAGAAAGAGGAGCTTGAACGTGCAGAAATTCAAAGTGGAATCGTTGGGCGTTCTAGGTGTAATCAATCTTTTGTTCTCTATGTTTAATTTCAATTTTGTTTCTCTTTCTGTGAACATGAGAGGCTAAACCCCTAGTTAGCTAGGGGGTGATTCAAAACCATGTATATGCTTGCAATATAAATTGATTACCTTCAGTTGTGGATTCAATTTGTTTAACTACTTGATTGATAACTTATTCGTGTATGTTTATTGAGAGTGCACGCTTAGTTTTCATGCATGAATATGATGCTAGAATATAAGGGAGTTTCACCTAATAGTTACAATCTTATATTCACAAGTAGTGGAGGTCGCTTATAAACGATTGCGTTACATGAATTCTTGGCACTAGTTTCATGCTCATCATAGTAACGAATGCCTCGTCAACACTTATAGTTTTCATGTTGCTTATTGATCTTTGATTGTATCTTTATTGTGCTTTTCACGTAAAGGACTTTTGGAGAATGTTTTGAATTGTTGTATGCGCTGTCCCATCCAATTCATTAACTTAAGGAGAACTTGAAGGTTAATTTAAGCGAACCTAATTAACCCGGGGTGTTGAGTTTCATGATTCATCGAAAGACCAACTGAAAATCATCTTGTATGCAAGTGTGACATGTGTGGAGAAGAACCTTCTAGCTAGCATTCCATCCATATTTTCATCAAATTCGTTTTTACAATCTGTTTTTATTACAATCTGTTTCTTTGTTTTAATTTCGTCAAAACTAAATCCCCCTTTACTTTAGTGTTTCAATTTAGTTAGAAAGTGTCTTAGTTTGTGTTTCTAAGTGTTTTGATTCAAGTTGTAAACCAAATTCGTCCAAATTAGTGTTAGGTGTTCAAAACTGCCCATATTGTGTTTTTAAGGCAGTTTTGAGTGTTTTGTTGTTGTTTTGAGTCTTTTAGGTTGTTTTAGTGTTTTAGTGTTTAGTTTTGCATTCTTTGAGTCTAGTTTAGTGTTTTAACCTTTTTTTTTACGTTTTTTAGTCAGTTTTAAAGTGATTTAGCAATCCCTCCTAATCCCCAGTTTAGAACGATCCCTACTTATACATATACTACAATTGTCAAAAGAGGGTTTTAATTTGTGTGCTTATATATTTCGCATCAAATTTTTGGCACCATTGCCGGGGATTAGCAACTTTGCTAATCCCTTGGATTGTTTACTTTCTGTTTATTTTATTTTGTTAAAGTTTCTGACCTTGTTTTGTTTTTCTGGTTTTAGGTACTAGTTTATGACTCGGAGTTCTCAACCGATTCGTGAGCATGTCTTGGACTTTGACAACGATTTCGAGAGGAATTTGAGACGAAAGAGGAAGCAACACGAATCAAATCCACCAAGCTCGGAACCTGACCTTGAAGAACAAGTCCTAGAGGAGGAAGAAGAGGCCACGACAAGGATTTTTGAAGAAACACAAGGCATGGCCGTGGACAACCGGACACTCAAGGAGCTTTCTGCTTCGGGATTGGATGATGCCGCACCTTTGTGTATCCAATATCCCACGCCTGCCCAAGGTAAGACCGAAGAGTTCGAGTTGAAGTCAAGTTTGCTCCACCACATTCCAAAATACCATGGGTTGTCCATGGAGGATCCGAACAAGCATCTGAAAGAATTCGAGGTGGTGTGTTCAAGCATGACTCCTGTCAACGTTGATGGAAGTATTTTGAAGATGAAGGCTTTTCTATTCTCTTTAATGGACAAAGCCAAAGATTGGTTGTATGAATTAGCTCCCGGAACCGTCACATCATGGGAGAGTATAAAGAGGGCATTTCTGGAGAAGTTTTTCCCAACTTCTCGAATCATCCTTCTACGTAAAAGGATAAGTGGAATTCAGCAAGATGAAGGTAAATTTTTTCCTACATATTATGAACGTTTTAAATCACTTGTTGCTTCTTGTCCACAACATCAGATGAAGGAGAAGTTACTTCTACAATACTTCTATGAGGGGCTCCTACCAATTGAACGTCAAATGCTCAATGCCTCGGCGGGTGGATCATTGGTGGACAAGACACCCATGGCTGCAAAGGTCTTAATTGCTAATCGAGCGTTGAACGCTCAACAATACGAAGGAGTAGGCCAAAGAGGACCCCCACGGCAGCAAGTTCATGAGGTAAGTTCCACACCCGACATTCATTCACAATTAGCTAATCTTACCTCCATTGTGTCTCAGATGGCTGAAGGAATGAGGATGCAAGGACCAATTGTATGCGGAGTGTGTTCTATCCAAGGACATGCTTCTGAGAAGTGCCCACAACTAATTGAAAATGGTGGATGGGAAAGTGCAAATGCAATTGGATTTCAAGGCCAAAACCAACCAAGGAACGATCCATATTCTAACACATATAATCCAGGTTGGAGAGACCACCCAAACTTCAAGTGGAGGGAGCCCCAACAACCACCACAACAAGGAGGCTTTCGACAACAACCCCCGGGTTTCTTCACTAAGCCATACGCACCCACACATGCTCCGCAACAATCTGCCCCAAATGCTTCAGGTACATCCCTAGACAATGATACACTTCTCAAGTTACTAACTAATTTGTCTCAGGGGCAAGAGAATCAAGCCAAGGCCATGCAAAACCAAGACAAGAGGGTGGATCAATTGGAGAAACAAATTGGGCAGATTGTAGATTTTGTAGGGAAGTTTCGTGACCAAGGCCAACTTCCTAGTTCTACCATTCCAAACCCAAAGGGAGGCTTCAAAAGTGCAAAGGCCATACTCTTGAGAAGTGGAAAAGAAGTTGGGGCAGGTCCTACACCATCACCATCAGGTCCCAAAGAGGATGAAAAACTGAAAATTGAAGAGGAGGAAGCAAGCCAACCCATGGCAAAGGTGGAAACACCTTTGCCGCAAGTTTCTAGTGATCCCAAACTGTCCAATTTGTCCAAAAAGGGTAAGAATGTGTCAAATTCGGTTCCTACTAATGTTTTTCCTTCAAATGTGCCTTTTCCTAGTAGGTTCATGCAAACAAAGAAAGAAGAAGCCAAGAAGGACATCCTTGAGACATTTAGGAAAGTTCAAGTTAACATACCCCTCTTGGATGCAATCAAGCAAGTCCCGAGATACGCCAAGTTTTTAAAGGAGCTTTGCACCACTAGGAAGAGGATGTCGACCAAAGAGGTGGCAAAGGTAGGTGAAAATGTCTCCGCTATCTTGTAACGCAAACTACCCCCAAATGCAAATATCCGGGTAGTTTTACCATTCCTTGTGTCATAGGTAACACTCGTTTTGAATTTGCCATGCTAGACCTAGGTGCCTCTATAAATGTCATGCCATATTCAATTTATGCATCTATGAACCTAGGAGTATTGAAAAATGATGGTGTGATCATACAATTGGCCGATAGATCTAATGCCTATCCAAAGGGAGTTTTGGAAGATGTGTTAGTGCAGGTCAATCATTTAATCTTTCCGGCGGACTTCTATGTGCTCGAGATGGATGAATCTGACCATGCCCCTTCGTTGCCAATCCTCCTTGGACGACCATTTATGAAGACGGCTCGGACGAAGATTGATGTGTTTAATGGAACTTTGTCCATGGAATTTGATGGGGAAGTTGTTAATTTTAATCTCTCTGATTCTATTAAGTATCCTAGTAAGGATCATTCATGTTTCTCCATTGATATAATTGACTCTTTGGTGCAGGGATACCTTGAAGAGTTGAACGCCGATGCACTTGAAAATGTCATTACAAGAAGCATGGAACTCAAAACCAAGGGAGGGGAACTTTTGCTAACCCACGGCACACATGCTCTATTGCATGCCGTGCCTCCTAGGGAGGAATTCATTGACTTGGTTGCTGCCCTTGAGTCATTGCCTAAGCACGATGGTAAGTCTTCTAACTTTGATTCAATTCCCATTTCGACTAACAAGTTGCTTCCATCCATAATTCAGGCACCTATCCTTGATCTCAAACCAGTACCTAGCCATTTGAAGTACATTTTCTTGGGGGAAAAGGAGACCTTACCTGCCAGTATTTCTTCATCACTCACGGCACAAGAAGAAGAGAAACTAGTGTGTGTTTTGAAGGAGTTCAAATCTGCCCTAGGTTGGACCTTGGCCGATATCAAAGGTATTAGTCCCATAACGTGTATGCATCACATATTTCTTGAGGAGAAGGCCAAACCAACTAGAGAGGCTCAACGCAGTCTTAACCCTCCGATGATGGAAGTGCTGAAAAATGAGATAATCAAACTCCTTGATTGTGGAGTGATTGACCCCATCTCCGATAGCCGTTGGGTTTCACCTATCTAATGTGTTCCTAAGAAATCTGGAGTGACAGTTGTGGAGAATGAGCTTGTGCCCACCCGAATCCAAACCGGTTGGCGCGTATGCATTGATTATAGGAAGATAAACGCCACCACAAGGAAGGACCACTTCCCATTGCCGTTCCTAGATCAAATGCTTGAGAGGTTAGCAGGTCATTCCTTTTATTGTTTTCTTGACGGATATTCTGGTTATAATCAAATTGTTATTGCCCCGGATGATCAAGAAAAGACCACTTTTACTTGTCCCTTTGAAACGTTTGCATATCGACGCATGCCGTTCGGTTTGTGGAATGCTCCTGCCACGTTTCAAAGGTGTATGGTTAGCATATTTTCTGATTATGTTGAGAGGATTATTGAGATATTCATGGATGACTTTAGTGTGTTTGGTGATTCCTTTGATAATTGTTTGGCTAATCTCACTTTGATCTTGAAACGTTGTGTTGAAACAAACCTTGTGTTAAATTGGGAGAAATGCCACTTTATGGTTAAACAAGGTATTGTTTTGGGTCATATAATCTCTGAAAAAGGAATTGAAGTTGATAAGTCTAAAGTAGATCTTGTACGCTGCTTACCCTCTCATACTTCGGTGAGAGAGGTTCGTTCTTTTCTTGGTCATGCAGGATTCTATCGACGATTTATCAAGGACTTTTCCAAGATTGCACAACCCTATGCCGTCTCCTACAAAAGGAAGTATCTTTTGAGTTTAACGAGGCATGTGAGAAAGCATTCAACCATCTCAAGGACCTCCTTACCACGACACCAATCATCACTCCACCAGATTGGTCCATTCCCTTTGAATTGATGTGTGATGCATCGGATTATGCCCTTGGACCTGTTTTGGGCCAAAGGAAAAACAAACAGCCACATGTTATTTATTATGCTTCACGCACCTTAAATGATGCTCAATTGAATTATTCTACAACTGAAAAAGAACTTTTGGCGGTTGTATTTGCATTAGATAAGTTTAGATCATATCTAATTGGTACTAAAGTAATTGTTTTCACTGACCATGCAGCCTTGAAGTATCTTCTCACCAAAAAGGAGGCCAAACCAAGGCTCATTCGTTGGATGCTCCTACTTCAAGAATTCGACATTGAAATTAGGGACAAGAAGGGATGTGAAAATGTGGTGGCTGACCACCTAAGTCGAATGGTGCGTGAAGAAGAGGCCCTTCCCATTTCAGAAATGTTTCCGGATGAACAACTTCTGTCCGTTGAGGTAAGTACTAATAGGAGCATATTTAGGCAACTTACTTAGCTTGTTTTCGTGCATTTATGTTGTTAGTTCATAGTTGTTTTAGTAGTTTAAGCCATTTTTGTGTGTTTTTAGGTTCATATGGCTAAGGAAGCAAAAATGTGCATTTTGGAGCAAAATTGGGCTTGGAATGGATAGCTTATGTTTGGAGCAAAAGGAATGGACGAAATTGAAGACCTAATGAAGTTAGGATTCCTAATCACAAGAGGATTCCTAATCTAATGAGGAATCCTAGTCAAAGAAGGTTTACTACTTGAAGTAGGAAAGTTAAGCCAACGTTTCCTATTTTGGTTTAATCTTTCCTAATCCTTAAAGACTCCATATTCCAACAAGATCAAAGGCTCCTACCTATTCTAGGTCACAAAAACAACATCCCTTGCAACCTTAGGACATTGCCGTGTGTTCCCTTGTGTTTCCCTTCCTTGCCGTGCAAGGAAGGGCCTTGTTCCCTATTTTAACTACTTAAACACCTTCCTTTTTCATACCAATCTCAGCTATAACTCACATACCCTTTTATATTCCTAAATCCTTACCTAAATTCAGAAATAAATGACATTCCCTTTCTCTCTAACCTTTGCCGCAGGTCACCTTCCTATTCCTTTCAATTTCTGATTTTGTGTTTCCTATTCTTCAAGGATTTAGAATTAATTCCTTTCCTAAACTAAGTAATAAAGCCTTTAGGTCTTTTCTTCCTTATAAATACCCTTGTGCCACAACCTTATGGACCTAATCCCCCATTCCACACAACCTGCCTTCATTCACAAACACATCCAGCATTGCCGCAGCTTTCCATCCAAATTTCCACCATCCCTCGACTTTCAAACCTTTGTCCAAACCACCCTACACCACCACTAAGCCTTGCCGCACCACCATACCTCCATAAACCCAACTTAAACCCAGAAACTCATCCATAAAACCACCTTAGCACTTGTGCCGTGACCTAGCAAAGAAGAGGAGAAAGAAGACGAAGCCTTGGATGTTTATGCATTCGAGTTGGAGTGTTGGAACACTTCTAGGTGTAATCTATCTTTTGTTTTCAATGTTTAATTCTAATTTCCTTTGTTTTGTTATGAACATGAGAGGCTAAACTTGTTTTAGCCTAGGGATGCTTTAAAGCCATGATTACGTTTATAATATGAGTTGATCAATTCCAGTTGTGATTTCATAAATTGTGAATGCAATTTACTTAACCGTTTGATGGATAACTTATTCTTGTATATTGATTAGGGAGGCCTACTTAATTTGCATGCTTGAATTTGGTGCTAGAATATAAGGGAGTTTCACATAATTGTTTCAACCTTATATTCACTAGTAGTTAAGGTTGTTTTCACAATCATGTTAAGTAAATTCCTAGCATGCGTATCATGATGTCATAGTTACAAGTGCTTTGTCAATACTTATGATTTCAATTGAACGTAATGATCTCTGATTGTATCCGTATTATGATGTCACGTAGGGGACTTTTGAAGAATGCTTTGGGTTGTCGTATGATGTCATCCAATGATGCGAAAATAGTTAAGCACACAAATTAACCCTCTTGTTGTCAAATTGTAGTAAGGATGCAAGTAGGGATCGTTCTAGACCGGGGATTAGGAGGGCTTGCTAAAACCTCTAAACTGACTCAAAAACATAAAAACAAACTTAAAAACGTTCACAAAGACTCAAGGACTCAAAACAGGTTCAAAAGACTCAAAACTGCCTAAAAACACTAAATAGGCATTGTTGATGTATAATTCCTTCCTAATGCTAGAATATATTTAGTATAATGGCACAAGCAAGGGTGTCGAATCCGCAGGGACTAATTGGACCTATGTAACTACTTGTTTTGCAAGAACTCTAAGAAATGAATCAAACTAAACAAACTAGGCAGATTTGGAAATGAATCAAACTAGTCTAAATAGACAGATTTGTTGTTGTAACTTGAAAGCATGAGAAAATGAAGTAAACACAAATAAATGAATCAACAACTAATGTAATAGGATAGTATCAATGGAAATGAAGCTAGGGATTCGGTTTCACCATTGCTCAACTAAGTCCATGTTTGTCAAGTTAGTTTGTACTCATTCATCTACCTATTTCTTGAGTTTGTTTCACTTGGATATGATCAACCATATGATGTGTGGATTTGATCAAATGTCTCTAATCATGAACCTAATTGTGATGTGCAACTTTGGTTCATAATCAAGATTTAATGTACAAGAAACTTTCATAAAACCAAAGGGAATAACTCGGCAGGATGTGTGCTAAACACTCCCTTCATTCATTCACATATCTACCAAGATTATGCATGATGTGTGTTCTAATCTTGGCTACACAACTTTGTGATTAATTCAAATGATGATCAAACATTAAAATCAACACACTAAGTCACCATTAAAACAGAAAATGAAACAAGAAATAGATGGACAAATTGAGCATTCTAACTTAATTACATGGCAAACTTTGCAAGGTTACATCGAATCCCTAGAGGAGGATTAGTTACACTTCATGTTTACAAAGGTTTAACATAAAAATAAATAACATGAGTGAACATAAGATTAAGAAGGAGAAACCTTTGAAGCAAAACTGATGTTGAAGTCCTTGAAGAGTTCCATGGTGTTGCTTCTCCAAATGTGGTGCGGATGAAGGTAGAATGGCTTGGTTGAATGGTTTCTGCCCTTGGGACAGAAAAATGGACAGAGAATGGAGTGAAATGGGAGAGGTTATGGGTGTGTAATGGACTGGTTGAAGAAGAAAACTTGCGGAACCCCCCTTGCATGAAGTGAGACTTGTTTTATAGAAAAGAATGTGTCTCCAACATTCAGATTGGATCTGGAATATGTTTAATTCAGATGGCAGTGCATAAGTCAGCTGGAATGATGGGTTTCTGAGGTAGTGGACGCATGGCATGGACAAGATCTGCAACAAGTGTTAATGTATTCAAAGAAGCATGTGCCCTTGCTGCAACAAGTGAGTGGAACCTGCAAAGGTGGATTGGAGCACCAGAAATTGTTTGTACAAATCTGGAAATGGGAATAAAGCACACGGCATGAACAAGGAATGAGTGATTTTCTGGAATAATGGGTGAATAACAAAAGGGAAATGTGCAAGCATGTGGATTTCTGCAAAGATGAAGTATGAGGAAGGTAATGGAATGCACGGAATGAATGTTAGCATGCATGTGACTGCATGCTTGGTGTTTAGAAGTGTATAATATGACTTGCAATCATATGGGAGTGCACGGCCAGGTTGTGATCATGGTGAAAATGTGGCTGAGTAGATTAAGTAATGGAAGTGGATGGTTTTGGCGCACAAGAGAGATGGACAAGTACTGGAATGCACGGCCAAGGTTGTGAACATGCATGTGAATGCATGTTTTGGTGTTGGAACCACATAGATGACTTCAATGTTTTTGCTTTGTTTAAAATCACCCAATATGGCTGAATTGCATCTCTTAACACTTCACATCTTTTCTGGAATGTTTTTACTTCATTTGTTTTCCCTTTGATCCAAATTCACATTGGCTGCACACTAACACCAAATAATGTAAAATGCAACTAGTTTAATCCAAAATAATAACAAAAACGCCAATTAAGGAAGATATAAATGCATGCAAAATGATGACTTATCAAATACCCCCAAACCTGGTTTTTGCTAGTCCTCGAGCAAACTTAAAACTAAAACACACAAAACACAAACATCTAACTAAACCACTTTCGCTGGCCAAACGATTGCACTGAGCATGTGCAACAAGCCTTTGAACCCCTAGGTGTCCCTAGTTGGAGGAGTTGTGTCTCCTGAGGGTTTACAGTGATGAACCCACAAACATCTACAAAAACTACAAACAAATTGGCTAAAACATGCTTTAAACAAACTAATAAGAACCAATGAAGATTTTGTCGTTCATTCAACTCAAAAGATTGTCACTTCAAAGAATCGTATCAATTATAACGTATAAAGATATTTCTCCATGTCTTACAACTTTAAGGTCACCATACCCAAATGCTTAAGATAGAATTCGCCTCAACTCCATTCCTCACAGATTTCACTCAACTTTTCACTCAGATCCTAAGGTTTTAATCTCTCCACAACCATATATGAGTGAAATTATGCAAAGGGAATCAAAATTCTCACATATGAAATCTGAAATGAAAGCACAATTTCTGAGCAGATCTCATGAAATGAATCAAATGCTAAAAATATAGATAACACACACACTTACCATCACATCATGAATACATCCTCAATGATCAGCTAGGTCTTTCTCAAGATTGTAATGTAAGGCTTAGGTTATAGGTTACGAGAGAAGTGATATGAAATACTAGAGCTTGGGGCATACCAAAGTGTTCTTGAGGATCATGCTCTTCACTTGCATTTGTCTTCTTTTTCTTTGTTTTTGGCGTCCAGGACCTATGCATTAAAATGAGGGGATTTGGAACTTGTATCCACGTTGACTCTTTTTTTTTTTTTTTTTTTTTTTTTTTTTAGAAACTTCTTCAACATAGGTGTCCTTGGTACACGCCACAATCTTGTTCTAAACTCAATTTACCCTTAGTCTTCATCACATTGGTATACCCCAAACTATAAGGTATGGCTTGTAATGGGCTAGAATGGTTAGATTATGGTGTGGGTGATGAAAGAGTTAGGCTACAGTGTTTGGCTGCAATGAGGGTGGATGGAGCACACAAATGGGTAGGATTTAAGCCTTTTAGTAGTTAAACATGCATAGCCTAACATCATCTCATTGAGTTCATTCATGAATGATACTAAATACATGGTATCTGCAAAGGAGAATGATTCTTAGCATCCAAACGAAATAGAAGTAATGAGATCATTTAAAGTGAAAATGAAAGAAAAAGATAGGAGTAGAAACACTTTAAACCCTCTCAAAGAAGCAATTAGGCTCAAAATAACTCACTAGGGTAGTCTCCACTATTCTTCTTCCAGAATTTGAGTATGGTACCTCTATCATCATAATTTCAAGAGTTATAGCCTTATAAATGACAACAAGATGCAACTCTTTTCCATAGCAACCCAATCGTTTGTTTTCAAACATAGTCCTCATATACATTCGTATTAGCATGCACAAACATTCTTAACCAAAACTAACACCTCAAACAAACACAAACACAAAACAACACTTCCAAACCACCCCCAAACCTAATCTAAACATTGTCCTCGATGTTTAAAATTGTATGCAATGCAAGTAGGCAAAGAATATGGAATGGTAACAAAATAAACACAATATAAAGAAAGAACACAAACCACACTAGGTTGCCTCCTAGCAAGCGCTGTATTTAATGTCTAGGCAAGACATGGTAGCTTGTTCATGGTGTTGAAAATTCAAGAACATCCACGACTTGATACACTTGCTCTTCATCCACTTTATCCAAATATGGTTTCAATCGCTGCCCGTTGACTTTAAAAGAGGTGCCATTCTTCATGTTCTCTATCTCCACAGCTCCGTGGGGAAATGTTTGCAGCACTTTAAATGGTCCCACCCACCTAGACTTCAATTTTCCTGGAAAAAGTTTCAAACGTGAGTCAAACAAAAGTACTTTCATACCTTGGTGAAACTCCTTCCTTAGGATGGCCTTGTCATGATAGAGCTTAGTCCGTTCCTTGTAGATTTTGGCATTCTCATATGCCTCATTTCTAAGCTCTTCCAACTCATTAAGTTGGAGCTTCCTTGCTATTCCAGCATCCTTGTAATCAAAGTTGAACTTCTTGATGGCCCAATATGCACGGTGTTCAAGCTCCATTGGCAAGTGGCAAGCTTTCCCAAACACAAGGCGATAAGGACTCATGCCAATGGGGGTCTTGTATGCTGTTCTATATGCCCATAGTGCATCATTTAACCTCAATGACCAATCCTTCCTTGTAGGGCTCACAGTCTTCATCAAAATGTTCTTGATCTCCCTATTGCTAATCTCCACTTGTCCTGAGGTTTGAGGATGGTACGGGGTTGCCACTTTGTGGTTGATGTTTGATGCGAGATTTATACGCGCACAAATTAAACCCTCTTTTCGTCAAGTTGTAGTAAATGTATAAGTAGGGATCGTTCTGGACCGGGGATTAGGAGGGATTGTTAATCACTTGGATTTGACTCAAAAACATAAAAACGTAATATAAAACACTAAACTAGACTCAAAGAATGTAAAACTAAACTTTAAAACACTAAGACAAACCAAAGACTCAAAATGCTTTTAAAAACACAAACTAAAATGATTTCTAACTAAATTGACATTAAAGTAAAGGGGGATTTAAGTTTATACGAAATTAAATTAAATGAACAAATTAAAACAGAATGTAAATATGAAATTGATGAAATAGAATGGATGAATGCTAGCTAAGGGGGTCATCTCCACATATGTTACACTTGCATAATAAAAAGATTTTCAATTGCATTTCAATAAACTATGATACTCAACACCCCAAGTTAACCGTGATGCACTAATTAACCTTCAAATCTTCCTAACGTTATTGAATTGGATGGGTTAGCGCATACAACAATTCAAAACATTCCCCACAAGTCCCCTACATGATTGCATAATAGAGATACAAGCAAGAATCATTACGCTCTATGAAAATTATAAGTATTGACGAGGCAATTGTAACTATGAATGCATGATACTCTTGCCAAGAATTCATTTAACGCGATTGTTTATAAGCAACCTCCACTACTTGTGAATATAAGTTCGTAACTATTAGGTGAAACTCACTTATATTCTAGCGTCATATTCATGCATGAAAATTAAGTGTGCACTCTTAATAAACATACATAAATAAGTTATCAATCAAATAGTTAAACAAATTGAATCCACAACTTATGAAACGCAATTAGAAGTAATCAAATCAAAATGCAAGCATAAACATTTATTTCGAATTACCCCCTAGCTAAAGGGGGTTTAGTTCCTCATAACTTTGAAATCAAAGAAACACCTAAACATTCCAACAACTCAAACTTGAATTGTATGAACGTTTAGGCACTCTTTTCTTCCATTACTCATACGTACAAAACAAAGAGAATTGAATTTAAACTTTGAAATCAAAGAAACACCTAAACATTCCAACAACTCAAACTTGAATTGTATGAACGTTTAGGCCCTCTTATCTTCCTCGTTGTTGTAGCACAAGGTCTAAGGTGAGGTTTGGGGAATTATGGAAATGGATGAGGAATGGTGGAAGGGGGACTCACGGTTTTGGATTCTAAGGGGAAGTGTTTGTGTTAGTTGTGGTGTGAGAAATGGAGAGATGGAGTGGGGAGTGAATGAATTTCTCAATGAATGCATGGGTTTTTATAGGGGGAATGGGAGAATATGTTGTTGATTGTTTAAGAGTGCATGTGGCTCTTATGATTGTTGTGCAATGATGAAAGGCAAAGTGCATGTGCAATGTTGGAGGATGAATGTGTGATGGTGTGATTGAATGATTTAAAGGGGCATGTGGGTGAATTAAAGGATGGAATGCATGTGAATTAAAACTAGAGTGAATGATGATGAATGCATGTGGATTAAAGAGGTGTGAATGCATGTGAAGATGCTAATAAATAATGCATGTAGGGTTAGGAAATAAAATCATAACTTAAAGGGGAATGATTAAAGGGTGTTGAAAGGTTTTGCATGGCTTTGAAGTGATTGAGGATTGGGCTAGGGTTTAAGTACATGAAATGGACCCAAATTGCTCCCCCTTGCATGGCAAGGAATGGTGTTTGTGTTAAGCCCAAGGCAAGGTGAATGTAATTGGGTTAGGGCCATTGTTTTATGTCCTCAAGTGCTTACAAGGCCTTCAATTTCATCCAACACTTGGGCTCCAAGCATAAGCTATCCATCCTTAGCCCAATAGTGCTCCAAAACACTCCACAATGCATCCTTTCGTCAAACACGTCTTATTATCCTGAAAACACACAAAAGAAGCATAAAGGACTAAACTAACTAAAGAAACATAACGTAAATGTACGAGAACAAGCCATTTAAGTCGCATGAATATGCTCCTATCAAATACCCCCACACTTAGCTTTTGCTAGTCCTCGAGCAAAACAGAAAAACAAAATAAAACGAAACGAAACAAACCAAACACAATCTTAAACCTTCCAACGTTGCCTCAGGGATTTCCAATGCACATGACATGTTAAAAATCATTATTCCCACAGATTTTGGTTATCTTTACACTTAAGTACATACTTAATCATAGTCACCACATACTAATTCACAATTAAGCATTTAAAACTATATTTTGAATGTAGTAACATGCCTTTAGAGAATTTGCTCAATTCCTTACAAGATATGTACTCAATTTTCACTCAGATTTTCTGACTACACACCCTAATCTAGTTACATGTGAGAAGATTGATGTAAATATGAAAACGAACACTCACATATATGTATCATAAAGAGAGCAATTTCTGGAGTTAATAAGCATGTTTAGATATGATCTCATGAATGGAATGCTCCTACTTAGATGCGAGAACCAGTGACACCATATGCTCATACCAAGTTCAAACTCCACAAATTGAAACACATAACACTCAAGATTGAAGTCACGGGTTGTAATGGGGCTTGGGGTAATTGGCTAAAAATGAAAGGTAAGGATAACAAACGTTCTTTAAGCAATAGTGAGCAAAGTATTGAATTAGGCACTTAGAATTTCCTTTAGAATGCAGAAGTCAACTTTGATCACCCAAGGGAAAGTCACACAAAACTTAGGGCCATATTCAACTTTTTGGACCCTTTCTTCAACCATCAACGCACGTGAGTTCATTCTTACTTATTTTCACTCCTTTTTTTTTTCTTTTCTTCTTCTTTTTCTTTTGAATCTCAAAACATACATATAAACGTAAGAACAAACTTTTACTCCCCCACACTCATTTTCTTGCATAATGTAACTCAAAAGGAATTCATTTAAGTCATGCTCACTATACTTTAAGAACAAGGGTATAGGAAAGTCCTACTCTAAGCTAGGTAAGGGGTGATGTGGGTAAACAAGGAATAAAGGCAAAACGAGGCTCAACGGGGTTAACACTTACAACAAATACGAAATATGGGGAGTAAGGCTATTTGGTTATGGTGGCAACTACACAACTTCATCTTGATATATGTTATGCAATTCAATGTCATGCTTTTAATGAAACGGATATAAGTTCTAGCATTTAGTTCTATCATGATACAATTGCATTCTAAGTAGCAACCAAGCAAGGTATAATGAGATCATGCAACAACTTTAGAAAACAAAGAATCACAGAAAATAACTCTCCAAAGAAGGTAATGGCTCGAGTCTCATAGGGTTGTAGCGTTTGTTTGAGTTCCTTCCTTCAAGCATGTTACAAAAACGAATTTTTCTTTTATGATTGCATGTGAAGTCATACATTATAACCATAACTAAGCATATACCAAGAGTAAATCAAACTTTCATCCATGTTTATAACTCTTTTTAACAGTCATGCAATTACAAACCAAATCCTCATCATAACGTTGGAAGGTTCCCTAAGACACAAAAAAACAACTCAAAACACTCTTTTTAGGCTTTTCAAAAAAATGTTTTTCAAATTTTTATGTGATTTTCGGAGTTATAAAACAAAACACGCTAAAACAGTTTAAAAACACCTTAAAAACATTTAAAACAGCAAGGAACAACACTTGAAGTTATGGGTGATAAAATTCAACGAATTTGCATCAACATACTTAGTTACCCCCCCCACACTTAAATCAAACATTGTCCTCAATGTTTTAAGCATAGATTCACACAAAGCATAAGTAAATACACAAAAAGCACTTAAACATACTAAACATGGCAGAATGTAATTAACAAAGAGAAGAGTTTAGAGACGCAAATCTGGTTATAGAGTGTAAATTCCATCTTCTCCTTGGTAATTGCATTGAGGCTTTGATCTTTGTGATTCCACAGGCTTACTCTTGAACTGGTTTCTGCCCATCGTTGATTTTCCTTTGTGCTACTTCTTGAACTGGGCAGCAGGATGGTTCTTTTAGTCTCCCCCGAAGGTCTGAGCTTATCCCTTTTATCTGTTTCTTTGTTCAATCTTTGCAGGAGTGGTCCCTTCTCTGGAAGTGTATCAACCGTTGAAGATGACTACTCGAGAGCAACGCTAGGTAAGCAATCAGGAATAGGTTCCAGGCAGTTGGCTCCAGATCGGAAGACTGACTCCAAGTGCCGGCTGATTGCTTCTTTTACTTTGCCATGCGAGTAAGAACAAGGACAAAGAAAAAGACAGGGAAAAAGCATGATATGAGATACTTTTTCTTTTGACCTTGATGATATGAGATACCTTTGCTTTTGAAGAAGCGGTGAATGAATCAGCGTATTTCAATCCGCCGTTTCCTCCTGGGTCATCTGTACTCCAGGCATCTGGTATCATCTTTGGGGAAGAAGAAAGAATGGAGTATTTCGAAAGGCTTTGCTGGGAGTACTCCCTCAGAGGTGAGGAAGAGTTGGGCATTTTCTTCAGGTTTTACCTTGCCAAAAACAAAATGAAGGTCGACATATATAGAGATAATAGCAAGTGGTGGTACTTTTTACCCTTGTCGACAAACGTTTTGATCCCGCAAATCCGTCTTTTTGAAATAGTGGCGCCTCTTCGATCTTTGAATACACCTCTTCGATTTCTGAGCAGGCGCCCCTTCGATTTATGAACGACGCCCCTTCGCTTTCTGAATGACACGTGGTAGTGCAGATGCGGCTCCTTTTGACAAAGCTGCACGCGTTTTCTGAAGAGCAGAGAAAGCGTCGCCGAACTTTGCGCTTGTCGGCTAAAGAGGTGTAGTTGCGATGATGGCCTCCACGTGCGTCTTCTGAAAAGCCGAGAAAACGTCGCCTAAATTACGCCGGAAAATCCGGCTCTTTGAATCGGTGGACGCGTTGCCTTGGCTTTTTATAGAGCTATCAATCACCCCAACACACACACTCTGAAGATTTCCCATTCTTGAAAATCGACTCCGGCCCTTCGAAATTTAACTCCATCCACCCCTTCTCTTTGAACACTTTTGAAAGAAAATGGCAAACTCATCGAACCTTAGGTTAGATTTGAGTCTCAGCAGCGATCCGGTTGCGCCCTGTCAAGGTAATGTATGGCGCCCTTCTTTTTTATCTTCTAACGGTCCTCTTTCAGGTGAAGACTCTGTGATGCGAAAATTAGCTTAACACACAAATTAACCCTCTTTTGACAATTGTAGCATATAAATAAGTAGGGATCGTTCTTACACCGGGGATTAGGAGGGCTTGCTAAACACTCTAAACTGACTCAAATAAATAAAACTGACCTTTAAAACACTTAAACTCACTTAAAAAAACTCAAACACGTTCACAAGACTCAAAATAGGCTAAAAACACTCAAAACTGCCTTAAAAACACAATCTGGGCAGTTTTGAGCCTAAACACAAACTTGGACGAAAATTGGTTCTAACTTGACTCAAAACTCTAAAAAACACAATCTAAAACATATTTGGACCAATTAGACACTCTAAGACACTTGGGGATTTGGTTTTTGACGAAAATCAAACAAACAAAACAAATATGTAAACTAGGCAGATTCTGACGAAATTGGTGAAATTAAGTGGATGGTGAGATGGCTAGGAGGTTTTTCTCCACACATGGCATACTTGCACATAATACAATTTCCAGTTGCTTAATCAATGAATTCATGAACCTCAACACCCCAAGTTAATTAGGTACGCTTAAATTAACTCTCAGATTTCCCTTAGGTCATTGAATTGAATGGAATTAGCGCATTGCAATCAAATTATTCCTTAACAGTTTTCTATATGAAAGCGCATAATAGAAAGACAATCAAAGATCATTAGGTTCTATGGAAATCATAGGTGTTGACGAGGCATTCGTAACTATGAAAGCGCATGATACTTATGCCAAGAATTTACTTAACATAATTGCGACCAACAATCTTAACTACTCATGGATGTGAGTTCCCAACGATTAGGTGAAGTTCCCTCATATCCTAGCATCATGTTTATGCATGCAAATCAAGCGTGCACTCTCAATTCATATACATAATCAAGTTTTAATTAAAATAGATAAGTAAATTGAATTCATCATTCATGAAATCACAACTGAAAGTAATCAAATCATCATGCAAATATAACCATGGTTTCGAAATTCCCCCCCTAGCCAAAGGGAGGATTAGTTCCTCATGCTTGCACAACAAAAAGTATTGAATTTAAACATTGAAATCATAAGAAAGAATACACCTAAATGCTCAGCAATTCCAAGATGGATTCGATGCACAGATTGGCTCCTCTTCCTCCTCCTTGTTGCGGCACAAAGTGTGGGTGATGGAATTGGTGGTTTTGGATGGTGTTTTCTTGTTTGGAGGGTTGGAGGATGGTTGATTATGGTGGGGAAGGGTGCGGCAGAGATGTATGGATGTGTAGGGAGGTCTATGGATGTGTAGAATGGAGAATGGAGGTGCGGCACAAGGGTTTCTGAATAGCATAAGGGGGTGGTACGAATTTGTGGCTGAAAATATGTTTATATAGTCCTAGGGTTTATTAGATTAGGGTTTACTTAGCTGATTTGGTGGATTAGGGCCCTAGAATTCGCCCATGGTGATTCAAATCCACTTAGGAGAAGGTTTTGGCCCACATAGTTCTATAAACTGATTTGTATACCCAAATCCACAAGGATTAGGCCTTGGAATTCAGAATCCCAAAGGGATTGGGCCTAGGAAGGTGCGGCTGATTTAGGGGAGAGGGTAGCTTGGCTTGCAAGGCAAGGTAAAGCCTTCTAGAAAGGTTTGGGGCGCCACTTTTCTAGGGTTTCTAGAAAGAGTAGGTTTTGTGGCAGATTTGGGCCTTCTAGAATAGAATGATTCTAGAAATAGGTTCTAGAATGATCCATTTAAGTCCCCATGTAATTAGGAGTAAGACATGATAAGGTTTGGATAGGATAAGATGAGATAAGGTTTGGATAATGTTTTGTATAATTGGATAATGTTGGATAAGGTTGGATAATGTTTAGATAATGTTTTGGATAAGGTTTCCTCTTTTCTTGCACTTTCCTTATCCACTTTGTCCTTAGCTTAGTTCCTTCCTCTTCTTATCACATTTCCACCTTCTTGAAGTCCAAATTCGTCCATCCATGTTAGCCCACATGCAAGCTCACCACCTAGTGTCCAAAATAGCTCCAAAATGCACCAAAATGCACTTTCTTGATACTTTAACCCATAGGACCTACAAACACACGAAATTGAGTTGTAATACGACATTAACTAAGAAATAATAGCACAAATGCACAAGAATAAGCTAGTTAAGTCGCCTAAATATGCTCCTATCACTCTGTGATGCAGGACGCCACAACAGCTACAATAGTAGCTAGGAACCTCCTCACTCCAAAAGATAGTAGGCTGCTGTCAGGACGGTCCGATGAGTTGGCCGTTCAAGAGTCCCTCGCACTTAGTGTTCAGTGTGCGAGCTCTGTGTCCAACATGGGCCTACGCCTGCTTGCTCGGTCCCGCCAAGTGGAATCGTTGATGGCAGAGGTGGAAAGTCTTAAGCAGGAAATCAAACAGCTTAAGTACGAGAATAGAAGTTTGCATGTGCTTGCAAATAACTATTCGGCGGGCATGAAGAGGAAGCTTGATGAGCTGCAAGAATCTGAGGGTCGAATTCACAATGACCGTCAAAGGCTTGCGTCTTATCTCCAGAGGCACCTTTTTCCTGGGTCATCCAGCGCTTGGCCAAGTATTGAGGCCTGGAATGCTCTAGCTCCGATGCCTCCCGCTCCGATGGCTTCCGCTCCGATGCCTCCCGCTTCTATGCCTCCCGCTTCTGCGCCTTCCGCTTCTGCGCCTCGTAGTGGGGCTTCACGCAAACAACCTTTGTGAAGCTCCACCTTTCTCCATGTTTAGTATCTTTCTTTTTTTTATTTTTTTTTTATTTTTTTTTTATTTTTATTTTTTTTTATATATTTTTTTTTTATTAACATAAATAAAATCAAACGGCATGGAATTGGTCCTTGAATGGAAGGTGATACTTGAAGTGAACCGGCATTGGTTTGAATTCTAGTGTAGGTGCCTGATTCAAAAAAAATAGCAAGTTAGTATAAAATCTAATGGAATTTGGAAAAAAATACTTACTTGTTTTGTCCGACAAGAACTCAATGACAAATACCACTCCTTTGAAAGTTTCAGGGATATTGGACTTGGCCAGATTGCAAGTGATGGTTATTACTTGTCCAATGTCATCAAATTTAACTTCTTTGGATTTTGTGGTTTCAAGAACGTCCTCTTTGATGAATTCATGACATTCCCTACTTGTCACCTTTGGAAGGGCTTCCAAGATGTCTTTTTCACCTTCTTCTTCCTTGGAAGTCATGAATCTTGGAACAGGGTTAAAAATAATGAAATTTCGAACAACCACACCTGTATTAGATGGCATAGGAGCAATAGGTGCCTCCGGTAAATGTGTTTCCACCCTTGCCGTGGGTTGGGTGTATTCCTCTTCCTTGTGATTTGATTTTGATGGTTGAGGGTCCGTTCCAACCTCCTTGTCACTTCTCAACATGATTTCCTTGGCAGTTTCAAATTCTCCCTTCGGATTTGCAATGGTTGAACTAGGGAGTTCGCCTTGGTCTCGAAACTGTCCTACGAACTCCGCGATCTGCCCAATTTGCTTATCCAAGTGGTCCAACCTTTGTGGTGGCTGCATAGGCGTAGAATAGAACTCCTCATATGGCTGCCAATATCCTTCTTGTTGAGCCTCATTGTCTTGAATTTGTGAGCCCTGCACCAAACAAATTAATTCATTAAGCTTTTGATTATAATCTATTGACGAACTTGAGTTTGGTTGGGCATATTGAATATGAGGTTGTGGTGGCTGCCAATATCCTCCTTGTTGAGCATTTTGAGGTTCCCACCGCATAGAGTTTGAATGATCACTCCAATCCGAATTGTAAGTATTGGAAAACACGTTATTCCTTGATTGAAGATTAAATATATCAACTCTTTGCATTTGGGACCTTTCCATGAGTTGTGACAAAAGAGAAGCATTATCAAGTGCCATCTTGTTCTTAACAAACAAAACACAAATAAAAAAATAATAAAAAAAAAACTAAATCTAAAAGACAATACAGAAACAAACAATCCAAGGGATTAGCAAATTTTCTAATCCCCGGCAACGGCGCCAAAATTTGATGCGAGATTTATACGCGCACAAATTAAACCCTCTTTTCGTCAAGTTGTAGTAAATGTATAAGTAGGGATCGTTCTGGACCGGGGATTAGGAGGGATTGTTAATCACTTGGATTTGACTCAAAAACATAAAAACGTAATATAAAACACTAAACTAGACTCAAAGAATGTAAAACTAAACTTTAAAACACTAAGACAAACCAAAGACTCAAAATGCTTTTAAAAACACAAACTAAAATGATTTCTAACTAAATTGACATTAAAGTAAAGGGGGATTTAAGTTTATACGAAATTAAATTAAATGAACAAATTAAAACAGAATGTAAATATGAAATTGATGAAATAGAATGGATGAATGCTAGCTAAGGGGGTCATCTCCACATATGTTACACTTGCATAATAAAAAGATTTCCAATTGCATTTCAATAAACTATGATACTCAACACCCCAAGTTAACCGTGATGCACTAATTAACCTTCAAATCTTCCTAACGTTATTGAATTGGATGGGTTAGCGCATACAACAATTCAAAACATTCCCCACAAGTCCCCTACATGATTGCATAATAGAGATACAAGCAAGAATCATTACGCTCTATGAAAATTATAAGTATTGACGAGGCAATTGTAACTATGAATGCATGATACTCTTGCCAAGAATTCATTTAACGCGATTGTTTATAAGCAACCTCCACTACTTGTGAATATAAGTTCGTAACTATTAGGTGAAACTCACTTATATTCTAGCGTCATATTCATGCATGAAAATTAAGTGTGCACTCTTAATAAACATACATAAATAAGTTATCAATCAAATAGTTAAACAAATTGAATCCACAACTTATGAAACGCAATTAGAAGTAATCAAATCAAAATGCAAGCATAAACATTTATTTCGAATTACCCCCTAGCTAAAGGGGGTTTAGTTCCTCATAACTTTGAAATCAAAGAAACACCTAAACATTCCAACAACTCAAACTTGAATTGTATGAACGTTTAGGCACTCTTTTCTTCCATTACTCATACGTACAAAACAAAGAGAATTGAATTTAAACTTTGAAATCAAAGAAACACCTAAACATTCCAACAACTCAAACTTGAATTGTATGAACGTTTAGGCCCTCTTATCTTCCTCGTTGTTGTAGCACAAGGTCTAAGGTGAGGTTTGGGGAATTATGGAAATGGATGAGGAATGGTGGAAGGGGGACTCACGGTTTTGGATTCTAAGGGGAAGTGTTTGTGTTAGTTGTGGTGTGAGAAATGGAGAGATGGAGTGGGGAGTGAATGAATTTCTCAATGAATGCATGGGTTTTTATAGGGGGAATGGGAGAATATGTTGTTGATTGTTTAAGAGTGCATGTGGCTCTTATGATTGTTGTGCAATGATGAAAGGCAAAGTGCATGTGCAATGTTGGAGGATGAATGTGTGATGGTGTGATTGAATGATTTAAAGGGGCATGTGGGTGAATTAAAGGATGGAATGCATGTGAATTAAAACTAGAGTGAATGATGATGAATGCATGTGGATTAAAGAGGTGTGAATGCATGTGAAGATGCTAATAAATAATGCATGTAGGGTTAGGAAATAAAATCATAACTTAAAGGGGAATGATTAAAGGGTGTTGAAAGGTTTTGCATGGCTTTGAAGTGATTGAGGATTGGGCTAGGGTTTAAGTACATGAAATGGACCCAAATTGCTCCCCCTTGCATGGCAAGGAATGGTGTTTGTGTTAAGCCCAAGGCAAGGTGAATGTAATTGGGTTAGGGCCATTGTTTTATGTCCTCAAGTGCTTACAAGGCCTTCAATTTCATCCAACACTTGGGCTCCAAGCATAAGCTATCCATCCTTAGCCCAATAGTGCTCCAAAACACTCCACAATGCATCCTTTCGTCAAACACGTCTTATTATCCTGAAAACACACAACAGAAGCATACAGGACTAAACTAACTAAAGAAACATAACGTAAATGTACGAGAACAAGCCATTTAAGTCGCATGAATATGTTCCTATCAATGTTGTACTTCTTCATCAAGGATTCAAAAGGTTTGTTGCAGAAATGGCTGCCACCATCACTAATAATAGCTCTTGGGGTTCCAAACCTACAAAAAATCACATCTTTAAGAAAATTCAACACAACCTTATGATCATTAGTTCTTGTAGCAATGGCTTCAACCCATTTGGATACGTAATCCACTGCCACTAATATGTATAAGTAGCCAAAAGAGGATGGAAATGGTCCCATGAAATCGATTCCCCAAACATCAAAGAGTTCCACCACCAAAATGTTGTTCAATGGCATCTCATTTCTTCGGCTAATGTTCCCCATTTTCTGGCACCTATCACACTTAGAGCAAAAATCAAAAGCATCTTTGAATAAAGTAGGCCAAAAGAAACCAGATTGTAAAACCTTTAGAGATGTCTTTTTGGCACCAAAATGGCCTCCACATGCCAATGTGTGGCTAAATGTTAGGATGCTTTGTTGCTCACTCTCTGGGACACATCTCCTAATGATTTGATCAGGGCAATATTTAAACAAATATGGTTCGTCCCAAACGTAGTGCTTCGCCATGGCAAGGAACTTCTTTCTTTCCTGAAAAGAAAGGTCATTTCTCATTATACCACAGGCAAGATAATTCACAAAGTCCGCATACCATGGTTCTTTTTCTTGAACAACAAAGAGTTGTTCATCTGGAAATGATTCATTTAGGGGCAAAGGTTGTCCCACTCCATGGTTTTCATTAAGCCTGGACAAATGGTCAGCCACAACATTATCACTGCCCTTCTTATCTCGAATTTCCAAGTCAAACTCTTGCAGTAAGAGTATCCATCTAATCAAGCGTGGTTTAGCATCCTTCTTTGTCATCAAATACCTAATGGCTGCATGATCAGAAAACACAATAACTTTAGATCCCACAAGATATGACCTAAACTTTTCTAAGGCAAAAACAACAGCAAGCAACTCCTCTTCAGTTGTGGAATAGTTAAGTTGAGCATCATGCAGAGTCCGACTTGCATAGTAGATCACATGTGGAAGCTTGTTCACCCTTTGCCCTAAAACTGCACCAACAGCATAGTCAGAGGCATCACACATTAATTCAAAAGGTAACGACCAATCTGGTGCCATAATAATAGGGGCCGAGGTTAGTTCATTTTTCAAAGTATTGAATGCATCCATACAAGCCTTATCAAAATGAAATACAACATCTTTAGCTAACAGACTGCATAATGGACGAGTGATCATTGAAAAGTTCTTAATGAAACGACGATAAAAACCCGCATGGCCCAAAAAACTTCTTACTCCCTTCACAGTGGTGGGGGCTACCATATTGGTGATGACGTCAATTTTTGCTTTGTCTACCTCCATTCCTTTGCTAGAGATTACATGCCCCAACACAATTCCTTGTTTCACCATAAATTGGCACTTTTCCCAATTGAGAACCAAATTTGTTTCCTGACATCTTTGAAGTACTAATGATAGATGGTTAAGACATTCATCAAAAGAAGAACCAAACACTGAGAAATCATCCATAAATACCTCAATGAATCTTTCTACCATGTCAGAAAAGATGGCCAACATGCATCTTTGGAATGTTGCTGGAGCATTGCAAAGTCCAAACGGCATTCTCCTGTATGCAAATGTGCCAAAGGGGCAAGTAAAGGTTGTTTTCTCTTGATCCTCCGGAGCGATTGCAATTTGATTGTAACCTGAGTATCCATCCAGAAAACAATAATGTGAGTAACCTGCCAATCTCTCAAGCATTTGATCTATGAAAGGCATAGGAAAGTAATCTTTTCTAGTGCTAGAATTCAACTTCCTGTAATCGGTGCAAACACGCCAACTGGCCGTGGGCTTTGTGGGCACAAGTTCATTGTTTTCATTCCTCATCACAGTGATTCTCACCTTCTTAGGCACCACTTGAATGGCACTCACCCATTTGCTATCAGAGATGGGATATATGATCCCCACATCTAACAATTTCAACACCTCATCCCTAACAACTTCCTTCATGTGTGGGTTAAGTCTTCTTTGTGGCTCATGGGTTGACTTTGCCCCTTCCTCCAAGAGAATCCTATGCATGCACATGGTAGGGCTTATTCCCTTGATATCTGCAATAGACCAACCAAAAACTGATTTGAACTCTTTTAACACCCTAATTAGTTTATCTTCTTCAATTGGGGTGAGATCAGAAGCTATGATAATTGGAAGAGTTTCAAATTCAGCTAGATATGCATATTTTAGATGTGGTGGGAGTGGCTTAAGTTCAAGTTTTGGTGCCTTAACAGTGGAAGGAGTTAAATGTGACATTGATGATTCTAAAGGCTCTACAATAGGTGAAACATTCAAAGGATACAATGCCAATGCTTCCAAGGCAGCTACTTCTTCCATGAGTGCATCTTCTTCATCAAACTCATCTTGAGATTGACTCAAAACAGTTTGTAATGGTTCATTCGATTGTGCCTGCAAGAACTTAGAGAATACAAGTGAATCAAGCACATCAATGGCATAACAATCAAGAGATGAAGAAGGATGAGCAAGAGATTCAAACACTTTGAATTGAACTGTCTCTCCTAACACTGTCATAGTGAGGAGTCCATTTTGCACATCAATGATGGTCTTGGCCGTGGCCATGAAAGGTCTCCCAAGTAATATAGGCAACTCACGATCATGTATAGGAGCTTCTTCCATGTCCAACACTACAAAATCTGCAGGCAAGATTAGTTTATCAACTTGAACTAGAATATCTTCTACTATACCTCTTGGATATTTCACGGATCTGTCTGCAAGTTGTAATGAAATGGTGGTGGCTTTCAAATCTCCCAAACCTAGTTGAAGGTACACTGAATAAGGCATTAAGTTGATGCTAGCAGCCAAATCAAGCATTGCCTTCTCTACTTTCTTGTCCCCTATGGTGATGTTGATAGAGAAACTGCCTGGATCCTTGAGTTTTGGTGGAAGTTTTCTTTGCAAAACTGCACTCACATTCTCAGACACCACTACCTTCTCATGTGGTCCATACTTCCTTTTGTAGCTGTTTAACTCCTTAAAGAACTTCCCATATGCCGGCATGTTCCTAATGACATCAAGCAAAGGTAAGTTAACATTCTGATGCGAAAATTAACTTAACACACAAATTAACCCTCTTTTGACAATTGTAGCATATAAATAAGTAGGGATCGTTCTAAACCGGGGATTAGGAGGGATTGCTAAATCACTTGGAAACTGACTCAAAAACGTAAAACAAAGGTTAAAACACTAAACTAGACTCAAAGAATGCAAAGCTAAACAATAAAAACACTAAAACAAACCCAAAGACTCAAAACAGCCCCAAAACACTCAAAACTGCCTTAAAAACACTTTCTGGGCAGTTTTGAGCACTTTCACTAATTTGGACGAATTTGGGTAACAACTTGAATCAAAACACTCAAAAACACAATCTAAAACATATTCTAACTAATTAGACACTCTAAGACACTTGGGGATTTGGTTTTTGACGAAAATCAAACAAACAAAACAAATATGTAAAATAGGCAGATTCTGACGAAATTGGTGAAATTAAGTGGATGGTGAGATGGCTAGGAGGTTTTTCTCCACACATGGCATACTTGCATACAAAATAATCTCCAGTTGCTTATTCGATGAATTTATGAACCTCAACACCCCAAGTTAATTAGGTACGCTTAAATTAACTCTCAGATTTCCCTTAGGTCATTGAATTGAATGGAATTAGCGCATTGCAATCAAATTATTCCTTAAAAGTTTTCTATATGAAAGCGCATGATAGAAAGACAATCAAAGATCATTAGGTTCTATGGAAATCATAGGTGTTGACGAGGCATTCGTAACTATGAAAGCGCATGATACTTATACCAAGAATTTACTTAACATAATTGCGACCAACAATCTTAACTACTCATGGATGTGAGTTCCCAACGATTAGGTGAAGTTCCCTCATATCCTAGCATCATGTTTATGCATGCAAATC
Organism: Pyrus communis; assembly: GCF_041283825.1. Taxonomy (NCBI): domain Eukaryota; kingdom Viridiplantae; phylum Streptophyta; class Magnoliopsida; order Rosales; family Rosaceae; genus Pyrus; species Pyrus communis. The sequence continues at coordinate 10,105,881 of NC_142572.1, forward strand.
AAGCGTGCACTCTCAATTCATATACATAAGCAAGTTTTAATTAAAATAGATAAGTAAATTGAATTCATCATTCATGAAATCACAACTGAAAGTAATCAAATCATCATGCAAATATAACCATGGTTTCGAAATTCCCCCCTAGCCAAAGGGGGGATTAGTTCCTCATGCTTGCACAACAAAAAGTATTGAATTTAAACATGGAAATCATAAGAAAGAATACACCTAAATGCTCAGCAATTCCAAGATGGATTCGATGCACAGATTGGCTCCTCTTCCTCCTCCTTGCTGCGGCACAAAATTAGGGTGATGGAATTGGTGGTTTTGGATGGTGTTTTCTAGTTTGGAGGGATGGAGGATGGTTGATTATGGTGGGAAGGGTGCGGCAGAGATGTATGGATGTGTAGGGAGGTCTATGGAGGCTTAGAATGGAGAATGGAGGTGCGGCACAAGGGTTTCTGAATAGCATAAGGGGGTGGTACGAATTTGTGGCTGAAAATATGTTTATATAGTCCTAGGGTTTATTAGATTAGGGTTTACTTAGCAGATTTGGTGGATTAGGGCCCTAGAATTCGGCCATAGTGATTCAAATCCACTTAGGAGAAGGTTTTGGCCCACATAGTTCTATAAACTGATTTGTATACCCAAATCCACAAGGATTAGGCCTTGGAATTCAGAATCCCAAAGGGATTGGGCCTAGGAAGGTGCGGCTGATTTAGGGGGGAGGGTAGCTTGCCTTGCAAGGCAAGGTAAAGCCTTCTAGAAAGGTTTGGGCGCCACTTTTCTAGGGTTTCTAGAAAGAATAGGTTTTGTGGCAGATTTGGGCCTTCTAGACTAGGATGCTTCTAGAAATAGGTTCTAGAATGATCCATTTAGGTCCCCATGTAATTAGGAGTAAGACATGATAAGGTTTGGATTAGGATAAGATGAGATAAGGTTTGGATAATGTTTTGGATAATTGGATAATGTTAGATAAGGTTTTGGATAATGTTGGATAAGGTTGGATAAGGTTTTAGATAATGTTTCCTCTTTTCTTGCACTTTCCTTATCCACTTTGTCCTTAGCTTAGTTCCTTCCTCTTCTTATCACATTTCCACCTTCTTGAAGTCCAAATTCGTCCATCCATGTTAGCCCACATGCAAGCTCACCACCTAGTGTCCAAAATAGCTCCAAAATGCACCAAAATGCACTTTCTTGATACTTTAACCCATAGGACCTACAAACACACGAACTTGAGTTGTAATACGACATTAACTAAGAAATAATAGCACAAATGCACAAGAATAAGCTAGTTAAGTCGCCTAAATATGCTCCTATCAAATTCCCCCACACTTATCTTTTGCTAGTCCTCGAGCAAAACAAATAAACAAAAGAAACAAAACATAACTCTAAACCTTCCAACGTTGCCTCAGGGATTTCCAATGAAACATAACATGTTAAAGATCACTACTCACATAGATTTAAGCAATCCTTACCCTCGAGCATACTTAATCATAGTCACCATTCACTAGCTCGCATTTAATCAATTAAAACAACATTTTGAATGTAGTAACATGCCTTAGAGAATTCCCTCAATTCCTTACTAGGTGTACTCTCAATTTTCACACAGATTTTCTAACTACACTCCCTACACTAGGTATATGTGAGAAGATTGATGTAAACATGTAGACGAACACTCACATATGTTATAACAAGGAAAGCATTTTCTAGAATTATTAACAATGACATGTATATGATCTCATGAATGGAACGCTACTACTTAGACGCGAGAACCAGGGATACCATATGCTCAAACCAATTTTAAACTCCACATATTGAAACACATAACAATCAAGATAGAAGTCAAAGGGTTGTAACGAGGCTAGGGTATTGGCTAACAACGAAAGGTAAAGGATAACAAACATTCTTAAAGCAATAGTGAGCAAAGTAATGAATTAGGCACTTAGAATTCCCTTTAGATTGCAGAAGTCAACTTTGAATACCCAAGGGGAAGTCACACAAAACTTAGGGCCATATTCAAACTTTTTGGACCCTTTCTTCAACAATCAACACTTGTGAGTTCTTTCTCACTTCGTTTCTTTATTTTCTTCTTTTTCACGATTTTTTTTCTTTCTTATTCTTTCGTTCTTTTTTTTTCTTTTTTCTTTCTTTTTCCCGTGCCCCTTTTAAGACTTTGGCACACACACACTCACAAAATCCTTCCCCCCATACTTGTTTTCTGCACAAATGTCACTCAATAGGAATTCCTTCTCAGTTATGCTCCACTATACTTTAAGAACAAAGGTATGGAAAGTCCTATTCTAAGCTAGGTAAGGATGATGTGGTTAACAAGAAAATAGGCTAAATAAGGCTCAAAGGGGTTTAAACCTACAATACAAGTGACAAGGGTGGATTCGGCTGTTTGGCTATGGTGGTGACTACTACACAACTTCATCTTGTTATTTGTTATGCTAATCAATTTCATGCTTTGAATAAAACGGGTATGAGTTCTAGTATTTGGAACTATAGTGATAAAACGCATTCTAAGTAGCAACCAAGCAAAGAATAATGAGATCATGCAACGACTTTTAGAAAACAAGAATGCACAGATTAATAACTCTCCAAATAAACGTTTAGGCTCAAGTCTCTCAGGGATGTAGCGTTTGTTTGAGTTCCTTCCTTCAAGCATGTTACAAAACTGATTTTATCCTTCATGATTACATGTGAATTCGTAAACTATAACTACAACCAAGCATAAACCAAAGAGCAAATCACACGTCCATCATTGTTTGTAACTCTCTTTAACAGTCATGCATTAAAAACCAAATCCTCATCATTGTGTTGGAAGGTACCCTAAGACACAAACAAACACACAAAAACAACTCTTTTTGGCTTTTTCAAAACACTTTTTTCAATTTTTTTTCAAATTTTCGGATTTTTACTTCAACACACACCAAAATAGCTCAAAATGCATTAAAAACACCTAAAAACAGTGATAAACAACATTAGAAGTGATAGGTGATAGAATCCCACGAATTTTGCATAATTTTGCATAAAAACACTTGTTTACCCCCCCACACTTAAATCAAACATTGTCCTCAATGTTTCACACAAAGACTCACATAAAAGCAAACAAATAATAAGCAACTAAGCATGATAAAATAAACAGCAAGGAGAAGGGTTTAGAAACGCAAATCTGGGTTTGGAATGGAAGTTCCATCTTCTCCTTGTCGAATACATGGGTTGCCTCCCAAGAAGCGCTTGCTTTAACGTCTTCCAGCCGGACGAATACGCCATGCTAAGCTTCACTAGTAGTACCCACGGCATGGAGGGGTACATCATCCACCACATGCTCCTCGAAGTTCTCGTAGTAGGGCTTTAATCGATGGCCATTCACCGTGAACTCTTGTCCTGTTTTCAAGCTTTGAACTTGGACTGCACCATAAGGAAAAACATTAGTAATAACAAACGGGCCAACCCACTTAGAACGCAACTTACCAGGAAACAAGCGAAGGCGGGAATTAAAGAGTAGCACTTTCTGCCCAATGGAGAATGATTTGCCTCGAATCATCTTATCATGAAAAGCCTTTGTCTTTTCCTTGTAAATTCGAGCGTTGTCATACGCCTCGTTCCTAATCTCTTCTAATTCATTCAATTGGAGCTTCCTGTGAAGTCCAGCCGCATCAATGTCCATGTTGAATGTCTTGATGGCCCAATGCGCCTTGTGCTCCAATTCCACGGGAAGATGGCATGGTTTGCCATAAATGAGCCGAAATGGGGACATGCCCAGGGGGGTCTTGTAAGCCGTGCGATATGCCCATAACGCATCCTCCAATCGTACACTCCAATCCTTCCTTGTAGGGCCCACGGTTTTTTCTAGAATCTGCTTAATCTCCCTATTTGAAACCTCAGCTTGCCCATTGGTCTGAGGATGATAAGGTGTTGAAACCTTATGCGTGACGTTGTACTTCTTGAGCAAAGCCTCAATGGTTCGATTGCAAAAGTGAGATCCTCCATCACTTATGATCACTCGTGGCATTCCAAACCTTGCAAATAGGTTAGTTCTAATGAAATCTGCAACCACTCGAGAATCATTAGTTCGGGTGGCTTTTGCTTCCACCCATTTCGATACATAATCCACAGCAAGTAAGATATACAAGAAACCATGTGAGGAAGGAAAAGGACCCATAAAATCAATACCCCAAACATCAAAAATTTCAACCGGGAGAATAACATTTTGCGGCATTTGATCCTTTGCACTAATGTTGCCCATTCTTTGGCAACGATCACAAGACATACAAAAGTTTCTAGCATCCTTAAATAAAGTTGGCCAATAGAATCCACATTCTAAAACCTTAAGGGCTGTGCGTTGTGTCCCAAAGTGTCCCCCACATGCATAAGTGTGACAAAATGTTAAAATAGAAGTGAATTCCATGTCATGCACACACTTACGTATAATCTGATCCGAGCAATATTTCCACAAGTATGGATCATCCCAAACATAAAACCTAGCGTCTTTTTTCAATTTATCCCGTTGGTTTCTATTTAAAGTGTTAGGAACTTGTTTAGTCACCAAATAATTTACCAAATCCGCATACCAAGGCTCACTTACCTTAATGGATAACAATTGCTCGTCGGGGAATGTTTCTACAATAGGGTACGGCTCCTCCTCATGTATCATGCGCCTTAGGTGGTCAGCCACCACATTTTCACTTCCCTTTTTGTCCTTGATTTCGATGTCAAACTCTTGAAGAAGTAGCATCCATCGAATTAGCCGTGGTTTGGCTTCCTTCTTCGTGAACAAGTACTTTAAAGCTGCATGATCAGTGAAAATAATAACCTTAGTACCAAGTAAATACGATCGAAATTTATCTAAAGCAAAGACAATGGCAAGAAGTTCTTTTTCAGTAGTTGAATAGTTCAATTGAGCGTCATTCAACGTCCGAGATGCGTAGTAGATGACATGCGGCTTCTTGTCCTTCCTTTGGCCTAAAACAGCCCCTAACGCATAGTCGGATGCATCACACATTAGCTCGAACGGAAGACTCCAATCTGGTGGCACAATGATGGGTGCCGTGGTTAGCATGTCCTTGAGGAGTTGGAAAGCTGCCGTGCATTCCTTGGTGAAGTCGAAAGGTGCATCTTTTTGTAGGAGGCGGCATAAAGGTTGGGAGATCTTCGAGAAATCCTTGATGAACCTCCTATAAAAACCTGCATGTCCAAGGAACGAACGAACCTCTCTAACCGAAGTAGGAGAGGGTAAGTGACGCACAAGATCTATTTTTGATTTATCTACCTCAATACCTTTTTCAGAAATAATATGACCTAAAACTATGCCTTGTTTAACCATGAAATGACATTTCTCCCAATTTAACACAAGGTTAGTTTCAATGCATCGTTTTAAAATCAAACCAAGATTATTCAAACAACCATCAAATGAATCACCAAAAACGCTGAAATCATCCATAAAAACTTCAATAATTTTCTCAACGTAATCTGAAAATATGCTCATCATGCATCTTTGAAATGTGGCAGGTGCATTACATAAACCAAATGGCATACGACGATAAGCAAATGTACCAAAAGGGCATGTGAAAGTGGTTTTTTCTTGATCTTCTGGGGCTATCACAATTTGATTATAACCTGAATACCCATCAAGAAAACAATAAAACGCATAACCCGCTAACCTTTCAAGCATTTGATCAATGAATGGCAAGGGAAAATGATCTTTCCTTGTCGTGGCATTGAGCTTCCTATAGTCAATACAAACCCTCCAACCTGTTTGGATTCGCGTAGGAACAAGCTCATTTTCGGCATTTGTCACCACAGTTACTCCGGATTTCTTTGGAACACATTGCACCGGAGACACCCACCGACTATCTGAAATTGGATAGATCACTCCACAATCCAAGAGCTTGATTATCTCCTTCTTCACAACTTCCATCATTGGAGGGTTGAGTCGGCGTTGAGCCTCTCGAGATGCTTTAGTCCCCTCCTCCAAAAGTATACGATGCATGCACGTGGTTGGGCTTATTCCCTTGATGTCGGCCAACGTCCAACCAATCGCAGTTTTGTACTCCTTTAACACCCTCACTAACTTACCTTCTTCTTGTGCCGTGAGTGAGGAGGATATGATGACGGGCAAGGTCTCTTGGTCTCCCAAGAAAACATACTTCAAATGGCTTGGCAATGGTTTAAGTTCAAGGGAAGGTGGCTGCACAACTGAAGGAATGGGCTTATTAGTCGAAATTGGAATTGAAATTAGGTCCGAAGACTTACCAGATTGTAGTGGCAATGACTCAAGGGCAGCCACTATCTCAACCATGTCAACACTAGGGGGCACGGCATGGTGCTCACCATGCATGCCGTGGGTATGCAATTGCCCTACTTCCTTGTCTTTAAGTTCCATTCCTCTTGTAATGACCAATTCAAGTGCATCTTCGTTCAATTGTTCAAAATGGTCCTGCGCCAACGAATCAATTACATCAATAGCAAAACATGAATGATCATCAAGAGGGTACTTAATAGATTCAGAAAGATTGAAATTAATAACTTCCCCATCAAATTCCATTGTCAAAGTCCCATTAAACACATCAATCTTCGTGCGGGCTGTTTTCATAAATGGGCGGCCAAGAAGAATTGGCAATGACGGGGCATGGTTTGATTCTTCCATTTCCAACACGTAGAAATCCGCCGGAAAGATTAGATGATTAACCTGCACTAAAACATCTTCCAAAACACCCTTTGGATAGGCATTAGATCTATCGGCCAATTGAATAATCACACCATCATTTTTTAACTCACCTAGGTTCATAGATGCATAAATGGAGTAAGGCATAACATTAATAGATGCACCTAAGTCTAGCATAGCATGTTCAAACCGATTATTGCCAATAACACAAGGAATCGTAAAACTACCCGGATCTTTGCATTTAGGGGGCAATTTACGTTGCAAGATGGCTGAGACATTCTCACTTACCTTTACAACCTCTTTGTTTGAAATTCTCTTCCTAGTAGTACAAAGTTCTTTTAAAAACTTAGCATACCTCGGAACTTGTTTAATTGCATCCAAAAGTGGTATATTGACTTGTACTTTTCTAAACGTCTCTAAAATATCCTTTTCAGCCTCCTCCTTCTTTGTTTGCATGAATCTACGAGGAAAAGGTACATTTGGAGGAATAACATTAGAAATAACCAAATTTGGAACATCCTTACCCTTAGAAGCCGAATGGTGTACTTTGGGTGGCTGCGGCATGGTGTCTCCCACCCTTGCCGTGGCTTGCTCATGCTCCCCCTCTTCAAATTGCAACTTTTCGTCCTCCATTGGGGCTGAATTAGAGGGTTGTGAAGCCGTTCCAACTTGTTTTCCACTTCGCAACATGATTGCTTTCGCAGATTCGAATCCTCCTTTCGGGTTGACCACTGTTGAGCTAGGCAACCTTCCTTGCTCACTAAATTGCCCCATGAATTCGGCAATCTGTCCCACTTGCTTCTCCAAGTTGTCCACCCTCTTGTCTTGGATTTGCCTCTCTTTGTTTTGAGTTTGGACTTCCTGCGTCAAAGTAGTAAGTAATTGAAAAATCTTATCATTTTCACTTGAATTACCTACATTGCTTTGGGCAGGTTGTGCTTGGGCTTGTGGTGGTGCCAACGGCTTTTGATAGAAACCCGGGGGTTGTTGCCTAAATCCTCTTTGTTGTTGACCTTGTTGGGGGTCTCGCCATTTGAAATTCGGATGATCACGCCAACCGGGATTGTAAGTATTAGAGAACGGATCACCACGTGATCGGTATTGGTTGCCATATCCCACGGCATTGAGTGTCTCCCACCCTCCATTTTCGATTAATTGTGGGCACTTGTCTGTAGGGTGTTCTTGCATGGAGCATACGCCACAAGAAGCTACGGTTTTGACTTTTGGACCTTCCACCACCTGAGAAAGCAACATAGTAAGGTTAGCCATTTGATTTTGAAGTTCGGTTATGGCACTTACCTCATTGACTTGGTGTTGCCGTGGGGTACTCCTCTGTCCAACGCCTTCGTATTGTTGAGCGTTCAATGCTCGATTAGCAATCAAGGACTTTGCAGCCGTGGGGGTCTTGTCCACCAATGCTCCTCCCGCTGAGGCATCTAGCATTTGACGTTCAATAGGTAGAAGTCCCTCATAAAAGTATTGTAGAAGTAGTTCCTCCTTCATTTGATGTTGTGGACATGAAGCAACAAGAGATTTAAAACGTTCATAATAAGTAGGAAATGATTCACCTTCATCTTGTTGGATTCCACTTATCCTTTTTCGTAGGAGGATAACTCGAGAAGTTGGGAAAAACTTCTCCAAGTAAGCTCGTTTCATGCTCTTCCATGATGTGACCGTTCCGGGAGCCAACTCGTACAACCAATCTTTCGCTTTCTCTTGGAGAGAAAAGGGAAAGGCCTTCATCTTCAAGATGCTCTCATCCACGTTCACCGGAGTCATGCTTGAGCAAACGACTTCAAACTCCTTCAAATGCTTGTTCGGATCTTCCATGGATAGCCCATGGTACTTCGGAATGTGATGTAACAGGCTTGACTTCAATTCGAACTCGGCAGTCTTGTCTTGAGCCGCCCTTGGGTATTGGATGCACAAGGGTGCGGCATTGGCCAATCCCGAAGCGGAAAGCTCCTTGATTGTTCGGTTGTCCGCTGCCATGTCTTCCACTTCTTCTTCAAATTCAGAAACGGACTCGGAACTTGCACTTGATTCACTAGGTTCCGGGTTCTTCCTCTTACGTCTCAACTCACGCTCAAAATCGTCGTCAAAGTCTAAAATATGTTCGTGAACCGGATTAGAACTCCGAGTCATAAACAAGTACCTAAAACAAGAAACAAAATAACATAAGAATCTGATCTAATAAGAAAAAACGAAAATAACAATCCAAGGGATTAGCAAAGTTGCTAATCCCCGGCAACGGCGCCAAAATTTGATGCGAAAATTAACTTAACACACAAATTAACCCTCTTTTGACAATTGTAGCATATAAATAAGTAGGGATCGTTCTAAACCGGGGATTAGGAGGGATTGCTAAATCACTTGGAAACTGACTCAAAAACGTAAAACAAAGGTTAAAACACTAAACTAGACTCAAAGAATGCAAAGCTAAACAATAAAAACACTAAAACAAACCCAAAGACTCAAAACAGCCCCAAAACACTCAAAACTGCCTTAAAAACACTTTCTGGGCAGTTTTGAGCACTTTCACTAATTTGGACGAATTTGGGTAACAACTTGAATCAAAACACTCAAAAACACAATCTAAAACATATTCTAACTAATTAGACACTCTAAGACACTTGGGGATTTGGTTTTTGACGAAAATCAAACAAACAAAACAAATATGTAAAATAGGCAGATTCTGACGAAATTGGTGAAATTAAGTGGATGGTGAGATGGCTAGGAGGTTTTTCTCCACACATGGCATACTTGCATACAAAATAATCTCCAGTTGCTTATTCGATGAATTTATGAACCTCAACACCCCAAGTTAATTAGGTACGCTTAAATTAACTCTCAGATTTCCCTTAGGTCATTGAATTGAATGGAATTAGCGCATTGCAATCAAATTATTCCTTAAAAGTTTTCTATATGAAAGCGCATGATAGAAAGACAATCAAAGATCATTAGGTTCTATGGAAATCATAGGTGTTGACGAGGCATTCGTAACTATGAAAGCACATGATACTTATACCAAGAATTTACTTAACATAATTGCGACCAACAATCTTAACTACTCATGGATGTGAGTTCCCAACGATTAGGTGAAGTTCCCTCATATCCTAGCATCATGTTTATGCATGCAAATCAAGCGTGCACTCTCAATTCATATACATAAGCAAGTTTTAATTAAAATAGATAAGTAAATTGAATTCATCATTCATGAAATCACAACTGAAAGTAATCAAATCATCATGCAAATATAACCATGGTTTCGAAATTCCCCCCTAGCCAAAGGGGGGATTAGTTCCTCATGCTTGCACAACAAAAAGTATTGAATTTAAACATGGAAATCATAAGAAAGAATACACCTAAATGCTCAGCAATTCCAAGATGGATTCGATGCACAGATTGGCTCCTCTTCCTCCTCCTTGCTGCGGCACAAAATTAGGGTGATGGAATTGGTGGTTTTGGATGGTGTTTTCTAGTTTGGAGGGATGGAGGATGGTTGATTATGGTGGGAAGGGTGCGGCAGAGATGTATGGATGTGTAGGGAGGTCTATGGAGGCTTAGAATGGAGAATGGAGGTGCGGCACAAGGGTTTCTGAATAGCATAAGGGGGTGGTACGAATTTGTGGCTGAAAATATGTTTATATAGTCCTAGGGTTTATTAGATTAGGGTTTACTTAGCAGATTTGGTGGATTAGGGCCCTAGAATTCGGCCATAGTGATTCAAATCCACTTAGGAGAAGGTTTTGGCCCACATAGTTCTATAAACTGATTTGTATACCCAAATCCACAAGGATTAGGCCTTGGAATTCAGAATCCCAAAGGGATTGGGCCTAGGAAGGTGCGGCTGATTTAGGGGGGAGGGTAGCTTGCCTTGCAAGGCAAGGTAAAGCCTTCTAGAAAGGTTTGGGCGCCACTTTTCTAGGGTTTCTAGAAAGAATAGGTTTTGTGGCAGATTTGGGCCTTCTAGACTAGGATGCTTCTAGAAATAGGTTCTAGAATGATCCATTTAGGTCCCCATGTAATTAGGAGTAAGACATGATAAGGTTTGGATTAGGATAAGATGAGATAAGGTTTGGATAATGTTTTGGATAATTGGATAATGTTAGATAAGGTTTTGGATAATGTTGGATAAGGTTGGATAAGGTTTTAGATAATGTTTCCTCTTTTCTTGCACTTTCCTTATCCACTTTGTCCTTAGCTTAGTTCCTTCCTCTTCTTATCACATTTCCACCTTCTTGAAGTCCAAATTCGTCCATCCATGTTAGCCCACATGCAAGCTCACCACCTAGTGTCCAAAATAGCTCCAAAATGCACCAAAATGCACTTTCTTGATACTTTAACCCATAGGACCTACAAACACACGAACTTGAGTTGTAATACGACATTAACTAAGAAATAATAGCACAAATGCACAAGAATAAGCTAGTTAAGTCGCCTAAATATGCTCCTATCACATTCACTTTGCTTAGTATATCAAAAATCTCTTTAAATGACTTATCCTGCTTGCTCTTGGCAAGTCTTCCAGGGAATGGTATTGGTGGAGTGTATGGTTTCTCGGCCTTGTGAAGATTTGGTGCTTCAAATGAGGAAGTAGCATGGCTTGGTTCCTCATTTGGTTTCTCATTGTCTCCTTGAGTAACACCTGCATTCACATGATCATATTCATTAGTAACTTCATTGCCAACTCTATTATCAATAGCCTTACCACTTCTAAGTGTAGTGATTGCTTTGGCTTGCTCTTGGTTCCTTTGGAGTATCACGTGTTGGCTTGGAAACTTCCCCACCTCTCTTTGGTTCAAGGCATCTGCAATCTGCCCCAATTGTGTCTCCATTTTGGTTAGGGCTGCTGAATGTTGTTGGAGAGTGCTATTTGTGGAATGTTGGAATTGCAAGGTGTTTTGGGCTAACAATTTAACCGTATCCTCAAGGGTAGTGGCAGGTTTTGATTGGAAATTTTGGATTGGATTGTTGTTCTTCCATGAAAAGTTGGGATGATCTGTCCAACTCGGGTTATATGTATTGGAATACATATCATTCCTTGGTCTTTGATTGTAAGAATTCATGAGGTTCACTTGCTCTTGAACATACTCGGGATAAGCCTCCCTAGATGGACATTGATGAGTAGGGTGGTTTGGTAAGTTGCAAATGGCACACACTTCATTTGCTTTTGGCACCATGTTGAGCACGGATTCAAGCTTCCTTTCTAGGTTAGCTACCTGCAACAAAAGCTCATGATTAGAACTTGTTTCATAGACTCCAACTTTCTTACCCCTTAAATCTTTGTGTTGAGCATTAGACCCCAACATCTCATAAATGTTATATGACTCTTGAGCATTCTTTTTCTTCAATGCTCCACCTGCTGCATTATCAACAGTTGATTGACAAGTTTGGGTTAGTCCATCATAGAAAATTTGCATTTGTAAGTGAAAAGGTAACCCATGGTGTGGACATTGGATCAAGAGGCCTTTAAAACGCTCCCAACACTCGTTGAAAGGTTCTCCATCATCTTGTTTGAAGTTGAAGATTTGTCCCCTTAATGTGGCTGTCTTTTGAGTGGAAAAGAACTTCTCCAAGAACTTCTTAGCCACGGCATCCCATGTGGTGAGGGAACCTGGTGTTAGAGTCATCAACCAACTCTTGGCCTTATCTTTCAAGGTGTAAGGAAACACTCTCATCCTCAAATTCGCTTCACTCACTCCCTGCAAAGGTAAACCACTCACAACATTGTAAAATTCTTTAATATGAGCTAAAGGGTCTTCATTAGGTAAGCCATAAAATGAGGGAAACATATGAAAATGTGAAGATTTGAGATCATAGTTTCTAGCTTCTGTGGGCAGCAAGATGCATGAAGGTGAATTTGGTATGATTGGTTGAGCAAAGTCCTCCAAAGCTCGAAGTTCATCTTCGTTGCCCGCCATCTCTTCTTCTCTTTCCCAATTAAATTGCTCAGATTCTTTACTTGTTGAACTAGGTGAATTCCCTTCCTCTTCCTCACGGCTAAAGGATGAACTTGATGGCACAAAATTGTCCAAAGTGTGGCCCTTCAACCGTTCAATTCTTTGGCCTAACTCAACAAGTTTATTTGACATATACTACCTGAAATAAAATACACAAGTGTGAATGAAAATCAACTAGCAAACAACAATGAAATGAATAAAAATAAACTTAAAAACGTTTGAAAGGACCCAAGGGACTCAAAACAGATTCACAAGACTCAAAACAAGCTAAAAACTCTCAAAATTGCCTAAAAATACAAACTGGGCAGTTTTGACACTAAACTCAATTTTGGACGAAAATTAGGTTTAGGCTTGACTCAAAATGCTTCAAAACACAAGATAAGACAGATTCTAAGCTTAAGACTTAACAAAATATGGGGGGGGGGAATTTGTATTTGGACGAAATTTAATTAAATGGACATATTGCAAAGAAAACAGATTGTAAAGCAAATTGATGTAAACCAATGGATAATGGAATGGCTAAGGGATTCCTCTCTACTCACGAAATATATGCAACTTAAACCAACTTCCAGTTATCAATTCGACAAGTTATGAACCTTGACACTAATCAAAATAGCAAACAAGCAAACAAGCAATTACAAGGGACTGAAATCAGTCCCCGGCAACGGCGCCATTTTTGTTGATGTATAATTCCTTCCTAATGCTAGAATATATTTAGTATAATGGCACAAGCAAGGGTGTCGAATCCGCAGGGACTAATTGGACCTATGTAACTACTTGTTTTGCAAGAACTCTAAGAAATGAATCAAACTAAACAAACTAGGCAGATTTGGAAATGAATCAAACTAGTCTAAATAGACAGATTTGTTGTTGTAACTTGAAAGCATGAGAAAATGAAGTAAACACAAATAAATGAATCAACAACTAATGTAATAGGATAGTATCAATGGAAATGAAGCTAGGGATTCGGTTTCACCATTGCTTAACTAAGTCCATGTTTGTCAAGTTAGTTTGTACTCATTCATCTACCTTTTTCTTGAGTTTGTTTCACTTGGATATGATCAACCATATGATGTGTGGATTTGATCAAATGTCTCTAATCATGAACCTAATTGTGATGTGCAACTTTGGTTCATAATCAAGATTATGTAATGTACAAGAAACTTTCATAAAACCAAAGGGAATAACTCGGCAGGATGTGTGCTAAACACTCCCTTCATTCATTCACATATCTACCAAGATTATGATTGATGTGTGTTCTAATCTTGGCTACACAACTTTGTGATTAATTCAAATGATGATCAAACATTAAAATCAACACACTAAGTCACCATTAAAACAGAAAATGAAACAAGAAATAGATGGACAAACTGAGCATTCTAACTTAATTACATGGCAAACTTTGCAAGGTTACATCGAATCCCTAGAGGAGGATTAGTTACACTTCATGTTTACAAAGGTTTAACATAAAAATAAATAACATGAGTGAACATAAGATTAAGAAGGAGAAACCCTTGAAGCAAAACTGATGTTGAAGTCCTTGAAGAGTTCCTTGGTGTTGCTTCTCCAAATGTGGTGCAGATGAAGGTAGAATGGCTTGGTTGAATGGTTTCTGCCCTTGGGACAGAAAAATGGACAGAGAATGGAGTGAAATGGGAGAGGTTATGGGTGTGTAATGGACTGGTTGAAGAAGAAAACTTGCGGAACCCCCCTTGCATGAAGTGAGACTTGTTTTATAGAAAAGAATGTGTCTCCAACATTCAGATTGGATCTGGAATATGTTTAATTCAGATGGCAGTGCATAAGTCAGCTGGAGTGATGGGTTTCTGAGGTAGTGGACGCATGGCATGGACAAGATCTGCAACAAGTGTTAATGTATTCAAAGAAGCATGTGCCCTTGCTGCAACAAGTGAGTGGAACCTGCAAAGGTGGATTGGAGCACCAGAAATTGTTTGTACAAATCTGGAAATGGGAATAAAGCACACGGCATGAACAAGGAATGAGTGATTTTCTGGAATAATGGGTGAATAACAAAAGGGAAATGTGCAAGCATGTGGATTTCTGCAAAGATGAAGTATGAGGAAGGTAATGGAATGCACGGAATGAATGTTAGCATGCATGTGACTGCATGCTTGGTGTTTAGAAGTGTATAATCTGACTTGCAATCATATGGGAGTGCACGGCCAGGTTGTGATCATGGTGAAAATGTGGCTGAGTAGATTAAGTAATGGAAGTGGATGGTTTTGGCGCACAAGAGAGATGGACAAGTACTGGAATGCACGGCCAAGGTTGTGAACATGCATGTGAATGCATGTTTTGGTGTTGGAACCACATAGATGACTTCAATGTTTTTGCTTTGTTTAAAATCACCCAATATGGCCGAATTGCATCTCTTAACACTTCACATCTTTTCTGGAATGTTTTTACTTCATTTGCTTTCCCTTTGATCCAAATTCACATTGGCTGCACACTAACACCAAATAATGTAAAATGCAACTAGTTTAATCCAAAATAATCACAAAAACGCCAATTCAGGAAGATATAAATGCATGCAAAATGATGACTTATCAGGCAGTTTCTGACCTTAACACAATTTTGGACGAATTTAAGGTTATGGTTTGATTCAAAACACTTTAAAACACAAATTAAACAGATTCTAAACAATATAGAACAAGAAAGTAAAAGAGGGTTTTGATTTGACGAAAATTGAAATAACAAAACAAAGTATAGAACTAGGCAGATTGTAAAACGAATTTTGAAAACAAGATGATGGATGGATTAGTTAGAGGTCCATTCTCCACACATGACATATTTGTATATGAATCGACTTTCCAATTGCTTTTCACTAACTATGATGCTCAACACCCCAAGTTAATCGTGATGCACTAATTAACCATCAGATTTCCTTATGTTATTGAATTGGATGATGCATGCGACAATTCAAATCATTCTCCAACGGTCCTCAACATGAATGCATAGAAGAGATACAGTGAGAGATCATTATGCTCTATGAAAATCGTAAGTGTTGACGAGGCAATTGTAACTATGAATGCATGATACTCTTGTCAAGAATTCAATTAACGCGGTTGTGACTAGCAACCTTCACTACTCATGTTTATAAACTTGTGACGATTAGGTGAAACTCGTTTATAAACTAGCATCGAGTTTATGCATGAAGACTAAGTATGCATCCCTAATCAACATACAAAAATAAGTTTTTAATAAACAGATAATTGAATTGCAATCACAACTTAACAAATCACAATTGGAAGAAATCAATTCATATTTCAAACATGTTCATGGCTTCAAACTTTCCCCTAACTAATTAGGGGTTTAGCCACTCATGATTACAGCAAACTTAGAAAGTAATAGCAAAGTAAACATTGAAAACAAGAACGAAGTACACCTAAAACACTCCAATCTGCAAGCATGAAACGTTTTAGGCCTCCTTCCTCTCCTAGTTGCTGCGGCACAAGGGGTTATGGTGAGTTTTGGGGATTATGGATGATATAGAATGATGTGTTTAGGATAGGGATGGATGTAGGGGACGGCAAGGGTTGTTTTTGGGCAGAAAGTATGAAGAATGGTGAAGTATGGATGTGTAAGAGGGAGAGGATGAATTTCTGGCGTGAATGGTGAATGAATGAATGTTTTGTGGCTGTAACAAGGAGGTTTATTAATAGGATTTTAGGAAATAAAACCCTAGGTTATTTAGGTAATCAGAAATTAAGTCAAAAGCTCTTTGAAATAGGAAATCAAATCAGAAATCTAAGGGAAAGTAGTGAATAGGTGCGGCAAGGCAATAAAACACAAAAGGAAAGTGTTTTAATGCAAGGAAACAGGAAAGAAACATCTCCCTTGCACGGCAAGGAAGAGGGAACGTCCAGGGAGGTGCACGGCAAGGCTTTTAAGAAATAGGTAAGTGTTTTAATTCCCTAAATCAATTCTAAGAATCAGGAATTAAGTTAAATCCCTTTAGAATAGGTAATTGAAATCAGGAATTAGGGGAAAAAGGCTAAGTCTTGCGGCACAAGGGAGGAAAAGAAAGGGAAAGTGCAAAACTTGCAGATTTTGAGAGATAAAGGGAAGGTAAGGTGCAGCAAGAAAAGAGAAAGGATTTAAAGCCATGAATTTGGAGAGAAAAAGGAAGGTAATTCACAGCACAATTTAGGACATGTCTAGGGCTTTTAGAACATGTGATTTAGGCAACCAACATTATTTGAAAACTTGCACAATTGGAAACCTTTCAAGAATAGAAACTCCCCATAATGGAAACTGGTTTCCAAATCTTGATTCCTCCTTCTTCATTTGATTCTAGGCTCACTTGGTCTTCAATTTCGTCCAACACATTGGCTCCAAGCACAAGCTATCCATCCTTAGCCCAAAAATGCTCCAAAAGGCTCCAAAATGCACTTCTTTGCTCCTTTAGCCCTTAGAACCTGAAAACATACGAAAATGGCTTAAAAGACTTAAAGAACTAAGAAATAACAACGTAAATGCACAAGAACAAGCCAACTAAGTCGCCTAAATATGCTCCTATCACATTCCCCCACACTTAGCTTTTGCTAGTCCTCGAGCAAGACAAAACAACAAAAGAACACGAAACTAAACAAAACGAACAAAACACAACCTAAACCTTCCAACATTTGCCTCAGGGATTTCCAATGCACATGACATGTTAAAATTCATTATCCCCACATATTTTGGTCCTCTTTACACTTGAGCACATTCTTAATCATAGTCACCACATACTAGTTCACAATTAAGCATTTAAAACCATGTTTTGAATGTAGTAACATGCGTTAGAGAATTTGCTCAATTCCTTACAGATATGCACTCAATTTTCACTCAGATTTTCTAACTACACACCCTAATCTAGTTATATGTGAGAAGATTGATGTAAACATGACAACGAACACTCACATATATGTATCACAAAGAAAGCAATTTTTGGAGTTAATAAGCATGTTTAGATATGATCTCATGAATGGAATGCTACTACTTAGATGCGAGAACCAATGACACCATATGCTCATACCAAGTTCAAACTCCACAAATTGAAACACATAACACTCAAGATTGAAGTCAAGGGTTGTAATGGGGCTTGGGGTGTTTGGCTAACAAAGAAGGGATATGGAAAACAAAGGTTCTTAAAGAAATAGTGAGCAAAGCATTTGAATCAACTTAGAATTCACTTTTGAATGAAAACTCATCTTTTTTAACAAACAGGGGAAATTTAGACAATTTAGGGCCAAATTTGGTGGTTTGGACCCTTTCTTCAACATTCAACACTTAATCACTCATTCTTACATCTTTTCAAGCTCTTTTTCCTTTCTTTCTTTCTTTTCTTTTCTGTTTTTCTTTTTCATACGTTTTTCACAACTTTTTCTTTTCTTTTGAATCTCAAAACATACATATAAACTTTAAGAACAAACATTCTCTCCCCCACACTCGTTTTCTTGCATAATGTAACTCAAAAGGAATCCATTTAAGTCATGCTCACTATCTTTTTAAGAACAAGGGTGTGGACTGTCCTAAACTAGGCTAGGTGAGGATAATGTGGGTTAACAAAGAATAAAGGCTAAACAAGGCTCAACAGGGTTAACTTAAACATATAATGAGGTAGGATACACGGCAATTTGGCTTTGGTGGTGGTCACTACACAACTTCTTCTTGAATATGTGTTATGCAAATCAATAACATGCTTCGAATGAAATGGGCATGAGTTCTAGCATTTGGAACTATATGATGAAACGCCTTCTAAGTAGTAACCAAGTAAAGAATAATGAGACCATGCAACGACTTTAGAAAAAAATAATGCACAGATTTTAACTCTCCAAATAACGTTTAGGCTCAAGTCTCACAAGGTTGTAGCGTTTGTTCGAGTTCCTTCCTTCAAGCATGTTACAAAAACGTATTTTTCTTTTATGATTGCATGTGAAGTCATACATTATAACCATAACCAAGCATATACCAAGAGTAAATCAAACTTTTCTCCATGTTTATAACTCTTTTTAACAGTCATGCAATTACAAACCAAATCCTCATCATTGTGTTGGAAGGTACCCTAAGACACAAACACAAAAACAACTCAAAACACTCTTTGTAGGTTTTTCAAAACATGTTTTTCAAATTTTTATGTGATTTTCGGAGCTATAAAACAAAACACACTAAAACACTCCAAAACAGCTTAAAAACACTTTAAAACAGCAAGGAACAACACTTGAAGTTATGGGTGATAAAATCCCACGAATTTGCATCAAATATACTTAGTTACCCCCCTACACTTAAATCAAACATTGTCCTCAATGTTTTAAACATAAATTCACACAAAACACAAGTAAATATGCAAACAGCAACTAAACAACATAACATGGCAGATTAGAAACAATCAACAAAGAGAAGGGTTTGAGGAACGCAAATATGGAATTTGGGAGATTCCTAGGGCTTCCTTTGTTGAATGGATGGGTTGCCTCCCACGTAGCGCTTGCTTTAACGTCGTACAGCCGGACAAAGAACACTTTCACTCCAAGTTGGAACCCACGGCATGCAAGGGAATCTCTTCCACAACATGCCCTTCAACACTTTCATAATATGGCTCAATGAATGGGAGGGGGTAGTGATCCTCCCTAATGGTGGTGTTTTGGTTCCGAAAGTCCATGTAAATGTTCCCACCACCTTGAAATCGGTTGGGCACCTGCACCAAAGAAGGTAACAACCTATTAATTGAAATGGGAATTGAAATTGGGATTGAAGACTTACAAACATATTGTGGTGAAGGCTCAAAATCGGCAGCCCTCTCAACAATGTCACCATGGCTACTTTCGGCCATATTGGGTGGTTGTAGGGCAATCACTCCAAGTTCTTCTCCAATGGTGGTTCTTAATACATCATTCGTGATAAGTGTGGATCATTTCGGCCCTATGTCCTTATGCACATCTATGACAAAACAAGAATGACTATCGTTAGGATTCTTAATAGAGTCATAAACATTGAATTTAATTATATCACCACCAAACTCCATTGTTAGTGCTCCCTTGACCACATCAATCTTTGTTTGGGCTGTTTTCATGAACGGACGGCCTAGCAAGATTGGCAATGAGGGAGCATGGCTCGAATCCTCCATGTCTAAGACATAAAAATCTGTAGGGAAGATGAGATGATTGACCTGCACTAAAACATCCTCAAGGACTCCCTTGGGATAAACATTAGATCTATCGGCCAATTATATAATAACACCATCGTTTTTCAATGCTCCTAGATTCATAGATGCATAAATTGAATATGGCATGACGTTTATTGATGCACCTAAATCTAACATGGCAGATTCAAAACGAGTGTTACCAATGACACATGGAATTGTAAAACTACCCGGATCCTTGCATTTAGGGGGCAGTTTCCTTTGCAAGATGGCTGAGACGTTTTCACCTACTTTTACAACCTCCTTGGTTGAAATCTTCCTCTTATTAGTGCAAAGTTCCTTCAAGAACTTGGCGTACCTCGGGACTTGCTTGATTGCATCCAAAAGAGGGATATTGACTTGAACTTTCCGAAACGTCTCGAGAATGTCCTTTTCTGCTTCCTCTTTCTTTGTTTGCATGAACCTGCTAGGAAAAGGCACATTTGGAGGAAAAACATTAGTGGGAACTGAACTTGACACGTTTTTACCTTTAATGGACCGATTTGAGGTCCTAAAATCATTCAAGGCCTGCGGCAAAGGTGTTTCTACCTTTGCCGTGGGTAGGCTTTGTTCCTCTTCTTCGATTCTCAACTCTTCCTCCTCATTGGAACGTGGTTTGGATGGTCCGTGGTCAGATCCAACTTGCTTCCCACTTCGCAAACTTATGGCTTTTACAGATTCGAATCCACCTTTCGGATTCACCTGCGTTGAACTTGGTAACTTACCTTGTTCTCTACTAAATTGCCCCATGAATTCAGCCATTTTTCCCACTTGTCTCTTCAACTCCGTCACCTCTCGAGCTTGATTTTGCACCTCATTGGCGTAATTGTGCATGTCCTTTGCTTGTTTTTCTTACCCCTGCGCCAATGTAGTTAGCAATTGAATAACTTGAGAATTATCAAAAGACGAACCTGAGTTGTTTTGGGACGATGATGGTTGGTTGGATTGGTATGGCCGTGGAAACCCAGGGGGATTTTTTTGAAATCCCCTTTGTTGTGCAGATTGTTGGGGCTCTCTCCACTTAAAATTAGGGTGATCTCTCTACCCGGGGTTGTAGGTGTTGGAGTACGGATCATATTTGGGTTGGTTTTGGCCTTGGAAACTAATGGAATTGGCAGATTCCCATCCTCCATTCTCTATCAACTGAGGGCATGTCTCGGATGGATGCCTTTGCATTGAACACACTCCACACACTTGGTTTTCTTGTGGTTTTGACCCCTTGACAACCTGAGACACAAGAGAAGTAAGATTAGCCAATTGTGATTGAATGTCAGAAATTGCACTTACCTGATTTACACTTTGTTGCCGTGGCCCTTCTCTTTGTCCAACACCTTCATATTGTTGAGCATTGTGTGCTCGGTTTGCAATTAGAATTTTGGCATCCACCGGAGTCTTGTCCACTAATGCACCACCCGCCGAGGCATCTAGCATTTGACGTTCCATGGGAAGGAGTCCCTCGTAGAAATATTGAATGAGCAGCTCCTCCTTCATTTGATGCTGTGGACATGAAGCAACAAGTGATTTAAAACGTTCATAATAAGAAGGAAACGACTCACCTTGATTTTGTTGGATGCCACTAATTCGTTTCCTCAAGAGAATGATCTTTGCAGTGGGAAAGAATTTCTCTAAGAATGCACGTTTCATACTTTCCCAAGAATTGACAGTTCCGGGGGCCAATTCAAACAACCAATCTTTGGCCTTGTCCACAAGGGAGAATGGAAAGGCCTTCATCTTCATAATACTCCCATCCACGTTAATGGGTGTCATACTTGAGCAAACTACTTCAAATTCCTTAAGATGTTTGTTAGGATCTTCCATGGACAGCCCATGGAATTTAGGAATATGATGTAATAAACTAGACTTAAGTTCAAATTCGTCCGTCTTACCTTGAGCTGCCGTGGGGTATTGTATGCATAAAGGAACGGCATTATCCATACCTGAGGCAGAGAGCTCTTTGATGGTTTGATTTTCCACGGCCATGGTTTGTACTTCCTCCACAAACTGTGCCGTAGCCTCTCCTTCCTCACCTCCTTCGTCAAACTCGGATGTAGAGCTAGAAGCCGGTGGGTTAGGGTTTTGTTGAGTCTTTTGCTTCCTCAAGGTCCGCTCAAAATCGTCGTCAAAGTCCAAAATATTCTTATGAACAGGTTGGGAACTTCGAGTCATACACTAGTACCTAAAAACAATGAAATAAACAAATCAGTAACCAACATAGAAAACAAACGAAAAATAAAATAAAAAGAAATAACGAGGGATTAGCAAAGTTGCTAATCCCCGGCAACGGCGCCAAAATTTGATGCGAAAATAGTTAAGCACACAAATTAACCCTCTTGTTGTCAAATTGTAGTAAGGATGCAAGTAGGGATCGTTCTAGACCGGGAATTAGGAGGGCTTGCTAAAACCTCTAAACTGACTCAAAAACATAAAAACAAAGTTAAAAATGTTCACAAAGACTCAAAGGACTCAAAACAGGTTCAAAAGACTCAAAACTGCCTAAAAACACTAAATAGGCAGTTTCTGACCTTAACACAATTTTGGACGAATTTAAGGTTATGGTTTGATTCAAAACACTTTAAAACACAAATTAAACAGATTCTAAACAATATAGAACAAGAAAGTAAACGAGGGTTTTGATTTGACGAAAATTGAAATAACAAAACAAAGTATAGAACTAGGCAGATTGTAAAACGAATTTTGAAAACAAGATGATGGATGGATTAGTTAGAGGTCCATTCTCCACAAATGACATATTTGTATATGAATCGACTTTCCAAATGCTTTTCTCTAACTATGATGCTCAACACCCCAAGTTAATCGTGATGCACTAATTAACCATCAGATTTCCTTATGTTATTGAATTGGATGATGCATGCGACAATTCAAATCATTCTCCAACGGTCCTGATAAGTCATCATTTTGCATGCATTTATATCTTCCTTAATTGGCGTTTTTGTGATTATTTTGGATTAAACTAGTTGCATTTTACATTATTTGGTGTTAGTGTGCAGCCAATGTGAATTTGGATCAAAGGGAAAGCAAATGAAGTAAAAACATTCCAGAAAAGATGTGAAGTGTTAAGAGATGCAATTCGGCCAGATTGGGTGATTTTAAACAAGGCAAAAACATTGAAGTCATCTATGTGGTTCCAACACCAAAACATGCATTCACATGCATGTTCACAACCTTGGCCGTGCAGTCCACTACTTGTCCATCTCTCTTGTGCGCCAAAACCATCCACTTCCATTACTTAATCTACTCAGCCACATTTTCACCATGATCACAACCTGGCCGTGCACTCCCATATGATGGCAAGTCAGATTATACACTTCTAAACACCAAGCATGCAGTCACATGCATGCTAACATTCATTCCGTGCATTCCATTACCTTCCTCATACTTCATCTTTGCAGAAATCCACATGCTTGCACATTTCCCTTTTGTTATTCACCCATTATTCCAGAAAATCACTCATTCCTTGTTCATGCCGTGTGCTTTATTCCCATTTCCAGATTTGTACAAACAATTTCTGGTGCTCCAATCCACCTTTGCAGGTTCCACTCACTTGTTGCAGCAAGGGCACATGCTTCTTTGAATACATTAACACTTGTTGCAGATCTTGTCCATGCCATGCGTCCACTACCTCAGAAACCCATCATTCCAGCTGACTTATGCACTGCCATCTGAATTAAACATATTCCAGATCCAATCTGAATGTTGGAGACACATTCTTTTCTATAAAACAAGTCTCACTTCATGCAAGGGGGGTTCCGCAAGTTTTCTTCTTCAACCAGTCCATTACACACCCATAACCTCTCTCATTTCACTCCATTCTCTGTCCATTTTCTGTCCCAAGGGCAGAAACCATTCAACCAAGCCATTCTACCTTCATCCGCACCACATTTGGAGAAGCAACACCAAGGAACTCTTCAAGGACTTCAACATCAGTTTTGCTTCAAGGGTTTCTCCTTCTTAATCTTATGTTCACTCATGTTATTTATTGTTATGTTAAACCTTTGTAAACATGAAGTGTAACTAATCTTCCTCTAGGGATTCGATGTAACCTTGCAAAGTTTGCCATGTAATTAAGTTAGAATGCTCAGTTTGTCCATCTATTTCTTGTTTCATTTTCTGTTTTAATGGTGACTTAGTGTGTTGATTTTAATGTTTGATCATCATTTGAATTAACCACAAAGTTGTGTAGCCAAGATTAGAACACACATCATGCATAATCTTGGTAGATATGTGAATGAATGAAGGGAGTGTTTAGCACACATCCTGCCGAGTTATTCCCTTTGGTTTTATGAAAGTTTCTTGTACATTACATAATCTTGATTATGAACCAAAGTTGCACATCACAATTAGGTTCATGATTAGAGACATTTGATCAAATCCACACATCATATGGTTGATCATATCCAAGTGAAACAAACTCAAGAAATAGGTAGATGAATGAGTACAAACTAACTTGACAAACATGGACTTAGTTGAGCAATGGTGAAACCGAATCCCTAGCTTCATTTCCATTGATACTATCCTATTACATTAGTTGTTGATTCATTTATTTGTGTTTACTTCATTTTCTCATGCTTTCAAGTTACAACAACAAATCTGTCTATTTAGACTAGTTTGATTCATTTCCAAATCTGCCTAGTTTGTTTAGTTTGATTCATTTCTTAGAGTTCTTGCAAAACAAGTAGTTACATAGGCCCAATTAGTCCCTGCGGATTCGACACCCTTGCTTGTGCCATTATACTAAATATATTCTAGCATTAGGAAGGAAATATACATCAACAAAAATGGCGCCGTTGCCGGGGACTGATTTCAGTCCCTTGTAATTGCTTGTTTGCTTGTTTGCTATTTTGATTAGTGTCAAGGTTCATAACTTGTCAAATTGATAACTGGAAGTTGATTTAAGTTGCATACATTTCATGTGTGGAAAAGAATCCCTTAGCCATTCCATTATCCATTGGTTTACATCAATTTGCTTTACAATCTGCTTTCGTTATAATCTGTCCATTTAATTGCATTTCGTCCAAATACAATTTCTCCCCATATTTTGTTAAGTTTTAGGCTTAGAATCTGTCTTATCTTGTGTTTTGAAGCATTTTGAGTCAAGCTCAAACCTAATTTTCGTCCAAAATTGAGTTTAGTGTCAAAACTGCCCAGTTTGTGTTATTAGGCAGTTTTGAGAGTTTTTAGCTTGTTTTGAGTCTTATGAATCTGTTTTGAGTCCCTTGAGTCCTTTCAAACGTTTTTAAGTTTATTTTTATTCATTTCATTGTTGTTTGCTAGTTGATTTTCATTCACACTTGTGTATTTTATTTCAGGTAGTATATGTCAAATAGACTTGTTGAGTTAGGCCAAAGAATTGAACGGCTGAAGGGCCACACTTTGGACAATTTTGTGCCATCAAGTTCACCCTTTAGCCGTGAGGAAGAGGAAGGGACTTCACCTAGTTCAACAAGTAAAGGATCTGAGAAATTTGATTGGGAAAGAGAGGAAGAGATGGCGGGCAACGAAGATGAACTTCGAGCTTTGGAGGACTTTGCTCAACCAATCATACCAAATTCACCTTCATGCATCTTGCTGCCCACAGAAGCTAGAAACTATGATCTCAAATCTTCACATTTCCATATGTTTCCTTCATTTTATGGCTTACCTAATGAAGACCCTTTAGCTCATATTAAAGAGTTTTACAATGTTGTGAGTGGTTTACCTTTGCAGGGAGTAAGTGAAGCAAATTTGAGGATGAGGGTGTTCCCTTACACCTTGAAAGATACGGCCAAGAGTTGGTTGATGACTCTAACACCAGGTTCCCTCACTACATGGGATGTCGTGGCTAAGAAGTTCTTGGAGAAGTTCTTTTCCACTCAAAAGACAGCCACATTAAGGGGACAAATCTTCAACTTCAAACAAGATGATGGAGAACCTTTCAATGAGTGTTGGGAGCGTTTTAAAGGCCTCTTGATCCAATGTCCACACCATGGGTTACCTTTTCACTTACAAATGCAAATTTTCTATGATGGACTAACCCAAACTTGTCAATCAACTGTTGATAATGCAGCAGGTGGAGCATTGAAGAAAAAGAATGCTCAAGAGTCATATAACATTTATGAGATGTTGGGGGTCTAATGCTCAACACAAAGATTTAAGGGGTAAGAAAGTTGGAGTCTATGAAACAAGTTCTAATCATGAGCTTTTGTTGCAGGTAGCTAACCTAGAAAGGAAGCTTGAATCCGTGCTCAACATGGTGCCAAAAGCAAATGAAGTGTGTGCCATTTGCAACTTACCAAACCACCCTACTCATCAATGTCCATCTAGGGAGGCTTATCCCGAGTATGTTCAAGAGCAAGTGAACCTCATGAATTCTTACAATCAAAGACCAAGGAATGATATGTATTCCAATACATATAACCCGAGTTGGAGAGATCATCCCAACTTTTCATGGAAGAACAACAATCCAAACCAAAATTTCCAATCAAAACCTGCCACTACCCTTGAGGATACGGTTAAATTGTTAGCCCAAAACACCTTGCAATTCCAACATTCCACAAATAGCACTCTCCAACAACATTCAGCAGCCCTAACCAAAATGGAGACACAATTGGGGCAGATTGCAGATGCCTTGAACCAAAGAGAGGTTGGGAAGTTTCCAAGCCAACCTGTGATACTCCAAAGGAACCAAGAGCAAGCCAAAGCAATCACTACACTTAGAAGTGGTAAGGTTATTGATAATAGAGTTGGCAATGAAGTTACTAATGAATATGATCATGTGAATGCAGGTGTCACTCAAGGAGACAATGAGAAATCAATTGAGGAACCAAGCCATGCCACTTCCTCACTAGAAGCACCAAATCTTCACAAGGCCGAGAAACCATACACTCCACCAATACCATTCCCTGGAAGACTTGCCAAGAGCAAGCAGGATAAGTGATAGGAGCATATTTATGCGCCTTAGTTTGCTTGTTTCCTTGCATTTATGTTGCTAGTACTTAGTAATTTTAGTACTTTAAGCTATTTTCGTGTGTTTGTAGGTCCAAAAGGCTAAAGGAGCAAAAAGATGCATTTTGGAGACTTTTGGAGCACTTTTGGGCTAAGGATGGATAGCTTATGCTTGGTGCCAAAATGTTGGACGAAATTGAAGACCAAAGTGTTGGAACTTTGTTCCCTTTAGTTCTAGGACATTTAAACCTTTCCTTTATCCATTGCACATGCATCTCCATAAACCATCAACACATTCACACATCACCCATTCACCTTTGTGCCGTGACTTCCCATAATCATTCAACCATGCACTCCACATGCATTTCCACCCTTACAAGACCCTAATCATTCATCCACTTTTCCCCCTTTATCATTAAGCCACATTCATTCCCATTTCTCTCCCCTTAACAGCCCTAACCCGTGCATAATTAAAGGACACCATTCAACACACACATGCACCCAAAACACATCCATGCCGTGAGTTCCCATTGCATTTCCAGCTTTGCACATGCATTCACTCACCACAAACAAGTCACATGCATTCATCAACATATCTAGCTGTCATTCACATGCATTTCATTCATCATTTCCACCCCCTTTAATCCACATGCAATCTTCCACATCTTTTAAAACAACCCACATGCACTTTAATCATTCAATCACACATCACCCATTCCCCTTTGCCGTGCAAAACATGCACTTCCAACACACCATTCACCCTAGTTCTAATCAGCCAACACATGCATTTACTCATTCAATCAAGAACTCCACATGCACAAACCTCTCATTGCCGTGGCTACCCATCCCAATTCCCCTTCTTTCCAACATAATTCACATGCATTTCAGATTGCATTCCCATTCTTTAATTCAACACAACCATGCACTCCACATGCATTTCCAACCTAATCACTCACCCACACAATCTGCCATCACTCACCACAAACAAGTCACATGCATTCATCAATATATCCTAGCTGTCAAAGCACATGCACACTCAACCTAATCATTCACATAGCTTTAATTCACATGCAAACACATTGCATTACCATTCACCACAGAAAAACACCATCATTGCCTAGCCTAATTCCCTTTCCATCCATTCCACATGCATTCACTTCATCATTGCAGCCACATTTCCACCCACATCTATTTAATTCACATGCTTTCACATGCATTTTCAGCCATGCACATTCACCTTGCATTTTCAGAAAATCCACTTCCTTTGCACATGCATTCATCATCATCACTCTAGTTTTAATTCACATGCATTTCAGATTGCATTCCATTCATTCCACCCTTTAATCACATGCATTCCATCTTTGTTCCAGCAACCCACATGCACAATCCACTCCACAAACATCCCATGCCGTGCACATTCATTTTCACATGCATCTTGGCAGATTTCACATGCACACACATGCATTTTCAGCACCAA
Source organism: Pyrus communis (assembly GCF_041283825.1). Lineage (NCBI taxonomy): Eukaryota > Viridiplantae > Streptophyta > Magnoliopsida > Rosales > Rosaceae > Pyrus > Pyrus communis. The sequence goes on from NC_142572.1 coordinate 10,134,110, forward strand.
CAACACTCATTGCCATGCACATTCACTCACCATACCATTCCAGCATTAGCACATGCAACCTAGCTGTCATGTTCCCCCCATTTCACCTATAAATACTCATTCATTCACACTCATTCATAGACATTCATTTCACAACAGAAATTGGTCCCTTGGGGCCGTGCCTTTCACAAAGTCCATCCATTCCATTCATAAACACTCATCCATTGCAGAAATGTAGACCATCAAACTCCCTTGTGCCGTGCTCTCCCTTAGAATCCAAACACCATCCTTCCATTTCCACCACTCCTCTTCCATATCTCCACCACTCCCCAAACCATTCACACCATCAAACTCACCTTAGACCTTGTGCCACAACGAAGAGGAAGAGAAGAGTGCCTAAACGTTCATACAATTCAAGTTTGAGTTGTTGGAATGTTTAGGTGTTTCTTTGATTTCAATGTTTAATTTCAATGCTCTTTGTTTTGTACGAATGAGGAATGGATGATAAGAGGGCCTAAACGTTCATACAATTCAAGTTTGAGTTGTTGGAATGTTTAGGTGTTTCTTTGATTCTCTTTGTTTTGTACCATGAGGAACTAAACCCCCCTTGGTTAGGGGGTGATTCGAATATATGTTTATGCTTGCATTTTGATTTGAATACTTCTAATTGCGTTTCATAAGTTGTGGATTCAATTCGTTTAACTGTTTGATTGATAACTTATTTATGTATGTTCATTGAGAGTGCACACTTAATTTTCATGCATGAATATGACGCTAGAATATAAGTGAGTTTCACCTAATCGTTATGAACTTATATTCACAAGTAGTGGAGGTTGCTTATAAACAATCGCGTTAAATGAATTCTTGGCATAAGTTTCATGCAATCCATAGTAACGAATGCCTCGTCAACACTTATAATTTTCATAGAGCGTAATGATTCTTGCTTGTACCTCTTCTATGCATTCATGTTGAGGACTTGTGGGGAATGTTTTGAATTGTCGCATGCATCATCCAATTCAATAACGTTAGGAAGATTTGAAGGTTAATTAGTGCATCACGGTTAACTTGGGGTGTTGAGTATCATAGTTTATTGAAATGCAATTGGAAATCATTTTATTATGCAAGTATAACATGTATGGAGATGAACCCCTTAGCCATTCTATCATCCATTCATTCCATTCCATCAAATTCGTTTTACAATCTGTTTAGTTTATTAACTTGTTTTGTTATTTCAATTTTCGTATAAATTTAAATCCCCCTTTACTTTAATGTCCAATTTAGTTAGAAATCAATTTAGTTTGTGCTTTTAAGTGTTTTGATTCATTTTATTTCCCAATTTCGTCCAGATTCACCAAAGTGCTCAAAACTGCCCAGAAAGTGATTTTAAGGCAGTTTTGAGTGTTTTGGGTGATGTTTGAGTCTTTTGGTTTGTTTTAATGTTTTAAGTGTTTAGTTTTACATTCTTTGAGTTAGTTTAGTGTTTTATATTGTGTTTTTACGTTCTTGAGTCAAGTTATTACTTAATTTCGTCCAAATTTGTGTTTGTGCTCAAATCTGCCCAGAAAGTGGTTTTTAGGCAGATTTGAGTGTGTTTGTGTTGTTTTGAGTCTTTTGGTTTGTCTTAGTGTTTTAAAGTTTAGCTTTGCATTCTTTGAGTCTAGTATAGTGTTTCATATTGTTATTTTACGTTTTTGAGTCAAATCCAAGTGGTTAACAATCCCTCCTAATCCCCGGTCTAGAACGATCCCTACTTATACATATACTACAATTTGACGAAAAGAGGGTTTAATTTGTGTGTCAAGTTAATTTTCACATCAATTTTGTGCCATCAAGTTCATCCTTTAGCCGTGAGGAAGAGGAAGGGACTTCACCTAGTTCAACAAGTAAAGGATTTGAGAAATTTGATTGGGAAAGAGAGGAAGAGATGGCGGGCAACGAAGATGAACTTCGAGCTTTGGAGGACTTTGCTCAACCAATCATACCAAATTCACCTTCATGCATCTTGCTGCCCACAGAAGCTAGAAACTATGATCTCAAATCTTCACATTTCCATATGTTTCCTTCATTTTATGGCTTACCTAATGAAGACCCTTTAGCTCATATTAAAGAGTTTTACAATGTTGTGAGTGGTTTACCTTTGCAGGGAGTAAGTGAAGCAAATTTGAGGATGAGGGTGTTCCCTTACACCTTGAAAGATAAGGCCAAGAGTTGGTTGATGACTCTAACACCAGGTTCCCTCACTACATGGGATGTCGTGGCTAAGAAGTTCTTGGAGAAGTTCTTTTCCACTCAAAAGACAGCCACATTAAGGGGACAAATCTTCAACTTCAAACAAGATGATGGAGAACCTTTCAATGAGTGTTGGGAGCGTTTTAAAGGCCTCTTGATCCAATGTCCACACCATGGGTTACCTTTTCACTTACAAATGCAAATTTTCTATGATGGACTAACCCAAACTTGTCAATCAACTGTTGATAATGCAGCAGGTGGAGCATTGAAGAAAAAGAATGCTCAAGAGTCATATAACATTTATGAGATGTTGGGGTCTAATGCTCAACACAAAGATTTAAGGGGTAAGAAAGTTGGAGTCTATGAAACAAGTTCTAATCATGAGCTTTTGTTGCAGGTAGCTAACCTAGAAAGGAAGCTTGAATCCGTGCTCAACATGGTGCCAAAAGCAAATGAAGTGTGTGCCATTTGCAACTTACCAAACCACCCTACTCATCAATGTCCATCTAGGGAGGCTTATCCCGAGTATGTTCAAGAGCAAGTGAACCTCATGAATTCTTACAATCAAAGACCAAGGAATGATATGTATTCCAATACATATAACCCGAGTTGGAGAGATCATCCCAACTTTTCATGGAAGAACAACAATCCAATCCAAAATTTCCAATCAAAACCTGCCACTACCCTTGAGGATACGGTTAAATTGTTAGCCCAAAACACCTTGCAATTCCAACATTCCACAAATAGCACTCTCCAACAACATTCAGCAGCCCTAACCAAAATGGAGACACAATTGGGGCAGATTGCAGATGCCTTGAACCAAAGAGAGGTTGGGAAGTTTCCAAGCCAACCTGTGATACTCCAAAGGAACCAAGAGCAAGCCAAAGCAATCACTACACTTAGAAGTGGTAAGGTTATTGATAATAGAGTTGGCAATGAAGTTACTAATGAATATGATCATGTGAATGCAGGTGTCACTCAAGGAGACAATGAGAAATCAATTGAGGAACCAAGCCATGCCACTTCCTCACTAGAAGCACCAAATCTTCACAAGGCCGAGAAACCATACACTCCACCAATACCATTCCCTGGAAGACTTGCCAAGAGCAAGCAGGATAAGTCATTCAAAGAAATTTTTGATATACTAAGCAAAGTGAATGTTAACTTACCTTTGCTTGATGTCATTAGGAACATGTCGGCATATGGGAAGTTCTTCAAGGAGTTAAACAGCTACAAAAGGAAGTATGGACCACATGAGAAGGTGGTGGTGTCTGAGAATGTGAGTGCAGTTTTGCAAAGAAAACTTCCACCAAAGCTCAAGGATCCAGGCAGTTTCTCTATCAACATCACCATAGGGGACAAGAAAGTAGAGAAGGCAATGCTTGATTTGGGTGCTAGCATCAACTTAATGCCTTATTCAGTGTACCTTCAACTAGGTTTGGGAGATTTGAAAGCCACCACCATTTCATTACAACTTGTAGACAGATCAGTTAAATATCCAAGAGGTATAGTAGAAGATATCCTAGTTCAAGTTGATAAACTAATATTGCCTGCAGATTTTGTAGTGTTGGATATGGAAGAAGCTCCTATACATGATCGTGAGTTGCCTATATTGCTTGGGAGACCCTTCATGGCCACGGCCAAGACCATCATTGATGTGCTTGATTCACTTGTATTCTCTAAGTTCTTGCAGGCACAATCAAATGAACCATTACAAACTGTTTTGAGTCAATCTCAAGATGAGTTTGATGAAGAAGATGCACTCATGGAAGAAGTAGCTGCCTTGGAAGCATTGGCATTGTATCCTTTGAATGTTTCACCTATTGTAGAGCCTTTAGAATCATCAATGTCACATTTAACTCCTTCCACTGTTAAGGCACCAAAACTTGAACTTAAGCCACTCCCACCACATCTAAAATATGCATATCTAGCTGAATTTGAAACTCTTCCAATTATCATAGCTTCTGATCTCACCCCAATTGAAGAAGATAAACTAATTAGGGTGTTAAAAGAGTTCAAATCAGTTTTTGGTTGGTCTATTGCAGATATCAAGGGAATAAGCCCTACCATGTGCATGCATAGGATTCTCTTGGAGAAAGGGGCAAAGTCAACCCGTGAGCCACAAAGAAGACTTAACCCACACATGAAGGAAGTTGTTAGGAATGAGGTGTTGAAATTGTTAGATGTGGGGATCATATATCCCATCTCTGATAGCAAATGGGTGAGTGATATTCAAGTGGTGCCTAAGAAGGTGGGAATCACTGTGATGAGGAATGAAAACAATGAACTTGTGCCCACAAAGCCCACGGCCAGTTGGCGTGTTTGCACCGATTACAGGAAGTTGAATTCTAGCACTAGAAAAGATTACTTTCCTATGCCTTTCATAGATCAAATGCTTGAGAGATTGGCAGGTTACTCACACTATTGTTTTCTTGATGGATACTCAGGTTACAATCAAATTGCAATCGCTCCGGAGGATCAAGAGAAAACAACCTTTACTTGCCCCTTTGGCACATTTGCATATAGGAGAATGCCTTTTGGACTCTGCAATGCTCCAGCAACATTCCAAAGATGTATGTTGGCCATCTTCTCTGACATGGTAGAAAGGTTCATTGAGGTATTTATGGATGACTTCTCAGTGTTTGGTTCCTCTTTTGATGAATGTCTTAACCATCTCTCTTTAGTACTTCAAAGATGTCAAGAAACAAATTTGGTTCTCAATTGGGAAAAGTGCCAATTTATGGTGAAACAAGGAATTGTGTTGGGACATGTAATCTCTAGCAAAGGAATGGAGGTGGACAAAGCCAAAATTGACGTCATCACCAATATGGTAGCCCCCACCACTATGAAGGGAGTAAGAAGTTTTTTGGGCCATGCGGGTTTTTATCGTCGTTTCATTAAGAACTTTTCAATGATCACTCGTCCATTATGCAATCTGTTAGCTAAAGATGTTGTATTTCATTTTGATAAGGCTTGTATGGATGCATTCAATACTTTGAAAAATGAACTAACCTCGGCCCCTATTATTATGGCACCAGATTGGTCGTTACCTTTTGAATTAATGTGTGATGCCTCTGACTATGCTGTTGGTGCAGTTTTAGGGCAAAGGGTGAACAAGCTTCCACATGTGATCTACTATGCAAGCCGGACTCTGCATGATGCTCAACTTAACTATTGCACAACTGAAAAGGAGTTGCTTGCTGTTGTTTTTGCCTTAGAAAAGTTTAGGTCATATCTTGTGGGATCTAAAGTTATTGTGTTTTCTGATCATGCAGCCATTAGGTATTTGATGACAAAGAAGGATGCTAAACCACGCTTGATTAGATGGATACTCTTACTACAAGAGTTTGACTTGGAAATTCGAGATAAGAAGGGCAGTGATAATGTTGTGGCTGACCATTTGTCCAGGCTTAATGAAAAACATGGAGTGGGACAACCTTTGCCCCTAAATGAATCATTTCCAGATGAACAACTATTTGTTGTTCAAGAAAAAGAACCATGGTATGCGGACTTTGTGAATTATCTTGCCTGTGGTATAATGAGAAATGACCTTTCTTTTCAGGAAAGAAAGAAGTTCCTTGCCATGGCGAAGCACTACGTTTGGGACGAACCATATTTGTTTAAATATTGCCCTGATCAAATCATTAGGAGATGTGTCCCAGAGAGTGAGCAACAAAGCATCCTAACATTTAGCCACACATTGGCATGTGGAGGCCATTTTGGTGCCAAAAAGACATCTCTAAAGGTTTTACAATCTGGTTTCTTTTGGCCTACTTTATTCAAAGATGCTTTTGATTTTTGCTCTAAGTGTGATAGGTGCCAGAAAATGGGGAACATTAGCCGAAGAAATGAGATGCCATTGAACAACATTTTGGTGGTGGAACTCTTTGATGTTTGGGGAATCGATTTCATGGGACCATTTCCATCCTCTTTTGGCTACTTATACATATTAGTGGCAGTGGATTACGTATCCAAATGGGTTGAAGCCATTGCTACAAGAACTAATTGATGCGAAATATATAAGCACACAAATTAAACCCTCTTTTCGACAATTGTAGTATAGATATAAGTAGGGATCGTTCTAGGCCGGGGATTAGGAGGGATTGCTAATCTAATGAAAATTGACTCAAAGATGTGAAAATATGTTTTAAAACACTTTAAATAGACTCACAAGACTCTTACTAACTTATATGACTCAAAACAAACTTTAAAGACTCAAAACAACCAAAAACAACCAAAAAGACTCAATTTAGACTCTATGACTTAATTTGGACGAAAATACACTTGGTTTTGACTCTAAAGACTCAAAAAGACTCTTTTGGACAGATTTGGAACAAATAAGAAAGGGGGTTTTGATTTTGGACGAATTTAAAAGAAAACAAGTGACTTAAAACTTTAAAACAGATTTTGGACGAAAATAAGAAAAACTAATGGATGATGGGATAGCCAAGGGATACTTCTCCACACATGATACTTTCTAACATAAATTGATTTCCAGTTGCTTTTCCGATAAACCATGAACCTCAACACCCCAGATTAACCGTGACATCACTAATTAACCCTCAAATTTCCCTTAAGTTAGTGGATTGGATGACATCATACGACAACCCAAAGCATTCTTCAAAAAGTCCCCTACATGACATCATAATAGAGATACGGTTAAAGATCATTACGTTCAATGGAAACCATAAGTATTGACAAAGCACTTGTAACTATGACATCATGATACGCATGCTAGGAATTTACTTAACATGATTGTGAAAACAACCTTAACTACTTGTGAATATAAGTTTGTGACGATTATGTGAAACACCCTTATATTCTAGCCCCAAATTCAAGCATGCAAATTAAGTAGGCCTCCCTAATAAACATACAAGAATAAGTTATCCATCAAACGGTTAAGTAAACTGCATTCGCAATTTATGAAATCACAACTGGAATTAATCAAATCATATTATAATTGTAATCATGGTTTCAAAGCATCCCTAGGCTAAAACGAGTTTAGCCTCTCATGTTCATGACAAAACAAAGCAATATAGATTTAAACATTGAAAATAAAAGATAGATTACACCTAGACACGTCCAACACTCCAACTTGAATGTACAAACGCCCAAGGCTTGGTCTTCCTTCTCCTCCTCCTTGCTAGGTCACGGCACAAGGGTCTATGGTGAGTTTGTGGACGATTTTCTGGATTTTGGATGGTTTTAGGTATATATGGTGGTGCGGCAAGGGGTTATGGTGGTGTATGGAGGTTGGGATGGATGTATGGAAGTAAGGGAATGATGGATGGGTGGTTGCAAGGTCACGGCAAGGGTTGATTTCTGAAGGGATGTATGAATGTTGTGTGAAGGGATGGTGGTGATTAAATGGCACGGCAAGGCTGTTTATATAGGCTAGTTTTGGCACACTTAGTGTAGGAAAAGGATTGCCTAATCCCATTGTAAAAAGGTTAACTCAAGGCAGAAATTAAATGGGAATGGGAATAGGAATTTCGGCTAGGAATTAGGGAGTTCTAGAAGGCTAGGTGCGGCACACATGTAGGGATAGGATTAGGTGTTCTAGAAACTGTGTTTAAGGCAGATTTCCTAATCCTAAAGGGCCTAGGACATGTGATATAGGAGTAGGAAAAGGATTGTGATTCCTAAACCTACAAGGAATGGTGATTTGCGGCAATGGTATGGATGAGTCTTCTAGAAACTGAAATAGGTGTTTAAATGTGTAATTGATTCTCCCTAAGTAGCTAGGTTTAGGTCCCAATCTGATTTGGATAGGATAGAATAGGATAATGTTAGAGATAGGATAGGATAGGGTTTCTAGGATAGGATAAGATAAGGTTGGATAAGGTTGGATAAGGTTCCTTGTTTCTTGCTTCTTCCTTATCTTCATTGGAGTAGAACTTCTTCTACCAGATTTGTAGCCTTTCCTAGCTCTTCTAGTCTTCAATTTCGTCCATCCTCATTGCTACATGATTAAGCTATCCAATCCATGCCCAAAAATGCTCCAAATAGCCTCAAAATGCACTTTCTTGCTCCTTTTGCCATTAGGACCTAAAAACACACGAAAATACTTTAAAAGACTGAAATACATAGTAATTAACTCACTAAGTGTAAGGAAACAACACAACTAAGTAGCATAAATATGCTCCTATCAAATTCCCCCACACTTAGCTTTTGCTAGTCCTCAAGCAAAACGAAATAAATCAAAAACAAAACAAAACACATTCTAAACCTTCCAACATGTATCTCAGGGATTCCCAACGAACATGACACATTAGAGAACATCATCCCCACGGTTTTTAGCTTTCTTTATACTTCAATAAACACTTAATCATAGTTACTACCTATTAGTTCACATATAATCAGTTAAAACAATGTTTCGAATGTAGTAACATGCCTTAGAGAATTCCCTCAATTCCTCACTAGAATGCACTCTATTTTCACACAGATTTTCTAACTTCACACCCTACACTAGTTATATGTGAGAAGATTGATGTAAATATGAAGACTAATACTCACATATGTTATATCAAAGAAAGCATTTTCTGGATTTACGACAATGACATGAATATGATCTCATGAATGGAATGCTACTACTTAGAACGAGAACCAGTGATTCCATATGCTCATACCAAATTCAAACTCCACATATTGAACACATAACATCAAGATAGAAGTTGAGGGTTGTAACGAGGCTAAGGTATTGGCTAACAAAGAAAGGTAAGGATAAACAAACGTTCTTAAAGCAATAGTAAGCAAAGTAATGAAATTGACACTTAAACTCACTTCTAATGGCAAAAAACTAACTTTTAAACACAAGGGAAGATTCATGCAACATTTAGGGTCAAATTCACTCTTTTGGACCCTTCCTTCAACAACCAACACTTGTGAGTTCATTCTCACTTATTTTTCAACTCCTTTTCTTTCTTTTGAACACTTTTCTATTTTCTTTTGATTTTTCTACGAATTTCTCTTCTCTCCTTCTCTTTTTCTCTTTTTTTTTTTTTTTTTTTTCTTTTTTTTTCTTTCTTTTTTCTTTTTCGTGCCCTATCATCTTCCCCCACACTTGTTTTCTGCCATGAATTGACTAAAGGAGTTCACTCTAAGTCGTGCTTCACTATCCTTTAAAAACCAAGGTATGGAAAGTCCTATTCTAGGCTAGGTGAGGATAATGTGGCTAACAACGAAAATAGGTTTTGAAAAGGCTCAAGAGGGTTAATCCTACAATACATATGAAAAGGGATAGGCTTTTTGGCTCTGGCTTGACTAACAACTTCATCTTATTGTATGTTATGCAATCAATATCATGCTTTGAATGAAATGGGCATGAGTTCTAGTATTTGGAACTATAATGAAATGCATTCTAAATAGCAACCAAGCAAAGAATGATGAGATCATGCAACGACTTTAGAAAACAAGAAATCATAGATTATACTCTCCAAAGAACGTTATAGGCTCAAGTCTCTCAAGGATGTAGCGTTAGTTTGAGTTTCTTCCTTCAAGCATGTTACAAAAACTGATTTTATCTTTGTAATTACATGTGAATTCATAAATTATAACCATAACCAAGCATAAACCAAAGCATAAATCAACTTCCAGCCATGTTTACAACATTCTTTAATAGTCATGCAATTAAAAACCAAATTCTCATCATTGTGTTGGAAGGTGACCTAAGACACAAACAAACACACAAAAACAACTTAAAAACAACTCTTTTTGGGTTTTTCAAAACTATTTTGTAATTTTTTTGTAAATTTTCGGATTTTCTGACCAAAAGACATAAAAACACTTCAAAACACTCTAAAAACACTTAAAAACAGTGTGAAACATCTTTAGAAATGATGGGTGATAAAATCCCACGAATTTGCATGAAAAACACTTTGTTTACCCCCCCACACTTAAATCAAACATTGTCCTCAATGTTTCACACAAAGACTCACATCCAAACAAACAATATAAACGAACTAACATGACAAAATAAAAATAATAAAGAGATAGAGATTGAGGAACGCAAATCTGATTTTGTAGCTTGAATTGGTGAATTGCCCACATCCTCTCTCGTTGAATGCATGGGTTGCCTCCCAAGAAGCGCTTGCTTTAACGTCGTGCAGCCGGACGAACGTTCTTCTTATCCTCACTTGGAGCCCATGGCATGGAGTGGAATGTCCTCCACAACTTGCCCTTCAACACTTTCGTAATATGGCTCTATGAATGGGAGGGGATAGTGATCCTCCCTAATGGTGGTATTTTTTTTCCGGAAGTCCATGTAAATGCTCCCACCACCTTGAAATTGATTTGGAACCTGCACCAAAGAAGGTAACAACCGATTAGTTGAAATGGGAATTGGAATTGGGATTGGAGACTTACTAGGATGTTGTGGCAATGTCCCTAGGGTAGCCACCATCTTGCCAATTGTATCCTTAGGTACGGCCAGATTGGGTGTTTGTAGGGCAATTGCGTGCTTCTTGCGCTTCCCTCCAATTCCTCCCTTGATGGTGGTTCTAGACGCATCCTTCTTGATTGGTGTTGAACATTCCTGCCCTATATTTTTAGTTGTACCAATGGCAAAACAAGAACGAACATCATTTGTATTCTCAATGGATTCAGAAACTTTAAAGTTAATCGTATCACCGCCAAACTCCATAGTTAAGGCTCCCCTGGCCACGTCAATCTTGGTGTGGGCTGTTTTCATGAAAGGTCGTCCAAGTAAGAGTGGCGATGGTGGAGAGTGGGTTGAATCCTCCATGTCAAGCACATAGAAATCTGCAGGAAAAATCAAGTGGTCTACCTGCACCAAAACATCTTCCAAAACTCCTCTCGGGTATGCATTAGATCGATCGGCTAATTGAATAATAACACCATCATTTTTAAGCTCTCCTAGATTCATAGATGCATAAACAGAGTATGGCATGACATTAATTGATGCACCTAAATCTAGCATAGCATGTTCGAACCTTGTATTACCAATTACACAAGGGATAGTGAAACTACCTGGATCTTTGCATTTAGGTGGCAGCTTTCTTTGTAACATTGCAGAGACATTCTCACTTACATGTACCACCTCCTTCTCCCGAATCCGTTTCCTTGTTGTACAAATCTTCCTCAAAAACTTAGCGTACTTTGGAATTTGCTTTATTGCATCAAGGAGCGGGATATTGACATGCACCTTCCTAAACGTCTCTAGGATGTCTTTTTCATCCTCCTCTGTCTTAGATTGCATAAACCTGCTAGGAAAGGGCACATTTAGTGGAATAGAACTAGACAAATTCGAATTTGGACTCACCTTGGTGGTTTGGGATGCATTGGATGAAGTAGTGTTTCTAGGTGCTTGCGGCAAAGGGGATTGTGTCCGTGCCGTGGGCTTGCTTGCAGCCTCCTCTTCATGTTGCAACGTCTCGTCTTCATTAGGACTTGTTTTGGGTGGTGTGGATGTGGTGCCAACTTCTTTTCCACTCCTCAAAGTGATTGCTTTGGCAGATTCGAATCCACCTTTCGGATTGACCACGGTTGAACTTGGCAACCTACCTTGCTCTCGGAATTGTCCCACAAACTCCGCAATCTGCCCTATTTGTTTCTCTAAGTGGTCCACCCTTTTGTCTTGGTTTTACAATGCTTTGTTTTGATTCTCTAGCCCCTGAGACAAATTGGTAAGTAACTTAAGAATTGTATCATTGTCCAAAGACATACCTTGATGGTTTTGGGCAGATTGGGATTGTGATGCTTCTTGGCCTTGGGTTTTAGTGTAAAATCCCGGGGGTTGCTGCCTAAAGCCTCCTTGTTGGTAAGGTTGTTGAGGCTCCCGCCATTTGAAATTTGGATGATCACGCCAACCGGGATTGTAGGTAGTGGAGAAGGGGTCACCACAAGAAGCTACGGTTTGGACTTTTGGACCGTCCATCACCTGAGAAAGCAAAGTAGTGAGGTTAGCCATTTGATTTTGAAGTTCGGTTATGGTACTTACCTCATTGACTTGGTGTTGCCGTGGGGTACTCCTTTGTCCAACGCCTTCGTATTGTTGAGCGTTCAATGCTCGATTAGCAATCAACATCTTTGCAGCCGTAGGGGTCTTGTCCACCAATGCTCCTCCTGCTGAGGCATCTAGCATTTGACGTTCAATAGGTAGAAGTCCCTCGTAAAAGTATTGTAGAAGTAGTTCCTCCTTCATTTGATGCTGTGGACATGAACCAACAAGAGATTTAAAACGTTCATAATAAGTAGGAAATGATTCACCTTCATCTTGTTGAATTCCACTTATCCTTTTTCGTAGGAGGATGACTCGAGAAGTTGGGAAAAACTTCTCCAAGTAAGCTCGTTTCATGCTCTCCCATGATGTGACAGTTCCGGGAGCCAACTCGTACAACCAATCTTTCGCTTTCTCTTGGAGAGAAAAGGGAAAGGCCTTCATCTTCAAGATGCTCTCATCTACGTTCACCGGAGTCATGCTTGAGCAAACGACTTCAAACTCCTTCAAATGCTTGTTCGGATCTTCCATGGATAGCCCATGGTACTTCGGAATGTGATGTAACAGGCTTGACTTCAATTCGAACTCGGCAGTCTTGTCTTGAGCCGCCCTTGGGTATTGGATGCACAAGGGTGCGGCATTGGCCAATCCCGAAGCGGAAAGCTCCTTGATTGTTCGGTTGTCCGCTGCCATGTCTTCCACTTCTTCTTCAAATTCAGAAACGGACTCAGAACTTGCACTTGATTCACTAGGTTCCGGGTTCTTCCTCTTACGTCTCAACTCACGCTCAAAATCGTCGTCAAAGTCTAAAATATGTTCGTGAACCGGATTAGAACTCCGAGTCATAAACAAGTACCTAAAACAAGAAACAAAATAACATAAGAATCTGATCTATTAAGAAAAACGAAAATAACAATCCAGGGGATTAGCAAAGTTGCTAATCCCCGGCAACGGCGCCAAAAATTTGATGCGAAATATATAAGCACACAAATTAAACCCTCTTTTCGACAATTGTAGTATAGATATAAGTAGGGATCGTTCTAGGCCGGGGATTAGGAGGGATTGCTAATCTAATGAAAATTGACTCAAAGATGTGAAAATATGTTTTAAAACACTTTAAATAGACTCACAAGACTCTTACTAACTTATATGACTCAAAACAAACTTTAAAGACTCAAAACAACCAAAAACAACCAAAAAGACTCAATTTAGACTCTATGACTTAATTTGGACGAAAATACACTTGGTTTTGACTCTAAAGACTCAAAAAGACTCTTTTGGACAGATTTGGAACAAATAAGAAAGGGGGTTTTGATTTTGGACGAATTTAAAAGAAAACAAGTGACTTAAAACTTTAAAACAGATTTTGGACGAAAATAAGAAAAACTAATGGATGATGGGATAGCCAAGGGATACTTCTCCACACATGATACTTTCTAACATAAATTGATTTCCAGTTGCTTTTCCGATAAACCATGAACCTCAACACCCCAGATTAACCGTGACATCACTAATTAACCCTCAAATTTCCCTTAAGTTAGTGGATTGGATGACATCATACGACAACCCAAAGCATTCTTCAAAAAGTCCCCTACATGACATCATAATAGAGATACGGTTAAAGATCATTACGTTCAATGGAAACCATAAGTATTGACAAAGCACTTGTAACTATGACATCATGATACGCATGCTAGGAATTTACTTAACATGATTGTGAAAACAACCTTAACTACTTGTGAATATAAGTTTGTGACGATTATGTGAAACACCCTTATATTCTAGCCCCAAATTCAAGCATGCAAATTAAGTAGGCCTCCCTAATAAACATACAAGAATAAGTTATCCATCAAACGGTTAAGTAAACTGCATTCGCAATTTATGAAATCACAACTGGAATTAATCAAATCATATTATAATTGTAATCATGGTTTCAAAGCATCCCTAGGCTAAAACGAGTTTAGCCTCTCATGTTCATGACAAAACAAAGCAATATAGATTTAAACATTGAAAATAAAAGATAGATTACACCTAGACACGTCCAACACTCCAACTTGAATGTACAAACGCCCAAGGCTTGGTCTTCCTTCTCCTCCTCCTTGCTAGGTCACGGCACAAGGGTCTATGGTGAGTTTGTGGACGATTTTCTGGATTTTGGATGGTTTTAGGTATATATGGTGGTGCGGCAAGGGGTTATGGTGGTGTATGGAGGTTGGGATGGATGTATGGAAGTAGGGGAATGATGGATGGGTGGTTGCAAGGTCACGGCAAGGGTTGATTTCTGAAGGGATGTATGAATGTTGTGTGAAGGGATGGTGGTGATTAAATGGCACGGCAAGGCTGTTTATATAGGCTAGTTTTGGCACACTTAGTGTAGGAAAAGGATTGCCTAATCCCATTGTAAAAAGGTTAACTCAAGGCAGAAATTAAATGGGAATGGGAATAGGAATTTCGGCTAGGAATTAGGGAGTTCTAGAAGGCTAGGTGCGGCACACATGTAGGGATAGGATTAGGTGTTCTAGAAACTGTGTTTAAGGCAGATTTCCTAATCCTAAAGGGCCTAGGACATGTGATATAGGAGTAGGAAAAGGATTGTGATTCCTAAACCTACAAGGAATGGTGATTTGCGGCAATGGTATGGATGAGTCTTCTAGAAACTGAAATAGGTGTTTAAATGTGTAATTGATTCTCCCTAAGTAGCTAGGTTTAGGTCCCAATCTGATTTGGATAGGATAGAATAGGATAATGTTAGAGATAGGATAGGATAGGGTTTCTAGGATAGGATAAGATAAGGTTGGATAAGGTTGGATAAGGTTCCTTGTTTCTTGCTTCTTCCTTATCTTCATTGGAGTAGAACTTCTTCTACCAGATTTGTAGCCTTTCCTAGCTCTTCTAGTCTTCAATTTCGTCCATCCTCATTGCTACATGATTAAGCTATCCAATCCATGCCCAAAAATGCTCCAAATAGCCTCAAAATGCACTTTCTTGCTCCTTTTGCCATTAGGACCTAAAAACACACGAAAATACTTTAAAAGACTGAAATACATAGTAATTAACTCACTAAGTGTAAGGAAACAACACAACTAAGTAGCATAAATATGCTCCTATCACTAATGATCATAAGGTTGTGTTGAATTTTCTTAAAGATGTGATTTTTTGTAGGTTTGGAACCCCAAGAGCTATTATTAGTGATGGTGGCAGCCATTTCTGCAACAAACCTTTTGAATCCTTGATGAAGAAGTACAACATCAACCACAAAGTGGCAACCCCGTACCATCCTCAAACCTCAGGACAAGTGGAGATTAGCAATAGGGAGATCAAGAACATTTTGATGAAGACTGTGAGCCCTACAAGGAAGGATTGGTCATTGAGGTTAAATGATGCACTATGGGCATATAGAACAGCATACAAGACCCCCATTGGCATGAGTCCTTATCGCCTTGTGTTTGGGAAAGCTTGTCACTTGCCAATGGAGCTTGAACACCGTGCATATTGGGCCATCAAGAAGTTCAACTTTGATTACAAGGATGCTGGAGTAGCAAGGAAGCTCCAACTTAATGAGTTGGAAGAACTCAGAAATGAGGCATATGAGAATGCCAAAATCTACAAGGAACGGACTAAGCACTATCATGACAAGGCCATCCTAAGGAAGGAGTTTCACCAAGGTATGAAAGTACTTTTGTTTGACTCACGTTTGAGACTTTTTCCAGGAAAATTGAAGTCTAGGTGGGTGGGACCATTTAAGGTGCTGCAAACATTTCCCCACGGAGCTGTGGAAATAGAGAACATGAAGAATGGCACCTCTTTTAAAGTCAACGGGCAGCGATTGAAACCATACTTGGATAGAGTGGAGGAAGAGCAAGTGTATCAAGTCGTAGATGTTCTTGAATTTACAACACCATGAACAAGCTACCATGTCTTGCCTAGACATTAAATAAAGCGCTTACTAGGAGGCAACCTAGTGTGGTTTGTGTTCTTTCTTTATGTTGTGTTTATTTTGTTACCATTCCATACTCTTTGCCTACTTGCATTGCATACAATTTTAAACATCGAGGACAATGTTTAGATTAGGTTTGGGGGTGGTTTGGATGGCTTGTTTTGTGTTTATGTGTGTTTGAGGTGTTAGTTTTGGTTAAGAGTGTTTTGTTTTGTGTTGTGTGTGTTTGAGGTGTTAGTTTTGGTTAAGAGTGTTTTTGCATGCTAATACGAATGTATATGAGGACTATGTTTGAAAACAAACGATTGGGTTGCTATGGAAAAGAGTTGCATCTTATTGTCATTTATAAAGCTATAACTCTTGAAATTATGATGATAGAGGTACCATACTCAAATTCTGGAAGAAGAATAGTGGAGACTACCCTAGTGAGTTATTTTGAGCCTAATTGCTTCTTTGAGAGGGTTTAAAGTGTTTCTACTCCTATCTTTTTCTTTCATTTTCACTTTAAATGATCTCATTACTTCTATTTCGTTTGGATGCTAAGAATCATTCTCCTTTGCAGATACCATGTATTTAGTATCATTCATGAATGAACTCAATGAGATGATGTTAGGCTATGCATGTTTAACTACTAAAAGGCTTAAATCCTACCCATTTGTGTGCTCCATCCACCCTCGTTGCAGCCAAACACTGTAGCCTAACTCTTTCATCACCCACACCATAATCTAACCATTCTAGCCCATTACAAGCCATACCTTATAGTTTGGGGTATACCAATGTGATGAAGACTAAGGGTAAATTGAGTTTAGAACAAGATTGTGGCGTGTACCAAGGACACCTATGTTGAAGAAGTTTCTAAATAAAAAATAAAAAATAAAAATAAAGAGTCAACGTGGATACAAGTTCCAAATCCCCTCATTTTAATGCATAGGTCCTGGACGCCAAAAACAAAGAAAAAGAAGACAAATGCAAGTGAAGAGCATGATCCTCAAGAACACTTTGGTATGCCCCAAGCTCTAGTATTTCATATCACTTCTCTCGTAACCTATAACCTAAGCCTTACATTACAATCTTGAGAAAGACCTAGCTGATCATTGAGGATGTATTCATGGGTGATGGTAAGTGTGTGTGTTATCTATATTTTTTAGCATTTGATTCATTTCATGAGATCTACTCAGAAATTGTGCTTCCATTCCAGATTTCATATGTGAGAATTTTGATTCCCTTTACATAATTTCACTCATATATGGTTGTGGAGAGATTAAACCTTAGGATCTGAGTGAAAAATTTGAGTGAAATCTGTGAGGAGTAGAGTTGAGGCGAATTCTATCTGAAGCATTTGGGTATGGTGACCTTGAAGTTGTAAGACATGGAGAAATATCTTTATACGTTACAATTGATACGATTCTTTGAAGTGGCAATCTTTTGAGTTGAATGAATGACAAAATCTTCATTGGTTCTTATTAGTTTGTTTAAAGCATGTTTTAACCAAGTTGTTTGCAGATTTTGTAAATTTTTGTGGGTGTCATCACTGTAAACCCTCAGGAGACACAACTCCTCCAACTAGGGACACCTAGGGGTTCAAAGGCTTGTTGCACATGCTCAGTGCAATCGTTTGGCCAGCGAAAGTGGTTTAGTTAGATGTTTGTGTTTTGTGTGTTTTAGTTTTAAGTTTGCTCGAGGACTAGCAAAAACCAGGTTTGGGGGTATTTGATAAGTCATCATTTTGCATGCATTTATATCTTCCTTAATTGGCGTTTTTGTGATTATTTTGGATTAAACTAGTTGCATTTTACATTATTTGGTGTTAGTGTGCAGCCAATGTGAATTTGGATCAAAGGGAAAGCAAATGAAGTAAAAACATTCCAGAAAAGATGTGAAGTGTTAAGAGATGCAATTCGGCCAGATTGGGTGATTTTAAACAAGGCAAAAACATTGAAGTCATCTATGTGGTTCCAACACCAAACAATGCATTCACATGCATGTTCACAACCTTGGCCGTGCAGTCCACTACTTGTCCATCTCTCTTGTGCGCCAAAACCATCCACTTCCATTACTTAATCTACTCAGCCACATTTTCACCATGATCACAACCTGGCCGTGCACTCCCATATGATGGCAAGTCAGATTATACACTTCTAAACACCAAGCATGCAGTCACATGCATGCTAACATTCATTCCGTGCATTCCATTACCTTCCTCATACTTCATCTTTGCAGAAATCCACATGCTTGCACATTTCCCTTTTGTTATTCACCCATTATTCCAGAAAATCACTCATTCCTTGTTCATGCCGTGTGCTTTATTCCCATTTCCAGATTTATACAAACAATTTCTGGTGCTCCAATCCACCTTTGCAGGTTCCACTCACTTGTTGCAGCAAGGGCACATGCTTCTTTGAATACATTAACACTTGTTGCAGATCTTGTCCATGCCATGCGTCCACTACCTTAGAAACCCATCATTCCAGCTGACTTATGCACTGCCATCTGAATTAAACATATTCCAGATCCAATCTGAATGTTGGAGACACATTCTTTTCTATAAAACAAGTCTCACTTCATGCAAGGGGGGTTTCGCAAGTTTTCTTCTTCAACCAGTCCATTACACACCCATAACCTCTCCCATTTCACTCCATTCTCTGTCCATTTTCTGTCCCAAGGGCAGAAACCATTCAACCAAGCCATTCTACCTTCATCCGCACCACATTTGGAGAAGCAACACCAAGGAACTCTTCAAGGACTTCAACATCAGTTTTGCTTCAAGGGTTTCTCCTTCTTAATCTTATGTTCACTCATGTTATTTATTGTTATGTTAAACCTTTGTAAACATGAAGTGTAACTAATCTTCCTCCAGGGATTCGATACAACCTTGCAAAGTTTGCCATGTAATTAAGTTAGAATGCTCAGTTTGTCCATCTATTTCTTGTTTCATTTTCTATTTTAATGGTGACTTAGTGTGTTGATTTTAATGTTTGATCATCATTTGAATTAACCACAAAGTTGTGTAGCCAAGATTAGAACACACATCATGCATAATCTTGGTAGATATGTGAATGAATGAAGGGAGTGTTTAGCACACATCCTGCCGAGTTATTCCCTTTGGTTTTATGAAAGTTTCTTGTACATTACATAATCTTGATTATGAACCAAAGTTGCACATCACAATTAGGTTCATGATTAGAGACATTTGATCAAATCCACACATCATATGGTTGATCATATCCAAGTGAAACAAACTCAAGAAAAAGGTAGATGAATGAGTACAAACTAACTTGACAAACATGGACTTAGTTGAGCAATGGTGAAACCGAATCCCTAGCTTCATTTCCATTGATACTATCCTATTACATTAGTTGTTGATTCATTTATTTGTGTTTACTTCATTTTCTCATGCTTTCAAGTTACAACAACAAATCTGTCTATTTAGACTAGTTTGATTCATTTCCAAATCTGCCTAGTTTGTTTAGTTTGATTCATTTCTTAGAGTTCTTGCAAAACAAGTAGTTACATAGGTCCAATTAGTCCCTGCGGATTCGACACCCTTGCTTGTGCCATTATACTAAATATATTCTAGCATTAGGAAGGAAATATACATCAACAAAAATGGCGCCGTTGCCGGGGACTGATTTCAATCCCTTGTAATTGCTTGTTTGCTTGTTTTAGGCCTCCTTCCTCTCCTAGTTGCTGCGGCACAAGGGGTTATGGTGAGTTTTGGGGATTATGGATGATATAGAATGATGTGTTTAGGATAGGGATGGATGTAAGGGACGGCAAGGGTTGTTTTTGGGAGAAAGTATGAAGAATGGTGAAGTATGGATGTGTAAGAGGGAGAGGATGAATTTCTGGCGTGAATGGTGAATGAATGAATGTTTTGTGGCTGCAACAAGGAGGTTTATTAATAGGATTTTAGGAAATAAAACCCTAGGTTATTTAGGTAATCAGAAATTAAGTCAAAAGCTCTTTGAAATAGGAAATCAAATCAGAAATCTAAGGGAAAGTAGTGAATAGGTGCTGCAAGGCAATAAAACACAAAAGGAATGTGTTTTAATGCAAGGAAACAGGAAAGAAACATCTCCCTTGCACGGCAAGGAAGAGGGAATGTCCAGGGAGGTGCACGGCAAGGATTTTAAGAAATAGGTAAGTGTTTTAATTCCCTAAATCAATTCTAAGAATCAGGAATTAAGTTAAATCCCTTTAGAATAGGTAATTGAAATCAGGAATTAGGGGAAAAAGGCTAAGTCTTGCGGCACAAGGGAGGAAAAGAAAGGGAAAGTGCAAAACTTGCAGATTTTGAGAGATAAAGGGAAGGTAAGGTGCAGCAAGAAAAGAGAAAGGATTTA
The DNA here is from genome assembly GCF_041283825.1 of Pyrus communis. Classification (NCBI taxonomy): domain Eukaryota; kingdom Viridiplantae; phylum Streptophyta; class Magnoliopsida; order Rosales; family Rosaceae; genus Pyrus; species Pyrus communis. The sequence continues at coordinate 10,154,556 of NC_142572.1, forward strand.
AAGCCATGAATTTGGAGAGAAAAAGGAAGGTAACTCACGACACAATTTAGGACATGTCTAGGTGATAGGAGCATATTCATGCGACTTAATTAGCTTGTTCTCGTGCATTTATGTTGTGTTTCCTTAGCTATTTTAGTGTTTAAAGTCACTTTTGTGCATTTTCAGATTATAAGGCCAAAGTGTGCAAGAAGATGCAAATTGGAGCTTTTTGGAGCAAAAGAGGAATGAATGAGTTGAAGACTTGAAGAAACGATGAATTCCTACTCAAACGAGGATTCCTACTCAAACAAGGTTTCCTACTTGAAGTAGGAAAGTTAACCCTAGGTTTCCCGTTTTGGTAACCTTTCCTAATCTAAACGTCCATATTTTCTAGCCACTTTATAGGCCTCGTATGCACTTTAGGACACAAAACAAAGGCCCTAGCCCAAATTCCAGCCCTTGCCGTGCCTTTCCCCTTCTTTCCTTCCCTTGCCGTGCAAGGGGGGGCACTTTGGTCCCATTTTATGCACAAAAACCCTAACCCTAAACCCTAGCCGCACCTATTAAGCCATCCCCTTTAATTTATGATTTAATTCCCTAATTCTAGCAGCCTTTGAATTAACTTTAATTTAATTTTAATAAGCTAGGGTTTATTTTCTGAAACCCTACACATTTTACAACCTAGCCGCACCCTTCTATACACTCCTTTGAATCCGTAGCCTTTCATTGATCCAAAATCCATCTCAGCCGCAAGTTCCCATTGATTTTCACCCTAATTACCCAAACAATCCATCTCAGCCGCACCTAATATTCACCCTAGCACTCTCTTCTCTCATTCACTCTATATCATTCAGCCACCACAAAACCATTGAATAAATTCTCTCCCTAAGCCGTCACCCTAACCTATCAGCCACAAAACCTATCAAGCCGCAGCCATCATTCACTTTATTCTCCATCAGCCGCACTTTTTCCCCTCCATTGCAGCCACTATCCAACCTTGCCGCAGCCATCTCCACTATTCCAGCCACCATACAAACCTTCCTCCATCACTCCACCACCTTGCCGCACCACCATATCACCATAAACCTATCCCTAAACCAGAAAATCATCCAAAAACCACCCACACCATCTCTGCTGATAGGAGCATATTTAGGCGACTTAACTACCTTATTCTTGTGCATTTGTGCTATTATTTCTTAGTTAATGTCGTATTACAACTCAATTTCGTGTGTTTGTAGGTCCTATGGGTCAAAGTATCAAGAAAGTGCATTTTGGTGCATTTTGGAGCTATTTTGGACACTATGGGGATAGCTTGCATATGGGCTAACATGGATGGACGAATTTGAACTTCAAGAGGCTAGATATGTGATAAGAAGAGGAAGGAACTAAGCTAAGGACAAAGTGGATAAGGAAGGAGCTCAAAAGAGGAAACCTTATCCAAAACATTATCTAAACATTATCCAACCTTATCCAACATTATCCAATTATCCAAAACATTATCCAAACCTTATCTCATCTTATCTTATCCAAACCTTATCATGTCTTAATCCTAATTGCATGGGGACCTAAATGGATAATTCTAGAACCTATTTCTAGAAGCATCCTATTCTAGAAGGCCCAAATCTGCCACAAAACCTATTCTTTCTATAAGCCCTAGAAAAGTGGCGCCCAAATCCATTCTAGAAGGCTTTGGCTTGCCTTGCAAGCCAAGCAACCCTCTCCCCTAAATTAGTCGCACCTTCCTAGGCCCAATCCCTTTGGGATTCTGAATTCCAAGGCCTAATCCATGTGGATTTGGGTATACAAATCAGTTTATAAAACTATGTGGGCCAAAACCTTCTCCTAAGTGGATTTGAATCACCATGGCCGAATTCTAGGGCCCTAATTCACCAAACCTGTTAAGTCTAACCCTAATCTACTTAACCCTAGGACTATATAAACATAATTTCAGCCAAAAATTCGTAGACCCCTGATGCTAGACAGAAAACCCTTGTGCCGCACCTCCATTCTCCATTCTTGACCTCCATAGACCTTCCTACACATCCATACATCTCTGCCGCACCCTTCCCCACCATAATCAACCATCCTCCATCCCTCCAAACAAGAAAACACCATCCAAAACCACCAATTCCATCACCCACACTTTGTGCCGCAACAAGGAGGAGGAAGAGGAGCCAATCTGTGCATCAAATCCATCTTGGAATTGCTGAACGTATAGGTGTATTCTTTCTTATGATTTCAATGTTTAAATTCAATACTTTTTGTTGTGCAAGCATGAGGAACTAATCCCCCCTTTGGCTAGGGGGGAAATTCGAAACCATGGTTATATTTGCATGATGATTTGATTACTTTAAGTTGTGATTTCATGAATGATGAATTCAATTTACTTATCTATTTTAATTAAAACTAGTTTATGTATATGAATTGAGAGTGCACGCTTGATTTGCATGCATAAACATGATGCTAGGATATGAGGGAACTTCACCTAATCGTTGGGAACTCATATCCATGAGTAGTTAAGATTGTTGGTCGCAATTATGTTAAGTAAATTCTTGGCATAAGTATCATGCGCTTTCATAGTTACGAATGCCTCGTCAACACCTATGATTTCCATAGAACCTAATGATCTTTGATTGTCTTTCTATTATGCGCTTTCATATAGAAAACTTTTAAGGAATAATTTGATTGCAATGCGCTAATTCCATTCAATTCAATGACCTAAGGGAAATCTGATAGTTAATTTAAGCGTACCTAATTAATTTGGGGTGTTGAGGTTCATGAATTCATTGATTAAGCAACTGGAAATTGTATTATGTGCAAGTATGCCATGTGTGGAGAAAAACCTCCTAGCCATCTCACCATCCACTTAATTCTATCAATTTCGCCTGAATCTGCCTATTTTACATATTTGTTTTTTTGTTTGATTTTCGTCAAAAACCAAATCCCCAAGTGTCTTAGAGTGTCTAATTAGTTAGAATATGTTTTAGATTGTGTTTTTGAGTGTTTTGATTCAAGTTGTTACCCAAATTCGTCCAAATTAGTGAAAGTGCTCAAAACTGCCCAGAAAGTGTTTTTAAGGCAGTTTTGAGTGTTTTGGGGCTGTTTTGAGTCTTTTGGTTTGTTTTAGTGTTTTTATTGTTTAGTTTTGCATTCTTTGAGTCTAGTTTAGTGTTTTAACCTTTGTTTTACGTTTTTGAGTCAGTTTCCAAGTGATTTAGCAATCCCTCCTAATCCCCGGTTTAGAACGATCCCTACTTATTTATATGCTACAATTGTCAAAAGAGGGTTAATTTGTGTGTTAAGCAAAATTTGCACATCAAATTTTGGCGCCGTTGCCGGGGATTAGCAACTTCGCTAATCCCTTGTTATTTCTTTTTAGTTATTTTCGTGTGTTATTAGTTTGTTATTTATTTTAGTTTCTGACCTATTTGTTTCCTTGTTTTAGGCACTAGTTTATGACTCGGAGTTCTCAACCGGTTCATGCGCATATCTTAGACTTTGACGACGATTTTGAGCGAGCCTTGAGAAGAAAGAAGAATCAACAAGAGCCTCAACCACCTCCACCTGCACCAGACCTTGAAGAGGATGAAATACAAGTGGAGGAGGAGGCCACGGCAAGGGTTGTTGAGGAAGAACAAGTTATGGCAGCCGACAACCGAACAATCAAGGAGCTTTCCGCTTCGGGATTGGTTAATGCCATGCCTCTATGCATTCAATATCCAAGGGCAGCCCCCGACAAGACTGACGAGTTCGAACTCAAGTCCAGTTTATTGCATCATATTCCTAAGTTCCATGGCTTGTCTATGGAAGATCCTAATAAACACTTGAAGGAGTTCGAGGTTGTTTGCTTAAGTATGACCCCGGTGAATGTTGATGGGAGCATTTTGAAGATGAAGGCTTTCCCCTTTTCTCTCTTGGAAAAGGCTAAAGATTGGTTGTATGAACTAGCTCCCGGAACTGTCACATCATGGGAGAGTATGAAAAGGGCGTTTTTGGAGAAGTTTTTCCCAACTTCGCGGGTCATTCTTTTACGTAAAAGAATTAGTGGCATTCAGCAAGATCAAGGTGAATCATTTCCAACTTATTATGAACGTTTTAAAACCCTTGTTGCTTCATGTCCACATCACCAGATGAAGGAGGAGCTTCTTCTCCAATATTTCTACGAAGGGCTTCTACCAATTGAACGTCAAATGCTAGATGCCTCAGCGGGTGGAGCTTTAGTGGACAAAACACCCATGGCCGCCAAGACTCTCATTGCCAACCGAGCTTTGAATGCTCAACAATACGAAGGAGTTGGCCAAAGAGACATGCCACGGCAGCAACAAAGTTTCAATGAGGTAAGTGCAATTTCTGACATTTAATCACAATTGCCTAATCTTACCTCTCTTGTGTCTCAGGTTGTCATGGGGTCAAAACCACAAGAAAACCAAGTGTGTGGCGTATGCTCAATGCAAGGGCATCCATCCGAGACATGCCCTCAATTGATAGAGAATGGAGGATGGGAATCTGCCAACGCCATTGGTTTCCAAGGCCAAAACCAACCCAAATATGATCCGTACTCCAACAACTACAACCCCGGATGGAGAGATCACCCTAATTTCAAGTGGAGAGAGTCCCAACAATCTGCACCACAAAGGGGATTTCAACAAAACCCCCTTGGGTTCCCACGGCCATACCAATCCAACCAACCACCATTGTCCCAAAACAACTCAGGTTCGTCTTTTGATAATTCTCAAGTTATTCAATTGCTAACTACATTGGCGCAGGGGCAAGAACAACAAGCACAGGACATGCACAATTACGCCAATGAAGTGCAAAATCAAGCTCGAGAGGTGACTGAATTGAAGAGACAAGTGGGACAAATGGCTGAGTTCATGGACCAATTTAGAGAGCAAGGCAAGTTGCCTAGCTCAACCATCGTCAATCCAAAAGGAGGTTTTGAAACCGCTAAGGCGATCACCTTGAGAAGTGGCAAACAAGTTGGAACGGCCTCACAACCCTCTAAATCAGCCCCAAAGGAGGACGAAAAGTTGCAATTTGAGGAGGGGGAGCAAGAGCAAGCCACGGCAAGGGTAACACCACCCATGCCGCAGCCACCCAACCTGCACCATTTGGCTTCCAAGGGTAAGGAGGTTCCAAATTCGATTATTTCTAATGTTATTCCTCCAAATGCACCCTTTCCTCGTAGATTCATGCAAACAAAGAAGGAGGAAGCTGAAAAGGACATCTTGGAGACATTTAGGAAAGTACAAGTCAATATACCACTTTTGGATGCAATTAAGCAAGTTCCAAGGTATGCTAAGTTTTTAAAAGAACTTTGCACTACTAGGAAGAAAATTTCGAACAAAGAGGTTGTAAAGGTAAGTGAAAATGTCTCAGCCATCTTGCAACGTAAATTGCCCCCTAAATGCAAAGATCCGGGTAGTTTTACAATTCCTTGTGTTATTGGCAATAATCGTTTTGAACATGCCATGCTAGACTTAGGTGCATCTATTAATGTTATGCCTTACTCAATTTATGCATCTATGAACCTAGGTGAGTTAAAAAATGATGGTGTGGTTATTCAATTGGCTGATAGATCTAATGCCTATCCAAAGGGTGTTTTGGAAGATGTTTTAGTGCAGGTTAATGATTTAATCTTTCCGGCTAATTTTTATGTACTTGAAATGGAAGACTCGGTTCATTCTCCACCCTTGCCACTCCTACTTGGAAGACCATTCATGAAAACAGCTCAAACAAAGATTGATGTGGCCAAGGGAGTATTAACAATGGAGTTTGGTGGTGATATAATTAAATTCAATGTTTATGACTCTATTAAGAAGCCTAATGATGTTCGTTCTTGTTTTGCCATTGATGTGCATAAGGATATAGGGCAGGAACAATCCACACCTATCAAGAAGGATGCATCAAGAACCACCATTGAAGAGGGAATTGGAGTGGTTGCCCTAAAACCATCCAATCTGGCCGAGAGTAGCCATAGTGACTTTGTTGATATGGCTGCCACTTTTGAGCCTCCATCACAATATGTTTGTAAGTCTCCAACCCCAATTCCAATTCCCATTTCAACTAATACGGTGTTACCTTCTTTGGTGCAGGTACCCAATCGATTTCAAGGTGGTGGGAGCATTTACATCGACTTTAGGAACCAAAACACCACAATCCGGGAGGATCACTATCCCCTCCCATTCATTGAGCCATGCTATGAACACTTTGGGAAGCATGCCGTGGAGGACAGATCCCTCCATGCCGTGGGTACTACTAGTGAAGCTTAACTCGGCGTATTCGTCCGGCTGGAAAACGTTAAAGCAAGCGCTTCTTGGGAGGCAACCCATGTATTCAACAAGGAGAAGATGGAACTTCCATTCCAAACCCAGATTTGCGTTTCTAAACCCTTCTCCTTGCTGTTTATTTTATCATGCTTAGTTGTTTATTATTTGTTTGCTTTTATGTGAGTCTTTGTGTGAAACATTGAGGACAATGTTTGATTTAAGTGTGGGGGGGTAAACAAGTGTTTTTATGCAAAATTCGTGGGATTCTATCACCTACCACTTCTAATGTTGTTTCTCACTGTTTTTAAGTGTTTTAGTGCATTTTAAGCTGTTTTGGTGTGTGTTGAAGTAAAAATCCGAAAATTTGAAAAAAAAATTGAAAAAAAGTGTTTTGAAAAAGCCAAAAAGAGTTGTTTTTGTGTGTTTGTTTGTGTCTTAGGGTACCTTCCAACACAATGATGAGGATTTGGTTTTTAATGCATGACTGTTAAAGAAAGTTACAAACAATGATGGACGTGTGAATTGCTCTTTGGTTTATGCTTGGTTGTAGTTATAGTTTACGAATTCACATGTAATCATAAAGGATAAAATCAGTTTTGTAACATGCTTGAAGGAAGGAACTCAAACAAACGCTACATCCCTGAGAGACTTGAGCCTAAACGTTTATTAGGAGAGTTATTAATCTGCGCATTCTTGTTCAATAAAGTCGTTGCATGATCTCATTATTCTTTGCTTGGTTGCTACTTAGAATGCGTTTCATCATTATAGTTCCAAATACTAGAACTCATACCCGTTTCATTCAAAGCATGAAATTGATTAGCATAACAAATAACAAGATGAAGTTGTGTAGTAGTCACCACCAAATAGCCGAATCCACCCTTGTCATTTGTATTGTAGGTTTCAACCCCTTGAGCCTTATTTAGCCTATTTTCTTGTTAACCACATCATCCTTACCTAGCCTAGAATAGGACCTTCCATACCCTTGTTCTTGAAGTATAGTGGAGCATAACTTAGGAGGAATTCCTTTTGAGTGACATTTGTGCAGAAAACAAGTGTGGGGGAAGGGATTTTGTGAGTGTGTGTGTGCCAAAGTCTTAAAAGGGGCAAGAGAAAAAGAAAGAAAAAAGAAAAAAAAAAGAACGAAAGAAAAAGAAAGAAAAAAATCGTGAAAAAGAAGAAAAGGAATGAAAATAAGTGAGAATGAACTCACAAGTGAGACTGTTGAAGAAAGGGTCCAAAAAGTTGAATATGGCCCTAAGTTTTGTGTGACTTCCCCTTGGGTATTCAAAGTTGACTTCTGCATTCTAAAGGGAATTCTAAGTGCCTAATTCAATACTTTGCTCACTATTGCTTTAAGAATGTTTGTTTATCCTTTACCTTTCGTTGTTAGCCAATACCCTAGCCCCGTTACAACCCTTTGACTTCTATCTTGATTGTTATGTGTTTCAATATGTGGAGTTTAAAGTGGGTTTGAGCATATGGTATCCATGGTTCTCGCGTCTAAGTAGTGGCATTCCATTCATGAGATCATTGATGCGAGAATTATACGCACACAAACTAAACCCTATTTGTGACAATTGTAGTAATGATGTAAGTAGGGATCGTTCTAACCAGGGATTAACTAGGGGTGCTAAACACTTGATTCAAATAAATAAAACTAATTTTTAAAACACTTAACTTACTTAACAAGAACTCAAAACAAGTACACAAGACTTCAAATTCTTGAAAACACAAAAATAAAACAAATACGAATGATTAAGACTTAACAAAAGATGGGGGGGATTGTGTTTGGACGAGATTAAATTAAATGGAAAAATTGTAATTAAAGGCAAAACGTAAATATGAATGTGATGAAAATATGGATGATGGAATAGCCAAGGGGTTCTTCTCCACACATGTTACACTTGCATACAATATTGATTCTCAGTTGGTCTTTCGATAAGTTGTGAAACTCAACACTCCGGGTTAATTAGGTCCGCTTAAATTAACCGTCAAGTTCTCCTTAAGTTAATGAATTGGATGGGTTAGCGCAACGCAATTCACCACATTCTCCAAAAGTCCTTTACGTGAAAAGCACAATAAAGATACAATCAAAGATCATTAAGCATTATGAAAACTATAAGTGTTGACGAGGCATTCGTTACTATGATGAGCATGAAACTCGTGCCAAGAATTCATTTAACGCGATTGTTTATAAGCAACCTCCACTACTTGTGAATATAAGTTCATAATGATTAGGTGAAATTCACTTATAGTCTAGCGTCATATTCATGCATGAAAATTAAGCGCGCATTCTTAATAAACATTCATAAATAAGTTATCAATCAAACGGTTAAACAAATTGAATCCACAACTTATGAAATTCCAACGAAAGTTAATCAATTCATATTGCAAATATAAACATAGTTTCGAATCACCCCCTAGCTAAAGGGGGTTTAGTTCCTCATAACTTTGAAATCAAAGAAACCCCTAAACATTCCAACAACTCAAACTTGAATTGTATGAACGTTTAGGCACTCTTCTCTTCCATTCTCATACGTACAAAACAAAGAGAATTAAATTTAAACTTTGAAATCAAAGAAACACCTAAACATTCCAACAACTCAAACTTGAATTGTATGAACGTTTAGGCACTCTTTTCTTCCTCGTTGTTGTAGCACAAGGTCTATGGTGAGCTTTGGGGATTATGTGAAGTGTTTTGGAGGGATGGGAAGTGGTTGGATAGTGGCTGCAATGGAGGAGAAAAACTGCACAGAAATGGAAGGGGATTTGCGGCACAAGGATTGTGTTTGTGTTGTGAATGGAATAGAGAGATGGAATGGGGAGTGAATGCAAGGGCTTTTATAGGAGAATGAAGGTGTAAATGGCTGTTTGTTTAAGCATGCAAGTGGCTAATTAATGATGAACAAACAGCTAGGAAAGCATGTGAAAGCTGGAATTGCATTGAAAGCCCACGGCATTGAGTGTGTTTTCTGGAATGATGGCAGGTTGTGTATGTGTTTGGGAAGAGAATAAATGTATGATGGTGGCTGAATAATTAAAGGGAATGAATGGGAGTGACACTAGGTTGGTTATGCATGTGGAATGTGGCTGAATTGTTGGTGAAATGATGAATGGGAAAGCTGGAATTTCAAGGGAACTCACGGCAAAGATAAGTGTTTTGGTGATGGGTGCATGTGTTGATGGTTTTGCATGTGAATTAAAACTAGAGTGATGATGATGAATGCATGTGTAAAGGAAGTGGATTTTCTGCAAATGCAAGACTACTTATACATGGCTGAAATGATGAAGAATAAAGGGTGCAAGTGTGAATGATTGAATGTGCATGTGGGTTGGAAATGTGGGTGCAATGATGAAGTGTAATGGCTGAAAATGGGATGGATTTATGATGGGAGTGCATATGATTAAAGAGTGGGAGTGCATGTGGGTGAATGTGAAGGGAATGCATGTGTTGATGACTAGGTTAGTGGGTGGAAATCTGAAAATGGCATAAGGGAATGGGAGCTCACGGTTTTGGCTAGTGTTTGAATGTGTAAAGTGTGTGTGAATGCATGTGAAGATGCTAATAAATAATGCATGTAGGTTTAGGAAATAAAATCATAACTTAAAGGGGGATGATTAAAGGGTGTTGAAAGGTTTTGCATGGCTTTGAAGTGATTGTGGATTGGGCTAGAGTTTAAGTACATGAAATGGACCCAAATTGCTCATCCTTGCATGGCAAGGAATGGTGTTTGTGTTAAGCCCATGGCAAGGTGTTATGTGATTGGGTTAGGGCCATTGTTTTGTGTCTTCAAGTGCATACAAGGCCTTCAATTTCATCCAACACTTGGGCTCCAAGTATAAGCTATCCATCCTTAGCCCAATAGTGCTCCAAAACACTCCACAATGCATCATTTCGTCAAACACGTCTTATTATCCTGAAAACACACAAAAGAAGCATAAAGGACTAAAATAACTAAAGAAACCCAACGTAAATGCACGAGAACAAGCAAAGTAAGTCGCCTAAATATGCTCCTATCAAATACCCCCACACTTATCTTTTGCTAGTCCTCGAGCAAAACAAAACAACAAAAGAACACGAAACTAGACAAAACGAACAAAACACCACCTACACCTTCCAACAATCGTCTCACGGATTTCCAATGCACATAACAAGTTAAAAATCATTATTCCCACAGATTTTAGCCATCTCTACACTTAAGTACATTTTTAATCATAGTCACCACATACTAGTTCTCAATTAAGCATTTAAAACACATTTCGAATGTAGTAACATGCCTTAGAGAATTTGCTCAAATCCTTACAAGATATACTCTCGTTTTTCACACAGATTTTCTGACTACACACCCTACACTAGGTATATGTGAGAAGATTGATGTAAACATAAAAATGAACACTCACATATATGTATTTCAAAGGAAGCAATTTCTGGAGTTAATAAGCATGTTTAGGTATGATCTCATGAATGGAATGCTACTACTTAGATGCAAGAACCAGTGACACCATATGCTCATATCAATTCCAAACTCCACATTATTAAACACATAACGATCAAGATAGAAGTCAAAGGGGTGTAACGGGGCTAAAAAGTGTTTGGCTAACAAAGAAGGGATATGGAAAACAAAGGTTCTTAAAGAAATAGCGAGCAAAGAATTTGAATTAACTTAGAATTCACTTTTGAATGAAAACTCAACTTTTGAACAAAAAGGGAGAACAAGCTCTTTTTTCTTTCTTTCTTTCTTTTCTTTTCTGTTTTTCTTTTTCATATGTTTTTCACAATTTTTTTCTTTTCTTTTGACTCTCAAAACATACATAAACGCTTAAGAACAAAACATTCTCCCCCACACTCATTTTCTTTCATAATGTACTCAAAAGGAATTCATTTAAGTCATGCTCACTATCATTTAAGAACAAGGGTGTGGACTGTCCTACACTAGGCTAGGTAAGGGGTGATGTGGTTAGCAAAGAAAATAGGCTAAACGAGGCTCAACGGGGTTAAAACTAATATATACGAAATATGGGAAGTAAAGCTATTTGGCTATGGTGGCAACTACACAACTTCATCTTGATATATGTTATGCAATTCAATGTCATGCTTTGAATGAAACGGATATAAGTTCTAGCATTTAGTTCTATCATGATACAATTGCATTCTAAGTAGTAACCAAGCAAGGAATAATGAGATCATGCAACAACTTTAGAAAACAAAGAATCACAGAAAAATAACTCTCCAAAGAAAGTAATGGCTCGAGTCTCACAGGGTTGTAGCGTTTGGTTGAGTTCCTTCCTTCAAGCATGTTACAAAAACGAATTTTTCTTTTATGATTGCATGTGAAGTCATACATTATAACCATAACCAAGCATATACCAAGAGTAAATCAAACTTCTCTCTATGTTTATAACTCTCTTTAACAGCCATGCGATTACAAACCAAATCCTCATTATTATGTTGGAAGGTACCCTAAGACACAAAAACAACTCAAAACACTCTTTTTAGGCTTTTCAAAACATGTTTTTTCAAATTTTTATGTGATTTTCGGAGTTATAAAACAAAACACACTAAAACACTCTAAAACAACTTAAAAGCACCTTAAAACAGCAAGGAACAACATTTGAAGTAATGGGTGATAAAATCCCACGAATTTGCATTAAATGTACCTAGTTACCCCCCCCCCCCCCACACTTAAATCAAACATTGTCCTCAATGTTTTAAGCATAGATTCACACAAAGCATAAGTAAATACACAAAAAACACTTAAACATACTAAACATGGCATAATGTAATTAACAAAGAGAAGAGTTTAGGGACGCAAATCTGGTTATGGAGTGTAAATTCCCTCTTCTCCTTGGTAATTGCATTGAGGCTTTGATCATAGTGACTCCACAGGCTTACTCTTGAACTGGTTTCCGCCCATCATTGATTTTCCTTTGTGCTACTCTTGAACTGGGCAGCAGGATTCTTTTGGTCTCCCCCGAAGGTCTGAGCTTACTCCTTTGGTCTGTTTCTTTGTTCAATCTTTCCAATTCATATTGAAAAGGGTTGGAGGATAACTCAGCCTATGTTTGTCTCCACATGCTTCAATGTATCATTTTCACTTGCCTTACTCGCTCCCCTTTGCAGAAGTGGTCCCTTCTCTGGAAGTGTATCAACCGTTGAAGATGACTACTCGAGAGCAACGCTAGGTAAGCAATCAGGAATAGATTCCAGGCAGTTGGCTCCAACTCGGAAGACTGACTCCAAGTGCCGGCTGATTGCTTCTTTCACTTTGCCATGCGAGTAAGAACAAGGACAAAGAAAAAGACAGGGAAAGAGCATGATATGAGATACTTTTGCTTTAGACCTTGATGATATGAGATACCTTTGCTTTTGAAGAAACGGCGAATGAAGCAGCACATGTATTTGTTGTGGTTGTCTCCACATGTTTCGATCGACCGTTTCCTTCTGCCTCATTTGTACTCCAGGTTTCTGGTATCTTCTTTGGGGGAGAAAAAATTGAGTATTTCAAGAGGCTTTGCTGGGAGTGCGCCCTCAGAGGTGAGGGAGAGTTGGGCATTTTTCTTCAGGTTTGCCTTGCCATAAAAGACGAAGGTCGACATATATAGAGATAATATCAAGTGATGGTATTGTTCTTTTACCCTTGTCGACAAATGTCTCTTCGATATCTGAACGACGCCTCTTCGATTTCTGAGCAGGCGCCCCTTCGATTTCTGAACGACGCCCCTTTGCTTTCTGAACGACACGTAGTAGTGCGGATGCGGCTCCTTTTGACAAAGCTGCACGCGTTTTCTGAAAAGCAGAGAAAGCATCGCCGAACTTTGCGCTTGTCGGCTAAAGATGTGTAGTTGCGGTGATGGCCTCCACGTGTTGTCTGAAAAGAAGAAATCTTTTGACAAAGTTGAACGCGTCTTCTGAAAAGCCGAGAAAGCGTTGCCTAAATTACGCCGGAAATTCCGGCTTTTTGAATTGGTGGACGCGTCGCCTTGGCTTTTTTATTGAGCTATCGATCACCACAACAAACACACTCTGAAGATTTCCCATTCTTGAAAATCGACTCCGGCCCTTTGAAATTTAACTCCATCCCTTCTCTTTGAACACTTTTGAAAAATGGCAAACTCATCGAACCTTAGCTTGGAATTGAGCCTTAGCAGTGATACGGGCGCGCCGCGTCAAGGTAACGTATGGCGCCCTTCTTTCTTATCTTCTAATGGTCTTCTTACAGGTGAAGACTCCGTGATGCAGGACGCCACAACAGCTACAATAGTACCTAGAAACCTCCTCACTCCAAAAGATAGTAGGTTGCTGTCAGGACGGTCCGATGAGTTGGCCGTTCAAGAGTCCCTCGCACTTAGTGTTCAGTGTGCGAGTTCTGTGTCCAACATGGGCCAACGCCTGCTTGCCCGCTCCCGTCAGGTGGAATCATTGATGGCAGAGGTGGAAAGTCTCAAGCAGGAGATCCAGCAGCTTAAGTACGAGAATAGAAGTTTGCATGTGCTTGCAAATAACTATTCGTCGGGCATGAAGAGGAAGCTTGATGAGCTGCACGAATCTGAGGGTCGAATCCAAAGTGACCGTCAAAGGCTTGCGGCTTGTCTCCAGAGGCACCTTTTTCCTGGGTCATCCAGCGTTTGGCCAAGTATTGAGGCCTGGAATGCTTTAGCTCCGATGCCTTCCGCTCCGATGCCTTCCGCTCCGATGCCTCCCGCTTCTATGCCTTCTGCTTCTATGCCTTCCGCTTCTGCACCTCGTAGTGGGGCTTCACGTAAACATCCTCTGTGAAGGCTGCATCTTTCTCCATGTTTAGTATCTTTCTCTTTTTTTTTTTTTTTTTTTTTTTTTTTTTTTTTTTTTTTGTAATCAAATCGGAGATCAATGGACAACTTTATTTTATTCAGTGTATTGGGTTGCCTCCCAAGTAGCGCTTTCTTTTACGTCTTGCAGCCGGACGAAACCTTCATTTCTCACTTAGAGCCCACGACATGCAATGGAATCTCCTCCATAACATGATCCTTCAATTCTTTGCCATTTGTAATGACCGTTTCGCCATGTATTTGATCAATGTGTGCCTGTGCCAAAGAATCAAGAATATCAATAGAGAAACATGAGTGATCATCATTCGGAAATTTCATAGTTTCAGAAATATTAAAATCAATCACTTCCCCATCGAATTCCATTGTTAAAGTGCCTTTAAACACGTCTATCTTAGTTCGAGCCGTCTTCATGAATGGCCTCCCAAGAAGAATCGGCAAGGATGGAGCATGGGTGGTTTCCTCCATTTCAAGGACATAGAAATCCGCCGGGAAGATCAAATTATTCACCTGCACTAAGACATCTTCCAATACGCCCTTTGGATAGGCATTAGATCTATCGGCCAACTGAATAATCACACCATCATTTTTCAATTCACCAAGGTTCATTGAGGCATAAATAGAGTATGGCATGACGTTAATTGAAGCTCCTAAGTCTAACATAGCATGTTCGAACTTAGTTTGACCAATAATACAAGGGATTGTAAAGCTACCTGGATCTTTGCACTTTGGTGGTAACTTTCTTTGTAAAATAGCGGAAACGTTCTCACTTACCCTTACCACCTCCTTGTTTGATATCCTCTTCCTTGTTGTGCAAAGCTCTTTTAAGAACTTGGCATACTTAGGGACTTGCTTGATTGCATCAAGGAGCGGAATGTTGACTTGAACTTTCCTAAAGGTTTCCAGAATGTCCTTTTCACTCTCCTCCTTCTTTGATTGCCTAAACCTGCTAGGAAAGGGCACGTTTAGTGGAATAGAACTTGACAAAGTCGAATTTGGACTTACCTTAGGCGTGTTGGACAGTTTTGGCACAATAGGGGGTTGCGGCAAAGTTTCTTTCACCCTTGCCGTGGCCTTCTTTGCTCGTTCATCCTCTTCTTGTAGTAACATGTCCTCTTCTTGACTTGTTTTGGACGACCTTGAGGTGGTTCCGACCTCCTTACCACTTCTCAACATGATTGCATTGGCAGATTCGAACCCTCCCTCTGGATTGACAATTGTTGAGCTAGGGAGCTTGCCCTATTCTCGGAATTGTCCTACAAACTCCGCAATTTGCCCAATTTGTCTCTCCAAGTGATCCACCCTTTTGTCTTGGTTTTGCATGGCTTTGGTTTGATTCTCTTGCCCCTGAGACAAATTGGTAAGTAACTTAAGAAGTGTTTCATTGTCCAACGACGTACCTTGATTGTTTTGGGCAGGTTGTGCTTGGTTTGGATTGGGGCCGAATGGCTTGGTGTAGAACCCCGGGGGTTGTTGTCTAAAACCTCCTTGTTGGTGAGGTTGTTGAGGCTCCCTCCACTTGAAGTTTGGATGGTCTCTCCAACCCGGATTGTATGTATTAGAATATGGATCATTCCTTGGTTGATTTTGGCTTGGAAATCCAATGGCGTTTGCACTCTCCCACCTACCATTCTCAATCAATTGAGGGCACTTTTCTGAAGGATGACCTTGAATAGAACATACGCCACATACAATTGGACTTTGGATCTTCATTCCTTCGGCCATCTGAGACACAAGAGAAATAAGATTAGCTACTTGAGTTTGAAGGTCGGATTGAGAACTTACCTCATTCACTTGTTGCTGTGGGGGGTCCCTTTGCCCAAGTCCTTCATATTGTTGTGCATTTAGAGCACGGTTTGCAATTAGGGTCTTGGCTGCCATAGGTGTTTTGTCCTCCAATGCACCTCCCGCCGAAGCATCGAGCATTTGCCTTTCAATGGGAAGAAGGCCCTCATAGAAGTATTGAAGGAGAAGCTCCTCCTTCATTTGATGTTGAGGACATGATGCAACAAGGGCTTTAAAACGCTCGTAGTATGCCGGAAAAGATTCTCCTTGACTTTGTTGGATTCCGCTAATTTTCTTCCTCAAGAGAATGACTTTTGAAGTAGGGAAGAACTTCTCCAAGAAGGCTCTCTTCATGCTCTCCCAAGAAGTAACGGTCCCGAGTGCCAATTCATAAAGCCAATCCTTAGCCTTTTCCACAAGAGAGAATGGAAAAGCCTTCATCATCAGAATGTTCCCATCGACATTGATGGGTGTCATGCTCGAACAAACAACCTCGAACTCCTTGAGATGCTTGTTGGGATCTTCCATGGAAAGCCCATGGTACTTCGGAATGTGGTGCAACAAGCTTGACTTCAATTCGAATTCATCGGTCTTGTCTTGGGCAGCCGCGGGGTATTGAATGCAAAGAGGGGCTGCATTGGCCAAACCTGAGGCAGAAAGCTCTTTAATGGTTCGATTATCCACGGCGGTTGGTACTTCCTCTTTAACCCAATCCGTGGCTTCCTCTTCTACTTCAGGTTCGGGACTAGGAGGATTAGACTCTTGCAATTTCTTGTTCCTTCTCAAAGTCCTCTCGAAATAACCGTCAAAGTCAGAGATTTGCTCACGAACAGGTTGTGAGCTACGGGTCATAAACTAGTACCTACACACAAAAGTAAACAAGATAAGTAACCAACTTAATAGACTTGGCACAAGTAAGAAAACAAGTTGCCACACACGGCACAAAAACACATACACACGGTGCAAAAAAAAATTAAAACAAAACAGAAACTAAACTAAACAATTTAAACAAGACTCAAGACAAGGGATTAGCAACTTTGCCAATCCCCGGCAACGGCGCCAAAATTTGATGCGAGATTTATACGCACACAAACTAAACCCTATTTGTGACAATTGTAGTAATGATGTAAGTAGGGATCGTTCTAACCGGGGATTAACTAGGGGTGCTAAATGATAGGAGCATATTTATGCGACTTAATTGGCTTGTTCTCGTGCATTTACGTTGTGTTTCTTTAGTTATTTTAGTCCTTTATGCCATTTTCGTGTGTTTCTAGGTTCATATGGCTAAGGAAGCAAAAAGGTGCATTTTGGAGCAAAATTGGGCTTGGAATGGATAGCTTATGTTTGGAGCCAAGGTGTTGGACGAAATTGAGGCACTTTAGGACACAAAACAATGGCCCTAGCCCAATTACATAACCTTGCCATGGCTTATCCCTTCTCCCCTTCCCTTGCCATGCAAACCACCCTATTTTAGGCCCATTCTATGTACTTAAACCTTAGCCCTTTAACCTTGCAGCCATATCCCCTCTTTTATCCACATGCATTCATAATCATTCATAATCATTCACCACCAATTCAGCCACATGCACTTGTTCTTTCATCATTGCACCACAATCCTTTACCATTGCAGCCACATGCACTTCCCCCTTTCTTTAATCCATTGCAGCCACATGCACTTCCCCCTTTACCATTGCAGCCACATGCACTTCCCCCTTTACCATTGCAGCCACATGCACTTCCCCCTTTATCATTTCAGCACATGCACTCCCATCCTTTAATCCATTGCAGCCACATGCACTCCCATTAATTAATTCAAGTCCATATCTGATTACCCTAGGGTTTTAAGTGCCTATATATACTCATATTAACCCCTAGATCAGATACCATCTCTCATACACATTCATTCACGCCAGAAATTCATTCCCTCTCTCTAACACTGCCATACTTCACCATTCTTCATATTTTCTGCCCAAAAACACTCCTTGCCTTCCCCTACATCCATCCCTACCCTAAACACATAATTCTACATCATCCATAACCCCCAAAACTCACAAAAACCCCTTGTGTTGCAGCAACTAGAGGAGAAGAGGCCTAAACGTTCATACAATTCAAGATTGAGTTGTTGGAATTTTTAGGTGTTCTTCGTTCTTGTTTTCAATGTTTACTTTGTTATTACTCTCTAAGTTTGTTGTAATCATGAGTGGCTAAACCCCTAATTAGTTAGGGGAAAGTTTGAAGCCATGGACATATGTTGGTTATGATTTGATTTACTCCAGTTATGAATTCATGAACTTTAGATGTGGTTTACTTTTCTATTTTGATTAAGAACTTGTTTATGTATGTGGGTTGAGGGTCGACACTTAATTTGCATGCCTAAACTTGATGCTAGGATATAAGGGAATTTCACCTAATCGTTATGAACTTATATTCATGAGTAGTAAAAATCGCTAGTCACGATTGTGTTTAGTAAACCCTAGGCTGGATTAACATGCGTATTCCATAGTTATGAATGCCTAGTCGATGTTTATGATTTCCGTTGAACTTAATGATCTTTGTTGAATGTCTCTATCATGCGTATTCCATAGTTAGGGACTTTGATTAGGAATAATTTGGTTGTAATGCGTATCCCATTCAATCCAATGAATCTAGGGAAATCTGAAAGTTAATTTAAGCGGACCTAATTAACTTGGAGCCTTGTCATTCATCGTTTGTTGAAGTCATAACTGGGAATCAAATTATATGCATATGTTCATGTGTGGATAAGGAACCCTCTAACTAGTTTCTCATCATTCTATTTCATCAATTTTGTTTTTACAATCTGTTTTAATTAGAATCTGTGCATTTAGTTTAATTTCGTCCAAAACTCAATCCCCCTTTACTTTATTGTCCAATTTAGTTAGAAAGTGTTTTAGTTTATGTTTCTAAGTGTTTTGATTCAATTTATTACACAAATTCGTCCAAATTCACCAAAGTGCTCAAAACTGCCCAGAAAGTGTTTTTAAGGCAGTTTTGAGTGTTTTGGGTGATGTTTGAGTCTTTTGGTTTGTTTTAGTGTTTTAAGCGTTTAGTTTCGCATTCTTTGAGTCTAGTATAGTGTTTCATATTGTTATTTTACGTTTTTGAGTCAAATCCAAGTGGTTAACAATCCCTCCTAATCCCCGGTCTAGAACGATCCCTACTTATACATATACTACAATTTGACGAAAAGAGGGTTTAATTTGTGTGCGTATAATTCTCGCATCAAATTTTGGCGCCGTTGCCGGGGATTAGCAAAATTGCTAATCCCTTGTGTTTTTGCCATATGTTTTTAGTGTAATTTACCTAGTTTTCTTATTTTGTTTTGTTTTCTTGGTTTAGGTACTAGTGCATGACGCGGAGTTCTCAAACTGTGCATGCACATATCTTGGACTTTAACGACAATTTTGAACGTGATTTGAGAAGAAAGAGGAGGCATCCTGAACCTAGTGAACCTAGTGAACCTAGTTCAAGTTCAGAGGCCGAATCTGAGTTTGAAAGTGTGGAAGAAGAAGTTATGGCAGCGGACAATCGGACCATTAAAGAGCTTTCGGCCTCGGGGTTGGCCAATGCCGCACCATTATGCATTCAATACCCGGCGGCTGCCCAAGGCAAGACCGATGAATTCGAGTTGAAGTCAAGCTTGTTGCACCACATTCCGAAATACCATGGGCTTTCCATGGAAGATCCAAACAAGCATTTGAAGGAGTTTGAAGTTGTATGCTCAAGCATGACACCCATTAACGTTGATGGGAATATTATGAAGATGAAAGCTTTTCCATTCTCTCTTGTGGAAAAGGCTAAGGATTGGCTTTATGAATTGGCACCCGGGACCGTTACTTCTTGGGAGAGCATGAAGAGAGCATTCTTGGAGAAGTTCTTCCCTACTTCAAGAGTCATTCTCTTGAGGAAGAAAATTAGCGGAATCCAACAAAGTCAAGGAGAATCTTTTCCGGCATACTACGAGCATTTTAAAGCCCTTGTTGCATCATGTCCTCAACATCAAATGAAGGAGGAGCTTCTCCTTCAATATTTCTATGAGGGCCTTCTTCCCATTGAAAGGCAAATGCTCGATGCTTCGGCGGGAGGTGCATTGGTGGACAAAACTCCTATGGCAGCCAAGACCCTAATTGCAAACCGTGCTCTAAATGCACAACAATATGAAGGACTTGGGCAAAGGGACCCCCCACGGCAACACTTGAATGAGGTAAGTTCTCAATCCGATATTCAATCTCAGTTAGCTAATCTTACTTCTATTATGTCTCAGATGGCCGAAGGAATGAAGATACAAGGACCGATTGTATGTGGTGTATGTTCTATCCAAGGACACCCTTCGGAAAGATGCCCTCAATTGATTGAGAATGGGGGATGGGAGAGTGCAAATGCCATTGGATTTCCGAGCCACAATCAACCAAGGAATGATCTATATTCCAACACATACAATCCAGGTTGGAAAGACTATCCAAACTTCAAGTGGAGGGAGCCTCAACAACCTCAACAACAAGGAGGCTTTAGACAACAACCCCCGGGGTTCTACACCAAGCCATTCGGCCCCAATTCAAACCAAGCACAACCTGCCCAAAACAATCAAGGTACGTCATTGGACAATGAAACACTTCTTAAGTTACTTACCAATTTGTCTCAGGGGCAAGAGAATCAAACCAAAGCCATGCAAAACCAAGACAAAAGGGTGGATCACTTGCAGAAACAAATTGGGCAGATTGCGGAGTTTGTAGGACAATTCCGAGACAAAGGCAAGCTCCCTAGCTCAACCATTGTCAATCCAAGGGGAGGGTGCGAATCTGCCAAGGCAATCATGTTAAGAAGTGGTAAGGAGGTCGGAACCACCTCAAGGCCATCCAAAACAAGTCAAGAAGAGGACATGTTGCTGCAAGAAGAGGAGGAACAAGCAAAGAAGGCCACGGCAAGGGTGAAAGAAACTTTGCCGCAGCCCCCTATTGTGCCAAAACCGTCCAACACGCCTAAGGTAAGTCCAAATTCGACTTTGTCAAGTTCTATTCCACTAAACGTGCCCTTTCCTGGCAGGTTTAGGCAAACAAAGAAGGAGGAGCATGAGAAGGACATTCTTGAGACGTTTAGGAAAGTTCAAGTCAATATCCCGCTCCTAGATGCCATAAAGCAAGTGCCCAAATACGCTAAGTTCTTGAAGGAATTGTGCACTACAAGGAAGAGGGCGTCACATAAAAAGGTAGTAAGGGTAAGTGAGAACGTTTCCGCTGTTCTACAAAGAAAGTTACCACCAAAGTGCAAAGATCCAGGTAGCTTTACAATCCCTTGTATTATTGGTCAAACTAAGTTTGAACATGCTATGTTAGACTTAGGAGCTTCAATTAACGTCATGCCATACTCTATTTATGCTTCAATGAACCTTGGCGAATTGAAAAATGATGGTGTGATTATTCAGTTGGCCGATAGATCTAATGCCTATCCAAAGGGCGTATTGGAAGATGTCTTAGTGCAGGTGAATGATTTGATCTTCCCGGCGGATTTCTATGTCCTTGAAATGGAGGAAACCACCCATGCTCCATCCTTGCCGATTCTTCTTGGGAGGCCATTCATGAAGACGGCCCGAACTAAGATAGACGTGTTTAAAGGCACTTTAACAATGGAATTCGATGGGGAAGTGATTGATTTTAATATTTCTGAAACTATGAGATTTCCTAATGATGATCACTCATGTTTCTTTATTGATATTCTTGATTCTTTGGCGCAGGCACACTTTGATCAATTACATGGCGATGCACTTGAAACGGTTATTACAAATGGCATAGAAATGAAGGATCACATGGATGTCACCATAACAAACCATGGCACACAATTGAACGCCCATGTCGTGGCCTTTGATGAAGATGTAATTGAGACCGTGGCAGCCCTAGAGTCATTGCCACGGCTCCAAGGTAAGTCCCCTAGTTCAATTTCAATTCCAATTTCAACTAATAAGTTGTTTCCTTCTATAGAACAACCACCTACACTTGAGCTCAAACCGTTGCCAAATCACTTGAAGTATGTGTTTTTGGGCGAGCAAGACACATTGCCCGTCATTATAGCTTCATCACTCACGGCACAAGAGGAGGAGAAGTTGGTGAGGGTTCTCAAAGAGCACAAGACGGCCATAGGGTGGACTTTGGCCGACATCAAGGGTATAAGTCTTACCACGTGCATGCATCGAATTCTCATGGAAGAAGGCGCCAAACCATCAAGGGAAGCCCAACGTCGACTCAACCCACCAATGATGGAAGTAGTGAAGAAGGAAATCATCAAATTGCTTGATTGTGGCGTCATCTATCCCATCTCAGATAGTTGTTGGGTTTCACTGGTCCAAGTGGTTCCCAAGAAGTCCGGAGTCACGGTGGTGAAAAATGAAGAAGATGAACTTGTGCCTACACGCATTCAAACTGTTTGGAGGGTGTGCATTGACTATAGGAAGCTAAATGCGGCAACAAGGAAAGATCACTTCCCTTTGCCATTCATCGATCAAATGCTTGAAAGGTTAGCCGGTCATTCTTTTTATTGCTTTCTTGATGGTTATTCGGGATATAATCAAATTGTCATAGCGCCGGATGATCAAGAAAAGACCACCTTTACTTGTCCATTTGGTACTTTTGCATATCGTCGTATGCCGTTTGGTTTATGCAATGCACCGGCCACTTTCCAACGATGCATGGTGATAGGAGCATATTTATGCGACTTAAATGGCTTGTTCTCGTACATTTATGTTATGTTTCTTTAGTTAGTTTAGTCCTTTATGCTTCTTTTGTGTGTTTTCAGGATAATAAGACGTGTTTGACGAAAGGATGCATTGTGGAGTGTTTTGGAGCACTAATTGGGCTAAGGATGGATAGCTTATGCTTGGAGCCCAAGTGTTGGATGAAATTGAAGGCCTTGTATGCACTTGAGGACACAAAACAATGGCCCTAACCCAATTACATTCACCTTGCCTTGGGCTTAACACAAACACCATTCCTTGCCATGCAAGGGGGAGCAATTTGGGTCCATTTCATGTACTTAAACCCTAGCCCAATCCACAATCACTTCAAAGCCATGCAAAACCTTTCAACATCCTTTAATCATTTCCCTTTAAGTTATGATTTTATTTCCTAACCCTACATGCATTATTTATTAGCATCTTCACATGCATTCACACACACTTCACACAAACAAACAACTCAAAACCGTGAGCTCCCATTCCCTTATGCCATTTTCAGATTTCCACCCACTAACCTAGTCATCAACACATGCTTTCCCTTCACATTCACCCACATGCACTCCCACTCTTTAATCATATGCACTCCCATCATAATTCCACCACCAATTCAGCCACAAAACATTATCATTGCACCACATTCAACCACTCCACATCCCTCACTAAAGAATCATTCAACTCATGCATCCATAATCAATTCTCCAACCTTTGCCGTGGCCTTCATTCCCATTTCCAACATCTTCACATGCATTTCCAGCTTTCACATGTCTTCACATTCATTTCCAAACAAGCATTCATTCTTTATTCCACATACACTCATCATCACACACCCTAGCTATCATTCATATCCATTCCACATGCATTCTCCATCATTCCTCCACACAAACACCTTAAACAAATAGCCATATACACCTCCACTCCTCCTATAAATACCCTTGCATTCATTCACTCCTCATATCATCTCATTTCATACACAACACACCACAAACACTTCCATTCCTTCTCTTTGCCGTGAGTCCCCTTAGAATCCAAAACCATCTTTTCCATTCCACACTTCCATCCCCCAAACCAATTATCCCTAGACCTTATGCTACAATAAACGAGGAAGAGAAGAGGACCTAAACGTTCATACAATTCAAGTTTGAGTTGTTGGAATGTTTAGGTGATTCTTTGATTTCAATGTTTCATTTTAATTCTCTTTGTTTTGTACGTATAAGGAATGGAAGAGAAGAGTGCCTAAACGTTCATACAATTCAAGTTTGAGTTGTTGGAATGTTTAGGTGTTTCTTTGATTTCAACGTAATGAGGAACTAAACCCCCCCTAGCTAGGGGGGTGATTCGAAATATATGTTTATGCTTGCAATATGATTTGATTACTTTTAATTACGTTTCATAAGTTGTGAATTCAATTTGTTTAACTATTTGATTGATATCCTATTTATGTATGTTTATTGAGAATGAACGCTTAATTTTCATGCATGAATATGACGCTAGAATATAAGTGAGTTTCACATAATAGTTATGAACTTATATTCACAAGTAGTGGAGGTTGCTTATAAACAATCGCGTTAAACAAATTCTTGGCATAAGTTTCATGCAATCATAGTAACGAATGCCTCGTCAACACTTATAGTTTTCATGTTGCTTAATGATTCTTGCTTGTATCTCTATTATGCAATTCATGTAGGGAACTTGTGAGGAATGCTTTGGATTGTCGTATGCAATCATCCAATTCATTAACTTAAGGAAAACTTGACGGTTAATTTAAGCGGACCTAATTAACCCGGGGCGTTGAGAATTCATGGTTTATTGAAAAGCAATTAGAAATCGTTTTGTATGCAAGTATAACATGTATAGAGATGAACCCCTTAGCTAGCTTCCCATCCATTCATTTCCGTCAAATCCATATCTACAATTTGTTTTGTTTCCAAGTATCCATTTTAGTTTAAATTCGTCCAAATCCAATTCCCCCCTATTTCGTTGAAGTCTTAGTCTTAATCTTTCTTATTTTTAGTTTTGCTTTCTTCGAGCATTAAATAGTGTTTTATATTGTGTTTTTACGTTTTTAAGTCAAATCCAAGTGATTAACAATCCCTCCTAATCCCCGGTCCAGAACGATCCCTACTTATACACTTCACTACAATTGACAAAAAGAGGGTTTAATTTGTGTGCGTATAAATCACGCATCACATGGTAAGTATATTCTCCGATTATGTTGAAAAGATAATTGAAGTATTTATGGATGATTTTAGTGTTTTTGGGGACTCATTTGATGATTGCTTGCATAATCTTACTTTAATCTTAAAAAGATGCATGGAAACTAGCCTTGTTTTGAATTGGGAAAAATGTCATTTTATGGTTAAACAAGGCATAGTTTTAGGTCATATAGTCTCTGAAAACGGTATTGAGGTTGATAAGTCGAAAATAGATCTTGTACGTCACTTACCCTCTCCAACTTCGGTTAGAGAGGTTCGTTCTTTTCTTGGCCATGCAGGATTCTATCGTAGGTTTATCAAGGATTTCTCGAAGGTTGCACAACCTCTTTGCCGTCTCCTACAAAAAGACGTGACGTTTGAATTCACCAAGGAGTGCACGGCATCATTCAACCTACTTAAGGAGTTGTTGACCACGGCACCCATCATTGTTCCACCGGATTGGAGCCTACCTTTCGAGCTTATGTGCGATGCTTCCGATTATGCATTAGGAGCTGTTTTGGGGCAAAGGAAGGAAAAGAGGCCGCATGTTATCTATTATGCCTCTCGGACTTTAAATGATGCACAATTGAATTATTCTACCACTGAAAAAGAACTTCTTGCTGTTGTGTTTGCTTTAGATAAATTTCGTTCTTATTTGCTTGGTACTAAAGTTATCATTTATACTGACCATGCAGCATTGAAGTATTTCTTCACCAAGAAGGAGGCCAAACCACGACTCATTCGTTGGATGCTTCTTCTCCAAGAGTTCGATATCGAAATCCGGGACAAGAAGGGAAGTGAAAACGTGGTGGCTGACCACTTGAGCCGTATGGTGCATGAGGAGGATGCCGTGCCTATCATAGAGACATTCCCAGATGAGCAATTGATGTCCGTCAAGGTAAGTGAACCGTGGTATGCTGATTTGGTGAATTATTTGGTGTCTAAACATGTTCCTAGTGAATTACTTAAACACCAATGTGATAAATTGAAGAAAGAGGCACGGTTTTATGTGTGGGATGACCCGTATTTATGGAAATATTGCCCTGACCAAGTTATACGTAGGTGTGTGCACGATTCTGAGTTTAATGCTATTCTAACCTTTTGTCACACTTATGCTTGTGGGGGACACTTTGGCACTCAAAGAACAGCACTTAAGGTGTTAGAATGTGGTTTCTTTTGGCCTACCATCTTTAGGGATGCTAGAACATTTTGCATGTCTTGTGATAGATGCCAAAGAACGGGAAATATTGGTCCTAAACAACAAATGCCGCAAACCCCCATTTTTAGTGTTGAAATCTTTGATGTTTGGGGTATTGATTTTATGGGTCCCTTTCCTTTGTCACATGGGTTTCTTTATATATTGCTTGCTGTGGACTATGTGTCGAAATGGGTGGAAGCAAAAGCCACCCGAACTAATGATTCTCGAGTGGTTGCAGATTTTGTGAAAACTAACATTTTTGCAAGGTTTGGAATGCCACGAGTGCTAATCAGTGATGGAGGTTCCCATTTTTGTAATCGAACCATCGAGGCGTTGCTCAAGAAATACAATGTCACACATAAGGTGGCCACACCTTATCATCCTCAAACGAGCGGGCAAGCCGAGGTTTCGAATAGGGAAATCAAGCAGATTCTTGAGAAGACCGTGGGGCCTACAAGGAAGGATTGGAGTTTGCGCTTAAACGATGCATTGTGGGCGTATCGCACTGCCTACAAAACCCCCATTGGGATGTCACCTTTTCGGCTCATCTATGGGAAGCCATGCCATCTTCCCGTCGAACTAGAGCATCGTGCACATTGGGCCGTCAAAACGTTCAATATGGACCTTGATGCCGCAGGTTTACATAGGAAGCTTCAATTGTGTGAGCTTGATGAAATCCGAAATGAAGCATATGAGAATGCCCGGATTTACAAGGAGAAAACGAAGGCATTCCATGACAAGATGATTCGTGCCAAGACGTTCTCTATTGGGCAGAAAGTGTTGTTGTTCAATTCTCGCCTTCGGTTGTTTTCGGGTAAGTTGCGTTCCAAATGGGTTGGTCCTTTTATTGTCACTAATGTTTTCCCTCATGGTGCAGTGCAAATCAAAAGTTCAAGGACGCAGCAAGAATTCAAAGTGAATGGGCATCGATTGAAGCCCTATTACGAGACGTTTGAGGAGCATGTCGTGGAGGAGGTACCCCTCCATGCCGTGGAACCTAGTCAAGCTTAAACGGAGGTACCGTCCGGCTGGAAGACGTTAAAGAAAGCGCTTCTTGGGAGGCAACCCATGTGTTTTGATGTGTTTTAGTGTGTTTTGATGTGTTTTGATGTGTTTTAGTGTCATATAACAGAAAACCTTAGAAAAATTCGAAAAAGTTTGAAAAATACCGAAAAACAGTCGTTTTTGAGTCATTTTTGTGTTTTAGGGTACTGATAGGAGCATATTCATGCGACTTAAATGGCTTGTTCTCGTGCATTTACGTTATGTTTCTTTAGTTATTTTAGTACTTTAAGCTATTTTCGTGTGTTTGTAGGTCCAAAGGGCTAAAGGAGCAAAAAGATGCATTTTGGAGACTTTTGGAGCACTTTTGGGCTAAGGATGGATAGCTTATGCTTGGAGCCAAAGTGTTGGACGAAATTGAAGACCTAATTGAAGACCAAAGTGTTGAAACCTTGTTCCCTTTAGTTTTAGGACATTTAAACCTTTCCTAATCCCAATCATGCCATGCATTCACACCATTCTCTCCCAAAACCGTGCATCTCCACAATCCCATTCATCAACACATGCATCCACATGCATTCACCCTTTAAACCATTAAATCCACATGCTTTCCTATTCAATTAAATCAGCACATGCATTCATCATCACATATCATATCACTTATCATTCACCACTTATCATTCATCAACACATGCTATCACCATGCATTCACATGCACTTGTTCCTCCATCATTCCATCCTTTAAAACATTCCACATGCCATTGTCATTCCACTTTAGCTTTAATTCACATGCACATTCATTCATTCAGAAAATACATCCTTTGCCATGCACATGCACTTCCCACTCTTTAATCATTCATCCACCTTTCCCCCTTCATCATTAAGCCACATTCACTCCCATTTCTCTCCCCTTAACAGCCCTAACCCGTGCATAATTAAAGGACACCATTCAACACACACATGCATCCAAAACACATCCATGCCGTGAGTTCCCATTGCATTTCCAGCTTTGCACATGCATTCACTCACCACAAACAAGTCACATGCATTCATCAACATATCTAGCTGTCATTCACATGCATTTCATTCATCATTTCCACCCCCACATGTCCCTTTAATCATTCAAACATACACCCAAACACCACCAGAAATCATCATTGCCGTGGGTACCTATCCCATTTCAGATTGTCATTCCACTTCATTGCACATGCATCTTCATAATTCAATGCATGCATCCATTATTTATTTACTTTGCATCCTTTAATTTAATCACATGCACATTCAAACAAACACAATCATTCCATCAGAAAATACACTTTCACATGCATCTTGGCAGATTTCACATGCACACACTTGCATTTTCAGCACCAACAACACTCATTGCCGTGCACATTCACTCACCATACCATTACAACATTTGCACATGCAACCTAGCTGTCATGTTCCCCCCATTTCACCTATAAATACTCATTCATTCATTCTCATTGAAGCATCATTCATTCACAACAGAAATTGGTCCCTTGGGGCCGTGTCCTTCACAAAGTCCATCCATTTCATTCATAACTTCATCCATTGCAGAAATGTAGACCATCAAACTCCCTTGTGCCGTGCCCTCCCTTACAATCCAAACACCATCCTTCCATTTCCAACCACTCCCCAAACCATTCACACCATCAAACTATCCTTAGACCTTGTGCCATGACGAAGAGGAAGAGAAGAGTGCCTAAACGTTCATACAATTCAAGTTTGAGTTGTTGGAATGTTTAGGTGTTTCTTTGATTTCTATGTTTAATTTCAATACTCTTTGTTTTGTACGAATGAGGCATGGAAGAGAAGAGTGCCTAAACGTTCATACAATTCAAGTTTGAGTTGTTGGAATGTTTAGGTGTTTCTTTGATTCTCTTTGTTTTGTATCATAAGGAACTAAACCCCCCTTGGCTAGGGGGTAATTTGAAATATATGTTTATGCTTGCGTTTTGATTTGATTACTTCTAATTGCGTTTCATAAGTTGTGGATTCAATTTGTTTAACCGTTTGATTGATAACTTATTTATGAATGTTTATTAAGAATGCGCGCTTAATTTTCATGCATGAATATGACGCTAGAATATAAGTGAGTTTCACCTACTAGTTACGAACTTATATTCACAAGTAGTGGAGGTTGCTTATAAACAATCGCGTTAAATGAATTCTTGGCAAGAGTATCATGCATTCATAGTTACAATTGCCTCGTCAATACTTATAATTTTCATAGAGCTTAATGATTCTTGCTTGTATCTCTATTATGCAATCATGTAGGGGACTTGTGGGGAATGTTTTGAATTGTTGTATGCGCTAACCCATCCAATTCAATAACATTAGGAAGATTTGAAGGTTAATTAGTGCATCACGGTTAACTTGGGGTGTTGAGAATTAATGATTTATTGAAATGCAATTGGAAATCGTTTTATTGTGCAAGTATAACATGTATGGAGATGAACCCCTTAGCTAGCCTTCATTCCATTCATTCTATCACATTCACATTTACATTTTGCTTTAATTTACAATCTGTTCTTTTAGTTTAATTTCGTATAAAACTCAATCCCCCTTTACTTTAATGTCAAATTAGTTAGAAAGTATCTTAGTTTGTGTTTTTAAGAGTTTTGATTAAATTTATTTCCCAATTTCGTCAAAATTTGTGTTTGTACTCAAATCTGCCCAGAAAGTGGTTTTTAGGCAGATTTGAGTGTGTTTGTGTTGTTTTGAGTCTGCTTTAATTTACAATCTGTTCTTTTAGTTTAATTTCGTATAAAACTCAATCCCCCTTTACTTTAATGTCAAATTAGTTAGAAAGTATCTTAGTTTGTGTTTTTAAGAGTTTTGATTAAATTTATTTCCCAATTTCGTCCAAATTTGTGTTTGTACTCAAATCTGCCCAGAAAGTGGTTTTTAGGCAGATTTGAGTGTGTTTGTGTTGTTTTGAGTCTTTTGGTTTGTTTTAGTGTTTTAAAGTTTAGTTTTACATTCTTTGAGTCTAGTATAGTGTTTCATATTGTTATTTTACGTTTTTGAGTCAAATCCAAGTGGTTAACAATCCCTCCTAATCCCCGGTCTAGAACGATCCCTACTTATACATATACTACAATTTGAGGAAAAGAGGGTTTAATTTGTGTGCGTATAAATCTCGCATCAAATTTTGGCGCCGTTGCCGGGGATTAGAAAATTTGCTAATCCCTTGGATTGTTTTATTTTTGTTTGTTTTTATTCCAGATTCTTAACCAGTGTTTTGTTTCTTGTTTTAGGTACTAGTTCATGACTCGGAGTTCTCATCCGATTCGTGAACATATCCTGGAGTGATTGGGTTCTTTGTCCGGCTGCAAGACGTAAAAGAAAGCGCTACTTGGGAGGCAACCCAATGCAATGAAAAAAAAAAAAAAAATTCATATATTAAATAAAATACTAAACATGGAGAAAGATGGAGCTTCACAAAGGTTGTTTACGTGAAGCCCCACTACGAGGCGTCGGAGCGGAAGGCATAGAAGCAGAAGGCTTTGAAGCAGAAGGCATCGGAGCGGAAGGCATCGAAGCGGAAGGCATCGGAGTGGAAGGCATCGGAGCGGGAGGCATCGGAGCTAGAGCATTCCAGGCCTCAATACTTGGCCAAGCGCTGGATGAGCCAGGAAAAAGGTGCCTCTGGAGGAAAGACGAAAACCTTTGACGGTCACTGTGAATCCGACCTTCAGACTCTTGCAGCTCATCAAGCTTCCTCTTCATGCACGTCGAATAGTTGTTGGCAAGCACGTGCAAACTTCTATTCTCGTACTTAAGCTGCTGGATCTCTTGCTTAAGACTTTCCACCTCTGCCATCAATGATTCCACCTGACGGGAGCGGGCAAGCAGGCGTTGGCCCATGTTGGACACAGAACTCGCACACTGAACACTAAGTGCGAGGGACTCTTGAACGGCCAACTCATCGGACCGTCTTGACAGCAGCCTACTATCTTTTGGAGTGAGGAGGTTCCTAGCTACTATTATAGCTGTTGTGGCGTCCTGCATCACGGAGTCTTCACCTGTAAGAAGACCGTTAGAAGATAAGAAAGAAGGGCGCCATACGTTACCTTGACGCGGCGCGCCCGTATCACTGCTAAGGCTCAATTCCAAGCTAAGGTTCGATGAGTTTGCCATTTTTCAAAAGTGTTCAAAGAGAAGGGGCGGATTTTTTTTGGAGTAAATTTTCAAAGGGCCGGAGACGATTTTCAAGAATGGGAGATCTTCAGAGTGTGTATGTTGGCGGTGATCGATAACTCTATAAAAAGCCAAGGCGACACGTCCACCGATTCAAAGAGCCGGAATTTCCGGCGTAAGTTAGGCGACGCTTTCTCGGCTTTTCAGAAAACGCGTTCAACTTTGTCAAAAGATTTCTGACAAAGCTGAAAACACGTGGAGGCCATCATCGCAAGTACACGTCTTTAGCCGACAAGCGCAAAGTTCGGCGATGCTTTCTCTGCTTTTCAGAAAACGCGTGCAGCTTTGTCAAAAGGAGCCGCATCTACACTACCACGTGTCGTTCAGAAAGAGAAGGGGCATCGTTCAGAAATCGAAGGGGCGCCTGCTCAGAAATCGAAGAGGCGTCGTTCTGATATCGAAGAGACATTTGTCGACAAAGGTAAAAGAACAGTACCACCACTTGATATTATCTCTATATATGTCGACCTTCGTCTTTTATGGCAAGGCAAACCTGAAGAAAATGCCCAACTCTCCCTCACCTCTGAGGGCGCACTCCCAGCAAAGCCTTTCGAAATACTCAATTCTTTCTTCTTCCCCAAAGATGATACCAGATGCCTGGAGTACAGATGACCCAGGAGGAAACGGCGGATTGAAGTGTGCTGATTCATTCACCGCTTCTTCAAAAGCAAAGGTATCTCATATCATCAAGGTCAAAAGCAAAAGTGATAGGAGCATATTCATGCGACTTAAATGGCTTGTTCTCGTGAATTTACGTTATGTTTCTCTCGTTATTTTAGTCCTTTATGCTTCTTTTGTGTGTTTTCAGGTTCTAAGGGCCTAGGGAGCAAGAAAGTGCATTTTGAGGCCATTTGGAGCATTTTTGGGCATGGATTGGATAGCTTATCCATGGAGCCAAGAGGATGGACGAATTTGAAGGCCTTGTATACACTTGAAGACACAAAACAATGGCTCTAGCCCAATCAAACACATTATGCCATACAAACCAACCTATTTTAGGCCCATTCTATGTACTTAAACCCTAGCCCTTTAAACTAATTCATTTATCACTTATCAAACCATTCACTTATCACTCACCACATATCATTCACTTATCACTTAACATATCATTCATTTATTTCACTTCCATACTCCTCTTAATTCCACATGCATTCTCACACATGCACATCATTCACTCACATTTCCACCATTCATTCTTTATTCCTTTCCAAACATCTCACATGCATTTCCACCTTCCTACTTCATCATTTCACCACATTCTCCCTCTTTAACTCACATGCATTCATCATAATTCACAACACAAAACAACTTCATTGCCGTGGGTTCCCATTTCCTTTCCAAACATCTCACATGCATTTCTTCATTATTTCCTAACCCTACATGCATTATTTATTGCATCTTCACATGCATTCACACACACTTTACACATTCAAACCGTGAGCTCCCATTCCTATATGCCATTTTCAGATTTCCACCCACTAACCTAGTCATCAACACATGCACTTCCACCTTTCATCCACAATGATTCATGATTCATTCACTTTGCATCCTTTAAATCACATACTTTTCCATCATTAATTAGCCACTTGCATCTTAAACAAACAACCATATGTTCCCTCCACTACTCCTATAAATACCCTTGCATTCATTCATTCAATTCATATCTCATATATTTCCATTCACAACACTTCACACAACACAAATACCATTCCATTGCCGTGAGTCCCATTTCATTTTCTGCATATTTTCTCTTCATTCTTCCATCTCCAACCACTCCCTACTCCATTCCACATACACCTAAAGCCCTTAAGCTCACCTTAGACCTTGTGCTACAACAACGAGGAAGAAAAGAGTGCTTAAACGTTCATACAATTCAAGTTTGAGTTGTTGGAATGTTTAGGTGTTTCTTTGATTTCAAAGTTTAAATTTAATTCTCTTTGTTTTGTACGTATGAGAAGGGAAGAGAAGAGTGCCTAAACGTTCATACAATTCACGTTTGAGTTGTTGGAATGTTTAGGTGTTTCTTTGATTTCAAAGTTATGAGGAACTAAACCCCCCTTTAGCTAGGGGGTGATTCGAAACTATGTTTATATTTGCATTTTGAATTGATTACGTTTGGTTGGAATTTCATAAGTTGTGGATTCAATTCGTTTAACTGTTTGATTGATAACTTATTTATGTATGTTCATTGAGATTGCAAGCTTAATTTTCATGCATAAATATGACGCTAGAATATAAGTGCGTTAAACGAATTCTTGGCATAAGTTTCATGCGTATTCCATAGTAACGAATGCCTCGTCGATGTTTATGATTTCCGTTGAACTTAATGATCTTTGTTGAATGTCTCTATCATGCGTATTCCATAGTTAGGGACTTTGATTAAGAATAATTTGGTTGTAATGCGTATTCCATTCAATCCAACGAATTTAGGGAAATCTGAAAGTTAATCTAAGCGGATCTAATTAACTTGGAGCATTGAGTTTCACAACTTATCGAAAGACCAACTGAGAATCAATTTTGTTTGCAAGTGTAACATGTGTGGAGAAGAACCCCTTGGCTATTCCATCATCCATATTTTTATCACATTCATATTTACATTTTGCCTTTAATTATATTCTGTCTTTTTAATTTAATATCGTCCAACCACAATTCCCCCCCCTATTTTGTTAAGTCTTAATCATTTGTATTTGTTTTATTTTTGTATCTTTAAGCTTTTGGAGTCATAAACAATTGCAAATTCGTTTAAATCAAGTTCTAGCTTCTATTTGAGTCAATTTGATTGTTTTAGACAATTTGAGTTTTTCAAAGCCATTCTGAGTCATAGTAGTCTTGTTAAGAGTATTTTAATTTAGTTTTTATGTTTTTAAGTCAATTTAGAAGGTTTTAGCAAGCCCTCCTAATCCCCGTTCTAGAACGATCCCTCACTTATCCATTCTACTACAATTGTCAAACGAGGGTTTAATTTGAGTGTCAAGTAAATCTCGCATCAAATTTTGGCGCCGTTGCCGGGGATTAGCAACTTTGCTAATCCTTTGTCTTTATTTTTATATTTTTTTTGTTTTTCGTGCATTCTTATTTTAGATTCTTAGTTTGTTTGTTTCCTTGTTTTTTAGGTACTGTGTATGACTCGTCGCTCTCGGCCTATTATAGAGAACATCTCCGACTTTGACGGTGATTTTGAACGCACTTTGAGGAGAACGAGGAGTCAACAAGAGCCACCACAACCTCCACCACAACCTGGGCTTGAAGAAGACGAAGAAGGTTTTAGCAAGCCCTCCTAATCCCCGGTCTAGAACGATCCCTCACTTATCCATTCTACTACAATTGTCAAACGAGGGTTTAATTTGAGTGTCAAGTAAATCTCGCATCAAATTTTGACTCAAATTAAACCCTCGTTTGACAATTGTAGTAGAATGGATAAGTGAGGGATCTACCCTATCTCCGATAGCCGTTGGGTCTCTCCAGTTCAAGTCGTTCCCAAGAAGTCCGGAGTAACTGTTATCAAGAATGATGAGAATGAGCTCGTACCTACACGCATTCAGACTGGATGGCGAGTATGTATCGATTACCGGAAGCTAAATGCCATGACTAGGAAAGATCACTTTCCTTTGCCATTCATCGACCAGATGCTCGAAAGGTTAGCCGGTCATGCTTTTTACTGTTTTCTTGATGGATACTCTGGATATAACCAAATTGTGATAGCCCCGGATGATCAAGAGAAGACCACATTCACATGTCCCTTTGGAACATTTGCCTATCGTCGCATGCCATTTGGCTTATGCAACGCACAGGCCACTTTCCAAAGGTGTATGGTAAGTATATTTTCCGATTTTGTTGAAAAGATCATTGAGGTTTTCATGGATGATTTCAGTGTATTTGGGAGTTCATTTGATAATTGCTTGGATAATCTGACCTTAATTTTGAAACGATGTGTTGAAACTAACCTTGTCTTGAATTGGGAGAAATGTCACTTTATGGTGAAACAAGGTATAGTTTTAGGACATATTGTTTCAGAAAAAGGAATTGAAGTAGATAAATCGAAAATAGACCTTGTACGTCACTTACCCTCTCCTACTTCGGTTAGAGAGGTACGTTCGTTTCTTGGCCATGCAGGGTTCTATAGGCGTTTTATCAAGGACTTCTCCAAGATGTCCAACCCTCTTTGCCGATTGCTTCAAAAAGATGTGCCATTCAAGTTTGATGAAGAGTGTAATTCGGCATTTAACCAACTCAAGGAGAAGCTAGTCTCGGCCCCCATTATTGTACCTCCAGATTGGAGCCTTCCGTTCGAGCTCATGTGCGATGCATCCGACTATGCATTAGGAGCTGTTCTAGGACAAAGAAGAGACAAGCGGCCGCATGTCATATACTATGCCTCTCGGACTCTCAATGATGCCCAATTGAACTACTCCACGACGGAAAAAGAACTTCTAGCTGTGGTTTTTGCTTTAGATAAATTTCGTTCATATTTAATTGGTACTAAAGTAATCGTTTATTCTGATCATGCAGCGCTTTGAGGTACTTGCTCACGAAAAAGGAAGCAAAGCCGAGGCTTATCCGTTGGATTCTTCTTCTTCAAGAATTTGATATTGAAATCCGGGATAAGAAAGGAAGCGAGAATGTAGTGGCTGACCATTTAAGCCGAATGATCCACGAGGAGCATGAACATGCCGTACCTATCCCTGAAACTTTTCCCGATGAGCAGCTGCTATCCATTGAGGTAAGTGAACCATGGTATGCAGATTTAGTGAATTACTTGGTGACTAAACAAATTCCAAATGAACTAAACAAGCACCAACGTGATAAGCTTAAAAATGATGCACGTTTCTATGTTTGGGATGACCCTTATTTGTGGAAGTATTGCTCAGATCAAATTGTACGTAGATGTGTACATGATTCTGAATTTCACTCAATTCTAAGCTTTTGTCACACATATGCATGTGGTGGTCATTTTGGCACACAACGCACTGCCCTCAAGGTTCTAGAGTGTGGTTTTTATTGGCCGACTATATTTAGGGATGCTAGAACCTTTTGTATGTCTTGTGATCGTTGCCAACGAATGGGTAACATAGGTACCAAGGACCAAATGCCGCAAACCCCTGTCTTTAATGTTGAAATTTTTGATGTTTGGGGCATTGATTTCATAGGCCCTTTTCCTCCATCTTATGGTTTCACTTATATCTTGCTAGCCGTTGATTATGTTTCTAAATGGGTGGAAGCAAAAGCCACCCGTACTAACGATTCTAAGGTGGTTGCAGATTTCGTGAAAACTAACATTTTTGCTAGGTTTGGAATGCCGAGAGTAATCATAAGTGATGGAGGGTCTCACTTTTGCAATCGGACCATTGAGGCGTTGCTAAGAAAGTACCATGTCAACCATAAGGTCTCCACACCTTACCATCCTCAAACAAATGGCCAAGCCGAGGTGTCTAACCGAGAAATCAAACAAATTTTGGAGAAGACCGTTGGACCAACAAGGAGGGATTGGAGCTTACGTTTAGATGATGCACTGTGGGCATATCGTACGGCATACAAAACACCCATTGGGATGTCACCTTTTCGGCTCGTTTATGGTAAGCCATGTCATTTGCCCGTAGAGTTAGAGCACAAGGCACATTGGGCCGTGAAGATTTTCAACATGGACATAGATGCAGCGGGAGTTCATAGGAAGCTCCAATTGAATGAACTTGAGGAGATTCGGAATGAAGCCTATGAGAATGCCCGGATGTACAAAGCCAAGACCAAAGCATTCCATGATAAAATGATTCGAACCAAGACCTTCACAGTTGGGCAGAAAGTGTTACTTTTCAACTCTCGCCTACGTTTGTTTCCTGGTAAGTTGCGTTCTAAATGGATTGGCCCGTTTGTTGTTACTAATGTTTTCCCTCATGGTGCAGTGCAAATCAAAAGTTCAAGGACGCAGCAAGAATTCAAAGTGAATGGGCATCGATTGAAGCCTTACTACGAGATGTTTGAGGAGCATGTCGTGGAAGAGGTACCCCTCCATGCCGTGGAACCTAGTCAAGCTTAAACGGAGGTACCGTCCGGCTGCAAGACGTAAAAGAAAGCGCTTCGTGGGAGGCAACCCATGCATTCGAATAGAGAAGAACTTGGAAACCCCTTTAAGAGACTTATTTTTATTCCTTTCTTTTTTTTTAATATTTTTACTTTGCTTTCTTTCTCGTATTTGTTTATTTGCTTGCTCTGTTGTGAATTTCTGCTTAAAACATTGAGGACAAAGTTTGATTTAAGTGTGGGGGGGTAAACAATTTGTATTTGCATGAATTTCGTGGGATTTATTCGCCTTTCACTTAGAATGTTGTTTCTTGCTGTTTTAAGCGTTTTTAGAGTGTTTTAGTGTGTTTTATATTGTCTTGGTATAAAACTCCGAAAATTTGATAAAAAAATAAATAAATAAATAAATAAAAAAAAAAAAAAAAAAAAAAAAACTCTTCTCTTTGTTGCTATTTCGTTTCTGCCTTGTTAGGTTGTTTAGTTGTTATTGTTTGTTTGTTTATTAATTGTGTGAGTCTATGATTGTAACATTGAGAAAATGTTTGATTTATTGATAGGCACTGCTAAACAAAGAAAGATGGTGCTTCACAAAGGTTGTTTGCTTGAGGCCCCACTACGTGGCTTTACTCTTGAAGCGGAAGGCGTAGGAACAGAAGGCATCGGAGCGGAAGGTGTAGGAACAGAAGGCATCGGAGCGGGAGGCATCGAAGATAGAGCATTCCAGGCCTCAATACTTGGCCAAGCGCTGGATGAGCCAGGAAAAAGGTGCCTCTGGAGGAAAGACGAGAACCTTTGACGGTCACTGTGAATCCGACCTTCAGACTCTTGCAGCTCATCAAGCTTCCTCTTCATGCCCGTCGAATAGTTGTTTGCAAGCACGTGCAAACTTCTATTCTCATACTTCAGCTGCTGGATCTCCTGCTTGAGACTTTCCACCTCTGCCATCAATGATTCCACCTGACGGGAGCGGGCATGCAGGCGTTGGCCCATGTTGGACACAGAACTCGCACACTGAACACTAAGTGCGAGGGACTCTTGAACGGCCAGCTCATCGGACCGTCCTGATAGCAGCCTACTATCTTTCGGAGTGAGGAGGTTCCTAGCTACTATTGTAGCTGTTGTGGCGTCCTGCATCACAGAGTCTTCACCTGAAAGAGGACCGTTAGAAGAAAAGAAAGAAGGGCGCCATACGTTACCTTGACGCGGCGCGCCCGTATCACTGCTAAGGCTCAATTCCAAGCTAAGGTTCGATGAGTTTGC
Source organism: Pyrus communis (assembly GCF_041283825.1). Classification (NCBI taxonomy): domain Eukaryota; kingdom Viridiplantae; phylum Streptophyta; class Magnoliopsida; order Rosales; family Rosaceae; genus Pyrus; species Pyrus communis. The sequence continues at coordinate 10,193,028 of NC_142572.1, forward strand.
CATTTTTTCAAAAGTGTTCAAAGAGAAGGGATGGAGTTAAAATTCAAAGGGCCGGAGTCGATTTTCAAGAATGGGAAATCTGCAGAGTGTGTTTGTTGTGGTGATCGATAGCTCAATAAAAAAGCCAAGGCGACGCGTCCACCAATTCAAAAAAAAAAAGAGCCGGAATCTCCGGCGTAATTTAGGCGACGCTTTCTCGGCTTTTCAGAAGGCGCGTTCAACTTTGTCAAAAGATTTCTTCTTTTCAGACAACACGTGGAGGCCATCATCACAACTACACATCTTTAGCCGACAAGCGCAAAGTTCGGCGACGCTTTCTCTGCTTTTCGGAAGACGCGTGCAGCTTTGTCAAAAGGAGCCGCATCTGCACTACCACGTGTCGTTCAGAAAGCGAAGGGGCGTCGTTCAGAAATCGAAGGGGCGCCTGCTCAGAAATCGAAGAGGCGTGTTCAGAAATCGAAGAGGCGTGTTCAGAGATCGAAGAGGCGCCACTATTTCAAAAAGCCAGATTTGCGGGATCAAAACGTTTGTCGACAAAGGTAACAAGTACCACCACTTGATATTATCTCTATATATGTCGACCTTCGTCTTTTATGGCAGGGCAAACCTGAAGAAAAATGCCCAACTCTCCCTCACCTCTGAGGGCGTACTCCCAGCAAAGCCTTTCGAAAGACTCAATTCTTTCTTCTTCCCCAAAGATGATACCAGATGCCTGGAGTACATATGACCCAGGAGGAAACAGCACAACAAATACATGTGCTGATTCATTCACCGCTTCTTCAAAAGCAAAGGTATCTCATATCATCAAGGTCAAAAGCAAAAGTATCTCATATCATGCTCTTTCCCTGTCTTTTTCTTTGTCCTTGTTCTTACTCGCATGGCAAAGTAAAACAAGCAATCAGCCGGCACTTGGAGTCAGTCTTCCGTTCTGGAGCCAACTGTCTGGAATCTATTCCTGATTGCTTACCTAGCGTTGCTCTCGAGTAGTCATCTTCAACGGTTGATACACTTCCGGAGAAGGGACCACTTCTGCAAAGGGGAGCGAGTAAGGCAAGTGCAAATGATACATTGAAGCATGTGGAGACAAACATAGGCTGAGTTATCCTCCAACCCTTTTCAATACGAATTGGAAAGATTGAACAAAGAAACAGACCAAAGGGGTAAGCTCAGACCTTCGGGGGAGACCAAAAGAACCATCCTGCTGCCCAGTTCAAGAAGTAGCACAAAGGAAAATCAACGATGGGCAGAAACCAGTTCAAGAGTAAGCCTGTGGAATCACAAAGATCAAAAGCCTCAATGCAATTACCAAGGAGAAGATGGAATTTACACTCTATAACCAGATTTGCGTCTCTAAACTCTTCTCTTTGTTAATTACATTATGCCATGTTTAGTATGTTTAAGTGCTTTTTATGTATTTACTTATGCTTTGTGTGAATCTATGCTTAAAACATTGAGGACAATGTTTGATTTAAGTGTGGGGGGGTAACTAAGTATATTTGATGCAAATTCGTTGGATTTTATCACCTATCACTTCACATGTTGTTTCTCACTGTTTTAAAACTGTTTTAGTGTGTTTTGTCTTAAAAATTCGAAAATCCCATAAAAATTTGAAAAATTGTTTTGAAAAACCCAAAAAGAGTTGTTTTAAAGTTGTTTTTGTGTGTGTGTTTGTGTCTTAGGATACCTTCCAACACAATGATAAGGATTTGGTTTGTAATTGCATGACTGTTAAAAAGAGTTATTAACATAGAGAAAAGTTTGATTTACTCTTGGTATATGCTTGGTTATGGTTATAATGTATAACTTCACATGCAATCATAAAAGAAAATTTAGTTTTTGTAACATGCCTGAAGGAAGGAACTCAAACAAATGCTACAACCCTGAGAGACTTGAGCCTATAACGTTCTTTGGAGAGTATAATCTGTGATTTCTTGTTTTCTAAAATCGTTGCATGATCTCATTATTCTTTGCTTGGTTACTACTTAGAAGGCGTTTCATCATATAGTTCCAAATGCTAGAACTCATGCCCATTTCATTCAAAGCATGTTATTGATTTGCATAACATATATCAAGATGAAGTTGTGTAGTTGCCACCATAGCCAAATAGCCTCGCTTCCCATATTTCGTATATGTTGTAAGTTTTACCCCCGTTGAGCCATGTTAACCCATGTTCTTTGTTTACCCACTTTATCTTCACCTAACCTAGAATATGACCGTCCTTACCCTTGTTCTTAAAAGATAGTGAGCATGACTTAATTGAATTCCTTTTGAGTTACATTATGAAAGAAAATAAGTGTGGGGGAGAGAATGTTTAAGTGTTTTTGTTTTGAGATTCAAAAGAAAAAAAAAAAAAAAAAAAAAAAAAAAAAAAAAAAAAAAAGAAAAAAAGAGAGAAAAGAATAAGTGATTGAAGAAAGGTTCCAAAACACCAATTCTGGGCGTAAATTGTCTAAATTCTCCCTTTTTGTTCAAAAGTTGAGTTTTCATTCAAAAGTGAATTCTAAGTTGATTAAAATGCTTTGCTCACTATTTCTTTAAGAACCTTTGTTTTCCATATCCCTTCTTTATCCACATACCCCAAGCCCCGTTACAACCCTTGACTTCTATCTTGAGTGTTGTGTATTTCAATTTGTGGAGTTTGAACTTGGTATGAGCTTATGGTGTCACTGGTTCTCGCGTCTAAGTAGTAGCATTCCATTCATGAGATCATATCTAAACTTGATTATTAACTCCAGAATTTGCGTTCTTTGTGATACATATATGTGAGTGTCGTTTTCATGTTTACATCAATCTTCTCACATATGACTAGATTAGGGTGTGTAGTTAGAAAATCTGAGTAAAAATTGAGTGCATATCTTGAAAGGAATTGAGCAAATTCTCTAAGGCATGTTACTACATTCAAAACATGGTTTTAAATGCTTAATTGTGAACTAGTATATGGTGAATATGATTAAGAATGTACTTAAATGTGAAGATGACTAAAATCTGTGAGAATGATGATTTTTAACTTGTCATGTGCATTGGAAATCCCTAAGACGGTTGTTGGAAGGTTTAGGTTGTGTTTTACGTGTTTAGTGTCGTTTTGTTTATTTGTTTTTATTCTGTTTTGCTCGAGGACTAGCAAAAGCTAAGTGTCGGGGTATTTGATAGGAGCATATTCATGCGACTTAAATGGCTTGTTCTCGTGAATTTACGTTATGTTTCTCTCGTTATTTTAGTCCTTTATGCTTCTTTTGTGTGTTTTCAGGTTCTAAGGGCCTAGGGAGCAAGAAAGTGCATTTTGAGGCCATTTGGAGCATTTTTGGGCATGGATTGGATAGCTTATCCATGGAGCCAAGAGGATGGACGAATTTGAAGGCCTTGTATACACTTGAAGACACAAAACAATGGCTCTAGCCCAATCAAACACATTATGCCATACAAACCAACCTATTTTAGGCCCATTCTATGTACTTAAACCCTAGCCCTTTAAACTAATTCATTTATCACTTATCAAACCATTCACTTATCACTCACCACATATCATTCACTTATCACTTAACATATCATTCATTTATTTCACTTCCATACTCCTCTTAATTCCACATGCATTCTCACACATGCACATCATTCACTCACATTTCCACCATTCATTCTTTATTCCTTTCCAAACATCTCACATGCATTTCCACCTTCCTACTTCATCATTTCACCACATTCTCCCTCTTTAACTCACATGCATTCATCATAATTCACAACACAAAACAACTTCATTGCCGTGGGTTCCCATTTCCTTTCCAAACATCTCACATGCATTTCTTCATTATTTCCTAACCCTACATGCATTATTTATTGCATCTTCACATGCATTCACACACACTTTACACATTCAAACCGTGAGCTCCCATTCCTATATGCCATTTTCAGATTTCCACCCACTAACCTAGTCATCAACACATGCACTTCCACCTTTCATCCACAATGATTCATGATTCATTCACTTTGCATCCTTTAAATCACATACTTTTCCATCATTAATTAGCCACTTGCATCTTAAACAAACAACCATATGTTCCCTCCACTACTCCTATAAATACCCTTGCATTCATTCATTCAATTCATATCTCATATATTTCCATTCACAACACTTCACACAACACAAATACCATTCCATTGCCGTGAGTCCCATTTCATTTTCTGCATATTTTCTCTTCATTCTTCCATCTCCAACCACTCCCTACTCCATTCCACATACACCTAAAGCCCTTAAGCTCACCTTAGACCTTGTGCTACAACAACGAGGAAGAAAAGAGTGCTTAAACGTTCATACAATTCAAGTTTGAGTTGTTGGAATGTTTAGGTGTTTCTTTGATTTCAAAGTTTAAATTTAATTCTCTTTGTTTTGTACGTATGAGAAGGGAAGAGAAGAGTGCCTAAACGTTCATACAATTCACGTTTGAGTTGTTGGAATGTTTAGGTGTTTCTTTGATTTCAAAGTTATGAGGAACTAAACCCCCCTTTAGCTAGGGGGTGATTCGAAACTATGTTTATATTTGCATTTTGAATTGATTACGTTTGGTTGGAATTTCATAAGTTGTGGATTCAATTCGTTTAACTGTTTGATTGATAACTTATTTATGTATGTTCATTGAGATTGCAAGCTTAATTTTCATGCATAAATATGACGCTAGAATATAAGTGCGTTAAACGAATTCTTGGCATAAGTTTCATGCGTATTCCATAGTAACGAATGCCTCGTCGATGTTTATGATTTCCGTTGAACTTAATGATCTTTGTTGAATGTCTCTATCATGCGTATTCCATAGTTAGGGACTTTGATTAAGAATAATTTGGTTGTAATGCGTATTCCATTCAATCCAACGAATTTAGGGAAATCTGAAAGTTAATCTAAGCGGATCTAATTAACTTGGAGCATTGAGTTTCACAACTTATCGAAAGACCAACTGAGAATCAATTTTGTTTGCAAGTGTAACATGTGTGGAGAAGAACCCCTTGGCTATTCCATCATCCATATTTTTATCACATTCATATTTACATTTTGCCTTTAATTATATTCTGTCTTTTTAATTTAATATCGTCCAACCACAATTCCCCCCCCTATTTTGTTAAGTCTTAATCATTTGTATTTGTTTTATTTTTGTATCTTTAAGCTTTTGGAGTCATAAACAATTGCAAATTCGTTTAAATCAAGTTCTAGCTTCTATTTGAGTCAATTTGATTGTTTTAGACAATTTGAGTTTTTCAAAGCCATTCTGAGTCATAGTAGTCTTGTTAAGAGTATTTTAATTTAGTTTTTATGTTTTTAAGTCAATTTAGAAGGTTTTAGCAAGCCCTCCTAATCCCCGGTCTAGAACGATCCCTCACTTATCCATTCTACTACAATTGTCAAACGAGGGTTTAATTTGAGTGTCAAGTAAATCTCGCATCAAAAAGTATCTCATATCATGCTCTTTCCCTGTCTTTTTCTTTGTCCTTGTTCTTACTCGCATGGCAAAGTAAAAGAAACAATCAGCCGGCACTTGGAGTCAGTCTTCCGATCTGGAGCCAACTGCCTGGAATCTATTCCTGATTGCTTACCTAGCGTTGCTCTCGAGTAGTCATCTTCAACGGTTGATACACTTCCGGAGAAGGGACCACTTCTGCAAAGGGGAGCGAGTAAGGCAAGTGAAAATGATACATTGAAGCATGTGGAGACAAACTTAGGCTGAGTTATCCTCCAACCCTTTTCAATACGAATTGGAAAGATTGAACAAAGAAACAGACCAAAGGAGTAAGCTCAGACCTTCGGGGGAGACTGATGCGAGATTTATACGCACACAAATTAAACCCTCTTTTCGTCAAATTGTAGTATATGTATAAGTAGGGATCGTTCTAGACCGGGGATTAGGAGGGATTGTTAACCACTTGGATTTGACTCAAAAACGTAAAATAACAATATGAAACACTATACTAGACTCAAAGAATGCAAAACTAAACTTTAAAACACTAAGACAAACCAAAAGACTCAAAACAACACAAACACACTCAAATCTGCCTAAAAACCACTTTTCTGGGCAGATTTGAGCACAAACACAAATTTGGACGAAATTAAGTAATAACTTGACTCAAGAACGTAAAAACACAATATAAAACACTAAACTAACTCAAAGAATGTAAAACTAAACACTTAAAACATTAAAACAAACCAAAAGACTCAAACATCACCCAAAACACTCAAAACTGCCTTAAAATCACTTTCTGGGCAGTTTTGAGCACTTTGGTGAATTTGGACGAAATTGGGAAATAAAATTGAATCAAAACACTTTAAAACATAAACTAAACAAATTCTAAACACTAAAGAACAAGAAAGTAAAGGGGGGTTTTAAATTGACGAGAATTGAAATAACAAAACAAGTTAATAAACTAAACAGATTGTAAAACGAATTTGATGGAATGGAATGAATGGATGATAGAATGGCTAAGGGGTTCATCTCCATACATGTTATACTTGCATAATAAAATGATTTCCAATTGCATTTCAATAAACCATGAAACTCAACACCCCGGGTTAACCGTGATGCACTAATTAACCTTCAAATCTTCCTAACGTTATTGAATTGGATGGGTTAGCGCATACAACAATTCAAAACATTCCCCACAAGTCCTCAACATGAATGCATAGAAGAGATACAAGCAAGAATCATTACGCTCTATGAAAATTATAAGTGTTGACGAGGCATTCGTTACTATGGATTGCATGAAACTTATGCCAAGAATTTGTTTAACGCGATTGTTTATAAGCAACCTCCACTACTTGTGAATATAAGTTCATAACGATTAGGTGAAACTTACTTATATTCTAGCGTCATATTCATGCATGAAAATTAAGCGCGCATTCTCAATAAACATACATAAATAAGTTATCAATCAAACGGTTAAACAAATTGAATCCACAACTTATGAAACGCAATTAGAAGTAATCAAATCAAAATGCAAGCATAAACATATATTTCGAATCCCCCCCCTAGCCAAGGGGGGTTTAGTTCTTCATAATATTGAAATCAAAGAAACACCTAAACATTCCAACAATTCAAACTTGAATTGTATGAACGTTTAGGCACTCTTCTCTTCCATTCCTCATACGTACAAAACAAAGAGTATTGAAATTAAACATTGAAATCAAAGAAACACCTAAACATTCCAACAACTCAAACTTGAATTGTATGAACGTTTAGGCACTCTTCTCTTCCTCTTCGTTGTAGCACAAGGTCTAAGGATAGTTTGATGGTTTTGGGAGTGATGGAAATGGAAGAGGAGTGGTGTTTGGATTTGTAGGGAATTGGTGGATTTGCACGGCAAAGGGGGAGGGGTTTTGGTGAATTTCTGAATATGGAAGAATGAATGAATGGAATGGATGGACTTTGTGAAGGGCACGGCCCCAAGGGACCAATTTCTGTTGTGAAATGAATTGTGTTGTGAATGGAATGTGAATGAATGAGTATTTATAGGTGAAATGGGGGGAACATGACAGCTAGGTTGCATGTGCACATGTTGGTTGAATGATTATGAGTGCATGTGGCTGAAATAGCATGTGGAATGGCTGGAAATGCAAGGAGAAGGCATGTGCACGGTTTTGGGAGAGAATGGGAGTGCAAGTGGCTGAAATGTTAGAGGAACAAGTGCATGTGGCTGCATTGTGGTGCAATGATGGAGGAACAATCTGAAAATGCAAGGTATGGCTGGAATGATTGTGTTTGTTTGAATGTGCATGTGATTAAATTAAAGGATGCAAAGTAAATAAATAATGAATGCATGTGTTGAATTATGAAGATGCATGTGCAATGAAGTGGAATGACAATCTGAAATGGGATAGGTACCCACGGCAATGATGATTTCTGGTGGTGTTTTGGGTGCATGTGGAATGAATGATTTCTTGGTGAGTGGATGCATGTGTTGATTAAAGGGGGAATGCAAAGGAAAAGCTAGAAATGCATGTGGAGTGGCTGCAAGGTGAATGAATAATGAAATGGGAAAGCATGTGCAAGGTTTTGGTGTGAATGATTGAATGTGCATGTGGCTGCAATGGAGGAGGAATCCTTCAATTTCGTCCATCCTCTTGGCTCCAAGCATATGATATCCATTCCAATCTCTAATTTGCTCCAAAAGGCATCCTTTTGCATACTTTGCCCTTAGAACCTGAAAACACACAAAAGAAGCATAAAGGACTAAAATAACTAAAGAAACATAACGTAAATGCACGAGAACAAGCCATTTAAGTCGCATGAATATGCTCCTATCAGAGACCAATTGAATCCTGCTGCCCAGTTCAAGAGTAGCACAAAGGAAAATCAATGATGGGCGGAAACCAGTTCAAGAGTAAGCCTGTGGAGTCACTATGATCAAAGCCTCAATGCAATTACCAAGGAGAAGAGGGAATTTACACTCCATAACCAGATTTGCGTCCCTAAACTCTTATCTTTGTTAATTACATTCTGCCATGTTTAGTATGTTTAAGTGCTTTTTGTGTGTTTACTTATGATTTGTGTGAATCTATGCTTAAAACATTGAGGACAATGTTTGATTTAAGTGTGGGGGGGTAACTAATGTTGTTAATGCAAATTCGTGGGATTTTATCACCCATAACTTCAAATGTTGTTCCTTGCTGTTTTAAGGTGTTTTTAAATTGTTTTAGAGTGTTTTAGTGTGTTTTGTTTTATAACTCCGAAAATCACATAAAAATTTGAAAAAAATGTTTTGAAAAGCCTAAAAAGAGTGTTTTGAGTCGTTTTTGTGTGTTTGTGTCTTAGGGTACCTTCCAACACAATGATAAGGATTTGGTTTGTAATTGCATGACTGTTAAAAAGAGTTATAAACATGGAGAAAAGTTTGATTTACTCTTGGTATATGATTGGTTATGGTTATAATATATGACTTCACATGCAATCCTAAAAGAAAAATTCGTTTTTGTAACATGCTTGAAGGAAGAAACTCATAATAACGCTACATCCCTATGAGACTCGAGCCATTACTTTCTTTGGAGAGTTATTTTCTGTGATTCTTTGTTTTCTAAAGTTGTTGCATGATCTCATTATTCCTTGCTTGGTTGCTACTTAGAATGCAATTGTATCATGATAGAACTAAATGCTAGAACTTATATTCGTTTCATTCAAAGCATGACATTGAATTGCATAACATATGTCAAGATGAAGTTGTGTAGTTGCCACCATAGCCAAATAGCCTTACTTCCCATTTTTCATATTTGTTGTAAGTTTTAACCCCGTTGAGCTTTGTTTAGCTTTTATTCATTGTTAAACCACATTATCCTAACCTAGCCTAGTTTCGGATAGTCCACACCCTTGTTCTTAAAAGATAGTGAGCATGACTTAAATGAATTCCTTTTGAGTACATTATGAAAGAAAATGAGTATGGGGGAGAGAATGTTTTGTTCTTAAGCGTTTATGTATGTTTTGAGAGTCAAAAGAAAAGAAAAAAATTCTGAAAAACATATGAAAAAAAAGAAAAGAAAAAAAACAGAAAAGAAAAGAAAGAAAGAAAGAAAAAAAGAGCTTGTTCCCCCTTGTTGTTCAAAAGTTGAGTTTTCATTCAAAAGTGAATTCTAAGTTAATTCAAATGCTTTGCTCGCTATTTCTTTAAGAACCTTTGTTTTCCATATCCCTTCTTTGTTAGCCAAACACCTTTAGCCCCGTTTCAACCCTTATGCTTCTATCTTGATCGTTATGTGTTCAATAATGTGGAGTTTGGAATTGATATGAGCTTATGGAATCACTGGTTCTCATTCTAAGTAGTAGCATTCCATTCATGAGATCATATTCATGTCATTATCGTAAATCCAGAAAATGCTTTCCTTGTTATAACATATGTGAGTGTTCGTCTACATGTTTACATCAATCTTCTCACATATACCTAGTGTAGGGTGTGTAGTCAGAAAATCTGTGTGAAAATTAAGTGCATATCTTGTAAGGACTTGAGCAAATTCTCTAAGGCATGTTACTACATTCGAAATGGTTTTAAATGCTTAAATGTGAACTAGTATGTGGTGACTATGATTAAGAATGTACTTAAGTGTAAAGATGGCTAAAATCTGTGGGAATAATGATTTTTAACTTGTCATGAGCATTGGAAATCCGTGACACGATTGTTGGAAGGTGTAGGTTGTGTTTTGTTCGTTTTGTCTAGTTTCGTGTTCTTTTGTTGTTTTGTTTTGCTCGAGGACTAGCAAAAGATAAGTGTGGGGGTATTTGATAGGAGCATATTCATGCGACTTAAATGGCTTGTTCTCGTGCATTGACGTTATGTTTCTTTAGTTATTTTAGTACTTTAAGCTATTTTCGTGTGTTTGTAGGTCCAAAGGGCTAAAGGAGCAAAAAGATGCATTTTGGAGACTTTTGGAGCACTTTTGGGCTAAGGATGGATAGCTTATGCTTGGAGCCAAAGTGTTGGACGAAATTGAAGACCTAATTGAAGACCAAAGTGTTGAAACCTTGTTCCCTTTAGTTTTAGGACATTTAAACCTTTCCTAATCCCAATCATGCCATGCATTCACACCATTCTCTCCCAAAACCGTGCATCTCCACAATCCCATTCATCAACACATGCATCCACATGCATTCACCCTTTAAACCATTAAATCCACATGCTTTCCTATTCAATTAAATCAGCACATGCATTCATCATCACATATCATATCACTTATCATTCACCACTTATCATTCATCAACACATGCTATCACCATGCATTCACATGCACTTGTTCCTCCATCATTCCATCCTTTAAAACATTCCACATGCCATTGTCATTCCACTTTAGCTTTAATTCACATGCACATTCATTCATTCAGAAAATACATCCTTTGCCATGCACATGCACTTCCCACTCTTTAATCATTCATCCACCTTTCCCCCTTCATCATTAAGCCACATTCACTCCCATTTCTCTCCCCTTAACAGCCCTAACCCGTGCATAATTAAAGGACACCATTCAACACACACATGCATCCAAAACACATCCATGCCGTGAGTTCCCATTGCATTTCCAGCTTTGCACATGCATTCACTCACCACAAACAAGTCACATGCATTCATCAACATATCTAGCTGTCATTCACATGCATTTCATTCATCATTTCCACCCCCACATGTCCCTTTAATCATTCAAACATACACCCAAACACCACCAGAAATCATCATTGCCGTGGGTACCTATCCCATTTCAGATTGTCATTCCACTTCATTGCACATGCATCTTCATAATTCAATGCATGCATCCATTATTTATTTACTTTGCATCCTTTAATTTAATCACATGCACATTCAAACAAACACAATCATTCCATCAGAAAATACACTTTCACATGCATCTTGGCAGATTTCACATGCACACACTTGCATTTTCAGCACCAACAACACTCATTGCCGTGCACATTCACTCACCATACCATTACAACATTTGCACATGCAACCTAGCTGTCATGTTCCCCCCATTTCACCTATAAATACTCATTCATTCATTCTCATTGAAGCATCATTCATTCACAACAGAAATTGGTCCCTTGGGGCCGTGTCCTTCACAAAGTCCATCCATTTCATTCATAACTTCATCCATTGCAGAAATGTAGACCATCAAACTCCCTTGTGCCGTGCCCTCCCTTACAATCCAAACACCATCCTTCCATTTCCAACCACTCCCCAAACCATTCACACCATCAAACTATCCTTAGACCTTGTGCCACGACGAAGAGGAAGAGAAGAGTGCCTAAACGTTCATACAATTCAAGTTTGAGTTGTTGGAATGTTTAGGTGTTTCTTTGATTTCTATGTTTAATTTCAATACTCTTTGTTTTGTACGAATGAGGCATGGAAGAGAAGAGTGCCTAAACGTTCATACAATTCAAGTTTGAGTTGTTGGAATGTTTAGGTGTTTCTTTGATTCTCTTTGTTTTGTATCATAAGGAACTAAACCCCCCTTGGCTAGGGGGTAATTTGAAATATATGTTTATGCTTGCGTTTTGATTTGATTACTTCTAATTGCGTTTCATAAGTTGTGGATTCAATTTGTTTAACCGTTTGATTGATAACTTATTTATGAATGTTTATTAAGAATGCGCGCTTAATTTTCATGCATGAATATGACGCTAGAATATAAGTGAGTTTCACCTACTAGTTACGAACTTATATTCACAAGTAGTGGAGGTTGCTTATAAACAATCGCGTTAAATGAATTCTTGGCAAGAGTATCATGCATTCATAGTTACAATTGCCTCGTCAATACTTATAATTTTCATAGAGCTTAATGATTCTTGCTTGTATCTCTATTATGCAATCATGTAGGGGACTTGTGGGGAATGTTTTGAATTGTTGTATGCGCTAACCCATCCAATTCAATAACATTAGGAAGATTTGAAGGTTAATTAGTGCATCACGGTTAACTTGGGGTGTTGAGAATTAATGATTTATTGAAATGCAATTGGAAATCGTTTTATTGTGCAAGTATAACATGTATGGAGATGAACCCCTTAGCTAGCCTTCATTCCATTCATTCTATCACATTCACATTTACATTTTGCTTTAATTTACAATCTGTTCTTTTAGTTTAATTTCGTATAAAACTCAATCCCCCTTTACTTTAATGTCAAATTAGTTAGAAAGTATCTTAGTTTGTGTTTTTAAGAGTTTTGATTAAATTTATTTCCCAATTTCGTCAAAATTTGTGTTTGTACTCAAATCTGCCCAGAAAGTGGTTTTTAGGCAGATTTGAGTGTGTTTGTGTTGTTTTGAGTCTGCTTTAATTTACAATCTGTTCTTTTAGTTTAATTTCGTATAAAACTCAATCCCCCTTTACTTTAATGTCAAATTAGTTAGAAAGTATCTTAGTTTGTGTTTTTAAGAGTTTTGATTAAATTTATTTCCCAATTTCGTCCAAATTTGTGTTTGTACTCAAATCTGCCCAGAAAGTGGTTTTTAGGCAGATTTGAGTGTGTTTGTGTTGTTTTGAGTCTTTTGGTTTGTTTTAGTGTTTTAAAGTTTAGTTTTACATTCTTTGAGTCTAGTATAGTGTTTCATATTGTTATTTTACGTTTTTGAGTCAAATCCAAGTGGTTAACAATCCCTCCTAATCCCCGGTCTAGAACGATCCCTACTTATACATATACTACAATTTGACGAAAAGAGGGTTTAATTTGTGTGCGTATAAATCTCGCATCAGGTACCTTCCAACACAATGATGAGGATTTGGTTTTAAATTACATGACTATTATAGAATGTTGTAAACATGGCTGGAAGTTGATTTATGCTTTGGGTTATGCTTGGTTATGGTTATAGCTTATGAATTCACATGTAATTACAAAGAGAAAATCTGTTTTTGTAACATGCTTGAACGAAGGAACTTAAACTAAAGCTACATCCTTGTGAGACTTGAGCCTATAACGTTCTTTGGAGAGTATAAATCTGTGATTTCTTGTTTTCTAAAGTCGTTGCATGATCTCATCATTCTTTGCTTGGTTGCTACTTGGAATGCATTTCATTATAGTTCCAAATACTAGAACTCATGCCCAATTCATTCAAAGCATGATATTGATTGCATAACATACAATAAGATGAAGTTGTTAGTCAAGCCAAAGCCAAAAAGCCTATCCCTTTTCACATGTATTGTAGGATTACCCCTTTTGAGCCTTTTCAAGCTTATTTTCTTTGTTAACCACACTATCCTCACCTAGCTTAGATTAGGACTTTCCATACCCTTGTTCTTAAAGGATAGTGAAACATGACTTGGAATGAACTCCTTTTGATCAATATATTGCAGAAAATAAGTGTGGGGCAAGATAATAGGGCACGGCCAAAGAATGAAATAAAGAAAAAAGAAAAAAATTCGTGGAAAAATAAAAAGAAATTAGAAAAGTGTTGAAAAGAAAGAAAAAGAGTTGAAAAATAAGTGAAAATGATCTCACAAGTATTGGTTATTGAAGGAAGGGTCCAAAAGAGTGAATTTGACCCTAGTTGTTGCATGAATCTTCCCTTGTGTTTAAAAGTTGATTTCTGCCATTAAAAGTGAGTTTAAGTGTCAATTTCATTACTTCGCTTCCTATTACTTTAAGAACCTTTGTTTTACTTTACCTTTCTTTGTTAAACCATTACCCTTAGCCCCGTTACAACCCTCAACTTCTATCTTGATGTTATGTGTTCAATTTGTGGAGTTTGAATTTGGTATGAGCATATGGAATCACTGGTTCTCATTCTAAGTAGTAGCATTCCATTCATGAGATCATATTCATGTCATTGTCGTAAATCCAGAAAATGCTTTCTTTGATATAACATATGTGAGTGTTAGAATTCATATTTACATCAATCTCCTCACATATACCTAGTGTAGGGTGTGGAGTTAGAAAATCTGTGTGAAAATTGAGTGCATTCTAGTAAGGAATTGAGGGAATTCTCTAAGGCATGTTACTACATTCAAAATGATGTTTTAATTGATTAAATGTGAAATAATAAGTGGTAACTATGATTAAGTGTTTGTTGAAGTGTAAAGTAAGCTAAATGTTGTGGGAATGATGTTCTATATTGTGTCATGTTCGTTTGAAATCCCTGAGATACATGTTGGAAGGTTTAGAATGTGTTTTGGTTTGTTTTTAGTTTCTTTCGTTTTGTTTTGCTCGGGGACTAGCAAAAGCTAAGTGTGGGGGAATTTGATAGGAGCATATTTATGCGACTTAATTGGCTTGTTCTCGTGCATTTACGTTGTGTTTCTTTAGTTATTTTAGTCCTTTATGCCATTTTCGTGTGTTTCTAGGTTCATATGGCTAAGGAAGCAAAAAGGTGCATTTTGGAGCATTTTGGAGCAAAATTGGGCTTGGAATGGATAGCTTATGTTTGGAGCCAAGGTGTTGGACGAAATTGAGGCACTTTAGGACACAAAACAATGGCCCTAGCCCAATTACATAACCTTGCCATGGCTTATCCCTTCTCCCCTTCCCTTGCCATGCAAACCACCCTATTTTAGGCCCATTCTATGTACTTAAACCTTAGCCCTTTAACCTTGCAGCCATATCCCCTCTTTTATCCACATGCATTCATAATCATTCATAATCATTCACCACCAATTCAGCCACATGCACTTGTTCTTTCATCATTGCACCATGATAGGAGCATATTTAGGCGACTTAACTACCTTATTCTTGTGCATTTGTGCTATTATTTCTTAGTTAATGTCGTATTACAACTCAATTTCGTGTGTTTGTAGGTCCTATGGGTCACAGTATCAAGAAAGTGCATTTTGGTGCATTTTGGAGCTATTTTGGACACTATGGGGATAGCTTGCATATGGGCTAACATGGATGGACGAATTTGAACTTCAAGAGGCTAGATATGTGATAAGAAGAGGAAGGAACTAAGCTAAGGACGAAGTGGATAAGGAAGGAGCTCAAAAGAGGAAACCTTATCCAAAACATTATCCAACCTTATCCAACATTATCCAATTATCCAAAACATTATCCAAACCTTATCTCATCTTATCTTATCCAAACTTTATCATGTCTTAATCCTACTTGCATGGGGACCTAAATGGATAATTCTAGAACCTATTTCTAGAAGCATCCTATTCTAGAAGGCCCAAATCTGCCACAAAACCTATTCTTTCTATAAGCCCTAGAAAAGTGGCGCCCCAATCCATTCTAGAAGGCTTTGGCTTGCCTTGCAAGCCAAGCAACCCTCTCCCCTAAGTCAGCCGCACCTCCCTAGGCCCAATCCCTTTGGGATTCTGATTTCCAAGGCCTAATCCTTGTGGATTTGGGTATACAATTCGTTTTATAAAACTATGTGGGCCAAAAACCTCTTCCTAGGTGGATTTGACAACCCATGGCCGAATTCTAGGGCCCTAATCCACCAAATCTGCTAAGTAAACCTTAATCTAATAAACCCTAGGACTATATAAACATATTTTCAGCCACAAATTCGTACCACCCCCTTATGCTATTCAGAAACCCTTGTGCCGCACCTCCATTCTCCATTCTACACATCCACACATCTCCCTACACATCCATACACCTCTGCCGCACCCTTCCCCACCATAATCAACCATCCTCCATCCCTCCAAACAAGAAAACACCATCCAAAACCACCAATTCCATCACCCACACTTTGTGCCGCAACAAGGAGGAGGAAGAGGAGCCAATCTGTGCATCAAATCCATCTTGGAATTGCTGAACGTATAGGTGTATTCTTTCTTATGATTTCAATGTTTAAATTCAATACTTTTTGTTGTGCAAGCATGAGGAACTAATCCCCCCTTTGGCTAGGGGGGGAATTCGAAACCATGGTTATATTTGCATGATGATTTGATTACTTTCAGTTGTGATTTCATGAATGATGAATTCAATTTACTTATCTATTTTAATTAAAACTAGTTTATGTATATGAATTGAGAGTGCACGCTTGATTTGCATGCATAAACATGATGCTAGGATATGAGGGAACTTCACCTAATCGTTGGGAACTCATATCCATGAGTAGTTAAGATTGTTGGTCGCAATTATGTTAAGTAAATTCTTGGCATAAGTATCATGCGCTTTCATAGTTACGAATGCCTCGTCAACACCTATGATTTCCATAGAACCTAATGATCTTTGATTGTCTTTCTATTATGCGCTTTCATATAGAAAACTTTTAAGGAATAATTTGATTGCAATGCGCTAATTCCATTCAATTCAATGACCTAAGGGAAATCTGATAGTTAATTTAAGCGTACCTAATTAATTTGGGGTGTTGAGGTTCATAACTTCATCGAATAAGCAACTGGAGATTATTTTGTATGCAAGTATGCCATGTGTGGAGAAAAACCTCCTAGCCATCTCACCATCCATTTAATTCCACCAATTTCGTCAGAATCTGCCTATTTTACATATTTGTTTTGTTTGTTTGATTTTCGTCAAAAACCAAATCCCCAAGTGTCTTAGAGTGTCTAATTAGTTAGAATATGTCTTAGATTGTGTTTTTGAGTGTTTTGATTCAAGTTGTTACCCAAATTCGTCCAAATTTGTGTTTAGGCTCAAAACTGCCCAGATTGTGTTTTTAAGGCAGTTTTCAGTGTTTTTAGCCTATTTTGAGTTTTGTGAACGTGTTTGAGTCTTTTTAAGTGAGTTTAAGTGTTTTAAAGGTTAGTTTTATTTATTTGAGTCAGTTTAGAGTGTTTAGCAAGCCCTCCTAATCCCCGGTGTAAGAACGATCCCTACTTATTTATATGCTACAATTGTCAAAAGAGGGTTAATTTGTGTGTTAAGTTAATTTTCGCATCAAATTTTGGCGCCGTTGCCGGGGATTAGCAACTTTGCTAATCCCTTGGTTCTTTTCTTTTTGGTTTAGTTGTTTTCGTTTTAGTTTCTAACTTAGTGTTGTTTTCTTTGTTTGTTGTTACTTTTGATATTTGATTTAGTTCTCTTTCTTTGATTTTAGGTACTAGAGAAGTAAGATATGGATTTTGCTAGCATTCAAGCTCAATTGGCAAATCTTACTTCTCAATTGTCGCCGTATGCCGAAAGGACCACAATGCAGAGTGTCCCTACATTTGGTGCTTCATATAGGCAAGGATTTCAAGCCAATCAATGTCCACAAAGAGATTGGAGGGATCATTCAAACTCTATGTGGTGGGAAGCTCAACAAGTTCAACGTGAAGCATATTGGCAGCCATATGAGGAGTTCTATTCAAGACCTATGCAGCCACCACAACTTCATATGCAATATGCTCAATTAAATTCAAGTTCGTCAATAGATTATAATCAAATTCTTAATGAATTAAATTCTTTGGTGCAGGGGTCACAAAATCAAGCCAAGGAGGCTCAACAAGAAGCATATTGGCAACCATATGAGGAGTTCTATTCAACACCTATGCAGCCACCACAACCTCCCCCACAACAATTCCAATCAAGTTCAAGTATGTCCATGGATAATGATAAAAAATTTCAATTACTAACCTCTTTGACGCAGGACGAACAAAATCAAGACAAGAAGTTGGGTAAATTGGAGGAGCAAATTGGGCAGATTATGGAGTTCATGAAACAAATTCAAGAGCAAAGTGAACTCTCCAACTCAACTATTGAAAACTCGAAGGAAGATTTTGAAATCCATAATGCTATCACTTTGGGAAGTGCTATGGAGGTTGGAGCTGACCTAAAAATGTCCAAACATAGCCTAGAAGTGGATGAGGAGCTGCTAATTGAGGAGGAGGAAGAAGACATGCACACGGCAAGGGTAGAACAACCCTTGCCGCAGCCCCCTATGTCCTCTAAATCACCCACCACAAGTAAGGACGTCCCAATTCCATGTGATTCTGATGTTATTCCACCCAATGTCCCTTTTCCTAGCAGGTTTTTGATTCCCAACCAAGAAGAGAGTAAAAAGGACATCGTGGAAGCCTTCCCAAAGGTGCAAAATGCTATTCCAATTCTTGGTGCAACACAACAAGTTTTAGATGGTGTTGAATTCTTCAAAGGACTTTGTACACCAAGACGAATGATTCAAGAGAAGGTAGTGGCTGGAGAAGATGTAGAAGGCATCAAAGAGGACATATTTGAAACCACAAAACCCAAAGAAGTTGAATTTGATGACATTGGACAAGTCATAACCATCACATGCAATCTGGCCAAGTCCAATATCCCTGAAACTTTCAAAGGAGTGGTGTTTGTCATTGAGTTCTTGTCGGACAAAACAAGTAAGTCATCTTCTTCAAATTCCATTACATTTTATACTAACTTGCTGATTTTGATGAATCAGGCACCTACACTAGAATTCAAACCAATGCCGGTTCACTTCAAGTATCACCTTCCATTCAAGGATCAATTCCATGCCGTGGGACCTAGGGAAGTTTGAAGGGAAGCATCGTCCGGCTGCAAGACGTTAAAGCAAGCGCTACTTGGGAGGCAACCCATGCAATCAACAAAGGAAGAACTTGGGAATCGCTCCACATCAGATTTGCGTCCCTAACCCCTTTCCTTTGTTGCTTACTTTATGTTATGTGTAATGTGTTTAATTGTGCTTAAAACATTGAGGACAATGTTTAGTTTAAGTGTGGGGGGGGGGGGGGGTAACATTCTGTTTTGAGATATTTTTGCATGAAATTCGTAGGGTATTACCACCTAACATATCTAAATTTGTTTCCCACTGTTTTTAAGTGTTTTTAAGCTATTTTAGAGTGTTTTAGAGTGTGTTGACTTAAAAATCCGAAAATACCATAAAAATTTGAAAAATTGTTTTGAAAAACCCAAAAAGAGTTGTTTTTGTGTGTTTGTTTGTGTCGTAGGTCACCTTCCAACACAATGATGAGGATTTGGTTTTTAATGCATGATTGTTAAAGAAAGTTACAAACAATGATGGACGTGTGAATTGCTCTTTGGTTTATGCTTGGTTGTAGTTATAGTTTACGAATTCACATGTAATCATAAAGGATAAAATCAGTTTTGTAACATGCTTGAAGGAAGGAACACAAACAAACGCTACATCCCTGAGAGATTTGAGCTTAAACGTTTATTTGGAGAGTTATTAATCTATGCATTCTTTTTTTTCTAAAGTCATTGCATGATCTCATTATTCTTTGCTTGGTTGCTACTTAGAATGCGTTTCATCACTATAGTTCCAAATACTAGAACTCATACCCGTTTCATTCAAAGCATGAAATTGATTAGCATAACAAATAACAAGATGAAGTTGTGTAGTAGTCACCACCATAGCCAAATAGCCGAATCCACCCTTGTCATTTGTATTGTAGGTCTAAACCCCTTTGAGCCTTATTTAGCCTATTTTCTTGTTAACCACATCATCCTTACCTAGCCTAGAATAGGACTTTCCATACCCTTGTTCTTGAAGTATAGTGGAGCATAACTTAGAAGGAATTCCTTTTGAGTGACATTCTTGCAGAAAACAAGTGTGGGGGAAAGGATTTTGTGAGTGTGTGTGTGCCAAAGTCTTAAAAGGGGCACGGGAAAAAGAAAGAAAAAAGAAAAAAAAAAAAACAAAAGAACGAAAGAAAAAGAAAGAAAAAAATCGTGAAAAAGAAGAAAATAAAGAAAAGAAGTGAGAAAGAACTCACAAGTGTTGATTGTTGAAGAAATGGTCCAAAAAGTTTGAATATGGCCCTAAGTTTTGTGTGACTTCCCCTTGGGTATTCAAAGTTGACTTCTGCATTCTAAAGGGAATTCTAAGTGCCTAATTCATTACTTTGCTCACTATTGCTTTAAGAATGTTTGTTTATCCTTTACCTTTCGTTGTTAGCCAATACCCTAGCCCCGTTACAACCCTTAGACTTCTATCTTGATTGTTATGTATTTCAATATGTGGAGTTTAGAATTGGTTTGAGCATATGGTATCCCTGGTTCTCGTGTCTAGGTAGTAGCATTCCATTCATGAGATCATATACATACATGTTAATAATTCCAGAAAATGCTTTTCTTGTTCTAACATATGTGAGTGTTCGTCTACATGTTTACACCAATCTTCTCACATATACCTAGTGTAGGGAGTGTAGTCAGAAAATCTGAGTGAAAACAGAGAGTATATCCGGTGAGGAATTGAGGAAATTCTCTAAGGCATGTTACTACATTCAAAATGTTGTTTTAATTGATTAAATGCGAGCTGGTGAATTGTGACTATGTTTAAGTATGCTTGAGGGTAAGGATTGCTTAAATCTATGTGAGTGGTGATCTTTGACATGTCATGTTTCATTGGAAATCCCTGAGACGAACGTTGGAAGGTTTAGATTATATGTTTTGTTTCTTTTGTTTATTTGTTTTGCTCGAGGACTAGCAAAAGATAAGTGTGGGGGAATTTGATAGGAGCATATTTAGGCGACTTAACTACCTTATTCTTGTGCATTTGTGCTATTATTTCTTAGTTAATGTCGTATTACAACTCAATTTCGTGTGTTTGTAGGTCCTATGGGTCACAGTATCAAGAAAGTGCATTTTGGTGCATTTTGGAGCTATTTTGGACACTATGGGGATAGCTTGCATATGGGCTAACATGGATGGACGAATTTGAACTTCAAGAGGCTAGATATGTGATAAGAAGAGGAAGGAACTAAGCTAAGGACGAAGTGGATAAGGAAGGAGCTCAAAAGAGGAAACCTTATCCAAAACATTATCCAACCTTATCCAACATTATCCAATTATCCAAAACATTATCCAAACCTTATCTCATCTTATCTTATCCAAACCTTATCATGTCTTAATCCTACTTGCATGGGGACCTAAATGGATAATTCTAGAACCTATTTCTAGAAGCATCCTATTCTAGAAGGCCCAAATCTGCCACAAAACCTATTCTTTCTATAAGCCCTAGAAAAGTGGCGCCCCAATCCATTCTAGAAGGCTTTGGCTTGCCTTGCAAGCCAAGCAACCCTCTCCCCTAAGTCAGCCGCACCTCCCTAGGCCCAATCCCTTTGGGATTCTGATTTCCAAGGCCTAATCCTTGTGGATTTGGGTATACAATTCGTTTTATAAAACTATGTGGGCCAAAAACCTCTTCCTAGGTGGATTTGACAACCCATGGCCGAATTCTAGGGCCCTAATCCACCAAATCTGCTAAGTAAACCTTAATCTAATAAACCCTAGGACTATATAAACATATTTTCAGCCACAAATTCGTACCACCCCCTTATGCTATTCAGAAACCCTTGTGCCGCACCTCCATTCTCCATTCTACACATCCACACATCTCCCTACACATCCATACACCTCTGCCGCACCCTTCCCCACCATAATCAACCATCCTCCATCCCTCCAAACAAGAAAACACCATCCAAAACCACCAATTCCATCACCCACACTTTGTGCCGCAACAAGGAGGACGAAGAGGAGCCAATCTGTGCATCAAATCCATCTTGGAATTGCTGAACGTATAGGTGTATTCTTTCTTATGATTTCAATGTTTAAATTCAATACTTTTTGTTGTGCAAGCATGAGGAACTAATCCCCCCTTTGGCTAGGGGGGGAATTCGAAACCATGGTTATATTTGCATGATGATTTGATTACTTTCAGTTGTGATTTCATGAATGATGAATTCAATTTACTTATCTATTTTAATTAAAACTAGTTTATGTATATGAATTGAGAGTGCACGCTTGATTTGCATGCATAAACATGATGCTAGGATATGAGGGAACTTCACCTAATCGTTGGGAACTCATATCCATGAGTAGTTAAGATTGTTGGTCGCAATTATGTTAAGTAAATTCTTGGCATAAGTATCATGCGCTTTCATAGTTACGAATGCCTCGTCAACACCTATGATTTCCATAGAACCTAATGATCTTTGATTGTCTTTCTATTATGCGCTTTCATATAGAAAACTTTTAAGGAATAATTTGATTGCAATGCGCTAATTCCATTCAATTCAATGACCTAAGGGAAATCTGATAGTTAATTTAAGCGTACCTAATTAATTTGGGGTGTTGAGGTTCATAACTTCATCGAATAAGCAACTGGAGATTATTTTGTATGCAAGTATGCCATGTGTGGAGAAAAACCTCCTAGCCATCTCACCATCCATTTAATTCCACCAATTTCGTCAGAATCTGCCTATTTTACATATTTGTTTTGTTTGTTTGATTTTCGTCAAAAACCAAATCCCCAAGTGTCTTAGAGTGTCTAATTAGTTAGAATATGTTTTAGATTGTGTTTTTGAGTGTTTTGATTCAAGTTGTTACCCAAATTCGTCCAAATTTGTGTTTAGGCTCAAAACTGCCCAGATTGTGTTTTTAAGGCAGTTTTCAGTGTTTTTAGCCTATTTTGAGTTTTGTGAACGTGTTTGAGTCTTTTTAAGTGAGTTTAAGTGTTTTAAAGGTTAGTTTTATTTATTTGAGTCAGTTTAGAGTGTTTAGCAAGCCCTCCTAATCCCCGGTGTAAGAACGATCCCTACTTATTTATATGCTACAATTGTCAAAAGAGGGTTAATTTGTGTGTTAAGTTAATTTTCGCATCACACCACAATCCTTTACCATTGCAGCCACATGCACTTCCCCCTTTCTTTAATCCATTGCAGCCACATGCACTTCCCCCTTTACCATTGCAGCCACATGCACTTCCCCCTTTATCATTTCAGCACATGCACTCCCATCCTTTAATCCATTGCAGCCACATGCACTCCCATTAATTAATTCAAGTCCATATCTGATTACCCTAGGGTTTTAAGTGCCTATATATACTCATTTTAACCCCTAGATCAGATACCATCTCTCATACACATTCATTCACGCCAGAAATTCATTCCCTCTCTCTAACACTGCCATACTTCACCATTCTTCATATTTTCTGCCCAAAAACACTCCTTGCCTTCCCCTACATCCATCCCTACCCTAAACACATAATTCTACATCATCCATAACCCCCAAAACTCACAAAAACCCCTTGTGCTGCAGCAACTAGAGGAGAAGAGGCCTAAACGTTCATACAATTCAAGATTGAGTTGTTGGAATTTTTAGGTGTTCTTCGTTCTTGTTTTCAATGCTTACTTTGTTATTACTCTCTAAGTTTGTTGTAATCATGAGTGGCTAAACCCCTAATTAGTTAGGGGAAAGTTTGAAGCCATGGACATATGTTGGTTATGATTTGATTTACTCCAGTTATGAATTCATGAACTTTAGATGTGGTTTACTTTTCTATTTTGATTAAGAACTTGTTTATGTATGTGGGTTGAGGGTCGACACTTAATTTGCATGCCTAAACTTGATGCTAGGATATAAGGGAATTTCACCTAATCGTTATGAACTTATATTCATGAGTAGTAAAAATCGCTAGTCACGATTGCGTTTAGTAAACCCTAGGCTGGATTAACATGCGTATTCCATAGTTATGAATGCCTAGTCGATGTTTATGATTTCCGTTGAACTTAATGATCTTTGTTGAATGTCTCTATCATGCGTATTCCATAGTTAGGGACTTTGATTAGGAATAATTTGGTTGTAATGCGTATCCCATTCAATCCAATGAATCTAGGGAAATCTGAAAGTTAATTTAAGCGGACCTAATTAACTTGGAGCCTTGTCATTCATCGTTTGTTGAAGTCATAACTGGGAATCAAATTATATGCATATGTTCATGTGTGGATAAGGAACCCTCTAACTAGTTTCTCATCATTCTATTTCATCAATTTTGTTTTTACAATCTGTTTTAATTAGAATCTGTGCATTTAGTTTAATTTCGTCCAAAACTCAATCCCCCTTTACTTTATTGTCCAATTTAGTTAGAAAGTGTTTTAGTTTATGTTTCTAAGTGGTTTGATTCAATTTATTACACAAATTCGTCCAAATTCACCAAAGTGCTCAAAACTGCCCAGAAAGTGTTTTTAAGGCAGTTTTGAGTGTTTTGGGTGATGTTTGAGTCTTTTGGTTTGTTTTAGTGTTTTAAGCGTTTAGTTTCGCATTCTTTGAGTCTAGTATAGTGTTTCATATTGTTATTTTACGTTTTTGAGTCAAATCCAAGTGGTTAACAATCCCTCCTAATCCCCGGTCTAGAACGATCCCTACTTATACATATACTACAATTTGACGAAAAGAGGGTTTAATTTGTGTGCGTATAATTCTCGCATCACTAAACACTTGATTCAAATAAATAAAACTAATTTTTAAAACACTTAACTTACTTAACAAGAACTCAAAACAAGTACACAAGACTTCAAATACTTGAAAACACAAAAATAAAACAAATACGAATGATTAAGACTTAACAAAAGATGGGGGGGGATTGTGTTTGGACGAGATTAAATTAAATGGACAAATTGTAATTAAAGGCAAAACGTAAATATGAATGTGATGAAAATATGGATGATGGAATAGCCAAGGGGTTCTTCTCCACACATGTTACACTTGCATACAATATTGATTCTCAGTTGGTATTTCGATAAGTTGTGAAACTCAACACTCCGGGTTAATTAGGTCCGCTTAAATTAACCGTCAAGTTCTCCTTAAGTTAATGAATTGGATTGGTTAGCGCAACGCAATTCACCACATTCTCCAAAAGTCCTTTACGTGAAAAGCACAATAAAGATACAATCAAAGATCATTAAGCATTATGAAAACTATAAGTGTTGACGAGGCATTCGTTACTATGATGAGCATGAAACTCGTGCCAAGAATTCATTTAACGCGATTGTTTATAAGCAACCTCCACTACTTGTGAATATAAGTTCATAACGATTAGGTGAAATTCACTTATAGTCTAGCGTCATATTCATGCATGAAAATTAAGCGCGCATTCTTAATAAACATTCATAAATAAGTTATCAATCAAACGGTTAAACAAATTGAATCCACAACTTATGAAATTCCAACGAAAGTTAATCAATTCATATTGCAAATATAAACATAGTTTCGAATCACCCCCTAGCTAAAGGGGGTTTAGTTCCTCATAACTTTGAAATCAAAGAAACCCCTAAACATTCCAACAACTCAAACTTGAATTGTATGAACGTTTAGGCACTCTTCTCTTCCATTCTCATACGTACAAAACAAAGAGAATTAAATTTAAACTTTGAAATCAAAGAAACACCTAAACATTCCAACAACTCAAACTTGAATTGTATGAACGTTTAGGCACTCTTTTCTTCCTCGTTGTTGTAGCACAAGGTCTATGGTGAGCTTTGGGGATTATGTGAAGTGTTTTGGAGGGATGGGAAGTGGTTGGATAGTGGCTGCAATGGAGGAGAAAAACTGCACAGAAATGGAAGGGGATTTGCGGCACAAGGATTGTGTTTGTGTTGTGTGAAGTGTTGTGAATGGAATAGAGAGATGGAATGGGGAGTGAATGCGAGGGCTTTTATAGGAGAATGAAGGTGTAAATGGCTGTTTGTTTAAGCATGCAAGTGGCTAATTAATGATGAACAAACAGCTAGGAAAGCATGTGAAAGCTGGAATTGCATGTGAAGATGCTGGAATTGCATTGAAAGCTCACGGCATTGAGTGTGTTTTCTGGAATGATGGCAGGTTGTGTATGTGTTTGGGAAGAGAATAAATGTATGATGGTGGCTGAATGATTAAAGGGAATGAATGGGAGTGACACTAGGTTGGTTATGCATGTGGAATGTGGCTGAATTGTTGGTGAAATGATGAATGGGAAAGCTGGAATTTCAAGGGAACTCACGGCAAAGATAAGTGTTTTGGTGATGGGTGCATGTGTTGATGGTTTTGCATGTGAATTAAAACTAGATTGATGATGATGAATGCATGTGTAAAGGAAGTGGATTTTCTGCAAATGCAAGACTACTTATACATGGCTGAAATGATGAAGAATAAAGGGTGCAAGTGTGAATGATTGAATGTGCATGTGGGTTGGAAATGTGGGTGCAATGATGAAGTGTAATGGCTGAAAATGGGATGGATTTATGATGGGAGTGCATATGATTAAAGAGTGGGAGTGCATGTGGGTGAATGTGAAGGGAATGCATGTGTTGATGACTAGGTTAGTGGGTGGAAATCTGAAAATGGCATAAGGGAATGGGAGCTCACGGTTTTGGCTAGTGTTTGAATGTGTAAAGTGTGTGTGAATGCATGTGAAGATGCTAATAAATAATGCATGTAGGTTTAGGAAATAAAATCATAACTTAAAGGGGGATGATTAAAGGGTGTTGAAAGGTTTTGCATGGCTTTGAAGTGATTGTGGATTGGGCTAGAGTTTAAGTACATGAAATGGACCCAAATTGCTCATCCTTGCATGGCAAGGAATGGTGTTTGTGTTAAGCCCATGGCAAGGTGTTATGTGATTGGGTTAGGGCCATTGTTTTGTGTCTTCAAGTGCATACAAGGCCTTCAATTTCATCCAAAACACTCCACAATGCATCCTTTCGTCAAACACGTCTTATTATCCTGAAAACACACAAAAGAAGCATAAAGGACTAAAATAACTAAAGAAACCCAACGTAAATGCACGAGAACAAGCAAAGTAAGTCGCCTAAATATGCTCCTATCAATCATATATATACATGTTAATAATTCCAGAAAATGCTTTCCTTGTAGAACATATGTGAGTGTTCGTTTACATGTTTACATAAATCTTCTCACATATACCTAGTGTAGGGAGTGTAGTCAGAAAATCTGAGTGAAAACAGAGAGTATATCCGGTGAGGAATTGAGGAAATTCTCTAAGGCATGTTACTACATTCAAAATGTTGTTTTAATTGATTAAATGCGAGCTAGTGAATTGTGACTATGATTAAGTATGCTCGAGGGTAAGGATTGCTTAAATCTATGTGAGTGGTGACCTTTGACATGTCATGTTTCATTGGAAATCCCTGAGACGAACGTTGGAAGGTTTAGATTATATGTTTTGTTTCTTTTGTTTATTTGTTTTGCTCGAGGACTAGCAAAAGATAAGTGTGGTGGAATTTGATAGGAGCATATTTAGGCGACTTAACTACCTTATTCTTGTGCATTTGTGCTATTATTTCTTAGTTAATGTCGTATTACAACTCAATTTCGTGTGTTTGTAGGTCCTATGGGTCAAAGTATCAAGAAAGTGCATTTTGGTGCATTTTGGAGCTATTTTGGACACTATGGGGATAGCTTGCATATGGGCTAACATGGATGGACGAATTTGAACTTCAAGAGGCTAGATATGTGATAAGAAGAGGAAGGAACTAAGCTAAGGACAAAGTGGATAAGGAAGGAGCTCAAAAGAGGAAACCTTATCCAAAACATTATCTAAACATTATCCACCCTTATCCAACATTATCCAATTATCCAAAACATTATCCAAACCTTATCTCATCTTATCTTATCCAAACCTTATCATGTCTTAATCCTAATTGCATGGGGACCTAAATGGATAATTCTAGAACCTATTTCTAGAAGCATCCTATTCTAGAAGGCCCAAATCTGCCACAAAACCTATTCTTTCTATAAGCCCTAGAAAAGTGGCGCCCCAATCCATTCTAGAAGGCTTTGGCTTGCCTTGCAAGCCAAGCAACCCTCTCCCCTAAATTAGCCGCACCTTCCTAGGCCCAATCCCTTTGGGATTCTGAATTCCAAGGCCTAATCCTTGTGGATTTGGGTATACAAATCAGTTTATAAAACTATATGGGCCAAAACCTTCTCCTAAGTGGATTTGAATCACCATGGCCGAATTCTAGGGCCCTAATTCACCAAACCTGTTAAGTCTAACCCTAATCTACTTAACCCTAGGACTATATAAACATAATTTCAGCCAAAAATTCGTAGACCCCTGATGTTAGACAGAAAACCCTTGTGCCGCACCTCCATTCTCCATTCTTGACCTCCATAGACCTTCCTACACATCCATACATCTCTGCCGCACCCTTCCCCACCATAATCAACCATCCTCCATCCCTCCAAACAAGAAAACACCATCCAAAACCACCAATTCCATCACCCACACTTTGTGCCGCAACAAGGAGGAGGAAGAGGAGCCAATCTGTGCATCAAATCCATCTTGGAATTTCTGAACGTATAGGTGTATTCTTTCTTATGATTTCAATGTTTAAATTCAATACTTTTTGTTGTGCAAGCATGAGGAACTAATCCCCCCTTTGGCTAGGGGGTGAAATTCGAAACCATGGTTATATTTGCATGATGATTTGATTACTTTCAGTTGTGATTTCATGAATGATGAATTCAATTTACTTATCTATTTTAATTAAAACTAGTTTATGTATATGAATTGAGAGTGCACGCTTGATTTGCATGCATAAACATGATGCTAGGATATGAGGGAACTTCACCTAATCGTTGGGAACTCATATCCATGAGTAGTTAAGATTGTTGGTCACAATTATGTTAAGTAAATTCTTGGCATAAGTATCATGCGCTTTCATAGTTACGAATGCCTCGTCAACACCTATGATTTCCATAGAACCTAATGATCTTTGATTGTCTTTCTATTATGCGCCTTTCATATAGAAAACTTTTAAGGAATAATTTGATTGCAATGCGCTAATTCCATTCAATTCAATGACCTAAGGGAAATATGATAGTTAATTTAAGCGTACCTAATTAATTTGGGCTGTTGAGGTTCATGAATTCATTGATTAAGCAACTGGAAATTGTATTATGTGCAAGTATGCCATGTGTGGAGAAAAACCTCCTAGCCATCTCACCATCCACTTAATTCTATCAATTTCGCCTGAATCTGCCTATTTTACATATTTGTTTTGTTTGTTTGATTTTCGTCAAAAACCAAATCCCCAAGTGTCTTAGAGTGTCTAATTAGTTAGAATATGTTTTAGATTGTGTTTTTGAGTGTTTTGATTCAAGTTGTTACCCAAATTCGTCCAAATTAGTGAAAGTGCTCAAAACTGCCCA
Source organism: Pyrus communis (assembly GCF_041283825.1). Taxonomy (NCBI): domain Eukaryota; kingdom Viridiplantae; phylum Streptophyta; class Magnoliopsida; order Rosales; family Rosaceae; genus Pyrus; species Pyrus communis. Next base: position 10,222,316 of record NC_142572.1, read on the forward strand.
GAAAGTGTTTTTAAGGCAGTTTTGAGTGTTTTGGGGCTGTTTTGAGTCTTTTGGTTTGTTTTAGTGTTTTTATTGTTTAGTTTTGCATTCTTTGAGTCTAGTTTAGTGTTTTAACCTTTGTTTTACGTTTTTGAGTCAGTTTCCAAGTAATTTAGCAATCCCTCCTAATCCCCGGTTTAGAACGATCCCTACTTATTTATATGCTACAATTGTCAAAAGAGGGTTAATTTGTGTGTTAAGCAAAATTTGCACATCATCTGCCGCAGCAAGGAGAAGAAGAAAGAGGGACTTAGACGCGCAGAAATTCAAGTGGATTCGTTGGGCGTTCTAGGTGTAATCAATCTTTTAATCTTTATGTTTAAATTCAATTTTATTTCTCTTTCTGTGAACATGAGAGGCTAAATCCCTAGTTAGCTAGGGGGTGATTCGAAACCATGTTTATGCTTGCAATATGACTTGATTACTTTTGGTTGGAATTTCGTGAATTGTGGATTCAATTTGTTTAACTGCTTGATTGATAACTTATTTGTGTATGTTTATTGAGAGTGCACGCTTAATTTTCATGCATGAATATGACGCTAGAATATAAGTGAATTTCACCTAATAGTTATGAACTTATATTCACAAGTAGTGGAGGTTGCTTATAAACAATCGCGTTAAATGAATTCTTGGCACTAGTTTCATGCTCATCATAGTAACGAAGGCCTCGTCAACACTTATGATTTCCAAAGAACGTAATGATTCTAACTTGTATCTTTATCATGCTGTTCATATAGAGAACTTGTTAGGAATAATTTGTTTGCGATGCAGATTCATCCAATTCAATGATTCTAGGGAAATCTGAAGGTTAATTTAAGCGGACCTAATTAACCCGGGGTGTTGAGTTTCATAATTCATCGAAAGACCAACTGAAAATCATCTTGTATGCAAGTGTGACATGTGTGGAGAAGAACCTTCTAGCTAGCATTCCATCCATATTGTCATCAAATTCATCTTTACAATCTGCCCTTAATTACAATCTGTGCATTTTATTTAATTTCGTCAAAAACTCAATCCCCCTTTACTTTAGTGTCTTAGTTTGTGTTTCTAAGTGTTTTGAACCAATTTATTTCCCAAATTCGTCCAAAGTAGTCAAAGTGCTCAAAACTGCCCAGAAAGTGTTTTTAAGGCAGTTTTGAGTGTTTTGGTGCTGTTTTGAGTCTTTTGATTTGTTTTAGTGTTTTAAGTGTTTAGTTTTGCATTCTTTGAGTCTAGTTTAGTATTTTAACCTTTGTTTTAAGTTTTTGAGTCAGTTTCCAAGTGATTTAGTAATCCCTCCTAATCCCCGGTTTAGAACGATCCCTACTTATTCATATACTACAATTGTCAAAAGAGGGTTTTAATTTGTGTGCTTATTTAGTTTGCATCACTAGGGCTTCTAGAACATGTGATTTAGGCAACCAACATTATTTGGAAACTTGCACAATTGGAAACCTTTCAAGAATAGAAACTCCCCATAATGGAAACTGGTTTCCAAATCTTGATTCCTCCTTCTTCCTTTGATTCTAGGCTCACTTGGTCTTCAATTTCGTCCAACACATTGGCTCCAAGCACAAGCTATCCATCCTTAGCCCAAAAATGCTCCAAATGGCTCCAAAATGCACTTCTTTGCTCCTTTAGCCCGTAGAACCTGAAAACATACGAAAATGGCTTAAAAGACTTAAAGAACTAAGAAATAACAACGTAAATGCACAAGAACAAGCCAACTAAGTTGCCTAAATATGCTCCTATCATCCAATCCAATAACTTAAGGGAAATCTGAGGGTTAATTAGTGATGTCACGGTTAATCTGGGATGTTGAGGTTCATGGTTTATCGAAAAGCAACTGGAAATCAACTTATGTTTGAATGAATCATGTGTGGAGAAGTATCCCTTGGGTAGTCCATCATCCATTGGTTTTACTTAAATTCGTCCAAAAATTTGTTTTAAGTTTTAAGTTACTTGTTTTCTTTTAAATTCATCCAAAAACAAATCCCCTTTTCTTACTTGTTCCAAATCTGTCCAAAAGTGTGTTTTAGACTCTTTTGAGTCAAAACTAATTGTATTTTCGTCCAAATTAGTGTTAGGTGTTCAAAACTGCCCAGATTGTGTTTTTAAGGCAGTTTTGAGTGTTTTGTTGTTGTTTTGAGTCTTTTGGTTTGTTTTAGTGTTCTAGTGTTTAGTTTTGCATTCTTTGAGTCTAGTTTAGTGTTTTAACCTTTGTTTTACGTTTTTGAGTCAGTTTTCAAGTGATTTAGCATTCCCTCCTAATCCCCGATTTAGAACGATCCCTACTTATACATATACTACAATTGTCAAAAGAGGGTTTTAATTTGTGTGCTTATATAACTCGCATCACATTTTTGGCGCCGTTGATGGGGATTAGCAAGTTTGCTAATCCCCCGTTGTTTCTTTTTGTTTCTTTTTGTTTCTTTTTGTTTTCTTTTTGTTTTAGCTACTGACCTTATTTCTTTTCTTGTTTGTAGGTACTGGTTTATGACTCATAGTTCTCAAACTATTAGTGCAAACATCTTGGATTTCGACGACGATTTTGAGCGCACTTTGAGAAAGAAGAAGAAGAACCCAGAACTTTACCCATCAAGTTCTAGTTCGGCTTCCAATCTTGAGGAGGAAGAAGAACCCACGGCAAGGGAGGAAGAAGAGGTCCAAACCATGGCAGCGGACAACCGTACAATCAAGGAGCTTTCCGCTTCGGGAATGGACAATGCCGCACCCTTGTGCATCCAATACCCAAGGGCGGCTCAAGACAAGACCGACGAATTTGAATTGAAGTCAAGTTTGTTGCACCACATTCCAAAGTTCCATGGACTGTCCATGGAGGATCCCAACAAGCATTTGAAGGAGTTCGAGGTGGTGTGTTCGAGCATGACTCCAATTAACGTTGATAGTAGTATTTTGAAGATGAAGGCTTTCCCGTTCTCACTTTTGGAGAAGGCCAAGGATTGGTTATACGAGTTAGCACCCGGAACGGTCACTTCTTGGGAGAGCATGAAGAAGGCGTTTCTTGAAAAGTTCTTTCCTACTTCACGAGTCATTCTCTTGAGAAAGAAGATTAGCGGAATCCAACAAAGTCAAGGGGAGTCTTTTCCAACATACTACGAGCGTTTTAAAGCCCTTGTTGCATCATGTCCTCAACATCAAATGAAGGAGGAGCTTCTACTTCAATACTTCTATGAAGGTCTTCTTCCTATTGAAAGGCAAATGCTTGATGCTTCGGCGGGAGGTGCGTTGGTGGATAAAACTCCCATGGCAGCCAAGAATCTCATTGCAAACCGGGCTCTCAATGCACAACAATACGAAGGAATTGGGCAAAGGGACCCCCCACGGCAACAAGTACATGAGGTAAGTTCTCAATCCGACATTCAAACTCAATTAGCTAATCTTACTTCTCTTGTGTCTCAGATGGCCGAAGGAATGAAGATCCAAGGTCCAATTGTATGTGGCGTCTGTTCTATTCAAGGTCATCATTCGGAAATGTGCCCTCAATTGATTGAGAATGGGGGATGGGAGAGTGCAAAAGCCATTGGATTTCCAAGCCAAAATCAGTCAAAGAATTATCCATATTCCAATACATACAATCCGGGTTGGAGAGACCATCCTAACTTCAAGTGGAGGGAGCCTCAACAACCTTACCAACAAGGAGGCTTTAGGCAACAACCCCTGGGGTTTTACACCAAAACCCACGGCCAAGACCAAAACCAACCCCAATCCGCCCAAAACCATCAAGGTACATCTTTAGATAATGCTACAATTCTTAAGTTACTTACTAGTTTGTCTCAGGGGCAAGAAAATCAAAACAAGGTGATGCAAAACCAAGACAAAAGGGTGGACCACTTAGAGAAACAAATAGGGCAGATTGCGGAGTTTGTGGGACAATTCCGAGACCAAGGCAAGCTTCCAAGTTCAACCATTGTCAATCCAAAGGGAGGGTTCGAATCTGCCAAAGCAATCACTTTGAGGAGTGGAAAAGAAGTTGGCACCACATCCACACCACCCAAAACAAGTCCTAACGAAGAAGAAACATTGCAACATGAAAATGAGGCTGAAGGGAAGCCCACGGCAAGGACACAACCTCCATTGCCGCAAGCCAAAGGGACCAAAACTCATCCATGCCATCCCATTCGGCCACCAAAGGTAAGTTGGGTTCAAATTCGATTAATTCTAACCCCGTTCCACCTAATGTTCCTTTTCCTCACAGATTTTTGCAAACAAAGAAGGAGGAGCATGAGAAGGACATTCTTGAAATGTTTAGGAAAGTTCAAGTCAATATCCCGCTCCTAGATGCCATAAAGCAAGTGCCCAAATACGCTAAGTTCTTGAAGGAATTGTGCACTACAAGGAAGAGGGCGTCACATAAAGAGGTAGTAAGGGTAAGTGAAAACGTTTCCGCTGTTTTACAAAGGAAGTTACCACCAAAGTGCAAGGATCCAGGTAGCTTTACAATTCCTTGTATTATTGGTCAAACTAAGTTTGAACATGCTATGTTAGACTTAGGGGCTTCAATTAACGTCATGCCATACTCTATTTATGCTTCAATGAACCTTGGTGAATTGAAAATTGATGGTGTGATTATTCAGTTGGCCGATAGATCTAATGCCTATCCAAAGGGCGTATTGGAAGATGTCTAAGTACAGGTGAATAATTTGATATTTTCGGCGGATTTCTACGTTCTTGAAATGGAAGAAACTAGCCATACTCCATCTTTGCCGATTCTTCTTGGGAGGCCCTTCATGAAGACGGCCCGAACAAAGATAGATGTGTTTAAAGGCACTTTAACAATGGAATTCGATGGGGAAGTGATTTATTTTAATATTTCTGAAACTATGAGATTTCCTAATGATGATCACTCATGTTTCTCTATTGATATTCTTGATTCTTTGGCGCAGGCACACCTTGATCAATTACATGGAGATGCACTTTTAAACGGTCATCACAAATGGCATAGAAGTGAAGGATCATATGGCTGCCACCATAGCAACCCACGGCACACAAATGCTATCCTATGCCGTGGCCTTTGATGAAGATGTAATTGAGACCGTGGCAGCCCTAGAGTCATTGCCACGGCTCCAAGGTAAGTCCCCTAGTCCAATTTCAATTCCAATTTCGACTAATAAGTTGCTTCATTCTATAGAACAACCACCTACCCTTGAGCTCAAACCGTTGCCAAATCACTTGAAGTATGTGTTCTTGGGCGAGCAAGACACATTGCCCGTCATTATAGCCTCATCACTCACGGCACAAGAGGAGGGGAAATTGGTGAGGGTTCTCAAAGAGCATAAGATGACCATTGGGTGGACTTTGGCCGATATCAAAGGCATAAGTCCTACCACGTGCATGCATCGAATTCTCATGGAAGAAGGCGCCAAACCATCAAGGGAAGCCCAACGTCGACTCAACCCACCAATGATGGAAGTCGTGAAAAAGGAAATCATCAAATTGCTAGATTGTGGCGTCATCTATCCCATCTCGGATAGTTGTTGGGTTTCACTGGTCCAAGTGGTGCCCAAGAAGTCCGGAGTCACGATGGTGAAGAATGAAGAAGATGAACTTGTGCCTACACGCATTCAAACCGGTTGGAGGGTGTGCATTGACTATAGGAAGCTAAATGCCGCAACAAGGAAAGATCACTTCCCGTTGCCATTCATCGATCAAATGCTTGAAAGGTTAGCCGGTCATTCTTTTTATTGCTTTCTTGATGGTTATTTGGGTTATAATCGAATTGTCATAGCGCCGGATGATCAAGAAATGACCACTTTTACTTGTCCATTTGGTACTTTTGCATATCGTCGTATGCCATTTGGTTTATGCAATGCACCGGCCACTTTCCAACGATGCATGGTAAGTATCTTCTCAGATTATGTTGAAAAGATAATTGAAGTATTTATGGACGATTTTAGTGTGTTTGGAGACTCATTTGATGATTGTTTGCATAATCTTGCTTTAATCTTGAAAAGATAATTGAAGTATTTATGGACGATTTTAGTGTGTTTGGAGACTCATTTGATGATTGTTTGCATAATCTTGCTTTAATCTTGAAAAGATGCATGGAAACTAACCTTGTTTTGAATTGGGAAAAATGTCATTTTATGGTTAAACAAGGTATAGTTTTGGGTCATATCATCTCTGAAAAAGGAATTGAAGTTGATAAGTCTAAAATAGATCTTGTACGTCACTTACCCTCTCCTACTTCGGTTAGAGAGGTTCGTTCTTTTCTTGGCCATGCAGGATTCTATAGGCGATTTATCAAGGATTTTTCTAAAATTGCACAACCACTATGCCGTCTCCTACAAAAAGAAATGGCGTTTGAGTTCAACGAGGAGTGTGAGAAGGCATTCAAGCTTCTCAAGGACAAGCTTACCATGGCACCTATCATCCTTCCACCTGATTGGACGTTGCCTTTTGAGCTCATGTGTGATGCATCCGATTATGCAATAGGGGCTGTTTTGGGTCAAAGGAAGAATAAGCAATCCCACGCCATCTACTATGCTTCTAGGACCCTTAATGATGCTCAATTAAACTACTCTACCACTGAAAAAGAACTTCTTGCCGTTGTGTTTGCTTTAGATAAGTTTCGTTCATATTTACTTGGCACTAAAGTGATTGTATTTTCTGACCATGCAGCTCTTAGGTACTTATTCACTAAGAATGAGGCTAAACCACGGCTCATTAGATGGATGCTTCTTCTCCAAGAGTTTGATATTGAAATTCGAGACAAGAAAGGGAGTGAGAACGTGGTTGCTGACCATTTAAGTCATTTGTTACGCAATGAGGACTCCTTACCCATCCAAGAGACTTTCCCTGATGAACAATTGCTGACCATTAAGGTATGTGAACCTTGGTATGCTGATTTGGTCAATTTTTTGGTGTCAAAACGTGTTCCAAGTACCCTAGCTAGGCACCAATGTGATAAGTTAAAGAAAGAGGCACGGTTTTATGTATGGGATGACCCCTATTTGTGGAAGTTTTGTGCAGATCAGATTGTGCGTCGTTGTGCGCATGATTGTGAGTTTAATTTGATTCTAACCTTTTGTCATACTTATGCTTGTGGTGGACATTTTGGCACACAACGCACTGCCCTTAAAGTGTTAGAATGTGGTTTTTATTGGCCAACAATCTTTAAAGATGCTAGATCATTTTGTTTAACTTGTGATCGTTGCCAACGAATGGGAAATATAGGTGCAAGGGACCAAATGCCGCAAACACCCATCTTTAATGTTGAAATTTTTTATGTTTGGGGCATTGATTTCATGGGCCCTTTCCCATCTTCGTTTTGGTTTTACTTATATTTTGCTTGCGGTGGATTATGTCTCAAAATGGGTGGAAGCCAAGGCCACCCGTACTAATGATTCTAGAGTTGTTGCAGATTTTATAAAAACTAACATTTTTGCTAGCTTTGGGATGCCTCGAGTACTTATTAGTGATGGAGGGTCTCACTTTTTCAATCGTACCATTGACGCACTACTCAAGAAGTATCAAGTCACGCATAAGGTTTCAACACCTTACCATCCCCAAACGAATGGCCAAGCCGAGGTGTCCAATAGAGAAATCAAGCAAATCTTGGAGAAAACCGTTGGACCAACAAGAAAAGATTGGAGTGTGCGTTTGGAGGATGCATTATGGGCTTATAGAACGGCATACAAGACACCAATAGGCATGTCCCCTTTTCGGCTAGTGTGTGGAAAGCCTTGTCATCTCCCCATGGAGTTAGAACACAAGGCTCATTGGGCGATCAAGACATTCAACATGGACATAGATGCGGCTGGAATGCATAGAAAGTTGCAATCGAACGAACTTGAGGAGCTAAGGCGTGAAGCATATGAGAATGCTTGCATTTACAAAGACAAGACCGAGGCTTTTCATGACAAGATGATCCGAAGCAAAACATTCTCCATAGGGCAAAAAGTTTTACTTTTTAATTCTCGCTTACGTTTATTTCCTGGTAAGTTACGTTCTAAGTGGATTGGACCTTTTGTTGTTACTAATGTTTTTCCATATGGCGCAGTTCACATCCAAAGCTTGAGGAATGGCCAAGAATTTAAGGTGAATGGGCATCGTTTGAAGCCTTATTATGCAAGTGTTGAAGGGCAAATTGTGGAGGACCATACACTCCATGCCGTGGGCTCTAAGAAAGGCTAAGAAGCATGTTCGTCCGGCTGCACGACGTTAAAGCAAGCGCTTCTTGGGAGGCAACCCATGCATTCAACTAGAGAGGATTTGGGCAATTCACCAATTCATGCCAAAACAATCAGATTTGCGTTTCTCAATCCCTATCTCTTTACTGTTTTTATTTCATCATGTTAGTTCGTTTATAATGTTTGTTTGAATGTGAGTCTTTGTTTGAAACATTGAGGACAATGTTTGATTTAAGTGTGGGGGGGGGGGGGGGGGGGGGGGGGTAAACAAGTGCTTTTGCATGATTTTACATGATTTTCGTGGGATTTTATCACCTATCACTTATAATGTTGTTTCTCACTGTTTTTAAGTGTTTTTAGAGTGTTTTGGAGTGTTTTCATGTCTTTTGATCAGAAAATCCGAAAATTTACAAAAAAATTGCAAAGCAGTTTTTAAAAACCCAAAAAGAGTTGTTTTAAAGTTGTTTTTGTGTGTTTGTTTGTGTCTTAGGTCACCTTCCAACACAATGATGAGGATTTGGTTTTAAATTATATGACTATTAAAGAATGTTGTAAACATGGCTGGAAGTTGATTTATGCTTTGGTTTATGCTTGGTTATGGTTATAGATTATGAATTCACATGTAATTACAAAGTTAATTTGTGTGCTTATATATTTCGCATCAAATTTTTGGCGCCGTTGCCGGGGATTAGCAACTTTGGTAATCCCTTGGATTGTTACTTTCTGTTTAGTTTAATTTGTTAAAGTTTCTGACCTTGTGTTGTTTTTCTTGTTTTAGGTACTAGTGTATGACTCGGAGTTCTCAATCGATTCGTGAGCATATCTTGGACTTTGACAACGATTTTGAGAGGACTTTGAGACGAAAGAGGAAGCAACACGAATCAAATCCACCAAGCCCGGAACCTGACCTTGAAGAACAAGTTCTAGAAGAGGAAGGAGAGGCCACGACAAGGATTTTTGAAGAACCACAAGGTATGGCCATGGACAACCGGACACTCAAGGAGCTTTCTGCTTCGGGATTGGATAATGCCGCACCTTTGTGTATCCAATATCCCCCACCTGCCCAAGGGAAGACCGAAGAGTTCGAGTTGAAGTCAAGTTTGCTCCACCATATTTCGAAATACCATGGGTTGTCCATGGAGGATCCGAACAAGCATCTGAAAGAATTCGAGGTGGTGTGTTCCAGCATGACTCCCGTCAACGTCGATGGAAGTATTTTGAAGATGAAGGCTTTTCCATTCTCTTTAATGGACAAAGCCAAAGATTGGTTGTATGAACTAGCTCCCGGAACCGTCACATCATGGGAGAGTATGAAGAGGGCATTTCTGGAGAAGTTTTTCCCAACTTCTCGAATCATCCTTTTACGTAAAAGGATAAGTGGAATTCAGCAAGAAGAAGGTGAGTCTTTTCCTACATATTATGAACGTTTTAAATCCCTTGTTGCTTCTTGTCCACAGCATCAGATGAAAGAGGAGTTACTTCTACAATACTTCTACGAGGGGCTCCTACCAATTGAACGTCAAATGCTCGATGCCTCGGCGGGTGGAGCATTGGTGGATAAGACACCCATGGCTGCCAAGGTCTTAATTGCTAACTGAGTGTTGAACGCTCAACAATACGAAGGAGTAGGCCAAAGAGGACCCCCACGGCAGCAAGTTAATGAGGTAAGTTCCACACCCGACATTCATTCATGATAGGAGCATATTTAGGTGACTTACTTACCTTGTTTTCATGCATCTATGTTGTTAATTCATAGTTGTTTTAGTAGTTTAAGCCATTTTCGTGTGTTTTTAGGTTCATATGGCTAAGGAAGCAAAAAGATGCATTTTGGAGCAAAATTGGGCTTGGAATGGATAACATATGCTTGGAGCCAAAGTGTTGGACGAATTTGAAAGCCTTGTATGCACTTTGGACATAAAACAAATGGCCTAGCCCAATCAAACAATCCTTTGAGCCATGCAAAACCTCTAGCCCAATCAACAACCCTTAGCCACATGCATTCACATGCATCACAACCCCAAAACCATTAAGAAACACCCATTGCCGTGCCTTGCACTCCCCCTTGCATTTTCAACCATTCCACTTCATCATTACACCACCTTCTCCATCTTTATTCCACATGCATTCATCATAATTCACCCTAGCTACCACCATTCACACACACATGCACTTACTCTTTCATCATTGCACCACCAATTCAACACATGCATTCACACACCAACAACAACTCAATGCCGTGCATTCCCAATCCCTTTCCAGCATTTCACATGCATTTCCACCTTCCTACTTCATCATTTCAGCCACATATTCACCCACATGCACTTTAATCATTCAACACATGCATTCACACACCAACAATAACTCAATGCCGTGCACTCCCATTGCCTTTCCAGCTCCCTTTTGCATTTCCAGCACCAAAACATGCACTCACATGCATTTTCAGCACCAAAACATGCACTCACATGCATTTTCAGCACCAAAACAGCATTCACATGCAATTCCACACACCTTGCCGTGTATTCCCTTGCCTTTCCACCAACAACCTAGCTGTTTTTCCATCATTATTTCATCCACATGCACTCTCAATCATAACAGCCACATTCACTCTTAAACAATCATCCACATATTCTCCCATTCCCCCTATAAAAACCCATGCATTCATACACAAAAACACATCTCATTTTCATACACAACACACCACAAACACATCCATTCTTCCTTTGTGCCGTGAGCTCCCATTCCCTTATAATCCAAACACCACTCCTCTACCATTTCCATAATCCCCCAAACCTCACCTTAGACCTTGTGCTACAACAACGAGGAAGATAAGAGGGCTTAAACATTCATACAATTCAAGTTTGAGTTGTTGGAATGTTTAGGTGTTTCTTTGATTTCAAAGTTTAAATTCAATTCTCTTTGTTTTGTACGTATGAGGAATGGAAGAGAAGAGTGCCTAAACGTTCATACAATTCAAGTTTGAGTTGTTGGAATGTTTAGGTGTTTCTTTGATTTCAAAGTTATGAGGAACTAAACCCCCTTTAGCTAGGGGGTGATTCGAAATAAATGTTTATGCTTGCATTTTGATTTGATTACTTCTAATTGCGTTTCATAAGTTGTGAATTCAATTTGTTTAACCGTTTGATTGATAACTTATTTATGTATGTTTATTGAGAGTGCACGCTTAATTTTCATGCATGAATATGACGCTAGAATATAAGTGAGTTTCACCTAATCGTTATGAACTTATATTCACAAGTAGTGGAGGTTGCTTATAAACAATCGCGTTAAATGAATTCTTGGCACGAGTTTCATGCTCATCATAGTAACGAATGCCTCGTCAACACTTATAGTTTTCATAATGCTTAATGATCTTTGATTGTATCTTTATTGTGCTGTTCACGTAAAGGACTTTTGGAGAATGTAGTGAATTGCGTTGCGCTAACCCATCCAATTCATTAACTTAAGGAAAACTTGACGGTTAATTTAAGCGGACCTAATTGACCCGGGGTGATGAGTTTCATAATTTATTGAAATGCAATTGGAAATCTTTTTATTATGCAAGTGTAACATGTGTGGAGATGAACCCCTTGGCTAGCATCCATTCATTCCATTTCATCAATTTCATATTTACATTCTGTCTAGTTTATTAACTTGTTTCGTTATTTCAATTTTCGTCAAACCTCAATCCCCCTTTTACTTTAATGTTCAATTTAGTTAGAAATCAATCTAGTTTAGTGTTTTATATTGTTTTTACGTTTTTAAGTCAGTTTCCAAGAGATTAACAATCCCTCCTAATCCCCGGTCCAGAACGATCCCTACTTATACTTATACTACAATTGACAAAAAGAGGGTTTAATTTGTGTGTGTTTAATTTTCGCATCAATTCACAATTAGCTAATCTTACTTCCATTGTGTCTCAGATGGCCGAAGGAATGAGGATGCAAGGACCAATTATATGCGGAGTGTGTTCTATCCAAGGACATGCTTGGAGAGACCACCCAAACTTCAAGTGGAGGGAGCCCCAGCAACCACCACAACAAGGAGGCTTTAGACAACAACCCCCGGGGTTCTTCACTAAGCCATACGCACCCACACATGGTCCACAACAATCTGCCCCAAATGCTTCAGGTACGTCCCTAGACAATGATACACTTCTTAAGTTACTAACTAATTTGTCTCAGGGGCAAGAAAATCAAGCTAAAGCCATGCAAAACCAAGACAAGAGGGTGGAGCAATTGGAGAAACAAATTGGGCAGATTGCAGAATTTGTAGGGAAGTTTCGTGATCAAGGCCAACTTCCTAGTTCTACCATTCCAAACCCAAAAGGAGGCTTCGAAAGTGCAAAGGCCATACTCTTGAGAAGTGGAAAAGAAGTCAAGGCAGGTCCTACACCATCACCATCAGGTCCTAACGAGGACGAAAAACTGAGAATTGAAGAGGAGGAATCAAGCCAACCCACGGCAAAGGTGGAAACATGATGTGAAAATTACTTGACACACAAATTAAACCCTATTTGTGACAATTGTAGTAGATATGTAAGTCGGGATCGTTCTAGACCGGGGATTAACTAGGGATGCTAATCTATGTAAATAAGACTCAAAAACACTAAACTAGACTCTATGGACTCAAAACTAACTTTAGACACTTAAAACAGCAACCAATACTAAAAAAGACTCACTTTTAGACTCAATAAAGGTTTTGGACGAAAATACGACTTGACTTGACTCAAAAGACTCAAGGAAAACAAGTTTTGACTCAAATATGAAGACTAAATAACATGGGGATTGTTTTTGACGAATTTTAGACTCAAAACAAAAACTTAGTAGAAAACACTTTTGAAAAACGAATTTAGGTAAAATAAATGGGTAAAAGGCTAGTTAGAGGGTCATTCTCCACACATGATATATGCATACGAACCAATGTCCAGTTATTACTCCTTTAGACTATGAATGACAACGCCCCAAATTAGTTGCATCGCACAAGTAACCCTCAAGTTTTCCTTATTTCATTGAATTGAATGAAAACGCATTACAACCAAATTATCTTTTTCAAGTTCTTTATATGAGATGCATAACAAAGATACATATCAAAAGTCATTAAGTTTTGTGAAAACTATAAGCGTTGACAAGGCATTCATCACTATGAAACTCATGAGACTCATACCAAGGATTTACTGAACGCGATTGTGACTAGCAACCTCCACTACTTTTGAATATAAGTGAATAACAATTACGTGAAACCCCCCTATACTCTAGCATCAAGTTTATGCATGCAAATTAAGTGTTAACCCCCAACCCACATACATAAACCAGTTTTAATAACTTAGATAAGCAAATCACATTCATGCCTTAAGAAATAATAACCGGACGTAATCAATTCATATAAAACATATAATCATGGCTTCAAATTCTCCTCTAACTAAAAAGAAGTTAGTTCCTCATGTTCGCAAAACAAAGATAATTAAATTTAAACATTGAACTAAGACTAAGGATAGAATACACCTAGAAACTCTCCACACTCCAATGGCAGATTTCGAGCCCTCCTTGGATGGCAGATTGCACAAGTCCTCCTCTCCTTGCTTCCTTGCTTGCGGCACTAGGGTGGTGTAGAATGGATTGTGGTGTTTGATGGATGAAAGTATGAATGAATGAATGTGTGAGTGGATCCTTTAAATGGTGCGGCATAGGGCTGTTTATATAGACTTAATTAGGCACACTTAGTGAAGGAAAAGGATTGCACAATCCCATTGAAAAAGGGTTAATTCAAGGCAGAAATCAAATGGGAATTGGAATAGGGAGTTCGGCTAGGATTTAGGGATTCTAGAAGGTTTTGGTGCGGCATATTTATAGGGATGTGATAAGGTTTCTAGAAGGGATGGTTTAGGGCAGATTCCTAAACCTAAAGGGCCAAGGATACATGATATTTGTGTAGGAGAAGGATTGCAATTCCTAAACCTACAAGGAATGGTATTCTTGCGGCATTTGAGTGGATAAAGCTTCTAGAAACTGAATTAGGTGTTTAAATGTGTAATTAATTCCCTCTAATTAGCTAGGTTTAAGTCCTAACCTGATTTGGATAGGATAGAATAGGATAATGTTAGAGTTAGCTAGGTCTAATTAGCTAGGTATTCTTGCGGCATTTGAGTGGATAATGTTACGAGGGGCTCCTACCAATTGAACGTCAAATGCTCGATGCCTCGGCGGGTGGAGCATTGGTGGACAAGACACCCATGGCTGCCAAGGTCTTGATTGCTAACCGAGCGTTGAACGCTCAACAATACGAAGGAGTAGGCCAAAGAGGACCCCCACGGCAGCAAGTAAATGAGGTAAGTTCCACACCCGACATTCATTCACAATTAGCTAATCTTACTTCCATTGTGTCTCAGATGGCCGAAGGAATGAGGATACAAGGACCAATTGTATGCGGTGTGTGTTCTATCCAAGGACATGCTTCTGAGAAGTGCCCACAACTTATCGAAAATGGTGGATGGGAAAGCGCAAATGCAATTGGATTTCAAGGCCAAAACCAACCAAGGAATGATCCGTATTCTAACACCTATAATCCAGGTTGGAGAGACCACCCGAACTTCAAGTGGACGGAGCCCCAACAACCACCACAACAAGGAGGCTTTAGGCAACAACCCCCGGGCTTCTACAACAAGCCATACGCACCCACACAAGCACCTCCACAATCTGCCCAAACAAGTTCAGGTAACACTTTAGACAATGATACACTTCTTAAGTTACTAACTAATTTGTCTCAGGGGCAAGAAAATCAAGCCAAAGCCATGCAAAACCAAGACAAGAGGGTGGAGCAATTGGAGAAACAAATTGGGCAGATTGCAGATTTTGTAGGGAAGTTTCGTGAGCAAGGCCAACTTCCTAGTTCTACCATTCCAAACCCAAAGGGAGGTTTCGAAAGTGCAAAGGCCATACTCTTGAGAAGTGGAAAAGAAGTTGGGGCAGGTCCTACACCATCACCATCAGGTCCTAACGAGGACGAAAAACTGAGAATTGAAGAGGAGGAATCAAGCCAACCCACGGCAAAGGTGTTTCCACCTTTGCCGCAAGCCTTAAGTGACCCCAAATTGTCCAATTTGTCCAAAAAGGGTAAGAATGTGTCAAATTCGGTTCCTACTAATGTTTTTCCTTCAAATGTGCCTTTTCCTAGTAGGTTCATGCAAACAAAGAAAGAAGAAGCCGAGAAGGACATACTTGAAACATTTCGGAAAGTTCAATTAAACATACCCCTTTTGGATGCAATCAAGCAAGTCCCGAGGTACGCCAAGTTTCTAAAGGAGCTTTGCACCACTAGGAAGAGGATGTCGACCAAAGAGGTGGTAAAGGTGGGTGAAAATGTCTCCGCCATCTTGCAACGCAAACTACCCCCCAAATGCAAAGATCCGGGTAGTTTTACCATTCCTTGTGTGATAGGTAACACTCGTTTCGAATCTGCCATGTTAGACCTAGGTGCTTCTATAAATGTCATGCCATATTCAATTTATGCATCTATGAACCTAGGAGTATTGAAAAATGATGGTGTAATCATACAATTGGCCGATAGATCTAATGCCTATCCAAAGGGAGTTTTGGAAGATGTGTTAGTGCAGGTAAATCATTTAATCTTTCCGGTGGACTTCTATGTGCTCGAGATGGATGAATCTGACCATGCCCCTACGTTGCCAATCCTCCTTGGACGGCCATTCATGAAGACGGCTCGGACGAAAATCGATGTGTTTAATGGAACCTTGTCCATGGAATTTGATGGGGAAGTTGTTAATTTTAATCTTTCTGATTCTATTAAGTATCCTAGTGAGGATCATTCATGTTTCTCCATTGACATAATTGACTCTTTGGCGCAGGGATACCTTGAAGATTTGAACGCCGATGGACTTGAAAACATCATTACACGAAGCATGGAACTCAAAACCAAGGGAGGAGGATTGTTGATAACCCACGGCACACACACTCCATTGCATGCCATGCATCCTAGGGAGGAGTTCCTTGAGTTGGTTGCTGCCCTCGAGTCATTGCCTAAGCACGAGGGTAAGTTTCCTAACTTTGAGTCAATTCCCATTTCGACTAACAAATTGCTTCCATCCATAGTTCAGGCACCTACCATTGATCTCAAACCACTACCTAGCCATTTGAAGTACATTTTCTTGGGGGAAGAGGAGACCTTACCTGTCATTATTTCTTCATCATTCACGGCACAAGAAGAATAGAAACTAGTGCGTGTTTTGAAGGAGTTCAAATCTGCCCTAGGTTGGACCTTGGCCGATAACAAAGGTATTAGTCCCGCCACATGTATGCATCATATATTTCTTGAGGAGGGGGCCAAACCAACGAGAGAGGCTCAACGCCGTCTCAACCCTCCGATGATGGAAGTGGTGAAAAAGGAAATAATCAAACTCCTTGATTGTGGAGTGATTTACCTCATCTCCGATAGTCGTTGGGTTTCACCAATCCAATGTGTTCCTAAGAAATCTGGAGTGACGGTTGTGGAGAATGCGGAGAATGAGCTTGTGCCCACCCGAATCCAAACCGGTTGGCGCGTATGCACTGATTATAGGAAGATAAACGCCACCACAAGGAAGGACCACTTCCCATTGCCGTTCCTAGATCAAATGCTTGAGAGGTTAGCAGGTCATTCATTTTATTGTTTTCTTGATGGATATTCTGGTTATAATCAAATTGTTATTGCCCTGGATGATCAAGGAAAGACCACTTTTACTTGTCCCTTTGGAACGTTTGCATATCGACGCATGCCATTCGGTTTGTGCAATGCTCCTGCCACGTTCCAAAGGTGTATGGTTAGCATATTTTCTGATTATGTTGAGAGGATTATTGAAATATTCATGGATGACTTTAGTGTATTTGGTGATTGCTTTGATCATTGTTTAAATAATCTGACCTTAATTTTGAAACGTTGTGTTGAAACAAATCTTGTGCTTAATTGGGAAAAATGTCACTTCATGGTTAAGCAAGGTATTGTTCTAGGACATATTATTTCTGAAAAAGGCATTGAAGTAGATAAATCTAAGGTAGACCTTGTTCGTCACTTACCCTCTCCAACTTCGGTTAGAGAGGTTCGTTCGTTTCTTGGTCACGCAGGTTTTTATAGGCGTTTCATAAAGGATTTCTCCAAGATTGCGCAGCCACTATGCCGATTGCTCCAAAAAGAGGTGGTTTTCGAGTTCAACGAGGCGTGTGAGAAAGCATTCAACCACCTCAAGGACCTCCTCACCACGACACCAATCATCACTCCACCAGATTGGTCCATTCCCTTTGAGTTGATGTGTGATGCATCAGATTATGCCCTTGGAACTGTTTTGGGCCAAAGGAAAAACAAACAGCCACATGTTATTTATTATGCTTCACGCACTTTAAATGATGCTCAGTTGAATTATTCTACAACCGAAAAAGAACTTTTGGCGGTTGTATTTGCATTAGATAAGTTTAGATCATATCTCATCGGTACTAAAGTAATTGTTTTCACTGACCATGCAGCCTTGAAGTATCTTCTCACCAAAAAGGAGGCCAAACCAAGGCTCAACGTGATAAATTAAAAAAGGATGCAGGTTTTTATGTTTGGAACGACCCTTATTTGTGGAAAATATGCCCGGAATAGATTGTGCGTCGTTGTGTTCATGAATCTGAATTTAATTCCATTTTGAGTTTTTGCCATACATATGCATGTGGTGGACACTTTGGCACACAACACACAGCGTTTAAGGTTCTTGAAAGTGGTTTTTATTGTCCTACATTGTTTAGAGATGCTAGGGCTTTTTGCTTAACATGTGATCGATGTCAAAAGACCGGAAGTTTAAGCCAAAGAGACCAAATGCCGCAAACCGCAATCCTTGTTGTTGAAATCTTTGATGTTTGGGGTATTGATTTTATGGGTCCTTTCCCTATGTCGTTTGGTTATACTTACATTTTACTTGCCGTTGATTATGTGTCAAAGTGGGTGATGCGTGAATTATACGCACACAAATTAAACCCTCTTTTCGTCAAATTGTAGTATATGTATAAGTAGGGATCGTTCTAGACCGGGGATTAGGAGGGATTGTTAACCACTTGGATTTGACTCAAAAACGTAAAATAACAATATGAAACACTATACTAGACTCAAAGAATGCAAAGCTAAACTTTAAAACACTAAGACAAACCAAAAGACTCAAAACAACACAAACACACTCAAATCTGCCTAAAAACCACTTTCTGGGCAGATTTGAGCACAAACACAAATTTGGACGAAATTAAGTAATAACTTGACTCAAGAACGTAAAAACACAATATAAAACACTAAACTAACTCAAAGAATGTAAAACTAAACACTTAAAACATTACAACAAACCAAAAGACTCAAACATCACCCAAAACACTCAAAACTGCCTTAAAATCACTTTCTGGGCAGTTTTGAGCACTTTGGTGAATCTGGACGAAATTGGGAAATAAAATGAATCAAAACACTTAAAAGCACAAACTAAATTGATTTCTAACTAAATTGGACATTAAAGTAAAGGGGGATTTAGATTTATACGAAAATTGAAATAACAAAACAAGTTAATAAACTAAACAGATTGTAAAAATGAATATGATGAAAGTATGGATGAATGGATGCTAGCCAAGGGGTTCATCTCCACACATGTTACACTTGCATAATAAAATGATTTCCAATTGCATTTCAATAAACTATGATACTCAACACCCCAAGTTAACCGTGATGCACTAATTAACCTTCAAATCTTCCTAACGTTATTGAATTGGATGATGCATGCGACAATTCAAAACATTCCCCACAAGTCCTCAACATGAATGCATAGAAGAGGTACAAGCAAGAATCATTACGCTCTATGAAAATTATAAGTGTTGACGAGGCATTCGTTACTATGGATTGCATGAAACTTATGCCAAGAATTCATTTAACGCGATTGTTTATAAGCAACCTCCACTACTTGTGAATATAAGTTCATAACGATTAGGTGAAACTCACTTATATTCTAGCGTCATATTCATGCATGAAAATTAAGTGTGCACTCTCAATGAACATACATAAATAAGTTATCAATCAAACAGTTAAACGAATTGAATCCACAACTTATGAAACGCAATTAGAAGTATTCAAATCAAAATGCAAGCATAAACATATATTCGAATCACCCCCTAACCAAGGGGGGTTTAGTTCCTCATGGTACAAAACAAAGAGAATCAAAGAAACACCTAAACATTCCAACAACTCAAACTTGAATTGTATGAACGTTTAAGCCCTCTTATCATCCATTCCTCATTCGTACAAAACAAAGAGCATTGAAATTAAACATTGAAATCAAAGAAATACCTAAACATTCCAACAACTCAAACTTGAATTGTATGAACGTTTAGGCACTCTTCTCTTCCTCTTCGTTGTGGCACAAGGTCTAAGGTGAGTTTGATGGTGTGAATGGTTTGGGGAGTGGTGGAGATATGGAAGAGGAGTGGTGGAAATGGAAAGATGGTGTTTGGATTGTAAGGGAGAGCACGGCACAAGGGAGTTTGATGGTCTACATTTCTGCAATGGATGAGTGTTTATGGAAGAGTGTATGAATGAGTATTTATAGGTGAAATGGGGGGAACATGACAGCTAGGTTGCATGTGCACATGTTGGTTGAATGATTATGAGTGCATGTGGCTGAAATAGCATGTGGAATGGCTGGAAATGCAAGGAGAAGGCATGTGCACGGTTTTGGGAGAGAATGGGAGTGCAAGTGGCTGAAATGTTAGAGGAACAAGTGCATGTGGCTGCATTGTGGTGCAATGATGGAGGAACAATCTGAAAATGCAAGGTATGGCTGGAATGATTGTGTTTGTTTGAATGTGCATGTGATTAAATTAAAGGATGCAAAGTAAATAAATAATGAATGCATGTGTTGAATTATGAAGATGCATGTGCAATGAAGTGGAATGACAATCTGAAATGGGATAGGTACCCACGGCAATGATGATTTCTGGTGGTGTTTGGGTGTATGTTTGAATGGTGCATGTGGGTGAAGGTGTGGCTGCATGTTTGAATGATTAAAGGGACATGTGGGGGTGGAAATGATGAATGAAATGCATGTGAATGACAGCTAGATATGTTGATGAATGCATGTGACTTGTTTGTGGTGAGTGAATGCATGTGCAAAGCTGCAAATGCAACGGGAACTCACGGCATGGATGTGTTTTGGGTGCATGTGGAATGAATGATTTCTTGGTGAGTGGATGCATGTGTTGATTAAAGAGGGAATGCAAAGGAAAAGCTAGAAATGCATGTGGAGTGGCTGCAAGGTGAATGAATAATGAAATGGGAAAGCATGTGCAAGGTTTTGGTGTGAATGATTGAATGTGCATGTGGCTGCAATGGAGGAGGAATCCTTCAATTTCGTCCATCCTCTTGGCTCCAAGCATATGATATCCATTCCAATCTCTAATTTGCTCCAAAAGGCTCCAAAAGGCATCCTTTTGCATACTTTGCCCTTAGAACCTGAAAACACACAAAAGAAGCATAAAGGACTAAAATAACTAAAGAAACATAACGTAAATGCACGAGAACAAGCCATTTAAGTCACATGAATATGCTCCTATCAGTGGGTGGAAGCTAAAGCCACCCGAACTAACGATTCTAGAGTTGTTGCAGATTTTGTAAAATCTAACATTTTCTCTAGATTTGGGATGCCTCGAGTTGCATAAGCGATGGTGGGTCTCATTTTTGCAACCGCACCATTGCGGCGTTGCTCAAGAAGTACAACGTGATGCATAAGGTTTCCACACCTTATCACCCCCAAACAAGTGGCCAAGCCGAAGTATCAAATCGAGAAATAAAGCAAATCCTGGAAAAGACCGTTGGGCCGAATAGGAAAGATTGGAGCTTGCGTTTGGAGGATGCCCTGTGGGCGTATCGAACGGCTTACAAAACGTCCATTGGTATGTCCCCATTTCGGCTAGTCTATGGCAAGCCATGCCACCTACCCGTGGAGCTTGAACACAAGGCACATTGGGCGGTCAAGACCTTCAATATGGATGTGGACACGGCTGGAACCCATAGGAAGCTACAATTGAATGAGCTTGAAAAGATTCGGCATGAGGCGTATGAGAATGCCCGGATTTACAAGGAGAAGACCAAGGGCGTCCATGACAAGATGATAAGAGGCAAAACCTTCTCAATCGGGCAGAAAGTGTTGTTATTCAATTCCCGTCTTCGGTTATTCCCCGGTAAGTCACGTTCTAAGTGGGTTGGTCCATTTGTTATCACTAATGTTTTTGTGCATGGTGCAGTCCAAATACAAAGTTTGAAAACTGGACAAGAATTCAAGGTGAATGGCCATAGATTGAAACCCTACTACGAGAACTTTGTTGAGCATGTTGTGGAGGAGATCCCATTGCATGCCGTGGGCTCCACTGGGGAATGAGCATACCATCGTCCAGCTGCAAGACGTTAAAGCAAGCGCTTCGTGGGAGGCAACCCATGCAATCACCAAGGAGAAGATGGAATCTACACTCCACAACCAGATTTGCGTCCCTAACCTCTTCTCTTTGTTATTTACATTCTGCCATGCTTAGTGTGTGATGCGAACTAAATAAGCACACAAATTAAAACCCTCTTTTGACAATTGTAGTAAAGATGCAAGTAGGGATCGTTCTAGACCGGGGATTAGGAGGGATTACTAAATCACTTGGAAACTGACTCAAAAATGTAAAACAAACGTTAAAAACACTAAACTAGACTCAAAGAATGCAAACTAAACAATAAAACACTTAAACAAATCAAAAGACTCAAAGAATGCAAAACACTTATAAACACAAACTAAGACACTTTCTAACTAAATTGGACACTAAAGTAAAGGGGGATTGAGGTTTTGACGAAATTAAACTAAATGCACAGATTGCAATTAAAAGGCAGAATGTAAATATGAATGTGATGAAAATATGGACGAATGCTAGCTAGAAGGTTCTTCTCCACACATGTCACACTTGCATACAATTTGATTTTCAGTTGGTCTTTCGATGAATTATGAACCTCGACACTCCAAGTTAATTAGGTCCGCTTAAATTAACCTTCAGATTTCCCTAGAATCATTGAATTGGATGAATATGCATCGCAACCAAATTATTCCTAACAAGTTCTATATATGAACAGCATGATAAAGATACGAGTTAGAATCATTACGTTCTTTGGAAATCATAAGCATCGACAAGGCATTTGTAACTATGAAAAGCATGATACTCTTGCCAGGAATTCATTTAACACGATTGTTTATAAGCAACCTCCACTAGTTGTGAATATAAGTTCATAACTATTAGGTGAAATTCACTTATATTCTAGCGTCATATTCATGCATGAAAATTAAGCGTGCACTCTCAACAAACATACACAAATAAGTTATCGATCAAGCAGTTAAACAAATTGAATTCACCATTCATGAAATTCCAACCAAAAGTAATCAATTCATATTGCAAGCATAAACATGGTTTCGAATCACCCCCTAGCTAACTAGGGATTTAGCCTCTCATATTCACAGAAAGAGAAATACAATTGAATTTAAACATAGAGCACAAAGGATTGATTACACCTAAAACGCACAACGAATCCACTTGAATTTCTGCGCGTCCAAGCTCCTCTTTCTCCTTTCCTTGCTGCGGCAGAGAGGTTTTATGGTGTTTTTGGATGGTTTTCTGGGTTAGGGATGGATTTAGGGTAGTACGGTGGTGCGGCAAGGGTTGTGGAACGTGTGGAATGGAGGGGGAATGGATGGTGGTGCTGCGGCAGAGAAGGGAGGCTGCTGGAATGGATATGGTGGCAGCGGCAAGGATGGGGGAAAGCTGGAATTGATGTGGTAGGCACGGATTGCAGGGAAAATATGGAAGGGTGGCTGCGGCTTATGGAAGAGAGTGAGTGAATGGCTACGGCTTAGGTTAAAATGTGAATGTGGCTGATGAGAAAATAAAATGAATGGTATGCACGGGTTTTGAAAAGAATGGGAGTGACGACTTCTTGGAGAGAATTAGGATGATTGGCCGATTAAAATATCAATGAATGGGATATGGTGCTGCGGCAAGAATGAATTAGGGTTTATTAGGGTCAATGAATAATGGGAGCCACGGCTTAGAAGGGAATTAGGTTTTGTGGCTGCATGATAATATCAATGAATGGCTTCTTGCGGCTGTTTGGTTATTTTTCCTGAAAAATATGAAAAGAAAAAATAATAATAGGTCCCTAAGGTGCGGCTAAATGGTGGAAACCCTAGGGTTTAGAAATTCAAACCCTCCTTTATTTTTATTAACTAAAATTCACCTAAAGGCTGCTAGAATTTAGGAAATAAAATCAGAAATTAACAAGGGAATAATTAAAGGGTGCGGCTAGGGTTAGGTTAGGAGAGGGAAATAGGGTTTAATTGCACAACATTGGACAAAAGTGCCCCCCCTTGCACGGCAAGGGAAGGGAATTAGGGTTAAGGCACGGCAAGGTTGTGTAATTGGGCTAGGGCCTTGGTTTTGTGTCCTAAAGTGCCTACAAGGCCTTCAAAGTGGCTAGAAAATACGGATGTTTAAGTTTAGGAAAGGTTACCAAAACGGGAAACCTAGGGTTAACTTTCTACTTCAATTAGGAAACCTTGTTTGAGTAGGAATTCTCGTTTTGGTAGGAATTCATTGTTGGAGTAGGAATTCATCGTTTCTTCAAGTCTTCAACTCGTTCATTCCTCTTTCACTCCAAAAGACTCCAATTTGCATCTTCTTGCACACTTTGGCCTTATAATCTGAAAATACACAAAAGTGGCCTTAAACACTAAAATAACTAAGTAAACACAACATAAATGCACGAGCACAAGCTAATTAAGTCGCATGAATATGCTCCTATCAGTGTGTTTAGTTGCTGTTTGTGTGTTTACTTTTGTTTGGTGTGATTTTAGGCTTAAAACATTGAGGACAATGTTTGATTTAAGTGTGCGGGGGGGGGGGGGGGGGGGGGGGGGGGATAACTAATGTTGTTGATGCAAATTCATGGGATTTTATCACCCATAACTTCCAATGTTGTTCCTTGCTGTTTTTAAGTGTTTTTAAGCTATTTTAGAGTGTTTTAGTGTGTGTTGACTTAAAAATCCGAAAAACCCATAAAAATTTGAAAAATTGGTTTGAAAAACCCAAAAAGAGTTGTTTTTGTGTGTTTGTTTGTGTCGTAGGTTACCTTCCAACACAATGATGAGGATTTGGTTTTTAATTGCATGATGGTTAAAGAAAGTTACAAACATGGATGGACGTTTGATGTACTCTTTGGTTTATGCTTGGTGATAGGAGCATATTTAGGCGACTTACTTAGCTTGTTTTCGTGCATCTATGTTGTTAATTCATAGTTGTTTTAGTAGATTAAGCCATTTTCGTGTGTTTTTAGGTTCATATGGCTAAGGGAGCAAAAAGATGCATTTTGGAGCATTTTGGAGCAAAATTGGGCTTGGAATGGATAGCATATGATTGGAGCCAAAGTGTTGGACGAATTTGAAGACCTTGTATTCACTTTGGACATAAAACAAAGGGCCTAGCCCATTCTCTCTTAAACCAACCCCAAGGCCATGCATTTCCTTCCAATTCCAAAACCTACAATCACTTCAAAAGCCATGCAAATCCATATTCAACACCCTAAACTACAACCATGCATCATTACACCACCTTCTCCATCTTCATTCCACATGCATTTCAACTCACATGCACTCATCATCATTCAACCTAGTGTCACTCCCATACTTTTCCATTGTATAATTCATCCACATGCATCTTTAATCATTCACTCACAAGCTTTAACCAACAAACAAATCATCCAACACATGCACCCATCTTCATTGCCGTGGCTTTCCCCCTTAATTCCAGCTTCACAACCATGCACAACACATGCATTCCCACCCTTACAAGACCCTAATCATTCATCAATACAATCTTGCATAATTCACAAACACATAATCATTCACCCTAGCTTTAATTCACATGCATTCACACACTAACAACAACTCAATGCCGTGTATTCCCTTGCCTTTCCACAACTTTTCCTAGCTAATTTTCACATGCATTCACTTCATCATTACACCACCACTCATTCTTTAAAATCCACATGCACATTCAATCATTCATTCAAGCCCCCTTGTGCCATGTTTCCCCCTTTGTTCCCACCCATCACATGCATCATCATCAAACAAACACTCAATGCCGTGGGTTCCCTTTGCTCCCCTTGTGCAATTCCAGTTTTCACATGTGTCCTAGCTGTTTTTCCATCATTTCTCCACACAAATGCTTAAACAAACAGCCATATGTTCCCTCCACTACCCCTATAAATACCCTAGCATTCATTCATTCAATTCACATCTCATTTTCATACACAACACACCACAAACACTTCCATCTTCTCCCTAGCCGTGAGTCTCTCCATTTTCTGCACCATTCCTTTCCCTTTCTCCTCCATTTCTTCCATTTCCATAATCCCCCAATCCATTCAACACACCAACAACATCCCTTAGTCCTTGTGCTACAACGAAGACGAAGAGAAGAGGGCCTAAACGTTCATACAATTCACGTTTGAGTTGTTGGAATGTTTACGCGTTTCTTTGATTTCCATGTTTAAATTCAATTCTCTTTGTTTTGTAATATGAGGAATGGAAGAGAAGAGTGCATAAACGTTCATACAATTCAAGTTTGAGTTGTTGGAATGTTTAGGTGTTTCTTTGGTTTCAAAGTTATGAGGAACTAAACCCTTTTTGGCTAGGCGTGATTTCAATACCATGTTTATTTATGTGATATGAATTGATGAATTCCGGTTATGAACTCTTGATTCGTGAATGCAATTGGCTTAACTATTTGATGATTAACTTATTTGTGTTTGTTGATTGAGGGTCGACACTTAATTAGCATGCATGAATATGTGGCTAAAGTTTAAGGAGGTTTCACATAATCGTTACTAACTTATAATTGAAAGTAGTGAAGGTCGCTTGTCACGATCGCGTTAAGTTTAATTCTTAGCATGAGTAACATGATGTCATAGTTGCAAATGCTTTGTCAATGCTTATGGTTTTCATTATTCTTAATGATCTTCGATTGTATCTCTATTATGATGACATGTAGGGAACTTTTGAGAATGTTTTGGGTTGTCGAATGATGCCATCCAATCCAATAATATAAGGAAAATCTAAGGGTTAACTAGTGATGTCACGGTTAATTTGGGGCATTGTCGTTCATAATTCAATGAAGGAATAACTGGAAATTGATTCATATGCATAAATATCATGTGTAGAGAAAGAACCCTTAGCTAGCTTCCCATCCATTCATTTCCGTCAAATCCATATTTACAATTTGTTTTGTTTCCAAGTATTCATTTTAGTTTAAATTCGTCCAAATCCAATTCCCCCCTATTTCGTTGAAGTCTTAGTCTTAATCTTTCTTATTTTTAGTTTTGCTTTCTTCGAGCATTAAATAGTGTTTTATATTGTGTTTTTATGTTTTTAAGTCAATTTAGAAGGTTTTAGCAAGCCCTCCTAATCCCCGGTCTAGAACGATCCCTCACTTATCCATTCTACTACAATTGTCAAACAAGGGTTTAATTTGAGTGTCAAGTAATTCTCACATCAAATTTTGGCGCCGTTGCCGGGGATTAGCAACTTTGCTAATCCTTTGTCTTTATTTTTATATATATATATATATATATATATTTTTTTTTTTTTTTTTTTTTTTTTTTTGTTTTTCGTGCATTCTTATTTCAGATGCTTAGTTTGTTTGTTTCCTTTTTTTTTTAGGTACTGTGTATGACTCGTCGCTCTCGGCCTATTATAGAGAACATCTCCGACTTTGACGGTGATTTTGAACGCACTTTGAGGAGAACGAGGAGTCAACAAGAGCCACCACAACCTCCACCACAACCTGGGCTTGAAGAAGACGAAGTAGGTGTAGAGGAAAAGCCCACGGATCAGACTTTTGAAGAAGAACAAGCCATGGCAGCAGATAATAGAACCATCAAGGAGCTTTCGGCCTCGGGTTTGGATAATGCATTGCCTCTTTGTATCCAATACCCCACGGCTGCAGAGGGGAAGACTGAGGAATTTGAACTCAAATCCAGTTTGTTACACCATATTCCGAAGTTCCATGGCTTGTCTATGGAAGACCCCAACAAGCACTTGAAGGAGTTCGAGGTGGTTTGTTCGAGCATGACCCCCGTCAATGTGGATGGGAGTATATTGAAGATGAAGGCCTTTCCATTTTCACTTATGGACAAGGCCAAAGATTGGCTCTACAAACTAGCCCCGGGAACTGTGACTTCGTGGGAGAGTATGAAGCATGCTTTCTTGGAGAAATTCTTCCCTACTTCGAGAGTGATTCTCCTACGGAAGAAAATTAGTGGTATTCAACAGAATCATGGTGAGACATTCCCGGCTTATTATGAGCGCTTCAAGGGCCTTGTAGCTTCATGTCCTCAACATCAAATGAAGGAGGAACTTCTCCTTCAATATTTCTATGAGGGCCTCCTTCCTATCGAACGTCAAATGCTTGATGCATCAGCGGGATGAGCATTGGTGGACAAAACACCAAGGGATGCCAAGATTCTCATAGCCAACCGAGCGCTCAACGCTCAACAATATGAAGGAGTGGGTTAAAGGGAAGCCCCACGACAACAAAGTGTAAATGAGGTGAGTGCTATTTCTGAAATTCAATCACAACTTGCTAATCTTACTTCTCTTGTTTCTCAGGTTGTGATTGGTCCAAAAGCACAAGAACACCAAGTTTGTGGCGTGTGCTCAATTCAAGGGCATCCATCCGACAAGTGCCCTCAACTAATCGAGAATGGTGGGTGGGAATCTGCCAATGCAATTGGTTTCCAAGGACAAAATCAAAACAACCCATACTCGAACACTTACAATGCCGGATGGAGGGACCATCCAAACTTCAAATGGAGGGAGCCACAACAAGCTGCCCAACAAGGAGGATTTAGGCCAAACCCCCCTGGTTTTTATTCCAAGCCGTATGCACCCCAACAACCCCAACAACCCCAACAACCTTCGGCATCATCTCATTCAGGTACGTCCTTGGAAAGTGATCAAGCTATGCAATTACTAACCTCTATTTCGCAGGGGTTGCAAAATCAAAACAACCGGATAGCAAATAACGAGAAGGAGATGACGGATATGAAGAAACAAATAGGGCAGATTTCTGAGTTCCTTGGACAGATTAGAGAGCAAGGAAAGCTTCCTAGCTCAACCACAGTCAATCCAAAGGGAGGATTCGAATCCGCCAAGGCCATCACCCAAAGGGGTGGAAAAGAAGTTGGGACCGAGCCAAACAATCCCAAATCTGCCCAGAAAGTAGATGAAGAGACGACACAACCTGAGGCAGATCACCCTAACTCGGCCAAATCAGGTAATTTAAGTTCAAATTCATGTACTTCACGTCCTAATCTGCCCAATGTACCTTTTCCTCGCAGGTTCATGCAAGAAAAAAAGGAAGAAAGCGAGAAGGACATTCTTGAAACGTTCCGGAAGGTGCAAGTGAACATACCGCTTCTCGATGCAATCAAACAGGTTCCAAAGTATGCTAAATTCCTCAAGGACCTATGCAATACAAAGAGAAGAAGGGCAAACAAAGAGGTAGTGAAGGTAAGCGAGAATGTGTCCGCTGTTTTGCAACGTAAACTGCCTACCAAGTGCAAAGACCCCGGTAGTTTCACGATTCCTTGTGTGATTGGACATAATCGTTTTGAACATGCCATGCTTGATTTAGGTGCATCCATAAATGTCATGCCTTATTCTATTTATGCATCTATGAATTTGGGTGAATTAAAACAAGATGGTGTAATTATACAATTGGCCGATCGTTCTAACGTGTATCCAAAAGGTGTTTTGGAAGATGTGCTTGTGCAGGTGAACCATTTAATTTTTCCGGCTGATTTCTACGTCCTAGACATGGAGGATTCAGCCCATTCTACATCTTTGCCGATTCTCCTTGGTAGGCCATTCATGAAGACGGCCCGAACAAAGATTGATGTATACAAAGGCACCTTGACAATGGAATTCGATGGGGAAGTGATTGATTTTAATATTTCTGAAACTATGAGATATCCCGTTGATGACCATTCTTGTTTTTCCATTGATGTTATCGATTCTTTGGCGCAGGTATACCTTGAAGAATTGAACGAGGACGCCCTGGAAACAACCATCACTAAGGCCATAGAGCGTAAAAATGAAGGATTTGGGCCAATGCAAGGCCACGGCAAGGAGGAGGAATTCTTTGCAATGGGTTCTAGTGAAGAAATAATTGAGGTTGTGGCAGCCCTTGAGTCATTGCCACAACAATATGGTAAGGTTCCACTCTCACTTTCAAATTCAGTTTCCACTAAGATGCTACCTTCTGTTGTTCAGGCACCATCGCTTGAACTTAAGCCGTTGCCGGACCATTTGAAGTATGTGTTTTTGGGAAAAGGCGAAACATTGCCCGTCATCATTTCATCAAGTCTCACGGCAATGGAGGAGGAGAAGCTTGTGAGGGTGCTGCGAGAGCACAAAACGGCCATAGGGTGGACTTTGGCCGACATTAAAGGAATAAGCCCTACCACATGCATGCACCGTATACTTCTTGAGGAGGGGGCTAAACCAACTCGAGAGGCTCAACGCCGTCTCAACCCTCCGATGATGGAAGTGGTGAAGAAAGAAATAATCAAGCTTTTGGATTGCGGAGTGATCTACCCTATCTCCGATAGCCGTTGGGTCTCTCCAGTTCAAGTCGTTCCCAAGAAGTCCGGAGTAACTGTTATCAAGAATGATGAGAATGAGCTCGTGCCTACACGCATTCAGACTGGATGGCGAGTATGTATCGATTACCGGAAGCTAAATGCCATGACTAGGAAAGATCACTTTCCTTTGCCATTCATCGACCAGATGCTCGAAAGGTTAGCCGGTCATGCTTTTTACTGTTTTCTTGATGGATACTCTGGATATAACCAAATTGTGATAGCCCCGGATGATCAAGAAAAGACCACATTCACATGTCCCTTTGGAACATTTGCTTATCGTCGCATGCCATTTGGCTTATGCAACGCACCGGCCACTTTCCAAAGGTGTATGGTAAGTATATTTTCCGATTTTGTTGAAAAGATCATTGAGGTTTTCATGGATGATTTCAGTGTATTTGGGAGTTCATTTGATAAATGCTTGGATAATCTGACCTTAATTTTGAAACGATGTGTTGAAACTAACCTTGTCTTGAATTGGGAGAAATGTCATTTTATGGTGAAACAAGGTATAGTTTTAGGACATATTGTTTCAGAAAAAGGAATTGAAGTAGATAAATCGAAAATAGACCTTGTACGTCACTTACCCTCTCCTACTTCGGTTAGAGAGGTACGTTCGTTTCTTGGCCATGCAGGGTTCTATAGGCGTTTTATCAAGGACTTCTCCAAGATGTCCAACCCTCTTTGCCGATTGCTTCAAAAAGATGTGCCATTCAAGTTTGATGAAGAGTGTAATTCGGCATTTAACCAACTCAAGGAGAAGCTAGTCTCGGCCCCCATTATTGTACCTCCAGATTGGAGCCTTCCGTTCGAGCTCATGTGCGATGCATCCGACTATGCATTAGGAGATGTTCTAGGACAAAGAAGAGACAAGCGGCCGCATGTCATATACTATGCCTCTCGGACTCTCAATGATGCCCAATTGAACTACTCCACGACGGAAAAAGAACTTCTAGCTGTGGTTTTTGCTTTAGATAAATTCCGTTCATATTTAATTGGTACTAAAGTAATCGTTTATTCTGATCATGCAGCTTTGAGGTACTTGATCACGAAAAAGGAAGCAAAGCCGAGGCTTATCCGTTGGATTCTTCTTCTTCAAGAATTTGATATTGAAATCCGGGATAAGAAAGGAAGCGAGAATGTAGTGGCTGACCATTTAAGCCGAATGATCCACGAGGAGCATGAACATGCCGTACCTATCCCTGAAACTTTTCCCGATGAGCAGCTGCTATCCATTGAGGTAAGTGAACCATGGTATGCAGATTTAGTGAATTACTTGGTGGCTAAACAATTTCCAAATGAACTAAACAAGCACCAACGTGATAAGCTTAAAAATGATGCACGTTTCTATGTTTGGGATGACCCTTATTTGTGGAAGTATTGCTCAGATCAAATTGTACGTAGATGTGTGCATGATTCTGAATTTCACTCAATTCTAAGCTTTTGTCACACATATGCATGTGGTGGTCATTTTGGCACACAACGCACTGCCCTCAAGGTTCTAGAGTGTGGTTTTTATTGGCCGACTATATTTAGGGATGCTAGAACCTTTTGTATGTCTTGTGATCGTTGCCAACGAATGGGTAACATAGGTACCAAGGACCAAATGCCGCAAACCCCTGTCTTTAATGTTGAAATTTTTGATGTTTGGGGCATTGATTTCATGGGCCCTTTTCCTCCATCTTATGGTTTCACTTATATCTTGCTAGCCGTTGATTATGTTTCTAAATGGGTGGAAGCAAAAGCCACCCGTACTAACGATTCTAAGGTGGTTGCAGATTTCGTGAAAACTAACATTTTTGCTAGGTTTGGAATGCCGAGAGTAATCATAAGTGATGGAGGGTCTCACTTTTGCAATCGGACCATTGAGGCGTTGCTAAGAAAGTACCATGTCAACCATAAGGTCTCCACACCTTACCATCCTCAAACAAATGGCCAAGCCGAGGTGTCTAACCGAGAAATCAAACAAATTTTGGAGAAGACCGTTGGACCAACAAGGAGGGATTGGAGCTTACGTTTAGATGATGCACTGTGGGCATATCGTACGGCATACAAAACACCCATTGGGATGTCACCTTTTCGGCTCGTCTATGGTAAGCCATGTCATTTGCCCGTAGAGTTAGAGCACAAGGCACATTGGGCCGTGAAGACTTTCAACATGGACATAGATGCAGCGGGAGTTCATAGGAAGCTCCAATTGAATGAACTTGAGGAGATTCGGAATGAAGCCTATGAGAATGCCCGGATGTACAAAGCCAAGACCAAAGCATTCCATGATAAAATGATTCGAACCAAGACCTTCACAGTTGGGCAGAAAGTGTTACTTTTCAACTCTCGCCTACGTTTGTTTCCTGGTAAGTTGCGTTCTAAATGGATTGGCCCGTTTGTTGTTACTAACGTTTTACCTTATGGTGCAGTCCACATAAAAAGCTTAAGGAATGGCGTAGAATTCAAGGTGAACGGGCATCAGTTGAAGCCATATTACGAGCATGGTGTGGGGCAAGTGGTGGAAGACATTCCTTTCCATTCCGTGGGCTCAAATGAAGATTAAAAGAGGGTACTCGTCCGGCTGAAAGACGTAAAAGAAAGCGCTTCGTGGGAGGCAACCCATGCATCCGAATAGAGAAGAACTTGGAAACCCCTTTAAGAGACTTATTTTTATTCCTTTCTTTTTCTTTACTGCCTTTACTTTGCTTTCTTTCTCGTATTTGTTTATTTGCTTGCTCTGTTGTGACTTTCTGCTTAAAAACATTGAGGACAAAGTTTGATTTAAGTGTGGGGGGGTAAACAATTTGTATTTGCATGAATTTCGTGGGATTTATTCACCTATCACTTAGAATGTTGTTTCTTGTTGTTTTAAGCGTTTTTAGAGTGTTTTAGTATGTTTTATAGTGTCTTGGTTTAAAACTCCGAAAATTTGATAAAAATTTAATAAAAAAAAAAATTTCTTTTGAAAAACCCAAAAATTTGTGTTTTTAGAGTCATTTGAGTCATTTTGGTGTTTGTTTATGTCTTAGCGCTACTTGGGAGGCAACCCATGCATTCAACAAAGGAAGACTTAGAAAGCACTCCAATTCCAGATTCCTAAAACTCTTCTCTTTGTTGCTATTTCGTTTCTGCCTTGTTAGGTTGTTTAGTTATTGTTGTTTGTTTATTAATTGTGTGAGTCTATGATTGTAACATTGAGAAAGTGTTTGATTTATTGATAGGCACTGCTAAACAAAGAAAGATGGTGCTTCACAAAGGTTGTTTGCTTGAGGCCCCACTACGTGGCTTTACTCTTGAAGCGGAAGGCGTAGGAACAGAAGGCATCGGAGCGGAAGGCGTAGGAACAGAAGGCATCGGAGCGGGAGGCATCGAAGATAGAGCATTCCAGGCCTCAATACTTGGCCAAGCGCTGGATGAGCCAGGAAAAAGGTGCCTCTGGAGGAAAGACGAAAACCTTTGACGGTCACTGTGAATCCGACCTTCAGACTCTTGCAGCTCATCAAGCTTCCTCTTCATGCCCGTCGAATAGTTGTTTGCAAGCACGTGCAAACTTCTATTCTCATACTTCAGCTGCTGGATCTCCTGCTTGAGACTTTCCACCTCTGCCATCAATGATTCCACCTGACGGGAGCGGGCAAGCAGGCGTTGGCCCATGTTGGACACAGAACTCGCACACTGAACACTAAGTGCGAGGGACTCTTGAACGGCCAACTCATCGGACCGTCCTGACAGCAGCCTACTATCTTTCGGAGTGAGGAGGTTCCTAGCTACTATTGTAGCTGTTGTGGCGTCCTGCATCACGGAGTCTTCACCTGTGAGAGGACCGTTAGAAGAAAAGAAAGAAGGGCGCCATACGTTACCTTGACGCGGCGCGCCCGCATCACTGCTAAGGCTCAATTCCAAGCTAAGGTTCGATGAGTTTGCCATTTTTCAAAAGTGTTCAAGGAGAAGGGATGAAGTTAAATTTCAAAGGGCCGGAGTCGATTTTCAAGAATGGGAAATCTTCAGAGTGTGTTTGTTGTGGTGATCGATAGCTCAATAAAAAAGCCAAGGCGACGCGTCCACCAATTCAAAAAGCCGGAATTTCTGGCGTAATTTAGGCGACGCTTTCTCGGCATTTCAGAAAACGCGTTCAGCTTTGTCAAAAGATATCTGACAAAGCTGATAACACGTGGAGGCCATCATCTCAATTACACGTCTTTAGCCGACAAGCGCAAAGTTCGGCGACGCTTTCTCTGCTTTTCAGAAAACGCGTGCAGCTTTGTCAAAAGAGCCGTACCCGTGACTACTTTTGCCATGCAGAAATCGAAGAGCCGTTCGTTCAGAAATCGAAGAGACGTTTGTCGACAAAGGGTAAAAGAATAGTATCACCACTTGCTATTCAGAAAATCCCTATATTTGTCGACCTTCATCTCTTATGGCAAGGCAGACTTGAAGAAAATGCCCACCAACTCTCTCTCACCTCTGAGGGCGCACTCCCAGCAAAGCCTTTTGAAATACTCAAAATTTTCTTCTTCCCCAAAGATGATACCAGATACCTGGAGTACATATGACCCAGGAGGAAATACATGCGCTGATTCCTTCACCGCTTATTCAAAAGCAAAGGTATCTCATATCAACAAGGTCAAAAGCAAAAGTATCTCATATCATGCTCTTTCCCTGTCTTTTTCTTTGTCCTTGTTCTTACTCGCATGGCAAAGTAAAAGAAGCAATCAGCCGACACTTGGAGTCAGTCTTCCGATCTGGAGCCAACTGCCTGGAATCTATTCCTGATTGCTTACCTAGCGTTGCTCTCGAGTAGTCATCTTCAACGGTTGATACACTTCCAGAGAAGGGACCACTTCTGCGAAGGGGAGTAAGCAAGGCAAGTGAAAGTAGGGCATTGAAGCATGTAGAGACAAGCAATGCTGAGCTATCCTTTAACCCTCTTCAATACGAATTGGAGAGATTGAACAAAGAAACAGATAAAAGGAGGAAGCTCAGACCTTCGGGGGAGACCAAAAGAACCATCCTGCTGCCCAGTTCAAGAAGTAGCACAAAGGAAAATCAACAATGGGCAGAAACCAGTTCAAGAGTAAGCCTGTGGAATCACCAAGATCAAGCCTCAGTGCAATCACCAAGGAGAAGAGGGAATTTACACTCCATAACCAGATTTGCGTCCCTAAACTCTTCTCTTTATTAGTTACATTCTGCCATGTTTAGTTTGTTTAAATGCTGTTTATGTGTTTACTTATGTTTTGTGTGAATCTATGCTTAAAACATTGAGGACAATGTTTGATTTAAGTGTGGGGGGGTAACTAAGTATGTTGATGCAAATTCGTTGGATTTTATCACCCATAACTTCAAATGTTGTTCCTTGCTGTTTTAAGGTGTTTTTTAAGTTGTTTTAGAGCGTTTTAGTATGTTTTGTTTTTATAACTCCGAAAATCACATAAAAATTTGAAAAAAAAAAAATGTTTTGAAAAGCCTAAAAAGAGTGTTTTGAGTCGTTTGTGTCTTAGGGTACCTTCCAACACAATGATAAGGATTTGGTTTGTAATTGCATGACGGTTAAAAAGAGTTATTAACATAGAGAAAAGTTTGATTTACTCTTGGTATATGCTTGGTTATGGTTATAATGTATGACTTCACATGCAATCATAAAAGAAAAATTCGTTTTTGTAACATGCTTGAAGGAAGGAATTCAAACAAACGCTACAACCCTGTGAGACTCGAGCCATTACCTTCTTTGGAGAGTTATTTTCTGTGATTCTGTGTTTTCTAAAGTTGTTGCATGATCTCATTATTCCTTGCTTGGTTGCTACTTAGAATGCAATTGTATCATGATAGAACTAAATGCCAGAACTTATATCCGTTTCATTCAAAGCATGACATTGAATTGCATAACATATATCAAGATGAAGTTGTGTAGTTGCCACCATAACCAAATAGCCTTACTTCCCATATTTCGTATTTGTTGTAAGTTTTAACCCCGTTGAGCCTCGTTTAGCCTATTTTCTTTGCTAACCACATCACCCCTTACCTAGCCTAGAGTAGGACCATCCGTACCCTTTGTTCTTGAAAGATAGTGAGCATGACTTAATTGAATTCCTTTTTATTAATATGTTGCAGAAAATAAGTGTGGGGGAAGGGATTTTTGTGTGTATGTATGTGCCTAAGTCTTAAAGGAGGCACGGGAAAAAGAAAGAAAAAAAAAATTTTGTGAAAAAAAAAAAAAAAAAAAAAAAAAAAAAAGAAAAGAAAGAAAAAGAGTGAAAATAAGTGAGAATGGACTCACAAGTGTGATTGTTGATGAAAGGGCCCAAAAAGTTTGAATATGGCCCTAAGTTTTGTGACTTCCCCTTGGGTGTTCAAAGTTAACTTCTGCGTTCTAAAGGGAATTCTAAGTGCCTAATTCAATACTTTGCTCACTATTGCTTTAAGAACGTTTGTGTACTCTACCTTTCTTTGTTAAACCATTACCCTTAGCCCCGTTACATCCCTCAACTTCTATCTTGAGTGTTATGTGTTTCAATTTGCGGAGTTTGAAATTGATATGAGCTTATGGAATCACTGGTTCTCATTCTAAGTAGTAGCATTCCATTCATGAGATCATATTCATGTCATTATCGTAAATCCAGAAAATGCTTTCTTTGTTATAACATATGTGAGATACTAGTCTTTCATGTTTACATCAATCTTCTCACATATACCTAGTGTAGGGAGTGTAGTCAGAAAATCTGTGTGAAAAACGAGTGCATATCTTGTAAGGATTTGAGCAAATTCTCTAAGGCATGTTACTACATTCAAAACATGGTTTTAAATGCTTAATTGTGAAATAGTATGTGGTGACTATGATTAAGAATGTACTTAAGTGTGAAGATGACTAAAATCTGTGAGAATGATGATTTTTAACATGTCATGTGCATTGGAAATCCCTAAGACAATTGTTGGAAGGTTTAGGTTTTGTTTTGTTTTTCTGTTTTGCTAGAGGACTAGCAAAAGATAAGTGTGGGGGAGTTTGATAGGAGCATATTTAGGCGACTTACTTAGCTTGTTTTCGTGCATCTATGTTGTTAATTCATAGTTGTTTTAGTAGATTAAGCCATTTTCGTGTGTTTTTAGGTTCATATGGCTAAGGGAGCAAAAAGATGCATTTTGGAGCATTTTGGAGCAAAATTGGGCTTGGAATGGATAGCATATGATTGGAGCCAAAGTGTTGGACGAATTTGAAGACCTTGTATTCACTTTGGACATAAAACAAAGGGCCTAGCCCATTCTCTCTTAAACCAACCCCAAGGCCATGCATTTCCTTCCAATTCCAAAACCTACAATCACTTCAAAAGCCATGCAAATCCATATTCAACACCCTAAACTACAACCATGCATCATTACACCACCTTCTCCATCTTCATTCCACATGCATTTCAACTCACATGCACTCATCATCATTCAACCTAGTGTCACTCCCATACTTTTCCATTGTATAATTCATCCACATGCATCTTTAATCATTCACTCACAAGCTTTAACCAACAAACAAATCATCCAACACATGCACCCATCTTCATTGCCGTGGCTTTCCCCCTTAATTCCAGCTTCACAACCATGCACAACACATGCATTCCCACCCTTACAAGACCCTAATCATTCATCCATACAATCTTGCATAATTCACAAACACATAATCATTCACCCTAGCTTTAATTCACATGCATTCACACACTAACAACAACTCAATGCCGTGTATTCCCTTGCCTTTCCACAACTTTTCCTAGCTAATTTTCACATGCATTCACTTCATCATTACACCACCACTCATTCTTTAAAATCCACATGCACATTCAATCATTCATTCAAGCGCCCTTGTGCCATGTTTCCCCCTTTGTTCCCACCCATCACATGCATCATCATCAAACAAACACTCAATGCCGTGGGTTCCCTTTGCTCCACTTGTGCAATTCCAGTTTTCACATATGTCCTAGCTCTTTTTCCATCATTTCTCCACACAAATGCTTAAACAAACAGCCATATGTTCCCTCCACTACCCCTATAAATACCCTAGCATTCATTCATTCAATTCACATCTCATTTTCATACACAACACACCACAAACACTTCCATCTTCTCCCTAGCCGTGAGTCTCTCCATTTTCTGCACCATTCCTTTCCCTTTCTCCTCCATTTCTTCCATTTC
Source organism: Pyrus communis (assembly GCF_041283825.1). Classification (NCBI taxonomy): domain Eukaryota; kingdom Viridiplantae; phylum Streptophyta; class Magnoliopsida; order Rosales; family Rosaceae; genus Pyrus; species Pyrus communis. Next base: position 10,260,421 of record NC_142572.1, read on the forward strand.
CATAATCCCCCAATCCATTCAACACACCAACAACATCCCTTAGTCCTTGTGCTACAACAAAGACGAAGAGAAGAGGGCCTAAACGTTCATACAATTCACGTTTGAGTTGTTGGAATGTTTACGCGTTTCTTTGATTTCCATGTTTAAATTCAATTCTCTTTGTTTTGTAATATGAGGAATGGAAGAGAAGAGTGCCTAAACGTTCATACAATTCAAGTTTGAGTTGTTGGAATGTTTAGGTGTTTCTTTGATTTCAAAGTTATGAGGAACTAAACCCTTTTTGGCTAGGGGTGATTTCAATACCATGTTTATTTATGTGATATGAATTGATGAATTCCGGTTATGAACTCTTGATTCGTGAATGCAATTGGCTTAACTATTTGATGATTAACTTATTTGTGTTTGTTGATTGAGGGTCGACAGTTAATTAGCATGCATGAATATGTGGCTAAAGTTTAAGGAGGTTTCACATAATCGTTACTAACTTATACTTGAAAGTAGTGAAGGTCGCTTGTCACGATCGCGTTAAGTTTAATTCTTAGCATGAGTAACATGATGTCATAGTTGCAAATGCTTTGTCAATGCTTATGGTTTTCATTATTCTTAATGATCTTCGATTGTATCTCTATTATGATGACATGTAGGGAACTTTTGAGAATGTTTTGGGTTGTCGAATGATGCCATCCAATCCAATAATATAAGGAAAATCTAAGGGTTAACTAGTGATGTCACGGTTAATTTGGGGCATTGTCGTTCATAATTCAATGAAGGAATAACTGGAAATTGATTCATATGCATAAATATCATGTGTAGAGAAAGAACCCTTAGCTAACTTCCCATCCATTCATTTCCGTCAAATCCATATTTACAATTTGTTTTGTTTCCAAGTATTCATTTTAGTTTAAATTCGTCCAAATCCAATTCCCCCTTATTTCGTTGAAGTCTTAGTCTTAATCTTTCTTATTTTTAGTTTTGCTTTCTTCGAGCATTAAATAGTGTTTTATATTGTGTTTTTATGTTTTTAAGTCAATTTAGAAGGTTTTAGCAAGCCCTCCTAATCCCCGGTCTAGAACGATCCCTCACTTATCCATTCTACTACAATTGTCAAACAAGGGTTTAATTTGAGTGTCAAGTAATTCTCACATCACTTGGTTGTAGTTATAGTTTACGAATTCACATGTAATCACAAAAGATAAAATTAGTTTTTGTAACATGCTTGAAGGAATGAACTCAAATTAACGCTACATCCCTGTGAAACTTGAGCCTAAACGTTTATTTGGAGAGTAATAATTTGTGCATCATTGTTTTCTAAAGTTGTTGCATGATCTCATTATTCTTTGCTTGGTTACTACTTAGAAGGCGTTTCATCACTTAGTTCCAAATGCTAGAACTCATGCCCATTTCATTCAAAGCAAGTTATTGAATTGCATAACACATATTCAAGATGAAGTTGTGTAGTGACCACCATCAAAGCCAAATAGCCGTCTGCCCTTCACTCATTTTGTGTTTAAGTTTAACCCCATTGAGCCGTGTTAGCCCATGTTCTTTGTTAACCCATATCATCCTCACCTAGCCTAGATTAGGACCACCCATACCCTTGTTCTTGAAGCATAGTAAGCATGACTGAAAATGAATTCCTTTTGATTAATGCATTGCAGAAAATAAGTGTGGGGGAAGGAGTATTGATGTGAGTTTATGTGCTATAGGCACGGCTAGAAAAAAAAAAAAAAAAAAAAAGAAAAAAAAAGAGAAGTGAAAAAGAGTTGAAAAGAAGTGAAAAGAGTTCCAAAGTATCGTGTGTTGAAGTAAGGGCCCAAAACAATGAATTAGGCCCTAAGAGTTGTGTGATTTCCCCTTGGGTGTTTAAAGTTGAATTCTGCATTCCAAGTGAATTCTAAGTCTCAATTTCATTACTTTGCTTGCTATTGCTTAAAGAACTTTTGTTTATCCCTATCTTTTCTTGTTAGCCAATACCCCAAGCCCCGTTACAACCCTTGACTTCTATCTTGAGTGTTGTGCATTTCAATTGTGGAGTTTGAATTTGGTATGAGCATATGGTGTCACTGGTTCTCGCATCTAAGTAGTAGCATTCCATTCATGAGATCATATCTAAACATGTCTAATTACTCCAGAAATTGCTTTCTTTGTTATAACATATGTGAGTACTAGTCTTTCATGTTTACATCAATCTTCTCACATATAACTATTGTAGGGTGTGTATGATAGGAGCATATTCATGCGACTTAAATGGCTTGTTCTCGTACATTTACGTTATGTTTCTTTAGTTAGTTTAGTCCTTTATGCTTCTTTTGTGTGTTTTCAGGATAATAAGACGTGTTTGACGAAAGGATGCATTGTGGAGTGTTTTGGAGCACTATTGGGCTAAGGATGGATAGCTTATGCTTGGAGCCCAAGTGTTGGATGAAATTGAAGGCCTTGTAAGCACTTGAGGACATAAAACAATGGCCCTAACCCAATTACATTCACCTTGCCTTGGGCTTAACACAAACACCATTCCTTGCCATGCAAGGGGGAGCAATTTGGGTCCATTTCATGTACTTAAACCCTAGCCCAATCCACAATCACTTCAAAGCCATGCAAAACCTTTCAACACCCTTTAATCATTCCCCTTTAAGTTATGATTTTATTTCCTAACCCTACATGCATTATTTATTAGCATCTTCACATGCATTCACACCTCTTTAATCCACATGCATTCATCATCATTCACTCTAGTTTTAATTCACATGCATTCCATCCTTTAATTCACCCACATGCCCCTTTAAATCATTCAATCACACCATCACACATTCATCCTCCAACATTGCACATGCACTTTGCCTTTCATCATTGCACAACAATCATAAGAGCCACATGCACTCTTAAACAATCAACAACATATTCTCCCATTCCCCCTATAAAAACCCATGCATTCATTGAGAAATTCATTCACTCCCCATTCCATCTCTCCATTTCTCACACCACAACTAACACAAACACTTCCCCTTAGAATCCAAAACCGTGAGTCCCCCTTCCACCACTCCTCATCCATTTCCATACTCCCCCAAACCTCACCTTAGACCTTGTGCTACAACAACGAGGAAGATAAGAGGGCCTAAATGTTCATACAATTCAAGTTTGAGTTGTTGGAATGTTTAGGTGTTTCTTTGATTTCAAAGTTTAAATTCAATTCTCTTTGTTTTGTACGTATGAGGAATGGAAGAGAAGAGTGCCTAAACGTTCATACAATTCAAGTTTGAGTTGTTGGAATGTTTAGGTGTTTCTTTGATTTCAAAGTTATGAGGAACTAATCCCCCTTTAGCTAGGGGGTGATTCGAAACTATGTTTATATTTGCAATATGAATTGATTAACTTTCGTTGGAATTTCATAAGTTGTTGATTCAATTTGTTTAACCGTTTGATTGATAACTTATTTATGTATGTTTATTAAGAATGCGCGCTTAATTTTCATGCATGAATATGACGCTAGAATATAAGTGAGTTTCACCTAATCGTTATGAACTTATATTCACAAGTAGTGGAGGTTGTTTATAAACAATCGCGTTAAATGAATTCTTGGCATAAGTTTCATGCAATCATAGTAACGAATGCCTCGTCAACACTTATAGTTTTCATGATGCTTAATGATTCTTGCTTGTATCTCTATTATGCAATTCATGTAGGGAACTTGTGAGGAATGCTTTGGGTTGTCGTATGCAATCATCCAATTCATTAACTTAAGGAAAACTTGACGGTTAATTTAAGCGGACCTAATTAACCCGGGGCGTTGAGTTTCATAATTTATCGAAAGACCAACTGAGAATCAATCTTGTATGCAAGTATAACAAGTGTGGAGAAGAACCCCTTAGCTAGCATTCATCCATATAAATCCATCACATTCATATTTACATTCTGTTTTAATTGCAATTTGTTCATTTAGTTTAATTTCGTCAAAACCTAAATCCCCCTTTACTTTAAATGTCAAATTAGTTAGAAATCAATTTAGTTTGTGTTTTTAAAGTATATTGAGTCTTTTGGTTTGTCTTAGTGTTTTAACGTTTAGTTTCGCATTCTTTGAGTCTAGTATAGTGTTTTATTTTGTGTTTTTACGTTTTTGAGTCAAATCCAAGTGATTAACAATCCCTCCTAATCCCCGGTCTAGAACGATCCCTACTTATACTTATACTACAATTGTCAAAAAGAGGGTTTAATTTGTGTGCGTATAAATCTCGCATCAAATTTTGGCGCCGTTGCCGGGGATTAGAAAATTTGCTAATCCCTTGGATTGTTTGTTTCTGTATTGTCTTTTAGATTTAGTTTTTTTTTATTATTTTTTTATTTGTGTTTTGTTTGTTAAGAACAAGATGGCACTTGATAATGCTTCTCTTTTGTCACAACTCATGGAAAGGTCCCAAATGCAAAGAGTTGATATATTTAATCTTCAATCAAGGAATAACGTGTTTTCCAATACTTACAATTCGGATTGGAGTGATCATTCAAACTCTATGCGGTGGGAACCTCAAAATGCTCAACAAGGAGGATATTGGCAGCCACCACAACCTCATATTCAACATGCCCAACCAAACTCAAGTTCGTCAATAGATTATAATCAAAAGCTTAATGAATTAATTTGTTTGGTGCAGGGCTCACAAATTCAAGACAATGAGGCTCAACAAGAAGGATATTGGCAGCCATATGAGGAGTTCTATTCTACGCCTATGCAGCCACCACAAAGGTTGGACCACTTGGATAAGCAAATTGGGCAGATCGCGGAGTTCGTAGGACAGTTTCGAGACCAAGGCGAACTCCCTAGTTCAACCATTGCAAATCCGAAGGGAGAATTTGAAACTGCCAAGGAAATCATGTTGAGAAGTGACAAGGAGGTTGGAACGGACCCTCAACCATCAAAATCAAATCACAAGGAAGAGGAATACACCCAACCCACGGCAAGGGTGGAAACACCTTTACCGGAGGCACCTATTGCTCTTATGCCATCTAATACAGGTGTGGTTGTTCCAAATTTCATTATTTTTAACCCTGTTCCAAGATTCATGACTTCCAAGGAAGAAGAAGGTGAAAAAGACATCTTGGAAGCCCTTCCAAAGGTGACAAGTAGGGAATGTCATGAATTCATCAAAGAGGACGTTCTTGAAACCACAAAATCCAAAGAAGTTAAATTTGATGACATTGGACAAGTAATAACCATCACTTGCAATCTGGCCAAGTCCAATATCCCTGAAACTTTCAAAGGAGTGGTATTTGTCATTGAGTTCTTGTCGGACAAAACAAGTAAGTATTTTTTTCCAAATTCCATTAGATTTTATACTAACTTGCTATTTTTTTTGAATCAGGCACCTACACTAGAATTCAAACCAATGCCGGTTCACTTCAAGTATCACCTTCCATTCAAGGACCAATTCCACGCCGTTTGATTTTATTTATGTTAATAAAAAAAAAAATATAAAAAAAAAAAAAAAAAAGAAAAAAAAAAAGGAAAGATACTAAACATGGAGAAAGGTGGAGCTTCACAAATGTTGTTTGCGTGAAGCCCCACTACGAGGCGCAGAAGCGGAAGGCGCAGAAGCGGGAGGCATAGAAGCGGGAGGCATCGGAGCGGAAGCCATCGGAGCGGGAGGCATCGGAGCTAGAGCATTCCAGGCCTCAATACTTGGCCAAGCGCTGGATGACCCAGGAAAAAGGTGCCTCTGGAGATAAGACGCAAGCCTTTGACGGTCATTGTGAATTCGACCCTCAGATTCTTGCAGCTCATCAAGCTTCCTCTTCATGCCCGCCGAATAGTTATTTGCAAGCACATGCAAACTTCTATTCTCGTACTTAAGCTGTTTGATTTCCTGCTTAAGACTTTCCACCTCTGCCATCAACGATTCCACTTGGCGGGACCGAGCAAGTAGGCGTAGGCCCATGTTGGACACAGAGCTCGCACACTGAACACTAAGTGCGAGGGACTCTTGAACGGCCAACTCATCGGACCGTCCTGACACCAGCCTACTATCTTTTGGAGTGAGGAGGTTCCTAGCTACTATTGTAGCTGTTGTGGCGTCCTGCATCACAGAGTCTTCACCTGAAAGAGGACCGTTAGAAGATAAAAAAGAAGGGCGCCATACATTACCTTGACGGGGCGCAACCAGATCGCTGCTGAGACTCAAATCTAAGCTAAGGTTCGATGAGTTTGCCATTTTCTTTCAAAAGTGTTCAAAGAGAAGGGGTGGATGGAGTTAAATTTCGAAGGGCCGGAGTCGATTTTCAAGAATGGGGAATCTTCAGAGTGTGTGTGTTGGGGTGATTGATAGCTCTATAAAAAGCCAAGGCAACGCGTCCACCGATTCAAAGAGCCGGATTTTCCGGCGAAATTTAGGCGACGTTTTCTCGGCTTTTCAGAAGACGCACGTGGAGGCCATCATCGCAACTACACCTCTTTAGCCGACAAGCGCAAAGTTCGGCGACGCTTTCTCTGCTTTTCAGAAAACGCATGCAGCTTTGTCAAAAGGAGCCGCATCTGCACTACCACGTGTCATTCAGAAAGCGAAGGGGCGTCGTTCAGAAATCGAAGGGGCGCCTGCTCAGAAATCGAAGAGGCGTATTCAAAGATCGAAGAGGCGCCACTATTTCAAAAAGACAGATTTGCGGGATCAAAACGTTTGTCGACAAGGGTAAAAAGTACCACCACTTGCTATTATCTCTATATATGTCGACCTTCATTTTGTTTTTGGCAAGGTAAAACCTGAAGAAAATGCCCAACTCTTCCTCACCTCTGAGGGAGTACTCCCAGCAAAGCCTTTCGAAATACTCCATTCTTTCTTCTTCCCCAAAGATGATACCAGATGCCTGGAGTACAGATGACCCAGGAGGAAACGGCGGATTGAAATACGCTGATTCATTCACCGCTTCTTCAAAAGCAAAGGTATCTCATATCATCAAGGTCAAAAGCAAAAGTATCTCATATCATGCTTTTTCCCTGTCTTTTTCTTTGTCCTTGTTCTTACTCGCATGGCAAAGTAAAAGAAGCAATCAGCCGGCACTTGGAGTCAGTCTTCCGATCTGGAGCCAACTGCCTGGAACCTATTCCTGATTGCTTACCTAGCGTTGCTCTCGAGTAGTCATCTTCAACGATTGATACACTTCCAGAGAAGGGACCACTCCTGCAAAGATTGAACAAAGAAACAGATAAAAGGGATAAGCTCAGACCTTCGGGGGAGACTAAAAGAACCATCCTGCTGCCCAGTTCAAGAAGTAGCACAAAGGAAAATCAACGATGGGCAGAAACCAGTTCAAGAGTAAGCCTGTGGAATCACAAAGATCAAAGCCTCAATGCAATTACCAAGGAGAAGATGGAATTTACACTCTATAACCAGATTTGCGTCTCTAAACTCTTCTCTTTGTTAATTACATTCTGCCATGTTTAGTATGTTTAAGTGCTTTTTGTGTATTTACTTATGCTTTGTGTGAATCTATGCTTAAAACATTGAGGACAATGTTTGATTTAAGTGTGGGGGGGGGGGGGGGGGGGTAACTAAGTATGTTGATGCAAATTCGTTGAATTTTATCACCCATAACTTCAAGTGTTGTTCCTTGCTGTTTTAAATGTTTTTAAGGTGTTTTTAAACTGTTTTAGCGTGTTTTGTTTTATAACTCCGAAAATCACATAAAAATTTGAAAAACATTTTTTTGAAAAGCCTAAAAAGAGTGTTTTGAGTTGTTTTTTGTGTCTTAGGGAACCTTCCAACGTTATGATGAGGATTTGGTTTGTAATTGCATGACTGTTAAAAAGAGTTATAAACATGGATGAAAGTTTGATTTACTCTTGGTATATGCTTAGTTATGGTTATAATGTATGACTTCACATGCAATCATAAAAGAAAAATTCGTTTTTGTAACATGCTTGAAGGAAGGAACTCATAATAACGCTACATCCCTGTGAGACTCGAGCCATTACCTTCTTTGGAGAGTCATATTCTGTGATTCTTTGTTTTCTAAAGTTGTTGCATGATCTCATTATTCCTTGCTTGGTTGCTACTTAGAATGCAATTGTATCATGATAGAACTAAATGCTAGAACTTATATCCGTTTCATTCAAAGCATGACATTGAATTGCATAACATATATCAAGATGAAGTTGTGTAGTTGCCACCATAGCCAAATAGCCTTACTTCCCATATTTCGTATATATTAGTTTTAACCCCGTTGAGCCTCGTTTAGCCTATTTTCTTTGCTAACCACATCACCCCTTACCTAGCCTAGAGTAGGACTTTCCTATACCCTTGTTCTTAAAGTATAGTGAGCATGACTTAAATGAATTCCTTTTGAGTTACATTATGCAAGGAAATAAGTGTGGGGGAGTAAAAGTTTGTTCTTACGTTTATATGTATGTTTTGAGATTCAAAAGAAAAAGAAGAAGAAAAGAAAAAGAAAAAAAAAGAGGAGTGAAAATAAGTAAGAATGAACTCACGAGCGTTGATGGTTGAAGAAAGGGTCCAAAAAAGTTGAATATGGCCCTAAGTTTTGTGTAATTCCCCCTTGGGTGATCAAAGTTGACTTCTGCATTCTAAAGGAAATTCTAAGTGCCTAATTCAATACTTTGCTCACTATTGCTTAAAGAACGTTTGTTATCCTTACCTTTCATTTTTAGCCAATTACCCCAAGCCCCATTACAACCCGTGACTTCAATCTTGAGTGTTATGTGTTTCAATTTGTGGAGTTTGAACTTGGTATGAGCATATGGTGTCACTGGTTCTCGCATCTAAGTAGGAGCATTCCATTCATGAGATCATATCTAAACATGCTTATTAACTCCAGAAATTGCTCTCTTTATGATACATATATGTGAGTGTTCGTTTTCATATTTACATCAATCTTCTCACATGTAACTAGATTAGGGTGTGTAGTCAGAAAATCTGAGTGAAAATTGAGTACATATCTTGTAAGGAATTGAGCAAATTCTCTAAAGGCATGTTACTACATTCAAAATATAGTTTTAAATGCTTAATTGTGAATTAGTATGTGGTGACTATGATTAAGTATGTACTTAAGTGTAAAGATAACCAAAATCTGTGGGAATAATGATTTTTAACATGTCATGTGCATTGGAAATCCCTGAGGCAACGTTGGAAGGTTTAAGATTGTGTTTGGTTTGTTTCGTTTCGTTTTATTTTGTTTTTCTGTTTTGCTCGAGGACTAGCAAAAGCTAAGTGTGGGGGTATTTGATAGGAGCATATTCATGCGACTTAAATGGCTTGTTCTCGTACATTTACGTTATGTTTCTTTAGTTAGTTTAGTCCTTTATGCTTCTTTTGTGTGTTTTCAGGATAATAAGACGTGTTTGACGAAAGGATGCATTGTGGAGTGTTTTGGAGCACTATTGGGCTAAGGATGGATAGCTTATGCTTGGAGCCCAAGTGTTGGATGAAATTGAAGGCCTTGTAAGCACTTGAGGACATAAAACAATGGCCCTAACCCAATTACATTCACCTTGCCTTGGGCTTAACACAAACACCATTCCTTGCCATGCAAGGGGGAGCAATTTGGGTCCATTTCATGTACTTAAACCCTAGCCCAATCCACAATCACTTCAAAGCCATGCAAAACCTTTCAACACCCTTTAATCATTCCCCTTTAAGTTATGATTTTATTTCCTAACCCTACATGCATTATTTATTAGCATCTTCACATGCATTCACACCTCTTTAATCCACATGCATTCATCATCATTCACTCTAGTTTTAATTCACATGCATTCCATCCTTTAATTCACCCACATGCCCCTTTAAATCATTCAATCACACCATCACACATTCATCCTCCAACATTGCACATGCACTTTGCCTTTCATCATTGCACAACAATCATAAGAGCCACATGCACTCTTAAACAATCAACAACATATTCTCCCATTCCCCCTATAAAAACCCATGCATTCATTGAGAAATTCATTCACTCCCCATTCCATCTCTCCATTTCTCACACCACAACTAACACAAACACTTCCCCTTAGAATCCAAAACCGTGAGTCCCCCTTCCACCACTCCTCATCCATTTCCATACTCCCCCAAACCTCACCTTAGACCTTGTGCTACAACAATGAGGAAGATAAGAGGGCCTAAACGTTCATACAATTCAAGTTTGAGTTGTTGGAATGTTTAGGTGTTTCTTTGATTTCAAAGTTTAAATTCAATTCTCTTTGTTTTGTACGTATGAGGAATGGAAGAGAAGAGTGCCTAAACGTTCATACAATTCAAGTTTGAGTTGTTGGAATGTTTAGGTGTTTCTTTGATTTCAAAGTTATGAGGAACTAATCCCCCTTTAGCTAGGGGGTGATTCGAAACTATGTTTATATTTGCAATATGAATTGATTAACTTTCGTTGGAATTTCATAAGTTGTTGATTCAATTTGTTTAACCGTTTGATTGATAACTTATTTATGTATGTTTATTAAGAATGCGCGCTTAATTTTCATGCATGAATATGACGCTAGAATATAAGTGAGTTTCACCTAATCGTTATGAACTTATATTCACAAGTAGTGGAGGTTGTTTATAAACAATCGCGTTAAATGAATTCTTGGCATAAGTTTCATGCAATCATAGTAACGAATGCCTCGTCAACACTTATAGTTTTCATGATGCTTAATGATTCTTGCTTGTATCTCTATTATGCAATTCATGTAGGGAACTTGTGAGGAATGCTTTGGGTTGTCGTATGCAATCATCCAATTCATTAACTTAAGGAAAACTTGACGGTTAATTTAAGCGGACCTAATTAACCCGGGGCGTTGAGTTTCATAATTTATCGAAAGACCAACTGAGAATCAATCTTGTATGCAAGTATAACAAGTGTGGAGAAGAACCCCTTAGCTAGCATTCATCCATATAAATCCATCACATTCATATTTACATTCTGTTTTAATTGCAATTTGTTCATTTAGTTTAATTTCGTCAAAACCTAAATCCCCCTTTACTTTAAATGTCAAATTAGTTAGAAATCAATTTAGTTTGTGTTTTTAAAGTATATTGAGTCTTTTGGTTTGTCTTAGTGTTTTAACGTTTAGTTTCGCATTCTTTGAGTCTAGTATAGTGTTTTATTTTGTGTTTTTACGTTTTTGAGTCAAATCCAAGTGATTAACAATCCCTCCTAATCCCCGGTCTAGAACGATCCCTACTTATACTTATACTACAATTGTCAAAAAGAGGGTTTAATTTGTGTGCGTATAAATCTCGCATCAGTGTAGTCAGAAAATCTGAGAGAAAATTGAGTGCATAACTAGTGAGGAATTGAGGGAATTCTCTAAGGCATGTTACTACATTCAAAATGTGTTTTAATTGATTAAATGTGAACTAGTGAATGGTGACTATGATTAAGTATGTGCTTAAGGAGAAGGAAGACTAAAAGCTATGTGAGTAATGATCTTTGACATGTCATGTTAATTGGAAATCCCTGAGGCAAACGTTGGAAGGTTTAGGTTATGTTTTGTTTGTTTTGTTTCGTCTTGTTTTCTTTAGTTGTTTTGTTTTGCTCGAGGACTAGCAAAAGCTAAGTGTGGGGAATTTGATAGGAGCATATTCATGCGACTTAATTAGCTTGTTCTTGTGCATTTATGTTGTGTTTCCTTAGTTATTTTAGTGTTTAAAGTCACTTTTGTGCATTTTTTTATTATAAAGCCAAAGTGTGCAAGAAGATGCAAATTGGAGTCTTTTGGAGCAAAAGAGGAATGAATGAGTTGAAGACTTGAAGAAACGATGAATTCCTACTCCAATGAGGATTCCTACGTCAACAAGGATTCCTACTTGAAGTAGGAAAGTTAACCCTAGGTTTCCCGTTTTGGTAACCTTTCCTAATCTTAAACGTCCGTATTTTCTAGCCACTTTGAAGGCCTTGTAGGCACTTTAGGACACAAAACAAAGGCCCTAGCCCCCTTAAACCTCTTTGCCGTGCCTTTCCCCTAATTCCCTTCCCTTGCCGTGCAAGGGGGGGCAATTTTGTCCTAGGTTATGCACTTAAAACACATGCTCCTAACCCTAGCCGCACCTTGCAGCCACTTCCCTTTTAATTTCTGATTTAATTTCCTAATTTTAGCAGCCTTTGACTTAATTTTAATTAACCAAAATAAGCTAGGGTTTTATTTCTGAAACCATATATATTTTAAACCCTAGCCGCACCCTAGGATTTGACTCTTCATTTCATTCTTCCATAATTCAGCCACAAAATCCTTTATCAGCCGCAACTCCCATCCATTCTTCAAAAAAACCCTAATTCCACATCTCAGCCGTACCCATTATTTCACCCTAGAGCCTTTTCATTCATTCATTCTCTTCATCATTCACCCTAAGCTCTCTAAGCTGCAACCACCATCACCCAAAAAACCCCTTTGCCGCAGCTTTCTCCATCAATTCCAGCCACCTTCCCACCATTGCAGCCACTTCAAACCATCGATCCACACCTCCATACATCATCCCACCTCTCTGCCGCACCACCATATCCCCATAACCCCATCCCTAAACCAGACAAACATCCAAATATCCATAAAACCTTCTCTGCCGCAGTAAGAAGAAGGAGAAAGAGGAGCTTGAAACGTGCAGAAATTCAAAGTGGATTCGTTGGGCGTTTTAGGTGTAATCAATCTTTTGTTCCCTATGTTTAATTTCAATTTTGTTTCTCTTTCTGTGAACATGAGAGGCTAAACCCCTAGTTAGCTAGGGGGTGATTCGAAACCATGTTTATGCTTGCAATATAAATTGATTACCTTTGGTTGGAATTTCATGAGTTGTGGATTCAATTTGTTTAACTGCTTGATTGATAACTTATTTGTGTGTGTTTATTGAGAGTGCACGCTTAGTTTTCATGCATGAATATGATGCTAGAATATAAGTGAGTTTCACCTAATAGTTACAAACTTATATTCACAAGTAGTGGAGGTTGCTTATAAACAATCGCGTTAAATGAATTCTTGGCACTAGTTTCATGCTCATCATAGTAACGAATGCCTCGTCAACACATATAGTTTTCATGTCGCTTAATGATCTTTGATTGTATCTTTATTGTGCTTTTCACGTAAAGGACTTTTGGAGAATGTTTTGAATTGTGTATGCGTTGTCCCATCCAATTCATTAACTTAAGGAGAACTTGAAGGTTAATTTAAGCGAACCTAATTAACCCGGGGTGTTGAGTTTCATGATTCATCGAAAGACCAACTGAAAATCATCTTGTATGCAAGTGTGACATGTGTGGAGAAGAACCTTCTAGCTAGCATTCCATCCATATTTTCATTAAATTCGTATTTACATTCTGCCTTTATTGCAATCTGTGCATTTTGTTTAATTTCGTCAAAAATTAAATCCCCCTTTACTTTAGTGTCCAATTTAGTTAGAAAGTGTCTTAGTTTGTGTTTCTAAGTGTTTTGATTCAAGTTATTACCCAAATTCGTCCAAATTAGTGTAAGTGCTCAAAACTGCCTAGATTCTGTTTTTAAGGCAGTTTTGAGTGTTTTAGTGCTGTTTTGAGTCTTTTGGTTTGTTTTAGTGTTTTAAGTGTTTAGTTTTGCATTCTTTGAGTCTAGTTTAGTGTTTTAACCTTTGTTTTACGTTTTTGAGTCAGTTTTCAAGTGATTTAGCAATCCCTCCTAATCCCCGGTCTAGAACGATCCCTACTTATTCATATACTACAATTGTCAAAAGAGGGTTTTAATTTGTGTGCTTATATATTTCGCATCAACTCCCCTTGACTTTGTTGGATTCCGCTAATCTTCTTTCTCAAGAGAATGACTCTTGAAGTAGGAAAGAACTGTTCAAGAAACGCCCTCTTCATGCTCTCCCAAGAAGTGACCGTTCCGGGTGCTAACTCGTATAACCAATCCTTGGCCTTCTCCAAAAGTGAGAACGGGAAAGCCTTCATCTTCAAAATACTACTATCAATGTTAATTGGAGTCATGCTCGATGATGCGAAAATTACTTAACACACAAATTAAACCCTCTTGTTGACAATTGTAGTAGATATGTAAGTAGGGATCGTTCTTAAACCGGGGATTAGGAGGGATTGCTAAATCACTCTAAACTAACTCAAAATCGTAAGAACAAAGTTTAAACACTCAACTAGACTTAAAGAATGCAAAACTAAACTATAAAACACCAAAACGAACGAAAAGACTCAAAACAGCAAACAAACACTCAAAACTGCCTTAAAAACACTTTCTGGGCAGTTTTGAACACTTGACTCAAATTTGGACGAAATTAAGTTATCACTTGACTCAAAACACTTAAAAACATCAACTAAATTTATTTCTAACTAATCTAACACTTTAAATTAATGGGGGAATTGGTTTTGACGAAAATTAAGTAAATTAAGACAAGGACATAGAAAACAGATTCTTTAGACTAAATTAGGTGAATTGATGAATGATGGGCTAACTAGAGGGTTCTTCTCCACACATGACACACTTGCATTCAAATTGATTTCCAATTGCTTCTTTCAATAAACCATGAAACTCAATACTCCAAGTTAACCGTGAACAGCACTTTTTTAACTTTCAAGTTTTCCTTAAGTTATTGAATTGGATGGGAATGCGCATACAACAACTCAAAACATTCTCTAAAAGTCCCTTACGTGAAAAGCACAATAAAGGTACAATCAAAGATCATTAAGTTTCATGAAAACTATAAGTATTGAGGAGGCAATTGTTACTATGAAAAGCATGAAACTTTTGCCAAGAATTCACTTAACGCGATCGTCGATAAACGACCTCCACTACTAGCAAATATAAGGTTATAACTATTAGGTGAAATTCCCTTATATTTTAGCTTCAAATCCTGCATGAAAAACTAAGTGGCCATCTTAATCAACACACAAGAATGAGTTATCAATCAACTAGTTAAGCAAATTGAATTCACAACTTATAAAATAACAATTGGATGTAATCAATTCATCTTGCAAGCATAGTCATGGTATTGAATAGCCCCCTAGCCAAAAGGTTTAGTTCCTCATGTTCACAAAACAAAGGAAAACAGATTTATACATTGTAAATATAAGAAAGAGAACACCTAAATACTCCAACGATCCAATGTTGAATAGCTAGAATCTTCAAGCAATCTTCTTCCTCTCCTTTGCTACGGCACAAGAGGTTCTGGTGAGTTTAGGGGGTTATGGATGATGTAGAATGATGGATTTAGGTTTGGGATGGATGTAGGGGACGGCAAAGGTTGGTTTTGGGCAGAAAATATGGAGAATGGTGAAGTATGGATGTGTTAGAGGGATGGGATGAGTTTCTGGCGTGAATGGTGAATGAATTAAACTTTTTGGCTGCAACAAGGATGTTTCTTTATAGGATTTCAGGAATTAAAACCCTAGGTTAGTTAGGTAAACAGAAATTAAGTCAAAAGCTTCTAGAAATAGGAAATCAAATCAGAAATTTAAGGGAAAGTGGTTAATAGGTGCGGCAATGGCATAAAACACAATAGGAATGTGTTTTAATGTAAGGAAATAGGAAAGAATCATCTCCCTTGCACGGCAAGGAAGAGGAATGGTCAAGGGAGGTGCGGCTGTGATGTAGGAAAGGTTTAAATGTCCTAAAACTAAAGGAAACAAGGTTCCCTTGCATGGCAAGGGTTTGTAAGAAAAGGAATGCTTTTTATTTCTGAAATTAGGCAAGAATTTTGGAATAGAAAAGGGTATGTGAGTTATGGCTGAGCTTGGTATGAAAAAGGAATGTGTTTAAATGGTTTAAAACAGGAAACAAGGCCCCTCCTTGCACGGCAAGGAAGGGGAACACAAAGGGACACACGGCATGGCTTAAGGTTGCAAGTTTTGTGACCTAGAATAGGTAGGATCCTTTGATATTGCTGAAATATGTAGTCATTAAGGCTTTAGGAAAGATTAAACCAAAATAGGAAACATTGGCTTAACTTTCCTACTTCAAGTAGGAAACCTTCTTTGACTAGGATTCCTCATTTGATTAGGAATCCTCTTGTGATTAGGAATCCTCTTGTGATTAGGAATCCTCACTTCATTAGGTCTTTAATTTCGTCCATCTCTTTTGCTCCAAACATAAGCTATCCATTCCAAGTCCAATTTTGCTCCAAAATGCTCCAAAATGCACCATTTTGCTTCCTTAGCCATATGAACCTAAAAACACACAAAAGAAGCATAAAGGACTAAAATAACTAAGGAAACACAACGTAAATGCATGAGAACAAGCCAATTAAGTCGCATAAATATGCTCCTATCACTCGAACACACCACCTCGAACTCCTTCAAATGCTTGTTGGGATCCTCCATGGACAGTCCATGGAACTTTGGAATGTGGTGCAACAAACTTGACTTCAATTCAAATTTGTCGGTCTTGTCTTGAGCCGCCCTTGGGTATTGGATGCACAAGGGTGCGGCATTGTCCATTCCCGAAGCGGAAAGCTCCTTGATTGTACGGTTGTCCGCTGCCATGGTTTGGACCTCTTCTTCCTCCCTTGCCGTGGGTTCTTCTTCCTCCTCAAGATTGGAAGCCGAACTAGAACTTGATGGGTGAAGTTCTGGGTTCTTCTTCTTCTTTCTCAAAGTGCGCTCAAAATCGTCGTCGAAATCCAAGATGTTTGCACTAATAGTTTGAGAACTACGAGTCATAAACCAGTACCTACAAACAAGAAAAGAAATAAGGTCAGTAGCTAAAACAAAAAGAAAACAAAAAGAAACAAAAAGAAACAACGGGGGATTAGCAAACTTGCTAATCCCCAGCAACGGCGCCAAAAATGTGATGCGAGTTATATAAGCACACAAATTAAAACCCTCTTTTGACAATTGTAGTATATGTATAAGTAGGGATCGTTCTAAACCGGGGATTAGGAGGGATTGCTAAATCACTTGAAAACTGACTCAAAAACGTAAAACAAAGGTTAAAACACCAAACCAAAAGACTCAAAACAGCAACAAAACACTCAAAACTGCCTTAAAAACACAATCTGGGCAGTTTTGAACACCTAACACTAATTTGGACGAAAATACAATTAGTTTTGACTCAAAACACTCTAAAACACACTTTTCGACAGATTTGGAACAAGTAAGAAAAGGGGATTTGTTTTTGGACGAATTTAAAAGAAAACAAGTAACTTAAAACTTAAAACAGATTTTTGGACGAATTTAAGTAAAACCAATGGATGATGGACTAGCCAAGGGATACTTCTCCACACATGATTCATTCAAACATAAGTTGATTTCCAGTTGCTTTTCGATAAACCATGAACCTCAACACGCCAGATTAACCGTGACATCACTAATTAACCCTCAGATTTCCCTTAAGTTATTGGATTGGATGACATCATACGACAACCCAAAGCATTCTTCAAAAGTCCCCTACATGACATCATAATACAGATACAATCAAAGATCATTATGTTCAATTGAAATCGTAAGTATTGACAAAGCACTTGTAACTATGACATCATGATACGCATGCTAGGAATTTACTTAACATGATTGTGAAAACAACCTTAACTACTTGTGAATATAAGATTGAAACGATTATGTGAAACTCCCTTACATTCTAGCACCAAATTCAAGCATGCAAATTAAGTAGGCCTCCCTAATCAACATACAAGAATAAGTTATCCATCAAACGGCTAAGTAAATTGCATTCACAATTTATGAAATCACAACTGGAATTGATCAACTCATATTATAAACGCAATCATGGCTTTAAAGCATCCCTAGGCTAAAACAAGTTTAGCCTCTCATGTTCATAACAAAACAAAGGAAATTAGAATTAAACATTGAAAACAAAAGATAGATTACACCTAGAAGCATTCCAACACTCCAACTCGAATGCATAAACGTCCAAGGCTTCGTCTTCTTTCTCCTCTTCTTTGCTAGGTCACAGCACAAGTGCTAAGGTGGTTTTATGGATGAGTTTCTGGGTTTAAGTTGGGTTTATGGAGGTATGGTGGTGCGGCAAGGCTTAGTGGTGGTGTAGGGTGGTTTGGACAAAGGTTTGAAAGTTGAGGGATGGTGGAAATTTGGATGGAAAGTTGCGGCAATGCTGGATGTGTTTGTGAATGAAGGCAGGTTGTGTGGAATGGGGGATTAGGTCCATAAGGTTGTGGCACAAGGGTATTTATAAGGAAGAAAAGACCTAAAGGCTTTATTACTTAGTTTAGGAAAGGAATTAATTCTAAATCTTTGAAGAATAGGAAACACAAAATCACAAATTGAAAGGAATAGGAAGGTGACTTGCGACAAAGGTTAGAGAGAAAGGGAATGTCATTTATTTCTGAATTTAGGCAAGGATTTAGGAATATAAAAGGGTATGTGAGTTATGGCTGAGATTGGTATGAAAAAGGAAGGTATTTAAGTAGTTAAAATAGGGAACAAGGCCCTTCCTTGCACGGCAAGGAAGGGAAACACAAGGGAACACACGGCAATGTCCTAAGGTTGCAAGGGATGTTGTTTTTGTGACCTAGAATAGGTAGGAGCCTTTGATCTTGCTGGAATATGGAGTCTTTAAGGATTAGCAAAGATTAAACCAAAATAGGAAACCTTGGCTTAACTTTCCTACTTCAAGTAGGAAACCTTCTTTGACTAGGATTCCTCATTAGATTAGGAATCCTCTTGTGATTAGGAATCCTAACTTCATTAGGTCTTCAATTTTATCCATTCCTTTTGCTCCAAACATAAGCTATCCATTCCAAGCCCAATTTTGCTCCAAAATGCTCCAAAATGCACCTTTTTGCTTCCTTAGCCATATGAACCTAAAAACACACGAAAATGGCTTAAACTACTAAAACAACTATGAACTAACAACATAAATGCACGAAAACAAGCTAAGTAAGTTGCCTAAATATGCTCCTATCAGTACTTACCTCAACGGACAGAAGTTGTTCATCCGGAAACATTTCTGAAATGGGAAGGGCCTCTTCTTCACGCACCATTCGACTTAGGTGGTCAGCCACCACGTTTTCACATCCCTTCTTGTCCCTAATTTCAATGTCGAATTCTTGAAGTAGGAGAATCCAACGAATGAGCCTTGGTTTGGCCTCCTTTTTGGTGAGAAGATACTTCAAGGCTGCATGGTCAGTGAAAACAATTACTTTAGTACCAATTAGATATGATCTAAACTTATCTAATGGAAATACAACCGCCGAAAGTTCTTTTTCAGTTGTAGAATAATTCGATTGAGCATCATTTAAGGTGCGTGAAGCATAATAAATAACATGTGGCTGTTTGTTTTTCCTTTGGCCCAAAACAGGTCCAAGGGCATAATCCGATGCATTACACATCAATTCAAAGGGAATGGACCAATCTGGTGGAGTGATGATTGGTGTCGTGGTGAGGAGGTCCTTGAGATGGTTGAATGCTTTCTCACATGCCTCGTTAAACTCAAAAGATACTTCCTTTTGTAGGAGACGGCATAGGGTTGTGCAATCTTGGAAAAGTCCTTGATAAATCGTCGATATAATCCTGCATGACCAAGAAAAGAACGAACCTCTCTCACCGAAGTAGGAAAGGGTAAGTAGCGTACAAGATCTACTTTAGACTTATCAACTTCAATTCCTTTTTCAGAGATTATATGACCCAAAACAATACCTTGTTTAACCATAAAGTGGCATTTCTCCCAATTTAACACAAGGTTTGTTTCAACACAACGTTTCAAGATCAAAGTGAGATTAGCCAAACAATTATCAAAGGAATCACCAAACACACTAAAGTCATCCATGAATATCTCAATAATCCTCTCAACATAATCAGAAAATATGCTAACCATACACCTTTGAAACGTGGCAGGAGCATTGCACAAACCCAATGGCATGCGTCGATATGCAAACGTTCCAAAGGGACAAGTAAAAGTGGTCTTTTCTTGATCATCCGGGGCAATAACAATTTGATTATAACCAGAATATCCGTCAAGAAAACAATAAAAGGAATGACCTGCTAACCTCTCAAGCATTTGATCTAGGAACGGCAATGGGAAGTGGTCATTCCTTGTGGTGGCGTTTATCTTCCTATAATCAATGCATAGGCGCCAACCGGTTTGGATTCGGGTAGGCACAAGCTCATTCTCCGCATTCTCCACAACTGTTACTCCAGATTTCTTAGGAACACATTGGATAGGTGAAACCCAACGGCTATCGAAGATGGGGTCAATCAATCCACAATCAAGGAGTTTGATTATCTCTTTTTTCAACACTTCCATTATCGGAGGGTTGAGACAGCATTGAGCCTCTCTAGTTGGTTTGGCCCCCTCCTCAAGAAATATGTGATGCATACACGTTGTGGGACTAATACCTTTGATATCGGCCAAGGTCCAACCTAGGGCAGATTTGAACTCCTTCAAAACACACACTAGTTTCTCTTCTTCTTGTGCCGTGAGTGATGAAGAAATAATGGCAGGTAAGGTCTCCTTTTCCCCCAAGAAAATGTACTTCAAATGGCTAGGTAGTGGTTTGAGATCAAGGATAGGTGCCTGAATTATGGATGGAAGCAACTTGTTAGTCGAAATGGGAATTGAATCAAAGTTAGAAGACTTACCATCGTGCTTAGGCAATGACTCAAGGGCAGGAACCAACTCAATGAATTCTTCCCTGGGAGGCACGGCATGCAATAGAGCATGTGTGCCGTGGGTTAGCAAAAGTTCCCCTCCCTTGGTTTTGAGTTCCATGCTTCTTGTAATGACATTTTCAAGTGCATCGGCGTTCAACTCTTCAAGGTATCCCTGCGCCAAAGAGTTAACTATATCAATGGAGAAACATGAATGATCCTTACTAGGATACTTAATAGAATCAGAGAGATTAAAATTAACAACTTCCCCATCAAATTCCATGGACAAAGTTCCATTAAACACATCAATCTTCGTTTGAGCCGTCTTCATAAATGGCCGTCCAAGGAGGATTGGCAACGAAGGGGCATGGTCAGATTCATCCATCTCGAGCACATAGAAGTCCGCCGGAAAGATTAAATGATTGACCTGCACTAACACATCTTCCAAAACTCCCTTTGGATAAGCATTAGATCTATCGGCCAATTGTATAATCACACCATCATTTTTCAATACTCCTAGGTTCATAGATGCATAAATTGAATATGGCATGACATTTATAGAGGCACCTAGGTCTAGCATGGCAGATTCAAAACGAGTGTTACCTATGACACAAGGAATGGTAAAACTACCCGGATCTTTGCATTTGGGGGGTAGTTTGCGTTGCAAGATGGCGGAGACATTTTCACCTACCTTTACCACCACTTTGGTCGACATCCTCTTCCTAGTGGTGCAAAGCTCCTTTAAAAACTTGGCGTATCTCGGGACTTGCTTGATTGCATCCAAGAGGGGTATGTTAACTTGAACTTTCCTAAATGTCTCAAGGATGTGCTTCTTGGCTTCTTCTTTCTTTGTTTGCATGAACCTACTAGGAAAAGGCACATTCGAAGGAAAAACATTAGTAGGAACCGAATTTGACACATTCTTACCCTTTTTGGACAAATTGGACAGTTTGGGATCACTAGAAACTTGCGGTAAAGGTGTTTCCACCTTTGCCATGGGTTGGCTTGCTTCCTCCTCTTCAATTTTCAGTTTTTCATCCTCTTTGGGACCTGATGGTGATGGTGTAGGACCTGCCCCAACTTCTTTTCCACTTCTCAAGAGTATGGCCTTTGCACTTTCGAAGCCTCCATTTGGGTTTGGAATGGTAGAACTAGGAAGTTGGCCTTGGTCACGAAACTTCCCTACAAAATCTACAATCTGCCCAATTTGTTTCTCCAATTGATCCACCCTCTTGTCTTGGTTTTGCATGGCCTTGGCTTGATTCTCTTGCCCCTGAGACAAATTAGTTAGTAACTTGAGAAGTGTATCATTGTCTAGGGATGTACCTGAAGCATTTAGGGCAGATTGTTGCGGAGCATTTGTGGGTGCGTATGGCTTAGTGAAGAAACCCGGGGGTTGTTGTCGAAAGCCTCCTTGTTATGGTGGTTGTTGGGGCTCCCTCCACTTGAAGTTTGGGTGGTCTCTCCAACCTGGATTATATGTGTTAGAATATGGATCGTTCCTTGGTTGGTTTTGGCCTTGAAATCCAATTGCATTTGCGCTTTCCCATCCACCATTTTCAATTAGTTGTGGGCACTTCTCAGAAGCATGTCCTTGGATAGAACACACTCCACATACAATTGGTCCTTGCATCCTCATTCCTTCAGCCATCTGAGACACAATGGAGGTAAGATTAGCTAATTGTGAATGAATGTCGGGTGTGGAACTTACCTCATGAACTTGCTGCCGTGGGGGTCCTCTTTGGCCTACTCCTTCGTATTGTTGAGCGTTCAACGCTCGATTAGCAATTAAGACCTTTGCAGCCATGGGTGTCTTGTCCACCAATGCTCCACCCGCTGAGGTATCGAGCATTTGACGTTCAATTGGTAGGAGCCCCTCGTAGAAGTATTGTAGAAGTAACTCCTCCTTCATCTGATGTTGTGGACAAGAAGCAACAAGTGATTTAAAACGTTCATAATATGTAGGAAAAGATTCACCTTCATCTTGCTGAATTCCACTTATCCTTTTACGTAGAAGGATGATTCGAGAAGTTGGGAAAAACTTCTCCAGAAATGCCCTCTTCATACTCTCCCATGATGTGACTGTTCCGGGAGCTAATTCATACAACCAATCTTTGGCTTTGTCCATTAAAGAGAATGGAAAAGCCATCATCTTCAAAATACTTCCATCAACGTTGACAGGAGTCATGCTTGAACACACCACCTCAAATTCTTTCAGATGCTAGTTCGAATCCTCCATGGACAACCCATGGTATTTTGGAATGTGGTGGAGCAAACTTGACTTCAACTCGAACTCTTCGGTCTTACCTTGAGCAAACTTGACATCACTAATTAACCCTCAGATTTCCCTTAAGTTATTGGATTGGATGACATCATACGACAACCCAAAGCATTCTTCAAAAGTCCCCTACATGACATCATAATACAGATACAATCAAAGATCATTACGTTGAATGGAAATCATAAGTCTTGACAAAGCACTTGTAACTATGACATCATGATACGCATGCTAGGAATTTACTTAACATGATTGTGAAAACAACCTTAACTACTTGTGAATATAAGGTTGAAACGATTATGTGAAACTCCCTTATATTCTAGCACCAAATTCAAGCATGCAAATTAAGTAGGCCTCCCTAATCAACATACAAGAATAAGTTATCCATCAAACGGTTAAGTAAATTGCATTCACAATTTATGAAATCACAACTGGAATTGATCAACTCATATTATAAACGTAATCATGGCTTTAAAGCATCCCTAGGCTAAAACAAGTTTAGCCTCTCATGTTCATAACAAAACAAAGGAAATTAGAATTAAACATTGAAAACAAAAGATAGATTACACCTAGAAACGTTCCAACACTCCAACTCGAATGCATAAACGTCCAAGGCTTCGTCTTCTTTCTCCTCTTCTTTGCTAGGTCACGGTACAAGTGCTAAGGTGGTTTTATGGATGAGTTTCTGGGTTTAAGTTGGGTTTATGGAGGTATGGTGGTGCGGCAAGGCTTAGTGGTGGTGTAGGGTGGTTTGGACAAAGGTTTGAAAGTCGAGGGATGGTGGAAATTTGGATGGAAAGCTGCGGCAAGGCTGGATGTGTTTGTGAATGAAGGCAGGTTGTGTGGAATGGGGGATTAGGTCCATAAGGTTGTGGCACAAGGGTATTTATAAGGAAGAAAAGACCTAAAGGCTTTATTACTTAGTTTAGGAAAGGAATTAATTCTAAATCTTTGAAGAATAGGAAACACAAAATCACAAATTGAAAGGAATAGGAAGGTGACTTGCGGCAAAGGTTAGAGAGAAAGGGAATGTCATTTATTTCTTAATTTAGGCAAGGATTTAGGAATATAAAAGGGTATGTGAGTTATGGCTGAGATTGGTATGAAAAAGGATGGTGTTTAAGTAGTTAAAATAGGGAACAAGGCCCTTCCTTGCACGGCAAGGAAGGGAAACACAAGGGAACACACGGCAATGTCCTAGGGTTGCAAGGGATGTTGTTTTTGTGAGCTAGAATAGGTAGGAGCCTTTGATCTTGCTGAAATATGGAGTCTTTAAGGATTAGGAAAGATTAAACCAAAATAGCTCTTGTTTAGGTCTTGTTTTCTTTAGTTGTTTTGTTTTGCTCGAGGACTAGCAAAAGTTAAGTGTGGGGGAATTTGATAGGAGCATATTCATGCGACTTAATTAGCTTGTTCTCGTGCATTTATGTTGTGTTTCCTTAGTTATTTTAGTGTTTAAAGTCACTTTTGTGTATTTTCAGATTATAAGGCCAAAGTGTGCAAGAAGATGCAAATTGGAGTCTTTTGGAGCAAAAGAGGAATGAATGAGTTGAAGACTTGAAGAAACGATGAATTCCTACTCCAACGATGGATTCCTACTCAAACAAGGATTCCTACTCCAACAAGGATTCCTACTTGAAGTAGGAAAGTTAACCCTAGGTTTCCTGTTTTGGTAACCTTTCCTAATCTTAAACGTCCGTATTTTCTAGCCACTTTGAAGGCCTTGTAGGCACTTTAGGACACAAAACGAAGGCCCTAGCCCACTTTCCAACCTTTGCCGTGGCCTTTCCCCTTCTCCCCTTCCCTTGCCGTGCAAGGGGGGCATTTTTGTCCCATTTTATGCACCTAAACCCTAACCCTTTTCTTGGCCGCACCTTTCCCTTTAATTTCTGAACTTAAACCTATTTCCTTTTCAAATAAAACCCTAGCCGCACCTATTAACCAATTTCATTTTAATTTTCTGATTTAATTTCCTAATTCTAGAAGCCTTTGATTTGATTTTAATAAGCTAGGGTTTTATTTTCTGAAACCCTACATAAACTAAAGCTTAGCCACACCCTAGGGAGAAAACTTTTCATTAATTCATCATCCCATATCAGCCGCAACTCCCATCTATTCTTCAATAACCCTAATTCCACATCTCAGCCGCACCTATTATTTCACCCTAGAGCACTCTCATTATTCATTTTTTCATCATTTAGCCACAAAACCTTTCCAGCCGCAGCCACCCTTCCATCTTCTCCCTTCAATCCGTAGCTTCTCCATCCATTCCAGCCACCTCCCATCTCTGCCACAACCATTCCCACCATTGCAACCACCATTCAAACCTCCATACACCTTCCACAACCCTTGCCGCAACCCTTCACTTCCCTAAAACCATCTACAACCCAGAAAAACATCCCAAATCATCCAAAAACATCTCTGCCACAGCAAGGAGAAGAAGAAAGAGGAGCTTAAACGTGCAGAAATTCAAGTGGAATCATTGGGCGTTTTAGGTGTAATCAATCCTTTGTTCTTTATGTTTAATTTCAATTTTCTTTCTCTTTCTGTGAACATGAGAGGCTAAATCCCTAGTTAGCTAAGGGGTGATTCAAAACCATGTTTATGCTTGCAATATAAATTGATTACCTTTGGTTGGTATTTCATGAGTTGTGGATTCAATTTGTTTAACTGCTTGATTGATAACTTATTTGTGTATGTTTATTCAGAGTGCACGCTTAGTTTTCATGCATGAATATGATGCTAGAATATAAGTGAGTTTCACCTAATAGTTACAATCTTATATTCACAAGTAGTGGAGGTCGCTTATAAACGATCGCGTTAAATGAATTCTTGGCACTAGTTTCATGCTCATCATAGTAACGAATGCCTCGTCAACACTTATAGTTTTCATGTTGCTTAGTGATCTTTGATTGTATCTTTATTGTGCTTTTCATGTAAAGAACTTTTGGAGAATGTTTTGAATTGTGTATGCGCTGTCCCATCCAATTCATTAACTTAAGGAGAACTTGAAGGTTAATTTAAGCGAACCTAATTAACCCGGGGTGTTGAGTTTCATGATTCATCGAAAGACCAACTGAAAATCATCTTGTATGCAAGTGTGACATGTGTGGAGAAGAACCTTCTAGCTAGCATTCCATCCATATTTTCATCAAATTCGTATTTACATTTTGTCTTTATTACAATCTGTGCATTTTGTTTAATTTCGTCAAAAACTAAATCCCCCATTACTTTAGTGTTCAATTTAGTTAGAAAGTGTCTTAGTTTGTGTTTCTAAGTGTTTTGATTCAATTTATCACCCAAATTCGTCCAAATTAGTGTAAGTGCTCAAAACTGCCTAGATTGTGTTTTTAATGCAGTTTTGAGTGTTTTGGTGCTGTTTTGAGTTTTTTGGTTTGTTTTAGTGTTTTAAGTGTTTAGTTTTGCATTCTTTGAGTCTAGTTTAGTGTTTTAACCTTTGTTTTACGTTTTTGAGTCAGTTTTCAAGTGATTCAGCAATCCCTCCTAATCCCCGGTTTAGAACGATCCCTACTTATACATATACTACAATTGTCAAAAGAGGGTTTTAATTTGTGTGCTTATAATATTTCGCATCAAGTGCCTACAAGGCCTTCAAAGTGGCTGGAAAGTAAGGATTTTTAAGATTAGGAAAGGTTACCAAAATGGGAAACCCTGGGCTTAACTTTCCTACTTCAAGTAGGAATCCTTGTTCAACTAGGAATCCTCATCGTAGTAGGAATCCTTGTCGTAGTAGGAATCCTCATGTGAGTAGGACTCCATCTTCGATTAGGAATTCATATTTCTTCAAGTCTTCATCTCATTCATTCCTCTTTTGCTCCAAAAGACTCCAATTTGCATCTGATGCGAGATTTTACTTGACACTCAAATTAAACCCTCGTTTGACAATTGTAGTAGAATGGATAAGTGAGGGATCGTTCTAGACCGGGGATTAGGAGGGCTTGCTAAAACCTTCTAAATTGACTTAAAAACATAAAAACTAAATTAAAATACTCTTAACAAGACTACTATGACTCAGAAAGGCTTTGAAAAACTCAAATTGTCTAAAACAATCAAATTGACTCAAATAGAAGCTAGAACTTGATTTAGACGAATTTGCAATTGTTTATGACTCCAAAAGCTTAAAGATACAAAAATAAAACAAATACGAATGATTAAGACTTAACAAAATAGGGGGGGGGGAATTGTGGTTGGACGATATTAAATTAAAAAGACAGAATATAATTAAAGGCAAAATGTAAATATGAATGTGATAAAAATATGGATGATGGAATAGCCAAGGGGTTCTTCTCCACACATGTTACACTTGCAAAACAAAATTGATTCTCAGTTGGTCTTTCGATAAGTTGTGAAACTCAATGCTCCAAGTTAATTAGATCCGCTTAGATTAACTTTCAGATTTCCCTAAATTCGTTGGATTGAATGGAATACGCATTACAACCAAATTATTCTTAATCAAAGTCCCTAACTATGGAATACGCATGATAGAGACATTCAACAAAGATCATTAAGTTCAACGGAAATCATAAACATCGACGAGGCAATCGTTACTATGGAATACGCATGAAACTTATGCCAAGAATTCGTTTAACGCGATTGTTTATAAGCAACCTCCACTACTTGTGAATATAAGTTCATAGCGATTAGGTGAAATTCACTTATATTTTAGCGTCATATTTATGCATGAAAATTAAGCTTGCAATCTCAATGAACATACATAAATAAGTTATCAATCAAACAGTTAAACGAATTGAATCCACAACTTATGAAATTCCAACCAAACGTAATCAATTCA
This sequence comes from Pyrus communis, assembly GCF_041283825.1. Lineage (NCBI taxonomy): Eukaryota > Viridiplantae > Streptophyta > Magnoliopsida > Rosales > Rosaceae > Pyrus > Pyrus communis. The sequence continues at coordinate 10,288,032 of NC_142572.1, forward strand.
AATTGCAAATATAAACATAGTTTCGAATCACCCCCTAGCTAAAGGGGGTTTAGTTCCTCATAACTTTGAAATCAAAGAAACACCTAAACATTCCAACAACTCAAACGTGAATTGTATGAACGTTTAGGCACTCTTCTCTTCCCTTCTCATACGTACAAAACAAAGAGAATTAAATTTAAACTTTGAAATCAAAGAAACACCTAAACATTCCAACAACTCAAACTTGAATTGTATGAACGTTTAAGCACTCTTTTCTTCCTTGTTGTTGTAGCACAAGGTCTAAGGTGAGCTTAAGGGCTTTAGGTGTATGTGGAATGGAGTAGGGAGTGGTTGGAGATGGAAGAATGAAGAGAAAATATGCAGAAAATGAAGTGGGACTCACGGCAATGCAATGGGTTTGTTGCTTGGTGTTTGTAACTGAAAATGTGTATGGAAGAGTAAGTCAATTTTGAGGAGTGTTGGATGCTTATTTATAGGTGAAATGGGGGAACAAAAGAGGGAATATTGCAGCTAGGAGGGGATGAATGATTATGGGTGCATGTGTTTGGAATAATGAAGTGGGAATGTATGTAATAAAACAACTAGGAAAAGTTATGAAAAGCTGGAAATGGGAGTGGGAACTCACGGCAAAGTGTTTTGGGGATGGTTCTTTGTGGTTGTGATGCATGTGATTACATGTGTTGATTGCTAAGGTGTGTGATGATGAGTGTAAGTGGAATAAAGAATGAATGAAGGCATGTGAATTAGGTGGGAAAGAGGTGGAAATGGAATGTTATGCAATGATAATGTCTTGTAAAGATACTAATAAATAATGCATGTAGGGTTAGGAAATAAAATCATAACTTAAAGGGGGAAGATTAAAGGGTGTTGAAAGGTTTTGCATGGCTTTGAAGTGATTGTGGATTGGGCTAGAGTTTAAGTACATGAAATGGACCCAAATTGCTCCCCCTTGCATGGCAAGGAATGGTGTTTGTGTTAAGCCCAAGGCAAGGTGAATGTAATTGGGTTAGGGCCATTGTTTTGTGTCTTCAAGTGCATACAAGGCCTTCAAATTCGTCCATCCTCTTGGCTCCATGGATAAGCTATCCAATCCATGCCCAAAAATGCTCCAAATGGCCTCAAAATGCACTTTCTTGCTCCCTAGGCCCTTAGAACCTAAAAACACACAAAAGAAGCATAAAGGACTAAAATAACGAGAGAAACATAACGTAAATGCACGAGAACAAGCCATTTAAGTCGCATGAATATGCTCCTATCAAATACCCCCACACTTAGCTTTTGCTAGTCCTCGAGCAAAACAGAATAAAAACAAATAAACAAAACGACACTAAACACGTAAAACACAACCTAAACCTTCCAACAACCGTCTTAGGGATTTCCAATGCACATGACAAGTTAAAAATCATCATTCTCACAGATTTTAGTCATCTTCACACTTAAGTACATTCTTAATCATAGTCACCATATACTAGTTCACAATTAAGCATTTAAAACCATGTTTTGAATGTAGTAACATGCCTTAGAGAATTTGCTCAATTCCTTACAAGATATGAACTCGATTCTCACTCAGATTTTCTGACTACACACCGTAAACTAGTTATATGTGAGAAGATTGATGTAAACATAAAAACGAACACTCACATATATGTATTTCAAAGGAAGCAATTTCTGGAGTTAATAAGCATGTTTAGATATGATCTCATGAATGGAATGCTACTACTTAGATGCGAGAACCAGTGACACCATAAGCTCATACCAAGTTCAAACTCCACAAATTGAAATACACAACACTCAAGATAGAAGTCAAGGGTTGTAACGGGGCTTGGGGTATGTGGATAACAAAGAAGGGATATGGAAAACAAAGGTTCTTAAAGAAATAGTGAGCAAAGCATTTGAATCAACTTAGAATTCACTTTTGAATGAAAACTCAACTTTTGAACAAAAAAGGGAGAATTTAGACAATTTACGCCCAGAATTGGTGTTTTGGAACCTTTCTTCAATCACTTATTCTTTTTTTTTTTTTTTTTTTTTTTTTTTTTTTTTTTTTTTGAATCTCAAAACATAAACACTTAAACATTCTCTCCCCCACACTTATTTTCTTTCATAATGTAACTCAAAAGGAATTCAATTAAGTCATGCTCACTATCTTTTAAGAACAAGGATGGGGATTGTCCTAAACTAGGCTAGGTGAGGAAAAAGTGGGTTAACAAAGAACATGGGCTAACACGGCAACTTACAACATATACGAAATATGGGAAGTGAGGCTATTTGGCTATGGTGGCAACCACACAACTTCATCTTGAATATGTGTTATGCAAATCAATAACATGCTTTGAATGAAATGGGCATGAGTTCTAGCATTTGGAACTATATGATGAAACGCCTTCTAAGTAGTAACCAAGCAAAGAATAATGAGATCATGCAACGACTTTAGAAAACAAGAAATCACAGATTATACTCTCCAAAGAACGTTATAGGCTCAAGTCTCTCAGGGTTGTAGCATTTGTTTGAGTTCTTTCCTTCAGGCATGTTACAAAAACTAAATTTTCTTTTATGATTGCATGTGAAGTCATACATTATAACCATAACCAAGCATATACCAAGAGTAAATCAAACTTTTCTCTATGTTAATAACTCTTTTTAACAGTCATGCAATTACAAACCAAATCCTTATTATTGTGTTGGAAGGTATCCTAAGACACAAACACACACACAAAAACAACTTTAAAACAACTCTTTTTGGGTTTTTCAAAACAATTTTTTCAAATTTTTATGGGATTTTCGAATTTTTAAGACAAAACACACTAAAACAGTTTTAAAACAGTGAGAAACAACATGTGAAGTGATAGGTGAATAAATCCCACGAATTTGCATCAAATATACTTAGTTACCCCCCCACACTTAAATCAAACATTGTCTTCAATGTTTTAAGCATAGATTCACACAAAGCATAAGTAAATACACAAAAAGCACTTAAACATACTAAACATGGCATAATGTAATTAACAAAGAGAAGAGTTTAGAGACGCAAATCTGGTTATAGAGTGTAAATTCCATCTTCTCCTTGGTAATTGCATTGAGGCTTTTGATCTTTGTGATTCCACAGGCTTACTCTTGAACTGGTTTCTGCCCATCGTTGATTTTCCTTTGTGCTACTTCTTGAACTGGGCAGCAGGATGGTTCTTTTGGTCTCCCCCGAAGGTCTGAGCTTATCCCTTTTATCTGTTTCTTTGTTCAATCTTTCCAATTCGTATTGAAAAGGGTTGGAGGATAACTCAGCCTATGTTTGTCTCCACATGCTTCAATGTATCATTTGCACTTGCCTTACTCGCTCCCCTTTGCAGAAGTGGTCCCTTCTCCGGAAGTGTATCAACCGTTGAAGATGACTACTCGAGAGCAACGCTAGGTAAGCAATCAGGAATAGATTCCAGGCAGTTGGCTCCAGAACGGAAGACTGACTCCAAGTGCCGGCTGATTGCTTGTTTTACTTTGCCATGCGAGTAAGAACAAGGACAAAGAAAAAGACAGGGAAAGAGCATGATATGAGATACTTTTGCTTTTGACCTTGATGATATGAGATACCTTTGCTTTTGAAGAAGCGGTGAATGAATCAGCACATGTATTTGTTGTGCTGTTTCCTCCTGGGTCATATGTACTCCAGGCATCTGGTATCATCTTTGGGGAAGAAGAAAGAATTGAGTCTTTCGAAAGGCTTTGCTGGGAGTACGCCCTCAGAGGTGAGGGAGAGTTGGGCATTTTTCTTCAGGTTTGCCCTGCCATAAAAGACGAAGGTCGACATATATAGAGATAATATCAAGTGGTGGTATTTTTTACCTTTGTCGACAAACGTTTTGATCCCGCAAAGCTGGCTTTTTGAAATAGTGGCGCCTCTTCGATCTCTGAACACGCCTCTTCGATTTCTGAACACGCCTCTTCGATTTCTGAGCAGGCGCCCCTTCGATTTCTGAACGACGCCCCTTCGCTTTCTGAACGACACGTGGTAGTGCAGATGCGGCTCCTTTTGACAAAGCTGCACGCGTCTTCTGAAAAGCAGAGAAAGCGTCGCCGAACTTTGCGCTTGTCGGCTAAAGACGTGTAATTGAGATGATGGCCTCCACGTGTTATCAGCTTTGTCAGATATCTTTTGACAAAGCTGAACGCGTTTTCTGAAAAGCCGCGAATGCGTCGTCGAAATTTGCGGAGGAAAATCCGGATCTCTGAATCGGTGGACGCGTCGCCATGGCTTTTTATGGAGCTATCGATCACCCCAACAAATACACTCTGAAGAAATCCCATTCTTGAAAAATCGACTCCGGCCCTTTGAGAATTAACTCCATCCACCCCTTGAACACTTTTGAAAAATGGCAAACTCATCGAACCTTAGCTTGGAATTGAGCCTTAGCAGTGATGCGGGCGCGCCGCGTCAAGGTAACGTATGGCGCCCTTCTTTCTTTTCTTCTAACGGTCCTCTCACAGGTGAAGACTCCGTGATGCAGGACGCCACAACAGCTACAATAGTAGCTAGGAACCTCCTCACTCCGAAAGATAGTAGGCTGCTGTCAGGACGGTCCGATGAGTTGGCCGTTCAAGAGTCCCTCGCACTTAGTGTTCAGTGTGCGAGTTCTGTGTCCAACATGGGCCAACGCCTGCTTGCCCGCTCCCGTCAGGTGGAATCATTGATGGCAGAGGTGGAAAGTCTCAAGCAGGAGATCCAGCAGCTGAAGTATGAGAATAGAAGTTTGCACGTGCTTGCAAACAACTATTCGACGGGCATGAAGAGGAAGCTTGATGAGCTGCAAGAGTCTGAAGGTCGGATTCACATTGACCGTCAAAGGTTTTCGTCTTTCCTCCAGAGGCACCTTTTTCCTGGCTCATCCAGCGCTTGGCCAAGTATTGAGGCCTGGAATGCTCTATCTTCGATGCCTTCTGCTCCTATGCCTTCCGCTCTGATGCCTTCTGTTCCTACGCCTTCTGTTCCTACGCCTTCCGCTTCAAGAGTAAAGCCACGTAGTGGGGCCTCAAGCAAACACCCTTTGTGAAGCACCATCTTTCTTTGTTTAGCAGTGCCTATCAATAAATCAAACATTTTCTCAATGTTACAATCATAGACTCACACAATTAATAAACAAACAAACAATAACAACTAAACAACCTAACAAGGCAGAAACGAAATAGCAACAAAGAAAAGAAATTTTTTTTTTTTTTTTTTTTTTTTATCAAATTTTCGGAGTTTTATACCAAGACACTATAAAACACACTAAAACACTCTAAAAACGCTTAAAACATCAAGAAACAACATTCTAAGTGAAAGGTGAATAAATCCCACGAAATTCATGCAAATACAAATTGTTTACAAAAAAAAAAAAAAAAAAAAAAAAAAAAAAAAAAAAGACCCTCCATCACTTAAATGGCTTGTTCTCGTGCATTTACGTTATGTTTCTCTCGTTATTTTAGTCCTTTATGCTTCTTTTGTGTGTTTTTAGGTTCTAAGGGCCTAGGGAGCAAGAAAGTGCATTTTGAGGCCATTTGGAGCATTTTTGGGCATGGATTGGATAGCTTATCCATGGAGCCAAGAGGATGGACGAATTTGAAGGCCTTGTATGCACTTGAAGACACAAAACAATGGCCCTAACCCAATTACATTCACCTTGCCTTGGGCTTAACACAAACACCATTCCTTGCCATGCAAGGGGGAGCAATTTGGGTCCATTTCATGTACTTAAACTCTAGCCCAATCCACAATCACTTCAAAGCCATGCAAAACCTTTCAACACCCTTTAATCTTCCCCCTTTAAGTTATGATTTTATTTCCTAAACCTACATGCATTATTTATTAGTATCTTTACAAGACATTATCATTGCATAACATTCCATTTCCACCTCTTTCCCACCTAATTCACATGCCTTCATTCATTCTTTATTCCACTTACACTCATCATCACACACCTTAGCAATCAACACATGTAATCACATGCATCACAACCACAAAGAACCATCCCCAAAACACTTTGCCGTGAGTTCCCACTCCCATTTCCAGCTTTTCATAACTTTTCCTAGTTGTTTTATTACATACATTCCCCCTTCATTATTCCAAACACATGCACCCATAATCATTCATCCCCTCCTAGCTGCAATATTCCCTCTTTTGTTCCCCCATTTCACCTATAAATAAGCATCCAACACTCCTCAAAATTGACTTACTCTTCCATACACATTTTCAGTTACAAACACCAAGCAACAAACCCATTGCATTGCCGTGAGTCCCACTTCATTTTCTGCATATTTTCTCTTCATTCTTCCATCTCCAACCACTCCCTACTCCATTCCACATACACCTAAAGCCCTTAAGCTCACCTTAGACCTTGTGCTACAACAACGAGGAAGAAAAGAGTGCTTAAACGTTCATACAATTCAAGTTTGAGTTGTTGGAATGTTTAGGTGTTTCTTTGATTTCAAAGTTTAAATTTAATTCTCTTTGTTTTGTACGTATGAGAAGGGAAGAGAAGAGTGCCTAAACGTTCATACAATTCACGTTTGAGTTGTTGGAATGTTTAGGTGTTTCTTTGATTTCAAAGTTATGAGGAACTAAACCCCCTTTAGCTAGGGGGTGATTCGAAACTATGTTTATATTTGCAATTTGAATTGATTACGTTTGGTTGGAATTTCATAAGTTGTGGATTCAATTCGTTTAACTGTTTGATTGATAACTTATTTATGTATGTTCATTGAGATTGCAAGCTTAATTTTCATGCATAAATATGACGCTAAAATATAAGTGAATTTCACCTAATCGCTATGAACTTATATTCACAAGTAGTGGAGGTTGCTTATAAACAATCGCGTTAAACGAATTCTTGGCATAAGTTTCATGCGTATTCCATAGTAACGATTGCCTCGTCGATGTTTATGATTTCCGTTGAACTTAATGATCTTTGTTGAATGTCTCTATCATGCGTATTCCATAGTTAGGGACTTTGATTAAGAATAATTTGGTTGTAATGCGTATTCCATTCAATCCAACGAATTTAGGGAAATCTGAAAGTTAATCTAAGTGGATCTAATTAACTTGGAGCATTGAGTTTCACAACTTATCGAAAGACCAACTGAGAATCAATTTTGTTTTGCAAGTGTAACATGTGTGGAGAAGAACCCCTTGGCTATTCCATCATCCATATTTTTATCACATTCATATTTACATTTTGCCTTTAATTATATTCTGTCTTTTTAATTTAATATCGTCCAACCACAATTCCCCCCCCCCCCTATTTTGTTAAGTCTTAATCATTCGTATTTGTTTTATTTTTGTATCTTTAAGCTTTTGGAGTCATAAACAATTGCAAATTCGTCTAAATCAAGTTCTAGCTTCTATTTGAGTCAATTTGATTGTTTTAGACAATTTGAGTTTTTCAAAGCCTTTCTGAGTCATAGTAGTCTTGTTAAGAGTATTTTAATTTAGTTTTTATGTTTTTAAGTCAATTTAGAAGGTTTTAGCAAGCCCTCCTAATCCCCGGTCTAGAACGATCCCTCACTTATCCATTCTACTACAATTGTCAAACGAGGGTTTAATTTGAGTGTCAAGTAAAATCTCGCATCAAATTTTGGCGCCGTTGCCGGGGACTAGCAACTTTGCTAATCCTTTGTCTTTATTTTTATATTTTGTTTTTCATGCATTCTTATTTCAGATTCTTAGTTTGTTTGTTTCCTTGTTTTTTTAGGTACTGTGTATGACTCGTAGCTCTCGGCCTATTATAGAGAACATCTCCGACTTTGACGGTGATTTTGAACGCACTTTGAGGAGAACGAGGAGTCAACAAGAGCCACCACAACCTCCACCACAACCTGGGCTTGAAGAAGACGAAGTAGGTGTAGAAGAAAAGCCCACGGATCAGATTTTTGAAGAAGAACAAGCCATGGCAGCAGATAATAGAACCATCAAGGAGCTTTCGGCCTCGGGTTTGGATAATGCATTGCCTCTTTGTATCCAATACCCCACGGCTGCAGAGGGGAAGACTGAGGAATTTGAACTCAAATCCAGTTTGTTACACCATATTCCGAAGTTCCATGGCTTGTCTATGGAAGACCCCAACAAACACTTGAAGGAGTTCGAGGTGGTTTGTTCGAGCATGACCCCCGTCAATGTGGATGGGAGTATATTGAAGATGAAGGCCTTTCCATTTTCACTTATGGACAAGGCCAAAGATTGGCTCTACGAACTAGCCCCGGGAACTGTGACTTCGTGGGAGAGTATGAAGCGTGCTTTCTTGGAGAAATTCTTCCCTACTTCGAGAGTGATTCTCCTACGGAAGAAAATTAGTGGTATTCAACAGAATCATGGTGAGACATTCCCGGCTTATTATGAGCGCTTCAAGGGCCTTGTAGCTTCATGTCCTCAACATCAAATGAAGGAGGAACTTCTCCTTCAATATTTCTATGAGGGCCTCCTTCCTATCGAACGTCAAATGCTTGATGCATCAGCGGGAGGAGCATTGGTGGACAAAACACCAAGGGATGCCAAGATTCTCATAGCCAACCGAGCGCTCAACGCTCAACAATATGAAGGAGTGGGCCAAAGGGAAGCCCCACGGCAACAAAGTATAAATGAGGTGAGTGCTATTTCTGAAATTCAATCACAACTTGCTAATCTTAATTCTCTTGTTTCTCAGGTTGTGATTGGTCCAAAAGCACAAGAACACCAAGTTTGTGGCGTGTGCTCAATTCAAGGGCATCCATCCGACAAGTGCCCTCAACTAATCGAGAATGGTGGTTGGGAATCTGCCAATGCAATTGGTTTCCAAGGACAAAATCAAAACAACCCATACTCGAACACTTACAATGCCGGATGGAGGGACCATCCAAACTTCAAATGGAGGGAGCCACAACAAGCTGCCCAACAAGGAGGATTTAGGCCAAACCCCCCTGGTTTTTATTCCAAGCCGTATGCACCCCAACAATCCCAACAACCTTCGGCATCATCTCATTCAGGTACGTCTTTGGAAAGTAATCAAGCTATGCAATTACTAACCTCTATTTCGCAGGGGTTGCAAAATCAAAACAACCGGATAGAAAATAACGAGAAGGAGATGATGGATATGAAGAAACAAATAGGGCAGATTTCTGAGTTCCTTGGACAGATTAGAGAGCAAGGAAAGCTTCCTAGCTCAACCACAGTCAATCCAAAGGGAGGATTCGAATCCGCCAAGGCCATCACCCTAAGGGGTGGAAAAGAAGTTGGGACCGAGCCAAACAATCCCAAATCTGCCCAGAAAGTAGATGAAGAGAAGACACAACCTGAGGCAGATCACCCTAACTCGGCCAAATCAGGTAATTTAAGTTCAAATTCATGTACTTCACGTCCTAATCTGCCCAATGTACCTTTTCCTCGCAGGTTCATGCAAGAAAAAAAGGAAGAAAGCGAGAAGGACATTCTTGAAACGTTCCGGAAGGTGCAAGTGAACATACCGCTTCTCGATGCAATCAAACAGGTTCCAAAGTATGCTAAATTCCTCAAGGACCTATGCAATACAAAGAGAAGGAGGACAAACAAAGAGGTAGTGAAGGTAAGCGAGAATGTGTCCGCTGTTTTGCAACGTAAACTGCCTACCAAGTGCAAAGACCCCGGTAGTTTCACGATTCCTTGTGTGATTGGACATAATCGTTTTGAACATGCCATGCTTGATTTAGGTGCATCCATAAATGTCATGCCTTATTCTATTTATGCATCTATGAATTTGGGTGAATTAAAACAAGATGGTGTAATTATACAATTGGCCGATCGTTCTAACGCGTATCCAAAAGGAGTTTTGGAAGATGTGCTTGTGCAGGTGAACCATTTAATTTTTCCAGCTGATTTCTACGTCCTAGACATGGAGGATTCAGCCCATTCTACATCTTTGCCGATTCTCCTTGGTAGGCCATTCATGAAGACGGCCCGAACAAAGATTGATGTATACAAAGGCACCTTGACAATGGAATTCGATGGGGAAGTGATTGATTTTAATATTTCTGAAACTATGAGATATCCCGTTGATGACCATTCTTGTTTTTCCATTGATGTTATCGATTCTTTGGCGCAGGTATACCTTGAAGAATTGAACGAGGACGCCCTGGAAACAACCATCACTAAGGCCATAGAGCGCAAAAATGAAGGATTTGGGCCAATGCAAGGCCACGGCAAGGAGGAGGAATTCTTTGCCATGGGTTCTAGTGAAGAAATAATTGAGGTTGTGGCAGCCCTTGAGTCATTGCCACAACAATATGGTAAGGTTCCACTCTCACTTTCCAATTCAGTTTCCACTAAGATGCTACCTTCTGTTGTTCAGGCACCATCGCTTGAACTTAAGCCGTTGCCGGACCATTTGAAGTATGTGTTTTTGGGAGAAAGCGAAACATTGCCCGTCATCATTTCATCAAGTCTCACGGCAATGGAGGAGGAGAAGCTTGTGAGGGTGCTGCGAGAGCACAAAACGGCCATAGGGTGGACTTTGGCCGACATTAAAGGAATAAGCCCTACCACATGCATGCACCGTATACTTCTTGAGGAGGGGGCTAAACCAACTCGAGAGGCTCAACGCCGTCTCAACCCTCCGATGATGGAAGTGGTGAAGAAAGAAATAATCAAGCTTTTGGATTGCGGAGTGATCTACCCTATCTCCGATAGCCGTTGGGTCTCTCCAGTTCAAGTCGTTCCCAAGAAGTCCGGAGTAACTGTTATCAAGAATGATGAGAATGAGCTCGTGCCTACACGCATTCAGACTGGATGGCGAGTATGTATCGATTACCGGAAGCTAAATGCCATGACTAGGAAAGATCACTTTCCTTTGCCATTCATCGACCAGATGCTCGAAAGGTTAGCCGGTCATGCTTTTTACTGTTTTCTTGATGGATACTCTGGATATAACCAAATTGTGATAGCCCCGGATGATCAAGAGAAGACCACATTCACATGTCCCTTTGGAACATTTGCTTATCGTCGCATGCCATTTGGCTTATGCAACGCACCGGCCACTTTCCAAAGGTGTATGGTAAGTATATTTTCCGATTTTGTTGAAAAGATCATTGAGGTTTTCATGGATGATTTCAGTGTATTTGGGAGTTCATTTGATAATTGCTTGGATAATCTGACCTTAATTTTGAAACGATGTGTTGAAACTAACCTTGTCTTGAATTGGGAGAAATGTCACTTTAATGTGAAACAAGGTATAGTTTTAGGACATATTGTTTCAGAAAAAGGAATTGCAGTAGATAAATCGAAAATAGACCTTGTACGTCACTTACCCTCTCCTACTTCGGTTAGAGAGGTACGTTCGTTTCTTGGCCATGCAGGGTTCTATAGGCGTTTTATCAAGGACTTCTCCAAGATGTCCAACCCTCTTTGCCGATTGCTTCAAAAAGATGTGCCATTCAAGTTTGATGAAGAGTGTAATTCGGCATTTAACCAGCTCAAGGAGAAGCTAGTCTCGGCCCCCATTATTGTACCTCCAGATTGGAGCCTTCCGTTCGAGCTCATGTGCGATGCATCCGACTATGCATTAGGAGCTGTTCTAGGACAAAGAAGAGACAAGCGGCCGCATGTCATATACTATGCCTCTCGGACTCTCAATGATGCCCAATTGAACTACTCCACGACGGAAAAAGAACTTCTAGCTGTGGTTTTTGCTTTAGATAAATTCCGTTCATATTTAATTGGTACTAAAGTAATCGTTTATTCTGATCATGCAGCTTTGAGGTACTTGCTCACGAAAAAGGAAGCAAAGCCGAGGCTTATCCGTTGGATTCTTCTTCTTCAAGAATTTGATATTGAAATCCGGGATAAGAAAGGAAGCGAGAATGTAGTGGCTGACCATTTAAACCGAATGATCCACGAGGAGCATGAACATGCCGTACCTATCCCTGAAACTTTTCCCGATGAGCAGCTGCTATCTATTGAGGTAAGTGAACCATGGTATGCAGATTTAGTGAATTACTTGGTGGCTAAACAAATTCCAAATGAACTAAACAAGCACCAACGTGATAAGCTTAAAAATGATGCACGTTTCTATGTTTGGGATGACCCTTATTTGTGGAAGTATTGCTCAGATCAAATTGTACGTAGATGTGTGCATGATTCTGAATTTCACTCAATTCTAAGCTTTTGTCACACATATGCATGTGGTGGTCATTTTGGCACACAACGCACTGCCCTCAAGGTTCTAGAGTGTGGTTTTTATTGGCCGACTATATTTAGGGATGCTAGAACCTTTTGTATGTCTTGTGATCGTTGCCAACGAATGGGTAACATAGGTACCAAGGACCAAATGCCGCAAACCCCTGTCTTTAATGTTGAAATTTTTGATGTTTGGGGCATTGATTTCATGGGCCCTTTCCCTCCATCTTATGGTTTCACTTATATCTTGCTAGCCGTTGATTATGTTTCTAAATGGGTGGAAGCAAAAGCCACCCGTACTAACGATTCTAAGGTGGTTGCAGATTTCGTGAAAACTAACATTTTTGCTAGGTTTGGAATGCCGAGAGTAATCATAAGTGATGGAGGGTCTCACTTTTGCAATCGGACCATTGAGGCGTTGCTAAGAAAGTACCATGTCAACCATAAGGTCTCCACACCTTACCATCCTCAAACAAATGGCCAAGCCGAGGTGTCTAACCGAGAAATCAAACAAATTTTGGAGAAGACCGTTGGACCAACAAGGAGGGATTGGAGCTTACGTTTAGATGATGCACTGTGGGCATATCGTACGGCATACAAAACACCCATTGGGATGTCACCTTTTCGGCTCGTCTATGGTAAGCCATGTCATTTGCCCGTAGAGTTAGAGCACAAGGCACATTGGGCCGTGAAGATTTTCAACATGGACATAGATGCAGCGGGAGTTCATAGGAAGCTCCAATTGAATGAACTTGAGGAGATTCGGAATGAAGCCTATGAGAATGCCCGGATGTACAAAGCCAAGACCAAAGCATTCCATGATAAAATGATTCGAACCAAGACCTTCACAGTTGGGCAGAAAGTGTTACTTTTTAACTCTCGCCTACGTTTGTTTCCTGGTAAGTTGCGTTCTAAATGGATTGGCCCGTTTGTTGTTACTAATGTTTTCCCTCATGGTGCAGTGCAAATCAAAAGTTCAAGGACGCAGCAAGAATTCAAAGTGAATGGGCATCGATTGAAGCCCTATTACGAGATGTTTGAGGAGCATGTCGTGGAGGAGGTACCCCTCCATGCCGTGGAACCTAGTCAAGCTTAAACGGAGGTACCGTCCGGCTGCAAGACGTAAAAGAAAGCGCTTCGTGGGAGGCAACCCATGCATCCGAATAGAGAAGAACTTGGAAACCCCTTTAAGAGACTTATTTTTATTCCTTTCTTTTTCTTTACTGCCTTTACTTTGCTTTCTTTCTCGAATTTGTTTATTTGCTTGCTCTGTTGTGACTTTCTACTTAAAACATTGAGGACAAAGTTTGATTTAAGTGTGGGGGGGGTAAACAATTTGTATTTGCATGAATTTCGTGGGATTTATTCACCTTTCACTTAGAATGTTGTTTCTTGATGTTTTAAGCGTTTTTAGAGTGTTTTAGTGTGTTTTATAGTGTCTTGGTATAAAACTCCGAAAATTTGATAAAAAAAAAAAAAAAAAAAAAAAATTTCTTTTCTTTGTTGCTATTTCGTTTCTGCCTTGTTAGGTTGTTTAGTTGTTATTGTTTGTTTGTTTATTAATTGTGTGAGTCTATGATTGTAACATTGAGAAAATGTTTGATTTATTGATAGGCACTGCTAAACAAAGAAAGATGGTGCTTCACAAAGGGTGTTTGCTTGAGGCCCCACTACGTGGCTTTACTCTTGAAGCGGAAGGCGTAGGAACAGAAGGCGTAGGAACAGAAGGCATCAGAGCGGAAGGCATAGGAGCAGAAGGCATCGAAGATAGAGCATTCCAGGCCTCAATACTTGGCCAAGCGCTGGATGAGCCAGGAAAAAGGTGCCTCTGGAGGAAAGACGAAAACCTTTGACGGTCAATGTGAATCCGACCTTCAGACTCTTGCAGCTCATCAAGCTTCCTCTTCATGCCCGTCGAATAGTTGTTTGCAAGCACGTGCAAACTTCTATTCTCATACTTCAGCTGCTGGATCTCCTGCTTGAGACTTTCCACCTCTGCCATCAATGATTCCACCTGACGGGAGCGGGCAAGCAGGCGTTGGCCCATGTTGGACACAGAACTCGCACACTGAACACTAAGTGCGAGGGACTCTTGAACGGCCAACTCATCGGACCGTCCTGACAGCAGCCTACTATCTTTCGGAGTGAGGAGGTTCCTAGCTACTATTGTAGCTGTTGTGGCGTCCTGCATCACGGAGTCTTCACCTGTGAGAGGACCGTTAGAAGAAAAGAAAGAAGGGCGCCATACGTTACCTTGACGCGGCGCGCCCGCATCACTGCTAAGGCTCAATTCCAAGCTAAGGTTCGATGAGTTTGCCATTTTTCAAAAGTGTTCAAGGGGTGGATGGAGTTAATTCTCAAAGGGCCGGAGTCGATTTTTCAAGAATGGGATTTCTTCAGAGTGTATTTGTTGGGGTGATCGATAGCTCCATAAAAAGCCATGGCGACGCGTCCACCGATTCAGAGATCCGGATTTTCCTCCGCAAATTTCGACGACGCATTCGCGGCTTTTCAGAAAACGCGTTCAGCTTTGTCAAAAGATATCTGACAAAGCTGATAACACGTGGAGGCCATCATCTCAATTACACGTCTTTAGCCGACAAGCGCAAAGTTCGGCGACGCTTTCTCTGCTTTTCAGAAGACGCGTGCAGCTTTGTCAAAAGGAGCCGCATCTGCACTACCACGTGTCGTTCAGAAAGCGAAGGGGCGTCGTTCAGAAATCGAAGGGGCGCCTGCTCAGAAATCGAAGAGGCGTGTTCAGAAATCGAAGAGGCGTGTTCAGAGATCGAAGAGGCGCCACTATTTCAAAAAGCCAGATTTGCGGGATCAAAACGTTTGTCGACAAAGGTAAAAAATACCACCACTTGATATTATCTCTATATATGTCGACCTTCGTCTTTTATGGCAGGGCAAACCTGAAGAAAAATGCCCAACTCTCCCTCACCTCTGAGGGCGTACTCCCAGCAAAGCCTTTCGAAAGACTCAATTCTTTCTTCTTCCCCAAAGATGATACCAGATGCCTGGAGTACATATGACCCAGGAGGAAACAGCACAACAAATACATGTGCTGATTCATTCACCGCTTCTTCAAAAGCAAAGGTATCTCATATCATCAAGGTCAAAAGCAAAAGTATCTCATATCATGCTCTTTCCCTGTCTTTTTCTTTGTTCTTGTTCTTACTCGCATGGCAAAGTAAAACAAGCAATCAGCCGGCACTTGGAGTCAGTCTTCCGTTCTGGAGCCAACTGCCTGGAATCTATTCCTGATTGCTTACCTAGCGTTGCTCTCGAGTAGTCATCTTCAACGGTTGATACACTTCCGGAGAAGGGACCACTTCTGCAAAGGGGAGCGAGTAAGGCAAGTGCAAATGATACATTGAAGCATGTGGAGACAAACATAGGCTGAGTTATCCTCCAACCCTTTTCAATACGAATTGGAAAGATTGAACAAAGAAACAGATAAAAGGGATAAGCTCAGACCTTCGGGGGAGACCAAAAGAACCATCCTGCTGCCCAGTTCAAGAAGTAGCACAAAGGAAAATCAACGATGGGCAGAAACCAGTTCAAGAGTAAGCCTGTGGAATCACAAAGATCAAAAGCCTCAATGCAATTACCAAGGAGAAGATGGAATTTACACTCTATAACCAGATTTGCGTCTCTAAACTCTTCTCTTTGTTAATTACATTATGCCATGTTTAGTATGTTTAAGTGCTTTTTGTGTATTTACTTATGCTTTGTGTGAATCTATGCTTAAAACATTGAAGACAATGTTTGATTTA
This sequence comes from Pyrus communis, assembly GCF_041283825.1. Taxonomy (NCBI): domain Eukaryota; kingdom Viridiplantae; phylum Streptophyta; class Magnoliopsida; order Rosales; family Rosaceae; genus Pyrus; species Pyrus communis. Next base: position 10,303,953 of record NC_142572.1, read on the forward strand.
AGTGTGGGGGGGTAACTAAGTATATTTGATGCAAATTCGTGGGATTTATTCACCTATCACTTCACATGTTGTTTCTCACTGTTTTAAAACTGTTTTAGTGTGTTTTGTCTTAAAAATTCGAAAATCCCATAAAAATTTGAAAAAATTGTTTTGAAAAACCCAAAAAGAGTTGTTTTAAAGTTGTTTTTGTGTGTGTGTTTGTGTCTTAGGATACCTTCCAACACAATAATAAGGATTTGGTTTGTAATTGCATGACTGTTAAAAAGAGTTATTAACATAGAGAAAAGTTTGATTTACTCTTGGTATATGCTTGGTTATGGTTATAATGTATGACTTCACATGCAATCATAAAAGAAAATTTAGTTTTTGTAACATGCCTGAAGGAAAGAACTCAAACAAATGCTACAACCCTGAGAGACTTGAGCCTATAACGTTCTTTGGAGAGTATAATCTGTGATTTCTTGTTTTCTAAAGTCGTTGCATGATCTCATTATTCTTTGCTTGGTTACTACTTAGAAGGCGTTTCATCATATAGTTCCAAATGCTAGAACTCATGCCCATTTCATTCAAAGCATGTTATTGATTTGCATAACACATATTCAAGATGAAGTTGTGTGGTTGCCACCATAGCCAAATAGCCTCACTTCCCATATTTCGTATATGTTGTAAGTTGTACCCCCGTTGAGCCGTGTTAGCCCATGTTCTTTGTTAACCCACTTTTTCCTCACCTAGCCTAGTTTAGGACAATCCCCATCCTTGTTCTTAAAAGATAGTGAGCATGACTTAATTGAATTCCTTTTGAGTTACATTATGAAAGAAAATAAGTGTGGGGGAGAGAATGTTTAAGTGTTTATGTTTTGAGATTCAAAAAAAAAAAAAAAAAAAAAAAAAAAAAAAAAAAAAAAAAAAAAGAATAAGTGATTGAAGAAAGGTTCCAAAACACCAATTCTGGGCGTAAATTGTCTAAATTCTCCCTTTTTTGTTCAAAAGTTGAGTTTTCATTCAAAAGTGAATTCTAAGTTGATTCAAATGCTTTGCTCACTATTTCTTTAAGAACCTTTGTTTTCCATATCCCTTCTTTGTTATCCACATACCCCAAGCCCCGTTACAACCCTTGACTTCTATCTTGAGTGTTGTGTATTTCAATTTGTGGAGTTTGAACTTGGTATGAGCTTATGGTGTCACTGGTTCTCGCATCTAAGTAGTAGCATTCCATTCATGAGATCATATCTAAACATGCTTATTAACTCCAGAAATTGCTTCCTTTGAAATACATATATGTGAGTGTTCGTTTTTATGTTTACATCAATCTTCTCACATATAACTAGTTTAGGGTGTGTAGTCAGAAAATCTGAGTGAGAATCGAGTTCATATCTTGTAAGGAATTGAGCAAATTCTCTAAGGCATGTTACTACATTCAAAACATGGTTTTAAATGCTTAATTGTGAACTAGTATATGGTGACTATGATTAAGAATGTACTTAAGTGTGAAGATGACTAAAATCTGTGAGAATGATGATTTTTAACTTGTCATGTGCATTGGAAATCCCTAAGACGGTTGTTGTGAGAATGATGACTTCAACTCGAACTCTTCGGTCTTACCTTGAGCAAACTTGACATCACTAATTAACCCTCAGATTTCCCTTAAGTTATTGGATTGGATGACATCATACGACAACCCAAAGCATTCTTCAAAAGTCCCCTACATGACATCATAATACAGATACAATCAAAGATCATTACGTTGAATGGAAATCATAAGTCTTGACAAAGCACTTGTAACTATGACATCATGATACGCATGCTAGGAATTTACTTAACATGATTGTGAAAACAACCTTAACTACTTGTGAATATAAGGTTGAAACGATTATGTGAAACTCCCTTATATTCTAGCACCAAATTCAAGCATGCAAATTAAGTAGGCCTCCCTAATCAACATACAAGAATAAGTTATCCATCAAACGGTTAAGTAAATTGCATTCACAATTTATGAAATCACAACTGGAATTGATCAACTCATATTATAAACGTAATCATGGCTTTAAAGCATCCCTAGGCTAAAACAAGTTTAGCCTCTCATGTTCATAACAAAACAAAGGAAATTAGAATTAAACATTGAAAACAAAAGATAGATTACACCTAGAAACGTTCCAACACTCCAACTCGAATGCATAAACGTCCAAGGCTTCGTCTTCTTTCTCCTCTTCTTTGCTAGGTCACGGCACAAGTGCTAAGGTGGTTTTATGGATGAGTTTCTGGGTTTAAGTTGGGTTTATGGAGGTGTGGTGGTGCGGCAAGGCTTAGTGGTGGTGTAGGGTGGTTTGGACAAAGGTTTGAAAGTCGAGGGATGGTGGAAATTTGGATGGAAAGCTGCGGCAAGGCTGGATGTGTTTGTGAATGAAGGCAGGTTGTGTGGAATGGGGGATTAGGTCCATAAGGTTGCGGCACAAGGGTATTTATAAGGAAGAAAAGACCTAAAGGCTTTATTACTTAGTTTAGGAAAGGAATTAATTCTAAATCTTTGAAGAATAGGAAACACAAAATCACAAATTGAAAGGAATAGGAAGGTGACTTGCGGCAAAGGTTAGAGAGAAAGGGAATGTCATTTATTTCTTAATTTAGGCAAGGATTTAGGAATATAAAAGGGTATGTGAGTTATGGCTGAGATTGGTATGAAAAAGGATGGTGTTTAAGTAGTTAAAATAGGGAACAAGGCCCTTCCTTGCACGGCAAGGAAGGGAAACACAAGGGAACACACGGCAATGTCCTAGGGTTGCAAGGGATGTTGTTTTTGTGAGCTAGAATAGGTAGGAGCCTTTGATCTTGCTGAAATATGGAGTCTTTAAGGATTAGGAAAGATTAAACCAAAATAGGTCTTGTTTAGGTCTTGTTTTCTTTAGTTGTTTTGTTTTGCTCGAGGACTAGCAAAAGTTAAGTGTGGGGGAATTTGATAGGAGCATATTCATGCGACTTAATTAGCTTGTTCTCGTGCATTTATGTTGTGTTTCCTTAGTTATTTTAGTGTTTAAAGTCACTTTTGTGTATTTTCAGATTATAAGGCCAAAGTGTGCAAGAAGATGCAAATTGGAGTCTTTTGGAGCAAAAGAGGAATGAATGAGTTGAAGACTTGAAGAAACGATGAATTCCTACTCCAACGATGGATTCCTACTCAAACAAGGATTCCTACTCCAACAAGGATTCCTACTTGAAGTAGGAAAGTTAACCCTAGGTTTCCTGTTTTGGTAACCTTTCCTAATCTTAAACGTCCGTATTTTCTAGCCACTTTGAAGGCCTTGTAGGCACTTTAGGACACAAAACGAAGGCCCTAGCCCACTTTCCAACCTTTGCCGTGGCCTTTCCCCTTCTCCCCTTCCCTTGCCGTGCAAGGGGGGCATTTTTGTCCCATTTTATGCACCTAAACCCTAACCCTTTTCTTGGCCGCACCTTTCCCTTTAATTTCTGAACTTAAACCTATTTCCTTTTCAAATAAAACCCTAGCCGCACCTATTAACCAATTTCATTTTAATTTTCTGATTTAATTTCCTAATTCTAGAAGCCTTTGATTTGATTTTAATAAGCTAGGGTTTTATTTTCTGAAACCCTACATAAACTAAAGCTTAGCCACACCCTAGGGAGAAAACTTTTCATTAATTCATCATCCCATATCAGCCGCAACTCCCATCTATTCTTCAATAACCCTAATTCCACATCTCAGCCGCACCTATTATTTCACCCTAGAGCACTCTCATTATTCATTTTTTCATCATTTAGCCACAAAACCTTTCCAGCCGCAGCCACCCTTCCATCTTCTCCCTTCAATCCGTAGCTTCTCCATCCATTCCAGCCACCTCCCATCTCTGCCACAACCATTCCCACCATTGCAACCACCATTCAAACCTCCATACACCTTCCACAACCCTTGCCGCAACCCTTCACTTCCCTAAAACCATCTACAACCCAGAAAAACATCCCAAATCATCCAAAAACATCTCTGCCACAGCAAGGAGAAGAAGAAAGAGGAGCATAAACGTGCAGAAATTCAAGTGGAATCATTGGGCGTTTTAGGTGTAATCAATCCTTTGTTCTTTATGTTTAATTTCAATTTTCTTTCTCTTTCTGTGAACATGAGAGGCTAAATCCCTAGTTAGCTAAGGGGTGATTCAAAACCATGTTTATGCTTGCAATATAAATTGATTACCTTTGGTTGGTATTTCATGAGTTGTGGATTCAATTTGTTTAACTGCTTGATTGATAACTTATTTGTGTATGTTTATTCAGAGTGCACGCTTAGTTTTCATGCATGAATATGATGCTAGAATATAAGTGAGTTTCACCTAATAGTTACAATCTTATATTCACAAGTAGTGGAGGTCGCTTATAAACGATCGCGTTAAATGAATTCTTGGCACTAGTTTCATGCTCATCATAGTAACGAATGCCTCGTCAACACTTATAGTTTTCATGTTGCTTAGTGATCTTTGATTGTATCTTTATTGTGCTTTTCATGTAAAGAACTTTTGGAGAATGTTTTGAATTGTGTATGCGCTGTCCCATCCAATTCATTAACTTAAGGAGAACTTGAAGGTTAATTTAAGCGAACCTAATTAACCCGGGGTGTTGAGTTTCATGATTCATCGAAAGACCAACTGAAAATCATCTTGTATGCAAGTGTGACATGTGTGGAGAAGAACCTTCTAGCTAGCATTCCATCCATATTTTCATCAAATTCGTATTTACATTTTGTCTTTATTACAATCTGTGCATTTTGTTTAATTTCGTCAAAAACTAAATCCCCCATTACTTTAGTGTTCAATTTAGTTAGAAAGTGTCTTAGTTTGTGTTTCTAAGTGTTTTGATTCAATTTATCACCCAAATTCGTCCAAATTAGTGTAAGTGCTCAAAACTGCCTAGATTGTGTTTTTAATGCAGTTTTGAGTGTTTTGGTGCTGTTTTGAGTTTTTTGGTTTGTTTTAGTGTTTTAAGTGTTTAGTTTTGCATTCTTTGAGTCTAGTTTAGTGTTTTAACCTTTGTTTTACGTTTTTGAGTCAGTTTTCAAGTGATTCAGCAATCCCTCCTAATCCCCGGTTTAGAACGATCCCTACTTATACATATACTACAATTGTCAAAAGAGGGTTTTAATTTGTGTGCTTATAATATTTCGCATCAAGTGCCTACAAGGCCTTCAAAGTGGCTGGAAAGTAAGGATTTTTAAGATTAGGAAAGGTTACCAAAATGGGAAACCCTGGGCTTAACTTTCCTACTTCAAGTAGGAATCCTTGTTCAACTAGGAATCCTCATCGTAGTAGGAATCCTTGTCGTAGTAGGAATCCTCATGTGAGTAGGACTCCATCTTCGATTAGGAATTCATATTTCTTCAAGACTTCATCTCATTCATTCCTCTTTTGCTCCAAAAGACTCCAATTTGCATCTTCTTGCACACTTTCGCTTTATAACCTGAAAACACACAAAAGTGACTTTAAACACTAAAATAACTAAGGAAACACAACATAAATGCACGAGAACAAGCCAATTAAGTCGCATGAATATGCTCCTATCAAATTCCCCCACACTTAGCTTTTGCTAGTCCTCGAGCAAAACAAAACAACTAAAGAAAACAAGACGAAACAAAACAAACAAAACATAACCTAAACCTTCCAACGTTTGCCTCAGGGATTTCCAATGAAACATGACATGTCAAAGATCATTACTCACATAGCTTTTAGTCTTCCTTCCCCTCGAGCACATACTTAATCATAGTCACCATTCACTAGTTCGCATTTAATCAATTAAAACACATTTTGAATGTAGTAACATGCCTTAGAGAATTCCCTCAATTCCTCACTAGTTATGCACTCAATTTTCACTCAGATTTTCTGACTACACACCCTACAATAGTTATATGTGAGAAGATTGATGTAAACATGAAAGACTAGTACTCACATACGTTATAACAAAGAAAGCAATTTCTGGAGTAATTAAACATGTTTAGATATGATCTCATGAATGGAATGCTACTACTTAGATGCGAGAACCAGTGACACCATATGCTCATACCAAATTCAAACTCCACAATTGAAATGCACAACACTCAAGATAGAAGTCAAGGGTTGTAACGGGGCTTGGGGTATTGGCTAACAAGGAAAGATACGGATAAACAAAAGTTCTTTAAGCAATAGCAAGCAAAGTAATGAATTTAAGACTTAGAATTCACTTAGAATGCAAAAATCAACTTTTCGACATATAGGGAAGATTCAAGCAACTCTTAGGGCCAAATTCATTGTTTTTGGACCCTTACTTCACCAACCAATACTTTGGAACTCTTTTCACCACTTTTCAACTCTTTTTCACTTTTTTTTTTTTCACAACTTCTTTTTTTTTTTTTTTTTTTTTTTTTTTTTTTTCTTTTTCTAGCCGTGCCTATGGCACATAAACTCACATCAATACTCCTTCCCCCACACTTATTTTCTGCAACACATTAATCAAAAGGAATTCATTTTCAGTCATGCTTACTATGCTTCAAGAACAAGGGTATGGGTGGTCCTAATCTAGGCTAGGTGAGGATAATATGGGTTAATGATAGGAGCATATTCAGGCGACTTACTTAGCTTGTTTTCGTGCATCTATGTTGTTAATTCATAGTTGTTTTAGTAGTTTAAGTCATTTTCGTGTGTTTTTAGGTTCATATGGCTAAGGAAGCAAAAAGATGCATTTTGGAGCATTTTGGAGCAAAATTGGGCTTGGATTGAATAGCTTAATCATGGTGCAAAGAAGATGGACGAAAATTGAAGCCTTGTATGCTCTTTGGGACATAAAACAAAGGGCCTAGCCCAATCAAACAATTCCTTTGAGCCATGGAAAACCTCTAGCCCAATCAAACAATCCATCAAAAGCCATGCAAACCCACCAACACATGCATTCCCTTTGCATTTTTAGATTTCCACCCACATGCACTCCCACTCTTTAATCACATGCACTCCCATCATAATTCCACCACCAATTCAGCCACAAAACATTATCATTGCACCACATTCAACCACTCCACATCCCTCACCAAGAAATCATTCAACACATGCATCCATAATCATTTCTCCCAAAACCGTGCATTTCATTCCTCTCACTCTTTGTTTATTTCAGCCACATATCCAACTCACATGCAATCCCTTTAATTAATTCAACCTAGCTTTAATTCACATGCACATCCAACACACCATTCACCCTAGTTCTAATCAGCCAACCCGTGCATTACTCATTCAATCAAGCACTTCACATGCACAAACCTTTCATTGCCGTGGCTCCCCCTTGAAATTCCAGCTTTCCCATTCATCATTTCACCAACAATTCAGCCACATTCCACATGCATAACCAACCTAGTGTCACTCCCATTCATTCCCTTTAATCATTTAGCCATTATCATACATTTATTCTCCCATAAACAACCCAACAAATGCCGTGAGTTCCCACTCCCATTTCCAGCTTTCCATAACTTTTCCTAGTTGTTTTATTACATACATTCCCCCTTCATTATTCCAATCACATGCACCCATAATCATTCATTCCCTCCTAGCTGCAATATTCCCTCTTTTGTCCCCCCCATTTCACCTATAAATAAGCATCCAACACTCCTCAAAATTCATCATCTCATTCCATTGTAGATACCACAACACAAACACTCCATTCCTTCTCTAGCCGTGAGTTTCTCTCCATTTTCTGCACCATTTTCTCCACCACTCCTCACCTATTTCCATAATTCCCCACTCCATTCCACACTTCCATCCCCCCAAACCAACTATCTTTAGACCTTGTGCTACAACGAAGAGGAAGAGAAGAGGGCCTAAACGTTCATACAATTCAAGTTTGAGTTGTTGGAATGTTTAGGCGTTTCTTTGATTTCAATGTTTAATTTCAATTCTCTTTGTTTTGTATGAGGAACTAAACCCCCCTTTAGCTAGGGGGTGATTCGAAATTATGTTTATGTTTGTAATATGATTTGATTACTTTTAATTACGTTTCATAAATTGTGAATTCAATTTGTTTAACTGTTTGATTGATAACCTATTTATGTATGTTTATTAAGAATGAACGCTTAATTTTCATGCATGAATTTGACGCTAGAATATAAGTGAGTTTCACGTAATAGTTATGAACTTATATTCACAAGTAGTGGAGGTTGCTTATAAACAATCGCGTTAAACAAATTCTTGGCATAAGTTTCATGCAATCATAGTAACGAATGCCTCGTCAACACTTATAGTTTTCATGATTCTTAATGATTCTTGCTTGTATCTCTATTATGCAATTCATGTAGGGAACTTGTGAGGAACGCTTTGGGTTGTCGTATGCAATCATCCAATTCATTAACTTAAGGAAAACTTGACGGTTAATTTAAGCGGACCTAATTAACCCGGGGTGTTGAGAATTCATGGTTTGTTGAAATGCAATTGGAAATCATTTTATTATGCAAGTGTAACATGTATGGAGATGAACCCCTTAGCTAGCCATACCATCCATTCATTTCCGTCAATTTCATATTTACAATTTGTTTTCTTTACAATCTATCCATTTTAGTTTAAATTCGTCCAAATCCAATTCCCCCCTATTTCGTTGAAGTCTTAGTCTTAATCTTTCTTATTTTTAGTTTTGCTTTCTTCGAGCATTAAATAGTGTTTTATATTGTGTTTTTATGTTTTTAAGTCAATTTAGAAGGTTTTAGCAAGCCCTCCTAATCCCCGGTCTAGAACGATCCCTACTTGCACCTATACTGCAATTGATAAAAAGAGGGTTTAATTTGTGTGCGCATAAATCTCGCATCAGTTAACAAAGAACATGGGCTAACACAGCTCAATGGGGTTAAACTTAAACACAAAATGAGTGAAGGGCACACGGCTATTTGGCTTCGATGGTGGTCACTACACAACTTCATCTTGAATACGTGTTATGCAAATCTATAACATGCTTTGAATGAAATGGGCATGAGTTCTAGCATTTGGAACTAAGTGATGAAACGCCTTCTAAGTAGTAACCAAGCAAAGAATAATGAGATCATGCAACGACTTTAGAAAACAATGATGCACAGATTATTACTCTCCAAATAAACGTTTAGGCTCAAGTCTTACAGGGATGTAGCGTTAGTTTGAGTTCATTCCTTCAAGCATGTTACAAAAACTAATTTTCCTTTGTGATTACATGTGAATTCGTAAACTATAACTACAACCAAGCATAAACCAAAGAGTATATCAAACGTCCATCCATGTTTGTAACTTTCTTTAACCATCATGCAATTAAAAACCAAATCCTCATCATTGTGTTGGAAGGTACCCTACGACACAAACAAACATACAAAAACAACTCTTTTTGGGTTTTTCAAAACAATTTTTCAAATTTTTATGGGTTTTTCGGATTTTTAAGTCAACACACACTAAAACACTCTAAAATAGCTTAAAACACTTAAAAACAGCAAGGAACAACATTGGAAGCTATGGGTGATAAAATCCCACGAATTTGCATCAACAACACTTAGTTACCCCCCCCCCCCCCCCCCCCCCCCCCCCCCCACACTTAAATCAAACATTGTCCTCAATGTTTCAAGCCTAAAATCACACCAAACAAAAGTAAACACACAAACAGCAACTAAACACACTAAGCATGGCAGAATGTAAATAACAAAGAGAAGAGGCTAGGGACGCAAATCTGGTTATGGAGTGTAAATGCCATCCTCTCCTTGGTGATTGCATGGGTTGCCTCCCACGAAGCGCTTGCTTTAACGTCTTGCAGCCGGACGATGGTATGCTCATTCCCCATTGGAGCCCACGGCATGCAATGGGATCTCCTCCACAACATGCTCAACAAAGTTCTCATAGTAGGGTTTCAACCTATGGCCATTCACCTTGAATTCTTGTCCAGTTTTCAAACTTTGTATTTGGACTGCACCATGCACAAAAACATTAGTGATAACAAATGGACCAACCCATTTAGAACGTAACTTACCGGGGAATAACCGAAGACGGGAATTGAATAACAACACTTTCTGCCCGATTGAGAAGGTTTTGCCTCTAATCATCTTGTCATGGACGGCCTTGGTCTTCTCTTTATAAATACGGGCATTCTCATACGCCTCATGCCTAATCTCTTCAAGCTCGCTCAATTGTAGCTTCCTATGGTTTCCAGCCGTGTCCACATCCATATTGAAGATCTTGACCGCCCAATGTGCCTAGTGTTCAAGCTCCACGGGTAGATGGCATGGCTTGCCATAGACTAGCCGAAATGGGGACATACCAATGGGCGTTTTGTAAGCCGTTCGATACGCCCACAATGCATCCTCCAAACGCAAGCTCCAATCTTTTCTATTTGGCCCCACGGTCTTTTCCAGGATTTGCTTTATTTCTCGATTTGAAACTTCGGCTTGGCCACTGGTTTGGGGGTGATAAGGTGTGGAAACCTTATGCATCACGTTGTACTTCTTAAGCAACGCCGCAATGGTGCGGTTGCAAAAATGAGACCCACCATCGCTTATGAGCACTCGAGGCATCCCAAATCTAGAGAAAATGTTAGATTTTACAAAATCTGCAACAACTCTAGAATTGTTAGTTCGGGTGGCTTTAGCTTCCACCCACTTTGACACATAATCAACGACAAGTAAAATGTAAGTAAAACCAAAAGACATAGGGAAAGGATCCATAAAATCAATACCCCAAACATCAAAGATTTCAACAACAAGGATTGGGGTTTGCGGCATTTGGTCTCTTTGGCCTAAACTTCCTGTCTTTTGACATCGATCACATGTTAAGCAAAAAGCCCTAGCATCTCTAAACAATGTAGGCCAATAAAAACCACTTTCAAGAACTTTAAACGCTGTGCGTTGTGTGCCAAAGTGTCCACCACATGCATATGTATGGCAAAAACTCAAAATGGAATTAAACTCAGATTCATGAACACAACGACGCACAATCTGATCCGGGCAGATTTTCCACAAATAAGGATCGTTTTTTAGTTTATCACGTTGGGCCTTGCTTAAGGTGTTAAGAACTTGCTTAGACACCATAAAATTGACCAAATCGGCATACCAAGGGGTACTTACCTCAACGGACAGAAGTTGTTCATCCGGAAACGTTTCTGAAATGGGAAGGTCCTCTTCTTCATGCACCATTCGACTTAGGTGGTCAGCCACCACGTTTTCACATCCCTTCTTGTCCCTAATTTCAATGTCGAATTCTTGAAGTAGGAGCATCCAACGAATGAGCCTTGGTTTGGCCTCCTTTTTGGTGAGAAGATACTTCAAGGCTGCGTGGTCAGTGAAAACAATTACTTTAGTACCAATTAGATATGATCTAAACTTATCTAATGCAAATACAACCGCCAAAAGTTCTTTTTCGGTTGTAGAATAATTCAATTGAGCATCATTTAAAGTGCGTGAAGCATAATAAATAACATGTGGCTGTTTGTTTTTCCTTTGGCCCAAAACAGGTCCAAGGGCATAATCTGATGCATCACACATCAACTCAAAGGGAATGGACCAATCTGGTGGAGTGATGATTGGTGCCGTGGTGAGAGCCTCCTTTATGTGCTTGAATGCCGTGGAACATGCATCATCAAACTCGAAAACCACCTCTTTTTGAAGCAATCGGCATAGTGGCTGCGCAGCCTTTGAGAAATCCTTTATGAAACGCCTATAAAAACCTGCGTGACCAAGAAACGAACGAACCTCTCTAACCGAAGTTGGAGAGGGTAAGTGACGAACAAGGTCTACCTTAGATTTATCCACTTCAATGCCTTTTTCAGAAATAATATGTCCTAGAACAATACCTTGCTTAACCATGAAGTGACATTTTTCCCAATTAAGCACAAGATTTGTTTCAACACAACGTTTCAAAATTAAGGTCATATTATTTAAACAATGATCAAAGGAATCACCAAACACACTAAAGTCATCCATGAATATCTCAATAATCCTCTCAACATAATCAGAAAATATGCTAACCATTTATGTGATATATAATAGCACACAAATTAAACCCTCTTTTTGACAATTGTAGTATAGATATGAGTAGGGATCGTTCTAGGCCGGGGATTAGGAGGGATTGCTAATCTAATGAAAACTGACTCAAAGATATAAAAATATGCTTCAAAACACTTAAACAAACTCAAAAGACTCTTAACTAAACTTATATGACTCAAAACAAACTTAAAAGACTCTAAAAAACACAAAACGATCAAAAAGACTCAAACTAGACTCTAAGACTCAACTTGGACGAAAATAGGTTTGGTTTTGACTCAAAACACTCAAAAACACTAATTAGGACAGATTTGACACAACTAAATAAAGGGGATTGGGTTTTTGACGAATTTAAGATAAAAACAAGTAACTAAAAGACTTGAATAGGATTTGGACGAATTTGGGAAAAACGATGGATGATTAGATAGCTAGAGGATTCTTCTCCACACATGACACACTTGCATACAAATTGATTTCCAGTTGCTTTTCCGATAAACCATGAACCTCAACACCCCAGATTAACCGTGACATCACTAATTAACCCTCAGATTTTCCTTAAGTTATTGGATTGGATGACATCATATGACAACTCAAAGCATTCTTCAAAAGTCCCCTACATGACATCATAATAGAGATACAATCAAAGATCATTACGTTCTATGAAAATCATAAGTATTGACAAAGCACTTGTAACTATGACATCATGATACTCATGCTAGGAATTTACTTAACATGATTGTGAAAACAACCTTAACTACTTGTGAATATAAGTTTGTAACGATTATGTGAAACTCCCTTATATTCTAGCCCCAAATTCATGCATGCAAACTAAGTGTGCACCCTTAATCAACAAACAAGAATAAGTTATCCATCAAACGGTTAAGTAAATTGCATTCACAATTTATGAAATCACAACTGGAATTAATCAATTCATATTGCAAATATAATCATGGTTTCAAAGTCTCCTCTAGCCAAAACAAAATTAGTTCCTCATGTTTACAACAAAACAAAGATAATATAAATTAAACATTGAAAACAAAGATTGAATACACCTAGAAACGCTCCAGGTGGCTCCTTCTTCCTTCCTTGCTGCCAACAATGGGGACTTGTGTGAATTTAGGCTCTTGAGGTGTGGTGGATGGTGTGGTGTGAATTTGTGGTAGAGGGTGGTGGTTTTTGAGTGTTGTGGCATCAAGTATTTATAGGGTGAAGGGGAGGCACGAATTTGGGCTGAAAATGAGAGGAATTAGGACTCCAAATCACCAAAGAACAAGGATACTTTCAATCAGATTCCAAGGAGGACAAGGAATGGTCCTTGTGGCAGATTCTAGAACTTCTAGAAGGGTTACATGTGGCATAAACTTAATGAACGAAAATAGGGCTTCTAGAACTTGATATTTAGGTGATTTAATGTGAAAAGGAGTCCTCTTTGAAGTTGGAATTAAGGTAGGAAAAGATTAGGATAGGATAAGATAAGATAATGTTAGAGTTAGGAAAGGATAAGGTTGGTTAGGATAGGATAAGATAAGGTTGGATAAGATTCCTTATTTCTTGCTATTTCCTTATCTTGGACTTCTTTCTCCAGATTTGTAGCCTTTCCTAGCCCTTCTTGACTTCAATTTCGTCCATCCTCTTTGCTCCATTGTTAAGTTATCCAATCCATGCCCAAAACTGCTCCAAATAGCCTCAAGATGCACTTTCTTGCTCCCTTTGCCATTAGGACCTAAAAACATACGAAAATAGCTTAAAAGACTAAAATAGATAGTAATTAAGTAACTAAATGCAAGGAAACAACATAACTAAGTAGCATAAATATGCTCCTATCAACCATACACCTTTGAAATGTGGCAGGAGCATTGCACAAACCGAATGGCATGCGTCGATATGCAAACGTTCCAAAGGGACAAGTAAAAGTGGTCTTTTCTTGATCATCCGAGGCAATAACAATTTGATTATAACCAGAATATCCATCAAGAAAACAATAAAATGAATGACCCGCTAACCTCTCAAGCATTTGATCTAGGAACGACAATGGGAAGTGGTCCTTCCTTGTGGTGGCGTTTATCTTCCTATAATCAATGCATACACGCCAACCGGTTAGGATCCGGGTGGGCACAAGCTCATTCTTCGCATTCTCCACAACCGTCACTCCAGATTTCTTGGGAACACATTGGATAGGTGAAACCCATCGGCTATCGGAGATGGGATAGATCACTCCACAATCAAGGAGTTTGATTATCTCCTTCTTCACCACTTCCATCATCGGAGGGTTGAGACGGTGTTTAGCCTCTCTAGTTGGTTTGGCCCCCTCCTCAAGAAATATGTGATGCATACATGTTGTGGGACTAATACCTTTGATATCGGCCAAGGTCCAACCTAGGGCAGATTTGTACTCCTTCAAAACACGCACTAGTTTCTCTTCTTCTTGTGCCGTGAGTGATGAAGAAATAATGGCAGGTAAGGTCTCCTCTTCCCCCAAGAAAATGTACTTCAAATGGCTAGGTAGTGGTTTGAGATCAAGGATAGGTGCCTGAATTATGGATGGAAGCAACTTGTTAGTCGAAATGGGAATTGACTCAAAGTTAGAAAACTTACCATCGTGCTTAGGCAATGACTCAAGGGCAGCAACCAACTCAATGCATTCCTCACTAGGAGGCACGGCATGCAATGGAGTGTGTGTGCCGTGGGCTAGCAACAGTCCCCATCCCTTGGTTTTGAGTTCCATGCTTCGTGTAATGACATTTTCGAGTGCATCGGCGTTCAACTCTTCAAGGTATCCCTGCGCCAAAGAGTCAACTATATCAATGGAGAAACATGAATGATCTTCACTAGGATACTTAATAGAATCAGAGAGATTAAAATTAACAACATCCCCATCAAATTCCATGGACAAAGTTCCATTAAACACATCAATCTTCGTCCGAGCCGTCTTCATGAATGGCCGTCCAAGGAGGATTGGCAACGAAGGGGCATGGTCAGATTCATCCATCTCGAGCACATAGAAGTCCGCCGGAAAGATTAAATGATTTACCTGCACTAACACATCTTCCAAAACTCCCTTTGGATAGGCATTAGATCTATCGGCCAATTGTATGATCACACCATCATTTTTCAATACTCCTAGGTTCATAGATGCATAAATTGAATATGGCATGACATTTATAGAGGCACCTAGGTCTAGCATGGCAGATTCAAAACGAGTGTTACCTATGACACAAGGAATGGTAAAACTACCCTGATCTTTGCATTTGGGGGGTAGTTTGCGTTGCAAGATGGCGGAGTGATGTGATAAAAGATAGCACTCAAATTAAACCCTCTTTTTGACAATTGTAGTATAGATATAAGTAGGGATCGTTCTAGGCCGGGGATTAGGAGGGATTGCTAATCTAATGAAAATTGACTCAAGGATGTGAAAATATGCTTTAAAACACTTTAAATGACCTCACACGACTCTTACTAACTTATATGACCAAAAACAAACTTAAAAGACTCAAAACAACTCAAAACAACCAAAAAGACTCAATTTAGACTCTAGGACTTAATTTGGACGAAAATACACTTGGTTTTGACTCTAAAGACTCAAAAAGACTCTTTTGAACAGATTTGGAACAAATAAGAAAGGGGGTTTTGATTTTGGACGAATTTAAAAGAAAACAAGTGACTTAAAACTTTAAAACAGATTTTGGACGAAGATAAGAAAAACTAATGGATGATGGGATAGCCAAGGGATACTTCTCCACACATGATACTTTCTAACATAAATTGATTTCCAGTTGCTTTTCCGATAAACCATGAACCTCAACACCCCAGATTAACCGTGAATTGCACTAATTAACCCTCAGATTTTCCTCACGTTATTGAATTGGATGATTGCATACGACAACTCAAAGCATTCCCCACAAGTTCCCTACATGAATTGCATAATAGAGATACAAGCAAGAATCATTAAGTTCTTTGAAAACCATAAGCATTGACGAAGCACTCGTTACTATGAATTGCATGAAACTTATGCCAAGAATTTACTTAACATGATTGTGAAAACAACCTTAACTACTTGTGAATATTAGTTTGTGACGATTATGTGAAACACCCTAATATTCTAGCCCCAAATTCAAGCATGCAAATTAAGTAGGCCTCCCTAATAAACATACAAGAATAAGTTATCCGTCAAACGGTTAAGTAAATTGCGTTCGCAATTTATGAAATCACAACTGGACTCAATCAACTCATATTATAAATGTAATCATGGTTTCAAAGCATCCCTAGGCTAAAACGAGTTTAGCCTCTCATGTTCATGACAAAACAAAGCAACATACATTTAAACATTAACAATAAAGGATAGATTACACCTAGAAACGTCCAACACTCCAACTTGAATGCACCAACGCCCAAGTCTTGGTCTTCCTTCTCCTCCTCCTTGCTAAGTCACGGCCAAGGTTCTATGGTGGTGTATGGAGGTTGGGATGGAGGTGTGGAAGTAGGGGAATGATGAATGGGTGGTTGTAAGGTCACGGCAAAGGATGGTTGTGTTTATGAATGAATGATTGTTGTGTGAAGGGTGGTGGTGATTAAATGGCACGACAAAGGAGTTTATATAGGCTAGTTTGGCACACTTAGTGAAGGAAAAGGATTGCCTAATCCCATTGGAAAAAGGTTAACTCAAGGCCGAAATCAAATGGGATTGGGAATAGGAGTTTCGGCTAGGATTTAGGGATTCTAGAAGGGAAGGTGCGGCACACATGTAGGGATGAGATAAGGTTTCTAGAATAGAAGGTTTAGGGCAGATTCCTAAACCTAAAGGGCCTAGGACATGTGATATAAGAGTAGGAAAAGATTTTCAATTCCTAAACCTACTAGGAGGGGTGTCTTGCGGCATTGGTATGGATAAGTGTTCTAGAAACTGAATTAGGTGTTTAAATGTGTAATTGATTCCCCCTAATTAGCTAGGTTTAAGCCCCCACCTGATTTGGATAGGATAGAATAGGATAATGTTAGAGATAGGATAGGATAAGGTTTCTAGGATAGGATAAGATAAGGTTGGATAAGGTTCCTTGTTTCTTGCTTCTTCCTTATCTTCATTGGAGTAGAACTTCTTCCACCAGATTTGTAGCCTTTCCTAGCTCTTCTTGTCTTTAATTTCGTCCATCCTCTTTGCTCCATGGTTAAGCTATCCAATCCATGCCCAAAAATGCTCCAAATAGCCTCAAAATGCACTTTATTGCTCCCTTTGCCATTAGAACCTAAAAACACACGAAAATACTTTAAAAGACTAAAACAACTATGAATTAATAACATAAATGCATGAAAACAAGCTAAGTAAGTCGCCTAAATATGCTCCTATCAAATTCCCCCACACTTAGCTTTTCCTAGTCCTCGAGCAAAATGAAATAAATAAAACAAACTAAACACAATCTAAGCCTTCCAACAATTGCCTCAGGGATTTCCAACGAACATGACACATTATTGAACATCATTCCCACGGTTTTTAGCTTTCTTTATACTTCAACAAACACTTAATCATAGTTACCACTTATTAGTTCACATAGAATCAATTAAAACAATGTTTTGAATGTAGTAACATGCCTTAGAGAATTCCCTCAATTCCTCACTAGAATGCACTCTATTTTCACACAGATTTTCTAACTTCACACCCTACACTAGTTATATGTGAGAAGATTGATGTAAATATGAAGACTAACACTCACATATGTTATATCAAAGAAAGCATTTTCTGGATTTACGACAATGACATGAATATGATCTCATTAATGGAATGCTACTACTTAGAACGAGAACCAGTGATTCCATATGCTCATACCAAATTCAAACTCCACATATTGAACACATAACATCAAGATAGAAGTTGAGGGTTGTAAGGAGGCTAAGGTATTGGCTAACAAAGAAAGGTAAGGATAAACAAAAGTTCTTAAAGCAATAGTAAGCAAAGTAATGAATTTGACACTTAAACTTTCTTCAAATGGAGGAAATCAATTTGTACACACAAGGGAAGATTCATGCAACATTTAGGGTCAAATTCACTCTTTTGGACCCTTCCTTCAACAACCAACACTTGTGAGTTCATTCTCACTTATTTTTCAACTCTTTTTCTTTCTTTTCAACACTTTTCTATTTTCTTTTGATTTTTCCACGAAATTTTTTTTTTCTTCTTTTCTTCTCTTTTTTTTTTTTCTTTCTTTCTTTTTCGTGCCCTATCATCTTCCCCCACACTTGTTTTCTGCCATATATTGACCAAAGGAGTTCACCCTAAGTCGTGCTTTACTATCCTTTAAGAACAAAGGTATGGAAAGTCCTAATCTAGGCTAGGTGAGGATAATGTGGCTAACAACGAAAATAGGCTTTACAAAGGCTCAAGAGGGTTAATCCTACAATACATATGAAAAGGGATGGGCTTTTTGGCTCTGGCTTTGATAGGAGCATTTTTATGCGACTTAATTGGCTTGTTCTCATGCATTTATGTTGTTTTTCCTTAGTTAGTTTAAGTGTTTAAAGTCATTTTCGTGCAATTTCAGGTTTTAGTGTCAAAATATGCAAAAAGAAGCAATTTGGAGCATTCTAGAGCATTTTTGGGCCAAGATTGGATAGTGCAAGCATGGAGGCATGAGGATGGACGAATTTGAAGGCTTGAATTCAGTTAGGGAGCTGCAAGGGGGCCTAAAAAAAAAACCTTATTTCTAGAAGGCTTTATCTATTCACACATGGTGCCTAATTTCTGTATTGGAAGAACAAGCCGTCCTAGCTTGTCACTAGCCGTCCTAGCTTGTCTCCTAGCCGTCCTAGCTTGTCTCCTAGCCGTCCTAGCTTGTCTCCTAGCCATCCTAGCTTGTCACTAGCCGTCCTAGCTTGTCACTAGCCGTCCTACCTTGTCTCCTAGCCATCCTAGCTTGTCACTAGCCGTCCTACCTTGTCTCCTAGCCGTCCTAGCTTGTCACTAGCCGTCCTACCTTGTCTCCTAGCCGTCCTAGCTTGTCACTAGCCGTCGTAGCTTGTCACTAGCCGTCCTAGCTTGTCTCCTAGCCGTCCTACCTTGTCTCCTAGCCGTCACTAGCCGTCCTACCTTGTCTCCTAGCCGTCCTATCTTGTCTCCTACCTTGTCCAAGCTACACACATATATCCTTTAAGTGTTTCATGTATAGAATTTCTGGTACAAAAAACCTTTTGGTTTCAACTAAGTTCAAAACCTTTCCTAGCCCTACAAATAAGGCTTTGCAGCAAGGCACTTGGGGGGATCACTCATTCACCCAATTTTCGTCCATTCATCTAGCCACACCACTCTACACATCCTAAAATCCTAAAAACACAATTCCAGCCAAACACTACACCTTGTCGTGCCTATCCTCCATCCAATTCCATAATCCCTGATCCTAAAACACATCCCAACCATCCCATCCACCTTTGTGCCGTAGCAAGGAGAAAGAAGGAAAGACTCTTGGATGCTCAAGCTTCGTCGTTGGTGCATTCTAGGTGTAATTCGTTTTATGATTTCAATGTTTAATTTATTTTCCTTTCATTTTGCTATGAACATGAGTGGCTAAACCCCTATTGGTTAGGGGTGATTTCGAAGCCATAACTATGTGTGCAAGTTGATTTGATAAATTCCAGTTTTGAGTTCTTGAATCGTGAATGCAATTGGCTTAACTGTGCGAGTAATAACGTATTTGTGTTTGTTAATTAGGGGTCGACACTTAATTGGCTTGCATGAATATGATGCTAGAATATAAGTTTGTTTCACATAATTGTCACACACTTATATTCACAAGTAGTGAAGGTTGCTAGTCACAATCGCGTTAAGTTCAATTCCTAGCATAAGTGTCATGTTGTCATCGTCACAAGTGCTTTGTCAATGCTTATAGTTTTCATTGAACGTAATGATCTTTGATTGTATCTTTATTATGATGTCATGTAAGGAACTTTTGAAGAATGCTTTGGGTTGTCGTATGATGTCATCCAATTCAATAACACAAGGAAAACTTGAGAATTAACTAGTGATGTCACGGTTAATTTGGGGCATTGTCATTCATAATTCTATGAAGGAATAACTGGAAATCGAGTCATTTGCATACTTGTCATGTGTGGAGAAAGAACCCCTAACTAGTTCATCATCCATTAAAAACCCCAAAAAAACGTTTCAAAATCAGTTTTACTTTGCAATCTGTTTTCTCAACTTTAATTTCGTCCAAATCAAATCCCCCTTTACTTTGAAGTCTCAATTTAGTTAGAAATTGTTTTGGTTCATGTTTTTAAGTGTTTTGAGTCAAGTTTAAAACCAATTTCGTCCAAATTAGTGTAGGTGCTCAAAACTGCCCAGAAAGTGGTTTTTAGGCAGTTTTGAGTCTTCTAGTTGTTGTTTTGAGTTTTTGTTTTGTTTTAGTGTTTTAACTTTGGTTTTTCATTCTTTGAGTCCAAATTAGTGTTTTTAACTTTGTTTTGGAGTTCTTAGGTCAGTTTTCAAGAGTTTAGCAATCCCTCCTAATCCCCGGTTTTGAACGATCCCTACTTACATACTTTGCTACAATTGTCAGAAGAGGGTTTAATTTGTGTGCTTAATATATTTTGCATCAGGCTTGACTAACAACTTCATCTTATTGTATGTTATGCAATCAATACCATGCTTTGAATGAAATGGGCATGAGTTCTAGTATTTGGAACTATAATGAAATGCATTCTAAGTAGCAACCAAGCGAAGAATGATGAGATCATGCAACGACTTTAGAAAACAAGAAATCACAGATTATACTCTCCAAAGAACGTTATGGGCTCAAGTCTCTCAGGGTTGTAGCGTTAGTTTGAGTTTCTTCCTTCAAGCATGTTACAAAAACTGAATTTTTCCTTTTGTGATTACATGTGAATTCATAAGCTATAACCATAACCAAGCATAAGCCAAAGCACAAATCACTTCCAGCCATGTTTACAACATTCTTTAATAGTCATGCAATTAAAAACCAAATCCTCATCATTGTGTTGGAAGGTGACCTAAGACACAAACAAACACACAAAAACAACTTAAAAACAACTCTTTTTGGGTTTTTCAAAACTATTTTGTAATTTTTTTGTAAAGTTTTCGGATTTTCTGATCAAAAGACATAAAAACACTCCAAAACACTCTAAAAACACTTAAAAACAGTGTCAAACAACATTATAAGTGATAGGTGATAAAATCCCACGAAAATCATGTAAAATCATGCAAAAGCAATTTGTTTACACCCCCCCCCCCCCCCCCCACACTTAAATCAAACATTGTCCTCAATGTTTCACACAAAGACTCACATCCAAACAAAC
Source organism: Pyrus communis (assembly GCF_041283825.1). Taxonomy (NCBI): domain Eukaryota; kingdom Viridiplantae; phylum Streptophyta; class Magnoliopsida; order Rosales; family Rosaceae; genus Pyrus; species Pyrus communis. The sequence continues at coordinate 10,325,242 of NC_142572.1, forward strand.
AATATAAACTAACTAACATGACAAAAGTAAAAATAATAAAGAGATAGAGATTGAGGAACGCAAATCTGATTTTGTAGCTTGAATTGGTGAATTGCCCACTTCCTCTCTCGTTGAATGCATGGGTTGCCTCCCAAGAAGCGCTTGCTTTAACGTCGTGCAGCCGAACGAACGTTCTTCTTATCCTCACTTGGAGCCCACGGCATGGAGTGGAATGTCTTCCACAACTTGCCCTTCAACACATTCGTAATATGGCTCTATGAATGGGAGGGGATAGTGATCCTCCCTAATGGTGGTATTTTGGTTCCGGAAGTCCATGTAAATGCTCTCACCACCTTGAAATCGATTTGGAACCTGCACCAAAGAAGGTAACAACCTATTAGTTGAAATGGGAATTGGAATTGGGATTGGAGACTTACTAGGATGTTGTGGCAATGCCCCTAGGGCAGCCACCATCTCGCCAATTTTATCCTTAGGTACGGCCAGATTGGGTGTTTGTAGGGCAATGGCGTGCTTCTTGTGCTTCCCTCCAATTCCTTCCTCGATGGTGGTTCTAGACGCATCCTTCTTGATAGGTGTTGAACGTTCCTGCCCTATATTTTTAATTGTACCAATGGCAAAACAAGAACGAACATCATTAGGATTCTCAATGGATTCAGAAACTTTAAAGTTAATCGTATCACCACCAAACTCCATAGTTAAGGCTCCCTTGGCCACGTCAATCTTGGTGTGGGCTGTTTTCATGAAAGGTCGTCCAAGTAAGAGTGGCGATGGTGGAGAGTGGGTTGAATTCTCCATGTCAAGCACATAGAAATCTGCAGGAAAAATCAAGTGGTCTACCTGCACCAAAACATCTTCCAAAACTCCTCTTGGGTATGCATTAGATCGATCGGCTAATTGAATAATAACACCATCATTTTTAAGCTCTCCTAGGTTCATAAATGCATAAACAGAGTATGGCATGACATTAATTGATGCACCTAAATCTAGCATAGCATGCTCGAACCTTGTATTACCAATTACACAAGGGATAGTGAAACTACTTGGATCTTTGCATTTAGGTGGCAGCTTTCTTTGCAACATTTAAGAGACATTCTCACTTACATGTACCACCTCCTTCTCCCGAATCCGTTTCCTTGTTGTACAAATCTTTCTTAAAAACTTAGCGTACTTCGGAATTTGCTTTATTGCATCAAGGAGCGGGATATTGACATTCACCTTCCTAAACGTCTCCAGGATGTCTTTTTCATCCTCCTCCTTCTTTGTTTGCAAAAATCTGTGAGGAAAAGGAACATTGGGTGGAACGGGGTTAGAATTAATCAAATTTCAACCCAGCTTACCTTTGGTGGCCGAATGGGATGCATTGGATGAAGTAGTGTCCTTAGGTGCTTGCGGCAAAGGGGATTGTGTCCTTGCCGTGGGCTTGTTTGCAGCCTCCTCTTCATGTTGCAACGTCTCATCTTCATTAGGACTTGTTTTGGATGGTGTGGATGTAGTGCCAACTTCTTTTCCACTCCTCAAGGTGATTGCGTTGGCCGTTTCGAACCTTCCCTTTGGATTGACAATGGTTGAGCTTGGGAGCTTGCCTTGGTCTCGGAATTGTCCCACAAACTCCGCAATCTGCCCTATTTGCTTCTCTAAGTGGTCCATCCTCTTGTCTTGGTTTTGCATTGCCATTTCGTGGTTTTGCAATACCTTTTCTTGGTTTTGCAATACTTTGTTTTGATTTTCTTGCCCCTGAGACAAACTAGTAAGTAACTTAAGAATCGTAGCATTATCTAAAGACGTACCTTGATGGTTTTGGGCGGATTGGGGTTGGGTTTGGTCTTGGCCGTGGGTGTTGGTGTAAAACCCCGGGGGTTGCTGCCTAAAGCCTCCTTGTTGGTAAGGTTGTTGAGGCTCCCTCCACTTGAAGTTTGGATGGTCTCTCCAACCCGGATTGTATGTATTGGAATATGGATCATTCCTTGGTTGATTTTGGCTTGGAAACCCAATGGCGTTTGCACTCTCCCACCCACCATTCTCAATCAATTGAGGGCACTTTTCCGAAGGATGACCTTGAATAGAACATACGCCACATACAATTGGACTTTGGATCTTCATTCCTTCGGCCATCTGAGACACAAGAGAAGTAAGATTAGCTAATTGAGTTTGAAGATCGGATTGAGAACTTACCTCATTCAACTGTTGCCGTGGGGGATCCCTTTCCCCAATTCCTTCGTATTGTTGTGCATTGAGAGCTCGGTTTGCAATAAGGTTCTTGGCTGCCATAGGGGTTTTATCCACCAACGCTCATCCCGCCGAAGCATCAAGCATTTGTCTTTCAATGGGAAGAAGACCTTCATAGAAGTATTGAATTAGAAGCTCCTCCTTCATTTGATGTTGAGGACATGATGCAACAAGGGTTTTAAAACGGTCATAGTATGTTGGAAAAGACTCCCCTTGACTTTGTTGAATTCCGCTAATCTTCTTTCTCAAGAGAATGACTCTTGAAGTAGAAAAGAACTTTTCAAGAAACGCCCTCTTCATGCTCTCCCAAGAAGTGACAGTTCCGGGTGCTAACTCGTATAACCAATCCTTGGCCTTCTCCAAAAGTGAGAACGGGAAAGGCTTCATCTTCAAAATGCTACCATCAACGTTAACTGGAGTCATGCTCGAACACACCACCTCGAACTCCTTCAAATGCTTGTTGGGATCCTCCATGGACAGTCCATGGAACTTTGGAATGTGGTGCAACAAGCTTGACTTCAATTCAAATTCGTTGGTCTTGTCTTGAGCCGCCCTTGGGTATTGGATGCACAAGGGTGCGGCATTGGCCATTCCTGAAACGGAAAGCTCCTTGATTGTACGGTTGTCCACTGCCATGGTTTCTTCCTCTTGTGCCGTGGGTTCTTCTTCCTCCCTTGGCGTTGGCTCTTCCTCCTCCTCAAGGTTGGGAGCCGTACTAGATTTTGGGTTCTTCTTCTTCTTCCTCAAAGTGCGCTCAAAATCGTCGTCAAAATCCAAGATGTTTGCACTAACAGGTTGAGAACGACGAGTCATAAACTAGTACCTACAAACAAGAAAAGAAACTAGGTCAGTAGCTAAAACAAAAAGAAAACAAAAAGAAACAACGGGGGATTAGCAAAATTGCTAATCCCCGGCAACGGCGCCAAAAATTTGATGTGATAAAAGATAGCACTCAAATTAAACCCTCTTTTTGACAATTGTAGTATAGATATAAGTAGGGATCGTTCTAGGCCGGGGATTAGGAGGGATTGCTAATCTAATGAAAATTGACTCAAGGATGTGAAAATATGCTTTAAAACACTTTAAATGACCTCACAAGACTCTTACTAACTTATATGACCAAAAACAAACTTAAAAGACTCAAAACAACTCAAAACAACCAAAAAGACTCAATTTAGACTCTAGGACTTAATTTGGACGAAAATACACTTGGTTTTGACTCTAAAGACTCAAAAAGACTCTTTTGAACAGATTTGGAACAAATAAGAAAGGGGGTTTTGATTTTGGACGAATTTAAAAGAAAACAAGTGACTTAAAACTTTAAAACAGATTTTGGACGAAAATAAGAAAAACTAATGGATGATGGGATAGCCAAGGGATACTTCTCCACACATGATACTTTCTAACATAAATTGATTTCCAGTTGCTTTTCTGATAAACCATGAACCTCAACACCCCAGATTAACCGTGAATTGCACTAATTAACCCTCAGATTTTCCTCACGTTATTGAATTGGATGATTGCATACGACAACTCAAAGCATTCCCCACAAGTTCCCTACATGAATTGCATAATAGAGATACAAGCAAGAATCATTAAGTTCTTTGAAAACCATAAGCATTGACGAAGCACTCGTTACTATGAATTGCATGAAACTTATGCCAAGAATTTACTTAACATGATTGTGAAAACAACCTTAACTACTTGTGAATATTAGTTTGTGACGATTATGTGAAACACCCTAATATTCTAGCCCCAAATTCAAGCATGCAAATTAAGTAGGCCTCCCTAATAAACATACAAGAATAAGTTATCCGTCAAACGGTTAAGTAAATTGCGTTCGCAATTTATGAAATCACAACTGGACTCAATCAACTCATATTATAAATGTAATCATGGTTTCAAAGCATCCCTAGGCTAAAACGAGTTTAGCCTCTCATGTTCATGACAAAACAAAGCAACATACATTTAAACATTAACAATAAAGGATAGATTACACCTAGAAACGTCCAACACTCCAACTTGAATGCACAAACGCCCAAGGCTTGGTCTTCCTTCTCCTGCTCCTTGCTAAGTCACGGCCAAGGTTCTATGGTGGTGTATGGAGGTTGGGATGGAGGTGTGGAAGTAGGGGAATGATGAATGGGTGGTTGTAAGGTCACGACAAAGGATGGTTGTGTTTATGAATGAATGATTGTTGTGTGAAGGGTGGTGGTGATTAAATGGCACGGCAAAGGAGTTTATATAGGCTAGTTTGGCACACTTAGTGAAGGAAAAGGATTGCCTAATCCCATTGGAAAAAGGTTAACTCAAGGCAGAAATCAAATGGGATTGGGAAGAGGAGTTTCGGCTAGGATTTAGGGATTCTAGAAGGGAAGGTGCGGCACACATGTAGGGATGAGATATGGTTTCTAGAATAGAAGGTTTAGGGCAAATTCCTAAACCTAAAGGGCCTAGGACATGTGATATAAGAGTAGGAAAAGATTTTCAATTCCTAAACCTACTAGGAGGGGTGTCTTGCGGCATTGGTATGGATAAGTGTTCTAGAAACTGAATTAGGTGTTTAAATGCGTAATTGATTCCCCCTAATTAGCTAGGTTTAAGCCCCCACTTGATTTGAATAGGATAGAATAGGATAATGTTAGAGATAGGATAGGATAAGGTTTCTAGGATAGGATAAGATAAGGTTGGATAAGGTTCCTTGTTTCTTGCTTCTTCCTTATCTTCATTGGAGTAGAACTTCTTCCACCAGATTTGTAGCTTTCCTAGCTCTTCTTGTCTTTAATTTCGTCCATCCTCTTTGCTCCATGGTTAAGCTATCCAATCCATGCCCAAAAATGCTCCAAATAGCCTCAAAATGCACTTTATTGCTCCCTTTGCCATTAGAACCTAAAAACACACGAAAATACTTTAAAAGACTAAAACAACTATGAATTAATAACATAAATGCATGAAAACAAGCTAAGTAAGTCGCCTAAATATGCTCCTATCACGGAGACATTTTCACCTACCTTTACCACCTTTTTGGTTGACATCCTCTTCCTAGTGGTGCAAAGCTCCTTTAAAAACTTGGCGTACCTCGGGACTTGCTTGATTGCATCCAAAAGGGGTATGTTAACTTGAACTTTCTGAAATGTCTCAAGGATGTCTTTCTCGGCTTCTTCTTTCTTTGTTTGCAAGAACCTACTAGGAAAAGGCACATTCAAAGGAAAAACATTAGTAGGAACCGAATTTGACACATTCTTACCCTTTTTGGACAAATTGGACATTTTTGGATCACTAGAAGCTTGCGGCAAAGGTGTTTCCACCTTTGCCGTGGGTTGGCTTGCTTCCTCCTCCCCAATTCTCAGTTTTTCATCCTCGTTATGACCTGATGGTGATGGTGTAGGACCTGCCCCAACTTCTTTTCCACTTCTCAAGAGTATGGCCTTTGCACTTTCGAAGCCTCCCTTTGGATTTGGAATGGTAAAACTAGGAAGTTGGCCTTGGTCATGAAACTTCCCTACAAAATCTGCCCAATTTGTTTCTCCAATTGATCCACTCTCTTGTCTTGGTTTTGCATGGCTTTGGCTTGATTTTCTTGCCCCTGAGACAAATTAGTTAGTAACTTAAGAAGTGTATCATTGTCTAGGGATGTACCTGATGCATTTGGGGCAGATTGTTCTGGAGCATGTGTGGGTGCGTATGGCTTAGTGAAGAAACCCGGGGGTTGTTGTCTAAAGCCTCCTTGTTGTGGTGGTTGTTAGGGCTCCCTCCACTTGAAGTTCAGGTGGTCTCTCAAACCTGGATTATATGTGTTAGAATATGGATCGTTCCTTGGTTGGTTTTGGCCTTGAAATCCAATTGCATTTGCACTTTCCCATCCACCATTTTCAATGAGTTGTGGGCACTTCTCAGAAGCATGTCCTTGGATAGAACACACTCCGCATACAATTGGTCCTTGCATCCTCATTCCTTCGGCCATCTGAGACACAATGGAAGTAAGATTAGCTAATTGTGAATGAATGTCGGGTGTGGAACTTACCTCATGAACTTGCTGCCGTGGGGTCCTCTTTGGCCTACTCCTTCGTATTGTTGAGCGTTCAACGCTCGATTAGCAATTAAGACCTTGGCAGCCATGGGTGTCTTGTCCACTGATGCGAGAATTACTTGACACTCAAATTAAACCCTCGTTTGACAATTGTAGTAGAATGGATAAGTGAGGGATCGTTCTAGACCGGGGATTAGGAGGGCTTGCTAAAACCTTCTAAATTGACTTAAAAACATAAAAACACAATATAAAACACTATTTAATGCTCGAAGAAAGCAAAACTAAAAATAAGAAAGATTAAGACTAAGACTTCAACGAAATAGGGGGGAAATTGGATTTGGACGAATTTAAACTAAAATGAATACTTGGAAACAAAACAAATTGTAAATCTGGATTTGATGGAAATGAATGGATGGGAAGCTAGCTAAGGGTTCTTTCTCTACACATGATATTTATGCATATGAATCAATTTCCAGTTATTCCTTCATTGAATTATGAACGACAATGCCCCAAATTAACCGTGACATCACTAGTTAACCCTCAGATTTTCCTTATATTATTGGATTGGATGGCATCATTCGACAACCCAAAACATTCTCAAAAGTTCCCTACATGTCATCATAATAGAGATACAATCGAGGATCATTAAGAATAATGAAAACCATAAGCATTGACAAAGCATTTGCAACTATGACATCATGTTACTCATGCTAAGAATTAAACTTAACGCGATCGTGACAAGCGACCTTTACTACTTTCAAGTATAAGTTAGTAACGATTATGTGAAACCTCCTTAAACTTTAGCCACATATTCATGCAAGCTAATTAAGTGTCGATCCTCAATCAACAAACACAAATAAGTTAATCATCAAATAGTTAAGCCAATTGCATTCACGAATCAAGAGTTCATAACCGGAATTCATCAATTCATATCACATAAATAAACATGGTATTGAAATCACCCCTAGCCAAAAAGGGTTTAGTTCCTCATAACTTTGAAATCAAAGAAACACCTAAACATTCCAACAACTCAAACTTGAATTGTATGAACGTTTAGGCACTCTTCTCTTCCATTACAAAACAAAGAAAATTGAATTCAAACATTGAAATCAAAGAAACACCTAAACATTCCAACAACTCAAACTTGAATTGTATGAACGTTTAGGCACTCTTCTCTTCCTCGTCGTTGTAGCACAAGGACTAAAGGATGTTGTTGGTGTGTTGAATGGATTGGGGGATTATGGAAATGGAAGAAATGGAGGAGAAAGGGAAGGGAATGGTGCAGAAAATGGAGAGACTCACGGCTAGGGAGAAGATGGAAGTGTTTGTGGTGTGTTGTGTATGAAAATGAGATATGCATGAATGAATGAATGCTAGGGTATTTATAGGGGTAGTGGAGGGAACATATGGCTGTTTGTTTAAGCATTTGTGTGGAGGAATGATGGAAAAACAGCTAGGACACATGTGAAAACTGGAATTGCACAAGGGGAGCAAAGGGAACCCACGGCATTGAGTGTTTGTTTGATGATGATGCATGTGATGGGTGGGAACAAAGGGGGAAACATGGCACAAGGGGGCTTGAATGAATGATTGAATGTGCATGTGGATTTTTAAAGAATGAGTGGTGGTGTAATGATGAAGTGAATGCATGTGAAAATTAGCTAGGAAAAGTTGTGGAAAGGCAAGGGAATACACGGCATTGAGATGTTGTTAGTGTGTGAATGCATGTGAATTAAAGCTAGGGTGAATGATTATGTGTTTGTGAATTATGCAAGATTGTATGGATGAATGATTAGGGTCTTGTAAGGGTGGGAATGCATGTGTTGTGCATGGTTGTGAAGCTGGAATTAAGGGGGAAAGCCACGGCAATGAAGATGGGTGCATGTGTTGGATGATTTGTTTGTTGGTTAAAGCTTGTGAGTGAATGATTAAAGATGCATGTGGATGAATTATACAATGGAAAAGTATGGGAGTGACACTAGGTTGAATGATGATGAGTGCATGTGAGTTGAAATGCATGTGGAATGAAGATGGAGAAGGTGGTGTAATGATGCATGGTTGTAGTTTAGGGTGTTGAATATGGATTTGCATGGCTTTTGAAGTGATTGTGGGTTTTGGAATTGGAAGGAAATGCATGGCCTTGGGGTTGGTTTAAGAGAGAATGGGCTAGGCCCTTTGTTTTATGTCCAAAGTGAATACAAGGTCTTCAAATTCGTCCAACACTTTGGCTCCAATCATATGCTATCCATTCCAAGCCCAATTTTGCTCCAAAATGCTCCAAAATGCATCTTTTTGCTCCCTTAGCCATATGAACCTAAAAACACACGAAAATGGCTTAATCTACTAAAACAACTATGAATTAACAACAAAGATGCACGAAAACAAGCTAAGTAAGTCGCCTAAATATGCTCCTATCAAACTCCCCCACACTTATCTTTTGCTAGTCCTCTAGCAAAACAGAAAAACAAAACAAAACCTAAACCTTCCAACAATTGTCGTAGGGATTTCCAATGCACATGACATGTTAAAAATCATCATTCTCACAGATTTTAGTCATCTTCACACTTAAGTACATTCTTAATCATAGTCACCACATACTATTTCACAATTAAGCATTTAAAACCATGTTTTGAATGTAGTAACATGCCTTAGAGAATTTGCTCAAATCCTTACAAGATATGCACTCGTTTTTCACACAGATTTTCTGACTACACTCCCTACACTAGGTATATGTGAGAAGATTGATGTAAACATGAAAGATTAGTATCTCACATATGTTATAACAAAGAAAGCATTTTCTGGATTTACGATAATGACATGAATATGATCTCATGAATGGAATGCTACTACTTAGAATGAGAACCAGTGATTCCATAAGCTCATATCAATTTCAAACTCCGCAAATTGAAACACATAACACTCAAGATAGAAGTTGAGGGATGTAACGGGGCTAAGGGTAATGGTTTAACAAAGAAAGGTAGAGTACACAAACGTTCTTAAAGCAATAGTGAGCAAAGTATTGAATTAGGCACTTAGAATTCCCTTTAGAACGCAGAAGTTAACTTTGAACACCCAAGGGGAAGTCACAAAACTTAGGGCCATATTCAAACTTTTTGGGCCCTTTCATCAACAATCACACTTCTGAATAGCAAGTGGTGATACTATTCTTTTACCCTTTGTCGACAAACGTCTCTTCGATTTCTGAACGAACGGCTCTTCGATTTCTGCATGGCAAAAGTAGTCACGGGTGCGGCTCTTTTGACAAAGCTGCACGCGTTTTCTGAAAAGCCGCGAAAGCGTCGCCGAACTTTGCGCTTGTCGGCTAAAGACGTGTAAATGAGATGATGGCCTCCACGTGTTATCAGCTTTGTCAGATATCTTTTGACAAAGCTGAACGCGTTTTCTGAAAAGCCGCGAATGCGTCGTCGAAATTTGCGGAGGAAAATCCGGATCTCTGAATCGGTGGACGCGTCGCCATGGCTTTTTATGGAGCTATCGATCACCCCAACAAATACACTCTGAAGAAATCCCATTCTTGAAAAATCGACTCCGGCCCTTTGAGAATTAACTCCATCCACCCCTTCTTTCTGAACACTTTTGAAAAATGGCAAACTCATCGAACCTTAGCTTGGAATTGAGCCTTAGCAGTGATACGGGCGTGCCGCGTCAAGGTAACGTATGGCGCCCTTCTTTCTTTTCTTCTAACGGTCCTCTCACAGGTGAAGACTCCGTGATGCAGGACGCCACAACAGCTACAATAGTAGCTAGGAACCTCCTCACTTCAAAAAATAGTAGGCTGCTGTCAGGACGGTCCGATGAGTTGGCCGTTCAAGAGTCCCTCGCACTTAGTGTTCAGTGTGCGAGTTCTGTGTCCAACATGGGCCAACGCCTGCTTGCCCGCTCCCGTCAGGTGGAATCATTGATGGCAGAGGTGGAAAGTCTCAAGCAGGAGATCCAGCAGCTGAAGTATGAAAATAGAAGTTTGCACGTGCTTGCAAACAACTATTCGACGGGCATGAAGAGGAAGCTTGATGAGCTGCAAGAGTCTGAAGGTCGGATTCACAGTGACCGTCAAAGGTTTTCGTCTTTCCTCCAGAGGCACCTTTTTCCTGGCTCATCCAGCGCTTGGCCAAGTATTGAGGCCTGGAGTGCTCTATCTTCGATGCCTCCCGCTCCGATGCCTTTTGCTCCTATGCCTTCCGTTCCTACGCCTTCCGTTCCTACGCCTTCCGCTCCGATGCCTTCTGTTCCTACGCCTTCCGCTTCAAGAGTAAAGCCACGTAGTGGGGCCTCAAGCAAACACCCTTTGTGAAGCACCATCTTTCTTTGTTTAGCAGTGCCTATCAATAAATCAAACATTTTCTCAATGTTACAATCATAGACTCACACAATTAATAAACAAACAAACAATAACAACTAAACAACCTAACAAGGCAGAAACGAAATAGCAACAAAGAGAAGAGTTTTTTTTAGAGTTTTTTTTTTTTTTTTTTTTTTTTTTTAGTTAAATTTTTATCAAATTTTCGGAGTTTTATACCAAGACACTATAAAACACACTAAAACACTCTAAAAACGCTTAAAACAGCAAGAAACAACATTCTAAGTGATAGGTGAATAAATCCCACGAAATTCATGCAAATACAAATTGTTTACCCCCCCACACTTAAATCAAACTTTGTCCTCAATGTTTTAAGCAGAAAGTCACAACAGAGCAAGCAAATAAACAAATACGAGAAAGAAAGCAAAGTAAAGGCAGTAAAGAAAAAGAAAGGAATAAAAATAAGTCTCTTAAAGGGGTTTCCAAGTTCTTCTCTATTCGGATGCATGGGTTGCCTCCCACGAAGCGCTTTCTTTTACGTCTTTCAGCCGGACGAGTACCCTCTTTTAATCTTCATTTGAGCCCACGGAATGGAAAGGAATGTCTTCCACCACTTGCCCCACACCATGCTCGTAATATGGCTTCAACCGATGCCTGTTCACCTTGAATTCTACGCCATTCCTTAAGCTTTTTATGTGGACTGCACCATAAGGTAAAACGTTAGTAACAACAAAAGGGCCAATCCATTTAGAACGCAACTTACCAGGAAACAAACGTAGGCGAGAGTTGAAAAGTAACACTTTCTGCCCAACTGTGAAGGTCTTGGTTCGAATCATTTTATCATGGAATGCTTTGGTCTTGGCTTTGTACATCCGGGCATTCTCATAGGCTTTATTCCGAATCTCCTCAAGTTCATTCAATTGGAGCTTCCTATGAACTCCCGCTGCATCTATGTCCATGTTGAAAGTCTTCACGGCCCAATGTGCCTTGTGCTCTAACTCTACGGGCAAATGACATGGCTTACCATAGACGAGCCGAAAAGGTGACATCCCAATGGGTGTTTTGTACGCCGTACGATATGCCCACAGTGCATCATCTAAACGTAAGCTCCAATCCCTCCTTGTTGGTCCAACGGTCTTCTCCAAAATTTGTTTGATTTCTCGGTTAGACACCTCGGCTTGGCCATTTGTTTGAGGATGGTAAGGTGTGGAGACCTTATGGTTGACATGGTACTTTCTTAGCAACGCCTCAATGGTCCGATTGCAAAAGTGAGACCCTCCATCACTTATGATTACTCTCGGCATTCCAAACCTAGCAAAAATGTTAGTTTTCACGAAATCTGCAACCACCTTAGAATCGTTAGTACGGGTGGCTTTTGCTTCCACCCATTTAGAAACATAATCAACGGCTAGCAAGATATAAGTGAAACCATAAGATGGAGGGAAAGGGCCCATGAAATCAATGCCCCAAACATCAAAAATTTCAACATTAAAGACAGGGGTTTGCGGCATTTGGTCCTTGGTACCTATGTTGCCCATTCGTTGGCAACGATCACAAGACATACAAAAGGTTCTAGCATCCCTAAATATAGTCGGCCAATAAAAACCACACTCTAGAACCTTGAGGGCAGTGCGTTGTGTGCCAAAATGACCACCACATGCATATGTGTGACAAAAGCTTAGAATTGAGTGAAATTCAGAATCATGCACACATCTACGTACAATTTGATCTGAGCAATACTTCCACAAATAAGGGTCATCCCAAACATAGAAACGTGCATCATTTTTAAGCTTATCACGTTGGTGCTTGTTTAGTTCATTTGGAATTTGTTTAGCCACCAAGTAATTCACTAAATCTGCATACCATGGTTCACTTACCTCAATGGATAGCAGCTGCTCATCGGGAAAAGTTTCAGGGATAGGTACGGCATGTTCATGCTCCTCGTGGATCATTCGGCTTAAATGGTCAGCCACTACATTCTCGCTTCCTTTCTTATCCCGGATTTCAATATCAAATTCTTGAAGAAGAAGAATCCAACGGATAAGCCTCGGCTTTGCTTCCTTTTTCGTGAGCAAGTACCTCAAAGCTGCATGATCAGAATAAACGATTACTTTAGTACCAATTAAATATGAACGGAATTTATCTAAAGCAAAAACCACAGCTAGAAGTTCTTTTTCCGTCGTGGAGTAGTTCAATTGGGCATCATTGAGAGTCCGAGAGGCATAGTATATGACATGCGGCCGCTTGTCTCTTCTTTGTCCTAGAACAGCTCCTAATGCATAGTCGGATGCATCGCACATGAGCTCGAACGGAAGGCTCCAATCTGGAGGTACAATAATGGGGGCCGAGACTAGCTTCTCCTTGAGTTGGTTAAATGCCGAATTACATTCTTCATCAAACTTGAATGGCACATCTTTTTGAAGCAATCGGCAAAGAGGGTTGGACATCTTGGAGAAGTCCTTGATAAAACGCCTATAGAACCCTGCATGGCCAAGAAACGAACGTACCTCTCTAACCGAAGTAGGAGAGGGTAAGTGACGTACAAGGTCTATTTTCGATTTATCTACTTCAATTCCTTTTTCTGAAACAATATGTCCTAAAACTATACCTTGTTTGACCATAAAGTGACATTTCTCCCAATTCAAGACAAGGTTAGTTTCAACACATCGTTTCAAAATTAAGGTCAGATTATCCAAGCAATTATCAAATGAACTCCCAAATACACTGAAATCATCCATGAAAACCTCAATGATCTTTTCAACAAAATCGGAAAATATACTTACCATACACCTTTGGAAAGTGGCCGGTGCGTTGCATAAGCCAAATGGCATGCGACAGTAAGCAAATGTTCCAAAGGGACATGTGAATGTGGTCTTCTCTTGATCATCAGGGGCTATCACAATTTGGTTATATCCAGAGTATCCATCAAGAAAACAGTAAAAAGCATGACCGGCTAACCTTTCGAGCATCTGGTCGATGAATGGCAAAGGAAAGTGATCTTTCCTAGTCATGGCATTTAGCTTCCGGTAATCGATACATACTCGCCATCCAGTCTGAATGCGTGTAGGCACGAGCTCATTCTCATCATTCTTGATAACAGTTACTCCGGACTTCTTGGGAACGACTTGAACTGGAGAGACCCAACGGCTATCGGAGATAGGGTAGATCACTCCGCAATCCAAAAGCTTGATTATTTCCTTCTTCACCACTTCCATCATCGGAGGGTTGAGACGGCGTTGAGCCTCTCGAGTTGGTTTAGCCCCCTCCTCAAGAAGTATACGGTGCATGCATGTGGTAGGGCTTATTCCTTTAATGTCGGCCAAAGTCCACCCTATGGCCGTTTTGTGCTCTCGCAGCACCCTCACAAGCTTCTCCTCCTCCATTGCCGTGAGACTTGATGAAATGATGACGGGCAATGTTTCGCCTTTTCCCAAAAACACATACTTCAAATGGTCCGGCAACGGCTTAAGTTCAAGCGATGGTGCCTGAACAACAGAAGGTAGCATCTTAGTGGAAACTGAATTTGAAAGTGAGAGTGGAACCTTACCATATTGTTGTGGCAATGACTCAAGGGCTGCCACAACCTCAATTATTTCTTCACTAGAACCCATTGCAAAGAATTCCTCCTCCTTGCCGTGGCCTTGCATTGGCCCAAATCCTTCATTTTTGCGCTCTATGGCCTTAGTGATGGTTGTTTCCAGGGCGTCCTCGTTCAATTCTTCAAGGTATACCTGCGCCAAAGAATCGATAACATCAATGGAAAAACAAGAATGGTCATCAACGGGATATCTCATAGTTTCAGAAATATTAAAATCAATCACTTCCCCATCGAATTCCATTGTCAAGGTGCCTTTGTATACATCAATCTTTGTTCGGGCCGTCTTCATGAATGGCCTACCAAGGAGAATCGGCAAAGATGTAGAATGGGCTGAATCCTCCATGTCTAGGACGTAGAAATCAGCCGGAAAAATTAAATGGTTCACCTGCACAAGCACATCTTCCAAAACTCCTTTTGGATACGCGTTAGAACGATCGGCCAATTGTATAATTACACCATCTTGTTTTAATTCACCCAAATTCATAGATGCATAAATAGAATAAGGCATGACATTTATGGATGCACCTAAATCAAGCATGGCATGTTCAAAACGATTATGTCCAATCACACAAGGAATCGTGAAACTACCGGGGTCTTTGCACTTGGTAGGCAGTTTACGTTGCAAAACAGCGGACACATTCTCGCTTACCTTCACTACCTCTTTGTTTGCCCTTCTTCTCTTTGTATTGCATAGGTCCTTGAGGAATTTAGCATACTTTGGAACCTGTTTGATTGCATCGAGAAGCGGTATGTTCACTTGCACCTTCCGGAACGTTTCAAGAATGTCCTTCTCGCTTTCTTCCTTTTTTTCTTGCATGAACCTGCGAGGAAAAGGTACATTGGGCAGATTAGGACGTGAAGTACATGAATTTGAACTTAAATTACCTGATTTGGCCGAGTTAGGGTGATCTGCCTCAGGTTGTGTTGTCTCTTCATCTACTTTCTGGGCAGATTTGGGATTGTTTGGCTCGGTCCCAACTTCTTTTCCACCCCTTAGGGTGATGGCCTTGGCGGATTCGAATCCTCCCTTTGGATTGACTGTGGTTGACCTAGGAAGCTTTCCTTGCTCTCTAATCTGTCCAAGGAACTCAGAAATCTGCCCTATTTGTTTCTTCATATCCATCATCTCCTTCTCGTTATTTTCTATCCGGTTGTTTTGATTTTGCAACCCCTGCGAAATAGAGGTTAGTAATTGCATTGCTTGATTACTTTCCAAAGACGTACCTGAATGAGATGATGCCGAAGGTTGTTGGGATTGTTGGGGTGCATACGGCTTGGAATAAAAACCAGGGGGGTTTGGCCTAAATCCTCCTTGTTGGGCAGCTTGTTGTGGCTCCCTCCATTTGAAGTTTGGATGGTCCCTCCATCCGGCATTGTAAGTGTTCGAGTATGGGTTGTTTTGATTTTGTCCTTGGAAACCAATTGCATTGGCAGATTCCCACCCACCATTCTCGATTAGTTGAGGGCACTTGTCGGATGGATGCCCTTGAATTGAGCACACGCCACAAACTTGGTGTTCTTGTGCTTTTGGACCAATCACAACCTGAGAAACAAGAGAAGTAAGATTAGCAAGTTGTGATTGAATTTCAGAAATAGCACTCACCTCATTTACACTTTGTTGTCGTGGGGCTTCCCTTTGACCCACTCCTTCATATTGTTGAGCGTTGAGCGCTCGGTTGGCTATGAGAATCTTGGCATCCCTTGGTGTTTTGTCCACCAATGCTCCTCCCGCTGATGCATCAAGCATTTGACGTTCGATAGGAAGGAGGCCCTCATAGAAATATTGAAGGAGAAGTTCCTCCTTCATTTGATGTTGAGGACATGAAGCTACAAGGCCCTTGAAGCGCTCATAATAAGCCGGGAATGTCTCACCATGATTCTGTTGAATACCACTAATTTTCTTCCGTAGGAGAATCACTCTCGAAGTAGGGAAGAATTTCTCCAAGAAAGCACGCTTCATACTCTCCCACGAAGTCACAGTTCCCGGGGCTAGTTCGTAGAGCCAATCTTTGGCCTTGTCCATAAGTGAAAATGGAAAGGCCTTCATCTTCAGTATACTCCCATCCACATTGACGGGGGTCATGCTCGAACAAACCACCTCGAACTCCTTCAAGTGTTTGTTGGGGTCTTCCATAGACAAGCCATGGAACTTCGGAATATGGTGTAACAAACTGGATTTGAGTTCAAATTCCTCAGTCTTCCCTTCTGCAGCCGTGGGGTATTGGATACAAAGAGGCAATGCATTATCCAAACCCGAGGCCGAAAGCTCCTTGATGGTTCTATTATCTGCTGCCATGGCTTGTTCTTCTTCAAAAATCTGATCCGTGGGCTTTTCTTCTACACCTACTTCGTCTTCTTCAAGCCCAGGTTGTGGTGGAGGTTGTGGTGGCTCTTGTTGACTCCTCGTTCTCCTCAAAGTGCGTTCAAATCACCGTCAAAGTCGGAGATGTTCTCTATAATAGGCCGAGAGCGACGAGTCATACACAGTACCTAAAAAACAAGGAAACAAACAAACTAAGAATCTGAAATAAGAATGCACGAAAAACTAAAAAAAATATAAAAATAAAGACAAAGGATTAGCAAAGTTGCTAATCCCCGGCAACGGCGCCAAAATTTGATGCGAGAATTACTTGACACTCAAATTAAACCCTCGTTTGACAATTGTAGTAGAATGGATAAGTGAGGGATCGTTCTAAACCGGGGATTAGGAGGGCTTGCTAAAACCTTCTAAATTGACTTAAAAACATAAAAACACAATATAAAACACTATTTAATGCTCGAAGAAAGCAAAACTAAAAATAAGAAAGATTAAGACTAAGACTTCAACGAAATAGGGGGGAAATTGGATTTGGACGAATTTAAACTAAAATGAATACTTGGAAACAAAACAAATTGTAAATCTGGATTTGATGGAAATGAATGGATGGGAAGCTAGCTAAGGGTTCTTTCTCTACACATGATATTTATGCATATGAATCAATTTCCAGTTATTCCTTCATTGAATTATGAACGACAATGCCCCAAATTAACCGTGACATCACTAGTTAACCCTCAGATTTTCCTTATATTATTGGATTGGATGGCATCATTCGACAACCCAAAACATTCTCAAAAGTTCCCTACATGTCATCATAATAGAGATACAATCGAGGATCATTAAGAATAATGAAAACCATAAGCATTGACAAAGCATTTGCAACTATGACATCATGTTACTCATGCTAAGAATTAAACTTAACGCGATCGTGACAAGCGACCTTTACTACTTTCAAGTATAAGTTAGTAACGATTATGTGAAACCTCCTTAAACTTTAGCCACATATTCATGCAAGCTAATTAAGTGTCGATCCTCAATCAACAAACACAAATAAGTTAATCATCAAATAGTTAAGCCAATTGCATTCACGAATCAAGAGTTCATAACCGGAATTCATCAATTCATATCACATAAATAAACATGGTATTGAAATCACCCCTAGCCAAAAAGGGTTTAGTTCCTCATAACTTTGAAATCAAAGAAACACCTAAACATTCCAACAACTCAAACTTGAATTGTATGAACGTTTAGGCACTCTTCTCTTCCATTACAAAACAAAGAAAATTGAATTCAAACATTGAAATCAAAGAAACACCTAAACATTCCAACAACTCAAACTTGAATTGTATGAACGTTTAGGCACTCTTCTCTTCCTCGTCGTTGTAGCACAAGGACTAAAGGATGTTGTTGGTGTGTTGAATGGATTGGGGGATTATGGAAATGGAAGAAATGGAGGAGAAAGGGAAGGGAATGGTGCAGAAAATGGAGAGACTCACGGCTAGGGAGAAGATGGAAGTGTTTGTGGTGTGTTGTGTATGAAAATGAGATATGCATGAATGAATGAATGCTAGGGTATTTATAGGGGTAGTGGAGGGAACATATGGCTGTTTGTTTAAGCATTTGTGTGGAGGAATGATGGAAAAACAGCTAGGACACATGTGAAAACTGGAATTGCACAAGGGGAGCAAAGGGAACCCACGGCATTGAGTGTTTGTTTGATGATGATGCATGTGATGGGTGGGAACAAAGGGGGAAACATGGCACAAGGGGGCTTGAATGAATGATTGAATGTGCATGTGGATTTTTAAAGAATGAGTGGTGGTGTAATGATGAAGTGAATGCATGTGAAAATTAGCTAGGAAAAGTTGTGGAAAGGCAAGGGAATACACGGCATTGAGATGTTGTTAGTGTGTGAATGCATGTGAATTAAAGCTAGGGTGAATGATTATGTGTTTGTGAATTATGCAAGATTGTATGGATGAATGATTAGGGTCTTGTAAGGGTGGGAATGCATGTGTTGTGCATGGTTGTGAAGCTGGAATTAAGGGGGAAAGCCACGGCAATGAAGATGGGTGCATGTGTTGGATGATTTGTTTGTTGGTTAAAGCTTGTGAGTGAATGATTAAAGATGCATGTGGATGAATTATACAATGGAAAAGTATGGGAGTGACACTAGGTTGAATGATGATGAGTGCATGTGAGTTGAAATGCATGTGGAATGAAGATGGAGAAGGTGGTGTAATGATGCATGGTTGTAGTTTAGGGTGTTGAATATGGATTTGCATGGCTTTTGAAGTGATTGTGGGTTTTGGAATTGGAAGGAAATGCATGGCCTTGGGGTTGGTTTAAGAGAGAATGGGCTAGGCCCTTTGTTTTATGTCCAAAGTGAATACAAGGTCTTCAAATTCGTCCAACACTTTGGCTCCAATCATATGCTATCCATTCCAAGCCCAATTTTGCTCCAAAATGCTCCAAAATGCATCTTTTTGCTCCCTTAGCCATATGAACCTAAAAACACACGAAAATGGCTTAATCTACTAAAACAACTATGAATTAACAACAAAGATGCACGAAAACAAGCTAAGTAAGTCGCCTAAATATGCTCCTATCATCCACCAATGCTCCACCCGCCGAGGTATCGAGCATTTGACGTTCAATTGGTAAGAGCCCCTCGTAGAAGTATTGTAGAAGTAACTCCTCCTTCATCTGATGATGTGGACAAGAAGCAACAAGTGATTTAAAACGTTCATAATATGTAGCAAAAGACTCACCTTCTTCTTGCTAAATTCCACTTATCCTTTTACGTAGAAGGATGATTCGAGAAGTTGGGAAAAACTTCTCCAGAAATGCCCTCTTCATACTCTCCCATGATGTGACAGTTCCGGGAGCTAATTCATACAACCAATCTTTGGCTTTGTCCATTAAAGGGAATGGAAAAGCCTTCATCTTCAAAATACTTCCATCGACGTTGACGGGAGTCATGCTTGAACACACCACCTCGAATTTTTTCAGGTGCTTGTTCGAATCCTCCATGGACAACCCATGGTATTTCGGAATATGGTGGAGCAAACTTGACTTCAACTCGAACTCTTCGGTCTTCCCTTGGGCAGGCAGGGGATATTGGATACACAAAGGTGCGGCATTATCTAATCCCGAAGCAGAAAGCTCCTTGAGTGTCCGGTTGTCCATGGCCATGCCTTGTGGTTCTTCAAAAATCCTTGCCGTGGCCTCCTCTTCCTCTTCTAGGACTTGTTCTTCAAGGTCAGGTTCCGGGCTTGGTGGATTTCATTCGTGTTGCTTCCTCTTTCGTCTTAAAGTCCTCTCAAAATCGCTGTCAAAGTCCAAGATATTCTCACGAATCGGTTGAGAACTCCGAGTCATACATTAGTACCTAAAACAAGAAAAACAAAACAAGGTCAGAAACTTAAACAAACTAAAATAAACAGAAAATGCCAATCCAAGGGATTAGCAAAGTTGCTAATTCCCGGCAACGGCGCCAAAAATTTGATGCGAAATATATAAGCACACAAATTAAAACCCTCTTTTGACAATTGTAGTATATGAATAAGTAGGGATCGTTCTAGACCGGGGATAAGGAGGGATTGCTAAATCACTTGAAAACTGACTCAAAAACGTAAAACAAAGGTTAAAACACTAAACTAGACTCAAAGAATGCAAAACTAAACAATAAAACACTAAAACAAACCAAAAGACTCAAAACAACACCAAAACACTCAAAACTGCATTAAAAACACAATCTGGGCAGTTTTGAGCACTTACACTAATTTGGACGAATTTGGGTGATAAATTGAATCAAAACACTTAGAAACACAAACTAAGACACTTTCTAACTAAATTGAACACTAAAGTAAAGGGGGATTTAGTTTTGACGAAATTAAACTAAGTGCACATATTGTAATAAAGACAGATTGTAAATACGAATTTGATGAAAATATGGATGGAATGCTAGCTAGAAGGTTCTTCTCCACACATGTCACACTTGCATACAAATTGATTTTCAGTTGGTCTTTCGATGAATCATGAAACTCAACACCCCGGGTTAATTAGGTTCGCTTAAATTAACCTTCAAGTTCTCCTTAAGTTAATGAATTGGATGGGACAACGCATACAACAATTCAAAACATTCTCCAAAAGTCCTTTACGTGAAAAGCACAATAAAGATACAATCAAAGATCATTAAGCAACACGAAAACTATAAGTGTTGACGAGGCATTCGTTACTATGATGAGCATGCCAAGAATTCATTTAACGCGATCGTTTATAAGCGACCTCCACTACTTGTGAATATAAGATTGTAACTATTAGGTGAAACTCACTTATATTCTAGCATCATATTCATGCATGAAAACTAAGCGTGCACTCTCCATAAACATACACAAATAAGGTATCAATCAAGCAGTTAAACAAATTAAATCCACAACTCATGAAATTCCAACCGAAGGTAATCAATTTATATTGCAAGCATAAACATGGTTTTGAATCACCCCCTAGCTAACTAGGGATTTAGCCTCTCATGTTAACAGAAAGAGAAACAAAATTGAAATTAAACATAGAGAACAAAAGATTGATTACACCTAAAACGCCCAACAATTCCATGTTGAATTTCTGCACGTCAAGCTCCTCTTTCTTCTTCTCCTTGTTGCGGCAGAGAGGGTTTAGGGGGTTTTTGGATGTTATTTTGGTTTGGGAATGGATTTAGGGAGGTGAAGGGTTGCGGGAAGGGGTGTGAGTGGTGTAGGGAGGTTGGGAATGGTGGCTGGAATGGATGGGAGGCTACGGCAGGGATGTAGAAGGTTGATGGTGGCTGCGGATTGAAGGGAGAAGATGGAGGGGTGGCTGCGGCAGAGAGGGTTTTTGGCTGAATGATGAAAGAATGAATAATAGAATCCCTAGGGTGCGGCTAAGCTTTAGAATATATAGGGTTTCAGAAAATAAAACCCTAGCTTATTTTTATTAACTAAAATTAAGTCAAAGGCTTCTAGAATTAGGTAATTAAATCAGAAATTAAAAAGGGAATTGGCTGCAAGGTGCGGCTAGGGTTTTATTTAGGAAGGAGCATGTGTTTAAATGCATAAACTAGGACAAAAATGCCCCCCCTTGCACGGCAAGGGAAGGAAAGAAAGGGAAAGCCACGGCAAAGGGGTTTAAGGGGGCTAGGGCCTTTGTTTTGTGTCCTAAAGTGCCTACAAGGCCTTCAAAGTGGCTGGAAAATAAGGATTTTTAAGATTAGGAAAGGTTACCAAAATGGGAAACCCTGGGCTTAACTTTCCTACTTCAAGTAGGAATCCTTGTTCAACTAGGAATCCTCATCGTAGTAGGAATCCTCATGTGAGTAGGACTCCATCTTCGATTAGGAATTCATATTTCTTCAAGTCTTCATCTCATTCATTCCTCTTTTGCTCCAAAAGACTCCAATTTGCATCTTCTTGCACACTTTGGCTTTATAACCTGAAAACACACAAAAGTGACTTTAAACACTAAAATAACTAAGGAAGCACGATATAAATGCACGAGAACAAGCCAATTAAGTTGCATGAATATGCTCCTATCAGTCTACCTTAGATTTATCCACTTCAATGCCTTTTTCAAAAATAATATGTCCTAGAACAATTCCTTGCTTAACCATGAAGTGACATTTTTCCCAATTAAGCACAAGATTCGTTTCAACACAACGTCTCAAAATTAAGGTCAGATTATTCAAACAATGATCGAATGAATTACCAAACACACTAAAGTCATCCATGAATATCTCAATAATTTTCTCCACATAATCAGAAAATATACTCACCATACATCGTTCAAATGTCGCAGGGGCATTACACAAACCAAAGGGCATGCGCCTATATGCAAAGGTGCCAAAGGGGCACGTGAAGGTTGTCTTCTCTTGGTCCTCCGGAGCTATCACAATTTGGTTATATCCGGAATATCCATCAAGAAAGCAATAAAATTTATAACCGGCTAACCTTTCTAACATTTGGCCAAGGAATGGCAATGGAAAGTGATCCTTCCTTGTCATGGCATTTAACTTCCTGTAATCAATACAAGCACGCCAACCGGTCACAACACGAGTGGGTACAAGCTCTTGTTCTTCATTTTTCACCACCGTGACTCCGGACTTCTTTGGAACAACCTGCACGGGTGATAGGAGCATATTCATGCGACTTAAATGGCTTGTTCTCGTGCATTTACGTTATGTTTCTTTAGTTATTTTAGTCTTTTATGCTTCTTTTGTGTGTTTTCAGGTTCTAAGGGCAAAGTATGCAAAAGGATGCCTTTTGGAGCCTTTTGGAGCAAATTAGAGATTAGAATGGATATCATATGCTTGGAGCCAAGAGGATGGACGAAATTGAAGGATTCCTCCTCCATTGCAGCCACATGCACATTCAATCATTCACACCAAAACCTTGCACATGCTTTCCCATTTCATTATTCATTCACCTTGCAGCCACTCCACATGCATTTCTAGCTTTTCCTTTGCATTCCCCCTTTAATCAACACATGCATCCACTCACCAAGAAATCATTTATTCCACATGCACCCAAAACACATCCATGCCGTGAGTTCCCATTGCATTTGCAGCTTTGCACATGCATTCACTCACCACAAACAAGTCACATGCATTCATCAACATATCTAGCTGTCATTCACATGCATTTCATTCATCATTTCCACCCCCACATGTCCCTTTAATCATTCAAACATGCAGCCACACCTTCACCCACATGCACCATTCAAACATACACCCAAACACCACCAGAAATCATCATTGCCGTGGGTACCTATCCCATTTCATATTGTCATTCCACTTCATTGCACATGCATCTTCATAATTCAACACATGCATTCATTATTTATTTACTTTGCATCCTTTAATTTAATCACATGCACATTCAAACAAACACAATCATTCCAGCCATACCTTGCATTTTCATATTGTTCCTCCATCATTGCACCACAATGCAGCCACATGCACTTGTTCCTCTAACATTTCAGCCACTTGCACTCCCATTCTCTCCCAAAACCGTGCACATGCCTTCTCCTTGCATTTCCAGCCATTCCACATCCTATTTCAGCCACATGCACTCATAATCATTCAACCAACATGTGCACATGCAACCTAGCTGTCATGTTCCCCCCATTTCACCTATAAATACTCATTCATACACTCTTCCATAAAGACTCATCCATTGCAGAAATGTAGACCATCAAACTCCCTTGTGCCGTGCTCTCCCTTACAATCCAAACACCATCCTTCCATATCTCCACCACTCCCCAAACCATTCACACCATCAAACTCACCTTAGACCTTGTGCCACAACGAAGAGGAAGAGAAGAGTGCCTAAACGTTCATACAATTCAAGTTTGAGTTGTTGGAATTTTAGGTGTTTCTTTGATTTCAATGTTTAATTTCAATGCTCTTTGTTTTGTACGAATGAGGAATGGATGATAAGAGGGCTTAAACGTTCATACAATTCAAGTTTGAGTTGTTGGAATGTTTAGGTGTTTCTTTGATTCTCTTTGTTTTGTACCATGAGGAACTAAACCCCCCTTGGTTAGGGGGTGATTCGAATATATGTTTATGCTTGCATTTTGATTTGAATACTTCTAATTGCGTTTCATAAGTTGTGGATTCAATTCGTTTAACTGTTTGATTGATAACTTATTTATGTATGTTCATTGAGAGTGCACACTTAATTTTCATGCATGAATATGACGCTAGAATATAAGTGAGTTTCACCTAATCGTTATGAACTTATATTCACAAGTAGTGGAGGTTGCTTATAAACAATCGCGTTAAATGAATTCTTGGCATAAGTTTCATGCAATCCATAGTAACGAATGCCTCGTCAACACTTATAATTTTCATAGAGCGTAATGATTCTTGCTTGTACCTCTTCTATGCATTCATGTTGAGGACTTGTGGGGAATGTTTTGAATTGTCGCATGCATCATCCAATTCAATAACGTTAGGAAGATTTGAAGGTTAATTAGTGCATCACGGTTAACTTGGGGTGTTGAGTATCATAGTTTATTGAAATGCAATTGGAAATCATTTTATTATGCAAGTGTAACATGTGTGGAGATGAACCCCTTGGCTAGCATCCATTCATCCATACTTTCATCATATTCATTTTTACAATCTGTTTAGTTTATTAACTTGTTTTGTTATTTCAATTTTCGTATAAATCTAAATCCCCCTTTACTTTAATGTCCAATTTAGTTAGAAATCAATTTAGTTTGTGCTTTTAAGTGTTTTGATTCATTTTATTTCCCAATTTCGTCCAGATTCACCAAAGTGCTCAAAACTGCCCAGAAAGTGATTTTAAGGCAGTTTTGAGTGTTTTGGGTGATGTTTGAGTCTTTTGGTTTGTTTTAATGTTTTAAGTGTTTAGTTTTACATTCTTTGAGTTAGTTTAGTGTTTTATATTGTGTTTTTACGTTCTTGAGTCAAGTTATTACTTAATTTCGTCCAAATTTGTGTTTGTGCTCAAATCTGCCCAGAAAGTGGTTTTTAGGCAGATTTGAGTGTGTTTGTGTTGTTTTGAGTCTTTTGGTTTGTCTTAGTGTTTTAAAGTTTAGCTTTGCATTCTTTGAGTCTAGTATAGTGTTTCATATTGTTATTTTACGTTTTTGAGTCAAATCCAAGTGGTTAACAATCCCTCCTAATCCCCGGTCTAGAACGATCCCTACTTATACATATACTACAATTTGACGAAAAGAGGGTTTAATTTGTGTGCGTATAATTCACGCATCAAATTTTGGCGCCGTTGCCGGGGATTAGAAAATTTGCTAATCCCTTGGATTGTTTTATTTTTGTTTGTTTTTATTTTTCCAGATTCTTAATTTTGTTTTGTTTCTTGTTTTAGGTACTAGTTCATGACTCGGAGTTCTCATCCGATTTGTGAACATATCCTGGAGTGATTGGGTTCTTCGTCCGGCTGCAAGACGTAAAAGAAAGCGCTACTTGGGAGGCAACCCAATGCGCTGAATAAAACAAAGCATGTTCATAAAAAAAAAAAAAAAAAAAAAACAAAAAAAAAAAAAAAAAAAAGATACTAAACATGGAGAAAGGTGGAGCTTCACAAAGGTTGTTTACGTGAAGCCCCACTACGAGGCGTCGAAGCGGAAGGCATCGAAGCGGAAGGCATCGGAGCGGAAGGCATTGGAGCGGAAGGCATCGGAGCGGGAGGCATCGGAGCTAGAGCATTCCAGGCCTCAATACTTGGCCAAGCGCTGGATGAGCCAGGAAAAAGGTGCCTCTGGAGGAAAGACGAAAACCTTTGACGGTCACTGTGAATCCGACCTTCAGACTCTTGCAGCTCATCAAGCTTCCTCTTCATGCCCGTCGAATAGTTGTTTGCAAGCACATGCAAACTTCTATTCTCGTACTTAAGCTGCTGGATCTCTTGCTTAAGACTTTCCACTTCTGCCATCAATGATTCCACCTGACGGGAGCGGGCAAGCAGGCGTTGGCCCATGTTGGACACAGAACTCGCACACTGAACACTAAGTGCGAGGGACTCTTGAACGGCCAACTCATCGGACCGTCCTGACAGCAGCCTACTATCTTTTGGAGTGAGGAGGTTCCTAGCTACTATTGTAGCTGTTGTGGCGTCCTGCATCACGGAGTCTTCACCTGTAAGAAGACCGTTAGAAGATAAGAAAGAAGGGCGCCATACGTTACCTTGACGCGGCGCGCCCATATCACTGCTAAGGCTCAATTCCAAGCTAAGGTTCGATGAGTTTGCCATTTTTCAAAAGTGTTCAAAGAGAAGGGATGGAGTTAAATTTCAAAGGGCCGGAGTCGATTTTCAAGAATGGGAAGTCTTCAGAGTGTGTTTGTTGGCGGTGATCGATACCTCTATAAGAAGCCAAGGCGACGCGTCCTCCGATTCAAAAAGCCGGAATTTCCGGCGAAATTTAGGCGACGCTTTCTCGGCTTTTCAGAAAACGCGTTCAACTTTGTCAAAAGATTTCTGACAAAGCTGAAAACACGTGGAGGCCATCATCGCAACTACACGTCTTTAGCCGACAAGCGCAAAGTTCGGCGACGTTTTCTCTGCTTTTCAGAAAACGCGTGCAGCTTTGTCAAAAGGAGCCGCATCCGCACTACCACGTGTCGTTCAGAAAGCAAAGGGGCGTCGTTCAGAAATCGAAGGGGCGCCTGCTCAGAAATCAAAGAGGCGTCGTTCTGATATCGAAGAGACATTTGGCGACAAGGGTAAAAGAATAGTACCACCATTTGATATTATCTCTATATATGTCGACCTTCGTCTTTTATGGCAAGGCAAACCTGAAGAACCATGCCCAACTCTCTCTCACCTCTGAGGGCACACTCCCAGCAAAGCCTTTCGAAATACTCAATTCTTTCTTCTTCCCGAAAGATGATACCAGATGCCTGGAGTACAGATGACCCAGGAGGAAACGGCGGATTGAAGTATGCTGATTCATTCACCGCTTCTTCAAAAGCAAAGGTATCTCATATCATCAAGGTCAAAAGCAAAAGTATCTCATATCATGCTCTTTCCCTGTCTTTTTCTTTGTCCTTGTTCTTACTCGCATGGCAAAGTAAAAGAAGCAATCAGCCGGCACTTGGAGTCAGTCTTCCGATCTGGAGCCAACTGCCTGGAATCTATTTCTGATTGCTTACCTAGCGTTGCTCTCGAGTAGTCATCTTCAACGGTTGATACACTTCCAGAGAAGGGACCACTTCTGCAAAGGGGAGCGAGTAAGGCAAGTGAAAATGATACATTGAAGCATGTGGAGACAAACTTAGGCTGAGTTATCCTCCAACCCTTTTCAATACGAATTGGAAAGATTGAACAAAGAAACAGACCAAAGGGGTAAGCTCAGACCTTCGGGGAAGACCAAAAGAATCCTCCAGCCCAGTAGCACAAAGGAAAATCAACAAGTGGAGGAGACCAAAAGAATCCTGCTGCCCAGTTCAACAGTAGCACAAAGGAAAATCAATGATGGGCGGAAACCAGTTCAAGAGTAAGCCTGTGGAGTCACTATGATCAAAGCCTCAATGCAATTACCAAGGAGAAGAGGGAATTTACACTCCATAACCAGATTTGCGTCCCTAAACTCTTCTCTTTGTTAATTACATTCTGCCATGTTTAGTATGTTTAAATGCTTTTTGTGTGTTTACTTATGCTTTGTTTAAATCTATGCTTAAAACATTGAGGACAATGTTTGATTTAAGTGTGGGGGGGTAACTAATGTTGTTAATGCAAATTCGTGGGATTTTATCACCCATTACTTCAAATGTTGTTCCTTGCTGTTTTAAGATGTTTTTAAGTTGTTTTAGAGTGTTTTAGTATGTTTTGTTTTTATAACTCCGAAAATACCATAAAAATTTGAAAAAAAATTGTTTTGAAAAGCCTAAAAAGAGTGTTTTGAGTCGTTTTTGTGTGTTTGTGTCTTAGGGTACCTTCCAACACAATGATAAGGATTTGGTTTGTAATTGCATGACTGTTTAAAAGAGTTATGAACATAGAGAAAAGTTTGATTTACTCTTGGTATATGCTTGGTTATGGTTATAATGTATGACTTCACATGCAATCATAAAAGAAAAATTCGTTTTTGTAACATGCTTGAAGGAAGGAACTCAAACAAACGCTACATCCCTGTGAGACTCGAGCCATTACTTTCTTTGGAGAGCTATTTTCTGTGATTCTTTGTTTTTTTTAAAGTTGTTGCATGATCTCATTATTCCTTGCTTGGTTGCTACTTAGAATGCAATTGTATCATGATAGAACTAAATGCTAGAACTTATATCCGTTTCATTCAAAGCATGACATTGAATTGCATAATATATATCAAGATGAAGTTGTTGCCACCATAACCAAATAGCCTTACTTCCCATATTTCGTATATATTAGTTTTAACCCCGTTGAGCCTCGTTTAGCCTATTTTCTTTGCTAACCACATCACCCCTTACCTAACCTAGAGTAGGACTTTCCTATACCCTTGTTCTTGAAGTATAGTGAGCATGACTTAAATGAATTCCTTTTGATTAATATGTTGCAGAAAATAAGTGTGGGGGAAGGGATTTTTGTGTGTATGTATGTGCCTAAGTCTTAAAGGAGGCACGGGAAAAAAAAAAAAGAAAAAAAAAATTTGAGAAAAAGAAGAAGAAAAGAAAGAAAAAGAGTGAAAATAAGTGAGAATGGACTCACAAGTGTGATTGTTGAAGAAAGGGCCCAAAAAGTTTGAATATGGCCCTAAGTTTTGTTTGACTTCCCCTTGGGTGTTCAAAGTTGACTTCTGGGTTCTAAAGGGAATTCTAAGTGCCTAATTCAATACTTTGCTCACTATTGCTTAAAGAACGTTTGTTTTCCCTATCCTTTCATTGTTAGCCAACTCCCCAAGCCCCGTTACAACCTTTGACTTCTATCTTGATCGTTATGTGTTCAATAATGTGGAGTTTGGAATTGATATGAGCTTATGGAATCACTGGTTCTCGTTCTAAGTAGTAGCATTCCATTCATGAGATCATATATATACATGTTAATAATTCCAGAAAATGCTTTCCCTGTTATAACATATGTGAGTGTTCGTCTACATGTTTACATCAATCTTCTCACATATACCTAGTGTAGGGTGTGTAGTCAGAAAATCTGTGTGAAAAACGAGTGCATATCTTGTAAGGATTTGAGCAAATTCTCTAAGGCATGTTACTACATTCAAAACATAGTTTTAAATGCTTAATTGTGAAATAATATGTGGTGACTATGAGTAAGAATGTACTTAAGTGTGAAGATGACAAAAATCTATGGGACTAATGATTTTTAACTTGTCATGTGCATTGGAAATCCGTGAGACGATTGTTGGAAGGTGTAGGTTGTGTTTTGTTCGTTTTGTCTAGTTTCGTGTTCTTTTGTTGTTTTGTTTTGCTCGAGGACTAGCAAAAGATAAGTGTGGGGGTATTTGATAGGAGCATCTTCATGCGACTTAAATGGCTTGTTCTCGTGCATTTACGTTATGTTTCTTTAGTTATTTTAGTCCTTTATGCTTCTTTTGTGTGTTTTCAGGTTCTAAGGGCAAAGTATGCAAAAGGATGCCTTTTGGAGCCTTTTGGAGCAAATTAGAGATTAGAATGGATATCATATGCTTGGAGCCAAGAGGATGGACGAAATTGAAGGATTCCTCCTCCATTGCAGCCACATGCACATTCAATCATTCACACCAAAACCTTGCACATGCTTTCCCATTTCATTATCCATTCACCTTGCAGCCACTCCACATGCATTTCTAGCTTTTCCTTTGCATTCCCCCTTTAATCAACACATGCATCCACTCACCAAGAAATCATTCATTCCACATGCACCCAAAACACATCCATGCCGTGAGTTCCCATTGCATTTGCAGCTTTGCACATGCATTCACTCACCACAAATAAGTCACATGCATTCATCAACATATCTAGCTGTCATTCACATGCATTTCATTCATCATTTCCACCCCCACATGTCCCTTTAATCATTCAAACATGCAGCCACACCTTCACCCACATGCACCATTCAAACATACACCCAAACACCACCAGAAATCATCATTGTCGTGGGTACCTATCCCATTTCAGATTGTCATTCCACTTCATTGCACATGCATCTTCATAATTCAACACATGCATTCATTAATTATTTACTTTGCATCCTTTAATTTAATCACATGCACATTCAAACAAACACAATCATTCCAGCCATACCTTGCATTTTCAGATTGTTCCTCCATCATTGCACCACAATGCAGCCACATGCACTTGTTCCTTTAACATTTCAGCCACTTGCACTCCCATTCTCTCCCAAAACCGTGCACATGCCTTCTCCTTGCATTTCCAGCCATTCCACATGCTATTTCAGCCACATGCACTCATAATCATTCAACCAACATGTGCACATGCAACCTAGATGTCATGTTCCCCCCATTTCACCTATAAATACTCATTCATACACTCTTCCATAAGGACTCATCCATTGCAGAAATGTAGACCATCAAACTCCCTTGTGCCGTGCTCTCCCTTACAATCCAAACACCATCCTTCCATTTCCACCACTCCTCTTCCATATCTCCACCACTCCCCAAACCATTTACACCATCAAACTCACCTTAGACCTTGTGCCACAACGAAGAGGAAGAGAAGAGTGCCTAAACGTTCATACAATTCAAGTTTGAGTTGTTGGAATGTTTAGGTGTTTCTTTGATTTCAATGTTTAATTTCAATGCTCTTTGTTTTGTACGAATGAGGAACGGATGATAAGAGGGCTTAAACGTTCATACAATTCAAGTTTGAGTTGTTGGAATGTTTAGGTGTTTCTTTGATTCTCTTTGTTTTGTACCATGAGGAACTAAACCCCCCTTGGTTAGGGGGTGATTCGAATATATGTTTATGCTTGCATTTTGATTTGAATACTTCTAATTGCGTTTCATAAGTTGTGGATTCAATTCGTTTAACTGTTTGATTGATAACTTATTTATGTATGTTCATTGAGAGTGCACACTTAATTTTCATGCATGAATATGACGCTAGAATATAAGTGAGTTTCACCTAATCGTTATGAACTTATATTCACAAGTAGTGGAGGTTGCTTATAAACAATCGCGTTAAATGAATTCTTGGCATAAGTTTCATGCAATCAATAGTAACGAATGTCTCGTCAACACTTATAATTTTCATAGAGCGTAATGATTCTTGCTTGTACCTCTTCTATGCATTCATGTTGAGGACTTGTGGGGAATGTTTTGAATTGTCGCATGCATCATCCAATTCAATAACGTTAGGAAGATTTGAAGGTTAATTAGTGCATCACGGTTAACTTGGGGTGTTGAGTATCATAGTTTATTGAAATGCAATTGGAAATCATTTTATTATGCAAGTATAACATGTATGGAGATGAACCCCTTAGCCATTCTATCATCCATTCATTCCATTCCATCAAATTCGTTTTACAATCTGTTTAGTTTATTAACTTGTTTTGTTATTTCAATTTTCGTATAAATCTAAATCCCCCTTTACTTTAATGTCCAATTTAGTTAGAAATCAATTTAGTTTGTGCTTTTAAGTGTTTTGATTCATTTTATTTCCCAATTTCGTCCAGATTCACCAAAGTGCTCAAAACTGCCCAGAAAGTGATTTTAAGGCAGTTTTGAGTGTTTTGGGTGATGTTTGAGTCTTTTGGTTTGTTTTAATGTTTTAAGTGTTTAGTTTTACATTCTTTGAGTTAGTTTAGTGTTTTATATTGTGTTTTTACGTTCTTGAGTCAAGTTATTACTTAATTTCGTCCAAATTTGTGTTTGTGCTCAAATCTGCCCAGAAAGTGGTTTTTAGGCAGATTTGAGTGTGTTTGTGTTGTTTTGAGTCTTTTGGTTTGTCTTAGTGTTTTAAAGTTTAGCTTTGCATTCTTTGAGTCTAGTATAGTGTTTCATATTGTTATTTTACGTTTTTGAGTCAAATCCAAGTGGTTAACAATCCCTCCTAATCCCCGGTCTAGAACGATCCCTACTTATACATATACTACAATTTGACGAAAAGAGGGTTTAATTTGTGTGCGTATAATTAACGCATCAACGGGTGACACCCAATGACTATCAGAAATAGGATATATAACACCACAATCAAGCAATTTTATAACCTCATTTTTCACTACTTCCAACATGGGTGGATTAAGGCGACGTTGAGCTTCACGAGATGGCTTGGCTCTGATAGGAGATGCTAGTCTTTCATGTTTACATCAATCTCTCACATATAACTAGTGTAGGGTGTGTAGTCAGAAAATCTGTGTGAAAATAGAGTGCATTCTAGTAAGGAATTGAGGAAATTCTCTAAGGCATGTTACTACATTCGAAATGTGTTTTAAATGCTTAATTGTGAACTAGTATGTGGTGACTATGATTAAGAATGTACTTAAGTGTAAAGATGGCTAAAATCTGTGGGAATAATGATTTTTAACTTGTCATGTGCATTGGAAATCCGTGAGACGATTGTTGGAAGGTGTAGGTTGTGTTTTGTTCGTTTTGTCTAGTTTCGTGTTCTTTTGTTGTTTTGTTTTGCTCGAGGACTAGCAAAAGATAAGTGTGGGGGTATTTGATAGGAGCATATTCATGCGACTTAAATGGCTTGTTCTCGTGCATTTACGTTATGTTTCTTTAGTTATTTTAGTACTTTAAGCTATTTTCGTGTGTTTGTAGGTCCAAAGGGCTAAAGGAGCAAAAAGATGCATTTTGGAGACTTTTGGAGCACTTTTGGGCTAAGGATGGATAGCTTATGCTTGGCGCCAAAGTGTTGGACGAAATTGAAGACCTAATTGAAGACCAAAGTGTTGGAACCTTGTTCCCTTTAGTTTTAGGACATTTAAACCTTTCCAATTTCCTTAGCCGTGCATAACATTCCAACATTCCACTCCTTCATTTCAGCCACACTCCCACATATCATTACTTATCATCACCACTTATCATATCATAACCACATATCATATCACTCATCACTTATCATATCACTTATCATAATCACTTATCACTTATCATCATCACTTATCACTTATCACTTAACATGCATAACACACATCCATTCTAACACATTGTCATTGCACATGCATTTCCTTACCAAGAAATCATTCAACACATGCATTCACTCTTTAATCACATGCACCACCAATTCAGCCACTTTCACACACCAACAACACCACTCATTGCACATGCACTCCCACCCTTTAATCACATGCATAAATCAGCCACATGCATCTCCCATCTCATTTCCAGATTGTCCCCTTGCACATGCAGCCACTTATTCAAAGCACATGCATTTCCACCCTTTAATCACATGCATAAATCAGCCACATGCATCTCCCATCACCATTCCAGATTTCCACCACCCTCCTAGCTGTCATGTTCCCCCCATTTCACCTATAAATAACCCTTCATTGCAGCCACAAAGGAGGGGATCCATTCACCACAGAAATAAGGCCTTTGTGCCAGAAATTCATCCATTCCATAAACACTTCCATTCCATTGTACATAGCACCAACACTTCCCCCTTTGTGCCGTGAGTTTCCCTTACAATCCAAACACCATCCTTCCATTTTCACCACTCCCCAAACCATTCACATCATCAAACTATCCTTAGACCTTGTGCTACAACGAAGAGGAAGAGAAGAGTGCCTAAACGTTCATACAATTCAAGTTTGAGTTGTTGGAATGTTTAGGTGTTTCTTTGATTTCAATGTTAATTTCAATACTCTTTGTTTTGTACGTATGAGGAATGGAAGAGAAGAGTGCCTAAACGTTCATACAATTCAAGTTTGAGTTGTTGGAATGTTTAGGTGTTTCTTTGATTTCAAAGTTATGAGGAAATTCGAAATATATGTTTATGCTTGCATTTTGATTTGATTACTTCTAATTGCGTTTCATAAGTTGTGATTCAATTTGTTTAACCGTTTGATTGATAACTTATTTATGTATGTTTATTGAGAGTGCACGCTTAATTTTCATGCATGAATATGACGCTAGAATATAAGTGAGTTTCACCTAATAGTTACGAACTTATATTCACAAGTAGTGGAGGTTGCTTATAAACAATCGCGTTAAACGAATTCTTGGCATAAGTTTCATGCGTATTCCATAGTAACGAATGCCTCGTCAACACTTATAATTTTCATAGAGCGTAATGATTCTTGCTTGTATCTCTATTATGCAATCATGTAGGGGACTTGTGGGGAATGTTTTGAATTGTTGTATGCGCTAACCCATCCAATTCAATAACGTTAGGAAGATTTGAAGGTTAATTAGTGCATCACGGTTAACTTGGGGTGTTGAGAATTCATGGTTTATTGAAATGCAATTGGAAATCATTTTATTATGCAAGTGTAACATGTGTGGAGAAGAACCTTCTAGCTAGCATTCATCCATTCATTTTCATCGCATTCATATTTACATTCTGTCTAGTTTATTAAACTTGTTTCGTTATTTCAATTTTCGTCAAATTAAAATCCCCCTTTACTTTATTGTCTAATTTAGTTAGAAAGTGTCTTAGTTTGTGTTTATAAGAGTTTTGAGTCATTTTGTTACACAAATTCGTCCAAATTTGTGTTTGTGCTCAAATCTGCCCAGAAAGTGGTTTTTAGGCAGATTTGAGTGTGTTTGTGTTGTTTTGAGTCTTTTGGTTTGTTTTAGTGTTTTAATGTTTAGTTTTGCATTCTTTGAGTCTAGTATAGTGTTTTATATTGTGTTTTTACGTTTTTGAGTCAAATCCAAGTGATTAACAATCCCTCCTAATTCCCGGTCCAGAACGATCTCTACTTATACTTACTACAATTTGACAAAAAGAGGGTTTAATTTGTGTGCGTATAAATCCCGCATCAGGCTCCCTCCTCCAAAAGGATGCGATGCATGGACGTGGTGGGACTAATGCCTTTGATATCCGCCAAGGTCCATCCAATGGCAGATTTGTACTCCTTTAACACCCTTATCAACTTGTCTTCTTCTTGGGCCGTGAGTGAGCTCGATATGATGACGGGTTGTGTTTGATCTTCTCCCAAGAAAACATACTTCAAGTGACTAGGTAAAGGCTTTAACTCAAGTGTAGGTGGCTGCACAATTGATGGAAGTAACTTGTTAGTCAAAACTGAATCTAAAATTGAGAGTGAAGACTTACCAGAGTGTGAGGGCAATGACTCAAGGAAAGCGACCATTTCAATCACTTCACCACAAGGGGGCACGGCAATATGGTCAGATTGCATGCCGTGGGTTGCAAGAATTCCCCCACCCTCATTTCTTGCTCCTATGCCGTGCACTAAGGCCACCTCAAGTGCATCTTCGTTCATTTGATCCAAATGCACCTGTGCCAAAGAATCAACAATGTCAATAGCAAAACAAGAATGGTCCTCAATTGGATATTTAATGGTTTCAGAAAGATTAAAATTAATAATGTCCCCATCAAACTCAATAGTTAATGTTCCCGTAAACACGTCTATCTTTGTCCTCGCTGTTTTCATGAATGGACGGCCTAGCAAGATTGGCAATGATGGAGCATGGCTTGAATCCTCCATTTCTAAGACATAAAATCTGCAGGAAAAATAAGATGATTAACCTGCACTAAAACATCCTCAAGGACTCCCTTGGGATAAGCATTAGAACGATCGGCCAATTGAATTATAACGCCATCTTGTTTTAACTCACCAAGGTTCATAGATGCATAAATGGAATATGGCATGACATTAATAGAAGCACCTAAATCTAACATGCATTGTTCAAATCTAGTGTTTCCAATTATGCATGGGATAGTAAAGCTCCCTGGATCCTTACACTTTGGAGGTAACTTTCGTTGCAAAACCGCGGATACATTTTCACTTACTTTCACAACTTCTTTGTTTGAAATTCTTTTCCTAGTTGTGCATAACTCTTTTAAAAACGTGCATACCTAGGCACTTGCTTAATGGCATCAAGTAAAGGAATGTTTACTTGGACTTTTCGAAAGCTATCCAAAATGTCATTTTCGCTTTCTTCCTTCTTCGATTGTGCAAATCTACGAGGGAAAGGAACATTGGGCAGATTAGTGTTCGAAATCACAACATTTGGGACAACCTTACCTGAGGTGGACGGATGGGAGGGCTTAGATGGCTGTGGCATAGGTGGTGCTACCCTTGCCGTGGGGTAGGATTGCTCATCTTCTTCAATTTGTATCTTCTCATCTTCCTTGTTTTGGGCAGATTCATGTGCTTTGCTTCCCACTTCTTTTCCACTTCTTAGGGTGATAGCTTTTGCAGATTCGAAACCACCCTTGGGATTGACCACCGTAGTGCTTGGTAACTTACCATTTTCACGAAATTGTCCCAAAAATTCGGCCATTTGGCCCATTTGCTTCTTTAGCTCATTAACCTCCTTTGCTTGGTTCTGCATTCCCTGTGCCATTGTGGTTAATAGTTGATATGTTTTATCATCATTCATAGACGTACCTGAGTTGGATTGGGATGATTATGCTTGAGGAGGTGGTTGTGGTGCCATTGGCCTTGGAAAGAAACCCGGGGGTTGTCGGAATCCACCTTGTTGGGCAGATTGTGGTGCATCCCTCCACCTGAAATTTGGGTGGTCACGTCATCCTTGATTGTATGTATTAGAGAAAGGATCACCCCTTGGTTGGTTTTGACTCCCATAACCCACGACATTGGCAGATTCCCATCCTCCATTGTCAATTAATTGAGGGCATTGATCAGATTGGTGTCTTTGAATGGAGCATACACCACAGCTTGTAGTTCCTTGCGTTTTGGGGCCTTCAACAAACTGCGATAACATAGACGTAAGGTTAGCCATTTACGATTGTAACTCAGAAATAAAACTTACCTTATTTACATGATGTGGCCGTGGGGTGTCTCTCTGCCCAACACCTTCATATTGTTGTGCATTGAGTGCTCAATTAGCAATGAGAGTTTTGGCATCCATGGGTGTCTTGTCCACTAAAGCTCCTCCCGCGGATGCATCCAACATTTGACGTTCAATTGGTAAGAGACCTTCGTAGAAATATTGAAGAAGAAGCTCCTCCTTCATTTGGTGCTGTGGACATGAAGCAACAAGGGTTTTAAAACGTTCATAATAAGTTGAAAAAGATTCACCTTGGCTTTGCTGAATTCCACTAATCTTCTTGCGAAGAAGAATGACTCGTGATGTCAGAAAGAACTTCTCTAAGAAGGCTCGCTTCATACTCTCCCATGATGTGACAGTTCCGGGAGCCAACTCATACAACCAATCCTTGGCCTTCTCCAACAAAGAAAAAGGAAAAGCCTTCATCTTCAACATCAACTTCTTGCTCTTCTAATTCAGGTTCGGGACTAGGAGGATTAGACTCTTGGAATTTCCTTTTTCTTCTCAAAGTCCTCTCGAAATCGTCGTCAAAGTCGAAGATATGCTCACGATAAGGTTGTGAGCTACGGGTCATAAACTAGTACCTGCACACAAGAGCAAATGATGCGAGATTTATACGCACACAAATTAAACCCTCTTTTTATCAAGTTGTAGTAAGTATGTAAGTAGGGATCGTTCTGGACCAGGGATTAGGAGGGATTGTTAATCACTTGGATTTGACTCAAAAACATAAAAACAAAGTTAAAAACGTTCACAAAGACTCAAAGGACTCAAAACAAGTTCAAAAGACTCAAAACTGCCTAAAAACACTAACTAGGCAGTTTCTGACCTTTTACCCAATGTTGGACGAATTTAAGATTATGGCTTGATTCAAACGTAAAATAACAATATAAAACACTTTACTAGACTCAAAGAATGCAAAACTAAACTTTAAAACACTAAAACAAACCAAAAGACTCAAAACAACACAAACACACTCAAATCTGCCTAAAAACCACTTTCTGGGCAGATTTGAGCACAAACACAAATTTGGACGAATTTGTGTAACAAAATGACTCAAAACTCTTATAAACACAAACTAAGACACTTTCTAACTAAATTAGACAATAAAGTAAAGGGGGATTTTAATTTGACGAAAATTGAAATAACGAAACAAGTTTAATAAACTAGACAGAATGTAAATATGAATGCGATGAAAATGAATGGATGAATGCTAGCTAGAAGGTTCTTCTCCACACATGTTACACTTGCATAATAAAATGATTTCCAATTGCATTTCAGTAAACCATGAATTCTCAACACCCCAAGTTAACCGTGATGCACTAATTAACCTTCAAATCTTCCTAACGTTATTGAATTGGATGGGTTAGCGCATACAACAATTCAAAACATTCCCCACAAGTCCCCTACATGATTGCATAATAGAGATACAAGCAAGAATCATTACGCTCTATGAAAATTATAAGTGTTGACGAGGCATTCGTTACTATGGAATACGCATGAAACTTATGCCAAGAATTCGTTTAACGCGATTGTTTATAAGCAACCTCCACTACTTGTGAATATAAGTTCGTAACTATTAGGTGAAACTCACTTATATTCTAGCGTCATATTCATGCATGAAAATTAAGCGTGCACTCTCAATAAACATACATAAATAAGTTATCAATCAAACGGTTAAACAAATTGAATCACAACTTATGAAACGCAATTAGAAGTAATCAAATCAAAATGCAAGCATAAACATATATTTCGAATTTCCTCATAACTTTGAAATCAAAGAAACACCTAAACATTCCAACAACTCAAACTTGAATTGTATTAACGTTTAGGCACTCTTCTCTTCCATTCCTCATACGTACAAAACAAAGAGTATTGAAATTAACATTGAAATCAAAGAAACACCTAAACATTCCAACAACTCAAACTTGAATTGTATGAACGTTTAGGCACTCCTCTTCCTCTTCGTTGTAGCACAAGGTCTAAGGATAGTTTGATGGTGTGAATGGTTTGGTGATGCGTGATTTATACGCACACAAATTAAACCCTCTTTTCGTCAAATTGTAGTATATGTATAAGTAGGGATCGTTCTAGACCGGGGATTAGGAGGGATTGTTAACCACTTGGATTTGACTCAAAAACGTAAAATAACAATATGAAACACTATACTAGACTCAAAGAATGCAAAGCTAAACTTTAAAACACTAAGACAAACCAAAAGACTCAAAACAACACAAACACACTCAAATCTGCCTAAAAACCACTTTCTGGGCAGATTTGAGCACAAACACAAATTTGGACGAAATTAAGTAATAACTTGACTCAAGAACGTAAAAACACAATATAAAACACTAAACTAACTCAAAGAATGTAAAACTAAACACTTAAAACATTAAAACAAACCAAAAGACTCAAACATCACCCAAAACACTCAAAACTGCCTTAAAATCACTTTCTGGGCAGTTTTGAACACTTTGGTGAATCTGGACGAAATTGGGAAATAAAATGAATCAAAACACTTAAAAGCACAAACTAAATTGATTTCTAACTAAATTGGACATTAAAGTAAAGGGGGATTTAGATTTATACGAAAATTGAAATAACAAAACAAGTTAATAAACTAAACAGATTGTAAAACGAATTTGATGGAATGGAATGAATGGATGATAGAATGGCTAAGGGGTTCATCTCCATACATGTTATACTTGCATAATAAAATGATTTCCAATTGCATTTCAATAAACTATGATACTCAACACCCCAAGTTAACCGTGATGCACTAATTAACCTTCAAATCTTCCTAACGTTATTGAATTGGATGATGCATGCGACAATTCAAAACATTCCCCACAAGTCCTCAACATGAATGCATAGAAGAGGTACAAGCAAGAATCATTACGCTCTATGAAAATTATAAGTGTTGACGAGGCATTCGTTATTATGGATTGCATGAAACTTATGCCAAGAATTCATTTAACGCGATTGTTTATAAGCAACCTCCACTACTTGTGAATATAAGTTCATAACGATTAGGTGAAACTCACTTATATTCTAGCGTCATATTCATGCATGAAAATTAAGTGTGCACTCTCAATGAACATACATAAATAAGTTATCAATCAAACAGTTAAACGAATTGAATCCACAACTTATGAAACGCAATTAGAAGTATTCAAATCAAAATGCAAGCATAAACATATATTCGAATCACCCCCTAACCAAGGGGGGTTTAGTTCCTCATGGTACAAAACAAAGAGAATCAAAGAAACACCTAAACATTCCAACAACTCAAACTTGAATTGTATGAACGTTTAAGCCCTCTTATCATCCATTCCTCATTCGTACAAAACAAAGAGCATTGAAATTAAACATTGAAATCAAAGAAACACCTAAACATTCCAACAACTC
Source organism: Pyrus communis (assembly GCF_041283825.1). Lineage (NCBI taxonomy): Eukaryota > Viridiplantae > Streptophyta > Magnoliopsida > Rosales > Rosaceae > Pyrus > Pyrus communis. The sequence continues at coordinate 10,365,518 of NC_142572.1, forward strand.
AAACTTGAATTGTATGAACGTTTAGGCACTCTTCTCTTCCTCTTCGTTGTGGCACAAGGTCTAAGGTGAGTTTGATGGTGTGAATGGTTTGGGGAGTGGTGGAGATATGGAAGGATGGTGTTTGGATTGTAAGGGAGAGCACGGCACAAGGGAGTTTGATGGTCTACATTTCTGCAATGGATGAGTCTTTATGGAAGAGTGTATGAATGAGTATTTATAGGTGAAATGGGGGGAACATGACAGCTAGGTTGCATGTGCACATGTTGGTTGAATGATTATGAGTGCATGTGGCTGAAATAACATGTGGAATGGCTGGAAATGCAAGGAGAAGGCATGTGCACGGTTTTGGGAGAGAATGGGAGTGCAAGTGGCTGAAATGTTAGAGGAACAAGTGCATGTGGCTGCATTGTGGTGCAATGATGGAGGAACAATCTGAAAATGCAAGGTATGGCTGGAATGATTGTGTTTGTTTGAATGTGCATGTGATTAAATTAAAGGATGCAAAGTAAATAAATAATGAATGCATGTGTTGAATTATGAAGATGCATGTGCAATGAAGTGGAATGACAATCTGAAATGGGATAGGTACCCACGGCAATGATGATTTCTGGTGGTGTTTAGGTGTATGTTTGAATGGTGCATGTGGGTGAAGGTGTGGCTGCATGTTTGAATGATTAAAGGAACATGTGGGGGTGGAAATGATGAATGAAATGCATGTGAATGACAGCTAGATATGTTGATGAATGCATGTGACTTGTTTGTGGTGAGTGAATGCATGTGCAAAGCTGCAAATGCAATGGGAACTCACGGCATGGATGTGTTTTGGGTGCATGTGGAATGAATGATTTCTTGGTGAGTGGATGCATGTGTTGATTAAAGGGGGAATGCAAAGGAAAAGCTAGAAATGCATGTGGAGTGGCTGCAAGGTGAATGAATAATGAAATGGGAAAGCATGTGCAAGGTTTTGGTGTGAATGATTGAATGTGCATGTGGCTGCAATGGAGGAGGAATCCTTCAATTTCGTCCATCCTCTTGGCTCCAAGCATATGATATCCATTCCAATCTCTAATTTGCTCCAAAAGGCTCCAAAAGGCATCCTTTTGCATACTTTGCCCTTAGAACCTGAAAACACACAAAAGAAGCATAAAGAACTAAAATAACTAAAGAAACATAACGTAAATGCACGAGAACAAGCCATTTAAGTCGCATGAATATGCTCCTATCATTTGGGGAGTGGTGAAAATGGAAGGATGGTGTTTGGATTGTAAGGGAAACTCACGGCACAAAGGGGGAAGTGTTGGTGGTATGTACAATGGAATGGAAGTGTTTATGGAATGGAAGTGTTTATGGAATGGATGAATTTCTGGCACAAAGGCCTTATTTCTGTGGTGAATGGATCCCCCCCTTTGTGGCTGCAATGAAGGGTTATTTATAGGTGAAATGGGGGGAACATGACAGCTAGGAGGGTGGTGGAAATCTGGAATGGTGATGTGAGATGCATGTGGCTGATTTATGCATGTGATTAAAGGGTGGAAATGCATGTGCTTTGAATAAGTGGCTGCATGTGCAAGGGGACAATCTGGAAATGAGATGGGAGATGCATGTGGCTGATTTGAATGTGTTTGCATGTGACTTAAAGCTAGGGTGAATGATGATAAATGCATGTGGATGGAAATAATGAAGGGTGAATGTGCATGTGCTGCAATGGGTTGGGATAACATGTGAGGGAATGATTAAGGTGAATGAATAATGAAATGGGAAAGCATGTGCAAAAGGGGAATGCATGTGGCTGCAAGGTTTTGTGTTAGGTGATGGGTGCATGTTAAGTGATAAGTGATTATGATAAGTGATATGATAAGTGATGATGATAAGTGATAAGTGATAAGTGATATGATATGTGGTTATGATATGATATGTGGTTATGATAAGTGATAAGTGGTGATGATAAGTAATGATATGTGTGAGTGTGGCTGAAATGAAGGAGTGGAATGTTGGAATGCTATGCACGGCTAAGGAAATTGGAAAGGTTTAAATGTCCTAAAACTAAAGGGAACAAGGTTCCAACACTTTGGTCTTCAATTAGGTCTTCAATTTCATCCAACACTTTGGCGCTAAGCATAAGCTATCCATCCTTAGCCCAAAAGTGCTCCAAAAGTCTCCAAAATGCATCTTTTTGCTCCTTTAGCCCTTTGGACCTACAAACACACGAAAATAGCTTAAAGGACTAAAATAACTAAAGAAACATAACGTAAATGCACGAGAACAAGCCATTTAAGTCGCATGAATATGCTCCTATCAGCAAACAAGATAAGTAACCAACTTAATAGACTCGGCACAAGTAAGAAAATAAGGTGCCTAAACACGGCACAAAAACAAAACACACACACACGGTGCAAAATTTAAAACAAAACAGAAACTAAACAATTTAAACAAGACTCAAGACAAGGGATTCGCAACTTTGCTAATCCCCGGCAACGGCGCCAAAATTTGATGCGTTACGAATGTGACACACAAATTAAACCCTATTTGTGACAATTGTAGTAATGATGTAAGTAGGGATCGTTCTAACCGGGGATTAACTAGGGGTGCTAAACACTTTAAACTGACTCAAATAAATAAAACTAACCTTTAAAACACTTAACTCACTTTAAAAAAAATTCAAAACAAGTTCACAGGACTCAAAATAAGCTAAAAACACTCAAAACTGCCTAAAAACACAAACTGGGCAGTTTTGAGCCTAAACACAAACTTGGACGAAAATTGGTTCTAACTTGACTCAAAACTCTTAAAAACACAATCTAAAACATAATTGAACCAATTAGACACTCTAAGACAATTGGGGATTTGGTTTTGGACGAAAATCAAACAAACAAAACAATAATGTAAACTAGGCAGATTTGGACGAATTTGAAGGTGTTTGTGACTCCAAATACTTAAAAACACAAAATAAGACAGATTGTAATGACTAAGACTTAACAAAATATGGGGGAATTGTATTTGGACAAAATTAAATTAAATGGACAGATTGTAAAGAAAACAGATTGTAAAACAAATTGTGATGAATCAATGGATGATGGAATAGCTAAGGGGTTCTTCTCCACACATGAAATATATGCAACGTAAATCAATTTCCAGTTATCAATTCAATAAGTTATGAACCTCGACACTCCAAGTTAATGAGGTCCGCTTAAATTAACCTTCAGATTTCCCTAGAATCATTGAATTGGATGAATATGCATCGCAAACAAATTATTCCTAACAAGTTCTCTATATGAACAGGATGATAAAGACACAAGTTAGAATCATTACGTTCTTTGGAAATCATAAGCATCGACAAGGCATTTGTAACTATGAAAAGCATGATACTTTTGCCAGGAATCTACTTAACATGATCGTGACTAGCGACCTTCACTACTTGTGAATATAATTTCATATCGATTAGGTGAAACAAACTTATATCCTAGCACCAAATTCAAGCATGCAAATTAAGCGTGCACTCTCAATCAACAAACAAGAATAAGTTCTAAATCAAACGGTTAACCAAATTGTATTCACGACTTATGCAACGATAACTGGAAGTAATCAACTTATTTCACATATATAATCATGGTTTCGAATACACCCTTAGCCAAAACGAATTTAGCCAATCATACTCAAAGCAAAACAAAGATTACATGAATTAGACATTGAAATATAAGATAGAATACACCTAAAATTGTTCAACAACTCAAAATGAAGAGCCAAACATTTGAGTGAATCTGTCTCCTTTCCTTTGCTTGCGGCAGATTGGATGGTGGTGGTTTCTGGGCTATTTGGTGATGTAGAATGGATTTTGGGGTGGTTAGAGGCACGGCAAGGGGTGTAGGTTGGGTGTGGATGAGTGTTTGATGGTTGGAAGGTGGTGGAGAACTCGACAAAGAGGGTGGAAGAAGGTGGTGCGGCTGGTTGTGTTTCTGGGCTGTTTTATGATGTTTTGGGATGAATGGATGTGTGTGGGAGTGAATGGACGAATTTCTGTGGTGAATGATCCTCTAGGGTTTGGCCAAAGGCTGATTATATGTGTTTTAGGAAGTTAATAACATACCTAATTAAGTTTTGATTCAGATTTCCTAGTCTAAATAGAAAAGGTAAGTGAATAAAGTCTGATGCGAGATTTATACGCACACAAATTAAACCCTCTTTTCGTCAAATTGTAGTATATGTATAAGTATATGTATAAGTAGGGATCGTTCTGGACCGGGGATTAGGAGGGATTGTTAATCACTTGGATTTGACTCAAAAACGTAAAATAACAATATGAAACACTATACTAGACTCAAGGAATGCAAAACTAAACTTTAAAACACTAAAACAAACCAAAAGACTCAAAATAGCACCAAAACACTCAAAACTGCCTTAAAATCACTTTCTGGGCAGTTTTGAGCACCTTGAGTACTTTGGACGAATTTGGGAAACAAAATGAATCAAAACACTTACAAACACAAACTAAATGTATTTCTAACTAATCTAACACTTTAAAAGAAATGGGGGATTGGTTTTGACGAATTTAAAATTAAAAACAGAAACTTGGAAACAAACAGATTGTAAAAATGAAATTAATGAAATAAAATGATGAAAAACTAGTTAGAGGGTTCCTTATCCACACATGAACATAAGCATATAAATTGACTCCCAGTTATGACTTCAACAAACGATGAATGACAATGCTCCAAGTTAATTAGGTCCGCTTAAATTAACTTTCAGATTTCCCTAGATTCATTGGATTGGATGGGTTAGCGCATACAACAATCCAAAGCATTCCTAATCAAAGTCCCTAACCATGGAATACGCATGATAGAGACATTCAACAAAGATCATTAAGTTCAACGGAAATCATAAACATCGACTAGGCATTCATAACTATGGAATACGCATGTTAATCCAGCCTAGGGTTTACTAAACACAATCGTGACTAGCGATCTTTACTACTCATGAATATAAGTTCATAACGATTAGGTGAAATTCCCTTATATCCTAGCATCAAGTTTAGGCATGCAAATTAAGTGTTGACCCTCAACCCACATACATAAACAAGTTCTTAATCAAAACAGAAAAGTAACCCACATCTAAAGTTCATGAGTTCATAACTGGAGTAAATCAAATCATAACCAACATATGTCCATGGCTTCAAATTCGCCTCTAACTAAAAAGAAATTAGTTCCACATGTTTAACATAATTGAATGACAAGTTAAATTAAACATGAAAACAGAAACAAGAAAAGAAAGAACAAATGGATGGAATTGAATGAATGGAAAGTTAGCTACGGGGTTCATCTCCACATATGTTATACTTGCATAATAAAATGATTTCCAATTGCGTTTCAATAAATCATTAATTCTCAACACCCCAAGTTAACCGTGATGCACTAATTAACCTTCAAATCTTCCTAACGTTATTGAATTGGATGGGTTAGCGCATACAACAATTCAAAACATTCCCCACAAGTCCCCTACATGATTGCATAATAGAGATACAAGCAAGAATCATTACGCTCTATGAAAATTATAAGTATTGACGAGGCAATTGTAACTATGAATGCATGATACTCTTGCCAAAAATTCATTTAACGCGATTGTTTATAAGCAACCTCCACTACTTGTGAATATAAGTTCGTAACTATTAGGTGAAACTCACTTATATTCTAGCGTCATATTCATGCATGAAAATTAAGTGCGCATTCTTAATAAACATACATAAATAAGTTATCAATCAAATAGTTAAACAAATTGAATCCACAAATTATGAAACGCAATTAGAAGTAATCAAATCAAAACGCAAGCATAAACATATATTTCGAATCACCCCCTAGCCAAGGGGGGTTTAGTTCCTTATGATACAAAACAAAGAGAATCAAAGAAACACCTAAACATTCCAACAACTCAAACTTGAATTGTATGAACGTTTAGGCACTCTTTTCTTCCATGCCTCATTCGTACAAAACAAAGAGTATTGAATTAAACATAGAAATCAAAGAAACACCTAAACATTCCAACAACTCAAACTTGAATTGTATGAACGTTTAGGCACTCTTATCTTCCTCTTCGTTGTAGCATAAGGTCTAAGGATAGTTTGATGGTGTGAATGGTTTGGGTAGTGGTGGAGGAATGGAAGGATGATGTTTGGATTTGTAGGGGAGACTCACGGCACAAAGGTGGTTTATGGTCTACATTTCTGCAATGGATGAAGTGTATGAATGGAATGGATGGACTTTGTGAAGGGCACGGCCCCAAGGGACCAATTTCTGTTGTGAAATGAATTGTGAATGAATGAGAATGAATGAATGAGTATTTATAGGTGAAATGGGGGGAACATGACAGCTAGGTTGCATGTGCTAATGCTGGAATGGTATGGTGAGTGAATGTGCACGGCAATGAGTGTTGTTGGTGCTGAAAATGCATGTGTGTGCATGTGGGTTGCTGGAACAAAGATGGAATGCATGTGATTAAAGGGTGGAATGAATGGAATGCAATCTGAAATGCATGTGAATTAAAACTAGAGTGATGATGATGAATGCATGTGCAAAGGAAGTGGATTTTCTGCAAATGCAAGGTGAATGTGCATGGCTGAAAATGCATGTGAAAGCATGTGAATTAAATGGATGTGAGTGGAAATGTGGCTGCAATGATGAAGTGAATGCATGTGGAATGGATGCAAAGGGAATTAGACTCGGCAATGATGGTGTTTTTCTGTGGTGAATGGTAATGCAATGTGTTTGCATGTGAATTAAAGCTATGTGAATGATTAGGGTGAGTGTACATGTGCTTTGACAGCTAGGATGAATTAATTAAAGGAAGTGCATGTGATTGCAAAATGTGAATGATTATGAGTGTGTGTGAGTGAATTAAAGGATGGAATGCATGTGAAATGAATGAAATGCAATCTGAAATGGGATAGGAGTGCACGGCAAGGTTGTAGAAATGATTATGGATGCATGTGTTGATTAAAGGGGGAATGCAATCTGAAATGGGATAGCATGTGGGTGGAAATGCATGTGGGTGAATGTGTGGCTGCATGGATTAAAGAATGGGAGTGCATGTGAATGCATGGTGATAGCATGTGCACGGTTTTGGTTGGAATGATGGCAGATTGTGTGGGTGAGTGATTAGGTTGGAAATGCATGTGAATGCAAGGTGTGAATGATTATGTGTGAGGTGTGGCTGAGATGAAGGAGTGAAGTCACGGCACAAAGGTGAATGGGTGATGTGTGAATGTGTTGATGGTTTATGGAGATGCATGTGCAATGGATAAAGGAAATGTTTAAATGTCCTAGAACTAAAGGGAACAAGGTTCCAACACTTTGGTCTTCAATTTTGTCCAACATTTTGGCGCCAAGCATAAGCTATCCATCCTTAGCCCAAAAGTGCTCCAAAAGTCTCCAAAATGCATCTTTTTGCTCCTTTAGCCCTTTGGACCTACAAACACACGAAAATAGCTTAAAGGACTAAAATAACTAAAGAAACATAACGTAAATGCACGAGAACAAGCCATTTAAGTCGCATGAATATGCTCCTATCAAAGTCCAAATAAAATCAGAAAAAGGGGATGCACGAATTTAAACAAATAAGGAATGTCCTTGCCTTGCAAGGAATCAGAAATTAAACCCCTTGCACAGCAAGGAAAGGGGATTTAAGGTAAGAAACGAAATTGGGGCAAAAGAAGGAAGGAAAAGTCAATTCCTTGCAAGAAATCAGAAATTAGGACTTTAGGGAAACTTTTAGAACTAGGAAAGTGATTTAAACTAGGAAATAAAAGTTTGAAATCAGGAAACATAAGGGGAGGTGCGGCATAAGGTTTAGGGAAAGGTAAGGCATTAAATAAGAGGTGTTAGAATAAGGGAAAGGTCCTAGCACATATGAAAAATAGGGAAGTTTGCACAAAGAAAGGGAAACCACCTTCTTTGCACGGCAAGGAAGGGAAAATTTGCAAAGAACCTTTGTTTGTTGTCCAAGGGTGCTTGGGAGCCATCTTAAGTGCTAAAACTTAGAGCGTTCTTGATTTAGGAAAGGTCAACCAAAATAGGAAACTTTGGCTTAACTTTCCTACTTCAAGTAGGAATCCTCGTCCAACTAGGAATCCTCATGTGAGTGGGAAACCTCCTTCAATTTGGAAACCTTCTCGTAATTGGAATCCTCATCGTAGTAGGAATCCTTGTCGTAGTAGGAATCCTCGTCGTAGTAGGAATCCTTGTCGCAGTAGGAATCCTTGCGATATCAACTCTTCAATTTCGTCCATTCCTTTTGCTCCAAGCATAAGCTATCCAATTTGTGCCCAAAAGTGCTCCAAAAGGCTCCAAAATGCATCCTTTCGCCAAATACGTCTTCTGAACCTGAAAACACACAAAAGAAGCTTAAAGAACTAAAATAAATAAGAACTAATAACGTAAATGCACAAAAACAAGCAAACTAAGTCACATAAATATGCTCCTATCAACCTTCTTTGACTAGGATTCCTCATTTGATTAGGAATCCTTTTGTGATTAGGAATCCTCTTGTGATTAGGAATCCTAACTTCATTAGGTCTTCAATTTCGTCCATTCCTTTTGCTCCAAACATAAGCTATCCATTCCAAGCCCAATTTTGATCCAAAATGCTCCAAAATGCACCTTTTTGCTTCCTTAGCCATATGAACCTAAAAACACACGAAAATGGCTTAAACTACTAAAACAACTATGAACTAACAACATAAATGCACGAAAACAAGCTAAGTAAGTTGCTTAAATATGCTCCTATCAAATTCCCCCACACTTAGCTTTTGCTAGTCCTCGAGCAAAACAAAACAAAAGAAACCAAAAACAAAACAAAACACATTCTAAACCTTCCAACATCTATCTCAGGGATTTTCAATGAACATGACACATTAAAGAACATCATTCCCACGACATTTAGCTTTCTTTATACTACAACAAACACTTAATCATAGTTACCACATATTAGTTCACATTTAATCAATTAAAACAACATTTTGAATGTAGTAACATGCCTTAGAGAATTCCCTCAATTCCTCACTAGAATGCACTCTATTTTCACACAGATTTTCTAACTCCACACCCTACACTAGGTATATGTGAGAAGATTGATATAAATATGAATTCTAACACTCACATATGTTATATCAAAGAAAGCATTTTCTGGATTTACGACAATGACATGAATATGATCTCATGAATGGAATGCTACTACTTAGAACGAGAACCAGTGATTCCATATGCTCATACCAAATTCAAACTCCACATATGTTATATCAAAGAAAGCATTTAATGGATTTACGACAATGACATGAATATGATCTCATGAATGGAATGCTACTACTTAGAACGAGAACCAGTGATTCCATATGCTCATACCAAATTCAAACTCCACATATTGAACACATAATATCAAGATAGAAGTTGAATCAGTTTTTGTAACATGCTTGAAGGAAGGAACTCAAACTAAAGCTACATCCTTGTGAGACTTGAGCCTATAACGTTCTTTGGAGAGTATAAATCTGTGATTTCTTGTTTTCTAAAGTCGTTGCATGATCTCATCATTCTTTGCTTGGTTGCTACTTGGAATGCATTTCATTATAGTTCCAAATACTAGAACTCATGCCCATTTCATTCAAAGCATGATATTGATTGCATAACATACAATACGATGAAGTTGTTAGTCAAGCCAAAGCCAAAAAGCCTATCCCTTTTCATATGTATTGTAGGATTACCCCATTTGAGCCTTTTGAAGTCTATTTTCTTTGTTAGCCCCATTATCCTTACCTAGCCTAGATTAGGACTTTCCATACCTTTGTTCTTAAATGATTGTGAAGCATGACTTAGATTGAACTCCTATGGATTAAATTATGGCAGAAAATAAGTGTGGGGGAAGATGATAGGGCACGGCAAAGAAGAAAATAAAAGAAAAAAAAATTCGTGGAAAAATAAAAAGAAAATAGAAAAGTGGTGAAAAGAAAGAAAAAGAGTTGAAAAATAAGTGAGAATGATCTCACAAGTGTTGGTTGTTGAAGTTAAAGTCCAAAAGTTCGAAATTTGACCCTAAATGTTGCATGAGTCCTCCCTTGTGTTTAAAAGTTGATTTTTGCCATTAAAAGTGAGTTTAAGTGTCAATTTCATTACTTTGCTTCCCATTGCTTTAAGAACCTTTGTTTATTCCTTGCCTTTCCTTGTTAGCCATTACCCTTAGCCCCGTTACATTGTTTTTGCATGTTTTCACATGATTTTCGTGGGATTTTATCACCTATCACTTATAATGTTGTTCTCACTGGTTTTAAGTGTTTTTAGAGTGTTTTTAAGTGTTTTTATGTCTTTTGATCAGAAAATCCGAAAATTTACAAGAACAAATTGCAAAACAGTTTTGAAAAAACCAAAAAGAGTTGTTTTAAAGTTGTTTTTGTGTGTTTGTTTGTGTCTTAGGTTACCTTCCAACACAATGATGAGGATTTGGTTTTTAATGTCATGACTATTGAAGAATGTTGTAAGCATGGCTGGAAGTTGATTTATGCTTTGGTTTATGCTCGGTTATGGTTATAGCTTATGAATTCACATGTAATTACAAAGAGAAAATCAGTTTTTGTAACATGCTTGAAGGAAGGATGATAGGAGCATATTTATGCGACTTAATTGGCTTGTTCTCATGCATTTACGTTGTGTTTCCTTAGTTATTTTAGTCCTTTATGCTTCTTTTGTGTGTTTTTAGGTTCATATGGCTAAGGAAGCAAAATGGTGCATTTTGGAGCATTTTGGAGCAAAATTGGACTTGGAATGGATAGCTTATGTTTGGAGCAAAAGAGATGGACGAAATTGAAGACCTAATGAAGTGAGGATTCCTAATCACAAGAGGATTCCTAATCACAAGAGGATTCCTAATCAAATGAGGAATCCTAGTCAAAGAAGGTTTCCTACTTGAAGTAGGAAAGTTAAGCCAAGGTTTCCTATTTTGGTTTAATCTCTCCTAAAGCCTTAATGACTACATATTTCAGCAATATCAAAGGATCCTACCTATTCTAGGTCACAAAACTCGCAACCTTAAGCCATGCCGTGTGTCTCTTTGTGTTCCCCTTCCTTGCCGTGCAAGGAGGGGCCTTGTTTCCTGTTTTAAACCATTTAAACACATTCCTTTTTCATACCAAGCTCAGCCATAAGTCACATACCCTTTTCTATTCCAAAATTCTTGCCTAATTTCAGAAATAAAAAGCATTCCTTTTCTTACAAACCCTTGCCATGCAAGGAAACCTTGTTTCCTTTAGTTTTAGGACATTTAAACCTTTCCTACATCACAGCCGCACCTCCCTTGACCTTTCCTCTTCCTTGCCGTGCAAGGGAGATGATTCTTTCCTATTTCCTTGCATTAAAACACATTCCTATTGTGTTTTATGCCATTGCCGCACTGATAGGAGCATATTTAGGCAACTTACTTAGCTTGTTTTCGTGCATCTATGTTGTTAATTCATAATTGTTTTAGTAGTTTAAGCCATTTTCGTGTGTTTTTAGGTTCATATGGCTAAGGAAGCAAAAAGATGCATTTTGGAGCATTTTGGAGCAAAATTGGGCTTGGAATGGATAGCATATGCTTGGAGCCAAAGTGTTGGACGAATTTGAAAGCCTTGTATGCACTTTGGACATAAAACAAAGGGCCTAGCCCAATCAAACAATCCTTTGAGCCATGCAAAACCTCTAGCCCAATCAACAACCCTTAGCCACATGCATTCACATGCATCACAACCCCAAAACCATCAAGAAACACCATTCACACACACATGCACTTACCCTTTCATCATTGCACCACCATTCACACACACATGCACTTACTCCTTCATCATTACACCACCTTCTCCATCTTTATTCCACATGCATTCATCATAATTCACCCTAGCTACCACCATTCACACACACATGCACTTACTCTTTCATCATTGCACCACCATTCACACACACATGCACTTACTCTTTCATCATTGCACCACCAATTCAACACATGCATTCACACACCAACAACCTAGCTCTTTTTCCATCATTATTTCATCCACATGCACTCTCAATCATAACAACCACATTCACTCTTAAACAATCACCCACATATTCTCCCTTTCCCCCTATAAAAACCCATGCATTCATACACAAAAATTCACTCCCCATTCCATCTCTCCATTTCTCACACCACAACTAACACAAACACTTCCCCTTAGAATCCAAAACCATCTTTCCATTTCCATCACTCCTCACTCCATTCCACATTTCCATAATCCCCCAAACCTCACCTTAGACCTTGTGCTACAACAACGAGGAAGAGAAGAGGACCTAAACGTTCATACAATTCAAGTTTGAGTTGTTGGAATGTTTAGGTGATTCTTTGATTTCAATGTTTCATTTTAATTCTCTTTGTTTTGTACGTATAAGGAATGGAAGAGAAGAGGGCCTAAACGTTCATACAATTCAAGTTTGAGTTGTTGGAATGTTTAGGTGTTTCTTTGATTTCAACGTAATGAGGAACTAATCCCCCTTTAGCTAGGGGGTGATTCGAAACTATGTTTATATTTGCAATATGAATTGATTAACTTTCGTTGGAATTTCATAAGTTGTTGATTCAATTTGTTTAACCGTTTGATTGATAACTTATTTATGTATGTTTATTAAGAATGCGCGCTTAATTTTCATGCATGAATATGACGCTAGAATATAAGTGAGTTTCACCTAATCGTTATGAACTTATATTCACAAGTAGTGGAGGTTGCTTATAAACAATCGCGTTAAATGAATTCTTGGCATAAGTTTCATGCAATCATAGTAACGAATGCCTCGTCAACACTTATAGTTTTCATGATGCTTAATGATTCTTGCTTGTATCTCTATTATGCAATTCATGTAGGGAACTTGTGAGGAATGCTTTGGGTTGTCGTATGCAATCATCCAATTCATTAACTTAAGGAAAAACTTGACGGTTAATTTAAGCGGACCTAATTAACCCGGGGCGTTGAGTTTCATAATTTATCGAAAGACCAACTGAGAATCAATCTTGTATGCAAGTATAACAAGTGTGGAGAAGAACCCCTTAGCTAGCATTCATCCATATAAATCCATCACATTCATATTTACATTCTGTTTTAATTGCAATTTGTTCATTTAGTTTAATTTCGTCAAAACCTAAATCCCCCTTTACTTTAAATGTCAAATTAGTTAGAAATCAATTTAGTTTGTGTTTTTAAAGTATTTTGAGTCTTTTGGTTTGTCTTAGTGTTTTAACGTTTAGTTTCGCATTCTTTGAGTCTAGTATAGTGTTTTATATTGTGTTTTTACGTTTTTGAATCAAATCCAAGTGATTAACAATCCCTCCTAATCCCCGGTCCAGAACGATCCCTACTTACATACTTACTACAATTTGACAAAAAGAGGGTTTAATTTGTGCGCGTATAAATCCCGCATCACGCACCTATTAACCACTTTCCTTTAAATTTCTGATTTGATTTCCTATTTCTAGAAGCTTTTGACTTAAATCCTGTTTACCTAAATAACCTAGGGTTTTAATTCCTAAAATCCTATAAAGAAACATCCTTGTAGCAGCCACAAAGTGGCATTCATTCACCATTCACGCCAGAAACCCATCCCATCCCTCTAACACATCCATACTTCACCATTCTCCATATTTTCTGCCCAAAACCAACCCTTGCCGTCCCCTACATCCATCCCAAACCTAAATCCATCATTCTACATCATCCATAACCCCCTAAACTCACCAGAACCTCTTATGCCGTAGCAAAGGAGAGGAAGAAGATTGCTTGAAGATTCTAGCTATTCAACATTGGATCGTTGGAGTATTTAGGTGTTCTCTTTCTTATACTTACAATGTATAAATCTGTTTTCCTTTGTTTTGTGAACATGAGGAACTAAGCCTTTTGGCTAGGGGGCTATTCAATACCATGACTATGCTTGCAAGATGAATTGATTACATCCAATTGTTATTTTATAAGTTGTGAATTCAATTTGCTTAATTAGTTGATTGATAACTCATTCTTGTGTGTTGATTAAGGTGGCCACTTAGTTTTTCATGCAGGGATTTGAAGCTAAAATATAAGGGAATTTCACCTAATAGTTATAACCTTATATTTGCTAGTAGTGGAGGTCGTTTATCGACGATGGCGTTAAGTGAATTCTTGGCAAAAGTTTCATGCTTTTCATAGTAACAATTGCCTCGTCAATACTTATAGTTTTCATGAAACTTAATGATCTTTGATTGTACCTTTATTGTGCTTTTCACGTAAGGGACTTTTAGAGAATGTTTTGAGTTGTTGTATGCGCATTCCCATCCAATTCAATAACTTAAGGAAAACTTGAAAGTTAAAAAAGTGCTGTTCACGGTTAACTTGGAGTATTGAGTTTCATGGTTTATTGAAAGAAGCAATTGGAAATCAATTTGAATGCGAGTGTGTCATGTGTGGAGAAGAACCCTCTAGTTAGCCCATCATTCATCAATTCACCTAATTTAGTCTAAAGAATCTGTTTTCTTTGTCTTTGTCTTAATTTGCTTAATTTTCGTCAAAACCAAATCCCCCATTAATTTAAAGTGTTAGATTAGTTAGAAATCAATTTAGTTGATGTTTTTAAGTGTTTTGAGTCAAGTGATAACTTAATTTCGTCCAGATTTGAGTAAAGTGTTCAAAACTGCCCAGAAAGTGTTTTTAAGGCAGTTTTGAGTGTTTGTTTGCTGTTTTGAGTCTTTTGGTTCGTTTTGGCGTTTTATAGTTTAGTTTTGCATTATTTGAGTCTAGTTGAGTGTTTAAATTTTGTTTTTACGATTTTGAGTCAGTTTAGAGTGATTTAGCAATCCCTCCTAATCCCCGGTTTAAGAACGATCCTTACTTACATATCTACTACAATTGTCAACAAGAGGGTTTAATTTGTGTGTTAAGTAATTTTAGCATCAAAGGAACTCAAACTAACTCTACATCCTTGAGAGACTTGAGCCTATAACGTTCTTTGGAGAGTATAATCTGTGATTTCTTGTTTTCTAAAGTCGTTGCATGATCTCATCATTCTTTGCTTGGTTGCTACTTAGAATGCATTTCATTATAGTTCCAAATACTAGAACTCAAGCCCATTTCGTTCAAAGCATGATATTGATTGCATAACATACAATAAGATGAAGTTGTTAGTCAAGCCAAAGCCAAAAAGCCTATCCCTTTTCACATGTATTGTAGGATTACCCCTATTGAGCCTTTTTAAGCCTATTTTCTTTGTTAGCCACATTATCCTTACCTAGCCTAGATTAGGACTTCCCATACCCTTGTTCTTAAAGGATAGTGAAGCATGACGTAGAATGAACTCCTTTTGATCAATATATTGCAGAAAATGAGTGTGGGGGATGATGCGAAAATTACTTAACACACAAATTAAACCCTCTTGTGACAATTGTAGTAGATATGTAAGTAGGGATCGTTCTTAAACCGGGGATTAGGAGGGATTGCTAAATCACTCTAAACTGACCCAAAATCCTAAAAACAAAGTTTAAACACTCAACTAGACTCAAAGAATGCAAAACTAAACTATAAAACGCCAAAACGAACCAAAAGACTCAAAACAGCAAACAAACACTCAAAACTGCCTTAAAAACACTTTCTGGGCAGTTTTGAACACTTTACTCAAATCTGGACGAAATTAAGTTATCACTTGACTCAAAACACTTAAAAACATCAACTAAATTGATTTCTAACTAATCTAACACGTTAAATTAATGGGGGAATTGGTTTTGACGAAAATTAAGCAAATTAAGACAAAGACAAAGAAAACAGATTCTTTAGACTAAATTAGGTGAATTGATGAATGATGGGCTAACTAGAGGGTTCTTCTCCACACATTACACACTTGCATTCAAATTGATTTCCAATTGCTTCTTTCAATAAACCATGAAACTCAATACTCCAAGTTAACCGTGAATAGCACTTTTTTAACTTTCAAATTTTCCTTAAGTTATTGAATTGGATGGGAATGCGCATACAACAACTCAAAACATTCTCTAAAAGTCCCTTACGTGAAAAGCACAATAAAGGTACAATCAAAGATCATTAAGTTTCATGAAAACTATAAGTATTGACGAGGCAATTGTTACTATGAAAAGCATGAAACTTTTGCCAAGAATTCACTTAACGCCATCGTCGATAAACGACCTCCACTACTAGCAAATATAAGGTTATAACTATTAGGTGAAATTCCCTTATATTTTAGCTTCAAATCCCTGCATGAAAAACTAAGTGGCCACCTTAATCAACACACAAGAATGAGTTATCAATCAACTAGTTAAGCAAATTGAATTCACAACTTATAAAATAACAATTGGATGTAATCAATTCATCTTGCAAGCATAGTCATGGTATTGAATAGCCCCCTAGCCAAAAGGCTTAGTTCCTCATGTTCACAAAACAAAGGAAAACAGATTTATACATTGTAAATATAAGAAAGAGAACACCTAAATAGTCCAACGATCCAATGTTGAATAGCTAGAATCTTCAAGCAATCTTCTTCCTCTCCTTTGCTATGGCACAAGAGGTTCTTGTGAGTTTAGGGGGTTATGGATGATGTAGAATGATGGATTTAGGTTTGGGATGGATGTAGGGGACGGCAAGGGTTGGTTTTGGGCAGAAAATATGGAGAATGGTGAAGTATGGATGTGTTAGAGGGATGGGATGATTTTCTGGCGTGAATGGTGAATGAATGAATCTTTGTGGCTGCAACAAGGATGTTTCTTTATAGGATTTCAGGAATTAAAACCCTAGGTTATTTAGGTAAACAGAAATTAAGTCAAAAGCTTCTAGAAATAGGAAATCAAATCAGAAATTTAAAGGAAAGTGGTTAATAGGTGCGGCAATGGCATAAAACACAATAGGAATGTGTTTTAATGCAAGGAAATAGGAAAGAATAATCTCCCTTGCATGGCAAGGGTTTGTAAGAAAAGGAATGCTTTTTATTTCTGAAATTAGGCAAGAATTTTGGAATAGAAAAGGGTATGTGAGTTATGGCTGATGATAAGTCACATTTTGCATGCATTTATATCTTCCTTATTTGGTGTCTTTGTGATTGTTTTGGATTAAACTAGTTGCATTTTACACTATTTGGTGTTAGTGTGCAGCCAAGGGTGAACTTGGATCAATGGGAAGGCAAATGAAGTAAAAACATTCCAGAAAAGATGTGAAGTGTTAAGAGATGCAATTCGGCCATATTGGGTGATTCTAAACAAAGCAAAAGCATGAAAGTCACCTATGTGGTTCCAACATCAAAACATGCATTCACATGCATGTCACAACCTTGGCCGTGTGTTCCCATATCATCCCATCATTTGATGCAATTCTAGCACCAAATCAGATTCCTCACAATCCCATTTCCATCACTTAATTCATTTCAGCCATTTTGACACCAACAAACACAAACATCCATTCCGTGCACTCCATTACATTTCTACACTTCATCTTTACAGAAATTCACATGCATTGTGATTAAACAATTAACTCCTTGCAGCCATCATTTCAGAAATCCAACTCATCCCTTTGTCCATGCCGTGTGTTCTTCCCATTTCCAGATTTGTATAAACATTTTCTGGTGCTCCAATTCACCTTTGCAGGTTCCACTCACTTGTTGCAGCAAGGGCACATGCATTTTGATTAAATAAACCACATGCTTGCAGACCTTGTCCATGCCATGCGTCCACTACCTCAGAAACCCATCATTCCATCTGATTTATGCTCAGCCATCTGAGTTAAACAAAGGCAAGATCCAATCTGATTGTTGGAGACACATTCTTTTTGATAAAACAAGTCTCATTGGACATAAGAAAGGTCCGCAAGTTTTCTTCTTCAACCATTCCATTACACACACTCTATTTGCTCCATTTTCTGTCCATCATTTCACTCTCATTCTCCCTCTCCATCCCATTGCATTCGAACCTCTCTCCATCTCACAGAAACTATCCATTCTCTTCCACACACCCATAACCTCTCCCATTTCACTCCATTCTCTGTCCATTTTCTGTCCCAAGGGCAGAAACCATTCAACCAAGCCATTCTACCTTCATCCGCACCACATTTGGAGAAGCAACACCAAGGAACTCTTCAAGGACTTCAACATCAGTTTTGCTTCAAGGGTTTCTCCTTCTTAATCTTATGTTCACTCATGTTATTTATTTTTATGTTAAATCTTTGTAAACATGAAGTGTAACTAATCCTCCTCTAGGGATTCGATGTAACCTTGCAAAGTTTGCCATGTAATTAAGTTAGAATGCTCAGTTTGTCCATCTATTTCTTGTTTCATTCTCTGATTTAATGGTGACTTAGTATGTTGATTTTAATGTTTGATCATCATTTGAATTAATCACTAAGTTGTGTAGCCAAGATTAAGACACACATCATGCATAATCTTGGTAGATATGTGAATGAATGAAGGGAGTGTTTAGCACACATCCTGCCGAGTTATTCCCTTTGGTTTTATGAAAGTTTCTTGTACATTACATAATCTTGATTATGAACCAAAGTTGCACATCACAATTAGGTTCATGATTAGAGACATTTGATCAAATCCACACATCATATGGTTGATCATATCCAAGTGAAACAAACTCAAGAAATAGGTAGATGAATGAGTATAAACTAACTTGACAAACATGGACTTAGTTGAGCAATGGTGAAACCGAATCCCTAGCTTCATTTCCAGTGATACTATCCCATTACATTAGTTGTTGATTCATTTATTTGTGTTTACTTCATTTTTCTCATGCTTTCAAGTTACAACAACAAATCTGTCTATTTAGACTAGTTTGATTCATTTCCAAATCTGCCTAGTTTGTTTAGTTTGATTCATTTCCAAATCTGCCTAGTTTGTTTAGTTTGATTCATCTCTTAGAGTTCTTGCAAAACAAGTAGTTACATAGGTCCAATTAGTCCCTGCGGATTCGACACCCTTGCTTGTGCCATTATACTAAATATATTCTAGCATTAGGAAGGAATTATACATCAACAGCTGAGCTTGGTATGAAAAAGGAATGTGTTTAAATGGTTTAAAACAGGAAACAAGGCCCCTCCTTGCACGGCATGGAAGGGGAACACAAAGGGACACACGGCATGGCTTAAGGTTGCAAGTTTTGTGACCTAGAATAGGTAGGATCCTTTGATATTGCTGAAATATGGAGTCATTAAGGCTTAGGAAAGATTAAACCAAAATAGGAACCTTGGTTTAACTTTCCTACTTCAAGTAGGAAACCATCTTTGACTAGGATTCCTCTTGTGATTAGGAATCCTCTTGTGATTAGGAATCCTCTTGTGATTAGGAATCCTCTTGTGATTAGGAATCCTCTTGTAATTAGGAATCCTAACTTCATTAGGTCTTCAATTTCGTCCATTCCTTCTGCTCCAAACATAAGCTATCCATTCCAAGTTCAATTTTGCTCCAAAATGCACCATTTTGCTTCCTTAGTCATATGAACCTAAAAACACACAAAAGAAGCATAAAGGACTAAAATAACTCAGGAAACACAACGTAAATGCACGAGAACAAGCCAATTAAGTCACATAAATATGCTCCTATCAAATTCCCCCACACAAGTAAACACACAAACAACAACCAAACAACATAACATGGCAGATTAGAAACAACAACAAAGAGAAGGGTTTGAGGAACGCAAATCTGGAATTTGGGGGATTCCTAGGGCTTTCTTTGTTGAATGGATGGGTTGCCTCCCACATAGCGCTTGCTTTAATGTCGTACAGCCGGACGAAGAACATCTTCACTCCAATTTGGAACCCACGACATGCAAGGGAACCTCTTCCACAACATGCTCCACAAAGTTCTCATAGTATGGTTTCAATCTATGTTCGTTCACCTTGAATTCTTGCCCTGTTCTCAAACTCTTAATTTGGACTGCACCATGCACAAAAAGATTAGTAATAACAAAAGGACCAACCCACTTGGAACGTAACTTACTAGGGAAGAGATGAAGACGGGAGTTGAACAACAGCACTTTCTGCCCTATTGTAAAAGTCTTGCCTCTAATCATCTTATCATGGAATGCCTTGGTCTTCTCTTTGTAAATTCTAGCATTCTCATAAGCTTCATGCCTTATTTCATCAAGTTCACATAATTGAAGCTTCCTATGAATTCCAGCTTGGTCCACATTCAAATTGAATGTTTTGATAGCCCAATGAGCTCTATGTTCTAATTCCACAGGGAAATGACATGGTTTACCATAAACAAGACGAAAAGGAGACATACCAATGGGAGTTTTGTACGCTGTTCTATATGCCCAAAGAGCATCATCCAAACGCAAGCTCCAATCTTTTCTATTTGGCCCAACGGTCTTCTCCAAAACTGTTTGATCTCTCTATTGGACACCTCAGCTTGGCCATTGGTTTGGGGATGGTAAGGTGTGGAAACATTATGCGTCACATGGTACTTCTTGAGTAAGGCTTCAATGGTACGATTGCAAAAGTGAGATCCCCCATCATTGATTAGCACCCTAGGCATCCCAAATCTTGAAAAGATATTAGTTTTCACAAAATCTGCCACAACTTTAGAATCATTAGTTCGAGTGGCTTTTGCTTCCACCCACTTTGAAACATAATCAACTGCAAGTAATATGTAATTGAAACCAAAAGATGAAGGAAACGGACCTATAAAATCAATTCCCCACACATCAAAAATTTCAACAACAACAATGGGTACCTGCGGCAATTGATCTCTTTGGCCTATATTACCTATCCTTTGGCATCGATCACAGGCTAAACAAAAGGTTCTTGCATCTTTAAACAAAGTAGGCCAATAAAAACCACATTCAAGAACTTTTAAAGCTGTCATTTGGGTGCCAAAATGACCCCTACTAGCATATGTGTGACAAAAACTTAAAATTGAATGAAAATCTGATTCATGCACACATCTCCTTATAATCTGATCTGGGCAATGTTTCCACAAGTATAGGTCATCCCAAACATAAAATCTAGCATCCTTTTAAGTTTATCACGTTGGAATTTGTTTAGGGTGCTAGGAACTTGCCTAGATACCAAATAATTGACCAAATCGGCATACCAAGGGGTACTTACCTGAATGGATAGAAGTTGCTCATCCGGAAACGTTTCTAAAATGGGGATGGGCTATTCCTCACGCACCATTCTACTTAGGTGGTCAGCCACCACGTTTTCACACCCTTTCTTGTCCCTAATTTCAATATCGAACTCTTGAAGTAGGAGCATCCAACGAATGAGTCTTGGTTTGGCCTCCTTTTTGGTGAGAAGATACTTCAAGGCTGCATGGTCAGTGAAAACAATTACTTTAGTGCCAATTAGATATGATCTAAACTTATCTAATGCAAATACAACCGCCAAAAGTTCTTTTTCAGTTGTAGAGTAATTCAATTGAGCATCATTTAAAGTGCGTGAAGCATAATAAATAACATGTGGCTGCTTGTTTTTCCTTTGGCCCAAAACAGCGCCAAGTGCATAATCCGATGCATCACACATTAGTTCGAAGGGAATGGACCAATCTGGTGGAGTTATAATTGGTGCCGTGGTGAGGAGTTCTTTGAGATGGTTGAATGCGTTCTCACACGCCTCGTTGAACTCGAAAGGCACATCCTTTTGGAGGAGACGGCATAGGGGCTGTGCAATCTTGGAAAAGTCCTTGATAAATCGTCGATAGAATCCTGCATGACCAAGAAAAGAACGAACCTCTCTCACAGAAGTAGGAGAGGGTAAGTAGCGTACAAGATCTATTTTAGACTTATCAACTTCAATTCCTTTTTTCAGAGATTATATGACCCAAGACAATATCTTGTTTAACCATAAAATGGCATTTCTCCCAATTTAACACAAGGTTTGTTTCAACACATCGTTTCAAGATTAAAGTGAGATTATCCAAGCAATTATCAAATGAACTACCAAATACACTAAAATCATCCATGAATATTTCAATAATCCTTTCAACATAATTAGAAAAGATGCTAACCATACACCTTTGAAATGTGGCTGGAGCATTGCACAAACCGAATGGCATGCGTCGATATGCAAACGTTCCAAAGGGACAAGTAAAAGTGGTCTTTTCTTGATCATCCGGGGCAATAACAATTTGATTATAACCAGAGTATCCGTCAAGAAAACAATAAAAGGAATAACCAGCTAACCTTTCAAGCATTTGGTCCAAGAACGGCAATGGGAAGTGATCATTCCTTGTGGTGGCATTTATCTTCCTATAATCAATGCATACTCTCCAACCGGTTTGAATGCGAGTAGGTACAAGCTCATTCTCGGCATTTTCCACAACCGTCACACCGGATTTCTTAGGCACACATTGGATAGGTGAAACCCACTTACTATCCGAGATTGGATAGATGACTCCACAATCTAGAAGTTTGATTATCTCCTTTTTCACAACTTCCATCATCGGAGGGTTAAGACGGCGTTGAGCCTCTCTAGTCGGTTTGGCCCCCTCCTCAAGAAATATGTGATGCATGCATGTTGTAGGGCTTATACCTTTGATATCGGCCAATGTCCATCCTAGGGCAGATTTGAACTCTTTCAAAACGTGGACTAGTTTCTCCTCTTCTTGGGCCGTGAGGGATGAGGAGATGATGGCAGGTAGGGTCTCATTTTCTCCCAAGAAAATGTACTTCAAATGGCTTGGTAATGGTTTTAGTTCAAGGACGGGTGCCTGAATGATGGATGGAAGCAACTTGTTAGTCGAAATAGGAATTGACTCACGATTAGGAAACTTACCATCATGCGTAGGCAACAACTCCAGGGCAGCAACCATCTCCCTAACTTCCTCACTAGTAGGCACGGCATAGTGTGCTTTAGGTGTGCCGTGGGTTAACCTAGGTGTTACCTCCTCGTTGTTGCGTTCCATGCCTCTTGTAATGGCTTTTTCAAGCGCATCGTCATTCAAATCATCAAGATATCCCTGCGCCAAAGAATCAATTAGATCAATAGAGAAACATGAATGGTCCTCACTAGGGTACTTAATAGAATCAGAAAGATTGAAATTAACAACTTCCCCATCAAATTCCATGGACAAAGTTCCGTTAAACACGTTAATCTTGGTCCGGGCCGTTTTCATGAATGGCCTTCCAAGGAGGATGGGCAATGAAGTGGCATGATCCGATTCATCCATGTCGAGAACATAGAAATCCGCCGGGAAGATTAAATGATTAACCTGCACTAAAACATCTTCCAAAACTCCCTTTGGATAGGCGTTAGATCTATCGGCCAATTGTATGATTACACCATCATTTTTCAACACTCCTAAATTCATAGATGCATAAATTGAGTATGGCATAACATTTATAGACGCACCTAAGTCTAGCATGGCAGATTCAAAGCGAATATTACCAATGACACAAGGAATTGTAAAACTACCTGGATCTTTGCATTTTGGGGGTAGTTTTCGTTGCAAGATGGCGGAGACATTTTCACTTACCTTGACAACCTCCTTGGTCGAAATCCTCTTCCTAGTGGTGCACAACTCCTTCAAAAACTTGGCATAGCGTGGAACTTGCTTGATTGCATCCAAAAGGGGTATGTTAACTTGAACTTTCCTAAATGTCTCAAGAATGTCTTTTTCAGCTTCCTCCTTCTTTGTTTGCATGAACCTACTAGGAAAGGGAACATTCAAAGGAAAAACATTAGTAGGAACTGAATTTGACACATTCTTACCTTTATTGGACAGATTGGATGGTTTAGGGTCACTAGAAACTTGCGGCAAAGGGAGTTCCACCCTTGCCGTGGGTTTGGTTGCTTCCCCCTCTTCAAAGTGCAGTTTTTCATCCTCTTTGTGACCTGTTTTTGATGAAGAACCTGCCCCAACTTCTTTTCCACTTCACAACACTATGGCTTTTGCACTTTCGAACCCTCTTTTTGGATTTGGAATGGTAGAACTAGGGAGTTGGCCTTGGTCTCGAAATTTCCCTACAAAATCTGCAATCTGCCCAATTTGTTTCTCCAAATGATCCACCCTTTTGTCATTGTTTTGCATTGCCTTGGCTTGATTTTCTTGCCCCTGAGACAAGTTAGTTAGTAATTTAAGAAGTGTATCATTGTCTAAAGTGTTACCTGAACTTGTTTGGGCAGATTGTGGAGGTGCTTGTGTGGGTGCGTATGGCTTGTTGTAGAAGCCCGGAGGTTGTTGCCGAAAGCCTCCTTGTGATTGGGGTTGTTGTGGCTCCCTCCACTTGAAGTTTGGGTGATTTCTCCAACCGGGATTGTAGGTGTTGGAATATGGATCGTTCCTTGGTTGATTTTGGCTTTGAAATCCAATTGCATTCGCGGTCTCCCATCCACCATTCTCAATAAGTTGAGGACACTTGTCAGAAACATGTCCTTGAATAGAACATACTCCACACACCATTGGTCATTGGATCTTCATACCTTCGGCCATCTGAGACACAATAGAAGTAAGATTAGCTAATTGAGATTGAATATCGGATGAAGAACTTACCTCATTCACTTGTGGCCGTGGGTTATCCCTTTGTCCCATGCCTTCGTATTGTTGTGCATTCAATGCATGGGTTGCAATGAGTGTCTTGGCTGCCATGGGTGTTTTATCTACCAAAGCTCCTCCTGCCGAGGCATCTAGCATTTGACGTTCGATTGGTAGAAGGCCTTCATAGAAATATTGAAGGAGCAACTCTTCCTTCATTCGATGCTGTGGACAAGAAGCAACAAGTGATTTAAAACGTTCAAAATAAGTAGGAAAGGATTCACCTTGCTTTTGTTGTATGCCACTTATTTGTTTCCTCAGGAGAATGATTCTTGAAGTGGGGAAAAATTTCTCCAAGAACGCTCGTTTCATACTTTCCCAAGATGTCACTGTCCCTGGTGCTAGCTCAAATAACGAATCTTTAGCTTTGTCCATTAGAGAGAATGGAAAAGCCTTCATCTTCAAGATGCTACCATCGACATTGACAGGGGTCATGCTTGAACAAACCACTTCAAATTCCTTCAAGTGCTTGTTAGGGTCTTCCATGGACAGCCCATGGAACTTTGGGACGTGGTGCAACAAGCTAGACTTCAATTCAAACTCCTCGGTCTTGCCTTGAGCTGCCACGGGATATTGAATACATAAAGGTGCGGCATTGTCCATTCCCGAGGCCGAAAGCTCCTTGATTGTTCGATTGTCGGCTGCCATGATGGGTACTTCCTCAAAAGTCTCTGCCGTGCCCCTTCCTTCCTCTTCTAAAACTTCTTCTTCAAGGTCAGGTTCAAGGCTAGGTGGGTTGGACTCTTGCTGGTTCTTTTGTCTTCTCAAAATCCTCTCAAAATCGTCGTCGAAGTCCAAAATATTCTTATGAACAGGTTGGGAACTTCGAGTCATACACTAGTACCTAAAAGCAATGAAACAAACAAATCAGTAACTAATGATAGAAAACAAACGAAAAATAAATAAAAAGAAATAACGAGGGATTAGCAAAGTTGCTAATCCCCGGCAACGGCGCCAAAATTTGATGCGAAAATTACTTAACACACAAATTAAACCCTCTTGTGACAATTGTAGTAGATATGTAAGTAGGGATCGTTCTTAAACCGGGGATTAGGAGGGATTGCTAAATCACTCTAAACTGACTCAAAATCCTAAAAACAAAGTTTAAACACTCAACTAGACTCAAAGAATGCAAAACTAAACTATAAAACGCCAAAACGAACCAAAAGACTCAAAACAGCAAACAAACACTCAAAACTGCCTTAAAAACACTTTCTGGGCAGTTTTGAACACTTTACTCAAATCTGGACGAAATTAAGTTATCACTTGACTCAAAACACTTAAAAACATCAACTAAATTGATTTCTAACTAATCTAACACTTTAAATTAATGGGGGAATTGGTTTTGACGAAAATTAAGCAAATTAAGACAAAGACAAAGAAAACAGATTCTTTAGACTAAATTAGGTGAATTGATGAATGATGGGCTAACTAGAGGGTTCTTCTCCACACATGACACACTTGCATTCAAATTGATTTCCAATTGCTTCTTTCAATAAACCATGAAACTCAATACTCCAAGTTAACCGTGAACAGCACTTTTTTAACTTTCAAGTTTTCCTTAAGTTATTGAATTGGATGGGAATGCGCATACAACAACTCAAAACATTCTCTAAAAGTCCCTTACGTGAAAAGCACAATAAAGGTACAACTCAAAACATTACTATGAAAAGCATGAAACTTTTGCCAAGAATTCACTTAACGCCATCGTCGATAACTGGAGTAAATCAAATCATAATCAACATATGTCCATGGTTCCTTATCCACACATGAACATAAGCATATAAATTGACTCCCAGTTATGACTTCAACAAACGATGAATGACAATGCTCCAAGTTAATTAGGTTCGCTTAAACTAACTTTCAGATTTCCCTAGATTCATTGGATTGAATGGGATACGCATTACAACCAAATTATTCCTAATCAAAGTCCCTAACCATGGAATACGCATGATAGAGACATTCAACAAAGATCATTAAGTTCAACGGAAATCATAAACATCGACTAGGCATTCATAACTATGGAATACGCATGTTAATCCAGCCTAGGGTTTACTAAACACAATCGTGACTAGCGATCTTTACTACTCATGAATATAAGTTCATAACGATTAGGTGAAATTCCCTTATATCCTAGCATCAAGTTTAGACATGCAAATTAAGTGTCGACCCTCAACCCACATACATAAACAAGTTCTTAATCAAAACAGAAAAGTAACCCACATCTAAAGTTCATGAATTCATAACTGGAGTAAATCAAATCATAATCAACATATGTCCATGGTTTCAAATTCGCCTCTAACTAAAAAGAAATCAGTTTCACATGTTTAACATAATTGAACAACAGGTTAAATTAAACATGAAAACAGAAACAATAAAAGAAAGAACAAATGGATGAAATTGAATGGATGGAAAGTTAGCTACGGGGTTCATCTCCACATATGTTATACTTGCATAATAAAATGATTTCCAATTGCGTTTCAATAAATCATTAATTCTCAACACCCCAAGTTAACCGTGATGCACTAATTAACCTTCAAATCTTCCTAA
Source organism: Pyrus communis (assembly GCF_041283825.1). Lineage (NCBI taxonomy): Eukaryota > Viridiplantae > Streptophyta > Magnoliopsida > Rosales > Rosaceae > Pyrus > Pyrus communis. The sequence goes on from NC_142572.1 coordinate 10,392,595, forward strand.
CGTTATTGAATTGGATGGGTTAGCGCATACAACAATTCAAAACATTCCCCACAAGTCCCCTACATGATTGCATAATAGAGATACAAGCAAGAATCATTACGCTCTATGAAAATTATAAGTATTGACGAGGCAATTGTAACTATGAATGCATGATACTCTTGCCAAGAATTCATTTAACGCGATTGTTTATAAGCAACCTCCACTACTTGTGAATATAAGTTCGTAACTATTAGGTGAAACTCACTTATATTCTAGCGTCATATTCATGCATGAAAATTAAGCGCGCATTCTTAATAAACATTCATAAATAAGTTATCAATCAAATAGTTAAACAAATTGAATCCACAAATTATGAAACGCAATTGGAAGTAATCAAATCAAAACGCAAGCATAAACATATATTTCGAATGACCCCCTAGCCAAGGGGGGTTTAGTTCCTTATGATACAAAACAAAGAGAATCAAAGAAACACCTAAACATTCCAACAACTCAAAATTGAATTGTATGAACGTTTAGGCACTCTTTTCTTCCATGCCTCATTCGTACAAAACAAAGAGTATTGAAATTAAACATAGAAATCAAAGAAACACCTAAACATTCCAACAACTCAAACTTGAATTGTATGAACGTTTAGGCACTCTTATCTTCCTCTTCGTTGTAGCACAAGGTCTAAGGATAGTTTGATGGTGTGAATGGTTTGGGTAGTGGCGGAGGAATGGAAGGATGGTGTTTGGATTTGTAGGGGAGAGCACGGCACAAGGGTGGTTTGATGTCTACATTTCTGCAATGGATGAGTGTTTGAATGGAATGGATGGACTTTGTGAAGGGCACGGCCCCAAGGGACCAATTTCTGTTGTGAAATGAATTGTGGATCAATGAGAATGAATGAATGAGTATTTATAGGTGAAATGGGGGGAACATGACAGCTAGGTTGCATGTGCTAATGCTGGAATGGTATGGTGAGTGAATGTGCACGGCAATGAGTGTTGTTGGTGCTGAAAATGCATGTGTGTGCATGTGAAATCTGCCAAGATGCATGTGAAAGTGTATGAATGTGCACGGCATGGGATGTTTGTGGAGTGGATTGTGCATGTGGGTTGCTGGAACAAAGATGGAATGCATGTGATTAAAGGGTGGAATGAATGGAATGCAATCTGAAATGCATGTGAATTAAATGGATGTGAGTGGAAATGTGGCTGCAATGATGAAGTGAATGCATGTGGAACGGATGCAAAGGGAATTAGGCTCGGCAATGATGGTGTTTTTCTGGTGGTGAATGGTAATGCAATGTGTTTGCATGTGAATTAAAGCTATGTGAATGATTAAGGTGAATGTGCATGGCTGGAATGATTGTGTTTGTTTGAATGTGCATGTGATTAAATTAAAAGATGGAATGCATGTGAAATGCAATGTGTATGTGAAGTGGCTGATTAGAATCTAGGGTGCATGTGGAATGGCTTTGTGGCTGAAATGATGAAGTGAGATGCATGTGAATGCAAAGGGAGGCCACGGCAATGAATGGTGTGAATGATTGAATGTGCATGTGGGTTGATTATTTAAAGAGAGTGCATGTGGATTAAAGGTTGGAATGAACATGAAATGCACGGTTTTGAGAGGATTTCTGGTGGTTGTGAGGTGGAAAGCTAGGTGGAAATGCATGTGGATTAAATGGACATGTGGGGGTGGAAATGATGAATGAAATGCATGTGAATGACAGCTAGATATGTTGATGAATGCATGTGACTTGTTTGTGGTGAGTGAATGCATGTGATTTGGCTGAATTGAAAGGAGAATGTGCACGGTTTTGAGAAGTTTGAATATGCATGTGAATTAAAGCTAGAGTGATGATGATGAATGCATGTGAATTATATATGAAGGGAATGCATGTGCAAGGATGGAAATGGGATGCTGGAAAGTGGAGGGAGAGCCACGACAATGATGATTTCTGGTGGTGTATTTTTGAATGGTGCATGTGGGTGAATGTGTGGCTGGAAAGTGTATGAATGGTGGAGGAAAGGTAGAAGTGCATATGGAATGTGATGGGAATGCAAGAGGGGGGAGCTGGAAATGCATGTGTGATGCACGGCTTTTGGGCAGATTTAAGGATGAAAATGTGTTGATGGTTTATGGAGATGCATGTGCAATGGATAAAGAAAAGGTTTAAATGTCCTAGAACTAAAGAGAACAAGGTTCCAACACTTTGGTCTTCAATTAGGTCTTCAATTTCGTCCAACACTTTTGGCTCCAAGCATAAGCTATCCATCCTTAGCCCAAAAGTGCTCCAAAAGTCTCCAAAATGCATCTTTTTGCTCCTTTAGCCCTTTGGACCTACAAACACACGAAAATAGCTTAAAGTACTAAAATAACTAAAGAAACATAACGTAAATGCATGAGAACAAGCCATTTAAGTCGCATGAATATGCTCCTATCAGCAATAGAATGAAATAAAGAAAAAAAAATTCGTGGAAAAATAGAAAGGAAATAGAAAAGTGTTGAAAAGAAAGAAAAAAGAGTTGAAAAATAAGTGAGAATGATCTCATAAGTGTTGGTTATTGAAGGAAGGGTCCAAAAGATTGAATTTGACCCTAAATGTTGCATGAATCTTCCCTTGTGTTTAAAAGTTGATTTCTGCCATTAAAAGTGAGTTTAAGTGTCAATTTCATTACTTTGCTTCCTATTGCTTTAAGAACCTTTGTTATCCTTTGCCTTTCCTTGTTAGCCATTACCCTTAGCCCCATTACAACCCTCAACTTCTATCTTGATGTTCTGTGTTCAATATGTGGAGTTTGAATTTGGTATGAGCATATGGAATCACTGGTTCTCGTTCTAAGTAGTAGCATTCCATTCATGAGATCATATTCATGTCATTGTCATAATGCTTTCTTTGATACAACATATGTGAGTGTTAGTCTTCATATTTACATCAATCTTCTCACATATGCCTAGTGTAGGGTGTGATGTTAGAAAATTTGTGTGAAAAATAGAGTGCATTCTAGTGAGAAATTGAGGGAATTCTCTAAGGCATGTTACTACATTCAAAACATTGTTTTAATTGATTAAATGAGAACTAATAAGTGGTAACTATGATTAAGTGTTTGTTGACGTATAAAGAAAGCTAAAAACCGTGGGAATGATATTCTTTATTGTGTCATGTTCGTTTGAAATCCCTGAGGTACATGTTGGAAGGTTTAGAATGTGTTTTGGCTTGTTTTTGGTTTCTTTTGTTTTGTTTTGCTCGAGGACTAGCAAAAGCTAAGTGTGGAGGAATTTGATAGGAGCATATTTAGGCGACTTACTTAGCTTGTTTTCGTGCATTTATGTTGTTAGCTCATAGTTGTTTTAGTAGTTTAAGCCATTTTCGTTTGTTTTTAGGTTCCCATGGCTAATGAAGCAAAAAGATGCATTTTGGAGCAAAATTGGACTTGGAATGGATAGCTTATGCTTGGAGCAAAAGGAATGGACGAAATTGAAGACCTAAAGGAGTTAGGATTCCTAATCACAAGAGGATTCCTAATCACAGGAGGAATCCTAGTCAAAGAAGGTTTCCTACTTGAAGTAGGAAAGTTAAGCCAAGGTTTCCTATTTTGGTTTAATCTTTCCTAATCCTTAAAGACTCCATGTTTCAGCAATATCAAGGACTTCTACCTATTCTAGGACACAAGACAAATGTTCCTTTGCAAACCAAAATCCTTGCCGTGTATCCCCTTAGTGTTTCCCTTCCTTGCCGTGCAAGGAAGGGTCTTCTTTCCTATTTTAAAGCATTCAAACACATTCCTTTCTCATACCCAACTCAGCCATAACTCACATACCCTTTTCTATTTCAAAGTTCTTGCCTAATTTCAGAAATAAATGACATTCTGCTTCTCTTAATTGAATGCCGCAAGTCACTTCCCTTTTCCTTCAATTTCTGACTTTGTGTTTCATATTCTTGAAGGATTTGGAGTTATTTCTTTCCCTAAACTAAGTAATAAAGCCTTAGGTCTCTTTCTTCCATATAAATACCCTTAGCCGCACCCTTAGAGACCCTAATCACCCTTCCACACAACTTGCCTTCATTCATTCAGAAAACCAACCCTTGCCGCAGCCTTCCATTCAACTTCCCACCATTCCCCTACTTCCAAACCTTCATCCAATCCTCCATACACTACCCATAATCCTTGCCGCACCACCCTACCTTCCTAAATCCATTCAAAACCCAGAAAATCATCCACAAAACCACCCTAGCAGTTTGTGCCGTGACTTAGCAAGGAGAAGGAGAAGGAAGACGAAGCCTTGGACATTCATGCATTCAAGTTGGAGTGTTGGAACGTTTTTAGGTGTAATCTATCTTTTATTTTCAATGTTTAATTCTCTTTTCCTTTGTTTTGTTATGAACATGAGAGGCCAAACTCGTTTTAGCCTAGGGATGCTTTGAAACCATGATTACGTTTATAGTATGAGTTGATAAATTCCAGTTGTGATTTCATAAATTGTGAATGCAATTTACTTAACCGTTTGATGGATAACTTATTCTTGTATGTTGATTAGGGAGGCATACTTAATTTGCATGCTTGAATTTGGTGCTAGAATATAAGGGTGTTTCACATAATCGTTACAAACTTATATTCACAAGTAGTTACGGTTGTTTTCACAATCATGTTAAGTAAATTCCTAGCATGAGTATCATGATGTCATAGTTACAAGTGCTTTGTCAATACTTATGATTTCCATTGAACTTAATGATCTTTGATTGTATCTCTATTATGATGTCATGTAGGGGACTTTTGAAGAATGCTTTGGGTTGTCATATGATGTCATCCAATCCAATAACTTAAGGGAAATCTGAGGGTTAATTAGTGATGTCATGGTTAATCTGGGGTATTGAGGTTCATGGTTTATCGGAAAAGCAACTGGAAATCAACTTATGTTTGAATGTATCATGTGTGGAGAAGTATCCTTTGGCTCGTTCATCATCCATTGGTTTTTTTTAAATTCGTCCAAAATCTGTTTTAAAGTTTTAAGTTACTTGTTTTCTTTTCAATTCGTCCAAAATCAAACCCCCTTTCCTTACTTGTTCTAAATCTGTCCAAAAGTGTCTTTTTAAGTTTTTTGAGTCAAAACTAGTGTATTTTCGTCCAAATTGAGTCTTAGAGTCTAAATTAAGTCCTTTTGATTGTTTTGAGTTGTTTTGAGTCTTTAAAGATTGTTTTGAGTCATACAAGTTTAGTTAGAGTCTTTTGAGTGTGTTTAAGTGTTTTAAAGCTTATTTTTACATCTTTGGCTCGATTTTCATTAGATTAGCAATCCCTCCTAATCCCCGGCCTAGATCGATCTCTACTTATATCTATACTACAATTGTCTAAAAGATGGTTTAATTTGAGTGCTATCTTTTATCACATCAGATGTACCGTTAGTTTAAGTTCCTTCCTTCAAGCATGTTACAAAAACTGATTTTCTCTTTATGATTACATGTGAATTTGTAAGCTATAACCATAACCAAGCATAAACCAAAGCATAAATCAAACTTCCAGCCATGTTTACAACATTCTTTAATAGTCATGACATTAAAAACCAAATCCTCATCATTGTGTTGGAAGTAACCTAAGACACAAACAAACACACAAAAACAACTTTAAAACAACTCTTTTTGGGTTTTTCAAAACTGTTTTGTAAATTTTCGGATTTTCTGATCAAAAGACATGAAAACACTTCAAAACATACTAAAAACACTTAAAAGCAGTGAGAAACAACATTATAAGTGATAGGTAATAAAATCCCACGAAAATCATGCAAAAACAACTTGTTTACCCCCCCCCCCCCCCCCCCCACACTTAAATTAAACATTGTCCTCAATGTTGCAAACTAAGATTCACATTCAAACAAACATGATAAACTAACTAACATGACAAAATAAAAATAATAAAGAGATAGAGATTGAGGAACGCAAATCTGATTTTGTGGCATGAATTGGTGAATTGCCCAAATCCTCTTGATGCGAGATTTATACGCACACAAATTAAACCCTCTTTTTGTCAATTGTAGTAAGTATGTAAGAAGGGATCGTTCTGGACCGGGGATTAGGAGGGATTGTTAATCACTTGAATTTGACTCAAAAACGTAAAAACAATATAAAACGCTATCCTAGACTCAAAGAATGCAAAACTAAAGTTTAAAACACTAAGACAAACCAAAAACTCAAAATGCTTTAAAACATAAACTAAACAGATTCTAAGCACTAAAGAATAAGAAAGTAAAGGGGAATTGAGTTTTGAACGAAATTAAACTAAATGGACAGATTATAAATAAAACAGATTGTAAGACAAGTTGTGATGGAAAATATGGATGATGGAATGGCTAAGGGGTTTTCTCCACACATGAAATATATGCAACGTCAATCACTTTCCAGTTATCACTTCAATAAGTTATGAACCTCGACACTCCAAGTTAATTAGGTCCGCTTAAATTAACCTTCAGATTTCCCTAGAATCATTGAATTGGATGAATATGCATCGCAAACAAATTATTCCTAACAAGTTCTCTATATGAACAGCATGATAAAGATACAAGTTAGAATCATTACGTTCTTTGGAAATCATAAGCATCGACAAGGCATTTGTAACTATGAAAAGCATGATACTCTTGCCAGGAATCTACTTAACATGATCGTGACTAGCGACCTTCACTACTTGTGAATATAAATTCATAACGATTAGGTGAAACAAACTTATATCCTAGCACCAAATTCAAGCATGCAAATTAAGCGTGCACTCTCAATCAACATACAAGAATAAGTTCTAAAACAAACGGTTCAGCAAATTGTATTCACGACTTATGCAACGATAACTGGAAGTAATCAACTTATTTCACATATATAATCATGGTTTCGAATACACCCTTAGCCATGGGGGGTTTAGTTCCTCATGATTACAAAACAAAGAGAATTGAAATTAAACATTGTAATCGAGGAAAAGAAACACCTAAACATTCCAACAACTCAAACTTGAATTGTATGAACGTTTAGGCACTCTTCTCCTCCTCTTCTTTGTAGCATAAGGTCTAAGGGATGTTGTTGGTGTGTTGAATGGATTGGGGAATTATGGAAATGGATGAGGAGTGGTGTTTGGATTATAAGGGAATGGGAGCTCACGGCAAGGAAGAATGGATGTGTTTGTGGTGTGTTGTGTATGAAAATGAGATGTTCTTGAATGAATGAATGCAAGGGTTTTTATAGGAGGAGTGGAGGTGTATATGGCTGTTTGTTTAGAATGCATGTGGCTTGTTAATGATGGAAAACAGCTAGGAAAACATGTGAAAGCTGGAAATGCATAAGGGGTACACGGCAATGATGCTTGTTGGTGCTGGAATTGCATGTGTGTAAGGTGTGTAGGTGCTGAAAATGCATGTGAATGCATGCTGGAAATGGGAGTGAAAGGCACGGTATTGAGTTGGGAAATGAATGATTAAATGTGCATGGCTAGAATGATGAAGAATAAAGGGTGCATGAGTGAATGATTGAATGTGCATGTGGGTGAATGTGAAGGGAATGCATGTGTTGATTGATTTGTGGTGCAATGATGAAAGGCAAAGTGCATGTGCAATGTTGGAGAATGAATGTGTGATGGTGGGATTGAATGATTTAAAGGGGCATGTGGGTGAATTAAAGGATGGAATGCATGTGCAATGAGTGGTGTTGATTTATGAAGATGCATGTGCAATGAAGTGGAATGGATTTACACGGCTAAGAATGGCTGTTTTGATTGTGATGATGAATGCATGTTGAATTGGTGATGAATGTGCATGGCAAAGAATGGATTTGGCTGCAATGGTGTGTAATTGGGCTAGGTTTTAAGTGCATGAAATGGACCCAAATTGCTCCCCCTTGCATGGCAAGGAATGGTGTTTGTGTTAAGCCCATGGCAAGGTGAATGTAATTGGGTTAGGGCCATTGTTTTGTGTCCTCAAGTGCATACAAGGCCTTCAATTTCATCCAACACTTGGGCTCCAAGCATAAGCTATCCATCCTTAGCCCAATAGTGCTCCAAAAAGCCCCAAAATGCTCCACAATGCATCATTTCGTCAAACACGTCTTATTATCCTGAAAACACACAAAAGAAGCATAAAGGACTAAAATAACTAAAGAAACATAACGTAAATGTACGAGAACAAGCCATTTAAGTCGCATGAATATGCTCCTATCACCTCTCTAGTTGAATGCATGGGTTGCCTCCCAAGAAGCGCTTGCTTTAACGTTGTGCAGCCGGACGAACATTCTTCTTATCATCAATGGGAGCCCACGGCATTGAGGTTGATATCCTCCACAACCTACCCTTCAACATTTGCATAATAGGGCTTCAAACGATGCTCATTCACCTTGAATTCTTGGCCATTTCTCAAGCTTTGGATTTGAACTGCGCCATATGGAAAAACATTAGTAACAACAAAAGGTCCAATCCACTTAGAATGTAACTTACCAGGAAATAAACGAAGGCGAGAATTAAAAAGTAAAACTTTTTGCCCTATGGAGAATGTTTTGTATCGGATCATCTTGTCATGGAAAGCTTTGGTCTTTTCCTTGTAAATGCAAGCATTCTCATATGCTTCACGCCTAAGCTCCTCAAGTTCATTCAATTGCAACTTTCTATGCATTCCAGCCACATCTAGGTCCATGTTGAAGGTCTTGATTGCCCAATGAGCCTTGTGTTCTAACTCCACGGGGAGATGACATGGCTTGCCATATACTAGCCGAAAATGGGACATGCCTATGGGTGTCTTGTAAGCCGTTCTATAAGCCCATAATGCATTCTCCAAACGCACACTCCAATCTTTTCTTGTTGGTCCAACGGTCTTCTCCAAGATTTGCTTGATTTCTCTATTGGACACCTTGGCTTGGCCATTGGTTTAGGGATGGTAAGGTGTTGAAACCTTATGTGTGACTTGATACTTCTTGAGCAAGGCCTCTATTGTACGATTACAAAAGTGAGAGCCTCCATCACTAATAAGCACTCTAGGCATCCCAAATCTAGCAAAAATGTTAGTCTTTATAAAATCTGCAACAACTCTAGAATCATTAGTACGGGTGGCATTGGCTTCCACTCATTTGGAAACATAATCCACCGCAAGCAAAATATAAGTAAAACCAAACGAAGATGGGAAAGGGCCCATGAAATCAATGCCCCAAACATCAAAAATTTCAACATTAAAGATGGGTGTTTGCGGCATTTGGTCCATTGCACCTATATTTCCCATTCGTTGACAACGATCACAAGTTAAACAAAAAGTTCTAGCATCTTTAAAGATCGTAGGCCAATAAAAACCACATTCTAACACTTTAAGGGCAGTGCGTTGTGTGCCAAAATGTCCACCACATGCATAAGTGTGACAAAAGGTTAGAATCGAATTAAACTCACAATCATGCACACAACGACGCACAATCTGATCTGCACAAAACTTCCACAAATATGGGTCATCCCATACATAAAACCGTGCCTCTTTCTTTAATTTATCACGTTGGTGCCTAGCTAGGGTACTTGGAACACGTTTTGACACCAAAAAATTGGCCAAATCGGCATACCAAGGTTCACATACCTTAATGGACAGCAATTCCTCATCAGGGAATGTCTCTTGGATGGGTAAAGAGTCTTCATTGCACACCAAATGACTTAGATGGTCAGCAACCACGTTCTCACTCCCTTTCTTGTCTCGAATTTCAATGTCAAACTCTTGGAGAAGAAGCATCCATCGAATTAGCCTTGGTTTGGCCTCCTTTTTGGTGAATAAGTACCTTAGAGCTGCATGGTCAGAATATACAATCACTTTAGTACCAAGTAAATATGAACGAAACTTATCTAAAGCAAACACAACGGCAAGAAGTTCTTTTTCAAAGGTAGAGTAATTTAATTGAGCATCATTTAAGGTCCGGGAAGCATAATATATGACGTGTGGTTGCTTATTCTTCCTTTGGCCCAAAACAGCCCCTATTGCATAATCGGATGCATCACACATTAGCTCAAAAGGCAACGTCCAATCTGGTGGAATGATAATGGGTGCCGTGGTAAACATGTCTTTGAGATGCGTGAATGCGTTCTCACACTCCTCGTTGAACTCAAACGCCACTTCTTTTTGTAGGAGACGGCATAGGGGTTTTGCAATCTTGGAGAAATCCTTGATAAATCGCCTATAAAATCCTGCATGGCCAAGAAAAGAACGAACCTCTCTAACCGAAGTAGAAGAGGGTAAGTAACGTACAAGATCTATTTTAGACTTATCAACTTCAATTCCTTTTTCAGAGATGATATGACCCAAAACTATGCCTTGTTTAACCATAAAATGACATTTTTCCCAATTCAAAACAAGGTTAGTTTCCATGCATCTTTTCAAGATTAAAGTAAGATTATGCAAACAATCATCAAATAAGTCTCTAAACACACTAAAATCGTCCATAAATACTTCAATTATTTTCTCAACATAATCCGAGAATATACTTACCGTGCATCGTTGGAAAGTGGCCGGTTCATTGCATAAACCAAATGGCATACGACAATATGCAAAAGTACCAAATGGACAAGTAAAGGTGGTCTTTTCTTGATCATCCAGCACTATGACAATTTGATTATAACCCGAATAACCATCAAGAAAGCAATAAAAAGAATGACCGGCTAACCTTTCAAGCATTTGATCGATGAATGGCAAAGGGAAGTGATCTTTCCTTGTTGCGGCATTTAGCTTTTTATAGTCAATGCACACTCTCCAACCGGTTTGAATGCGTGTTGGCACAAGTTCATCTTCTTCATTCTTCACCACCGTGACTCCGGACTTCTTGGGAACTACTTGGACTGGTGAAACCCAACAACTATCCTAGATAGGATAGATGACGCCATAATCAAGTAGTTTGATGATTTCCTTCTTCACGACTTCCATCATTGGTGGGTTGAGTCGACGTTGGGCTTCCCTTGATGTTTTGGCGCCTTCTTCCATGAGAATTCGATGCATGCACGTGGTAGGGCTTATGCCCTTGATATCGGCCAAAGTCCACCCAATGGCCGTCTTGTGCTCTTTGAGAACCCTCACCAATTTCTCCTCCTCTTGTGCCGTGAGTGATGATGCTACAATGACGAGCAATGTGTCTTGCTCACCCAAGAACACATACTTCAAGTGATTTGGCAACGGTTTAAGCTCAAGGGTAGGTGGTTGTTCTATAGAAGGAAGCAACTTATTAGTTGAAATTGGAATTGAAATTGGACTAGGAGGCTTACCTTGGAGCCGTGGCAATGACTCTAGGGCTGCCACGGTCTCAATTACTTCCTCATCAAAGGCCACGGCATAGGATTGCACTTGTGTGCCGTGGCTTGCTATGGTGGCAGCCATGTGATCCTTCACTTCTATGCCACTTGTGATGAATGTGTCAAGTGCATCTCCATGTATTTGATCAAGGTGTGCCTGTGCCAAAGAATCAAGAATATCAACAGAGAAACATGACTGATCATTGATAGGAGTATATTTATGCGACTTAGTTTGCTTGTTTTCGTGCATTTATGTTATTAATTCTTAGTTATTTTAGTTCTTTAAGCTTTTTTTGTGTGTTTTCAGGTTTATGAGACGTATTTGGCGAAAGGATGCATTTTGGAGCCTTTTGGAGCACTTTTAAGCACAAATTGGATAGCTTATGCTTGGAGCAAAAGGAATGGACGAAATTGAAGAGTTGATGTCGCAAGGATTCCTACTACGACGAGGATTCCAATTACGAGAAGGTTTCCAAATTGAAGGAGGTTTCCCACTCACATGAGGATTCCTAGTTGGACGAGGATTCCTAATCACACAAGGATTCCTACTTGAAGTAGGAAAGTTAAGCCAAAGTTTCCTATTTTGGTTGACCTTTCCTAAATCAAGAACGCTCTAAGTTTTAGCACTTAAGATGGCTCCCGAGCACCCTTGGACAACGAACAAAGGTTCTTTGCAAATTTTCCCTTCCTTACCGTGCAAAGAAGGTGGTTTCCCTTTCTTTGTGCAAACTTCCCTATTTTTCATATGTGTTAGGACCTTTCCCTTATTCTAACACCTCTTGTTTGGTGCCTTACCTTTCCCTAAACCTTATGCCGCACCTCCCCTATTGTTTCCTGATTTCAAACTCTTATTTCCTAGTTTAATTCACTTTCCTAGTTCTAAAATTTTCCCTAAAGTCCTAATTTCTGATTTCTTGCAAGGTCCCTTGTCTTGAGTCTTGTTTAAATTGTTTAGTTTCTGTTTTGTTTTTAATTTTTGCACCGTGTGTGTGTGTTTTGTTTTTGTGCCGTGTATAGGCACCTTATTTTCTTACTTGTGCCGAGTCTATTAAGTTGGTTACTTACCTTGTTTGCTCTTGTGTGCAGGTACTAGTTTATGACCCGTAGCTCACAACTTGTTCGTGAGCATATCTTCGACTTTGACGGCGATTTCGAGAGGACTTTGAGAAGAAAAAGGAAACTACAAGCGTCTAATCCTCCTAGTCCCGAATCTGAATTAGAAGAGCAAGAAGTTGAGGTTGAAGAGGAGCCCACAGCAAGCTTTGAAGAGGAAGTACCAACCATGGCAGCGGACAATCGAACCATCAAGGAGCTTTCTGCCTCGGGTTTGGACAATACAGCCCCTCTTTGCATCCAATACGCTAGGGCAGCCCCTGAGAAGACCGATGAATTTGAGTTGAAGTCCAGTTTGCTACATCATATACCCAAGTTCCATGGGTTATCAATGGAGGACCCCAATAAGCATTTAAAGGAGTTCAAAGTAGTATGCTCAAGTATGACACCGGTGAACGTGGATAGCAACATCTTGAAGATGAAGGCTTTTCCTTTTTCTTTGTTGGAGAATGCCAAGGATTGGTTGTATGAGTTAGTGATAGGAGCATATTTAGGCGACTTACTTAGCTTGTTTTCGTGCATTTATATTGTTAATTCATAGTTGTTTTAGTAGTTTAAGCCATTTTCGTGTGTTTTTAGGTTCATATGGCTAAGGAAGCAAAAAGATGCATTTTGGAGCATTTTGGAGCAAAATTGGACTTGGAATGGATAGCTTATGTTTGGAGCAAAAGGAATGGACGAAATTGAAGGATTCCTAATCCATATCAGCCACATGCACATTCAATCATTCACACCAAAACCTTGCACATGCTTTCCCATTTCATTATTCATTCTCTTTGCACCACCAATTCAGCCACATACACCCTTTAATCATTCAACCATGCAGCCACACATTCACCCACATGCATTCCCCTTACAATTTCAGCCATCCCACTTCATCATTGCACATGCATTCACCCTTTAATCCATTGCAGCCACATGCACTCCCATTTTCTCCCAAAACATTGCACATGCATTTTCAGCTTTCCACCAAGTTCCTAGCTGTCATATTCCCTCTTTTTCACCTATAAATAAGCACCCATTGCAGCCACAAATCACTCACTCTTCCATATTCAGAAAACCATCTCATATTCACATTCATTCACGCCAGAAATTCATTCCCTCTCTCTAACACAGCCATACTCCACCATTCTTCATATTTTCTGCCCAAAAACACTCCTTGCCTTCCCCTACATCCATCCCTACCCTAAACACATCATTCTACATCATCCATAACCCCCAAAACTCACCAAAACCCCTTGTGCCGCAGCAACTAGAGGAGAAGAGGCCTAAACGTTCATACAATTCAAGATTGAGTTGTTGGAATTTTTAGGTGTACTTCGATTCTTGTTTTCAATGTTTACTTTGTTATTACTCTCTAAGTTTGTTGTAATCATGAGTGGCTAAACCCCTAATTAGTTAGGGGAAAGTTTGAAGCCATGAACATGTTTGAAATATGAATTGATTTCTTCCAATTGTGATTTGTTAAGTTGTGATTGCAATTCAATTATCATGTTTATTAAAAACTTGTTTTTGTATGTTGATTAGGGATGCATACTTAGTCTTCATGCATAAACTCGATGCTAGTTTATAAACGAGTTTCACCTAATCGTCACAAGTTTATAAACATGAGTAGTGAAGGTTGCTAGTCACAACCGCGTTAATTGAATTCTTGGCAAAAGTATCATGCATTCATAGTTACAATTGCCTCGTCAACACTTATAATTTTCATAGAGCATAATGATCTCTCATTGTATCTCTTCTATGCATTCATGTTGAGAACCATTGGAGAATGATTTGAATTGTCGCATGCATCATCCAATTCAATAACATAAGGAAAATTTGAGAGTTAATTAGTGCATCACGGTTAACTTGGGGTGTTGAGCATCATAGTTAATGAAAAACAATTGGAGAATCGATTCATATATAAATGTATCATGTGTGGAGAATGGACCTCTAACTAATCCATCCATCATCTTGTTTCTCAAATCCATTTATACAACCTGCCTAGTTTATTAACTTGTTTTGTTAATTCAATTTTCGTCAAATCAAAACCCCCTTTACTTTCTTGTTCCTTGGTGCTTAAAATCTGTGTAGTTTATGTTTTAAAGTGTTTTGAATCAAGCCATAATCTTAAATTCGTCCAACATTGGGTTTAAGGTCAGAAACTGCCTAGTTAGTGTTTTTAGGCAGTTTTGAGTCTTTTGAACTTGTTTTGAGTCCTTTGAGTCTTTGTGAACGTTTTTAACTTTGTTTTTATGTTTTTGAGTCAATTTAGAGGTTTTAGCAAGCCCTCCTAATCCCCGGTCTAGAACGATCCCTACTTGCATCCTTACTACAATTTGACAACAAGAGGGTTAATTCCCTTGTGTTTTTGCCGTATGTTTTTAGTGTAATTTACCTAGTTTTCTTATTTTGTTTTGTTTTCTTGGTTTAGGTACTAGTGCATGACGCGGAGTTCTCAAACTGTGCATGCACATATCTTGGACTTTAACGACGATTTTGAACGTGATTTGAGAAGAAAGAGGAGGCACCCCGAACCTAGTGAACCTAGTTCAAGTTCAGAGGCCGAATCTGAGTTTGAAAGTGTGGAAGAAGAAGTAATGGCAGCGGACAATCGGACCATTAAAGAGCTTTCGGCCTCGGGGTTGGCCAATGCCGCACCATTATGCATTCAATACCCCGCGGCTGCCGAAGGCAAGACCGATGAATTCGAGTTGAAGTCAAGCTTGTTGCACCACATTCTGAAATACCATGGGCTTTCCATGGAAGATCCCAACAAGCATCTCAAGGAGTTCGAGGTTGTTTGTTCGAGCATGACACCCATAAATGTCGATGGGAACATTCTAATGATGAAAGCTTTTCCATTCTCTCTTGTGGAAAAGGCTAAGGATTGGCTTTATGAATTGGCACCCGGGACCGTTACTTCTTGGGAGAGCATGAAGAGAGCGTTCTTGGAGAAGTTCTTCCCTACTTCAAGAGTCATTCTCTTGAGGAAGAAAATTAGCGGAATCCAACAAAGTCAAGGAGAATCTTTTCCGGCATACTACGAGCGTTTTAAAGCCCTTGTTGCATCATGTCCTCAACATCAAATGAAGGAGGAGCTTCTCCTTCAATATTTCTATGAGGGCCTTCTTCCCATTGAAAGGCAAATGCTCGATGCTTCGGCAGGAGGTGCATTGGTAGACAAAACTCCTATGGCAGCCAAGACCCTAATCGCAAACCGTGCTCTAAATGCACAACAATATGAAGGACTTGGGCAAAGGGACCCCCCACGGCAACACTTGAATGAGGTAAGTTCTCAATCTAATATTCAATCTCAGATAGCTAATCTTACTTCTATTGTGTCTCAGATGGCCGAAGGAATGAAGATACAAGAACCGATTGTATGTGGTTTATGTTCTATCCAAGGACATCCTTCGGAAAGATGCCCTCAATTGATTGAGAATGGGGGATGGGAGAGTGCAAATGCCATTGGATTTCCAAGCCACAATCAACCAAGGCATGATCCATATTCCAACACATGCAATCCGGGTTGGAGAGAACATCCAAACTTCAAGTGGAGGGAGCCTCAACAACCTCAACAACAAGGAGGCTTTAGACAACAACCCCCGGGGTTCTACACCAAGCCATTCGGCCCCAATCCAAACCAAGCACAACCTGCCCAAAACAATCAAGGTACGTCGTTGGACAATGAAACATTTCTTAAATTACTTACCAATTTGTCTCAGGGGCAAGAGAATCAAACCAAAGCCATGCAAAACCAAGACAAAAGGGTGGATCACTTGGAGAAACAAATTGGGCAGATTGCGGAGTTTGTAGGACAATTCCGAGACAAAGGCAAGCTCCCTAGCTCAACCATTGTCAATCCAAAGGGAGGATTCGAATCTGCCAAGGCAATCATGTTGAGAAGTGGTAAGGAGGTCGGAACCACCCCAAGCACGTCCAAAACAAGTCAAGAAGAGGACGTGTTGCTGCAAGAAGAGGAGGAACAAGGAATAAAGGCCACGGCAAGGGTGAAAGAATCTTTGCCGCAGCCCCCTATTGTGCCAAAACCGTCCAACATGCCTAAGGTAAGTCCAAATTCGACTTTGTCAAGTTCTATTCCACTAAACGTGCCCTTTCCTAGCAGGTT
The DNA here is from genome assembly GCF_041283825.1 of Pyrus communis. NCBI lineage: Eukaryota > Viridiplantae > Streptophyta > Magnoliopsida > Rosales > Rosaceae > Pyrus > Pyrus communis. Next base: position 10,409,080 of record NC_142572.1, read on the forward strand.
TAGGCAATCAAAGAAGGAGGAGAGTGAAAAGGACATTTTGGAAACCTTTAGGAAAGTTCAAGTCAACATTCCGCTCCTTGATTCAATCAAGCAAGTCCCTAAGTATGCCAAGTTCTTAAAAGAGCTTTGCACAACGAGGAAGAGGATTTCAAACAAGGAGGTGGTCCAGGTAAGTGAAAATGTCTCTGCTGTGTTACAAAGGAAATTACCCCCTAAATGCAAAGATCCAGGTAGTTTTACAATTCCGTGCGTTATTGGTAATACTAAGTTTGAACAATGCATGTTAGACTTAGGGGCTTCGATTAATGTTATGCCATACTCTATTTATGCATCTATGAACTTAGGTGAGCTTAAAAATGATGGTGTGATAATTCAATTAGCCGATCGTTCTAATGCATATCCAAAGGGTGTTTTGGAAGATGTTTTGGTACAGGTTGATAACTTGATTTTTCCAGCGGATTTCTACGTGCTTGACATGGAGGATTCACCCCATTCCACCCCATTACCGATTCTATTAGGGAGGCCCTTCATGAAAACAGCCCGCACCAAGATAGATGTGTTTAAAGGAACTTTAACGATGGAATTTGATGGGGAAGTCATTGATTTCAATCTTTCTGAAAGTATTAAATTTCCTAAGGACGATCATTCTTGCTTTTCTATTGATATAATTGATGATTTGGCGCAGGAATTTCTCGATTCTTTGGAGAGGGATACACTTGAAACAACAATTGCACAAGGAATTGGGAAAAAATTTGGTTTTGCCGTACCTAGAAGTGAAGATGAGGCCGAGATGGTTGCTGCACTTGAGTCATTGCCACAACACTTTGGTAAGCCTCCAAACCCGAGTACAATTCCTGTTTCGACTAACAAGTTGTTACCTTCAGTGATTCAGGCACCCATTCTTGAGCTTAAACCATTGCCGGATCATTTGAAGTATGTCTATTTGGGAGACAATGAGACGTTGCCCGTCATAGTTTCCTTATCCCTCACAGCAATGGAGGAGGAGAAATTGATTCGGGTGTTGAAAGAGCACAAGACGGCCATAGGATGGACCTTGGCCGACATAAAGGGTATTAGTCCTACAACTTGCATGCATCGCATACTTTTAGAGGAGGGGGCTAAACCAACTAGAGAGGCTCAACGCCGGCTCAACCCTCCAATGATGGAAGTTGTGAAAAAGGAGATTATCAAGCTTCTAGATTGTGGGGTGATCTATCCTATCTCGGATAGCCGTTGGGTTTCACCGGTTCAAGTTGTGCCAAAGAAATCCGGAGTGACTGTGGTGAAGAATGAAGAAGATGAACTTGTGCCTACACGCATTCAAACCGGTTGGAGGGTGTGCATTGACTATAGGAAGCTAAATGCCGCAACACGGAAAGATCACTTCCCTTTGCCATTCATTGATCAAATGCTTGAAAGGTTAGCCGGTCATTCTTTTTATTGCTTTCTTGATGGTTATTCGGGTTATAATCAAATTGTCATAACGCCGGATGATCAAGAAAAGACCACCTTTACTTGTCCATTTGGTACTTTTGCATATCGTCGTATGCCATTTGGTTTATGCAATGCACCGGCCACTTTCCAACGATGCATGGTAAGTATCTTCTCTGATTATGTTGAAAAGATAATTGAAGTATTTATGGACGATTTTAGTGTGTTTGGAGACTCATTTGATGATTGTTTGCATAATCTCACTTTAATCTTGAAAAGATGCATGGAAACTAACCTTGTTTTGAATTGGGAAAAATGTCATTTTATGGTTAAACAAGGTATAGTTTTGGGTCATATCATCTCTGAAAAAGGAATTGAAGTTGATAAGTCTAAAATAGATCTTGTACGTCACTTACCCTCTCCTACTTCGGTTAGAGAGGTCCGTTCTTTTCTTGGCCATGCAGGATTCTATAGGCGATTTATCAAGGATTTTTCTAAGATTGCACAACCACTATGCCGTCTCCTACAAAAAGAAGTGGCGTTTGAATTCACTAAGGAATGCACGGCATCATTCAACCAACTCAAGGAGTTGTTGACCACGGCACCCATTATTGTTCCCCCGGATTGGAGCCTCTCGTTCGAGCTTATGTGTGATGCGTCCGATTATGCTTTAGGGGCTGTTTTGGGACAAAGAAAGGACAAGAGGCCGCATGTCATCTACTATGCCTCACAGACGTTGAATGATGCTCAACTTAATTATTCCACAACCGAAAAAGAACTCTTGGCTATTGTATTTGCATTAGATAAGTTTAGATCATATCTTCTTGGTACTAAAGTAATTGTTTTCACTGACCATGCAGCCTTGAAGTATCTTCTCACCAAAAAGGAGGCTAAGCCAAGACTCATTCGTTGGATGCTCCTACTTCAAGAGTTCGATCTTGAAATCCGAGACAAGAAAGGGTGTGAAAACGTGGTGGCTGACCACCTAAGTAGAATGGTGCGTGAGGAAGAGTCCACCCCCATTTTAGAAACGTTTCCGGATGAGCAACTTCTGTCCATTGAGGTAAGAACCCCTTGGTATGCCGATTTGGTTAATTTCTTGGTGTCTAAGCAAGTTCCTAGTACCCTAAACAAGTTCCAACGTGATAAACTTGTTCATGATGCACGTTTTTATGTTTGGGATGATCCATATTTATGGAAATTCTGCCCAGATCAGATTGTGCGTAGATGTGTGCCCGAATCTGAATTTAATTCCATTCTTACATTCTGCCATACTTATGCATGTGGGGGACATTTTGGCACCCAAAGGACAGCCCTAAAAGTGTTACAATCTGGATTTTATTGGCCTAATCTCTTTAAAGATGCTAAAATGTTTTGTGTAACATGCGATAAGTGTCAAAGAACAGGTAACATAGGGCCTAAGGACCAAATGCCGCAACAATCTCTCTCCTTTGTGGAAATTTTTGATGTTTGGGGTATTGATTTCATGGGCCCCTTCCCTCCATCTTTTGGTTTCACTTATATCTTGCTAGCTGTCGATTATGTTTCCAAATGGGTGGAAGCCAAAGCCACCCGTACTAACGATTCTAAGGTTGTTGCAGATTTTGTGAAATCTAATATTTTTGCTAGGTTTGGGATGCCACGAGTTTTAATTAGTGATGGGGGTTCTCACTTTCGTAACCGCACCATTGAAGCTTTGCTCAAGAAGTACAACGTTACTCATAAGGTTTCCACACCTTATCACCCTCAAACTAATGGGCAAGCGGAGGTTTCAAATAGGGAGATCAAACAAGTCCTAGAGAAAACCGTGGGACCCTCAAGAAGAGATTGGAGTTTGCGCTTGGACGATGCATTGTGGGCCTATCGTACGGCTTACAAAACTCCCCTTGGCATGTCACCTTTTCGGCTTATATATGGTAAGCCATGTCATTTGCCCGTTGAGTTAGAGCACAAGGCACATTGGGCTGTGAAAACCTTCAATTTGGACATAGACGCTGCTGGAGTTCATAGGAAGCTCCAATTAGATGAACTTGAGGAGATTAGGAACGAGGCTTACGAGAATGCTCGCATCTACAAGGACAAGACGAAGGCTTATCATGATAAGATGCTTCGTACCAAAACGTTCTCCAAGGGGCAGAAAGTGTTGCTTTTTGATTCAAGACTTCGGTTATTCCCTGGTAAGTTACGTTCTAAATGGATTGGACCTCTTGTTGTTACTAATGTTTTTCCTCATGGTGCAGTCCAAGTCCAAAGCTTAAAAAGTGGCCACGAGTTCAAGGTGAACGGACATAGATTGAAGCCATACTATGAGAACTTTGTGGAGCATGTTGTGGAAGAGCTTCCCTTGGGTGCCGTGGGCTCCAATCTGGAGTGATTGGGTTCTTCGTCCGGCTGTACGACGTTAAAGCAAGCGCTACTTGGGAGGCAACCCATGCATTCAACAAAGGAAGACCTAGAAAGCACTCCAATTCCAGATTTGCGTTCCTAAATTCTTCTCTTTGTTGCTATTTCGTTTTTGCCATGTTAGGTTGTTTAGTTGTTGTTTTGTTTGTTTGTTTGTTAATTGTGTGAGTCTATGCTTGAAACATTGAGGACAATGTTTGATTTAAGTGTGGGGGGGTAACTAAAGTGTTGTGATGCAAATTCGTAGGGTTTTATCCACCATAACTTCTAATGTTGTTTCTTGCTGTTTTTAAGTGTTTTTAAACTGTTTTAGTGTGTTTTGACTTAAAAATTCGAAAATCCCATAAAAATTTGAAAAATTGTTTCAAAAAACCCAAAAAGAGTTGTTTTTGTGTCTTAGGGTACCTTCCAACACAATGATGAGGATTTGGTTTTAATTGCATGACTATTAAAGAATGTTGTAAACATGGCTGGAAGTTGATTTATGCTTTGGTTTATGCTTGGTTATGGTTATAGCTTATGAATTCACATGTAATTACAAAGAGAAAATCTGTTTTTGTAACATGCTTGAATGAAGGAACTTAAACTAAAGCTACATCCTTGTGAGACTTGAGCCTATAACGTTCTTTGGAGAGTTTAAATCTGTGATTTCTTGTTTTCTAAAGTCGTTGCATGATCTCATCATTCTTTGCTTGGTTGCTACTTGGAATGCATTTCATTATAGTTCCAAATACTAGAACTCATGCCCAATTCATTCAAAGCATGATATTGATTGCATAACATACAATAAGATGAAGTTGTTAGTCAAGCCAAAGCCAAAAAGCCTATCCCTTTTCACATGTATTGTAGGATTACCCCTTTTTAGCCTTTTCAAGGTTATTTTCTTTGTTAACCACATTATCCTCACCTAGCTTAGATTAGGACTTTCCATACCCTTGTTCTTAAAAGATAGTGAAGCATGACTTAGAATGAACTCCTTTTGATCAATATATTGCAGAAAATAAGTGTGGGGGAAGATAATAGGGCACGGCCAAATAATGAAATAAAGAAAAAAAAAAAGAAAGAAAAAAAAAATTTCGTGGAAAAATAAAAAGAAATTAGAAAAGTGTTGAAAAGAAAGAAAAAGAGTTGAAAAATAAGTGAGAATGATCTCACAAGTATTGGTTATTGAAGGAAGGGTCCAAAAGAGTGAATTTGACCCTAATTGTGCATGAATCTTTCCTTGTGTTTAAAAGTTGATTTCTGCCATTAAAAGTGAGTTTAGGTGTCAATTTCATTACTTTGCTTCCTATTGCTTTAAGAACCTTTGTTTTACTTTACCTTTCTTTGTTAAACCATTACCCTTAGCCCCGTTACAACCCTCAACTTCTATCTTGATGTTATGTGTTCAATTTGTGGAGTTTGAATTTGGTATGAGCATATGGAATCACTGGTTCTCATTCTAAGTAGTAGCATTCCATTCATGAGATCATATTCATGTCATTGTCGTAAATCCAGAAAAAGCTTTCTTTGATTTAACATATGTGAGTGTTAGAATTCATATTTACATCAATCTCCTCACATATACCTAGTGTAGGGCGTGGAGTTAGAAAATCTGTGTGAAAATTGAGTGCATTCTAGTAAGGAATTGAGGGAATTCTCTAAGGCATGTTACTACATTCAAAATGATGTTTTAATTGATTAAATGTGAAATAATAAGTGGTAACTATGATTAAGTGTTTGTTGAAGTGTAAAGTAAGCTAAATGTTGTGGGAATGATGTTCTATATTGTGTCATGTTCGTTTGAAATCCCTGAGATACATGTTGGAAGGTTTAGAATGTGTTTAGGTTTGTTTTTAGTTTCTTTTGTTTTGTTTTGCTCGAGGACTAGCAAAAGCTAAGTGTGGGGGAATTTGATAGGAGCATATTTAGGCGACTTACTTAGCTTGTTTTCGTGCATTTATATTGTTAATTCATAGTTGTTTTAGTAGTTTAAGCCATTTTCGTGTGTTTTTAGGTTCATATGGCTAAGGAAGCAAAAAGATGCATTTTGGAGCATTTTGGAGCAAAATTGGACTTGGAATGGATAGCTTATGTTTGGAGCAAAAGGAATGGACGAAATTGAAGGATTCCTAATCCATATCAGCCACATGCACATTCAATCATTCACACCAAAACCTTGCACATGCTTTCCCATTTCATTATTCATTCTCTTTGCACCACCAATTCAGCCACATGCACCCTTTAATCATTCAACCATGCAGCCACACATTCACCCACATGCATTCTGATGCGAGAATTATACGCACACAAATTAAACCCTCTTTTCGTCAAATTGTAGTATATGTATAAGTAGGGATCGTTCTAGACCGGGGATTAGGAGGGATTGTTAACTACTTGGATTTGACTCAAAAACGTAAAATAACAATATGAAACACTATACTAGACTCAAGGAATGCAAAACTAAACTTTAAAACACTAAAACAAACCAAAAAACTCAAAACAGCACCAAAACACTCAAAATTGCCTTAAAATCACTTTCTGGGCAGTTTTGAGCACCTTGAGTACTTTGGACGAATTTGGGAAACAAAATGAATCAAAACACTTACAAACACAAACTAAATGTATTTCTAACTAATCTAACACTTTAAAAGAAATGGGGGATTGGTTTTGAATGAAACTTGAAATAAAAACAGAAACTTGGAAACAAACAGATTGTAAATTAAAGCATAAGGAAATGAAGTAAACACAAGATGAATGAATCAACAACTAATAAAATAAGATAGTACCAATGAAGATGAAGCTAGAGATTCGATTTCACTATCGCTAAGCCAAGTTCATGCTTGTTAAGTCAGATTATACTCATCCCTCTACTTATTTCTTGGGTTTGTTTCACTTAGATATGATCAGCCATATGATGTGTGGATTTGATCAAATGTCTCTAATTATGAGCCTAATTGTGATGTGCAACTTTGGTTCCTAATCAAGACTATGTAGTGCACAAGAAACTTTCACAAAACCAAAGGGAACACTCGGCAGGATGTTTGCAAAACATTCCCTTCATTCATTCACATATCTACCAAGATTATGCATGATGTGTGCTTTAATCTTGGCTAAACAACCTGTGGTTAATTCAAATGATGATCAAGCATTAAAATCAACACACTAAGTCACAATTAAATCGGAGAATGAAGCAAGAAATAGATAGATTAAATGAGAATTCCGAATTAACTACATGGCAAACTTTGCAAGGCTACATCGAATCCCTAGAGGAGGATTAGTTACAATTCATGTTTGCAAAGGATTTAACATAAAAATATAAAACATGAATGAACATAGAATTAATAAGAAGAAAGAACCCTTGAAGCAAAACTGATGTAGAATCAAAGAAACACCTAAACATTCCAACAACTCAAACTTGAATTGTATGAACGTTTAGGCCCTCTTATCTTCCTCTTCGTCGTAGCACAAGGTCTAAGGGATGTTGTTGGTGTGTTGAATGGATTGGGGAATTATGGAAATGGAAGGATGATGTTTGGATTGTAAGGGAGAGTCACGGCACAAAGGGGGGTTTATGGTCTACATTTCTGCAATGGATGAAGTGTATGAATGGAATGGATGGACTTTGTGAAGGGCACGGCCCCTAGGGACCAATTTCTGTTGTGAAATGAATTGTGAATCAATGAGAATGAATGAATGAGTATTTATAGGTGAAATGGGGGGAACATGACAGCTAGGTTGCATGTGCTAATGCTTGTGTGTGCATGTGAAATCTGCCAAGATGCATGTGAAAGTGTGTGAATTAAATGGATGTGAGTGGAAATGTGGCTGCAATGATGAAGTGAATGCATGTGAATTAAATGGATGTGAGTGGAAATGTGGCTGCAATGATGAAGTGAGATGCATGTGAATGCAAAGGGAGGCCACGGCAATGAGTGATGTTTGTTTGAATGTTTGCAATGATGAAATGGATGGGAGTGGTTTGATGAATGAGTGGATGGAATGATGAAAGAATAAAGGGTGCATGTGGGTGAATATGTTTGCATGTGCACGGTTTTAGGGAGAAAGGTGGATGAATGTGCATGTGAGTTGGATTGTGAAAACATGTGAATGCATGTGTTTGATGAATGATAAGTGATAAGTGGTGAATGATAAGTGATGAATGATAAGTGGTTATGATAAGTGATAAGTGGTGATGATAAGTAATGGAAGCATGTGAGGGAATGAATAATGAATGCATGTGTATGGTTTTGGGAGAAAGGTGGAGATGCACGGCATAAGGGAATTGGAAAGGTTTAAATGTCCTAAAACTAAAGGGAACAAGGTTCCAACACTTTGGTCTTCAATTTCGTCCAACATTTTGGCGCCAAGCATAAGCTATCCATCCTTAGCCCAAAAGTGCTCCAAAAGTCTCCAAAATGCATCTTTTTTCTCCTTTAGCCCTTTGGACCTACAAACACACGAAAATAGCTTAAAGGACTAAAATAACTAAAGAAACATAACGTAAATGCACGAGAACAAGCCATTTAAGTCGCATGAATATGCTCCTATCACATTCCCCTTACAATTTCAGCCATCCCACTTCATCATTGCACATGCATTCACCCTTTAATCCATTGCAGCCACATGCACTCCCATTTTCTCCCAAAACATTGCACATGCATTTTCAGCTTTCCACCAAGTTCCTAGCTGTCATATTCCCTCTTTTTCACCTATAAATAAGCACCCATTGCAGCCACAAATCACTCACTCTTCCATATTCAGAAAACCATCTCATATTCACATTCATTCACGCCAGAAATTCATTCCCTCTCTCTAACACAGCCATACTCCACCATTCTTCATATTTTCTGCCCAAAAACACTCCTTGCTGATAGGAGCATATTTAGGCGATTTACTTAGCTTGTTTTCGTGCATCTATGTTGTTAATTCATAATTGTTTTAGTACTTTAAGCCATTTTCGTGTGTTTTTAGGTTCATATGGCTAAGGAAGCAAAAAGATGCATTTTGGAGCATTTTGGAGCAAAATTGGGCTTGGAATGGATAGCATATGCTTGGAGCCAAAGTGTTGGACGAATTTGAAAGCCTTGTATGCACTTTGGACATAAAACAAAGGGCCTAGCCCAATCAAACAATCCTTTGAGCCATGCAAAACCTCTAGCCCAATCAACAACCCTTAGCCACATGCATTCACATGCATCACAACCCCAAAACCATCAAGAAACACCATTCACACACACATGCACTTAATCCTTCATCATTACACCACCTTCTCCATCTTTATTCCACATGCATTCATCATAATTCACCCTAGCTACCACCATTCACACACACATGCACTTACTCTTTCATCATTGCACCACCAATTCAACACATGCATTTCCACCTTCCTACTTCATCATTTCATCCACATGCACTCTCAATCATAACAACCACATTCACTCTTAAACAATCACCCACATATTCTCCCATTCCCCCTATAAAAACCCATGCATTCATACACAAAAATCACATCTCATTTTCATACACAACACATCACAAACACATCCAATCTTCCCTCATTGCCTGGAGCTACCATTCCCTTATAATCCAAACACCACTCCTCATCCATTTCCATAATTCCCCAATCCATTCAACACACCAACAACATCCCTTAGACCTTGTGCTACGACGAAGAGGAAGATAAGAGGGCCTAAACGTTCATACAATTCAAGTTTGAGTTGTTGGAATGTTTAGGTGTTTCTTTGATTCTCTTTGTTTTGTACCATGAGGAACTTCCTCTCGGCTTCATTCCATTAGATACACTCTCCCATTTCTTAAAGGATTTCGACATCAGTTTTGCTTCAAGGGTTCTTTCTTCTTAATCCTATGTTCACTCATGTTATATATTTTTATGTCAAACCTTTTGTAAACATGAAGTGTAACTAATCTCTCTCTAGGGATTCGATGTAGCCTTGCAAGATTGCCATGTAGTTAATTCGGAATTCTCATTTAATCTATCTATTTCTTGTTTCATTCTCCGATTTAATTGTGACTTAGTGTGTTGATTTTAATGCTTGATCATCATTTGAATTAACCACAGGTTGTTTAGCCAAGATTAAAGCACACATCATGCATAATCTTGGTAGATATGTGAATGAATGAAGGGAATGTTTTGCAAACATCCTGCCGAGTGTTCCCTTTGGTTTTGTGAAAGTTTCTTGTGCACTACATAGTCTTGATTAGGAACCAAAGTTGCACATCACAATTAGGCTCATGATTAGAGACATTTGATCAAATCCACACATCATATGGCTGATCATATCTAAGTGAAACAAACCCAAGAAATAAGTACAGGGATGAGTATAATCTGACTTAACAAGCATGGACATGGCTTAGCAATGGTGAAATCGAATCTCTAGCTTCATCTCCATTTGTGCTATCTCTTTTTATTAGCTGTTGATTCATTCATTTTGTGTTTACTTCATTTCCTTATGCTTTAATTTACAATCTGTCATTTAGTTTAATCAAAACCTAAATCCCCCTTTACCTTATTGTTCAATTTAGTTAGAAATCAATTTAGTTTATGCTTTAAAGCATTTTGAGTCTTTGGTTTGTCTTAGTGTTTTAAAGTTTAGTTTTGCATTCTTTGAGTCTACTATAGTGTTTTAGATTGTGTTTTTAGCGTTTTTGAGTCAAATCCAAGTGATTAACAATCCCTCCTAATCCCCGGTCCAGAACGATCCCTACTTACATACTTACTACAATTGTCAAAAAGAGGGTTTAATTTGTGTGCGTATAATTCTCGCATCACTTGCCTTCCCCTACATCCATCCCTACCCTAAACACATCATTCTACATCAGCCATAACCCCCAAAACTCACCAAAACCCCTTGTGCCGCAGCAACTAGAGGAGAAGAGGCCTAAACGTTCATACAATTCAAGATTGAGTTGTTGGAATTTTTAGGTGTACTTCGATTCTTGTTTTCAATGTTTACTTTGTTATTACTCTCTAAGTTTGTTGTAATCATGAGTGGCTAAACCCCTAATTAGTTAGGGGAAAGTTTGAAGCCATGAACATGTTTGAAATATGAATTGATTTCTTCCAATTGTGATTTGTTAAGTTGTGATTGCAATTCAATTATCATGTTTATTAAAAACTTGTTTTTGTATGTTGATTAGGGATGCATACTTAGTCTTCATGCATAAACTCGATGCTAGTTTATAAACGAGTTTCACCTAATCGTCACAAGTTTATAAACATGAGTAGTGAAGGTTGCTAGTCACAACCGCGTTAATTGAATTCTTGGCAAAAGTATCATGCATTCATAGTTACAATTGCCTCGTCAACACTTATAATTTTCATAGAGCATAATTGATAGGAGCATATTCATGCGACTTAAATGGCTTGTTCTCGTGCATTTACGTTATGTTTCTCTCGTTATTTTAGTCCTTTATGCTTCTTTTGTGTGTTTTCAGGTTCTAAGGGCCTAGGGAGCAAGAAAGTGCATTTTGAGGCCATTTGGAGCATTTTTGGGCATGGATTGGATAGCTCATCCATGGAGCCAAGAGGATGGACGAATTTGAAGGCCTTGTATTCACTTTGGACATAAAACAAAGGGGCCTAGCCCATTCTCTCTTATTCTCTCCCTTATAGCCATGCAAAGAACCATCCATTCCATCAAAAACAATTCATCAAACACATGCATTCCCTTCACTTTCACCCACATGCAAATTTAATCATTCATTTCCCAACATCATTGCCGTGCACATTCCCTAACATTTCTAGCCATTTCACTTCATCATTACACCACCATTCATTCATTAATCCACATGCACATTCAATCATTCACTCAAGCACCCTTGTGCCTTGTTTCCCCCTTTGTTCCCACCAATCACATGCATCATCATCATTCAACCAAGCCTAACCCGTGCATTCCCCCTAATTCCAGCACCAAAACATGCACTCACATGCATTTTCACCACCATTCACACACACATGCATCCTGAAATTCTTGCCGTGCATTTCATACCCTTTCTAGCCATTTCATTTCATCATTACACCACCATTCACACCCCTTTAATCCACATGCAGCCACATATTCATTCACTTAATCATTAAGCCACACATTCACACACACACACCCAAAACACATCCATGCCGTGGCCTACTCACAATTCCAGCATCTTCACATGTCTTTCTAGCTTTCCCTTTCATTTCCACCACTCATTCTTCATCATTGCAGCCACCTACATGCATTATTCATTAACCTTTCATCATGTAGCCAGAAAATAAGCAAGAAAACATCAATGTCGTGCCTTCACACACCATTTCAGCACATTCCAACACCTTCACATGCAATTCCAGCTTTCACATGTTTTCCTAACTGATTTTCCATCATTAATTAGCCACTTGCATCTTAAACAAACAGCCATATGTTCCCTCCACTACTCCTATAAATACCCTTGCATTCATTCACTCCCCATTCAATTCACATCTCTCCATTTCTCACACCACAACACAAACACACACCATCTTCACATCCTGAAATTCCCTTCCTTGCCGTGGGTTTCTTTCCATTTTCTATCTTTCCTCATCCATTTCCATAATTCCCCAATCCATTCAACACACCAACAACATCCCTTAGACCTTGTGCCATAATAACGAAGAAGAGAAGAGTGCCTAAACGTTCATACAATTCAAGTTTGAGTTGTTGGAATGTTTAGGTGTTTCTTTGATTTCAATGTTTAAATTCAATTTTCTTTGTTTTGTAATGGAAGAGAAGAGTGCCTAAACGTTCATACAATTCAAGTTTGAGTTGTTGGAATGTTTAGGTGTTTCTTTGATTTCAAAGTTATGAGGATTGATGCGAGAATTACTTGACACTCAAATTAAACCCTCGTTTGACAATTGTAGTAGAATGGATAAGTGAGGGATCGTTCTAGACCGGGGATTAGGAGGGCTTGCTAAAACCTTCTAAATTGACTTAAAAACATAAAAACACAATATAAAACACTATTTAATGCTCGAAGAAAGCAAAACTAAAAATAAGAAAGATTAAGACTAAGACTTCAACGAAATAGGGGGGGAATTGGATTTGGATGAATTTAAACTAAAATGAATACTTGGAAACAAAACAAATTGTAAATATGGATTTGACGGAAATGAATGGATGGGAAGCTAGCTAAGGGTTCTTTCTCTACACATGATATTTATGCATATGAATCAATTTCCAGTTATTCCTTCATTGAATTATGAATGACAATGCCCCAAATTAACCGTGACATCACTAGTTAACCCTCAGATTTTCCTTATATTATTGGATTGGATGGCATCATTCGACAACCCAAAACATTCTCAAAAGTTCCCTACATGTCATCATAATAGAGATACAATCGAAGATCATTAAGAATAATGAAAACCATAAGCATTGACAAAGCATTTGCAACTATGACATCATGTTACTCATGCTAAGAATTAAACTTAACGCGATCGTGACAAGCGACCTTTACTACTTTCAAGTATAAGTTAGTAACGATTATGTGAAACCTCCTTAAACTTTAGCCACATATTCATGCATGCTAATTAAGTGTCGACCCTCAATCAACAAACACAAATAAGTTAATCATCAAATAGTTAAGCCAATTGCATTCACGAATCAAGAGTTCATAACCGGAATTCATCAATTCATATCACATAAATAAACATGGTATTGAAATCACCCCTAGCCAAAAAGGGTTTAGTTCCCCATAACTTTGAAATCAAAGAAACACCTAAACATTCCAACAACTCAAACTTGAATTGTATGAACGTTTAGGCACTCTTCTCTTCCATTCCTTATACGTACAAAACAAAGAGAATTAAAATGAAACATTGAAATCAAAGAAACGCGTAAACATTCCAACAACTCAAACGTGAATTGTATGAACGTTTAGGCCCTCTTCTCTTCGTCTTCGTTGTAGCACAAGGACTAAGGGATGTTGTTGGTGTGTTGAATGGATTGGGGGATTATGGAAATGGAAGAAATGGAGGAGAAAGGGAAGGGAATGGTGCAGAAAATGGAGAGACTCACGGCTAGGGAGAAGATGGAAGTGTTTGTGGTGTGTTGTGTATGAAAAATGAGATGTTTTTGAATGAATGAATGCAAGGGTATTTATAGGAGTAGTGGAGGGAACATATGGCTGTTTGTTTAAGATGCAAGTGGCTAATTAATGATGGAAAAATATGTGATTGAATTAAAGGATGCAAAGTGAATGAATCATGAATCATTGTGGATGAAAGTTGGAAGTGCATGTGTTGATGACTAGGTTAGTGGGTGGAAATCTGAAAATGGCATATAGGAATGGGAGCTCACGGTTTGAATGTGTAAAGTGTGTGTGAATGCATGTGAAGATGCAATAAATAATGCATGTAGGGTTAGGAAATAATGAAGAAATGCATGTGAGATGTTTGGAAAGGAAATGGGAACCCACGGCAATGAAGTTGTTTTGTGTTGTGAATTATGATGAATGCATGTGAGTTAAAGAGGGAGAATGTGGTGAAATGATGAAGTAGGAAGGTGGAAATGCATGTGAGATGTTTGGAAAGGAATAAAGAATGAATGGTGGAAATGTGAGTGAATGATGTGCATGTGTGAGAATGCATGTGGAATTAAGAGGAGTATGGAAGTGAAATAAATGAATGATATGTTAAGTGATAAGTGAATGATATGTGGTGAGTGATAAGTGAATGGTTTGATAAGTGATAAATGAACTAGTTTAAAGGGCTAGGGTTTAAGTACATAGAATGGGCCTAAAATAGGTTGGTTTGTATGGCATAATGTGTTTGATTGGGCTAGAGGTTTTCCATGGCTCAAAGGATTTGTTTGATTGGGCTAGGCCCTTTGTTTGATGTCCCCAAAGAGCATACAAGGCTTCAATTTCGTCCATCCTCTTTGCTCCATGATTAAGCTATCCAAATCATGCACAAAAATGCTCCAAATAGCCTCAAAATGCACTTTCTTGCTCCCTAAGCCCTTAGAACCTGAAAACACACAAAAGAAGCATAAAGGACTAAAATAACTAGAGAAACATAACGTAAATGCACGAGAACAAGCCATTTAAGTCGCATGAATATGCTCCTATCAAACTCCCCCACACTTATCTTTTGCTAGTCCTCGAGCAAAACAGAATAAAAACAAATAAACAAAACGACACTAAACATGTAAAACACAACCTACACCTTCCAACAATCGTTTCAGGGATTTCCAATGCACATGACAAGTTAAAAATCATTATTCCCACAGAATTTAGCCATCTTTACCCTTAAGTACATTCTTAATCATAGTTACCACATACTAGTTCGCAATTAAGCATTTAAAACCATGTTTTGAATGTAGTAACATGCCTTAGAGAATTTGCTCAATTCCTTTCAAGATATGCACTCAATTTTTACTCAGATTTTCTAACTACACACTGATAGGAGCATATTCATGCGACTTAAATGGCTTGTTCTCGTGCATTTACGTTATGTTTCTTTAGTTATTTTAGTACTTTAAGCTATTTTCGTGTGTTTATAGGTCCAAAGGGCTAAAGGAGCAAAAAGATGCATTTTGGAGACTTTTGGAGCACTTTTGGGCTAAGGATGGATAGCTTATGCTTGGAGCCAAAGTGTTGGACGAAATTGAAGACCTAATTGAAGACCAAAGTGTTGGAACCTTGTTCTCTTTAGTTTTAGGACATTTAAAACCTTTCCTAATCCCAATCATGCCATGCATAACACACATCCATTCTAACACATTGTCATTGCACATGCATTTCCTTCATTAGTTAATTCACATGCTCCATACTTATCATCACCACTCATTACTTATCACATATCATCACCACTTATCACTTATCATTCACCACTTATCATATCATACATTCATTTATCACTTATCATAATCATTCACTTATCACTTAACATATCATACACTTATCACTTATCACTCATAATCATCTACAACATCCACCTACTTCACCTACAACATCCACCTACTTCACCTACAACATCCACCTAATTCACCTACAACATCCACCTACTTCACCTACAACATCCACCTACTTCACCTACAACATCCACTTCACCTACAACATCCACCTACTTCACCTACAACATCCACCTACTTCACCTACAAATGACATAGCCATATGTTCCCTCCACTACTCCTATAAATACCCTTGCATTCATTCATTCAATGAACATCTCATTTTCATACACAACACATTACAAACACATTCTCCCTTCCCTAGCCGTGAGCTTCCCATCTCTCCCCTTATAATCCAAACACCATTTTTCCATTTCCCTTCCCTTTCTCCTCCATTTCTTCCATTTCCATAATCCCCCAATCCATTCAACACACCAACAACATCCCTTAGTCCTTGTGCTACAACGAAGACGAAGAGAAAAGGGCCTAAACGTTCATACAATTCACGTTTGAGTTGTTGGAATGTTTACGCGTTTCTTTGATTTCAATGTTTAAATTCAATTCTCTTTGTTTTGTAATATGAGGAATGGAAGAGAAGAGTGCCTAAACGTTCATACAATTCAAGTTTGAGTTGTTGGAATGTTTAGGTGTTTCTTTGATTTCAAAGTTATGAGGAACTAAACCCTTTTTGGCTAGGGGTGATTTCAATACCATGATTATTTATGTGATATGAATTGATGAATTTCGGTTATGAACTCTTGATTCGTGAATGCAATTGGCTTAACTATTTGATGATTAACTTATTTGTGTTTGTTGATTGAGGGTCGACACTTAATTAGCATGCATGAATATGTGGCTAAAGTTTAAGAAGGTTTCACATAATCGTTACTAACTTATACTTGAAAGTAGTGAAGGTCGCTTGTCACGATCGCGTTAAGTTTAATTCTTAGCATGAGCAACATGATGTCATAGTTGCAAATGCTTTGTCAATGCTTATGGTTTTCATTATTCTTAATGATCTTCGATTGTATCTCTATTATGATGACATGTAGGGAACTTTTGAGAATGTTTTGGGTTGTCGAATGATGCCATCCAATCCAATAATATAAGGAAAATCTGAGGGTTAACTAGTGATATCACGGTTAATTTGGGGCATTGTCGTTCATAATTCAATGAAGGAATAACTGGAAATTGATTCATATGCATAAATATCATGTGTAGAGAAAGAACCCTTAGCTAGCTTCCCATCCATTCATTTCCGTCAAATCCATATTTACAATTTGTTTTGTTTCCAAGTATTCATTTTAGTTTAAATTCGTCCAAATCCAATTCCCCCCTATTTCGTTGAAATCTTAGTCTTAATCTTTCTTATTTTTAGTTTTGCTTTCTGCGAGCATTAAATAGTGTTTTATATTGTGTTTTTATGTTTTTAAGTCAATTTAGAAGGTTTTAGCAAGCCCTCCTAATCCCCGGTCTAGAACGATCCCTACTTGCACCTATACTACAATTTGACAAAAAGAGGGTTTAATTTGTGCGCGTATAAATTTCGCATCAAATTTTGGCGCCGTTGCCGGGGATTAGCAACTTTGCTAATCCCTTGGTTCTTTTCTTTTTTTTTTTGTTTAGTTGTTTTCGTTTTAGTTTCTAAATTAGTGTTGTTTTCTTTGTTTGTTGTTACTTTTCATATTTGATTTAGTTCTCTTTCTTTGATTTTAGGTGCTAAAGAAGTAAGATATGGATTTTGCTAGCATTCAAGCTCAATTGGCAAATCTTACTTCTAAATTGTCGCCGTATGCCGAAAGGACCACAATGCAGAGTGTCCCTACATTTGATGCTTCATATAGGCAAGGATTTCAAGCCAATCAATGTCCACAAAGAGATTGGAGGGATCATTCAAACTCTATATGGTGGGAAGATCAACATGTTCAACGTGAAGCATATTGGCAACCATATGAGGAGTTCTATTCAAGACCTATGCAGCCACCACAACTTCATATGCAATATGCTCAATTAAATTCAAGTTCGCCAATAGATTATATTCAAATTCTTAATGAAATAAATTCTTTGGCGCAGGGGTCACAAAATCAAGCCAAGGAGGCTCAACAAGAAGCATATTGGCAACCATATGAGGAGTTCAATACAACACCTATGCAGCCACCACAACCTCCCCCACAACAATTCCAATCAAGTTCAAGTATGTCCATGGATAATGATAAAAATTTTCAATTACTAACCTCTTTGACGCAGGACGAACAAAATCAAGACAAGAAGTTGGGTAAATTGGACGAGCAATTTGGGCAGATTATGGAGTTCATGAAACAAATTCAAGAGCAAAGTGAACTCTCCAACTCAACTATTGAAAACTCGAAGGAAGATTTTGAAATCCATAATGCTATCACTTTGGGAAGTGCTATGGAGGTTGGAGCTGACCTAAAAATGTCCAAACATAGCCTAGAAGTGGAGGAAGAGCTGCGAATTGAGGAGGAGGAAGAAGACATGCACACGGCAAGGGTAGAACAACCCTTGCCGCAGCCCCCTAAGCCCTCTAAACCACCCACCACCAGTAAGGACGTCCCAATTCCATGTTATTCTGATGTTATTCCACCCAATGTCCCTTTTCCTAGCAGGTTTTTGATTCCCAACCAAGAAGAGAGTAAAAAGGACATCGTTGAAGCCTTCCCAAAGGTGCAAAATGCTATTCAAATTCTTGGTGCAACACAGCAAGTTTTAGATGGTGTTGAATTCTTCAAAGGACTTTGTACACCAAGAAGAATGATTCAAGAGAAGGTAGTGGCTGGAGAAGATGTAGAAGGCATCAAAGAGGACATATTTGAAACCACAATTCCCAAGGAAGTTGGATTTTATGACACGGGACAAGTCATAACTTTCGAAGGGGTGTTTATTCTGGAGTTCACTTTGGAGCACACAGGTAAGCCGCCTCCCCGAATTTCAATTTTCTTTTATACTAACATGTGGTTAATGATTCAGGCAACCAATCTGGAATTTAAACTATTACCGGATCATTTCAAGTATCACCGCCCATTCAAATATAAATTCCATGCCGTTATTTTATTTATGTAAAAAAAAAAAAAAAAAAAAAAAAAAAAAAAAAGATACTAAACATGGAGAAAGATGGAGCCTTCACAGAGGATGTTTACGTGAAGCCCCGCTACGAGGCGTCGAAGCAGAAGGAATAGAAGCGGAAGGCATAGGAGCGGAAGGCGCAGAAGCGGGAGGTATCGGAGCGGAAGCCATCGGAGCTAGAGCATTCCAGGCCTCAATACTTGGCCAAGCGCTGGATGACCCAGGAAAAAGGTGCCTCTGGAGACAAGCCGCAAGCCTTTGACGGTCACTGTGAATTCGACCCTCAGATTCTTGCAGCTCATCAAGCTTTCTCTTCATGCCCGACGAATAGTTATTTGCAAGCACATGCAAACTTCTATTCTCGTACTTAAGCTGCTGGATCTCTTGCTTAAGACTCTCCACCTCTGCCATCAATGATTCCACCTGACGGGAGCGGGCAAGCAGGCGTTGGCCCATGTTGGACACAGAACTCGCACACTGAACACTAAGTGCGAAGGACTCTTGAACGGCCAGCTCATCGGACCGTCCTGACAGCAGCCTACTATCTTTCGGAGTGAGGAGGTTCCTAGCTACTATTGTAGCTGTTGTGGCGTCCTGCATCACGGAGTCTTCACCTGTGAGAGGACCGTTAGAAGAAAAGAAAGAAGGGCGCCATACGTTACCTTGACGCGGCGCGCCCGTATCACTGCTAAGGCTCAATTCCAAGCTAAGGTTCGATGAGTTTGCCATTTTTCAAAAGTGTTCAAAGAGAAGGGATGGAGTTAAATTTCAAAGGGCCGGAGTCGATTTTCAAGAATGGGAAATCTTCAGAGTGTGTTTGTTGTGGTGATCGATAGCTCAATAAAAAAGCCAAGGCGACGCGTCCACCAATTCAAAAAGCCGGAATTTCCAGCGTAATTTAGGCGACGCTTTCTCAGCTTTTCAGAAGGCGCGTTCAACTTTGTCAAAAGATTTCTTCTTTTCTGACAACACGTGGAGGCCATCATCACAACTACACATCTTTAGCCGACAAGCGCAAAGTTCGGCGACGCTTTCTCAGCTTTTCAGAAGACGCGTGCAGCTTTGTCAAAAGGAGCCGCATCTGCACTACCACGTGTCGTTCAGAAATCGAAGGGGCGTCATTCAGAAATCGAAGGGGCGCCTGCTCAGAAATCGAAAAGGCGAATTCAAAGATCGAAGAGGCGCCACTATTTCAAAAAGCCGGAGTTGCGGGATCAAAACGTTTGTCGACAAAGGTAAAAAGTACCACCACTTGCTATTATCTCTATATATGTCGACCTTCGTCTTTTATGGCAGGGCAAACCTGAAGAAAATGCCCAACTCTCCCTCACCTCTGAGGGCGCACTCCCAGCGAAGCCTTTCAAAATACTCAATTCTTTCTTCTTCCCCAAAGATGATACCAGATGCCTGGAGTACATATGACCCAGGAGGAAACGGTGGATTGAAGCATGTGCTGATTCATTCACCGCTTCTTCAAAGCAAAGGTATCTCATATCATCAAGGTCAAAAGCAAAAGTATCTCATATCATGCTCTTTCCCTGTCTTTTTCTTTGTCCTTGTTCTTACTCGCATGGCAAAGTAAAAGAAGCAATCAGCCGGCACTTGGAGTCAGTCTTCCGATCTGGAGCCAACTGCCTGGAATCTATTCCTGATTGCTTACCTAGCGTTGCTCTCGAGTAGTCATCTTCAACGGTTGATACACTTCCAGAGAAGGGACCACTTCTGCAAAGGGGAGCGAGTAAGGCAAGTGAAAATGATACATTGAAGCATGTGGAGACAAACTTAGGCTGAGTTATCCTCCAACCCTTTTCAATACGAATTGGAAAGATTGAACAAAGAAACAGACCAAAGGAGTAAGCTCAGACCTTCGGAGGAGACCAAAAGAACCATCCTGCTGCCCAGTTCAAGAAGTAGCACAAAGGAAAATCAACGATGGGCAGAAACCAGTTCAAGAGTAAGCCTGTGAAATCACAAAGATCAAAGCCTCAATGCAATTACCAAGGAGAAGATGGAATTTACACTCTATAACCAGATTTGCGTCTCTAAACTCTTCTCTTTGTTAATTACATTATGCCATGTTTAATATGTTTAGTTGCTTTTTGTGTGTTTACTTATGTTTTGTGTGAATCTATGCTTAAAACATTGAGGACAATGTTTGATTTAAGTGTGGGGGGGTAACTAAACTAAATATATTTAATGCAAATTCGTGGGATTTTATCACCCATAACTTCAAATGTTGTTCCTTGCTGTTTTAAGGTGTTTTTAAGTTGTTTTAGAGTGTTTTAGTATGTTTTGTTTTTATAACTCCAAAAATCACATAAAAATTTGAAAAACATGTTTTAAAAAAAAAGCCTCAAAAGAGTGTTTTGAGTTGTTTTTGTGTGTTTGTGTCTTAGGGTACCTTCCAACATAATGATAAGGATTTGGTTTATAGTTGCATGACTGTTAAAAAGAGTTATAAACATAGATGAAAGTTTGATTTACTCTTGGTATATGCTTGGTTATGGTTATAATGTATGACTTCACATGCAATCATAAAAGAAAAATTCGTTTTTTTGTAACATGCTTGAAGGAAGGAACTCAAACAAACGCTACATCCCTGTGAGACTCGAGCCATTACCTTCTTTGGAGAGTTATTTTCTGTGATTCTTTGTTTTCTAAAATTGTTGCATGATCTCATTATTCCTTGCTTGGTTGCTACTTAGAATGCAATTGTATCATGATAGAACTAAATGCTAGAACTTATATCCGTTTCATTCAAAGCATGATATTGATTGCATAACATACAATAAGATAAAGTTGTTAGTCAAGCCAAAGCCAAAAAGCCTATCCCTTTTTCACATGTATTGTAGGATTACCCCTTTTGAGCCTTTTCAAGCTTATTTTCTTTGTTAACCCCTTATTCTTAAAGGATAGTGAAGCATGACTTAGAATGAACTCCTTTTGATCAATATACTGCAGAAAATAAGTGTGGGGGAAGATAATAGGGCACGGCCAAAGAATGAAATAAAGAAAAAAAAAAAAAAAAAAAAAAAAAAAAAAAAAAAGAGTTGAAAAATAAGTGAGAATGATCTCACAAGCATTGGTTATTGAAGGAAGGGTCCAAAAGAGTGAATTTGACCCTAGTTGTTGCATGAATCTTCCCTTGTGTTTAAAAGTTGATTTCTGCCATTAAAAGTGAGTTTAAGTGTCAATTTCATTACTTCGCTTCCTATTACTTTAAGAACCTTTGTTTTACTTTACCTTTCTTTGTTAAACCATTACCCTTAGCCCCGTTACAACCCTCAACTTCTATCTTGATGTTATGTATTCAATATGTGGAGTTTGGAATTGATATGAGCTTATGGAATCACTGGTTCTCATTCTAAGTAGTAGCATTCCATTCATGAGATCATATTCATGTCATTATCGTAAATCCAGAAAATGCTTTCTTTATTATAACATATGTGAGTGTTAGAATTCATATTTACATCAATCTTCTCACATATAACTAGTGTAGGGTGTGTAGTCAGAAAATCTGTGTGAAAAACAAGTGCATATTTTGTAAGGATTTGAGCAAATTCTCTAAAAGCATGTTACTACTTTCGAAATGTGTTTTAAATGCTTAATTGTGAACTAGTATGTGGTGACTATGATTAAGAATGTACTTAACTGTAAAGATGGCTAAAAATCTATGGGACTAATGATTTTTAACTTGTCATGTGCATTGGAAATCTGAGACAATTGTTGGAAGGTGTAGGTTGTGTTTTGTTCGTTTTGTTTTGTTTTTGGTTTCTTTTGTTTTGTTTTGCTCGAGGACTAGCAAAAGCTAAGTGTGGGGGTATTTGATAGGAGCATATTCATGCGACTTAAATGGCTTGTTCTCGTGCATTTACGTTATGTTTCTTTAGTTATTTTAGTACTTTAAGCTATTTTCGTGTGTTTATAGGTCCAAAGGGCTAAAGGAGCAAAAAGATGCATTTTGGAGACTTTTGGAGCACTTTTGGGCTAAGGATGGATAGCTTATGCTTGGAGCCAAAGTGTTGGACGAAATTGAAGACCTAATTGAAGACCAAAGTGTTGGAACCTTGTTCTCTTTAGTTTTAGGACATTTAAAACCTTTCCTAATCCCAATCATGCCATGCATAACACACATCCATTCTAACACATTGTCATTGCACATGCATTTCCTTCATTAGTTAATTCACATGCTCCATACTTATCATCACCACTCATTACTTATCACATATCATCACCACTTATCACTTATCATTCACCACTTATCATATCATACATTCATTTATCACTTATCATAATCATTCACTTATCACTTAACATATCATACACTTATCACTTATCACTCATAATCATCTACAACATCCACCTACTTCACCTACAACATCCACCTACTTCACCTACAACATCCACCTAATTCACCTACAACATCCACCTACTTCACCTACAACATCCACCTACTTCACCTACAACATCCACTTCACCTACAACATCCACCTACTTCACCTACAACATCCACCTACTTCACCTACAAATGACATAGCCATATGTTCCCTCCACTACTCCTATAAATACCCTTGCATTCATTCATTCAATGAACATCTCATTTTCATACACAACACATTACAAACACATTCTCCCTTCCCTAGCCGTGAGCTTCCCATCTCTCCCCTTATAATCCAAACACCATTTTTCCATTTCCCTTCCCTTTCTCCTCCATTTCTTCCATTTCCATAATCCCCCAATCCATTCAACACACCAACAACATCCCTTAGTCCTTGTGCTACAACGAAGACGAAGAGAAAAGGGCCTAAACGTTCATACAATTCACGTTTGAGTTGTTGGAATGTTTACGCGTTTCTTTGATTTCAATGTTTAAATTCAATTCTCTTTGTTTTGTAATATGAGGAATGGAAGAGAAGAGTGCCTAAACGTTCATACAATTCAAGTTTGAGTTGTTGGAATGTTTAGGTGTTTCTTTGATTTCAAAGTTATGAGGAACTAAACCCTTTTTGGCTAGGGGTGATTTCAATACCATGATTATTTATGTGATATGAATTGATGAATTCCGGTTATGAACTCTTGATTCGTGAATGCAATTGGCTTAACTATTTGATGATTAACTTATTTGTGTTTGTTGATTGAGGGTCGACACTTAATTAGCATGCATGAATATGTGGCTAAAGTTTAAGAAGGTTTCACATAATCGTTACTAACTTATACTTGAAAGTAGTGAAGGTCGCTTGTCACGATCGCGTTAAGTTTAATTCTTAGCATGAGCAACATGATGTCATAGTTGCAAATGCTTTGTCAATGCTTATGGTTTTCATTATTCTTAATGATCTTCGATTGTATCTCTATTATGATGACATGTAGGGAACTTTTGAGAATGTTTTGGGTTGTCGAATGATGCCATCCAATCCAATAATATAAGGAAAATCTGAGGGTTAACTAGTGATGTCACGGTTAATTTGGGGCATTGTCGTTCATAATTCAATGAAGGAATAACTGGAAATTGATTCATATGCATAAATATCATGTGTAGAGAAAGAACCCTTAGCTAGCTTCCCATCCATTCATTTCCGTCAAATCCATATTTACAATTTGTTTTGTTTCCAAGTATTCATTTTAGTTTAAATTCGTCCAAATCCAATTCCCCCCTATTTCGTTGAAATCTTAGTCTTAATCTTTCTTATTTTTAGTTTTGCTTTCTGCGAGCATTAAATAGTGTTTTATATTGTGTTTTTATGTTTTTAAGTCAATTTAGAAGGTTTTAGCAAGCCCTCCTAATCCCCGGTCTAGAACGATCCCTACTTGCACCTATACTACAATTTGACAAAAAGAGGGTTTAATTTGTGCGCGTATAAATTTCGCATCACACACCCTAATCTAGTCATATGTGAGAAGATTGATGTAAACATGAAAACGACACTCACATATATGTATCACAAAGAACGCAATTTCTGGAGTTAATAATCAAGTTTAGATATGATCTCATGAATGGAATGCTACTACTTAGACGCGAGAACCAGTGACACCATATGCTCATACCAAGTTCAAACTCCACAAATTGAAACACATAACACTCAAGATTGAAGTCACGGGTTGTAATGGGGCTTGGGGCGTGTGGATAGCAACGAAGGGATATGGAAAACAAAGGTTCTTAAAGAAATAGTGAGCAAGGCAATTGAATCAACTTAGAATTCACTTTTGAATGAAAACTCAACTTTGGAACAAAAAGGGAGACAATTTAGGGCCAGAATTGGTGTTTTGAGCCCTTTCTTCAATCACTCAAAAATTTTTTTTTTTTTTTTTTTTTTTTTAATACTCAAAACATACTTAAGAACAAGCATTCCTTCCCCCACACTTATTTTCTTGCATAATGTAACTCAAAAGGAATTTATTTAAGTCATGCTCACTATCTTTTAAGAACAAGGGTAAGGACGGTCATATTCTAGGTTAGGTGAAGATAAAGTGGGTTAACAAAGAACATGGGTTAACATGGCTCAACGGGGGTAAAACTTACAACATATACGAAATATGGGAAGCGAGGCTATTTGGCTATGGTGGCAACTACACAACTTCATCTTGATATATGTTATGCAAATCAATAACATGCTTTGAATGAAATGGGCATGAGTTCTAGCATTTGGAACTATATGATGAAACGCCTTCTAAGTAGTAACCAAGCAAAGAATAATGAGATCATGCAACAATTTTAGAAAACAAGAAATCACAGATTATACTCTCCAAAGAACGTTATAGGCTCAAGTTTCTCAGGGTTGTAGCATTTGTTTGAGTTCCTTCCTTCAGGCATGTTACAAAAACTAAATTTTCTTTTATGATTGCATGTGAAGTCATACATTATAACCATAACCAAGCATATACCAAGAGTAAATCAAACTTTTCTCTATGTTTATAACTCTTTTTAACAGTCATGCAATTACAAACCAAATCCTTATCATTGTGTTGGAAGGTATCCTAAGACACAAACACACACAAAAACAACTTTAAAACAACTCTTTTTGGGTTTTTCAAAACAATTTTTCAAATTTTTATGGGATTTTCGAATTTTTAAGACAAAACACACTAAAACAGTTTTAAAACAGTGAGAAACAACATGTGAAGTGAGAGGTGATAAAATCCAACGAATTTGCATCAAATATACTTAGTTACCCCCCCCACACTTAAATCAAACATTGTCCTCAATGTTTTAAGCATAGATTCACACAAAGCATAAGTAAATACACAAAAAGCACTTAAACATACTAAACATGGCATAATGTAATTAACAAAGAGAAGAGTTTAGAGACGCAAATCTGGTTATAGAGTGTAAATTCCATCTTCTCCTTGGTAATTGCATTGAGGCTTTGATCTTTGTGATTCCACAGGCTTACTCTTGAACTGGTTTCTGCCCATCGTTGATTTTCCTTTGTGCTACTTCTTGAACTGGGCAGCAGGATGGTTCTTTTGGTCTTCCCCGAAGGTCTGAGCTTCCTCCTTTTATCTGTTTCTTTGTGATAGGAGCATATTCATGCGACTTAAATGGCTTGTTCTCGTACATTTACGTTATGTTTCTTTAGTTAGTTTAGTCCTTTATGCTTCTTTTGTGCGTTTTCAGGATAATAAGACGTGTTTGACGAAAGGATGCATTGTGGAGTGTTTTGGAGCACTATTGGGCTAAGGATGGATAGCTTATGCTTGGAGCCCAAGTGTTGGATGAAATTGAAGGCCTTGTAAGCACTTGAGGACATAAAACAATGGCCCTAACCCAATTACATTCACCTTGCCTTGGGCTTAACACAAACACCATTCCTTGCCATGCAAGGGGGAGCAATTTGGGTCCATTTCATGTACTTAAACCCTAGCCCAATCCACAATCACTTCAAAGCCATGCAAAACCTTTCAACACCCTTTAATCATTCCCCTTTAAGTTATGATTTTATTTCCTAACCCTACATGCATTATTTATTAGCATCTTCACATGCATTCACACACACTTCACACCTCTTTAATCCACATGCATTCATCATCATTCACTCTAGTTTTAATTCACATGCAAACACATGCATTTCCAACACCAAACACACCTTGCCATGTATCCCATTCCATTTTCCAGCTTTTCTCCTTCTCTTTGCAACCTAATTCACATGCATTCCATCCTTTAATTCACCCAAATGCCCCTTTAAATCATTCAATCACACCATCACACATTCATCCTCCAACATTGCACATGCACTTTGCCTTTCATCATTGCACAACAATCATAAGAGCCACATGCACTCTTAAACAATCAACAACATATTCTCCCATTCCCCCTATAAAAACCCATGCATTCATTGAGAAATTCATTCACTCCCCACTCCATCTCTCCATTTCTCACACCACAACTAACACAAACACTTCCCCTTAGAATCCAAAACCGTGAGTCTCCCTTCCACCATTCCTCATCCATTTCCATAATTCCCCAAACCTCACCTTAGACCTTGTGCTACAACAACGAGGAAGATAAGAGGGCCTAAACATTCATACAATTCAAGTTTGAGTTGTTGGAATGTTTAGGTGTTTCTTTGATTTCAATGTTTAAATTCAATTCTCTTTGTTTTGTACGTATGAGGAATGGAAGAGAAGAGTGCTTAAATGTTCATACAATTCAAGTTTGAGTTGTTGGAATGTTTAGGTGTTTCTTTGATTTCAAAGTTATGAGGAACTAAACCCCCTTTAGCTAGGGGGTGATTCGAAATAAATGTTTATGCTTGCATTTTGATTTGATTACTTCTAATTGCATTTCATAAGTTGTGGATTCAATTTGTTTAACCATTTGATTGATAACTTATTTATGAATGTTTATTAAGAATGCGCGCTTAATTTTCATGCATGAATATGACGCTAGAATATAAGTGAATTTCACCTAATCGTTACGAACTTATATTCACAAGTAGTGGAGGTTGCTTATAAACAATCGCGTTAAATGAATTCTTGGCACGAGTTTCATGCTCATCATAGTAACGAATGCCTCGTCAACACTTATAGTTTTCATAATGCTTAATGATCTTTGATTGTATCTTTATTGTGCTTTTCACGTAAAGGACTTTTGGAGAATGTGGTGAATTGCGTTGCGCTAACCCATCCAATTCATTAACTTAAGGAGAACTTGACGGTTAATTTAAGCGGACCTAATTAACCCGGGGTGTTGAGTTTCACAACTTATCGAAAGACCAACTGAGAATCAATATTGTATGCAAGTGTAACATGTGTGGAGAAGAACCCCTTGGCTATTCCATCATCCATATTTTCATCACATTCATATTTACTTTTTGCCTTTAATTACAATTTGTCCATTTAATTTAATCTCGTCCAAACACAATCCCCCCCCATCTTTTGTTAAGTCTTAATCATTCGTATTTGTTTTATTTTTGTGTTTTCAAGTATTTGAAGTCTTGTGTACTTGTTTTGAGTTCTTGTTAAGTAAGTTAAGTGTTTTAAAAATTAGTTTTATTTATTTGAATCAAGTGTTTAGCACCCCTAGTTAATCCCCGGTTAGAACGATCCCTACTTACATCATTACTACAATTGTCACAAATAGGGTTTAATTTGTGTGCGTATAAATCTCGCATCAAATTTTGGCGCCGTTGCCGGGGATTAGCAAAGTTGCTAATCCCTTGGTTCTTTTCTTTTTTTTTGGTTTAGTTGTTTTTCGTTTTAGTTTCTAACTTAGTGTTGTTTTCTTTGTTTGTTGTTACTTTTGATATTTGATTTAGTTCTCTTTCTTTGATTTTAGGTACTAGAGAAGTAAGATATGGATTTTGCTAGCATTCAAGCTCAATTGGCAAATCTTACTTCTCAATTGTCGCCGTATGCCGAAAGGACCACAATGCAGAGTGTCCCTACATTTGGTGCTTCATATAGGCAAGGATTTCAAGCCAATCAATGTCCACAAAGAGATTGGAGGGATCATTCAAACTCTATGTGGTGGGAAGATCAACAAGTTCAACGTGAAGCATATTGGCAACCATATGAGGAGTTCTATTCAAGACCTATGCAGCCACCACAACTTCATATGCAATATGCTCAATTAAATTCAAGTTCGCCAATAGATTATAATCAAATTCTTAATGAAATAAATTCTTTGGCGCAGGGGTCACAAAATCAAGCCAAGGAGGCCCAACAAGAAGCATATTGGCAACCATATGAGGAGTTCAATACAACACCTATGCAGCCACCACAACCTCCCCCACAACAATTCCAATCAAGTTCAAGTATGTCCATGGATAATGATTTTCAATTACTAACCTCTTTGACCCAGGACGAACAAAATCAAGACAAGAAGTTGGGTAAATTGGACGAGCAATTTGGGCAGATTATGGAGTTCATGAAACAAATTCAAGAGCGAAGTGAACTCTCCAACTCAACTATTGAAAACTCGAAGGAAGATTTTGAAATCCATAATGCTATCACTTTGGGAAGTGCTATGGAGGTT
Organism: Pyrus communis; assembly: GCF_041283825.1. Lineage (NCBI taxonomy): Eukaryota > Viridiplantae > Streptophyta > Magnoliopsida > Rosales > Rosaceae > Pyrus > Pyrus communis. The sequence continues at coordinate 10,438,378 of NC_142572.1, forward strand.
GGAGCTGACCTAAAAATGTCCAAACATAGCCTAGAAATGGATGAGGAGCTGCTAATTGAGGAGGAGGAAGAAGACATGCAAACGGCAAGGGTAGAACAACCCTTGCCGTAGCCCCCTAAGCCCTCTAAACCACCCACCACAAGTAAGGACGTCCCAATTCCATGTTATTCTGATGTTATTCCACCCAATGTCCCTTTTCCTAGCAGGTTTTTGATTCCCAACCAAGAAGAGAGTAAAAAGGACATCGTGGAAGCCTTCCCAAAGGTGCAAAATGCTATTCCAATTCTTGGTGCAACACAGCAAGTTTTAGATGGTGTTGAATTTTTCAAAGGACTTTGTACACCAAGAAGAATGATTCAAGAGAAGGTAGTGGCTGGAGAAGATGTAGAAGGCATCAAAGAGGACATAATTGAAACCACAATTCCCAAGGAAGTTGGATTTTATGACACGGGACAAGTCATAACTTTCGAAGGGGTGTTTATTCTGGAGTTCATTTTGGAGCACACAGGTAAGCCGCCTCCCCGAATTTCAATTTTCTTTTATACTAACATGTGGTTAATGATTCAGGCACCCAATCTGGAATTTAAACTATTACCGGATCATTTCAAGTATCACCGCCCATTCAAAGATAAATTCCATGCCATTTGATTTTATTTATGTAAAAAAAAAAAAAAAAAAAAAAAAAAAAAAGATACTAAACATGGAGAAAGATGGAGCCTTCACAGAGGATGTTTACGTGAAGCCCCGCTACAAGGCGTCGAAGCAGAAGGAATAGAAGCGGAAGGCATAGGAGCGGAAGGCGCAGAAGCGGGAGGCATCAGAGCAGAAGCCATCGGAGCGGGAGGCATCGGAGCTAGAGCATTCCAGGCCTCAATACTTGGCCAAGCGCTGGATGACCCAGGAAAAAGGTGCCTCTGGAGATAAGACGCAAGCCTTTGACGGTCATTGTGAATTCGACCCTCAGATTCTTGCAGCTCATCAAGCTTCCTCTTCATGCCCGCCGAATAGTTATTTGCAAGCACATGCAAACTTCTATTCTCGTACTTAAGCTGTTTGATTTCCTGCTTAAGACTTTCCACCTCTGCCATCAACGATTCCACTTGGCGGGACCGAGCAAGCAGGCGTAGGCCCATGTTGGACACAGAGCTCACACACTGAACACTAAGTGCGAGGGACTCTTGAACGGCCAACTCATCGGACCGTCCTGACAGCAGCCTACTATCTTTTGGAGTGAGGAGGTTCCTAGCTACTATTGTAGCTGTTGTGGCGTCCTGCATCACAGAGTCTTCACCTGAAAGAGGACCGTTAGAAGATAAAAAAGAAGGACGCCATACATTACCTTGACGGGGCGCAACCGGATCGCTGCTGAGACTCAAATCTAAGCTAAGGTTCGATGAGTTTGCCATTTTTTCAAAAGTGTTCAAAGAGAATGGGTGGATGGAGTTAAATTTCGAAGGGCCGGAGACGATTTTCAAGAATGGGAAATCTTCAGAGTGTGTTTGTGGCGGTGATCGATACCTCAATAAGAAGCCAAGGCGACGCGTCCACCGATTCAAAGAGCCGGATTTTCCGGCGTAAGTTAGGCGACGCTCCCTCGGCTTTTCAGAAAACGTGTTCTACTTTGTCAAAAGATTTCTGACAAAGCTGAAAACACGTGGACGCCATCATCGCAACTACACATCTTTAGCCGACAAGCGCAAAGTTCGGCGACGCTTTCTCTGCTTTTCAGAAGACACGTGCAGCTTTGTCAAAAGGAGCCGCATCTGCACTACCACGTGTCGTTCAGAAAGCGAAGGGGCGTCGTTCAGAAATCGAAGGGGCACCTGCTCAGAAATTGAAGAGGCGTGTTCAGAGATCGAAGAGGCGCCACTATTTCAAAAAGCCGGATTTGCGGGATCAAAACGTTTGTCGACAAAGGTAAAAAGTACCACCACTTGATATTATCTCTATATATGTCGACCTTCGTGTTTTATGGCAGGGCAAACCTGAAGAAAATGCCCAACTCGCCCTCACCTCTGAGGGCGCACTCCCAGCAAAGCCTTTCGAAATACTCAATTCTTTCTTCTTCCCCAAAGATGATACCAGATGCCTGGAGTACAGATGACCCAGGAGGAAACAGCGCAACAAATACATGTGCTGATTCATTCACCGTTTTTTCAAAAGCAAAGGTATCTCATATCATCAAGGTCAAAAGCAAAAGTATCTCATATCATGCTCTTTCCCTGTCTTTTTCTTTGTCCTTGTTCTTACTCGCATGGCAAAGTAAAAGAAGCAATCAGCCGGCACTTGGAGTCAGTCTTCCGATCTGGAGCCAACTGCCTGGAATCTATTCCTGATTGCTTACCTAGCGTTGCTCTCGAGTAGTCATCTTCAACGGTTGATACACTTCCGGAGAAGGGACCACTTCTGCAAAGGGGAGCGAGTAAGGCAAGTGAAAATGATACATTGAAGCATGTGGAGACAAACATAGGCTGAGTTATCCTCCAACCCTTTTCAATACGAATTGGAAAGATTGAACAAAGAAACAGACCAAAGGGGTAAGCTCAGACCTTCGGGGAAGACCAAAAGAATCCTCCAACCCAGTAGCACAAAGGAAAATCAACAAGTGGAGGAGACCAAAAGATTCCTGCTGCCCAGTTCAAGAGTAGCACAAAGGAAAATCAACGATGGGCGGAAACCAGTTCAAGAGTAAGCCTGTGGAATCACAAAGATCAAAGCCTCAATGCAATTACCAAGGAGAAGATGGAATTTACACTCTATAACCAGATTTGCGTCTCTAAACTCTTCTCTTTGTTAATTACATTATGCCATGTTTAGTATGTTTAAGTGCTTTTTGTGTGTTTACTTATGTTTTGTGTGAATCTATGCTTAAAACATTGAGGACAATGTTTGATTTAAGTGTGGGGGGGGTAACTAATGTTGTTAATGCAAATTCGTGGGATTTTATCACCCATAACTTCAAATGTTGTTCCTTGCTGTTTTAAGGTGTTTTAAAATTATTTTAGAGTGTTTTAGTGTGTTTTGTTTTATAACTCCGAAAATCACATAAAAATTTGAAAAAAATGTTTTGAAAAGCCTAAAAAGAGTGTTTTGAGTCGTTTTTGTGTGTTTGTGTCTTAGGGTACCTTCCAACACAATGATAAGGATTTGGTTTGTAATTGCATGACGGTTAAAAAGAGTTATAAACATAGAGAAAAGTTTGATTTACTCTTGGTATATGCTTGGTTATGGTTATAATGTATAACTTCACATGCAATCATAAAAGAAAAATTCGTTTTTGTAACATGCTTGAAGGAAGGAACTCGAACAAATGCTACAACCCTGTGAGACTCGAGCCATTACGTTCTTTGGAGAGTTATTTTCTGTGATTCTTTGTTTTCTAAAGTTGTTGCATGATCTCATTATCCTTGCTTGGTTGCTACTTAGAATGCAATTGTATCATGATAGAACTAAATGCTAGAACTTATATCCGTTTCATTCAAAGCATGACATTGAATTGCATAACATATATCAAGATGAAGTTGTGTAGTTGCCACCATAGCCAAATAGCCTTACTTCCCATTTTTCGTACTTGTTGTAAGTGTTAACCCCGTTGAGCCTCGTTTTGCCTTTATTCCTTGTTTACCCACATCACCCCTTACCTAGCCTAGAGTAGGACTTTCCTATACCCTTGTTCTTAAAGTATAGTGAGCATGACTTAAATGAATTCCTTTTGAGTTACATTATGCAAGGAAATAAGTGTGGGGGAGTAAAAGTTTGTTCTTACATTTATATGTATGTTTTGAGATTCAAAAGAAAAAGAAGAAGAAAAGAAAAAGAAAAAAAAAAAAAGAGGAGTGAAAATAAGTAAGAATGAACTCACGAGCGTTGATGGTTGAAGAAAGGGTCCAAAAAAAAGTTGAATATGGCCCTAAGTTTTGTGTAATTCCCCCTTGGGTGATCAAAGTTGACTTTTGCATTCTAAAGGGAATTCTAAGTGCCTAATTCAATACTTTGCTCACTATTGCTTAAAGAACGTTTGTTATCCTTACCTTTCATTTTTAGCCAATTACCCCAAGCCCCATTACAACCCGTGACTTCAATCTTGAGTGTTATGTGTTTCAATTTGTGGAGTATGAACTTGGTATGAGCATATGGTGTCACTGGTTCTCGCATCTAAGTAGGAGCATTCCATTCATGAGATCATATCTAAACATGCTTATTAACTCCAGAAATTGCTCTCTTTATGATACATATATGTGAGTGTTCGTTTTCATATTTACATCAATCTTCTCACATGTAACTAGATTAGGGTGTGTAGTCAGAAAATCTGAGTGAAAATTGAGTACATATCTTGTAAGGAATTGAGCAAATTCTCTAAAGGCATGTTACTACATTCAAAATATAGTTTTAAATGCTTAATTGTGAATTAGTATGTGGTGACTATGATTAAGTATGTACTTAAGTGTAAAGATAACCAAAATCTATGGGAATAATGATTTTTAACATGTCATGTGCATTGGAAATCCCTGAGGCAACGTTGGAAGGTTTAAGATTGTGTTTGGTTTGTTTCGTTTCGTTTTATTTTGTTTTTCTGTTTTGCTCGAGGACTAGCAAAAGCTAAGTGTGGGGGTATTTGATAGGAGCATATTCATGCGACTTAAATGGCTTGTTCTCGTACATTTACGTTATGTTTCTTTAGTTAGTTTAGTCCTTTATGCTTCTTTTGTGCGTTTTCAGGATAATAAGACGTGTTTGACGAAAGGATGCATTGTGGAGTGTTTTGGAGCACTATTGGGCTAAGGATGGATAGCTTATGCTTGGAGCCCAAGAATTCATTTAACGCGATTGTTTATAAGCAACCTCCACTACTTGTGAATATAAGTTCGTAACGATTAGGTGAAATTCACTTATATTCTAGCGTCATATTCATGCATGAAAATTAAGCGCGCATTCTTAATAAACATTCATAAATAAGTTATCAATCAAACGGTTAAACAAATTGAATCCACAACTTATGAAATGCAATTAGAAGTAATCAAATCAAAATGCAAGCATAAACATTTATTTCGAATCACCCCCTAGCTAAAGGGGGTTTAGTTCCTCATAACTTTGAAATCAAAGAAACACCTAAACATTCCAACAACTCAAACTTGAATTGTATGAACGTTTAAGCACTCTTCTCTTCCATTCCTCATACGTACAAAACAAAGAGAATTGAATTTAAACATTGAAATCAAAGAAACACCTAAACATTCCAACAACTCAAACTTGAATTGTATGAATGTTTAGGCCCTCTTATCTTCCTCGTTGTTGTAGCACAAGGTCTAAGGTGAGGTTTGGGGAATTATGGAAATGGATGAGGAATGGTGGAAGGGGGACTCACGGTTTTGGATTCTAAGGGGAAGTGTTTGTGTTAGTTGTGGTGTGAGAAATGGAGAGATGGAGTGGGGAGTGAATGAATTTCTCAATGAATGCATGGGTTTTTATAGGGGGAATGGGAGAATATGTTGTTGATTGTTTAAGAGTGCATGTGGCTCTTATGATTGTTGTGCAATGATGAAAGGCAAAGTGCATGTGCAATGTTGGAGGATGAATGTGTGATGGTGTGATTGAATGATTTAAAGGGGCATGTGGGTGAATTAAAGGATGGAATGCATGTGAATTAGGTTGCAAAGAGAAGGAGAAAAGCTGGAAAATGGAATGGGATACATGGCAAGGTGTGTTTGGTGTTGGAAATGCATGTGTTTGCATGTGAATTAAAACTAGAGTGAATGATGATGAATGCATGTGGATTAAAGAGGTGTGAAGTGTGTGTGAATGCATGTGAAGATGCTAATAAATAATGCATGTAGGGTTAGGAAATAAAATCATAACTTAAAGGGGAATGATTAAAGGGTGTTGAAAGGTTTTGCATGGCTTTGAAGTGATTGTGGATTGGGCTAGGGTTTAAGTACATGAAATGGACCCAAATTGCTCCCCCTTGCATGGCAAGGAATGGTGTTTGTGTTAAGCCCAAGGCAAGGTGAATGTAATTGGGTTAGGGCCATTGTTTTATGTCCTCAAGTGCTTACAAGGCCTTCAATTTCATCCAACACTTGGGCTCCAAGCATAAGCTATCCATCCTTAGCCCAATAGTGCTCCAAAACACTCCACAATGCATCCTTTCGTCAAACACGTCTTATTATCCTGAAAACGCACAAAAGAAGCATAAAGGACTAAACTAACTAAAGAAACATAACGTAAATGTACGAGAACAAGCCATTTAAGTCGCATGAATATGCTCCTATCACTTTGTTCAATCTCTCCAATTCGTATTGAAGAGGGTTAGAGGATAGCTCAGCATTGCTTGTCTCTACATGCTTCAATGCCCTACTTTCACTTGCCTTACTTACTCCCGGTTGCAGAAGTGGTCCCTTCTCTGGAAGTGTATCAACCGTTGAAGATGACTACTCGAGAGCAACGCTAGGTAAGCAATCAGGAATAGATTCCAGGCAGTTGGCTCCAGATCGGAAGACTGACTCCAAGTGCCGGCTGATTGCTTCTTTTACTTTGCCATGCAAGTAAGAACAAGGACAAAGAAAAAGACAGGGAAAGAGCATGATATGAGATACTTTTGCTTTAGACCTTGATGATATGAGATACCTTTGCTTTTGAAGAAACGGCGAATGAAGCAGCACATGTATTTGTTGTGGTTGTCTCCACATGTTTCGATCGACCGTTTCCTTCTGCCTCATTTATACTCCAGGTTTCTGGTATCTTCTTTGGGGGAGAAAAAAATTGAGTATTTCAAGAGGCTTTGCTGGGAGTGCGCCCTCAGAGGTGAGAGAGAGTTAGGCATTTTTCTTCAGGTTTGCCTTGCCATAAAAGACGAAGGTCGACATATATAGAGATAATATCAAGTGATGGTACCATTCTTTTACCCTTGTCGACAGACGTTTTGATCCCGTAAATCCGGCTTTTTGAAATAGTGGCGCCTCTTCGATCTTTGAAGACGCCTCTTCGATTTCTGAACGACACCCCTTCGATTTCTGAATGACACGTGGTAGTGCAGATGCGGCTCCTTTTGACAAAGCTGCACGCGTTTTCTGAAAAGCAGAGAAAGCGTCGCCGAACTTTGCGCTTGTCGGCTAAAGATGCGTAGTTGTGATGATGGCCTCCACGTGTTGTCTGAAAAGAAGAAATCTTTTGACAAAGTTGAACGCGCCTTCTGAAAAGCCGAGAAAGCGTCGCCTAAATTACGCCAGAAATTCCGGCTTTTTGAATTGGTGGACGCGTCGCCTTGGCTTTTTTATTGAGCTATCGATCACCACAACAAACACACTCTGAAGATTTCCCATTCTTGAAAATCGACTCCGGCCCTTTGAAATTTAACTCCATCCCTTCTCTTTGAACACTTTTGAAAAATGGCAAACTCATCGAACCTTAGCTTGGAATTGAGCCTTAGCAGTGATACGGGCGCGCCGCGTCAAGGTAACGTATGGCGCCCTTCTTTCTTTTCTTCTAACGGTCCTCTCACAGGTGAAGACTCCGTGATGCAGGACGCCACAACAGCTACAATAGTAGCTAGGAACCTCCTCACTCCGAAAGATAGTAGGCTGCTGTCAGGACGGTCCGATGAGTTGGCCGTTCAAGAGTCCCTCGCACTTAGTGTTCAGTGTGCGAGTTCTGTGTCCAACATGGGCCAACGCCTGCTTGCCCGCTCCCGTCAGGTGGAATCATTGATGGCAGAGGTGGAAAGTCTCAAGCAGGAGATCCAGCAGCTGAAGTATGAGAATAGAAGTTTGCACGTGCTTGCAAACAACTATTCGACGGGCATGAAGAGGAAGCTTGATGAGCTGCAAGAGTCTGAAGGTCGGATTCACAGTGACCGTCAAAGGTTTTCGTCTTTCCTCCAGAGGCACCTTTTTCCTGGCTCATCCAGCGCTTGGCCAAGTATTGAGGCCTGGAATGCTCTATCTTCGATGCCTCCCGCTCCGATGCCTTCTGTTCCTATGCCTTCCGTTCCTACGCCTTCCGCTCCGATGCCTTCTGTTCCTACGCCTTCCGCTTCAAGAGTAAAGCCACGTAGTGGGGCCTCAAGCAAACAACCTTTGTGAAGCACCATCTTTCTTTGTTTAGCAGTGCCTATCAATAAATCAAACATTTTCTCAATGTTACAATCATAGACTCACACAATTAATAAACAAACAAACAATAACAACTAAACAACCTAACAAGGCAGAAACGAAATAGCAACAAAGAGAAGAGTTTTTTTTTTTTTTTTTTTTTTTTTTTTTTTTTTTTATCAAATTTTCGGAGTTTTATACCAAGACACTATAAAACACACTAAAACACTCTAAAAACACTTAAAACAGCAAGAAACAACATTCTAAGTGATAGGTGAATAAATCCCACGAAATTCATGCAAATACAAATTGTTTACCCCCCCACACTTAAATCAAACTTTGTCCTCAATGTTTTAAGCAGAAAGTCACAACAGAGCAAGCAAATAAACAAATACGAGAAAGAAAGCAAAGTAAAGGCAGTAAAGAAAAAGAAAGGAATAAAAATAAGTCTCTTAAAGGGGTTTCCAAGTTCTTCTCTATTCGGATGCATGGGTTGCCTCCCACGAAGCGCTTGCTTTAACGTCGTATAGCCGGACGATGCTCCCTTGAAGGTTTATGGAACCCCACGACATGGAGGGGTGCAACTCCAATCTGTCTGACGAACCACTTCATGCTTTGGGTCCTTGAATGGAGTGGGATAATGGTCCTTTCTTATTGTCGTGTTTTGCTTTTCTATATCAACACGAATTCTCCCACGACGTTGAATTCGATTAGGTACCTGCACCACACGAGGTAACAACCTATTAGTTGAAATGGGAATCGAATTTGGAATAGGTGGCTTACCTTTGTACGGCAAAGAAGTGGTAGCACAATGGACGGATGCACAAGGGTTGTTCATGGCCAATTGTGGTGCTTTCAAGGTTGGAGCCGTGCATTCCTTGTGCTCTACTCCAAGTTCCTTCTCGGTGGTAGTTCGAGAAACATCCTTCTTGATCTTTGTTGAATACTCCGTCCCTATGTGTTCAATTACATTAATAGCACAACAAGAACGAACATCATTAGTATTCTCAATCGATTCAGGAATCTTAAAGTTAATCATATCATCACCAAAGGTCATAGTGACTGCTCCCTTGGCCACATCAATCTTGGTTTGAGCTGTTTTCAAGAAAGGTCGTCCAAGTAAGAGTGGTGATGATGGAGAGTGTGCCGAATCTTCCATGTCTAGGACGTAGAAATCGGCCGGAAAAATTAAATGGTTCACCTGCACAAACACATCTTCCAAAACTCCTTTTGGATACGCGTTAGAACGATCGGCCAGTTGTATAATTACACCATCTTGTTTTAATTCACCCAAATTCATAGATGCATAAATAGAATAAGGCATGACATTTATGGATGCACCTAAATCAAGCATGGCATGTTCAAAACGATTATGTCCAATCACACAAGGAATTGTGAAACTACCGGGGTCTTTGCACTTGGTAGGCAGTTTACGTTGCAAAACAGCGGACACATTCTCGCTTACCTTCACTATCTCTTTGTTTGCCCTTCTTCTCTTTGTATTGCATAGGTCCTTGAGGAATTTAGCATACTTTGGAACCTGTTTGATTGCATCGAGAAGCGGTATGTTCACTTGCACCTTCCGGAACGTTTCAAGAATGTCCTTCTCGCTTTCTTCTTTTTTTTCTTGCATGAACCTGCGAGGAAAAGGTACATTGGGCAAATTAGGACGTGAAGTACATGAATTTGAATTTACATTACCTGATTTGGCCGAGTTAGGGTGATTGGGGGCCTGCGGCATTAGGTTTTTCACTCTTTCCGTGGGTGAGCTAGACACTTCCTCAGGTTGTGTCGTCTCTTCATCTACTTTCTGGGCAGATTTGGGATTGTTTGGCTCGGTCCCAACTTCTTTTCCACCCCTTAGGGTGATGGCCTTGGCGGATTCGAATCCTCCCTTTGGATTGACTGTGGTTGAGCTAGGAAGTTTTCCTTGCTCTCTAATCTGTCCAAGGAACTCAGAAATCTGCCCTATTTGTTTCTTCATATCCATCATCTCCTTCTCGTTATTTTCTATCCGGTTGTTTTGATTTTGCAACCCTTGCGAAATAGAAGTTAGTAATTGCATAGCTTGATTACTTTCCAAAGACGTACCTGAATGAGATGATGCCGAAGGTTGTTGGGATTGTTGGGGTGCATACGGCTTGGAATAAAAACCAGGGGGGTTTGGCCTAAATCCTCCTTGTTGGGCAGCTTGTTGTGGTTCCCTCCATTTGAAGTTTGGATGGTCCCTCCATCCGGCATTGTAAGTGTTCGAGTATGGGTTGTTTTGATTTTGTCCTTGGAAACCAATTGCATTGGCAGATTCCCACCCACCATTCTCGATTAGTTGAGGGCACTTGTCGGATGGATGCCCTTGAATTGAGCACACGCCACAAACTTGGTGTTCTTGTGCTTTTGGACCAATCACAACCTGAGAAACAAGAGAAGTAAGATTAGCAAGTTGTGATTGAATTTCAGAAATAGCACTCACCTCATTTACACTTTGTTGCCGTGGGGCTTCCCTTTGGCCCACTCCTTCATATTGTTGAGCGTTGAGCGCTCGGTTGGCTATGAGAACCTTGGCATCCCTTGGTGTTTTGTCCACCAATGCTCCTCCCGCTGATGCATCAAGCATTTGACGTTCGATAGGAAGGAGGCCCTCATAGAAATATTGAAGGAGAAGTTCCTCCTTCATTTGATGTTGAGGACATGAAGCTACAAGGCCCTTGAAGCGCTCATAATAAGCCGGGAATGTCTCACCATGATTCTGTTGAATACCACTAATTTTCTTCCGTAGGAGAATCACTCTCGAAGTAGGGAAGAATTTCTCCAAGAAAGCACGCTTCATACTCTCCCACGAAGTCACAGTTTCCGGGGCTAGTTCGTAGAGCCAATCTTTGGCCTTGTCCATAAGTGAAAATGGAAAGGCCTTCATCTTCAATATACTCCCATCCACAGTGACGGGGGTCATGCTCGAACAAACCACCTCGAACTCCTTCAAGTGTTTGTTGGGGTCTTCCATAGACAAGCCATGGAACTTCGGAATATGGTGTAACAAACTGGATTTGAGTTCAAACTCCTCAGTCTTCCCCTCTGCAGCCGTGGGGTATTGGATACAAAGAGGCAATGCATTATCCAAACCCGAGGCCGAAAGCTCCTTGATGGTTCTATTATCTGCTGCCATGGCTTGTTCTTCTTCAAAAATCTGATCCGTGGGCTTTTCTTCTACACCTACTTCGTCTTCTTCAAGCCCAGGTTGTGGTGGCTCTTGTTGACTCCTCGTTCTCCTCAAAGTGCGTTCAAAATCACCGTCAAAGTCGGAGATGTTCTCTATAATAGGCCGAGAGCTACGAGTCATACACAGTACCTAAAAAAAAAACAAGGAAACAAACAAACTAAGAATCTGAAATAAGAATGCACGAAAAACAAAAAAAAATATAAAAATAAAGACAAGGGATTAGCAAAGTTGCTAATCCCCGGCAACGGCGCCAAAATTTGATGCGAGAATTACTTGACACTCAAATTAAACCCTCGTTTGACAATTGTAGTAGAATGGATAAGTGAGGGATCGTTCTAGACCGGGGATTAGGAGGGCTTGCTAAAACCTTCTAAATTGACTTAAAAACATAAAAACACAATATAAAACACTATTTAATGCTCGAAGAAAGCAAAACTAAAAATAAGAAAGATTAAGACTAAGACTTCAACGAAATAGGGGGGGAATTGGATTTGGATGAATTTAAACTAAAATGAATACTTGGAAACAAAACAAATTGTAAATATGGATTTGACGGAAATGAATGGATGGGAAGCTAGCTAAGGGTTCTTTCTCTACACATGATATTTATGCATATGAATCAATTTCCAGTTATTCCTTCATTGAATTATGAATGACAATGCCCCAAATTAACCGTGACATCACTAGTTAACCCTCAGATTTTCCTTATATTATTGGATTGGATGGCATCATTCGACAACCCAAAACATTCTCAAAAGTTCCCTACATGTCATCATAATAGAGATACAATCGAAGATCATTAAGAATAATGAAAACCATAAGCATTGACAAAGCATTTGCAACTATGACATCATGTTACTCATGCTAAGAATTAAACTTAACGCGATCGTGACAAGCAACCTTTACTACTTTCAAGTATAAGTTAGTAACGATTATGTGAAACCTCCTTAAACTTTAGCCACATATTCATGCATGCTAATTAAGTGTCGACCCTCAATCAACAAACACAAATAAGTTAATCATCAAATAGTTAAGCCAATTGCATTCACGAATCAAGAGTTCATAACCGGAATTCATCAATTCATATCACATAAATAAACATGGTATTGAAATCACCCCTAGCCAAAAAGGGTTTAGTTCCTCATAACTTTGAAATCAAAGAAACACCTAAACATTTCAACAACTCAAACTTGAATTGTATGAACGTTTAGGCACTCTCCTCTTCCATTCCTTATACGTACAAAACAAAGAGAATTAAAATGAAACATTGAAATCAAAGAAACGCGTAAACATTCCAACAACTCAAACGTGAATTGTATGAACGTTTAGGCCCTCTTCTCTTCGTCTTCGTTGTAGCACAAGGACTAAGGGATGTTGTTGGTGTGTTGAATGGATTAGGGGATTATGGAAATGGAAGAAATGGAGGAGAAAGGGAAGGGAATGGTGCAGAAAATGGAGAGACTCACGGCTAGGGAGAAGATGGAAGTGTTTGTGGTGTGTTGTGTATGAAAAATGAGATGTTTTTGAATGAATGAATGCAAGGGTATTTATAGGAGTAGTGGAGGGAACATATGGCTGTTTGTTTAAGATGCAAGTGGCTAATTAATGATGGAAAAATATGTGATTGAATTAAAGGATGCAAAGTGAATGAATCATGAATCATTGTGGATGAAAGTTGGAAGTGCATGTGTTGATGACTAGGTTAGTGGGTGGAAATCTGAAAATGGCATATAGGAATGGGAGCTCACGGTTTGAATGTGTAAAGTGTGTGTGATTGCATGTGAAGATGCAATAAATAATGCATGTAGGGTTAGGAAATAATGAAGAAATGCATGTGAGATGTTTGGAAAGGAAATGGGAACCCACGGCAATGAAGTTGTTTTGTGTTGTGAATTATGATGAATGCATGTGAGTTAAAGAGGGAGAATGTGGTGAAATGATGAAGTAGGAAGGTGGAAATGCATGTGAGATGTTTGGAAAGGAATAAAGAATGAATGGTGGAAATGTGAGTGAATGATGTGCATGTGTGAGAATGCATGTGGAATTAAGAGGAGTATGGAAGTGAAATAAATGAATGATATGTTAAGTGATAAGTGAATGATATGTGGTGAGTGATAAGTGAATGGTTTGATAAGTGATAAATGAACTAGTTTAAAGGGCTAGGGTTTAAGTACATAGAATGGGCCTAAAATAGGTTGGTTTGTATGGCATAATGTGTTTGATTGGGCTAGAGGTTTTCCATGGCTCAAAGGATTTGTTTGATTGGGCTAGGCCCTTTGTTTGATGTCCCCAAAGAGCATACAAGGCTTCAATTTCGTCCATCCTCTTTGCTCCATGATTAAGCTATCCAAATCATGCACAAAAATGCTCCAAATAGCCTCAAAATGCACTTTCTTGCTCCCTAAGCCCTTAGAACCTGAAAACACACAAAAGAAGCATAAAGGACTAAAATAACTAGAGAAACATAACGTAAATGCACGAGAACAAGCCATTTAAGTCGCATGAATATGCTCCTATCAAGGAACTAAACCCCCTTTAGCTAGGGGGTGATTCAAAATACATGTTTATGCTTGCATTATGAATTGATTACTTTTGGTTGGAATTTCATAAGTTGTGGATTCAATTTGTTTAACCGTTTGATTGATAACTTATTTATGAATGTTTATTAAGAATGCGCGCTTAATTTTCATGCATAAATATGACGCTAGAATATAAGTGAATTTCACCTAATCGTAATGAACTTATATTCACAAGTAGTGGAGGTTGCTTATAAACAATCGCGTTAAACGAATTCTTGGCATAAGTTTCATGCGTATTCCATAGTAACGAATGCCTCGTCGATGTTTATGATTTCCGTTGAACTTAATGATCTTTGTTGAATGTCTCTATCATGCGTATTCAAAAGTTAGGGACTTTGATTAAGAATAATTTGGTTGTAATGCGTATTCCATTCAATCCAATGAATCTAGGGAAATCTGAAAGTTAATTTAAGCGGACCTAATTAACTTGGAGCATTGAGTTTCATAATTTATCGAAAGACCAACCGAAAATCAATCTTGTATGCAAGTGTAACATGTGTGGAGAAGAACCCCTTAGCTATTCCATCATCCATATTTTCATCACATTCATCTTTACTATCTGTTTTAAATTATAATCTGTCCGTTTAATTTAATCTCGTCCAACCACAATCACCCCCCTTATTTTGTTAAGTCTTATTCATTTGATTTGTCTTATTTTATGTTTTTGAGTATTTGGAGTCTTTTAAACTTGTTTTGAGTCTTTTAGTTTGTCTTAGTGTTTTAAAAGTTAGTTTTATTTATTTGAGTCAAGTATTTAGCATCCCTAGTTAATCCCCGGTTAGAACGATCCCTACTTACATCATTACTACAATTGTCACAAATAGGGTTTAGTTTGTGTGCGTATAAATCACGCATCAAATTTTGGCGCCGTTGCCGGGGATTGGCAAAGTTGCTAATCCCTTGTCTTGAGTCTTGTTTAAATTGTTTAGTTTAGTTTATGTTTTGTTTTAATTTTTTTTTTTGCACCGTGTGTATGTGTTTTTGTGCCGTGTGTGGCAATTTGTTTTCTTACTTGTGCCAAGTCTATTAAGTTGGTTACTTATCTTGTTTACTTTTGTGTGTAGGTACTAGTTTATGACCCGTAGCTCACAACCTGTTCGTGAGCATATCTCCGACTTTGACGGTGATTTCGAGAGGACTTTGAGAAGGAACAAGAAATTGCAAGAGTCTAATCCTCCTAGTCCCGAACCTGAAGTAGAAGAGGAAGCCACGGATTGGGTTAAAGAGGAAGTACCAACCATGGCCGTGGACAATCGAACCATTAAAGAGCTTTCTGCCTCAGGTTTGGCCAATGCAGCCCCTCTTTGCATTCAATACCCCGCGGCTGCCCAAGGCAAGACCGATGAATTTGAACTCAAATCCAGTTTGTTACACCATATTCCGAAGTTCCATGGCTTGTCTATGGAAGACCCCAACAAACACTTGAAGGAGTTCAAGGTGGTTTGTTCGAGCATGACCCCCGTCAATGTGGATGGGAGTATATTGAAGATGAAGGCCTTTCCATTTTCACTTATGGACAAGGCCAAAGATTGGCTCTACGAACTAGCCCCGGAAACTGTGACTTCGTGGGAGAGTATGAAGCGTGCTTTCTTGGAGAAATTCTTCCCTACTTCGAGAGTGATTCTCCTACGGAAGAAAATTAGTGGTATTCAACAGAATCATGGTGAGACATTCCCGGCTTATTATGAGCGCTTCAAGGGCCTTGTAGCTTCATGTCCTCAACATCAAATGAAGGAGGAACTTCTCCTTCAATATTTCTATGAGGGCCTCCTTCCTATCGAACGTCAAATGCTTGATGCATCAGCGGGAGGAGCATTGGTGGACAAAACACCAAGGGATGCCAAGATTCTCATAGCCAACCGAGCGCTCAACGCTCAACAATATGAAGGAGTGGGCCAAAGGGAAGCCCCACGGCAACAAAGTGTAAATGAGGTGAGTGCTATTTCTGAAATTCAATCACAACTTGCTAATCTTACTTCTCTTGTTTCTCAGGTTGTGATTGGTCCAAAAGCACAAGAACACCAAGTTTGTGGCGTGTGCTCAATTCAAGGGCATCCATCCGACAAGTGCCCTCAACTAATCGAGAATGGTGGGTGGGAATCTGCCAATGCAATTGGTTTCCAAGGACAAAATCAAAACAACCCATACTCGAACACTTACAATGTCGGATGGAGGGACCATCCAAACTTCAAATGGAGGGAGCCACAACAAGCTGCCCAACAAGGAGGATTTAGGCCAAACCCCCCTGGTTTTTATTCCAAGCCGTATGCACCCCAACAACCCCAACAACCCCAACAACCTTCGACATCATCTCATTCAGGTACGTCCTTGGAAAGTGATCAAGCTATGCAATTACTAACCTCTATTTCGCAGGGATTGCAAAATCAAAACAACCGGATAGCAAATAACGAGAAGGAGATGATGGATATGAAGAAACAAATAGGGCAGATTTCTGAGTTCCTTGGACAGATTAGAGAGCAAGGAAAGCTTCCTAGCTCAACCACAGTCAATCCAAAGGGAGGATTCGAATCCGCCAAGGCCATCACCCTAAGGGGTGGAAAAGAAGTTGGGACCGAGCCAAACAATCCCAAATCTGCCCAGAAAGTAGATGAAGAGACGACACAACCTGAGGCAGATCACCCTAACTCGGCCAAATCAGGTAATTTAAGTTCAAATTCATGTACTTCACGTCCTAATCTGCCCAATGTACCTTTTCCTAGCAGGTTCATGCAAGAAAAAAAGGAAGAAAGCGAGAAGGACATTCTTGAAACGTTCCGGAAGGTGCAAGTGAACATACCGCTTCTCGATGCAATCAAACAGGTTCCAAAGTATGCTAAATTCCTCAAGGACCTATGCAATACAAAGAGAAGAAGGGCAAACAAAGAGGTAGTGAAGGTAAGCGAGAATGTGTCCGCTGTTTTGCAACGTAAATTGCCTACCAAGTGCAAAGACCCCGGTAGTTTCACGATTCCTTGTGTGATTGGACATAATCGTTTTGAACATGCCATGCTTGATTTAGGTGCATCCATAAATGTCATGCCTTATTCTATTTATGCATCTATGAATTTGGGTGAATTAAAACAAGATGGTGTAATTATACAATTGGCCGATCGTTCTAACGCGTATCCAAAAGGAGTTTTGGAAGATGTGCTTGTGCAGGTGAACCATTTAATTTTTCCGGCTGATTTCTACGTCCTAGACATGGAGGATTCAGCCCATTCTACATCTTTGCCGATTCTCCTTGGTAGGCCATTCATGAAGACGGCCCGAACGAAGATTGATGTATACAAAGGCACCTTGACAATGGAATTCGATGGGGAAGTGATTGATTTTAATATTTCTGAAACTATGAGATATCCCGTTGATGACCATTCTTGTTTTTCCATTGATGTTATCGATTCTTTGGCGCAGGTATACCTTGAAGAATTGAACGAGGACGCCCTGGAAACAACCATCACTAAGGCCATAGAGCGCAAAAATGAAGGATTTGGGCCAATGCAAGGCCACGGCAAGGAGGAGGAATTCTTTGCAATGGGTTCTAGTGAAGAAATAATTGAGGTTGTGGCAGCCCTTGAGTCATTGCCACAACAATATGGTAAGGTTCCACTCTCACTTTCAAATTCAGTTTCCACTAAGATGCTACCTTTTGTTGTTCAGGCACCATCGCTTGAACTTAAGCCGTTGCCGGACCATTTGAAGTATGTGTTTTTGGGAAAAGGCGAAACATTGCCCGTCATCATTTCATCAAGTCTCACGGCAATGGAGGAGGAGAAGCTTGTGAGGGTGCTGCGAGAGCACAAAACGGCTATAGGGTGGACTTTGGCCGACATTAAAGGAATAAGCCCTACCATATGCATGCACCGTATACTTCTTGAGGAGGGGGCTAAACCAACTCGAGAGGCACAGCGCCGTCTCAACCCCCCAATGATGGAAGTTGTGAAAAAGGAGATTATCAAACTTCTTGATTGTGGAGTGATTTATCCGATCTCTGATAGTCGTTGGGTGTCACCGGTGCAATGTGTTCCAAAGAAGTCCGGAGTGACAGTGGTGAAGAATGCTGAGAATGAACTTGTGCCAACCCGCATTCAAACAGGTTGGCGAGTATGTATCGATTACCGGAAGCTAAATGCCATGACTAGGAAAGATCACTTTCCTTTGCCATTCATCGACCAGATGCTCGAAAGGTTAGCCGGTCATGCTTTTTACTGTTTTCTTGATGGATACTCTGGATATAACCAAATTGTGATAGCCCCGGATGATCAAGAGAAGACCACATTCACATGTCCCTTTGGAACATTTGCTTATCGTCGCATGCCATTTGGCTTATGCAACGCACCGGCCACTTTCCAAAGGTGTATGGTAAGTATATTTTCCGATTTTGTTGAAAAGATCATTGAGGTTTTCATGGATGATTTCAGTGTATTTGGGAGTTCATTTGATAATTGCTTGGATAATCTGACCTTAATTTTGAAACGATGTGTTGAAACTAACCTTGTCTTGAATTGGGAGAAATGTCATTTTATGGTGAAACAAGGTATAGTTTTAGGACATATTGTTTCAGAAAAAGGAATTGAAGTAGATAAATCGAAAATAGACCTTGTACGTCACTTACCCTCTCCTACTTCGGTTAGAGAGGTACGTTCGTTTCTTGGCCATGCAGGGTTCTATAGGCGTTTTATCAAGGACTTCTCCAAGATGTCCAACCCTCTTTGCCGATTGCTTCAAAAAGATGTGCCATTCAAGTTTGATGAAGAGTGTAATTCGGCATTTAACCAACTCAAGGAGAAGCTAGTCTCGGCCCCCATTATTGTACTTCCAGATTGGAGCCTTCCGTTCGAACTCATGTGCGATGCATCCGACTATGCATTAGGAGCTGTTCTAGGACAAAGAAGAGACAAGCGGCCGCATGTCATATACTATGCCTCTCGGACTCTCAATGATGCCCAATTGAACTACTCCACGACGGAAAAAGAACTTCTAGCTGTGGTTTTTGCTTTAGATAAATTCCGTTCATATTTAATTGGAACTAAAGTAATCGTTTATTCTGATCAAGCAGCTTTGAGGTACTTGCTCACGAAAAAGGAAGCAAAGCCGAGGCTTATCCGATGGATGCTTCTTCTCCAAGAATTCGATATCGAAATCTGGGACAAGAAAGGAAGTGAAAACGTGGTGGCTGACCACTTGAGCCGTATGGTGCATGAAGAGGATGCCGTGCCTATCATAGAGACATTCCCAGATGAGCAACTGATGTCCGTCAAGGTAAGTGAACCCTGGTATGCTGATTTGGTGAATTATTTGGTGTCTAAACATGTTCCTAGAGAATTACTTAAACACCAATGTGATAAATTAAAGAAAGAGGCACGGTTTTATGTGTGGGATGACCCGTATTTATGGAAATATTGCCCTGACCAAGTTATACGTAGGTGTGTGCACGATTCTGAGTTTAATGCTATTCTAACCTTTTGTCACACTTATGCTTGTGGGGGACACTTTGGCACTCAAAGAACAGCACTTAAGGTGTTAGAATGTGGTTTTTATTGGCCTACCATCTTTAGGGATGCTAGAACATTTTGCATGTCTTGTGATAGATGCCAAAGAACGGGCAATATTGGTCCTAAACAACAAATGCCGCAAACCCCCATTTTTAGTGTTGAAATCTTTGATGTTTGGGGTATTGATTTTATGGGTCCCTTTCCTTCGTCACATGGGTTTATTTATATATTGCTTGCTGTGGATTATGTGTCGAAATGGGTGGAAGCAAAAGCCACCCGAACTAATGATTCTCGAGTGGTTGCAGATTTTGTGAAAACTAACATTTTTGCAAGGTTTGGAATGCCACGAGTGCTAATCAGTGATGGAGGTTCCCATTTTTGTAATCAAACCATCGAGGCGTTGCTCAAGAAATACAATGTCACACATAAGGTGGCCACACCTTATCATCCTCAAACGAGTGGGCAAGCCGAGGTTTCGAATAGGGAAATCAAGCAGATTCTTGAGAAGACCGTGGGGCCTACAAGGAAGGATTGGAGTTTGCGCTTAAACGATGCATTGTGGGCGTATCGCACTGCCTACAAAACCCCCATTGGGATGTCACCTTTTCGGCTCATCTATGGGAAGCCATGCCATCTTCCCGTCGAACTAGAGCATCGTGCACATTGGGCCGTCAAAACGTTCAATATGGACCTTGATGCCGCAGGTTTACATAGGAAGCTTCAATTATGTGAGCTTGATGAAATCCGAAATGAAGCATATGAGAATGCCCGGATTTACAAGGAGAAAACAAAGGCATTTCATGGGAAGATGATTCGTGCCAAGACGTTCTCTATTGGGCAGAAAGTGTTGTTGTTCAATTCTCGCCTTCGGTTGTTTCCGGGTAAGTTGCGTTCCAAATGGGTTGGTCCTTTTATTGTCACTAATGTTTTCCCTCATGGTGTAGTGCAAATCAAAAGTTCAAGGACGCAGCAAGAATTCAAAGTGAATGGGCATCGATTGAAGCCCTATTACGAGATGTTTGAGGAGCATGTCGTGGAGGAGGTACCCCTCCATGCCGTGGAACCTAGTCAAGCTTAAACGGAGGTACCGTCCGGCTGCAAGACGTAAAAGAAAGCGCTACTTGGGAGGCAACCCATGCATTCAACAAAGGAAGACTTAGAAAGCACTCCAATTCCAGATTCCTAAAAACTTTTCTCTTTGTTGCTATTTCGTTTCTGCCTTGTTAGGTTGTTTAGTTATTGTTGTTTGTTTATTAATTGTGTGAGTCTATGATTGTAACATTGAGAAAATGTTTGATTTATTGATAGGCACTGCTAAACAAAGAAAGATGGAGCCTTCACAAAGGGCGTTTACTTGAAGCCCCACTACGAGGCGTCGAAGCAGAAGGCATAGAAGCAGAAGGCATAGAAGCAGAAGGCATAGAAGCGGGAGGAATAGGGGCAGAAGACATCGGAGCAGAAGGCATCGGAGCTAGAGCATTCCAGGCCTCAATACTTGGCCAAGCGCTGGATGACCCAGGAAACAGGTGCCTCTGGAGATAAGCCGCAAGCCTTTGACGGTCACTGTGAATTCGACCCTCAGATTCTTGCAGTTCATCAAGCTTCCTCTTCATGCCCGACGAATAGTTATTTGCAAGCACATGCAAACTTCTATTCTCATACTTAAGCTGCTGGATCTCCTGCTTGAGACTTTCCACCTCTGCCATCAATGATTCCACCTGACGGGAGCGGGCAAGCAGGCGTTGGCCTATGTTGGACACAGAACTCGCACACTGAACACTAAGTGCGAGGGACTCTTGAACGGCCAACTCATCGGACCGTCCTGACAGCAGCCTACTATCTTTTGGAGTGAGGAGGTTCCTAGCTACTATTGTAGCTGTTGTGGCGTCCTGCATCACGGAGTCTTCACCTGTGAGAGGACCGTTAGAAGAAAAGAAAGAAGGGCGCCATACGTTACCTTGACCCGGCGCGCCCGTATCACTGCTAAGGCTCAATTCCAAGCTAAGGTTCGATGAGTTTGCCATTTTCAAAAGTGTTCAAAGAGAAGGGGAGGATGAAGTTAAAATTTCAAAGGGCCGGAGACGATGTTCAAGAATGGGAAATCTTCAGAGTGTGTATGTTGGCGGTGATCGATACCTCTATAAGAAGCCAAGGCGACGCGTCCACCGATTCAAAAAGCCGGATTTTCCGGCGTAAGTTAGGCGACGCTCCCTCGGCTTTTCAGAAAACGCGTTCAACTTTGTCAAAAGATTTCTGAAAAAGCTGAAAACACGTGGACGCCATCATCGCAACTACACATCTTTAGCCGACAAGCGCAAAGTTCGGCGACGCTTTCTCTGCTTTTCAGAAGACGCGTGCAGCTTTGTCAAAAGGAGCCGCATCTGCACTACCACGTGTCGTTCAGAAATCGAAGGGGCGCCTGCTCAGAAATCGAAGAGGCGTATTCAAAGATCGAAGAGGCGCCACTATTTCAAAAAGCCGGAGTTGCGGGATCAAAACGTTTGTCGACAAAGGTAAAAAGTACCACCACTTGCTATTATCTCTATATATGTCGACCTTCGTATTTTATGGCAGGGCAAACCTGAAGAAAATGCCTAACTCTCCCTCACCTCTGAGGGCGCACTCCCAGCAAAGCCTTTCGAAATACTCAATTCTTTCTTCTTCCCCAAAGATGATACCAGATGTCTGGAGTACAGATGACCCAGGAGGAAACAGCACAACAAATACATGTGCTGATTCATTCACCGCTTCTTCAAAAGCAAAGGTATCTCATATCATCAAGGTCAAAAGCAAAAGTATCTCATATCATGCTTTTTCCCTGTCTTTTTCTTTGTTCTTGTTCTTACTCGCATGGCAAAGTAAAAGAACCAATCAGCCGGCACTTGGAGTCAGTCTTCCGAGTTGGAGCCAACTGCCTGGAATCTATTCCTGATTGCTTACCTAGCGTTGCTCTCGAGTAGTCATCTTCAACGGTTGATACACTTCCGGAGAAGGGACCACTTCTGCAAAGGGGAGCGAGTAAGGCAAGTGAAAATGATACATTGAAGCATGTGGAGACAAACATAGGCTGAGTTATCCTCCAACCCTTTTCATTACGAATTGGAAAGATTGAACAAAGAAACAGACCAAAGGGGTAAGCTCAGACCTTCGGGGAAGACCAAATGAATCCTCCAGCCCAGTAGCACAAAGGAAAATCAATGATGGGCGGAAACCAGTTCGAGAGTAAGCCTGTGGAATCATCAAGATCAAGCCTCAATGCAATCACCAAGGAGAAGAGGGAATTTACACTCCATAACTAGATTTGCGTCCCTAAACTCTTCTCTTTGTTAATTACATTTTGCCATGTTTAGTATGTTTAAGTGCTTTTTGTGTGTTTACTTATGTTTTGTGTGAATCTATGCTTAAAACATTGAGGACAATGTTTGATTTAAGTGTGGGGGGGGGGGGGGGGGGGGTAACTAATGTTGTTAATGCAAATTCGTGGGATTTTATCACCCATAACTTCAAATGTTGTTCCTTGCTGTTTTAAGGTGTTTTTAAATTGTTTTAGAGTGTTTTAGTGTGTTTTGTTTTATAACTCCGAAAATCACATAAAAATTTGAAGAAAATGTTTTGAAAAGCCTAAAAAGAGTGTTTTAAGTCGTTTTTGTGTGTTTGTGTCTTAGGGTACCTTCCAACACAATGATAAGGATTTGGTTTATAATTGCATGACGGTTAGAAAGAGTTATAAACATAGAAAAAAGTTTGATTTACTCTTGGTATATGCTTGGTTATGGTTATAATGTATGACTTCACATGCAATCATAAAAGAAAAATTCGTTTTTGTAACATGCTTGAAGGAAGGAATCAAACAAACGCTATATCCCTGTGAGATTCGAGCCATTACTTTCTTTGGAGAGTTATTTTCTGTGATTCTTTGTTTTCTAAAGTTGTTGCATGATCTCATTATTCCTTGCTTGGTTACTACTTAGAATGCAATTGTATCATGATAGAACTAAATGCTAGAACTTATATCCGTTTCATTCAAAGCATGACATTGAATTGCATAACATATATCAAGATGAAGTTGTGTAGTTGCCACCATAGCCAAATAGCCTTACTTCCCATATTTCGTATATATTAGTTTTAACCCCGTTGAGCCTCGTTTATCCTATTTTCTTTGCTAACCACATCACCCCTTACCTAGCCTAGAGTAGGACTTTCCTATACCCTTGTTCTTGAAGTATAGTGAGCATGACTTAAATGAATTCCTTTTGATTAATATGTTGCAGAAAATAAGTGTAGGGGAAGGGATTTTGGTGTGTATGTATGTGCCTAAGTCTTAAAGAAGGCACGGAAAAAAAAAAAAAAAAAAAATGTGAGAAAAAGAAGAAGAAAAGAAAGAAAAAGAGTGAAAATAAGTGAGAATGGACTCACAAGTGTGATTGTTGAAGAAAGGGCCCAAAAAGTTTGAATATGGCCCTAAGTTTTGTGTGACTTCCCCTTGGGTGTTCAAAGTTGACTTCTGCGTTCTAAAGGGAATTCTAAGTGCCTAATTCAATACTTTGCTCACTATGGCTTAAAGAACGTTTGTTTTCCCTATCCTTTCATTGTTAGCCAACTCCCCAAGCCCCGTTACAACCTTTGACTTCTATCTTGATCGTTATGTGTTCAATAATGTGGAGTTTGGAATTGATATGAGCTTATGGAATCACTGGTTCTCGTTCTAAGTAGTAGCATTCCATTCATGAGATCATATTCATGTCATTATCGTAAATCCAGAAAATGCTTTCTTTGTTATAACATATGTGAGTGTTAGAATTCATATTTACATCAATCTTCTCACATATAACTTGTGTAGGGTGTGTAGTCAGAAAATCTGTGTGAAAAACGAGTGCATATCTTGTAAGGATTTGAGCAAATTCTCTAAGGCATGTTACTACATTCAAAACATGGTTTTAAATGCTTAATTGTGAAATAATATGTGGTGACTATGAGTAAGAATGTACTTAAGTGTAAAGATGGCTAAAATCTGTGGGAATAATGATTTTTAACTTGTCATGTGCATTGGAAATCCCTAAGACGATTGTTGGAAGGTTTAGGTTTTGTTTTGTTTTTCTGTTTTGCTCGAGGGCTAGCAAAAGATAAGTGTGGGGGAGTTTGATAGGAGCATATTCATGCGACTTAAATGGCTTGTTCTCGTGCATTTACGTTATGTTTCTCTCGTTATTTTAGTCCTTTATGCTTCTTTTGTGTGTTTTCAGGTTCTAAGGGCCTAGGGAGCAAGAAAGTGCATTTTGAGGCCATTTGGAGCATTTTTGGGCATGGATTGGATATCTCATCCATGGAGCCAAGAGGATGGACGAATTTGAAGGCCTTGTATTCACTTTGGACATAAAACAAAGGGGCCTAGCCCATTCTCTCTTATTCTCTCCCTTATAGCCATGCAAAGAACCATCCATTCCATCAAAAACAATTCATCAAACACATGCATTCCCTTCACTTTCACCCACATGCAAATTTAATCATTCATTTCCCAACATCATTGCCGTGCACATTCCCTAACATTTCTAGCCATTTCACTTCATCATTACACCACCATTCATTCATTAATCCACATGCACATTCAATCATTCACTCAAGCACCCTTGTGCCTTGTTTCCCCCTTTGTTCCCACCAATCACATGCATCATCATCATTCAACCAAGCCTAACCCGTGCATTCCCCCTAATTCCAGCACCAAAACATGCACTCACATGCATTTTCACCACCATTCACACACACATGCATCCTGAAATTCTTGCCGTGCATTTCATACCCTTTCTAGCCATTTCATTTCATCATTACACCACCATTCACACCCCTTTAATCCACATGCAGCCACATATTCATTCACTTAATCATTAAGCCACACATTCACACACACACACCCAAAACACATCCATGCCGTGGCCTACTCACAATTCCAGCATCTTCACATGTCTTTCTAGCTTTCCCTTTCATTTCCACCACTCATTCTTCATCATTGCAGCCACCTACATGCATTATTCATTAACCTTTCATCATGTAGCCAGAAAATAAGCAAGAAAACATCAATGCCGTGCCTTCACACACCATTTCAGCACATTCCAACACCTTCACATGCAATTCCAGCTTTCACATGTTTTCCTAACTGATTTTCCATCATTAATTAGCCACTTGCATCTTAAACAAACAGCCATATGTTCCCTCCACTACTCCTATAAATACCCTTGCATTCATTCACTCCCCATTCAATTCACATCTCTCCATTTCTCACACCACAACACAAACACACACCATCTTCACATCTTGAAATTCCCTTCCTTGCCGTGGGTTTCTTTCCATTTTCTATCTTTCCTCATCCATTTCCATAATTCCCCAATCCATTCAACACACCAACAACATCCCTTAGACCTTGTGCCATAATAACGAAGAAGAGAAGAGTGCCTAAACGTTCATACAATTCAAGTTTGAGTTGTTGGAATGTTTAGGTGTTTCTTTGATTTCAATGTTTAAATTCAATTTTCTTTGTTTTGTAATGGAAGAGAAGAGTGCCTAAACGTTCATACAATTCAAGTTTGAGTTGTTGGAATGTTTAGGTGTTTCTTTGATTTCAAAGTTATGAGGAACTAAACCCCCTTTAGCTAGGGGGTGATTCAAAATACATGTTTATGCTTGCATTATGAATTGATTACTTTTGGTTGGAATTTCATAAGTTGTGGATTCAATTTGTTTAACCGTTTGATTGATAACTTATTTATGAATGTTTATTAAGAATGCGCGCTTAATTTTCATGCATAAATATGACGCTAGAATATAAGTGAATTTCACCTAATCGTAATGAACTTATATTCACAAGTAGTGGAGGTTGCTTATAAACAATCGCGTTAAATGAATTCTTGGCATAAGTTTCATGCGTATTCCATAGTAACGAATGCCTCGTCGATGTTTATGATTTCCGTTGAACTTAATGATCTTTGTTGAATGTCTCTATCATGCGTATTCCATAGTTAGGGACTTTGATTAAGAATAATTTGGTTGTAATGCATATTCCATTCAATCCAATGAATCTAGGGAAATCTGAAAGTTAATTTAAGCGGACCTAATTAACTTGGAGCATTGAGTTTCATAATTTATCGAAAGACCAACCGAAAATCAATCTTGTATGCAAGTGTAACATGTGTGGAGAAGAACCCCTTAGCTATTCCATCATCCATATTTTCATCACATTCATCTTTACTATCTGTTTTAAATTATAATCTGTCCGTTTAATTTAATCTCGTCCAACCACAATCACCCCCCTTATTTTGTTAAGTCTTATTCATTTGATTTGTCTTATTTTATGTTTTTGAGTATTTGGAGTCTTTTAAACTTGTTTTGAGTCTTTTAGTTTGTCTTAGTGTTTTAAAAGTTAGTTTTATTTATTTGAGTCAAGTATTTAGCATCCCTAGTTAATCCCCGGTTAGAACGATCCCTACTTACATCATTACTACAATTGTCACAAATAGGGTTTAGTTTGTGTGCGTATAAATCACGCATCAATAATGATCTCTCATTGTATCTCTTCTATGCATTCATGTTGAGAACCATTGGAGAATGATTTGAATTGTCGCATGCATCATCCAATTCAATAACATAAGAAAAATTTGAGAGTTAATTAGTGCATCACGGTTAACTTGGGGTGTTGAGCATCATAGTTAATGAAAAACAATTGGAGAATCGATTCATATATAAATGTATCATGTGTGGAGAATGGACCTCTAACTAATCCATCCATCATCTTGTTTCTCAAATCCATTTATACAACCTGCCTAGTTTATTAACTTGTTTTGTTAATTCAATTTTCGTCAAATCAAAACCCCCTTTACTTTCTTGTTCCTTGGTGCTTAAAATCTGTGTAGTTTATGTTTTAAAGTGTTTTGAATCAAGCCATAATCTTAAATTCGTCCAACATTGGGTTTAAGGTCAGAAACTGCCTAGTTAGTGTTTTTAGGCAGTTTTGAGTCTTTTGAACTTGTTTTGAGTCCTTTGAGTCGTTGTGAACGTTTTTAACTTTGTTTTTATGTTTTTGAGTCAATTTAGAGGTTTTAGCAAGCCCTCCTAATCCCCGGTCTAGAACGATCCCTACTTGCATCCTTACTACAATTTGACAACAAAAGGGTTAATTTGTGTGCTTAACTATTTTCGCATCAGTTAGCTCTCGGAACTGTCACCACATGGGAGGGTATGAAGCGAGCCTTCTTAGAGAAGTTCTTTCCGACATCACGAGTCATTCTTCTTCGCAAGAAGATAAGTGGAATTCAGCAAAGCCAAGGTGAATCTTTTCCAACTTATTATGAACGTTTTAAAACCCTTGTTGCTTCATGTCCACAACACCAAATGAAGGAGGAGCTTCTTCTTCAATATTTCTACGAAGGTCTCTTACCAATTGAACGTCAAATGTTGGATGCATCCGCGGGAGGAGCTCTAGTGGACAAGATTCCCATGGATGCCATAACTCTCATTGCTAATCGAGCACTCAACGCACAACAATATGAAGGTGTTGGGCAGAGAGACACCACACGGCCACATCATGTAAATGAGGTAAGTTATATTTCTGAGTTACAATCCCAAATGGCTAACCTTACGTCTATGTTATCGCAGTTTGTTGAAGGCCCTAAAACGCAAGGAACTCCAATTTGTGGTGTATGCTCCATTCAAGGACACCAATATGATCAATGCCTTCAATTAATTGAGAATGGAGGGTAGGAATCTGCCAATGTCGTGGGTTATGGGAGTCAAAACCAACCAAGGGGTGATCCTTTGTCTAATACATACAATCAAGGATGGCGTGACCACCCAAATTTCAGGTGAAGGGATGCACCACAATCTGCCCAACAAGGTGGATTCCGACAATCCCCGGGTTTCTTTCCAAGGCCAATGGCACCACAACCAGCTCCTCAAGCACAATCATCCCAAACCAACTCAGGTACGTCTATGAATGATGATAAAACATATCAATTATTAACCACAATGGCACAGGGAATGCAGAACCAAGCAAAGGAGGTTAATGAGCTAAAGAAGCAAATGGGCCAAATGGCCGAATTTTTGGGACAATTTCGTGAAAATGGTAAGTTACCAAGCACTACAGTGGTCAATCCCAAGGGTGGTTTCGAATCTGCAAAAGCTATCACCCTAAGAAGTGGAAAAGAAGTGGGAAGGAAAGCACATGAATCTGCCCAAAACAAGGAAGATAAGAAGATAGAAATTGAAGAAGATGAGCAATCCTACCCCACGACAAGGGTAGCACCACCCATGCCGCAGCCATCTAAGCACTCCCATCCGTCCACCTCAGGTAATGTTGTCCCAAATGTTGTGATTTCAAACACTAATCTGCCCAATGTTCCTTTCCCTCGCAGATTTGCACAATCGAAGAAGGAAGAAAGCGAAAAGGACAATTTGGATACCTTTCGAAAAGTCCAAGTAAACATTCCTTTACTTGATGCTATTAAGCAAGTGCCCAGGTATGCAAAGTTTTTAAAAGAGTTATGCACAACTAGGAAAAGAATTTCAAACAAAGAAGTTGTGAAAGTAAGTGAAAATGTATCCGCGGTTTTGCAACGAAAGTTACCTCCAAAATGTAGGGATCCAGGGAGCTTTACTATCCCATGCATAATTGGAAACACTAGATTTGAACAATGCATGTTAGATTTAGGTGCTTCTATTAATGTCATGCCATATTCCATTTATGCATCTATGAACCTTGGTGAGTTAAAACAAGATGGCGTTATAATTCAATTGGCCGATCGTTCTAATGCTTATCCCAAGGGAGTCCTTGAGGATGTTTTAGTGCAGGGTAATCTTCTTATTTTTCTTGCAGATTTTTATGTCTTAGAAATGGAGGATTCAAGCCATGCTCCATCATTGCCAATCTTGCTAGGCCGTCCATTCATGAAAACAGCAAGGACAAAGATAGACGTGTTTACGGGAACATTAACCATGGAGTTTGATGGGGACATTATTAATTTTAATCTTTCTGAAACCATTAAATATCCAATTGAGGACCATTCTTGTTTTGCTATTGACATTGTTGATTCTTTGGCACAGGTGCATTTGGATCAAATGAACGAAGATGCACTTAAGGTAGCCTT
Source organism: Pyrus communis (assembly GCF_041283825.1). Classification (NCBI taxonomy): domain Eukaryota; kingdom Viridiplantae; phylum Streptophyta; class Magnoliopsida; order Rosales; family Rosaceae; genus Pyrus; species Pyrus communis. The sequence goes on from NC_142572.1 coordinate 10,467,883, forward strand.
AGTGCACGACATAGGAGCAAGAAATGAGGGTGGGGGAATTCTTGCAACCCACGACATGCAATCTGACCATATTGTCGTGCCCCCTTGTGGTGAAGTGATTGAAATGGTCGCTGCCGTCGAGTCATTGCCCTCACACTCTGGTAAGTCTCCACTCTCAATTTTAGATTCGGTTTTGACTAACAAGTTACTTCCATCAATTGTGCAGCCACCTACACTTGAGTTAAAGCCTTTACCTAGTCACTTCAAGTATGTTTTCTTGGGAGAAGATCAAACACTATCCGTCATCATATCGAGCTCACTCACGGCCCAAGAAGAAGACAAGTTGATAAGGGTGTTAAAGGAGCACAAATCTGCCATTGAATGGACCTTGGCGGATATCAAAGGCATTAGTCCCACCACGTGCATGCATCGCATCCTTTTGGACGAGGGAGCCAATGATACGTATATTATACGCACACAAACTAAACCCTATTTGTGACAATTGTAGTAATGATGTAAGTAGGGATCGTTCTAACCGGGGATTAACTAGGGGTGCTAAACACTTGATTCAAATAAATAAAACTAATTTTTAAAACACTTAACTTACTTAACAAGAACTCAAAACAAGTACACAAGACTTCAAATACTTGAAAACACAAAAATAAAACAAATACGAATGATTAAGACTTAATAAAAGATGGGGGGGATTGTGTTTGGACGAGATTAAATTAAATGGACAAATTGTAATTAAAGGCAAAACGTAAATATGAATGTGATGAAAATATGGATGATGGAATAGCCAAGGGGTTCTTCTCCACACATGTTACACTTGCATACAAGATTGATTCTCAGTTGGTCTTTCGATAAATTATGAAACTCAACACTCCGGGTTAATTAAGTCCGCTTAAATTAACCGTCAAGTTCTCCTTAAGTTAATGAATTGGATGGGTTAGCGCAACGCAATTCACCACATTCTCCAAAAGTCCTTTACGTGAAAAGCACAATAAAGATACAATCAAAGATCATTAAGCATTATGAAAACTATAAGTGTTGACGAGGCATTCGTTACTATGATGAGCATGAAACTCGTGCCAAGAATTCATTTAACGCGATTGTTTATAAGCAACCTCCACTACTTGTGAATATAAGTTCATAACGATTAGGTGAAATTCACTTATATTCTAGCGTCATATTCATGCATGAAAATTAAGCGCGCATTCTTAATAAACATTCATAAATAAGTTATCAATCAAACAGTTAAACAAATTGAATCCACAACTTATGAAATTCCAACGAAAGTTAATCAATTCATATTGCAAATATAAACATAGTTTCGAATCACCCCCTAGCTAAAGGGGGTTTAGTTCCTCATAACTTTGAAATCAAAGAAACCCCTAAACATTCCAACAACTCAAACTTGAATTGTATGAACGTTTAGGCACTCTTCTCTTCCATTCTCATACGTACAAAACAAAGAGAATTAAATTTAAACTTTGAAATCAAAGAAACCCCTAAACATTCCAACAACTCAAACTTGATTTGTATGAACGTTTAGGCACTCTTCTCTTCCTCGTTGTTGTAGCACAAGGTCTAAGGTGAGCTTTGGGGATTATGTGAAGTGTTTTGGAGGGATGGGAAGTGGTTGGATAGTGGCTGCAATAGAGGAGAAAAACTGCACAGAAATGGAAGGGGATTTGCGGCACAAGGGTTGTGTTTGTGTTGTGAATGGAAAAAAAATGAGATGTTATGGGGAGTGAATGCAAGGGCTTTTATAGGAGAATGAAGGTGTAAATGGCTGTTTGTTTAAGCATGCAAGTGGCTAATTAATGATGAACAAACAGCTAGGAAAGCATGTGAAAGCTGGAATTGCATGTGAAGATGCTGGAATTGCATTGAAAGCCCACGGCATTGAGTGTGTTTTCTGGAATGATGGCAGGTTGTGTATGTGTTTGGGAAGAGAATAAATGTATGATGGTGGCTGAATCATTAAAGGGAATGAATGGGAGTGACACTAGGTTGGTTATGCATGTGGAATGTGGCTGAATTGTTGGTGAAATGATGAATGGGAAAGCTGGAATTTCAAGGGAACTCACGGCAAAGATAAGTGTTTTGGTGATGGGTGCAAGTGTTGATGGTTTTGCATGTGAATTAAAACTAGAGTGATGATGATGAATGCATGTGTAAAGGAAGTGGATTTTCTGCAAATGCAAGACTACTTATACATGGCTGAAATGATGAAGAATAAAGGGTGCAAGTGTGAATGATTGAATGTGCATGTGGGTTGGAAATGTGGCTGCAATGATGAAGTGTAATGGCTGAAAATGGGATGGATTTATGATGGGAGTGCATATGATTAAAGAGTGGGAGTGCATGTGGGTGAATGTGAAGGGAATGCATGTGTTGATGACTAGGTTAGTGGGTGGAAATCTGAAAATGGCATAAGGGAATGGGAGCTCACGGTTTTGGCTAGTGTTTGAATGTGTAAAGTGTGTGTGAATGCATGTGAAGATGCTAATAAATAATGCATGTAGGTTTAGGAAATAAAATCATAACTTAAAGGGGGATGATTAAAGGGTGTTGAAAGGTTTTGCATGGCTTTGAAGTGATTGTGGATTGGGCTAGAGTTTAAGTACATGAAATGGACCCAAATTGCTCATCCTTGCATGGCAAGGAATGGTGTTTGTGTTAAGCCCATGGCAAGGTGTTATGTGATTGGGTTAGGGCCATTGTTTTGTGTCTTCAAGTGCATACAAGGCCTTCAATTTCATCCAACACTTGGGCTCCAAGTATAAGCTATCCATCCTTAGCCCAATAGTGCTCCAAAACACTCCACAATGCATCCTTTCGTCAAACACGTCTTATTATCCTGAAAACACACAAAAGAAGCATAAAGGACTAAAATAACTAAAGAAACACAACGTAAATGCACGAGAACAAGCAAAGTAAGTCGCCTAAATATGCTCCTATCAAATACCCCCACACTTATCTTTCGCTAGTCCTCGAGCAAAACAAAACAACAAAAGAACACGAAACTAGACAAAACGAACAAAACACCACCTACACCTTCCAACAATCGTCTCACGGATTTCCAATGCACATAACAAGTTAAAAATCATTATTCCCACAGATTTTAGCCATCTCTACACTTAAGTACATTTTTAATCATAGTCACCACATACTAGTTCACAATTAAGCATTTAAAACACATTTCGAATGTAGTAACATGCCTTAGAGAATTTGCTCAAATCCTTACAAGATATACTCTCGTTTTTCACACAGATTTTCTGACTACACACCCTACACTAGGTATATGTGAGAAGATTGATGTAAACATAAAAATGAACACTCACATATATGTATTTCAAAGGAAGCAATTTCGGGAGTTAATAAGCATGTTTAGGTATGATCTCATGAATGGAATGCTACTACTTAGATGCAAGAACCAGTGACACCATATGCTCATATCAATTCCAAACTCCACATTATTAAACACATAACGATCAAGATAGAAGTCAAAGGGGTGTAACGGGGCTAAAAAGTGTTTGGCTAACAAAGAAGGGATATGGAAAACAAAGGTTCTTAAAGAAATAGCGAGCAAAGAATTTGAATTAACTTAGAATTCACTTTTGAATGAAAACTCAACTTTTGAACAAAAAGGGAGAACAAGCTCTTTTTTCTTTCTTTCTTTCTTTTCTTTTCTGTTTTTCTTTTTCATATGTTTTTCACAATTTTTTTCTTTTCTTTTGACTCTCAAAACATACATAAACGCTTAAGAACAAAACATTCTCCCCCACACTCATTTTCTTTCATAATGTACTCAAAAGGAATTCATTTAAGTCATGCTCACTATCATTTAAGAACAAGGGTGTGGACTGTCCTACACTAGGCTAGGTAAGGGGTGATGTGGTTAGCAAAGAAAATAGGCTAAACGAGGCTCAACGGGGTTAAAACTAATATATACGAAATATGGGAAGTAAGGCTATTTGGCTATGGTGGCAACTACACAACTTCATCTTGATATATGTTATGCAATTCAATGTCATGCTTTGAATGAAACAGATATAAGTTCTAGCATTTAGTTCTATCATGATACAATTGCATTCTAAGTAGTAACCAAGCAAGGAATAATGAGATCATGCAACAACTTTAGAAAACAAAGAATCACAGAAAATAACTCTCCAAAGAAAGTAATGGCTCGAATCTCACAGGGATGTAGCATTTGTTTGAGTTCCTTCCTTCAAGCATGTTACAAAAACGAATTTTTCTTTTATGATTGCATGTGAAGTCATACATTATAACCATAACCAAGCATATACCAAGAGTAAATCAAACTTTTCTCTATGTTAATAACTCTTTTTAACCGTCATGCAATTACAAACCAAATCCTTATCATTGTGTTGGAAGGTACCCTAAGACACAAACACACAAAAACGACTCAAAACACTCTTTTTAGGCTTTTTAAAACATGTTTTTCAAATTTTTATGTGATTTTCGGAGTTATAAAAACGAAACATACTAAAACACTCTAAAACAACTTAAAAACACCTTAAAACAGCAAGGAACAACATTTGAAGTAATGGGTGATAAAATCCCAGGAATTTGCATTAAATATACTTAGTTACCCCCCCACACTTAAATCAAACATTGTCCTCAATGTTTTACGCATAGATTCACACAAAACATAAGTAAACACACAAACAACAACTAAACATACTAAACATGGCAGAATGTAATTAACAAAGAGAAGAGTTTAGGGACGCAAATCTGGTTATGGAGTGTAAATTCCCTCTTCTCCTTGGTGATTGCATTGAGGCATTGATCTTGGTGATTCCACAGGCATACTCTCGAACTGGGCTGCATGATTCTTTTGGTCTCCTCCACTTGTTGATTTTCCTTTGTGCTATTGGGCTGGAGGATTCTTTTGGTCTTCCCCGAAGGTCTGAGCTTACCCTTTTGGTCTGTTTCTTTGTTCAATCTTTCCAATTCGTAATGAAAAGGGTTGGAGGATAACTCAGCCTATGTTTGTCTCCACATGCTTCAATGTATCATTTTCACTTGCCTTACTCGCTCCCCTTTGCAGAAGTGGTCCCTTCTCCGGAAGTGTATCAACCGTTGAAGATGACTACTCGAGAGCAACGCTAGGTAAGCAATCAGGAATAGATTCCAGGCAGTTGGCTCCAGAACGGAAGACTGACTCCAAGTGCCGGCTGATTGCTTCTTTTACTTTGCCATACGAGTAAGAACAAGGACAAAGAAAAAGACAGGGAAAAAGCATGATATGAGATACTTTTGCTTTTGACCTTGATGATATGAGATACCTTTGCTTTTGAAGAAGCGGTGAATGAATCAGCACATGTATTTGTTGTGCTGTTTCCTCCTGGGTCATCTGTACTCCAGACATCTGGTATCATCTTTGGGGAAGAAGAAAGAATTGAGTATTTCGAAAGGCTTTGCTGGGAGTGCGCCCTCAGAGATGAGGGAGAGTTGGGCATTTTCTTCAGGTTTGCCCTGCCATAAAAGACGAAGGTCGACATATATAGAGATAATAGCAAGTGGTGGTACTTTTTACCTTTGTCGACAAACGTTTTGATCCCGCAACTCCGGCTTTTTGAAATAGTGGCGCCTCTTCGATCTTTGAATACCCCTCTTCGATTTCTGAGCAGGCGCCCCTTCGATTTCTGAACGACGCCCCTTCGCTTTCTGAACGACACGTGGTAGTGCAGATGCGGCTCCTTTTGACAAAGCTGCACGCGTCTTCTGAAAAGCAGAGAAAGCGTCGCCGAACTTTGCACTTGTCGGCTAAAGATGTGTAGTTGCGATGATGGCGTCCACGTGTTTTCAGCTTTGTCAGAAATCTTTTGACAAAGTTGAACGCGTTTTCTGAAAAGCAGAAAAAGCGTCGCCTAACTTACGCCGGAAAATCCGGCTCTTTGAATCGGTGGACGCGTCGCCTTGGCTTTTTATAGAGCTATCGATCACCGCCAACAAACACACTCTGAAGATTTCCCATTCTTGAAAATCGACTCCGGCCCTTGGAAATTTAACTCCATCCCTTTTCTTTGAACACTTTTGAAAAATGGCAAACTCATCGAACCTTAGCTTGGAATTGAGCCTTAGCAGTGATACGGGCGCGCCGCGTCAAGGTAACGTATGGCACCCTTCTTTCTTATCTTCTAACGGTCTTCTTACAGGTGAAGACTCCGTGATGCAGGACGCCACAACAGCTACAATAGTAGCTAGGAACCTCCTCACTCCAAAAGATAGTAGGCTGCTGTCAGGACGGTCTGATGAGTTGGCCGTTCAAGAGTCCCTCGCACTTAGTGTTCAGTGTGCGAGTTCTGTGTCCAACATGGGCCAACGCCTGCTTGCCCGCTCCCGTCAGGTGGAATCATTGATGGCAGAGGTGGAAAGTCTCAAGCAGGAGATCCAGCAGCTTAAGTACGAGAATAGAAGTTTGCACGTGCTTGCCAACAACTATTCGACGGGCATGAAGAGGAAGCTTGATGAGCTGCAAGAGTCTGAAGGTCGGATTGACAGTGACCGTCAAAGGTTTTCGTCTTTCCCCCAGAGGCACCTTTTTCCTGGCTCATCCAGCGCTTGGCCAAGTATTGAGGCCTGGAATGCTCTAGCTCCGATGCCTTCCGCTCCGATGCCTCCCGCTCCGATGCCTTCCGCTCCGATGCCTTCCGCTTCAAAGCCTTCCGCTTCGACGCCTCGTAGTGGGGCTTCACGTAAACAACCTTTGTGAAGCACCACCTTTCTCCATGTTTAGTATTTTATTTAATATATGAAATTTTTTTTTTTTTTTTTTTTTTTTTTTTTGAGTAATCAAATCGGAGATCAATGGACAGCTTTATTTTATTCAGTGTATTAGGTTGCCTCCCAAGTAGCGCTTTCTTTTACGTCTTGCAGCCGGACGAAACCTTCATTTCTCACTTAGAGCCCTCGGCATGCAATGGGATCTCCTCTATAACATGATCCTTCATTTCTATGCCATTTGTAATGACCTTTTCAAGTGCATCGCCATGTAATTGATCAATGTGTGCCTGCGCCAAAGAATCAAGAATATCAATAGAGAAACATGAGTGATCATCATTAGGAAATTTCATAGTTTCAGAAATATTAAAATCAATCACTTCCCCATCGAATTCCATTGTTAAAGTGCCTTTAAACACGTCTATCTTAGTTCGGGCCGTCTTCATGAATGGCCTCCCAAGAAGAATCGGCAAGGATGGAGCATGGGTGGTTTCCTCCATTTCAAGGACATAGAAATCCGCCGGGAAGATCAAATTATTCACCTGCACTAAGACATCTTCCAATACGCCCTTTGGATAGGCATTAGATCTATCGGCCAACTGAATAATCACACCATCATTTTTCAATTCACCAAGGTTCATTGAGGCATAAATAGAGTATGGCATGACGTTAATTGAAGCTCCTAAGTCTAACATAGCATGTTCTAACTTAGTTTGACCAATAATACAAGGGATTGTAAAGCTACCTGGATCTTTGCACTTTGGTGGTAACTTTCTTTGTAAAATAGTGGAAACGTTCTCACTTACCCTTACCACCTCCTTGTTTGAAATCCTCTTCCTCGTTGTGCAAAGCTCTTTTAAGAACTTGGCATACTTAGGGACTTGCTTGATTGCATTAAGGAGCGGAATGTTGACTTGAACTTTCCTAAAGGTTTCCAGAATGTCCTTTTCACTCTCCTCCTTCTTTGATTGCCTAAACCTGCTAGGAAAGGGCACGTTTAGTGGAATAGAACTTGACAAAGTCGAATTTGGACTTACCTTAGGCGTGTTGGACGGTTTTGGCACAATAGGGGGCTGCGGCAAAGTTTCTTTCACCCTTGCCGTGGCCTTCTTTGCTTGTTCCTCCTCTTCTTGTAGTAACATGTCCTCTTCTTGACTTGTTTTGGACGGCCTTGAGGTGGTTCCGACCTCCTTACCACTTCTCAACATGATTGCATTGGCAGATTCGAACCCTCCCTTTGGATTGACAATTGTTGAGCTAGGGAGCTTGCCCTGTTCTCGGAATTGTCCTACAAACTCCGCAATTTGCCCAATTTGTCTCTCCAAGTGATCCACCCTTTTGTCTTGGTTTTGCATGGCTTTGGTTTGATTCTCTTGCCCCTGAGACAAATTGGTAAGTAACTTAAGAAGTGTTTCATTGTCCAACGACGTACCTTGATTGTTTTGGGCAGGTTGTGCTTGGTTTGGATTGGGGCCGAATGGCTTGGTGTAGAACCCCGGGGGTTGTTGTCTAAAACCTCCTTGTTGGTGAGGTTGTTGAGGCTCCCTCCACTTGAAGTTTGGATGGTCTCTCCAACCCGGATTGTATGTATTAGAATATGGATCATTCCTTGGTTGATTTTGGCTTGGAAATCCAATGGCGTTTGCACTCTCCCACCCACCATTCTCAATCAATTGAGGGCACTTTTCTGAAGGATGACCTTGAATAGAACATACGCCACATACAATTGGACTTTGGATCTTCATTCCTTCGGCCATCTGAGACACAAGAGAAGTAAGATTAGCTACTTGAGTTTAAAGGTCGGATTGAGAACTTACCTCATTCACTTGTTGCCGTGGGGGGTCCCTTTGCCCAAGTCCTTCATATTGTTGTGCATTTAGAGCACGGTTTGCAATTAGGGTCTTGGCTGCCATAGGTGTTTTGTCCACCAATGCACCTCCCGCCGAAGGATCGAGCATTTGCCTTTCAATGGGAAGAAGGCCCTCATAGAAGTATTGAAGGAGAAGCTCCTCCTTCATTTGATGTTGAGGACATGATGCAACAAAGGCTTTAAAACGCTCGTAGTATGCCGGAAAAGATTCTCCTTGACTTTGTTGGATTCCGCTAATTTTCTTCCTCAAGAGAATGACTTTTGAAGTAGGGAAGAACTTCTCCAAGAAGGCTCTCTTCATGCTCTCCCAAGAAGTAACGGTCCCGGGTGCCAATTCATAAAGCCAATCCTTAGCCTTTTCCACAAGAGAGAATGGAAAAGCCTTCATCATCAGAATGTTCCCATCGACATTGATGGGTGTCATGCTCGAACAAACAACCTCGAACTCCTTGAGATGCTTGTTAGGATCTTCCATGGAAAGCCCATGGTACTTCGGAATGTGGTGCAACAAGCTTGACTTCAATTCGAATTCATCGGTCTTGTCTTGGGCAGCCGCGGGGTATTGAATGCAAAGAGGGGCTGCATTGGCCAAACCTGAGGCAGAAAGCTCTTTGATGGTTCGATTATCCACGGCCATGGTTGGTACTTCCTCTTTAACCCAATCCGTGGCTTCCTCTTCTACTTCAGGTTCGGGACTAGGAGGATTAGACTCTTGCAATTTCTTGTTCCTTCTCAAAGTCCTCTCGAAATCACCGTCAAAGTCGGAGATTTGCTCACGAACAGGTTGTGAGCTACGGGTCATAAACTAGTACCTACACACAAAAGTAAACAAGATAAGTAACCAACTTAATAGACTTGGCACAAGTAAGAAAACAAGTTGCCACGCACGGCACAAAAACACATACACACGGTGCAAAAAAAAATTAAAACAAAACAGAAACTAAACTAAACAATTTAAACAAGACTCAAGACAAGGGATTAGCAACTTTGCCAGTCCCCGGCAACGGCGCCAAAATTTGATACGTATATTATACGCACACAAACTAAACCCTATTTGTGACAATTGTAGTAATGATGTAAGTAGGGATCGTTCTAACCGGGGATTAACTAGGGGTGCTAAACACTTGATTCAAATAAATAAAACTAATTTTTAAAACACTTAACTTACTTAACAAGAACTCAAAACAAGTACACAAGACTTCAAATACTTGAAAACACAAAAATAAAACAAATACGAATGATTAAGACTTAATAAAAGATGGGGGGGATTGTGTTTGGACGAGATTAAATTAAATGGACAAATTGTAATTAAAGGCAAAACGTAAATATGAATGTGATGAAAATATGGATGATGGAATAGCCAAGGGGTTCTTCTCCCCACATGTTACACTTGCATACAAGATTGATTCTCAGTTGGTCTTTCGATAAATTATGAAACTCAACACTCCGGGTTAATTAAGTCCGCTTAAATTAACTGTCAAGTTCTCCTTAAGTTAATGAATTGGATGGGTTAGCGCAACGCAATTCACCACATTCTCCAAAAGTCCTTTACGTGAAAAGCACAATAAAGATACAATCAAAGATCATTAATGATAGGAGCATATTCATGCGACTTAATTAGCTTGTTCTCGTGCATTTATGTTGTGTTTACTTAAGTTATTTTAGTGTTTAAGGCTACTTTTGTGTATTTTCAGATTATAAGGCTAAAGTGTGCAAGAAGATGCAAATTGGAGTCTTTTGGAGCGAAAGAGGAATGAATGAGTTGAAGATTTGAAGAAACGACGAATTCCTACTCCAACGATGAATTCTTACCAAAACGAGGAATCCTACTCAAACAAGGTTTCCTATTTGATATAGGAAAGTTAACCCTAAGTTTCCCGTTTCGGTAACCTTTCCTAAACTTAAACGTCCGTATTTTCTAGCCACTTTGTAGGCCTTGTATACACTTTAGTACACAAGACCAAGGCCCTAGCCCAATTTCTAAACCCTAGCCGCACCTTTATATTTTTGATTTAATTTCCTAAGTTTGCAAGCCTTTGATTTAGTTTTAATAAGCTAGGGTTTTAATTTTTCTAAACCATATATAAACTTAACCTTGCCGCACCCTAGTTTGGTTCCCATTCATTCTATTATTTTTCACACACAAAACCTTGCAGCCACCATCCCATTATTCACTCCCAAAAGCCGAACTCCCATGCAGAAAACAAGGACCTAATTTTCCCTTGTGCCGCAGCCACCATAAGTCAATCTCCCATTTTTTCTTCTCTGCCGTGGCCCCCCCCCCCCCATTGACCATTAACCCTAATAAACCAAAAATAAATCTAAGCCGTGAGTTCCCATTCATTGAAGCGGCAGCCACTATATTCCTTATTCTAATAAAATCTGCGATTTCTCTCCCATTCCTTTCCATAAGCCGCAGCCACCATCATTCATCTTTTCCATCATCCGTGCATGGCAGAATCATTCAGCCGTGGCCCCCCCATTTAATTATCACCCTAGCTATTTCAGCCGCTGCCACCATATCCCACTCTTTACCATTCCGCAGCCAACCATCACAAAGTCACACACAAAACAAAAAAAACTGCCGCATCCCACCACCCAAAAAAACTGAACAGCCGCAACCCATCCCCACACTTCCAGCCACCATACAACCCTTCCTCCATCACTCCACCACCTTGCCGCACTACCAAACAACCCTAAACCTATCTATAACCCAGAAATTCACCCAAAATCATCCAAAACCCAATCTGCCGCATCAAGGAGAAGAGGAAAGAGGAGCTTCGACGCGCACCAATTCACGTGGATTCGTTGGGCGTTCTAGGTGTAATCAATCCTTTGTGCTTTATGTTTAAATTCAATTTTATTTTTCTTGTTGTGAACATGAGAGGCTAAACCCCTATTTAGCTAGGGGGTGATTCGAAACCATGTTTATGCTTGCAATATGATTTGATTACTTTTGGTTGGAATTTCATGAATGGTGAATTCAATTTGTTTAACTGCTTGATCGATAACTTATTTATGTATGTTTATTGAGAGTGCACGCTTAATTTTCATGCATGAATATGACGCTAGAATATAAGTAAGTTTCACCTAATAGTTATGAACTTATATTCACAAGTAGTGGAGGTTGCTTATAAACAATCGCGTTAAATGAATTCTTGGCACTAGTTTCATGCTCATCATAGTAACGAATGCCTCGTCAACACTTATAGTTTTCATGATGTTTAATGATCTTTGATTGTATCTTTATTGTGCTTTTCACGTAAAGGACTTTTGGAGAATGTTTTGAATTGCGTTGCGCTAACCCATCCAATTCATTAACTTAAGGAAAACTTGACGGTTAATTTAAGCGAACCTAATTAACCCGGGGTGTTGAGTTTCATAATTCATCGAAAGACCAACTGAAAATCATCTTGTATGCAAGTGTAACATGTGTGGAGAAGAACCTTCTAGCTAGCATTCATCCATATTTTCATCACATTCATATTTACATTCTGCCTTTTAATTACAATCTTTGCATTTAGTTAATTTCGTCAAAACCTCAATCCCCCTTTACTTTAGTGTCTAATTTAGTTAGAAAGTGTCTTAGTTTGTGTTTATAAGTGTTTTGCATTCTTTGAGTCTAGTTTAGTGTTTTTAACATTTGTTTTACGTTTTTGAGTCAGTTTCCAAGTGATTTAGTAATCCCTCCTAATCCCCGGTCTAGAACGATCCCTACTTGCATCTTTACTACAATTGTCAAAAGAGGGTTTTAATTTGTGTGCTTAATTAGTTAGCATCAAATTTTTGGCGCCGTTGCCGGGGATTAGCAACTTTGCTAATCCCTTGGATTGTTACTTTCTGTTTAATTTAGTTTTTGTTAAGAATTCTGACCTTGTTTTGTTTTCCTTGTTTTAGGTACTAGTGCATGACTCGGAGTTCTCAACCGATTCGTGAGCATATCTCTGATTTTGACAGCGATTTTGAGAGGACTTTGAGACGGAAGAGGAAGCCACATGAACCAAGTCCACAACGTCCGGAATCTGACCTTGAAGAAGAAAAGGCTACGACAGGTGCATTTGAGGAACCCACGGCAGGGGTATTTGAAGAACCACTAGTCATGGCCGTGGATACCCGGACACTCAAGGAGCTTTCGGCCTCGGGATTGGATAATGCAGCACCTTTGTGTATCCAATATCCCCCACCTGCCGAAGGGAAGACCGACGAGTTCGAGTTGAAGTCCAGCTTGCTTCACCATATTCCGAAGTACCATGGGTTGTCCATGGAGGATCCGAACAAGCACCTGAAGGAATTTGAGGTGGTGTGTTCAAGCATGACTCCCGTCAACGTTGACGGAAGCATATTGAAGATGAAGGCTTTCCCGTTTTCTTTGATGGACAAAGCCAAGGATTGGTTGTACGACTTAGCTCCCGGAACCGTCACATCATGGGAGAGCATGAAGAGGGCTTTTCTGGAGAAGTTTTTCCCAACTTCTCGAATCATCCTTTTGCGTAAAAGGATAAGTGGGATTCAACAAGAAGAAGGTGAGTCATTTCCTACGTATTATGAACGATTTAAATCTCTTGTTGCTTCGTGTCCACAGCACCAGATGAAGGAGGAGTTGCTTCTACAATACTTCTACGAGGGGCTCCTACCTATCGAACGTCAAATGCTCGATGCCTCAGCGGGTGGAGCATTGGTGGACAAGACACCCAGGGATGCTAAGGTTTTGATCGCTAACCGAGCGTTGAACGCTCAACAGTACGAAGGAGTAGGCCAAAGAGGACCCCCACGACAGCAAGTACATGAGGTAAGTTCCACACCCGACATTCATTCACAATTAGCTAATCTTACTTCCATTGTGTCTCAGATGGCCGAAGGAATGAGGGTGCAAGGACCAATTGTGTGCGGAGTGTGTTCTATCCAAGGACATGCTTCTGAGAAGTGCCCGCAACTCATTGAAAATGGTGGATGGGAAAGCGCCAACGCAATTGGATTTCAAGGCCAAAACCAACTGAGAAACGATCCGTATTCTAACACTTATAATCCAGGTTGGAGAGACCACCCGAACTTCAAGTGGAGGGAGCCACAACAACCACAACAAGGAGGCTTTAGACAACAACCCCCGGGCTTCTTCACCAAGCCATACGTCCCCACACAAGCACCTCCACAATCTGCCCAAACAAGTTCAGGTAACACTTTAGACAATGATACACTCCTTAAGTTACTAACGAATTTGTCTCAGGGGCAGGAAAATCAAGCTAAAGCCATGCAAAACCAAGATAAGAGGGTGGAGCAATTGGAGAAACAAATTGGGCAGATTGCAGATTTTGTAGGGAAGTTTCGTGAGCAAGGCCAACTCCCTAGCTCTACCATTCCAAACCCCAAGGGAGGCTTCGAAAGTGCAAAGGCCATACTCTTGAGAAGTGGAAAAGAAGTCGGGGCAGGTCCTACACCATCACCATCGAGCCCCGAAGAGGATGAAAAACGAAGAATTGAAGAGGAGGAATCAAGACAACCCACGGCAAAGGTGGACATACCTTTGCCGCAAGCTTCAAATGTTCCAGAAGTGTCAAATTCGGCCAATAAAGGTAAAAATGTGTCAAATTCAGTTCCGACTAATGCTTTCCCTTCGAATGTTCCTTTTCCTAGTAGGTTCATGCAAACGAAGAAAGAAGAAGCCGAGAAGGACATCTTTGAGACATTCCGGAAAGTTCAAGTAAACATACCCCTTTTGGACGCAATCAAGCAAGTCCCGAGGTATGCCAAGTTTCTCAAGGAGCTTTGCACCACAAGGAAGAGGATGGCGACCAAAGAAGTAGTAAAGGTAGGTGAAAATGTCTCCGCCATCTTGCAACGCAAACTACCCCCCAAATGCAAAGATCCGGGTAGTTTTACCATTCCTTGTGTCATTGGAAATACTAAATTTGAATCTGCCATGCTAGACTTAGGGGCTTCTATAAATGTCATGCCATATTCAATTTATGCATCTATGAACTTAGGAGCATTGAAAAATGATGGGGTAATTATACAATTGGCCGATAGATCTAACGCCTATCCAAAAGGAGTTTTGGAAGATGTGTTAGTGCAGGTAAATCATTTAATCTTTCCGGCGGACTTCTATGTGCTCGAGATGGATGAATCTGACCATGCCCCTACGTTGCCAATCCTACTTGGCCGGCCATTCATGAAGACGGCTCGGACAAAGATTGATGTGTTTAATGGAACTTTGTCCATGGAATTTGATGGGGAAGTTGTTAATTTTAGTCTTTCTGATTCTATTAAGTATCCTAGTGAGGATCATTCATGTTTCTCCATTGATGTAATTGACTCTTTGGCGCAGGGATATATGGAAGATTTGAATGCCGATGCGCTTGAAAACGTCATTACAAGAAGCATGGAGCTCAAAACCGTGCAAGGGGGATTGATGCTAGCCCACGGCACACACTCTTTACTCCATGTCATGCCTCCTAGTGAGGAGTGCCTTGAGTTGGTTGCTGCCCTAGAGTCACTGCCTAGGCACGAGGGTAAATTTTCTAACTTTGAGTCAATTCCCATTTCGACTAATAAGTTGCTTCCATCCATAGTTCAGGCACCTACCCTTGATCTCAAACCACTACCCGGCCATTTGAAGTACATTTTCTTGGGGGAAGAGGAGACATTACCGGCCATTATTTCTTCATCACTCACGGCACAAGAAGAGGAGAAACTAGTGCGTGTTTTGAAGGAGTTCAAATCTGCCCTAGGTTGGACGTTGGCCGATATCCAAGGTATTAGTCCCGCCACATGTATGCATCACATATTTCTTGAGGAGGGGGCCAAACCAACTAGAGAGGCTCAACGCCGTCTTAACCCTCCAATGATGGAAGTAGTGAAGAAGGAGATAATCAAACTCCTTGATTGTGGAGTCATCTATCCAATCTCGGATAGTAAGTGGGTGTCACCTATCCAATGTGTGCCGAAGAAATCTGGAGTGACGGTTGTGGAGAACGCAGAGAATGAGTTGGTGCCCACTCGAGTCCAAACCGGTTGGCGCGTATGCACTGATTATAGGAAGATAAACGCCACCACGAGGAAGGACCACTTCCCATTGCCGTTCCTAGATCAAATGTTGGAAAGGTTAGCGGGTCATTCATTTTATTGTTTTCTTGATGGATATTCTGGTTATAATCAAATTGTTATTGCCCCGGATGATCAAGAAAAGACTACCTTTACATGCCCCTTTGGTACATTTGCTTATCGTCGCATGCCATTTGGTTTATGTAATGCACCTGCTACATTTCAAAGATGTATGATGAGCATATTTTCAGATTATGTTGAGAAAATTATTGAGGTTTTTATGGATGATTTCAGTGTTTTTGGTAATTCATTTGATGGTTGTTTGAATAATCTTAGTGTGATTTTGAACCGTTGTGTTGAAACAAACCTTGTGTTAAATTGGGAGAAATGTCACTTCATGGTTAAGCAAGGTATTGTTTTAGGACATATTATTTCTGAAAAAGGTATTGAAGTAGATAAATCTAAGGTAGACCTTGTTCGTCACTTACCCTCTCCAACTTCGGTTAGAGAGGTTCGTTCGTTTCTTGGTCATGCAGGTTTTTATAGGCGCTTCATAAAGGATTTCTCCAAGATTGCGCAGCCACTATGCCGATTGCTTCAAAAGGAGGTGGTTTTCGAGTTCAACGAGGCATGTGAGAAAGCATTCAACCACCTCAAGGAAACCCTCACTTCGGCTCCCATTATCACACCTCCAGATTGGAGCCTTCCATTCGAGTTGATGTGCGATGCTTCGGACTATGCAATTGGTGCTGTTTTGGGGCAGCGAAAGAACAAACAACCTCATGTTATTTATTATGCATCTAGAACATTAAATGATGCTCAATTAAATTACTCAACCACTGAAAAAGAATTACTTGCTGTGGTATTTGCATTAGATAAGTTTCGGTCATACTTACTTGGTACTAAAGTTATTATTTTTACTGATCATGCAGCTCTCAAGTATTTGCTCACGAAAAAGGAGGCCAAGCCGAGACTAATTCGATGGATGTTGCTTCTACAAGAGTTTGACATTGAGATTCGGGATAAGAAGGGTGTGGAGAACGTGGTGGCTGACCACCTAAGTCGAATGGTGCATGAGGAAGCATTGCCAATTTCGGAAACATTTCCGGATGAACAACTTCTGTCAGTTGAGGTAAGTACCCCTTGGTATGCCGATTTGGTTAATTTTTTGGCGTCTAAGCAAGTTCCTAACACTTTAAGCAAGGCTCAACGTGATAAATTAAAAAAGGATGCACGTTTTTATGTTTGGGACGACCCTTATTTGTGGAAAATAGGTCCGGATCAGATTGTGCGTCGTTGTGTTCATGAATCTGAATTTAATTCCATTTTGAGTTTTTGCCATACATATGCATGTGGTGGACACTTTGGCACACAACGTACAGCATTTAAGGTTCTTGAAAGTGGTTTTTATTGGCCTACATTGTTTAGAGATGCTAGGACTTTTTGCTTAACATGTGATAGATGTCAAAAGACCGGAAGTTTAGGTCAAAGAGACCAAATGCCACAAACCCCAATCCTTGTTGTTGAACTCTTTGATGTGTGGGGTATTGATTTTATGGGTCCGTTCCCTATGTCTTTTGGTTTTACGTACATTTTACTTGCCGTTGATTATGTGTCAAAGTGGGTGGAAGCTAAAGCCACCCGAACTAACGATTCTAGAGTTGTTGCAGATTTTGTAAAATCTAACATTTTCTCTAGATTTGGGATGCCTCGAGTACTCATAAGCGATGGAGGGTCTCATTTTTGTAACCGCACCATTGCGGCGTTGCTCAAGAAGTACAACGTGTTGCATAAGGTTTCCACACCTTATCACCCCCAAACCAGTGGCCAAGCCGAAGTTTCAAATCGAGAAATCAAGCAAATCCTGGAAAAGACTGTTGGGCCGAATAGAAAGGATTGGAGCTTGCGTTTGGAGGATGCACTGTGGGCCTATCGAACGGCTTACAAAACGCCCATTGGTATGTCCCCATTTCGGCTAGTCTATGGCAAGCCGTGCCATCTACCCGTAGAGCTTGAGCATAAGGCACATTGGGCGGTCAAGACCTTCAATATGGATGTGGACGCGGCTAGAAATCATAGGAAGCTACAATTGAGCGAGCTTGAAGAGATTAGGCATGAGGCGTATGAGAATGCCCGGATTTACAAGGAGAAGACCAAGGCCGTCCATGACAAGATGATTAGAGGCAAAACCTTCTCAATCGGGCAGAAAGTGTTGCTATTCAATTCCCGTCTTCGATTATTCCCCGGTAAGTTACGTTCTAAGTGGGTTGGTCCATTTGTTATCACTAATGTTTTTGTGCATGGTGCAGTCCAAATACAAAGTTTGAAAACTGGACAAGAATTCAAGGTGAATGGACATAGGTTGAAACCCTACTACGAGAACTTTGCTGAGCATGTTGTTGGGGAGATCCCATTGCAGGCTGTGGGCTCCAATGGGGAATGAGCATAACGTTGTCTGGCTGGAAGACGTTAAAGCAAGCGCTTCGTGGGAGGCAACCCATGCAATCAACAAAGGAAGAACTTGGGAATCGCTCCACACTCAGATTTGCGTCCCTAAACCCTTTCCTTTGTTGCTTACTTTATGTTATGTGTAATGTGTTTAATTGTGTCTAAAACATTGAGGACAATGTTTAGTTTAAGTGTGGGGGGGTAACATTCTGTTTTGAGATATTTTTGCATGAAATTCGTAGCTTATTACCACCTAACATGTCTAAACTTGTTTCCCACTGTTTTTAAGTGTTTTTAAGTTATTTTAGAGTGTTTTAGAGTATGTTGACTTAAAAATCCGAAAATCCCATAAAAATTTGAAAAATTGCTTTGAAAAAACCCAAAAAGAGTTGTTTTTGTGTGTTTGTTTGTGTCGTAGGTCACCTTCCAACACAATGATGAGGATTTGGTTTTTAATTGCATGATGGTTAAAGAAAGTTACAAACATGGATGGACGTTTGATATACTCTTTGGTTTATGCTTGTTTGCAGTTATAGTTTACGAATTCACATGTAATCACAAAAGAAAAAAATTAGTTTTTGTAACATGCTTGAAGGAAGGAACTTAACAAACGCTACATCCCTGTGAGACTTGAGCCTAAACGTTATTTGGAGAGTTAAAATCTGTGCATTATTGTTTTCTGAAGTCGTTGCATGATCTCATTATTCTTTGCTTGGTTACTACTTAGAAGGCGTTTCATCACTTAGTTCCAAATGCTAGAACTCATGCCCATTTCATTCAAAGCATGTCATTGATTTGCATAACACATATTCAAGATGAAGTTGTGTAGTGACCACCACCAAAAGCCAAACAGCCATGTGCCCTTCACTCATTTTGTGTTTAAGTTTAACCCCATTGAGCCGTGTTAGCCATGTTCTTTGTTAACCCATATCATCCTCACCTAGCCTAGATTAGGATCATCCGTACCCTTGTTCTTGAAGCATAGTAAGCATGAATGAATTCCTTTTGATTAATGTGTTGTAGAAAATAAGTGTGGGGGAAGGATTATTGATGTGAGTTATGTGCCATAGGCGCGGCGAGAAGAAAAAAAAAAAACAAAAAAAAAAAAAATCAAAAAAAAAAAAGAAAAAGAAAGAAAAGAGGTGAAAAAGAGTTTCAAAGTATGGTTTGTTGAAGTAAGGGCCCAAAACAATGTATTAGGCCCTAAGAGTTGTTGAGTCTTACCTTTATGTCTAAAAGTTGATTTCTGCATTGTAAGGGAATTCTAGGTCTTAATTTCATTACTTTGCTTACTATTGCTTAAAGAACTTTTGTTATCCTTATCTTTCCTTGTTAGCCAACACCCCAAGCCCCGTTACAACCCTTGACTTCTATCTTGAGTGTTGTGCATTTCAATTGTGGAGTTTGAATTTGGTATGAGCATATGGTGTCACTGGTTCTTGCATCAAGTAGTAGCATTCCATTCATGAGATCATATCTTAGCATGTTTAATTACTCCAGAAATTGCGTTCTTTGTTATAACATATGTGAGTACTAGTCTTTCATGTTTACATCAATCTTCTCACATATAACTAGTGTAGGGCGTGTAGTCAGAAAATCTGAGTGAAAATTGAGTGCATAACTAGTGAGGAATTGAGGGAATTCTCTAAGGCATGTTACTACATTCAAAATGTGTTTTAATTGATTAAATGCGAACTAGTGAATGGTGACTATGATTAAGTATGTGCTTGAGGGGAAGGAAGACTAAAAACTATGTGAGTAATGATCTTTGACATGTCATGCTTCATTGGAAATCCCTGAGGCAATCGTTGGAAGGTTTAGGTTATCTTTTGTTTGTTTTGTTTCGTCTTGTTTACTTTAGTTGTTTTGTTTTGCTCGAGGACTAGCAAAAGTTAAGTGTGGGGGAATTTGATAGGAGCATATTCATGCGACTTAATTAGCTTGTTCTCGTGCATTTATGTTGTGTTTACTTAAGTTATTTTAGTGTTTAAGGCTACTTTTGTGTATTTTCAGATTATAAGGCTAAAGTGTGCAAGAAGATGCAAATTGGAGTCTTTTGGAGCGAAAGAGGAATGAATGAGTTGAAGATTTGAAGAAACGACGAATTCCTACTCCAACGATGAATTCTTACCAAAACGAGGAATCCTACTCAAACAAGGTTTCCTATTTGATATAGGAAAGTTAACCCTAAGTTTCCCGTTTCGGTAACCTTTCCTAAACTTAAACGTCCGTATTTTCTAGCCACTTTGTAGGCCTTGTATACACTTTAGTACACAAGACCAAGGCCCTAGCCCAATTTCTAAACCCTAGCCGCACCTTTATATTTTTGATTTAATTTCCTAAGTTTGCAAGCCTTTGATTTAGTTTTAATAAGCTAGGGTTTTAATTTTTCTAAACCATATATAAACTTAACCTTGCCGCACCCTAGTTTGGTTCCCATTCATTCTATTATTTTTCACACACAAAACCTTGCAGCCACCATCCCATTATTCACTCCCAAAAGCCGAACTCCCATGCAGAAAACAAGGACCTAATTTTCCCTTGTGCCGCAGCCACCATAAGTCAATCTCCCATTTTTTCTTCTCTGCCGTGGCCCCCCCCCCCCCCATTGACCATTAACCCTAATAAACCAAAAATAAATCTAAGCCGTGAGTTCCCATTCATTGAAGCGGCAGCCACTATATTCCTTATTCTAATAAAATCTGCGATTTCTCTCCCATTCCTTTCCATAAGCCGCAGCCACCATCATTCATCTTTTCCATCATCCGTGCATGGCAGAATCATTCAGCCGTGGCCCCCCCATTTAATTATCACCCTAGCTATTTCAGCCGCTGCCACCATATCCCACTCTTTACCATTCCGCAGCCAACCATCACAAAGTCACACACAAAACAAAAAAAACTGCCGCATCCCACCACCCAAAAAAACTGAACAGCCGCAACCCATCCCCACACTTCCAGCCACCATACAACCCTTCCTCCATCACTCCACCACCTTGCCGCACTACCAAACAACCCTAAACCTATCTATAACCCAGAAATTCACCCAAAATCATCCAAAACCCAATCTGCCGCATCAAGGAGAAGAGGAAAGAGGAGCTTCGACGCGCACCAATTCACGTGGATTCGTTGGGCGTTCTAGGTGTAATCAATCCTTTGTGCTTTATGTTTAAATTCAATTTTATTTTTCTTGTTGTGAACATGAGAGGCTAAACCCCTATTTAGCTAGGGGGTGATTCGAAACCATGTTTATGCTTGCAATATGATTTGATTACTTTTGGTTGGAATTTCATGAATGGTGAATTCAATTTGTTTAACTGCTTGATCGATAACTTATTTATGTATGTTTATTGAGAGTGCACGCTTAATTTTCATGCATGAATATGACGCTAGAATATAAGTAAGTTTCACCTAATAGTTATGAACTTATATTCACAAGTAGTGGAGGTTGCTTATAAACAATCGCGTTAAATGAATTCTTGGCACTAGTTTCATGCTCATCATAGTAACGAATGCCTCGTCAACACTTATAGTTTTCATGATGTTTAATGATCTTTGATTGTATCTTTATTGTGCTTTTCACGTAAAGGACTTTTGGAGAATGTTTTGAATTGCGTTGCGCTAACCCATCCAATTCATTAACTTAAGGAAAACTTGACGGTTAATTTAAGCGAACCTAATTAACCCGGGGTGTTGAGTTTCATAATTCATCGAAAGACCAACTGAAAATCATCTTGTATGCAAGTGTAACATGTGTGGAGAAGAACCTTCTAGCTAGCATTCATCCATATTTTCATCACATTCATATTTACATTCTGCCTTTTAATTACAATCTTTGCATTTAGTTAATTTCGTCAAAACCTCAATCCCCCTTTACTTTAGTGTCTAATTTAGTTAGAAAGTGTCTTAGTTTGTGTTTATAAGTGTTTTGCATTCTTTGAGTCTAGTTTAGTGTTTTTAACATTTGTTTTACGTTTTTGAGTCAGTTTCCAAGTGATTTAGTAATCCCTCCTAATCCCCGGTCTAGAACGATCCCTACTTGCATCTTTACTACAATTGTCAAAAGAGGGTTTTAATTTGTGTGCTTAATTAGTTAGCATCAATTAAGCATTATGAAAACTATAAGTGTTGACGAGGCATTCGTTACTATGATGAGCATGAAACTCGTGCCAAGAATTCATTTAACGCGATTGTTTATAAGCAACCTCCACTACTTGTGAATATAAGTTCATAACGATTAGGTGAAATTCACTTATATTCTAGCGTCATATTCATGCATGAAAATTAAGCGCGCATTCTTAATAAACATTCATAAATAAGTTATCAATCAAACGGTTAAACAAATTGAATCCACAACTTATGAAATTCCAACGAAAGTTAATCAATTCATATTGCAAATATAAACATAGTTTCGAATCACCCCCTAGCTAAAGGGGGTTTAGTTCCTCATAACTTTGAAATCAAAGAAACCCCTAAACATTCCAACAACTCAAACTTGAATTGTATGAACGTTTAGGCACTCTTCTCTTCCATTCTCATACGTACAAAACAAAGAGAATTAAATTTAAACTTTGAAATCAAAGAAACCCCTAAACATTCCAACAACTCAAACTTGATTTGTATGAACGTTTAGGCACTCTTCTCTTCCTCGTTGTTGTAGCACAAGGTCTAAGGTGAGCTTTGGGGATTATGTGAAGTGTTTTGGAGGGATGGGAAGTGGTTGGATAGTGGCTGCAATAGAGGAGAAAAACTGCACAGAAATGGAAGGGGATTTGCGGCACAAGGGTTGTGTTTGTGTTGTGAATGGAAAAAAAATGAGATGTTATGGGGAGTGAATGCAAGGGCTTTTATAGGAGAATGAAGGTGTAAATGGCTGTTTGTTTAAGCATGCAAGTGGCTAATTAATGATGAACAAACAGCTAGGAAAGCATGTGAAAGCTGGAATTGCATGTGAAGATGCTGGAATTGCATTGAAAGCCCACGGCATTGAGTGTGTTTTCTGGAATGATGGCAGGTTGTGTATGTGTTTGGGAAGAGAATAAATGTATGATGGTGGCTGAATCATTAAAGGGAATGAATGGGAGTGACACTAGGTTGGTTATGCATGTGGAATGTGGCTGAATTGTTGGTGAAATGATGAATGGGAAAGCTGGAATTTCAAGGGAACTCACGGCAAAGATAAGTGTTTTGGTGATGGGTGCATGTGTTGATGGTTTTGCATGTGAATTAAAACTAGAGTGATGATGATGAATGCATGTGTAAAGGAAGTGGATTTTCTGCAAATGCAAGACTACTTATACATGGCTGAAATGATGAAGAATAAAGGGTGCAAGTGTGAATGATTGAATGTGCATGTGGGTTGGAAATGTGGCTGCAATGATGAAGTGTAATGGCTGAAAATGGGATGGATTTATGATGGGAGTGCATATGATTAAAGAGTGGGAGTGCATGTGGGTGAATGTGAAGGGAATGCATGTGTTGATGACTAGGTTAGTGGGTGGAAATCTGAAAATGGCATAAGGGAATGGGAGCTCACGGTTTTGGCTAGTGTTTGAATGTGTAAAGTGTGTGTGAATGCATGTGAAGATGCTAATAAATAATGCATGTAGGTTTAGGAAATAAAATCATAACTTAAAGGGGGATGATTAAAGGGTGTTGAAAGGTTTTGCATGGCTTTGAAGTGATTGTGGATTGGGCTAGAGTTTAAGTACATGAAATGGACCCAAATTGCTCATCCTTGCATGGCAAGGAATGGTGTTTGTGTTAAGCCCATGGCAAGGTGTTATGTGATTGGGTTAGGGCCATTGTTTTGTGTCTTCAAGTGCATACAAGGCCTTCAATTTCATCCAACACTTGGGCTCTAAGTATAAGCTATCCATCCTTAGCCCAATAGTGCTCCAAAACACTCCACAATGCATCCTTTCGTCAAACACGTCTTATTATCCTGAAAACACACAAAAGAAGCATAAAGGACTAAAATAACTAAAGAAACACAACGTAAATGCACGAGAACAAGCAAAGTAAGTCGCCTAAATATGCTCCTATCAGCCAAGCCATCTCGTGAAGCTCAACGTCGCCTTAATCCACCCATGTTGGAAGTAGTGAAAAAGGAGGTTATAAAATTGCTTGATTGTGGTGTTATATATCCTATTTCTGATAGTCGTTGGGTCTCACCTGTGCAGGTTGTTCCAAAGAAGTCCGGAGTCATGGTGGTGAAGAATGAAGAACAAGAGCTTGTACCCACTCGTGTTGTGACCGGTTGGCGTGTTTGTATTGATTACAGGAAGTTAAATGCCATGACAAGGAAGGATCACTTTCCATTGCCATTCCTTGACCAAATGTTAGAAAGGTTAGCCGGTTATAAATTTTATTGCTTTCTTGATGGATATTCCGGATATAACAAAATTGTGATAGCTCCGGAGGACCAAGAGAAGACAACCTTCACGTGCCCCTTTGGCACATTTGCATATAGGCGCATGCCCTTTGGTTTGTGTAATGCCCCTGAGACATTTCAACGATGCATGGTGAGTATATTTTCTGATTATGTGGAGAAAATTATTGAGATATTCATGGATGACTTTAGCGTGTTTGGTAATTCATTCGATCATTGCTTGAATAATCTGACCTTAATTTTGAGACGTTGTGTTGAAACGAATCTTGTGCTTAATTGGGAAAAATGTCACTTCATGGTTAAGCAAGGTATTGTTCTAGGACATATTATTTCTGAAAAAGGCATTGAAGTGGATAAATCTAAGGTAGACCTTGTTCGTCACTTACCTTCTCCAACTTCGGTTAGAGAGGTTCGTTCGTTTCTTGGTCATGCAGGTTTTTATAGGCGTTTCATAAAGGATTTCTCCAAGATTGCGCAGCCACTATGCCGATTGCTTCAAAAAGAGGTGGTTTTCGAGTTTGATGATGCATGCTCCACGGCATTCAAGCACTGAAAGGAGGCTCTCACTTCGGCTCCCATTATCACACCTCCAGATTGGAGCCTTCCATTCGAGTTGATGTGCGATGCTTCGGACTATGCAATTGGTGCTGTTTTGGGGCAGCGAAAGAACAAACAACCTCATGTTATTTATTATGCATCTAAGACACTAAATGATGCTCAATTAAATTACTCAACCACTGAAAAAGAATTACTTGCTGTGGTATTTGCATTAGATAAGTTCCGATCCTACTTACTTGGTACTAAAGTTATTATTTTTACTGATCATGCAGCTCTCAAGTATTTGCTCACGAAAAAGGAGGCCAAGCCTAGACTAATTCGATGGATGTTGCTTCTACAAGAGTTTGACATTGAGATTCGGGATAAGAAGGGCGTGGAGAATGTGGTGGCTGACCACCTAAGTCAAATGGTGCATGAGGAAGCCTTGCCAATTTCTGAAACCTTCCCCGATGAACAATTAATGTCTATCCAGGTAAGTGAGCCTTGGTATGCAGATTTGGTGAACTTTTTGGTGTCTAAACATATCCCTAGCACACTTAATAGGAATCAACGTGATAAGCTGAAAAAGATGCTAGGTTTTATGTTTGGGATGACCCATACCTCTGGAAATTTTGTCCCGATCAGATTGTACGACGTTGTGTGAATGAATCTGAGTTTCAATCTATTTTAACATTTTGTCATTCATATGCATGTGGGGGACATTTTGGCACCCAACGCACTGCCCTTAAAGTCTTAGAATGTGGGTTTTATTGGCCAACCATTTTTAGGGATGCTAGGACATTTTGCCTTACATGTGATCGTTGTCAACGAATGGGTAATATAAGTGTTAAGGATCAAATGCCACAAAACCCTATACTTTCTGTTGAAATATTTGATGTGTGGGGAATTGATTTTATGGGTCCTTTTCCTTCATCACATGGTTTTCTCTATATCTTGTTGGCGGTGGATTATGTTTCTAAATGGGTGGAAGCAAAAGCCACCCGTACTAACGATTCCAAAGTGGTTGCAGATTTTGTGAAGTCTAACATTTTTGCTAGGTTCGGAATGCCTCGAGTCCTCATAAGTGATGGTGGTTCACATTTTTGTAATCGTACAATCGAGGCACTGCTCAAGAAGTACAACGTTACACATAGGGTTTCGACACCCTATCATCCTCAAACAAACGGGCAAGCTGAGGTGTCGAATCGGGAGATAAAACAGATTCTTGAGAAGACGGTTGGGCCAACAAAGAAAAGATTGGAGATTGAGATTAGAGGATGCATTGTGGGCTTATTGGATTGCCTACAAAACACCCGTAGGAATGTCCCCCTTTCGGCTTGTTTATGGCAAACCATGTCACTTACCTGTGGAGTTGGAGCACAAGGCTCATTGGGCCGTGAGGAAGTTCAACATGGATGTAGATGAGGCGGGAATTCATCGTAAGCTTCAATTGAATGAACTTGAGGAGATACGGAATGAAGCTTACAAGAATGCTCGCATTTACAGGGAAAAGACGAAGGCCTTTCATGACAAGATGATTCGCACCAAGTCCTTCTCTGTTGGGCAGAAAGCGTTGTTGTTTAATTCTCGCCTTCGTCTATTTCTGGGTAAGTTACATTCACGTTGGATTGGACCCTTTGTTATTACTAATGTTTTTCCTCATGGTGCAGTCCAAGTTCGTAGTTTCAAAACAGGTCAAGAGTTCAAGGTGAATGGGCATCGATTGAAGCCTTACTACGAGAGCTTTGTAGAACATGATGTGGAGGAGACCACCCACTATGCCGTGGGTTCCCATGAAGGTTGATCAATGTGGCATCGTCTGGCTGCAAGACATAAAAGAAAGCGCTACTTGGGAGGCAACCCATGCAATCAACAAAGGAAGAACTTAGGAATCGCTCCAAACTCAGATTTGCGTCCCTAAACCTTTTCCTTTGTGCTTCCTTTATGTTATGTGTGATGTGTTTATTTGTGTGTTCCTTTGCTGTTAGTTTAGTCTAAAACATTGAGGACAATGTTTAGTTTAAGTGTGGGGGGGGGGGGGGGGTAACCCTCTTTTGACAATTGTAGCATATAAATAAGTAGGGATCATTCTTACACCGGGGATTAGGAGGGCTTGCTAAACACTCTAAACTGACTCAAATAACTAAAATTAACCTTTCAAACACTTAAACTCACGTAAAAAGACTCAACTACGTTCACAAGACTCAAAATAGGCTAAAAACACTCAAAACTGCCTTAAAAACACAATCTGGGCAGTTTTGAACCTAAACACAAACTTGGACGAAAATTGGTTCTAACTTGACTCAAAACTCTAAAAAACACAATCTAAAACATATTTGGACCAATTAGACACTCTAAAATGAACGGGGATTTGGTTTTGGACGAAAATAAACAAAACAAAACAAATATGTAAACTAGGCAGATTTTGACGAAATTGGTGGAATTAAATGGATGGTGAGATGGCTAGGAGGTTTTTCTCCACACATGGCATACTTGCATACAAAATAATCTCCAGTTGCTTATTCGATGAATTTATGAACCTCAACACCCCAAGTTAATTAGGTACGCTTAAATTAACTCTCAGATTTCCCTTAGGTCATTGAATTGAATGGAATTAGCGCATTGCAATCAAATTATTCCTTAAAAGTTTTCTATATGAAAGCGCATGATAGAAAGACAATCAAAGATCATTAGGTTCTATGGAAATCATAGGTGTTGACGAGGCATTCGTAACTATGAAAGCGCATGATAGTTATGCCAAGAATTCACTTATCATAATTGTGACCAACAATCTTAACTACTCATGCATATAAGTTCCCAACGATTAGGTGAAGTTCCCTCATACCCTAGCATCATGTTTATGCATGCAAATTAAGCGTGCACTCTCAATTCATATACATAAGCAAGTTTTAATTAAAACAGATAAGCAAATTGAATTCATCATTCATGAAATCCCAACTAAAAGTAATCAAATCATCATGCAAATATAACCATGGTTTCGAAATTCCCCCCTAGCCAAAGGGGGGATTAGTTCCTCATGCTTGCACAACAAAAAGTATTGAATTTAAACATTGAAATCATAAGAAAGAATACACCTAAATGCTCAGCAATTCCAAGATGGATTCGATGCACAGATTGGCTCCTCTTCCTTCTCCTTGCTGCGGCACAAAGTGTGGGTGCTGGAATTGGTGGTTTTGGATGGTGTTTTCTTGTTTGGAGGGATGGAGGATGGTTGATTATGGTGGGGAAGGGTGCGGCAGAGATGTATGGATGTGTAAGGAGGTCTATGGAGGCTTAGAATGGAGAATGGAGGTGCGGCACAAGGGTTTTCTGTCTAGCATAAGGGGTGGTACGAATTTATGGCTGAAAATATGTTTATATTCCTAGGGTTAATTAGATTAGGGTTACACTTAGCAGATTTTATGGATTAGGGCCCTAGGGTTTGGCACAAGTAAGTTAAATCCACTTAGGAGAGGGTTTGGCCCAATTAGTTTCATAAAAGGATTTGTATACCCAAATCCACAAGGATTAAGGCCTAACAAATCAGAATCCAAAAGGAAAAATGTTTAGGAAATTCGTCCAAAATTGGGCCTTCTAGAAACTAAGTGTTTTGTGGCTGATTTTGGGTTTTCTAGAAGAAATAAAAGGGGTAAGGGTGTGGCACCCTTTTAGGGTCAGATAAGGCTTCTAGAAATTAGGTTTTTAGGTCCACTTGCAGCTAGGATTAAGGTGGAACAAGATTAGGTTAGGATAAGATAGGATAAGGTTTGGATAAGATAAGGTTGGATAAGGTTTAGATAAGGTTTTGGATAGGGTTTCCTCTTTTGAGCTACTTCCTTATCCACTTTGTCCTTACCTTAGTTCCTTCCTCTTCTTATCACATTTCCACCTTCTTGAAGTCCAAATTCGTCCATCCATGTTAGCCCACATGCAAGCTCACCACCTAGTGTCCAAAATAGCTCCAAAATGCACCAAAATGCACTTTCTTGATACTTTAACCCGTAGGACCTACAAACACACGAAATTGAGTTGTAATACGACATTAACTAAGAAATAATAGCACAAATGCACAAGAATAAGCTAGTTAAGTTGCCTAAATATGCTCCTATCAAATTCCCCCACACTTATCTTTTGCTAGTCCTCGAGCAAAACAAATAAACAAAAGAAACAAAACATAACTCTAAACCTTCCAACGTTGCCTCAGGGATTTCCAATGAAACATAACATGTTAAAGATCACTACTCACATAGATTTAAGCAATCCTTACCCTCGAGCATACTTAATCATAGTCACCATTCACTAGCTCGCATTTAATCAATTAAAACAACATTTTGAATGTAGTAACATGCCTTAGAGAATTCCCTCAATTCCTTACTAGGTGTACTCTCAATTTTCACACAGATTTTCTAACTACACTCCCTACACTAGGTATATGTGAGAAGATTGATGTAAACATGTAGACGAACACTCACATATGTTATAACAAGGAAAGCATTTTCTGGAATTATTAATATGTATATATATGATCTCATGAATGGAATGCCACTACTTAGACCCGAGAACCAGGGATACCATATGCTCAAACCCACTTTAAACTCCACATATTGAAACACATAAAAATCAAGATAGAAGTCAAAGGGTTGTAACGGGGCTAGGGTATTGGCTAACAACGGAAAGTAAAGGATAAACAAACATTCTTAAAGCAATAGTGAGCAAAGTATTGAATTAGACACTTAGAATTCCCTTTAGAATGCAAAAATCAACTTTGAACACCCACGGGGAAGTCACACAAAACTTAGGGCCATATTCAAACTTTTTGGACCCTTTCTTCAACAATCACACTTGTGAGTTCATTCTCACTTATTTTCACTCCTTTTCTTTCTTTTCTTCTTCTTTTTCACACTTTTTTTTTTCTTTCTTTTTCTCGTGCCTCTTTTAAGACTTTGGCACACACACCCTCACAAAATCCCTTCCCCCACACTCGTTTTCTGCACAATTGTCACTCAAAAGGAATTCCTTCTAAGTTATGCTCCACTATACTTTAAGAACAAAGGTATGGAAAGTCCTATTCTAGGCTAGGTAAGGATGATGTGGTTAACAAGAAAATAGGCTATATAAGGCTCAAAGGGGTTTAATCCTACAATACAAATGACAATGGTGGATTTGGCTATTTGGCTATGGTGGTGACTACTACACAACTTCATCTTGTTATTTGTTATGCTAATCAATTTCATGCTTTGAATGAAACGGGTATGAGTTCTAGTATTTGGAACTATAGTGATGAAACGCATTCTAAGTAGCAGCCAAGCAAAGAATAATGAGATCATGCAACGACTTTAGAAAACAAGAATGCACAGATTAATAACTCTCCAAATAAACGTTTAGGCTCAAATCTCTCAGGGATGTAGCATTTGTTTGAGTTCCTTCCTTCAAGCATGTTACAAAAACTGATTTTATCCTTTGTGATTACATGTGAATTCGTAAACTATAACTACAACCACGCATAAACCAAGGAGCAAATCAAACTTCCATCATTGTTTGTAACTCTCTTTAACAGTCATGCATTAAAAACCAAATCCTCATCATTGTGTTGGAAGGTACCCTAAGACACAAACAAACACACAAAAACAACTCTTTTTGGCTTTTTCAAAACACTTTTTTCGATTTTTTTCAAATTTTCGGATTTTTACTTCAACACACACCAAAACAGCTAAAAACGCACTAAAAACACTTAAAAACAGTGAGAAACAACATTGGAAGTGATAGGTGATAGAATCCCACGAATTTTTGCATAAAAACACATGTTTACCCCCCCCCCCCCCACACTTAAATCAAACATTGTCCTCAATGTGTCACACAAAGACTCACATAAAAGCAAACAAATAATAAGCAACTAAGCATGATAAAATAAACAGCAAGGAGAAGGGTTTAGAAACGCAAATCTGGGTTTGGAATGGAAGTTCCATCTTCTCCTTGTCGAATACATGGGTTGCCTCCCAAGAAGCGCTTGCTTTAACGTCTTCCAGCCGGACGAATACGCCGTGTTAAGCTTCACTAGTAATACCCACGGCATGGAGGGATCTGTCCTTCATGGCATGCTTCCCAAAGTGTTCATAGCATGGCTCAATGAATGGGAGGGGATAGTGATCCTCCCGGATTGTGGTGTTTTGGTTCCTAAAGTCCATGTAAATGCTCCCACCACCTTGAAATCGATTGGGTACCTGCACCAAAGAAGGTAACACCGTATTAGTTGAAATGGGAATCGGAATTGGGGTTGGAGACTTACAAACATATTGTGATGGAGGCTCAAAAGTGGCAGCCATATCAACAAAGTCACTATGGCTACTCTCGGCCAGATTGGATAGTTTTAGGGCAACCACTCCAATTCCCTCTTCAATGGTGGTTCTTGATGCATCCTTCTTGATAGGTGTGGATTGTTCCTGCCCTATATCCTTATGCACATCAATGGCAAAACAAGAACGAACATCATTAGGCTTCTTAATAGAGTCATAAACATTGAATTTAATTATATCACCACCAAACTCCATTGTTAATACTCCCTTGGCCACATCAATCTTCGTTTGAGTTGTTTTCATGAATGGTCTTCCAAGTAGGAGTGGCAAGGGTGGAGAATGAACCGAGTCTTCCATTTCAAGTACATAAAAATCAACCGGAAAGATTAAATCATTAACCTGCACTAAAACATCTTCCAAAACACCCTTTGGATAGGCATTAGATCTATCGGCCAATTGAATAACCACACCATCATTTTTTAACTCACCTAGGTTCATAGATGCATAAATTGAGTAAGGCATAACATTAATAGATGCACCTAAGTCTAGCATGGCATGTTCAAAACGATTATTGCCAATAACACAAGGAATTGTAAAACTACCCGGATCTTTGCATTTAGGGGGCAATTTACGTTGCAAGATGGCTTAGACATTTTCACTTACCTTTACAACCTCTTTGTTCGAAATTTTCTTCCTAGTAGTGCAAAGTTCTTTTAAAAACTTAGCATACCTTGGAACTTGCTTAATTGCATCCAAAAGTGGTATATTGACTTGTACTTTCCTAAATGTCTCCAAGATGTCCTTTTCAGCTCCCTCCTTCTTTGTTTGCATGAATCTACGAGGAAAGGGTGCATTTGGAGGAATAACATTAGAAATAATCGAATTTGGAACCTCCTTACCCTTGGAAGTCGAATGGTGCAGGTTGGGTGGCTACGGCATGGGTGGTGTTACCCTTGCCGTGGCTTGCTCTTGCTCCCCCTCCTCAAATTGCAACTTTTCGTCCTCCGTTGGGGCTGATTTAGAGGGTTGTGAGGCCGTTCCAACTTGTTTGCCACTTCTCAAGGTGATAGCCTTAGCGGTTTCAAAACCTCCTTTTGGATTGACGATGGTTGAGCTAGGCAACTTGCCTTGCTCTCTAAATTGGCCCATGAACTCAGCCATTTGTCCCACTTGTCTCTTCAATTCAGTCATCTCTCGAGCTTGATTTTGCACTTCATTGGCGTAATTGTGCATGTCCTTTGCTTGTTTTTCTTGCCCCTGCGCCAATGTAGTTAGTAATTGAATAACTTGAGAATTATCAAAAGACGAACCTGAGTTGTTTTGGGACAATGGTGGTTGGTTGGATTGGTATGGCCGTGGGAACCCAGGGGGGTTTTGTTGAATTCCCCTTTGTGGTGCAGATTATTGGGACTCTCTCCACTTGAAATTAGGGTGATTTCTCCATCCGGGGTTGTAGTTGTTGGAGTACGGATTATACTTGGGTTGGTTTTGGCCTTGGAAACCAATGGCATTGGCAGATTCCCATCCTCCATTCTCTATCAATTGAGGGCATGTCTCGGATGGATGCCCTTGCATTGAGCATACGCCACACACTTGGTTTTCTTGTGGTTTTGACCCCATGACAACCTGAGACACAAGAGAAGTAAGATTAGCCAATTGTGATTGAATGTCAGAAATTACACTTACCTCATTGACACTTTGTTGCTGCCGTGGCATGTCTCTTTGGCCAACTCCTTCGTATTGTTGAGCATTCAAAGCTCGGTTGGCAATGAGAGTCTTGGCGGCCATGGGTGTTTTGTCCACTAAAGCTTCACTCGCTGAGGCATCTAGCATTTGACGTTCAATTGGTAGAAGCCCTTCGTAGAAATATTGGAGAAGAAGCTCCTCCTTCATCTGGTGCTGTGGACATGAAGCAACAAGGGTTTTAAAACGTTCATAATAAGTTGGAAATGATTCACCTTGATCTTGCTGAATGCCACTAATTCTTTTACGTAAAAGAATGACTCAAGAAGTTGGGAAAAACTTCTCCAAAAACGCCCTTTTCATACTCTCCCATGATGTGACAGTTCCGGGAGCTAGTTCATACAACCAATCTTTAGCCTTTTCCAAGAGAGAAAAGGGGAAAGCCTTCATCTTCAAAATGCTCCCATCAACATTCACCGGGGTCATACTTGAGCAAACAACCTCGAACTCCTTCAAGTGTTTATTAGGATCTTCCATAGACAACCCATGGAACTTAGGAATATGATGCAATAAACTGGACTTGAGTTCGAACTCGTCAGTCTTGTCGGGGGCTGCCCTTGGATATTGAATGCATAGAGGCATGGCATTAACCAATCCCGAAGCGGAAAGCTCCTTGATTGTTCGGTTGTCGGCTGCCATAACTTGTTCTTCCTCAACAACCCTTGCCGTGGCCTCCTCCTCCACTTGTATTTCGTCCTCTTCAAGGTCTGGTGCAGGTGGAGGTGGTTGAGGCTCTTGTTGATTCTTCTTTCTTCTCAAGGCTCGCTCAAAATCGTCGTCAAAGTCTAAGATATGCGTATGAACCGGTTGAGAACTCCGAGTCATAAACTAGTGCCTAAAACAAGGAAACAAATAGCTCAGAAACTAAAAATAAATAACAACTAATAACACACGAAAATAACTAAAAAGAAATAACAAGCGATTAGCAAAGTTGCTAATCCCCGGCAACGGCGCCAAAATTTGATGCGAAAATTAACTTAACACACAAATTAACCCTCTTTTGACAATTGTAGCATATAAATAAGTAGGGATCGTTCTTACACCGGGGATTAAGAGGGCTTGCTAAACACTCTAAACTGACTCAAATAACTAAAATTAACCTTTCAAACACTTAAACTCACGTAAAAAGACTCAACTACGTTCACAAGACTCAAAATAGGCTAAAAACACTCAAAACTGCCTTAAAAACACAATCTGGGCAGTTTTGAACCTAAACACAAACTTGAACGAAAATTGGTTCTAACTTGACTCAAAACTCTAAAAAACACAATCTAAAACATATTTGGACCAATTAGACACTCTAGAATAAACGGGGATTTGGTTTTGGACGAAAATGAACAAAACAAAACAAATATGTAAACTAGGCAGATTTTGACGAAATTGGTGGAATTAAATGGATGGTGAGATGGCTAGGAGGTTTTTCTCCACACATGGCATACTTGCATACAAAATAATCTCCAGTTGCTTATTCGATGAATTTATGAACCTCAACACCCCAAGTTAATTAGGTACGCTTAAATTAACTCTCAGATTTCCCTTAGGTCATTGAATTGAATGGAATTAGCGCATTGCAATCAAATTATTCCTTAAAAGTTTTCTATATGAAAGCGCATGATAGAAAGACAATCAAAGATCATTAGGTTCTATGGAAATCATAGGTGTTGACGAGGCATTCGTAACTATGAAAGCGCATGATACTTATGCCAAGAATTCACTTATCATAATTGTGACCAACAATCTTAACTACTCATGGATATAAGTTCCCAACGATTAGGTGAAGTTCCCTCATACCCTAGCATCATGTTTATGCATGCAAATTAAGCGTGCACTCTCAATTCATATACATAAGCAAGTTTTAATTAAAACAGATAAGCAAATTGAATTCATCATTCATGAAATCCCAACTAAAAGTAATCAAATCATCATGCAAATATAACCATGGTTTCGAAATTCCCCCCTAGCCAAAGGGGGGATTAGTTCCTCATGCTTGCACAACAAAAAGTATTGAATTTAAACATTGAAATCATAAGAAAGAATACACCTAAATGCTCAGCAATTCCAAGATGGATTCGATGCACAGATTGGCTCATCTTCCTCCTCCTTGCTGCGGCACAAAGTGTGGGTGCTGGAATTGGTGGTTTTGGATGGTGTTTTCTTGTTTGGAGGGATGGAGGATGGTTGATTATGGTGGGGAAGGGTGCAGCAGAGATGTATGGATGTGTAGGGAGGTCTATGGAGGCTTAGAATGGAGAATGGAGGTGCGGTACAAGGGTTTTCTGTCTAGCATAAGGGGTGGTACGAATTTATGGCTGAAAATATGTTTATATAGTCCTAGGGTTAATTAGATTAGGGTTACACTTAGCAGATTTTATGGATTAGGGCCCTAGGGTTTGGCACAAGTAAGTTAAATCCACTTAGGAGAGGGTTTGGCCCAATTAGTTTCATAAAAGGATTTGTATACCCAAATCCACAAGGATTAAGGCCTAACAAATCAGAATCCAAAAGGAAAAATGTTTAGGAAATTCGTCCAAAATTGGGCCTTCTAGAAACTAAGTGTTTTGTGGCTGATTTTGGGTTTTCTAGAAGAAATAAAAGGGGTAAGGGTGTGGCACCCTTTTAGGGTCAGATAAGGCTTCTAGAAATTAGGTTTTTAGGTCCACTTGCAGCTAGGATTAAGGTGGAACAAGATTAGGTTATGATAAGATAGGATAAGGTTGGATAAGGTTTAGATAAGGTTTTGGATAGGGTTTCCTCTTTTGAGCTACTTCCTTATCCACTTTGTCCTTACCTTAGTTCCTTCCTCTTCTTATCACATTTCCACCTTCTTGAAGTCCAAATTCGTCCATCCATGTTAGCCCACATGCAAGCTCACCACCTAGTGTCCAAAATAGCTCCAAAATGCACCAAAATGCACTTTCTTGATACTTTAACCCGTAGGACCTACAAACACACGAAATTGAGTTGTAATACGACATTAACTAAGAAATAATAGCACAAATGCACAAGAATAAGCTAGTTAAGTCGCCTAAATATGCTCCTATCACTTAGTTCCAAATGCTAGAACTTGCATCCATTCCATTCAAAGCATGATTGCATAATATATATCAAGATGAAGTGTGTAGTGAAGCCATCAACCAAACAGCCAACCCATGCACTATATATTGTAGGTCATACCCCCCTTGAGCCGTTGTTAGCCTTTGTTCTTTGTTTACCCATATGATCCCTACCTAGCCTAGATTAGGACCACCCATGCCCTTGTTCTTGAGGCATAGTAAGCATGACTTAGAGGGAATCCTTTCGATTATGCAAAACAACAAGTGTGGGGGAATTTGTGTGTGTGTGTGTTCATATGCCACGAAAAGAAATAAGGCATGAGTGAAAATAAAAAGAAAAAAAAAATTCGTGGAAAAAGAAAAAGAAAAGAAAAAGTTGTGAAAAGAAAGAAAAAGAGTATGAAATAAGTGAAACTAAGCTCACATGTTTGTGGTAGTTGAAGAAAGGGTCCAAAACGTTGAATATGGCCCTAAGAGTTATGTGATTTTTCCCCTTGTGTGTCTAAGTGAGTTTCTGCAATCATAAGTGATTCTAAGTGTCAAATTTCATTACTTTGCTTGCTATTGCTTAAAGAACGTTTGCTATCCTTACCTTTTATTGTTAGCCAATCACTCTTAACCCGTTACAACCCTTATGCTTCAATGTTGATCATTATGTTTTCAATAATGTGGAGTTTGGAATTGATGTAAGCATATGGTGTCCCTGGTTCTCGCATCTAATTAGTAGCATTCCTTTCATGAGATCATATTCATATACATTCCAGAAAAGTGCTTTCCTTGTTATAAACATATGTGAGTGTTTAGTTTCATAATTACATCAATCTTCTCACATATACTTAGTGTAGGGTGTGTAATCAGAAATTCTGTGTGAAAATAAGAGAGTATCTTGTAAGGAATTAAGTGAATTCTCTAAGGCATGTTACTACATTCAAATGTTGTTTTAAATTGATTAAATGAGAACTAGTAAGTAATGATTATGATTACGTATGTGCCTAAGCGTAAGGATGACTAAAATCTATGTGAGTAATGATCTTGAACATGTCATGTGCATTAAGAATCCCTGAGACCACTGTTGGAAGGATTAGGTTTTGTTTTGTTTTTCCGTTTTGCTCGAGGACTAGCAAAAGCTAAGTGTGGGGGAATTTGATAGGAGCATATTTATGCGACTTAGTTTGCTTGTTTTCGTGCATTTATGTTATTAATTCTTAGTTATTTTAGTTCTTTAAGCTTCTTTTGTGTGTTTTTAGGTTTATGAGACGTATTTGGCGAAATGATGCATTTTGGAGCCTTTTGGAGCACTTTTGGGCAACAATTGGATAGCTTATGCTTGGAGCAAAAGGAATGGACGAAATTGAAGAGTTGATGTCGCAAGGATTCCTACTACGATGAGGATTCCAATTACGAGAAGGTTTCCCACTCACATGAGGATTCCTAGTTGGACGAGGATTCCTAATCACACAAGGATTCCTACTTGAAGTAGGAAAGTTAAGCCAAAGTTTCCTATTTTGGTTGACCTTTCCTAAATCAAGAACGCTCTAAGTTTTAGCACTTAAGATGGCTCCCGAGCACCCTTGGACAACAAACAAAGGTTCTTTGCAAATTTTCCCTTCCTTGCCGTGCAAAAAAGGTGGTTTCCCTTTCTTTGTGCAAACTTCCCTATTTTTCATATGTGTTAGGACCTTTCCCTTATTCTAACACCTCTTGTTTGGTGCCTTACCTTTCCCTAAACCTTATGCCGCACCTCCCCTATTGTTTCTTGATTTCAAACTCTTATTTCCTAGTTTAATTCACTTTCCTAGTTCTAAAACTTTCCCTAAAGTCCTAATTTCTGATTTCTTGCAAGGAATTGACTTTTCCTTCCTTCTTTTGCACCAATCACCATTAGGAAATCTCATAGTTTCAGAAATATTAAAATCAATCACTTCCCCATCAAATTCCATAGTCAAAGTGCCTTTGAACACGTCTATCTTAGTTCGGACCGTATTCATGAATGGCCT
Organism: Pyrus communis; assembly: GCF_041283825.1. Classification (NCBI taxonomy): domain Eukaryota; kingdom Viridiplantae; phylum Streptophyta; class Magnoliopsida; order Rosales; family Rosaceae; genus Pyrus; species Pyrus communis. The sequence continues at coordinate 10,505,987 of NC_142572.1, forward strand.
CCCAAGAAGAAGCAGCAAGGATGGAGCATGGGTGGTTTCTTCCATTTCAAGAACGTAGAAATCCGCCAGAAAGATCAAATTATTCACCTGCACTAAGACATCTTCCAATACGCCCTTTGGATAGGCATTAGATCTATCGGCCAACTGAATAATCACACCATCATTTTTCAATTCACCAAGGTTCATTGAAGCATAAATAGAGTATGGCCAATAATACAAGGAATTGTAAAGCTACCTGGATCTTTGCACTTTGGTGGTAACTTTCTTTGTAAAACAGCGGAAACGTTTTCACTTACCCTCACTACCTCTTTATGTGAAGCCCTCTTCCTTGTAGTGCATAATTCCTTCAAGAACTTGGCGTATTTGGACACTTGCTTTATGGCATCTAGGAGCGGGATATTGACTTGAACTTTCCTAAACGTCTCAAGAATGTCTTTCTCATGCTCCTCCTGTTTGCAAAAATCTGTGAGGAAAAGGAACATTGGGTGGAACGGGGTTAGAATTAATCGAATTTGAACCCAACTTACCTTTGGTGGCCGAATGGGGTGGAATGGATGAGTTTTGGTCCTTAGGTGCTTGCGGCAAAGGTGGTTGTATCCTTGCCGTGGGCATGCTTGCAGCCTTCTCTTCATGTTGCAACGTCTTTTCTTCATTAGGACTTGTTTTGGGTGGTGTGGATGTAGTGCCAACTTCTTTTCCACTCCTCAAAGTAATTGCTTTGTCAGATTCGAACCCTCCCTTTGGATTGACAATGGTTGAGCTTGGGAGCTTGCCTTGGTCTCGGAATTACCCCACAACCTCCGCAATCTACCCCATTTGCTTCTCTAATTGGTCCACCCTTTTGTTTTGATGTTCTTGCCCCTGAGACAAATTGGTAAGTAACTTAAGAATTACAGCATTTTCTAAAGACGTACCTTGATGGTTGTGGGCCGATTGAGGTTGGTTTGAATCTTGGCAGTGGGTTTTGGTGTAAAACCCCGGGGGTTGCTGCCTAAAGCCTCCTTGTTGGTGAGGTTGTTGAGGCTCCCTCCACTTGAAGTTTGGATGGTCTCGCCAACCCGGATTGTATGTATTGGAATATGGATAATTCCTTGGCTGATTTTGGCTTGGAAATCCAATGGCGTTTGCACTCTCCCATCCCCCATTCTCAATCAATTGAGGGCACTTTTCCGAAGGATGTCCTTGAATAAAACATACGCTACATACAATTGGACCTTGTATCTTCATTCCTTCGGCCATCTGAGACACAAGAGAAGTAAGATTAGCTAATTGAGTTTGAATGTCAGATTGAGAACCTACCTCATGCACTTGTTGCCGTGGGGGGTCCCTTTGCCCAATTCCTTCGTATTGTTGTGCATTAAGAGCCCGGTTCGCAATGAGGTTCTTGGCTGCCATGGGAGTTTTATCCACCAACGCACCTCCCGCCGAGGCATCAAGCATTTGCCTTTCAATGGGAAGAAGACCTTCATAGAAGTATTGAAGTAGAAGCTCTTCCTTCATTTCATGTTGAGGACATGATGCAACAAGGGCTTTAAAACGCTCATAGTACGTAGGAAAAGACTCCCCTTGACTTTGTTGGATTCCGATAATCTTCTTTCTCAAGAGAATGACTCTTGAAGTAGGAAAGAACTTTTCAAGAAACGCCCTCTTCATGCTCTCCCAAGAAGTGACCATTCCAGGTGCTAACTCGTATAACCAATCATTGGCCTTCTCCAATAGTGAGAACGGGAAAGCCTTCATCTTCAAAATACTACTATCAACGTTGATTGGAGTCATGCTCGAACACACCACCTCGAACTCCTTCAAATGCTTGTTGGGATCCTCCATGGACAGTCCATGGAACTTCGGAATGTGGTGCAACAAACTTGACTTCAATTCAAATTCGTCGGTTTTGTCTTGAGCTGCCCTTGGGTATTGGATGCACAAGGGTGCGTCATTGTCCATTCCCGAAGCGGAAAGCTCTTTGATTGTACGGTTGTCCGCTGCCATGGTTTGGACCTCCTCTTCCTCCCTTGCCGTGGGCTCCTCTTCCTCCTTAAGATTGGAAGCCGAACTAGAACTTGATGGGTGAAGTTCTGGGTTCTTCTTCTTCGTTCTCAAAGTGCGCTCAAAATCGTCGTCAAAATCCAAGATGTTTGCACTAATAGGTTGAGAACTACGAGCCATAAACTAGTACCTACAAACAAGAAAAGAAATAAGGTCAGTAGCTAAAACAAAAAGATATGAAAATGAAACAAAAAGAAACAACGGGGGAATAGCAAAGTTGCTAATCCCCGGCAACGACGCCAAAAATTTGATGTGATAAAATATAGCACCCAAATTAAACCCTCTTTTTGACAATTGTAGTATAGATATAAGTAGGGATCGTTCTAGGCCGGGGATTAGGAGGGATTGCTAATCTAATGAAAATCGACTCAAAGATGTAAAAATATGCTTTAAAACACTTAAACACACTCAAAAGACTCTAACTAAACTTGTATGACTCAAAACAATCTTTAAAGACTCAAAATAACTCAAAACAATCAAAAAGACTTAATTTAGACTTTAAGACTCAATTTGGACGAAAATAATTAGTTTTGACTCAAAAGACTTAAAAAGACACTTTTGGACAGATTTAGAACAAGTAAGAAAGGGGGGTTTGATTTTGGACGAATTGAAAAGAAAACAAGTAACTTAAAACTTGAAAACAGATTTTGGACGAATTTAAGAAAAACCAATGGATGATGAACTAGCCATGGGATACTTCTCCACACATGATACATTCAAACATAAGTTGATTTCCAGTTGCTTTTCGGATAAACCATGAACCTCAACACCCCAGATTAATCGTGACATCACTAATTAACCCTCAGGTTTCCCTTAAGTTATTGGATTGGATGACATCATACGACAACCCAAAGCATTCTTCAAAAGTCCCCTACATGACATCATAATAGAGATACAATCAAAGATCATTACGTTCAATGGAAATCATAAGTATTGACAAAGCACTTGTAACTATGACATCATGATACTCATGCTAGGAATTTACTTAACATGATTGTGAAAACAACCGTAACTACTTGTGAATATAAGTTTATAACGATTATGTGCAACACCCTTATATTCTAGCACCAAATTAAAGCATGCAAATTAAGTAGGCCTCCCTAATCAACATACAAGAATAAGTTATCCATCAAACGCTTAAGTAAATTGCATTCACAATTTATGAAATCACAACTGGAATTTATCAACTCATATTATAAACGTAATCATGGTTTCAAAGCATCCCTAGGCTAAAACGAGTTTAGCCTCTCATATTCATAACAAAACGAAGAAGAATAGAATTAAACATTGAAAATAAAAGATAGATTACACCTAAAATATTTCAACACTTCAACTCGAATGCATAAACGTCCAAGGCTTCGTCTTCCTTCTCCTCTTCCTTGCTAAGTCACGGCACAAGAGTCTAGGGTGGTTTTGTGGATGATTTTCTGGGTTTTGAATGGATTTAGGAAGGTAGGGTGGTGCGGCAAGGGTTATGGGTGGTGTATGGAGGCTTGGATGAAGGTTTGGAAGTATGGGAATGGTGGAAAGTTGGATGGAAGGCTGTGGCAAGGGTTGGTTTTCTGAATGAATGAAGGCAGGTTGTGTGGAAGGGTGATTAGGGTCTCTAAGGGTGCGGCATAGGGTATTTATATGGAAGAAAGAATCCTAAGGCTTTATTACTTAGTTTAGGGAAAGAAATAACTCAAAATCCTTCCAGAATAGGAAACACAAAGTCAGAAATTGAGGAAAAGGCAAGTGACTTGCAGCATTCAATTGTGAGAAAGAGAATGTCTTTTATTTCTGAATTTAGGCAAGAACTTTGGAATAGAAAAGGGTATGTGAGTTATGGCTGAGGTTGGTATGAAAAAGGAATGTGTTTGAATGCTTTAAAATAGGAAAGAGGACCATTCCTTGCACGGCAAGGAAGGGAAACACTAAGGGGATACACGGCAAGTATTTTGGTTTGCAAGGAAACATTGTCTTGTGTCCTAGAATAGGTAGGAGTCCTTGATATTGCTGAAACATGGAGTCGTTAAGGATTAGGAAAGATTAAACCAAAATAGGAAACCTTGGCTTAACTTTCCAACTTCAAGTAGGAAACCTTCTTTGACTAGGATTCCTCATTTGATTAGGAATCCTCTTGTGATTAGGAATCCTAACTCTTTTAGGTCTTCAATTTCGTCCATTCCTTTTGCTCTAAGCATAAGCTATCCATTCCAAGTCCAATTTTGCTCCAAAATGCATCTTTTTGCTTCCTTAGCCATGGGAACCTAAAAACACACGAAAATGGCTTAAACTACTAAAACAACTATGAACTAACAACATAAATGCACGAAAACAAGCTAAGTAAGTCGCCTAAATATGCTCCTATCAAGAAACAACATTGGAAGTGATAGGTGATAAAATCCCAAAAAAATCATGCAAAATCATGCAAAAACAACTTGTTTACCCCCTCACACTTAAATCAAACATTGTCCTCAATGTTTCAAACAAAGACTCATTTTCAAACAAACAACATAAACTAACTAACAACCCGGAATACAAACAATAAAGAAATAAAGAGTGAGGAACACAAATCTGATTTATTTGAATGAATTGTTGGATTGCCTAAGTCCTCTCTAGTTGAATGCATGGGTTGCCTCCCAAGAAGTGCTTGCTTTAACGTCTTGTAGCCGGACGAACTCTCTTCTTAGCATCAATTGGAACCCACGGCATGGAATTGATCTTTGAATGGAAGGTGATACTTGAAATGATCCGGTAATGGTTTAAATTCAAGATTGGGTGCCTGAATCATCAATAACTTGTTAGTATAAAACGAAATTGGAATTGGAGGAGGTGGCTTACCTATGTGCTCCAATAAGAACTCAAGGATAAACACATCTTCTTTGAACGTTTTAGGAACTTTGCCCTTGGACAGATTTGGTATGAGGATTGTTCCTTGGCCTGTGTTATAAAATTCAACTTATTTGGGGTTGTTTGTCTCAAGAACGTCTTCTTTGACGAATTCTTGATATTCCCTACTTTGCACCTTTGGAAGGACTTCCAAGCCTCTTTTTCACTTTCTTCTTCCTTGGAAATCATGAACCTGCAAGATATAGGGACATTGGGTGGAATGGGGTTAGAATTAATCGAATTTGAACCCAACTTACCTCTAGTGGCCGAATTGGATGAATTGGATGCATTAGGGTCCTTAGATGGTTGCGGCAAGGGTGTTTCTACCCTTGCCGTGGTCTTGCTTGACTCCTCCTCTTCCAATTGCAGCCTCTCATCTTCATTTGGACTTGTTGTGGATGGTTTTGGATTAATGCCAACTTCTTTTCCACTCCTCAAGGTGATTGCTTTGGCAGATTCGAACCCTCCCTTTGGATTGATAATGGTTGAACTAGGGAACTTGCCTTGGTCTCGAAATTGCCCTACGAATTCCGCTATCTGCCCAATTTGCTTTTCCAAGTGGTCCAACCTTTTGTCTTGATTTTGTGAGCCCTGCACCAAAGAAATTATTTCATTAAGAATTTGATTATAATCTATTGACGAACCTGAGTTTGGTTGGGCATATTGTATATGAGGTTGTGGTGGCTGCATAGGTCTTGAATAGAACTCCTCATATGGCTGCCAATATCCTTCTTGTTGAACATTTTGAGGTTCCCACCACATAAAGTTTGAATGATCACTCCAATCCGAATTGTAAGTATTGGAAAACACGTCGTTCCTTGATTGATTATGATCAAATGTACCAACTCTTTGCATTTGGGACCTTTCCATGAGCTGTGACAAAAGAGAAGCATTATCAAGTGCCATGTCTTGCTTCTCTAGTACCTAAAATCAACAAAACAAAACAAACCACAAATCAGAAACTAAAACTAAAATATATACAAAGAAACAAAGGGAAACAACGGGGGATTAGCAAAGTTGCTAATCCCTGGCAACGGTGCCAAAAATTTGATGTGATATATAATAGCACTCAAATTAAACCCTCTTTTTGACAATTGTAGTATAGATATAAGTAGGGATCGTTCTAGGCCAGGGATTTGGAGAGATTGCTAATCTAATGAAAACTGATTCAAAGATACAAAAATATGCTTCAAAACACTTAAACAAACTCAAAAGACTCTTAACTAAACTTATATGACTCAAAACAACACAAAACAATAAAAAAGACTCAAACTAGACTCTAGGACTCAATTTGCACGAAAATAGAATTGGTTTTCACTCAAAAGACTCAAAAACACATTTTAGGACAGATTTGACACAACTAAATAAAGGGGATTGGGTTTTTGACGAATTTAAGATAAAACAAAACAGAAACTAAACTAGACAAAGTTATGAACGCATTTGGGTATATGGATGAGTGATTAGCTAGCTAGAGGGTCCTTCTCCACACATGACACACTTGCATACAATTTGATTTCCAGTTGCTTTTCGATAAACCATGAACCTCAACACCCCAGATTAACTGTGACATCACTAATTAACCCTCAGATTTTCCTTAAGTTATTGGATTGGACGACATCATACGACAACCCAAAGCATTCTTCAAAAGTCCCCTACATGACATCATAATAGAGATACAATCAAAGATCATTACGTTCTATGAAAATCATAAGTATTGACAAAGCATTTGTAACTATGACATCATGATACTCATGCCAGGAATTTACTTAACATGATTGTGAAAACAACCTTAACTACTTGTGAATGTAAGTTTGTAACGATTATGTGAAACTCCCTTATATTCTAGCCCCAAATTCATGCATGCAAACTAAGTGTGCACCCTTAATCAACAAACAAGAATAAGTTATCCATCAAACAGTTAAGTAAATTGCATTCACAATTTATGAAATCACAACTGAAATTAATCAATTCATATTGCAAATGCTTGAAAGGTTAGCCGGTCATTCTTTTTATTGTTTTCTTTATGGTTATTCAGGTTATAATCAAATTTTCATAGCACCGGATGATCAAGAAAATACCACCTTTACTTGTCCATTTGGTACTTTTGCATATCGTCATATGCCATTTGGTTTATGCAATGCACCGGCCACTTTCCAACGATGCATGGTAGGTATATTCTCTGATTATGTTGAGAAAATAATTGAAGTATTTATGGACGATTTTAGTGTGTTTGGAGACTCATTTGATGATTGTTAGCATAATCTAACTTTAATCTTGAAAAGATGCATGGAAACTAACCTTGTTTTGAATTGGGAAAAATGTCATTTTATGGTTAAACAAGGCATAGTTTTGGGTCATATCATCTCTGAAAAAGGCATTGAAGTTGATAAGTCTAAAATAGATCTTGTACGTTACTTACCCTCTCCTACTTCGGTTAGAGAGGTTCGTTCTTTTCTTGGCCATGCATGATTCTATAGGCGATTTATCAAGGATTTCTCCAAGATTGCACAACCCCTATGCCGTCTCCTACAAAAGGAAGTGGCATTTGAGTTCAACAAAGAGTGTGAGAAGGCATTCAAGCATCTCAAAGACATGCTTACTGATAGGAGCATATTTAGGCGACTTACTTAGCTTGTTTTCGTGCATATATGTTGTTAGTTCATAGTTGTTTTAGTAGTTTAAGCCATTTTCGTGTGTTTTTAGGTTCAAATGGCTAAGGAAGCAAAAAGGTGCATTTTGGAGCATTTTGGAGAAAAATTGGGCTTGGAATGGATAGCTTATGTTTGGAGCAAAAGGAATGGACGAAATTGAAGACCTAATGAAGTTAGGATTCCTAATCACAAGAGGATTCCTAATCAAATGAGGAATCCTAGTCAAAGAAGGTTTCCCACTTGAAGTAGGAAAGTTAAGCCAAGGTTTCCAATTTTGGTTTAATCTTTCCTAATCCTTAAAGAATCCGTATTTCAGCAAGATCAAAGGCTCCTACCTATTCTAGGTCACAAAAACAACATCCCTTGCAACCTTAGGACATTGCCGTGTGTTCCCTTGTGTTTCCCTTCCTTGCCGTGCAAGGAAGGGCCTTGTTCCCTATTTTAACTACTTAAACACCTTCCTTTTTCATACCAATCTCAGCCATAACTCACATACCCTTTTATATTCCTAAATCCTTGCCTAAATTCAGAAATAAATGACATTCCCTTTCTCTCTAACCTTTGCCGCAAGTCACCTTCCTATTCCTTTCAATTTCTGATTTTGTGTTTCCTATTCTTTAAAGATTTAGAATTAATTCCTTTCCTAAACTAAGTAATAAAGCCTTTAGGTCTTTTCTTCCTTATAAATACCCTTGTGCTGCAACCTTATGGACCTAATCCCCCCTTCCACACAACCTGCTGATAGGAGCATATTCATGCGACTTAAATGGCTTGTTCTCGTACATTTACGTTATGTTTCTTTAGTTATTTTAGTCCTTTACGCTTCTTTTGTGTGTTTTCAGGATCATAAGACGTGTTTGACGAAAGGATGCATTGTGGAGTGTTTTGGGGCCTTTTTGAAGCACTATTGGGCTAAGGATGGATAGCTTATGCTTGGAGCCCAAGTGTTGGATGAAATTGAAGGCCTTGTATGCACTTGAGGACACAAAACAATGGCCCTAACCGAATTATTTTCACCTTGCCGTGGGCTTAACACAAACACCATTCCTTGCCATGCAAGGGGGAGCAATTTGGGTCCATTTCATGCACTTAAACCCTAGCCCAATTACACACCATTGCAGCCAAATCCATTCTTTGCCATGCACATTCACCACCAATTCAACCACATGCACTTATTCCTCCATCATTGCACAACATTGCAACCACATGCACCAAAAACTACACTATGCCGTGCATTCCATTCAATTCCAGCACATCCATTTATTCTTTAATCACTAATCCACATACATTCATCATCATTCACTCTAGTTTTAATTCACATGCAAACACATGCATTTCAAGCACCAAAACACCCTTTGCCGTGCATAACCTTTGCCTTTCCAGCTTTCCCATTTGCATTTCCAGCAATCCCACTTCATCATTTCAGCTTTCCAACCTAGCCACATGCACATGCATTCACTCATAATCATTCACCAAACTTGCAGCCACATTTCCACCTATTCCTAGCTGTCATGTTCCCTCTCATTTACCTATAAATAAGCATGCATTGCAGCCACAATTGATTCATTCCATTCACCACAGAAATTCATACACAGCACACAACAAAAACACACCTTTGTGCCGTGCATATCCACTCCAGTTTTTCAGCATTCTTCTCCTCCATTGCAGCCATTCCAACCATTCCCCACTCCATTCCACATACACCTAAAGCCCTAAACATCTCCTTAGACCTTGTGCTACAACAACGAGGAAGAGAAGAGTGCCTAAACGTTCATACAATTCAAGTTTGAGTTGTTAGAATGTTTAGGTGTTTCTTTGATTTCAAAGTTTAAATTCAATTCTCTTTGTTTTGTACGTATGAGGAATGGAAGAGAAGAGTGCCTAAACGTTCATACAATTCAAGTTTGAGTTGTTGGAATGTTTAGGTGTTTCTTTGATTTCAAAGTTATGAGGAACTAAACCCCCTTTAGCTAGGGGGTGATTCGAAACTATGTTTATGTTTGCAATATGAATTGATTAACTTTCGTTGGAATTTCATAAGTTGTTGATTCAATTTGTTTAACCGTTTGATTGATAACTTATTTATGTATGTTTATTAAGAATGCGCGCTTAATTTTCATACATGAATATGACGCTAGAATATAAGTGAGTTTCACCTAATCGTTATGAACTTATATTCACAAGTAGTGGAGGTTGCTTATAAACAATCGCGTTAAACGAATTCTTGGCACGAGTTTCATGCTCATCATAGTAACGAATGCCTCGTCAACACTTATAGTTTTCATAATGCTTAATGATCTTTGATTGTATCTTTATTGTGCTTTTCACGTAAAGGACTTTTGGAGAATGTGGTGAATTGCGTTGCGCTAACCCATCCAATTCATTAACTTAAGGAGAACTTGACGGTTAATTTAAGCGGACCTAATTAACCCGGGGTGTTGAGTTTCACAACTTATCGAAAGACCAACTGAGAATCAATATTGTATGCAAGTGTAACATGTGTGGAGAAGAACCCCTTGACTATTCCATCATCCATATTTTCATCACATTCATATTTACATTTTGCCTTTAATTATATTCTGTCCATTTAATTTAATATCGTCCAAACACATTTGCCCCATATTTCGTTGAGTCTTAATCATTCGTATTTGTTTTATTTTTGTATCTTTAAGCTTTTGGAGTCATAAACACTTTCAAATTCGTCTAAATCAAGTTCTAGTTTCTATTTGAGTCAATTTGATTGTTTTAGGCAGTTTGAGTTTTTCAAAGCTATTCTGAGTCATAGTAGTCTAGTTAAGAGTCTTTACATTTAGTTTTTGTGTTTTCAAGTCAATTCAAAATAGATTAGCACCCCTAGTTAATCCCCGGTTAGAACGATCCCTACTTACATCATTACTACAATTGTCACAAATAGGGTTTAATTTGTGTGCGCATAAATCTCGCATCAAATTTTGGCACCGTTGCCGGGGATTGGCAAAGTTGCTAATCCCTTGTCTTGAGTCTTGTTTAAATTGTTTAGTTTCTGTTTTGTTTTAATTTTTGCACCGTGTGTATGTGTTTTGTTTTTGTGCCGTGTGTGGCAACTTGTTTTCTTACTTGTGCCAAGTCTATTAAGTTGGTTACTTATCTTGTTTACTTTTGTGTGTAGGTACTAGTTTATGACCCGTAGCTCACAACCTATTCGTAAGCATATCTCCGACTTTGACGGTGATTTCGAGAGGACTTTGAGAAGGAACAAGAAATTGCAAGAGTCTAATCCTCCTAGTCCCGAACCTGAAGTAGAAGAGGAAGCCACGGATTGGGTTAAAGAGGAAGTACCAACCATGGCCGTGGACAATCGAACCATCAAAGAGCTTTCTGCCTCGGGTTTGGCCAATGCAGCCCCTCTTTGCATTCAATACCCCGCGGCTGCCCAAGGCAAGACCGATGAATTCGAGTTGAAGTCAAGCTTGTTGCACCACATTCCGAAATACCATGGGCTTTCCATGGAAGATCCCAACAAGCATCTCAAGGAGTTCGAGGTTGTTTGTTCGAGCATGACACCCATAAATGTCGATGGGAACATTCTGATGATAAAAGCTTTTCCATTCTCTCTTGTGGAAAAGGCTAAGGATTGGCTTTATGAATTGGCACCCGGGACCGTTACTTCTTGGGAAAGCATGAAGAGAGCGTTCTTGGAAAAGTTCTTCCCTACTTCAAAAATCATTCTCTTGAGGAAGAAAATTAGCGGAATCCAACAAAGTCAAGGAGAATCTTTTCCGGCATACTACGAGCGTTTTAAAGCCCTTGTTGCATCATGTCCTCAACATCAAATGAAGGAGGAGCTTCTCCTTCAATACTTTTACGAAGGTCTTCTACCACTTGAACGGCAAATGTTGGATGCATCCGCGGGAGGAGCTCTAGTGGACAAGACACCTAGGGATGCCAAAACTCTCATTGTTAATCGAGCACTCAATGCACAACAATATGAAGGTGTTGGGCAGAGAGACACCCCACGGCCACATCATGTAAATGAGGTAAGTTCTATTTCTGAGTTACAATCCCAAATGGCTAACCTTACATCTATGTTGTCGCAGTTTGTGGAGGGCCCTAAAGCGCAAGGAGCTACAATTTGTGGTGTATGCTCCATTCAAGGACACCAATCTGATCAATGCCCTCAATTAATTGAGAACGGAGGATGGGAATCTGCCAATGCCATGGGCTATGGGAATCAAAACCAACCGAGGAACGATCCATATTCTAACACTTATAATCCAGGTTGGAGAGACCACCCAAATTTCAGATGGAGAGATGCACAACAACCTGCCCAACAAAGTGGATTCTGATAACCCCCAGGTTTCTTTCCAAGGCCAATGGCACCACAACCACCTCCTCAAGCACAATCATCCCAAACCAACTCAGGTACGTCTATGAATGACGATAAAACATATCAGTTACTAACCACAATGGTGCAGGGAATGCAGAACCAAGCAAATGAGGTTAATGAGCTAAAGAAGCAAATGGGCGAAATGGCCGAATTTTTGGGATAATTCCGTGAAAATGGTAAGTTACCAAGCACTACGGTAGTCAATCCAAAGGGTGGTTTCGAAACCGCCAATGCAATCACCTTAAGAAGTGGCAAGGAAGTTGGAACCACCTCACAACCACCAAAATCCAACCAAGAAGAGGATGAAAGGTTGCTGAAAGAGGAAGAGAGCAAGGGCAAAGCCACGGCAGAGGTAGGTCCAAACTCAATTGTTTCTAATGTGATTCCACCAAACGTGCCTTTTCCTGGCAGGTTTATGCAAACAAAGAAGGAGGAGCAGGAGAAAGACATTCTGGAAACCTTTAGGAAAGTTCAAGTCAACATTCCGCTCCTTGATGCAATCAAGCAAGTCCCTAAGTATGCCAAGTTCTTAAAAGAGCTTTGCACAACGAGGAAGAGGATTTCAAACAAGGAGGTGGTAAGGGTAAGTGAGAACGTTTCCGCTATTTTACAAAGAAAGTTACCACCAAAGTGCAAAGATCCAGGTAGCTTTACAATCCCTTGTATTATTGGTCAAACTAAGTTCGAACATGCTATGTTAGACTTAGGAGCTTCAATTAACGTCATGACATACTCTATTTATGCCTCAATGAACCTTGGTGAATTGAAAAATGATGGTGTGATTATTCAGTTGGCCGATAGATCTAATGCCTATCCAAAGGGCGTATTGGAAGATGTCTTAGTGCAGGTGAATAATTTGATCTTCCCGGCGGATTTCTATGTCCTTGAAATGGAGGAAACCACCCATGCTCCATCCTTGCCGATTCTTCTTGGGAGGCCATTCATGAAGACGGCCCGAACTAAGATAGACGTGTTTAAAGGCACTTTAACAATGGAATTCGATGGGGAAGTGATTGATTTTAATATTTCTGAAACTAAGCCTTGCCGCACCACCATACCTCCATGATGCGAGATTTATACGCACACAAATTAAACCCTCTTTTTGACAATTGTAGTAAGTATGTAAGTAGGGATCGTTCTTAACCGGGGATTAGGAGGGATTGCATAATCACTTGGAAACTAACTCAATAACGTAAAACAAAGTTTAAAACACTAAACTAAACTCAAAGAATGCAAAAATACTTTAAAACATAAACTAAACAGATTCTAAGCACTAAAGAACAAGAAAGTAAAGGGGGATTGAGTTTTGAACGAAATTAAACTAAATGGACAGATTATAAATAAAACAGATTGTAAGACAAGTTGTGATAGAAAATATGGATGATGGAATGGTTAAGGGGTTTTTCTCCACACATTAAATATATGCAACGTCAATCACTTTCCAGTTATCACTTCAATAAGTTATGAACCTCGACACTCCAAGTTAATTAGGTCCGCTTAAATTAACCTTCAGATTTCCCTAGAATCATTGAATTGGATGAATATGCATCGCAAACAAATTATTCCTAACAAGTTCTCTATATGAACAGCATGATAAAGATACAAGTTAGAATCATTACGTTCTTTGGAAATCATAAGCATCGACAAGGCATTTGTAACTATGAAAAGCATGATACTCTTGCCAGGAATCTACTTAACATGATCGTGACTAGCGACCTTCACTACTTGTGAATATAAATTCATAACGATTAGGTGAAACAAACTTATATCCTAGCACCAAATTCAAGCATGCAAATTAAGCGTGCACTCTCAATCAACATACAAGAATAAGTTCTAAATCAAACGGTTAAGCAAATTGTATTCACGACTTATGCAACGATAACTGGAAGTAATCAACTTATTTCACATATATAATCATGGTTTCGAATACACCCTTAGCCATGGGGGGTTTAGTTCCTCATGATTACAAAACAAAGAGAATTGAAATTAAACATTGTAATCGAGGAAAAGAAACACCTAAACATTCCAACAACTCAAACTTGAATTGTATGAACGTTTAGGCACTCTTCTCCTCCTCTTCTTTGTAGCATAAGGTCTAAGGGATGTTGTTGGTGTGTTGAATGGATTGGGGAATTATGGAAATGGATGAGGAGTGGTGTTTGGATTATAAGGGAATGGGAGCTCACGGCAAGGAAGAATGGATGTGTTTGTGGTGTGTTGTGTATGAAAAATGAGATGTTCTTGAATGAATGAATGCAAGGGTTTTTATAGGAGGAGTGGAGGTGTATATGGCTGTTTGTTTAGAATGCATGTGGCTTGTTAATGATGGAAAACAGCTAGGAAAACATGTGAAAGCTGGAAATGCATAAGGGGTACACGGCAATGATGCTTGTTGGTGCTGGAATTGCATGTGTGTGAGGTGTGTAGGTGCTGAAAATGCATGTGAATGCATGCTGGAAATGGGAGTGAAAGGCACGGTATTGAGTTGGGAAATGAATGATTAAATGTGCATGGCTAGAATGATGAAGAATAAAGGGTGCATGAGTGAATGATTGAATATGCATGTGGGTGAATGTGAAGGGAATGCATGTGTTGATTGATTTGTGGTGCAATGATGAAAGGCAAAGTGCATGTGCAATGTTGGAGAATGAATGTGTGATGGTGTGATTGAATGATTTAAAGGGGCATGTGGGTGAATTAAAGGATGGAATGCATGTGCAATGAGTGGTGTTGATTTATGAAGATGCATGTGCAATGAAGTGGAATGGATTTACACGGCTAACAATGGCTGTTTTGATTGTGATGATGAATGCATGTTGAATTGGTGATGAATGTGCATGGCAAAGAATGGATTTGGCTGCAATGGTGTGTAATTGGGCTAGGTTTTAAGTGCATGAAATGGACCCAAATTGCTCCCCCTTACATGGCAAGGAATGGTGTTTGTGTTAAGCCCATGGCAAGGTGAATGTAATTGGGTTAGGGCCATTGTTTTGTGTCCTCAAGTGCATACAAGGCCTTCAATTTCATCCAACACTTGGGCTCCAAGCATAAGCTATCCATCCTTAGCCCAATAGTGCTCCAAAAAGCCCCAAAACGCTCCACAATGCATCCTTTCGTCAAACACGTCTTATTATCCTGAAAACACACAAAAGAAGCATAAAGGACTAAAATAACTAAAGAAACATAACGTAAATGTACGAGAACAAGCCATTTAAGTCGCATGAATATGCTCCTATCACTCCATAAACCCAACTTAAACCCAGAAACTCATCCATAAAACTACCTTAGCACTTGTGCCGTGACCTAGCAAAGAAGAGGAGAAAGAAGACGAAGCCTTGGACGTTTATGCATTCGAGTTGAAGTGTTGGAACGCTTCTAGGTGTAATCTATCTTTTGTTTTCAATGTTTAATTCTAATTTCCTTTGTTTTGTTATGAACATGAGAGGCTAAACTTGTTTTAGCCTAGGGATGCTTTAAAGCCATGATTACGTTTATAATATGAGTTGATCAATTCCAGTTGTGATTTCATAAATTGTGAATGCAATTTACTTAACCGTTTGATGGATAACTTATTCTTGTATGTTGATTAGGGAGGCCTACTTAATTTGCATGCTTGAATTTGGTGCTAGAATATAAGGGAGTTTCACATAATCATTTCAACCTTATATTCACAAGTAGTTAAGGTTGTTTTCACAATCATGTTAAGTAAATTCCTAGCATGCGTATCGTGATGTCATAGTTACAAGTGCTTTGTCAATACTTATGATTTCCATTGAACGTAATGATCTTTGATTGTATCTCTATTATGATGTCATGTAGGGGACTTTTGAAGAATGCTTTGGGTTGTCGTATGATGTCATCCACTCCAATAACTTAAGGGAAATCTGAGGGTTAATTAGCGATGTCACGGTTAATCTGGGGTGTTGAGGTTCATGGTTTATCAAAAAGCAACTGGAAATCAACTTATGTTTGAATGTATCATCTGTGGAGAAGTATCCCTTGGCTAGTTCATCATCCATTGGTTTTACTTAAATTCGTCCAAAAATCTGTTTTAAGTTTTAAGTTACTTGTTTTCTTTTAAATTCGTCCAAAAACAAATTCCCTTTTCTTACTTGTTCCAAATCTGTCCAAAAGTGTGTTTTAGAGTCTTTTGAGTCAAAAGTAATTGTATTTTCATCCAAATTAGTGTTAGGT
The DNA here is from genome assembly GCF_041283825.1 of Pyrus communis. Lineage (NCBI taxonomy): Eukaryota > Viridiplantae > Streptophyta > Magnoliopsida > Rosales > Rosaceae > Pyrus > Pyrus communis. Next base: position 10,522,118 of record NC_142572.1, read on the forward strand.
GTTCAAAATTGCCCAGATTGTGTTTTTAAGGCAGTTTTGAGTGTTTTGTTGCTGTTTTGAGTCTTTTGATTTGTTTTAGTGTTCTAGTGCTTAGTTTTGCATTCTTTGAGTCTAGTTTAGTGTTTTAACCTTTGTTTTACGTTTTTGAGTCAGTTTTCAAGTGATTAAGCAATCGCTCCTAATCCCCGGTTTAGAACGATCCCTACTTATACATATACTACAATTGTCAAAAGAGGGTTTTAATTTGTGTGCTTATATAATTCGCATCAAATTTTTGGCGCCGTTGCCGGGGATTAGCAAGTTTGCTAATCCCCCGTTGTTTCTTTTTGTTTCGTTTTGTTTTCTTTTTGTTTTAGCTACTGACCTTATTTCTTTTCTTGTTTGTAGGTACTGGTTTATGACTCGTAGTTCTCAAACTATTAGTGCAAACATCTTGGATTTCGACGACGATTTTGAGCGCACTTTGAGAAAGAAGAAGAAGAACCCAAAACTTCACCCATCAAGTTCTAGTTCGGCTTCCAATCTTGAGGAGGAAGAAGAACCCACGGCAAGGGAGGAAGAAGAGGTCCAAACCATGGCAGCGGACAACCGTACAATCAAGGAGCTTTCCGCTTCGGGAATGGACAATGCCGCACCCTTGTGCATCCAATACCCAAGGGCGGCTCAAGACAAGACCGACGAATTTGAATTGAAGTCAACTTTGTTGCACCACATTCCAAAGTTCCATGGACTGTCCATGGAGGATCCCAACAAGCATTTGAAGGAGTTCGAGGTGATGTGTTCGAGCATGACTCCAATTAACGTTGATAGTAGTATTTTGAAGATGAAGGCTTTCCCGTTCTCACTTTTGGAGAAGGCCAAGGATTGGTTATACGAGTTAGCACCCGGAACGGTCACTTCTTGGGAGAGCATGAAGAGGGCGTTTCTTGAAAAGTTCTTTCCTACTTCAAGAGTCATTCTCTTGAGAAAGAAGATTAGCGGAATTCAACAAAGTCAAGGGGAGTCTTTTCCAACATACTACGAGCGTTTTAAAGCCCTTGTTGCATCATGTCCTCAACATGAAATGAAGGAGGAGCTTCTACTTCAATACTTCTATGAAGGTCTTCTTCCTATTGAAAGGCAAATGCTTGATGCTTCGGCGGGAGGTGCATTGGTGGATAAAACTCCTATGGCAGCCAAGAATCTCATTGCAAACCGGGCTCTCAATGCACAACAATACAAAGGAATTGGGCAAAGGGACTCCCCACGGCAACAAGTACATGAGGTAAGTTCTCAATCCGACATTCAAACTCAATTAGCTAATCTTACTTCTCTTGTGTCTCAGATGGCCGAAGGAATGAAGATCCAAGGTCGAATTGTATGTGGCGTATGTTCTATTCAAGGTCATCCTTCGGAAAAGTGCTCTCAATTGATTGAGAATGGGGGATGGGAGAGTGCAAACGCCATTGGATTTCCAAGCCAAAATCAGCCAAGGAATGATCCATATTCCAATACATACAATCCGGGTTGGCGAAACCATCCAAACTTCAAGTGGAGGGCGCCTCAACAACCTTACCAACAAGGAGGCTTTAGGCAGCAACCACCGGGGTTTTACACCAAAGCCCACGGCCAAGAAGCATCACAACCCCAATCTGCCCAAAACCATCAAGGTACATCTTTAGATAATGCTACAATTCTTAAGTTACTTACTAGTTTGTCTCAGGGGCAAGAAAATCAAAACAAAGTATTGCAAAACCAAGAAAAAGCAATGCAAAACCAAGACAAAAGGGTGGACCACTTAGAGAAGCAAATAGGGCAAATTGCAGAGTTTGTGGGACAATTCCGAGACCAAGGCAAACTTCCAAGCTCAACCATTGTCAATCCAAAGGGAGGGTTTGAATTTGCCAAAGCAATCACTTTGAGGAGTGGAAAAGAAGTTGACACCACATGCACACTGATAGGAGCATATTCATGGGACTTAATTAGCTTGTTCTCGTGCATTTATGTTGTGTTTACTTAGTTATTTTAGTGTTTAAGGCCACTTTTGTGTATTTTCAGATTATAAGGCCAAAGTGTGCAAGAAGATGCAAATTGGAGCTTTTTGGAGCAAAAGAGGAATGAATGAGTTGAAGACTTGAAGAAACGATGAATTCCTACTCCAACGATGAATTCCTACCAAAACGAGGATTCCTACTCAAACAAGGATTCCTACTTGAAGTAGGAAAGTTAACCCTAAGTTTCCCGTTTTGGTAACCTTTCCTAATCTTAAACGTCCGTATTTTCTAGCCACTTTGAAGGCCTTGTAGGCACTTTAGGACACAAAACGAAGGCCCTAGGGCCCTTAAAACCCTTTGCCGTGCCCAATCCCTTTCTTTCCTTCCCTTGCCGTGCAAGGGGGGGCACTTTGGTCCCATTTTATGCACAAAAACCCTAATTCTAAACCCTAGCCGCACCTTGCCTTTTATTCCTGAATTAAACCTATTTCTCTCCCAAATTCAATCCTAGCCGCACCTTTAAATTTCTGATTTTAATTCCCTAATTCTAGCAGCCTTTGAATTAACTTTAATTTAATTTTAATAAGCTAGGATTTAATTTCTGAAAAACCCTAAGTAATCTACCATTTAGCCGCACCCTAGGGTGGGGTTTTAGTGGATTCTTTTCAGCCATACGCATCTAAGCCGCATCTCCCATCCATCATCCAAACCCTAAGCCTTCTAATTATAATCTCAGTCGTACCCTTTTAGTTTGACCCTAGCCGACCTAATTAATTTCCAATCATTCATATCATTCAGCCAAAAAACCTAATTCCATTACTAAGCCGTGGCCCCCCCCCCCCCCACATTTATCATTCACCCTAATAAACCAAAAATCACTCTGCTGCAGCAATATATCCCATTCATTCATATTTTCAATCAGCCATTCACCCTAATAACCCTGTTTTCCCAGGTAGCCGCACCATATTCATGGACTTCAACATTCACATATTTCCTCCCTAAGCCGTATCCTCCCTTTGCACACAAAACCTAGCAGCCGCAAGAATCTATCCCATTCACTCTAAGCCGTAGCTTTCCCCCATCCTTGCCGCTGCCACCATATCCATTCCAGCAGCCTCCCTTCTCTGCCGCAGCACCACCATCCATTCCCCCTCCATTCCACACGTTCCACAACCCTTGCCGCACCACAATACTACCCTAAATCCATCCCTAACCCAGAAAACCATCCAAAAACACCATAAAACCTCTCTGCCGCAGCAAAGAGAAGAAGAAAGAGGGACTTAGACGCGCAGAAATTCAAGTGGATTCGTTGGGCGTTCTAGGTGTAATCAATCCTTTGTGCTTTATGTTTAAATTCAATTGTATTTCTCTTTCTGTGAACATGAGAGGCTAAACCCCTATTTAGCTAGGGGGTGATTCGAAACCATGTTTATGCTTGCAATATGATTTGATTACTCTTGGTTGGAATTTCATGTATTGTGGATTCAATTTGTTTAACTGCTTGATCGATAACTTATTTGTGTATGTTTGTTGAGAGTGCACGCTTAATTTTCATGCATGAATATGACGCTAGAATATAAGTGAATTTCACCTAATAGTTATGAACAATCGCGTTAAATGAATTCCTGGCAAGAGTATCATGCTTTTCATAGTTACAAATGCCTTGTCGATGCTTATGATTTCCAAAGAACGTAATGATTCTAACTTGTATCTTTATCATGCTGTTCATATAGAGAACTTGTTAGGAATAATTTGGTTGCGATGCATATTCATCCAATTCAATGATTCTAGGGAAATCTGAAGGTTAATTTAAGCGGACCTAATTAACTTGGAGTGTCGAGTTTCATAATTCATCGAAAGACCAATTGAAAATCAAATTGTATGCAAGTGTGACATGTGTGGAGAAGAACCTTCTAGCTAGCATTCATCCATATTTTCATCACATTCATATTTACATTCTGCCTTTAAATTACAATCTGTGCATTTAGTTTAATTTCGTCAAAACCTCAATCCCCCTTTACTTTAGTGTCCAATTTAGTTAGAAAGTGTCTTAGTTTGTGTTTTTAAGTGTTTTGATTCAAGTTATTACCTAAATTCGTCCAAATTCACCAAAGTGCTCAAAACTGCCCAGAAAGTGTTTTTAAGGCAGTTTTGAGTGTTTTGGTGCTGTTTTGAGTCTTTTGATTTGTTTTAGTGTTTTTATTGTTTAGTTTTGCATTCTTTGAGTCTAGTTTAGTGTTTTAACCTTTGTTTTACGTTTTTGAGTCAGTTACCAAGTGATTTTACAATCCCTCCTAATCCCCGGTTAAGAACGATCCCTACTTATACTTATACTACAATTGTCACAAGAGGGTTTTAATTTGTGTGCTTATTTAGTTCGCATCACACACCACCCAAAACAAGTCCTAACGAAGAAGAAACATTGCAACATGAAGAGGAGGCTGAAGGGAAGCCCACGGCAAGGACACAACCTCCATTGCCGCAAGCCCAAAGGGACCAAAACTCATCCATGCCATCCCATTCGGCCACCAAAGGTAAGTTGGGTTCAAATTCGATTAATTCTAACCCCGTTCCACCCAATGTTCCTTTTCCTCACAGATTTTTGCAAACAAAGAAGGAGGAACATGAGAAGGACATTCTTGAAACGTTTAGGAAAATTCAAGTCAATATCCCGCTCTTAGATGCCATAAAGCAAGTGCCCAAATACGCTAAGTTCTTGAAGGAATTGTGCACTGAAAGGAAGAAGGCGTCACATAAAGAGGTAGTAAGGGTAAGTGAAAACGTTTCCGCTGTTTTACAAAGGAAGTTACCACCAAAGTGCAAGGATCTAGGTAGCTTTACAATTCCTTGTATTATTGGTCAAACTAAGTTTGAACATGCTATGTTAGACTTAGGGGCTTCAATTAACGTCATGACATACTCTATTTATGCTTCAATGAACCTCGGTGAATTGAAAAATGATGGTGTGATTATTCAGTTGGCCGATAGATCTAATGCCTATCCAAAGGGCGTATTGGAAGATGTCTTAGTGCAGGTGAATAATTTGATATTTCCGGCGGATTTCTACGTTCTTGAAATGGAAGAAACTAGCCATGCTCCATCTTTGCCGATTCTTCTTGGGAGGCCCTTCATGAAGACGGCCCGAACAAAGATAGATGTGTTTAAAGGCACTTTAACAATGGAATTCGATGGGGAAGTGATTGATTTTAATATTTCTGAAACTATGAGATTTCCTAATGGTGATCACTCATGTTTCTCTATTGATATTCTTGATTCTTTGGCGCAGGCACACCTTGATCAATTACATGGAGATGCACTTGAAACGGTCATCACAAATGGCATAGAAGTGAAGGATCACATGGCTGCCACCATAGCAACCCACGGCACACAAATGTTATCCTATGTCGTGGCCTTTGATGAAGATGTAATTGAGACCGTGGCAACCCTAGAGTCATTACCACGGCTCCAAGGTAAGTCCCCTAGTCCAATTTCAATTCCAATTTCGACTAATAAGTTGCTTCCTTCTATAGAACAACCACCTACCCTTGAGCTCAAACCGTTGCCAAATCACTTGAAGTATGTGTTCTTGGGCGAGCAAGACACATTGCCCGTCATTATAGCCTCATCACTCACGGCACAAGAGGAGGAGAAATTGGTGAGGGTTCTCAAAGAACATAAGACGGCCATTGGGTGGACTTTGGCCGATATCAAGGGCATAAGTCCTACCACGTGCATGCATCGAATTCTCATGGAAGAAAGCGCCAAACCATCAAGGGAAGCCCAACGTCGACTCAACCCACCAATGATGGAAGTAGTGAAAAAGGAAATCATCAAATTGCTAGATTGTGGCGTCATCTATCCCATCTCGGATAGTTGTTGGGTTTCACCGGTCCATGTGGTGCCCAAGAAGTCCGGAGTCACGGTGGTGAAGAATGAAGAAGATGAACTTGTGCCTACACACATTCAAACCGGTTGGAGGGTGTGCATTGACTATAGGAAGCTAAATGCCACAACAAGGAAATATCACTTCCCTTTGCCATTCATCGATCAAATGCTTGAAAGGTTAGCCGGTCATTCTTTTTATTGCTTTCTTGATGGTTATTCGGGTTATAATCAAATTGTCATAGCACCGGATGATCAAGAAATGACCACTTTTACTTGTCCATTTGGTACTTTTGCATATCGTCGTATGCCATTTGGTTTATGCAATGCACCGGCCACTTTCCAACGATGCATGGTAAGTATCTTCTCAGATTATGTTAATTGACGTCTTTATGGATGATTTTAGTGTGTTTGGAGACTCATTTGATGATTGTTTGCATAATCTTACTTTAATCTTGAAAAGATGCATGGAAACTAACCTTGTTTTGAATTGGGAAAAATGTCATTTTATGGTTAAACAAGGTATAGTTTTGGGTCATATCATCTCTGAAAAAGGAATTGAAGTTGATAAGTCTAAAATAGATCTTGTACGTCACTTACCCTCTCCTACTTCGGTTAGAGAGGTTCGTTCTTTTCTTGGCCATGCAGGATTCTATAGGCGATTTATCAAGGATTCTTCTAAAATTGCACAACCACTATGCCGTCTCCTACAAAAAGAAGTGGCGTTTGAGTTCAACGAGGAGTGTGAGAAGGCATTCAAGCTTCTCAAGGACAAGCTTACCACGGCACCTATCATCCTTACATCCGATTATGCAATAGGGGCTGTTTTGGGTCAAATGAAGAACAAGCAATCCCACGCCATCTACTATGCTTCTAGAACCCTTAATGATGCTCAATTAAACTACTCTACCACTGAAAAAGAACTTCTTACTGTTGTGTTTGCTTTAGATAAGTTTCGTTCATATTTACTTGGCACTAAAGTGATTGTATTTTCTGACCATGCAGCTCTTAGGTACTTATTCACTAAGAAAGAGGCTAAACCACGGCTCATTAGATGGATGCTTCTTCTCCAAGAGTTTGATATTGAAATTCGAGACAAGAAAGGGAGTGAGAACGTAGTTGCTGACCATTTAAGTCGTTTGGTGTGCAATGAGGACTCCTTACCCATCCAAGAGACTTTCCCTGATGAACAATTGCTGTCCATTAAGGAATGTGAACCTTGGTATGCCGATTTGGTCAATTTTTTGGTGTCAAAACGTGTTCCAAGTACCCTAGCTAGGCACCAACGTGATAAGTTAAAGAAAGAGGCACGGTTTTATGTATGGGATGACCCCTATTTGTGGAAGTTTTGTGCAGATCAGATCGTGCATCGTTGTGTGCATGATTGTGAGTTTAATTCGATTCTAACCTTTTGTCATACTTATGCTTATGGTGGACATTTTGACACACAACGCACTGCCTTTAAAGTGTTAGAATGTGGTTTTTATTGGCCAACAATCTTTAAAGATGCTAGAACATTTTGTTTAACTTGTGATCGTTGCCAACGAATGGGAAATATAGGTGCAAGGGACCAAATGCCGCAAACACCCATCTTTAATGTTGAAATTTTTGATGTTTGGGGCATTGATTTCATGGGCCCTTTTCCATCTTCGTTTGGTTTTACTTATATTTTGCTTGCGGTGGATTATGTTTCCAAATGGGTGGAAGCCAAGGCCACCCGGACTAATGATTCTAGAGTTGTTGCAGATTTTATAAAGACTAACATTTTTGCTAGATTTGGGATGCCTCGAGTGCTTATTAGTGATGGCGGCTCTCACTTTTGCAATCGTACCATAGAGGCCTTGCTCAAGAAGTATCAAGTCACACATAAGGTTTCAACACCTTACCATCCCCAAACCAATAGCCAAGCCGAGGTGTCCAATATAGAAATCAAGCAAATCTTGGAGAAAACCGTTGGACGAACGAGAAAAGATTAGAGTGTGCGTTTGGAGGATGCATTATGGGCTTATAGAACGGCATACAAGACACCAATAGGCATGTCCCTTTTTCGGCTAGTGTATGGTAAGCCTTGTCATCTCCCCGTGGAGTTAGAACACAAGGCTCATTGGGCAATCAAGACCTTCAATATGGACCTAGATGCGGCTGGAATGCATAGGAAGTTGCAATTGAACGAACTTGAGGAGCTTAGGCGTGAAGCATATGAGAATGCTTGCATTTACAAGGACAACACCAAGGCTTTCCATGACAAGATGATCCGAAGCAAAACATTCTCCATAGGGCAAAAAGTTTTACTTTTTAATTCTCGCTTGCGTTTATTTCCTGGTAAGTTACGTTCTAAGTGGATTGGACCTTTTGTCGTTACTAATGTTTTTCCATATGGCGCAGTTCAAATCCAAAGCTTGAGGAATGGCCAAGAATTCAAGGTGAATGGGCATCGTTTGAAGCCTTATTATGCAAGTGTGGAAGGGCAGATTGTGGAGGACCATACACTCCATGTCGTGGGCTCTAAGTGAGGCTAAGAAGCTTGTTCGTCCGGCTGCACGACATTAAAGCAAGCGCTTCTTGGGAGGCAACCCATGCATTCAACTAGTGAGGATTTGTGCAATTCACCCATTCATGCTACAAAATCAGATTTGCGTTCCTCAATCCCTATCTCTTTACTGTTTTTATTTCCTCATGTTAGTTAGCTATTATTGTTTGTTTGCATATGTGTCTTTGTTTGAAACATTGAGGACAACGTTTGATTTAAGTGTGGGGGGGTAAACAAGTGCTTTTGCATGATTTTACATGATTTTCGTGGGATTTTATCACCTATCACTTATAATGTTGTTTCTCACTGTTTTTAAGTGTTTTTAGAGGGTTTTGGAGTGTTTTCATGTCTTCTGATCAGAAAATCCGAAAATTTACAAAAAAATTGCGAAACAGTTTTGAAAAACCCAAAAAGAGTTGTTTTAAAGTTGTTTTTGTGTGTTTGTTTGTGTCTTAGGTCACCTTCCAACACAATGATGAGGATTTGGTTTTAAATTACATGACTATTAAAGAATGTTGTAAACATGGCTGGAAGTTGATTTATGCTTTGGTTTATGCTTGGTTATGGTTATAGCTTATGAATTCACATGTAATTACAAAGAGAAAATCAGTTTTTGTAACATGCTTGAAGGAAGGAACACAAACTAAAGCTACATCCTTGTGAGACTTGAGCCTATAACGTTCTTTGGAGAGTATAAATCTGTGATTTCTTGTTTTCTAAAGTCGTTGCATGATCTCATCATTCTTTGCTTGGTTGCTACTTGGAATGCATTTCATTATAGTTCCAAATACTAGAACTCATGCCCATTTCATTCAAAGCATGATATTGATTGCATAACATACAATAAGATGAAGTTGTTAGTCAAGCCAAAGCCAAAAAGCCTATCCCTTTTCATATGTATTGTAGGATTACCCCTTTTGAGCCTTTTCAAGCCTATTTTCTTTGTTAGCCCCATTATCCTTACCTAGCCTAGATTAGGACTTTCCATACCTTTGTTCTTAAAGGATAGTGAAGCATGACTTAGATTGAACTCCTATGGATTAAATTTTGGCAGAAAATAAGTGTGGGGGAAGATGATAGGGCACGGCAAAGAAGAAAATAAAAGAAAAAAAAAATTCGTGGAAAAATAAAAAGAAAATAGAAAAGTGGTGAAAAGAAAGAAAAAGAGTTGAAAAATAAGTGAGAATGATCTCACAAGTGTTGGTTGTTGAAGTTAAAGTCCAAAAGTTCGAAATTTGACCCTAAATGTTGCATGAGTCCTCCCTTGTGTTTAAAAGTTGATTTTTGCCATTAAAAGTGAGTTTTAAGTGTCAATTTCATTACTTTGCTTCCTATTGCTTTAAGAACCTTTGTTTTTCTTTACCTTTCTTTGTTAACCAATACCCTTAGCCCCGTTACAACCCTCAACTTCTATCTTGATGTTATGTGTTCAATATGTGGAGTTTGAATTTGGTATGAGCATATGGAATCACTGGTTCTCGTTCTAAGTAGTAGCATTCCATTCATGAGATCATATTCATGTCATTGTCGTAAATCTAGAAAATGCTTTCTTTGACATAACATATGTGAGTGTTAGAATTCATATTTACATCAATCTTCTCACATATACCTAGTGTAGGGTGTGGAGTTAGAAAATCTGTGTGAAAATAGAGAGCATCCTAGTGAGGAATTGAGGGAATTCTCTAAGGCATGTTACTACATTCAAAATGTTGTTTGAATTGATTAAATGTGAACTAGTAAGTGGTAACTATGGTTAAGTGTTTGCTAAAGTGTAAAGAAAGCTAGAAACCGTGGGAATGATGTTCTTTGATGTGTCATGTTCATTGAAAATCCCTGAGATACATGTTGGAAGGTTTAGAATGTGTTTCGTTTTGTTTTTGGTTTCTTTTGTTTTGTTTTGCTCGAGGACTAGCAAAAGCTAAGTGTGGGGGAATTTGATAGGAGCATATTTAGGCGACTTACTTAGCTTGTTTTCGTGCATTTATGTTGTTAGTTCATAGTTGTTTTAGTAGTTTAAGCCATTTTCGTGTGTTTTTAGGTTCATATGGCTAAGTAAGCAAAAAGGTGCATTTTGGAGCAAAATTGGGCTTGGATTGGATAGCTTGTGTTTGGAGCAAAAGGAATGGACGAAATTGAAGACCTAATGAAGTTAGGATTCCTAATCACAAGAGGATTCCTAATCAAATGAGGAATCCTAGTCAAAGAAGGTTTCCTACTTGAAGTAGGAAAGTTAAGCCAAGGTTTCCTATTTTGGTTTAATCTTTCCTAATCCTTAAAGAATCCGTATTTCAGCAAGATCAAAGGCTCCTACCTATTCTAGGTCACAAAAACAACATCCCTTGCAACCTTAGGACATTGCCGTGTGTTCCCTTGTGTTTCCCTTCCTTGCCGTGCAATGAAGGGCCTTGTTCCCTATTTTAACTACTTAAACACCTTCCTTTTTCATACCAATCTCAGCCATAACTCACATACCCTTTTATATTCCTAAATCCTTGCCTAAATTCAGAAATAAATGACATTCCCTTTCTCTCTAACCTTTGCCGCAAGTCACCTTCCTATTCCTTTCAATTTCTGATTTTGTGTTTCCTATTCTTCAAAGATTTTATATTCCTAAATACTTATGATTTCCATTGAACGTAATGATCTTTGATTGTATCTCTATTATAATGTCATGTAGGAGACTTTTGAAGAATGCTTTGGGTTGTCGTATGATGTTATCCAATCCAATAACTTAAGGGAAATCTGAGGGTTAATTAGTGATGTCACGGTTAATCTGGGGTGTTGAGGTTCATGGTTTATCAAAAAGCAACTGGAAATCAACTTATGTTTGAATGTATCATGTGTGGAGAAGTATCCCTTGGCTAGTCCATCATCCATTGGTTTTACTTAAATTCGTCCAAAAATCTGTTTTAAGTTTTAAGTTACTTGTTTTCTTTTAAATTCGTCCAAAAACAAATTCCCTTTCCTTACTTGTTCCAAATCTGTCCAAAAGTGTGTTTTAGAGTCTTTTGAGTCAAAACTAATTGTATTTTCATCCAAATTAGTGTTAGGTGTTCAAAACTGCCCAGATTGTGTTTTTAAGGCAGTTTTGAGTGTTTTGTTGCTGTTTTGAGTCTTTTGATTTGTTTTAGTGTTCTAGTGCTTAGTTTTGCATTCTTTGAGTCTAGTTTAGTGTTTTAACCTTTGTTTTACGTTTTTGAGTCAGTTTTCAAGTGATTTAGCAATCGCTCCTAATCCCCGGTTTAGAACGATCCCTACTTATACATATACTACAATTGTCAAAAGAGGGTTTCCATTTGTGTGCTTATATAATTCGCATCACTTACCACGGCACCCATCATCATTCCACCAGATTGGACGTTGCCTTTTGAGCTAATGTGTGATGCATCCGATTATGCAATAGGGGCTGTTTTGGGCCAAAGGAAGAATAAGCAATGATAGGAGCATATTTATGCGACTTAATTGGCTTGTTCTCGTGCGTTTATGTTGTTAATTCATAGTTGTTTTAGTAGTTTAAGCCATTTTCGTGTGTTTTTAGGTTCATATGGCTAAGGAAGCAAAAAGGTGCATTTTGGAGCATTTTGGAGCAAAATTGGACTTGGAATGGATAGCTTATGTTTGGAGCAAAAGGAATGGACGAAATTGAAGACCTAATTGAGTTAGGATTCCTAATCACAAGAGGATTCCTAATCAAATGAGGTTTCCTACTTGAAGTAGGAAAGTTAAGCCAAGGTTTCCTATTTTGGTTTAATCTTTCCTAATCCTTAAGGACTCCATATTTTAGCAATATCAAAGGCTCCTACCTATTCTAGGTCACAAAACAATGTCCCTTGCAACCTTAAGTCATTGTCGTGTGTCCCCTTTATGTTTCCCTTCCTTGCAGTGCAAGGAAGGGCCTTGTTCCCTATTCTAACTACTTAAACACCTTCCTTTTTCATACCAAACTCAGCCATAACTCACATACCCTTTTATATTCCTAAGTCCTTTCCTAATTTCAGAAAATAAATGACATTCCCTTTCTTACAAACCTTTGCCGCAAGTCACCTTCCCATTCCCTTCAATTTCTGATTTTGTGTTTCCTATTCTTGACAGATTTAGAGTTAATTCCTTTCCTAAACTAAGCAATAAAGCCTTAGGGCTATTTCATCCTTATAAATACCCTTATGCCGCACCTTTAGGAGGCTAATCTCCCTTCCACACAACCTGCCTCCATTCACAGAAAATCCCATCCTTTGTCGTAGCTTCCCATCCAAATTTCCACCATTCCCCTACTTCCAAACCTTCAATCCAATCCTCCATACACCACCCACAACCCTTGCCGCACCACCATACCATCCTAAATCCCTTCCTAAACCAAAATCACATCCAAAATCACCCTAGGACCTCTGTGCCGCAGCAAGGAGAAGAAGAAAGAGGAGCTTGAACGTGCATAAATTCAAAGTGGAATCGTTGGGCGTTCTAGGTGTAACCAATCTTTTGTTTTCAATGTTTAATTTCAATTTTGTTTCTCTTTCTGTGAACATGAGAGGCTAAACCCCTAGTTAGCTAGGGGGTGATTCAAAACCATGTATATGCTTGCAATATAAATTGATTACCTTCAGTTGGAATTTCATGAGTTGTGAATTCAATTTGTTTAACTGCTTGATTGATAACTTATTCGTGTATGTTTATTGAGAGTGCACGCTTAGTTTTCATGCATGAATATGATGCTAGAATATAAGGGAGTTTCACCTAATAGTTACAAACTTATAGTCACAAGTAGTGGAGGTCGCTTATAAACGATCGCGTTAAATGAATTCTTGGCACTAGTTTCATGCTCATCATAGTAACGAATGCCTCGTCAACACTTAATAGTTTTCATGTTGCTTAATGATCTTTGATTGTATCTTTATTGTGCTTTTCACGTAAAGGACTTTTGGAGAATGTTTTGAATTGTTGTATGCGATTTCCCATCCAATTCATTAACTTAAGGAGAACTTGAAGGTTAATTTAAGCGAACCTAATTAACCCGGGGTGTTGAGTTTCATGATTCATCGAAAGACCAATTGAAAATCATCTTGTATGCAAGTGTGGCATGTGTGGAGAAGAACCTTCTAGCTAGCATTCCATCCATATTTTCATCAAATTCGTTTTTACAATCTGTTTTCATTACAATCTGTTTTCTTTGTTTTAATTTCGTCAAAACTAAATCCCCCTTTACTTTAGTGTTTCAATTTAGTTAGAAAGTGTCTTAGTTTGTGTTTCTAAGTGTTTTGATTCAATTTATAACCCAAATTCGTCCAAATTAGTGTTCGGTGTTCAAAACTGCCCAGATTGTGTTTTTAAGGCAGTTTTGAGTGTTTTTTTGCTGTTTTGAGTCTTTTGGTTTGTTTTAGTGTTTTAGTGTTTAGTTTTGCATTCTTTGAGTCTAGTTTAGTGTTTTAACCTTTGTTTTACGTTTTTGAGTCAGTTTTCAAGTGATTTAGCAATCGCTCCTAATCCCCGGTTTAGAACGATCCCTACTTATACATATACTACAATTGTCAAAAGAGGGTTTTAATTTGTGTGCTTATATATTTCACTTCAAGCAACCACACGTCATATATTATGCTTCCCGGACCTTAAATGATGCTCAATTAAATTACTCTACCACTGAAAAAGAACTTCTTGCCATTGTGTTTGCTTTAGATAAGTTTCGTTCATATTTACTTGGTACTAAAGTGATTGTATATTCTGACCATGCAGCTCTAAGGTACTTATTCACCAAAAAGGAGGCCAAACCAAGGCTCATTCGATGGATGCTTCTTCTCCAAGAGTTTGACATTGAAATTCGAGACAAGAAAGGGAGTGAGAACGTGGTTGCTGACCACCTAAGTCGTTTGGTGTGCAATGAGGACTCTTTACCCATCCAAGAGACATTCCCAGATGAGCAATTGCTGTCCATTAAGGTATGTGAACCTTAGTATGCCGATTTGGTCAAATTTTTGGTGTCAAAACGTGTTCCAAGTACCCTAGCTAGGCACCAACTTGATAAACTACAGAAAGAGGCACGGTTTTATGTATGGGATGACCCATATTTGTGGAAGTTTTGTGCAGATCAGATTGTGCGTCGTTGTGTGCATGATTGTGAGTTTAATTCGATTCTAACCTTTTGTCATACTTATGCATGTGGTGGACATTTTGGCACACAATGCACTGCCCTTAAAGTGTTAGAATGTGGTTTTTATTGGCCTACAATCTTTAAAGATGCTAGAACTTTTTGTTTAACTTGTGATCATTGTCAACGAATGGGAAATATAGGTGCAAGGGACCAAATGCCGCAAACACCCATCTTTAATGTTGAAATTTTTGATGTTTGGGGCATTGATTTCATGGGCCCTTTCCCATCTTCGTTTGGTTTTACATATATTTTGCTTGCGATGGATTATGTTTCCAAATGGGTGGAAGCCAAGGCCACCCGGACTAATGATTCTAGAGTTGTTGCAGATTTTATAAAGGCTAACATTTTTGCTAGATTTGGGATGCCTAGAGTGCTTATTAGTGATGGCGGCTCTCACTTTTGTAATCGTACCATAGAGGCCTTGCTCAAGAAGTATCAAGTCACACATAAGGTTTCAACACCTTACCATCCCCAAACCAATGGCCAAGCCGAGGTGTCCAATAGAGAAATCAAGCAAATCTTGGAGAAGACCGTTGGACCAACAAGAAAAGATTGGAGTGTGCATTTAGAGGATGCATTATGGGCTTATAGAACGGCTTACAAGACACCCATAGGCATGTCCCCTTTTAGGCTAGTATATGGCAAGCCATGTCATCTCCCCGTGGAGCTAGAACACAAGGCTCATTGGCCAATCAAGACCTTCAACATGGACCTAGATGCGGCTGGAATGCATAGAAAGTTGAAATTGAATGAACTTGAGGAGCTTAGACATGAAGCATATGAGAATGCTTGCATTTACAAGGAAAAGACCAAAGCTTTCCATGACAAGATGATCCGATGCAAAACATTCTCCATAGGGCAAAAAGTTTTACTTTTTAATTCTCGCCTTCGTTTATTCCCTGGTAAGTTACGTTCCAAGTGGATTGGACCTTTTGTTGTTACTAATGTTTTTCCATATGGCGCAGTTCAAATCTAAAGCTTGAGGAATGGCCAAGAATTCAAGGTGAATGGGCATCGTTTGAAGCCCTATTATGCAAATGTTGAAGGGCAGGTTGTGGAGGACATCAACCTCCATGCCGTGGGTTCCCATTGAGGATAAGAAGAATGTTCGTCCGGCTGCACGACGTTAAAGCAAGCGCTTCTTGGGAGGCAACCCATGCATTCAACTAGAGAGGATTTGGGCCATTCACTAATTCATGCCACAAAATCAGACTTGCGTTCCTCAATCTCTATCTCTTTATTATTTTTATTCTGTCATGTTAGTTAGTTTATAATGTTTGTGTGAATGTGAGTCTTTGTTTGAAACATTGAGGACAATGTTTGATTTAAGTGTGGGGGGGGGGGGGGGGGGTTGAACAAGTTGTTTTTGCATGTTTTCACATGATTTTCGTGGGATTTTTTCACCTATCACTTATAATGTTGTTCTCACTGTTTTTAAGTGTTTTTAGAGTGTTTTGAAGTGTTTTTATGTCTTTTGATGAGAAAATCCGAAAATTTACAAGAAAAAATTGCAAAACAGTTTTGAAAAAAACAAAAAGAGTTGTTTTAAAATTGACTCAACCCACCAATGATGGAAGTGGTGAAGAAGGAAATCATCAAATTACTTGATTGTGGCGTCATCTATCCTATCTCGGATAGTTGTTGGGTTTCACCGGTCCAAGTAGTTCCCAAGAAGTCCGGAGTCACGGTAGTGAAGAATGAAGAAGATGAACTTGTGGCTCCACGCATTCAAACCGGTTGGAGAGTGTGCATTGACTATAGGAAGCTAAATGCCGCAACAAGGAAAGATCACTTCCCCTTGCCATTCATCGATCAAATGCTTGAAAGGTTAGCCGGTCATTCTTTTTATTGCTTTCTTGATGGTTATTCTGGTTATAATCAAATTGTCATAGCGCCGGATGATCAAGAAAGGACCACCTTTACTTGTCCATTTGGTACTTTTGCATATCGTCGTATGCCATTTGGTTTATGCAATGCATCGGCCACTTTCCAACGATGCATGGTAAGTATATTCTCGGATTATGTTGAGAAAATAATCGAAGTATTTATGGACGATTTTAGTGTGTTTGGAGACTCATTTGACGATTGTTTGCATAATCTTATTTTAATCTTGAAAAGATGCATGGAAACTAACCTTGTTTTGAATTGGGAAAAATTTGATGTGATATATAATAGCACACAAATTAAACCCTCTTTTTGACAATTGTAGTATAGATATAAGTAGGGATCGTTCTAGGCCGGGGATTAGGAGGGATTGCTAATCTAATGGGAATCGACTCAAAGATGTAAAAATATGCTTTAAAACACTTAAACACACTCAAAAGACTCTAACTAAACTTGTATGACTCAAAACAATCTTTAAAGACTTAAAACAACTCAAAACAATCAAAAAGACTTAATTTAGACTCTAAGACTCAATTTGGACAAAAATATAATTAGTTTTGACTCAAAAGACTTAAAAAGACACTTTTGGACAGATTTAGAACAAGTAAGAAAAGGGGATTTGATTTTGGACGAATTGAAAAGAAAAACAAGTAACTTAAAACTTTAAAACAGATTTTTGGACGAATTTAAGAAAAACCAAAGGATGATGAACTAGCCAAGGGATACTTCTCCACACATGATACATTCAAACATAAGTTGATTTCCATTGCTTTTCCGATAAACCATGAACCTCAACACCCCATATTAACCGTGACATCACTAATTAACCCTCAGATTTCCCTTAAGTTATTGGATTGGATGAATACGACAACCCAAAGCATTCTTCAAAAGTCCCCTACATGACATCATAATAGAGATACAATCAAAGATCATTACGTTCAATGGAAATCATAAGTATTGACAAAACACTTGTAACTATGACATCATGATACTCATGCTAGGAATTTACTGAACATGATTGTGAAAACAACCGTCACTACTTGTGAATATAAGTTTGTAACGATTATGTGAAACACCCTTATATTCTAGCACCAAATTCAAGCATGCAAATTAAGTAGGCCTCCCTAATCAACATACAAGAATAAGTTATCCATCAAACGGTTAAGTAAATTGCATTCACAATTTATGAAATGACAACTGGAATTTATCAACTCATATTATAAACGTAATCATGGTTTCAAAGCATCCCTAGGCTAAAACGAGTTTAGCCTCTCATATTCATAACAAAACAAAGGAGAATAGAATTTGATAGGAGCATATTTATGTGACTTAATTGGCTTGTTCTTGTGCATTTATGTTGTGTTTCCTTAGTTATTTTAGTGTTTTAAGTCACTTTTGTGTGTTTTCAGATTATAAAGCCAAAGTGTGCAAGAAGATGCAAATTGGAATCTTTTGGAGCAAAAGAGGAATGAATGAGTTGAAGACTTGAAGAAATATGAATTCCTAATTAAAGATGGATTCCTACTCACATGAGGATTCCTAGAAGAACAAGGATTCCTACTCCAACAAGGATTCCTACTTGAAGTAGGAAAGTTAAGCCAAGGTTTCCCATTTTGGTAACCTTTCCTAATCTTAAAAGACCTTATTTTCCAGCCACTTTGAAGGCCTTGTAGGCAATTTAGGACACAAAACAAAGGCCCTAGACCCCTTAGGGACCTTTGCCGCACCTTTCCCTTTCTCCCCATCCCTTGCCGTGCAAGGGGGGTCCTCAATTCCTATTTTTCTGCACTTAAACACATTCCCCTTTCAAATTAAAACCCTAGCCGCATATTTTAGCCACTTTCCTTTTAATTTCTGATTTGATTTCCTAATTCTAGAAGCCTTTGACTTAATTTTAGTTAACCAAAATAAGCTAGGGTTTTAATTTCTGAAAACCCTTTATATATTTGGACTTTAGCCGAACCCTAGATCATTCATTCATCATTCCCTCTCTTTGCCGCAGCCACCATCCCCCTTCCACCTCTCTTCCGCAGCCTTCCATCCATCCCAGCCACCATTCTACACCTCCATACACCTTCCATCCATTGCAGCCACCTTCCACAACCCTTGCCGCACCACCATACCATCCTAAATCCCTTCCAAAAACCAAAATCACATCCAAAATCCCCTAAAACCTCTATGCCGCAGCAAGGAGAAGAAGAAAGAGGAGCTTGAACGTGCAGAAATTCAAAGTGGAATCATTGGGCGTTCTAGGTGTAATCAATCTTTTGTTCTCTTTGTTTAATTTCAATTTTGTTTCTCTTTCTGTGAACATGAGAGGCTAAACACCTAGTTAGCTAGGGGGTGATTCAAAACCATGTATATGCTTGCAATATAAATTGATTACCTTCAGTTGGAATTTCATGAGTTGTGGATTCAATTTGTTTAACTGCTTGATTGATAGCTTATTCGTGCATGTTTATTGAGAGTGCACGCTTAGTTTTCATGCATGAATATGATGCTAGAATATAAGGGAGTTTCACCTAATAGTTACAAACTTATATTCACAAGTTGTGGAGGTCGCTTATAAACGATCGCGTTAAATGAATTCTTGGCACTAGTTTCATGCTCATCATAGTAACGAATGCCTCGTCAACAGTTATAGTTTTCATGTTGCTTAATGATCTTTGATTGTATCTTTATTGTGCTTTTCACGTAAAGGACTTTTGGAGAATGTTTTGAATTGTTGTATGCGTTTTCCCATCCAATTCATTAACTTAAGGAGAACTTGAAGGTTAATTTAAGCGAACCTAATTAACCCGGGGTGTTGAGTTTCATGATTCATCGAAAGACCAACTGAAAATTATCTTGTATGCAAGTGTGACATGTGTGGAGAAGAACCATCTAGCTAGCATTCCATCCATATTTTCATCAAATTCGTTTTTACAATCTGTTTTTATTACAATTTGTTTTCTTTGTTTTAATTTCGTCAAAACTAAATCCCCCTTTACTTTAGTGTTTCAATTTAGTTAGAAGGTGTCTTAGTTTGTGTTTCTAAGTGTTTTGATTCAAGTTATAACCCAAATTCGTCCAAATTAGTGTTAGGTGTTCAAAACTGCCCAAATTGTGTTTTTAAGGCAGTTTTGAGTGTTTTGTTGTTGTTTTGAGTCTTTTGGTTTGTTTTAGTGTTTTAGTGTTTAGTTTTGCATTCTTTGAGATTAGTTTAGTGTTTTAACCTTTGTTTTACGTTTTTGAGTCGGTTTTCAAGTGATTTAGCAATCCCTCCTAATCGCCGGTTTAGAACGATCCCTACTTATACATATACTAGAATTGTCAAAAGAGGGTTTTAATTTGTGTGCTTATGTATTTCGCATCAAATTTTTGGCGTCGTTGCCGGGGATTAGCAACTTTGCTAATCCCTTGGATTGTTTAACTTTCTGTTTCTTTTAGTTTGTTAAAGTTTCTGACCTTGTTTTGTTTTTCTTGTTTTAGGTACTAGTGTATGACTCGGAGTTCTCAACCGATTCGTGAGCATATCTTGGACTTTGACAGCGATTTCGAGAAGACTTTGAGACGAAAGAGGAAGCAACACGAATCAAATCCACCAAGCCCGGAACCTGACCTTGAAGAACAAGTTCTAGAAGAGGAAGAAGAGGCCACGACAAGGATTTTTGAAGAAACACAAGGTATGGCCGTGGACAACCGGACACTCAAGGAGCTGTCTGCTTCGGGATTGGATAATGCCACACCTTTGTGTATCCAATATCCCACGCCTGCCCAAGGTAAAACCGAAGAGTTCGAGTTGAAGTCAAGTTTGCTCCACCATATTCCAAAATACCATAGGTTGTCCATGGAGGATCCGAACAAGAATCTGAAAGAATTCGAAGTGGTGTGTTCAAGCATGACTCCTGTCAACGTCGATGGAAGTATTTTGAAGATGAAGGCTTTTCCATTCTCTTTAATGGACAAAGCCAAAGATTGGTTGTATGAATTAGCTCCCGGAACCGTCACATCATGGGAGAGTATGAAGAGGGCATTTCAGGAGAAGTTTTTCCCAACTTCTCGAATCATCTTTCTACGTAAAAGGATAAGTGGAATTCAGCAAGATGAAGGTGAATCTTTTGCTACATATTATGAACGTTTTAAATCACTTGTTGCTTCTTGTCCACAGCATCAGATGAAGGAGGAGTTACTTCTACAATACTTCTACGAGGGGCTCCTACCAATTGAACGTCAAATGCTCGATGCCTCGGCGGGTGGAGCATTGGTGGACAAGACACCCATAGCTGCCAAGGTCTTAATTGCTAATCGAGCGTTGAACGCTCAACAATACGAAGGAGTAGGCCAAAGAGGACCCCCACGGCAGCAAGTTCATGAGGTAAGTTCCACACCCGACATTCATTCACAATTAGCTAATCTTACTTCCATTGTGTCTCAGATGGCCGAAGGAATGAAGGTGCAAGGACCAATTGTATGCGGAGTGTGTTCTATCCAAGGACATGATTCTGAGAAGTGCCCACAACTAATTGAAAATGGTGGATGGGAAAGCGCAAATGCAATTGGATTTCAAGGCCAAAACCAACCAAGGAACGATCCATATTCTAACACATATAATCCAGGTTGGAGAGACCACCCAAACTTCAAGTGGAGGGAGCCCCAACAACCACCACAACAAGGAGGCTTTAGACAACAACCCCCGGGTTTCTTCACTAAGCCATACGCACCAACACATGTTCCACAACAATCTGCCCCAAATGCTTCAGGTACATCCCTAGACAATGATACACTTCTTAAGTTACTAACTAATTTGTCTCAGGGGCAAGAGAATCAAGCCAAAGCCATGCAAAACCAAGACAAGAGGGTGGATCAATTGGAGAAACAAATTAGGCAGATTGCAGATTTTGTAGGGAAGTTTCGTGACCAAGGCCAACTTCCTAGTTCTACCATTCCAAACCCAAAGGGAAGCTTCGAAAGTGCAAAGGCCATACTCTTGAGAAGTGGAAAAGAAGTTGGGGCAGGTCCTACACCATCACCATCAGGTTCCAAAGAGGATGAAAAACTGAGATTTGAAGAGGAGGAAGCAAGCCAACCCACGGCAAAGGTGAAAACACCTTTGCCGCAAGTTTCTAGTGACCCCAAACTGTCTAATTTGTCCAAAAAGGGTAAGAATGTGTCAAATTCGGTTCCTACTAATGTTTTTCCTTCGAATGTGCCTTTTCCTAGTAGGTTCATGCAAACAAAGAAAGAAGAAGCCGAGAAGGACATCCTTGAGACATTTAGGAAAGTTCAAGTTAACATACCCCTCTTGGATGCAATTAAGCAAGTCCCGAGATACGCCAAGTTTTTAAAGGAGCTTTGCACCACTAAGAAGAGGATGTCGACCAAAGAGGTGGTAAAGGTAGGTGAAAATGTCTCCACCATCTTGCAACGCAAGCTACCCCCCAAATACAAAGATCCAGGTAGTTTTACCATTCCTTGTGTCATAGGTAACACTCGTTTTGACTCTGCCATGCTAGACCTAGGTGCCTCTATAAATGTCATGCCATATTCAATTTATGCATCTATGAACCTAGGAGTATTGAAAAATGATGGTGTGATCATACAATTGGCCGATAGATCTAATGCCTATCCAAAGGGAGTTTTGGAAGATGTGTTAGTGCAGGTCAATCATTTAATCTTTCCGGCGGATTTCTATGTGCTCGAGATGGATGAATCTGACCATGCCCCTTCGTTGCCAATCCTCCTTGGACGGCCATTCATGAAGACGGCTCGGACGAAGATTAATGTGTTTAATGGAACTTTGTCCATGGAATTTGATGGGGAAGTTGTTAATTTTAATCTTTCTGATTCTATTAAGTATCCTAGTGAGGATCATTCATGTTTCTCCATTGATATAGTTGACTCTTTCGCGCAGGGATACCTTGAAGAGTTGAACGTCGATGCACTTGAAAATGTCATTACAAGAGGCATGGAACTCAAAACCAAAGGAGGGGAACTTTTGCTAACCCACGACACACATGCTCTAGTGCATGCCGTGCCTCCTAGGGAGGAATTCATTGAGTTAGTTGCTGCCCTTGAGTCATTGCCTAATGATAAGTCACATTTTGCATACATTTATATCTTCCTTATTTGGCTTCTTTGTGATTGTTTTGGATTAAAATAGTTGCATTTTACATTATTTGGTGTTAGTGTGCAGCCAAGTGTGAATTTGGATCAATGGGAAGGCAAAATCATTGAAGTCAGCTATGTGGTTCCAACACCAAAACATGCATTCACATGCATGTCACAACCTTGGCCGTGTGTTCCCATATCATCCCATCATTTTATGCACTTCTAGCACCAAGTCAGATTGTGCATTCCACTACTTGTCCACCTCCCTTTAACACCCAAAACATCCCTCACATGCATGACTCACAATCTGACCTTACACTCCATTATCTTTCTCCACTTCATCTTTGCAGAAATTCACATGCATTGTGATTAAACAAACCACTCCTTGCATCCTTTATTCCAGAAATTCACTCATTCCATCATTCCATGCCGTGTGCTTTCTTCACCTTTCCAGAATTTGTACAAACAATTCAGCCTTGCAGAAATCCACATGCATGAGTCAATTAAAATAGCCACATGCTTGGACATTGCCCATGCCGTGCGTCCACCACCTCAGAAACACATGCATTCCCAGCTCTCTTATGCATTCCCAACACCTAAACAGATCACCTTTGCATTTCCTAATCCTTCATGTCCATCCCGTGCACTTCCATACCATTTCCAGATTATTATAACCAATTTCAGGTTACCCACTTCATGCTTGCAGACATTCCACATGTGTCTTGAATAAAATAAACCACATACCTGCAGATCATGTCCATGCTTTGCAGGTATCACGCCAGAAATCCACTCATCCAACCATTTCATGCGATTCCAAATCCCTCATGCCCATACCGTGCACATTCACACCCTTTTCAGCATTCCTTTCACATGGATCATGTCAGCTTTCACATGGATTCTGATTGTTTTTCCATCATTAACCATTTTCAGAAATGAACTAAGGGACTCACTCACTCTCTCTCTCGGATTGGATTCCATTACACACACCCTATTTGCTCCACTTCTGTGCATTATTGATTACACATTCTCTCCATTCCATTGCATTCGACATTCTCTCCCATTCACAGAAAACTATCTACATTTTATTCCATTACACATTCTCTTCCATCCGCAAGTTTTCTTCTTCAACCAGTCCATTACACACCCATAACCTCTCCCATTTCACTCCATTCTCTGTCCATTTTCTGTCCCAAGGGCAGAAACCATTCAACCAAGCCATTCTACCTTCATCCGCACCACATTTGGAGAAGCAACACCAAGGAACTCTTCAAGGACTTCAACATCAGTTTTGCTCCAAGGGTTTCTCCTTCTTAATCTTATGTTCACTCATGTTATTTATTTTTATGTTAAACCTTTGTAAACATGAAGTGTAACTAATCTTCCTCTAGGGATTCGATGTAACCTTGCAAAGTTTGCCATGTAATTAAGTTAGAATGCTCAGTTTGTCCATCTATTTCTTATTTCATTTTCTGTTTTAATGGTGACTTAGTGTGTTGATTTTAATGTTTGATCATCATTTGAATTAATCACAAAGTTGTGTAGCCAAGATTAGAACACACATCATGCATAATCTTGGTAGATATGTGAATGAATGAAGGGAGTGTTTAGCACACATCCTGCCAAGTTATTCCCTTTGGTTCTATGAAAGTTTCTTGTACATTACATAATCTTGATTATGAACCAAAGTTGCACATCACAATTAGGTTCATGATTAGAGACATTTGATCAAATCCACACATCATATGGTTGATCATATCCAAGTGAAACAAACTCAAGAAATAGATAGATGAATGAGTACAAACTAACTTGACAAACATGGACTTAGTTGAGCAATGGTGAAACCGAATCCCTAGCTTCATTTCCATTGATACTATCCTATTACATTAGTTGTTGATTCATTTATTTGTGTTTACTTCATTTTCTCATGCTTTCAAGTTACAACAACAAATCTGTCTATTTAGACTAGTTTGATTCATTTCCAAATCTGCCTAGTTTGTTTAGTTTGATTCATTTCTTAGAGTTCTTGCAAAACAAGTACTTACATAGGTCCAATTAGTCCCTGCGGATTCGACACCCTTGCTTGTGCCATTATACTAAATATGTTCTAGCATTAGGAAGGAATTATACATCAACAAAAATGGCGCCGTTGCCGGGGACTGATTTCAGTCCCTTGTAATTGCTTGTTTGCTTGTTTGTTTTTTTTATTAGTGTCAAGGTTCATAACTTGTCAAATTGATAACTGGAAGTTGATTTAAGTTGCATACATTTCATGTGTGGAAAAGAATCCCTTAGCCATTCCATTATCCATTGGTTTACATCAATTTGCTTTACAATCTGCTTTCGTTATAATATGTCCATTTAATTGCATTTCGTCCAAATACAATTTCTCCCCATATTTTGTTAAGTTTTAGGCTTAGAATCTGTCTTATCTTGTGTTTTGAAGCATTTTGAGTCAAGCTCAAACCTAATTTTCGTCCAAAATTGAGTTTAGTGTCAAAACTGCCCAGTTTGTGTTTTTAGGCAGTTTTGAGAGTTTTTAGCTTGTTTTGAGTCTTGTGAATCTGTTTTGAGTCCCTTGAGTCCTTTCAAACGTTTTTAAGTTTATTTTTATTCATTTCATTGTTGTTTGCTAGTTGATTTTCATTCACACTTGTGTATTTTATTTCAGGTAGTATATGTCAAATAGACTTGTTGAGTTAGGCCAAAGAATTGAACGGTTGAAGGGCCACACTTTGGACAACTTTGTGCCATCAAGTTCATCCATTATCCGTGAGGAAGAGGAAGGGAATTCACCTAGTTCAACAAGTAAAGAATCTGAGCAATTTAATTGGGAAGGAGAAGAGGAGATGGCGGGCAATGAAGATGAGCTTCGAGCTTTGGAGGACTTTGCTCAACCAATCATACCAAATTCACCTTCATGCATCTTGCTGCCCACAGAAGCTAGAAACTATGATCTCAAATCTTCACATTTCCATATGTTTCCTTCATTTTATGGCTTACCTAATGAAGACCCTTTAGCTCATATTAAAGAGTTTTACAATGTTGTGAGTGGTTTACCTTTGCAGGGAGTAAGTGAAGCAAATTTGAGGATGAGAGTGTTTCCTTACACCTTGAAAGATAGGGCCAAGAGTTGGTTGATGACTCTAACACCAGGTTCCCTCACTACATGGGATGCCGTGGCTAAGAAGTTCTTGGAGAAGTTCTTTTCCACTCAAAAGACAGCCACATTAAGGGGACAAATCTTCAACTTCAAACAAGATGATGGAGAACCTTTCAATGAGTGTTGGGAGCGTTTTAAAGGCCTCTTGATCCAATGTCCACACCATGGGTTACCTTTTCACTTACAAATGCAAATTTTCTATGATGGACTAACCCAAACTTGTCAATCAACTGTTGATAATGCAGCAGGTGGAGCATTGAAGAAAAAGAATGCTCAAGAGTCATATAACATTTATGAGATGTTGGGGTCTAATGCTCAACACAAAGATTTAAGGGGTAAGAAAGTTGGAGTCTATGAAACAAGTTCTAATCATGAGCTTTTGTTGCAGGTAGCTAACCTAGAAAGGAAGCTTGAATCTGTGCTCAATATGGTGCCAAAAGCAAATGAAGTGTGTGCCATTTGCAACTTACCAAACCACCCTACTCATCAATGTCCATCTAGGGAGGCTTATCCCGAGTATGTTCAAGAGCAAGTGAACCTCATGAATTCTTACAATCAAAGACCAAGGAATGATATGTATTCCAATACATATAACCCGAGTTGGAGAGATCATCCCAACCTTTCATGGAAGAACAACAATCCAATCCAAAATTTCCAATCAAAACCTGCCACTACCCTTGAGGATACGGTTAAATTGTTAGCCCAAAACACCTTGCAATTCCAACATTCCACAAATAGCACTTTCCAACAACATTCAGCAGCCCTAACCAAAATGGAGACACAATTGGGGCAGATTGCAGATGCCTTGAACCAAAGAGAGGTTGGGAAGTTTCCAAGCCAACCCGTGATACTCCAAAGGAACCAAGAGCAAGCCAAAGCAATCACTACACTTAGAGGTAAGGTTATTGATAATAGAGTTGGCAATGAAGTTACTAATGAATATGATCATGTGAATGCAGGTGTTACTCAAGGAGACAATGAGAAACCAAATGAGGAACCAAGCCATGCTACTTCCTCATTTGAAGCACCAAATCTTCACAAGGCCGAGAAACCATACACTCCACCAATACCATTCCCTGGAAGACTTGCCAAGAGCAAGCAGGATAAGTCATTTAAAGAGATTTTTGATATACTAAGCAAAGTGAATGTTAACTTACCTTTGCTTGATGTCATTAGGAACATGCCGGCATATGGGAAGTTCTTTAAGGAGTTAAACAGCTACAAAAGGAAGTATGGACCACATGAGAAGGTAGTGGTGTCTGAGAATGTGAGTGCAGTTTTGCAAAGAAAACTTCCACCAAAGCTCAAGGATCCAGGCAGTTTCTCTATCAACATCACCATAGGGGACAAGAAAGTAGAGAAGGCAATGCTTGATTTGGGTGCTAGCATCAACTTAATGCCTTATTCAGTGTACCTTCAACTAGGTTTGGGAGATTTGAAAGCCACCACCATTTCATTACAACTTGCAGACAGATCCGTGAAATATCCAAGAGGTATAGTAGAAGATATTCTAGTTCAAGTTGATAAACTAATCTTGCCTGCAGATTTTGTAGTGTTGGACATGGAAGAAACTCCTATACATGATCGTGAGTTGCCTATATTACTTGGGAGACCTTTCATGGCCACGGCCAAAACCATCATTGATGTGCAAAATGGACTCCTCACTATGACAGTGTTAGGAGAGACAGTTCAATTCAAAGTGTTTGAATCTCTTGCTCATCCTTCTTCATCTCTTGATTGTTATGCCATTGATGTGCTTGATTCACTTGTATTCTCTAAGTTCTTGCAGGCACAATCGAATGACCCATTACAAACTGTTTTGAGTCAATCTCAAGATGAGTTTGATGAAGAAGATGCACTCATGGAAGAAGTAGCTGCCTTGGAAGCATTAGCATTGTATCCTTTGAATGTTTCACCTCTTTTAGAGCCTTTAGAATCATCAATGTCACATCTAACTCCTTCCACTGTTAAGGCACCAAAACTTGAACTTAAACCACTTCCACCACATCTAAAATATGCATATCTAGCTGAATTTGAAACTCTTCCAGTTATCATAGCTTCTGACCTCACCCCAAATGAAGAAGATAAACTAATTAGGGTGTTAAAAGAGTTCAAATTGGTTTTTGGTTGGTCTATTGCAGATATCAAGGGAATAAGCCCTACCATGTGCATGCATAGGATTCTTTTGGAGGAAGGGGCAAAGTCAACCCGTGAGCCACAAAGAAGACTTAACCCACACATGAAGGAAGTTGTTAGGAATGAGGTGTTGAAATTGTTAGATGTGGGGATCATATATCCCATTTCTGATAGCAAATGGGTGAGTGCTATTCAAGTGGTTCCTAAGAAGGTGGGAATCACTGTGATGAGGAATGAAAACAATGAGCTTGTGCCCACAAAGCCCACGGCCAGTTGGCGTGTTTGCACCGATTACAGGAAGTTGAATTCTAGCACTAGAAAAGATTACTTTCCTATGCCTTTCATAGATCAAATGCTTGAGAGATTGGCAGGTTACTCACATTATTGTTTTCTGGATGGATACTCAGGTTACAATCAAATTGCAATCGCTCCGGAGGATCAAGAGAAAACAACCTTTACTTGCCCCTTTGGCACATTTGCATACAGGAGAATGCCTTTTGGACTTTGCAATGCTCCAGCAACATTCCAAAGATGCATGTTGGCCATCTTTTCTGACATGGTAGAAAGGTTCATTGAGGTATTTATGGATGATTTCTCAGTGTTTGGTTCCTCTTTTGATGAATGTCTTAACCATCTCTCCTTAGTACTTCAAAGATGTCAGGAAACAAATTTGGTTCTCAATTGGGAAAAGTGCCAATTTATGGTGAAACAAGGAATTGTGTTGGGACATGTAATCTCTAGCAAAGGAATGGAGGTGGACAAAGCCAAAATTGACGTCATCACCAATATGGTAGCCCCCACCACTGTGAAGGGAGTAAGAAGTTTCTTGGGCCATGCGGGTTTTTATCGTCGTTTCATTAAGAACTTTTCAATGATCACTCGTCCATTATGCAATCTGTTAGCTAAAGATGTTGTATTTCATTTTGATAAGGCTTGTATGGATGCATTCAATACTTTGAAAAATGAACTAACCTCGGCCCCTATTATTATGGCACCAGATTGGTCGTTACCTTTTGAATTAATGTGTGATGCCTCTGACTATGCTGTTGGTGCAGTTTTAGGGCAAAGGGTGAACAAGCTTCCACATGTGATCTACTATGCAAGCCGGACTCTGCATGATGCTCAACTTAACTATTCCACAACTGAAAAGGAGTTGCTTGCTGTTGTTTTTGCCTTAGAAAAGTTTAGGTCATATCTTGTGGGATCTAAAGTTATTGTGTTTTCTGATCATGCAGCCATTAGGTATTTGATGACAAAGAAGGATGCTAAACCACGCTTGATTAGATGGATACTCTTACTACAAGAGTTTGACTTGGAAATTCGAGATAAGAAGGGCAGTGATAATGTTGTGGCTGACCATTTGTCCAGGCTTAATGAAAACCATGGAGTGGGACAACCTTTGCCCCTAAATGAATCATTTCCAGATGAACAACTCTTTGTTGTTCAAGAAAAAGAACCATGGTATGCGGACTTTGTGAATTATCTTGCCTGTGGTATAATGAGAAATGACCTTTCTTTTCAGGAAAGAAAGAAGTTCCTTGCCATGGCGAAGCACTACGTTTGGGACGAACCATATTTGTTTAAATATTGCCCTGATCAAATCATTAGGAGATGTGTCCCAGAGAGTGAGCAACAAAGCATCCTAACATTTAGCCACACATTGGCATGTGGAGGCCATTTTGGTGCCAAAAAGACATCTCTAAAGGTTTTACAATCTGGTTTCTTTTGGCCTACTTTATTCAAAGATGCTTTTGATTTTTGCTCTAAGTGTGATAGGTGCCAGAAAATGGGGAACATTAGCCGAAGAAATGAGATGCCATTGAACAACATTTTGGTGGTGGAACTCTTTGATGTTTGGGGAATCGATTTCATGGGACCATTTCCATCCTCTTTTGGCTACTTATACATATTAGTGGCAGTGGATTACGTATCCAAATGGGTTGAAGCCATTGCTACAAGAACTAATGATCATAAGGTTGTGTTGAATTTTCTTAAAGATGTGATTTTTTGTAGGTTTGGAACCCCAAGAGCTATTATTAGTGATGGTGGCAGCCATTTCTGCAACAAACCTTTTGAATCCTTGCTGAAGAAGTACAACATCAACCACAAAGTGGCAACCCCGTACCATCCTCAAACCTCAGGACAAGTGGAGATTAGCAATAGGGAGATCAAGAACATTTTGATGAAGACTGTGAGCCCTACAAGGAAGGACTGGTCACTAAGGTTAAATGATGCACTATGGGCATATAGAACAGCATACAAGACCCCCATTGGCATGAGTCCTTATCGCCTTGTGTTTGGGAAAGCTTGCCACTTGCCAATGGAGCTTGAACACCGTGCATATTGGGCCATCAAGAAGTTCAACTTTGATTACAAAGATGCTGGAATAGCAAGGAAGCTCCAACTTAATGAGTTGGAAGAGCTTAGAAATGAGGCATATGAGAATGCCAAAATCTACAAGGAACGGACTAAGCTCTATCATGACAAGGCCATCCTAAGGAGGGAGTTTCACCAAGGTATGAAAGTACTTTTGTATGACTCACGTTTGAGACTTTTTTCAGGAAAACTGAAGTCTAGGTGGGTGGGACTATTCAAAGTGCTGCAAACATTTCCCCATGGAGCTGTGGAGATAGAGAACATGAAGAATGGCACTTCTTTTAAAGTCAATGGGCAGCGATTGAAACCATATTTGGAGAAAGTAGAAGAGGAGCCAGTGTATCAAGTTGTCGATTTCCTTGAGTTTACAACACCATGAACAAGCTACCATGTCTTGCCTAGACATTAAATAAAGCGCTTGCTAGGAGGCAACCTAGTGTGGTTTGTGTTCTTTCCTTATTTTGTGTTTATGTTATTTCCATTCCATATTCTTTGCCTTTTTTACTTTGCATACAATTTTAAGCATCGAGGACAATGCTTAGGTTAGGTTTGGGGGTGTGGGATGGAAAGTTTGTGATTATATTTGTTTTATGTGTTAGTTTGGTTAAGAGTGTTTTGATGGAAAGTTTGTGATTATATTTGTTTTATGTGTTAGTTTGGTTAAGAGTGTTTTGCTTTCATTTTGTTCAATTTGTGTGGGTTTGTTTTAGTTAAGTGTGTTTTGCTTACTAATATGAATGTATATGAGGGTTATGTTTGAAAACAAACGATTGGGTTGCTATGAAAAAGTGTTGTATCTTATGGTCATGTATAAAGCTTTAACTCTTGAAATTATGATCATGGAAGTACCATACTTAAATTCTGGAAGAAGAATAGTGGAGACTACCCTAGTGAGTTAGTTTGAGCCTAATTGCTTCTTTGAGAGGGTTTAAAGTGTTTCTACTCCTATCTTTTTCTTTCATTTTCACTTTAAATGATCTCATTACTTCTATTTCGTTTCGATGCTAAGAATCATTATCCTTTGCAGATACCATGTATTTAGTATCATTTATGAATGAACTCAATGAGATGATGTTAGGCTATGCATGTTTAACTACTAAAAGGCTTACATCCTACCCATTTGTGTGCTCCATCCACCCTCGTTGCAGCCAAACACTTTAGCCTAACTCTTTCATCACCCACACCATAATCTACCCATTCTAGCCCATTACAAGCCATACCTTATAGTTTGGGGAATACCAAGGTGATGAAGACTAAAGGTAAATTGAGCTTAGAACAAGATTGTGGCATGTACCGAGGGCACCTATGTTGAAGATGATTCTAAAAAAAAAAAAAAAGTTATAAAAAAAAAAAAGAGAAGAGAATTAAAATGGATACAAGTTCCAAATCTCCTCATTATAAGACATAGGGCTTGGATGCCAAAAACAAAGAAGAAAGAAAACAAATGCAAGTGAAGAGCATGATCCTCAAGAACACTTTGGTATGCCCCAAGCTCTAGTATTTCATATCACTTCTCTCGTAACCTATACCCTAAGCCTTGCATTACAATCCTGAGAAAGACCTAACTGATCATTGAGGATGTATTCATGGGTGATGGTAAGTGTGTGTATTTCTATATTCTTAGCATTTGATTCATTTCATGAGATCTACTCAGAAACTGTGCTTCCATTTCAGATTTCATATGTGAGAATTTTGATTCCCTTTACATAGTTTCACTCATATATGTTGTTGAGAGACTAAACCTTAAGATCTGAGTGAAAACTTGAGTGAAAGCTGTGAGGAGTAGAGTTGAGGCGAATTCTATCTTAAGCATTTGGGTATGGTGACTTTGAAGTCGTAAGACATGGAGAAATATCTTTATACGTTACAATTGATACGATTCTTTGAAGTGGAAAACTTTTGAGTTGATTGAATGACAAAACCTTCATTGGTTCTTATTAGTTTGTTTAAAGCATGTTTTAGCCAAATTGTTTGCAATGTTTGTAGATGTTTGTGGGTGTCATCACTGTAAACCCTCAGGAGACACAACTCCTCCAACTAGGGACACCTAGGGGTTCAAAGGCTTGTTGCACATGCTCAGTGCAATCGTTTAGCCAGCGAAAGTGGTTTAGTTAGATGTTTGAGTTTTGTGTGTTTTAGTTTTAAGTTTGCTCGAGGACTAGCAAAAACCAGGTTTGGGGGTATTTGATAAGTCATCATTTTGCATGCATTTATATCTTCCTTATTTGGCTTCTTTGTGATTGTTTTGGATTAAAATAGTTGCATTTTACATTATTTGGTGTTAGTGTGCAGCCAAGTGTGAATTTGGATCAATGGGAAGGCAAAATCATTGAAGTCAGCTATGTGGTTCCAACACCAAAACATGCATTCACATGCATGTCACAACCTTGGCCGTGTGTTCCCATATCATCCCATCATTTTATGCACTTCTAGCACCAAGTCAGATTGTGCATTCCACTACTTGTCCACCTCCCTTTAACACCCAAAACATCCCTCACATGCATGACTCACAATCTGACCTTACACTCCATTATCTTTCTCCACTTCATCTTTGCAGAAATTCACATGCATTGTGATTAAACAAACCACTCCTTGCATCCGTTATTCCAGAAATTCACTCATTCCATCATTCCATGCCGTGTGCTTTCTTCACCTTTCCAGAATTTGTACAAACAATTCAGCCTTGCAGAAATCCACATGCATGAGTCAATTAAAATAGCCACATGCTTGGACATTGCCCATGCCGTGCGTCCACCACCTTAGAAACACATGCATTCCCAGCTCTCTTATGCATTCCCAACACCTAAACAGATCACCTTTGCATTTCCTAATCCTTCATGTCCATCCCGTGCACTTCCATATCATTTCCAGATTATTATAACCAATTTCAGGTTACCCACTTCATGCTTGCAGACATTCCACATGTGTCTTGAATAAAATAAACCACATACCTGCAGATCATGTCCATGCTTTGCAGTATCACGCCAGAAATCCACTCATCCAACCATTTCATGCGATTCCAAATCCCTCATGCCCATACCGTGCACATTCACACCCTTTTCAGCATTCCTTTCACATGGATCATGTCAGCTTTCACATGGATTCTGATTGTTTTTCCATCATTAACCATTTTCAGAAATGCACTAAGGGACTCACTCACTCTCTCTCTCGGATTGGATTCCATTACACACACCCTATTTGCTCCACTTCTGTGCATTATTCATTACACATTCTCTCCATTCCATTGTATTCGACATTCTCTCCCATTCACAGAAAACTATCTACATTTTATTCCATTACACATTCTCTTCCATCCGCAAGTTTTCTTCTTCAACCAGTCCATTACACACCCATAACCTCTCCCATTTCACTCCATTCTCTGTCCATTTTCTGTCCCAAGGGCAGAAACCATTCAACCAAGCCATTCTACCTTCATCCGCACCACATTTGGAGAAGCAACACCAAGGAACTCTTCAAGGACTTCAACATCAGTTTTGCTCCAAGGGTTTCTCCTTCTTAATCTTATGTTCACTCATGTTATTTATTTTTATGTTAAACCTTTGTAAACATGAAGTGTAACTAATCTTCCTCTAGGGATTCGATGTAACCTTGCAAAGTTTGCCATGTAATTAAGTTAGAATGCTCAGTTTGTCCATCTATTTCTTGTTTCATTTTCTGTTTTAATGGTGACTTAGTGTGTTGATTTTAATGTTTGATCATCATTTGAATTAATCACAAAGTTGTGTAGCCAAGATTAGAACACACATCATGCATAATCTTGGTAGATATGTGAATGAATGAAGGGAGTGTTTAGCACACATCCTGCCGAGTTATTCCCTTTGGTTCTATGAAAGTTTCTTGTACATTACATAATCTTGATTATGAACCAAAGTTGCACATCACAATTAGGTTCATGATTAGAGACATTTGATCAAATCCACACATTATATGGTTGATCATATCCAAGTGAAACAAACTCAAGAAATAGATAGATGAATGAGTACAAACTAACTTGACAAACATGGACTTAGTTGAGCAATGGTGAAACCGAATCCCTAGCTTCATTTCCATTGATACTATCCTATTACATTAGTTGTTGATTCATTTATTTGTGTTTACTTCATTTTCTCATGCTTTCAAGTTACAACAACAAATCTGTCTATTTAGACTAGTTTGATTCATTTCCAAATCTGCCTAGTTTGTTTAGTTTGATTCATTTCTTAGAGTTCTTGCAAAACAAGTAGTTACATAGGTCCAATTAGTCCCTGCGGATTCGACACCCTTGCTTGTGCCATTATACTAAATATGTTCTAGCATTAGGAAGGAATTATACATCAACACCTAAGCACGATGGTAAGTGTTCAAACTTTGATTCAATTCCCATTTCGACTAACAAGTTGCTTCCATCCATAATTCAGGCACCTATCCTTGATCTCAAACCACTACCTAGCCATTTGAAGTACATTTTCTTAGGGGAAAAGGAGACTTACCTGCCATTATTTCTTCATCACTCACGGAACAAGAAGAAGAGAAACTAGTGCGTGTTTTGAAGGAGTTCAAATCTGCCCTAGGTTGGACCTTGGCCGATATCAAAGGTATTAGTCCCACAACATGTATGCATCACATATTTCTTGAGGAGGGGGCTAAACCAACTAGAGAGGCTCAACGCCGTCTCAACCCTCCGATGATGGAAGTGGTGAAAAATGAGATAACCAAACTCCTTGATTGTGGAGTGATTTACCCCATCTCCGATAACCGTTGGGTTTCACCTATCCAATGTGTTCCCAAGAAATCTGGAGTGACGGTTGTGGAGAATGCGGAGAATGAGCTTGTGCCCACCCGAATCCAAACCGGTTGGCGTGTACGCATTGATTATAGGAAGATAAACGCCACCACAAGGAAGGATCACTTCCCATTTCCGTTCCTAGATCAAATGCTTGAGAGGTTAGCGGGTCATTCATTTTATTGTTTCCTTGATGGATATTCTGGTTATAATCAAATTGTTATTGCCCAGGATGATCAAGAAAAGACCACTTTTACTTGTCCCTTTGGAACGTTTGCATATTGACGCATGCCATTCGGTTTGTGCAATGCTCCTGCCACGTTTCAAAGGTGTATGGTTAGCATATTTTCTGATTATGTTGAGAGGATTATTGAGATATTCATGGATGACTTTAATGTGTTTGGTGATTCCTTTGATCATTGTTTGGCTAATCTCACTTTAATCTTGAAACGTTGTGTTGAAACAAACCTTGTGTTAAATTGGGAGAAATGCCACTTTATGGTTAAACAAGGTATTGTTTTGGGTCATATAATCTCTGAAAAAGGAATTGAAGTTGATAAGTCTAAAATAGATCTTGTACGCTATTTACCCTCTCCTACTTCGGTGAGAGAGGTTCATTCTTTTCTTGGTCATGCAAGATTCTATCGACGATTTATCAAGGACTTTTCCAAGATTGCACAACCCCTATGCCATCTCCTACAAAAGGAAGTATCTTTCGAGTTCAACGAGTCGTGTGAGAAAGCATTCAACCATCTCAAGGACCTCCTCACCACGACACCAATCATCACTCCACCAGATGGTCCATTCCCTTTGAATTGATGTGTGATGCATCGGATTATGCCCTTGGAGCTGTTTTGGGCCAAAGGAAAAACAAACAGCCACATGTTATTTATTATGCTTCACGCACCTTAAATGATGCCCAATTGAATTATTCTACAACTGAAAAAGAACTTTTGGCGGTTGTATTTGCATTAGATAAGTTTAGATCATATTTAATTGGTACTAAAGTAATTGTTTTCACTGACCATGCAGCCTTGAAGTATCTTCTCACCAAAAAGGAGGCCAAACCAAGGCTCATTCATTGGATGCTCCTACTTCAAGAATTCGACATTGAAATTAGGGACAAGAAGAGATGTGAAAACGTGGTGGCTGACCACCTAAGTCGAATGGTGCGTGAAGAAGAGGCCCTTCCCATTTTAGAAACGTTTCCGGATGAACAACTTCTGTTTGTTGAGGTAAGTACCCCTTGGTATGCCGATTTGGTCAAGTTTTTGGTGTCTAAGCAAGTTCCTAACACCTTAAGCAAGGCCCAACGTGATAAACTAAAAAAGGATGCACGTTTTTATGTTTGGGACGACCCTTATTTGTGGAAAATCTGCCCGGATCAGATTGTGCGTCGTTGTGTTCATGAATCTGAGTTTAATTCCATTTTGAGTTTATGCCATACATATGCATGTGGTGGACACTTTGGCACACAACGCACAGTGTTTAAGGTTCTTGAAGGTGGTTTTTATTGGCCTACATTGTTTAGAGATGCTAGGGTTTTTTGCTTAACATGTGATCGTTGTCAAAGGACAGGAAGTTTAGGCCAAAGTGACCAAATGCCGCAAACCCCAATCCTTGTTGTTGAAATCTTTGATGTTTGGGGTATTGATTTCATGGGTCCTTTCCCTATCTCTTTTGGTTTTACTTACATTTTACTTGCGGTCGATTATGTGTCAAAGTGGGTGGAAGCTAAAGCCACCCGAACTAATGATTCTAGAGTTGTTGCAGAATTTGTAAAATCTAACATTTTCTCTAGATTTGGGATGCCTAGAGTGCTCATAAGCGATGGTGGGTCTCATTTTTGCAACCGCACCATTGAGGCGTTGCTCAAGAAGTACAACGTGATGCAAGGTTTCCACACCTTATCACCCCCAAACCAATGGCCAAGCCGAAGTTTCAAATCGAGAAATAAAGCAAATCTTGGAAAAGATCGTTGGGCCCAATAGAAAAGATTGGAGCTTGCGTTTGGAGGATGCATTGTGGGCGTATCGAACGGCTTACAAAACGCCCATTGGTATGTCCCCATTTCGGCTAGTCTATGACAAGCCATGCCATCTACCCGTGGAGCTTGAACACAAGGCACATTGGGCGGTCAAGACCTTCAATATGGATGTGGACACGGCTGGAAACCATAGGAAGCTACAATTGAACGAGCTTGAAGAGATTAGGCATGAGGCTTATGAGAATGCCCGGATTTACAAAGAGAAGACCAACGCCGTCCATGACAAGATGATTAGAGGCAAAACCTTCTCAATCGGGCATAAAGTGTTGTTATTTAATTCCCGTCTTCGGTTATTCCCCGGTAAGTTGCGTTCTAAGTGGGTTGGTCCATTTGTTATCACTAATGTTTTTGTGCATGGTGCAGTCCAAATACAAAGTTTGAAAACTGGACAAGAATTCAAGGTGAATGGCCATAGGTTGAAACCCTACTATGAGAACTTTGTTGAGCATGTTGTGGAGGAGATCCCATTGCATGCCGTGGGCTCCAATGGGGAATGAGCTTACCATCGTCCAGCTGCAAGACGTTAAAGCAAGCGCTTCGTGGGAGGCAACCCATGCAATCACCAAGGAGAGGATGGCATTTACACTCCATAACCAGATTTGCATCCCTAGCCGCTTCTCTTTGTTATTTATATTCTGCCATGCTTAGTGTGTTTAGTTGCTGTTTGTGTGTTTACTTTTGTTTGGGGTGATTTTAGGCTTGAAACATTGAGGACAATGTTTGATTTAAGTGTGTGGGGGGGGGGGGGGTAACTAAGTGTTGTTGATGGAAATTCGTGGGATTTTATCACCCATAACTTCCAATGTTGTTCCTTGCTGTTTTAAAGTGTTTTTAAGCTATTTTAGAGTGTTTTAGTGTGTGTTGACTTAAAAATCCGAAAATCCCATAAAAATTTGAAAAATTGTTTTGAAAAAGCCAAAAAGAGTTGTTTTTGTGTGTTTGTTTGTGTCGTAGGTTACCTTCCAACACAATGATGAGGATTTGGTTTTTAATTCCATGATGGTTAAAGAAAGTTACAAACATGGATGGACGTTTGATATACTCTTTGGTTTATGCTTGGTTTTAGTTATAGTTTACGAATTCACATGTAATCACAAAGGAAAATTAGTTTTTGTAACATGCTTGAAGGAATGAACTCAAACTAACGCTACATCCCTGTGAGACTTGAGCTTGAACGTTTATTTCGAGAGTAATAATATGTGCATCATTGTTTTCTAAAGTCGTTGCATGATCTCATTATTCTTTGCTTGGTTACTACTTAGAAGGCGTTTCATCACTTAGTTCCAAATGCTAGAACTCATGCCCATTTCATTCAAAGCATGTTATATATTTGCATAACATATATTCAAGATGAAGTTGTGTAGTGACCACCATCAAAGCCAAATAGCCGTGTGCCCTTAATTCATTTTGTGTTTAAGTTTAACCCCATTGAGCCGTGTTAGCCCATGTTCTTTGTTAACCCATATTATCCTCACCTAGCCTAGATTAGGACCATCCATACCCTTGTTCTTGAAGCATAGTAAGCATGACTAAAAATGAATTCCTTTTGATTAATGTGTTGCAGAAAATAAGTGTGGGGGAAGGATTATTGATGTGAGTTTATGTGCCATAGGCACGGCTAGAAAAAAAAAAAAAAAGGTTGTGAAAAAAAAAAAAAAGTGAAAAAGAGTTGAAAAGAAGTGAAAAGAGTTCCGAAGTATTGTTTGTTGAAGTAAGGGTCCAAAACAATGAATTAGGCCCTAAGAGTTGTTTGAATCTTCCCCGTATGCCTAAAAGTTGATTTCTGCACTCTAAGTGAATTCTAAGTCTTAATTTCATTACTTTGCTTGCTATTGCTTAAAGAACTTTTGTTTATCCCTAACTTTCCTTGTTAGCCAATACCCCAAGCCCCGTTACAACCCTTGACTTCTATCTTGAGTGTTGTGTATTTCAATTTGTGGAGTTTGAATTTGGTATGAGCATATGGTGTCACTGGTTCTCGCATCTAAGTAGTAGCATTCCATTCATGAGATCATATCTAAACATGTTTAATTACTCTAGAAATTGCTTTCTTTGTTATAACATATGTGAGTACTAGTCTTTCATGCTTGCATCAATCTTCTCACATATAACTAGTGTTGGGCGTGTAGTCAGAAAATCTGAGTGAAAATTGAGTGCATAACTAGTGAGGAATTGAGGGAATTCTCTAAGGCATGTTACTACATTCAAAATGTTGTTTTAATTGATTAAATGCGAGCTAGTGAATGGTGACTATGATTAAGTATGTGCTCGAGGGGAAGGAAGACTAAAAACTATGTGAGTAATGATCTTTGACATGTCATGTTTCATTGGAAATCCCTGAGGCAAACGTTGGAAGGTCTAGGTTATGTTTTGTTTGTTTTGTTTTGTCTTGTTTTCTTTAGTTGTTTTGTTTTGCTCGAGGACTAGCAAAAGCTAAGTGTGGGGGAATTTGATAGGAGCATATTTATGCGACTTAATTGGCTTGTTCTTGTGCATTTATGTTGTGTTTCCTTAGTTATTTTAGTGTTTTAAGTCACTTTTGTGTGTTTTCAGATTATAAAGCCAAAGTGTGCAAGAAGATGCACATTGGAGTCTTTTGGAGCAAAAGAGGAATGAATGAGTTGAAGACTTGAAGAAATATGAATTCCTAATTGAAGATGGATTCCTACTCACATAAGGATTCCTAGAAGAACAAGGATTCCTACTCCGACAAGGATTCCCACTCCAACAAGGATTCCTACTCCAACAAGGATTCCTACTTGAAGTAGGAAAGTTAAGCCAAGGTTTCCCATTTTGGTAACCTTTCCTAATCTTAAAAGACCTTATTTTCCAGCCACTTTGAAGGCCTTGTAGGCAATTTAGGACACAAAACAAAGGCCCTAGACCCCTTAGGGACCTTTGCCGCACCTTTCCCTTTCTCCCCATCCCTTGCCGTGCAAGGGGGGTCCTCAATTCCTATTTTTCTGCACTTAAACACATTCCCCTTTCAAATTAAAACCCTAGCCGCATATTTTAGCCACTTTCCTTTTAATTTCTGATTTGATTTCCTAATTCTAGAAGCCTTTGACTTAATTTTAGTTAACCAAAATAAGCTAGGGTTTTAATTTCTGAAAACCCTTTATATATTTGGACTTTAGCCGAACCCTAGATCATTCATTCATCATTCCCTCTCTTTGCCGCAGCCACCATCCCCCTTTCACCTCTCTTCCGCAGCCTTCCATCCATCCCAGCCACCATTCTACACCTCCATACACCTTCCATCCATTGCAGCCACCTTCCACAACCCTTGCCGCACCACCATACCATCCTAAATCCCTTCCAAAAACCAAAATCACATCCAAAATCCCCTAAAACCTCTCTGCCGCAGCAAGGAGAAGAAGAAAGAGGAGCTTGAACGTGCAGAAATTCAAAGTGGAATCGTTGGGCGTTCTAGGTGTAATCAATCTTTTGTTCTCTATGTTTAATTTCAATTTTGTTTCTCTTTCTGTGAACATGAGAGGCTAAACCCCTAGTTAGCTAGGGGGTGATTCAAAACCATGTATATGCTTGCAATATAAATTGATTACCTTCAGTTGGAATTTCATGAGTTGTGGATTCAATTTGTTTAATTGCTTGATTGATAACTTATTTGTGGATGTTTATTGAGAGTGCACGCTTAGTTTTCATGCATGAATATGATGCTAGAATATAAGGGAGTTTCACCTAATAGTTACAAACTTATATTCACAAGTAGTGGAGGTCGCTTATAAACGATTGTATCTTTATTGTGCTTTTCACGTAAAGGACTTTTGGAGAATGTTTTGAATTGTTGTATGCGTTTTCCCATCCAATTCATTAACTTAAGGAGAACTTGAAGGTTAATTTAAGCGAACCTAATTAACCCGGGGTGTTGAATTTCATGATTCATCGAAAGACCAACTGAAAATGATCTTGTATGCAAGTGTGACATGTGTGGAGAAGAACCTTCTAGCTAGCATTCCATCCATATTTTCATCAAATTCGTTTTTACAATCTATTTTTATTACAATCTGTTTTCTTTGTTTTAATTTCGTCAAAACTAAATCCCACTTTACTTTAGTGTTTCAATTTAGTTAGAAAGTGTCTTAGTTTGTGTTTCTAAGTGTTTTGATTCAAGTTATAACCCAAATTCGTCCAAATTAGTGTTAGGTGTTCAAAACTGCCCAGATTGTGTTTTTAAGGCAGTTTTGAGTGTTTTGTTGCTGTTTTGAGTCTTTTGGTTTGTTTTAGTGTTTTTGTGTTTAGTTTTGCATTCTTTGAGTCTAGTTTAGTGTTTTAACCTTTGTTTTACGTTTTTGAGTCAGTTTTCAAGTGATTTAGCAATCCCTCCTAATCCCCGGTTTAGAACGATCCCTACTTATACATATACTACAATTGTCAAAAGAGGGTTTTAATTTGTGTGCTTATATATTTCGCATCATTGCTTTAAGAACCTTTGTTATCCTTTGCCTTTCCTTGTTACCCATTACCCTTAGCCCCGTTACAACCCTCAACTTCTATCTTGATGTTATGTGTTCAATATGTGGAGTTTGAATTTGGTATGAGCATATGGAATCACTGGTTCTCATTCTAAGTAGTAGCATTCCATTCATGAGATCATTGATGTGAAAATTAACTTAACACACAAATTAACCCTCTTTTTACAATTGTAGCATATAAATAAGTAGGGATCGTTCTTACACCGGGGATTAGGAGGGATTGCTAAACACTATAAACTGAGTCAAATAACTAAATCTGACCTTTAAAACACTTAACTCACTTAAAAAGACTCAAAACACGTTCACAAGACTCAAAATAGGCTAAAAACACTCAAAACTGCCTTAAAAACACAAACTAGGCAGTTTTGAGCCTAAACACAAACTTGGACGAAAATTGGTTCCAACTTGACTCAAAACTCTTAAAAACACAATCTAAAACATATTTGGACCAATTACTAAGACAAGTGGGGATTTGGTTTTGGACGAAAATCAAACAAACAAAAAAATAATGTAAACTAGGTAGATTTGGGCGAAATTGATAGAATTAACTGGATGGTGAGATGGCTAGGAGGTTTTTCTCCACACATGGCATACTTGCATACAACACAATCTTCAGTTGCTTATTCAATGAATTATGAACCTCAACACCCCAAGTTAATTAGGTACGCTTAAATTAACTCTCAGATTTCCCTTAGGTCATTGAATTGAATGGAATTAGCGCATTGCAATCAAATTATTCCTAAAAAGTTTTCTATATGAAAGTGCATAATAGAAAGACAATCAAAGATCATTAGGTTCTATGGAAATCATAGGTGTTGACGAGGCATTCGTAACTATGAAAGCGCATGATACTTATGCCAAGAATGTACTTAACATAATTGTGACCAACAATCTTAACTACTCATGAATATAAGTTCCCAACGATTAGGTGAAGTTTCCTTATACCCTAGCATCATATTTATGCATGCAAATTAAGTGTGCACTCTCAATTCATATACATAAACAAGTTTTAATTAAAACAGATAAGTAAGTTGAATTCATCATTCATGAAATCACAACTGAAAGTAATCAAATCATCATGCAAATATAACCATGGTTTCAAAATTCACCCTAGCTAAAAGGGGATTAGTTCCTTATGCTTGCAAAACAAAGATTATTGAATTTAAACATTGAAATCATAAGAAAGATTACACCTAAACGTTTCAGCAATTCCAAGATGGATTTGATGCACCGCTTGGCTCCTCTTCCTCCTCCTTGCTGCGGCACAAGGTGTGTGTGGTGGAATTGGGGGTTTTGGATGGTGTTTTCTTGTTTGGAGGGATGGAGGATGGTTGATTATGGTGGGAAGGGTGCGGCAGATGTGTATGGAGATGTATGGAGGTGTATGGAGGTTGAGAATGGAGGCTAGGGTGTTGCGGCAATAGATTTCTGAATAGCATAAGGGGGTGGTACGAATTTGTGGCTGAAAATATGTTTATATAGTCCTAGGGTTAAGTAGATTAGGGTTACACTTGGCAGATTTTATGGATTAGGGCCCTAGGGTTCGGCACAAGTGAGTTAAATCCACTTAGGAGAGGGTTTGGCCGAATTAGTTTCATAAAAGGATTTATATAACCCAAATCCACAATGAATAAGGCCTAATAAATCAGAATCCAAAAGGAAAAAGGTTTAGGAAATTCGTCCAAAATTGGGCCTTCTAGAAACTAGGTGTTTTGTGGCTGATTTTGGATTTTCTAGAAGAGATAAAAGGGGGAAGGGTGCAGCACCCTTTTAGGGTCAGATAAGGCTCCTAGAAATTAGGTTTTTAGGTACACTTGCAGCTAAGATTAAGGTGGAACAAGATTAGGTTAGGATAAGATAGGATAAGGTTGGATAAGGTTAGATAAGGTTTTGGATAATGTTTCCTCTTTTGAGCTGATTTCTTATCCTCTTTGTCTTGACTTTAATTTCTCCCTATGCTTATCAGATTCCTAGCCTATTGAACTCCAAATTCGTCCATCCTTCTTGGCCCATACATGTGCTATCCATTTAGTGCCCAAAACTGCTCCAAAATGCACCAAAATGCACTTTCTTGGTACCTTAACCCTTTGGACCTACAAACACACGAAAATGAGTTGAAATACTACATTAACTAAGAAATAATAACACAAATGCACAAGAATAAGCAAGCTAAGTCGCCTAAATATGCTCCTATGAATCATATTCATATCATTGTTGTAAATCCGGAAAATGCTTCCTTTGATATAACATATGTGAGTGTTAGTCTTCATATTTACATCAATCTTCTCACATATACCTAGTGTAGGGTGTGAAGTTAGGAAATCTGTGTGAAAATAGAGTGCATTCTAGTGAAGAAATGAGGGAATTCTCCAAGGCATGTTACTACATTCAAAACATTGTTTTAATTGATTAAATGTGAACTAATAAGTGGTAACTATGATTAAGTGTTTGTTGAAGTGTTAAAAAAGCTAAAAACCGTGGGAATGATGTTCTATATTGTGTCATCTTCGTTTGAAATCCCTGAGGTACATGTTGGAAGGTTTAGAATGTGTTTTGGTTTGTTTTTGGTTTCTTTTG
Source organism: Pyrus communis (assembly GCF_041283825.1). Taxonomy (NCBI): domain Eukaryota; kingdom Viridiplantae; phylum Streptophyta; class Magnoliopsida; order Rosales; family Rosaceae; genus Pyrus; species Pyrus communis. The sequence goes on from NC_142572.1 coordinate 10,566,191, forward strand.
TTTTGTTTTGCTCGATGACTAGCAAAAGCTAAGTGTGGGGGAATTTGATAGGAGCATATTTAGGCGACTTACTTAGCTTGTTTTCGTGCATTTATGTTGTTAGTTCATAGTTGTTTTAGTAGTTTAAGCCATGTTCGTGTGTTTTTAGGTTCCCATGGCTAAGGAAGCAAAAAGATGCATTTTGGAGCATTTTGGAGCAAAATTGGACTTGGAATGGATAGCTTATGTTTGGAGCAAAAGGAATGGACGAAATTGAAGACCTAAAAGAGTTAGGATTCCTAATCACAAGAGGATTCCTAATCACAAGAGGATTCCTAATCAAATGAGGAATCCTAGTCAAAGAAGGTTTCCTACTTGAAGTAGGAAAGTTAAGCCAAGGTTTCCTATTTTGGTTTAACCTTCCCTAATCCTTAAAGACTCCATGTTTTCAGCAATATCAAGGACTTCTACCTATTCTAGGACACAAGACAATGTTTCCTTGCAAACCAAAAGCCTTGCCGTGTATTCCCTTAGTGTTTCCCTTCCTTGCCGTGCAAGGGAGGGCTTTCTTTCCTATTTTAAAGCATTCAAACACCTTCCTTTTTCATACCAAACTCAACCATAACTTACATACCCTTTTCTATTCCAAAATCCTTGCCTAATTTCAGAAATAAATGACATTCCCCTTCTCCTAATTGAATGCCGCAAGTCACTTCCCTTTTCCTTCAATTTCTGACTTTGTGTTTCCTATTCTTGAAGGATTTGGAGTTATTTCTTTCCCAAAACTAAGTAATAAAGCCTTAGGTGATGCGAGATTTACTTGACACTCAAATTAAACCCTCGTTTGACAATTGTAGTAGAATGGATAAGTGAGGGATCGTTCTAGACCGGGGATTAGGAGGGCTTGCTAAAACCTTCTAAATTGACTTAAAAACATAAAAACTAAATTAAAATACTCTTAACAAGACTACTATGACTCAGAAAGGCTTTGAAAAACTCAAATTGTCTAAAACAATCAAATTGACTCAAATAGAAGCTAGAACTTGATTTAGACGAATTTGCAATTGTTTATGACTCCAAAAGCTTAAAGATACAAAACTAAAACACATACGAATGATTAAAACTTAACAAAATAGAGGGGGGGAATTGTGTTTGGACGATATTAAATTAAAAAGACAGAATATAATTAAAGGCAAAATGTAAATATGAATGTGATGAAAATATGGATGATGGAATAGCCAAGGGGTTCTTCTCCACACATGTTACACTTGCAAACAAAATTGATTCTCAGTTGGTCTTTCGATAAGTTGTGAAACTCAATGCTCCAAGTTAATTAGATCCGCTTAGATTAACTTTCAGATTTCCCTAAATTCGTTGGATTGAATGGAATACGCATTACAACCAAATTATTCTTAATCAAAGTCCCTAACCATGGAATACGCATGATAGAGACATTTAACCAAGATCATTAAGTTCAACGGAAATCATAAACATCGACGAGGCATTCGTTACTATGGAATACGCATGAAACTTATGCCAAGAATTCGTTTAACGAGATTGTTTATAAGCAACCTCTACTACTTGTGAATATAAGTTCATAACGATTAGGTGAAATTCACTTATATTCTAGCGTCATATTTATGCATGAAAATTAAGCTTGCAATCTCAATGAACATACATAAATAAGTTATCAATCAAACAGTTAAACGAATTGAATCCACAACTTATGAAATTCCAACCAAACGTAATCAATTCAAAATGCAAATATAAACATAGTTTCGAATCACCCCCTAGCTAAAGGGGGGTTTAGTTCCTCATAACTTTGAAATCAAAGAAACACCTAAACATTCCAACAACTCAAACGTGAATTGTATGAACGTTTAGGCACTCTTCTCTTCCCTTCTCATACGTACAAAACAAAGAGAATTAAATTTAAACTTTGAAATCAAAGAAACACTTAAACATTCCAACAACTCAAACTTGAATTGTATGAACGTTTAAGCACTCTTTTCTTCCTCGTTGTTGTAGCACAAGGTCTAAGGTGAGCTTTGGGGATTATGTGAAGTGTTTTGGAGGGATGGGAAGTGGTTGGATAGTGGCTGCAATGAAGGAGAAAAACTGCACAGAAAATGGAAGGGGAATTGCGGCAATGGATGTGTATTTGTGTTGTGTGAAGTGTTGTGAATGGAAATATGAGATATGAATTGAATGAATGAATGCAAGGGTATTTATAGGAGTAGTGGAGGGAACATATGGTTGTTTGTTTAAGATGCAAGTGGCTAATTAATGATGGAAAAGTATGTGATTTAAAGGATGCAAAGTGAATGAATCATGAATCATTGTGGATGAAAGGTGGAAGTGCATGTGTTGATGACTAGGTTAGTGGGTGGAAATCTGAAAATGGCATATAGGAATGGGAGCTCACGGTTTGAATGTGTAAAGTGTGTGTGAATGCATGTGAAGATGCAATAAATAACGCATGTAGGGTTAGGAAATAATGAAGAAATGCATGTGAGATGTTTGGAAAGGAAATGGGAACCCACGGCAATGAAGTTGTTTTGTGTTGTGAATTATGATGAATGCATGTGAGTTAAAGAGGGAGAATGTGGTGAAATGATGAAGTAGGAAGGTGGAAATGCATGTGAGATGTTTGGAAAGGAATAAAGAATGAATGGTGGAAATGTGAGTGAATGATGTGCATGTGTGAGAATGCATGTGGAATTAAGAGGAGTATGGAAGTGAAATAAATGAATGATATGTTAAGTGATAAGTGAATGATATGTGGTGAGTGATAAGTGAATGGTTTGATAAGTGATAAATGAATTAGTTTAAAGGGCTAGGGTTTCAGTACATAGAATGGGCCTAAAATAGGTTGGTTTGTATGGCATAATGTGTTTGATTGGGCTAGAGCCATTGTTTTGTGTCTTCAAGTGCATACAAGGCCTTCAAATTCGTCCATCCTCTTGGCTCCATGGATAAGCTATCCAATCCATGCCCAAAAATGCTCCAAATGGCCTCAAAATGCACTTTCTTGCTCCCTAGGCCCTTAGAACCTGAAAACACACAAAAGAAGCATAAAGGACTAAAATAACGAGAGAAACATAACGTAAATGCACGAGAACAAGCCATTTAAGTCGCATGAATATGCTCCTATCAAATACCCCCACACTTAGCTTTTGCTAGTCCTCGAGCAAAACAGAATAAAAACAAATAAACAAAACGACACTAAACACGTAAAACACAACCTAAACCTTCCAACAACCGTCTTAGGGATTTCCAATGCACATGACAAGTTAAAAATCATCATTCTCACAGATTTTAGTCATCTTCACATTTAAGTACATTCTTAATCATATTCACCATATACTAGTTCACAATTAAGCATTTAAAACCATGTTTTGAATGTAGTAACATGCCTTAGAGAATTTGCTCAATTCCTTTCAAGATATGCACTCAATTTTTACTCAGATTTTCTAACTACACACCCTAATCTAGTCATATGTGAGAAGATTGATGTAAACATGAAAACGACACTCACATATATGTATCACAAAGAACGCAAATTCTGGAGTTAATAATCAAGTTTAGATATGATCTCATGAATGGAATGCTACTACTTAGATGCGAGAACCAGTGACACCATAAGCTCATACCAAGTTCAAACTCCACAAATTGAAATACACAACACTCAAGATAGAAGTCAAGGGTTGTAACGGGGCTTGGGGTATGTGGATAAAGAAGGGATATGGAAAACAAAGGTTCTTAAAGAAATAGTGAGCAAAGCATTTTAATCAACTTAGAATTCACTTTTGAATGAAAACTCAACTTTTGAACAAAAAGGGAGAATTTAGACAATTTACGCCCAGAATTGGTGTTTTGGAACCTTTCTTCAATCACTTATTCTTTTCTCTCTTTTTTTCTTTTTTTTTTTTTTTTTTTTTTTTTTTTTTTTTTTTTTTTTTTTTTCTTTTGAATCTCAAAACAAAAACACTTAAACATTCTCTCCCCCACACTTATTTTCTTTCATAATGTAACTCAAAAGGAATTCAATTAAGTCATGCTCACTATCTTTTAAGAACAAGGGTAAGGACGGTCATATTCTAGGTTAGGTGAAGATAAAGTGGGTAAACAAAGAACATGGGTTAACATGGCTCAACGGGGGTAAAACTTACAACATATACGAAATATGGGAAGCGAGGCTATTTGGCTATGGTGGCAACTACACAACTTCATCTTGATATATGTTATGCAAATCAATAACATGCTTTGAATGAAATGGGCATGAGTTCTAGCATTTGGAACTATATGATGAAACGCCTTCTAAGTAGTAACCAAGCAAAGAATAATGAGGTCATGCAACGATTTTAGAAAACAAGAAATCACAGATTATACTCTCCAAAGAACGTTATAGGCTCAAGTCTCTCAGGGTTGTAGCATTTGTTTGAGTTCCTTCCTTCAGGCATGTTACAAAAACTAAATTTTTTTTTTTTTTTTTTTTTTTTTTTTTGATTGCATGTGAAGTTATACATTATAACCATAACCAAGCATATACCAAGAGTAAATCAAACTTTTCTCTATGTTAATAACTCTTTTTAACAGTCATGCAATTACAAACCAAATCCTTATCATTGTGTTGGAAGGTATCCTAAGACACAAACACACACACAAAAACAACTTTAAAACAACTCTTTTTGGGTTTTTCAAAACAATTTTTCAAATTTTTATGGGATTTTTGAATTTTTAAGACAAAACACACTAAAACAGTTTTAAAACAGTGAGAAACAACATGTGAAGTGATAGGTGATAAAATCCAACGAATTTGCATCAAATATACTTAGTTACCCCCCCACACTTAAATCAAACATTGTCCTCAATGTTTTAAGCATAGATTCACACAAAGCATAAGTAAATACATAAAAAGCACTTAAACATACTAAACATGGCATAATGTAATTAACAAAGAGAAGAGTTTAGAGACGCAAATCTGGTTATAGAGTGTAAATTCCATCTTCTCCTTGGTAATTGCATTGAGGCTTTTGATCTTTGTGATTCCACAGGCTTACTCTTGAACTGGTTTCTGCCCATCGTTGATTTTCCTTTGTGCTACTTCTTGAACTGGGCAGCAGGATGGTTCTTTTGGTCTCCCCCGAAGGTCTGAGCTTACCCCTTTGGTCTGTTTCTTTGTTCAATCTTTCCAATTCGTATTGAAAAGGGTTGGAGGATAACTCAGCCTATGTTTGTCTCCACATGCTTCAATGTATCATTTTCACTTGCCTTACTCGCTCCCCTTTGCAGAAGTGGTCCCTTCTCCGGAAGTGTATCAACCGTTGAAGATGACTACTCGAGAGCAACGCTAGGTAAGCAATCAGGAATAGATTCCAGGCAGTTGGCTCCAGATCGGGAGACTGACTCCAAGTGCCGGCTGATTGCTTCGTTTACTTTGCCATGCGAGTAAGAACAAGGACAAAGAAAAAGACAGGGAAAGAGCATGATATGAGATACTTTTGCTTTTGACCTTGATGATATGAGATACCTTTGCTTTTGAAGAAGCGGTGAATGAATCAGCACATGTTTCAATCCGCCGTTTCCTCCTGGGTCATATGTACTCCAGGCATCTGGTATCATCTTTGGGGAAGAAGAAAGAATTGAGTATTTCGAAAGGCTTTGCTGGGAGTGCGCCCTCAGAGGTGAGGGAGAGTTGGGCATTTTCTTCAGGTTTGCCCTGCCATCAAAGACGAAGGTCGACATATATAGAGATAATATCAAGTGGTGGTATTTTTTTACCTTTGTCGACAAACGTTTTGATCCCGCAAATCCGGCTTTTTGAAATAATGGCGCCTCTTCGATTTCTGAACACACCTCTTCGATTTCTGAGCAGGCGCCCCTTCGCTTTCTGAACGACACGTGGTAGTGCAGATGCGGCTCCTTTTGACAAAGCTGCACGCGTCTTCTGAAAAGCAGAGAAAGCGTCGCCGAACTTTGCGCTTGTCGGCTAAAGATGTGTAGTTGCGGTGATGGCCTCCACGTGTTGTCTGAAAAGAAGAAATCTTTTGACAAAGTTGAACGCGCCTTCTGAAAAGCCGAGAAAGCGTCGCCGAACTTACGCCGGAAATTCCGGCTTTTTGAATTGGTGGACGCGTCGCCTTGGCTTTTTTATTGAGCTATCGATCACCACAACAAACACACTCTGAAGAAAATCGACTCCGGCCCTTTGAAATTTAACTCCATCCCTTCTCTTTGAACACTTTTGAAAAATGGCAAACTCATCGAACCTTAGCTTGGAATTGAGCCTTAGCAGTGATACGGGCGCGCCGCGTCAAGGTAACGTATGGCGCCCTTCTTTCTTTTCTTCTAACGGTCCTCTCACAGGTGAAGACTCCGTGATGCAGGACGCCACAACAGCTACAATAGTAGCTAGGAACCTCCTCACTCCGAAAGATAGTAGGCTGCTGTCAGGACGGTCCGATGAGCTGGCCGTTCAAGAGTCCCTCGCACTTAGTGTTCAGTGTGCGAGTTCTGTGTCCAACATGGGCCAACGCCTGCTTGCCCGCTCCCGTCAGGTGGAATCATTGATGGCAGAGGTGGAAAGTCTCAAGCAGGAAATCCAGCAGCTGAAGTATGAGAATAGAAGTTTGCACGTGCTTGCAAACAACTATTCGACGGGCATGAAGAGGAAGCTTGATGAGCTGCAAGAGTCTGAAGGTCGGATTCACAGTGACCGTCAAAGGTTCTCGTCTTTCCTCCAGAGGCACCTTTTTCCTGGCTCATCCAGCGCTTGGCCAAGTATTGAGGCCTGGAATGCTCTATCTTCGATGCCTTCTGCTCCTACGCCTTCCGCTCCGATGCCTTCTGCTCCTACGCCTTCCGCTCCGATGCCTTCTGTTCCTACGCCTTCCGCTTCAAGAGTAAAGCCACGTAGTGGGGCCTCAAGCAAACACCCTTTGTGAAGCACCATCTTTCTTTGTTTAGCAGTGCCTATCAATAAATCAAACATTTTCTCAATGTTACAATCATAGACTCACACAATTAATAAACAAACAAACAATAACAACTAAACAACCTAACAAGGCAGACACCAAAATGACTCAAATGACTCTAAAAACACATATTTTTGGGTTTTTCAAAAGAATTTTTTTTTTTTTTAAATTTTTATCAAATTTTCGGAGTTTTATACCAAGACACTATAAAACACACTAAAACACTCTAAAAACGCTTAAAACAGCAAGAAACAACATTCTAAGTGAAAGGTGAATAAATCCCACGAAATTCATGCAAATACAAATTGTTTACCCCCCCCACACTTAAATCAAACTTTGTCCTCAATGTTTTAAGTAGAAAGTCACAACAGAGCAAGCAAATAAACAAATACGAGAAAGAAAGCAAAGTAAAGGCAGTAAAGAAAAAGAAAGGAATAAAAATAAGTCTCTTAAAGGGGTTTCCAAGTTCTTCTCTATTCGGATGCATGGGTTGCCTCCCACGAAGCGCTTTCTTTTACGTCTTGCAGCCGGACGGTACCTCCGTTTAAGCTTGACTAGGTTCCACGGCATGGAGGGGTACCTCCTCCACGACATGCTCCTCAAACATCTCGTAATAGGGCTTCAATCGATGCCCATTCACTTTGAATTCTTGCTGCGTCTTTGACCTTTTGATTTGCACTGCACCATGAGGGAAAACATTAGTAACAACAAACGGGCCAATCCATTTAGAACGCAACTTACCAGGAAACAAACGTAGGCGAGAGTTGAAAAGTAACACTTTCTGCCCAACTGTGAAGGTCTTGGTTCGAATCATTTTATCATGGAATGCTTTGGTCTTGGCTTTGTACATCCGGGCATTCTCATAGGCTTCATTCCGAATCTCCTCAAGTTCATTCAATTGGAGCTTCCTATGAACTCCCGCTGCATCTATGTCCATGTTGAAAATCTTCACGGCCCAATGTGCCTTGTGCTCTAACTCTACGGGCAAATGACATGGCTTACCATAGACGAGCCGAAAAGGTGACATCCCAATGGGTGTTTTGTATGCCGTACGATATGCCCACAGTGCATCATCTAAACGTAAGCTCCAATCCCTCCTTGTTGGTCCAACGGTCTTCTCCAAAATTTGTTTGATTTCTCGGTTAGACACCTCGGCTTGGCCATTTGTTTGAGGATGGTAAGGTGTGGAGACCTTATGGTTGACATGGTACTTTCTTAGCAACGCCTCAATGGTCCGATTGCAAAAGTGAGACCCTCCATCACTTATGATTACTCTCGGCATTCCAAACCTAGCAAAAATGTTAGTTTTCACGAAATCTGCAACCACCTTAGAATCGTTAGTACGGGTGGCTTTTGCTTCCACCCATTTAGAAACATAATCAACGGCAAGCAAGATATAAGTGAAACCATAAGATGGAGGGAAAGGGCCCATGAAATCAATGCCCCAAACATCAAAAATTTCAACATTAAAGACAGGGGTTTGCGGCATTTGGTCCTTGGTACCTATGTTACCCATTCGTTGGCAACGATCACAAGACATACAAAAGGTTCTAGCATCCCTAAATATAGTCGGCCAATAAAAACCACACTCTAAAACCTTGAGGGCAGTGCGTTGTGTGCCAAAATGACCACCACATGCATATGTGTGACAAAAGCTTAGAATTGAGTGAAATTCAGAATCATGCACACATCTACGTATAATTTGATCTAAGCAATACTTCCACAAATAAGGGTCATCCCAAACATAGAAACGTGCATCATTTTTAAGCTTATCACGTTGGTGCTTGTTTAGTTCATTTGGAATTTGTTTAGCCACCAAGTAATTCACTAAATCTGCATACCATGGTTCACTTACCTCAATGGAAAGTAGCTGCTCATCGGGAAAAGTTTCAGGGATAGGTACGGCATGTTCATGCTCCTCGTGGATCATTCGGCTTAAATGGTCAGCCACTACATTCTCGCTTCCTTTCTTATCCCGGATTTCAATATCAAATTCTTGAAGAAGAAGAATCCAACGGATAAGCCTCGGCTTTGCTTCATTTTTCGTGAGCAAGTACCTCAAAGCTGCATGATCAGAATAAACGATTACTTTAGTACCAATTAAATATGAACGGAATTTATCTAAAGCAAAAACCACAGCTAGAAGTTCTTTTTCCGTCGTGGAGTAGTTCAATTGGGCATCATTGAGAGTCCGAGAGGCATAGTATATGACATGCGGCCGCTTGTCTCTTCTTTGTCCTAGAATAGCTCCTAATGCATAGTCGGATGCATCGCACATGAGCTCGAACGGGAGGCTCCAATCTGGAGGTACAATAATGGGGGCCGAGACTAGCTTCTCCTTGAGTTGGTTAAATGCCGAATTACACTCTTCATCAAACTTGAATGGCACATCTTTTTGAAGCAATCGGCAAAGAGGGTTGGACATCTTGGAGAAGTCCTTGATAAAACGCCTATAGAACCCTGCATGGCCAAGAAACGAACGTACCTCTCTAACCGAAGTAGGAGAGGGTAAGTGACGTACAAGGTCTATTTTCGATTTATCTACTTCAATTCCTTTTTCTGAAACAATATGTCCTAAAACTATACCTTGTTTCACCATAAAGTGACATTTCTCCCAATTCAAGACAAGGTTAGTTTCAACACATCGTTTCAAAATTAAGGTTAGATTATCCAAGCAATTATCAAATGAACTCCCAAATACACTGAAATCATCCATGAAAACCTCAATGATCTTTTCAACAAAATCGGAAAATATACTTACCATACACCTTTGGAAAGTGGCCGGTGCGTTGCATAAGCCAAATGGCATGCGACGATAAGCAAATGTTCCAAAGGGACATGTGAATGTGGTCTTCTCTTGATCATCCGGGGCTATCACAATTTGGTTATATCCAGAGTATCCATCAAGAAAACAGTAAAAAGCATGACCGGCTAACCTTTCGAGCATCTGGTCGATGAATGGCAAAGGAAAGTGATCTTTCCTAGTCATGGCATTTAGCTTCCGGTAATCGATACATACTCGCCATCCAGTCTGAATGCGTGTAGGCACGAGCTCATTCTCATCATTCTTGATAACAGTTACTCCGGACTTCTTGGGAACGACTTGAACTGGAGAGACCCAACGGCTATCGGAGATAGGGTAGATCACTCCGCAATCCAAAAGCTTGATTATTTCTTTCTTCACCACTTCCATCATCGGAGGGTTGAGACGGCGTTGAGCCTCTCGAGTTGGTTTAGCCCCCTCCTCAAGAAGTATACGGTGCATGCATGTGGTAGGGCTTATTCCTTTAATGTCGGCCAAAGTCCACCCTATGGCCGTTTTGTGCTCTCGCAGCACCCTCACAAGCTTCTCCTCCTCCATTGCCGTGAGACTTGATGAAATGATGACGGGCAATGTTTCGCCTTTTCCCAAAAACACATACTTCAAATGGTCTGGCAACGGCTTAAGTTCAAGCGATGGTGCCTGAACAACAGAAGGTAGCATCTTAGTGGAAACTGAATTTGAAAGTGAGAGTGGAACCTTACCATATTGTTGTGGCAATGACTCAAGGGCTGCCACAACCTCAATTATTTCTTCACTAGAACCCATTGCAAAGAATTCCTCCTCCTTGCCGTGGCCTTGCATTGGCCCAAATCCTTCATTTTTGCGCTCTATGGCCTTAGTGATGGTTGTTTCCAGGGCGTCCTCGTTCAATTCTTCAAGGTATACCTGCGCCAAAGAATCGATAACATCAATGGAAAAACAAGAATGGTCATCAACGGGATATCTCATAGTTTCAGAAATATTAAAATCAATCACTTCCCCATCGAATTCCATTGTCAAGGTGCCTTTGTATACATCAATCTTCGTTCGGGCCGTCTTCATGAATGGCCTACCAAGGAGAATCGGCAAAGATGTAGAATGGGCTGAATCCTCCATGTCTAGGACGTAGAAATCAGCCGGAAAAATTAAATGGTTCACCTGCACAAGCACATCCTCCAAAACTCCTTTTGGATACGCGTTAGAACGATCAGCCAATTGTATAATTACACCATCTTGTTTTAATTCACCCAAATTCATAGATGCATAAATAGAATAAGGCATGACATTTATGGATGCACCTAAATCAAGCATGGCATGTTCAAAACGATTATGTCCAATCACACAAGGAATCGTGAAACTACCGGGGTCTTTGCACTTGGTAGGCAGTTTACGTTGCAAAACAGCGGACACATTCTCGCTTACCTTCACTACCTCTTTGTTTGCCCTTCTTCTCTTTGTATTGCATAGGTCCTTGAGGAATTTAGCATACTTTGGAACCTGTTTGATTGCATCGAGAAGTGGTATGTTCACTTGCACCTTCCGGAACGTTTCAAGAATGTCCTTCTCGCTTTCTTCCTTTTTTTCTTGCATGAACCTGCGAGGAAAAGGTACATTGGGCAGATTAGGACGTGAAGTACATGAATTTGAACTTAAATTACCTGATTTGGCCGAGTTAGGGTGATCTGCCTCAGGTTGTGTCGTCTCTTCATCTACTTTCTGGGCAGATTTGGGATTGTTTGGCTCGGTCCCAACTTCTTTTCCACCCCTTAGGGTGATGGCCTTGGCGGATTCGAATCCTCCCTTTGGATTGACTGTGGTTGAGCTAGGAAGCTTTCCTTGCTCTCTAATCTATCCAAGGAACTCAGAAATCTGCCCTATTTGTTTCTTCATATCCATCATCTCCTTCTCGTTATTTTCTATTCGGTTGTTTTGATTTTGCAACCCCTGCGAAATAGAGGTTAGTAATTGCATAGCTTGATTACTTTCCAAAGACGTACCTGAATGAGATGATGCCGAAGGTTGTTGGGATTGTTGGGGTGCATACGGCTTGGAATAAAAACCAGGGGGGTTTGGCCTAAATCCTCCTTGTTGGGCAGCTTGTTGTGGCTCCCTCCATTTGAAGTTTGGATGGTCCCTCCATCCGGCATTGTAAGTGTTCGAGTATGGGTTGTTTTGATTTTGTCCTTGGAAACCAATTGCATTGGCAGATTCCCACCCACCATTATCGATTAGTTGAGGGCACTTGTCGGATGGATGCCCTTGAATTGAGCACACGCCACAAACTTGGTGTTCTTGTGCTTTTGGACCAATCACAACCTGAGAAACAAGAGAAGTAAGATTAGCAAGTTGTGATTGAATTTCAGAAATAGCACTCACCTCATTTACACTTTGTTGCCGTGAGGCTTCCCTTTGGCCCACTCCTTCATATTGTTGAGCGTTGAGCGCTCGGTTGGCTATGAGAATCTTGGCATCCCTTGGTGTTTTGTCCACCAATGCTCCTCCCGCTGATGCATCAAGCATTTGACGTTCGATAGGAAGGAGGCCCTCATAGAAATATTGAAGGAGAAGTTCCTCCTTCATTTGATGTTGAGGACATGAAGCTACAAGGCCCTTGAAGCGCTCATAATAAGCCGGGAATGTCTCACCATGATTCTGTTGAATACCACTAATTTTCTTCCGTAGGAGAATCACTCTCGAAGTAGGGAAGAATTTCTCCAAGAAAGCACGCTTCATACTCTCCCACGAAGTCACAGTTCCCGGGGCTAGTTCGTAGAGCCAATCTTTGGCCTTGTCCATAAGTGAAAATGGAAAGGCCTTCATCTTCAATATACTCCCATCCACATTGACGGGGGTCATGCTCGAACAAACCACCTCGAACTCCTTCAAGTGTTTGTTGGGGTCTTCCATAGACAAGCCATGGAACTTCGGAATATGGTGTAACAAACTGGATTTGAGTTCAAATTCCTCAGTCTTCCCCTCTGCAGCCGTGGGGTATTGGATACAAAGAGGCAATGCATTATCCAAACCCGAGGCCGAAAGCTCCTTGATGGTTCTATTATCTGCTGCCATGGCTTGTTCTTCTTCAAAAATCTGATCCGTGGGCTTTTCTTCTACACCTACTTCGTCTTCTTCAAGCCCAGGTTGTGGTGGAGGTTGTGATGGCTCTTGTTGACTCCTCGTTCTCCTCAAAGTGCGTTCAAAATCACCGTCAAAGTCGGAGATGTTCTCTATAATAGGCCGAGAGCTACGAGTCATACACAGTACCTAAAAAAAAAACAAGGAAACAAACAAACTAAGAATTTGAAATAAGAATGCACGAAAAACAAAATATAAAAATAAAGACAAAGGATTAGCAAAGTTGCTAATCCCCGGCAACGGCGCCAAAATTTGATGCGAGATTTACTTGACACTCAAATTAAACCCTCGTTTGACAATTGTAGTAGAATGGATAAGTGAGGGATCGTTCTAGACCGGGGATTAGGAGGGCTTGCTAAAACCTTCTAAATTGACTTAAAAACATAAAAACTAAATTAAAATACTCTTAACAAGACTACTATGACTCAGAAAGGCTTTGAAAAACTCAAATTGTCTAAAACAATCAAATTGACTCAAATAGAAGCTAGAACTTGATTTAGACGAATTTGCAATTGTTTATGACTCCAAAAGCTTAAAGATACAAAACTAAAACACATACGAATGATTAAAACTTAACAAAATAGAGGGGGGGAATTGTGTTTGGACGATATTAAATTAAAAAGACAGAATATAATTAAAGGCAAAATGTAAATATGAATGTGATGAAAATATGGATGATGGAATAGCCAAGGGGTTCTTCTCCACACATGTTACACTTGCAAACAAAATTGATTCTCAGTTGGTCTTTCGATAAGTTGTGAAACTCAATGCTCCAAGTTAATTAGATCCGCTTAGATTAACTTTCAGATTTCCCTAAATTCGTTGGATTGAATGGAATACGCATTACAACCAAATTATTCTTAATCAAAGTCCCTAACCATGGAATACGCATGATAGAGACATTTAACCAAGATCATTAAGTTCAACGGAAATCATAAACATCGACGAGGCATTCGTTACTATGGAATACGCATGAAACTTATGCCAAGAATTCGTTTAACGAGATTGTTTATAAGCAACCTCTACTACTTGTGAATATAAGTTCATAACGATTAGGTGAAATTCACTTATATTCTAGCGTCATATTTATGCATGAAAATTAAGCTTGCAATCTCAATGAACATACATAAATAAGTTATCAATCAAACAGTTAAACGAATTGAATCCACAACTTATGAAATTCCAACCAAACGTAATCAATTCAAAATGCAAATATAAACATAGTTTCGAATCACCCCCTAGCTAAAGGGGGGTTTAGTTCCTCATAACTTTGAAATCAAAGAAACACCTAAACATTCCAACAACTCAAACGTGAATTGTATGAACGTTTAGGCACTCTTCTCTTCCCTTCTCATACGTACAAAACAAAGAGAATTAAATTTAAACTTTGAAATCAAAGAAACACTTAAACATTCCAACAACTCAAACTTGAATTGTATGAACGTTTAAGCACTCTTTTCTTCCTCGTTGTTGTAGCACAAGGTCTAAGGTGAGCTTTGGGGATTATGTGAAGTGTTTTGGAGGGATGGGAAGTGGTTGGATAGTGGCTGCAATGAAGGAGAAAAACTGCACAGAAAATGGAAGGGGAATTGCGGCAATGGATGTGTATTTGTGTTGTGTGAAGTGTTGTGAATGGAAATATGAGATATGAATTGAATGAATGAATGCAAGGGTATTTATAGGAGTAGTGGAGGGAACATATGGTTGTTTGTTTAAGATGCAAGTGGCTAATTAATGATGGAAAAGTATGTGATTTAAAGGATGCAAAGTGAATGAATCATGAATCATTGTGGATGAAAGGTGGAAGTGCATGTGTTGATGACTAGGTTAGTGGGTGGAAATCTGAAAATGGCATATAGGAATGGGAGCTCACGGTTTGAATGTGTAAAGTGTGTGTGAATGCATGTGAAGATGCAATAAATAACGCATGTAGGGTTAGGAAATAATGAAGAAATGCATGTGAGATGTTTGGAAAGGAAATGGGAACCCATGGCAATGAAGTTGTTTTGTGTTGTGAATTATGATGAATGCATGTGAGTTAAAGAGGGAGAATGTGGTGAAATGATGAAGTAGGAAGGTGGAAATGCATGTGAGATGTTTGGAAAGGAATAAAGAATGAATGGTGGAAATGTGAGTGAATGATGTGCATGTGTGAGAATGCATGTGGAATTAAGAGGAGTATGGAAGTGAAATAAATGAATGATATGTTAAGTGATAAGTGAATGATATGTGGTGAGTGATAAGTGAATGGTTTGATAAGTGATAAATGAATTAGTTTAAAGGGCTAGGGTTTCAGTACATAGAATGGGCCTAAAATAGGTTGGTTTGTATGGCATAATGTGTTTGATTGGGCTAGAGCCATTGTTTTGTGTCTTCAAGTGCATACAAGGCCTTCAAATTCGTCCATCCTCTTGGCTCCATGGATAAGCTATCCAATCCATGCCCAAAAATGCTCCAAATGGCCTCAAAATGCACTTTCTTGCTCCCTAGGCCCTTAGAACCTGAAAACACACAAAAGAAGCATAAAGGACTAAAATAACGAGAGAAACATAACGTAAATGCACGAGAACAAGCCATTTAAGTCGCATGAATATGCTCCTATCATTAGGTCTCTTTCTTCCATATAAATACCCTTAGCTGCACCCTTAGAGACCTTAATCACCCTTCCACACAACCTGCCTTCATCCATTCAGAAAACCAACCATTGCCGCAGGCTTCCATTCAACTTCCCACCATTCCCCTACTTCCAAACCTTCATCCAATCCTCCATACACTACCCATAATCCTTGTCGCACCACCCTATCTTCCTAATCCATTCAAAACCCAGAAAATCATCCACAAAACCACCCTAACAGCTTGTGACGTGACTTAGCAAGGAGAAGGAGAAGGAAGACGAAGCCTTGGACGTTTATGCATTCAAGTTGGAGTGTTGGAACGTTTTTAGGTGTAATCTATCTTTTATTTTCAATGTTTAATTCTCTTTTCCATTGTTTTGTTATGAACATGAGAGGCTAAACTCGTTTTAGCCTAGGGATGCTTTGAAACCATGATTACGTTTATAATATGAGTTGATAAATTCCAGTTGTGATTTCATAAATTGTGAATGCAATTTACTTAACCGTTTGATGGATAACTTATTCTTGTATGTTGATTAGGGAGTCCTACTTAATTTGCATGCTTGAATTTGGTGCTAGAATATAAGGGTGTTTCACATAATCGTTACAAACTTATATTCACAAGTAGTTACGGTTGTTTTCACAATCATGTTAAGTAAATTCCTAGCATGAGTATCATGATGTCATAGTTACAAGTGCTTTGTCAATACTTATGATTTCCATTGAACGTAATGATCTTTGATTGTATCTCTATTATGATGTCATGTAGGGGACTTTTGAAGAATGCTTTGGGTTGTCGTATGATGTCATCCAATCCAATAACTTAAGGGAAATCTGAGGGTTAATTAGTGATGTCACGGTTAATCTGGGGTATTGAGGTTCATGGTTTATCGGAAAAGCAACTGGAAATCAACTTATGTTTGAATGTATCATGTGTGGAGAAGTATCCCTTGGCTAGTTCATCATCCATTTGTTTTTATTAAATTCGTCCAAAATCTGTTTTAAAGTTTTAAGTTACTTGTTTTCTTTTCAATTCGTCCAAAATCAAACCCCCTTTCCTTACTTGTTCTAAATTTGTCCAAAAGTGTCTTTTTAAGTCTTTTGAGTCAAAACTAGTGTATTTTCGTCCAAATTGAGTCTTAGAGTCTAAATTAAGTCTTTTTGATTGTTTTGAGTTGTTTTGAGTCTTTAAAGATTGTTTTGAGTCATACAAGTTTAGTTAGAGTCTTTTGAGTGTGTTTAAGTGTTTTAAAGCTTATTTTTACATCTTTGAGTCGATTTTCATTAGATTAGCAATCCCTCCTAATCCCTGATAGGAGCATATTCATGCGACTTAATTAGCTTGTTCTCGTGCATTTATGTTGTGTTTCCTTAGTTATTTTAGTGTTTAAAGTCACTTTTGTGTATTTTCAGATTATAAGGCCAAAGTGTGCAAGAAGATGCAAATTGGAGCCTTTTGGAGCAAAAGAGGAATGAATGAGTTGAAGACTTGAAGAAACGATGAATTCCTACTCAAACGAGGATTCCTACTTCAACAAGGATTCCTACTTGAAGTAGGAAAGTTAACCCTAGGTTTCCCGTTTTGGTAACCTTTCCTAATCTTAAACGTCCGTATTTTCTAGCCACTTTGAAGGCCTTGTAGGCACTTTAGGACACAAAACAAAGGCCCTAGCCCCCTTAAACCTCTTTGCCGTGCCTTTCCCCTAATTCGCTTCCCTTGCCGTGCAAGGGGGGGTAGTTTTGTCCTAGGTTGTGCAAATAAACACATGCTCCTCTCCTAATTTAAAACCCTAGCCGCACCTTGCAGCCATTCCCTCTTTAATTTCTGATTTTATTTCCTAATTCTAAAAGCCTTTGATTTAATTTTAATTAACCAAAATAAGCTAGGGTTTTATTTCTGAAACCATATATATTTTAAACCCTAGCCGCACCCTACTCTCTTCTCTCATTCATTCATTCTTCCATAATTCAGCCACAAAACCTTGTTGCCGCAGCCACCATCCCTTCTCCCACCTTCAGTCCGCAACAACCATCCATTGCAGCCACCTTCCACTCTCTGCCCCAGCACCACCATCCACACCTCCATACATCATCCCACCACCTTGCCGCACCACCATCTCCCCATAAACCCATCCCTAAACCAGAAAATCATCCAAACTCACCATAAACCTTCTCTGCCGCAGCAAGAAGAAAGGAGAAAGAGGAATTTGAAATGTGCAGAAATTCAAGTGGATTCCTTGGGTGTTTTAGGTGTAATCAATCTTTTGTTCTTTATGTTTAATTTCAATTTTGTTTATCTTTCTGTGAACATGAGAGGCTAAATCCCTAGTTAGCTAGGGGGTGATTCAAAACCATGTTTATGCTTGCAATATGAATTGATTACCTTTGGTTGGAATTTCATGAGTTGTGGATTCAATTTGTTTAACTGCTTGATTGATAACTTATTTGTGTATGTTTATTGAGAGTGCACGCTTAGTTTTCATGCATGAATATGATGCTAGAATATAAGTGATGCGAGAATTATACGCACACAAATTAAACCCTCTTTTTGACAATTGTAGTAAGTATGTAAGTAGGGATCGTTCTGGACCGGGGATTAGGAGGGATTGTTAATCACTTGGATTTGACTCAAAAACGCTAAAAACACAATCTAAAACACTATACTAGACTCAAAGAATGCAAAACTAAACTTTAAAACACTAAGACAAACCAAAGACTCAAAATGCTTTAAAGCATAAACTAAATTGATTTCTAACTAAATTGAACAATAAGGTAAAGGGGGATTTAGGTTTTGATTAAACTAAATGACAGATTGTAAATTAAAGCATAAGGAAATGAAGTAAACACAAAATGAATGAATCAACAGCTAATAAAAAGAGATAGCACAAATGGAGATGAAGCTAGAGATTCGATTTCACCATTGCTAAGCCAAGTCCATGCTTGTTAAGTCAGATTATACTCATCCCTCTACTTATTTCTTGGGTTTGTTTCACTTAGATATGATCAGCCATATGATGTGTGGATTTGATCAAATGTCTCTAATCAAGACTATGTAGTGCACAAGAAACTTTCACAAAACCAAAGGGAACACTCGACAGGATGTTTGCAAAACATTCCCTTCATTCATTCACATATCTACCAAGATTATGCATGATGTGTGCTTTAATCTTGGCTAAACAACCTGTGGTTAATTCAAATGATGATCAAGCATTAAAATCAACACACTAAGTCACAATTAAATCGGAGAATGAAACAAGAAATAGATAGATTAAATGAGAATTCCGAATTAACTACATGGCAATCTTGCAAGGCTACATCGAATCCCTAGAGAGAGATTAGTTACACTTCATGTTTACAAAAGGTTTGACATAAAAATATATAACATGAGTGAACATATGATTAAGAAGAAAGAACCCTTGAAGCAAAACTGATGTCGAAATCCTTTAAGAAATGGGAGAGTGTATCTAATGGAATGAAGCCGAGAGGAAGTTCCTCATGGTACAAAACAAAGAGAATCAAAGAAACACCTAAACATTCCAACAACTCAAACTTGAATTGTATGAACGTTTAGGCCCTCTTATCTTCCTCTTCGTCGTAGCACAAGGTCTAAGGGATGTTGTTGGTGTGTTGAATGGATTGGGGAATTATGGAAATGGATGAGGAGTGGTGTTTGGATTATAAGGGAATGGTAGCTCACGGCAATGAGGGAAGATTGGATGTGTTTGTGATGTGTTGTGTATGAAAATGAGATGTGATTTTTGTGTATGAATGCATGGGTTTTTATAGGGGGAATGGGAGAATATGTGGGTGATTGTTTAAGAGTGAATGTGGTTGTTAATTGAGAGTGCATGTGGATGAAATGATGAAGTAGGAAGGTGGAAATGCATGTGTTGAATTGGTGGTGCAATGATGAAAGAGTAAGTGCATGTGTGTGTGAATGGTGGTAGCTAGGGTGAATTATGATGAATGCATGTGGAATAAAGATGGAGAAGGTGGTGTAATGATGAAGGATTAAGTGCATGTGTGTGTGAATGGTGTTTCTTGATGGTTTTGGGGTTGTGATGCATGTGAATGCATGTGGCTAAGGGTTGTTGATTGGGCTAGAGGTTTTGCATGGCTCAAAGGATTGTTTGATTGGGCTAGGCCCTTTGTTTTATGTCCAAAGTGCATACAAGGCTTTCAAATTCGTCCAACACTTTGGCTCCAAGCATATGCTATCCATTCCAAGCCCAATTTTTCTCCAAAATGCTCCAAAATGCATCTTTTTGCTTCCTTAGCCATATGAACCTAAAAACACACGAAAATGGCTTAAACTACTAAAACAATTATGAATTAACAACATAGATGCACGAAAACAAGCTAAGTAAGTCGCCTAAATATGCTCCTATCAATAAGTGAGTTTCACCTAATAGTTACAAACTTATATTCACAAGTAGTGGAGGTTGCTTATAAACAATCGCGTTAAACGAATTCTTGGCACTAGTTTCATGCTCATCATAGTAACGAATGCCTCGTCAACACTTATAGTTTTCATGTTGCTTAATGATCTTTGATTGTATCTTTATTGTGCTTTTCACGTAAAGGACTTTTGGAGAATGTTTTGAATTGTGTATACGCTGTCCCATCCAATTCATTAACTTAAGGAGAACTTGAAGGTTAATTTAAGCGGACCTAATTAACCCGGGGTGTTGAGTTTCATGATTCATCGAAAGACCAACTGAAAATCATCTTGTATGCAAGTGTGACATGTGTGGAGAAGAACCTTCTAGCTAGCATTCCATCCATATTTTCATCAATTTCATCTTTACAATCTGTTTTAATTACAATCTGTGCATTTTATTTAATTTCGTCAAAAACTAAATCCCCCTTTACTTGAGTGTCCAATTTAGTTAGAAAGTGTCTTAGTTTGTGTTTCTAAGTGTTTTGATTCAAGTTATTACCCAAATTCGTCCAAAATAGTGTAAGTGCTCAAAACTGCCCAGATTGTGTTTTTAAGGCAGTTTTGAGTGTTTTGGGGCTGTTTTGAGTCTTTTGGTTTGTTTTAGTGTTTTATTGTTTAGTTTTGCTTTCTTTGAGTCTAGTTTAGTGTTTTAACTTTTGTTTTACGTTTTTGAGTCAGTTTTCAAGTGATTTAGCAATCCCTCCTAATCCCCGGTCTAGAACGATCCCTACTTATTCATATACTACAATTGTCAAAAGAGGGTTTTAATTTGTGTGCTTATATAATTCGCATCAATCCCCGGCCTAGAACGATCCCTACTTATATCTATACTACAATTGTCTAAAAGAGGGTTTAATTTGAGTGCTATCTTTTATCACATCAAATTTTCTGTAACCCAGAAACACAATAAGCCATTCCACCTTCTTCCACCATCATTGCCGAGTCCTCCACCACCTTCCAACCATCAAACACTCATCCACACTCAACCTACGTCCCTTGTCGTGCCTCTAAACACCCCAAATCCATTCTACATCATCACAACAACCCAGAAACCATCATCACCCAATCTGCCGCAAGCAAGGGAAATGAGACAGATTCACTCAATTGTTTGGCTCTTCATTCTGAGTTGTTGAATAATTTTGGGTGTATTCTATCTTATATTTCAATGTCTAATTCATGTAATCTTTGTTTTTCTTTGAGTATGATTGGCTAAATTCGTTTTGGCTAAGGGTGTATTCGAAACCATGATTATATATGTGAAATAAGTTGATTACTTCCAGTTATCGTTGTATAAGTCGTGAATACAATTTGCTTAACCGTTTGATTTAGAACTTATTCTTGTATTTGACAATTGTAACATATAAGTAAGTAGGGATCGTTCTTAAACCGGGGATTAGGAGGGATTGCTAAACACTTTAAAGTAAATCAAATAAATAAAACAAAGCTTCTAAACACTTAACTCAACTCAAAAGACGCAAAACAAGTTCACAAGACTCACGATGAGCTGAAAACACTCAAAACTGCCTACAAAACACAAACTGGGTAGATTTGACTCTAAACACAAAATTGGACGAAATTTGGTTCTCACTTGACTCGAAACACTTGAAAACACAATCTAAAACATATTCTAACTATTTAGACACTCTAGAATAAATGGGGATTTGGTTTTGGACGAAAATAAAATAAACAAAACAAGACTTTAAACTAGGCAGATTTGGACGAATTTGATGGAATTAAGTTGATGATGGTTTAGCTAAGAGGTCTTTCTCCACACATGGCATACTTGCATACAAAACAATCTCCAGTTGCTTATTCAATGAATCATGAACCTCAACACCCCAAGTTAATTAGGTACGCTTAAATTAACTCTCAGATTTCCCTTAGGTCATTGAATTGAATGGAATTAGCGCACTGCAATCAAATTATTCCTCAAAAGTTCTCTATGTGAAAGCGCATAATAGAAAAACAATCAAAGATCATTAGGTTCTATGGAAATCATAAGTGTTGACAAGGCATTCGTAACTATGAAAGCGTATGATACTTATGCCAAGAATTTACTTAACATGATTGTGACTAACAACCTTAACTACTCATGAATATAAGTTCCCAACGATTAGGTGAAGTTTCCTTATACCCTAGCATCAGATTAATGCATACAAATTAAGTGTGCACTCCCAATTCATATACATAAACAAGTCTTAATTCAAATAGATAAGTAAATTCAATTCACCATTCATGAAATCACAACTGAAAGTAATCAAATCATAATGCAAATATAGCCATGGTTTCGAAATTCCCCCTAGCAAAAAGGGGATTAGTTCCTCATACTCGCAAAGCAAAGATTCTTGAAATTAAACATTGAAAACACAAGAAAGATTACACCTAAACGTTTCAGCAATTCCAGGATGAATGGCATGCACGGCTAGGCTCCCCTTCCTCTTCCTTGCTGCGGCACAAGTTGTGGGTGATGGTTTTGGGGGTTGTGAATGGTGTGTTCTTGTTTAGAGGGATGAATGATGGTTGGTTATGGTGGTAGGGTGCGGCAGGTGGTGTATGGAGCTGTATGGAGTGGATGGAGGATGAGAATGGAGGCTAGGGTGTTGCGGCAACAAGGTTTCTGAATAGCATAAAAGGTGGTCCAATTTGTGGCTGATTTGATGTTTAGGTAGTCCGAGGGTTACTTAGATTAGGGTTACACTTAGCAGAGTTAGTGGATTAGGGCCCTAGGGTTCGGCAATAGGTGATTAAATCCACCTAGGATGGGGTTTGGCCCACTTAGTTTCATACAAGGATTTGTGTAACCCAAATCCATAAGGAATGAGGCCTTAGAAATCAGAATCCAAAAGGGATAGGGCCTAGAGAGGTGTGGCACACATGGAGGGAAGGATGGAATGGCTTGCAAGGCAAGGCAAGGCCTTCTAGAAGGGATTAGGCGCCACCTCTGTAGGGTTTCTAGAAAGAATGAGCTTTGTGGCTGATTTGGGGCTTCTAGAAGAGAATGCTTCTAGAAATAGGTTCTAGAAATATCTATTTAGGTCCCCTTGCAACTAGGATTAAGACATGATAAGGTTAGGATAGGATAAGATGAGATAAGGTTTTGGATAATGTTTTGGACAATGTTGGATAATGTTTTGGACAATGTTGGATAAGGTTTTGGGTAAGGTTTCCTCTTTTGAGCTACTTCCTTATCCACTTTGTCTTGAGCTTAGTTCCTTCCTCTTCTCATCATATTTCTAGCCTCTTGAACTCCAAATTCGTCCATCCATGTTAGCCCATATACAAGCTATCCACATAGTGCCCAAAACGACTCCAAAATGCACTTTCTTGGTACTTTAACCCTTTGGACATACAAACACACGAAAATGAGTTGTAATACGACATTAACTAAGAAATAATAGCACAAATGCACAAGAATAAGCTAGCTAAGTCGCCTAAATATGCTCCTATCAACCAATACTTGTGAGTTCATTCTCTCTTATTTCTCAACTCTTTTTCTTTCTTTTCACAACTTTTCTCACTTTTTTTTCTTTGTTTTCTTTCTTTGCCGTGCCTTTTTACATTCCCCCACACTTATTTTCTGCAATATGTTGATCAAAAGGAATTCACTCTAAGTCATGCTTCACTATCCTTTAAGAACAAGGGTATGGATAATCCTAATCTAGGCTAGGTGAGGATAATGTGGTTAACAAAAAAAATAGGCTAGATAAGGCTCAAAAAGGGGTAAACCTATAATACAAATGCAAAGGGATAAGGCTTTTTGGCTTTGGTTTAACTAACAACTTCATCTTATTGTATGTTTGCAATCAGTATCATGCTTTAAATGAAATGGGCATGAGTTATAGTATTTGGAACTATAATGATGAAACGCATTCTAAGTAGCAACCAAGCAAAGAATAATTGATGCGTGAATTATACGCACACAAATTAAACCCTCTTTTTGTCAATTGTAGTATAAGTATAAGTAGGGATCGTTCTTAACCGGGGATTAGGAGGGATTGCAAATCACATGGAAACTGACTCAAAAACGTAAAATAAAGTTTAAAACACTAAACTAAACTCAAGGAATGCGAAGCTAAACGCTTAAAACACTAAAACAAACCAAAAGACTCAAACATCACCCAAAACACTCAAAATTGCCTTAAAAACACTTTCTGGGCAGTTTTGAGCACTTTGAGTACTTTGGACGAATTTATGTAACAAATTGAATCACAACACTTATAAACACAAACTAAATTGATTTCTAACTAATTTGACAAGAAAGTAAAGGGGGATTTAGGTTTTGACGAATTTAAACTAAAAGAACATATTGTAAGTAAAAGCAAAATGTAAATGTGAATGTGTGATAGAATTGAATGGAATGAAGGCTAGCTAAGGGGTTCATCTCCATACATGTTATACTTGCATAATAAAACGATTTCCAATTGCATTTCAATAAACCATGAATTCTCAACGCTCCAAGTTAATTAGGTCTGCTTAAATTAACTTTCAAATCTTCGTAACGTTATTGAATTGGATGATTGCATACGACAACCCAAAACATTCCCCACAAGTCCCCTACATGATTGCATAATAGAGATACAAGCAAGAATCATTACGCTCTATGAAAATTATAAGTGTTGACGAGGCATTCGTTACTATGGAATACGCATGAAACTTATGCCAAGAATTCGTTTAACGCGATTGTTTATAAGCAACCTCCACTACTTGCGAATATAAGTTCGTAACTATTAGGTGAAACTCACTTATATTCTAGCGTCATATTCATGCATGAAAATTAAGCGCGCATTCTCAATAAACATACATAAATAAGTTATCAATCAAACGGTTAAACAAATTGAATCCACAACTTATGAAACGCAATTAGAAGTAATCAAATCAAAATGCAAGCATAAACATATATTTCGAATCCCCCCCTAGCCAAGGGGGGGTTTAGTTCCTCATAACTTTGAAATCAAAGAAACACCTAAACATTCCAACAACTCAAACTTGAATTGTATGAACGTTTAGGCACTCTTCTCTTCCATTCCTCATACGTACAAAACAAAGAGAATTGAATTTAAACATTGAAATCAAAGAAACACCTAAACATTCCAACAACTCAAACTTGAATTGTATGAACGTTTAGGCACTCTTCTCTTCCTCGTTGTTGTAGTACAAGGTCTAAGGTGAGTTTTGGGGATAGTGTGAAGTGTTTTGGAGGGATGGGGAGTGGTTGGAGTGGTGTTTGGATTAGTAGGGAAACTCACGGCCAAGGATTGGTGTGATGGTTGAATTTCTGAAATGGATGAGTTTCAATGAATGTTGTGTGAAGTGTGTATGGTTTTTATAGGGAGATGGATGGATGGGAGAGGGAACATGACAGCTAGGTTGCATGTGCAAATGCTGGAATTCTGAAATGGTGATGGGAGATGCATGTGGCTGATATTTGCATGTGATTGAAGGGTGGGAGTGCATGTGCAATGAGTGGTGTTGTTGGTGTGTGAAAGTGGCTGAATTGGTGGTGCATGTGATTAAAGAGTGAATGCATGTGTTGAATGATTTCTTGGTGAGGGAATGCATGTGCAAATGCATGTGGAATGTGGCTGCAATGAAATAGAAAGCTGGAAATGGGAAGGAATGTGCATGGCAATAATGGGTTCTTTGGTGATGAATGTGGCTGCAAGGTGTGGATGATGATGAATGCATGTGCAATGACAGCTAGGTTATGATGATGAATGCATGTGGCTGATTTAATGGAGGAACAAGTGCATGTGCACGGTTTTGGTTGGAATGCAAGGGAATGCAATCTGAAATGGGAGATGGAATGGGATGCACGGCAATGATGGGCTGTTTTGTGTTGGTGGATGATTAAAAGTGCATGTGGGTGAATGATTAAAGTGCATGTGAGTGGAAATGCATGTGGAATGGCTGCAAGGATGAAATGGACAACCTAGAAATGGGATGAATGGTTATGCACGGCAAGGTGGGCAGATTGGGTGTTGTTTATGAATGTGTTTGCATGTGGCTGAAAGTGCATGTGTTGAATGATTAAAAGGTGTGGAAGATGGCTGAAATGATGAAAGAATAAAGGGTGCATGTGGGTTAATTAATGAAGGAAATGCACGTGCAATGACAATGTGTTAGAATGGATGTGTGTTATGCATGTTAAGTGATAAGTGATAAGTGATAAGTGATGAGTGATATGATATGTGGTTATGATATGATAAGTGGTGATGATAAGTAATGATATGTGGGAGTGTGGCTGAAATGAAGGAGTGGAATGTTGGAATGTTATGCACGGCTAAGGAAATTGGAAAGGTTTAAATGTCCTAAAACTAAAGGGAACAAGGTTCCAACACTTTGGTCTTCAATTAGGTCTTCAATTTCGTCCAACACTTTGGCGCCAAGCATAAGCTATCCATCCTTAGCCCAAAAGTGCTCCAAAAGTCTCCAAAATGCATCTTTTTGCTCCTTTAGCCCTTTGGACCTACAAACACACGAAAATAGCTTAAAGTACTAAAATAACTAAAGAAACATAACGTAAATGCACGAGAACAAGCCATTTAAGTCGCATGAATATGCTCCTATCAAATACCCCCACACTTATCTTTTGCTAGTCCTCGAGCAAAACAAAACAACAAAAGAACATGAAACTAGACAAAATGAACAAAACACAACCTACACCTTCCAACAATCGTCTCACGGATTTCCAATGCACATGACAAGTTAAAAATCATTATTCCCACATATTTTAGCCATCTTTACACTTAAGTACATTCTTAATCATAGTCACCACATACTAGTTCACAATTAAGCATTTAAAACACATTTCGAATGTAGTAACATGCCTTAGAGAATTTCCTCAATTCCTTACTAGAATGCACTCTATTTTTCACACAGATTTTCTGACTACACACCCTACACTAGTTATATGTGAGAGATTGATGTAAACATGAAAGACTAGCATCTCACATATGTTATAACAAAGAAAGCATTTTCTGGATTTACGATAATGACATGAATATGATCTCATGAATGGAATGCTACTACTTAGAATGAGAACCAGTGATTCCATAAGCTCATATCAATTCCAAACTCCACATATTGAATACATAAACATCAAGATAGAAGTTGAGGGTTGTAACGGGGCTAAGGGTAATGGTTTAACAAAGAAAGGTAAAGTAAAACAAAGGTTCTTAAAGTAATAGGAAGCGAAGTAATGAAATTGACACTTAAACTCACTTTTAATGGCAGAAATCAACTTTTAAACACAAGGGAAGATTCATGCAACAACTAGGGTCAAATTCACTCTTTTGGACCCTTCCTTCAATAACCAATGCTTGTGAGATAATTCTCACTTATTTTTCAACAATTTTTTTTTCTTCTTTATTTCATTCTTTGCCCGTGCCCTATTATCTTCCCCCACACTTATTTTCTGCAGCATATTGATCAAAAGGAGTTCATTCTAAGTCATGCTTCACTATCCTTTAAGAACAAGGGGTTAACAAAGAAAATAAGCTTGAAAAGGCTCAAAAGGGGTAATCCTACAATACATGTGAAAAGGGATAGGCTTTTTGGCTTTGGCTTGACTAACAACTTCATCTTATTGTATGTTATGCAATCAATATCATGCTTTGAATGAAACGGATATAAGTTCTAGCATTTAGTTCTATCATGATACAATTGCATTCTAAGTAGCAACCAAGCAAGGAATAATGAGATCATGCAACAACTTTAGAAAACAAAGAATCACAGAAAATAACTCTCCAAAGAAGGTAATGGCTCGAGTCTCACAGGGTCGTAGCGTTTGTTTGAGTTCCTTCCTTCAAGCATGTTACAAAAACGAATTTTTCTTTTATGATTGCATGTGAAGTCATACATTATAACCATAACCAAGCATATACCAAGAGTAAATCAAACTTTTCTCTATGTTTATAACTCTTTTTAACCGTTATGCAATTACAAACCAAATCCTTATCATTATGTTGGAAGGTACCCTAAGACACAAACACACAAAAACGACTCAAAACACTCTTTTTAGGCTTTTTAAAACATGTTTTTCAAATTTTTATGTAATTTTCGAAGTTATAAAACAAAACATACTAAAAACACTCTAAAACAACTTAAAAACACCTTAAAACAGCAAGGAACAACATTTGAAGTAATGGGTGATAAAATCCCACGAATTTGCATTAAATATACTTAGTTACCCCCCACACTTAAATCAAACATTGTCCTCAATGTTTTAAGCATAGATTCACACAAAACATAAGTAAACACACAAAAAGCAACTAAACATACTAAACATGGCAGAATGTCACTTAACAAAGAGAAGAGTTTAGGGACGCAAATCTGGTTATGGAGTGTAAATTCCATCTTCTCCTTGGTAATTGCATTGAGGCATTGATCTTGGTGATTCCACAGGCTTTCTCTTGAACTGGTTTCTGCCCATCGTTGATTTTCCTTTGTGCTACTCTTGAACTGGGCAGCAGGATTCTTTTGGGTCTCCCCCGAAGGTCTGAGCTTCCTCCTTTTATCTGTCTCATTGTTCAATCTTTCCAATTCGTATTGAAGAGGGTTAGAGGATAGCTCAGCAAATGCAGTTGTTCCTTGTCTCCACATGCTTCAATGTATCATTTTCACTTGCCTTACTTGCTCCGTTGAAGATGACTACTCGAGAGCAACGCTAGGTAAGCAATCAGGAATAGATTCCAGGCAGTTGGCTCCAGATCGGAAGACTGACTCCAAGTGCCGGCTGATTGCTTCTTTTACTTTGCCATGCGAGTAAGAACAAGGACAAAGAAAAAGACAGGGAAAGAGCATGATATGAGATACTTTTGCTTTTGACCTTGATGATATGAGATACCTTTGCTTTTGAAGAAGCGGTGAATGAATCAGCACACTTCAATCCGCTGTTTCCTCCTGGGTCATCTGTACTCCAGGCATCTGGTATCATCTTTGGGGAAGAAAAAAGAATTGAGTATTTCGAAAGGCTTTGCTGGGAGTGCGCCCTCAGAGGTGAGGGAGAGTTGGGCATTTTCTTCAGGTTTGCCTTGCCATAAAAGACGAAGGTCGACATATATAGAGATAATATCAAGTGGTGGTACTGTTCTTTTACCCTTGTCAACAAATGTCTCTTCGATATCAGAACGACGCCTCTTCGATTTCTGAGCAGGCGCCCCTTCGATTTCTGAACGACGCCCCTTCGCTTTCTGAACGACACGTGGTAGTGCAGATGCGGCTCCTTTTGACAAAGCTGCACGCATTTTCTGAAAAGCAGAGAAAGCATCGCCGAACTTTGCGCTTGTCGGCTAAAGACGTGTAGTTGCGATGATGGCCTCCACGTGTTTTCAGCTTTGTCAGAAATCTTTTGACAAAGTTGAACGCGTTTTCTGAAAAGCCGAGAAAGCGTCGCCTAACTTACGCCGGAAATTCCGGGTTTTTGAATCGGTGGACGCGTCGCCTTGGCTTTTTTATAGAGCTATCGATCACCACAACAAACACACTCTGAAGATTTCCCATTCTTGAAAATCGACTCCGGCCCTTTGAGAATTAACTCTACCCGCCCCTTCTCTTTAAACACTTTTGAAAAATGGCAAACCCATCGAACCTTAGCTTAGAATTGAGTCTCAGCAGTGATACGGGCGCGCCGCGTCAAGGTAACATATGGCGCCCTTCTTTTTTATCTTCTAACGGTCTTCTTACAGGTGAAGACTCCGTGATGCAGGACGCCACAACAGCTACAATAGTAGCTAGGAACCTCCTCACTCCAAAAGATAGTAGGCTGCTGTCAGGACGGTCCGATGAGTTGGCCGTTCAAAAGTCCTGGTGCGAGAATTATACGCGCATAAATTAAACCCTCTTTTTGACAATTGTAGTAATGATGTAAGTAGGGATCGTTCTGGACCGGGGATTAGGAGGGATTGTTAATCACTTGGATTTGACTCAAAAACATAAAAACGTAATATAAAACACTAAACTAGACTCAAAGAATGTAAAACTAAACTTTAAAACACTAAGACAAACCAAAGACTCAAAATGCTTTTAAAAACACAAACTAAAATGATTTCTAACTAAATTGACATTAAAGTAAAGGGGGATTTAAGTTTATACGAAATTAAATTAAATGAACAAATTAAAACAGAATGTAAATATGAAATTGATGAAATAGAATGGATGAATGCTAGCTAAGGGGGTCATCTCCACATATGTTACACTTGCATAATAAAAAGATTTCCAATTGCATTTCAATAAATTATGAAACTCATCACCCCGGGTTAATTAGGTCCGCTTAAATTAACCTTCAAATCTTCCTTACGTTATTGAATTGGATGATTGCATACGACAACCCAAAACATTCCCCACAAGTCCCCTACATGATTGCATAATAGAGATACAAGCAAGAATCATTACGCTCTATGAAGATTATAAGTGTTGACGAGGCATTCGTTACTATGATTGCATGAAACTCGTGCCAAGAATTCATTTAACGCGATTGTTTATAAGCAACCTCCACTACTTGTGAATATAAGTTCATAACGATTAGGTGGAACTCACTTATATTCTAGCGTCATATTCATGCATGAAAATTAAGCGTGCACTCTCAATAAACATACATAAATAAGTTATCAATCAAACGGTTAAACAAATTGAATTCACAACTTATGAAACGCAATTAGAAGTAATCAAATCAAAATGCAAGCATAAACATTTATTTCGAATTACCCCCTAGCTAAAGGGGGTTTAGTTCCTCATAACTTTGAAATCAAAGAAACACCTAAACATTCCAACAAGTCAAACTTGAATTGTATGAACGTTTAGGCACTCTTTTCTTCCATTACTCATACGTACAAAACAAAGAGAATTGAATTTAAACTTTGAAATCAAAGAAACACCTAAACATTCCAACAACTCAAACTTGAATTGTATGAATGTTTAGGCCCTCTTATCTTCCTCGTTGTTGTAGCACAAGGTCTAAGGTGAGGTTTGGGGAATTATGGAAATGGATGAGGAATGGTGGAAGGGGGACTCACGGTTTTGGATTCTAAGGGGAAGTGTTTGTGTTAGTTGTGGTGTGAGAAATGGAGAGATGGAGTGGGGAGTGAATGAATTTCTCAATGAATGCATGGGTTTTTATAGGGGGAATGGGAGAATATGTTGTTGATTGTTTAAGAGTGCATGTGGCTCTTATGATTGTTGTGCAATGATGAAAGGCAAAGTGCATGTGCAATGTTGGAGGATGAATGTGTGATGGTGTGATTGAATGATTTAAAGGGGCATGTGGGTGAATTAAAGGATGGAATGCATGTGAATTAAAACCAGAGTGAATGATGATGAATGCATGTGGATTAAAGAGGTGTGAATGCATGTGAAGATGCTAATAAATAATGCATGTAGGGTTAGGAAATAAAATCATAACTTAAAGGGGAATGATTAAAGGGTGTTGAAAGGTTTTGCATGGCTTTGAAGTGATTGTGGATTGGGCTAGGGTTTAAGTACATGAAATGGACCCAAATTGCTCCCCCTTGCATGGCAAGGAATGGTGTTTGTGTTAAGCCCAAGGCAAGGTGAATGTAATTGGGTTAGGGCCATTGTTTTATGTCCTCAAGTGCTTACAAGGCCTTCAATTTCATCCAACACTTGGGCTCCAAGCATAAGCTATCCATCCTTAGCCCAATAGTGCTCCAAAACACTCCACAATGCATCCTTTCGTCAAACATGTCTTATTATCCTGAAAACACACAAAAGAAGCATAAAGGACTAAACTAACTAAAGAAACATAACGTAAATGTACGAGAACAAGCCATTTAAGTCGCATGAATATGCTCCTATCAAGTCCCTCGCACTTAGTGTTCAGTGTGCGAGCTCTGTGTCCAACATGGGCCAACGCCTGCTTGCTCGGTCTCGCCAAGTGGAATCGTTGATGGTAGAGGTGGAAAGTCTTAAGCAGGAGATCCAGCAGCTTAAGTACGAGAATAGAAGTTTGCATGTGCTTGCAAATAACTATTCGTCGGGCATGAAGAGGAAGCTTGATGAGCTGCAAGAATCTGAGGGTCGAATTCAAAGTGACCGTCAAAGGTTTGCGGCTTATCTCCAGAGGCACCTTTTTCCTGGGTCATCCAGCGTTTGGCCAAGTATTGAGGCCTGGAATGCTCTAGCTCCGATGCCTTCCACTCCGATGCCTTCTGCTCCGACGCCTTCTGCTCCGACGCCTTCCGCTCCGACGCCTTCCGCTCCGATGCCTTCCGCACCGACGCCTCGTAGTGGGGCTTCACGTAAACAACCTCTGTGAAGGCCCACCTTTCTCCATGTTTAGTATTTTATTTAATATATAAATATATATATATATATATTTTTTTTTTTTCAAATCAAACGGCATGGAATTGGTCTTTGAATGGGCGGTGATACTTGAAATGATCCGGTAATAGTTTAAATTCTAGAGTGGATGCCTGAATCATTAACGACATATTAGTATAAAAGAAAATTGAAATTCGGGGAGGCGTCTTACCTTTGTGTTCCGACAAGAACTTAAGAATAAACACCCCTTCGAAAGTTATGACTTGTCCCGTGTCATAAAATCCAACTTCCTTGGGAATTGTGGTTGCAAATATGTCCTCTTTGATGCCTTCATGAAATTCCCTATTTTGCACCTTTGGAAGGGGTTCCAAGATGTCTTTTTCACCTTCTTCTTCCTTGGAAGTTATGAATCTGCAAGGAATAGGGATATTTGTTGGAACGGGGTTAAAAATAATGAAATTTGGAACAACCTTACTTGAATTAGATGGCGTAGGAGCAATAGGTGCCTCCGGCAAAGGTGTTTCCACCCTTGCCGTGGGTTGGGTGTATTCCTCTTTCTCAAATTGCAACTCCTCATCCACTTCTAGGCTATGTTTGGACATTTTTAGGTCAGCTCCAACCTCCATAGCACTTCCCAAAGTGATAGCATTATGGATTTCAAAATCTTCCTTCGAGTTTTCAATGGTTGAACAAGGGAGTTTGCCTTGGTCTCGAAACTGTCCTACGAACTCCGCGATCTGCCCAATTTGCTTTTCCAAGTGGTCCAACCTTTGTGGTGGCTGCATAGGCGTTGAATAGAACTCCTCATATGGCTGCCAATATCCTTCTTGTTGAGCCTCATTGTCTTGATTTTGTGAGCCCTGCACCAAACAAATTAATTCATTAAGCTTTTGATTATAATCTATTGACGAACTTGAATTTGGTTGGGCATATTGAATATGAGGTTGTGGTGGCTGCCAATATCCTTCTTCTTCAACATGTTGAGCTTCCCACCACATAGAGTTTGAATGATCACTCCAATCTGAATTGTAAGTATTGGAAAACACGTTATTCCTTGATTGAAGATCAAATATATCAACGCTTTGCATTTGGGACCGTTCCATGAGCTGTGACAAAAGAGAACCATTATCAAGTGCCATGTTGTGCTTCTCTAGTACTTGAAATCAACAAACAAAACACAAATCAAAATCTAAAACTAAAATACATAACAGAAACGAACAATCCAAGAGATTAGCAAATTTGTTAATCCCCGGCAACGGCGCCAAAATTTGATGCATGAATTATACGCACACAAATTAAACCCTCTTTTTGTCAGTTGTAGTATAAGTATAAGTAGGGATCGTTCTTAACCGGGGATTAGGAGGGATTGCAAATCACATGGAAACTGACTCAAAAATGTAAAATAAAGTTTAAAACGCTAAACTAAACTCAAGGAATGTGAAGCTAAACGCTTAAAACACTAAAACAAACCAAAAGACTCAAACATCACCCAAAACACTCAAAACTGCCTTAAAAACACTTTCTGGGCAGTTTTGAGCACTTTGAGTACTTTGGACGAATTTATGTAACAAATTGAATCACAACACTTATAAACACAAACTAAATTGATTTCTAACTAATTTGACAAGAAAGTAAAGGGGGATTTAGGTTTTGACGAATTTAAACTAAAAGAACAAATTGTAAGTAAAAGCAAAATGTAAATGTGAATGTGTGATAGAATTGAATGGAATGAAGGCTAGCTAAGGGGTTCATCTCCATACATGTTATACTTGCATAATAAAACGATTTCCAATTGCATTTCAATAAACCATGAATTCTCAACGCTCCAAGTTAATTAGGTCCGCTTAAATTAACTTTCAAATCTTCCTAACGTTATTGAATTGGATGATTGCATACGACAACCCAAAACATTCCCCACAAGTCCCCTACATGATTGCATAATAGAGATACAAGCAAGAATCATTACGCTCTATGAAAATTATAAGTGTTGACGAGGCATTCGTTACTATGGAATACGCATGAAACTTATGCCAAGAATTCGTTTAACGCGATTGTTTATAAGCAACCTCCACTACTTGCGAATATAAGTTCGTAACTATTAGGTGAAACTCACTTATATTCTAGCGTCATATTCATGCATGAAAATTAAGCGCGCATTCTCAATAAACATACATAAATAAGTTATCAATCAAACGGTTAAACAAATTGAATCCACAACTTATGAAACGCAATTAGAAGTAATCAAATCAAAATGCAAGCATAAACATATATTTCGAATCCCCCCTAGCCAAGGGGGGGTTTAGTTCCTCATAACTTTGAAATCAAAGAAACACCTAAACATTCCAACAACTCAAACTTGAATTGTATGAACGTTTAGGCACTCTTCTCTTCCATTCCTCATACGTACAAAACAAAGAGAATTGAATTTAAACATTGAAATCAAAGAAACACCTAAACATTCCAACAACTCAAACTTGAATTATATGAACGTTTAGGCACTCTTCTCTTCCTCGTTGTTGTAGTACAAGGTCTAAGGTGAGTTTTGGGGATAGTGTGAAGTGTTTTGGAGGGATGGTGAGTGGTTGGAGTGGTGTTTGGATTAGTAGGGAAACTCACGGCCAAGGATTGGTGTGATGGTTGAATTTCTGAAATGGATGAGTTTCAATGAATGTTGTGTGAAGTGTGTATGGTTTTTATAGGGAGATGGATGGATGGGAGAGGGAACATGACAGCTAGGTTGCATGTGCAAATGCTGGAATTCTGAAATGGTGATGGGAGATGCATGTGGCTGATTTATGCATGTGATTAAAGGGTGGGAGTGCATGTGCAATGAGTGGTGTTGTTGGTGTGTGAAAGTGGCTGAATTGGTGGTGCATGTGATTAAAGAGTGAATGCATGTGTTGAATGATTTCTTGGTGAGGGAATGCATGTGGAATGTGGCTGCAATGAAATAGAAAGCTGGAAATGGGAAGGAATATGCACGGCAATAATGGGTTCTTTGGTGATGAATGTGGCTGCAAGGTGTGGATGATGATGAATGCATGTGCAATGACAGCTAGGTTATGATGATGAATGCATGTGGCTGATTTAATGGAGGAACAAGTGCATGTGCACGGTTTTGGTTGGAATGCAAGGGAATGCAATCTGAAATGGGAGATGGAATGGGATGCACGGCAATGATGGGCTGTTTTATGTTGGTGGATGATTAAAAGTGCATGTGGGTGAATGATTAAAGTGCATGTGGGTGGAAATGCATGTGGATTGGCTGCAAGGATGAAATGGACAACCTGGAAATGGGATGAATGGTTATGCACGGCAAGGTGGGCAGATTGGGTGTTGTTTATGAATGTGTTTGCATGTGGCTGAAAATGCATGTGTTGAATGATTAAAGGGTGTGGAAGATGGCTGAAATGATGAAAGAATAAAGGGTGCATGTGGGTTAATTAATGAAGGAAATGCACGTGCAATGACAATGTGTTAGAATGGATGTGTGTTATGCATGTTAAGTGATAAGTGATAAGTGATAAGTGATGAGTGATATGATATGTGGTTATGATATGATAAGTGGTGATGATAAGTAATGATATGTGGGAGTGTGGCTGAAATGAAGGAGTGGAATGTTGGAATGTTATGCACGGCTAAGGAAATTGGAAAGGTTTAAATGTCCTAAAACTAAAGGGAACAAGGTTCCAACACTTTGGTCTTCAATTAGGTCTTCAATTTCGTCCAACACTTTGGCGCCAAGCATAAGCTATCCATCCTTAGCCCAAAAGTGCTCCAAAAGTCTCCAAAATGCATCTTTTTGCTCCTTTAGCCCTTTGGACCTACAAACACACGAAAATAGCTTATACTAAAATAACTAAAGAAACATAACGTAAATGCACGAGAACAAGCCATTTAAGTCGCATGAATATGCTCCTATCAATAATGAGATCATGCAACGACTTTAGAAAACAAGAAATCACAGATTTATAACTCTCCAAGCAAAATTTAGGCTCAAGTCTCTCAGGGTTGTAGCGTTAGTTTGAGTTCCTTCTTTCAAGCATGTTACAAAAACTGATTTTTCCTTGTGATTACATGTGAATTCGTAAACAACAACTACAACTAAGCATAAACCAAAGAGCAAACCAAACTTTCATCCATGTTTGTAACTTTCTTTAACAGTCATGGAATTAAAAATCAAATCCTCATCATTGTGTTGGAAGGTACCCTAAGACACAAACAAACACACAAAAACAACTCTAAAACAACTCTTTTTGGGTTTTCAAAACTATTTTTCAAATTTTTGTTCAAATTTTCATATTTTGATAGGAGCATATTTATGCTACTTAGTTATGTTGTTTCCTTACACTTAGTTAGCTAATTACTACTTATTATAGTGTTTTAAGCTATTTTCGTGTGTTTGTAGGTCCGAATGACAAAGTTGGCAAGAAAAGGCAATTTTGAGCCTTTTAGAGCAGTTTTGGGCTTATTATGGATAGCTTGTATATGGAGCAAGGTGGATGGACGAAATTTGGAGTCAAAATAGGCTAGGAACATGCTACAAATGAGATGAGACAACTTTAAGACAAAGAAGGTAAGGAAAGAGCAAGAAATATAGAAAGTTATCCTAACAACCTTATCTTATCCAAACCTTATCCTACCTTATCCTAACCTAATCTTGTTCCACCTTAATCCTAGCTGCAAGTGGACCTAAAAATATGATTTCTAGAAGCCTTATCTGACCATAAAAGGGTGCCGCACCCTTCCCCCTTTTATTTCTTCTAGAAGAGCCAAAATCAGCCACAAAAGACCTTGTTTCTAGAAGGCCCAATTTTGGACGAATTTCCCTAACCTTTTTCCTCTTGGATTCTGATTTAAATTGGCCTTTTCCTCTTGGATTTGGATTGTATAAGTCCATATCAGAAATTAATTGGGCTATGACTTAATTTCCAAGCCTTGCCGCCCCCTAGGAACCCTAATCATTTGTTTATGCTAAGTTTAACCCTAATTCTAATTTCCTGGGGTTTTGCCGTGCTATATATATATATATATATATATATATGTATCTTAACGTGCCGCACCCCGTTACACACCCTATGCAGCCATTCATTCTTCCATTCATTCATTCATTCACACCACACACCATATATTCAGAAACATAACCTTTGCCGTAAACCTAGGGAGAAGGAGTGTCGTGGCTTCCATAGGAGAAAGAGACCCTTGTGCCGCAAGAAATCTGCATCCATTGGAGACTTTCAGAGTTCTTTCTTCCCTTGTTTCGTTTCCATGTTTATTTTAATTTGCTTTTCAATTGTTATGAACGTGTGTAACTAAGTTTTTCTTAGTTAGAGGTGAATTCAAAGCCATGGACTTATGTTTTATATGAATTGATTTCCTCCAGTTTTTGTTTCTTGAATTGTGAATGCGATTTACTTAATTGATTTATTGAGAACTTGTTCTTGTGCGTTGATTAAGGATGCATAATTAGTTTTCATGGTTGGATTTGATGCTAGAATATAAGGGAATTTCACCTAATCGTTATGAACTTATATTCACAAGTAGTAAAAATCACTAGTCATGATTGTGTTAAGTAAATTCTAGGCAAGAGTATCATGCAGTTCATAGTTACAAATGTCTAGTCAATGTTTATGGCTTTCAAAAAGCTTAATGATCTTTGATTGTATCTCTATTATGCGGTTCATGTAGGGAACTTGATAAGAATAATTTCGTTGTCGATGCATATTCCATCCAATTCAATGAAACTAGGAAAATCTGAAAGTTAATTTGTGATTCTCACAATTAATTTGGGACATTGTCATTTATGGTTTAAAGGGATAAAATCAGGAAATCAATTTGTGTTACATATGTGCATGTGTGGAGAAGGATCCTCTAACTAGCCTTTTACCCATTCAATTCACCTAATTTAGTGTCTAATCTGTTTAGTTTGCAATCTAATTAATTTAATTAATTTCGTCCAAATCAATTCCCCCTTTTATTAAGTCTGTTAGATTATTTAGAAAAGTGTTTGAATCTGTCAAATTTAGTGTTTTGAGTCTAAGTTAGTTAAAATTCGTCCAAATAACTTGTTATGTCTAGAATTGAGTCTTTTTTATTGTTTGTTGCTGTTTTGAATGTTTTAAGTTAGTTTTGAGTCTATAGAGTTTAGTTTAGTGTTCTTGAGTCTTATTTGAGTTGATTAGCATCCCTAGTTAATCCCCGGTTTAGAACAATCCCTACTTGCATATTGATAGGAGCATATTTAGACGACTTACTTAGCAAAACTGGGCTTGGAATGGATAGCTTATGCTTGGAGCAAAAGGAATGGACGAAATTGAAGACCTAATCACAAGAGGATTCCTAATCAAATGAGGAATCCTAGTCAAAGAAGGTTTCCTACTTGAAGTAGGAAAGTTAAGCCAAGGTTTCCTATTTTGGTTTAATCTTTCCTAATCCTCAAAGACTTCATATTTCAGCAATAT
The DNA here is from genome assembly GCF_041283825.1 of Pyrus communis. NCBI lineage: Eukaryota > Viridiplantae > Streptophyta > Magnoliopsida > Rosales > Rosaceae > Pyrus > Pyrus communis. Next base: position 10,604,878 of record NC_142572.1, read on the forward strand.
TAAAAGGCTCCTACCTATTCTAGGTCACAAAACAATGTCCCTTGCAACCTAAAGTCATTGCCGTGTGTCCCCTTTGTGTTTCCCTTCCTTGCCGTGCAAGTGTGACACAAAGTCGAAAGACCAACTGAAAATCATCTTGTATGCAAGTGTGACATGTGTGGAGAAGAACCTTCTAGCTAGCATTCCATCCATATTTTCATCAAATTCGTTTTTACAATCTGTTTTTATTACAATATGTTTTCTTTGTTTTAATTTCGTCAAAACTAAATCCCCCTTTACTTTAGTGTTTCAATTTAGTTAGAAAGTGTCTTAGTTTGGGTTTCTAAGGGCCTGTTTGGTATTGGATTTGAGTCCAAAGTTTTTAACTCAAAAACAAATTTTAAGTTTTAAAGTAAAAAAACCCGTTTGGTAAGCCCATTTTGCAAAACTGGACTCAAAAAAATTTAAGAACAGCCCATTATAATTTGAAAACAACAAAAGTCAGGTTTTAGTATTTTCTTTTTCACAGATTCAGATCGCAATGGAGGTCTGAGTGACCTGTGCCGCGCAGACCACGAACAAGCCTTCCGCCTCACCAACCACGAACGACCAAGAGATTTCGGCCAGTAGGGTGAAGGTTCCGGCGAATAGCTTTAAGCTTTGAATCTCTGAGTGGTTGATTGGGGATGAGACTAGGTCATTCTCTTCACTGTCAGGAACAATCAAGGTAATGGGTCTTTCTCTTACTATTTTGTTTGGTTCCTTGGAATGGAGAAAATAATCAGAAAGTTGGATTTATGTGTTGGGTTGTGAGAAATTGAGTTTATCTATCTAATTGGTGCGATTCATTTATGTACTGTATATATGTTCCTAGCAGCGGAGCAGAGACAGTGTGGCATTGCAAATCGCAATCCAAATTGATCGATTTCGGTTCTAGGAAGAACAAATACAAGCTTTTGTTCACAAGGACATCAAATCGGACTCGGTCGTTTTCGTTCTCGATGGAGAGCGTTCTGGACAAGCCTTATTAGCTCAAGAATCCGATCATCGAACAAGGTCCTCCTCCTCATCTTCTCTGTTCTTTGATATATAGATATATATATATTAAAAATAAAAAAAAAATAAAAAAAAACCATGCTTTAATGCTTTGATTGTTCATCACTCGCATTTTACGTAGTTAGTTTCAGAAAAGGATTGGGAACCACCATCTGGTTGTGATTAATTTACATGAAAAGTGTATTAAAAAATCCATTCTTTGTTAGTCTGATGGTCATAATTTGCTATCCGTTTTTCCATTCAAACTCAACTTTTGAGGAGTTTTTGGAAGTGGGGTTTGTTTATTAGATGGCTACGAGCTTGAAAATCATCTTTTTAAGCTGGATTTTTGCTATCTTGAATTGATAGATGGCACGAATTAGCTGATGGGTTCATATCCTTTTTTTATGCTGACATGGTAAATATGTGGTTGGTTACAAAATTCATATGGTTGCTTGTTTCATAGAATGGATTTCTGACATTTGCTACATGTATGTAGCAAGTAATATTATGTGATATACTTGTTTCATTGGATGGGTCTTTGGAGTAGCCAAAATGTCAAATGTTTGAGTTCAAAAATGAATTTTTCATATTTTCTCTGTGAATGCTTTAATGACAAACTTGGTCTTTGAATTACATTGTGTTTTTTAGCGACAGTTCCTGTTTGGATTTAATAAGAGAAGTCTCGTTTTCATTTTGGTGTCGAAAATTGTGCAATTTGGATTTTAACCCTTGGAATTCAACAAGGGTAGTGATTTTCAGTTGTGTTCTCATGTACCCTTCTGTTTTTTGGAACCCTTGATTTGCTTTGATTCTCCATTTGATTCATCATGTTCAAAGGCTGGAAAGACGGGATGAGTGCAGTGGTCGAAGCACTTCCCATCTAACCGAACTTGACAAATTTCAATAGGAGCCTTTGTGAATATCTTGTTTTTATTCATTAGATACATTGGATTCTCTGGTACAAATAGCATCTACTTACCTACAAATTTCAATAGGAGCCTTTGTGAATATCTTGTTTTTAAATTTGTTAATCTGTTACAAATTAAGGGTTAATTTGGTGAATGAAGAACAATGAATAGGAAGGCAAAGTTCCAATCTTTTTTGTTATTCATGGGGGTTTATGTTCCTCGCAAAGCGGGAGACTTGTTGGTTTAGGGTTGCCCTTATTCTTCTTGTTCATTACATATTTAGCTAATTAGAACTGAATGCTACTTAAGTTTTGATCTTTCATTTTTCTGGTAAATTTGTATGACTTTTGCAATACAAAAACTATGTCCCCTTTCTTTTGGGATTTCCTTTAACCTTGTCTTTTCAACTGTGGACTTGCGTGGAGTCGTATTATCATGCCTGTGTCTTTGGAAGAGGTAAATGAGTTACTCTTAGGTCACACTGCTCTTATTTTATTTGATATTCGCATGCATAAAATGCCTTTTTTGTAACATCCCGTCCCGAAACTAACGAAACGTACGTATGAATTTACAATTTTACCCCCTAGTTCGTTTTTATCACATTAGTGTTGTGTTGTGTGGTGTTGTAGGACCACACACACTCATACCCTCTCTTTTTCTCCCGGGATTCCCTCACTCTTTGTTTCTCTGTCTCTCTCTCTCTCTCTCTCTCCCCGAGTTCTTCTTCTTTCTTCTTCAACATACGGACACACACACACAAACATACTCAAACCTTCACAAATCAAGAAACCAAGACCACCCTCGTGCTCGTGGGGCTGAGAGGAGTCCAGTGGTACCATTTTCAGGTAAGGATGTAGCCGTTTTCACGTAAATTCGAAGTAATCCGTTTTGAACACTGTTCATGCAAACCTAATCTAGCAGGTTTTTGGACTTTTGAAGCTTGTAGTTGTGTTTGTGAGGTCCCAAGGAGCCTCGGAGTGTTTCGTTGGACGAGTTTGGACGTCGGGATCGTCCTGTTCAAAGTTGGCCGAACTTGGATCGTTGTTGCAGGTATAATTCCTAAATTTTTAGGCCTTAAAAGTAGTCTAACGTGATTCTACTAGTCCTAAGCTTCATTTTGGTATAAAGATCGTGAAAAATGGTTGAAAAACGAAGGAGAAAACTAAGTTTGAAATTTTCCCAGTTTTCCGGCGCCGGAGTCTCGCCAGAGAAGAAAGGAGAATATTCCGTTAAGTTTAACGGAATATTCCTAACGGCAGTGACGGCGTCAGTTAAGTTTAACGGAATATTCCGTCAGTTTAACGGAATATTCCTGACGGCGTCAGTTGACGCCGTCAGTGTGCATGGCACATGGCCGCGCGTGGGGGGCGCGTAGGTCCGTGCCTTGGACGGCGCGTGGGGGCGCGTGCGGGGTCCAAAAAATTATTCTAAAAATATGGTTGTGATCCTGAGGTTGTGTAGAGCACGTTGGTATATTCAATTGTCCATTTTGAGCAATGTATGAGAAGTTATTACGAGAAGTTGGTTATGTGCTTTTAAATTAACGTTTTCGTAGCTATTTCACGTATAGGTGATTCGTTTCCCGAGGACGAGCGTACACACTCGAGGCAGGGGGGCTACGACCCTTCCACTTATCAGTGAGTGGGCTTTTGTTTTCCGTATATACCTATATACATTTAAATTCCCAGAAATAGATTAAAAAGAGTAATTGATTTATGCCATGCACTTTATTATTATCACTTATGCATCATCACATGCATTAGTAGCGGCATACATTTATATATGTGTATTGGTGCTGTGGATGCACAGGTAAGTGCCAGGTAAGTGGTATTCATGTTTGTATGCAATAGTAGTTTGAGATGCTTAGAGAGCTCATAATCTGCACCCCCCGTGTTAGTGCTCCCGCCCAGAGTTAGGGGCATAGCCTTCACGTGTATGTTCACCCGCACCGCATGCTCGCCTTGGATCCAAGTTAGGTGCCTAGGCTTGTCGTACATACCACATTAGGTGGTTCCGACTCGTAGGTGACCCGCGATTTATCGCCCAGCTTCACGTGATCGTAGCACTAGAGCATACATATATATATTACACCAGCCTGTCGTACAGACCACGTTAGGTGGTTCCGACTCGTGTGCAGATTCAGTGATTGAGATGAGATTGGAGCTCTATATGCAGCCGTACAGGTCACGTTAGGTGACTCCCGGCTGCCAGATTATATGTTATTGATGTGAATTACGCTTGAGCATTTACATGTGATTATGAGTTTCCGTTGTGGCATATTCTCGAGCATGAATGGCATATTTTGAAGCATGATTGGCATATCTATACATACGTATATATGTTCATTTTCTGGGAAGTATACAGGTTTTACGGCGAGGGGTTAGAATGTATTTTGCTAAAGAGTTTTCAAAGAGCTTTGTTTTTGCCCACTCACGCTTTTGTTTTTGCGCCCCTCCAGGTTCTAGTGGTCTAGAAGATTCGGTGGTTTTTCCCAGAGGGCGTCCCGGCATTTCTGACAGACACTCACCATTGTAGGGTCACCTTCGGGTGTATTTATGTCGCAACTTTCCTTTTTGACTGCTGTAGACTTGCTCTGAAATTGTGTCTCACATACGCTAGCACTTGTTTTAGTACTTTGTATGCTAGTTTTTAATTATTCGTACTTTTATATTACTATCTTAATAGCTTCCGCACGCGCACATGGCTACGTCACCTTCGTGTGACGGCCAGCACTCCCTGATCTCGGTGGGGGTGTGTCATTTTTATTTATCATCTAGTTCGTGAAAATTGAGTATATAGTACATACTACATAGAACTGAGTATATATGTGTTTTGTACATTCATAAGTGAATGTAGCTTTTAGCTTTGTACATTCATAAGTGAATATAATTATTGGTTTGTCTATATAGGATGGATTCAAATGAAGTGGACAACACTGGTTCAAGTTCAGAAAGTGATTCATCATCTGATTTGGATGGTTCAAGTTCAGAAGGGGAAAACATGCATTTGAATGACGACAATTTTATGAATGATGTTAGAGACCACATAGCCGGATCAATGTGGCTTGATTACGTCAATAACAATTAGTCTCAAAGTTTATTGGTTTTCTAGAACGTTTTAATGTAATATTTATTGTCTAAGACTTGAAGTTTAATTTGATCACCGAGCATATATGTGTTGTATTAGCACATGAATATCAAAATAGTATGTTTAAGGTTTAATTTCATATGTTTTGTATATCTTAAAACAAATACATAATTGAAAAAAAAAATGTTGTTTTTAAGAGTTAAACCAAACAAGTTTTCAAATTTTTAGAATCAAAAATAGTTTTTAAGTTCAATGCCAAACACGTTTTTGAAACCTAAAAAAAACTGTTTCTAAGAAATGTTCTTAAAAGTTAGTTTCAAGACCAATTTAAATTTTTAAGCAGGATAACAAACATGCCCTAAGTGTTTTGATTCAAGTTATAACCCAAATTCGTCCAAATTAGTGTTAGGTGTTCAAAACTGCCCAGATTGTGTTTTTAAGGCAGTTTTGAGTCTTTTGGTTTGTTTTAGTGTTTTAGTGTTTAGTTTTGCATTCTTTGAGTCTAGTTTAGTGTTTTAACCTTTGTTTTACGTTTTTGAGTCAGTTTTCAAGTGATTTAGCAATCCCTCCTAATCCCCGGTTTAGAACGATCCCTACTTATACATATACTACAATTGTCAAAAGAGGGTTTTAATTTGTGTGCTTAATTATTTCGCATCAAAAAGCAACTGGAAATCAACTTATGTTTGAATGTATCATGTGTGGAGAAGTATCCCTTGGCTAGTCCATCATCCATTGGTTTTACTTAAATTCGTCCAAAAATCTGTTTTAAGTTTTAAGTTACTTGTTTTCTTTTAAATTCGTCCAAAATCAAATCCCCTTTTCTTACTTGTTCCAAATCTGTCCAAAAGTGTGTTTTAGTGTCTTTTGAGTTAAAACTAATTGTATTTTCGTCCAAATTGAGTCCTAGAGTCTGAATTGAATCTTTTTGGTTGTTTTGAGTTGTTTTGAGTCTTTAAAGTCTGTTTTGAGTCATACAAGTTAGTTAAGAGTCTTTTGAGTTTAGTTAAGAGTTTTAAAGCATATTTTCACATCTTTGAGTCAATTTTCATTAGATTAGCAATCCCTCCTAATCCCCGGCCTAGAACGATCCCTACTTTTATCTATACTACAATTGTCAAAAAGAGGGTTTAATTTGAGTGCTATCTTTTATCACATCACATATATACTACAATTGTCACAAATAGGGTTTAATTTGTGTGTCAAGTTAATTTTCACATCAAATTTTGGCGCCGTTGCCGGGGATTAGCAAACTTGCTAATCCCTTTTGTTTGTGTCGTGTCAAAGCGTGTCTTAAGGTGAAGAGTGTCGTGAGTTTATTTGTTTCTTTCTATTTGTGTTTTCCGTGCCTTATTCCTTGTTTTTGTTTCTGTGCCGTGCCCTCTAAGAGGGTTGCTGATTTGTTTTGTTTCATTGTTTTAGGTACAAGTGTATGACTCGTAGTTCTCAGCCTGTTCGTGAGAATATATTAGAGTTTGACGACGATTTTGAATGAGCATTGAGAAGAAAGAGGTGGCATCCGAAACCTAGTCCACCTAGCTCTGAGGCCGAATCTGAAGAAGAAGAAGTGGGAGAAGAAGAACAAGCCATGGCTGCGAATAATCAAACAATCAAGGAGCTTTCTGCCTCGGGGTTGGACAATACAGTGCCTATTTGCATTCAATACCCTATGGCGACTCAAGGCAAGACCGATGAGTTCGAATTGAAGTCAAGCTTGATGCATCATATTCCCAAATACCATGGGCTATCCATGGAAGATCCAAACAAGCATTTGAAGGAGTTTGAAGTTGTATGCTCAAGCAAGACACCCATTAACGTGGATGGGAATATTTTGAAGATGAAAGCTTTTCCATTCTCTCTTGTGGAAAAGGCTAAGGACTGGCTCTATGAATTGGCACCCGGGACCGTCACTTCTTGGGAAAGCATGAAGAGAGCATTCTTGGAGAAATTTTTCCCAACTTCAAGAGTGATTCTTTTGAGGAAGAAGATTAGCGGAATTCAACAAAATCAAGGGGAGCCTTTTCCAGTGTATTATGAGCGTTTCAAAACTCTAGTTGCATCATGCCCTCAACATCAAATGAAGGAAGAGCTCTTAAGTCAATATTTCTACGAGGGACTCCTTCCAATTGAGAGACAAATACTAGATGCTTCAGCGGAAGGTGCTTTGATTGACAAAACATTGGTGGCTGCCAAAGTCTTAATTGCAAATCGAGCCTTGAATGCATAACAATATGAAGGTGTTGGACAAAGAGAACCCCCACGGCAGCAACAACAAGTGAATGAGGTAAGTGCAATTTCTAAAATTCAATCTCAATTAGCTAATCTCACTATGCTTGTGTCTCAGGTTGTCGATGGATCCAAAGTGCAAGGTGTGGCCATATGTGGAGTGTGCTCCATGCAAGGGCATCTTAATGATCAATGTCCTCAATTGATAGAGAATGGAGGATGGGAAAGCGCCAATGCCATAGGTTATCAAGGCCAAAATCAGCAAAGGAATGATCCATACTCAAATACATACAATCCGGGTTGGAGAGATCATCCAAACTTCAAGTGGAGGGAGCCTCAACAACCTCAACAACAAGGAGGATATAGACAGCCACCTCCTGGGCTCTATCAAAGGCCATACGTACCACCACAACTTCCACCACAATTTGCCCAACCAAATTCAAGTTCGTCTTTGGACAATGACAAAATGCATCAAATACTAACTTCTTTGACTTAGGGATTACAAAATCAAGCCAAAGAGATGGGGGGAGTGAAGAAACCAATTAGGCAGATGGCGGAGTTCATGGGCCAGTTTAGAGAAGAAGGAAAACTACCTAGCTCGACCATTGTTACTCCTGAAGGAGGTTTTGAAACCGCTAAGGCTATCACCTTGAGAAGTGGCAAGGAAGTTGGAACCAACCCCAAACCAACCAAATCAAGTCAAAAAGAGGATGAAAAGCTGCTGCTCGAAGAGGAGGAATTGGACAAAGCCACGGCAAGGGTGGAACAAACCTTGCCGCAGCCCCCTAGTGTACCAAAACCGTCCCACACCACCAAGGTAAGTCCAAATTCGAATTTTTCTAGTTCTATTCCACTAAATGTGCCATTTCCTAGCAGGTTTAGGCAATCAAAGAAAGAAGAGAATGAAAAGGCCATTTTGGAAACCTTTAGGAAAGTTCAAGTCAATATCCCGCTCCTTGATGCAATCAAGGAAGTTCCTAAGTACGCCAAATTCTTAAAAGAGCTTTGCACAACAAGGAAGAGGGTTTCAAACAAGGAGGTGGTCCAGGTGAGTGAGAATGTTTTTGCAGTGTTACAAAGGAAACTACCACCTAAATGCAAAGCTTCGGGTATTTTTACAATTCCTTGTGTTATTGGCAATACTAAGTTTGAACATGCTATGTTAGACTTAGGAGCTTCAATTAATGTCATGCCTTACTCAATTTATGCATCTATGAACTTAGGAGAGCTTAAAATGATGGTGTGATTATTCAATTGGCCGATCGTTCGAATGCATATCCAAAAGGAGTTTTGGAAGATGTTTTGGTGCAGGTTAACAATTTGATCTTTCCAGCGGACTTTTATGTGCTTGACATGGAAGATTCAGCCCATTCTACCCCATTGCCGATCCTCCTTGGAAGACCTTTCATGAAAACAGCCCGCACCAAGATAGATGTGTTCAAGGGGACATTAACAATGGAATTTGATGGGGAAGTTATTGATACGAGCATATTTAGACGACTTAGTTAGCTTGTTTTCGTACATTTATGTTGTTAGTTCATAGTTATTTTAGTAATTTAAGCTATTTTCGTGTGTTTTTAGGTTCATATGTCTAAGGAAGCAAAAAGGTGCATTTTGGAGCATTTTGGAGCAAAATTGGGCTTGGAATGGATAGCTTATGCTTGGAGCAAAAGGAATGAACGAAATTGAAGACCTAAAGGTGTTAGGATTCCTAATCAAAGAAGGATTCCTAATCAAAGAAGGATTTCTAGTCAAAGAAGGATTCCTACTTGAAGTAGGAAAGTTAAGCCAAGGTTTCCTATTTTGGTTTAACCTTTCCTAATCCTAAATATCCCTAAGTTCCAGCAACTTTGAAGGTACCTTATGTATTTTAGGACACAAACCAAAGATCCCTTGCACTATCCTAGTCCTTGCCGTATATATGATGCGAGATTTATACGCGCACAAATTAAACCCTCTTTTTATCAATTGTAGTATATGTATAAGTAGGGATCGTTCTAGACCGGGGATTAGGAGGGATTGTTAATCACTTGGATTTGACTCAAAAACGTAAAAACACAATATAAAACACTATACTAGACTCAAAGAATGCAAAACTAATCTTTAAAACACTAAGACAAACCAAAGACTCAAAATGCTTTTAAAAACACAAACTAAAATGATTTCTAACTAATTTGACATTAAAGTAAAGGGGGATTTAAGTTTATACGAAATTAAATTAAATGAACAAATTAAAACAGAATGTAAGTATAAAATTGATGAAATAGAATGGATGAATGCTAGCTAAGGGGGTCATCTCCACATATGTTACACTTGCATAATAAAAAGATTTCCAATTGCCTTTCAATAAATTATGAAACTCATCACCCCGGGTTAATTAGGTCCGCTTAAATTAACCTTCAAATCTTCCTAACGTTATTGAATTGGATGATTGCATACGACAACCCAAAACATTCCCCACAAGTCCCCTACATGATTGCATAATAGAGATACAAGCAAGAATCATTACGCTCTATGAAGATTATAAGTGTTGACGAGGCATTCGTTACTATGATTGCATGAAACTCGTGCCAAGAATTCATTTAACGCGATTGTTTATAAGCAACCTCCACTACTTGTGAATATAAGTTCATAACGATTAGGTGAAACTCACTTATATTCTAGCGTCATATTCATGCATGAAAATTAAGCGTGCACTCTCAATAAACATACATAAACAAGTTATCAATCAAACGGTTAAACAAATTGAATTCACAACTTATGAAACGCAATTAGAAGTAATCAAATCAAAATGCAAGCATAAACATTTATTTCGAATTACCCCCTAGCTAAAGGGGGTTTAGTTCCTCATAACTTTGAAATCAAAGAAACACCTAAACATTCCAACAACTCAAACTTGAATTGTATGAACGTTTAGGCACTCTTTTCTTCCATTACTCATACGTACAAAACAAAGAGAATTGAATTTAAACTTTGAAATCAAAGAAACACCTAAACATTCCAACAACTCAAACTTGAATTGTATGAACGTTTAGGCCCTCTTATCTTCCTCGTTGTTGTAGCACAAGGTCTAAGGTGAGGTTTGGGGAATTATGGAAATGGATGAGGAATGGTGGAAGGGGGACTCACGGTTTTGGATTCTAAGGGGAAGTGTTTGTGTTAGTTGTGGTGTGAGAAATGGAGAGATGGAGTGGGGAGTGAATGAATTTCTCAATGAATGCATGGGTTTTTATAGGGGGAATGGGAGAATATGTTGTTGATTGTTTAAGAGTGCATGTGGCTCTTATGATTGAGAATGCATGTGGCTGAAATAATGATGGAAAAATAGCTAGGAAAAGAATGATTAAAGAGGGAATGCATGTGGAATTGCAAGGGGGAAAGATGGGATTGCCAAGGTTATACACGGCAATGGATTTGTGTTAGGTGATGGGTGCATGTGTTGGCTTTATTTGTTGTGCAATGATGAAAGGCAAAGTGCATGTGCAATGTTGGAGGATGAATGTGTGATGGTGTGATTGAATGATTTAAAGGGGCATGTGGGTGAATTAAAGGATGGAATGCATGTGAATTAGGTTGCAAAGAGAAGGAGAAAAGCTGGAAAATGGAATGGGATACATGGCAAGGTGTGTTTGGTGTTGGAAATGCATGTGTTTGCATGTGAATTAAAACTAGAGTGAATGATGATGAATGCATGTGGATTAAAGATGTGTGAATGCATGTGTAATGAGTAATGAAATGGGAAAGCATGGTTGAATGATTAAATGGCTGAATTGGATTAAAGAATAAAGGGTGCATGAGTGAATGATTGAATGTGCATGTGGGTGAATGTGAAGGGAATGCATGTGTTGGTGGTTTTGCATGGCTTTGATGGATTGTTTGATTGGGCTAGAGGTTTTCCATGGCTCAAAGGATTTGTTTGATTGGGCTAGGCCCTTTGTTTTATGTCCCAAAGAGCATACAAGGCTTCAATTTCGTCCATCTTCTTTGCACCATGATTAAGCTATCCAATCCATGCCCAAAAATGCTCCAAATAGCCTCAAAATGCACTTTCTTGCTCCCTAAGCCCTTAGAACCTGAAAACACACAAAAGAAGCATAAAGGACTAAAATAACTAGAGAAACATAACGTAAATACACGAGAACAAGCCATTTAAGTCGCATGAATATGCTCCTATCAATATATCCTTACCCTTTTCTTCCAAAATCTGCCATATATCTTCTTTCCCCTTTTATTCTAGTCAATGCCGCAACTTTCCTTCCCTTTTCCATTAAAATTCTGATTTGTTACCCTTTTTCCTTGAGGATTTGGAGCTAAAAACCTTCCCAAATTAATTCCTTATTGCCTTAACCTTTCTCCCTCTATATATACATAATCTGCCGCACTTATGAGGGACTTCGAGAAAGCCATACAGATCCATACGAATTTTCTCTCATTCTCTACATTCATTCAGCCATCATCCACTCTCTACCACCATATAACCTATCCATCCATCACCATAATTCATACCCAAACACCCTTGTGCCGCAACAAAGAAGGAGAAAGAAGAGAGGAGAAGCCTTGGACGTTTTGGCCATTCAAGCTTGGATTGTTGGAGCGTTTTTAGGTGTATTCAATCTTTGTTTTCAATGTTTAATTTATATTCTCTTTGTTTTGTTGTAAACATGAGGAACTAATTTTGTTTTGGCTAGAGGAGACTTTGAAACCATGATTATATTTGCAATATGAATTGATTAATTTCAGTTGTGATTTCATAAATTGTGAATGCAATTTACTTAACCGTTTTATGGATAACTTATTCTTGTTTGTTGATTAAGGGCGCACACTTAATTTGCATGCTTGAATTTGGTGCTAGAATATAAGGGAGTTTCACATAATCGTTACAAACTTATATTCACAAGTAGTTAAGGTTGTTTTCACAATCATGTTAAGTAAATTCCTAGCATGAGTATCATGATGTCATAGTTACAAGTGCTTTGTCAATGCTTATGATTTTCATAGAACGTAATGATCTTTGATTGTATCTCTATTATGATGTCATGTAGGGAACTTTTGAAGAATGTTTGGGGTTGTCGTATGATGTCATCCAATCCAATAACTAAAGGAAAATCTGAGGGTTAATTAGTGATGCCACGGTTAATCTGGGGTGTTGAGGTTCATGGTTTATCGAAAAAGCAACTGGAAATCAATTTGTGTTTGAATGTATCATGTGTGGAAAAGTATCCTCTAGCTATCTAATCATCCATCGTTTTTCCCAAATTCGTCCAAATCCTATTTAACTCTTTTATTTACTTGTTTTTCTCTTAAATTCGTCCAAAACCCAATCCCCTTTACTTACTTGTTTCAAATCTGTCCAAAAGTGTGTTTTTGAGTCTTTTGAGTCAAAACCAATTATATTTTCGTCCAAGTTAAGTCCTAGAGTTCAATTTGAGTCTTTTTTATTGTTTTGAGTCTTTTAAGTTTGTTTTGAGTGATATAGATTTAGTTGTTTCCTCAGATTTTCCTATAGTTATTGGATTGGATGACATCATTTGACAACCCAAAGCATTCTTCAAAAGTTCCCTACATGACATCATCATAGAGATACAATCAAAGATCATTACGTTCTATTAAAATCATAAGTATTGACAAAGCACTTGTAACTATCACATCATGATACTCATGCTAGGAATTTACTAACATGATTGTGAAAACAACCTTAACTACTTGTGAATATAAGTTTGTAACGATTATGTGAAACTCCCTTATATTCTAGCACCAAATTCAAGCATACAAATGAAGAGGCCTCCCTAATAAACATACAAGAATAAGTTATCCATCAAACGGTTAAGTAAATTGCATTCACAATTTATGAAATCACAACTGGAATTAATCAATTCATATCACAAACATAATCATGGTTTCAAAGCCTCCCCTAGCTAAAACGAGTTTAGCCTCTCATGTTCACAACAAAACAAAGAAAACTTGAATTAAACATTGAAAACAAAAGATAGATTACACCTAAAAACGTTCTAACACTCCAACTTGAATGCACAAACGTCCAAGGCTTCTTCTTCTCCTCTTCTTCCTTGCTATGCTGCGACACAAGACTTTAGGGGTGATTTTGGATGTATTTCTAGTTTAAGAATGGATTTAGGTTGGTAGGGGGGTGCAGAAAAGGGTTAGGAATGGTGTATGGATGTGTGGTTTCAAGGTATGAAAGTAACGGAGTGGTGGAAGAATGGATGAAGGCTACAACAAAGTGTTTTGGTTAGAATCAAGGATGGCAGATTGTGTGAGTGAATGAATAGGGTTCTCTTTGGGTTCAGCATTGTCTATTTATTTGAAGGGAAAGATCTTAGCTTTTATTGAATGGGTTAGGAAAGAAATAAACCTCCAATTCATAAGGAAAAGGAGACCTAAAATCAGAAATCAAAGGGAAAAGGGAAGGAAACTTGCGGCCAATAAAGAATAGGAAAGGGAATGTGTTTTAAGGCTAAAATTAGGCAAGGATTTAGGATAGAATAGGTATGTAAGGTGCGGCCTTGAATAGGGTGAAAGAGGAATGTGATCTTGTGACACAAAATAGGGAATAACCACTCGCCTTGCACGGCAAGGAAAGGGCAAGCTTAGGGAAGGCACGGCAAGGGCAATAAGGGTGCAAGGTTTAGTTTGTGTCCTAAAATCCATAGGAGTCCTCAATGTTGTTGGAACTTAGGGGCTTTTAAGATTAGGAAAGGTCAAACCTGATGCGGAATTTATACGCACACAAATTAAACCCTATTTGTGACAATTGTAGTAATGATGTAAGTAGGGATCGTTCTAACCGGGGATTAACTAGGGGTGCTAATCTACTTTGAATTGACTTGAAAACACAAAAACTAAATGTAAAGACTCTTAACAAGACTACTATTACTCAGAAGAGCTTTGAAATCCTCAAACTGCCTAAAACAATCAAATTGACTCAAACAAAAACTAGAACTTGATTTAGACGAATTTGAAAGTGTTTATGACTCCAAATGCTTAAAGACAAAAAAATAAAACAAATACGAATGATTAAGACTCAACGAAATATGGGGGAAATGTGTTTGGACGATATTAAATTGAATGGACAGAAAATAATTAAGGGCAAAATGTAAATATGAATGTGATGAAAATATGGATGATGGAATAGCCAAGGGGTTCTTCTCCACACATGTTACACTTGCATACAAGATTGATTTTCAGTTGGTCTTTCGATAAGTTATGAAACTCAACACTCCGGGTTAATTAGGTCCGCTTAAATTAACCGTCAAGTTCTCCTTAAGTTAATGAATTGGATGGGTTAGCGCAACGCAATTCACCACATTCTCCAAAAGTCCTTTACGTGAAAAGCACAATAAAGATACAATCAAAGATCATTAAGCATTATGAAAACTATAAGTGTTGACGAGGCATTCGTTACTATGGAATACGCATGAAACTTATGCCAAGAATTCGTTTAACGCGATTGTTTATAAGCAACCTCCACTACTAATGAATATAAGTTCGTAACTATTAGGTGAAACTCACTTATATTCTAGCGTCATATTCATGCATGAAAATTAAGTGTGCACTCTCAATAAACATACATAAATAAGTTATCAATCAAACAGTTAAACGAATTGAATCCACAACTTATGAAATTCCAACGAAAGTTAATCAATTCATATTGCAAATATAAACATAGTTTCGAATCACCCCCTAGCTAAAGGGGGTTTAGTTCCTCATAACTTTGAAATCAAAGAAACACCTAAACATTCCAACAACTCAAACTTGAACTGTATGAACGTTTAGGCACTCTTCTCTTCCATTCCTCATACATACAAAACAAAGAGAAATGAATTTAAACTTTGAAATTAAAGAAACACCTAAACATTCCAACAACTCAAACTTGAATTGTATGAACGTTTAGGCACTCTTTTCTTCCTCGTTGTTGTAGCACAAGGTCTAAGGAGATGTTTAGGGCTTTAGGTGTATGTGGAATGGAGTGGGGAATGGTTGGATAGTGGCTGCAATGGAGGAGAAAAAACTGCACAGAAATGGATGGAGATTTGCGGCAAGGGGGAGTGTTTGTGTTGTGAATGGAATGAATGAATTGTGGCTGCAATGCATGCTTATTTATAGGTAAATGAGAGGGAACATGACAGCTAGGAATAGGTGGAAATGTGGCTACAAGTTTGGTGAATGATTATGAATGAATGCATGTGAAAAACAGCTAGGAAAACTTGGTGGAAAGCTGGAAATGCCAAGGGAAAAGCTGGAATTGTGATGGAGAGTGCACGGCAAAGGGTTGGTTTGTGAATGTGTGATGGTGTGATTGAATGATTAAAGGGGCATGTGGGTTGGAAATGCATGTGGAGTTGCAAGGTAGGGTGAATGATTATGGGTGCATGTGGCTTAAAGGGGGAAATGCTAGGTTGGAAATGCATGTGGCTGCAATGAAGGAAAGCTGGAAAGGTGATGGGAGGCCACGGCATAGAATGTGTTTGGGTGTTGGAAATGCATGTGTTTTAGGTTGTGAAAGCATGTGGATTAGGTGGAAAGAGGTGGGTGTGCATGTGAGTTGAAATGCATGTGTTTAAATGGTTGAAATGTGTAGATGATTATGAGTATGATAAGTGATAAATGTATGATATGATAAGTGATAAATGAATGATATGTTAAGTGATAAATGAATGATATGTTAAGTGATAAATGAAATGATATGTTGTTATGATAGTTTGGTCTTCAATTTCGTCCATTCCTTTTGCTCCAAACATAAGCTATCCATTCCAAGTCCGATTTTGCTCCAAAATGCGTCTTTTTGCTTCCTTAGCCATATGAACCTAAAAACACACGAAAGAAGCGTAAAGGACTAAAATAACTAAAGAAACATAACGTAAATGTACGAGAACAAGCCATTTAAGTCGCATGAATATGCTCCTATCAAATACCCCCACACTTAGCTTTTGCTAGTCCTCGAGCAAAACAGAAAAATAAAATAAAACGAAACGAAACAAACCAAACACAATCTTAAACCTTCCAACGTTGCCTCAGGGATTTCCAATGCACATGACATGTTAAAAATCATTATTCCCACAGATTTTGGTTATCTTTACACTTAAGTACATACTTAATCATAGTCACCACATACTAGTTCACAATTAAGCATTTAAAACTATATTTTGAATGTAGTAACATGCCTTAGAGAATTTGCTCAATTCCTTACAAGATATGCACTCAATTTTCACTCAGATTTTCTGACTACACACCCTAAACTAGTTATATGTGAGAAGATTGATGTAAACATAAAAACGAACACTCACATATATGTATTTCAAAGGAAGCAATTTCTGGAGTTAATAAGCATGTTTAGATATGATCTCATGAATGGAATGCTACTACTTAGATGCGAGAACCAGTGACACCATAAGCTCATATCAATTCCAAACTCCACATTTTGAAACACATAACACTCAAGATAGAAGTCAAAGGGTTGTAACGGGGCTAGGGTATTGGCTAACAATGAAAGGTGAAGGATAAACAAACATTCTTAAAGCAATAGTGAGCAAAGTATTGAATTAGGCACTTAGAATTCCCTTAAGAACGCAGAAGTCAATTTTGAACACCCAAGGGAAAGTCACACAAAACTTAGGGCGATATTCAACTTTTTGGACCCTTTCTTCAACCATCAACGCTCGTGAGTTCATTCTTACTTATTTTCACTCCCTTTTTTTTTTTTTTTTTTTTTTCTTCTTCTTTTTCTTTTGAATCTCAAAACATACATATAAACGTAAGAACAAACTTTTACTCCCCCACACTCATTTTCTTGCGTAATGTAACTCAAAAGGAATTCATTTAAGTCATGCTCACTATACTTTAAGAACAAGGGTATAGGAAAGTCCTACTCTAGGCTTGGTAAGGGGTGATGTGGTTAGCAAAGAAAATAGGCTAAACGAGGCTCAACAGGGTTAAAACTAATATATACGAAATATGGGAAGTAAGGCTATTTGGCTATGGTGGCAACTACACAACTTCATCTTGATATATGTTATGCAATTCAATGTCATGCTTTGAATGAAACGGATATAAGTTCTAGCATTTAGTTCTATCATGATACAATTGCACTCTAAGTAGCAACCAAGCAAGGATAATGAGATCATGCAACAACTTTAGAAAACAAAGAATCACAGAAAATAACTCTCCAAAGAAGGTAATGGCTCGAGTCTCACAGGGTTGTAGCGTTTGTTTGAGTTCCTTCCTTCAAGCATGTTACAAAAACGAATTTTTCTTTTATGATTGCATGTGAAGTCATACATTATAACCATAACCAAGCATATACCAAGAGTAAATCAAACTTTTCTCTATGTTTATAACTCTTTTTAACCGTCATGCAATTACAAACCAAATCCTTATCATTGTGTTGGAAGGTACCCTAAGACACAATCACACAAAAACGACTCAAAACACTCTTTTTAGGCTTTTCAAAACATGTTTTTCAAATTTTTATGTGATTTTCGGAGTTATAAAAACAAAACATACTAAAATACTCTAAAACAACTTAAAAACACCTTAAAACAGCAAGGAACAACATTTGAAGTAATGGGTGATTAAATCCCACGAATTTGCATTAAATATACTTAGTTACCCCCCCCCCCCCCCCCCACACTTAAATCAAACATTGTCCTCAATGTTTTAAGCATAGATTCACACAAAACATAAGTAAACACACAAAAAGCAACTAAACATACTAAACATGGCAGAATGTAATTAACAAAGAGAAGAGTTTAGGGACGCAAATCTGGTTATGGAGTGTAAATTCCCTCTTCTCCTTGGTGATTGCATTGAGGCTTTGATCTTTGTGATTCCACAGGCTTACTCTTGAACTGGTTTCTGCCCATCGTTGATTTTCCTTTGTGCTACTTCTTGAACTGGGCAGCAGGATTCTTTTGGTCTTCCCCGAAGGTCTGAGCTTCCTCCTTTTATCTGTTTCTTTATTCAATCTTTCCAATTCGTATTGAAGAGGGTTAGAGGATAGCTCAGCATATGCAGTTGTTGCTTGTCTCCACATGCTTCAATGTATCATTTTCACTTGCCTTACTTGCTCCGTTGAAGATGACTACTCGAGAGCAACGCTAGGTAAGCAACCAGGAATAGATTCCAGGCAGTCGGCTCCAGATCGAAAGACTGACTCCAAGTGCCGGCTGATTGCTTCTTTCACTTTGCCATGCGAGTAAGAACAAGGACAAAGAAAAAGACAGGGAAAGAGCATGATATGAGATACTTTTGCTTTTGACCTTGATGATATGAGATACCTTTGCTTTTGAAGAAGCGGTGAATGAATCAGCACATGTATTTGTTGTGCTGTTTCCTCCTGGGTCATCTGTACTCCAGGCATCTGGTATCATCTTTGGGGAAGAAGAAAAAAATGAGTATTTCGAAAGGCTTTGCTGGGAGTGCGCCCTCAGAGGTGAGGAAAAGTTGGGCATTTTCTTCAGATTTGCCTTGCCATAAAAGATGAAGGTCGACATATATAGAGATAATATCAAGTGGTGGTACTGTTCTTTTACCCTTGTCGACAAACGTTTTGATCCCGCAAATCCGGCTTTTTGAAATAGTGGCGCCTCTTCGATCTTTGAAAACGCCTCTTCGATTTCTGAGCAGACGCCCCTCCGATTTCTGAACGACACGTAGTAGTGCGGATGCGGCTCCTTTTGACAAAGCTGCACGCATTTTCTGAAAAGCAGAGAAAGCATCGTTGAACTTTGCGCTTGTTGGCTAAAGATGTGTAGTTGTGATGATGGCCTCCACGTGTTTTCTGAAAAGAAGAAATCTTTTGACAAAGTTGAACACGTCCTCTGAAAAGCCGAGAAAGCGTCGCCTAAATTACGCCGGAAATTCTGGCTTTTTGAATCGGTGGACGCGTCGTCTTGGCTTCTTATAGAGGTATCGATCACCGCCAACATACACACTCTGAAGATCTCCCATTCTTGAAAATCGTCTCCGGCCCTTTGAAAATTTACTCCATCCACCCCTTCTCTTTGAACACTTTTGAAAAGATGGCAAACTCATCGAACCTTAGCTTAGATTTGAGTCTCAGCAGCGATCCGGTTGCGCCCCGTCAAGGTAATGTATGGCGCCCTTCTTTTTTATCTTCTAACGGTCTTCTTACAGGTGAAGACTCCGTGATGCAGGACGCCACAACAGCTACAATAGTAGCTAGGATCCTCCTCACTCCAAAAGATAGTAGGCTGCTGTCAGGACGGTCCGATGAGTTGGCCGTTCAAGAGTCCCTCGCACTTAGTGTTCAGTGTGCGAGCTCTGTGTCCAACATGGGCCAACGCCTGCTTGCCCGCTCCCATCAGGTGGAATCATTGATGGCAGAGGTGGAAAGTCTTAAGCAAGAGGTCCAGCAGCTTAAGTACGAGAATAGAAGTTTGCATGTGCTTGCAAATAACTATTCGTCGGGCATGAAGAGGAAGCTTGATGAGCTGCAAGAATCTGAGGGTCGAATTCAAAGTGACCGTCAAAGGCTTGCGGCTTATCTCCAGAGGCACCTTTTTCCTGGGTCATCCAGCGTTTGGCCAAGTATTGAGGCCTGGAATGCTCTAGCTCCGATGCCTTCTGCTCCGATGCCTTCCGCCCCGACGCCTTCCGCTCCTATGCCTTCCGCTCCGATGCCTTCTGCTCCGATGCCTCGTAGTGGGGCTTCACGTAAACAACTTTTGTGAAGGCTCCATCATTCTGCCACTTTTTTTTTTTTTTTTTTTTTTTTTTTTGTAATCAAATCGGAGATCAATGGACAACTTTATTTTATTCAGTGTATTGGGTTGCCTCCCAAGTAGCGCTTTCTTTTACGTCTTGTAGCCGGACGAAACCTTCATTTCTCACTTAGAGCCCTGGTGCGAGAATTATACGCGCATAAATTAAACCCTCTTTTTGACAATTGTAGTAATGATGTAAGTAGGGATCGTTCTGGACCGGGGATTAGGAGGGATTGTTAATCACTTGGATTTGACTCAAAAACATAAAAACATAATATAAAACACTAAACTAGACTCAAAGAATGTAAAACTAAACTTTAAAACACTAAGACAAACCAAAGACTCAAAATGCTTTTAAAAACACAAACTAAAATGATTTCTAACTAAATTGACATTAAAGTAAAGGGGGATTTAAGTTTATACGAAATTAAATTAAATGAACAAATTAAAACAGAATGTAAATATGAAATTGATGAAATAGAATGGATGAATGCTAGCTAAGGGGGTCATCTCCACATATGTTACACTTGCATAATAAAAAGATTTCCAATTGCATTTCAATAAATTATGAAACTCATCAACCCGGGTTAATTAGGTCCGCTTAAATTAACCTTCAAATCTTCCTAACGTTATTGAATTGGATGATTGCATACGACAACCCAAAACATTCCCCACAAGTCCCTTACATGATTGCATAATAGAGATACAAGCAAGAATCATTACGCTCTATGAAGATTATAAGTGTTGACGAGGCATTCGTTACTATGATTGCATGAAACTCGTGCCAAGAATTCATTTAACGCGATTGTTTATAAGCAACCTCCACTACTTGTGAATATAAGTTCATAACGATTAGGTGGAACTCACTTATATTCTAGCGTCATATTCATGCATGAAAATTAAGCGTGCACTCTCAATAAACATACATAAATAAGTTATCAATCAAACGGTTAAACAAATTGAATTCACAACTTATGAAACGCAATTAGAAGTAATCAAATCAAAATGCAAGCATAAACATTTATTTCGAATTACCCCCTAGCTAAAGGGGGTTTAGTTCCTCATAACTTTGAAATCAAAGAAACACCTAAACATTCCAACAACTCAAACTTGAATTGTATGAACGTTTAGGCACTCTTTTCTTCCATTACTCATACGTACAAAACAAAGAGAATTGAATTTAAACTTTGAAATCAAAGAAACACCTAAACATTCCAACAACTCAAACTTGAATTGTATGAATGTTTAGGCCCTCTTATCTTCCTCGTTGTTGTAGCACAAGGTCTAAGGTGAGGTTTGGGGAATTATGGAAATGGATGAGGAATGGTGGAAGGGGGACTCACGGTTTTGGATTCTAAGGGGAAGTGTTTGTGTTAGTTGTGGTGTGAGAAATGGAGAGATGGAGTGGGGAGTGAATGAATGTGGTTGGAAATGGCTAAGGGGATGCACGGCTAGGAAGAAGAATGAATGATGTGCATGTGTGTATGCATGTGAAGATGCTAATAAATAATGCATGTAGGGTTAGGAAATAAAATCATAACTTAAAGGGGAATGATTAAAGGGTTTTGAAAGGTTTTGCATGGCTTTGAAGTGAATGTGGATTGGGCTAGAGTTTAAGTACATGAAATGGACCCAAATTGCTCCCCCTTGCATGGCAAGGAATGGTGTTTGTGTTAAGCCCAAGGCAAGGTGAATGTGATTGGGTTAGGGCCATTGTTTTGTGTCTTCAAGTGCATACAAGGCCTTCAAATTCGTCCATCCTCTTGGCTTCATGGATAAGCTATCCAATCCATGCCCAAAAATGCTCCAAATGGCCTCAAAATGCACTTTCTTGCTCCCTAGGCCCTTAGAACCTGAAAACACACAAAAGAAGCATAAAGGACTAAAATAACGAGAGAAACATAACGTAAATGCACGAGAACGAGCCATTTAAGTCGCATGAATATGCTCCTATCAAGCCCACGGCATGCAATGGAATCTCCTCCATAACATGATCCTTCATTTCTTTGCCATTTGTAATGACCGTTCCGCCATGTATTTGATCAATGTGTGCCTGCGCCAAAGAATCAAGAATATCAATAGAGAAACATGAGTGATCATCATTCGGAAATTTCATAGTTTCAGAAATATTAAAATCAATCACTTCCCCATCGAATTCCATTGTTAAAGTGCCTTTAAACACGTCTATCTTAGTTCGGGCCGTCTTCATGAATGGCCTCCCAAGAAGAATCGGCAAGGATGGAGCATGGGTGGTTTCCTCCATTTCAAGGACATAGAAATCCGCCGGGAAGATCAAATTATTCACCTGCACTAAGACATCTTCCAATACGCCCTTTGGATAGGCATTAGATCTATCGGCCAACTGAATAATCACACCATCATTTTTCAATTCACCAAGGTTCATTGAGGCATAAATAGAGTATGGCATGACGTTAATTGAAGCTCCTAAGTCTAACATAGCATGTTCGAACTTAGTTTGACCAATAATACAAGGGATTGTAAAGCTACCTGGATCTTTGCACTTTGGTGGTAACTTTCTTTGTAAAATAGCGGAAACGTTCTCACTTACCCTTACCACCTCCTTGTTTGAAATCCTCTTCCTCGTTGTGCAAAGCTCTTTTAAGAACTTGGCATACTTAGGGACTTGCTTGATTGCATCAAGGAGCGGAATGTTGACTTGAACTTTCCTAAAGGTTTCCAGAATGTCCTTTTCACTCTCCTCCTTCTTTGATTGCCTAAACCTGCTAGGAAAGGGCACGTTTAGTGGAATAGAACTTGACAAAGTCGAATTTGGACTTACCTTAGGCGTGTTGGACGGTTTTGGCACAATAGGGGGCTGCGGCAAAGTTTCTTTCACCCTTGCTGTGGCCTTCTTTGCTTGTTCCTCCTCTTCTTGTAGTAACATGTCCTCTTCTTGACTTGTTTTGGACGGCCTTGAGGTGGTTCCGACCTCCTTACCACTTCTCAACATGATTGCATTGGCAGATTTGAACCCTCCCTTTGGATTGACAATTGTTGAGCTAGGGAGCTTGCCTTGTTCTCGGAATTGTCCTACAAACTCCGCAATTTGCCCAATTTGTTTCTCCAAGTGATCCACCCTTTTGTCTTGGTTTTGCATGGCTTTGGTTTGATTCTCTTGCCCCCTGAGACAAATTGGTAAGTAACTTAAGAAGTGTTTCATTGTCCAACGACGTACCTTGATTGTTTTGGGCAGGTTGTGCTTGGTTTGAATTGGGGCCGAATGGCTTGGTGTAGAACCCCGGGGGTTGCTGCCTAAAGCCTCCTTATTGGTAAGGTTGTTGAGGCTCCCTCCACTTGAAGTTTGGATGGTCTCTCCAACCCGGATTGTATGTATTAGAATATGGATCATTCCTTGGTTGATTTTGGCTTGGAAATCCAATGGCGTTTGCACTCTCCCACCCACCATTCTCAATCAATTGAGGGCACTTTTCTGAAGGATGACCTTGAATAGAACATACGCCACATACAATTGGACTTTGGATCTTCATTCCTTCGGCCATCTGAGACACAAGAGAAGTAAGATTAGCTACTTGAGTTTGAAGGTCGGATTGAGAACTTACCTCATTCACTTGTTGCCGTGGGGGGTCCCTTTGCCCAAGTCCTTCATATTGTTGTGCATTTAGAGCACGGTTTGCAATTAGGGTCTTGGCTGCCATAGGTGTTTTGTCCACCAATGCACCTCCCGCCGAAGCATCGAGCATTTTCCTTTCAATGGGAAGAAGGCCCTCATAGAAGTATTGAAGGAGAAGCTCCTCCTTCATTTGATGTTGAGGACATGATGCAACAAGGGCTTTAAAACGCTCGTAGTATGCCGGAAAAGATTCTCCTTGACTTTGTTGGATTCCGCTAATTTTCTTCCTCAAGAGAATGACTTTTGAAGTAGGGAAAAACTTCTCCAAGAAGGCTCTCTTCATGCTCTCCCAAGAAGTAACGGTCCCGGGTGCCAATTCATAAAGCCAATCCTTAGCCTTTTCCACAAGAGAGAATGGAAAAGCCTTCATCATCAGAATGTTCCCATCGACATTTATGGGTGTCATGCTCGAACAAACAACCTCGAACTCCTTGAGATGCTTGTTGGGATCCTCCATGGAAAGCCCATGGTACTTCGGAATGTGGTGCAACAAGCTTGACTTCAATTCGAATTCATCGGTCTTGCCTTGGGCAGCCGCGGGGTATTGAATGCAAAGAGGGGCTGCATTGGCCAAACCTGAGGCAGAAAGCTCTTTAATGGTTCGATTGTCCACGGCCATGGTTGGTACTTCCTCTTTAACCCAATCCGTGGCTTCCTCTTCTACTTCAGGTTCGGGACTAGGAGGATTAGACTCTTGCAATTTCTTGTTCCTTTTCAAAGTCCTCTCGAAATCACCGTCAAAGTCGGAGATATGCTCACGAACAGGTTGTGAGCTACGGGTCATAAACTAGTACCTACACACAAAAGTAAACAAGATAAGTAACCAACTTAATAGACTTGGCACAAGTAAGAAAACAAGTTGCCACACACGGCACAAAAACACATACACACGGTGCAAAAAAAAATTAAAACAAAACAGAAACTAAACAATTTAAACAAGACTCAAGACAAGGGATTAGCAACTTTGCCAATCCCCGGCAACGGCGCCAAAATTTGATGCGGAATTTATACGCACACAAATTAAACCCTATTTGTGACAATTGTAGTAATGATGTAAGTAGGGATCGTTCTAACCGGGGATTAACTAGGGGTGCTAATCTACTTTGAATTGACTTGAAAACACAAAAACTAAATGTAAAGACTCTTAACAAGACTACTATTACTCAGAAGAGCTTTGAAATCCTCAAACTGCCTAAAACAATCAAATTGACTCAAACAAAAACTAGAACTTGATTTAGACGAATTTGAAAGTGTTTATGACTCCAAATGCTTAAAGACAAAAAAATAAAACAAATACGAATGATTAAGACTCAACGAAATATGGGGGAAATGTGTTTGGACGATATTAAATTGAATGGACAGAAAATAATTAAGGGCAAAATGTAAATATGAATGTGATGAAAATATGGATGATGGAATAGCCAAGGGGTTCTTCTCCACACATGTTACACTTGCATACAAGATTGATTTTCAGTTGGTCTTTCGATAAGTTATGAGACTCAACACTCCGGGTTAATTAGGTCCGCTTAAATTAACCGTCAAGTTCTCCTTAAGTTAATGAATTGGATGGGTTAGCGCAACGCAATTCACCACATTCTCCAAAAGTCCTTTACGTGAAAAGCACAATAAAGATACAATCAAAGATCATTAAGCATTATGAAAACTATAAGTGTTGACGAGGCATTCGTTACTATGGAATACGCATGAAACTTATGCCAAGAATTCGTTTAACGCGATTGTTTATAAGCAACCTCCACTACTAATGAATATAAGTTCGTAACTATTAGGTGAAACTCACTTATATTCTAGCGTCATATTCATGCATGAAAATTAAGTGTGCACTCTCAATAAACATACATAAATAAGTTATCAATCAAACAGTTAAACGAATTGAATCCACAACTTATGAAATTCCAACGAAAGTTAATCAATTCATATTGCAAATATAAACATAGTTTCGAATCACCCCCTAGCTAAAGGGGGTTTAGTTCCTCATAACTTTGAAATCAAAGAAACACCTAAACATTCCAACAACTCAAACTTGAACTGTATGAACGTTTAGGCACTCTTCTCTTCCATTCCTCATACATACAAAACAAAGAGAAATGAATTTAAACTTTGAAATTAAAGAAACACCTAAACATTCCAACAACTCAAACTTGAATTGTATGAACGTTTAGGCACTCTTTTCTTCCTCGTTGTTGTAGCACAAGGTCTAAGGAGATGTTTAGGGCTTTAGGTGTATGTGGAATGGAGTGGGGAATGGTTGGATAGTGGCTGCAATGGAGGAGAAAAAACTGCACAGAAATGGATGGAGATTTGCGGCAAGGGGGAGTGTTTGTGTTGTGAATGGAATGAATGAATTGTGGCTGCAATGCATGCTTATTTATAGGTAAATGAGAGGGAACATGACAGCTAGGAATAGGTGGAAATGTGGCTGCAAGTTTGGTGAATGATTATGAATGAATGCATGTGAAAAACAGCTAGGAAAACTTGGTGGAAAGCTGGAAATGCAAAGGGAAAAGCTGGAATTATGATGGAGAGTGCACGGCAAAGGGTTGGTTTGTGAATGTGTGATGGTGTGATTGAATGATTAAAGGGGCATGTGGGTTGGAAATGCATGTGGAGTTGCAAGGTAGGGTGAATGATTATGGGTGCATGTGGCTTAAAGGGGGAAATGCTAGGTTGGAAATGCATGTGGCTACAATGAAGGAAAGCTGGAAAGGTGATGGGAGGCCACGGCATAGAATGTGTTTGGGTGTTGGAAATGCATGTGTTTTAGGTTGTGAAAGCATGTGGATTAGGTGGAAAGAGGTGGGTGTGCATGTGAGTTGAAATGCATGTGTTTTAGGTTGTGAAAGCATGTGGATTAGGTGGAAAGAGGTGGGTGTGCATGTGAGTTGAAATGCATGTGTTTAAATGGTTGAAATGTGTAGATGATTATGAGTATGATAAGTGATAAATGTATGATATGATAAGTGATAAATGAATGATATGTTAAGTGATAAATGAATGATATGTTAAGTGATAAATGAAATGATATGTTGTTATGATAGGTTGGTCTTCAATTTCGTCCATTCCTTTTGCTCCAAACATAAGCTATCCATTGCAAGTCCGATTTTGCTCCAAAATGCTCCAAAATGCGTCTTTTTGCTTCCTTAGCCATATGAACCTAAAAACACACGAAAGAAGCGTAAAGGACTAAAATAACTAAAGAAACATAACGTAAATGTACGAGAACAAGCCATTTAAGTCGCATGAATATGCTCCTATCAAAACCAAAATAGGAAACCTTGGCTTAACTTTCCTACTTCAAGTAGGAAACCTACTTTGATTAGGAATTCTTCTTTGATTAGGAATCCTAACATCTTTAGGTCTTCAATTTCGTCCATTCCTTTTCCTCCAGGCATATGCTATCCATTCCACGTCCAATTTTGCTCCAAAAGGCTCCAAAATGCACCTTCTTGCTACCTTAGCCAAATGAACCTATAAACACACGAAAATAGCTTAAAATACTAAAATAACTATGAACTAACAACATAAATGTAAGAAAACAAGCTAACTAAGTCGCCTAAATATGCTCCTATCAAATTCCCCCACACTTAGCTTTTGCTAGTCCTCGAGCAAAACAAAACAAACAAAACAAAACACATTCTCGACCTTCCAACATGTACCTCAGGGATTTCCAATGAACATGACACATTAAAGAACATCACTCCCACGGTTTTTAGCTTTCTTTACACTTGAGCAAACACTTAACCATAGTTACCACTTACTAGTTCACATTTAATCAATTAAAACAACATTTTGGAAGTAGTAACATGCCTTAGAGAATTTCCTCAATTCCTCACTAGAATACTCTCTATTTTCACACAGATTTTCTAACTACACTCCCTACACTAGGTATATGTGAGAAGATTGATATAAACATGTACACTAACACTCACATAGGTTATAACAAAGAAACCATTTTCTGGAATTATGACAATGACATGTTTATGATCTCATGAATGGAATGCTCTACTACTTAGAATGAGAACCAGTGATTCCATATGCTCATACCAATTTTTAACTCCACATATTGAACACATAACATCAAGATAGAAGTTGAGGGTTGTAATGAGGCTAAAGTAATGGCTAACAAAGAAGGGTAAAGGATAAACAAAGGTTCTTAAAGCAATAGGAAGCAAAGTAATGAAATTGACACTTAAACTCACTTTTGATGGCGGAAATTAACTTTTAAACACAAGGGAAGGTTTGATAGGAGCATATTTATGCGACTTAGTTAGCTTGTTCTTATGCATTTGTGTTGTTTTTTCTTAGTTAATGTAGTATTTCAAGTCATTTTCGTGTGTTTGTAGGTCCAAAAGGTTAAAGTACCAAGAAAGTGCATTTTGGAGCAGTTTTGGGCGCTAAATGGATAGCTTGTATATGGAGCAAGGTGGATGGACGAATTTGGAGTCAAAAGAGGCTAGGAACATGCTACAAATCAGAAAAGGAAAGTTCAAGACAAAGAAGATAAGGAAAGAGCAAGAAATATGGAAACTTATCCTAACAACCTTATCTTATCCAAACCTTATCCTATCTTATCCTAACCTAATCCTGTTCCACCTTAATCCTAGCTGCAAGTGGACCTAAAAACATGATTTCTAGAAGCCTTATCTGACCCTAAAAGGGTGCCGCACCCTTCCCCCTTTTATCTCTTCTAGAAAACCCAAAATCAGCCACAAAACACTTAGTTTCTAGAAGGCCCAATTTTGGACGAATTTTCTATCCCTTTTCCCTTATGGATTCTGATTTGTTAGGCCTTATTCCTCGTGGATTTGGGTTATACAAATCCTTTTCTGAAATTAATTGGGCCAAACCCCCTCCTAAGTGGATTTAATGACTTGTGCCGAAACCTAGGGCCCTAATCCTTAAAAATCTGCTAAGTTGTAACCCTAATCTAGTTAACCCTAGGGTTGGCCGAACTATATATTCATATTTTCAGCCACAAATTCGTAGGAACCCTCATGCTATTCAGAAAACCCCTTGCCGCAAGCCCTAGACCCCATTCTCCATCATTCATTCACTCCGTACAACCCGATACACAACCTGCCGCAACCCTTCACCCTCATCAGCCATCATTCATCATCCCAAGCAAGAAGAGATCGTTCAAAACCCCCAAAACGACCAACCACATCTTGTGCCACGATAGAAGCATATTTATGCTACTTAGTTATGTTATTTCCTTGCATTTAGTGAGTTAATTACTATTTATTTTAGTCTTTTAAGCTATTTTCGTATGTTTTTAGGTCCTAATGGCAAAAGGAGCAAGAAAGGGCATTTTGAAGCTAAATGGAGCAGTTTTGGGCATGGATTGGATAGCTTAACTATGGAGCATAGAGGATGGACGAAATTGAAGTCAAGAAGGGCTACGAAAGGCTACAAATCTGGTGGATGAAGTCCTAATGCAAAGAAGATAAGGAAATAGCAAGAAATAAGGAACCTTATCCAACCTTATCTTATCCCAACCAACCTTATCCTTTCCTAACTCTAACATTATCCTATCCTATCCAATCCAAATCAGGTTAGGACTTAAATCTAGCTAATTAGAGGGGATTAATTACACATTCAAACACCTATTTCAGTTTCTAGAAGCCTTATCCATTTGTTTGCCGCATGTGGACCATTCCTTGTAGGTTTAGGAGTTGCAATCCTTCCTCTACACCTATATCATGAGTCCTTATCCATTTAGGTCCAGAAATCTACCCTTTACCCCTTCTAGAAGTCTAAATTCTGCCAAAAAATACCTAGTTTCTAGAAGCCCTTAATTTCTAGCGAAAATTCCTTATC
This sequence comes from Pyrus communis, assembly GCF_041283825.1. Taxonomy (NCBI): domain Eukaryota; kingdom Viridiplantae; phylum Streptophyta; class Magnoliopsida; order Rosales; family Rosaceae; genus Pyrus; species Pyrus communis. The sequence continues at coordinate 10,634,343 of NC_142572.1, forward strand.
CCTTTCCCTTTTGGTTTCTACAAAGACTTAACCCTTTTTCCATGGGATTGCGCAATCCTTGTCCTTCACTAAGTGTGCATAATTAGCCTATATAAACAACCAATGCCTCACCATTTAATCCATCCATTCACTCATTCATTCATTCATACTTTCAGCCATCAAACACCACCATTCACCCTACACCACCCTCTACCACAAATTCACACCACACCATCCACCACACCTCAAGAACCTAAATTCACACAAATCCCCATTGTTGGCAGCAAGGAAGGAAGGAGGAGCCACCTGGAGTGTTTCTAGGTGTATTCTATCTTTGTTTTTAATGTTTAAGTTTAATTATCTTTGTTTTGCGAACATGTGGAACTAACTTCTTTTTAGTTAGAGGTGAATTCGAAGCCATGATTATATGTTTTATATGAACTGATTACGTCCAGTTATTGTTTCTTAAGGCATGAATGTGATTTGCTTATCTAAGTTATTAAAACTTGTTTATGTATGTGGGTTGGGGGTCGACACTTAATTTGCATGCATGAATTTGATGCTAGAGTATAAGGGGGTTTCACGTAAGAGTTATTCACTTATATTCACAAGTAGTGGAGGTTGCTAGTCACAATCGTGTTAAGTAAATCCTTGGTATGAGTCTCATGCGTTTCATAGTGATGAATGCCTAGTCAATGCTTATGATTTTCATAGAACTTAATGACTTTTGACATGTATCTCTATCGTGCGTTTCATATAGGGAACTTGAGAAACATAATTTGGTTTAGATGCGTATTCCATCTAATTCAATGAAATAAGGAAAATCTCATGGTTAGTTGTGCGATGCAACTAACTTGGGGTGTTGTCATTCATAGTTTAAAGGAAAAATAACTGGAAATTGGTTTATATGCATATATCATGTGTGGAGAAGGACCCTCTAACTAGCCTTTCACCCATTTAATTTACCCAAATTCGTTTTTACAAAGTGTTTTCTACAAAGTTTTTGTTTTAAGTTTTAAATTCGTCAAAAACAATCCCCCTTTCATTTAGTCATGTTATTTGAGTCAAAATCTGTTTTCTTTGAGTCCTTTGAGTCAAGTTAAGGTTTATTTTCTTCCAAAACACTTGTTAGGTCTAAAATTGAGTCTTTTTGAGTGTTTGTTGCTGTTTTGAGCGTTTTAAGTTAGTTTAGAGTCTATAGAGTCTAGTTTAGTGTTTTTGAGTCTTAATTGTGTTGATTAGCATCCCTTCTAATCCCCGGCCTAAAACGATCCCTACTTTCATATACTACAATCATAGGGTTTTAATTTGAGTGTTAGAATATTTCACATCATGCCACAGCAAGGAAGAAGGAGGAAAGCCCTAGACATGCATGCCATTCGACTTGGAGTTGCTGGAATGTTTTAGGTGTAATCTTTCTTGTGTTTTAATGTTTAAATTCAATAATCTTTGTTTTGTGAGTATGTGGAACTAATCCCCTCTTAGCCAGGGGGAATTTCGAAACCATGGCTTTATTTGCATTATGATTTGATTACTTCCAGTTGTGATTTCATGAATTGTGAATTCAATTTACTTATCTATTTGAATTAAAACTTGTTTGTGTATGTGGGTTGAGAGTGCACACTTAATTTGCATGCATAAATCTGATGCTAGGATATAAGGAAGCTTCACCTAATTGTTGTGAACTTATATTCATAAGTAGTAAAGGTTGTTAGTCACAATCATGTTAAGTAAATTCTTGTTATAAATGTCATGCGCTTTCATAGTTATGAACGCCTCGTCAACACTTATGATTTTTATAGAATTTAATGATCTTTGAATGTTTCTCTACCATGCGCTTTCATGTAGAGAACTTTTGAGGAATAATTTGATTGCAATGGGCTAATTCCATTCAATTCAATGACTTAAGGAAAATCTGAGGGTTAATTTAAGCGTACCTAATAAACTTGGGGTGTTGAGGTTCATGATTCATTGAAAAAGTAACTGCAGATTGTTTTGTATGCAAGTATGTCATGTGTGGAGAAAGACCTCCTAGCTAGGCCATCATGCATTTATTTCCACCAAATTCGTGCAAATCTGCCTAATTCTAGTTTTTGTTTTGTTTACTTTATTTTCGTCCAAAACCAAATCCCCCTTTATTTTAGAGTGTCTAACTAGTTAAAATCTGTTTTAGATTGTGATTTCAAGTGATTTGAGTCAAGTTAAAACCAAAATTCGTCCAAATTTGTGTTTAAAGTCAAATCTGCCCAGTTTGTGTTTTTAGGCAGTTTTGAGTGTTTTTAGCTTATTTTGAGTCTTGTGAACCTGTTTTGAGTCTTTTAAGTTGAGTTAAGTGTTTTAAAGTTTAGTTTTATTTATTTGAGTCAGTTTAAAGTATTTAGCAATCCCTCCTAATCCCCGGTTTAAGAACGATCCCTACTTACATATATACTACAATTGTCAAAAGAGGGTTTAATTTGTGTGTTAAGTTAATTTTCGCATGAAGGTTCATGCAACATTTAGGGTCAAATTCAAACTTTTGGACCATTTCTTCAACAACCAATACTTGTGAGTTCAATCTCACTTATTTCTCAACTCTTTTTACAACTTTTCTCTTTTCTTTTTCTTTTTCGACGAATTTTTTCTTTATTTTCTTTCTTTGCCGTGCCCTATTACCTTCCCCCACACTTGTTTTCTATAATATGTTGATCAAAAGGAATTCATTCTAGGTCATGCTTCACTATCCTTTAAGAACAAGGGTATGGAAAGTCCTAATGAAGGCTAGGTGAGGATAATGTGCCTAACAAAGAAAATAGGCTTGAAAAGGCTCAAAAGGGTTAATCTTACAATGCATATGCAAAAGGGTTAGGCTTTTTGGCTTTGGTTTAACTAAACAACTTCATCTTATTGTATGTTGTGCATTCAATATCATGCTTTGAATGAAATAGACATGAGTTCTAGTATTTGGAAATATAATGATGAAATGCATTCTAAGTAGCACCCAAGCAAAGAATGATGAGATCATGTAACGACTTTAGAAAACAAGAAATTGATGTGATATATAATAGCACTCAAATTAAACCCTCTTTTTGACAATTGTAGTATAGATATAAGTAGGGATCGTTCTAGGCCGGGGATTAAAAGGGATTGCTAATCTAATGAAAACTGACTCAAAGATGCAAAAATATGCTTAAAAACACTTAAACAAACTCAAAGACTCTTAACTAAACTTATATGACTCAAAACAAACTTAAAAGACTCAAAACAACCCAAAACAATAAAAAAAGACTCAATTTAGACTCTAGGACTTAATTTGGACGAAAATAGAATTGGTTTTGACTCAAAAAACTCAAAAACACTCTTTAGGACAGATTTGAAACAAGTAAGTAAAGGGGATTGGGTTTTTGACGAATTTAAGAGAAAAACAAGTATTAAAAGACTCGAATAAACTTTGGACCAATTTGAGAAAAACAATGGATGATTAGATAGCTAGAGGATACTTTTCCACACATGATACATTCAAACACAAATTGATTTCCAGTTGCTTTTTCAATAAACCATGAACCTCAACACCCCAGATTAACCGTGACATCACTAATTAACCCTCAGATTTTCCTTAATTTATTGGATTGGATGACATCATACGACAACCCAAAGCATTCTTCAGAAGTTCCCTACATGACATCATAATGGAGATACAATCAAAGATCATTACGTTCAATGAAAATCATAAGTATTGGCAAAGCACTTGTAACTATGACATCATGATACTCATGCTAGGAATTTACTTAACATGATTGTGAAAACAACCTTAACTACTTGTGAATATAAGTTTGTGACGATTATGTGAAACTCCCTTATATTCTAGCACCAAATTCAAGCATGCAAATTAAGTAGGCATCCCTAATCAACATATAAGAAGAAGTTATACATCAAACGGTTAAGTAAATTGCATTCACAATTTATGAAATCACAACTGGACTTAATCAATTCATATCATAAATATAATCATGATTTCAAAGCCTCCCCTAGCTAAAACGAGTTTAGCCTCTCCTGTTCACAACAAAACAAAGGAAAATTGAATTAAACATTGAAAACAAAAGATAGATTACACCTAAGAACGTCCAACACTCCAACTTGAATGCACAAACGTCCAAGGCTTCTTCTTCGCTTCGTCTTCCTTGCAAAGTTGTGGCACAAGAGTATAGGGGTGATTTTGGATGGATTTTTGGGTTGTGAGTGCATTTAGGTTGGTAGGGTGGTGCGGCAAAGGTTGGGAATGGTGTATGAGTGTTTGGGTGAAGGTATGGAAGTAGGAGAATGTTGGAAAGATGGGTTGAAGGCTGCGGCAAAGGGTTGGAGGAAGGATGAAGGATGGCAGATTGTGTGGGTGAATGATTAGGGTAGAATAAGGGTGCGGCTTTGGTATTTATTTGAGAGAAAGAATCCTAAGGTTTATTACATAGTTTAGGAAAGGATTGGACCCCCAAATCCATAAGGAAAAGGAGATATAAAATCAGAAAATCCAAGGGAAAGGGGAAGGAAACTTGCGGCATAAATTGTATGAAAAGGGAATATGGTTTAAGTCTGAAATTAGGCAAGGATTTAGGATGGAAAAGGTATGTAAAGTGCGGCATTAACTAAGGTGAAATAGGAATGTGATTTTGTGACATAGAATAGGAAACAAGCCTTTCCCTTGCACGGCAAGGAAGGGAAAGTCTATAGGGTGCACGGCAAGGGTAATTAGGTTGCAAGGAAGGCTTGGTTTGTGTCCTAAAATGCATAAGAGTCTTTAATGTTGCTGAAACATAAGGTCTTTTAGGATTAGGAAAGGGAAAGGTTAAACCAAAATAGGAAACCTTGGCTTAACTTTCCTATTTCAAGTAGGAAACCTTCTTTGACAAGGATTCCTCTTTTGATTAGGAATCCTCTTGTGATTAGGAATCCTCACACCTTTAGGTCTTCAATTTCATCCATTCCTTTTGCTCCAAGCATATGCTATCCATTCCAAGTCCAATTTTGCTCCAAAATGCTCCAAAATGCACCTTTTTGCTTCCTTAGCCATATGAACCTATAAACACACGAAAATAGCTTAAACTACTAAAATAACTAAGAACTAATAACATAAATGTACGAAAACAAGCTAACTAAATCGCCAAAATATGCTCCTATCAGAAATCACAGATTTATACTCTCCAAAGAACGTTTTAGGCTCAAGTCTCTCAGGGATGTAGCGTTAGTTTGAGTTCCTTCCTTCAAGCATGTTACAAAAACTAATTTTCTCTTTGTGATTACATGTGAATTCGTAAACTATAACTATAACCAAGCATAAACCAAAGAGTAAATCAAACTTCCATCCAAGTTTGTAACTTTCTTCAATAGTCATGCAATTAAAAACCAAATCCTCATCATTGTGTTGGAAGGTACCCTAAGACACAAACAAACACACAAAAACAACTTTAAAACAACTCTTTTTTGGGTTTTCAAAATGTTTTGCAAAGTTTTTCTAAAATTTTCGTATTTTGTGATCCAAACACTTCAAAACACACTAAAAACACCCAAAAACAGTGAGAAACAACATTAGAAGTGATAGGTGATAGAATCCCACCAAAATCATGCAAAAACAACTTGTTTACGCCCCCCCCCCCAACACTTAAATCAAACATTGTCCTCAATGTTACAAACAAAGACAAACATTCAAACAAACAACATAAACTAACTTAGCAGGACGAAATAAAAGCAATAAAGAGAGGAGTTTAGGAATGCAAATCTGATTTATTTTAATGAATTGTTGGATTGCCTAAGTCCTCCTTAGTTGAATGCATGGGTTGCCTCCCAAGAAGCGCTTGCTTTAACGTCTTGCAGCCAGAGGAACTCTCTTCTTAGGCTAAATTGGAACCCACGGCATGGAGGGTTACTTCCTCCACAATCTGCCCTTCAACACTTTCATAATATGGCTTCAAATGATGCCCATTCACCTTGAATTCTTGGCCATTCCTCAAGCTTTGGATTTGAACTGCACCATATGGAAAAACATTAGTAATAACAAAAGGGCCAATCCATTTAGTACGTAACTTGCCGGGAAACAAACGAAGGTGAGAATTAAAAAGTAACACTTTCTGTCCTATGGAGAATGTTTCGCTACGAATCATCTTGTCATGGAAAGCCTTGGTATTCTCCTTGTAAATGCAAGCATTCTCATAAGTGATAGGAGCATATTTAGGTGACTTACTTAGCTTGTTTTCATGCATTTATGTTATTAATTCATAGTTGTTTTAGTCTTTTAAAGTATTTTCGTGTGTTTTTAGGTTCTAATGGCAAAGGGAGCAATAAAGTGCATTTTGAGGCTATTTGGAGCATTTTTGGGCATGGATTGGATAGCTTAACCATGGAGCAAAGAGGATGGACGAAATTGAAGACTAGAAGAGTTAGGAAAGGCTACAAATCTGGTGGAAGAAGTCCTAATACAATGAAGATAAGGAAGAAGCAAGAAACAAGGAACCTTATCCAATCTTATCTTATCCTATCCTAGAAACCTTATCCTATCCTATCTCTAACATTATCCTATTCTATCATATCCAAATCAGGTGGGGGCTTAAACCTAGCTAATTAGGGGGAATCAATTACACATTTAAACACCTAATTCAGTTCTAGAACACTTATCCATACCAATGCCGCAAGACACCCCTCCTAGTAGGTTTAGGAATTGAAAACGTTTTCCTACTCTTATATCACATATCCTAGGCCCTTTAGGATTAGGAAATCTGCCTTAAACACAGTTTCTAGAACACCTAATCCTATCCCTACATGTGTGCCGCACCTTCCCTTCTAGAATCCCTAAATCCTAGCCGAAATTCCTATTCCAAATCCCACTTGATTTCTGCCTTGAGTTAACCTTTTTCCAATGGGATTAGGCAATCCTTTTCCTTCACTAAGTGTGCCAAACTAGCCTATATAAACTCCTTGCCGTGCCATTTAATCACCACCACCCTTCACACAACAATCATTCATTCATAAACACAACCATCCTTTGCCGTGACCTTACAACCACCCATTCATCATTCCCCTACTTCCACACCTCCATCCCAACCTCCATACACCACCATAGACCCTTGGCCGTGACTTAGCAAGGAGGAGGAGAAGGAAGACCAAGCCTTGGGCGTTTGTGCATTCAAGTTGGAGTGTTGGACGTTTCTAGGTGTAATCTATCCTTTATTGTTAATGTTTAAATCTATGTTGCTTTGTTTTGTCATGAACATGAGAGGCTAAACTCGTTTTAGCCTAGGGATGCTTTGAAACCATGATTACATTTATAATATGAGTTGATTAAGTCCAGTTGTGATTTCATAAATTATGAACGCAATTTACTTAACTGTTTGACGGATAACTTATTCTTGTATGTTTATTAGGGAGGCCTACTTAATTTGCATGCTTGAATTTGGGGCTAGAATATTAGGGTGTTTCACATAATCGTCACAAACTAATATTCACAAGTAGTTAAGGTTGTTTTCACAATCATGTTAAGTAAATTCTTGGCATGAGTTTCATGCAATTCATAGTAACGAGTGCTTCGTCAATGCTTATGGTTTTCAAAGAACTTAATGATTCTTGGTTGTATCTCTATTATGCAATTCATGTAGGGAACTTGTGGGGAATGCTTTGGGTTGTCGTATGCAATCATCCAATTCAATAACGTGAGGAAAATCTGAGGGTTAATTAGTGCAATTCACGGTTAATCTGGGGTGTTGAGGTTCATGGTTTATCGGAAAAGCAACTGGAAATCAATTTATGTTAGAAAGTATCATGTGTGGAGAAGTATCCCTTGGCTATCCCATCATCCATTAGTTTTTTCTTATTTTTCGTCCAAAATCTGTTTTAAAGTTTTAAGTCACTTGTTTTCTTTTAAATTCGTCCAAAATCAAAACCCCCTTTCTTACTTGTTCCAAATCTGTCCAAAAGAGTCTTTTTGAGTCTTTAGAGTCAAAACCAAGTGTATTTTCGTCCAAATTAAGTCCTAGAGTCTAAATTGAGTCTTTTTGGTTGTTTTTGGTTGTTTTGAGTCTTTAAAGTTTGTTTTGAGTCATATAAGTTAGTAAGAGTCTTGTGAGTCTATTTAAAGTGTTTTAAAACATATTTTTACATCTTTGAGTCAATTTTCATTAGATTAGCAATCCCTCCTAATCCCCGGCCTAGAACGATCCCTACTTATATCTATACTACAATTGTCAAAAAGAGGGTTTAATTTGAGTGCTATCTTTTATCACATCAAATTTTTGGCGCCGTTGCCGGGGATTAGCAATTTTGCTAATCCCCCGTTGTTTCTTTTTGTTTCTTTTTATTTTCTTTTTGTTTTAGCTACTGACCAAGTTTCTTTTCTTGTTTGTAGGTACTAGTTTATGACTTGTAGTTCTCAACCTGTTAGTGCAAACATCTTGGATTTTGACGACGATTATGAGCGCACTTTGAGGAAGAAGAAGAAGAACCCAGAATCTAGTACGGCTCCCAACCTTGAGGAGGAGGAAGAGCCAACGCCAAGGGAGGAAGAAGAACCCACGGCACAAGAGGAAGAAACCATGGCAGTGGACAACCGTACAATCAAGGAGTTTTCCGCTTCGGGAATGGCCAATGCCGCACCCTTGTGCATCCAATACCCAAGGGCGGCTCAAGACAAGACCGACGAATTTGAATTGAAGTCAAGCTTGTTGCACCACATTCCAAAGTTCCATGGACTGTCCATGGAGGATCCCAACAAGCATTTGAAGGAGTTCGAGGTGGTGTGTTCGAGCATGACTCCAGTTAACGTTGATGGTAGCATTTTGAAGATGAAGGCTTTCCCATTCTCACTTTTAGAGAAGGCCAAGGATTGGTTATACGAGTTAGCACCTGGAACTGTCACCTCTTGGGAGAGCATGAAGAGGGCGTTTCTTGAAAAGTTCTTTCCTACTTCAAGAGTCATTCTCTTGAGAAAGAAGATTAGCGGAATTCAACAAAGTCAAGGGGAGTCTTTTCCAACATACTATGAGCGTTTTAAAACCCTTGTTGCATCATGTCCTCAACATCAAATGAAGGAGGAGCTTCTAATTCAATACTTCTATGAAGGTCTTCTTCCCATTGAAAGACAAATGCTTGATGCTTCGGCGGGAGGAGCGTTGGTGGATAAAACCCCTATGGCAGCCAAGAACCTCATTGCAAACCGAGCTCTCAATGCACAACAATACGAAGGAATTGGGCAAAGGGACCCCCCACGGCAACAGTTGAATGAGGTAAGTTCTCAATCCGATCTTCAAACTCAATTAGCTAATCTTACTTCTCTTGTGTCTCAGATGGCCGAAGGAATGAAGATCCAAAGTCCAATTGTATGTGGCGTATGTTCTATTCAAGGTCATCCTTCGGAAAAGTGCCCTCAATTGATTGAGAATGGTGGGTGGGAGAGTGCAAACGCCATTGGGTTTCCAAGCCAAAATCAACCAAGGAATGATCCATATTCCAATACATACAATCCGGGTTAGAGAGACCATCCAAACTTCAAGTGGAGGGAGCCTCAACAACCTTACCAACAAGGAGGCTTTAGGCAGCAACCCCTGGGGTTTTACACCAACACCCACGGCCAAGACCAAACCCAACCCCAATCCGCCCAAAACCATCAAGGTACGTCTTTAGATAATGCTATGATTCTTAAGTTACTTACTAGTTTGTCTCAGGGGCAAGAAAATCAAAACAAAGTATTGCAAAACCAAGAAAAGGTATTGCAAAACCACGAAAAGGCAATGCAAAACCAAGACAAAAGGATGGACCACTTAGAGAAGCAAATAGGGCAGATTGCGGAGTTTGTGGGACAATTCCGAGACCAAGGCAAGCTCCCAAGCTCAACCATTGTCAATCCAAAGGGAGGGTTCGAAACGGCCAACGCAATCACCTTGAGGAGTGGAAAAGAAGTTGGCACTACATCCACACCATCCAAAACAAGTCCTAATGAAGATGAGACGTTGCAACATGAAGAGGAGGCTGCAAACAAGCCCACGGCAAGGACACAATCCCCTTTGCCGCAAGTACCTAAGGACACTACTTCATCCAATGCATCCCATTCGGCCACCAAAGGTAAGTTGGGTTCAAATTTGATTAATTCTAACCCCGTTCCACCCAATGTTCCTTTTCCTCATAGATTTTTGCAAACAAAGAAGGAGGAGGATGAAAAAGACATCCTGGAGACGTTTAGGAAGGTGCATGTCAATATCCCGCTCCTTGATGCAATAAAGCAAATTCTGAAGTACGCTAAGTTTTTAAGAAAGATTTGTACAACAAGGAAACGGATTCGGGAGAAGGAGGTGGTACATGTAAGTGAGAATGTCTCTGCAATGTTGCAAAGAAAGCTGCCATCTAAATGCAAAGATCCAGGTAGTTTCACTATCCCTTGTGTAATTGGTAATACAAGGTTCGAGCATGCTATGCTAGATTTAGGTGCATCAATTAATGTCATGCCATGCTCTGTTTATGCATCTATGAATCTAGGAGAGCTTAAAAATGATGGTGTTATTATTCGATTAGCCGATCGATCTAATGCATACCCAAGAGGAGTTTTGGAAGATGTTTTGGTGCAGGTAGACCACTTGATTTTTCCTGCAGATTTCTATGTGCTTTACATGGAGGATTCAACCCACTCTCCACCATCGCCACTCTTACTTGGACGACCTTTCATGAAAACAGCCCACACCAAGATTGACGTGGCCAAGGGAGCCTTAACTATGGAGTTTGGTGGTGATACGATTAACTTTAAAGTTTCTAAATCCATTGAGAATCCTAATGATGTTTGTTCTTGTTTTTCCATTGGTACAATTAAAAATATAGGGCAGGAACGTTCAACACCTATCAAGAAGGATGCGTCTAGAACCACCATCGAGGAAGGAATTGGAGGGAAGCACAAGAAGCACGCCATTGCCCTACAAACACCCAATCTGGCCGTACCTAAGGATACAATTGGCGAGATGGTGGCTGCCCTAGGGGCATTGCCACAACATCCTAGTAAGTCTCCAATCCCAATTCCAATTCCCATTTCAACTAATCGGTTGTTACCTTCTTTGGTGCAGGTTCCAAATCAATTTCAAGGTGGTGGGAGCATTTACATGGACTTCCGGAACCAAAATACCACCATTAGGGAGGATCATTATCCCCTCCCATTCATAGAGCCATATTACGAAAGTGTTGAAGGGCAAGTTGTGGAGGACATTCCACTCCATGCCGTGGGCTCCAAGTGAGGATAAAAAGAACGTTCGTCCGGCTGCACGACGTTAAAGCAATCGCTTCTTGGGAGGCAACGGAAAATGATCCTTCCTTGTAGTGGCATTGAGCTTCCTATTGAGGAGTCCTTATCCATTTAGGGCACTTTATCCATTTAGGATACCTTATCCTTGTTCTAGAAACCTTATCCATCCTTGCCGTGAGTTTTCCTTGCATTAGAGGGTTTCTAGAAGCCCTAATCTGCCCTATCCTTTAGTGCCGCACCTATCCCTTCTAGAAAGCTGCTTTCCCTTGCCTTGCAAGGCATTCTAGAAGCCTTATCACCTCATCTCCTTACTTGCCGCACCTAGGAAGCATTATCCCTTTTTATTTCTGATTTTTAAGCCTATTTCCTTGTGGATTTGGGTTATTCAAGTCCATATCTGAATACCCTAGGGTTTTAAGTGCCTATATATACTCATATTAACCCCTAGATCAGATTACCACCTCTCATACACATTCATTCATTCCAGAAATTCGTCCAACCCTCTCCACACCCTTGCCGCAGCCACCAAACACCTTTCTCCTTAGTTTTAAGCTTTGCCGCAGCATCCCCTTCCCCTAAACACTACTACATCCCTCCATGACCATGAATTAAATTTACTTATCTATGTGAATTACATTGATTTGTGTGTGTTGGTTGAGAGTGCACGCTTAATTATCATGCATAAATTGGATGCTAGGATATAAGGAAATTTCACCTAATCGTTATGGAACTATATTCACAAGTAGTAAAAGTTGATGATCTCAATTGCGTTAAGTAAATTCTTGGCATAAGTTTCATGCAATTCATAGTAACGAGTGCTTCGTCAATGCTTATGGTTTTCAAAGAACTTAATGATTCTTGCTTGTATCTCTATTATGAAATTCATGTAGGGAACTTGTGGGGAATGCTTTGGGTTGTCGTATACAATCATCCAATTCAATAACGTTAGGAAAATCTGAGGGTTGATTAGTGCAATTCACGGTTAATCTGGGGCGTTAAGAATTCATGGGTTTATTGAAAAACAATTGGAAATCGTTTTATATGCAAGTATAACATGTGTGGAGATGAACCCCTTAGCTAGCTTCCCATCCATTCAATTCCATCAAATTCGTTTTTACAATCTGTTCTAATTTAAAAAGTTTGTTTGGTTTTTAAATTCGTCCAAAACCAATCTCCCTTTACTTTGTTGAGTCAAATTAGTTAGAAATCAATTTAGTTTGTGTTTTTAAAGTATCTTGAGTCAAGTTATAACTATTTTCGTCCAAATTCTTCTCTAGTGCTCAAAACTGCTCAGAAAGTAGTTTTAAGCAGTTTTGAGTGTTTTCTTGCTGTTTTGAGTCTTTTGGTTTGTCTTAGTGTTTTAAAGTTTAGTTTTGCATTCTTTGAGTCTAGTATAGTGTTTTAAACTTGTTTTTACGTATTTGAGTCAGTTTTCAAGTGATTTTGCAATCCCTCCTAATCCCCGGCCTAGAACGATCCTTACTTACATACTTACTACAATTGATAAAAAGAGGGTTAATTTGTGTGCGTATAATTCTCACATCACCTATAATCAATACAAACCCTCCAACCTATTTGGATTCGAGTAGAAACAAGCTCATTTTTGGCATTTGTCACCACAGTCACTCCGGATTTCTTTGGAACACATTGAACCGGAGACACCCAACGACTATCCGAAATTGGATAGATCACTCCACAATCCAAGAGCTTGATTATCTCGTTCTTCACAACTTCCATCATTGGAGGGTTGAGTCGGCGTTGAGCCTCTCGAGATGCTTTAGACCCCTACTCCAAAAGTATACGATGCATGCACGTGGTAGGGCTTATTCCTTTGATGTCGGCCAAGGTCCAACCAATTGCTGTTTTGTACTCCTTTAACACCCTCACTAACTTACCTTCTTCTTGTGCCGTGGGTGAGGAGGAGATAATGATGGGCAAGGTCTCTTGGTCTCCCAAGAAAACATACTTCAAATGGCTTGGCAATGGTTTAAGTTCAAGGGAAGGTGGCTACACAACTGAATGAATGGGCTTATTAATCGAAATTGGAATTAAAATTGGGTCCAAAAACTTACCAGATTGTAGTGGCAATGACTCAAGGACAGCCACTATCTCACTCATATGTACATTAAGGGGCACGGCATGGTGTTCTCCATGTATGCCGTGGGTGGCCAATGGGGCTGGTTCCTTGTTTTTCAGTTCCATTCCTCTTGTAATGACCAATTCAAGTGCATCTTCGTTCAATTGTTCAAAATGCTCATGCGCCAACGAATCAATTACATCAATAGAAAAACATGAATGATCCTCACCAGGGTACTTGGTAGATTCAGAAAGATTGAAATTAATAACTTCCCCATCAAATTCCATTGTCAAAGTCCCATTAAACACATCAATCTTAGTGTTGACAGTTTTCATGGATGGGCAGCCAAGAAGGATTGGCAACGAAGGGGAATAGTTTGATTCTTCCATTTCAAGCATGTAGAAATCCACCGGAAAGATTAGATGATTGACCAGCACTAAAACATATTCCAAAACCCCTTTTGGATAGGCATTAGATCTATCGGCCAATTGAATAATCACACCATCATTTTTTAACTCACCTAGGTTCATAGATGCATAAATTGAGTAAGGCATGACATTAATAGATGCACCTAAGTCTAGCATGGCATGTTCAAAACGATTATTGCCAATAACACAAGGAATTGTAAAACTACCCGGATCTTTGCATTTAGGGGGGCATTTTACGTTGTAAGATGGCTGAGACATTTTCACTTACCTTGACAACCTCTTTGTTCAAAATTCTCTTTCTAGTAGTGCAAAGTTCTTTTAAAAACTTAGCATACCTTGGAACTTGCTTAATTGCATCCAAGAGTGGTATATTGACTTGTACTTTTCAAAATGTCTCCAAAATGTCCTTTTCAACCTTCTCCTTCTTCGTTTGCATGAATCTGTGAGGAAAGGGTACATTTGGAGGAATAACATTAGAAATAATCGAATTTAGAACCTCCTTACCTTTGGAAGCAGAATGGGGTTGTTTGGGTGGCTGCGGCATGGGTGGTGTTACCCTTGCCGTGGCTTGCTCTTGTTCCTCCTCCTCGAATTGCAACTTGTCGTCCTCAATTGAGGCTGTTTTAAATGGTTGTGAGGCCATTCCAACTTGTTTTCCACTTCGCAACATGATTCCTTTGGCAGATTCGAATCCTCCTTTTGGGTTGACAACAGTTGAACTAGGCAACTTGCCTTGTTCTCTAAATTGGCCCATAAACTCCGCAATCTGCCCTACTTGCTTCTCTAATTCATCAACCTTTTTGTCCCTATTTTGCATTCCCTGCGCCATAGAAGTTAGTAATTGAAAATTTTGATCATTAGCTATGGACGAACTTGATTTGGATTGGGTAGGTTGCGCTTAGGGTTGTGTGGGTGCATACGGCCTTTGGTAAAATCCCAGAGGTTGCTGCCTAAATGCGCTTTGTTGTTGGGGTTGGGGCTCCCTCCATTTCAAATTTGGATGATTTCTCCAACCGGGATTGTATGTATTAGAGAAAGGATCACTCCTTGGTTGGTTTTGGTTCCCATAACCCACGGCATTGGCAGATTCCCACCCTCCGTTCTCGATCAATTGAGCGCACTTATCCGTGAGATGTCCATTCATTGAGCACACGCCACAAACAGCCACACTTTGTACCTTTGGTATTTCAACCACCTGCGAAAGAAAAGAAGTAAGATTGGCCATTTGATTTTGAAGTTCGGAAATAGCACTTATCTAACTAACTTGTTGCTGCCGTGGTATGTCTCTTTGACCAACGCCTTCATATTGTTGAGCATTTAAGGCTCGGTTGGCAATGAGAGTCTTGGCGGCCATGGGAGTTTTGTCCACTAAAGCTCCTCCCTCTGAGGCGTCTAGCATTTGGCGTTCAATTGGTAGAAGCCCTTCGTAGAAATATTGAAGAAAAAGCTCCTCTTTCATTACCACCATGATTAACCATCCTCTATCCCTCTAAACAAGAGCACACCATCCAAAACCCCCAAATCCACCTCACATACCTTGTGTCACAGCAAGGAGGAGGAAGAGGAGCCTAGCCGTGCATGCCATTCATCCTGGAATTGCTGAAACATTTAGGTGTAATCTTTCTTATGATTTCAATGTTTAAATTCAATAATTTTTGTTGTGCAAGCATGAGGAACTAATCCCCTTTTGGCTAGAAGGGAATTTCGAAACCATGGTTATATTTGCATGATGATTGATTACTTTCAGTTGTGATTTCATGAATGATGAATTCAATTTACTTATCTGTTTTAATTAAAACTTGTTTATGTATATGAATTGAGAGTGCACACTTAATTTGCATGCATAAATATGATGCTAGGGGTATAAGGAAACTTCACCTAATCATTGGGAACTTATATTCATGAGTAGTTAAGATTGTTGGTCACAATTATGTTAAGTAATCATGCCTTGAATGGAATGGATGCAAGTTCTAGCATTTGGAACTAAGTGATGAAACGCCTTCTAATTAGCAACCAAGCAAGAATAATGAGATCATGTAACGAGTTTGAAAACAAGAATCACAGATTAATACTCTCCAAAGAATGTTTAAAGCTCAAGTCTCTCAGGGTTGTAATGTTATTCTAAGTTCCTTCCTTCAAGCATATTACAAAAACGTTTTTTTTTTTTCTTTGGGATTAAACATGAATTCATAAACAACAACTATAACCAAGTATAAACCAAGAATATATCAAACTTCCATCCATGTTTATAACTCTCTTTCACAGCCATGCACATAAAAATCAAATCCTCATCATTGTGTTGGAAGGTATCCTAAGACACAAACACACAAAAACAAACACAAAACTGACTCAAACTGACTCTTTTTAGTTGTTTCAAACTGTTTTTCGGATTTTTTTCAAAGTAACACATAAAAAGACATCAAAACATGTTAAAAACACTTAAAACAGTGGGAAACAAGTTTAGACATGTTAGGTGGTAATACCCTACGAATTTCATGCAAAAATAGCTGCGTTACGAATGTGACACACAAATTAAACCCTACTTGTGACAATTGTAGTAATGATGTAAGTAGGGCTCGTTCTAACCGGGGATTAACTAGGGGTGCTAATCTAATATAAATTGACTTAAAAACACAAAAACTAAACTTAAAGACTCTAACTAGACTACTATGACTCAAAACAGATTTGAAACACTCAAAACTGCCTAAAACAACCAAATTGACTCAAACAGCAACTAAAACTTGATTTGGACGAATTTGAAAGTGCTTGTGACTTAAAATACTTAAAAACACAAAATAAGACAGATTATAATGACTAAGACTTAACAAAATATGGGGGGATTGTGTTTGGATGAAACTAAATTAAATGGACAGATTGTAAAGAAAACAGATTGTAAGACAAGTTGTGATAAACCAATGGATGATGGAATAGCTAAGGGGTTCTTCTCCACACATGAAATATTTGCAACGTAAATCAATTTCCAGTTATCAATTCAATAAGTTATGAACCTCGACACTCCAAGTTAATTAGGTCCGCTTAAATTAACCTTCAGATTTCCCTAGAATCATTGAATTGGATGAATATGCATCGCAAACAAATTATTCCTAACAAGTTCTCTATATGAACAGCATGATAAAGACACAAGTTAGAATCATTACGTTCTTTGGAAATCATAAGCATCGACAAGGCATTTGTAACTATGAAAAGCATGATACTCCTGCCAGGAATCTACTTAAGACGATCGTGACTAGCGACCTTCACTACTTGCGAATATAAATTCATAACGATTAGGTGAAACAAACTTATACCCTAGCACCAGATTCAAGCATGCAAATGAAGCGTGCACTCTCAATCAACATACAAGAATAAGTTCTAAATCAAACGGTTAAGCAAATTGTATTCATGACTTATGTAACGATAACTGGAAGTAATCAACTTATTTCACATATATAATCATGGTTTCGAATACACCCTTAGCCAAAACGAATTTAGCCAATCATACTCAAAGAAAAACAAAGATTACATGAATTAGACATTGAAATATAAGATATAATACACCTAAAATTGTTCAACAACTCAGAATGAAGAGCCAAACAATTGAGTGAATCTGTCTCCTTTCCCTTGCTTGCGGCAGATTGGGTGGTGGTGGTTTTTGGGCTGTTTTGATGATGTAGAATGGATTTTGGGGTGTTTAGAGGCACGGAAAGGGGTGTAGGTTGACTGTGGATGAGTGTTTGATGGTTGGAAGGTGGTGGAGAACTCGGCAAAGAGGGTGGAAGAAGGTGGAAAGGCTGGTTGTATTTCTGGGCTGCAGAATGGTGTTTTGGGATGAATGGATGTGTGTGGGAGTGAATGGACGAATTTATGTGGTCAATGATCCTCTAGGGTTCGACCAAGGGCTGATTATATGTGTTTTGGGAAGTTAATAACATACCTAATTGAGTTATGATTCAGATTTCCTAGTCTAAATAGAAAAGGTAAGTGAATAAAGTCCAAATAAAATCAGAAAAAGGGGATGCACGAATTTAAACAAGTAAGGAATGTCCTTGCCTTGCAAGGAATCAGAAATTAAACCTCTTGCACAGCAAGGAAAGGGAATTTAAGGTAAGAAACGAAATTGGTGCAAAAGAAGGAAGGAAAAGTCAATTCCTTGCAAGAAATCAGAAATTAGGACTTTAGGGAAAGTTTTAGAACTAGGAAAGTGAATTAAACTAGGAAATAAGAATTTGAAATCAGGAAACACAAGGGAAGGGTACGGCACAAGCTTAGGGAAAGGTAAGGCACAAAGCAAGAGGTATTAGAATAAGGGAAAGGTCCTAACACATATGAAAAAATAGGGAAGTTTACACAAAGAAAGGAAAACAACCTTCCTTGCACGGCAAGGAAGGGAAAGTTGCAAAGAACCTTTGTTTGTTGTCCAAGGGTGCTCGGGAGCCATCTTAAGTGCTAAAACTTAGAGCGTTCTTGATTTAGGAAAGGTCAACCAAAATAGGAAACTTCGGCTTAACTTTCCTACTTCAAGTAGGAATCCTTGTGTGATTAGGAATCCTCGTCTAACTAGGAATCCTCATGTGAGTGGGAAACCTCCTTCAATTTGGAAACCTTCTCGTAATTGGAATCCTCGTCGTAGTAGGAATCCTTGCGACATCAACTCTTCAATTTCGTCCATTCCTTTTGCTCCAAGCATAAGCTATCCAATTTGTGCCCAAAAGTGCTCCAAAAGGCTCCAAAATGCATCCTTTCGCCAAATACGTCTCATGAACCTGAAAACACACAAAAGAAACTAAAAGAACTAAAATAACTAAGAATTAATAACATAAATGCACGAAAACAAGCAAACTAAGTTGCATAAATATACTCCTATCAAGTAAGTTCTTGGCATAAGTACCATGCGCTTTCATAGTTACGAATGCCTCGTCAACACCTATGATCACCATAGAACCTAATGATCTTTGATTGTCTTTCTATTATGCGCTTTCATATAGAAAACTTTTAAGGAATAATTTGATTGCAATGCGCTAATTCCATTCAATTCAATGACCTAAGGGAAATCTGAGAGTTAATTTAAGCGTACCTAATTAACTTGGGGTGTTGAGGTTCATAATTCATTGAATAAGCAACTGAAGATTGTGTTGTATGCAAGTATGCTATGTGTGGAGAAAAACCTCCTAGCCATCTCACCATCCACTTAATTCTATCAATTTCGCCCAAATCTGCCTAGTTTACATTATTGTTTTGTTTGTTTGATTTTCGTCCAAAACCAAACCCCAAATTGTCTTAGAGTGTCTAATTGGTTCAAATATGTTTTAGATTGTGTTTTTAAGAGTTTTGAGTCAAGTTAGAACCAATTTTCGTCCAAGTTTGTGTTTAGGCTCAAAACTGCCCAGTTTGTGTTTTTAGGCAGTTTTGAGTGCTTTTAGCCTATTTTGAGTCTTGTGAACTTGTTTGAGTCTTTTTAAGTGAGTTAAGTGTTTTAAAGGTCAGTTTTATTTATTTGAGTCAGTTTAGAGTGTTTAGCAATCCCTCCTAATCCCCGGTGTAAGAACGATCCCTACTTATTTATATGCTACAATTGTCAAAAGAGGGTTAATTTTCGTGTGTTATTGGTTTGTTATTGGTTTTAGTTTCTGACTTGTTTGTTTTCTTGTTTTAGGCACTAGTTTATGTCTCGGAGTTCTCAACCGGTTTATGCGCATATCTTAGACTTTGACGACGATTTTGAGCGAGCCTTGAGAAGAAAGAAGAATCAACGAGAGCCTCAACCACCTCAACCTGCACCTGAGCTTGAAGAGGACGAAATAGAAGTGGGAGAGGAGGCCACGACAAGGGTTTTTGAGGAAGAACAAGTTATGGTAGCCAACAACCAAACAATCAAGGAGCTTTCTGCTTCGGGATTGGATAATGCCATGCCTCTATGCATTCAATATCCAAGGGCAGCCCCCGACAAGACTGACGAGTTCGAGCTCAAGTCTAGTTTATTGCACCATATTCCTAAGTTCCATGGGTTGTCCATGGAAGATCCTAATAAACACTTGAAGGAGTTTGAGGTTGTTTGCTCAAGTATGACCCTGGTGAATGTTGATGGGAGCATTTTGAAGATGAAAGCTTTTCCCTTTTCTCTCTTGGAAAAGGCTAAAGATTGGTTGTATGAACTAGCCCCCGGAACTGTCACATTAGGGGAGAATATGAAAAGGGCGTTTTTGGAGAAGTTTTTCCCAACTTCTCGAGTCATTCTTTTACGTAAAAGGATTAGTGGCATTCAGTAAAATCAAGGTGAATCATTCCCAACTTATTATGAATGTTTTAAAACCCTTTTTGCTTCATGTCCACAGCACCAAATGAAGGAGGAACTTCTTCTTCAATATTTCTACGAAGGGCTTCTACCAATTGAACGTCGAATGCTAGACGCCTCAGCGGGGGGAGCTCTAGTGGACAAAACACTTATGGCCGCCAATACTCTCATTGCCAACCGAGCTTTGAATGCTCAACAATACGAAGGCGTTGGCCAAAGAGACATACCACGACAGCAACTAGTTAATGAGGTAAGTGTTATTTCTGAACTTCAAAATCAATGGCTAATCTTACTTCTCTTCTTTCGCAGGTGGTTGAAATACCAAAGGTACAAAATGTGGTTGTTTGTGGCATGTGCTCCATGAATGGACATCTCACGGACAAGTGCCCTCAATTGATTGAGAACGGAGGGTGGGAATCTGCCAGTGCCGTGGGTTATGGGAGCCAAAACCAACCAAGGAACGATCCTTTCTCTAACACATACAATCCCGGTTTGAGAGATCATCCAAATTTCAAATGGAGGGAGCCACAACAACCCCAACAACAAAGCACATTTAGGCAGCAACCTCCGGGATTCTACCAAACGCCGTATGCACCCACACCACCCCAAGCACAACCTACACAACCCAAATCAGGTTTGTCCATAGATAATGATCAAAATTTTCAATTACTAACTTCTATGGCGCAGGGAATGCAAAATAGGGACAAAAAGGTTGATGAATTAGGAAAGCAAGTAGGGCAGATTGCGGAGTTCATGGGCCAATTCAGAGAGCAAGGCAAGTTGCCTAGCTCGACCATCGTCAATCCAAAAGGAGGTTTTGAAATCGCTAAGGCTATCACCTTGAGAAGTGGCAAACAAGTTGGAACGGCCTCACAACCCTCTAATTCAGCCACAACGGAGGACGAAAAGTTGCAATTGGAGGAGGAGGAGCAAGAGCAAGCCACGGCAAGGGTAGCACCAGCCATGCCGCAGCCACCCAAACAACCCCATTCGGCTTCCAAGGGTAAGGAAGTTCCAAATTTGATTATTTCTAATGATATTCCTCCAAATGCACCATGTCCTCGTAGATTCATGCAATTGAAGAAGGAGGAGGCTGAAAAGGACATTATGGAGACATTTAGAAAAGTCTGATGCCAAAATTACTTAACACACAAATTAAACCCTCTTGTTGACAATTGTAGTAGATATGTAAGTAGGGATCGTTCTTAAACCGGGGATTAGGAGGGATTGCTAAACACTCTAAACTGACTCAAAATCGTAAAAACAAAGTTTAAACACTCAACTAGACTCAAAGAATGCAAAACTAAACTATAAAACACCAAAACGAACCAAAAGACTCAAAACAGCAAACAAACACTCAAAACTACCTTAAAAACACTTTCTGGGCAGTTTTGAACACTTTACTCAAATCTGGACGAAATTAAGTTATCACTTGACTCAAAACACTAAAAAACATCAACTAAATTGATTTCTAACTAATCTAACACTTTAAATTAATGGGGGAATTGGTTTTGACGAAAATTAAGTAAATTTAGACAAGGACATAGAAAACAGATTCTTTAGACTAAATTAGGTGAATTGATGAATGATGGGCTAACTAGAGGGTTCTTCTCCACACATGACACACTTGCATTCAAATTGATTTCCAATTGCTTCTTTCAATAAATTATGAAACTCAATACCCCAAGTTAACCGTGAACAGCACTTTTTTAACTTTCAAGTTTTCCTCAAGTTATTGAATTGGATGGGAATGCGCATACAACAACTCAAAACATTCTCTAAAAGTCCCTTACGTGAAAAGCACAATAAAGGTACAATCAAAGATCATTAAGTTTCATGAAAACTATAAGTATTGACGAGGCAATTGTTACTATGAAAAGCATGAAACTTTTGCCAAGAATTCCCTTAACGCGATCGTCGATAAACGACCTCCACTACTAGCAAATATAAGGTTATAACTATTAGGTGAAATTCCCTTATATTTTAGCTTCAAATCCCTGCATGAAAAACTAAGTGGCCACCTTAATCAACACACAAGAATGAGTTATCAATCAAACAGTTAAGCAAATTGAATTCACAACTTATGAAATAATAATTGGATGTAATCAATTCATCTTGCAAGCATAGTCATGGTATTGAATAGCCCCCTAGCCAAAAGGCTTAGTTCCTCATGTTCACAAAACAAAGGAAAACAGATTTATACATTGTAAATAATAGAAAGAGAACACCTAAATACTCCAACGATCCAATGTTGAATAGCTAGAATCTTCAAGCAATCTTCTTCCTCTCCTTTGCTACGGCATAAGAGGTTCTGGTGAGTTTAGGGGGTTATGGATGATGTAGAATGATGGATTTAGGTTTAGGATGGATGTAGGGGACGGCAAGGGTTGGTTTTGGGCAGAAATTATGGAGAATGGTGAAGTATGGATGTGTTAGAGGGATGGGATGAGTTTTTGGCGTGAATGGTGAATGAATTCCCCTTTGTGGCTGCTACAAGGATGTTTCTTCATAGGATTTCAGGAATTAAAACCCTAGGTTATTTAGGTAAACAGAAATTAAGTCAAAAGCTTCTAGAAATAGGAAATCAAATCAGAAATTTAAAGGAAACTAATTAAAAGTTGCAGCAATGGTATAAAACAGAAAAGGAATGTGTTTTAATGCAAGGAAATAGGAAAGAATCATCTCCCTTGCACGGCAAGGAAGAGGAAAGGTCAAGGGAGGTGCGGCTGTGATGTAGGAAAGGTTTAAATGTCCTAAAACTAAAGGAAACAAGGTTCCCTTGCACGGCAAGGGTTTGTAAGAAAAGGAATGCTTTTTATTTCTGAAATTAGGCAATAATTTTGGAATAGAAAAGGGTATGTGAGTTATGGCTGTGCTTGGTATGAAAAAGGAATGTGTTTAAATGCTTTAAAACAGGAAACAAGGCCCTTCCTTGCCGTGCAAGGAAGGGAGACACAAGGAAACACACGACATTGTCCTAAGGTTGCAAGGGATGTTGTTTTTGTGACCTACAATAGATAGGAGCCTTTGATCTTGCTGAAATATGGAGTCTTTAAGGATTAGGAAAGATTAAACCAAAATAGGAAACCTTGGCTTAACTTTCCTACTTCAAGTAGGAAACCTTCTTTGACTAGGATTCCTCATTTGATTAGGAATCCTCTTGTGATTAGGAATCCTCTTGTGATTAGGAATCCTAACTCAATTTGGTCTTCAATTTCGTCCATTTCTTTTGCTCCAAACATAAGCTATCCATTCCAAGTCCAATTTTGCTCCAAAATGCTCCAAAATGCACCAGTTTGCTTCCTTAGCCATATGAACCTAAAAACACACAAAAGAAGCATAAAGGACTAAAATAACTAAGGAAACACAACGTAAGTGCACAAGAACAAGCCAATTAAGTTGCATAAATATGCTCCTATCAAAGTCCAAGTCAATATACCACTTTTGGATGAGAACTTTGCACTACTAGGAAGAGAATTTCGAACAAAGAGGTTGTAAAGGTAAGTGAAAATGTCTCAGCCATCTTACAACGTAAAATGCCCCCTAAATGCAAAGATCCGGGTAGTTTTACAATTCCTTGTGTTATTGGCAATAATCGTTTTGAACATGCCATGCTAGACTTAGGTGCATCTATTAATGTAATGCCGTACTCAATTTATGCATCTATGAACCTAGGTGAGTTAAAAAATGATGGTGTGATTGTTCAATTGGCCGATAGATCTAATGCCTATCCAAAGGGTGTTTTGGAAGATGTTTTAGTGCAGGTCAATCATTTAATCTTTCTGGCTGAATTTTATGTGCTTGAAATGGAAGACTCGGTTCATTCTCCACCCTTGTCACTCCTACTTGGAAGACCATTCATGAAAATAGCTCAAACAAAGATTGATGTGGCCAAGGGAGTATTAACAATGGAATTTGGTGGTGATATAATTAAATTCAATGTTTATAACTCTATTAAGAAGCCTAATGATGTTCGTTCTTGTTTTGCCATTGATGTGCATAAGCATATAGGGCAGGAACAATCCACACCTATCAAGATGGATGCCTCAAGAACCACCATTGAAGAGGGAATTGGAGT
Organism: Pyrus communis; assembly: GCF_041283825.1. Classification (NCBI taxonomy): domain Eukaryota; kingdom Viridiplantae; phylum Streptophyta; class Magnoliopsida; order Rosales; family Rosaceae; genus Pyrus; species Pyrus communis. The sequence goes on from NC_142572.1 coordinate 10,658,436, forward strand.
GGTTGCCCTAAAACCACCCAATCTGGCCGAGAGTAGCCATAGTGACATTGTTGATAGGGCTGCCACTTTTGAGCTTCCATCACAATATGTTTGTAAGTCTCTAATCCCAATTCCAATTCCCATTTCAACTAATAGGTTGTTACCTTCTTTGGTGCAAGTACCCAATCGATTTCAAGGTGGTGGGAGCATTTACATGGACTTTAGGAACCAAAACACCATAATCAGGGAGGATCATTATCCCCTTCCATTCATAGAGCCATACTATGAGAATTTCAAGCAGCATGTTGTGGATGATGTACCCCTCCATGCCGTGGGTACTAGTGAAGCTTAGCATGGCATATTCGTCTGGCTGGAAGACGTTAAAGCAAGCGCTTTTTGGGAGGCAACCCATGTATTAGACAAGGAGAAGATGGAACTTCCACTCCAAACCCAGATGTATTAGCAAGCGCTTCTCGTGCATTTACATTGTGTTTCCTTAGTTATTTTAGTCCTTTATGCTTCTTTTGTGTGTTTTTAGGTTCATATGGCTAAGGAAGCAAAATAGTGCATTTTGGAGCAAAATTGGACTTGGAATGGATAACTTATGTTTGGAGCAAAAGAAATGGACGAAATTGAAGATCAAACTGAGTTAGGATTCCTAATCACAAAAGGATTCCTAATCACAAGAGGATTCCTAATCACAAGAGGATTCCTAATCAAATGAGAAATCCTAGTCAAAGAAGGTTTCCTACTTGAAGTAGGAAAGTTAAGCCAAGGTTTCCTATTTTGGTTTAATCTTTCCTAATCCTTAAAGACTCCATATTTCAGCAAGATCAAAGGTTCCTATCTATTCTAGGTCACAAAAACAACATCCCTTGCAACCTTAGGACAATGCCGTGTGTTTCCTTGTGTCTCCCTTCCTTGCCGTGCAAGGAAGGGCCTTGTTCCCTATTTTAAATACTTAAACACCTTCCTTTTTCATACCAATTTCAGCCATAACTGACATACCATTTTCTATTCCAAAATTCTTGCCTAATTTCAGAAATAAAAAGCATTCCTTTTCTTACAAACCCTTGCCGTGCAAAGGAACCTTGTTTCCTTTAGTTTTAGGACATTTAAACCTTTCCTACATCACAGCCGCACCTCCCTTGACCTTTCCTCTTCCTTGCCGTGCAAGGGAGATGATTCTTTCCTATTTCCTTGCATTAAAACACATTCGTTTTGTGTTGTATACCATTGCTGCAACTTTTAATTAGTTTCCCTTAAATTTCTGATTTGATTTCCTATTTCTAGAAGCTTTTGACTTAATTTCTGTTTACCTAAATAACCTAGGGTTTTAATTCCTGAAATCCTATAAAGAAACTTCCTTGTAGCAGCCACAAAGTTTCATTCATTCACCATTCACGCCAGAAAATCATCTGATCCCTCTAACACATCCATACTTCACCATTCTCCATATTTTCAACCCAAAACCAACCCTTGCCGTCCCCTACATCCATCCCAAACCTAAATCCATCATTCTACATCATCCATAACCCCCTAAACTCACCAGAACCTCTTGTGCCGTAGCAAAGGAGAGGAAGAAGATTGCTTGAAGATTCTAGCTATTCAACATTGGATCGTTGGAGTATTTAGGTGTTCTCTTTCTTATATTTACAATGTATAAATCTGTTTTCCTTTGTTTTGTGAACATGAGGAACTAAGCCTTTTGGCTAGGGGGCTATTCAATACCATGACTATGCTTGCAAGATGAATTGATTACATCCAATTGTTATTTTATAAGTTGTGACTTCAATTTGCTTAACTAGTTGATTGATAACTCATTCTTGTGTGTTGATTAAGGTGGCCACTTAGTTTTTCATGCAGGGATTTGAAGCTAAAATATAAGGGAATTTCACCTAATAGTTATAACCATATATTTGCTAGTAGTGGAGGTCGTTTATCGACGATCGCGTTAAGTGAATTCTTGGCAAAAGTTTCATGCTTTTCATAGTAACAATTGCCTCGTCATTACTTATAGTTTTCATGAAACGTAATGATCTTTGATTGTACCTTTATTGTGCTTTTCACGTAAGGGACTTTTAGAGAATGTTTTGAGTTGTTGTATGCGCATTCCCATCCAATTCAATAACTTAAGGAAAACTTGAGAGTTAAAAAAGTGCTATTCACGGTTAACTTGGGGTATTGAGTTTCATAATTTATTGAAAGAAGCAATTGGAAATCAATTTGAATGCAAGTGTGTCATGTGTGGAGAAGAACCCTCTAGTTAGCCCATCATTCATCAATTCACCTAATTGAAGGAAAATTTGTGAAAAACAAGTTCATTTGAGCAACATCAACAACATGCAATTAACAATTAAAAGGCGGAATCATATTTATATGCACTCAAAAACAAAACTTAACCCATGAACTTCAAAGCCTAGTAGATAGGTGAACCAAGACTCAACTCAAAACAAAGTGAGTTGAGAAATCAATACCTTTGTAGATTCCTCTTTGCATAAGCAAAGGCTAATCACCCAAAGAGAGGGCCTTCATTCCTTGCATCTTAGATCCATGGATTTGGATGGATGAAAAGGTTTCTCCAAGTTCCCAAAATTGAAAACCTCTAAGTCTCCACACCAAGGCATATTGTAGAAGAAATGAGTGACCTTGGAGGAGTTTGATTGCTAGATGATCCCTACAAGGTGGCTGAAATTTTAGAGAGAAAAGAGAGCTTGTGTTCTCATCCTTTCCCCAAAAATTACCCTTAATGAATTTTGGCTATAAAGTCATACTTATTCCTTAATTCATTTGAGTGGCAAACTTGTAAATAAGTCCAAAACCACTCCTTCTTTAACATGGGATTTATTGGGCTATTTGGGCCTTTGTGAATCATTATTCATTAAGTTGTCACACAACTTAAGTCAATGGACTTGACGTTCGAAGCCCATTGGGCCTTAAGGTCCAAAACTATCCCGAGGTCTTTTAACGAACTTATTCGTTTGATTAATAATCATATTAATTAATCCTTGCCATAAATAATTAAACCATTTAATTATTCTTACTCATCTCCGTTGAATCTTCAATCTCTACCTTACACGGTGTACGATCCATTAGGTTCCTTTTAGCGAGGCAGTGGGCGATTCAAACTCTTTCAAATCGATTGTGAATTGGAACTTACTTTCAATTCTCCCGTTAGTGATAATACACTTTTAGGGCTTCCACAAACCATGGTTGACGCCTAGCAGCATGTCATGGTTACCCAAGCTAATCAGAAGAGGTGGAGAACCTATTCAGTTTTAGGATTACAAATGCAATACGGTCTTTCTCTAATACAATACTCTTGACCACATTGTTTGGTTTGATAGTTTATTCATGTCTACTATCCAATGTGAGTCTTGTGCTTATATGATTACCTTGAATGTGATTTGGAACACATTCCTAAATCTCATTCATACTTTGGCCAAAGATTCTTAATCATATCATAGAGTATTCTCCCTCAAACAGTTTGAAGGTTAGAGATCCCTTGTTGCGCATTCACTTGCCTCCATGGCTAAGTGGCTTAACCCCAACGATGCCGTGGACACCCTCCTGATGGAGTGACTTTGACATAATCAAAGATTAAGGACCTAACCACAAGACAACTGTGATGCCTCAGGTCAAAAGACTAATTTGCATTATCCCAACCATGAGTTCTCATGTGACATGAATATGAGAACTCTTCGTTGATCGTGTTCAGTGAACTCATTCTCTATTGAGCACCTACGTACTTGTCTTGATGTCACACACACCAATGACTCGAGACTAGTCACTCTCCCTGAGAGAAGACATAGCACGTACTGATCTTAACGGACTGTCAATGCCCAATTGACAATCCTATGATCAGGAACGTTTAGGATGTGTCAACGAAAGAATGGTCTCATGAATCTAACTTCTTTAGATCGCATTCTTCCAATCACATATTCCTTGGACTTATCGTTTAAGCATATAACATTTATATGAGACGGCTCAAACAATAATGTTTGCCCTTAATATTAAACTAGATTAGTTTAACATGTGAAATGTCCATAAAGTATCATCATATGATTGGTTTTAGGGCACATTTCCAATAATCTCCCACTTGCACTAGAGCCAATCAGCTTAGTCATCAGTGATGATACCTCTTCTGTAGTCATTTCATAAATGGCTGAGTAGTAGGCCTAGACAATGGATATCTATATGTTATCCATAGAAGCAACCTTGAGAATAACGACGTCACCATTATACATGATTCTCAATCATGTGGTTCAGTCTCTCATTTGAGTTCGGACCTTGATGAGACCTTGATTCCCTGGCTTGAGCTATCGCCCCATTAGTGTCATACACTTTCTGGTTGGAACCGAATAGAGAGTTCATAAATGAACTTTCCCATCCAAACAACATTGTTGTAAACTTCTATATGGCAATATATTTTGCAATCATAATGGAACACACTAAAGTCATTACTTTAATGTTTCCATCCAAATATCTTTTTAGTCATAATAAAGAGATATCTGTTTATCTCTTCATTCATAATGAAGAAATATCCAATGATGGATTAGATTCATAATCTAATACATTTACGCTTCCATTACGTTACTCTAATTCTTTCTCAATTATTGAGTAATATATCCTTTAGTATTTCTCAAATACTTAAGGACTCACTTGACAGTTGCCATGGTTCTGATCCTGGGCTTGCACTGATATTGTCTTGTACCTTTCTAGGTACATCTTATATCAATGTTTTTCATACAATATGAAATACATAAATCACCTTTCTGCTTATGCATAAAGGATTCTATTTACGCATTATTTCTTTGGGAGTCAAAGGGTACATTCCCTTTGAGAAGAACAACTTCCTAGTCTCACTAGAATTGTCATTCTAATTGAAGTTTATCATCAAATGAGAAACTTCCTAGCATCTCTTGTCTATTTTAGGGATTGATATAATCCAATTATATCTTGAAATATATCATTATAGATTTCCATTCCATTATATAGACTATATCTCCCATATACATTCTATCATTATAGAATAACTTTAACGAAGAAGTACTCTTTTCATTTCCAAAAATTAATATATCATATATATATATTTAAATTTAGGAATACGATTAACTCCCACTAATCTTCTGTAAACCTAGTAAACAAAAGATTCATTTACATCTTTATGAGAAATCAAACAATTGATCTTTTCTCATAAGACGCTTATAGCTCCCACTAGCTTGCTAAGATCCATGATGGATGGATCTCTACAACTAACCTATCTTGTGATTTATAATTTTAGACATATATTATCAAGACTATCTTAATAATGGTTTCGGAAACCCATATTATGTCCAAACATTAAATCACCATTTAGTTGTAGCTAGCAATTTTCGAATTAATTGAAACCAAGACTACGTCAAAGATGGTTTCTTCAAAGTCAACCATTCTCTTTGAGTGTAGTCACCTTAAGCTACCAATTAGCTGTGAAGGTTTCATTATTTCGGGTCAAATGGTACTTTACCATTTCCTTGAGTATATATCGTATATACACTCAATGTAGTCATAAGGATTTTCATTCTTATTTCTTTCGAATTAAGAGGTGCAACTCTATGACATAGTCATAAAGTTCAAACCATTCAACTGAGACGGTTTATAAATCCTTCTGGACTACCTTGGAGCTTGTGGTATAGGAACTAGGTTGTCTTAGAAGTATATATCATATATATATGGGTAATTGATAATGTCCAACGAACTAAATCTTATTCATGTTCATTCTTCTCCTAATGGAGAAATTCATTATCTTATGATGCTACTTTCCTTGATATTTTTCAAGGAAATTAATCTAAAGTGTTACTTTTTCCTTGGATCAAATCTAAGGAGGTAAATACTTTAGACGTCTTACTCATCTACTTACATTTCTTGAATTCTTTGAAACCTTTTGCAAAGTATTCGGACTTGTGTTTATTCAAAATAAACTATAGTCCAACCGAGAGTGATCTTCGGTGAATGTCATACAACATGAGTAGTATTATGTTGTGGACAAGTGCCACTAACATCTAAGTGAATTAACCTCAACAACTTTGTGATTCTTTCTTCTTTCCAAAAGAATAAAGATTCGAACATTTCGCCTCTATACAATTTAACAAGAAGGTATTGGATCCGGATCTAACGATCCAAAGCATCCATCTATGACCAACTCGTAACTTATGTTTTAGAGGTATCACAACTCGGTTGGGATTAGTCACTACCTTGCAACCTTTTGGGTTTTAAGTATCATCGTATTCTAAACAGTTAAACTACCACATCATCTCTACTATAGAGACAACCAATTAAATTACAATAATCTAATTATTGATTAATAAAGAACAATGTTTTGTCAAACAAAACATTTATCCATCTCTACTATAGTGACGGATTTAAGTTCCTTAAAATTGGAATGTAAAGACAATCTTTAGTATTTTCCAATTTCTTTGGTAGTTCATATGAGGAAGTAAGTACAATCCGCTTTCGCAGAGATCTATATTTTATTCACTTTCCGAATGTGAAGTACTTTCTCTTCTCTCATTAATCTTCTACTTTTTATTAGCACACTTTTACAACAATTGTAAAACATAGTTACTAATACAGAATCAAGCATTCAAGTAGAAGAACCAACTGTTTTGAACTATTTCAAGAACATATTACAACACCTTCGAAAGGTGTGTTCTTGACACTTGCAAGACATTTCTTGCAAATACCCCTTCCAATGTCCATCCTTTCATAAAGAAAGTTTGTTCCCTTGGAGTTATTTTGCCTTCTTCATTTGACTTCTCCTTTGACTACAATAGTCATGGTCCCTAAACTCCCACTATCTCTCTTGAAACTTATTTCAATTGTGTTATACACATCAAACAATTTGGAGAGTGTGTGGTTATTGTTCACTTTATAGTTTACAATAAACTTAGTGAACCATTAGGATAGGGACACAAAGGTGAAGTCCTTGCCTAATTTCCGTCTCGTTAAGTGGTTTAACACTTCAACACTCAATGATTCAAAATCATCATAAGTCCATGTTGATGGACTATTTTTGTCAACCAACCATTATGTTCTAAACATAATTACAAACTTTCAAGAGTTGTTCAAGGCAACTCTCATTTCTTCATACAACAATTTGTATTTGAAGAATTATGACATTAAAAGTGTTGTCCTTCTCATGTTAGACTTATCTAACATATTCTTCCAATGATACATTATCAATAGGAAGATTGTGAGGATGAGACTACTTAGTTACATCTACAAGCCATTAAAGACAATCTATGGGTTTGTAGAACTAAGTTCGGAAATTAAAGCATTCGGCTTTTCTTTGTCAAGTTTTGGATAGTGTTTGCAAATATATTGGTAAACAAATACATAACGAATATAAATTGATTGATTTTAAGCCATTTGATTCGGGTCTTTAAATCAAATAGCACCACCCACTATTTTTGGCAAATTCCATATCCCTCATCAGAATTCGAGAGTTTTGGAGGAAACTCTTAGTAGGGTATGGGAGGCTCACTATTACCAAGCCCACCTCACGATGATACGATGTTGGCTAGCATTAATAATAATGAGAGAGTACGCTTACTCATTTGCATCTCTTGCCAGTACCCATCTTATTTGGCCTCTAGAGAATGTTGCCTCACAATGATATGATATCGGCGCCATTGCACTTAGTTAAGTTATTCCCACCATGCTTAGTTCATGAAGGGGTTCAAGAATAGCCTCACAATGATATGATGTTGGCCATCCTCGTTGCCTACACTCACCTCATCATATGCGTATAGACTCCTCCTGAGTGTAAGCATGCACTTTGTACTCCCCCATGATAGGGTGAAGCCGGTGTACAAGTCACGAACGATTGGAGCCTACCACGGTGGAAGGCCACAAAGAGATATTCAAAGCATCTCTCGCTTATCAACTTAATAATGGTTTGGTTGAGGGTTTTAGGTCTCATCACATAAATATTCATTTTAATCTAATTAAAACAATTTTGATCCTATTACAACTATTGGTCCATTTGATTGATTTAGTAGTATATAATACTCCCACTATGCTTTTAAAACGGTTTTTAAAGCAAGATTATATGGTACTACTAACATAAGATTTGCATTCATTGATGGACTATATAGTTGCCTTAGGGCCTTAGGATGACTATGAACCTTTGATTCGATTCAACACGAGCCTAGTGTTGAATCTCGGTCTAGAGATGGTGATTGATTTTAGTTACGCGTTTAATCACATTAAGGCGTGTTGTCTTATTGGGCGTTGGACCCAACTACTCCAATTTCATGCATATCGAATAAAACAAGAAAGGAGTACTTCAAAGTAAATAAGAGCTTGTGCTCTTTTACAACAATTGATCAAATCAAATTACTTTAAAGTAAAGAAGAGCTTATGCTCTTTTACAACAATTGATCATATCAAATTACAACCAAAATTTAATCTACACATTCCCATGGTTCAAACAAATTTGAAACGGCCTTTCACATAGCTCAATTATAGTAGGCTTAGGTTCATAATCACCCTTTCTTTAATTAATTAACGCTTTAACTAATTAAACTTGGATGCAACATTTTCATTTAGTTTTTGTATCCATAGAATTGATTTAAATGGAGCTAAATGAAATGAAAATCCAATTCTCATTTAAAGAGACAAAACAATTTTGTTCTCTACCTAATTTGGGCCATTTTGCAAAAACTTAAACTTTTGGGGTCACTTTGTAAAAAACACAAAAGTCCACTACTTCATGTAATTACAACTAGAACCCAAAAATTTCCACAAAAGCTAAAACTTCATTAAAGGAGCAAAACAATTTGTCCTTTTAGTGATTTTGGACCTTTACGTAAAAACGTAAACCTTTGGGTCAAAGTACAAATACACAAAAGTATCAAAACTTTATGTAATTGCATAAAAGCCCCACAAGGACCCTAATTGAGTAGGGTGGCCGGTTTTGAAGCAAAGTAATAAAAAAAAAATTTCAAAGTTTTTGTAAGTGGGGTGGGTGAAATGGAATAAATCATTACACACCTACCCACTAAAATTTCTTTAATTTTTCAAAATAAATATCTAATATATTTAAACATAAGAAATATTTCAAAACAAAAACTTTATGAAATAAATCAAAACTTTGAATCAAAACACCAAACCTTTTGTTCTTGGCAAGAACATATCAAGAACAATGAAGAACATCCATGAAAACCCATAAGAGCTCCATGAACATTCTTCACCCAAAAACATACCAAAACCACTCAAACTTAAGGGAAATAACATACAACCATACTAGGGTACATAGGGGTTCCAAAAGTGACTTTAAAACACTTTTAACAAGTCAAACAAGAACCCAAAAATCCACCCTTTGGATTTGGCCGAATTTCCCCAAAAACATGGCACCAAAATTTAGCTCCAAAATTCATGCTCATATGAACTACATCTACAACATTTGAGATGGCAAATTTTCTAACAAAATTTACATTAAAAAAAGCAAGAATAAAGCTTGTAACAATTACAACATTCAAATCACAAACTATGAACTACAAAACCCAAAAGGATTCACCAACTACTAGACTTAGGCTCTGATACCACTTGAAGGAAAATTTGTGAAAAACAAGTTCATTTGAGCAACATCAACAACATGCAATTAACAATTAAAAGGCGGAATCATGTTTATATGCACTCAAAAACAAAACTTAACCCATGAACTTCAAAGCCTAGTAGATAGGTGAACCAAGACTCAACTCAAAACAAAGTGAGTTGAGAAATCAATACCTTTGTAGATTCCTCTTTGCATAAGCAAAGGCTAATCACCCAAAGAGAGGGCCTTCATTCCTTGCATCTTAGATCCATGGATTTGGATGGATGAAAAGGTTTCTCCAAGTTCCCAAAATTGAAAACCTCTAAGTCTCCACACCAAGGCATATTGTAGAAGAAATGAGTGACCTTGGAGGAGTTTGATTGCTAGATGATCCCTACAAGGTGGCTGAAATTTTAGAGAGAAAAGAGAGCTTGTGTTCTCATCCTTTCCCCAAAAATTACCCTTAATGAATTTTGGCTATAAAGTCATACTTATTCCTTAATTCATTTGAGTGGCAAACTTGTAAATAAGTCCAAAACCACTCCTTCTTTAACATGGGATTTATTGGGCTATTTGGGCCTTTGTGAATCATTATTCATTAAGTTGTCACACAACTTAAGTCAATGGACTTGACGTTCGAAGCCCATTGGGCCTTAAGGTCCAAAACTATCCCGAGGTCTTTTAACGAACTTATTCGTTTGATTAATAATCATATTAATTAATCCTTGCCATAAATAATTAAACCATTTAATTATTCTTACTCATCTCCGTTGAATCTTCAATCTCTACCTTACACGGTGTACGATCCATTAGGTTCCTTTTAGCGAGGCAGTGGGCGATTCAAACTCTTTCAAATCGATTGTGAATTGGAACTTACTTTCAATTCTCCCGTTAGTGATAATACACTTTTAGGGCTTCCACAAACCATGGTTGACGCCTAGCAGCATGTCATGGTTACCCAAGCTAATCAGAAGAGGTGGAGAACCTATTCAGTTTTAGGATTACAAATGCAATACGGTCTTTCTCTAATACAATACTCTTGACCACATTGTTTGGTTTGATAGTTTATTCATGTCTACTATCCAATGTGAGTCTTGTGCTTATATGATTACCTTGAATGTGATTTGGAACACATTCCTAAATCTCATTCATACTTTGGCCAAAGATTCTTAATCATATCATAGAGTATTCTCCCTCAAACAGTTTGAAGGTTAGAGATCCCTTGTTGCGCATTCACTTGCCTCCATGGCTAAGTGGCTTAACCCCAACGATGCCGTGGACACCCTCCTGATGGAGTGACTTTGACATAATCAAAGATTAAGGACCTAACCACAAGACAACTGTGATGCCTCAGGTCAAAAGACTAATTTGCATTATCCCAACCATGAGTTCTCATGTGACATGAATATGAGAACTCTTCGTTGATCGTGTTCAGTGAACTCATTCTCTATTGAGCACCTACGTACTTGTCTTGATGTCACACACACCAATGACTCGAGACTAGTCACTCTCCCTGAGAGAAGACATAGCACGTACTGATCTTAACGGACTGTCAATGCCCAATTGACAATCCTATGATCAGGAACGTTTAGGATGTGTCAACGAAAGAATGGTCTCATGAATCTAACTTCTTTAGATCGCATTCTTCCAATCACATATTCCTTGGACTTATCGTTTAAGCATATAAAATTTATATGAGACGGCTCAAACAATAATGTTTGCCCTTAATATTAAACTAGATTAGTTTAACATGTGAAATGCCCATAAAGTATCATCATATGATTGGTTTTAGGGCACATTTCCAACACTAATTTAGTCTAAAGAATCTGTTTTCTTTGTCCTTGTTTTAATTTACTCAATTTTCGTCAAAACCAATTCCTCCATTAATTTAAAGTGTTAGATTAGTAGAAATCAATTTAGTTGATGTTTTTAAGTGTTTTGAGTCAAGTGATAACTTAATTTCGTCCAGATTTGAGTAAAGTGTTCAAAACTGCCCAGAAAGTGTTTTTAAGGCAGTTTTGAGTGTTTGTTTGCTGTTTTGAGTCTTTTGGTTCGTTTTGGTGTTTTATAGTTTAGTTTTGCATTCTTTGAGTCTAGTTGAGTGTTTAAACTTTGTTTTTACGATTTTAAGTCAGTTTAGAGTGATTTAGCAATCCCTCCTAATCCCCGGTTTAAGAACGATCCCTACTTAAATATCTACTACAATTGTCACAAGAGGGTTTAATTTGTGTGTTAAGTAATTTTTGCATCACCACTTCTCAAGATGATTGCCTTGGCAGTTTCAAATCCTTCTTTCGGATTCGAAATGGTTGAACTAGGGAGTTTGCCTAGGTCTCGAAACTGTCCTACGAACTCTGCTATCTGCCCAATTTGCTTTTCCAAGTGATCCACCCTTTTGTCTTGATTTTGCATTGCTTTGTTTTGATTTTCTTGCCCCTAAGACAAATTGGTGGGTAACTTAATAAGCATATCATTATCCAAAGACGTACCTGAATTTGTTTGGGCAGGTTGTGTTTGAGGTTGATTTGGTACGAATGGCTTTGTATAGAAGCCCGGGGGTTACTACCTAAATCCTCCTTGTTGTTGGGGTTGTTGAGGCTCCCTCCACTTGAAATTTGGGTGATCGCTCAAGACCGGATTGTATGTGTTGGAGTATGGATCATTCCGTGGCTGATTTTGGCTTGGAAATCCAATAGCATTTGCGCTTTCCCATCCACCATTCTCAATCAATTGAGGACACCTTTCAGAGGAGTGTCCTTGGATAGAACACATGCCACATACATTTGGTACTTGCATCCTCATCCCTTCGCCCATCTGAGATACATTAGAAGTAAGATTAGCTAATTGAGATTGAATGTCAGACGTGGAACTTACCTCATTTACTTGCTGTCTTGGGAGATCCCTTTGCCCAATTCCTTCGTATTATTGTGCAATCTCGAGGCAGAAAGCTCCTTAATTGTTCAATTGTCTGCTGCCATGACTCGTTCTTGCTCTAAGTTCTGAGCCGTGGTGTCTTCTTCCTCCTCTAGCCTTTCTATCTCGGGTTCAGAGTTAGAACTAGATGGATTCGGGCCTGGATTCTTCTTTTTCCTTCTCAATGTTCATTCAAAATCGTCGTTAAACTCTAAGATATTCTCACGAACAGGTTGAGAACTCCGAGTCATAAACTAGTACCTATAACAAGGAAAACAAAACAAAATCAGAAATAGAAACAAAAACACACCAAAAATAAACCAAGGGATTAGCAATTTTGCTAATCTACGGCAACGGTGCCAAAAACTTGATGTGATATATAATAGCACACAAATTAAACCCTCTTGTTGACAATTGTAGTAAAGATGCAAATAGAGATCGTTCTAAACTGGGGATTATGAGGGATTGCTAATCTATGTAAAACTGACTTAAAAATACTAAACAAGACTTAAAAACACAAAATTAGGCTAAAGACTCTTAACTGGACTCAAATAACTCAAAACGAACTAGAATGACTCAAAACAAGCTAATTGACTCAAAGCAGACTCTAAGGACGATTTTGGACGAAAATTGAAATATAAAGACTCAAAATAATGAAAACAAACCAAGTTTAACCTATATTGACTCAAAAGACTCAAAATAACCCAAATTGAACAGATTCTAACTTCACTAGCACAATGAAATTATGGGGGGTTTTGTTTTGACAAATTTAAAAACTTAAAAATAAAAAACTTGCAGAAATTAAACAAGGCACGAAATTGATGTAAATCAAAGAATGGAAGGCTAGCTAAAGGGTTCTTCTCCACACATGACACACTTGCATACTAATAAAAACTTAAAAATAAAAAACTTGCAGAAATTAAACAAGGCACGAAATTGATGTAAATCAAAGAATGGAAGGCTAGCTAAAGGGTTCTTCTCCACACATGACACACTTGCATACAAATCGATTTCTAATTGCTTTTTCAATGAATCATGAACCTCATTACCCCAGGTTAACCGTGATGCACAAATTAACCATCAGAATTCCCTAAGTTTATTGAATTGGATGAATGCATACAACAACCCAAAGTATTCCTTAATAGTTCCCTACATGAACTGCATCATAGAGATACATATCAAGAATCATTAAGTTCTACAGAAATCATAAGCATTGACATGACATTCGTAACTATGAACTGCATGATACTCCTGCCATGAATGTACTTAACGCGATCGTTTATAAGCAACCTCCACTACTTGTGAATATCAATTCATAATGATTAGGTGAGACTCCCTTATATTCTAGCATCAAATTCACACATGCAAACTAAGTGTGCGCCCTTAATCAACATACAAAAATAAGTTATCAATCAAACAGTGTAAATTGCATCCATGTTTCATAAAATCACAACTGGAAGTAATCAATTCATATTGCAAGTATGATCATGGCTTTGAATCTTCCCCTAGCCAAAAAGGGGTTTAGTTCCTCATATTCGCAAAACAAAGATGAATAAATTTATACATTGAAAACAACAGAAAGAAAACACCTAAGAATGCTCCTTTAATCCAACTTGAATGCCAAAATGTCTAAGAGCTCTCCTTCTTCTCCTTTGCTTTCGTACAAGGGATTGGTGGTGGTTTGGATGGTTGGTTGTATGGAAGAATGGATAGGAGAAGGTATGGTTATGATTAGGATAGGTGTATGGTGCGGCCAAAAGTGATAAAGGTCAAAAACTATGGAGGATTGTGAGGGATGTATGCGACAGAGCGTGGAGAGGGGTCATGGATTGTCTAGAGAATGAATGATGTATAATGGTGCGGCCAAAAGTGATAGAAATAGGGTCCAGGACACGGCAAAGTTCTTAGGGAAAATAAATGAGACTTAGCTATTTTGTCCAAGAGAATTAAGGGTCAGAAATTAATCAAAATAAGTAAGAAATATCAGAAATTAAAGATAATAGGAAGATGAAATGTGGCAAGAAAAGGGAAAGGAAGATTAAAGCCAGAAAGTAGGAGAGAAAACGAATGTAGGGTGCGGGAAAGATTAGGATTAAAAGGGAATGTGATCTTGGGACACAAAATAGGGAAAAAACAATTCCCTTGCACGGCAAGGACTTAGAATAGAATATGAATGTGTTTTAAGGCTGAAATTAGGTAAGGATTTAGGCTACCTTGTGCGGCAAGGAACAAGGGATCCATAGGTAGGTGCGGCAACCTCTATGGCAGGGTCTAAGATTTCTAGAAACATGTTATTTAGCAACCTAACATGTTTTGGAACCCTTTTTTAGCTGGAACATAGGTGAGGTAGGATTAGGAAACTTCTAAGCCAAGAATAGAAACTTTCAAATTTAGAAACTTTGGTTTCCAATTTTGAATTCTAAACTCTTTAGCCCAAAACTGGTCCAAAATGCACTTTCTTGCTACTTTAGCCCTTTGGACCTACAAACACACGAGAATAACTTAAAATACTAAAATAACTAAGAACTAACTAAGTAAATGCAAGGAATTAAACTAACAAAGTTGCATAAATATGCTCCTATCAAATAACCATCAAGAAAACAATAAAAAGAATGACCGGCTAACCTTTCAAGCATTTGATCAATGAACGGCAAAGGGAAGTGATCTTTCCTTGTGGTGGTGTTTAGCTTCCTATAATCGATGCAAACTCTCCAACCTATTTGGATACGAGTGGGCACAAGCTCGTTCTTTTCATTCTTCACCACAGTGACTCCAGATTTCTTCGGAACAACTTGGACTGGCGAAACCCAACAACTATCAAAGATTGGATAGATCACTCCACAATCAAGTAGCTTGATAATCTCATTTTTCATGACTTCCATCATTGGAGGGTTGAGTCGGCGTTCGAGATGGTTTAGCCCCCACCTCCAAAAGTATACGATGCATGCATGTGGTAGGACTTATTCCCTTGATATCGGCCAAGGTCCATCCAATGACTTATTTTTTTTTGTTTGTTTTCTATCTTAGTTACTGATTTGTTTGTTTCATTGTTTTTAGGTACTAGTGTATGACTCGAAGTTCCCAACTTGTTCATAAGAATATTTTGGACTTTGACGACGATTTTGAGAGGACTTTGAGACGACAAAAGAACCAGCAAGAGTCTAACCCACCTAGCCCTGAACCTGACCTTGAAGAACAAGTTTTAGAAGAGGAAGAAAGGGGCACGGTAGAGACTTTTGAGGAAGTACCCATCATGACAGCCAACAATCGAACAATCAAGGAGCTTTCGGCTTCGGGAATGGACAATGCCGCACCTTTATGTATTCAATATCCCGTGGTAGCTCAAGGCAAGACCGAGGAGTTTGAATTGAAGTCTAGCTTGTTGCACCACATCCCAAAGTTCCATGGGCTGTCCATGGAAGACCCTAACAAGCACTTGAAGGAATTTGAAGTGGTTTGTTCAAGCATGACCCCTGTCAATGTCGATGGTAGCATCTTAAAGATGAAGGCTTTTCCATTCTCTCTAATGGACAAAGCTAAAGATTGGTTATATGAGCTAGCACCAGGGACAGTGACATCTTGGGAAAGTATGAAACGAGCGTTCTTGGAGAAATTTTTCCCCACTTCAAGAATCATTCTCTTGAGGAAACAAATAAGTGGCATACAACAAAAGCAAGGTGAATCTTTTCCTACTTATTATGAACGTTTTAAATCACTTGTTGCTTCTTGTCCACATCATCAAATGAAGGAAGAGTTGCTCCTTCAATATTTCTATGAAGGCCTTCTACCAATCGAACGTCAAATGCTAGATGCCTCGGCGAGAGGAGCTTTGGTAGATAAAACACCCATGGCAGCCAAGACACTCATTGCAACCCGTGCATTGAATGCACAACAATACGAAGGCATGGGACAAAGGGATAACCCACGGCCACAAGTTAATGAGGTAAGCTCTTCATCCGATATTCAATCTCAATTAGCTAATCTTACTTTTATTGTGTCTCAGATGGCTGAAGGTATGAAGATCCAAGGACCAATGGTGTGTGGAGTATGTTCTATACAAGGACATGTTTCTGACAAGTGTCCTCAACTTATTGAGAATGGTGGATGGGAGACCGCGAATGCAATTGGATTTCAAAGCCAAAGTCAACCAAGGAACGATCCATATTCCAACACCTACAATCCCGATTGGAGAGATCACCCAAACTTCAAGTAGAGAGAGCCACAACAACCCCAATCACAAAGAGGCTTTAGGCAACAACCCTCGGGCTTCTACAACACGCCATACGCACCAACACAAGCACCTCCAGAATCTGCCCAAACAAGTTCAGGTAACACTTTAGACAATGATACACTTCTTAAATTGCTAACTAACTTGTCTCAGGGGCAAGAGAATCAAGCCAAAGCAATGCAAAATCAAGAAAAAAAGGTGGATCAATTGGAGAAACAAATTGGGCAGATTGCAGATTTTGTAGGGCAATTCTGAGACCAAGGCAAGCTCCCAAGCTCTACCATTCTAAACCCAAAGGGAAGGTTCGAAACGGCCAAAGCAATCATCTTGAGAAGTGGAAAAGAAGTTGGGGCAGGTCCTAAACCATCTAAAACAGGTCCTAATGACGAAGGGATGTGATGCGAAATTTATACGCACACAAATTAAACCCTCTTTTTGACAATTGTAGTATAAGTATAAGTAGGGATCGTTCTGGACCGGGGATTAGGAGGGATTGTTAATCACTTGGATTTGACTCAAAAACGTAAAAACACAATATAAAACACTATACTAGACTCAAAGAATGCAAAACTAAACAACATCAAATAAAGTTTAAAACATTAAACTAAACTCAAAGAATGCAAAACTAAACAAACGTAAAATACTAAAACAAATCAAATGACTAAGACTTAACAAAATATGGGGAGGGAGTTTGATTTGACGAAATTAACTAAAATGCACAAATTGTAATTAAAGGCAAAACGTAAATATGAATGTGATGAAAATATGAATGATGGAATAGCCAAGGGGTTCTTCTCCACACATGTTACACTTGCATACAAGATTGATTCTCAGTTGGTCTTTCGATAAATTATGAAACTCAACACTCTGGGTTAATTAGGTCCGCTTAAATTAACCTTCAAGTTTTCCTTAAGTTAATGAATTGGATGGGTTTGCGCAACGCAATTCACAACATTCTCCAAAAGTCCTTTACGTGAACAGCACAATAAAGATACAATCAAAGATCATTAAGCATTATGAAAACTATAAGTGTTGACGAGGCATTCGTTACTATGATGAGCATGAAACTCGTGCCAAGAATTCATTTAACGCGATTGTTTATAAGCAACCTCCACTACTTGTGAATATAAGTTCATAACGATTAGGTGAAACTCACTTATATTCTAGCGTCATATTCATGCATGAAAATTAAGCGCGCATTCTTAATAAACATTCATAAATAAGTTATCAATCAAACGGTTAAACAAATTGAATCCACAACTTATGAAATTCCAACGAAAGTTAATCAATTCATATTGCAAATATAAACATAGTTTCGAATCACCCCCTAGCTAAAGGGGGTTTAGTTCCTCATAACTTTGAAATCAAAGAAACACCTAAACATTCCAACAACTCAAACTTGAATTGTATGAACGTTTAGGCACTATTCTCTTCCATTCCTCATACGTACAAAACAAAGAGAATTGAAATTAAACATTGAAATCAAAGAAACACCTAAACATTCCAACAACTCAAACTTGAATTGTATGAACGTTTAGGCACTCTTCTCTTCCTCGTTGTTGTAGCACAAGGTCTAAGGAGATGTTTAGGGCTTTAGGTGTATGTGGAATGGAGTGGGGAATGGTTGGAGTGGCTGCAATGGAGGAGAAGAAATGGTGTAGAAATGGAAGGGGATTTGCGGCAAGGGGAAGTGTTTGTGTTGTGTGTTGTGTTGTGAATGGAATGAATGAATTGTGGCTGCAATGCATGCTTATTTATAGGTAAATGAGAGGGAACATGACAGCTAGGAATAGGTGGAAATGTGGCTGCAAGTTTGGTGAATGATTATGAGTGAATGCATGTGAATGTGGCTAGGTTGGAAAGCTGGAATTGCATGTGGAGTTGCAAGGAGGAAAGCTGAAAATGCAAGGGAAGCTCACGGCATGGACTTGTTTTGGGTGATGGGTGCAGGTGTTCTCTTTCTTATATTTACAATGTATAAATCTGTTTTCCTTTGTTTTGTGAACATGAGGAACTAAGTCTTTTGGCTAGGTGGCTATTCAATACCATGACTATGCTTGCAAGATGAATTGATTACATCCAATTGTTATTTTATAAGTTGTGAATTCAATTTGCTTAATTAGTTGATTGATAACTCATTCTTGTGTGTTGATTAAGGTGGCCACTTAGTTTTTCATGCAGGGATTTGAAGCTAAAATATAAGGGAATTTCACCTAATAGTTATAACCTTATATTTGCTAGTAGTGGAGGTCGTTTATCGACGATCGCGTTAAGTGAATTCTTGGCAAAAGTTTCATGCTTTTCATAGTAACAATTGCCTCGTCAATACTTATAGTTTTCATGAAACTTAATGATCTTTGATTGTACCTTTATTGTGCTTTTCACATAAGGGACTTTTTTAACTTAAGGAAAACTTGAAAGTTAAAAAAGTGCTGTTCACGGTTAACTTGGAGTATTGAGTTTCATGGTTTATTGAAAGAAGCAATTGGAAATCAATTTGAATGCAAGTGTGTCATGTGTGGAGAAGAACCCTCTAGTTAGCCCATCATTCATCAATTCACCTAATTTAGTCTAAAGAATCTGTTTTCTTTGTCTTTGTCTTAATTTGCTTAATTTTCGTCAAAACCAATTTCCCCATTAATTTAAAGTGTTAGATTAGTTAGAAATCAATTTAGTTGAGTGTTTAAACTTTGTTTTTACGATTTTGAGTCAGTTTAGAGTGATTTAGCAATCCCTCCTAATCCCCGGTTTAAGAACGATCCCTACTTACATATCTACTACAATTGTCAACAAGAGGGTTTAATTTGTGTGTTAAGTAATTTTTGCATCAGCCACCAAGGGTAAGTTGGGTTCAAATTCGATTAATTCTAACCCCATTCCACCCAATGTTCCTTTTCCTCACAGATTTTTGCAAACAAAGAAAGAGGAGCATGAGAAAGACATTCTTGAGACATTTTGGAAAGTTCAAGTTAACATACCACTTTTGGATGCAATCAAGCAAGTTCCATGCTATGCCAAGTTTTTAAAGGAGTTGTTCACCACTAGGAAGAGGATTTTGACCAAGGAGGTTGTCAAGGTAAGCGAAAATGTCTCCGCCATCTTGCAACGAAAACTACCCCCAAAATGCAAAGATCCAGGTAGTTTTACAATTCTTTGTGTCATTGGTAATATTCGCTTTGAATTTGCCATGTTAGACTTAGGTGCCTCTATAAATGTTATGCCATACTCAATTTATGCATCTATGAATTTAGGAGTGTTGAAAAATGATGGTGTAATCATACAATTGGCCGATAGATCTAACGCCTATCCAAAGGGAGTTTTGGAAGATGTTTTAGTGCAGGTTAATCATTTAATCTTCCCAGCGGATTTCTATGTTGTCGACTTGGATGAATCGGATCATGCCACTTCATTGCCCATCCTCCTTGGAAGGCCATTCATGAAAACGGCCCGGACCAAGATTGACGTGTTTAATGGAACTTTGTCCATGGAATTTGATGGGGAAGTTGTTAATTTCAATCTTTCTGATTCTATTAAGTACCCTAGTGAGGACCATTCATGTTTCTCTATTGATATAATTGACTCTTTGGCGCAGGGATATCTTGACGATTTGAATGATGATGCGCTTGAAAAAGTCATTACAAGAGGCATGGAACGCAACAACGAGGAGGTAGCACCTATGTTAACCCACGGCACACCTAAAGCACTTCATGCCGTGTCTCCTAGTGAGGAAGTTAGGGAGATGGTTGCTGCCCTTGAGTTGTTGCCTACGCATGATGGTAAGTTTCCTAATCGTGAGTCAATTCCTATTTCGACTAACAAGTTGCTTCCGTCCATAATTCAGGCACCCGTCCTTGAACTAAAACCATTACCAAGCCATTTGAAGTACATTTTCTTGGGAGAAAATGAGACCCTACCTGCCATCATCTCCTCATCCCTCACAGCCCAAGAAGAGGAGAAACTAGTTCACGTTTTGAAAGAGTTCAAATCTGCCCTAGGATGGACATTGGCCGATATCAAAGGTATAAGCCCTACAACATGCATGCATCACCTATTTCTTGAGGAGGGGGCCAAACCAACTAGAGAGGCTCAACGCCGTCTTAACCCTCCGATGATGGAAGTTGTGAAAAATGAGATAATCAAACTTCTAGATTGTGGAGTCATCTATCCAATCTCGGATAGTAAGTGGGTTTCACCTATCCAATGTGTGCCTAAGAAATCCGGTGTGACGGTTGTGGAAAATGCCAAGAATGAGCTTGTACCTACTCGCATTCAAACCGGTTGGAGAGTATGCATTGATTATAGGAAGATAAATGCCACCACAAGGAAGGATCACTTCCCCTTGCCATTCTTGGATCAAATGCTTGAAAGGTAAGCCGGTTATTCCTTTTATTGTTTTCTTGATGGATACTCTGGTTATAATCAAATTGTTATTGCCCCGGATGATCAGGAAAAGACCACTTTTACTTGTCCCTTTGGAACGTTTGCATATCGACGCATGCCATTCGGTTTGTGCAATGCTCCAGCCACGTTTCAAAGGTGTATGGTTAGCATTTTTTCTGATTATGTTGAAAGGATTATTGAAATATTCATGGATGATTTTAGTGTATTTGGTAGTTCATTTGATAATTGCTTGGATAATCTCACTTTAATTGAAACGATGTGTTGAAACAAACCTTGTGTTAAATTGGGAGAAATGCCATTTTATGGTTAAACAAGGTATTGTTTTGGGTCATATAATCTCTGAAAAAGGAATTGAAGTTGATAAGTCTAAAATAGATCTTGTACGCTACTTACCCTTTCCTACTTCGGTGAGAGAGGTTCGTTCTTTTCTTGGTCATGCAGGATTCTATCGACGATTTATCAAGGACTTTTCCAGGATTGCACAGCCCCTATGCCGTCTCCTCCAAAAGGAAGTGCCTTTCGAGTTCAACGAGGCGTGTGAGAAAGCATTCAACCATCTCAAAGAACTCCTCACCACGGCACCAATTATAACTCCACCAGATTGGTCCATTCCCTTCGAACTAATGTGTGATGCATCGGATTATGCACTTGGAGCTGTTTTGGGCCAAAGGAAAAACAAGCAGCCACATGTTATTTATTATGCTTCACGCACTTTAAATGATGCTTAATTGAATTATTCTACAACTGAAAAAGAACTTTTGGCGGTTGTATTTGCATTAGATAAGTTTAGATCATATCTAATTGGCACTAAAGTAATTGTTTTCACTGACCATGCAGCCTTGAAGTATCTTCTCACCAAAAAGGAGGCCAATCCAAGACTCATTCGTTGGATGTTCCTACTTCAAGAGTTCGATATTGAAATTAGGGACAAGAAAGGGTGTGAAAACGTGGTGGCTGACCACCTAAGTAGAATGGTGCGTGAGGAAGAGCCCATCCCCATTTTAGATACGTTTCTGGATGAGCAACTTCTGTCCATTTAGGTAAGTACCCCTTGGTATGCCGATTTGGTCAATTATTTGGTATCTAAGCAAGTTCCTAGCACCCTAAACAAATTCCAACGTGATAAACTTAAAAAGGATGCTAGATTTTATGTTTGGGATGACCCATACTTGTGGAAACATTGCCCAGATCAGATTATAGGGAGATGTGTGCATGAATCAGATTTTCATTCAATTTTAAGTTTTTGTCTCACATATGCTAGCGGGGGTCATTTTGGCACCCAAAGGACAGCTTTAAAAGTTCTTGAATGTGGTTTTTATTGGCCTACTTTGTTTAAAGATGCAAGAACTTTTGTTTAGCTTGTGATCGATGCCAAAGGACAGGTAATATAGGCCAAAGAGATCAATTGCCGCAGGTACCCATTGTTGTTGGTGAAATTTTTGATGTGTGGGGAATTGATTTTATGGATTTTTTGAAAACTAATATCTTCTCAAGATTTGGGATGCCTAGGGTGATAATCAGTGATGGGGGGTCTCACTTTTGCAATCGTACCATTGAAGCCTTCAATGGCCAAGCCGAGGTGTCCAATAGAGAGATCAAACAGATTTTGCAGAAGACCGTTGGGCCAAATAGAAAAGATTGGAGCTTGCGTTTGGATGATGCTCTTTGGGCATATAGAACAGCGTACAAAACTCCCCTTGGTATGTCTCCTTTTCGTCTTGTTTATGGTAAACCATGTCATCTCCCTGTGGAATTAGAACATAGAGCTCATTGGGCTATCAAAACATCCAAATTGAATGTGGACCAAGCTGGAATTCATAGGAAGCTTCAATTATGTGAACTTGATGAAATAAGGCATGAAGCTTATGAGAATGCTAGAATTTACTAAGAGAAGACCAAGGCATTCCATGATAAGATGATTAGAGGCAAGACTTTTACAATAGGGCAGAAAGTGTTGCTGTTCAAATCCCGTCTTCGTCTCTTCCCTGGTAAGTTACGTTCCAAGTGGGTTGGTGCTTTTGTTATTACTAATCTTTTTGTGCATGGTGCAGTCCAAATTAAGAGTTTGAGAACAGGGCAAGAATTCAAGGTGAACGGACATAGATTGAAACCATACTATGAGCACTTTGTGGAGCATGTTGTGGAAGAGGTTCCCTTGCATGCCGTGGGTTCCAAATTGGAGTGAAGATGTTCTTCGTCCGGCTGTACGACGTTAAAGCAAGCGCTATGTGGGAGGCAACCCATCCATTCAACAAAGGAAGCCCTAGGAATCCCCCAAATTCCAGATTTGCATTCCTCAAACCCTTCTCTTTGTTGTTGTTTCTAATCTGCCATGTTATGTTGTTTAGTTGCTGTTTGTGTGTTTACTTGTGTTTTTTGTGAATTTATGTTTAAAACATTGAGGACAATGTTTGATTTAAGTGTTGGGGGGGGGGGGGGTAACTAAGTATATTTGATGCAAATTCGTGGGATTTTATCACCCATAACTTCAAGTGTTGTTCCTTGCTGTTTTAAAGTGTTTTTAAGCTGTTTTGGAGTGTTTTAGTGTGTTTTGTTTTATAACTCCGAAAATCACATAAAAATTTGAAAAACATGTTTTGAAAAGCCTAAAAAGAGTGTTTTGAGTCGTTTTTGTGTGTTTGTGTCTTAGGGTACCTTCCAACACAATGATGAGGATTTGGTTTGTAATTGCATGACTGTTAAAAAGAGTTATAAACATGGAGAAAAGTTTGATTTACTCTTGGTATATGCTTGGTTATGGTTATAATGTATGACTTCACATGCAATCATAAAAGAAAAATTAGTTTTTGTAACATGCTTGAAGGAAGGAACTCAAACAAACGCTACAACCTTGTGAGACTTGAGCCTAAACGTTATTTGGAGAGTTAAAATCTGTGCATTATTGTTTTCTAAAGTCGTTGCATGATCTCATTATTCTTTGCTTGGTTACTACTTAGAAGGCGTTTCATCATATAGTTCCAAATGCTATAACTCATGCCCATTTCATTCGAAGCATGTTATTGATTTGCATAACACATATTCAAGAAGAAGTTGTGCAGTGACCACCACCAAAGCCAAATTGCCATGTATCCTACTTCATTATATGTTTAAGTTAACCCCATTGAGCCTTGTTAAGCTTACATTCTTTGTTAACCCACATTATCCTTACCTCGCCTAGATTAGGACCATCCATACCCTTATTCTTGAAGCATAGCAAAGCATGATTTGAATTGAACTCCTTTTGATTAATGTATGGTAGAAAACAAGTGTGGGGGAAGTACTTCTCATGTGAGTTAGTGTGCCATAGGCACGGGTGGAAAAGAAAAAAGAAAAAAAAAATTCGTGAAAAAAGAAAAAGAAAAGAAAAAGTTGTGAAAAGAAAGAAAAAAAGAGTATGAAATAAATGAAAATAAGTTCACATGTTTATGGTAGTTGAAGAAAGGGTCCAAAATGTTGAATATGGCCCTGAGTGTTGCTTAGATCTTCCCTTTGTGTTAAAAGTTGATTTCTGTGTTTTAAAGTGAATTCTAAGTCTCAATTTCATTACTTTGCTTGCTATTGCTTCAAGAATGTTCATTATCCCTATCCTTCCATTGTTAACCAATACCCCAAGCCCCATTACAACCCTTGACTTCAATCTTGAGTGTTATGTGTTTCAATTTGTGGAGTTTGAATTTGGTATGAGCATATGGTGTCACTGGTTCTCGCGTCTAAGTAGTAGCATTCCATTCATGAGATCATATCTAAACATGCTTATTAACTCCAGAAATTACTTTCTTTGTGATACATATATGTGAGTGTTCATTTTCATGTTTACATCAATCTTCTCACATATAACTAGATTAGGGTGTGTAGTTAGAAAATCTGAGTGAAAATTGAGTGCATATCTTGTGAGGAATTGAGAAAATTCTCTAAGGCATGTTACTACATTCAAAACATGGTTTTAAATGCTTAATTGTGAACTAGTATGTGGTGACTATGATTAAGAATGTACTTAAGTGTGAAGATGACTAAAATCTGTGGAGATAATGAATTTTAACATGTCATATGCATTGGAAATCCCTGAGGCAACGTTGGAAGGTTTAGATTGTCTTTTGTTTGTTTTGTTTCGTTTTGTTTTGTTTAGTTTGTTTGTTTTGCTCGAGGACTAGCAAAAGCTAAGTGTGGGGGAATTTGATAGGAGCATATTTATGCGACTTAATTGGCTTGTTCTCGTGCATTTACGTTGTGTTTCCTTAGTTATTTTAGTCCTTTATGCTTCTTTTGTGTGTTTTTAGGTTCATATGGCTAAGGAAGCAAAATGGTGCATTTTGGAGCATTTTGGAGCAAAATTGGACTTGGAATGGATAGCTTATGTGTGGAGCAAAAGAAATGGACGAAATTGAAGACCCAATTGAGTTAGGATTCCTAATCACAAGAGGATTCCTAATCAAATGAGGAATCCTAGTCAAAGAAGGTTTCCTACTTGAAGTAGGAAAGTTAAGCCAAGGTTTCCTATTTTGGTTTAATCTATCCTAATCCTTAAAGACTCCATATTTCAGCAAGATCAAAGGCTCCTATCTATTCTAGGTCACAAAAACAACATCCCTTGCAACCTTAGGACAATGCCGTGTGTTTCCTTGTGTCTCCCTTCCTTGCCGTGCAAGGAAGGGCCTTGTTCCCTATTTTAAATACTTAAACACCTTCCTTTTTCATACCAATTTCAGCCATAAATGACATACCCTTTTCCATTCCAAAATTTTTGCCTAATTTCAGAAATAAAAAGCATTCCTTTTCTTACAAACCCTTGCCGTGCAAAGGAACCTTGTTTCCTTTAGTTTTAGGACATTTAAACCGTTCCTACATCACAACCGCACCTCCCTTGACCTTTCCTCTTCCTTGCCGTTCAAGGGAGATGATTCTTTCCTATTTCCTTGCATTAAAACACATTCCTTTTCTGTTTTATACCATTGCTGCAACTTTTAATTAGTTTCCTTTAAATTTCTGATTTGATTTCCTATTTCTAGAAGCTTTTGACTTAATTTCTGTTTACCTAAATAGCCTAGGGTTTTAATTCCTGAAATCCTATAAAGAAACTTCCTTATAGCAGCCACAAAGTTTCATTCATTCACCATTCACGCCAGAAAATCATCCGATCCCTCTAACACATCCATACTTCACCATTCTCCATATTTTCTGCCCAAAACCAACCCTTGCCGTCCCCTACATCCATCCCAAACCTAAATCCATCATTCTACATCATCCATAACCCCCTAAACTCACCAGAACCTCTTGTGCCGTAGCAAAGGAGAGGAAGAAGATTGCTTGAAGATTCTAGCTATTCAACATTGGATCGTTGGAGTATTTAGGTGTTCTCTTTCTTATATTTACAATGTATAAATCTGTTTTCCTTTGTTTTGTGAACATGAGGAACTAAGCCTTTTGGCTAGGGGGCTATTCAATACCATGACTATGCTTGCAAGATGAATTGATTAAATCCAATTGTTATTTTATAAGTTGTGAATTCAATTTGCTTAACTAGTTGATTGATAACTCATTCTTGTGTGTTGATTAAGGTGGCCACTTAGTCTTTCATGCAGGGATTTGAAGCTAAAATATAAGGGAGTTTCACCTAATAGTTATAACCTTATATTTGCTAGTAGTGGAGGTCGTTTATCGACGATCGCGTTAAGTGAATTCTTGGCAAAAGTTTCATGCTTTTCATAGTAACAATTGCCTCGTCAATACTTATAGTTTTCATGAAACTTAATGATCTTTGATTGTACCTTTATTGTGCTTTTCACGTAAGGGACTTTTAGAGAATGTTTTGAGTTGTTGTATGCGCATTCCCATCCAATTCAATAACTTAAGGAAAACTTGAGAGTTAAAAAAGTGCTGTTCACGGTTAACTTGGGGTATTGAGTTTCATGATTTATTGAAAGAAGCAATTGGAAATCAATTTGAATGCAAGTGTGTCATGTGTGGAGAAGAACCCTCTAGTTAGCCCATCATTCATCAATGCACCTAATTTAGTCTAAAGAATCTGTTTTCTTTGTCCTTGTTTTAATTTACTCAATTTTCGTCAAAACCAATTCCCCCATTAATTTAAAGTGTTAGATTAGTAGAAATCAATTTAGTTGATGTTTTTAAGTGTTTTGAGTCAAGTGATAACTTAATTTCGTCCAGATTTGAGTAAAGTGTTCAAAACTGCCCAGAAAGTGTTTTTAAGGCAGTTTTGAGTGTTTGTTTGCTGTTTTGAGTCTTTTGGTTCGTTTTGGTGTTTTATAGTTGAGTTTTGCATTCTTTGAGTCTAGTTGAGTGTTTAAACTTTGTTTTTACGATTTTGAGTCAGTTTAGTGTGATTTAGCAATCCCTCCTAATCCCCGGTTTAAGAACGATCCCTACTTACATATCTACTACAATTGTCACAAGAGGGTTTAATTTGTGTGTTAAGTAATTTTTGCATCACCACTTCTCAAGATGATTGCCTTGGCAGTTTCAAATCCTTCTTTCGGATTTAAAATGGTTGAACTAGGGAGTATGCCTTGGTCTCGAAACTGTCCTACGAACTCCACTATCTGCCTGATAGGAGCATATTCATGCGACTTAAATGGCTTGTTCTCGTGCATTTACGTTATGTTTCTTTAGTTATTTTAGTCCTTTAAGCTATTTTCGTGTGTTTGTAGGTCCAAAGGGCTAAAGGAGCAAAAAGATGCATTTTGGAGACTTTTGGAGCACTTTTGGGCTAAGGATGGATAGCTTATGCTTGGCGCCAAAATGTTGGACGAAATTGAAGACCAAAGTGTTGGAACCTTGTTCCCTTTAGTTTTAGGACATTTAAACCTTTCCATTTCCCTTATGCCGTGCATCTCCACCTTTCTCCCAAAACCATACACATGCATTCATTATTCATTCCCTCACATGCTTCCATTACTTATCATCACCACTTATCACTTATCATAACCACTTATCATTCATCACTTATCATTCACCACTTATCACTTATCATTCACCACTTATCATTCATCAAACACATGCATTCACATGTTTTCACAATCCAACTCACATGCACATTCATCCACCTTTCTCCCTAAAACCGTGCACATGCAAACACATTCACCCACATGCACCCTTTATTCTTTCATCATTCCATCCACTCATTCACAAAACCACTCCACATGCACCATTCAAACATACACCACCAGAAATCATCATTGCCGTGGCTCTCCCTCCACTTTCCAGCATCCCATTTCCATCCTTGCACATGCATTCCCTTCATAAATAATTCACATGCATTCACTTCATCATTGCAGCCACATTTCCACTCACATCATCACTCTAGTTTTAATTCACATGCATTTCAGATTGCATTCCATTCATTCCACCCTTTAATCACATGCATTCCATCTTTGTTCCAGCAACCCACATGCACAATCCACTCCACAAACATCCCATGCCGTGCACATTCATACACTTTCACATGCATCTTGGCAGATTTCACATGCACACACAAGCATTAGCACATGCAACCTAGCTGTCATGTTCCCCCCCATTTCACCCATAAATACTCATTCATTCATTCTCATTCATTCACAATTCATTTCACAACAGAAATTGGTCCCTTGGGGCCGTGCCCTTCACAAAGTCCATCCATTCCATTCATACACTCATCCATTGCAGAAATGTAGACCATAAACCACCCTTGCCGTGACTCTCCCTTACAATCCAAACACCATCCTTCCATTTCCACCACTCCTCATCCATTTCCATAATTCCTCAATCCATTCAACACACCAACAACATCCCTTAGACCTTGTGCTACGACGAAGAGGAAGATAAGAGGGCCTAAACGTTCATACAATTCAAGTTTGAGTTGTTGGAATGTTTAGGTGTTTCTTTGATTCTACATCAGTTTTGCTTCAAGGGTTCTTTCTTCTTATTAATTCTATGTTCATTCATGTTTTATAGTTTTATGTTAAATCCTTTGCAAACATGAATTGTAACTAATCCTCCTCTAGGGATTCGATGTAGCCTTGCAAAGTTTGCCATGTAGTTAATTCGGAATTCTCATTTAATCTATCTATTTCTTGCTTCATTCTCCGATTTAATTGTGACTTAGTGTGTTGATTTTAATGCTTGATCATCATTTGAATTAACCACAGGTTGTTTAGCCAAGATTAAAGCACACATCATGCATAATCTTGGTAGATATGTGAATGAATGAAGGGAATGTTTTGCAAACATCCTGCCGAGTGTTCCCTTTGGTTTTGTGAAAGTTTCTTGTGCACTACATAGTCTTGATTAGGAACCAAAGTTGCACATCACAATTAGGCTCATAATTAGAGACATTTGATCAAATCCACACATCATATGGCTGATCATATCTAAGTGAAACAAACCCAAGAAATAAGTAGAGGGATGAGTATAATCTGACTTAACAAGCATGGACTTGGCTTAGCAATGGTGAAATTGAATCTCTAGCTTCATCTTCATTGGTACTATCTTATTTTATTAGTTGTTGATTCATTCATCTTGTGTTTACTTCATTTCCTTATGCTTTAATTTACAATCTGTTTGTTTCCAAGTTTCTGTTTTTATTTCAAGTTTCATTCAAAACCAATCCCCCATTTCTTTTAAAGTGTTAGATTAGTTAGAAATACATTTAGTTTGTGTTTGTAAGTGTTTTGATTCATTTTGTTTCCCAAATTCGTCCAAAGTACTCAAGGTGCTCAAAACTGCCCAGAAAGTGATTTTAAGGCAGTTTTGAGTGTTTTGGTGCTGTTTTGAGTTTTTTGGTTTGTTTTAGTGTTTTAAACTTTAGTTTTGCATTCCTTGAGTCTAGTATAGTGTTTCATATTGTTATTTTACGCTTTTGAGTCAAATCCAAGTGGTTAACAATCCCTCCTAATCCCCGGTCTAGAACGATCCCTACTTATACATATACTACAATTTGACGAAAAGAGGGTTTACTTTGTGTGCGTATAAATTTCGCATCACTGCCCAATTTGCTTTTCCAAGTGATCCACCCTTTTGTCTTGATTTTGCATTGCTTTGTTTTGATTTTCTTGCCCCTAAGACAAATTGGTGGGTAACTTAATAAGCATATCATTATCCAAAGACGTACCTGAATTTGTTTGGGCAGGTTGTGTTTGAGGTTGATTTGGTACGAATGGCTTTGTATAGAAGCCCGGGGGTTACTACCTAAATCCTCCTTGTTGTTGGGGTTGTTGAGGCTCCCTCCACTTGAAATTTGGGTGATCGCTCCAGACCGGATTGTATGTGTTGGAGTATGGATCATTCCGTGGCTGATTTTGGCTTGGAAATCCAATAGCATTTACGCTTTCCCATCCACCATTCTCAATCAATTGAGGACACCTTTCAGAGGAGTGTCCTTGGATAGAACACATGCCACATACATTTGGTCCTTGCATCCTCATCCCTTCGTCCATCTGAGATACATTAGAAGTAAGATTAGCTAATTGAGATTGAATGTCAGACGTGGAACTTACCTCATTTACTTGCTGTCTTGGGAGATCCCTTTGCCCAATTCCTTCGTATTATTGTGCAATCCCGAGGCAGAAAGCTCCTTAATTGTTCAATTGTCTGCTGCCATGACGCGTTCTTGCTCTAAGTTCTGAGCCGTGGTGTCTTCTTCCTCCTCTAGCCTTTCTATCTCGGGTTCAGAGTTAGAACTAGATGGATTCGGGCTTGGATTCTTCTTTTTCCTTCTCAATGTTCATTCAAAATCGTCGTTAAACTTTAAGATATTCTCACGAACAGGTTGAGAACTCCGAGTCATAAACTAGTACCTATAACAAGGAAAACAAAACAAAATCAGAAATAGAAACAAAAACACACCAAAAATAAACCAAGGGATTAGCAATTTTGCTACTCTACGGCAACGGCGCCAAAAACTTGATGTGATATATAATAGCACACAAATTAAACCCTCTTGTTGACAATTGTAGTAAAGATGCAGGTAGGGATCGTTCTAAACTGGGGATTATGAGGGATTGCTAATCTATGTAAAACTGACTTAAAAATACTAAACAAGACTTAAAAACACAAAATTAGGCTAAAGACTCTTAACTAGACTCAAATAACTCAAAACGAACTAGAATGACTCAAAACAAGCTAATTGACTCAAAACAGACTCTAAGGATGATTTTGGACGAAAATTGAAATATAAAGACTCAAAATAATGAAAACAAACCAATTTTAACCTATATTGACTCAAAAGACTCAAAATAACCCAAATTGAACAGATTCTAACTTCACTAGCACAATGAAATTATGGGGGGTTTTGTTTTGACAAATTTAAAAACTTAAAAATAAAAAACTTGTAGAAATTAAACAAGGCACGAAATTGATGTAAATCAAAGAATGGAAGGCTAGCTAAAGGGTTCTTCTCCACACATGACACACTTGCATACAAATCGATTTCTAATTGCTTTTTCAATGAATTATGAACCTCATTACCCCAGGTTAACCGTGATGCACAAATTAACCATCAGAATTCCCTAAGTTTATTGAATTGGATGAATGCATACAACAACCCAAAGTATTCCTTAATAGTTCCCTACATGAACTGCATAATAGAGATACATATCAAGAATCATTAAGTTCTACAGAAATCATAAGCATTGACATGACATTCGTAACTATGAACTGCATGATACTCCTGCCATGAATGTACTTAACGCGATCGTTTATAAGCAACCTCCACTACTTGTGAATATCAATTCATAATGATTAGGTGAGACTCCCTTATATTCTAGCATCAAATTCACGCATGCAAACTAAGTGTGCGCCCTTAATCAACATACAAAAATAAGTTATCAATCAAACAATTAAGTAAATTGCATCCATGTTTCATAAAATCACAACTGGAAGTAATCAATTCATATTGCAAGTATCATCATGGCTTTGAATCTCCCCCTAGCCAAAAAGGGGTTTAGTTCCTCATATTCGCAAAACACAGATGAATAAATTTATACATTGAAAACAACAGAAAGAAAACACCTAAGAATGCTCCATTAATCCAACATGAATGCCAAAATGTCTAAGAGCTCTCCTTCTTCTCCTTTGCTGTCGTACAAGGGATTGGTGGTGGTGATAGGAGCATATTCATGCAACTTAATTAGCTTGTTCTCGTGCATTTATGTTGTGTTTCCTTAGCTATTTTAGTGTTTAAAGTCACTTTTGTGTATTTTCAGATTATAAGGCAAAAGTGTGCAAGAAGATGCAATTGGAGTCTTTTGGAGCAAAAGAGGAATGAATGAGTTGAAGACTTGAAGAAACGATGAATTCCTACTCCAACTATGAATTCCTACTCCAACGATGAATTCCTACTCAAACGAGGATTCCTACTTCAACAAGGATTCCTGCTTGAAGTAGGAAAGTTAACCCTAGGTTTCCCGTTTTGGTAACCTTTCCTAATCTAAACGTCCGTATTTTCTAGCCACTTTGAAGGCCTTGTAGGCACTTTAGGACACAAAACAAAGGCCCTAGCCCCCTTAAACCTCTTTGCCGTGCCTTTCCCCTAATTCCCTTCCCTTGCCGTGCAAGGAGGGGTAGTTTTGTCCCATTTTATGCACCTAAACCCTAACCCTAAACCCTAGCCGCACCTATTAATCAATTCCCTTTTAATTTCTGATTTTATTTCCTAATTCTAGCAGCCTTTGAATTAATTTTAGTTAATAAAAATTAGCTAGGGTTTTATTTTCTGAAACCATACATATTTCAAACCCTAGCCGCACCCTATTCTATTCATTCACAATTTTCATTCATCCATCATCCATATCAGCCGCAAATTCCTTCCCTTTTCTCTCATCATTCAGCCACCATAAACCTAATTTCACCCTAGAGCCTATTCATTCATTGACACTTTTCATCATTCACCATATTCACCCTAAGCCGCAGCCACCATCCCATTATTCTTCTTTGCCGCAGCCACTTCACCCTTCCAGCCACCATTCCCAACCTCCATACACCTTCCCATCTCCTTGCCGCATCACCATAACTCCCTAAATCCATTCCCAAACCAGAAAAACATCCAAATCATCCATAAAACCTCTCTGCCGCAGCAAGAAGAAAGGAGAAAGAGGAGCTTGAAACGTGCAGAAATTCAAAGTGGATTCGTTGGGTGTTTTAGGTGTAATCAATCTTTTGTTCTCTATTTATAATTTTAATTTTGTTTCTTTTTCTGTGAACATGATAGGCTAAACCCCTAGTTAGCTAGGGGGTGATTCAAAACCATGTTTATGCTTGCAATATGAATTGATTACCTTTGGTTGGAATTTCATGAGTTGTGGATTCAATTTGTTTAACTGCTTGATTGATAACTTATTTGTATGTGTTTATTGAGAGTGCACGCTTAGTTTTCATGCATGAATATGATGCTAGAATATAAGTGAGTTTCACCTAATAGTTACAAACTTATATTCACAAGTAGTGGAGGTTGCTTATAAACAATCGCGTTAAATGAATTCTTGGCACTAGTTTCATGCTCATCATAGTAACGAATGCCTCGTCAACACTTATAGTTTTCATGTTGCTTAATAATCTTTGATTGTATCTTTATTGTGCTTTTCACGTAAAGGACTTTTGGAGAATGTTTTGAATTGTGTATGCGCTGTCCCATCCAATTCATTAACTTAAGGAAAACTTGAAGGCTAATTTAAGCGGACCTAATTAACCCGGGGTGTTGAGTTTCATGATTCATCGAAAGACCAACTGAAAATCATCTTGTATGCAAGTGTGACATGTGTGGAGAGGAACCTTCTAGCTAGCATTCCATCCATATTTTCATCAAATTCATCTTTACAATCTGTTTTAATTACAATCTGTGCATTTTATTTAATTTCGTCAAAAACTAAATCCCCCTTTACTTTAGTGTCCAATTTAGTTAGAAAGTGTCTTAATTTGTGTTTCTAAGTGTTTTGATTCAAGTTATTACCCAAATTCGTCCAAAATAGTACAAGTGCTCAAAACTGCCCAGATTGTGTTTTTAAGGCAGTTTTGAGTGTTTTGGGGATGTTTTGGGTCTTTTGGTTTGTTTTAGTGTTTTATTGTTTAGTTTTGCATTCTTTGAGTCTAGTTTAGTGTTTTAACTTTTGTTTTACGTTTTTGAGTCAGTTTTCAAGTGATTTAGCAATCCCTCCTAATCCCCGGTCTAGAACGATCCCTACTTATTCATATACTACAATTGTCAAAAGAGGGTTTTAATTTGTGTGCTTATATATTCCGCATCAAATTTTTGGCGCCGTTGCCGGGGATTAGCAACTTTGCTAATCCCTTGGATTGTTATTTTCTGTTTATTTTAGTTTGTTTAAGTTTCTGACCTTGTTTTGTTTTTCTTGTTTTAGGTACTAGTGCATGACTCGGAGTTCTCAATCGATTCGTGAGCATATCTTGGACTTTGACAGCGATTTTGAGAGGACTTTGAGACGAAAGAGGAAGCAACACGAATCAAACCCACCAAGCCCGGAACCTGACCTCGAAGAACAAGTCCTAGAAGAGGAGGAGGAACCCACGGCAAGGGTTTTTGAAGAACCACAAGGCATGGCCATGGCCAACCGGACACTTAAGGAGCTTTCTGCTTTGGGATTGGATAATGCCACACCTTTGTGTATCCAATATCCCCCACCTGCCCAAGGGAAGACCGAAGAGTTCGAGTTGAAGTCAAGTTTGCTCCACCATATTCCAAAGTACCATGGGTTGTCCATGGAGGATCCGAACAAGCATCTGAAGGAATTCGAGGTGGTGTGTTCAAGCATGACTC
Source organism: Pyrus communis (assembly GCF_041283825.1). Taxonomy (NCBI): domain Eukaryota; kingdom Viridiplantae; phylum Streptophyta; class Magnoliopsida; order Rosales; family Rosaceae; genus Pyrus; species Pyrus communis. Next base: position 10,693,296 of record NC_142572.1, read on the forward strand.
CCGTCAACGTCGATGGAAGTATATTGAAGATGAAGGCTTTTCCATTCTCTTTAATGGACAAAGCCAAAGATTGGTTGTATGAATTAGCTCCCGGAACAGTCACATCATGGGAGAGTATGAAGAGGGCATTTCTGGAGAAGTTTTTCCCAACTTCTCGAATCATCCTTTTACGTAAAAGGATAAGTGGAATTCAGCAAGAAGAAGGTGAGTCTTTTCCTACGTATTATGAACATTTTAAATCCCTTGTTGCTTCTTGTCCACATCATCAAATGAAGGAGGAGTTACTTCTACAATACTTCTACGAGGGGCTCCTACCAATTGAACGTCAAATGCTCGATGCCTCGGCGGGTGGAGCATTGGTGGACAAGACACCCATGGCTGCCAAGGTCTTGATTGCTAACTGAGCGTTGAACGCTCAACAATACGAAGGAGTAGGCCAAAGAGGACCCCCACGGCAGCAAGTAAATGAGGTAAGTTCCACACCCGACATTCATTCACAATTAGCTAATCTTACTTCCATTGTGTCTCAGATGGCCGAAGGAATGAGGATACAAGGACCAATTGTATGCGGTGTGTGTTCTATCCAAGGACATGCTTCTGAGAAATGCCCACAACTCATCGAAAATGGTGGAAGGGAAAGCGCAAATGCAATTGGATTTCAAGGCCAAAACCAACCAAGGAACGATCCGTATTCTAACACCTATAATCCAGGTTGGAGAGACCACCCGAACTTCAAGTGGAGGGAGCCCCAACAACCACCACAACAAGGAGGCTTTAGGCAACAACCCCCGGGCTTCTACAACAAGCCATACGCACCCACACAAGCATCTCCACAATCTGCCCAAACAAGTTCAGGTAACACTTTAGACAATGATACACTTCTTAAGTTACTAACTAATTTGTCTCAGGGGCAAGAAAATCAAGCCAAAGCCATGCAAAACCAAGACAAGAGGGTGGAGCAATTGGAGAAACAAATTGGGCAGATTGCAGATTTTGTAGGGAAGTTTCATGAGCAAGGCCAACTTCCTAGTTCTACCATTCCAAACCCAAAGGGAGGTATCGAAAGTGCAAAGGCCATACTCTTGAGAAGTGGAAAAGAAGTTGGGGCAGGTCCTACACCATCACCATCAGCTCCTAACGAGGACGAAAAACTGAGAATTGAAGAGGAGGAATCAAGCCAACCCACGGCAAAGGTGGAAACACCTTTGCCGGAAGCCTTAAGTGACCCCAAATTGTCCAATTTGTCCAAAAAGGGTAAGAATGTTTCAAATTTGGTTCCTACTAATGTTTTTCCTTCGAATGTGCCTTTTCCTAGTAGGTTCATGCAAACAAAGAAAGAAGAAGCCGAGAAGGACATACTTGAAACATTTCGGAAAGTTCAAGTAAACATACCCCTTTTGGATGCAATCAAGCAAGTCACGAGGTACGCCAAGTTTCTAACGGAGCTTTGCACCACTAGGAAGAGGATGTCGACCAAAGAGGTGGTAAAGGTGGGTGAAAATGTCTCCGCCATCTTGCAACCCAAACTACCCCCCACATGCAAAGATCCGGGTAGTTTTACCATTCCTTGTGTGATAGGTAACACTCGTTTCGAATCTGCCATGTTAGGCCTAGGTGCTTCTATAAATGTCATGCCATATTCAATTTATGCATCTATGAACCTAGGAGTATTGAAAAATGATGGTGTAATCATACAATTGACCGATAGATCTAATGCCTATCCAAAGGGAGTTTTGGAAGATGTGTTAGTGCAGGTAAATCATTTAATCTTTCCGGTGGACTTCTATGTGCTCGAGATGGATGAATCTGACCATGCCCCTACGTTGCCAATCCTCCTTGGACGGCCATTCATGGAGACGGCTCGGACGAAAATCGATGTGTTTAATGGAACCTTGTCCATGGAATTTGATGGGGAAGTTGTTAATTTTAATCTTTCTGATTCTATTAAGTATCCTAGTGAGGATCATTCATGTTTCTCCATTGACATAATTGACTCTTTGGTGCAGGGATACCTTGAAGATTTGAACGCCGATGCACTTGAAAACGTCATTACACGAAGCATGGAACTCAAAACCAAGGGAGGAGGATTGTTGATAACCCACGGCACACACACTCCATTGCATGCCGTGCATCCTAGGGAGAAGTTCCTTGAATTGGTTGCTGCCCTCGAGTAATTGCCTAAGCACGAGGGTAAGTTTCCTAACTTTGAATCAATTCCCATTTCGACTAACAAATTGCTTCCATCCATAGTTCAGGCACCTACCCTTGGTCTCAAACCACTACCTAGCCATTTGAAGTATGATAGGAGCATATTCATGCGACTTAAATGGCTTGTTCTCGTGCATTTACGTTATGTTTCTCTCGTTATTTTAGTCCTTTATGCTTCTTTTGTGTGTTTTCAGGTTCTAAGGGCCTAGGGAGCAAGAAAGTGCATTTTGAGGCCATTTGGAGCATTTTTGGGCATGGATTGGATAGCTTATCCATGGAGCCAAGAGGATGGACGAATTTGAAGGCCTTGTATTCACTTTGGACATAAAACAAAGGGCCTAGCCCATTCTCTCTTATTCTCTCCCTTATAGCCATGCAAAGAACCATCCATTCCATAAAAAACAATCCATCAATTCACATGCAAAACCACCATTAACACACATGCACCCAAACAAAGCCAACCTAGCTAACCCTACATGCATTCTTTATTCACTCTTCATCATTGCATTTATTCTCCAAACACTTTCATTAATTAAAACACATTTGCACATCCACTCATTCTTTCCCCAAAGCCGTGCATTCCCAATCCCTTTCCAACATTTCACATGCATTTCCACCTTGGTCATGCTTTCCCATTTCATTATTCATTCACTTTGCATTCATTCAATCAACCCACATGCACTTTAATCATTCAAACATGTAGCCACATAATCATTCACCCTATCCATTCTTTGTCACAAAACAATGTCACATACACTCATCATCACACAACCTAGCTAACCCTACATGCATTATTTATTAACTCTTCATCATGCATCAACATTTTAAATCATCAAAAAACCAACCCATTGCCGTGCATAATCTCTCATCATTTCAGCCACATTTCTAACTTACATGCATCACATTCATTTCCAAACAACAATCACTTCAAATGCCATGCATTCACATGCATTTACACCACCAAAAACCCCTTTGCCGTGGGCTTTCAATGCCTTTCCAGCTTTCCCTTTTATTTTCCAGCTTTCACATGTTGTCCTAGCTGTTTTTCCATCATTCCTCCACACAAACACCTTAAACAAACAGCCATATACATCTCCACTCCTCCTATAAATACCCTTGCATTCCCATCATTCAAAGGCATCTCATTTTTCATTCACAACACTTCACACAACACAAACACAACCCTTGTGCCGCAAATCCCTTTCCATTTCTGTGCAGTTTTTATCCTCCATTTCAGCCACTATCCAACCACTTCCCATCCCTCCAAAACACTTCACATAATCCCCAAAGCTCACCTTAGACCTTGTGACACAACAACGAGGAAGAGAAGAGTGCCTAAATGTTCATACAATTCAAGTTTGAGTTGTTGGAATGTTTAGGTGTTTCTTTGATTTCAATGTTTGAATTCAATTTTCTTTGTTTTGTAATGGAAGAGAAGAGTGCCTAAACGTTCATACAATTCAAGTTTGAGTTGTTGGAATGTTTAGTTGTTTCTTTGATTTCAAGGTTATGAGGAACTAAACCCCCTTTAGCTAGGGGGTGATTCGAAACTATGTTTATATTTGCAATATGAATTGATTACTTTTGGTTGGAATTTCATAAGTTGTGGATTCAATTCGTTTAACTGTTTGATTGATAACTTATTTATGTATGTTCATTGAGATTGCAAGCTTAATTTTCATGCATGAATATGACGCTAGAATATAAGTGAGTTTCACCTAATCGTTATGAACTTATATTCACAAGTAGTGGAGGTTGCTTATAAACAATCGCGTTAAACGAATTCTTGGCATAAGTTTCATGCGTATTCCATAGTAACGAATGCCTCGTCAACACTTATAATTTTCATTGAACTTAATGATCTTTGTTGAATGTCTCTATCATGCGTATTCCATAGTTAGGGACTTTGATTAAGAATAATTTGGTTGTAATGCGTATTCCATTCAATCCAACGAATTTAGGGAAATCTGAAAGTTAATCTAAGCGGACCTAATTAACTTGGAGCATTGAGTTTCACAACTTATCGAAAGACCAACTGAGAATCAATATTGTATGCAAGTGTAACATGTGTGGAGAAGAACCCCTTGGCTATTCCATCATCCATATTTTCATCACATTCATATTTACATTTTGTCTTTAATTATATTCTGTCTTTTTAATTTAATATCGTCCAAACACATTTCCCCCATATTTCGTTGAGTCTTAATCATTCGTATTTGTTTTATTTTTGTATCTTTAAGCTTTTGGAGTCATAAACACTTGCAAATTCGTCTAAATCAAGTTCTAGCTTCTATTTGAGTCAATTTGATTGTTTTAAGCAGTTTGAGCCTTTCAAAGCTATTCTGAGTCATAGTAGTCTTGTTAAGAGTCTTTACATTTAGTTTTTGTGTTTTCAAGTCAATTCAAAATAGATTAGCACCCCTAGTTAATCCCCGGTTAGAACGATCCCTACTTACATCATTACTACAATTGTCACAAATAGGGTTTAGTTTGTGTGCGTATAAATATCACATCAAATTTTGGCGCCGTTGCCGGGGATTGGCAAAGTTGCTAATCCCTTGTCTTGAGTCTTGTTTAAATTGTTTAGTTTCTGTTTTGTTTTAATCTTTTTGCACCGTGTGTATGTGTTTTTGTGCCGTGTGTGGCAACTTGTTTTCTTACTTGTGCCAAGTCTATTAAGTTGGTTACTTATCTTGTTTACTTTTGTGTGTAGGTACTAGTTTATGACCCGTAGCTCACAACCTGTTCGTGAGCAAATCTCCGACTTTGACGGTGATTTCGAGAGGACTTTGAGAAGGAACAAGAAATTGCAAGAGTCTAATCCTCCTAGTCCAGAACCTGAAGTAGAAGAGGAAGCCACGGATTGGGTTAAAGAGGAAGTACCAACCATGGCCGTGGATAATCGAACCATTAAAGAGCTTTCTGCCTCAGGTTTGGCCAATGCAGCCCCTCTTTGCATTCAATACCCCGCGGCTGCCCAAGGCAAGACCGATGAATTCGAATTGAAGTCAAGCTTGTTGCACCACATTCCGAAGTACCATGGGTTTTCCATGGAAGATCCCAACAAGCATCTCAAGGAGTTCGAGGTTGTTTGTTCGAGCATGACACCCATAAATGTCGATGGGAACATTCTGATGATGAAGGTTTTTCCATTCTCTCTTGTGGAAAAGGCTAAGGATTGGCTTTATGAATTGGCACCCGGGACCGTTACTTCTTGGGAGAGCATGAAGAGAGCCTTCTTGGAGAAGTTCTTCCCTACTTCAAAAGTCATTCTCTTGAGGAAGAAAATTAGCGGAATCCAACAAAGTCAAGGAGAATCTTTTCCGGCATACTACGAGCGTTTTAAAACCCTTGTTGCATCATGTCCTCAACATCAAATGAAGGAGGAGCTTCTCCTTCAATACTTCTATGAGGGCCTTCTTCCCATTGAAAGGCAAATGCTCGATGCTTCGGCGGGAGGTGCATTGGTGGACAAAACACCTATGGCAGCCAAGACCCTAATTGCAAACCGTGCTCTAAATGCACAACAATATGAAGGTGTTGGGCAAAGAGAAGGGCCACGACAACAAAGTGTGAATGAGGTAAGTGCAATTTCTGATATTCAGTCACAATTGGCTAATCTTACCTCTCTTGTGTCTCAGGTTGTCAAGGGGTCAAAACCACAAGAAAACCAAGTGTGTGGCGTGTGTACAATGCAAGGGCATCTATCCGAGACATGCCCTCAATTAATAGAGAATGGGGGATGGGAATCTGCCAATGCCATAGGCTATGGGAATCAAAACCAACCGAGAAACGATCCATATTCTAACACATATAATCCAGGTTGGAGAGACCACCCAAATTTCAGATGGAGAGATGCACAACAACCTGCCCAACAATCTGCACCACAAAGGGGATTTCAACAAAACCCACCTGGATTCCCGCGACCATACCAATCCAACCAACCACCATCATCCCAAAACAACTCAGGTTCGTCTTTTGATAATTCTCAAGTTATTCAATTGCTAACTACATTGGCGCAGGGGCAAGAAAAACAAACAAAGGACATGCACAATTACGCCAATGAGGTGCAGAATCAAGCTCAAGAGGTGAAGGAGTTGAAGAGACAACTGGGACAAATGGCTGAATTCATGGGGCAATTTAATAGAGAACAAGGCAAGTTACCAAGCTCAACGCAGGTGACTCCGAAAGGAGGATTCGAATCTGCCAAGGCCATCATGTTGAGAAGTGGTAAGGAAGTCGGAACCACCTCAAGGCCATCCAAAACAAGTCAAGAAGAGGACATGTTGCTGCAAGAAGAGGAGGAACAAGCAAAGAAGGCCGCGGCAAGGGTAAAAGAAACTTTGCCGCAATTCCCTGTTGTGCCAAAACCGTCCAACACGCCTAAGGTAAGTCCAAATTCGACTTTGTCAAGTTCTATTCCACTAAACGTGCCCTTTCCTGGCAGGTTTAGGCAAACAAAGAAGGAGGAGCATGAGAAGGACATTCTTGAGACGTTTAGGAAAGTTCAGGTCAATATTCCGCTCCTAGATGCCATAAAGCAAGTGCCCAAATACGCTAAGTTCTTGAAGGAATTGTGCACTACAAGGAAGAGGGCGTCACATAAAGAGATAGTAAGGGTAAGTGAGAACGTTTCCGCTGTTTTACAAAGAAAGTTACCACCAAAGTGCAAAGATCCAGGTAGCTTTACAATCCCTTGTATTATTGGTCAAACTAAGTTCGAACATGCTATGTTAGACTTAGGAGCTTCAATTAACGTCATGCCATACTCTATTTATGCTTCAATGAACCTTGGTGAATTGAAAAATGATGGTGTGATTATTCAGTTGGCCGATAGATCTAATGTCTATCCAAATGGCGTATTGGAAGATGTCTTAGTGCAGGTGAATAATTTGATCTTCCCGGCGGATTTCTATGTCCTTGAAATGGAGGAAACCACCCATGCTCCATCCTTGCCGATTCTTCTTGGGAGGCCATTCATGAAGACGGCCCGAACTAAGATAGACGTGTTTAAAGGCTCTTTAACAATGGAATTTGATGGGGAAGTCATTGATTTCAATCTTTCTGAAAGTATTAAATTTCCTAAGGACGATCATTCTTGTTTTTCTATTGATATAATTGATGATTTGGCGCAGGAATTTCTCGATTCTTTGGAGAGGGATACACTTGAAACAACAATTGCACAAGGAATTGGGCAAAAATCTGGTTTTGCCGTGCCTAGAAGTGAAGATGAGGCCGAGATGGTCGCTGCACTTGAGTCATTGCCACAACACTTTGGTAAGCCTTCCAACCCAATTTCAATTTCAGTTTCCACTAATAAGTTGTTACCCTTAGTGATTCAGGCACCCGTACTTGAGCTTAAACCGTTGCCCGATCATTTAAAGTACGTCTTCTTGGGAGACAACGAGACATTGCCCGTCATTGTCTCCTCATCACTCACGGCCATAGAGGAGGAGAAGTTGATTCGAGTGTTGAAAGAGCACAAGACGGCCATTGGATGGACTTTGGCCGATATTAGGGGAATTAGCCCGACTACGTGCATGCATCGCATACTTCTAGAGGAGGGGGCTAAACCAACTCGAGAGGCTCAGCGCCGTCTCAACCCTCCAATGATGGAAGTTGTGAAAAAGGAGATTATCAAACTTCTTGATTGTGGAGTGATTTATCCGATCTCTGATAGTCGTTGGGTGTCACCGGTGCAATGTGTTCCAAAGAAGTCCGGAGTGACAGTGGTGGAGAATGCTGAGAATGAGCTTGTGCCAACCCGTATCCAAACAGGTTGGCGAGTGTGCATTGATTATAGGAAGCTCAACGCCACCACAAGGAAGGACCACTTCCCTTTGCCGTTCATTGATCAAATGCTTGAAAGGTTAGCCGGTCATTCTTTTTATTGTTTCCTTGATGGTTATTCTGGATATAATCAGATTGTCATAGCGCCGGATGACCAAGAAAAGACAACTTTCACATGCCCCTTTGGTACTTTTGCGTATCGTCGCATGCCTTTTGGTTTATGCAATGCTCCGGCCACGTTTCAAAGGTGTATGGTAAGTATCTTTTCAGATTTTGTGGAAAAGATTATTGAGGTATTTATGGATGATTTCACTGTGTTTGGTGATTCATTTGATGGTTGTTTGGAAAATCTCACAATGATTTTGAAACGATGTGTAGAAACTAACCTTGTGCTTAATTGGGAAAAATGTCACTTTATGGTTAGACAAGGCATAGTTCTAGGGCATATTGTTTCAGAAAGAGGAATTGAAGTGGATAAATCGAAAATAGATCTTATACGCTACTTACCCTCTCCTACTTCGGTTCGAGAGGTTCGTTCGTTTCTTGGTCATGCAGGATTTTATAGGCGATTTATCAAGGACTTCTCCAAAATCTCAAACCCTCTTTGCCGTCTCCTCCAGAAAGATGTGGCGTTTGACTTCAACGAGGAGTGTGAGAAGGCGTTCAATCACCTCAAAGAAACACTAACTTCGGCCCCTATCATAGTTCCACCGGATTGGAGCCTTCCTTTTGAGCTTATGTGCGATGCTTCCGATTATGCATTAGGAGCTGTTTTGGGGCAAAGGAAGGAAAAGAGGCCGCATGTTATCTATTATGCCTCTCGGACTTTAAATGATGCACAATTGAATTATTCTACCACTGAAAAAGAACTTCTTGCTGTTGTATTTGCTTTAGATAAATTTCGTTCTTATTTGCTTGGTATTAAAGTTATTATTTATACTGACCATGCAGCATTGAAGTATTTGTTCACCAAGAAGGAGGCCAAACCACGACTTATTCGTTGGATGCTTCTTCTCCAAGAGTTCGATATCGAAATCCGGGACAAGAAGGGAAGTGAAAACGTGGTGGCTGACCACTTAAGCCGTATGGTGCATGAGGAGGATGCCATGCCTATCATAGAGACATTCCCAGATGAGCAACTGATGTCCGTCCAGGTAAGTGAACCGTGGTATGCTGATTTGGTGAATTATTTGGTGTCTAAACATGTTCCTAGTGAATTACTTAAACACCAATGTGATAAATTGAAGAAAGAGGCACGGTTTTATGTGTGGGATGACCCGTATTTATGGAAATATTGCCCTGACCAAGTTATACGTAGGTGTGTGCACGATTCTGAGTTTAATGCTATTCTAACCTTTTGTCACACTTATGCTTGTGGGGGACACTTTGGCACTCAAAGAACAGCACTTAAGGTGTTAGAATGTGGTTTCTATTGGCCTACCATCTTTAGGGATGCTAGAACATTTTGCATGTCTTGTGATAGATGCCAAAGAACGGGCAATATTGGTCCTAAACAACAAATGCCGCAAACCCCCATTTTTAGTGTTGAAATCTTTGATGTTTGGGTCCCTTTCCTTCGTCACATGGGTTTCTTTATATATTGCTTGCTGTGGACTATGTGTCGAAATGGGTGGAAGCAAAAGCCACCCGAACTAATGATTCTCGAGTGGTTGCAGATTTTGTTGAAACTAACATTTTTGCAAGGTTTGGAATGCCACGAGTGCTAATCAGTGATGGAGGTTCCCATTTTTGTAATCGAACCATCGAGGCGTTGCTCAAGAAATACAATGTCACACATAAGGTGGCCACACCTTATCATCCTCAAACGAGCGGGCAAGCCGAGGTTTCGAATAGGGAAATCAAGCAGATTCTTGAGAAGACCGTGGGGCCTACAAGGAAGGATTGGAGTTTGCGCTTAAACGATGCATTGTGGGCGTATCGCACTGCCTACAAAACCCCCATTGGGATGTCACCTTTTCGGCTCATCTATGGGAAGCCATGCCATCTTCCCGTCGAACTAGAGCATCGTGCACATTGGGCTGTCAAAACGTTCAATATGGACCTTGATGCCGCAGGTTTACATAGGAAACTTCAATTGTGTGAGCTTGATGAAATCCGAAATGAAGCATATGAGAATGCCCGGATTTACAAGGAGAAAACAAAGGCATTTCATGACAAGATGATTTGTGCCAAGACGTTCTCTATTGGGCAGAAAGTGTTGTTGTTCAATTCTCGCCTTCGGTTGTTTCCGGGTAAGTTGCGTTCCAAATGGGTTGGTCCTTTTATTGTCACTAATGTTTTCCCTCATGGTGCAGTACAAATCAAAAGTTCAAGGACGCAGCAAGAATTCAAAGTGAATGGGCATCGATTGAAGCCCTATTACGAGATGTTCGAGGAGCATGTCGTGGAGGAGGTACCCCTCCATGCCGTGGAACCTAGTCAAGCTTAAACGGAGGTACTGTCCGGCTGCAAGACGTAAAAGAAAGCGCTACTTGGGAGGCAACCCATGCATTCAACAAAGGAAGACTTAGAAAGCACTCCAATTCCAGATTCCTAAAAACTCTTCTCTTTGTTGCTATTTCGTTTCTGCCTTGTTAGGTTGTTTAGTTATTGTTGTTTGTTTATTAATTGTGTGAGTCTATGATTGTAACATTGAGAAAATGTTTGATTTATTGATAGGCACTGCTAAACAAAGAAAGATGGAGCCTTCACAAAGGGCGTTTACTTGAAGCCCCACTACGAGGTGTCGAAGCAGAAGGCATAGAAGCGGGAGGCATAGGGGCATAAGACATCGGAGCTAGAGCATTCCAAGCCTCAATACTTGGCCAAGCGCTGGATGACCCAGGAAACAGGTGCCTCTGGAGATAAGCCGCAAGCCTTTGACGGTCACTGTGAATTCGACCCTCAGATTCTTGCAGTTCATCAAGCTTCCTCTTCATGCCCGACGAATAGTTATTTGCAAGCACATGTGATGCGAGAATTATACGCGCACAAATTAAACCCTCTTTTTATCAATTGTAGTAAGTATGTAAGTAGGGATCGTTCTGGACCGGGGATTAGGAGGGATTGTTAATCACTTGGATTTGACTCAAAAACATAAAAACAAAGTTAAAAACGTTCACAAAGACTCAAAGGACTCAAAACAAGTTCAAAAGACTCAAAACTGCCTAAAAACACTAACTAGGCAGTTTCTGACCTTAAACCCAATGTTGGACGAATTTAAGATTATGGCTTGATTCAAACGTAAAATAACAATATAAAACACTATACTAGACTCAAAGAATGCAAAACTAAACTTTAAAACACTAAAACAAACCAAAAGACTCAAAACAACACAAACACACTCAAATCTGCCTAAAAACCACTTTCTGGGCAGATTTGAGCACAAACACAAATTTGGACGAATTTGTGTAACAAAATGACTCAAAACTCTTATAAACACAAACTAAGACACTTTCTAACTAAATTAGACAATAAAGTAAAGGGGGATTTTAATTTGACGAAAATTGAAATAACGAAACAGGTTTAATAAACTAGACAGAATGTAAATATGAATGCGATGAAAATGAATGGATGAATGCTAGCTAGAAGGTTCTTCTCCACACATGTTACACTTGCATAATAAAATGATTTCCAATTGCATTTCAATAAACCATGAATTCTCAACACCCCAAGTTAACCGTGATGCACTAATTAACCTTCAAATCTTCCTAACGTTATTGAATTGGATGGGTTAGCGCATACAACAATTCAAAACATTCCCCACAAGTCCCCTACATGATTGCATAATAGAGATACAAGCAAGAATCATTACGCTCTATGAAAATTATAAGTGTTGACGAGGCATTCGTTACTATGGAATACGCATGAAACTTATGCCAAGAATTCGTTTAACGCGATTGTTTATAAGCAACCTCCACTACTTGTGAATATAAGTTCGTAACTATTAGGTGAAACTCACTTATATTCTAGCGTCATATTCATGCATGAAAATTAAGCGTGCACTCTCAATAAACATACATAAATAAGTTATCAATCAAACGGTTAAACATATGCATTTCAACTCACATGCACATGCACCACTAATCCCTTCACTTTCATGCCATCATTTCTTACCCCCCCAATGCCGTGCACTCCTTGAGCATTTCCAGTTTTTCCCCTTCTCTTTGTATTCACAAGTCACATGCATTCACTTCATCATTACACCACCACTCATTCTTTAAATCCACATGCACATTTAATCATTCATTCAAGCCCCCTTGTGCCATGTTTCCCCCTTTGTTCCCACCCATCACATGCATCATCATCAAACAAACAGTCAATGCCGTGCACTCCCACTTCATCATTCCAGCTTTCCAACTTAATTCACATGCATTCCATCCTTTAATATCCAACCCACATGCACTTTAATCATTCAATTACCCCATTCACACACCCTTTCTTCAAAACTAACCCGTGCATTCCCTTGTATTTCCACAATCTTAATCAGCCAACACATGCACAAATCCATCCATGCCGTGGGTTCCCTTTGCTCCCCTTGTGCAATTCCAGTTTTCACATGTGTCCTAGCTGTTTTTCCATCATTCCTCCACACAAATGCTTAAACAAACAGCCATATGTTCCCTCCACTACCCCTATAAATACCCTAGCATTCATTCATTCATGAACATCTCATTTCATACACTTCACACAACACAAACACAACCCTTGTGCCGCAAATCCCCTTCCAATCTGTGCAGTTTTTATCCTCCATTTCAGCCACTATCCAACCACTTCCCATCCCTCCAAAACACTTCACATAATCCCCAAAGCTCACCTTAGACCTTGTGCCACAACAACGAGGAAGAGAAGAGTGCTTAAACGTTCATACAATTCAAGTTTGAGTTGTTGGAATGTTTAGGTATTTCTTTGATTTCGATGTTTGAATTCAATTTTCTTTGTTTTGTAATGGAAGAGAAGAGTGCCTAAACGTTCATACAATTCAAGTTTGAGTTGTTGGAATGTTTAGTTGTTTCTTTGATTTCAAGGTTATGAGGAACTAAACCCCCTTTAGCTAGGGGGTGATTCGAAACTATGTTTATATTTGCAATATGAATTGATTACTTTTGGTTGGAATTTCATAAGTTGTGGATTCAATTCGTTTAACTGTTTGATTGATAACTTATTTATGTATGTTCATTGAGATTGCAAGCTTAATTTTCATGCATGAATATGACGCTAGAATATAAGTGAGTTTCACCTAAACGTTACGAACTTATATTCACAAGTAGTGGAGGTTGCTTATAAACAATCGCGTTAAACGAATTCTTGGCATAAGTTTCATGCGTATTCCATAGTAACGAATGCCTCGTCAACACTTATAATTTTCATTGAACTTAATGATCTTTGTTGAATGTCTCTATCATGCGTATTCCATAGTTAGGGACTTTGATTAAGAATAATTTGGTTGTAATGCGTATTCCATTCAATCCAACGAATTTAGGGAAATCTGAAAGTTAATCTAAGCGGACCTAATTAACTTGGAGCATTGAGTTTCACAACTTATCGAAAGACCAACTGAGAATCAATTTTGTATGCAAGTGTAACATGTGTGGAGAAGAACCCCTTGGCTATTCCATCATCCATATTTTCATCACATTCATATTTACATTTTGCCTTTAATTATATTCTGTCTTTTTAATTTAATATCGTCCAAACACATTTCCCCCATATTTCGTTGAGTCTTAATCATTTGTATTTGTTTTATTTTTGTATCTTTAAGTTTTTGGAGTCATAAACACTTGCAAATTCGTCTAAATCAAGTTCTAGCTTCTATTTGAGTCAATTTGATTGTTTTAAGCAGTTTGAGCCTTTCAAAGCTATTCTGAGTCATAGTAGTCTTGTTAAGAGTCTTTACATTTAGTTTTTGTGTTTTCAAGTAAATTCAAAATAGATTAGCACCCCTAGTTAATCCCCGGTTAGAACGATCCCTATTTTCTCATATACTACAATTGTCATCCATAGGGTTTAATTTGTGTGTCAAGTTAATTTACGCATCAAATTTTGGCGCCGTTGCCGGGGATTGGCAAAGTTGCTAATCCCTTGTCTTGAGTCTTGTTTAAATTGTTTAGTTTCTGTTTTGTTTTAATTTTTTTTTTTTGCACCGTGTGTATGTGTTTTTGTGCCGTGTGTGGCAACTTGTTTTCTTACTTGTGCCAAGTCTATTAAGTTGGTTACTTATCTTGTTTACTTTTGTGTGTAGGTACTAGTTTATGACCCGTAGATCACAACCTGTTCGTGAGCATATCTCCGACTTTGACGGTGATTTCGAGAGGACTTTAAGAAGGAACAAGAAATTGCAAGAGTCTAATCCTCCTAGTCCCGAACCTGAAGTAGAAGAGGAAGCCACAGATTGGGTTAAAGAGGAAGTACCAACCATGGCCGTGGACAATCGAACCATTAAAGAGCTTTCTGCCTCAGGTTTGGCCAATGCAGCCCCTCTTTGCATTCAATACCCCGCGGCTGCCCAAGGCAAGACCGATGAATTCGAATTGAAGTCAAGCTTGTTGCACCACATTCCGAAGTACCATGGGCTTTCCATGGAAGATCCCAACAAGCATCTCAAGGAGTTCGAGGTGGTTTGTTCGAGCATGACCCCCGTCAATGTGGATGGGAGTATATTGAAGATGAAGGCCTTTCCATTTTCACTTATGGACAAAGCCAAAGATTGGCTCTACGAACTAGCCCCGGGAACTGTGACTTCGTGGGAGAGTATGAAGCGTGCTTTCTTGGAGAAATTCTTCCCTACTTCGAGAGTGATTCTCCTACGGAAGAAAATTAGTGGTATTCAACAGAATCATGGTGAGACATTCCCGGCTTATTATGAGCGCTTCAAGGGCCTTGTAGCTTCATGTCCTCAACATCAAATGAAGGAGGAACTTCTCCTTCAATATTTCTATGAGGGCCTCCTTCCTATCGAACGTCAAATGCTTGATGCATCATCGGGAGGAGCATTGGTGGACAAAACACCAAGGGATGCCAAGATTCTCATAGCCAACCGAGCGCTCAACGCTCAACAATATGAAGGAGTGGGTCAAAGGGAAGCCCCACGGCAACAAAGTGTAAATGAGGTGAGTGCTATTTCTGAAATTCAATCACAACTTGCTAATCTTACTTCTCTTGTTTCTCAGGTTGTGATTGGTCCAAAAGCACAAGAACACCAAGTTTGTGGCGTGTGCTCAATTCAAGGGCATCCATCCGACAAGTGCCCTCAACTAATCGAGAATGGTGGGTGGGAATCTGCCAATGCAATTGGTTTCCAAGGACAAAATCAAAACAACCCATACTCGAACACTTACAATGTCGGATGGAGAGACCATCCAAACTTCAAATGGAGGGAGCCACAACAAGCTGCCCAACAAGGAGGATTTAGGCCAAACCCCCCTGGTTTTTATTACAAGCCGTATGCACCCCAACAACCCCAACAACCTTCGGCATCATCTCATTCAGGTACGTCCTTGGAAAGTGATCAAGCTATGCAATTACTAACCTCTATTTCGCAGGGATTGCAAAATCAAAACAACCGGATAGCAAATAACAAAAAGGAGATGATGGATATGAAGAAACAAATAGGGCAGATTTCTGAGTTCCTTGGACAGATTAGAGAGCAAGGAAAGCTTCCTAGCTCAACCACAGTCAATCCAAAGGGAGGATTCGAATCCGCCAAGGCCATCACCCTAAGGGGTGGAAAAGAAGTTGGGATCGAGCCAAACAATCCCAAATCTGCCCAGAAAGTAGATGAAGAGACGACACAACCTGAGGCAGATCACCCTAACTCGGCCAAATCAGGTAATTTAAGTTCAAATTCATGTACTTCACGTCCTAATCTGCCCAATGTACCTTTTCCTAGCAGGTTCATGCAAGAAAAAAAGGAAGAAAGCGAGAAGGACATTCTTGAAACGGTCCGGAAGGTGCAAGTGAACATACCGCTTCTCGATGCAATCAAACAGGTTCCAAAGTATGCTAAATTCCTCAAGGACCTATGCAATACAAAGAGAAGAAGGGCAAACAAAGAGGTAGTGAAGGGCAATCTTCGTTTTGAACATGCCATGCTTGATTTAGGTGCATCCATAAATGTCATGCCTTATTCTATTTATGCATCTATGAATTTGGGTGAATTAAAACAAGATGGTGTAATTATACAATTGGCCGATCGTTCTAACGCGTATCCAAAAGGAGTTTTGGAAGATGTGCTTGTGCAGGTGAACCATTTAATTTTTCCGGCTGATTTCTACGTCCTAGACATGGAGGATTCAGCCCATTCTACATCTTTGCCGATTCTCCTTGGTAGGCCATTCATGAAGACGGCCCGAACGAAGATTGATGTATACAAAGGCACCTTGACAATGGAATTCGATGGGGAAGTGATTGATTTTAATATTTCTGAAACTATGAGATATCCCGTTGATGACCATTCTTGTTTTTCCATTGATGTTATCGATTCTTTGGCGCAGGTATACCTTGAAGAATTGAACGAGGACGCCCTGGAAACAACCATCACTAAGGCCATAGAGCGCAAAAATGAAGGATTTGGGCCAATGCAAGGCCACGGCAAGGAGGAGGAATTCTTTGCAATGGGTTCTAGTGAAGAAATAATTGAGGTTGTGGCAGCCCTTGAGTCATTGCCACAACAATATGGTAAGGTTCCACTCTCACTTTCAAATTCAGTTTCCACTAAGTTGCTACCTTCTGTTGTTCAGGCACCATCGCTTGAACTTAAGCCGTTGCCGGACCATTTGAAGTATGTGTTTTTGGGAAAAGGCGAAACATTGCCCGTCATCATTTCATCAAGTCTCACAGCAATGGAGGAGGAGAAGCTTGTGAGGGTGCTGCGAGAGCACAAAACGGCCATAGGGTGGACTTTGGCCGACATTAAAGGAATAAGCCCTACCACATGCATGCACCGTATACTTCTTGAGGAGGGGGCTAAACCAACTCGAGAGGCTCAGCGCCGTCTCAACCCTCCAATGATGGAAGTTGTGAAAAAGGAGATTATCAAACTTCTTGATTGTGGAGTGATTTATCCGATCTCTGATAGTCGTTGGGTGTCACCGGTGCAATGTGTTCCAAAGAAGTCCGGAGTGACAGTGGTGAAGAATGCTGAGAATGAACTTGTGCCAACCCGCATTCAAACAGGTTGGCGAGTATGTATCGATTACCGGAAGCTAAATGCCATGACTAGGAAAGATCACTTTCCTTTGCCATTCATCGACCAGATGCTCGAAAGGTTAGCCGGTCATGCTTTTTACTGTTTTCTTGATGGATACTCTGGATATAACCAAATTGTGATAGCCCCGGATGATCAAGAGAAGACCACATTCACATGTCCCTTTGGAACATTTGCTTATCGTCGCATGCCATTTGGCTTATGCAACGCACCGGCCACTTTCCAAAGGTGTATGGTAAGTATATTTTCCGATTTTGTTGAAAAGATCATTGAGGTTCTCATGGATGATTTCAGTGTATTTGGGAGTTCATTTGATAATTGCTTGGATAATCTGACCTTAATTTTGAAACGATGTGTTGAAACTAACCTTGTCTTGAATTGGGAAAAATGTCATTTTATGGTGAAACAAGGTATAGTTTTAGGACATATTGTTTTAGAAAAAGGAATTGAAGTAGATAAATCGAAAATAGACCTTGTACGTCACTTACCCTCTCCTACTTCGGTTAGAGAGGTACGTTCGTTTCTTGGCCATGCAGGGTTCTATAGGCGTTTTATCAAGGACTTCTCCAAGATGTCCAACCCTCTTTGCCGATTGCTTCAAAAAGATGTGCCATTCAAGTTTGATGAAGAGTGTAATTCGGCATTTAACCAACTCAAGGAGAAACTAGTCTCGGCCCCCATTATTGTACCTCCAGATTGGAGCCTTCCGTTCGAACTCATGTGCGATGCATCCGACTATGCATTAGGAGCTGTTCTAGGACAAAGAAGAGACAAGCGGCCGCATGTCATATACTATGCCTCTCGGACTCTCAATGATGCCCAATTGAACTACTCCACGACGGAAAAAGAACTTCTAGCTGTGGTTTTTGCTTTAGATAAATTCCGTTCATATTTAATTGGAACAAAAGTAATCGTTTATTCTGATCATGCAGCTTTGAGGTACTTGCTCACGAAAAAGGAAGCAAAGCCGAGGCTTATCCGATGGATGCTTCTTCTCCAAGAATTCGATATCGAAATCCGGGACAAGAAAGGAAGTGAAAACGTGGTGGCTGACCACTTGAGCCGTATGGTGCATGAAGAGGATGCCGTGCCTATCATAGAGACATTCCCAGATGAGCAACTGATGTCCGTCAAGGTAAGTGAACCCTGGTATGCTGATTTGGTGAATTATTTGGTGTCTAAACATGTTCCTAGAGAATTACTTAAACACCAATGTGATAAATTAAAGAAAGAGGCACTGTTTTATGTGTGGGATGACCCGTATTTATGGAAATATTGCCCTGACCAAGTTATACGTAGGTGTGTGCACGATTCTGAGTTTAATGTTATTCTAACCTTTTGTCACACTTATGCTTGTGGGGGACACTTTGGCACTCAAAGAACAGCACTTAAGGTGTTAGAATGTGGTTTCTATTGGCCTACCATCTTTAGGGATGCTAGAACATTTTGCATGTCTTGTGATAGATGCCAAAGAACGGGAAATATTGGTCCTAAACAGCAAATGCCGCAAACCCCCATTTTTAGTGTTGAAATCTTTGATGTTTGGGGTATTGATTTTATGGGTCCCTTTCCTTCGTCACATGGGTTTATTTATATATTGCTTGCTGTGGATTATGTGTCGAAATGGGTGGAAGCAAAAGCCACCCGAACTAATGATTCTCGAGTGGTTGCAGATTTTGTGAAAACTAACATTTTTGCAAGGTTTGGAATGCCACGAGTGCTAATCAGTGATGGAGGTTCCCATTTTTGTAATCGAACCATCGAGGCGTTGCTCAAGAAATACAATGTCACACATAAGGTGGCCACACTTTATCATCCTCAAACGAGCGGGCAAGCCGAGGTTTCGAATAGGGAAATCAAGCAGATTCTTGAGAAGACCGTGGGGCCTACAAGGAAGGATTGGAGTTTGCGCTTAAACGATGCATTGTGGGTGTATCGCACTGCCTACAAAACCCCCATTGGGATGTCACCTTTTCGGCTCATCTATGGGAAGCCATGCCATCTTCCCGTCGAACTAGAGCATCGTGCACATTGGGCCGTCAAAACGTTCAATATGGACCTTGATGCCGCAGGTTTACATAGGAAGCTTCAATTATGTGAGCTTGATGAAATCCGAAATGAAGCATATGAGAATGCCAGGATTTACAAGGAGAAAACAAAGGCATTTCATGACAAGATGATTCGTGCCAAGACGTTCTCTATTGGGCAGAAAGTGTTGTTGTTCAATTCTCGCCTTCGGTTGTTTCCGGGTAAGTTGCGTTCCAAATGGGTTGGTCCTTTTATTGTCACTAATGTTTTCCCTCATGGTGCAGTACAAATCAAAAGTTCAAGGACGCAGCAAGAATTCAAAGTGAATAGGCATCGATTGAAGCCCTATTACGAGATGTTTGAGGAGCATGTCGTGGAGGAGGTAACCCTCCATGCCGTGGAACCTAGTCAAGCTTAAACGGAGGTACTGGTGCGAGAATTATACGCGCATAAATTAAACACTCTTTTTGACAATTGTAGTAATGATGTAAGTAGGGATCGTTCTGGACCGGGGATTAGGAGGGATTGTTAATCACTTGGATTTGACTCAAAAACATAAAAACGTAATATAAAACACTAAACTAGACTCAAAGAATGTAAAACTAAACTTTAAAACACTAAGACAAACCAAAGACTCAAAATGCTTTTAAAAACACAAACTAAAATGATTTCTAACTAAATTGACATTAAAGTAAAGGGGGATTTAAGTTTATACGAAATTAAATTAAATGAACAAATTAAAACAGAATGTAAATATGAAATTGATGAAATAGAATGGATGAATGCTAGCTAAGGGGGTCATCTCCACATATGTTACACTTGCATAATAAAAAGATTTCCAATTGCATTTCAATAAATTATGAAACTCATCACCCCGGGTTAATTAGGTCCGCTTAAATTAACCTTCAAATCTTCCTAACGTTATTGAATTGGATGATTGCATACGACAACCCAAAACATTCCCCACAAGTCCCCTACATGATTGCATAATAGAGATACAAGCAAGAATCATTACGCTCTATGAAGATTATAAGTGTTGACGAGGCATTCGTTACTATGATTGCATGAAACTCGTGCCAAGAATTCATTTAACGCGATTGTTTATAAGCAACCTCCACTACTTGTGAATATAAGTTCATAACGATTAGGTGGAACTCACTTATATTCTAGCGTCATATTCATGCATGAAAATTAAGCGTGCACTCTCAATAAACATACATAAATAAGTTATCAATCAAACGGTTAAACAAATTGAATTCACAACTTATGAAACGCAATTAGAAGTAATCAAATCAAAATGCAAGCATAAACATTTATTTCGAATTACCCCCTAGCTAAAGGGGGTTTAGTTCCTCATAACTTTGAAATCAAAGAAACACCTAAACATTCCAACAACTCAAACTTGAATTGTATGAACGTTTAGGCACTCTTTTCTTCCATTACTCATACGTACAAAACAAAGAGAATTGAATTTAAACTTTGAAATCAAAGAAACACCTAAACATTCCAACAACTCAAACTTGAATTGTATGAATGTTTAGGCCCTCTTATCTTCCTCGTTGTTGTAGCACAAGGTCTAAGGTGAGGTTTGGGGAATTATGGAAATGGATGAGGAATGGTGGAAGGGGGACTCACGGTTTTGGATTCTAAGGGGAAGTGTTTGTGTTAGTTGTGGTGTGAGAAATGGAGAGATGGAGTGGGGAGTGAATGAATTTCTCAATGAATGCATGGGTTTTTATAGGGGGAATGGGAGAATATGTTGTTGATTGTTTAAGAGTGCATGTGGCTCTTATGATTGTTGTGCAATGATGAAAGGCAAAGTGCATGTGCAATGTTGGAGGATGAATGTGTGATGGTGTGATTGAATCATTTAAAGGGGCATGTGGGTGAATTAAAGGATGGAATGCATGTGAATTAAAACTAGAGTGAATGATGATGAATGCATGTGGATTAAAGAGGTGTGAATGCATGTGAAGATGCTAATAAATAATGCATGTAGGGTTAGGAAATAAAATCATAACTTAAAGGGGAATGATTAAAGGGTGTTGAAAGGTTTTGCATGGCTTTGAAGTGATTGTGGATTGGGCTAGGGTTTAAGTACATGAAATGGACCCAAATTGCTCCCCCTTGCATGGCAAGGAATGGTGTTTGTGTTAAGCCCAAGGCAAGGTGAATGTAATTGGGTTAGGGCCATTGTTTTATGTCCTCAAGTGCTTACAAGGCCTTCAATTTCATCCAACACTTGGGCTCCAAGCATAAGCTATCCATCCTTAGCCCAATAGTGCTCCAAAACACTCCACAATGCATCCTTTCGTCAAACACGTCTTATTATCCTGAAAACACACAAAAGAAGCATAAAGGACTAAACTAACTAAAGAAACATAACGTAAATGTACGAGAACAAGCCATTTAAGTCGCATGAATATGCTCCTATCAAATACCCCCACACTTAGCTTTTGCTAGTCCTCGAGCAAAACAGAAAAACAAAATAAAACGAAACGAAACAAACCAAACACAATCTTAAACCTTCCAACGTTGCCTCAAGGATTTCCAATGCACATGACATGTTAAAAATCATTATTCCCACAGATTTTGGATATCTTTACACTTAAGTACATACTTAATCATAGTCACCACATACTAATTCACAATTAAGCATTTAAAACTATATTTTGAATGTAGTAACATGCCTTTAGAGAATTTGCTCAATTCCTTACAAGATATGTACTCAATTTTCACTCAGATTTTCTGATTACACACCCTAATCTAGTTACATGTGAGAAGATTGATGTAAATATGAAAACGAACACTCACATATATGTATCATAAAGAGAGCAATTTCTGGAGTTAATAAGCATGTTTAGATATGATCTCATGAATGGAATGCTCCTACTTAGATGCGAGAACCAGTGACACCATATGCTCATACCAAGTTTAAACTCCACAAATTGAAACACATAACACTCAAGATTGAAGTCACGGGTTGTAATGGGGCTTGGGGTAATTGGCTAAAAATGAAAGGTAAGGATAACAAACGTTCTTTAAGCAATAGTGAGCAAAGTATTGAATTAGGCACTTAGAATTTCCTTTAGAATGCAGAAGTCAACTTTGATCACCCAAGGGGGAATTACACAAAACTTAGGGCCATATTCAACTTTTTTGGACCCTTTCTTCAACCATCAACGCTCGTGAGTTCATTCTTACTTATTTTCACTCCTCTTTTTTTTTCTTTTTCTTTTCTTCTTCTTTTTCTTTTGAATCTCAAAACATACATATAAACGTAAGAACAAACTTTTACTCCCCCACACTTATTTCCTTGCATAATGTAACTCAAAAGGAATTCATTTAAGTCATGCTCACTATACTTTAAGAACAAGGGTATAGGAAAGTCCTACTCTAGGCTAGGTAAGGGGTGATGTGGTTAGCAAAGAAAATAGGCTAAACGAGGCTCAACGGGGTTAAAACTAATATATACGAAATATGGGAAGTAAGGCTATTTGGCTATGGTGGCAACTACACAACTTCATCTTGATATATGTTATGCAATTCAATGTCATGCTTTGAATGAAACGGATATAAGTTCTAGCATTTAGTTCTATCATGATACAATTGCATTCTAAGTAGCAACCAAGCAAGGAATAATGAGATCATGCAACAACTTTAGAAAACAAAGAATCACAGAATATAACTCTCCAAATAAGGTAATGGCTCGAGTCTCACAGGGATGTAGCGTTATTATGAGTTCCTTCCTTCAAGCATGTTACAAAAACGAATTTTTCTTTTATGATTGCATGTGAAGTCATACATTATAACCATAACTAAGCATATACCAAGAGTAAATCAAACTTTCATCCATGTTTATAACTCTTTTTAACAGTCATGCAATTACAAACCAAATCCTCATCATAACGTTGGAAGGTTCCCTAAGACACAAAAAACAACTCAAAACACTCTTTTTAGGCTTTTCAAAAAAATGTTTTTCAAATTTTTATGTGATTTTCGGAGTTATAAAACAAAACACGCTAAAACAGTTTAAAAACACCTTAAAAACATTTAAAACAGCAAGGAACAACACTTGAAGTTATGGGTGATAAAATTCAACGAATTTGCATCAACATACTTAGTTACCCCCCCCCCCCCCACACTTAAATCAAACATTGTCCTCAATGTTTTAAGCATAGATTCACACAAAGCATAAGTAAATACACAAAAAGCACTTAAACATACTAAACATGGCAGAATGTAATTAACAAAGAGAAGAGTTTAGAGACGCAAATCTGGTTATAAAGTGTAAATTCCATCTTCTCCTTGGTAATTGCATTGAGGCTTTGATCTTTGTGATTCCACAGGCTTACTCTTGAACTGGTTTCTGCCCATCGTTGATTTTCCTTTGTGCTACTTCTTGAACTGGGCAGCAAGAT
The DNA here is from genome assembly GCF_041283825.1 of Pyrus communis. Taxonomy (NCBI): domain Eukaryota; kingdom Viridiplantae; phylum Streptophyta; class Magnoliopsida; order Rosales; family Rosaceae; genus Pyrus; species Pyrus communis. The sequence continues at coordinate 10,716,948 of NC_142572.1, forward strand.
GGTTCTTTTAGTCTCCCCCGAAAGTCTGAGCTTATCCCTTTTATCTGTTTCTTTGTTCAATCTTTGCAGGAGTGGTCCCTTCTCTGGAAGTGTATCAACCGTTGAAGATGACTACTCGAGAGCAACGCTAGGTAAGCAATCAGGAATAGGTTCCAGGCAGTTGGCTCCAGATCGGAAGACTGACTCCAAGTGCCGGCTGATTGCTTCTTTTACTTTGCCATGCGAGTAAGAACAAGGACAAAGAAAAAGACAGGGAAAAAGCATGATATGAGATACTTTTGCTTTTGACCTTGATGATATGAGATACCTTTGCTTTTGAAGAAGCGGTGAATGAATCAGCGTATTTCAATCCGCCGTTTCCTCCTGGGTCATCTGTACTCCAGGCATCTGGTATCATCTTTGGGGAAGAAGAAAGAATGGAGTATTTCGAAAGGCTTTGCTGGGAGTACTCCCTCAGAGGTGAGGAAGAGTTGGGCATTTTCTTCAGGTTTTACCTTGCCAAAAACAAAATGAAGGTCGACATATATAGAGATAATAGCAAGTGGTGGTACTTTTTACCCTTGTCGACAAACGTTTTGATCCCGCAAATCCGTCTTTTTGAAATAGTGGCGCCTCTTCGATCTTTGAATACGCCTCTTCGATTTCTGAGCAGGCGCCCCTTCGATTTCTGAACGACGCCCCTTCGCTTTCTGAATGACACGTGGTAGTGCAGATGCGGCTCCTTTTGACAAAGCTGCACGCGTTTTCTGAAAAGCAGAGAAAGCGTCGCCGAACTTTGCGCTTGTCGGCTAAAGAGGTGTAGTTGCGATGATGGCCTCCACGTGCGTCTTCTGAAAAGCCGAGAAAACGTCGCCTAAATTACGCCGGAAAATCCGGCTCTTTGAATCGGTGGACGCGTTGCCTTGGCTTTTTATAGAGCTATCAATCACCCCAACACACACACTCTGAAGATTTCCCATTCTTGAAAATCGACTCCGGCCCTTCGAAATTTAACTTCATCCACCCTTTCTCTTTGAACACTTTTGAAAGAAAATGGCAAACTCATCGAACCTTAGCTTAGATTTGAGTCTCAGCAGCGATCCGGTTGCGCCTCGTCAAGGTAATGTATGGCGCCCTTCTTTTTTATCTTCTAACGGTCCTCTTTCAGGTGAAGACTCTGTGATGCAGGACGCCACAACAGCTACAATAGTAGCTAGGAACCTCCTCACTCCAAAAGATAGTAGGCTGCTGTCAGGACGGTCCGATGAGTTGGCCGTTCAAGAGTCCCTCACACTTAGTGTTCAGTGTGCGAGCTCTGTGTCCAACATGGGCCTACGCCTGCTTGCTCGATCCCGCCAAGTGGAATCGTTGATGGCAGAGGTGGAAAGTCTTAAGCAGGAAATCAAACAGCTTAAGTACGAGAATAGAAGTTTGCATGTGCTTGCAAATAACTATTCGGCGGGCATGAAGAGGAAGCTTGATGAGCTGCAAGAATCTGAGGGTCGAATTCACAATGACCGTCAAAGGCTTGCGTCTTATCTCCAGAGGCACCTTTTTCCTGGGTCATCCAGCGCTTGGCCAAGTATTGAGGCCTGGAATGCTCTAGCTCCGATGCCTCCCGCTCCGATGGCTTCCGCTCCGATGCCTCCCGCTTCTATGCCTCCCGCTTCTGCGCCTTCCGCTTCTGCGCCTCGTAGTAGGGCTTCACGCAAACAACCTTTGTGAAGCTCCACCTTTCTCCATGTTTAGTATCTTTCTTTTTTTTTTTTTTTTTTTTTTTTTTTTTTATTTATTTATTTTTTTTTTATATTTTTTTTTATTAACATAAATAAAATCAAACGGCATGGAATTGGTCCTTGAATGGAAGGTGATACTTGAAGTGAACCGGCATTGGTTTGAATTCTAGTGTAGGTGCGTGATTCAAAAAAAATAGCAAGTTAGTATAAAATCTAATGGAATTTGGAAAAAAATACTTACTTGTTTTGTCCGACAAGAACTCAATGACAAATACCACTCCTTTGAAAGTTTCAGGGATATTGGACTTGGCCAGATTGCAAGTGATGGTTATTACTTGTCCAATGTCATCAAATTTAACTTCTTTGGATTTTGTGGTTTCAAGAACGTCCTCTTTGATGAATTCATGACATTCCCTACTTGTCACCTTTGGAAGGGCTTCCAAGATGTCTTTTTCACCTTCTTCTTCCTTGGAAGTCATGAATCTTGGAACAGGGTTAAAAATAATGAAATTTGGAACAACCACACCTGTATTAGATGGCATAGGAGCAATAGGTGCCTCCGGTAAAGGTGTTTCCACCCTTGCCGTGGGTTGGGTGTATTCCTCTTCCTTGTGATTTGATTTTGATGGTTGAGGGTCCGTTCCAACCTCCTTGTCACTTCTCAACATGATTTCCTTGGCAGTTTCAAATTCTCCCTTCGAATTTGCAATGGTTGAACTAGGGAGTTCGCCTTGGTCTCGAAACTGTCCTACGAACTCCGCGATCTGCCCAATTTGCTTATCCAAGTGGTCCAACCTTTGTGGTGGCTGCATAGGCGTAGAATAGAACTCCTCATATGGCTGCCAATATCCTTCTTGTTGAGCCTCATTGTCTTGAATTTGTGAGCCCTGCACCAAACAAATTAATTCATTAAGCTTTTGATTATAATCTATTGACGAACTTGAGTTTGGTTGGGCATATTGAATATGAGGTTGTGGTGGCTGCCAATATCCTCCTTGTTGAGCATTTTGAGGTTCCCACCGCATAGAGTTTGAATGATCACTCCAATCCGAATTGTAAGTATTGGAAAACACGTTATTCCTTGATTGAAGATTAAATATATCAACTCTTTGCATTTGGGACCTTTCCATGAGTTGTGACAAAAGAGAAGCATTATCAAGTGCCATCTTGTTCTTAACAAACAAAACACAAATAATAAAATAATAAAAAAAAACTAAATCTAAAAGACAATACAGAAACAAACAATCCAAGGGATTAGCAAATTTTCTAATCCCCGGCAACGGCGCCAAAATTTGGTGCCGGATTTATACGCGCATAAATTAAACCCTCTTTTTGACAATTGTAGTAATGATGTAAGTAGGGATCGTTCTGGACCGGGGATTAGGAGGGATTGTTAATCACTTGGATTTGACTCAAAAACATAAAAACGTAATATAAAACACTAAACTAGACTCAAAGAATGTAAAACTAAACTTTAAAACACTAAGACAAACCAAAGACTCAAAATGCTTTTAAAAACACAAACTAAAATGATTTCTAACTAAATTGACATTAAAGTAAAGGGGGATTTAAGTTTATACGAAATTAAATTAAATGAACAAATTAAATCAGAATGTAAATATGAAATTGATGAAATAGAATGGATGAATGCTAGCTAAGGGGGTCATCTCCACATATGTTACACTTGCATAATAAAAAGATTTCCAATTGCATTTCAATAAATTATGAAACTCATCACCCCGGGTTAATTAGGTCCGCTTAAATTAACCTTCAAATCTTCCTAACGTTATTGAATTGGATGATTGCATACGACAACCCAAAACATTCCCCACAAGTCCCCTACATGATTGCATAATAGAGATACAAGCAAGAATCATTACGCTCTATGAAGATTATAAGTGTTGACGAGGCATTCGTTACTATGATTGCATGAAACTCGTGCCAAGAATTCATTTAACGCGATTGTTTATAAGCAACCTCCACTACTTGTGAATATAAGTTCATAACGATTAGGTGGAACTCACTTATATTCTAGCGTCATATTCATGCATGAAAATTAAGCGTGCACTCTCAATAAACATACATAAATAAGTTATCAATCAAACGGTTAAACAAATTGAATTCACAACTTATGAAACGCAATTAGAAGTAATCAAATCAAAATGCAAGCATAAACATTTATTTCGAATTACCCCCTAGCTAAAGGGGGTTTAGTTCCTCATAACTTTGAAATCAAAGAAACACCTAAACATTCCAACAACTCAAACTTGAATTGTATGAACGTTTAGGCACTCTTTTCTTCCATTACTCATACGTACAAAACAAAGAGAATTGAATTTAAACTTTGAAATCAAAGAAACACCTAAACATTCCAACAACTCAAACTTGAATTGTATGAATGTTTAGGCCCTCTTATCTTCCTCGTTGTTGTAGCACAAGGTCTAAGGTGAGGTTTGGGGAATTATGGAAATGGATGAGGAATGGTGGAAGGGGGACTCACGGTTTTGGATTCTAAGGGGAAGTGTTTGTGTTAGTTGTGGTGTGAGAAATGGAGAGATGGAGTGGGGAGTGAATGAATTTCTCAATGAATGCATGGGTTTTTATAGGGGGAATGGGAGAATATGTTGTTGATTGTTTAAGAGTGCATGTGGCTCTTATGATTGTTGTGCAATGATGAAAGGCAAAGTGCATGTGCAATGTTGGAGGATGAATGTGTGATGGTGTGATTGAATCATTTAAAGGGGCATGTGGGTGAATTAAAGGATGGAATGCATGTGAATTAAAACTAGAGTGAATGATGATGAATGCATGTGGATTAAAGAGGTGTGAATGCATGTGAAGATGCTAATAAATAATGCATGTAGGGTTAGGAAATAAAATCATAACTTAAAGGGGAATGATTAAAGGGTGTTGAAAGGTTTTGCATGGCTTTGAAGTGATTGTGGATTGGGCTAGGGTTTAAGTACATGAAATGGACCCAAATTGCTCCCCCTTGCATGGCAAGGAATGGTGTTTGTGTTAAGCCCAAGGCAAGGTGAATGTAATTGGGTTAGGGCCATTGTTTTATGTCCTCAAGTGCTTACAAGGCCTTCAATTTCATCCAACACTTGGGCTCCAAGCATAAGCTATCCATCCTTAGCCCAATAGTGCTCCAAAACACTCCACAATGCATCCTTTCGTCAAACACGTCTTATTATCCTGAAAACACACAAAAGAAGCATAAAGGACTAAACTAACTAAAGAAACATAACGTAAATGTACGAGAACAAGCCATTTAAGTCGCATGAATATGCTCCTATCAGGTACCGTCCGGCTGCAAGACGTAAAAGCAAGCGCTACTTGGGAGGCAACCCATGCATTCAACAAAGGAAGAACTAGAAAGCACTCCAATTCCAGATTCCTAAAAACTCTTCTCTTTGTTGCTATTTCGTTTCTGCCTTGTTAGGTTGTTTAGTTATTGTTGTTTGTTTATTAATTGTGTGAGTCTATGATTGTAACATTGAGAAAATGTTTGATTTATTGATAGGCACTGCTAAACAAAGAAAGATGGAGCCTTCACAAAGGACGTTTACTTGAAGCCCCACTACGAGGCGTCGAAGCAGAAGGCATAGAAGCGAGAGGCATAGGGGCAGAAGACATCGGAGCTAGAGCATTCCAGGCCTCAATACTTGGCCAAGCGCTGGATGACCCATGAAACAGGTGCCTCTGGAGATAAGCCGCAAGCCTTTGACGGTCACTGTGAATTCGACCCTCAGATTCTTGCAGTTCATCAAGCTTCCTCTTCATGCCCGACGAATAGTTATTTGCAAGCACATGCAAACTTCTATTCTCATACTTAAGCTGCTGGATCTCCTGCTTGAGACTTTCCACCTCTGCCATCAATGATTCTACCTGACAGGAGCGGGCAAGCAGGCGTTGGCCCATGTTGGACACAGAACTCGCACACTGAACACTAAGTGCGAGGGACTCTTGAACGGCCAACTCATCAGACCGTCCTGACAGCAGCCTACTATCTTTTGGAGTGAGGAGGTTCCTAGCTACTATTGTAGCTGTTGTGGCGTCCTGCATCACGGAGTCTTCACCTGTGAGAGGACCGTTAGAAGAAAAGAAAGAAGGGCGCCATACGTTACCTTGACGCGGCGCGCCCGTATCACTGCTAAGGCTCAATTCCAAGCTAAGGTTCGATGAGTTTGCCATTTTCAAAAGTGTTCAAAGAGAAGGGGAGGATGAAGTTAAATTTCAAAGGGCCGGAGTCGGTTTTCAAGAATGGGAAATCTTCAGAGTGTGTTTGTTGTGGTGATCGATAGCTCAATAAAAAAGCCAAAGCGACGCGTCCACCAATTCAAAAAGCCGGAATTTCCGGCGTAATTTAGGCGACGCTTTCTCGGCTTTTCAGAAGGCGCGTTTAACTTTGTCAAAAGATTTCTTCTTTTCAGACAACAAGTGGAGGCCATCATCACAACTACACATCTTTAGCCGACAAGCGCAAAGTTCAGCGACGCTTTCTCTGCTTTTCAGAAGACGCGTGCAGCTTTGTCAAAAGGAGCCGCATCTGCACTACCACGTGTCGCTCAGAACTCGAAGGGGCGCCTGCTCAGAAATCGAAGAGGCGTATTCAAAGATCGAAGAGGCGCCACTATTTCAAAAAGCCGGAGTTGCGGGATCAAAACGTTTGTCGACAAAGGTAAAAAGTACCACCACTTGCTATTATCTCTATATATGTCGACCTTCGTATTTTATGGCAGGGCAAACCTGAAGAAAATGCCCAACTCTCCCTCACCTCTGAGGGCGCACTCCCAGCAAAGCCTTTCGAAATACTTAATTCTTTCTTCTTCCCCAAAGATGATACCAGATGTCTGGAGTACAGATGACCCAGGAGGAAACAGCACAACAAATACATGTGCTGATTCATTCACCGCTTCTTCAAAAGCAAAGGTATCTCATATCATCAAGGTCAAAAGCAAAAGTATCTCATATCATGCTCTTTCCCTGTCTTTTTCTTTGTCCTTGTTCTTACTCGCATGGCAAAGTAAAAGAAGCAATCAGCCGGCACTTGGAGTCAGTCTTCCGTTCTGGAGCCAACTGCCTGGAATCTATTCCTGATTGCTTACCTAGCGTTGCTCTCGAGTAGTCATCTTCAACGGTTGATACACTTCCGGAGAAGGGACCACTTCTGCAAAGGGGAGCGAGTAAGGCAAGTGAAAATGATACATTGAAGCATGTGGAGACAAACATAGGCTGAGTTATCCTCCAACCCTTTTCATTAAGAATTGGAAAGATTGAACAAAGAAACAGACCAAAGGGGTAAGCTCAGACCTTCGGGGAAGACCAAAAGAATCCTCCAGCCCAGTAGCACAAAGGAAAATCAACGATGGGCGGAAACCAGTTCAAGAATAAGCCTGTGGAATCAACAAAGTCAAGCATCAATGCAATCACCAAGGAGAAGATGGAATTTACATTCCACAACCAGATTTGCGTCCCTAAACTCTTCTCTTTGTTATTTACATTATGCCATGTTTAGTATGTTTAAGTGTTTTTTGTGTGTTTACTTATGTTTTGTGTGAATCTATGCTTAAAACATTGAGGACAATGTTTGATTTAAGTGTGTGGGGGTAACTAATGTTGTTAATGCAAATTCATGGGATTTTATCACCCATAACTTCAAATGTTGTTCCTTGCTGTTTTAAGGTGTTTTTAAGTTGTTTTAGAGTGTTTTAGTATGTTTTGTTTTTATAACTCCGAAAATCACATAAAAATTTGAAAAAAAATGTTTTGAAAAGCCTAAAAAGAGTGTTTTGAGTCGTTTTTTTTTTGTGTTTGTGTCTTAGGGTACCTTCCAACACAATGATAAGGATTTGGTCTGTAATTGCATGACGGTTAAAAAGAGTTATAAACATAGAGAAAAGTTGATTTACTTTTGGTAAATGCTTGGTTATGGTTATAATGTATGACTTCACATGCAATCATAAAAAATTCGTTTTTGTAACATGCTTGAAGGAAGGAACTCAAACAAACGCTACAACCCTGAGAGACTTGAGCCTATAACGTTCTTTGGAGAGTATAATCTGTGATTTCTTGTTTTCTAAAGTCGTTGCATGATCTCATTATTCTTTGCTTGGTTACTACTTAGAAGGCGTTTCATCATATAGTTCCAAATGCTAGAACTCATGCCCATTTCATTCAAAGCATGTTATTGATTTGCATAACACATATTCAAGAAGAAGTTGTGTAGTGACCACCACCATAGCCAAATAGCCTTACTTCCCATACTTCGTATATGTTGTAAGTTTTAACCCCGTTGATCCTTGTTTAGCCTTTATTCTTTGTTTACCCACATTTTCCTCACCTAGCCTAGTTTAGGACAATCCCCACCCTTGTTCTTAAAAGATAGTGAGCATGACTTAATTGAATTCCTTTTGAGTTACATTATGAAAGAAAATAAGTGTGGGGGAGAGAATGTTTAAGTGTTTGTGTTTTGAGATTCAAAAGAAAAGAAAAAAAAAAAATGAAAGAATAAGTGATTGAAGAAAGGTTCTAAAACACCAATTCTGGGCGTAAATTGTCTAAATTCTCCCTTTTTGTTCAAAAGTTGAGTTTTCATTCAAAAGTGAATTCTAAGTTGATTCAAATGCTTTGCTCACTATTTCTTTAAGAACCTTTGTTTTCCATATCCCTTCTTTGTTATCCACATACCCCAAGCCCCGTTACAACCCTTGACTTCTATCTTGAGTGTTGTGTATTTCAATTTGTGGAGTTTGAACTTGGTATGAGCTTATGGTGTCACTGGTTCTCGCGTCTAAGTAGTAGCATTCCATTCATGAGATCATATCTAAACATGCTCATTAACTCCAGAAATTGCGTTCTTTGTGATACATATATGTGAGTGTTCGTTTTCATGTTACATCAATCTTCTCACATATGACTAGATTAGGGTGTGTAGTTAGAAATTCTGAGTGAAAATCGAGTGCATATCTTGTAAGGAATTGAGCAAATTCTCTAAGGCATGTTACTACATTCAAAACATGGTTTTAAAGGCTTAATTGCGAACTAGTATGTGGTGACTATGGTTAAGAATGTACTTAAGGGTAAAGATGGCTAAATTCTGTGGGAATAATGATTTTTAACTTGTCATGTGCATTGGAAATCCCTGAAATGATTGTTTGGAAGGTGTAGGTTGTGTTTTACGTGTTTAGTGTCGTTTTGTTTATTTTTTTTTATTCTGTTTTGCTCGAGGACTAGCAAAAGATAAGTGTGGGGGAGTTTGATAGAAGCATATTCATGCGACTTAAATGGCTTGTTCTCGTGCATTTATGTTATGTTTCTCTAGTTATTTTAGTCCTTTATGCTTCTTTTGTGTGTTTTCAGGTTCTAAGGGCTTAGGGAGCAAGAAATTGCATTTTGAGGCTATTTGGGGCACTTTTGGGCAAGGATTGGATAGGTTAATCATGGAGCAAAGAGGATGGACGAAATTGAAGCCTTGTATGCTCTTTGGGGACATCAAACAAAGGGCCTAGCCCAATCAAACAAATCCTTTGACCCATGGAAAACCTCTAGCCCAATCAAACATATTATGCCATGCAAACCAACCTATTTTAGGCCCTTTCTATGTACTTAAACCCTAGCCCTTTAAACTAGCCCTATTATCACTTATCACTTTCATTCACTTATCACTCACCACATATCATTCATTTATCACTTAACATATCATTCACTTATCACTTATCATTATCATAATCATCTACACATTTCAACCATTTAAACATATGCATTTCAACTCACATGCACATGCACCACTAATCCCTTCACTTTCATGCCATCATTTCTTACCCCCCCAATGCCGTGAACTCCTTGAGCATTTCCAGTTTTTCCCCTTCTCTTTGTATTCACAAGTCACATGCATTCACTTCATCATTACACCACCACTCATTCTTTAAATCCACATGCACATTTAATCATTCATTCAAGCCCCCTTATGCCATGTTTCCCCCTTTGTTCCCACCCATCACATGCATCATCATCAAACAAACACTCAATGCCGTGCACTCCCACTTCATCATTCCAGCTTTCCAACTTAATTCACATGCATTCCATCCTTTAATATCCAACCCACATGCACTTTAATCATTCAATTACCCCATTCACACACCCTTTCTTCAAAACTAACCCGTGCATTCCCTTGTATTTCCACAATCTTAATCAGCCAACACATGCACAAATCCATCCATGCCGTGGGTTCCCTTTGCTCCCCTTGTGCAATTCCAGTTTTCACATGTGTCCTAGCTGTTTTTCCATCATTCCTCCACACAAATGCTTAAACAAACAGCCATATGTTCCCTCCACTACCCCTATAAATACCCTAGCATTCATTCATTCATGAACATCTCATTTCATACACTTCACACAACACAAACACAACCCTTATGCCGCAAATCCCCTTCCAATCTGTGCAGTTTTTATCCTCCATTTCAGCCACTATCCAACCACTTCCCATCCCTCCAAAACACTTCACATAATCCCCAAAGCTCACCTTAGACCTTGTGCCACAACAACGAGGAAGAGAAGAGTGCTTAAACGTTCATACAATTCAAGTTTGAGTTGTTGGAAAGTTTAGGTATTTCTTTGATTTCGATGTTTGAATTCAATTTTCTTTGTTTTGTAATGGAAGAGAAGAGTGCCTAAACGTTCATACAATTCAAGTTTGAGTTGTTGGAATGTTTAGTTGTTTCTTTGATTTCAAGGTTATGAGGAACTAAACCCCCTTTAGCTAGGGGGTGATTCGAAACTATGTTTATATTTGCAATATGAATTGATTACTTTTGGTTGGAATTTCATAAGTTGTGGATTCAATTCGTTTAACTGTTTGATTGATAACTTATTTATGTATGTTCATTGAGATTGCAAGCTTAATTTTCATGCATGAATATGACGCTAGAATATAAGTGAGTTTCACCTAAACGTTACGAACTTATATTCACAAGTAGTGGAGGTTGCTTATAAACAATCGCGTTAAACGAATTCTTGGCATAAGTTTCATGCGTATTCCATAGTAACGAATGCCTCGTCAACACTTATAATTTTCATTGAACTTAATGATCTTTGTTGAATGTCTCTATCATGCGTATTCCATAGTTAGGGACTTTGATTAAGAATAATTTGGTTGTAATGCGTATTCCATTCAATCCAACGAATTTAGGGAAATCTGAAAGTTAATCTAAGTGGACCTAATTAACTTGGAGCATTGAGTTTCACAACTTATCGAAAGACCAACTGAGAATCAATTTTGTATGCAAGTGTAACATGTGTGGAGAAGAACCCCTTGGCTATTCCATCATCCATATTTTCATCACATTCATATTTACATTTTGCCTTTAATTATATTCTGTCTTTTTAATTTAATATCGTCCAAACACATTTCCCCCATATTTCGTTGAGTCTTAATCATTTGTATTTGTTTTATTTTTGTATCTTTAAGCTTTTGGAGTCATAAACACTTGCAAATTCGTCTAAATCAAGTTCTAGCTTCTATTTGAGTCAATTTGATTGTTTTAAGCAGTTTAAGCCTTTCAAAGCTATTCTGAGTCATAGTAGTCTTGTTAAGAGTCTTTACATTTAGTTTTTGTGTTTTCAAGTAAATTCAAAATAGATTAGCACCCCTAGTTAATCCCCGGTTAGAACGATCCCTATTTGCTCATATACTACAATTGTCATCCATAGGGTTTAATTTGTGTGTCAAGTTAATTTACGCATCACATGTGTTGGCTGCAATGATGAAATGGATGGGAGTGCATGTGGCTTAATTAATTAAAGGGAGTGCATGTGCTTTGGCTGGAATGAATCATTATGGATGCATGTGCAATGTTTTAAAGGATGGAATGCATGTGAATATGATGGAAATCTGATGGTTATGAGTATGATAAGTGGTAAGTGAATGATATGACAAGTGATAAGTGAATGATATGATAAGTGGTGAATGATAAGATAAGTGAATGATATGATAAGTGGTGAATGATATGTGGTGAATGATAAGTGATAAGTGGTAGTGTGGCTGAAATGAAAGAGTGGAATGATGGAATGTTATGCACGGCTAAGGATATAGGAAAGGTTTAAATGTCCTAAAACTAAAGGGAACAAGGTTCCAACACTTTGGTCTTCAATTTCGTCCAACACTTTGGCTCCAAGCATAAGCTATCCATCCTTAGCCCAAAAGTGCTCCAAAAGTGTCCAAAATGCATCTTTTTGCTCCTTTAGCCCTTTGGACCTACAAACACACGAAAATAGCTTAAAGTACTAAAATAACTAAAGAAACATAACGTAAATGCACGAGAACAAGCAATTTAAGTCGCATGAATATGCTCCTATCAACATGCAAACTTCTATTCTCATACTTAAGCTGCTGGATCTCCTGCTTGAGACTTTCCACCTCTGCCATCAATGATTCCACCAGACGGGAGCGGGCAAGCAGGCGTTGGCCCATGTTGGACACAGAACTCGCACACTGAACACTAAGTGCGATGGACTCTTGAACGGCCAACTCATCGGACCGTCCTGACAGCAGCCTACTATCTTTTGGAGTGAGGAGGTTCCTAGCTACTATTGTAGCTGTTGTGGCGTCCTGCATCACGGAGTCTTCACCTGTGAGAGGACCGTTAGAAGAAAAGAAAGAAGGGCGCCATACGTTACCTTGACGCGGCGCGCCCGTATCACTGCTAAGGCTCAATTCCAAGCTAAGGTTCGATGAGTTTGCCATTTTCAAAAGTGTTCAAAGAGAAGGGGAGGACGAAGTTAAAATTTCAAAGGGCCGGAGACGATGTTCAAGAATGGGAAATCTTCAGAGTGTGTATGTTGGCGGTGATCGATACCTCTATAAGAAGCCAAGGCGACGCGTCCACCGATTCAAAGAGCCGGATTTTCCGGCGTAAGTTAGGCGACGCTCCCTCGGCTTTTCAGAAAACGCGTTCAACTTTGTCAAAAGATTTCTGACAAAGCTGAAAACACGTGGACGCCATCATCGCAACTACACATCTTTAGCCGACAAGCGCAAAGTTCGGCGACGCTTTCTCTGCTTTTCAGAAGACGCGTGCAGCTTTGTCAAAAGGAGCCGCATCTGCACTACCACGTGTCGTTCAGAAATCGAAGGGGCGCCTGCTCAGAAATCGAAGAGGCGTATTCAAAGATCGAAGAGGCGCCACTATTTCAAAAAGCCGGAGTTGCGGGATCAAAACGTTTGTCGACAAAGGTAAAAAGTACCACCACTTGCTATTATCTCTATATATGTCGACCTTCGTCTTTTATGGCAGGGCAAACCTGAAGAAAATGCCCAACTCTCTCTCACCTCTGAAGGCGCACTTCCAACAAAGCCTCTTGAAATACTCAATTTCTTCTTCCCCAAAGATGATACCAGATGTCTGGAGTACAGATGACCCAGGAGGAAACAGCACAACAAATACATGTGCTGATTCATTCACCGCTTCTTCAAAAGCAAAGGTATCTCATATCATCAAGGTCAAAAGCAAAAGTATCTCATATCATGCTCTTTCCCTGTCTTTTTCTTTGTCCTTGTTCTTACTCGCATGGCAAAGTAAAAGAAGCAATCAGCCGGCACTTGGAGTCAGTCTTCCGTTCTGGAGCCAACTGCCTGGAATCTATTCCTGATTGCTTACCTAGCGTTGCTCTCGAGTAGTCATCTTCAACGGTTGATACACTTCCGGAGAAGGGACAACTTCTGCAAAGGGGAGCGAGTAAGGCAAGTGAAAATGATACATTGAAGCATGTGGAGACAAACATAGGCTGAGTTATCCTCCAACCCTTTTCATTACGAATTGGAAAGATTGAACAAAGAAACAGACCAAAGGGGTAAGCTCAGACCTTCGGGGAAGACCAGAAGAATCCTCCAGCCCAGTAGCACAAAGGAAAATCAATGATGGGCGGCAACCAGTTCGAGAGTAAGCCTGTGGAATCATCAAGATCAAGCCTCAATGCAATCAACAAAGAGAAGATGGAATTTACACTCCATAACCAGATTTGCGTCCCTAAACTCTTCTCTTTGTTAATTACATTTTGCCATGTTTAGTATGTTTAAATGCTTTTTGTGTGTTTACTTATGTTTTGTGTGAATCTATGCTTAAAACATTGAGGACAATGTTTGATTTAAGTGTGGGGGGGTAACTAATGTTGTTAATGCAAATTCGTGGGATTTTATCACCCATAACTTCAAATGTTGTTCCTTGTTGTTTTAAGGTGTTTTTAAATTGTTTTAGAGTGTTTTAGTGTGTTTTGTTTTATAACTCCGAAAATCACATAAAAATTTGAAAAATATGTTTTGAAAAACCCAAAACAAAAAAAGTGTTTTGAGTCGTTTTTGTGTGTTTGTGTCTTAGGGTACCTTCCAACACAATGATAAGGATTTGGTTTGTAATTGCATGACTATTAAAAAGAGTTATTAACATAGAGAAAAGTTTGATTTACTCTTGGTATATGCTTGGTTATGGTTATAATGTATGACTTCACATGCAATCATAAAAGAAAAAATTCGTTTTTGTAACATGCTTGAAGGAAGGAACTCAAACAAACGCTACAACCCTGTGAGACTCGAGCCATTACCTTCTTTGGAGAGTTATTTTCTGTGATTCTTTGTTTTCTAAAGTTGTTGCATGATCTCATTATTCCTTGCTTGGTTGCTACTTAGAATGCAATTGTATCATGATAGAACTAAATGCTAGAACTTATATCCGTTTCATTCAAAGCATGACATTGAATTGCATAACATATATCAAGATGAAGTTGTGTAGTTGCCACCATAACCAAATAGCCTTACTTCCCATATTTCGTATTTATTGTAAGTTTTAACCCCGTTGAGCCTCGTTTAGCCTTTATTCTTTGTTAACCCACATCACCCCTTACCTAGCCTAGAGTAGGACTTTCCTATACCCTTGTTCTTAAAGTATAGTGAGCATGACTTAAATGAATTCCTTTTGAGTTACATTATGCAAGAAAATGAGTGTGGGGGAGTAAAAGTTTGTTCTTACGTTTATATGTATGTTTTGAGATTCAAAAGAAAAGGAAGAAGAAAAGAAAAAAAAAAAAAAAAAAAAAAAAGAGTGAAAATAAGTAAGAATGAACTCACGAGCGTTGATGGTTGAAGAAAGGGTCCAAAAAGTTGAATATGGCCCTAAGTTTTGTGTGACTTTCCCTTGGGTGTTCAAAGTTGACTTCTGCGTTCTTAAGGGAATTCTAAGTGCTTAATTCAATACTTTGCTCACTATTGCTTTAAGAATGTTTGTTTATCCTTCACCTTTCATTGTTAGCCAATACCCTAGCCCCGTTACAACCCTTTGACTTCTATCTTGAGTGTTATGTGTTTCAAAATGTGGAGTTTGGAATTGATATGAGTTTATGGTGTCACTGGTTCTCGCGTCTAAGTAGTAGCATTCCATTCATGAGATCATATCTAAACATGCTTATTAACTCCAGAAATTGCTTCCTTTGAAATACATATATGTGAGTGTTCGTTTTTATGTTTACATCAATCTTCTCACATATAACTAGTTTAGGGTGTGTAGTCAGAAAATCTGAGTGAAAACTGAGTGCATATCTTGTAAGGAATTGAGCAAATTCTCTAAGGCATGTTACTACATTCAAAACATGGTTTTAAATACTTAATTGTGAAATAGTATGTGGTGACTGTGATTAAGAATGTAATTAAGTGTGAAGATGACTAAAATCTGTGGGAATGATGATTTTTAACATGTCATGTGCATTGGAAATCCCTAAGACGATTGTTGGAAGGTTTAGGTTTTGTTTTGTTTTTTTTGTTTTGCTCGAGGACTAGCAAAAGATAAGTGTGGGGGAGTTTGATAGGAGCATATTCATGCGACTTAAATGGCTTGTTCTCGTGCATTTACGTTATGTTTCTCTCGTTATTTTAGTCCTTTATGCTTCTTTTGTGTGTTTTCAGGTTCTAAGGGCCTAGGGAGCAAGAAAGTGCATTTTGAGGTCATTTGGAGCATTTTTGGGCATGGATTGGATAGCTTATCCATGGAGCCAAGAGGATGGACGAATTTGAAGGCCTTGTATTCACTTTGGACATAAAACAAAGGGCCTAGCCCATTCTCTCTTATTCTCTCCCTTATAGCCATGCAAAGAACCATCCAATCCATCAAAAACAATCCATCAATTCACATGCAAAACCACCATTAACACACATGCACCCAAACAAAGCCAACCTAGCTAACCCTACATGCATTCTTTATTCACTCTTCATCATTGCATTTATTCTCCAAACACTTTCATTAATTAAAACACATTTGCACATCCACTCATTCTTTCCCCAAAGCCGTGCATTCCCAATCCCTTTCCAACATTTCACATGCATTTCCACCTTGGTCATGCTTTCCCATTTCATTATTCATTCACTTTGCATTCATTCAATCAACCCACATGCACTTTAATCATTCAAACATGTAGCCACATAATCATTCACCCTATCCATTCTTTGTCACAAAACAATGTCACATACACTCATCATCACACAACCTAGCTAACCCTACATGCATTATTTATTAACTCTTCATCATGCATCAACATTTTAAATCATCAAAAAACCAACCCATTGCCGTGCATAATCTCTCATCATTTCAGCCACATTTCTAACTTACATGCATCACATTCATTTCCAAACAACAATCACTTCAAATGCCATGCATTCACATGCATTTACACCACCAAAAACCCCTTTGCCGTGGGCTTTCAATGCCTTTCCAGCTTTCCCTTTTATTTTCCAGCTTTCCCTTTTATTTTCCAGCTTTCACATGTTGTCCTAGCTGTTTTTCCATCATTCCTCCACACAAACACCTTAAACAAACAGCCATATACATCTCCACTCCTCCTATAAATACCCTTGCATTCCCATCATTCAAAGGCATCTCATTTTTCATTCACAACACAAACACAACACAAACACAACCCTTGTGCCCCAAATCCCTTTCCATTTCTGTGCAGTTTTTATCCTCCATTTCAGCCACTATCCAACCACTTCCCATCCCTCCAAAACACTTCACATAATCCCCAAAGCTCACCTTAGACCTTGTGACACAACAACGAGGAAGAGAAGAGTGCCTAAACGTTCATACAATTCAAGTTTGAGTTGTTGGAATGTTTAGGTGTTTCTTTGATTTCAATGTTTGAATTCAATTTTCTTTGTTTTGTAATGGAAGAGAAGAGTGCCTAAACGTTCATACAATTCAAGTTTGAGTTGTTGGAATGTTTAGTTGTTTCTTTGATTTCAAGGTTATGAGGAACTAAACCCCCTTTAGCTAGGGGGTGATTCGAAACTATGTTTATATTTGCAATATGAATTGATTACTTTTGGTTGGAATTTCATAAGTTGTGGATTCAATTCGTTTAACTGTTTGATTGATAACTTATTTATGTATGTTCATTGAGATTGCAAGCTTAATTTTCATGCATGAATATGACGCTAGAATATAAGTGAGTTTCACCTAATCGTTATGAACTTATATTCACAAGTAGTGGAGGTTGCTTATAAACAATCGCGTTAAACGAATTCTTGGCATAAGTTTCATGCGTATTCCATAGTAACGAATGCCTCATCAACACTTATAATTTTCATTGAACTTAATGATCTTTGTTGAATGTCTCTATCATGCGTATTCCATAGTTAGGGACTTTGATTAAGAATAATTTGGTTGTAATGCGTATTCCATTCAATCCAACGAATTTAGGGAAATCTGAAAGTTAATCTAAGCGGACCTAATTAACTTAGAGCATTGAGTTTCACAACTTATCGAAAGACCAACTGAGAATCAATATTGTATGCAAGTGTAACATGTGTGGAGAAGAACCCCTTGGCTATTCCATCATCCATATTTTCATCACATTCATATTTACATTTTGCCTTTAATTATATTCTGTCTTTTTAATTTAATATCGTCCAAACACATTTCCCCCATATTTCGTTGAGTCTTAATCATTCGTATTTGTTTTATTTTTGTATCTTTAAGCTTTTGGAGTCATAAACACTTGCAAATTCGTCTAAATCAAGTTCTAGCTTCTATTTGAGTCAATTTGATTGTTTTAAGCAGTTTGAGCCTTTCAAAGCTATTCTGAGTCATAGTAGTCTTGTTAAGAGTCTTTACATTTAGTTTTTGTGTTTTCAAGTCAATTCAAAATAGATTAGCACCCCTAGTTAATCCCCGGTTAGAACGATCCCTACTTACATCATTACTACAATTGTCACAAATAGGGTTTAGTTTGTGTGCGTATAAATATCGCATCAAAGTACATTTTCTTGGGGGAAGAGGAGACCTTACCTGTCATTATTTCTTCATCACTCACGGCACAAGAAGAAGAGAAACTAGTGCGTGTTTTGAAGGAGTTCAAATCTGCCCTAGGTTGGACATTGCCCGATATCAAAGGTATTAGTCCCGCCACATGTATGCATCACATATTTCTTGAGGAGGGGGCCAAACCAACGAGAGAGGCTCAACGCCGTCTCAACCCTCCGATTATGGAAGTGGTGAAAAAGGAGATAATCAAACTCCTTGATTGTCGAGTGATTTACCCCATCTCCGATAGTCGTTGGGTTTCACCTATCCAATGTGTTCCCAAGAAATCTAGAGTGACGGTTGTGGAGAATGCGGAGAATGAGCTTGTGCCCACCCGAATCCAAACCGGTTGGCGCGTATGCACTGATTATAGGAAGATAAACGCCACCACAAGGAAGGACCACTTCCCATTGCCGTTCCTAGATCAAATGCTTGAGAGGTTAGCGGGTCATTCATTTTATTGTTTTCTTGATGGATATTCTGGTTATAATCAAATTGTTATTGCCCCGGATGATCAAGAAAAGACCACTTTTACTTGTCCCTTTGGAACGTTTGCATATCGACGCATGCCATTCGGTTTGTGCAATGCTCCTGCCACGTTTCAAAGGTGTATGGTTAGCATATTTTCTGATTATGTTGAGAGGATTACTGAAATATTCATGGATGACTTTAGTGTGTTTGGTGATTGCTTTGATCATTGTTTAAATAATCTGACCTTAATTTTGAAACGTTGTGTTGAAACAAATCTTGTGCTTAATTGGGAAAAATGTCACTTCATGGTTAAGCAAGGTATTGTTCTAGGACATAATATTTCTGAAAAAGGCATTGAAGTAGATAAATCTAAGGTAGACCTTGTTCGTCACTTACGCTCTCCAACTTCGGTTAGAGAGGTTCGTTCGTTTCTTGGTCACGCAGGTTTTTATAGGCGTTTCATAAAGGATTTCTCCAAGATTGCGCAGCCACTATGCCGATTGCTCCAAAAAGAGGTGGTTTTCGAGTTCAACGAGGCGTGTGAGAAAACATTCAACCACCTCAAGGACCTCCTCACCACGACACCAATCATCACTCCACCAGATTGGTCCATTCCCTTTGAGTTGATGTGTGATACATCGGATTATGCCCTTGGAGCTGTTTTGGGCCAAAGGAAAAACAAACAGCCACATGTTATTTATTATGCTTCACGCACTTTAAATGATGCTCAGTTGAATTATTCTACAACCGAAAAAGAACTTTTGGCGGTTGTATTTGCATTAGATAAGTTTAGATCATATCTCATCGGTACTAAAGTAATTGTTTTCACTGGCCATGCAGCCTTGAAGTATCTTCTCACCAAAAAGGAGGCCAAACCAAGGCTTATTCGTTGGATGCTCCTACTTCAAGAATTCGACATTGAAATTAGGGACAAGAAGGGATGTGAAAACGCAGTGGCTGACCACCTAAGTCGAATGGTGCATGAAGAAGAGGACCTTCCCATTTTAGAAACGTTTCCGGATGAACAACTTCTGTCCGTTGAGGTAAGTACCCCTTGGTATGCCGATTTGGTTAATTTTTTGGTGTCTAAGCAAGTTCCTAGCACCTTAAGCAAGGCTCAACATGATAAATTAAAAAAGGATGCACGTTTTTATGTTTGGGATGACCCTTATTTGTGGAAAATATGCCCGGATCAGATTGTGCGTCGTTGTGTTCATGAAACTGAGTTTAATTCCATTTTGAGTTTTTGCCATACATATGCATGTGGTGGACACTTTGGCACACAACGCACAGCGTTTAAGGTTCTTGAAAGTGGTTTTTATTGGCCTACATTGTTTAGAGATGCTAGGGCTTTTTGCTTAACATGTGATCGATGTCAAAAGACCGGAAGTTTAGGCCAAAGAGACCAAATGCCGCAAACCCCAATCCTTGTTGTTGAAATCTTTGATGTTTGGGCTATTGATTTTATGGGTCCTTTCCCTATGTCGTTTGGTTATACTTACATTCTACTTGCCGTTGATTATGTGTCAAAGTGGGTGGAAGCTAAAGCCACCCGAACTAACGATTCTAGAGTTGTTGCAGATTTTGTAAAATCTAACATTTTCTCTAGATTTGGGATGCCTCGAGTGCTCATAAGCGATGGTGGGTCTCATTTTTGCAACCGCACCATTGCGGCGTTGCTCAAGAAGTACAACGTGATGCATAAGGTTTCCACACCTTATCACCCCCAAACAAGTGGCCAAGCCGAAGTTTCAAATCGAGAAATAAAGCAAATCCTGGAAAAGACTGTTGGGCCGAATAGAAAAGATTGGAGCTTGCGTTTGGAGGATGCACTGTGGGCCTATCGAACGGCTTACAAAACGCCCATTGGTATGTCCCCATTTCGGCTAGTCTATGGCAAGCCATGCCATCTACCCGTGGAGCTTGAGCACAAGGCACATTGGGCGGTCAGGACCTTTAATATGGATGTGGACACGACTGGAACCCATAGGAAGCTACAATTGAACGAGCTTGAAGAGATTCGGCATGAGGCGTATGACAATGCCCGGATTTACAAGGAGAAGACCAAGGCCGTCCATGACAAGATGATTAGAGGCAAAACCTTCTCAATCGGGCAGAAAGTGTTGTTATTCAATTCTCGTCTTCGGTTATTCCCCGGTAAGTTACTTTCTAAGTGGGTTGGTCCATTTGTTATCACTAATGTTTTTGTGCATGGCGCAGTCCAAATACAAAGTTTGAAAACTGGACAAGAATTCAAGGTGAATGGCCATAGATTGAAACCCTACTACGAGAACTTTGTTGAGCATGTTGTGGAGGAGATCCCATTGCATGCTGTGGGCTCCACTGGGGAATGAGCATACCATCGTCCGGCTGCAAGACGTTAAAGCAAGCGCTTCGTGGGAGGCAACCCATGCAATCACCAAGGAGAAGATGGAATCTACACTCCACAACCAGATTTGCGTACCTAACCTCTTCTCTTTGTTATTTACATTCTGCCATGCTTAGTGTGTTTAGTTGCTGTTTGTGTGTTTACTTTTGTTTGGAGTGATTTTAGGCTTAAAACATTGAGGACAATGTTTGATTTAAGTGTGGGGGGGTAACTAATGTTGTTGATGCAAATTCGTGGGATTTTATCACCCATAACTTCCAATGTTGTTCCTTGCTGTTTTTAAGTGTTTTTAAGCTATTTTAGAGTGTTTTAGTGTGTGTTGACTTAAAAATCCGAAAAACCCATAAACATTTGAAAAATTGTTTTGAAAAACCCAAAAAGAGTTGTTTTTGTGTGTTTGTTTGTGTCGTAGGTTACCTTCCAACACAATGATGAGGATTTGGTTTTTAATTGCATGATGGTTAAAGAAAGTTACAAACATGGATGGACGTTTGATGTACTCTTTGGTTTATGCTTGGTTGTAGTTATAGTTTACGAATTCACATGTAATCACAAAGGAAAATTAGTTTTTGTAACATGCTTGAAGGAATGAACTCAAACTAACGCTACGTCCCTGTGAGACTTGAGCTTAAACGTTTATTTAGAGAGTAAGAATCTATGCATCATTGTTTTCTAAAGTCGTTGCATGATCTCATTATTCTTTGCTTGGTTACTACTTAGAAGGCGTTTCATCACTTAGTTCCAAATGCTAGAACTCATGCCCATTTCATTCAAAGTATGATATTGATTTGCATAACACATATTCAAGATGAAGTTGTGTAGTGACCACCATAAAAACCAAATAGCCGTGTGCCCTTCACTCATTTTGTGTTTAAGTTTAACCCCATTGAGCCGTGTTAGCCATGTTCTTTGTTAACCCATATCATCCTCACCTAGCCTAGATTAGGACCATCCGTACCCTTGTTCTTGAAGCATAGTAAGCATGAATGAATTCCCTTTGATTAACGTGTTGCAGAAAATAAGTGTGGGGGAAGGATTATTGATGTGAGTTATGTGCCATAGGCACGGCTAGAAAAAAAAAAAGAAAAAAAAAGAAAAGAAAAGAAAAAGAAGTGAAAAAGAGTTGAAAAGAGGTAAAAAAGAGTTCCAAAGTATTGGTTGTTGAAGTAAGGGTCCAAAACAATGAATTAGGCCCTAAGAGTTGTTTGAATCTCCCCTATTTTTTCTAAAAGTTGATTTCTGCATTCTAAGTGAATTCTAAGTCTCAATTTCATTACTTTGCTTGCTATTTGATAGGAGCATATTCATGCGACTTAAATGGCTTGTTCTCGAACATTTACGTTATGTTTCTTTAGTTATTTTAGTCCTTTATGCTTCTTTTGTGTGTTTTCAGGATCATAAGACGTGTTTGACGAAAGGATGCATTGTGGTGTGTTTTGGGGCCTTTTGGAGCACTATTGGGCTAAGGATGGATAGCTTATGCTTGGAGCCCAAGTGTTGGATGAAATTGAAGGCCTTGTATGCACTTGAGGACACAAAACAATGGCCCTAACCCAATTACATAACACCTTGCCATGGGCTTAACACAAACACCATTCCTTGCCATGCAAGGGGGAGCAATTTGGGTCCATTTTATGCACTTAAACCCTAGCCCAATTACACACCATTGCAGCCAAATCCATTCTTTGCCATGCACATTCACCACCAATTCAACCACATGCACTTATTCCTCCATCATTACACAACATTGCAGCCACATGCACCAAAATCCATCCATGCCGTGCACTTCCCTTGCCATTTTCAGCCATCACAATTCATCATTACAGCCACCATTCACCCTAGTTGTCAATCACATACTTTCCCATTGTATAATTCATCCACATGCATCTTTAACCAACAAACAAATCAGCCACAACACACAAAAACAACCCATGCCGTGGCCACCCTTGCAATTCCAGCATTCCACCAAGTTTTCCTAGCTGTTTTTCACATGCATTCATTCATAATCATTCACTCACCTTGCAGCCACATATCCACCCACCTCCTAGCTGTCATGTTCCCTCTTATTTACCTATAAATAAGCATCCATTGCAGCCACAATTTATTCATTCCATTCACCACACAACACACAACACAAACACACATCCCTTGCCGTGTATCCCCTTCCATTTTGTGCAGTTTTTCTCCTCCATTGCAGCCACTATCCAACCACTTTCCATCCCTCCAAAACACTTCACACCATCACACAACCTATCCTTAAACCTTGTGCTACAACAACGAGGAAGAGAAGAGTGCCTAAACGTTCATACAATTCAAGTTTGAGTTGTTGGAATGTTTAGGTGTTTCTTTGATTTCAATGTTTAATTTCAATTCTCTTTGTTTTGTACGTATGAGGAATGGAAGAGAAGAGTGCCTAAACGTTCATACAATTCAAGTTTGAGTTGTTGGAATGTTTAGGTGTTTCTTTGATTTCAAAGTTATGACGAACTAAACCCCCTTTAGCTAGGGGGTGATTCGAAACTATGTTTATATTTGCAATATGAATTGATTAACTTTCGTTAGAATTTCATAAGTTGTGGATTCAATTTGTTTAACCGTTTGATTGATAACTTATTTATGTATGTTTATTAAGAATGCGCGCTTAATTTTCATGCATGAATATGACGCTAGAATATAAGTGAGTTTCACCTAATCGTTACGAACTTATATTCACAAGTAGTGGAGGTTGCTTATAAACAATCGCGTTAAATGAATTCTTGGCACGAGTTTCATGCTCATCATAGTAACGAATGCCTCGTCAACACTTATAGTTTTCATAATGCTTAATGATCTTTGATTGTATCTTTATTGTGCTGTTCACGTAAAGGACTTTTGGAGAATGTTGTGAATTGCGTTGCGCAAACCCATCCAATTCATTAACTTAAGGAAAACTTGACGGTTAATTTAAGCGGACCTAATTAACCCGGAGTGTTGAGTTTCATAATTTATCGAAAGACCAACTGAGAATCAATCTTGTATGCAAGTGTAACATGTGTGGAGAAGAACCCCTTGGCTATTCCATCATCCATATTTTCATCACATTCATATTTACGTTTTGCCTTTAATTACAATTTGTGCAATTTAGTTAATTTCGTCAAAAACTCAACCCCCCCCCCCCCCCATCTTTTGTTAAGTCTTAATCATTCGTATTTGTTTTATTTTTGTGTTTTCAAGTATTTGAAGTCTTGTGTACTTGTTTTGAGTTCTTGTTAAGTAAGTTAAGTGTTTTAAAAGTTAGTTTTATTTATTTGAATCAAGTGTTTAGCACCCCTAGTTAATCCCCGGTTAGAACGATCATTACTACAATTGTCACAAATAGGGTTTAGTTTGTGTGCGTATAAATCTCGCATCACTATTGCTTAAGGAACTTTTGTTTATCCCTATCTTTCCTTGTTAGCCAATACCCCAAGCCCCGTTACAACCCTTGACTTCTATCTTGAGTGTTGTGCATTTCAATTTGTGGAGTTTGAATTTGGTATGAGCATATGGTGTTACTGGTTCTCGCATCTAAGTAGTAGCATAACTAGTGAGGAATTGAGGGAATTCTCTAAGGCATGTTACTACATTCAAAATGTGTTTTAATTGATTAAATACAAACTAGTGAATGGTGACTATGATTAAGTATGTGCTCGAGGGGAAGGAAGACTAAAAGCTATGTGAGTAATGATCTTTGACATGTCATGTTTCATTGGAAATCCCTGAGGCAAACGTTGGAAGGTTTAGGTTTTGTTTTGTTTGTTTTGTTTCGTCTTATTCTTTAGTTGTTTTGTTTTGCTCGAGGACTAGCAAAAGTTAAGTGTGGGGGAATTTGATAGGAGCATATTCATGTGACTTAATTAGCTTGTTCTCGTGCATTTATGTTGTGTTTCCTTAGCTATTTTAGTGTTTAAAGTCACTTTTGTGTATTTTCAGATTATAAGGCCAAAGTGTGCAAGAAGATGCAAATTGGAGTCTTTTGGAGCAAAAGAGGAATGAATGAGTTGAAGACTTGAAGAAACGATGAATTCCTACTCTAACTATGAATTCCTACTCCAACGATGAATTCCTACTCAAACGAGGATTCCTACTTCAACAAGGATTCCTACTTGAAGTAGGAAAGTTAACCCTAGGTTTCCCGTTTTGGTAACCTTTCCTAATCTAAACGTCCATATTTTCTAGCCACTTTGAAGGCCTTGTAGGCACTTTAGGACACAAAGCAAAGGCCCTAGCCCCCTTAAACCTCTTTGCCGTGCCTTTCCCCTAATTCCCTTCCCTTGCCGTGCAAGGAGGGGTAGTTTTGTCCCATTTTATGCACCTAAACCCTAACCCTAAACCCTAGCCGCACCTATTAATCAATTCCCTTTTAATTTCTGATTTTATTTCCTAATTCTAGCAGCCTTTGAATTAATTTTAGTTAATAAAAATTAGCTAGGGTTTTATTTTCTGAAACCATACATATTTCAAACCCTAGCCGCTATTCTATTCATTCACAATTTTCATTCATCCATCATCCATATCAGCCGCAAATTCCATCCCTTTTCTCTCATCATTCAGCCACCATAAACCTAATTTCACCCTAGAGCCTATTCATTCATTGACACTTTTCATCATTCACCATATTCACCCTAAGCCGCAGCCACCATCCCATTATTCTTCTTTGCCGCAGCCACTTCACCCTTCCAGCCACCATTCCTAACCTCCATACACCTTCCCATCTCCTTGCCGCATCACCATAACTCCCTAAATCTATTCCCAAACCAGAAAAACATCCAAATCATCCATAAAACCTCGATGCAAACTCTCCAACCTATTTGGATACGAGTGGGCACAAGCTCGTTCTTTTCATTCTTCACCACAGTGACTCCAGATTTCTTCGAAACAACTTGGACTGGGGAAACCCAACAACTATCAAAGATTGGATAGATCACTCCACAATCAAGTAGCTTGATAATCTCATTTTTCATGACTTCCATCATTGGAGGGTTGAGTCGGCGTTGAGCCTCTCGAAATGGTTTAGCCCCTTCCTCCAAAAGTATACGATGCATGCATGTGGTAGGACTTATTCCCTTGATATCGGCCAAGGTCCATCCAATGGCTGTGTTGTATTCCTTTAACACTCTCACCAACTTTTCTTCTTCTTGTGTCGTGAGTGATGAAGAAACTATGACGGGCAAAGTTTGTTGTTCTCCCAAGAAGACATATTTCAAGTGGTTTGGTAATGGTTCAAGCTCAAAGGAAGGTGGCTGTATCACTTAACGAAGCAACTTATTAATAGAAACGGAATCTAAAATTGGGATTGGAGACTTACCATATTGTTATGGCAATGATTTTAGAGCAACCACCATCTCAACTATTTCTTCGTAAGGGAGCACGGCATGGTATTCTTCAATGGTGCCGTGGGTGTGGTTTGCTGCTGCCCCTTGGTTCAAAATTTGGTACGTGAATTATACGCACACAAACTAAACCCTATTTGTGACAATTGTAGTAATGATGTAAGTAGGGATCGTTCTAACCGGGGATTAACTAGGGGTGCTAAACACTTGATTCAAATAAATAAAACTAATTTTTAAAACACTTAACTTACTTAACAAGAACTCAAAACAAGTACACAATACTTCAAATACTTGAAAACACAAAAATAAAACAAATACGAATGATTAAGACTTAACAAAAGATGGGGGGGGGATTGTGTTTGGATGAGATTAAATTAAATGGACAGAATATAATTAAGGGCAAAATGTAAATATGTATGTGATGAAAATATGGATGATGGAATAGCCAAGGGGTTCTTCTCCACACATGTTACACTTGCATACAAGATTGATTCTCAGTTGGTCTTTCGATAAATTATGAAACTCAACACTCCGGGTTAATTAGGTCCGCTTAAATTAACCGTCAAGTTTTCCTTAAGTTAATGAATTGGATGGGTTTGCGCAACGCAATTCACAACATTCTCCAAAAGTCCTTTACGTGAACAGCACAATAAAGATACAATCAAAGATCATTAAGCATTATGAAAACTATAAGTGTTGACGAGGCATTCGTTACTATGATGAGCATGAAACTCGTGCCAAGAATTCATTTAACGCGATTGTTTATAAGCAACCTCCACTACTTGTGAATATAAGTTCATAACGATTAGGTGAAACTCACTTATATTCTAGCGTCATATTCATGCATGAAAATTAAGCGCGCATTCTTAATAAACGTACATAAATAAGTTATCAATCAAACGGTTAAACGAATTGAATCCACAACTTATGAAATTCCAACGAAAGTTAATCAATTCATATTGCAAATATAAACATAGTTTCGAATCACCCCCTAGCTAAATGGGGTTTAGTTCGTCATAACTTTGAAATCAAAGAAACACCTAAACATTCCAACAACTCAAACTTGAATTGTATGAACGTTTAGGCACTCTTCTCTTCCATTCCTCATACGTACAAAACAAAGAGAATTGAATTTAAACATTGAAATCAAAGAAACACCTAAACATTCCAACAACTCAAACTTGAATTGTATGAACGTTTAGGCACTCTTCTCTTCCATTCCTCATACGTACAAAACAAAGAGAATTGAATTTAAACATTGAAATCAAAGAAACACCTAAACATTCCAACAACTCAAACTTGAATTGTATGAACGTTTAGGCACTCTTTTCTTCCTCGTTGTTGTAGCACAAGGTCTAAGGTGAGCTTTGGGGATTATGTGAAGTGTTTTGGAGGGATGGGAAGTGGTTGGATAGTGGCTCCAATGGAGGAGAAAAACTGCACAGAAATGGAAGGATATGCACGGCTATGGATGTGTGTTTGTGTTGTGTGTTGTGTTGTGAATGGTTGTTTTGCATGTGAATTGATGGATTGTTTGATTGGGCTAGGGGTTTTGCATGGCTCAAAGGATTGTTTGATTGGGCTAGGCCCTTTGTTTTATGTCCTAAAGAGCATGCAAGGCTTCAATTTCGTCCATCTTCTTTGCTCCATGATTAAGCTATCCAATCCATGCCCAAAATGCTCCAAATAGCCTCAAAATGCACTTTCTTGCTCCCTAAGCCCTTAGAACCTGAAAACACACAAAAGAAGCATAAAGGACTAAAATAACTAAAGAAACATAACGTAAATGCACGAGAACTAGCCATTTAAGTAGCATGAATATGCTCCTATCAAATTCCCCCACACTTAGCTTTTGCTAGTCCTCGAGCAAAACAAAACAAAAGAAACCAAAAACAAAACAAAACGAACAAAACACAACCTAAACCTTCCAACGTTGCCTCAGGGATTTCCAATGCACATGACAAGTTAAAAATCATTATTCTCACAGATTTTAGCCATCTTTACACTTAAGTACATTCTTAATCATAGTCACCACATACTAGTTCACAATTAAGCATTTAAAACACATTTCAAATGTAGTAACATGCTTTAGAGAATTTCCTCAATTCCTTACTAGAATGCACTCTATTTTCACACAGATTTTCTGACTACACACCCTACACTAGTTATATGTGAGAGATTGATGTAAACATGAAAGACTAGTATCTCACATATGTTATAACAAAGAAAGCATTTTCTGGATTTACGATAATGACATGAATATGATCTCATGAATGGAATGCTACTACTTAGAATGAGAACCAGTGATTCCATAAGCTCATATCAATTCCAAACTCCACATTATTGAACACATAACGATCAAGATAGAAGTCAAAGGGGTGTAACGGGGCTAGGGTATTGGCTAACAATGAAAGGTGAAGGATAAACAAACATTCTTAAAGCAATAGTGAGCAAAGTATTGAATTAGGCACTTAGAATTCCCTTTAGAGCGCGGAAAACAACTTTTAGACTAATAGGGGAGATTCAAACAACTCTTATTTTTCTTTTCTTTTTCATTTTTGTTTTCAAATTTTTTTTTTTTTTGTTTTTTTTTTTTTTTTAGCCGTGCCTAGGGCACAACAACTCTCATCAATAATCCTTCCCCCACACTTATTTTCTGCAACATATTAATCAAAAGGAATTCATTTTCCGTCATGCTTACTATGCTTTAAGAACAAAGGCATGGATGGTCCTATTCTAGGCTAGGTAAGGATAATGTGGGTTAACAAAGAATAAAGGCTAAACAAAGCTCAACGGGGTTAAAACTTACAACAAGTACGAAAAATGGGAAGTAAGGCTATTTGGCTATGGTGGCAACTACACAACTTCATCTTGATATATGTTATGCAATTCAATGTCATGCTTTGAATGAAACGGATATAAGTTCTAGCATTTAGTTCTATCATGATACAATTGCATTCTAAGTAGCAACCAAGCAAGGAATAATGAGATCATGCAACAACTTTAGAAAACAAAGAATCACAGAAAATAACTCTCCAAAGAAAGTAATGGCTCGAGTCTCACAGGGATGTAGCGTTATTATGAGTTTCTTCCTTCAAGCATGTTACAAAAACGAATTTTTCTTTTATGATTGTATGTGAAGTCATACATTATAACCATAACCAAGAGTAAATCAAACTTTCATCCATGTTTATAACTCTTTTTAACAGTCATGCAATTACAAACCAAATCCTTATCATTGTGTTGGAAGGTACCCTAAGACACAAACACACAAAAACAACTCAAAACACTCTTTTTAGGCTTTTCAAAACATGTTTTTCAAATTTTTATGTGATTTTCGGAGTTTTTTTTTTTTAAAACAAAACATACTAAAACACTCTAAAACAACTAAAAAAAACACCTTAAAACAGCAAGGAACAACATTTGAAGTTATGGGTGATAAAATCCCACGAATTTGCATTAACAACATTAGTTACCCCCCCCACACTTAAATCAAACATTGTCCTCAATGTTTTAAGCATAGATTCACACAAAACATAAGTAAACACACAAAAAGCACTTAAACATACTAAACATGGCAAAATGTAATTAACAAAGAGAAGAGTTTAGGGACGCAAATCTGGTTATGGAGTGTAAATTCCCTCTTCTCCTTGGTGATTGCATTGAGGCATTGATCTTGGTGATTCCACAGGCTTTCTCTTGAACTGGTTTCTGCCCATCGTTGATTTTCCTTTGTGCTACTTCTTGAACTAGGCAGCAGGATTCTTTTGGTCTTCCCCGAAGGTCTGAGCTTCCTCCTTTTATCTGTTTCTTTGTTCAATCTTTCCAATTCGTATTGAAGAGAGTTAGAGGATAGCTCAGCATATGCAGTTGTTCCTTGTCTCCACATGCTTCAATGTATCATTTTCACTTGCCTTACTTGCTCCGTTGAAGATGACTACTCGAGAGCAACACTAGGTAAGCAACCAGGAATAGATTCCAGGCAGTTGGCTCCAGATCGAAAGACTGACTCCAAGTGCCGGCTGATTGCTTCTTTCACTTTGCCATGCGAGTAAGAACAAGGACAAAGAAAAAGACAGGGAAAGAGCATGATATGAGATACTTTTGCTTTTGACCTTGATGATATGAGATACCTTTGCTTTTGAAGAAGCGGTGAATGAATCAGCACATGTATTTGTTGTGCTGTTTCCTCCTGGGTCATCTGTACTCCAGGCATCTGGTATCATCTTTGGGGAAGAAGAAAAAAATGAGTATTTCGAAAGGCTTTGCGGCCTCAGAGGTGAGGAAGAGCTGGGCATTTTCTTCAGGTCTGCCTTGCCATAAAAGATGAAGGTCGACATATATAGAGATAATAGCAAGTGGTGGTACTGTTCTTTTACCCTTGTCGACAAACGTTTTGATCCCGCAAATCCGGCTTTTTGAAATAGTGGCGCCTCTTCGATCTTTGAAGACGCCTCTTCGATTTCTGAGCAGGCGCCCCTTCGCTTTCTGAACGACACGGAGTAGTGCGGATGCGGCTCCTTTTGACAAAGCTGCACGCGTCTTCTGAAAAGCAGAGAAAGCGTTGCCGAACTTTGCGCTTGTCGGCTAAAGATGTGTAGTTGCGATGATGGCCTCCACGTGTTTTCTGAAAAGAAGAAATCTTTTGACAAAGTTGAACACGTCCTCTAAAAAGCCGAGAAAGCGTCGCCTAAATTACGCCAGAAATTCCGGTTTTTTGAATCGGTGGACGCGTCGCCTTGGCTTCTTACAGAGGTATCGATCACCGCCAACATACACACTCTGAAGATCTCCCATTCTTGAAAATCGTCTCCGGCCCTTTGAAAATTTACTCCATCCACCCCTTCTCTTTGAACACTTTTGAAAAAATGGCAAACTCATCGAACCTTAGCTTAGATTTGAGTCTCAGCAGCGATCCGGTTGCGCCTCGTCAAGGTAATGTATGGCGCCCTTCTTTTTTATCTTCTAACGGTCTTCTTACAGGTGAAGACTCCGTGATGCAGGACGCCACAACAGCTACAATAGAAGCTAGGAACCTCCTCACTCCAAAAGATAGTAGGCTGCTGTCAGGACGGTCCGATGAGTTGGCCGTTCAAGAGTCCCTCGCACTTAGTGTTCAGTGTGCAAGCTCTGTGTCCAACATGGGCCAACGCCTGCTTGCCCGCTCCCGTCAGGTGGAATCATTGATGGCAGAGGTGGAAAGTCTTAAGCAAGAGAACCACCAGCTTAAGTACGAGAATAGAAGTTTGCATGTGCTTGCAAATAACTATTCGTCGGGCATGAAGAGGAAGCTTGATGAGCTGCAAGAATCTGAGGGTCGAATTCACAGTGACCGTCAAAGGCTTGCGTCTTATCTCCAGAGGCACCTTTTTCCTGGGTCATCCAGCGTTTGGCCAAGTATTGAGGCCTGGAATGCTCTAGCTCCGATGCCTCCCGCTCCGATGCCTTCCGCTTCTATGCCTTCTGCTTCGACGCCTCGTAGTGGGGCTTCACGTAAACATCCTTTGTGAAGGCTCCATCTTTCTCCATGTTTAGTATCTAGTTTTTTTTTTTTTTTTTTTTTTTTTTTTTTTTGTAATCAAATCGGAGATCAATGGACAACTTTATTTTATTCAGTGTATTGGGTTGCCTCCCAAGTAGCGCTTTCTTTTACGTCTTGCAGCCGGACGAAACCTTCATTTCTCACTTAGAGCCCACGGCATGCAATGGAATCTCCTCCATAACATGATCCTTCATTTCTTTGCCATTTGTAATGACCATTTCGCCATGTATTTGATCAATGTGTGCCTGCGCCAAAGAATCAAGAATATCAATAAAGAAACATGAGTGATCATCATTCGAAAATTTCATAGTTTCAGAAATATTAAAATCAATCACTTCCCCATCGAATTCCATTGTTAAAGTGCCTTTAAACACGTCTATCTTAGTTCGGGCCGTCTTCATGAATGGCCTCCCAAGAAGAATCGGCAAGGATGGAGCATGGGTGGTTTCCTCCATTTCAAGGACATAGAAATCCGCCGGGAAGATCAAATTATTCACCTGCACTAAGACATCTTCCAATACGCCCTTTGGATAGGCATTAGATCTATCGGCCAACTGAATAATCACACCATCATTTTTCAATTCACCAAGGTTCATTGAGGCATAAATAGAGTATGGCATGACGTTAATTGAAGCTCCTAAGTCTAACATAGCATGTTCGAACTTAGTTTGACCAATAATACAAGGGATTGTAAAGCTACCTGGATCTTTGCACTTTGGTGGTAACTTTCTTTGTAAAATAGCGGAAACGTTCTCACTTACCCTTACCACCTCCTTGTTTGAAATCCTCTTCCTCGTTGTGCAAAGCTCTTTTAAGAACTTGGCATACTTAGGGACTTGCTTGATTGCATCAAGGAGCGGAATGTTGACTTGAACTTTCCTAAAGGTTTCCAGAATGTCCTTTTCACTCTCCTCCTTCTTTGATTGCCTAAACCTGCTAGGAAAGGGCACGTTTAGTGGAACAGAACTTGACAAAGTCGAATTTGGACTTACCTTAGGCGTGTTGGACGGTTTTGGCACAATAGGGAGTTGCGGCAAAGTTTCTTTCACCCTTGCCGTGGCCTTCTTTGCTCCTTCCTCCTCTTCTTGTAGTAACATGTCCTCTTCTTGACTGGATTTTGGTGGTTGTGAGGTGGTTCCAACTTCCTTGCCACTTTTTAAGGTGATTGCATTGGCGGTTTCGAAACCACCCTTTGGATTGACTACCGTAGTGCTTGGTAACTTACCATTTTCACGGAATTGTCCCAAAAATTCGGCCATTTCACCCATTTACTTCTTTAGCTCATTAACCTCCTTTGCTTGGTTCTGCATTCCCTGCACCATTGTGGTTAGTAACTGATATGTTTTATCGTCATTCATAGACGTACCTGAGTTGGTTTGGGATGATTGTGCTTGAGGAGGTGGTTGTGGTGCCATTGGCCTTGGAAAGAAACCTGGGGGTTGTCGGAATCCACTTTGTTGGGCAGGTTGTTGTGCATCTCTCCATCTGAAATTTGGGTGGTCTCTCCAACCTGGGTTATATGTGTTAGAATATGGATCGTTCCTCGGTTGGTTTTGATTCCCATAGCCCATGGCATTGGCAGATTCCCATCCTCCGTTCTCAATTAATTGAGGGCATTGATCAGATTGGTGTCCTTGAATGGAGCATACACCACAAATTGTAGCTCCTTGCGCTTTGGGGCCCTCCACAAACTGCGACAACATAGATGTAAGGTTAGCCATTTGGGATTGTAACTCAGAAATAGAACTTACCTCATTTACATGATGTGGCCGTGGGGTGTCTCTTTGCCCAACACCTTCATATTGTTGTGCATTGAGTGCTCGATTAGCAATGAGAGTTTTGGCATCCCTAGGTGTCTTGTCCACTAGAGCTCCTCCCGCGGATGCATCCAACATTTGCCGTTCAAGTGGTAGAAGACCTTCGTAAAAGTATTGAAGGAGAAGCTCCTCCTTCATTTGATGTTGAGGACATGATGCAACAAGGGCTTTAAAACGCTCGTAGTATGCCGGAAAAGATTCTCCTTGACTTTGTTGGATTCCGCTAATTTTCTTCCTCAAGAGAATGATTTTTGAAGTAGGGAAGAACTTTTCCAAGAACGCTCTCTTCATGCTTTCCCAAGAAGTAACGGTCCCGGGTGCCAATTCATAAAGCCAATCCTTAGCCTTTTCCACAAGAGAGAATGGAAAAGCTTTTATCATCAGAATGTTCCCATCGACATTTATGGGTGTCATGCTCGAACAAACAACCTCGAACTCCTTGAGATGCTTGTTGGGATCTTCCATGGAAAGCCCATGGTATTTCGGAATGTGGTGCAACAAGCTTGACTTCAACTCGAATTCATCGGTCTTGCCTTGGGCAGCCGCGGGGTATTGAATGCAAAGAGGGGCTGCATTGGCAAACCCGAGGCAGAAAGCTCTTTGATGGTTCGATTGTCCACGGCCATGGTTGGTACTTCCTCTTTAACCCAATCCGTGGCTTCCTCTTCTACTTCAGGTTCGGGACTAGGAGGATTAGAATCTTGCAATTTCTTGTTCCTTCTCAAAGTCCTCTCGAAATCACCGTCAAAGTCGGAGATATGCTTACAAACAGGTTGTGAGCTACGGGTCATAAACTAGTACCTACACCCAAAAGTAAACAAGATAAGTAACCAACTTAATAGACTTGACACAAGTAAGAAAACAAGTTGCCACACACGGCACAAAAACAAAACACATACACACGGTGCAAAAATTAAAACAAAATAGAAACTAAACAATTTAAACAAGACTCAAGACAAGGGATTAGCAACTTTGCCAATCCCCGGCAACGGCGCCAAAATTTGGTACGTGAATTATACGCACACAAACTAAACCCTATTTGTGACAATTGTAGTAATGATGTAAGTAGGGATCGTTCTAACCGGGGATTAACTAAGGGTGCTAAACACTTGATTCAAATAAATAAAACTAATTTTTAAAACACTTAACTTACTTAACAAGAACTCAAAACAAGTACACAAGACTTCAAATACTTGAAAACACAAAAATAAAACAAATACGAATGATTAAGACTTAACAAAAGATGGGGGGGGATTGTGTTTGGATGAGATTAAATTAAATGGACAAAATATAATTAAGGGCAAAATGTAAATATGTATGTGATGAAAATATGGATGATGGAATAGCCAAGGGGTTCTTCTCCACACATGTTACACTTGCATACAAGATTGATTCTCAGTTGGTCTTTCGATAAATTATGAAACTCAACACTCCGGGTTAATTAGGTGCGCTTAAATTAACCGTCAAGTTTTCCTTAAGTTAATGAATTGGATGGGTTTGCACAACGCAATTCACAACATTCTCCAAAAGTCCTTTACGTGAACAACACAATAAAGATACAATCAAAGATCATTAAGCATTATGAAAACTATAAGTGTTGACGAGGCATTCGTTACTATGATGAGCATGAAACTCGTGCCAAGAATTCATTTAACGCGATTGTTTATAAGCGACCTCCACTACTTGTGAATATAAGTTCATAACGATTAGGTGAAACTCACTTATATTCTAGCGTCATATTCATGCATGAAAATTAAGCGCGCATTCTTAATAAACGTACATAAATAAGTTATCAATCAAACGGTTAAACGAATTGAATCCACAACTTATGAAATTCCAACGAAAGTTAATCAATTCATATTGAAAATATAAACATAGTTTCGAATCACCCCCTAGCTAAATGGGGTTTAGTTCGTCATAACTTTGAAATCAAAGAAACACCTAAACATTCCAACAACTCAAACTTGAATTGTATGAACGTTTAGGCACTCTTTTCTTCCTCGTTGTTGTAGCACAAGGTCTAAGGTGAGCTTTGGGGATTATGTGAAGTGTTTTGGAGGGATGGGAAGTGGTTGGATAGTGGCTCCAATGGAGGAGAAAAACTGCACAGAAATGGAAGGATATGCACGGCTATAGATGTGTGTTTGTGTTGTGTGTTGTGTTGTGAATGGTTGTTTTGCATGTGAATTGATGGATTGTTTGATTGGGCTAGGGGTTTTGCATGGCTCAAAGGATTGTTTGATTGGGCTAGGGGTTTTGCATGGCTCAAAGGATTGTTTGATTGGGCTAGGCCCTTTGTTTTATGTCCTAAAGAGCATGCAAGGCTTCAATTTCGTCCATCTTCTTTGCTCCATGATTAAGCTATCCAATCCATGCCCAAAAATGCTCCAAATAGCCTCAAAATGCACTTTCTTGCTCCCTAAGCCCTTAGAACCTGAAAACACACAAAAGAAGCATAAAGGACTAAAATAACTAAAGAAACATAACGTAAATGCACGAGAACTAGCCATTTAAGTAGCATGAATATGCTCCTATCACATGGTATTCTTCAATGGTGCCGTGGGTGTGGTTTGCTGCTGCCCCTTGGTTTTTTAGTCTTATTCCATTTGTAATTACCGTTTCAAGTGCATCCTCATGTAATTGTTCAAGATGTTCCTGCGCCAATGAATCAATAATATCAATATAAACTAGCACTCAAATTAAACCCTCCTGTTGACAATTGTAGTAAAGATGTAAGTAGGGATCGTTCTAGGCCGGGGATTAGGAGGGATTGCTAATATACTCTAAACTGACTTAAAAACACAAAACTAAACTGAAAAACACAAAACTAGACTCTAAGACTCTTAACTAGACTTATATGACTCAAAACAAACTAACAAAAACTCAAAACACCATAAAACAATCAAATAGACTCAAAACAAACACTAGGACTTACTTTGGATGAAAATTGAATTGATTTTGACTCAAAACACTCAAAAACACAAATTATGACAGATTCTAACTAATTTGACATAACAAAGTGATAGGAGCATATTTATGCGACTTAAATGGCTTGTTCTCGTACATTTATGTTATGTTTCTTTAGTTAGTTTAGTCCTTTATGCTTCTTTTGTGTGTTTTCAGGATAATAAGACGTGTTTGACGAAAGGATGCATTGTGGAGTGTTTTGGAGCACTAATTGGGCTAAGGATGGATAGCTTATGCTTGGAGCCCAAGTGTTGGATGAAATTGAAGGCCTTGTATGCACTTGAGGACACAAAACAATGGCCCTAACCCAATTACATTCACCTTGCCTTGGGCTTAACACAAACACCATTCCTTGCCATGCAAGGGGGAGCAATTTGGGTCCATTTCATGTACTTAAACCCTAGCCCAATCCACAATCACTTCAAAGCCATGCAAAACCTTTCAACATCCTTTAATCATTTCCCTTTAAGTTATGATTTTATTTCCTAACCCTACATGCATTATTTATTAGCATCTTCACATGCATTCACACACACTTCACACAAACAAACAACTCAAAACCGTGAGCTCCCATTCCCTTATGCCATTTTCAGATTTCCACCCACTAACCTAGTCATCAACACATGCTTTCCCTTCACATTCACCCACATGCACTCCTACTCTTTAATCATATGCACTCCCATCATAATTCCACCACCAATTCAGCCACAAAACATTATCATTGCACCACATTCAACCACTCCACATCCCTCACTAAAGAATCATTCAACTCATGCATCCATAATCAATTCTCCAACCTTTGCCGTGGCCTTCATTCCCATTTCCAACATCTTCACATGCATTTCCAGCTTTCACATGTCTTCACATTCATTTCCAAACAAGCATTCATTCTTTATTCCACATACACTCATCATCACACACCCTAGCTATCATTCATATCCATTCCACATGCATTCTCCATCATTCCTCCACACAAACACCTTAAACAAATAGCCATATACACCTCCACTCCTCCTATAAATACCCTTGCATTCATTCACTCCCCACTCCATCTCTCCATCTCATTCACAACACAACACCCCTCAAACACTTCCATTCTTTCCTTAGCCGTGAGTCATCTCTCCCTTAGAATCCAAACACCACTCCTCATCCATTTCCATAATCCCCCAAACCTCACCTTAGACCTTGTGCTACAACAACGAGGAAGAAAAGAGTGCCTAAACGTTCATACAATTCAAGTTTGAGTTGTTGGAATGTTTAGGTGTTTCTTTGATTTCAAAGTTTAAATTTAATTCTCTTTGTTTTGTACGTATGAGGAATGGAAGAGAAGAGTGCCTAAACGTTCATACAATTCAAGTTTGAGTTGTTGGAATGTTTAGGTGTTTCTTTGATTTCACGTAATGAGGAACTAAAACCCCCTTTAGCTAGGGGGTGATTCGAAATTATGTTTATGTTTGTAATATGATTTGATTACTTTTAATTACGTTTCATAAATTGTGAATTCAATTTGTTTAACTGTTTGATTGATAACCTATTTATGTATGTTTATTAAGAATGAACGCTTAATTTTCATGCATGAATTTGACGCTAGAATATAAGTGAGTTTCACGTAATAGTTATGAACTTATATTCACAAGTAGTGGAGGTTGCTTATAAACAATCGCGTTAAACAAATTCTTGGCATAAGTTTCATGCAATCATAGTAACGAATGCCTCGTCAACACTTATAGTTTTCATGATGCTTAATGATTCTTGCTTGTATCTCTATTATGCAATTCATGTAGGGAACTTGTGAGCAATGCTTTGGGTTGTCGTATGCAATCATCCAATTCATTAACTTAAGGAAAACTTGACGGTTAATTTAAGCGGACCTAATTAACCCGGGGTGT
Organism: Pyrus communis; assembly: GCF_041283825.1. Lineage (NCBI taxonomy): Eukaryota > Viridiplantae > Streptophyta > Magnoliopsida > Rosales > Rosaceae > Pyrus > Pyrus communis. The sequence continues at coordinate 10,755,432 of NC_142572.1, forward strand.
TGAGAATTAATGGTTTATTGAAATGCAATTGGAAATCATTTTATTATGCAAGTGTAACATGTATGGAGATGAACCCCTTAGCTAGCCATACCATCCATTCATTAACGTCAAATCCATTTTTACAATTTGTTTTGTTTCCAAGTATTCATTTTAGTTTAAATTCGTCCAAATCCAATTCCCCCCTATTTCGTTGAAGTCTTAGTCTTAATCTTTCTTATTTTTAGTTTTGCTTTCTTCAAGCATTAAATAGTGTTTTATATTGTGTTTTTATGTTTTTAAGTCAATTTAGAAGGTTTTAGCAAGCCCTCCTAATCCCCGGTCTAGAACGATCCCTCACTTATCCATTCTACTACAATTGTCAAACGAGGGTTTAATTTGAGTGTCAAGTAATTCTCGCATCAAATTTTGGCGCCGTTGCCGGGGATTAGCAACTTTGCTAATCCCTTGGTTCTTTTCTTTTTTTTTGGTTTAGTTGTTTTCGTTTTAGTTTCTAACTTAGTGTTGTTTTCTTTGTTTGTTGTTACTTTTGATTTTTGATTTAGTTCTCTTTCTTTGATTTTAGGTACTAGAGAAGTAAGATATGGATTTTGCTAGCATTCAAGCTCAATTGGCAAATCTTACTTCTAAATTGTCGCCGTATGCCGAAAGGACCACAATGCAGAGTGTCCCTACATTTGGTGCTTCATATAGGCAAGGATTTCAAGCCAATCAATGTCCACAAAGAGATTGGAGGGATTATTCAAACTCTATATGGTGGGAAGATCAACAAGTTCAACGTGAAGCATATTGGCAACCATATGAGGAGTTCTATTCAAGACCTATGCAGCCACCACAACTTCATATGCAATATGCTCAATTAAATTCAAGTTCGCCAGTAGATTATATTCAAATTCTTAATGAAATAAATTCTTTGGCGCAGGGGTCACAAAATCAAGCAAAGGAGGCTCAACAAGAAGCATATTGGCAACCATATGAGGAGTTCAATACAACACCTATGCAGCCACCACAACCTCCCCCACAACAATTCCAATCAAGTTCAAGTATGTCCATGGATAATGATAAAAATTTTCAATTACTAACCTCTTTGACGCAGGACGAACAAAATCAAGACAAGAAGTTGGGTAAATTGGACGAGCAATTTGGGCAGATTATGGAGTTCATGAAACAAATTCAAGAGCAAAGTGAACTTTCCAACTCAACTATTGAAAACTCGAAGGAAGATTTTGAAATCCATAATGCTATCACTTTGGGAAGTGCTATGGAGGTTGGAGCTGACCTAAAAATGTCCAAACATAGCCTAGAAGTGGATGAAGAGCTGCTAATTGAGGAGGAGGAAGAAGACATGCACACGGCAAGGGTAGAACAACCCTTGCCGCAGCCCCCTAAGCCCTCTAAACCACCCACCACAAGTAAGGACGTCCCAATTCCATGTTATTCTGATGTTAGTCCACCCAATGTCCCTTTTCCTAGCAGGTTTTTGATTCCCAACCAAGAAGAGAGTAAAAAGGACATCGTGGAAGCCTTCCCAAAGGTGCAAAATGCTATTCCAATTCTTGGTGCAACACAGCAAGTTTTAGATGGTGTTGAATTCTTCAAAGGACTATGTACACCAAGAAGAATGATTCAAGAGAAGGTAGTGGCTGGAGAAGATGTAGAAGGCATCAAAGAGGACATATTTGAAACCACAATTCCCAAGGAAGTTGGATTTTATGACACGGGACAAGTCATAACTTTCGAAGAGGTGTTTATTCTGGAGTTCATTTTGGAGCACACAGGTAAGCCGCCTCCCCGAATTTCAATTTTCTTTTATACTAACATGTGGTTAATGATTCAGGCACCCAATCTGGAATTTAAACTATTACCGGATCATTTCAAGTATCACCGCCCATTCAAAGATAAATTCCATGCCGTTTGATTTTATTTATGTAAAAAAAAAAAAAAAAAAAAAAAAAAAAAAGATACTAAACATGGAGAAAGATGGAGCCTTCACAGAGGATGTTTACGTGAAGCCCCGCTACGAGGCGTCGAAGCAGAAGGAATAGAAGCGGAAGGCATAGAAGCAGGAGGCATAGAAGCGGAAGGCATCGGAGCGGAAGGCATCGGAGCTAGAGCATTCCAGGCCTCAATACTTGGCCAAACGCTGGATGACCCAGGAAAAAGGTGCCTCTGGAGATAAGACGCAAGCCTTTGACGGTCATTGTGAATTCGACCCTCAGATTCTTGCAGCTCATCAAGCTTCCTCTTCATGCCCGCCGAATAGTTATTTGCAAGCACATGCAAACTTCTATTCTCGTACTTAAGCTGTTTGATTTCCTGCTTAAGACTTTCCACCTCTGCCATCAACGATTCCACCTGACGGGAGCGGGCAAGCAGGCGTAGGCCCATGTTGGACACAGAGCTCGCACACTGAACACTAAGTGCGAGGGACTCTTGAACGGCCAACTCATCGGACCGTCCTGACAGCAGCCTACTATCTTTTGGAGTGAGGAGATTCCTAGCTACTATTGTAGCTGTTGTGGCGTCCTGCATCACAGAGTCTTCACCTGAAAGAGGACTGTTAGAAGATAAAAAAGAAGGGCGCCATACATTACCTTGACGGGGCGCAACCGGATCGCTGCTGAGACTCAAATCTAAGCTAAGGTTCGATGAGTTTGCCATTTTCTTTCAAAAGTGTTCAAAGAGAAGGGGTGGATGGAGTTAAATTTCGAAGGGACGGAGACGATTATCAAGAATGGGTGATCTTCAGAGTGTGTATGTTGGCGGTGATTGATAGCTCTCTATAAAAAGCCAAGGCAACGCGTCCACCGATTCAAAGAGCCGGATTTTCCGGCGTAATTTAGGCGACGTTTTCTCGGCTTTTCAGAAGACGCACGTGGAGGCCATCATCGCACCTACACCTCTTTAGCCGACAAGCGCAAAGTTCGGCGACGCTTTCTCTGCTTTTCAGAAAACGCGTGCAGCTTTGTTAAAAGGAGCCGCATCTGCAATACCACGTGTCATTCAGAGAGCGAAGGGGCGTCGTTCAGAAATCGAAGGGGCGCCTGCTCAGAAAACGAAGAGGCGTCTTCAAAGATCGAAGAGGCGCCACTATTTCAAAAAGCCGGATTTGCGGGATCAAAACGTCTGTCGACAAGGGTAAAAGGATGGTACCACCACTTGATATTATCTCTATAAATGTCGACCTTCGTCTTTTATGGCAAGGCAAACCTGAAGAAAATGCCCAACTCTCCCTCACCTTTGAGGGCGCACTCCCAGCAAAGCCTTTTCAAATACTCAATCTTTTCTTCTTCCCCCAAGATGATACCAGATGCCTGGAGTACAGATGACCCAGGAGGAAACAGCACAACAAATACATGTGCTGATTCATGCACAGCTTCTTCAAAAGCAAAGGTATCTCATATCATCAAGGTCAAAAGCAAAAGTATCTTATATCATGCTCTTTCCCTGTCTTTTTCTTTGTCCTTGTTCTTACTCGCATGGCAAAGTAAAAGAAGCAATCAGCCGGCACTTGGAGTCAGTCTTCCGATCTGGAGCCAACTGCTTGGAACCTATTCCTGATTGCTTACCTAGCGTTGCTCTCGAGTAGTCATCTTCAACGGTTGATACACTTCCAGAGAAGGGACCACTCCTGCACAGATTGAACAAAGAAACAGATAAAAGGGATAAGCTCAGACCTTTGGGGGAGACCAAAAGAACCATCCTGCTGCCCAGTTCAAGAAGTAGCACAAAGGAAAATCAACGATGGGCAGAAACCAGTTCAAGAGTAAGCCTGTGGAATCACCAAGATAAAGCCTCAATGCAATTACCAAGGAGAAGATGGAATTTACACTCTATAACCAGATTTGCGTCTCTAAACTCTTCTCTTTGTTAATTACATTCTGCCATGTTTAGTATGTTTAAGTGCTTTTTGTGTATTTACTTATGCTTTGTGTGAATCTATGCTTAAAACATTGAGGACAATGTTTGATTTAAGTGTGGGGGGGTAACTAAGTATGTTGATGCAAATTCGTTGAATTTTATCACCCATAACTTCAAGTGTTGTTCCTTGCTGTTTTAAATGTTTTTAAGGTGTTTTTAAACTGTTTTAGCGTGTTTTGTTTTATAACTCCGAAAATCACATAAAAATTTGAAAAACATTTTTTTGAAAAGCCTAAAAAGAGTGTTTTGAGTTGTTTTTGTGTCTTAGGGTACCTTCCAACACAATGATAAGGATTTGGTTTGTAATTGCATGACTGTTAAAGAGAGTTATTAACATGGAGAAAAGTTTGATTTACTCTTGGTATATGCTTGGTTATGGTTATAATGTATGACTTCACATGCAATCATAAAAGAAAAATTCGTTTTTGTAACATGCTTGAAGGAAGGAACTCAAACAAACGCTACAACCCTGTGAGACTCGAGCCATTACCTTCTTTGGAGAGTTATTTTCTGTGATTCTTTGTTTTCTAAAGTTGTTGCATGATCTCATTATTCCTTGCTTGGTTGCTACTTAGAATGCAATTGTATCATGATAGAACTAAATGCTAGAACTTATATCCGTTTCATTCAAAGCATGACATTGAATTACATAACATATATCAAGATGAAGTTGTGTAGTTGCCACCATAGCCAAATAGCCTTACTTCCCATATTTCGTATATATTAGTTTTAACCCCGTTGAGCCTCGTTTAGCCTATTTTCTTTGCTAACCACATCACCCCTTACCTAGCCTAGTGTAGGACAGTCCACACCCTTGTTCTTAAATGATAGTGAGCATGACTTAAATGAATTCCTTTTGAGTACATTATGAAAGAAAATGAGGGTGGGGGAGAATGTTTTGTTCTTAAGCGTTTATGTATGTTTTGAGAGTCAAAAGAAAAGAAAAAAATTGTGAAAAACATATGAAAAAGAAAAACAGAAAAGAAAAGAAAGAAAGAAAGAAAGAAAGAGCTTGTTCTCCCTTTTTGTTCAAAAGTTGAGTTTTCATTCAAAAGTGAATTCTAAGTTAATTCAAATTCTTTGCTCGCTATTTCTTTAAGAACCTTTGTTTTCCATATCCCTTCTTTGTTAGCCAAACACTTTTTAAGCCCCGTTACACCCCTTTGACTTCTATCTTGATCGTTATGTGTTTAATAATGTGGAGTTTGGAATTGATATGAGCATATGGTGTCACTGGTTCTTGCATCTAAGTAGTAGCATTCCATTCATGAGATCATACCTAAACATGCTTATTAACTCCAGAAATTGCTTCCTTTGAAATACATATATGTGAGTGTTCATTTTTATGTTTACATCAATCTTCTCACATATACCTAGTGTAGGGTGTGTAGTCAGAAAATCTGTGTGAAAAACGAGAGTATATCTTGTAAGGATTTGAGCAAATTCTCTAAGGCATGTTACTACATTCGAAATGTGTTTTAAATGCTTAATTGTGAACTAGTATGTGGTGACTATGATTAAGAATTTACTTAAGTGTAAAGATGGCTAAAATCTGTGGGAATAATGATTTTTAACTTGTCATGTGCATTGGAAATCCGTGAGACGATTGTTGGAAGGAGTAGGTTGTGTTTTGTTCGTTTTGTCTAGTTTCGTGTTCTTTTGTTGTTTTGTTTTGCTCGAGGACTAGCAAAAGATAAGTGTGGGGGTATTTGATAGGAGCATATTTATGCGACTTAAATGGCTTGTTCTCGTACATTTATGTTATGTTTCTTTAGTTAGTTTAGTCCTTTATGCTTCTTTTGTGTGTTTTCAGGATAATAAGACGTGTTTGACGAAAGGATGCATTGTGGAGTGTTTTGGAGCACTAATTGGGCTAAGGATGGATAGCTTATGCTTGGAGCCCAAGTGTTGGATGAAATTGAAGGCCTTGTATGCACTTGAGGACACAAAACAATGGCCCTAACCCAATTACATTCACCTTGCCTTGGGCTTAACACAAACACCATTCCTTGCCATGCAAGGGGGAGCAATTTGGGTCCATTTCATGTACTTAAACCCTAGCCCAATCCACAATCACTTCAAAGCCATGCAAAACCTTTCAACATCCTTTAATCATTTCCCTTTAAGTTATGATTTTATTTCCTAACCCTACATGCATTATTTATTAGCATCTTCACATGCATTCACACACACTTCACACAAACAAACAACTCAAAACCGTGAGCTCCCATTCCCTTATGCCATTTTCAGATTTCCACCCACTAACCTAGTCATCAACACATGCTTTCCCTTCACATTCACCCACATGCACTCCCACTCTTTAATCATATGCACTCCCATCATAATTCCACCACCAATTCAGCCACAAAACATTATCATTGCACCACATTCAACCACTCCACATCCCTCACTAAAGAATCATTCAACTCATGCATCCATAATCAATTCTCCAACCTTTGCTGTGGCCTTCATTCCCATTTCCAACATCTTCACATGCATTTCCAGCTTTCACATGTCTTCACATTCATTTCCAAACAAGCATTCATTCTTTATTCCACATACACTCATCATCACACACCCTAGCTATCATTCATATCCATTCCACATGCATTCTCCATCATTCCTCCACACAAACACCTTAAACAAATAGCCATATACACCTCCACTCCTCCTATAAATACCCTTGCATTCATTCACTCCTCATATCATCTCATATTTCATTCACAACACACCACAAACACTTCCATTCCTTCTCTTTGCCGTGAGTCCCCTTAGAATCCAAAAACCATCTTTCCATTTCCATCACTCCTCACTCCATTCCACATTTCCATAATCCCCCAAACCTCACCTTAGACCTTGTGCTACAACAACGAGGAAGAGAAGAAGACCTAAACGTTCATACAATTCAAGTTTGAGTTGTTGGAATGTTTAGGTGATTCTTTGATTTCAATGTTTCATTTTAATTCTCTTTGTTTTGTACGTATAAGGAATGGAAGAGAAGAGTGCCTAAACGTTCATACAATTCAAGTTTGAGTTGTTGGAATGTTTAGGTGTTTCTTTGATTTCAACGTAATGAGGAACTAAACCCCCCCTAGCTAGGGGGGTGATTCGAAATATATGTTTATGCTTGCAATATGAATTGATTACTTTTAATTACGTTTCATAAGTTGTGAATTCAATTTGTTTAACTATTTGATTGATATCCTATTTATGTATGTTTATTGAGAATGAACGCTTAATTTTCATGCATGAATATGACGCTAGAATATAAGTGAGTTTCACATAATAGTTATGAACTTATATTCACAAGTAGTGGAGGTTGCTTATAAACAATCGCGTTAAACAAATTCTTGGCATAAGTTTCATGCAATCATAGTAACGAATGCCTCGTCAACACTTATAGTTTTCATGTTGCTTAATGATTCTTGCTTGTATCTCTATTATGCAATTCATGTAGGGAACTTGTGAGGAATGCTTTGGATTGTCGTATGCAATCATCCAATTCATTAACTTAAGGAAAACTTGACGGTTAATTTAAGCGGACCTAATTAACCCGGGGCGTTGAGAATTCATGGTTTATTGAAAAGCAATTAGAAATCGTTTTGTATGCAAGTATAACATGTATAGAGATGAACCCCTTAGCTAGCTTCCCATCCATTCATTTCCGTCAAATCCATATTTACAATTTGTTTTGTTTCCAAGTATTCATTTTAGTTTAAATTCGTCCAAATCCAATTCCCCCCTATTTCGTTGAAGTCTTAGTCTTAATCTTTCTTATTTTTAGTTTTGCTTTCTTCGAGCATTAAATAGTGTTTTATATTGTGTTTTTATGTTTTTAAGTCAATTTAGAAGGTTTTAGCAAGCCCTCCTAATCCCCGGTCTAGAACGATCCCTACTTGCACTTATACTACAAATCGTCAAAAAGAGGGTTTAATTTGTGTGCGCATAAATCACGCATCAGGGGGAATTGTGGTTGGACGATATTAAATTAAATGGACAGAATATAATTAAAGGCAAAATGTAAATATGAATGTGATGAAAAATATGGATGATGGAATAGCTAAAGGGTTCTTCTCCACACATGTTACACTTGCAATACAAGATTGATTTTCGGTTGGTCTTTCGATAAATTATTAAACTCAATGCTCCAAGTTAATTAGGTCCGCTTACATTAACTTTCAGATTTCCCTAGATTCGTTGGATTGAATGGAATACGCATTACAACCAATTTATTCTTAATCAAAGTCCCTAACTATGGAATACGCATGATAGAGACATTCAACAAAGATCATTAAGTTCAACGGAAATCATAAACATTGACGAGGCATTCGTTACTATGGAATACGCATGAAACTTATGCCAAGAATTCGTTTAACGCGATTGTTTATAAGCAACCTCCACTACTTGTGAATATAAGTTCGTAACTATTAGGTGAAACTCACTTATATTCTAGCGTCATATTCATTCAAACGGTTAAACAAATTGAATCCACAACTTATGAAATTCCAACCAAAAGTAATCAATTCATATTGCAAGCATAAACATGTATTTTGAATCACCCCCTAGCTAAAGGGGGTTTAGTTCCTCATAACTTTGAAATCAAAGAAACACCTAAACATTCCAACAACTCAAACGTGAATTGTATGAACGTTTAGGCACTCTTCTCTTCCATTCTCATACGTACAAAACAAAGAGAATTAAATTTAAACTTTGAAATCAAAGAAACACCTAAACATTCCAACAACTCAAACTTGAATTGTATGAACGTTTAGGCACTCTTTTCCTCCTCGTTGTTGTAGCACAAGGTCTAAGGTGAGCTTTGGGGATTATGTGAAGTGTTTTGGAGGGATGGGAAGTGGTTGGATAGTGGCTGCAATGAAGGAGAAAAACTGCACAGAAAATGGAAGGGGAATTGCGGCAATGGATGTGTATTGGTGTTGTGTGAAGTGTTGTGAATGGAAATATGAGATATGAATTGAATGAATGAATGCTAGGGTATTTATAGGGGTAGTGGAGGGAACATATGGCTGTTTGTTTAAGTATTTGTGTGGAGGAATGATGGAAAAACAGCTAGGACACATGTGAAAACTGGAATTGCACAAGGGAAGCAAAGGGAACCCACGGCATTGAGTGTTTGTTTGATGATGATGCATGTGATGGGTGGGAACAAAAGGGGGAAACATGGCACAAGGGGGCTTGAATGAATGATTGAATGTGCATGTGGATTTTTAAAGAATGAGTGGTGGTGTAATGATGAAGTGAATGCATGTGAAAATTAGCTAGGAAAAGTTGTGGAAAGGCAAGGGAATACACGGCATTGAGTTGTTGTTAGTGTGTGAATGCATGTGAATTGAAATGCATGTGGAATGAAGATGGAGAAGGTGGTGTAATGATGCATGGTTGTAGTTTAGGGTGTTGAATATGGATTTGCATGGCTTTTGAAGTGATTGTGGGTTTTGGAATTGGAAGGAAATGCATGGCCTTGGGGTTGGTTTAAGAGAGAATGGGCCAGGCCCTTTGTTTTATGTCCAAAGTGAATACAAGGTCTTCAAATTCGTCCAACACTTTGGCTCCAATCATATGCTATCCATTCCAAGCCCAATTTTGCTCCAAAATGCTCCAAAATGCATCTTTTTGCTCCCTTAGCCATATGAACCTAAAAACACACGAAAATGGCTTAATCTACTAAAACAACTATGAATTAACAACAAAGATGCACGAAAACAAGCTAAGTAAGTCGCCTAAATATGCTCCTATCAGCCTTCCCTTCATCCTATAAATACATGATGCTGCAGCACTCATAAGCACCACCCTCTACCATAATTTTACACCACACCATCCACCACACCTCAAGAGCCTAAATTTAGAAAATCCCCATTGTGCCACAGCAAGGACGAAAGGAGGAGCCACCTGGAGTGTTTCTAGGTGTATTCTGTCTTTGTTTTCAATGTTTAAGTTTAATTATCTTTGTTTTGCAAACATAAGGAGCTAAACTTGTTCTAGTTAGAGGAGACTTTGAAACCATGATTATATTTGCAATATGAATTGATTACTTTTAGTTGTGATTTCATATATCATGAATACAATTTACTTAACCGTTTGAATAAGAACTTATTCTTGTGTGTTGATTAAGAGGGCTCGCTTAGTTTGCATGCATGAATTTGATGCTAGAATATAGATGAGTTTCACCTAATCGTTATGAACTTATATTTATAAGTAGTGGAGGTTGCTAGTCACAATCGTGTTAAGTAAATTGTTGGTAGGAGTATCATGTTGTTCATAGTTACGAATGCCTTGTCAATACTTATGATTTTCACAAAGCTTAATGATCTTTGATTGTATGTTTATTATGCTGTTCATGTAGGGAACTATTGAAGAATAATTTGGTCGCCGATGCGTATTCCATCTAATTCAATGACTTAAGGAAAATCTGAGGGTTAATTAATGTTGTTCACGGTTAATCTGGGGTGTTGAGGTTCATGGTTTATTGGAAAAGCAACTGGAAATCGATTTGTATGCATATGTGTCATGTGTGGAGAAGGACCCTCTAGCTAGCCATTCACCTAATTTTGTCCAAATTCTTTAGAGTCTTTAAATTAGTTTGCTTTTACTTTAATTTCGTCCAAATCAACCCCCCCCTTAAATATTTGTATGCAAGTGTGTCATGCATGGAGAAGGACCCTTTAGCTAGCTTATCACCCATCAATTCACCCAATTTCGTGCAAAACTTGTTTAAGTCTTTAATTTACTTGATTTTACTTTAAATTCGTAAAAAAACCCAATCCCCTTTACTTTGTGATGCGAGAATTACTTGACACTCAAATTAAACCCTCGTTTGACAATTGTAGTAGAATGGATAAGTGAGGGATCGTTCTAGACCGGGGATTAGGAGGGCTTGCTAAAACCTTCTAAATTGACTTAAAAACATAAAAACACAATATAAAACACTATTTAATGCTTGAAGAAAGCAAAACTAAAAATAAGAAAGATTAAGACTAAGACTTCAACGAAATAGGGGGGAATTGGATTTGGACGAATTTAAACTAAAATGAATACTTGGAAACAAAACAAATTGTAAAAATGGATTTGACGTTAATGAATGGATGGTATGGCTAGCTAAGGGGTTCATCTCCATACATGTTACACTTGCATAATAAAATGATTTCCAATTGCATTTCAATAAACCATTAATTCTCAACACCCCGGGTTAATTAGGTCCGCTTAAATTAACCGTCAAGTTTTCCTTAAGTTAATGAATTGGATGATTGCATACGACAACCCAAAGCATTCCTCACAAGTTCCCTACATGAATTGCATAATAGAGATACAAGCAAGAATCATTAAGCATCATGAAAACTATAAGTGTTGACGAGGCATTCGTTACTATGATTGCATGAAACTTATGCCAAGAATTTGTTTAACGCGATTGTTTATAAGCAACCTCCACTACTTGTGAATATAAGTTCATAACTATTACGTGAAACTCACTTATATTCTAGCGTCAAATTCATGCATGAAAATTAAGCGTTCATTCTTAATAAACATACATAAATAGGTTATCAATCAAACAGTTAAACAAATTAAATTCACAATTTATGAAACGTAATTAAAAGTAATCAAATCATATTACAAACATAAACATAATTTCGAATCACCCCCTAGCTAAAGGGGGTTTTAGTTCCTCATTACGTGAAATCAAAGAAACACCTAAACATTCCAACAACTCAAACTTGAATTGTATGAACGTTTAGGCACTCTTCTCTTCCATTCCTCATACGTACAAAACAAAGAGAATTAAATTTAAACTTTGAAATCAAAGAAACACCTAAACATTCCAACAACTCAAACTTGAATTGTATGAACGTTTAGGCACTCTTTTCTTCCTCGTTGTTGTAGCACAAGGTCTAAGGTGAGGTTTGGGGGATTATGGAAATGGATGAGGAGTGGTGTTTGGATTCTAAGGGAGAGATGACTCACGGCTAAGGAAAGAATGGAAGTGTTTGAGGGGTGTTGTGTTGTGAATGAGATGGAGAGATGGAGTGGGGAGTGAATGAATGCAAGGGTATTTATAGGAGGAGTGGAGGTGTATATGGCTATTTGTTTAAGGTGTTTGTGTGGAGGAATGATGGAGAATGCATGTGGAATGGATATGAATGATAGCTAGGGTGTGTGATGATGAGTGTATGTGGAATAAAGAATGAATGCTTGTTTGGAAATGAATGTGAAGACATGTGAAAGCTGGAAATGCATGTGAAGATGTTGGAAATGGGAATGAAGGCCACGGCAAAGGTTGGAGAATTGATTATGGATGCATGAGTTGAATGATTCTTTAGTGAGGGATGTGGAGTGGTTGAATGTGGTGCAATGATAATGTTTTGTGGCTGAATTGGTGGTGGAATTATGATGGGAGTGCATATGATTAAAGAGTGGGAGTGCATGTGGGTGAATGTGAAGGGAAAGCATGTGTTGATGACTAGGTTAGTGGGTGGAAATCTGAAAATGGCATAAGGGAATGGGAGCTCACGGTTTTGAGTTGTTTGTTTGTGTGAAGTGTGTGTGAATGCATGTGAAGATGCTAATAAATAATGCATGTAGGGTTAGGAAATAAAATCATAACTTAAAGGGAAATGATTAAAGGATGTTGAAAGGTTTTGCATGGCTTTGAAGTGATTGTGGATTGGGCTAGGGTTTAAGTACATGAAATGGACCCAAATTGCTCCCCCTTGCATGGCAAGGAATGGTGTTTGTGTTAAGCCCAAGGCAAGGTGAATGTAATTGGGTTAGGGCCATTGTTTTGTGTCCTCAAGTGCATACAAGGCCTTCAATTTCATCCAACACTTGGGCTCCAAGCATAAGCTATCCATCCTTAGCCCAATTAGTGCTCCAAAACACTCCACAATGCATCCTTTCGTCAAACACGTCTTATTATCCTGAAAACACACAAAAGAAGCATAAAGGACTAAACTAACTAAAGAAACATAACATAAATGTACGAGAACAAGCCATTTAAGTCGCATAAATATGCTCCTATCAAATACCCCCACACTTATCTTTTGCTAGTCCTCGAGCAAAACAAAACAACAAAAGAACACGAAACTAGACAAAACGAACAAAACACAACCTACTCCTTCCAACAATCGTCTCACGGATTTCCAATGCACATGACAAGTTAAAAATCATTATTCCCACAGATTTTAGCCATCTTTACACTTAAGTAAATTCTTAATCATAGTCACCACATACTAGTTCACAATTAAGCATTTAAAACACATTTCGAATGTAGTAACATGCCTTAGAGAATTTGCTCAAATCCTTACAAGATATACTCTCGTTTTTCACACAAATTTTCTGACTACACACCCTACACTAGGTATATGTGAGAAGATTGATGTAAACATAAAAATGAACACTCACATATATGTATTTCAAAGGAAGCAATTTCTGGAGTTAATAAGCATGTTTAGGTATGATCTCATGAATGGAATGCTACTACTTAGATGCAAGAACCAGTGACACCATATGCTCATATCAATTCCAAACTCCACATTATTAAACACATAACGATCAAGATAGAAGTCAAAGGGGTGTAACGGGGCTTAAAAAGTGTTTGGCTAACAAAGAAGGGATATGGAAAACAAAGGTTCTTAAAGAAATAGCGAGCAAAGAATTTGAATTAACTTAGAATTCACTTTTGAATGAAAACTCAACTTTTGAACAAAAAGGGAGAACAAGCTCTTTCTTTCTTTCTTTCTTTCTTTTCTTTTCTGTTTTTCTTTTTCATATGTTTTTCACAATTTTTTTCTTTTCTTTTGACTCTCAAAACATACATAAACGCTTAAGAACAAAACATTCTCCCCCACCCTCATTTTCTTTCATCATGTACTCAAAAGGAATTCATTTAAGTCATGCTCACTATCATTTAAGAACAAGGGTGTGGACTGTCCTACACTAGGCTAGGTAAGGGGTGATGTGGTTAGCAAAGAAAATAGGCTAAACGAGGCTCAACGGGGTTAAAACTAATATATACGAAATATGGGAAGTAAGGCTATTTGGCTATGGTGGCAACTACACAACTTCATCTTGATATATGTTATGTAATTCAATGTCATGCTTTGAATGAAACGGATATAAGTTCTAGCATTTAGTTCTATCATGATACAATTGCATTCTAAGTAGCAACCAAGCAAGGAATAATGAGATCATGCAACAACTTTAGAAAACAAAGAATCACAGAAAATAACTCTCCAAAGAAGGTAATGGCTCGAGTCTCACAGGGTTGTAGCGTTTGTTTGAGTTCCTTCCTTCAAGCATGTTACAAAAACGAATTTTTCTTTTATGATTGCATGTGAAGTCATACATTATAACCATAACCAAGCATATACCAAGAGTAAATCAAACTTTTCTCCATGTTAATAACTCTCTTTAACAGTCATGCAATTACAAACCAAATCCTTATCATTGTGTTGGAAGGTACCCTAAGACACAAAAACAACTCAAAACACTCTTTTTAGGCTTTTCAAAAAAATGTTTTTCAAATTTTTATGTGATTTTCGGAGTTATAAAACAAAACACGCTAAAACAGTTTAAAAACACCTTAAAAACATTTAAAACAGCAAGGAACAACACTTGAAGTTATGGTGATAAAATTCAACGAATTTGCATCAACATACTTAGTTACCCCCCCACACTTAAATCAAACATTGTCCTCAATGTTTTAAGCATAGATTCACACAAAGCATAAGTAAATACATAAAAAGCACTTAAACATACTAAACATGGCAGAATGTAATTAACAAAGAGAAGAGTTTAGAGACGCAAATCTGGTTATAGAGTGTAAATTCCATCTTCTCCTTGGTAATTGCATTGAGGCTTTATCTTGGTGATTCCACAGGCTTACTCTTGAACTGGTTTCTGCCCATCGTTGATTTTCCTTTGTGCTACATCTTGAACTGGGCAGCAGGATGGTTCTTTTGGTCTCCCCCAAAGGTCTGAGCTTATCCCTTTTATCTGTTTCTTTGTTCAATCTGTGCAGGAGTGGTCCCTTCTCTGGAAGTGTATCAACCGTTGAAGATGACTACTCGAGAGCAACGCTAGGTAAGCAATCAGGAATAGGTTCCAAGCAGTTGGCTCCAGATCGGAAGACTGACTCCAAGTGCCGGCTGATTGCTTCTTTTACTTTGCCATGCGAGTAAGAACAAGGACAAAGAAAAAGACAGGGAAAGAGCATGATATGAGATACTTTTGCTTTTGACCTTGATGATATGAGATACATTTGCTTTTGAAGAAGCGGTGCATGAATCAGCACATGTATTTGTTGTGCTGTTTCCTCCTGGGTCATCTGTACTCCAGGCATCTGGTATCATCTTAGGGGAAGAAGAAAAGATTGAGTATTTGAAAAGGCTTTGCTGGGAGTGCGCTCTCAAAGGTGAGGGAGAGTTGGGCATTTTCTTCAGGTTTGCCTTGCCATAAAAGACGAAGGTCGACATTTATAGAGATAATATCAAGTGGTGGTACCATCCTTTTACCCTTGTCGACAAACGTTTTGATCCCGCAAATCCGGCTTTTTGAAATAGTGGCGCCTCTTCGATCTTTGAAGACGCCTCTTCGATTTCTGAGCAGGCGCCCCCTCGATTTCTGAACGACGCCCCTTCGCTCTCTGAATGACACGTGGTATTGCAGATGCGGCTCCTTTTAACAAAGCTGCACGCGTTTTCTGAAAAGCAGAGAAAGCGTCGCCGAACTTTGCGCTTGTTGGCTAAAGAGGTGTAGTTGCAATGATGGCCTCCACGTGCGTCTTCTGAAAAGCCGAGAAAACGTCGCCTAAATTACGCCGGAAAATCCGGCTCTTTGAATCGGTGGACGCGTTGCCTTGGCTTTTTATAGAGAGCTATCAATCACCGCCAACATACACACTCTGAAGATCACCCATTCTTGATAATCGTCTCCGGCCCTTCGAAATTTAACTCCATCCACCCCTTCTCTTTGAACACTTTTGAAAGAAAATGGCAAACTCATCGAACCTTAGCTTAGATTTGAGTCTCAGCAGCGATCCGGTTACGCCCCGTCAAGGTAATGTATGGCGCCCTTCTTTTTTATCTTCTAACGGTCCTCTTTCAGGTGAAGACTCTGTGATGCAGGACGCCACAACAGCTACAATAGTAGCTAGGAACCTCCTCACTCCAAAAGATAGTAGGCTGCTGTCAGGACGGTCCGATGAGTTGGCCGTTCAAGAGCCCCTCGCACTTAGTGTTCAGTGTGCGAGCTCTGTGTCCAACATGGGCCTACGCCTGCTTGCCCGCTCCCGTCAGGTGGAATCGTTGATGGCAGAGGTGGAAAGTCTTAAGCAGGAAATCAAACAGCTTAAGTACGAGAATAGAAGTTTGCATGTGCTTGCAAATAACTATTCGGCGGGCATGAAGAGGAAGCTTGATGAGCTGCAAGAATCTGAGGGTCGAATTCACAATGACCGTCAAAGGCTTGCGTCTTATCTCCAGAGGCACCTTTTTCCTGGGTCATCCAGCGTTTGGCCAAGTATTGAGGCCTGGAATGCTCTAGCTCCGATGCCTTCCGCTCCGATGCCTTCCGCTTCTATGCCTCCTGCTTCTATGCCTTCCGCTTCTATTCCTTCTGCTTCGACGCCTCGTAGCGGGGCTTCACGTAAACATCCTCTGTGAAGGCTCCATCTTTCTCCATGTTTAGTATCTTTTTTTTTTTTTTTTTTTTTTTTTTTTTTTTTTTTTACATAAATAAAATCAAACGGCATGGAATTTATCTTTGAATGGGCGGTGATACTTGAAATGATCCGGTAATAGTTTAAATTCCAGATTGGGTGCCTGAATCATTAACCACATGTTAGTATAAAAAAAAATTGAAATTCGGGGAGGCGGCTTACCTGTGTGCTCCAAAATGAACTCCAGAATAAACACCCCTTCGAAAGTTATGACTTGTCCCGTGTCATAAAATCCAACTTCCTTGGGAATTGTGGTTTCAAATATGTCCTCTTTGATGCCTTCTACATCTTCTCCAGCCACTACCTTCTCCTGAATCATTCTTCTTGGTGTACAAAGTCCTTTGAAGAATTCAACACCATCTAAAACTTGCTGTGTTGCACCAAGAATTGGAATAGCATTTTGCACCTTTGGGAAGGCTTCCACGATGTCCTTTTTACTCTCTTCTTGGTTGGGAATCAAAAACCTGCTAGAAAAAGGGACATTGGGTGGAATAACATCAGAATAACATGGAATTGGGACGTCCTTACTTGTGGTGGGTGGTTTAGAGGGCTTAGGGGGCTGCGGCAAGGGTTGTTCTACCCTTGCCGTGTGCATGTCTTCTTCCTCCTCCTCAATTAGCAGCTCTTCATCCACTTCTAGGCTATGTTTGGACATTTTTAGGTCAGCTCCAACCTCCATAGCACTTCCCAAAGTGATAGCATTATGGATTTCAAAATCTTCCTTCGAGTTTTCAATAGTTGAGTTGGAAAGTTCACTTTGCTCTTGAATTTGTTTCATGAACTCCATAATCTTCCCAAATTGCTCGTCCAATTTACCCAACTTCTTGTCTTGATTTTGTTCGTCCTGCGTCAAAGAGGTTAGTAATTGAAAATTTTTATCATTATCCATGGACATACTTGAACTTGATTGGAATTGTTGTGGGGGAGGTTGTGGTGGCTGCATAGGTGTTGTATTGAACTCCTCATATGGTTGCCAATATGCTTCTTGTTGAGCCTCCTTTGCTTGATTTTGTGACCCCTGCGCCAAAGAATTTATTTCATTAAGAATTTGAATATAATCTACTGGCGAACTTGAATTTAATTGAGCATATTGCATATGAAGTTGTGGTGGCTGCATAGGTCTTGAATAGAACTCCTCATATGGTTGCCAATATGCTTCACGTTGAACTTGTTGATCTTCCCACCATATAGAGTTTGAATAATCCCTCCAATCTCTTTGTGGACATTGATTGGCTTGAAATCCTTGCCTATATGAAGCACCAAATGTAGGGACACTCTGCATTGTGGTCCTTTCGGCATACGGCGACAATTTAGAAGTAAGATTTGCCAATTGAGCTTGAATGCTAGCAAAATCCATATCTTACGTCTCTAGTACCTAAAATCAAAGAAAGAGAACTAAATCAAAAATCAAAAGTAACAACAAACAAAGAAAACAACACTAAGTTAGAAACTAAAACGAAAACAACTAAACCAAAAAAAAAAAAAAAAAGAAAAGAACCAAGGGATTAGCAAAGTTGCTAATCCCCGGCAACGGCGCCAAAATTTGATGCGTGATTTATGCGCACACAAATTAAACCCTCTTTTTGACGATTTGTAGTATAAGTGCAAGTAGGGATCGTTCTAGACCGGGGATTAGGAGGGCTTGCTAAAACCTTCTAAATTGACTTAAAAACATAAAAACACAATATAAAACACTATTTAATGCTCGAAGAAAGCAAAACTAAAAATAAGAAAGATTAAGACTAAGACTTCAACGAAATAGGGGGGAATTGGATTTGGACGAATTTAAACTAAAATGAATACTTGGAAACAAAACAAATTGTAAATATGGATTTGACGGAAATGAATGGATGGGAAGCTAGCTAAGGGGTTCATCTCTATACATGTTATACTTGCATACAAAACGATTTCTAATTGCTTTTCAATAAACCATGAATTCTCAACGCCCCGGGTTAATTAGGTCCGCTTAAATTAACCGTCAAGTTTTCCTTAAGTTAATGAATTGGATGATTGCATACGACAATCCAAAGCATTCCTCACAAGTTCCCTACATGAATTGCATAATAGAGATACAAGCAAGAATCATTAAGCAACATGAAAACTATAAGTGTTGACGAGGCATTCGTTACTATGATTGCATGAAACTTATGCCAAGAATTTGTTTAACGCGATTGTTTATAAGCAACCTCCACTACTTGTGAATATAAGTTCATAACTATTATGTGAAACTCACTTATATTCTAGCGTCATATTCATGCATGAAAATTAAGCGTTCATTCTCAATAAACATACATAAATAGGATATCAATCAAATAGTTAAACAAATTGAATTCACAACTTATGAAACGTAATTAAAAGTAATCAATTCATATTGCAAGCATAAACATATATTTCGAATCACCCCCCTAGCTAGGGGGGGTTTAGTTCCTCATTACGTTGAAATCAAAGAAACACCTAAACATTCCAACAACTCAAACTTGAATTGTATGAACGTTTAGGCACTCTTCTCTTCCATTCCTTATACGTACAAAACAAAGAGAATTAAAATGAAACATTGAAATCAAAGAATCACCTAAACATTCCAACAACTCAAACTTGAATTGTATGAACGTTTAGGTCTTCTTCTCTTCCTCGTTGTTGTAGCACAAGGTCTAAGGTGAGGTTTGGGGGATTATGGAAATGTGGAATGGAGTGAGGAGTGATGGAAATGGAAAGATGGTTTTTGGATTCTAAGGGGACTCACGGCAAAGAGAAGGAATGGAAGTGTTTGTGGTGTGTTGTGAATGAAATATGAGATGATATGAGGAGTGAATGAATGCAAGGGTATTTATAGGAGGAGTGGAGGTGTATATGGCTATTTGTTTAAGGTGTTTGTGTGGAGGAATGATGGAGAATGCATGTGGAATGGATATGAATGATAGCTAGGGTGTGTGATGATGAGTGTATGTGGAATAAAGAATGAATGCTTGTTTGGAAATGAATGTGAAGACATGTGAAAGCTGGAAATGCATGTGAAGATGTTGGAAATGGGAATGAAGGCCACGGCAAAGGTTGGAGAATTGATTATGGATGCATGAGTTGAATGATTCTTTAGTGAGGGATGTGGAGTGGTTGAATGTGGTGCAATGATAATGTTTTGTGGCTGAATTGGTGGTGGAATTATGATGGGAGTGCATATGATTAAAGAGTGGGAGTGCATGTGGGTGAATGTGAAGGGAAAGCATGTGTTGATGACTAGGTTAGTGGGTGGAAATCTGAAAATGGCATAAGGGAATGGGAGCTCACGGTTTTGAGTTGTTTGTTTGTGTGAAGTGTGTGTGAATGCATGTGAAGATGCTAATAAATAATGCATGTAGGGTTAGGAAATAAAATCATAACTTAAAGGGAAATGATTAAAGGATGTTGAAAGGTTTTGCATGGCTTTGAAGTGATTGTGGATTGGGCTAGGGTTTAAGTACATGAAATGGACCCAAATTGCTCCCCCTTGCATGGCAAGGAATGGTGTTTGTGTTAAGCCCAAGGCAAGGTGAATGTAATTGGGTTAGGGCCATTGTTTTGTGTCCTCAAGTGCATACAAGGCCTTCAATTTCATCCAACACTTGGGCTCCAAGCATAAGCTATCCATCCTTAGCCCAATTAGTGCTCCAAAACACTCCACAATGCATCCTTTCGTCAAACACGTCTTATTATCCTGAAAACACACAAAAGAAGCATAAAGGACTAAACTAACTAAAGAAACATAACATAAATGTACGAGAACAAGCCATTTAAGTCGCATAAATATGCTCCTATCACCCCCCCTATTTTGTTAAGTCTTAGGGCCTGTTTGGGATTGAGGTGATTAAAAAAAAAGCTACTATGAAAAAAAGCTATGAAAATTTTTGGTGTTTGGTAAACTTTGAAAAACAGCTTTGTTTCAAAGTTGAGGGTGAAAAAAAGCCCAAAACCAGCAGATGACAAGAAGCTGCAATTTGCAGCTTCCAAAAGCAGCTTATTTTCACCCACACACGGGTGAACAATGTACACTTTTAATGAAATCTGAACTCCACCTACTCCCAGCTCAACCACACCAAGGGCCTCGCCGCTGCTTTCGGCGACGTACTCGCCTGTGGGGACGAAGCTCTGGTCTCCGAAGCGGCGCCGTTTTACTTGGAGCTTCTGTTTATGGAAAATTCATTGCCTCTGCATAAAACTCTCGTCTCTGTTTTGGCAAAGGCGCGAACTTTCCAGCCTCTGATCCGGCGGTGCTATCGGAAGCTATGCGAAGACTACGGAGGCGGCAGGGGGAAGCGGTTCTGTGTGTCCCGGTCGGCCTTATTGGTAATGGGTATGCCAAAGTTGGGGTTTTTGGTTGAAATTGTGGAAGAATGCGCCGTTTTAATTGCATCCGATACGGTTTCGAGCTTGGATGCTCTGATTTCGGAGACGAAAGCGTACTCTCGGCCTTCTCCGATCGTTATGGAGCAATGCCAGGAGGCTCTGTCTTGTTTGTATTATCTACTTCAGCGCTTCCCTTCGAAATTCGAGGAGTTTAATGGTGGTTCTGATAATGATGGTCGATTGAATGTGTTGGAGATGAGTGTGACTGTCGTTTTGAGCGTTCTGAAGTCGGTGGCGTTTTCGAGAGATTGTTATGTGGCTGCTGGAATGAGCTTCTGTGCAGCTCTGCAAGTGTGTCTCGGCCACGAAGAGCTCGGCTTGTTTATAATTGAAGGTATTTTTCACCCAACTGATTGTATTAGTAGTTTAGATGCTAATGCTGATAGTGAAAGGAGGAATGTCATTGCCAAACTTCCTTATAAAGGGGATATGTACACCGAAATTCATAGTTTATCTGACATGAGTAGACTTTGCTTGATACGGGGGATTCTTACTGCGGTTTCGAGAGCAGTGCTTAATACCCATTTTGATGTGTCAAAGGGTAGTTCGAATGGCTACGAGAGTCATACGAGTGGTGGCAACTGCGTTAAGACTATACTGTATGATGGAATTTTGCCTGAGTTATGTAACTACTGCGAGAACCCTACCGATAGCCATTTTAACTTCCATGCGTTGACTGTGTTGCAGATGTGTTTGCAACAAATAAAAACTTCAATGTTAGCTAGTCTTACCATCACATCCAAGGATTATGATCCGATCCCAGTGGAGATGGGAACCCGGATATTGAGGATCATATGGAATAATTTGGAAGATCCTTTGAGTCAAACAGTCAAACAAGTTCATCTCATTTTTGATCTCTTCCTAGACATTCGATCCACTCTTCGCTGGTCAGAAGGTAGTGAGAGAATAAGGTCATTCTTGCAAAGCATTGCTTCAGATCTTCTTCGTCTAGGTCCTCGCTGCAAGGGAAGATATGTTCCTTTGGGTTCACTGACAAAGAGATTGGGTGCAAAAACTATGTTTGATATGAGTCCTGGCTTGCTGTTTCAGACTGCACATGCGTACATTGATGATGATGTGTGCTGTGCTCTCACGTCATTTTTGAAGATTTTACTTGAGGACTTGCGTAACGAGTGTTGGAGAAGTGATGGTATTGAAGGTGGTTATGTGCTTTACTTGAATCCCAAGACAGCTAGTTTACCTTCCCATTTAGAGCTCATGTTATTAATGAATCCTAGCTATTCACTCTAAAATATTTCTATTAAAGTAGTTTGTCATACTAATTAATATTTAAGATAAAGTTTATAAATATTTTTCTTCTAAAAATAAAATATATTTAGTAATTCACTTTTATTTGTTAAGAAAATTAAATTAATAGCACATCTAGTAATATACCATTTTTGGTCATTTCACACAGTCACAGCTGTTTTACAAAAAAGTTTACCAAACACTATGATACTGCTTTTTTTTTCCAAAAGCACTTTTACAAAAAAGTTTACCAAACACTTTGCTGGCTTTATTTCACAGCCGCTTATTCTCACAGCACAGCCGCTTATTCTCACAGCAGCTTTTTTTCAAAGCACAGCAATACCAAACCAAGCCTTAATCATTCGTATTTGTTTTATTTTTGTATCTTTAAGCTTTTGGAGTCATAAACACTTGCAAATTCGTCTAAATCAAGTTCTAGCTTCTATTTGAGTCAATTTGATTGTTTTAGACAATTTGAGTTTTTCAAAGCCATTCTGAGTCATAGTAGTCTTGTTAAGAGTATTTTAATTTAGTTTTTATGTTTTTAAGTCAATTTAGAAGGTTTTAGCAAGCCCTCCTAATCCCCGGTCTAGAACGATCCCTACTTGCACTTATACTACAAATCGTCAAAAAGAGGGTTTAATTTGTGTGCGCATAAATCACGCATCAAATTTTGGCGCCGTTGCCGGGGATTAGCAACTTTGCTAATCCTTTGTCTTTATTTTTATATTTTGTTTTTTCGTGCATTTTTATTTCAGATTCTTAGTTTGTTTGTTTCCTTGTTTTTTAGGTACTGTGTATGACTCGTAGCTCTCGGCCTATTATAGAGAACATCTCCGACTTTGACGGTGATTTTGAACGCACTTTGAGGAGAACGAGGAGTCAACAAGAGCCACCACAACCTCCACCACAACCTGGGCTTGAAGAAGACGAAGTAGGTGTAGAAGAAAAGCCCACGGATCAGATTTTTGAAGAAGAACAAGCCATGACAGCAGATAATAGAACCATCAAGGAGCTTTCGGCCTCGGGTTTGGATAATGCATTGCCTCTTTGTATCCAATACCCCACGGCTGCAGAGGGGAAGACTGAGGAATTTGAACTCAAATCCAGTTTGTTACACCATATTCCGAAGTTCCATGGCTTGTCTATGGAAGACCCCAACAAACACTTGAAGAAGTTCGAGGTGGTTTGTTCGAGCATGACCCCCATCAATGTGGATGGGAGTATATTGAAGATGAAGGCCTTTCCATTTTCACTTATGGACAAGGCCAAAGATTGGCTCTACGAACTAGCCCCGGGAACTGTGACTTCGTGGGAGAGTATGAAGCGTGCTTTCTTGGAGAAATTCTTCCCTACTTCGAGAGTGATTCTCCTACGGAAGAAAATTAGTGGTATTCAACAGAATCATGGTGAGACATTCCCGGCTTATTATGAGCGCTTCAAGGGCCTTGTAGCTTCATGTCCTCAACATCAAATGAAGGAGGAACTTCTCCTTCAATATTTCTATGAGGGCCTCCTTCCTATCGAACGTCAAATGCTTGATGCATCAGCGGGAGGAGCATTGGTGGACAAAACACCAAGGGATGCCAAGATTCTCATAGCCAACCGAGCGCTCAACGCTCAACAATATGAAGGAGTGGGCCAAAGGGAAGCCCCACGGCAACAAAGTATAAATGAGGTGAGTGCTATTTCTGAAATTCAATCACAACTTGCTAATCTTAATTCTCTTGTTTCTCAGGTTGTGATTGGTCCAAAAGCACAAGAACACCAAGTTTGTGGCGTGTGCTCAATTCAAGGGCATCCATCCGACAAGTGCCCTCAACTAATCGAGAATGGTGGTTGGGAATCTGCCAATGCAATTGGTTTCCAAGGACAAAATCAAAACAACCCATACTCGAACACTTACAATGCCGGATGGAGGGACCATCCAAACTTCAAATGGAGGGAGCCACAACAAGCTGCCCAACAAGGAGGATTTAGGCCAAACCCCCCTGGTTTTTATTCCAAGCCGTATGCACCCCAACAATCCCAACAACCTTCGGCATCATCTCATTCAGGTACGTCTTTGGAAAGTAATCAAGCTATGCAATTACTAACCTCTATTTCGCAGGGGTTGCAAAATCAAAATAACCGGATAGAAAATAACGAGAAGGAGATGATGGATATGAAGAAACAAATAGGGCAGATTTCTGAGTTCCTTGGACAGATTAGAGAGCAAGGAAAGCTTCCTAGCTCAACCACAGTCAATCCAAAGGGAGGATTCGAATCCGCCAAGGCCATCACCCTAAGGGGTGGAAAAGAAGTTGGGACCGAGCCAAACAATCCCAAATCTGCCCAGAAAGTAGATGAAGAGAAGACACAACCTGAGGCAGATCACCCTAACTCGGCCAAATCAGGTAATTTAAGTTCAAATTCATGTACTTCACGTCCTAATCTGCCCAATGTACCTTTTCCTCGCAGGTTCATGCAAGAAAAAAAGGAAGAAAGCGAGAAAGACATTCTTGAAACGTTCCGGAAGGTGCAAGTGAACATACCGCTTCTCGATGCAATCAAACAGGTTCCAAAGTATGCTAAATTCCTCAAGGACCTATGCAATACAAAGAGAAGAAGGGCAAACAAAGAGGTAGTGAAGGTAAGCGAGAATGTGTCCGCTGTTTTGCAACGTAAACTGCCTACCAAGTGCAAAGACCCCGGTAGTTTCACGATTCCTTGTGTGATTGGACATAATCGTTTTGAACATGCCATGCTTGATTTAGGTGCATCCATAAATGTCATGCCTTATTCGATTTATGCATCTATGAATTTGGGTGAATTAAAACAAGATGGTGTAATTATACAATTGGCCGATCGTTCTAACGCGTATCCAAAAGGAGTTTTGGAAGATGTGCTTGTGCAGGTGAACCATTTAATTTTTCCGGCTGATTTCTACGTCCTAGACATGGAGGATTCAGCCCATTCTACATCTTTGCCGATTCTCCTTGGTAGGCCATTCATGAAGACGGCCCGAACGAAGATTGATGTATACAAAGGCACCTTGACAATGGAATTCGATGGGGAAGTGATTGATTTTAATATTTCTAAAACTATGAGATATCCCGTTGATGACCATTCTTGTTTTTCCATTGATGTTATCGATTCTTTGGCGCAGGTATAGCTTGAAGAATTGAACGAGGACGCCCTGGAAACAACCATCACTAAAGCCATAGAGCGCAAAAATGAAGGATTTGGGCCAATGCAAGGCCACGGCAAGGAGGAGGAATTCTTTGCAATGGGTTCTAGTGAAGAAATAATTGAGGTTGTGGCAGCCCTTGAGTCATTGCCACAACAATATGGTAAGGTTCCACTCTCACTTTCCAATTCAGTTTCCACTAAGATGCTACCTTCTGTTGTTCAGGCACCATCGCTTGAACTTAAGCCGTTGCCGGACCATTTGAAGTATGTGTTTTTGGGAGAAAGCGAAACATTGCCCGTCATCATTTCATCAAGTCTCACGGCAATGGAGGAGGAGAAGCTTGTGAGGGTGCTGCGAGAGCACAAAACGGCCATAGGGTGGACTTTGGCCGACATTAAAGGAATAAGCC
This sequence comes from Pyrus communis, assembly GCF_041283825.1. Lineage (NCBI taxonomy): Eukaryota > Viridiplantae > Streptophyta > Magnoliopsida > Rosales > Rosaceae > Pyrus > Pyrus communis. Next base: position 10,781,289 of record NC_142572.1, read on the forward strand.
CTACCACATGCATGCACCGTATACTTCTTGAGGAGGGGGCTAAACCAACTCGAAAGGCTCAACGCCGTCTCAACCCTCCGATGATGGAAGTGGTGAAGAAGGAAATAATCAAGCTTTTGGATTGCGGAGTGATCTACCCTATCTCCGATAGCCGTTGGGTCTCTCCAGTTCAAGTCGTTCCCAAGAAGTCCGGAGTAACTGTTATCAAGAATGATGAGAATGAGCTCGTGCCTACACGCATTCAGACTGGATGGCGAGTATGTATCGATTACCGGAAGCTAAATGCCATGACTAGGAAAGATCACTTTCCTTTGCCATTCATCGACCAGATGCTCGAAAGGTTAGCCGGTCATGCTTTTTACTGTTTTCTTGACGGATACTCTGGATATAACCAAATTGTGATAGCCCCGGATGATCAAGAGAAGACCACATTCACATGTCCCTTTGGAACATTTGCTTATCGTCGCATGCCATTTGGCTTATGCAACGCACCGGCCACTTTCCAAAGGTGTATGGTAAGTATATTTTCCGATTTTGTTGAAAAGATCATTGAGGTTTTCATGGATGATTTCAGTGTATTTGGGAGTTCATTTGATAATTGCTTAGATAATCTGACCTTAATTTTGAAACGATGTGTTGAAACTAACCTTGTCTTGAATTGGGAGAAATGTCACTTTATGGTGAAACAAGGTATAGTTTTAGGACATATTGTTTCAGAAAAAGGAATTGAAGTAGATAAATCGAAAATAGACCTTGTACGTCACTTACCCTCTCCTACTTCGGTTAGAGAGGTACGTTCGTTTCTTGGCCATGCAGGGTTCTATAGGCGTTTTATCAAGGACTTCTCCAAGATGTCTAACCCTCTTTGCCGATTGCTTCAAAAAGATGTGCCATTCAAGTTTGATGAAGAGTGTAATTCGGCATTTAACCAACTCAAGGAGAAGCTAGTCTCGGCCCCCATTATTGTACCTCCAGATTGGAGCCTTCCATTCGAGCTCATGTGCGATGCATCCGACTATGCATTAGGAGCTGTTCTAGGACAAAGAAGAGACAAGCGGCCGCATGTCATATACTATGCCTCTCGGACTCTCAATGATGCCCAATTGAACTACTCCACAACGGAAAAAGAACTTCTAGCTGTGGTTTTTGCTTTAGATAAATTCCGTTCATATTTAATTGGTACTAAAGTAATCGTTTATTCTGATCATGCAGCTTTGAGGTACTTGCTCATGAAAAAGGAAGCAAAGCCGAGGCTTATCCGTTGGATTCTTCTTCTTCAAGAATTTGATATTGAAATCCGGGATAAGAAAGGAAGCGAGAATGTAGTGGCTGACCATTTAAGCCGAATGATCCACGAGGAGCATGAACATGCCGTACCTATCCCTGAAACTTTTCCTGATGAGCAGCTGCTATCCATTGAGGTAAGTGAACCATGGTATGCAGATTTAGTGAATTACTTGGTGGCTAAACAAATTCCAAATGAACTAAACAAGCACCAACGTGATAAGCTTAAAAATGATGCACGTTTCTATGTTTGGGATAACCCTTATTTGTGGAAGTATTGCTCAGATCAAATTGTACGTAGATGTGTGCATGATTCTGAATTTCACTCAATTCTAAGCTTTTGTCACACATATGCATGTGGTGGTCATTTTGGCACACAACGCACTGCCCTCAAGGTTCTAGAGTGTGGTTTTTATTGGCCGACTATATTTAGGGATGCTAGAACCTTTTGTATGTCTTGTGATCGTTGCCAACGAATGGGTAACATAGGTACCAAGGACCAAATGCCGCAAACCCCTGTCTTTAATGTTGAAATTTTTGATGTTTGGGGCATTGATTTCATGGGCCCTTTCCCTCCATCTTATGGTTTCACTTATATCTTGCTAGCCGTTGATTATGTTTCTAAATGGGTGGAAGCAAAAGCCACCCGTACTAACGATTCTAAGGTGGTTGCAGATTTCGTGAAAACTAACATTTTTGCTAGGTTTGGAATGCCGAGAGTAATCATAAGTGATGGAGGGTCTCACTTTTGCAATCGGACCATTGAGGCGTTGCTAAGAAAGTACCATGTCAACCATAAGGTCTCTACACCTTACCATCCTCAAACAAATGGCCAAGCCGAGGTGTCTAACCGAGAAATCAAACAAATTTTGGAGAAGACCGTTGGACCAACAAGGAGGGATTGGAGCTTACGTTTAGATGATGCACTGTGGGCATATCGTACGGCATACAAAACACCCATTGGGATGTCACCTTTTCGGCTCGTCTATGGTAAGCCATGTCATTTGCCCGTAGAGTTAGAGCACAAGGCACATTGGGCCGTGAAGATTTTCAACATGGACATAGATGCAGCGGGAGTTCATAGGAAGCTCCAATTGAATGAACTTGAGGAGATTCGGAATGAAGCCTATGAGAATGCCCGGATGTACAAAGCCAAGACCAAAGCATTCCATGATAAAATGATTCGAACCAAGACCTTCACAGTTGGGCAGAAAGTGTTACTTTTCAACTCTCGCCTACGGTTGTTTCCTGGTAAGTTGCGTTCTAAATGGATTGGCCCGTTTGTTGTTACTAATGTTTTCCCTCATGGTGCAGTGCAAATCAAAAGTTCAAGGACGCAGCAAGAATTCAAAGTGAATGGGCATCGGTTGAAGCCCTATTACGAGATGTTTGAGGAGCATGTCGTGGAGGAGGTACCCCTCCATGCCGTGGAACCTAGTCAAGCTTAAACGGAGGTACCGTCCGGCTGCAAGACGTAAAAGAAAGCGCTTCGTGGGAGGCAACCCATGCATCCGAATAGAGAAGAACTTGGAAACCCCTTTAAGAGACTTATTTTTATTCCTTTCTTTTTCTTTACTGCCTTTACTTTGCTTTCTTTCTCGTATTTGTTTATTTGCTTGCTCTGTTGTGACTTTCTGCTTAAAACATTGAGGACAAAGTTTGATTTAAGTGTGGAGGGGTAAACAATTTGTATTTGCATGAATTTCGTGGGATTTATTCACCTTTCACTTAGAATGTTGTTTCTTGCTGTTTTAAGCATTTTTAGAGTGTTTTAGTGTGTTTTATAGTGTCTTGGTATAAAACTCCGAAAATTTGAAAAAAAAAAAAAAAAAAAAAAAAATTCTTTTGAAAAAACCCAAAAATATGTGTTTTTAGAGTCATTTGAGTCATTTTGTTGCTATTTCGTTTCTGCCTTGTTAGGTTGTTTAGTTGTTATTGTTTGTTTGTTTATTAATTGTGTGAGTCTATGATTGTAACATTGAGAAAATGTTTGATTTATTGATAGGCACTGCTAAACAAAGAAAGATGGTGCTTCACAAAGGTTGTTTGCTTGAGGCCCCACTACGTGGCTTTACTCTTGAAGCGGAAGGCGTAGGAACATAAGGCATCGGAGCGGAAGGCGTAGGAACAGAAGGCATCGGAGCGGGAGGCATCGAAGATAGAGCATTCCAGTCCTCAATACTTGGCCAAGCGCTGGATGAGCCAGGAAAAAGGTGCCTCTGGAGGAAAGACGAAAACCTTTGACGGTCACTGTGAATCCGACCTTCAGACTCTTGCAGCTCATCAAGCTTCCTCTTCATGCCCGTCGAATAGTTGTTTGCAAGCACGTGCAAACTTCTATTCTCATACTTCAGCTGCTGGATCTCCTGCTTGAGACTTTCCACCTCTGCCATCAATGATTCCACCTGACGGGAGCGGGCAAGCAGGCGTTGGCCCATGTTGGACACAGAACTCGCACACTGAACACTAAGTGCGAGGGACTCTTGAACGGCCAACTCATCGGACCGTCCTGACAGCAGCCTACTATCTTTCGGAGTGAGGAGGTTCCTAGCTACTATTGTAGCTGTTGTGGCGTCCTGCATCACGGAGTCTTCACCTGTGAGAGGACAGTTAGAAGAAAAGAAAGAAGGGCGCCATACGTTACCTTGACGCGGCGCGCCCGCATCACTGCTAAGGCTCAATTCCAAGCTAAGGTTCGATGAGTTTGCCATTTTTCAAAAGTGTTCAAGGGGTGGATGGAGTTAATTCTCAAAGGGCCGGAGTCGATTTTTCAAGAATGGGATTTCTTCAGAGTGTATTTGTTGGGGTGATCGATAGCTCCATAAAAAGCCATGGCGACGCGTCCACCGATTCAGAGATCCGGATTTTCCTCCGCAAATTTCGACGACGCATTCGCGGCTTTTCAGAAAACGCGTTCAGCTTTGTCAAAAGATATCTGACAAAGCTGATAACACGTGGAGGCCATCATCTCAATTACACGTCTTTAGCCGACAAGCGCAAAGTTCGGCGACGCTTTCTCTGTTTTTCAGAAAACGCGTGCAGCTTTGTCAAAAGAGCCGCACCCGTGACTACTTTTGCCATGCAGAAATCGAAGAGCCGTTCGTTCAGAAATCGAAGAGACGTCTGTCGACAAAGGGTAAAAGAGCAGTACCACCACTTTCTATTCAGAAAATCCCTATATTTGTCGACCTTCATCTCTTATGGCAAGGCAGACTTGAAGAAAATGCCCACCAACTCTCTCTCACCTCTGAGGGCGCACTCCCAGCAAAGCCTTTTGAATTACTCAAAATTTTCTTCTTCCCCAAAGATGATACCAGATGCCTGGAGTAAAGATGACCCAGGAGGAAATGCATGTGCTGATTCATGCACCGCTTCTTCAAAAGCAAAGGTATCTCATATCATAAAGGTCAAAAGCAAAAGTATCTCATATTATGCTCTTTCCCTGTCTTTTTCTTTGTCCTTGTTCTTACTCGCATGGCAAAGTGAAAGAAGCAATCAGCCGGCACTTGGAGTCAGTCTTCCGATCTGGAGCCAACTGCCTGGAACCTATTCCTGATTGCTTACCTAGCGTTGCTCTCGAGTAGTCATCTTCAACGGTTGATACACTTCCAGAGAAGGGACCACTCCTGCAAAGATTGAACAAAGAAACAGATAAAGGGGGAAAGCTCAGACCTTCGGGGGAGACCAAAAGAACCATCCTGCTGCCCAGTTCAAGAAGTAGCACAAAGGAAAATCAACGATGGGCATAAACCAGTTCAAGAGTAAGCCTGTGGAATCACCAAGATCAAGCCTCAGTGCAATCACCAAAGAGAAGAGGGAATTTACACTCCATAACCAGATTTGCGTCCCTAAACTCTTCTCTTTATTAGTTACATTCTGCCATGTTTAGTTTGTTTAAATGCTGTTTATATGTTTACTTATGTTTTGTGTGAATCTATGCTTAAAACATTGAGGACAATGTTTGATTTAAGTGTGGGGGGGTAACTAAGTATGTTGATACAAATTCGTTGGATTTTATCACCCATAACTTCAAATGTTGTTCCTTGCTGTTTTAAGGTGTTTTTAAGTTGTTTTAGAGTGTTTTAGTATGTTTTGTTTTTATAACTCTGAAAATCACACAAAAATTTGAAAAAAAAAAAAAAAAAAAAAAAAAAAAAATAATGTTTTGAAAAGCCTAAAAAGAGTGTTTTGAGTCGTTTTTGTGTGTTTGTGTCTTAGGGTACCTTCCAACACAATGATAAGGATTTGGTTTGTAATTGCATGACGGTTAAAAAGAGTTATTAACATAGAGAAAAGTTTGATTTACTCTTGGTATATGCTTGGTTATGGTTATAATGTATGACTTCACATGCAATCATAAAAGAAAAATTCGTTTTTGTAACATGCTTGAAGGAAGGAATTCAAACAAACGCTACAACCCTGTGAGACTCGAGCCATTACCTTCTTTGGAGAGTTATTTTCTGTGATTCTGTGTTTTCTAAAGTTGTTGCATGATCTCATTATTCCTTGCTTGGTTGCTACTTAGGATGCAATTGTATCATGATAGAACTAAATGCCAGAACTTATATCCGTTTCATTCAAAGCATGACATTGAATTGCATAACATATATCAAGATGAAGTTGTGTAGTTGCCACCATAACCAAATAGCCTTACTTCCCATATTTCGTATTTGTTGTAAGTTTTAACCCCGTTGAGCCTCGTTTAGCCTATTTTCTTTGCTAACCACATCACCCCTTACCTAGCCTAGAGTAGGACCATCCGTACCCTTTGTTCTTGAAAGATAGTGAGCATGACTTAATTGAATTCCTTTTTATTAATATGTTGCAGAAAATAAGTGTGGGGGAAGGGATTTTTGTGTGTATGTTTGTGCCTAAGTCTTAAAGGAGGCACGGAAAAAAAAAAAAAAAAAAAAAGAGTGAAAATAAGTGAGAATGGACTCACAAGTGTGATTGTTGATGAAAGGGCCCAAAAAGTTTGAATATGGCCCTAAGTTTTGTGACTTCCCCTTGGGTGTTCAAAGTTAACTTCTGCGTTCTAAAGGGAATTCTAAGTGCCTAATTCAATACTTTGCTCACTATTGCTTTAAGAACGTTTGTGTACTCTACCTTTCTTTGTTAAACCATTACCCTTAGCCCCGTTACATCCCTCAACTTCTATCTTGAGTGTTATGTGTTTCAATTTGCGGAGTTTGAAATTGATATGAGCTTATGGAATCACTGGTTCTCATTCTAAGTTGTAGCATTCCATTCATGAGATCATATTCATGTCATTATCGTAAATCCAGAAAATGCTTTCTTTGTTATAACATATGTGAGATACTAGTCTTTCATGTTTACATCAATCTTCTCACATATACCTAGTGTAGGGAGTGTAGTCAGAAAATCTGTGTGAAAAACGAGTGCATATCTTGTAAGGATTTGAGCAAATTCTCTAAGGCATGTTACTACATTCAAAACATGGTTTTAAATGCTTAATTGTGAAATAGTATGTGGTGACTATGATTAAGAATGTACTTAAGTGTGAAGATGACTAAAATCTGTGAGAATGATGATTTTTAACATGTCATGTGCATTGGAAATCCCTAAGACGGTTGTTGGAAGGTTTAGGTTGTGTTTTACGTGTTTAGTGTCGTTTTGTTTATTTGTTTTTATTCTGTTTTGCTCGAGGACTAGCAAAAGCTAAGTGTGGGGGTATTTGATAGGAGCATATTTAGGTGACTTACTTAGCTTGTTTTCGTGCATCTTTGTTGTTAATTCATAGTTGTTTTAGTAGATTAAGCCATTTTCGTGTGTTTTTAGGTTCATATGGCTAAGGGAGCAAAAAGATGCATTTTGGAGCATTTTGGAGCAAAATTGGGCTTGGAATGGATAGCATATGATTGGAGCCAAAGTGTTGGACGAATTTGAAGACCTTGTATTCACTTTGGACATAAAACAAAGGGCCTAGCCCATTCTCTCTTAAACCAACCCCAAGGCCATGCATTTCCTTCCAATTCCAAAACCCACAATCACTTCAAAAGCAATGCAAATCCATATTCAACACCCTAAACTACAACCATGCATCATTACACCACCTTCTCCATCTTCATTCCACATGCATTTCAATTCACATGCATTCACACACTAACAACAACTCAATGCCGTGTATTCCCTTGCCTTTCCACAACTTTTCCTAGCTAATTTTCACATGCATTCACTTCATCATTACACCACCACTCATTCTTTAAAAATCCACATGCACATTCAATCATTCATTCAAGCCCCCTTGTGCCATGTTTCCCCCTTTTGTTCCCACCCATCACATGCATCATCATCAAACAAACACTCAATGCCGTGGGTTCCCTTTGCTTCCCTTGTGCAATTCCAGTTTTCACATGTGTCCTAGCTGTTTTTCCATCATTCCTCCACACAAATACTTAAACAAACAGCCATATGTTCCCTCCACTACCCCTATAAATACCCTAGCATTCATTCATTCAATTCATATCTCATATTTCCATTCACAACACTTCACACAACACCAATACACATCCATTGCCGCAATTCCCCTTCCATTTTCTGTGCAGTTTTTCTCCTTCATTGCAGCCACTATCCAACCACTTCCCATCCCTCCAAAACACTTCACATAATCCCCAAAGCTCACCTTAGACCTTGTGCTACAACAACGAGGAAGAAAAGAGTGCCTAAACGTTCATACAATTCAAGTTTGAGTTGTTGGAATGTTTAGGTGTTTCTTTGATTTCAAAGTTTAAATTTAATTCTCTTTGTTTTGTACGTATGAGAATGGAAGAGAAGAGTGCCTAAACGTTCATACAATTCACGTTTGAGTTGTTGGAATGTTTAGGTGTTTCTTTGATTTCAAAGTTATGAGGAACTAAACCCCCTTTAGCTAGGGGGTGATTCAAAATACATGTTTATGCTTGCAATATGAATTGATTACTTTTGGTTGGAATTTCATAAGTTGTGGATTCAATTTGTTTAACCGTTTGAATGAATATGACGCTAGAATATAAGTGAGTTTCACCTAATAGTTACGAACTTATATTCACAAGTAGTGGAGGTTGCTTATAAACAATCGCGTTAAACGAATTCTTGGCATAAGTTTCATGCGTATTCCATAGTAACGAATGCCTCGTCAATGTTTATGATTTCCGTTGAACTTAATGATCTTTGTTGAATGTCTCTATCATGCGTATTCCATAGTTAGGGACTTTGATTAAGAATAAATTGGTTGTAATGCGTATTCCATTCAATCCAACGAATCTAGGGAAATCTGAAAGTTAATGTAAGCGGACCTAATTAACTTGGAGCATTGAGTTTAATAATTTATCGAAAGACCAACCGAAAATCAATCTTGTATTGCAAGTGTAACATGTGTGGAGAAGAACCCTTTAGCTATTCCATCATCCATATTTTTCATCACATTCATATTTACATTTTGCCTTTAATTATATTATGTCCATTTAATTTAATATCGTCCAACCACAATTCCCCCCCCCTATTTTGTTAAGTCTTAATCATTCGTATTTGTTTTATTTTTGTATCTTTAAGCTTTTGGAGTCATAAACACTTGCAAATTCGTCTAAATCAAGTTCTAGCTTCTATTTGAGTCAATTTGATTGTTTTAGACAATTTGAGTTTTTCAAAGCCATTCTGAGTCATAGTAGTCTTGTTAAGAGTATTTTAATTTAGTTTTTATGTTTTTAAGTCAATTTAGAAGGTTTTAGCAAGCCCTCCTAATCCCCGGTCTAGAACGATCCCTACTTGCACTTATACTACAAATCGTCAAAAAGAGGGTTTAATTTGTGTGCGCATAAATCACGCATCAAAGGCACAAAATTGGGCTAAAAATGAGAGGAATTAGAACTCCAAATCACCAAAGAACAAAGATACTTTCAATCAGATTCCAGGAAGGACAAGGAATGGTCCTTGTGGAAAATTCTAGAACTTCTTTCTTGGTTTTGTTGTGAACATGAGAGGTTAAACTCGTTTAGCTAGGGGAAGCTTTGAAACCATGATTATGTTTATGATATAAATTGATTAATTCCAGTTGTGATTTCATAAATTGTGAATGCAATTTACTTAACCGTTTGATGGATAACTTATTCTTGTATATTGATTAGGGAGGCCTACTTAATTTGCATGCTTGAATTTGGCGCTAGAATATAAGGGAGTTTCACATAATCGTTACAAACTTATATTCACACGTAGTTAAGGTTGTTTTCACAATCATCTTAAGTAAATTCCTAGCATGAGTATCATGATGTCATAGTTACAAGTGCTTTGTCAATACTTATGATTTTCATAGAACGTAATGATCTTTGATTGTATCTCTATTATGATGTCATGTAGGGAACTTTTGAAGAATGCTTTGGGTTGTTGTATGATGTCATCCAATCCAATAACTAAAGGAGAATCTGAGGGCTAATTAATGATGTCACGGTTAATCTGGGGTGTTGAGGTTCATGGTTTATCGAAAAAGCAACTGGAAATCAATTTGTGTTTGAATCTATCATGTGTGGAAAAGAATCCTCTAGCTATCTAATCATGCATAGTTTTTCTCAAATTCGTCCAAATCTTACATAAGTCTTTTAGTTACTTGTTTTTGTTTTAAATTCGTCAAAAACCCAATCCCCTTTACTTTGTTGAGTCAAATCTGTCCTATTATGTGTGTTTTAAGTACTTTGAGTGAAAACCAAACCTATTTTCGTCCAAATTGAGTTTTAGAGTCTGGTTTGAGTCTAATTGATTGTTTTGTGTTGTTTTGAGTCTTTTAAGTTTGTTTTGAGTTATATAAGTTTAGTTAAGAGTCTTTGAGTTTGTTTAAGTGTTTTTAAGCATACTTTTGTATCTTTGAGTCAGTTTTCATTAGATTAGCAATCCCTCCGAATCCCCGGCCTAGAACGATCCCTACTTATATCTTTACTACAATTATCAAAAAGAGGGTTTAATTTGAGTGCTATTATTTATCACATCAAATTTTTGGCGCCGTTGCGAGGGATTAACAACTTTGCTAATCCCCTGTTGTTTCTTTTTGTTTCTTTTTCATATATTTTGTTTAGCTACTGACCTTGTTTTCTTTTCTTGTTTGTAGGTACTAGTTTATGACTTGTAGTTCTCAACCTATTCGTGCAAACATCTTGGACTTTGACGACGATTTTGGGCGCACTTTAAGAAGGAAGAGGAAGGAGCCAGAACTTAACCCATCAAGTTCTAGCTCGGCCTCTAACTTTGAGGAGGAAGAACAACCCATGGCAAGGGAGGAAGAAGAGGTATAAGTCATGGCAGTGGACAACCGTACAATCAAGGAGCTTTCCACCTCGGGAATGGACAATGCCGCACCATTATGCATCTAATACCCAAGGGCGGCTCAAGATAAAACCGTTGAATTTGAATTGAAGTCTAGTTTGTTGCACCACATCCCAAAGTTCCATGGGCTGTCCATGGAGGATCCCAACAAGCATTTAAAAGAGTTTGAGGTGGTGCTTTCAAGTATGACTGCAATTAATGTTGATAGCAATATTTTGAAGATAAAGGCCTTTCCATTCTCTATTGGAAAAGGCCAAGGATTGGTTATACGAATTAGCACCCGGAACTGTCACTTCTTGGGAGAGCATGAAGAGGGCATTTCTAGAGAAATTCTTCCCTACTTCAAGAGTCATTCTATTGAGGAAGAAAATTAGCGGAATCTAAGAAAGCCAAGGAAAGTCTTTTCCGGCGTACTATGAGCATTTCAAGGCCCTTGTTGCATCATGTCCTCAACATCAAATGAAGGATGAGCTTTTACTTCAATACTTCTATTAAGGCCTTCTTCCAATTGAAAGGCAAATGCTCGATGCTTCGACGGAAGGTGCTTTGGTGGATAAAACTCCTATGGCAACCAAGACCCTAATTGCAAACCGTGCTCTAAATGCACAATAATACGAAGGAATTGGGCAAAGAGACCCCCCACAGCAGCAAGTGCATGAGGTAAGTTCCCAATCCGACATTCAATCTCAATTAGCTAATCTTACTTCTATTATGTCTCAGATGGCCGAAGGAATGAAGATACAAGGACCAATTGTATGTGGCATGTGTTCTATCCAAAGACACCCTTCGAAGAAATGCCCTCAATTGATTGAGAATGGGGGATGGGAGAATGCAAATGCCATTGGATTTCCAAGCCAAAATCAGCCAAGGAATGATCTATATTCCAACACATACAATCCGGGTTGGAGAGATCACCCAAATTTTAAGTGGAGGCAGCCTCAACAACCTCAACAACAAGGAGGCTTTAGGCAACAACCCCCGGGGTTCTACACGAAGCCATACGTCCCCAATCAAGCACAAGGACAACCTGCCCAAAACAATCAAGGTACGTCTTTGGATAATGATACACTTATTAAGTTACTAACCAATTTGTTTTAGGGGCAAGAGAATCAAAACAAAGCAATGCAAAACAAAGACAAAAGGGGGGACCACTTGGAAAAGCAAATTAGGCAGATAGCAAAATTTGTAGGGCAATTCCGAGACCAAGGCAAGCTCCCTAGCTCTACCATTATCAATCCAAAGGGAGGGTTCGAATCTGCCAAATCAATCATATTGAGAGTGGAAAAGTAGTTGGCACTAATCCAAAACCATCCAAAACAAGTCCAAATGAAGATGAGAAGCTGCAATTGGAAGAGGAGGAGCCAAGCAAAGCCACGGCAAGGGTAGAATGACCCTTATCGCAACCACTTAGGGACCCCAATGCATCAATTTCATCCAATTCAGCCAATAAAGGTAAGTTGGGTTCAAATTCGATTAATTCTAACCCTATTCCACCCAATGTTCCTTTTTCTCACAAATTTTTGAAAGCAAAGAAAGACGAGAATGACAAAGACATTCTTGAGACGTTTAGGTCAATATTCCGCTCCTAGATGCCATCAAGCAAGTGCCCAAATATGCCAAATTCTTGAAGGAACTTTGCACCACAAGGAAGAGGGCTTCGAATAAAGAGGTGGTTAGGGTAAGTGAAAATGTTTCCACTGTTTTACAAAGAAAGTTACCTCCAAAGTGCAAACATCCAGGTAGCTTTACAATGCCTTGCATTATTGGCTAAACTAAGTTTGAACATGCTATGTTAGACTTAGGAGCTTCAATTAACATCGTGCCATACTCTATTTATGCATCCATGAACCTTGGTGAATTGAAAAATGATGGTGTGATTATTCAATTGGCCGATCGATCTAATGTCTATCCAAAGGGAGTTTTGGAAGATGTTTTAGTGCAGGTGAATAACTTGATTTTCTCGACGGATTTCTATGTTCTTGAGATGGAAGAAACCACCCATTCCACATCCTTGCCACTCCTTCTTGGGAAGTCATTCATGAAGACGGCTTGCACTAAGATCAATATGTTTAAAGGAACTTTAACGATGGAATTTGATGGGGAAGTGATTGATTTTAATATTTCTGAAACCATGAGATTTCCTAATGATGATCATTCGTAGGAACATCTTGATCAATTGCATGAAGATGCACTTGAAACGGTCCTTACAAGTGGAATAGAGCTGATAAATCACATGGCAGCACCCATGACACCCCATGGCACAAACCTGGAATTCCATGCTGTGCCCTTTGATGATGAAGTAATTGAGTGGTGGCTACCCTAGAGTCATTGCCATGGCTCAATGGTAAGTATTCAATCCCAATGTCAATTCCAATTTCAACTAACAAGTTGCTTCCTTCAATAGTGCAGCCACCTACCTTTGAGCTTAAACCGTTACCAAACCACTTGAAGTATGTTTTCTTGGCCGAACAAGAGACATTTCCCGTCATAATGGCCTCCTCACTCACGGCACAAAAAGATGACAAGTTGGTAAAGGTTCTAAATGAGCACAAAACGGCCATTGGGTGGACTTTGGCCGATATCAAGGGCATAAGCCCTACTACATGCATGCATCGAATACTCTAAGAGGAGGGGGCTAAACCATCTAGGGAAGCACAACGCCGACTCAACCCTCCAATGATGGAAGTCGTGAAGAAGGAGATTATCAAACTCCTTGATTGTGGCGTCATCTATCCTATCTCGGATAGTTGTTGGGTTTCACCGGTCCAAGTAGTTCCAAAGAAGTCCGGAGTCATAGTGGTGAAGAATGAAGAGAATGAGTTTGTACCCACACACATCCAAACCGTTTGGAGAGTTAGCATTGATTATAGGAAGCTAAACGCCACCACAAGGAAAGATCACTTCCCTTTGCCATTCATTGATCAAATGCTTGAAAGGTTAGCCGGTCATTCCTTTTATTGTTTTCTTGATGGTTATTCGGTTTATAATCAAATTGTCATAGCTCCGGATGATCAAGAAAAGACCACTTTTACTTGTCCATTTAGTACTTTTGCTTATCGTCGTATGCCATTTGGTGTATGCAATGCACCGGCCACTTTCCAAAGATGCATGGTAAGTATATTTTCGGATTATGTTGAGAAAATTATTAAGGTATTCATGGACGATTTTAGTATGTTTGGTGATTCATTTGATGATTGTTTGCATAATCTCACTTTAATCTTGAAAAGATGCATGGAAACTAACCTTGTTTTAAATTGGGAAAAATGTCATTTCATGGTAAAACAAGGCATAGTTTTGGGTCATATCATCTCTGAAAAAGGAATTGAAGTTGATAAGTCAAAAATAGATCTTGTGCGTTACTTACCCTCTCTTACTTCAGTGAGAGAGGTTCGTTCTTTTCTTGGACATGCAGGATTCTATAGGCGATTTATCAAGGATTTTTCCAAGACTGCACAACCCCTTTGCCGTCTCCTACAAAAGGAAGTGACCTTTGAGTTCAACGAGGAGTGTGAGAAGGCATTCAAGCACCTCAAGGAGATGCTTACCACGGCACCAATCATAGTCCCACCAGATTGGAGCATGCCTTTTGAGCTAATGTGTGATGCATCCGATTATGCAATAGGGGCTGTTTTGGGCCAAAGGAAGAATAAGCAACCACATGTCATCTATTATGCATCTCGGACCTTGAATGATGCTCAATTAAACTACTCTACCACTGAAAAAGAACTTCTTGCCGTTGTGTTTGCTTTAGATAAGTTTCTTTCATATTTGCTTGGCACTAAAGTGACTGTATATTCTGACCATGCAGTTTTGAAGTACTTATTCACCAAAAAGGAGGCCAAACTAAGGCTAATTCATTGGATGCTTCTCCTCCAAGAGTTTGACATTGAAATTAGAGACAAGAAAGGGAGTGAAAACGTGATGGCTGACCATTTGAGTCGTTTGGTGTGCAATGAGGAGTCCTTACCCATCCAAGAGACATTCCCTGATGAGCAATTGCTGTCCATTAAGGTAAGTAAACCTTGGTATGCCGATTTGGTGAACTTTTCGGTGTCAAAACGTGTTCCAAACACCATAACCAAGCACCAACGTGATAAACTCAAGAAAGAGGCACAGTTTTATGTGTGGGATGACCCCTATTTGTGGAAATATTGTGCTGATCAGATTCTTCGTCGATGTGTGCATGATTGTGAGTTTAATTCAATTTTAACTTTTTGTCACACTTATGCATGTGGAGGACATTTTGGCACACAACGCACTGCCCTTAAGGTGTTAAAATGTGGTTTTTATTGGCCTACAATCTTTAAAGATGCTAGAACTTTTTGTTTAACTTGTGATCGTTGTTAACAAATGGGCAATATAGGTGCAAGGGATCAAATGCAGCAAACATCCATCTTTAATGTTGAAATTTTTGATGTTTGGGGCATTGATTTCATGGGTCATTTTCCTTCTTCATATGGTTTCACTTATATTTTGCTAACGGTTGATTATGTCTCAAAATGGGTGGAAGCAAAGGCCACCCGTACTAATTACTCTAGAGTGGTTGCAGATTTTATCAACATTAACATCTTTGCTAGATTTGGAATGCCAAGAGTGCTCATTAGTGATGGAGGGTCTCATTTTTGTAATCGCACCATTGAGGCGTTGCTCAGGAAATATCAAGTCACACATAAGGTTTCAACACCTTATCATCCTCAAACCAGTGGCCAAGCCGAGGTGTTCAATAGAGAAATCAAGCAAATTTTGGAGAAGACCGTTGGGCCAACAAGAAAAGATTGGAGCTTGCGTTTGGAAGATGCATTGTGGGCCTATCGTACGGCTACAAAACACCCATTGGAATGTCACCATTTTGGTTTATCTATGGCAAACCTTGCCATCTCCCGGTGGAGTTAGAACACAAGGCACATTGGGCTATCAAAACATTCAACATGAACATAGATGCGGCTGGAATTCATAGGAAGCTTCAATTGAATGAACTTAAAGAGCTTAGGCTTGAAGCTTATGAGAATGCTTGCATTTACAAAGAGAAGACCAAGGCTTTCCATGACAAGATGATTCGTTGCAAAACATTCTCCATAGGGCAAAAAGTTTTACTTTTTAATTCTCGCCTTCGTTTGTTTCCTGGTAAGTTACGTTCTAAATGGATTGGCCCCTTTGTTATTACTAATGTTTTTACCTATGGTGCAGTTCAAATCCAAAGCTTGAGGAATTGATAGGAGCATATTCATGCGACTTAAATGGCTTGTTCTCGTGCATTTACGTTATGTTTCTCTCGTTATTTTAGTCCTTTATGCTTCTTTTGTGTGTTTTCAGGTTCTAAGGGCCTAGGGAGCAAGAAAGTGCATTTTGAGGCCATTTGGAGCATTTTTGGGCATGGATTGGATAGCTTATCCATGGAGCCAAGATGATGGACGAATTTGAAGGCCTTGTATTCACTTTGGACATAAAACAAAGGGCCTAACCCATTCTCTCTTATTCTCTCCCTTATAGCCATGCAAAGAACCATCCATTCCATAAAAAACAATCCATCAATTCACATGCAAAACCACCATTAACACACATGCACCCAAACAAAGCCAACCTAGCTAACCCTACATGCATTTTTTATTCACTCTTCATCATTGCATTCATTCTCCAAACACTTTCATTAATTAAAACACATTTGCACATCCACTCATTCTTTCCCCAAAGCCGTGCATTCCCAATCCCTTTCCAACATTTCACATGCATTTCCACCTTGGTCATGCTTTCCCATTTCATTATTCATTCACTTTGCATTCATTCAAATCACCCACATGCACTCTTAATCATTCATCCATTTCACCACAAATCCCTCTTTGCCGAGCAAATGATATTCCCTTCACATTCACCCACATGCATCACCATTTATTCCACCCTAGAGCCTAATTATTCAATCTATCATTCAGCCATCTTTCACCCCCTTAATCATTTAAACCACATGCATTCACACACCAACTCACACTTCCTTTGCCGTGCATTCCTTATGACCATTTTCAGATTTCCTCTATGCATTCACATGCATTTCCAACCTAGCAACACCCCTTTAATCATTCCTAGATGCCACTCACATGCCTTCACATTCATTTTCAACAACAATCACTTCAAATGTCATGCATTCACATGCATTTATTCAACAAGAAAACATCCTTGCCGTGGGCATTCTTTGCATTTCCAGCACACACACACACCTTCACATGCAATTCCAGCTTTCACATGCTTCCCTAGCTGTTTGTCCATCATTAATTAGCCACTTGCATGCTTAAACAAACAGCCATTTATACCTTCATTCTCCTATAAAAGCCCTTGCATTCCCATCATTCATTCACTCCCCATTCCATCTCTCCATTCCATTCACAACACTTCACACAACACAAACACAATCCTTGTGCCGCAAATCCCCTTCCATTTCTGTGCAGTTTTTCTCCTCCATTGCAGCCACTATCCAACCACTTCCCATCCCTCCAAAACACTTCACATAATCCCCAAAGCTCACCATAGACCTTGTGCTACAACAACGAGGAAGAAAAGAGTGCCTAAACGTTCATACAATTCAAGTTTGAGTTGTTGGAATGTTTAGGTGTTTCTTTGATTTCAAAGTTTAAATTTAATTCTCTTTGTTTTGTACGTATGAGAATGGAAGAGAAGAGTGCCTAAACGTTCATACAATTCAAGTTTGAGTTGTTGGAATGTTTAGGGGTTTCTTTGATTTCAAAGTTATGAGGAACTAAACCCCCTTTAGCTAGGGGGTGATTCGAAACTATGTTTATATTTGCAATATGAATTGATTAACTTTCGTTGGAATTTCATAAGTTGTGGATTCAATTTGTTTAATCGTTTGATTGATAACTTATTTATGAATGTTTATTAAGAATGCGCGCTTAATTTTCATGCATGAATATGACGCTAGAATATAAGTGAATTTCACCTAATCGTTATGAACTTATATTCACAAGTAGTGGAGGTTGCTTATAAACAATCGTGTTAAATGAATTCTTGCCACGAGTTTCATGCTCATCATAGTAACGAATGCCTCGTCAACACTTATAGTTTTCATAATGCTTAATGATCTTTGATTGTATCTTTATTGTGCTTTTCACGTAAAGGACTTTTGGAGAATGTGGTGAATTGCGTTGCGCTAACCCATCCAATTCATTAACTTAAGGAGAACTTGACGGTTAATTTAAGCGGACCTAATTAACCCGGAGTGTTGAGTTTCACAACTTATCGAAAGACCAACTGAGAATCAATATTGTATGCAAGTGTAACATGTGTGGAGAAGAACCCCTTGGCTATTCCATCATCCATATTTTCATCACATTCATATTTACGTTTTGCCTTTAATTACAATTTGTCCATTTAATTTAATCTCGTCCAAACACAATCCCCCCCATCTTTTGTTAAGTCTTAATCATTCGTATTTGTTTTATTTTTGTGTTTTCAAGTATTTGAAGTCTTGTGTACTTGTTTTGAGTTCTTGTTAAGTAAGTTAAGTGTTTTAAAAATTAGTTTTATTTATTTGAATCAAGTGTTTAGCACCCCTAGTTAATCCCCGGTTAGAACGATCCCTACTTACATCATTACTACAATTGTCACAAATAGGGTTTAGTTTGTGTGCGTATAAATCTCGCATCAGGAATGGCCAAGAATTCAAGGTGAATGGGCATCGTTTGAAGCCATATTATGCAAGTATTGAAGGGCAGATTGTAGAGTAACCGTCCATGCCATGGGTTCCCATTGAGCCTAAGAAGAAAGTTCGTTCGGCTGCAAGATGTTAAAGCAAGCGCTTCTTGGGAGGCAACCCATGCATTCAACTAGAGAGGACTTAGGCAATCCATCAATTCATTCCAAACAATCAGATTTGCGTTCCTAACTCTCTCTCTCTCTCTCTTTATTGTTTTTATTTCGGCTTGCTAGATAGTTTATGTTGTTTGTTTGAATGTGAGTCTTTGTTTGAAACATTGAGGACAATGTTTAATTTAAGTGTTGGGGGGGGGGGGTAAACAAGTTGTTTTTGCATGATTTTCATGGGATTTTATCACCTATCACTTCTAATGTTGTTTCTCACTGTTTTAAAGTGTTTTTAGTGTGTTTTGAAGTGTTTTTATGTGTTTGGATCAGACAATACGAAAATTTTACAAAACAATTGCAAAACAGTTTTGAAAAACCCAAAAAGAGTTGTTTTGAAGTTGTTTTTGTGTGTTTGTTTGTGTCTTAGGGTACCTTCCAACACAATGATGAGGATTTGGTTTTTAATTGTATGACTATTAAAGAAAGTCATAAACATGGATGAAAGTTTGAATTACTCTTTGGTTTATGCTTGGTTATAGTTATAGTTTACGAATTCACATGTAATCACAATGAGAAAGTCAGTTTTTGTAACATGCTTGAAGGAAGGAACTCAAACTAACGCTACATCCTTGAGAGACTTGAGCCTAAAACATTCTTTGGAGAGTATAAATCTATAATTTCTTTGCTTGGTTGCTACTTAGAATGCATTTCATCATTATAGTTCCAAATACTGATAGGAGCATATTCATGCAACTTAAATGGCTTGTTCTCGTGCATTTACGTTATGTTTCTTTAGTTATTTTAGTACTTTAAGCTATTTTCGTGTGTTTGTAGGTCCAAAGGGCTAAAGGAGCAAAAAGATGCATTTTGGAGACTTTTGGAGCACTTTTGGGCTAAGGATGGATAGCTTATGCTTGGAGCCAAAGTGTTGGACGAAATTGAAGACCTAATTGAAGACCAAAGTGTTGGAACCTTGTTCCCTTTAGTTTTAGGACATTTAAACCTTTCCTATATCCTTAGCCATGCATAACATTCCAACATTCCACTCCTTCATTTCAGCCACACTCCCACATATTATACACTTATCATCACCACTTATCACTTATCATAATCACATATCATACACTTATCATCACCACTTATCACTTATCATTACTTATCATCACCACTTATCACCTAACACAAAACCTTGCAGCCACATCCATTCCACTTCATTGCACATGCACATTCATCCACCTTTCTCCCTAAAACCGTGCACATGCAAACGCATTCATTGTCAGAAAATCACTCATTGCCGTGCACATTCACTCACCACAAACATTCCACATGCATTCATCAACATATCTAGTTGTCACTCACATGCATTTCCTTCATCATTTCCAACCCACATGTCCCTTTAATCATTCAAACATACACCCATTCACCACCAGAAATCATCCTTGCCGTGAGTTCCCATCAGATTTCCATCATATTCACATGCATTCCATCCTTTAAAACATTGCACATGCATCCACTTCATCATATCAACACATTTCAGCCATTCCACATGCATTTCAACTCACATGCACTCATCATCATAACCTAGCTGTCATTCCACTTCATTGCACATGCATCTTCAATTAAATCAGCCACATGCATCACAATACACAACCTAAGCCACATGCACTTCCCTTGCCGTGCACATGCATTTCCTTCATCATTTCACAACCTAATTCACATGCAAACACAATCTGCCATCATTCATACAAAACACCATCATTGCCGTGCACATTCACCTTCATTTCCAGATTGTCCCCTTGCACATGCAGCCACATATTCATTGCACATGCATCCTTTAATCATTCAAACATGCAGCCACATTCCCTCCTAGCTGTCATGTTCCCCCCATTTCACCTATAAATAAGCATCCATTACATTCAATTCATCCCACACTTCCATTTCAGAAATTCATCCATTGTACATACCACAAACACTTCCCCCTTTGTGCCGTGAGTCTCCCTTACAATCCAAACACCATCCTTCCATTTCCACCACTCCTCTTCCATTCCTCCACCACTCCCCAAACCATTCACACCATCAAACTATCCTTAGACCTTGTGCTACAACGAAGAGGAAGATAAGAGGGCCTAAACGTTCATACAATTCAAGTTTGAGTTGTTGGAATGTTTAGGTGTTTCTTTGATTTCAATGTTTAATTTCAATACTCTTTGTTTTGTACGAATGAGGAATGGAAGAGAAGAGGGCCTAAACGTTCATACAATTCAAGTTTGAGTTGTTGGAATGTTTAGGTGTTTCTTTGATTCTCTTTGTTTTGTACGTATGAGGAACTAAACCCCCCTTGGCTAGGGGGGAATTCGAAATATATGTTTATGCTTGCATTTTGATTTGATTACTTCTAATTGCGTTTCATAAGTTGTGGATTCAATTTGTTTAACCGTTTGATTGATAACTTATTTATGTATGTTTATTGAGAGTGCACGCTTAATTTTCATGCATGAATATGACGCTAGAATATAAGTGAGTTTCACCTAATAGTTATGAACTTATATTCACAAGTAGTGGAGGTTGCTTATAAACAATCGCGTTAAACGAATCCTTGGCATAAGTTTCATGCGTATTCCATAGTTATGATTTCCGTTGAACTTAATGATCCTTGTTGAATGTCTCTATCATGCGTATTCCATAGTTAGGGACTTTGATTAGGAATAAGTTGGTTGTAATGCGTATTCCATTCAATCCAATGAATCTAGGGAAATCTGAAAGTTAATTTAAGCGGATCTAATTAACTTGGAGCATTGAGAATTCATGGTTTATTGAAATGCATTTGGAAATCGTTTTATTATGCAAGTGTAACATGTGTGGAGATGAACCCCTTGGCTAGCTTCCATTCATTCCATTTCATCAAATTCATATTTACATTCTGCTTTAATTACAATTTGTTCATTTGGATTAATTTCGTCAAAACTCAATCCCCCTTTACTTTATTGTCCAATTTAGTTAGAAAGTGTCTTAGTTTATGTTTCTAAGTGTTTTGATTCAATTTATTACATAATTTCGTCCAAATTCACCAAAGTGCTCAAAACTGCCCAGAAAGTGTTTTTAAGGCAGTTTTGAGTGTTTTGGGTGATGTTTGAGTCTTTTGGTTTGTTTTAGTGTTTTGAAGTTTAGTTTTGCATTCCTTGAGTCTAGTATAGTGTTTTATATTGTGTTTTTATGTTTTTGAGTCAAATCCAAGTGATTAAAAATCCCTCCTAATCCCCGGTCCAGAACGATCCCTACTTATACTTATACTACAATTTGACAAAAAGAGGGTTTAATTTGTGTGCGTGTAAATCTCGCATCAAATTTTGGCGCCGTTGCCGGGGATTAGAAAATTTGCTAATCCCTTGGATTGTTTTATTTTCATTTGTTTTTATTTTATTCCAGATTCTTAATCTTGTTTTGTTTCTTGTTTTAGGTACTAGTTCATGACTCGGAGTCTCATCCGATTCGTGAACATATCCTGGAGTGATTGGGTTCTTCGTCCGGCTGCAAGACGTAAAAGAAAGCGCTACTTGGGAGGCAACCCAATGCACTGAATAAAACAAAGCATGTTCAAAAAAAAAAAAAAAAAACAAAAAAATTTGGAGAAAGATGGGCCTTCACAGAGGTTGTTTACGTGAAGCCCCACTACGAGGCATAGAAGCGGAAGGCATAGAAGCGGGAGGCATAGAAGCGGGAGGCATCGGAGCGGAAGGCATCGGAGCGGGAGGCATCGGAGCTAGAGCATTCCAGGCCTCAATACTTGGCCAAACGCTGGATGACCCAGGAAAAAGGTGCCTCTGGAGACAAGCCGCAAGCCTTTGACGGTCACTTTGAATTCGACCCTCAGATTCTTGCAGCTCATCAAGCCTCCTCTTCATGCCCGACGAATAGTTATTTGCAAGCACATGCAAACTTCTATTCTCGTACTTAAGCTGCTGGATCTCTTGCTTAAGACTTTCCACCTCTGCCATCAATGATTCCACCTGACGGGAGCGGGCAAGCAGGCGTTGGCCCATGTTGGACACAGAGCTCGCACACTGAACACTAAGAGCGAGGGACTCTTGAATGGCCAACTCATCGGACCGTCCTGACAGCAGCCTACTATCTTTTGGAGTAAGGAGGTTCCTAGCTACTATTGTAGCTGTTGTGGCGTCCTGCATCACGGAGTCTTCACCTGTAAGAGGACCGTTAGAAGATAAGAAAGAAGGGCGCCATACGTTACCTTGACGCGGCGCGCCCGTATCACTGCTGAGACTCAATTCTAAGCTAAGGTTCGATGGGTTTGCCATTTTTCAAAAGTGTTCAAAGAGAAGGGGCGGATGGAGTTATTTCTCAAAGGGCCGGAGTCGATTTTCAAGAATGGGAAATCTTCAGAGTGTGTATGTTGGGGTGATCGATACCTCTATAAAAAGCCAAGGCGACGCGTCCACCGATTCAAAAAGCCGGAATTTCCGGCGTAAGTTAGGCGACGCTTTCTCGGCTTTTCAGAGGACGTGTTCAACTTTGTCAAAAGATTTCTTCTTTTCAGAAAACACGTGGAGGCCATCATCGCAACTACACATCTTTAGCCGACAAGCGCAAAGTTCGGCGACGCTTTCTCTGCTTTTCAGAAAACGCGTGCAGCTTTGTCAAAAGGAGCTGCATACGCACTACTACGTGTCGTTCAGAAAACGAAGGGGCGCCTACTCAGAAATCGAAGAGGCGTATTCAGAAATCGAAGAGGCGCCACTATTTCAAAAAGCCGGATTTGCGGGATCGAAGAGACGTTTGTCGACAAGGGTAAAAGAACAGTACCACCACTTGATATTATCTCTATATATGTCGACCTTCATCTTTTGTGGCAAGGCAGACCTGAAGAAAATGCCCAACTCTTTCTCACCTCTGAGGGCGCACTCCCAACAAAGCCTTTCGAAATACTCAATTTTTTCTTCTTCCCCAAAGATGATACCAGATGCCTGGAGTACAGATGACCCAGGAGGAAACAGCACAACAAATACATGTGCTGATTCATTCACCGCTTCTTCAAAAGCAAAGGTATCTCATATCATCAAGGTCAAAAGCAAAAGTATCTCATATCATGCTCTTTCCCTGTCTTTTTCTTTGTCCTTGTTCTTACTCGCATGGCAAAGTGAAAGAAGCAATCAGCCGGCACTTGGAGTCAGTCTTTCGATCTGGAGCCAACTGCCTGGAATCTATTCCTGGTTGCTTACCTAGCGTTGCTCTCGAGTAGTCATCTTCAACGGAGCAAGTAAGGCAAGTGAAAATGATACATTGAAGCATGTGGAGACAAGCAACAACTGCATATGCTGAGCTATCCTCTAACCCTCTTCAATACGAATTGGAAAGATTGAACAAAGAAACAGATAAAAGGAGGAAGCTCAGACCTTCGGGGAAGACCAAAAGAATCCTGCTGCCCAGTTCAAGAAGTAGCACAAAGGAAAATCAACGATGGGCGGAAACCAGTTCAAGAGAAAACCTGTGGAATCCCCAAGATCAATGCCTCAATGCAATTACCAAGGAGAAGATGGAATTTACACTCCATAACCAGATTTGCGTCCCTAAACTCTTCTCTTTGTTAAGTTACATTCTGCCATGTTTAGTATGTTTAGTTGTTTTTTGTGTGTTTACTTATGTTTTGTGTGAATCTATGCTTAAAACATTGAGGACAATGTTTGATTTAAGTGTGGGGGGGGTAACTAAGTATATTTAATGCAAATTCGTGGGATTTTATCACCCATTACTTCAAATGTTGTTCCTTACTGTTTTAAGGTGTTTTTAAGTTGTTTTAGAGTGTTTTAGTATGTTTTGTTTTTATAACTCCGAAAATCACATAAAAATTTGAAAAAAACAAAAAAAACATGTTTTGAAAAGCCTAAAAAGAGTGTTTTGAGTCGTTTTTGTGTGTTTGTATCTTAGGGTACCTTCCAACACAATGATAAGGATTTGGTTTGTAATTGCATGACGGTTAAAAAGAGTTATAAACATAGAGAAAAGTTTGATTTACTCTTGGTATATGCTTGGTTATGGTTATAATGTATGACTTCACATGCAATCATAAAAGAAAAATTCATTTTTGTAACATGCTTGAAGGAAGGAACTCAAACAAACGCTACAACCCTGTGAAACTCGAGCCATTACCTTCTTTGGAGAGTTATTTTCTGTGATTCTTTGTTTTCTAAAGTTGTTGCATGATCTCATTATTCCTTGCTTGGTTGCTACTTAGAATGCAATTGTATCATGATAGAACTAAATGCTAGAACTTATATCCGTTTCATTCAAAGCATGACATTGAATTGCATAACATATATCAAGATGAAGTTGTGTAGTTGCCACCATAACCAAATAGCCTTACTTCCCATATTTCGTATTTGTTGTAAGTTTTAACCCCGTTGAGCCTCGTTTAGCCTATTTTCTTTGCTAACCACATCACCCCTTACCTAGCCTAGAGTAGGACTTTCCTATACCCTTGTTCTTAAAGTATAGTGAGCATGACTTAAATGAATTCCTTTTGAGTTACATTATGCAAGAAAATGAGTGTGGGGGAGCAAAAGTTTGTTCTTACGTTTATATGTATGTTTTGAGATTCAAAAGAAAAAGAAGAAGAAAAGAAAAAAAAAAGGAGTGAAAATAAGTAAGAATGAACTCACGATCGTTGATGGTTGAAGAAAGGGTCCAAAAAGTTGAATATGGCCCTAAGTTTTGTGTGACTTTCCCTTGGGTGTTCAAAATTGACTTCTGCGTTCTTAACGGAATTCTAAGTGCCTAATTCAATACTTTGCTCACTATTGCTTTAAGAATGTTTGTTTATCCTTCACCTTTCATTGTTAGCCAATACCCTAGCCCCGTTACAACCCTTTGACTTCTATCTTGAGTGTTATGTGTTGCAAAATGTGGAGTTTGGAATTGATATGAGCTTATGGTATCCCTGGTTCTCGCGTCTAAGTAGTGGCATTCCATTCATGAGATCATATATATACATGTTAATAATTCCAGAAAATGCTTTCCTTGTTATAACATATGTGAGTGTTCGTCTACATGTTTACATCAATCGTCTCACATATACCTAGTGTAGGGAGTGTAGTCAGAAAATCTGTGTGAAAAACGAGTGCATATCTTGTAAGGATTTGAGCAAAGTCTCTAAGGCATGTTACTACATTCAAAACATGGTT
Organism: Pyrus communis; assembly: GCF_041283825.1. Taxonomy (NCBI): domain Eukaryota; kingdom Viridiplantae; phylum Streptophyta; class Magnoliopsida; order Rosales; family Rosaceae; genus Pyrus; species Pyrus communis. Next base: position 10,806,884 of record NC_142572.1, read on the forward strand.
TTAAATGCTTAATTGTGAAATAGTATGTGGTGACTATAATTAAGAATGTACTTAAGTGTGAAGATGACTAAAATCTATGGGACTAATGATTTTTAACTTGTCATGTGCATTGGAAATCCGTGAGACGATTGTTGGAAGGTGTAGGTGGTGTTTTGTTCGTTTTGTCTAGTTTCGTGTTCTTTTGTTGTTTTGTTTTGCTCGAGGACTAGCAAAAGATAAGTGTGGGGGTATTTGATAGGAGCATATTCATGCAACTTAAATGGCTTGTTCTCGTGCATTTACGTTATGTTTCTTTAGTTATTTTAGTACTTTAAGCTATTTTCGTGTGTTTGTAGGTCCAAAGGGCTAAAGGAGCAAAAATATGCATTTTGGAGACTTTTGGAGCACTTTTGGGCTAAGGATGGATAGCTTATGCTTGGAGCCAAAGTGTTGGACGAAATTGAAGACCTAATTGAAGACCAAAGTGTTGGAACCTTGTTCCCTTTAGTTTTAGGACATTTAAACCTTTCCTATATCCTTAGCCATGCATAACATTCCAACATTCCACTCCTTCATTTCAGCCACACTCCCACATATTATACACTTATCATCACCACTTATCACTTATCATAATCACATATCATACACTTATCATCACCACTTATCACTTATCATTACTTATCATCACCACTTATCACCTAACACAAAACCTTGCAGCCACATCCATTCCACTTCATTGCACATGCACATTCATCCACTTTTCTCCCTAAAACCGTGCACATGCAAACGCATTCATAGTCAGAAAATCACTTATTGCCGTGCACATTCACTCACCACAAACATTCCACATGCATTCATCAACATATCTAGTTGTCACTCACATGCATTTCCTTCATCATTTCCAACCCACATGTCCCTTTAATCATTCAAACATACACCCATTCACCACCAGAAATCATCCTTGCCGTGAGTTCCCATCAGATTTCCATCATATTCACATGCATTCCATCCTTTAAAACATTGCACATGCATCCACTTCATCATATCAACACATTTCAGCCATTCCACATGCATTTCAACTCACATGCACTCATCATCATAACCTAGCTGTCATTCCACTTCATTGCACATGCATCTTCAATTAAATCAGCCACATGCATCACAATACACAACCTAAGCCACATGCACTCCCCTTGCCGTGCACATGCATTTCCTTCATCATTTCACAACCTAATTCACATGCAAACACAATCTGCCATCATTCATACAAAACACCATCATTGTCGTGCACATTCACCTTCATTTCCAGATTGTCCCCTTGCACATGCAGCCACATATTCATTGCACATGCATTTCCAACCCACATGCATCCTTTAATCATTCAAACATGCAGCCACATTCCCTCCTAGCTGTCATGTTCCCCCCATTTCACCTATAAATAAGCATCCATTGCATTCAATTCATCCCACACTTCCATTTCAGAAATTCATCCATTGTACATACCACAAACACTTCCCCCTTTGTGCCGTGAGTCTCCCTTACAATCCAAACACCATCCTTCCATTTCCACCACTCCTCTTTCATTCCTCCACCACTCCCCAAACCATTCACACCATCAAACTATCCTTAGACCTTGTGCTACAACGAAGAAGAAGATAAGAGGGCCTAAACGTTCATACAATTCAAGTTTGAGTTGTTGGAATGTTTAGGTGTTTCTTTGATTTCAATGTTTAATTTCAATACTCTTTGTTTTGTACGAATGAGGAATGGAAGAGAAGAGGGCCTAAACGTTCATACAATTCAAGTTTGAGTTGTTGGAATGTTTAGGTGTTTCTTTGATTCTCTTTGTTTTGTACGTATGAGGAACTAAACCCCCCTTGGCTAGGGGGGAATTCGAAATATATGTTTATGCTTGCATTTTGATTTGATTACTTCTAATTGCGTTTCATAAGTTGTGGATTCAATTTGTTTAACCGTTTGATTGATAACTTATTTATGTATGTTTATTGAGAGTGCATGCTTAATTTTCATGCATGAATATGACGCTAGAATATAAGTGAGTTTCACCTAATAGTTATGAACTTATATTCACAAGTAGTGGAGGTTGCTTATAAACAATCGCGTTAAACGAATCCTTGGCATAAGTTTCATGCGTATTCCATAGTTATGAATGCCTCGTCGATGTTTATGATTTCCGTTGAACTTAATGATCCTTGTTGAATGTCTCTATCATGCGTATTCCATAGTTAGGGACTTTGATTAGGAATAAGTTGGTTGTAATGCGTATTCCATTCAATCCAATGAATCTAGGGAAATCTGAAAGTTAATTTAAGCGGATCTAATTAACTTGGAGCATTGAGAATTCATGGTTTATTGAAATGCATTTGGAAATCGTTTTATTATGCAAGTGTAACATGTGTGGAGATGAATTGGTGTTTTGTCAACCAAAGCTCCTCCTGCCGAGGCATCTAGCATTTGTCTTTCAATTGGAAGAAGTCCTACGTAGAAATACTGAATTAGAAGCTCTTCTTTCATTTGATGTTGAGGACATGATGCAACTAGAGTCTTGAAATGCTCATAATATGTTGGAAATGACTCGGCTTGGTTTTGTTGAATGCCACTAATTTTCTTCCTCAAAAGAATGACTCTTGAAGTAGGGAAGAATTTCTCTAAGAATGCTCTCTTCATGCTTTCCCAAATTCATAACAATTATATAAGTTCATAACGATTATGTGAAACTTCATTATATTCTAGCATCAAATTCATGCATGCAAACTAAGTGTGCACCCTCAATCAACATACAAGAATAAGTTCTGAATCAAACAGTTAAGCAAATTGCATCCACGATTTATGAAATCACAACTGGAAGTAATCAATTCATATTGCAAATATAATCATGGTTTCAAAGTCTCCTCTAGCCAAAACGAGTTTAGCTTCTCATGTCCACAACAAAACAAAGCAAACTTAAATTAAACATTGAGAACTAAGATAGATTACACCTAAGAACATTCCAACAATCCAAACTTTGAATGGCAGGCACGGCTCCAAGGGGTTTTCCTCTCCTTTTTCCTTGTAAGGCTACGTCACAAGGAAGTTGTGTATGAAATTAGGTTGTGGTGTGTTATGGAAGGGTGGTAAGGAATTGGGTTGAAGGATGGATGAATGTATGGTGCGGATGTGGGTGTGGAAGGGATGAATGGCTGAATGAATGGGAGGTTGCGGAATTGTATGTGAAAGATGGATGATTGCTGAATGAATCTCTGATTATATTTTATGCGGTAGATTTTTTATATTTTAGGGAAAGGATCATGGCTTTAATTAAATGTTTTGGGAAAGATTTAGACCCCAAATCCTCAAGGACAAAGGTAATTAAAGTCAGAATCCAAGAGAGAAAAGGGAAGAAGGGTGCGGCAAGGAATTAGGAAAAGGAAAGGGACTTCCTTGCACGGCAAGGGAAAGGAAAAGGGTAAGGTGGTGCGGCATCCCCTTAGGAGTGGGATTAGGCTTCTAGAATCTTGTAATTAAGTGTCCTAATATCTTTAGGGAGCCTCTTTAGCAGCTGGAACTTAGGTAGGAAAAGATTAGGATTGACTAAGTCAAAATAAGGAAGTTTGACTCATGTTTCTTTCTTTGTAGCTAATTCCTTTTCTTCCAAGTCTTGAATTAATTGCTTCAACTCTTTAGCACATTCCTAGCCCTTCTTGAACTTCAATTTCGTCCATCCACCTTACTCCAAGCATGGCTATCCATTCCAAGCCCAAAACTCCTCCAAAATACACTTTCTTGCCTCTGTAGCTAATTGGACCTACAAACACATGAAAATAGCTTAAATCACTATAATAAATAGAAACTAACAACATAAATGCAAGAAAACAAGCTCATTAAGTCGCATAAATATGCTCCTATCATCCATCTCTCAACACAATTCATACCACTCATCCATCACACACAATAACCCAATTTCAGAGTGATGTGAAAATTAACTTGACACACAAATTAAACCCTATTTTTGACAATTTTAGTGTATATGCAAGTAGGGGGATCATTCTAGACCGGGGATTAACTAGGGATGCTAATCAACATAAATAAAACTTAAAAACACTAAACTAGACTCTATAGATTCAAAACTAACTTAAAACACTCAAAACAGCAACAAACAATCAAAAAGACTCAATTATAGACCTAACAAGTGATTTTAACGAAAATAAAACTTAACTTGACTCAAAAGACTAAAAGAAAACAGATTTTGACTGAAAGAACAAGACTCAATGAAAGGGGGAATGTTTTTGACGAATTTAAAATTAAAACAGAAACTTTGCATAAAACACTTTATAAAAACGAATTTGGTGAATTGAAAAGGGTGAAAGACTAGTTAGAGGGTCATTCTCCACACATGACATATGCATACAAACCAATTTCCAGTTATTATTCCTTTTGACTTGAATGACAATGACCCCAATGTGACATCCCACATCGCCCAGGGGAGTGATCCTTATATATATATTCCCATCCTTACCTAGCACGAGGCCTTTTGGGAGCTCACTGGCTTTGGGTTCCGTAGGAACTCCGAAGTTAAGCGAGAAGGGGGCTAGAGCAATCCCATGATGGGTGACCTACTGGGAAGTTGCTCGTGAGTTCGCAAAAACAAAACCGTGAGGGAATGGTAAGCCCAAAGCGGACAATATCGTGCTACGGTGGTGGAGCGGGCTCGGGAAGTGATCCGCCCCGGGCCGGGATGTGACAATTGGTATCAGAGCTTAACCCTGGTTGCGTGTGTGCCGACGAGGATGTCGGGCCCCTAAGGGGGGTGGATTGTAACATCCCACATCGTCCAAGGAAGTGATCCTTATATGTATATTCCCATCCTTACCTAGCACAAGGCCTTTTGGGAGCTCACTGGCTTTGGGTTCCGTAGGAACTCCGAAGTTAAGCGAGAAAGGGGCTAGAGCAATCTCATGATGGGTAACCCACTGAGAAGTTGCTCGTGAGTTCCCAAAAACAAAACCGTCAGGGAATGGTAAGCCCAAAGCGGACAATATCGTGCTACGGTGATGGAGCGGGCCCGGGAAGTGATTCACCCCGGGCCTACTCCGAAGTTAAGCGAGAAGGGGGCTAGAGCAATCCCATGATGGGTGACCCACTGGGAAGTTACTCGTGAGTTCCCAAAAGGCCTCGTGCTAGGTAAGGATGGGAATATACATATAAGGATCACTCTCTTGGGCGATGTAGGATGTCACAATCCACCCCCCTTAGGGGCCTGACGTCCTCGTCGGCACACACGCGACCAGGGTTAGGCTCTGATACCAAACTGTCACATCCCGACCTAGGGCGGATCACTTCCCGGGCCCGCTCCACCACTGTAGCACGATATTGTCCGCTTTGGGCTTACCATTCCCTCACGGTTTTGTTTTTGGGAACTCACAAGCAACTTCCCAGTGGGTCACCCATCATGGGATTGCTCTAGCCCCCTTCTCGCTTAACTTCGGAGTTCCTACGGAACCCAAAGCCAGTGAGCTCCTAAAAGGCCTCGTGCTAGGTAAGGATGGGAATATACATATAAGGATCACTCCCCTGGGCGATGTGAGATGTCACACCCAAATTAACCGTGAAAAGCACAAATTAACTTTCAGATTTTTCTTAACTCGTTGAATTGGATGGAATACGCATCACAACCAAATTATCCTTTTTAAGTTCCCTAACTATGAAAAGCATGATAGAAAGACATATCAAAGGTCATTAAGTTCTTTGAAAACCATAAGCATTGACAAGGTATTCGTAACTATGAAAAGCATGATACTCATACCAAGGATTTACTTAACACAATCATGACTAGTGACTTCCACTACTTGTGAATATAAGTTCATAACGATTAGGTGAAACTCTAATAGGAGCATATTCATGCGACTTAAATGGCTTGTTCTCGTGCATTTACGTTATGTTTCTCTCGTTATTTTAGTCCTTTATGCTTCTTTTGTGTGTTTTCAGGTTCTAAGGGCCTAGGGAGCAAGAAAGTGCATTTTGAGGCCATTTGGAGCATTTTTGGGCATGGATTGGATAGCTTATCCATGGAGCCAAGAGGATGGACGAATTTGAAGGCCTTGTATGCACTTGAAGACACAAAACAATGGCCCTAACCCAATCACATAACACCTTGCCATGGGCTTAACACATTATGCCATACAAACCAACCTATTTTAGGCCCATTCTATGTACTTAAACCCTAGCCCTTTAAACTAGTTCATTTATCACTTATCAAACCATTCACTTATCACTCACCACATATCATTCATTTATCACTTAACATATCATTCATTTATCACTTAGCATATCATTCATTTATCAATTATCAAACCATTCACTTATCACTCACCACATATCATTCATTTATCACTTAACATATCATTCATTTATCACTTATCACAACAACAACCTAAAACACATGCACATGCACCACTAATCCCTTCATTTTCATGCCATCATTTCTCACCCCCTTTGCCGTGGCCTTCACTCACATTTCCAGCTTTCCACCTTGCATTTCCACATGCATTCACTTCATCATTACACACCACTCATTCTCTAATTCCACATGCACATTCAATCATTCACTCAAGCACCCTTGTGCCATGTTTCCCCCTTTGTTCCCACCCATCACATGCATTATCATCAAACAAACAACCCTAAACCGTGAGCTCCCATTCCTTTATGCCATTTTCAGATTTCCACCCACTAACCTAGTCATCAACACATGCACTTCCACCTTTCATCCACAATGATTCATGATTCATTCACTTTGCATCCTTTAATTCAATCACATACTTTCCCATTGTATAATACATCCACATGCATCTTTAACCAACAAACATTACAATCACATGCATCACAACCACAAAGAACCATCCTGAAAACACATTGCCGTGTATCCCCTTCATCAATTCCAGCATCTTCACATGTCTTCTAGCTTTCCCTTTCATTTCCACCACTCATTCTTCATCATTTCAGCCACCTACATGCATTAATTATTAAACTCTTCATCATTGCATTCAGAAAATGAGCAAGAAAGCTTCTCAATGCCGTGTATCCCCTTCACCATTTCAGCACATTCCAACACCTTCACATGCAATTCCAGTTTTCACATGTTTTCCTAACTGATTTTCCATCATTAATTAGCCACTTGCATCTTAAACAAACAGCCATATACATCTCCACTCCTCCTATAAATACCCTTGCATTCCCATCATTCAAGATCATCTCATTCCATTGTAGATACCACAACACAAACACTCCATTCCTTCTCTAGCCGTGAGTTTCTCTCCATTTTCTGCACCATTTTTCTCCACCACTCCTAACCTATTTCCATAATTCCCCACTCCATTCCACACTTCCATCCCCCCAAACCAACTATCTTTAGACCTTGTGCTACAACGAAGAGGAAGAGAAGAGGGCCTAAACGTTCATACAATTCAAGTTTGAGTTGTTGGAATGTTTAGGCGTTTCTTTGATTTCAATGTTTAATTTCAATTCTCTTTGTTTTGTATGAGGAACTAAACCCCCCTTTAGCTAGGGGGTGATTCGAAATTATGTTTATGTTTGTAATATGATTTGATTACTTTTAATTACGTTTCATAAATTGTGAATTCAATTTGTTTAACTGTTTGATTGATAACCTATTTATGTATGTTTATTAAGAATGAACGCTTAATTTTCATGCATGAATTTGACGCTAGAATATAAGTGAGTTTCACGTAATAGTTATGAACTTATATTCATAAGTAGTGGAGGTTGCTTATAAACAATCGCGTTAAACAAATTCTTGGCATAAGTTTCATGCAATCATAGTAACGAATGCCTCGTCAACACTTATAGTTTTCATGATGCTTAATGATTCTTGCTTGTATCTCTATTATGCAATTCATGTAGGGAACTTGTGAGGAATGCTTTGGGTTGTCGTATGCAATCATCCAATTCATTAACTTAAGGAAAACTTGACGGTTAATTTAAGCGTATATAGGCAAGGATTTCAAGCCAATCAATGTCCACAAAGAGATTGGAGGGATCATTCAAACTCTATGTGGTGGGAAGATCAACAAGTTCAACGTGAAGCATATTGGCAACCATATGAGGAGTTCAATTCAAGACCTATGCAGCCACCACAACTTCATATGCAATATGCTCAATTAAATTCAAGTTCACAAATAGATTATAATCAAATTCTTAATGAAATAAATTCTTTGGCGCAGGGGTCACAAAATCAAGCCAAGGAGGCCCAACAAGAAGCATATTGGCAACCATATGAGGAGTTCACTACAACACCTATGCAGCCACCACAACCTCCCCCACAACAATTCCAATCAAGTTCAAGTACGTCCATGGATAATGATTTTCAATTACTAACCTCTTTGACGCAGGATGAACAAAATCAAGACAAGAAGTTGGGTAAATTGGACGAGCAATTTGGGCAGATTATGGAGTTCATGAAATAAATTCAAGAGCAAAGTGAACTCTCCAACTCAACTATTGAAAACTCGAAGGAAGATTTTGAAATCCATAATGATATCACTTTGGGAAGTGCTATGGAGGTTGGAGCTGACCTAAAAATGTCCAAACATAGCCTAGAAGTGGATGAGGAGCTGCTAATTGAGGAGGAGGAAGAAGACATGCAAACGGCAAGGGTAGAACAACCCTTGCCGCAGCCCCCTAAGCCCTCTAAACCACCCACCACAAGTAAGGACGTCCCAATTCCATGTTATTCTGATGTTATTCCACCCAATGTCCCTTTTCCTAGCAGGTTTTTGATTCCCAACCAAGAAGAGAGTAAAAAGGACATCGTGGAAGCCTTCCCAAAGGTGCAAAATGCTATTCCAATTCTTGGTGCAACACAGCAAGTTTTAGATGGTGTTGAAATTTTCAAAGGACTTTGTACACCAAGAAGAATGATTCAAGAGAAGGTAGTGGCTGGAGAAGATGTAGAAGGCATCAAAGAGGACATAATTGAAACCACAATTCCCAAGGAAGTTGGATTTTATGACACGGGACAAGTCATAACTTTCGAAGGGGTGTTTATTCTGGAGTTCATTTTGGAGCACACAGGTAAGCCGCCTCCCCGAATTTCAATTTTCTTTTATACTAACATGTGGTTAATGATTCAGGCACCCAATCTGGAATTTAAACTATTACCGGATCATTTCAAGTATCACTGCCCATTCAAAGATAAATTCCATGCCGTTTGATTTTATTTATGTTAATCAAAAAAAAAAAAAAAAAAAAAAAAAAAAAAAAAAGTTGTGATACTAAACATGGAAAAAGATGGAGCCTTCACAGAGGATGTTTACGTGAAGCCCCACTACGAGGCGTCGAAGCAGAAGGAATAGAAGCGGAAGGCATAGGAGCAGAAGGCATGGAAGCAGGAGGCATAGAAGCGGAAGGCATCGGAGCGGAAGTCATCGGAGCTAGAGCATTCCAGGCCTCAATACTTGGGCAAACGCTGGATGACCCAGGAAAAATGTGCCTCTGGAGATAAGACGCAAGCCTTTGACGGTCATTGTGAATTCGACCCTCAGATTCTTGCAGCTCATCAAGCTTCCTCTTCATGCCCGCCGAATAGTTATTTGCAAGCACATGCAAACTTCTATTCTCGTACTTAAGCTGTTTGATTTCCTGCTTAAGACTTTCCACCTCTGCCATCAACGATTCCACTTGGCGGGACCGAGCAAGCAGGCGTAGACCCATGTTGGACACAGAGCTCGCACACTGAACACTAAGTGCGAGGGACTCTTGAACGGCCAACTCATCGGACCGTCCTGACAGCAGCCTACTATCTTTTGGAGTGAGGAGGTTCCTAGCTACTATTGTAGCTGTTGTGGCGTCCTGCATCACAGAGTCTTCACCTGAAAGAGGACCGTTAGAAGATAAAAAAGAAGGGCGCCATACATTACCTTGACGGGGCGCAACCGGATCGCTGCTGAGACTCAAATCTAAGCTAAGGTTCGATGAGTTTGCCATTTTCTTTCAAAAGTGTTCAAAGAGAAGGGGTGGATGGAGTTAAATTTCGAAGGGCCGGAGACGATTATCAAGAATGGGAGATCTTCAGAGTGTGTTTGTGGCGGTGATCGATACCTCAATAAGAAGCCAAGGCGACGCGTCCACCGATTCAAAAAGCCGGAATTTCTGGCGTAATTTAGGCGACGTTTTCTCGGCTTTTCAGAAGACGCACGTGGAGGCCATCATCGCAACTACACCTCTTTAGCCGACAAGCGCAAAGTTCGGCGACGCTTTCTCTGCTTTTCAGAAGACGCGTGCAGCTTTGTCAAAAGGAGCCGCATCTGCACTACCACGTGTCGTTCAGAAAGCGAAGGGGCGTCGTTCAGAAATCGAAGGGGCGCCTGCTCAGAAATCGAAGAGGCGTCGTTCAGAAATCGAAGAGGCGCCACTATTTCAAAAAGCCGGATTTGCGGGATCAAAACGTTTGTCGACAAGGGTAAAAAGTACCACCACTTGATATTATCTCTATATATGTCGACCTTCGTCTTTTATGGCAGGGCAAACCTGAAGAAAATGCCCACCTCTCCCTCACCTCTGAGGGCGCACTCCCAGCAAAGCCTTTCGAAATACTCAATTCTTTCTTCTTCCCCAAAGATGATACCAGATGCCTGGAGTACAGATGACCCAGGAGGAAACAGCACAACAAATACATGTGCCGATTCATTCACCGCTTCTTCAAAAGCAAAGGTATCTCATATCATCAAGGTCAAAAGCAAAAGTATCTCATATCATGCTCTTTCCCTGTCTTTTTCTTTGTCCTTGTTCTTACTCGCATGGCAAAGTAAAAGAAGCAATCAGCCGGCACTTGGAGTCAGTCTTCCGATCTGGAGCCAACTGCCTGGAATCTATTCCTGATTGCTTACCTAGCGTTGCTCTCGAGTAGTCATCTTCAACGGTTGATACACTTCCAGAGAAGGGACCACTTCTGCAACGGGGAGTAAGTAAGGCAAGTGAAAGTAGGGCATTGAAGCATGTGGAGACAAACATAGGCTGAGTTTTCCTCCAACCCTTTTCAATACGAATTGGACAGATTGAACAAAGAAACAGACCAAAGGAGTAAGCTCAGACCTTCGGGGGAGACCAAAAGAACCATCCTGCTGCCCAGTTCAAGAAGTAGCACAAAGGAAAATCAACGATGGGCAGAAACCAGTTCAAGAGTAAGCCTGTGGAATCACAAAGATCAAAAGCCTCAATGCAATTACCAAGGAGAAGATGGAATTTACACTCTATAACCAGATTTGCGTCTCTAAACTCTTCTCTTTGTTAATTACATTATGCCATGTTTAGTATGTTTAAAGTGCTTTTTGTGTATTTACTTATGCTTTGTGTGAATCTATGCTTAAAACATTGAGGACAATGTTTGATTTAAGTGTGGTGGGATAACTAAGTATGTTGATGCAAATTCGTTGAATTTTATCACCCATAACTTCAAGTGTTGTTCCTTGCTGTTTTAAATGTTTTTAAGGTGTTTTTAAACTGTTTTAGCATGTTTTGTTTTATAACTCCGAAAATCACATAAAAATTTGAAAAACATTTTTTTTGAAAAGCCTAAAAAGAGTGTTTTGAGTTGTTTTTGTGTCTTAGGGAACCTTCCAACGTTATGATTAGGATTTGGTTTATAATTGCATGACGGTTAGAAAGAGTTATAACATAGAGAAAAGTTTGATTTACTCTTGGTATATGCTTGGTTATGGTTATAATGTATGACTTCACATGCAATCATAAAAGAAAATTTAGTTTTTGTAACATGCCTGAAGGAAGGAACTCAAACAAATGCTACAACCCTGAGAGACTTGAGCCTATAATGTTCTTTGGAGAGTATAATCTGTGATTTCTTGTTTTCTAAAGTCGTTGCATGATCTCATTATTCTTTGCTTGGTTACTACTTAGAAGGCGTTTCATCATATAGTTCCAAATGCTAGAACTCATGCCCATTTCATTCAAAGCATGTTATTGATTTGCATAACATATATCAAGATGAAGTTGTGTAGTTGCCACCATAGCCAAATAGCCTCGCTTCCCATATTTCGTATATGTTGTAAGTTTTACCCCCGTTGAGCCATGTTAACCCATGTTCTTTGTTAACCCACTTTATCTTCACCTAACCTAGAATATGACCGTCCTTACCCTTGTTCTTAAAAGATAGTGAGCATGACTTAAATAAATTCCTTTTGAGTTACATTATGAAAGAAAATAAGTGTGGGGGAGAGAATGTTTAAGTGTTTATGTTTTGAGATTCAAAAGAAAAGAAAAAAAAAAAAAAAAAAAAAAAAAAAAAAAAAAAGAGAAAAGAATAAGTGATTGAAGAAAGGTTCCAAAACACCAATTCTGGGCGTAAATTGTCTAAATTCTCCCTTTTTGTTCAAAAGTTGAGTTTTCATTCAAAAGTGAATTCTAAGTTGATTCAAATGCTTTGCTCACTATTTCTTTAAGAACCTTTGTTTTCCATATCCCTTCTTTGTTATCCACATACCCCAAGCCCCGTTACAACCCTTGACTTCTATCTTGAGTGTTGTGTATTTCAATTTGTGGAGTTTGAACTTGGTATGAGCTTATGGTGTCACTGGTTCTCGCGTCTAAGTAGTAGCATTCCATTCATGAGATCATATCTAAACATGCTTATTAACTCCAGAAATTGCGTTCTTTGTGATACTTATTTGTGAGTGTTCGTTTTCATGTTACATCAATCTTCTCACATATGACTAGATTAGGGTGTGTAGTTAGAAATTCTGAGAGAAAATCGAGTGCATATCTTGTAAGGAATTGAGCAAATTCTCTAAGGCATGTTACTACATTCAAAACATGGTTTTAAATGCTTAATTGTGAACTAGTATATGGTGACTATGATTAAGAATGTACTTAAGTGTGAAGATGACTAAAATCTGTGAGAATGATGATTTTTAACTTGTCATGTGCATTGGAAATCCCTAAAGACGGTTGTTGGAAGGTTTAGGTTGTGTTTTACGTGTTTAGTGTCGTTTTGTTTATTTGTTTTTATTCTGTTTTGCTCGAGGACTAGCAAAAGCTAAGTGTGGGGGTATTTGATAGGAGCATATTCATGCGACTTAAATGGCTTGTTCTCGTGCATTTACATTATGTTTCTCTCGTTATTTTAGTCCTTTATGCTTCTTTTGTGTGTTTTCAGGTTCTAAGGGCCTAGGGAGCAAGAAAGTGCATTTTGAGGCCATTTGGAGCATTTTTGGGCATGGATTGGATAGCTTATCCATGGAGCCAAGAGGATGGACGAATTTGAAGGCCTTGTATGCACTTGAAGACACAAAACAATGGCCCTAACCCAATCACATAACACCTTGCCATGGGCTTAACACATTATGCCATACAAACCAACCTATTTTAGGCCCATTCTATGTACTTAAACCCTAGCCCTTTAAACTAGTTCATTTATCACTTATCAAACCATTCACTTATCACTCACCACATATCATTCATTTATCACTTAACATATCATTCATTTATCACTTAGCATATCATTCATTTATCAATTATCAAACCATTCACTTATCACTTCCATTCACTTATCACTCACCACATATCATTCATTTATCACTTAACATATCATTCATTTATCACTTATCACAACAACAACCTAAAACACATGCACATGCACCACTAATCCCTTCATTTTCATGCCATCATTTCTCACCCCCTTTGCCGTGGCCTTCACTCACATTTCCAGCTTTCCACCTTGCATTTCCACATGCATTCACTTCATCATTACACACCACTCATTCTCTAATTCCACATGCACATTCAATCATTCACTCAAGCACCCTTGTGCCATGTTTCCCCCTTTGTTCCCACCCATCACATGCATTATCATCAAACAAACAACCCTAAACCGTGAGCTCCCATTCCTTTATGCCATTTTCAGATTTCCACCCACTGACCTAGTCATCAACACATGCACTTCCACCTTTCATCCACAATGATTCATGATTCATTCACTTTGCATCCTTTAATTCAATCACATACTTTCCCATTGTATAATACATCCACATGCATCTTTAACCAACAAACATTACAATCACATGCATCACAACCACAAAGAACCATCCTGAAAACACATTGCCGTGTATCCCCTTCATCAATTCCAGCATCTTCACATGTCTTCTAGCTTTCCCTTTCATTTCCACCACTCATTCTTCATCATTTCAGCCACCTACATGCATTAATTATTAAACTCTTCATCATTGCATTCAGAAAATGAGCAAGAAAGCTTCTCAATGCCGTGTATCCCCTTCACCATTTCAGCACATTCCAACACCTTCACATGCAATTCCAGTTTTCACATGTTTTCCTAACTGATTTTCCATCATTAATTAGCCACTTGCATCTTAAACAAACAGCCATATACATCTCCACTCCTCCTATAAATACCCTTGCATTCCCATCATTCAAGATCATCTCATTCCATTGTAGATACCACAACACAAACACTCCATTCCTTCTCTAGCCGTGAGTTTCTCTCCATTTTCTGCACCATTTTTCTCCACCACTCCTCACCTATTTCCATAATTCCCCACTCCATTCCACACTTCCATCCCCCCAAACCAACTATCTTTAGACCTTGTGCTACAACGAAGAGGAAGAGAGGAGGGCCTAAACGTTCATACAATTCAAGTTTGAGTTGTTGGAATGTTTAGGCGTTTCTTTGATTTCAATGTTTAATTTCAATTCTCTTTGTTTTGTATGAGGAACTAAACCCCCCTTTAGCTAGGGGGTGATTCGAAATTATGTTTATGTTTGTAATATGATTTGATTACTTTTAATTACGTTTCATAAATTGTGAATTCAATTTGTTTAACTGTTTGATTGATAACCTATTTATGTATGTTTATTAAGAATGAACGCTTAATTTTCATGCATGAATTTGACGCTAGAATATAAGTGAGTTTCACGTAATAGTTATGAACTTATATTCACAAGTAGTGGAGGTTGCTTATAAACAATCGCGTTAAACAAATTCTTGGCATAAGTTTCATGCAATCATAGTAACGAATGCCTCGTCAACACTTATAGTTTTCATGATGCTTAATGATTCTTGCTTGTATCTCTATTATGCAATTCATGTAGGGAACTTGTGAGGAATGCTTTGGGTTGTCGTATGCAATCATCCAATTCATTAACTTAAGGAAAACTTGACGGTTAATTTAAGCGGACCTAATTAACCCGGGGTGTTGAGAATTCATGGTTTGTTGAAATGCAATTGGAAATCATTTTATTATGCAAATGTAACATGTATGGAGATGAACCCCTTAGCTAGCCATACCATCCATTCATTTCCGTCAATTTCATATTTACAATTTGTTTTCTTTACAATCTATCCATTTTAGTTTAAATTCGTCCAAATCCAATTCCCCCCTATTTCGTTGAAGTCTTAGTCTTAATCTTTCTTATTTTTAGTTTTGCTTTCTTCGAGCATTAAATAGTGTTTTATATTGTGTTTTTATGTTTTTAAGTCAATTTAGAAGGTTTTAGCAAGCCCTCCTAATCCCCGGTCTAGAACGATCCCTCACTTATCCATTCTACTACAATTGTGAAACGAGGGTTTAATTTGAGTGT
Organism: Pyrus communis; assembly: GCF_041283825.1. NCBI lineage: Eukaryota > Viridiplantae > Streptophyta > Magnoliopsida > Rosales > Rosaceae > Pyrus > Pyrus communis. Next base: position 10,822,484 of record NC_142572.1, read on the forward strand.
CAAGTAATTCTCGCATCAAACTCCATTATACTCTAGCATCAAACTCATGCATGCAAATTAAGTGTCAACCATCAATCAACATACATAAACAAGTTTCGATAACCCAGATAAGCAAATCACATTCAAGACTCAAGAAACAATAACTGGATGTAATCATTTCATATAAAACATATAATCATGGCTTTGAATTCACCTCCAACTATAAAGAAATTAGTTCCTCATGTTCATCATAATTGAAAACCAAATTAAAACAAACATTGAACTAAAACTAAAGATAGAAAGAACCCAGAAACGCTCCACACTCCAATGGCATGCACGGCACTCCCTTGGATGGCAGATTGCACGACACAAGTCCTTCTCTCCTTCCTTCCTTGCTACGGCACTAGGGTGATTTAGGTGTTTGTGGTGTGAATTATGGTGTTTGATGGCTAAATGAATGATTGAATGAATGGATGGTGGTTTTCTACGGCATAACATGTATATATATGCTAGGGTTTCACGGCAAAGCCTTGGAGAACAAGGATAGGGCACGACATAAGCTGAATAGGAATAGAATTGTGCAACCAAAACCCAAGTGGAATGGGTTAAAACAACCAGAAACCAAGGGGAATTAGGGTAGAAAGGTGCGGTAGACATTAAAACTTCTAGAAGAGATGTTTTAGAACATATTTCTGACTCAAAATTACCAACACATCCGGCAAGGGTGTAGGAGAGGAATTACAACTCCTAATCCACCAAGGAATGGCATATATGAGGCACACAATGGATAAAGCTTCTAGAATCTGAATTATGTATTCAAATGTATAATTAATCCATTTTAAATAGCTAGAATTAAGGCACAAACTGATTTGGATAAGATAAGATGGGATAATGCTAGATTTAGGAAAGGATAAGGTTGGTTAGGATAGGATAGGATAAGATAAGGTTTGGATAAGATAAGGTTGTTTAGATAATGTTTCATGTTTCTTGCTATTTCCTTATCGTCTTTGTCTTGAACTTGTTTCTCCAAATTTGTAGCATGTTCGTAGCCTCTTTTAACTTCAAATTCGTCCATCCACCTTGCTCCATATGCAAGCTATCCATTCCAAGCCCAAAACTGCTCTAAAATGCACCAAAATGCACTTTCTTGCCAACTTTGTCAATTGGACCTACAAACACACGAAAATGGCTTAAAACACTATAATAAATAGAAACTAACTATGTAAATGCAAGAAGACAAGCTAACTAAGTCGCATAAATATGCTCCTATCAACGAAGGTCAACAAAAGTCAACCCTTTCATAGTTAGGGTTATTTTAGTAATTCCAATTAATTAAAACGTAATTTTCGAAATAGGTCATTACATTCGGTGAGAGCTTTTTTCTTGCACTGAGAATACTTCTCACTTTCTGTGAGTGATCTTCGTTTCTGTGTTCCGTTTCAGTCGTCGACTCAAGCCTGGGTCGGTGGCAGCCATTTCTTCTCTTTTCCTTTCCTTCCTTCTTTTCTTTTTCCTTCCTTTTCCTCCTGTGTCCATCAGTGTTTTCTTCCATGTTTTCCGGCCTGATTTTCTTTATTCTCTTACCTTTGATTTCAATTGAACATTGCCATCCATCCATGGATTTACTCACCCCATTTTTTATTTATCCCCAATGGTTTCGACCTCTCTCGATCCCGCAGTTTTCCTAGTCTGCACCTGTTTCTTGCCACCGCGTTTCGCGACAGGTGTGTAAGCTTGGGTGCTCGCACCATCTCCTTCCAGTTATGTGCCGATTTCAGCATTTTTGTCTGTGGGATATCTTTCCTACTGATTTCCTTTCTTTGATGGCTGTGGATTTACATTTTGCGGTTTGATGGTGGGTGGAGCCTTCTTCTTTTCCATTTTGGAGGCTTTGTTTGGTTGACGTTCTGGTGGCTACAAGAGGTGTTCGTTCAAGGTCAGAAGATCTGACGACCACAAAGGTGCTAGGGTTATTTTGTTTTCTGTGTTGTTGTTTTGGGCTCAACCTTTGTGTTGGGTTTTTGCTTTGAGGCCCATATTTTAGTTTTGTGCTTTAATTGTAATTGGGCCTCTGTTTTATGTTGTATATTGTGTGCTTTGTTGGTAATGAATTATCAAAAAAAAAAAAATATATTAATCCATAAAGGTCCTTTTATATTAAAAATTGTGCACAACCTTAGCTTTCCAAGTTGGCTTTTTCTTGCTTGTAGTAAGTTCTAAAACCTCACTCCTTGGAGATGCTAAGCAACATTGAACTGTTTTTTTTTTTTTTTTTCCCTCCTGAGTTGTTTTGGTTGGTCCAAAATAAGAAACAATTTGGATAGAGAAAATATTCTCAGCAGGAGGGGGATGCTTATATGCAATATGCATAGCACACAGATTAAAATGTTCCAGCCTCTAAGCGTACTCATTTAGTAACTAGGCTCTGTGATATGCTTCTTAAATGTCCTTATTCAAAATCAATTGGCATGCAGTAGGTGGACATGCCAAGATCCTTTTAAATTACTAATACCGTCTCAATGTGAGATTAATACGACATGTCCCAGTATATTTATTATTACTTAAGCTACATAAGCGGACAACACATGTATACAAGGTGATGATAAAAGCATGTGTCGCTATTAGACTCAGCATGTGAGAAGCACATGCTCAAATACATACCGCAGGGTATGGATGAGGTATTTATAAGGCTTGAGAAATTAATTCAAGGAATGGATTACAAAATGTAGCATAGAGAGGATTTGAAAAATCCTCCATGAGTATTACAAAGGCATATGAGGAGATGTCATCTACAAAACCCTTGCTTTCATAATGCTCATGGAGGGTTTCTCTAATTCCTTTCATGTTACGTACATTTTATGGTTGATTTCTTCATAACTTGACATCAATTCAATCCCTTGAATCCTTGTAAAAGCCTCATCCAAACATACCCTTAGAATACAAGTATTCAACTCAAAAGCAATTCTCACTTTTGAGTAAAAAGGATCAACAACTTGTTCCATTTCCGATGTGTTTGCAGGCTTGGTAAGACCAATTATCATTGTTGAGTAAGGAAGGAATAGTTCCTATTATCCATGTACATTTATTTCTTCAGCTTTATTCAATTTTTTTTTTCTCTCAGGAATCTTACATGTTGGAGCCTCAGCTTGGTCTGCTGCACAGTTATTCCAAGTGATTACTTGACTGAAATTGGATGAATTCACTATTTTCAATATCAAGAACTAATAAATATTCCATAACTTTATAATTATCTGGATTTATCCTAATTTTTTGTTGGTGAGTTCTATAACAGCTGTCCAACAAAATGTTTGTATTGCTCGAGTATCCCAGTAAAAAGATGTTAAAATTCGATCGAGTGCAAAAGCAAGTGAGTGGGTCTTCTCTTCTGGTGCACAATTGTTTCTGATTATTTTAGCATTACTATCACTTAAAAAAAGAAAGGAAAACTAATTAAAAGGATTTGAAAATTTTGAGTTTTAATGATAATGACAAAATAAAGGGTAAAGTGAATAGTATCAGGATTGACTTTTTAGTGTAAAAATGTAGTTTTTCGTTAAAGTTTCTAAAGAAGGAAACGTTTGACTGATAAATAATTGTTAATATTTATGCTTTGAAATGGTTTTGTATACTCTTATCTCTTTCTCTATGATGTTTGTTGGAATGAATAACATTTACTGGAGAACCATATTCATTATTCTTCTTTTTCAGCTAGGGATGGATGATAAGCCTTACACGTGGAAATAAATTTTTGATTCTGTTTTCTAGGGTTGTCTTTTAAAGAGATGGAATTAAATTTTATATTTAATTAGTAGCTAGCTACGAGTTCTGCTATATAAGGAACGTTGGTTGATACAAGAGAGGCACAACACAAAACAAATAATACCCATCTCTCTAATATTTCTTGTGATATTAGAGTGATTGTGTTGTCGGGTTTCCTGCATATTTGCATATTTGAAATTCATCCAAAAGGGAGGCTACCAACGAATGACGGTAAGGGTTTTTTGAAGCTTTTGTTTCTCAGTTTCAGCTACTATTAGCACTGTTTGCCACACATTTTAGTAGAAACTTTCTTGCTGCATAAACTAGTCGTTTTTGCAATGCTTTATGTCAAATCCATCACTAATTGACCTTCATACACACGCATACGTATACAACTATACATACAAGTATCATATATAATTATTGAAGAATAAAAATTATGCAACCTTTGGGTTAATGGTTAAAACATCTCATGCCTTTTCACTCATTGCTAATTATTTTTCCTGATGGAGGATTAATTTTAAGGTAGCATCAGAGTAGTTATTTATGCATCGAAGTCGGTTGACGCACATGAACACGACACGCAATAAAAACCTAACCCTTGCAATAGGGTACTAAAAAATTCTAAGTTTTGCGTTGAACGCTCAAATTTTAAAAGTTCTGTTATAGCTAGTTACTTTACTCAGTCTAGTACATTTGGTTGATGCGAGCCGATATGAACAAAATGCGGGATCACAAGCTTTCCCAAAAATTTTTTGGTCAAAAATGCCCTTCAAAACAAAAAATTTCAAAAGCAACCCAAAATAATGCAGTGGTATTTTTGTCATTTTAACAGTGTTTTTTTAATAATTAATTCTTTTTTTACATTTTTTTAATTAGTACCTCATAATAGACTAGTAATAATGTAATTCAATCAGTTGTTCATTAAATATTATTTTCTCTATTTTTAAACACGTTCAAAACATCTTAAATGTCATTGGTTTGTGAAAGATTTTTTCTAGCATGAACTAAGATTATTCATTCACTTCAAATATTTAACTTTTATTTTATTAATTCACATATATAAATACCTTTAAAATGTATAAGTCGAGCGTAACATATAAAGGCTAGTAGTATAAAAAGAAAAGAGCTCTACAACTGTTACTTCAAGCGCCATTACTACATCCCAAAATTCAGTGACTCAAATCAATGGCTCCAATCGATCCGGGCCTTCTGCCAGTTGGAATGAAATAGAAGTTGCGTATTAGAGTTGACACTTGAAAAAGCAGAAAAAGAGAGAGAGAGAGAGAGAGAGAGAGGTAAGAGAAAAGTGCTTTTGGATGGTCACTAGGAAAATCAAAGGTTGGGAGAAGATCTTTGAAAATCTTCGAAGAGTCAAGCTCCAAGTTGGCATGAAAATTAGCACAAATATTGCAGTGGTGGGTTGATCGTATGAGTCTTCTTTTAGTCTTCTAAACAACGTGGGCTTTTACAATCTTGCCACCGAAGTGCTATACATACCCCGACCGCCCCCAACTCCAACTTTGTATACCGACACCAATTCGTTGACAAGTACTCATAAAATCAGTCAACCTCTCTCAGTCGTCAGTCACTCTCTCTGTCATTTGGAGCAAAATTTCACTTGGGTTTCTCTAGCAATTCTTTGGGTACGTTTTGTGTGTCAGAGAGTTGAACAACCTCATACATCATCGGGAAAGCAAAACCCATCTCTTTAGTTATCATATTTATAGAGAATTTGTTTACTTTAAGCTGCACAAATTCTCACACAATAGTAAAGACTTGTCCTTATATATATATATATATATATATATATATATTCTTATCCGAAAAATTAAAAGAATTCGGTTTTTCTGCTCTTCCACTTTTCATACATTTTTATTCTCTTCTATTTTATACGATCACAGTTAAACCACGATAATATTTTATATTAATTTTTTTATAAAGATAATAAGACAAAAAACAATAGTAATATAAAATATTGACGTGACTTAATCATGATCGCACAAATAAGAAGGATTAGAGTATATGGAAAGTAGGAGTGCAGAGAAGCCAGGTCGAAATTAAAAGGCTAGTGTTTTGCTCTCTTTTTGACAAAAGATGGGAGACGACGCTGCCACAAAAAATCAGCAGCTCCACCACCACCAAGTTTTTGATATCTCAGTTCATGTTCCTCCACAAGGAGGCTCCAAGTGCTTTGATGAAGATGGCCGTCTCAAACGAACGGGTAAAATTCTCTTTCATAACATAATGCAGACATGAGTTAGGTCAGTCAACTATTTGAAACTTTTAATCTTTGACACAATAGTATTCTAAAACATGATTAGTGATTCATTCTTGCGTTGTCTAATTCACCAGGAACTGTTTGGACTTCGAGTGCTCACATAATTACTGCTGTGATTGGTTCTGGGGTTCTGTCCTTGGCTTGGGCCACAGCTCAGCTAGGATGGGTTGCTGGCCCTTCTGTGATGCTCTTGTTCTCTTTCGTGACCTACTACACTTCAACTCTCCTGTCTGCATGCTATCGTTCCGGAGATTCGGTCACTGGGACGAGAAACTATACGTACATGGATGCTGTTAGATCCAATCTTGGTAAATTTTGCTAAAATATATTTTAAACTTGTTGGCCAAGTAAAAAAGTCAGAATCTTTTTTAGATGTTCTAAAAGCTCAAACTTTGTTCTGTTTCGTGTTTCGTTTTTTGTAGGTGGAGCTAAGGTTAAAATTTGTGGATATGTTCAGTACTTGAACCTTTTCGGGGTTTCCATTGGTTACACAATTGCTTCATCCATAAGTATGATGTAAGTTTTGAGTGTTTGAAGTTTGAAAAGGGGAGTGATTTCCTCACAGCCTAAATATAAATCAAAGGACAAATAAACTGGTATTTGCGGAAATCATTTCCTTTCGAAAATAAAAAACTTGGTGATTTTAGTTGAGGGATTTAAAGATTATTTGCGCTAACGAGGTTCTTTTGATATTGAATAAACAGGGCAATAAATAGGTCTAATTGCTTCCACAAGAGTGGTGGGAAAAATCCATGCCGTATTAACAGCAACCCTTATATGATCGCTTTCGGCGTCACAGAGATCATATTTTCTCAGATTCCGGACTTCGATCAGCTGTGGTGGCTCTCCATTGTTGCTGCAGTCATGTCTTTCACTTACTCAACCATTGGACTAGGCCTTGGAATTGCTCAAGTTGCAGGTACAAAAATAGCTAGCTTTAAAGCTATGTTGATGACTTTAAATCCGAACTGAGTATTTCGGACTAATTTAATCGGTTCTAGCAGCACTGACTTGAGCTTGTTTTCCTGCTTGTCAATTACCAGAAAATGGAAAAATCATGGGAAGCATGACCGGAATAAGCATTGGGACAGTGACTGCAACCGAAAAGATGTGGAGGAGCTTCCAAGCACTCGGTGACATAGCTTTCGCCTACTCATACTCTCTCATCCTAATCGAAATTCAGGACACAATTAGATCCCCGCCATCTGAATCCAAGACAATGAAAAAGGCCACTCAAATCAGTGTGGCAGTCACAACCCTTTTCTACATGCTTTGTGGCTGCATGGGATATGCTGCTTTCGGAGACTTGTCCCCCGGAAACCTCCTCACTGGTTTCGGTTTCTACAACCCCTATTGGCTCCTTGACATTGCCAACGCTGCCATTGTCATCCACCTTGTTGGTGCATACCAAGTCTACGCACAACCCCTTTTCGCCTTTGTTGAGAAAACTGCGGCGCAAAAGTTCCCAGACAGCGAATTCATAACGAAAGACATCAAACACCGGATCCCAGGAATCGGACCCTACAACCTTAACCTCTTCAGAATGATCTGGAGGACAGCATTTGTGATCATAACCACTGTGATATCCATGATCCTCCCGTTCTTCAACGACGTGGTTGGACTTCTTGGGGCTTTTGGGTTTTGGCCACTCACGGTTTACTTCCCGGTGGAGATGTACATTGTGCAAAAGAGGATTCCAAAGTGGAGCACACGATGGCTTTGCCTCCAAACCCTAAGTGTTGCTTGCCTTATAATAACCATTGCAGCTGCCGCCGGATCAATTGCCGGTGTGGTTAGTGATCTCAAAGTCTACAAGCCATTCACTGCCAGCTATTGAGATCTAGCAGAATTTGAATTAACAAGTTCCATTTACTTTAGCATTTCTCCTAATCAAGGAAGGAAAGAGAATTGTTCATTGTGGTCAGTTCTTGTTCATGTTCATATAACAAAATCTTCAATTGGTGGTGGTGTTGTTGATGTTAGTGTTTGGTGTCTTTGTGTTGGTTTCTACTGTCTTCAAAGGAAGAAAAGGCGGTGCCATGTATGTATTTATCTGAAATCAAATCATGAGTACTTCCAATTCCCTAATTAACTTCCCTTGTTTCCCATTGCAAAAATTCTAGCAAAATCTTTTCTTTAATTTGTTTCATTGGAAAGATATTCTAATTAAATCGACCAGAAGAATCTAAACAACAAATAAAAGAATTCGATATGAGTAGAGGGAGAACAAAAGCTTATTGAATTTTAGTTTCTTGAATAGAATATTTCTAGGTCCCATATTTCATGTGCAGAAATTTGAAATGGCACTTCTCATAAGTACCATTGAAGGTGCAAGTTCTTAAAACCCCACTGACAGAGAAAGAGTTGAACATGGCAAATGTGAAGCATCTGTCATGGAGTGATTGACCATGGTCGATGATTTAATGCTTCTGTTGGGGAAGGTGACGTCTATGATTTCCAGGAAGATCCAAGATATGGGATTGTGTTGCGACAACCAACTGCACTGAGTACTAAACGCTAAAGATTCAGCTTTCACATCTATGCATTGGCATCCATTTATAGTAGCCACCTCAATTATATGAGAATAATTTCTCTCACATTCTTTTTTATTCAAACAAATGTTGTCTATGAGATCTGAACTCACGGCATATTCGATCTAATATGAAGAAGACTAAAATGGTCCTAGACTAGATAGTAATAAGTGAAATTAACAATATGAGAAACTATCCATATGTATGAAAGGATTCCCGAGTGTTTTCCTCATCAGCCTTTCTTGTTATTCAAATTTTCAAAATTGACCGAAATAAATCATTTTTTGAAATCTCAATTGTTAAAGTGATTCGTTTTTTAATATGTGGTCGATTTGATTTCGATATATAGTCAATTTGATTTCGATCAATTCAACCATTAAGATTTAACTTTGCGACAATTGAGGTTTGAATTCTTGTCGTTTTAGCCAATTTCCCTCCTACATTGGTGTATTCATAAAAAGGTCTAATTGTCCATAGTTGCTGCAATGATCCAGATATCTTAACAAGGCAGTCCTTTTACATATATCACACAATTATGAATTAAACTGCGAGTCCCACGTGTTCCATATGTTATATCATTTATCACCAACTCTAGCATCTGCTAGAGTTCTCTTAAAGAAAAGGATTAAGTTCAATCTAAATCTGTAATACAACTTGCTGCTACTAATCATTTAAAATGCGCGTTTCACATACACAATAAGAGGACGATCAAAGATTCTGTAACAGGTTTAGTGAAGAAGTTGGGTTCCACCACAAAACCAATTGGCAATATGAGGAGTAGCTCAACTACTTATAAGCACATGCAAGACCCTCCTCTCATGCACAATCAAAGATTCATTCTCAACACGACCCCTCATGTGTGGCGAATTTTCATGACTAGCACGTAGACAACACGACTCAGGTGATGTGAAGCATGTGTGGCCGTTAGGCTTCACACATGGGACAACCTGCTCTAATACTATGAAGAAAGTTGGGGTTGCCTATATGGGGAATAGCCCAACTACTTATAAGCACATGCAAGGTCCCTCCTCTCATAATGTGGAATAAATAATGGGTAAATTACACAGAACTATACCTCAACTATTGGGTCATTAACAGTTTCATACCTCATCTTTAAAAAGTTTCAATGTCATGCCTTCCGTCAGTTGTCTGTCAATTCCTCTGTGTAAATGCTGACGTGGCTTAAGACGGGGCCCATTTTCTATTAAAAAATTAATAAAATATTAATAAAATAATAATTTACCCTTCCTCCCTTCACTCCAGAACCCCATCCACCTTCTTACTCCCTTCACACTAGAACCCCACCGCCCAGTCTCTCCCTATTCTCTTCCAATCTTCTCTGTCTTCTTCAACTCTTCACACCCAGAGCAAAGAATGGAAGAGCGAGAACGCAATTTGTTCTCCACTAACCTCCCCATACCTTTCCCATTTTCTCTCTCGGTTGGCGTTGACGACCCATAATGTGATTTGTTCACAACCCAGAACGGCAACGGCTCGGGAAGGTGGGATGTAATTTGATTCTTGATGGGTTTGGAGGTGATGAAATTTTGGTTTTGGATTTGATTTTTGGGGGTTCTGGGGGTGGGATGATGAGATTTGATTTTGGATTGGGTTTGCTTTTTTTGTTTGAGGTCTGATGGGATTGGTGCTGTAAAACGGCTGATGAATGAGGAAAGAGATAGTTTGGTTCTGATGATGGGATGGAGTGGTTTGGTTCTGATGGTGATTTTGAGGGCTGATGGCTGGAGGAGGAGGAGGAGGAGGAGAAGATGGAGGAAGAGAGGGCGGTGGTGAGGTTCTGGAGTGAAGGGAGGAAGGGAGGGCATGGATGGGATAGGAAGAAGGTGGGTGGGGTTCTGAAGTAAAGGGATGAAGGGTAGGTGGGAGTGGTTTTGGATTTGGGTTGCAGGGAAGGGGAAGGGGTCGGGGAAGATGATTAGGTTTTTATTAATTAATTTATTTTTAATGGTAAATTATTTTTTTTTAAATTTTTTATTAATTTTTTAATAGAAAGTGGGCTCTGTCTCAAGCCATGTCAACATTTAACAGATGAATTGACAGACAATTGACGGAAGGTATGACTTTGCAACAAATTCAAAGATACAATATGACATTGAAACTTTTTAAAGACGAGGTATGAAACTGTTAATGACCCACTAGATGAGGTAGTTTTGTGTAATTTATATAATGGTTGGTTATGCTCATCAAAAGCTTGAATCTTTGTCATTTGATATCATGAATGAAAAGTTTGGTTTTTGAGAGATAGTACTGCCTCAATTCATATTTATGTCAATGCGTAGCTTGCCTCCCTCTTTTCACCTTCTAATATATAGACCTAGATAGGTAGTTTTAAAGGCTTAAATAAGTGGTGGTGACAGTGGGAAAGGGGCTGCTCATGGCAGCCACCCTACGGTTTTGGAGGGCAAATGGTAGGTCCTCCTCAGTCCCTATCACCAAATGCTGCCAAATATTTATCTTACTTTTCCATCTTGCTGGGTAAAGATGGCTTTGTTTTCTAAATATAATGTATTAGCAATGGAGAAGTTGAGAATAATTTCCGAAATTTAGGAGGCATGTGCAATGAATTTAGTGTGAACTTCACTTGGATGACGTAATATGATTTACAGATTTAGTGCAGTTAGCTACATTTTATTATTCTGTGGTACTCCCGAGTATTAACTTTTCAGTTTTTTAGTTAAAAAATTGGTTCAATTATGTATAACAATTTTTGGTCGCGAAAGTTAGGCCTGACAATTTCTGACACGATCCGATAACCCGACACGACAAGCAAAATATTAATTTTATAATTTTATAACCCTAAAAGAAATTACTATAATAATTATATATATATTAATTTAACAATTTTATACCTCTAAAAACTATAAAAATTATTTATATATATTAAATTAAATTAAAAAAATTGGTGACCATTGGATCGGCCTAAACAGTTATTTTAACTCCGATTTTGATAATTTTTTACAACTACACTACTTAACCCTATATGAATACAATGAATGAATTCGATCTTCAATTTAAACTATTTACACTAGTGGATACCACAAAATCTTATGTTATACTTAATGAAAGTATAAATAAACTCTAAAGTGTTAATGAATCTATCTTTTTAATGGGATACGCATTGTATGAAACTAATTTCAACGATTCAACTGTCAAGCTTGTTTGTATATGATTCGAGATCGTATACGCCAAAAATCGTAGAAAACAAACATTCAGAGATCAAGTAACGGAACAAAACTTTTGACGGTTATGAACAAAAAATCACGATTTACGGTTATTTTAAATTTACGCAGGAATATTGCACGACGAATACATATATTTCGTCGTGCAAATATACTTTGTGCGACGAAATATATGTATTCATCGCACAAGTGTCTGAAATTTCAATTAAGGGGTTTTTTTTTTTGTAGAAATTTTAAAAAGCTTTCGTGACAATTGTTTAGCCTTGCGAGACAAAGACTCTGTCACGCAAGATTCTATATTTTAACCCCGTCTCTCGTTCTTCCCCTCACTTCCTTCTTCTTCCTTTTTCCCAGTGCGATACCCTCTCTCTTATTCCTCTATATCTCCATATTTCTCTCCGTCCCTCTCTCTGGCCGTCGCGACTTCATCTCTAAGAGGTAATTTCCTCTTTAGTTTTTATTTTCAATTTTCTTTATTTACAAATTGGGGGTTAGAATTAGGGTTTTTTGGTTTATTTTTTTTTCTTTTTCAAATTGGGGGTTAGAATTAGGGCAGTCGGGTTAGATTTAGGGTTCGTAAATTGGGGGTTACATTTAGGTTCATAAATTAGAGTTTTTAGGGTTCTTAATTGGGGTTAGATTTAGGTCTTAAATTAGGGGGACGATTTTGGGCAGTGAAGTTAGATTAGGTTTTCTTAAATTGGACGTTAGATTTAGGGTTCTTAAATTAGGGGTTTTTAAATTGGTGGCGATTGTCATACTGCAATCAAGTTTATGTCCAAGTGCTCAGGAAGGGTTATCATAGTGAGGGATAACAATAGGTTTCATAGGTTTGAGGATGGAAAGTGCACATGCGGAGGTTAGTTTTGTAAACTTCCATGTGCTTCCCTTTGTTTTTGCTTTCTCTGTGATTGCATGTTGCTCTATTCATAAAATATGCAAACATGAACACATCTAGCACATGGGTTGAGCAAGTTGGCATTTTTCATATTTCAAAATTTCATTTTCTGGAGAAAGGGTTCATCAGGGATTTTTTTTTATCCAAATTTGTGTTTCCTGGAGACTGATATTGTGTTGTAAGTTCTTATATTCTAGATGGGTATTTATTTGCTTTCTTGAAGAAATTTGTTTACCTTTTTTGGATACCGGGTGAGGTTTTTTGTCAACAAATACTTTCATTGCTAATAATGTCATTCTTTAACGAAAATACTTTCATATGATAAGATTGTCATTCTTGATTTTTCAATTTTTAGGAGAAAAATCCACTAGCTTTTGGACGTACACTTTGGTCACCTACATTACTTTATGGTAATTTTAATTACTATGTCCATAACTTTGTTACCTTCCATTGCTTTCTAGTATTGTTGTTTGACTTCAAGTTCAAGTGGTCTGCTCGAAAGTAGTCCCATGGATTTTGATATTGTTGTGGTTGACTTGCTTTTTTAAGGTTCCTTTGATGAGAGCTTACATATCAAAATTAGATGTTTTGGTTACTCTCTTTTCATTGGTTTTTTGATTGTATTCATTGACCAATATTGTGCTTCAATTTTTGAAAATTGAAGGTTATCATCTCTGCTTCTAGGGAGATGCAAAGAAGGTTATCAATTATCCTGTGCTTCCCTTTGTTTTAATTGTGTTATAGCACATGTTGTGTGTATTGGCATGATATATTGGACTTTGTAACTCCTAAGATGTCTAATGCTTTCTTTTTCTAGCTATGATGCTTGTATCCTTGGTTATTGTTGAATATGTGCCATACTTTTTTATTTCCATCCATTAACTTGGGTGCATGTTCTTGGTTTCTGCCTACACTTGAGGAGCCAAATTGCTAGCTTGTGGCTTATTTGTCACTTGAATTCCCTGACACACATAGAGCACATACATACAGATTTTGCCTACAACTACTCCTTTATGCTAGTTTCTTCTTATAAGTTATAATTGCTGGGTTTATATCCTATCTGAATATTAGTTAATGTATAGTATATTAGTTTAAAGTTTTGTTTCTGCCAAACTTGAATTGGGTTTAGAATTAGGGTTTTTAAATTTCCTTTTAAATTTAAGTTGAAATTATTAGCATGTGTACGGTAAGTTAAATCTTTGTGTACGAAAGAAATTGATTTCCAATTTCGTAGATGTCACACCTCATTAGAACCCAGAGGGCGATGAATTCTACACCTAGTTCGACGGCTACACCTAGTCCGACGACTGCACCTACTGCTGCTGCCATTGCTCCGGCAGAGATGGACCATAGGCCGGTTAATCCGGTTAACCCAGTTGTTCCTCCAGTCTCACAGTTGCAGGCATCGTCGACTTTTTCAGTGGCGTTACCTGTTAGCGCCCGACGTACTCACCGGCGCCCTCACACTACAGACTAGATGTCACCATCGAGATCCAAAACCGATGCCTCATGTACACGGCCAGGTATACAATCCTAAGTCACTCCCTCATTCCTATGTTAAATGAATTTTGTTATTTTAGGTGCAATTTGTTATGTCAAGTCATGTAAGGATTAAAAAGTTTCCATTGTTTTCTCTTTTTTGTTCGCAATTTCTTCGATTTCAGAAATGGTTTTGTCTTGAAATCGAAATTGTGTGTATTCCATAATTCATGTCTGTTAATTTTTATGTTTTTGCAATTTTTTTGTTAATTTATGTGTCATCTCTTAGTTACTGAAATGGGTTTCTTAGGGAATTGAAATGGTAGTGTTGTGGAAGAGATTTGATGCTGAGGAAATGGCGATGTTTAACTGGGAAATGAAAACCTTGGTAATTATCATGAAGCAAAGTATTTAGAGTCATAGAAGTTTTGGTTGTGACTGTTAGAGTCTTACAAATGTCAATGTGGATGAGGTTATATGAAATTGTTTGCTATGGCAGTTTAGAATTCATTGCCAAGCCTGTTGCCAACAATGTCAAGTGCCTATGTATACAAGCTCAAAAATTGGCCGTCTTGGATGGCAGTTGTCACCATTTTTAGAAGTTTGTTGTGGTATTGTTGACCCTAATAATTACAAGACCTACGTGGCGCGCAGGCCGAGCAACTAGTAAGCTAACTACGTCCTTCGGTTGAATGCGGGGCGTGCCAACTCGTCGGCCGAGCTCGGCCGAGGAGTACAATTTGTTGATATCGCTTGGAGCGCGTCGTTGACTTCTGTATCTTGCGATTGCGACCGAGGAAGGAACGCTCTCGGTCTCTGAGTTCTACAGCCTGAAGACAAGGCTGCCAATTCTGCGGAGTTCAATAATCGTCGGAGCCCGATTCGGTCACTGTGATTATATTCGTGAGAGTATAAGCACGTCGAATCGAGACCAAGGTGTATGGGCACAGGTACTCGAACGTGATATATGTCTTGATGGTAAACGTAGTTCGGCCGTCGGAATGCCGAACCCTGAAACTCACCTGTGAGTATCCAATCATAAAACCACTCGGCAACCAGTACGCCGAGCAATGTAATTCGTAACACCTAACTATGCCGAGAAAGCTTAGTAAGGTGACCTCTGCCAACAAAGGTTCGAAAACCTTCCTCGACCGAGACTTGGATAGATAATCGGTCGGCCTCGACGCAGTGCTGTTTATCCAAACTGAAGATGCTTCTTGGTCGGCTGATCCTGCGGCAGCAGTGCTGTTTATCCAAACTGAAGGTGCTCGCCGGTTGCTTCCACAGTGCTGTTTATCCAAACTGAAGGTGTGTCGGCAGGAAAAAGAAAAGGAAAAATCTCAAGGTGATTGAGAGGTTTTGCGCAGGGCAATTGTATGCTGAGTTGAAGGTCCTTTTCTGTTGCATGATTTCTTGTATTTATAGTCCCCCATTCCTTGAATCTGACTCCGATTTGGATCGGGAGTCCTTTTCCCAATTCGCCTCTTCCTCGAACAATCCTACTCCTACTGGGATTCTGAATTTTCCTTCTTTTCGGGACTTCATTCCTTGCTGGTCGAGAATCCTAATTGCATCAGGTTTCCTCGACCTTTCTATTTATCCGGATTACCTCTGATGGGATTTGGCCGACCCTGCCAGCTGGCCCGGGCCTTATTATTCGGCCCATAGTATTTATCATCTCCTTGGGCCGAGCACATCCTGCTGCTCGGCCCAGCAATAATATTTCGGGCCCAAACATTGCCCCCTCGCTTCTGAGGTCGCCGACTGTTAGCTCTTGGTCGGGCCTCGACCTTGAAGAAGCGAAAACGTTTATTGCTTTTTTGAACTTAATGACCGTTATTCCTGTGCATTTATGAAGCATGATTGCACTTTTCTTGCTGCCCCCAAAGCGTGGCCACGTGTCGATTCTCCGCCGCTCTTAAAACTTTCAATCGTGGGCCTCGAAACCGTGCGCTAACTGAAACGTCTCATCCTTATTAATGCCTTAAAACTGGCGTCGCACGCAATCGTGCATCCTGGATTTTCGACTCCTCGATCCCCTCTTCGCAGTTTCCCAAAATATCCGAAATGATTGAGCCTTTCCCGGTTAAATTTCCCCCCAATTTGAACCAGTGCCTTTTGAATCCCAGACGTTTGATATTCATCCTGAAAGGCCTATAAATACCCATATTTCTGCCATTTGCCTTTTACGCTTTCAGAAATTCTAAAATCTCAAATTCCTCATCCTTGTTCGTTCAAATCAAACCTTCCAGTTCTTCTGCAATACCTTCTTTTTCCAGAAACATCACTTCTCCACAAATGGCCTCCTTCATTTCAAAGTTCTCTGATGAGATCAACAAGTGCAAAGATTTCGTCGACCGGAGCGCCGTCAAGACGCTACGATTTGAAGAAGACATGGCCACGACCCACCAAATTCTGGGTCCCCTTTTCAGAGACACAGTGCCGTCGTCTGTCACTAACCTGCTCAAGGAACAGTGCCTAACACCCCTGCTGCAGGGGTTCGACTGGTCGAAATGGACTCTGGCGCGGCCTCAGGGAGCCTGGCCGTCGACTACTGCGGCTTGGGCTGCCTGGGTCGACCGGATGAGCACATTCTTCTCCAAGGAATGGAAGGCTTTGGGTATTTATGATGCCATCATCCTGTCGACCATGGAGGTCGCCATGGATAAGGAGCTGCTTATGGCGGCCCTGAGTCTATGGTGTTCGGCCACCAACACCATGATCCTGCCTTTCGGCCCACTCGGCCCCACAATCCTTGACGTCTCGGCCATCCTTGGGACTTCCCCGACCGGCCTTCCTATTGACGCTGCCCTTTCCGGATACCCTTCTCCTCTCGACCTGAAGGCACTATTCGACGAAAGGGCCGTCGAGACGCTAAGCCGGGACGACCGGGAGCCCTCAAGGGAAGAAGTTCAGAAGCTGCACAAGAATTTCTTCAACTATAACACGCTCATTCTTCATTTCGCCGGCCGAGGCGAAGAAGGTCTTAGGAAGGGAGAGCACGAGGCCTTCCTCTTCTACTGGTACAACAAATTCATCTGTTGTACCAGGTCAAATAAATGCCTGGTGGAGAATATGCCGGTGGCCCAGGCACTGGCTAATGGTCGCTTGCTGGCGCTCAGTCCAGCCATCCTTGCCAACCTCTACCGCTGCCTGGCCGAGGCGACCATTGGCAAGATCGACCCGCACCAGAACGGACCCCTCTGGGTGTTCCAACTCTGGTTGCAGGTCTACTTCTCCACCCTTCGACCGGAGGTTCCTGCCTTCCAGCGAACGGCCGCCCTCGGCCTTCAACTGGCCTCTCGACCAGCGCCACCTCACCGGGCAGCCGAGGTTTTCAAACACTTCCTCAGCCTCGACGTCCTCTCGGATGACGAGTTCTTGGTGTGTCGGCGCCAGGAGTACCCATCCTCGCTTAGACTCCCTACGGCAGCATGGGCCGAATCTGAGGATGCGGGCATCCGCCAGCGCTGGGGGTCGTTTGTCTTGGCTCGCGACCTTCCTCTTGGTTGCGATGCTCGCCGAGCCAGCTGGGAGGTTTATCACCCTCATTTTCTCGCCCGGCAGCTCGGCTATCTTCAAGGCTGTCCAGTCCCCCTGCTCGCCTCTCGGTCGCTCCTAAGTCGGGGACGTCTTACTGGTTCCTCTGAAAGGGAATGCAAGACGTCAGACCAGGAGTTCCAGGAGAAGTGCAAGAAATTTCGGCTTCGGCCGACGGTTCCTGAGTCTTTGGGAACTGACACCTTCGGGGATTGGTGGGAGGAATATACCGGAGACTTCTTCGGCGCCCCGGCCGAAGATCTGGTAAAGAAAATCTTCGGCGATCGGCCCAGATCAGCATCCTCGACTCACCCTAAGGAGTCGGCCCAAGGTAGTATTTCCGTTTCTTTCCTCCTTTTGTTCTATTTCTCGTCCCTGTTATTAATTACTTTGCTCCAGGGGGTCGTGGGTCGAAGGCGGTCGAAGTAGTCGCTGCGGTGCCAAAGGCGAAGAAGCTAGTGCCCAAGAAGGCAATCCTTGTCACCAAGCGATCGGTGCCTTCCAAGCGCCCCCACCGAGAGGCCGAGCCTGCGGAGGAGACCCCTCGCCCTTCTAAACGTGTCAAGAAATTGGCGAAGAAGGGCGACCGGGAAATTCATGTCGTTCCCAGTGATACTACTGGGACGCCTGCTCCCGCCGGCTCTCCATCTGTGCCGGCAGCCGCGGCCTCCCCAACCTCGAATCCTCCAGCCGTTTCCCCGGCAGATCCAAACGCCGCACCCGCTCTAGCTTCGGAGTCGGTCGCGGCACCTGAGGCACCCTTGTCTCCACCGGTCGTTTTGGAGGTATAATTCTGTTTTCACTTGCTTCCTTAGGTTTCTGATCGTAATGCTAACTGTTCTCTTTTTGTTCAGGATGTCGAGAGCGAGAGTGACGAAGTCCCGCTGCAACGCCGCCGTCGACCAGTCAACTCTCCTCCTGTCCATCCTCCTCCTGTAGTCGAGGTGACCGCTCGACCACGTCCTACTGCGGCGGAACTTGGCAAGAGACCCATGGTCGATCCTGAGGCCACGGCTGAGTCACCGATCCACCCGCAGGACGAAGACCCTCCCATTCCTCCACAGGAAGTCTCTTCGGCCTTTGTAAGTATTGTTTCTTTTGTGTTTTGAGTTTTTGTGACATTGTTTTTGAAACGATATTAAATGTCAGGTGCCTGAACATTCATTTCACCGGCAATTTTACGCGCCGAGGGGCGTTGTCTATATTTCCTGGCCGCCGTCGTGGCCATCAAATGTAGATAAACTCCATCGGCCGCGTGAATTGCGTAGCGGTCTAAGGCACTGGGCTCGGCCATTAAGCTCCCTGGGTTCGAGCAATGACCCAGAGGGCATGGCCGAAGTCTCCTCTCAGCAGGTCTAAAACAATCCCCTTTTTCTTTATGCACCATATCACGCCTTACTTTCCCTCACATTTTCCTTTTATGCGCACAGCCATCGTGGGAAGTGGAACTTGACGCTCTGCTTCAAAGCACGACCGGGGAGGTCGGCTCCTCTGCAGCTCCGGCCGAATCGGCAGAAGACACGCCCGTCGAAGTCTTCGTGAAGCTGCACGAAGTCCTATCTCTGACTGCTTCCCAAGCTCTCCGGAGCAAGGGCCTTGACTCTGTTGGGGAGTGTCTTAATGACCTTGCCAGCGGTGGTCACCTGAGCCCGGAGGGCATCTCTTTCCTGACCGACCTCCTGGAGCGGACTCGGCAACACTTTCTTATCTTTGAGCGTGCCCTACAGGCCGAGGACGATTTGAAGGTGGCCAAGGTTGCGCATGAGGCTGGCCGAGTAGAGATGGAGGCTTTCAAAGCAAAGAAAGCAAAGCTGACCGAGTTTGATCTCCAGATCTCTGACCTCCAGCGTCAGATTTCTGACCTTCAACGTCAAAGGTCGGCTGCTGCTTCCGAGCTTGAGAAGGATTTCGAGGCTAACAAGTCTCGGCTGACGGCCTTCGCTGCCGGTGCACGGCGTATCCAGCAACTGCAGTGCAACAAGAAAACGCGGCAGGCTGAGATAATTTTGAGCGAGGCGAAGTGGCTGGAGCTGAAAGCTGCCCTTGAGACTTACCTCCCCTCGACCCCTTAGGAGTTCATCATTGTATTTGTACTTGTAATGATTTTCTGTTATCAATACAATGGTCGTTTTGCTATACAATGGTCGTCTTGCTCTCAATACAATGGTCTTACTCTTGCATTTCCCATGTAATTGGATAGTACTTCTTTAAAAACTTTCCATTAATCGGTAATTTGTGAACTGAACCCGTCCGATCTCTTAGATGATATGCCCCCTTGCCGAGGACTTTGTGAACGATGAATGGCCCTTCCCAATTTGGCGACCACTTGCCAAATCTGGGGTCTTTTATTCCAACAGGCAACACAGTTTGCCAAACCAGTTCTCCCTCGCCGAACGTTTTTTGTCTTACACGCTGATTATATGCTCGCTCGGCAATTTTCTTTTGTGCTATCAACAAGTTACCCGCGTCGATTCGACTTTCTTCCAAGTCTTCTAACTCTTGTCGCATCGCTTGACTATATTCAATACTGCACAAATCATTCTGCTCAATTACTCGCAACGAGCTTATACTCAATTCGACTGGTAACATAGCGTCGTGTCCATAAGTCAACGCGTAGGGAGTGGTTCCAGTAGCCGACCGGGGTGAAGTTCGGTATGCCCATAATGCTTCATTTAACTTCAAATGCCACAACCCTGGTTTCTCTTTTACCATTTTTTCAAGGATGCCGATCAACACTTTATTGCTTGCCTCGGCCTGCCCGTTTGCCTGTGGGTAATACGGCGTAGATTGCTCCAGTCGGATATTCAAACTTGCCGCGTATTCCCTAAACCTATCGGCCGTAAATATAGTGCCATTATCAGTTATGATCGTTTCTGGCACGCCGAATCTGGTCACAATATTCTCTTCTACGAAGTTGCATACTTCTTTAGCAGTTAATTCGGCGTATGACCTTGCCTCGACCCACTTGGTGAAATAGTCAGTTGCTACCATTATCCACGCGTGTTTCGCTGCCCCTGATGATGGCGTGATTTTGCCAATTACGTCCATTGCCCAACCCCTGAACGGCCAAGGTTTAGTGACCGAGTGTAGTAATTCGGCCGGGGCTCTCTGTACAGGTCCATGAATTTGGCATGGGACGCATCTCCGTGCATATTCGATACAATCTTTTAATATATTGGGCCAGAAATAACCGTGTCGTCGGAGCAACCAACGCATCTTTCGTCCGGACTGATGTGCCCCACAAATTCCTTCATGTACCTCGGCCATTACTTGGGTGGCCTCTTGTGGGCCGAGGCACAATAGTAGTAACCCGTCCTCGCCCTTGCGGTATAACTCATTTTGGTACGACACGTAATTCGTGGCGTGGACCTTCGTTCTTCGGTCATGTTTCCCATTGGGGTTATCGAGGTATCGTAACATCGTCCTTCTCCAATCATCTGGTTCTACTTCGACAGCACATATTTCCACGGGATCTCCTCGTTCTAGTAAGGATGGGAGAGACATTACCCTTGTGCGTATTACGTGTGCGCGCTGGAGAGTTTGCCGATTAATCAAGGCTGGGTATGAGCGCAGACTTGTGACTGCAATTCGGCCTAGCTTGCCCCCCTTGAGTTGTGCTCCGGAGGCGATCTGGGCGAGTTCGTCGGCGTCTGTGTTGTGGATGCGTGAAATGTGTTCAAATGTGATCCGTTCGAACGACTCGGCCAGGTAGGTGGCGACCATGTGATAGGGCGCTAAAGTACAACTCATGCAACGAAACAGGCCGTTTATCTGGTTAATCACCAGTTCGGAATCACCGAGGACGAGAACGCGGGAGGCCCGTAGATCGTGTAAAACGTGGAGGCCGATAATGAGGGCTTCATATTCGGCCTGATTATTGGTGCAGCTGAAATCCAACTTGAGGGAAAAATACCATCGGCAGTGGTCAGGCGATTGAATTGCAATTCCCACACCCGCCGAGGTCGAAGTGCTGGAACCATCAAAATGCATAGTCCAATGACTATCGCGCGTGGTGATGAAACCGATATCGACGTTGTCTCCCTCAGAACCATAAGGAGAAGGGTGTTGGGCCAAGAAATCGGCGAGAGCTTGCCCCTTGACGGCCTTTTGGGGTACATACTGAAGACTGAACTCGGATAACGCGAGCGTCCATTTCCCGATTCGGCCTTTGACAATAGGCCGAGTGAGCATGTACCGAATTACGTCTGTTTGGGCGATGACCTGCGTTACTGATGGGAGCATGTAATGCCGAAGCTTGGACGCAGCAAAAAACAAAGCTAAGCACAGTTTTTCGACAGGGGAGTAATTGAGCTCTGGTGAATTCAGATTTCGGCTAAGATAAAAGATCGCTTGTTCACGCCCTCCATTGTTGTCTTGAGCGAGGAGACAACCAATGGATTCAGTAGCTGCCGAAATGTATAATTTCAAGGGTTTGTTGCGACATGGTGGAACGAGCACGGGTGGGGTTGAAAGAGCCACCTTGATTTGTGTAAATGCCATTTGATGTTCTTCGCGCCATTCAAATTTGTCGGTATCCTTAAGTTTCAAGAGCGTAGAGAATGCCTTCATCTTACCCGCCGAATTGGCGATGAAGCGACGGAGGAAATTTATCTGCCCGAGTAACGACTGGAGCTGCTTCTTTGTCGTTGGTGGTGGGGCGCTAATGATGGCGCGAGCTTTATTTTCGTCGACTTCGATACCGCGGTGGTGCACTAAAAATCCTAGGAAATTACCGGCCGAAACACCGAAAGCACACTTGGCCGGGTTCATCTTGAGCTTGTTCTTGCGCATGCGAAGGAACGCTTGCCTCAGGTCGTCCAGATGTGTTTGACGACGTTTGGATTTCACGACCACATCATCGATATAAACTTCGACGATTGTACCGATTAAGTCGTGGAAGATCATATTCATGGCTCGTTGGTATGTGGCGCCGGCATTCTTGAGGCCGAAAGGCATGACGACCCATTCATAAGTACCAAGTGCCCCCGGGCATCGGAAAGCCGTCTTGTGGACGTCAGCTTCGGCGATGAAAATCTGGTTATAACCCGCATGACCGTCCATAAAAGAGAGCAGTTCATGATTAGCTGCGGCATCAATTAATAAATCTGAAATCGGCATTGTATACTCGTCCTTGGGAGTAGCCAGATTTAGATTACGGAAATCGATGCAAATGCGAAGGGCACCGCTTTTCTTTAACACGGGGACGATATTGGCCAACCATTCGACATACCGTGCGGTCCTAATAAATCCGGCTTTCAGAAGCCGAACTAATTCTTCCTTAATGCCGAGCTGTACCTCGTTCGAAAATCGTCGAGGAGGCTGTCGAAAAGGTTTACACCCCTCCTTGATGCGTAGCTCATGCTCTACAAGGTTTCGGTCGAGGCCGGGCATTTCATGATAGCTCCACGCAAAGCAATCTTTAAATTCGTGGAGTAACTTCCGTAGTTCGACCTTCATGGACGGTGGGAGTAACGCGCTAATAAACAATGTTCGAGGATCCTCGGCCGTGCCTACGTTAACTTCCTCCAACGGGTCCTTGACTTGAGGCCGATGGTCTTCGAGTTCGGCCGGCGCAGCCTGAACTTTATCGAAAGAAAGAACGGGGCCGTTATCTGCTTCGGCCAGAAATTCGATTAAATTGACGCCCGAGTGCGGTTGCTTGGTAATGGCGTACCAATGGGCCAGCAGACGTTCCATTGTAGATGAAACCGCGGCCTGACGCCTTTCTTGCGTGGTGTGCTCAATCATCGGCGTTGGTGACTAGATCTGCCAAGCCAAGTCTCGCCGAATCCTGTTGGACAGTCTCGGCGCCGACCTCAATTACTTTCTGTACCGAAATTCTCGTCGGCCGCCCATCCTCACTAAGGCCTTGGAGGGTGATGTAGCCGACGTGATCATCGTAATAGCGAGCCTGAATCATGTTGGTTTCAAATGGCTGGTTATCGGCTGGGTGCACCACGACCGATTTGCCATCCCAAAAGATGAGGACTTGGTATAGTGATGACGGAATGCAACTGGTTTGGTGGATCCAGTCGCGACCAAGTAATGCGTTATAATCGGTCTTGGAATCAATGACAAAGAAAGCTGTCATATGTTGACGACCGGCAATGCTAACTTCCAACGGAAGTACGCCTTTGGTCTGAGACTTGTCACCGACGAAGCTGCTCATAGTAATCCCTGACGGAATGAGTTCACTATCAGAACGGCGTAAAGCCTTCATGACGGAGATTGGCATAATGTTGACTGTGGCGCCGCAGTCGACGAACACCTTAGAAATGGGGAATCCTTCGATATGAGCCGTGACATACAACGGCTTCAGGTGTTGGAGATTAACCGAAGGGGAGCGGGGAAATAGCTCGGCCAAAGCTGCCGTAAGGTTGTCCCCGCTTCGGTTTTCTCTATCGTCGTCGTTTGCGACGAAGTCTACTTGCGTTGCTTCCTCGGTAACTACGTCCCCGTCCAAGAAATTCGACTGGTGGGTACCTGGCTGGAATTCGGCTGGTAGGACGTGAACCATACTGATCTCCATATGTTCGAGGACCGAGGGACCCATTGGCTCGTGGTCATCGTCGTCTGCAGAACTAGCCTCAGTAGTAGTTGGCGGAACATCCTGAATTAAACTTTTGAGTTCCTCGGTAAGAGCCGGTATCTGAGAAGTAGGAACCAAATCGAATGTGGGTGGGCGATTTCCTTCGACAATGTTGACTGCCGAAGATTCATGTTGATCCTTGGTTACACGGGCTTGTTTTTCATAGGCAATACGGGCGTTCCTCGTGTCTAGATACGTATCCAACCGTGCTATCCGTTGTTCCTCGTCGGCCGTGAGGCCGAAAAGCGATACAGCCGAGAAAACTTCGAAATGATAACGTAAATGCTGGAGGTCTTCAAGCGAGAAGGGTAATTCGGCGGTGTCGATATCTGTATAAGGATCGACCTCAAAACCCAGGACCCGAGCCTCCCGTATATGTTGAAACCGAGCTTTAATGGCTGGATCAGAAGTTTTCTGGATAATTTGCTCGGCATCGGGACAAGTCAGCGCTAAGTCGAGGGCTTCCTGACATGCCTTGGGGAGTCCGTACAAATCATTTGCGGAGTATTTCTTATGAAATTCTCGCATGTATTCCATGGATGCACCGAGGAATGGAGGGTGTAAGTTGCGCCGTATTTTGATAAACGGCTCGCGCGGTGGTAACGGAGACAGTTTCCTTTCGGCCTCTTGTGTAAAGTACTCTAGACGAGCTCTCGTTTCCCCAGGCCGGAGAAGGATCTTAATACGTTTCTCAGCCTCCTCAATGGTGGTTTCGAAATTAGCATCCGCTACTTTCTTGCCTTCGGCTAACTCGGTCATGATAGTCGGGTTTGGCCGTTCGCTACTATCTTCCACGGCCTTTTTTGGTTGCCATTTGTTGGCCGGGCTGGCCTGCGCTTCTCGTCGCCGAGCCATGCAATCTATCCGTTGACGACGACGTTTTTGGGATTTGGATAGCGCCGTATACAAACCTGTCGGAGAATTGTAACTGTACCAGCGTTGATCCGATGTCCTTGGTGGTTTGAAAGTTTTGCGATCAACTGGCGAGCCCGAACTGTTGGCATTGCGCGAATAATAATCCTCATTGTAGAAGGGTGCGGCGAAGTCAAGACGCCGCCTGACCGAGGTCTGTTCTTTCGGCTTTACTTGTGGGCCGAGTCGGTCGAACACTTGACGTCGTGGACCTAATCCCTTTGATGACGCCGTAGGGGCCGTTGGTGGGGTTGAAGATTTCTTCCCAGGTTCAACTGTTGTTTTACAATGGTCACATAAAACCTTCGATCCACAAGTTTCGTCGGAATTTGACCTCGTCATCGGCTCATCGGCGGGTCGCACCGATTGTTCCGTTGGTGGTGCATTTGAAAATATATCAAGCTTTAGTCTTGTTTGACCATTCCCTTTACGGATATGCTGCACCGGGACATATTCGGCCTTCCCTTTGTTTCTGGGAAGGTGAGCATCCACCATACCAATCGTTGTGGAAGGGAAAGGATTAACATCGACCGCCATCTTTTCCGGAAATTTCAACTTTCCTTTTTCGATCCAACTTTGAATTGTGTCCCGGAACACAACACAATTATTGGTTGCATGCTTATTAGAATTATGATATTTGCAGTATATCTTTCCTTTTAATTCATCGGCCTTAGGGATAGTATGTCCCGGCCGAAGCTTGATGATTTTTGCTGCCAATAATTGATCGAAAATTGCATCAGCCTTGGTGATATCAAAAGTGTATACTTTTGATGACTTACTCGTTTCCTCGGTGGCCAAACGGGTTTTGGCGTCTTTGGTATTTACTTGCGCCAAGGCCTTGCAAACATAGGGTTTGTCTATTATTATCTCGGCCGCATCCACACTAACATACTGAGGGTCTTCACTTTCGGCCGATGCATAGCTCACCGTGGGGTTCTTATACAACGTCCCCCGGGATGGTGACTTGGATATCTTTTCTTCTCGGAGCAGATACTCATATTGTTCGACGTGTTGAGCAAGTTCGTACATATCTCGAATATTTGCCCCCAGAAACTTCTTTTTGTACTCCACGTCTAATCCGTTAAGGGCGATCCTGACGAACTCCACCTCCGGGAGTGGTACTCGGCACCAATTCCTGGCCGACTTAAACCTTGTTAGGTATTCCATTGGAGATTCGTCAGATGCTTGAGCCATCCTGGCCAACGACGATACGGACATCTCCATCCCTGGCCGATAAAATTGTTCATGGAACTTTTCTACCAACTCTTCCCAACTTTGCACGGAGTTGGGTGGAAGATTAATGTACCAGGCGAAAGCTGAGCCTGTCAGTGAAAAGTTAAACAACCGTAGTTTGTAGAAATCGCTATTGACGTCCCGACACTGCGCTGTGAACCGAGCCACATGTTCTAGTGAGGATAAAGATGATTCTCCGGCGAAGAGGCTGAAATCGGGGATCTTAAATCCTCGTGGGTATTCAAACCTTTCTACATAAGCTGGGTATGGATGGATAAATTTTGGAAACTTCGGCCCTTTCTTCAGGGCCGAGTCAATCATTCTCTGGACTTCGGTGATGTTTACGGAAGCGGCTTCTTCTCCCTGGCTTGGTCCCTCGGCTCTATTTCCTGGTCCTCTTCTTTCCAAGAGGACTGGTTGTGGCCGAGCGGACCCTCTCTCGGCTGGGATGGGCAAATTCGTCGGGAGCTGCCGAGGCTGGCCGACCTGGCCATCTTCGAAGGCTTTACTAACCAGTAGTTCAAGCATTCTGGTCTGTGTATCGCTGTTACTACGTATTGCGTCTAGCAAATCATTCATCTTCTGACCAATCGACTGCTCGACCTGACGATATTGTTCATCTAGTCGTCTCCGAAGGAATGTCCTAGTTGGTGGATCGGAACCTTCCCCACCATCGTCATCACAATCTTCCACAATCCCTTCCATGAACATCCCAGCTGTTTGATTCGGGACTGCGGGGTTGTAAGGTTGCCCGCCGAGACAGACCTCATTCTCTCGGCGTGTTACACTTGTGGCCTCGGGCGGCGCAATTATGATCGGATTTTTTGTAGAGTGCAAATCCTGCCCAAGGCCTTGCACTGGCAAGTCAGTCGTTGACTTTCCCATGGTTGTTTTCTGCTTCGTAGACCGTGTCTCAATGGTCATGAACTCCGAAGGTTTAGCACAAATGGTCCCACTGGGCGTGCCAAAATGTTGACCCTAATAATTACAAGACCTACGTGGCGCGCAGGCCGAGCAACTAGTAAGCTAACTACGTCCTTCGGTTGAATGCGGGGCGTGCCAACTCGTCGGCCGAGCTCGGCCGAGGAGTACAATTTGTTGATATCGCTTGGAGCGCGTCGTTGACTTCTGTATCTTGCGATTGCGACCGAGGAAGGAACGCTCTCGGTCTCTGAGTTCTACAGCCTGAAGACAAGGCTGCCAATTCTGCGGAGTTCAATAATCGTCGGAGCCCGATTCGGTCACTGTGATTATATTCGTGAGAGTATAAGCACGTCGAATCGAGACCAAGGTGTATGGGCACAGGTACTCGAACGTGATATATGTCTTGATGGTAAACGTAGTTCGGCCGTCGGAATGCCGAACCCTGAAACTCACCTGTGAGTATCCAATCATAAAACCACTCGGCAACCAGTACGCCGAGCAATGTAATTCGTAACACCTAACTATGCCGAGAAAGCTTAGTAAGGTGACCTCTGCCAACAAAGGTTCGAAAACCTTCCTCGACCGAGACTTGGATAGATAATCGGTCGGCCTCGACGCAGTGCTGTTTATCCAAACTGAAGATGCTTCTTGGTCGGCTGATCCTGCGGCAGCAGTGCTGTTTATCCAAACTGAAGGTGCTCGCCGGTTGCTTCCACAGTGCTGTTTATCCAAACTGAAGGTGTGTCGGCAGGAAAAAGAAAAGGAAAAATCTCAAGGTGATTGAGAGGTTTTGCGCAGGGCAATTGTATGCTGAGTTGAAGGTCCTTTTCTGTTGCATGATTTCTTGTATTTATAGTCCCCCATTCCTTGAATCTGACTCCGATTTGGATCGGGAGTCCTTTTCCCAATTCGCCTCTTCCTCGAACAATCCTACTCCTACTGGGATTCTGAATTTTCCTTCTTTTCGGGACTTCATTCCTTGCTGGTCGAGAATCCTAATTGCATCAGGTTTCCTCGACCTTTCTATTTATCCGGATTACCTCTGATGGGATTTGGCCGACCCTGCCAGCTGGCCCGGGCCTTATTATTCGGCCCATAGTATTTATCATCTCCTTGGGCCGAGCACATCCTGCTGCTCGGCCCAGCAATAATATTTCGGGCCCAAACAGGTATAAACGCTTGAATTGGAAATATATTCTAATTAGGAGAAAGGAAATAGTGGTCTCAAACAAAGAAGTAGTTATGATGCTCAATAAGTAACTTTAAGGAGAAATAGAGGAAGAAAATGTATGCGAATATTAACTGATCAGTTTTGTTATTTTAGGTTCAATTTGTTAAGTTATGTCATATAAGCATTAAAAAGTTGTCATCATTCCGAACCTTTTATTAAACTGTTGTGATCATTGTGTTATTAGTTTTGGGTTAATGATTTTATTTTTCATCTCTTTGCAGTGAATAAAAACACCCAGGCTCCTTATTGGCAATTGAAGATGGTGTTGGTCACCCGGGTGACCAACGGTTGTTTCCCAATCCGATACGATGAGCGACATCGGGCAGCACCAACAACGGAGCAGCATAGTGCATGGGCCCATGACATTGGGTATGTCGTGCGGACCTTTTTCCCTATGCGGTGGAAGCCTTGGAAGGCGATGTCGGAGGAGACAAAGAACACGGTGCGCAACCAATTGTCCGTATGTAGCATTGCCTTATTAATGCTTTTCATGTAACATTTATATATTTATATTTATTATTGTCTTTTATTACTAATACTTTCAAAATATTTGTTACATTGTAGACAAACTACAATTTGGAGGACATGGACAAGAACATGTTTGCGTACTTCAATCAGCTCTTCTCCGAACGCTACAAGCAGTGGAAAAGTGACCTGCAACAATGTTTCCAGCAATTTGATGATCCGCAGGTCACTCTCGAGGAGGGTTGTCCGAAGGAGTTGGCGAACCGACAAGATAGTTAGGTTTGGCTTTGCGGTCATTTTCAGGAGCCAAGCTATGTGGTGCGTTTTTAATTACGACTTCTTTCATTTTACTTTGTTTTTATTTTTACTAATGTTTATTATTAATGTTTTTTAATTTTCTTTAAGCATTACAACTAATACGTTTATTTTTTTTTTATAACAAAAGAAGGCGAAGGCTAGACTCTTCTCCACCATTCGGGTTCGAAGCCTTTCTTCTATATGATGGAGGCGCGATGGAAAGTGTATATATTACATCTTTCGTTTCCAATTTTAAAATGTCGCTAATAATTTTTTTTTCTTACTGGCATTTGCCCTTATCTTTTTCCAT
The DNA here is from genome assembly GCF_041283825.1 of Pyrus communis. Taxonomy (NCBI): domain Eukaryota; kingdom Viridiplantae; phylum Streptophyta; class Magnoliopsida; order Rosales; family Rosaceae; genus Pyrus; species Pyrus communis. The sequence goes on from NC_142572.1 coordinate 10,852,112, forward strand.
TTCAGGAGGGTTCAAAATTTCCGGAGATCAACGTCTTTGCTGACGTTTATGTTCGGCCTGGGGATGAGTTGACATTTATACTAATTATTTCAAATTGCTTTCTATGAATAATCCATGATTTTTTTCACAGGCGACTATGGTGGAGAAGAGTCAGTCGGTTCTTCAAGAGTCCGCCTCCCAGCTTCCCTCGGACATGCCGATTGAGTCCGTGGATCCCCCTAAGGATGCAGGGTTTCACATCATGACAGAGACATTGGACCAAACTTTCTGTTGGAGGCCAGGTACTTATTGTTGTGGGATGGGAAATGCCAGGCAGCGGGAGAGTAGAGCCTCGTCATCCTTGCAGTCAAAGGGCCAGGTTATGACTTTGATGCAAGAAGACGGTGGCCTAAGGAGTGAGCTGGCATTGTACAAGTCTCAAATGTCGATGCTTGTACAAGCCCTTCGTTTCTCCGGAATACATCTCCCCGGTTTTTTTGTGCCATTGCCCTCACAGCTCTTCCACACCGAGCAAGCACAACAATCAGGCCCGTCGACCTCCGACCCCGTCCCAAACCAACAGCAAGATCCTTCGAACGACATTCCTATAGATTTTTTCCGCTTTTTTTTTCATAGTTTTGTTCCTGCTTTCTTTTAAAACTATGTATTTGTACGTACATTTTTATTTATATTATAAATAAAAATTGTTTTTTATTCATTAATTTGGTTTTTTTTTATAATTTTCCTTTTATTCTGTTTATTTTTTTAATAAAAATTACACTTGCGTGAAGCCAACCAGTCGTCGCGCAAAATTAAGCATGACTTATAACTTTGTTGCGCATTACCATGCACCTCTAACATTTTTCGTTGCACAAACTTTTCGAGACGAACTAGTCACAAAGCGAACTTGTACCCTTTTATATCGTACGACGAAAACCTTCGTCCGTATAACTTTAGCACGACGAGTAGTAAAGCGTCGCCCCATTTCTTTTTCATGATGAGTTTGAAATTGTTTGTCGCACAATGTCTTTTTTCACGACCTTTGCGCGACAAAATACGCGCGACAATTTTCTGGTCACCATAGTTTTTGTGCGACCTAATAATGATTTGAGCGTCAAAATCTTCCTCATCGCGCAAACTGTTTAATTTAGTAGTGATTATATCACCAAACATATTGAATCGGTTAACATGTGTTTCTGGTAAGCTGGAAATTCGTGTATTATTCAAGGTTGGATTTTCAATTACGGGCGCTATACATGTCAATTACGTGTCGAGAGATTTTGTCCACGAATTAAAGGCAGGATGTCCTGCAGAGAGAACACAACTGTATCATTCACAGTGTGACAAATATTACAACTTCCTGCAGGAGAGAATGTACGTATATGTCAACAAAGAAATAGCACGACTTGCAGTCAGAAGCTTAAATATTCTTCCACATAGTATATTTCTTACTATTCCGGCCAGCATATAGCATATTTATAATGCCTTAGCTAGAATTACCAACTTCAGCAACATTAATTAATTGAAAGAATTGAATAGAACCTTGCTCTTAACAATTTTTTATTTGGCTTGCTCAGACAAAAGTTCTTCCAACCATCCCGCATCTTCTTTACTCGGTACAGAAAACACTGGAAGTTCATTCATTGTGATGAAGACCGGTTTCACTGGAAATTATACCCCAAGGCCCAAGGTACAAGTCCCCGCCACTCCTTCGCCGAAATCAGCAACACCACCAAAACAAGCACCAACACCACCAAAACAAACACCAACTATCACTGATAGTACCCCCTACATATCTTCAGCCTGAGTTGAGTTAATTGTGGAGTACTGGAGCCACTCTCTTTTCCGTTTAATTTTCAAGTTTGTAAAGCTCCACATCAACCATCAATTTCTCGTCAAAAAATATTAGTGCTGATAGAACTCACCTTTATATATACATTGAATTCAATGATCAACATACTCAGTTAGGGTTGATAGGAGCATATTTATGCGACTTTGTTAGTTTAATTCCTTGCATTTAGTGGGTTAGTTTCTATTTATTATAGTGATTTAAGCTATTTTCGTGTGTTTGTACGTTCAATTGGCTAAAGTGGCAAGAAAAGGCAATTTGGAGCATTTTACAGCAGTTTTGGGCTTGGAATGGACAGCATATGTATGAAGTAAGGTGGATGGACAAATTTGAAGTTCAAGAAGGGCTAAGAATATGCTAAAGAGATGGAAGAATTAATTCAAGACAAAGAAGATATGAAGCTCAGCAAGAAAGAAGGAATGTTAGCCAAGTTGATGCGAAATTTATACGCACACAAATTAAACCCTCTTTTTGACAATTGTAGTAAGTATGTAAGTAGGGATCGTTCTGGACTGGGGATTAGGAGGGATTGTTAATCACTTGGATTTGACTCAAAAACGTAAAAACACAATATGAAACACTATACTAGACTCAAAGAATGCAAAACTAAACTTTAAAACACTAAGACAAACCAAAGACTCAAAATGCTTTAAAAACACAAACTAAACAGATTCTAAGCACTAAATTGAACAATAAGGTAAAGGGGGGTTTTGATTTGACGAAAATTAAACTAAATGCACATATTCTAATTAAAACAGATTGTAAAACGAAATTGGATTTAATGAATGATGAGAAACTAGTTAGAGGGTTCCTTATCCACACATGAACATATGCATATAATTTGATTCCCAGTTATGACTTCAATAAACGATGAATGACAATGCTCCAAGTTAATTAGGTCCGCTTAAATTAACTTTCAGATTTCCCTAGATTCATTGGATTGAATGGAATACGCATTACAACCAAATTATTCCTAATCAAAGTCCCTAACTATGGAATACGCATGATAGAGACATTCAACAAAGATCATTAAGTTCAACGGAAATCATAAACATCGACTAGGCATTCATAACTATGGAATACGCATGATAATCCAGCCTAGGGTTTACTAAACACAATCGTGACTAGCGATTTTTACTACTCATGAATATAAGTTCATAACGATTAGGTGAAATTCCCTTATATCCTAGCATCAAGTTTAGGCATGCAAATTAAGTGTCGACCCTCAACCCACATACATAAACAAGTTCTTAATCAAAACAGAAAAGTCAACCACATCTAAAGTTCATGAATTCATAACTGGAGTAAATCAAATCATAACCAACATATGTCCATGGCTTCAAATTCGCCTTTAACTAAAAAGAAATTAGTTCCACATGTTTAACATAATTGAACAACAAGTTAAATTAAACATGAAAACAGAAACAAAAGAAGAAAGAACTCCAAAAGTTGCAGAATGTAAAGATGAATTTGTGATAGAATTGAATGGATGGATGCTAGCCAAGGGGTTCATCTCCATACATGTTACACTTGCATAATAAAACGATTTCCAATTGCATTTCAATAAACCATGAATTCTCAACACCCCAAGTTAACCGTGATGCACTAATTAACCTTCAAATCTTCCTAACGTTATTGAATTGGATGATTGCATACGACAATCCAAAACATTCCCCACAAGTTCCCTACATGATTGCATAATAGAGATACAAGCAAGAATCATTACGCTCTATGAAAATTATAAGTGTTGACGAGGCATCGTTACTATGATTGCATGAAACTTATGCCAAGAATTCGTTTAACGCGATTGTTTATAAGCAACCTCCGCTACTTGTGAATATAAGTTCGTAACTATTAGGTGAAACTCACTTATATTCTAGCGTCATATTCATGCATGAAAATTAAGCGTGCACTCTCAATAAACATACATAAATAAGTTATCAATCAAACAGTTAAACAAATTGAATCCACAACTTATGAAACGCAATTAGAAGTAATCAAATCAAAATGCAAGCATAAACATATATTTCGAATCCCCCCCTAGCCAAGGGGGGCTTAGTTCCTCATGGTACAAAACAAAGAGAATTGAAATTAAACATTGAATTCAAAGGAAAAGAAACACCTAAACATTCCAACAACTTGAACTTGAATTGTATGAACGTTTAGGCCCGCTTCTCTTCCTCTTTGTTGTAGCACAAGGTCTAAGGATAGTTTGATGGTGTGAATGGTTTGGGGAGTGGTGAAAATGGAAGGGGGAGGCCACGGCAATGGTAAGTTTTTGGTGTGTGAATGAAGATGGTGTTTGGATTAGTAGGGAATTGATGGAATGGTGCCTTAAGGCACGGCACCAAGGGATGGTTTTCTGAAATGGAAGAGTGTGTGAATTGTGGCTGCAATGGATGCTTATTTATAGGTGAAAAAGAGGGAACATGACAGCTAGGAACTTGGTGGAAAGCTGGAAATGCAAAGGGGAATGCATGTGGCTGATTTGTGAAGGGAATGCATGTGCAAAACAGCTAGGAAAAGTTGTGGAAATCTGGAAATGGGATGGGAACTCACGGCATTGGGATGTTTGTGTTAGGTGATGGGTGCATGTGTTGAATTGGTGGTGCAATGATGAAAGAATAAGTGCATGTGGCTGAATTGAATGAATGCAAAGTGAATGAATAATGAAATGGGAAAAACAGCTAGGAAAAGAGGGAATGCATGTGGAAGTGTGGCTGCAAAGAGAAAGAGAAAAGCTGGAAAATGGAATGGGATGCACGGCAAGGTGTGTTTGGTGTTGGAAATGCATGTGTTTGCATGTGAATTGAAACTAGAGTGAATGATGATGAATGCATGTGGATTAAAGAGGGAGAATGTGGTGTAATGATGAAGTGGAATGCTGGAAATGCAAGGGGAAGGTACGGCTAAGGGTTGTGGTTTGTGTGAAGTGTGTGTGGATGGTGGTTTTGCATGGCTTTGATGGATTGTTTGATTGGGCTAGAGGTTTTGCATGGCTCAAAGGCTTGTTTAATTGGGCTAGGCCCTTTGTTTTATGTCCAAAGTGCATGCAAGGCCTTCAAATTCGTCCAACACTTTGGCTCCAAGCATATGCTATCCATTCCAAGCCCAATTTTGCTCCAAAATGCTCCAAAATGCATCTTTTTGCTTCCTTAGCCATATGAACCTAAAAACACACGAAAATGGCTTAAACTACTAAAACAACTAGGAATTAACAATATAAATGCACGAAAACAAGCTAAGTAAGTCACCTAAATATGCTCCTATCACAAGTCACCTTATTTTGTTGTAACCCTATTCTAATCCTACACCACCTAGGTTCCAACTGCAAGAAGGATCCCTAATTATAGTAGGACATTTAAATAAATGATTCTAGAAGGCTTAATCCTATTCCTTAAGGGATGCCGCACCTATTCATTCTAGAACAACAATTCCTTGCTGCAAACCCCTTTTCCTTTCCTTCTAGGATATGCTGCAACCTCTTTCCCTTTTTCCTTTGGGATTCTGATTTTAATTAACCTTTTTCCTTGAGGATTTGGAGTGCAAATCTTTCCTAAAAACATTAATTAATGCCGTGTCCTTTTTCACTTTGTTTATATGCTTTTTGCCGCACAAAAAGGATTCCTAACCAAAAATCATTCATCCATACCACACCACAATTCACACAACCCATCCATAATACACAATAACCCAATTTCAGCCACAACTACCTTGTGCTGCAGCCTTGCAAGGAGAAAGGAAAGGAGACCTTGGAGCCATACCTGCCATTCAAGACTTTTGGATTGTTGGAGCGTTTCTAGGTGTATTCAATCTTTTGTTTTCAATGTTTAATTTAAGTTATCTTTGTTTAAGTGCGAACATGAGGAGCTAAACTTGTTTTGGCTAGAGGAGAATTCAAAGCCATGAACATATATGTGATATGAATTGATTTCATCCAATTATTGTTTCGTAAAACATGAATGTGATTTGCTTAACTGCTTGATTGATAACTTATTCTTGTATGTTGATTAAGGATGCATACTTAGTTTGCATGCATGAATTTGATGCTAAAATATAAGGGATTTTCACCTAATCGTTATGAAATTATATTTGCAAAGTAGTGGAGGTCGCTAGTCACGATCATGTTAAGTACATTCCTGGAAAGAGTATCATGCTTTTCATAGTTACGAATGTCATGTCAATGCTTATGATTTCCATAGAACTTAATGATCTTTGATATGTATCTCTATCATGTTGTTCATATAGGGAACTTGATAAGAATAATTTGATTGCGTCGCTGAGTCCAATTCAATGAAATTAGGGAAATCTGGTGGTTAATTTCTGCAATTCACGATTAACTTGGGGCATTGTCATTCATAGTTTATTGGAATAATAATTGGAAATCGATTTGTATGTGTATGTGTCATGTGTGGAGAAGAATCCTCTAACTAGCCTATCACCCATTAATTCACCCAAATCCATATCAATTTATTTAGTTTCTGCAAGTTTGTTTGTTTAAGTTTTAAATTTGTCAAAACCAATCACCCTTTAATATTTTGTGTTTACTTAGTTAGAACCTGTTTAAATTTGTTTCTTTTAGTGTTTTGAGTCAAAGTTAGGTCAAAATTCGTCCAAAATCATCCTTAGTTTCTGTTTTGAGTCAATTTGCTTGTTTTGTGCTGTTTTGAGTCTTTCTACTTTGTTTTGACTCATTAGAGTATAGTTTTCTGTTTTAAAGTCTAGTTTTCTGTTTTTGAGTCTAGTTTAGTGTTTTAGAGTTTAAATAGAGAGATTAGCATCCTTTCTAATCCCCAGCCTATTACAATCCTTACTTATTCATACTACAACTACATAAAAAGGGTTTAAGTTTGTGTGCTATTTTATATCACATCGAGGGTCGTGGTCACTGATGTTTAGTTGAATACCAGAGTGCAGAACAAATAAGACTACAAAATAATAAGAATATTATTAATAGAGAAGAATGCCGGAATAGCTACAAAACCCTAAGAGGCTACATTGTGATTGACTTGTTATCGACTAAATAACAAACATGCTATTTATAAAAAACTAACCCTAATCCTAAAAGGTAAGAAATCAAAACCATAATGCTAACGAGTTAACCCCAGAAAACCAAATATTCAAATAAACCAAAATACTAATATTTTCCAACACCCCCTGTCAAACTCATGGCGGTATACGACATGGGTCTGCAAACAAGCAGATGTGGACTGGCAGGAATGCAAACTTGACTTGACATGTCTTGACTTAATTGGACTTGACTTGACTTGACTTGATTGGCAAACTTTGCGAATTAGCGAGCTGGCGAACTGATTCTGATTTTGACTGGCTAGTGTTGAGAGTATAAAAAGAACTCGTCACTAAACAGAAGAGATTTTCATATCTCAATTGTAACTACGAACAAACAAAAACAAAGTAATACCACTCGAGTGGTCACATATCCAAACAATCGAGTGACGGTCACAAAACCAATTCCAAACAGGCCAACCAACAATTCATGCGAGCCTAAAACAAACTTAACCATATTATATTTTTTTTTTCTTTGTCCATGTGGGCCTAAACTGAAGGAAAATTTATGTCCTAGCTAAGAACATGTAAAGAACATTTGAATACATAGGCAAACTATTAACAAATTAAAGTAGGCATGCATCCAAAAACAATTCATAAAACCCATGACTTTCAAAGCCTAGTATATGGTGAACCATAACTCTTTAACAACATTAAAGAGAAGAAAGGATTTAGAGAATCATTTCCCTTGTAGCTCATCCTTGATTACACAAGGGATTCACCCAAGTGGAGGGCCTTCAAGTCACCTCCTTTGCTTCCTTGAGGATTTGAGGATATGTTCTCCAAAACACCAAAAGCTTGATGTCTCCAAGTCTCTACACCAAAGATTAATTGTGAAGATAAAAATGGATGACTTAGGGGAGAGGAAATTGCTAGATATCCCTCCCTAAGTGGCCGGCCTCCCTTGTTGAAATAGAGAGAATAATTTTACCCAATTTCATCAAGAAAAACCCTTAATGAAATAAAGTTATAATTTTGAATTTATACTTCATTTCTTGTGAGTGGCAAACTTGTAATTAACACAAGTTTGGTATCCCTCACTATTCATGGCCGGCCTCTCTAAGTGTTTGGGCTAATTGCCCATTTTGTTTTAGTTGTCATACAACTTAAACATAATGGGCCTTGTGGACCAAAACACTTTTGGGCCCCTAAACCCAAAACCAACTTAGAAGTCCAATACGAACGTTTCGTATAATTAATTAACTAATTAATTAACTTTGACCATACTTCAATTAACCATTTAATTGCTTATCCATTTCATTTAATTACTTCACTTTCATCCTTACTCGGTGTACGATCCATTAGGTTCCAATTAGCGAGGCAGTGGGCGATGTTACTCTTAACTATCGATTGTGAATTGAAACCATATTTCAATTCTCCCTTAAGATTAGTGTTTGCTAATCTTTAGGGCTTCCACAAACCATGAGTGACACCTAGCAGCATGTCATGGTTACCCAAGCTAAGTAGAAGTGGTTGGAGAACCTATCCAGTTACAACTACAATGCAATACGGTCCTTCTCTAATACAATACTCTTAATCACATTGTTGAAGTGATAGTTTGTTTCATGTCTACTATCCAATGTGATACTTCCCTATATGATTCGCTTGAATAAGATTTGGAACAAACTTCCTAAGTCATATTCATATGCTTTGGCCAAAGACTCTCGAATCATATCTTAGAGTATTCTCCTTCCACCATGGAAGGTTAGAGATCCCTTGTTGTGCATTCATATGCCTACATGACTAGATAGCTTGACCCCAACCATGCCGTGGACACTCCAAAGGAATGCCATTTGACACGATCATAGATCAAGGACCTAACCATTAGACATCTATGATGCCTCAGGTCAAAGGACTACTTTGCATATTGTAACCATCGAGTTCTTACATGACATGTATGTTTGAACTCTCTTTTGATCATAGTTCAGTGTACTCGATTACTCTTTCGAGCACCTATGTGTTTGTCTTAGTGTCCAACACTAAATGACTTGAGACTTGTCATATCCATACTTGAGTCGACATAAAACATACTAACCTTAGCGGATTGTCAATGCCCAATTGGCAACCCTATGGCTAGGAACGTTTTAGGAATGAACATAAGAGAAAGGTCTCGAAAATCTAACTTACTTAGATCACTTATCTCTTAGATCAAATACATTCCTTGGATTCCCTTATTGCTTAAACACAAGATACAATAAATAGTGATTAACAATAAGCTTTGCCCTCCATTAAACATATAAAAGTTTAATACATTAAGTATTCCAAAAAACTATTACATCAAATGAGTGGCTTTGTGGGCATACTTCCAACATAAACCTCTTAACCTTTTCCTTTTTTTTGGTATTTTCTTCCTTCCCCTTCTTTTATTTTCTACTAGCATATGGGCACACTTGAGAAAATTTTTTATTTTTGTTTTTGAAATAGAAGGAGAGAGGAAGAAAGTGATAGAGAATGTGGAAGTGGGGAGTTTTTATTTTTTATTTTTTTTCATTTTTTTTTTAAATTAGAGATATGTTAGGATTACATGTAGGTGTGATGCTTTGAAAAAAGAAATAGCAAAATTTGATTTTGTGAAATTACATTTCTACCCAATATTTCTTATTCATGTTTTGTTTTAATTAGAGGGTTAAACTGGTAATTTCATAGGATTTTGGTTAACAATAAGTGTTTTATTAATTAGTAGAGATAAACAGTAATACCAACAAAACAAGCAGTAATCGGGTCAAACTGGTGGTGCAACAGCGACGAGTAAGAATGGGCACCAGCGGGATTTCAAGCAGATACGGTGGTCAACGTTGGTTGGGTTCGTTAGGCAAGTGGTTTCAGGCGGCAACGAGATGGTGATGATCTGGTACGATGATCAAGAGGCTACAGGGTAAAGGGTTGGTCAGGCAGTTAGTAGCGATGTTGATTCTGGTAAGCGTGATTGATAGGAGCATATTCATGCGACTTAAATGGCTTGTTCTCGTGCATTTACGTTATGTTTCTCTAGTTATTTTAGTCCTTTATGCTTCTTTTGGGTGTTTTCAGGTTCTAAGGGCTTAGGGAGCAAGAAAGTGCATTTTGAGGCTATTTGGAGCATTTTTGGGCATGGATTGGATAGCTTAATCATGGTGCAAAGAGGATGGACGAAATTGAAGCCTTGTATGCTCTTTGGGACATAAAACAAAGGGCCTAGCCCAATCAAACAAATCCTTTGAGCCATGGAAAACCTCTAGCCCAATCAAACAATCCATCAAAGCCATGCAAAACCACCAACACATGCACCCATCACCAAACACTTCCCTCATTGCCGTGAGCTCCCATTCCCTTATGCCATTTTCAGATTTCCACCCACTAACCTAGTTGTCACTCACATGCATTCATCATAATTCACCCTAGCTACCACCATACACACACTCATTCACACACACTCATTCACACACATTCATTCACTCTTCCATTTCAGAAATTCATCCATTGTACATACCACAAACACTTCCCCCTTTGTGCCGTGAGTCTCCCTTACAATCCAAACACCATCCTTCCATTTTCACCACTCCCCAAACCATTCACACCATCAAACTATCCTTAGACCTTGTGCTACAACGAAGAGGAAGAGAAGAGTGCCTAAACGTTCATACAATTCAAGTTTGAGTTGTTGGAATGTTTAGGTGTTTCTTTGATTTCAATGTTTAATTTCAATACTCTTTGTTTTGTACGAATGAGGAATGGAAGAGAAGAGGGCCTAAACGTTCATACAATTCAAGTTTGAGTTGTTGGAATGTTTAGGTGTTTCTTTGATTCTCTTTGTTTTGTACCATGAGGAACTAAAACCCCCTTGGCTAGGGGGTAATTCGAAATATATGTTTATGCTTGCATTTTGATTTGATTACTTCTAATTACGTTTCATAAGTTGTGAATTCAATTTGTTTAACTGTTTTATTGATAACCTATTTATGTATGTTTATTGAGAGTGCACGCTTAATTTTCATGCATGAATATGACGCTAGAATATAAGTGAGTTTCACCTAATAGTTATGAACTTATATTCACAAGTAGTGGAGGTTGCTTATAAACAATCGCGTTAAATAAATTCTTGGCATAAGTTTCATGCAATCATAGTAACGAATGCCTCGTCAACACTTATAGTTTTCAAAGAACTTAATGATTCTTGCTTGTATCTCTATTATGCAATTCATGTAGGGAACTTGTGGGGAATGCTTTGGGTTGTCGTATGCAATCATCCAATTCATTAACTTAAGGAAAACTTGACGGTTAATTTAAGCGGACCTAATTAACTTGGAGCGTTGAGAAGTCATGGTTTATTGAAATGCAATTGGAAATCATTTTATTATGCAAGTGTAACATGTGTGGAGATGAACCCCTTAGCTATTCCATCATCCATTCATTCCATTTTATCATTTTCATATTTACATTCTGTTTTAATTAGAATCTGTGCATTAGTTTTAATTTCGTCAAAACTCAATCCCCCTTTACTTTATTGTCTAATTTAGTTAGAAAGTGTCTTAGTTTGTGTTTTTAAGAGTTTTGATTAAATTTATTTCCCAATTTCGTCCAAATTCACCAAAGTGCTCAAAACTGCCCAGAAAGTGATTTTAAGGCAGTTTTGAGTGTTTTGGGTGATGTTTGAGTCTTTTCGTTTGTTTTAGTGTTTTAAAGTTTAGTTTTGCATTCTTTGAGTCTAGTATAGTGTTTCATATTGTTATTTTACGTTTTTGAGTCAAATCCAAGTGGTTAACAATCCTTCCTAATCCCCGGTCTAGAACGATCCCTACTTATACATATACTACAATTTGACGAAAAGAGGGTTTAATTTGTGTGCGTATAAATCTCGCATCAGTGATGGCGGGTTTGATGCAGGTTGATTGATTTAACAAATCTGGTTAGGCAGGTGCTGTTCTGGGCTTCACGGTGGTTCAGGTGGATGGCGAGATGATATACAGGAACAACGGGTTTGCAGGTCGATAACGGAGTGGAGTGGATGCAAACGGCAACTTCGGTGCAGGTTTGGGTTCTAGCAAATAATGAACGGCGAACGATCGTAATGAGTTTGGGGTTCTGGGTTCAGCGCGGTGTGCCTCCCAAGTCCCAAGTAAACATATTCAATTTTTTTTCTTTGTTTTCAAACAAAAAAACCCTAATTAAAACAAAACTAATACTGAACAAACAAACTGTTGCAGTTTTGGTTTAAGTTTTTTTTGTATTTCTCAATATTGTGAATGTACAAGGATACACATATATAAAAAAGTCCTTAGACTAAACCCTAGAGACCGGCTATGCTCCTTAATTGAAGGAAATTATACTAAACCCTAGAGACTGGCTATGCTCCTTAATTGAAGGAAATTATACTAAACACTAGAGATCAGCCATACTTATTAATTGGAAGAAACCAACTATAAGACTAAGGAGTGATTTACACATAATCTGTCAGGAAACACAGAAGGTGCCATGCAGCCATGTTGCACCCATGATTTCTACAATTGCATAATCTGTATAGGGTTGGTAACTCTCAATACAAACAAATCAATATCAACCCCAAAACAGATTAATTCCCGAAAGATTTAAACTGCTCTGATACCAAGTTGAATATCAGAGTGTGGAAGAAACAAGACTGCAAAATAATAAGAATATTATTAATATAAAAGAATGCCGAAACGGCTACAAAACCCTAAGAAGCTACATCGTGACTGACTTGTTATCGACTGAATAACAAGCATGCTATTTATAAAAAAACTGATAGGAGCATATTCATGCTACTTAAATGGCTAGTTCTCGTGCATTTACGTTATGTTTCTTTAGTTATTTTAGTCCTTTATGCTTCTTTTGCGTGTTTTCAGGTTCTAAGGGCTTAGGGAGCAAGAAAGTGCATTTTGAGGCTATTTGGAGCATTTTTGGGCATGGATTGGATAGCTTAATCATGGAGCAAAGAAGATGGACGAAATTGAAGCCTTGCATGCTCTTTAGGACATAAAACAAAGGGCCTAGCCCAATCAAACAATCCTTTGAGCCATGCAAAACCCCTAGCCCAATCAAACAATCCTTTGAGCCATGCAAAACCCCTAGCCCAATCAAACAATCCATCAATTCACATGCAAAACCACCATTCACACACATGCACCCAAACACTTCCTTGTTGCCGTGCCTTTCCCTTCCACTTTCCAACCTTTCCAAATGCAATTTCATCAACACATGCATTATTTATTCACTCTTCATCATTGCACTCATCACCAAAGAATTCCCCACCATTGCCGTGCATTCCCCCTAATTCCATCCATCCTCCACACCTTTCCAACCTAGCCACATCCTTTAATCATCCCCCCTTTAAGTTATGATTTTATTTCCTAACCCTACATGCATTATTTATTAACTCTTCATCATGCATCCACATTTTAAATCATCAAAAACTTCACCCTTTGTCGTGGCCTTCATTCCCATTTCAGCATTCACATGCTTTTCCAACTCATCCACAAGCCTTTGCCGTGGCCTTCATTCCTAGCATTTCCAGCTTTTCCCTTTACATTTCACATGCATTCACACACACCTCACACAAACAACATTCACATGCAAACACATGCTTTCCCAACAAACAAAACAGCCAACACATGCACCAAAACAAGCATTGCCGTGGGTTCCCTTGCACTTTCCAGCATTCCCCTTGTGCAATTCCAGCTTTCCACCCACTTTCCTAGCTGTTTTTCACATGCATTGCAGCCACATTCTCACCCTTTCTCTCCCTATAAAAACCACACACACTTCATTCAATTGGGACCATTCACTCTCACACTCTTCCATTTCAGAAATTCATTCCATTCACAACACAATTCACAACACAAACACTCCCCCTTTGCCGTGCATATCCTTCCATTTCTGTGCAGTTTTTCTCCTCCATTGCAGCCACTATCCAACCACTTCCCATCCCTCCAAAACACTTCACATAATCCCCAAAGCTCACCTTAGACCTTGTGCTACAACAACGAGGAAGAAAAGAGTGCCTAAACGTTCATACAATTCAAGTTTGAGTTGTTGGAATGTTTAGGTGTTTCTTTGATTTCAAAGTTTAAATTTAATTCTCTTTGTTTTGTACGTATGAGGAATGGAAGAGAAGAGTGCCTAAACGTTCATACAATTCAAGTTTGAGTTGTTGGAATGTTTAGGTGTTTCTTTGATTTCAAAGTTATGAGGAACTAAACCCCCTTTAGCTAGGGGGTGATTCGAAACTATGTTTATATTTGCAATATGAATTGATTAACTTTCGTTGGAATTTCATAAGTTGTGGATTCAATTTGTTTAACCGTTTGATTGATAACTTATTTATGTATGTTTATTGAGAATGCGCGCTTAATTTTCATGCATAAATATGACGCTAGAATATAAGTGAGTTTCACCTAATCGTTATGAACTTATATTCACAAGTAGTGGAGGTTGCTTATAAACAATCGCGTTAAATGAATTCTTGGCACGAGTTTCATGCTCATCATAGTAACGAATGCCTCGTCAACACTTATAGTTTTCATAATGCTTAATGATCTTTGATTGTATCTTTATTGTGCTGTTCACGTAAAGGACTTTTGGAGAATGTTGTGAATTGCGTTGCGCTAACCCATCCAATTCATTAACTTAAGGAAAACTTGACGGTTAATTTAAGCGGACCTAATTAACCCGGAGTGTTGAGTTTCATAATTTATCGAAAGACCAATTGAGAATCAATCTTGTATGCAAGTGTAACATGTGTGGAGAAGAACCCCTTGGCTATTCCATCATCCATATTTTCATCACATTCATATTTACGTTTTGCCTTTAATTACAATTTGTGCAATTTAGTTAATTTCGTCAAATCAAACCCCCCCCATCTTTTGTTAAGTCTTAATCATTCGTATTTGTTTTATTTTTGTGTTTTCAAGTATTTGAAGTCTTGTGTACTTGTTTTGAGTTCTTGTTAAGTAAGTTAAGTGTTTTAAAAAATTAGTTTTATTTATTTGAATCAAGTGTTTAGCACCCCTAGTTAATCCCCGGTTAGAACGATCCCTACTTACATCATTACTACAATTGTCACAAATAGGGTTTAGTTTGTGTGCGTATAATTCACGTATCAAATTTTGGCGCCGTTGCCGGGGATTGGCAAAGTTGCTAATCCCTTGTCTTGAGTCTTGTTTAAATTGTTTAGTTTCTGTTTTGTTTTAATTTTTGCACCGTGTGTATATGTTTTGTTTTTGTGCCGTGTGTGGCAACTTGTTTTCTTACTTGTGCCAAGTCTATTAAGTTGGTTACTTATCTTGTTTACTTTTGTGTGTAGGTACTAGTTTATGACCCGTAGCTCACAACCTGTTCGTAAGCATATCTCCGACTTTGACGGTGATTTCGAGAGGACTTTGAGAAGGAACAAGAAATTGCAAGATTCTAATCCTCCTAGTCCCGAACCTGAAGTAGAAGAGGAAGCCACGGATTGGGTTAAAGAGGAAGTACCAACCATGGCCGTGGACAATCGAACCATCAAAGAGCTTTCTGCCTCGGGTTTGGCCAATGCAGCCCCTCTTTGCATTCAATACCCCGCGGCTGCCCAAGGCAAGACCGATGAATTCGAGTTGAAGTCAAGCTTGTTGCACCACATTCCGAAATACCATGGGCTTTCCATGGAAGATCCCAACAAGCATCTCAAGGAGTTCGAGGTTGTTTGTTCGAGCATGACACCCATAAATGTCGATGGGAACATTCTGATGATAAAAGCTTTTCCATTCTCTCTTGTGGAAAAGGCTAAGGATTGGCTTTATGAATTGGCACCCGGGACCGTTACTTCTTGGGAAAGCATGAAGAGAGCGTTCTTGGAAAAGTTCTTCCCTACTTCAAAAATCATTCTCTTGAGGAAGAAAATTAGCGGAATCCAACAAAGTCAAGGAGAATCTTTTCCGACATACTACGAGCGTTTTAAAGCCCTTGTTGCATCATGTCCTCAACATCAAATGAAGGAGGAGCTTCTCCTTCAATACTTTTACGAAGGTCTTCTACCACTTGAACGGCAAATGTTGGATGCATCCGCGGGAGGAGCTCTAGTGGACAAGACACCTAGGGATGCCAAAACTCTCATTGCTAATCGAGCACTCAATGCACAACAATATGAAGGTGTTGGGCAGAGAGACACCCCACGGCCACATCATGTAAATGAGGTAAGTTCTATTTCTGAGTTACAATCCCAAATGGCTAACCTTACATCTATGTTGTCGCAGTTTGTGGAGGGCCCCAAAGCGCAAGGAGCTACAATTTGTGGTGTATGCTTCATTCAAGGACACCAATCTGATCAATGCCCTCAATTAATTGAGAACGGAGGATGGGAATCTGCCAATGCCATGGGTTATGGGAATCAAAACCAACCGAGGAACGATCCATATTCTAACACATATAATCCAGGTTGGAGAGACCACCCAAATTTCAGATGGAGAGATGCACAACAACCTGCCCAACAAAGTGGATTCCGACAACCCCCAGGTTTCTTTCCAAGGCCAATGGCACCACAACCACCTCCTCAAGCACAATCATCCCAAACCAACTCAGGTACGTCTATGAATGACGATAAAACATATCAGTTACTAACCACAATGGTGCAGGGAATGCAGAACCAAGCAAATGAGGTTAATGAGCTAAAAAAGCAAATGGGTGAAATGGCCGAATTTTTGGGACAATTCCGTGAAAATGGTAAGTTACCAAGCACTACGGTAGTCAATCCAAAGGGTGGTTTCGAAACCGCCAATGCAATCACCTTAAGAAGTGGCAAGGAAGTTGGAACTACCTCACAACCACCAAAATCCAGTCAAGAAGAGGACATGTTACTACAAGAAGAGGAGGAACAAGCAAAGAAGGCCACGGCAAGGGTGAAAGAAACTTTGCCGCAGCCCCCTATTGTGCCAAAACCGTCCAACACGCCTAAGGTAAGTCCAAATTCGAATTTGTCAAGTTCTATTCCACTAAACGTGCCCTTTCCTAGCAGGTTTAGGCAATCAAAGAAGGAGGAGAGTGAAAAGGACATTCTGGAAACCTTTAGGAAAGTTCAAGTCAACATTCCGCTCCTTGATGCAATCAAGCAAGTCCCTAAGTATGCCAAGTTCTTAAAAGAGCTTTGCACAACGAGGAAGAGGATTTCAAACAAGGAGATGGTAAGGGTAAGTGAGAACGTTTCCGCTATTTTACAAAGAAAGTTACCACCAAAGTGCAAAGATCCAGGTAGCTTTACAATCCCTTGTATTATTGGTCAAACTAAGTTCGAACATGCTATGTTAGACTTAGGAGCTTCAATTAACGTCATGCCATACTCTATTTATGCCTCAATGAACCTTGGTGAATTGAAAAATGATGGTGTGATTATTCAGTTGGCCGATAGATCTAATGCCTATCCAAAGGGCGTATTGGAAGATGTCTTAGTGCAGGTGAATAATTTGATCTTCCCGGCGGATTTCTATGTCCTTGAAATGGAGGAAACCACCCATGCTCCATCCTTGCCGATTCTTCTTGGGAGGCCATTCATGAAGACGGCCCGAACTAAGATAGACGTGTTTAAAGGCACTTTAACAATGGAATTCGATGGGGAAGTGATTGATTTTAATATTTCTAAAACTATGAAATTTCCGAATGATGATCACTCATGTTTCTCTATTGATATTCTTGATTCTTTGGCGCAGGCACACATTGATCAAATACATGGCGAAACGGTCATTACAAATGGCAAAGAAATGAAGGATCATGTTATGGAGGAGATTCCATTGCATGCCGTGGGCTCTAAGTGAGAAATGAAGGTTTCGTCCGGCTGCAAGACGTAAAAGAAAGCGCTACTTGGGAGGCAACCCAATACACTGAATAAAATAAAGTTGTCCATTGATCTTCGATTTGATTATAAAAAATAAAAAAAAAAAAAAAAAAAAAAAAGACTAAACATGGAGAAAGATGGAGCCTTCACAAAGGATGTTTACGTGAAGCCCCACTACGAGGCGTCGAAGCAGAAGGCATAGAAGCGGGAGGCATAGGAGCGGAAGCCATCGGAGCGGAAGCCATCGGAGCTAGAGCATTCCAGGCCTCAATACTTGGCCAAGCGCTGGATGACCCAGGAAAAAGGTGCCTCTGGAGACAAGCCGCAAGCCTTTGACGGTCACTTTGAATTCGACCCTCAGATTCTTGCAGCTCATCAAGCTTCCTCTTCATGCCCGACGAATAGTTATTTGCAAGCACATGCAAACTTCTATTCTCGTTCTTAAGCTGCTGGATCTCTTGCTTAAGACTTTCCACCTCTGCCATCAATGATTCCACCTGACGGGAGCGGGCAAGCAGGCGTTGGCCCATGTTGGACACAGAGCTCGCACACTGAACACTAAGAGCGAGGGATTCTTGAACGGCCAACTCATCGGACCGTCCTGACAGCAGCCTACTATCTTTTGGAGTGAGGAGGTTCCTAGCTACTATTGTAGCTGTTGTGGCGTCCTGCATCACGGAGTCTTCACCTGTAAGAAGACCGTTAGAAGATAAGAAAGAAGGGCGCCATACGTTACCTTGACGCGGCGCGCCCGTATCACTACTAAGGCTCAATTCCAAGCTAAGGTTCGATGGGTTTGCCATTTTTCAAAAGTGTTCAAAGAGAAGGGATGGAGTTAAATTTCAAAGGGCAGGAGTCGATTTTCAAGAATGGGAAATCTTCAGAGTGTGTTTGTTGGCGGTGATCGATACCTCTATAAAAAGCCAAGGCGACGCGTCCACCGATTCAAAAAGCCGGAATTTCCGGTGTAAGTTAGGCGACGCTTTCTCGGCTTTTCAGAATACGCGTTCAACTTTGTCAAAAGATTTCTTCTTTTCAGACAACACGTGGAGGCCATCATCGCAACTACACATCTTTAGCCGACAAGCGCAAAGTTCGGCGACGCTTTCTCTGCTTTTCAGAAAACGCGTGCAGCTTTGTCAAAAGGAGCCGCATCCGCACTACTACGTGTCGTTCAGAAATCGAAGGGGCGTCGTTCAGAAATCAAAGAGGCGCCACTATTTCAAAAAGCCGGATTTGCGGGATCAAAACGTTTGTCGACAATGGTAACAGAACAGTACCACCACTTGATATTATCTCTATATATGTCGACCTTCGTCTTTTATGGCAAGACAAACCTGAAGAAAATGCCCAACTCTCCCTCACCTCTGAGGGCGCACTCCCAGCAAAGCCTTTCGAAATACTCAATTCTTTCTTCTTCCCCAACGATGATACCAGATGCCTGGAGTACAGATGACCTAGGAGGAAACGGCGGATTGAAGTGTGCTGATTCATTCACCGCTTCTTCAAAAGCAAAGGTATCTCATATCATCAAGGTCAAAAGCAAAAGTATCTCATATCATGCTCTTTCCCTGTCTTTTTCTTTGTCCTTGTTCTTACTCGCATGGCAAAGTAAAAGAAGCAATCAGCCGGCACTTGGAGTCAGTCTTCTGATCTGGAGCCAACTGCCTAGAATCTATTCCTGATTGCTTACCTAGCGTTGCTCTCGAGTAGTCATCTTCAACGGTTGATACACTTCCAGAGAAGGGACCACTTCTGCAAAGGGGAGCGAGTAAGGCAAGTGAAAAAGATACATTAAAGCATGCAGAGACAAGCAAATGCTGAGCTATCCTCTAACCCTCTTCAATACGAATTGGAAAGATTGAACAAAGAAACAGATAAAAGGAGGAAGCTCAGACCTTTGGGGGAGACCCAAAAGAATCCTGCTGCCCAGTTCAAGAGTAGCACAAAGGAAAATCAACGAGTTGGAGGAGACCAAAAGAATCCTCCAGCCCAGTTCAAGAGTAAGCTTGTGGAATCACCATGATCAAAGCCTCAATGCAATCACCAAGGAGAATAGGGAATTTACACTCCATAACCAGATTTGCGTCCCTAAACTCTTCTCTTTGTTAGTTACATTCTGCCATGTTTAGTACGTTTAAGTGCTTTTTGTGTGTTTACTTATGTTTTGTGTGAATCTATGCTTAAAACATTGAGGACAATGTTTCATTTAAGTGTGGGGGGGGTAACTAATGTTGGTCCTTGCTGTTTTAAGGTGTTTTTAAGTTGTTTTAGAGTGTTTTAGTATGTTTTGTTTTTATAACTCCGAAAATCACATAAAATTTTGAAAAAAACATGTTTTGAAAAGCCTAAAAAGAGTGTTTTGAGTCGTTTTTGTGTGTTTGTGTCTTAGGGTACCTTCCAACACAATGTTAAGGATTTGGTTTGTAATTGCATGACTGTTAAAAAGAGTTATAAACATGGAGAAAAGTTTGATTTACTCTTGGTATATGCTTGGTTATGGTTATAATGTATGACTTCACATGCAATCATAAAAGAAAAATTCGTTTTTGTAACATGCTTGAAGGAAGGAACTCAAACAAACGCTACAACCCTGTGAGACTCGAGCCATTACCTTCTTTGGAGAGTTATTTTCTGTGATTCTTTGTTTTCTAAAGTTGTTGCATGATCTCATTATTCCTTGCTTGGTTGCTACTTAGAATGCAATTGTATCATGATAGAACTAAATGCTAGAACTTATATCCGTTTCATTCAAAGCATGACATTGGAATTGCATAACATATATCAAGATGAAGTTGTGTAGTTGCCACCATAGCCAAATAGCCTTACTTCCCATATTTCGTATATATTGTAAGTTTTAACCCCGTTGAGCCTCGTTTAGCCTTTATTCTTTGTTAACCCACATTATCCTTACCTAGCCTAGAATAGGACCATCCATGCCTTTGTTCTTAAAGCATAGTAAGCATGACGGAAAATGAATTCCTTTTGATTAATATGTTGCAGAAAATAAGTGTGGGGGAAGGATTATTGATGAGAGTTGTTGTGCCCTAGGCACGGCTAAAAAAAAAAAAAAAAAGAAAAAAAAAAAAATTTTGAAAAAAAAAAAATGAAAAAGAAAAGAAAAATAAGAGTTGTTTGAATCTCCCCTATTAGTCTAAAAGTTGTTTTCCGCGCTCTAAAGGGAATTCTAAGTGCCTAATTCAATACTTTGCTCACTATTGCTTTAAGAATGTTTGTTTATCCTTCACCTTTCATTGTTAGCCAATACCCTAGCCCCGTTACACCCCTTTGACTTCTATCTTGATCGTTATGTGTTCAATAATGTGGAGTTTGGAATTGATATGAGCTTATGGAATCACTGGTTCTCATTCTAAGTAGTAGCATTCCATTCATGAGATCATATTCATGTCATTATCGTAAATCCAGAAAATGCTTTCTTTGTTATAACATATGTGAGATACTAGTCTTTCATGTTTACATCAATCTCTCACATATAACTAGTGTAGGGTGTGTAGTCAGAAAATCTGTGTGAAAATAGAGTGCATTCTAGTAAGGAATTGAGGAAATTCTCTAAAGCATGTTACTACATTTGAAATGTGTTTTAAATGCTTAATTGTGAACTAGTATGTGGTGACTATGATTAAGAATGTACTTAAGTGTAAAGATGGCTAAAATCTGTGAGAATAATGATTTTTAACTTGTCATGTGCATTGGAAATCCCTGAGGCAACGTTGGAAGGTGTAGGTTGTGTTTTGTTCGTTTTGTTTTGTTTTTGGTTTCTTTTGTTTTGTTTTGCTCGAGGACTAGCAAAAGCTAAGTGTGGGGGAATTTGATAGGAGCATATTCATGCTACTTAAATGGCTAGTTCTCGTGCATTTACGTTATGTTTCTTTAGTTATTTTAGTCCTTTATGCTTCTTTTGCGTGTTTTCAGGTTCTAAGGGCTTAGGGAGCAAGAAAGTGCATTTTGAGGCTATTTGGAGCATTTTTGGGCATGGATTGGATAGCTTAATCATGGAGCAAAGAAGATGGACGAAATTGAAGCCTTGCATGCTCTTTAGGACATAAAACAAAGGGCCTAGCCCAATCAAACAATCCTTTGAGCCATGCAAAACCCCTAGCCCAATCAAACAATCCATCAATTCACATGCAAAACCACCATTCACACACATGCACCCAAACACTTCCTTGTTGCCGTGCCTTTCCCTTCCACTTTCCAACCTTTCCAAATGCAATTTCATCAACACATGCATTATTTATTCACTCTTCATCATTGCACTCATCACCAAAGAATTCCCCACCATTGCCGTGCATTCCCCCTAATTTCATCCATCCTCCACACCTTTCCAACCTAGCCACATCCTTTAATCATCCCCCTTTTAAGTTATGATTTTATTTCCTAACCCTACATGCATTATTTATTAACTCTTCATCATGCATCCACATTTTAAATCATCAAAAACTTCACCCTTTGTCGTGGCCTTCATTCCCATTTCAGCATTCACATGCTTTTCCAACTCATCCACAAACCTTTGCCGTGGCCTTCATTCCTAGCATTTCCAGCTTTTCCCTTTACATTTCACATGCATTCACACACACCTCACACAAACAACATTCACATGCAAACACATGCTTTCCCAACAAACAAAACAGCCAACACATGCACCAAAACAAGCATTGCCGTGGGTTCCCTTGCACTTTCCAGCATTCCCCTTGTGCAATTCCAGCTTTCCACCCACTTTCCTAGCTGTTTTTCACATGCATTGCAGCCCCATTCTCACCCTTTCTCTCCCTATAAAAACCACACACACTTCATTCAATTGAGACGATTCACTCTCACACTCTTCCATTTCAGAAATTCATTCCATTCACAACACAATTCACAACACAAACACTCCCCATTTGCCGTGCATATCCTTCCATTTCTGTGCAGTTTTTCTCCTCCATTGCAGCCACTATCCAACCACTTCCCATCCCTCCAAAACACTTCACATAATCCCCAAAGCTCACCTTAGACCTTGTGCTAAAACAACGAGGAAGAAAAGAGTGCCTAAACGTTCATACAATTCAAGTTTGAGTTGTTGGAATGTTTAGGTGTTTCTTTGATTTCAAAGTTTAAATTTAATTCTCTTTGTTTTGTACGTATGAGGAATGGAAGAGAAGAGTGCCTAAACGTTCATACAATTCAAGTTTGAGTTGTTGGAATGTTTAGGTGTTTCTTTGATTTCAAAGTTATGAGGAACTAAACCCCCTTTAGCTAGGGGGTGATTCGAAACTATGTTTATATTTGCAATATGAATTGATTAACTTTCGTTGGAATTTCATAAGTTGTGGATTCAATTTGTTTAACCGTTTGATTGATAACTTATTTATGTATGTTTATTGAGAATGCGGGCTTAATTTTCATGCATAAATATGACGCTAGAATATAAGTGAGTTTCACCTAATCGTTATGAACTTATATTCACAAGTAGTGGAGGTTGCTTATAAACAATCACGTTAAATGAATTCTTGGCACGAGTTTCATGCTCATCATAGTAACGAATGCCTCGTCAACACTTATAGTTTTCATAATGCTTAATGATCTTTGATTGTATCTTTATTGTGCTGTTCACGTAAAGGACTTTTGGAGAATGTTGTGAATTGCGTTGCGCTAACCCATCCAATTCATTAACTTAAGGAAAACTTGACGGTTAATTTAAGCGGACCTAATTAACCCGGAGTGTTGAGTTTCATAATTTATCGAAAGACCAATTGAGAATCAATCTTGTATGCAAGTGTAACATGTGTGGAGAAGAACCCCTTGGCTATTCCATCATCCATATTTTCATCACATTCATATTTAAGTTTTGCCTTTAATTACAATTTGTGCAATTTAGTTAATTTCGTCAAATCAAACCCCCCCCCCCCCCCCCGATCTTTTGTTAAGTCTTAATCATTCGTATTTGTTTTATTTTTGTGTTTTCAAGTATTTGAAGTCTTGTGTACTTGTTTTGAGTTCTTGTTAAGTAAGTTAAGCGTTTTAAAAAATTAGTTTTATTTATTTGAATCAAGTGTTTAGCACCCCTAGTTAATCCTCGGTTAGAACGATCCCTACTTACATCATTACTACAATTGTCACAAATAGGGTTTAGTTTGTGTGCGTATAATTCACGTATCAAAAACTAACCCTAATCCTAAAAGGTAAGAAATCAAAACCCTAATGTTAAAGAGCTAAGCCTAGGAAACGAAACATTCAAATAAACCAAAATACTAATACACACTAGTACAAAAAACACTTTGCGTGACACATGTCCTTCGTCGCGCAAAGTCAAATAAACGTCTCGCAAAACTTAGCCCAACGAACCTTCATCACGCGCCAACCATCACGCCAAGGCAATGACAGTAGGGTTTGCGTGATGAAGAAGTAACCTACGTCGCGCAAAACCACTTTGCACGATGCAGGTCCTGCGTCGCGCAAACCCCTTTTTTGTTTTTTGGCAAAAATATTTTTTATTTAATTTTTAATAAATATTGTAATTAAATTATAAACAATAATTAGTCAACCAATGGAAATTAAGGCAAGAAATATATGCTTTTCGGTAAAATTTCCACGATGCATTGTTTAATGAATATTTTGTATTATCATTAATAAAAACAAACGCATATAAAATTGATGCGGTAAAGTCAATACATTCATTACAAACCTAAGATATGTGTTTGAATATATTAACACACTTCCTCAAACTCCAAAAATACAAACTTGAATTCTTTCGAAGACGTGCAGATAAAAGCATCTTCCTTTTGAAGCTCCTTCATCACTCCTTCATATAGCTCCTTCATGTATCTCACTACTTCATGCAGCTCGCTACAGTTTATATAGCTCCTTCATCATTCATCATATCTCACTATGCCAAAACCACACAATCACAAGTTTAATTATGATACAAATATCACTACACCAAAACCACACACCCTCTTGGTTCTAAATATGAGTTGCCATGTGATAAAACGTAATAATTGAGCCATTTCTCACTTGGACTCCAATAGGTTGCAGAGAAGATAGAGGAAACAGAGCAATATACAGACTAAGGGAACAAAGGCAATACCAAAGTTCGTTACATTTAATAGTTCTCAAAGCAAATTGAAAGCTTAAGTACATGGAAGATAAGGTTGGCTTGTAGCTACCATTTGAAATAAAAGTAGTAATTCAATGATTAAATTGATTGAAATCATGACAATATCATCAAGTTCATAGCTAGCGAGCTAAGGTAGAGAGAAAGTTTGAAAGGATAAAAGGTCATCATTGTTGACAATATATTGGAAATCTGCCTTAATCCAATTATTAATCCTAAAAGTGTATCTTACGACATAGGCGCATTGCAAATATGAGACAAAATTCATCCTCTAATAACTCTCGAGCAAGCATGTAGCTAAAGAAAGATAAACAGATAATGCATGCATCATGCAAACCCATAAACACATTTAAAACTTGAAACAAAATCAGATGACATGAAATATATCTAAAACAGAAATTAGAACAGCTTGCACAACCATTCAACTTCTACAAAGCCTTAACTGGTGTATTCGAGCCCTACTTTGTGTTTGAATCCCACAAAGCAAAACATGTACATGTCAATACAAACAAAGATTTCATGACGCTAAGTCCTCATACAAGTGCTTCAAGTAAAAAACTTATAGGAGTTTCGCCCTTTTGGACAGGGGGATTATACTCAGGATCTCCAGGCTCTGCAAACTTACAAATTGCGCTACACCTTCATCCAATTCAACATCCCTTACAAAATACATCCAGAACTTCACAGTATTTACAAAATTCACTAATAAATTACTTGAAAAGTTCATGTCCATTAACCCAGTTAAATACAATGTTTAGAAAATAACTAAACTTGTTTAATTAGAGCAATGATATTTCAATACAAGATTACTTAAAAAACCAATGGTTCAAGAAATTACAGAGACAACATTGAATAGGGACAGAGAGAGGGAGAGAAATTGAGTACCTGAGTAAAAATAAGTGCATAGAGATTAGATTTCCCTTTAGCTACCTTATGATACCCTGAAATTCGATTTGTCAATTGCAAGGCATATTGTTGTCCACCACATCACTAATGTGCAAAATTGTCGCTATATCCAACACAATAGTAAGTGTAATAAAATAGTGACCATTTTGAATAGAGGTGGTATGAACATAATTTATACTCTAATATCCACATCACTGTAAACCAATAAGACTTAAGAAAATGTAAAGTTCCTAATGATATTTTAAACTAAAAACAAATGACCAGAAGTTCAGAACTTACAAACTAGTAGAGAAAAAAAAAAAGTAGCAGGACCCCGAGACATGAGTAGAGTATTAGTAGCTTGCACCGATGCGGATGAACAAGAAACAAACATATTGCCAATGTAACCATCGGCTAGACAAATGAAAGAAGGGTTTGCCAGAGAGGCCTTCGTTTGACAAAAGTCTATGCAAAGAAGGCATCATTCTCAGAAAATACTTGGTCTTGCAAATAACAATAAACCATTTACCAAATGTAGTGAGTGGTGGTTAGAAAATACATAAAGAGAAGAAAGCATACAGAAAGAAAAGATTTAAACATAAGTAAACCTACTAAAGGGGCATTTCAAAACACTTTCAAGTAAGTTCACCCATTTCCTCCATAGTTTTCAATGTTCTATAAATATAAAATCAAAACATTGCAATCTAAAGTAAAAAGTACAAATGGGTATGATAATATCACCACATGTAAACAGTACACAAATACAAAGTCAACATAAAAAGCGTAGTATGATCATAAAGAGTAGGAGTATATAGGCAATGCAGATATACTGAAACAGAAAAGCCAGATTTAGTCACCTTAAGGTCTCGTTTGGCAGCCCGTATAACACACCGGATAGGATAAATAGTACAAATGAAGGTGTTTTGGTGCAATTTTGTACTAAATGGTACCCGGATTAATTAAACTGGCCCCACACGTTTTATACGGTGTACGCCCGCTAAATTATCCTCCCAAAATCCTCTGTATTTATTAGTCGAGCAGTTTCGCTTTCTCTGCTCTCTCCTTCTCGTCTCGCATTGCGCCCTGTGTCTTTTTCTCCTCCTCCTCATCCTCTCCCTGCTCCTGCCAAAACCAACCCATCTTCATTTTCCCCAATTTCTTTATCCAACCCCACCTGCAAATTTTTTCTTCTCTCTTTGTTCTACCCAAACCGAAGAGCTTTTGTTTTCCCCAATTCTGCTATCTAATCCCACCTGCAAATTTCTTCTTCTTCTCTATCTGTTCCGCCCAAACCCAATCCTTTTCGTTTTCCCCAATTTTTCCATCCAACCCCACCTGCAAATTTCTTCTTCTTCTCTATTTGCTCCGCCCAAACCCAACCCCTTTTCGTTTTCCCCAATTTTGGTTTTGGCTGGATGACGAAAATTATGAACAATTTCGTTGAATGATATTAAAATTGTACTTCTTTATTCCTATCTATTTGTCCAATCCAATTCCCTCTACAACATTTAGACAACTGTAATCGAGTGGGGGACCTAGGAGTGGAGCTGAACTTTTGGAATTACCCTCCATGTTTGCTGCTCTCACTGGCTTGGTGTACTTCCTCAACAATTCTCTTGCAATTGAGTTTCGTTGGGTTGGATTGAAATTTGGGTTTGATAATTGAGAGAAAAAAAACTAAATTAACAGTTTTTGTTGATTTTTTAACATGTGATGTTTAGCAGCGTTTCCATTAATCATCAATTATAGTTTCAAGTTCTATAATCCATCACATTATCGAGAACACAGTATAAATAAGGGAAGCGTTATTGGCACTCCAAAAATCTCATTCTACACTCCTCACAAGTGTATTTTTCTTTCTAAATATAGAAAGTTTGGAGTGTAGAATGAGGAATTTGGAGTGCCAATAACAATCCCATAAATAATACGGTTATTAGTCTGATATTGCACCAAACGTCCGACTAATTTAGTAAGTACTATCCGATGACTATTTATCCTATCTGACTGAAATAGTCAGTACTATTCGAGCTGCCAAACGAGGCCTAAGTGGTTCCCAAGATGAAACAAAAAAACTAAAAGGCAGAGCCTGCAACTGCAAGGGCAACAAGCTACTTGTACAAGAGCAATTAAGAGGTTAGCTCCCCTGAAATATTCCACGCGTGTCTCCTATAAAACAGCCCACCAAGCCACCAAATCCTTATTGTCTCTCATCTTCTCAGCAAACAAGTGGAACACATCTTTCTGGGTAGCTTGTGTCTGAATGGAAATCACGTGGCAATCAGCACGCAATGAAAATATAGGCAGGCTATAGCAACGGAAACCAGTTGGCCAAAACCTATTTTTCCTTCAAAAAAAAAGTTCTAAAATTAAAATTGGACAAATATAATAATCAAGCTGAGGAGCTATATCCAAAAAAAACAATAACTTTCTCGTCACTGATTACTAATTACCTAAGGTGGAGATAATCAAGTGATAAAGAGAAGGACATTATACGCAGTCGTGGAAACTAACAAATTAAATTCATTTTTTAAGTATCACCATGTAGGCAACACAATCTAATTGTACAATGTAGAATATTCCAAAATCTCAGTATCTGAGCTATGTATGGATTTGTTTTGGAATTGGTGTGAGGCTGCCAACTCCGGAATTGAAGTTTGCATGCTATAGAGAAGACTAAAATCATGCAAGAAAACTTAAATTCACAACTGAACATAATAGAATCACAAAGTTATTATCTGGTTGAAGGAATTTAGTACTATCACAGATTCATAGTCTCCAGTATTTACAGTATCGGAGAAAATATAAGGAATCCCAAAGTCCAAAAATTTGTTATCCTCCACTTACAATGCAATCCAATGATAAGACACAGTTCGCCCACCACCCTAAAATTCGATTTAACACTAAAACCCCCAATTTCTAATTTAATTTTCCAAATTGAATGTAATTACAATACCAAAATCTTCAAATTAAGGCATTAAAGCTTGATTCTGACCTTAGAAAGAAGAAAAACAAAGAATTAAGAAAAATAAAGAATTAAGCTTAATTCTGACCTGGGTCTATACTTGCTGGCTATGGGAAAAGAATTAAACTTGATTCTCACCTAGTGCAGTCGGGAGAGGATGAGGAGAGGATGAGGATGAGGAGGAAGGCGATATGAGCGAGAGGGAAGAGAGAGACCTAGTGAGAGATCGAGGGAAGAGAGTTTGGGTATCAGTAGTGAAATTTCAAAAAAAAAAAACGCCTATTTTTAACAACTGCACCGCCAAAATTATGCACGGCGCATGTATATATTTTGATGTCCCGCAAAGTGGTTTTGCGCGACAATTAAAATAAGACGTCGCACAAGGTATTTATTTATTTTTCAATCATTATAAAAATTACTGAAAACGTGACTTTCCTCCTTCCAAATTCAATTTTTTTTTATATAAACCCCACAATAATATATTTTTCTAACAAAAGCCCACAATAATTTTTTTTACACATATATCATTCAATTTCTTAAGTGTTATAAGTACAAAATAAATAAATTAAAATCTACTTAGTAAATATATATACCATTGAACTTGATGGGAAACACATTGTACGACTTAAAGATCCAACCGTCAAACTTGGTTGTATATGCTTCGAGATCGCATACGCTAAAAATCATAAAAAACAAACATTCAGAGATCAAGTAATGGGACAAAACTTTTCGACAGTTATAAACGAAAAAGCACGATTTAACGGTAGTTTTAACTCCGATTTTGTTGATTTTTTACAACTACCCTCCTAGATCCTATATGAATACAATGAACTAATTCGATCGTCAATTTAAAATATTTACACAAGTGGATACCACAAAATCTTATGTTATACTTAATGAAAATATAAATAAACTCTAAGTGTTAGTGAATCTATCATTTTGATGTGAAACGCATTGTACAAAACTAGTTTCAACGATCTAACCATCAAACTTGTTTGTATATGCTTCGAGATAGCATACGCCAAAAATCACAAAAAACAAACATTCAGATATCAAGTAATGGGACAAACTTTTTTTACTGCAATAAATGAAAAATCATGATTTAACGATTATTTTAACTCCGATTTTGATGATTTTTTACAGCTACACTCCTTGATCCTATATGAACACAATAAACTAATTCGATCATCAATTTAAAATATTTACACAAGTGGATACCACAAAATCTTATGTTATACTTAATGAAAGTATAAATAAATTCCAAGTGTTATTGAATCTATTATTTTGATGGGAAACGCATTGCATGAAACTAGTTTCAACAATCCAACCGTCAAACTTATTTGTATATGC
The DNA here is from genome assembly GCF_041283825.1 of Pyrus communis. Classification (NCBI taxonomy): domain Eukaryota; kingdom Viridiplantae; phylum Streptophyta; class Magnoliopsida; order Rosales; family Rosaceae; genus Pyrus; species Pyrus communis. The sequence goes on from NC_142572.1 coordinate 10,882,113, forward strand.
TTCGAGATCGCATATGCCAAAAATCGAAAAAAAACAAACATTCAGATATCAAATAACGGGACAAAACTTTTCTACGGCTATAAACAAAAAATCACGATTTAACGACTATTTTAACTCTGATTTTGATGATTTTTTACAACTACACTCCTTGATCTTGTATGAATACAATGAACTAATTTGATCGTCAATTTAAAATATTTACACTAGTGGATATCACAAAATCTTATGTTATACTTAATGAAAGTCTAAATAAACTCTAAGTATTAGTGAATCTATTATTTTGATGAGATATGCATTGTACAAAGCTAGTTTCAACGATCCAACCATCAAACTTGTTTGTATATGCTTCGAGACTGCATACGTCAAAAATCGCAAAAAAATACATTCAGATACCAAGTAACGGGACAAACCTTTTCGACGACTATAAACAAAAAATCATGATTTAACGATTATTTTAACTCCGATTTTAATGATTTTTTACAGCTGCACTATTTAACCCTATATCAATACAATGAACTAATTTGATTGTCAATTTAAAACATTTACACCAGTGGATACCACAAAAGAAAAAGGCAATGCAAGAACTCCAAAAGAAAAGCAAAAGGGAAAAAAAAAAAAAAAACACTTTGCGCGACGTAGGTACACTTGCGTTGTGCAAAGTGTTTTTATTTATTTATTTATTTATTTTCTCTCCCTTTTGCTCATGAGTACAAAATAAATAAATTAAAATCTACTTAGTAAATATACACACCATTGAACTTGATGGGAAACGCATTGTACGAAATTAGTTTCAATGATCCAACCGTCAAATTTGTTTGTATATACTTCGAGATTGCATATACCAAAAATCGTAAAAAGCAAACATTCAGATATCAAGTAATGGGACAAAACTTTTCAACAGTTATAAACGAAAAAGCAAGATTTAACTGTAGTTTTAACTCTAATTTTGATGATTTTTTACAGCTACCTCCTGGATCCTATATGAATACAATGAACTAATTTGATCATCAATTTAAAGTATTTACACAAGTGGATACCACAAAATCTTAATGAAAGTATAAATAAACTCTTAAGTGTTAGTGAATCTATCGTTTTGATAGGAAATGCATTGTACGAAACTAGTTTCAACAATCCAACTGTCAAACTTGTTTGTATATGCTTCGAGATCACATATGCCAAAAATTGAAAAAAACAAATATTCAGATATCAAGTAACGGAACAAAACTTTTCGACGGCTATAAACGAAAAATCATGATTCAATGGTTATTTTAACTTCGATTTTGATTATTTTTTACAGCTACACTCCTTGATCCTATATGAATATAACGAACTTATTCGATCGTCAATTTCAAATATTTACACTAGTAGATATCATAAAATCTTATGTTATACTTAATGAAAGTATAAATAAACTCTAAGTATTAGTGAATCAATTATTTCGATGAGATACGCATTGTACAAAGCTAGTTTCAACGATCCAACTGTCAAACTTGTTTGTATATGCTTCGAGATCACATACGCTAAAAATCACAAAAAATATACATTCAAATATTAAGTAAGGGGACAAACCTTTTTGATGGCTATAAACGAAAATTCATGATTTAACGGTTATTTTAACTCCGATTTTAATGATTTTTTACAGCTGCACTATTTAACCCTATATGAATATAATGAACTAATTCGATCACCAATTTAAAACATTTATACAAGTGGATACCACAAAAGAAAAAGGCAATGCAAGAACCCCAAAAGAAAAGAAAAAGCAAAAAAAAAAAAAAAAAAACACTTAGCGCGATGTACATACATCTACGCCGCACAAAGTGTTTTTTTTGTTTTTGGTTTTTTTTTTCTCCCTTTTGCTCATGAGTACAAAATAAATAAATTAAAATCTACTTAGTAAATATATATACCATTGAACTTGATAGGAAACGCATTGTACGAAATTAGTTTCAACGATCCAACTGTCAAACTTGTTTATATATATTTTGAGATCGCATACACCAAAATCCCAAAAAACAAACATTCAGAGATCAAGTAATGAGACAAAACTTTTCGACGGTTATAAAGGAATAATCACAATTTAACGATTATTTTAACTCTGATTTTGATGATTTTTTACAACTACATTCCTTGACCCTATATGAATACAACGAACTGATTCTATCGTCAATTTAAAATATTTACACAAGTGGATACCACAAAATCTTATGTTATACTTGATGAAAGTATAAATAAACTCTAAGTTTTAGGGAATCTATCGTTTTGATAGGATACGCATTGTACAAAGTTTTTCACAACTAAAATTCTCCAAAGTTTTTCACATTTTTTGAATCATGAATAACCCTCCAACTCACATTAAGAAATTGAAACACTTGACAAGCCCCAATTTTCATAGAACAAAGAATGAACACATCTATCACTACATTAATCCTGGATTTAATTTCTGCATATTTTGATCCCAACAGGTAATTAGTCATTCACAAACAAACAAAAAAGATCAAATTTTTCAATATTGGGTAATATTAACCAAAATTTCAATACAATCATATATAAAAATCGAAGAATACCAAAATTTCAAAACAGTTTTGTGTGATGCAGGGTTCACCTACATCGCGCAAAATAGCTTTGAGCGATTTAGGTGCACCCTGCGTCGCGCAAAGTTGGGAAAAAAGCGGTAAAGCATTCTTGGTTTGGCGCCAAAATCTTGCGCGACGCACCAAACGTTGCGCAAACTTACTTCGCATGACGACACTTTGCGCGATGAAGATTGGCGTTGTGCAAAATTGTTTTGCACGATGTTTGGTGTTTAGCGTCGCGCAAACATACTTTGCGCGACGAAATTTGCTGCGTCGCTCAAGTTGTGTCACATCCCAGCCTAGGGCGGATCACTTCCCGGGCCCGCTCCACCACCATAACACAATATTGTCTGCTTTGGGCTTACCATTCCTTCACGGTTTTGTTTTTGGGAACTCACGAGCAACTTTCCAGTGGGTCACCCATCATGGGATTGCTCTAGCCCCCTTCTCGCTTAACTTCGGAGTTCCAATGGAACCTGAAGCCAGTGAGCTCCCAAAAGGCCTCGTGCTAGGTAGGGATGGGAATATACATATAAGGATCACTCCTCTAAGTGATGTGGGATGTTACAATCCACCCCCCTTAGAGGCATGACGTCCTCGTCGGCACACATGCGACCAAGGTTAGGCTCTGATACCAAATGTCACATCCCGGCCTGGGGTGAATCACTTCCCGGGCCCGCTCCACCACCGTAGCACGATATTGTCCGCTTTGGGCTTACCATTCCCTCACGGTTTTGTTTTTGGAAACTCACGAGTAACTTCCCAGTGGGTCACCCATCATGGGATTGCTCTAGCCCCTTTCTCGCTTAACTTCGGAGTTCCTACGGAACCCGAAGCAAGTGAACTCTCAAAAGGCCTTGTGCTAGGTAGGGATGGGAATATACATATAAAGATCACTCCCCTTGGTGATGTGGGATGTTACAAGTTGCCATCGCGCAAACATGTTTTTGTACTAGTGATATTTTCCAACATTTTTCACCCACGTTAACTATGTAGTTCTCCCTATCGTCCTTTTCGATGACGTTGATCTCCAAAGTTTCTGCCCTTTGCAGGGTTTGTGTTTTTCCTCTTGGGAGAAATTGCTATGGTTTATGTTTGGTTTACGTTATGATCGAGTTATAAGGTCCTATGCGTGTATGTACGTCCTTATATAATATGTTGTTAATCCTTGCTTGCTACGCAGGGTAGTGTAATATATTAATGTTGGATTAGGTCTATCGGATAGAACTAGGAATTTTTCGTCTAGTAGTAACTTTTTTACAAAGTTAAAAGATAGAAAATTTTATTTAAACCAATATAACCTATTTATACACTCAATTTAAATTTTAAATGTGAATTATCTTTTCTACCATATTGCATAATTACTATCAAATAAAAGATGAAATTAACAATAAAATCAAATTTTATTAATAAACCAACTCAATAATCAAACTCTACAATCACATCGAACCTTTCGATCATGCGATATTTATCATACATTCATTCTAGCTAAACCCTTAAAACGCTCTCATAGAGAAAAATATGCTCTTCTTGACCAATGGATGATGATTTTGAAGTTTTGAATTCTCCAACTAAGGTATGAATTGATTTATGCAAGTTTCTTTTCATTTGATTTCAAATTTTTTAGGATTTAGAAACAAAATTAATGCATTTTCTATTACACTTGCCCAGAAACTAAATCTAAGTTTAGGTCCGTAACAATAAATGTTCAATTTATAGCCTACACTAGAGATGTGATTTTCTTGGCTTTTGGCTGACAACTACAACATGTATTATCCAAAGCCTTCTACTTGTTTATGTGAAAGCAGTTAATCTTCTGGGCAAGTAAGATGCGAAAATTGACTATAACATTGACACACAACAAACTGTTTGTATGATTTCTAAACTACACGTTGTCTATTTTATATAAGTTAACCATTGAATATAATTTATACCCAGCTCTAATTAATTAAGCTTGAACTTGACAAATGCAAGAGCAAAGGATCAAACATTAGCATTGAGATGACACAATTATTTGAACTCAACTTAATTGTATATCAGAGTGACGAGTACTGCACCATTTCTAGTACCCACTAGGTCCTTGCCTTTGTATATTAGAGTGGCAAATATGCAACAAAAGTATGAGACAAATAGGTAAGAGATATTACTCTCTTTACACCTTGAACGAGTTCTAGAATATTGATTTCGGGTTTTTATTTTCTAAATGGCTGTAAAGATAAATTTAGATATTGAAGTGCGTTTATGAGGGTAATTTAGGTAGTAAATTTGGGTTTAAAATGATATTAATAGTTTGATTAAAAGTAATATGGATTTAAAGAGTAAGTTGGATGTAGAAAGAGGTTACATGGGTTCAAATAACATTTCCCTTAAAAGATCTACCAAATTTGAATTCCATCTTCACCGTTAATAACAAAAGAAAAAAAAGTACATCTCAATTTTGTTCCACCATTTATGTACGGAAAACATATAAAACCATAATTAATACAAAATAAAAGAACTACAAACATACAAAACAAAAATCACCACAAAAACTAGATTAGTTGTGACTACTTTTCAAGAGCTTGGCTTCAATTTTCGAAGCAAGAAAAGCTTCAGTAGCCGCATACTTGTAGAACTCGTCACTATCCCTTTCAATATTATTTCTAGGCTTTACAAAGTCCAACTCTTCTCCCAACACCGCCTTTGCCAACTCCGATAAGCTGCTCCTACGACGGCCTATCTCATCGTGTTTTATGTCCCCTTTCTCAGCCGCTAACTCCTGCAGCTCCACTCGCCTCCCTATGACACATGGCTCAAACTTCTGGATCTTCTTCACCGTTTGTTTGATTCCATCGCCGAGAAAGGTGTTGATCCTGGAAAAATCCTCATACCTTTGCGGTCATCTACATTTTCAAAGTAGTGAAGGCAATGGTTGCCTACGCATAACTGTAACACCTCCAAAGGTTCGTCTTCTTCTTTCTTGCCGCGGTTACGCCAATGGTAGTATGCTCGATCACAGCGAAGACCGACCACAAGATTTTACCCTCCCTTGCCTTTTTTGTTCATCTTGCGGCTCCAACTTCTTGTAGTTTCACGACATCCCCAAGTATCAATCGTGGTGGTTATGGTTAATTTGCCTACGCTGATTATGTAGTTGACGTACTTCTCCTTATCGTCCTTTTCAACGATGTCGTTCATAGCCTCTGCCCCCTGCTAGGGTTTCTGTTATGGCCCTTATACGCATGTGTATGTGCCCTTATAGTTATATTAATCCTGCTTGCTACGCCAAATTGATTTGTTTTCCTAATAGTTTGTGGAATATATATAGGAGTAATAGTTCACTTGTCATACAACATGCAATAATATTAGAAGCAAAAATGGATTAGTTATTCCTTAAAACTCAACTTTTTGATGGGTTAAATCCGTTTACTAGACTTTATCTAAAAAGCTAATTGAATTGTTTAGTTATCAAATTTGTAGTTTTACTCTTCCTAATATATACCACATTAGACATTACCAACGTTTAGGGCGCGTTTGTTGCACTGAACTATTGCGGACTGGACTAGCTTGAGAGACTAAGCTGGACTGGCTTATGGACTAAACTGGAATAACTTAGGAGAGTGTTTTGTGTAGTATCAAATTAAGAAGTAGGATAATAAAAATAATAAAAATAATTCTTTTTTTTCTTTTTCTATTTCTTTTTCTTGTTCTAGAACACTCCTATAACCTCTCTTCCCTCTCTTTTTTTCCTTCCAAACTCCATAGATTCCAATCACAACTTTTCCTTCATTTCAATGGATAAAGCTTTCCGTCCAAATTCCACTACTTGCATCCACATCTTTCTCCTCCATTTGAATAGATAAAGCTCCCAAAACACAAACATCAAAAATTCAATTTCAATTGAAATCGAAATCGAAATCGCAGCTGCATTCCTTGTATAACCAATGACGACACTTTGATTCCGGTCCTGACTTGAGTCTGGGTTGCGAACCAAGACCGACTAGTCAAGAATCTCACCTTCTCGAGGTTGGGTCATGCATATCAACGTCGGCATCGAGCAAGACGAGGAGAGGGAGAGGAGAGAGAGGTGAGTCCTCCCTAGTACCACTAAAGTTAGTCTCGCGAGCAAACAAATATGGACTGCACTAATCTTTAATCCTATCCAGTCCAGTCCAGTGAGAACTAAAGAAGGCAAACAAACTGCCCCTTAGGGTTTTGGCCACTCACCGTTTATGTCCATGTATAGATGTATATTGTGAAAAAAAAAAAAAAAAAAAGGATACAAAGTCGAGCACAAGATACAAGGCTAATTTAAGTTATAAGAAATAAATCAATCTAATTAACAAGTGAACCTTGAATCACGAGGATAAGGAAACTAAGATATATTTTAGGGAGTCTTAATGAAACGCTTCTTATACTATTTAAATTTAATTTTAAGGACATTTTCAGTGTGAAAAATCTTAATGGGTAAAACTCTTTTATTTATTTACTCTTATGTCATTATATCATTATTATAGTAGGGTCCACAATAATATTGACATTTTTATTTAGTTAAAATACATTATTTTGCTTGCTACTATTCCACTTATGCTACTTTTCATTTTTTGCTAATCTGCTGTGAGCTCTTAATGCTTCCATCATGTTGTCGATGTTGTGCAACTTTTTTTTTTTTGTTAGATTGTTCCAGTATTGTTCATCTTCTTCTACTAACTCTGCCTCTCTTTCTCTATCTTCTTTTACCTTGCAATACATATTTGATGTTTCTCTTTTAAAATTCTGATGCATCTAGTAAGGCTGATGACAGACTTTTACCTTGCTGTAAATATACATTCTTTTCCTTCTGCTACTAATATCATATCATACCTAAAATCTTCAAACTCATCTAAAGCTAACATTTGGATCTCTCAAAATCTTAAAATATTTTGGTATGGAGGAGTCCATGTATGTGGGGAGATAGAAGATAGTCTAAAGGATTCTTCATTAATCTTGACTATATTCCTAGCTAACTTTCTCCTTATGCATATGTACATACCAATATGGAGGACTGCTAATAAAACTTATGCAAATTTCTTTCCACTATTCTAGATAATCTTCTGCTACTTCTATAAGCTTTTTTAGGAAATGACTTTAATTGAGAACTATGGGTTAATGAATATGTTATCAAGATAGCCAAATCTAATTGTAAGGCTGGGGTAACTTATACTACATTATACTTCTTCTGATGCTCATAACTAAAATGTCATGGTCTAAAATCTCTCATGTTAATTTTAGCTACAGCTATGCTAACATTTGGTTTACAAATACAATTCTTTGTATTATCACAAAGACATGGTGGATATATCTTTGTACTAATATTCATCTCTGGTTTTGGATCAAAGATTGACAGATACAAAGCACATTATAATTGTAATTGTAACTCTTTCATAGAATGTGATGCTTTGCTGATCAGGATCTCATTTTGCATATTTGGGGGCATTATTCTTAATTTTACTTTTGAAATTTCTTTTAATAAGATATCATCTTTTATTAAGTCTAAAGATATATTCCTAAGAAATCTTTCATATCTTTCTTGTTTTTCTTTATATGTTAAATGTTGATGCTGCTCATCCATTTGACGCCGCTCCATTTCAATATCTTCTTCTAAGAACTCAATCTTAACTTCTCTTTCTTCTTTGGGCTCATTAGCCTCTTGTCTTATGGATTCAATAACTTTTTTTTATTTTTTATTCTTATGCTGATCAGTTTCTATGCCAATTTTTAATTCTCTTTTCAGGGTGTTACTTGCTTTCTTATGCATTCTAAGAGATTGGAGTTCTCGATTCATTTTGGTGAACTGGTTAAGCAATGCCTTATGATATCTTGAAATGGCTTGGAGGCTGTGTTCAAAAGAATGGATATGATGCTGACTTTGATGGAAATTAAAATTAAAACTATCAAATTCATGTTCTAATGCTCTAATCAAATTTTCATGACCTAACCTCATGCTTGGTTGTTTAATCTGAACATTCCAAATATTATCTGAGAGAACCTGCTGCCTATTGGTGAGTCTTGGTACCTTTGCCTATATCTAAAAGTTGAATTTTTAATTCCTTCAACTATAGTACTATTAAAGTTAAAGGTGAGTACTGGTGGTGACGCTGGTCTGCTTATGCTATTTTGGAATCCATTAAATGTTGGTATGCTTCTGCCTTGTGGTCTTGTGCTATTAGAAGATGATGGTCCACAATATTCCATTTCATTCAAAATGTCCTTCTGGATAGCTTAATTAATTCTTCTGCTAATCTTATGTTCCAAAAACCTGATTTACAATCAAATTTGCTAAAATATTTACTCTCTTGAATTTTGTTTATAAGCTCATCTTTATTTTGTAATTTATAATTATCTTCATATGTAATATCATTTAATCTCTTGTAATTATAAACTATTCTAGCCTTACCTTTCTTTAATTCTAAATGTTTTCTAACTATGAATGTTGCTGATCTATGTCTAGATTTTGAAGGTCTAATTACTTTTAAATTTAAATTACTTTTAAATTTAATAACTCTTTTATTTAGCGCTAAAACTCTTGCTTATCTAATAGACTACAAGGCATATCAACTGTTTTAATAGTTAAATTTGGATTAATTATATCTAATTTTGCTAATATTTTATTTTTGCTCCAATGTAACTGTGGGTCTTCTCTTATAGTTCTAGTTTGTTCTGCTAATTGTAGCAATTCTTCCAAACCCTTTGGTCTATCTAACCGTAATATTTCTACGTGGGTTCATTCTTCTAAGACTGGATAATGATGTCCAAATATTTCTTCATCAAATTCTTCTATATTATTATGCTCATCATTTTCTTTTGAATTTTCTAAATATAATTATCTTGAATGCTTAATTCTTCTATATTTATGCTTTTAAGGTATTACTTTGGTTAGTTATTGTTATACCTCTCTTAAAAAATATTATGTTAGGATTCATAAATAAAAAACCTTGTAATCTTTTCAAAAAGTTTAAACTTAAAAGAAATGGATATAATCCTACTGGTGAAACAAATGTTAACGGTAAATTGAATTGTTGGTTTTCTACTCTAAGGGACTATTTACTTATGCAATGTTTTAAATATACTTGTCTCTCATCAAAGTGTGTTATTTTTACTAGTTTTGCAAATTTTTGTTTATATTTTTTTGGTACTAATTTTTCTATTTTGATACTTTTAGTAGTTCATGTATCTATCATAGCTGTGTGTTGGTATTTTGTAACATTTTGCTAATTCTATTTCACAATTTATGGTAATTAAAGAACTATTTTTTTGTTTCTCTATACTATGAACAATATTTCCTAATATTTCAATTGACACACCCCGTCCCGAAGGAGGGCATGCTGGCCGTCACGTGAGAGTGACGTAACCATTTACACAGTACGGAAGCTTTAAAGATACAATTTCTAAGATGAAACACCCAAAGGTGAGTCCTAATCTTTGTCCATTCTGTCAGAACACCGTTGGATTCCTCGTAGCCACCAAGCTCTGATATCCTAAACCTGGAGGGGCGCAAAACAAAGTTGAGTGGGTCAGCAAAACAAACTTATTCAGAACCTTGTTTTCTCTTTGAATATACTAACCCCTCGCCGTAAAACAAGTATAATTTCCCAGAAAATAAACATATATACGTATGTATAAATATGCCAAACATGCTCAAGGGTATATCATTCATGCTCAAGAATATGCCATGTCGGAAACTCATAATGAAATGTAAGTGCTCAAGCATAACTCACAACAATAACATATAATCTGGCAGTCGGGAGTCACCTAACGTGACTTGTACGGCTGCATATAGAGCTCAAATCTCAAACTCAATAACTGAATCTGCACACGAGTCGGAACCACCTAACGTGGTCTGTACGACAAGACTGGGTGTAATATATACGCTCTAGTGCTACGATCACGTGAAGACTGTGCGAATAATCGCGGGTCACCTACGAGTCGGAACCACCTAATGTGGTCTGTACGACAAGACTGTGCACCTAACTTGGATCCAAGCTGAGCGTGTGGTGCGGGTGAACATCACGTGAAGGACTGTGCCCTGGCCACGGGCGGGAGCACTTACACCGGGGGTGTAGATTATGAGCTCTCTAAGCATCTCAAGCTACTACTGAATACAAACATGAATACCACTTACCTGGCACTTACCTGTGCGTCCACAGCACCAAATACGCATATATAAATGTATGCCACTACTAATGCATGTGATGATAGTATTTCAATCGTATTCCAAATGTATTTCATACGTATATCAAATGTATTTCATACGTATATCAAATGTATTTCAAATGTAGCTTACCTGGGCCTCTTCAGCACCATGCAACAGTATGCATAATTATGGTAATGCACATATTAAAATATGATGCATATATGACAGGATATTTAATTCGTATTTTTTTTAAAATACGTTTTCTGGGAAATACGTCAAGCATACGTATATATATATATACTGAAAAATAACTGCCCACTCACTGATAAGTAGCCGGCTCGTAACCCTCATGCCTAGTTTGGTTACATTCATCGTCCGTACAAGTTTCACCTATAAAAGAATAATTATAAAATCATCATTTAAACGCACATACACAAACATTCGTCCATAACTTTCTCATACGTTGCTCAATTTGGGTGTATGAATATACCACGGTGATCTACACGACGTCACAAACACGTGACAATTTTCAGAACTCAATTTGGAGCTCTCACGCGCCCCCACGCGCCCTGTTCACGCGCCCCCACGCGCCCTGTTCACGTGCTGCCCACGCACGCGTCTTCTTCCTCGCGTCGCCGGACTGGTTTCGCCGGCGGTGGGTGTTTTGCCAGAATTTCTGGGTAAACTTCAAAGTGTCATAACTTCTTCATTTCTTAACCATTTTCGACGTACTATATATCAAAATGAAGGTATTGACGAGACGAACACATCCATACCTTCCTCGACCCCTAACTCGCCGTGGATTCGCCGGAAAAAGCCTCGAAAGTTCCGGCCAAACTTTGAACTTGTCGTTCTCCGTGTTCCTACGTCCATTTTTCACGTAATTTATACCAAAATGAAGCCCTAATCATAATCTACCACTTTGGACTAGTTTTAGGGCCTAAAAACAACGGAATCAAACTTTTCCAAAAATACGAAAATTCGGCCGAACTTACAGTTTGTGATCCCGACGTCCAAATCCTTCAAACGAAGCACTCCGAGCTTCCTTAGAACCTCACCAAGCTTCCTACAAGCTTCAAAATCCCAAAAAACATCAAGTTTTACGTGTGCATGAATAGTGCACACGCACAGTGAAATTGAAATCCATGTTTTCCGAAGTGAAACTCACCTGAAATTGGTACCATCGTGTTCGTGTGGTCTTCAGGAGTACGATGGTGGTCTTAGATCCTTCGTTGGTATAGTTTTAGGGTGGTTTGTGGGTGGTCCGTGTGAGTTCGAAGGAGAGAGAGAGAACTGACAGAGAGAATGAGAGGTTTGTGAGGGAGGAGAGAGAGAGAGACAAGATGCAGAAATGGGGGAGAGATTTGAGGGATGTGGGATCTTACCCAATCCCCAAATCATCAAGTTATAACATATAAACCTAGTTCTAAGTCTTAAATTTAAGTCCCTAAAACTAATGAATATTCCAATTAACATTAGTTTAGGAACTTCAGGTAAAAACCAATGCCAACTTTACGCCCCTTAGTCCCATTTAAGGGCATTTTCGTAATTTCACGTCCTCGGAATTAAAAATTCCGGGACGGGTTGTGACAATCTTCCCTCCTTATAGAATTTCGCCCTCGAAATTCCAACAACCAACTAAATCCTCTAAACTCATACAATAGCTTCGGGTAAATCTCTCTCATCCGATTCTCCTTCTCCCACGTAATTTCTTCCACTGACTGCTTTCTTCACAAATTCTTTACCAATTACACTGTCTTAATTCTCAATACATTCTTTTTCCAATCCAAAGTCGTCCTTGGTTCCTCAATCAGTCTAATCCGGATTAATTCTCAATAGTTGCACCAGAACTCCATGTGACGAATCTGCCACCTAGTGACAACGCATCGAAATATAATACATTATGCACCTTAGCCAATTTTGAAGACATCACCACTTGTATGCAACTTTACCTACTCTTCGATGATCGCATAAAGTCCGAGGTACTTAGGACTTAATTTGCTTTCCTTTCCAAGCCGAATCATACTTTTCTAAAGTGAAAACTTCAAAATTATAAGATCATCTATGTTAAACACTCGATTAGTGACATGTTCAACTATTAATCTCTTTTGCCATTCCTGGCTACTCTCAGGTTAAACTTAATCACCTGAATAATTTGAGAAGACTCATCCATAGTTTCAGGGCCTACCAAAACTCTTTCGTGATCGAATCTTCTCTATCCAGAAGCATTTCTTCCACAAATCAGCCAAAAATCGACACATTTCATGGTCCTTATGGCGTTACATCGGAAACTGCGCAACCAACATACTTAAGAAACTCAGCAGTTCCGTAACCCAAATCTCTTCTCCATAAAACATATAAGTACTGTTGCACTGTGGTTGTTACTCAACACTGGAGTAAATGTACTAACTTGGTACATTGATCAACTATCACTTCAAGTTCAATCATAACCATCCTATTCTCGAACTCAGCAATCTTTCTTTTTCCCTTCTTTCTTTGCCTTGGTTAATTCTTAATTTTCTTCATTAACCATTTGAGTCTTGAGTACGACCTTACTAAAAAGACTTAACTTGAAAATTAGCAATTACAACTTCTTCTCAATCTTCCATTCTCAACTTTTCTTCAGTTGATTTCCAATCCACAAGAAGACAATCTTGGCAAGTGTGCCAGACATTAATTCTTACCGCAGTCTTCTCACCAAGTGCATCAGCTAGAACAATTTTACGATCACCCTGGTCGTACAATCATGTTCATTAAACAATTCAATCCACCTTCGCTGCCTCATATCAAAATCCTTCCAAGTAATGGATATTGGAGACTTTTTGCATTCGTAAAAATCTTGCATTCTTAACAAATATAATGTCTTCATAACTTCACAGCAAGAATGGTAATCATGACTTCCAAATCACCAGTAGGGTAATTCATTTCATGAGGTTCCTTTTGTCGTGAAACGTATGTAATCACCCTAACATTTGCATCAACATGCATCCAATACCATTCAAGAAATATCACTAAAAATTTATGATTACCACTATTCTTTGGGAATACTAAAATACGTGCATGAGTGAGGAAATACTTCAGTTGTTGAATCCTTTGCTCACAATTTCCTTCCCACTCATACATAACCTCTTTTCTCAACAATCTCGTCAATGACAAAGCAATGACGGAAAAAATCTTTCACAACCATCCAAGATAGTCTGGTAAGCTAAGAAATTCCGAATCTCAATTACGGCTCGTGGTTATTCCAATTTCTCAATTCCTGCTGCCTTTTAAGGATTCACTTGAATACCTTCAGCAGATATAGCAATCTTAGAATGCCACTTGATTCATTTAACTTTAGCATTTGCTAAACTTAGCATACAACCAACGTTCTAACAATCTTTACTTCACCGACTTAATATGTTTACATGCTCTGCTCTGGCTCAGAATGTACCAGAATATCGTCCATGAAAATGATAACAATTTATCAAGGCATTCCTGGAATACTTCATCCATCAACTTATGAAACAGTATGAGTATCCGCATAGCATCACCAAAATTTATAAAGACTATAACAAGTCCAGAAAACAATCTTAGGATCAACGTCGCTCAAAATCTTCAATTGGTAATGGACAGACCTCAAGTCGATCTTTGAAATTACACAAATACCTCTGAGCTGATTCATTAAACATCAGTACACCATCATGGATAACGGTTCTCAATCGTTACCCGATTCCATGGTCTATAATCAATGGATAGTCTTTAAAGTCCATTTTCTTTTTCACCAACGAACTGGGCTCCTCAAAAGTGTTGTATTAGGTTGAATGAAACTTTTATCAACCAATTCTTTCAACTAAATTTCCAATTCTCTTAACTCATCATGAACTAATCTCTAACATAAAATTTTATACCTGGAAACAAATCGATATTGATCTTCACATTTCTGCCTGAAGGCAATCCAGGTAAACTTTCAGGGAAAACATTGAAAAAGTGTCCAATCCTTTTTACATTTTTCATATTAGTAGGAGCAACATTATGTAGTACCGCATAAGATGAGTACCCTTGTAACCTTCTGATAACAATCTCTTTGCTCTCACAGCAATGTTAACGGCCTAACTCAATCCACTTTACCTGCCCACCAAAGTAATCTCTGATCAATCAAATCGATGGAAAGTAACTAAGTTCCCGTAGTAATCCATCTTGTCATGATTTAACGCCATTAAACTGTGCCTAAAATCACTTTCAGTTCCTCGATATCCCACAAAATAAAATTCACTGGCATAACTTTAACTTTCACCTTTATTGAACACCTTGAATAACACCAACTCATGTAGGTAACCTACTTGTTTACTTGCTTAACAGATCCAACAAATAAGTTATAAATATTACGGTCTGCAGCCCGCAATACAGATAAATCATCGTTGTCTCGATAAGTAAGCAACAACTCTCGAGGGTGTAATATTACTATTTTGCCACTCATTGGGAAATACATACACACGTCTCAACCGCGTTTATTTACTACTTTCTAGGCAATAACATTAATAACATAAAATTTCTACATTATTAACAAATAGACTCTAGCTAAGTCATTAAGAATAATTATCGCACCCCTAATCAAATTCGAATAATTCTGAGTATCTTGCAGTGATGTGTGGTTAACACATCCCTGGGCTTATTGTCGTCTCCCACAACCTCTATTAGTGTAAATACTTCGCTCATGTACACCACGACCTAACTGACCATAATTAATAGATCCAGGAACTTGCTGGATCAGCGCTAGTTGTGGCAAAGAAGACTGCTAGGACTTCTGTTGGCTTTGGACATAATTTGCAGTTCTATGTCCCATCTATCCACTTGTAAAGCGTCCACTGCTTTCTCGCCTACATTCTCAAAGGTGTCCATTATTGTACCTACAGCACAAAGGTACATTTCCTTTACCAAAATCACCTTGTCTCTGAGATCTGGGATTACCAATACATCTATCACTTCGCCTCTGGTCAATGGCATTAAAACCTTTGCCAAAAGAACTAGAATTAGCTTCACTTCTTTTGAAGTTCCGAATCTTTCGAGGTTCTCGAGATGACTGGCCTTTATCCTTGTCATCATTCCTCTGATTCCCATTCCTTTATTCTTCTTCATCATTATCGATGGACATAATCTCCGAGTCCTTAAGGCTCAACAACATCTTGTATACTCCTGGTAAGAATTACAATGGATAGTGGTCACCCAAAGTACCACTGCCTTATGCCACCCAGCCTAAAACAATATAACACTTCAATCAAAATAGCAGCAATATTCGAATGGGACGAGGCAAGTCTGAGAACTTTCTATGATACTCATTGATCGTCAGCTTTCCTTGTCTCACATTTGCAAATTCTTGCTTTCTACCATCATAAGATGCCGAAGGAATAATTCTTTTCTTTAAACAAGTCCTTAAACAATTCTCAATCGGCTGTTTCCTTCGGTGACAACGAATTATACTCCTGTTTCCACCAGAATACAAGTTCATAACTCAAACCAGGTAGTCGTCTCAACCCTTCTGTCAAAAGGAAGATTCCTTTGACTTGCATAATCTAAAACATCTTTTCCAATTGGTTAATCCAACACTTTGCTCCCTCAGGTTCATCATTTCAAAAGGTGATTCAAATTCAACTCATAACCAATCTTAAAATGTCCCTTTTAGAAAATATACTGAATCACCAAAATAATAGTTTCCCCTAATAGCTAAATCAGGGAGACTAAGTTCCTCTAACTACGTGGTTTGCTACGAGGCGGTGTAGTTCTGACAGAATTCACTAGAACTTCTCAATATGTCCAAGATTGAAACTAGGCTCTGATACCAACTGACACACCCCGTCCCGAAGGAGGGCATGCTGGCCGTCACGTGAGAGTGACGTAACCATTTACACAGTACGGAAGCTTTAAAGATACAATTTCTAAGATGAAACACCCAAAGGTGAGTCCTAATCTTTGTCCATTCTGTCAGAACACCGTTGGATTCCTCGTAGCCACCAAGCTCTGATATCCTAAACCTGGAGGGGCGCAAAACAAAGTTGAGTGGGTCAGCAAAACAAACTTATTCAGAACCTTGTTTTCTCTTTGAATATACTAACCCCTCGCCGTAAAACAAGTATAATTTCCCAGAAAATAAACACATATACGTATGTATAAATATGCCAAACATGCTCAAGGGTATATCATTCATGCTCAAGAATATGCCATGTCGGAAACTCATAATGAAATGTAAGTGCTCAAGCATAACTCACAACAATAACATATAATCTGGCAGTCGGGAGTTACCTAACGTGACTTGTACGGCTGCATATAGAGCTCAAATCTCAAACTCAATAACTGAATCTGCACACGAGTCGGAACCACCTAACGTGGTCTGTACGACAAGACTGGGTGTAATATATACGCTCTAGTGCTACGATCACGTGAAGACTGTGCGAATAATCGCGGGTCACCTACGAGTCGGAACCACCTAATGTGGTCTGTACGACAAGACTGTGCACCTAACTTGGATCCAAGCTGAGCGTGTGGTGCGGGTGAACATCACGTGAAGGACTGTGCCCTGGCCACGGGCGGGAGAACTAACACCGGGGGTGCAGATTATGAGCTCTCTAAGCATCTCAAGCTACTACTGAATACAAACATGAATACCACATACCTGGCACTTACCTATGCGTCGACAACACCAAATACGCATATATAAATGTATGCCACTACTAATGCATGTGATGATAGTATTTCAATCGTATTCCAAATGTATTTCATACATATATCAAATGTATTTCGTACGTATATCAAATGTATTTCGTACGTATATCAAATGTATTTCAAATGTACCTTACCTGGGCCTCTTCAGCACCATGCAACAGTATGCATAATTATGGTAATGCACATATTAAAATATGATGCATATATGACAGGATATTTAATTCGTATTTCTTTTAAAATACGTTTTCTGGGAAATACGTCAAGCATACGTATATATATATACTGAAAAATAACTGCCCACTCACTGATAAGTAGCCGGCTCGTAACCCTCATGCCTAGTTTGGTTACATTCGTCGTCCGTACAAGTTTCACCTATAAAAGAATAATTATAAAATCATCATTTAAACGCACATACACGAAACATTCGTCCATAACTTTCTCATACGTTGCTCAATTTGGGTGTATGAATATACCACGGTGATCTACACGACGTCACGAACACGTGACAATTTTCAGAACTCAATTTGGAGCTCTCACACGCCCTGTTCACGTGCCCCCACGCGCCCTGTTCACGCGCTGCCCACGCGCGCGTCTTCTTCCTCGCGTCGCCGGACTGGTTTCGCCGGCGGTGGGTGTTTTGCTGGAATTTCTGGGTAAACTTCAAAGTGTCATAACTTCTTCATTTCTTAACCGTTTTCGACGTACTATATATCAAAATGAAGGTATTGACGAGACGAACACATCCATACCTTCCTCGACCCCTAAATCGCCGTGCATTCGCCGGAAAAAGCCTCGAAAGTTCCGGCCAAACTTTGAACTTGTCGTTCTCCGTGTTCCTACGTCCATTTTTCATGTAATTTATACCAAAATGAAGCCCTAATCATAATCTACCACGTTGGACTAGTTTTAGGGACTAAAAACAACGGAATCAAACTTTTCCAAAAATACGAAAATTCGGCCGAACTTACAGTTCGTGATCCCGACGTCCAAATCCTTCAAACGAAGCACTCCGAGCTTCCTTAGGACCTCACCAAGCTTCCTACAAGCTCCAAAATCCCAAAAAACATCAAGTTTTACGTGTGCATGAACAGTGCACACGCACAGTGAAATTGAAATCCATGTTTTCCGAAGTGAAACTCACCTGAAATTGGTACCATCGTGTTCGTGTGGTCTTCAGGAGTACGATGGTGGTCTTAGATCCTTTGTTGGTATAGTTTTAGGGTGGTTTGTGGGTGGTCTGTGTGAGTTCGAAGGAGAGAGAGAGAACTGACAGAGAGAATGAGAGGTTTGTGAGGGAGGAGAGAGAGAGAGACAAGATGCAGAAATGGGGGAGAGATTTGAGGGATGTGGGATCCTACCCAATCCCCAAATCATCAAGTTATAACATATAAACCTAGTTCTAAGTCTTAAATTTAAGTCCTTAAAACTAATGAATATTCCAATTAACATTAGTTTAGGAACTTCAGGTAAAAACCAATGCCAACTTTACGCCCCTTAGTCCCGTTTAAGGGCATTTTCGTAATTTCACATCCTCGGAATTAAAAATTCCGGGACGGGTTGTGACATCAATACTCTCTTGTGATTCTACTGAATTAACTTCTAACACTTTTCACACAATATTGAATATGTATTATAGTATTTATTTGCAACTAACTTATTACACTTATGACATTTTTCCGGCCAACCTAAATTAATATATTTATACTTTTCTTCATGTTGCTTTTCTATGAATGCACACATATATGCTTCTAAATCATTATTTGAATTACTTGAATCTTCCGAGTCTGACTCTATCTTATTAATACTCTATATACTATAGATAATCTCATTATCACTCAAATTATCTAAACTATGTATTGATTGAATATCTTCATCTTTTTCTAATTTAAATAACTCCATCAAATGCATTTTATTTCTATATACTTGAATCTTCTGAGTCTGACTCTATTTTATTAATACTCTATATACTATAGATAATCTCATTATCACTTAAATTATCTAAACTATGTATTGACTGAATATCTTTATCTTTTTCTAATTTAAATAACTCCATCAAATGTATTTTACCTAATTTTGGACATTTTGGTCTAATATATCATACTTCTCCACATAAATAACATTTAGAACTACTTTTATCTTTTGGTGCTTTATATTTTCCAATCCAAGGTTTATCATTTCTTTTCCTAAATTGTTTTGGAATATATTTTTGCTTTCTATATGTTCTTGAGGTTTTATGTTGTTTATAGGGCTTGTATGATTTGTATTTCGTTTTGTACATTTTCTTATGCTTATTCTTCTTATGACAACCATACTGTTGCGGTAAATTTATATTTTTACAACTCATTTAAAATTGTTTCCTAATTTGTATCTTAACTTTTATTTGGCTACACTCTTATCTAAGTATATCATATGCATGTTGAATTCTAGGCCCTATTGCAATATTATTTTTCTTTAGATGCTTTTGTCATTCATTCCAAATCTTTCTCCTATTGGTCCTTTTATTTTTGTCATATAAGTATCTAATAAATTAATACCACTAATTCTACATGTTCTTCCTAAATATTTAAAGAAATCTGAAGTATACTCAGCTTTGTATTGTAAATCACAAATTTTAATTGTTTTAAATTTCTAATTGCTCTTATTTGTTTGTGTTCACTTATGTTATATCACATCCTGGCCCAGGACGGACCACTTCCCGGGCCCGCTCGACCACCGTAGCACGGTATTGTCAGCTTTGGGCTTACCATTCCCTCACGGTTTTATTTTTGGGAACTCACAAGCAACTTCCCAGTGGGTCACCCATCATGGGATTGCTCTAGCCCCCTTCTCGCTTAACTTCGAAGTTCCTATGGAACCCGAAGCCAGTGAGCTCCCAAAAGGCCTCGTGCTAGGTAGGGATGGGAATATACATATAAGGATCACACCCCTGGGCGGTGTGGGATGTTACATGTTATCTAACCTATTATAATCTAAAAAAAATTTGTTTGATGAAAGTAACAAAATTATGTATATTAAAATGTGTTTTAGTTACCTGATGATATTCTGGATTTTGAACTTTCCCTGATTGAAAATAATAAAAAAAACTAAACCATCTAAAGTATGTTGAAAATAATCTAACATATTTCGTGAATTACTAAAATTTAATATTAATGCTACATGTACACAATGTGGAGCCAAAAACAATCAAGAAAATTATGGAGGCGACTATGGACTTTCGGGTGAAAAAGACAAAATTACCCTTGAAGCACACCGGGATTCCTATGCGCATACAACGGACAATAACGACTCAATTAAGGTCAAAGGTGATCAAAATGGTATTTATTCAAAACCCTCTCATCACTCCTCATCAAATCTTCACCCACAAGGTAACTCCCAATTATTCCTTTCAAATTGGGATTAATTACCAAATTAATTGCAAGAAATTATTTGACATAATATCTTGCAATAATATTCAAAACATCACCATAAGTGGTCGGTCCCTATTTCTGCACATAGGACCGACCACACCCCTATATATAGCCTCATATTTCTCCAAAAACCTAAGTTCATTCTCTCCCAAAAATCTCCTAAACACTTTCTCTCTAAAATTCTAACTTTGGCATCGGAGATTCTTCCGGCAAAGCCCCTCATTCATTGTGGGTGCGTGAGGCTCTTGACCATAATCTTAGGTGTTATTATTTTGCAAGTGCATTTTCATTAAAGGAGAAGAAGGCGGAAATTTGCATTCACAAATTGGTGCTTTCATTGAGAGCCTTGATTCACATGCTCGAGGAAGACTCTTGTATTCAAAAGTTTCTCATTTCTTGTTCATTCGTAGATTTTTCATACGTTCCTCTTCCTAGATTTTTTTATAAAATTCTTTGAATAAAACGTAAAAGAACATTACAATGGCTAGATATTCAGAAACCACGACGAACAGAACTCCCTATGGTTAAGGATTTGGACCATGACGATCTACGAGGCTTAACGCGGCGATGAATAGAGCGGCACCACCTCTATGGGGAACCACCGTGGCTATGCCAATAGCAGCCACCGTGGCAGCTCACGGCGAGATCTGAGCCTAAGGTGGAAGCCTCACCTTGCAGTTGCAAGCCCAGGCCCATGCCACATTCCTGTAGCAAGCTCAGGCCCAACGCAAGGAGGCCTAAACTGCAGCTGCAGCTCCCAAGGAAGCAGCCCAGACCTCGTGGACCTAAGGCCAGAGTAAGCCTAATGCTCCCCAAGGCTAAGTCGCGCCACTTCAAATCTCAAGGGCATAAGCCCAAGGCGAGTCGGCCCGAACCGCAACCCGGTGCGAACCTAGCGAACTCTTGAGTTGAGTCGAGGCCCAACAGAGATGTGTACTACACGTGGGGCAACCTATTCTCGTGGCCTCTTAAGCAGCCAAAACCGGTTCAATGGTCCTGGCTTCAAATTTCTGGGCCAACGATGAACCAAGGGCATTTTCACCCCATTTCTCCACAAATTTGACATTTTCCAACTCAAATCTCGCGCTTAGAGTCCATTACAATTCTACTACTCAAAGAGATGCCTACCGTCTAAGCTCTTCCAACTTGAATGGTGAACCACACTTGTCTCGACAAGTCATGGAGTTAACAAACGCCCTTGCACAACAAACGACCTTGGTGAATCAGCTCTTGCAACGTACCGAGATGCAACATGTCTTAGACAAGGTGTCCTGAAGTAAGACAAGGGCAGATGAAGAACCTCTCCAGAAGTGTCCCGGCAAGAAGCCACTTGATTGGTCACAAACCGAGTGTTCTGACAGTGTACACTCCTGACTAGGCCCCCAAGATAACGTATTCTCTCGTCTTAGGGCATGAAGGGAGCGTGCACTCTCGGTTAGGCCCATGGACAAACATACATTCATGGTTGGGGCCATACTTCGATAATCAACATGAGCAACCTTCTAGGCAAAATGTTCATTCGTGGCTAGGCCCGCAAGGAGCATCATTCACCTCACATCAGAGTAGGCAGAACGACGGACAGAGATAAGTAGTCACTCAATCTGGCTCAAGTTCAACTGCTGGCTTGCAAGGAATTTGCTCGCCTACTAGGAAACTACCACATGCATCGCAGCCGCGATATAGATAAACCAAACACATAGAAGAGCAGCCTAGACTAGCAGGTTATGATCAGGGGCAGTTGTGAGCTCCGCTACCCTCAACAAAGGCAAATTCAGGAAGAAGTAGAGAGGCTATTGTTCGAATGATTGCACAATTTTCAACGTAACGAGGTCATTGATGAGGCGTTACGACGGGATATGACCAACACAAGCAGGTCACCTTTCACAGACGAGATCGAGTAGGTAGAGCCTCCACACAAGTTTAGCATGCCACATTTCACATCATTCTAAGGAGATGGAGATCCAGATAGGCACTTGAAGCACTACCGAAGCACAATGGTCCTTTATCAGAATAATGATGCTTTTATGTGTAAAATAGTTGCCATAACTTTGCAAGGTGAGACATAAGATTGGTTCCACACTTTGCCGCCACGATCCATCTGGAGTTTCAATGATATTTCTTTGGTTTTCACCAAAGAATATTCATCATACCACTCGATCAGGAAAAAGTCTGACCATTTGTTCAACGTCAAGAAAAACCAAAAGTAATCGCTTTCGCGACTATGTGAAGAGGTTCAAAGCAAAGAACGTGAATATAGTCAGATGTGATAACTTGATAGCTAGTGCAACATTCTAAAAAGGACTTCTAGCAAACCACCCGCTGTCTCAAGAATTGATCATGAAAGAAGATCTAATTTTGGCAGACTCTTTCACTCTAGCAAAGAAACATGCACTTTGGGACGAGGCTCGGTGAGTAGAAAAGGCACCTGAGCAACCTTGAAAAGAATTGGCAATAGCTCAAAAGAAGGAGGATATGAAGCAGTACAACAATAAAAGCAAGTATGAGGCCAAGCATAGAGACCGATCCCCGACTAAAGGTGGTTCGACACCTAAGAAGTACTCTAAGTTCTCAATCCTAATCTACCAAATTCTTCGCGACATCAAGAGCGAACCATGGTTCAAGCTGCTAAAACAATCAAAGGGAGATACTTCCAAGTTGGACCACACCAACTGATAACTGCTACACTTGGAAGAGCTACCTAGGGAAACTCGTTAAAGAAGGCAAGCTCAACAGATACTTGGACAAGCCAACTGCGCAACCTAGAAGGAACGTAGATGCCGACGAAGAGCCACCAACTAATACGATTCAGATTAATGGCATCTTCATCAAATTCAATCACTTGGGGGCCACCAATAATTCTAAGAAGAGGAAGAATCCAATAGGCTCTACTAGGCTAATAAGTCCATGCAATCAACACCCATCCTAGACCCATCGTTGGCTTCACTGAGCATGATGCTGA
The DNA here is from genome assembly GCF_041283825.1 of Pyrus communis. Taxonomy (NCBI): domain Eukaryota; kingdom Viridiplantae; phylum Streptophyta; class Magnoliopsida; order Rosales; family Rosaceae; genus Pyrus; species Pyrus communis. The sequence goes on from NC_142572.1 coordinate 10,905,906, forward strand.
AGGCATCAATTTCCCACATGATGACGCACTATTGGTATCCGTCCAACTAGCCCATGCTATAGTTGACATAATGATGGTTGATAATGAAAGTACAGTCAACCTATTTCAGCTATCAGTAATTCAAAAGATGGGCCTAGAAAGCATAATCATACACTGAGCGGAGGTACACACCGAATTTAATGGACACACCTAGACTACCACTGACAACATCACACTTGACGTGAGAACACCGCCAGTTGTCTCAAAGCAGACGTTCACGATAGTAAGCGACCCGTCTCCTTACAATAAGATTCTAGGGTGACCTTGGTTGATAAAGTTGGATGCCGTAACCTTTGTCAAGTATCAAAAAATCCAATTTTGCAACTCGGGAGAAGGAGTCAGAGAAATCAAATTTGACCAGGCCGTATCTCGACGATGCACTAAGCAAGTGTTGAAGGAGTATAAAAAGAAGACATTAGATGGTGTCTAAATTAAAGCGCCAGCAGACAAGGTGGGATAGAAATCCAAAAAGGATGTTGAACACATCATTCTTGATCCCCAGCAGGTGAAGAAGACTGCTAGAATTGGCTCACGTCTGAGCCTGATGGAAAATGAGGAGCTCACAATTTTCCTTAGGAAAAATCGTGACGTCTTTGCATGGTGACCTTCTTACGTGCCCGACATCGACCCCAAGATAGCTTGCCATAAGTTACATGTCGACCTAGTTGCCAAATTGGTAATCCAAAAAAGAAGAAATTTCGTACCCGAACGAGTAGCGATTATTGATGCGGAAATCGACAAGCTATTGGAGGCCAGATTCATAGAAGAGCTATCACACTTAGCATGGCTTGCCAACATCATACTAGTAATGAGGAAAGAAGAAGGCAAATTGAGGGTTTGCGTAGACCACACCGACTTCAACAAAGTATGCCTGAAAAATCCTTATCCAATTCCTTGAATCGATCTACTAGTAGATTCAACTTTTACGAACCAGTTGCTCAGTTTCTTGGACGCATACTCTGGCTATAACCAAATAGTCATGCATGAGCCTGATAGGGATAAAATCACGTTTGTGATTAAGTGAGGCACTTACTGCTACAAGGTTATGCCTTTTGGCCTCAAGAACGCGGAAGGCACTTACCAATGGTTGGTAAACATGATGTTCAAGAAGCAAATTGGAGTAACCATGGAGGTCTATGTCAACGACATAATGGTAAATGGCAAGCAGCAAGTATACCACATTAGCAATTTGGCAAAAGTTTTCGACGTCCTTAGAAAGTACACGATGAAACTCAATCCTACTAAATGCACATTTGAAGTATCTTCAGGCAGATTCTTAAGATACCTAGTAACCCAATGAGGAATCGAAGCACATCCCAAGTACATCAGAGCAATCCTAGAGAAATCTCCAACTTCCTTGAAGGATAACAGCCGCGCTCAACCGCTTTCTCTCACGGTCTACTGCTCGATGCAAGCTTTTTTTGAAGGTTATCAAGAGGGCACAATGAGACAAATGGGATGATGAGTGCGAAAGAACTTTGCAAGACCTGAAGAAGTATCTCACATCACCTCCCTTGCTATTCAAGCCGAAAGTAGCGGAGGATTTATACATTTACTTGGCAGTCTCAGAAGTAGCAGTGAGCTCTTTCCTCATACGAGAAGAGCTTGGGGCCTAACTGCTAGTATTCTACACTTCTAAAGCTCTTCTCGATGCGGAAACTAGATATCTGAAGATCGAGAAATTAATTTTGGCGCTAATTATTGCAGCTCGGAAGCTCAGACCATATTTTCAAGCTCGTATAATCATCGTCATGACTCAATATTCTCTACAATCAATCCTACATGGTCCTGATGCTTTTCAATGAGTAATGAAATGGGCATTGGAACTTGGCCAATACGGCTTAGTTTTCAACCTCGCATGGCAATAAAGGCCCAAGACTTGGCGAACTTCATAATAGAATTCACACCTAGCCTAGGTGACACAACAGAGTGGCCTAACGATGCCTTTGAGGTAGTTGAGCCCACCCTAGCCATGCTTGCTTTACTCGATGGAAACTTCTGGAATTTGCATGTCGACAGTGCATCTAACTATAAAGGCTCGGGAAAAGGCGTGGTCTTTATCACCCCAGGCGGTTCAATGCTCGAGCAGGATATCGCTCTAGGCTTCTAAGCATCCAACAACAAAGCAGAGTAAGAAGCCCTAATAGCAGGCCTCCGAATGGCAAAAGATTTGGTAGTAAAAAAGCTTGCAATTCATTTTGATTCCCAGCTAATCACCAGCCAAACTACGGAGGAGTACACGGCAAAATATTCGAAGATGGCGCAATACCTAGAGAAGGTATGAAAGTAACTTGAGGTGTTTTAGACTCACACCCTTACTCAAGTTTTGCGGGCAGACAATGCCAACGCGAACGCGCTAGTCGGCTTAGGCTCTGCCTTCGACCTCAAACGCACTATTCTGGTGGATTAAGTAGGCGCCGTTGGTGTAGACCTCTTGTATTACGTAAGGTCCATCCCACTTTGAAGTGAACTTGCTTTTTGTCTTGTGAGTTGTGATGATAGGCCTTTATAATGCCAAGACAAGATCTCCAGTTTGGAAAGACCTTGGGCAGACCTTCTTGTTGAATGCCTTGGATAGACCGTGCTTGGTAGCATTCTAAGTGTTGTTGAGCTTTGAGCCTCTTTTCATCGGGTGCTTCCAACTCTTGAAATCGTAACTTTGCGTTTTCCATTTCAATCAAGCCTTCTTGTATAGCCATCCTTAGTAAGGGGATTTAACTTTCGAGCGGTAGAAGAGCTTCCATGCCATATACGAGAGAATAAGGCGTAGCTTGAAGATGGCACGACTTCCGCTTCTTGTTTCTTGGACACGGCTTGCCATTTCTATTTCTTAGCTGTGATTTTGCATGTGGATTTAATTTATTTTGGAAGAGCTTCGGGCACCATGTTTTCATCCATGTAAAACTTGGCATCTGCGAAGTGTGATTCGGCTTTGGTGAATGGCTTGGTGTTGCCTTGTATCACGTTTACTTCTTCTTGCTAGAATTTTAAGACACTACTCCATTCTCGTGGATCCAAGGCCTTCCTAAGAGCAAGTTGTAGGAAGTTCTTGCATTAACCATGTGGAATAGCATGCTTGATTTGAGTTCACCAAAGGTCATTTCCACTCTTTATGCTTCCTTACGTACCAGTGATAAAGAGATGACGGTTGTGAGGTTGTGATCCCAGTAGCAAGTCTTTGTCAGTGAAGTTGATTGTGTCATGGGTGGCACAACACGTGGCATATTCATGTGGTCGAAGTTTCAAGCCTTCGTCCTTACTTACTTGTACCTTGTGGTCGTCAGGACTCGCCAAGACTACTACTAGTGCTTTTCACATCTCCTTGGGCAATCGTAGTGCTTGCTCGTTGCTAAAATGTGTCGGTAGGCTTTCTTTGGGCGTGCAAGTCTTCTCTTCCTCGACGGCGATAGCTTTGCCATATGAGGGCTCTTCTATCTCTATTTCAACCATGTGATAGGCAACGGTAGTGCATTGTTGGAAGAAATCATTCGGGAAGTACTCATGCAAGGAGATAAGAATACATGGCTCTTGCTTCATAGGTTCCCCAGCATATGTTCACTTGTCAGCTCTTACGCTCCTTTAGAGCTTCCTATTGTTGCGGTGGTGGTGCCTTCTCCCTTGTTTCTCCTTTGGCTATATAACTTGTGGTCTTGGCTTCTTTGTCTTTTTGTAGGTAACCAAGGTCCATCCTTCTTCATCATTGGTAGGTATATCTTGGTCGCTTGTCCCCAGCCATGGTTGTGCAAAAGGTACCGTGTAACTTGAGCATAGACAGGAATGGTCATGGATCACTTGGAGAGGCACGAGATTAAAGGATCCAAACACTATCGTAGTAGTGTGTGTTGCGACCATGTCCTAAAGGTCAAGTTGGATTTGCCCTTGTTATGCCAACTTCATGATGAGCTCCTTGAGGATGAAGCACTTTCTAATGAATGACTCATGATATGATGGTATTTGTAGTAGGATTGTTAACGTAATTTATCTCTTTGGGGCGCTTGCATTCAGGCAGCTCGATTACCTTATTCTCCAACAGGTCATCTAGTATTGTAGCCACGTCAGAGTCAGGAAAAATGTACGTAATCTGCTCCAGTTCCCTCAAGGTGTTTTTTTACCTATCTTGGGTGCGAGAAGGCTCACCTTTCTTTATATCATTCTCTTTGTTCTTGGAGGAGATCTTGACGGGCGCAGAGGAGGTCTTGATGGGAGTAGTGTTGACGACAAAAGCTTCATTGGCGGGCTTTTTTTCCAGTTTTGCCTACCTTTGGGGCAAACACCTTATCCTTCTTGAAGTCAGTGATGGGCTTTTTCTTCCCATGATTGGTGATAGTCAGCTCCATATCCTGGGAATAAGTTGCCAGCTCCTCAAATGTTCTCGGTTTTATGCCTTGGAGGATGTAATGTAACCCCAAATGCATGCCTTGAATGCACATCTCAATGGCACAGGTTTCAGAAAGTCGATCTTTGCAATCCAGACTTAATGAACACCATCTATTGATGTCGTCGATGATAGGTTCATCATTCCACTGCTTTATTCTTGTCAGCTCTAGCATGTTTACAGTGTGACGGCTACTGTAGAAGCGGTTGAGGAATTCCCTATCATGCTGATCTCAACTGTTGATGGACTCGGGCTTAAGGTTGGTGTACCAGTTAAAGGCGTTACCTTTCAGCTAACGCATTGCTTAACGAGGTAGTCTCCCTCCGTCCTAGCGTTATTGCAAGTTTCGATAAAATGGGCAATATGTTGTTTGGGATTTGCCCTTTTCCATCAAATTGCATGAATTTTGGCGGTTGATAACCCCTTGGCATCCTTAAGGCGTCAATCTTCTTAGAGTAAGGCTTTGAATACAACACAGAGTCATGTGAGCTCCCTTCATACTGAGCCTTAATGGTACTAATGATTATCTTGCAGCTGTTGGATAGAGAGATCCCATGAGCGTCATTCTTTAGTCCAGCTTTTCCTTGGTTTTTTCAATCGGAGGCTTCTCATCTTCGTCAGTTTCCTTCTTTTGTAGGTCAACCTTTGGGTTGTGGTCAGTTTTTTCGTCATGCTGCGCCTCTAGTCGGTTGGTGAGTATAGCAATTTGCAAGTCTTTTTCCTCCACGGTCCTTGTTAGCCTTATAATTGCTTCATTCATTTGAGCCAGCTGCTCCTCGATGGAAGTTGCACCAGTAGTCATGACTTGCATAGCGACGGGATACGAGCTGCTGCTTAAGTTGGCATCAGAAGTTAATGACCCGGAGTACCTCCTTAGGCTTTCTTCCTTTGGCACCCTTAGCGAAGCCAAGGCGATCACACGCTTGTGCCTCAGGTGCTCTTGCTCTTTTGGCATAGTTGATGTAGGGATGGAAGGCACGGTAGAGAGAGCTTTTGCCTTGCTTCGGGTTGTGACGCCCAAAGTGCCACCATTTGCGGCAAGGATGTTCTTGTTCTTTGCGTTGGTTGTAGGAAGAACTTGATCCTTTCTTGATGCCATTTATGCTTCTTGTGGATTTGAAGATAGAGATGAGAGGCAGAGATGTCCCACTGAGCATGCCAAATTTTTAAACACGAAAATTCTGTATCGAATGAAACAAGAACACGTGTACAAAGTAGACTTGTATTGATTTGAATTTGTAGGTTAAAATCTATGTTTACAATTTTCCTCTTATTCAGTCTTCAAATTTGGCGTAGATGCGTAGGTTGTTAATCCAAAGGTCATGATGACTTGTTCTCGAAAGAACGATTGAATGATTGCTTCAAGTTTTGAACTTGAAACGATGCTTAGATAATCTTCACCTCAAAGCTGTGGCAAAGAGGAATGTTGACGTAGGATTTCATTGATTTAAGGGTCTTAGTGACTTGATCTTGAAACGAACGTCATTACAAGTTTTGAGCTTGCAACAAAATCTTGAAGGAGTCGGTACGAGTGCTTGTTGATTCTTTAAGGGGAGTGCTTTAGCTTTGGTCGAAAGAAAGGTTCCGCTTTGGTTTTACGTTCTTTGAAGAGAGCTTTGGCAGCGTATTAGTCTTCTTAATGTGCAATTTTTGACCCCTTTGTGTGTCTTGGATTCGTTTATTTATAGACTTCCAAAGCCATGCCTTTGGATGGATTTGGCCTTGATTTGTGTCTTGATTTGTCCATGGGAGAATTTAGGCATATTTTGTGTCTTAATTTCAGCCACCGTCCTCATATTGGCCTAAATTTATAGGCCATGTTGCCTATTTGTGAGCAATCTTCAATTCTTGCTTACTTTGTGAAGACGTTTTGGCTTTCTTTCTGGTTTTGAAAGATTTTAGGTCCCTTGCCGATTTTAAGGGGGATTTTATCCCTTTTCCGAATTTTGGGAATATTTTACACTTCCTTTGCTTGATTTGTACCACATGTCATTGATGACTTATCAATTTGTGATGAGTCATATGCCACATAGAGTTTTGTGATGCACCTTTTGTATGCAACGAAATTTACATGTCTACACACTCATTTTCCAATGAGGAATTCAAAAGTAATTTACAACTTAGCTAAAGTACATGCTTACAACAATTGACCACTCCTGTACTTGAAAAGAAGACCGCGCCCATCTTAAGGACTTATCGCAGGAATTGTGACCCTTTTGGGACCAACCATGCTCCCCAATGTGAGAGGGTAAACCAATTCCCCGACACCTACACGGGTTTGCTCTCCAATGCGGGAGGATAAACTATACACTCCAAATATCCAGACGTGGATGAGTCGGGCTGCCCTACTATAACTAGGTGCAGGATGGCTTATGCCAGGATTCCTAGAAGTAGACACAATGGTCTTTTTCAAGGCTTAGCTAACTGAAGGATTTTGGGTCTCTTGGCCTAATCTGCAGGGAACTGGGCCTTAGAGACGGAGGAGGCACATTATGCAGTATGCCTTATGAACGGCTGCCATTGAATCCTAAAGCGGTTACTGAGTGCACTAAGGTAGCCTATGGCTTCCGGAAGACTGCTCATGGCTTGCCCTTTGAGCAGTAAACCGCGCTAAACTTATACAGCCGCACATTTTTGTGAAAGGTTAAACCAGTTAGCGTGCATATACGAAGCTTTATCCATTGTCAACATGTTACGCAGTCAATAAGTTTCACCTCTGCCAAAGCGCGGAATGATCGTTTAGATCTACACTAATTCCTAAAGTGTTGTGATACTGATGTGGTAGAAACTAACACACAAATTAAACCCTTTAAATTATGCAATCGTAGTATGAGTAAGTAGGGATTGTTCTATTTCAGGGAATAGAAGGGATGCTAATCAACACAAATTAAACTTATAAAACTGAAAACTAAGTTAAACTAACAACAAAACAATGACTGGGGGGGATTTTGAACGAATATAACTAAAACAAAAGTAAAGGGCAGCAAGTAAATTAAGTTGTGAATGAAATATGGATGAAAGGATAGCTAAAGGATTCTTCTCCACACATGAAACATATGCATACAAATCGATTTCCAGTTATTCTTTCTATAAACCATGAATGACAATGCCCCAAATTAATTGTGAATAGTGATGCGAAAATAGTTAAACACACAAATTAGACCCTATGGATGACAATTGTAGTAAATGAGCAAATAGGGATCGTTCTAGACCGGGGATTAACTAGGGATGCTAATCAATGTGAAATTGACTCAAAAACGTAAGAACACAATATAAAACACTTACTAGACTCAAAGAATGCAAAACTAAACTTTAAAACACTAAAACAAACCAAAAGACTCAAACATCACCCAAAACACTCAAAACTGCCTTAAAAACATTTTCTGGGCAGTTTTGGACACTTTGGTGAATTTGGACGAATTTGTGTAACAAATTGAATCAAAACACTTAAAAACACAAACTAAGACACTTTCTAACTAAGTTGGACACTAAAGTAAAGGGGGATTAAGGTTTTGACGAAATTAAATTAAATAAAACAAGTTAATAAACTAGGCAGATTGTATAAACGGATTTGAGAAACAAGATGATGGATGGATTAGTTAGAGGTCCATTCTCCACACATGACACATTTATATATGAATCGATTCTCCAATTGCTTTTCATTATCTATGATGCTCAACACCCCAAGTTAACCGTGATGCACTAATTAACTCTCAAATTTTCCTTATGTTATTGAATTGGATGATGCATGCGACAATTCAAATCATTCTCCAATGGTTCTCAACATGAATGCATAGAAGAGATACAATGAGAGATCATTATGCTCTATGAGAATTATAAGTGTTGACGAGGCAATTGTAACTATGAATGCATGATACTCTTGCCAAGAATTCAATTAACGCGGTTGTGACTAACAACCTTCACTACTCATGTTTATAAACTTGTGACGATTAGGTGAAACTCGTTTATAAACTAGCATCGAGTTTATGCATGAAGACTAAGTATGCATCCCTAATCAACATACAAAAACAAGTTTTTAATAAACATGATAATTGAATTGCAATCATAACTTAACAAATCACAATTGGAAGAAATCAATTCATATTTCAAACATGTTCATGGCTTCAAATTTTCCCCTAACTAATTAGGGGTTTAGCCACTCATGATTACAACAAACTTAGATAGTAATAACAAGGTAAACATTGAAAACAAGAACGAAGAACACCTAAAAATCCCAACAACTCAATCTTGAATTGTATGAACGTTTAGGCCTCTTCTCCTTTAGTTGCTGCAGCACAAGGGGTTTTGGTGAGTTTTGGGGGTTATGGATGATGTAGAATGATGTGTTTAGGGTAGGGATGGATGTAGGGGAAGGCAAGGAGTGTTTTTGGGCAGAAAATATGAAGAATGGTGAAGTATGGCTATGTTAGAGAGAGAGCATGAATTTCTGGCGTGAATGGATGTGTATATGAGATGGTTTTCTGAATATGGAAGAGTGAATGAGAATGAATGCAATGGATGCTTATTTATAGGTGAAAATGGGGGGAACATGACAGCTAGGAACTTGGTGGAAATCTGAAATGGTGATGGGAGATGCATGTGGCTGATTTGTGCATGTGATTAAAGGGTGGGAGTGCATGTGCTTTGACAGAAATGAAAGGGTGCATGTGGGTGAATGTGTGGCTGATTTGTGGTGCAATGATGAAGTGAATGTGATTGTGGAAATGCATGTGGAGTGTGCTGAAATATGTTGATGTGCAATGATGAATTGGGATGGCTGAAAATCTGGAGTGGGAATTGCATGTGCACGGCAAAGAGGAAAGTTTTGATGTGTGAATGGGAATTTGAATGATTAAGTGGCTGAATTGGATTAAAGAATGGGAGTGCATGTGGCTACAATGGATTAAAGAAAGGGGGAAGTGCATGTGCTGAAATGATGGTGTGGAATGGTGGAAAGCCACGGCAAGGGATGTATTTTCTGAATGAATGAAGGCAAGTTGTGTGGAAGGGTGATTAGGAATGCATGTGGGTGTTTTGGTGACTGAAATGATGAAGTGGGATGGATATGTGGCTGTAATGATGAATTGGGAGAGCATGTGGGTGGAAATGCATGTGGGTGAATGTGTGGCTGCATGGTTGAATGATTAAAGGTGCATGTGGGTTGGAAATGCATGTGGAGTGGCTGGAATGAAGTGTGTATAAAAGGCTAGAATCTGATTCAAAGAGAATGGCATTTGCTTTGAACTTTGTTTCCTCATTTTCCACCTCCAAATCAGGTTTTCATTACTTTAAAATATGGCTGAGAGGATGACAAACAAGGTAAGTATTTAAGGTAAGTTAAATGGCTCAAATCTGATGTAAATGGTATTTCCACATATGGCATGTGTTTTGAGCGTTTTTTTCTTGTTTTCACAGCTTGCAAATCAGGTCACAAAGCCCTTCCTTTTGCTCCAAACATAAGCTATCCATTCCAAGTCCAATTTTGCTCCAAAATGCTCCAAAATGCATCTTTTTGCTTCCTTAGCCATATGAACCTAAAAACACACGAAAATGGCTTAAACAACTAAAACAACTATGAATTAACAATATAAATGCACGAAAACAAGCTAAGTAAGTCGCCTAAATATGCTCCTATCAAATTCCCCCACACTTAGCTTTTGCTAGTCCTCGAGCAAAACAAAACAAAAGAAACCAAAAACAAAACAAAACACAATCTAAACCTTCCAACATGTATCTCAGGGATTTCAAACGAACATGACACAATATAGAACATCATTCCCACAACATTTAGCTTTCTTTACACTTCAACAAACACTTAATCATAGTTACCATTCACTAGTTCGCATTTAATCAATTAAAACACATTTGGAATGTAGTAACATGCCTTAGAGAATTTCCTCAATTCCTTACTAGAATGCACTCTATTTTCACACAGATTTTCTAACTTCACACCCTACACTAGGTATATGTGAGAAGATTGATGTAAATATGAATTCTAACACTCACATATGTTATATCAAAGAAAGCATTTTCTGGATTTACGACAATGACATGAATATGATCTCATGAATGGAATGCTACTACTTAGAACGAGAACCAGTGATTCCATATGCTCATACCAAATTCAAACTCCACATATTGAATACATAGCATCAAGATAGAAGTTGAGAGTTGTAACGGGGCTAAGGGTAATGGCTAACAAGGAAAAGCAAAGGACAAACAAAGGTTCTTAAAGCAATAGGAAGCAAAGTAATGAGATTGACACTTAAACTCACTTTTAATGGCAGAAATCAACTTTTAAACACAAGGGAAGATTCATGCACAATTAGGGTCAAATTCACTCTTTTGGACCCTTCCTTCAATAACCAACACTTGTGAGATCATTCTTACTTCTTTTTCAACTCTTTTTCTTTCTTTTCACCACTTTTTTTTTTTTTTCTTTTATTTTCTTCTTTGCCGTGCCCTATTATCTTCCCCCACACTCGTTTTCTGCAATATATTGATCAAAAGGAGTTCATTCTAAGTCATGCTTCACTATCCTTTAAGAACAAGGGTATGGAAAGTCCTAATCTAAGCTAGGTGAGGATAATGTGGTTTAACAAAGAAAATAAGCTTGAAAAGGCTCAAAAGGGGTAATCCTACAATACATGTGAAAAGGGATAGGCTTTTTGGCTTTGGCTTGACTAACAACTTCATCTTATTGTATGTTATGCAATCAATATCCTGCTTTGAATGAATTGGGCATGAGTTCTAGTATTTGGAACTATAATGAAATGCATTCCAAGTAGCAACCAAGCAAAGAATGATGAGATCATGCAACGACTTTAGAAAACAAGAAATCACAGATTTATACTCTCCAAAGAACGTTATAGGCTCAAGTCTCACAAGGATGTAGCTTTAGTTTAAGTTCCTTCGTTCAAGCATGTTACAAAAAACAAAAAAAAAAAACAGATTTTCTCTTTGTAATTACATGTGAATTCATAAGCTATAACCATAACCAAGCATAAACCAAAGCATAAATCATCTTCCAGCCATGTTTACAACATTCTATAATAGTCATGTAATTTAAAACCAAATCCTCATCATTGTGTTGGAAGGTACCCTAAAACACAAACACACAAAAACGACTCAAAACACTCTTTTTAGGCTTTTTAAAACATGTTTTTCAAATTTTTATGTGATTTTCGGAGTTATAAAAACAAAACATACTAAAACACTCTAAAACAACTTAAAAACACCTTAAAACATCAATGAACAACATTTTAAGTAATGGGTGATAAAATCCCACGAATTTGCATTAAATAAACTTAGTTACCCCCCCCACACTTAAATCAAACATTGTCCTCAATGTTTTAAGCTTAGATTCACACAAATCATAAGTAAACACACAAAAAGCAACTAAACAACCTAACATGGCAGAAACGAAATAGCAACAAAGAGAAGAGTTTAGGAACGCAAATCTGGAATTGGAGTGCATTCTAGGTCTTCTTTTGTTAAATGCATGGGTTGCCTCCCAAGTAGCGCTTGCTTTAACGTCGTACAGCTGGACGAAGAACCCAAATCACTCCAGATTGGAGCCCACGGCACCCAAGGGAAGTTCTTCCACAACATGCTCCACAAAGTTCTCATAGTATGGCTTCAATCTATGTCCGTTCACCTTGAACTCGTGGCCACTTTTTAAGCTTTGGACTTGGACTGCACCATGAGGAAAAACATTAGTAACAACAAGAGGTCCAATCCATTTGGAACGTAACTTACCAGGGAATAACCGAAGTCTTGAATCAAAAAGCAACACTTTCTGCCCCTTGGAGAACGTTTTGGTACGAAGCATCTTATCATGATAAGCCTTCGTTTTGTCCTTGTAGATGCGAGCATTCTCGTAAGCCTCGTTCCTAATCTCCTCAAGTTCATCTAATTGGAGCTTCCTATGAACTCCAGCAGCGTCTATGTCCAAATTGAAGGTTTTCACAGCCCAATGTGCCTTGTGCTCTAACTCAACGGGCAAATGACATGGCTTACCATATATAAGCCGAAAAGGTGACATGCCAAGGGGAGTTTTGTAAGCCGTACGATAGGCCCACAATGCATCGTCCAAGCGCAAACTCCAATCTCTTCTTGAGGGTCCCACGGTTTTCTCTAGGACTTGTTTGATCTCCCTATTTGAAACCTCCGCTTGCCCATTAGTTTGAGGGTGATAAGGTGTGGAAACCTTATGAGTAACGTTGTACTTCTTGAGCAAAGCTTCAATGGTGCGGTTACGAAAGTGAGAACCCCCATCACTTATTAAAACTCGTGGCATCCCAAACCTAGCAAAAATATTAGATTTCACAAAATCTGCAACAACCTTAGAATCGTTAGTACGAGTGGCTTTGGCTTCCACCCATTTGGAAACATAATCGACAGCTAGCAAGATATAAGTGAAACCAAAAGATGGAGGGAAGGGGCCCATGAAATCAATACCCCAAACATCAAAAATTTCCACAAAGGAGAGAGATTGTTGCGGCATTTGGTCCTTAGGCCCTATGTTACCTGTTCTTTGACACTTATCGCATGTTAAACAAAACATTTTATCGTCTTTAAAGAGATTAGGCCAATAAAATCCAGATTGTAACACCTTTAGGGCTGTCCTTTGGGTGCCAAAATGTCCCCCACATGCATAAGTATGGCAGAATGTAAGAATGGAATTAAATTCAGATTCGGGCACACATCTACGCACAATCTGATCTGGGCAGAATTTCCATAAATATGGATCATCCCAAACATAAAAACGTGCATCATGAACAAGTTTATCACGTTGGAACTTGTTTAGGGTACTAGGAACTTGCTTAGACACCAAGAAATTTACCAAATCGGCATACCAAGGGGTTCTTACCTCAATGGACAAAAGTTGCTCATCCGGAAACGTTTCTAAAATGGGGGTGGACTCTTCCTCACGCACCATTCTACTTAGGTGGTCAGCCACCACGTTTTCACACCCTTTCTTGTCTCGGATTTCAAGATCGAACTCTTGAAGTAGGAGCATCCAACGAATGAGTCTTGGCTTAGCCTCCTTTTTGGTGAGAAGATACTTCAAGGCTGCATGGTCAGTGAAAACAATTACTTTAGTACCAAGAAGATATGATCTAAACTTATCTAATGCAAATACAATAGCCAAGAGTTCTTTTTCGGTTGTGGAATAATTAAGTTGAGCATCATTCAACGTCCGTGAGGCGTAGTAGATGACATGCGGCCTCTTGTCCTTTCTTTGTCCTACAACTGCTCCTAAAGCATAGTCGGACGCATCACACATAAGCTCGAACGGGAGGCTCCAATCCGGGGGAACAATAATGGGTGCCGTGGTCAACAACTCCTTGAGTTGGTTGAATGATGCCGTGCACTCCTTAGTGAATTCAAACGCCACTTCTTTTTGTAGGAGACGGCATAGTGGTTGTGTAATCTTAGAAAAATCCTTGATAAATCGCCTATAGAATCCTGCATGACCAAGAAAAGAACGGACCTCTCTAACCGAAGTAGGAGAGGGTAAGTGACGTACAAGATCTATTTTAGACTTATCAACTTCAATTCCTTTTTCAGAGATGATATGACCCAAAACTATACCTTGTTTAACCATAAAATGACATTTTCCCAATTCAAAACAAGGTTAGTTTCCATGCATCTTTTCAAGATTAAAGTGAGATTATGCAAACAAGCATCAAATGAGTCTCCAAACACACTAAAATCGTCCATAAATACTTCAATTATCTTTTCAACATAATCAGAGAAGATACTTACCATGCATCGTTGGAAAGTGGCCGGTGCATTGCATAAATCAAATGGCATACGACGATATGCAAAAGTACCAAATGGACAAGTAAAGGTGGTCTTTTCTTGATCATCCGGCGCTATGACAATTTGATTATATCCCGAATAACCATCAAGAAAGCAATAAAAAGAATGACCGGCTAACCTTTCAAGCATTTGATCGATGAATGGCAAAGGGAAGTGATCTTTCCTTGTTGCCGCATTTAGCTTCCTATAGTCAATGCACACCCTCCAACCGGTTTGAATGCGTGTAGGCACAAGTTCATCTTCTTCATTTTTCACCACCGTGACTCCGGACTTCTTGGGAACCACTTGGACTGGTGAAACCCAACAACTATCCGAGATGGGATAGATGACGCCACAATCAAGCAATTTGATGATTTCCTTCTTCACTACTTCCATCATTGGTGGGTTGAGTCGACGTTGGGCTTCCCCTGATGGTTTGGCGCCTTCTTCCATGAGAATTCGATGCATGCACGTGGTAGGACTTATACCCTTGATGTCGGCCAAAGTCCACCCTATTGCCGTCTTGTGCTCTTTGAGAACCCTCACCAACTTCTCCTCCTCTTGTGCCGTGAGTGATGAAGCTATAATGACGGGCAATGTGTCTTGCTCGCCCAAAAACACATACTTCAAGTGATTTGGCAACGGTTTGAGCTCGAGTGTAGGTGGTTGTTCTATAGAAGGAAGCAACTTATCAGTCGAAATTGGGATTGAAATTGAACTAGGGAACTTACCTTGGAGCCGTGGCAATGACTCCAGGGCTGCCACGGTCTCAATTACATCTTCATCAAAGGCCACGGCATGGGTGTTCAATTGTGTGTCGTGGTTTGTTATGGTGACATCCATGTGATCCTTCATTTCGATGCCATTTGTAATGACTGTTTCAAGTGCATCGCCATGTAATTGATCAAGGTGTGCCTGCGCCAAAGAATCAAGAATATCAATAGAGAAACATGAGTGATCATCATTAGGAAATCTCATAGTTTCAGAAATATTAAAATCAATCACTTCCCCATCGAATTCCATTGTTAAAGTGCCTTTAAACACGTCTATCTTAGTTCGGGCCGTCTTCATGAATGGCCTCCCAAGAAGAATCGGCAAGGATGGAGCATGGGTGGTTTCCTCCATTTCAAGGACATAGAAATCCGCCGGGAAGATCAAATCATTCACCTGCACTAAGACATCTTCCAATACGCCCTTTGGATAGGCATTAGATCTATCGGCCAACTGAATAACCACACCATCATTTTTCAATTCGCCAAGGTTCATTGAAGCATAAATAGAGTATGGCATGACGTTAATTGAAGCTCCTAAGTCTAACATAGCATGTTCGAACTTAGTTTGACCAATAATACAAGGGATTGTAAAGCTACCTGGATCTTTGCACTTTGGTGGTAACTTTCTTTGTAGAACAGCGGAAACGTTCTCACTTACCCTTACTACCTCTTTATGTGACGCCCTCTTCCTTGTAGTGCACAATTCCTTCAAGAACTTAGCGTATTTGGGCACTTGCTTTATGGCATCTAGGAGCAGGATATTGACTTGAACTTTCCTAAACGTCTCAAGAATGTCCTTCTCATGCTCCTCCTTCTTTGTTTGCCTAAACCTGCCAGGAAAGGGCACGTTTAGTGGAATAGAACTTGACAAAGTCGAATTTGGACTTACCTTAGGCGTGTTGGACGGTTTTGGCACAATAGGAGGCTGCGGCAACATGTCCTCTTCTTGACTTGTTTTGGATGGCCTTGAGGTGGTTCCGACCTCCTTACCACTTCTCAACATGATTGCCTTGGCAGATTCGCACCCTCCCCTTGGATTGACAATGGTTGAGCTAGGGAGCTTGCCTTTGTCTCGGAATTGTCCTACAAATTCCGCAATCTGCCCAATTTGTTTCTCCAAGTGATCCACCCTTTTGTCTTGGTTTTGCATGGCTTTGGTTTGATCCTCTTGCCCCTGAGACAAATTGGTAAGTAATTTAAGAAGTGTTTCATTGCCCAACGACGTACCTTGATTGTTTTGGGCAGGTTGTGCTTGGTTTGGATTGGGGCCGAATGGCTTAGTGTAGAACCCCGGGGGTTGTTGTCTAAAGCCTCCTTGTTGTTGAGGTTGTTGAGGTTCCCTCCACTTGAAGTTTGGATGGTCTCTCCAACCAGGATTGTATGTGTTGGAATATGGATCATTCCTTGGTTGATTGTGGCTCGGAAATCTAATGGCATTTGCACTCTCCCATCCCCCATTCTCAATCAATTGAGGGCATTTTTCCGAAGGGTGTCCTTGGATAGAACATACACCACATACAATCGGTCCTTGTATCTTCATTCCTTCGGCCATCTGAGACACAATAGAAGTAAGATTAGCTATCTGAGATTGAATATCGGATTGAGAACTTACCTCATTCAAGTGTTGCCGTGGGGGGTCCCTTTGCCCAAGTCCTTCATATTGTTGTGCATTTAGAGCACGGTTTGCAATTAGGGTCTTGGCCGACATAGGAGTTTTGTCCACCAATGCACCTCCCGCCGAAGCATCGAGCATTTGCCTTTCAATGGGAAGAAGGCCCTCATAGAAATATTGAAGGAGAAGCTCCTCCTTCATTTGATGTTGAGGACACGATGCAACAAGGGCTTTAAAACGCTCGTAGTATGCCGGAAAAGATTCTCCTTGACTTTGTTGGATTCCGCTAATTTTCTTCCTTAAGAGAATGACTCTTGAAGTAGGGAAGAACTTCTCCAAGAATGCTCTCTTCATGCTCTCCCAAGAAGTAACGGTCCCGGGTGCCAATTCATAAAGCCAATCCTTAGCCTTTTCCACAAGAGAGAATGGAAAAGCTTTCATCATTAGAATGTTCCCATCGACATTTATGGGTGTCATGCTCGAACAAACAACCTCGAACTCCTTGAGATGCTTGTTGGGATCTTCCATGGAAAGCCCATGGTATTTCGGAATGTGGTGCAACAAGCTTGACTTCAACTCGAATTCATCGGTCTTGCCTTGGGCAGCCGCGGGGTATTGAATGCATAATGGTGCGGCATTGGTCAACCCCGAGGCCGAAAGCTCTTTAATGGTCCGATTGTCCGCTGCCATAACTTCTTCTTCCACACTTTCAAACTCAGATTCGGCCTCTGAACTTGAACTAGGTTCACTAGGTTCGGGATGCCTCCTCTTTCTTCTCAAATCACGTTCAAAATCGTCGTTAAAGTCCAAGATATGTGCATGCACAGTTTGAGAACTCCGCGTCATGCACTAGTACCTAAACCAAGAAAACAAAACAAAATAAGAAAACTAGGTAAATTACACTAAAAACATACGGCAAAAACACAAGGGATTAGCAATTTTGCTAATCCCCGGCAACGGCGCCAAAATTTGATGCGAAAATAGTTAAACACACAAATTAGACCCTATGGATGACAATTGTAGTAAATGAGCAAATAGGGATCGTTCTAGACCGGGGATTAACTAGGGATGCTAATCAATGTGAAATTGACTCAAAAATGTAAGAACACAATATAAAACACTTACTAGACTCAAAGAATGCAAAACTAAACTTTAAAACACTAAAACAAACCAAAAGACTCAAACATCACCCAAAACACTCAAAACTGCCTTAAAAACATTTTCTGGGCAGTTTTGGACACTTTGGTGAATTTGGACGAATTTGTGTAACAAATTGAATCAAAACACTTAAAAACACAAACTAAGACACTTTCTAACTAAGTTGGACACTAAAGTAAAGGGGGATTAAGGTTTTGACGAAATTAAATTAAATAAAACAAGTTAATAAACTAGGCAGATTGTATAAACGGATTTGAGAAACAAGATGATGGATGGATTAGTTAGAGGTCCATTCTCCACACATGACACATTTATATATGAATCGATTCTCCAATTGCTTTTCATTATCTATGATGCTCAACACCCCAAGTTAACCGTGATGCACTAATTAACTCTCAAATTTTCCTTATGTTATTGAATTGGATGATGCATGCGACAATTCAAATCATTCTCCAATGGTTCTCAACATGAATGCATAGAAGAGATACAATGAGAGATCATTATGCTCTATGAGAATTATAAGTGTTGACGAGGCAATTGTAACTATGAATGCATGATACTCTTGCCAAGAATTCAATTAACGCGGTTGTGACTAACAACTTTCACTACTCATGTTTATAAACTTGTGACGATTAGGTGAAACTCGTTTATAAACTAGCATCGAGTTTATGCATGAAGACTAAGTATGCATCCCTAATCAACATACAAAAACAAGTTTTTAATAAACTTGATAATTGAATTGCAATTATAACTTAACAAATCACAATTGGAAGAAATCAATTCATATTTCAAACATGTTCATGGCTTCAAATTTTCCCCTAACTAATTAGGGGTTTAGCCACTCATGATTACAACAAACTTAGATAGTAATAACAAGGTAAACATTGAAAACAAGAACGAAGAACACCTAAAAATCCCAACAACTCAATCTTGAATTGTATGAACGTTTAGGCCTCTTCTCCTTTAGTTGCTGCAGCACAAGGGGTTTTGGTGAGTTTTGGGGGTTATGGATGATGTAGAATGATGTGTTTAGGGTAGGGATGGATGTAGGGGAAGGCAAGGAGTGTTTTTGGGCAGAAAATATGAAGAATGGTGAAGTATGGCTATGTTAGAGAGAGAGCATGAATTTCTGGCGTGAATGGATGTGTATATGAGATGGTTTTCTGAATATGGAAGAGTGAATGAGAATGAATGCAATGGATGCTTATTTATAGGTGAAAATGGGGGGAACATGACAGCTAGGAACTTGGTGGAAATCTGAAATGGTGATGGGAGATGCATGTGGCTGATTTGTGCATGTGATTAAAGGGTGGGAGTGCATGTGCTTTGACAGAAATGAAAGGGTGCATGTGGGTGAATGTGTGGCTGATTTGTGGTGCAATGATGAAGTGAATGTGATTGTGGAAATGCATGTGGAGTGTGCTGAAATATGTTGATGTGCAATGATGAATTGGGATGGCTGAAAATCTGGAGTGGGAATTGCATGTGCACGGCAAAGAGGAAAGTTTTGATGTGTGAATGGGAATTTGAATGATTAAGTGGCTGAATTGGATTAAAGAATGGGAGTGCATGTGGCTGCAATGGATTAAAGAAAGGGGGAAGTGCATGTGCTGAAATGATGGTGTGGAATGGTGGAAAGCCACGGCAAGGGATGTATTTTCTGAATGAATGAAGGCAAGTTGTGTGGAAGGGTGATTAGGAATGCATGTGGGTGTTTTGGTGACTGAAATGATGAAGTGGGATGGATATGTGGCTGTAATGATGAATTGGGAGAGCATGTGGGTGGAAATGCATGTGGGTGAATGTGTGGCTGCATGGTTGAATGATTAAAGGTGCATGTGGGTTGGAAATGCATGTGGAGTGGCTGGAATGAAGTGTGTATAAAAGGCTAGAATCTGATTCAAAGAGAATGGCATTTGCTTTGAACTTTGTTTCCTCATTTTCCACCTCCAAATCAGGTTTTCATTACTTTAAAATATGGCTGAGAGGATGACAAACAAGGTAAGTATTTAAGGTAAGTTAAATGGCTCAAATCTGATGTAAATGGTATTTCCACATATGGCATGTGTTTTGAGCGTTTTTTTCTTGTTTTCACAGCTTGCAAATCAGGTCACAAAGCCCTTCCTTTTGCTCCAAACATAAGCTATCCATTCCAAGTCCAATTTTGCTCCAAAATGCTCCAAAATGCATCTTTTTGCTTCCTTAGCCATATGAACCTAAAAACACACGAAAATGGCTTAAACAACTAAAACAACTATGAATTAACAATATAAATGCACGAAAACAAGCTAAGTAAGTCGCCTAAATATGCTCCTATCAAATAGCACTAATTAACTCTCAAATTTTCCTAAGTTCATTGAATTAGACTCAGCAGCGCAACCAAATTATTCCTCTCAATTTCCCTAACTATGAAAAGCATGATAGAGATACATCTCAAAAATCATTAAGTTCTGTGAAAATTGTAAGCATTGACAAAGCATTCGTAACTATTTAAAGCATGATACTCCTACCAATAATTTACTTAACTCAATCACGACTAGTGACTTTTACTACTTGCAAATATAAGTTCATAATGATTAAGTGAAATTCCCTTATGTTCTAGCATCAAATCCCTGCATACAAACTAAGTGTGCACCCTTAATAAACATACAAGAACAAGTTTTCTATAAAGCAAATAAGTAAATCGCATTCATGTTTTATGAAATAACAACTGGATGTAATCGATTTATATAAAACATATGATCATGACTTCGAATTCACCTTTAGCTAAAAAGAAACTTAGTTACACATGTTCAACATAACTAAAAAGCAATCTAAAATAAACATTGAACTTAAAACAAAGATAGAATAAACTCTAAAAATTCCAACAACTTCGATGGATGAATGGTAAGCATGGCACACCCTAAAACGTGCAAGAATTTCATATATATAGGGAGGGAACGGCTGAATCTAAGGAGGAAGAGGTTTTGGCATTTTCAATTATTTTAGCACATGTCTAACACAATTTAAACACCAAAAACGTCCAGCTCATATGCTATCCACGCTTGTTATCCAATCCAAGTCCAAAACTACTCCAAATTGCTCCATTTGGCTATTTATTGTCATCTTTACAAACTGGACCTACAATAATACGAAAATAACATAAACTACCAAAATAAATGGAAATATAAGGATAGTATAATGACACAAGTAAGGGTGTCAAACCACAGGGACTGATTAGAACTCTACAAATTACTAGCTTTATGTGAACCCTCACTAACAATGAAAATGAAAACTGAATTTAGATTTTTGTTTGGAAAGCTAAAGTAACTTAAAATGCAAGACAAGATAAAGATGAATGACAGATTGATTCAGAAATGATGGTAAAGGAACTAAGGATAATGATTTCACCATTACAAGTCAATTCCATGAACATTAAGTCAAAACGCTTTCAACTCTCCAAACTACAACTAGGGTTCATTTTACTTATTTATGATCATCCATTTGATGTGTGGTTGTGATCAAGTACTCCTAATCTGCAATCTAGTTGTGATGTTCAACTTAGATTAGCAAATAAGAATCCATTAAGAACATGAAAACTTCAAAGAACCAAAGAAATCACATGGCAGGATGCATGCATAGCAGTTTCTTCATTCATTCACATGTCTACCAAGATTAAGCATCATTTGTGTAACCTGAATCAAATAATTCATAAATGATGTGATATAAAATAACACACAAACTTAAACCCTCTTTTAGACAATTGTAGTATGCGTAAGTAGGGATCGTTCTAGGTCGGGGATTAGGAGGGATGCTAATCTACACTAATTAGACTCAAAAACATAAAACTAAGCTAAACTGACTCAATAACTCAAAACAAGCACCAAGGGGTGATTTGGACGAAAATCTAACTAAATTGACTCAAAACATGAAATGGGGGTTTGTTTGGACGAAAATTGACTTAAAACTAATAAGTTACAGAACTAAGTAAAGGTTGCACGAAATTAAGGTGACTAAAGGGGTGAAAGGCTAGCTAAAGGGTTCTTCTCCACACATGACACATATGCAACACAAATCGATTTTCAGTTATTATTCCTATAAACCACGAATGACAATGCCCCTAATTAACCGTGAACTGCACAAATTAACTCTCAGATTTTCCTAAATTCATTGAATTGGACTCAGCGACGCAACAAAATTATTCTTATCAAGTTCCCTACATGAACTACATAATAGAGATACATATCAAAGATCATTAAGTTCTATGAAAATCATAAGCGTTGACATGACATTCGTAACTATGAACCGCATGATACTCCTACCAGGAATTTACTTAACACGATCGTGACTAGCAACCTTCACTACCTGTAAATACAAGTTTTCTATAAAGCAAATAAGTAAATTGCATTCACGATTTATGAAACAATAAATGGATTTAATCAATTCATATCACACACATGTTCATGGCTTTGAATTCACCTCTAGCTAAAACGAAATTAGTTCCACATGTTCATCATAACTGAAAACCAAATTAAAATAAACATTGAACTAAAACTAAGGATAGAATACACCTAGAAATGCTCTAGCAATCCCAAAGGTCTTGAATGGCAGGCACGGCTCCAAGCTTCTTCTTCTCCTTCCTTGCAAAGCTACGACACAAAGTGTTTAATTTCTCTAAATTTCTCTCTAAGGCCCTCCTCTTTTATGCGGCAGATGTGTGGTGTATCTATAGGGCTAGGGGGCACAGTGAAGGCTATCAAGGAGAAGGATTACACGACACAAACCTAGAAGGAAAAAGACTAAGGTGCTCAGGCAGATACCTAAGGAAAAGGGTTAGCTTGTTTAGCATAAATCTAGGGCAAAGGATAGGACTTCTAGAACCAGATATTTAGGTGTTTTAATGTGAAATTAATTCCCCCTTGCAGCTGGATTAAGGTATGATAAGATTAGGATAGGATAAGATAAGATAATGTTTAGATAAAACAGGACTGGATAAGGTCTCCTTGTTTTTAGCTAATTGCAAGACTTAATAAATTCTTCCTGATTCCTTGCACATTCCTAGCACCTTGTACGCACCAAAAACGTCTATTCCTTGTGCTACATACGCAAGCTATCTATTCCCGCCCAAAATTGCTCCAAATTGCTCCAAAATGTCATTTCTTGTCACCTTTACCAATTGTACCTACAAACACACGAAAATAGCTTAAATTACTATAATAAATAGAAACTAACTAAATAAATGCAAAGAAACAAGCTAATAAAATCGCATAAATATGCTCTTATCAAATTCCCCCACAATTAGCTTTTGCTAGTCCCCGAGCAAAACAAAAAAAACAAAACACAACGTAAACCTTCCAACAATTGCCTCAGGGATTTCCAATGAAACATGACATGTTAAAAAAAACTACTCACATAGATTTTAGCCGTCCTTACCCATGAGCTTATACTTAATCGCAGTAACCACTCACTAGCTCGCATTTAATCAATTAAAACAACATTTTAAATGTAGTAACGTGCCTTAGAAAATTCACTCAATTCCTCACCGAATATACTCTCTATTTTCACACAGATTTTCTGACTACACTCCCTATACTAAGTATATGTGAGAAGATTGATGTAAATATGTAGACTAACATTCACATATGTTATAACAAAGAAGCCACATTTTGGAATTATTAATACAACATGTATATGATCTCATGAACGGAATACCACTACTTAGAAGCGAGAACCAGGGATACTATATGCTCGTACCAATTTCAAACTCCACATATTGAAACACATAACAATCAAGATAGAAGTCTATGAGTTGTAACGGGGCTAAGGTATTGGCTAACAAAGATAGGTTAAGGATAAACAAAGGTTCTTAAAGTAATAGTAAGCAACATAATGAAATCAACACTTGGAATTCAACTTTTGATTGCAGAAATCAACTTTAAACACCCATGGGAGATTCACACAACACTTGGGGCCAGATTTAACTTTTTTGGACCCTTCTTTAACAACCAATACTTGTGAGTTCATTCTCACTTATTTCTCAACTCTTTTCCTTTCTTTTCTCAACTTTTTCTTATTTTTCTTTCTTTTTTTTTCACGTTTTTTTTTTCGTGCACTTTTCTTTCTTTGGCACACTAAACGTACAACCTTATAGATTTCCAACGAAAAACCTTCCCCCACACTTGCTTTCCTACATAATGTTGATCAAAAGGAATTCTCTCTAAGTCATGCTCCACTATTCTTTAAGAACAAGGGTAATGATGGTCATATTCTAGGCTAGGTAAGGATAATGTGGGCTAACAAAGAAAATTAGGCTAACTAAGGCTCAAAGGGGTTAAACCTACAATAGATATGCAAAGGGTGAGGATTTTTGGCTTTGGTTTAACTAAACAACTTCATCTTGTTATTTGTTATGCAATCAATTTTATGCTTTGAATTAAACGGGCATGAGTTCTAGTATTTGGAGCTAAAATGATGAAAAAGCATTCTAAGTAGCAACCAAGCAAAGAAATAATGAGATCATGCAACGACTTTAGAAAACAAGAATATCAAGATTAATAACTCTCCAAATAAAGTATAGGCTCAAGTCTCTCAGGGTTGTAGCAATAAAGAGTAGGGTTAACGAACGCAAATCTGGTTTTGGAGCCGGAGATTTCTAGGTCTTCTTGATTTAAACGCATAGGTTGCCTCCTAAGAAGCGCTTGCTTTAACATCTTCCAGCCGGACGATACCTCCTTTTAAGCTCCATTAGGGTCCACGGCATGGAGGGGTATATCCTCCACGTTAAGCTCCTCAAAATACTCATGCATTGGATCTATGAACGGCAGGGGATAGTGATCCTTCCTGATTTTGGCGTTACATTTCCAAATCATAACGCCACCAAACTCCATTGTCAACACTCCCTTGGCCACATCAATCTTGGTTTAGGCTATTTTCATGAAAGGTCGTCCAAGTAAGATTGGCAACGGTGGAGAATGGGCTGACTCTTCCATCTCAAGCACATAGAAATCGATTGGAAAGATCAAATGGTAAACCTGCACCAAAACATCTTCCAAAACTCCTTTCGGATATACATTAGAACGATCGACTAATTGGATAATAACTCTATCATTTTTACGCCCTCCTAGATTCATAGATGCATAAACAAAATATGGCATGACATTAATGGAAGCACCTAAATCTAGCATAGCATGTTCAAACCTTGTATTACCAATTACACAAGGGATAGTGAAACTACCTGGATTTTTGCATTTAGCTGGCAGCTTCCTTTGCAACATTGCAGAGATATTTTCACTTACATGTACCAGCTCTTTCTCCCGAATTCGTTTCTTTGTTGTACAAAGCTTCTTAAAAAACTTAGCATACTTCGGAATTTGCTTTATCGCATCAAGGAGAGGGATATTGACTTGCACCTTCCTGAAGGTCTCTAGAATGTCTTTTTCATTCTCTTTGTTCCTAGATTGCATAAACCTGCCAGGGAAAGGCACATTTGGTGGGATAACGTTAGAAAGAATTGAATTTGGACCTACCTTAGGTGAGTTAAATGACATAGGGTGCCTAAAGGGCTGCGGCAACAGGTGTTATTCCCTTGTCGTGGCTCTTTCTTCTTGTTGTAGCAACTTTTCGTCCTCCTCTTGGGTTGGTTTTGACGTTTTTGAAC
The DNA here is from genome assembly GCF_041283825.1 of Pyrus communis. Classification (NCBI taxonomy): domain Eukaryota; kingdom Viridiplantae; phylum Streptophyta; class Magnoliopsida; order Rosales; family Rosaceae; genus Pyrus; species Pyrus communis. The sequence continues at coordinate 10,931,306 of NC_142572.1, forward strand.
TTGTCCCAATCTCCTTGCCACTTCTCAAAGTGATGGCGTTGGCAGTTTCAAAACCTCCCTTTAGATTGACAATGGTTGAACTCGGTAGTTTGCCTTCTTCTCTAAATTATCCCATGAATTCCGCCATCTACCTAATTTGCTTCTTCACTTTGCACATCTCTTTAGCTTGATTTTGTAAACCCTGAGTCAAAGAAGTTAGTATTTGAAGAATTTTATCATTATCCAATGGCAAACCTGAATTTGGTTGGGCAGATTATGGTTGAGGTTGAGTTGGTGTGAATGACCTTTGAAATATCTCGGGGGGGGGGGGGGGGGGGTGGCTATCTATATCCACCTTGTTGATGAGTTTGTTGAGGTTCACTCGACTTCATATCTGGATGCTCTCTCCAGCCCGGGTTGTAGGTGTTGGAAAATAGGTCGTACCTTGGTTGATTTTGGCTTTGATAGCCCACGGCATTAGCACTTTCCCATCCTCCATGCTCTATTAATTGAGGACATTGATTAGTGGGGTGTCCTTGCATAGAGCATATGCTACAAATGACTGCACTTTGCATTTTGGATCCTTCAACAACCCATAACACAAGAACAGTGAGATTAGCCAATTGAGATTGAATTTCGGCCATTGAACTTACCTCATTAACTTGGTGTTACCGTGGGGGGTCTCTCTATCCAACTCCTTCGTATTGTTGTGCATTCAAGGCTCGATTCATGATTAAGATCTTTGCATCAATTGGTGTTTTATTAACCAAGGCACCTCCTGCCGAGGCATCTAACATTTGTCTCTCAATTGGAAGAAGTCCTTTATAGAAATATTGAATAAAAGTTCTTCCTTCATTTGATGTTGAGGGAATGATGCAACTAAAGTCTTGAAACGCTCATAATATGTTGGAAATGATTCTTCTTGGCTTTGTTGAATTCCACTAATCCTCTTACTCAAAATAATAACTCTCGAAGTTGGGAAGAATTTCTCTAAGAATGCTATCTTCATGCTTTCCCAAGAAGTGACGATTCCAAGTGCCAATTCGAATAACCAATCCTTAGCCTTTTCAAAAAGAGAAAATGGAAAGGCTTTCATCTTCAGAATGTTCCCATCCACGTTGATTGGGGTCATGCTCGAACATTCTACTTCGAATTCCTTCAACTGCTGGTTTGGATCTTCCATAGACAACCCATGGTATTTAGAAATGTGATGCAGCAAGCTAGACTTTAATTCGAACTCATCGGTCTTGCCTTGAGCCACCCTAGGATATTGAATGCATAAGGGCACAGCATTGTCAAATCTCGAGGCTGAAAGTTCCTTCATTGTTCGATTATCCACAGCCATGGCTAGTTCTTCCTCTTCCTCTTGAAACTCGGATTCAGAGCTAGAACTAGGTGGATTGAGTTCTGGTTGCTTCCTCTTCCTTCTCAAAGTTCGTTCAAAATCGTCATCAAACTCCAATATATGTTCACGAACAGGTTGAGAACTTTGAGTCATAAACTAATACCTAAAACAAAGAAAACAAAACAAAACAAAATAAAAAACACAAGAAAAAAAAAACAGAAACAAAGGGGAAGGTTAGCAATTTTGCTAATCCCCGGCAATGGCACCAAAAATTTGATGTGATATAAAATAACACACAAACTTAAACCCTCTTTTAGACAATTGTAGTATGCGTAAGTAGGGATCGTTCAAGGCCGGGGATTAGGAGGGATGCTAATCTACACTAATTAGACTCAAAAACATAAAACTAAGCTCAACTAACTCAAAACTAACTAAACTAACTCAAATAACTCAACAAGCACTAAGGGGTGATTTGGACGAAAATCTAACTAAATTGACTCCAAAACATGAAAGAGGGGTTTGTTTGGCTGAAAATTGACTTAAAACTAATACGTTGTAGAACTAAGTAAACGTTGCATGAAATTAAGGTGACTAAAGGGGTGAAAGGCTAGCTAGAAGGTCCTTCTCCACACATTACATATATGCAACACAAATCAATTTCCAGTTATTATTCCTATAAACCACAAATCACAATGCCCCAAATTAACCGTGAACTACACAAATTAACTCTCAGATTTTCCTAAATTCATTGAATTAGACTTAGCGACGCAACCAAATTATTCTTATCAAGTTCCTTACATGAACTGCATAAAAGAGATACAAGTTCATAACTAGCAACCAAATTACTCAGCGACGCAACCAAATTACTCGTGACTAGCAACCTCCACTACTTGTAAATATAAGTTCATAACTATTAGGTGACACTCCCTTATATTTTAGTATCAAATTCATGCATGCAAACTAAGTAGGCCTCCTTAATCAACATACAAGAATAAGTTGTCAATCAAATATATAAGTAAATTGCATTCACGATTTATGAAACAATAACTGAATGTAATCAATCCCTATTACACATATGTTCATGGCTTTGAATTCACCCCTAGCTAAAACGAAATTAGTTCCACATGTTCATCATCACTGAAAACCAAATTAAAATAAACATTGATAGGAGCATATTTATGTGACTTAGTTAGCTTGTTTTCTTGCATTTACATAGCTAATTTCTACTTGTTAGAGTGTTTTAAGCTATTTTTGTGCGTTTTTAGGTTCAATTGACAAAGTTAGCAAGAAAGTGCAATCTGGAGCATTTTAGAGCAGTTTTGGGCTTGGAATGGATTGCACATGCATGGAGCAAGGTGGATGGACGAATTTGAAGATCAAGAGAGGCTAGGAATGTGATTAAGATCTAGAAGAATTAAATTGAAGACTTTGAAGATAAGGAATCAGCTACAAAGAAGGAATATTATCCAAATTTCCTTATTTTATCCAAACCTTATCCAACCTTATCTTATCTTATCCTATCCTAATCTTTTCCTACCTTAATTCCAACTTCAAAGAGGCCTCATTTTCACATTAAATCACCTAAATATCAAGTTCTAGAAGCCCTATTTTCGTGCATTAAGTTTATGCCACATGTAACCCTTCTAGAAGTTCTAGAATCTGCCACAAGGACCATTCCTTATCCTCCTTGGAATCTGATTGAAAGTGTCCTTGTTCTTTGGTGATTTGGAGTCCTAATTCCTCTCATTTTCAGCCCAATTTTGTGCCTCCCCTTCACCCTATAAATACATGAGCCACAACACTAAAAAACCACCACCCTCTACCACAAATTCACACCACACCTCAAGAGCCTAAATTCACACAAATCCCTATTGTGGGCAGCAATGAAGGAAAGAGGAGTCACCTGGAGTGTTTCTAGGTGTATTCTATCTTAGTTTTCAATGTCTAAATTTAATTATCTTTGTTTTGCGAACATAAGGAACTAAATTCGTTTTAGTTAGAGGTGAATTCGAAGCCATGATTATATGTTTTATATGAATTGATTACGTTCAGTTATTGTTTCTTAAGGCATGAATGTGATTTGCTTATCTAAGTTATTAAAACTTGTTTATGTATGTGGGTTGGGGGTCGACACTTACTTTGCATGCATGAATTTGATGCTAGAGTATAAGGGGTTTTCACGTAATAGTTATTCACTTATATTCACAAGTAGTGGAGGTTGCTACTCACAATCACGTTAAGTAAATCCTTGGTATGAGTGTTATGCGTTTCATAGTGATAAATGCCTTGTCAATGCTTATGGTTTTCACAAAACTTAATGACTTTTGATATGTATCTTTAATATGCGTTTCATATAAAGAACTTGAGAAAGATAATTTGATTGTAATGCATATTCATGCAATTCAATGAAATAAGGAAAATTTGATGGTTAGTGATAGGAGCATATTTAGGCGACTTAGTTAGCTTGTTTTCGTACATTTATGTTGTTAGTTCATAGTTATTTTAGTAGTTTAAGCTATTTTCGTGTGTTTATAGGTTCATATAGTCAAGGAAGCAAAAAGGTGCATTTTGGAGCAAAATTGGACTTGGAATGGATAGCATATGCTTGAAGCAAAAGGAATGGACGAAATTGAAGACCTAAAGATGTTAGGATTCCTAATCAAAGAAGGATTCCTAATCAAAAGAGGAATCCTAGTCAAAGAAGGTTTCCTACTTGAAGTAGGAAAGTTAAGCCAATGTTTCCTATTTTGGTTTGATCTTTCCTAATCCTAAAAGACCTTATGTTCCAACAACATTGAAGACTTTTATGCATTTTAGGACATAAACCAAGCCTCTCAAACACAATCTGCCATCATTCACAGAAACAAGTCTTTTTGCCGCAGCCTTCAACCCATCTTTCCACCATTCTCCTACTTCCATACCTTCACCCAAACGCCCATACACCATCCCCAACCTTTGCCGCACCACCCTACCAACCTAAATCCATCCTTAACCCAGAAATTCATAAAAACCACCCCTAGACTCTTGTGCCGCAGCTTTGCAAGGAAGAAGAAGAGAAGAATAAGCCTTGGACGTTTGTACATTCAAGTTGGAGTGTTGGAACATTTTTAGGTGTAATCTATCTTTTGTGTTCAATGTTTAATTCAACTTTCCTTTGTTTTGTTGTGAACATGAGAGGCTAAACTCATTTTAGCTAGGGGAAGCTTTGAAACCATGATTATGTTTATGATATGAATTGATTAATTCCAGTTGTGATTTCATAAATTGTGAATGCAATTTACTTAACCGTTTGATGGATAACTTATTCTTGTATGTTGATTAGGGAGGCCTACTTAATTTGCATGCTTGAATTTGGTGCTAGAATATAAGGGAGTTTCACATAATCGTTACTAACTTATATTCACAAGTAGTTAAGGTTGTTTTCACAATCATGTTAAGTAAATTCCTAGCATGAGTATCATGATGTCATAGTTACAAGTGCTTTGTCAATGCTTATGATTTTCATAGAACGTAATGATCTTTGATTGTATCTCTATTATGATGTCATGTAGGGAACTTTTGAAGAATGCTTTGGATTGTCGTATGATGTCATCCAATCCAATAACTAAAGGAAAATCTGAGGGTTAATTAGTGATGTCACGGTTAATCTGTGGTGTTAAGGTTCATGGTTTATCGAAAAAGCAACGGGAAATCAATTTGTGTTTGAATGTATCATGTGTGGAAAAGTATCCTCTAGCTATCTAATCATCCATCGTTTTTCTCAAATTCGTCCAAAAGTTTACTCAAGTCTTTTAATTACTTGTTTTTCTCTAAAATTCGTCCAAAACCCAATCCCCTTCACTTACTTGTTTCAAATCTATCCTAAAGTGTGTTTTTGAGTATTTTGAGTCAAAACCAATTCTATTTTCGTCGAAATTGAGTCCTAGAGTCTAGTTTGAGTCTTTTTGATTGTTTTGTGTTGTTTTGAGTCTTTAAAGTTTGTTGTGAGTCAAATAAATTTAATTAAGAGTCTTTTGAGTTTGTTTAAGTGTTTTGAAGCATATTTTTGTATCTTTGAGTCAATTTTCATTGGATTAGCAATCCCTCCTAATCCCCGGCCTAGAACGATCCCTACTTATATCTATACCACAATTGTCAAAAAGAGGGTTTAATTTGAGTGCTATTATTTATCACATCAAATTTTTGGCGCCGTTGCCAGGGATTAGCAACTTTGCTAATCCCCCGTTGTTTCTTTTTATTTCTTTTTCATATATTTTGTTTTAGCTACTGACCTTGTTTCTTTTCTTATTTGTAGGTACTAGTTTATGACTCGTAGTTCTCAACCTATTCGTGCAAACATCTTGGATTTTGACGACGATTTTGAGCGCACTTTGAGAAGGAAGAGGAAGGATCCAGAACTTCACCCATTAAGTTCTAGTTTGGCCTTTACCTTTGAAGAGGAAGAACACCCCACGGCAAGGGAGAATGAAGAGGTCCAAGTTATGGTAGCGGACAACCGTACAATCAAGGAGCTTTCCGCCTCGGGAATGGACAATGCCGCACCATTATGCATCCAATACCCAAGGGCGGCTCAAGATAAAGTAGATGAGTTCGAATTGAAGTCAAGTTTGTTGCACCACATTCCAAAGTTCCATGGGCTATCTATGGAGGATCCCAACAAGCATTTAAAAAAGTTCGAGGTGGTGTGTTCAAGCATGACTCCAATTACTGTTGATAGCAATATCTTGAAGATGAAGGCCTTTCCATTCTCTCTATTGGAAAAGGCCAAGGATTGGTTACATGAATTAGCACCCGGAACGGTCACTTCTTGGGAGAGCATGAAGAGGGCGTTTCTAGAGAAGTTCTTCCCCACTTCAAGAGTCATTCTCTTGAGGAAGAAAATTAACGAAATCCAACAAAGTCAAGGAGAGTCTTTCCCGGCGTACTATGAGCGTTTTAAAGCCCTTGTTGCATCATGTCCTCAACATCAAATGAAGGAGGAGCTTTTACTTCAATACTTCTATGAAGGTCTTCTTCTAATTGAAAGGCAAATGCTCGATGCTTCAGCGGGAGGTGCATTGGTAGACAAAACTCCTATGGCAACCAAGACCCTAATTGCAAACCGTGCTCTAAATGCACAACAATACGAAGGAATTGGGCAAAGGGACCCCCCACGGCAACAAGTGCATTAAGTAAGTTCTCAATCCGACATTCACTCTCAATTAGCTAATCTTACTTCTATTGTGTCTCAGATGGCCAAAGGAATGAAGATACAAGGACTAATTGTATGTGGCGTATGTTCTATCCATGGACACCCTTCGGAAAAGTGCCCTCAATTGATTGAGAATGGGGGATAGGAGAGTGCAAATGCCATTGGATTTCCAAGCCAAAATTAACCAAGGAATGATCCCTATTCCAACACATACAATCCGGGTTGGAGAGACCATCCAAACTTCAAGTGGAAGGAGTCTCAACAACCTTAACAACAAGGAGGCTTTAGGCAACAACCCCCTGGGTTCTACACTAAGCCATATGGCTCCAATCCAAACCAATCCCAACCTGCCCAAACCAATCAAGGTACGTCTTTGGACAATGATACACTTCTTAAGTTACTTACCGATTTGTCTCCGGGCCAAGAGAATCAAAACAAAGCATTGCAAAATCAAGAAAAAGCAATGCAAAACCAAGACAAAAGGGTGGACCACTTGGAGAAGCAAATTAGGCAGATTGCAGAGTTTGTAGGGCAATTCCGAGACCAAGGCAAGCTCCCTAGTTCAATCATTATCAATCCAAAGAGGGGGTTTGAATCTGCCAAGGCAATCACCTTGAGGAGTGAGTGAAAAAGAAGTTAGCATTAATCCAAAACCATCCACAACAAGTCCAAATGAAGATAAGAAGCTGCAATTGGAAGATGAGGAGTCAAGCAAGGCCACGGCAAGGGTAGAAAAATCCTTGCTGCAACCACCTAGGGACCCTAATGCATCTAATTCATCCAATTCGGCCACTAGGGTTCAAATTCGATTAATTCTAACCCCATTCCACCCAATGTTCCTTTTCCTCATAGATTTTTGCAAGCAAAGAGAGAGGAGAATGAGAAAGACATTCTTGAGACTTTTAGGAAAGTTTAAGTCAATATTCCGCTCCTAGATGCCATCAAGCAAATGCCTAAATACGCCAAATTCTTGAAGGAACTTTGCACCACAAGGAAAAGGGCTTCGAATAAAGAGGTGGTTAGGGTAAGTGAAAACGTTTCCGCTATTTTACAAAGAAAGTTACCTCCAAAGTGCAAAGATCCAGGTAGCTTTACAATTCCTTGTATTATTGGCCAAACTAAGTTTAAACATGCTATGTTAGACTTAGGAGCTTCAATTAACGTCATGCCATACTCTATTTATGCATCCATGAACCTTGGTGAATTGAAAAATGATGGTGTGATTATTCAATTGGCCGATAGATCTAATGCCTATCCAAAGGGAGTCTTGGAAGATGTTTTAGTGCAGGTGAATAACTTGATCTTCCCGGTGGATTTCTACGTTCTTGAGATGGAAGAAACCACCCATTCCACTTCCTTGCCGCTCCTTCTTGGAAGGCTATTCATGAAGACGGCCCATACTAAGATCGATGTGTTTAAAGGAAGTTTAACGATGGAATTTGATGGGGAAGTGATTGATTTTAATATTTCTGAAACCATGAGATTTGCTAACGATGATCATTCATGTTTCTCTATTGATATCTTGGATGCATTGGCGCAGGAACATCTTGATGAAATACATGAAGATGCACTTGAAATGGTCCTTACAAATGGCATAGAATTGACGGATCACATGGCATCACCCATGGCACCCCACGGCACAAACATGAACTTTCATGCCATGCCCTTTGATGATGAATTAATTGAGACCGTGGCTGCCCTAGAGTCATTGCCACGGCTCAATGGTAAGTCTTCAATCCCAATATCAATTCCAATTTCAACTAACAAGTTGCTTCCTTCTATAGAACAGCCACCTACCCTTGAGCTTAAACCGTTACCAAACGACTTGAAGTATGTGTTCTTGGGTGAACAAGAGACATTGCCCGTCATTGTGGCCTCCTCACTCACGGCACAGGAAGACGAGAAGTTGGTGAGGGTTCTCAAGGAGCACAAAACGGCCATTGGGTGGACCGAATACTCATGGAAAAGGGAGCTAAACCATCAAGGGAAGCACAACGCCGACTCAACCCTCTAATGATGGAAGTCGTGAAGAAGGAAATCATCAAACTCCTTGATTGTGGCGTCATCTATCCTATCTCGGATAGTTGTTGGGTTTCACTGGTCCAAGTAGTTCCAAAGAAGTCTGGAGTCATGGTGATGAAGAATGAAGAGAATGAAGTTGTGCCCACACGCATCCAAACCGGTTGGAGAGTTTGCATTGATTATAGGAAGCTAAATGCCGCAACAAGGAAAGATCACTTCCCTTTGCCATTCATTGATCAAATGCTTGAAAGGTTAGCCGGTCATTCTTTTTAGTGCTTTCTTGATGGTTATTCGGGTTATAATCAAATTTTCATAGCTCCAGATGATCAAGAAAAGACCACTTTTACTTGTCCATTTGGTACTTTTGCTTATCGTCGTATGCAATTTGGTTTATGCAATGCACTGGCCACGTTCCAAAGATGCATGGTAAGTATATTTTCTGATTAAGTGGAGAAGATTATTGAGGTCTTTATGGACGATTTTAGTGTGCTTGGGGACTCATTTGATGATTGTTTGCATATTCTCACTTTAATCTTGAAAGATGCATGGAAACTAACCTTGTTTTAAAAAGTGTCATTTTATGGTAAAACAAGGTATAGTTTTGGGTCATATCATCTCTGAAAAAGGCATTGAAGTTGATAAGTCCAAAATAGATCTTGTACGTTACTTGCCCTCTCCTACTTCGGTGAGAGAGGTTCGTTCTTTTCTTGGACAAGCAGGATTCTATAGGCGATTTATCAAAGATTTTTCCAAGATTGCACAACCCATTCGCCATCTCCTACAAAAAGAAGTGGCTTTTGAGTTCAACAAGGAGTGTGAGAAGGCATTCAAGCATCTCAAGGAAATGCTTACCACGGCACCAATCATAATCCCACCAGATTGGAGCTTGCTTTTTGAGCTAATGTGTGATGCATTCGATTATGCAATAGGGGCTGTTTTGGGTCAAAGGAAGAACACGCAACCACATGTCATCTATTATGCATCCCGGACTTTGAATGATGCTCAATTAAACTACTCTACCACTGAAAAAGAACTTCTTGCCGTTGTGTTTGCTTTAGATAAGTTTCGTTCATATTTACTTGGCACTAAAGTGATTGTATATTCTGACCATGCAGCTTTGAAGTACTTATTCACCAAAAAGGACGCCAAACCAAGGCTTATTCGATGGATGCTTCTTCTCCAAGAGTTTGACATTGAAATTAGAGACAAGAAAAGGAATGAAAACGTGGTGGCTGACCATTTAAGTCGTTTGGTGTGCAATAAGGAGTCCCTACCCATCCAAGAGACATATCCTGATGAGCAATTGCTGTCCATTAAGGTTAGTGAACCTTGGTATGCTGATTTGGTGAACTTTTTGGTGTCAAAACGTGTTCCAAACACCATAACCAAGCACCAATGTGATAAACTTAGGAAAGAGGCACAGTTTTATGTGTGGGATGGCCCATATTTGTGGAAATATTGTGCGGATCAAATTCTTCGCAGATGTGTGCATGATTGTGAGTTTAATTCATTTCTAGCTTTTTGTCACACTTATGCATGTGGAGGACATTTTGGCACATAACGCACTGCCCTTAAGGTGTTAAAATGTGGTTTTTATTGGCCTACAATCTTTAAAGATGCTAGAACTTTTTGTTAAACTTGTGATCGTTGTCAACAAATGGGAAATATAGGTGCAAGGGACCAAATGCCGCAAACACCCATATTTAATGTCGAAATTTTTTATGTTTGGGGCATTGATTTCATGGGTCCTTTTCCTTCTTCAAATGGTTTCACTTATATTTTGCTTGCGGTTGATTATGTCTTAAAAAGGGTGGAAGCAAAGGCCACCCGTACTAATGATTCTAGAGTTGTTCCAGATTTTATCAAAACTAACATCTTTGCTAGATTTGGAATGCCAAGAGTGCTTATTAGTGATGGAGGATCTCATTTTTGCAATCGGATCATTGAGGTGTTACTCAAGAAATATCAAGTCACACATAAGGTTTCAACACCTTACCATCCTCAAACTAATGTCCAAGCTGAGGTGTCTAATAGAGAAATCAAGCAAATCTTGGAGAAGATGATAGGAGCATATTTAGGCGACTTAACTAGCTTATTCTTGTGCATTTGTGCTATTATATCTTAGTTAATGTCGTATTACAACTCAATTTCGTGTGTTTGTAGGTCCTATGGGTTAAAGTACTAAAGAAGTGCATTTTGGGGGCAATTTTGGACACTATGTGGATAACTTGCATATGGGCCAACATGGATGGACGAATTTGGACTTTAAGAGGCTAGAAATGTGATAAGAAGAGGAAGGAACTAAGCTAAAGACAAAGTGGATAAGGAAGTAGCTCAAAGAGGAAACCCTATCCAAAACCTTATCTAAAACCTTATCCAACATTATCCAAAACATTAACCAAACCTTATCTCATCTTATCCCATCCAAACCTTATCATGTCTTAATCCAAATTGCAAGGGGACCTAAATAGATAATTCTAGAACCTATTTCTAGAAGCATCCTATTCTAGAAGGCCCAAATCAGCCACAAAACCCATTCTTTCTAGAAACCCTACAAAAGTGGCGCACCAAACCTTTCTAGAAGGCCTTGCCTTGCCTTGCAAGCCAAGCCACCCTTTCCCTCACTTGTGCCGCACCTTCCTAGGCCTAATTCCCTTTGGATTATGATTTCTAAGGCCTAATCCCCTTTGGATTTGGGTTACACAAGCCTATTATGAAACTAAGTGGGCCAAACCCCCTCCTAGGTGGATTTGATCACCTATAGCCGAATTCTAGGGCCCTAATCCATAAAATCTGTTAAGTCTAACCCTAATCTACTTAACTCTAGGACTATATAAACATAAATTTAGCCAAAAATTCGTAGACCCCTTTATGCTCTTCAAAACCCTTGTGCCGCAACCCCTCTCATCCATTCTTCAACCTCCATACACCTCCCTACACATCCATACACATCTGCCGCACCCCTACCACCATAATCAACCATCCTCCATCCCTCTAAACAAGAAAACACCATCAAAAACCCCCAATTCCACCACACACACCTTGTGCCGCAGTAAGAAGGAGGAAGACGAGCCAAGCCATGCATCAATTCCATCTTGGAATTGCTGAAACGTTTAGGTGTAATCTTTCTTATGACTTCAATGTTTAAATTCAATAATTTTTGTTGTGCAAGCATGAGGAACTAATCCCCTTTTGGCTAGGAGGGAATTTCGAAACCATGGTTATATTTGCATGATGATTTGATTACTTTCAGTTGTGATTTCATGAATGATGAATTCAATTTACTTATCTGTTTTAATTAAAACTTGTTTATGTATATGAATTGAGAGTGCACACTTAATTTGCATGCATAAATATGATGCTAGGGTATAAGGAAACTTCACCTAATCGTTGGGAACTTATATTCATGAGTAGTTAAGATTGTTGGTCACAATTATGTTAAGTAAATTCTTGACATAAGTATCATGCGCTTTCATAGTTACAAATGCCTCGTCAACACCTATGATAATTTTCATTAGATAAGCAATCCCTCCTAATCCCCAGCCTAGAACGATCCCTACTTATATCTATACTACAATTGTCATAAAGAGGGTTTAATTTGAGTGCTATTATTTATCACATCAGTTAGTTGTGCGATGCAACTAACTTGGGGCGTTGTCATTCATAGTCTGAAGGAATAATAACTGGAAAGTGGTTCATATGCATATATCATGTGTGGAGAAGAACCCTCTAACTAGCCTTTCACCCATTTATTTCACTTACATTCGTTTTTCCAAAGTGTTTTCTACAAAGTTTTTGTTTTAAGTTTTAAATTCGTCAAAAATAATGCCCCTTTGATTTAGTCTTATTATTTGAGTCAAAATCTGTTTTCTTTGAGTCTTTTGAGTCAAGTTAAGTCCTATTTTCATCCAAATCACCTTTAGAGTCTAGTTTGAGTCTTTTTTATTGTTTTGTGTTGTTTTGAGTCTTTTTAGTTTGTTTTGAGTCATATAAGTCTAGTTAAGTGTTTTTAAGTTTTGTTTTGTGTTTTTAAGTCTGTTTAGAGTAGATTAGCATCCCTTCTAATCCCCGGCCTAAAACGATCCCTACTTTCATATGCTACAATCATAGGGTTTTAATTTGAGTGTTAGAATATTTCACATCAAATTTTGGCGCCGTTGCCGGAGATTAGTAAAATTGCTAATCCCTCTGCTTGTTTGTTTATTTTTCTTTTGATATTTGATTTAGTTTTATTTCTTTGATTTCAGGGACTAGAGAAGCAAGACATGGTAATTGTTAATCTTCAAGCTCAAATAGCGAATCTTACGTCTCAGTTGTCACAATATGCCGAAGGGTCCACAATGCAAAGTGTCCCTACATTTGGTGCTTCTTATAGGCAAGAATATCAAGCAAATCAATGTCCACAAAGAAGTTGGGAGAATGTCAATACCTGGGGTTATCAAGATCATAATCAATCAAGGAAGAATTTGTTTTCCAACATGTACAATTCAGATTGGAGTGATCATTCAAACTCTATGCGGTGGGAATCTCAACAAGTTCAACACGAAGGATATTGGTAGCCATATGAGGAGTTCTATTCAACGCCTATGCAGCCACCACAACCTTATATACAATATGCCCAATCAAACTCAGGGTCGTCAATAGATTATGATCAAATTCTTGATGAATTAATTTCTTTGGTGTAGGGCTCACAAAACCAAGCCAAGGAGGCTCAACAAGGAGAATATTGGCAGCCATATGAGGAGTTCTATACAACGCCTATGCAGCCACCACGGCCTTCCCCACAACAATACCAACCGAATTCAGGTTCGTTAATAGATTGTGCTCAAATTCTTGATGTACTAACTTCTTTGACGCAGGAATTACAAAATCAAGCCTAAGTGATGAGCGAATTGAAGAATCAAATGGGAGAGATCGCAGAATTCATGGGGCAAATGCAAGAACAAAGTGAACTATCCGACTCAACTGTTGAAATTGCTAAAGCTATCACCTTGGAAAGTGGCATGGAGGTTGGAGATAAACCCAAGACGTCCAAACCAAGCCAAAATATGGATGAACAGCTGCTGGTCGAAGAAGAAGAGGATAACAAGGCCACAACAAGGGAAGAACCAACCTTGCTGCAACCTATCCTAACCCCAACACCCTTGCCGCAACCCCATATGCCCTCTTTGTCGTCCACTACAAACAAGGTAAGCCTAATTCAGTTCTTCCTAACCCCATTCCACCAAATGTCCCTATTCCATACAGGTTCATGATTTTCAAGGAAGAAGAGAGTCAAAAAGACATCTTGGAAGCCCTTCCAAAGGTGCAAAGAAATCAAGTTCCAGAATGTGTTGAATTGTCCAAAGAACTTTGTACAACAAGAAGAATGATTCAAGAGAAAGAAGTGGCTGGGGAATGTCTAGAATTCATCAAAGAGGATATACTTGGGACAACAATTCCCAAAGAAGTTGGATTTTATGACACGGGACAAGTCATAACTCTCAAAACACCAAATCTGGCTGAATTTTCTAGTCCTACAACTTTCGAAAGGGTGTTTATTTTTGAGTTCATGTCAGAGCACACAGGTAAGCCACCTCCCCGAATTTCAATTTTGTTTTATACTAATATGTTGTTAATGATTTAGGCACCCACTCTAGAATTTAAACCATTACCGGATCATCTCAAGTATCGCCTCCCATTCAAAGATCAATTCCATACCATGGGACCTAGGGGAGCTTAAAAGGAGGTATCGTCCGGCTGGAAGACGTTAAAGCAAGCGTTTCTTGGGAGGCAACCCATGCATTCAAATAAAGAAGACCTAGGAATCTCCGACACCACAAGCAGATTTGTGTTCCTAAACCCTACTCTTTATTGCTTTTACTTTGCCATGATTGTCATGTTTGTTAGTTGTGTTGTTTCATTGTTTGCATGTGAGTTTTTGTTTGAAACATTGAGGACAATGTTTGGTTTAAGTGTGGGGGGGTAAACAAGCTGTTTTTGCATGATTTTCGTGGGATTTTATCACCTATCACTTCTAAAGTTGTTATTCATTGTTTTGAAGTGTTTTTAGTGTGTTTTGAAGTGTTTTTATGTGTCTTAAACAAAAATCCGAAAATTTGAAAAAAAAATTAAAAAAAGAGAGTTTTAAAAACCCAAAAAAAGAGTTGTTTTTAGAGTTGTTTTTGTTTTATGTTTGTTTGTGTCTTAGGATACCTTCGAACACAATGATGAGGATTTGGTTTTTAATTGCATGACTATTAAAGAAAGTTACAAACATGGATGGAAGTTTGATATGCTCTTTGGTTTATACTTAGTTGTAGTTGACATTTACAAATTCACATGTAATCACAAAGGAAAAAATCAGTTTTTGTAACATGCTTGAAGGAAGAAACTCAAACTAACGCTACAACCCTAAAAGACTTGAGCCTAAACTTTATTTGGAGAGTATTAATCTTAATGTTCTTGTTTTCTAAAGTTGTTGCATGATCTCATCATTCTTTGCTTGGTTGCTACTTAGAATGCGTTTCATCACTATAGTTCCAAATACTAGAACTCATGCCCATTTCATTCAAAGCATGATATTGATTGCATAACTTACAATAAGATGAAGTTGTTTAGTTAAACCAAAGCCAAAAAGCCTAACTCTTTTGCATATGTATTGTAGGATTAACCCTTTTGAGCCTATTTAGCCTATTTTCTTTGTTAGCTACATTATCTTTACCTAGCCTAGAATAAGACTATCCATACCCTTGTTCTTAAAGAATAGTGAAGCATAACTTAGAGGGAATTCCTTTTGATTATGCAGAAAAACAAGTGTGGGGGAAGGATTTTCAAAGTTTGTGTGTTTGTTAAAAAAATAATAAAGAAAAAAAAATTCGTGGAAAAAGAAAAAGTAAAGAGAAAAGTTTTGAAAAGAAAGAAAAAGAGTTGAGAAATAAGTGAGAATGAACTCACAAGTATTGGTTATTGAAGAAAGGGTCTAAAAGTTTGAATTTGACCCTAAGTGTTTCATGAACCTTCCCTTTGTGTTTAAAAGTTGATTTCTGCCATCAAAAGTGAATTCTAAGTTTTGATTCCACTATTTTGCTTGCTATTGCTTTAAGAACCTTTGTTTATCCTTTACGTTTCTTTGTTAGCCAATACCTTAGCCTCATTGCAACCCTTAGACTTCTATCTTGATGTTATGTGTTCAATATGTGGAGTTTGAAGTTGGTATGAGCATATGGAATCACTGGTTCTCATTCTAAGTACTAGCATTCCATTCATGAGATCATATACATGTCATATTAATAATTCCAGAAAATGCTTTCTTTGTTATAACATATGTGAGTGCTAGTCTACATGTTTACATCAATTTGCTCACATATACCTAGTGTAGGGTGTGTAGTCATAAAATTTGTGGGAAAATAGAGAGTATATCTAGTGAGGAATTGAGGGAATTCTCTAAGGCATGTTACTACATTCAAAATGTTGTTTTAATTGATTAAATGTGAGCTAGTAAGTGGTAACTATGGTTAAGTGTTTACTCAAGTGTAAAGAGAGCTAAAATCTGTGGGAGTAGTGTTCTTTAATGTGTCATGTTCATTGGAAATCCCTGAGGTAAATGTTGGAAGATCTAGATATTGTTTTGTTAGTTTTGTTAGTTTTGTTTTGCTCGAGGACTAGCAAAAGGTAAGTGTAGGGGAATTTGATAAGAGCATATTCATGCGACTTAGTTAGCTTGTTTTCTTGCATTTACATAGCTAATTTCTACTTGTTAGAGTGTTTTAAGATATTTTCGTGTGTTTTTAGGTTCAATTGACAAAGTTGGCAAGAAAGTGCAATTTGGAGCATTTTAGAGCAGTTTTGGGCTTGGAATGGATTGCACATGCATGGAGCAAGGTGGATGGACGAATTTGAAAATGAAGAGAGGCTAGGAATGTGATTAAGATCTAGAAGAATTAAATTGAAGACTTTGAAGATAAGGAATCAACTACAAAGAAGGAATATTATCCAAATTTCCTTATCTTATCCAAACCTTATCCAACCTTATCTTATCTTATCCTATCCTAATCTTTTCCTACCTTAATTCCAACTTCAAAGAGGACTCATTTTCACATTAAATCACCTAAATATCAAGTTCTAGAAGCCCTATTTTCGTGCATTAAGTTTATGCCACATGTAACCCTTCTAGAAGTTCTAGAATCTGCCACAAGGACCATTCCTTGTCCTCCTTGGAATCTGATTGAAAGTGCCCTTGTTCTTTGGTGATTTGGAGTCCTAATTCCTCTCCTTTTCAGCCCAATTTCGTGCCTCCCCTTCACCCTATAAATACATGATGCCACAACACTCAAAAACCACCACCCTCTACCACAAATTCACACCACACCTCAAGAGCCTAAATTCACACAAATTCCCATTGTGGGCAGCAAGGAAGGAATGAGGAGCCACCTGGAGTGTTTCTAGGTGTTTTCTATCTTAGTTTTCAATGTTTAAATTTAATTATCTTTGTTTTGCGAACATGAGGAACTAAATTCGTTTTAGTTAGAGGTGAATTCGAAGCCATGATTATATGTTTTATATGAATTGATTACGTCCAGTTATTGTTTCTTAAGGCATGAATGTGATTTGCTTATCTAAGTTATTAAAACTTGTTTATGTATGTGGGTTGGGGGTCGACACTTAATTTGCATGCATGAATTTGATGCTAGAGTATAAGGGGGTTTCACGTAATAGTTATTCACTTATATTCACAAGTAGTGGAGGTTGCTAGTCACAATCGCGTTAAGTAAATCCTTGGTATGAGTCTCATACGTTTCATAGTGATAAATGCCTTGTCAATGCTTATGGTTTTCATAAAACTTAATGACTTTTGATATGTATCTTTAATATGCGTTTCATATAAAGAACTTGAGAAATATAATTTGATTGTAATGCGTATTCATTCAATTCAATGAAATAAGGAAAATTTGATGGTTAGTTGTGCGATGCAACTAACTTGGGACATTGTCATTCAGGCCTCGTTTGGCAGCTCGGACTGTACTGACTATTTCTGTCGGATAGGATAAATAACCACCGGATAGTACTGACTAAATTAGTCGGGTGTTTGGTGCAGTATCAAACTAGTGACCGTATTATTTATACTGTGTTTGGTATTATACTAGATAGGAGGAATCAAAGTTAAAAAAAAAAAAATTTAAAAAAAAAGTGAAACCATTTTTTTGTTCCCAGATCTCTCCGCACCCCCCAAACACCCTCCTTCTCTCTCCCTTCTTTTTCCCCGACTGTAGAAAAATCCCAAATAATTGTTCCCCAGCTCTCTTCGCCACACCCCTCAAACTCCCTCCCTTTCTCTTCAATATTCTTCTTCCCCTACTAAATAATCCCGGCGTTTTGGTTGGTTTTATTAAGCGGGTGTATATTGTGTTATCCTATCCGACCGGTTAAATTAATCCGGCGCTTATTTAGTACGAGTGAACGCCAAACACCCGAGTCCGTATAACTAATCCTATTCGATCCTTTATCCGATCTGCCAAACAGGACCTGAGGAATAATAACTGGAAATTGGTTCATATGCATATATCATGTGTGGAGAATGACCCTCTAACTAGCCTTCCACCCATTTATTTCACTTAAATTCGTTTTTCCAATGTGTTTCTACAAAGTTTTTGTTTTAAGTTTTAAATTTGTCAAAAATAATCCCCCTTTGATTTAGTCTTATTATTTGAGTCAAAATCTGTTTTCTTTGAGTCTTTTGAGTCAAGTTAAGTCCTATTTTCGTTCAAATCACCTTTAGAGTCTAGTTTGAGTCCTTTTGATTGTTTTGTGCTGTTTTGAGTCTTTTTAGTTTGTTTTGAGTCATATAAGTCAGTTAAGTGTTTTTAAGTTTTGTTTTGTGTTTTTAAGTCTGTTTAGAGTAGATTAGCATCCCTTCTAATCCCCCACCTAAAACAATCCCTACTTTCATATACTACAATCATAGGGTTTTAATTTGAGTGTTAGAATATTTCACATCAAACATTGAACTAAAACTAAGGATAGAATTTACCTAGAAACGCTCCAGCAATCCCAAAGGTCTTGAATGACAGGCACGGCTCCAAGCTTTTTCTTCTCCTTCCTTACAAAGCTGCGACACAAAGTGTGTAATTTCTCTGAATTTCTCTCTAAGGCCTTCCTCTTTTATGCGGCAGATGTGTGGTGTATTTATAGGGCTATGGGGCACATCAAAGGCTATCAAGGAGAAGGATTACACGGCACAAACCAAGAAGGAAAAAGACTAGGGTGCTGCGGCAGATTCCTAGGGAAAAAGGGTTAGCTTGTGCGGCACAAATCTAGGGCAGAGGATAGGACTTCTAGAACCAGATATTTAGGTGTTTTAATGTGAAATTGATTCCCCCTTGCAGCTGGAATTAAGGTAGGATAAGATTAGGATAGGATAAGATAAGATAAGGTTAGTTGGGATAAGGTTTAGATAAAACAGGACTGGATAAGGTCTCCTTATTTTCAGCTGATTGCAAGCCTTAATAAATTCTTCCTAATTCCTTGCACATTCCTAGCACCTTGTAAGCACCAAAAACATCCATTCCTTGTGCTCTATATGCAAGCTATCCATTCCCGCTCAAAACTGCTCCAAATTGCTCCAATTGTACCTACAAATACATGAAAATAACTTAAATTACTATAATAAATAGAAACTAACTGAATAAATGCAAAGAAACAAGCTAATAAAATCGCATAAATATGCTCCTATCAATAAGCAGCCTTAATGGTGGTCAAACATTAAGATTAACAAACAAATTATACTATAAAATCAGTGAATGAAACAAGAACACATATTGGTAATTTGAATATGTTAACTTAATAACATAGAGTAGGTTTGCAAGGTTACATCGAATTCCCCAACTATGTACTTCATTACACAACATGATTACAAAATATATAAATATCAAGAACAACATGAGTGAAATTAAAGTTCATAGAATAAACCCCCTTGAAGCAATTCTGATGTTGGACTTCTCCAAGAACAGCGCTGCTGCTTGGTTTCTTTGGTGGCTGCGGATGGTGAATGGAGAAAGGATTTTGTTTCTGGAAGAAAGGCCAAAGAAAGAGAAAAGAGAGAGCTCTAGGCGACCCCCAAGGGAGGCTTGTGAAAAGGTGATCTGAACCCTTGTATTTATAGGCTAAATGCGGCTGTAGCTGATTGCAAGGTGATCCCAATCATTAAGCCAAAGTTTTGAACGTTTTTCCTTATTTGTCTCCTCCAAATCAGGCTAGATATTCCAATCCCTTTCCCATTCTGTTCCTAGTCTTTTAACAAGCCAGATTCATCTTGGATTCTTTATTTGGGTTTCAAAACAGGCCACTGAACTTCTTTCGACGATTGAATAAGGGTCAACCCCAAAAATGGCATGTTTTCACTTCTTTTGCCTAAAAATTGATCCTAAAGTACACGTAACTGCACACTAACACAAAATAAGGTAAAATGCAACAAGTTTAACTCAAAAACATCACAAATAGGCTAAAAATGGATGGTATAAATGCATGAAATATATGAGTTATCAAATACCCCCAAACCTGGTTTTTGCTAGTCCTCGAGCAAAACTATAACTAAAAACACACAAAAACAATAAAATCTAACTATACCACTTTCACTAGCTAAAGGATTGCGTTGAACATGTGTAATAAGCCTTTAAACCTCTAGGTGTCCTGATGTGATAAAAGATAGTACTCAAATTAAACCCTCTTTTTGACAATTGTAGTATAGATATAAGTAGGGATCGTTCTAGGCCGGGGATTAGGAGGGATTGCTAATCTAATGAAAATTGACTCAAAGATGTAAGAATATGCTTCAAAGCATGTAAACAAACTCAAAAGACTCTTAACTAAACTTGTATGACTCAAAACAAACTTAAAAGACTCAAAACAACTCAAAAGACTCTTAACTAAACTTGTATGACTCAAAACAAACTTAAAAGACTCAAAACAATAAAAAAACTCAATTTAGACTCTAGGACTTAACTTGGACGAAAATACAATTGATTTTGACTCAAAAGACTCAAAAACACACTTTTGGACAGATTTGAAACAAGTAAGAAAAGGGGATTTGGTTTTGGACGAATTTAAGAGAAAAACAAGTAATTAAAAGACTTAAAAGAGATTTGGACGAATTTGGAAAAACCAATGGATGATTAGATAGCCAAGGGAAACTTCTCCACACATGATACATTCAAACATAAATTGATTTCCAGTTGCTTTTCCGATAAACCATGAACCTCAACACCCCATATTAACCGTGACATCACTAATTAACCCTCAGATTTTCCTTAAGTTATTGGATTGGATGACATCATACGACAATCCAAAGCATTCTTCAAAAGTTCCCTACATGACATCATAATAGAGATACAATCAAAGATCATTACGTTCAATGAAAATCATAAGTATTGACAAAGCACTTGTAACTATGACATCATGATACTCATGCTAGGAATTTACTTAACATGATTGTGAAAACAACCTTAACTACTTGTGAATATAAGTTTGTAACGATTATGTGAAACTCCCTTATATTCTAGCACCAAATTCAAGCATGCAAATTAAGTAGGCCTCACTAATCAACATACGAGAATAAGTTATCCATCAAACGGTTAAGTAAATTGCATTCACAATTTATGAAATCACAACTGGACTTAATCACTTCATATCATAAATATAATCATGGTTTCAAAGCATCCCCTAGCTAAAACGAGTTTAGCCTCTCATGTTCACAACAAAACAAAGGAGAATAGAATTAAACATTGAAAACAAAAGATAGATTACACCTAAAAACGCTTCAACACTCCAACTTGAATGCACAAACGTCCAAGGCTTCTTCTTTCTTCTCTTCTTCCTTGCAAAGTCACGACACAAGAGTCTAGGGTGATTTGTGGATGATTTTCTGGGTTGTGAATGGATTTAGGATGGTAGGGTGGTGCAGCAAAGGTTGGGGATGGTGTGTGGATGTTTGGGTGAAGGTATGGAATTGTATGAATAGTGGAAGGATTGATGGAAGGCTGCGGCAAATACTTGTTTCTGTGTGAGTGAGGGCAAATTGTATGGAAGAGTGATTAGGGTGAATGAAAGGTGCGACCTTGGTATTTATTTGAGAGGAAGAATCCCTAGAGTTTATTACATAGTTTAGGAAAGGATTTAGACCCGAAATCCATCAGGAAAATGAGTCTTAAAGTTAGAAATTAAAAGGGAAAAGGAAAGGTAGTTGCGGCATTCAATTGTGAGAAGGGGAATGTGGTTTAATTCTGAAATTAAGCACGGATTTTGGGATAGAAAAGGTATGTGAGATATGGCTGAGATTGAGGTGAAAAGGGAATGTGTTTTAATGACTTAGAATAGGAAATAAGGACCTCCCTTGCACGGCAAGGAAGGGAACCACCTATGGGATGCACGGGAAGGCACTTAGGTTGCAAGGAAGTTTGGTTTATGTCCTAGAATGTATAGAAGTCTTCAATAATGCTGAAACAAGGAGTCTTTAAGGATTAGGAAGGTTAAACCAAAATAGGAAACCTTGGCTTAACTTTCCTACTTCAAGTAGGAAACCTTCTTTGACTAAGATTCCTCTTTTGATTAGGAATCCTCTTGTGATTAGGAATCCTAACACCTTTAGGTCTTCAATTTCGTCCATTCCTTTTGCTCCAAGCATAAGATATCCATTCCAAGTCCAATTTTGCTCCAAAATGCTCCAAAATGCACCTTTTTGCTTCCTTAGCCATATGAACCTAAAAATACACGAAAATAGCTTAAACTGCTAAAATAACTATGAACTAACAACATTAATGCACGAAAACAAGCTAACTAAGTCGCCTAAATATGCTCCTATCAAATTCCCCCACACTTTGCTTTTGCTAGTCCTCGAGCAAAACAAAACAAACAAAACCAACAAAACAAAACAAACTCTAGACCTTCCAACATGTACCTCAGGGATTTCCAACGAACATGACACATAAAAGAATATCATTCCCACGGTTTTTGGCTTTCTTTACACTTTAACAAACACTTGACCATTGTTACAACTTACTAGTTCACATTTAATCAATTAAAACAATGTTTTGAACGTAGTAACATGTCTTAGGGAATTCCCTCAATTCCTTACTAGAATGCTCTCTATTTTCACACAGATTTTCTAACTACACACCCTACACTAGGTATAAGTGAGAAGATTGATTTAAATATGAAGACTAACACTCACATATGCTATATCAAAGAAAGCATTTCTAGATTTACGACAATGACATGTATATGATCTCATGAATGGAATGCTACTACTTAGAATGAGAACCAGTGATTCCATATGCTCATACCAAATTCAAACTCCACATATTGAACACATAACATCAAGATTGAAGTTGAGGGTTGTAACGTGGCTAAGGGTATTGGTTAACAAAGAAAGGTAAAGGATAAACAAAGGTTCTTAAAGCAATAAGAAGCGAGGTAATGAAATTGACACTTAAACTCACTTTTGATGGCAGAAATCAACTTTTAAACATAAGGGAAGATTTATGCAACATTTAGGGTCAAATTCAAACTTTTGGACCCTTTCTTCAACAACCAACACTTGTGAGTTCATTCTCACTTTTTTTTCAACTCTTTTTCTTTCTTTTCACCACTTTTCTATTTTCTTTTTATTTTTCCACGAAATTTTTTTTCTTTATTTTCTTCTTTTGCCGTGCCCTATTACCTTCCCCCACACTTGTTTTCTGCAATATATTGATCAAAAGGAGTTCATTCTAAGTCATGCTTCACTATCCTTTAAGAACAAGGGTAAGGAAAGTCCTAATCTAGGCTAGGTAAGGATGGTGTGGTTAACAAAGAAAATAGGCTTGAAAAGGCTCAAAATGGGTAATCCTACAATACATATGAAAAAGGATAGGGCTTTTTGGCTTTGGCTTAAATAAACAACTTCATCTTATTGTATGTTATGCAATCAATATCATGCTTTGAATGAAATGGGCATGAGTTCTAGTATTTGGAACTATAATGAAATGCATTCCAAGTAGCAACCAAGCAAAGAATGATGAGATCATGCAACGGCTTTAGAAAACAAGAAATCACAGATTATACTCTCCAAAGAACGTTATAGGCTCAAGTCTCTCAAGGATGTAGCGTTAGTTTGAGTTCCTTCCTTCAAGCATGTTACAAAAACTAATTTTCTCTTTGTGATTACATGTGAATTCATAAGCTATAACCATAACCAAACATAAACCAAAGCATAAATCAACTTCCATCCATATTTACAACATTCTTTAATAATCATGCAATTAAAAACCAAATCCTCATCATTGTGTTGGAAGGTACCCTAAGACACAAACAAACACACAAAAACAACTTTAAAACAACTCTTTTTGGTTTTTTCAAAACTGTTTTGCAATTTTTTTGTAAATTTTCGGATTTTCTGAATCAAACACATGAAAACACTTCAAAACACACTAAAAACACTTGAAAACAGTGAGAAACAACATTTTAAGTGATAGGTGATAAAATCCCACGAAAATCATGTAAAATCATGCAAAAGCAACTTATTAACCCCCCCCCCCCCCCACACTTAAATCAAACATTGTCCTCAATGTTTCAAACAAAGACTCACATTGAAACAAACAATATAAACTAACGAACATGACAAAATGAAAACAGCAAAGAGAGAAAGTTAGGAATGCAAATCTGATTATGTGGAATGAAGTGTTGAATTGCCCAAATCCTCTCTAGTTGAATGCATGGGTTGCCTCCCAAGAAGCGCTTGCTTTAACGTCGTGCAGCTGGACGAGCATTCTTCTTAGCCTTAAGTAGAGCCCACGGCATGGAGAGTAATGTCCTCCACAACCTGCCCTTCAACATTTGCATAATAGGGCTTCAACCGATGCCCATTCACCTTGAATTCTTGGCCATTCCTCAAGCTTTGGATTTGAACTGCGCCATATGGAAAAACGATAGTAACAACAAAGGGCCCAATCCACTTAAAACGTAACTTACCGGGAAATAAACGAAGGCGAGAATTAAAAAGTAAAACATTTTGCCCTATGGAGAATGTTTTGCTTCGGATCATCTTGTCATGGAAAGCCTTGGTCTTTTCCTTGTAAATGCAAGCATTTTCATATGCTTCAAGCCTAATCTCCTCAAGTTCATTCAATTGCAACTTCCTATGCATTCCAGCCGCATCTATGTCCATGTTGAATGTCTTGATTGCCCAATGAGCCTTGTGTTCTAACTCCATGGGGAGATGGCATGGCTTGCCATAGACTAGCCGAAATGGTGACATCCCTATGGGTGTTTTGTAGGCCGTTCGATAAGCCCACAATGCATCCTCCAAACGCAAGCTCCAATCTTTTCTTGTTGGCCCAACGGTCTTTTCCAAGATTTGCTTGATTTCTCTATTAGACACCTCGGCTTGGCCATTGGTTTAAGGATGATAAGGTGTGGAGACTTTATGTGTGACTTCATATTTCTTGAGCAATGCCTCGATGGTGCAATTGCAAAAGTGAGACCCTCCATCACTAATAAGCACTCGAGGCATCCCAAATCTAGCAAAGATGTTAGTTTTTATAAAATCTGCAACAACTCTAGAATCATTAGTACGGGTGGCCTTGGCTTCCACCCATTTTGAGACATAATCAACCGCAAGCAAAATATAAGTAAAACCAAATGAAGAAGGGAAAGGGCCCATGAAATCAATGCCCCAAACATAAAAAATTTCAACATTAAAGATGGGTGTTTGCGGCATTTGGTCCCTTGCACCTATATTGCCCATTCTTTGACAACGATCACAAGTTAAACAAAAAGTTCTAGCATCTTTAAAGATTGCAGGCCAATGAAAACCACATTCTAACACCTTAAGGGCAGTGCGTTGTGTGCCAAAATGTCCACCACATGCATAAGTGTGACAAAAGGTTAGAATTGAATTAAATTCACAATCATGCACATAACAACGAACAATCTAATCTGCACAAAATTTCCACAAATATGGGTCATCCCATACATAAAACCGTGCCTCATTCTTAAGTTTGTCATGTTGGTGCTTAGCTATGGTGCTTGGAACACGTTTTGACACCAAAAAGTTCACCAAATCGGCATACCAAGGTTCACTTACCTTAATGGACAGCAATTGCTCATCAGGGAATATCTCTTGGATGGGTAAGGAGTCTTCATCAGGGAATATTAGGGAATATCAGCAACCATGTTCTCACTCCCTTTCTTGTCTGGAATTTCTATGTCAAACTCTTGGAGAAGAAGCATCCATCGAATGAGCCTTGGTTTGGCCTCCTTTTTGGTGAATAAGTACCTCAAAGCTGCATGGTTAGAATATGCAATCACTTTAGTGCCAAGTAAATATGAACGAAACTTATCTAAAGCAAATACAACGGCAAGAAGTTCTTTTTCAGTGGTAGAGTAGTTTAATTGAGCATCATTTAAGGTCCGGGAAGCATAATATATGACATGTGGTTGCTTGTTCTTCCTTTGGCCCAAAACAGCCCCTATTGCATAATCGGATGCATCACACATTAGCTCAAAAGGCAACGTCCAATCTGGTGGTAGGATAATTGGTGTCGTGGTAAGCATGTCCTTGAGATGCTTGAATGCATTCTCACACTCCTCGTTGAACTCAAAAGCCACTTCTTTTTGTAGGAGACGGCATAGGGGTTGTGCAATCTTGGAAAAATCCTTGATAAATCGCCTATAAAATCCTGCATGGCCAAGAAAAGAACGAACCTCTCTAACCGAAGTAGGAGAGGGTAAGTAACGAACAAGATCGATTTTAGACTTATCAACTTCAATTCCTTTTTCAGAGATGATATGGCCCAAAACTCTGCCTTGTTTGACCATAAAATGACACTTTTCCCAATTTAAAACAAGGTTAGTTTCCATGCATCTTTTCAAGATTAGAGTGAGATTATGCAAACAATCATCAAATGAGTCCCCAAACACACTAAAATCGTCCATAAACACCTCAATTATTTTCTCAACATAATCCAAGAATATACTTACCATGCAACGTTGGAAGGTGGCCGGTGCATTGCATAACCCAAATGGCATACGACGATATGCAAAAGTACCAAATGGACAAGTAAAGGTGGTCTTTTCTTGATCATTCGGCGCTATGACAATTTGATTATAACCTGAATAACCATCAAGAAAGCAATAAAAAGAATGACCGGCTAACCTTTCAAGCATTTGATCGATGAATGGCAAAGGAAAGTGATCTTTCCTTGTTGCGGCATTTAGCTTCCTATAGTCAATGCACACTCTCCAACCGGTTTGAATGCGTGTGGGCACAAGTTCATTCTCTTCATTCTTCACCACCGGTTTGAATGTCGGATTCTCTTCAATCGATTATGATGGTATTTTAGTCTCTCCTTGTGAATAAAACACGATGCCATATCCTCTTCCTTTATTTGAGATGGTAGCAAGATCTCATTATCGAACTTCAATTCTTTTTCATCTTGAAATGGCAGCAAATCATCATCCAAAGACTCCAAATATGGCACCTGAAAAGATGTGAAACAACATAGAGAATCCGACATAGATTTTGAAAAACATTCAATTAAATTAGAGGATAGAGGAAGTGCTTCAAACATTATGTCTGGCAGAGCTTCACCAAGCACATCTATGGGTAGTTCATCATGCTGTTGTTTGACAAATCTCCTTGGAAAAGGAATTGGTGGAACATATGGCTTGGGAGGAATGTAAAGTTCTTCATCTTCATAAAGCTCATGAACCTCACTATGAAAATATGCACAGCAAGCTTCCTTTGGTTGTTCCTCCTCCTCTTCTTGATCATCACCACTAGATTGATGTGCATTTAATGCTTGGACAATCTGCCCCAATTGAATTTCCAACTTGGTAAGTGCAGTGGAGTGTTCTTGAATCATGCTACTCATTGATTGTTGAAATTGTAAAATGCTTTAAGCAAGTAGCTCCAAAGTGTCCTCCAATGAAGTGTCAAAAGGGGTCTGTTGTGGGGAAGGTGCAAATGTTTGACTTAATGTATGTTGATCCAAGAGTCAATATTAAGGTTTCTCCAAATAGCGTTATATGTGTTTGACAATGGTTGTTGTGGCCCTTGGTTAGAGAAACATATGCGATGTGAGTGCTCTCAGACAAATGTAGAAAACTCGTCTCTCCTTGGGCAGAATTGAATAGAATGACCAGTTTTAGCACATAACAGACATTCCCCATACATCACTCTATACCACCTGAAAGCAAACAACCTAAAATGTAAATTAAAAATCTAAACTAAGAAAAGAAAAACATATAGGGTTTATAAAGCAAGCATTTATAGGGGACTAAAATCAATCCGAGACAACGTCGCCAAAATTTCGTTATGTTCCTTTCAAGTGCAAATATAAGGATAGTATAATGGCACAAGTAAGGGTGTCGAACCACAGGAACTTATTAGAACTCTACAAATTACTAGCTTTATGTGAACCCTCACTAACAATGAAAATGAAAACTGAATTTAGATTTTTGTTTTGGAAGCTAAAGTAACTTAACATGCAAGACAAGAAAAAGATGAATGATAGATTGATTCAACTAGGGATACCGATTTCACCATTACAAGTCAATTCTATGAAAATTAAGTCAAAACGCATTCAACTCTCCAATCTACAACTAGGGTTCATTTTACTTATTTATGATCATCCATTTGATGTGTGGTTGTGATCAAGTACTCCTAATCTGCAATCTAGTTGTGATGTTCAACTTAGATTTGCAAGTAAGAATCCATTAAGAACAAGAAAACTTCAAAGAACCAAAGAAATCACATGGCAGGATGTATGCATAGTAGTTTCTTCATTCATTCACATGTCTACCAAGATTAAGCATGATGTGTACTATGATGTGATATAAATTAACACACAAATTAAAGTAGGGATCGTTCTAGGCCAGGGATTAGGAGGGAAGCTAATCTACTCAATTTAAACTCTAAAACACAAAGCTACTCTCAAAAACAGAAAACTAGACTCTAATGACTCAAAACAAACTAGAATGACTCAAAACAGCACAAAACAAGCAAATTGACTCAAAACAAAAACTAAAGATGATTTTGGACGAATTCTAACTTAACTTTGACTCAAAACACTAAAGGAAACAAATTTAAACAGGTTCTAACTAAGTAAACACAAAATATTAAAGGGGGGGGGGGGATTGGTTTTGACGAATTTAAAACTTAAACAAACAAACTTGCAGAAACTAAATAAATTGATACAAATTTGGGTGAATTAATGGGTGATAGGCTAGCTAGAAGATTCTTCTCCACACATGACAAATATGCATACAAATCGATTTCCAATTATTATTCCAATAAATGACAATGCCCCAAGTTAATCGTGAACTGCACAAATTAACCATCAGATTTCCCTAATTTCATTGAATTGGACTCAGCGATGTAATCAAATTATTCTTATCAAGTTCCCTATATGAACAGCATGATAGAGATACATATCAAAGATCATTAAGTTCTATGGAAATCATAAGCATTGACAAGGCATTCGTAACTATGAAAAGCATGATACTTCTGCCAAGAATTACTTAACACGATCGTGACTAGCGACCTCTACTACTTACAAATATAAGTTCATAACGATTAGGTGAAAATCCCTTATATTTTAGCATCAAATTCATGCATGCAAACTAAGTGTGCACCCTCAATCAACATACAAGAATAAGTTACCAATCAAGCAGTTAAGCAAATTGCATTCACGATTTGTGAAACAATTGATGCGAAAATTACTTGACACTCAAATTAAACCCTCGTTTGACAATTGTAGTAGAATGGATAAGTGAGGGATCGTTCTAGACCGGGGATTAGGAGGGCTTGCTAAAACCTTCTAAATTGACTTAAAAACATAAAAACACAATATAAAACACTATTTAATGCTCGAAGAAAGCAAAACTAAAAATAAGAAAGATTAAGACTAAGACTTCAACGAAATAGGGGGGGAATTGGATTTGGACGAATTTAAACTAAAATGAATACTTGGAAACAAAACAAATTGTAAATATGGATTTGACGGAAATGAATGGATGGGAAGCTAGCTAAGGGGTTCTTCTCCATACATGTTATACTTGCATACAAGATTGATTCTCAGTTGGTCTTTCGATAAATTATGAAACTCAATGCTCCAAGTTAATTAGGTCCGCTTAAATTAACTTTCAGATTTCCCTAGATTCGTTGGATTGAATGGAATACGCATTACAACCAAATTATTCTTAATCAAAGTCCCTAACTATGGAATACGCATGATAGAGACATTCAACAAAGATCATTAAGTTCAACGGAAATCATAAACATCGACGAGGCATTCGTTACTATGGAATACGCATGAAACTTATGCCAAGAATTCGTTTAACGCGATTGTTTATAAGCAACCTCCACTACTTGTGAATATAAGTTCATAACGATTAGGTGAAACTCACTTATATTCTAGCGTCATATTCATGCATGAAAATTAAGCTTGCAATCTCAATGAACATACATAAATAAGTTATCAATCAAACAGTTAAACGAATTGAATCCACAACTTATGAAATTCCAACCAAAAGTAATCAATTCATATTGCAAATATAAACATTTATTTCGAATCACCCCCTAGCTAAAGGGGGGTTTATTTCCTCATAACTTTGAAATTAAAGAAACACCTAAACATTCCAACAACTCAAACTTGAATTGTATGAACGTTTAGGCACTCTTCTCTTCCATTCCTCATACGTACAAAACAAAGAGAATTGAATTTAAACTTTGAAATCAAAGAAACACCTAAACATTCCAACAACTCAAACTTGAATTGTATGAACGTTTAGGCCCTCTTATCTTCCTCGTTATTGTAGCACAAGGTCTAAGGTGAGGTTTGGGGGATTATGGAAATGGTAGAGGAGTGGTTTGGAGGGTTGGGAAGTGGTGGAAATGGAAAGATGGTTTTTGGATTATAAGGGGACTCACGGCAAAGAGAATGAATGGAAGTGTTTGTGGTGTGTTGTGTATGAAATGAGATGATTTGAATGATGGGAATGCAAGGGTATTTATAGGAGGAGTGGAGATGTATATGGCTATTTGTTTAAGGTGTTTGTGTGGAGGAATGATGGAGAATTGCATGTGGAATGGCTGCAATGATGAAGAATGAAAGCTGGAAAATAAAAGGGAAAGCTGGAAATCTGAAAATGCAAATGGGAATCCTGAAATGCAAAGGTGGCCACGGTTTTGAGTGTGTTTTGTGTTGGAAATGCATGTGAATGCATGTGAATGTTGTTTGTGTGAAGTGTGTGTGGGTTAAAGAGTGAATGGTGGTGTAATGATGAAGTGTGATGGCTGAAAATGTCAAGGGAAATGCATGTGATTGCATGGCAAAGAATTTCAGGATGCATGTGTGTTGGTGTGTTGTGTGATTGTTTTGTGGTTAATGGGAATGTGGTTGAATGATTAAATGGACATGTGGGTGAATGTGAAGGGAATGCATGTGTTGATTGATTTGTGGTGCAATGATGAAAGGCAAAGTGGAAGAATGTGGCTGAAATGGTTGAGGAATTATGCACGGCAATGGGTTGATTTTTGATGATTTAAAATGTTGATGCATGATGAAGAGTTAATAAATAATGCATGTAGGGTTAGCTAGGTTGTGTTTTGATGAGTGTATGTGACATTGTTTTGTGACAAAGAATGGATAGGGTGAATGATTATGTGGCTACATGTTTGAATGATTAAAGTGCATGTGGGTTGATTGAATGAATGCAAAGTGAATGATTAATGAAATGGGAAAGCATGACCAAGGTGGAAATGCATGTGAAATGTTGGAAAGGGATTGGGAATGCACGGTTTTGGGGAAAGAATGAATGGATGTGCAAATGTGTTTTAATTAATGAAAGTGTTTGGAGAATGAATGCAATGATGAAGAGTGAATAAAGAATGCATGTAGGGTTAGCTAGGTTGGCTTTGTTTGGGTGCATGTGTGTTAATGGTGGTTTTGCATGTGAATTGATGGATTGTTTTTGATGGAATGGATGGTTCTTTGCATGGCTATAAGGGAGAGAATAAGAGAGAATGGGCTAGGCCCTTTGTTTTATGTCCAAAGTGAATACAAGGCCTTCAAATTCGTCCATCCTTTTGGCTCCATGGATAAGCTATCCAATCCATGCCCAAAAATGCTCCAAATGGCCTCAAAATGCACTTTCTTGCTCCCTAGGCCCTTAGAACCTGAAAACACACAAAAGAAGCATAAAGGACTAAAATAACTAGAGAAACATAACGTAAATGCACGAGAACAAGCCATTTAAGTCGCATGAATATGCTCCTATCAAATACCCCCACACTTATCTTTTGCTAGTCCTCGAGCAAAACAGAAAGAAAAACAAAACAAAACCAAACGAAACAAAACAAGTAAAACACAACCTAAACCTTCCAACAACTGTCTTAGGGATTTCCAATGCACATGACACGTTAAAAATCATCATTCCCACAGATTTTAGTCATCTTCACACTTAAGTACATTCTTAATCATAGTCACCATATACTAGTTCACAATTAAGCATTTAAAACCATGTTTTGAATGTAGTAACATGCCTTAGAGAATTTGCTCAATTCCTTACAAGATATGCACTCGATTTTCACTCAGATTTTCTAACTACACACCCTAATCTAGTCATATGTGAGAAGATTGATGTAAACATGTAGACGAACACTCACATAAGTTATAACAAGGAAAGCATTTTCTGGATTTACGATAATGACATGAATATGATCTCATGAATGGAATGCTACTACTTAGAATGAGAACCAGTGATTCCATAAGCTCATATCAATTCCAAACTCCACAAATTGAAACACATAACACTCAAGATAGAAGCATAAGGGTTGAAACGGAGCTAAAGGTGTTTGGCTAACAAAGAAGGGATATGGAAAACAAAGGTTCTTAAAGAAATAGCGAGCAAAGCATTTGAATTAACGTAGAATTCACTTTTGAATGAAAACTCAACTTTTGAACAAGGGGGAACAAGCTCTTTTTCCTTTCTTTCTTTTCTTTTCTGTTTTTCTTTTTCATATGTTTTTCACAATTTTTTTTTTTTTTTTTTTTTTTCTCCTGACTTCTCAAAACATACATGTTTAAGAACAAAACATTCTCTCCCCCACACTTATTTTCTTTCATAATGTAACTCAAAAGGAATTCAATTAAGTCATGCTCACTATCTTTTAAGAACAAGGGTGGGGATTGTCCTAAACTAGGCTAGGTGAGGAAAATGTGGGTAAACAAAGAATAAAGGCTAAACAAGGCTCAACGGGGTTAAAACTTACAACATATACGAAATATGGGAAGTAAGGCTATTTGGCTATGGTGGCAACTACACAACTTCATCTTGATATATGTTATGCAATTCAATGTCATGCTTTGAATGAAACGGATATAAGTTCTAGCATTTAGTTCTATCATGATACAATTGTATTCTAAGTAGCAACCAAGCAAGGAATAATGAGATCATGCAACAACTTTAGAAAACAAAGAATCACAGAATATAACTCTCCAAAGAAGGTAATGGCTCGAGTCTCACAGGGGTGTAGCGTTATTATGAGTTCCTTCCTTCAAGCATGTTACAAAAACGAATTTTTCTTTTATGATTGCATGTGAAGTCATACATTATAGCCATAACTAAACATATACCAAGAGTAAATCAAACTTTCATCCATGTTTATAACTCTTTTTAACCGTCATGCAATTACAAACCAAATCCTTATCATTGTGTTGGAAGGTACCCTAAGACACAAACACACAAAAACGACTCAAAACACTCTTTTTAGGCTTTTCAAAACATTTTTTTCAAATTTTTATGTGATTTTCGGAGTTATAAAACAAAACACACTAAAACACTCTAAAATAATTTAAAAATACCTTAAAACTGCAAGGAACAACATTTGAAGTTATGGGTGATAAAATCCCACGAATTTGCATTAAATATACTTAGTTACCCCCCCACACTTAAATCAAACATTGTCCTCAATGTTTTAACCATAGATTCACACAAAGCATAAGTAAATACACAAAAAGCACTTAAACATACTAAACATGGCAGAATGTAATTAACAAAGAGAAGAGTTTAGAGACGCAAATCTGGTTATAGAGTGTAAATTCCATCTTCTCCTTGGTAATTGCATTGAGGCTTTTGATCTTTGTGATTCCACAGGCTTACTCTTGAACTGGTTTCTGCCCATCGTTGATTTTCCTTTGTGCTACTTCTTGAACTGGGCAGCAGGATGGTTCTTTTGGTCTCCCCCGAAGGTCTGAGCATACCCTTTTGGTCTGTTTCTTTGTTCAATCTTTCCAATTCGTATTGAAAAGGGTTGGAGGATAACTCAGCCTATGTCTGTCTCCACATGCTTCAATGTATCATTTTCACTTGCCTTACTCGCTCCCCTTTGCAGAAGTGGTCCCTTCTCCGGAAGTGTATCAACCGTTGAAGATGACTACTCGAGAGCAACGCTAGGTAAGCAATCAGGAATAGATTCCAGGCAGTTGGCTCCAGATCGGAAGATTGACTCCAAGTGCCGGCTGATTGCTTCTTTTACTTTGCCATGCGAGTAAGAACAAGGACAAAGAAAAAGACAGGGAAAGAGCATGATATGAGATACTTTTGCTTTTGACCTTGATGATATGAGATACCTTTGCTTTGAAGAAGCGGTGAATGAATCAGCACATGCTTCAATCCGCCGTTTCCTCCTGGGTCATATGTACTCCAGGCATCTGGTATCATCTTTGGGGAAGAAGAAAGAATTGAGTATTTCGAAAGGCTTTGCTGGGAGTGCGCCCTCAGAGGTGAGGGAGAGTTGGGCATTTTCTTCAGGTTTTCCTTGCCATAAAAGACGAAGGTCGACATATATAGAGATAATAGCAAGTGGTGGTACTGTTATTTTACCCTTGTCGACAGACGTTTTGATCTCGCAAATCCGGCTTTTTGAAATAGTGGCGCCTCTTCGATCTTTGAAGACGCCTCTTCGATTTCTGAGCAGGCGCCCCTTCGATTTCTGAACGACGCCCCTTCGCTTTCTGAATGACACGTGGTAGTGCAGATGCGGCTCCTTTTGACAAAGCTGCACGCGTTTTCTGAAAAGCAGAGAAAGCGTCGCCGAACTTTGCGCTTGTCGGCTAAAGAGGTGTAGTTGCGATGATGGCCTCCACGTGCGTCTTCTGAAAAGCCGAGAAAACGTCGCCTAAATTACGCCGGAAATTCCGGCTCTTTGAATCGGTGGACGCGTTGCCTTGGCTTCTTATTGAGGTATCGATCACCGCCACAAACACACTCTGAAGATTTCCCATTCTTGAAAATCGTCTCCGACCCTTCTAAATTTAACTCCATCCACCCATTCTCTTTGAACACTTTTGAAAAAAATGGCAAACTCATCGAACCTTAGCTTAGATTTGAGTCTTAGCAGCGATCCGGTTGCGCCCCGTCAAGGTAATGTATGGCGTCCTTCTTTTTTATCTTCTAACGGTCCTCTTTCAGGTGAAGACTCTGTGATGCAGGACGCCACAACAGCTACAATAGTAGCTAGGAACCTCCTCACTCCAAAAGATAGTAGGCTGCTGTCAGGACGGTCCGATGAGTTGGCCGTTCAAGAGTCCCTCGCACTTAGTGTTCAATGTGCGAGCTCTGTGTCCAACATGGGCCTACGCCTGCTTGCTCGGTCCCGCCAAGTGGAATCGTTGATGGCAGAGGTGGAAAGTCTTAAGCAGGAAATCAAACAGCTTAAGTACGAGAATAGAAGTTTGCATGTGCTTGCAAATAACTATTCGGCGGGCATGAAGAGGAAGCTTGATGAGCTGCAAGAATCTGAGGGTCGAATTCACAAT
The DNA here is from genome assembly GCF_041283825.1 of Pyrus communis. Classification (NCBI taxonomy): domain Eukaryota; kingdom Viridiplantae; phylum Streptophyta; class Magnoliopsida; order Rosales; family Rosaceae; genus Pyrus; species Pyrus communis. Next base: position 10,966,677 of record NC_142572.1, read on the forward strand.
GACCGTCAAAGGCTTGCGTCTTATCTCCAGAGGCACCTTTTTCCTGGGTCATCCAGCGCTTGGCCAAGTATTGAGGCCTGGAATGCTCTAGCTCCGATGCCTCCCGCTCCGATGGCTTCCGCTCCGATGCCTCCCGCTCCGATGGCTTCCGCTCCGATGCCTCCCGCTTCTATGCCTCCCGCTTCTGCGCCTTCCGCTTCTGCGCCTCGTAGTGGGGCTTCACGCAAACAACCTTTGTGAAGCTCCACCTTTCTCCATGTTTAGTATCACAACTTTTTTTTTTTTTTTTTTTTTTTTTTTGATTAACATAAATAAAATCAAACGGCATGGAATTTATCTTTGAATGGGCGGTGATACTTGAAATGATCCGGTAATAGTTTAAATTCCAGATTGGGTGCCTGAATCATTAACCACATGTTAGTATAAAAGAAAATTGAAATTCGGGGAGGCGGCTTACCTGTGTGCTCCAAAATGAACTCCATAATAAACACCCCTTCGAAAGTTATGACTTGTCCCGTGTCATAAAATCCAACTTCCTTGGGAATTGTGGTTTCAATTATGTCCTCTTTGATGCCTTCTACATCTTCTCCAGCCACTACCTTCTCTTGAATCATTCTTCTTGGTGTACAAAGTCCTTTGAAAAATTCAACACCATCTAAAACTTGCTGTGTTGCACCAAGAATTGGAATAGCATTTTGCACCTTTGGGAAGGCTTCCACGATGTCCTTTTTACTCTCTTCTTGGTTGGGAATCAAAAACCTGCTAGGAAAAGGGACATTGGGTGGAATAAGATCAGAATAACATGGAATTGGGACGTCCTTACTTGTGGTGGGTGGTTTAGAGGGCTTAGGGGGCTGCGGCAAGGGTTGTTCTACCCTTGCCGTTTGCATGTCTTCTTCCTCCTCCTCAATTAGCAGCTCCTCATCCACTTCTAGGCTATGTTTGGACATTTTTAGGTCCGCTCCAACCTCTATAGCACTTCCCAAAGTGATAACATTATGGATTTCAAAATCTTCCTTCGAGTTTTCAATAGTTGAGTTGGGGAGTTCACTTTGCTCTTGAATTTGTTTCATGAACTCCATAATCTGCCCAAATTGCTCGTCCAATTTACCCAACTTCTTGTCTTGATTTTGTTCGTCCTGCGTCAAAGAGGTTAGTAATTGAAAATCATTATCCATGGACATACTTGAACTTGATTGGAATTGTTGTGGGGGAGGTTGTGGTGGCTGCATAGGTGTTGTATTGAACTCCTCATATGGTTGCCAATATGCTTCTTGTTGAGCCTCCTTGGCTTGATTTTGCGACCCCTGCGCCAAAGAATTTATTTCATTAAGAATTTGAATATAATCTACTGGCGAACTTGAATTTAATTGAGCATATTGCATATGAAGTTGTGGTGGCTGCATAGGTCTTGAATAGAACTCCTCATATGGTTGCCAATATGCTTCACGTTGAACTTGTTGATCTTCCCACCATATAGAGTTTGAATGATCCCTCCAATCTCTTTGTGGACATTGATTGGCTTGAAATCCTTGCCTATATGAAGCACCAAATGTAGGGACACTCTGCATTGTGGTCCTTTCGGCATACGGCGACAATTGAGAAGTAAGATTTGCCAATTGAGCTTGAATGCTAGCAAAATCCATATCTTACTTCTCTAGTACCTAAAATCAAAGAAAGAGAACTAAATCAAATATCAAAAGTAACAACAAACAAAGAAACAACACTAAGTTAGAAACTAAAACGAAAACAACTAAACAAAAAAAAAAAAGAAAAGAACCAAGGGATTAGCAAAGTTGCTAATCCCCGGCAACGGCGCCAAAATTTGATGCGAAAATTACTTGACACTCAAATTAAACCCTCGTTTGACAATTGTAGTAGAATGGATAAGTGAGGGATCGTTCTAGACCGGGGATTAGGAGGGCTTGCTAAAACCTTCTAAATTGACTTAAAAACATAAAAACACAATATAAAACACTATTTAATGCTCGAAGAAAGCAAAACTAAAAATAAGAAAGATTAAGACTAAGACTTCAACGAAATAGGGGGGGAATTGGATTTGGACGAATTTAAACTAAAATGAATACTTGGAAACAAAACAAATTGTAAATATGGATTTGACGGAAATGAATGGATGGGAAGCTAGCTAAGGGGTTCTTCTCCATACATGTTATACTTGCATACAAGATTGATTCTCAGTTGGTCTTTCGATAAATTATGAAACTCAATGCTCCAAGTTAATTAGGTCCGCTTAAATTAACTTTCAGATTTCCCTAGATTCGTTGGATTGAATGGAATACGCATTACAACCAAATTATTCTTAATCAAAGTCCCTAACTATGGAATACGCATGATAGAGACATTCAACAAAGATCATTAAGTTCAACGGAAATCATAAACATCGACGAGGCATTCGTTACTATGGAATACGCATGAAACTTATGCCAAGAATTCGTTTAACGCGATTGTTTATAAGCAACCTCCACTACTTGTGAATATAAGTTCATAACGATTAGGTGAAACTCACTTATATTCTAGCGTCATATTCATGCATGAAAATTAAGCTTGCAATCTCAATGAACATACATAAATAAGTTATCAATCAAACAGTTAAACGAATTGAATCCACAACTTATGAAATTCCAACCAAAAGTAATCAATTCATATTGCAAATATAAACATTTATTTCGAATCACCCCCTAGCTAAAGGGGGGTTTATTTCCTCATAACTTTGAAATTAAAGAAACACCTAAACATTCCAACAACTCAAACTTGAATTGTATGAACGTTTAGGCACTCTTCTCTTCCATTCCTCATACGTACAAAACAAAGAGAATTGAATTTAAACTTTGAAATCAAAGAAACACCTAAACATTCCAACAACTCAAACTTGAATTGTATGAACGTTTAGGCCCTCTTATCTTCCTCGTTATTGTAGCACAAGGTCTAAGGTGAGGTTTGGGGGATTATGGAAATGGTAGAGGAGTGGTTTGGAGGGTTGGGAAGTGGTGGAAATGGAAAGATGGTTTTTGGATTATAAGGGGACTCACGGCAAAGAGAATGAATGGAAGTGTTTGTGGTGTGTTGTGTATGAAATGAGATGATTTGAATGATGGGAATGCAAGGGTATTTATAGGAGGAGTGGAGATGTATATGGCTATTTGTTTAAGGTGTTTGTGTGGAGGAATGATGGAGAATTGCATGTGGAATGGCTGCAATGATGAAGAATGAAAGCTGGAAAATAAAAGGGAAAGCTGGAAATCTGAAAATGCAAATGGGAATCCTGAAATGCAAAGGTGGCCACGGTTTTGAGTGTGTTTTGTGTTGGAAATGCATGTGAATGCATGTGAATGTTGTTTGTGTGAAGTGTGTGTGGGTTAAAGAGTGAATGGTGGTGTAATGATGAAGTGTGATGGCTGAAAATGTCAAGGGAAATGCATGTGATTGCATGGCAAAGAATTTCAGGATGCATGTGTGTTGGTGTGTTGTGTGATTGTTTTGTGGTTAATGGGAATGTGGTTGAATGATTAAATGGACATGTGGGTGAATGTGAAGGGAATGCATGTGTTGATTGATTTGTGGTGCAATGATGAAAGGCAAAGTGGAAGAATGTGGCTGAAATGGTTGAGGAATTATGCACGGCAATGGGTTGATTTTTGATGATTTAAAATGTTGATGCATGATGAAGAGTTAATAAATAATGCATGTAGGGTTAGCTAGGTTGTGTTTTGATGAGTGTATGTGACATTGTTTTGTGACAAAGAATGGATAGGGTGAATGATTATGTGGCTACATGTTTGAATGATTAAAGTGCATGTGGGTTGATTGAATGAATGCAAAGTGAATGATTAATGAAATGGGAAAGCATGACCAAGGTGGAAATGCATGTGAAATGTTGGAAAGGGATTGGGAATGCACGGTTTTGGGGAAAGAATGAATGGATGTGCAAATGTGTTTTAATTAATGAAAGTGTTTGGAGAATGAATGCAATGATGAAGAGTGAATAAAGAATGCATGTAGGGTTAGCTAGGTTGGCTTTGTTTGGGTGCATGTGTGTTAATGGTGGTTTTGCATGTGAATTGATGGATTGTTTTTGATGGAATGGATGGTTCTTTGCATGGCTATAAGGGAGAGAATAAGAGAGAATGGGCTAGGCCCTTTGTTTTATGTCCAAAGTGAATACAAGGCCTTCAAATTCGTCCATCCTTTTGGCTCCATGGATAAGCTATCCAATCCATGCCCAAAAATGCTCCAAATGGCCTCAAAATGCACTTTCTTGCTCCCTAGGCCCTTAGAACCTGAAAACACACAAAAGAAGCATAAAGGACTAAAATAACTAGAGAAACATAACGTAAATGCACGAGAACAAGCCATTTAAGTCGCATGAATATGCTCCTATCAACAATAATTGGGGGAAATCAACTCATATCACATATATGTTCATGGCTTTGAATACTCCTCTAGCTAAAATGAGTTTAGCTCTTCATGTTTGCAATTAAACAAGGATAACTTAAATTAAACATTGAAAACAAAAGATTGAATACACCTAGAAACGCTCCAACAATCCAAACTTCAATGGCAGGTATGGCTCCAAGGGTCTCCTCTCCTTTCTGCTTGCAAAGCTGCGACACAAGGGTGGTTGTGGCTGAAATTAGGTTCTTGTGTGTGATGGATGGTTGGTATGAATTATGTTGATGGATGAAAGAATGGTTGAATGGGTTCTGAATTGTGCGGTAGAAACATTAAGATTAAAGGAAGAAAAGGTACGGCCTTTATTAATGTTTTTAGGCAAGATTTGCACCCAAAATCCTTAAGGAAAAAGGCTAATTAAAATTAGAATCCAAGGGGAAAAAGGGAAAGGGATATGCGGCAGGATCCTAGAGAGAAAGGGAAGGGATTTACGGCAGGGAATGGGGTTTCTAGAAGGAAAGGTGTGGCATCCCTTTAGGAATGGGATTAGGCTTTCTAGAAACATATATTTAAGTGTCCTAATATAGTTAAGAATCCCCCTAGCAGCTAGAACTTAAGTAGTGAAGGATTAGGATTGGCTAAGACAAAATAAGGAAGTTTGGCTCATATTCCTTCTTTCTTGTTGAGCTCCATATCTTCCTTATCTTGAATTAATTCTTCCATCTCTTTAGCATATTCTTATCCCTTCTTGAACTTCAAATTTGTCCATCCATCTTGCTCCATGCATGTGCTTTCCATTCCAAGCCCAAAACTGCTCTAAAATGCTCTAAATTGCCTTTTCTTGCCACTTTAGCCTATTGAACCTACAAACACACGAAAATAGCTTAAATCACTATAATAAATAGAAACTAACTAACTAAATGCAAAGAAATAGGATAACAAAGTTGCATAAATATGCTCCTATCAAATTCCCCCACACTTAGCTTTTGCTTGTCCCCGAGCAAAACAAAACAAACAAAACACAATCTAAACCTTCCAACATTTGCCTCAAGGATTTCCAATGAACATGACATGTTAAAAATCACTACTCCCACAGATTTTTGCCATCCCTACTCTTGAGTAAACACTTAACCGAAGTCACCACTCACTAGCTCGCATTTAATCAATTAAAACAACATTTTGAATGTAGTAACATGCCTTAGAGAATTCCCTCAATTCCTCACCGGATATACTCTTTATTTTCACACAGATTTTCTGACTACACTCCCCACACTAGGTATATGTCAGAAGATTGATGTAAACATGTAGACTAGCACTCACATATGTTATAACAAAGGAAGCACTTTCTGGATTTATTAATATGTTTATGATCTCATGAATGGAATGCCACTACTTAGAAGCGAGAACCAGGGATTCCATATGCTCATACCAATTTCAAACTCCACATATTGAAACAAATAATAATCAAGATAGAAGTCTATGGGTTGTAACAGGGCTAAGGTATTGGCTAACAAAGAAAGGTAAAGGATAAACAAAAGTTCTTAAAGCAATAGTAAGCAAAGTAATGAAATAAACACTTAGTAATGAAATCAAGGAGCAAATCAAACTTCCATCCATGTTTGTAACTTTCTTTAACAGTCATGCAATTAAAAACCAAATCCTCATCATTGTGTTGCAAGGTACGTTAAGACACAAACAAACAAACAAAACTGACTCTTTTTGGTTTTTTCAAATTTTTTGTTTTTCAAATTTTCGTATTTTCCTTTCAAAGCACATTAAAACACTTCAAAACATACTAAAAACACTTTTAAATAGTGAGTAACAACTTTAGAAGTGATAGGTGATAAAATATGACGAAATTCATGAAAAACACTTTGTTTACCCCCTACTTAAATCAAACATTGTCCTCAATGTTTCGCATAGACTCACACACAAACAATCAAACAACACAACTAACAAATATGACAATTATGGCAAAGTAAAAGCAATAAAGAGTAGTAAGGTTAAGGAACACAAATCTGGTTGTGGATTGTTGGAGATTCCTAGGTCTTCATTATTTGAATGCATGGGTTGCCTCCCAAGAAGCGCTTGCTTTAACGTCTTCCAGCCGGACAATACCTCATTTGAAGCTTCATTAGTGCCCACAACATGGAGGGGTACATCCTCCACGACATGCTCCTCAAAATACTCATAATAAGGCTTCAAACGGTGTCCATTCACTTTGAATTCTTGTCCAGTCTTTAAACTTTGAATTTGGACTGTACCATAAGGAAAAACATTAGTAACAACAAAAGGACCAATCCATGTAGAACGTAACTTACTGGGAAACAATCGAAGGTAAGAGTTGAAAAGTAACACTTTTTGCCCTTTTGAGAATGTTTTGCTACGAATCATCTTTTCAAGGAATACCTTTGTATTTTCCTTGTAAATACGAGCGTTCTCATAAGCCTCATTCCTAATCTCTTCAAGCTTATTCAAATAAAGCTTCCTATGAATTCCAGCCGCATCTATGTCCATATTGAACATTTTGACTGCCCAATGTGCTTTGTGTTCTAATTCCATGAGGAGATGGCATGGTTTCCCATAGATGAGCCAAAATGGGGACATCCCAATTGGTGTTTTGTAAGCTGTACGATACGCCCATAATGCATCATCTAAACGCAAGTTCCAATCCTTTTGAGTTGGTCTAACGATCTTCTCCAAAATCTGCTTGATTTCTCTATTAGACACATCGGCTTGCCTACTTGTTTCAGGATGATAACGTGTCGAAACCTTATGCGTGACATTATACTTCTTGAGCAGCGCCTCAATGGTTCGATTACAAAAATGGGAACCTCCATCACTTATTAGAACTATCGGCATCCCAAATCTGGAAAAAATGTTAGTTTTGACAAAATCTGCAACCACTTTGGAATCATTAGTATGGATGGCTTTTGCTTCCACTCATTTCAATACATAATCAACCGCAAGTAAAATATAATTGAAACCATGAGATGAAGGAAAAGGACCCATGAAATCAATACCCCAAACATCAAAAATCTCAACAAAAATGATAGGATTTTGCGGCATTTGATCTTTTGCACCTATAGTGCCCGTTCTTTGACAACGATCAAAAGTCATATAAAAAGTTCTAGCATCCTTAAAGATAGTAATAAAAGCCACATTCTAATATTTTAAGGGCTATGTGTTGTGTGCCAAAATGACCCCCCACATGCATAAGTGTGACAAAAAGTTAAAATTGAATTAACTCCGATTCATGCGCACACCTACGTAGAATCTGATCAGGGCAACATTTCCACAAGTATGGGTCATCCCACACATAAAACCGTGCATCCTTTTTGAGTTTATCACGTTGGTGCTTATTTAGGGTGCTTGGAACTTGTTTAGTCACTAAATAATTCACCAAATTAGCATACCATGGTTCACTTACCTCAATGGACAACAATTGCTCATCTGGGAACGTTTCTGGAATAGGTAGGGACTCCTCATTGTGCACCAAACGGCTCAAGTGATTAGCCACCACATTTTCACTTCTTATCCAGAATTTCGATATCGAACTCTTGGAGGAGAAGCATCCAACGAATTAGCCTTGGCTTGGCCTCTTTCTTGGTGAGTAAGTACTTCAACGCTTCATGGTCAGAATAAACAATAACTTTAGGGCCAAGTAAATAAATAAGAACGAAACTTATCTGAAGCAAACACAGCAGCAAGAAGTTTTTTCTCAACTCTTTTTCTTCTTTTTCTTTCTTTTTTTTCTTTTCCACGTTTTTTCCCTTTTTTTTTTTTTTTTTTAAGATTTCAGATTTCCAATGAGAAACCTTCCCCCACACTTGTTTTCTGCAAAATGTAGATCAAAAGGAATTCCCTGTAAATCATGCTTCACTATCCTTTAAGAATAAGAGTATGGATAGTCCTATTCTAGGCTAGGTAAGGATAATGTGGCTAACAAAGAAAATCGGCTAAATAAGGCTCAAAAGGGTTAAACCTTGATAGGAGCATATTTATGCGACTTAGTTAGCTTGTTTTCTTGCATTTAAATAGCTAATTTCTACTTGTTAGAGTCTTTTAAGCTATTTTCGTGTGTTTTTAGGTTCAACTGACAAAGTTGGCAAGAAAGTGCAATTTGGAGCATTTTAGAGCAGTTTTGGGCTTGGAATGGATTGCATATGCATGGAGCAAGGTGGATGGACGAATTTGAAGATCAAGAGAGGCTAGGAATGTGATTAACATCTGGAAGAATTAAATTAAAGACTTGGAAGATAAGGAATCAGTTACAAAGAAGGAATATTATCCAAATTACCTTATCTTATCCTATCCTAATCTTTTCCTACCTTAATTCCAGCTTCAAAGAGGACTCATTTTCACATTAAATCACCTAAATATCATGTTCTAGAAGCCCTATTTTTGTGCCCTAAGTTTATGCTACATGTAACCTTTCTAGAAGTTCTAGAATCTGCCACAAGGACCATTCCTTGTCCTCCTTGGAATCTGATTGAAAGTGTCCTTGTTCTTTAGTGATTTGGAGTCCTAATTCCTCCCCTTTTCAGCCCAATTTCGTGCCTTCCGTTCACCCTATAAATACATGATGCCGCAACACTCATAAACAACCACCCTCCACCACAATTTCACACCACACCATCCATTATACCTCAAGAGCCTAAATTCACACAAATCCCCATTGTGCGCAGCAAGGAAGGAAGGAGAAGCCACCTTGAGTGTTTCTAGGTGTGTTCTATCTTTGTTTTTAATGTTTAAGTTTAATTATCTTTGTTTTGTGAACATGAGGAGCTAAACTTGTTTTAGCTAGAGAAGACTTTGAAACCATGATTATATTTGCAATATGAATTGATTACTTTTAGTTGTGATTTCATAAATCGTGGATACAATTTACTTAACTTTTAGATTAAGAACTTATTCTTGTGTGTTGATTAAGAGGGCCCGCTTAGTTTGCATGCATGAATTTGATGCTAAAATATAAGGGAGTTTCACCTAATCGTTATGAACTTATATTTATAAGTAGTGAAGGTTGCTAGTCATGATCGTGTTAAGTAAATTCCTGGCAAGAGTATCATGCTTTTCATAGTTACGAATGCCTTGTCAATGCTTATGATTTTCACAAAGCTTAATAATCTTTGATTGTATCTCTATTATTGTTTGGGCCCAAAAATAATATTGTTGGGCCGAGCAGCAGGTTGTGCTCGGCCCAAGGTTGTGTCGAATGCTATGGGCCGAGTGATAAATCACGGGCCAGTTGGCAGGGTCGGTCGAGTCCTATCCTAAGAAGTTGTCCAGATAAACAGAAAGGGTCGAGGAAGTCCTGGTGCGACCAGGATTCCCGGCCGGCAAAGAATAAAGCCTCGGAAAAGGGGAAAGTTCAAAGTCCTAGTGGGAGTAGGTTTGTTCGAGGTAGAGTTGAAACGGGACAAGGACTCCCAATCCAGATAAGGATGTAATTCGGTCTCAAGGAATGGGGTGCTATACAAATTGCCTTGCGCAAAACCTCTCAAACACCTTGAGATTTTTCCTTTTCTTTTTCTGCCGACACACCTTCAGTTTGGATAAACAGCACTGTGGAGACACCCGGCGAGCACTTTCAGTTTGGATAAACAGCACTGCTGCCGCAAAATCAGCCGACCGAGAAGCACCTTCAGTTTGGATAAACAGCACTGCATCGAGGCCGACCGGTTACCTATCTAAGTCTCGGCCGAGAAGGGTTTTCGAACCCTTGTTGGTAGAGGTCACCTTGCTAGCCTTCTTGGCGTAGTCAAGTGTTACGAATTGCGTTACTTGGCGTACTGGACGCCGAGTGATTTTATGATTGGATACTCACAAGTAAGTTTCAGAGTTCGGCATTCCAACGGCCGAACTACATTTACCATCAAGACATACATCACATTTGAGTACCTGTGTCCATATAGTTTGGTCTCGATTCGACGTGCTTATACTCTTACGAATATAATCACAGTGACCGAATCGGGCTCCGACGATTTGTGAACTCCGCAGAATTAGTAGCCTTGTCTTCAGGCTATAGAACCCAGAGACCGAAAGTGTTCCTTCCTCGGTCGCAATCGCAAGATAGAGAAGTCAACAACGCGCTCAACGCGACATCAACGAATTTTACTCCTCGGCCGAGCTCGGCCGATGAGTTGCCACGCCCCGCATTCAACCGAAAGATGTAGTTAGCTTATTAGTTACTCGGCCTGCGCGCCACGTAGGTTTTGTAATTTCTAGAGACAACAATTATGCTGTTCATGTAGGGAACTATTGAAGAATAATTTGGTTGCCGATGCGTATTCCATCCAATTCAATGACTTAAGAAAAATCTGAGGGTTAATTAGAGTTGTTCATGGTTAATCTGGGTTGTTAAGGTTCATGGTTTATTGGAAAAGCAACTGGAATCAATTTGTATGCAAGTGTGTCATGTGTGGAGAAGGACCCTTGAGCTAGCTTATCACCCATAGTTTTCCCTAATTTCGTCCAAAGTTGTTTAAGTCTTTAAATCTGTTTGTTTTAACTTTAATTTCGTCCAAATCAATCTCCCCTTTAATTAAGTGTGTTAGATTAGTTAGAAACGTGTTCAAATCTGTCCAATTTAGTGTGTTGAGTCTTAATAGTCTAAAATTCGTCTAAATAACTTCTTAGAGTCTGTTTCGAGTCAATTTAACTTAGTTTGTGTGTTTTGAGTCTTTTTAGTTTGTTTTGAGTCATATAAGTCTAGTTAAGTGTTTTTAAGTTTTGTTTTGTGTTTTTAAGTCAGTTTAGAGTAGATTAGCATCCCTTCTAATCCCCGGCCTAAAACGATCCCTACTTACACATACTACAACTATCAAAAAGAGGATTTAATTTGTGTGTTAGTTTATACCACATCAAATTTTGGCGCCGTTGTCGGGGATTAGTAAAATTGTTATGCCAAGGGTAGGGCTTTTTGGCTCTGGCTTAACTAAACAACTTCATCTTGTTATATGTTATGCAATCAATTTTATGCTTTGAATGAAATGGGCATAAGTTCTACTATTTGGATCTATAATGATGAAAACGCATTCTAAGTAGCAACCAAGCAAAGAAATAATGAGATCATGCAACGACTTTAGAAAACAAGAAATCAAGATTAATAACTCTCCAAACAATGTTTAGGCTCAAGTCTCTCAGGGTTGTAGCGTTAGTTTGAGTTCCTTCCTTCAAGCATATTACAAAAACTAATTTTTTTCCTTTGTGATTACATATGAATTCGTAAACAACAACTACAATTAAGCATAAACCAAAGAGCAAATCAAACTTCCATCCATGTTTTAACTTTCTTTAACTGTCATGCAATTAAAAACCAAATCCTCATCATTGTGTTGGAAGGTACCCTAAGACACAAACAAACATAAAAAATGACTCTATAATCGACTCTTTTTGGGTTTTTCAAAGCTGTTTTCGAAATATTTTCAAAATTTTCGTATTTCCCTTTCAAAACACATTAAAACACTTCAAAACACACTAAAAACACTTAAAACAGTGAGAAACAACATTAGAAGTGATAGGTGATAAAATCTGACGAAATTTCATGAAAAACACTTTGTTTACCCCCCCCCCCCCCCCCCGCCCCCCATACTTAAATCAAACATTGTCCTCAATGTTTCAAACAAACAATCAAAACAACTCAAGTAACAAATATGACAATTATGGCAAATAAAAGCAATAAAGAGAAGGGTTAAGGAACGTAAATCTGGGTGTGGATTGTTGGAGATTCCTAGGTCTTCTTTATTTGAATGCATGGGTTGCCTCCCAAGAAGCGCTTGCTTTAACGTCTTCCAGCCGGACGATACCTCATTTGAAGTTTCACTAGAGTCCACAACATGGAAGGGTACATCCTCCACATTCGTTCATCTTGAATTCTTAGCTGTTCCTTAAGCTTTGAATTTGGACTGCACAATAAGGAAAAACATTAGGAATAACAAAAGGACCAATCCATTTAGAACGTAACTTTTTGGGAAACAAACGAAGGCGGGAATTGAAAAGTAGCACTTTCTGCCATATGGAGAATGTCTTGCTATGAATCATTTTGTCATGGAATGCCTTTGTCTTCTCCTTGTAAATGTGAGCATTCTCATAAGCCTCGTGCCTAATCTCTTCAAGTTCATTCAATTAAAGCTTCCTATGAATTCAAGTGGCATCTATGCCCATGTTGAATGTTTTGACAGCCCAATGCGGCTTGTGCTCTAATTCCACAGGGAAATAGCATGGTTTGCTATAGATAAGCCAAAATGGGGACATTCCAATAGGTGTTTTGTAAGCCGTACGATATGCCCACAGTGCATCATCCAAACGCAGGCATCTTTCCGAGTTGGTCAAACGGGCTTCTAAAAAATCTGCTTGATTTCTCTATTCGAAACCTCGGCTTGGCCACTTGTTTGAGGATGATAAGGTGTTTAAACCTTATGTGTGACGTTATATTTGTTGAGCAGCGCCTCAATGGTGCGATTACAAAAATGAGAACCTCCATCACTTATGAGCACTCTAGGCATCCCAAATCTGGAAAAGATATTAGTATTAACAAAATATGCAACCACTTTGGAATCGTTAGTATGGGTGGCTTTTGCTTCCACCTATTTCAAGACATAATCAACTAGAATCAAAATATAAGTGAAACCATATGAAGAAGGAAAAGGACCCATAAAGTCAATGCCCCAAACATCAAAAATTTTGACATTGAAAATAAGGGTCTGCGGCCTATGCTCCCCATTCTTTGACAATGATTACAAGTCATACAAAAAATTCTAGCATCCTTAAAGAGAGTAGGCCAATAAAATCCACATTCTAAAACTTTAAGGGATATGCGTTGTGTGCCAAAATGACACCCATATGCATAAGTGTAACAAAAAGTTAAAATTAAATTAAACTCAGGATCATGCACACACCTACGAAGAATCTGATTAGAGCAACATTTCCACAAGTATGGGTCATCCCACAAATAAAACCGTGCTTCCTTTTTGAGTTTATCACGTTGGTGCTTGTTTAGGGTGCTTGGAACTTGTTTAGACACCAAATAATTCACCAAATTTGCATACCATGGCGCACTTACCTTAATGGACAACAGTTGCTCATCTAGGAATGCTTCTAAGATGGGTAAGGACTCCTCATTGTGCACCAAATGACTTAAGTGGTCAGCCACCACGTTTTCACTTCCTTTCTTGTCTCGAGTTTCGATATCAAACTCTTGGAGTAGAAGCATCCAGCGAATTAGCCTTGGTTTAGCCTTTTTTCTTGGTGAGTAAGTACTTCAATGCTGCATGGTTAGAATAAACAATAACTTTTTTCTTGGTGAGTAAGTACTTCAATGCTGCATGGTTAGAATAAACAATAACTTTAGTGCTAAGTAAATAGGAACGAGACTTATCTAAAGCAAACACAACAACAAGAAGTTCTTTTTCAGTGGTAGAGTAGTTCAATTGAGCATCATTCAAGGTCCGGGATGCATAATAGACGACATGTGGCTGCTTGTTCTTTCGCCTAAAACAGCTCTTATTGCATAATCTGAGGCATCACACATAAGCTCAAAAGGTAGGCTCCAATCTGGTGGAACTATGATGGGGGCCGAGGTAGGCAGCTCCTTGAGGTGTTTAAATGCCTTCTCACATTCCTCGTTGAACTTGAATGGCACTTCTTTTTGAGGGAGACGGCAGAGGGGTTGTGAAATTTTTGAAAAGTCCTTGATGAATCGCCTATAGAATCCTACATGTCTAAGAAAAGAACGAACCTTTCTCACTGAAGTGGGAGAGGGTAAGTAGCATACAAGACTATGCCTTGTTTATCAACCTCAATTCCTTTTTCTGAGATTATGTGACCCAAAACTATGCCTTGTTTTACCATAAAATGACATTTTTCCCAATTTAAAACAAGGTTACTTTAAATGCATCGTTTCAAGATTAAGGTGAGATTAGCCAAGCAATCATCAAACGAATCACCAAAAACACTAAAATCATCCATGAAGACTTCAATGATCTTTTCAAATCTGAAAAATTAATTACCATGCATCTTTGAAATGTGGCTGGTGCATTGCACAAACCAAATGGCATTCGACGATAAGCAAAAGTACCAAATGGACAAGTATAAGTGGTATTTTCTTGATCATCTGGAGCTATAACAATTTGATTATATCCCGAATAACCATCAAGAAAACAATAAAAAGAATGACCGGCTAACCTTTCAAGCATTTGATCAATGAACGGCACAAGGAAGTGATCTTTCCTTATAGTGGCGTTTAGCTTCCTATAATCGATGCAAACTCTCCAGCTTGTTTGGATACAAGTGGGCACAAGCTCATTCTCTTCATTCTTCACCACAGTGACTCCGGATTTCTTTGGAACAACTTAGACCGGCGAAACGTAACAACTATCAGAGATTCGATAGATCACTCCACAATCAAGTAGCTTGATAATGTCCTTTTTCACAACTTCCATCATTGGAGGGTTGAGTCAGTGTTGAGCCTCTCGAGATGGTTTAGCCCTTTCCTCCAAAACTATACAATGTATGCATGTGGTAGGACTTATGCCCTTGATGTCGGCTAAGGTCCATCCAATGGCTGTTTTGTATTCCTTTAACACCCTCACCAACTTTTCTTCTTCTTGTGTTGTGAGTGAGGAAGAGACTATGATGGGCAAAGTCTCTTGTTCTCCCAAGAAGACATATTTCAAGTGATTGGGTAATGGTTTAAGCTCAAGGGAAGGTGCCTGTATTACTGAGGGTAACAACTTATTAGTAGAAATGAGAATTGGAATTAGGATTGGAGACTTATCATATTGTTGTGGCAACGATTCTAGAGCAGCCACCATCTCAACTACTTCTTCACAAAGGGGCACGGCATGGAATACTTCAATGGTGTCGTAGGTGTTGTTTACTTCTACCCCTTGGTTTTTGAGTCCCATTCACATTTGTAATGACCGTTTCAAGTGCCTCCTCATGTAATTGTTCAAGATGTTCCTGCACCAATGAATCAATAATATTAATAGAAAAACATGAATGATCATCACTAGGGTACCTCATAGTTAGAAATGTTAAAATCAATAATCTCGCCATCAAATTCCATTGTCAATGTCCCTTTGAACACATCTATCTTGGTGTGGGTTGTTTTCATGAAAGGTCTCCCAAGTAGGATCAGCAAGGGTGTGGAATGGACCGAATCTTCCATATCAAGCACATAGAAATCAGCCGGAAAGATTAAATTATTAACCTGCACCAAAACATCTTCCAAAAATCCTTTTGGATATGCATTAGAATGATTGACTAATTGAATAATAACACCATCATTTTTCAGCTCTCCTAAGTTCATAGATGCATAAATAGAATAAGGCATGACATTAATGGATGCACCTAGGTCTAACATGGCATGTTCAAACTTAGTATTGCCAATAACACAAGGGATTTTGAAACTACCTGGATCTTTGCATTTAGGAGGCAATTTCCTTTGTAAAACTGTTGAAACATTCTCACTTACCCTTACCACTTCCTTATTCGAAATCCTCTTCCTTGTTGTGCAAAGCTCTTTCAAGCATTTGGCATACTTTGGAACTTGTTTGATTGCATCAAGGAGTGGAATATTGACTTGTATATATGCAAGTAGGGATCGTTCTAGACCTGGGATTAACTAGGGATGCTAATCAACACAATTAAGACTCAAAAACACTAATTTAGACTCTATAGACTCAAAACTAACTTAAAACACTGAAAACAGCAACAAACCCTCAAAAAGACTCAATTCTAGACCTAACAAGTGATTTTGACGAAAATAGAAGTTAACTTGACTCAAAAGACTAAAAGAAAATAGATTTCGACTCAAATAACAAGACTAAATGGAAGGGGCATTGTTTTTGACGAATTTAAAACTTAAAACATAAACATTGAACAAAACACTTTGTAAAAATGAATTTGGGTGAATTAAATGGTTGAAAGGCTAGTTAAAGGGTCCTTCTCCACACATGATATATGGATACAAACCAATTTTCACGTATTATTCCTTTAGACTATGAATGACAACACCCCAAGTTAGTTGCAGCACACAAATAACCATCACATTTTCCTTATTCCATTAAATTGAATGAATACGCATTACAATCAAATTATCTTTCTCAAGTTCCTTATATGAGACGCATAATAAAGATACATATCAAAAGTCATTAAGTTTTATGAAAATCATAAGCATTGACAAGGCATTCAACACTATGAAACGCATGAGACTCATACCAATGATTTACTTAACACGATTGTGACTAGCAACCTCCACTACTTGTGAATATAAGTGAATAACTATTACGTGAAACCCCCTTATACTTTAGCATCAAATTCAAGCATGCAAATTAAGTGTTAACCCTCAACCAACACACATAAACAAGTTTTAATAATTTAGATAAGCAAATCACATTCAAGGCTTAAGAAACAATGACTGGACATAATCAATTCATATAAAACATATAATCATGGCTTCGAATTCACCTCTAACTAAAAAGAAATTAGTTTCACATGTTCATCATAATTGAAAACCAAATTAATATAAACATTAAACTAAAACTAAGGATAGAAAGAACCAAGAAACGCTCCACACTCCAATGGCATGCACAACACTCCCTTGGATGGCAGATTGCACAAGTCTTCTTCTCCTTCCTTCCTTGCTTGCAGCACTAGGGTGATGTGGTGTGAATTATGGTGTTTGATGGTTGAATGTATGAATGAATGGTTTGAATGGTGCAACAAACACTTGTATTTATAGGCTAGGTTTTGCACAATTTCTGAAGGAAAAGGATTGCACAATCCAATGGAAAAAGGGTTAAGGCTTGGCAGAAACCAAAGGGGAATGGGATAAGGAGTACATGGCATGGTTTTTGGGGTTTCTAAAAGGATAGGTGCGGCACCTTTGTAGGAGGAAGATAGGGCTTCTAGAAATGATATTTTAGGGCAGATTTCAGGACCTAAATGGACAAGGACTCACGGCATAGGTATAGAAGAGGGATTACAACTCCTAAACCTCCAAGGAATGGCCTATATGCGGCACACAATGGGATTAGGCTTCTAGAATTTGAATTCGGTGTTTAAATGTATAACTAATTCCTTCTAAATAGCTAGAATTAAGGCACAAACTGATTTGGATAAGATAAGATAGGATAATGCTAGATTTAGGAAAGGATAAGGTTGGTTAGGATATGATAAGATAAGGTTGGATAATGTTCCTTATTTCTTGCTCTTTTCTTATCTTCTTTGTAATTGAACTTCCTTCTCCATATTTGTAGCATTTCTTAGCCCTTCTTAACTTCAATTTCGTCCATCCACTTTGCTTCATAGTTAAGCTATCCAATCCATGCCCAAAACTGCTCCAAATGGCTCCAAAATGCACTTTCTTGCTCCTTTTGCCATTAGGACCTAAAAACATACGAAAATAGCTTAAAAGACTATAATAAGTAGTAATTAACTAACTTAATGCAAGGAAACAAGATAGTTAAGTAGCATAAATATGCTCCTATCAAATGACCGTTTCAAGTGCATCCTCATGTAATTGTTCAAGATGTTCCTGCGCCAATGAATCAATAATATTAATAGAAAAACATGAATGATCATCACTAGGGTACCTCATAGTTTTAGAAATTTTAAAATCAATAATCTCGCCATCAAATTCCATTGTCAATGTCCCTTTGAACACATCTATCTTGGTGTGGCCTGTTTGCATGAAAGGTCTCCCAAGTAGGATCAGGAAGGGTGTGGAATGGCCCGAATCTTCCATATCAAGCACATAGAAATCAGCCGAAAGATTAAAGTATTAACCTGCACCAAAACATCTTCCAAAACTCATTTTGGATATGCATTAGAGCGATCGGCTAATTGAATAATAACACCATCATTTTTCAGCGCTCCTAAGTTCATAGATGCATAAATAGAATAAAGCATGACATTAATGGATGCACCTAGGTCTAACATGGCATGTTCAAACTTAGTATTGCCAATAACACAAAGGATTGTGAAACTACTTGGATCTTTGCATTTAGGAGGCAATTTCCTTTGTAAAACTGCTGAAACATTCTCACTTACCTTTACCACTTCCTTATTCGAAATCATCTTCGTTGTTATGCAAAGCTCTTTCAAGCATTTGGCATACTTTGGAAGTTGTTTGATTGCATCAAGGAGTGGAATATTGACTTGCACCTTCCTAAATGTCTCAAGAATGTCCTTGTCACTATCCTCTTTCTTTGATTGTATAAATCTATGAGGAAAGGCACATTTGGTGGAATATGGTTAGAATTAAGTGAATTTGGACCTAACTTACCTGTGGTGGACGATTTAGGCTCCTTAGATGGCTGCGACAAGGGTGGTTTTACCCTTGTCGTGGCTTTGCCTTTATCTTCTTCCTCTTCCAGTAACTTTTCTTCCTCTATTTGGCTTGATTTGGATGGTTGTGGGTGGGTTCCAACTTCGTTACCCCTTCTTAATGTGATAGCCTTGGCAGTTTCAAATCCTCTTCTTGGATTCACAATAGTTGAACTAGGTAGTTTGCCTTGTTCTCTAAATTAGCCCATGAATTCCACCATTTGCCCCATTTGCTTCTCCAATTCATCCACCTTTTTAGTTTAATTTTTCATGTCTTTGGTTTGATTTTGTACTCCCTGTGTCCAAGTGGTGAGTAATTGAATAACTTTATCATTATCCAAAGACATACCTGAATTTGGTTGAGCTGGAGGTTGTTGAGGTTGCATTGGTGCAAATGGCTTTTGAAAAATCCTAGGAGGTGGCTGTCGAAATCCTCCTTGTTGTTGAGGTTGTTGAGGCTCCCTTCATTTCATATATTGGGTGATCTTTCCATCCCGAATTGTAAGTGTTTGCATAGGGATCATGCCTTGGCTGATTTTGGCCTTGAAAACCCACGACATTGACACTTTCCCATCCTCCATTTTCAATCAATTGAGGGCATTGCTCAAAGGGGTGTCCTTGCATGGTGCACAAGCCACATACACTTGCTTTTTGCACTTTGGATCCATCAACAACCTATGACACAAAAATAGTGTGATTAGCCAATTGAGATTGAATTTCAGAAATATTTCAGAAATGGCACTTACCTCATTCACTTGTGGTTGCTGCCGTGGGGGCTGCCTTTGTCCAATTCCTTCATATTGTTGTGCATTCAAGGCTCGGTTGGTAATTAGGGTCTTGCCAGCAACGGGTGTTTTGTTAACCAAAGCTCCTCCCGCTAAGGCATCTAGCATTTGTCTTTCAATTGGAAGAAGTCCTTCATGGAAATATTGAATTAGAAGCTCTTCTTTCATTTGATGTTGAGAGCATGATGCAGCTAGAGTCTTGAAACACTCATAATACGCTGGAAAGGATTCTCCTTGGTTTTGTTGAATGCCGCTAATTTTCTTCCTCAAAAGAATGACTCTTGAAGTGGGGAAGAATTTTTCTAAGAATGCTTTCTTCATGCTTTCCCAAGATGTGGTAGTTCTAAGTGCTAATTCATAGAGCCAATCTTTAGCCTTTTCCAAAAGACAGAATGGAAAAGCTTTGATCTTCAAAATATTGCCATAACCACTTCAAATTCCTTCAAGTGCTTGTTTGGATCCTCCTTGGACATCCCATGGTACTTTGGAATGTGATGCAGCAAGCTAGACTTCAATTCGAACTCATCGGTCTTGTCTTGAGCTGCCCTAGGATATTGAATGCATAGGGGCATAACATTGTCCAATCCTGAGGCTAATAGTTCCTTGATTGTTCGATTATCTGCTGCCATGAGTTGTGCTTCCTCTAATTCCGGAGCCGTGGCCTCTTCTTCCTTTTCAAACTCATATTCTAAGCTAGAACTAGGTGGATTAGGTTCTGGCTCATTCCTCTTTCTTCTCAAAGTTCGCTCAAAGTCATCGTCAAAATCAAAGATATGCTCACGAACAGGTTGAGAACTTCGAGTCATAAACTAGTACCTAAAACCAAGAAAACAAAACAAAGTCAGAAACTAAACAAAATACACAAAAAAGAAACAAGGGGGATTAACAAAGTTGCTAATCCCCGGCAACGCCGCCAAAAGTTTGATGTGATATATAATAGCACTCAAATTAAACCCTCTTATTGACAATTGTAGTAAAGATGTAAGTAGGGATCGTTCTAGACCGGGGATTAGGAGGGATTGCTAATCTACTTAAAACTGACTCAAAAACACAAAACTAGGCTTGAAAACACTTAACTAGACTCAAAGAACTCAAAACAAACTAATGAGACTCAAAACAGCACAAAATAAGCAAATTGACTCAAACTAGACACTAAAGGCTGATTTGGACAAAAATTAATTTTAACTCGACTCAAAACACTTAAAAACACAAATTGAATAGATTCTAACTAATTTGACACAACAAAGTAAAGGGGATTGGGTTTTTGACGTATTTAGAGTAAAGACAAGTAAATTAAAGACTTAAACAAGTTTGGCAGGAAATTGGGTGAATTGATGGGTGATAAGCTAGCTAGAGGGTCTTTCTCCACACATGACACACTTGCATACAAATCGATTTCCGGTTACATTTCCAATAAACCATGAATCTCAATGCCCCAGATTAGCCGTGTCATCACTAATTAACCCTCAGATTTTCCTTAAGTCATTGAATTAGACGTACAACTCATCAGTAACCAAATTATTCTTCCCAAGTTCACTACATGAACTGCATAATAGACACAAGCAAAGATCATTAAGCTCTGTGAAAATCATAAGTATTAACAAGGCATTCATAACTATGATATCATGATACTCATGCCAGGAATTTAACTTAACACAATCGTGACCAGCGATCTTCACTACTTGTGAATGTAAGTTCGTAACGATATGTGAAACTCCCTTATATTCTAGCACCAAATTCATGCATGCAAACTAAGTAGGCCTCCTTAATCAACATACAACAATAAGTTCTTAATCCAACAGTTAAGTAAATTGCATTCACGATTTATGAAATCATAATTGAAAGTAATCAATTCATATTGCAAATATAATCATGGTTTCAAAGTCTCCTCTAGCTAAAACAAGTTTAGCCTCTCATGTTCATAGTAAAACAAAGAGAATATAAATTAAACATTGAGAACTAAGATAGATTACACCTAAGAACGTCCAGCAAGCCAACTTGAATGGCAAATACGTCCATGGCTGCTCCTCCTCTCTTTCTTCCTTGCAAGGCCGCGGCACAAGGGTGGTTGTGGTTGAAATTGGGTTGTGGTGGATGGATGGTGGTGCAGAATTGTGTGTGTGATGATGGCTAAATTGAATGGTTGAATGATTATGTGAGTGAATTATGTTAATAGGTGTGGTAGAATGTGTAAAATAAAGGAAGAAAGGGCTAGGCCTTAATTAAATATTTTGGGAAAGATTTGGACTCTAAATCCTCAAGGAAAAAGGGTAAATAAATCAAAATCCAAGAGAGAAAAGGGAAGAAGGGTGCGGCAAGGGAATTGGGAAAGGGGGAAGGCCTTGCACGGCAAGGAAAATGAATGAAAAGGATAGGCGTTGCGGCATCCCTCTTAGAATGGGATTAGGCTTCTAGAACATATATTTAAGTGTCCCAATATAATTAGGGATCCTCTTGCAACTAGAAATTAAGTAGGAAAAGATTAGGATTGACTAAGTCACAATAAGGTAGTCTAACTCATGTTTCCTTCTTTGTAGCTGATTCATTTTCTTCCAAATCTTGAATTAATTTCTTCCATCTCTTTAGCATATTCTTAGCCTTTCTTGAACTTCAATTTCCTCCATCCACCTTGCTCCATGCATGTGCTATCCATTCCAAGCCAAATTGCTCCAAATTGCCTTTTCTTGCCACTTTAGTCAATTGGACCTACAAACACACGAAAATAGCTTAAATCACTATAATAAATAGAAACTAACTCACTAAATGCAAGGAAATAAGCTAACTAGGTCGCATAAATATGCTCCTATCAACTATGCCTTGTTTTACCATAAAGTGACATTTTTCCGAATTTAAAACAAGGTTAGTGTCAATGTATCGTTTCAAGATTAAAGTGAGATTAGCTAAGCAATCATCAAACGAATCACCAAAAACACTAAAATCATCCATGAAAACATCAATAATCTGATAGGATTAAAAGCACACCACAAAGTAGCACACAAATGTCCTATTGATTTTCCTTATTAACACTAAGATTTGTCAATTGTAGCATATGAAAATAAGGGTCTTTCCCGTAAAAGATTGTTTTATCTAACTACTTAAAATGTCACAAAAACTGTGTTGCTGTCCCTACTGACCAGTCACCGAAAAATAATTATTAGACCAACTTACACTTATCTAAAGTCTATGAAATTTTATATGAAGACACTAGACACACAGAGCTACACTCACACAAATATTTGGGATTTTTGGAGTTGATTTGCTATTTAAATTAAATCGAACAAAAACAGAACAGAAACAGATTTTTAAGTAGTTCACAAATTAAGAAAAACAAGTTAGGGGAATTGCTATCCACCACCAAATAATCATGCAAATATGTTATGTTTCATTCAAATCCCTTTCATTTTTGGATGAAGATGCTCAAGTTGGCTCAATGTTAGAACTCAACCTATTACTCTTTCTTATGTAGTATGTTAAGAGAATGGCGTTTTCAACTTAACTTAGTCCCTAACATGCAATCTAGAATGGTGTGTTCATAGATTTAACAAGTAGAAATCATTAAGAATGAAAAGAGTTTGAGTCATCACAAGGCATCATAAGTACTAGCATTGTCTTACTTATCCTAGAAATTGATTCAGATGTTAATCGCAATTAACAAGTACTATACTAGAACATATGTAGGTCCTCATTCGACAAGGGCAGGCACACACATATTCATAGCATTAGAATCCTAGATATGCTTACTAAGTATGCATCCATAGAAAACACATAAAGAATTCATCAATGAGACAAGTAGTGAACCAATTTTCATCCATTCATAAAAGTAATTCAAACGAAATGTCATAACAAACTTGCAATCATATTCGGGGCTTCAAAACAGCCCCTAACCACTAAAAATTAGTTACACATAATTCTCAAATTAAACCAAAAGAAAGACATGAGTTTGAGAAGATAAAACCGAAAGAAGAGAATGCCACAATTTCCTCCTTCCTCTACTTCCTTCCCCAACGCAGCAGCCTTGCCTTTTTTCCTTGCTTTCCTTCCTTTTTTTCCTATCTTTTTTTCCACCTTTTTTCCCCCTCTTTGCCGCTGCAACCTGCAGCCCTTTTCTTCTTTTCTTCTGCCACAGTTTTTTCTCCATAACTCACCCCACTAACAGCCATTTAGTGATGACAATAAGTGAGAGGAAATGCTAAAACAATTGTAACTCTTTGGGCAGCCTTTATGCCCATTACTCTCACTTAATTTTCCATTTCCTCTGATATTTGAATAGGTGTTAGCTGGCTTGTTCTTGGCTGCATTAGTTTTGGCTGTTAGTTTTATTGGATTTATTGCTTTCAATGCTTTCTTGTCAGTTACAAACTTCTGAACCTCTTGGGAACCTTTCAGTGTTAAAGCGGCCATAAGTTCTTCTAGCAAAATGATATTAACAATCCGCAAAATGCTCCAGAAAATAGACATTCATAGCTTTCCAAACATATAAGGCTCATTCTCTAATTCATTCTGAGTTGTCCGCAACTTGCTTCCAAAGTCAGCAGACCTGCACAGGCAGTTTTGACGAATATGTTACTTAAAATTCCACTTCTGTTATTTTTCTTTTCTTTACTTGACAAATCCTACAAAACACAAAAACAAAGTAAATAGCTCAAAAATATAAGGAACTAACTAAGAAAAGACAAGTGAATTTGATGTAAAATATATATAGATATGAGCTTATCATAATCTTCTCAACAAAATCTGAGAAGATACTTACCATGCATCTTTGAAAAGTGGCTGGTCAATTACATAAACCAAATGGCATTTGACGATAAGCAAAAAGTACTAAATGGACAAGTAAAAGTGGTCTTTTCTTGATCATCTGGAGCTATAACAATATGATTATATGTCGAATAATCATCAAGAAAACAATAAAAAGAATGACCGGCTAACCTTTCAAGCATTTGGTCAATGAACGGCAAAGGAAAGTGATCTTTCCTTGTGGCGTTGAGCTTCCTATAGTCAATGAAAACTCTCCAACCTGTTTGGATACGGGTGGGCACAAGGTCGTTCTCTTTATTCTTCACCACAGTGACTCCAAATTTCTTTGCAACAACTTGGACCAGTGAAACCCAATGACTATCCGAAATTGGATAAATCACTCCACAATCAAGAAGCTTGATAATTTCCTTCTTCACTGCTTCCATCATTGGAGGGTTGAGTGGACGTTGAGCCTCTCAAGTTGGTTTAGCCCCCTCCTCTAGAAGTATGCGATGCATGTAGGTTGTAGGACTAATTCCTTTAATGTCGGCCAAGGTCCATCCAATGGCTGTTTTGTACTCCTTCAACACCCGTACTAGTTTTTCCTCCTTCATTGCCGTGAGTGATGAAGAGATTATGACTGGCAAAGTCTCTTGGTCTCCCAAGAAAATGTACTTCAAATGATTTGGTAATGGTTTAAACTCGAGGGAAGGTGCCTAAATCACTGAGGGTAACAACTTATCAGTAGAAACGGGAATTGGAGTTGGGATTGGAAACTTACCAACATGTTGTGGCAGTGATTCAAGGGCGGCCACCATCTCCACTTCCTCACAGTTGAGCATAGCAAGGGAATTCTCATTCTTGCCGTGAGTGTGCTTAATTTTTGTCCCTTGTTCTTTGAATCCCATTCCTCTTGTAATGGTTCTTTCAAGGGCATCCTCATTTAGGTCTTCAAGATATTCTTGGGCCAATGAATCAATTATATCAATAGAAAAACAAGAATGATCATCAATAGGATACTTCATGGCTTCAGAAATGTTAAAATCAATAATCTTGCCATCAAATTCCATTGTTAACGTCCCTTTGAACACATCTATCTTGGTGCAGGCTGTTTTCATGAATAGTCTTCCAAGTAGGATCGGCAAAGGAGGAGAATGGGCTGAATCTTCCATGTCAAGCACATAAAAATCCACCAGGAAGATTAAATGATTAACCTGCACCAAAACATCTTCCAAAACTCCTTTTGGATATGCATTAGAACGATCGGCTAATTGAATAATAACTCCATCATTTTTTAGCTCTCCTAAGTTCATAGATGCATAAATAGAGTAAGGCATGACATTAATGGATGTACTTACGTCTAACATGGCATGCTCAAACTTAGTATTACCAATAACACAAGGGATTGTGAAACTACCTGGCTCTTTGCATTTAGGAGGTAATTTCCATGGTAAAACCGCTGAAACATTCTCACTTACCCTTACCACTTCCTTGTTCGAAATCCACTTCCTCGTTGTGCAAAGCTCTTTCAAGAATTTGGCATACTTTGGAACTTATTTGATTACATCAAGGAGCGGGATATTGACTTACACCTTTCTAAATGTCTCAAGAACGTCCTTGTCACTCTCTTCTTTCTTAGATTGCATAAATCTACGAGGGAAAGGCACATTTGGTGGAATAGGGTTAGAATTAACCAAACTTGGACCTAACTTACCTGTGTTGGAAGGCATAGGGTGCTTAGGGGGCTGCAGCAAAGGTTGGTCTACCCTTGCCGTGGCCTTGTCCTTCTCCTCTTCCTTGTGCAACAACTTTTCTTTCTCCTTTTGGCTTGATTTGGATGGTTGTGGGTCGATTCCAACTTCCTTGCCATTTCTTAATGTGATGGCTTTGGCGGTTTCAAATCTTTCCCTTGGATTCACAATGGTTGAACTAGGCAATTTGCCTTGTTCTCTAAATTAGGCCATGAACTCAGCTACTTGCCCCATTTGTTTCTTCAATTCATCCACCTCTTTAGCTTGATTTTGCATCTCTTTGGTTTGATTTTGTACTCCCTGCATCAAAGAGGTGAGTAATTGAATAACTTTATCATTATCTAAAGACATACCTGAATTTGGTTGGGCTGGAGGTGGTTGAGGTTGGATTGGTTCAAATGGCCTTTGAAATATCCCAAGGGGTGGCTGTCGAAATCCTCCTTGTTGTTGGGTTTGTTGAGGCTCCTTCCACTTCATGTTCGGGTGATCTCTCTATCCCAGATTGTAAGTGTTGGTGTATGGATTATGCCTTGGTTTATTTTGGCCTTGATAGCCCACGACATTGGCATTTTCCCATCCCCCATTCTCTATCAATTAAGGACATTGATCATTGGAATGTCCTTGCATAGTGCACACGCCACAAACACTTGCTCTTTGCACTTTAGATCCATCAACAACCCGTGACACAAGAACAGTGAGATTAGCCAATTGAGATTGAATTTCAGAAATTGCACTTACCTCATTCACTTGTTATTGTTGCCGTGGGGTGTCTCTTTGTCCAACTCCCTTATACTGTTATGTATTTAAGGTCTTGGCATCAAGTGGTGTTTTATCAACCAAAGCACCTCCTGCCGAGGCATCTAACATTTGTTTCTCAATTGGAAGAAGTCCTTCGTACAATTATTGAATTAGAAGCTCTTCTTTCATTTGATCTTAAGGGCATGATGTAACTAGAGTCTTGAAACGCTCATAATATGCTAGAAAGGATTCTCCTTGGTTTTGTTGAATTCCACTAATCTTCTTCCTCAAAAGAATGACTCTTGAAGTTGGGAAAAATTTCTCTAAGAATGCTTGCTTCATGCTTTCCCAAGAGGTGACGGTTCCAGGTGCCAATTCGTACAACCAATCCTTAGCCTTTTCCAAAAGAGAGAATGGAAAAGCTTTCACCTTCCAAATATTCCCACCTATGATGATTGGGGTCATGCTTGAACATACCACTTCGAATTCCTTCAAGTGCTTGTTTGGATCTTCCATGGAAAGCCCATGGTATTTGGGAATATTATGCAACAAACTAGACTTCAATTCGAACTCCTCGGTCTTGCCTTGAGCTGCCCTAGGATATTGAATGCATAAGGGTATGACATTGTCCAATCCCGAGGTTGAAAGTTCTTTGATTGTTCGATTATCCACATCCATGATTTATTCTTCCTCTTCTTCTTCTTCAAACTCAGATTCTGAGCTAGAACTAGGTGGATTAAGTTCTGGCTCCTTCCTCTTTCTTCTCAAAGTTCGCTCAAAATCGACGTCAAACTCCAAGATTTGTGCACGAAATGTTGAGAACTTCGAGTCATAAACTAGTACCTAAAATCAACAAAACAAAACAAAACAAAAATAAAAAAGTAAACTAAAAAAAGCGAACAAAAACAAAGGGGGATTAGCGATTTGCTAATCCCCGGCAACGGCGCCAAAAATTTGATGTGATATAAATTAACACACAAATTAGACCCTCTTGTTGGTAGTTGAAGTATGTGAAAGTAGGGATCATTCTAGGCTGGGGATTAGGAGGATGCTAATGTACTCAATTGAAACTATAAAACACTAAACTAGACTCAAAAATAGAAAACTAGACTCTAATGACTCAAAACAAACTAGAATGACTCAAAACAGCACAAAACAAGCAAATTGACTCAAAACAGAAACTAAACATGATTTTGGACGAATTCTAACTTAACATTGACTTAAAACACTAAAGGAAACAAATTTAAACATGTTCTAACAAAGTAAACACAAAATATTAAAGGGGGGATTGGTTTTGACGAATTTAAAACTTAAACAAACTAACTTGCAGAAACTAAATAAATTGATATGAATGTGAGTGAATTAATGGGTGATAAGCTGATAGGAGCATATTTATGCTACTTAGTTATGTTGTTTCCTTTCATTTAGCGAGTTAATTACTATTTATTTTAGTCTTTTATGCTATTTTCGTATGTTTTTAGGTCCTAATGGCAAAAGGAGCAAGAAAGGGCATTTTGAAGCTAAATGGAGCAGTTTTGGGCATGGATTGGATAGTTTAACCATGGAGCAAAGAGGATGGACGAAATTGAAGTCAAGAAGGGCTAGGAAAGGCTACAAATCTGGAGAAAGAAGTCCAAATGCAAAGAAGATAAGGAAATAGCAAGAAATAAGGAACCTTATCCAACCTTATCTTATCCTATCCTAACCAACCTTATCCTTTCCTAACTCTAACATTATCCTATCTTACCCTATCCAAATCAGGTTAGGACTTAAATCTAGCTAATTAGAGGGGATTAGTTACACATTTAAACACCTATTTCAAGTTCTAGAAGCCCTATTTTCGTGCATTAAGTTTATGCCACATGTAACCCTTCTAGAAGTTCTAGAATCTGCCACAAGGACCATTCCTTGTCCTCCTTGGAATCTAATTGAAAGTATCCTTGTTCTTTGGTGATTTGAAGTCCTAATTCCTCTCCTTTTCAGCCCAAATTCGTGCCTCCCCTTCACCCTATAAATACTTGATGCCACAACACTCAAAAACCACCACCCTCTACCACAAATTCACACCACACCATCCACCACACCTCAAGAGCCTAAATTCACACAAATCCCCATTGTTGGCAGCAAGGAAGGAAGGAGGAGCCACCTGGAGTGTTTCTAGGTGTATTCTATCTTTGTTTTCAATGTTTAATTTATATTCTCTTTGTTTTGTTGTAAACATGAAGAGCTAAACTTGTTTTAGCTAGGGGAGACTTTGAAACCATGATTATATTTGCAATATGAATTGATTAATTCCAGTTGTTATTTCATAAATTGTGAATGCAATTTACTTAACCGTTTGATGGATAACTTATTCTTGTTTGTTGATTAAGGGTGCACACTTAGTTTGCATGCATGAATTTGGGGCTAGAATATAAGGGAGTTTCACATAATCGTTACAAAATTATATTCACAAGTAGTTAAGGTTGTTTTCACAATCATGTTAAGTAAATTCCTAGCATGAGTATCATGATGTCATAGTTACAAGTGCTTTGTCAATGCTTATGATTTTCATTGAACGTAATGATCTTTGATTGTATCTCTATTATGATGTCATGTATGGAACTTTTGAAGAATGCTTTGGGTTGTCGTATGATGTCATCCAATCCAATAACTTAAGGAAAATCTTAGGGTTAATTAGTGATGTCACGGTTAATCTGAGGTGTTGAGGTTCATGGTTTATCAAAAAGCAACTGGAAATCAATTTGTATGCAAGTGTGTCATGTGTTGAGAAGAACCCTCTAGCTAGCTAATCACCCATCCATATACCCAAATTCGTTCATAACTTTGTCTAGTTTAGTTTCTGTTTTGTTTTAATTCAAATTCGTCAAAACCAAAACCGCCCTTTGTTTTAAGTGTCAATTAGGTTAGAATCTGAGCTATTGTGTGTTTTTGAGTATTTTGAGTCAAAACCAATTCTATTTTCGTCCAAATTGAGTCCTAGAGTCTAGTTTGAGTCTTTTTTATTGTTTTGTGTTGTTTTGAGTCTTTTAAGTTTGTTTTGAGTCATATAAGTTTAGTTAAGAGTCTTTTGAGTTTATTTAAGTGTTTTTAAGTTTAGTTTTATGTTTTTGAGTCAGTTTAGAGTAGATTAGCAATCCCTCCTAATCCCCGGCCTAGAACGATCCCTACTTATATCTATACTACAATTGTCAAAAAGAGGGTTTAATTTGTGTGCTATTATATATCACATCATAAGCTAGCTAGAGGGTTCTTCTCCACACATAACACATATACATACAAATTGATTTCCAATTATTATTCCAATAAACCATGAATGACAATGCCCCAAGTTAATCGTGAACTACACAAATTAACCATCAGATTTCCCTAATTTCATTGAATTGGACTTAGCGACGCAATCAAATTATTCTTATCAAGTTCCTTATATGAACAACATGATAGAGATACATAGCAAAGATCATTAAGTTCTATGGAAATCATAAGCATTGACAAGGCATTCGTAACTATGAAAAGCGTGATACACCTGCCAAGAATTTACTTAACACGATCGTGACTAGCAACCCCCACTACTTGTAAATATAAGCTCATAACGATTAGGTGAAAATCCCTTATATTTTAGCATCAAATTCATGCATGCAAACTAAGTGTGCACCCTCAATCGACATACAAGAATAAGTTGTCAATCAAGCAGTTAAGCAAATTGCATTCACGATTTATGAAACAATAATTGGAGGAAATCAACTCATATCACATATATGTTCATGGCTTTGAATACTCCTCTAGCTAAAACGAGTTTAGCTCCTTATGTTCGCAATTAAACAAGGATAACTTAAATTAAACATTGAAAACAAAAGTTGAATACACCAGAAACGCTCCAACAATCCTTGTGTGTGATGGATGGTTGGTATGAATTATGGTGATGGATGAATGAATGGTTGAATGGGTTCTGAATTGTGTTGCAGAAACATTGAAATTAAAGGAAGAAAAGGCACGAAATTTATTAATGTTTTTAGGAAAGATTTGCACCCCAAATCCTTAAGGAAAAAGGCTAATTAAAATCAGAATCCAAGGGGAAAAAGGGAAAAGGATATGCAGCAGGATCCTAGAGAGAAAGGGAAAGGGATTTGCGGCAAGGAATGGGGTTTCTAGAAGGAAAGGTGCAGCATCCCTTTTGGAATAGGAATAGGCTTTCTAGAAACATATATTTAAGTGTCCTAATGTAGTTAAGAATCTCCCCTAGTAGCTAGAACTTAAGTAGTGAAGGATTAGGATTGGCTAAGACAAAATAAGGAAGTTTGGCTCATATTCCTTCTTTCTTGCGGAGCTCCATATCTTCTTTGTCTTGAATTAATTCTTCCATCTCTTTAGCATATTCTTAGCCCTTCTTGAACTTCAAATTCGTCCATCCACCTTACTCCATGCATGTGCTTTCCATTCCAAGCCCAAAATTGCTCTAAAATGCTCCAAATTGCCTTTTCTTGCCACTTTAGCCAATTAAACCTACAAACACACGAAAATAGCTTAAATCACTATAATAAATAGAAACAAACTAAGTAGATGCAAGGAAATAGGCTAAAAAAGTCACATAAATATGCTCCTATCATACTATAACCTTGATCAAATAATCATAAGCAGCCCTAATGGTGATCAAACATTAAGATTAACAAACAAAGTATACTATAAAATCAGTGAATGAAACAATAACATAGATTGGTAAATTTAATACTTTAACTTAATAACATAGAGTATGTTTGCAAGGCTACATCGAATTCCCCAGCTATGAACTTAATTACACAACATGATTACAAAATATATAAATATCAAGAACAACATGAGTGAAATTAAAGTTCATAGAAGAAACCCCCTTGAAGCAATTATGATGTTGAACTTGAAAGCAATGAGCTCAGATTCCAACCTCTTGATCTTCTCGGTCGAGGCCCCCTTGGCAGTCTTGGTATCCTTTTGGTCCAAAATCATAGACTCGGCTACCAGAATCGCCGTTTTCTGCATCATAGCAAGTAGAGCAGTTTTCCTATATTCGGCCGTAAGCTTTGCAAAGAAACTCGGGCGAATATTCCCTTTAACGCCGTCAACAAGATTGGCACATGCATCCATGTCTTCAAAAAGATTCGATATCAACAGCGAACAAATCTTAACTCAGAAGCAGGCTTGGTGGATTTCTCACAACTGCCCACACGAGCAATTTTCTCTTTCTCAGTAGGCGAATCAGTCTTAGTAGCGAGGGGAGTGGGTTTTAGCGCCACTCTAGCAGCAGAGTCCACCTCATTGCTCTTTATAGTAGTAAGTGTCTCCAAAGGTGAACCGAATTTAGCCTTAGACGGATGTTTTGGCACAAATTTCAGTATTGGTGGCACGATGGAACCTCTACACTGAGCAATCCTATCAGCAATAATACTAGCCATCTTTGGCACGACAAGCGTCACATGCTCAGATCTAGCAGCCTCATCTTTCTTCCCCTTAGAAGAAGTCAAGTCAATCACAAGCTTATCAACGGCAGACAGACCTTCATGAGCAGTAGAGGAAGTCTTCAGTTTTTCTCAGCCGACATCTCTTGAGCAAGTGAGGAAGATTTTTTTTTCCACCTTCATTCGCAGCAGGCTCCATGACGGCAATCTAATGAGCTAATGCCTCTGCCTTGATTTGCTTTATCTTCTCTTTTGGGGGCAGCCCACCTTTCTCCCAACGAAAATGACTAAGCAGCTAACGCCACTCATGGTACTCAAAAGGGATACCTAGTGCACCATGCACCTTCTTTATATCTGGAGAAGTCTTGGGAGTTAAGCCAAATTCTAAATCTACGTAAACAGAAGAGGACAATCAATAAATCAGAGAGCAACTCAATAAAAGTACAAAGCAACCTATAGACTAAGTAGTCTACTTACTGGTGATGAAAGTCATCGGAACATGTATCTCAAGGGAAGAATTAGACTCCCACTTTCCATTTATCTCCAAAGTCTCCTTGGCCCAATCATGATCTCCCTTGCTCAAATGATAAAAGAGCTTATGACAAGATCACAGCTGCTCGACTCCTTCAATGTGGCCTACGTAAAAAATTACCAAAATTCATTGATAGTCAAATCCAAGTCGAAAAATTGGCTAAGATTGAGGAATCCCACCTT
Organism: Pyrus communis; assembly: GCF_041283825.1. Lineage (NCBI taxonomy): Eukaryota > Viridiplantae > Streptophyta > Magnoliopsida > Rosales > Rosaceae > Pyrus > Pyrus communis. The sequence continues at coordinate 10,999,572 of NC_142572.1, forward strand.
CACAAGAACCGTATGAGGAGAGCGTTATGCGAGGGCACACTTCATACAACAAAGCACTTCTTGGAAGAAAGGCGGCATGGGAAAAGTAAATCCCAACATGAAGTAGTAGGGGTGAAACTTGATGGTTCTACGAGCTCTTACTACATGGCTCACGGCTACTACCATCCTTGACACACTTCACACATATCCCCGACAGAATGGTGCCTTGATAGGAGCATATTCATGCGACTTAAATGGCTTGTTCTCGTGCATTTACGTTATGTTTCTTTAGTTATTTTAGTACTTTAAGCTATTTTCGTGTGTTTGTAGGTCCAAAGGGCTAAAGGAGCAAAAAGATGCTTTTTGGAGACTTTTGGAGCACTTTTGGGCTAAGGATGGATAGCTTATGCTTGGAGCCAAAGTGTTGGACGAAATTGAAGACCTAATTGAAGACCAAAGTGTTGGAACCTTGTTCCCTTTAGTTTTAGGACATTTAAACCTTTCCTATATCCTTAGCCGTGCATAACATTCCAACATTCCACTCCTTCATTTCAGCCACACTCCCACATATCATTACTTATCATCACCACTTATCACATATCATTACTTATCATCACCACTTATCACATATCATTCACCACTTATCATATCATTCACTTATCATATCATTCACTTATCTTATCAACCACTTATCATATCATTCACTTATCATATCATTCACTTATCATATCATACACTTAATTAATTAACCCACATGCACTCCCATCCATTTCATCATTTCAGCCACAAGACATTATCATTGCACCACAATCAGCCATTGCACATGCATTTCCACCCACATGCACTTTAATCATTCAATCACACCATCACACATTCATTCCCCTTTGTGCCGTGAGTTCCCATCAGAAAATCCACTTCATTGCACATGCATTCCCTTCATAAATAATTCACATGCATTCATCATCATTCACCACACTTTGCAGCCACATGCATCCTTTAATTCATTTTCAGCACAATTCCTCTCAAAACCGTGCATTATTCTCCTTTCAATTCAGCCAAATCACATGCATTCCCTTGCACACTCCACCTAGCCGTGCACATTCATACACTTCCATTTTCCATATTTTCCCCCATCTTGGCAGCTTTCACATGCACACACATGCAATTGCAGCTTTCACATGTTTTCCTAGCTTTAATCACATGCATAAATCAGCCACATGCATCTCCCATCACCATTTCAGATTTCCACCAAGAACCTAGCTGTCATGTTCCCCCCATTTCACCTATAAATAAGCATCCATTACATCTCATTTCATTCACTCTCCATTTCAGAATGTAGACCATAACACCACCCTTGCCGTGACTCTCCCTTACAATCCAAACACCATCCTTCCATCTCCACAACTCCTCTTCCATTCCTCCACCACTCCCCAAACCATTCACACTATCAAACATCTCCTTAGACCTTGTGCCACAACAAAGAGGAAGAGAAGAGTGCTTAAACGTTCATACAATTCAAGTTTGAGTTGTTGGAATGTTTAGGTGTTTCTTTGATTTCAATGTTTAAATTCAATTCTCTTTGTTTTGTACGTATGATGAATGGAAGAGAAGAGTGCCTAAATGTTCATACAATTCAAGTTTGAGTTGTTGGAATGTTTAGGTGTTTCTTTGATTTCAAAGTTATGAGGAAATTCGAAATATATGTTTATGCTTGCATTTTGATTTGATTACTTCTAATTGCGTTTCATAAGTTGTGGATTCAATTTGTTTAACCGTTTGATTGATAACTTATTTATGTATGTTTATTGAGAGTGCACACTTAATTTTCATGCATGAATATGACGCTAGAATATAAGTGAGTTTCACCTAATAGTTACGAACTTATATTCACAAGTAGTGGAGGTTGCTTATAAACAATCGCGTTAAACGAATTCTTGGCATAAGTTTCATGCGTATTCCATAGTAACGAATGCCTCGTCAACACTTATAGTTTTCATAATGCTTAATGATCTTTGATTGTATCTTTATTGTGCTTTTCACGTAAAGGACTTTTGGAGAATGTGGTGAATTGCGTTGCGCTAACCCATCCAATTCATTAACTTAAGGAGAACTTGACGGTTAATTTAAGCGGACCTAATTAACTTGGAGCGTTGAGAATTAATGGTTTATTGAAATGCAATTGGAAATCGTTTTATTATGCAAGTATAACATATGTGGAGATGAACCCCGTAGCTAACTTTCCATCCATTCAATTCCATCAATTTATTCTTTCTTCTTTTGTTTCTGTTTTCATGTTTAATTTAACTTGTTGTTCAATTATGTTAAACATGTGGGACTAATTTCTTTTTAGTTAGAGGCGAATTTGAAGCCATGGACATTTGTTGGTTATGATTTGATTTACTCCAGTTATGAATTCATGAACTTTAGATGTGGTTTACTTTTCTGTTTTGATTAAGAACTTGTTTATGTATGTGGGTTGAGGGTCGACACTTAATTTGCATGCCTAAACTTGATGCTAGGATATAAGGGAATTTCACCTAATCGTTATGAACTTATATTCATGAGTAGTAAAAATCGCTAGTCACGATTGTGTTTAGTAAACCCTAGGCTGGATTAACATGCGTATTCCATAGTTATGAATGCCTAGTCGATGTTTATGATTTCCGTTGAACTTAATGATCTTTGTTGAATGTCTCTATCATGCGTATTCCATGTTAGGGACTTTGATTAGGAATAATTTGGTAGTAATGCGTATCCCATTCAATCCAATGAATCTAGGGAAATCTGAAAGTTAATTTAAGCGGACCTAATTAACTTGGAGCATTGCCATTCATCGTTTGTTGAAGTCATAACTGGGAGTCAAATTATATGCTTATGTTCATGTGTGGATAAGGAACCCTCTAACTAGTTTTTCATCATTCTATTCCATCAATTTCGTTTGTACAATCTGTTTTGTTTCCAAGTTTCTGTTTTAGTTTTAAATTTGTCAAAACCAATCCCCCATTTATTTTAAAGTGTTAGATTAGTTAGAATTACATTTAGTTTGTGTTTTTAAGAGTCTTGAGTCAAGTCATAACTTAATTTCGTCCAAATTTGTGTTTGTACTCAAAACTGCCCAGAAAGTGATTTTTAGGCAGTTTTGAGTGTTTTGGGTGATGTTTGAGTCTTTTGGTTTGTTTTAGTGTTTTAAAGTTTAGTTTTACATTCTTTGAGTCTAGTTTAGTGTTTTATATTACGTTTTTACGTTTTTGAGTCAGTTTCCAAGTGATTAACAATCCCTCCTAATCCCCGGTCCAGAACGATCCCTACTTATACATATACTACAATTTGACGATGCCTATTGCCTCAAGAAAGTCTCTAAATAAGTCATCGGAGTTAATTTTGAAGTGAGCAACCTTAAAGTAGCCCACCTTACTCAAAAACCCGCCTTAACGGTACAACGGCGGCACTAAAAAAATGCTCAAGGAAATTCTACAAAGACACAAAAATAATTCGTTAAATGACTGCACCCAAAAAAAAAAAAAAAAAAAAGCCAACCAGCACATCAAGCTCCATGGCCCAAAATCCAAGCCACGACCCAAATTGTAGAAGCCTAGTAGCCGTCCCAAGCCCCACGGCCTGGTCCTTTCTCTCTTTCCCCGCAGGCTTCACGGCCCAATTCATTTGGAGGAAGGCTGGCGCCCTCGCTCTTCCTTGTTTCACTTCTCGCATGGGCCAAAGCCCAGTCATCCAACCTAGGAAGGAGGCCCGAGCCTCCTATGCCAGCACGAGCCCAAGCCTAGCAAAAAAAAAAAAAAGGGCCACCCTTCTTTCTCTCACCACTTCTGCATGGGCTCAGGCTCAATGGCCCAAACTCGGCACCTCAGCGCCTCACACGTCTGGCCGTGCCAAGCCAAGCCCCGCGGGACCACACTGCTGCATCAGAACCTCAGCCCGTGGTGAGCTACTGCCGCACCAAGCTTACAGCAGCCATGCCGAAGCCTTTCCAATAGCCTTTTCACACCTTCTCAACCCCTATCGAGCTAAATTTTAAGCCCCAAGGCTTCCCAAAAATTACCAAGACAAGGAAAAATTATTTTTTTCTTACCTTGGTGCGGCATGAAGACGAAGAAAGCAACGAAAGACGATCCTTTGCATGGACAAGTGTAGAAGATTGCTAGGGCAGGGGAAACAAATATCCTTTTGCTTTCTCTCTCTTGTAAGGTAGGATGAATTGCTCTCTCAAGTTGATTTAATCATCTACTTAAGGTAAACTTAAATAGACTTTAGAAGTAACTTATTTCCCTTTCCTAGAAGGATCTAATTTCCAATTGAAGAAGCAATCTACATCAAAATAGGAAACAATCCTATGTTTCCATAAACAAGAGAAGATCTCCACACCTGTTACCCTTTCCTGCGAGTAGCCCAACAGGTGTGGGGGGCATTTGTGGAGCCAAAAATAATTAAGAAAATTATGGAGGTGACATGTGGATTTTCGGGTGAAAAGGGCAAAATTACCCTTGAAGCACATTGGGATTCCCAAGCGCATACAACGGACAATAACAACTCAATCGAGGTCAAAGGTGATCAAAATGGTATTTATTCAAAACCTTCTCATCACTCCTCATCAAATTCTCACCCACAAGGTAAGTCTCAATTATTCCTTTCAAATTGGGATTAATTACCATATTAATTGTAAGATATTATTTGACATGATATCTTGCAATAATATTCAAAACACCACCATAAGTGTAACATCCCACATCGCCCAGGGGAGTGATCCTTATATGTATATTCCCATCCCTACCTAGCACGAGGCCTTTTGGGAGCTCACTGGCTTCGGGTTCCGTAGGAACTCCGAAGTTAAGCGAGAAGGGGGCTAGAGCAATCCCATGATGGGTGACCCACTGGGAAGTTACTCGTGAGTTCCCAAAAACAAAACCGTGAGGGAATGGTAAGCCCAAAGCGGACAATATCGTGCTACGGTGGTGGAGCGGGTCCGGGAAGTGGTCTTGCCCGGTCCGGGATGTGACAATAAGTGCCCTATCCCTATTTCTCCAAATAGGGCTGGCCATACCCCTATATATAGCCTCGTATTTCTCCAAAAACCTAATTTCATTCTCCCAAAAATCCCCTAAACACTTTCTCACTAAAATTCTAACTTTGGCATCAAAGATTCTTCAGCCAAAGCCCCCCCTCCTCAATTCATCGTGGGCGCATGAGACTCTTGGTCAAAATCTTAGGTGTTATTATTTTGCATGTGCATTTTCGTCAAAGGAGAAGAAGGCGGAAATTTGCATCCATACACAACTTTTTTCTCATCTTTCAATTGTTTTCTCTCAATCTTATAGATCTACATTATATAAATTTAGTATATTACCTGCTATAATTGTTTGTTCTAATCCTCTCAAGTATGATATTCTATCTTTTCTAGGTGGTCTCATTATTTTTCCATCCATATAATCTACTCTTGCTTGTTCATTTGTTTGTCGTAAAAAAATTGTTGTTCTGTTATGGCTACGTATCCTAGATTATTTTCTACTCCTGATGTACTATTTTCTTCTACTAGATTACATTCAATTTTTAACTTTAATAAATTTTTATATTTTTTGCTTTTAAAATATGTTTTACTCCTATTTCTAAAATCAATTTTTTCATCTCTTCATCTGAAATTCTATGTAGTCCTAAATCATATGTCTTATATTTTTTTTTAAGTATTTTTCTTTATCTAAATTATCAATATCTTTTATTAGCTTATCTACACTATCAAATTTTTGCTCAACTAAATTAATATCTAAATTATCAAGCCATGTGAATACTCTCATTTTCAATTTCACTTTCATCTTCTATATTTTCTAATTGCTTATAATTATTAAATCTAATTGATGTTTCTCCTGTACTAGTTTTGAAGGAAATTTTTTGTCCTAGTTAAGAACATGTGTGAAATTTGAACACAAAAACAAACTATTAACACTTTAAAGTAGGCATGCATTAAAAAATAATTCTAAAACCCATGACTTTCAAATCCTAGTGAATGGTGAACCAAAAGACTCTTTAACAAATTAAAGAGAAGAGAGAGTTTGAGTTTCATTACCCTTGAAGCTCATCCTTCTTTACACAAGGGATTCACCCAAGTGGAGGGCCTTCAAGTCACCTCCTTTGCTCCTTGGATGGTTGCTTCTTTGCTTCTCATTTTCTCCTTGGGGATTTGAGGAGAGAAACTCCAAGAACACCAAAAGTTTGGTGTCTGTAAGTCTTCACACCAAGGATGAGGTGTGAAGGTGAAATGGATGACTTAAAGGAAAGAAGAGTGCTAGCTATTTTTCTCTAAGTGTGGCCGGCCTCTTTGGAAGACAAAGAGAGAAAGAGTTTTGGTCTTTTGCCTCAAAGAAAACCCTTGATGTGGTAAAGCTATGAGGTTCCTTTTATAGCACCTCACATTTGAGTGGCAAACTTGCAATTATGGCAAGTTCACTACCACTCACCCTATGGCCGGCCAGGCATCCTTTAGTTATTGGGCTATTTGCCCATTTTGTTTTAGTTGTCATGCAACTTAAACATAATGGGCATTGTGGACCAAAACCCTTTTGGGCCCCGAGATCCGAAACTAACCTAAAAGCCCAATACAAACCTTTTGTATAATTAATTAATCTTGACCATTCTCAATTAAACCATTTTATTGCTTATCCATCTCATTTATATTTCTTCACTTTCATTCTTACTCGGTGTATGATCCATTAGGTTCTAATTAGTGAGGCAGTGCGCGATTGTTACTCTTAACAATTTATTGTGAATTGAAACTACATTTCAATTCTCCCTTTGATGAAGATTAGTGTTTGTTGATCTTCATGGCTTCCACAAACCATGAGTGACACTTAGCAGTATGTCATGGCTACCCAAGCTAAGTAAAAATGGTTAAAGAGCCTATCCAGTTACAATTATAATGCAATATGGTCTTTCTCTAATACAATACTCTTAATCAAATTGTTTGAGTGATAGTTTGTTTCATGTCTATTATCCAATGTGATACTTCTCTATATGATTCAATTGAATATGAATTGGAACAATCTTCCTAAATCATATTCGTACGCTTTGGCTAAACACTCCCGAATCATATCTCAGAGTATTCTCCCTCCACCATGGAAGGTTAAAGATCCATTGTTGTGCATTCATATGCCTACATGACTAGATAGCTTGACCCCAACAATGTCGTGGACACTCTCAATGGAATGCCTTTGACATGATCAAAGATCAAGAACCTAACCATTAGACATCTATGACACCTCAGGTCAAAGGACTACTTTGCATATTTCAACTTACGAGTTCTTACATGACATTTATGTTCGAACTCTCTTTTGATCGTAGTTCAGTGTACTCGACCACCATTTTGAGCACTTATGTGTTTGTGTCAGCATCCAACACTAAATGACTTGAGACTAGTCATACTCACGCTTGAGTTAACATAACACGTACTAACCTTAGCGGATTGTTAATGCCCAATTGGCAATCCTATGGCTAGGAACGTTTAAGGAATGAACATAAGATAAGGGTCTCGTTAATCGAACTTACTTAGATCACTTCTCTCTTAGATTAAATACATTCCTTGGATTCCCTTATTGCTTAAACACATAATACAATAAATAGTGATTAACAATATGATTTGTCCTTCATTAAACATACAATAGTTGAACACACTAAGTATTCCAAAAGCTATTACATCAAATGAGTGGCTTTGTGGGCATACTTCCAACAAGTTTCATCTATTTGTACATTATCTGACTGTCTATTTCTTGCCACTTGTATATTAGGTAATGTTCATTGAGTTTCTTTTAAAATGCTATTATCTACGGGTTTTGCTTCTATCATATTTACATGCTTACTACCAAATGTTTGAACTAAATTTTAAAATTTTAAATTAAACTCATGATTATATTTGTCAGAAACTTTACCAATATACATTCAACTAATACACAAATTTTTATATTCTCCCTTTATATCATAATTTTTTGTTCTTATGCTTGGATAAATTTACTAAATTCATCAATTGTCATAACATAATTAGGAATACAACCTATGACTGCTAAATTTGAACTTAAGTCTACCTCAGCTATTGCTATTGCAGCTTGTTGGTGATTATCACATCTATCATCATATATGTACACTAAAGTTGTTATGCCTACTTGTGCTCTAGTTAATCCTACTATTCAAATTAAAATTGTTCCTACATGGATCTGGTTAATCCTGCTATTCTAACTATTTCTTTTCCTTTTCTTCTAAAGAGTTCCATTTTCTATCATCCAAATAATTTATCTTAAGTCTTCTAATATGATTATTTGTACTTAAAGTTAAATTTTCTAATTTTTGTAACAAAGTTGATGGAAGTAATGAAGATGTGTTATGTAAACTTTATTAATTTATGCTATTTGTTTTTCAACTTGATTTAATTTTTTAGTTAAATTTAAAATAATTAGATAATTAAATTATTTTGTCTAATAGGAATATTACTACTTGCTACTTGTGTTGAAAAGTCTGTTAAATTTACTGGTTCTTTATCTAACTTACTAATTTCTTTCAAAGCTTGTATATATTTTCTATTAGTTACAGAATTGGTCATTAAACTAATAATCTATCTATTTTATCATCTAATGTGACAGCCCGTCCCGGATTTTTCGTATCGTAGGGGTGAAATGACAGTTTTACCCCTAGTGATTTAAGTTCGTTGTGTGGTTGTTTTGGGGATTTTGGTTGGCTGCATTTGGACCCAACACACACCCCCACACTTTCAGTCTCATCTTCTGCCTGTCCCGAGTCTCTCTCTCTTTCCCTTTTTCTTCATATGTACGGACAAGAACCCAATCACTTGAAAACGTGGTAGATCGAGGAAGAAACCTATACATTTGTGCTCGTGAGGTTTTTAGGAGTTCAATTATACCCATTTCAGGTAAGGGAACCTTCGTTTTCACGTCGAACCCGAGATGCGCAATTCGGGGTATTGTTTATGCACACGTAAATTCATGTGTTTTTGGGAATTTCAAATTTGTAGAGAGCTTGGTGAGGTCCTTAGGAAGCTCGGGGTGGTTCGTTTGAAGGTTTTGGATGTTGGGATCGTGAGTTGCAGGTTTGGCCGGATTTGGTGGAGTTTTTCCGGCGAGATTCTGTTGGTTTTAGTGCTTGAAAGTGGTAAGGATTTGTTCCTCTAGTTGTAAGCTTCATTTTGGTGCCAATTTCATGAAATTTGGGTGAAAAACGAGTGAGATATGAAGTTTGGAAAATTTCCTGGTTTTCCAGCGACGGCGACGGCGCCGGAGGTTGGTCGGAGAAGACGACGGAATATTTCGTCAATTTGGACGGAATATTCCTAACGGCGTTAGGTTAACTTTAACGGAATCTGTCAGATTTAATGGAATATTCCTGACGGCGTTAACTGAAGCCGTCAGTGTGCCAGGCACGTGCCTGCACGTGGGCAGCGCGTGGGGGCGGGTACGGCGTCAGAAAATTATTTTAAAAATATGGGGATGTTTGTGAGGTTGAGTAGATCACGTTGGTGTATTCATACACCCCATTTGAGCATTGTATGAGAAGTTTTTACCTAGTTTGGGTTATGTTCTTTAAATTAACGTTTTTATAGTTGTTTCGCATATAGGTGAGACCTATCCCGAGGACGAGCGCAGTCACTCGAGGCAAGGGGGTTACGACCCTTCTACATTCCAATGAGTGGGCTTTTGGTTTTCCGTATATACCTATATACTTGTGATTTTCCCAGAAAATGAAATGAAACGTTTATATGTTTTAAATGCCATGCTTTGCGTTTGCCTATTTAATTATGCATTAGTAGTTGCATATATATATATATATATATATGTTTGGTGCTGCGGACGCACAGGTAAGTGCCAGGTAAGTTATGGTTTATGTTTGTGTTAGTAGTGAATTGAGATGCATAGAGAGCTCATAACCTGCACCCCTGGAGTTAGTACTCCCGCCCAGAGTAGGGCACAGTCCTTCACGTGATGTTCACCTCCCGCACCACACGCTCATCTTGGATCCAAGTTGGGTGCACAGTCCTGTCGTACAGACCACTATAGGTGGTTCCGACTCGTAGGTGACCCGTGATTATTCGCCCAGTCTTCACGTGATCGTAGCACTTGAGCGTATTTATTTTACACCCAATCCTGTCGTACAGACCACTTTAGGTGGTTCCGACTTGTGTGCAGGTATAGTTAGTGAGTTGGGGATTTGAGCTCTAGATTCAGCCATACAGGTCACGTTAGGTGACTCCGGCTAACAGATTATATGGCATTGATTTGACATTACTTGAGTACTTGCATTTTGTTTAGAGGCATTCGACATGGCATATTTCTGAGCATGTTTTATATATTTGTGTATATTCTATTTTCTGGGAAACTATACAGGTTTTACGGTGAGGGGTTAGTACTTTTGATATTGAAATGATTTTGAAAAGCTTTGTTTTTGCCCACTCACACTTTCTGTTTTGCGCCCCTCCAGGTTCTGGTTTGGATAGCTCTGTTGGTGGCTCTCGAGGGATTCACGGCATATCTGACATATTATCACCAGTGTAGGACCACCTTTGGGTGTGTTTATTTAGTGTTTATTTCTCCCAGACTGCACTAGGTCTTCCGTGCTCTGAATATTGTTTATCACACTTACACTTGCACATGTATGTTATTTACTCAGTGTATAGCTTGGTTTTTATTTATTCGTACTTTTATTATTATTCTTAGCTTCTGCACTGTGCACATGGTTACGTCACCTTCACGTGACGGCCAGCATACCCTGATCTCGGTCGAGGTGTGTCATCTAACTTATCTACTTGTTCACTCAAATTTTTTTGCAGTAATTGAATTTTTTGAACTTCTAATTTTAATTGCTCAATTATTTCTAGTGATCTAAGTTCTTGTTGCTTAGGCTTACTATTTATGAGGTCAATAAGCTCTTTTATCTCTCTCTTGCTAAGAAACCTTTTAATATTTGTATTATTTTCTTCTAATTGGGATGTAATATAGTCTAAATTCTTCCTAATAGTTTTTATGAAATTTTTCTGAAAATAATCTAACAACTAGTTTAATAAGTAATTATGCTTATTATTTTCTAATTTTATATTTTCTGCTTGACTAATTATAAGATCTACTGTAAGATCCCACATTTCCTAGGGGAGTGGATCCTGTAAGCCTTACATGTATATTTTCATCTCGACCTAGCACGAGGCCTTTTGGGAGCTCACGGCTTCGGGTTCCGTTGGAACTTCAAAGTTAAGCGAGTTCAGGTGAGAGCAATCCCATGATGGGTGACCCATTGAGAAGTTCTCGTGTAAGTTCCCAAAAACAAAGCCGTGAGGGCATGGTCGAGGCCCAAAGCAGACAATATCATGCTACAGTGGAGTCGAGCTCGGGATGTGGTGGGGCCCGAGCCGGGATGTGACAATTTGGTATTAGAGCCAATCTCTGGCCGAATATGTGCCGACGAGAACTTCGGGCCCCTAAGGAGGGTGGATTGTAAGATCCCACATCGCCCAGGGGAGTGGATCCTGTAAGCCTTATATGTATATTCCCATCTCTACCTAGCACAAGGCCTTTTGGGAGCTCACTGGCTTCGGGTTCAGTTGGAACTTCGAAGTTAAGAGAGTTCGGGCGAGAGAAATCCCAGGATGAGTGACCCACTGGGAAGTTCTCGTGTGGTTTCCCATAAACAAACTATGAGGGCGTGGTCGGGGCCCAAATCGGACAATATCGTGCTACAGTGGAGAATAGTCCAGGATGTGGTGGAGGCACGAGCCGGGATGTGACATCTACTATAATATTTTCTTGTAGATTTTCTTCATTATGTAAAAAATGATTGTGCTTTCTTAATGGAAAATAACAAACTAACTATTTTAGTCTAAGGTTATTTTTCTTTTTTGTGGTTCACTAATTTCTAAATTAAGGTAATCTATCATAAACTACAATCTTCCTTTCTCTAAGGTTATAGCTAACTGGCTTCTTAAAAACTCTCTTTCTTCTTTCAAGATCTCTAAAGTATGATTTGTTGCTCCTTTTCCTTTTAATACGTTATGTTGCACTTCTATGTTCTTATATTTACTAATAAATGAAGGGTGTTCAAGCTAATTAAGATAAAACTTCTACTTCTTTAAGTCTTGCTAATCTATTGGAAATATATGCTAATTTTCTCTTTATGCTAGTTATAGTTAGTGTTATAGTTAGGTGTCTAGGACAATAGATACCTGGTGGTTGTGGTTGACAGGGTTTACAAGGACAATAATATCTAGTGTCCATACAAAATAAACAAGTGTGTGATATCAGTTGTGTTTATGACTTCCATCCTCAAGGTACTATTGTACAAAAAAATCTTTTCAAAATGGATGGTGTAGGCGTCTCTTTGGGTGCTTGCCAACTTTTTTTTGATTTGTCTCTTTGGGTCCTTTCCAACAAAGGACTACAACATTTCACCAGATGGGGCATTGCTCAAAGCTGCTCCAAGGGATGTCGAGACTCTCACTACTCTCTTGTGGGATGTACTTGTGCACCTGCATTTCAGTTCCAGGACTTCGAGTTAGCAAAAACGCTCCGACCTTGTTTCTCTTTTTCCTAGTTACGAGACTCTCATTACGTTGCTTATCTTCCCTGAAAATGCATAAGCCTTTGGTGCAGCAATATTATGATTGTACTAGCTCCATGTTACTTCTAAGTTTTTAGATGCTTATGTTATTGTTTATGGATTCAAAGCAACCAAGGGTTCTTCAAACTTCAGATCACATAATGAAAAGCTGATCTAACAGACCATGTGAAACCTCTGGATTTTGTACTAAATATTGGAGGCATTTGATGATCCAATTTTGATTATTTGCAAAAAAATGCATACTGATTGAACAAAAAATAAAATAAAAACATGGGATTTCAATTTTTAAATTTTTTTTAATCATCTATATGGGATTAAGCAAAATCAACTAATGACAGATTAATTAAAACAGATATGGGATTGAGCAAAATCAGCAAAAAAAAAAAATAATAAAAAAAAAAAATAAAAAAAAAAGCATTAAGCATATTGGAGGGATTTGATGATCCAATTTTGATTATTTGCAAAAAAATGCATACTGAATGAACAAAAAATAAAATAAAAACTTATGGGATTTCAATTTTTAAATTTTTTTTAATCATCTATATGGGATTGAGCAAAATCAACTGATGAAAGATTAATTAAAACAGATATGGGATTGGGCAAAATCAGCGGGAAAAAAAAAAAAAGGATTAAGCTTGAGACAAATATGTGAGAGATATTGTTGTCTTTATGCCCTGAATGATTTTCAAAACACTGATTTTGATTTTTTTATTTTCTAAATAGGTGTAAAGATAAATTTATATATTGAAATTTGTTTGTGAGGATAGTTTAAATAGTAAGTTTAGGTTTAAAGAGATATTAATAGTTTAATTAAAAATAATATGGGTGTAGAGAGTAAGTTGAATGAAAAAAGAGGTTGTATGAGTTCAAATAAAATTTTCCTTATTTATCTTCTTTTTGCTTTGTCTCCTTTTGCTTTTGCTTTGATAATGGCCACATGAACTTACTGCATGCCTTGTCTTCCTAGAGCCCATACTTATCATCTTTTCTTTATGTCCAGTTTGGATATTATAATAATTTTTTGTCCTGATGATTAAGCACAAAGTTTCTGGAGATATTTCATTAGTTTTCCATATATATTATCAAAATATAATTTTAAAAACCTCTTAATACTTTTCTATTTTCTTATTTTTCAAAGCTATACAGTAACTAGTAGTGACATGATAACGATTTACACGATTTCCTGACAAGGCCAATGGAGCTAAAATTAGTGGTAATAAGCTTGCCTTATAATAATCATATCAACTGCTGAGGTTGTCCATTCATCTACATGTCAATGCCTATCTTGACCTTTTGACCGTCTAATCTCTAAACATATGGCGATGGTGGGAAAAGGGCTGTTCTTGACAGGTACCTTGAGGTTGTGGAGAACAAGTGGTATAAGTTCCTCTGTCCCTGTCATCAAATGCTGCTAAATAATTGGTTTAATTTGAAAATGGATTCTCTCCAAATCCCTTCCTTTTAATCTACTAAATCAGTAGATTCGTGTCATTAAAATTTGATTCAACGACTGAAGTTATTATAACTTTTAAAGTGACCCCCTGTTTGTGGCCGTTGGATAAAATTTTAATGATACGGATCCACTAATTTGGTGGATTAAAAGGAAGGGATCAGGAGAGGATTCCTTTCCGTTTACTTTTCCTTCTTGTTGGCAATGTATGGCTAGCTTTTGGACTTTTAGTTACTTCTAGTGCCTTGTTAGTGGGTAAAGATTATACAACAAAAATGTGGCTTTGTTTTCTAATTATAGTAAAGAGAGTTTTCATCACAAATGGTTTCTAGGATTTGATTCAATTTCTTATTTTGGTTTCTAAATTTTAAAATCGATCAATTTGGTTCCTGACATTCACTGTCGCACATCAGTATAATCCTATTGTTGGATTTTTATTTTTATTTTTTTATTTTTTGAACAAATGATATTATCTACACCAAGGGAAAGAAGGTGGGCTTAACCTTACAATGAGTTGACAATAATCGAACCTAGAACCTCTCACTTACAAGTGAAGAGGAATACCATTCCACTGTTGTACTAAGTGGCTTTCTGTTAGAATTATGTCAATAACTCTGTTAGAATGCTGATGTGGCACAAATTTAAGACCTATATCAATGTCATCCGAATTTCTTTCAAACTCGTGAATGCACCATAATATCATTGGAACCAAAATAAGGAGTTTAATCAATCTCAATGGACTATTTGCTATAAAAATCCTACTAATTTATTAGCAATGAACAAGTAAAAAATAATTTCTTAGAAATTGAGGAGGAATGTGGAATGAATATAGTGTGCAATTAGAGACATGTTATGATTTTTGTGATTTTTGTCAGACGAGATTATGGTTGTGTGGACTTACCCCAACATTGATAGGAGCATATTTATGCAACTTTGTTAGTCTATTTCCTTGCATTTACTCAGTTAGTTTCTATTTATTAGAGTGTTTTCAGCCATTTTCGTGTGTTTGTAGGTCCAAATGGCAAAGTTGGCAAGAAAAGGCAATTTGGAGTATTTTAGAGCAGTTTTGGGCTTGGAATGGATAACGCATGCATGTAGCAAGGTGGATGGACGTTTTTGAAGATCAAAATAGGCTAGGAATGTGCTTAACATCTAGAGAAATTAATTCAAGACTTGGAAGATAAGGAATCAGCTAAAAAGAAGGAAACATTATTCAAACTACTTTATCTTATCCAAACCTTATCCAACCTTACCTTATCTTATCCTATCCTAATCTTTTCCTACCTTAATTCCAGCTACAAAGGGGAATCAATTTCACATTAAATCACCTAAATATTTGGGTCTAGAAGCCCTATCCTTTACCTTAGATTTGTCCCGCATATCTTATCCCTTGTCCTTCTAGAAACCTATCACAATACTAGAAGCCCCAAGTTTGTGCCGAACTACCCTAGTCCTTTTCCTTCTGGACTTGTGCCGTGCCCTATCCTTGTCCCCCAAGGATTTGTGCCGTGAACCCTAGCCTATATATATACCCATTTATGCCCCACAAAATGAGAGAGAGCCTTAGAGAGAAATTCAAAAAAATAAACACTTATGCCGCAACTTTGCAAGGAAGGAAGGAGAAGAAAGACTTGTGTCGTGACCTGCCATCTAAGGCCTTTGGATTGCTGGAGTGTTTCTAGGTGTATTCTATCCTTAGTTTTAGTCCAATGTTTGTTTTAATTTGGTTTTTAGTTATGATGAACATGTGAAACTAATTTCGTTTTAGCTAGAGGTGAATTCGAAGCCATGGACATATATTTTATATGAATTGATTTCGTCCAGTTATTGTTTCGTAAAACATGAATGCGATTTACTTTTCTGTTTGATTGATAACTTATTCTTGTGTGTTCATTAAGGATGCATACTTAGTTTGCATGCATGAATCTGATGCTAAAATATAAAGGAATTTCACCTAATAGTTATGAACTTATATTTATAAGTAGTGGAAGTCACTAGTCATGATTGTGTTAAGTAAATTCATGGCAGGAGTATCATGCAGTTCATAGTTACGAATGCCTTGTCAATGCTTATAATTTTCATAGAACTTAATGATCTTTGATATGTATCTCTATCATGCTGTTCATATAGGGAACTTGATAAGAATAATTTGATTGCGTCCCTGAGTCCAATTCAATGAAATTAGGAAAATCTGAGAGTTAATTAATGATGTTCATGGTTAACTTGGGGCATTGTCATTCATGGTTTATAGGAAGAATAACTGGAAATCAATTTGTGTGCATATGTGTCATGTGTGGAGAAGGACCCCTTAGCTAGCCTTTCATCCTTTAATTCACCCAATTTCGTACCCCTTAGTTTGTTTCTGCAACCTACTTAGTTTTAGTTAAAATTCGTCAAAACAACCCCCATTTAGTATTCTGAGTCTTTTTTAGTTTAATTTTTGTCCAAATTTCTCTCTAGTTCTTGTTTTGAGTCAATTTAGTTTGTTTTGAGTTGTTTAAGTTAGTTTTCTATTTTTGACAGTGTAGATTAGCATCCCTCTTAATCCTCAGCCTAGAACGATCCTTACTTTCACATACTAAAACTATTAAAAAGGGGTTTAATTCCCTAACTCTGATGTGGTTGCCATGTTGAAAGACTTGCACGACAAAAAAGTGATCGATCTACCTGAGCGTAAACGGCCGGAAGAGATGAATCGTACTAACAGTCCAAGATGCTGTAAATTCCACTGCTTCATCAGTCATCCGACAGAAAAGTGGTCCGTGCTGAAAGATCTCATCATGAAGCTGGCTCAAAAAGGAATCATCAAGTTAGATCTTGATGATGTGGCGAAGTCAAACTATACCACCGTTACTTCTGGCTCTTTCAACTCAAAATCTTCACCTTAATCGCTAAGGGCATGCTCCAAAACCATATCAATCAAGTCAAGTGAAGTTGAAGGATGGACTCATGTCACTCCAAAGAAACTGTACAAGAAGCATACGTCTCCTCCATAAGTTCACCAATCGGAAAGGAGGCAAAACAGTTCTCGTCAACCTCTAAAGCTACATGAAAGTGTTGAGGATGATGAAATTGTGACACAAAGATCATCTATTGCCATCACAATGCGCGATTTCTTCCCCGACAACTTCTTCAATCACTCAGTCAAGACTCCTTGCTATGAAGATTGCAAGGAATGCCTCTCCAAGATAGTTTGACAAATCCATACCACAAGCTCTTCATTCGCATGATCCTAAAAGGCGGCAACAAATGCTCCTTGCTTGCACAAGCTGAAACTGCAAACGACACTAAATGCTCCTTACCTGCACGAGTTGAAACTGCATATGGCACCAAGATGCTCTTAGCCCGCAAGAGCATAAACTGCGTACGGCACCAAAAAATATATATATGTATTTGAACTATGTTATGACTTAATCTCTTCTTTAAAAAGGTATGTAGGCAGCTCAAACATTCAACTTTGAGTTCAGTCACATCAAAATAAAAATAAATGTTTTATTCAAGGTGACTAATGAAAGTCAATTTTAGTACATAGGAAACAATATTTCGTTGTTAAATAAATAAATAAAAAGTTTTATAGTTTGTACAAAATAAATAAATATATATATATATATATATATATCTGTGACTGCTAAGTCTGAGAGACATGGAGCTGGAGTGGAACAACATCTTCACCGTCGCATGGTGCGAGAATTATATGCGCACAAATTAAACCCTCTTTTTGACAATTGTAGTAATGATGTAAGTAGGGATCGTTCTGGACCGGGGATTAGGAGGGATTGTTAATCACTTGGATTTTGATTCAAAAACGTAAAAACACAATATAAAACACTATACTAAACTCGAAGAATTCAAAACTAAAAATAAGAAAGATTAAGACTAAGACTTAAACGAAATATGGGGGGATTGATTTTGGACGAATTTAAACTAAAATGGATAGATTGTAAAGAAAACAAATTGTAAATATGAAATTGACGGAAATGAATGGATGGTATGGCTAGCTAAGGGGTTCATCTCCATACATGTTACACTTGCATAATAAAATGATTTCCAATTGCATTTCAATAAACCATGAATTCTCAACACCCCGGGTTAATTAGGTCCGCTTAAATTAACCGTCAAGTTTTCCTTAAGTTAATGAATTGGATGATTGCATACGACAACCCAAAGCATTCCTCACAAGTTCCCTACATGAATTGCATAATAGAGAAACAAGCAAGAATCATTAAGCATCATGAAAACTATAAGTGTTGACGAGGCATTCGTTACTATGATTGCATGAAACTTATGCCAAGAATTTGTTTAACGCGATTGTTTATAAGCAACCTCCACTACTTGTGAATATAAGTTCATAACTATTATGTGAAACTCACTTATATTCTAGCGTCAAATTCATGCATGAAAATTAAGCGTTCATTCTTAATAAACATACATAAATAGGTTATCAATCAAACAGTTAAACAAATTGAATTCACAATTTATGAAACGTAATTAAAAGTAATCAAATCATATTACAAACATAAACATAATTTCGAATCACCCCCTAGCTAAAGGGGGGTTTAGTTCCTCATACAAAACAAAGAGAATTGAAATTAAACATTGAAATCAAAGAAACGCCTAAACATTCCAACAACTCAAATTTGAATTGTATGAACGTTTAGGCCCTCTTCTCTTCCTCTTTATTGTAGCATAAGGTCTAGGGATAATTGGTTTGGGGGATGGAAGTGTGGAATGGAAAAGATGGTTTTGGATTCTAAGGGGACTCACGGCAAAGAGAAGGAATGGAAGTGTTTGTGGTGTGTTGTGTATGAAATGAGATGATATGAGGAGTGAATGAATGCAAGGGTATTTATAGGAGGAGTGGAGGTGTATATGGCTATTTGTTTAAGGTGTTTGTGTGGAGGAATGATGGAGAATGCATGTGGAATGGATATGAATGATAGCTAGGGTGTGTGATGATGAGTGTATGTGGAATAAAGAATGAATGCTTGTTTGGAAATGAATGTGAAGACATGTGAAAGCTGGAAATGCATGTGAAGATGTTGGAAATGGGAATGAAGGCCACGGCAAAGGTTGGAGAATTGATTATGGATGCATGAGTTGAATGATTCTTTAGTGAGGGATGTGGAGTGGTTGAATGTGGTGCAATGATAATGTTTTGTGGCTGAATTGGTGGTGGAATTATGATGGGAGTGCATATGATTAAAGAGTGGGAGTGCATGTGGGTGAATGTGAAGGGAAAGCATGTGTTGATGACTAGGTTAGTGGGTGGAAATCTGAAAATGGCATAAGGGAATGGGAGCTCACGGTTTTGAGTTGTTTGTTTGTGTGAAGTGTGTGTGAATGCATGTGAAGATGCTAATAAATAATGCATGTAGGGTTAGGAAATAAAATCATAACTTAAAGGGAAATGATTAAAGGATGTTGAAAGGTTTTGCATGGCTTTGAAGTGATTGTGGATTGGGCTAGGGTTTAAGTACATGAAATGGACCCAAATTGCTCCCCCTTGCATGGCAAGGAATGGTGTTTGTGTTAAGCCCAAGGCAAGGTGAATGTAATTGGGTTAGGGCCATTGTTTTGTGTCCTCAAGTGCATACAAGGCCTTCAATTTCATCCAACACTTGGGCTCCAAGCATAAGCTATCCATCCTTAGCCCAATTAGTGCTCCAAAACACTCCACAATGCATCCTTTCGTCAAACACGTCTTATTATCCTGAAAACACACAAAAGAAGCATAAAGGACTAAACTAACTAAAGAAACATAACATAAATGTACGAGAACAAGCCATTTAAGTCGCATAAATATGCTCCTATCAAATACCCCCACACTTATCTTTTGCTAGTCCTCGAGCAAAACAAAACAACAAAAGAACACGAAACTAGACAAAACGAACAAAACACAACCTACTCCTTCCAACAATCGTCTCACGGATTTCCAATGCACATGACAAGTTAAAAATCATTATTCCCACAAATTTTAGCCATCTTTACACTTAAGTACATTCTTAATCATAGTCATCACATACTAGTTCACAATTAAGCATTTAAAACACATTTCGAATGTAGTAACATGCCTTAGAGAATTTGCTCAAATCCTTACAAGATATACTCTCGTTTTTCACACAGATTTTCTGACTACACACCCTACACTAGGTATATGTGAGAAGATTGATGTAAACATAAAAATGAACACTCACATATATGTATTTCAAAGGAAGCAATTTCTGGAGTTAATAAGCATGTTTAGGTATGATCTCATGAATGGAATGCTACTACTTAGATGCAAGAACCAGTGACACCATATGCTCATATCAATTCCAAACTCCACATTATTAAACACATAACGATCAAGATAGAAGTCAAAGGGGTGTAACGGGGCTTAAAAAGTGTTTGGCTAACAAAGAAGGGATATGGAAAACAAAGGTTCTTAAAGAAATAGCGAGCAAAGAATTTGAATTAACTTAGAATTCACTTTTGAATGAAAACTCAACTTTTGAACAAAAAGGGAGAACAAGCTCTTTCTTTCTTTCTTTCTTTCTTTCTTTTCTTTTCTGTTTTTCTTTTTCATATGTTTTTCACAATTTTTTTCTTTTCTTTTGACTCTCAAAACATACATAAACGCTTAAGAACAAAACATTCTCCCCCACACTCATTTTCTTTCATAATGTACTCAAAAGGAATTCATTTAAGTCATGCTCACTATCATTTAAGAACAAGGGTGTGGACTGTCCTACACTAGGCTAGGTAAGGGGTGATGTGGTTAGCAAAGAAAATAGGCTAAACGAGGCTCAACGGGGTTAAAACTAATATATACGAAATATGGGAAGTAAGGCTATTTGGCTATGGTGGCAACTATACAACTTCATCTTGATATATGTTATGTAATTCAATGTCATGCTTTGAATGAAACGGATATAAGTTCTAGCATTTAGTTCTATCATGATACAATTGCATTCTAAGTAGCAACCAAGCAAGGAATAATGAGATCATGCAACAACTTTAGAAAACAAAGAATCACAGAAAATAACTCTCCAAAGAAGGTAATGGCTCAAGTCTCACAGGGTTGTAGCGTTTGTTTGAGTTCCTTCCTTCAAGCATGTTACAAAAACGAATTTTTCTTTTATGATTGCATGTGAAGTCATACATTATAACCATAACCAAGCATATACCAAGAGTAAATCAAACTTTTCTCCATGTTAATAACTCTCTTTAACAGTCATGCAATTACAAACCAAATCCTTATCATTGTGTTGGAAGGTACCCTAAGACACAAAAACAACTCAAAACACTCTTTTTAGGCTTTTCAAAAAAATGTTTTTCAAATTTTTATGTGATTTTCGGAGTTATAAAACAAAACACGCTAAAACAGTTTAAAAACACCTTAAAAACATTTAAAACAGCAAGGAACAACACTTGAAGTTATGGGTGATAAAATTCAACGAATTTGCATCAACATACTTAGTTACCCCCCCACACTTAAATCAAACATTGTCCTCAATGTTTTAAGCATAGATTCACACAAAGCATAAGTAAATACACAAAAAGCACTTAAACATACTAAACATGGCAGAATGTAATTAACAAAGAGAAGAGTTTAGAGACGCAAATCTGGTTATAGAGTGTAAATTCCATCTTCTCCTTGGTAATTGCATTGAGGCTTTATCTTGGTGATTCCACAGGCTTACTCTTGAACTGGTTTCTGCCCATCGTTGATTTTCCTTTGTGCTACTTCTTGAACTGGGCAGCAGGATGGTTCTTTTGGTCTCCCCCGAAGGTCTGAGCTTATCCCTTTTATCTGTTTCTTTGTTCAATCTGTGCAGGAGTGGTCCCTTCTCTGGAAGTGTATCAACCGTTGAAGATGACTACTCGAGAGCAACGCTAGGTAAGCAATCAGGAATAGGTTCCAAGCAGTTGGCTCCAGATCGGAAGACTGACTCCAAGTGCCGGCTGATTGCTTCTTTTACTTTGCCATGCGAGTAAGAACAAGGACAAAGAAAAAGACAGGGAAAGAGCATGATATGAGATACTTTTGCTTTTGACCTTGATGATATGAGATACCTTTGCTTTTGAAGAAGCGGTGCATGAATCAGCACATGTATTTGTTGTGCTGTTTCCTCCTGGGTCATCTGTACTCCAGGCATCTGGTATCATCTTGGGGGAAGAAGAAAAGATTGAGTATTTGAAAAGGCTTTGCTGGGAGTGCGCCCTCAAAGGTGAGGGAGAGTTGGGCATTTTCTTCAGGTTTGCCTTGCCATAAAAGACGAAGGTCGACATTTATAGAGATAATATCAAGTGGTGGTACCATCCTTTTACCCTTGTCGACAGACGTTTTGATCCCGCAAATCCGGCTTTTTGAAATAGTGGCGCCTCTTCGATCTTTGAAGACGCCTCTTCGATTTCTGAGCAGGCGCCCCTTCGATTTCTGAACGACGCCCCTTCGCTCTCTGAATGACACGTGGTATTGCAGATGCGGCTCCTTTTAACAAAGCTGCACGCGTTTTCTGAAAAGCAGAGAAAGCGTCGCCGAACTTTGCGCTTGTCGGCTAAAGAGGTGTAGTTGCGATGATGGTCTCCACGTGCGTCTTCTGAAAAGCCGAGAAAACGTCGCCTAAATTACGCCGGAAAATCCGGCTCTTTGAATCGGTGGACGCGTTGCCTTGGCTTTTTATAGAGAGCTATCAATCACCGCCAACATACACACTCTGAAGATCACCCATTCTTGATAATCGTCTCCGGCCCTTCGAAATTTAACTCCATCCACCCCTTCTCTTTGAACACTTTTGAAAGAAAATGGCAAACTCATCGAACCTTAGCTTAGATTTGAGTCTCAGCAGCGATCCGGTTGCGCCCCGTCAAGGTAATGTATGGCGCCCTTCTTTTTTATCTTCTAACGGTCCTCTTTCAGGTGAAGACTCTGTGATGCAGGACGCCACAACAGCTACAATAGTAGCTAGGAACCTCCTCACTCCAAAAGATAGTAGGCTGCTGTCAGGACGGTCCGATGAGTTGGCCGTTCAAGAGTCCCTCGCACTTAGTGTTCAGTGTGCGAGCTCTGTGTCCAACATGGGCCTACGCCTGCTTGCCCGCTCCCGTCAGGTGGAATCGTTGATGGCAGAGGTGGAAAGTCTTAAGCAGGAAATCAAACAGCTTAAGTACGAGAATAGAAGTTTGCATGTGCTTGCAAATAACTATTCGGCGGGCATGAAGAGGAAGCTTGATGAGCTGCAAGAATCTGAGGGTCGAATTCACAATGACCGTCAAAGGCTTGCGTCTTATCTCCAGAGGCACCTTTTTCCTGGGTCATCCAGCGTTTGGCCAAGTATTGAGGCCTGGAATGCTCTAGCTCCGATGCCTTCCGCTCCGATGCCTTCCGCTTCTATGCCTCCTGTTTCTATGCCTTCCGCTTCTATTCCTTCTGCTTCGACGCCTCGTAGCGGGGCTTCACGTAAACATCCTCTGTGAAGGCTCCATCTTTCTCCATGTTTAGTATCTTTTTTTTTTTTTTTTTTTTTTTTTTTTTTTTACATAAATAAAATCAAACGGCATGGAATTTATCTTTGAATGGGCGGTGATACTTGAAATGATCCGGTAATAGTTTAAATTCCAGATTGGGTGCCTGAATCATTAACCACATGTTAGTATAAAAGAAAATTGAAATTCGGGGAGGCGGCTTACCTGTGTGCTCCAAAATGAACTCCAGAATAAACACCCCTTCGAAAGTTATGACTTGTCCCGTGTCATAAAATCCAACTTCCTTGGGAATTGTGGTTTCAAATATGTCCTCTTTGATGCCTTCTACATCTTCTCCAGCCACTACCTTCTCTTGAATCATTCTTCTTGGTGTACAAAGTCCTTTGAAGAATTCAACACCATCTAAAACTTGCTGTGTTGCACCAAGAATTGGAATAGCATTTTGCACCTTTGGGAAAGCTTCCACGATGTCCTTTTTACTCTCTTCTTGGTTGGGAATCAAAAACCTGCTAGGAAAAGGGACATTGGGTGGAATAACATCAGAATAGCATGGAATTGGGACGTCCTTACTTGTGGTGGGTGGTTTAGAGGGCTTAGGGGGCTGCGGCAAGGGTTGTTCTACCCTTGCCGTGTGCATGTCTTCTTCCTCCTCCTCAATTAGCAGCTCTTCATCCACTTCTAGGCTATGTTTGGACATTTTTAGGTCAGCTCCAACCTCCATAGCACTTCCCAAAGTGATAGCATTATGGATTTCAAAATCTTCCTTCGAGTTTTCAATAGTTGAGTTGGAAAGTTCACTTTGCTCTTGAATTTGTTTCATGAACTCCATAATCTGCCCAAATTGCTCGTCCAATTTACCCAACTTCTTGTCTTGATTTTGTTCGTCCTGCGTCAAAGAGGTTAGTAATTGAAAATTTTTATCATTATCCATGGACATACTTGAACTTGATTGGAATTGTTGTGGGGGAGGTTGTGGTGGCTGCATAGGTGTTGTATTGAACTCCTCATATGGTTGCCAATATGCTTCTTGTTGAGCCTCATTTGCTTGATTTTGTGACCCCTGCGCCAAAGAATTTATTTCATTAAGAATTTGAATATAATCTACTGGCGAACTTGAATTTAATTGAGCATATTGCATATGAAGTTGTGGTGGCTGCATAGGTCTTGAATAGAACTCCTCATATGGTTGCCAATATGCTTCACGTTGAACTTGTTGATCTTCCCACCATATAGAGTTTGAATAATCCCTCCAATCTCTTTGTGGACATTGATTGGCTTGAAATCCTTGCCTATATGAAGCACCAAATGTAGGGACACTCTGCATTGTGGTCCTTTCGGCATATGGCGACAATTTAGAAGTAAGATTTGCCAATTGAGCTTGAATGCTAGCAAAATCCATATCTTACTTTTCTAGTACCTAAAATCAAAGAAAGAGAACTAAATCAAAAATCAAAAGTAACAACAAACAAAGAAAACAACACTAAGTTAGAAACTAAAACGAAAACAACTAAACCAAAAAAAAAAAAAAAAAAAACACAAATAAAAATAATAATAAAAAAAAAAACTAAATCTAAAAGACAATACAGAAACAAACAATCCAAGGGATTAGCAAATTTTCTAATCCCCGGCAACGGCGCCAAAATTTGGTGCGAGAATTATATGCGCACAAATTAAACCCTCTTTTTGACAATTGTAGTAATGATGTAAGTAGGGATCGTTCTGGACCGGGGATTAGGAGGGATTGTTAATCACTTGGATTTTGATTCAAAAACGTAAAAACACAATATAAAACACTATACTAAACTCGAAGAATTCAAAACTAAAAATAAGAAAGATTAAGACTAAGACTTAAACGAAATATGGGGGGATTGATTTTGGACGAATTTAAACTAAAATGGATAGATTGTAAAGAAAACAAATTGTAAATATGAAATTGACGGAAATGAATGGATGGTATGGCTAGCTAAGGGGTTCATCTCCATACATGTTACACTTGCATAATAAAATGATTTCCAATTGCATTTCAATAAACCATGAATTCTCAACACCCCGGGTTAATTAGGTCCGCTTAAATTAACCGTCAAGTTTTCCTTAAGTTAATGAATTGGATGATTGCATACGACAACCCAAAGCATTCCTCACAAGTTCCCTACATGAATTGCATAATAGAGAAACAAGCAAGAATCATTAAGCATCATGAAAACTATAAGTGTTGACGAGGCATTCGTTACTATGATTGCATGAAACTTATGCCAAGAATTTGTTTAACGCGATTGTTTATAAGCAACCTCCACTACTTGTGAATATAAGTTCATAACTATTATGTGAAACTCACTTATATTCTAGCGTCAAATTCATGCATGAAAATTAAGCGTTCATTCTTAATAAACATACATAAATAGGTTATCAATCAAACAGTTAAACAAATTGAATTCACAATTTATGAAACGTAATTAAAAGTAATCAAATCATATTACAAACATAAACATAATTTCGAATCACCCCCTAGCTAAAGGGGGGTTTAGTTCCTCATACAAAACAAAGAGAATTGAAATTAAACATTGAAATCAAAGAAACGCCTAAACATTCCAACAACTCAAATTTGAATTGTATGAACGTTTAGGCCCTCTTCTCTTCCTCTTTATTGTAGCATAAGGTCTAGGGATAATTGGTTTGGGGGATGGAAGTGTGGAATGGAAAAGATGGTTTTGGATTCTAAGGGGACTCACGGCAAAGAGAAGGAATGGAAGTGTTTGTGGTGTGTTGTGTATGAAATGAGATGATATGAGGAGTGAATGAATGCAAGGGTATTTATAGGAGGAGTGGAGGTGTATATGGCTATTTGTTTAAGGTGTTTGTGTGGAGGAATGATGGAGAATGCATGTGGAATGGATATGAATGATAGCTAGGGTGTGTGATGATGAGTGTATGTGGAATAAAGAATGAATGCTTGTTTGGAAATGAATGTGAAGACATGTGAAAGCTGGAAATGCATGTGAAGATGTTGGAAATGGGAATGAAGGCCACGGCAAAGGTTGGAGAATTGATTATGGATGCATGAGTTGAATGATTCTTTAGTGAGGGATGTGGAGTGGTTGAATGTGGTGCAATGATAATGTTTTGTGGCTGAATTGGTGGTGGAATTATGATGGGAGTGCATATGATTAAAGAGTGGGAGTGCATGTGGGTGAATGTGAAGGGAAAGCATGTGTTGATGACTAGGTTAGTGGGTGGAAATCTGAAAATGGCATAAGGGAATGGGAGCTCACGGTTTTGAGTTGTTTGTTTGTGTGAAGTGTGTGTGAATGCATGTGAAGATGCTAATAAATAATGCATGTAGGGTTAGGAAATAAAATCATAACTTAAAGGGAAATGATTAAAGGATGTTGAAAGGTTTTGCATGGCTTTGAAGTGATTGTGGATTGGGCTAGGGTTTAAGTACATGAAATGGACCCAAATTGCTCCCCCTTGCATGGCAAGGAATGGTGTTTGTGTTAAGCCCAAGGCAAGGTGAATGTAATTGGGTTAGGGCCATTGTTTTGTGTCCTCAAGTGCATACAAGGCCTTCAATTTCATCCAACACTTGGGCTCCAAGCATAAGCTATCCATCCTTAGCCCAATTAGTGCTCCAAAACACTCCACAATGCATCCTTTCGTCAAACACGTCTTATTATCCTGAAAACACACAAAAGAAGCATAAAGGACTAAACTAACTAAAGAAACATAACATAAATGTACGAGAACAAGCCATTTAAGTCGCATAAATATGCTCCTATCATCGCACTCATTTGCCTTCCTAACACCTATG
The DNA here is from genome assembly GCF_041283825.1 of Pyrus communis. Classification (NCBI taxonomy): domain Eukaryota; kingdom Viridiplantae; phylum Streptophyta; class Magnoliopsida; order Rosales; family Rosaceae; genus Pyrus; species Pyrus communis. Next base: position 11,026,886 of record NC_142572.1, read on the forward strand.
TCCAGTTCATAGTGGGCCTCCCCAACAACTACCTCTCCAAGGTCCAAGACCCGGCCCAGGCTCAATCCTAAGTGTCCAGGCCCAAATCCCCTACTACTTCCTGCAAGCTCTCAACTCGCCAACAACTAGTCCACCTCTCCAAAGTAATTTTGATTGTCTTTGCTTGGAGCCATGGCTTCTTCCAGCTTTGCAAAGCTTAAAGCATCGTCATTTTAGTGGATCGGACGTTAAGTCATCGTCCCAATCTAGGCCAAGGCCGACGCCGATGAATTCGTCCTGACAGCTAAAATCATTGCACCCCCTGGTCATGGTATACTTGCCATTGATGAATTAAATGCAACAAGTGAAGAAAATCGCCACTTCTTTCTCCGCCCTTCTGTCGAAGTTATCTAAACCCTCAGGTTGAGTAACTTGACGATGAAGTACCAGCTTCCGAATGAGGACCTCAACTCGATGATCTCTGTCACCACTGACAAGGACGTTGACAACATGATGGAGGAGTACAATCGTATCGCACAGAATCAAAATTCAAAGTTGGCCTGGCTCTGCCTCTTTCTCTTCATCAAAGGTAGCGACAATTCGATTAACTCGAGCGATACTCATGATCAACTCGTC